>NC_080188.1:54145818-64145818 GCF_030028045.1 Hippopotamus amphibius kiboko
ATGCTATCAGCTTTGTGCTTTGCTTGGAAGCTGCTATATTCAGCATTTAAAATGAGATTTGTCAGATCCCAAGCTTATGTCAATTCCATAAAAGTTTAATGATCTACTTCCAGGTCTAGCAGCATTTAGGGTTTATTTACAGTCTTTATTATAAAATTTGTCCAAAATATACACATTCCCCAAAGACTTCTGAGCTCTAAGGCAGAAATATAAATGCACAAAAGTGAAATATAGCAGATGGTAAAATCTCTGTTTGCTAGGCAGTTTTTCCCTCTTTAATCTTTGTTCTCTCATTTTACTTTTCTTTCTCTGTTTGGTAAATACTGGAGGAGGCAAGAGAGGGCCTGCTGTTCCTAGGGAACCATTTAGGGAAGTCTGTTGAGAAGATGGAATATGATATGGAAAGATCATTGATGTGGAGTCCACCTTTCCCCTGGGTAGTTAGAAAACTTGGAGTTGGAAATCACAATAAGAAGCCAAGAACCATGAAATCATGGATTGTTCGTGGGAAGAAACTTAGACATCATCTAAAGCAATTCTTTTATTTTACAGTTGAGGAAACAGTAACATTCTGCTGGCGTTAGTTGGTCGTATCTGGTCTTCTAATCCTAAAACTCGAATGACTCAGAATCCTTTGCTGTTCAGCTTCTGTGCTGAAGACACGTTAACATCTTGCATCACTGTTCCTTGACTTCCTCAAGTCCAGGAACGGTTACATCCACTCCCACCGTCCTCCAAACATGGCAGAGTTTGATAAATCATCAGCTAAATTAGGGATTCTCAAACTTCAGCGTATCTCCAAATAACCTGGGGTGCTTGGAAGAAATACCGACTCCTCGGCTTCATCTCCAGAGATTGTTCTTCTCTGAGTCCATAGTGGAGTTCAGTAATCTGCATTTTAACAAGCCCCCCCAAACTGGTTCCAGTGCAGGAGTTCCAGGGTTCACGTGGCTTTCAATGCTGATTTTGCCACTTAATTAGTTATATTATCTAGGACAAATGACTAGATGTCATTTATGCCTCAATTACATGTGTAAAATGGGCCTAAGAGTACCTGTCTTGTAGGGTTGCTGTGGCAATTTGTTTGTGATATTATATGAAAAACACTCAGAAGGGAGTACCTTCACTGCTCTTTGCCTGTAATTTATTTTTTTTAATTTAATTTAATTTTTTTTTAGTAAAAGGTGAAAGATTTATTCGATCTGAAGAGAAACCAGAGTATTTTGCCTGTAATTTAGTTCAATGGACACTTTGCTGCGTGACAGTTAAAAACTGTAACATCTACTTTTAAATAGAATGTAAAATTATCATACCACAATGTTCATTTCAGCACTATTTACAATAGCCAGGATATGGAAAAAACCTAAATACCTATCAACCGATGAATGGATAAAGAAGATGTGGCACATATATACAATGGAATATTACTCAGCCATAAGAAGGAATGAAATTGAGTTATTTGTAGTGAGGTGGATGGACCTAGAGTCTGTCATACAGAGCAAAGTAAGCCAGAAAGAGAAAAACAAATACCATATGCTAACTCATATATATGGAATCTAAAAAAAAAAAAATGGTACAGATGAACCCAGTGACGGGGCAAGAATAAAGATGCAGATGTAGAGAACGGACTTGAGGACACAGGATGGGGGGTGGGGCAAAGGGGGAGCTGAAACGAAGTGAGAGAGTAGCACTGACATATATACACTACCAACTGTAGAATAGATAGCTAGTGGGAAGCTGCTGCATAGCACAGGGAGATCAACTCGAAGATGGGTGATGACTTAGAGGGCTGGGATAGGGAGGGTGGGAGGGAGTCGTGGGAGGGAGGGGATATGGAGATATATGTATAAATATAGCTGATTCACTTTGTTGTAAAGCAAAAACTGGCACAACAGTGTAAAACAATTATATTCCAGTAAAGAGCTTAAAAAAAGTGGGAAATTTGATCTGACAAAAGAGGTCATGAATAAAGTTAAAAGACAAAGATAATGGGGAGGTAGGGAAAACATATTTGTCATGTATTTGGCCACAAAAACACTGATGTCTAGATCACCAAAAAAAAAAAAAAAAAAAGATAAAGCACTTCGAAGTCAACAGGAGAAACCAAAGACCCAGAGAAGAAGAAGCAATTCACAGGGGAGGAAACCCAAAGGGCCAAGGAACACAAGGCAGGACAGTATCAGGGAACCTCAAATGAAAACAAGGAAATATTATTTCACACCCAAGAGATTGACTGCATGTCGGAGGATGAAGATGAGTGAACAGGAAATTGCATACTGCTGATGAAGCCACAAAGTGAAGCCTCCGTCCTGGAGATCAGCTGGCTGTGCTTCATCAGCAGAACTGAAGATGGGCAGATCCCTGGACCCCACACCTTAGCGTGGGGACCAGAACCTCAGCATCACCTCAGGGAGGGGAGAGCATCACCTGCTTGTCAGACATGCAGAATTCTATACTAACCTGGAAAGTGTTGGTGAAGGGAAAAAGCAAATTGCAGGAGAATTTGTATGGACAATTTGTATAAAATTTCACACACAAGAAAGACTATATATTGTTTATGGTCAGGCATACTCAGTATTAAAATGTGGATGGGAGGAATACACATTTACTTCAGAATGGTGGGGAGTGGGGAGGGTAGCAGACCAGGTAAGGGGCATATAACTCAAACATCAATTGAATCTGTCATATTTTATTCCCTAAAAATAAACTCTGAAGCAAATATGTCATAAACCTAAAAAATAAATAAAATTATCATACAAAAACTCTAAGATACATCAGTAGAATTTCAATAAACATTTAAGTATCCTTTTGTGAAGTAAGGCAATTCATAGATTATTGTGAAATAATCACTTTATCTCTTTTAATAAATCAGTGATTTAAAAAATATAAAAACTTTAATAATAAATGACATACTTATGGACTTTTTCAGTACCAAATGAGGGCTAAAACAAGGGAAACTACTGTACCAATTCATCCACATGTTCCTCCCTCTTCTTTGAACCCCAGTTATATTCTTTTTCTTTCTTTCTTTCTTTCTTTCTTTCTTTCTTTCTTTCTTTCTTTCTTTCTTTCTTTCTTACTCTTTCTTTCTTTCTTTCTTTCTCTCTCGCTTTCTCTCTCTTTCTTCTTTTTCTTTTTTCTTTCTTTTAAAGAACTTTCATTGAGATACAGTTGACATACAATAAACTGCATATATTTAAAGTGTACAATTTGATATTTTTTCTTATTAGTAATGTATATATGCCAATCACAATCTCCCAGTTCATTCCCCCCCAACCATCCCCGCTTTCCCTACTTGAACCCCAGTTATATTTTTACACTAAAACATACCTAATCACCACATGCTTACCGCCTCGTCTTCTACCATTCCCTAAAAAATTGGCCATTGACTCTCCCTTTTTCCCCTCCCTTCCTTCCCATGGCCTCCTTAGGGTGAGAAGGTAATCTAGAGAAGACCAAGACAAGACTGGCTGAAATGATAGAGGATTCTCTGCTGATCTCTTAAGATCACTGGCACCATGGAAGCAGGCAATCCAGTTCTCGAATTTAGCTCTAAAGAGGATATTTTGATTATGTTTACGTAGAACATGCTTTCTCCACATTGCACCCTTTCAGCCTCTCTCTCCATTGCCATAACAACCCACACCCCATAATCAACAGTATTATCAGGAAAAACAAGTGAAGGAGGCCTGCAGATTCAACCATAGCCTCCACTTTGGAGAGTGATTTTAGGTTGACTCTGCTGTTCGTAAAATCTCCTGGTTCGTTTCCAAAATTCTGGAAGAAAATCTAGATAGATCCAAGCACATTTTGCAATATGGACAAAGGGATGAAGACTGTTAAGAGATGTAAAATCACACTCCTGAGAGACAAGGAGAAAAATAATATCTAGGTAGGTTTAAAGAATCTGACTTCTATTGACCTCTGTGCTTAGGCTAAAAGTCCAGTAGAATTTCCCTCGATTTCTTTTGAATATTATTCTTTTTTAAACCTCCCAAACACCATATCCTATGCTCCAGATAGTTAAGGCCCAGCACTAGATTTCCAGAGGAAATGCTCAGAGATAGATTGGGACATGTGTGCCAGTGGAAATGCTTGTCAAAGGCTTTAAACAACATGGTTCATTTCTAGCCCTGTGGAAACATGGCATTCATAGAAAGAAAACTGGACATCAGGGAAGGTATATATCAAGAGCTAAAAATGATAACACAACCAGCTGACATTTATTGAGTACTTACCATGTACCAGGCCTCATGATAAGCTTTTGGTACAAATGGTTTCTATGGGCTGATATTATAGCTGGGAAAGTTGAAGCCTGAAGAATTTAGTAAACATGTTCAAAATCATACAGCAAGTGAATAGGTGGAGGCAGGATTTGAATTCTCTTCTGGTTGACTTCAGTGTTCGTAACCTTAACCTTCTGCTGAAAAACCTCTAGAAGGAAATAGAAAAGCACACAGAAGCATGTGTTGACAAGCCATTTTAAGGGCCATGGAATTGAAATTGTTGTTACATAATTTCAACCAGCCATGAGACCCTGGCTTACCTAGAAAGGGTACATCTGCAAGACGTAAAAACTTCTTTCTTAGATTAGTGTGCCTTTTCACTATGGTGAGCTCAAAAGTAATAGCTTTTCCAGTCACAACACTTAGAATTTGGCTGGAGGATATGAACAGCCCTTCCTGGACTACAAGCTCAACAGCTGTTCACATTTACACAGTAGGTAAAAATTTATATTTAAAAAAATAGTGGCTCATAAAGAAAGAACATGGAACAATGACAACTGCAAAAAAAAAGGAATAATTATATTCATGAAAAATGAACTGGCAAGTGATACATTATTTTTTAAAGCAAAACGTGTTGCAGCATTAATTAATTCTGCCTAACATTAAAAGAATAAGGTCACTCATACCAAAAACTGTTGAATGAAGCAAAAATGTAAGAAAGATATACTCTCTGATGTTACTCATAATGAAGAAGGGTTATCTGCTGGTCAATACACCACCATTATTTCTTAGTTAGAGGTATTACGATTGAAAAGAGACAATGGTTATAACATCCTAATGTGATTATCACATAAAACATACTGTATTGGACAGAACTTATTCAATCATAAACCAGAGTTGTTTCTATACAGCAAAAGTGATTACTTCAATAAGAAATTTTTAGAGCTAGAGCTAAAGGACCACCCAAGAGAGTGCCCTGGCCCATTTATTTCTGTGGGCTGATGTTATAGCTGGGAAAATTGAAGCCTAAAGAGTTTAATTAACCTATGAACAGACTAACATGTATATTGCTTTGGAGTTTATTTGTTTTAATTTTAATTTTTAATTATTATTGGAGTGCAGTTGCTTTACAATGTTGTGTTAGTTTCTGCTGTACAGCAAAGTGAATTAGCTATACCTATACATATACATATATCCACTCTTTTTTGGATTTCCTTCCTATTTAGATTGCCACAGAGCATTGAGTAGAGTTCTGTGTGCTATACAGTAGCTTCCCATTAGTTATCTATTTTACACAAAATAGTGTATATATGTCAATCTCATTCTCCCAGTTCATCCCACCCCCCCTTGCCCCTCCCCTGGTATCTATATGCCTGTTCTCCTCTTCTGTATTTCTATTTCTGCTTTGTATCATTTTTCTAGATCCCACATATAAGCTATATTATATAATACTGTATTTTTTTTTCTCTTTCTGACTTACTTCATTCTGTATGACAGTCTCTAGGTCTATCCAGATCTCTGCAAATTGCACAGTTTTGTTCCTTTTTATGGCTGAATAATATTCCATTGTATATATGTACCACATCTTCTTTATCCATTTTCCTGTTGATGGGCATTTAGGTTGCTTCCATGTCCTGGCTATTGTAAATAGTGCTGCCATTGGGGTGCATGTATCTTTTTGAATTATGGTTTTATCTGGGTTTATGCCCAGTAGTGGGATTGCTGGGTCATGTGGTAGTTTCTATTTTTAGTTTTTTAAGGAACCTCCATACTGTTCTCCATAGTGGCTGTTTGCATTACTACCAACAGTGTAAGAGGGTTCCCTTTCCTCCATACCCTCTCCAGCATTTATTGTTTGTAGATTTTTCAGTGATGGCCATTCTGACCAGAGTGAGGTGATACTACATTGTAGTTTTGATTTGCATTTCTCTAACACAGTAAGTCCCCTACATATGAACCTTCAAGTTGAGAACTTTCAAAGATGAAAATGTGCACCTGTATGCCAGCTGTTGTATGGTACTACTGTACTTTTCAAAGTATGGTATTGTAAGATTAAAAATGTTTTCTTTAGTTTTTGTGTTTGTTTTTTATGTATTATTTGCGTGAAAAGTATTATAAACCTATTACAGTACAGTACTATTTAGCTGATTGTGTTAGTTGGGTACGTAGGCTAACTTTGTTGGACTTACGAATCAATTGGACTTATGAATGTGTTCTTGGAATGGAACTTACTGTAATTAGTGATGTTGAGAATCTTTTAATGTGTTTGTTGGCCATCTGTATGTCCTCTTTGGAGAAATGTCTATTTGGGTCTTCCACCCATTTTTGATTGGGTTGTATGTTTTTTATATTGAGCTGCATGAGCTGCTTGTATATTTTGGAGATTAATCCCTTGTCAGTTGCTTCATTTGCAAATGTTTTCTCCCATTCTGAGGGTTGTTTTTTCGTCTTGTTTATGGTTTCCTTTGCTGGGCACAGGCTTTCAAGTTTAATTAGGTTCCATTTGTTTATTTTTGTTCTTATTTTCATTACTTTAGGAGGTGGGTCAAAAAAACCTTGCTGTGATTTATGTCAAAGAGTGTTCTGCCTGTGTTTTCCTTTAAGCGTTTTATAGTGTCTGGCCTTACATTTAGGTCTTTGATCCATTTTAAGTTTATTTTTGTGTATGGTATTAGGAAGTGTTCTAATTTCATTCTTTGACATGTAGCTGTCCAGTTTTCCCAGCACCACTTACTGAAGAGGCTGCTTTTCACTGTATGCTCTTGTCTCCTTTGTCATAGATTAGGTTACCATAGGTGCATGGATTTTTCTCTGGGCTTTCCATTCTGTTCCATTGATCTTTATTTCTATTTTTGTGCCAGTACCATACTGTCTTGATTACTGTAGTTCTGGAGTACAGCCTGAGGTCAGGGAGCCTGATTCCTCCAGTTCCATTTTTCTCTCTCAAGATTGCTTTTTCTATTTGAGGTCTTTTGTGTTTCCATACAAATTGTAAAAGTTTTTGTTTTAGTTCTGTGAAAAATGCCTTTGGTAATTTGATAGCGGTTGCATTGAATCTGTAGATTGCTTTGGGTTGTGTAATCATTTTCACAATATCGATTCTTCCAATCCAAGAACATAGTATATCTCTCCATCTGTTTGTGCTTTGGGGTTTACAAAGGACTTTCACATACATTCTGGGTCTAACAAACACCCATTTAGCAGATGATAAAATTAGGGTGCCTAAGGGCAGAATTCACAAACAAGATTTAAACCTAGGTCTTAGTTAGTTCTCTGCCACCAACTCCTGTGTCCTCCCTATAGTATGTTCTTTCCAGGAAGAGCTGGGTATCCTTTTCAAGGAACTTCATGTATAGGAACATTGCCTAAGTTGTAGATGGGGATAATTTGAGGGTGGGCAAGAAGTAACCTCACTTCATTCTCCATTTGGAGTTGACTAAGGAGGAATGATGACATATAGGTGCTCAGGGATGGCTAAAACTTTTATGTTCCTGTGAACTGATAGTTGTAAAATCGTTTTCAACATTTATTTAGAGGAGAGGATGAGCACTGAGCACATGAGTAAGGGCTGAAGAGGCTGCTGGTGGCTTTTCCAGCTGTCACAGGCTTTCTGTTCCCTGGGCTTCATGGCTTTGGAAGAAGTGTAGCTCCTCTGGTGTTCTAAGAACAAGCATGCCCTTTGGACAGTCTCATCATGAGCATTCTTTTCAACTACATAAAATATTCTCCTTGAGAAGAGTTCTGGTAAATTCACCGCCTCTTTTTTTCCTTTTGTATCTTCATAGCTGTCTTTTGTGCTCTGGTAATAATCTAATATATTATGTTACAGATTGTTACCCTGGGCAATTGTCCCACTAGTCCACTCCTTAGTCAAGTGTTAGATTTAACAGAAAAATTTCTCATTTTGTTGTTGTCCCCCAAATGAAAATGATTAACCAAGAAGTATTTATTTATGCTTATTATAGATATATAGTACTGTTTTGGGAATATAGAAAATATCCTTGTTCTCAAGGAGTTTGTAATTCAGGGAAGACAAAGCTGTCAAGTGATATTTAAATAGTGAACTGTGTATTGTTGAGTTTAGTGTCACTGGAGTCTAGGGAAGGAGATAGTATCTAAACTAGCTTTAAAATGTGGCTAGAATCTTGTGAGGTAGGATGGGATTGAGTCAGAGGGGGAGCAACATTCCATAGAGGGGGAATATGAGAAAAATTCTATAAATTGGAGTGAATAATGTGCATGAAAGGTACAGTGGAAAGCTGACTTGGAAGATGAGTATTGAGGGCGAGTGGAAAATAAGGAGTAACCAGGTCACGATCAAACCTGAAACCCAAGGTGGGATATTTGTTTGATTTAATAGAAAAGAGATTCATCATAGATAACTTGATAACAAGTGGAAGAACTTTAGGAGGATGAGTTTGGCATGGTATCTATGATGGTCAGGGGCTTGGGGAATGGGGTTAGGAGTGACTTGGGTTAGGAGCTGGATTGTGGAGGGGTGTGCCATCCTGGGGATGGGGAAAACCATTGAGAAGCCTGTGCAAAAATCCAGGCATAAGATTTAGTGAAGCTAGTGATAGGAAGAGAGAGGAAGGGAAAAAAGCAAAGCTAATAGATTTGTCAAAGGCAAATAGGGAAACATGCAAAGCAAGTGTTCAGGGAGAGAGAGATGGAAGATATTAGAGAGAGGAAAAAATAGTAGGAATTGAAGTGCCAAAGCTTATGGGGGATTGAGTCCTAATTGGTGTTAAAAACAACTTTATGTCAAGTTTTAGAAAGCATGTAACATTGATTAATTCAAGGTCCAGTGCAAATACCTTCTATAAAAAACCACTCTAACCTTTTTATATTAATCAAGATTTCAGCAAAATGATTGATTAAAAAAACCCTCCTTCTTCTGAGCTCTCATCACTCTTTTAATACAATTCTATTATAAAATAAAAAATCAAGAGCCGTGTTTTATTTTTTTATGATGTCCAGCGCTTATCATGGTACTTGGTACATTTAAGCGGTTCAATAAGGGCTTGTGAATAGATGAATGAGGTAGGAAAGTATAGTGTTCAGATTACAGGTGAAGGAATCCTTACTAACATTGATGGAACTAAAACTTATATTGCTGAAAGGAAACTTAGGAAATCATTTCATAATTCTAATTCTACCTAGGAAAATATAATCTAACATTTTGTAACATTTTTGGAAAGTGGTATTGAGCCTGTTCTTAAACAACTTTAAGCAGTGAAGTGAAGAGTGTAGTGTACCTCTTTAGTGAAGAAGTAGCTTACTAAATTTTTGGGTAGGTAAATTGTTTCAAACTTCTTCCTGTGTTGAGCCCAAAGACTCCTTATTAACTCTACTCATTGCTATTAGAAATGTCTGATGGCAAATGGACCAATTTCTGCCTTTATTTAAACATAGTTATTATGTATGCTCAGCACCCATTTTTTCCCCCTTAAATGTAATATTCTTCATTCTTGCAACCTTTCTCCATGTTTACTGGTTTCGAGGTCCCAATCACCCGGGTCATTCCTCTTTAGGTAGATTCTGGGTTAATAATGATTCCTTTTCATGGTGGCAATGTTAAACACATCATTTCTGGTCTGGTTTTAATTGTAAATAGTCAGCAAAACTAGAAACTTCTTTTCATGAGCACAGTTTTTAAAAAATTCCTCTTGATGCTTTGTTAACATTTTAAAACTCACACTGAGCTTGTTGTCAAACTTCTGACTCTTCTTTGTATGTGCTGAGATTTGTACAATTGTTTTTCACTATTAGATTTCATCTTATTATATCCTGCCCATTATCTTAGCCAACTAGTGATTATGAATCTTTACCCTATCATTCAATATCCACATATTCTCTATACCATCCAGTTAATATATACAACTTCGTACAAATTATTGATGAAAATATTAAATATGACAGCATCAAAATTCATGTTTGTTTTGTTTCCCATTGCATTTCTGACATCTAGTACAGTGCCTGGTAATTATTAGATATTTAACACATAATACACAATACATTAGATATTTAATACTTTTGAGTAAATGAATGAATGAATAAATGAATGAATAGCAGAGTTCTTCCTCTAGGTTAATTATAGTCAACCAATCAACACTTTTAAAGTATTGTCATTTTACCAGGTATAAACTATGTGTAAAATTAATAGCCAATATTCCCCCATATTTATTCCAAAATAGAATGAAATGCTCTTTCAAATCCACTGGTTTAACTAAAAATAATTTTGGGGTAGTAGATGTTTCAAGAAACACTGATTCCAAGAGATAGGCAGGAAAAGAAGGGGTGAGGGATCATAAGTGTTTGAGAGTCTCCTTATTAAATCCCTCTGAAAGTCCAATACATTTATCTTATTAAAGACAACAATAAAACCTAATAAATAAATCAGTTTAACTTTGCTAAAGTCAGAACCTCTCAGTTTTATTTACCGTGGAATCTTGTTCTGTTCTTGTTAATAGCTATTAATATCTAGTAGGACTAGTGTGCCGTGGGACACGTTCTGGAATATGCTAACATGCAAACTTCTCTCAGTTAAAATGAAGATGAAATCCATCTGGAGTGATTTGCTCTTCTTAAGCCCATCTTGACTTTTAATAGTTGCCCATTTACTCCTCATGGGCTCACAAACTGGTGCTTCAAATAAGCAGAATGTCAAAAATTTTGGCTGGAGCTGACATCAGGCTCATAGATTTATAGCAGAGTTTCCACTCTGGCTTTGCATTAGAATTACCTACTAAGATTTTAAAGACATTTATGTGCTTGCAATTCAGCTCGGAGTTCATGCTTCCATAGGTGAATGGGGACAGAGATATACAGGCAGAGTTGCTAACTCTTGGGGTCATCTGCTGCTCTTTCTTTGTTGTAAGTTGAGATATCACACTTTCCCTGTCTTCCAGCACTATTCCTGTTTTCTACACAACCCCTCAGAGACCTTTAACAACGGCTGGCAGAGACTCAAACACATTTAGAACAAGGCCCTCTGTTGTTCTTCCCATTTGTCTTGGTCTTCAATTCTCTCATCCCAATATTTGCTCTATCCTTTCCAATCAATCCTTCTCCTTGACTTAGAAGATAAAAGCAATATAAATATTGAGTAGCTCTGCTTTCTCTTTGTCATCTGTCAATATTATGACATTGATCCCAAGTATCATATCTATGCCTTCCAAAACTAAAACAGCCCCTTTGTTTTCTATGGCATATTTTGCAAGTTTCAGTACATTCTTGGGATTTAGCCTTCTTATTATTCACTCTTCTCAAATATTCCCATATCTCTATTCTTCCCTCATTTTATATATGTACACAGATGCAACCATTTTTGAAATGAAATTTTATATTGGTATCATGAAAGAAGCATTAAAATATTTTATGTTCCTTATTAACACTACCAGAAAGCATTTATTAAGAACTCCTTGTTTGTTCATTCATCTATCATTGTAGCATTATGTTCTATATTCTCTACAGGAAGAACAGAGTAAAGAAAAACTAGAAAAAGAGAATGGACCACAGAAATACTGGCCAGTGTACAGCTTAGGGAAAAATAGTTGCTTTAAAATCCCTGTTATTGGCTACTAAATAATTAAATAGTAAAATTACTTATGTGATTTTTTTTAACTATCAAATACATCCCCAACATTACCTTCAGTCAAGATCAGAAGTTTTAACATGCATTACAAGAACTTTTGAGTTCTGACCTCTGATTCCTATATACTTTATTCATTTCCTGTTTCATTCTCTCTCTGTCCATTTTCCTTCACTAACTTTCACCAGATGCCTGAATAATTCTTTCTTGTGTCAATTCTTCAAATGTCGGCTTAGACATCATTTTTAATGTGAAGCCCACCCTGCCACGAAAGCTGGTGTCTTTCCCTCACGTCCGTATGGAAGTGGATATTCTCTATTCCTATCATAAAGTAGTCTGTTTATCTCCTTTCTTTCTCCCTGGGGCATTAGGGCTTCTGTTTCATTGTTGTATCTCCAGCACCCAGGACAGCGCCTGATACTGTATTCAATAAATACAGGTTGAGTGAAAGAAAGAAGAAAAGAGGGTACTTCTCTCTATATCTTGATCTTCCTGATAAAATATGGCTCTGGGTATATCAGCAGCTTGGAGCCAGGAACTCTGTGGAAGAAAAAGCGCCCTTTAAGCATCCTCAGCAAAAAATGCAAACGGATGTTCTCAGCTCTCTAGCTGCAGATAATATGAGAGGCAGGAAGTATATTGTGTGTTTTTTCAGATCCCAGCTGGGGCTGGCAGTGCTTTCAGAAAATAATTTTGCTATTTGTAAACTGAAGGAATGTGATATGGAAGTAAATGAGGAAGAATAAATATGGAACTACACAATGTGGTGTTTATAGTCACTGTTGGAGAGATAACTGCACTGTAAAAAGCATGATGATACATAAGGGATAAAACCATTAATTTTTCTCCTCACAAGATAATTCAAATCCGGAACTATCCCATACATTAAATGATGAAATCTGCTCACCACAGCTTTTTGAATTTTTTGTTTAGTTTATGTGAATTTTCCTTCTGCCTTATTCATGAACTCATGTGGTGTGGTTACCCTTCATAAGAGAACTGCAGCTTCATTTCACCACCAGAAATAAACTGAATTCAGATATAGTTTGGAATAAAAATGCACAGTACTTTCCAAAATGTAAATACTTAATATTAGTACTTACAGGAAAACATGAAATTTTGAGGCATAATTCGTAAAATATGAATTTATACTCCATTTTGGCTACCACAAATTTGAGGACCTGAGTATTTTTGAGATTTGTGTTAAGCCTGATCCATTTTAAGTTCTAATAGTAAATATGAAGTAATCTATTCCATTTATACCTCCTGCAGTGAAATAAGCTGCTCTATGCAAGAACTCCCACTGCCATCTATAACTCAGGAATCATGAGCTCAGGGTTTCTAGGACTAGGGCCCTGTCCCACCCATCTCTGTGGCCTCAGCTCCCAGCCCAGAGACTGGTACATAGAAGGAGCTCAATATATGTTTACTGACTCAGTGAATAACATCTTTAACTGTTCAGTGTTTGTGCATCACAGTAGATTCTTGCTGGGGTTATTGTGGTACCTTTAGGGTTCTGCTTAACTTCTACCCCAGGAATAAACACAGGTTCTATTTCTGATAAGTACTTATGTCCAAGCCTCTTTCTCAGTCTCTGGTTTCTCTTGGGGGTACTGTACCCATCCTGCGACCATTGGTTTCAACCTGCTTAGAGAGATCCATTACCCTCAAGGCTTCAAAAAGCAGATTCTATAAGGTTCTCTGGGGTTGGCTCAAAAGTTAAACGATGCTTCCAAGTGCTGCCTGTGTTCTCTCACCTCTGCCCTCTTCCATGCTTGCCTTCCTAGCCTAGTTCCCCTCTCATGCCCTCAACCTGGGTTCTGTTTTCTCCACGAAGGCAGAGAGGATGTGTTCTTCTCTTGCCCTTTTTCTTTGACTTAGCATACTCTTTGAGTTTGTCCCATCTCCTATACTCCTGGTGTGGCATCTTGGTGCCTCTATTGCCCTTTCTCTTCTTAGTTACCTCTTTCTTGGGGCTCCATATCTTTCCTTCTGTTTCACCTCTATCTGCTGCTCCATCCATCGGCTCCTTCAATGCCCTTTTCTTACTGTCACACAACTCCCTTTAAAGTCAGCTTCTAGTTGCCAGTGTCTTCTAATGAAGCATATTGAATCGATGTTGTAGCCCTTTTAATACACCTTTGATAGTTTTATAATATAAAATACATTTGGTTTTAAAAATCAATGTTTATTTATTTTATCTACCTGCAAAAAATACGTTACAAATCCCCATTTATATTTGATCCCATAAGTTGTGATGGCTGTTCTAGTCTAAGCTAACTCCTCCTAATGCATCATCACTATTTTGGAAAGGGGGCATTTTATTACATTTTCTTTGAGAAAGATCACATTAAGAGGAATTTCTTTGCAGTGGATAATCCAGTTAAAAAAAATTAGTTATACAGGTTATAGAACTATGTCTGAGATACCAATGTAATTTTTTGAGATTTAATTAATATTCTAAATTCGTGTCTGAAATGCTTTATGTGTGGGTTAAGGGAAGAGACCATTGAAATCTTGGTTGGTACAAGGATTTATGGGTGTGTAAGGCACAGGGAGTTTATTACTGCCGCTATATCTGAGGTGGATGCTTTTGGAAGCAGAATTTCTGGCCAAAAGCTACATCACATACTCTGGCAAATATGCTTCCTTATTTTGTCTCTTGATTCTTCAGTCCAAATGAATTCAAATTAATTGCATTTTTATTGATTTTATTCGTTTGGCTTAGCAGGGTCATCAGAAGGGAATCATTTTTATTTTTATCTTCATTTTGAGATGTGTCTCAAGGCCACTTGTAAAATAAAAGGCACCAGATTAGTGGTGTTCCAGATATCATTCTAAAGTCTTGTGTAGTAAACAGGGATTTAGAGAAAAGCTGCATCCAGGGAAGAGGTGTGCTCACAGCACTGCTTTCTCTTTTAGAACAATCGCACATTGACAGAGTACCGGCTTAGCTCCTGATTTATTTTCTGCTCCTAGAATATATGTGAACAGATTTCATATTTCAAACTGCTTGGGCTTATCCAAACTTTCCTGGAGGTTCTCCATTTTAATTCCCTTATCCTTATTCAAACCTGGTGGGAAAAAGTAAATGAAAAATGATTTAAAGATTTAAAAATCTGATACACAGTGAGAGTCAATGAATATTAGACAAAGTATTATTATTAAAAGTAGGCAAAATAAGAAGAAAAGCCTGGATAGTGCCTCTAGCACTCCAAGGAAGGTGGAGTGAAGATTACGCTAATGAACGGGTGGAGAGAAAAAGATTTGGAAATGGTAAGTGGGGAGGCCACAGAAGGCCAGAGAAAAGTCACCTTGCTGCTTTCAAGGGGAAGTGAGGAAAACACAGAGTGCTTGCTTAGGTTAGGAAGAACGTGCTTGTAGGAGAGAGAGAGAGAGTGAGAGAATGGGTATTAGCATGTCAATATAAACACATAAAAAATGCATTGCAAATAACAGTATTTTTTTAACTCCTTTTTTTGGGTTTGTTTTGAGTAGACCAAGTAGAAATTGGCACTTCCAGTAAAGGTGGAAGGTAGAGAACAGTAAGAGGGCCAGCACAGACACTCAAAATAGTGTCATCTAACTCTTTGACCATCTAGGTAGCATCTCAGTCGAGTCTACCTTAGGTTGTCTTCAAACACAGATACTGTGTGAATACTGGGAAGTGTTCCTGGGAAAAACTAATACGAGGACTGGGAAGTGGGAGCGTGAAGGGAGGGAGGTTGAGCAAGACTGTGGGAACAAAGTTCCAGAGGGAGATCTAATCCCTCAGGTCCTCGAAGCCGGTTTGGTCACATCTCAGAATGGTCTGATTAGGGACAAGGGCGCTTTGATGTTTATACATCTAAACCTGTGGTTCTCAAGCTGAGATGATTCATCCCCCAGGGAATATTTCACAATGTCTGGAGACATACTCGATTGCCGCACTGGGAGAAATGTGATACCGGTACCCAGTGGGTAGAGGTCAGGGATGCCAAGCATCCTACAATGCACAGGACAGACCCCTCCACTCCTACGATAAATAATTATCTGGCCCCAAGTATCAATCGTGCTGGGGTTGAGAAACTCTGGTCTATGCCTGTCAGTTAATGGTTCAGGGCTACCACCAGGATGGACACTTAGGGTCCCATGAAGAATTTCTTATAGTTTGAGGGCAGCAAGTGCTGGCTGTTGGGAGTGAAAATCCACTGAGAGTCCGTGAGCGTGAAGATGGCAAAGAAATCATAGGGAGCACGGGTGGAGCACTGACAGGATATGTTACAGAAGCCTGGCAAATACTATCTCTGTCTTTTCCAATCTCATAACCTTCTCTATCTCAACAGTCATCTGGGTTAATATATTGGGACTGCAAACACTGTCTTTCTTGAACTGTGTCATTCTGTAACTAGGAATCAGAAAATACAAAACAGTATCATTGGGTTGGATACATAACTTGAGCTGCCTCTCTCAATGCCAAGGCAAAATGTTTTTTGACATTCTTTTTCTGACTTAAATAATGAGCCGCATTTTCACTCATCTTTTGCTCTAAGGCCAGGTTAATATCGCCTGAAAGTATGCTAAATTGATACTCAGTAGCTTTCTAAGGTCATTTAAATTCCTAATGAAAAGTCACTCAAGGCCATAGTACAAAATAAATACATTGTTATTGATCATGCAATAAGGTATTAGGCTAATTTAATAAGATTTCTCCCTGAGATGTACTTAATTCACCAGGATAGTCATTTCTCAGCCATCAGAGATCCTGCTGTTTTTTCATGGCCTAGAACTAGTCATCTCTGATTTGTCCTGCTCCATGTTGCCACCTGGATGTACCAGAATGCCTCATCCCTGTTAAACTTCTTTTCCCTGTCGGCAAAGTGCAGTGACAGAATAAGGATTCATTACTCTTGAAATGACCCTTTCCACAATATCCTCTTTTTATCTCCTTAATCAGCAAAGTGGTGCTCTGAGGACTGGCGGGTTCACCGCCTAGAGGCACATTTATTACTGAGACACAAGCTGAATAATTGTGTATTTACCAACTTCATTTTAACCTCACCACTTGGCTGTCTCTTTCGACAAGGTGAGAAATAAGACCAAGGTGCTCCTCTCCCTGTAGCTCATCAATGACTATTGTCTCTCAACCAAAACTATTTTCATTATCACCCTGGCATGCATGATTTGCTTTAGCACACAGGTTTTATCTTCAAAAGAAAAAGTTTTTGTTGTCTTGGTCAAAGCTTTAAGTGAACTAAAAATAGGGCAAAGAAAGTTAGCATTCCTTCTCCAACCCCTGCCCCGGAAAATGCATGTCTATGTGCAGGGGAAGAAGATATGTATTTATTTCTTTAGAGCAGAACTGGCTAATGGCATTCCTCGGGTCAATATATTACTTGTCTCATGTGAAAAATAAATTGAAAATTATAGCAAAAATGCGATATTAAAAAACCTTGTGTGCTTTTGTACCTCGCAATTCCTAAGGAAATAACAGAAGTGAGCAGAGACATAAGTATAGGTAGATTTACTGCAGCATTACTTTCAATTAAAAATTAAAAAAATAACTGGAATGTCCATTAATAGATGATCATGGTGAATTCATACAATGGAAATTAAATGTACCTGCTAAAAGGATAAGGTAAGTAACTCTATGACTATTGGCATGGAGCGATGTCCATGATATATTGTCAAGTGAAAAGAGAAAGTTTTAAAGATTGCTTGTGTAGACAGTTCCCAATTGTATAAAAGACATTTTTATTTGCATTAAAAATCTGGATGGTTATTTTCCAAACCATTAACAGAGTTTTCTCTGGGAGGCAGGATGACATTGAAACTCAACCAGGGACAGTTCTGTTTGGCAATGACTGGACACCTGTGTGTTTTTGTCACAACTGAGGGTGGTGCTACTGGCATGTAGGTTGTTGTTCTACAATGTACAGGGCAGCCCTCACTAAGCCAATAGTGCTGTGTTTTAAAAATCCAGGATTAGAGAGATTTACACTTTCTATTTTTCTTCTCTTTGGTGTTGTAATTTTGGGCAAAAATCTTTCTTTCCTTTTGTTTCAATAAAAATTAATAAAATATATCCATTTTGAGAAAAAATCCCTGATACAGGACAGCTAATTTCTTTGTAGATTTCAAGCATAACACATATCAAATTGTGTAACCTTTCTTTTTTTTTTTTTTTTTTTTTGACTTTTACATGGGCAATGATTTTTTTCTTAAGCTCTCTATTAGAATATAATTGCTTTACACTGTTGTGCCAGTTTTTGCTGTACAACAAAGTGAATCAGCCGTATTTATACATATATCTCCATATCCCCTCCCTCCAGTGACTCCCTCCCTCGCTCTCTATCCCAGCCCTCTAAGTCATCACCCATCATCAAGTTGATCTCCCCGTGCTAGGCAGCAGCTTCCCACTAGCTATCTATTTTACAGCTGGTAGTGTATATATGTCAATGCTAGTCTCTCACTTCATCCCAGCTTCCCCTTTGCCCCGCCCCCTTCCCGCCCCCGCACCCTGTGTCCTCAAAATGCAACCTTTCTTGAGGTAATTCTTAGGTCATAGTATATTGTAGATATTGTTAGCAATAATAAAATTATGTGTTATAAAATTCTAACCTTTAAGGAGGTAGAGTGGAGATAAAGGAATTAAAGGAAAAATTAATTGAACTTCAGGTAAATGTTTTAATTATTTTTAGAGTATTATTTCATGCAACAAATGTGTAATCTCCTTCCTGACCTGTGGGCTTTCTTCCTTGCCTGATGCATACTAATTTAAATAACAGTCAAACAATGATCTATAACTTGATGATTGGTGATGACTTAGAGGGCTGGGATAGGGAAGGTGGGAAGGAGTTGAGGGAGGGAGGGGATATGGGGATAGATGTATAAATACAGCTGATTCACTTTGTTGTACAGCAAAAGCTGGAACAACAGTGTAAAGCAATTATATTCCAATAAAGAGCTTTAAAAAAAAAAAGGATGGTTTATATAGAAGGGTGTTTAATGCAGCACTGTGTAAAATAGAAAAAAATTAGAAACAACCTAAGTGTATGTCAAAAGAGGAAAGTTTAAGTAAATTTTGGTATATTTATACAATGGATTACTAGACAGTCTATTAAAAGAATGAAGTGGATCTATGAGTCCTGACAAGAATGAGATCCATGACATATTGTTAAAGGAAAAGAGAAAGTTGCAAACTAGTATGTCCAGTATGATCCTCTATTGTAAATAGGTACATATATAATATATGTATCTTTATCTATATACTTGTGTGTTTGTTTTGTGTGTGTATGTGTGTGTGTTACAAACACAGGTAAAAACTCAGGAAGAATTCACACCAAACTTTTAAAAGGGGTTACCAAGATCCTTAAGTTGGAGGTAGGATTCTGGATGTGAATATGGGTGATTTTACTTTATTGTACTTTTATAAATACATACATACATAGGTAATTCCTAAACCAGTGGTGCCTACCAAAGCAACTGTAATTGTTTTTTGGACAATATTTGCCAGTAAAGGAATCAGGAGTCTAACATATAAATTAACTATGTAAATTGAGTTTTCTTTGAAATTTTGTTTAACATTTACAAGTTATTAAAATATATTAGGAGGACAGGTATAGGAATTTAATAAATGTGCTGGATTGCATAATTCTTGCCTTTTTTCATCTAGGTATCACTGGTGGGTTGAGGTGCTGTTTATTAGAGGAGACACTGGGTATGTTCAGCATGATGAAACAATAATAATAGCTAGTGCATACCCAGTTTCCCTATGGGCTAGGTAGGCACTGTTTATGTGCTTAATTGTCACAACAATCCTATTCAATGAGTTGTATTTCATCCCAGTTTCACAGATGAACACACTGAGACACAGAGAGGTTAAGTAACTTGCCAAACAAATGAAGAGATCTAGCATTTGAATCTAAGCAACCTAGTTTAAGTTTACCTGGATGAATCATTAAATGATTGCAAAGTCCAGATTATCTAAAGCAAAACTCAGTGTGACAGGTCATGCAATGTGATAATCAAATCTGGTGCTGTGATGACATAAAAACCAGACTGGAGCCTACTGTAACTCTCCTACTTCAAGCAGCACTAGACCATCAGACTAGAAGCTCCTTTTATGAGCTCAAAAAGTGAAAGGACAACATGTGAACCCTACAAAAGCTATCAACTACCCACTCACACTTTAGGTTTGGTTTTAGGAAAACCTTTTATTCTTTTATTTGACCTGACTGAGGCAGAGCCTTCAGCAGCACAGAGGGTAACCATGGTTTAGAAAGACTGGGGTAGAGCCTCCCAATAGGAGGAGTTGAACCAGGAGAACTCTGTCATCGCCCCAATCAATATTCCTCCTTGTCAGCAGCAATCCCAGACTGGCAGAGACAAATTTTTGTTCTGAATTCAGTTCAGCATCAAAGTCCTAAATGACGCATAGAATTCTATGGCCAGCCCTCCAGGCTTATATGTTATAATTAGAGTCAGGGAAGGCGCCTTTTACCTCAAGAGTTTGAGAGGAGCCACAGGCTAGAGGTCTTACTTTTTCTTTTTTGAAAGGGCAGCACAGACATACCTCTGAAAAGGCTTCCACAGTCCCCCGCTGTGAATAGAATTTCTGTAACTCCAAAGCTTCTGGAGGCAGACCATACAAAATACATTTTTTTCCTGCACCTTTCTGTTCCTCTAAGCTTGCCAAGAAACTTAATAAAAGTCTGCAGTTGGTCTTATGACCTGAATTGAAAAGAGGAGCTTAAAGATGGTTTATCGCTTATTAAGCATGGGATGGTCCTCAACATTCAAGAATACCACACTAGTGTTTGTTTTCTGCTTTAACAAATGTTGGTATTTCTGAATTTTATCCTATCTTTTGAAAAATGTAATTAATGGAATTTGATGAAAACAAAAAGTAGGAAGGTTAATTAGACAAACTTAAGCATAACATTCTGCAGTATTTTTTGTAAATTTGGTGCTGCCAATTTGTGTCCTCCCTAAAATTCCTATGTTGAAGCTCTACCCCCAGTGTGATGTTATTTGGAGATGGGGCCTTTGGGAAGTAATTAGGTTCAGATGAGGTCATGAGGATGGGCCCTTAAGATGGGATTAGTGCCTTTATAAGAAGAGGCACCAGAGACCTTTCTTCCTCTCTCTTTCTCTTTCTTCACCTGCATGCACTGAGAAAAGTCCATGGAGGACACAGTGAAACCATGCTGGCATCTTGATATTGGGTTTCCAGTTTTCAGAAATGTCAGAAATAAGTTCCTGCTGTTTAAGGGCCCTAGATTATAGTATTTTGTTGTGGAAGCCTGAGCTGACAAAGACAGTCCTCTGATCACTTAGCATATTTCTGCCAATTGAATGAACTTTCAGTCAATACTTTCCTCATTATGCTAAGAAGATTTTATTTTCTGTCCCAATAGACCAGTTTGAAAACCAGCCTTGTACTGATAGTATCAGTATGACTGTAGAATTGTGGCCCAGTGTGAGAGGGTTTTAGATAGGCAGTCATTATGACAATTATTCCTGACCTTGGCTTCTGTTGCATACATACTTTCCACTCAGAAAATGCCCTTATCCTTTAATGCACATTACCTTAAATGTCTTAATCTATTTTAGTTTTCTAGCTCAGTTAGTCTGTCAATGTATTTTGATGCATATGACCTCAGTAGTTTGCCTTTGTCTAGAAAACTGGGACTTGAAATCATCTTTAATCAAACCTTAGCAACATTGAAAAGTTGTTCTAAGAAGAAAATTTATAGCCCTAAATAATTTTGTTATTATAGAATGAAAAGCAAAGAAACTTTGTACTCATGGGGTAAAGAAAAAAAACCAAAAAAACAAAAGGAAGTGAGGAGAAGATAAAAGATGAAACAGAAAGCAAAAAAAAAAAAAAAAAAAAAAAAAAAAAAAAAGAGCAAAAAAGGAGAAAAAATAAGAAATTCAAATACCTGATTCTTTGAAAAGACCAATGAAACTGATAAACTTTTTTGAGAATGATTCAGGATAAAAAATTCAGGGACTTCCTAGGTGGTGCATTGGTTAAGAATCCACCTGCCAATGCAGGGGACATGGGTTCAATCCCTGGGCCAGGAAGATCCCACATGCCACAGAGCAACTAAGCCCATGCACCACAACTATTGAGCCTGTGTACCGCAACTACTGAAGGCCACACGCCTATAGCCCATGCTCTGCAACAAGAGAAGCCACCACAATGAGGATCCCATGCACCACAATGAAGAGTAGCCCCAGCTCGCTGCAACTGTAGAAAACCGGTGCACAGCAAAGAAGACCCAATGCAGCCAATAAATAAATAAATAAATAAATTTATTTTTTGAAAAAAAGAATGCAAGAAGTCATGTACAATGCCCTGAATAAGAGATATGATGTGAATACAAATACAGGTGTAATTAAAGTGTTATATGAGACTACTACATTCAAATTCATGACAGTAAATTTGAAAACCTAGATTTTTCCTAGCAAAATATTAATCACAAAAATTGATTCAACAAGAAGTGGAACACTTGAATTGTTTGATAAATCTGGAGAATATTATTAACTGTGAAAAGATTTATCATAAAAAAAGGCAAAAGATTTATACGATCTGAAGAGAAACTAGTTTCATAAAAGAACTACCAGGATGAATCAACAATGTGGAAATGACTATATTACCGAAAGCAATTTACAGATTCAATGCAATCCCGATCAAAATACCAATGGCATTTTTCACAGAACTAGAACAAGAAATTTTACGATTTGTATGGAAACACAAAAGACCCCGAATAGCCAAAGCAATCTTGAGAAGGAAAGACGGAGTTGGTGGAATCAGGATTTCTGACTTCAGGCTATGCTACAAGGCTACAGTAATCAAGATAATATGGTACTGGCACAAAAACAGAAATATAGATCAATGGAACAGGATAGAAAGCCCAGAGATAAACTATGGTCAGCTAATCTATGACAAAGGAGACAAGGATGTACAATGGAGAAAAGACAGCTTCTTCAATACGTGGTGCTAGGAAAACTGGACAGCAACATGTAAAAGAACGAAATTAGAACACTTCCTAACACCATACACAAAAATAAACTCCAAATGGATTAAAGACCTAAATGTAAGGCCAGACACTATAAAACTCCTAGAGGAAAACATAGGAAGAACACTCTTTGACATAAATAACAGCAAGATCTTTTCTGATCCACCCCCTGGAATAATGGAAATAAAAACAAATAAGTGGGACCTAATGAAACTTCGAAGCTTCTGCACAGCAAAGGAAACTATAAGCAAGATGAAAAGACAACCCTCAGAATGGGAGAAAATATTTGCAAACGAATCAACAGATAAAGGATTAATCTCCAAAATATATAAACAGTTCATCCAGCTCAATATCAAAAAAACAAGCAACCCAATCAAAAAATGGGCAGAAGACCTAAATAGGCATTTCTCCAAAGAAGACATATGGATGGCCAAGAGGCACATGAAAAGCTGCTCAAACATCACTCATTATTAGAGAAATGCAAATCAAAACTACAATGAATTATCAACTCACACCGGTTAGAATGGGCATCATCAGAAAATCTAAAAACACTGAATGCTGGAGAGGGTGTGGAGAAAAGGGAATGCTTTTGCACTGCTGGTGGGAATGTAAATTGATACAGCCGATATGGGGAACAGCATGGAGGTTTCTTGCAAAACTAAAAATAGAACTACCATACGACCCCCAGCAATCCCACTGCTGGGTATATACCCAGAGAATAGCATAATTCAAAAAGACACATACACTCCAATGTTCACTGCAGCACTGTTTACAATAGCCAGGACATGGAAGCAACCTAAATGTCCATCAACAGGTGAATGGATAAAGAAGATGTGGTACATATATACAATGAAATATTACTCAGGTGTAAAAAGCAATGAAACTGGGACATTTGTAGAGACATGGATGGACCTAGAGACTGTCATACAGAGTGAAGTGAGTCAGAAAGAGAAAAACAAATATTGTATATTAACACATATATGTGGACTATAGAAAAATGGTACAAATCAACCAGTTTGCAAGGCAGAAATAGAGACACAGATGTAGAGAACAAACATATGGACACCAAGTGGGGAAAGTGGGGAGGGTTGGGGGGAAATGAATTGGGAGATTGGGATACCAAATTGTACACTCTAAATATATCCAGTTTATTGTAAAAAAATAAAAATTAAAAAAAAAATAGCTTACTATGTGCCAGACACACACACACAAACACACACACACAAAAGAACTACCAGGACAAGATGAGTTCCAGCTGAGTTATGTCTCACCTTAAAGAATAGATGATACCTGGGCTTCCTAGGTGGTGCAGTGGTTAAGAATCCTCCTGCCAATGCAGGGGACATGGGTTCGATCCCTGCTCCAGGAAGATTGCAAATGCCGCAGAGCAACTAAGCCCGTGAGCCACAAGTATTGAGCCCATGTGCTGCAACTACTGAAGCCCATGCACCTAGAGCCCATGCTCCACAATAAGAGAAGCCACGACAATGAGGGGCCCGTGCACCACAATGAAGAGTAGCCCCCATTCACCGCAACTAAAGAAAACCCGCACACAGCAAAAAAGACCCAACACAGCCAATAAAATAAATAAATAAATAAATAAATAAATTTATTAAAAAGAATAGATGATACCTGTGTAATTGAACTTATTCCAAGCTATAGAAATGATTGATAAGTCTAACGAAATACATAAAGCCAGAATAACTTTCTAAATATCAAAATCTGATAGATTATGAAAGATGACTATAGACTAGCCTCTTGTAAAAATCTGGAAGAGAAATTTCTAAATAAAATGTGGATAAATAGATTTTTGCATGGTTAATTTCTAGAATGTGAGGATAGTTCAATATTAGAAAAACTAATATGTGATACATTAATAAATTAAGAGAAAATCCTATGATATAAGTAGACACTGACAGGTATTTGATTAAATTATTAAATTAGTGTTTAATAAAAACACTAGGTAAAATAAGAATAGTAGGAAACTACCTAAATATAACAAAGGCCATTTACTTTTAAAAAGTGACTATTATTCTAAACATTAAAACCACTTCAAGGAAGAAAGATGATGGCAAAGTAGAAGGATGTGGGATGCATCCCTCTCCACAGATGCATCAGGAATACACCGAAAAGATGCAATAATTCCCACAGAGAACCCAATCCAGAAATGGGTGGAAGACCTGAATAGACATTTCTCCAAAGAAGACATACAGATGGCCAACAAACACATGAAAAGATGCTCCACATCACTAATCATCAGAGAAATGCAAGTCAAAGCCACAATGAGGTATCACCTCACACCAATCAGAATGGCCATCATCACAAAAATCTGGAAACAACAAATGTTGGAGAGGGTGTGGAGAAAAAGGAACTCTCCTGCACTGTTGGTGGGACTGTAAATTGGTACAGCCACTATGGAAAACAATTTGGAGGTTCCTTAAAAAACTACAAATAGAACTACCATATGATCCAGTAATCCCACTCCTGGGCATATACCCAAAGAAAACCATAAT
Source organism: Hippopotamus amphibius kiboko (assembly GCF_030028045.1). NCBI lineage: Eukaryota > Metazoa > Chordata > Mammalia > Artiodactyla > Hippopotamidae > Hippopotamus > Hippopotamus amphibius. The sequence goes on from NC_080188.1 coordinate 54,171,161, forward strand.
CCCAAAAGAAACTTGTACCATAATGTTTATTGCAGCACTATTTACAATAGCCAGGACATGGAAGCAACCGAAATGCCCATCAACAAATGAATGGATACAGAAGATGTGGCATATATATACCATGGAATATTACTCAGCTATAAAAAGGGATGAGATGGAGCTATATGTAATGAGGTGGATAGAACTACAGTCTGTCATACAGAGTGAAGTAAGTCAGAAAGAGAAGGACAAATATTGTATGCTAACTCACATATACGGAACCTAAAAATGGTACTGTTGGACTCAGTGACCAGAACAAGGATGCAGATACAGAGAATGGACTGGAGAACTCGAGGTATGGGAGGGGGCGGGGGGTGAAGGGGAAACTGAGACGAAGCGAGAGAGTAACACAGACATATATATACTACCAACTGTAAAATAGTCAGTGGGAAGTTGTTGTATAACAAAGGGAGTCCAACTCGAGGATGGAAGATGCCTTTGAGGACTGGGGCAGGGAGGGTGGGGGGGGGGCTTGGGGGGGGCGTCAAGGAAGGGAGGGAAGATGGGGATATGTGTATAAAAACGGATGATTGAACCTGGTGTACCCCCCCCCCCAAAAAAAAAGATAAAAAAAATTAAGAAAAAAAAAAAAAAGAGAAAATCCTATGATATAAGTAGACACTGACAGGTATTTGATTAAATTATTAAATTAGTGTTTAATAAAAACACTAGGTAAAATAAGAATAGTAGGAAACTACCTAAATATAACAAAGGCCATTTACTTTTAAAAAGTGACTATTATTCTAAACATTAAAACCACTTCAAGGAAGAAAGATGATGGCAAAGTAGAAGGATGTGGAATGCATCCCTCTCCACAGATGCATCAGGAATACACCGAAAAGATGCAATAATTCCCACAGAGAACCAGCTGAACACCAGCAAATGACCTCGGACACCAGAAAGGACTGCAAAGATCCTGACATAACTGGGTAGGACAGAGGAAAAAAAAAAAAAAAAAGGAGAAGGAGAGGGATGGGTCCCATACCCTGGGACGGGGGGATCTGAAACAGAAGGGAGATTGCTAAATTTGGGGAAATGTCCCTTATCTGATGGGGAAACCCCTTCTCCAATGGGGAATTTCCCTGGGTCAGAAGGGAGGCACTTGGGACTGTTCAGAGAGGGTGAAGTGGCTGATTTGCAGCAGATGAGAAAGAGTGAGAAACACACAGAGGGTCTGCATCACAGCTTGGCGTGTCTGGACTGAGACATCAGTTCACAGCTGAACAGGGGGTCTGGGAGCTGGAAGGTGGGAACCGGAGAACTGGTTCAGGGTGAGAAACATTGTTGGCAGTTGGGAGACAGACTGAGAGTACAGGAGGGAAGAAATCTGCAGCGGAGAATGCCTACCGCGGAAAGCTGGGTGGCCATGGCGGCAGCTTGATACTGCTGACTCACAAGCAGGGGGGAGGAGCCGCAGGTGTAGCCTCTCTCTCGGCACCTGCAAGAGACAAAGGAAGGACCCCTGTGGGCCTGGCTAATGCACTCAGGGATAACAAAGGCCCCCAGGCGGGGCTGGACTAGAGTGCCTGCAGCTGAGAGCCAAAAGTCCACAGAGTGGCTCAGCTCTGGAGACATTCTGTTTACACCTGAGCCACTGGCACCCCTCTGCAACAGGCAAAGGCACAGCCAACTGAGCCGCCATGACCCAGGCAGTCACCCCAGCGGAGTCGTAGCAGGGGGGAGGAGCCATGGTTGTAGTCACTCTCTAGGCCTAAGCCGCCAGTGTCCCTCTGCAACAGGCACTGCCTGAGCCACCCAAGCTGCTGTGACCCAGGCAGGGCACCACTGCTCACTCACACCAGGGGAAGGAGCCACTATTGTACCCTCTCTCTCCCCACACACCGGCACTTACAGATGAACAATAAAGGAAGCTCTGCTGGTCGCAGAGTAATACAAAAAACCCAAGGTGGGTAGAAGGACACTTAGAGCTGAGACCCCAAGGAAACAGAAATATTATTACTAATTCTATTGATCTGGTCCATTCTGGGGTCAGTTCTAGTTTTTTATTTTATTTTATTAATTGTGATCTTAGTCCTAAGGGATCTATATATTGTATAACATATTTTTTATTCTATTTTTATTTTTAGCCTTTTTATATATTTCTGTTTCTAGCTAAATTTTTTGTAGTGCTGACTGTATCTCTCCTACCTTCTTTTCATCTCTATCTTTTATACATTTCTATTTCTTTTTCTTTTCATATTTCCAGTCACACTATGCTCTTCTGTTGCCATGTCTTCTATCCTTTTTTAGTTTTTTTATCTTAATATACTTATAATCAATATTATTGCTCAGCTCTGTTTCCTTGCTTTGTTCTCCAGATGACACACTGCTTTGGTTTTTATTATTAGGTTTTGTCTTTATCTTAGTTTTGATTATAATTGTCTGATTTTGTTTTGGAAATCTTCAGTCTGTCTCATTGTACTCTAGCTCTTTATTATATTTGATTCTAGCTTTCAAAATTTCCCTGGATATGTGTTTGTGTGTGTGTGTGGTTTATTTATTTATTTTTTAATTAATTATGATCTTAGTCCTAAGGGATCTACATGTGTTATAACATATTTTTTATTCTTTTCTTCTATTTTTTCTTCTATTGTTATTTTTAGACTTTTTACACATTTCTGCTTCTATCTAAGTTTTTTGTACCACTAACTTTATGTCTTCTACCCTCTTTCCTTCTCTACCTTTTATACATTTCTATTTTTTCTCTTTTCTGTTTCTTTTCATATTTCCAGTCACACTATGCTCTTCTGTTGCCCTGTAGTCTATCGTTCTTTAGTTTATCTTAATGTACTTATAAGCAATATTATCGGTCTGCCCTGTTTCCTTGCTTTATTCTCCAGATGACACACTACTTTGGTTTTTATTATTAGGTTTTGTTTTTATCTTAGTTCTAAATATAATTGTCTGATTTCATTCTGAGAATCTTCAGTGTGTCTGGTGGTACCCTTGCTCTTTATTATATTTGATCCTAGCTTTCAAAATCTCCCTGATTCTGTGTTAGCGTGTGTGTGTGTGTGTGTGTGTGTGTGTGTGTGTGTGTTTTATTTATTTATTTTTCTTTTGAATTTCTGTTGGTTTTCTCTTTGATTATCTGATGGCAAACTGGGGTTCCTCTGTCAGGTCTTTCTAGTGCCTTATGTTCTATTGGATTCAGTATTTGTGTGTCTTATACATGTATGTGTTTCCTTGACTTAGTATTTGTTTAACTCAACTCTGCCATTAGTCTGGGACTTGGACAGTCTTCTTTAAACCTCTTTATTGCCAGGACAAGCAACCTCTGAAGTCTGGACTACTCCATCAGAAATCAAATAGGAGGCTCTGGGGAGGGAGCACTGAATCCAGGATGCTAGACTGCTAGGGAGTGCTCAGACACACGGAAGATTAACTGCAGAGAACTCTCACAGAGCCCTGTATCAGACTCTAAGACTCAGCTTTGTCCGACTGTCTGCAGCTGCCAGTGCTGGACACCTCACACCAAACTACAAACGACAGGAACAAAAACCAACCCATCAGCACACAGACTACCTAAAGCCATATTAACCTCACAGATACCCTAAAACACACCACCTGACATGGCCCTCCTCATCAGAGAAAAAAGACACAGAGCCACACACAGGAAAGCAGAAACCAGACCCCCCCACCAAGAAGCCTACTCAAGACACCGGACAAACCCCACCACAGGGGGCAGTGGGCAGAAACAAGAGGAATTACTACTAGGCAGCATAGAGAAAGGAGACAGCAAATCCTATAAATTAGATAAAATGAGAAAACAAAGAAACACCATGCAGGCAAAGGAGCAGGAAAAAAACCCACAAGACCAAATAAATGTAGAGGAAATAGGAAAATGGCCTGAAAAAGATTTCAGAGTAATGATAGTAAAGATGACACAAAATCTCGACAACAAAATACAGAAAATACAAGAAACAGTTAATAAGGACTCAGAAGAACTAAAGAGCAAACAAACAGTAGTGGACAACAAAATAATGAAATTAAAAACACTCTAGATGGCATAAACATCAGAAAAACTGAGGCAGAAGAATGAATAAGTGAGTTGGAAGATACAATGGGGGAAATAACTGCCACAGAGCAGGAAAGAGAAAAAAGAATAAAAAGAATGGAAGGCAGTCTCAGAGACCTTCGTGACAACATTAAGCACACCAACATTTGAATCATAGGCATCCCAGAAGAAGAAGAAAAAAAGAAAGGGTCTGAGAAAATATTTGAAGAGGTTATAGTGGAAAACTTCCCCAACATGGGAAAGGAAATAATTAACCAAGTCCAAGAAGCACATAGAGTCACATACAGAATAAAACCAAGGAGAAATACACTGAGGCACATATTAATCAAACTAATGAAAATTAAACACAAAGAAAGAATATTAAAAGCAGCAAGAGAAAAGCAACAGATAACATATAAGGGAAAACCCCTAAGGATAACAGCTGACCTTTCTGCAGAAACTCTGCAGGCCGGAAGGCAATGGCAGGATATACTGAAAGTTCTGAAAGAGAAAAACCTACAGCCAAGAATACTCTACCCAGCAAGAATCTCATTCAGATTTGAGGGAGAAATCCAAAGCTTTACAGGCAAGCAAAAGTTAAGACAATTCAGCACCACTAAACCAGCCTTACAACAATTGCTAAAGGAACTTTTCTAAGTAGGAAACACAAGAGAAGGAAAACACCTACAAATACAAACCCAAAACAATTAAGAAAATGGTAATCGGAACACACATGTCAATAATCACCTTAAATGCAAATGGATTAAATGCTCCAACCAAAAGACACAGACTGGCTGAATGGATACAAAAACAAGACCCTTCTATCTGCTGCCTACAAGAAACCCACTTCAGACCAAGGGACACATATAGACTGAAAGGGAAGGAATGGAAAAAGATATTCCATGCACATGGGAGTCAAAAGAAAGCTGGAGTAGCAATACTCATATCAGACAACTTAGACTTTAAAGTAAAGACTATTACAAGAGACAAGGAGGCACACTACATAATGATCAAGGGATCCATCCAATAAGAACATATCACAATTGTAAATATTTATGCCCCCAACATAGGGGACCTCAATACGTAAGGCAAATGCTAACAGCCATCAGAGGGGAAATTGACAGTAACACAATAACAGTAGGAGACTTGAACACCCCACTTACATCAATGGACAGATCATCGAAACAGAAAATAAACAGGGACACACAAGCTTTAAATGACACATTAGACCATCTCAACTTAATTGATATTTATAGGACATTCCATCCAAGAATGAGAGTATACACTTTCTTCTCAAGTGCACACGGAACATTCTCCAGGATAGATCACATCTTGGGTCACGAATCAAGTCTCGGTAAATTCAAGCATCTTCTTTGACCACAACGCCATAAGACTAGATATCAATTACAGGAGAAAAACTGTAAAAAATACAAACATATAGAGGCTAAACAATACTCTAACAACCAAGAAATCACTAAAGAAATCAAAGAGGAAGTCAAAAAATATCTAGAAATAAATGACAATGAAAACACAACAACCCAAAACATATGGGACACAGCAAAAGCAGTTCTAAGAGGGAAGTCTATAGCAATACAGTCCTACCTTAAGAAACAAGAAAAATCTCAAATAAACAATCTAACCTTACACCTAAAATGATTAGAGAAAGAAGAACAAAGAAACCCCAAAGTGAGCAGAAGGAAAGAAATCATAAAGATCAGATCAAAAATAAATGAAAAAGAAATGAAAGAAATAATAGCAAACATCAATGAAACAAAGAGCTGGTTCCTTGAGAAGGTAAACAAAATTGATAAACCATTAGCCAGACTCATCAAGAAAAAAAGGGAGACGACGCAAATCAACAGATTTAGAAGTGAAAAAGAAGTAACAATGGACACTGCAGAAATACAAAAGATCATGAGAGACTACTACAAGCAACTATATGCCAATAAATTAGATAACCTGGAAGAAATGGATACATTCTTAGAAAAATATAATCTTCCAAGACTGAACCAGGAAGAAATAGAAACTATGAACAGACCAATCACAAGTATGGAAATTGAGGCAGTGATTAAAAATCTCCCAACAAACAAAAGCCCAGGGCCAGATGGATTCACAAGAGAATTCTATCAAACATTAGAGAAGAGCTAACACCTATCCTTCTCAAACTCTTCCAAAATATAGCAGAAGGAGGAACACTCCCAAACTCATTCTACGAGGCCACCATCACCCTGATACCAAACCAGGCAAAGATGTCACAAAAAAAGAAAATTACAGGCCAATATCACTGATGAATATAGATGCAAAAATCCTCAACAAAATACTAGCTAACAGACTCCAACAGCACATTAAAAAAATCATACACCATGATCAAGTGGGGTTTATCCCTGGGATGCAAGGATTCTTTACTGTATGCAAATCAATCAACATAATACATCATATCAAGTAATTGAAGGATAAAAACCATATGATCATCTCAATAGTTGTGGAAAAAGCTTTTGACAAAATTCAACAACCATTTATGATAAAAACTCTCCAGAAAATGGGCTTAGAAGGAAATTACCTCAACATAATAAAAGCCACATATGAGAAACCAAACCCAACATTGTTTTAAATGGTGAAAAACTGAAAGAATTCCAAGACAAGGAACAAGACAAAGGTGCCCACTCTCACCATTATTATTCAACATAGTTTTGGAAGTTTTAGCCACAGCAGTCAGAGAAGAAAATGAAATAAAAAGAATTCAAATTGGAAAAGCAGAAATCAAATTGTCATTTTTCGAGGATGACATGATACTATACATAGAAAACCTGAAAGCCTCTACCAGAAAACTGCTAGCACTAATTGATGAATTTACCAAAGTAGCAGGATACAAAATTAATGCACAGAAATCTCTTGCATTCCTATACACTAACAATGAAAGAGCAGAAAGAGAAATAAAGGAAACTCTCACATTTACCACTGCAACAAAAAGAATCAAATACCTAGGAATAAACCTACCTAAGGAGGCAAAATACGGGTATGTAGAAAACTATAAGACACTGATGAAAGAAATCAAAGACGATAAAAAGAGAAGGAGAGACATACCATGTTCTTGGATTGGAAGAATCAACATTGTGAAAATGACTGTACTACCCAAAGCAATTTACAGATTCAATGCAATCCTGATCAAATTACCAACCGCATTTTTCACAGAACTAGAGCAAGAGATCTTACAGTTTGTATGGAAACGCAAAAGACCCTGAATAGCCAAAGCAACCTTGAGAAGGAAAGATGGAGTTGGTGGAATTAGGCTTCCTGACTTCAAACTATACTACAAAGCCACAGTGATCAAGACAGTATGGTACTGGCACAAAAACAGAAAGGAAGATTAATGGAACAGTATAGAGAACTCAGAGGTAAGCCCAAGCACATATGGGCCCCTTATCTTTGACAAAGGAGGCACGAATATACAATGGAAAAAGGACAGCCTCTTCAATAAGCGGTGCTGGGAAAACTGGACAGCAACATGTCAAAGAATGAAATTAGAACACTTCCTAACACCATACACAAAAATAAACTCCAAATGGATTAAAGATCTAAATGTATGGCCAGACAGTATAAAACTCCTAGAGGAAAACATAGGCAGAACACTCTGTGACATCCATCAAAGCAAGATCCTTTTTGGCCCACCTCCTAGAATAATGGGAATAAAATCAAGAATAAATGAATGGGACCTAATGAAACTTAAAAGCTTTTGCACAGTGAAAGAAACCATAAAGAAGACAAGAGGACAATCCTCAGAATGGGAGAAAATACTTGCCAACGAAGCAATGGACAAAGAATTAATCTCCAAAATATATAAGCAGCTCATGCAGCTTAATAGCAAAAAAGCAAATAACCCAATCCAGAAATGGGTGGAAGACCTGAATAGACATTTCTCCAAAGAAGACATACAGATGGCCAACAAACACATGAAAAGATGCTCAACATCATTAATCATTAGAGAAATGCAAGTCAAAGCCACAATGAGGTATCACCTCACACTGGTCAGAATGGTCATCTTCAAAAAAATCTAGAAACAATAAATGCTGGAGAGGGTGTGGAGAAAAGGGAACTCTCCTGCACTGTTGGTGGGAATGTAAGCTGGTACAGCCACTATGGAAAACAGTTTGGAAGTTCCTTAAAAAACTAAAAATAGAACTACCATATGATCCAGTAATCCCACTACTGGGCGTATACCCAGAGAAAACCATAATCCAAAAAGAAACATGTACCATAATGTTCATTGCAGCACTATTTACAATAGCCAGGTCCTGGAAGCAACCTAAATGCCCATCAACAGATGAATGGATAAAGAAGATGTGGCACATATATACAATGGAATATTACTCAGCCATAAAAAGGAATGAAAATGAGCTATATGTAATAGGTGGATAGACTTAGAGTCTGTCATACAGAGTTAAGTAAGCCAGAAAGAGAAAAACAAATACTGTATGCTTACTTATATATATGGAATCTAAAAAAAAAAAAAAAAAAATGGTACTGATGAACCCAGTGACAGGGCAAGAATAAGGATGCAGATGCAGAGAATGGACTGGATAACTCGGGGTTAGGGGGGCGAGGGGTGAAGGGGAAGCTGGGATGAAGTGAGAGAGTAGCATAGACATATATACACTACCAACTGTAAAATAGATAGCTAGTTGGATGTTGCTGTATAACAAAGGGAGATCAACTCGATAATGGGTGATGCCTTAGAGGGCCAGGACAGGGAGAGCGGGAGGGAGTCGTGGGAGGGAGGGAATATGGGGATATATGTATAAATATAGCTGATTCACTTTGGTGTACCTTAAAAGCTGGTACAAAAATGTAAAGCAATTATATTCCAATAAAGAGCTTGAAAAAGAAAAAAAAAAAGAAAATTTAGTGGAATACAGAGTTCCTGCCCATCGTGTCTCTTAAGTCAACAACTTAGCCATGATGACTCTTCAAATGTTATACCACTTTTTGGATGGCTTTCTCACCCAAAAACATACAAAAATAAATGGACTAACAGAAGGGATGCTTCAACATTATGGCATTAGGCAGAACATCACTTACTTGACACAGTTGTTTTCAGTCAGAGAGGACATCATATATAATAGATTTGAATCGTGAATCTTGTTTGGATGAACCCAAAATATTTTACCTTGCATATGCCCATTAAAGGAGAAGGATGAAGAGGTAGTATTTTCTACGCATTTTCAGTCTGTCTTTCACATATATTATTTCCACATTTTGAAGTGTTCTAGTTTCCCTTTTATGTTTATCTAAAAGTTCTTTTCTGGGCAATTTAATATAAGATAATCATGAACCTCACAGAAGTTTTAAATATTGGTGAAGACAAGGAAAGAAAGGGAAAAACAGAGTCTAAAACATACATACATATGTACATTTTATTTGTGAACTATATTTACTTTCAAATTGTTTATTATTATTATTATTATTTTTAATAGTTGAAGGCTTTTTTTGGTCATGCCATGCGACTTGCAAGATCTCAGTTCCCTGACCAGGGACTGACCCTGGGCTACGGCATCAAAAGCCCGGAATCCTAACCACTTATTTACTATTTACATACACTTGTTTTCACAATTTAATGAAATATTTTTCTATCTGTGAAAATTATTTGGATATATCCTGAGCTGTAATAAAACACATCATCATTTCCCCCTTAATTAGGGGAAATATTTCTTTATTGTGGTAACAAACACTGTTATGAAATCCACTCTCAATAAAATTTTAAGTATATGTATATGTTTTCATGCAGCAGATCTCTAGAAGATTTTCATTTTACTTGACTGAAACTCTGTACCTTTTAAATCCTAACTCCCCATTTCCCTCTATCTCCAGCTCCTGGTAACCTCCATTCTACTTTGTGCTTTTATGGGTTGAAATATCTTTAATGTAACGGGTTTTTACCTGTAGCAGGATTAAAAAAAATTGTTTTAAATAAGAAACAGGCTTATATGTACAATACAGGTAGAAGGGAGGGCAAGGTGAACTAATATTCTTAATATTAACTGTAAACCTAGAAGCTAGAAAAGAAAATAGGGACATATTTGCCAATTTAAAATTTATGTTTAGAAAAGATATCATACTGACAGATAAGGGATTGATTTTAAAATAATATTTGTTTAATAAAGATGACAAAATCTGTCATTTATATTATATAAAGAACTCATACAAATTTATACGTAAAAGGACTAGCCACATGGCAACAACAAATGGACAGAAGAAAAAAATGTATTCATAGAGAATGGTTAAGTAACATAAAAATATGCTGAAACGCATTAACAGAGAAGAACATACAAATTATAGTAAAAATGAGCTATCATATTACACCTAACAGATTGACAAAAGTTTATAAAGTGAAAACTAGTGCTGTTGAGTGTTGGGGAAAAGTTTCTCTCTTGTATTGCTGGTGAAACTGAATCACAGTAGCCTTTTGGGAAAATAATTATTAAAAAGATAACATATATTTCCTTCAACATCCACTCTAAGGGTTGATCCCACATAAATTAAAGCACCAGTATGAAAGGGTATATACCCCAAGTTTACATTAGCTCATTGTTTATTCAACAATAAGTTAAAAACAAAGCAAGTGACTACCAATAGAGAAATTATTGAATTTTCACACTCATACCATGAATGTTATCCAGCCTATGTTGAATTTAAAGCTATACCAGTTGACCTGAAGAAATTTCCATGCAGTATTGCAGAGTAAAAAAACCATGAAGCAAAAGAATGTGCATGATGCAATCTCATTTTTTTGGTAAAGCTGTAATATATTTATGTGCCAATGTGTAGGTATGTATACATATATGTGCATGTATATGCATTTATACATGTTTGTATATGATTAAGTGTACATGGAGAAAAATACAGATGACACACTCTAGTTTGTTCACATAGGTTAATTCAGAATAGGGGTAAGTGGGAAAAGACTGTGTTTTTAAAAAGCATCTGTGATGTATAGCAAGGATGCCTCTAGTGGTAGTTAATGGACAACGCTGACTTAACTAGCTTAAGCAATGAATATACGTATTATTTCAAGTAACACAAAGTGTTAAAATAGGGTAGACCCAGTTTGATTAATTCCAGGGATAAATTATGTTTTCAAGGAAAAAGATACTTTTTGTCTTTCTTCTCTGTCGTCTCCAGGATGTTGGCTTTGTTCTTGGCTATCTCTCCTGAGGCCACAAAATGATTAAGAACTCCAGGCAACATGGGCAGTCATAACCGTGGCCATGGTTTATGTTTATTTTTAGAAATGAGGAAATCCATCCCAGAAGCCTGCCCCAACATCAATGACCAACAAGGACTATGGAATATCCAGTACTGGTTTTACTGAACCGATATACCCTGAAGATTTGGATGGGAGGTCCCATTTCTGAGGGGTGGACCCCTGAATAAAACTGGGTTAAAGTTTGCAAGGAAACAGGGAGAAGTGGCTATTAGGCAAGCAATAGTGCCTGCTACATATGAGCTAATCCAATATGTAGTGATACAGAAGTATATGTGCTTGTATACTGTATGAAGACACTCGTACAATTAAATTTCAAAAAGAGAGCAAATCTCCTCACCAAGAAGAATTGTAGCAGCTGTTCAATGTATAATTTTAGAGATGCAGCACAAGGGCTGTTTTTTAGAGCTTTCAAATTTCAACCCAAATGGAGAAAATTTGCTAGAAAACATGTAACTCCACCACTTTGGAAAAGAATACTACAATGTTTTTATGTCAGTTAACTGTGTAAGAGGTTAACCTTTTGCTCCACCCCAAAACAAGCAAGCCATTAATCTTCAAACAATACAAATGGTTTCCCTTCTCCCTCTTTAAAATTTATTTAAGGAAAGCTTTGTAGAGTCTCATCAATCCCTATACAATGTGTAGGATTATACTTTGTGAACCTATTGTGTTGACTTTTAAGATAAGAGCTCTTTAGGATTTTTAAACCATCAAGCAGTATCCATCAGAACAAGTAAATGAGAGATTGCTCTATTCTTTTCAGGCAGGATACATTCTGCGACCTATCTTTTCCGTGACCTACAAGGTTTTAGGAGAAGAGCTTCCAGAGTTTTATTGGCAATGCCACTATTAGAAGGACTTCCCTCTCTCTTCCAAGCTCTTTGGGGGTCAGCCTTAAAGCAAGCATTAAGCGGATGGCTAATGGAATTAAGGGTATAATAATAGAAGGATATAGTGAGACAATTGTATTAACAAGAAATAAATCATGTTGAATGTAAGGTAAGTGTTTTTTAATTGATTGATGGGAAGGATGCGCCACAGGTTTTGTCGGGGACTAACAGCCATTTACCTCCCCGTCTACAGTAAAAAGCCAAAATGTAGAAAAAAAGATAAGAAAATTATGCAGTGGGAAGATAAATTATTCAGAGAAGATGGCCATTTTGTGCTGACATCACTAATGTGAAAAGGCATTAAATCTTTGACACTAGCTTCATTCCTTAGGAGCTGTGGGGCTAACTAGAGATAAAAACTGAAATGATTATTCCTGAAGATTTCCTCTGTGCCATGGCTTCCAAGGTGACTGGATACCTGAGGAAATAGCTGGTTCTGCGCTTTCCAAGTCGAAAACCAGTCTTACACTTTGAAAGCTAGTGCCTCTATCTATATGATTATAACAATCTAGCTGTCAATATTTTTCATCCAGTTGGCAAAACTTATGTGCCCTGATGTTGAAGATGTAGAGAGCTACATGGAAGACATTTTAAGTATTTTCGGATATAGAAAAACTTGATGCTGAATTTCAAAACTAAATGCTTCTTATTGTACTCTCATCATTACCAATTCCCCTCTTTGAGTTTAGCCTGTCTTATATCCTACCATAATCCTCTTTCTCTTCAGTTATTCTTACTACTTAGTTACTAGGACAGCCCATTTCAGACCAGCCATGCTCTAGAGCCTTCTTATTGTAAGATGTGGATGTGAAGGAGAGTGGGTAGATTCAATCTATGTGTGGGCAAGGTGTGTGCTTCTTGCAACAACTGCTTTGAGAGCTACTTCAAATCTTCCCCCTTACTCCCATTACAATTTTTTTTCTGCCTCAGGTTACTTTAAGTAGGTTTATAAACTGCAATCCAGGAAATTTATTCTCCATAATGTTAGAAACAATATGTAACACATATCAACAAAGAAATCAATATCTTCAAAACTTTCACAGTTCTAGTTTTTCAGGGAGATTTAAATTATTTGGTCTTTTTTTTCTTTTCTTTTCTCTTTTTCTATTGTTGGAAGGGAGTAGGGCTGACAATTACTGGACACCTGCTATGAGCCAGGCACCAACTTAAGCATTTTATAGATATTATTTAAAATTTATTCCCCACAATTATTCTTTGCAGTAAATATTATCATTTCACAGATAAGGAAATCAGGGTTTAGAGGGATTAAGCTCAGATTGCTAATTAGAGGTAAGAGGTGGGATTAGAACCCAGGACTGTGGGAGATTGCAAAGCCTGCACTCTCTCCTCATACCAGACTGTGGCAGTGGTGCTTTGAAACTCTATGAAATATTGCAGTTGAGTGGAAGGTCTAAGAATCTCTGAGATTCTTCCAAATGTAATTGTCATAGATTGGGTTCCCTGGAAGCAGATGTTAAGAAGTTTGGGATGCAAAATACTTATTAGGGTGAAAGAAAAGGAAAGGAAGCAGGATGGGACAGAGGAAACAGCCAAACTGCAATGCTAGCCCAACAACACTTTGGCCAGCCCTATGAGGAACTTTGGAGTAAACATTGCATCTGAGAATCCTGCAATGGGTTGAAATGAGCTGTCCTTTGTCCCCTGACCTTGCTTAGTCAGGCTGCTCCAGGAAGGGTGTGATCTCCTGCAAGGAGGCTTGAAAGCTCCCGGAAGGAACTGAACAAGAGCCAGCAAGTCCTTCCTTGAAAGTGGATCTGGACAGCATATCTGTGTCTATCACACTAGTATCTTTAGAGTTTCTGTAATGGACGAGTAAATGGTTTCCTTTGTCATTGTTTTGATTGTATTATCCAATGGAACAAGGGATATGTGATGCTGAATTTGGATAAAAAACTCAGGCTTGGATTCTTTACATATAGCCCTACTCATTTTTCCTAAAAGAGTTGGATAGTTTTACTCTGATTTTGTGTCCAGAGACCAGTGACTCTTCCTGCTATCCCTCCATTGTAAAGATCAAGTTGATCGAATTTATCTTTGTTTGGCATTACTTATATCTTCCACATTTTTTTTGAATACTCAATCCTCTTCTTGGCTGACTCAGTTCTCTGTACCTTTTATATTTACTGATCTCAACATTAGTCTATAGTTTTGTTCAATCGACTTTTCATTCCTATTACAAATTTTAACCAAAAAGAACATTAATTTAAAAATATCCTCCCTAAATACTTTTTATGTTATTGTGACCTATCTATTAAAAAAAGCCTATCTTTGTAGTTCTCTAGATACATTTCATCATAAATTTGTCTTCAGCCAGTATTATGACCAGGTAATATGACATAGTCACTACAGATCATCCTATTGATAGCCTTTGTGAAATAAGGCAGGAATCATACTTCAGTTCTTCAAGGTTCATCACTTGCTCCATCTGAAATACAAATTTTAATGACCTAGAAATTTTGTTACTGTAGCCCATCATCCTATTTATCTTTACTGACTTTGTGGTCAGTATTCTCCTTGTCTAAAGCATCCACTAAATTTACATGAAGTTTGTTATTTCCCTGACAACGTTCTTTCAATACTAATAATCTCAACGTCTATCTTGATAATTCAACATCCTTTTTTAAGAGTATGCATCTTCTCCCATGTGTCTTCTTGGAATATGCTTGTGGTGGGAAGTTTGGCAACTTCCCCCCTCCTTCTGGATCCATCATAGCTAAATTCTGAATTATATGAATGTAATCATCCCAATCTATTCCCATGGTAACAAATCACCTTTAAGACTAATGTAGCACTATATGATTCTGGTAGGATTCAGGTAGACCAGGAAAGGAATTAAAATTTTATATATAACAATGTCAAAAAACTGATTCCAAAAGTAGAATTGACTCTTTGCTAGTGGAGGAAAGTTTTATTTCTGTATGACTTTAGACCAGGATTTCTCAACCTCCATATTATGGACATTTTTGGCAAGGTAATTTTTTTGGTGGGAAGGGAGGCTGTCCTCTGCATCGTAGGATGTTTAGCAACATCTCTGGTCTCTACCTATTAGATGCCCGCAGCACCACTCCCCTCACTTGTGACAACCAAAAAAAATGTCTCAAGAATTCTTGAATATCACCTGGGGAGCAAGATTGCCCCATATTGAAAACCACTGGCATTGACTATACTTTTCAGGGGTGGCAGTTTGGGAGAGGTAAAAGGAGGAGTTATAGAGTGATTTGTGAAAGGAAGAACTTGAGGAACGAAAGGGAAGGAAAACTCAAGTCTGAAGTTGGGGCTGATGGTATTGGCCATAGAGAATTTCCTTTCTCTCATATAGGTTTAAGTCTTAAGTACCATTCCACTGGAAATTCAAGAGAAAGTTCAAGTGTACTAGACCTTTAATCTTTCCCTTCCCATACTGTAATTTTCTGAAATTTCCTTAACGTTTTAATAAAGATATTTGCATTTTCCTGAACAGCTAACAATAAGTCTTGGAGACAGTCCAATTCAAATATGAGAAGGGGCTCAAGGGTTTTATTAGGGTGGGGATTCAATCCTAGATCAGTCAGCTATGCTCAAGGGAGGTTGCTCTTGGTATCATGTAAGTTTCTATTGCAGCCGTGTGGCTGAGAAGAAGGAAAAGCATTTCCTAGAATAAATATAATATTAAATTAAATTTAGTGGGTTCTTACTATGGGCTAGGCACCATAATAATCATTTACTTGTATCATTTCATTTAATTCTTAACTATCTTATGAGGAAGGCAGTGTTTTTAGCTCTTTAAATTCATGAAGAGGAAATAGAGGCTCAGAGATAATAGATGCTTTGCCCTGTTAGTTAGGAAAGATATGATAGAAATGAGATTTGAGGCCAGACAGCTTGGTATTAGAGACCATGATGGAATATGGAGAAAGGAAGGGGAGAGAAGTGGCTGTAGGTTAAAGCAGCAACCTTTGTCCTTACTGGACTAGACTCCTTTCCAGAAGCCAGTGGGGGTGGTGCTGGGCAGAATATCCTGTAAGTGTTCATTACACTCACAAACCCCTAGTCCTGGGTTATGTTAGGAAAAGAAGTCCAGCATCACTGCAAACACAATAATAAATTCCAAAGAGTTCAAATCATTGAACACTTGTCCTCCTTAATTATTAATGGGCATCATATGCATGTATTTGATATGATAGCTTTTATCAAAAAGCTAAATACAAATATAGGTTTTTGGTTATGTATATATACCTTGTGTAAAATGGCATCTTAATATTATAATGGAAACTTCAACTTGCTAATAAGAAAAAAGGAAGGGGAAAATCTGGAGAGAGAGAGGGTAAAAACAAGGAAAGCTTCTGGCCCCTTGGTTGGTCTTCAGTGGGTTTCCCTCCTCCTCATACTCTTTAGACATTAAAAAAAAAATCACATAGCTTACCTTCCAGAATAGAATGTAATCCCTATCAATTTGCTTTCAACCATGGCACTTTAAGATCCTCTACCAACTGGTATTCCTATTTCTGATACTATAATTTTCTCCCACCACATAAAGTTCCTTGAGATGTTAAACCTACTTGTACCTTTCGCATATATTTCTAGTCTTAGAGCTAATACAAAGGTTGCTGGTTTAACCTACAGCCATTTCTCTCCCCTTCTTTTCTCCATATTCCATCATCAATCATCTGCCTTCAAAATCTGATCTTAGACTATAGTTCACAAATCCTTGTTTACCAGTGCCCTGATGAGAGGTTAAATCAACTCCTGAGAGTTGAGATGATGGTGGGGATTGAAGCCATGGGAATGGGACTGGAGCCATGGGAAATGTGGAAATGTTGTCAAAACTGAAGTGGAAAAAACACTATGGAGGAAATAAGGGAAGACTAAGGTGAGGAATAGACAGGCTAGGGAACAAAGATGTGGGCCCAGTCATCATAGTTTCTGACTTTTAGGAGTCAAGGGACAAAGATTTTAAGGTACTACAAGCAGTTTGGAAATGGCTGATTGTGGCTATAATGTTAGCTAAGGAAGCAGATAACGCCATGAAGGGAATGGGAAATTGGGAGAAATGGTATGATGTGTGGCAATATAAAAGATGAAAAATCAGGATATTGAGGTCAGCAGGAGGGCATTCCAAGTATGAGATGCCAGAAGTAGAACAAAATTATCCCCATGCCTCATGTCTGCTTAGATGGTGGGAAGCCCTAATTTTTACAAGAGGAGGGAACTAGCTGAAAGTTATGATTTGGGTGGTTAGACCCATTTCCCAATATTCTGTGTTGCTCTCATCTTTTTCTGTAGAGATTCGATGAGAAAAATTATCCTTAATTGGTTAAATATTTGAGGTTTCATTTCCAGGCTCATCATCCATTTCCCTCTTGTATACTGAAACAATATACAATGGGATGATTTTGAATTTTTTAAGTTGAATTTCCAAGTTTAAGTTCTGCTTCCTTTATTAGCAGTGTTACCCTTAGCAATTTACATGAGAATTTGGAGCCTCAGTTTATTCACCTGTAAAAAGGATAAGGCGTTAGCTTTCTCACAGAAAAGTTCTAAAGTAACATTTGTGAAAAGCATTTCATGTATTGCCAAGAGTTATTATTGCTTTCCTTTATTTTTAAAAAATCTTTATTTTTTGGTTGCGTGAGCAATGCAGGGAGTGGAGGACTACCCTTTGTTGTGGTGTGCAGGCTTCTCAGTGCGGTGGCACTCTTGTTGCGGAGCACGGGCTTGTGGCACGTGGGCTCTAGAGTGCAGGCTCAGTAGTTGTGGCACATGGGCTTAGTTGCTCCACGGCATGTGGGATCTTCCCGGACCAGGGCTCGAACCTGTGTCCCCTGCATTGGCAGGCAGATTCTTAACCACTGCACCACCAGAGAAGTCCATGTTGCTTTTCTCTGATCTGTCAATTTCTCTTTAAGATGGGCTTGGCTGATGTTGCAGGATTGTCTTTCTTATTCCCCTCTGTATCCTCCCTGCCAAGTATACTGACTGGACCATAGTAAGTGGCGAACATTTGTGGGATGCATGAATGATTTGATTAATAAATCATATTTACAATAAAACTATTTGATACATAATTGACTATGGCATTAAGGCAGACCCTCTTGGATCTAACCCAAGGAACTTTAGTAATTTTTAAAGTACAAAAGGATTTTTATTTTCAGATATACTGGTCTTCTAGGCAAGAATCTATAGGAGAATGTTAAAGTAAAACTTTTGAGTGCTATTAAAAAATTTTAAATCCTTAGATGAAAGGCCCTGAAAATTGTTTACTTAAGTTTTGTGTAACTTGTAGCTTCTTTTCCTTCTAGGGGATCATTCATCATTATGAGCCAATCTGGTGACATCTCAATATCTGGCTGTTATGCTAAATTGACCATAGGAGTTCTTAATTTTTCTGGCTACTTCTTAGTGTCATTTCCTGTGAATTAATTTAGCTTTGCTATTAACTAAGGATTTCAGTCTGTCAGTGCAATTTTGTCCATTAAAGACAGTAACCCTGGCAAGCTCTGAGGTACTATTCTTAGTTCTTCTTTGAGACAAGTCTTCTTACGTCTTTTGACATATTACTAATTTACAGAATCATTTATTGTCCAAAGGTATTGATTTGTTGGGCTTCTTAAGATTTCTATGGTCAAATCTAAACACAAAGATTTTGCTTTTAGCAAAAGGAAGATTTGGTGCAAAGAGTTGAAATGTAAATGGTAGCAATCTAAGCTGAAGTTATGCTATTTTTTAAAGCAGAAGAACAAACTATATGCAATCATACAGGAATGTTTTAATATTTAATATACAAGATCTGTAATTTTTCATTGGTAATTGAAGCTAAATCTGAAGCATTAAAAAATTAACCACAGCAAACTGAATTTTCCAAATGAAAGATGATGTCTACTGTTGAGTAGAACTGTCTGTTGATTAATGCAATGATGGAGTGGGAGTGGGGGAAAGTTTCCTGAATTTTAATATATTTTCAGATGAGGTTTTGCATTGCCTAAAATCTGTAATAGTTAGTTTATTGAGCTGTGGGCTCATGGAATAAAGAAGTTGGATTTAAATGATGAGCTAGTAAATCTGCTACTTGATCCTATTATAGCTAAAGAATTTGTATATTATATTTTCCTATAATACTGTGTAGAGAATGCTATGTAGTGGTTAGACTCATGGACTTTAGAGCTAGCCCATCTGGCTTCAAGTCATACAAACTATATACAATGGGAATAATGATAATAGTATCTATCCCATAGGATGTTGTGAGGATTAAATTTATTAATAAATTCAAAACAGAACAATGTCTGGTACAAAATAAGAGCAAAAATTTATTATCTATTGTTATTCTGTTCATGTGGCATCTGAATCAAACATCTGCGGGGCTGGGTTTTTTTGGCCATTTTAGCTTACTGTCTGTTCTGTGGCTTGGAATGGCCATGTGTTATTTACTCAGTTTCATGGTTAGCTTGACCAAGAACCTGCTTTCTGTCACTGAATTCATAATATTGATAAAACCAGATTTGCAAGTAGCTAATACCTTATGACTCACCTCTAAAGTTTTATTTTGTAGCTAACTTGTTTCTTAGATGTAGATACTACCTATATTGCATGGTGCTAGGGTCATAGCTAACAACATTAATGAAGACTGTTTTTAAATGTGGTAAAGAAATAAAAGTCTTTTGAAGCTCAAGATATGTCAGTAAGGTAAAGATTTTAGAAACTGGGGAGTACCAAAAGATGTTTAAGCATGGCTAGGTTATTCCAACAAAGAAATATTAGTTGCAATGAATATTCACTGAACCAAATGGTTGAGAGAGCTTAAACTCTTAACACAATGCCTGGCACGTAATAGCCACTTTACATATTTTTAGTATTAATGTGGCATGCTCTGGGCTAAGTACCTTATATGTATTTTCTCATATAATATGACTTTATGATGAAGTAAACTGTTTTCACCTTTTACAAATGTGGAAACTGAGGCCTAGACAGATTAAATAACTTGCCCAAAATCCTGTATGAGTAAGTGGAAGAACACAGACTTTAATGCAGGCCTGACTCTGAAACCCAACCTCTTTTTCAAATGCAATATTGCTTCTCAATGCTTTGCAACAGTTTGGAGAAGACCTGTAGTCTGCTTGGTAATTAACTACTTGACTTCTGTGAAGACAAACCTATTCCCACTGAGAAAGTGGTTGGTCACCTAGAAAAAAATCTCTTTGATGCTGTGTTAAATTGACCATTCCCTTTCCTTTTTTATTCCTATGAGTTGGGAGCCACTGTAGTGATGAACCAGCAGGGATGACAGAACATGGGGACCTTGCCAGCTGCCTTACTAATGGCCCTGCTACTTTGCTCAGCCATCAGCTCTTTCCTGATGCTCTCCCAGGGAAGCAGCAGGCCCTGAGGTCTCAGGCTGGGAGACAGGTGCAGAATGAGGCTTCATGCTGGGGGTGAAGATTATGCTCTGAGTGGCGTTCCTGCAGAGGCTTTAAATGGTGCCAATTTGGGATGGATTTGTCCTGGAGGTCTGCTAAATTCCACCTTCTCTTTTAGTGAACACTGGTGATTATCTCTGAGTGCCCCTAAGGGCAGCTTCCCATGTTTCAGTTACATGCAGCTCTGTCCAGGAGCTCCTTGCTATCAGTTCGTTTATCGTGGGCTGTTCACTCTGCCTCCCCGAGCCCTTCATCTTCCTGAGTCACTTATGCCACTTGTGCTTATGGTCCCAGATGCATGCTGAAACGCTTTGAAAATGCAAGGGAAAACAAAAGTTTAACCCAGTGGGTAGGGAAAGTCACTCAGACATCTTTTGACTTAAAAGCTACTATAAAAACTTATGTCATTATTATTCCCAAGGTTTAGAGTAACCTCCTTGCTTCCACGCTGGGTAAAAGGTGTTCAAGTTCACAGCATGGCTTGGCTGACACCAGTCAAAGTCATATCCAAGGGAAAAAGCGTGACGGATGGATCAACTCCTGGTGCGGTATCTCAGCCTTTCTTGCTTGATAATCGTCAGGTAGAGATTTCCTCATGTTATAAATAGAAAGCTATCTATTTAACTTTTCTGCGAAAGAGAGAACTCTGGAATTATCCATTGTTCCAAATCCCCACTGGTAAGTAAAAACAAACGGAATCCAAATTAAGTTTTATATTGTCATCTCTGGTATGTATGCAATTTGTGTGAAAATGTTGGAAACAGATCCCCTTGGATGTTTCTGGCCCTAGGTGTCTTGTATAGGCAACAGTTGATTATTTTCTCTTTAAACATAATGTTAGCTTCTTGTTCCAGTTACTTCCAGAAGGCAGAGAAGCAGCAGAAATGGAGTAGAGACTCTGGGGAGATGAATGTAAGGACGCAGAACTCTTGCCCTCTTCATTTATTCTATTTACAGCAATAGATTCCTCAGACCCTTCTGAAGGGAATGAAACTGGAGCTGTATTAGGAGATAAATAGTGTTTTTATGAGGAAAGGTCAAGGAATATAGAGAAGAAAAAATCAGGAATTAATTTTTTTTTTACTATACTAATCATTGTTTTAGAGAGGTTAAGCCAGAAAAATTTGCAACAGGAGAATTAAATAGAAATGGCATTCATTCATTCATTCATTCATGAATGTCCCACTGGGTGCCAGGCATTAGAGTGGATGAAAAAACTTAATCTTTGACCTCAAGGAATGTGCAACTCTGAATAGATGCACATCAAATTAATGGCAAACAATTAGCATGTTGCATTTCTTTCTCTTTCTCTCTCTCTGCCTGTGTGTGTGTATATATATATATAATTTTTATACCTATATACATATAAATATACACATAATTTTTTTTTGCCCAGACAGGAAATTGGAAACTAAATACAGTTTTCCCTTGGTATTCTCTGAGGGGGGAA
This sequence comes from Hippopotamus amphibius kiboko, assembly GCF_030028045.1. Classification (NCBI taxonomy): domain Eukaryota; kingdom Metazoa; phylum Chordata; class Mammalia; order Artiodactyla; family Hippopotamidae; genus Hippopotamus; species Hippopotamus amphibius. The sequence goes on from NC_080188.1 coordinate 54,193,209, forward strand.
TTGGTTCCAGGACCCTAGCAGTTACCAAAATTTGTGGATGCTCAAGTCCCTTACATAAAATGGCATAGTATTTGCATATAACCAACACACATCTTCCTGTACACTTTAAATCATCTCTGGGTTACTTATAATGCCCGCTTCAATGTACATGCTATGTCAGTAGTTGCTGGCACATGGCAAATTCAAGTTTTGCTTTTTGAAACTTTCTGGAAATCTTTCCCCAAATATTTTCAATCCGTGGTTGTTTGAATCCATGGATGCAGAAACTCTGGATGTGAAGGGTCAATTGTAAATAGAACCTGGTCTTAGAAACCTTGACTCCTCCACCTACAAGCCTCTATTCTCTCCGCCCTCCCCCACCCCCTGCCCCCTTGTGACCTAAACCACACAGGTTTTGACTTAAAAGTTTCTCTAAATGCTCATTTCAAAGTGCAAAATATTGTAATTGGAGATTAATATTCTGAGACACTGTCTCAGAAACCCCTTTAGCCCCTCACTTGGAGAATCCAGTCAATGCTGGTGTTGTCTGGAAAAGTGGGCCTTTCCATATGGGGCTAATTTTGGGTGTCTTAAAAACCTTACTTGGCTAAGGTTTTTAATCTTAACCTCCTATCTTGTTTTGTCTTGCTTATATTTCTAAAAATTCGTGACCTTATTGTTATTTTTTCCCCTGCTTTCACTTTCATCAGGCAGTTATTTTAATCATCGAGAGTTCATTTGGCTGATAATAACAGATAATTTAACAGTAGTTTAAAGAGACAGGGTTTGTTTATTTCACATAATAAGAAATTCAGGGGTAGGTTGCTCAGGGCTTGTATGATACTTCAGTGATGCCATCGGGCACCAAGCTTTTTCTATAGTTTGCTCTGCCATCCTTTCTATGTATGCCTTTATCCTCTTGCTTATGGCCTCACGGTTACAAGGTAGCTGCTGCACCTCTTGGCCAAATGTTTGCATTCCAGTCAGAAAGCTGAGGAGGAAGAGAGAAGCAAAGGGCTATGCCAGCCAAAAGTATCCCCTAACCCCACCCACCCCCCACCCCTTTTTTGTAAAATCGGGAGGTACCAAGGCTCTCTCAGAAATCCCACCTAATAAATCTTGTATCTAACGGGTCAGAACTATATCACATGGTCAATAAGGCAGGCTGGGGCATCTGGGGATGGTGGTAGGTGTTGGGTTGCTAACTAGTGAAGGAATGGCTACACTGTGCCCTTAAATTCTTAAACTTTAATACATGTTGTATTCAATATTTCAGAGGTAGCCTATAGGGAAAACCTGAGAAAGGACTGGGGAAAGCAACTCTGAGGTGAATTATTAGACTTAAACTAATGTTGGTATGTGATGGTGTTCTCTCATCTAACCAAAAAAGTGATTTCAAAAAAAACATTAAAACTTTTTAATGAAAAATTTATTGGAACTTTTTAAAAACAGGTTTCTTGAACCTAAAAGAACATAAGCAAACATTCTTCAAGTTACATCATAGATTCCTATAGGAATCAACTAAAAATAAAAGATAAATTGTGAAACTGGTGAACTTAAAGATATTTGAGCACTGATTTCTATTAGACTTGCCTTGATTTATTTAAGGTTTTGGGGATTTGGGTTGCTGTAATTTTCTAGCACATGATTTTCATACTGTTATCAATAGTATCTCATAACCAAAAGACATACATTTGCTGATAAATGAAAGGCTATTTTTTCTTCAAAATTAGACAGGAATCACAATGATTTGCCTTTCATTGCTAGATGACATTGAAATCAATAAGAACATCTAAATTTTCTATTTTTTGGCATTATTCCAGATGCCTTTGTTATAAAATCATTTTTACTAGACTTTATTTGCCCTATTAAATTTACAAATGAAAGATTTTTATAGCCTGTATAACATCCTTCCCTTCTCTCGCATCTGAATTTTTCTTTGGACCAAGAAAGATGGTGCTTTAAGACGCAGAGAGATTAAATTTGAGAGTGACATCTTCTTGTGCACTCCCATCCATCACATCAGAGAACCCAATTACCTTAGTGATCATTGACTAACTACTGGTAAGAGAATCTCCAAAATGTTGTCCTTCCAAACCAAGGCCAAAGTTAAATAAAGCTTCCAACTAACCAAAGCGCCCTACATTTTCAGCCTCTATTTGCAAAGAGATCCTTTAAAAGTCTACTGCTCTGTTTTACCACTTACTTTTTCAAGAGAAGAAAAACACCAGGGAGTGATCACTTGTCCACTGTGAAGAGGTGCTAGTGCCTGTAGTGACTGCTGCATATCATTGTGCTTACCTGTACTATCTCAGCCCTGCCCTCACATAGGGAGAATTCAGGAGAGTCTTCTTCGTGACTAGAATAAAATAAATTCAGGGCCTCTAAGCAGAGAAGGTAGGGTGAGCTTTTCCTCATAGGACATGTATAACTACAGCCATGCAAATTCAGACCTGTAGGACTGATAGGTTTGTAAGTACTGAACCACTAGGAGTGAAACTTACCAAATCTCAGTTTTGATAATGTTTTTTCCCAAAGATCAAATAAATGACTTTGGGAGTGAGTGAAGGAGAGAAGAGAAGAGAAGAGATTTAAGAACTGAGCCTTGGGTTAGAAAGCCTAGAGATAAACCCATGCACCTACGGCCACCTAGTCTATGACAAAGGAGACAAGAATATACAATGGAGAAAAGAAAGTCTCTTCAATAAGTGGTGCTGGGAAAACTGGACAGCTACATGTAAAAGAATGAAATCCGAACACTCCCTAATGCCATACACAAAAATAAACTCAAAATGGATTAAAGACATAAATGTAAGGCGAGATACTATAAAGCTCCTAGAGGAAAATATAGGCAGAACACTCTCTGACATAAATCACAAGATATTTTTCAATCCACTGCTTGGAGGAATGAAAATACAAACAAAAATAAACAAATGGGATCTAATTAAACTTAAAAGCTTTTGCACAGCAAAGAAAACCATAAACAAAATGAAAAGACAACCCTCAGAATGGGAGAAAATATTTGCAAAGAAAACAACTGACAAAGTATTAATCTCCAAAATATACAAACAGCTCATGCAGCTCAATATCAAACAAACAAACAAACAAAAATAAAAAAAAACCTAGTCAAAAAATGGGTGGAAGGCCTAAATAGACATTTCTACAAAGAAGACATACAGATGGCCAACAAACACATAAAAAGATGCTCAACATCTCTAATTATTGGAGAAATGCAAATCAAAACTATGGTGAGATATCACCTCACACTAGTCATCAAAAAAATCTACAAACAATAAATGCTAGAGAGGGTGTGGAGAAAAGAGAACCCTCCTACACTGTTGGTAGGAATGTAAATTGGTGCAGCCACTATGGAGAACAGTATGGAGGTTCCTTAAAAAAACTAAAAATAGACCTGCCATGTGACCTAGCAATCCCACCCCTAGGCATATATCTGGAGAAAACCATAATTCGAAAGGATGCATGCACCCTGATGTTCACTGCAGCACTATTTACAATAGCCAGGACATGGAAGCAACTTAAATGTCCATAGACAGAGGAATGGATAAAGAAGTTGTGGTACATGTATACAATGGAATATTACTCAGCCATAAAAAGGAACGAAATACTGATATTTACAGAGACATGGATGGACCTAGAGACTGTCATACAGAGTGAAGTAAGTCAGGAAGAGAAAAACAAATACCGTATAATATTGCTTACTTGTGGAATCTAGAAAAATGGTAGAGATGAACTTATTTGCAAAGCAGAAATAGAGTCACAGATGTAGAGAACAAACTTATGGTTACCAAGGAGGGAAGAGGGGGTGGGATGAATTGGGAGATTGGAACTGATGTATACATTACTATGTATAAAATAGATAACTAATGAGAACATACTATATAGCACAGGGAACTCTACTCAGTGCTCTGTGGTGACCTAAATGGGAAGGAAATCTAAAAAAGAGTGGATATATGTCTGCATATGACTGATTCACTTTTCTGTACAGCAAGAAATGAACACAACATCATAAAGTAACTATTCTCCAATAAAAATTAATTTAAAAAAGAATGGAGACTTGGGCATAGTGACATTTCAAGGTTGAGAAGGGAAGGAATATTCAACATTGCTGTATTTCTTATACTTTAAAATAAGCAAAAGTGCATCATTTGTAAAAACCTAAGACTTCCGTAAGTCAGTAAAGTAGATTCTTATTACAAAGGAGGCATAGAAAAGTGCAATGATGCATCCAACCCCCAGAGCAAGTGAAAGGTAGAATTAAGCTTAGAATTTAGGACCATAGTCCTATCCGTAAGGGTACTACAGTATCCATTTTCTTATTTGCGATCATCTATTTTTTGTGTCAAGCACATCACTGAATCATTAAAACCCCAAATCATCTTCTTACTTCAGGTATCTCAAAGAACATTGATGTTCATAAAGTTATTTAACAAAGACTTAAAGTCTCTGCTGTTCTGAGCACTGTGCAAGGTCTGAACAGATGAAGATGAATCAGACATGTCCCTTTAGATGTGACCTTTAGGAGCTCCCATGTGGAAGAGGACTCAAGGGCAGACGTTTAGAGCAATGATTAAAATACAGAGTGATCTGTATATGTGAGTTAGCAGAATCTAAAAATGGTACTGATGAACTCAGTGACAAGAACAAGGATGCAGATGCAGAGAATGGACTGGAGAACTCGCAGTTTGGGGGGGGGGCGGGGGGTGAAGGGGAAGCTGAGACGAAGCGAGAGAGTAGCACAGACATATATATAGTACCAACTGTTAAATAGATAGCCAGTGGGAAGTTGTTGTATAACATAGGGAGTCCAACTCAAGGATGGAAGATGCCTTAGAGGACGGGGACGGGGAGGGTGGAGGGGACTCAAGGGAGGGTGGGGGGGGAGTTGAGGGAGGGAGGGAATATGGGGATATGTTAAAAAAAAAAAAAATACAGAGTGATCTGGACCCCAGTGAAGGAGATGTAGACCAGAATAATGATGTAGTGTAACAGAATGGTGAAAGGCATGAACTCTGATGTCAGACTTCCCAGGTTCAAGTCCTGGACTCAGCTTAGTAGCACTATGACCCTAGGCGAGTAACTTCGTCTCTCTGTGTCTTAATTTCCTTACTGGAAAAATAGGTATAATAATAGTACTTGCCTCTTTTGTGGGGAATAAGCAATGTAACATATCTAAAGTACCTATAACATTGACTGCTACACAGTAAGTGTTATGTTAGTTTTGACTATTGTTATCATTGTTACATAGAAGCCCCCAAATAAGGGCTTTCCTCTGGTGGTGAAAATTTTATAGAATAGATGGCATGATATGGGTCATGAAGAGTGAGCAGAGGTTATCAAAGAGGGAGAGGGACACTCCAAGAAGACAGAGAAGCAAGTGCAAAGGTACAGTAATTCTGTGTGGCGGCTGCTGCCTGTGTCTGGCATGTGGGAGGGAGAGAAGTTGAAATTAAACTTAGGGTGTAGGCCTCATATGCCATGCAGAGCAGTTTGCACCTTAAAATCCCGAACATAAAGAAGAAACTACGAATCCTTCTAAATAAGAGTCACAGAATCCAATTCGTGTTTCTGCAAGCTCACTCTGGAACAGTCATAAAAAATGGATTGGAAAGGTGAGTTTGGAAGAAACGTTGAATCAGAATTTATGCATTGATTACTAAGTTCTGGGCATTAGAAATAAAAATATGTGTAGGAAATTGTCTCTCCTTGTAAAGATCTGGAACCTATCTGAGGAGGCATCGATGATACACTTAAAGGTAGTATAGCTTGATGTGTTCTTCTATAGTATGACTGAAGCAGTATAGGAGCACTAGGGAAGGAAAGTTAATTTTGTTAGGGAGGTTGGAGTGGGTATGGGGATCAGGGCACATTCCTGGGGAGACTGCACATTAATGCACAACCACTTGGTGTGTTCATGGACTAGAACACATTGAGTGGTTTGAGACAGCATGTGATGGGAGAACACTTAGAAAGGAAAAGTGAAAGTTTGGATGCCGTATGAATTCAGGTTGGCCTTTATTCTGTGGGAAGTAGGGAACTATTGAAGATTTCTAAAATGTGGGAAAGGTACTATAGTTGTGCAGAAAACCTTGGGCTTTAGAGACTGACAGACTTGAGTTCAAATCCCAGTGTAGCAATTTGCAAATTGTGTGACCTTGGCAAGTTCACAAAACCTTTCTAAGCCCCAGTTTCCTCATGGGGCTGATAATAGGATCTATTTTGTCTTGTAGGGTTTAGTGAGGATTAAATGAGTAAATAAATAAATGGAAAGTACTTGGAACAGTGCCTGGGAAGTACTTACCACTAAATAAATAATTGTCATTATTTTAGTTATATCTGTGCTTTTGAAAGATAGTTCTGGCAGAGAGATTAAGAAGCAGGAAGACTGGTTAGGAGGTTGTAAAAGTCCAGGCAAATGGAGTCGGCCGCAATAGGCAGGGGCAGTGTCTCTAAAGGGCAGGATAAGATGCATTTGAAGTACATTTCAGTGACAGAGGGCACAGGGTAGGACTGATTGGAAGGTGGTGGGAGAGGAGATGGGGAGGAAAAGCAGAGAGTGAGGTTTTTGCTAAAGATGACTCAGTGTTTTCATCTAGGTCCTTAAAAGGATGGTGAGCCCATTACTTGAGATACAAAACAGGAGAAACTATAGGTTTGGAGAAAATAAAATAAAATAGGTTAGATTTATATGAGTTATATGTAGACAGCCAGATGGAGGGTTAGGGTTGGGGATAGATGGAAGTACAGGTCTAGAGAAGAGAAGGGAGGCCTGGGCTGGAGAAAGCTATCTTGAAATGATTTATATACAGATCAGGGGTCAGCAAACTGTTTCTGAAAAGTGCCAGATGGTGAATATTTTAGGCTTTCAGGGCAATATAGTACCTGCTGCAACTGCTCGACTGCCATCTTAGTTCCATAGCAGCCAAGTACAAAACCTAAATGAATGGGGCTGGCGGTATTCCAATAAAACTTTACACAATAGGCTGCTGGCTAGATTGGTCCATGGGTTGTGGATGGCTAGCCCTTGTTATAGGTAGTAAGGACACAGTGAGCTTGTGTAAGGTCAGGGAGTAGACCCAGTTGGAGAGAGCTGACACTGGAGCACAGGGAAGCACTACCATTCAGGGTGGATGGATGGAGAGGGGCCAGTGAAGTCATGGTTGTGGATGGGTTGTCCTAGCTAAGATCTCCTTAGTATCTTCCTCGTAGCACAAGGGTTTGTTGAAGACACTGCAACTAAACATTCATGCCCTACTTAATTGTCTTAAGGGAAGACCTGTTGGGAGGTGGTACAAAAAGGGAGAGAGATGTTAGCATTTTAAGAAGGGTTCCAGAATGCCCACTTTACAAGGTTTAACCTCACATGTCCTGAACAAACTTTCATTATCCCTCATCTTTTGGTCTTACATTTCATAGTCCCTTCCCCTCCCTCTCCTTCCAACATTGCTTCTTCTCTCTCACTCCCCACCCTGATGTGCCCACCACAATACCAGGTGGGTACAATGATAGTCATCGAGCTGGCTATTATGAGCAGTGTAAACAAATGACAAATCTCTGGGTGCAGGAAAGGTAACAAGAGGCTGATCAGTAGGTCTAGTTATCTTTCCTTCATGTTTATTGCAGTCTGGTGCAGTTATTTCTAAGGGCCTGACATTGATCGACAGCTTCTATTAAGGCCTATCCAGGGCAGCTGGATTGAACAGATACATTAAATAAAGCAGTTATTGCTTTTCATTGCCTTTCCGTAAAATATCACTGCTAAATAGCTTCTGCCATCAAATGCAGTTAGGTACATGGTTTTAATTTGAGGGACTGCTTTATAACACTGCACAATTGACACTGGCCTTTGTTTCCCCTACAATAATGATTGTGTACATCCTGGAGAATTGATGGGCTGTCCTTTGAGGTGGTGTCGGGAGGAGGCGGGAGGAGGGGCTCTGGCTTTGTTGTTCTCCCTCTCTCTCTTTTTATACATGCTAGGTTTGTCACTTGTTTGCAGCACAGGCAGGAACAATGTCAAGCGAGGGCCCTTATCTCAGGATGTTGTAATGTAGGGACTGTAAGCCTTCGCCTGGAGACGAGATAAGCACAACCTTACAAGCCTGGAGGAAGCCAGGGTGGGGGGTGGGTGTGTGATTGAGACAACAATGGAGAGCTGTTGGGCGGGTGCCTGTTACAGCTCTTTTTGGTGCCACAGAAATATATGCATATGGAACGGCGCATAACAAGCATGAAAATAAAAGTCTGGAATGTTCATCTAATAATGATGTATTTGGAACAGGATTATGCTGCCCAATGATATTCGTGTTTTATCTTTGGGCTAAACGCTGGGGCAGCTGTGTGCTTTGGCACAGTCTTCTGTCCCTCCTTTTGTGTCCTGCATATTAATCCTTTATTGAAGTAATTAAATGTGTGCTTAATGGCAATGAGCTGGCAGAATGAACGTACAATTGAATTAGCAGTTATGATTGGGAGCATGCTACAAAATGAACTGAATGCAATTACTGTAGGCATTTCTTTCTCCAAGTCAAATCTGGCTACATGACATGACTTAATCAGAGGTGGTTAGACACACTTAGTCCCTGATCCTCTAGTGGGCTGTCTGAATTTCAGTTAGAGCTGCCAGTCACCCCAATAGTTGCCCCTGGCCCCGCACTTAGACTCTGCTCAGCAAAGACTCCTTCCTGAGCCAGCCTTCCTGCCGTGAAGATAAGATGTGACTTTTCATAGACAAAACAGGAGCTAATGGAGACATCTCCAGCATTCTCCCTTGGTAAAATCTCTGGTGATCACTAATCCAGCTGTTTGTTCAGGTGAGTGAGGGCCAAAGCCACAGCAAGTCCTGACGTACTTTGTGAATGGAGAGAGGGCAAGTGCCTCTGTCAACAGCAAAACTTTCCTTGGAGAATGAACTACAGTTTAAACCCTTAGTTTTCAGCCACCAAAGTGACTCCTGGGTAGAGTGCCACCCACGAGTTCAGAAGCCTCCAGCAGAGGAGACTTGAACAGATTAAGTGCTTGAGGGCATACCTAGGCAAGTACTGAATGTGGGCAACACATTGCTCCAGGGAGAACTCTAAATAAGAAGAAATGCTAATGTGTTCTGCCATCTTTACTTAGAGCTCTTGTAATGCCTCCTAAATATTAGTTACATTAGTGGTTATATCCTGGCTGCACAAGAGAATTCTCTGGAGCATTTAAAAAATACTGATAGCCAAGCCCCACCCTTAGAGATTTAATTGTCTTGGGTGGGGTCAGGATATTGCTAGTTTATTAAAACTCCCAGATGATTTTAATTATACCAAGAACTGAGAAGCACTAACTTAGCTAGAATAACTTCACTTTTAAAGTTTTATTAATTTGCTATCCTACCTCTCTTTTTACAATGCTACTTGGTGTTCTGTGATATTTTCTGGGAGTGGGTGGGGTGGGGTGGGGTGGGGAGGGAACTTGAGTAAAGGTGAATGTCAGCGGATCATAATGGGGTAATAGTGAGTAGTTGCCTTAATCTGATATACAAAGTTCTAAGTTCTGCTCATCCCTATACTGAGCCTGGGGCTACTTTGGAAACATGGTGCTAGGATTTATAATTCTATCAATTCTTGACCTCCCAGATCTGTCCAACAAGCAAGGCCTCTCATTAGTCGTGCCCCTCTGTTTTGCTTAGAGTTATTTACCAAGAGGCCAATCAATATGCTATGACCAGACAGTTGGGATGTGAAACTCTCATCAATCCTCTCCATTCTTCTTTTCTCAAAATGGTGGATGGAAACAGGAGGGACAACCCTCTATAAAACAGAAGGCAAAACCCATTGCCACTTTTGAACACCTAAAGTATACGTTTTGTTTTATTTTTATCAGAGCATAATGAGGCAGGGTCCTTGGTCAGTGGGAGCTCCTGGGTCTATTTTACAGCCTTCATTCTCTTTCCCAGGGCCATAAATGAAACCCTTTCAGCCCTAATGACCACAATGACTTTCCTCGATCATGTTATTGCTACTTTGGCACATTTATTGCTTTCACATGCACTAATGGATGAGTTTGGATATGTTAACAATTTATATATCATTTGATCCTAAAAAAGAAACCCTACCGAACTAACTTAGCCCTCACGATTGAGTAGCTTTTAAGGAGTATAAATGAATTTAATGCTTTAGAAAGAGCTTCTGTAAATTATGTACATGACACCTATTACATTAAGCTGCATTAAGCATTAATACATCTTCATTACTGGCAGGTTGCCAAAACCTCCAAGGTTGAAAAAGCTGCCTGAAAATGTTCAATGTGACAGTCACCTAGGCTGAGATTGATGGTTCTTTTTTGGGGTATATGAGGGATGTCTATTGACTAGGTCCCTCTTCCACTTCCAGACAAAGAGATGTAAGTGGCCTCAACCAGAGTTCCCCGAAGCCTGAATCTAATGGCCAGGCAAGAACTTCTGTACCCTTGGTTATGCTATTCAGTTACCACTTCTGGGAGAGGTTCTTGAGTAGGGAAATGCCATGTGTTCCAAACTTTTAAGCTAAAAGATTGAGTGGGGGGCACAATGTTTCTTTCTGTGAGTGTTCCATGTAATTCTTATCTCACAGTATGAAATTATTAACAATACTTATTGATAATAATCCCTGCCTTTTCTTGAATATTTACTATGTACCACCGGTGCTAAACTCCTTATGTACTTTCTGCCATCTAATCCTTTTAATGGTCCTGAGAGTTAGATGTTATTATTTATTGCCCAAAGATACAGTATTACTTTTCTAGGGCTGCTATAACAAAATATCTCAAACTGGTGACTTAAAACAACAGAAATTTATTTTCTTACAGTTCTGGGGGCTCAGGTCTGAAATTAAGGTGTTGGTGATGTCCGCCTCCCTCTGAAGTCTCTAGGGGAGAATCTGCTTCACTCCTTTCTCTTAGCTTCTGGTATTGCTGTCAATCCTCGGCATTTCTTGCATCATAGGTGCCTCCTGCCAATGTCTGCCTCTGTCTTCACATAGTTCTCCGTGTGTGTGTGTGTGTGTGTGTGTGTGTGTGTGTGTGTGTGTGTGTGTGTCTTCTCCTCTTCTTATGAGCACATCAGTCATATTGGATTAAGGGCTCACCCTACTCCAGAATGACCTCACCTTAACTAATTACATCTGTAAAGATCCTATTTCCAAATAAGATCATATTCTGAGGTTGAGAGAGAGTAAGAGAAAGAGAGAGGTGAGTGGGAAAACAACTAAACAGTTGTGGCACTTGTATCATATTCTGTGTGATGAGAACAGTGGGTTATTATTGGGATTGCTAGAGTGTTACTAAATGTGGACACATGTCTTAGGCTCTCAGAGATTCTATAGGCTCAGCTCTATTCTAAGTAATTTTGAGTGATGTTATAGGTCAATGCCTTCAGTAACTATAGATCTTAACATGTGCCTTGAAAAGTCCAGGAGAAAACCAGTTAATTTGACCCTAAGTGTGTAGTCCATAAGCAAAAAAAAAAATTATTTGATGCGGGTCAAAGTCTCCAGCAGAAGTTGGTTGAGCAGAGGTGAGTGTATTTGACAAACATTTATTTAGCATTTGCCCCACTGATGATAAGAGGATGGGTTTCCTGACTGACAGGAAGAGACAGAGGAAAACTAAACTAGGTTACAGTGCCCCAATAGAAACACATGTGGAGCATAGTGAGTGCATATAGGAGGAGGTGACCTGGAGAGTTAGACCAGATTGCCTGGACAGCCCTGGTTCAAATCTTGGTTCTAACAGTTTCTGGTTACCAGTTTAAGGTACGTTGTATATGCCCTTTCTAAGTCTCAATTTCTTAATGCGTAATTGGGATAATAATATCAACTTTACAATGTTATTTTAAATATTAAGTGAGAAATCACTTGTGAATTAGTAACGACTTTTTTTGGTCATGAGTGGCAAACCCATTGCAGTTAGTTAAAGCATGAAAGGGAATTTGTCAGCTGATATGACTTGAATGTCCACAAGCACATTTGGCTTCAACCACAGAACATCCAGATGTTCAATGATTCCGCTAAGATACTGTCTTCATCTTCTGGTTCTGACTTCTTCATAGACTTCACAGGTTTTGCCAGTGCAGTGGCAAAAAAAGGTCTAATAGCAGTTCTAGACATTTACCCTAACAGAGGGAAGTGAATACTGCTCTACTACTTGTTCCTGAAAGAGTCCTGGGTAGGAATCTCATTGACTAGAGTTGGAAAATGTTCATTCTTGACCAGGAGTTGAGAAGGGAGGTGGGAACAGCCACTGGGGGAGCATGGAGATGCTGGGCAGGTGGAAAACACATGTATACCATGTGGACCTGGAGAACACATGATTCTTATGGCCTCTGGCAATATTATCTATTACTTTTGCCTATTATTATCTGTAACTTATTTAAACAAGCCCTACTAGGTGCTAATCCTGTCCCTAAGTAAACCGGGGTTTCCAAATATGGAGGCAGTCATCAATAGAATGTGATGAATAGCTGAATTTGAGATAGAGATTTAAAAGAGCTCAAAGTATTCATTTTGTAAGAAAAAAGGCCAAAGAGGCCAAATTTCACCCGTATCTCAGCTGCTTGTTCCATAAAATATAAAGAAGGAAAAATGAATTATTGAGTTGTTTCAGTGTAGTCATGCTCTTTTCTTCTTAAACAACTTTATTTCCCCATTATAGAAGGAATATCTGAGTTATATAGTACTTAGTATGTGCAATCACTTTCTAACTTGTTTATTTATGTCAATTCATTTAATCCCTATGAGATTGGTTCTCTTATTGCCATTTCACAGAGTGAGACATTTGAGTCACAGAGAAGTAAGAACCTTGCCTGAGGTTATGCAACGATTAAGTGATAGAGCTGGGGTTTCAATCAGGCAGTCTAGCTTGGGAGACCATGCTCTTTACTAATATACTGTATATGCTCATTTCAGAAAGTGTGAAAAATATAAAATAGCAAAATGAAATCTCTCCTTATCCTGCTGATGAAATACAAATACTAATATAATTTAGTGTATTTCTCCTCTTTTATTAAAAAAATTCATAGGTTATATACTTTTGCACAGTTAGATAAATTGTGTGATGTTGAATACTTTTATGTTGCCTTCATTTCCTTACATTCCATAAACAATTCCCTCATTATCATACAGTTATTTAAATAGTGTTTTTTTACTTAAGAAACCAACAATATATTTTTAATGATTATGATGAATTAGATACATTCCATTATAATTTCATTGAAATATGTTTTACTACTTAATAAACAGTATAATCAAATGATTGAACCCTTAATGACAGAAATTATTTGTTTTAATTACTTCAAACAAATAGAAAACAATTGGTAATTTATATATCCTCATACTTCCTTCTCCAGGATACAATAGGCCTATCTAAAACAGAACTTGACTAGCCATCACTGATGTTAACTCTCCTTACTTCTCTACAAAATACCAATGAGGCAATCATTAGGCTTGACAATGTCAACATCTTTGATAAATTTCTCTAACCTATGTTTTCTATATATTGGTATGGAGAAATACTTAGTAGCTTACCTTTTTAAAAAATTTATTGGTGTATAGTTGCTTTACAGTGTTGTATTAGTTTCTGCTGCACAGCAAAGTGAATCGGCTATTCACATACATATATTCTCTCTTTTTTGGATTTCCTTCCCATTTAGGTCACCACAGAGCATTGAGTAGAGTTCCCTGTGCTATACAGTAGGTTCTCATTAGTTATCTATTTTATACATAGTATCAATAGTGTATGTATGTCAATCCCAATCTCCCAGTTTATCCCACCCACCCCCCCTTCCCCCTTGGTATCCATACGTTTGTTCTCTACATCTGTGTCTCTATTTCTGCTTTGTAAATAACATGGTCTATACCAGTTTTTTCAGATTCCACATATATGCCTTAATATACAATATTTGTTTTTCTCTTTCTGACTTACTTCACTCTGTATGACAGTCTCTAGGTCCATCCACAACTCTACAAATGACCCAGTTTTGTTCCTTTCTATGGCTGAGTAATATTCCATTGTATATATGTACCACATCTTCTTTATTCATTCCTCTGTTGATGGACATTTAGGTTGTTTCCAGGTCCTGGCTATTGTAAATAGTGCTGCAGTGAACATTGGGGTGCATGTGTCTTTTTAAATTACGGTTTTCTCTAGGTATATGCCCAAGAGTGGGATTGCTGGGTCACATGGTAGTCCTATTTTTAGTTTTTTAAGGAATCTCCATACTAATCTCCATAGTGGCTGTATCAATTCCCACCAACAGTGCAAGAGGGTTCCCTTTTCTCCACACCCTCTCCAGTGTTCATTTTTTGTAGATTTTGTGATGATGACCATTCTGACCCATGTGAGGTGATATCTCATTGTAGTTTTGATTTGTATTTCTCCAATAATTAGAGATGTTGAGCATCTTTTTATGTGTTTGTTGGCCATCTGTATGTCTTCTTTGGAGAAATGTCTATTTGGGTCTTCTGCCTATTTTTTGATTGGGTTGTTTGTTTTTATGATATTGAGCTGCATGAGCTGTTTGTAGATTTTGGAGATTAATCCTTTGTCAGTTCCTTCATTTGCAAATATTTTCTCCCATTCTGGGGGTTGTCTTTTCATTTTGTTTATGGTTTTCTTTGCTGTGCAAAAGCTTTTAAGTTTAATTAGGTCCCATTTGTTTATTTTTGTTCTTATTTTCATTACTTCAGGAGGTGGGTCACAAAAGATCTTGCTGAGATTTATGTCAAAGAGTGTTCTGCCTGTTTTCCTTTAAGAGTTTTATAGTGTCTGGCCTTACGTTTAGGTCTTTAATCCATTTTAAGTTTATTTTTGTGTATGGTATTGAGTGTTCTAATTTCATTGTTTTACATGTAGCTGTCCAGTTTTCCCAGCACCACTTATTGAAAAGGCTGTCTTTGCTCCATTTTATATTCTGGTCTCCTTTGTCATAGATTAGGTGACCATAGGTGCGTGGGTTTATCTCTGGGCTCTCTATCCTGTTCCATTGATCTATAGTTCTGTTTTTGCTCCAGTACCATACTGTTTTGATTACTGTAGTTTTGTAGTACAGTCTGAAGTCAGGGAGTCTGATTCCTCCAGCTCTGTGTTTTTTCTTCAGGACTGCTTTTTAATATTGGTGCTATTTTGTGTTTCCATACAAGTTGTAAAATTTTTTGTTTCAGTTCTGTGAAAAATGCCTTTGGTAATTTGATAGGGATTGCATTGAATCTGTAGATTGCTTTGGGTAGTATAGTAATTTTCACAATACTTATTCTTCTATAGAACAAAGGAAAAAAAAGATAAAAACAAAATAGAACAAAGGAAAGAAAAAAAAACAAGGAAAAAACACAGAACAACAAAAAAGTAACCTAGAGATAGAAATATAGAAAGATAAAAAATATATTAAATTAATAAAAGTAAATACAAATAATAATAAAAAGTAACAGAATAAACATAAAAAAATAGTAATAATTATATTTTCCTGAGGTCTCAGCTGTCAGTGTCCTCGCACCCACTGTGAGTCACAGCCAACCTCTGCCTCCTCAGGAGGCCCTCCAAAACTTCTAGGTAAGTCTCTAGTCCCTCTGTGGGCACTGGGGAGCAGCTCAGACTCTGACCTGGCCCAACTCCCATGTGTACTAGTTCCCAAAGTCCACAGCTGCTAGAGCTAGACCAGTTTCGGTTGTGGGAATACTCATTGTCCATTCAGATATTCCACAGATGCAGAGTTTACCAAGCTGATTGTGGGGATTTAATCTGTGGTTTGTGCAGCTGCATGGAAAGATTTTTGTTCCTCTTCCTCAGTTGCCCTGCCCCTGGGGCTCAGCTGTGGTTTTAGCCCCATCTTTGCTTGTGACCACCCTCAGGAATCTGCTCCTGAGGCTGCTCTGGAGCACTCAGGTCTGCCCTGGTGAGGACAGGGTGCAGAGATGGCGTGACTACCTGGGTCGCGGGGATCCTGGCTTCAACAGGTGCATGGGAAAGCTGGTGGCCACAGGAGCGAGAGAGAGAGATCTGACCCTAGTGGGAGCATTTCCTAGTGCCTGGTGGCCAGTGGAAGAAAGTCAGCCCAGGTGGGGGCTTTTCCTGGTGCCTGGTGGGGCCGGTGTGTGGGGAGAGAGAGGCTGGAGTGGCAGCTCCACTCCCTGTGTGTCGCTCAACAGTGGCGCCTTGCTTCTATGGCAGTCTGGGTTTCCTCCACAAGCATTCCTAGTCATGAATTTCCTCCTCCCCCATCCCCTCAGGCTGTCTCCTCGCAGCTAACAGCAGTCCTCCCCCTTGGTTTGCTCTTCACTCCTCGCGTTCCAGCTCTCAGACGCCTTGTGTGTCTGTGGACACACGTCCCAGTCTGGGGCACTCAGGGCTGTGGCACGGACCATCTGCGTAGGTCTCACTCTGTCCTGTCTGCCACAGACCATCCATTTCACCCTTCTCTGACAGCCTCAGATGCTTCCCTTCTATCCCAACAAATTTCCCCACCGGTGAGGGGGCTTCCTGGGATGCAGGAACCTCTCCTCTGCTGCAGCTTCCCTGCCCCGACCCCACCCCCAACCCCTCCCCAGAGCACAGATCCCATCCCACTTCCTCTCCTCTTCTTTTTCCCTTCTGTCTTTCATCCTACCGTGTTATGTGGGGATCTTTCTTGTCCTTTCCGGTGTCCAAGGTCTTCTGCTAGTGTTCATAGCCTGATCTGAGTACATTGCTTCACCTCCCTTAGCCTCCATTTTGTTGCCTCTAACATAAATAACATTTTATTGCCTCACATGTACTCTGTGATGCAACATACTCTACTTCATAGGGTAGCTGTGAGGATTAAATGACTGAGTACAAGTATAGCATTTAGAACAGAAGCTGACACATGATAAAAACAGAAACATATATAGCAAATCATAATATGGGCTGGGCACTGTTTTAAGCATTTTATAAATATTAACTTGTTTAATCCTCATAACCAAATTATGAACCAGCTATTCTCATTATTCTCATTTTTAGACAAGGAAACAGAGGCATGGAGAAGTTAATTGATTTGCCCAGTTAGACAATATTTAGACACAAGTAATCTGGCTCCAGAGTCCATGGTCTTAACCATTACTTTTTTATTTTTTATTTTATTTATTTTTTATTTTTTTTTGGGGGGTACACCAGGTTCAATCATCTGTTTTTATACACATTTCCCCGTATTCCCTCCCTTCCTTGACTCCCCCCCCTCGAGTCCCCCCCACCCTCCCTGCCCCAGTCCTCTAAGGCATCTTCCATCCTCGAGTTGGACTCCCTTTGTTATACATCAACTTCCCACTGACTGTTTTACAGTTGGTAGTATATATATGTCTGTGCTACTCTCTCGCTTTATCTCAGTTTCCCCTTCACCCCCTGCCCCCTCTCATACCTCGAGTTCTCCAGTCCATTCTCTGTATCTGCATCCTTGTTCTTGTCACTGAGTTCATCAGTACCATTTTTAGATTCCGTATATGTGAGTTAGCATACAATATTTGTCCTTCTCTTTCTGACTTACTTCACTCTGTATGACAGATTGTAGTTCTATCCACCTCATTACATATAGCTCCATCTACCATTACTTTTTAATGCCCAAAGCACTAAATAAATATTAGTTGCTATTATTAGAGTGTGCACTCAATATATGAGGGTATATATATAAAATGGTGGCACCAATTTGCCTTCCTACCAACAGTGCTCAAGTGTTTCTTTTTCTCCACATCCTCACCAACACTTGCTATTTCTTGTCTTTTTGATAATAGCAATTCTAACAAGTATGAGGTGATATCTCACTGTGGTTTTGATTTGCATTTCCCTAATGATTAGTGATGTTGAGCACTGTTGGCCATCTGTACTTGATGTTCATGTACCTGTTGGCCATCTATAATGCCTTGTTTGGAAAAATATTTATTCGGTTCCTCTGCCCATTTTTAAAATTAGTTTCTTTTACTTTTTTGCTATTGAGTTGCATTAGTTCTACATATATTTTGGATATTAACCCCTTATCAGATATATGCTTTGCAATTTTTTTTCCCATTTTACAGGTTGCTTTTTCATTTTGCTGATTGTTTCCTTTGCTGTGTTAAGGGGTTTTAGTTTGATGTAATTCTACTTGTTTATTTTTGGTTTTGTTGTCTTGGTAATAAATAGTTTTTAAGCTATTAATATGTTTTCAAAAAGATGCTGGAGGACAGGGAACATGTTAAAACATCTTGATGTCTCAAAGCCAAGCATACATCATACACCACTGGATGCTCAGAAAATGTGTAACAAATGAATGAAAAAACACATGATTTCTTTTTAAAAAATATTTATTTATTTATTTGGCTGCATTGGGTCTTAGTTGCAGCACACTGGCTCTTCATTGCTGCATGTGGGGTTTCTCTCTGGTTGTGGTGGGTGGGATCCAGAGCATGTGGGCTCTAGAGCGGGCAGGCTTAGTTGCCCCATGGCATGAGGGATCTTAGTTCCCTGACTAGGGATCAAACTTGCATCCCCTACGTTAGAAGGTGGATTCTTAACCACTGGAGCACCAGGGAAGTCCCAAATACATGATTTCTAAAAGGTTTATATCAGTATATACTATCACAAAAAGTATTAAAGTATACTAATTTCACCAGGCCCTTTTCGAAAACAGGCACCTTAATTATCTTTTTCAATTTGATAGGCAAAAGAATAGTTTTTCATTTTTCTTTTGCATCTTTATTCTTCAAGTTGCTTAATTCAACAAATATTTATTGTAGGTCTACTGTTTGTTGGGAACTGTTTTAGGTCTTGTAAATACAGTAGTTAATAAGATCCCCAAATAATAGTCACATACCTCCTCTTAGCTCTGTTATGATGATTAAATAAAATGATAGAGTAAAATGCACCACAGCTAAGGATTGGGGCAGGTAGGTAAAATTGTGTGTATATGTGACTACCCTTGGCAGTGTAGTGGTGCTAGGGAAATAAAAGTTGGAGTTTAGGGCTTACAAGATGGAGTGGCTCTGGTGAACATCTCAGGATTTCATTTGAGCTCCCTCAATAGATACATATTAAGAGTAAAGGCTACATCTTGCAAGTAAGGGCAAGCCAGAAATAGACAAGCCCTCACAATGATAGATACCTAGCTTTGACTAGAACAAAGTAATCTGCCTTTACTTTGCATATTAGAAGAAATTAGATCGTTTTTGATGGTAGATAATATCATCTGGAACCTAAACATTTGCATGTATGATGTTCAGTGAGCAATTGCATGTCACCAACAGTGTCAAGAAACAAGATCAAATAATTGAAAACCAGGAGAGGAAATAAAGAATAAAAGCAGACCCACAGATGGCCCAGAAATTGAAGTTATTAGACATAGACTTCTGTTTTATTTTTTGTTTTCTTAATTAATTAATTTCATTGAAATATAGTTGCTGTACAATATTATGTAAGTTACAGGTATACAATGTAGTGATTCACAATTTTAAAGGTTATACTCCATTTATAGTTATTATAAAATATTGGCTATGTTCCCCATGTTGTATAATATATCCTTGTAGCTTATTTTATACCTAATAGTTTGTACCTCTTACTCCTCTACCCCTGTATTTCCCCACCCCTTCCCTTTCCCCACTGGTAACCACTAGTTTGTTCTCTATATCTTTGAGTCTGCTTTTTTTGTTCTTGTTGTTTGTTGTTGTTTTATTCATTAGTTTGTTGTATTTTTAAGATTCCACATATATCATACAGTTTTTGTCTTTCCCTTAGACATAGACTTTTAAGTAACTATGATTAATGCATTCAAGAAATAGGGGAACAGATGTTATATTTCAACAGAACACTTGAATCTACAAAAAAATCAACAGAATACATTAATGGAAAATTTAGATGAATTCCAAATAAAATCTAGAGTTTTTTAATAGTAATGTACCAATGTCAGTTTCTTAGCTTTGACAAATGTACTATGGTAATTTAAGATGCTAACAGTTGGGGAAACTGGTTGAGGGATATGCAGGAACTCTTTAAAATTATTTACTTATCATATATTTTGAACTATTAAAATATAAACTGAATGTGGGTACGAATGTTGGCTTGTTTGATCATTGCTGTTTCTCCAGGCCCCACCTGAGTAGTGCCTGACTCATGCTAGGTATTCAGTAAATATTTTAAAATCAAATTAGTTTTTATAGTTACATGTTTGTTTTTATTTTTATTATCTTTATAATTTATTTATTCTATGTGACTGGTTTATTCTACTTTTTATAAATTCTTAAGTTTGATGGTTATTTAGATAATTAACTTTTACATTTTCTTCTTTTCTAATATAGATTCTTTTTTTTTTAATTTATTTTATTGGTTACGTTGGGTCTCCTTTGCTGTGCGCGGGCTTTCTTTTGGGTTGCGGGTGAGTGGAGGCTACTCTTTGTTGTGGTGCGCGGGCTCCTCATTGCCGTGGCTTCTCTTCTTGTGGAGCATGGGCTCTAGGTGTGTGGGCTTCAGTGGTTGCAGCACATGGGCTCAATAGTTGTGGCTCACGGGTTCTAAAGCGCAGGCTCAATAGTTGTGGTGCACGGGCTTAGTTGCTCTGTGGCATGTGGGATCTTCCTGGAGCAGGGATCGAACCCGTGTCCCCTGCATTGGCAGGCAGATTCTCAACCACTGCACCACTTAGGAAGCCCTAATATAGATTCTTAAGACTCTAAATAACTCTCTAATTTCTACATTGTCATAATTTTAATATGGAATATTTCCATTACTGTAGTATTATAAATATTTTCTAATTTCCATTAGAATTTCTTTTTTGACCAAAAGTTGTTTAGATTTGAGTTTTTAGAATTTCCAAACATACAAGTTTTTCCTAGTTATACTTTTGTTATTGATTTCTAACTTTTTTGCAATATAATAAGAGAATTTTTTTTTGGTTAATGTTTGCTTAGTATATATTTTTCTAAAATTTTACTTTCAAACTGTGCCATCTGTGTCCTTAGGTGCTGGGCATATCTGTTAAATAGCATATAGTTGGATATTTTTTAAAAAATCTAGCCTTACAATCTTTGTTTTTACCATAGAGTTTAATCTATTTAAGTATATATTTATATATATATGCACATTTATCGTTTAATTTTTTTTCCTGTTTGTTCTACTTTTTCATTTATTTTTTATTTTTTAATTTTTTCCTTTTTCACCCTTTTTGAATTGATAGTTTTTTACTTCTTCATTCCTTGCCCCCATTTCTACTGGTTTGGAAGTTCCTCATTCTGTATCAGCTGACCTTTTTTCCTCCTTTACATTTGACAATAAATTCCTGATCTGATGCCCCAATTCCTCCTAATATTTTTGTGTGTCTTTCCTATAAGCAATGAAATTCTTCTACATAATTATGATACAATAATCAAAAATCAGGAAATTAACACTGATTTATTACCATCTAATCCCCAGAGCACATTTAGGTTTCATATGATACTCTAAGATGTCCTTTAGATGAAAATGATCGAGCTTAGAATCACATGTTGTCTTCATTAGTCACGTTGCTTTGTCTTCTTCAGTTTGGAACAGTTCCTCAATCTTTCCTTGATTTTCATGACTTGAGGGCTTTTGAAGATTTAGGATGTCCCTCAATTTGGATTCGTCTGCTGCTTCCTCATGATTAGATTCAGGTTATACATCTTTGGCAGGAATACCAAGAAATGATGCTGTGTTCTTCTCATTGCATCCTGTCAGGTGGCATGTCATTTCGATTTGTCCTGTTATTGGTGATGATGTTTGCTAGACTAAGGAAGTGGCTGACAGTCTTTTTTACTATAGTTATTCTAGGCCTGGCATCAAGCCTAGCTGGAGAGCATTGCAAAGGCTCAGAGAAGGTTATTAGATGCCAGGCAAGGTATATAAGTTGTCAGTATACAGGTAATCAATCAATCAATTATACCATCCTCACAAACTGTACAGGTACTTTAAAATACCTTAGGTCAGTAACTTTCTCCCCTCACTTGCATACTATTGTCCAGGTTTTTGGTCTAGCTGCATTTCTACAGCAGCTTTCTTTTGGGTAGTATTTGTCTGATATACCCTTTTGCATCTTTTAACTTTTACTTTTCTGCTCGTGTTTTAGATGTGTGGTTTCCAAAGGGTTGTATAAAGGATTTTTTTTAAAAATTATTTTTTCACTTCTTACACCATTAACCAATAATATTTAATATTCTTTGGAAATTTTGTTGGTTTTTGGTGGTTGTTTTTTCTAATGACTGATTTTATAACTAGTTTATTTTTTATTTTATTTTTTATTTATTTATTTTTTATTTTTTATTTTTTTGGGGGTACACCAGGTTCAATCATCTGTTTTTATACACATATCCCCATATTCCCTCCCTTCCTTGACTCCCCCCCCTTGAGTATCCCCCCACCCTCCCTGCCCCAGTCCTCTAAGGCATCTTCCTTCCTCGAGTTGGACTCCCTTTGTTATACAACAACTTCCCACTGACTATTTTACAGTTGGTAGTATATATATGTCTGTGCTACTCTCTCGCTTCGTCTCAGTTTCCCCTTCACCCCCTGCCCCCTCTCATACCTCGAGTTCTCCAGTCCATTCTCTGTATCTACATCCTTGTTCTTGTCACTGAGTTCATCAGTACTATTTTTAGATTCTGTATATGTGAGTTAGCATACAATATTTGTCCTTCTCTTTCTGACTTACTTCACTCTGTATGACAGATTGTAGTTCTACCCACCTCATTACATATAGCTCCATCTCATCCATTTTTATACCTGAGTAATATTTCATTGTATATATATGCCACATCTTCTGTATCCATTCATTTGTTGATGGGCATTTAGATTGCTTCCATGTCCTGGCTATTGTAAATAGTGCTGCAATAAACATTATGGTACAAGTTTCTTTTGGGATTATGGTTTTCTTTGGGTATATGCCCAGGAGTGGGATTACTGGATCATATGGTTGTTCTATTTGTAGTTTTTTAAGGAACCTCCAAATTGTTTTCCATAGTGGCTGTACCAACTTACATTCCCACCAACAGTGCAGGAGAGTTCCCTTTTCTCCACACCCTCTCCAACATTTGTGGTTTCCAGACTTTGTGATGATGGCCATTCTGATTAATGTGAGGTGATACCTCATTGTGGCTTTGACTTGCATTTCTCTGATGATGAGTGATGTTGAGCATCTTTTCATGTGTTTGTTGGCCATCTGTATGTCTTCTTTGGAGAAATGTCTATTTAGGTCTTCTGCCCATTTGTGGGTTGGGTTATTTGCTTTTTTGGTATGAAGCTTCATGAGCTGCTTGTATATTTTGGAGGTTAATCCTTTGTCCGTTGTTTCATAGGCAATTATTTTTTCCCATTCTGAGGGTTGCCTTTTAGTCTTGTTTATGGTTTCTTTTGCTGTGCAAAAGCTTTTCAGTTTCATGAGGTCCCATTCATTTATTCTTGATTTTATTTCCCTGATTCTAGGAGGTGGGTCAAAAAGGATGTTGCTTTGATGGATGTCATAGAGTGTTCTGCCTATGTTTTCCTCTAGGAGTTTGATAGTGTCTGGCCTTACATGTAGGTCTTTAATCCATTTGGAGTTGATTTTTGTGTATGGTGTTAGGAAGTGTTCTCATTTCATTCTTTTACATGTTGCTGTCCAATTTTCCCAGCACCACTTATTGAAGAGGCTGTCTTTTTTCCATTGTATACTTGTGCCTCCTTTGTCAAAGATAAGGTGCCCATATGTGTTTGGGCTTACTTCTGAGTTCTCTATTCTATTCCATTGATCTTCCTTTCTATTTTTGTGCCAGTACCATACTGTCTTGATCACTATGGCCTTGTAGTATAGTTTGAAGTCAGGAAGCCTGATTCCACCAACTCCATCTTTCCTTCTCAAGATTGCTTTGGCTATTCGGGGTCTTTTGTGTTTCCATACAAATCGTAAGATTTCTTGCTCTAGTTCTGTGAAAAATGCCATTGGTAATCTGATCGGGATTGCATTGAATCTGTAAATTGCTTTGGGTAGTACAGACATTTTCACGATGTTGATTCTTCCAATCCAGGAACATTGTATGTCCCTCCATCTGTTTGTGTCGTCTTTGATTTCTTTCATCAATGTCTTAAAGTTTTCTGCATACAGATCTTTTGCCTCCTTAGGCAGGTTTATTCCTAGGTATTTTATTCTTTTTGTTGCAATGGTGAATGGGAGAGTTTCCTTAATTTCTCTTTCTGCTCTTCCGTTGTTAGTGTATAGGAATGCAAGAGATTTCTGTGCATTAATTTTGTATCCTGCTCCTTTACTAAACTCATCAATTAGTGCTAGCAGTTTTCTGGTAGAGTCTTTAGGGTTTTCTATATATAATATCATGTCATCTGCAAAGAGTGACAATTTTACTTCTTCTTTTCCAATTTGGATTCCTTTGATTTCTTTTTCTTCTCTGATTGCTGTGGCTAACACTTCCAAAACTATGTTGAATAATAGTGGTGAGAGTGGACACCCTTGTCTTGTTCCTGTTCTTAGAGGGAATTCTTCCAGTTTTTCCCCATTGAGAACAATGTTGGCTTTTGGTTTTTCATATATGGCTTTTATGATGTTGAGGTAATTTCCTTCTATGCCCATTTTCTGGAGAGCTTTTATCATAAATGGATGTTGAATTATGTCAAAAGCTTTTTCTGCATCTATTGAAATGATCATATGGTTTTTATCCTTCAATATGTTGATATGATGTATCACGTTGATTGATTTGCATATATTGAAGAATCCTTGCAACCCAGGGATAAACCCCACTTGATCATGGTGTATGATTTTTTTAATGTGCTGTTGGAGTCTGTTAGCTAGTATTTTGTTGAGGATTTTTGCATCTATATTCATCAGTGATATTGGTCTGTAGTTTTCTTTTTTTGTGACATCTTTGCCTGGTTTTGGTATCAGGGTGATGGTAGCCTCATAGAATGAGTTTGGGAGTGCTCCGCCTTCTGCAATATTTTGGAAGAGTTTGAGAAGGATAGGTGTTAACTCTTCTCGAAATGTTTGATAGAATTCACCCGTGAATCCATCTGGTCCTGGGCTTTTGTGTGTTGGGAGATTTTTAATCACTGCCTCCATTCCCGTACTTGTGATTGGTCTGTTCATGGTTTCTATTTCTTCCTGGTTCAGTCTTGGAAGATTGTATTTTTCTAAGAATGTATCCATTTCTTCCAGGTTATCCAATTGATTGGCATATAGTTGCTTGTGGTAGTCTCTCATGATGTTTTGTATTTCTGAGGTGTCCGTTGTGACTTCTCCTTTTTCATTTCTAATTCTGTTGATTTGCATCTTCTCCCTTTTTTTCTTGATGAGTCTGGCTAATGGTTTATCAATTTTGTTAATCTTCTCAAAGAACCAGCTTTTAGTTTTATTTATTTTTCTTATGGTTTCTTTCCTTTCTTTTTCATTTATTTCTGCTCTGATCTTTATGATTTCTTTCCTTCTGCTCCCTTTGGGGTTTCTTTGTTCTTCTTTCTCTAGTTGTTTGAGGTGTAAGGTTAGGTTGTTTATTCGATCATTTTCTTGTTTCTTAAGGTAGGACTGTATTGCTATAAACTTCCCTCTTAGAACTGCTTTTGCTGCATCCCATAGGTTTTGGGTTGTTGTGTTTTCGTTGTCATTTGTTTCTAGATATTTTTTGATTTCCTCTTTGATTTCTGTAGTGATTCCTTGGTTGTTTAAGAGTGAATTGTTTAGCCTCCATGTGTTTGTATTTTTTGCAGTTTTTTTCCTGTAATATCTAGTCTTTGATATTCCTTTGATATCTAGTCTCATGGCGTTGTGGTCTGAGAAGATGCTTGATATGATTTCAATTTTCTTGAATTTGCTGAGGTTTGATTTGTGACCCAAGATGTGATCTATCCTGGAAAATGTTCTGTGTGCACTCGAGAAGAAAGTGTATTCTGTCGTTTTTGGATGGAATGTCCTATAAATATCAATTAAGTCGAGATGGTCTAATGTGTCATTTAAAGCTTGTGTGTCTTTGTTTATTTTTTGTTTGGATGATCTGTCCATTGATGTAAGTGGGGTGTTCAAGTCTCCCACTATTATTGTGTTACTGTCGATGTCCCCTTTTATAGCTCTTAGCATTTGCCTTATGTATTGAGGTGCTCCTATATTGGGGGCATAGATATTTACCATTGTGATATGTTCTTCTTGGATGGATCCCTTGATCATTATGTAGTGTCCTTCCTTGTCTCTTTTAATAGTCTTTACTTTCAAGTCTAATTTGTCTGATATGAGTATTGCTACTCCAGCTTTCTTTTGACTTCCATTTGGATGGAATATCTTTTCCCACCCCTTTACTTTCAGTCTATATGTATCCCTTGGTCTGAAGTGGGTTTCTTGTAGGCAGCAGATAGAAGGGTCTTGTTTTTGTATCCATTCAGCCAGTCTGTGTCTTTTGGTTGGAGCATTTAATCCATTTACATTTAAGGTGATTATTGACATGTGTGTTCCAATGACCATTTTCTGAATTGTTTTGGGTTTGTATTTGTAGGTGTTTTCCTTTTCTTGTGTTTCCTACTTAGAGAAGTTCCTTTAGCACTTGTTGTAAGGCTGGTTTGGTGGTGCTGAATTCTCTGAACTTTTGCTTGTCTGGAAAGCTTTTGATTTCTCCCTCAAATCTGAATGAGATTCTTGCTGGGTAGAGTATTCTTGGCTGTAGGTTTCTCTCTTTCAGCACTTTCAGTATATCCTGCCATTCCCTTCTGGCCTGCAGAGTTTCTGTAGAAAGGTCAGCTGTTATCCTTATGGGTTTTCCCTTATATGTTGTTTGTTGCTTTTCTCTTGCTGCTTTTAATATTTTTTCTTTGTGTTTAGTTGTCGTTCGTTTGATTAATATGTGTCTTGGTGTATTTCTCCTTGGGTTTATTCTGTATGGGACTCTCTGTGCTTCTTGGACTTGGTGAATTATTTCCTTTCCCATGTTGGGGAAGTTTTCCACTAGAACCTCTTCAAATATTTTCTCAGACCCTTTCTTGTTTTCTTCTTCTTCTGGGATGCCTATAATTCGAATGTTGGTACGTTTAAGGTTATCACTGAGGTCTCTGAGACTGTCTTCTAATCTTTTTATTATTTTTTCTTTTTCCTGCTCTGTGGCATTTATTTCCCCCATTCTATCTTCCAACTCACTTATTCGTTCTTCTGCCTCAGTCATTCTGCTGGTTAGAGCATCTAGAGTATTTTTAATTTCGGTTATTTTGTTATCCATTGCTGTTTGTTTTTCTGAGTTCTTATGAACTGTTTCTTGTACTTTCTCTATTTTGTTATCGAGATTTTGTATCATTTTTACTATCATTACACTAAATTCTTTTTCAGGCATTTTTCCTATTTCCTCCTCATTTATTTGGTCTTGTGGGGTTTTTTCCTGCTCCTTTGCCTGCATGGTGTTTCTTTGTTTCCTCATGGTTGTCCAAACTTTTGGGGTTGCTTGTCCTGGCGATAGAGGTGTTTATAGAAGACTGTCCAAGCCTCAGACTAATGTCCAAGTATTGGATTAAACGAATATTAAGTCTAGGAAACACACGCATGTATAAGACACACAATTACTGAATCCGTTAGGACATAAGGCTCTAGAAAGACCTGACAGAACCCCAGTGTGCTATCAGATATTCAAAGAGAAACCCAACAGAAATTGACAACTGAAACAGAACAAATCAGAGACAAAAGCAAAAGCAAACAAGCAACAAATAACACCCTACACATACAAACATCAATCCAGGGAGATTTTGCAAGCTAGGATCAAATATAGAAAAGAGCTGGAGTACCACCAGAGAGAATAGAGATTCTCAGAATGTAATTAGACAACTGTACTAAGAACTAAGATAAAGACAAAAGCCTAATATTAAATACCAAGGCAGTGCGTCATCTGGAGAATAGAGCAAGGAGTCTGAGCAGACTGATAGTGTTGCTTATAAGTATGTTAAGATAAAATAAACTTAAAAAGGCTGGAAGAAAGGGGAACAGAAGAGCGTAATGTGGTTGGAAATATGCAAAGAAAAGGAAAGGAATAGAAATGTATAAAAGATAGGGATGAAAGGAAAGTATGAGAGATATATTGTCCGTATTACCAAAAACTTAGCTAGATATAGAAGTATATAAAAAGGCAAAAAAAAAAAAAAAAAAAGAAAAAGAATAAAAAATATCATTAAAAAATTATGTTATAAAACTTGTAGATCCCTTAGGGCTAAGATCGTATTTAATAAATCCAAAAAAAAAAAAAGAGAGAGAGAGAGAAAGAAAAAAAAAAAAATCCAGAACTGATCCCAGAATGGACCAGTTCAATAGGTATTGATACTACTATTTCTGTTTCCTTAGCGTCTCAGCTATAAGTGTCCTTCTCCTTGCCTTGGGTTTTTTTTTTGCGTTATTCTGTGACCAGCAGAGGTTCCTTTATTGTTCATCTGTAAGCGTCAGTGTGTGGGGAGGGAGAGGGTACAATAGTGGCTCCTTCTCCTGGGAGTGAGCGAGCAGTGGCGCACTGTTGCTTCTGTCAGGCTTGGAGGTGCCTGCTGCAGAGGGCGCTGGTGGCTCAGGCGTAAACAGAAAGTCTTAGAGTTGGGCCTCTCTCCGGGTTTTTTTCTTTTTGATGCTGTTGTTTTTTTTTTTTTTTTTTCTCTCAGCAGCCTCCCTGCTGCTGGCGTTGCAAGGGGTTTTAATCTAGCCCCACCCGAGTGCCTGAGGGTGCTCGTTATCCCTGAGCGCCTTAGGTGGCCCGCAGGGCATCTCTCCACTGCCTGTTGCAGAGGTGCGGAAAGAGAGGGAGAGGCTATGCGCGCGGCTCCTCCCCCCCGCCCGGGAGCCTGCAGCTTCCAGCCGCCATCATGGCCGGGCAGCTCTCAGGGACGGGCACTCCTCTCCGCGGACCTCCTCCCTCCTGTCCTCTCGGTCCGTCACCCTACCGGCAACAATGTTTCTCCCCCTGAACCAGCTCTCCGGTTCCCACGCTCCCGCTCCCGGACCCTCCGTTCAGCCGCGGATCGATGTCTCGGTCCGGGAACGCTGAGCTGCGCTGCGCTGCGCTGCGGCCCCTCCATATGTTTCTCACTCCCTCCCGTCTGCCACAGCTCCGCCGCTTCACCCTCTTTGAGCCCTCGTAGATGCCTCCCTACCGGCTATGTTGGGCTCCCCGCAGCCCTTTCTGGTGTCCGAGGCCGTCTGCTGGTGTTCAGCTGGTTCTCTGTGGGAATGACTGCGTCCTTCCGTGCATTCCCAATGCATCTGTGGAGAGGGATGCACTCCACGTCTCTCTACTTCGCCGCCATCTTTTCTCTCCCTAGTTTATTTTTAATTATCTCTTTCTTTTAATAGTATCTACTGACTTCTTACAAGAGCAATTACAAACTTAGTACATTTCCAGTTACTACATCCTTTTCTTCCTCTCTTCTAATACCTGGTTTTGATCAATTATATTATTTTACTAGTTTTTTACTTTATATTTTTACATGTGCTTTTACCATGATTAGTTGATTTCTCAGTTTTATCTATTGATTCCTGGCTTAAAAAAAGTTTTCTCCATTCATCTTTTGATTGGTTGAAGTTCCTTCTCTAGTAGTTTCTTCAACAAAGACTCATGGGATTGTATTCCTTGAGTTCTTGAATGTTAAAATGTTTACCTATTGCCTTTTTCTTGAACCCAAGTAAAAGAATAAAATATTTGAATCACATGACCTTTTCTCAAGGAATTAAAATCATTACTCCACCATCTTTTAGCATTTCTTGTTGCTGTTGTTAATGTTGTTTTTGGACGATCTGGTATTTTTCTCCTTCTAGATGACTTGATCTATTTCCTGGATGCTTAAAAGAGTCTTTTCAATTTTTATTGAACTTTGACATCCAGTAATTTTACCTGGATATTTATCATGTTAATCATTGTGGCAGATATTGTAGATTGCTTCATAAAATTCCATCCCAGGTCTCTTTAAGCATTCCATCTATGAGAGATTGCATATTCTAGAATTCCCTGAAGCTCAGGTTCTGCATGTGATTTAGCTACCACCAAGGACCCATCTGAGATTTGAAAAGTGGAAGAGGACAAAGTTTATTCTGCTGCTGGCATTTTTGCTGGAAAACCCAGTAGTTCAGGCATTTGCTTATTCTTTAGCTCTAGTACCAGACATGCCAGTGGAATAACCATTTGGTTGGCAGGGATCATGGCTGACTGCATGTGCTAATAGCACCAACAGTTATGGTAGTGACTTCCTATTATGGATGAAACATTTGGGTCCACCCTCAAATTTGTATTTGAAATCCTAACCCCTAATATGATAGCTTTGGAGATGGGCCTTTTGGGAGTTGGTTAGGTAGTGAAGGTGAAGCCCTGAAGAATGGCCTTATTGCCCTTATAAAAGAGACCGTAAAGAGCTCCCTTGATCCTTCTGCCTTGTGGGGACACAGTGAGAAGATAGCTGTCCATGAACCATGAAGCATACTACCAAGAGACACAGAAACTGCCAGTATCTTGATCTTGAAATTCCCAGCCTCCAGAACTGTGTTTGGAGGTTTAAGTCACTCAGTATATGGTGTTTTTGTTATGGCATCCCAAATGGACTAAACACTTCTTGATCTCTGGATCAGGGCAAAGGCAGTATGTAGACTAGTGTCCACACACCAGGCAGCTCCTTCATGAATTCTCAATTTTTTGATTATGGTAGAAGTTGCAGCCTCCTTGATGGGCCAGTTCTGTGGTGTACTCTGGAAGTTATCCCTGAAAGGTCAGACTAGAGACTATTCTTCTATTATCCTTTTAATTTTTATATAAGGAGATAATCTCCATGTATTAAATTATTCTTAAAAGAGCCAGAGTGTTTAACGTTATCTGCAGTTGAACCTGTTTGATATAATTACCTGTGTCATATTTCCCTGGGATTTGGTGTGGTCTTTTAGTCTGTTGAAGAGTCAAGTCTTATTCTTGGGAAGTTTTCTTGAATTAAATTGATATATATTCTTTCTGTACTTTTTCTTTCTTTTTTTTTTTTTTTTTTTTTTTTTTTAGGTTTCAGTTCTTCAAAGACACCAATTATCAATACACTGGATTATTCTTATCTCTTTTAAACATAACTTTTCCTCTCTAACCTGTTTTAACTATTTGTTCACTTTTATTTCATTTTGCTTATTTTTATCCTATCTTCCATGTCCTTTACTCTTTTTTAGCAGTTTCTACTATTCTTTGTACTGCTTTCAATGTGGTCTGCATTTTTGTGATTTTTTTTCTTTTTACTTTTTTTCTGAGGTCTGCTAGCTCATGTTCATGTTCTTTTGGCTTTTCATGTCTTCCTTGAACTGTTATATTTCTGTTTTGAGCTCTTGTTTTGATATGCTATTGAACTTTTTAAACTTTGGGCAATATATATTTGGTTATGTAATATCTAAGATATTTTTTGAGTGTTTCTTTGTCATTATTTTAAAAATGTCTTTCTTCTTTTTCTTGTTCTATTTTTGTATAGATTCTGTGTTGATTATTTTAAAAAAATTCTCTATTTTAAAAAGTGTTGGATTTTTCTTGGAAACACTATTTTCAGGAGTACCGGGTAGAGGACTGGGAAGGACAGCATTCCTGATTCACCACATAGATTGTGTATATGCCTTCTTCCAGACCTGATTGCTCCCCAGCTAGTGGAGATCAGCAGCTGTAGGTCTGCTTACAACACAGTCTATCTTCCATCTCTCTCACTGACATATGGCTTTCAAAAAATATCTGTGCTCATGTGACTTCTCATTTATTTTCTTTTTACCTGCTTCTGTTTGTTATCAAGGGACATTTTCACCGCCAGCCTTCACTCCCTGTTTCTATTGATCCAAATGTGGGAATGTTAGTTTTTCTTCCTTAGGTAAGCTGTTCTGTGGGGTTTTGTTTGAAATTCACAGCCATACACATTTTTTCTTATATTCATTCAGCACTCCTAACAGCTTCCTCGATTTTAGCAGCCATCCTCACATATTGTGGTTTAGGGTCGCAGGTTTCTCCTCGTTTTGTAGAAAGTGGTATTTATATTTCTGGTTTTTATTCTCCTACTTTTGCAGTGGTCTGTGGAAGTTTTGATTAGATTTAAGAGCTGTGTACTCTCTGTGTTGTAAGAGTAATACATTAGGTAAGGTGTGATCATAAAGACTGGAAATGAAACTAGCTTTGAAACACATGCACTAAAATCCATCTTATTATGTATAAAGTATTTGTCCTATAATGTAACAGAATTTGGGGAATGGTGAGACATGTTAAGTTTATATTCTCTTCTTTCTCTCCTTCTTTCTTTTGGGCTTTAGGTGCTCAGGATTGATTTGATCAGACTCCTCATTTTGTGGCACACTGTGATCATCTGTCCAACCACGACTCTCTTTCGTTTTATTTCATAATTTTCCCTTTGATTCATGATTCCCTCTCCAATTCCTCTTCCTTGCTCTGCCAGCATTCGCTCTATATATTCAATCACCCTTATATAGTTTTAAATATCTGTGTATACTCTAAAAATATATGGTGTTATTTTGTGGCTATTTGCTCATTAATTTGCTTTAATGCTAGTGTGCTATAAATCTCATTTTGTTTCTTGCATTTTTGCCAAAGATTTAACTTTTCACATCTATTCATGTTGCTCTGTTTATGTTGTCTACCTTCTGACTGCTGCCAGTATCTACTGCATGCATTTACTTCAATTTACTTACACATTCCCCTAGTGGTGAGTCCTTAGGTTATAACTCTTTGCTGCCATAAGTAACAATCCAATGAGTGTATTTGTATTTGTCCTCATTTGGAACTTGAATATCGTATAGTCAAGATAGCACAAGTCATTTAGAATGGTTGTAGCTTAAATTTAGGGATAATATGTACATAATGAGAACAGAGTAGGCACGTGGTAAATAGTAGTGATTATTACTACTTTACATTTATCCGTAAAGTGAGGAGTATAGATAACTTCATCTCTAAGTTACAATTCTGAGTCTCTGGCATGAAACATGCTAACTGCAGTTACTCCAGCAATGTATTTTGTACACACATACATACACTGAAGGTTCAGGCAGGATTGTTTCTATATCAGAAGAAAAATCTGACCATGTTGAGAGGAGTGGTTGGTTGTTATTTTTTCCCATGAGAAGTTCACAGTCCTTCATTAATCTAATTTTTGGTTGTTCACTCAGTTGAAATTAAAATAATGACATACAATGCTAGTACTTAAAGAGCTTTCTAAGTCTCTGCTTTATTTAAGAAATAGAACAGTACATTAATGCTAATGTCCCATTACAAAAAATACTATCATTTTTCATTTTTTAAAAATATATAGCATATGAAATTCATACATTTAAAAATATTACATGTAGACACATGGGCTCTGTTTTCTGCTTTATAGTAGAGGGGATGAGTGAGAGTTGTTCTTAATTAATCAAGACCTTGCTCCAGGGGTTGAACTTCCAGGCAATGCCACTGCCTGATGGATCCTGAACATTTGTTTTCTCCAGGTCTTGGCTGAGTGCATATAAAAAGAGAAAGAGCACTGGACTTGGAGGAAAAAAACCAAGGTCTGAAATTTGACTTTGCCAGTAACTAACTACGTGACAATGGGATGAACCACTTAAGTTCTTAGAGCCTCAATTTTTCTCATCTGTAAAATGGGGATAATTCTTGATAATCTCACAGGGCAATGGGGCTCAAGCAAATCATCTAAGTCTTTGGACCTCTCATGTTTTGCAATTTGAAGAAAACTTGGATTAATCTTTCAAAGTGTTATTTTAATGCAAGAATTCTAGAAACCACATTATCTGTAAGAAGGTATTATATGTGAAAGTGATTGCAAAGCTGAAAAATGCTACACAAAAGGGATGTTGTAAACATTTAGGTCCTCAAGGCATGGTTAGTTCTCTTTGCCTTTTGTTATGTAATTCATCCTGCAGCATCACACAGCACAGACCATGTAAATGCCAAGTAAATAGATTGCTCAAAGTACTCGGTTATGCTGGGAAAAGCCTTGATGGTGGCTTAAGGAAGGTTTTTATTCACTTATTAATCATTTCATATCATTTACATTTTGGTTCTATACCTGGTATTGCCATGAATCTTCTCTGAACAGCTCTTGTACTTCCTGGTTTTACTTTTTGAACCAGAATAAAAAATAATTGTAGCAGACAGTTAATAAATATTTATAAATCGAATGGTTTCGATTTCTTTTTTTCACTCATTGGAACTTAGGGTAGTCCCACTTTGAGACCTATTGGTGTTAAAGATGCATATCAGTTATTAAGCGTCATCCATCCATCCATTCATTTAACGTTGATTGAGTACCTATCACGTATAAGCACTGTGCTAGGTTCTGTGTATCAGTGATGAATAAGAAAAGGTCTCCATTTCCTGAGCTCACAGGCTAGTGGGGAGACATATGTATATTTACAATGCAGTGTACTAATTGATATAAATATACTTAGGTATAAAATAGCAAAGACATCCATTTGAGGAGCACTAATAATCTGGGAAAGCCAGGGAAGACTTTCAAGTAGAGATGAAGTCTCTTTGTGTATTGAGAGTTAAACTGGAGTGTAACTAACAGAATGGTGGAGGAAGGACAATTTCATTAGAACCTTGAATGTCTCTCTGAAAGAGCATGACTATGGAGTAGCCAAAGAACTTAGCAGGTACAAGGCGGAGCCAGTGACTTACTTTGAGTGTGCAAGTGAGGAATGCTCATGGTACAGAGAGCATGAATTCGACAGTCGGGGGGCTGGGTTTGACTCCAGCATCTGCCACTTTGTAGATGCATGTAACCCTGGAAAGTTACTCAGTCTTTCTGTGCTTCACTTTTGTCATCTGAAAAGCAAAAAATTAGGTTGTGTAGACTTTATAGATGCAGAGTGGGGTTCATGTGAAATAGCCAATTTAAAGAGCTTAGATTAGTACCTTATTATTACAAGTAATCAGTGATCAAAGTATTAGATATTATTATTATGAAGGCAGGTTGGGAAATAAAGTAGAAAAGGTAGTTAGGGGTTTGAGACATGAGGAGTTTGGATTTTGTTCTACAGGTAATGGTGAACTTTTGAAGGAATTTAAACAGGGAAAAGATATGGTCAGATTTGTTTTTTAGAAAGGACTCTAGCGTCTGTGTGTAGCATGGACCAGAGGTAATGAGATAAAGGTTTGGTACAGTTGGTCCATTCACTCACTTATTCATTCAACAATAAGCTGATTGACTGTCAGCTCTGCACCAGGCACTGCTACTGCACAGCCATTCAGATGAAAGATGATGGGGTCCTGAATGGAAAAGAAAGAGATGAGGATGGAGAGGAGGAGGTGGACTTGAGAGACATTTAGAAGAAGGGTGCCAAAATTCGATGCCTGATTGTGTGTACAGAAGAAGATGTTTAGACTGACTTCTGTTTATTGCTTGAATTCTTGGGTAGAGGAAATATCTACCTGTATATCTGGAAATATCTGGGGTAGGAGCTAATCTCTTGAGGGAAGGAATATGGAGCCTGAATATAGAGATGATAAAGCCATGGAAGGTGCTGCCCAGTGGGTACAGTGTAGTGGGCATGCTCTTCAAGCTATTGTGGAGAAAGGGCAGCCAGGAAAGGAGAGAGTGGTAGCCAAGAAGAGATTGTCATATATATGAAGAAGCCAATAAAGATAAGAGCAAGTAGAAAATTTAGATTTGATTAAGACCTTGAATGTCACAAGAGATCTAGAGAACTGTAATTTCAGTGAAGAGGTGGAAGTGAAAGCAGGGTTGCAGTGAATTAGGGAGTAAATAGGAGGTGAAGAAGATGAAAATGTAAAAGGAGACTAGCATTTCAGCTAGTCTTAATCAGGCATGATTATGGTCCCCAGGGAAGGTATTGATCCTTCAGTAAGTGGTGTTTTCCACTCTTCACTCTGTCTTAGCCCTGTGGTCCCCCTGGCCAGAGAGCCATTACCATTTCAGGTCTGATAGGAGGAGAACCACAAGTGATAGCCTTATTTCTCTCAGAATGTGGTACAAACTCATCAGAATGAGGGGAGGAAGTGCAAGGGTTCAGAATAACCCTTGAGGGGAATGTGAGTGGGAGCTGACTCAGGACAGGTTGAGAAATAGGGTTGAGAATTCAGCTGAGATCAGAAAACATAAATCTGCAGTGGCATTAATATGTAGGGTTGTGTGATTCTCTCCAGCTGTGCTTGGCAGTCTTGGTGTAGGCATAGAGAAGATGGATTGCTGGAGGAATCTGGAGTTGGAGGTTGGCAGGGGGTGCATGGTAGAAGGCAAAGGGTTGAGGAATTGAAGGTGCTGATGAGAGAGGTTGAAATGATGCACCACGGGGTCCTGGCTTAGTAGGGAAGGAACTGAAGCCAGAGCAGGGCCGATGGACTAGTGGAGAATGGAGGGATCAAGGGACTGGAGGTCTCATCAAGGTCAGAATGCTGGTAAAAAATTGGAATAGAGTGTGAGAAAGCTGAACCTCCTTCTGTGCATCCCCATTTCTGCATGATTGTAATTAGTGACGCTGTCATGGCTCTCCCTAGTGTACATTTTAATGACTAAAAACATTATTACAAATGGGCACTAAATGTGCCATTAAAATAGTTCTGCTCTACATTGGAGTACGCTCAACAAAACCTACCGGGCTCAATTGAGTATTGGAATGAGAAAGAAAGGGGAAATCTAGGGAGCTAGCCACAAAACCCCGGAGTCACTTTTTGTAAATTGCTTTAAACCATTAAATAAATTAGGCTGCTGTGGGGTATATGCACGCATTTCATGGAGTTCCAATTTAGCAATTACTATTTCTGCAGCAAATCAATAAAATTTGCATCCACAGTCATGCAGAGAATACATGTCCAAGGGACTTCAAAATTGGGTCTTGATTCAGAAAATATTCTTAGATAAGGTCAACTAATTAAAATGTACCAGCTTGAAACACTGAACTGTGATTGGTAAAAAATTTTCCTTTTGGTATTTTAATGTTTTGAATCGATTGCAATGCATGGTTCAAACATCAAAATGATATAAAAAGCATACACTGAAGTCTCAGTCCCACCTTATCCCTATCCACCGGTTCCCCTTGATCCTGTTTTTATTCCTCCAGTGTTTCCTTATGCCAATCCAAGCAGATACAAATATGAATGTCCTTATTCCCTTCCCCTCCTTGCTCAGAAGTTTTAATACCATAAGCACTATTAAGCACCTTGATTTTGTTTCCCACTTAACAAAGTATGCAGAGATATCTTCCTATCAGTTAAAAACATTAATTTTTTTTGTTTGTTTGCAGCTGTATAGTGTGCCCTGGTGTTGACTGATATAATTTAACCAATCCTACTTGGGTTGTCATCAATCTTTTTTCAATGTTTCATGAAATAGGTTACTTTGTATGAGTCTAAGCATATCTGTAGACAAAGTCTCAGATGTGTGATCTCTGAGTTAAAGGATAAATCCATTCGTAATTTGGGTAGCTTTTGCCAGATTCCACTCCGAAAAGATTTGTATTCCCACTAGTTTCCAGTAGTGGAAAGTATTCATTGGGGTAACTAATTTAATATTAAGTTTATCTACTGACAACACACTTTAAAGTCAAAGTCAGGTGATTTTTGAAAGGTTGGAAGGATATTGTGAAACTAATGAACACCATGAACGTAGGGCTAGGGTTGGTGTTAGTTCTTCATTCTGAACCAAACCTATGAGATTTCTTGTGATGACTGAGGTAGGCATAGGGTGTGACAATGCTGCATCACCAACTCTAACATTTGTGGAGTGATTTTTAACTTACAAAGTGCTTCAGTATTTATTTATTTAAGATATATTTATTAAGTGTGTCCTATATGGTTACCAGATAAGGAAGATGAGTATTGCTTCTTTCTTTCTTTTGCACATAAAGAGGGCTTCAGAATTTGCTCACATGTATCCAATTAAGAGACTTTTGAAAAATTTCACATCCCTTTATATATTTTAAATGTAAGTAGAATAGTTGAAAGGGTATATTTCCACTGTATTGTAAATATAGGTCTTTTAAATAAAATATTGTAAATATGGAACTTTTATATGAAATTGTTACATCACCTTTTAAAATGCATCAAATGTAATCTAACTACTGATTAGATATCCACCGGCACCTATTTAAAAATATACAAAGAAACTCTCCTTTTAATAGGCTGAATATTTACATCATTTATTTTTCTTTAGAATTCATATTTCCATTTCACTCCACCCAGAGAATTTTATCTCTATGAAATACATTTTATGCTTAAAAGTCTTATGGAACATTGTGTCATAATTCTCTGCTACAAAATAAGTATATATATTGACATTTTAATTACTTTTTTTCCTCTAGCCAAGTTGTAAATTTTGAAACATTATTGACTAAATTATTATTGTGATTATTAACAGTACACAATTGGTTAAAAAGTATATTACACATTTAATGAATAATTTAAAAATAGAGTTTTATTGAAAATGTGTTTTTCTTATATAAGTGGACTAGGGCTATGTTTTTAAAATTAGTTCAACTAAACTTTAGTTTAATTGAATTGTAGATGTCTCAGCTAGAATGAGACAAGGTTCAGCATAATTTCTATTCTTAGTTTTTATTTTTATAAATGAAAACACTGAAACATTTGTTCAGTAAATGAGAAGACGGGAAGCAAGGAAATTTTATTATAGCAACATTTCTTAATGGTCTGAAATTCTGGTATACACCCAAACCAATAATCAAAAAGTATTTTTAGTGATCCATTAACTGAGAATCCAATTATGGCCTCCTTCAGTGTGGCTGAAAGAAAAGAACTAGAAACAGTGTTATTAACTAGCACAGATATTTTCCAAGTGTCTCTTTGTTTGGCCCCCTTGAGGTCTTTATGCCCTGAGGTTATGCATCTTGGGTATGACTGGAAAGAGAGAAAAGCATACCTTTTTTGTAAGAAGGGAGAAATGAAGGAGGAAGTGAAAAGTAAAAGCTTGTTCTTTTTCAATAAGCTTTCTCTCAGGCAAAATTAGTTTTAGGAAAGAGTGTATATACAAGTTGAGGATCTGGAAATTAATTCCTTTAAAACCTCCCCTGCACACCTATCCCTTGGAAAGCTCTTTTGTATTTGTGGAGGTGCACATATACCAGTTTAAAGACCCCTAGTGTATCTGATCTCCTGTAGAACAAGTTCGAAACCAGGTTACCAGGCAGGTGGAAGCCCAGATCAAAGAATAGCACTAAATGAGGGCTGCCTGCCGAAAAACCAGGCAGGATGAGAGTGAGGAAGAGAAGGAATTTCACTTAGACAATGTCATAGACTTTTTATGTGGTCTAGTATGGGCATCCCAAGGTCAACTAGGTCTATTTAACATGACTGGAACAAAACATAATATCACCAGAAAGTGTATTTTGTGTTATATTATAATTACTTATTTACATGCCTACCACATATGTTAGGGTCTGAGATGACCAAGACTAAGAACTAGTATCCTAGTTAAGAACACAAGCTATGGAGGCCCAGTGCTTTGCCTTAAACCTTGATTCCAACCAGTTTATGAACTCAAGGAAGTTATTTAACTGTTCTAAGTAACAGTTTTCCGTGTCTGCTTATAATTATACCTAGCCCATGTGCTTTTGTGAGAATTAAATAAAATAATCTAAATAATATTCAATATTTATTCAGCCAAGAATACTAATACAGCTAAATACAAGCTAATAGGGGGAGACAGCTATGCAAACATATAAGGGCCGTAAAGTGTTATACAACAGATGTATGAGGTTAGTATCATTAATCCCATTTTACAAGATGCAGAAGTGGAAGAAATTTAAGCTATGTACTTAAGTTGGCAACCCATAAGTGGAGAGCACAAACTTGACTCAGAATGTTGGGCTCCTTATAGCCTCTGCAAGTATGTAGTGGCAGCACACTGCTGGGTCCTGGAGACCAAAATATTCCTGTATCATTTCAGCTGAGAGAACAGTCGGGATGCTCAGTCAGCACCCACTGCCTGCAGCCAAGCCTTTTGGTCCATGGCCTGTGAATGTCTTGCCATCTCTATAGGCCAGGGAGAGCATCCTCCTGTGCATGAAGGGCATTCCAAGGTCAACAAAGTGCTTCAAGCTCCATAAAGAAAGCAGCTATATAAATGGGGGAGGGGGGGTTCTTGTTAAGATAATAAAGCTCAGAAAGCCACTTTTAAAAAGGGAGGTCACCTGGAGGGTTACCAGAAAAAGCCAGATGCCCCAGATGTGCTGTTTAACCTCCAGTTTTCATAAAATATACACATACTATAGGAATATATCTTTAATTATTTTACTTTTAGAAAATGATGACTCTAACATTGTTTAAATAAATTAAGTTAATTCCTATTATTAGAAGCAAAGCGTCTCGCATGTTACAGGTGCTGAAGCTGGCAGGAATGGATTAACCAGAAGGCTCATTTAAACGTCTCGCCGCTCTTGGCCAAACTGTATAAACTCTTTGGAGTGGGATA
Source organism: Hippopotamus amphibius kiboko (assembly GCF_030028045.1). Taxonomy (NCBI): domain Eukaryota; kingdom Metazoa; phylum Chordata; class Mammalia; order Artiodactyla; family Hippopotamidae; genus Hippopotamus; species Hippopotamus amphibius. The sequence goes on from NC_080188.1 coordinate 54,233,577, forward strand.
CGGTTCCAGCCGTCCACTTTGTGCACTCGTAGTGGAGAGTACCTCAGTGTATTTCCTGGTTTTGAATAAATTGTGGTATTAAATTCACAGCCTTCCTTCATCAGAAAGGGAAAATGATTTGACCCTCACATTCCTCAGAGCTGAACTCAGACGTTGGAGACACACATCAAAGCTCTGTAAATAGTATGAGTAACACTTTGGACCCTTCTGAGGTGGGAGGGAAATTCCCTTTCTGAAGAACACCCAAGTCTTTAAAAAGAAATGGTCAGGTTTAAATATCTCACTGTTTTTCTTGTTTGAGGCTCCATGCTGAGGATTTTATTTTCCTTTGCAAAGCTTATGCTGCCCAAGCCCTTTACTCAGAGGTCAGCTGGCGTTGGTGCACAGGGCCTGCTTGAAGGTTCGCTGGAGCAAGTTTATTTGTAGTGTGACTGGGGGCGGGTTGAAGATTCCATTATGATGCGGGAGGCTCCCCAAGTTTGGAATATCAATGGCACTTCAAAGGGCTAGAGCTGCGAATTAGCAGTCGGGCTTCTTCTCAGGCCCCAGAATAGAATAAAATAACCCACCAAGAGATGTATTTTAAGATAGGAAATGGGAATAATTTTCTTCAAGGTTCTAATTGAAAAGTGGGCACCCCAGGTCTTCATACATGTTCTGGCCTCTTCCTGGGCACAGGAGACTGTCATGGATTTTGCAGAAGCCCCTTAAAGCTCCCAAACTGAAATTTTAAATGTAGTACTGAACACCCCTCCAGTCTGACATGTCTCCTCAATTCCATTAATATTAACCCTTACTGAAAAGGGTAGCCTTAGAGAACGGGTAACTCAAAGCTGTTGAGCTTAATTTATTTATTTCCAAAATGCCAAACACTATATTAATATCAAGGTTTTCTGAAGTATTCTTTTTCTCTAAATCCCATCCCCTTGTCTTTCTCCATCTCTGTCTGCCCGGTAGCAAAAACAGGGGAGAAACAAAGCTAGGGCTTTTTCTCCTCAAGTCTCCAGCATGAGTCCCACTCTGGCTTCGGTCAGGCAAACAAAACAAAACATACAGAACTGTGAGCCCTCTCATCATTTTGCTACATGATTATGTTTCAGTAGCTCTAGAATGATGAGCTCAGCTCAGAATACTGAAGACTTTACAGCTCTAGGAATTACCACCCTGTGCTGTGCCTGTGCCTCTCTCTCCAAGTGTGTTTAAGAGAAAAAGAAAGACATGTGCAGTGGGGAGGACTTAGATTTCATGAGCACAAGTGCTCATCTGTGCCCGGCTAGTGGTCGTGGTCGTGGTCATAGTTGTTTCCCCAGCCCTTGAATTTTTCTAATGCCTCCAACATAGTTTTGTCTGCCACCCTCCACTCCATCAGGAAAGGGCTACACCTTTAAAGACAAGACAGAAGGGTGGAAGTGCCCTGGACTGGGACTTATCTACAACTGTGGTGATTTCTTGACGGCCCTGGCTCCTGATTTTCTCCTTGCCTTGAGGCTTTCTGTTGGCTGGAGTTGAGTGGCAGCACCTCCTATCCTGGGAGGCCTCTTTTAAATGTTTTCATTCATTTATGTTGTCTGGCTTCTGTGGACATTTTGATTTGGAGCCTCTGGGCCAGAATCTCACCTCTAGACCTTTACTCTGATGGTTTTACCTAGAATTCTCATTCTGTCTCTTTACTTAGCTGACTGAATAAGATCCTGAAGGTCTCAGTCTTTGCCTTCAATCCTCTGGGAAGTTTTCTTGACTGTTCCAGCCTGTGTCTTCCCTTAGCATCCTGTGTCCTCCCATCCTGGTTCACACTGTGCGGCCTAATTATTTGTGAGTTTCCTCACTGGGCTAAGTTTCAGGAGGGTACAGGTTACATTTGTTTCATTCATTTTTATGTCCTGAGTCCCTAGCATAGCACCTGGAATTTAGTAGATGCTCAACAAATTTTTTTTGCATTAATTAATTAACTAATCAATTTATTGATTAATATGAGTCTTGAACTTCATTCCAAATTTCAGGAGAACATTAAAAAAATTTCTCTCAATATTTATTTTCAAAATTTCCAGCACATTGAAACACTGAAAGAATAGCAAAATGAATAGCCTTATAGCTTCCACTTAGATTCAACAATTTAAAAGATTTTTCTTTAATCTAATTCTATATAGAAATGTATGATTTTTGCTGAATTATTGGAAAGTAAATTGCAGATATCATGACATTTTACTGCTAAAGACTTATGTACACATTTTTTTAAATAAAATTAACTTTATTGAGGTATAGTTGATATATTAAAAACTGTGCATATTTATTGTATATAATTTGACCAGTTTCGACAAATGCATATACACCTGAAACCGCCATTCAGTCAAGGTAATGAACATATCCATCACCTCCAAAATGTTCCTCATGTCCCCCTTTTGTGTGTGTGTATGTGGTAAGAACACTTAATGTGAGAACTATTCTCTTAATAAAAATAGTTAGGTGCACAGTACAATATTGTCAACTTTAGGCATGAGTTTGATCACTTTAGATACCTTGTGTAAGTGGAATTGTGCCGTATATGTCCTTCTGTGACTGGTTTTTTTCACTTAGCATAATGTCCTCCATGTTCACCCATGTTGGATATGGCAATTTTCTTTTTTTCTTTTTTTAAGGCTGAATAATATTTCATTGTATATGTATACCACATCTTTCCTTATTTGTCTTTAGACACTTAGGTTGTTTCCATATCTTGGCTATTGTGAGTAATGCTGCAATGAATATGGAAGTGCAGATACCATTCCAATATCTTGATTTCAATTCTTTTGGATGTATACCCAGAAGTGAGATTGTTGGATAGTAAGGTAGTTTTATTTTTAACTTTTGAGGAGCCTCCATACTCCTCACAGCGTTCCATACTTGTACTGTTTTGCATTCCCATCAACATTGCACAAGGTTTCCAAGTTCTCCATATCCTCGCCAATCCTTATCTTTTTCTTTTTCAATAATGGCCACCTTAACAGGTGTGAGGTAATAGCTCATTATAGTTTTGATTTTCATTTCCCTGATGATTAGTGAAGTTGAGCACCTTTTCATATACCTGTTAACCATCTGTATATCTTCTTTGGAGAGATGTCTATTCAAGTCCCTTGCCCATTTTAAAATCTGGCTATTTGTTTTTTGCTATTGATATGTTGGAGTTTCTTATGTATTTTGGATATTAATCCCTTACAAGACATGTGGTTTGCAAATATTTTCTCCCCATTCTATAGGTTACCTTTTAATTCTGTTGATTGTTTCCTTTGCTGTGCGGAAGCTTTTTTGTTTGATGTATTCCTACTTGTCTATTTTTGTCCTTGTTGCCTATTCTTGCTTGCATCTAAAAAAAAGACAAAAAATTTTATTCTTCCATGTAACACCATACCATTATTATACCTAAGAAAATTCATAATTCCACGATGTCATTTAATATCCAGTTCATATTCATATTTCACCAAATGTCCCCCAAAATTAACTTTAAAAAAGTTGAGGTGAAATTCACAAATTCACATAACATAAAATTAACCATTTTAAAGTGTACATTCAGGGGCATTTAATACATTCACAGTGTTATACAAGCATCGCTTCTATCGAGTTCTAAAACATTTTTATTCTCCCCAAATGGAGATGCACCCCATTAGGCAATCACTCCCCATTCTGCCCTCCCCTGAGTCCCTACCAGCTACCAACTTACTTTCTGTCTCTGTTGATTTACTTATTCTGCATATTTTATATAAACAGAATCATCCCATATGTGACATTTCATGTCCTTCTAAATTATCTTATAGCTATTTTTTTAAAAGAAATGTTAAATATAAATAGAAATAAAAGCTATTGCTGCACTATTACTTCCTTTAATGGTCATTTAAAAATAAGATTTCATTTGATCTCAAGCCTGCCTGGGCACCCCCTTATCTCCTACCCAGTTACAACAAAAAAAAAATCCATGTGGGCTGAGACACACACAGTCTGCAACTCAGGAAAAGGGGCCAGTGATTTTGCCCCCAACCTTTTGTGGCACTTAGGGATGTTAAGAAAGGCTGCCAGGCTGAACTAGGCTATGAACTAGTCTCCATAGTTACTGTAAAGATGCTGGACAGTGGGAGGGAGAAGTGGAGACACTCGCTGGCTGTGATTATAGGCACAGCTTATTGTCAGGCTAGCTCAGATTGATGTGGGTGGTAGTGATATATTTGTTTAAAAGGAAGTATTTTTCTTCAGGACTAATTCTATATGACCAGCATGAATCATAATGCTACATGACCAGTCTGAAGCAGTTATCTTCTTTGCTTCAGTTGCCAAAGATATATTCTGCAATACTCTTTGCTCTATAAAGGAAAGCACATTTGAGAGATACAGTAATAACCACTTCCCCTCTTAACCTGCCTTCCTAACCCTCCTTCTTGTGCTTTTCCAGGGTGACTTCTTGTGCTAATAGTAATTTCAACCGACTCTTTTGGCCGAGCACCAGCTCAGGACTCACCTGCACTGTTTGTTACTGGGCATGACAGCTTGAAGGGATGGCAAGGGGTCTGGATTTGGAGGAACTGCTTGGCTTAGCATTTAAAATTCTATTGAGCAATTGTACACTCTAAATATATGCAGTTTATTGTCTGTTAACTGTATCTCAATAAAAGTTCTCTAAAAGAAAAATTCTATCGAGCAAATTTCCGTGGCTTTAAATGACTGTATGTGGTTTGTAGGTCCAGTGTATATAGCAAGAAGGGCGAATACCTGCTATCATGCACCTACCTCCTTGTTCCTCTGCCCATGATGGATGCCATTAGTTGGTTGCAGAATTTTTCCCCTTGAGCTTAAGCACTGCCCCAGGGTATTTCTCAGCAAAGCCTTCCAGGGAACCATTCAACTGGCTTTGCCATCAAGAGGAAACCTCTTTTTTTCCCATTTCTGTGATACAGTCTTTCCAGTTCTCAGTCTGTCAGAATAAACATGTACTTTGAGCGCTACAAATTAAAGCGTATCTCCACAGGAGGCCAAGAGTGTTTATGTTTATTGGTTGAACTCCCATCTCCAGTAAGTCTTTAAAATGCTAATCCTACAGCTTGCTGTAGCAAAATTTATAGTAAAAATAATTATGTGAGGAGGTAGTGCGATACATAATTAATATTCAAAAGTAGACTTCTGTAAATTTACACGCCAGGATGCTTCACCTCCCTAGAGATCTGACACTGAAAGTGATGTGGCCTATCTTTTCTAACGTAAAATTTATTATGGGATCTTGTTTTTTTGAGGTCTCACTAAATAACAGTGCAGCATCGCACACCCTGATAAGCATGAAAATCTGTGAAGGGATGGGAGAGGGAAAATCTAAGTGCAAAGTGAAGGAGAAGTTTGCATGGATCTTTTGGGTCAGAATCAATTGAGGCCACTTTATTCTGCGTCTTGGTACTTGTGCCCCAGCCACTGAAGTTTATAGTAGCCTGTTTCCTGATAACTGATATTTTCATGGGAGCAAGAACAAGAGTCTGTGACCTGAAGTGAAATAAAAATGAAGTTTTTAGTCTTCCCAGGAGTCCTTTTAGTGTTGCTAACTTGTGCCTTGGTTTTAGTTGCTGTGTGTTTGATGAGTAATTCCTGAAGAAGAAATACAAATTTTAATTTGATTGAACCATAGGGTCAAAATGGATTCTTTGCAGAGAAAACATTCCCTTTATTTTTGCCCCTTCTTTTAATCTGTTGACTTGTGTTATTTTGCTGTGTTTTATTTTCTTTATAGACCACGTTAAAGCTATTTTTGGACAAAATAGGGTATATATAAATGATCAGTAGTAAGCTACTATGTATGGAATGCTCACTTTATTTTAGACTCTGTTCTAAGTGCTTAACAATAATATTTTATTTTAAACTGCCCCCAGTTCTGTGAGGAAGTTATTTTTATTTCAGTTTTATACATGAGGTACACTGAATCTCAGAGAAGCTATATGTCTGCTTAATAACAGATTGGGAATTTGAACCCAGATCCACCTGACTTGGAAGGCTGCATCCTTAACCACTGCACTTGTCTAAATGCAAATGGCCGTGGTCCTTTGTTATTGTGTGTGTGTGTGTGTTTAAAGTCTTCTTTATTTTTTTTATTTTTAAGCTCTCTATTGGAATATAATTGCTTTACACTGTTGTGCCAGTTTCTGCTGTACAACAAAGTGAATCAGCTGTATTTATACATATATCCCCATATCCCCTCCCTCCTGCGACTCCTTCCCACCTTCCCTATCCCAGCCCTCTAAGTCATCACCCATCATCAAGTTGATCTCCCTGTGCTAGGCAGCAGCTTCCCACTAGCTGTCTATTTTACATTTGGTAGTGTATTTTCTTCAAGTGCTGCCTGGATCCTCATAAGCAGTTTGCTTGTTTCTCTGAATGCTCCACTGGGAGATGAATCCCATTGGTTTTAGGAGAATTACTGTTTTAAGATACGCTCTGATTTCAGACATTCTACTTTATCACTTCTGGATATTATTATGTTAAAATAAATTTAGGAAAGTAGATGAACTGACTCTACTATTTGCTAAAAAGCATTTACATCTAAGTTTGTTGGCTTTAAAAAACACCAAACCTGGACAGGACAATGTCAAGAAGAGTAACAAAATAACTCTTCATGGTGTATTGACATTTTCACACCGTTCATTAGCCACTTTGTTTTATGCGGCCAGCAGATGTTGGGACTTACAGCACCTGCTAAGACAAGTTGATTCTTTATGGCTGAAGCCTGGTCCCATCTCCCTGGGATTTTATGTTCCCCCTGCTGCCTTGCTGGGGCCCAGCGGAATCTGTGCTCTTAGTTCATTAGTGCAGCCAGAGTCTGTGGTGGGTCTTGGATTCTCCATTCAAGAGGATCTGCTGGGCCTGCTTTGATAGTGCAGCCAAGCAACTGCTGTTTGCAATGTAAAAAATGCCAGAGGCTTCTTTTCTGTGTGGAAAAATCATCTGAAAGCCCAATAGCAGGAGAAAGCACATGTTTTCTTGCTATAAAACCTTAAAAACAAGTTTAGGAAAGAGGGCTTAGACAACAAATGTGCCCTGTTTCTGTCTGCCCTTGCCTAGACGAATGCACCTGCATTTGGGAAAACTGCCTCTTTACTTTTTGACTCATAGAAGAAACTTTTGACACAGGTTTATACTACCTTGTGAATGATATGCCAGCCTATTCAATGTTCCTCTATTAGAGTTATGTTGGAGAAGCAATGAAGACTATATCTCTCCATGAAAATGCAGTGGAAACCTGAGGCAATATCCGAATTGCAAGTGACTTTTCCTCACTTTGGTTATCCTGGATGATTGTTTGAATTTTCCACTTTACTGTTAATTTTTATATGACCATTCCCAGTGAAAAATTAATAATTTCATCTCAATCTGTATTTCCCTTTTCTGCTTAAAAACGATTTTACATGAAACGAAGGAATTCTAGATTATACGTAGGTGTAGGATTACAGTGAATAAGAAGGCAATTCCAAGAATCATTTAAACATTATTTTAAAGGGAAAATATTAATGTACAAGTGTTATGAAATCATAAGGTGTGCATTTAAAATAACTAGGGAAATTTTCAGTTTATCATTTTCAATCACATTTCTCACATGTAATAAAAATTTGCAAGATGCTAATTTAATTCCTGTCTTTCTATCATATATACTCAATGTTATTTGTGGCTAGGAAGGAATATAAAGAGGGACAAGGAAGAGTTGGATTAAAACTTGTGAAAAGGGAATGAAGTTGGTGCCTCCATCCTCTTTTCCTCTCTATCCCTTAATTTTACTTTCTGGGGCAATAAGGGGAGAAAGACATCTGAGTTTTGGGGAAATTCTATCCAGTTTAGTAGCCTTCCAGGCAGAGTACTCCAGTTTTGTGGGACAACAGTGTCAGGAGAATCCTAAATAGAGAGATCTTGTCCTTTATAAATTTTCATCGTGGTCTCCTAGCATATCCAATTGAGCTATTATTACAGACTTGCCCACCATCTGCATGGCATTCTTCCACCATGATAAGATAAAGACACTTCCACTTGAACAAAAGCTGCTAGTTAAATGTTCTTTGGTTGAGGTTTTTTGTATTTTTAAATGGTGATGTCTTCTTTCTTTTTGTGCTTCAGTCTTTTAGCTCTAAGGACTAGCCTTATTTATCTAGCATATAAGACTCACTGTGTCTTTCTTGTTCACTGCTCAAGAAATATAGAATGTCAGAGAAGAGTCACACCATAAAATAACACAAAAACTTCTAGAAGAACTAGGGAAAAAAGAGAGTGAAATATGCCTATGGTGTTCAATGGTACAAAGGTCTCTTTTGAGGTTGGCTTGCTGCCTGCCACCCACATATCTCTCAAGGACGATTCTAGTTATAGTAGACCTTGCCAGGGATGGATAGAGGTGGTCAAAGCAGTAATGCGTGATCTCTGGTGATGCTGAGGAACTTTTTTCTGAACTTGTGTTTGTAGGAGAGAAAGCCCATAACAATTGTTAGTTTCTCTCTAAGACTTCAACAAGATAATTTTGCAAAATAATTACTGAAACTTTCATTTGCAGTGGGATACATAAATTGTTAACATACAGATTTTTATATTTTTCAGAGGGCAGGGAGGATTGAGGCAGTGGTTAATTATATATTACTACAGTTTCTCCAACAAATAAAGCAGACCTAATTGTCTTGTTGAATCTTGCTTATGTTGAACCTTTCAGAGACCAAAATTAAGGATATTAGGGCACTGTCCTTGGGATGTTCTTGGACAAGTTCTGGCACTCCTTTGCCACTAATGAATATGTACAGTTGCTTAACTTTTTCATTATAAAGCAACCGCTTGTGCTTTATTTATCAGAGAAGCCATAGCAATAGTAATAAAAATAAGCAAAACAAAAAATAAATAAACAAAACAAACACTGAAACAAAATAATAACTCATTGCATTCATAGTAAATTAGACAGCAGACAAAGTAGCCTTGGACAATTTTACAAATGTAAAAATCAAATGGCCAATAAATTTAAAGAAAATAAAATTAAGTTCCAGTGATTGAATAAAAGCAAATAGGCCATCTACCATTTTCTTCACTTATCAGTTAGAAAAGGAGTTTCAAAAATAATAATGACGATTGTTGATTAGAGTGTGCCAGAACTTAATCTTGATGCAAATTCTGGGGGGAGGGAACTTGGCAGTTTAAAGGTGTTTTACCCCTTTGACGAAGTGGGAGAGTAGCACTGACATATATACACCACCAAATGTAAAATAGATAGCTAGTGGGAAGCTGCTGCATAACATAGGGAGATCACCTCGATGATGGGTGATGACTTAGAGGGCCAGGATAGGGAGGGTTGGAGGGAGTCACGGGAGGGAGGGGATATGGGGATATATGTATAAATACAGCTGATTCACTTTGGTGTACAGCAAAAACTGGCACAACAGTGTAAAGCAATTATATTCCAATAAAAAGCTTAAAAAAAATGTTTTACCCCTTAAACCAGCAGTTTCACTTTTTTTTTATAAATTTATTTATTTATTTATTATTTTATTGGCTGTGTTAGGTCTTTTTTGCTGTGTGCGGGCTTTCTTTTCAGTTGCTGTGAGTGGGGGCTACTCTTCGTTGCAGTGCGCAGGCTCCTTATTGCCGTGGCTTCTCTTGTTGTGGAGCACGGGCTCTAGGTGTGTGGGCTTCAGTAGTTGCAGCACATGGGCTCAATAGTTGTGGTTCACAGGCTCTAGAGCGCAGGCTCAACAGTTGTGGCGCATGGGCTTAGTTGCTCTGCAGCATGTGGGATCTTCCTGGAGCAGGGATCGAACCCATGTCCCCTGCACTGGCAGGAGGATTCTCAACCACTGTGCCACCTAGGAAGCCCCAGCAGTTTCACTTTTAATAATATATTCCAAGGAAATAGAAACATGCACAGAGATTTATATGTCTTGGGCACAATGCTTTTAGTAATAAAATTTTGAAAATAACTAGTCCTACAATAGGTGACAAATAATTGATTGCATATTCATATTGTGAAATACTATGTAGTTTTTAAGAATGATACAGTAAAATAATATTCAATGCCATGGAAAAGTTCAGAGTATATTCCTATGTGAAAGCAAAAACAGGTTACAAAGCAATATCTAAAGCATGATTCTAATTTTGTAGAAAAAATGCATAGGAAAATTATTGGAATGTTAATATTGGCTAACTTTGGGGTACATGGAGTAGGCATAATTTTTCTTTATTTGTGCTTTTATGCATTTTCCAAGTATTCTTCAGCAAACACATTATTTACTATGTAATTTGATTAAAAATGAATAAATGCTATGAAAAATGGTCTGAAAGTCTGGTTACCTAGTGGCAAATCGCTTAAACTTTCTGGATCTGAGATTCTAAAATGAGCCCGTTGAATAGACAAGCCTATGGATAGCTCTGTGAGTCTATGAAATCAGGCTTTGCGTAGTAATAACATCTTTTGTTAAACTCTCTCTTTGTTATTTTGGCTAACAGGTGTCAAGGGAGAAGGTAAAAGGCGTTATTCATTTTTCAGCATTTGGCATGTTCCAGAACACTGAGTCAATTTAATGTGATTACTTTTTCATAATTATAATTTCAGAAGTGTTTCAACTTCAGTTTCAGCTATGTAATCATCTACCTATATTCTCTGCCTGTGAACTTGGGGCTTGAAGGATAGTAAACAAAAACATTTAGGCACATGGGATTTTTGCTACTTAAAGAAAACCTGTGGAGAACGCTTATTTGAAGTAAATTCTTCTTTGGTAATAGAAATAATTGCCATCAATGTCCATTATATTAGTTGCTTTGCTCATACGAAGCTGTTTAAGTGGGGCGCATTGGCATTCTGGAGTCATCGGATTCCTCTGAATGGCTGTTGGCCACCAGCCACAGTGTCTTCTCGGGGAGATCCACTGACAGTAGGAAGGTGGTGCCTGGAATGTGTGGTCAAACTAACAATTGTGCTTTATCACAAATTGCTGGTGCTGTGAGGTGGCTCTCTTTTTACCTGTTGTGGGTAGCTTTGAGAAATTTATTACTGGAATATTTTTTTTTCCAGAGGATCAAGCATGTTTTTATTTGCCTTTCTAGATTGCCTGTGCCTCTTGAGCTACTGTTTGTTCTTATTTCAGGGATGACTGTATTCTGGTTGTTTTTTTTTTTTTTACCTTTTGGCCACCCCAGGAGGCATGTGAGATCTTAGTTCCCTGGCCAGTGATGGAACACATGACCCCTGCTCTGGAAGCACAGAGTCTTAACCACTGGACCACCAGGGAAGTCCCGGGATGACTGTATTATTTTGATAGATAATGTAGTATGTAAAATCTTTATCCCAATTTTGAACCATCAAAGAAATTATTTTAAAAAATATTAGAGGATTAGGATAAAAAGAATTGTTTTTGCTTAGATTTTTCATTCTCCCTCCTATGCTTCTGAATTACCTCTATTTTTTATTCTGCTAGAAGTTAGGTTTGTGCATATAGTTTTTATTAAATTTTTAGTTAGCCATTTAATTTTCATCCTCCATGTTCGTAGACTATTGATTTTTTTCAGTTCAAGGCCTCAGGTAACATTCTCTGGCACATAACCCAGGAGTGTATACTGACATTTCCATTGAAGCACGGAAGAGCAGCCTCAGAGATGCCTCCTGAGAGCTTGGTTTCTTCCAGGTCCCAGCTAGGGCCAAAGCTGCAAGAGATAACAGTTCCAGGAGCTGAAACATCTCATCAGCCTTATGCTCTCAGTTACCCCTGACTGACTTAACAGGACTAGGGTAGGGAAGAAGAAATGGGAGGAAAATAAAAATGGTGCTGTGCCAGGGGAGCATTCTCATAAACTGAATTGTAGACTTTGAAAGGCAGAATAACGTCAAGAAATATGAAGTGTCTGAGATTTTGTGCTACATAGAAACTAATGTGTTCGTCTGATAGAAACTAATGTGTTCGTCTGCCGTAGTTTCATGGTTGTTGGGAGAAGATACAAGACTACTTGATCGGAGACAAAAGACCTTATTACTCACAGCAAGCAAGTAGGATGGACTTCAGGTTCTCTTGTCCGTTACCCGTGGCTCCCAAGTCCCAAGGGGTCATGCTGCTCACACAGTGGGTTTGTGTCACAGCCTAAGAACCCCATGCTTAGCAAACTCAAATCTCTTCTAATAGGCTGCAAGCAAATTGCCCAAGCTTTGCCCTGTAGTATCTTTATTATAGTGGACAGTTAGTACATCTCTCCGTTGCTCGGGATGGAGACAATATCTCTAGCTTTCAAGGCTATTCACTATACAAACATCCATGAAAAGATAATCTACAATGAAAGCCAGGTTAGGTCCTGTATTAATAGGGTGTGAAGCATGCGAAACCCATAGAAAATTTTCTCCTAATAAATCAAACTGTTAACAGGGACTTCCCTGGTGGCACAGTGGTTAAGAATCCACCTGCCAATGCAGGGGATGTGGGTTTGATCCCTGGTCTGGGAAGATCCCACATGCTGCGGAGCAACTAAGCCCATGTGCCACAACTACTGAGCCTGCACTCCTAGAGCCCATGCTCCACAACAAGAGAAGCCATCATAATGAGAAACCTGCTCACTGCAGTGAAGAGTAGCCCCACTCACTGCAACTAGAGAGAAGCCCGCCTGCAGCAACAAAGACCCAACACAGCCAAAAAAAAAAAAGTGTCAGCAGGGATGCATTCCTTTCAAAAAAAAACCTGTTCACATGTTGACTGCATGTGGTAAAAGACATACACTGCTTGAAAAGAAAAAATACTGGCCAATCGAGAGCCAAGTAGAAAATTGGGCTAGTCAAGGGCTAAACAGAGATTTACAGTTGATTCCTAACATTTGTGCAGCCTAATAACCTCCCAGAAGACTACAACCCCACCTGAGCAGCAGTATTTTCACGAGAGCTAATAGAAAAAGCCAGGGAAGGTCGTGGGCACTGAGGCTCAGACCTCAAATGTAATTACCTCTTACCTTTCAGAAATGAGCAATGCTAGTATCTTCTAGCAGAAAAGTCTGTCTCATGGCTGTGTCAATTTATTTCTCATGAAAAAAAATAAACTTTTCTATTTTTTAAATCTTAAACTGTTACACTTACAGATTTTTAAAAAAAAACTAGAGTAATTGCATGTTGTTTATATCAGCTGTTACGATAAAAAATACTTTCTTCCCAAGGTCTCCTTGTTATTTGAGGATGGAGAAAATATGGGTGGAATACATGACAGATCAAAGATTAGCCCTAAGAGGCACTGAGGCCTCTCCAACACCTTTGAAATGCTTGTGATTTTTCATTCATTCATGTACTTACTGTTTATATGCTCTATTATTTCAAAAAAGTATTCAAATAGGATGACAGGAAATGGCAAAATACCCATTAAAATAAGAAAAAGGGAACATATAGTTCTCTAAGAAATTAAATTACAGATAATTGCTATCACTGATTGACAGTAGTAATTGTGTACTACGGTGGTCATTGCAGCATTATTTATGGCAGCAAAAAAATGGTAAAGAAACTGAATACCCGCAAATAAGGGATAGGTTAAACAAGGGTTTCTCCACATCGGCACTGCTGATGTCTGGAGTTGGTAATTCTTTCTTATGGGGCCTGTCCCATGTATTAGCAGCATCCTTGGCCTCTCCCCTCTGGATGCCAGCAGCATCACCCGCAGTCATAACAATCAGAAACTTCTCTAGACATTGCCAAATATTTCCTGCGGGGCAAAATTGTCCCTGTTGAGAAATACTGGGTTAAATAAGTATACGAGTTACACTAAATTTCCAGGGATGTCATAACACATCATCACAAAATGAGTGGCTTAAAACAGTAGAAATGTATTCTCTCGCAGTTGTGGAGGCTAGAAATCCAAAATCCAAGTGTTGGAAAGATCAATGCCTTGTGGAGGTTCTGAGGGAGAATCTGTTACATGTCTCTCTCCAATCTTCTGGTAATCCTTGGAGTTCCCTGGTTTGTAGATCCTTACAAACTCTGCCTTCATTTTCACATGGCATTCTCCCCTATGTAACTGTGTCCCAATATTTATCTTTTTTATAAGGACACCAGTCATGGTTTAGGGACCATTCTAATCTATGACCTTATCTTAATTACATCTGCAAAGACTCTATTTCCAAATAAGGTCACATTTACAGGTATCAAAGAGGTTAGACTTAAACATACGTTTCTGAGGGATGTAATTCAATGTGCAGCAAGAGTGTGCTTTTAATGACTTTTCGAAGTGACTCTTAAGGTCTTTCAGTGTTTTTGATGCTGCAGAATTATTACTCGATTATTGCTAATAGTTTTCATTTAGAAGTATAGGCATCACATGTAGGTAGAGCATTTCTCAATTGTCCTTGGAAAAAAGCTGTGAAGTCACCGTGAGCTTGAATGCAGATTCTTTTTTTTTCCCCCCAAGCCTCTGGGAGGAAATGCGACTTTTCCCCAAAGAAACATGAGACTTGGAAATATACTTGGTAGCAGCTCATCCCACAAACGAATGCAGATTCTTTAGATCAAGTTGTAAAATGTCCTAGCTCTGTGTGTGGGGGAGATCTTTAATATACAGTGATATTTCAAATCAATAGAAATACTTTTTACTCTAATGTAAACTTCATTTGGTTGGTTCTTCAAAACTTTTGCAGTTCTTAAGATGAGTATGTGTATTTTTTTCTAAATACTTGGTATCAAGACATAGTGAGACCAGACCAAACCAGGAGAGACTTGTCTTTGACTTCTTCTGGTGAAAAATATGAAAGAGTTGGCCTGATTTGGGCACAGTACTACCTAACACACATACTCCTGACTTTGGGAAATACATGGTCAACCCTCGTGATCACCTTGCTTAGGCCATGAACACCAGGCCAAATCCTCCGAGTGAAGATAGGAGTTTTCTCAGGAAAACATGGGTTTTAATCATTCTTACAAGAAAGACTAGGGTATCTTGAAGTTGGGAGGGAAGATATTATTCTTTCTCTGAAGTTAAATGAGGAGGTGGGGCCAGGACTCTGGGGATGGGGATGCATAGAAATTTCTGTTGGTGGCCCCTTCCATGTGGAGAATCCTGGAAGAATCCTCCTGGTAGTAAATTATTCTGTACTGAACACACGTTAACCATAAGCTTTCATTAAAACCCTGTGTAATGTTTCAGCATGATTTTAGCTAGACTTTAGGGACTTAAAGGGGGCTGATGTGTTCACTGTGTGGATAGAGGAATAAAGGAGCATGTCTTCTCCACCCAGCCTCAGTCCTCTCCTCAAACCTATTGTTCGTGATGGCTATGCTAGTTCAAGGGGATATGGGGCTCAAGTGGCTTTGAGGGCTGGTCTGTGCCAGAGCAGAGAGCAGTGGCTAGGAGCCAGTTAAAATACAGGCATTGGGCTTCCCTGGTGGCACTGTGGGAAGATCCCACATGCCTTGGAGCAACTAAGCCCATGCTCCACAACTACTGAGCCCGTGCTCTAGAGCCGGTGAGCCACAACTACTGAGCCCATGTGCCACAACTACTGAAGCCCGTGCACCTAGAGCCTGTGCTCCGCAACAAGAGAAACCACTGCAGTGAGAAGCCCGCACACCGCAACCAAGGGTAGCCCCCACTAGAGAAAGCCTGTGTGCAGCAACGAAGACCCAATGCAGCCCAAAATTAATGAATAAACTAATTAAAAGCAAACGAAAAAAGAATACAGGCATAGGTGGTGACAACAGGCAGCACATTTTTCAGGAACAGGTAGGCACTTTGGGGAATTCCCAGATGTACTGAGTAAGAAAATCTGAATATTCTGCATGGCAGGTTGGGGAGTTAGACAATGTTATTTCAGTATCATAGAAAGAGGAACTTTTGAAAGCTGGGGAACTTGGAAACACATGGATTATATACATTATGATATGCCTGTATGCTGATATATCATTGAATGATTTCAATAATATTACTGATACTTTTTTGATATAATATGAAGAAAGACCATAAGCTGTATATACAATTTGATTCCAATTTTATTTGCTAAAGCACTGCAAGAAAGAGCCACACCAAAATGTTAACACTGATTATTTAGGAGTTTTTGGAGGAGTTGTAGTTCCTTCTTTTAAATTCTCTAGGTTTCCAGCATCTCAATCAGGGGAAAAACTGCATTGTAGAAAGCAAAAGTTAGTTCTGCTGGCCAAAGCAGAGGGGAAACATGTGAGCAGCAGCATTTTTATCAGTGCTCAAGCTAGTGTCTCTGGTAGTTACTGGATAACAGTCCTGAGGAGCGAGGTGTTCTCTCACCTGCCAGATGTGAAGGTCCTATATCTCCAGGCTCCTGAGGTTACGGTTGGTGTCATGCCCTGACTCTGATGTGAACACTCCCCATCTCCTTTACACTTGGCTTCCACCTCCTTCTTCCCCTAAGGGAAAGTTAGCTTCTTTTGTAGGCCAAGTAGCCACCCAGAAGCTGTAATGGCAGGCCTTACGACCAGCGAGATCCCACATGACAAATTCGTGCTTTGTGCTGATACAATTGACTTGTCACCTCATTTTTACAGCTAATTAGCTCTTTAGTAAGCGAGGGCGAGTGTCAGAGGTCATCTGATACCTGATTCTGGTAAATTGACCGTAAATATTAGTGTCCATCTGTATTTGCTGTTCAAAACCCTGCTTAGTGACCAGATTTTAAACTCTTTTTGTCGGAGACCCTGCTTATTTTTGTTGGCAAGATAACGTTTCCAGATAACGCTCGTGAAACTTATCATCCCTGAAGTGATCTGGGGTTGCTGCTCAATTAGCCTTTTCAATGGGTCACGCCACCCACAGGGCAGGGTGGGGGGCTGGGGGACCAGCCACACAGTTTCCAACTTTTCCCAGAGTTTCTTTTGTTTCCTCACCTAAATTAGAAAGTCACTGAAGGAACCCTGGTTCTGACT
Source organism: Hippopotamus amphibius kiboko (assembly GCF_030028045.1). Taxonomy (NCBI): domain Eukaryota; kingdom Metazoa; phylum Chordata; class Mammalia; order Artiodactyla; family Hippopotamidae; genus Hippopotamus; species Hippopotamus amphibius. The sequence goes on from NC_080188.1 coordinate 54,250,441, forward strand.
CTGTCCATCACTATGAAAACTTCTAGGGACACTTTATTGTTTTATAACAATAACACCAGTAATTCTAAGGGCAGCTGGTAATGACTGAGGGGGTTATTCTGTGCCAGGCACTGTGCTAAAAGGTTCGTGTGCGTTAAATCTGTGCATTTCCGCAACAGCCCTACTTGGAGATATTTTTAATCCCTAAATAATGGACAAGGAAACTAAGTCATGGAAAGTTAAACTTTTCGCCCAATGTCATACAGATAAACAGAAAATTGAAGCTGTGCTCTGGTCTGCTCGACTCCTAAGTCAGACCTCTCCACCCCTGAGCTGTACAGCCTTATGGATCTCATTGTTCATGTGACTAGATAGTTAAACTATTAATTGTGAAAATATCCATGGCGTGAAGTATGTATGTGTGTGAATAGTCATTTGTTATAGGCCATTTAGAGACCAGCATTATCCAGACGGTATGGAAGAGAACAACAAAAACAGATTAGAGATAGCTTGAGGTCTTGGTTTCGAAGGGAGTCATGGGTCATCTGGAATGAGGCTGGCAATCAGAGTTGAGCCGGGACAGGTCTGGTGAGCCACATTTCTTCTTTTGGTTCCACTTGGACAAAGCAAAAGGCAGTACAATTTTCAGATGGAAAAGGTGAAAAGAACAAGCTTTTTACATCAATGAAAGTCGACAGAGGACAGATTCCGTTTGTGTTCCAAAAATGCTGGTGAACACATTTCTGCATAGCCAAGACTTAGTTTTTTCTAAACCCAAAATGTAATTTCAGAGAATTTAGCAGATTTCTCCACTCCCCTCCCCTCCTACATCTCTACCTCCTTCCTGAGGGAAAGTGGGTAATAAGAAAGCCTTCTTGGAAGGCATATGACAAGAATTAGGCCATCAATCACTAACGAGATGTCCAGGATTTAATAACGAATAGACAGAATCTAGGAGCCTAGTTTAGCCCGGTTTGTGCAAAGATGGCAATAGAAATCAAAGAGTACAGTGACTACAGTTTCCTTCATGCCAGGTTGATCAGGTATACTAACAGCATTTGATAATACTAAAGGTATAAAATGAGCAAGATTTTCTTTTTCCTTAGGGCAGACCAGAACTGGATGTAGCTAACTGCTATGTAAATTTAGATTATAGACTTAAAAACAGGAGAGGTTAGGCATGCAAATGTGGGACTATATCATAATCAGTCAGCCAACCCCTAAGTGTATTGAATAGCCTTGAGTAATAGAGTCAGCACTGTGTGTGATGCCAAATGATGACACAGTCTCGGACCTTATCTAGGGAGGCAGAGAAGGTACAGTACAGACAGACAAGAGAACCAAACACTTCGTCATAAAGTGCCTGTTGAAGAAGAGGGACTATATGGGGAAAGGAATTTTAGAAGGCAATTGGATTATAAGAAAGAGAATTTGATTGGGTATCAAGAGACTTTTATGCTCTATTTCTGGTTTTGCCGCTAACTAGCTGTGTGACCTTGAATAGGCAAATTTCTCTCTCTGGGTTCTTCTCAGTTTCCCATCTGTGAAATGAGGGAGTCAGAGATGGCAATCTCTAAAGTCTTTTCAAGCTAATATTCTAATGTAAAGGAGGAATCTTTGTGAGTCTAAATCATTGGGGGAGATGTCCCAGAAACAGGGGGTAAGAAATGACCAGGCATGGACTGGGTGTGTGAGTGTGTGTGTGTGTGTGTGTGTGTGAGTGTGTGTGTGTGAGTGTGCATGTGTGTTGGGGAGGGGGCAGTTGGAGGTGTGAGGCTTACGGGGAAGGGCAGGGGAGGCAGGAGAAGGATGCATTTAGAACTGTGCAGGGCAGCAGTGGAGAGGTGAGGCACACTCAGCTATGACAGCAAAGGCCAGTCATTGTAAATATCAATTCCTTGATGTGAAGCAAGTGCACAGTTAATCAAGCCGAAAGCAAGGCATCATTTTTGATTCCTCTCCTCCCCTTACTAATCACATCTAAGTCCATCAAGAAGATATACGCAGATTGGTTGACTTCTCTCCCTCTCTAATCCACCAACTTACTGCCAACACCTCGCTTTGGGAAGAAAGCAACAGCCTCATGGCTGGTCTCTTTGAGTCTATCTACTTTGGAGTTGGTCCCCTACAATAGAGTCAGAACAATCTTTAAAAATTATCAGCAGATCCCGTCGCTCCACTTCCTAAAGCCCTCTAAGGACTTTGGATTGCACTTAGAATAGAGCCATTTTTCCCCCGTCATTGCTTCATCTACAGGAACTATACGCCCCAGACCAACCTTCCTCATCACCCTCATGTCTTCCACTGTCACGTTCTCCTGGCCTCATTGGTTTTATTTTCAGGCGTTTCTAGTACACTCTTGCCTCAGCTTCTTTGCACTTGCTCTTCCTTCTGCCTGGAATATCCTTCTCCTATATCTTCATGGCTTCTCCTCCCCACCCCCCATTTTATTCAGGTTTATGTTCAAAGGTTACCTCCTTAAGGGCTTTCTTGAGTCTGCTGTCAAAGGTTGGCTCCCCCTCTCCAATGGTGCTTCATCACAGTACCCAGTTTCAATGATTCCATAGTATCATTGAGAATCACTTTGTGTGCTAACTGGCTTATTGCCTGTTTCCCCCACTGGAACATAAGCCCCAAGAGAACAGGGACCTTTTCTGCATTGTTCATCTTTGTATTTCCTGCCCCTGTGACAGGTATCCAATAAATGTTTGCTGGATGAATCAAAGAGTGTTTAAGTCATCTATAGGAATGAAACACAGTGATACGGTACTGTGGTTTCAGGCACTATGGATTAACTATCAGGCAAACCTGGGTTCAAATCCCAGGGCTGCCACTTTCCTGGCAACCACATGACCTTGGGCAAGTTATATAATCTCTGTAAGTCTCAGGTGTAAAATGAGGAGGAAAGTGGTGTTAGCATCACTGGGTTGTGTGAGGTATATTTCATGCAATATTTTTATTAAAGCCCTGAGCTCAGTGCTTCATAGAATTTGCTTCTTGTTTCTTTTTACGTTTGACAAGCCTATGGTCTTCCTCCTTTAGGCCATGAAAGTCTAGGTTTCCTTTGACCAGAGAAGGAAAACGGTATGTAATATATAAAGGGATTTCCCTCCCTTCATTCCTCTTTCTCCCTCTATTTCTTCCTCCCTCCTTCTCTCATGTTTTCTTATTCTTCTTTTCCTTTCATCTTTCCATCTCTCTCATTTATTGATATAGATGCATATGTATTTACAGTCACATGCTGATATTATACATTAGATAAATTTAAGTGTGATAGAATGTGTGTTGTTATTAAAATTACTTTGTGAAAAAGCATATCATTGAATAATACGTTGACTATTAAATCTGCCCTTCAAATAAAATAATTTTTAATATATTAATATTAACCATTTGGATAGTATTTTTGGTTATAAATTATAGCATTATTTAATATGATTTTATTGATTTGATATAATTGTCACATTACACACAAGAAAACAAAAAGCTCAGGGCAGTGATGGAATTGTGTGCCCCACCCTCTGCAAAAAAGGTATGTCTAAGCCCTAACCTCTGATGTCTGTGAATGTGACCTTACCTGGACATAGGGTCTTTGCAGATGTAATTAAGTTAGAGACCTGAAGAAGAGATCATCCTGGATTTAGAGTGGGTCCTAAATCCAATGACTAATGTCCTTATAAGAGAAAGGAGAGGGAGATTTGAGACACAGAGACACACAGGGAAGAAGGCCATGTGAAGACAGAGGCAGAGATTAGGTAATGCATTTAGAAGTCAAGGACTGTCAAGGATTGCTAGGAGAAAGGAGTGGAACGGCTTCCCCTCAGATCCTCCAGAAGGGACCAAAACTGCTGACACTTTGATGTAGCACTTTTGGCCTCCAGAACTACAGAGAATAAATTTTTGTTGTTTTAAGTCACCAAGTTTGTGGTAATTTGTTACAGCAGCCCTAGGAAACTAATACATTCAGTGAATTCACAAAGATGCAATACCGAGACTAGGGACCATCTATAAAGCCAGCTGGCAAACATGTGTAAGACAAATGGATTTATACAGATTCTTCTAGGCTGGAGGCTGCTCTGATCTTAACAAGTCTGACAAACCAAATCTGCCTTGAAAATATACTTTGAAATTGTGCACTTATATCTCTACAGCTTGCATCCTGGTCCATTAAATGATCTCTTTTACATGGACCCTGAAATAATCTTCTAACTGGCACACCTGCTTCCACACACGCCTCCTACCAGTCTACTCTCCACAAGAATGGGTGGATTGTCTTGAACCCTCAATGGATAATTTTATTCTAAGCACAGTGAGAAACCACAGCCTCACACTTTCAATAGGTTTCCATTGAAATCAGAGTAAAAAACCTTCTTCTAACCATGACCTCCAAGGCTCTTTGTGACCTGGTGTGTGCCTTCTCTCCAAACCCATCTGCAGAAGATGCATTGCTTACTGTGCTTCAGCCTTTCCCACAGAGCATACAACCAAAGGAGGGAAGAAACCATATCAGTCTTGTTCATCTTAGTATTTTCAGTGCCTAATAAAGTCCCTGGCACTTAGTAGATGCTCAAAAGATATTTACTGATTTGGTAGTTGAATAAATAGATGGCTTAAGGAAGGTCTTCACTCCTTTGTGAATTTCCTTTTGATACGGCTCAGGTGTCTTTTTGATAGGAGTGCATTTGTTTTAGCTGATACTTTTGCTGGGATACTTGTCCCATCTACAGACTGTCATTGTAGTAGTTTTTGCACTTGAATAGCCAACCTAGGAAAGGAGCCCATTGGAATGGTAAAAAGTATATTGCTCCTTAAAAATGAGGATTGATAAATCTTCCCATTTCTCCGAAAGCCGTCTCTTCATTTTCATTTTACCAGCTGTCTTGTCCATGGCTATGAATTGGTTCCTTTCTGTTTGTCAGGCCTCCCTATCCTCCCTCCCTACCCTCACTCCTCCTGTTTTGCTTTACTCCCTGCCGCTGGGGCTGGATCATCATAGACAGGTTTCCCCAGCATCCTAGTCAGCTAGCTCCTGTTCTGTTTGGCCAGTGGGAGGTGCTGACAGGAGACTGGAAAGGCTGGAAGAGAGAGAGGTCAGGATATTTTTTCCCTGCTCCATCTGTGCTCTGGGCATAGTCTCTGGCGATGTCTGCATCCCTCTAGAACTATAGCTCCTGGCAGGATATTCCTTCTCCATGGTTCTAGCACTCATTGAGTGCTGGGGACATTATTTCTTCTCCTTGCCCTTTGGAACGAGTTCTAGGTAGTAACAGCTTCCTGCTACTGCTGGTTTCTGGGTGCCTCACCATCCTTTGGTGATTCCCTTAACTCTGTCCAAACCTTTATCAATAGTTTCTTCATTAAAACCTCTTGAGCCGCCTGTGTTGCATTCCTTTTTCTGTTGGAACCTGGACTTTACCACTCTATTAACTATTAGGACAGAGGAGTAAGGGTCTAGGGTTACACAACATGTACTTTTTGTTGGCTCATGACTGGTTTGCAGCTCTCATGTTTGTCCTGATTGATTAAAGTTCTTTTACACCTCAGGCTAAAGTAAGAGGAAATGCTCTTTGCCTGTCACATAGGCCAATATGAAGTTGAATTAGTCGAATAATCATAGCTTCCATGTACTAGAAGAAGCCCAAAATCAGTTTCACAAATTGCCTTCATGTACTGTGGCAGAAACTGTTAAAGTTCACTCAGTATCCATGAGTTCCACTTAGACTGGGGCCTTGTGATTGGATTCTGGCCCATGGGAGGTGGGTGTCATTGATGTGGGCCAATTTTAGGGATAGCCTTTTTAAAAAAATAAATTTATTTATTTGTTGTCTGTTTATTTATTTATTTATTTATTTTTGGCTGTGTTGGGTTTTTGTTGATGTGTGCAGGCTTTCTCTAGTTGTGGCAAGCAAGAGCTACTCTTTGTTGTGGTGCATGGGCTTCTTATTGTGGTGGCTTCTCCTGTTGTGGAGCATAGGCTCTAGGTGCGTGGGCTTCAGTAGTTGTGGCACATGGGCTCAGTAGTTGTGGCTCACAGGCTCTAGAGCACAGGCTCGGTAGTTGTGGCACACGGACTTAGTTGCCCCGTGGCATGTGGAATCATCCCAGACCGGGGCTCGAACCTGTGTCCCCTGCATTGGCAGGTGGATTCTTAACCTCTGACACCAGGAAAGCACAGGGGTAGCCTTTTAAGACACCTTCCACTGTCCTCCCACGTACTCCTCCTTGGCCATAGTGACTTTGGAGGCCAATGTACAGATGGTCCAGCTACAAGATGGAGGAGGGCTGTTCAACATGCTTCAGGCTTTGATTGACTGACAAAGACACCTTTATTATGTTAGCCACTGAGATTTTCGGTTACATTTGTTACCTCAGACCTGCCTAGCCTATTTTGACTAATACATACATAAAGTAGATTTATTCATCCCTAATACCTAAAGCTTGTGGGGGGCCCAAATCAGCGATAGGAAACACCTGATGTATTCCTACCTCTCCCCAATGCCAGGGTCACTGTAGATATTGCTGGTCAACCAGAGCACTCTTCCAAGGTGAGCCCAGGGTGTCTTCTGGGTCATTCTCCACATAGGGTTCCAAAGAGGCACTGCCGACCAATAGGCAAAACTTATTCTAGTTTCTGTTCTATGTGGTGAGCTTTACTTTGTGCTCTATCCAACCACTTACTGGATTATAATTTTGAAATCTTTTGTTATTTATTTTTATTATGGAAAATAAGTATTATTTTCATAGTCCATTTTCAGTTTGAGTTGGTAAGTTTTGTGTGTTATTTTTCTTTTTTTTAAATACTGATAGTTTTAATTTTACATAAAATTTCCAAAACAATTGTTACACAGTGTAATAGGTATCTGCAATGAATAGGTTATTAATGGAAATATTATTTTAAATTAAAATCAGTTTCTAAATTTAAATTAGTCATCTCTGGCTAATGAAGAGAAAAAGAAGTCCCCCGTGCTGGGAAGAATACAGTAGCTACTCTAGTTTTCAACATCCGTTAAAGCAAATTCACTCCATCACTTGGGCTAAAGGACAATTTATTTTGCTTCTTCTGTCCTGTACTCCACTAGGCACTTCTGATGGATTTCGTAGTTGAACTCAATATTAAAACCACTGCCCAGTGCACCCTTCAATAAAAACACCAACTTTATGCACCGTCTGAACACCTCCAATTTACCAGTGAGGAGACAGCAGAGAACAAGCCTCCTTGCAGCGGAGTCTTCCGCCGGCCCTGCTAACTTAATGAATATTTTAAAAGGAATGGCACAAAATCTCAGCTTTCCCTTTCTTTGGTTCTTATCTTCTTTTACAACATAAAACAAAAGGGATTAGCCAGGCTTAGTGGCTGGCTACAATTCAATATCTTTCTTTCTAATTACTGCACAATAAAAGAGGGTTAAATGGTGACTGGTGCTGGGTGGTCTGTGTCTGTCCATGCTGGCACTGAGTTGTTGAGGGATTCATTCCAGATGATGAAAAGCTGTGTTTCAAGTTGCTTCTGATTCACAGAGTGGTTCACAGTAGATGCTGCAGAATATGGTCCACGGCATGAGGGAAGCTCTCACAAGTTACATAAGGAGCTGGATTAATTTTTTCTTCATCTGCTGCTTGATATTTCCCAGTTTTGACTAAGATGCCCAGCACGCCGACATCCTGAGCCCCACAGACATCATCCCGGCAATCATCTCCAATCATGACGGCCTCCTCAGGTTCACAGCCAGTGCCCTGCAATGCCTCCAAAAAGAACGTTTTCTCTGGTTTCCCCACGGCGGTGGCCTTGCTGTCTGCAGCCTACTCTAAAGCAGTCACGAATGGTCCAGGCCCCAGGGCTAAGCCATCTTTCCTCTTGTAATACCTGGCTTTGTGGATTGCTATCAGAGGCGCTCCATCCAGGAGTAACCGGAATGCTTGATCCAGAATTTGATAATGGAAGTGCTCTGGTGCCAATCCTATGACCACCGCATTAGGATCACTTGTTGGTATTCCTTTAAAATCCCGCAGGCCACGATCATCAACCAGCAGCACGGGTCGGACTTTTTTCTGCTCTACCAAGTTTCTGGCTGCAGTCAGAGAAGTGAATATTTCATCATCAGAGATAACAAACTCCAATTTTTTCAGTCTTTCCAACTGGTCTTGCTTGCTCTCTTTGGTTGCATTGGTCACACACTTAACCATTACAGAAGTAGCACGCAACCTTTTAAGAGCTTCCTGTGCGCCTGGCACAGCTGCATCTTCAATGTGAGTGTGCCACTGAGATCTACCAAAACAGCTTTTAATGCACGGCGTGCTGCCACCCTTCATTCCCGGGCTCCCCACGCCGTCCCCAGCAAAGGCGGGGTACCCGCTGGCAGGGAAGTCCGCACAGCCGCGCGCCTCGGCAGCGTCCTTGCCGATGGCCCTAAGAGCAACCAGGCAGCTGCCTGATGATGCCGGAAACCGGGTCCAGGGCCGCCTGCTATCTTATTAATATTCATTAATTCCTCACCCTAGAATCACATAGCAAACCGTAAAGAAATTCCCGTTAGAAAAGGTGATAATATCCCACTTAAAAATATATTTTCGTAAATATATTTGTGTTTTAAGTCATATTCCAGTCCCCGGTATACATTGGATTTGGAAACCGTTCTGTTTCTTTATTTATAGAATTCCATGGTCCCACGTAAAAACAACTAAAAATAAAAAGCACTGACTTTTTTTTTAAGAACTTTTATTAAGAAATAATTGATATAAAAATTATATTGAGATATAATTTTTAAGAACTTTTATTGAGCTATAATACAAGAAACTGCATGTATTTAAAGTGTACAATTTGATAAAAGCCCTGACTTTTGATTCACAAAATCGTTTGATATTACCTGGAGCTACTGAACTCAGGTGAGAGGGAAGTGAGTAAAAACTTAGAAAAGACCTCAGAATACAAATACTCTTTACATCTAGCTTGCTCTTGTACTTTGTCGGGAAGGAAGAAATTTTGCTCTATCCTTCTAGGTTCTTCTGGCTGTTCTAAGAATAAATTAACATGAGACAGATTAACAGGAGAAAATCAAACAAAGTTTTAATGAGTGTACACATCGGATAGACCTAGGAAAAGTGAGTAACTTCCCCAAATGGCCAAAGCCCTCACCTTAAATGTCATCTCCAGCTAAAGACAAAAGAGAATGCTGAGGTTAGTGGTTTGGGATTTCAAGAGGGAGGAAGGCAATTGACATGGAGATGGAAAAGCAAATGCTTAGTAAACAAATATTTGCTGGGCTATGCAGAGACAGTGGGACACAGAGAGGAATTTTAGCAAACAGACCTTGTTAGGTTCTTCCCTGTCTACCACACCTAGTTCATACCAGAGTTACCTATGGTGATCGCTCCAGCTACAATCTTTAGGCAGTTAGGGCAAAGGTCAAAGATTCTTCCTGAGTCTTTTGGGCCTTGATTGATTTCAGCTCAAAATAATCTCTATGCCAAAGAGATATTTTGCAGTGACAAATTTTGCTCCCTTACAACTTGATATAGGTCTAGAGGAAGATTTTAGTGCTTTAATTATTCCTAAAATTATTTTGCACCAACTAGTCCCTAGACTATATTTGCAGAAAATGGATCCACTCCCCACCACAACAGGAATGTTAAAGGATTCTCTTAATTTTGGTATTCCTCTGTTTCTTTTTCAGCATTTCTAAATAACTTTAAAGCATTTTATTTATTTATTTTTGCTTCTTTTCTTAGTATTATAATAAAGGGGAAGTTGACTAACATTTGGGTGGTCATGATCGATAGAGTCTTCAGAGCAGAGATTGACATAATTTCATGGAGTGCATGGAGGGCAGAAAGCAGGTGTGACTCTGGGCTGTCCTCACCAACCAGTTTGTTTTTGGTTCACTTATTTGATGTTCACAAAGGAAAAAACATATGAAGTGCTAAAAATAAATTTGAAGTTCGCTATCCTAATTGGTTGTCCAAAGTGCTTGTATTATAGACAGAAGCCAAAATTATTTTAGATAGCCATGGTTTCCCTAGGGTTCCAGAGTCCACCCATTCAATTCCATAAAAATGACAGCACATTCTGGTCATTCGAAGAAATTTCTTACAAACATGGAGTCTGTCCTGCAGGATCCCTTGATCCATATTGAGCCTGTGTTCACTAATTAAGACTTGGCTGTCCTGGGTAATCTTCAGACATCAAAAATCAAGATCAAAGAAACTGCATTTGATTATCTCGTCACTCAGGTGTTCCTGTTCAAGCATTTCCTTTGTACCACTTTCTCCTGATCTTATACCTGATTTGGAATCCTGCCCCATCTATAGATTCTAATCATCCTTGTTATCTGACATCACTGACTGATCACTTTGCTTTCTGCAGGAATTTTCTCCCAGGTTTCTTCCCATTTGATATCTATACCCACTCATTTTTACCATCCTCTGCCATATTCAAGTCTGTGCCTCTGGTTGCCTTCTTATTGAGCTTTTCCAATCCTTAAGCAGAATGGACTTGGAAACCTAGACATTATGTTTGCAGAGACTAGATCAGCGTGCCTGATCAAAATCAGAAAGTTAATGAGCTTAAATATAGAAACACATAGTTCTAGGTACTCAACAGCAAAAATGTGGGCTTCCCTGACCCTGAATATAAGGTCACATTTCACAGTAACTAATTATTTCATCCTGGAATGACTCAGTATGAGCCATTAAAGGTAAAGATCCAATTGTTTAACCTTCCTAACCGGCTTCTCATTCCTTGATTTATGAAGGACATAGCTATTAAAAGTAATTTCTCCATGTTCAGGGATTATTGTTCCTTATTTAGGAACTCTACAGGCATTTGCACATCGGGAAGACTGGCCCTACAGCAATGCTTTCTGTTAACATTTGAGATGGACTCAATCATCAGGTCCAGAAAATAATAACATCCTGGCATCACCATTTTACTTCCTAACTCTGTGATCTTTGATAAATTTCCAAATACCTCTGTGCCTCCATTTCCTCACCACATGAGCAATAATAATAGTTCTAATTTTTAGGATTGTCATGAGGATGAAATGAGATAACCTGTGTGGCACACTTAGCACACTGTTGTTACACAGTGAGTGTCAATAAAAGTTAGCCATTAGTATTAGTAGACGTGAGTAGAGTTGAAGAACTTCCCTAAGGTAGGCCCATGGATGCCAGATCTTCAGGCACAGTATCCGGATCTTGCAGGCCGCTGGTGCAGGGTTCCCTCCACCAGTGAAATAACTGTCCAGTAGCTGTCCCAGAAGAGGAATGAGGGAGGTCATGACCTGCCACATAGTTCCTTTCATTTAAGAAAATAAGCAGAGACACTAGAAACCAGTCATTCAAAATCATCAACAATATAATACGATGAGTTAGTATTTGGAAAACGGTGAGTTTGTCACCTAAGGCAACCATTCTGCCTGTTCCTCTGGTGTCGTTTCAAAGGGAGGAAATCCCCACCTGACTACTTACTCCCTTTATGTGTGTTTTTTCTGCAATCTGCACTCCAAACTCCCCAAATCTTTTCATGGTATGCACTCTATGAGAGAATTGTTTTTCGTACTGAATGAAATGAAAAAATAGCTCAATGTTGGTCATGTGTGAGGATCTCCTTTGGAGCTCTCAGTGCTTTGCCTACTTTTAGTTATTGTATTATGAATGGTACTTCATGTTTAGCTTCAGTTCTTGTGACACTTGTATTCAGTTCTCTTCTGTTGGGTAGTTGTTCACTGCCCGTATTCTGTTTAGAAAGTTAGTGTGTCCTTTCTCAATCTGCTGTCCTGGGTTGGTGTGTAAGGCACATGGACACTGGAGACTGGCAAGTCTGGGTCCAACATCTTGTTCTAACCCTTATAGGCTGGTGACTTTGAGCAAGAACATAACGCCTTGAAGCCTAAGTTTCCTCATATGAAGTGGAGGTACTTTCTATACTTCATAAAGTTGTTTTGGGAAATTAGGTATTGTGTGTGTGATGTACAATATAAGTAATTGTTGCTCAATGAATGTTAATTTCCTTCCCTTTTTCCCTCCATTTGAGCAGTGTTCTCATGGTCTCTAACTACTTCTAGAGCCTAGATAATCCCAGAGGATCTTTCTCATGTTCCTCCTTCCATTCCTGGTAGATGAGCTAGAGATAATAGGCGAAGGAGAATGAAAGAAAAAGCGACAACTGATGAACCACATTCATTCCTATCCTCCATCTAATTCTGGATGCCAGTAACATTATATGAGGATATGACCAATTCCTGGACCACTCTGGCACTATTCAAACATTTACAATTCTACTGTGTGTAGTGTGTGTATCGAAGTAGGAGCACATGCAACTATACCACGTGTGAAGGCTTAATTCAAAAGAAAGGAAGTTATGACCCTGTGGTCCACTCACAAAGTAGCTGAGGACCAAGGCTCACACACAGAAGGTAATGGAAGAACTTTTACAAAGCATTAGACAAAAAAGAACAAATTACTTAATACACATCAAACTGTACATAAGTGCTTCAACGTATTTAGAGTAGGAGAGATTAGTATCGATTCGGTGACATTTATTGAGCAGTTTTTGTGTAGCTGGCACTGTGCGTGGAGCAGGAGATTAAAATTAAAATGAATAAGACATGGTCCATGCTCTCATGAAACTCTGTCTGATGAGAGAGGCAAGCGTATAACCAAATAAACATAGGGCACACTCAGGAGCGCTTATACAATACTCAGAAGAAATGGCCTTTGAGTAATTGTTAAAAGGACAGTAGGATTTGGTTAGGACAGAGATTGCAAACTCAGACTCCTAGAGCAGTCAGGAACGTAATGTAAATGAAAAATTTTTTTTCTTTTTTAAAGCAAAACAGCAGTTCAGTACAAGACATTCACTGTTCTTGGTACTTCATTTGTATTTATTTTCATTCTTCTCACAATTATCATCTCTATTTTACTGTTGTGGAGACTGAGGCAAAAAGATGGAACAACTAGTCTAAGATCGTGTCCCCCTGGAGTAGCATGATCAAGACTCAAACGCATGCAGTCTGGGTCTGGTGCCCACGTCATTTGCCACAAGTCACTTTTCTATAAAAAAGGCAACTGTGCAGGTTTACTTGATCAATGGCAACTGATACCCAGCCTTAGGGTTCAAGAGACAATAGGGAGTGATGGAGACTCTAACCAACTACTGTTTTCAGAAATGATAGCTAGAGGATTCTCTTTTTGCCCCTAGAGAAGTCAGAAATCAAGCCCCGCCCATTTAAAATATCCCCGATTTTATTTTATTTATTTTTTTGGCCAAGCCGGGCAGATTTCGGGATCTTAGTTCCCCGACCAGGGATCAAACCCTGGCTCACAGCAGTGAAAGCGCTGAGTCCTAACCACTGAACTACCAGGGAATGCCCTAAAATATCCTGAATTTTAAATGTTGGCAAATAATTTAAAAACGAAGCCCTCTATGGATCAAACAAAACACAATCATGAGCTGCAAATAGATCATGTGCCACCAAGTTGAGACCTCTGGGTCAGGCAGACAAAGAAGGTGGGGAAGAGAATATATGCAAGGAGAAGAGGTTACACAAGGCATGACAGAGATTGTGAGTAATATGAGTGCCTAGAATAAAACCCCAGCGATGCATGAGGCTGGCAAGGTCTTGGTGCACATAGTCAGGAGTTTACATTTTATCCAGTTTGGAAAGGGAACTAGTGAAGAATTTTGTCCCTGTGGCATTGTCCAAGGTGGATGAATCAAGGAAGAGGTGACTGCACTTTAACTTATTTCTTGTTTCGCCCTTAGCTTCACTTGGTGCTGAATGCTGCAGTCATCCAAACTGCGGCTCTCCAAGTGCACTTCTCTAACTTCGTTCACTCCCTCTGCCTGGAGTGTTCTCTATCCAACGGGAGAATAAATACTCGTCTAGGAAGTTTTAACTCAAAGGGGCTAACTGTTTCTAAATCTTTTCCTGATTGTCCCAACCTCTGCCCTTCCTGCCTCCCAAGCCAAATGTGCAGACCAACCACTCCCTCCTTTGGACCTCTATTGTGTGTTTATCACGGCATCTGTAACACTTCATCGCACTTCTTCCTGATATGTCTGTGTCCCTCACTAGCGTAAAGCACTAGTGTGAAACACTTTTAGGCTAAGGAATCTTACCATTGTCTGCATTTCTAGAGTATAAGATTGTGTTGGATACTTAATAGGCACTAAAATGTTGGATGAATGAATGAATGAATGAATGAATAGATATATAAGTGTTTTCTGAGATTATGGAGTTCTGAGCTGGCCTTTGAACACAGTAAAACTTCAGAATGTATCATTTCTGTCTGTTGACCCGAGAGAATGTTTTGGTTACTTTATATTAGTGTTTGGGTTTAAACGGTTCATTTCTTTTTCTCTTTCAATATGCCAACAAATCCAACAAAACAACCCTTTTCAGAGTTGCCTGTGTGAGACAGCTGTTGCTGTATAACAAAGCACCCCAAAATTAAATACCGGAAGCAACAGTCATTTATTATTGCTCTTGGGTAAGCTGTGTTGTTCCATTGGTTTGTGCTGGGCTCAGCTGGTCTCAGCTAGACTCATTCATATATCTGCAGTCAGCTGGAATTCTGTCTCACTGCCAGGTCCTTCTCACCACATTAACTTTGTATTCTTACCACGTTATAATCCTATTGCTAAAATTGTGAATGATAGGTTAGGACCCACTATGTCAGTGACTATTGTTTCCTCAGAAGGTGGATCATTCATTCATTCCCTTGTTCATTCATTAAACAAATAGCAGTTTAAGGCTGACTCTGTGCCAGACATTGTGCCTGATGCTAGGAATAGAAAACTGAATTAAAGTCTCTGACCTAGGAAAGCCAGAGGCTAGTGGGGGAGACAAACGTGCAATAGAAAAATCATAGTCCGAGAGTGTAACAATAGAAGTGAAACAATTAGAGAATTATAAAGTGCAGAGGAGCAAGTGATTACCTATATGGACTAGGGGTCAGTGGCAGAGCCAGGTAAGAAAAGGCTTCTTGGAGGAATATATGACTGAATGCTTATCTGGATATGCAATTATTTAGTAGTTGTGTCTAGATACCTCTGGCCAGGATTATTAAGATTTGCTGCCATGTAATATAGCCTTAGGGTATTGATCTTTCATAGGCATAATATTAAGTTGTTATTTGAATTATGGAAATGGTAACCTCGCGTGCTTTTCTCTGCTAGCCTTTGGCCAGTACCTGGCAGTCTAGAGCAGTGCTTAGGAGTGCAGGCCCTAGACCTACACTGCCTGGGTGTGAATCTCACCTCCACTGTTTATTAATTTTGCCTCAGTTTCCTCTTCTGTAAAATGACGATGGCAATGTGACGATTAAATGCATTATTAATACCTCTAAAGGTAGGGGTTAGCACATAGTAAGTGCTCATTAATTGTTAGTTCTTTTTAAGGATTTGGGTATTTTCCCCTAGATGTTTTCTCTTTTCTCCCTTATAAAGCAGGCATAAAAATTACCTCCCCTGATAGGGTCATTGTGAAGATTTAATGAAATTAAATATATGAAAGTCACTTTCAATAGTGCCTAGCACATGGTAAGTACATTGGAAATGTACATTATTGTTATTTTGTTTATATCATGTTTTTCAAAGAACTAGAGCCATCTACTCAGTTTCTAGGAGTTCAAAAACATTTTACATCTTATATAGTTTTCTCTTTCACTAGGCAAAGGCTGTAACTTACTTATGTGTTTCCCTTTGGGAGAATGGTGGGTGGATCAAGGTTTCTTGAGAAAAACTCCAAGGCTGTGTTTGAGGGGTGGGGCTTTACATGATCCTGACATTGCGGTGTGCTAGGAAAACGGGTCCTCAGGGTTGACCTCTCTCGAGAGGCCTGCAGGGTCATCTTCCCTCTTGGTGATGGGCATGTCGCATGACAGCCACCCCTGCATCTTCTTGTCTCACTTGCCTTTTGATTATGCAGAGAGGAAGCTGATCCTCAGGTTGCAGTGTTTACTGTCTCCTACAGGTATTAGCAATCGGTTAGAAGGATGCTAACAAAAGTAATCAATAGAGCAAAGAAAGATGAACCCCTGAAACGACATAATGAGATGGTAAAAGTCACCTCAAATATATTGTGGTTGCATAATTATAGAAATTTCTGGCTAAATTTATTAAATAATAGGTAGAGTATTTTCAAAGAATATCTGACACACAGTGAAAACTGAATTACTGAAATGAATAGATGAATGAATGATAAGGTTATGAAAATGCTTACTGACATTGATTACATGCTACCAGAGAAAACCATTTAAAAACTATACTTTGATTATTCTGCTAAGAATGAAGAGATTTTTCAGCACTGTGCTATATCTGTCAGAGCTGTTTCCCTAGATCCTTAATGAACTTTATAATGTGGTGGCCTGATGGAATTTGTAATTTGAAGACCAGATATGGAACAAAGAGGAGCAGGCTGGAATCATATTCCTGAATTTGGAGAGCAACCTGAGCATTAAGTGTTCAAGATCTAAAAGTAATGAAATGCCTATCTATGGCAAAGCATTGCAGAGTCATTTGTCACTGTGTTTGATTATGCTATAAGACCTTATTTGATTCTAAGGCTTTGCAGTGAAAAGAGTACTGGATCTGAAGTCAAACAGACCCAGAATCGTAGCCAGCACACATCAGGGATGCCGTTCACATAGACCCCAATATGAGTGTTCCTTCATGGAGTTGTACAAAACTGTGGTTCTGCTTGGATTCAAATACTTGCTCTGTTACCTACTAGCTGTGAGACATGAAGCAAGTTAATTAATCTTTCTGAGTTCAGTTTCCTCTGCTGTTAGCATGAGTTCTAAATTGGAGAACACAGTAGTATGTACAGTATCTAGCATGGGGTCTTGCTCATATTTGGTGATTTTTCCACATTGCCACTTGTTAGTTAATTGTAGGAAGGCATTGACTCTGGATCTGTATTAGAATAGACATTTGTGCATCTGGATATTTTGCCTCATCCAAGAGGCACTTTACATAGTGTGAACAGTTAACACACAGACTCTGGGCTCAGACCTGCTGGGTTTGAATTATGGTCCTTCCGCTTAACTAGCTGAGACTTTGGATGAATTAAATAGCCTCTTCTTACTTCCCCTTCATTTTCTGTAAAATGTAAGAGTAGTACCTACCTCACTGGGGTGTTATGAGGATTAAACAAATTAACATTTGTAAGGTACTCGGAACAGTCTGTAATATATAGTTAGCACCACATAGATTCCTGTTAAAATAAGATCTAATGAGAACTTGTAGTTGTAGACTACTAAAAGAAATCGGTGAATTGTTGTGTGAGGACTGCTTTTCCCTAACAAAACAAACTGCTTAAATTAGAAGCCTTGCATGACATCTTGATCCATTGTCAAGACATGGACTTTATTTTGCCAGTTTTTTTTTTATTTTTTTTTTATTTTTTTGGGGGTACACCAGGTTCAATCAACTGTTTTTATACACATATCCCCATATTCCCTCCCTTCCTTGACGCCCACCCCCCTCGAGTCCCCCCCACCCTCCCTGCCCCAGTCCTCTAAGGCATCTTCCATCCTCGAGTTGGACTCCCTTTGTTATACAACAACTTCCCACTGACTATTTTACAGTTGGTAGTATATATATGTCTGTGCTACTCTCTCGCTTCTTCTCAGTTTCCCCTTCACCCCCCGCCCCCTCCCATACCTCGAGTTCTCCAGTCCATTCTCTGTATCTGCTTCCTTGTTCTTGTCACTGAGTTCATCAGTACCATTTTTAGATTCCATATATGTGAGTTAGCATACAATATTTGTCCTTCTCTTTCTGACTTACTTCACTATGTATGACAGATTGTAGTTCTATCCACCTCATTACATATAGCTCCATCTCATCCCTTTTTATAGCTGAGTAATATTCCATTGTATATATATGCCACATCTTCTGTATCCATTCATTTGTTGATGGGCATTTCGGTTGCTTTCATGTCCTGGCTATTGTAAAGAGTGCTGCAATAAACATTATGGTACAAGTTTCTTTTGGGATTATGGTTTTCTTTGGGTATATGCCCAGGAGTGGGATTACTGGATCATATGGTAGTTCTATTTGTAGTTTTTTAAGGAACCTCCAAATTGTTTTCCATAGTGGCTGTACCAACTTACAGTCCCACCAACAGTGCAGGAGAGTTCCCTTTTCTCCACACCCTCTCCAACATTTGTGGTTTCCAGACTTTGTGATGATGGCCATTCTGATTGGTGTGAGGTGATACCTCATTGTGGCTTTGACTTGCATTTCTCTGATGATGAGTGATGTTGAGCATCTTTTCATGTGTTTGTTGGCCATCTGTATGTCTTCTTTGGAGAAATGTCTATTTAGGTCTTCTGCCCATTTGTGGATTGGGTTATTTGCTTTTTTGGTATGAAGCTGCATGAGCTGCTTGTATATTTTGGAGGTTAATCCTTTGTCCGTTGTTTCATAGGCAATTATTTTTTCCCATTCTGAGGGTTGCCTTTTAGTCTTGTTTATGGTTTCTTTTGCTGTGCAAAAGCTTTTAAGTTTCATGAGGTCCCATTCGTTTATTCTTGATTTTATTTCCATGATTCTAGGAGGTGGGTCAAAAAGGATGTTGCTTTGATGTATGTCAAAGAGTGTTCTGCCTATGTTTTCCTCTAGGAGTTTGATAGTGTCTGGCCTTACATGTAGGTCTTTAATCCATTTGGAGTTGATTTTTGTGTATGGTGTTAGGAAGTGTTCTCATTTCATTCTTTTACATGTTGCTGTCCAATTTTCCCAGCATCACTTATTGAAGAGGCTGTCTTTTTTCCATTGTATACTCGTGCCTCCTTTGTCAAAGATAAGGTGCCCATATGTGTTTGGGCTTACTTCTGAGTTCTCTATTCTATTCCATTGATCTTCCTTTCTATTTTTGTGCCAGTACCATACTGTCTTGATCACTATGGCCTTGTAGTATAGTTTGAAATCAGGAAGCCTGATTCCACCAACTCCATCTTTCCTTCTCAAGATTGCTTTGGCTATTCGGGGTCTTTTGCATTTCCATACAAATCGTAAGATTTCTTGTTCTAGTTCTGTGAAAAATGCCATTGGTAATTTGATTGGGATTGCATTGAATCTGTAAATTGCTTTGGGTAGTACAGTCATTTTCACGATGTTGATTCTTCCAATCCAGGAACATGGTATGTCCCTCCATCTGTTTGTGTCATCTTTGATTTCTTTCATCAATGTCTTAAAGTTTTCTGCATACAGATCTTTTGCCTCCTTAGGCAGGTTTATTCCTAGGTATTTGATTCTTTTTGTTGCAATGGTGAATGGGAGAATTTCCTTAATTTCTCTTTCTGCTCTTCCGTTGTTAGTGTATAGGAATGCAAGAGATTTCTGTGCATTAATTTTGTATCCTGCTACTTTACTAAACTCATCAATGAGTGCTAGCAGTTTTCTGGTAGAGTCTTTAGGGTTTTCTATATATAATATCATATCATCTGCAAAGAGTGACAATTTTACTTCTTCTTTTCCAATTTGGATTCCTTTAATTTCTTTTTCTTCTCTGATTGCTGTGGCTAACACTTCCAAAACTATGTTGAATAACAGTGGTGAGAGTGGACACCCTTGTCTTGTTCCTGTTCTTAGAGGGAATTCTTCCAGTTTTTCTCCATTGAGAACAATGTTGGCTTTTGGTTTGTCGTATATGGCTTTTATGATGTTAAGGTAATTTCCTTCTATGCCCATTTTCTGGAGAGCTTTTATCATAAATGGATGTTGAACTTTGTCAAAAGCTTTTTCTGCATCTATTGAAATGATCATATGGTTTTTATCCTTCAACTTGTTGATATGATGTATCACGTTGATTGATTTGCGTATATTGAAGAATCCTTGCATCCCAGGGATAAACCCCACTTGATCGTGGTGTATGATTTTTTTAATGTGCTGTTGGAGTCTGTTAGCTAGTATTTTGTTGAGGATTTTTGCATCTATATTCATCAGTGATATTGGTCTGTAGTTTTCTTTTTTTGTGACATCTTTGCCTGGTTTTGGTATCAGGGTGATGGTGGCCTCGTAGAATGAGTTTGGGAGTGCTCCGCCTTCTGCAATATTTTGGAAGAGTTTGAGAAGGATAGGTGTTAACTCTTCTCGAAATGTTTGATAGAATTCGCCTGTGAATCCATCTGGTCCTGGGCTTTTGTGTGTTGGGAGATTTTTAATCACTGCCTCAATTTCTGTACTTGTGATTGGTCTGTTCATGGTTTCTATTTCTTCCTGGTTCAGTCTTGGAAGATTGTATTTTTCTAAGAATGTATCCATTTCTTCCAGGTTATCCAATTGATTGGCATATAGTTGCTTGTAGTAGTCTCTCATGATGTTTTGTATTTCTGAGGTGTCCGTTGTGACTTCTCCTTTTTCATTTCTAATTCTGTTGATTTGCATCTTCTCCCTTTTTTTCTTGATGAGTCTGGCTAATGGTTTATCCATTTTGTTAATCTTCTCAAAGAACCAGCTTTTAGTTTTATTTATTTTTCTTATGGTTTCTTTCCTTTCTTTTTCATTTATTTCTGCTCTGATCTTTATGATTTTTTTCCTGCTGCTCCCTTTGGGGTTTCTTTGTTCTTCTTTCTCTAGTTGTTTGAGGTGTAAGGTTAGGTTGTTTATTCGATCATTTTCTTGTTTCTTAAGGTAGGACTGTATTGCTATAAACTTCCCTCTTAGAACTGCTTTTGCTGCGTCCCATAGGTTTTGGGTTGTTGTGTTTTCGTTGTCATTTGTTTCTAGATATTTTTTGATTTCCTCTTTGATTTCTGTAGTGATTCCTTGGTTGTTTAAGAGTGAATTGTTTAGCCTCCATGTGTTTGTATTTTTTGCAGTTTTTTTCCTGTAATTGATATCTAGTCTCATGGCGTTGTGGTCTGAGAAGATGCTTGATATGATTTCAATTTTCTTGAATTTGCTGAGGTTTGATTTGTGACCCAAGATGTGATCTATCCTGGAAAATGTTCCGTGTGCACTTGAGAAGAACGTGTATTCTGTCGTTTTTGGATGGAATGTCCTATAAATATCAATTAAGTCGAGATGGTCTAATGTGTCATTTAAAGCTTGTGTGTCTTTATTTATTTTCTGTTTGGATGATCTGTCCATTGATGTAAGTGGGGTGTTCAAGTCTCCCACTATTATTGTGTTACTGTCGATGTCCCCTTTTATAGCTGTTAGCATTTGCCTTATGTATTGAGGTGCTCCTATATGGGGGGGCATAGATATTTACCATTGTGATATGTTCTTCTTGGATGGATCCCTTGATCATTATGTAGTGCCCTTCCTTGTCTCTTTTAATAGTCTTTACTTTCAAGTCTAATTTGTCTGATATGAGTATTGCTACTCCAGCTTTCTTTGGACTTCCATTTGCATGGAATATCTTTTTCCATCCCTTCACTTTCAGTCTATATGTATCCCTTGGTCTGAAGTGGGTTTCTTGTAGGCAGCATATAGAAGGGTCTTGTTTTTGTAGCCATTCAGCCAGTCTGTGTCTTTTGGTTGGAGCATTGACTCCATTTACATTTAAAGTGATTATTGACATGTGTGTTCCAATGACCATTTTCTTAATTGTTTTGGGTTTGTATTTGTAGGTGTTTTCCTTTTCTTGTGTTTCCTACTTAGAGAAGTTCCTTTAGCACTTGTTGTAAGGCTGGTTTGGTGGTGCTGAATTCTCTGAACTTTTGCTTGTCTGGAAAGCTTTTGATTTCTCCCTCAAATCTGAATGAGATTCTTGCTGGGTAGAGTATTCTTGGCTGTAGGTTTCTCTCTTTCAGGACTTTCAGTATATCCTGCCATTCCCTTCTGGCCTGCAGAGTTTCTGTAGAAAGGTCAGCTGTTATCCTGATGGGTTTTCCCTTATATGTTGTTTGTTGCTTTTCTCTTGCTGCTTTTAATATTTTTTCTTTGTGTTTAATTGTCATTAGTTTGATTAATAGGTGTCTTGGTGTATTTCTCCTTGGGTTTATTCTGTATGGGACTCTCTGTGCTTCTTGGACTTGGTGAATTATTTCCTTTCCCATGTTGGGGAAGTTTTCCACTAGAACCTCTTCAAATATTTTCTCAGACCCTTTCTTGTTTTCTTCTTCTTCTGGGATGCCTATAATTCGAATGTTGGTACGTTTAAGGTTATCACTGAGGTCTCTGAGGCTGTCTTCTAGTCTTTTTATTTTTTTTTCTTTTTCCTGCTCTGTGGCGTTTATTTCTCCCATTCTATCTTCCAACTCACTTATTCGTTCTTCTGCCTCAGTCATTCTGCTGGTTATAGCATCTAGAGTATTTTTAATTTCAGTTATTTTGTTATCCATTGCTGTTTGTTTTTCTGAGTTCTTATGAACTGTTTCTTGTACTTTCTCTAATTTGTTATCGAGATTTTGTATCATTTTTACTATCATTACTCTAAATTCTTTTTCAGGCATTTTTCCTATTTCCTCCTCATTTATTTGGTCTTGTGGGTTTTTTTCCTGCTCCTTTGCCTGCATGGTGTTTCTTTGTTTCCTCATGGTTGTCCAAGCTTTTGGGGTTGCTTGTCCTGGTGATAGAGGTGTTTATAGAAGACTGTCCAAGCCTCAGACTAATGTCCAAGTATTGGATTAAACGTATATTCAGTCTAGGAAACACATACATGTATAAGACACACAATTATTGAATCCGTTAGGACATAAGGCTCTAGAAAGACCTGACAGAACCCCAGTGTGCTATCAGATATTCAAAGAGAAACCCAGCAGAAATTGACAACTGAAACAGAACAAATCAGAGACAAAAGCAAAAGCAAACAAACAACAAATAACACCCTACACATACAAACATCAATCCAGGGAGATTTTGTAAGCTACGATCAAATATAGAAATGAGCTGGAGTACCACCAGAGAGAATGGAGATTCTCAGAATGTAATTAGACAACTGTACTAAGAACTAAGATAAAGACAAAAGCCTAATATTAATACCAAGGCAGTGCATCATCTGGAGAATAGAGCAAGGAGTTTGAGCAGACCGATAGTGTTGCTTATAAGTATGTTAAGATAAAATACACTTAAAATGGCTGGAAGAAAGGGGAACAGAAGAGCGTAATGTGGTTGGAAATATGCAAAGAAAAAGAAAGGAATAGAAGTGTATAAAAGAAAGGGATGAAAGGAAAGTATGAAAGATATTTTGTCCGTACTACCAAAAACTTAGCTAGATATAGAAGTATATAAAAAGGCAAAAAAAAAAAAAAAAAAAAGAATAAAAAATATCCTTAAAAAATTATGTTATAAAACTTGTAGATCCCTTAGGGCTAAGATCGTATTTAATAAATCAAAAAAAAAAAAAAAAAAAGAGAGAGAAAGAAAAAAAAAAAAAAAATCCAGAACTGATCCCAGAATGGACCAGTTCAATAGGTATTGATACTACTATTTCTGTTTCCTTAGCGTCTCAGCTCTAAGTGTCCTTCTCCTTGCCTTGGGTTTTTTTTTGCGTTATTCTGTGACCAGCAGAGGTTCCTTTATTGTTCGTCTGTAAGCCTCGGTGTGTGGGGAGGGAGAGGGTACAATAGTGGCTCCTTCTCCTGGGAGTGAGTGAGCAGTGGCGCACTGTTGTTTCAGTCAGGCTTGGAGGTGCCTGTTGCAGAGGGCGCTGGTGGCTCAGGCGTACACAGAAAGTCTTAGAGTTGGGCCTCTCTCGGGGTTTTTTCTTTTTGATGCTGTTTTTTTTTTTTTTTCTCTCGGCAGCCTCCCTGCTGCTGGCGTTGCAAGGAGTTTTAATCTAGCCCCGCCCGAGTGCCTGAGGGTGCTTGTTATCCCTGAGTGCCTTAGGTGGCCCGCAGGGCGTCTCTCCACTGCCTGTTGCAGAGGTGCGGAAAGAGAGGGAGAGGCTATGCGCGCGGCTCCTCCCCCGCGCCCGGGAGCCTGCAGCCTCCAGCCGCCATCATGGCCGGGCAGCTCTCAGGGACGGGCACTGCTCTCCGCGGACCTCTTCCCTCCTGTGCTCTCGGTCCGTCACCCTACCGGCAACAATATTTCTCCCCCTGAACCAGCTCTCCGGTTCCCACGCTCCCGCTCCTGGACCCTCCGTTCAGCCGCGGATGGATGTCTCGGTCCGGGAACGCTGAGCTGCGCTGCGGACCGTCCGTATGTTTATCACTCCCTCCCGTCTGCCACAGCTCCACCGCTTCACCCTCTTTGAGCCCTCGTAGATGCCTCCCTACCGGCTATGTCGGGCTCCCCGCTGCCCTTTCTGGTGTCCGAGGCCATCTGCTGGTGTTCAGCTGGTTCTCTGTGGGAATGACTGTGTCCTTCCGTGCATTCCCAATGCAACTGTGGAGAGGGATGCACTCCACGTCTCTCTACTTCGCCGCCATCTTGAGATCACTCATTTTGCCAGTTTTTTGATGAACATTGTATAAAAGAAAATGGTGACCAGAATTATGGTTTCAGTCTGTGAGCATAAGACAAAAATAAAATTAAATAACCAAGGGTATTAAGGTTTTATTTTTGTGGATTGAGATATAGAGGATTGAGTTAATCACACTCTCATTGTCGTCACTGGTCTTCGCAAGGACTTCCTCTTGATTGTATGTGTGTGTATGTGAACGTGTGTTTATATATGTGAATGTATAGGTACATGCATTAATCTGTGTATGCTTGTATTTATTACCTTTCACTTTCAACAACTCTCTTCCCCTCCCCTTTTCCTGTTGGGTACCTATTCGAATGTATTTAATGTATATGTTACTGTGTATTATCATTCGGTGTGTATATATTTTTAATGTACATAAGGGTTATCCCACAATATATATTTCATTCTCCTCCTAAATTTTCTTCACTCATCACTTGCCTTTAGGAGCCATTCATGTTGTTCTATGTGTACCTTGCTTCTAGTTGCTCCAAGTGCTCCATGGGGTACCTCTATCACATCTGTCCTGTCTACGCAGGACCTGTCTACACATGGACACCTGGATTGTTTCCAACTTCCTGTCACTGCAGTGAAATTATTATTCTATTGGTTTTTAGTATTCAATGTCATTAGAGTTCTTATGACAATCTGATAATCATTTCTTTATAGATACAATAGAAGCCCTCTTTTCCAAAGTATTCAGGGTAGTACTTGGTTAACTAATTAAAAAATTATTAAAACTGGAATTTGTAGAAGTCATACATAATTTAAAGATTTTATTTTAGCTTAAAATGTTTAAGTGTATTTTAGTAGCCATTTAAAAAAAAAGAGTAGGGTAAAGGCTTTTCCATTGTTGAATTTGCATGTATATTTACTTTTGTTTTTTCAAAAAAGTATTTATTTTATTTATGGTTTTTCTCTATTTTTTCCTTTTCAAAAAACTTATTTATTTATTTGTTTATTTTTTGCTTTATTGAGATACAATTGACATATAACATTGTGTAAGTTTAAGGTGTACAAAGTGTTAATTTAATATACTTATGCATTATGAAATAATTACCACTGCAGTGTTAGCTAACACTGTCGTCACCTCACATGATCACCATTTCTTTTTTGTAATGAGAACATTTAAGATCCACTGTCTTAGCAAGTTTAAAGTGTATAATATGGTATTATTAACAAAGTATAATATGGTATTATTAACTCTAATGACCATGCTGTACATTAGATTCCCCAGAACTTATTCATCTCATAACAGGAAGTTTGTATTCTTTGACCACCTTCACCCATTTCCCTGACTCCTCAGCTCCTGGTAACCACCATTCTACTCTCTTTATGAGTTCAGCTTTTTTAGTGATATCATACAGTATTTGTCTTTCTCTGTCTGACTTATTTCACTACTTATGGCTTTATTTTAGTATGGGCCTGCTTTTGGAATTTATTTTCATGTTTCTTGTATAAATGCCATGTCAAGCGCCTTATGCGTTTTTCTGTTTCATTTTCTTTGAAGAGAAGTGAGAACTTCAATATATTGTTGAGAAATCTAAGTGCAGAGTTCTATCAGATTTTTAAATTTTCTCTTTTTCACAGTTGTCCATCAAAATGACTTGCCTTTATCAAGTATTCCCAAAGCATTCAACTTAGTTTTCAGAGTAATGATTGATATCTTTCTTTTCATTTTCACATTTAATTAAATATGTAGCCTATAGCTACACAGAAGGAAACAAATGGAATTCTACAAACGTGATTTTGTTTTGTTTAAATTTGGAGAGGCTTAGTTATTTTTCTAGTTTTTGAAACTCAGGCTTTCTTTGCTTTAGTTTCCTGGGAGCTTGGGCCTAGAAGCCATGCTTTGATATTTTCAAAAAGCATAAAACCAGGCTTAGAACTTTAAAGAAACAGTAGATTAAAAAGCATTTATTTTTTTATTTTATTTATTTTTTTTATTTTTTAAGCTCTTTATTGGAATATAATTACTTTACACTCTTGTACCAGTAAAAAGCATTTCTTATATTGCAAAGAGTTATTCATGTATGAGGTGGTTTTAACCTCTGTGTCTTTTATTGTCTTCACCACAGTGAAGCCCTGCCTTTGGAACACTAAGTGGAGCCCAAAATAAATATTTGTTCAATAAATGAGTGAATGAATTAAAACTTGGAGAAAGTTTAAGTGTGGTTTCTTTTTTTAAATAATTAAACAATTTTTATTGAGATATAGCGTGGTGTAAGTTTAAGATGTACAACGTGTTATACAATGGTGAGTCAAAAATTTTCCACACTCTGGTTATATTAAAACTTCTGTTGGCCACACTGTCTTATCAGCACTTTCCATTCAAGGCTACTGTCTCCCCAGTCACTGCTGTGCAGGTGTGAATGTGTTACATCAGTTCATTTGTAACTGGGGTGTGAGCAAAAATGGATGCCCCACTTGTGATTTGCGTGAAAGAAGAGCAGCGTCTGGTGATTCATTTTTTGTGGTCTGAGGGTGTGCACCTCTGCATACTTTTGCCCGCACTGTTGACACTGTGCAAAAACTTCGTTTTGAGGCTTTAAAGCATCCTCCCTATGGTTCTGATCTTGCTCCATAGGACTTTCACCTGTTTGGTCCACTCAAAGCAGCCCTATGAGGACGAAGAGTTACTTCTGATGAAGAAGTGAAGACAGCAGTGCATTTGTGGCTCACAGCTCAGCCTAAAACATTTTTAAATAAAGGAATGTGAAACCATGTTGACAGATGGACAAGATGTATTGAAAAGCAAGGAGATTATGTTGAAAAATGATGTATTTGTCTTTTCTAAAAGTTAATTAAAAATAAATTCTACAGCCAGAGTGTGGATAATTTTTGACTTAATATTGCAAAATAATTACCACTATAGAGTTAATAAGTGTGATTTCTGATGCTAACTTATGCCATCTTAAACACTGTGGTATAGAACACTATATGTAAAGGATTTCTCTGGGCTGTCACATTTTAAGAAGAATGTGATTTCTTTTTACTGCACTCTTAGTAGAAACGTAAGAAGAAATTTTCATTTGCTTTCCTAACAAAAGAGGGTACTACTCAAATTCTCTGTAATGATAGTGGTTACACTTAAAATAGGCTGCTAAAATATTTGTGTGTGTGTGTGTGTGTGTGTGTGTGTGCAGAATTCTTCTGTACAGAACTTTAAGCTGGTTGCATTACTTCAGTTCTGGAGAGGGTAAAAAATAAATAAAATGGGTATTTATGCCAAATTCTAAGAAACAAAGAAAACATTAATAGATGGATAGCTGGATATATGTAAAGTACTCACATTCTTGTTTATTCATCCATTAAACAAGTACTTCTTACCATTCTGCAATGTGCCAGTCACTATGATGAAAAATATTGACAACGTTACTGCCCTCATGCAGCTTACATTTTAATTAGGTAGGAGCTAAAAAATTTGAAAGGAGCTAATTAAATGAACAAACATAGCAATTATAATATGATAAGGGCTAGAAAGGAAATAAAAAGGATTTGAACCTAAGGAACATAGGGAAGACTGGTCTGGGATGGTTCCTTTGAAGAGGTAACATTTACTTTATTTATTTATTTATTTATTTAATACAATGCGTTTATAATACTAAAGTGGTAACATTTATATTGAGGTCTAAAGGAGAAGAAGGAGCCAGCCAGGGGCCAGAGAAGGTCACACTCACAGAGGGAGCCTCAGTTCTATGTGCTCTGCGACTTCTGTTAATCATTTCAAACAAGCTCTGAGGCATATGAAATCTTTATGGATTTAAACCCAATTTAAAGCAATTAAAAGAAATGAAACCAGTGGAGATACCCCTTGAATACCAAGGCACTATCCACTACCATCCCCTACCAAGCCCTCCCCCCTCCCCACAGAAACCACGGTTTAATGGGAATGTTTTCACGTCCATTTTTCTCTCAAGAATTCTTGTGTGTAAGCCTATAATGTTGGAACTCACTTTTTAAATATATATATATATATATATATTCTGATAAAAAAAGAAAGGAAACTTATAGAGGAATATGTCAGTAATTTACGAATCTGGATCATTCATTCTCACTAGATTATGGCCTGTTTCCTACTTCATAGGTTATTCTCTTCCTTTTCTCTTTCCACTCTCTTTTTGTTTATTACACTGCTTATTAGCATTTCTATTAAGCAGTTCTGAGGAGGGGAAGAATCAATCAAGGAAAGGAGCTTCAATTTGAGGCTAAAATCAGATTATTTTTGGATTCTCTGTGGATTTCCTTTATCCATGTTATTTCTGCCCCAATAGCATAGACTAACACAAGCTGATTATATTGTATAACATAGAGACAGACACAGCTAGAGGTTTTGGGAGTACAGATATATTTAAACTAAAACTTCTAGGTGACAAAGTTATTTAAGTGATTACAGCCTGAAGAGTGTTGAGGTGATGCTGGTGATACAAACAGAGGCTGTACTTAGAAAGCATGTTGTTGCCGGTAGCCCTAGGGTACAACATCTACAGTAAGGGATTCTTCACGTCCCAGGAGTGGCTGAGCCTGTGTTGGAAAAGGTAGACCAGGTTCTGTTCTTGGCCTTCTCCTATTTGTGATGATACCCTTTAACCCACGCAAGCTGTGTTCTTGTTAGTTAGGAAACAGAAAGAGTATGTTTGAAATATTCACTAGCAATGTGAAAAAAGCCCAAGCATACACCCTAAGTCATGGCCATCACTCACTTTGTTTGTATGTCTTGTAAAAGCCTCCCTGTTCTTTCTTTTCAGGCCTAAAGCTATTTCTTTTTGAATGTCCATTGGCCTACTGTGTTCCCAGGGGCCCGAGGAGCTGTTTCTCCCTGGGACGCTTGAGGACAGGGGAGGTCGAAGACCAGCTTCCATGGGTGGGTCAGAAGAGGACATGGTGAGATTCTGTGTCCTTGGTGGGGATGTATTTGTGCTGAACTTGCAAAAAGCATGAGTTCAGTGTCATCTTTTTTCAGTATTTCCTGAACAATTGATTTATTCCACATTATTAATGAACTTTGCAGCAGTTCCACTTGTCAGAGCCTACTCTGTAGGGGTCAATAATGAGAGGAAACCTGATGTTAGTGAATCCAGCTTAAGTGATTCTGTCATGCTAACGATTCAATATATCAGGACAAATGTCAGCTCCTTCCAATATGTTAATTCCTCTGATCTTATTTGCATAAACTACAGTCAATGAAATACAAGCTCCCTCTCTAAGATAGTTAATGGAGATTTGTAAAAGATTTTTAATTTACTTTTCTTTGGTCCCCTTCAACATAAATTCTCGAGTGAAAAAAGGGATATGGAAAGCAAGAATCACAGATTGGGAAGAGGATATAAAATATTACAAAAGCTAAAATATAAAGGAATATAAAATCCATAGGTAGAAACTTCGTTGTTTCTTAAGAATTCTGTGCATTTGCATTTACTGCTTTCAAGAGGAGCAATTACTGTCTAAAGAAACTTGAGAACAAAGCATTGATGTATTCCTTTTATATTTTGAGTTGAGTTTTCAGTTCGGGTAGTCTCCTGAGGTAAATCACCAATTCATTGGTTTTCCATAAGGACATGAAATCTGGGTTTCCTATCTTTCCTCCTAACCCACGACATTTCCTTGAGGTCACTGACATGTGAAAACAATGTTTATTTTAGAATCAGCATTTCTCTTGCTCTCAAGTCCAAGATGAATATAGATCACAATTTAAAATTAAGAGATCAGAATTTCTTTTATTTCTTTTTTTCTGGGACGAACTACATAGTTATCTGATTTATCCAATGAAGAAGTCATTTCTTTCTTTCTTTTTTTTTTTTTAACAAGCTTTAAGATTCATTTAGCGTTCTTAAGATTTTATCAATTGGTTGCCGCCTGGGATTTATTAGCTTTCTTTTTTTAACATTTTTTTTTTATTAGCTTTCTGTATCTATTTGCACTATTGGCAGCTGTAATTTTCATTCGGACTGCAAACATTTCTCTTGTATACTAATTTCCTTGTCTTTGTTTTGTAATGTGGCTCGAAATTTTACTTCTTCACCTAAGACATTTAACATAGACTACTTTATTCATGTAACTTTGGTAGAGGTTAAAAAAAAAAAATAAGATAGACCTAGAATTTTATTGTTCACATTTGCTTAAGCAGTTTCCTGCCTCCCTTGCAGTCTCACTTCAAGTGAGATAACAAAGATGTTGTTGATGGCTACGGGTGCCATCCGTCAGCACAGAGCAGTGTCGGCAACACGGCCCGCGCGCTCCATCCGTGCTTTAGTGCTTCCCTGCCATCAGACGGGTCGCCTGTCCGTTTCTCTTGTTTTTTAGGTTGCAGGATGAGTTTAATAAAGTTATCCAAGTCATTCCTCTGACCTAGATTGCGGTGTTTCATCTTCTTCCCCCTCTTTAATTTTAAATACGCAGAGCCTCGTACTTTGCAAATTAGTACAGTGAGTGTCCAGACCATATTTTGCGCATCCTTTGCTCTAATACATAAAATTGGGATTAATATTTTCACATGTTCTTCACCTATGGTGAGCAGGTAAGAGTGTCTTATTACAACATCTGTAGTACTTGAAGTGGAGGATTGTGGCCCTGAAAGGCAACTCCAGTTAATAAGTGAGCTACCACCAGGCCTTCACTTTCTAAGAGAGCCCTTAATTGTGAATAAGGGAGGAGTTTTGATAACTTCAGAGAGTTCATTTATCCTCCACACTCACCTTCATCAGCTAGATTTTAAACTCCAGGAAAAACAAAGACCGATTTTCCTTTGTTTCACCACGATAACAAACACAATGCTATATAAGGTAGTAAATGATGTCTATGTATCTTGTAGAATTTTCTAAAGGATAATGGATCTTCTTTGCGGAAAAAAAATATGCACATATATCTATGTATATGTACACACACATGTATATGAAATAAATGACTAAAGGTAAAAAAAAAATTCCTCACATTGGGATTGGTGATTATCAGTTTGACCAGGATATTCAGCTGGTTTGAAAGTTAAATCTTATCTCTGCTACTAAAAAGCCTTCTAAATTTAGCTGAGTCGGGCCGCTCATGTGTTGTAGGAAATAAATAATGTGGGTGATTTCTTTTGCCTGCCCTCCCTTGCCAGGTCTTCAGGTTCCCCCTGCAAGGTTTTCCAGGCCTGTTAGAAAACCTGTCGCCTCTTGGACCCTGGAAGTGCCAGTTTCTCTGAGCGCGGTGTCATCAACTCACTCCTCTGGTAACCAGACTCGGGCTAATATTCTACCACGCCAATTGTTCCCTTGACACCAATCATCATGGATGAGGGGCCTTGTGGAGATGATGCCCTTGTGTGTGTTTCCTCACCACCGCATATGGTACGTGTGAAAGACGACTCTCTCCAACACTTATTACTAGCGCTTGATTTCGGAAAGTTTCTTAATTGCCATCTCCCTGATGGTTGAATTTCACCATCTTCTAAATGGGCAGGATCCGGTGAGGGGGAACCTGTTGTAGGCACCGTGCACACTGTGAGGTGCTCTTCCACAGTGAGGCTCTGTCTCATTTTATATCTTTGCTTCCCTCCTTCCCCTTGCTTCTTTTACTTACTGTCTCCCTCCTTCCTCTCTTCCCTTCTTCTCTCCTCTTTCCCCTTTCTTCCATCCTTTTTTCCTTCCCCTAGTCTCTCAGCTAAACTTCCTCCTTTCTTGTGGCCCTTCTGTCTTCCTTACCTTCACCCTGCCCCTGCCCTTCGGTTCTTAGAGGATATGTAGCTGTTCCCTAGACTCCTATACAATGAAGTGTGTGTAGTGGGCAAGTAGAATAAGGGAAAACATAGAACAAATAGGAATGATAACACTAAGGGAAAAGTTGGTATGAGGCTGGGCAAATGGAAGGAGAAAAATGTGATTGGATAAAACATTCTCATTATCTTTGAAGAAGAAAACACACATTCTTCAAGAAAGACAAAACTTTCCTGGTAATTAGGTCTGAGGCAAATTTCTCACTGGAATCTAACAGGAGGCACACAAATCTGGTTCTTCATAAGATCCTTACAATAAAAGCAATGGTGGGTTTCCAGATGTTTATAGTTTGCCCTTACCTAAACTGAGGGCATGATGTAAGAATACCAGTTGTGTTCAGGGCCAGAATATGACTTCTGGTGGCTTACCTTCTTGATGAAAAGATTTTATCCGGGGATAAAGCCTAGAACACAAAATGGTAATAACCCCTGGTTGATGTTTTCTTGGATCCCTCCTGGTCATACCAGAGCCAGTCTCTTACTAAGTCCCCTGTTACTACTTGAAGTACCAGCTCAATCTCACGTGTATTCATACACAACCTGGTGAACTATAGTCTCCACACAGCATGTGCTGAGTTCTCCCTCTCTTGCTCTGGCCTCTCTTTCCAAGACTTTGACCTTGAAATTATTTGGCAGTTTGTGTGCAGCCATTACAGCTCGTGTTCTGCATGAGCCTCATTATGGTGTCAGAGCTAAGAGTGCTCCCCAAGTGCCCTGGTTGTTCAGCCCTCCCAAAGGGGCCAAGCACCACGAGATTGCAGATGACACCAGTCCTTGGGGTTCTCAGTGTGCCAAAGCTGAGTTTAATCATGGTAAGGTAGGGAGGATATGTCTCTCATCTACTGTGAGTCACACTTCCTTACCAAGGTACCAATTAGGGCTGCTTGTGACCTCTCTCAAAGAGTCTACAGAAGAAACAGTTCCTTCAGTCTCTTACTTCAGACTATTTCCAGAGGGGGCATTAGTGACTCATGGGGCTGGGTCAGGAGATGTGCATGCTCTCTCCCTTCCTCTGAAGCCAGACTCTTTCCTCAACCTCAACTTAAAAATAAGCCTATTCAACTGAATGCCTGAGGGCCCCCACCCCGTCAGTGCACCACGTGTTTCCACATGTGTCAGAGTCCCCACAGTAAACCCAACTGAGGCTCAAATTAGAATCCAGTTAAATCTGGAAGAAAAAATGTGAGCCTTTTGATTCAATTGCATTTAATAATTGAATCAAATAATCTTGAAGGATAAATGCCACTATCAAATGGTATTCCATACATGTGATTTTTTTATACCTTTAAAATATACTGATTACTGTTTGTAGAGAAAATTGCAGGCTAGAAAAGATTTTCCCTAGGAATCTAAAGGACAGTAACATGGGGAACATAGCGTTCAGGGATGGTGTCTTCAGCTGCGAGTAACAGAAAACTCTGCTCAAATTGCCCAATTTAACAAGGAGTGTAGGGGGAACAGGGTTCCCGGTGTAGTAGTTCTTTAGGGTGCTAGATTTTTTCCTGTGTTATTCTCTTGGCTCCACCTTCTGCCATCTGTTGGCCTCATCCTCAGGCAGGATTACAACATCAGTTCCAGGGGGTGACATCCAAAATTGACAATGTCTAGAAGGAGCATGAGAGCATGTCTTTCTTTCTTTGTCTCTTACTCTTTCTCTGAGTGACAAAACCTTTACCTGCCACTGCCAAGTAGTGTCACTGCCAGTGACACGGGCCAGAATTAACTCTTCTGTGCATTACTTAACCAGTCACTTGCAAGGGGAACAATACTAGCTTAATTGTCTTAGATTAATCACATGGGGTGGACGGGATGTTGGGGATTTAACCATCAGGACCACTCCAGTGCTTTTGAAATCACACAGTATGTCAGTTGTCTGTGGACAATGGTTGGATGCCCCTGATCCTCATCTTTTTGGTCCTACCCTGATGGACACCTAGAGGTATTCATTCTGTCATAAATTCAGTAATTTGTGTACAGGTGGTTGCAAACTTCAGCTGTAAGTCTTTTTGGCTTTGTTATTCCTTTCTATAAGATATTTAAACAGAAAAGTATGTCAAATACCATGTCTTTCCTATTTTCTCAAATTCCCTTATCTTTAGCTGCAATCTCTCTTGTGGGCTTTGACCATGCTTATCCAATTACCTACTAGATATTTACAGGGAAACATCATAGTGGATGTAGTAGTTTGGCACTGTCTCCTTTCCAACTGTCTTCTCTTGGGGCTTCCTAAAGTGCAGAGTCTGGAAAACTAAAAAAAATTTTAAATAAAACAAAGTGCAACATTTCCCAGTCTCCCTTGTAGCTAGGCTCCTGGGTTCAAAATATGTTCTTCCTACTAGATGTGTTCTTGTGAGATTGGAAAGGTGGAAATGAGGCAAGGCCATGGCGCAGCGGCTTTGCCATTGAGCTGCTACCCAGCAAGGCCATAGACACATATTGGGCTTTTCTGTAGCACTGGATCAGGGTCCAGGCGCTTCCTCTGTGGCCATGGAGAGCAGTTGTCGTGACAGCACCACCTTCATGATTCTGGATCCCAGTTACGGTGGTGGATTCTCAACATGAAGAATTACCAGACAGTATCCTGAAATCCCTTCATTGTTTTAGTAGCAAAGATAAGAGCTTCCCTGGCAGACCAGCTCCATAGTGTTCCTTTAGTAGTTGTTTCTGGAGGGCCAGCCTGGAATCCTCTCCTCTAGTGTTTCCGGTTATTTTTAAGCATTTAATTCCCTGTTTTAAATCTTTTTCTGCTGACATTAACTTGAGTGTTTTTTGGCTGAAACCTGACTGATACAACATTCTATTGTCATATCAAACTCAGTTTGTTTACAGTGAAACTATGTTCACCTCTCCTAATTAGCTCTTACTTCTGACATCCTTAAGTATTATTACTCACGGTTATCTTTTTTTTCCTTCTTCTTTTTCTTTCATAGCCAAGCAAATATTTCAAAGTGTCTCTTTTTGTGTGTCCCTTTCTTCCTAGTCCCCATGCTAGCATTAAAACCAGACTTTACCACTTCTAGGCCTGGAATATTTAAATAGTCTCTTGGCTATTCTTCTCAATTCCATTTCTTTCTACTTTTTAATCGATTGTGCCCCCAAATGTCAAAGTTATCTTCATAAAATATTGTTTTTATCATAGCACTGCCATTCAGTGCAACAATCGTAAAGGATTTTTAAAACACTTACCCTTACATTCAATGTTCTCGAAAATCTTGTTTCAACCGGTGTTCAAATGTATCTTTTTTGGGGGGGGGGTAACTCATAGAGACTCTACTGTGTCAGAGGTGCTGTGTTACATGCTTGGCTGGCAATTTCCTTAAATCTTCCCTTCAAGGTAAATACTATCATCCTTATTTTCTAGGTGAATACATTGCAGCTTAGGTATGTTAAATAGCTTTTCCCAGGTAACACAGTAAACAAATGGTAGCCCAGGATACAACCTACACTGAGTGGTTCCAACACTCAGCATAATAAGTATATTATAAATTCTTTTCCAAAGTCTCAGTGGTGGGTTAAATGCCTCTGGAACATGCACATTCCCTCTCTTGGACCTGTGCTCTTACATGTCTTTCTCTCTCCTCTTCATGAATTCCTTTCCCCACTATTCATCTCACTAAATTTCAGATTTCAATCTAATCTTCTCCTCTATGAAGGCTACTTTGAACTTTTTAGGTAATTTCTGAAGCTCAAATAATCTATTATCTGGCAATAGGTCTTAGGAATCTCGGAATGGGATATTCTTTACTTACCTTGTTTAACTTCTCATACATAAGTCTTGACTCTTATAATAGCCAATATGCCCCTTGAGGCAAGGATGATGTGCTACACCTCTATAACTCCTCTAACCACTTAAGGTACAATAGGAATTGCACTGATCTTGGAACTAGCAGTACTGGTCCTCATCCTCCCACTTACTGTCCTTGAGAACTTAAGACAAGGAAATTAACTTTAAGGAGTAAAGTAACTTTCTCTTACTTGTAAAATAGAGCTAAAAAGAGCTTCTTTCTCTTTCTCACAAGGCATTGATTCTCAGCCTTTAAGACTTTTTTTTTAAGGTTTTTTTTTTTAATAATTTTTATTGGAGTATGGTTGCTTTACAATGTTGTGTTAGTTTCTACTGTATAGCCAAATGAATCAGCTATACGTGTACATATATCCCATCTTTTGGAGATTTCCTTCCCATTTAGGTCACCACAGAGCACTGAGCAGAGCTCCTTGTGCAGCCTTTAAGATTCTGATGAAAGCTACAAGACATTCTCTGGTGAACAAATGTACTTGTGCACAAATACACAAATTATTTGTTCAGTTGAGGGTATTCCTTTGCTTCTTGAAGCCATTCATGGACCTGAGTCAATAATCCCTCTCATAGTGTTACTGAGGATCGGATAAAATATTGCATAAGAAAACTCTATGTAAACTTATGTTATATGAAGTAAGATGGCATTCAGCAACGTATTAAATTAATAAGTGAATGAATGAACCTTAGGATTGGTAGGGATCTTACGAATTCATCAAGTTCATTTCTCCTGTTTTCAAAGAGTTTTCCTAGAACTTTTAAGATCATTATATTAAAGAACTCCAGAGAAAAGAATTCCTATGACTCAGTTTACTGTAGTATGCCACTGTCAAAAATTTCCTTCTTGGATATAAATTAGTAATTCATAAAAGAAGACATACAAATGTTCAATGAACATGTGGAAACAAATTTCACACTGATAGATAAATACATGCAAATTAAAACCATAGTGAAATATTGTTTGTCATTTATTACAATGTGATCAGTAAACAGAATGATAATAGCCGGTGTTACAGAGGGAGTGGTATGCCCCTGTATTGCAAGTGGGAATAACTTGGCTTAATCTTTCTGGAGGGCAATTTGACAATAGTTAAAAAAAGCTTATATTTGCATACCTGTTTACTAATCAGTTCTGTTTTTAGAAATTTCTCCCATGGTGCACCCCTATGCCCTAGGTATCAAAAGGTGCAAAAATATGTTTACAAGGGTGTTATTGAAGCATTATTTATAAGTATCAAAAATTGGAGACAATGTAAATATGGAATTTGCTAACTAAATTTTAGCATATTCATGTAAGGGGATACGTCGTAGCCTGTTTAATATTGTTGTAGACTATACAATAATTTAGACAAATGTTCACATCAAATTGCTATGAAAAAAGAAACCATAAAATTATACATAGAGTACAGAAAAAAGAATACATTTTTATTCATAGAAAACACAGCCAGAGAGGACTCATGCCAACATAATCGTGGTTATTTGGGGTTGAAGAGATAATGGGAGCTGGTAATTTTATTTTTTGTTTATTTGTGCTTTTGACTTTGAAAAGAGTAAACCTGCATTAATTTTATAATAAGAATAAAGTTGTTAAAATGTTTACATTTGATTTCAATTCTCCTGGCTTCTTCTTCAGTTTTAATGAAGTGGAACATAGCTAATGAACTTCTTCCATACAGAACATTCACATAGTTTGTCATCTTTTCACAGTTCCCTCTCACACGTGGCCAGTTAAAACCAACACAAGTTTATTTTTTCTCCTAATTTGCAGCTTGCTTGTCTTTCACTGATTCTCTTTTGGTATGGCACTGTAGCACACAAAGGTTATTTCTGAAGTCATTAACCTCTCTCTCTCTCGTGTTTTGGATTTCTTTGACACGAATCTAGAAAGGAGGCAAGCTTCTTTTTCCTAAGATGAGGTTTCTACTGTGCACTGAGGTTGAAGTAATTGGTGGCATACCATGGAGTAAAAAGACATTGGGAATTTACAGTCTGAAACCCTGGTTTGGGATCTCAGCTCAGTGTTTTCCTAGTCTTATAAACTTTTTAGAAATCTTTAACCTCCCTCAAATTTAGTTTTCTTATCTGTAAATGGTAATAATAATAAATGCACATATACATACAGACCTAAGTGAAGTCAAAGGGCTGTGTTAACGGGTAAATGTGATAACATATTTGACAGAACTTTACAAACCCCAGCGTGCTCTACAGATCTGAGTTGTATTTGTTCTCTTGTCAAGGAGATTGGCAGGGGAATGGGGAGAAGGAAGTGCTTCAGGGATGCAGAGGAGCCTTAGTCTTCCTGATGTATGAGAATGGATGGCTGATGTTAGGATACATCAAATTTGGGTCAAACAATGGCTTCTTATTCACGTTTCTGCCTTTGCCTTTCCTTCTGTCTTCTTCCGTGTTAAAAACTCAACTAAATTTACTAGGAGAAATCTCACCCTTTAAATAGTCTATATTGGCATAGTTTTCTTTTTTACCATCTCTGAAAATTGAGATGTGAGCAAATCATTTCACCTCTGGTAGCAGAGATGTATGGGACCATATGCTCCTGTAGTACCAGAAGGGCAAAATCCAATTTAGTAGAGGCAAGAAAAAAAAAGGAATGGTGATAAATTTCTACATAAATGGCTTATGTTAGCATGAGATCATCTAAAATCCTATTGTTTGTCAAGTAAAAAATAGAGATGAAGGGAGTTGGAAACACTTTCCATCACAAAGTTTGTGGCAGAATCAAGACACGAGCCCAGGTCTTCAGAACAAAGCTCAGTGTATCGTATCATAGTTGTCTCCTAGCCTCCCTTTCTGTACCCACCAAAAGCTTCAAAGCCAGGGTATATAATTTGATATCTTATACTTTACTCAGAGAGTGTCATCAGCCATTCAGCGAGTATGATTGTGTGTGGGGATAAATGGGAATGTAAAAAGTCTTAAATTGGCAAATCTTTCTATGTTCACACAGGATAAAGTCATTATTATCCAATCAAAGCCTTCCTTGGGTCCTATCAATTGATTTTAAGGCTCTGTAATAAATTATATATGCTGGTCATTTTGCTTTGTGGTGGGAAGAAATATCTGATTCTGTTTATTCAGTGGTCTTACCTTAGTTTAGGAAGATGATTCTAGAATGGCCATCTTGAATTTTTCTTCTTGGTTATGCTCCAGCCCTCACTCCAGATTTTATAGTAATTAATGCAAAGGGGGTTTTCTTTCCTTTTTTGGATTGCAGATGTGAGTGTGTTAAAGTTTCTAGGGACAAAAAAGATAAGTGGCTGCTGCTTTGTTTTCTCTTGCTTCCTCCATATACGAAACCATTCAGATAGATCTGCAGGAAGAGATTTAGTCGCAGATGGCAGAGGTCAGCGTCTTGTGTATTCAATGTAGTCAATAATAAAGTCAGGACTTATGCTAACTGAATGTTAATGAGGAAGCACAAGGACCTTGGAAAGTCATTATGTCTGGTCATCTGCTTCATAATATTACTCCAATAGGCTCAGGAGGCCAATGCAAGGAGATTTTTAAACAAGTACCAAGAAAAGGCCAGAAAAATAAGGAAACAACTGAAATGCTGTATAGATTGTTAGGTTCGTGTGATATACTATAGCTCAGCAGAAGGAGAATTTTAAAACAGAGTTTCTATGTAGCAGACGGTGTAGTATGATTCCTTGTTGAAGGAAATCTGGTCTTTATCCAAATCAAAATATTACAGTTCTTTTTTTTTTTGTCTAAATAGAATGATTCTTTCTAAATATAATGGTCTTCTATAGGCACTAATTACAGGTCTTTTGAATGAAGTTGGTTACATAAAACTGGTACTGGTTTTCATGGAAGAATATTTATGCATCATTGCATTTGGATACATTGGTGGGGAGAATGGAAGGCTTGGTCACTAGTATAGGTAGTGCATATAAATGTAAACTGGCTCCTATCTCCCATTCTCTGCATTTTCCTCTTACACTTCGTTTCTTTACAGTATGAAGATTAACACTACGTCTATGCATTCAGTCTAGGCTCAGGTTTCACCCTTTGCCTCTTCTTTTTTTTTTTTAAGCAAAGTAATTTACATTTATTTAAATGCACATTGCAAGATAAGTTTTTTGTTTGTTTGTTTGTTTTTTCAAGAACTTTTATACAGTTAACAGGCAATATCAGCATATATTTAGAGTGTACAATTTGGTATCCCAATCTCCCAATTCATCCCCCCTCAACCCTCCCCACTTTCCCCACTTGGTGTCCATGTGTTTGTTCTCTACATCTGTGTCTCTGTCTCTGCCTTGCATTTCCTCTTTCATAGTTGTTAGCATTTGCCTTATGTATTGAGGTGCTCCTATATTGGGTTCATATATATTTATAATTGTTATCTCCTCTTCTTGGATGGATCCTTTGATCTTTATGTAATGTCCTTTCTTGTCTCTTGTAACATTTTTTATTTTAAAGTCTATTTTATCTGATATGACTATTGCTACTCAAGTCTTCTTTTGATTTTCATTTGCATGGAATATCTTTTTCCATCCCCTCCCTTTCCATCTGTATGTGTCCCTAGGTGTGAAGTGGGTCTCTTGTAGACAGCAGATATATGGGTCTTGTTTTTGTATCCATTCAGCCAGTCTGTGTCTTTTGGTTGGTGCATTTAGTCCATTTACATTCAAGGTAATTATTGATGTGTATGTTCCTATTACCATTTTCTTAATTGTTTTGTTTTTGTAGGTGCTTTTCTTCTCTTCTGTTTCCCACTTAGAGAAGTTCCTTTAGCATTTGTTGTAGGGCTGGTTTGGTGGTGCTGAATTCTCTTAGCTGTTGCTTGTCTGTAAAGCTTTTGATTTCTCCGTCTAATCTGAATGAGATCCTTGCTGGGTAGAGTATTCTTGGTTGTAGGTTCTTCCCTTTCATCACTTTAAATATATCATGCCTTGGCGGGGAGTTAAGGAAGGGAGGGAATATGGGGATATGAGTATAAAAACAGATGATTGAACTTGGTGTACCCCCCCCAAAAAAAAAAAATATATATATATATATCATGCCAGTCCCTTCTGGCTTGCAGAGTTTCTGCTGAGAAATCAGCTGTTACCCTTATGGGAGTTCCCTTGTATGTTATTTGTCGTTTTTCCCTTGTTGCTTTTAATAACATTTCTCTGTCTTTAATTTTTTTCAGTTGGACTACTATATGTCTTGGTGTGTTTCTCCTTGGGTTTATCCTGCCTGGGACTCTCTGTGCTTCCTGGACTTGGGTGGCTATTTCCTTTCCCATATTAGGGAAGTTTTCAACTATAATCTCTTCCAATATTTTCTCAGGTCCTTTCTCTCTCTCTTCTCCTTCTGGAACCCCTATAATGTGAATGTTGGTGTGTTTAACATTGTCCCAGAGGTCTCTTAGGCTGTCTTCAGTTCTTTTCATTCTTTTTTCCTTATTCTTTTCCACATCAGTGATTTTCACTGTTCTGTCTTCCAGGTCACTTATTCACCTTTCTGCCTCAGTTAATCTGCTGTTGGTTCCTTCTAGTGTATTGTTCATTTCAGTTATTGTGTTGCATATCTCTGTTTGTTTGCTCTTTAATTCTTCTAGGTCTTTGGTAAACTTTTTGATCTTTGCATCCAGTCTTTTTTCAAAGTCCTGGATCATCTTCACCATCATTATTCT
Organism: Hippopotamus amphibius kiboko; assembly: GCF_030028045.1. NCBI lineage: Eukaryota > Metazoa > Chordata > Mammalia > Artiodactyla > Hippopotamidae > Hippopotamus > Hippopotamus amphibius. The sequence continues at coordinate 54,291,966 of NC_080188.1, forward strand.
GAATTCTTTTTCTGTAAGGGTGCCTATCTCCTCTTCATTTAGTTGTTTTTCTGGGGTTTTATCCTGTCCCTTCATCTGGTACAAAGTCCTCTGCTTTTTCATTTTCTGTATCTTTCTGTGGCTGTGGTTTTCAGTTTCACAAGACAAAATACTGCTGATACTGCTTGATACTGCTGTCTGCCCCTTTGCCTCCTTTCTAATCTTTCACTCTTTGTCCTCAGTGGATAGTTATGCCCATGAGGCTGAGAAGGAAGACACAGTGGCAGAAGTCAGACACAAACACAGAAAAGAGAATAAACTTGTCATTACACACATGATATGGCCAGAGGGAAACACTGTCAGTTGCACTGTCCATAATGAAAAAACATCTCAGTTCCTCAGAGGTGGCAGGAGCATAATAAGATCTTTTCTCCAAACTAATTTATAAGTCCTCAGAGATATTCACCTCGTTAAAGGCCCTTCTCATCAACTAATGTTACAATAAAATTATACAGTTTTGATACTTAAAGTCACTTTAGAATTTCTATCATATGGTCTTATTATTTTACATATCCATCTACCTATACATGCATCCCTCCATCTATTTAATATTTGTAGAACTGAGATTCAACCCCTCTGACACTGTGTTATTTTACCAGAAGATATATCAAGTCTAGTTTTTGTCCATTTGTGATATTAGCTGCTGTTGATCCTCAACACTTAGATCTATTCAGTTTGTCAGTGGTAATAAAATGGTGTTATTTCTAGTTCTATCGTTCTATCAATTTCTTTTTATTTAATGGATGGGACTATTTTTAAAGGAGATGATTCTCCTTATACATCATTTGGTTATTTAGTGATAGTCCTATCTTTTATTTACCCAATATTCAAGATAATTTGCTTCTTAGGAACTCATGGGTTTCAAACACAATTTAAATATATTTGATGGTTTTCAATCCACAGCAAGGCTTATCCCTGTTGGAGTTTAAATTGTTTCATCTTTGAATTAGTTTCTGAGTCTTTTTGACATGATGCTGTTAGTCTTAGGTTCCTTGCTCTCCGTTTGATATGTCAAGATGTTTCAGGGTCATCATGTACATTTCCTAATCCTGACCTGAATTGACCATACCTTTAAGAAGCCTTGGTTTCTTTGAATGGAAATGGTTTTTCAAGACCACAGCTTGGCTTATAGAGATACGTATTTCAACTTGAGTGGTCATTTTTCTAGGCCTTTTCATTGGACAGAGCTAGGATATACATATATATACACAATATGTATATGTATTATGTATGCACATATATAATATATTGTATTATGTCATACATTTTGTTATATATTATGTAGTATATTGTATCATGTATACATGTTATAATATTAATGATATATAATATGTACTACACCTTATATAAATATAAAGGCTTAAAATAATGCCAGAATAAATATTTTAGTAAACATAAAATACTTATAAATTTATACCAATATTCCAATTTATATAAGATTACAGTGCTTTTTTTTTAACTGGATCCTTATTATATGTCTATCTCCTTAGTTTCACACCAAGAATCTTAGTTCTCAAGGGTTAATAGAATCAGAAAATCCCCAAATTATTTAAAACCTCTCTTTATACATACAATCATGTCAGAATAACAATATTAATACTACGACTGCCCATTAGAAAAAACTAACAATAGTTAATTATTAGTAGTGATAAGTAATTAGAAAGAATAAGTATTTTTTTACTTGTGCTAGTCCATAGTCCCCGTATTTTTAAATGGTTATACCGAATCTACATTATCAGATCACATAGCCATCACATACCATAATCTCTCCCTTTTAATCTTCACTAAATCTGAATTCTATAAGTAGCTATATATTTAATGCTTTCCACTAGTTTCTAGTCATCTTGCTTGTTTGAAGCTTGTTCTCTGATTGATTCCTCAAGAAGCACTTATGAAGACAATAAGTAACTGAGTTTTTATTGCTTTCTGTCTTTTTTATAATTTAAGTTCACTTTTTCTAAATATACAATCTCTGCCTCACAATTGTTTTCCTTGAGTATTTAAAATTAGTCACTCAGCTTCCTTTGACATAAAGTGTTGAAACGTCTGATGATAGGCCAATAATCCAATCAATTATATGTCATGTGCTCCTCACTCGAGACTCCAAAAGAATTTTTGTTTTCTTTAAATTTCAGTTGTTTTACTAGAATACATATTTCTTGGTTTTGGTCATTATGGGTTTATATTTTCAGCATATCATGTGTGTTTTCAACACATGGTTTCAAGTCTCTTTTATTTCAGGAACTCGTTCTTAAATTACAGTCCTTATAATGTGTTCTAATACTTATCAATTTGTTCTATTACTTATCATCAGTTTTCTTCTTCAGGTATTCCTGCAGTCTGTTTGTTGGGTCTTCTTAGCCACTCTTCAATAACTGTTTTATTTTCCCAAATCACTTTCCTCTGTTTCTTCATTTAGTTTTGATTAATTTTTTTTTCTCCTTCTCATCTTCTATTTCTCTTTACATATTATTTGTGGGTTTATTTACTCTTGTTTTCTTTTAAGTTATTCATTTCTAAAATAATTTTTCTTAGTTTCTAATCATTTCTTAGGTGTTATCATCTCAGTTCTGAGTGATCTAATTTTGATTTATATTGCTTTTTCATATTGCATTATTTTCTTAATGCTTTTAACTTACTTTGAAACATTTTGTTACAGTGTTGATCTGTTTTTGAGTAAGTTTTTCTGGCATGCTTTTATTGACTATAACTGTGTTGTCCAATACGGTACTCACTAGCCTCGTGTAGCTATTTAAATTAAATTAATTAAAATTTAATAAAATAAAAATAATCCAATTTAAACATTGGATCCTCAAACTCACTAGTCAGTGGCCACATATGTCTAATGGCTGCTTGTTGGACGGCACAGGTATAGGACATTTCCATGACTGGAGGAAGTTCTTCTGGACAGTCTGGACTATGGGGCTGTTATTCTCCTTCTTATTATCTATTCTCTTAGAGTAATTAATCCAAAGTATAGACCTCCGTCCTTTCCTGCTGATCATTTTTATGTAAATTTAGTTTTTCATAAATGTTAAAATGAGGCAATTCATATAGCTTTTCTAACTTTACAGAACTTTCTCTTTTTGTTTTATCGTTTGCTTATTTTCATGTAGTATTAAAAAGCATAGTAGCTTGATTTCTGAGATTTCTTGGTATTTTTCCCGGGATCCACTTTTATCTGATCCATTTCATTTCTTTAATTGTTTTTTAAAAATTTATTTATTTGTTTTTTTAGCTGGGTCCCAGTTGCAGCATGCAGGATCTTTTAGTTGCAGCATGCAGGATCTTCAGTTGTGGCATGTGGGATCCAGTTCCCTGACCAGGGATCGAACCCAGGCCCTCTGCATTGGGAGTGCAGAGTCTTAGCCACTGGACCACCAGGGAAGCCCCATAGACCATTTCATTTCTTTGTGCCTTTTGTCCATGTCCTGCTTAACTTTGATGCCACTGGTCAGTATGACACCCTGTTCTGGAAGGGATTCCTGGCTGGTAGTTTCATGTGTGCACTGTAGCTGGATAGCTCCAGCACTTTCAGGTCACTCCTTAAACCCCTTGTACATATGTACCATTGCATTGAGCAGAATCATCCCAGTGTCAATAACTGCTTTCCCATTGGCCTGCCACAATTCCCAGTAATACCCGCTAGCTATTTGGAGGTTCTCCTGTCCTCAGTCCATAGACCTCTATTGTTTTCCTCTGTTTTTTCCTGCACTTACATTGGTTGCATGCACATCTTGTGGCTGTTGGTAGTTTGTTCTACTTGCTTGTATTTTGGATAAATATCACGTAGATATCTTGTTTCCTTGTTTTGTTGCAAATGTAGTCCGTGTTTTTTTTTTCCTTGTATATGACAGGTCATTCCACCTTTTTTTGTAATAGCCCCAAACTGAAAATAGCTGAAACGTACATCAAAATGTAATTGAACAAACATGTCTTGGCATATCTATACAATGAATCGTTACTCAGCAACAAAAAAGAATAAACTACGATATATGCATTTCAAAATAATTTCAAAATAATTTTCAAATATTTCAAAATAATTACCCTGAATGAAAGAAGCCACAGTGAAAAGAGGGCATACCCTATGATTCAGTTTACACAAAACTCTAGAATAAATGTTTTTAAAATTTTTTTAGTAACTTTTATTGAGATACAGTTAACATACAATAAACTGCATATATTTAGAGTGTACAATTTGGTATCCCAATCTCCCAATTCATTCCCCGCAACCCTCCCCGCTTTCCCCACTTGTTGTCCATATGTTTGTTCTCTACATCTGTGTCTCTATTTCTGCCTTGCAAACTGGTTGATTTGTACCATTTTTCTATATTCCACATATATGTGTTAATATATGGTATTTGTTTAGTCCATGAGTTTTTAATTTGGCTAATAGTTGCTCTGGAAATTTTAATGGGAGAGTTGGGAATAGTCTAAGCCTTTGCTGCTACCGCCATTGCCACCTCTGCTGATCCACTACCTCCCAACTCCTTTGAGGAATAAATTATTTTGAAAATCTTTATAAACTTCTCTGCTAGAAGGACTAGCTCTTTGTAACTCTATTGCTTTAGTCTGGGTTGAAGTAAAAGGTTTATGATAGACCATGCAGGTCTTCCAGCTGTTCTCCAGTGAGGTTTTTCTGGGTAGGGCCCACAGTGACTGACTTTTGATTTCATTTGGAACTACATCTTAAGATCTTTTCCTGATCAAGTGCTATAGGTTTACTGTGGATACTTAATACATGTTGCTTAATTGGCTAGTTGCTGAGTTATTGCATTTCCTCTTCTTCTTTAGAAATTAAAAATAAATTTGAGATTTATTTAAGCTGAAAATTTGGTTGTAATACAAACTATATAGTATGTATAACACCCCTATTAAATTTGTAAAATTTAAAGTTGAAGGCATCTTTACAGATCCTCTCACATAAAGTTTCTCACCTAGGCACTATTGGCTTTTGTGCCAGTAATTCTTTGTTGTGGGGTTTGTTCTGTCCATTGTAGGATGTTTAGAAGCATCCCTGCCCTCTACCCACTAGATGTCAGTAGCACCCCCCAGTTGCTACAACCAAAAAAGTCTCTAGACTTCCCCAAGTGTCCAAAGACAGGATATATGGGGGTGTAGAGTGAGGGTAGGGATTGCCTCCTTTGGAGAACAAATGGTCCAATGGTTCTCTTATGCTATAGTTGAAGAACAGGCAGAGAGAGGAGCAATCACATATATAAGGTCATGGGCTATGTCAAGACTGTTTTCTATTCTTTCCTGGGGAAACATGGGTAATTATGTGTAATTATACTTCATCTTTGAAACTGAATGTTGAAAAGCTTTTGGAAATCAGGATAAAGACCTTTTTTTGGACAGATTATTTAGATCATCTCTACTGTGGGTACTTATTGCAAGAAGAAAAAGTGTTCAATGTTGGCTCTGTTTGTCTTTGGACTTTAGGGAAATTTGGAAAACAGTTACTTGGATAATAGGATCCTGTGGGTTTGTTGGTTTATAGTAAGAGGATTATTTTGAGATTGACTTCTCTTTTCAAATTTTCTTTGACAGAATTAGCCAGGAAGAAGAAAAAAATACTGGTAAATACTCAACCTTCACTAAAGAGTGCTGGGAAAGTAGCCAAGCTGGTGAAGGAACAGTGCTCCCATCTTTTTAACTGGTGGGAGAATCCTAAGTCCAAATCCTAGAGAAAGGTAAATCTTTATCATCATCTGCTGGAGATTTTTAATAAAATATTGTTCCAAATCCTGTACAATCTTTGAGAAAATTGGCAGAAATGAGAAAGAGAGAAAAATGAAAATATCATGTACATTAATAAGTTCTACATAGATTTATTACTAAATATTTCTTTATGGTACCATCAATGACTCTTTTTGGTGTTTTATCAAATGATCTTTCTTTCTTACGTCTTTCTCAAAACTATAAGTTTTAGATATACTAGAAGAAGAATATGCAGAAGACTTTCATAAAAGTTTGCTGCAATAAAGCTGATCTATAATTTCATATTTTATTTTTACAAATTATAGAAAGGTATAGATGCATAAAGAATTTTTTTTAGATTTGGTAAAACTTCTCTCTAATGCTGTCCTTGGATGTCAGGCAATGGAATTATCTCATGGAAAAGATCCCTTAAAAAGACATATCATTACTTTAGACACTTATTACTCTCCCCTCATGGAAAGCCAATGTAAATGCTATTTATATTGCATTTTATTTAGTGGTAAATGGTGTTTGAATAAATTGCAGGGAAAGGGAGTGAAATAGAAGGCAAATAATATTTGTTGAGCTCATAAATGTATATATGCTATATCTTGCAACTCCAAAGGCAGAGTAGGTATTCTTATCCCCACTTTCCAGTTAAGAAACATTCTAATATATTAATAATATCCTATAAGTGAAGCTCATATTTGCTTTATAGTTGACAAAGCACTTCAAAAATATTGAATGTGTATCAGGCTAATAAGAATATCTAGTTACTGTTTTGGTAGCCCTTTATTAATATATGTGCCCTTCAAAATTATATCATCCAATGAAGCTCCATAATGTAGGGGACTTTATAGTCTTGTTTACTTATAAAGAATGTATTATATGTAATAGATGCTCAAAAATATTTGTTAATTAAACTGGCTACTTTGTAAAGAGCTCCTTACAACTTCAAGGAGCTGTTGTAAGAATTGAATGATATAATGTAGCAAAGGACCAGACTCCATGCAGACACTCCATAAGTGTTCATTCCTTTCTCTTCACTGTGGACCCATTTCCTAAACAAGTTCCTGCAGTTCATGGACCCATCTTTGACACCCATCAGTGACTGACATTTGCTTTGAGACAAAATCTTCAGTAGCTATTCTTTCTATGCCTGGATCAATTCACTCCATCCCAGACATGGAAGTATCCACCGAAGTAATCAGCGACTTCCGAGGCAACTCCAATTCTAAAGCCTTCCATATGAAATTAAGTTATAAATATAATTCCAGGTTCAGAACACAAGCATGAGACATTTGCTTGAATTGTTCAGAAGGCACTGAAAGGACCATTTTGGGAGAAAAAAGAAGGATGGGAGAAATGAACATTAAAGAACAATTTGCCACTTGGTATGGTTACTCTTCATTAATATTCATAGAATCTGCATCAGTGCTTTGGGGCTGAGATACTAAGTCTTTCCAAATGTCCATGGCACATATTGTGTTCAGGTGCTCTTCTGGAACTCCCATTGAGTTATAAAAACTCATTTAATTTCACTGAATTTGTCGTGCAGCTCTATCCTGATGAATATATGACAGAGAGAGAAACAGAACAATTTATTGCACTTTCCTTTTTTATCTTTAATTTCAAGCCTAGTTCCCTTATGCATTTGGGAGACAGAAGAACCTAAGATTTTTAATATGTACAGCTATGTGCATTTTAACAAACTTTAAACTTCAGAGATTAAATATGCCTTCCTGCTCTGCAGTATGCTAGCTGCTGTGTGCATGGTAATGAAGACTTGAGAACAGGGGAGAGAGAAAATCTCCTATATTGCAATTATGCTTGGGAAAGAGAATTTAGCTTTCATCAAGTTTACTGATAATCCTGATTCTTCATATGGAAATGTGACTCATTTTTCTGAGATATCTGCCATGTATATTTCACAATATTAAAGAAGGGGGGACATGTATTTTCTCCCTTACGTTCCCCACCGCCAGTGGAAACCAGTTTAACATGAAACTCTCGATACTGACAGTCTTGAGGTGATGAGTTAATGAGGGTTGTTTTTGTATGGAGAAGAAAAGTGAAAAAAGAACAGAATTTCTGTATCTTAATTTTCTGAGAGGGACATTATCAAGGCTTTTTGGTAAATTATAGCGTTTTTATTTGAAAGGGTTATGGAGTTTGAGGAAGTGTTTTAGGAATGGTAAAATGCTGATCAAATGTTAGTGTATACAGCCAAAGATTGATTACTTTTAACAACTTGAGTTTCACCTAGTCCTCATGTAATGTACCTTTGGGGTACACAAAATTTACTCGCTTCAGCTCACTGAAACATCAATGTTCTCCCAGCCTCCACACACAAATTAAAAACAATACACATAGGGTTACGCCCAGGGGCTGTCTCTCATGTGCTGAGAAACAAGTTTGTTAAGGATGATCTCCAGCTGTCCTTCAATGCCTTTGTCCCCTTCTATGTCTGTTTCCCCTACTAGCTTTTGAGTTTCTCTAGGGCAGGGATGAACTCAACTCGTTTTTATTTTCGCAATCACCTAGCATGTTACCTGGCTCATCCTAGGTGAGCAATAAATAATTGTTAAACTGAATTAATGGGTTCTGCTTTGTTGTCCAATATACTGGTTATGTCATCTGGGAATATTATTGGCAGTCTGTTAATTCCCTCACCTTAGTTATTGTTCATGCACAGATTTTTCCATGGTATTTAGTCCTGCTTAGAATAGAGGGCTGGGACTGCATGAGCGTTAATGTTCCTTACAGCTTCCAGACACTTTGTATCATCTCTGTTAAAGTGGGCTTTGGGCTCCGACAGACCCAAAGTGGGTATGAATCTTGATTTTGGTGCCTGGTTGTAGAGTTGCCTTGGGAAAGTAACTTAACTTTCAGGGCCTGAATTGAAGGTGCTCAATAAATATATGTTGAATAAATTAATGAATTAATGATCTCTAAACTTCATTATTATTCCTAAAATGGGGCAAACAATATATACCTAACACTGCTGTTAAATATCCTACCTAGCAAATTCAGGAAGGTATAAAATTATTTTGATGTCTTACAAACATGCTTTTGGATATTCACCTGTCATTTTTGTCCTGCCCTTTCTACATACTTATAATCTTCTGAATTATCTCTTTGTATATATGTTTTTAATTTCAGGGAAGGGTAACACATTATGTTATTTTGTATTAATAAGATGCCTTATGTTTCTTCAACATATTATTTAACTGTACCTTCATAGCAACCATCTGAGGGTATTAAAGTTATCATCCACATTTTGCAGATCAGAAACCTGAGTCCCAGACGAATTTGATTTACCAAAACTTACAGCAGTAACCAAAGTATGTCTAGAACTAGATCTTCTGACTTAAAATCTGGTAGGGTTTCCCCTTTGCCCTGGTGCTTTCTTAGTGACCAGGATTTCTAAAATGAACCAAATATTTATTTCTCTCTGCATCCCAGTTCTTTTTGATGAAACACAAAGGAAAGGAGACTGGGGTCCCAACTGATCGTGTGGCTTTTATGCTAGTACATTTAAGTCACTTTTTTGATCTCAGCAGTTTGTTTGTAGGTGGAATGAGGGAGGAGAAATGGAGAAATAGTCCATTCAGCCTGCAGCTGTGTTTGTGTTTGCAGCTGTTGATGTGCACGCAGGGCTTCAGGGAGACCCAGTGCACTGCAGAATAGCTGGTCTTGTGGTCACTGGATAATTTAGGTCTGAAGAACACCACAGCCTCCCTGTGGGTGTTGGGGGACTAGCTGGAGCATGAGAAAAGTTTAGAAGAAACGTGAAAGTCAAACTAGGATTTTTACAACCTAGCGCAAATTCTCTGCCCCCCCTTTTTCATGTTAGACATTCATTGCTGACAGACTCAAGTAAGCAGTTTAGCTATGGTGCGGCTGGGGGAAGGTGAAGTGGTAGAAAGTACTGATTGTTTCAAGAAGTAGAGTAGACTATTGGTTAAAAGTGTGGATTCCGGAGCTCATTGAGCACCTGCTATGTGCAAGGTACTGGGAATATAGTGGTAGAGAAAAATCCCTGCTCTCATGGAGCTTTTATCTTAGGGGGAAGAGACAAAAATAAAATGATTAGCTAAGTGATGTAGTATATGAGAAGATTACAAGTGCTGTTGAGAAAAATCAGTCAGGGAAGGTGACACGGAGTGCTATGTATCCCTCGTTTTTGGTCCGTGGTAAATTTTCATGATTCAGCTTTTTAATGTGTCAACTTGTAATTCTTGGGCTGCCTTGCTTCTCCTCTACCAACTGTATCCCCTTTTTTTCCCAGACAAGAGCAGTTCTCTGCAGTTTGCATCTTGTGTGGATAGAGCAAGTAGTCACCTACATGATATGGATTTAGAAGTGAATGAAGAAAAGAAAAGAGTATACCAAAAAGAAAAGAAATTATTTACAGGTAAGTAGGCATTAAAAGTCTATATTAAAATTAAGATTGCTTTCTTTCTTTTGCTTGCTTTTACCTGTATTTTTTTTGTCAATAATATGGAACTGTGTTGTGATTTAGTCTCCCAAAACTCTGCTAGGCAAGCATTGTGGGTATAGAGAGGAAAGACCCAGTTCCAGCTGTAGAAAAACTTACTGCCAGGTGGAGCAATATTTATATTTTCCCTACACATGTTTTCTCTTTTCAAAAGAGGTCTGGGCATCTGTCACTAGAATGGAGTAAACACAATGCAGCAGCACTAAGGAAAGGATGAAGCTGAACCGCATTACAATGACAAGGGTCAAACATTCCAGAAGCCTTGAGTTTTCCAGCAGTCAAAGCCAAAGGGGAGAACACCTACACATTTATGGAGGAGATGAGGGGTTTTTTTACATCTAATTTATAAGAAAAATTCTTCATGTTGGATGGTCAGTGAGAGAACAGGGAATAGTATAATGGCCAACTACCTCATTAACAGCTTTAGAACAAAGGCCTATTTTTGTTGGTGGTGTTGCATGTGCTTAGTGTGACCAGAAATCTTTCTTCATCAGACCCTTTCCATCCTCTTAAGTTTCTGAGAGAGAGGACAAAGGACAGGGCCTTGGAAACCTGGTTGGAACCATGTGGAGCTATAGTCTCATTTGCAAAAATAGAGGAAAGCTCAGGGTCTTCAAAGAAATCAGAAGAGTTGGTTTTCTCAGCCATTCCCCAAGCCTCCCCTCTAGTCTTTGTCCTTCATGTCCATGACTGGCAGACATTTTTGACCATGCTCCCAAATTAGAAATAGATTTTATATTGCCACCTAACATACACACAACGCTGAGGCAAAAATTTCCCCAACTTTCCAAAATAATCTTTTCTAATATTACAAATAAGGCACTGTGATTTTTAAAATTGTATTCAATTTTATTTTTTAATTGCTACTTGTACCAATTAAAACATTTAATTTTAGCTCTCATGAAATGGTCACAACCTATAGCTTGAAAAGTAATACTTTATTTAAAAAATGTTTTTTCTATTTATTTCCTTAAGATTCCAAAAACTTTGAAAAATAATACATTAAATTAATTGTTTTCAGTCAAGGGAACATTTTAAACTTAAGCGCATGTCTGTCCTTAGATGATCTGATGTGTTTAGGAGGTAAAATCACCCTGAATGATTCTAATGTGCCCCCTCACCATCTTCTAGCCAATCCAAAGTGAAAGATGCCAGGAAAAAGGGACAAAGGAAGAGAAAGGGAAGGATCTTTCTCTAAGGTTTAGAGCAGAGCTGGTTTCCTGTGTCCTAGGAGGTGCCACCTCTCAAAAGAAGAAATTCTGGGTTTCAGTTAAGATGTGAGCTATTGGACTACCACAACTTCCAGGAGACAAGCCACATACATTAATGCACTAAAGACAGTAAATGCAAGGAGAGCCCACCTTCACTGAAGCCTGGACTTTTAGTCTTTATATGTTTAAGAGAAGAGATTCTGTGTTTTCAGGGCCAAAAGTCCACATACAATAACATGCATGTATTCTTATTTATTTATTGGCAACACACGTATATTCTTTTCTTTTTTTTAAAATTTTTATGGGAGTATAGTTGATTTACAATGGTGTGTTAGTTTCAGGTGTACAGCAAAGTGAATCAGTTACACATATGCATATATTCACTCTTTTTTTTTTTTTTAGATTCTTTTCTCACATAGGCTATTACAGAGTATTGAGTAGAGTTCCCTGTGCTATACAGCAGGTCCTTATTCGTTATCTGTTTTATGTATAGTAGTGTGTAGATGTCAATCCCCATCTCCCAGTTTATCCCTCCTCCCTTATCTCCTGTTAACCATAAGTTTGTATTCTACATCTGTGACTCGACTTCTGTTTTGTAAATAAGTTCATTTGTACCCTTATTTTTAGATTTCACACATAAGTGATATCATATGATATTTGTCTTTCTGTGTCTGACTTACTTTGCTCAGTATGACAATCTCTAGGTCCATTCATGTTGCTGCAAATGACATTATTTTGTTCTTTTTTATATATCGTATATACGTGCCACATCTTCTTTATCCATTTCTCTGTTGATGGACATTTAGGTTGCTTCTATGTCCTGGCTATTGTAAGCAGTGCTGCAATGAACATGGGGGTGCATGTATCTTTTTGAATGATGGTTTTCTCCGGGCACGTGCCCAGGAGTGGGATTGCAGGGTCACATGGTAGTTCGATTTTTAGTTTTTTAAGGAACCTCCATACTGTTCTCCATAGTGGCTGTGCACACATACATTCTTTTTTTTTTTTAACTCTTTATTGGAATATATTTCCTTTATACTCTTGTACCCGTCTCTGTGATACACCAAAGTGAATCAGCTGCATCTACACACATGTCCCCATATCCCCTCCCTCCCGCGTCTCCCCCCCCCCACCCTCCCCGTCCTGGCCCTCCAAGGCATCTCCCATGAAGTTGATCTCCTTTTGTTATACAGCAACTTCCCACTAGCTATCTATTTTACAGCTGGTAGTGTAAATATGTCTATGCTACTCTCTCACCTCGTCCCACTTGCCAACGAAGCAACGGACAAAGGATTAATCTCCAAAATATACAAGCAGCTCATGCAGCTTAATACCAAAAAAGCAAATAACCCAATCCACAAATGGGTGGAAGACCTAAATAGACATTTCTCCAAGGAAGACATACAGAAGGCCAACAAACACATGAAAAGATGCTCAACATGACTAATCATTAGAGAAATGCAAGTCAAAGCCACAGTGAGCTATCACCTCACACCGGTCAGAATGGCCATCATCACAAAATCTAGAGACAATAAATGTTGGAGAGGGTGTGGAAAAAAGGGAAGTCTCCTGCACTGTTGGTGGGAATGTAAGCTGGTACAGCCACTATGGAAAACAGTTTGGAAGTTCCTTAAAAAACTACAAATAGAACTACCATATGGTCCAGTAATCCCACTACTGGGCATATACCCAGAGAAAACCATGATCCAAAAAGAAACAAGTAGCATAATGTTTATTGCAGCACTATTTACAATAGCCAGGACATGGAAGCAACCTAGATGCCCATCAACAGATGAATGGATACAGAAGATGTGGCATATATATTCTTGACTGCAGTGACAGCCTCAGTCCAAACTATATGCCCACCCCATCTTCATTAATTGTCTGCTGACTCAGTAGGCCCCACGTTTTCCTGTGTGTTAACATCCAAGGGTGCGTTGTATCAAGGTGACCAGGAATTTTTCAGGCAGCATCTTAGAAGTATAGAAATACATAGGATTTAAGTACCGGGTGGCAGCCTGTCTGGGTGTGAGCCTTCGTTTCCACATTCATTGCTCAGATAGGTTCTGTAGTGCCTGTCACGTTTTCTATCCAGAGAAAATAATTTTTAATAACCCTCTCCTATATGACAAAAGCATTTTCAGTAATAACTGTGAAATGAAACAAAAAACAAAGAACCAGAAAAGAAATGTAGAGATTGACATTTTAAAAATTGAACTTGACGCATATAATCATGCCAGTAAAAAAATTAAAAATTAAAAAATGAAATAAATATTATAGTACAAAAGGAAAAAAGCTATAGATTAAAACATGTTAATTATACTAACATTTTTTGAAAAAAGAAAAATGTATTTGTCATGGTAATGAATAATAGTATTACAGTCTCTGTAGGTTTTTAGGCCTAACTTCTGCATATTTGTCAATGAAATTATTAAAATTGGTCATCTTTGCACATTCATGTTTAGTACACAGTATAGTCAGATATATCAGTCTATCTTTGCATATAATTTATTGAAGAAAATTTTTTATTAATTTGAAATTTGAAATATTTCTTTCACATGAAGCAACAAATATCTGATAGCTAGAAAAAAAACTTAAATATAATACATTTATCAGAAATTCCTAAATAATACTTTTTCACAATAATATTCCAGAAATTTCAATGTTATCCATTTCATTGTTTCTTCAGCATCAATTTTAGAAGCTTGCAAATGTCTCTGTAGTCTAAAAATTTCCACTAAAATGTCTTCAGTAAAAGTTTATCATAACTTTCAATTATATGCTGTAAAAACTTCTGAAGTTTTCATCTTCTGCAAAAAAATCATAAATTGTCTGGATAATAGTAAACATTGCATGATTTAATCCATTGCTTTGGAATGAATCACATAATTAAACTAACTCAAGTTCTATTTCTTTGCCTTTACAATCACTGTGCTATTATTGTTTATTGAGAATCTACTGTTTCAAGACAGGTGTATGTAATATCACAGGGGTAGAGAAAAAAATTGTGGACACAGCAAACTTGAACTGATTGTATAATTGGAGTTCTCTGAATTAACTTCCATGTAGAATATGTTTATCAACGGAGAAGAAATATTGTACAATACAAATGTAATTATTTGAAACTTATATGTATTATTTTTTTTATTTTTTGGAATTTGACAGTGTTTTTTTAATTGATTAATTAATTAATTAATTAATTTTTAAATTATTTTTTGGGGGGTACACCAAGTTCAGTCATCTGTTTTTATACACATATCCCCGTATTCCCTCCCTCCCTTGACTCCCCCCCCACCCTCCCTCGAGTCCCCCCCACCCTCCCTGTCCCAGTCCTCTAAGGCATCTTCCATCTTTGAGTTGAACTCCCTTTGTTATACAACAACTTCCCACTGGCTATTTTACAGTTGGTAGTATATATATGTCTGTGTTACTCTCTCTCTTTGTCTCAACTTCCCCTTCACCCCCCGCCCCCTCCCAAACCTCGAGTTCTCCAATCCATTCTCTGCATTTGCATCCTTGTTCTTGTCACAGAGTTCATCAGTACCATTTTTAGATTCTGTATATGTGAGTTAGCATACAATATTTGTCTTTCTCTTTCTGACTTACTTCACTCTGTATGACAGACTGTGGCTCTATCCACCTCATGACATATAGCTCCATCTCATCCCTTTTTATAGCTGAGTAATATTCCATTGTATATATATGCCACATCTTCTTTATCCATTCATTTGTTGATGGGCATTTAGGTTGCTTCCATGTCCTGGCTATTGTAAATAGTGCTGCAATAAACATTATGGTACATGTTTCTTTTGGGATTATGGTTTTCTTTGGGTATATGCCCAGTAGTGGGATTACTGGACCATATGGTAGTTCTATTTGTAGTTTTTAAAGGAACCTCCAAATTGTTTTCCATAGTGGCTGTACCAACTTACATTCCCACCAACAGTGCAGGAGACTTCCCTTTTCTCCACACCCTCTCCAACATTTGTTGTTTCCAGATTTTGTGATGATGGCCATTCTGATTGGTGTGAGGTGATACCTCATTGTGGCTTTGACTTGCATTTCTCTGATGATTGGTGATGTTGAGCATCTTTTCATGTATTTGTTGGCCATCTGTATGTCTTCTTTGGAGAAATGTCTCTTTAGGTCTTCCACCCATTTGTGGATTGGGTTATTTGCTTTTTTGGTATTAAGCTTCATGAGCTGCTTGTATATTTTGGAGGTTAATCCTTTGTCCGTTGTTTCATAGGCCACTATTTTTCCCATTCTGAGGGTTGCCTTCTAGTCTTGTTTATGGTTTCTTTTGCTATGCAAAAACTTTTAAGTTTCATGAGGTCCCATTCGTTTATTCTTGATTTTATTTCCATGATTCTAGGAGGTGGGTCCAAAAGGATCTTGCTTTGATGGATGTCAAAGAGTGTTCTGCCTATGTTTTCCTCTAGGAGTTTTATCGTGTCTGGCCTTACACGTAGGTCTTTAATCCATTTGGAGTTTCTTTTTGTGTATGGTGTTAGGAAGTGTTCTCATTTCATTCTTTTCCATGTTGCTGTCCAATTTTCCCAGCACCACTTATTGAAGAGGCTGTCTTTTTTCCATTGTATATTTGTGCCTCCTTTGTCAAAGATAAGGTGCCCATATGTGTTTGGGCTTACTTCTGAGTTCTCTATTCTATTCCATTGATCTTCCTTTCTATTTTTGTGCCAGTACCATACTGTCTTGATCACTATGGCCTTGTAGTATAGTTTGAAGTCAGGAAGCCTGATTCCACCAACTCCATTTTTCCTTCTCAAGATTGCTTTGGCTATTCGGGGTCTTTTGCATTTCCATACAAATCGTAAGATTTCTTGCTCTAGCTCTGTGAAAAATGCCATTGGTAATTTGATCGGGATTGCATTGAATCTGTAAATTGCTTTGGGTAGGACAGTCATTTTCACGATGTTGATTCTTCCAATCCAGGAACATCCATCTGTTTGTGTCATCTTTGATTTCTTTCATCAATGTCTTAAAGTTTTCTGCATACAGATCTTTTGCCTCCTTAGGCAGGTTTATTCCTAGGTATTTTATTCTTTTTGTTGCAATGGTGAATGGGAGAGTTTCCTTAATTTCTCTTTCTGCTCTTCCGTTGTTAGTGTATAGGAATGCAAGAGATTTCTGTGCATTAATTTTGTATCCTGCTCCTTTACTAAACTCATCAATTAGTGCTAGCAGTTCTGGTAGAGTCTTTAGGGTTTTCTATATATAAAATCATGTCATCTGCAAAGAGTGACAATTTTACTTCTTTTCCAATTTGGATTCCTTTTATTTCTTTTTCTTCTCTGATTGCTGTGGCTAAAACTGAAACTTATATGTATTATTAAAGCTCAACACCATCTGAAGAAATCATTTTAAATACAGAGCAACAAAAGAATATTCTGGGAAGAGCATTTGCTTTTGACTAGGGTAGACCGTTGGCACCATCCCACCCCTGGTATGTTGCTGAGAACAGGCCTTTAGTTGAAGCATTGACCAATGTGAGTTCTGGTGTGAACAACAGAGCATTCTGCTATAAAGGTAACAAAAATCTTCACCTTCTATTAGGTTCTCGGTCTCAAAGGGACCTGAGCCATCAGCAATTACTCTCGTTGGGGTTGCAGTAGGTGTGGAGAGAAAACATTAGCTGCCCCTGGGGTCCAACCCTTTCAGATGAGCAGCAATGTGTTTAGAAGTGAGAAATGACCAATCCCCAGCATTAGATTCCCAGGTCTGTCACTGATTTGTGGTTCAAACGTGGGCAAGTTACTGAGTCTCTCTGTACAGAGTATACTCATCTGTGAAGTGGGGATGATAATAATGCCTGTCTCATAGAGATTTTGTAATGATTAGATGAGGTTGTACATGTAAAGTGCCTAAACCATGTCTGGCATATGAAAAACACAAAAATTAAGTAATAGTCACACTCTTTTGTCTAATGGTCATTAAGGGCATGATAGAAGTGTGCAAATCAACAAAGGTAATTATTTCATGGGTGTAAGCAAATGTATAAAGTATTTATTTCTGAGACTGATCTAATTCTAGTTTAAGTGAAAGCTGGATTTATGCCATTAGCAATATTTTTTTAAAAAGGGCTGCACCATCTACACATCATTGTAACTCTAGGTACATAGGAGACTGGATTGGGTCTAAATTCTAAAGGTACCTTTAATTGCGTAGTAACTCAAGTTCTCAAGAAAATCCATGGTAGCAACCCAATTATAAGGGATGACTTCAGTCTGAAGGGAGCTGGTCCCCTTTAATAGCCTGTAATTATTCTTTGCCACTACCAAAGTTTAGTTTAAAAGATTTGCATTATGCAAAATATTTTATTTCCCTGAACTTGCTGCCTAGCCATTCATCTTTACAGCTAGTATTCCAATTTTTTTCATCCTCCCATGCTTCTGTTAAAGAACCTACCACATCTCTTTGCCTGCACAGTCTGTTAACTAGTAGGGTTAACAGACTGAAACTTTGTTTCAAAGCAGTTCCTTTTGTTTTAACTTCTGTCTAGCTCAGCTTTTAACAAAATCTGGCTTCACTACCACCTTAACCTTATTTTCCTTTACTTATCCATTAAGACAATCTGCTTGCTGTACTGGCTCATTCTCCCTCCAGAGCTTTTCTTTCTCTTTATCTCTAATACCTTTCCTCCTTAGTATGGGATAGTATTGTCTCTTAACTGTACCCGGCATAAGATGAAGAAACAGACTTAGGAAGTTAAAGGACTTGTCTAAGTTGACATGTTTAGCTTGTACTATGGCAGAACTGATCCTAGAATTCTGATTTCTAGTTTAGTGATTTTATTCCTACTAGCTATTGTGGTTAAGTTTCAGAATACAGATGAATTTCCCTTGCTTTATGGGTTTTTCTGTAACTAGGATCTGCTTTTCACGTATCTCCTAATAAACAAGAAACCCTAAAAACTCTTGAAAGTAATCAGTGAGTTTCAAGATGTATACGTGGGTATGTTTGTACACGCGCACACTGGGGAGGCAGAGTGGAAAATGAAACTAAGGATAGGGCAATACTTAATTGATAAAGATAATTTTGTTTTGAACGAGTGAGGATATAACATTTCAGTAAGTCTTTCCCTTTTGATCTGGTTTCTTCTGTCCACAGACTTGCATACCACACAAGTATTTCTTTTGTCACTTTTGGCCAGTGGCCACATAGTTTGGTAATTTTATTGCTTCTTTCTGGCATTTTAAAGAAGGGTTTTGCCCTTCTCTCACCTGTTTTCATTGAACAGAGGCAAGGATGGGAAGCCAATGTGTTCTCACTTCCATTTTAAGTCCAAAATTAAACATTTGTTTCTTGGATTTCCTTGTTGAGGCAATACAAAATGTAAATAAATATATTTCAATGGAATTTTGACAGGCATAGTATTTAGATATAGTTCACAAATGGGATGTGGTTATTTTTAAATAAGTTGTATCAACATAGTTGAATGTAAAGGACTTATTTAAATACTCAATGTTATTTAAATGTATAATTAAATATTTAAATATTAAAACACAAATATCAAGGTTTCTGATCATTTAGATGAAGAGAATACTTAAGAGACATGAATATAAGGAAAGATTTCTCAAGAAATTGGAGTAAAATGTAACCTTTCAAGAAACTGGGAAATTAAAATGTGTTTAAGACTTTGTACATCTGTATTTATTTCATAGTTGGAACAAATGCATACATAATAATTAAGGAAAATGCTCAGAAGTATAGCTGATTTATGTCACTGCTAGGCTCCAAACGTAGAATTTGTAAAGACAAAAATTTAGGTCTGCAGTTTGGCTCACCTCATATTAGTTTGGCAAAATGTAGGGAAACCTGAGATGATATAGTTATAGATCCTCTTTGCCTAACACATTTATTTCCCTCTTGTTAGCACAGTGATCATCTAATTCAGTGTAACTCTAGAAGCATTGATTGCCTACTAGGCACAAGATTATGTGCCAGGTGCTCTGGGTGATTCAAATTAAATAAGATGCACTTAAAATTGGGGAGCAAGACAGGCCCTAGACTACTAAACATAATATTGTTTTTGTACTAGTGCTATGAATGGAGTAAGCAAATCTCTCTTGACAGAAGAGAGTTTCACAGAGAAGTGGATTTTGCTAGTGGTGAAACAAGGGAAGGTCACTCCACGCAGAGACTCGAATGGCCCCGGCACATCTTAGAAGGCTTGGAGTTAGGCAGGAGGTGGAAGAGATGAGGCTGGAAGGTAAGAGCAGGGCAGGTTACTAAAGGCCTTACCTGCTTGCTAAACGGTATAGACTCTCTTCTGCGAGCAACAGAGAGAAGAACCATGCTAATAGAAGAGTGTGAAAGGCATGGAAAGAATGCTAATGGTGTTGATTTCTGAGGACCTTTAGTCTCCTGGAAAAGTAAATGGCAAAATTTCTACTGAGCCTGAGAGTTTAGTAATGAGGTTGTGATACTTGGAGCAGCGTAGGTAAGTGTTGAATAGTTGCTGTAGGGGATGTGGAAGGAAGCCAACCAGTAATGAGCAAGAAGATTGGCAAATTGCATCCAGCTGAAGATGAAAAATCTCACATTTGTCATATGGCGGATTAGCACAGTTATACAAACTATTGGTGGCAGCTTGCAACAATCGAGGGCAAGGCCGTGGGGTCGATGTTGCTGATAACTCATCACTTCACAGACACCTGGTTTGCTGATGTCCCCTCAGTCTACCACATGCCTCTAGTCACTCATTTTTCATCAGGATCTATGATGAAGGCCAAAAATGTGCCGGGTGTGTCCTGAAGGGTGGGGGTGAAATATTTTACCAAGAACAGACCTTCCGCCTTTCTGACAAGAGACAAATGTTTCATTCAAATGCTGCATTTCGCATATTGGAAACTGTAATGAATTCCTGGGCACCTTTCTGCCTAGTTCACAGTGTCAGGCCCAGGCAGCGAAACACCTCGGGCTTTCCTCACAAAATTAAATTTAATGTTACACCCTCCAGTAGAATGGCGCATAAATCAAGCATTTGATTTGCATAGACTGTAGCAAGCAGCTCCCTTCTGGACAAATATAAACCCAACTCTGAATATGATGTCAGGGATAGGAACAAAGCAATCTAGGACTTCCAATAAAAGTCTGGTACCAAGTGTAATTCATGTTGGTATTACACTGCTCTGTGTCAAGCCTGTTATTAAAACTCTTGTTTTAACCTCCTTTTTTCATTTCAAAAGAAAATGTTTTTCTTGACCTTCCTGTGTTCAGAAAACCAGTGCACGGTCAAACCAGTACTATTTATAAACTGGTGTCTACTAGCAATAACCATGGCATATTTATTTTCTTTCTTCATCTACCACCACCCAACATAGAGTACAGGAAGGGGTACATATGAGTAATCAAGTGGAAAGAAACAAAACAAAGGGCATGAAATAAAATACACCATGGAAGATTAGGAAACATGGATATTCACTAATGTTCTACCTCTGGCCACAGTCCCAAGAGAACGCTAAGAGCAGGTTCAGAGCAGACAAGTTTAAAAAATGGCTCAATAGCCAAAATTAAGGTACATTTGGATGCAGAACATGCATCCAATTCAGGAGAAGTAAGCCTAAATATGCATCAGTTGGTCTTGTTTCTGGCCTCCAGCATATGCTGAGTTATACATTTTCTTCACTCATATATTCCCCATCACAGAATATCTGTACTATTTTTCTTACTAAAGGTAAAATCAGAGTGATCTGAAATTGAGTGAGGCCCTAGGATAAGAAGCATTTGTAAAAATGCAAAATGAGTCCACCCTAAGTTCCCTAAGAACATAAATAGATCACAAACCTGCACATATTCTGCTCTACATCATGGCCCGTCGTGTTTATTCTGGAATGCTACAGAGGTGTTACAAGCAGAGCCTGCTCCTGAAGCCAAGTGCATTTCCAAGAAGGCACAGCTGTCTGGAACACATAACAGGTGAAGATGTGAGCTTGAGAGCTATGCTGATGGTTTGGTATCTGCAGTGTAATTTCTCCCGGCTGTCCATGAACATCTGTTAAAATTTGGAATGCTTCAAGATCTGAACAGGTGAAAGTAGGTGTCTGAAAAAATAAATGTATGATTGTTTAAGGATAGTAATTAGGAATCATCCACTCATTTGTGAATGGAATACATCAATAAATATTTATTAAATGAATACCATATGCCAGTCACTGTGATAGGTACTATGGGGGTTGTAGACCTAGATTCTACTTTCAAGGAATTTATATATATATTATATGTATATATGTAACAGCATATGAGATATCCCGAACTATATCTCATAAGATATACAGATACAGTTCTCTGCGGCATAAAAGAAAGGATACATTATTTTCAATTGGAGAAAATTAGGGAAGGCTGAGCAGACAGGCTTTGGTTATGCAAAATAAATTGGGGCAAGAAAGGGAAATTCAGTGGGGTTGGAGGCAGAGGGCATGTCCAAACATGTGGAAAGGGGAAATCCCATGTAGAGACCATGAGTGATGAATAGTGACCAATTCCACGTTACTAAACCAGTGAGTGAACGAAGACAGGTAAAGGCAAATAAGATTAAAAGGTAGATGGGATGGGGGATGGCCACTGAACACTGGACTTTTAAAATTAAGCAATATGGAGACATTGAAGATTTTTGAGCGAGGAAATGACCATCAGATTTATACTTTAGGAAGAATAATGTGGTCACGGCATATAAAGTAGACTAAAGAGCTGAAAGACTGGTATGAAGGAGTCGGGTTAGCCCTGGAGAGAAACAATGAAGGCCTAAACCAGGCAGTGGGAATAGACAAGAGGGGACAGAGTATTATACAAGTAGAATCTACAAGATGACAACAGATTGGTGAGCAACAGGAGAGGGCTGATGTGATTCAGGACAGGTTACCCCAAAATAGGGTACCTTTGCAAGTTGAATATTTAAGCTGGAGGACTTTGAGAAAATGGAAGAAGCAGGAAGTTCACGCTGACCCTCCTCCTCCCTGTCCCACTCCTGACACAGGCCACAAACCCCTCCTATGAGAGGTGCCCTCCCTATACCTGAAGCAAAAGAGCATCCTTATCTCTGAAGACAAAGGGACACCAAGAAGGATCCTAACAAGGAGGCTTTGCTAAGTTCCCTCCAGTTTACTACCATTACTTCCAACTCTGTAAGTTATCACATCTGTCTAAGGCTGTCCACTCTTTGTCAAATCTGCCATGAGATACTCAGTTCTATTTCTCTGGGTCTTTATTTCCTTATGAAGCCTCCCATGTGATGTAAAACTTATATTAAATAAATTTGTATGCTTTTCTGCTGTTAATCTGTCTTTGTCAAGTTTACTTTTCAGACCCACCTAGCCTGGGACCGTACGATGGTCAAGGAAAACTTTCTGAGGTTTTGATTGGGTGAATAGAAAAATCATACACATTAACAATAAAAACACAAAACCTTTTACACTTTTTTTCTTTATCTTGAAAAGCTGGATGATTTTGTAAAACAGAATGCAATGTGGTTGGCTGCTGGCTTTTATCGGACCTCAAAATGTAGTTTACAGGCAACTGCTCTTGTAGTCTCCCCATTTCACACAGTCATTTGGGAAAATTTGAGGGACTTATTCTGAGTTGGAAGAGAGAGGAGGAATAAAATGTTTCTAAATGGTTGCCGTGGTTATAAAATCGGCGTAAAAATTGTTGGCATTTATCATGTTGATTACTCACTAATATTTTTAGAAATCATCACAAAGAGCCAGAGTTTAGCATGTCCCGAATAGAACAAATGGATAATCGCAGGTACATTGACCTCGTTGATCATGACTTAAAGATTCGTATTGGAATAGAACAGCATCTAGTCCAATCCAAGTTTATTTTGAAAGTACAGTCAGTCCACTTCATGGATCAGGTGTTTTCTAATTGACTGAAACACCAGGCAGGCTGATCTCTAAGCCAGCCTGTCAATACTCATACAGAGAAAACCAGTGCCTCCCCCAACACCATCGCTCAGGCCCAGTGATTAACTGTGCATTGGTCATTTAGCATAATAAATGCAAAGTCCCAGTGATGGAGTGTTGCCACAGGCCTCCTGCTGTGGAAATAAATGCCCTCCCACCTTGGCATGCTCGGGGGCAGACACGAAGAATTTGCTTTAAAAGTGTCAAGGAGCCACAAGCACGCTTTTCATTTTTGAAATAGTCTTGAAGTTAATCCTACCTGTCAGGCCATGTGGAATGTGCTGCCGATGATCACTGCCCTCTGAATCTGAAACAGAAAGAGATTCTTCCGTGATCATTATGATTCTGTTTTCTAAAATTTGACATGTGCCACCTTAAAGAGTGTTGTTTCCAGTTTGGGGGAAATCATGTAAGCCCTAGAAATAGTGACTGTGGAAGGAATGAAGGTACTCCATTTTGAGAATTTCTTCTCTGCTCTTAGAAATCAGAGAAAGAAGAAAAGCAGATGCTGCAATTATGAAGTCTATTTATCACTAAACAAATGCTAAAAGGCCCTTGCTTTCTCTGAAGATTCCTCAACCTATTAAGGGAATGAGCTATGTTTAATGTGTCAAGTTTCTGATTCTGTAAATTTATTAAACCAATAAAATAGCTAGTATAATCTGGTTATTAATTCTGGTTGATGCCTCTGCCTAGATTATTTGATCTACATTATTGCTACTGTAAAAGAGACATGGTTTCGTATAAAATTAAGCAAATGTTCGATCAAATTAGGTGATATCATTGGGGGGGGCCTATCGAAATCAGTGTTCTCACATCTCCACTTGCCATCTCCAGAAATTTTCCTGTGACCTGCAATAAATAGTTGTGGTTCTTGAGCTATTTAAGCCTGATTAAGGTATTTGTTATGCATTTGACAGTACACAATAGTGCACGGTGTCAGTTCTCAACTGTCATCATCGTGATTAAAAAGGGTGAAAGAGAGTGACCCCCGTGCAGAGCAAGTTGTAATAAATAATAAGGATGCCACGAATCTCTAATCCAATCATGGAGTTTAGCTAAAGTGAATAAAAATTCTAAAGATCTTTAACCAAAAAAGTTGCTAAGCAAATGACGCTAGATTTTCTGATTAACAAACATTACTTCCTGTTGTCCAGCTATATAATATCCTCAGTTGTTAGGGGATCCTGTTATGAATACAAATGAGAAGAATGTAATTTACTTCAGTGAAGCACCCCCGCATGACCTCCTTGTTAAAGGCTGGCTTATTGGAAGTTTTTTAATTTGAAAAATAATTTAAGTTGAGGGAGGCAGTCTTATCAAAATTCCAGCAAACAGAAGACTTCAGCATGAGAGGAAATGCCTAAACCAGTAGTGCAGCTGGGTTACAAAATCTTATGGGCATTTCTTTAACTAGTCTGACAAGTGTTCATCAGCTCCTTCCTTGTCAGTTCTCAGGAGCCAAGTGACAGCGGTGAATGCCAGCCTCTCATCTTGAGAGCCTCAGAGAGTCAGTGTGATGTCAAACATCCAGTCTGGCTCACTTAGTCACTGAATTGTCTGAAAAACTCTCCCTCTGTTGAAGCCCATTTTGAACAATGATGAATCAAATAACAGCAACAACAACAAGAAGGACCACAGCTGCAGTTAAAACAGCATCAATCACGACGTTTAGTAATAACCTCTCATGACCCAGTCACTGTGTTGTACGCTTTGCGTGGGTGATCTCTTTACTCCTAACGTCACTAATGGAGGTTGATGCTGTGATTACCTCTGTATCACAAAAGAAGGAAAAGGTTAAGCAACTTGCATTGGCTAACATGCGGTGGATTTGGGCCTCAAACTCAGGCCATCTGACTTTCATTCTGTTCTCCCATTTGTTATGCTCAAGTCCCCTAAATGTAAATCAAATAGACAGATTTTAAAAATTGAAGCTTGTTTTAATCATGGAAGATAATTTTTTTTACTTAAGAGATTCCTAAAGTTATTCTGTTTATAAAATGATTGTCATCCATTCACTTAAAAACTATTAAGCACCTGCTGTGGCCTCGCACTGTGGATATTAAGATGAAGGATAAAATGCAACCCCTGACTACAGAAAATGGTCTGTATGTTGACTGGTTTAATTCAAACTAAGGTGTAACTATAGTCATCTATCTATCTTTTAGGCATAATCATGGTCTTCATGGTCCATATGATGATACTGCTTATATTTATATGGAGCTTAATCATAATAAAATGTTTTCAAATATATTATTTTATCTTTGGCTTACAATTCCTCTGAGGTAGGCAGCGCCAGTTGATAATCCCTAATTTATAGTTGAGGGAGCTGAAATTCACAAGATGAAGTTCCCTTCCCTTGGGTCTCCTGGACCTCATTCTCAGGATTGAGTTCCATCCCGTGCCAATGACAACTGCAGAGGCTTCTCGCATTTTGGTTTTGATGCTACATATCAAGAGAGGTATGAACTTTCCTTTGTGTAAGTAATAGTCTTGCCTTAAAGACATTTTATTACATTTATTTCTTTCAGATAGGCCCGATGGAAGTCAGTCTGACTCTTAACCATGTTTAGCCCCAGTAGCAGGCCCATTTCCACCCACAGTTCCGGCTGCCTCCTGAATTGCAGTGTGAGCAAATGAGATAAGTGCAAAATATTCCTACACCACTGGCTCCATGCTCTCCTCATATTCAATCATGAAGACTAATGAATCCGAGATGATGGCGGTGGTAAAAATCCCAATGCAGATTTTTGCTGTCCTTACTAATGAGAGAAAAATATAGTAGACCATTGGCCTGAAGGCTCCAGATGCAATTCCTTTGTAACTTAGAGTGCATTAAAAAAGCTTCAGTCAGCAAGATAAGTTAATTTTTTTATGACCTTTATAAACTCTTTTAGCCTGTATCTCAGGAGCTTCTCTTAAAGATTAAATTTTTAAAATCCTTTTAGCTTAGGCCAACACAGAATCTGAGTCTTTTTTTGCTTCAAAGGCTACATCCAAAATCTATAAAGAAATTCTGTTCGTGACAATTATTGTCAAAGTAATGATTAGGTAACATGTCATTTTTAGTTTTTACTGTTCTTGCCTCTATGATAGTAATCCAATAGAGCGCACTTCTTCTTAATGTAAAAGTTGTGTAAAGGATGCATCATTCCCAGTCGACTTTGCCTACATTTGCAAATTCTTGAAAAAGCAAATTGAATTGTCACTGGTAGCATCTCTTTTGCATGATGAGCATTGGGTTACAGTGGGTGCGTGGGGCACTGATATCAAGACTTCATTAAAAGAAAGATATCCTCACCCTAAGAATTGTAAAGTTGTATTAATATATCACTGAGTCCTTGGGCTTTCGTTGACCTCATAGCACAGTTACCCAAATGTGATGTGTGTAATTTTGTAGGGGGAGGAATATTAGAGGAATGTGAAGGCTCTTCATTAATGGCGTCATGGATTTAATTTATCGCACAAAACACATCGTTTCTTCTAAACTCTTTGGTTGTAGGGTATCTGTTTCTTTTAAACACTGTGTTTTTGACTGGCTTGATTGGTGACTGCAAGGGTCATCATCCTAGGCCTCTGTCACTACTTCTATTACATCCAACCTACGGACCCAGAAAATCTGTGCTTGACACAATTGATTTCTCCACAAGATTCCTTCAGCATTTATTGTGTTTGACATCCACCTACCAGGTCCCACAAAAACTGAGTTCCTACCTCTCTGCATCAGAGAAATATAGCTCTTTATAAAAGGTGTATACCCTGAAGTGAGGGGCTGGAACAAAGCATAAGTCTTGCTTAGAACAATTCACTGAAGTAATTGGACTTATTAAGATACATATGAGCTTTAATGACTAGGACACCAAGAACATGAGTGCCAACCTCATGTGAGTTTTGCCTTTGGAAATACCACCACCACCACCACCACCACCACCACCACCACCTCCTACTACTACTACTAAAATAGAGAAAAGGCTCAAATTATAGGACTTATTTTTGCCCTGTCTAACTTTACTTTGGATCAGATCTTAATCTTGGCCCTATGTAACTTTCTATCTGTCCCTCTTAGAATCCCTTCACCATCTCCCCAGAAAGCATCTTGGTTTCAAACTAAGACACACAAACCACACGCTTTAAATAGATGCTTGACAGTTATCTATTACTTTCCATCTATATCTCTATGCTACCTCGTTATATAAAAAGGTTACATGATTTTTTTCCCCAAGGCATATAGATAATTAAGTGCCAGATTCAGAATTCAACCTCAATTGTTTATCTTATAAATAAATTGACATCTTCCTGTGTGTTCTAAAATCTAATGATCTGTCTTGATCATGCATCATCTTATGAATTTTGTTAAGAAATGAGCAATGGGAAAGAACATGGAGGTCTGTATAAAATTGCAGTGGTGGTCTTTGCTTACTGATTCACATAATTAAGCAGATTAAATTATTTTTCTTTTTATATCATTAGCTGAGACTTCTCAGCTTGGCTGAGCCTCAGGTCTACTCAGGTCTACTTAATATTTAAGACTTCATTGTTTTTCTATAATTAGTATCAACGTTTTATTTTTAGTAGCTGATTGGTAATATGCAGGGACCACATTTTCTGGAGCAATTCTCTTTTTGGTTTGACATAGAATAATATAAAATATTTTGTTAACCATATACATGACTGGACAGAAAGCTCTTAAAATGAATATTCTTTTGATTTCTTTTCATTCTACTAAATGTTGTTTCTACTCCAAGAAATGACAAGAAATGAGTGACTGTAATGATTTTGGAGAGAAAGCAGCATCATTGGTTTTATCAAAGATGAAACACTTCCAGGGATCTTGGAGCTGACTTTTTCTATAGTGCCACCATGAAAGATCTGAAGATCATTATTTACTAGAAATAAAGGAACAAGGCAGAAATCGATTACTACAACACTAGATTTATGTTTCCATTGCTCTCTATATACATCTCTATTTGTTCTAACTTCATGGGGAAGATATTTAATACATAATGGAAGGAGGTTGTTGCTTTTGATTTATTTTTTGCTTATTATTTTTGGCATGCCAGGGAGAAAATTCTGGAAATCGATACTCTGTGTGTGTGTGTGTGTGTGTGTGTGTGTGTGTCTGAGTATTTTGGGCACAGTGTAGGTTAAAAGGTTCTGAAGGGATAAGGAAACTTCCTCTACTTGCTGAGTAGTCTTTTAATAAGTGAATTATATTATGCACACATGGAAGACAGTTGCTTTTCTTTATTTATATGTTTTACATGAGACTTTGAGCACAGATGCAAAGGCTAATTTAGCCATAATAGCAGCAAGACAATGTTTTGTTGTATTTAAACTTACAATCTCCCCTTCTCTAGAGTCCATGAAGTGACTCTCAATTATCCTAGCTAACTCTCTTTTAGCAATTTATTAGAGAATGAGGGTATATCTTAGGTTCATGTGATAGACAAGGCACAAATACAGAGCTGCATGAAATTTTTAATTTATTTTGAGTGAATAAGAGGATAGTTAGTGATCTATAAAAGGTGAGATGGGCCCTTTTAAAAATACAAAAATTAAACATTTGGCCTTTAAAAAAGACAGGAAGAGTCAATCAACATGAATTTTTTAAGACCACGTAAACAGAAAACTATATTTAAAGGCAGGGATATATTTTTCTGTTTTAAGAATTTATTACAATTAGATAGACACCCAGGACCGAATGCATGCAAAGAGAATGAAAATAATCAGACTGTTCAATGTTATATAATCATGGAAGAGAATGGATAGACATAGCTGGAATACTTTTAGGGACCCTTGAAAGACCTAATGAAGAATACGTATTTGAACCAGTTTGTTGTTTTTGAAAACACTGGAGTGACATGGTTAAAAGAGCACAGATTAAGGCCTGACCTATATAGGGTAAATCCTGAGAAGTAGTTAGGTCAAGTATTGGCATTGCAAGTTTACAAGTGAGGAAACAAATTCAGAGAAGTCACATAACAGTATTAAGAGAGATATAAAACAGATTTGGGGAATGGGAATCGATAACCAGCAGCAATAAGTAAGTTCCCTTTTGGATTTGTTGAATGTTAGATGCAAAGGAACAGACTCCTTGATGAAACTCAAACCCAGAACCCTCTGTATGTTTAGCAGATATGAGAACTGGAAGGAGAATTTCAGGCACAGAGGACTGCTTACCAACCTGTCCTGCTTTGACCCTCAGTTTTGCCTTGTGGAGTTGACCTTCTCATGGATCTGACTTGACCCTCTCATGGAGTTTTCTCATGGTGAACCTCTTTGCCACCTCTGGGCCAAGGGCCCCTATAAAATCTACTACACAAGCACGAACGAAGCCTTGTACTTGGTTACTTCTAACCAAGATAGGAAGTCTTGGCTTTCAACATTAGGGTCACTAAAGGCTAAAGGAAAATAAAGAGGATTTAAGAAGTTGGTAATAAAAAGAATGGGGTTTGACGCCATCATAGCTAACTTTTCCAAAGCCTTAGATTTTTCCTCAATATATACCTTGCCTCCTAAAACAGCTACCTGCAGTCATAGACCTTCCTTGAAACTTTTCCTGACATCCTGTCTTTCCAGCTCTAAGTTATTTTTACCTGGCAGGGCCCATTGTGATTTCTACCACGTCAGAACTGGTTCTTGCAAATATTGCCCTTTTTTTCCTGGTTCAAAGAGCAGAGGAAATTTCAAGCTGACTCTTCCTCTGGAGTTCTGGTTTCTTGTCTGAGATACTTGCCTCACTCAAAGTGTTGACCCTTTTTCCTGAAAGTGTAATAATTCCACAGCAATATGCTGGATAACAAGCTTACCACTAACATAAACAGGAGGATACTTTTTTCTGCCCAGTACCAGTGTGCTAGATATAGAGGTCCAAAGAAAATTTAATTAGGAATTGGAATTGGGAGCTTAAGAAAAGGAATTACATATTCAGGACTTAGCAGCATATAGTTATGTCAGAGTGATCGGCGCAGTTAGATTTCCCTGGGAGAGTATTAGTAATAAAATGTAGATGGGACAAAACCCTGAGAAACAGTAGCTGTGGTAAGGGCAGGGATTTCATGGAAGAAGGCTGAGAAAGCAGAGTTGGAGGAAGCAGCAGTGTAGTAGAAATAATGTACTAAATGCCACACTGCGGTCAGGCAGGATCAGGCTTGTAAACACTCGTTAGGTTGGCCTCAGGAGGTGACTGGTAACCTTTGTATAACCGTTTCTAAGGCTAGGTAATAACTGTAAGGTTGCTTGGAACTTTCTCATCCAAGTGATTCCTTTTTGAAAGTTAGTGAACATTTTTAGTTAAGGTGTTTCTTAACCAACTTTTTTCGACATCCCCCAAAGTTAGTGCATTCGTGGGGAGGAGCTGTGGAGTTACTCTTCCCTTTGAGAGTAAGGGAAAGAATTGAATAAGAAACATTGCTATGCTTTATTTTGGCAATTGCAACAAACACTTTCACTGAGTTTTGAAAATGTTTGCCCACAAAATCCGAAGTGGTTTGAGGAGCAAAATTTCGGAGCACGAGTGTGGTACTCCACGGATGATTTATCAGTTTATCCTGACCCTCCACTAGTGCGGTTTACATGCTCTCCCTTATAGCTGGTCATTCCTCACTTCTGTAGCTTCCACTAATTCAGGATAAGTTATTTGTTTTATCACCCACCAGTCCTGAAGTTTGTTTAATTTGTAGGCCTATAGACACTCTTTATATGTTATGTGTTTATGATGAATGTTATTAAAAAAAGATAGCTACCAAATACTAAGTATTTACTATGTGCTATACATTGTGATAACTACATCGCATGGGTTATTTTATTTGATTCTCACACACACACAACAACCTATAGGAAGTATTTGCCTCATCTTATGGAGTAGAAAACTGAGACTGTAGTTCACGATAGCCAGTGAGGTGGCAGAATAGGAGTTTGAATCTGGGTATCTTTGGTGTCTAAGTCCTTGGTCTTCACCACTATTCATACTCTTCCCTAGTTATTTGTATGATAAACTGTTAATATATTATTCCCTATACTTTTAAGTTGTGGTCCTTGACTTGTGATTGTTCTGCCTTCAAATTTGGTGCAATTATAAATTTAGATATAATAAGTAACTGCAATTTTGTTCTTAAACTGTGTATGCATCCCCATTAATCTTTATAAATAATAATTGAGATGCTTATTTAAAAGATCTTAGGTACTCTACCTACTACTTTTTGAAATGTCAAGCTAAGAGTAAAAGAACATTAAACAATATATTAAAGCATTTCGGCAGTCAAGTTTTAAATTCAAAACAATCATATTTTAAGGAAAAAAATGATGATTACTAGTATTTTCCCTAGCAAAAAGGAAATTCCAAATTCCTTCTGTTGTTCATTTATATTAATATGTAAAAGATTTTATACAATAGAAAGATATAATTTTAAAAACAAATACACTTTAAAGCACACTGGAATATATTAGTTGTGCACCTTACTCCACTTTAAGCACCAAAGTAGCTCAGGTATGAATATATCACATGATCTCATCATTTTCTAATCTCTGATTTAGATTTTCAACAAAAGAAGTTAAAAGGTTTCAGGGAAGAGTGGTACTTACACAAGTCTAAGTTATGAAAATTGGGAATTTCCAAATTTACTGACTTTTAAAAATGTGCCTTTCATGTGGATATAAGAGATAAGAATATATTTGTTGGAAAATAGGATCTCATAAGCCAAATGCCCAATTCATAACTGAAGCCTCAATAGGTAAAGAAAAGATATTAAAGCAGAATATTGACCAGAGTCCTGCTAAATAAATTGCACAGGGGTAGATCTTCCACCGCCCTCTGCATGGCATTGAGTTCCACTTACCAGGAGTGTATCAGTTCTCGTTTGAACTGGGCAATCATAGTTTTAAAACATGCACTAAAAGAGCCTTATATTATATATCTTAGTCACACACAATAAAAGAAAAGTTACCCTGACTTTATTCAGAATCAATAGACAATGTCTTCTGAATAAAAATCAGAGCATTCTAGGAAATAAAATTTTGTACACTGCATTCACTTTCTTCACATCTTTCTTCATCAACACCCCACGCCTCCAACTATAATTGTAGGTGTATCTCAGCCTACAATACAATTGCTCTCTTGAAAATCTTTTTTTCAGGTCAGAGGCAGATCAACAATAGGACTCTGATAAGAGCAAATGACTGGGTTCTGAACCCCCCCAACCTTTGAAACTCACCCAAAGCCGACAAGTAACAACCCAAGGTCCCTTGTAGAGCGTGTGGATGGCTATCAGAGAAGGCTGAAATAAAAGTGCTGCTTGGGGCAAATGTATATCAATTGTGCAAATGCCCTCTCTTGTTGTGGGGGGCTGAGACACCCTGTTGCTTGTCAAGCTCCCAGTAGATGTGAACAGATCTGTTAGGTTGTCTGTGTCCTTTTTTCAGTTTCTCCCACACACCGGGTGTTTTCAGGCTGCACAAGCTCTGAAAACACCAGAATTACGTTCCAACATTTATCAATAACAATTTATAGCTGTTGTATAGCTTTCTGGAAAAAGAGTAGAGATTCACTGAAGCCTAACAATGCAGCCCCCACAAAGGTTTTTTCCAGGACCAGGATCAATGTCATCAGTGAAATTTATGGGAATGCCATGAACCGCTCTGAGATGCAGTGGCATTCTCTGCAACCTTTCTTGGATCCCATCCGTTATGGTCTAATAAGGTCTTTTCTACCATAGGGAAAGACTTTCATTCTTTCACTACCTCTCAGATGTACCTGTATTAATAAAAACAGCTTTTCTTTGTCCCAGTGTGGACCCCTGAGAGAGACGTCTCCTGTGGCTTCATTGACCTACTTATTAGGGTCTGATAAATCTCTGTGGTTTCCTTCACTGGGTCTGTTTGTTCAAGTGAAACCTACGGGCCAGACACTAACATCTCTCTAAGGTAAAAAAGAGAAAATTGTCCATAAAATATTTCACATTCCCTGCATGTTTAAAACCTGTTAAATGGACATCTGATTGAATGTTATCTGACTGAAACAATCCAAGGATCTACAGAAGAGGAGTAGACTGTGGTATGTTGGATACGGGTTTGCTCCAAATTTTTGGCCTCCTCAACAGAAATGGGGGTGGGGCACAGAACTGTGGGTCTTGGGGTCTTTGATTCTCCATCAAGTAGATTCTAGTTCATCTTGATGGTGTCCTCAAGGCTGACTTCAATATATACCAAACTTATTAAAGGCTGTCTCTTTGAGAGACAAGTCTATAGCTCACTCTTGGGAAGCTATTGATGGGGTTCCAGCTTCCCTGAAAAAAGCACTCAATCATTTAGGGAAAATAGATTTCATTTCCATCATGTGCACATACAATATACACTCTCACATATCCACATTTATATGCACACTTTGTGGTTATAAAGGTACACACATTATCCACACACGTGTGTATTTCCATGAGTTCTAGGAAAGATGTTTTAGGAATGTTACATTTAGGAATAATACATCATTACTTGTCATGCTTTTTCTCTGGATGAATAATGCTTTGTTTTCTTAATGTGATCATTGCAGCCTTAGCTCAGTAATGGGCTGCAGACAGAAGCCAGACTTCCTTCTAAGACTTAATTCACATCTTTGATTCAAAAAGATGTCTCAGACTATGCAAAGCAGGCTTCTGAGGTAAAGTCTGGTTAGGGAGAAAATCTAGATGGGAAGAAACAGGAAGGTCTCACTTTATCAAGGCACCATCTGTCCTTTTCTAGCCTTAAACATCCTTAGTGCTGGTTACTCTACCATGGATCTTACACTTTTCACCATTAATAATTTTGGTGTCAAATTTAAGGCCATAAAGCCTTTATTAAGTGACTTAATGGTGAATACATAGGTGAAGCCAAGCTAAGTACCTGTATTAATTTCCTAGGGCTGCTGTAGGAAATTACCACAGACTGGGTGGCCTAAACAACAAAAATGCATTCCCTCACAGTCTGGAGGCTAGGAGTCTGAATCAAGGTGTCAGCAGTGCCATGCTCTCTCTGAAGGCTCTGGGGGAGAATGTGTTCCATTCCTTTCTCTTACCTTCTGGTGTTGCTGGCAATCCTTGCTATACCTTGCCTTATAGACACATCATGCCAATCTCAGCCTTTGTTATTACATGAGATTCTCTCTGTGTCTCTGCCTGTCTTCTCTTCTTCTTATAAGGTCACCAGTCATGTCAAATTAAGCACTTGTCCTAGTCTAGTATGATGTCATCTTAGCTAATTACCTCTTCAATGGTTTATTTCCAAATAAGATCACAATCCGAGGTTCTGGGAAGGGCATGAACTGAGGGGATGCTATCCAACTCAGTACAGTACCTAAGAGGGGAGTGAGGGTATTATAGCCCTTCACCGAAACACTCCTTAACGCACCAAGTTAATGTAAGAACTTGTTGCTACTTAGAAGAAAATAGAAAAGATAAGTATGGGGAGGGGGTTAAAGATGGAGAAACAGAAAATGTCCAGAACAGTAATGTTCAATGTAGTAGCCACTAGCCACATTTAAATTTGAATGAATGAAAATTTAAAAAAATAAAAAATTTAGTGTCTCAGTCTCACTAGCTATATTTCAAATACTTGATAGCGACACGTGGCCAATGTCTACTCTATTGGACAAGGCAGAAATAGAACATTTCCATCATTGCACAAAGTTCTTTTGGAGAGTTCTGGTCTAGAACCCATCATGTGTAAGAGCTACAGTGGAGATTCTCAGGAAAGATGAAGATGGAAGAAAGGCCTGGGAGTAATGTAGCAGGAGAGGGAAACCAGGAGGGGGTGAAGGTGAAGCAAAGTACTTATAATATTATAATGTTGCCTGGGGAAACTGAACCGCTGGATGTGGCCCTCCTCTCTTGACCTGATATTTTGCCTCGCAGAGAGCAGGTACTCACAAATAGTTGTTGAGCCATTAAAGGAAAAGATAAATACTTCAGTCAGGTTGGAATGTTGTTGAGATGGCAGTATTGCTGACAGAAAGGTACGATTTCCATGAAGATTTCTGGATGACAGTGCTAATAAGTATGAGAAATATCCATATACTGATCTTCACTTAAAGCGTGGGGACACCTGCTTTTCATGCATTACTCTTTCACTAGCACCATCTGCACTCTGCTCCAACATATTGGTTCCCTAGGAACACAAATAGCTGTCTTCTCTCTCTTTCAAGGAAGCATAGAGTAACATGATGTTACTTGTGCCCTTTGCACTGTGTTGGTTCAACAAATTTCCCTTTCGGCTGCCATTATGGTGCCCTCATACAAAGCCAAAAGCCACTACTGTGGATGCCCAGAGCTCTGTGTCAGATCCTTTCCTGACAACCTTTTATCTTCCCACAAGATGAGAAGAGCAAATTGCAATTGGGTTTGAAAGGGGTGGGTAACTTACCTTGTCCCTGGGGCTTTGACAGCCTCCTGTTGCAGTGCCCACTGACTGGAGGCTGACACAGCTTGTTTCCCAAGCCTGGATTCGCTGTGATCCCTTGTCACAGCTCTGCGATGAGGGAAGAGGTAAGGGAATTTTTATCCGTGCAATGAATACTTGTAGTAGCTCCCCGTAGTGACCCTCCAACACACACACACACACACACACACACACACACACACACACACACTCACATGTGTTAATACATCCCTATCTATTGTCATCAATATACAGAGCAGTTAATTCTATAAGTCCCAAAGCAAATTTGGAAGACCTCCTCCTAATTCCACCTGTTTTGTTTTTCTCTGCTCAATTTTCCTAATTTCACTTGTTTTGTTTTTCTCTGCTCAATTTTGAGTGTAATGTAGACACAAACAGGCAGGAACACTTTTATTCAACATTGGATAACACTTGAGAAGCCAATGGGCATATTCTAAATAAATAAATCACCAGGATGTTGCCTTTTGAAAGAGTTTTGGACTGTATATCTTTTGTTATTTGAAAGCAAGGGACTACTATTAAACAAGAGACACTGTGAATGATGTGTAGCATTACATATTTATCAAATAACCTGTCTCAATCTCAAAAGGTAACAAGGGACTTCTAATTTTCTCTTTTGGATAATGAAACATATTCTACAAATTAAATTCAAAGTATTCAAAATTGCCTTGACTGAAAATGGATTAATGGTTACCTGGTGTCGGAGGTGGGATGGGAGTTGAGATTGACTGACTGCAAAGGGGCAGCAAGAGGGTAAGAGGACTGTTTTGTGTTTTGATTGTGATGGTGGTTTGTTATATATAATTACAAAAACTCATCAGACTGTACACAACATGAATGATTTTATTTTATGTTAATATCTTAATTTAAAAGTTAAAAATTCAAAACATTCAAATTGCAATTCAGAATTTGCAGTATCTAAAATGTGTTAAAGAACAAAAACTTTCAAGAATTGAGGGCTTAAAAATATATTACCGTAGGGTATGTTTTTCAAGTCTTTAACTAGATGAGAGTTTTTCTGATGAAATATTATTTGGGTGAAATTGGCACATGGGAATTATTAGTTCTCCCTGGGCACACAGAAGGCTAGCCTTCCCAGCCCCTTTCCCATTAGCTGGGGCCTTGTTACTGGTTCATTCCAATGGACTGTTACTGGATTTGACATGAACACAAGAAAAAGCCTTTGCATGACCCACTAGCTGCCTTGTTTTCTGCCTCAGCAATACTGGAAGCCACATGCTGAGATGGCAGTGTTGCAAGAAAATAGAGCCAGTTTCAGCCAAATACACTGTGTAAACATGGGATGAAACCTCTTTACCAAACTGCATTGGACATGTAGCATAAGCAAAAAACGAACTTTTGTTGTCTTAATGTATTGAGATTTAGAGGTTAAATTGTTACTGCCATATAACACAGCCTGCGCTGATTAAAATAATATGTTGCTATGATTTCAAAATCCTCAGAGTTTAATGATCATGGGTCCATTTAAAGTTTGCCTCACTGCAGAGTCTGGATTTTGACAAACATACTCATAGTAGGCACTGTTGATAAAAGAGGAATTCAGGTGATGACCCTCTACCTGGTAATCCACACAAGAGAAGAGAGGGACAGGGCAATAGTAACCTGAGCAGCCATTCCTATGTTCTGGAATATTGTGAGATAACCTATTGGTACCTTCCTCAGAGACAGAATTCATCTGAAGATCCTTGACTTTCAGGTTAAAATACGTAACTACGAGCCTAGTGCTTCCCTAATAACATAGAGCACGTAAGACAGAGAGAGAATTTATCAGCTGACCTAGGATTCAAGCTGAAGCCTGCTGGTTTGTCCTTTTCTTGCTGTCTGTGCATTCCATGAATCTTACCTCCATCAGTGCTTTGCTACCTTTTACCATTTTACATCAAATCCTTAACAGATAGGGTCCAGTTTCTCATTAAAGAAATAAATCCTTGGCCCTGTTGATATTATTGCCTCATCTTTTACTAGGTGTGTCAGCTGGTGAAGTCTCTTTAGCAC
This sequence comes from Hippopotamus amphibius kiboko, assembly GCF_030028045.1. Lineage (NCBI taxonomy): Eukaryota > Metazoa > Chordata > Mammalia > Artiodactyla > Hippopotamidae > Hippopotamus > Hippopotamus amphibius. Next base: position 54,329,786 of record NC_080188.1, read on the forward strand.
TGTTCACAACCCCTTATTACTGTTAGTAAATATCTAAATGTTGTAAAAGAATTTATTTTGGAAGGGGCACTGGCCTTTTGGGAGTGTAACTAAAAAACCAGTTGAGCAAATTTCCAGTAGTAGTAGCTCAAAGTAAGCCCAATGAAAGAATGTATTGATCAGAGGGACAGGAGGAAGTATGTAGTGAGTTTTCCTGAAATAGAAAAATGACAAAGGATAAAGTTAGAGGCAGTAGGGTAGAGAAAAGTACTTTTCTAATAAGTGAAAAGACAGTTTTGTAGGTTCATGCTATTGATAAAGAAACAGACGATGAGACCATAATTATTTTGTTATTGTCTCACAAAAAGAGGCAGGAAAGGAGATGGAGGGGAAACAGTGTTTTTCTTTTCCACTGAATCCCTTTACATTTGGGGTGAGATGCTCAACACTATTGAATGATTATGAAAGCCTGTGGCAATTAAAACTTCATCTTGCTAAAAAAGTTAAAGTCACTGTCTGAAACAGGAAAAAGACTAAAAGACAGGAAGTGATGCAGTACTTTTCCCTTCTATCCCTCTCCTATATCAGAGATAAAGGACATTCCAGTATATATGCATTTTTTTCCTACATTCTTTCTTCTCATGCAGAATTTTTTATTTTTAAAATATATACATATTCTTTTTCAGATTCTTTTCCCTTATAGGTTATTACAAAATATTGAGTATAGTTCCCTGTGCTATACAGTAGGTCCTTGTTGGTTACCTATTTTATATATAGTAGTGTGTATATGTTAATCCCCAAATCCTAATTTATCCCTCCCTCCTTCCCCTTTGGTAACCATAAGTTTGTTTTCTATGTCTGTGGATCTCTTTCTGTTCTGTAGATAACTTTCATGCAGGATTTTGAAATAAGGAACTGGGATGCATTAGAGTTGATAGACCTCTGGGGCTCTTGCTTTAACTTATTCTTCTGGTGTTGATCCCTATCCAAGGGGTCACATGATGCTGAGCCCGACTAAAACACCTTTAGAGCAATCATTGATCTAGAGCTTCTCTCCTGCAGCTTAAATATCATGTTACTAATATTACATATTATCCAGTAATCTGTTTAACTAATTGTAAATATTTATAAATTAGTCTAAAATTGTATAGATCTTAAGTACAGCATACTCAGGGGTGAGAGTGAGTTGTGCAGTGGCTGTGTGAACAAGCAGTTTCTTCCTCAAAGTCAAGGCAAGAGTTTGTTTTTTATTAATCAATCTACAATTTGTATAAAGAGAAAAAAATTAGAAACCTATTAGGGCCTGTGTTGTGAAAAGCAGGTAAAAATCTCCTGCAGTGTTTAACAGGTGGAGGTGAGGAGGTAGGGAGGGAAGGTAGGGTGGGTAGGGAGGCAGGCATCTGGATGTAGGTGGGAGACGGGGTGCAGGAGGAATACTAGCTGCAGCAAACAGACAAACAAGCAAATAAAAACAATGACAACAAAACCAAAACACCCCCCAAACCTCTAAAACTAATTTTCAATGTTTTCTTATTATTTGGGAGAGAGATCCTGGAAAGTTTTAGGGTAAGATAAAATTGATTTGGGGTAAATATAAATAATATTCTAAGCTTGAAAAAAGGAACTGATATCTTTTAAAATACACTATTTCATCATTTTAGTTAGGTACATTTAGAAAACTTATAAAAGGGTTTCTAGGTTTACTTTGTTAAACTAATTAAACAAGGAGGCCATTGCACTGAGGTAACGCTAATGCCTTCGCAGCCCACGTAAGCAAACCAAAACCTAAGCCTATAAATGCCTCAAGGTTAAGAAGTGGAAATCTAAGGACAACAAACCACAAACAGCCAACTAGGCTTTCCAAAAATAACACAACCGCTTAAGATAGAGCCAATCAAATAATTTTCTTGCTTTGCTTCCCCCTTTTCTCTATGAAAGTCTTGCCCTAAGCTCCTGCTGGTGGAGTGCTTCTAACTACTTCCTGTCTGGAGCTACTTGATTTGAGTAAATTTTTGCTCAGATAAACTCTTAAATGTTTTAGTATGCCTTAGCTTGTCTTTTAACACCTTATAACCTCAGTTCCCCAGTCTGATTTTTCTAAGAAGGTCTTAATTGGGTCAACTGAATTCTTCCAACAAGGACTCCTCTTAACCCCTGTGTTGGGGGAGAAACACTCTCATTATTCCTAAATCCGTAGAGTAAAATACATGTTTTGAGTTTCAGGATATTTTTAAAGTCACATCAGCAGAGTTTTAATTGCGTCTCTTACATATTGTGTTTCTTCATTATTTTAATCAACCTGGAAAACAGCGACTTGTTCTTAGTCTAATAAAAGAAATGAATGAAGAATGTTGTTTAGATCAGAAAACCATAAGGGAGCCTCCTGAAGCCTCTTTGGCCAACTAACTCTTAGGTGGCTTCTTACCCACTTCTTATTTGTTTCCTTTGGCCACAAGTTTTTAATCCACATTCTTTCCCATTACAAGCTGATACCACCCATGTTTCAAATTTACTACAAAATGGGGGAATTCTAATCTCTCTCCTTGCTGTACTCCACAGTAAGTATACTGGACTTTTGCATTTGAAAGATTTACTCTTAATCACTGTGAATAAACAGAGGTACAAAAATAACAAACATGGACAAAAGACGGCATTATCAAATCTTATAAAGTCTTCATAGTGCTTGTTCCTGGTCTACAGTCCTACACTTGATTTTTCCTATGCAATTGCAGAAGAATCTGGTGCTGGAAGTCTCTTGATGGTCTTCAAACCTTGCCATCTAGGTTGAATGTGAGATCAAGCTGCTCTATTGTAGCCCTAGAGAGATGTGGGTTGGCACCATTCCAGAGCCTGGTGAGAGTCTCAGTCTTTTTCAGAACCTGTGTCCTAGTTTTTCTACCCACTCAGTTCATCTGTTCTGCCCTGTGCCAGAGGCTCCTGTGGGATTGGCTTCTAAAGATCTCAGCCATTCTTTCAGCCCTTGCTAATGCCTCCTTGACCCTCTGGAAGATCCCCCTAGCTGAGAGCCAAGGAAGGCTCTTGTCCTTTTGCATGTCCGTCCTATCTTCAGGATTTTTTCTCCTGGGTGTCAGACCATCCTGCACCGAACCAGAAGTTTCTTTTTCTGAGCTCCCATAGCATCCTTTTCATTTGCCTGACTCTGAATGGCCATCATCGCAGCATATTATATTGACCATATAGTGCAAACCGAGCATTGTGCTAGGTACTTTACACCGATTGTATATATCTTTTTGATTTTGTTTTCTTCATATTCAGCAGCTTGTTGGTAAGGCTGTGGTACCTTTCGTATCAGCAGATTTCTCCGTCTGTTATTCCAAACAAAAATCTGAGCATCATCTTTAGAATGGCTGTGTGAACCTAAAATTGGTTTTATAGCCTTCATGCTTTCCTCATTCTCATAATGCTAGCAGATTTGTCCCTTTCCTCATTCAAAGAGCTCACATTTTCTTAGACTTTTCAATCAGTTTTGGTTCCTAATTCAAGGGAAATTACCAGTTTATAGGACCCTCAGAAAAATGCTCTGAACCCATTGAGTTGTTTTACTCAGTGGTTCTGAAACTTTAATGTGTGTGGGAATCATTTGGAGAGGTCTTGTTACAAATATAAATTCTTGGGCTCCACCCTAGTATTTAAAATTAAATAGACTTGGACTTAGGCCCAGGAATTTGTTTTTAGCTATTTTGATATCATCCTGGGTGATTCTGATGCAGGTGATATGGAACTACATTCTTAGGAAACTGGTTTGACCTGCTTAGGTATGGTTCTCACTTTTGTCCACTACCTTGTGTTCTCTAATGATCACTGCTTTTCATGTCCCCATTCAGTTCTCTTAGACGAATCAGGGTTATATAAGCCAGTGCAGGCAAGTAAAATCCACTCTGGGCACAATTTCCACCAGGGAAGAGCAGGCTTTCTTTCCTTCCTCTCACAAGTATTTTCTGACACATACTCAAAAGGGTGAGTAAAGTGTCTGGAGATGAAATAATTTTTTAAAATGATTTGCAAGGTGCCATTCAAGTCAACAAATAATTATTTATATTAAATATTGAATGTGTACTCATTAAGATTGTTAAATTATATACATTATGTAATTCACATACATACAAAAGTACAGAAAATAATATAAAATAGACACATGAGCACATACTGCCGTATTAATACATTAACAACTGAACACATTTTAACAAATCTTTAATGTCCATATTTTAAAACTTTTACCGTATACATTCTTACCTGTAAACAATAGAATAGTGTTGCTTTGAGTACTTTTAAATTTTACATAAATGGTATATACTGTATATATACCTTTGTAGATTTTTAAAAATCAACATTGATTTTGATATTCATGTTGCTCCGATTAAGTTATTTCAACTTCTGTATAGTATTCCCCTTTATGGACCACAGTTTATTCTTTTATTGATGATTATTAGGTACTAACCATGTATTTTAGCTAATAAAAATATTGTTGAATCACACAGGTATACTAGAGTTTCTTTAGGTTATATCAGCTAGCTGTGACATTGCTATATTATAAGACCCGTGCATTTGTACATTTAATGTAAAAGCCAAAGGTAATAATCAGACAATTAAATCTTTATTTTATTAAAAAGTCACATTGAAACAACCTACTTTTTTTTTTCTTAGCTCTTTATTGGAATATAATTGCTTTACACTCTTGTACCAGTTTTTGAGGTACACCAAAGTGAATCAGCTATACTTATACATATACCCCCATATCCCCTCCCTCCCGCAACTCCCTCCTGCTCTCCCTGTCCTGGCCCTCTAAGGTATCACCCATTATCAAGTTGATCTCCCTTAAAACAACCTACTTTTTGATAGCCTGTACTTTATCCACTCTTCATTCTGTTCAAAAAACTCTTTCAGAATTGTAATCAATTGGTATGCATAATTTTTATTCTATTTGCTCACTTAACATAATTGCATATAAATATTTAATTCATTCAACACATTCATTCAGTAGATGCTTAATTAGTGCCTCCCATGGGCCAGGCTAGTTTCTGAGGACAGAGAAAGAAATCCTGGCCTTCTTGGATCTTTCATTATTTTCAGATAATCACATAGACCATAATTTTATCATTTAAATACTAATTAATATCACATAATATTAATATTCTGTGATTTGCACTTTGAATTCCTCAGGGAATTGTATTGGTTTTAGAAATGTATACACCCATGACATCCATGTTAGAACTGAGAATTGCATTTGACTAATGTGTTATTATCATGGGCAGTGCATGTCTGTATTGCTCCTTAAGATTATAATGCTTGACTTAAAATAGGTCAGAACCCAGCGATTATCAAGAATAGCTCCCCCTTTCTTTCCATTCACCCTCTGCAACTCTCTGGGCTCCGATTTGGTAGAGTCCAGGCTGTTAGAGTGGTTACAGATCTGGACTTTGGAGTGGGTTTGAGTACTGGCTCCCTGACGTGTAAGATACATGAACTTGGACAAATTAATGAATCTCTTTGTGTCTCAGTTTTCTCTTCTATAAAACGGGGATAAAAATACATTCTGTTAATGTTGTGATACTTGGAAAAATTCTTAAAACAATTAGTGTTAGCTCTGGTTAAGCAGTAAAGCTCTGGATTTTAAAAGTCAAGTTTCACTTCCTAAAGCAAGTTATCTGAGGGATATATTGGGAGATTGAAAATTAAGCAAAGAGCCCTGTGGGAGAAAAATATAACTTTGTTTTCTTTGCACGGAGGCTGGCGTCCATCTATCTGCATCAGGTTTAGAGTCTGGGCTCGCAGCAAGTTGTTCACCATAGGCCCCTCTATCTGATGTCTGCCTGGAGCTGTGACTTCTCTGACTCTAGAAAGAAAAAGGGAGCCTGGTAGACAGGTACCCACACACATGTATACACACACACAAATACGCTTTACACACAGACCACACAGGAGGGGGCAAGATGGTTAAAGAAGGGACCTAAGCCAAGAAGCTGTTGTTAGAATAAATACACCCATTTGAATATTTCATCAAATAGTTGATCCTAAAACGTAAAAATTAATCAATTCGGTCTTTAGACTGCTCTAGCTACATGTGAATACACTGGTCATTTGTTCACACTCCCAAATAATCCACAGTGAAAGGAAATACAAAGTAACCAATCTTAACAAAACCAATTTCGAGCTCACTTCCCCTTTAGAAAATTTTCATTATCACCCATTGCTTCCCGTCCCCTTTTCCTTCTCCTCTCTCTATTCTTCCATGCCAGAAAAACGTCTAGCCATGGGGAAAGTGAACTGATATAAATGTGCCTGCATCTATTTCTTCAAATTGCTGCTTGAGTTTGGATCAGACGTGAATCACAAACATGGTGCTAGCAAAGAGTTAAGGAGTGCATTCTGTATGCAGTGGCTCCTATGAAGTCACTGATTAATATAATTAAAAGCCTGAGTTAATTGCATTACTTTCCATTAGCTTTCATTGTATACCTACCTTCCCAGGACCCAACTACCCAGCCCCACAGGGCTCTGGTCCACGTTTATCCAAGTGAAATGGCTGCTTTCAAAACCGAACCTTTCAACAATCCCCTATTAATTAGCTAAATGCTGCATTGGATTATCCATTTGTGCCTGCCAGCTAGGCAGGAGCATCAGGAGAGCAGAGCTCACGGTCCTCCTGGCTCATCCGCCAGCCTGGTCATTGGTATTCCAGGACAAGTCAGCTTACTGTAATTTGAAATTGGTCTGCTGTCCCATTAGGAATCTGCCCGATCAATACCAAGTGAATTAGAGTTTCAGTGATCTGATTAACTCCCCATTATATTCTACCCTGGCTGATTTAGAATGCATGATGAGACAATATTCCAGTTTCTTTGCTTTATCCCAGTTTAAGTGAAATATAGACATCTAAGGAAGCAGTGCCTCTGCATTTGATTTGGCTCGGCTGTAATAAAGTCAAACACCATGAGTATCTCCCTCATCAAGACAGTCTTAAGTGACTGAGGGCTGTCTTCTGTACACGGCGAGGAGCTGTGAGTGGTAAGGGGGAGAAGTAGGTGAGAGCCTCACTGACTGCTCATCTCTCTTTTTTTTGGCTCTAACTTCTGAATGGGTTCCTATAAGGCATTAACAGGGTAGTTTAGTTGTTTGTCATATGATCAACATTAGTAGCTTTGTGACTGAAGCTCTGGGTCATGTGGTTGGAAGGCAGACTATAATTCTCTCCCAAAGGCACAAGAGGTTCATAGCAATAGCATAACTAAATATTGTATCTCGATGACTGAAAACAAGCATTGTAGCCAGGCAGTCGGGCCAGGGCTAAGTGCTGCCCTTGGGGAAAATTCTTGGTGCGCTTGGGGAGTGAATGGGCCTCCTATGCAGCAAGACTGTTTTCATGCCCTGGCAACGGCTTCAGAGAAATCTGAATGGACCTCAGTAAGTCAGTATGTGTCTGCAAAAGGCTCAAAACACAGCACCTGAAATAATGCAAGCAATGGAACTACATCCTTTAAGAGTGCACCTGTATTTCTTCCTCATATGTTGGAATTTGGTTGGTCAAGCATGGTCTGTTAAAAGGTCTTAGATAATTTATTAATTTTTAAAGTGTGGGATTTGCGATGAATTTATCAACTGCTTTTAATTTTACACAAATGCTTTGTAAAATAAAAGCAGGGTATTTGAAAAATAGATTTGAGCTATTGTAATGGAGCCCAATAGTATTTTTTTCACTTCTGATCCAAAAAAAAAAAAAAAAAAAATCGACGTGGCTTATTTAGTTATACAGCACCTGGGTTAGAAATGTCGATGTAGAGTAGTGGTATAACTTGGCATTAACAGATGCTAGTCTGGTGAGAGGTCTCATGAACGTCATTGCTATTCTCCACTACTGATCATTCCTCCGCTGAACACCTCTGAGTATCTTTTGTGTTTTGTCTCCCAATTATGGTCATGCCAGCTAATTACAGTGAAATTATAGTGGGAATTTACAAAGGGAAATAGGTTTAAAATATCCCAGATCAAAACAAAGAAGATATTATTTTTCCTGGGTTTGAATACTGCTATTTACACATAAGTTAATTTATTTGTCTCTTGAAGCTAAGATTTTTTCTATATCAATACAATGGAAATAAGTACTGTAAACATTATAGGATAGTTTTGTGGATTAAATACGGCAATACATAAATGCTTAGAGCTTGTTAGCTTTCTCTTCTTCCCACCCCCGACATGTTCAAAGAATCTGTGAGAATATTTTTCATGTCAATCTCTACTTCAAAATGCTCCATTTTAAAATCTTAAATTGAAAAGAAAAAAGTCTCAGGATAAATGAGTTGCGTCAGATATTTTTTATGTGTATGATTTAAATGGAAAATTACTGGGATGTTGCCAGTCCTCTGAAATATCTCAAATTTCTCACCTGAGAAAAATTGAAGTTACATAAAGAAATGATTCAAACTATTGATATATCTAAAAGCAGAATGACCAAAACCTCTAACTGATTATTAACACAAAGCCAACTCAGAGCCTCTGTGGTGAGACAAGAGTCTTCAGCAGGGCTCAGAGGCTATGGGTTCAGCAGAATTGTTTTTGGATATTTCTGATCTTCAGCACGCTGGTCGGTCCCCATCTTCTGACTTATATTATGACTCTAGACCTAGTCCCTTCTTTGGTTTTGATTCTGTATTTCTAGGCATACATTGAGATACAATATTCTCACATTTCATTTCCGGTCAATTAAAACTCTCAAGCTTTTATCACATCTACTTCTTTTTTTGTGATTATTTTGTAGCATGTAAAATGTAACATTTATTTTCCCTAAATAGATATTATTATGTTGATTTCAGCTTATCATTCTAATATATTAACATCTTTCTGGATATTCATTGCATCATGTACATAATTAATTATCTTCCTACCTTAGTGTTCTTCAGTCACTAATAGAAGATGGCACATGATAGAACTAACACCCATCCTGATTTCAATCTCAAAATCCATATCCTTACTCATGGGGATGAATAAATACCTACTTACATTATAAATTTATTTATTTATTTATTTTATTGGCTGTGTTAGGTCTTTTTTGCTGTACGTGGGCTTTCATTTAGTTGTGGGGAGTGGGGGCTACTCTTCGTTGTGGTGCTCTGGCTCCTCATTGCCGTAGCTTCTCTTATTGCGGAGCATGGGCTCTAGGCCCATGGGCTTCAGTAGCTGCAGCACATGGGCTCAATAGTTGTGGCGCACGGGCTTAGTTGCTCCGCAGCATGTGGGATCTTCCTGGAGCAGGGATCGAACCGTGTCCCCTGCATTGGCAGGCGGATTCTTAACCACTGCGCCACCTAGGAAGCCCAATACCTACTTACGTTAGCATCCAGTCCACACTTCTCAATACTACTACTACTTCAACTATTACTATTACTCCTCCTCCTAGTACTGTGTTAGATCTCTTCCAGCTGTCCCGGCACCCCTTACCCTTCTCCACCCTATTCTGTGTACTGGGATGCTGGCCTGTGTGGACCACATTAATGGGCTCTTTAGCTTTCTGTCCTCTAGTTGGGGTGGAAGTATCCATGGGGTACTGGCTGGAGATAGGAAGGGGGAGGACGGGTAAAGTCAGGGTATCTTTTCTCCGGGCCCCGGCCCTGCTGAATTCCGGTGGGTTGGCTGCCTCTCTTGAGTCAGGTCCATGGCTCCCATAGGGAGACTTTATGCATCTCGTGATTATCACACATTTTTGTGGCAAAATGCACAGTTACCTTAAATATACAGCTATTATATTAATATCAATTTATGCCTATTACAAATTACTGTTATAGATTTGCTGACTTGTACATAGGCAATGCATAAAAACATGCATAAAATTTTATCATCTTTGGATCGCTATATTTGATGACACCATGGTGTTGTGTTTTAGTGATAGTTTGAATGCTGCTTGAAGCTCGACATATAACCCAAATGTCACAATTAAGTTATTAACTGGATGGAGAAAATACTCATACTTAGCACTTACGTGTTGCTTTTCACATTAATGTGTATGACAAATAGGAACTAATCAATAGCGTAGGAGTGTATTCAGTAATGATCTTTTACTGTTGCTTGGTTCATTTCAATTAAGAGGACTTTTACTAGTAAGCTCATAAAACTGGTGACAAGTTTCAAGTTAATAGACAAGATTTATTTGAGTATGTCCCTTTGCCTCCCCACTCTCTTCAACTGCTTGACTCACACTTGATGGTGAAACCCTCAAGGTAGAGATTGTCTTGCATCTTTATACCCCCAGGGTATAGGACCTGACACCTGGTAGACATTCCAAAACGTTCTTGTAGAATGAATACATGAATGGGCAATATAGCAAAGCTGTTGAGGTGATTATTAATGTTGTTTCTGAAGCCTACTATAACAAGTGTCTGGGGTGGGGCAGTTGAACTTTCAATGTCAGATATATTCAATCTCCCTTTCAACTGAAAAGAAGGGCCATAGTTTGAGACTTTTTGAAATGCATGGCAGTATTTATTCAAAGCTGCGAAACAGCCTGTACCAATGAGATGGGGGAGAATGAAACCTCTTCCTTTGCCTTTGCTGCTTGCAGCAAGCTTTGTTCCATGTTGCTCCACTGAGTGAGCTTAGCTTTGGGGCTGTATGGGGCTTTCGTTTGCTCTCAGAGCAGACTCCTTGCTAGGGAGGAACCGCCCTCAGGACAGTCCACTCGAATGCTTCCTATAACTACCCTCCAAAAGGATGCACAAACCTCCAAAATACAGCCCATCTATCTCCCTACAATAGGGTCTGGAGCAGCCCCCCGAGAATGATTGTGCTCAGAGAACACATTCTCAGGAAAGCCAGTTCTGTGGGTTTCAGATAAAAAATATGCTGAAGCTGCTGCATAACACAGGGAGATCAACTCGATGATGGGTGATGACTTAGAGGGATGGGATAGGGAGAGCGGGAGGGAGAGCGGGAGGGAGTCACGGGAGGGAGGGGATATGGAGATATATGTATAAATACCACTGATTCACTTTGTCGTACAGCAAAAACTGGCACAACAGTGTAAAGCAATTATATTCTAATAAAGAGCTTAAAAAATATGCTAGTTAGTAATTTTCCAATATCATCTGTAGGTGTCAAACATAATTTTCCTCCTGCAGCCTAATTTAAGCAGTCAGCAGAGCTCACGTTTTATGGATTATCATAATCCCAAGAGGTATAACTCTGTGGTATGTTCTGTGATCCTAACTTTTACTTCACAGTGATGCTCTCTGCTCTGTCCATCATTGTCAATAGTGTTCAGCTTTATTTATTTTGATCTGTTTTCTATTAAACACTCTATATAATAGAAATGCATGCCCCATTTTTTCTCTTAGAAGGAGTTTTAGAATTGTGGAAATTCTGTAGTGACAAGTTTTGGCATTGATTTTTAGCATAGTCTGTTCCCTGAGGATTATGAAAGATTCGTTTTATAGGAGGGTTAACAAACACTGCATTCACAATGGCATCGTAGGTTGATTTTTCTTTGCTTCTTTTAATTTCCCTGTTTTTTTAAAAGTTGGTGCAAAAGTGTCTAAGACCTGACTTATTTTTGACAATATCTTTGCAACAGAGTGTTCCTAGAGCTCTTATTATATTTCTTGCTAAATCAGATAGAGCAGATACAATTGCCATCAACACTATAAATATTAAGCTAGATTTTCTACCATATTGGCAAAAATATTCTCTTCACCAAGTTTTATACAGACCACAATTTATTTATATTTTATAGTTGTTTCTGAGAAAACTTTATAGCACTCTATTAATTAAAACTCACTCTGACATGCAGGCTCTGATAGTTAGGAAACACTGAGCTTTCATCTCATTTATACATTTACAGCTATATTGGTGCCGCCAGTTAACCATTATGCTTCTCCAAGGTGAGTTTTATCACCCCACAATGCATCTGGGCTGTCCTCTACTTGGCTGAAATATATCACAGGACAGCAGCTGCTTTACAGAGACCTCTGATGGAATATGCTCTCCTCTGTGGCCTGTCTTAGGAGTTTGGTTTTCTGGTTGTTGGATACTCTGAATCTTTTCCAGCTAAAAGTGGGTGATATTTTCAACTCATTTTTAATTCTTCCGGCTCCAGTGTTGCAAATAGACATTATCCTTGTAAACTTGTTCAGAGACTAAATGTGGGAAAGTTTTGCCTGAACTCCCTAAAGCCATGAAACATCAGCTGTGCGGGCCTACCTATGTGATCATGTTAAATTAACAAGAAATGAGCCATGTCGCATTGACCTTGCAACCAGTGTAACTGTGTCCTTGGCATGTGATAGAGGTTATAAAAAAATAAAAATATGAATGAGGCAAGAGCAACTGAACTAGTTAATAAAAGCAGTATTTTGTTAATTTATTTACTCTAGGATGCTCATAAAAACATGTTACATTCCTCTGATCAGTAAATATTTGTTTGGAACTTCTGAGTGCCAAGAACTGGGGATTTAAAGATTGAAGAAACAGGGACCCTGTCATTAAAAACTCTCAGTCAAATCATACTCTTATGACTACTTTTATCTCCAGATACTGAGGTAATCTCATCTCCAGATAATCTAATTTGAAGATGAGACTAGTAACTTTGAGCTAAATGGTTTATTGGCTACTTGCTGATTAGTGATAGGATTGGCAATAAGCTATTTTGAGAATTATGGACAATGTTGTATTTGGTTTAGAGGAAAGTTCTGAAAACTGGTAGTCACGACTGGCCCATGGGTGTTTTACTTGGTATCCACAGCGGGGTTTTTAGTTTGTCTGTTTGTCTGGAAATATCTTTATTTGCTTTTACCTTTTTCCCACACACGTGCTTGTTAGGCCATCTGGTGTTTGCCACAGGTCTCATTCCCAGATCTTGTATCTTGGAGAAGTCTCTCAACCCTCTGCTAATCTGATCCCACCCTTGGAGCCCTGCTTCCAAGCACCAGTGAAGGGTGAAGGCTCTGAAGGAACTTTTCTTAGCGCTTCTCTCCTGCCCCTAGTCTCAAGGGTTTGCCCCCTTTCACCAGGGAAAGTACTGCATACCTCAGAGGAACACTTTTATTTTTCCTGTTCCACCCCCAGCCTTCATTGTATCGCTTGGGTGTACTTGGTGAAGACACAGCTGGTGGGATCGTTGCAGATTTGTTCTGTGCCTGGAACTCCTTAGAAGTCTAATCTGTAATCCCAACCCACATACAACTGTGAAAAGTTTGGCTGGTTTCTCCTACCACTGTCTGTGGCAGATATGTCTTTTTCCTGTTACTTTATCAAGTATGAAAATAGCTGTGCATCTCTTTTGGCCTAGGAAGGGCACATCATCTTATTTAGGTTTCTCCCTGATGATTTCAAAACAGCAACAAATCTATGATTTTATAGCTTAGCCAGCTTCATCTTGTTCCAGTTGTTAGAGTAGGCATCTGGCAGCCCCAATAGCAGCCGGTTCAGCTTTGCTCTATATTCTCTAATTGGGTTCCCTTCATCTGCCCAGAACAAGGGTGTCTTGTGAATTTCTGATATCCTAACCAGAAGTAGAAGCCCTCTACCATGTCCAAAAAATTTAGATTAGTTACTAACAGTAAAAATCTTAGGAGATTTACATAACAATCTTATATCTGGCTCCTCTTGAAAAACAAGATGTTCTCACAAGAGTGGGCCTCCGTTTTTTAGCAATCATAGCTGGAGCTGAGTAATGGGTGCACCATTCACAGGAAGGACAGGTGCTTTTATCTATTCCTTTATAGGAGAATGCATCATAGTATTATCTAATACCTAGGCAGGTAAAGAAGCAGAAAGATATACTATAAATACTTTGGGCTCATATGGCATTTTAAGTCAGGCCATTTAACAAGCTCTTAATGTGGTTTCTCAATGTGGCAATGTTCTTCTTCATCTTTTTCAAGAGCAATTATTCCTAAGTCCTTCTTGTAGCCTCATTAGTGTTAAAATCTATTTATGAAGGCAAACTTTCCCTTTCAAAGCAATTATCCTTCACCGAGTGAAAAGATTTGTTGAAATATGTTACTTCCCCAGAGCTTATGAGATTTTCTGACAGACTTTTCTTTTTCTAGTCTTTTGTTTAAAAGTGTGTGTGTGTGTGTGTGTAAGTGTGTGTTTCTTATCAATAAAAGGACTATGAGAATTTTTTGGTCATTATTTGAAAGAGATGGGATAAAAGTAAAAGAAAAGAAAACAGTAAATGTAAATTTAATAAATTATCAGCAAGATATGTAAAGCTTCATCAATAAACTCATTGATAAAAAAAATTATACTGCCACTTTAAAGACATTTACTTGTACTGTGTATCACGTTCTACTCCACAGAGAACAAAATCCCTAACTCTCTCCATTCATTCCTTTGTTCCTTTATTCCTTCCAATATTCATTTGCTCTTTGCCAGGCACTTTGCTAGGCACTGAGGATGTAATGGAAAGCCAGTAAGACCTCGGTTTTGCACTTATGGATGCAAAGTAGATTTAACCTCTGGGGATGTTAAATAAGTAATTGCCCAAAGTGTGTGAGGTTCTATAATGTAAAGTGTACTACAGAAGCACATAACATGGGTCTCACCATTGCTGTTCTAGAAAATGGTATGCCAAAGTATAAAATTGGGGAACTCTGTACAGAAGAATAAGCTGATCATGAGGGTTCAAAGCCGAGAAATCATGAATAAGCATGTGTGTTTAAACTTTCTGAGTGTTTAGATTTATCAAAACCGTATGCTGAGGGTCAGTGGAATTCATTAGAAGAGGACAACCTAGATGCTATTAAGGTTGTGTTCTCACCCTAAGGTAAATTTTGACTATCCACAATTTCTAATCATAGGCTGCCTTTTCCCATACATGTTATCTGTCAGGTCACCCTCGTTCCAGCCAGTTCCAGGGCTCACAAACTTGATACAATTTTATTTACTTATTTATTTACTATAAATTTATTTATTTATTTAATATTGGCTGTGTTGGGTCTTCATTGCTGCACATGGACTTTCTCTAGTTGATGCGAGTGGGGGCTACTCTTCATTGTGGTGCGTGGGCTCCTCATTGCAGCGGCTTCTCTTGTTGCAGAGCATAGGCTCTAGGTGCGGGCTTCAGTAGTTGCGGCACATGGGCTCAATAGTTGTGGCTCATGGGCTCTAGAGCACAGGCTGAATAGTTGTGGCGCATGGGCTTAATTGCTTTGCCACATGTGGAATCTTCCCAGAGCAGGGCTCGAACCCGTGTCCCCTGCATTGGCAGGCAGATTCTTAACCAATGAGCCACCGAGGAAGTCCTCAATACAATTTTATTAAAGCTACAAGTATGACTGTAGAATATCTAGAAATTAATGATAATTCATTTCATATCGAATTTGAAAATGATTTTGGAATGATTTTTTTTTCCCACACTCATTCCTTTTCAGGAAGATAAATTTGAACTGCATAAATTTCATTAACAAAAGTCTCTTAAGGTATAATGAGATGTGACAAATAAAGTAATACAAGTTTTTTTTAATGTTGCTATATAACTTCAATTTTTGTTTCTTTGGAAGTTGTCATCTTGAAAAGATCTCTTATTCCAATAAATACAGTCTTGGACTTCCTTTCCAAGCCTATCACACATTCTCTTGAATATTCTGAGAGGTAGAATATTTTCATTTGTAGAAGATAGATTTTCTTCTTGGAATCAGCCAAACATAAAATTCAGGCCTGTTGAATAAGATAAGATAATAATATTTGGAGGGATGAAGTAGGTGATGTCCCAAAGCAATTATAACTATAAAGTCAGGAGGGTAGGTCTGTGGTTAATCATCTCTGGAGATAATTTTTTAAAGAGGAGCTCTACAAATCATTTGGTATACAAGAATAACATGAAAGTCCTCTAAGATTACATTGTTAAAGAACAACAATCATTTGAAAATATAATTTTCTGTATATTTACAAAAAGACTTAAATCTGCCTTAGAGGGAATTATAATAAGGCTCAAAATATTAAAATTCCAAAAATATGTATAGTCTAATAGTTTATTTGGTAGTGCAATGTGGTATCATGCACACACAGCAGCTGGTAAAATAAATGATCTGTATGTCTGTAGATTTTTGGATTTATAATATAAAAATAACTTATCTGGATATGTTGCTTTCAGATTAAGAATGTGCAATGGTTCAACTATAAAATAGATGACATATTCTTGAGGCATTCTTGGCTAGCATTTTTGAAATTTTGTATATAGAAGACCTTATATTAAATAACATGTAAGGTTTTGGGGCTTCCCTGGTGGTGTGGTGGTTAAGAATTCACCTATCAATGCAGGGGACATGGGTTTGATCCCTGGGCTGGGAAGATCCCACCTGCTACGGAGCTACTAAGCCCATGCGCCACAATGACTGAGTCTGCACTCTAGAGCCCAAGAGCCACAACCATTCAGTCCATGTGCCACGACTACTGAAGCCTGTACACCTAGAGTCCATGTTCTGCAACAAGAGAAGCCACTGCAATGAGAAGCCTGCACACCGTAACAAAGAGTAGCCCCCGCTCGCCACAACTAGAGAAAGCCCGTGCACAACAAAGACCCAACGCAGACAATAAATAAATAAATAAATAAATAAATAAATTTATAAAAAAATAAATAATATGTAAGGATTTATATAAAACCTTGAAAGAAAGGCAGGGCACTCGTGAATTATACATAGTGAGCTATTCAGCCAACTTTGAATAACTATCTCAGGCCGAACAATTTTTGATTCATTAGAAGCAATTGACAAAACAAAATGGTGTTGGTCTTGGAGTTAGAGAAACCTGTATGAATACTACTTTACTATAAGCTAACTAATTATCTGCAGCCTTAGACAATGTTCTATTTTCTGTCCTTGTTTTGCATTTACACACACACAATGTCCATCTTATTTGCCTAATGTATGTTGTATATAATGTTCCTGGCATCTAATGTGCTCAACAAGATGTAGTTATTATTAAGAGATGATATAGAAAAGCAGAAATTACCTTCTACATACTTGTAATTTCCTTATAATTAAGAAAAATAGTTTTTTTGTTTTTCTTTTTTCTTTTTTCTTTATTATTTTTGGGGGGCTATACCAAGTTCAATCATCTGTTTTTATACACATATCCCCGTATTCCCTCCCTCCCTTGACTCCCCCCCCACCCTCCCTCGAGTCCCCCCCACCCTCCCCATCCCAGTCCTCTAAGGCATCTTCCATCCTCGAGTTGAACTCCCTTTGTTATACAACAACTTCCCACTGGCTATCTATTTTACAGTTGGTGGTATATATATGTCTGTGCTACTCTCTCGCTTCGTCTCAGTTTCCCCTTCACCCCCCGCCCCCTCCCAAACCTCGAGTTCTCCACTCCATTCTCTGCATCTGCATCCTTGTTCTTGTCACTGAGCTCATCAGTACCATATTTAGATTCCGTATATGTGAGCTAGCATACAATATTTGTCTTTCTCTTTCTGACTTACTTCACTCTGTATGACAGACTGTAGGTCTATCCACCTCATGACATATAGCTCCATCTCATCCCTTTTTATAGCTGAGTAATATTCCATTGTATATATATGCCACATCTTCTTTATCCATTCGTTTGTTGATGGGCATTTCGGTTGCTTCCATGTCCTGGCTATTGTAAATAGTGCTGCAATAAACATGATGGTACATGTTTCTTTTGGGATTATGGTTTTCTTTGGGTATATGCCCAGGAGTGGGATTACTGGATCATATGGTAGCTCTATTTGTAGTTTTCTAAGGAACCTCCAAATTGTTTTCCATAGTGGCTGTACCAACTATTAATGCACAGAAATCTCTTGCATTCCTATACACTAACAATGGAAGAGCAGAAAGAGAAATTAAGGAAACTCTCCCATTCACCACTGCAACAAAAAGAATAAAATACCTAGGAACAAACCTGCCTAAGGAGGCAAAAGATCTGTATGCAGAAAACTTTAAGACATTGATGAAAGAAATCAAAGACGATAAAAAGAGATGGAGAGACATACCATGTTCCTGGATTGGAAGAATCAACATCGTGAAAATGACTGTCCTACCCAAAGCAATTTACAGATTCAATGCAATCCCGATCAAATTACCAATGGCATTTTTCACAGAACTAGAGCAAGAAATCTTACGATTTGTATGGAAACGCAAAAGACCCCGAATAGCCAAAGCAATCTTGAGAAGGAAAAATGGAGTTGGTGGAATCAGGCTTCCTGACTTCAAACTATACTACAAGGCCATAGTGATCAAGACAGTATGGTACTGGCACAAAAACAGAAAGGAAGATCAACGGAATAGAATAGAGAACTCAGAAGTAAGCCCAAACACATATGGGCACCTTATCTTTGACAAAGGAGCCACGAATATACAATGGAAAAAAGACAGCCTCTTCAATAAGTGGTGCTGGGAAAATTGGACAGCAACATGTAAAAGAATGAAATGAGAACACTTCCTAACACCATACACAAAAATACACTTCAAATGGATTAAAGACCTACATGTAAGGCCAGACACTATAAAACTCCTAGAGGAAAACATAGGCAGAACACTCTATGACATCCATCAAAGCAAGATCCTTTTGGACCCACCTCCTAGAATCATGGAAATAAAATCAAGAATAAACGAATGGGACCTCATGAAACTTAAAAGCTTTTGCACAGCAAAAGGAACCATAAACAAGACTAGAAGGCAACCCTCAGAATGGGAAAAAATACTTGCCTATGAAACAACGGACAAAGGATTAACCTCCAAAATATACAAGCAGCTCATGCAGCTTAATACCAAAAAAGCAAATAACCCAATCCACAAATGGGCGGAAGACCTAAATAGACACTTCTCCAAAGAAGATATACAGGTGGCCAACAAACACATGAAAAGATGCTCAACATTACTAATCATCAGAGAAATGCAAGTCAAAGCCACAGTGAGGTATCACCTCACACCCATCAGAATGGCCATCATCACAAAATCTGGAAACCACAAATGTTGGAGAGGGTGTGGAGAAAAGGGAACTCTCCTGCACTGTTGGTGGGGAGAAAATTTATTAATATTTACTAAATGTAATTTTAATGACATTCATATCTTGCTTTCTTTTCATCAGCGCCTACCATGGTGCTGGTGGATAGTTAATAGATACTCCCAGTAGTTTTGGAATCCATTTCCAAATCAGAACATCTAACCATCTAATTTCAAAAGTAGAAGTTGACAGTCATTATAAAGTAAAATATACTTTTTTGAGAGAAGTTACACTTTTCTTAGAAATCTAAAATTGGACTAAAACTAAACCTCAGTAAGGAAAATTCTAATTTTTTTATCATGAGTCTTTGTAGACACGGGCACCCTAAAATTCTCCTACTGTCTGACTTCTGAATCAGCAGTATTATTGTTGCACTCCAGGAATATACTATTTACTCTGCTTTTGTAATATATCCACGTGTGAGGAGCAGATGTTTAAATTCATCCTTTTTTTGTTGCTGTTAAAGAGATTATCATCCCTGAATATAATCTCAAGGAAAGTTCTTGGGCCCTGCTTCAAAAAGAAAAAGCCTCAGTTCTCTTTACCAAATCAAAAGAAAGGGCTTTTTATTATATGAGAAGTATAACGTTGCATTCCAGTACAGGAAACAGGCAATCACCCTTTTATCCCTAATGTAGATGCCCAAGTTTGTAAATTTAATAAAAAGATAAAAAATGTGGCAGTGTTTTTATCTGAAGCAATAAACTCTGATTAAATCTTGCCAGTTTGATGCTAACAGTCTTTCTCGGTAGCATGAAGGTGAGTGAGAGCTTTGGACAAGATAATAGCGACAGACAAATGTGAAAGAATATGAAGTTTTAAAGGGCCTTTCAGAACACTAAAGAGTTTAGGAAATTAAAATAATCAGTATGGCTTTTCATGCTCCTCAATAGTCTTAACTGCCTAGGTTCATTCACTTCTCTGTCATTGAGTAAATCTATC
The DNA here is from genome assembly GCF_030028045.1 of Hippopotamus amphibius kiboko. NCBI lineage: Eukaryota > Metazoa > Chordata > Mammalia > Artiodactyla > Hippopotamidae > Hippopotamus > Hippopotamus amphibius. The sequence continues at coordinate 54,349,688 of NC_080188.1, forward strand.
TCCTCCATTGTAATGACTGTTCCTTAGTCTGTAATGATTATCTTTCATGTTCCTTTTTATTAATTTTTAAAAATAAAGATGGGCCAGAAAGTAATATGCATATTATCTGTTGGGTCTAAGAGGATGCCAGTCAGCTAAATCTCGTTGCTTCTACAACAAATGAGATAAGTTTGGGAAAGGAGGGATGTAGGCAGGAGTTTGTAATAATACATTAAAAAATTGTTTTTGTCATTATGTTGAGCAGAGGCTATAGCATATGGGAAAAAACAATAGTTACTATAGTGTGTTAAAAAATTCTGGCTATGGAGACACAGCTTGAAAATATTAACGTCTAACAGTGATCTTCAAAATCAGAAACTTTAGATATAATGCTTTATGCAATACAAATAGACACTTAGGGCAATTCAGTCTAATTCAGATATGCACATTTATACATAAGTGCAGAGTATGGTAGGGTCTTTGTTAGAATAAATTGTAACTAATGTTGAGATTAATTTATTTTGTATCAGTCCTGTTTGTTAGTTTATATCTATCACATATGCATGAGGATAACATTTCGATAAGGGAAGTGAGGGTCTGAATTATTAAGGAGAGGAGGTAGTGATCGCCATATTGGCTTTGCCTTAATCATCTGCTCTGGTTAATGCTAATAGTAATCAAGGAATTCCAATATTACCTAATTTCTGACTTGAAGTATAGCTTATATTTTTATTTAGATATTAAATTGAACTGGCTTCTTTTAAGGTTTCATAGTTTTAGTTATACTAAAACATATTAGTTTGGCAAAGCTTTCAAAAGTGCACCCTCTGTTAGATAAAGGGTGCCATAATGGCTTCTGGAATGATCTATTATTTTTGGCATATAAAAAGAAGTTATAATGCTGTTCTTTAAAATTTATGTTTCATAATAAAATGAATAATTCATTCACTCATCCACTGACAAGCAGAATACTTAAATTAATGTCTCAAAGTAAAAAATCAGCACCAAACCAAAAAGCTAGGATTGGAGGTAGAGAAAGAAGCCTGGCTATTAGGGTATAATACATTTTCAGAAGATAACCATAATATAAAATGAGTCTGAAAGTCATTTATAAAGAACAGGATATTAAAAGCTATAAGAAAAAAAAAGGACCATTTATCTATTTGTGTACTATTTTGAAGACTTGAGCCAAATGTCTCATCAGTGCTTTGGGCGCCTTCCAATAAATTGGGCAGGGTTGATGTGTGGGGGTGGGGACAGCAATCTCTTTTTCCTTTGAGCTTGGTTTATTTAAACCTTCATTCATTAATTCAACAGATGCCTACTGAGCAGGAGATATGTATAAACAAATAAATCTTATTCACTGTTTCTTTCTTACATGTGCAACAATATATCCTCCTCCTCCTCATCTAATCATCGACATAATGAGTAGGATAATAGTCAAACTGTATGTCTGGCACTGTTCCGTGTGTTTTGCGCATGTTATATGTATACAATAACCTGTGGAACAGGTGCTATTATTATCTTCATTTAACACAAGAGGGAACTGAGGGACAGAGAAGTTATGTAACCTGCCCAGGGTCTCACAGGTAGGTAGTAAGGGCGTTCAGCCTGATATCAGAAATGACATAAATGCAGGCACCGCTGTTTACTCCGCATCGAGTTGGCATGACGTCAGAATTGTGAGGATGTTTTCGTTTTGGTTTCCCAGTGTCTTCAAAGTTGTCAGTAGCAATTTCCATGTAGTTAGAAACAAGTCAAGGATCTCAGACTTTGGTTTTAAAAAGGAAATAATATGGGTATGAAAGAACCTCTTTTGTTTATATTCAAACATTGACCTTAAAAAGAACTTTTATTTTCTAAAACTAGTGTTTATCAGGGTCAGTCTAAAGAGTCACAAATCAGATAGGGATGGTTTCTGGATTGGTTAGATTGCATTCACAATAGAAGACTTTTGCAAAGGGAGCTCTGTGAACTTGACCATATCACTTTTCTGGACCTCATGTTTTCCGTGTATAAAAGGAGGGAATCAGATTAAGTCATCTCTGAATGTATGAGTATTTTAAGTCTTATGTTCTGGGAGTTTGTATCTTTCTGAGCTACTCAGGCTTACGAAGTTCTAGAATTAATTAAACAAGGATTTTAGTGAGGGAAATCAGCACAATTCAGATGGAGAGAAAACAGCTTTACAAAAGCAGTTATCCTTGTTCCAATGACACATAGCTTTGGCAAAGTCAGCTAGCTCCATCGCACAAACACATTACACGGTATTTCTTACCGATTTAAAATAATTGTTTCTACTCAGAAATAGGTATTATTTTGTTTAGTCAGGAAGTTAATTGTCACGTTTAAGTATTTGGTTATAATTTCGCATCTGTTGGCTCTGACGCAAAGTAAATTTCTTAAGAAGAAGGAATGTGTGAGTTCCAACAAGAAAATATGAAAAGTGGTATAGGCAACATCAGAGTGATTACATGTTCATTGTCATGCCTCTTGAGGGACATTGTAAAAAGTGTAATGTTCTTATAGATCACAGATTTGTAGCTGTTTTTGCTTCCACAGACCTTGAATATCACTTTTCTGAGCCAGAAGACCTGTCAGGTCATTTCCAGTGCCTGAGAATTTGTCCTACCTAAGGTGTGTGACCACAACATTTTAATATGTGATTGCAGTCTCTCAGCTAGAAAAAACCTGGCTGATTGAATATAGTGCCATGGAGGTGAATTTACCTGTTCTTTGAAAATAAGACCTTGAGCCCTTGATAACTTGATGAGTCTCTGTCTGATGTATAACAGAGGAGCCATGATTCCCACGGCACAAGTGTGTGAGTCCTTTCCAGCACCGTACACTCTCATGAAGAAGCAGTTCATGATAGAAACGTTACTTCTTTCTAGTTTTGTGCCCTAAGACAAGTTATTAACCACTCAACTGCCATTTTTTTCCAACTTTAAAATGGAAATGTTAAATCTACTCTACTTTCTTAAAAAGCAACTTGATTCTTTGTTTACAGCAATGCATTTCTGTGACTCATTTTATATCTGCTCCCAGAGTCTGAGGGGCTGCTGTGGATGAGAATTGATATTCTAGATAGAGAGGAAGACTGGATGTAAGTCATCTTCTCGCTCCCCATGTGGAAGCTTCGCCCGTTTGGTCTAGGAAGTGGGAAGCTGAGACTTGGGAGCCATTTTTGTATCATTTTTGGTATGCATCAAAGTCATTTAGAAGAGAAAACTGAGGTAGCAAAGTGTGAATTTTTTTAAAGCCTGCTTTTAAAAAAATAGTAAATGGTAAGTGTCAGTTTCTTCTGAATCTAAGCTTAAGGACTGGGGAGCCCACTGGGCTTCTGGTCTTTGGTGGATCTCACTTCTGTTTGGGAAGCAGTGGGGATTCTTTGGGGGTCTTGGTTCTTTATAATTCAGCCCTATATGCACTACAGTTCACAGGGAAAAAAGATGATCTCAAACTGACTGTTGGTCTTGTTTCCATTTACTCACTTGACGTAATGATACAAATTTCTACTTCCACACATGCCTACCTGCACTCTCATATCGTAATTTTCCCCTTTACCTCACGACTTTTTAGGCAGCTTAAATAAGAAGAGAGCCCTACGTTAATACTCCATTTGAGAATGTGGATGTGTCCAGGGAAGAATATGTTCATCTACAGAGGAAACGCTATTATTTTGAGGGTTTCTAATTTACATTCAGAAAAAAATGTTTTAAATGTACTAAAAATAAGAACAAAAATCATGATATCAATAACAGATAATCTCACTTTTGTTTTCTGGAGGTTGGATACATACATGCGAGTATACACACATACATTTTCTTTTCTTTTGAGATATCACTTACAAACAATAAAAATGTATAGATCACAAGGCAATTTTATATGTTTGTAATCACCACCCAGCTTTCCAAGAGATTTCCAGCCCTCCTCAGCCCTCACTCCCACCCCCATTCGGGAGGGAACCACTATTTTGTTCTTTACCACCATATATTAATTTTGCCTGTTTTTGAACTTTATGTAAGTATAAGCATATAATATATACTCTTCTGTGTCAGGCTTCTTTTCTGCCCAACATTATTTCAGTGAGATTTTAGTCATGTTCTGGTATGAAGCAATAGTTTGTTCTCTTCTACTGCTGTGAGGTATTTTGTTTTATGACTATATTACAATTTAGTTACTCATTCTTTTCTTGATGGAAATTTGGGTTGTTTCCAGCTTTTAGCTATTATAAATAATGCTGCTATGAATATTGTTGTAAATGTTTTTGGTGGACATAGAACCAGGAGTGGAATTGTTAGGTCACAGGATAAACCCATGTTTGGATCTAGTAGATGGGCTAAAAGTTTCCCCGAAGGGGCCACTTCAGTTTACATTCCCATCAGCCATATACAAGAGTTCCACATGGTCACTAACATTTGTTATTACACGGTAGATCCTTCTACTTTTCACCATTTTGGATGGTGCGTGGTAGTATTTCATTGTGGTTCTAATTTGCATTTCTCAGCTGACCAAGAATGTTGAGCCTCTTTTTATGTTTATTGGCCATATACTTCACTTTTGTAAAGTGCCTGATCAAGTCTTTTTCTCCATTTAAAATAAATTTGGGTTGTCTGTCTTTTTCTTATTGATTTCTAGTTCTTTATGTATTCTAAATGAGTCATTTCTTGGATACATGTGTAGCAATATTTTTTTTCCAGTCTGTGGCTTGCTGTTTCATTTTTTAAATGGTGCCTTTCAAAGAGTAGTAGTTTTAAATTTCAAGCATAGCAATTTCTTTCTTTTTTTTTCTTATGGCTAACTCTTCCTTTTCTAGTTTAAGAAATGTTTGCCTGTCTCAAGATCTTAAAGATATTCTCCTCTATTTTTTTTCAGAAAGTTTATTATATCCCTTTTACATTTAGGTCTCTGATTCACCTCAAGCTAATTATTATGCATGGTGTGAGGTAGAGGTCAAAATTCATTTTTTCCCATTTATTGAAAAGAGTATCCTGTCCCCACTGAATTGCAGTGACACCTTTATTATAAATCAGGTGACTGGATCTGGGTGGGTCTGTTTCTTGGCTCGCCATCCTGTCTTTTTGGTTTACTTGTCTATCCTTGGGCTGAAACCTCACTGTCTTGGTTATCTTTGCTTTACAATAAGCCCTGAACTCTGATAGCAAGTCCTGCAGCGCTGTTGTCCTTCATCTTTTAGATCGTTCTTGACTATTCTAGGCTTCATTTATTTCTGGAAAAAAATACTTGAACGCTTTAATTTTGAAAAATTTTTAAAGAAATTTTTGGGAATTAATATGAAAATTCCCAAAGCAAAATACTCAGTTATTCTGATTGTACAACACTTGATGAATGAATGGATTCCTGAGATCTTAATTTCTGTCGAGATGGACCAGGACTAAAAATAGTCATCAAGCTCCCTCGATGGCTAAAATGCCAATGATTGTAAATCTCTTGAATTCAGTACTAATGTATTAGTGTCACTAATTTAGGGATGGGGTAACCTCAAATTTCATCTAGCTTAAGCCCTCCGTAACACAAATGAGAAACTGTAAGGTTAGGTGACTTTTCCAACATCTGCCTCCAGATTCACAAGCCACTTATCTTTCTGCTAAAGCTTTCCATCTTTTAATCAAGCCTACAATATTGCAGGAAGCATTTGCCTTGATACATATGTCTCTTGCATCCACTGGAGGAAGGAGATGTGTGACCTTAAGAATGTTAAACTCCAATAAAGGGGAAAACAGTTTATAAGAACTGTTCCTTTGTGATGTAGAGAGACGCTTAATTAACTAGAACTTCATTGAAAATTGTAATGTAAATCTTGAAAAATTTAATCCAAGTCCCCATGAGTTATGTCTCCTCCGACTGTGCAGTGCAAAAGATTTTAAATCAGCAAGATACATCTTGATCTGAGAAGAATGTTAGTGTTTGCACACTCAGGGCATTCACTCTCCTTTGATTCAAGAGAGGAAAACTCCTCCTAATTCCATTAGCAACAGCCAGATTTTGGAGGCGGATCATTAACAATCTACAATTTAAAAACATTTCAGCTAATATGAACCTGAACAGATGAGGTACCTCATTGACAATGGACCTCCCCCATCCGCAATGCTCTCCCTGAAACACTGTTTGTTTCCCTTTCCTCTTATTTTATTTTAATCACTCTTGTGAGACGTTGTTGGGGTTGACTCTTCGTCAAGGTGTCCAGCTGAGAAATGGTTATCGGATGCTGCTGAGGCAGGGACAGAGGAACAGCAGCCCACATCGGCTGCAGATGTGCGGAGTGGTAACTTCGGGAGCAGGGATAATTAAGGAACATATGGTCTGTAATAAATCTGTACAGTAGTGCTAGCTGGTATTAATTGAGGGATTAAGAGTAATAGCACATCCTTATAAATAGTGTGTTAAATCACAAGTTACATTTCCTAGGTTTAATGCAGCTCTGTGTAAATTTGCTGGGTTTTCTTATTTGATATAGTATATGAAGCATGAGAAGATTTATGATATAATCTGTGTACATGTACCCTGATCAAAATGGCTGAGAAGGGCCTGATAAAACATGAACATCTGGAGGTGCAGATGTCACTTCCATGAAGCTGAAAACTGTTTGACGGGGAACAGGAACATATGATTGTGAGAGGAGCAAGGCTCAGAAGTGCCAGGTTTCTTGTGAGTTTAATAGAAATGTGCTATGAGTGCTTAACACCTTGATTGATAGTTTTAGATGAAGAAAAGTATCCCCTAAGCCTATGCCTACCTTTTTGGGCTTTACTTTGTTTTGGATTTGTTCTTTATTTTTACTCTTTCCATGGTGATGACTTTTACCAGAAAAGGTATGAATTTCCAAGCTTGGAAGAGAGAATTCACACTTTTGAAGCAGGGAAAGCTGTGTCGGAGAAAGTAAACTATATCTGTGTTTTGCCGTGGCCTGCTATGGTGTTAACAGCAAAGAAGGGAGAGGAGTTGAGTTCTTCGTTCATTTGCTCATACTGAGGGTCTGTGTATTAATTAATATTCTCAAACAAGCTACAGATACTATATATGTTACGTGAGTATGATTATATATAATATTATAGATATATTTGGAAAGATATCCTAATGTATTACTAATGTTATCTCTGTTTCCTGGAATTATAGGAGATTTTTGTTTCATTTTGATTATCTACATATTCATCAAAGAGTAAGATAAAATGGTGTTTTCAGAGGAGAACTACTGAATGCACTATTTTCTTGAAGTGAGAATCACCAGGGTTCCAGTTCTAATCCATCAATCTTTCACTGATGCAGTGGCTTCCTTCTGGTTCCATCCAGGTTAAAGACCACTTCTTTTACTTTTCCTCTCATTATCGTCATATCAAAATTAAACATAATTATTCTTCTTAGTTAAAATAACATACTTCCTATGTGGACTACCACAGAATATTTGAGTCTGACAACTATTATAAACCTAAATGAGCAAAAACATTTGGGACCTTATAGTGACAGATATACATTTATAAAATAAAAAATGTCTATTGGAAAATTCTAGAGGCCAGACTTTAGGGATTCCTGAAGGATCCTTCCTAGAAGAGATATCACCTCAATGTCAAGTCAGTCAGTTCTTTCTCTGATGAATCAATATTCCACTGGTTGAAGATTTGGGGGAATAGTTTTAAAAATTCATATCTTTTGCCTCCCCTGGAATAGTCAGAGCCAGAGCTGATTTTAAGAGTAATGGCTTAACCCTGTGTCCTGGGCCAGGACTTTAGAGACTCAGATGAAAAACTTATGTCAATTTCCATAATCCTCTTTACAAGATTAAAGTACATGTGCCATCTTAGATAATATAAATGTATGTATATAATAAGTGAATGGTCCTATTCATTTGTTGGATGCAATGCTGGGCTGGAAATACAAAACGTAACAAGAGCAAAGAAATTAGGGCAGTACTGAGTTTCCCTTACAGAGTGATGGAGGATGATTATATTGCCATAACCGTTGGAGTTAAACAGTAACCTTAGCTGATCAGCAACCCATTTTTCACCCTGTGTTATTCTGTTCTTTTCTGGCCTCCTCCTAACCATACTGCAGATGAATAGCTACACCCTCAGATTTACTGTTCTGCCAGTGCCTAAGGAAGCAGCTGCTGATGCTGTGATGATGCTTGCAATCTAGAGATGCTGGGCTTTTAATTCTGTCTATTGGGGGGTTTTTTTTCTTACTGGTTTCTAATGAGTAATTTTATATTTCATACTGGCAGTGCTGCATTACAGCCTGAAGAATGGTTAATGGCCCAAAAGATTTGATATGTTTCACATGGGAGCATAATCTACTCTCAAGGAAATCTTAAAGGCTGCCATGGAAAATCGCTTTAGCATGGACACGCCAAGGAGAATTTTTGAGTTACTTCTGAAACAAGCAGAAAGAAAAGGAGAGACAGGAAGACACAGAGAAGTGGACACAGACAGACAGAAGTACACTGCAGGTAGCACACTGAGTTCTCCTCCTGGTGCTGGAAGGAGTTCTTTAACTGTATGAAGACAAAAAAGGGTTAGCTAACAGACCAAGCATATACCCTATAATGATCTTAACCATACACATGAAGCTATGTGTATATGCATATATGCATACAAAATTACTATACATGTTACACACATAGTAGTAGAACTAAGTTCTGATTTTTAAACTACAAATCTTTATTCATGGTAGAGTAAATGAAAATCATGAGAGAGCTGTGTCTCCTCTTCGTTTTGTCTGTATCCTCTCCTTTCTTAGTCCTTGTTCTATATTCACATTCATACATCATAAGTAGTTTCAGGAAATACTTCGTCTCTGTCCAGAATCAAGATTATGGTCTTAGGCAACTGCATTTCCATAGTGCTAGACTTTTCTGTTCCTATTTGCGACTATATCAATCTATGTATTTATAAGAGCTTCATGAGTTGAAAATCTAATCCAATGCATGACTTGCAAAACATCTGTTGGGTTAGATTTTATAAAATATCTTTTTTGCAGCAATGAGAAGTTTTTCTTTGTTGGTTTGTTGTTCATTCTATCAATGATGCTCTGGCTTTTGGTTGAAAAAGAACCGATACCCATCTTGGCATATTGTTGCCTAGAAAAGTCTGTCTCAATTTCTCAGTATATTCAACTATGGCTATTTTAAGTATCAAACTATCAGATGTCACCTCCAACATTATCAACTATGTTTAAGACATGTAATTACTACTTTCTTGGGATTTTGCTACACAAATCAAAGAGTTGCTGATATAGTCAGATAGCCAGGTGCAAATAATTCCTTTTTTTGAGGAAATGCATATCTAATATTTGGGAAAATTTTATACCTTTATAATGTTCAATAACTTGATAATTGATTTCAGAAGAAATTGCAATAAACGGTTTAAGAATGTTGCCTGAAGCATCCACACACACAACACAAACACAAATCTCCAGAACTTATGTTAAGATAATAAAAGTAGAGAACTCTCAAAGATAGCAGAATCTACAATTACTGCAAAGTGAAAAATAAATGACTAGATGGCTAAGGTACTAGATGGTTTCATTGCCTGCCCCGCACAGGAAGGAACAGCTGTAAGTATTAAACTCTCCCTGCTCCCCAGCTGTACCCCCAGAAACAAAACCCCACCAGACATGAAAGCATCAGGAATTGATACTGGACCCAAAGGGATAGGGGACATCTTTAGTTTGGAAACAGAGATAAAATTCTTTCTCAAATTTTGGAAACTAATCTGAAAGATCCTGTAGACCTGGGAGCTGAAGCTGACATTTTGAGCAGATACAAGACAAGTGAGCAGAAAAAAACGAGTCTATAGAATCAGGAGAAACAAGCAGATGGAAGGACAGGCACCGTATTGCCCCTGAAGGAAAAAGAAGGAAAGACCCTGCTCCATTATTTTCAATACGACATTGTTTCCAAGGTTTAATTCCTTTGCGAAGAAATGGAGCTGGAAGGAGGCTGTGAAATCCTTTAGCTTAACACTTGATTTTACAGATTAGTAAATAGAAGTTTATTGAGGTTAAAAATAGAAAACTTGCTCAAGATCAAAAGTGACATAATAATCAGTTCTCTTCTTGACTATCATCCTTAGCATGGACACAATATAGTCCAAGTGAATATTTATTATTAATAACAATGATGATATTTTGCAGATACATGAATATTAATAATATTTTCATTTCTGAAAGTTGAGAATATTTTCTTTACAAGTTTTCAGGGAAAAAAATGCTTTCTGATGGATAGTCTGGAATATTCTTTCACTATGAAAAAATATGACCTTCCATGATCTTTCCCAAGTTGTATTTCTAGACTAATTTGCACTATTCATATTTGTAGACTTTGTGCTCCAGTTACTTTGTTCCCTAAGATGCCCAGTTTTATTCTTTTTAAAAATTAAAAAAAATTATAGAATAACATTTATTTTTGTACATACATTTGAACATGCTGTTTCTTTTTTCTAGAGCAGCAGCTCTTCTCTTCACTCGGGTGGTATATTAGAAGTTCCTGGGAGCTTTAAGAAATACCAATGCCCAGACCTTTCAGAGGTTCTGATTTAATTGGTCTATGTTGAGGTATCAGCTAAATGAAGTATAATTTATGTACAATAAAATTCATTGATTCAACTGTACAGCCTGGTGAAATGAGTTACCTTTATACAGTGGTGTAACCATCAGCACAATGAAGACTGAGAGCAGTTCTATCTCCCCAAGCTTCCGTGTGCCCCTTTCCCTTGACACCTGACCCCAGACAACCACTGATCTGCCTTGTGTCACTAAAGTTTTGCGTTTTCTAGAATTTCGTATGAATGGAATCATAGAGTGTGTTTTCATTTGGGTGTGACTATTTCTACTTATTACATATTTGTGTTTTTGAGATGCCTCCATGTTGCCCCTTTTTATTGCTGAGTAGAATTTCAATAGTATAGGCTAGGCCACAATTTAATTCCTTTTTTACCAGTTGTTGGAGGTATAGCTGTTTCCAGTTATTCGTTATTATGGGTAATGTTCCCAGGGATATTGGCAATAAGTCTTTGTATGGACACAGGTTTTTATTTTTCCAGGAATGAGATTGCTGGGTCATGTAGTGAGTCTGTGTTTACCTTTATAGATACTGCCATATTCTTCTCACAGAGGCTATACCATTTCCATTCCCACCAGCAGTGTGTGAGAGGTCCATTTGTTCCATGTCCTGATCAACACTTGGCATTTTTTTTAACTCTAGCCATCCTAGTGAATATGAAGCGATATGTCAGGCATCAATATTTTTAAAAACAACACACATTTATTAGCTTACAATTCTGGAGATTAAGAGTCCAAAATGGGTCTCACAGGCTAAACTCAAGATGTCGGTAGAGCTGCATTCCTCTAGTGAGGCTCTAGAGGAAAACGCTTCCTTGTCCTTTCCAACGTCTAGAGGCTGCCTGCATTACTTGATTTGTGGCTTCCTTTTATCTCCAAAGCCATCAATGGCTGGTGGAAACTTTTTCACATGTTATCACTCTGACACTAACTCTTTCAGGAACCAGTATTTTTCATCAATATTAATTCAAGCATCAGTGTTTTTTAAAAACATTCTCAGGTGTTTCTAATGCTGGCTATGAATAAAAATAACAGTCTTACAATGTCTTTTCATGACATCTCTCAATATTTAAATTTTACCCTTTCTTCAGGCTCCAACTCAAATCTTGACTTTTCCATGAAAACTTTTCTCATCCAAGACAGGAGTAATTTCTTCTTTCCTGAAATCCCATGTCACTGTTACTTAGCACCTGTTACTTTGCAGCATAGTCATTTAGGTATGCAGTTATCATACTTGCCAGACTCTAAGATCTTTTAGGTTGAAGACTTTTTTTAAACCTAATTTTTGCAGGCAGCCTTAATGAATATTTGTTAAAGGAGTTATGAATATTTGCAACATTTACTTCATATTTCATCCAACAATGGTCATACTAAGATCACAGACTCTGGAGCCAGACTATCTTCCTTTCAATAGTGGCTTTGTGCTTTATCACCTCTTGTGACCTTAGGCAAGTGAATTAATCTCTTTGTACCTCAGTCTTACTAGGTAAGAATGGGGCTATAAATGGTACCTGTCTCAAAGGTCTGATAATTAAATGAATTAATAGCCATACAACATTTAGGATTGTACCTAACACGTGGTAAGCAGTATGCAAGCGTTAGCTGTTTTTAGAGTGTGTATGTGTGGGTCTGATCTGTTGTGTATGGAAGGGTTTGGAACAAGAGTAAAAAAAGCAGGTGTATTGAAAAGAGAGGGGAGCATGAGAGAAAAGAGAGAGACTGGGATTCTTCCCCAAATGTTGGTTTTGGGCTAATTGAAAATCAAGTATCCTTTTAACCCTCCTCAGCCCAGTTCTCTAGTTGGGGCTTTGGGGTCAAGCACTATGACATTTAGCTGGTGGTTGATTGCGGAGATTCTTTTCCCTCAGTCAGGCTATTGTAACTTGCTGTTTGACCTCTGGGCAGTGGATTCTGCTTTCGGTTAAGTCTCTGTACCAAGATATTGGGCAGTTGACTGGCTACTTGCTGTCTTTAGTAGCCATCTGGGATTCCTCATGGCTGGCAGCATGTTTCTTTTTTTGCCATGACCCAGTTAATAATGTCTCCCTGGTATGGAATAACTTTTTACTGAGTATTATTTGGTCTTCAAGATATCTTTGTGGTCAGTAGGTTTGAAGTTGCTATATCCTATCTCTTCATTCCTTTTCCATGCTCAGAGCCCTATTACCATGGAAACAGAAGCCCAGCTATCATAATAATCATAGTGACAGATGTTTCTGGGGTTATTACAATGTATCAAGCATTGTGTTAAGCACAGTACACAGGTTATCACACCTAAGCCTTCTTACATTACAAAGAAGAAACTCTTGCTCTCCCCAAATTTTGAAAGTGAGACTCAAAGAGGGTAAGTAACTTATCTAATGTCATAGAGCCAGCTAGAGCCTAAACTATATACATTTTCTCATTCATTCATTCATTCATTTTTCATTAGAATACTGGAACCTAGATTTCCTAGTTTCAACTCTAGCAGAGGGAACAAAGACACACCCATATTAGTTACCTGAAAGAATTCCTCTTCCCCCAACTCTCTTTTTTAATTTCTTATGTCTTGCTTTAGGCCTTTTACCTGAACCTTGTTTGTCCAGAAGTACAATACAAGGAAGCCAAAGTAAGGAAACAGATTGGGGATGCACCCTCAGTCCTGTTTGACAGTGCCACCTTGGGACAATCTAGCATGCCAGTGCTCTGGTTTCCTATATTGTGTTGGATTGAAGAAAACAGGCATCTTCAACTTCAGGGATACGTGCTGAAGAGAGTGGTGTAGATTTAAACTCCAAACTCATACACAAGTTTTATGATCCCGATTTTAGTCTTAGATTCCAAGAAACGATCCTTTTGGGTGGCCATCCCAGAGGATTTTCCTGCTTTTTGTGAGCCCCCAAACACTTCTGGGGGAGGTATAATGATTACTACCCCTATCAACTGGTCAGACATTAATGAATAAAAGTGCTCCAGTATCTTTAACATGAAATCAGTGGTCATTTCAGTCAGAGCAGTTGCTGGAAATTTGCTTCCCAGGAATTTAGCTAGGAATTTTTTAATTTGTTTCACCTCTCTTCCACATGACAATGTGTCTTTTCTTCCATTATAGGGAACAGAGTGGTGTTTGTGCATTCCAGGGTATACTTTTTCAAGTGAGTTGATTAGGGTGATTTCTAATTGAAATAAATAAAATATTTCATTGGATCCTGGGAACAACAGCCTGCTTATAGTCAGATTGAATTCATGCTGTGGGAGGAAAAGGACCACTGGGATTATTTAAGTTTTACTGTTGCTGCCAGGGTGGGTGGAAAGAGAGCAGCTTTGAGTGAGGAGACATCTTTCTTCAAATGCTATATCTCTGGGGCCTGGAGAGGTTGGGGGGATTCTTTTCTTTAAACATTGAATATTTTGCAGCTACCCTATGGTCTACCAGATGTTCCCTAGCTCCTCCTGGCTGGGCCTGGCCACTGTAGGACACAGTGTCTGCTGTTCTTGCTGCTCTTAGGTCTGGCTGGGAGCTCTCTGCAGGATTAGAATATGGTGCTAATGAGGCCTGGGCCACAAGCTTGAGCCAGGTGTGAGTCAGTCGTCTTTGCACAGAGAAAAGCTTTGTCCTTTAGCCTCAGTTTGCACCCAGTCCCTGCTAGCCATTCTGTAAATGAATCAGAAAGGGAGCCAAGTGAGTGAGTGTATAGGAAAATCAAAGCACAGGACTTACTCCACGCAAGGTAAAATGAACAGTGTCTTTACAAGTGTGGACCAGTGGGTGGTAATTAATAGGAGGCAGGCACTCCAAGTCAAAGCATAAAGGTACACAAAAGTATCTACTATGGACATAAAGGCAACGAGGCACAGTTTTTATACCAAGGCTGTCCAGGAGGGAAATGAGGACTCTAATTGACCATATACTTATTGAGTGCGTAGTATGGACAGCCCCTGCTCAGGTGGTCCATATGAAGTGGGGCACTCAGATGCATCTCTGTCCTCAAAGAATTTAATGCTGATAGGAAGTAGAAATGCAATAGGTACACAGATAACTAAAACACAGAAAACATAAGGTGCGTTATAACAGGTATAAACAAAATGCCCTGAGAATTCTGGGAGGGAGAGATCACAATGACAGAATCCACCATTAGTCTACCCAATATTCATCCCCCTCTTTTTTTTTCTAACAAATCTTTGATTTTGTTTAGTATCTACTGTTCCTCACATAATCATGAGTTCCAGGGGAACTGAGGTCATGCCTAGCCTCAGAGGATTTAAGTTGATTAGTCTAAGCCAACCACGGGAATTCTGTTATTCCCTCCTTGGGTAAATAGTTTAGGGATGGTTATGCCCCAACTCTGGCCAATGATGATTGTGGGGGAGGACTTCTGGGAAACATATCCTCACCCTCTAGCAAGAGAGGGAATGGATCCCTTTTTTTTCCATTACATGTTGCCATGACTGATGTGATTCTTGGTACTGCTATGGTCATCTCAACATCCCAACAGCCTTAGGAAAATGCCAACACATGGAGGAGCTCAGAGTAAGAGAAGTTCAACAAGTTTGAGTCAGGTTTTCTGTTAATTGAAGGTGAACTTTGTATAAGTTGCATTCACTCAGTGGGAGTAAGGAAAATTATGAGAGAGCCAACATTCAAGGTGAGCACTGAAGGAAGAATACAATTTTGATCATTGGAGTAGAGTAAGATATTTTAGGTGATGGGGTGGTGATAGGGAAGTGGGAATAATTTAGGTTAAGAAAAAAATCAAGAAGAAAGGCATATCTCTGTTTTATGCAGCAGCTTCCCACTAGCTATTTATTTTACATTCGGTAGCGTGTACGTGTCAATGCTACTCTCTCACTTCGTCCCAGCTTCCCCTTCACCCCCCACCCTGTGTCCTCAAGTCCGTTCTCTGCATCTGCATCTTTATTCTTGCCTTGCCACTGAATTCATCAGTACCACTTTTTTAGATTCTGTATATATGAGTTGGCATACGGTATTTGTTTTTCTCTTTCTGGCTTACTTTTCACTCTATGTGATAGACTCTGGGTCCATCTACCTCACTGTAGGTGTCCTTTTTATGCCTGAGTGGTGTTGCATTGTATATATGTGCCACATCTTCTATTTTTATGTTAAAGATGAAAAGACTGAAGTTAGAGAGGATAATTTACCTTCCCAAGTTCACTTAGCTGACAAACTAGATTCGAATCCAGATCTGTCTCACTTAGAAATTCTCATTATAAACATAGATTATTCCTTAAGCAGTTCGGTCTGCTCAATTAATTTCATCAAGAGAGAATATTCTTTTCATCTCAATTAACATACCACCTCTTCTTTGAAGCCCAACTAAATCCTTCCAGAAAGACATCCTCCCTCCCTCCCGTGTGTTCTCCTCTAATGGATTACTTGGGGCCTGTTAGTGTGGCAGCACAGTACGGCTCCGAAATGGATTTAAGTTCTGCATGAGCCTTTGAGCATGTTCTCTAACTTCCATAATACTGTTTACTCATTGGTTAAATGGGAAGAACACCTTCCTTGTAGAATGTTGTAAAAATTAGATCACGGAAACAAACCAATGAGTTTATTGGTTTGAAAAAGGAAGTGTCTGGTTCAAAAAAGGAACTCAAAAACCACAATTTCCATTTGATGCTTTATTCTCCAAGCAGGACGTGAGCTACACAGTGATAAGAACACAGTCATTCTTTATATCCTCAAAATTAACCAGAGAACCCAGCACATGTGAGTACAGAAAATTAAAATTTGGCCAATTATATCCCATCCCAATGAAGACAAGGTACATGACAAAACTATCACGGACTGAGCGTTTATCTATGCCAGGAACTATTCTAAGCAGTTTTCATGGGCCAACTCATTTGACTTTCACAACAATTCTATAAGTATTGTTATGATTTACATTTCACAACTGAGGCAAAGAATGTATAAGGTACCTAGGATCAAACACTTAAGCACTACTGTCTTATGGATGGTAAACCTTTGCATTTAATAACTCTTCATATTCTCAGAGAAAGCCGTTATTAGTATACTGTGGCATTTCCCAAGTTTCCTATGTGGCCATAATCCTAGCCATTAGTATTTTCTGGATCCTTTAAGAATCCCTTCTTTCCCCACATTCAAAATCTTTCCCTGAATGATACCAAAGTATCTAAATACTGAGGGAAAAATGACTTAGCTTTTAACAGCTATACTCATATTCATTTCACTTGGTACAAGGGGAAGGAATAAAATAAAGACAATGAGTGAGAATAAACCTACACCTCAAATTCACACCATCACACAAGCACTGAAGCCCCTTGTGTGCAGGTACCAGTGTATCAAAGGCAATGCACATTCATTTTCTCTGACACATGTACCAGTGCTCAGAGAACTATGGGAGTAAACAGACAAATGGACTATCTTTGTACGGAATGCTTCTGTATATTTGCGGACGAGTATACGTGCAGGGGAAAAGAAAGAGGGCACAAAGCATGTTACCTATGCCCACTCACAGGCTTTGTCAACTAGGTGAGTTTATGCTTTATGATTTTCATTAGCAAAAAAAAAGTTGCAATTACAGAGAATTTTCACAATTCTTCAATATGCAGCTGCAAAGCACTGGCTCAACAAAGCTCCTTTTCATAACAACAACAACAACAAAAGAAAGGCACCGAGATTTAAAAGTTTAAAATATGTTCATCCAGATTGGAATTTGATATTTTCATACTACTGCACTTCATTCTGTAAGGAATATAGCACTTACAAAGAGAAGTATTGTTAAGAATAATTTAAAAAGGAAAATAATGGGAAGATTAAAAATATATATGATAATAAAAGTTCCATACCTACAGTAGGAGATTGATGAGAAGGGAGATGGACACAGACAGGGAAGATCTAAAATCCTACACAGTCACTAGATTTGAATCTGACTTTTAGATTTCTAGTGACCAATATGAAAAGGGAAACTGGTTAATTACTTAGGGCTCATTTCACATGTGAAGAAAACATGCCGGTTCCTCAAGAAAATTTATTTATGTGGATATTTATATGGGGAACAGTGGAAGATGTGAAGGATGATGTACCCACCAAATTCTCTACAGTGAATTTATCATTGGTTCCATTGCTCTTTTCAACTGAGAGCAAATCAAAACATATAAAATGCTTAGTGGAGTCTTGAGAAAAAAGCAGAAGAAATGAGTTGAGATGTATTGTGGAGCAATTTGAGTGACGAGGTAAGGACTGTGGAATTTATTTCATTGTCAATGGGAAAGTGCATTGTTTGAGGATTGAATGAAAATGATCATAGCTGGTCTCCTGTAGAGTTTAACCTATTAATGTGAGTGGCATCAGAAGAAGACAATCATGGGGATAGAGTGGAAAGAAAACAAATATAATTTTGAGTATATGCTTATTAGATGTTAGGTATTATTTAGAGTGGGTTCAATAAGTATGATATCTCATTTAAGAAAACCTGTTAATGATCATATGAGTTTTTCCCTTTATTTTGTGAATGTGGTGAATTATGTTGATTGATTTTCAAATATTAGATCATCTTTTCATTCCTGCAAGAAACTCACTTTGATCATAAGGTTTTAACCTTAAAAAAATAGCACTTGGATTCAATTTGTTAATATTGAATTGCAGACTTTTTGCATTTTTTAATTCTTTGGAAGAGCTTAAGATTGGTGCTATTTCTTCCTTAAATGGTAAGAAGAATTCACTGCTAGTCATCTGAGCCTGAAGATTTCATTAGGGGAAGGTTTCATATATATATATGTATATATGTATGTTCTGATTTTATTTTTCTTCTTGTGTCAGTTTTGGTAACATGTGTTTTTCTAGGATTTTATCCATTTCATCGAAATTATTAAATGTTAGCACACTTTTTTTTTTTACCTTGGACCATAGTTGCTTATATTTTATCATTTTAATTCAGAGGAAGGAAAAACACATGACAAACACACACACACATGTATTTGCACAAGTGAGCAGAGAGTACATGTTTTTTTAATATCCTTTTATTTGTCTTTACTTTCTGCAGGACATATAATGACATCCCTTTTTTCATATTTAATACTGATAATTTTTATTTTCTTATTTTCTTGATCAATTTTCCTGAGATAAATCGATTTTATTTTCCACAGGTTTATTTTTCAAAAAACTAATTTTTGGCTTGTTGACTTTCTCTATTGCAATTTTTTTGTTTATTTGGCTGCACCAGGTCTTAGTTGCAGCACATGTGATCTTTGCTGGGGCATGCAGGATCTAGTTCCCTGACCAGGGATCGAACCCAGGCCCCCTCCATTGGGAGCACAGAGTCTTAACCACTGGACCACCAGGGAAGTCCTACAAATATGTTTTTATTTAGTTAACTTCTGCTGTTATCTTTATTATTTTCATCCTTTTTATATTCTTCATACATAATTTGTTGCTCTTTTAACCTTTTGAGATTGGTATTTAGAGCACTAAATTTCAACTTTTCTACGAAGTGTAAATAAGGCTATATGTTGTCCTGTATACACTGTTGTAGCTATGTCCCATAAGTGTTTTTGTTGTTATTTTTTTGGTTTTGTTTTGTTTTTTTGGTCATGCCCTGTGACTTGCAGGATCTTAGTTCCCCAACCAGGGATTGAACCCTGGCCCTCCACAGTGAAAGTGCAGAGTCAAAACCACTGGACTGCCAGGAAATTCTCTCCACAAGTTTTCATATGTTATATATTTTTGTAAGTCAAAAATACTTTCTAATTTCCATTTTAATTTCTTCTTTGACCTTTCAGTTACTTATATGTGCCTGGTTTAATTTACAAACATTTGGGTGTTTAGAAGTTATTCCTTTATTAATAATTCCTACTTTAATTCTGTTATGTTAAAAGAATATATTTTGAATGATTAAGATTCTTTAGAATGCATTGAAGTCTACTTTTTGGCTAACCAATTGGTAAAATTTGGTAAAAATATTCTATGTAAATTTTGAAAAGAATGTATAAATTGCATTTGTTGGATCCAGTACTCTCATGTCAATCAGTTCAGGTTTGTCAATCTCATTTCCAATCTTCTATAGCCTTCTGGTTTTTGTCTGCTTATTTTACCAGTTACCAATATAATTATGTAATATGTAATTATTTGTAAATATATTATGCACTATGATATTTTATATGTGATATATAATATGATTCTATTACATACAATTAATGTTAACTATAATATTTTTGACTGCAATTACATTTCTTAGAATAAAACTGGAAACAAACAGGCAGAAAGATTAAGTTTATGTCATTATGCATTATTCCTCTGAGACTGTGCAATCTCTCTTTTATTTATTTATTTATTTATTTATTTATTTATTTATTATTTTATTATTTTTTTGGGGGGTACACCAAGTTCAATCATCTGTTTTTATACACATATCCCCATATTCCCTCCCTCCCTCAACTCCCCCCCCACCCTCCCTCGAGTCCCCTCCACCCTCCCCATCCCAGTCCTCTAAGGCATCTTCCATCCTCGAGTTGGACTCCCTTTGTTATACAACAACTTCCCACTGGCTATCTATTTAACAGTTGGTACTATATATATGTCTGTGCTACTCTCTCTTAAAATACAAATTTCGAGTAAAGTTTCAGTGAGGATACGGTTATTTTCTCTAATAGAATAAGGTTTTTTGTGAACTCCAACCTAGATATCAACCGCATATGATTTTGCAGGCAATAATCAGAAAGATTTGGGATTTCTGAAGTGACTAGTTTCCTTGCATAGCAGTGAAAAAAATTATAAAGAAGACCCATGCTTTCGGAAAGGCAGCGGAAAAGCATGACTTGGTAGGGAGGGGACATTTCTTAGATTTTCAAGTATGAATGGGACTCAAGGAATGGTTTTGGCTCTTGCAGTGATCTCTCTTCCCCTTTATGCCATAACACACCTTCTCTCAGACCAGGATTTGGGCTCTATTACTATGAAGCTATGTGCATGGAAGAAAGGGTCTGAACTCACTTAATTTTTGAAACTCCATGTTCATTTTTCGAAAAGAAACCGAAGAAACACAGCAGGTTTCCTTCTAGTCAGCTTCAGGCCCCTTGTCACATGGAATAGCTCTGAATCAGTGGCCGGCAGGGAGCCAGAACTTGAATGGAGGGGTAAGCAATAAAATAAAAATCACATTTTCAAGATTTCTTTCCCCTGCTACCCTGAGCCACATTTGATTAATGGACTGCATTTATTCTAAAGGTGTGATTGCACACGAGTTACCTATACTGTGCCGCTGTGCACTTGGCAGAGAGAAAGTGCGCAATGAATTCTGAACCACAGCAGGATGTTAGCACATCATTAATATGCATAGGTGCAGATATCTGTCTGTTGTTTTATAATGCTATTTTATGTATACAGTGCTGGTACTTGATGCACATGAGAGACTCCATCCCTAACGAGAGAGATTCCTAAATAAAACTAGCAAGTTATTGCAGAAGTAATCAGACAGAGCGAGGGAGTTCAGGTTCTTGTGTCTCTCTCTATATGAGACCAGTTCTTGAATTTCATTTCAAATGTCTCTTCATGTGGACTAGCTTAACTTATTCCTTTCTTCTTTCACTGACAGCAAATATACCTGTTTTTCCTTTCCTTTCTTTTTTCCTCCTTTAATTCTGTTTAATCTGAAAATGAAGTTTGCTGCTGTTTTGGTTCTGCCAACTTGAAAGCAGGCTCAAGGAAATTAAGCTTCATGGGGTGTGGGGCCAAACTGCTTGTACACATTTCTTTGTATACAGATGGACCACCCTGAGTGGGGATGGCCTATGATGAGACTCAGTGTGCCTAACCACCAGAAAGAAATGGGACATATGGAGTCATATTTGAATATCTTGAAGTTATCATTTCATTACCCTACTTCTATCCATCTTGAATAGCAAAAAACTCAGCTTCTTTGGATGGCATGCAGAGCAGAGCATTCAAGGCCCCTGCCTGTCTCTGTGAGTACAATCCCGAACCTTCACTCTAGCCACATAAAGCCTCTTGCTTCTTTGCAAAGCACTGTAGTGCTCTATTCTGTTTGCCTCCTCTTTGCCATCACACATTATCCTCCCTTAGTCTGGAACATACATCTTCTCCTTCTCTGCTTGCTGACTTCTTCCCAAAGCTGTGCTTTTCTGTGAAATCTTTCACGAATTCCCACATAGAGTTGCCCCTTTTCTTTTTCATGTTTCCATTGTACCCATGTGTTTAATTTATTACACCATCATTACATCATATGATAAATTCTTTGTATGTCTCTAGTCCTAGTAGGGTGTGGTTGCCTGCAAGGGAAGGGTTTACCGTCATTGTGTCTCTAGTGCCTAGCACAGAGCCTGGAAATAATAGGTCCTAAGATATATCATGCATTACCCTGTGAATTTGGAAGATATATGAGAGATGAGAGAACCTGTGAGAACAGAACACATCAGAAATATTGGACTGTGTATTTGAAATTATGAGAAAATCCATCTCATTAGAGGCATCCCTAAATATCACCTACATGTTACTGAATTGAAACCTGTTGCTGTCAGTTCCACCCTCTGTTTGAGGCAAGTGGGAATGGCTCTTCTGGGAATGGGTGTAGCAATTCTATTGCTGAGGGTCTTTAGCTGGAATTCCTGGGCAGGGATTGCATGCCTGAAGGGCTCACTAGCTACTCTGCGCTCCAAAATATGTTGGTTTGACCTATCCTATGTTTAAAAATGAGTTAGGTATACACATTCAAAGATCTGGAAATTTCACATGAAAGTCTGAATTTCTTCTCTTAGAGCAAAAAGACTACATTTGTGCCACATTCCCGCAAAAATCAAGTGAACATATGCTGTCCATGTGCCATAGACCCATCACACTCATCTCACTTGTCTCTTCCATTATGTTAAAAGCCACACACCCACTGAGTTTGTGTGGAGAGTCAGTTTGTGTGAACTTACAGGCATTTTTGAAAGGAACATGTCCTTAGATTTCATCATGATTTCAAAGAGGGGTATGAACCTAAATAGGTTAAAACTAAGTAATTTGAATAAAAACACACATAAGAGAATGCTCTTGAGCCAAGAGAAGATTACTAACATAAAGCAGACATCAAAAAGTTATAATTGAACCAGATTCCATTATTTGTCAGTGACTCTCAAAGGTTGAGTGGGAAATCAAGTGAGTTTTGAGTGGTGGATAGACTTCTTATCTTCTCATGGTTAATGTAGCTAAACACACACAATCACACACACACACACACACACACACACACACACACACACACCCTGAAAATATACCTACTGAGGAGAAAGAACATAGCAAATATCGGAAATGCCACTCCGGTGATTTTAAATATCAAATATTTTCAGCGAATACCTTAGGGAGTGAAGGTGGCTAAGATTAGGGTGATCCACAGAAGAATCACAGAACT
The DNA here is from genome assembly GCF_030028045.1 of Hippopotamus amphibius kiboko. Classification (NCBI taxonomy): domain Eukaryota; kingdom Metazoa; phylum Chordata; class Mammalia; order Artiodactyla; family Hippopotamidae; genus Hippopotamus; species Hippopotamus amphibius. The sequence continues at coordinate 54,372,610 of NC_080188.1, forward strand.
CAAATCCATTTAGATAATTATCCAAATTACAAATAAATCTGGAATTCCCATTTTCTTGAATTTGATCTTGGTTTTAGAGAATTGCAATATTTTGCTATTAACTGAGTAGAATTTCATTCCGCTCTATTGTTATCTTTGTTATTAAGGACAGACTTTTAAATATGAAACTGGGATTGGCTTGTTGTGCTTCATCATTGCTTTGCTTTTTAACTTAACGGAAAAAATCTCTCTTTAAATCCCCATGTCTGAACATATTTAAGAAGGAGTGTCATATATTAATAATTTGGAATAAGTTTCATTGGCCCAATTTGATTTGTTACATAATTCAGGGAAGATAAACTTTATTCTTTGTTTCTGAGAGTCCCACCTACTTGAGATTTTGGTAAATGAAAGTCTCTCATTGAATTAAACCATAGTTATGATTTAGCTGGGGATTTAGAACTCACTTTTTCTCCCTAACTATAGTAGGTAAATCCTAAGTAATAGATATGAAAAGTGAAAGAAAGGATAATTCAACACCTTTCTCAGTTACTTGTCTCATTATTACAAAATCTTTACTGCTATAACATTCTTCCTTATTTTAGGGCAGGAATCATTCATGCCAAAGATAAAGCTCACTTTCTCATCCATTTATAAATAAAACATGTGATCCTATCATTATGTCATTTGCATTAGGTGAAAAAAAGTAAGACTGTAGCCAGAAATTTCTTAAGTTAAAAAAAAGTTCCCGGGAGGACTGAATTCAAAGGCTTAAGAAAACTTAGGAATAAAATGGAAGATGTCAATTAGTTGCTTTTAGGTAGTATTTCACTTGATTTCAAACACTTAGAGCAAATCAAAAAATCAAAAGATATTTATAGATGGCTTGAAGTTACATAAAATAACAGCATGACTTGGCTATGATATTGATTGAGTTTTCCTGGAGATATATAATTTAGTTTTATGGTGAATTTGGTAATGGAAGTTGTCAAGTGACAATAAAGCAGTCTATTAATTCCTATTAAGTTTGCTGTGCTTATCTCAGGAGATAGGGCCATTATTTTATGCTTTATAATACATATTCTTTGGGGATTTATAAGAAATTATTATTACATATTCAAAAAAGTTGCTACCCTATTTAACACTCTTCCTAATTATACCGTAATTGAGGCATATGCTGCCACCAAAATCCATCACAGCTTTTTCACCTTAAAATATTGGCCAAATTGGCATGAGGTATGCAATGGCCAGGCATAGGCTCTGCTGTCCCATGGTGGTACCCTCAGTGCCCTCCAGAGGCCACCTAAGGGAACCCCTGGGTATTCTATAGCAATATCTGCTCTTGTTCACACAAGCCACTTAATATATTTCATCAAATCTAAGACTTCATCAATTATAAGTCACACTAATATTTTATGTTCCATTAAGAAATAAAAAATGCTGCCAATTAAACTAAGGTCCACCATTGATTATAAGACATTTCAGATTTCAATCAGAGATGTTAAAATGTGAAAAGAAAATATGTCTTAGAATGATAAAAGAAGAATATTAGAAGAGAATATTAGCCATATTCTTTAAGCTCTCCACTCTAGAGACCTCTCATTTCCCCACCTGAGTCATACAGTTTTGGAAAATGGTAATATGGCCATGTTTACCAAGGATAACTGGTGATACAGTGTGCTTTTCAGTGTGTTAACTGTTATCATGGAAAAACTAACCATTTTTTAAATGGTTATTAAAAGATATTTTTTCAGTCTAGATATTCTCCAGAAAGGTGGTAACTAAAATCAGGGCTGTGGAACAGAATTTTCTGAAGAGCAAAACTTTTCTTCATCTTTTATTGATATAGACCTTGATTGTTCAGAATCTGCAGATCCCTTTTCAGGAGTTGCCATATACCCCCGGAGCCACTGGACCCTTGCATTTAACTATATCTCCATGGTTGTACGTGAAGCTAGGTAGGCGTGTTGCATCTCTAAATGATGAGAAATAGTGGTACTAAAAGTGTTGCACACACACATGCATGCACACACACACACCCAGAGCTCTATATCTAATATCTATTTTGGGAAGCTTAGTTATGTGTCAGACATTATTTGTACACTTCATAGGTATTAAATCTAAATATTATAATATTCATAGGTAAACACTAGTGTATTTATTTTACAAATAAAACTCAGGCCTAATAAAATTGCTACTTGTTCATGTTATGCAATTAGAAATTGGTGAAGCCAAGATTCAAACCCAGCTGTTATAATCCAAAGCTAGCTTTTTTTTAACCACTGTGATGCCTCTCCCAGACACTTCACGATTATTTTTAAATATTTGTTTTATTACATTGTTTTATTTAGTTTTACTGAAACGTTCTCCAAAAGAGCCTTCTGGTAACATACCTCCCCCTCACTCCTATATACTTCCTACACCAAATTGTGTAGAGAAGGAGGAAAAGAAAGACAAAGAGAGGAAGAGCTGAGCATTTCTATGCTACCAAATGGTTTTAACAAAAAACTAGAAATTAGGAGTTTTAGATATGATTTTTTCTGCCCCCGTTTTCATTTGGTTATTTAAGTTCTTAAGGTGCTTAAGTGTATCTTGAAATAAGTGATTCTTTGTAATAGTTTAGATTAGCAGGTGTTCTTCCCCACCTCTTTGTTCTTTTGCTCTTTTGAATTAAATAAGTCGTTTTATTTGGTAGGAAGCAGGATGTAAGCTTAGATCTATTACTATGGATCCTTTAGTATTTTCCTAATGTCATTATTTTACGGAATGGGCCATCAGAGATGCAGGAATCTACCTGAGGTCCAATGGATAGTATTGGATGGGGGGAAAATGAGGGCTACTAAACAATATAGTTTATGAGATGTCAAGGTACAGAATTTGGAGGATTCCAGCTCCCCAAAGTTAATGACAATGTGCTCATCCTTTTAATGGAAACGTTACTGGGAGGCTCCCAGCTACATAATCCATCATACTGCAGAAGACTTGCTGACTTATGCTTTGTGACGGGCCAGTGAGAAAAATATACAAACTCATACACCAATGTTGCAAATCAATTCTACGGCAAAGTGGAAATAACTCTTGTACCAATAAGCAGTAAGACCTACAGGGAAAAAATCCTTTTCTGTATTTCCAACTTGCAGATAGAAAGAGAAGCCATCAATCATGCTGGAGAGCTTCCATTTCAGGGCCGTTGTTCTTAAAGACAAGCCAGATGAAATCAGACAAGACCAGAATATGCAAAGGCCTTTGGATTTTTCTAGTCTTGGTGCAGGAAAGCAAGGAGAAGCAAGACATTCTCTTTTTTTCTTCTGCATGTGAAACTTGAGTCCAGTAAAGGCATGGACATAGGCTCAATTTACTGTCAAAATGACTAATTAATCACTTCACAAATGGCTATTAATCATACATTAATGAGATATTCTCTTTGCTCTGGCAAATACAGGTTCTGTGGAAATCCTTTCTCCTTGGTACCCGGAGTAAGCCAAAAGCATGCAGAACTCAATTAATCTTGGAGCAGCATGGGGTGTTTGAAACTGCTCACAGTTTGAAAAGAAGCAAATAGCAAAGACATTTAAACTGTCCATATTTCACTGTGTAAATTCAGAAGCACTTAATCATCCCCTACACATGCTTTTGTTCCCTTTCTTTCTCTGTCATGTTATAACTGTGTTTCAAGCCTCCCCTAGTTCTTCCTCCAAATTGTACACTGAAGCACAAACCAGAAAGAGTGGGCCTTCAAATAAATTGATTCTCAGTCCTCCTGGATAAACAGACAAGGAAGAGAAACAATGTGCATGTAGATATGACATGCCAGCAAAGAAAATGCCTGTGCCTACTTGCATAAATTATGACTCGAATGCCATTGCTTACTAAGCACCATGTAGATTAGAGTTCCGTTTTCCAGTTCCAGATTTCCAGATTGACCTACAGAGAAAAAGCAATGAAGTTTGACTCATTTAAATTATCTACAAGCAAAGGCCTCCTTTTCTTTCTTTCTTTCTTTCTTTCTTTTTCTTTTTCTTTTTTTTAACAACGGAATGCTTTAGTTCACGTGACAGACATTTACTGCGTGCTTACTGTGCTCCAGGTGCTAAGGATACAAATAGGAATCGGTTTCATTTCTTCCACTTATGGAGCTCACAGCATAGTGATAGAAATGAACTGCTGTTTGCTTAGGGTAGTAAAGGAAGAAGGAAGAGCCAATGTGAGGCATCAACACACAGAAGAGCGTGATGTGCTAGGTGTGGTAAGTAATACCGAAAGGCTAGATGTTGCCTGGCTAGGGGAGGAGGCTGAGCTTATGTAGCAATTGATGTTGAGGTCAGATTGTGAAGAGTGTTGCATACTTTTCTAAATGCCTTGAACTGTGATCAGAGTTTTTGCTCAGGGGACTAACATGATTTGTGTCAGGACTCTGAGCTTAAGACCATAACTGAAAAAACTTGTGGGTCCTGGAATGGATCTGAGCAGATTTAACATGTGGGAGGGACTTGAGTAACTGCATGAGTGAAGCATGATTGCAACCAGTTTATGCCATTAATGGCCCCAATTCTTCATCCCTCCCTCGATCCACACCCTGTTCACCATGAAATTCTGCAGTGTCCTCACTCTGCGGGGAGGGGTCCTTTCTGCAGGGTTTGGCTGCATGATTTATTGACACATTGTCACTTCTAGATCATTATAAAATAAAGTTTCAACTCCAAGTCACTTCCTTCCTTTTGCACACTCAGGCTGTGTTTGGATATCAGAGTATGGTCAGCTGCCCAAGCTTCAGTGGACTTGGGGGGAAAGAGGCATGTGCTCTGGGCCATCAGTAATGGGTGATGCAGAGGGAAATAGATATTTCAAATCTAGTTCCAATTCTCCATCAGCAATGGTCGTCACTCATTTTGCTGTTTAATAGTCTAGGAACAAATAAATTTTGCTGCCACGAAAAATTGATTTTTTTCCTCAGGATCACTTAGTCTCAAGAATACTGAAGTTTATGTGTTATTCCTCCCAAAATGAAAACCTTGGCCTAATTACATTACAATTTGCCTCCTTCTTGGGCCTGGGTTACATTTACAAATGCTCTCCTTCAATTGAAAAAATTTCCTGTGCACCATATGGACAAATGTAACCAATTTAAATAGTTTCTCTGATTCTTAAAAAAAAACAAGTCCTGCTTAGTGGCGGGGTTGGGGCATGTTGGGTGGGGAGGATTGGTTCATCTCTCAGCCTTTTCTTATTTTTTCCTCCCTCCCTTTCAATTTTAAATGCAAAAGGAACACATAAAAAGGGCTTTTCAGTTTTTTTTAATCAACTTTAAAAGGTATAGCTTATATACAATAAAATACACTCACTTTAAATATACATTTGATGAGTTTTGACAAATGACTTATCCACATGACTAACACCACAATCATTATATAGATACTTCCATCACCTGAAGGGTTGTGTTGTGTGCCATCACAGGCAATCCCAAACCCCAGACCCCAGCCTCAGGCAACCACTGATTTATTGTCACTGCAGAGATGATTTGTCTTTTCTACCATATCATAAAAATGGAGTCCTACATTATGTACACACACATTGGATTTTCTTTTTGTTCAGCATAACGATTTTGAGATTATTTTCTTGTTTTTTTGTTTTTGTATCTTACAACATCTTTATCGAATCTCCAATCATAAATACGTTCTCTTATTTCTTCCTAGAAATTTTAAAATTTTATATCTAATATTTAGGTCTATGATCCATTTTGAATAAGCTTTTGTCTATGGTGTGAGATGTGAGTCAAAGATTGTATTTTTTTGGGGTATGACTATCCAGTTGTTCTAGCACCATTTGTTGAAAAGATTATCCTTTTCTAATGTGTCATTTTTGTTAAAAATCATTGACCACATACATATGTGTGTTCAGTTTTGGACTCTCTAGTCCATTCCATTAATCTTGATATCTATTCCGACTCCAATACTGTTGTTTTATAGTAAGTCTAAAATCAGTCCTCCAGCTTCATTCTTCTTTTTCAAAATTTGTTTCAACTTTTCTAGGTTCTTTTCATTTCTATGTATTTATTAAAGTCAGCTTGTCAAATTCTACCAAAAAAAAAAAAAAAAAACCTGCTGGGATTTTGATGTGTATTCCATTGACTCTCTCCATCAATCTGGGGAGAATTGACATGTTAACAATATTTAGACTTCCGTCCATGAACAAAATACATCTTCATTTATCCAGGACTTCTTGAATTTCCCCCAGTAATGTTTTATGCTTTACAGTGAGCATATCACTCTTATATTTCATAAATTTTATCTCTACATATTTTATCTCTACATATTTCATCTCTACGTATTTCATGTTTTGATGCTATTTAAATGGTAGTGCATTGTTATTTTAATTTCCAATTGTTAATATATAAAATAGAACTGATTTAAAGGATTTTAAAAAAATTAACAGACTTTAATTTTTAGAATAGTTTTAGACTTACAAAAAATGTCGAGCAATTAGTGCGGAGAGATCCCACATACAACACTAGCCCCTGCATAGTGTGTCCCATATTATTAACATCTTATATTTGAATGGTACATTGTTATAGTTAATGAACCAACGTTGCTACATTATTATAAACTGTGAAATTCACAATTTATTCAGATTTTCTTAGTTTTTACATAATGTTCTTTTTTCCTCTTCCAGGATACCACATTGCACTTACTTCTCATGTCTCCTTAGGTTCCTCTTGGTTATGACAGTTTCTTAGACTTTCCTTATTTCTGATGACCTTGACAGTTTTGAGGAGTACTGTTTGAGCATGTTGTAGGAAGCCCGTCTGTTAGAATTTGTCTGCTGGCTTTTATTATGATTAGACTGGGGCTATGGGTTTTAGAGAGGAATACAACAATGGTAAAGGGCCATTTTCATCACATCCTATCAAGGGAATATTCTTGATTAAGATTTATGACTATTGATATTGATTTTGATCACCTGGCTGAAGAAGTGTTTGCCAGTTTTCTCCACTGTAAAATTACTCTTTTTTTTAAAACCCCTTTCTACACTGTACTTTTTGGAAAGAAGTCACTGCGTATAGCACATACTTAAGGAAGGGTGAGATAAGGTCCCCCTATTTTAAGGTGGAGTTTGTACATAATTTATTTGGAATGCTTCTGTATGGGATATTTGTCTTTTTGTCCTCATTTATTAATTTATTCAATCATTTATTTACATCAGTATAGACTCGTAACTATTTATTTTATACTCTGAGTTATACTACAACACTACTTTATTTTGTTGCTCAAGTTTTTCCAGCCTTGGCCATCAGGAACTCTTTAAGTTGGTTCCTGTGACCCTTTGACATACACACATCAGTTTTTTGAGCACTTCCTTACTTCTGGCACTATAAGATGCTCAAGGCTCATCTTGTATATTTCTTGTCCCAATCCTAGAATCAGCCATTTTGCCAAGGAGCAGAGATTCTTTTTTTCATTTGTTTTGATTAATAGTATTAGAAACCAAGATCTGGGTACTCAGGGTGCTTTTTGCTACTGGGGTGTTGTTTGTGTTAGATCCTCTCAGCTAATAGAGCAAAAAAATGTGTATATTTACTTGTATTTATATATACACATAAATATTTCTATATGTAACAATCTGTATACTAAGTCAAAGATGAATTCTTACTGATGCCTCCAATGCTAATCCATTGGCATATGGATTATTCTAGCCTCCTTCCCTTGCTTATCTGCCAATTCCCACTCCAACAGTGAAAAACCTGGCTTTCACCATGTTCTAATCATTTTGTTCAGTTCTAGTATGTGTATACGTGTGTGTGTGTATGTATATATACACACATACATACATATAGTAGTATCAGAACTGTTAAACCCTACCCCTGTAAGATACAACTTTATCAACTAGGTTACATTTATGTGCAGTACTATTTGCCTTTAGTCTTATAGACGCCACTGATTTCCAAAGCTACTTAAGTCAGCACCTTGTCCCCAGTCTTGTTTCATATAGTTAGAGTCTCTTCTTACAGTATTTATCCTTTTCTGGGATCCTCTGACCTCCTAAATGATTTTTAAAAATTTATACACATTGACGTTCACTCTTTGTGCTTTAACATACTATAGGTTTTAACAAATGTTTAACATGATGTATTCAATGTTACAATGCCATAAAGAACAGTTTCACTACCCTAAAAATCCCCTGTATTTCACATATTCATCCTTCCTTCTGTTTGTTCCTTTCCATCCCCACCCTGGGCAACCAATGATATTTCTGCTATATCTATCGTTTTCACTTTTCCAGAACATTATGTAACTGGAATCATACAGTATGCAGGCTTTTCAGATTGGCTTCTTTCAACTAGTAATATGCATTTAAGATTCCTCCATAAATTTTTGTGGTTTGAAAGCTCATTTCTTCTTATTGCTGAATAATATCCCATTGTATGACTATGTCACAGTTTGTTTATTCATTCACCTACTGAAGGACATCTTGGTTGCTTCCAGATTTTGTCAACTATGAATAAATCTGCTGTAAACATTCAAGTGCAGGTTTTTGTGTGGACATACATTTTCAACTTATTTAAGTAAGCAACTTAAGAGCATGATTGCTGGATTGTATGGTAAGACTATGTTTAACTTTGCAAGAAAATGCAAAAATATCTTCTAAAGTGTTTACTATTTTGTGTTTCTATCAGCAATGAATGAGAATTTCTGTTGCTCTCTATCCTTGCTACAGTTTGGTGTTGTCAGTTTTTTGGATTTTGGCCATTTCAGTAGGTGTGTGGTAGCATTTTTGTGTTTTAATTTACAATTAACTAATGACATATGATATTGAGCATCTTCTCATATGTTTATTTTCCATCTGCATATCTTCTTTAGGGCTGTATCTGTTCAGATTTGTTGCCCATTTTTAAATTGGGTGTTTGTTTTCTTATTGTTTAGTTTTAGGAGTTGTTTGTATATTTTGGAAACAAATCCTTAATCAAATATGTGTTTTGTTAATATTTTCTCCCAATCTGTGGCTGGTTTTTTGATTCTCTTAAAGGTAACTTTGCAGAGCAGAAATTTTTAATTTTAATAAAGTTTAACTTTATTTCATGGATATAAACTTCTTTCATGGATTGTGCCTTTGATATTTTATCTAACATGTCCTTCACCAAACCCAACATCACCTAGATTTTCTCCTATGCTATCTTCTAGAAGTTTTGTGGTTTGGGGTTTTATCTTTAAGGTCTCTGATCCATTTTGGGTTTGTTTTTATGAAAAGTGTAAGGTCTGTGTCTAGATTCATTATTTTGCATATAGACATTCAATTATCCCGACATCTTTTGTTGAAAAATCTACCTTCATTGAATTGACTTTACTCCTTTGCAAAAGATCAGTTGACTACACTTGTAGTGGAGACTTCCTGGGATTTTGATTCTGTACTATTGATCTGTATGTCTTTTTTCCACAAACCGTGCTGTCCTGTTTACTGTAGCTTTATAATAAATCTTAAAGTCAGGTAATGTCAGTCCTCTAACTGTGTCTTCCTCTTTAGCATCGTGTTGACTACTCTGGGTCTTTTGGCTTCCCATACATACAGTTTAGAAGCAGTTTGACAATATCCACAAGATAACTTACTGGAATTTTGAATGGGAATTCATCGACTCTACAGATGAAGTGGGTAAGAACTGACATCTTGACCATATTGCTTCCCTGCTTCCAATCCATGAGCATGGAATGTATCTCCACTTATTAAGATCTTTTCTGATTTCTTCCATCAGAGTTTTGTAGTTTTCTACATATAGATCATTTACACATTTTGTTAGATTTATCCCTAAGGACTTTATATTTTGTTAAATTTATATGTACTTTAAGCCAAATCTTTGCACAAAGTAGTTGACTAAAAGTTGTATTCTTGTCAATGAGATAAGGGGAGCATGGTTTGTATCAAGGAAAGAGTTGACCTAAGAAGTTCAGGGGACTGTCCTCAATGCCCAAAGCTGAGGGTGTGATGTGGAATAAGGGCTGAAGAGTTGGAAGCAAAGAAGTTTGCTTTATGGAAGTGGATCCAATTGTGTCATTTTATGTCCAAAATTAACTCACATCTAGCCTCATCAGTCAGTTAGCATCATGTCATATAAGGTCATGATACAGAAGTGAGAACTTAAGTGTCTGATTGAATTATACTTAGTATGTATTAGTCAGCTGTGGTGATCATTTTCAGACAGTGTAATTTTTCCCCACCCTCTGCAGATCCTGTAGTCTTCCTTTTATATCACTTAAATATATTTTATTAAATATAACCTTTTAAAATGCAAATAACAAATGTTGACGAGGATGTGGAGAAAAGGGAAGCCACTGTAAACTGTTGGTGGGAATGTAAACTGGTGTAGCCACTGTGGAAAACTGTATGGAAGTTCCTCAAAAAACTAAAAATAGAACTGCCATATGTACCAGCAACTCCACTCCTGGGTACATGCACAAAACAACCAGAAACACTAATTCAAAAAGATACAAGCACTTCAGTATTCATAGCAGCATTATTTACAGTTGCCAAGATGTGAAAACAACCTAAGTGTCCATCAATAGATGAAAGGATAAAGAAGATGTGGTATGTATATATAATGGAATACTACTCAGCCACTAAAAAGAATGAAATTTTGCCATTTTCAGCAACATGAATGGACTTGGAGGGCATTATGCCAAGTGAAATAAGTTAGACCGAGAAAGACAAATACTGTATGATATCACTTATATATGGAATCTAAAAAATACAACAAACTAGTTGTATAACAAAAAAGAAGCAGACACACAGATACAGAGAATGAACTAGTGGTTACCAGTGGGAAAAGGGAGGGCTAGGGGCCATATAGGTTGGGGAAGTAGGAGGTACAAACTATTGGGTGTAAGATAGGTTACCAGGATGTATTGTGCAACACAGGGAAGATAGCCGGTGCTGCCTAATAACTATAAATGGAATGTAACCTTTAAAAATTGCATAAAAAATGTTTAAAATGAAACCTTTTAATCTCAGACTTCTAAGTTGCTTAGAAATCATCATACATTTGTACACTGTCCTTTTTTTCTTTAGTTCCTCTGATAGCTTCCTATTTCAGAGAAAACTTTCAGAGCCCATTGGAAGAGTAGAAAATTGCCTTTGACCTCATTCCTTCCATAATTTTATATTCAACCACCCCTTTGCAATGAGTGTATTGCTCTCTCTACATGCATGTATATTTATTGAAAGTTTATTTCACTATTTGGGTCTTTGGCTGTCACCATTGTTTATCACATATTGTCAGATCTTAAAGAGCAGGCCCAGCAGAGAAATATACTGAAGTCGGCATTGAATAAATCCTTTAGATGTAATAATGATTGCCTATGGAGGAGCCAGGCCAACAGGCTTAATGCCAACAAAATGATGCCCATGTCAGCATAACAACATCAACTCCAACACAATGCTATTGATATCAACATTTTAGTATTAGAGTAATATCATTGGCGCTAGTGGAGAATGGACCTGATATAGGCTATTAGACCCCTTGCTGGCTCAGAGAAGCTCATAATTTGCCTTCTGGGGTCAGGACATGCAGCATAATCCATAAGTCAGAGATAAATGGGCACTTCAACACTATTTGATGCATCTGGATTCTATACCCTTTCTTGTTAGTGGGTATTTTAAAATGTACTTATTTTCAATGTAATAAAATGACATGGCAAAACGTGTAATGGAAAGACTGAATTTCTTTTGTTACTTTAATCCACATATGCTTTTTAGACTAGGAGACCTGAGAAGTTTGGGAATAAGGAGTAGAATTCCATGCATTGCTGCCAGTAGGTTAACACCTGGCATAGTGAGATGCCAGCCTTGGCCTGATCCCCAGATGTTCCACACCTTCTTGCCACTTACCATGGGGACACCTGATCTTCACTTTCAAGCTTTGTCTTCTCTGAAACTTTAGGTCAAACTCTAACAGTTTTCAGTTTTCCAAGAGAATGGGATAAACATAGAAGAGCTGGAAAGTAGGCAAGACAAGAAACAAAAAAAACCCAATCCAGCTGTAGATGTTAGTGGAGAGCTTTGAGCCTTTGGGAGCTAAATGCTCCACTGTGAGTGTTTCCCTCATGATGTTCTCCATTCCTTAATCTTCTGGATTTCAAAAGTAATTGCCATTTTTCTCAAGACCTAGACTTTTATCTCTGTATCCTAGATTGTTGTCTGAGAGAATTCCCTCAATACCTGGTTGTTCTGATCAAGGAATCAGGCCAGGTCATGAATTTTATCACCAAACATCACTTGACTTTTCAAAGACAATGACACCCTTGTTTAAAACATCATTAAAAATATTCTGGTCCTAAACTATCATTTATTATTTTACCCTACAAACTGCAAATGTCATATTTTATTTGGCCCATGTATCTGAAACATCTTCATTCCATTTTTATTTATGGTCTACAGATATTTAATTTCTATCACTATATTAGGCACTAGAGATTTAATGGCGAATAAAAAAGACACGATCTTGGTGTTCCACTACCAGTTAGGATGTAGAAAGATGCAAAAGAACCTCACTGTCATGGTAACAACAAGAAACCCACAGAGATAGACACCTATTTTTTCTGTGAGGAGAGAAAAGAGCAGTAGATATGAGAATTCCAGAAGGAAATAAGACTTTCACAGGTGAGCAAAAAACTACGGTAGCTTCTATATCAGGGTCAGTTTCCTGCTCTGAATGGGGTGAATAGAAGAACCAATTTAAAACAACTGTTACAAAAATGTTAAAGGGTTTATAGAAAAAAGAGGAATGTAATGGTGAAGATATGGTATATTTCAGCAGAGCAATGACAACTCTCAAAAAGAAATAAATGGAAATACTAGAAATAAAATATAGAATATCTAAAATTAACATTTTATTGAATGAAATTTACATTAAATTGGACAGGAGAGGAAAAAAAGTTGTAGAACTTTAGTATATATGAATAAAAGTAACTGAAACAGAAAGAAAGAAATTGAAAATAAATATAACCAAAGAAATCTTTAGGAATAATATAAGCAGTCTATGGAGTCCCAGAAAGAGAAAATGCGGTAAAAAAATACTTGAAGAAATAATAGCTGAAAAATTCCTAAATATGATGAAAGTAATAATACATAGATTCAATAACTTGACAAACCACAAGCAGGCTAAATATCAATAAAACTGTACTGAGGAACATCGTAACCATATTATTGAAAACCAAAAATAAAGAGAAAAAATTTTAAAAGTTGTTGGAGAAAAAAAGACGCATTATATAGAGGGTGGCTACCATGAGGATGATGGCTTGCTTTTCTCCAGAAGTGAGAGAAGTCAGAAAATGGTGAAGTAGCCTGTTTAGAGTGCTTGAAAGAAAAAAAAAAAAAAAAAAAAAAGCAAATCTAGACCTCTGTATGTGGTGAAAACATCCTTTAAAAATGAAAGCAAAAAGTAAAGGTATTCAAATAAATGAAAGTGAGAATTCAATACCAGCAGACCAAAAGTATAAGAAATTCTAAATGAAATCTTCAGGTTGAAAGGGAAATTCTAAATGAAATCTTCAGGTTGAAAGAACATGTAATCAGAAAGAAATCTGGATCTACTAGAAAAAATAAAAGATGTTAGAAATGGTAAATATCTCATCAAATACTTAAAATACCTCTTTTATTTCTTATTTTTAAATTTCTATAAATGATAATTGACTGTCTAAACAAAAATAATAAAAATGTATTGTAGATTTAAAAATATACACAGAAATAAAGTATTTAAATTTAATATAATTTTTTGAAATTGTTGAATTTAAGTCTACCATCTTGCTGTGTGTTTTCTACTTTATTATTACTTATTTCTCCTTTGGACTTATGCAACATATTTTTAATATTCCATTTTATCTTTTCTGGCTTACTTCTTTATATTATTTTCTGTGTCTCCTCTAGGGATTAATGTGTATCCCAAACATCTCATAACGTAATTTGAATTAATCTTATTCCCCTTCACATATAATGTAAGAACCTTATATTAGGTTCTTAGGATATTATTGTTCCATTTACTTCATTATGCTGTAATGAAGGGCCAATTAAAAGGCCGAGATTATCAGACCAAAGAAGAAGTTAAGATCCAAATGTATGATGTTTATAAGATATGCAGTATAAATATAAAGATGCATATGACTTAAAAGTAATAGGATGGAAAAAATGTAACATACACATGCTAATTGTAAGATAGCTGCATTAATAATGTTCATTAATATTGTTCAAAATAGAAAAGGAGCATTAACTGAAATAAATAAGCATAGTTTGTAATAAAAATTTTGATTTATTAAGAAGAAATAAATATCCTAAATATATATAACTAATGAAAACAGCTTCAAAATATGTGAAGAAATATTTAAAACAATTAGGTGAAAAAACAGGTAAATATTTTTTTTCGGACACTGATAGAACAAATAGACAATGAAAAAACATAGAGACACAGAAGACATGAACAACACTACCAATCAACCAACTTGACTTAATGGACATTTATAGACTATTTCATCCAACAATAGCAGAATGCACTTTCATGTGCACATGGACCATATGCTGGGGTCTAAAAGATGTTTTGATAAATTTAAGAGGATTTAAATCATACAGAATATATTTGCTAACCATAATGAAATAAATTAAAAATTAATAAGAAATTGTTTAGAAAAACCAAAAATTTTGGAAACTAAAATATTCTTCTAAGTAATATAAATGTCAAAGAAGAACTTACAAAGTAAACTAGAAAATATTTCATATTGAATAAAAATAAAAGCAACATATCAAAATTTGTGGGCTGCAGCTAAAATTTTATTTAGAAAAGTTTCTTATTATTAAAAGAAAGGTTTTAAATCAATAATCTAAGCTTCTACCTTAAGCAGGTAGAAAAGAGAAGTAAATAATGAAAACCAAATCAAGTAGATGGAAAATACTAGAGAGTTTATATCAATGAAATGGAAATCAGATGAACAACTGAGAAAATCAACAAAGTTAAAGTTAGTTTTTTAAAAATATGAATAAAATTTAAAAACATGGTCTTGAGAAACTGGAAACATTCAGAGATGAGGTAGAAAGGAATGAGCTAGCAAAGGAGACTGAAAAGAAATAGCCAGAGAAGGAGGAGGAAAAACTATTGTGATCTCACACAGCCAAAGAAGGAAAATGTTTCAGGAAGAAAGACATGTCAACCAGGATCTAATGCTATTGAGGAGCCCTGTAAGAGTGGAACTAGAAAATGACTATTTGATATATTGGTGAAATAGATTTAGATGCCCATGGTGATTAAAAAGTTCCAGTGCAGTGGGGATTCTATCTACAGTTGTCCACAGCGAGCTAAGGGGGCTCAGTAAATTCCCCAGAAATTATCTCTAAAGTTTATGCATGGCATGTGCATTTTTCTGTGGAAAAGATTCATAGGTTTCATCACATATACTTCAACAGAGTTGACTGTCTGCTTCCTCTTGTTTGGGGGGTGTGTGTGGGGTGTGTGTGTGTGTGTGCGCGCACCCACATGTGTGTGTCCCTTTTCAGATTCTGGCTCCTGCAGATCATTGCTGAAGAATATTGATACCTAGTGTCTCCTTCTCACATTAGCAGAGGATGAACATTAAACTGGTTTGATTTCTATCCTTTAATGAAAAAGCACAAAAAAATTCTGATAACTTTTCAAACAGAACTTTTCGCATAGGGGAACGAGTGTTGAATTTAGACTCAGAAGGACTGAATTTTCAGCCACTTCCTAGCTGTGAGATGTTGGGTAAGATGTTTACATGTACTACGATTTCTTTGTCCATAAGATAGGCAAAAAGTATTAGTCTAGAAGGGTTTGTGGGAGGGTAAAATGAGATATTGATTTAGAAAGCATTTTGAAAATTATGAACTGCTATAAAACAATAATTACTCTTTACTACATAGACTTTCTATGAAGAGATGTGAAAAATGGTAAAGACTATTTTATTTAATGTTGTGGTAGATACAAGTGGACAGAGCAAAGTGGGAAGCACTTTTCCTTGTGCCTTAAGGAACATGGTGGCCAGAGCTTTCCATTCTGCTAACATTTACCTCACTGACTCACAAAAACCAAGCAAACAAACAAAAACAAACAAACAGAAAACCCTCCCATTTTTGAAGTGGAGGAGATAACATTATAAAAACTAGGAAACCAGGTCAAAGGTCTTCATTTATTTCTTTGGTAACTAGAACAATCTAAACAGAATCATATGTATTTTATGCACAGCAGAATATAAGATGAAATTTGGTTTGGGAACAAAATCTTTCAAGGCCTAAATGCTGCCTCCTCTTCCTTTGATAAATCGTTGTTTATTAGTTTCTCATGTTTTCGCTCTAGAAGAAGTTTGCATTCACATATGATAGGGTGATAAAATACATTTTCCTTTCTCAATAGTAGAATGATTTTTCTTTGCCTGTCAATGAAAACAACAAACTCTTCAGTGCTGGAAGGTCTAAAATGCTGACTCACATCTAGTTCTTTTTGGGGGGAGCTTGTTTTCATTAACTTCTCCATTAATAGTACAAATCTGTTGCCTGATTGAAATGTCCTATGAAATTGCCCTATTCCACTCAAATCTGGAAGTCTTTCCCTGAAGCAACTGTTCTGAGATATTGCTTCTGATTCTGTGAAATAAAATATGGTCCAGATTTGACAAGTAAAGATTAAGTTGGAGCGGGCCCTTGGCATCCCCTCCCTTCATGCCTGAAAAGAAGACCCACAGCCTTGCAGGCTGTACAGGTGCTGTCATTAAAGAAGCCATCAAAATGATCTCCCTGCCTGGTGAGCTCTCTTGGCTTTCATCATTTGTTATAAAAGCAGTTCCGGACTATTTCAGAGACTGTAATAGGGAATAAGCTCTGGACAATATTGGTTCTGAATTACAATTTTAATATAATGCAAGTTTACTGAAAATTGAAATGCTTTTAGAAAAATTCAAATACAGATATGATTGAGAAAATGTTATTTTCAAAGGAATTAAATGTAATTTTATTAATATTTGGCACAATTTGTTAATTAATTGATTTTAAAAAATAGATTGGGTTATATCTGTAAACTAGCAAATCATTTTCCTTTGCAATTATTTCCTTTCAAAGTAGTCCTGTAAGAGTGCTTGAGTCTTACTTCAGCAATGTTATCAAGTGTTCAAAATATTTCCTGAAATATATTTTTTAAATAAATTTTTTATTAGTTATCTGTTTTATACATATTAGTGTATATATGTCAACTCCTGAAATATATTTTGGGTTTATCATCAGAGTATTTTTTTGCTTGACCTTTATCAGACTCTTCCCCGAATGAGTTTTAACTATTTGGAGAAATGAAATGAAGATTGTCTACCCCAGAGGACATTTTTGTAAATTAACTTCAGGCTTAGAAGGCTGTATTTCAAAAAGATATTCTGAACATGGTTTTAGGATTGATAGTATTGTTGAAAATAAATATATAATCTTTTTTTACTATATCAAAGGTAGGATGATAACTAACCCTGGTTTACTCAGGACTTTCTCATTTTTACTACTGAAAGTCATATCCTAGAAAACCTCGCAACCCCAGGAAAATTGAAAAGATAGATGATCCTGAAAAGGAGACTATTTTTATTTGGATGATAGTGATTTCAGATTCTCTTGAATTCTGTTAAGGTATGTAGAATTTATAGCTGGGCACAAAACAGTGCAGAATAAAGACCAAATCTTCTAGCTTCCTTTCCAGCTAGGTGTGGTCATGTGACTAAGGACTAGCCAATGGGATATAAGTGTAAGTAATACATGGAACCTCTGAGAAGTGTCTTTAAAGGGAAGGGATGTGCCCTCTTTCTCCCTTCCCTGCATCTACCACCATGTTAGGTAATGAGATGACCTTGGGGAGGAAAGTCACACCCAGTGGGACTTGGGTCATTGACAATGTGGAGTGCCATACTAACCCTAAATTGTTTACTTCCATACATCTTGATTGAGAGAGAGAGAAGCGAATTTCTATATTTTTACAGCTGCTGTTATTTTGAGGTTTTTCTGTTACCCAACACTGAATCAAATCCTCTGATATGACAGTAAGAAGTTTTAACAAGAAAGATGATTTTTTTTTCCAACTACTTAATGGTCAGAGGAAAACCCATACCTTATACCATGATTCTTCATCTTCGTTTTAGAATGTTTATTTGTCCCCAGAGTCACAAAATTTGAATTTAAAATTAATTTTAATTTACCTTAATTTAAAGTATACAATACAGGTCAAAGGGAAGTTTTACAAGGGAAGAGGAAATCAAACAGACATTCACTTTTTGGAAGTTTTGTAGCAACCTCTCCCAAGATATTTGAGGGGTGGGAATTTTGTAGAATTTGGGGGAGTGTTGAAACTATTCACCACTTTTGTCCTCAATGACAGTCCACCCTTCTGACTCTCCTTGTAACTCTATTTCTTCTCAAATTGCTTTGTGGACACTTCCCGCTTCACTAATATATTTTTTTATGTACCTCTTTCATCTTTAATCTAACACTTTTTCCCCTTCTACACCATATTCTTAATTGATTTCATCTACTTTTTATTGAAATAAACCATTTATTTAAAGCAAAGTTCAATACACTTTGGCATATCATTCTTTATTTTACCTTTACATAGTTCCTGGCTCTTCTCTTACCCCATGATTTGTTTGCCTCTGCCTTAATTCTAGCCATTTCCCTAAATACAAATGTGAATCAACTGTTAAATATTAACTTGCTATTTTTAGAGTACTCTATTTTCTCTTTTTTCCCCTATCTAAAAGAGACCACTTTTAATTTTTCTCAGTCTGGGCCAGGGGTTTCAAATGTTTTTAACCACAATCCACACACTGCAACCCAATAACACAGACACACACACACACACCCCCCACATGCAAATAGAATGGGCTATAAATTAATAGAAGAAAAGAGAAAACATATTTTGTAGTAATTTGAATCTCCTACAGTAAGAGTAATCTTTTAAAATAATCTTTAATTTTGTTTGGTGTTATACACACACACACACACACAATTACTATATGAGACACACTCTGTTTTCTAGCCTCTTTTATTTCAGTCTATTTTGTTCTCTTCTATTTGGTTCAAAATGAATATGTAACAAATCAACAGAACTAAGTTCACAACCCACTAACAAATCATGATACACAATTTGAAAAACACTCACTGAAAAATTCTTATTAGAAGGAAGGAGAAAGGGAGAATGTCCTTGATATCTTCCAGAACCCAAGGAGTTTTCTAAAAGGTCAGAAAAAATAACAGCTTCTGAGGGCTGTGTTTATGGTATCAAGACTATATTTTCACTGTCAAAGTGAAGTAAAGGATTGGCTCTCATCTGCTTTTGTATTCTAAACTACTATTATAACATTGATTATTTCTACAATTTTATCTTTAACCCAGACTTTCTGTTTCAACTTCCTATTGTCAACTTGTAAGATACTCTGGTATCTTTCTGGTAGTGAGATGCTCAATATGTAATTCATACTGTTCAAAATTCAAACTAATTGAAAAGAATAACTTTTTCGTAAACCCATCTCTCATTGTGAATTCTCTGTTTCTCTGAGTGACATATGCAGAAATCCAAGTTAGAAACCTGTCATTCTTTTTTTTTTTAATTTTCATTTATTTATTTATTATTTATTTATTTATTTATTTTATTGGCTGTGTTGGGTCTTCGTTGCTGCACACGGGCTTTCTCTAGTCGCGGTGAGCAGGGCGCTACTCTTCCTTGTGGTGTGCGGGCTTCTCATTGCGGTGGCCTCTCTTGTTGCAGAGCAGGGGCTCTAGGCACCTGGCTACGGGGCATGTGGTATCTTCCTGCAGCAGGAATTGAACCCGTGTCCCCTGCATTGGCAGGCAGATTCTTACCCACTGCACCACCTAGGAAGTCCCAGACCTGTCATTCTTGACTCTGCCTTTTTCTTCATCCTCCAAACCCAACGCCCATTTTTCATTACTCACTGTCTTGCAAATTTTAAAGTTTGAATATTTGTGGAATCCACCCCTTGTTCTTCAATCCTATTGCCTCCATCCAGTCTCTGACTCTCCCTACATCTCTACTTGGGTTACTATCATATCTTTCAAATCACTTGAATACTCTTGTTTTGTCTGCCTCAAATCTCATTCCTCCACACAGGCACCATAGGGGATGATTGACATTTCAAATCTGACTACGATGCTCTTTTAATTAAAATCTTTCAATGACTTCGCATCTGCAGGATATAATCCAGTTTCCTTAAGGTGGCCAAGAAGTCCCTGATGCTCAGGTCCTGGTTTATCTCTCCAGCATCATCTGCTGCAGTTCTTTGCCTTGAAATTGGTGTTCTGACGACATGAAACTGTTCTAGCTCACACAGCCTGCTGAGTCTCACATCTGTGCTTTAATGTTGCTTCATCTGCCCCTTCTTCATTGTTGGCCTATAAGACTAATATCATGTGTCTCCCCTTCAGAAGACTTCCCTGACATCTCCCTCCAGGGTGAATTATATACCTCTTCCCTTGTCTCCCAAAATATCTTGTGATTTTTCTCCTATTTCACTCAACATATTGTTCTAGTTATCTAAATATCTACTTACTTAAATATGTGTCTTCTTAATTAGGACACATAGTAGGCCCTTAATAAATATATGTTTAGTGAGTGCATGCGTTAACTAATGCATTAATGAGTGAACTAACATAGTGGTAACATAGTATGCATGGAACAAGGACACAATAGAAATAAATTTTATTTAATTCTGAGATGAACTGGAAAGAATCCTGTCCAAAAGAAAGCTTTGACTCATCTGATTTTGGTAACTGGATAGTGTTCTTGACCTTCCACAGTTCCACATGGTATCTCTCTAAATTGAAGGCTTAGAGATGGTGGTCTTTGCTTTAAGGCAGAGAATCCCAGTTCACACTGTTTTCAGTAAACTGTAAGCAGGGTTGATTCAACCATATTTCAGGAGATAGACATTGATCATATTATTACTGAAAAAGGAATTCATTCAACCAACTTCACATTTAGTTACAGTATACATTATGCAAATTATACAAATTCTCAGAAAACTAGTCCATTCGAATGAGCCATTTGGTTTCAATTAATCTTAGTTAATTTCTGACTAAGAAGAATTAGGTTAATCCAACTCTGTGTAATATTTGGCAGGAAGTTAACTAGCTTTAAAAATGTTAGCAAATATAAACCCCCATTCTAGAAAGCATCTTAAAGAAATGTTAAACCATATGACTTTTTATTTGTAATGCTAAAATGTGTTCAAATACCTTTTTATTCTTTCTGTATACCTATTCAATTATAGTAAAATCTCTATCATATTAGAAGTATCTTTTCACTTTCTTTAAATTGAGTGTATATTTCAGCACCTACTTTTGGTCATGACCTAGCACACTTGTTAAATAGATAACACTTAATTAGCAGAAATACCCAGTAGGAAGTAAAGCCTGTGTATTACTATTGCTTGAGGAATTTGGGTTTCTAATCCTCTTAGCAGACCTCTGAGCTAGGCCCACATGTCACAGAGGAGGTAGATGGCTCAGCCTTTGAGCAAGCTACAGAGGACTGTTTCTTTGCATGTAAATGTTTCCTTGTATGTCAAGGCCAGTTCGGCTAAAGCAGAGTGAGCATGGGCAGGTGTGGAAGGACATGATGTTGGAAAGGTATCTGAGTAAAGGGATAGAAATAATCTTTAAATGAGGCTTTTAGTAGAAGAATTAAAATAGAAGAAAGTTTAGGCAAATATTTTCTTTCATTGTTTTTCTTGCAACACATGTGGCTAGCACAGTGGGACATGACTGGAGTAGCATCTCTCTTCAATTGAGACTAGACTGCCCTTGAAAAGCCAAGTAGGAACCAGAGCGAGGCCCAGTTTTGGGGACACTGATGCTTGAAGGGACAAAAAGAGCCAGTGAAGCTCATGCATGGTCTGCTCTAGGTCACCAGGATAGAAAATCATACAGTGCTGTGGGGATAAAGATAAAACTAGTTACAAAGAGTGCATGTTTGTTTGGAGAATCCTTTGGGATTGGGATTGCAGTATACTTTCTGAATTTAAGAATATTGTTATTCTTTTCACCTGTCACGACACAACAATATTTACCATTGTAAATAACCATGTCTGCTTTTTTGACACAGCTACTGTGCAAGCAAGAAGGGGTGGAAGGAAGATTGCTAGAAGTAGATATGTATACAAATCCATATGTACTTATATTAATATATATTTGGCAGTAAGATTTAATATTTGCTGACATTTACTCCAATGTTTTACTTTGTCTTAGAGGACTGAAGTTGATTTTCAGAATGATTTACCTCTATAGCTCATACCAATATATCACCACTTTGAAATTTTGCTTCATATAGCTGTAGCGTTATCCACATGCCACAGGAAAACAAACCTTTTTAATATATGAAGGGTGTCAATGCTAGTCATGTGATTTGTAATGCTTTTGCTTAAATATTGATTTTTTTCAAATTCAATTTTCATTGATTTCCCTTAAATATTAATCATTTCTAATGACAGCTTAAAAAATAGGCTGAGCCCCTTGAATATTCTTGCCATCCACTCCTTGTAGAAATAGAGTACAATTTTAGTATGCTTCAAGTTAAGTCAAACAAAAACATACTGCTTTTTCATTTAAAGGTTTAATGTCATAAATCAAAATTTTATTTGTGCCAAATCAAGGGATTATGCAGGGTACTAACTGTAGCCATACAGTGTCCCCATGAACAATCCAATGCCATCCACAATCTCTGGCCACTTTATCTATAATTTATCACCATCCTTACTTCATGGGAAACCATTCCTGGCCCTTAGAAGACTGGTGTTCCGCAGTATCAGTGAAGTTGACTGGACTCAACTTAAATATGATGACTAGAAAGTGGCAGGCCATCAACAGTTCCCAGGGACTAAGCTTCTAGGGTATTAGTGTGTAGAAGGTACTCTGATTCTTCTTGAAAACAAAGAAATGTCACTTCCTCACATTGGCTGTGTTTTAAATTTTTAATTGGAAATCAGCACTTCTCCTGATTGAGAGTTCAACTTGGCAGAGCTTAGCTGTGAGGCTTCAGTACATCATTTAACCCCTCTGACCTTGGTTTCCCCATCCAGAAGATGGAGGAAATAACGCCAGCCACCGGCTGTCAAGGACATTGCGTGGATAAGTGAATTAGCATCGGTGGCTCCTCCAGAGAAGAGGAGGACAGGTGGTTCTCAGCTTGAGAGGGTTTGAATTCAGAGTTTTTCTTTCTACATGGATTGAGATTCTGTGACATATTTATCTGCACAAACAATTTGTAAGTGATGGTTAAATCTCAGTCCAGTTCACAAAGGCTTTTAAATTCATGAGGCAGCTGAAAATAAGATCTTTTTACATAAATTCAAATTAATGAATTAAATATTCTTACCTTTAAGGTAAAAAAACCAACAGAAATATTGTTGAATTACTACAAATGTACTAGAGAAATGCAATAAAGCAAGATAGTTTCTTTTCCTGTTGTGGGTTTAATGATGTTTGTGAATAATAATTAAAGGACCACGAGGATGGGGGTTAATGACAAAATTAAAGAATATCTGTACACTATGAATTTCTTAAAATAAGGTTTTAAGAAATATTTTTTGAAATTTGGAAAATAAGAATAAACCTATAAAAGCACATGAAAATTATCTTCC
Source organism: Hippopotamus amphibius kiboko (assembly GCF_030028045.1). Taxonomy (NCBI): domain Eukaryota; kingdom Metazoa; phylum Chordata; class Mammalia; order Artiodactyla; family Hippopotamidae; genus Hippopotamus; species Hippopotamus amphibius. The sequence continues at coordinate 54,396,249 of NC_080188.1, forward strand.
ACCAGCCAGAGATATACAGTATGAATATATTTGCCTTGAAAAGGCAAAGCATAAAATTTACCATAATAAAGTGTACAGTTCAGTGGCATTTAGTATATTCACAAAGTTGTGCAATCATTACCTCTCTCTAGTTCCAAAGCATTTTACCACCCCCAAAAGGAAACCTGTACCTATTAAGCCATCACTCCTATTTTCCCTTCCTTCCACCCCCTGGAAACCACTAATCTGCTTCCCATTTCTATGGATTTATCTAATTCTGGATATTTCATATAAACAGAATCATACACCTGGTGACCTTTTCTGTCTATTTAACTGCTTTAACTTCTTTTGGAGCCTCAGGCTCCCCTACTCTCTTTCTGAGCTTACATGTATTTTATTGGATCATTGTGTGAATTAAAATGAAATTGTGTACGTAAAGTACTAGACAGAAACCCTGGAGACAAGCAGACTGTCTAATCATTCCTTTTTCACTGTTTGGTTTTAAATCATTGCATCTACCTCTATATGTGTATAGATATTACACTAATCTGCTAGGGCTTAAATAAAATAAGATTTCATATTTTATTTTTCTTCTTATCACTAATTACTGCCTTTGTGATCTGGTTACTGGGGGTATTTCAAGGGATTTTTATCTTGGCCTGTGGTGCTGTCCTGTTCCCTCACCTCGTCTCCTGCCTTCTTTTCTAAACATAGTTGTGCTTCCATCCATTTGGTGGGTCCTGGGAATTTTCTTTTCATATCTGTGAAAACAGCAAGCTGACAAGCTTCTCCTTGGCATGACACAGCATGTGTGAATCTATGTCATGTCCAAGCAACTTTGTTCATAGCTAATTTGTTAAATTCCTTTGGAGAACAGACATGGCGTTCCCCACCGAGCAATCAGCACAGCTGTGAAGTCAGGCAGTGGCCAAACAGAACCCAGTGTGAAATGTGTATTCAGAGCCCAGCGATGGTGGTTATGGCTGAGCCCCTGAAAGTTTACTGGTCTCTCTTTGGGAGTATGAGTGTAACATGCCCCAGAGCCCTGTGCTGCCCATAGATTTTAGGTATATAAGATGCATCACTGTGAAGATGTAATAGACACAAACAAGCAGAAGGAGTAACGCAGTAATATCATCTCACTTTACACTCTTCCCTCCCTTGTTCCTTCTTTTCTTTCCCCCTTTCTGTTTTTTTTTTTTTCCTTTTTTCTTTTTCTTTTTTCTTTTTGGTTATCCTAATATTTCCCTTCCATCTCCACAGCTGCTTTGATCCTGGCATGGTGCTCCTTTAACAATTAAGAGATGGGGACTGCCCCGACAAGTCGTTATGAAAGGGAGCTGGACTTTAAAAAGAAATAAACTAAACCTTAAGCACTACTTGCATGAGTCAGAAGAGACCATGAGCAGCTACCTTGTCTTGGGTAGACGGTATGTGCACAGTCTTCAGTAAGCACTCCTCGTGAAGCTCCCCCCAGCTGAGATGATCAAAGTCTGCTTTCCCCAAAGCTAGTTCACGAATTGTGACAGTCAGCCTGGCAGTCAGAGATCTGAATGGCACGTCCCCTTGAAATATTCCACACAGTCCAGGAACGAGTCCTTGCTGCCAGTGATAGGAAAATTAGCACAGGCTGGACATAAAGATTTCAAGGAAATGGGCCTAATGAGATTATCAACTAACTTGGTCTCTCTTTGCGTATTAATTTTTTGGTTGTTTTTTGGTTTTGGTTCTCTTAGACTAACGTGATAATGACTGAGAGGAAGACCTCAACATGAAAAAATGTGAGAATCTGATGAAAAAGAATCCTTCATAATTCCCAGGGAGTTCATGAAATTCTGCTGGAATTTTCCAGTCTTCTTGGTTGGTTGAAAGAAGAGCTGCCTACAAGTTTGTCTCATAAAGTTGTTTAGGAACATTATGTAAAGAAAGGAAGTTTCTGGAAATTTCTGATTCAACCTGTGTGTATGGGAGAGGGGGAGTTGCTTTGTGTGTGTATTATACTTAATACATGTTTTATCCTTTATTTTGACGAATGAGAGGTGGGTGTTTGGGAAAACTGAGATTCAGAAAGGGAAAGCACTATGCCTAAATTGATCAGGTAGGTAGTAGGAATCAGGATCAAAATTTGAATCCAGGTCTTTCTGAGTCCAAAGTCTATGCACTTCCCACTGTGTTATCTGTGCCATCTGCCATCATATTGCTTAGTAAGCACCTACATAAAACCTAGTTTCCCTTCTTACCAATTCCCTCAGAGTCCATTCATTCAACAAATGTAGATTGGTTAATTCCTACCTGCAAAGCTCTGGAGGGCATTAAAGGTGAGGAACACAGTTCCTATCCTCAGGAAGTTCACAGTTTAGGTGAAGAGATAAGACATCATTCAGATAAGTAGAGCACAAGGCCAAATGTGCTGGAAGAGTACAGAGGAGGGAGAAGGTCAAGTCTCGCTAGTCTATGAGACCCAGGAGGTCTCATCAGGAGTGGCCCTAGAGCTTGGCTCTGAACAGTGGAGAGGAGTTTGGACTTTGTGGTTTACTTTGTATTAGATATTTCACGGAAGGAAATAAGTAATTAGATATTAGGCAAGAGGTCAAAAATGAATGTTTGGCAAACAGATTACCAAAGGATGAAGTGTTTCCTTAGACTAGCCTAATTATTTTTTTAAATGTGAGTATTTTTAAAAAAGGGACTTCACGCAAAAATCTGGACTTTTACATTATGTTGAACAATTGGTTGGCATGTGGCGTGGCAACAACAGGCTGCAACTGTGCAGAAGCTGCCTCTTCTAGACAAGCCATATACTTCTTCAGTTTATCAGAGTCCCTGCCTAATCCAATCCCTGAACTGCTCCATTCATTCACCTTATCTACCTAGTCCCCATGGGCATTTGAGCTGGCAGTCCCTGTCTCAGGAGCTCCCTGATGGATGCTCTATTGTCACAAAGTACAAAAGTTAGAGATTTAACTTCATGGCCACACTAAGGTTAATACTGTCATCATAAACATATTATATACATTGTTTATAATCCCACAAAAAGAGAAGCCTAGGATTTGATTTATTGATCTTTATTAACCTTTTCTTCTTGTATTTCTTCTTATCAAAGACAAATACTATTGGATTTCCCACTAGTAGTCACTTCAGTCAGAATCTGACCTGTGGTACAGAATAATGACCCCCTCACCTCCAAATATATCCACCTCCTGATCCCCACAACCTGTGAATGTGTTAACTTATATGGCAAAAGGGACTTTTGTGATTGAGTTTAGGATCTTTTGATGGGATGGTTATCCTGGATTATCTGCCCAATGTAATCACAAGGGTCAAAGAGGTGAGCATAGAATGATAGACAATAGATAAATTACCACATAGATGCCAAATGTGTTCCATGATATCGTTTATTTATACTTACTATGTACTACGCACCTACCTGCAAAATTTTATTTAATTTTATATTGCTGTGAGGCTGATGTCATTATCTCTACTTTGCAAATGAGGAAATAAAAGTTCTCACAGGTAGTAGATGCAGAGCTGAATGAAAATCATCAGTACGACTTATACATAACATTCTTATTCCAATGTTCTCTTCAATGTACCTATAAGTCCTGCATTCATTTTTTTTCTCTTATCTTCCTCTCTGAGCTAATTTCGGAACTTGAATTTGATTAATAACATACTCATGTAAACACAGAATCTTTTTAAGTAGCTAGATGTCTTACTGGACTAAACTATTGTAGTAGTTAAAAGACTGTACCCTGGAGCCAGACTGCATAAATATAAACACTGTTCCATTTCTTGCCCCTGTGTGTCTTTGCAAAATTGTGTGACCTCTTTGTGCCTCAATTTCTTTATTTGTAAGGTAGGGACAATAATAGTACCAATCTCATAAGGTATTTTGAGGATTAAGTGTATTAAAATATTGAAACCGCTTGGAAGACTTTCTGGACCTATATGGAAGCCTTTGTTTATCATTGTTACTATAATTAGGATCCTTGAGAAGAAATGACTATTTTTTATGATCCCTCCATCCCCAAACAAAGCATGCACTATCAATTCAGCAAACATATTATTTGTAAGTTTTTGTTCCTTGATAGGGTTGATCCTCTTTAGCCTTTTGGTCATGAGAGAAACCTACCACCTCTCCTAGCACAACAGACTTACTTGAACAGAGGTTTAGAATTCCTCCAATCTCTGATTCCATTGGTAGCTTTCCCTTTTAAAAGGTTGAAATGAAAATATTGCCAACTGAATATGGTAAGTCACTCATCCAAACTGTGCAGGATGAGCTTGTTATAAAGAGATGAGACACCTAACTTGGCAGGTCTCAGTCATCTCTCTTCTCTTTGGCTGGTCTCCCTGGTTGAACTTCCCTCTGAGCACAGGCCCAGCCGCCCGTCCTTCACACTGAATGATTTCATGCACTGTGTGTGCTCCACGTGGTTGGGCACCTTGGCTGGTTCTTGAGTTGTCTCCATCTGGTTTCCATGCTGATGACAACCAGCAACTGTCTCAAATTACCTACAAGCATCTTCTTTTGCTTCTTTGAGGGGAAGAAAGAATGAATGGGGCTGGAGAAGCATCCCAAATGGGAATTGAGTGATACGCTTGGCTTTATGCCTCAGGCATTCCCTTGGTCAATCTTCCTTCTAGCTTTTATTTATGAGATAAGAGGACGTAGAAGTGAAGCCAATACATTTCTAATGGAATAGAGGTAGAGTCCTAAGCAGTGCAGTTGACATTTAAGAGCGCACTAAACAAAGAGACAGACAAGGGCAGAGGAGAGCCCTTGTGAGGACAGTGTACATAGAGAGTAGGAAGAAACCAATGTGTGAAAATTGGGGCTGAGTTAGTCTTCACTCTCCTCAACAGGGCCCATTCAGCTGTAATGAAATTTTGTATCCATTCTCACACTTGATGAATAAGAGCAGTGGGGTATATGCCCCATCCCCTCCAGTATCCATACTTGGGCAAGTAGTCCTCAGTATCTCCTGTTTCTCCTTCATGCCCAAAGTTGACCAAATATAGTAGTCAGAGAAATTGAGTGATTAAATAGATACAATCACAAACCCTTGGTTTGTGAATTTTCAGATCCTTGTTGAGTATTTCATTCAACAAATATTTATGGAGCCCCTATTGTATTTAAGATTAATTTTCACCATGCTTTTAATCCCTGTCCTTGTCGCCACCAGAAGCCTAGGCCTCGCATGGCATCCCTTATCTGTACATCCTCTTTGCAGACCCTATGTGCCACCATTTTAGCACATTTTATATTATTTTGCCGTTGTTCTGTTACATAGAGCTCCTCTCCTCAACTCTAAATTCCTAGTGCCAAGGATCTGTGCTTCATTCTTTTGCATCCACACACCAAATGTAGTGTTCAGTCTTAGTGAGTGCTCAGGAAATGGTAGTTAAATGAAGAAGGCTTTAGAATTTGTCATCAGTCTTTTGTAAAATAAAATAAGCATTCTCGGAACTTGAATGAATGAATTATAAGGTTTTTTCTGTGGGTGCTAGGCCTCACTATTATCAAGATGCTCTCAATCTTATAGAGGTGGCAGCAATGAAACCCTGGAGTTTAGGGGAAAGTGTTGGGATGAAAACAAAGCTTTAGCCTGTTCCTTGGGTAGACAGTCATCCTACCCCTGAGTGTACTTTGCGCCTGGCTAACTGTGCAGCATCCCTGGGCCCTGAGTGTCAGGTCCTGTCATAATTTGATTTGCTGACTCTGAACCGGGTTCACTCCCTCATTTTAAGTCAACTAAGGAAGGTACAAGCGAATCATATTTGAGGTGAGCACTTGAATTTATTCTCGTGACACAAAAATTATTAAGCAAAAAAAGAAAAAGCAGAGAAATACATTTTAAAAAAAGTGAAGTTTTCTGTTACTTTTGGATTGCAATCCTGATATGACTCAATATTATTTATAATAACAAGCCCTTTGTTGATAAAAATGTGTTCTCAAAGTTGAGTTGTTCTATTTCCCAGAGATGAAACAATAAGCCACACTCTTGAAATTTGTCAAGCTCCCCACAGTGATCATCTGACCCTGAAAAACATACCTCTTTAACAAAGAAGCGTGGCATCTGCCAAGATATTCACTCACCAACAGCGCTGAAAATAGGTTATGAAGAGTATTGAGAGACAACCAGTAATACCCACAGTTCCCAACTGCACAGCATTTCCTAAGGAGCGCTTATTGCTGGGCATTTTCTAGCTCTGTGACGTTGGCCAGGATCCTTAGCCTCTCTGTTTCTCCATTTCCTCACATGTAAATTGGGATAATGACAGAACCTACTTCACAGGATTGTTGTGATAATAAAATGGGTTGATCTACGTAATCACTTGATACCTGACACATGGTAAATAGACTTAACATGGTATCTATTACAACTATTACTGAGTACCTAGAACTAGATCTGTATGTTATGTTTACATATGTTATCTAATTTAATTTTATCTTTTTAACAATCTTCTTATAAGTACATTTTTGTACTTTTACATATGAGGAATCTGAGTGAGAGATTAAACAATTGGCATAGGATTTCACAGCTAATAAGTGGAAGAGATTTAAATCTAGGTTTGTCTGATACTTAACCACCATGGTATGCTGTCATGAGACCACATGTCCAATTCCCATTAGAAACTGCTGTGTTCCTGGTGTAGGTGTTGAACTTCAAGAGCAGTAATGAAGAGGACTATTTCCATCTTTCCACACTTCAAATAAGCATCTTCAGCCTGATATCTCATCCCTTTGCTTCACTGGCTTTAACTTTATATTACATGCTACATCTTTCTGTGCTTCAGCCACAAAATAGTGCTAATAATAATAATAACTTATTTCCTCATTTATTCCCACAAAACCCCAGTGAAATAAGCAATATAATTTCTGCTTCACAGATTATTAAAGTCAGGTTCATAGACGTTAAGTTCAAGATTATAGGACCAGTGAAGAGAATTGTCATCCATTCGACCAGTACCTTCTATGTAGCTACCAGGTGCCAGGGATACAGTAGCTGAAGACTCAGTACTTGCCCTCAAAGAGCTCAGTCATGGCTAAGGAAGATGGAAGAATAAGCGGATAATTAAAGTGGAGTGTGGGTAATGCTATGCTAAAGGTATATGCTGGGTGCTATGGGAGCTCTTAACAAAGTGGAGAAGCAAAGAGGAAAATGCGCTCAGGGAAGATTTCCAAGGGTGGTGACACCAGAGCTGAGCCTTCACAAAGGAGTGAATCAAGAGGATAACTGAGAATGGGGCTTCTGGCCCAAGAGTTTCCAAGAACAAAGGACTGGAAGCCTGGAGAACTGTGGGACAGTGGGCAGCTGCAGGAAATTCACTAAGGCTGGAGGAGAGAGTACAATAGGTGTGTATTGAACTCAGTTCCACAGGGGTTTGACTGTGAAGACTGTTGTATGCCACATTAAGTACCTTAAATTTTATCTGAAGGTGATAAGAATTGCTGACATCTTCAAGCAGAAAAGATGTGGTGTAAGATTGGTGATTAATATGGCTTTTTTTTTTTTTTTTAAATTTTAGTGGCTATGTTGGGTCTTCGCTGCTGCACACAGGCTTTCTCTAGTTGCGGCGAGCGGGGGCTACTCTTTGTTGTGGTGCAGGGGTTCCTCATTGTGGTGGCCTCTCTTGCTGTGGAGCATGAGCTCTAGGTGCGTGGGCTTCATTATTGTGGCACATGGGCTCAATAGTTGTGGCTCACGGGCTCTAGGGCTTAGGCTCAATAGTTGTGGCACACTGTTGCTCCACGGCATGTGGTATCTTCCTGGGGCAGGGATCGAACCCCTGTCCCCTGCATTGGCAGGCAGATTCTTAACCACTGCGCCACCTAGGAAGTCCTAATATGGCATTTTTACTCTGCGGTTGAGGATGTGCTGAAGGCAAAAATGCAGTGGAGACAGTTGAATAAACTACTTAGGAGTTTAGGTGGGAAACAACAGACTTCTGAACTGAAGCAGAGGTATGGGCCTGGAAAGGAAGAAGAAAAACCTCATTCTCTTTGAGTTGAAGTGGCCAGGATGTGGGGATTGGCAGTGGGTATAAGCAGTGTGAACAAGGATAAATCTAAGCTGACTTCCATGTTTTGGCCAGACAACTAGGGTACTCAGTGATGCTTTCACTGAGAAAATAGAAAGTAGAAAGAGGAGCAGATTTCAAATGAAAGACAGACAGCTTAGCTGTAAACACAGAGTTCAAGAAGTGTGTGAAAGCCATGAGGATGCCTCTTGGACTGATTTGGAGCTAGGAGAAGGATAATGTCTGGGGAGCGTATAAGTCTTAGGTGAAGTCATGGCTGACGATGCAGCCACTGAAAGAAAGTTAACCAGGATCTGAATGCAGGTCAGTCTAACCCCAAAGCCCACACTCTTTCCATGACCCTTAAATTGCAGTTCCCGAGGATAACATCATTACTCTTGTTTATACTATTTCTTATACGTGGAACGCACTTTCTCTTCATCACTAGGCCTGAGATCCTAGCTGCTCTTCAGACTTCAGCTCAAGTCCCATGTCCTATACAGGGCCCTCCAGACTCTTATGGTCAGCATTAATCTTTCTTGTCCATTCTTCCTTCATATGTTTTTACCCCTCTAATATAGCACTAAGGATATTAGAGACCTCAGAGGGTCTTGAAGAGTCCTTTAGCCCAGGCCTCACTGTTGCATGAACCCCTTCTTCAACACCCCCGTGAGTAATCTTGCAGCCTTCCTTTAACAGTTCTACAAGCAAGCAGTTCACACTTTTCAGAAACAACCATTCAATTAAAAGCAATTTTAACGGCTAGAAGATTCTGCCACTATCCATAGCTGTCTGTTTTAATGTCCACCCACTGGTTCCTGCTTTGCCTGCTCGAGTCCATCCCCTCCTCACATGACAGCCCTTCGGTTCTTTAAAGATTATTTATTATGTGCCACTTTATTGCTCTTTCCAGGGCTAAACGTCCTCAGCAACTAAAGCTACTCTTCAGGACATGTGTTGTCTGTTTCCTCACCATCCTTTCACCTTCATTTCAAGATACTCCAGTTTGTTTATATCTCTCTTAAAATATGGTACTCAGAGCTCAACCCAATAATACGGATAAGATCCACCCACCACCAAAGAGCAAAACAATGCTGTCCATTATTCCAAACATTTTGACTACTTCAAATGCAGCGTAAGATTTTGCAGCAATTCTCATGGCCCTTATCTATGGATTTATGTTGAATTCACAGTTACTTATTATAGTTGCTTTGAATCACGGTTATTTGTAAATGTGCCTCTCCTTTTCCTGATTATGTCTTTAGATTTATCCAAAAGCATGTGTTATCTCTGTAATCACCTTGCTCAGTCCAGTGCCTTTTATGTAGTTGGAGCTTAATAAATGCTTCACCTTCAAACTGACATCATTTGGGGTGATTTTTTTTAAAGTGTGTTTCCTTAAAAGCCACAACTGAAACAACTACACTGTTTTGTCTCTTCTACTGAGTAATGAAACTTTTTGTCTGACTGAATTATTATCAAAAAAGGATTTATTGAAACAATATTCTGCTAAGAGAAGATGAACTTTAAATTTGAGTTGAAATCACTGAGTGAAAAGAAGACTAAATTTTCTCCAGGACAGAATAGAATTTATGCCTCTGGTTTTTCAGAAACATGTCTGAACTCAGCTTTGATCACTCTGAGTCTCTAAGAACACTGTCTCTGCATTTTTCTATAATTAGTTTCTAAGTCAGCTGAGAGTATGCTCTTCTTCTCTCTCTTCCTAGCAACTCCTTCTTAATACAATAAAGAGAATTAAGGCAAAGTGGCCCAGCTCTGGTTTTCCAAGAGTGGAAAGACTGGATATTCAAGAGGAACATGAATACCAGAGTAATTTGGGGGAAAAATACTCAAGTGAAAGAAGCACATCTGAGAAACTTGAGTATTTAAACATGAAATTAGCTCTTCACTTGGCATCTAGATGACAGATGAGGAACATGACTTTGTGTTTATCTGTAGTCAAGAAACCCAGAGTCTTCATTTTTCAAAGATCACCATAGACTGTCTAATGCAGCACTCAGACGAAAGACTCCCAAACGTCCTTAGCCGCACTGAGCTGGTTGGTCTCCGAGAGCTGGCAGCACTTAGGACTGCATTAGACAAGTGTGGGTTTTGATCTGTCCAGCTTCTAGAGTTGAAATTCCTTTTTTGCGCTTCTGGATTTAGAATCATCTCTGAACTGCCTCCCAGGCTGGTGGTGCAGTCAGAGTGAATCACCCCCATTTCTTCTGCTGTTGTACTCTACTCCATGTGCCATCTTTTCTGGATACAAGTTATTTGCTAATCATAATGAAGATAGATCTTTTCCAGGCTACACTGATTATGGCCTCCCTACATCACATCAAGGTGCCCAAGATTAGCCTCTTTGTTGTTTTTAAGGGCACAGGAAGTGAGACTCCAAAGTGTGGCCTCCCTGGGGAGAGAGATGGCCAATAGAATCCTGATAATCTCCAAGAAGAGACCAACTTCCGTCAAGCCACCATAAGTAAATACACAATCTATCTAAGTTAAAATATGGTGTTTCCCATGCAATTTTCCTAGCACCTTGAAACACTGCTTCTCATAAGCCCTTACTCTGTAGACCTTCTAGAGTCCTCATTGAACAGAGGCTTCTGATTCACTTACAGATAAACAAGGCATTGTCATTAATGGCTCAAGGTTAGTTGACAACAGAATCAGGTACTGATATGGTTGGAAGTTTCGCTTAAGAGAAGATTGAAACCATTTGTTTTACTGAGACTTCTCGGCCTTTCTCTTACGTTTTCTCCATTGTTCCCTATTCACATTAATGTTTACTGGTATTCAGGGTTGTCTCCTTGATGCATAAGAAGTAATCTGACTGTAGTGGTTGTGAATGCCCCTGTTTCAAAATGAGAGAGGAATTAAACATTTGTTGAACATCTACTCTTCCATTTTATATGAAGCTTGCTCTTGGCTAGGTTCTTTACACTGATAATCTTAACTCTGGAGGTCACTTTCCCTCTAAATAAATGTAAAACCCACACATTCCTGAAAGAATTGTCATGAAGATGAATTAACACATCTTTTTGTTAAGGGGAAAAATGTTGAGCTGAACTCTAATGTCTTTGTCTAGAATTTAATGTCACTGTTGCCTTTGATAAACTTAACATCATTTTCAAGAATGAGTAAGTAGTTATTTGTTTGTAGCATCTCCATAGTAACCGCACCAAGACCCCTTGCTAACAGGACATCAGGAACCAATGGAGGGAACTCATTACTAAGTAAAAGAGACGAATAGTGGTAGTATCATGCTTATTAAATAATTTAGTGAATGTTGAGTATGTGCCAGGTATGGAGCAAGGTGCCGAGGTATAGTGGTTTAAAACAAACTAGGTCTCTGCCCTCATGGGGCTTACAACAAAACATAAAAAATGACTATTAAACACAAAATCAGAAAGATCTGGTTTCCAGTCCCAGCTTTGCCTCTACCAACCTTGGGCAGGTTGTTTAGTCTCAACTTTCCCATCTATAAAATAAACTAGCTAATGTCAATTCTTCATTGATTTGCAGTTCTGTGGATTTCATTTTTTGCCTTGTCAAAAATAGATTTTACTTGCCTTATATTAGGTGCCTCCTAATTCTTGGACTTTGTGATTTCATAAGTTCTAAGTTGAAGTACCTTCCTAGTGAGAAACTGTTATCAGTTACAAATCTTGTTTATGAATCTTTTGAGAATCTCTTAAAAGAAGTTTAAGAATCTGGCTGGTAATTAGAATAGCTCCTGCTCAAGCCATTCCTATAGTTTTCCACTATTTTTTGTCCAGCATTATGTTTTAGTGTTTTTGGTTTATTGTTTTTATTCATGATTCTTTTGTTGATTTAATTAAATAACGATATTCTTCATCCAGCCTATCAAGAATTATTTTGAGTATGAAATGTTCATTATGTGTAATATACTACATAAATGCCTATTTTATTATCTGGCAGCCTTCTTCACGTACATACAAATTACTGACTCTTCTCCGGCTTCGTAATCTTATGAGGTTTAATAAATATTTTTATTGGCTTTCCTTGATAAATAGTCTGTTTCCTTTGGGTTATTAAATAATTCAAATGTACTTTCTAGTGGCTAGAATAATTTTTGGTGCTTTTCAAATTCTTTCCTTTAATCCGTTTCTATTTGTGCCTCCCATTTCCCTCTCTCTGCTCGCAATTTCCTCTCTTAGACCTCATGATCCTTGAAAACAATGGCCTGTAGTTTAGTGACTTCATTATGTGCTCACCTCTGGACTCCAGGATGCATATTTCCAAGTCGCCTTGATTTATTCAGGTTTTCTAAGCATTTTTTACCTACCTTATATTAATAGCTATTTTTACAAGGTCTTCATTACTTCCTAATTCTGCAAATTTCATTTCCTTATTTATCTTGCCAAAGACAGAGTTGAAAAAGGAGTTCATTATCTCAGCTGTTTTAGAGTCATTATTAATTTCACTCCTTTTCTTATTTGTTAATGGCTCTACATATGCTCAAATATTTCTTTTCCCTGGTACAGTTGTAAAAAACCTTCTTACTCTCTTTAATGTATTTGGCCAGCATTAGCTCATTATTTCTTTTGGCTGTCCTTCCCATTCTAATTCCTGGGAGTCCTGAGAGATTTTTGTATCCTTTGGGGGAAGAGGTAAATGCAGGGGCAGATCCACGTCCATGGGCTGCCTTACAAGAACTGATTATAAATTTAATATAAATGTGTTTAGTATAGGACAAAGCTGGCAAGTACTATAAATATCACAAAGTCATGAAAAATAACAATGATTTTTCTTAATTAATTTCCTGACACACCTCTATAATGCTTTCTTTCCTGAGCTTTTAGGCTGCATACCCTTTGGTCAACTTTTCCTATACTAATGGATTTTTTTGTTTGTTTTGTGTTTGTTTTTTTTTAATTTATAGGGTTGCCAGATTTAACAAATAGAAATACAGGGAGTTTGGGATTAACATGCACACTCTGCTATATTTAAAATGGATAACCAACAAGGACCTACTGTATACCACAGGGAACTCTGCTCAGTATTATATGACAACTTAAATGGGAAAAAAAATTTGAAAAAGAATAGATACATGTATATGTATAACTGAATCACTTTGCTGTACACCTGAAACTATCACAACATTGTTAATCAACCATACTCCAATATAAAATAAACAGTTTAAAAAAATAAATATAGGCTGTTCAGTTAAAGTTGAATTTCGTACAATACTGGAATACCTATGCTAAAAATTATTTGTTGTTTATCAGAGATTCAAATTTAACCAGGCTTCTGGTATTTTATCTGAAAACCCAAATAATACCATTTTCTACAAAAGAATAGAGAAATAATTTAATCTCTCTTCTGAAATAGTTAGTCAAAGAATTTTTAATTTACTTGCAGTTTAGAAGCATTTCTCCAGCCTCATAACTTGTTACTGATAACATCATGCAAAACTTGAGAGTTGTCAAATTTGGGAAAACCTGTATCAAGTTTCTTTCATATATGAGCTGTAATATTTTGAAGAATTTCTTCACAGATAACACCCAGCTCTGTCCATAGAAGCATCCTTTCTCCTGCCAGGATCAGAAAGGTGTGACTTCTTTCACATCTTTCTGGTCCTGGCACCATGAAGCATATCTATATGGTGGTATGAACTCTGGCCCTCTAACTGTGAACTTCGTAAATATATATCCCACTGAATTCTACCCAAAGGTATCCAGAAGTTAACTTCCCCTTCATCTGATCCTGAAACATGGCTGTTCCCTCTAGTTCCACCTAACGAGAGAGGAAGGTGGAGAGGAAAGAGCCAGTGGTCTTGACTAATTGTGATTAAAAAACCTTAGGTTTGCAAATTAAATAGAATAGGACCATGAGAACAGACCGCTCAGGCTTCTCCTTTGGGTCTTGGAAGGGGTCTTGAGCAAAAGAGGGACCCTAAAATTTACACTTGATTAATTCATGGTAAATCTGCCTCTGGCAGTTATGGATATGGTGGGGGGGATTATTTTCTTATTTCCCGTTCCCACCATACCACATGCTCATTTCCCATCTGCTTATTCTCTTCTTTCTCTCTCTCTCCTTCTCCTCTCCCTTCCCTTTCCCTCTCCCTCCTTCCCCATCTTTCTCTTAAATACGCTGCTCATTTCTCAGTATGGAATCTTGCTTTTTCATGGAAAGAATCTACTGAAACTCAGTGATGTTCTTTTGGAAGATTCTTCAGACTTTCTCTCACCTTTTGGGTTTTAATATATTCCCTCAATGTCCCTAATGTACTAGGCTTGTAATTCTTCAAACTGTAATTCTTTGAAACCTGAAACTCTTCTAGGACTGGGACCTTACTCTGCTGAATTCAGTTTGCTCCTTCTCAGGGATATTAAGCTTCCTTAATAGTCTCTCATTTCCAGTGGTTTTGTTTTAGTTAGGAAGACTCAATCTCAGCGGAGTCTTTCTGTGGTAGGCTTTCTACTTAATATTGGGTACGACTCAGATTCATGCATGTCTCTTGGGTCAACCATGTGGTAAATGTTATCTGAGTCCCAAATCTCCTGGACTGTGGACCTGAGATTTCCACATACTGTGAGGTCTTTAGCCCAAGTTTCTAAGTTAGAATTAGTGTGAGAATGCTCTGTTGTTAGAATTAGGACTCCACAGAGCATCCTTCACTGTCCAGGGCATCTGCTCATTCCCTCTCGCACTTTTCACTCTCTTTCCTTCTGCTGCTTCTCATTGTATACATTCCAAACTCCCACAGTGTAAACACTTCAAAAATGATGGGATATATCTGAAAACTGATGTCACGCTCAGTTTTCTTTTTCTAAGTCAGTCGAATGATTACAATAGATGATTCACTTAGCTGCAAAAAGTTTTCACTTCCTGATAAAGTACATAGAAATGGTTTGAGTAAAAGCAAAAGTTGAATTGATTATTAAACCACTGTATTATTGCCATTAGTAATAGCTAGCACTTATAAAACATTATTTAGTTTAATCCTTACAACCACCTAGTAGAGTAGGAATTACTATTTCCATCTTACAAGCATACTGAAACTGAGAATTTGCTCAAAGTCATGTATTTAATAGATGGTGGAGAAAGGATTCAAATTCAGGTTTGTCTGATTTTAAAACCCATGATTTAATCACTGAGTATTACTGCATATATAACAGAGTTTCCAATGGGACTGATAATTTTAAACCTGGAAAATCTCCAGTTGAGAGAATTGCAAGCAATTTCTGCCTCTGAGGAAGGAGACTGACACTGGGCTTGGAACGGATTTTCTCTTTGTTTCAATAGGCACCAGTCTGGTGGGGGCTTTAGAACTTAAGTTAGGAGGCAAATACTACCAAAATGGTCTTCAATTTGGTGAAGGTACCCAACTTCAGTTTATCAGACCAAGATATTAAGAGTGCTATTTAGTACTGCAAATTGGAGGCTTCAGTAAACCACTTTTAACGAGGTAGATAATTCATTTTCTGGTTCCTCAATTTGTATTTACACAGCCCTAATCCCTTGTTCCTGTTTGTTCCTCATGTTCCTGCATTCTGCTTGGAAGAGCACATCCTTTCCTTTGGCCTCCCCTGTCACTCACTTGGTTCTGGTGGAGCTGCCTGTATTCTCCTGAATATAATGATTGTCCAGGGACCCAGCGATGTGGGAGTGACCAATGGTGGATCAGAGTCCTTGCTGCTCTCCTCTTTGTGGTTGCTAAGTTGGGATGGGATGACAACTGGCCTAGAATTGTCTGTAGCCGTGAAACCCTGCACCTTCTACCTACTACATGGAGGAGTTCATTCTAAAGTAAGGGAGAAGCACGGTGTAGAGGTAGAGAAAGCGGGACTCCAGATGTGAAAATGAGTGAGTGTGTGGCATCCTTAGGGAGCACCATCCCAGAAACTGCTAGTTATAGGAGCTAATCGATTCCCTCTTCAGGGTATTTTCTTCCTTGTCTGTTTATTTGTTTACAAGAGACTGAAAGGCCAAGGCCAAGCCAACAGGGAAATCTCGCTGGCCTGAGTTCTTTACTTCATGTGGAAGAAATAATGCAAAGAGATATGAACTGAGCCTAAAAAAGTACAAACTGGACCAGACTCTGTATATTGAAAATATCAAATGTTAAGACCTGACAAGCCAGGTTTGGGGAAAGTTATTCTATTTTAATTGTGTGACTCCAAGGCCAGATCTCAGTCTGTGAGTAGAGGTTTCCTCCTCTCAGAAGGAAATGTATAGGTAAATTGTCAATCATCTCGTGAATAGGCTAGCCCTGGGGCAAGACATGATAAGTGGCTTAAATGTGTGGAGGGAAGGGCTGCAGGAAGGCCTTTCTGTTCTTTCTGAGGTTGAAGGGTTGGGCAGAGGGGCCTGGGCCCTGAGGCCCGAAGAAACTTAAAGCATGCTCAGCCCTCGAAGTGAGTTGTGGTCTCCATGTGGGGGAAGACCAAGGGCCAGACAGGAGATTTTGCCATAAGATGTCAGTGTCTATTGCCAGCAGAGGACAGTACACCAGGATCTCATGATGCTCATCAGTAGCAAAGGCAACCACTGATGGTGTGGAAGGCAGGAGCAGAAGAACGTGGGGGACCAGTTCCCAAGATAGCCTCCTGGGAAACTCAGAAATAGTAGGGCGCTATTTTGAGGGGAGATGTTTTTTGGAGATTAGGCAAGTAGGGGCTCCAGGAGAAAATGTGTGATTTTATTTTCTATGCAAAGACTAGTAAGGACAGGAGCATTTACATTTTTATGGATTTGATCTTCAACAACTAATTCCTGATGGTTGCTGCTAATTGGATTTTCAGAGACCTGCCAGTAGGGAGTTCTCGTCTAAGAAAAGTACTCAGTTCTGCAGTTCTGTACCAACCCTCTATTAAACAGACTAGTTCCAATGGAATGGTGCCAGGAAATTATTGGTCTTAATACCATCTCCTCTTGGTTGTAGCTGTCATTATAGGCCATGGTTCATGTACTTTAATTAAAATGGAGATAGTGTTCTTTAAACTTGAACCCTGAGTTGGTTCACATAGCTGGCACTATTTTTTTAAAGAAAGTAAATAAAACTGACATTTTCATTCTTAGTATATCTCGCCCAGATAAAATTTCTAATTCAGTTCTCTGCCTAAAAACTAGATCTCATCGACACACTAATTCTTGATATATAACAATGATTAGCACGTGCAGTGTTTGAATACCACTTTAATATTTACAAAGAGTTTGCAGGTCCTCTATCTTTTCTGTTCACCAGTAGCCCACTGAAGCCCATAGGGAAAGAATTATTATTATTTCCAGTGTGAAGATGAAACAATTAGGTTTAATGAAGTGAAGAGTCTTGCCTAAGGTCACAGAGATTGTAAACGGTGCTCCCATGTCCTTTGAATCTGGATTCTACTCTCTTTTCATTAGGCTCTTTTATTTCCTACCTAAATTTTGTTGGTGGCAACTTTTCCTTACGATATCTGCAAGTCTCATTCTGCCAAGGTTAGGAAGGCTTTTGGACAGACCAAGACAATCGCCTTGGATCTCATGTGTACTCCTCAGAGTGAGTGTGGAAATGGGAACCAGAGCTCTGAATGAGGAGGAGTGGGTAGGTCTGCATTCTATTTACATTCTGCCACAGGAAGGAGACAATTCGCTTTCTCAAGAATTACTTTCCCATTATACAAAATAAAAATGCTTGACTAAATGATATTTAATTTTCTTCTAGCCCATGCATGTAACCTTCTTGCACTTGCCATCCTCAGTTGCAGAACTCAAATATCATTTACCTATTTCTAAGAGCTTCACTCTGTGCTATTCATATGCATTAAATATTTTTACCTTATTTCTACTTTCTATTTTTGAAGAAATGAGAATTAGATCTAGTAGAAATACCTCCAATTACCTGAATATAAAATCTTTTTGTACATCTGTATCTCAAAAACTTTCATGGCCATCTAGATATATACGACAATATTCTTACATTTCTGTGATTATCAATGATTTTCTAACATTTTGGATTCTATTGCACCTTTATCATAATGTTTTGAATCATGTTTGTAAGGGATTTAGTGAAATTTACACTCTTGAGATATGTCTTATTAAGATCATGTATCACCATAAGTTAGTGACCACCCAACACTAATTCCTCTGTGAAAGAGCCTCCTGGGAACAAAATCACACAGTTTTCTGAGGTTAAAAAAGTTCACTAAAATAGCTTTATATGCATTTGAAGCAGAGTACTTTTTCTACCAAAACTGAGATAACTGGCTATTACTGGTTGAATTGAGTCCCTCCAAAATTTATATGTTGAAGCCCTAATTCCTGGTACCTCAGAATATGACTTTATTTGGAAATAGGATCTTTAAAGAGGTAATTAAGTTAAAATGGTGCTGTTAGGGTAAGCCCTAATCCAATCTGACTGGTGTTCTTATAAAAAGAGGAGATTAGGACACAGGAGAGATGCAAGGGATGAACATGCACTGAGGAAAAATCACATGAAGAGGCAACAAAGGGTGGCCGTCTGCCAATCTAGGAGAGAGGCCTCGGGAAGAACTCAAACTTGCCAACACCTTGACCTTGGACTTCCAGCTTCCAGAAACGCGAGAAAATAAAATTTCTGTTGTTTAAGCCACTCAGTCTGTAGTATTTTGTTATGGCAGCCCTTGCAGACTAATATGCTGGCTTTTCTCATATTTTTGATTTTGTAGAGTCAGTGAAGAATTTTATTCACGCCCACCTGAATGAAGATGAACCCATCGTAACTTAGAAGTGCCGTGCAGTATGTGATGTGTACATACGACATTACTGGACAATACTGGTTCTTTTTTTTCATCCTCTCCTCTTCCATTTTCTACCCAGTGGCTTGTCCTCATCTTTTCCCATCATCAAAAGAGTAAGTAACCTGAGACGGTCTATTACACTTCCTTACTGGCAGATTATGAGTTAGGACTTTTTTTTCATTCAACAAATATTGATCATCCATTATGTGTCAGTTGCTAGAGATACACTGGAGAATGAAGGAAATGAAATTCCCTACACACATGCAGCTCTCATTCTAGAAATAAGAGAGAGACAAAACCCAAACAGATAAGTAAAATATCTTAGTATTTAAGACAGTGATAACTACAGGGAAAAATAAAATTAGTAAGATCTAAAGAGGCTAGAAGACAACATGAACAAGATTGGCTAGAATCTCTGTCTTATTAAATAGAGGAAGCATCAATGAGCATCGAGGCAGAAATGTAGGGTAAAAAGGCAGAGCATGATGTGCAGCGCATTACAAGACTGGCTGTGAAGATGAGCCAGGTTGTTTTATAGGATAACTTGGTGAAAGGCGGTAGAGTCTTCCAAGATGATCCCTGTTTTCCCAGGGTTACCAAGGCTCACAGTACCCCACTGCTAGAACTGAAAGAGCTGGAGTTTCTTGCTTGGTTCTGATGATTTCCTAGATGGGGCTCCCTCAGCCTGGATTGGCTGTATGGATAGAGATGGAATCTTCACGGCCCTCCAGTCAAAACCTTACCTGAGCGTGTCTGTCCTATCTGTTCTTTTAGTCAGTCCTTCATCAGAATCTGTCCCCTATTTACCAAATATGGGATTGAGGTTTTCTGACAAGTTTACCACCATTTCACCCAGCATTTGATAAATTTATTTTGGCAGTAGACATCTTTTAACTGTGAGATTATGAATGATTATTTCTTTCTTCTTTTTACTTTCCTGATTTTCTATGTTTTATACCATAAAGAGGTGCTACCTGTGTAACAGGAAAATTTAAATATTTAATATATATTTGATGAACAAAGTATAGCAGAGATTGACATCATTACCGATCACCCACAACTGTATCACCATGATCCACTACTTAATTTTTTTCATTTTCTTTCAATACTTAGCAATATACACACATATTGAAATAGGGTTTCAGGGAACAGAGGAATAACAAAAGCTGACATTTTGAGAGCCTATTATGAACCAGGTATGTGTAAAGCACTGATATCTCAGTTAATCCTTATATTAACCTTCTGAATCCCCTGTTATACAGATAAAGAAATGAGGCTCAGAGAAGTTGACTAACTTGCCTAAGATTGCACAGCCAGAGAGTGTTGGAACTGTGATCTGAACCTAACAGTCCATGTTCAGTCCATGCACAGCTATGGCCCATCTACCTCGTGAATCCTGGTATAAAAGGAACTTGTTATGGTAAAGACAACTTTGGGACTGATAATCTGGCCCCAGAATTATATATTAAGACTCCTGGACAAAGATAACAAAAATGGTTCTGAGATTAGTAGAAAACTTTTTTGGAGGTTGGACAGAGTTGACATGTCTGTGTGCAATCTTGAGATGTTTGTGGATTGCCCCTGAGAAGATACTTATAATTCCACAATTGGATGGTGCCACTCAAATGGCTTCCAAACTTACCTGGGGGAATTTATCATCCTTCTTAAAGAGTCTTAGAGAGTCTATTTTTACCAAACACTTGTAATTATGTGTTCTATGTCTATCTTCCGTTCCATATTGTGTACCATGAATACCTTTGTGTCCCTGGTTTTTAGCTGTGTTTTCCATATAATATACAATTAATTTTAAAAAGTATTGAATGAAGGAATGAATTAACTGGAAGAGAAAACTGTGAGGAATGGAAGAAGCAAGGCATGGAACAGAAGCCTTTGAGGAAGCCCTCTCCCATCTCCTTGAGGACATCATGGGGGCTATCAAAGCGGTGAAGTTGGTGTTGGTGGATCTGGGAATAAGCATTTGCCGAGTGTAGTTGGATCAAGTGGGTTGTGGCTGCCATTGACACAGACACTGTTGACGTAGGCATCTGGCCTTGGGGCACAGAGCAGCACAAACAGCATTGACGGGAACATTTTAATGTAATCTGACCTTGTCAGGAGAGGAGAGAAAAATTGGGCTATGAGACATCGCAATAGTTCTTGCAGGTAGGAATGCAAAGACTGTCATTTGGTTAATTTTATATTAATATTCATACCTTTTTCCTCCCACAGTTTACTGTGGTCTTGGGAGTTAAATATAACTCATAGTTTAACTTATAGTTTTAATCTATTTATAGTTAAAAACTTGTCTTTTGCTTTGTCATTCTTCAGAGTAGTATTTAATGATTTATTTGTTTAGAACATTTGTTTCTTCATGTCCAGAACTACATATTGATCTTATATTGTTTCTACCAGTGTGAACTAGAGAATTTTATATCTAAAAGTGATCATTCAGGTCATCGGATCCAACTCCAAATTTGCAGATGCAGAAGCAATCTAGGGGATTTAATGCAGTCATGAGTTTAGACAAATTTGCATCAAGGCATGCGGTAGCACCCATGACCTCATCTTTTAATCCAGGGCTCTTTTCACTCTATACCTGTGCTGGAGAAATGCTCACGAGTATGTTAACTTCTGCTATGCACAGCCATGGCCTCCAACTTAATTTACATTCTCAACTTTCTTGGAAGAATAAGCAAAATACAAAGACAAAATTATGTCTGTTAATTTTTTACCTTCAACTACGAACAGTCACATCAAAATATGGAAGAAGGAAAGGAGAGATGGTGGGATGTTCTTGAACTAAAACTCTTCTGTTAATGTCCAATCACTGTGTGTGCTTTGCAAGATCAAACAAATTCAGATAGAAACAAATATCTTTTTTTCTTGTTGTATGTCAAAATAGAACATTGGTTTATGAAAGATAACTATTACTTTTATAGAGTAGAAAACAGAGAAATTATTATTATCTATTTTAACTTCTTTAAAGGCAATGCTATTTAGATAAGCCAAAAAGTACACAATTTCATTTCATTAAAAAACATTTTATTACCTTCTGTTACCTTCAAATTTTTACTTACAGATGTATTTCAAGTGCCTAGAATATCAACTCTTATATAATAAGCATTCTATAAATCTTTATTTGTTTAACAAAAATGTAGAATATTTGATAAATATTTTTTAAAAAGTGACTTTCTGATGGCCCAAATGGGAATCTCAGCCATACAACGTGTGGTATAAGAGGCTAATCATCAACCTTGGTTTTCATTATGATACTAAAAAGTTAACTTTCTGAATCATTAATTTCAAGGATTTTATCTCTAGAAATTCCATTTGGAACAAAAAAGAATGGGGTATAAAGATGATGTTTCTTATCACGTAGATTCTCACTTGCACTGATACTACATAGTCTTAGTATATAAAGCCCTCAGTGTTTGGACTTCATGCAGCTCCGTGTTTGCATTTAAGTAAACATGGGAGAAAGACTTGCTATTTAAATAGTTGAGAAACCACATTTAGAATTAACTTTATCTCCAAACGCTTAGTTTCAAAAACCTAGTCATGAAACAGTGGCATTGGGGAAAAGAGAAATAGAGAGTGATTTATTTCCTTAACTAGATTTCATTAAATGTGACTGTTTACTTGCCTTTTCCATTTGTTATAGACTGACTTTTTCGTTATCGTTAATGGACTCATTTAGATTTTTTCCCCTGTAGACCTTTAGCTGCAAATTTCTTTCTTTATCTTGAATTTGTGGTAAAGTGTTCTCTTTTTATAAAGATAAAATGTCTGGAAGTGTATTTTATGAAAGGAGACGTGAGGTCAAAATTGTGGTCAAAAGAAACCATTGGATGGAATTGAAAACATACACATAAATAAATTATATTTAATATAATTTAATATGTATTTATATATAATTATATATAAATTACAATTTATATAATAATATATAATGCGTTAATATATAATTTAATGTTATATAGATACACTTGTTGCTAAAAAACAAAAGTCTTGCTTACATTGCAGTCATGCTTCATTCTTTCTAAGCACTTCCAGACCTTATTTTATTTGATCTTTATACCAACTCTGTAAGAAATGTAGGGTGACTATTATTATCTCCATTTTTAAAAAATCAGGTGAGGAAAGAGGCCTCTTGTGGTTAGTTAAGAGAAATCCCCAGGGTTTGATTAGAGGCACTTATTGTGGGTAGTTGAATCAGACCAGCTTCTGTGACTCCCCACCCCCCACGTCTCTGTCCACAGCATCACCACTCCCTGTAGTGTCTGAGTGGCAGTTCTTTTTTCAAAAATGGGTAGACGTCTCTCTTCTTTTTCTAAAGCATAAGTGCACGTCCCTTTGCAGCATGATTCGCATTAGGAAAGAACAGATATCTTTTTCTGCCCTTTCATTTCTCCTCATTGAATTAGGCCCTAGAAGAGGAAATAAAAGTCTTTTTTCATGAGTAGTAACGTTGAAAAAAATCACCTCAATATACATTTATGTAGCCTAAAGTAGACAAAGAAGCAGATAGATACCTTGGTCTTAATAGGCTATGAGGATATGTGTATTAGAGTAGATAATGTTTTCCAGCTTAAACATGAAAACAATAACCAGGAGATAGCTGTCATTTCAAGCTAGAGATGCCAAAGACATGGTCATGCTGGTTGAACTAGAACTAGAACTCTGTCATCACAAGCATTCTCTCTCCCGGGCCTCTGGGACTCATTCCCCCCTCCCCTCACACCACTCGTACAACAACACACAATTCCACACACACTGGTCATGTGTGTTGACTGAGGGGTTGCCTACAGATTAGATGAGAAATGGAGGCAGATGCTGCAGGACCTATGCACCTACATCCCAAATAAATAGTTGCTAGAGATGACTTGGTTGGAATTCATGTTGCTGCTTATCATGTGTGAGAACCATAGTGCCTGACAAGAGGGAACGTGGCAGTGGATTTCATGAGGTAGCTCCCCCAGGCTTCCCTAGGTCCTGAAACTACAAAAGGAAGCAATTGTAGAGGTGCCTCATGGGGCCATGGCCATGGCCACTTACACCTTGTGTTCTGCCTGCTAATTTCAAGGTTTGAACTATCAATGGGATATACAGTGTGTTGTGATTCTAGAGGCAGTGATGAATGTGCGTTGATCCCTCAGCTCGCCTCTCCTTTGTGATGACCAGCATGGTTTTATATGACGGCTGGCCAGACCAAGGGGTGACAGCCCATAACCACAGGACAGCATGCAGCTAACTAGATTATGCTCAGGATTTTCACTTTCTCAGCATTACGCTGTGTTAGTTTGAACTCTTTGGTTGTGAGTAATAGAAACAAGCATTCATATAAATATACTGAGGTACAAAGAATAGGAAAGAACCAGATGCCAGGAAGGGCCACCAAAACTCAGTCTTTATACTTCATTTCTGCTTTTCTCCATGGGTCTAATGTCTCTCTCTGTCTCCCATAGACCTATTTTTTCACATTATCAGTCAACTTGGAAGGTAGATTTTCTCTCTAAATCTCCCACATTTACATTTCCTCCAATGTAATGAGCTCAAACTGACTGTCTGTCTTTCTATCACAAATCAAATTCCTAGGAGGGAGAATGTCATGTGTCCAGCAGGGGCCAAGTCCCTGCCTCTGGCCCAGTCAATAATGGGGACAGAGGTGTATGCAGAGCATGGGAGCTGAGGACACACCGTGTCCGCCAGCCAGGCAGCTTCCCAGGAAGGCAGCCACTCCACTGCTCTGAAACAATCACCCCAAAGTTGGTCCTCCAAGAGTGCTGTTGAAACAACAGTGATAAAAATTCACACGTATATGGTGCTGTACAGGCTGTGAAATGCTTCTGTACTCCTTGTCATGTTAGTTTAATGATAAGAAGAGAGACGTTTTCTTGGGGTGAAGTGGAGAGGAGTATAAAATATATTCATAAATATATTCATAAATATATCTCTAAGTAAATACTGGCACACATATTTAAAGCAGCAGCCTCTCTCTACTGAGTTTATATTATGCTTAAATGAATTATTTTAATACATAGCTCTGGGGTGTGTGAGTGTGAGTGTGTGTGTGTGAACGTGAGGGCAGATGAAACAATAGCAATAAAAACAAAGAGAAAACATCTCTAATATCTTCTGAGACAAGGCAGTAAACTAAAAAGCAAACTTAAATAAGAATGAAAGCAAATGTGGTAAAATGTAAGTGTAAAGCTTAAAATTATAAACTTTTGTAAGTAAACAATGCTAGGAATTTGGAAAGTGATGAGAACGTTTCCTTTCATAAACCTAATATGAACTTGACCTCTGAAGCTGCCCAAAAGAAGTGCATGACTCAGGGATTCCAGAGCATGTAAAAAGCCGAACTAAAGATGGTAGAAAGAGGAAGAGAAGATGAGGAAGGTTCAAAACCAGAAGAGCATAGACAGGAAGGACTAGGAGCAAAAAACTCAGGAAGATCAGAGCCGGGTTCCAGCATGTGTCACTGATCAAGGCTGGGGCTGAGCTAAGAACCTGGGAAAAGCTGGTTCAGCATTTCTTGAGCTCAGAGCCCAGGAGACACTAGCCAAGTTGGTGGATAGCATGGCTGACACAGAGAAAAATCTTTTTTGAAGCCAATGGAAATGGGCTTGAAGTCTAAAAAAGCAAAAGATCCACTCTTTTGTTCAAAGACAAAGGCATGAAATAGAATCCAGTCCAAGCTCGGGGAGGAACTAGAACATTCCAGAGTTAGTCTCTGAAGGAAAGTCTTGTGGACAGGAAGTGGGAGGGACTACAGGGAATTCCTGGAAAGGCTGCCTTGATGCCTAACCTTGTGTTAAATGGCCCACATCTAGCCAGATTCTGTACTTGAGCTCTGTGTCTAATTTTTAATTCCTTGCCTGCAGTTTACACCCACAGTATTTGAATACTCCGCACGTGGCACCAAGGAGGACACGACGGCAGCTCCAAAGCTGCACTGTCCAATGCCGCTAGTCACGGCTGCTCACTTAAATCCAAATTTAAATGGATTAAAGTCAAATAAAACTTAAAATCCAGTTCCTTGGTCACACAAGCCCCATTTCAAGTGCTCAGTAGCCACACAAGACCACCTATTAGACAGCACACACGTGGGATATTTCTGTCATCCCAGAAAATCCTATTGGGCAGCAGTGCTCTAGGAAAAAAAGATCAAGAGAGGCCCTGAATCCAAAGTCATCATTAAAGGGAAGAAAAGGCCCCCTTCGAATTCTTGAGAGGATTCCCAAGACAAAGGAATCCTGCAGGAAAGAAGACATGTCCCTCTATTTTAGAGTTGCCACAGTTTGTCACAACATCCCACCCCCTCAGTTTCCCTCTGCTTTTTTCCTCTCCTCCTGTTTAATATTCTCTGTTGCAGAAAGTGAGGGGACAGACAAAATAAACAGAATTAGAAACTGCAGTCACATCAGCAGGGCTTCTTTGAGGATGTAGGCAGCATCATTTTTAGTACCCATTGTTTGCCGCAGACAAAGCTTTGTAAATA
Organism: Hippopotamus amphibius kiboko; assembly: GCF_030028045.1. NCBI lineage: Eukaryota > Metazoa > Chordata > Mammalia > Artiodactyla > Hippopotamidae > Hippopotamus > Hippopotamus amphibius. Next base: position 54,422,490 of record NC_080188.1, read on the forward strand.
AGTGCAGGTCTTTTGCATGGATCTTTAGGGATCATTAACACTACTTTAAAAAAAAATTTAGGATTTTCTAAATATATGGAACCAGGATTAGATCATACAGTTACACATTCCAGCTTACTATCCGGTGTATAACCATTTAATCACCAGGATAACTTGTTCCCTCTTACTGAGAGGATGGGGAGGCAAGGGGTGCCACTGCCACCAGGAAGGAGAAAACCCACGTATGCAAAGTGAAGGCTATTCCGTGGTGAGAGAAACAGGGAGGGGAATAATTACTAGAAAAAAAAATAATATTTTCACTGACAGTTGAGGGCAGTTCGTTTCCCAGGGAGAAGCACTGGTGGCAAAGGTCTTTCCACAGGGAAGCCTTTGTCATTTCATGGCTACTCATCTGTCAACTGTCAGCGTGTTTCAAAGGGGCTCAGGCCATAATGTTTTCCTCCGCACCTTTCCCATCACGGTGGCCCAAATTTCTCTGACTAACCATCCGTCTTCCTATTTGCCTAGTCTGGTCGCTTACAATGAGCAGGGATGTAGTGGTGATTCTGCAGCTGCAAAGAGTGAGGAAGAGGGGCGGGTGGCCTGCAGGGAAGGGCTGCAAGGAGGGGGAGGCTCAAAGAATTCGCTTAGCATCTCTATGGAAGCACTTCTGCCCAGGGAGGAGTTTTTTTGTCTAGACTGTTGTTCCTTAGGAAAAAAGGGTTGAGCCAAGTGTGAGGCTGGCAGGACAGAAGCAGGGGATGTTACAAGGTGCGGTAAATCATAACACCCACGCATCCACCCCCAGGGTTCTGAAGGCCCCACCCAAATGACATGTTACCCTCCAAAGTTCCAGGACAAAATTAAGTGTAATTGTCTAAGACGTGACAGTACATGAAATCATCAGTGACGATCCTGTCCGTGCTCTATTTGTCCTCTGGCCGTGGAAATTTCATAAATATTTTTGTTAACTAAAAACAGCAATAAGCTATGAACATAAGTAGGTTCAAATTCTGGCTCTTCCACATGCCTGAAGTACCTTGAGCTAGCCCTTTCAGCTTTCTGAGCTTTCCTTTCCTCTGCTGTGAAACAGGCATTATAAAAATATCTACGTTGTAGTCGTTTGAGGATTAAATGAGAGAGTGAGAGGAGATGGGCTCTTGAACCCTGTAACTTTGTCCTGACTGTTCTCCTTAGTTAAGTTCTCACTATATACCTCATTCTTGCTCAGTGTCACTTCTCTTGGACTGGACTTCCACTTTCCCCTGGTTTTTCTATTTCATCCTCATCTTACACGGCAGGTGGGGAGCACTGGCAGCCACTCGTAGGCCCGGCGCTTCCGCCCCAGCAAGTTTCCATCCACAAGATGAGACAGACACCTGGAAAGGCCAAACATTTCTCATCTTCTTTATTTCCCCTGTGAATTGTCTTCTTATGCTCTTTTTCTATTTCTCTAACAGGATATTTTTTGTACTAATTTTTGAGAAATTTTTCTATGATAAACTTGTTGGAGTTTTATTTATCTTATGTGTTATCGTTCCCTTCCCCCTGATTTTCTCATTTATCTTATAATTTAGAGTTTTTATGGCATAAAATTTTAAATTCCATAGTGCATTATCAGTTTTTGTCATTGCAGTTTCATCTGTTTTATGCCATTTATCAACCTAGGATTTAATAAATCTTGGCTTTCAATAATATGAAACATGCTGCTGTGTGTTTGGGGAAGTCAAAAGGCCAGACACTTGCTTTCCCATGTCCCAGACAGTTAGGTTGAGGGTACAAGGCTGAAGCATGGTCAGTTGGCCTCTCTTATCCAGAATTCTTAATTAGTGTAGTAAAAATCAGGAACAGCTGCAAATTCACTTCAGTGGTTTTGGCTCTGTCTTGGGCCAGAGGTGTCAGTGGACATTGTCCAGAGGTGTCAGTGGACATTCAGTATTTAGGGTCAGAGGCTACAGGCCAACCAGGTCAGTTCTGTGAGCAGGCCATGACCAGCCTAGACAATGCTCTTGTGAGAAAGGCATCCCTCCAGGTGGACGCAGGCCCTTGGATGCGCAGGTTGGTAAACTGACGGAGATTTTCTGTGAAGATGTAAACCATCTTTTTCTCTGGGTTGATGCGGCACGCTCCAGGACACAAGGCTTGATGAGCAGAAGGTGGGCTGGATTTCAGTCCCTAATTATCCTTTCAGCCAAATGCCTTTGGGCAGTGCACAGCCTGCTTAACAATAATGGGTGGCCCCTATTTCCCAAGACAGTTTCATGGCGTTCTCATTAATTGTATGATCTATCTAAAATCCTCCCAATTAAGTTTTTCAGCATAAACTATACAGTCGGTTTCCATTATTAGCAACCAAGAACCTGAATTGGCACAATAGTGATCTAGCTGTATGTATGTATGTGTATATATACATATTTTATTTATTTACTCATATATAACAAATTGTTAGCCAATAGACCTAGTGATTTATTTTCATATATCTATTTCTTCTACTAATTTGAAATACCACCTTTATAGCATACTAATTTTTTCTAGTTTTATTGAGAAATAATTGACATATATCCCTGTATAATCTTCAGGTATACTACATGCTGGCTTACATGTATTTTGAAACGATTACCACAATAGGCTCAGCTAACATCCATCTTCTCAAATGATATAGTAAAAAGAAAAGAAAAATAAACGTCTCCTTGTGATGAGAACTCTTAGGATTTTGCTCTCTTACAACACTCCTGTATGTCAGACAGCAGTGTTAACTGTAGTCATCATACTGTACATTACGTCCCTACTACTTGTTCATCTTATAATTGGAAGTTTGTACCTTTTGGCCACCTTCCTACAATTCCCCCACCCTCACTCCCCTCCTCTGGTAACCACAATTCTCATCTATTTTTCTATGAGTTTGTTTATTTTAAATTTCACATACAAGTAAGATCATGCAGTATTTGTCTTTCTCTGTCTGATTTATTTCTCTTGGCATAATGCCCTCAAGATTCATCCATGTTGTAGCAAATGGTAGGATGTCCTCATTTTTTATGGCTGAATAATATTTCTTTGTATTTTTGTTTATATACATAGAGAGAGAGATCTGTGTTATATATACATTACATATATACACTACAACATCTTTATCCATTAACCCATTGAAGGACATGACTTTTTTCATGTCTTGGGTACTGTAAATAATGCTGCTATGAACATTAGGGGTATATATATATACATATATATTTTTCTGAGTTAATGTTTTCATTACCTTTGGACTCTTCCCAGAAGTTGAATTGCTGGATCACATGGTAGTTCTATTTTTAATTTTTTGAGGATCCTCCATATACTGTTTTCCATCATGGCTGTACCAGTTTACAATCCTATCAACAGTACACAAGGGTTCTCTTTTCTCCATATCCTCACCGGCATTTAGATGATGACTTTTCTAACAGATGTGAGGTGACACTGTTTTTGTTTTGTTTTGTTTTTTAAATACGCTAAGGAATTCTTGTGGATTTTCTTCCTGTTCCATTTACCTGTATTTATTACATGAACAGGTCTTCCTTCCTCAGCCCACCTTGTAGCGGTCCACCTACAGAGCCCCGCTCCATGACTGCAAAGTCAGGAAGTACAGATAGAGCCATGCATTGGAGAAAAGAACCTGTGGCTGTTCTTGTCTGATAGTCTCCATTTTCCCTGAGATATAGGAAGCTGGTCAAGTGTACCTGGCAATTAACTTCTAAGCACTAGCAGACATTTCTGGGGAGACCCTAGAAGGCTCATGGAGTGTGCCTGCTCTCTGAATGCAGACCCATGGAGCACAGGAGTCTACCTGTCTTTCTTTATAGTCTGGCATAACATACATAGTTGTTTAGTACACAAACAAGAGAAATAGTTCCTTATGACACTGTCTGATTGGTTTGCCTTGGTGCTTAAATAGAGTGTATTTTGAAACAGATGAGAAGCATCATTAAGCTCCCTGCCAGTGTGCTGTTGTATTAAATTTCAGCTAACTTAATGGCAGAAGAGAAGTTGCCACAAAGAACGTGTCACATCCCAGGCTCCATCCTCCTTGGCTTTTTGTCTTGAATGTGGATGAGTTGTGGTGTGAAGGCTTCATGTGTGCTCAGAGCCTTGGATCCCACAGAGCATCACTGCATTTCCTTTTGCTGAAACACAGTAAACATTGATTTTCCAGAAAAAAAATAAGAGGGAGAGAAAAATCAAATAGGAAATACTACTACACATTTCCATCTAAATTGACTAACTGTTTCGCAAGCTCACAAGCCCAGCCAGCCAAGTAGAGCACTGAAGAGCACAGATACCAGAGAAGACTGCCTAGTTCAATCCTGGCTCAGTGACACCCTAGCTATGTGACCTTTGACGCATCCTAGCTGTGTGCCTTGGTTTTGCATTTGTAAAGCAAGTTGATGTTGAAGCTAGATAAAGCTCTTAGAGCCGTGCCTTTCACATAATTGCTACATATGTTAACTATGACTCTCACATGAAGCATAGGGAGGGATAGAGGCATTGCGGATGCCACAAGCTTTGTTTCTATAGACAGGAATAAGCTGTCTTCTAAGCTGTGAAGACTACTGACAATGGATTCTCATAAATACTCTGCTCTGTGATGCACTGAGAATGGCAACCTTCCCCATGGGCTAAAATGAGGCTAGGTTCTACCGTCACCCCCTTTTAAAAAATTTTTTATTTTATATTGGACTATAGTTGATTTACATTGTTGCAATAGTTTCAGGTGTACAGCAGAGTGATTCAGTTATACATATACATGTATCTATTATTTTTTAAATTCTTTTCCCATTTATTACAGAATATTGAGCAGAGTTCCCCATGCTAAACAGAAGGTCCTTGTTGGTTATCTATTTTAAATAAAGCAGTGTGTATAAGTCAATCCAAAACTCCCAATCTATCCCTCCCCACCCCCACGTTATCCCTTTGGTAACCATAAGTTTGTTTTCTAAATCTGTGTGTCAGCTTCTCTTTTGTAAACAAGTTCATTTTTTTCATTTTTTAGATTCCACATATAAGTGATATCATATGATATTTGCCTCTGTCTGACTTACTTCACTTAGTATGACAATCTCCAGGTCCATCACGTTGCTGCAGATGGCACTATTTCATTCTTTTTAACGGCTGAGTAATATTCCATTCTATATATGTACCACATCTTCTTTATCCATTCCTCTGTCGGTGGACATTTAAGTTGCTTCCATATCTTGGTTATTGTAAACAGTGCTGCAATGAACATTCCCAGCTCCCTTTTAAGCCATATTGGAAGATCTGAATGGGTGCCCTATAGACCTGAGACTACTAGAGGCTACAGAGATGAACCGTTTTCATGAGATATAAAATTGTAAATTGTGATGGCACGATCCTAGGATCAGAAAGTAGGTGTGGTCTTAATTGACAACTGGCCTTACTATCTAGTTTTTGCTAGACAAAAGGGATAAAGATCAACTCCTCCAAACCCAAAGCCTTTAGTGTCGGCAAACTCAAGTCAGCTTCAGTCTGATCATCCTTTATAGCTACTCGCTTCGTTTAGAAAAGTGAGGCAAAATTATGTTGCTCATTTGGTGGAAGGCACAAGGAGTTACCCAAAAGTGCAGCAGACATTGCAGGTGGCGTGAGTGCTTCTGTGAGATTTCTAATGCTCAAGATAAATAAATCTGTTACGTAAATCATCCAGGTAAAATTCACACCACCCACACTTGATGGCAGAGGACATCGATGTCTTTTGCTACTGGTTCTGTGCGTTCAGGTAGATTTAAAGAATTACTTCCTGAAGAGAGTCTTGGCCCTGCCTTGGGGTCTATCTACTTGTCTTCAAGGGGAGATGGGATGGCTGCTATCCAAGGCTACTGAGCTTTTATTCCTCCATCCCCAGCATAGCTGGCTTTTAAAGCGTATGGTTCTGTGCTTAACTTGCCACATAAAATAGCTGCACTCCAAGGACTTACTAGGAAATATATCCTCAAAATCACTGCCCAGCAATAGCTATTTAAGTCTCTTGAAGCAAAAATATCGGTCCTGTTGATCTGAACTCCAAGATACTCTCAAATCATTCTCTTCTCTTCATTTCTAACACAACACTCTAATCTTAGCCACACAGTCTCTTTTGCATGTTGAGAGCCTTCTAACTCTTCTCTCCACGTTTATTCCTAAACTAACCTTTCCAATTTCCACACCTTACCCTGAACAAATTTTTAAAACTACAAATATGTTTGACCCACCCCCTGTTCAAAAGCTGTCAATGACTTCCCTCTCTTCTTAGGTTAAAGTCTAAATCCTCATCTCATTCTGCAAGGTGCAGCCTGGTCTGCCCCTGTCTCTCCAGTCTAGTCTCACAACACTCTTCTCCTGTCCTCTGGCCTCCAGCCATGCTGCCCTTCTCTCTCCCCTCAGGTGTGTACAAATGCTTCTACCTCGGGGTCCTCATATGTGCTGTTTGCTCTGCTGATTGCTTTAATACCCCTTCTTCTCTCCTTCTCCACTCCCATTAGCCTCTCTTTTCCCCTTGATACCACAACCTCTACCCACGGCTGCATAAATCCTACTTACCTTGTCTCAATTGTCACTGACTTTCCAGATGTTTCCATTAACCAACTTATCATAGCCATAATTATATTTCTGTTTTTGAGATTATTTGATGAACATCTGTCATCTTCCTCCCCAAATAAAAACAGATACAAAGATGGTACTTTAAGGACTCTATGCCTTGAACTTAGCACTGTGCTTTTCATATAATAGATATTTAATTAATGTGAAGGAAGAAAATGATTGCCACAGGGATATGCAGTTCTTCCATCCCTGTAAATATTTCAGAATCTATCCTTGGGTGAAGTCAAATAAGAGAAATGTATACCTGAATCCCTAGATACTACCTTACCAGCCCCACCCACCATATTACTAATCTAAATGTGCCTTGGAATGGTTTCATCAGTCTACAATGGGGGATGTTATAAGAGATAATATGAGAAAAGTATTTTCTGTAAAGCACATTAAGGACGTTATCCATTGCATGAGAACCCAGGTGTCTCTCTGAAGTAGCCATGCTTGTCTGGAGTTACTGGTTGGTTTTTATCTTATAAACACGATAGAAAACATAATTAATGGTATCCTTTTAAACAGACAAAATGGTGGCCCACTTTTGGCAGATGTATACAATTCCATGACACACTATTTATATAATAAGTGTATTACTGGTAACATCTTTCTTACACTTTTTATTTTGCCTCAACTTTCTCAGCTCCCATGTATTTATTTGTATTACCATATGCATCTCCATAAGCCATCTTAAGTCCTTCCTGGAATAAGGTGGGGTATAAATAAACAAATAAGAAATGTATAATATAGGCTTCTTGGCAACACTTTGTGCATTTCCCTGGAGGTACCAAAACAATTGTGAAAATAAGGCCAACGAGTGCTTTTCAGTTCTTCAGTCCCAGAGAATTGCTTCGGGCCCGCGGAAACTGTTCCCTAGATGGAGTCAAGTTGCTTCTTTAGTAATTCCATTCATAAATACACATTGGCTGGCCAGTAGAACACTTGAAATCTTGATAATCAAAAGCTTATTGTATGTTTGAGACGCTCGAAAGGAAATTGAAGCTAATACCAAGGGAGAATAGAATAAAGTTAACTGTTTTCCTTCAAAACCAGCAGGAGGTCATCTAAAGTATAATGTAATGCACAACTTTTAACTTTATGAAACTTTTTTGCTTTTCTTCTTTTTTTCTTTTTTTGTTTTGCATTTACAGTAGCAGGGTTACTCTATCATACATAATTAACTTGTCATCTATAGACGAAGCAAAAAATTATATATATCCAGGGGCTGCACTGGTGCTTTACAATAGAACAACAGGCCTGTCTGGCATTTTAAGTTTCTTATTTGAAAAGATATCAGAAGTTAAAAAAATTAGGAACTTAATATAATTACACCCATGCCAGTTATTTATCCCCTCAGTCCCCCAGCCCTCCACCCCACCCCAGTATACAATTGTGAACTAGAAGCAACATCAGTGCAGTGAAAAATGGCTTTCTAGAGAAAGAATGGAGCACAGAAGTCACTAGCCCATAGCAACCATGGAGTCCCTCTGGCAAGAATCAAAGAATTTGGGTAGCCCACCTGGCTGCCTTTTCTTCTGGTCCCTGGCAAGCTCTCCGTTGACCTTCGTCCTCTGTGATCCCTGGTTCCACGCTCTGGACGTTCTTCTTTTCTACTTTACTCCATGGCTGTGTCTGAGGTGGCCACTGGAGCTGTGCTTTTTTTGAGGGGTTCACAGTTTTTATACCCTGCTTCCTGCTGGCACAGGGTTTAGAGCCCAGGGATTATTTTAGGGGCTGGAGAGACTTTTGCAGACAGAGATTATGGTTTCTTTGGTCATGTAATCCCCTCAGAAACTTAGTAGGCTTCTGATCTGTTTGTGCCCAATCTGTTCCATGTGTGGGTAGTCCGAGCCAAAGATCTGGTCTTGATATAATTTTTCAGTATAAAAGCCCTTAAAGTTTGCTTTCCTCTGTGATTATTCCTTTCTCGCTCACCTAAGGAGCGGCTATCTTGCAGCATCTGAAGACAACCTCCCTGAATTGGCTTGTGCCTCTGATCTGGCTCCCATTGTCTTGTAGAGAACAATTACTAGAAGGTGCTTGAAAACCATGCTGAGGCAGAGTCCTGTCTGTGGTTAGGCAGCCCTTGCCTCTTACCAATCCAGGGAGGATACAAATGCAGTTAGGGTTTCATCCTTGCAAAACCCCACATTCCTGGACACTTGGTGATTTGCAAGCCACGAGCCAAGAATGCGCCTTTCTACTTCTGTTTGCAGGAGCTAGTTTTGGCCCAAATTTTTCTTTCTCCTTTGGGACTTTGCTTAAAGTGGCATAAAGCAGCCAACACACACCAGTTTCCTAAGTTCTCCCTACAGCCCCAGTCCACACATGGTGCGCTGCTGGAAGTGATTTAACTAAATGCTTTGCAATGTTTCATTGAGCTATCGGCTATGCTACCAAAGCCACTAAGCCAATGACTCATTTTGGATGTATTTATTTGCAATACCCTACTTCTAGATACCAAATTCTGAATCAGTTAGGATTAGGTTTAGCTGAGAGTGATAAAAATTCGCAAATAACCATGTCTTAAATAATACAGTGTGATTTTCTTACATGCCAACAATACCTGAGAATAAATGGTTCAGGTTACCCTGGGGGTTCTGTTCTAAGTACTTAGAGGTCCTTTGCAACCAATTACTATACTTTCCATAGGATGTTGTCCTTTCCTCATGGTCCAAGACAGACTACCTGGCATCAAATTAACAATTCAAGCCGCTGCCACTTCCAGCCAAGTCCCATGACGGGCAGGAAGGAAATAAAGAAAGGTATACCTCATCTCCAAAGCTGCACAGACCACTCAAATAGCTACACTCGGGAGAAAATGTCGTCTTTATGTCGGGTGGCCATGTACTTGGCTAAAAATCAGAGGTTCTATTATTACAGAAACATACGAAACTGGATTTGGGGGGAGAATAAGAGTACTTGCTCACAATTGAATAGACTGGAAGCTAACAGGGACGAAATACTGAGAGGCAGCAGACTCGAAGATAGCATTTGGAGCTGCACCCTCCATCCCTGTGACAGGAGGCTAGTGGAGGGAGCCAGGTGGAGGGCTAGCCAAGCAGTGGTACCCGAGACTCGGGAATTAGAGAATAGAAGGGTTGCCTGGCTGGATGTGCCATCTAGTGGGGGCAGGTCTCAGAGGCTTAATGGAAAGCCTGATGAGATTCATCAAACTGTTGCCTAATTTTGAGGAACCTTGTGGAAATGAAAGATGTTGTCTGAAAAAGTCTATTAAGAAGCTTTAAACAGCTTGGGAAACAGTGGTGTTTCTTTCAGGGGAAAGTTGACTTTGGAAGAGAAAGGAAGATTTAGGAATACTAGAATGGAGTGGTAGACTGTTGCCTATGAAAATAAAAAAAATAGGTTGGAGGGAAAAAATGTGCTGACCTTATCAAGAGGTTAAACTGAACTTGAGAATAAAGATCAGACAAAACTGAACTTCCAGACAATTAGAAGACAACAGATATGACAGGAAAGAGGACAACTGTGAGAAGAGTATAGAAGAAAATATTAAGGAACGAGTTTGATGAGAATCCTTGTGTTCCCAGATATATACATCTACTGTGTGGATGAGTATATTTTATACAAATACACATCAACTTAATATTTTGATTTGAATCATGTATGTAATTTTATAGGCATTCTCATGGCCTGGGGGTTTTGGAATAATGACATATCATATTGGAAAGATTGACTTTTTTCTAAAGAAATTGATCTGATAGAGGTGACAGGAATAACTGTATATGATAATGCAGATGAGATGAAATCTACAAACCTGATAGCAGAATCTGTATGCAAATCTCTCTAAGAAACATAAGAAGACACGGAAGGAGGTTGAAGAAGAAAGACATAGGGCAATGGCTCCCAAACTTGACTGGACTTAGGGGAACTTGTAAAAGCACTAATTTCAGGGCCTCATCCAGCTGCCAAATTACAACACAGTACCCCAGACTCAGAGATCTGTATTCATAACTTAAACAACCACCCTCAGACTGTTCATTCTGGAACCGGCATTTGGGAACTACTGCTATAGGCATTCAGTGAGACGGATGGGAAGAATGACACTTTCTGAAAGCGGATCACAAAACTGGCACAGAGAGAAAGTCTAGCGGTGCTGGGAGCAGCTACCCACTGGCCATCATCCGCATGTTTCATTCTGATGAAGCAGAGCACCTGATACTTTCTGGACTTACTTTGAGGTTTGACGGGAATGCCACCTCCCTGAATGTTGAGGAAGAGATGAGGAAAATGTGTATTTGGACCTATTTTTAAAGAACAAGCAGAACTGGATGGCAGTGGGGAAGAGCAAAGAACCTTTTAGTCTGTGCCCTTGAGACACTCACAGACCCACAGAGGTAGAGCTCTCCCACTCCCAGGCCCTGAGAAACAAGAGGAGGGGTAAGTTACCGGACCTGGAAGGAGGGAAAGTCCTGTAGAACAGACAGTCTTACTAGGAGCGAGGTCCTTCCTGCTGAGCCATTGCCAGCCCCTGGGACCTCACAGGAGGGTGCTGTAAGCATAAATAGCCCGACCTCACCTTCCTGCCGCCTTCCAGTCTCCTATCCGGGCTCCTGTCACTGGAGGAATCTGAAGAAAGTCAGAGGGCTCAGGAGTCTGGGATGTGACCCATTCAGCTTAACCTCTGAGAGGAGAGTAAGGTAAGGGTGGACCTGGTGGAGCACGTGCAGGTTGCAGGGGCACTGAATGAGCAGAAACTAGCTCAGCCCCAGTACTGTGAATCTGTGTGACCATTCTTCATATCATAATCAAGTATATCCCTTACTCCCCAACAGCCCTTCCCCAAAACCTCTTACAGAAGCTTCATTGACATTTATAAAGATGAAACTGGTCTGGCTAAAGAAAAGAACACACTATAAAAAGAAAATGGAGATGCTCATTCTTTCTTTAAGTGGTTTCTCTAACCAGTTGGTGCTATTTTGGCTAGCAGATCACTAGATGTACTCTGGGAGGGATGAGGAGAATCTTCATCTCAGAGAATAAACGTGGTTGGGGTGATCGGAGGGTACCGGAGTCTAGATTAGGCTCATTTACTCAACTGAAGTTCAACCTTTCTTTTGACATTCAGGCATTAATCTCAAGCAGAATAGAGCAGAGTTTATTTCAGTTTTATTTGCTGGTGTCTCCTTAAAACTATGTCTGTAGCTGTCATGTTGAGATAAAATTAGTTTGGTAAAGGAGGTAGGGAGTCAGCTCTAGCTCTGGAAAGAACAGAAGTGTACCCGCAGACTGAGAATTAATAAGATCTAAAAACTGGGCAAAGGCATTTCATGGAGATCACCCAAAAGTAAGGACTGTAAGAGGTTTGGAGGATCTGTATAATCTCTCTCTCTGGCTTTTGGCAGAAGGCACTGTAACTGTACTGGTCTTGAACTAAATATCCACAATTTCCAGATGGTGTGGCCAGCAGAATTAGGTGGTGACATGGGACAAGTATCAGAGATCTTTAAATGGCATTTTTTTGAGGATTAGAAAATCCTGTCTTCTCACATACACCAGTCCTCTTTTTATTTGCACTATCACAGTGCTGGATACATAGTAAGATATCAATAAGTTCTTTTTTTGTTTGTTTGATTAAAATTTCCCAATGTGTAAACACAAATCTGTGTCAATATTTACTCAACAAATATATATTAATTCCTACAAATATATATTAATTATTGCACCAGGCCAGGCACTAGAAATAAAGTAATGAAAAAAATAAATATGATCTTTTCTCTCAAGGGGCTTATTTAATAGGGGAACCTGGCTATAATCAAACAGTTATGCAAATAAAACTGTAATTACAAACTGCGATATAAGCCATGAAATAAAATAACTAGAAAATTCAAGTGATTTTAACAGGAAGATGTAATTTGGTGTAGAGTATAAGAATATCTTCTCCAAAGAAGTGATGTTGGAGCTGAGATAAGGTAAGTAGAAATCAATTCCTTAAAGGAAAGGAGAGTCCCAGAAACGTCCTGCCCCACCAAAAAAAATTAAGGAAAGATAAATATTATGAGGTGTGAAGAAGAAAGGTGCTTTCTAGGAGCAAGGGAGCTCATGAAGCAAGGAGGAATGAGTGAGAGATGAGGCCAGAGAGCTAGCCAGTGGCCCAGTCATGCAGAACCGTGTGGGTCATACTATTTATTTTAAGAGTAGTTGAAAGTCATGACCAGAAGAGGATCATGATCTAAGCCTTTTAAAAAAAAACAACAACAGCACTTTGGGAACACGATAGAAGATGGCACAAGAGGACACTGTCCAGGAAAGAGATGATGTTAGTTTGGACTAGAATGGCAGTGACTAAAACAGAAGGAAGTAAAGGGATTTGAAAAATACTTAGATATCTACATTAATAGAACTTGGTAGTGTATCCAATGTGCATGTATTTGCTTGTGTGTGGGACTATAGAGAGAACTGTCAAAGATAACAGTCCTGGTTTCCTGCTTTTGCAGTTGGATGATAGCAGTGTGATTTCTTGAGACAGCACAATTGGAAGACCATATTTAGAGGAAATATCATGAGTTAAGCTTTTGGTATTTTGATTCTGAGATGCCTGGGAAACATCCAAATGGAGATGCTGAAGAGGCAGTTGGGAGCTCAGTGGAAAGGACTGGCTAGGTGTGGAAGAACTATAACCCAACATCCAACTCTTTTCTCTTTTGCCAAACTCTATTACACCAGCTGGATAAGCAACACTCTGTTTCCTTGTCTCTTTTGCATACAGGGATGGTTATGTGACAAAGATCTAGTCAATGTAACATGAGCTTGAGTTTATTAAGCCATTGTCAGGAAAGTTTTTTTTCTCATAGAGATAGTATCTCATCTCTGCCTTATTCTAACTCTTTGAATACAGATATGATGGCTGGAGTTTCAGCAGCAATATTGTTGCCACAAGAGAAAAGGCTAGAGAATCATAAAGACTTCAGCTGTAATGTCATGAATAGATGAAACATGGCCCACAAAAATCTGCCCCCAGACTTTTTAAAGCACAGACAAAACCATATTCATTTCAGCTATTCTTTTTCTTATTAATTGCAGCAAAATTCATTTCTAACTGACATGTGTAGATTAAAAAGTTGACAATCATCAGGATATGGATGATAACTGGAGGCAAAAGGCAGGAGAAGGCTCAGCATAAATCTGAGAAGCCCCAACCATTAAAGTCTGGGAAAAGGATAATAAGCCAGAACAGGAGACTGAGAAAGAATGTCCAAGAAGGTAGGAAGAAAACCAGGAGAGTATGTAAAACAGAGACACTGATGGAAGAGGGTGTTATAAGAAGGAATGAATTTTCGATGGTGTCAGATGCTGCTATTAGCTGAATCCTAAAATGTTTACTGGATTTAATGACGTGAAGGCCACTGGTGACTGTGATGGGAGCCATCACAGTGGAGTTAGTGGAGTGGGTTATATAGAAAGGGTAGGCCAAGAAATAGAAATAAGACATACAAACAACACTTTTGAGAGGTTGGGTTGGAAAAGAAGAACAGAGAGTAGTAGGGGGAAGTTGAATGGAGAAATTCCATTTGTTTTTCAAATGGGAGTAACTGAAGGAAGTTTAAATGTATGTGTGTGGAATCATCCAGAACAGATAAAGAAACAGAAAGAGAAAATGCCTGTTGATAGTATGAGATTCGCACGGTAGTGAGGGCCATTGAGGATCACAGCACAGGTAGAGGGACTTATCTTAAAAATGTCAAAAATACAGTCATGGAGCCAGATGAAATATGACTAGTGAGATATCCTAAATGTAGCCAAGCTTTTAGGTCACTCTTGCTTTCTGGATGTACTGATTGTATAATTTACAGTGTTGAAAAAGGGACCTCCATAGAAATGTGGAGAGTTCCCATGGTGATTCTGGGATATTGCAGGAAAAAGACAGCAAACCTGCTCTGCAGCTCCCTACTGGATAACTTTTATTATGTGATGGATACATCGTGCCGTAGGGTCTAGCTCTTAATCTTACCTTGGTGGATACAGCATATTCTAGAACACAGCACCAAATTTCAGTGGGCAAGTAACATCTAGCGTCTAACCTCTAGTATTAAATTGGTGAGTGCGATGGTCTGTTTTACAGGTCAGCTTGCCTAGACTACAGTCCCCAGTTGTTCAATCAAACGCTAATCTCTGTGTTGCTGTGAAGATACTTAACAAATGTGATTAAAATCTGTACTCAGCTGACTTTAAGTAAAGAGACTATCCTAGATAATCTAGGTGGGCCTGATCTAATCAGTTAGAAGAGCATAAAAGTAGAGTTGAGGCTTCCCTGGATAAAGAAGAAATTCTGTCTGTAGGCAGCTGCTTCAGCCCATGCCAGAGATTTCCAGACTGCCCTTCCTGACAACTCGCCCTATGGATATAGGACTTGTCTAACCAGCCCACAATTGTGCAAGCCAATTCCTTGTAACAAATTTCTTAATACAAGTCTCATTCCTTCTGGTTCTGCTCCTTTGGTTGAACCCTGACTGATACAATGGGCATATCACAGTGTAGGATCTAGCCCTCGGTATTACAGAAAGCTGATTTGTCAAAAATACCAAGGGTGGACTTGACTTCAAAGGCAGGAAGCTGAAATTGTTCAGTGAAACCCCAGAAATTAGGTTACAAACACCAATAATACTCCAAGTCCACATGATTGGCACATTCTACACACACCCCCCCCCCCCCCGCCCCCCAGCTGTATCCACACTGGCAAATCTATGGAGTCAGATGAGGAAGCAGGGCAGTGAAATATTGCACTGCCTTGGACTAGGTGAGCCTTAGGCACCCCTCCTGCCACAAAGGCCTTGCTTGCCAGGAGAGCTAGAAATACTTCAAATCCCTTCGCTAAAGCTCTTTCCCCCCAGGGGGCGTTAAGACAGCCATTATCAATATTTGCCTCCTTGACTTCCCTTTTCTAAACTTACTTGGCTAAGCAACACCCCTTTTATAGATATGCTTCTTTGCATATGTTGATGCTGATACGTTCAATCCAGTTGCCTCGGTGGCCTGAGCGTCTTTCTACCTCCTCCCAGTGGTCCTTGCACATCTTCTCTCCGATCTCACTCTGTGTTGACGTTACAAACTGACTCCCAGAGGGCAATGATTTTCTCCTATTTAATGAAAGCCCACCAAAAGCTTTTGTGAAATTAGCACTGCCATCCTGGGCAGAGGGGTTGGGCAGTTGGGGAAATGTGCTTTCATGGTCCAGAAAGTGGCAGAATAGACTTGTGGCTCTCAGACTAGCCTAGCGTTAAACTTCAGAAAGCTATTAGTTAGACTCCATCATACAACCCATACACCTTCTACTTGTAACTTCCCCTTCAGAAGCTGTGTTTACAACATGCCAAACTCTTTACTAAATTTCTATAATCTTTATAAAAAATGTGTAAGTACTTTGAGAGGGCGATGTTATCTTCATATTACAGATGGGAAATCAAGGCTCTGAACTTCAGCAAGTGTCCAGTGTCACACAACTAGTGAGACGTGGAGCTGGGGTTTGGGCCCAGGCCAGCCTGACCCCAAACCTGGTGCCCTCCATCACAACACTGTAGTATATCTGTTCCTCTAATGATGAGATACTTCTTCTGTGAAGTGATGTGGAATCAGAAAATTGTATTTTAGCCCCAAGGCAGATTTCCTCCTTGAGTCCTTTTAAATCTGATATGCTTATATCAATGTTTTCATTTCTGGTCTCTTGTTTATTTCACTACATGATTGTATGAAAAATTGTATGAAAATCTATTTTGTTTTATTTGTCAGGCCCAAATATATAATGTTCCTTTCTAATTTCTCATCTTCCTCTTCTGCCCTCATATTGCTTATTCACTACCATACAAATTCAAAACAAAGTATGTGATGCTTTGAGTTTCAAAACATCCATCCAGATGATAAATGCTTTAATTTAGAAAAAAATTACAATTCTGTCACTGTTTTTCTTCAGTTGACATTTTACGCTAAGAAATCACTTTATAATTATAAAGCATATTTATTCTATTCAAAGAACTTCTACATACATTCTTTTTTATGGTCTTTATAATATCTTTAGGAACTCAGTAAGCTAGATCTTGTTATTTTCATCTTGTAGACCAAGAAACTGAAACATAAATTTTAGATAACTTATCCATTTCTGGAAAAATGGATTAGATGTGTATAGGTTTACCTAGTAATGCCTACGAGGGCTGATTCACTGAATTCATAGAACTGAACCATGGAAACTTATTGCAGAAATCAAGTCATTTAATACAATCACACAACAGTAAGAACAAACAAATAAAATGAATGAATAGTCCCTGAAAGGAAAATGTTAACTCTACAGTTAGACAAATCGGATCTTGGTTAAACCAGATTTTACTGGCCCCAAATCGCCATAATTAAATTATGTAGTTTGGCCTTAA
Source organism: Hippopotamus amphibius kiboko (assembly GCF_030028045.1). NCBI lineage: Eukaryota > Metazoa > Chordata > Mammalia > Artiodactyla > Hippopotamidae > Hippopotamus > Hippopotamus amphibius. The sequence goes on from NC_080188.1 coordinate 54,439,460, forward strand.
TTCTTGGATTTTTCTGCATACTTCGTGAGGGTAGCTGTAGATGGAGAATTAAACTTAGCATCCATATATTTTTCAAAAAGTAGCCAGAAAGTGTCACCAGGTAAAGGCGTACACTAAAATTTCCCCTGTAGTTTCATTTTATTCTTCACATTTCCCCCCTGACCCTTCCTGCCTAGCGACGCCCCATCACACCACACACTCACACACAGTCACACACACACATCCACAGTCTGCATAAATAACACCGCTGTGATGCAAGCACTAAAAGATGGTAGAGCAGCTCATTGACTTTCTTGGGTGTGCTCTCCTCTCCTTGCCATAGAGTTTTCTTTGCTGATAAAGAAAAGACATTTATGTTTCCTCAGGTCCAGCTACCAAGGGCTTTTACTTAAAAACATCGCTAAAGGACACCAAGGGTCTAGGAGAATTACTTACAGTCAACCACTTACCGGCACAACTTCAGATTTTAAAATAGTACTTTCCATGCTAGCCTGGCTCCTCCAGAGCCTGTTCTGGGCTTCGTGGCCCATTTAGGCGTAGATGTGAGCGCGTCTCTGAGCGAGAACGTGTCTTTGTGTGCGTGTGCACACCCGCTTCCTTAATAATGTGCGTGGATGGCATTATTGGGGTCACACAGTAACACAATAAATACTTAACTTATGGTGACCCCCATCTTGAAGCTACTTTGATAACAAATTCTTAGGTTTTCTGATTTTGGAAATTGAAAAAAGTAGAGGAAGAAGCAGTAGGTAAAAAAGATGAAGCAAGAAAGAAAAGAAAAGAGTAATGAAAGACAAGTCACCATCGCTTCAATCTGATCCGGATATCCAACCTTTTAAAAAAAAGCAGTTCAAACCCCAAACCCAACAACCAAGAAAAACTTCAAGAAAACAATAGATATTTTAAGCTGAAAGTGTTCCAGATCCCTCTGACAAAGAGCCTCCCGAGGATTACAATGCAGTCAATGTTGCTTTAATTAAATTTAATGCTGTGTGAAATGCACTCCAAGAAACTTTGATGAATGACTGGGGCAATTCACGGAGCTCACTAAAGGGCATCCAGCCCTTGCCGGGGTGTCAAGCCACGATGAATTGGTTAGTACAGGCATGTTTATAGACTGCCTCGGGAACCTTGTATCTGTGTGGTAATGTCAGAGATAATGTTATGATTCGCTGGACCTGAGGGGGCTTTGATGACACGGTTAATGAGATGTCCCAGAGAGCATCCCAGCAGGTTGTGCTCAGACCTCCCACATCAAACGAGGCAGCCTTGCCCCTCCAGAGCTGCTGCCCTCCAAATCCCTCAGCTGGTCTTTTCTTTCCTTAGGGTCTTTCCCCGCCCCCCCCCCCCCCCCGCCCAGTTTCTTTCTTTTTTTTGCCTTTTTTTTCTTCTTTTGCCTCTTAGTCAACATTCACTTTGTCTGGCTGTTGAAATTCAAAAGTTGTTAGTTTTTAATTTGGCTTCTTGTTGACCTGACAGTGAACAAAAGATTTTTCTGGAATCGTGTGGAAACCAGGAGGAAAAAAAAAAAGATGCCAGGAAAGGACAAAGAAAAAAGAAAAAGGACTCCTGGCTGAGAGAGGTAACACACAAAAACCACTTGACTTAAAAGAATTTTTTTTTCTTCCTGTGGACTTTGGTGCCAAATTTTGTCATATGGTTAGAGGCTGTGACAGGGGAATTGAAATTTCATTTGCTTTTCTCAAATCTAAAAGAAGAAAAATTCAGAGAATCAATTTGATAAAAGTCAAAAATGTGTTAGCCAAAGCAAGCACATAAGCAAGTAATTAATGTACAATTATAAGGGACACAGTTGTATTTTTTCAGTTTTTCTCCTCATTATAGTTTGCGAGTGGAAAAAAAGTCCTTTGGGGAATTGAAGAAAGTAATGGTAGCTGGTAAATAAACATGATTAGAATATATCTATCTCTGCAAAAAGTCCCCAGACAGGAAGTGAACAGACAGTATTACCTCATTAAAGAGGATATGCATAGTAGGGGTAACAGAGCTATATCAAATAACCTTTCTTGAGAAAGAAAATTGTTTTGTTTATTTTATACTTTAAAGACATTCTAAAATATTTGCCTGTCTAAATGTAGCCAAATATTTCCTCCTTGGGGAGAAAGCAGTCTTTATTATTAATTTTTTTTTCATAGAACGGGGGAAATTATGACTCTCACCTTTACATTTCATAAATATACTTGCTACAACCATTTTTCTTATTTCTACAGAAATCACTTGAACATTTATAGGAAGAATAAAAGTTTTTCCTTTTTTCTATTATACCCTTTCTTAATTTTTTTTTAAGTACTACTGAAATATTCTTAATTCTTTATTGCTGAAGAGTGAGTGAACTATCTAGGTAGAAATCCTCTTACTGTAAGTGACATTTATTTAAAAATATGATTGCTTTTGCCTAATAGCACTATAATGAGGTTGAAATTAGATCACAGAGACAAAAATGCCACACGTGGTTTGCTTGGTTGTTTCCTAAGGAGAATATGATAGAAGCAAGAAGCTAATCTATTTTAAAATAAGTCTAACTCCAAGATGGTGTGACGAAATAATCTTTCTCCTCATTAATGATTAATTAGTGTTTCCACCAACTGGACTCTTTCCCACAATTATAAAGGACACAAGATCTCCGACAGCTGAATGAGAAATGTATACCTCAGTTGTACATTGGAAAGAGGAACGTTTTAGGTGAGGTGGTATTATTTATTACCACAAAGTTGAAGTGTGGGTTGATAAAAGAGCAAACAATAACTAACTGATGGTTGCTTTAGTAAAGAAAATGACTTCAAAATATTAATTGTTCCTTAAAAGGGAGAGGATAAATTAAATTTAAGAGTTAAAAGGATAGAATATTTAGTAGAAGAACCAGAGGTAAAGACGATGCCTGCCTTGTGTAAGGAGCAACTTATTGGAAGGTGTCCATGAAGTGTATTTGCTTATTATAATATCTATGCCAGGCTCAAATCCCAGACAAGAGACAAACTACCTGTGTGTTTACACATAGCACAGAGTATCAGAAAGTGTCACACAGGACTCCTTCTTTTGCAAGTGACAGAAAGCCCAACTCAACTTGGTTTAAAAAAAATTTTTTTAAGGAAATATATTGGCTTATATTAGTGGAAAGTCCAGTGAGAGATATGCCTTCAGGCAGGGCTGCATTCAGATTTCAAACAGTATCCTCAGAACTCACTTTCCCTCTGCTCTCCTCTATATAACACATTGATTTCATTTTTAGTTCCACATCGTCAAAAGATAGCTGCAGTTTTTCCTGCCTCATATTTTTCAGGTTCAAGTCAAATGAGTCAGTCAGACCTGAGACACACTCTGACTTCATGGACTGAGATCATGTGTCCACCGTCCACCCATGCACCTACCGCCATCACTGGCAGATTTAGTGCATTGATTGACTTTGGCTACATCACATGCACCAGCCCTGGAGCTTGGGGTAGCATCCCACACAGCCCACATGGACTCAAAATAGGTACATAGCCAAATAAAAAATTACAGTCTGTGGCCGGAGGAAGGGAAGCTCAATGAAGAAGCAAATAAAAACTGACTCCAATATACCAAACCTCACTAGTAAACATCCCACCCTTTTCACAATTTGAGAACCCTACCCATCCCAATAAGTGATAAAGAAGCAATGTCTCCTTAAACTGAACTTAGAAGAGAGTGCAAATTGCCTACTACCTTTAGCATCTAAGTACAGTTGTACAAATACTCATTCTAGTCACAAAGAGCAACATCAAAAGTGAGTAACAAAGCACCTGGTCATGTTGCTATGGTAAGAGAAGTTCGCTTTAGCTCAATCACCTCCTGTCACATTTCATGCATTTTTCTTTTTGTGCCTTTTAGGTGATTAAAGCCACAAGGAAGAAAAGAACCATGTAACTGGGCCTCGGCCCTTCTAGAGCAGGCAGCTGGACTGGGAGGGAAGGAGGAGGGTGAGCAGCCAAGTGGCAGAGCCCCCGGGCAGTTAACATCTCCAATGTACCACAAAGGGGCTCTATAATGCAGCAGCGGACAGCGATGAGGGCAAAAGAAATCATAGGCACGGATGGAGCGAGGTCAGGCAAAGCTGCACGGCACTGTGCAGGGAGAGAACAGGCACTGTGAGTGTTACGAAGCTTACGCTACAGATCTGCACAGTTCAAGAGTTTTTTGGATCTGGGCCAAAACCAGGAAGGCTTTTGACTCTAAAAAGTGACGTCTCATCAGTCGAAGAAAAGGTCAAGTTAAGAAATGCTTAATGATGACTATATAGAAGGCATTGATCTGAAACTAGGTATTGTGTTCATCTAGCTTCAAATAGCATTTTTCTAAATGCTAATACATAAACAAGATAGCAATTGTTTACTAAAATATTAACAATTGTGAGTTGTAGTTGCTTTTCTTTTTTCTTTAAACTAGTGTTGGTTAGAATATTTTATTCATTTCATACCTTTCTCTGGTAGCAGGTGTACACTTGCAGGCATAGTACCCTGCAGAAACTAAACAACCTCAAGAGAAAAGCAATTACAAATTCAGTGCTAATTTAGCAACTGTGAATGTTGCAGTTTTATCCACCATAGTACTAGTTTTGGCTGCCTAGCTTTTGTCTTAACATTCTAGAACAGATTTTACATATTTTTGTTTTAATAACAAAAGTTCCTATTCTTCAGAATAATAAGAAAGGTCTTTGATATGTAAGAATAACTGCATATTGGTCTATGTAATAATCGTGGTAATTAAATGAGCGAGCACGCCTGCCATCACGAAGCACCTAACACGAGAGAGTGAGTCACTTGGCAAATAACTCAGACTGGCCAGTTGCCCGGCCTGTAATATCAGGGGTCTTCCTGAATTGCGGTTGGTGGCAAAGATAAATATATAGCCCTGAAAATGCCTGATAAATTTTATAAATTAACTCCACAATTTGACTCCTAGAGGACTTACATCATACTTACATTTTCCTCAAAGCTGAACACCATAAAATATATACATTGAGAGCAGTGGGTTAAAAAAAAAAAAAAAAAAAAAAAGGAAAATAGAAAGATGAGAACTTTTCTTTAAAAAATTAGGAAGATGAGGACTTGGAGTTCCTGAAAATAGATAATTTGCCATGTGGGTCCAAAAATGTAGTTTCCTTTTGGTTATCTTGGGTTGATACAAAAAGGTCCCCAGAGATGGTGGTACTTGAGTTGGATTTTAAAGAAGAGTAAGGACACACAAAGACAGGCATTCCAGAGAGAAGGATCAGTAAGCACAAAAGAACAGAGATAGGGGTTCTGTGTTGCCACAGAATAATATTATTGTGGGAGCAGTGATGGGAGATGGGGTGATTAGTGGGAGAAGATCTAGACAGGAAACCAAAAAGAGATTACAGAAGTTTTCTTTCTATGAAAAGGTATTTAGTATTTCATACAGCTTCAGAAAGCAACTCTTGAAGAAATTTGAGGAAGGAAAGAAAGAAGCAAACGATTTTCTTGTAAAAGAATGGAGCAGGAGCAGGAAGGAGGCGGACACAGGCAGGGCATCAGCAAGTGGGCCGTTGTCATAACCCGAGTGCACATAATGAAGGCCTGATGGAGGGGAAGGCTATGAGGTGGAGAAGAGGTGATGGACACAGAAGATAAGTGTTAAAATTGCCAACAACCTGCTCTCACAGTGGAATTCTTTTTATCAAACCAAACCTTGCAATCTTACATGAAGCCGTAGGGCAGTGTTGTTCTGTCAAAGTGGAGCCCCTGCTCTCCATCTTCCACTCACCCCACTAGGCATGATTTGAAAATCACTGGGACACCACCAAGCTTTGGGACCAGTCTGAATGTGGGCCTGAGCCAGTGTGAGTGACCCAGCAGGACTCTCGGTTTCCCAATTTAGCAACTTGGTGGAGATGGAGATGCTCTTTCTCAAGGAGGAGACACAGGAAAAGCAAGAGACCACACTCACTTCTTCCTGCCAAACTCTCTTCTCCTTGTCCCCAGGATGTCCTTTGTTCAGTCTTTCTGCTGAGATTTTACAGTGAACACTGCTAGCAGGACAGGAGCTTTGAGCCAGGTAGGAAAATGAGGTTGCCAATGAAATCTAATGACCTCAAAGTTAAAAAACTAACACTAACTATAAAAGGTGATTCTACCAGCCATTTTTTCTAGAAGTACATAACCCCTAATGTCCAAAGTACAATTCTTATTTCCACATAATTAGTTACCTGCTTTCAACATGTGGTTTGAATTTTTTTTTGAGCTAAGTTCTAGTGACAATAATTACCATGGATGTGTGGATGTGTGTGTCTGTGTGTGTTTCTGTGTGTGTGATGTGTAATACAGTTGACCAGTGAACAACATAAGGCTGAGGGGTGCTGACCCCCCCTCCCATGCGATTGAAAATCCATGTTCTGCTATCTCAAAAGCAAAGGAATTGATAAATGACACACCCAAGGACAGGAAGCTGAAACGGTTTGTATAGAATCAAGGCTCAGATCCTAGTTCTTTTTATTCCACAAACTGTGATCTCTAACTGAGCAGAAACTTTTCCACATACTTAAAGATCTGTAAAATAAAAATACAGCTACTATATTTATTGAAAAAAATCTGCATATAATTGGACCTGCACAGTTCAAACCTGTGATGTTCAAGGGGCAAATGTATATAATATCTATAGATAAAACTGTCTAATATAAATTATATATAAAGGCTTATTTAGATTTAATTCATTGAATCAATCATTTATCCATCAAGTGATTACTAAGTGCCCAACATATACCAGACATGTTGATAAAGGCAGGTTGATATCCTTCTCTCAGGGAGTTTACATTCGAGTAGGTGAAAGTGAACCATTTCCTGACTGTATTTCAAGGATGAGGTCTGTTGGAAAAGTGAAGCCCATTATCCACTCCACCATCCCAAGCTGGCAGTCCTTGACTCGGTGTTATAACTTGCAGCGACATGATAGGGATCACAGGGGCCATAGGCGTTGGGCAGTGACACCAGCGAGATGGAGTAATTTGGCCTTCGTGTTTCTCATCAGCATTGCTTTGCACTTGGGATCAAATCTCGACGTGGATTGTCGGCCTCCCTTCAACATCAGAAAGGTAATGTATGCTTCAGTCTTATTGAAACCTGGGATGCTGGGCAGGTAAATGATTACTAACTTTGGCTAGAGGGTGACTGAGTGACAGTGAGAGTGACAGTGAAATTTCCTCCCACTGGACTGTGTTTTAGACGGAAACCCGTGGTGTTGTCTACCACCTTTCTCTCTCGCTCGCTCGCTCGCTCACCTGCTCTCATAAGCATACACATTTGTACACACATAATGTCCCTTTTTGCCTCCCTTCAGCATTCTTTATGGGATGACACAGAACTTAAAGCAGAAATGGCTTGCAGACTCCTTCCCTAGTAATGATTTTCTCTTAAAGTTGTTTAATTAATTACTAGAATTTCCTTACTGTACTTACTTAACTTTCTTTTACTTTACCTACATAGTTTTTTGTTTTTGTTTTTAATTTTTATTTTATACTGGAGTATAGTTGATTAACTCCAATTATTTTATGTTGGAGTATAGTTGATTAAGTATAGTAAATAGTTGTTAGTTTCAGGTATACAGCAAAGTGATTCACTTATACATATACACGTATCTATTCTTTTCCAAATTTTTTTTCGCATTTAGGTTGTTACATAATATTGAGCAGAGTTCCCTGTGCTGCTATACAGTAGGTCCTATGTTTGAAATATAGCAGTGTGTACACGTCAACCCCACTTTCAGCCATTCCGCCCACAGCTTTGCAATGTGCCAAGTCAGCTTGCTGTTTCTAACTTGATCGCTCATCGCTATAATTCTGATCACTTCATCTCCTCGTTAAAAATAAACAAAACAAAGCTTTCCCATGATCTCACACACCCTTAGCAGATGTTAAAGATTCTCTTCCCTCAGGATCCAGTCTTCCCTTCTAGTCAGTCTTCCTATCCCCGAGTCCTCTCTATGGCCATTAGCCATGCACCTCCACTCTCGCTCGCGTTGCTGATGCCATCCGGAAAGCCCCTTCTTTGATTCTCACCTGCCAAAATAACCCAACCATGGCTAAGCTGAGAATATCCCAAGTTAGGTCTGGCCTTGGAGTCTCTCCAGTAGACAAGAAACCAATCATCCTATCTGATTCAGTTGGTTAATATACTTCATTTTCCCTTAAAAATGTTTTTCTTCAAACAAAAGCCCTGATGAGAGAGTTCCAGATTTATGCTACTTTTATATGTCATCAGTGTCATGCTTTTAATGCTGGCACAGATAAAATCAAGTCTAATTTCATTCTTAGATCTTGATGGTGATTTCTGATAATAATTTTGACATGAAAGTATACCTTGTTTGAATGGTATTGTATAGTCTCACCCAAGCAAAATATAGGAAGCCTAAATTGCCACTGATGGGCATAAACTTGTGAAACATAAAATGAGTAGTGAACTGAGTCTCCATGAGAAAAGAACAGGGATGTTTTTAAAGCCCTTGGATATCTAAGGGAGCTAAATTTAGATTACAGTCCAGAAATCTGCATAGAGGTTGGCTGTTTTTCTGAATTCTCTGAGCATGTCATAGCTCTAGAGGGCCCAGAGCAGGGCTTGACGCATGGGAGGTGCACCGTAAATACTCACTGACTGATTTACAACGAGCTCAGAAAGGAAAGGACCAGAGGATGGGCCCAAGAAATGAGAAAAACAAGAAGAACTCATGACAAAATCGGAAGGGAATGCTACAGAAAAACACCTCGACCACCTATAATTCCACCTGAGTTATATCCCGCTCTGCTTTTATATTTTCTACAGCTCCTAGCATGAGTCTGATCAGCCAAGCATATGGGTAAAGTATCTAATATCTTCAGAGTGTATAATAAATGCCTGAATTTATTGATATATCTTTTTGAGTTTTAGGAAATGTTGCATACTCAAGTGTGACCCATTGAAAGTTGAATGGCTTTGAGAAGTCTAATACTTTAAATTATCATCAGATAACTGCTTAGCGGGGAGGAGGCAGTGGTATTGATGACAGTAGCTGGATATAAGGTATAAGAGAGACACCTTGTGAGGATTTCAGGAGGGAGGAGGGGCTCTCAGCGGGCCTGCTCTGACTGGTGGTTGTGTAAAGCCACAGTGGTGGCGGAGGAAACCTTGGTGCATAGGGCTGGCTTTTTTCCTATCTTTCTTTTGCTCAACATTCCCTTCCCTCCTCCTGCCTCAGGCAAAGTAGCACATGGAAAAATATCTTTGGTGGGCATTTCCCTTTGCTCCTTTTTGCTCTCCTCCCCTTCTGTTCTTCCTCACTCTGCTTCCCTGTGCCCTGCGAGGCTAGGTTCTGTTGGCCATCCCACTGGAGAGCATGGGCAGGACACTGGAAGAAGGAAAGGGAATGAAGTCTGGGCACTTACTCTCCTGGTCTCACCCTGGGGGGCTGCTGAGGGTGAACCTTGACCAAAACTGCATAGCCCCTGGCACCTGGCTTCACGTTTTCCTCCCCTTCTCCCTCCCTCCCCTCTCCCTTTCTTCTGGTAAGTGCTTCCTGCCCTTGCCTTCCAGGACTGGGGATGTGTCACATTCCACACTCAGGATATAAGCATCCCAGAGTAGAGCATTATTCTTTGTGGTTTCCCAAATCCTTCACACCTTTGTAAATGTGCTTTTTATTACATGTTTCAATGTATCCATATTGAATTATCCAATCTGAGTGTGCTGTATACTTTCTGCTCGGATCCTGACTGATTCAACCTCTTACCTTACAGGGAGGCTCATCTGACATCATGTGCATTCCCAAAGAGGTAAATGTCTGATTTGGGAGCTCCTCATATGAACATTTTATTATGGAAGACTAGGGGGTTTTTTGGTAGCTATCAGGCAAACATTTTCTGAAGACCTATTTACAGATGGAATCCTTTATAAAAGTCCAGTTCCATGAGGTCCCATTAATCATGCTCATTATGTACAGAGGAAGAAGGAAGAAGTGGGTTTCTTCTTACTTCTTATCAAACTATTATTAAATATTTCTCTCCAAATACATATCAGGTTTCTTTTTCCTTCAATGCCTACTAAAGACTCTCAGTCATGTCTTATGAAGAAAATCTCTGACGAGCCAAGACATTATTCTTTAGCCTGCCTGGCTCCTCCACATTTGAAAGAAATAAATTAGATTGTACCAATTAAATGACTTTAATAAACTCAATGTTTTCAGTGCTGGAGTGGTAGGTGACTTTTGGAGCAGAGAAGGGTATAAATTCCATTTCTCTAGCAGAACTCACTGCTGCAAACAAAATGTACTGCCCTCAGTAAAAGACTACGGAAGGAGGGAAGGGAGACTGTTAGGTAGCAGAGCCTTTTAAATGGAGGAGAAAAAAGCAAAGGATTCGTCAGGACATAGGTGATCATACCCCACTACGTGGCTAGACCAGCTGGCATCTGGGCTCATGCCCAGGGCACAGAAAATCAAAACCAAGAGAAAAGCACCATTACAGTGCTCAAATTTTTATTCCAATATGATGACATTATAATTTTTCTTCCCCAGTGACAGAGTAGATTGGGCAAACCGTCTGAACTTCCATTTGATGTTTAAAATACCTAATCCACTCCAAGTCATACAAGAAGATCTTAAATTGTGAAAGTCTGACAATGGGTAAGTCAACAGCCAAGAGCAGCTCTTTGGAGTTGTTTTTTGAAGCCTGGAGAAAGCAGAAGACATGTTAGCCAAGGTCCATGTGCAACTCCCAGAACGGCTGCTGCTTCACACTCTGGCTTTGCCCAGGTTCAGGGGTTTAGATTTGTCTGACTCATTTTGGAGGATCTTTTCTGGTCCACACCGATGTATAATGATTTATGCCCAGGAGTTCTGGAGAGAGACTATCTGGATTCAAGGGCCGACATCATTCACCTTCATGTGACCTTAGGCAAGTCACTTGACCTCTTGTTTCCTCAATATCAGTAAAATTAGGATTAAAATAATGCATATTTCTTAGATTGTCATAATAATGAAATGAGATAATGTGTTCATTAGGGTTATTAAATTAAACTCATTGAAAGTTGTACACAAAACGTTATACATGAGTTATACATGAAATGCTTTTAGAACTGAGCCTGGCATATGATAAATGCTCAATAAATGTGAATCATTTATTGTCATTTTCATTGTAGAAAGTATTCAACATTTTGTAAAGTAGTTAAAAATATTAGCTATTTCTATCATTATCTTTCCAGATTTTGCTGTTCCAGCCATTGTGTGTTTATCAATAAATTGTCAGAATAACATTCTCCACTAATTCCTTTCCGATAAGAGTATGTGCTCGGTTAACAATGATGCAGTATTGGGGCTTCCTAGGTGGCACGGTGGTTAAGAATCCGCCTGCCAATGCAGAGGTCATGGGTTCGATCCCAGCTCCAGGAAGATCCCACATGCCGCGGAGCAACCAAGCTTGTGTGCCCAAAAAATAAATAAATAAATAAATAAATAAATAAAAACAATGATGCAGTATTGATTGAAAATCTTTATGGTAACTGTATTTTCTTTTCTTCAGATGGAAATGTTCTGCTCATTGCTTGGTTTTTCAGGATGAGAAAAATGAGGGTCTCATAAGAGAGACATGTATGCTTTCCCAATACAGCTGTTTTCATACCCTGCATCTTGTTCTTTTTGCCTTTCTGGAGCATTTGCTTTTGGCAAGCAATATATTTGACATTCATTTCTCAAATAGGCATTTCTAAATAGCACCCTATACTGTACATATGGAATACAGTGAATTAAAAATTAAGCCTGAAAATTTTGAATTCAAAGAAATTTTAGATCATTTACACAAAAGATGCCATTATTTCCATCACCCACATACTCTTACCCATGACAGGCATCAATAATAGAGTGCTATAATCATTCATGTGGTCTTGGTTACAGCTTCAGAATCCATTTAAGTACAGAACACCAGGTAACTACTTCTAATGAGTAATAAGGTAAAACCTAATGGACAAAATATAATATGTCCCTCAAAAGATCACACACACAAATATTAGCAGTTAGATTCAGCACTCAGCATTTTCAGATGAGAGGGATTCACATTTACAACATGGTGAATGAAAATGTGCTTAAAAACAAATTTGGTGAGATTCTCCAAAGATATTTCTGTCTTCCAGAGTAAATTGCATGAAGAAATAAGCTTTAGTCACATCTCATATGAATTTTACTTTGGCCCTTTTTCTCTATAGGGATTTATGCACTGGCTTAAAAATCTTTAATTTTACTTACTTCATATCCCATTGTAGCTTTCATGAAAAAAATCAGCCAGATCCTTAACAATCCATAGGAAGATTTGTTCAGTGTCACAAATGGAAGTGACTGATGAGCCAGAGACGTATTTTTGTTTTCAGTGTTGACAGGTAACAATCAGGCAAATAATTTTTGCACTTGACATGCTCCCTGGGCTTGCCTGCCCCACCATGGGGCCTCTTGGGGAGGCTCCCTCATCTACGTCCCCAGCAGGTTTCATCCTGGGTGCTTCAATTTTCACTTGGCTACTCGGAAAGATCTAGCAAGTGTCATGTCTGCCATTGCTTCAGGGTTCAGATTCAGGGAATGTTTCCTTAATTAGTAGATGACGTCAATCTGAAATAAATCCAACAGACTCTCTGGCAAGAACACCAGCCAGTATCAGGAAGGAGAAGTATTGGAAGGTTGTGTAGTCATCAGATGTTATGCAGAGAATGGCTCTGCGAGAAAGGCAGACACTGCCCTATGTGATGCAGAATCTCATTGGTTCTCGCTCTGAACAATAGCATCCCTTTGTCCTCCCTCTTGCAATACCAGACCTGATGTAGAATGAGTTATGGGAGAGAGGGATGGTGGAAAGAGAGTGGAAAACCACTTCCTCCCTTTTTTCTAAGACAGTGTGTCAAATTCAGTTTGTCTTCAATTTGGAGATACTTCAGTCACACTAAATCCACTCTCCCCTGCCCCACCTTCCAGATCGGAGTGTGCACATAAACCAAGTCTGTTGGATTCTCTCTGTGAAGACTGGAAAGTATCCTACAGATACGTCTAAGAGATTTTCTTGGAACTAAGTGGCATTAGAGCTACAGTGCTACAGTGCCATTAGAGCTAGATAGATGATGGTTCAGAGTAAAAAGATCTGCCATACCTATCCCCTCCCTTCTTGTTGAGATGGTTATTAATAATAGTAATAATTCTACCTTCCATTTACTAAGCTTGGAAGAAATCAAAGATCTCATTTGATTTCTTATGCTTTGCACATGAGGAGATGCCAATTGCTTAAGAACTAACCATTAAAGGGAAAAAATTAAGAACAAAAATTTTAGAAAGACTAGTAGTGAGGAAGGAGAAAAATTAAATACTACTTCAGTTTGCTCATATAGGCATGGGAATGAAGAGGGTACATCAATGCTTACACAGAATTTATTCCATCAAGAATAAATGTTATCTATTTTATATACAGTAGTGTGTATAGGTCAATCCCAATCTCACATTTATCCCTCCCCACCTCTTATCTCCTGGTAACCTTAAGTTTGTTTTCTACATCTGAAATAATGGCCTATGTGGGAAAAGAATCTGAAAAAGAGTGGATATATGTATATGTATAACTGATTCACTTTGCTGTTCATCTGAAACTAATACAACATTGTAAATCAACTATACCCCAATAAAAAATTTTTTAAAAAAGAATAAGTGTTAAAGACAGTTAACAAACATTTCTGTACCAAAGGCTTCTGTGGGCTCTGTGTTTTGAAAACTAACCTGGAAAACTGCATTTGTTAAAAAGAAATTTATTTTGTCCCCATTTTTATTGATAATCGCTGTATTTAATCGGTACAATTCCAGTTGCTATAAACAGTCATCCTAGCAATATGGAATTTCCACTAGGTTTTAAGGATCATCCCAATTGTCTTTGGATGCCTGTTATCACTTTTATGGTACCAAAGAGATTGAGACTAAAGTTTGAAAACCACTGATAGAGTGTACCCTCTTCCTTTTAAAGATGATTAAGTTGGACAAGAAAAGTCAGAACACTTGGCTAAGATTACAAAGTTGGTTGGTATCAAGGTAAGATTAGAATACTTCTTCTGTCTGAACATTTTATTCCAAAAATATATCAATTAGATAAAAATCAAATCCTATTATAAACCATGCAGGTAATTAAAAAGTGAGGTTATTAGTTTAAAAGAAAAACAGAACCAGAGGCTTGGTGATAAATAATGAATGGTACTCAGCCTCGGTATGAAAGAGACAATAGGGAAAAGAGAGGATGATGGCAAAACAAAGGGCATGTCCTGGCTAAACAGAGCCACCTACCCTGCTTCAGCTAATGGTAGTCATGCTGGTAAGTGAATTCAACACTGCCAAATCTTCATGCTTTTTTTCCAAGAAAAGCTGGAAATGCAAATTTTATATGAAATCTCCCAATGCTGAAATGTTGCCAGTTAAATAATTAAAAAATACCGTTTGGGCCAACATTTCAAGAGTCTAACAAAATATACCTGTAAGCTGTTAATTTAAGGCTGCTTGTAAAAGTAACCAATAGCTGAACATGCTTTTACTGATAAAATTTACCAAATTCCTACTATCGATTCATCCATCTATCCTTCTGTTTACCCATATGATAAATACTTGAATTTCTATATGGGTAAAACACAGTACTGGATGTTGTGGGAAGCACTGAGTGGCACTGGGAATGTGAGGAGACTAGATCAGGTTTGGCTATCAAGGGGAACTGAGTACGACTTTTGTTCTCAGCCTGGTTGTATATCAGAATCACGTGGATCTAACCCAGGACAATGTTGACTTGGCTGTTCTGAAGTACCATCAGCAGTTAATAAGAAATAAATAAAATACTTTTGAGTAGCAGCCAGTGTCAGAAAATGTGAATTCCTAGTGAAGCCAATGTGTATGATATCATGACTTCCAGCAGCACCAGGATAAAACAGCAGAAGTTAAGTGTGGCTGTGGAGGAAAATAGACAAGGGCCTCACTGGGCTTGAAGACTGGGTAGGTGATCGTAGCTGAAATGAATGGCTATTAGGTCTAGGCTGGGTTGGTGGCTGACTGGCTGGCAGGTATGCAGTGTGTGAGTTTTGAAACAGAAATTCTGATTCTGTAAACTTTGTGCTTATTGTGTTTCAGGAGAAACAGAAGAAGCTGGTGTCTTAATTTTCCTAGGTCAATATCCGACTGAGTAACCAATCTTGAGGAAATTGTTTGCCATACACCAATTTCCTGATCCTTTAAATAAAGCTAATGTTGCTGTGGAAGAAGTTCGAAACTTGCAGAAGCAGTTTGAAGTGTGAAGAAGTAATGTACAAATGCAAGTATTATGGTTTTCAAATCTGTTATTTTGATATTTGAGTGCTGAAAGGAGTTTCTTGGAGGAGTCTTTCTCTTTCATAAATCCAATCAGAAATGTTCAATTTCTGTACACACGAATAGGCAGTTACAACAGGGAAAATGATTCTGTGATTCCACACATTTCTTTGACAAGCCACAAATGGGTTTTAGTGACCAGCTGCAGCTTGTGTGTTAAATTCAAATAATTCATTCTTGGCACAGTTTTTTTTACATTCCCTTGCATTAGGAAAAAAAAAATATGCTGCCTACCATTACGCAGTGTAAAAGCGATAGATTATATCTATTTGGAGAGAGTATTGCATGCTAAATGCATAAGATGAAAATGTCAATGAATTCAACGATATGTTTCGCCTGTGATCAGTGGGGGCAAACCTTCTTTGGATCTTTAGTCAGCAGGTCTGCTAAGACCTTCAGGGAATTTTCTTATCTCATAAACTACAGGAAATGTAAAATGGAGATGATTGTTGACTACTTTCCAGGTACTCAAATGGAAACTAGCTTTCAGAGCTTAGGTTGATCTGAAATTCTTTCCCCTTCCCCTGGGTCTGGAGCCAATAACAATAACACTGACAGACCTTCAATCTGCTCAGTACAAGTCTTGTTTTCAGAAGGGAAGTCCTCTCTTTAAGTCAAAGGATGTTCTCACATTAGATTGAATTCTTGTGTTGAAGGGACCAACTTATCCGTTAGTGTTCTGAGATCCATTTGACAAAGAAATATATTTTAAATATATTTTATTTCTATGCTTTTTCAAGTCCATGATCATGTAAATATACCCTAAGTGCAAAAAAAAAAAAAAAGTATCCAGAGTGAGCAGAGTGAGAGATGTTTCAAGATTCTTATAATAGAATAATGGTTAATATTATTACACTGGAGGTAATTTGATGGGAAAGGATCCTTAGGTGTTTACATTTAGTCCCTGACTAAATCAACATAGAATTTCTACCAACCTAATTAATCTTAAATTAAGCATGCCTACTGTTTACTGTGATTACCTCATCAGACAAGCTGTTTCAGCGTCTGTTTTTCCTCATGGCGAAAAAGGTTCTCTTTTACTTCAAAAGTGAGTTTTCCTCCTCTTAAGTTCAGTTGTTTGGCCGTTTCTATCCAAAATAAATACTTCTTTCTCACCTTTAAGCTGTTTGAGGCTGAGTTGTGTCTTTAAATGTGTGTAGACGACTCCCAGTGCAGACTTTTGACTTCAGTGGGAGCTATGAGTCTTTGAGGGCCTGATCTGACCCTGTGTTTGTGCTCAGTATATACGTATTTATGTAATGTTTTCATTTCCTGACCCGTTCAGTATCATTTCTTTGGCAAAATGTATTCACTTCCCTCACATTTTCCCCATCTGTTATATTCTTTAGTCTGTCTATGACTTTGCTTACTTTTCTTTGATCTTTTTTAGTCTGGATATCATTTTCCAAGGACAATGCACGGACACACATGCATATGTGTAAACCAAAAGAATACACAGCCATTGTTTTCCACTTTCCAAAGTATGCATGTTATCTAGCACAGTTTTTAGCTTTACATATGGTGAGACATGCATACACATATAGATTTTACCTTTGTGCCTATCTCTATAATGACAAGATAAACTGATCTTTTACTTTTATAGAGACAAGGAGTTCTCTACTTAATTTTATGAGAAAGAACTTGGTATGAGAGAGAACTTTGGGTCTGCTTTTTCTTCATTTTCCTTCTCTTAGTCTAATTCTGGGATATTATCTAGATGGAGAGATTTTCAGTTTTTCTTTTGATAAATCCATATTTGTTTTCTTTTGTTCCTAAATAGTATGTTTTGAAAGCTTTGCTAGCTTGCCATCTTGGAAGATGTTAACATTCAAGAAAACATCAAACTGGGTATCAGGCATCTGTGGATTCATTCTGGATTCCAGGTGGGTATTTGAGACACAACAAATGAAAAGCCCCATTTTAATATATTTGCCTGCTCTTGTTTTCTCACTTGACTTCCCAATCTAATTTCTTTGCTGCCAAGGGTTCTCACTCATAACACCATTTAAAATTTAAAAGCAATATATATTTAAATGCAAAACAATGTGCTTATATGGAGACTCTGCCACAGTGGAAAGTATGACAGTGGATTTCATTTCAGAGAGTTCTGGATGGTCTCCCGAGTGGTAGAGCCAGAAGTGAGAAATGTTAGATTATTCCAAACGACTGGAAATAAAACAAATATTATTCTCTCTTTGATCATGGTCTGTATCTTTCCACATTCGGGAATTTTTGTTTTTATTCATTTGCTCTTTGCCATCTTCCTTTTGAGTGACCATGGTTGCTGTGAATAGCAGAGAGAGCAACTTCCAAATTTATTTTAACAGCAGGAGAGGTTATGTGTCACTCATTCTCAGACTTTGAGAAAACTAAGAAATCCTATGTGCAGGCAATGTAGGTTTTCCTCAAAAGTCTCTCTATTGACTCAAAACACTCTCTGAAATCTATTTGTTCTCTGGAACTGTAATGTAATTCAAATGGGGAATTTTCTGCCCAACCTCCCATCTTATCAATCCACTCAGGAACATCCCAGTAGAGTGATCAATTACAGGGCACTTGCTGCTCACACAACCTTCTGCCACAAAGGCTAACAATGAAGCAAAATGTGAAAAGCTCAATAAAAATGGAAAATATTTTGTATCACGCAGTATGAATATTTACCGAGAATATTTGTATGTTTTGAAATAGAAGTTTTTAAAATGCATAAGTTTATGTCTGGAGTCAATAGTCACAAGTGTACTCCCAGAGCAAATACCAGATTATTCTGGTAGTGAAATAAGTGAGTGGACTGCAAAATGTGTACTCTGAATGTGTCTATTTCAACTGCCTCGGTCTTTGTTCTGTTTAATATGTCTTCAAAAAATTAATACTCTACTCTGTCCTGTAAAAGCAACAGCAGTAGTGAAATGAAATAAATCCACTTGTCTGGTGTATATTTTTTTCTCTTCTTGGAAATTTCAAAACTGAGATGTATGTATGAGTACAGGGCATATATGTATGTATGAACCCAAACAGCACGTGAGTGCAATCTACATTCTTAAAAAAGTATGTATATATGAATAAATAGAAATGAAATCATATTTTAAATGATCCATGGAAATTCGGTGTAATGTAACTCCTCTGAGAATAACTTTTAAGTGAAACCTACTTTAACAATGTAGTTACCCCCACAGATATACTGGATTTATAGATGGAGTTTTTTGATCACTGTATTTTCTATAATTAGTTACAACCATGTAGAAATATTAATAAACACTGAAACAAGAAAACTGAAAGTGATATAGAATATTTGATGTAAACGTCTAGAATTAACATATTTCTACAGCTCTCAGAGGCAGGCGTTAAAAATGAGGAGAGTGAACAGGAAGCCCAGGTACCTGTGAGAGAACAGCAATGTGCTTACCTCTCCCTTTTCTTCTTCTCTGACTCATGGCTTCTGTCTTTGTGTCATTTTGGTGAAGAGGAGCATAGGCTTCGATATTAGCAAATTTTTATTTGGGCATGTGGCCTCCCTGGAGAGCTGAGCAATCTAAAGGAGGTAAGTGGGAAGGGAGCAGCAAGCTCTTGACCTGTGGCTGGAATTGCCTGTGTGAGAGCTGGAATTTCCTTGGGATCTTACCTTCACCATCTGCAGGCCTGCTCTATAAAAACTGGACATCAGCAAGAATCAGTCATTATATGGTAATGGCTGGTTCTAGATATCCAGCTTCTTTATACCATCTGAAAACAAGAGCCAAAAGCCTTAGATGTCATTATCTATACCTTAATTCTCACCCAAGACACTTTTAAGCTGCTGTTTTATGTTAAAAGTCAAACACGAGTGAGTAACTATACAAAAAATTCCAAAAGAATCTTGACCCCTTGCCTCACACCGTTTAAAAATTAACTCAAAATGGAACATAGACCTAAATGTAAAAATTTTAAAGGAAAACCTAAGAGGAAATCTTAGTGTTATTAGAGGTTGCAGAGCTTTCTTAAATATGACACAAAAAGCATGAAAAAAACACTGCACCTCATCAAAATAAAAATGAGGTTATGTTAAAAGTAAGGGCACTGACAGGGCTCAATGATCAGGTAGACAAGAAGACCTTGTTCTGAAAATGTCAGTCAGCCCCTTTATGGAGTCACCTAGGGCTTGTTAAAAGGGTGCAGGAACACGGTAACTATGAGGGCAGCACTGGAAATTACGCATGGGCTCAACAAAACAGATTTTCTCTTGCCAAGGCAGATCTGGATACTCCATACTTCTTAAGGTAATCTTCCCAGAGCATAGACCAATAATAAGCCATATGGTACCGTACCTGAGGGGACCAGCCAAGGCCAGTTGATTATAGTGGATCTCTTTCCTTTATGGAAGAGGCAGTGTTTTGTCCTCACTAGAACAGATACTTTTTCTGGATATGGTATTTGCCTTCTATACCCACAATGCTTCTGCCAGCAACATCATCCACAGACCTACTAAATGCCTTATTCACCATCATATATCTCACACTATATCTTTTACACCCAAAGTTTTTAAGAAATGTATTAAAACATCACATCCAGAACTTACTCTCAAATAGTTCAGTTAAAAAAAAAATCCTGTATACTGTATACTATACCTGGAACTTTTAGGTAAGTTTGAGAGGTTTGTATTTTTTAAAAAACTTAAAGTCATGTCCCTAGGGAAAAATAGAAAACATATTTACCCACAGAAAAACATACATTATATATACATACATAGTATAATATAGGCAATATAAATAATAATATTATGTAAATATATTCTCGGATCTTACCTTTAGAAATCCTTATTCATTAACTTTTATATCTTTTAGTAATTTATTGTTATTTGTACAAAGCTCCCAGGCAATGCAGACAAATTTGAGAGCCATCTAGAAATCATTTAATCTATCCCCACACCTCCATTTTGCAGAAGAGGAAAGAGAGTCCTAAAGAGGTGATGCCATTTGTTCAGGGTTATACAATTACATACCAACAGAGCCAGTATATTGTTGTCGACACCTAAATCTTGTCAAGTACTGGAACACATCATCTAAGCAAAAAAACAAACAAATGAACAAATAAAATATTACCACTTTACAGAAGAGGAAACTGTGGCTTACGAGTAAAACAATTGCCAAAAGCCATACAGCTAGTAAGAGACAGAGCAGAACTTAAATCCAGGGCTCTTTGATTTCAAAGCATGAGATCTTACTATCATACCATGACATATCTAATAGATAGTGGATGGCCATAAGTATTTTTCAATTAATTAATGTTGAATAATGCTTGGGTATATGTTCACAGATAACTCTTTTCTGTAAGCTTGTAAGTCATAGGAAAAGAGTGACAATTTGATTTAAACGTTCCAAATAATGGTTTAATTATTACCATTTCTTTCTCTTGGTATCAAATGCTGTTATGGGTAGGGCATGCCTTCTGTACAATTCACTTATAGTTAACCAAGCAAGTATTTAGCATCACAGTATTAGACGCTGAAGAGTGCAAGTGACTTTATCTAACTCTTTAATCCTATCAATGACAGAGAGTATTATACGGATTTTCAAAAGTCTTGATTCAACTGTTAGAAAAATTGGCAGAGATATAGAAGGAAGGCTACTATAAGGGAACTGAGATGGGACTTCCCGTGACTTAAGGATATGGGGTGGTTGAAGATGGTAACCACAGGTCATGGAGAAATGTTTCACATCTCTTTAATCATTCTCTGTAAGAACGGTGTCATACAAAAAAACAAATTGCAGTTATGGACATGAAACTATGCTGTCAGCTTTAGATATGAAAAAGAATCATATATTTGTATGTACATATTGGTGAAGCAATAAGCATTAAAATACTAATAAAAATTCATTAAAAGAAAATAGATGTTGTGGCTTCCCTGGTGGCGCAGTGGTTAAGAATCTGCCTACCAATGCAGGGGACACAGGTTTGATCTCTGCTCCAGGAGGATCCCATATGCCGCGGAGCAACTAAGCTGGTGCACCACAACAATTGAGCCTGCACTCTAGAGTCCATGCGCAGCATTGAAGACTCAATGCAGCCAATAAATAAATAAATAAATAGAAAGTAGATGTACATTAAAATCAGAGAGGGCACATCATTCATAATTAAATTCGTACCATAAATTAAGGCCAACAATCATTAAAAATAATTACATAAATATTAAGTAAAATAAAAAGAATTCATCTTCAAGTAAAAACTATATACCGTAAATCATACTAGAAACACACTTCAACAGTAACTTCAATTGAACTTCCTGAAACAAAGTGAGTGACGTATTTTTACTATCTATAATTTTTTCATCTTTTCCACCTTGATTTCTAATATTCTATTTGACTACCAGCAGAAAAGAGAGAAGTGTCATGATTTACAGCATTTCAATCTCACTGGAGGATGTATCAGACATTTAATATTAAGGGCTAAATGATGTACATTATCTAGTGTATATAATACACTAAATAGAAAGATAGATCTAATGTTATAAAAGAAGCTTAGATGGCAAATAATTCACCGTTAGTGACTGGATGCACCTGGAACTGGCAGATAGGTATGTAGGGTTCCATCCATAACTCAAGATTTGCTGGGTTCCTTGCAGTAAACTCTAAGAAGAACACAATAGAAGTATGAAAATGCAGCCAAGCTAGTGCCATGTAGATCAATAATACTAATCGGTCAAATGTAACTAGATTATAATGTTGAATTTAGTCAAATCTATTGTATTTCTACCTATAATCTAGGTTCAGACCCCAGCTCTGCCTGCTGAGCCCCACATATACCCTGACAGTTGAAACACAGACATTAGCAAATCCTTTGGGTTTATGTTCATCTATCTTCTAAAACTTGACTGAAGGGTCAGATAACTGGATGTGTGCTGGTCAATACAGGGTTATAGAATAGATACCTACTAAGACCTGATATAAGAAAAAGCCAATTGAAGATTGTCTCTGCATTTATTATCACTAAAGATATTGCTTATAATATTTCTTGATGGTCCATATACCAAATATCTGTTAGTATAAGGATCATTATACAGGTTTCTTTAAGGATTAGTAGAGATTTCAATAAGATATCAAAAAACTAATGACCTTAAAAACAAGGAACATTCATACAGTAGAATACTACTCAGCAATATAAAGGAACAAACTACTGATAAATGCAACACTGTGGGCTAATCTCCAAAACATTACACTGAAAGAAGCCAAAGGAAGTCTATACAGAAGAGTGCATATTACATGATCCCATTTATATGAAGTTTTAGCACAAACAAATCCTTGTTGAAAGAAATCAGAGCAGCAGTGAGGAACTGATGGAAAGGGACAAGGGGAACTTTTCTGAGGTGATGGCTTTTTCTCCATCTTGATATGGACTTTGGGTTACATAAACATGTGCATTTGTCAAATCTCTTGGAATTGTAACACTTAAGATTGGTGCCAGTTGTTGTATATAAGCTATGTCTTATTATAAAAGGTATTAAAAGAAAAAAATGCAGCGTTATTTTCCTTTTTACCTTTGCTTTCAGCAAGGTCCAATTTTTAATAGTCAATTACAGATGACTAAGAGTACCGTGATGTTAGTATATTCTCCACCACCTATTTTAAATTATTATTAATTTAACAACCTTATTATACATTTGTCATGTAATAATGTCCCTCAAAGTCCTTTTTTAAAAGAGGCAGATTTATAAATCCGACCATATGTACAATCACACTTGCATACACGCTTACAAAGATGGGTAGAACTCTGAAAGGTACATTTAACAATTCAGGAAAAAAAAACTTCAAAAATCCTGACTTCTTATCACTCTCAGTCTTGATCTTTTTCATTTACAGAAGTCTATCTGAATAGTGCAAAAGATAAATTCCTCTCCTGATTTAGTTATTACATCAAAAATTTATTCTCTTTTGAAGAATGTAGCATCATTCAAGTGGAATATTTGCTTGAGAATAATACTGTATGAATATAAAATGTAGTTACAGAGGTTATTTGAAATTATCCAAGTACAGCTACTCCACAGAATTCCAAACCCTCTCTTCTTACATAATGTTAAAATTGTTTGAGGGTGCATGATTAATATAAAATGAAAAAACACCGAATTTTTAGTTACTACTAGTCATACTTAAAATGTAGATAAAGGGCATGATTGGGAGGATTAAAGACCTAAATGTAAGACCAGACACTATAAAACTCATAGAAGAAAACATAGGAAAAACACATTTTCACATAAATCACAGCAAGATCTTTTTAACCCACCTCCTAGAGTAATGAAAATAAAAAAATAAACAAAAGAAACCTAATTAAACTTAAAAGCTTTTGTATAGTAAAGAAAACCATAAACGAGACAAAAAGACAACCCTCAGAATGGGATTAAATATTTGCAAATGAAGCAACTGATGAGGGATTAATCTCCAAAATGTACAAACAGCTCATGCAGCTCAATATCTTCCTATTGTTTTCAGGACATTTTTATTACCTTGTAGAAAATAGCTTCACAGTCTCTTGCATAACCCCCACAATAGCTCTTTAAGAAAGACTATGGCAAGTTCTACTTCTGTCTCCAAACTGTTTTCACCTCCACAATTCTTCAAGGAGAAAAAAACATTGTTTTTAACATGCAAATTAATCATCAAGCTTCTTTGGTTGTTTTTTTCTCTAGATGCTGAAAGAGAATAGTGTGTTTTTCATTAGGTAGGTTTTTTGCCCACGGCAAGTACTGCTACAGTAGCATGAACACTGCTCAGCTGTGCTATCTCATAATGCAAGTATGCAGCATGGCTGTTGGTTAAAGGAATCAAGGTTGATTCCTATTGTGTAAGTTTATATGTTCAGCTTCCTCAGGAAAAGAGAAATGCATGGAAATAAGATTTATCACCTATCAGACTGGAAAAATATAAAGGTTTGACACCAGATTCTGTTAGTGAGGCTGTAGAGAAAATGACAACTCATACATGGATGGGGTTTTAAAATTTTGTACAACTTCTGGGGAAGTTGGCAATATCAACCAAAAGCACAGGTGCATTTACCCTGTCATCTACTCAAGCATTTGGTGCTGCAAATGTGTGTAATGGCAGTAAATGTATATGCAGTTGATCCCTGAACAACACAGGGGTTGGAATGCCAACCCCTGGCCCCAGATCCATAAAGACAAAAACCCAGGTATGACTCTACGGTCGGGCCCCCGTATCCCCAGTTCCACACTGAAGGATTCAACCAATCACAGACCCTGTGTTTATTACTGTAGTAAAAATCCAAGTACAAGTGGACCTGCTCAGTTAAAATTCATGTATTTGCATTTACTCCAGCAATCCCACTTCTGTCAATTTATCCTACAAATATACTTGTGCTCAATGATGTGTGTACAAGATTATTTGCTGTGACATTGTTTATAATAGCAAAAGATTGGAAACAACTGAAGTGTCGTCCATTTATAAGGAACTGGTTAATAAACTGGTACAACCACACACTTAACACTAGGAAACTGTAAGTAAGCTCTCTCCAAATCTAAGAAAGATCACCAAAATATACTGTTAGGTGAAAATAGGAAGATACAGAACAATGAATGGAGGATTTTACCATTTGTAAAAGAAAAGAGATACAATAATTTGTTTTTGTTTATGTTTATTTGCATTTGTTTATGTTCAGATGAAAAAACACAGCAAAGTATATAAGCAACAACAAAGAATGTGGATACTCTAGGGAGAGGGGTAGAGAAGTGGGGAATAGGATGGATGGGTACAGAGGTGGGTGCCCACCTGATAGGAATTGCAAAATGGGCATTTGTCTCACTTTAAGTGATGGTAATTATAAAATGAATTTTCTGTCTTTTAACAGGAAAAAGACTGCATGTGTTCTTTCCCCATTTTTGTACTGAGTTCTTAGTCTTCATTAAAATGACATAGTTTTGGGGTTTTTTTCTCAAAAGAATTAGCCCTTTGTCTGTAATATTTGATGCTAACATTTTTTTCTCAGGGTTCGACTTCATTTTTGCTATTACTTGCCAAACAAAAGATTATGAGTTTTATGCAGGTAAATTCAATTGCTTCTTTGTGTGTGTGACTTTGAGAATTTGTGTCGTTCTCTGATAGGCCTTTCTCATTCTGGCAATGATCAAACAACAACAGCAACAACAACAACACTATGTTTTCTTCTAGTACCTTTTTTTTTAAAGATTTATTTTACTATTTATTTATTGTTTATTTTTGGCTGCGTTAGGTCTTCGTTGCTGCACATGGGATTTCTCTAGTTATGGCGAGCAGGGGCTGCTCTTCGTTGAGGTGCGTGGGTTTCTTATCGCAGTGGCTTCTCTTGTTTCGGAGCACGGGCTCTAGGCACACGGGCTTCAGTAGTTGCAGCACGTGGGATCAGTAGTTGTGGCGCACGGGCTCCAGAGCACAGGCTCAGTAGTTGTGGCGCATGGGCTCCAGAGCACAGGCTCAGTAGTTGTGATGCACAGGCTTAGTTGCTACATGGCATGTGGGATCTTCCTGACCCAGGGATCGAACACACATCTCCTGCATTGGCAGGCAGATTCTTAACCACTGTGCCTGCAGGGAAGCCCTCTGGTACCTTTAATTGTTTATTTTTAATATTTAAATATTTTGTCTACTTGATTTTATTTTGATGCAAAGTGTTAGGTAAGAATTTGACTTTATTTTTTTTTTCTGGTAGAAATCTCTTTGTAATCCATTTGACATCTTCAAAATATACCAAATTCCTGTATGTACTTGTGTCACTAATACACTTTTTAATTTATATGCCTTCAGAATATATTTTAATGTCTATAAAAGTTAGTTCCCTCTCATTGCTATTATTTCTCAGACATTTTCAGAATACCCTTTTCTTTTTCATTTTTTATTTTTCCACATGACATGTAGAATCAACTTATTCTTTTCCAAACAAATCCCAATGTTATTTTAATCAGAATTGCATTTAATTTAACCCTTAAAAAACATAAGAAGCTTTCCATTTTGTCTTCTTTCATCATCTAAATTTTTCTTCATATGAATTTTGTACATACCTTGTTAAGATTACTTCTTTATTTTTTTGCTAATGTAGATATTAGTCTATTTATTTTGATGAAAAATTAAATAATTTTATTTTACACTAGGTTAATCCAATCTATGTCATTCTTTTGATAAATCTACCTAGATACTGTCTGCAAAGTTTATCAATCTAAATAGTCTATGGCTTTTATTTCTTTTCCCGTGGATTATAGGAAAAGCACCTGTCATGTGAAATAATTCTGTTTCCATTATTTCACAGCATCTTGTTTTAAAATCTATTTTAACTGTTATCTCTTAATATAGTTAAGCCATACACCAACTATCTATGTGGATTCTACATTTTCTTTCCAATCTAGCCATCAATAAATTCTTTAAAAATCATTTTCTTCTTTGACCTAATCAAACAACTTTCTTGATACATAAACATAAAATGAGTATAAAATTTTTAAAAATTGAGGCAGGCAAACAAAACAAAACAAAACAAAACAACTGTGTATGCTTGATACTTAAATTTCAAGATGCATGGAAACAGAAAGCAGGGAAAGGAAAGCAAGAACCATGGCAGATGGGATAACTGCCTTCACAGGATGCAACATGAAAAATCCCCATAATAACAGGACAGCAATTTGAACAGAAGAATTCTAGATTACCTTAAGATAATCTTTCCTATTCATAAAAAATAACATGATTATGAAAATGATACATTTTATATATCTACTTGGCATGATGGGCATACTGAAAAGGACCAAGGAAATACTATAGCTCTCAATTAGCTGCTTTTAGTAGTATAGAAATAAATGTTTTCATTTTCCTGTTAAGTCCCCAGACTTTTATTTGACATCATCTTTCTTATTTAGTCTTGATTTAATTTTACTGCACTTATCGTTTTTCCATGTTCTTAATACCCTTATGCTACTACATCTCATGTTAAACAGTTTAACATAATATGTTTATAGAATACAATAGGAACCGAAGCACATATGTAGACATAGGTTGCCCGTGCACTATAAAGGACCGTCAGGAGGTGTAAAAGGAATGGGAAGAGTTTGTTCAAGAGCGTTAGAAGAAAAGTACA
The DNA here is from genome assembly GCF_030028045.1 of Hippopotamus amphibius kiboko. Classification (NCBI taxonomy): domain Eukaryota; kingdom Metazoa; phylum Chordata; class Mammalia; order Artiodactyla; family Hippopotamidae; genus Hippopotamus; species Hippopotamus amphibius. Next base: position 54,466,916 of record NC_080188.1, read on the forward strand.
AGAGTTTATCTGGGAAGGAAGGTAGAATCAAGGAATATGTAAAGAGTTAAAAGTACTTCACTGATGCTAATGTAGTCATTGTTTTTTAGAGAAAGGATTGATATAGGTTAGTTCTTTTAACCTTTTTGTTATTTGAGTTATTGTGTCTATTTAACTGAATTTTAAACCTAATGTAGGGTTTTGGTAAAGATTGATTAGATAATAGGTTAATTCTACAAGGTGATTAAGCTGTTCCCCTGAGGGAGGGAGGCAGTTTGGGGAGATGTATTATTTCTTTCAGACCCTTAGAGTGCCATTTAATCCAGCTGTTCAAACATGAAGCCATTTAAAGTGCTTTCTGCCACTCAGAAGAAAATTCTAGATAATGTAGATAATCGGCACTAATGACATGTCCAGCACGACAGGGGATCTAGATGGAGGCAGAGATTGTAAAGGGTCAGAACTAGGCATGCACGAGCAGGGAGCAAGTTCCATCATGGGGCTGAGAAGCAGTTTTAGGAGGAGATTGTTCCATGAATAATGAGTTCTGAGAATCATTACCCAAATAGACCCCAAATCACCAACTAAAAGGCACACTTAAGAACAGGGGAAAATGGGTATTTGCTTGCTTACAAGATGATTCATTGATTCCTGCCATCAAAATTTTGCTCCGAGCTGCTGGATTTCACACTGTATCATTTCAAAGGCATAACTTAGCTTTTACTACTGTTTTATCATTAGGGCTTTTCTACTTTCTTTGGTAGAAGCAGAGTGTCGGATTTTAGAGGATGTGACAGTGGAATGTGGGCATCAAATTGAGGTTGTTGGGTAGGTATGTGACTGGTTCCTTTTGGGACCACAATTCTCCCAGTCCACCAGATATCAACACCAGCACTGCAATTATAAGGCCTGAATGGTATATTCAGTCTCCCCATCAAATCCAGTGGATGTAGATACAGGAAGCATGCACGGTTCTTGCCAAGCCCTACAATAGATAGAATTCAGTTCAGGATGTCCTTTGCATACAAAAGCATCTTTAGGGAGACAGTTATACAGTTAATAATGGCAGTGACTGTCAGGGTCCCAGTATGCACTTCTATTAGGTTATATCTAGTATTAGAGCTTAGACAAGGAAAGATAGACCTGATACCATGTAAGAAGAGTCTGGTCTGCAATGCTATGAAGCAGATTTTCATACTACTGAGCTTGCCTACAGATTCTAGGATTTACCAAGTTCTGCTAAGTCCATGTTTCTCAAACTTAGTAAAATGAGAATAAACTGGAGAGACACTTAAACATGCATATCTCTGAGCCCCAGTCCTGCAGACAATTCAGTAGATCTAGGATAGGATCCCAGAATCTGGATTTTTAATAAGCACTCCTACTTGGATATAGCACACTTTGAGAAAGTTTGTTCTGGGCTGTCACTGGAGAATGTCATCCAGGTGGTAGATGAGAGCAGAGAAAGTTACTGAGGTTGAAAAGTGGTGATTTTTATATGACTGAATGATCTGGATTGTGGCTAAGGCTGAACTTCTGCAAAATCCAATAGGGAGAGAGAAGGCAGGCTAGTTGATCTGCTGATACAAGGAATAGAGCTCTGATTCTGGTCCAGTTTCCCTTAGTATTTTATCTGGCCATCAAAATTGGAGATTGTGTCAAGGACGAAAGGCAGGGACACTTTAATTGCTGGAGCATCTTGGAGGGTCCTTCAGAAATAGGAGATAAATTGAAGATTGCCCAACACAAGGGAATGCGTCATCTAAATATTTCTGGAAAGTAAAGGATCCCCTGGAATTGGGCTTGATCTCAGTTTCTTCCATGATCCCTCCACCAAAGTGGGATGCCATTTCCTAAGGACAAGAATTCGATTAATGAAGCTACTGCGATTTTTATTAACTCCACATGGTAGGTGAAGTTAAACTGTCTCTTTGAGCCTTCATATCTTCATCTGTAAATGGATATCATTATAATACACCTGTTGGGATTGTTGGGAGGAATGGGGAAAATAGGTAAAGAACACTTTGTCTGTATATACAGAGGCTCAATAAGAGAATTCTTATATATTTTTTTGCTTTCATGAACATCATGGGGTAGTGGAAAGAATGCAGATTCCATAGTGAGATTTAGCTTTGAGTCCCATCTCTATCACGTCCAGCTATATGACCTTGAACAGTTTACTTCCTACCTCTGCATCTAAATTACTCACTTAAAAAGTAGAATCATAATGCCTGTCTTGAAAGATTATCTTGAATACTAGTAATTATAGAGGAAAAACTCCTGGTATCTTATAGAAATTGATCAATAAATTACTGCTTCTCTCTCTCTTTCCTTTCTCCTCCTTTTTCTCCTCTCTTCCTCTTCTCTATTTGCAACTCCTTTTGCTGTTCTTATATTTTGAGGTTCTGAACTCGTGAAACCTGTGGAGAGGGAGTTGGTCTCCCGCACCCCACCCCCACCCCGGATTTCAACTATCAGCTTCAAAAAATTGCATAGGAAAGCCAGAGCTGAAAAGAGTGTGGATTTTTAAGTCAACATGACCAGGGTCTTCCTGAATTGCTTTCCTAGTCAATCATCTATGAAATGACCAGCTGGCTGGCCAGTAAGTTCACAAGGTCTGTGCAAGGAAAATGTACCAGCTCACAATTAGGTAAGGATCTTGCAGTCCAAGTGTTTTCTGGATTGATGTCCAAAAGTACCTATTGGAGGTTCTGGATTCTTTCTCGGTGAGTATGTGCATGGTGCCATCCTCCTTAGTTCTAAGAGCAGTCAATCCTTCCTTACTACACAAGCTCAAAGATGGTCAGTTCCTAGGCCAGGAAGCAGGTGTTAAAGTGTTCTAGAATGAAATCATGCCCTTTATACTGCAAGGAAACATGTGCCACTTTCCAGAAAACCCCACACCTCTTGGGCCTCCCTACCTCCCAAAAGAACCTTCCATTTGATACGTAATGAACTCTGGTCCTGCACCTTTGAAGTGGTCAATCATCTTCTACAATTTGGAGGGTGACAGTGAAGTCAGCCCACCTTCATCCTGTAGACAACAAAGACCACAGAGTCCACGTGGAGGCAGTGATCAGCATGTGGAAAATCTACAGCTCGCACACGTCGCCATGAATGTCCCAGGGACAATTTAACAGGAAGGAATGAATGGTTTATGTACCCGCAGTTTTTATATTATGTCCAAATGGAGATGTTTCCATCTGTAGAACAAGGTCCTTCACTGTGTTACCTCAAAGAGGAAAGACTTCAGCAGAATCGTGTCACTGGTTTGGTGTGAGACAGGGGATGAGCAGGGCTGGAAACCAGAGTCCTGGGGATTTGGTACCAACCAGGTATAACCACTGGATGACTAGCTTGGCCTGAGATCTGAGAAATAACAATGGGGATTGTTAGCCATCACAAGTTAAGGAAATGTACAGTTAAATACTAGAGCTGAGAAAGTAGGTGTCAGATGTTAAACTGAAGAGTATTATTAAGAACCAGAAATAAGGTCCATGGTTGAGTTATGGGATAACTCCAATGGATTCTGTAGGAGAGCATCCTCCTTTCTTGGAGATATTCTCATTGGGCCACTTTCATGAGTTGTACTGCTCTGTTACAATTAATGTATTATAATCATGAGCAAATCACCATTCAAAGTTAAATTGTAGACAGTTCCCTTGGAATGCCAAGCCCTGAGCCAGATGCTGAAGAATACCTGTCAAACACAACTGTATTTCCCGACCCTGTGATAACTCACCATCAATCAAGTACGTGCACGTAGCAAGTACTTTTAACAGGCCACTGATCCAGGAGCAAAGGATAGAAAAATAGACCATGCCTCCTCTCCCCTCAGGCTGAGAGCGACCACGTTAGGTAGAAATTGGCAAGTTAGATGAAGAAGCTAGACTGTGGAGAGCTGCATGCAACAGAGGGAGCAGCAACTACGCTTTAAAACCTTGCCTTTGTAGAAGCGGGCCAGGGAGGCTTGAGAAAAATCCAAGGTAACTGCCAGCACTTTGTGCTCCTAAGAATTAGAGAGCCCTGTTGTTTAGCTGAGCACCTTGATGTATTTCTAATGTGGAAATGTTGTGAAAGATCTGGAAAGAACTGAAACTCTCTTCATAATCAAGGGACCAGAATACGGAATTCAACAGCAATTAGGAGGCAGGGATAAGAAAGCAGAGAGGAGAAGGAGGGGTGATCAAGGGGTAGGAGCCCGGGTACCTTTCAGAACAGCTTGGCCTGAGGTAGGACAGCCAGAAGGTGTGTGAGGGACATGCTGCCTATTTTATTTGCGTTTGTAGCTATGTCTGTCTGCCTATCTATCTATCTATCTATCTATCTATCTATCTATCTATTATCTATCTATCTATCATCTATCTATCTATCTATCTATCTATCTATCTATCTATCTATCATCTATCTATCTACAGAGTGAAGAGAGATATTTTATCTCTCATAAGTCATAGAAAAATACAGCGTTCCAGGTTTAGGATGAAGCTTTGTGCAACAGGGGCCATAGGTTGATGGCAAAAAAAAAAAAAAACAGAAAAGAAAAACATTCATAAACTAGTTAATGGAAGCAGAATCTCAAAGTCCAAAGGGATCCTGAGAACAGAAGCCTTTTCATTCTCCCTTTCTTCTTTCTTCACACTCTGAATGTGCAGAGGGTGGTAACCTTTCTAAAAGATGTGGAATAGGTTTTGAGCCAGTCTAATCAAGATTCTAAAGTACAAAGTGACCCCTGTTGATATTTGGGTTATATTTAAATTCAAAGCTAAGAAGACTTTCTATTATATTCAGAGTCAAACTATTGAAAGATCTTGAATCCAAGGAATAAATTATTTGAACACTGATATTAATTATATTACAATTTTGGCTAAAACATTTTAAGAAGAATTTTGTTTTTATGTAGTAGGCACTTTTAAATTTGACTTCTTTCAAATTGGGCCAGAGTTTGGCATATATAAGGTGAATCTATGATTTTTTTAAAATGACAGGACAGACTCAGGAAAACATTCTTTCACCAGGTTTGGTTTGTTTAAGAATATTTTGTTCAGATACTGGCTCTGTGGATTTTTTTTTCTTTCTCACAATAATCTTCTGTAAGTATATAGGTATTTTAATTTATGGTCAGTAGTAGAAGCTTGAGCAAGAAAAACTTCACTTAATTTTTGTTGCTGAATGTAAAACATCTGACAGTATTTGCCAAGAAAACCCAAATTGCCTTGCTTTGTTTGCACAAGCGAAAGGAAAAGTCCAGGGTATCCAACTGCAAGTCAACATCAAAGGCTTTCCACAAAATGCAGGGAGAGTGACATGTATTTGGAGAAACAGTGTGAGATCCTTCTGTTACTAGGGCAGTGCTGGCTGAGGCTTCCTATGCTAGGCAACCACGGCCAAGGGCAACTGAGGTTTCTGTGTCTTTATTGCTGAGGTAGCTGGTCCTTTAGAGCCGAAGTTCACAGCTCTCTGTCCTTTGCTCACTCCCCCACCCTTTCACATCTGTTAATGATGGAGATTCCCAGCACATTTTCTATGAAATGAAACCATTCTAAAAACTTTCATAAAGTCAAACGTTTTGGAAAAAAAGGAGAAAAGGTCATTAAGTAAACATATTTTTTTTCTGAGACCTGATGCTAAGCACGCCATCACCTCGTATGAGTTAGTCAATGCATATGAAATTAACGCCACAGAACTATGGCCTCTACACTTGACCAACAAGTCTCAATTTCTTTCCCGTTATTAATTGGATCAGGTGTTCTTTTCTCATAAAGAAGTGGCCACAATCATGCATGTTAGAGGCAAGGCTGTAATTTAGATCACCCATGAGTTCCAAATTTCTAAGATTCTATAATTACATATTCTAAGCAAAGGATATGTCTTTGCAGGCATTGCTAATCTGAAATTATCTAATATTTGGGGAGACAAAGGATTCACACTGCCCCAAAGCTATGATGCTATGATTAATTATAAAATTGCTTCCTTTCTTTCCTTCTCTCCTTCCTTTCTTCCTCCCTCTTTCTTTCTTCCCTCTCTTTACCCTTTTTCTCTTTCTTTTCTTTCCTTCTCTCTCTTTCCTATACCTCCTCCTCCTTCTCTCTCTCTCTCTCTCTCTCTCTCATTTTTCCAACACATTATTGAAATAATGTTAAAATTAAAAGTTTTATTGAAGTATAACATTAGGCAGAAAACTGAACAAATCAAATCATAAGTGTGTAGCTTGGTAAACTTTTACAAAGTGAACAACCTTGTGTAGCCAGTATCCAGACCAAGAAATAGAAGTATAATAATATCCCGGAAATCTTCTTTGAGTCTTTTCCAAATTATTAAGCACTCTCCCCCACCTCAAAAAAAAAGCCTCATCACTATTCTGATCGGCAGCACATGGATTAGTTTTGCCTGTTTCTAAACTTTATATAATTGGGTTCATATAGTACGTACTCTGTGACTACCTTACTTTATTCAACATTACATGAAATGTATCCATGGTGCTGCTCATAGCTGTAGCTTATTCATTTTCATTGATGTGTGATTAGAAAAAAAGAACATATTTAGGAAAATATTTCTTCATGCAATTTGGTTTTTAAAAAGAGTCTGTAAGAAGAATATACCACAATTTATTTATCCATTCAATTGTTGACAGACATTTGTGCCAGTTTTTGATTTAATTTTTTTTTAAAGCTGCTAAGATCATTCTTGTACCTGTTTTGATTTCTGTTGAGTGTATAACTATGAGTAAAATTGCTGAGGCATACAATATGAATATGTTAAGTTTCTGTAAGTACTTCCAGAGTTGTCCAAAATGGTTATACCAAGAATTTCACTCTACAACTTTGCTAACACTTATTATCAGATTATATTTTGTTTTGATTTAGCACTACTGATGGATGTGCAGTGATATCTTAGTGTAGTCTTCATTTGCACTACCTGATAACTAATAAAGATGAGCCCCTATTCATTTGTCTATAGGCCATTTGAATATCTCTTTTGGGAAGTATCTATTTAATACTCAACCAAAAACGTAAAAAGAAAGCTGTTTTTCTACTCGTAACACTTCTGACACGAAACATATGTGTTTCCCGCACTTTGCATTCCTCCAGTTCTCTGCAGACACTGAGTGTCCTATATTTTAATTTAATTCTGGCACCATCTACCTGGAGTTAGTGCCAGATCCCACAAGTTAAAGGGCTCAATCCTCCAAGACTGCCCCCACTTCAGATGTCAGTTGCAAGTCCCAGGTTGTTGCCTGTACCACTGACTGACAGACTGGCTATTAATTGGAGGTTCCCATAAACTCCTCCTCAGGTTCGATAATTTGCTATAACAGCTCACAGAACTCAGGGAAACACTTTACTTACTGTTACTCATTTATTATAAAGGATATAACTCAGGAACAGCGGAATGGAAGAGACACAGGGCAAGGAGTGTAGGAAGGTGCACCCACCTGTGTTCCCCAACTCAGAAGCTCTCTGAACCTCATCATGTAGTGGTTTATGGAGGTTCCATTACTGGGCATGATTGATTAAATCACTGGCCATTGATGATTGCACAATCTCTAGCCCCTTTTCCCTCCCTTGAGGTTGGGGGTGAGACTAAATGTTCCAACCCTCTCATCACGTGGTTGGTTTCTCTGATAACCAACCCCAATCCTCCAAGAGTCACCTCATTAGCATAAAGGTATGATGGAAAGGGGCTTATTATGAGAAACAAAAGATGCTCCTCTCGCCCCTATCAGGAGTTTTTAAAGGTTTTGGGAGCTTTGTGCCAGGAAACAGAGAAAAGACCAAAAATATCTTCCTTATTATATCGCAGAGTCACAAGACTTTTCCTATCTTTAAATTAGTTTCTCCATCAGTTCTTATCGATTTGCAGGAATTCTTAATATATTTTGCATGTGAATCATTTGACAGAATTATATGTTGTGAGTATCTCCTGTCATTCTGTGGTTTGCCTTTTCACTGCATCTTTAATAAAGTTTAATGTATCAATATTTTATTTCTATGATTAGTTCTTTTTTTCCTGTGTGAGACATCGTTGCTTACTCAGAGTTCATGAAGGTATTCTCCTTTGTTAACGTCTAGAAATTTTATTCTTTTACATTTCACATTTAGGTCTTCATTTCAATTTGGAATGGAAGTTTGGATATGGTGTAAGATATGGATCAAGATTTATTTGTTCACATGTAGATAATCAATTGACCCAGCACTACTTATTGTAAAGGCCATCTTTATCCACTGCAGTGTAGTTTGACTTTATCTTAAGTCAAGTTTTCATATACATGTAGATCTATTTCTGAACTCTATTATCTATTTTATTGGGCTATTTGTCTACCCTTGCACCTGTACTACACTGTATCAATCACTATAGCTTTTTTTTTTTCTTTTTTTTTTTTTGAAGTTAAGTATGTTTTTTTTTATTTTTTTATTTTTTGGGGGGTACACCAAGTTCAGTCATCTGTTTTTATACACATATCCCCGTATTCCCTCCCTTCCTTGACTCCCCCACCCTCGAGTCCCCCCACCCTCCCCGCCCCAGTCCTCTAAGGCATCTTCCATCCTCAAGTTGGACTCCCTTTGTTATACAACAACTTCCCACTGACTATCTATTTTACAGTTGGTAGTATATATATGTCTGTGCTACTCTCTCGCTTCGTCTCAGCTTCCCCTTCACCCCCCGCCCCCTCCCATACCTCGAGTTCTCCAGTCCATTCTCTGTATCTGTGTCCTTGTTCTTGTCACTGAGTTCATCAGTTCCATTTTTAGATTCCGTATATGTGAGTTAGCATACAATATTTGTCCTTCTCTTTCTGACTTACTTCACTCTGTATGACAGATTGTAGTTCTATCCACCTCATTACATATAGCTCCATCTCATCCCTTTTTATAGCTGACTAATATTCCATTCAATCACTATAGCTTTAAAATAATACTAGATAACTCATAATGTAAACCCTCTAAATTTTATTTTCCTCAATATTTTTTTGGCCTTTGCATTTCCATACAAACTTTAAAATAATCTTGTCAATCCACCACCTCTCACACACATTTTCTGAAATATCAGTTGAGATTAGTTGGATAAGTCTGGGGGGAGGGTATTCGGTTTCTCTGATTTCTTTCCTCAGCTTGAGATACAAAGTTATAGGTATGAATATGAATGTTTATAGAAATATGAGGTTGAAAGTAGAGTTGTAATGTTGGTTCTTTAATGTAAAGTGCCTTAAATATGGTATTTAAAGAAAATTTTTTTCTAGAATGAGTTTTCTGTCAATATGTCTTTCATCCTCCTTCTTGCCCCCAGGTTGCATTGTGTAAGTGGTTTCAGTTGAAGTGAGGGTGCAGGCAGGGTAGAGGGAAGAGACATGGTGTCCATTTGGGGCTATTATAGTTAACTATTGCTGCATGACAAGTCACTCCAAAACTTAGTAGCCTAAAATGGCAACAACTATGTCACCTATCATGATTTTGGTGAGTTGATTGGGCTCAGTTGAGCTGTCCTTCTCTCCTTTACTTGAGGCCACTCAGATAGGTTGTGACAAGGTTGCAGTTAGCTTGTGCCAGAGGCTGTAGCTTCTCAATCTAGGATCAGCTGGGACCCTGGGACAGCAGCATTTCTCCCTATCCATGTTGCCCCTCCATGTGGCTTCACAAGCAAGACAGTTGAACTACTTATATGACAGTTTCAGGATTTCAAAAACGAATGTTCATGAATTACCTGTCTGGCTGGATACAGTGTGGGAGGGGCATCTACAAGGCTGTGAATACTTGGAAGCTTGGCTCATTGGACACCATCTTTGGAGAGCAACTGTCACAGGGGCGTATCAGAATCCCTGAGGAAGTGTATGTGTTGTTTGGTTAAAAAAAAAAAAGAAGGGTTTTAGATATTATAATAAAATTTACGGAAAACAAAGCTATTACCTTTGCAATTAAAAAGAAAAAATTAAACTTTGACTGCTTTTCTTTTGTTCAATGGAAAGACACAAATTATAGCTCATAGTTATCAACTGAGAGGTATGATCACCTAGTTAGTCACATCAGAATCTTGGGAGAGGATGTACTTTGTTTTATTTTGTGGTTTTTTTGTTTGTTTGAGGGAAAATAGCACATCAGAGAAGATGATGACATGTTTAGCTCTTAGCAATTAGACAATCAAAACAAAACTCTGATAAGCTGGCTTTCTTAGCTTCAATTGAGGTTTGCATTCATATTGACTTCCTGCTAAGGCAAAGTCTTTTACTATGTATTTTTATTAGATTAAAATAACAGAGGGACCTCAGGACTAAGCGTATTTGCTTTCAGAAGTTCTTTCTCCAACATTTTCCCCTCATCCCCAAAAACATGTTCAAAGTTGAAATTTTTGCATTACTTTACAAAAGAACACTTCTTTAATTCAAATTTGATCCTACTCTCTCTTTATGACCATCCAGTTTATTCCCTGGACACTGGATTAAAACAATGAAACTCCCATTAGCTTTCACATTCATTAGTGATAACATCTAAAATTTCAGACTTTTCTTTAACTGGGAAATTTTCAAGACTGCTCCCCAGAGAAACTGCACAAGGTCATTGAGCCCCTCATTAAAGAGCCTGACCCTTGGGAAGGTGTGAAGAGGCATTCTTCCAAAGATGATATTTTCACTACCCCACATGGTGTTCTACTTCCATAAATAAAACAGCCTAACTTAAGTCAGGTCATTTAAAGCCAATGTCCCGACACTGCAGACTGTGCTAAACAGCATAGGGAGATATATGTATGATGCAGCCAATATTTCAAATGAAAGAAATGTACTGAAAGAGACTTTTGAATAGCACCTTACTAAGCCCAAGAACAATTAAGCAAAATGTTTATTTGAAAATGGCTATCTTTTTTGAACGACAAATACTGGCTCATTTGTTTCAGACTGTCGTCAAAGTCGGGACATAAATATAATACTATTCATCTCCAAAGCTCAAAAGCCTAACTCATTGCATGGCATTCAAAAAGTATTTAATCAACATTTGATGAATGAATGAATCAATCAATCAATTAGAGAATATATTATATGCCCTTTAACCTTCCTTTTATCCCTAAACTGGAATGCTTGATGCTATGTGTCAGCTAGTCTCTAACTACATCTTGATTTGCTAGAGCATGATATTGGAAATTAGAATTGTGACTTGGCTCCATGACTGAGTTTTGAAAAGCCCATGTTTTCTTTTGCCCCTTGCCTCCAACTGTTATAGCCTGGATACTGTTAAATGTTAGTGAATCATGTTCTTGAAGGCTAAATGGAAAGAAACTCCACGCTGTGATCATAATTTGGCTCCCATCCCCATCGTGTTTTTCCACATTCAAAATATTGTAGAGAATGGCAGAGAATGTTCATGAATTGATGGAAGACATGAATTCCTAGATTGTAGAAGCACAGTGAGTTTAGAGAGATATAAATAAAAATAAGTCCAAAACTCAGAGAAATTGTAAACCATTAAAAGTCAGATAGAAAAAAATATACAAACTCAATAAGAGAAAAGACAGATTACTTTAAAAAAATAATAAACTTCTCCTCAGCAACACTGGAGGACAAAGGACAATGGAATACCATTTTCTAACTGTTAAACTATCAATTAGGTGCGCGGGGGTGGGGGTGGGGGAACAAGATATTTTTAGACACATAATGAGAGAATTGACCACACAGATATTCATTGTAAGAAGTACCAAAGGATACACTTTAACAAGAAGGAATTAAATCTAAGAGGAAAGAGTGGATTGTATGAAGCAATGTAAACAAATTGGTAAGTCTGATAAAAAATTTAATAAACTTTGTTTTTTTTAATTAATAAAGATAAAAATGGATGGCTGTTTAAAACAAGATAAAAATGTTAGAAAACAATAACATGGATATGGGAGTAGGTGTCCAAAGTTAAAGTACTATGAGTCTTCAATTTTTTGAAAGGCGTATAGAGATGTTAACTTTAGCCTTCTTTACAGCAAATACATATGTTAAAATTTTAGGGAAAGCCATGAAGATGACAAAAACATAACTTCCAAATCAGTAAAGGATGGGAAAAGAAGATTCAAAAAATAAATGATTCTAATGATTATTGGAAACTGTAAATAAAAAGAAAGCACAAAATAAAATAACAGCAATCAGGCCTATTAGGTCAGTAATCATGATACATGTAAATAAACTCAATAGTTAAAGAAAGACCCTCAGACTGAATTTTTTAACTCTAGTAATATGTTACTTATAAGAGATAATGGGTTTTAAAAAGAAATCCAAGTACATACTGTTTATAAGAGGAAATATGTTGACACTGAAAATTTGAAAACAAAGTAATGAAAATAGAATAATCTGGGGGAAAATAATTAAAAGATGATATAACCATATTAACACTAGAAAATTACAATTAAAATAAAAGCTTTATTAAAGATTAAAAGAGTCTTAATTTCATGATGAGAGAAAGTTACCAGGGAGATTAAAAATTCCAAGCCTGTATATACCTAACACTATAACCTTGAACTGTTTAAGCAAAAAAATTAATATAATTATAAATAGAAACAGAAACATGTAATGACATTAGGCAATTTGGACATGTCTCTCTTAGAAATTAAATATGCAGCAGCCAAAAGTTAGTGAAAATATAGAAGATTCAAATAACACACAAGGAAAAACACATTTATCAAGAAGAATTTTATCTAAAGACATATAAACTTACATTTGGAAAGCTCCCTAAGAAATCTTTCTAAGCCACTAAGGAAGTCTCAAAAAATACCAAATAATTAATATGTCTGAGAAATTCTTTCAATACATTACAGTAAAACCAAAAATTAATAAAAATAAATACCAAACAATTCATGAGTGAAAAAATAGAGATGATATTAACAATGGAAGCACAATAAAAACACTATGAATCAAAACTTGTGTGATACAGCTAAAATGATATTTAAAGAATACACTTGTCATGATTCACTACTTTGTCTTTCCTCACTTCTGTCCAGATCACCTCTTCACTCTATCAATATCTGCTAGAGGACGAGAACGTGGTATTGCTTAGTCTCATTCCCCTTAAATCAACTATGGAATTAAAGGCTTTTGTAAATTTCTAAATCATTAGGGTACTATCAGACCCATGTGGGAACTTTTTTGATGGGGAAATGGTTTCCTCCTCTGCCTATAATGTGTCCAGGATGGGTTAGGCCTCCTAGATCCACTTTGTACATGATACACAAAGATGGGCATTTTTCCCCATACTCATTAATTTAGCACAATCATCTGAAATGTGACTATCTGCTTACATAGTCCATTTCACCATCTGTCATTTATGCATGAATTAACCCAAAAAGTTAATACAGACTGAGAATCTGCAACATTTGCGGTCCTGTGCTAGGTGCTAGATTGAAGATGAGAAATAAACCGTCCTTGCCTGGTTATCACAGGAAGATAAGTAATGATTATAGTCAAGTACTCTACAGAGGAATAATTCCAGTGAGGAGGGTTGGAATTATTATGTGTAAATGAGAGTCTCACTACTCAATAGATTTAGAACATCTGATAGGAGGATGATAATTAAAAGGACATTATTACAGTCGTTCTCTGAAGACCTCAAAACATTTATAAATATTTTCCCAAATTGTGCCTAAGAGATAAGAGAAAAAACATGGAGGTCAATAATTTAGAAGCCTATAGAATATAAGAGCTGAAAAACACATCAAAATTCAACTATCAAGTCTTCCAGTTTCACTCCATAAGTGTAGAAAGCTGGAAAAAGCATTACTCCAGCCCTTAAAATTAGGAAAAAGCCAGACAAGTGGCAAATTAACAACTTTTCTTGAACCCATCTAAGAACTGAGGATTCAACAACTAATCTGCAATCTGCAGACAGATAGGTGTCTATGGGTAGGAACAGGACCTGAACTTACCTGTGCTTACCTGTGGCAGATGCCACTGGATTACATATTAGCCAGAAAGAGTGGCTGGTGAAAAATTGTTGACAAATTGCTAGCAGTCAAATGTCAGCTTGTGTGAAAGTGTGAAGTGTCTGGGAGATGCAGATGTAGTGGATTTTTCTTCTCTCACAGGCATTTCCTCCACAAACTCCTTGCAATACTCATAGGGAAGATCAGGGAGACCCCTGAGAAAGTCTCCCTCATGTTGCCCTTGCTAAAACTCTTCCCAGATCCAGCTCCCCTCTCTCTTAATCTGCAGAGGAAAAAGCAACAAAACTGTCACCTTAGTATACTGGTTGAAACCCATTGCATCTGGAGTAAGGGAACAGGAGGAACAAAAATGCTCTGCCTCTTTGGGAAAAATGAAGTACATGCTAAGCCCAGCACTAGAGCTAGAGGAGGAGCAGGAGCAGTTGGAAAGACTCCAGATTCTGAATATCTGCCTTGGATTCAAATTTAATCATAACATCAGAGAATAAACACTCCCTGCCCCATACTTCCTAACATGACGCTAACAAGTGCCGAGCACAAAAAAAAAAAAAAAAGGCAAGGAAATACTCTGAAAGAGCTGCAAGAGACAGGTTCTCTCTGGGGAGGATACATTGAGAAAAACTCTGTGGTACACAAGCCTACACCTAAACACAAGACATCACCAGAAGAATCCGAGGCTTATAACGGAACCGTGGCAACAACAAACGTCAGCTGAACTTCTGACAATATTAACACAAGCCACCACATTAAAGGTCCAGCAGAAGGAAAGGCATGCTCATCTCCAAGCATAAAATATATTTATCTCAGTGTAAGCTGTCATACACAATATATCTGTCTTTCATTAATAAATTAAGAAGCATAGGAAATGGTAAGAAAAAAGCACAGTCTGAAGAGAAAAAGCAATCATTAGAATCAGACTCATACTAAGCTTCCAGCTTACAAATTTAGACAAAGAACAAATTAAACCCAAAGCAAGAAGAAGGAAGGAGAAAAATAACTGATTATGATGTTAAAGGCTCTAATGGAAAAGGTAAGCAACAGGCACTAACAGGTAGCAAATGTCATCAGAGAGATGAAACTATAAGAAAAAATCAAATGGAAATACTAGAAATCAAAGGCATAGTAACAGATGAAGAGTACCTTCAACAGGCTTGTCGGTAGACTCAACATGGCTGAGAAAATAATCTGTAAACCTGAAGACAGGTCAATGAGAATTAGCCAACCTGAAATAAAAAATTGAAAAACCAGAACAGAGCATCCAAGAGATGTGAGACAATATCAAACAGTCTAACATACACATCATTGGAATCTCAGGAGGAGAAGAGAAATAGAGAGTGAAGTGGAAGCAACATCCAAAAAAATAATGTATGAAAATTTTCCAAAATTGATGACAGACTCATACAAAACAGATCCAAGTCGCTCAGAGAACAAGCAAGATAAATACCTAAAGTAAACACACCAAGACATATATTCAGACAATAAAAATGCAAAAATATTTTTAATTATAAGTAAATAAAAATCCAAACTAATATTCCTCATGAACTTAGATACAGAAATCCTCAACAAAATATTAGAAAATTGAATCAAAGGATATATTGAAAAGATAATACATCATAATTAAGCAGGGGTTCATCCCAAGAATGCAAGGCTGGTTCAACATTTAAACATCAGTCAATGCAACCCACTACACAGTATTAGTAGACTAAATAAGAAGAGCCATATGATCATGACAATATATGCATAAAAAGCATTAACAAAATTCAAAATTCACTCCTGATTTTTAAAAAACACCCCACAATTCTTAGTAAAGTAGGAATAGAAAGGAACTTATCCTAATGAGAGACATCCACAAAAAACTTACAGCTAACATCATGCTCAGTGATGAGAGGCTGAATACTTACCCTCTAAGATGGGGAACAAGACACAATATCCTCTCTCATCACGCCTGTTCAGCATTGTGCTGGAGGCCTTACCCAGTGCAATAAGGAAAAAAGGGATACAGATTGGAAAGGAAAACGATAAACTACCTCTGTTTGCAGACAACATGATTGTCTACATTGAAAATCCCAAAGAATCTATAAAAATGCTCTAGAAATACTGAGTTTAGCAAGAACATTGGCTAAAAGGCCATTATAAAAAAAGTCTATTATATTCCTGTATCCTAGCAGTGGCAAATTGAAATTTGAAATTTAAAAAGCAATACTACTTACAATGGAATCAAAATAAAAAAGTACCTACGTATAAATTAAAGTGTGTGCAGTTTGTAGTTTCCATATGTTGAAAAGTACAAAACATCATGAAAGAAATCAAAGAACTAAATAGCTAGAAGAATAAAATGTCCATGGATTTTAATTCTCAAATGAGTTTAGTCTGTAGATCTATAGATGCAACGCATTTCTAATCAAAATCTCAGCAAGCTCTTTGGTAAATATTGACAAACTGATTCCAGAATCTACTTGGAAAGGCAAAGGTACTAAAAGAGGCAAAACGATTCTAGAAAATAAAAGCAAGTTGTTTAATTAATAGCATCATACTTATGTTACTCTTTTAGTTTTGATAAATGCACCATGTCTCTGTAAAATGTAAACATTTGAAGAAACTGAGTGAAAAGGGTAGGGGAACTCTCTATACCATCTTTGCAATTCTTCTACAAACCTAAAATTATTTCAAAGTAAGAGTTTAAAAAAATGCAATTCCATTCCCACTCACCAAATTGATGAATTCTTGGAAACCCAAAATGGTAATCCCGAGCCTGATCTGGTTAAGCCACAAAACTGCATTTTGCAGACGGACATTTTGCAGATGGGCTGAGGCAACATCCTGTGTCCTGTTGACTGGTTTTCTCCACTCTCCACCTCCGCACTGGCCCTGTGATGGCTCTGCTGAGGACACTGGCGATCAAAAGAAGACAGGACTTGTGCCATTGCTCATGCTTTCCATGTAAACAATTTTCCCCTCATCCTGTTTTCCTTAAAACTTTGACCTAATTTCTTTCACATGCTGAGTTAATGCTCATGACTGTGTAAAGGCAGCTAAAAATATCAGTAAGGTCTGCTGAAGTTCAGAAATGAAGACCCCATTCATTCAAGTGCTGCACTCTTGAGTCATTATTTCTTTAAATGCATGACACAAATACGTTCCTTTCTCTCTTCTATTGATAATTTTACATTAAGACATCATTAGAAAGCAACATCCGGGCTACTTTTCAAACCGCACTGGCTGAGCTCATTTTTTTCCCTTCACTAAATGGACTTTTGATTAGCAATCATAATAAAGAGCAAAGTGTGGTGTTCAGAAGACTTAACTGGCTGCTTTCAAAGTAAATCGTTAAGTCCACTGGTCAAGTTGTTTCTGGTATTTAACAAAGGCACAAATTTATTCTTCCAGAAAGTTAGTGAATTTGGGGTTTTGGGGGGAGTTTTTTGATAATCTTGACTCTTGGGCATTTCTTCCCACAATGGAGCATTTGTTCCTGGAGAGGCCCCTCTCAGGCAGGCCCAGAGAAACAGAAGTTTGGGAAGACATGTAGGTTTACTAAGTTGGAGATGCACTCTTGCTATCTTTCTTTGTGTTTACTTCTAGCGGTCATTTTACCCATTCTATTTCTACCAACAGAGAAGCAATAGGGCTGATGCCTTCAACAGAAGGATTAAACGAGTGGGAAAAGATCTAGAAATTTTTATTTGCTAACAGAAACTGTCAAAACAAATATGACTTCTGATTAATCTGAAGATCAAATAAGTTAGCTTTTGCAAAATGCAAAGTAGGCAAGTTCCTTGCTCAAAGCTTCCTGTCTCCCATCTTTAATGATCTTTTCTCTTCTTCATGTAGCATCCTTCTTGATTTCAGAGATGTAGCACTCTCTAGCTCTGTGCTACACATCAAAATTTACTTTCAGGCAAAATCTGCTATCATGCATGCACACTCTAGTACGAATTTAAGTCGTGTCACCACCTCCAGGAATACCTGTATTTAGGACTTGAGTTCAAATTGAAGAATAAGTGATATGTTTCCAAGAATTTTAGGTATTGACAATCCTAAGAGGTAAGTGGACAGAAGCTAGACAAAAAGGAACCTTGCTGTAGCCTCAGAAATCTGTCTGCCCCAAGGTTGGCACAAATGAAAACACTCAAAGGTGTTTTTTAATACTTACTGCAGTTTCAGGTTAAATCATCAGGGCAAGTATTATTTTTCCTTCTCTCATTACTCACCTTGTTGTTACTTTAATCTTGGTTCAGTGTGACAAATGGGGATTTTGCCAGGGGGTTAAAGAAGAAATGAGCTGAATTCCACCCATATTCAAGGCCCGTGGTGATGTCCTCCCCAGTTTAATGTGCCATATGTTTTGGCACAGTGGCACTTCACTCCCTTCTAAAACACCCCTTCGCTTGTGTGGCATCCATCATTTTGCTTGTTGACTTAGTTTCATTTCTGTTTTTCTGGCCTGCTCAACTGCCTGTAACAGCATTAAATTATTCTTCTGATCTTTCTGTTGCCCTGAGTTTGCATACTGGAATTTATGGATGACTTTAAACCTAAAGGGCTTTCTGATAAAGGTAGATGCCAATAAAATGATAAAGGTCAAAGGAAAACCGGACACTTTAAGGAGGCAACACCCTTCATAAAATGCTATATTTTCAACTTGCAGAGAATTCAGTACAGAAATTAAGAAATGAAATGGACTTTAAAGATTGTCCAGCCCAACCTCATTTTCAGCTGTGGACACTGAAGCTTAGAAAGGGTAAGTTACAGAGTTATCCAAGGGCAGAATTGGAACTTGAACATGGCACTCCCGATTCAATTCACTGTATGTCCACTGCATTGTGCTGACTCTTTTAATGACATATTCTTAATGACAAAAGAATGTGGAGAAGAGAGAATAGCTACCAAGTCAGAAAAAGTACAAAGAATATTTCCTTGTTTCCTTTTTAAAACTAAAGTCTTACTTTAGAGAATTTTTCTAACGTTAAAATGACCATCTGATCATGAAAATCGTGGTGTGATGTGGATGAGGCATTTTATTTTTCCATCTCTCCCACACCTATCTATATACAGTCTCCAAGTCCTATTGCTACTCCCTTTGCAGTGTCCTTGTCACCATCCCTTTCTTTCATTCATACTGCCACTCCTATAGCTTGGAAATGTTATAAATTTACGTGTAGATTTTGGAGTAGATTTTTTTATGTTCTTTATTGGAATATAATTGCTTTACACTGTTGTGCCAGTTTTTGCTGTACAAAGTGAATCAGCTGTATTTACACATATATCCCCATGTCCCCTCCCTCCCATGACTCCTTCCCACCCTCCCTATCCCAGCCCTCTAAGTCATCAACCATCATCAAGTTGATCTCCCTGTGTTATGCAGCAGCTTCCCACTAGCTATCTATTTTACATTTGGTAGTGTATATATATCTATACTGCTTTTTCACTTCATCCCGGCTTCCCCTTCGCCACCCCCGCCCCCGCCCCATGTCCTCAAGCCTTTTCTCTACATCTGCATCTTTATTCTTGCCCTGTCACTGGGTTCATCAGAACCATTTTTTTCAATTCCGTATATATGAGTTAGCATACGGTATTTGTTCTTCTCTTTCTGGCTTACTTTGCTCTGTATGACAGACTCTAGGTCCATCCACCTCACTGCAAATAACTCAATTTCATTCCTTTTTATGGCTGAGTAATATTCCATTGTATATATGTGACACATCTTCTTTATCCATTCATCTGTTGATGGGCATTTAGGTTGCTTCCATGTCCTGGCTATTGTAAATAGTGTGCAGTGAACATTGTGGTACATGTTTCTTATTGGATTATGGTTTTCTCAGGGTATATTGGAGTAGTTTTTTTTTAATTAAAAAAAATTTTTTTAAGATCTTTATTGGAATATAATTGCTTTACACTCTTGTACCCGTTTTTGAGGTACACCAAAGTGAATCAGCTGTATTTATACGTACATCCCCATATCCGCTCCCTCCCGCGACTCCCTTCCACAACTCCCTCCCACCCTACCTGTCCTGGCCCTCTAAAGCATCACCCATCATTGAGTTGGAGTAGATTTTTTAACTGCTAGTTTTTGGTTTGAGTTCTTCTCTCCCCCTTCCAGTCCATGATGATGAAAAGACCCTCTAAATTAATCTTGCTGAGACGTCACCTTTGATGTAATGTTATCATCAATGGAATATCTGACTTCCACTTCTTCTGACTTGTTAGCAATGACAAGGCTATGATCCTTCACTGTTTTCCAGTTTGGGGATTGTTTGTTGGTTGGTTTGTTTTTTTGTCTTGTGTTTAGCCAGTCCAAATAACTTTGCTCTAGGAGAGTAACTACAGGAGTTGCATGGTATCGAAGAATGACTAGAGACTTCAGGGATTGTCACAAACTAAAGGCACCCCCTTTCACGTCTGTTTAAATTACTTTCCCTTCTAGTCACATTTTCCCAGTGGAAAAGGTCAAACAGCGCCACAGCACTCACCACTGTTTCCGTTTTAGTCCTTCTGTCTTGACGTTGTCATAAGAATGAATTATCTGCTCCTGCCATGCACGTAGTCACAAGGTCTTGCTGTGCTGCTGACCAGCAATGTTCCCAGGGGGTTTCCATGCTTTGGCCTGGGGTGTTACTGTGTCCTTTCAGAAAAAAAAATCCTCATATCTGCATAGTGAGGCAGCCTAAAGGATTTGCCTTGCAACTTAGTGAACATCATTAATATCCTTGCAAACACTGCATTCAAGTCTTTATCATGTTGACCCACAGCAGCGAAAATGAAGCCAGGATGCTTGACATAGGTCCAAAGGCCAATTATTGCCACTCGCCCTGTGAGCTATTCCTCCATATTTCACCAATATGTCTCATCCTTCCTTCAGAAATCATGTTTTCTGAGAAAAACAAAAAACAAAAAACACCTTGATTGTTACCACGAAAAGATCCTGCCCTACTTTAGTCTTAAGTTGAAAATTATCTTCAAAGAATTAGCTATTTTAAAAGAGCTTTTTTTTCCCCTTCTGAAATTAGCAGAATGTATCAGCAAATGAAAAAATGTGTATAAAAATAGTTTTCATATATGTAAATTTTAAGTAAATATGTAAAAATGTTTTCATACATATTAGCAGCATTACTCAATTCAGTGCTTTTGAATGAATTTAATGAACCACAGAGCCCTAGGTAAGACACTATAGATACAGAGAAGACAATGTCACCGTCCCCATCACCCAGGGTCTCATCATCCAGCAGGAGAGACTGTTGTGTAAAGAATCCACTACAATTAGATGTGACAAGTGCTTATATGGGCATATGAGTAAATTGTCATGTAAATTTTCTCACAGTAATTATAGGCTCCCAATCTACAAATTTTTTGAAACTTTGTAAATCTGTCCCCTTATAAAATAGAAAGTAGATGGAAAATAAGCACTTTGTCAACTTGATCTGTTGATAGTGGCTCTCGAAGAACTGGGTTAGAAATGATTTGAAACTATTTCCAAGCTCAGCAGAAAAAAGTGTTTTGATTAATTACTGATGGCAGCCGTCAGCCTACGAGTAAGAAGAGGGTGCCTGCATGTCTCATATTTGCCACCTCTAGTCTATAACATGCAACTACTATGTCAAACTTTCTCTAACCTATCACAGATGCTAAGACATCATGATCACTTTTGCCAAAATTCTCATCATTTACATTTCACTAAGAGACTCTTTACTGGGAATAATGAAGTTGACAATAGTAGTCCCTTCATCACGTCCTTTACTATCTGAGAGATGAAATTGTTAGCAAGGCAAATCAAGAATGAACTTGATTCTCTGTTTTAAGGACATGAGACTTTCAGCTGATATTTGATCCCGTCAGTACTATATTTGTCTCTCTGCCAGTCCTATGACCTGCATCAGAATGTCTTGACTGGCAAATACAAGGTAACAGGTTCTCTAATCTTAAAATAGTTAGAAACGTCAAAGCCCACCAGTAGTCGAAGAAATCACAAAAGAAAAATTCAAAGGACTTAAATTCATAAATATTTAAAATGCATTTAAATATGTCAAAATCACAAACAAAAGTCAAACAACATGATGGGCACGGAAGAACATTTTCTAAAAATATGACAAAGAATTGATATATTTAATTGGTATGAACTAATCGACCAAGTTGGAGTACAAATTAGACGTGGCTTAAACCTACAGAGCTAAAGTGCCATTTGTAGTCATATCATTTGTAGTCATGGCCTCCCCCGCAAATTATCCATGAATGAAAGAGGTCCATTTAGTTCAAAGAATGAGACCTGTGTGCAACTGACTCATAGGGAGAAATCCCACCAGTGTGACAGTACTACTGACAATGGGGCCTATGCATCCCAGTGTGGCCAGTGCTATGATCCCAGCACCACCTAGAGCGGTTGACTATTTACAAACATTGCTAAAGCGACTAGTAAGTGCCAGGCAATCTTCTAAGCACTTTACAAATATTTATTTAATCCTAATAACAACCGTCTGTGGTGGGTATTATTACAAGCTCCGTTTTACATCCGAGAAAACTGAGGTATAAAGAGGTTAAGTAACGTGTCCCAAGTCACACAGCTAGTTAAGTGGGAGATCTGTAACTGAATTCAGGCAGCCTGGCTTAAGTCTGTGCTCCTAACCATGATGTGGAGGGACTAGCTTACTCCTCAGCATTCCCCTTTTCAAAGAAGCGCCATGCCTGGGCTCCCAAAGGTATTTTTCTTTCATCTGTGTATAAAATCCCATCCACTTGCTCTTGGTTTTATTTGCCAACTTTACTGAGCAAGTAATTAAGAGTCCATGCAGGAATACACAACCGATTGAAAGGATGCTTGGCACTCCATGGGACAAGAGAGCTTCATTCTTTGGGAAAATAAAAATTAAAATGCAGAAAGTACTGATAATCTGAAAGAGGGAAAAAAAAAAGCTAACAAATATATCTGTTACAGAATGATTGTGTCCTCCCAAAATCCATACATCGAAGCCATAACCCCAACGTGACTGTATCTCCAAGATAGGGGACTTTAAAGAGGTAATTAAGGTCAAGTGAGGCAAAGCAGTGGGGCCCTAATTTAACAGGACTGATGCCTT
Organism: Hippopotamus amphibius kiboko; assembly: GCF_030028045.1. Taxonomy (NCBI): domain Eukaryota; kingdom Metazoa; phylum Chordata; class Mammalia; order Artiodactyla; family Hippopotamidae; genus Hippopotamus; species Hippopotamus amphibius. Next base: position 54,489,865 of record NC_080188.1, read on the forward strand.
TATGAGAAGAGGAAGAGACATCAGGGATACATGTGCACAGAGAAAGGCCATGTGAGGACACAGCAAGAAGATAACCATATACAAACCAAGGAGAGAGTCCCGAGGAGGAACCAACTCTGCCAACATCTTGATCTTGGACTTCCAACCTCCAGAACTGTGAGAAATAAATTTCTAACTTTTAAGTCACCCAGTTTATGGTATTTTGTTATTGTTAAACTACTACAATATCAATGAGAAAGTATGATTAACTTTCAATACAGATTATATAAAGAAAATAATAAGAAAAATATAGATAACCTGATGCTAATACATTTCAATAAAAGCACAATTTTCTGGAAGTATGAAAAATTGTATGAATCATCTCAATCCATTCCTGGATATAATTTCTTAGTAAAGAATAAATTAAAATATACTTCATTCATACCTGATATAATCCATCCCTGTTATAATTTCTTAGTAAATAATAGCAGTTATCCTTGATATAATTTCTTAGTAAAGAATAAATTAAAATATACTTCCTTAACATGAAACAAAACTATCTAGAACCAACGACCTATATGGCTCCCATTAGTGTAACTGCAGCGCAGTGGACAGGTCTCAAGCTTGCTGCCCAAGGGCCAGATATGACCTACAAATAAGTTTGTTGGGCTGCTTCATTGTTTTGTCTTTAACTTGTCCTAGTTGCCAGCATTTAAAAATCACATTTTAAATAAACTTCTAGATTTTTGGCTTTTGGCAGATTAGGCTCACATGACAACAATTAACTGTAGCTGAATTCAAGCTGCAAATGAGCTATGCACGCTCAGGTTTGCCATGAAGAACAGGTGACGCTGACTGTTTTATGCCACTTGTGTTGTCTTCTTACCATAGCCTGTGTCACTTGTTTGTTTCCTGCCAGGCTTTTGTAGGCATTTGCGTTCACATCACTTCTTTAAAGGCAGCCCCATCGAAGTCAGGAATTAGAATGTCCATGATCACTGTTATTCAACATTATTCTGAAAGTTTTAACCAAGACATGAAAACAAAATCAAAGGGACAAATATCTGAAAGAAGAGGACGCATTTGTAACCATTTGGAAGTTATATAATCATTTGTCTGGCTAACCCAATTAGAGTATTATTAGAAATAATAATGTTCAGCAAAATGATATATTACAAAATAAATATACATATAGCAAAAGCTTTCCTAGGGAATACTAACAATCAGTCAGGGGATATCAAGAATTTAGAAAATTGCATTCACGATGATAAAACACTTGCTATACAAGAATTAATCCAGTGGGAAATTGTACTTGTATGAATAAAACTACAAAATTTAAAGTCCAAGCATATGTAAGAACTTAGTACATAACAATAATGATATTTTGAACCAAGGGAAAACAGTTTGGATTATTCCATAAATCATGATAAGCTAATGAGCTTAGTCTAACTGAAGGGGAAAAAAAGTTCTACCTACACAACTTAGGCACATGGAAATAAAAAATCAAAACGATCAAAGAAGAAAATAAAAGTTAATGTCATATTTATTTTCAGAGAATCTTCTGAGTAATGTGAAAATAAGGAAGTAGTAAACAAAATAGATTGACATGGTAGATATGGAAACAAAATGTAAGATAACAATGTTAGATAACATAAGTAAGACAAACTAAAAACAGAATTTGCCTCATCTCAGAACCAAAGGTACACACTTTTATTACATCAAGAGTATAGGCAAAATGATAATACAAGGTATTATACCAGTATATACCAATACACCAGTAAAAATAAGCAAAGGCATGAATAATAATCTGAAATAAAAGGAAAAGAAATGGTAAACAATACATTGTTATATATTCAACTTCACTGGAATACAGCAAAAACCAGTTAGTCACAATTTTTGTTAAATCAATATTGTTATATATAATATCAATATCATTTTATTATGACTATATAAGTATCATTCACTCTAGAACTATCCAGTGTTTCTGATTATATTTCCTTTCTTACACACATTTCTATTTTCCTGGAGTTAATAATTGCTTACTAATTAGATGTTTGATCTCTTGGATTGTTCCTAATTTTCTTATCTATTCTCTTCTACATTCAATCTGTATTTTTTTCTCCTTTTTTGAGTCTTAATTTTAACTTTCAATCCTTTCCCAAATGTGTTGCTTTGGCCATATCTGGTATCATTTCCTGGAGCTATTTCTTATTTGATGACTGTTTATTTTTATCTCTTTTATTGTTTCACCATGTAATATCTTCTCTCATATCTTGGAAAATAATACTAATATTTTTCTTTTCTGTTTTCTTCTACTTTCTGTATTGTTTTCAAATCCCCTGACTTCCTTTTTCTGTTTACTTGTTTGGGTCTCTGGCTTTCATGTTAAAGCATTTTCTCAGGTGACCTGGAGATCTTTGTCTATTTGTTTATAGTGTTTAAAGAAGGACTAAAAAGCTGATTGGACACTCAGGTGCATGGTGAAGTCTGTCAAATGGTCGTTAGTGAGTGAGAAACCTGGCTATTTTGCTAGAGCACTTGAAATGGTCAGTATAGGTCTTATTTTTTAAGGTATAATTGATTTACAATGTTTCAGGGGTATAGCAAAATGTTTATATATATACATATATATATATAATTTATCCTAATTTATCATTGTAGGTCTTTTTGTGTCATTAAATTTCTTCAGCCACTAGCCCTCCAGTCCTCTGCATGGTTCCCAGTGCTCTGGGAGTCAAGGGAAAATGGTCTGGGTCAGAAGGATCTTCCCAGTGGACCTCCTTGGTTTCAGTACAGTGCCTCACCCCTGACTGCACAGGGTCTCAGTCCAGGGCCTCTTGAGTTCAATATTCCAGAGAGTAAACCTCTGGTCGTCTGGCCCCCTGGTGATGGGAGTTGAATGTCTATGACAGACATGATGGGGAGACCTGAGCTTCTCACAGCTCTTTATAAAAACTTTCAACCAACGCTCGTGTTTTCAGTCTTATCGTGCCTCCTCTTCAGAAATAACTATTGTCTTTAAATACTGAGACTTTCAGGGCTTCTGTGGATAGATGGGTAACCTTCTTGTTGGCCTCTTTGGGCTGAGATTTTGTCTTCCTCTGCTCTGCCAGGTCTAGTATCATTTGTCCATCAGCTCTGCTGCTTTAGGAATTTTGTTGGCATCTCTCAGTTGCTGTCCTTTCCAACTCTGTTGTTTTTTAGTTCTTGGGTGTTTGTGCCTCTTCTGTTCTTCATTATTATTTTAGTAGGAGTTCACAGAGAACTGAGAAACTCTTGGATTGAAACTCTTGGATTCAAGTTGATGTGTTTAACCAGAAGTTACAGTTACAACTGAAAAAAAGAGCAGTTAACTCATAGGACATGTTCAAAGCATTTTACAGCTGAAAGCAAGCTTAAGTATCATCTGTTTCAAATTATTGCTTTAAATATGGGGTAAAAAGGTACAGAGAATGTGAATGAATTATCAGATATATTTACGTTATTAGAAGCAAAGTCAGGACTCTCTTAATATACATCTGTGGCAAAATGCCTTTTGGTTGTGTCTCAAAGAACCACCAAGGGACTGCAACCCACTGAGAACTGCCTCCATCCACAACACGCAGGACTAGGCTTTCGATAGCTCTGTTTCCTCTCCATGGGCCCAATCCCTTGCTCATAACTATTGGGAACAGGGAAGGTTATCAGAGCAAGTCTGCGCCCAAAATTCTCTCCCATAGGAATCTGGACATAAGACTCAGAGATACTCCCTGCTCCCTGCTCTGAGATGGTCTTGTTAGTGAGAAGCAGGAAGCTCAGATGTGGATGGTTAGCCACCTTCTGGACACCATGTCTATAAGTGGTATTATTTTATTAATCCTGTACATACTAAATAGGAAAGACGATAAAGGGGTGTGTGTGTGTGTGTGTGTGTGTGTGTGTGTGTGATCTTCTACCATTCACCTTTCAGACTGGGTTCATTAGTCACTGAGTAGTAAGTTTGCCACTTTCACTTCTATTTCCTCAGAGAAAGCCTTACGGAAAATGCCTTCAACATTGGTAGAAACGATAGATGAGATCTATGTTTCTCAGAGTGGACTCAGCCTCAAATTGTATCCTAAGATGCCCCTGACACCTGAAGATGACAGCTCTCCCGCTTTTATGCTGCTGCGGCTTTGAGTAATTGTTGAAGGACAAGAAGTGTTACAAGGAAAGTCGACAGGACTGAGTACCGGGAGAGAAAGTAAGAGAGAGTGAGAAAGTGGTGTGTGTGTGTGTGTGTGTGTGTGTGTGTGTGTGTGTGAGAGAGAGAGAGAGAGAGAGCATACAGGAATGTATGTGAAAATAAGCTACCAACATGTCTGTGTAATTCTGTTTGGAGGATGATTGATGAAGACACATCTATGACATGTACTTTTTTAAGAGAAGAAACAACAAAAACAAAAAATACTCAGTGCAGCTGGCCCCCTACTGCTGTCCTTTCCCCAACTCTTTCTGGGGTGGATATATGGCTTCAGTTCCTTTAAAGTGTCAGCTGGTGACTGCTGGGGCTCTCTGTAACTCTCCAGGACTCTTTGGTTTCTACGAGCATTAAAAATTTTCCCAGTGACTTAAGGAAACCACACACATACACGCACTTGAAGCCCATCACAAAAGCAGTTCCACTGTGCTGTTTTTTTCTCTTGTTTTTGGAAGCTGGTTGTTTCCTTCTCCCAAGACTTTCATCCTCCCACTCTGTGAACCTGGTTGAAGCAGAGGTAATAACAGAGGTGGAGAAGGTTGCTGATGAGGGAAACAAGAGAAGGGGAAAGGAGAGTTTTCCAGTCCTTGCTTGATGATTGACTCTGGAGAAGATGGTGCTCTCTGTGTCCTCTGTTCCTTTTTCATGAGCAGCTAGAAGCAGGTAAACCTGACGTTTCAAAAGATCTAGGTCACGTTTCCATGACTTCAAGTAAAACCAAATAAGGACCAGGAAAAACTGAGGGAGTAGAATTCATAAAAATTAAGCAGAATGAAATAAATGTAATATATTTGTTTTAGTCCTTTCTGGTTCTCAAAACAGAAATCATGACTATGTATGGCCACGTGTGGGGCTAGGTGCTGTGAAGGTATTTTCATGTACTGCTATGAAAGCCATCCTTGCACCTGCCCTGCTCCCAAGCAGAGCTGACCATTTCCTCCAGTATCATGCATACTGATTTACCGTGGAGTCACAGAACACTGCATTTATTTGTATTCATACCATGTCACTGCCACTCCCAGTAGACCATGAGCTCTCTTTTTTTTGTCCAGTTTTGTTGAGATGTAATAAACTGGGTAAGTTTAAGGTATATGGCATAATGACTTGACTTATGTATATCATGCAATCATTACCACAGTAAATTTAGCTAACATCCGTCATCTCATATACAAATCAAAAAAAGAGAAAAAAATGTTTTTTCCTTGTGATGATAACTCAAGATTTACTCTCTTAACAAATTTCATATATAACACACAACAGTGTTCATTATAGTCATCATGCTGTACATTACATCCCTGGTACTCATTTATCTTATAACTGGAAAGTGGTACCTTTTAACCTCTTTTCTCCAATGCCCCCTCCTCCCTGTCTCTGGTAACTATAAATTTGATCTTTATGAATTTGACTTTTTTTTTTTTTGGTTTATTGTAAATTTCACATAGAAATGAAATGATACTGGATTTGTCTCTCTCTGTCTGGCTTACTGCTCTCAGGGTCCATCTATACATCTCAAATTGCAGGATTTCCTCATGTTTTATGGCTGAATACTATTCCATTATATATATGTGTGTGTGTGTGTGTGTGTGTGTATGTGTGTGTGTATACACACATATATATACTACAACTTCTTTATCCATTCATCTGTCGATGGGCACTGAGGTTGTTTCCATGTTTTGGCTATTATAAATACTCATGAGCCTCTTAAAAGAAAGAGAAATTTCTTATTTGTCTTTGAATTAACACATAGTAAAGGACTGGCACAATTGAAGTATTTAATATTGAACAAATAACATTGAAGCATTTTAATGTAAGAAGCCATTTAATTTCAGGCAAGTTTTCCACTCCAATCTCCTCAAATATCCCCAGCCTAGCATCTAGAAGAGACATCATTGCCAACTCATGGAGCCGTCAGATCACCAGGCAACCCTGGTTACCCCAAGACCCAGTGCTGGACAGAGAGGAAATTGGGACTCATTAGACCTGAATTCTGACTCTGTTAATTTAAGTTAGTGACCATGAAAAAGTTACTCAACTCTTGGAGCCTCCATATGTTTATCTGTAAAATGGGTAGAGTATCTTCGAGGATGATAAGAGAAATTAAGTGAAATAATAAAAGTTCTTCACATGTTACCTAGCTCATGGCAGGAGCTCAGAAAATATTACATCCTCTATAATAAGCAACAACCTCCTCTACTAAGAAATTCTGGGGCAGGGGGGCAGATTCCTAACTAATTCTCTCCTCCTTTTAAAAAATAATTAATATGGGGCTTCCTAGGTGGTGCAATGGTTGAGAATCCGCCTGCCAATGCAGGGGACACGTGTTCGATCCCTACTCCAGGAAGATCCCACGTGCTGCAGAGCAATTAAGCCTGTGCACCACAACTATTGAGCCCATGTGCTGCAACTACTGAAGCCCACACGCCTAGAGCCTGTGCTCCGCAACAAGAGAAGCCATGGCAATGAGGAGCCCGTGCACCACAGCAAAGAGTAGCCCCCACTCACCGCAACTAAAGAAAGCCCGCGCACAGCAAAAAAAGACCCAACACAGCCCATAAAACAAATAAATAAATAAATAAATTTATTAAAAAATAATAATTAATATAGTTTTGTAGGCTAGGCTATCTGAAATGAAGAGTACACGCTGTATGCTAACTACTTTATAACTGGGGGTACTGAACCAGATTTCAATTGTTTAAGAATATGTCTTATATTGAGACTATGACTTTCTTAAAGAAGGGGCTTCCATAATTTAGGAACTTGAACAAAACAAGGACTCCATAAATGTGTAATGGATGGCCGAATAAATAAAGGAATCAATCAATTAATCAATCAATGTGGCTAACAATGTTTGCAGGAGAACAGAGAAGGGTTTTTCCCATCAGAAAATATAAAATCTCCCTCCAATGTCCCAGCTAAAGACACTGTTGGAAAGTATAGAAAGTTGAGGAAGACACTCAGAACAGTTCTTTTCAGTATATATTTATAATTCTGGTATTATGATCCTCATCTAGACCCTAGCCAAGGAACTTGGATTGCATTTGAAATCTTTACTTCATGAGCTACTTTGCTTATTTGGGGGTTACCTGTTTATGACTCCATCTACCTCACAGATGCTTGAATCCATTGCTGCAGCTCTAACAGCTAAATTGCCCTTGCTTGAGAGTCAACAGACCAGGGTCTGCCACTAGTCAGCTTTGCAAAACTGTGCATTTTATGAACATATTAGATTCTTTGTATTCTTATCTTTAAAGAGAGATTATCAACAATAGATATCACCTCACATCTGTTAGAATGGCCATCTTCAAAAAGACAAGAGATAACAAATGCTGGTGAGGATGCGGAGAAAAGGGAACCTTTGTGCACTGTTGGTGGGAATGTAAATTGGTGCAACCGCTATGGAGAACAGTATGGAAGGTCCTCGAAAAAGTAAAAATAGAACTCCTATATGATCCAGCAATTCCACTCCTGGGAATGTATCCAAAGAAAATGAAAGCATTAACTCAAAAAGATATCTGCACCCCCACGTTCATAGCATTAATTACAACAACCAAGACGTGAAAACAACATAAGTGTCCATTGACTGAGGAATAAAGAAGCTGTATGTGTGTGTGTATATATATATATATTATACAATGTGTATGTGTATATATACATAGTATACAATGCAATATTATTCAGCCATAAAAATGAGGAAATCTTGCCTTTTGAGACAACATGGATGAAGCTTGAAAGCATTAGGTTAAGTAAGTCAGAAAAAGACAAATACTGTATGATCTCCATAATGTGTGGAATCCAAAAAACCCCAAATTCATAGAAAAAGAGATTAGATTTGTGGTTCTCAGAGGCGGGAAGCGTTGGAGGACAGGAGAGAGGGGAATTGGAGGAAGGTGGTCAAAAGGTACAAACTTCTAGTTATAAGATACATAAGTACTAGGGATATAATGCACTACGTGATGACTATAGTTAACACTGCTGGTATAGGTGTATAGGAAAGTTGTTAAGAGAGTAAATTTTTTTTTTTTTTTAAGGAGAGTAAATCTTAAGGGCTCTCATCAGAAGGAAAATTTTTTTCTTTTTTTGCCTTATCTTTTTATGTATCCATTGTCTATGGATACTAACTAAACTTACTGCAGTAATCATTTCACAAAATATGTATGTCAAACCATCATGCTGTACACCTTAATCAGGCTACACACTACTGTACGTCAATTTTATCTCAATAAAACTGGGAAGACATTTTAAAAAGGAATAGTCAGAATGGACAATTCTTAACATCCCTTCTGATCATAAACTTGGAAGATAATCCCACAATCATGTTTATATTTGGAGACGCTAAAGTATTTGGAAACTCAGAAAAGCTGGGTGGGGCTCGCTGGCACTGCACCCCTCAGGAAAGCTGGGTCTGCCAGCCCAGGAGCCCCTGGCCAGGGGTGGTGCAACCCTTCCCCGCACTGGCTGCGGGGTCCCCGTCTCCCTGGCTGCTGCTTTGTGAACCCAAAGGCTCTTTTGCTTGGTTTCTCATCCTCCTGTTCCCGTGCCTCTTCTTTTCTCTCCCCTCCAATTTTTTCTTTCCCCTGTACCAGTTTTTATTCACGGTTCTAAGAATAAAACTGCTTCACAATTTTCTCTGCTCCTGTGGGTCGGGATCTCCAGGGTGAAGGTAGAATTTAGGTCCCCCGGATCTGTCTTTCTTTCCTGAGCTGCTGACAGAAGCAGAAAGGAGCAAGAGCTCGAGCCAGGGCTGGGTAATGAAGAGGGGGTGAACAACAATTAGCCTTCAATATAGATGTCTTCTAGCGTGTTCTTGGAGGCTGAATGCCATGCAGGGAGAGAGAGCTGTCCGTGTGGCAGGGAAACATTCTCAACTCTCAGCAGGGAGGCAGCCTGCAGCTCCAGCGCTAGAGGGAGGGGGACGGTCAATGGTAAAAACAAATCTTCAAAACCTAGAGCAACGAGAAAGTCTTTAGCTGTCCTGTGACGGGAAGCACAGATGTCTAAATATACAAATTTCCTACTCTTAGGGGACAAACATTCGTCAAAAGGATCTCTCCTTGTGTCAAAAACTAATCCACTTTGCTGGAAAATTGTGGTGAGTTGGTTGAGAAGACAAGGATATTGTGAGAGATGAAAACATATTTAAAATTTTTCTCTTTCTCTGAAATTAGGTCAAGCAAACTCTTAGCTGCATGCTTTCTAGAATTTCTCCATTTTTAAAAACTCTGTCTTCAATTCCTATTCTTTTTATTTTAGCTCCTTCCTGGGAGGATAGAATAAGTTGGAAAGGACTCAGCTCCTAGCAGTCTGGCAAGTAGCAAATGCTTCATAAATGCCCAGTGAATTAGGTGTTTGATGAAGTCAGGAAAGTTGACTTGTTTATTTTACTAGAAAATAAATAGAAAAAATTTCCAACAGAAGTTCCTTCCATATAAAACTGTACTTTCAAGAAGCCCAAACTGGGAATAAAAGCCTGACAAGTCTGTGGAAAACCCTCTGGTTAAAAAGGGACCTTTCCCTTAAAAAAGAATGAGATAATAGTTTGAGTAGAGGCTGGAGAAGGCTGAAGGGCAATTCTGTTTCTCCTGGTCACTTGACAGGCAGAGTCAGTCCAGCCTGGGGGATGCCACAGCCGCCGCCACAGTGCTGGGCTAGTGTAACAAGTACCAGGGACACCGCCTGTCATTTTCACTGACAATCATAAGACATCTCATTTATTCTGCCACAAACTCCACCCAGTGGAAGCAAGTTTTCACCCACCTTGTGCTGTGAGGATGTCGAAGCCTCATTATTTCTGCTCAATCAGCTTCAGCCAATGTGTAAATACTGAAGCAAGTCTAAGGAGCCGAGGAAGGGAATGATGATTACTCCATTAATACTAATGAGTGGAGTGAGATTGGGAATGTGTTTAGCTAATGTTGCCGCCGAAGCCAATGACTTCAAAAGGAGAAAAGAATCCACAGGCTGATTGTTGACTTAAAAAAAAAGATGACCAAGACATAAAATCCACATGAGGTAAGAATCAAAGAGAGAAAAAAAGATTATGGCTCTAGGAAATCTGTGTGTGTTATGCTCAGTTCACGCCAAGGGCTCTGTGTGGACTCCAGCAGGCTACTACATGCCAGAGAAAACGGCCGCCACACAACTTTTTGTTCCTCCCCCTCATTTATAGCTTTTCTTGGTACAAAAAATAGATGCATATAAACCCAGAACATGCGGACTGTTATGAACATCTCTCTGACTTCTACCGAATAGATGTGGAAGGCTCCAGAAGCAGGTCTGTAAGTTTGGAACTTGGTGGAAAGGGAACATAGGAGAGAATAAAATGACAGCCATGTGACCTTACGAAAGTCATTTATCCCTTGCACCTCATTAAATGTTGTAACACCATCCTTATCGAACTCACCCCATATTCAAACAAAAGCCATTTATTTGGCAGTGGACATGGTGCTTATTTACTTTAAGGGGTCTGTCCCATAGTCAGTGGTTGCAGTACCTCTTCCCATCCCTCTTTTTGGAATGCTGGCACTTCAAAAGAAAATTTCTTGCCATGGTAAGGGAGGTTTAGAAACAGGCTCTTCCCTAAATGTTTTGTTTTAAGTAAATCTAGCCCCCAGGTTCTGCCCCGAGCGTTAACAAGGTTTTGCCAGCAGGATTTCATTTTCCTCTACAGAGCCCTGCGGGCTTTTTGAGTCTGGCACGGAGCTCTGCTGCGGGCATTGCAAGCCCATCAGTTGTCAGCGTCTCCAAAGGTCCATATGCCTGAACCAGACAGAGACGGCGCGTTAAGCAGGGCGAGCCGGCAGCCGCGCTTCTCTCTGCGGACACAGGGAGGCAGTGCGGGAAAGCGTGGCTCCCACAAGCCCGAGGGACCGAGACCGCGGCTGCCAGCCTGCTCACCTCTTCCCCTGTTCAAGTCGTAACGTCTCCTCAGTGGCTCGTTTAAGTTTTATGCAACTAAGAATTTTCAAAGCAAAAGGTCAGGTTACCTGGCCAACGAAACAAACCAAAAAAAAAAAAAAAAAAAAAAATCTGTTTAATAATCGTGTGTTCAAGAACGACACAATAAAACCTAGAAAAAGTGACGATTGTTTAAAGCAGTTTCATAATCCATAAGATAGCAGATATCCAGCACCCACCAGTCACATACCTAGAGTTTCCTCGCAGATTCTGCCCTCCCACCAGCATTTACAAAGCACTTTAAGGTACATAATCTCCCTGAATTCTTCCGCTAGTGATTGAGATTACAGTAATCATGGACTTGTTTCCATGTCATGAGGAAGGAAACTGAGGTTAGAGACTTTAAGAAGGTCACCTGGTGACTGGTAAGCAGTAAGCTGCTGAGCAAGTCAGTCAGGGTTTCAACCTATGTCGTCTGACTCTGCCGACAGTCACACTGAAATCAGGAATCAGTGATCTCCCAGGCTGCTTCTCATAAAATCCTTAAAGGAGCGTCAACCAGGAGGTGTTCTTTTGTTTCTGTCGAATGTAGGAAACGGGACATGAAGTTAAAACCTCATCCTCTTAATCCTAACCTGGCGTTTAATCCCCCATATCACTCTCCCCTTCTCTAACTGAACTCTCCTTCTTGGTTTTCCTCCCCAACTAGTGTATGAACCTAGACCTCTGCCCTCATTCTGTTATCACCACCCCCACAGTTCTCTTGTTCCCTGCTTCCACCTTGAACCTGTCAATGAGTTTCAAAACAGATGGCTTTCTCCTCTGTAGTACCTCCCCAATCTCCCCCTTCTCTTCATTCCCGCTATGATCGCCATAGATCTTATTTGTCTCTTTCCTAGAACTGGAAGTTTCCAAACACTGCCCTTACTTCCATTTCTTCCCTGTTCTAATACATCCTACATGGCACTTCAAGACGAACCACGCTCGAATTAAATCATTGCCCAGCTTGGAAAGCTTCAGGGGCTCCCCTTTGCTTCTTCAAACAATACATAGACACTTTCTCCAGGCAGTTACAAACACCACACAATCTGATGTAACCCCACTGTCCCAACGCAGCCCTTCTATTGAGGGGAGCTTCACCCCTTCCAGCAGCTCCCCACCTGAGCTGCGCTCTTTCCACAGCATTTGCTCATTTACAGCGCCAATCCTTTTTCACTACGCTTGCAGCTCCAAATCCTATATTCAGCAGAATCTGAGTTAAACACTAGGTCCTTCTTGAAGGCTTCCCTGATTCATCCAGAGCAAAGTCATGGTTTTCCTTGAAACTCCTATCCACAGTCTAATGCAAATTTTTTAAATAGATTAAATATAAATTGTACATAAATGAAAAAAACCTCCAGAGCATCTCCCATCCAATCATCTCTTGAATTATAGTTACAGATATACATATTAATCTTCTCTCCCAGAGTCTTAAGAACACGAGGGCAGGGACCAGGTCTCTTTCTTTAAATTCACAGTAGCCTCAGAATAGCTTTTTTGAATTTAGTGCTTACTAAGTAACTGGGTTAATGGAGAAAGGGTTATGGTTAAACCAAAACAAAACTTTTCCATTTACCTCCCCTATTTATTTGGATGTTCTATCACTCAATTAATTTTCATATTTACTGATCACATAATATGTCACGCATTGTACCAGGTGCTGTAGTAAAGAAAACAGACATGTTCCAAAGTTGCAGGGAAGACAGATAATAAATTATTAATTTTTGCAAATAGTTATGGGACTATAAAAAATACACAAAGCAGGTAAAGTGCTTGAGGAGGGGCTGTGAAGGAAACCTACTCAGATAAGGGTCCAAGGGAGGTTTCTCAAAGGATAAATGAGACTAGACAGTGAGAAAGGTGAGAAGCTGGCCATTCGAAGACCAGGAGGAAGTTCATTCCAGGTGGAAGAAATTGCAGGAAGAAAAGCCAAGAGATGGGGGAAAGCATGGTGTTTTCTTAGGAACTGGAGGAAGACTAACACGGCTGGATTATAATGAAGGAATGGAAGGCTTGATCAAGACTAGACTGGAGAGGGAGGTGAGGACCAGACCAGACAGATCTTGTGGAGCCTGGTAAGGAAGGGGATTGTCTGTGAAGTCTGTGGGAAGCCATTGCAGGGTGTAAGCAGTAGAATATTATGATCATTTGTGCTTTTAGATCATTCTAGCTGCTGTGAAGATAACAGATTAAAGGAAGGCAAGAGTTAAAGCAGAGAAACTGGTACAGGGACCACTGAGGAGGTCCAAGCAAGAAATGACATGACTTAGGCTTACACAGCAGTGGTGCTGATGTGGAGCAGAGGACGGACCCAAGACAACAACCACAGGGCTTGCTAAATGCGCGGGAAGAGGGAAAGAAAAGCACCAGGGCAGTGCCCAGGTTCTGGCTTAGCAATTGGGTAACCACAGTTACTATTTACTAAGATAAGAAAGATTAGAAGAATAGGTTTGAAGGAATAGAAATTCATTAGCTCTAACTTTTAAACCATCTTAAATTATAATTATTCATATGGTGAATACTTGACACATATTTTTGAACACCTATTGTGTGCCTGACACTGCATTAGATGCTAGAGTAAATAAGACAGAATCCCTGTCCTTATAGCTCATACCATCTGGAGAAGAATACCAGTATCATTAAAAAAAATTTTTTTAAGTGAAATAGAATATAGGATGGTGTGCAGGCACACAGACTCTGTTGTTGGAGATTCCATAGAATACAATGTCACACCACTTGTAAGGATTCTTTTCCTTGGATGCTTTGTTCAGATATGAAATGCAAAATTTACTTACCATTTTGCAAATGAATCCTAGGAATTCAGGGAAGTAGAAGTCCAAACCAAACACATAGTAGCTTTGGGAACAGCTGCTCACTGTTTGCTTTCATTATGACTTTTAGCTTCCCTTCACCCAAGCCCGCAGCATCCTGCGCAGACAAGCATGGTTGGAGCGTGGTCTGAAGTCATCGTCCTCAACCTCTGCTTCCGTGGCTGAGCTTCTCACAACGGGTGCTTTGTGTTTTTGAAGTGAGTGCTTTACAGAAAAGAATGAGATTACATAAAGTCATCCTACAACTTTATCAAGAAGAGCGTCAGACAAAAAAAAAATTCAAATTGGAAAATTACTTAGTTATAGTTATATCCTACTTTTCAGTCTGAATGGAATTTATGTCCTGAAAATTTTCTCCATATATGCCATAGTTTATGATCAAATCATTCAAGAGAATAACCCCTATAAGGTTAAATATGTTGCTTCTCATACTGCTTATTTTTAATGTTTTACCTAAATCTTCTCCAGCATATTTGCAATAAATTATACAACCAAATACATTACACATTCATTAACTGACCATGTGTGGAAAATTCAGACACTGAGTCCAAGTTAATAAAATACTCATAAATTAAAATTTGGCCACAGGACCTTTTTTTTTTTTCACGATTGACAGTTTATTGATAGCTCTCTTAAAATTCCTGACTATGCCAGCTTAAAGTATCATCTTGTTAATGTGATCATATTTTGTTCTATACTTCATAACACTTATCCACTTAAATGGATTCTATTTTTTTTTCTTTTAACATACCCAGAATTAGGTTCATTAATTTTCTAAAAGAAATAGCTTAAATGAGTCACATTCTAATATTCACCTTCCTAATGCTGAAAATCTTGTTTTCCTTTGAACATGTCACTTTGATTTTCTGGAGATGCTTGTCCTGGCTTAGTCCCCAGCTGCTTTCACTGTTCACTGAGGCCAGCCAAGAAGCTCTGACCAGATGCGTTGACTAAATCACTGTGCTTCTCCTCTGGTAACATCAAGTATATACAGCAGTCATCCGTCTCCCTTTGATCTTCAGCTAGCACAAACCCTTTCTCACCGAGTTGTCCTCTATGGTTTGTTTTTGATATTTAAACAGTTTGGACATCTCCAAAAGTGGAGTGACATTGACACCAAGATAAGGTGCCAATCAATTTATTAAGTGATTTTGTACAAAAATGGCAAACTCAACATGACCCTGGAGCATGACTGATTCACCCAACAAGAAGCGTGAAGAAAGCCATTCATCTGTTCTTGTCTCTCCTTGCTGAGGACATCGACGTGAAGCTCTTCTCTGGGGCTGGAGCTATTCACACTCAACAGACATTATAAGAGTTTAAAATTTTTTAAACGTTAATTAATAGGCCTCAGTGATATTTCTTATTTCTATATTTCTTTTTTCGTTGAATGATGAGTGAAGTGGAGATCATGAGGACATAGTCCATGTCATTACAAGGAACATTTTTTTCTTCTAAAATGAGACGTCAACGCTTTGCAAGCCATCAAAATTGCCAAGCTTACCACCATTACGCTAAATACTGTCCAAGAGGGAGAAATGAGATATAAAACACAAATGTGTTTCATTCATCCAGAGTAGCCTAGAGATAAACCCAGCCTAAGGGCGTGGAATGTTTTCAGCATTTTGTGTTTCAAAGCAAAATAGATAATGTCTATGTAAATAAGAACTATGGTTACCTTTATTCCTTATTCTATGAATGCCAAAACAATAGATTACTTTGAAATAAAATAACAAAAAATTAATATGACCTTTAGAAATCATTGTTTCTAATAAAATAGCTAACTCTCAGAATGAATTGGCCTGTCTCACAAGAGCAATTTTCCACAAAGTAGACTCAATCATCCTTGTGTAGTAAGACCAAAGAGCAAGTACAATTTAAACCAGTGGCTTATTGGCCAAACACAGCAAAAAGACTATGGACCAATTGATAGTTTAGACAGAATGCCACATTTAAGGGATGGATGAGAAAGAGAAATTACTAAACACAAAGAATGATCAGGGAAATAGTTGGAGAATATTATATAATAAAAGTCAATTAAGGTGGGAACTACAAGATGGCAGGGTCCAAGAAATGATAAGAATAATTCAATTATTATTGACCTCTATGCCCAGACAATATGGATTATTCCGTTTCCCAAGTAGGGAGACTTCTAAAAAGATCCCTTTACCATCTCCCAGACTGCATACAACCTTCTGTTATGGGTTACATTGTTTATTTAAAAGATCTATTTAAGTCCTAACTCCCAGTACCTCAAATGCGACATTATTTGGAAATAGAGCCTTTATGGGTAATCAAGTTAAAATGAGGTCATTAGGGTGAGTCCTAATGGAATATGACTGGTGTCTTTATAGAAAGGGAAAATTTGGATATAGAGGCAGACATGCAGAGGGAACATAAAGTGAAGACGCACAGGGAGAAGACAGCCGCGTCACTGGAGTGATGCGTGTACAAGCCCAGGAACAAGGACGGCTGGTAAACACCGGAAGCTGGAAGAGGCAAGGAAGGAGTCTCCCCTACAGCTGTCAGAGGGAGCATGGCCCTGCTGACACCTTCATTTTGGACCTCTAGCCTCCAGAACTGTGAGGCAATATAGTTCCGCTATTGTAAGTCATTCAGCTTTTTATACTTTGTTATGAAAGCCCTAGGAAACTAATAAGACCCTCTCATTCTGAAGTTGCCACTCGATGACAATCATTTGACCCCCACCAACACTGATCCCCGGGTAGGAAGATTTATAGGCCAGAAAGATATTTTTTGTACCAAACTACTCTTGGTCCGTTCCTAACAAGGACACCTTTCTTGCAGTGATTACAGAATGTCTTCTAAGTTGCCTTTCTCTCCACCCCTGACGCATCCACCCATTGGTAAGTGGCCTAGGAACAAGGACAGTGTGGGCAGTGGGTGTGCGTATACCCCACTGAGCAAGGGAGGGATCCTCAGGGGCTGGGGGTTGGGATCCAAAATTTGAATCATGCATCACTTATATCATGCAGTCACCACTCCAACAAATATTTACTAAGCACATTTTATGTGTTAGTCTTTGTGACAGACGGGTAAGGAGATAGCTGCGAACAAGACAGACAAAGAACTACCCCCATGGAGTTTATGTTCTAGCCTCATTTCACTCAATTACACACAAATAAATCTTTACCAAATAAGTCAATCAAGAGAGTTTAATCCTGCTAACACTGAACTTTGAAAGAGCTGGATTTCTCACATGGTTTGGAATGATTCGAACAGCCTTTTAGTTAATATTCATCTTCGATAGACCCTTTGGTTCCAATAAGTTGATTTACAATTTTCTCAAAGCCTGACCTGACAAAATAACTTACCTCACCTCCTGCAATAAGTGTGCAAGTGACTATGTGTGAGTGAAAGAGAGAGTGGATAGGACCAGAAACATAAATTGTGCTGCTAAGACTTACACATGCAGCTGCCATTTCTATTGTCTTGTCTCTTATGACAGTGCCCTCCTCTGGAAGCTGTTAGGATAAGAGTTAATGTCGGCTATGCCACACAAAGGTGATGGCGAATTGATGAGCCTGTAAAGAGATTCGGAGGCGAATAGGGAAATGCATTGTTAATGCTATTAAATATTACTTAGCCTACAGCAAGCTGCATGTTCAACAGTTTAAACTTTAATTGCTAGCTGATGCAGAAACAAGCCTGGATAGATGTAAATCCTATTGAAAGCTAATATCATTTTGGCTGCTCAGATGGATTAGCAGCCACTACAATTAGCAGCATGTGCAGCTAATGATATTAGGGGAGAATCCATCATGCAGCAGTCTGGGCCTTTAAATCTGAAAAGAAGTTAAGGCACTGCTCCCCAGAAACCCTCTCCTGGGAAGTCTTGCCAGTTGATGCAGGAGACTCTAGGGGTGAGCCAAGAAGCTTGGAGAATGCAGGACAGTGAGTCCATTCTCACCTTGACTTGTTCTTCTTTATGCCCTTTACCAGTCATCCTAGCTAAGCACATTGTGGCCAAGGCCACTGCCTCCCCACTCTCCGGGGAGGGATGCTGGACCACAGAGCAGAGGCAAAAAGATCCATCTTCAGTTATTGAACTTATGATTCACTCTGGCTACTGTGGTTATGAGAAGAAGAGAAAGAGCAGGGATTTTTCTCAAATGTGGCACCACCAGAAGCAGGTGTTTGTATCGAGCAACTTACTAAAGCCTTCATGACTGCATAAGGGAGCCCCAGTGAAAACAGTTCTCATTTAAAACTTGACTAACAACAAGGTCCTACTGTATAGCACAGGAAACTATATTCAATACCCTGTGAAAATAATATAAAAAGGAATGCACGTGGGTGAGTCAAAAATTATCCACAGTGTGGCTGTAGAATTTAGTTTAATTAACTTTTAGAAAAGACAAATACATCATTTTTTGACGTAAACTCTTTGCTTTTCAATACACTTTGTCCATAGGTCAACAAGATTTTGTATTCCCTCATTAAAAAATGTTTTAGGCTGAGCCATAAGCCATGAATTCGGATTAAATTTAAACTTCAGATTAAATGCAGAGGACAGCTATCCAAGGGCGTTGTGATCTTGCATGACAATGCACGTCTGCACACTGTCAACACTCCACAAAAACTTCATTTTGAGGTGTTAAAGCATCCTCCCTATATAGTCCTGATCGTGCTCCATTGGACTTCCACCTGTTTGGCCCCCTGAAAGTAGCCCTACGAGGACGAAGATTCACTTCTGATGAAGAAGTGAAGACAGTGGTGCATTCGTGGCTCGTGGCTCAGCCTAAAACATTTTTTAATGAGGAAATATGAAAGCTTGTCGACAGATGGACAATGTGTGTTGAAAAGCAAGGAGATTATGTCAAAAAATGATGTATTTGTCTTTTTCTAAAAGTTAATTAAAATAAAGCCTACAGCCAGAGTGCGGATAATTTTTGACTCACCCTTGTGTGTGTGTTTGTGTGTGTGTGTGTGTATAACTGAATCACTGCTGTACAGCAGAAATAAACACCTTGTAAATCAACTATACTTCAATAAAAAAAGTTTGACTACTTTAAAGCAATCCATGGGAACTGACTTATTGTGAGTTTACTTTCTGTACCAATTCTATGGAAACAAGCATTTATAATGCCCTTTGAGGTCACCAACTCCAAGGTGCAATGGAGCATGTACGGTGAGATCTGATTCCATCTCCTTGACTGGAAAGCAACACTTCCATTTCTAAAGATTTACATTCTGACCCTGATAAATATTCAAATCAAAGTACTTGGAGATTGGCTTTTATTAGTGAAATTCCTAAAATATGAAAAGTTGTAGTTTCATTAATTTGATTGTAAAAAGCTACTATAGTTAGTGATAATAGCATACCCCATAGCATAATTAAACTAAAATGGTCACTTATAATTTTAGACAGTCTAATTTTTAAAAGAGAACTGTTTCATAATCAAAAATCTACTCATATAAGAAACCATTAGTATCTTGATCTGTAAGACTACTTATTTCAGACAGATTTATCAAAGATTGTAAACCCCAATTTTTAGCTAACGAAGATCACATATACACACAAATTCTGAGTTATTAGTATCAGTTAGTAAAGTCTTTCCTCAGTAATTATCAGTTTGTTTTTTGGAAGTGACAGGAAACTGAGCTATCTGGGAAGACAGAGGCTTATGAGTTGTGTAACATCATTACTATTTCATAAAACTATTTTTTCACAGCTTGCTTTTTCACCCTTGTTATCAAGACTGTATGCTGGGATGCCCCTTAAATATATTTTGTGCAAGGAACTTATGCTACAAGAAAATGAAGAAGAAAAGTCTAAGGAAATAAAGGTCAGACTATTCTTTTCTTTCCCATCATTTAAAAGAAACTTTTGCCAATTTTGCTGTCTTGAGTTTGTTCTATAGGGATCTCATCTCAGCAAGGACAGCGGACCTAAACGAATAACTGTTAGTACAGAGTGAAGGTGACTTGTTGTCATAAGCAATCCCTTCATGTGACTTCGAGAAAGCTACACTCCATGGAGGTTCAAACATGTCCACTCTAATGGGAACTTCGATTCCATTACATGTACTTCTCAGTTTTTTCTACTGAGATGACTTTAGAGTTTCGTTGGGCTACAGAAAATAGAGGGCATTTTCCATTAATACGGTCTTTTTCACGATAAATAAGTTGATATCAAAATTTTCCTCTCACCAGCCCTTCTTTATTCTACACCATATTGAGAAGCACGCCTTTACACTTTCACTAAAGAGAATGGGATTCTAAGACACATGAGATGTCAGGTCAGAGGAATGATTTAATGACAATCTTTGCACATAACAAGAGCCATAACAGCAATTTAAAAAGGCTACATTCATTTGTTCAATAGACATTTATTGAGAACCAACGGAGAGCCAAACATGGTAATATAAACACACCTAAGCTATTGCTTTTGCCCTTAAAAAGCTTATACCTTAGTGAAGGAGAGACAGGGGATACGTTTAACCAAGAGAGAAATATTCACAGACTCTGTTGTTACATATAACTTAGATTGGAAATGGTCAGAGTCTAACAAATAGGGTTAGATTCAAAGATGAACTTCTCAATGGTGAGGATTATAACATAGCTGTGTGGATTATCAAGAGGGATTGCAAATGTGTGGATTTTTTAAGAATAAATCTTTAGGTACATATGGCTTGAACTACATATATCAAAATTCATCTGAAGCTTCCAAGAGTGTCAGGTCTAGAATACCATACCAACTAGGTAGCTCCGACCTTTCGCTGTGACCTTTTTCTCTCTGGCACAGAAGACGTGCTTCCTGCAGCCCACTGCTCAGCCCACCTAGTTTCTGCAAACATCAACACCCTTCTGTCTCTTTGTAGAGGGGCCTCAGCATTATAGACCCAAGTTTATCGTCACACCTTGTGTTCATCACCAACCAGCTCATTTCTCATGACTATAAATGATTTGGCTCAGGAATGTTGAGTGGTAAAATTACCAGAGAATGAGCCATTCCTTTTCATCTCCCTCCTCTGCCAAAAACTTAAATGCAAAATATCTTGAATCCTGTCACTGGCCTTACAGTGTAAGCAGAGGACAAAAAAAGTGCTTATTTTCACTCACCATTATGTCCATTTATGGATAGTGAACAGGTAGAGAAGGATGTTTTAAAACAAAAATAATGAATGACTATTTCAGAAGGCTCATGCTAATTGCATGTTTGGAGGGATAACTCCAAACATAAGCCTTGAATGGAATGAGTTTTTAAAGTGAACCCTCCAAACTCCCAAATCCAGCATATCCAAGACTCGGGATCTTCTTGTAAACTTGTTTCTCTTCCTATTCTCTCCAGCTTGGCATCTCACAGGTCATATAAGCAAGAGAATTGGAATTTTCCTTTGACTCCTTTCCTCACCCATTATGTCAAATTGGTCAACAAAACCCATCAATTCTTTCCCTTCAATGTGTCTAAAAGCTTTTCTCTCCCTTTTGTTTCCACCGCCATCACTGTCTTAGTTGTACTAGTCATCACCTCTCTCCTGGACTACTGACAACAGTCTTCTAAATGATCTCTTGCCTCCCGCTTTCTCTCATATCACCTTCACCTTCCACACTCCCAGCAGAATCCCCTTCCCAAAATATACTATTGCTTAAAAAACCTTAGGATCTAAAGCAGACTCACAAATATAGAGAACAAACTAGTGGTTACCAGTAGGGAGGGGAGAAGGGGGAATATAGGGATGGAGGAGTGAGAGGTACAGACTATTGGGTGTAAGATGTATTGTACAACACCAGGAATATAGCCAATGATTTCTAATAACTGCAAACGGAAAGTAAGCTTTAAAATTGTACAAAAGTTTAAAAAAACTAAAGAAATTTCAACCTATGTGAATTGATAGAAAAAAATTTTTAAAAACCTTATGATCTAAAAGACCGAGTATACAATCCTTTAGGGTGATATTCAAGACACTTTCCAGTTTGGAGCCAAGAAACATTTAAGGCTCATCTTCCCCTGTTCTCACTATGAATATGTGAACCTAAGCTCTAGCCAAGCTGGATTGCTCCAGTTATACTGAGAACTTTCATACTCCTTTGTCTTTATTTATGCTGGAGTGCAACTGCCTTCACGTCATCCTACACAACTTGGTGAGATACTCTCTCTCAAGGCTTGTTCAATGCCACCTCCTTTCTAATGTCTTTCCTAATTCCTTAGATCAATTACTCGTTGGCAGCCCTTAAGAGAAAGTTAGACCCCAAAATGTCTAGCAGGCAAACTGCAAATACTTTATAACTTTTTTTTTCTTCAAAAATATGTAGTAAGGGCCAACCAGGTATCAAGAATCCAGAGGTGAGCAGGGCAGGTAAGATTAGTTTCATGGAACTTCAATTTTGGTGGAGAAAATAAACAAGTAGGTGAAAATATATATATAATTTCAGACACATGAAGAAAGTTCTGTATTGGAATAGCTTGGGGGGTAAGGAGCAATTTTATATTAGTTGTCAAGGGAAGGCTTCTCTCAGGAGGTGATAATCGAGTTGAAACCCAAGTAATAAAACAATGTCTCTCAATGTCAGTGTTGGTTTTTTACCTTAGCTGAGTTTTAGTGTAGAACATTTTATAGAAAAGAAATGAGTCTCCATCATCTAAAGCTCTCACCTTCTCCTTCGCTTGGGAATGGCAGAGGTACAAGAACAAGCAAGCCCCTTGATGCAAGTGCTTTTCACAACTCTGCCTACAACACATCTGCTAATATCTCATTGGCCGAAGTAAGTCAGTCACATGGCCAAGCCCAGGATGTGGTGAAGGGCAAAGTTGCATGGAAACAGGGATGCGAGGAACATTTTGCTAGAGTAGCAAATAACATACCTGGATTCTGGCACTGTATTTGCCACCAAATGTGTCATGTTAAGCATGTCACTTTCTCTGGGTCTTAGTATTCTTATGTGTAAGATGAGGTTACTTGATTAAATAATTCCCAGATTCTTTTCAAGTTCAAAATTTCCCAAGATCCTTTAATTTATTCACTTTTAACTGAACATCCTTTAATTTTGGAAGGCTAGATGGCATGTAAAGCAACTGCGTGAGTAAATACCCAAATCTGTTACGAAAAGAACTAAATTCTGTAACCAGCTCTTATAAATGCTTCAAAACCCTGTGTTAATCTTAGCAATGCGGCTGAGTGCATAAGGTAACAGGGAAAAAGAATCACAGTGGGACGGCAGGAGGATCACAGTTCGTTTGTGGACTCCTACATGGGCAATTTTTCTGCCCTTACAAGGGGATGCGTGGGCACTCAGGGAAGGGTAATGATTAAGAACCTGGACCCTGGAGTGAGCGCTCAGATGCCCCGGGGGGGACTGCTGGCTGTCCCATTCACCAGCTGAGTGACTCAACCTTCTTTCAGTGGCTTAGTTTTCTCATGTTTAAAAAGACAGTGATAAGAGTATATACCTCATATTACTGAGGTGAGTATTAGATGAGATACTACACATAAAGTTTGGGAAGGGTGCCTGGAACAGAGTGCTCAATAATAATATCAGCTATATGTATTACTTGTTTAAGCTTACCTGAAAGCCAGGTGCATATGTGCTTACATAAATAGGTATGCATATATGTGTGTATGTTATATGTATATATATGTATATATAGTGTGTGTATGTATACATATAGCACATACATATATATATATAATGTATTTAAACATAACATTCTGTGTGAGTCCCTGTTGTCTTACATCCAGCCCACTTCACTCCTCCTGGCCTCTGTAGACATTTGCATTTTTCAACCTCTACTTCAGATAATTCTAAAGGCTCCTCCAGTTTCTCCAAATGAGCACTGGGCTCTGGGTAGATGTTAAACCCCTACAGACTGGCTGGTCATCTCTGGTGGTTCTTTAAAGGAAAACTCAGCAGGAATATATTCCCATTTTTTTAATACGCAGAAAAAGAAGCAGCAGCTCTTTTTTCCCCTTACTGTAGGCTTTTAGGCATCACGGTTATGAAATATGGCTGCAACATTCTTTTAAATCCTTTTAAGTAGCAGTCACCCTTCTTCTCTCCTCCCTAACACCCCCCTCCCCGATACTATTAAGCCCTTCACAGGTATCAATCGTCGGGAAGTAGGAAGAACTGCACTTTAAAAGGATTTTAAATAATGTCTCCAAGAAATATAGCTGCAGATTGTTCAGTGGGGATTATCAGCCAAGAGTGAGCTAGAGGGGGGAGGGTTCTCTTTTAAAAGGTCTTTAAATAATGTAAGTGGACTCCCTGGCAACATTACTCAGAGCCATTTAAAGAGCGGATATCTCTGCTGCACCGACCCACCAGGAGTGTGCACCCACAAAGGAGATGCGAGGGAGACACACAACAATAATGTTCCCATACCCTTGACATTGTCGGAGGACACAGATTGCAAGCCTTATCCAAAATGTTGAGGGTACCAAAGCCTTACTTAGTAAAGGGATGCTTGCTCCTTCCAGGAGTCAAGGTCAAACAACCCCAGGGAATACTCGAATGCTGACTCAGTTGGATGTTGACCTTTGAGGGGAAAATACATTTTCTGTACTTTCAAGAGGGTCTCGGGAAAGGGTTTTATTCTCATCTCACTTCTTCATAAAACTAAATTTGAGGTCAAAAATCATCAAAATCTACACAGCCTACTCTGTCTTTTTTCAATCAGTCCATCACCAACTCCCTCCCTGGTCCAGCCTCCCTGATATCTGCAAAATAAGTAGAAGAGGAAGTCTCTATGGCATGTGTTAGAAGTTAAGGGCTTTGGCTTTGAAGCCAGAAAATCTGAGTTTAAAATCTGGTTCTGCCACTACTGATGACTTTAGGAAAATGTTATTACCCCCAATGAGCCTCAGTCTTCTCAGCTGTAAAACAGGGTTGAACTGTGCCTCCTGCCAGCATTGTTCCTGGTGCTCAATGGAATCAAAATGTGTAAAGCAACCAGCTCCATGCCTAGTACTTTCTAAGCGCACAATACGTGGTACTCAGAGCTTGGTGATTTGGAGGTTGTGACTTGGTGAGTGTAATTTCAGTTGTTTAATGTACAGGGTTCCTGTCTTGATGAATCTGACTTGGTGAGCCCAAGAGTTGAGTTTGATATACAGCTGGCACCAAGGACCTTGTAAGGATGGTTTTAAGGACAGTTGTGTGCTGCGTGAGAACTGGGAAGCCAAGCGAAGCTTTCCTCTTGAGATGGAAAAATGAACAACTAATTCAGATATCAGTGTGGGCATGGAGTCCCCTTGGCCATTTTACAGATAGACCTTGCACAAATTGCAATGGAACGAAATTGTAGGAGAATGATGTTTCTTCCTTGTCTCAGAGATTAAACATAAAGCAGAAAAGACAGCTCAAAGATGCATTGTTCCCCTTTACAGCCTAGAAGAGTTTCAGAAAAGAGAAGTACCTTTACCCACTGACATTGCATTCTTGGGAAATTGTGACATGTTAGAGCCAGGATCAAAGAACACCCCCAAAGAAGGACATTGAGCTGACAGGTGAGTGGAAATAATGCAGCTCAAATGATGTGAGGGAAAATGATGTTCCTTTAGCATTCAGACAGTGGAACAGGTCTTGTGTCATTGACCACAATGACAGAAAATCAAACTGAACCCCATTAAAGAAAAAAAGCCATCTATTTTAGTTAGCCCAGCAGGCACCTGAAAGCTCCTCTCAGTATGAAAAAATGGAAGGGCACTTGAAAAGATGGAGGTCTCAGTTCTAATGACTATGTTTGCACCTCCTGGAGAGGATGGATCTCTCTTTTAAATATGAAAGATTGATTTTGAAAATAGTCTTCTCTGCTGTGTTAGTTCTTTTCCTGCCTTTCAATGACAAGAGGACATGATTAGGTGAGGACCTTTTCAGTTAACGGAGATGAACCAAAACAAGGAAACCATTTTTTAACAGCAAAAAGTTGGCAGGACCTTATTTGTTCTAATAATTTAATTCCAGTGTGTTAAACAACAGTGCTACCAAAGGAGAAATTTAAGACAAAAGCATCAGAGAAATAGGTGAAAAAATCTTTGGACATTTTATAAAAGTACTTGAAAGAACTTTTTACAAAATTCTTGCTACTGGAAAGGAAAAGTAGAAATTATCTTTTTAACTCTTTTTCTAGTTGACACTCCAGGTGTCTTGGTTTTCCTGACCATCACCTGTTATGGAAACACAGATTGACTTTTTGACCCTTATCAAATAAAGCAAAAGTCTGAATCAACTATGCAGATAACTGAAGTCCCCAAAACACTTTGGTTTCAACTATGCTATGTGAGATGTGTAGAGAACTCTCCAAATTTTGATATCAATTCACTGTGATAAATGGAAGTTGTTTCAAGCCATAGGTCCCAATCATCATCATTGTTACTATAATTCAGCTTTACAAAAGAAAATGGGAAGGTTTACACTTACATACTCCTCAAACTTAACATGCAAAAGTATTTTTTCCTAGACATAGTTTGATTTCACCTTTTTAAAAAAAATTTTTGTAACAATTTTTTTAAGTTTTTAATTTTATATTGGAGTGTAGTTGATTTACAATGTTGTTAGTTTCAGGTGTACAGTGATATATACATATTAGTAATGTGCATAAGTTCATTCCAATCTCCAAATTTGTCCCTTTGGAAAAGGGACATACCTTGATTTCAACTTATTTTTTAACTTCTTGATAGAGTCCTGATAACTCAGAAGCCAACTGAAGACAATCAGCATCTTACTTGATCCTTCAAAACTTGTCGCTACTGAAAAAGCCATGTTCTGGGCAACATTTATCTGCCTGCTCATGCCTTATATCTGACTTTATAGCTCAATATAATATGCAATAAGTCTATAATAACTGCTGTTATCTAGCAAAGCAAAGATATATATCTGTCTACTAAAAACAAGGTAAGGAACCATTCTTTTAAGCATCAGACCTCAAAGCCTGGCTTTACCTGGAATCATAAGTTGGGGATGGGAGGTAATATTTTTTGGTAGTAAAGTGTTCTTGGTTTTAGAGCACTTAACGTAGATGTTGGGAAGGAGGAAAGGAGTTTGTGGTTATACAGAATGATTTCAAATGGTTCTACCGCAACTCAAGAATAACAATGTAAAATCCAGCTTCTGAACCCCAGTACTTGGAAAAAGAGTGAAATTACACAATAAGGTAAAAGGGAAGAAGCATGTACCCATGTTAGGTAAGAATCTTTCAGGGCCAATGCTGAGTTGAAGCCAATGACTCGCTGAAATACTGGCAAGTTCCTGCCCTTGGCATTGATGCTTTAAACAAAGAGAGGAAATCTGAAAGGTAGCAAATCTGATTACCCTGTACCAGACAAGCAACAGTGCTTGCCTTACTCAGCCTGGTGGTTGTGTTGATTCCAAATCATACGAGGTGGGTAGGCACACAGCTTAAAACACCCCCACGGCGTCTCGATGATTAACTCAGCAGCTTGAGCTATTCCAAATGTTGCTCTCTTGTCGGAGAAAAAGAATAAATACATTGGGTGTGAGTGATGGCCAGCGAGGGAAAGCTGGAATGTTTGCTCAGCCCCAGCGTTCTGTGAGCTGAACAGCTTTCCAAAGCCACTTTTTTCCCCTCTCCAGATGTTCCTGCGGAAGATGCAAATGAGCATATTTTAATATTGCAAAACCATCAAATCCTGTCCAAGGAACCTAACAGAATGTCATCAAGTCCAGCAAGTCTCCTCTCTGATGGGGAATGTCTGTATTGCAATCAGTCATCTAAACAGAATGGTCATAATGAAATAGATGCTGTTTTCTCATTTCAGAACAACAGAACTTTCTCAAGGATTCTCATGCATATCATCATTTATTCTCTCATAGTTCAAGATCACGGTTTCTGCAGGGTTCAAATTCTGGTAAAATTCTCTTCTGTCTTGCAAATGGCCACCATCTCACTGTGTCCTCACATGGCCTCTCTTCAGTATGTGCACACAGGGAGAGACAGACAGAGAGAGACAGAAGGAGAGAGATAGGGGGAGGGAGGGAGGGAGGGAAAGAGGGGGAAGAGAGAGAAAGAGAAAGAGAGAGAGTGATCTTCCTCTTCTTATAAAGCCACCAATCCTATTAAATTACCATCCCACCCCTGTGACCTCATTTAACTTTAATTACCCCCTGGAGGCTTTAATCTCCAAACATAGTTATGTAGGTTTGGGTCTCAACATATGAACACAATGCAGTCCATACATTAAGGTTCACTCATTGTGTTGTAAACGTTTATGGATTTTGACAAATGCATAGTCTTATATTCAACATCACAGTATCATACAGAATAATTTCACTGTCCTAAAAATCCCCTGTGCTTCACCTATTTATCCCTCATTCCTCCCTTGTACCCCTGAAACCACTGATCATTTTCCCTTTCTATAGTTTTACTTTATCTGGTTGTTTCCATCATTGGAGACAAGCAAACGGAGCAAAATTTCTAAACCTAAAGTATGTATTTAAAAGTCTATATATATAATCTCTCGAGGCTTCATCTAAAAGAAGGTAAAGAATTTGAACTAAAAGAGCTGTTAGGTCTTACTTCAGACCAGGTACGATATGATGCTATGATTTATCCTTTGATTTTTCTATCAAAAGAGGAAGCAATTTTCTAAACTCCTGTCGACATGAACTTAGTACTGTTGAATACACATAGACCTCTGTACGTTATCGCTTAGCCATCATAAAATAATGTCCAGTATTTCCTTCTTTTTGTTTTCCCTTTTTAATTTGAACTTAGAATTCAAGACCAGGTTCATGTTTGTTAAAGTATCAAATTACAACCAATGTTCAAAAATGCAATTACATGTATGATCAGTTCCAAGAAAATCCTATATAAGCAAATTCACTATATTATTCCCATTAAAAAATAATTTACTGAAACATTTATTTAAATAATGCACTCTCCTAGTGTATTTCAGATTAGATTAAATTACAAAAATGAATTTGACATATCAATTCTCGGCTAATTTATAGCTACACCTGTGCTAATAAAAATCATCAACCTAGTAGAATAACAGAATTAAAAAAGTGTAAATCTAGTTTTCCATATTTACTCACTAAAGCTTTTGCAGGGAGAATGTTCTTCATTAGGAACCAAATCCTCCTACTTGTGCTATAACTGTCTTGAGTTGTGTGAAGGTTTTAAAATATGTATGCAAATTCTCTGACACACTTTCCATCAAATCTGGGCCAATTTAGTGATTATTCTGTAATCAAAAGACTGTAGCAAAGGTGATGCTGTACAAGTTCAAAGGCTAGATCCAAAGGACCATATAACTCTTACCTCGTTCTCTTGAGACACTCACCTTGGGGAAAGCTAGCCACTATGTAATAAGAATGACCATCTTGATATTTCCATGCTGGAGAGGCTGCCTGTAGGTTCTCAGGTCGCCCCTCTGAGCTGAGCTTAGCCATTAAGTCACTCCAGCCCAACCCTCAGATATGTGCAGGAGGAGCCTTCAGGTGATTCCAGACCCCAGATGTCATCCTCAGCCTTTGAGAATTCCCACCTAAGGTCCCAGACATCATGGAGTGGAGACAAGTCATCCCCACTGTGCCCTGCTTGAATTCCTAATCCAGAGACTACATGAGCATAATAAAATGATAAAGTCTTGTCTTATGCCACTACGTTTTAAGGTAATTTATTATAACGGCAGAAACAACTGGAAGAGTTTGGTTCTCCCACATTAGGATTTGATTGCAAGTAGATTGTTTGGAAGCTGATCCCAAGAAGCATCAGTTGGAGAGCAGGGTCGTGGGACAGGGGACAGGGAAGAGAAGAAAGCCAGTATCAGCATGCTAGTGAGCAGGTTACCACCGTGGTCAGTGGGGCCCCTTGCTGCTGGGAACCCCTGGAAGATGTTGTTGCAAATGCCTCCACGTTGTCCTGCCTGGTGGGTGATGAAACTGGGGTATTTATCCATCATTGGCTGAGAGGTGTTCCGGGGTGCTAACGTCCAGGCAGCTGACCTGTCCTACACATGGGCAAGCCCTCCCCTGCAGAGTCATACAACGTGTAGTAAGAGGCTGTGGGTTGGGCGTGTTGAGTGCAGCAGGGATATAGATGGAATCTTAAATCCACCAAGCAGAAGCTCTTAAACTGGAGTCCACTGTGCTTGGTTGGGTTTCAACGACCCACCAGCCTCTGGAAACTATATTTGAAATTCTGCACACGTGAGCACATGTGTATTTTTCTGGAGAAGGAATCCAGGATGTCATCAGCTCATCCAAGTGGTCTGTGAGGCAAAAATGGTGGAGAATAAGGAGCCAGGATAACAAAGTTATGTACTTTTGGCCCCCTTTCTTATATCAGATAATCAGAATCAATAATAATTGAAGTTGCTCTTAAATAGTAGATAGGTATACAGTAATTCAACAGTCTTATACAATTGTATTCAGTTATAATAGCTAAACCAAAAATTATCGGTTAAAAAGATTGATTATCATACTGTTCCCTTGGCAGAAGCAGTTTGGCTGATGAAGAAACTGAGGAATATCCAAGGAAAAAGTAGTCATACTTCAACCACTGCCAAGGTACATGGTTTCACAAACAATACTTAGACATCTGGTGGACAAGGGGATAAATCATATCTTCATGTATAGTCTGAGTGACATATTTGAACACTTCTTTCTCAATAATAGTGAACACTTTTTATTAATATAAAATAAAATGTTAATATTACAATGGCATCCATAATAAGAATGGAAATCAATAAAATGCATTGATGCCAAGGAAATCTCAAAGTATCAGGCATGTTCTCAGCATTAAACTTGAGCAAAGTTTCCTTCTCTTAGCCAATTCCCTCCTAAAACAGGAGTCCAACAGAGAAAAACTGTGAAAGTATGCCTGCACGATGGAATTTGGTCATGGTATCCCATCTATTCAATTAATTGCTATTTAAAGATTACCCTATCACTTCTTTAGCCACAGAAGAGTATTGTTTGACAAAAAATTTAATTTTTTTACTTAGTCATGTTAACTTTTATATACTGTTTAAATTTATAGCTGTCAGACTAGTCTGCCATTAATCATACTCCTAAATACTTCTCAAGAATTCTATATGGGTTCAAACAATAGTAAAGGCAAAATGAATTCAAGTAAGTATAGTTTGTAAGTTCCTAAGCCAAAAAGTAAAATGACAGTACTCTTAACTTTAATTGCAGATGATATCATGTGATTTCTTTGATGAAAGATGTCTGCCACCTATGTCTGAACCAGCCATTTCAAGCTATTTTTCCTAGTCATTGGATCTGTAAAGAGCTGTACCTTTTCTCCCCCACCCTCTACTCACCCCTACATAGATAGATCAAGTCACTCATCCAAATACTGCTTTGTTAATGTTTTCCTGAGAGTGTTGTTCAATGATAATTTGTTACTTCAAAGCCCATAATGACTTTTAATTGTAGCCATCTACTGTCACATGCTATCATTTAAATCTCAATGGATGTCACTTTCTCCTTCTCACTCAGAAAAAGATACAATATTTTCCCCTGCAAACACCTGCATTAGCATATAGTTTATTTTTTCCTGGGATAGGTTAAGTGAATTACAAAATGCTGGCTTCTGAAATTATCTGATGTGATTAGCCCAAGCAGGGAAAAAATCCTATATCCATCTTTCTATCTGTAATCTATATATAAAAGACACATTGCTACTTTAATATGTAGCCCCCCCCCAAAAGATTGTGTTCTAGTCTTACTGGAAAAAAATTCTTAGGACATATCTTCATAGCTCTTCAACTATTTTTGTCAATTAAGATAAATATTTAAGAAAATGCTGCTGTTATATTTGAACTGTTTATCACTCTGCATAGTATAATAAATGCCATAGAAATATTAAGCCCTCATCTATCAAAATTAAATACCAATGAAAAACATGTGACTACTAAACCTTTTTCAAATGTTTAGGTCAACCAGCTATTGGCGAGACAGCCCTGAAAAAGTTGTATTATTAAGCTACTGTCTCATTTATATATGCTTATGACTATCTCACCAAATGACTAGAATTTAGATTCAGCTAACTGAAAGCATTTTTTTAATCAATAAGGTATCAGTTGTTTTATCACTTTAATGTCATAAAACTAGTATGGTTATCTTTTTTATAAAAAAATTTTTTAATAAAATTTGCCTGATTTTATTAATTTACTGAACCACTTAAACTATTATATGTGGCCATAAATTTTAGCTTGTATATAAAGACAAAAATTAGAAAAGAAAATAAATTATAATGAGTTTTTCAGCTATGTCTCAAAGGGTTATGACTAGTTAAGAAATGGTGTTGACCACTTAACTGCAAAAAACTCAACTAGGAAGGATGACTCACATGTTTAAATCCTTTTTCTCTTATGTGGGGAGGAGGATATGATCAGTGATGGACCAGACCGGTGGGGTTTTCTGGGCAGAGCTAGGGGAAGGCATCTTTCACCCAAAGTTACAGACAATCCAAATCCTGCTAAATAGGAGACATAAAGGAAACCAAATCCAAAGTGGAGAGGAGAGATGAAATAGATCCTCAAGAGCAAATTTAAAAAATAAGAAGATCAGGAAGTCAAAACAGAGCCAAGGAAACACAAAGAAGGGTGATCAGGATCAGGAGGAGAAGAAGCAAAGACTGTATTTCGGCAACTGCACTGGTCATGTGCTCCTTGGCTGAGTTTGTGTATTTGTAGGTGATTATATTGTATTGAACAAACAAGGGGCAACACATATGTGGGGAGTTGTTGAACAAGATCTGAGTGATTTAATGCCTGAAATGTCTGGACATAATCATTCTCAACCAATTATTAAAACAGAAGCTGATGGAAAGAAAAACCAACTACTAAACCCGAGTTGAATATGAATGAAGTAATGAAAGCATCCAAGCACAAGTCTAAGGTCAGAAATCTGGTGCAGAACAAGGAAGAAGAACAAGGAAATGTTCTGTTGGGCACCCACCTCTGCAGGTTCCCCATGTAAATCACCAATTCAGTTTTTCATATGAAAAATGGCAGTAGGAATGGCTGATGCTGACTTAATTCGATGAAGGACTATGCAGGTGACTGTGTAAAGTACTTTCAGATACCTTTCTTGACAGAATTGCACTTTATAAGAAAATAGATGAGTGGTATGACTCTAGGGAGAGTTATATGAGAGAAAAAGCTGTAAATCACTTACATTTAGTGATAATATCCCTGGCTCTACCAAACCACAGAATAAAAACTCACTGAAACATGTATATTATAGGTAAAATTTCAACATTTCCGAAGACCCTATTTTCTCGGTGCATGATCAAAGATTAAAATGAAGACAAATATGGTTTTTTTTCTTTTTTCTTTTTTTAATTTCCATTGTTTCAAATATCTGTTTTAAATACGAATATTAGAAGCAATGAAAACATTTTA
Organism: Hippopotamus amphibius kiboko; assembly: GCF_030028045.1. Lineage (NCBI taxonomy): Eukaryota > Metazoa > Chordata > Mammalia > Artiodactyla > Hippopotamidae > Hippopotamus > Hippopotamus amphibius. The sequence goes on from NC_080188.1 coordinate 54,523,167, forward strand.
CTTTAAAGATAAGACGAATGTTTCTATCAGGTATAGATAAAAACTAAAACTGTCGACCTGGAAATCTTCCATCAAGTCCTGAAACATTCTTAACTCTTGGGTGAATACTCAGCATGTGAAAAATTGAAGAACTTTCATCAATGATAGATTATTTCCCCATTCTTAAACAATCAAGAGTATTTGGTTATTATCAGCTATTTGATAATCTGTTCAACAAAAGTTTACAAAGCATCTCATAAATTTCAGCACTGCACTATTGGCATTAAGCCTGGTTCCTATCCTCAAATAGCTCGTAGTTTGTCAGGAAAAGGAAAGATAGAAACTCAACAAAGAATCAGAGAACAATTCAGTATTAAACTATAACATTGACCCATGATTATGATTCTTTTAGGAAGAAGGGACAAAATATTGACTGAAAATACCAATCTAAAAGAGATGATAATGAGAAAGTGGAAGAAAAAGTGGAAAAGCAGGAAGAGAAGGAAGACAATAGTCATTACCATGTGCTGGGCACTGGGCTATGCTCTTTACATATAGTAGCTGTTTTTGAAACTCATATTGATGACAGTAATAATAATATCTAATTTTTTTGAGTGCTGGACAAATATTTACAAATAATGACTCATTTAATCCTTATAATAAATCTTATAAAATAGATATTGAGTTTTTTTCTCATTTCACAGATAAGGAAACTGAGGGAAAGAGAGGTGAAGTAATTGTGTCCAAGATCACAAATTTAATCATAGTGCTAGGATAAAAACCAGAGCAATCTGTCTACAAAGCTATCTTCTTAATTCCTTGCTAGATATGCTGTTCCCATTTTATAACTGTGGAAATGGACTCTAAATTAGGGCAAGTTTCTTGAGTTTGTTCCTGCTTCATGGGAGTCTCTCACTTAAGTTGCTCCTGTAGCATCACGAATCCCTAAGTTCTCAGTGTATAGCCCAAAGGTGGATTAATCTTTTATTTTTTAATTTTTAAAAGCTTCCTTTAGCACAACTAAGAAAGTCTAGCATTTTCTAAAGGAATTTCTCTAAAATAAAATAAGCAAAGGTAAAACACAAGAAAAGAAACACTCAAAGGCAATAGCAAGATATAACCAAGCAAACAAAATACAAAGTGTATCAAAAGATTAGTGTTCAATTTGAGAACCTCCTAGCCCTATTTTGAAACTAAAACTGAGTCTTCTCTGTAATATTCTCTCTTTTGCCTGAATAACTCCTACTCATTCTTTCAGATTCAAGAGTCATACCCCTAACCAACCAACAAACACACACACACACACACACACACACACACACACACACACACTCATCATTGTGGAATCTGGTTCGGGTGCTCCTTTGGGTTTGCATAACACACCACATCTCTCTGTCTTCAAGTACATGTCATACTTTGATGTTGACTTGTCTACCCCATTTGAACATAAATCTCTGAGGGCATAGACTGTCTTCCTCTATCTGTTGGTAAATGCTCAGCGCTTGGCACTTAGTATTTATTGAGTTAATAAGCAAATTAAGCTTAACAAGATTCCACTTACTGCATTTTCACAGTGAAATGAATAGCAATCATAACGTACATATACTAAAAACGTGCATGCTTCCTGCAGGGGAACTCCCCCCTCCTCACATCCTTGCCACAGAGACCTAGGATTTTATAGGTGGAGGCACACTAAGAAGGAAACAAGCCCCTCCTCCTCTCTCCCCTATCCCCCAACCCATTCCTGGGACAAGACTGAAAATAGGACTCAGGGCAGGCTCCCTGGAAGAAGGGGTTGGACAAAGTAGCTTCTTTCACCCTCTGATGCCCATTTGACGGAGATAATTCTTACCACCTCTGAGGAGAGAGTCTCTCTCATTTTGGTTAATGACCTCACTGAGGGCTCAAGATAGGACAGATCTCTACTTAACGCAAAAAAAGTCAAGGAAGCAGAGACGAAAGCAGGAAAGAAAAACCTTGCAGTTACTGAGTACCCTCGATGGATGAGCACTTACATACAAGATTTCACTTCATCCATACAACCAAACCAGGGGAGTTAATGAAGTGTCATTTTACTGAGGCTCTCAAGTTCTGCCTCCAATTCCTCTGTACGTTTGATTTGACTCCTCTCTAACCAGTATCTAAGCTCTTATAAGATAGAAACAACTAAATAATAGGGGGAAGAAAAATGCTACTAAAAGTCATAATGATAGCAATGGAGGATGCAGCCCAACAATAATGAATTCAAAGAAATTACAAAAGGCAAACAAAGAAACACCCTGATATCCGTTCAGTATCAAAGCAAACAGCCCTAAATTCCTCAGTGGTTCCTAAATGCATCACTGTATTATACAAAAGTTTAAGAATTAATGTTACTAATGATTGCAAGTCACAAATAAAGATTAATCTATATTCAGTACACTCTGTTTTAGAAAGTATTTAATGTTTTGTAATATGTTAGTATTAACACTTAAAAGATGCATAAATAAGCTAGCCCTCAATAAACCAAAAATTCCCACAAAATAAAACCATTCAATCCTTGCGAGATTAAAGCTCTCAAGATTTCCTTGCATCAGGTGTTTGCTCAGATACGAGAGGCATTTCTTTCAAAGAAGTTAGAGACTCATGAAGGCTAATGTTTAGAAGGTCTATTTACCCCAAGTTTGTCTATGAAACTACGGTGAAACTTTATTAAATAACAACCTTGTAAAATGCAATGTTAGATTATTTGCATAGGGACTGGACCAAAGTTGCATAATTATGGAAATTATTAGTAAATCAAAATCTATAAGCAAATCAAGGGAAGAAGTGATTGGTATTCTAGGTCTCACCTTTGGAGAACATACTGAGGTTTCTATATATCTAGAGGCACAGAAGAAGTATAGGAAAACATGGAGTGAAAGAATAAGATTTTAAACAAAGTGTGCAGGCTGAGGGGATTGTTCAATATTAAATGGCTTTTCAAGTTGCAAGACAAGGATGAAGACTTTGTCACTGTGTTCTGGATGACATGTTGACAGATAGTAGGCCTTTGATAGCTCAGCAGAGAACGAAGGCTTTATATGCCTGTAATAAGGACATAACGAATTTGACAGCAGACAGCAGCTTGTACAAACTGCTGTGCTGATACCATTCTCTGTCCAAAGATGACAAGTCATGATAATGATGAAAATTAAGCAATGAGGGTGAAATCAATCAGGTTAGAAAGAACGCAGAAAATAGAATACAGATGGGGGGCTTCTGTGCCTCTAAGATCTTTCACATGACTACTATTTCAGATGCATAGTTATTACCAGTCCAGTGCCTTCTCTTTGTCCCTCATTCTCTATTCTCTTACCCAGCCCAAATGAAACTGAAAAACTTCAAGGCTGCATTTGGTAAAAGTTTATCTTTTAGAAGATGGTAGAGAAAGTTTCAGAAATACATTGCTATCGAGAGTTAAAGACCAGGCAAGAACTATGAGATAAATTTAAAAAATGATCTGTGACTAAATATAAACAGCATATACATGAATACTGTGTTTATTATATGCCAGGTGCTTTGCTAAATCTAGAATTAAATGAGATAGACAGGATCACTGTTTTCCTAAAGTTTGCATTCAAGTGGTAGAGATAGAAATTTAGTCAAAGTGAACAAACAAGTTAACAAATATGCACATAAATTTTGTTATGAAGGAAATAAAGAAGGTAGTGAGCTAGAGTAAATGAGGGAGTTTATAGAAGGTAGGTGACCAGGGAAGGCCTCTCAGAAGAATTGACATTTGAGCTGAAACCTAAAGGATGAAAATAGTCAAGCAAAGAGATGGGATGCTGGAAGGAGGGGGAGCAATGAATGTTCTAGACTGAGGAAAGAGAAAATGCAAAGGCCAAGAGATGGAGAAGGATGAGGAGAATTGAAAGAAGGCCAATGTGGCTAAAGCAGAGTGACCAAGAGGGAGAGCAGCATGAGAGGAGGTTGATGAGAAAGGGAAGAACCAGTTCATGAAGAACTTTTTAAACCAAAATTTTGTTTTAAGATTAACAGGAACACAGGAGTTGGAGGGGATGATCATCTTTTTGCTGATGGCAGCTTGAATGGAGATGGAAAGAAGTAAATGGGTGTGAGATCTAATTCAGAGATAAGAAAAACAAGATTTTACAGATTGATTTTGGGATGGGGCATATGGAAGAATCAAGGATGTGTCTTAGGTCTTTGGCCTGAGTTACTGGGTTGGGAAATGAATGGAAGAAGAAAAGCAGATGTGGGACTATAGGATCAGGAGTACCCACCGTGTATACCACACCGTGTAACTCATATATGGAATACATCAGGAGTACCACACCATAACTCATGTACAGGGGCTGGGCAAAGGTGTTCTATATTATAGTCCTTGGGATTCTTAACCACATGGTCAAGTAAAAAACAGGATGATATAAGAGAAATGCTGTAACAGGAATTAGAAACTCTAAGTTTATTTATTTTACCGCTTACAATAGAATTACACAACCATGGACATTATGAGTCATTTTGTCTTGCTTCCCATTGATCACAGCAATGCCTTCTAATATAACCAGTGGTCAGACACTCACACGCACTACTCCAGAAAGCAGCCACTCCATTTTAGGAAAGCTTCAATTGTTAACGAGTTCTTTTTAATGTTGAGTCAATACTCAATGCAACTACACATACCAAGCTTAACCTCTCAACCACACAACTGCGTCTGGTACTCTCTTTCTTGCTTCTGGTATTTAAATTTGATCCTAGTTCTAACCATGCTCATACCTACCCCCAAACAGTCAAATTTCTAACTTTTGAAATTGTAATAAAACTTTTTAAATTGCCTTAAACATTTTGATATTCTGTAATTATAAATCTTCAATCTCTTTGTGGCTCAATTTTCCCATTTATAATGTGGACAACATTGCAGATTGCTTGGGGTCTCTAAGGAAAAAAAGATCATTGTAATCATTTTCTTGTCTGTTGATTTACAGTTAGTGAAGCTAAAATATATAACTGAGCAAAAAAACTGAGCAAAATAATTTAAATTCCAGTTGCTCACTTTCACATTTTTGTTTTCAGCTGTCATTTTCTCATATCTTCTCCTAATTGTTTTTTTAACAATCATTTAGCTGGGATTTGGGAGGCAGTAGAGTTAAATTCATGTTGTCAATGTCAGGATAAGGCAGAAACCTAACAATACAAATGTGCATTCCTTTTTCTCCTCGCACATTATTTATCCAAAAATTTGATTATGCTTCACTGTTAAATTTAAGATTTTCAAAGATAAATTCTACTAGAATTTTTTTTTTAAGAAAACTGAGGTTTGTTTTAAAATCCACATGTAAGAAAAAGGATTAAGATGGCAGAGTAGGAGGACGTGCGCTCACTCCCTCTTGCAAGGGCACCGGAAATACAACTAAATGCTGAACAATCATCGACAGAAAGACACTGGAACTCACCAAAGAAGACACCCCACCTCCAGGGACAAAGGAGAAACCTCAATGAGATGGTAGGAGGGGAGCAATCACGTTAAAATCAAATCCCATAAATGCTGGGTGGGTGACTCACAGACTGGAGAACAGTTATACCACAGAAGTCCACCCACTAAAGTGAGGGTTCTGAACTCCACGTTAGGCTTCCCAACCTGGGGGTCCAGCAACGGGAGGAGGAATCCCCAGAAAATCAGACTTTGAAAGCCAGCGGGATTTGATTGCAGGACCTCCACAGGACTGGGAGAAATGGAGACTCCACTCTTGGAGGGCACACAAAACAGTGTGCTCACCAGGACCCAGGGGGAAGGAGCAGTGACCCCATAGGATACTGAACCAGATCTACTTGCTGGTGTTGGAGGGTTGCCTGCAGAGGTGGGGAGCAGTTGTGGCTCACGGAGGAGACAGGGGCACTGGCAGCAGGGGATCTGGGAAGTGCTCATTGGTGTGAACCCTCCCAGAGTCCACCATTAGCCCCACCAAAGAGCCTATAGGCTCCAGTGCTAAGTAGCCTCAGGCCAAACAACCAACAAGGTGTGAACACAGCCCCACCCATTAGCAGGTAAGCAGATTAAAGGTTTACTGAGCTCTGCTCACCAAATCGGATTAAAGTTTTACTGAGCTCTGCCCACCCAGCCCTACACACCATCAGTCCCTCCCATCAGGAAGCACACAGGAGCCTCTTAGATAGCTTCCTCCACAAGAGGGCAGACAGCAGTATCAAGCAGTATCAGCAGTATTTTGTCTTGTGGAACTGAAAACCACAGCCACAGAAAGATAGAGAAAATGAAAAAGCAGAGAACTTTGTGCCAGATGAAGGAATAGGATAAAACCCCAGAAAAATAACTAAATGAAGAGGAGATAGGCACCCTGCCAGAAAAAGAATTCAGAATAATGATGGTGAAGATGGTCCAGGACTTTGAAAAAAGACTGGATGCAAAGATTGAAAAGTTTACCAAAGACCTAGAAGAATTAAAGAGCAAACAAACAGAGATATGTAACACAATAACTGAAATGAACAATACACTAGAAGGAACCAACAGCAGATTAACTGAGGCAGAAGGGCGAATAAGTGACCTAGAAGACAGAATGGTGATAATCACTGATGCAGAAAAGAATAAGGTAAAAAGAATGAAAAGAACTGAAGACAGCCTAAGAGACCTCTGGGACAATGTTAAATGTGCCAACATTCACATTATAAGGGTCCCAGAAGGAGAAGAGAGAGAGAAAGGACCCGAGAAAATATTGGAAGAGATTCTAGTTTAAAATTTCCCCAACATGGGAAAGGAAATAGCTACCCAAGTCCAGGAAGCACAGAGAGTCCCAGGTAGGATAAACCCAACATGCCAAGACATACAGTAGTCAAATTGACTAAAATTAAAGACAGAGAAATGTTATTAAAAGCAACAAGGGGAAAAAAGATGGTGGCAAAGTAGAGAGACGTGGAGTGCATCCCTCTCCACAGATGCATTGGGAATGCACGGAAGGACGCAGTCATTCCCACAGAGAACCAGCTGAACACCAGCAGACGGCCTCGGACACCAGAAAGGGCTGCGGGGAGCCCGACATAGCCGGTAGGGAGGCATCTACGAGGGCTCAAAGAGGGTGAAGCGGCGGAGCTGTGGCAGATGGGAGGGAGTGAGAAACATACGGAGGGTCCGCAGCGCAGCTCAGCGTTCCCGGACCGAGACATCGATCCGCGGCTGAACGGAGGGTCCAGGAGCAGGAGCGTGGGAACCGGAGAGCTGGTTCAGGGTGAGAAACATTGTTGCCGGTAGGGTGACGGACCGAGAGGACAGGAGGGAGGAGGTCCGCGGAGAGGAGTGCCGGTCCCTGAGAGCTGCCCGGCCATGATGCGGCTGGAGGCTGCAGGCTCCCGGGCAGGGGGGAGGAGCTGCGCGCATAGCCTCTCCCTCTCTTTCCGTGCCTCTGCAACAGGCAGAGGAGAGATGCCCTGCGGGCCACCTAAGGCGCTCAGGGATAACAAGCACCCTCAGGCACTCGGGCGGGGCTAGATTAAAACTCCTTGCAAAGCCAGCAGCAGGGAGGCTGCCGAGAGAAAAAAAAAACCAGCATCAAAAAGAAAAAACCCCAAGAGAGGCCCAACTCTAAGACTTTCTGTGTACGCCTGAGCCACCAGCGCCCTCTGCAACAGGCACCTCCAAGCCTGACTGAAACAACAGTGCGCCACTGCTCACTCACTCCCAGGAGAAGGAGCCACTATTGTACCCTCTCCCTCCCCACACACTGAGGCTTACAGACGAACAATAAAGGAACCTCTGCTGGTCACAGAATAACGCAAAAAAAAAAAAAAAAAACCCAAGGCAAGGAGAAGGACACTTACAGCTGAGACGCTAAGGACACAGAAATAGTAGTATCAATACCTATTGAACTGGTCCATTCTGGGATCAGTTCTGGATTTTTTTTTTTTTCTTTCTCTTTCTCTCTTTTTTTTTTTTTTTTTTTTTTTATTAAATACGATCTTAGCCCTAAGGGATCTACAAGTTTTACAACATAATTTTTTAAGGATATTTTTTATTCTTCTTTTTTTTTTTTTTTTTTTTTTTGCCTTTTTATATACTTCTATATCTAGCTAAGTTTTTGGTAGTACGGACAAAATATCTTTCATACTTTCCTTTCATCCCTTTCTTTTATACACTTCTATTCCTTTCTTTTTCTTTGCATATTTCCAATCACATTACGCTCTTCTGTTCCCCTTTCTTCCAGCCATTTTAAGTGTATTTTATCTTAACATACTTATAAGCAACACTATCGGTCTGCTCAGACGCCTTGCTCTATTCTCCAGATGATGCACTGCCTTGGTATTAATATTAGGCTTTTGTCTTTATCTTAGTTCTTAGTACAGTTGTCTAATTACATTCTGAGAATCTCCATTCTCTCTGGTGGTACTCCAGCTCATTTCTATATTTGATCCTAGCTTACAAAATCTCCCTGGATTGATGTTTGTATGTGTAGGGTGTTATTTGTTGTTTGTTTGCTTTTGCTTTTGTCTCTGATTTGTTCTGTTTCAGTTGTCAATTTCTGTTTGGTTTCTCTTTGAATATCTGATAGCACACTGGGGTTCTGTCAGGTCTTTCTAGAGCCTTATGTCCTAACGGATTCAATAATTGTGTGTCTTATACATGTATGTGTTTCCTAGACTGAATATTCGTTTAATCCAATACTTGGACATTAGTCTGAGGCTTGGACAGTCTTCTATAAACACCTCTATCACCAGGACAAGCAACCCCAAAAGCTTGGACAACCATGAGGAAACAAAGAAACCCCATGCAGGCAAAGGAGCAGGAAAAAAACCCACAAGACCAAATAAATGAGGAGGAAATAGGAAAGATGCCTGAAAAAGAATTTAGAGTAATGATAGTAAAAATGATACAAAATCTCAATAACAAAATAGAGAAAGTACAAGAAACAGTTCATAAGAACTCAGAAAAACAAACAGCAATGGATAACAAAATAACTGAAATTAAAAATACTCTAGATGCTATAACCAGCAGAATGACTGAGGCAGAAGAACGAATAAGTGAGTTGGAAGATAGAATGGGAGAAATAAACACCACAGAGCAGGAAAAAGAAAAAAAAAATAAAAAGACTAGAAGACAGCCTCAGAGACCTCAGTGATAACCTTAAACGTACCAACATTCGAATTATAGGCATCCCAGAAGAAGAAGAAAACAAGAAAGGGTCTGAGAAAATATTTGAAGAGGTTATAGTGGAAAACTTCCCCAACATGGGAAAGGAAATAATTCACCAAGTCCAAGAAGCACAGAGAGTCCAATACAGAATAAACCCAAGGAGAAATACACCAACACACATATTAATCAAATGAACGACAATTAAACACAAAGAAAAAATATGAAGAGCAGCAAGAGAAAAGCAACAAACAACATATAAGGGAAAACCCATCAGGATAACAGCTGACCTCTCTACAGAAACTCTGAAGGCCAGAAGGGAATGGCAGGATATACTGAAAGTGCTGAAAGAGAGAAACCTACAGCCAAGAATACTCTACCCAGCAAGAATCTCATTCAGATTTGAGGGAGAAATCAAAAGCTTTCCAGACAAGCAAAAGTTCAGAGAATTCAGCACCGCCAAACCAGCCTTACAACAAGTGCTAAAGGAACTTCTCTAAGTAGGAAACACAAGAAAAGGAAAACACCTACAAATACAAACCCAAAACAATTAAGAAAATGGTAACTGGAACACACATGTCAATAATCACTTTAAATGTAAATGGATTAAATGCTCCAACCAAAAGACACAGACTGGCTGAATGGATACAAAAACAAGACCCTTCTATATGCTGCCTACAAGAAGCCCACTTCAGACCAAGGGATACATATAGACTGAAAGTAAAGGGATGGAAAAAGATATTCCATGCAAATGGAAGTCAAAAGAAAGCTGGAGTAGCAATACTCATATCAGACAAATTAGACTTGAAAGTAAAGACTATTAAAAGAGACAAGGAAGGACACTACATAATGATCAAGGGATCCATCCAAGAAGAACATATCACAATGGTAAATATCTATGCCCCCAATATAGGAGCACCTCAATACATAAGGCAAATGCTAACAGCTATAAAAGGGGACATCGACAGGAACACAATAATAGTGGGAGACTTGAACACCCCACTTACATCAATGGACAGATCATCCAAACAGAAAATAAATAAAGACACACAAGCTTTAAATGACGCATTAGACCATCTCGACTTAATTGATATTTATAGGACATTCCATCCAAAAACGACAGACTACACTTTCTTCTCAAGTGCACACGGAACATTTTCCAGGATAGATCACATCTTGGGTCACAAATCAAACCTCAGCAAATTCAAGAAAATTGAAATCATATCAAGCATCTTCTCAGACCACAATGCCATGAGACTAGATATCAATTACAGGAAAAAAACTGCAAAAAATACAAACACATGGAGGCTAAACAATTCACTCTTAAACAACCAAGGAATCACTACAGAAATCAAAGAGGAAATCAAAAAATATCTAGAAACAAATGACAACGAAAACACAACAACCCAAAAGCAGCAAAAGCAGTTCTAAGAGGGAAGTTTATAGCAATACAGTCCTACCTTAAGAAAGAAGAAAATGATCGAATAAACAACCTAACCTTACACCTCAAACAACTAGAGAAAGAAGAACAAAGAAACCCCAAAGTGAGCAGAAGGAAAGAAATCATAAAGATCAGAGCAGAAATAAATGAAAAAGAAAGGAAAGAAACCATAAGAAAAATAAAACTAAAAGCTGGTTCTTTGAGAAGATTAACAAAATGGATAAACCATTAGCCAGACTCATCAAGAAAAAAAGAGAGAAGATGCAAATCAACAGAATTAGAAATGAAAAAGGAGAAGTCACAACGGACACCTCAGAAATACAAAACATCATGAGAGACTACCACAAGCAACTATATGCCAATCAATTGGATAACCTGGAAGAAATGGATACATTCTTAGAAAAATACCATCTTCCAAGACTGAACCAGGAAGAAATAGAAACCATGAACAGAGCAATCACAAGTACAGAAATTGAGGCAGTGATTAAAAATCTCCCAACACACAAAAGCCCAGGACCAGATGGATTCACAGGCGAATTCTATCAAACATTTCGAGAAGAGTTAACACCTATCCTTCTCAAACTCTTCCAAAATATTGCAGAAGGCGGAGCACTCCCAAACTCATTCTATGAGGCTACCATCACCCTGATACCAAAACCAGGCAAAGATGTCACAAAAAAAGAAAACTACAGACCAATATCACTGATGAATATAGATGCAAAAATCCTCAACAAAATACTAGCTAACAGACTGCAACAGCACATTAAAAAAATCATACACCACGATCAAGTGGGGTTTATCCCTGGGATGCAAGGATTCTTCAATATACGCAAATCAATCAACGTGATACATCATATCAACAAATTGAAGGAGAAAAACCATATGATCATTTCAATAGATGCAGAAAAAGCTTTTGACAAAGTTCAACATCCGTTTATGAAAAAAGCTCCCCAGAAAATGGGCATAGAAGGAAATTACCTCAACAAAATAAAAGCCATATATGAAAAACCAAAAGCCAACATTGTTCTCAATGGAGAAAAACTGGAAGCATTCCCTCTAAGAACAGGAACAAGATAAGGGTGTCCACTCTCACCACTGTTATTCAACATAGTTTTGGAAGTGTTAGCCACAGCAATCAGAGAAGAAAAAGAAATTAAAGGAATCCAAATTGGAAAAGAAGAAGTCAAATTGTCACTCTTTGCAGATGACATGATATTATATATAGAAAACCCGAAAGACTCTACCAGAAAACTGCTAGCACTCATTGATGAGTTTAGTAAAGTAGCAGGATACAAAATTAATGCACAGAAATCTCTTGCATTCCTATACACTAACAACGGAAGAGCAGAAAGAGAAATTAAGGAAACTCTCCCATTAACCATTGCAACCAAAAGAATAAAATACCTAGGAATAAACCTGCCTAAGGAGGCAAAAGATCTGTATGCAGAAAACTTTAAGACATTGATGAAAGAAATCAAAGATGACACAAATAGATGGAGGGACATACCATGTTCCTGGATTGGAAGAATCAACATCGTGAAAATGACTGTACTACCCAAAGCAATTTACAGATTCAATGCAATCCCGATCAAATTACCAATGGCATTTTTCACAGAACTAGAGCAAGAAATCTTATGATTTGTATGGAAACGCAAAAGACCCCGAATAGCCAAAGCAATCTTGAGAAGGAAAAATGGAGTTGGTGGAATCAGACTTCCTGACTTCGAACTATACTACAAGGCCATAGTGATCAAGACAGTATGGTACTGGCACAAAAATAGAAAGGAAGATCAATGGAATAGAATAGAGAACTCAGAAGTAAGCCCAAACACATATGGGCACCTTATCTTTGACAAAGGAGGCACGAGTATACAATGGAAAAAAGACAGCCTCTTCAATAAGTGGTGCTGGGAAAATTGGACAGCAACATGTAAAAGAATGAAATGAGAACACTTCCTAACACCATACACAAAAATAAACTCCAAATGGATTAAAGACCTACATGTAAGGCCAGACACTATAAAACTCCTAGAGGAAAACATAGGCAGAACACTCTATGACATACATCAAAGCAACATCCTTTTTGACCCACCTCCTAGAATAATGGAAATAAAATCAAGAATAAACGAATGGGACCTCATGAAACTTAAAAGCTTTTGCACAGCAAAAGAAACCATAAACAAGACTAAAAGGCAACCCTCAGAATGGGAAAAAATAATTGCCTATGAAACAACGGACAAAGGATTAACCTCCAAAATATACAAGCAGCTCATGCAGCTTAATACCAAAAAAGCAAATAACCCAATCCACAAATGGGCAGAAGACCTAAATAGACATTTCTCCAAAGAAGACATACAGATAGCCAACAAACACATGAAAAGATGCTCAACATCACTCATCATCAGAGAAATGCAAGTCAAAGCCACAATGAGGTATCACCTCACACCAATCAGAATGGCCATCATCACAAAGTCTGGAAACAACAAATGTTGGAGAGGGTGTGGAGAAAAGGGAACTCTCCTGCACTGTTGGTGGGACTGTAAGTTGGTACAGCCACTATGGAAAACAATTTGGAGGTTCCTTAAAAAACTACAAATAGAACGACCATATGATCCAGTAATCCCACTCCTGGGCATATACCCAAAGAAAACCATAATCCCAAAAGAAACTTGTACCATAATGTTTATTGCAGCACTCTTTACAATAGCCAGGACATGGAAGCAACCAAAATGCCCATCAACAAATGAATGGATACAGAAGATGTGGCATATATATACAATGGAATATTACTCAGCTATAAAAAGGGATGAGATGGAGCTATATGTAATGAGGTGGATAGAACTACAATCTGTCATACATAGTGAAGTAAGTCAGAAAGAGAAGGACAAATATTGTATGCTAACTCACATATACGGAATCTAAAAATGGTACTGATGAACTCAGTGACAAGAACAAGGACGCAGATACAGAGAATGGACTGGAGAACTCGAGGTATGGGAGGGGGCGGGGGGTGAAGGGGAAACTGAGAAGAAGCGAGAGAGTAGCACAGACATATATATACTACCAACTGTAAAATAGTCAGTGGGAAGTTGTTGTATAACAAAGGGAGTCCAACTCGAGGATGGAAGATGCCTTAGAGGACTGGGGCAGGGAGGGTGGGGGGGACTCGAGGGGGGGGCATCAAGGAAGGGAGGGAATATGGGAATATGTGTATAAAAACAGTTGATTGAACCTGGTGTACCCCCCCAAAAAAAAAATAAAAAAAAAATAAAAAAAAAAAAAGCAACAAGGGAAAAACGACAAATAACATACAAGGAAACTCCCATAAGGGTAACAGCCGATTTCTCAGTAGAAACTCTGCAAGCCAGAAGGGAGTGGCACAATATATTTCAAGTGATGAAAGGGAAGAACCTACAACCAAGAATACTTTACCCAGCAAGGATCTCATTCAGATTCGATGGAGAAATCAAAAGCTTTACAGACAAGCAACAGCTAAGAGAATTCAGCACCACCAAACCAGCCCTACAACAAATGCTAAAGGAACTTCTCTAAGTGGGAAACGTAAGAGAAGAAAAGGACCTACAAAAACAAAAACAAAACAATTAAGAAAATGGTAATAGGAACATACATATCAATAATTACCTTGAAGGTAAATGGACTAAATGCACCAAAGACACAGACTGGCTGAATGGATACAAAAACAAGACCCATATATATGCTGTCTCCAAGAGACCCACTTCAGACCTAGGGACACATACAGATGGAAAGTGAGGGGATGGAAAAAGATATTCCATGCAGATGAAAACCAAAAGAAGGCTGGAGTAGCAATAGTCATATCAGATAAAATAGACTTTAAAATAAAAAATGTTACAAGAGACAAGAAAGGACATTACATAAAGATCAAGGGATCCACCCAAGAAGAGGAGATAACAATTATAAATATATATGCACCCAATATAGGAGCACCTCAATACACAAGGCAAATGCTAACAACTATGAAAGAGGAAATGCAAGGCAGAAACAGAGACACAGGTGTGGAGAACAAACACATGGACACCAAGTGGGGAAAGCGGGGAGGGTTGGGGGGGGATGAACTGGGAGATTGGGATACCAAATTGTACACTCTAAATATATGCTGTTTATTGTCTGTTAACTGTATCTCAATAAAAGTTCTTTAAAAAAAAGAAAAAAAAAGAAGATTGAGTACTAGGAAAGGCTAAGGCAACATAAAAGAATTAGACCAGTCTCTGGGCTGGTCCAGGTGTGGCTTATTCATGGTCACCTAGTTTTTCAAATAATCATGAAGTGATTCAAAGTGGCTGTTAATAGAAAAGAGATATAGCTATTATGGGCTGTTTATTATTGTTACATAATGATATGTAGCAGCTCTGAGACACTGAGGTAGTTGCACTGCAGTCACACAAAGGGAACTGGAGCTCATGTCTCTTCCAAAGAAAGTGCTAACATTTTGGCAGTTAAGGGTTTCTGAAGGCTCGTGGCTACATGTATTCAGAACTCTGAGCTTCAGCATATCTTCAATGCTAATTGTAAACACGACTGGTGAAGTCTACTACTGTGCACAACTGGTTTTCCATGAGAACAGTATGTCTAGAAACAATAGCCTATAATATATTCACTATCTTAGGAGTAATCGCATAATGGTATATCTAATGACATCTCAAGGATAAATTCTCCTTGAAACACAGTTTCTTTCAGAAAATAGAATAAGGAGGATAGGAAGGTATAATAAGGATTTGAGGGTCCCAGGTCATTGGTTTAGAAGCAAATCTGGTATGCATTAAGCAAATGTTATATACTCTGAATATTAAATGATAATTCATGTCAAGGTAGGGAGAGTGCAGATGGCTAGCCTCCTTACATTTCAGACTGCCTTCTTGGTAACGTAAACATCACCAAGTACATCATGAACCACTTACAAAATATTCAAAGTGAAATGAGAGAAGAAGTGTGAATATGCAATGGTTATCACTGGTTACAGATAATTCTTCAAGTAATTCTACGAAATAGAAGTCTTGAAAAAATTTCAGCCTTTCCTGAATCAATGAGGTATGTCATGTTCTGTGTCCCTTCCTCCTCCTTCACTTTTGCCACCACTACAACTTCCCATGTGTGACTCTAGAATGCTTTCTTGCCCACACTTTCCTCATGGCTGAGTTATTCAAGCTTAAGCCCACTGGTTACCCCTTAAGAAGAGTCTTCACTGGCCAGCTTTCTAATGGGGTCTCCCACAGCCCCTTCCTATCCCATCCCTCTTATTATTGTGTTGCAGCAGGTGCGTCAATCTGTAGTAGTGTTGCTAATGGTTCGCTTGTTCACTATATCTCCCCACTTGAATATACGTCCCGTGAAGGCAGGGCCACATCAGTTTTATTCACCACTATAACCCTATTGCTTTATACAGTGCCCAGCACACAGTTATCAACCAATAAATATTTGAAGAATGAATGAATGGATGGATGAATGAACCCAGTTGAATCTTAGCATCTTGAATGGGTTGCTTCATCATTGCTGCTGAAAAATTGTTTGAGAACCTGACACTCTGGCAGGACCTCAGTAGTACCATTTAGTATATTGAGAAAGAGAAGACAAAGGTTAAGCTACCCATGCTGACAGTTCCCTGGCACTGGATACATTAACCAGTTTCTAACAGAAATTGCCATTGAGTTACTCACAGTACACGGGCTACCAAGGAAGCCTGTTGGGGATAGTAGAGGCAGTGATGGGGTGGGCACAGGGAATCTGAGCATTCACATATCACACCAAGTTGAAACCATTGAGTTCCTCTGCCTACTGGACTCATTCTCTGGACAGGTTTGACTTAACCTGCTCTGGAAAAAAAATCAAAAATATGCTTTTTCTGGGAACAGAAAGATGTAAATGCAGAGGTCTGGCAGTGGGGAGAGAGAGGAAACGAGGTTGATAAACTGGGACAAAAAAAAAATGTTGGCAGCCAAAAAAGGTGCTGTATATTAGCTACTATGATCTAAAATGGCCCAGCAGAGATCAGCGCAACATCTGCCTTGCTCATTTCCTGTGTGTCTACATATTCATGCCCAGCTTTCTGAATTCTCTGGAGGCACTTGAGTATATAGGAAGATGAGTTCCAATGAGCTGCAGCCTCCTGCTTTGCTGAAGGGATACAAAAAGAAATCTTGCTTCCCTGATTCAACTTCTGTCTCAGCATTTTTGAGCCTTTACTAACCAAAGCAGATTTTAGGAACATGTGAAAGAAGAAATCAAAGATAAAGCAAAAACTCACATAAATTGGATGAATGTACACTCGCTGTGTTAGGGCCACATCATAGAGAAAATGACAAAAACCCTGGACCCAGAAGGACTTGAGTTTCAAATCCTGGCTCCACCTCTTATTAGCTGTGTGGGCAGGTCATTTACCTGCATTGAAGCTCACTGTTTTCATCTGTAAAATAAGCAGATATATGGTGCTTTGAGCATCAGCTAGTATCTATGAAATGTTGGACATGCAATGAGTACTCAATAAATGACATGGTGTTTATTATTTAGAACAATTCAAACATCCATCAGACTCTTTTTCTTCATGCCAAGTTGCTCAGGGATTTGCCTGAATTATCTGGAGAACTACATCAGCTCTGCCCTTAACCTTGGCCTTGATCAACAAGTCACAGGTTCTTGTCTCTGAATAATACACTGAATCCAGTAAACCATTTCCACATCTTCAAGCTTCTTTTTATATAACCTTATATAACTGTTACTTCTGCCTCATCAATCCTACACCCTGCCTTGCCTCAAGTCTCACCTTTTCTTGTCTCAAAATCCTCCTTATCCTTCAAGGTCAAGTTCAAAAGCCACTGTTTCAGTCAAGTTTTGCTGGATGCTCCCAGTCAAAACTGATCCCTTTTTACTCTGCACCCATTTCTCCATTTATTCGTGCATTCCATAAGCAATTATTGAGACCCTGTTAGATGCCAAGGAATTTGATAGATGCCCAGGATCAAAGGGTAGATGCCTAGAAACAAAGACAAATAAGACACAGTCTCTATTGTTCCAGTCTAGTGGGGAAGACCGAGAGTTGGACAGATGATTGCATTCGAGCATGATACAGTAATAAAGGTATGCACATGGCACTCGGAGCCCATGGGAGAGACTTTTTTCCAACAGCAGTTGCTTATACCTCTGCTTCACACGCCCTTTGATTTTCTTTGCCTCATAGTTTATTGCTAACATAACAATCTTACTCCTTACATTGTGAACTCCTTAAGGCCAGATGTTGTCTTATTTGTCTTTGTATTCCTTTAGCATCTTCCACAATATGTTGCAAATAGTAGGTGTCCAATAAATGTGTTTTGAATATATTATCAATATGTGGATGAAATGAAGCCATCAGCAATGAGCACTTGCAAAGCCTTGGTCTGTCTTAAAAGACCCATATTTTGTGAAAGGCAATATGTAGAAAGTACATTTTAATAAGAAGTAGAATATTAAAGCCAAGTAGCCTGAGTTCAAATGCCCATACCAGTCTTTAACAACTGTTTACATTAGGCAAAGTCCTTCATCAGCCTGTATCTCAATTTCTTCATCTGTTAAATCAAAGTGATCATAATAATATCTACCACCAAGGGTTGTTATAAAAATTAGAGGGATTAATCTACTCATTAAAAGTACGTACTTAGAAAATTACCTTAACGGTAGCTTCTAATAAACATTAGTTGTCATTCTCTTCCTAAACAGACTCAAAGACCTTCACTCCTGTAGAACATGGACTACTGAAGGCCAATCAAAAATTTCAATTCCACAGATAAAACATTTAGTTTCAATCTTTTGTACTTCTTGCCAAGTCTAATTGCAATGCTAGTCTCTTACAAATCTGCTGATTTATAACTTTTACAATACTGCTTATCTTTTTTTTAACCACACTAGAAAATATAATGCCATCTTGGTAAAGTCCAGTTTGAAATGATCAATTCTATTTATTGACTAACATCAATGTGAAAAGCCTTAATAAAAACAACAAATAAAATCCCCATTTATAATGTTGCTGTTATGTGTCATGTACTTTACATATATTATTTCCAATCCTTAGAACAATATGTAAAGTAGATACTATTAGATCCATTTTATAGATGGCAAAATTGAGGCACAGGGAGATCAAGGTCTTCACCCAAAAGTCCCACTATTGCAAGTAGTTTGACACACCCCAGCTCTATCTCACCCCAACCCTTTTACTCTTTACATGAGGCCTCTAACTAGTTTGTTCTTGGCTTCATCATCCTCAGTCTGCTTGTTCAGCACCATGAGAAAGATGAAATTTCCAGACAGAAGTAGGAATGGTGGAATGTAAATTTGATCATTGAAAATACTTCACCTTATAATTTCAACAATTTCGTGTGATCTAGGTGGAAACAAGGTTCCAAGTCTCCTGATCCCACTACCATTTTCCAGATAGTTCTATAGCAAGGTTGACTGACGAATGGCTACTGATCTGACTTTCTGAGATTGCTAGCCAGGGCCTCTGTTTGCCAGTTTCAATATTTCATAGTCTTTAAAGCTAGTTTACCCTTTTATCCTTTTTCATATATTTAAACTCTCTTTGCATGCTAAACCCATTAGTTTTTATTCTGTCCATTACAGATTTAGAGACAGCGGGTCATCACCATTTTTACAATTATCCTTCAAATGGTCTAAGACAGCACTGTCCAAGAGAAATAGAATGCAAGCCACACATGTAATTTTTAAGCAACTAGTAGCCCCTTAAAAAAAAAAAAGTAAAACAGAACAGGTGAAATTAACTTTAATAATGTATTAGTTTCCTGTGGCTGGTGTAACAAATCACCACAAATCCAGAGCCTTAAAACAATACATTTATTCTCTTGGCGTTCTGGAGGCCAGAAGTCCAAAATCAGTATCACTGAGCTGAAATCAAGGTGCAGTAGGGCTGTACTCCCTCTGGAGACTCCAGGGAAGGATCATCTCTTTCTTCTTCCAGTTGCTGGTGGTGGCTGGCATTCCTTGGCTTGTGGCCACATCACTCCCATTTCTGCCTCCATCTTCACACCACCTTCCCCTCTGTGTGCGTGTATAACTCCCTCTCCCTTCTCTCATAAGGATATGTCTGATTCCATTTAGGACCCACCTGAATAATCCAGGATAATCTCTCCATCTCAAGATCCATAACTTAGGCCTTAACTTAATCACATCTAGAAAGATTCTTTTTCCAAATAAGGTAACATTTACAGGTTCCAAGAATTAGGGCTTGATATCTTAGGGGGCCATTATTCAACCTATTCAGACTTAAATAATATATTTTATTTGATCCAATACATCCAAAATATTACCATTTCAATGTGTAATCAATATTTCATACTAAATCTTTCAAATCTGGGGTGTGTGTGTGTGTGTGTTTATACTTGCAAGACATCTCAATTAGAGTTAACCACATCCTAAGTGTTCAAAGGCCGCATATGGCTACTATATGGGACAGTGCAGCAAGGAATGCTTTAATTTTCTCATCAAACAATTTTCTTTCCTTGCTCAAAAGCAAAGAAGCTTCTACCAGGTTCCTCAATAAAGGTGTCTTCATTCAATTTTTATTCTTTTATCATCATGGGTATAATTCCTATCTTTCTGCCTCATAGGGTTTCTGTGAAGATTAAATTATGAAAGCTTTTTAGAAATTGTAAATCACTATATAGCCCTTTCAAAGGCTACCTAAGTGTATTGCCAAAGTCTTCCGCTCAGTATCTGATGGTCATTCATGCTCATACACTTGGCATAACTGTGAACTGCAACAAAATAGCAAAAATAAAGGAGTGGGGCCACTCTGCAGACTAGAGCTGGAAGCTTGAGCAGTACAGCTGGTCATGGATAAAGAAACATGCGAGGGAGAGAAACATCAAAAAGAAATGATCCCATTTCAGCCCAGAAAATATGCATTTTTTCACTCATTCAGCAAATGTACTATGTCCTAGGCACCGTGCTAGGTGCTAGGGATGAAACGGTGAAAGGAAAAAAGATATAGTCCTTGACCCCTTGCAGTTTAGAGCCTTGAGAGGAGGCAAGAACAAATTAATTGGGAAAACTGTGACTGTGATCTTTTCTAACAAGGGACAGAACACGATGCTCTGAGAGGGAGCTTCTGACCTTGTCGGGGTGGAGGTCAGAGATGATTTCCTTAAGGAAATGATGATTAAGCTAAGACATGAAGCATAAGTAAGAACAATTCAGTGAAGAGGAGAGGAAAGACACTGCAGGCAAAAGGAAGTCACGTGTAAAGTCCCTTCTGTGGAAGGAATCATGACGGGCTGCAGGGAAAAGTCACTGAGTGAGGGGTGGTGCAGACGATGAGCGGGGGGGCCAGGCCCAAGATGAGACCAGAATAGGAGGGGACTCAACTACGTGGCCACAGAAGAGAGTTTTACCTTTTCCCTACAGTAAATGCTAATCCACGGACAGGTTCTGGGCTTTGAAAAGATCATTCTGCTGGAGTGTGAAGAATGAGCTGCTGAGGGGACAAGGGTAGACATAGATTGGAGAGGGGACAAGAATTTGCACAGGTGGAACAGTGAGGGGCTATCCCGGAAGCCTGAGCAACATGGCATGCTGGGAAATATGCAGTCATCCTTGCATCACCTTGTTCTTACCTAGCTCACATCTCATCCATTAGGAAATTCTGTTGGCTGCATCCAAATGAATCCTTTTATCACCTCTAACATTAAACTGTGATCCAAGCGGCGATAATTTCTCCTCTGGACTATATCAATGATCTTGTCTGGTCTCCTTGCTTCCAATATGGGCCCTATAGTTTATTCTTCTACACACAGAAGCCAAGGGAATTCTCTTAAAATGTAGGTCAAACCATGTCACGGACCAGCTCAACACCCACCTCGCTAAGAAAGAAAGCCAAAGTGTTTCCAGGTGCTTCCCGAACCGGCCCCCGAGTCTGACCTCTTCTCCTACTACTCTCCCCTTTGCTACAATGGTCAACTTTGTCTTCTTTAAACAAACCAGGCATCATCCTAACTCAGGGCCTTTGCACTTGCTGTACCGTCTGTCTGAAACACTCTTTTCTTTTTTTATATATATTTTTTATTTTTTTTATTTTTTATTTTTTTGTCACATCTTCTTTATCCATTCATCTGTTGATGGGCCTTTAGGTTGCTTCCATGTCCTGGCTATTTTAAATGGTGCTGCAATGAACATTGTGGTACATGTTTCTTTTTGGATTATGGTTTTCTCAGGGCATATACCCAGGAGTGGGACTGCTGGGTCATATGGTAGTGGAACACTCTTTTCTTATACACTCATGGTCCCTCAGCTAAAAGTCATCATTTATATTTCCATTTAGCCCCTTATCATTTAGGTCCCTCAATTAAAACTGCAACTCCATATTTTATAACAAAGAAGGTGAGGGAGCAAACCACAGAGATACCTGGGAGGAACTCATTTCAGGCTGTGGGAATACCACATACCAAAACCTGAGGCAGGAACTCAAAGAACAAGGAGGCCAGCCAGGTGGAGGCGTGTTGGTGGAAGGTGAGTCGGGAAGCACAGGCTATGTTCAAGGTAACAAGGACAAGCTTGTGTAGAATTTGCACGCACATCTTTGTGAGGACATTGTTTTTACTCTGAGATGAGAAGTCATTGCAGGGTTCAGAGCAGAGAAGTGGTGTAACCTGACATATTTTAACAGGTGTGTTCTGGATGCTATATTGAAAATTGACTTAAAGGGGGCAAGGGTAGAAATGCGGAGTTTTGTTATGAAGCTATTATAACAAACTGAATAAAACATGATGGCAGGTTGGACAAAGCTCATAGCAGTGGAGGTGGTGAGGAGTGTTCAGATTCTGGATGTATTTTGAAGGGAGAGCTATCAGAATTTGCTGAAAGATCAAATGTGTGGTGTGAGAGAAAGAGATCTGGGGCCTGAGCAGCTGGAAAATAAGGTGGTCGTTAGCTAGGATGGGGAAGACTGTAGGCTTGGAAATAGTTATCAGCAGCCTGTTTGGAATGTTAACTTCCAATGACCACTTGACATCCAAGTAGAGGTATCAGAGAGGCTGCTGGATGCACTCAGGGGAGAGGTCTGGGCTGGAGATATACATCTGGGAGGCATCAGTGCACAGATTGTATTTTCAGCCTTGAGCTTGGGTGAGATTGCCAAGGGAATGGCAGCTGCTAGCTAGCAACCGAAGGTATCTTCCATAAAATGGAAAAGGAGTAGATTCGCTCTTGTAACATACTGAGAAAATGGCCTTTCTGGGCTATAACCTACTCAGTGGGAAGGAGCCTCCGATGGGCTGGTGAAGGAAATGGGGTAATGTGAGTACACGGTGGTTCCAAGGGTCTGAACTACTGCTCACAAGTACCAGTGCTGTAGTTAACCTCCCAGAGAACGTGTGGCCAGATTAGCTCCCTGGGCCCAATTCTCTGTTATAAAAGACTCAACCTCCTCCAGGACCAAAGCCCTTACATGAGTTACAATGCTGAGGTCACCCCTGAGCTGATTTATTGTCCTGGGCACAATTTTATAGCTGCACTTCCTCCAACCACATCACTTTCACTTTTACACTCAGCTCTAGCAATTTGTAAAAGCTTCTGGGTCATAGTAATTATAATGATGGTCACAATGATCCCTTCTCTGACCACGGCCAAAGGGCAAGCCTTTGTGAACCCAAAGAGGGAAACTCTCCGCAGCCAGTCCCAGGGCAGAGGAAACGGCAGGCCTGAAGCCCACGATCATCCACTTCTCACCCCTACTTCACCCCAGCCAGCTTGGTTCTCTATGCGGGTCTGACCTGGGTCATGAAAATGGAAGTCAATGCATCCAGTTTGTGGGAGGCAGGAGATGATAAAACACGTGGATGTAATGGGTGGAGAAGGGTTTCTAACATGTCAAGTGCACACGTTAGCGTAACTGTTCTTTCCGCTGCCACCACTGCTTCCACACCTCCCCCAACATCCTCATCACTGTCATCATCACCAAACAAGGGTTTCACAGCAGCACCCTGAGAATCTTAAGCCACATCGCTCCCCAGTGTTTCCTCCTCTCCCATTCACTGCCCACAGCTCTGCGCAGACTTCTAGGTTAAATGAGCAGCCAAAGTCATACCTTGGGCAACCAAAGTCAAAGAGACAGTCCCAACTGTCCCATATTTTGCCTCTCCCTTGCCTTCCTGCCCCATCTCCTGCTAGTCTGTAAAGTGGTGACTCCTTGTTAACCTGTGGCACCTGTGTGCTAGCTAGTGGCAGAATTTTCCTTTCTTGTTGTCCTGGCTAAAAATCGCAGGTGAACTGAATCCCAGAGCTTTTGAACTGAAAGATGCATCTTGAGCACTACAGGTGCAGAGTAGGTGGGACTCAGATAAACAGCCAGGGGTGACAAGGAGATGGAGTTTCCATTGGCACTATGAAAGACTTGACAGAATTTTTATATACACAAAACTATTTATTCAATTAATCCATTTAAAAGAGTATGTGAGATCCACCAGCTTTGTTCCAAGAATATAACTACTGTATGAGTGAAGTGATTATCAATGAGCTGAAAATATAATGATGATCAAAATAGATGTATTCCCTGCGTTCATGAAACAAAGTATAATGATGGAGACAGATAATAATTAAATAAACATCTCCATAATATGCACGCATATTATGTGACATGGAGGGAAAGAAAGATGTTTTATAAATGAAAATAATGTGATACATCTTTTAGTTTGAATGTTGTGGAGAAAGGGGATCATGGAAGTTTCTCTGAAGAGATGGCACTTAAGCTGAAATATGGCAGACATTAGCCAAGGAAAGAGAAGTGTGTGATATGAGAGAGGGTCCTTCTCACAGAGAGAACAGGATGTGCAAATGTACTGAGGCAGGAAAGAGAAACTGGAAAAGATGGGTGAAAAACTACAGCAATGGAATACAGAATAGTAGTTGCCTGGGGCTGGGGGCTAGGGGGTCAGCTGCAAAAGGGCATGGGGGAATGTCTTAGGGAGATGGAAATATTCTATACCTTGATTGAAGTGATTGTTACATGACCATATACTATGACCAAAATTCACCTAAAATCACTAAATTTTATTATACATAAGTTTTTCCTCATCAAAGCTTGGTGGGGGGCAGTGAGCTTTCTGTGTTTTCTTTTTTAAGTCTCAGTTTAAGGTGCACACTAACCTGACTTCATCTAATACACAAACACAGCAGAGAAACGCCCAAACTATTGAGTTAAATGTACTTTTAATGAATTTATTTACTTGTTCATTTATTCATGGCTCATGTGTTTAAAAAATAATTTAAGTTGGAAGGGGAAGATTTGGGATTCTAAAGGCCATTTGATATTTACATTTTCATATCTAAGATTAAGGCACTTGAACTGCCGAGGCTCTTTCTTCTTCTGTGAAAATGGGGAGAAAATACCTCTCGTATCTGGTGTTGAGCAGATTATCGTATTTAATCTTCTTGGAATATGTCAGTTCCAACAGATACATAGTAGGTCCTCATTCACTAGCATTCTCTTTGGTATTTAAAAGTCAAGCAGACCCACTCCTAGGCATATACCCAGAAAAGACAAAAACTCTAATTCAAAAAGATACTTGCACTAATAATGCCATGTTGCATGGCCAAAAAATTTAAAAAAAAAAAAAAAAAAAGCAAGCAAAAAGACACATGCACTCCAATGTTCATACCAGCATTATTTACAACAGCCAGGATATGAAAGCAACCTAAGCAAGATATGAAAGCCCATCAACAGATGAATAGATAAAGAAGATGCGGTACCTATATACAATGGAATATTACTCAGCCATAAAAAAAGAATGCAATAATGTCATTTGCAGCAATGTGGATGGACCTAGAGATTATCATACTAAGTGAAGTAAGTCAGACAGAGAAAGACAAATATCATACAGTATTGCTCATATGCAAAATCTAAAAAAATGACACAAATGACCTTATTTACAAAACAGACACAGACTCACAGACATAGAAAACAAACTTATGGTCACCAAAGGGGAAAGGGGAGGGGGAGGGATAAATTAGGAGTTGGGATGAACAGACACCCACTACAGTATATAAAAGAAGTACACAACAAGGACCTACTGTATAGCACACGGAACTATAATCAATATCTTGTGATAATCTATAATGGAAAGGAATCTAAAAAAGAATATATGTGTGTGTGTATCTGAATCACTTTGCTGTACACCTGAAACTAACACAACATTGTAAATTAACTACATTTTATTTTTTAAATAAATAAATAAAAGTCAAGCAGTTTTCCAGGTTATTCTGATAAAATCAGCTTCCAAGAGAGGTGATGTGTAACTGTATGTGTTGTTCTGGCTGTAGGTACCTCTGTGGCAGGACCTTGGGGGGCAGAGCAGAAGCAGTGGGGGATGGGCATCACTGGTGAGTGGGGAGGTGTCATCTCTGCCTTCACTTGCGCCTGCCCCACCCCAGTGTGGCAGAAACATTATCACTCAGGGGCCCAGCTCTCACGTGTTCATCCAGAACCTGCCTGAGATGTCATCCACGTGAAGGGACAGAACAGAATGAGACATTTCCAAACCTCTCCAAAGGAAAGTGAAACAGATTGCAAAGACAGTATTCAATTTAGATGCAAAAAAAAATTTTTAATTGCACACCTAAAGAACCTCTCAAGTTTTACTCAAGCTCTATTTTCTCTCTTCTCTCATCCTTTCTGTTACCTCCTTTTCATTTTGTTACTATGACCTTCTAAAGTTATAAAGATGAAATTTCTGACTTTCCAACGTCATAAATAGAGTAAATTCATGGTTAAAAGCTGAAAGAATTCACTCTGACTCCTTTTGGTTTTCGATTACCCAAGAAAAGCTAGTTTTCAATGGAAAAAGGCCACCCTTTCAACCAAGTTGGGGTGTCCCTGGAGCGAGGAACTGTGTTGATCCTCACCATAAAAATGCACAGGCAGAGCGCAGACAGGCAGCGAGCTTTGGAAAGGCTGGTAGACAAAGGAGGTGTTATGTGTCGTACAACCATTCACTGCAAAGGGATTGTTTAAGTGGAGATGGCCGGTGGACGCTCACACAAGAGGGAGCCTTCATCGGGGAATAAAGGCCGCCGCCCGCCCGCCGCGGAAGCCCTCCATCTGTCGCTGCCCATCGCCCGACTTCCACGGCGCTGGCTGCACGCATTGAAAACACGGATGGATCTGTGCCCCACATGGTCCCTTTTAGGAAATCACTAAGACTTTGTTTTCAGGTAGGACAAACCCCAGCTGACTCCCTGCTTCTCCAAGCCAAAGGGGTATCCATTTGGGGGCTTTCCGGCTGCTGCTTTCTTTTAATCACTGGTGCCTGAAACTTTCCTCACTGAACTCGACCCCCCCGCCCCGACGGGGGATCACTCCAATACGGCCAGAGATTGGTTAAGCTACAAAACTTCTTTCACTTTGGGGCCCAACCCAAGTCAAGGTCTGGGTAAAGCACCTTCCTCGGCAAAGAGAGAAAAATGAAACCCTGTATGAATGTGAGTTCTGGAGTGGGTACCGCTTTGGCATTTGCAAGCCAGGCCCCTGCTGTCCTCTAAAGGGTTAAAAAGCCCTAAGTTTCAATAACCGGCCAGAGAGGAGTAAAGGGTCCTCTCGATGGCGAACTAGCAGCTGAGACCCCCACTTACCTTTCCTTCTCCTTGCGTATCATCAGCGCTAGCATCTCCTGAGGGTGCACAGAAGTCGATCCTCAGCTGAAAATGTTTGACAACTCAGCGTTACCCCTTTTCTCCATCTGGGGCAGACGAGGCAAGTATACTTGTCAGCCCTGCTCTGCACCAAAGGAAACTGAGGCACAAATATGTGAAATAACACACAGTCTCAAAAAGAATGGCTAACTGGACTCAACTCCTCACTAATAAATTCGATTGTTTACTGTGAGATCTCACACTCTTGAAAACAGCCACCTGGCTCTTGCAAATAACCTCTGTGTCCCCCACAGGACAATGACCTGGTGGGGGTGGGGAGGGATCTGAATTCATGGTTACGCTGCCTGATGCCGAATCACATACATTGATGTACCGTCACCAGGAGTGAAGGGTTTTCTATTTATTTGCTGGAGGGAGGCAGTGTGTCACAGAAGTTGTGTAAAGATAGAATGCAGAAATCAAAACTCTTTTTCTGCTGTATCCCTTCAGGCTTTTGATCAGGCCACCTAAACACATCCTGTCTTAGATGAAATGTAAAGAATAAACTATCTTCTACACAAGGAGACTTTTAAAAAGTTATTAAGATTTATATCTCAAACAGAGCTACCTGGTTCAAATTACTAAGGTTCTGTTTTTTAGCATTTGTTTACTCCTACCATGATATTTATTAAATAATAAATGTAGGTGCTGTTGTTCCATTTGATGCTTTCTGCAACACGTAACCTCTTTAGGGTGGGTGGGTGAAGTTACTTAGCCCTGGGCCAGCTTTCTTCCAAAAACGTCTACATGAAAGCCAAAAGAGAATTAACAGGGATGTGGGAAGTCACATAAACACAGCTGAAGAAAGCATATTGTCTTGATTTCAGTTTGAAATCTGTGTTAAATTAGTAGGAAGTTTAGCAGCAACGCCTCGTTTCCTAAAACTTCAGTTGTTTTTGGGTTTTATTGCAGCACTATTCACTTTTGTGGGAATTAAAAATTGAAAACATTTCAAGCTTGCTCTAAAAACTTGTAAATTCAGAAGATGAATTTACTGATTTTATTCGTTTGTCTTATACTGCTGGGTAGGCTTGCAAGCATATTTATTTTGTTAATTGTTGACACCGATATCATAAACTAAGAACTGTTTCAAGTTTTTTTTTTTTTAAATCCCCAATAACCTCTTAGAACATTTTGTGTTTAAAGCACAATATGCAGATGCTATTGAAATAGTTTTAGGGTCCTAAAGATATCTTTTGACAGGGAGACCAAATCAGGATTTACATAACGGATTTTGGTCTTGTAAGAGGTACTCATAACTCTTGTTAAATTTCTGCATGCTTTTTCTTTAATTCAGGTTCACCAAAGCTAAAAATGGGGCTAATCCAAGATAAAAGTAGGAACAAAGTGATTCAAATGTTCCTCTATTTTGATAAGGGCACTAGGTTAACAGGGGAACGCCATTGTGGATGTCAGCATCCCAAGCCAAAGATAAACACGGCTGGGCTGCTCTTACTTCAGATTCAGGCAACATTTTTCTTTGTTAATGAGCATTTCTTTTTCTGCAAAGGAAGAAAAGTTTTATCTTAAATTTCATGGCTTCAGGCCAAGAGAGATCTTTTCTTCCCCCGCTGCCTTCACCCCTGAACAAAAATAACAAAATTCCTCTTTTTTCATATTTATCTTTGTATTTTTGTTAATATCCTTTTACTTCCATCTCACTAGGACTTTTGTACCTCCTACTTTTTTTGGGGGGGTGTGGATCCACTTAAATTAATGTTTATTTTAGCCCTTTCTTTTGAAATCCCCATTTAAATGAGTCCATGACTGTGAAAGGTACCAGGTTTCTTGGGGCTGAAGTTGTTAAGTGAGCATAACTTTGTGGCTGTGTCTCTACGGACGTTTAAAATGTGTTTTCTTTTGTTTGGGTGAGGTTTACTTTACCACTGCCTGGTTGTTATAAGAGTGGAATATATCCAGTCGTTTATTTCTAAAAGAATGTGGTTATTAGCCATGTCCTTGGACTTTAACATCAGCTACAAAAAGATGGCTGAGTATACAGAGTCCAGGCAATAAAACTTGGACCTGGGTTCATACAGGTGACGTTTCTTCCTACCAAGAGAAGCATATACAGGGAGAGATTCTCTTCACTTTTAGCAGCGGGAGGAGTTGATCCTAGCTCAAATAGTACGATAGCACCATATAGTGAAAAACCAATGCAACCAGGCATTAAAAGACTTTCTGAGTGAACCCTATGCTGCCAGTTAAGACCATTTCTTCTCCACCAAGAATTCCCTTTATTATTTTTTTTCCCTTGACCACATCACTGGAAAGATAAGGTCTGCCAAACACAATATTTACAATGTAGAGAATTAAATCTTTATCCCATTTTTTCCCTTCATACACAATCTATATACAATCAAATGAATATTACAGACAGCTGCACATGACCATGTTACCATAATAAGCAGTTATAAAGCAACAAAAGTTGACGTTGCAATTACCTTAGATAGCTTGACTGAGGGTGAATGTATGATTTCCGTTAGGCTTCTGGAAATATTAAAAGTAACTTATGCCCCTAACTTTCCATTTTTATATGCTCATATTCCACATGAGCTCAAGGCCTAAGGTTGGGAACCATTGGTTTATTTTATCCAAACCTCAGTTTTCTCATCTTCAAATGGGGGAAAACAACAGCTTCCAGGCTTACCTCAAAGTTGTTATAAAAAATAAAATTAAATCATATGTGTTAAAAAGCTATACCAGATACTAGAGATTAATATAAATTATGCACTGAAGTCTTAGAGAAGCAGGAAATATGAACATTGAATTTCTGAATTTAAAAAACTTTAATGAGTTTCTTAGGAAGATAAGATATAAGTCAAAAATCTTTTTGAATTTTTACTTGGCTATACTGAGACTATCAACCATGGATACTCATACCAGGGGGGAAGGGATAGTTAGGGAGTTTGGGATTGACATAGACACACTGCTGTATTTAAAATGGATAATCACAATGAGGGATTTGGGATTAACAGATACATTCTATGTAAAATAGATAAACAACAAGTACCTATTGTATAGCACAGGGAACTATATTCAATATCTTGTGATAATCTATGGAAAAGAATCTGAAAATGTGTGTGTGTGTACAACTGAATTACTTTGCTGTAGACTTGAAACATTGTAAATCAACTGTACTTCAACTGTAAAAAATTTTTTTAAATGACAAGCTTTAAAAGAGGAACTTTCTTCTAGCAATAAATATTTACTGCAGTGAGTTAACAAAAAAAATAAATAAAAAAAATAAAATGGATAATCAAGAAAAATAAATAAATAAATAAATAAAATGGATAACCAGCAAGGACCTACTGTATAGCACAGGGAACTCTGCTCAATATTATGTAACAATCTAAATGGGAAAAGAATTTGAAAAAGAATAGATACGTGTATATGTACAACTGAATCACTTTACTGTACACCTGAAACTATCACAACGTTGTTAATCAACTATACTCCAATATAAAATAAAAAGTTTTTAAAAATTGATATCCATTCTTACTTGAACTTAAAAATAGGTGAACACCCTCAAACCACTTTCTGAGCTGAACAGATAATCCCTTTAATATGAGATTGTCATGTTTTGAGTAAACATCGACACTACTTAGGTATATTTCCAGGAAAGAAATGCTGATTTGGTGGCTATAGTAAACATATTTGCCAAATCCACCATCCTTTTTTTGGAAATGGCTTCATCTCTCATCCTTGTGAGCAGTCATGTTTGTACTAAGTAATCACAGTCATTGGCAACAGACAGCTGGACCAGGAGTGAATACCCATCAAATGGGACAAACTGATCCCATCAGATCCTCTCTCATAAGATTCTGAACTACACCACTCAACATGTAGTTAAGTGATGATGGGCACTTACACTGAAAAGCCATACAGAGTCATTCATTCGTTTGTTCATTCCTCCATTCATTCCAAAGGTAATTACCTGACACAAACCAGGCACTGGGCTGAGTCAAGAATAGAGTCAGAGTTCGCCAGAATGTGTGGCCAAAAAAAGCCCAAGTGATGCATAGCACAAATTATGGAGAGCAAGAACTAAGAGACTGCAAAGAAGCAACTCTGCAGAGATGAAAGGAAAATGGACATGGCAGAGGAAAGCAGAGTAAGAGACCTGCAGAGAGGGGCTGCCCGATGGTCTCCACCTCTCCTAAGCCCTGCTTACATTTCCTGCTCTTGGCTTCTGTAACATTCCATGATATCCTTTTAATGTCCTCTCAACTCTCCTGCACTGTTGGTGGGAATGTAAGTTGGTACAGCCACTATGGAAAACAGTTTGGAGGTTCCTTAAAAAACTAAAAATAGAACTACCATATGATCCAGTCATCCCACTACTGGGCATATACCCAGAGAAAACCATAATCCAAAAAGAAACATGTACCATAATGTTCATTGCAACACTATTTACAATAGCCAGGACATGGAAGCAATCTAAACATCCATCAACAGATGAATGGATAAAAAAGATGTGGCACATATATATGATGGAATATTACTCAGCTGTAAAAAGGAATGAAATGGAGCTATATGTAATGAGGTGGATAGACCTAGAGTCTGTCATACAGAGTGAAGTAAGCCAGGAAGAGAAAAACAAATACTGTATGCTAACTTATATATATGGAATCTAAAAAAAAAAAAAATGGTACTGATGAACCCAGTGACAGGGGAAGAATAAGGATGCAGATGCAGAGAATGGACTGGAGGACAAGAGGTTGGAGGGGGCGGGGGGCGAAGGAGAAGCTGGGATGAAGTGAGAGAGTAGCATAGACATATATATACTACCGACTGTAAAATAGATAGCTAGTGGGAAGTTGCTATATAACAAAGGGAGATCAATTCAATGATGGGTGATGCCTTAGAGGGCCAGAACAGGGAGGGTGGGAGGGAGTCGCGGGAGGGAGGGGATATGGGGATATATGTATAAATACAGCTGATTCACTCTGGTGTACCCCAAAAGCTGGTATAAGAGTGAAAAGCAATTATATTCCAATAAAGAGCTTAAAAAAATAATAAAAAAAAATTTTTTAATTAAAAAAAGTTAAAAATTAAAAAAATTTAAAAAAAATTAAAAATTTTTTAAAAATTAAAAAAGTCCTTGCCACAGAGATCAGAGAAGAAAAAGAAATCAAAGGAATCCAAATTGGAAAAGAAGAAGTAAAACTGTCACTTTTTGCAGATGACATGATATTATACATAGAAAATCCTAAAGATGCCACCAGAAAACTACTCGAGCTAATCAATGAATTTGGTAAAGTTGCAGGATACAAAATTAATGTACAGAAATCTCTTGCATTTCTATACACTAACAATGAAAGATCAGAAAGAGAAATTAAGGAAACAATCCCATTCACCATTGCAACAAAAAGAATAAAATACCTGGGAATAAACCTAACCAAGGAGGTAAAAGACCTGTACTCAGAAAACTATAAGACACTAATGAAAGAAATCAAAGACGATACAAACAGATGGAGGGACTTACCATGTTCTTGGATTGCAAGAATCAACATTGTGAAAATGACTATGCTACCCAAAGCAATTTACAGATGCAATGCAATCCCCATCAAATTACCAATGGCATTTTCACAGAACTAGAACAAGAAATTTTACAATTTGTATGGAAATGCAAAAGACTGCGAATAGCCAAAGCAATCTTGAGGAGGAAAGATGGAGTTGGTGGCATCAGGCTTCCTGACTTCAGGCTATACTACAAGGCTACAGTGATCAAGACAGTATGGTACTAGCACAAAAACAGAAATATAGGTCAATGGAACAGGATAGAAAGCCCAGAGATAAACTATGGTCAACTAATCTATGACAAAGGAGGCAAGGATATACAATGGAGAAAAGGCAGCCTGTTCAATAAGTGGTGCTGGGAAAACTGGACAGCTACATGTAAAAGAATGAGATTAGAACACTCCCTAACACCATACACAAAAATAAACTTCAAATGGATTAAAGACCTAAACGTAAGGCCAGACACTATAAAACTGCTAGAGGAAAACATAGGAAGAACACTCTTTGACGTAAACAACAGCAAGATCTTTTTTGATCCACCCCCTAGAACAATGGAAATAAAAACAAAAATAAGTAAGTGGGACCTAATGAAACTTCAAAGCTTCTGCACAGCAAAGGAAACTATAAGCAAGATGAAAAGACAACCCTCAGAATGGGAGAAAATATTTGCAAACGAATCAACAGACAAAGGACTAATCTCCAAAATATATAAACAGTTCATGGAGCTCAATATGAAAAAAACAAGCGACCCAATCAAAAAATGGGCAGAAGACCTAAATAGGCATTTCTCCAAAGAAGACATGCAGATGGCCAAGAGGCACATGAAAAGCTGCTCAACATCACTAATTATTAGAGAAATGCAAATCAAAACAACAATGAGGTATCACCTCACACCAGTCAGAATGGGCATCATCAGAAAATCTGCCAACAGTAAATGCTGGAGAGGGTGTGGAGAAAAGGGAACTCTCCTGCACTGTTGGTGGGAATGTAAATTGATACAGCCACTATGGAGAACAGTATGGAGGTTCCTTGAAAAACTAAAAATAGAGTTGCCATATGACCCAGCAATCCCACTGCTGGGCATATACCCAGAGAACACCATAATTCAGAAAGACACACGCACTCCAATGTTCATTGCAGCACTATTTACAATAGCCAGGACATGGAAGCAACCTAAATGTCCATCAACAGATGAATGGATAAAAAAGATGTGGTACATATATACAATGGAATATTACTCAACTCTAAAAAGCAAGGAAACTGGGACATTTCTAGAGACATGGATGGACTTGGAGACTGTCATACAAAGTGAAGTGAGTCAAAAAGAGAAAAACAAATACCGTATATTAACACATATATGCAGACTATAGAAAACTGGTACAAATCAACCAGTTTTCAAGGCGGAAATAGAGACACAGATGTAGAGAACAAACATATGGACACCAAGTGGGGAAAGTGGGGAGGGTTGGGGGGGAATGAATTGGGAGATTGGGATACCAAATTGTATGCTCTAAATATATGCAGTTTATTGTATGTTAACTGTATCTCAATAAAAGTTCTAAAAAAAAAAAAAAGTCCTCTCTTTCCTTAAGCCTTTTTGGTGGGGCTTGGTTCCTTACAAGCCAAGGTGCCCCACCTAAGACAGTTGCCATTGTAAATTTTTAATGTAAACTTGAAACACGTTTTTTCCCCCTAAAATGTAGAGATGTTTCAAGGCCAAAAAAGCATTAAAGTTAGTAATTAAATATGGAGAGGGGAGAGGAGTTTTGTTCCTCCCTCCAACCACTGACACAAGCCCCCAACTTCTCACCCTGGAAAGGGCATGAATGGTGTGTGTCTGTGGGGAGTGGGAGGTGAGCATATCATTTCCCTGGGTCCCAGCACGGGCGGGATGTGGGGCTAACTAGAAAGTGACCCAGACAGTGAATTCCATTTCCGAGCAAACACATCTCCTCTGGCACAGACCGATTCTGATTTTATTTAAATGCTGTTCAGAATTAAATCCCAGCGACATCAAGCTGAAAAGGAGAACTAGGTGTGGGATGGCGAGGGAAACAGGTTCCTAACTTGATACGTGCTCGTGCAGTGGTACGCAGTGGGGTGGCCGCTGAGTGTCGGTGAGGGGGTGAGGGGAGGCAGCAGGGAGCAGCCCTGTTGGGTGTGTAGGCACCTGGGGGAGAAGCCAGAAAGGGTGGGGATTTTACTGTGTTTGGTTGTCTTTCTGGACACATCTGCCTCTGAGTCACCTGCCAGTGTAACTAGGTCAGGACGCAGATTTTGTGATGAGGGAAAGTCACAACCAATTCAGAAGGCTTTGGGAATTTTAAGCAATCATGGTTGAAATGTTCCTCTGGGCTGACTTGCCAATAGGTCCTAAAGATGAATCGGAGTTAAAATGCCTTTTAGGTCCTAATGAGAAGAGGAGAGCAGGCTTTAAAGGTATCTACTGTCTTAGTATCTTCTGTTTCCTGGTCTATTTCCCACTCCCCTTCCTAAGGCTTTCTCCCATTTTCTTAAGTTTCCAGTGTGCTCATGAAAGCATATATACCCCTCATAAAATTCAGCGATATGTCTCCAAAGTTACTTACATCTAGGCACAAAGGACTGATGAGGCTACAGGTGAAAATAGTCCCAGAACATGCATTTTAACATAAGACAAAACTGACTAAAGAATCGATCTCCAGGTATGAATTCAAGCATCAGTGGGTTGCAGGATGATATATACGAGAGAGTCAAAAATTATCCTCACTCTGTCTGTAGAACTATTTTTAATTAATTTTTAGAAAAGACAAATACATCATTTTTCAATGTAATCTCCTTGCTTTTCAATACACTTTGTCCATCTGTCAACGAGCTTTTGTATTCCCTCATTAAAAAATGTTTTAGGCTGAGCTGTGAGCCACAAATGAACTGTTGTCTTCTCTTCTTCATCAGAAGTGAATCTTGGGCTTCCTAGGTGGGGCAGTGGTTGAGAATCCACCTGCCAATGCAGGGGACATGGGTTCTATCCCTGCTCCAGGAAGATCCCACATGCCGTGGAGCAACTAAGCCCGTGTGCCACAACTATTGAGCCTGCGCTTTAAAGCCCGTGAGCCACAGCTATTGAGCCCATGTGCTGCAACTACTGAAGCCCACGCGCCTAGAGCCCATGCTCCACAACAAGAGAAGCCACGGCAATGAGGAGCCCGTGCACCACGCACCACAACAAAGAGTAGCCCCCACTCACCGCAACTAAAAAGAAAGCCAGTACACAGCAAAAAAGACCCAACACAGCCAATAAAATAAATTAATTTAAAAAAAAAGAATAAAGTTATTAAGTATTAAAAAAAAAGTGAATCTTCGTCTTCATAGGGCTGCCTGCTTTCACCAGGCAACCAACCAGGTGAAAGTCTGATGGAGCAAGATCAGAACTATGGGGAGGATGCTTTAACACCTCAAGATGAAGTTTTTGCAGTGTCGACAGTGTGGGCAGAAGTGTGCTGATGTGCACACCCTCAGACCACAAAAAATGAATCACTGCACACTGTTCTTCTTTTGTGCAAATCACAAATGGGGCATCCATTTTTGCTTGCACTGCAGTTACAAATGAACTGATGTAATACGTTCACACCTCCACAACAGTGACTGGGGAGACAGTAGCCTTGAATGGAAAGTGCTGATAAGACAGTGTGGGCAACAGAAGTTTTAACATAAGCAAGTGCAGATAATTTTTGACTCACCCTCGTAGAAGGCAGCGGGGAGGTTAATCTGAGGCGCTGCACCTCTTCTAGTGCAACTGCACGTGGGTAAACATCTGGTTACACTGGGACCTATCTGATGCAGAGAATGAGAGCGACCAAGAATTTTAGGAAACTGACCCCCTGACACTCACTGCTTCTCCATCTCCCAGGTTGCCCATCATGATGCGATCTCCCTAGAATTCCTCAGTAATCCCTAAAGGAAGAAAAGCTTTAGTATCAGATAAGCTCTGGAAAAATCACTAACATATAGGATCAGAGTGCTGAACACAGTCCGGGAGTAGTATTAAAATATTCTGTTGGCGTTCATCAATTGGAGACAAGTAAAAGACCATTGATTTTGAATGACGAGAGGTTCTCAGCAATACCTTGTCTTTCTTCTTCCTGTTCATGTGCCCAGTGATCCCATCTACCCCAAATCTTCCCCCATCCACATCCACACTGCCATCACTTCCACCCACCACCCCCAGCAATGCATACAGTGTCTTTGCACCAAAAGCAAAGCAAGTATACTGCTAAGAATCTATTTGAGGTTCGAAGAGAGGATGAGGTAAGGGCCAAAGACTGTGGGTGAAAAGTGAGCTGGTAATTCACGTGCACAATTAGAAGAGTGGTTCACAAAGCAGTTCCTGTCTTCCCCAGTTTTGTGGGGGTTTTTGTTTGGTTTTTGTTGTGTTGTATTTTTTTTTTTTTTTGACTCTTGAAAGCTGAATCTATTTGTTTCTAAAAAAGAATAAGCCAGGTCTTTACAATACATACTTTCTCCCATATTACAAGTGTTCAAAAATTGTCTGTCCCTGCAAAACTGGAAAGTCTCTCACTGTAGTTTCTGTTCCCAGTGGGAGATGCAACTTTGTTGTTCAGAAACAAATAACATGACCCTCTGCATCATGATTCTTCTGGAAGAGATTTGCTCGTGTGCCCTTTGAACACATCTCCAATTGACCTTATAGCGTCCTAGCCAGGGAGGTTCACATCCTCTTTAAGGCAAAGTGGAATTTTCATGATGTGAGCTCATGAGGAACAGTTTCCAAGGGCAGGAAGTTGCCCATTTTAGAAAGGAGCAGACGTTTGAGGGAGGATCATGGTCACGCCAAGGAGATCTGGGTTTTACTGTTCATTTACATGATGTCCAGTGCTGGCAACCCTCAGTGTCTCCATTTCTCCATATAAAGGAAGGCTATTTGGGGTTTCATTTGTGATAGACTTTGCTGCCCCTACATCCTCCGCCCACAAAGTAAAGGCAGAGCCAGAGCACCTCGCCCCTCTGGTGCATGCAGCAGTTTGTTTCTCGATAGCACAGGTGATGCGGAGCTAGTGTGATGCCAGCTACTCCCTATACATGTGGATGGTCTCTGCATTCTGGTCCACACGACCCTCAGTCGGTCTTCCTCTCTCCACTTCCACATCCCTCATTGCTCAGATTGTTCTCACAGGGAAAAGCTATACAGCAAAACCCTAATGCCTTCATGTTTGGCACCACAACCGGTAACCACTGTGAAAACCATTTATAAAAAGGCTATTATTCCACTTATAATCTGCATTCATGCTGGCTTTTAACTAACTCGAGGAGTAGCTGCACTAAGGTAGAAAGGTTTGTGACCCATCTGTTGAGTGTATAATTTCCTTTTCATTGGCTAGCACAGCCCAATAAAAAAAATATTATTAGGTGCACTAACTCAATCAGCAAACAAATGACAGGCAGATGGTCTTCAAAAACAATACGGACCATGAATGCCACAGAGTCAGCCACAAAGTGGGCCCCAGCTTCTAGGCAGCCTTTGTCTGAAAACACTCCACTGGGTTAAGTGATGCAAAATACAACAGAAAGAGAGAGAAGCTGTGTGTAAATGAGGGAGAAGTTAACGGCCTCTGAAGTGCTCTAGGAAAGGCTATGATAATTCTACTGGGGAAAAGGAAAAAAAGGCATCCTACTTAAATAATATATTTTTGTGATGGTGCTGAAATCCAATAGATCAAGTTCACATGACACTTCTGTTCTAAATCCTTATTTTAGGCAGGTTTTTTTTTTTTTTTCTGTAAAGGGCCCTTTATCAAACAGAATTTTCTCAAGTTGTGTTTCAGCTGAGTGAAATAATTTGGTGAGTAGAAGTTTCTGTATGAGAGAATTTTACTGGTTGAATAAAAGACAGGAAGGCGGAAAGAAAGAAAGAAAAAAGAAAGAAAGAAAGAAAGAAAGAAAGAAAGAAAGAAAGAAAGAAAGAAAGAAAGAAAGAGAAAGAAAGAAAGAAAGAAAGAGAAAGAAAGAAAGAAAGAAAGAAAGAAAGAAAGAAAGAAAGAAAGAAAGAAAGGAAGGAAGGAAGGAAGAAAGAAAGAAAGAAAAAAGATAGATGAAGGAAGGAAGAAGAAAGGAAGGAAGGAAGAAAAAGAAAAGGAAAGAAAAAGAAAGACACAGAGGGAGAGGGAGGAAGGGAGGGAGGAAGGGAGAAAGGAGGAAAAAAAAGAAAGAGACTTAAAAGATTTTGAAAAATCACTGTGGTCAGAAACTGGCATTGGTAATTTCAAAGAGACTTTAGCACATTACCTGATACTAGTAAGCACTCGATAAGTTATCAATGATGATAATGTGCATTATATACACATATACACACATACATGTACACACTCTTTGTGTATACACACACACACACACACACATATATATAAAATCTAGGAAATATTCCTAGATTTGAAATTAAGGACAAACTATCTGAACATTCATATATATATATATATTTTTTTTTTTTGGCTGTGCTGGGTCTTTTTTGCTGTGCGCGGACTTTCTTTTTAGTTGCGGTGAGTTGGGGCTACTCTTCCTTGTGGTGTGCGGGCTCCTCATTGCTGTGGCTTCTCGTTGTGGAGCAAGGGCTCTAGGTGTGTGGACTTCAGTAGTTGCAGCACATGGGCTCAATAGTTGTGGCTCACAGGCTCTAAAGCGCAGGCTCAATAGTTGTGGCACACGGGCTTAGTTGCTCCGCGGCATGTGGGATCTTCCTGGAGTAGGGATCGAACCCGTGTCCCCTGCATTGGCAGGTGGATTCTCAACCACTGCGCCACCTAGGAAGCCCCCATATGATCTTAATATATACTACAAAATTCTTCTATATGTGTGTATGGCAATA
Organism: Hippopotamus amphibius kiboko; assembly: GCF_030028045.1. Lineage (NCBI taxonomy): Eukaryota > Metazoa > Chordata > Mammalia > Artiodactyla > Hippopotamidae > Hippopotamus > Hippopotamus amphibius. The sequence goes on from NC_080188.1 coordinate 54,562,791, forward strand.
ATTTATACCCCATTAGTAATGTATGAGTAACCCTTGCATACAATGAGAATCATTTTTTTAAAACTTTGATAGGTTAAAATATGGTATCTCATTACTCATTAAATTTGAGGTTTTTTAATTTAAAATTTTTTTCAGTGTTTATTAAGCATTTACACTTTTGTGTGTGTGTGAATTGGTAAAATTCAGAAGTCGTTAACTTCTCCTTCATTTATACACAGCTTCTCTCTCTTTGTACCTTTTGCTACCTGGGTCATTTTAATTCCTCGTTCCAAATCATTCAGAGACACACCTATAGCATCTCCCCAGTGTTTATTTCAATTCCTCTCTGCCATCATTTCACACCCACACCACACAGAGGCTGAAATAGTTCTTTCCACTTTCCTTCTCCCTCTTCTGTCTCTCTCCATAACCTCCCCACCACATCTGCCCCCACCACCACCCAGCAATGCTTCTCCATCTTGAATAATCTGGAGGATCTTGTCAAAATGCAGATTCTGCAGTTCTAATAAACTCCCAGGTGAGGTTGGTGCTGTTCATTTTTCAATCTATTGGGTTATTGGAAGTACCCTGTACTTGATCCAAGTTATTACAGCCCAAGAAATGCATCCCCCTTTGTGATTTTCAACTTTTAAAGTAAGAAAGCTGCAGATGGGGTACTTCCAAGGGAAAGACAGCTTGCTATCAAGACACATCCCAGAGTGTAAATGTCCATGGTCCATGGTCTGGAAACAGTAGCCTGCAATTTTCCATTGTTGTGGCTGATGGCAGAATTCTGATCACCAGTTATCAATTAGTTTCAGTTATAGGAGCCCATTGGTACCCTAGCATCTATTAGTTTATCTGCCATGATCAATTAACCATTATCACAGATCTCTGAATTCCAGTATTCTGCCAGTCACCCTTGTCTCACTGCCCATTAGGATAATTAACCATGCCTAAGGTGCTTAAATGTTGTCACTGGTCTTCTGCATTTCCCAGAGCTCCATTTCATGGTAGCATCTTTTATTGTCCATGTAGCCTGCAAATGAAGCTACCGTGAGCCTCTCGGAGATGCCAAAGTCCTCAGTGAAGGCAGTGCCCTCCGGGACACTGAGTGGAGTGGTGGGAGCTCTGTTCTCACATATCAATCCATCCTAACACTCCCATCTCCCTGAGCCTTCTGACTCTTCCTGCAACACTCTGCTAGTGTCTCCACCTCATCACCACATCCAAGTGTCAAGGAGCCATCCACGGTCACAGTAGGACCAGTTTCAGGTGCCCTTGCAGGTTCCCTGAACCTTGAGTCATGAGCCAGTGCTCCCATGTTAATACATTTTCCTCTTCCCAGCTTTAGACTATACCTCCATCTCCCACAACCCTAGTCCAACAAGATATCTGCTCTCACAAATGTTATTCAGGCTCCTGGCCACAAACACTAGCCAGGAAGGGTAGGACTTTGATGTATTAGCCATTTCCGAGTAGAGTAAAGACTATTTCCCTGCTTAAGTTGTCCCAAAACCTGACGCTCTTTCTCGATCTGGAGGCAATGAGGGGAGACAAGGGTAAGTCATGGGTAGGGCAATGGCATCTTATAAGACATCTGCCTCACATGCAGTCTTTGCACAGTCTCCTGGCAAAGGGAAACCGTTATCCTCTTGTAAGAGAGAGAGGGCTGCTTCCACCAGACTGAAGAATTGGAACCTGAGGGGTTAAGATTTTCAGGCTTACGTACCCTACTCTCCTCAAATCAGTGGTCAAGATCCCACCCTTTTGGAAACCTGTTACACTGTTGGTGAGAATGTAAATTGGTGCAGCCGCTATGGAAAACAGTATGGAAATTTCTCAAAAAACTAAAAATAGAGTTGTCATATGATCTAGCAATCCCACTCCTGGGCATATACTCAGACAAAACTATAATTCAAAAAGATACATGCACCCCTATGTTCATAGCAGCGCTATTTACAATAGCCAAGTAACATTTCATTATGCATAACGGAGTACTACTCAGCCACTAAAAAAAATGAAATAAAGTCATTTGCAGCAACGTGGATGGACCTAGAGATTATCATCCTAATCGAAATAAGTCAGAAAGAGAAAGACAAATACCGTACGATATCACTTATATGTGGAATCTAAAATACGACAAAAATGAACATATCTATGAAAAAAAGAGACTCACAGAACAGACTTGCTATTGCTAAGGCAGGGGTCAGGGAAGGACTGGGACCTTGGGATTAACATATGCAAACTATTATATATAGGATGGATAAACAACAAGGTCCTACTCTATAGCACAGGGAACTATACTCAATATACTATGATAAAGTATAATAAAAAATATGAAAAAGAATATATATATGTAAAACTGAGTCACTTTGCTGTACATCAGAAATAAAACACAACATTGTAAGTCAACTATACTTCAATAAAATTTTTTTAAAAATCCCACCCGTTTAAGTCCCTGACTTTGTTATGTAAGACTTGTCAAAACTATGCACTCAGTGTTCTTTGCTGTTCAGTTACCCTCACAATTAGATCCTGGACCGGATCTTCAGTGGCTGAAGAAGACATGGGTCTCCTTAACCATCACCATAAAGGCCCTCTGATGTTCATACAACATACATGCCTGTTATTTTCTCTTTTCAGAGCTTTTAGAGGGGTTAACAAATGCTAACCAACTACACAGTCCTTATGGCACCATAGCGCCTCTAACGCTTAAGTGCCACAGCCTTAAATAAGCCTAAACGTCATCTCCATCCACTAGAGGTGACTGTCTTAGGAACTGTGATGATGCAACACGTCACACCACTCGCTCACAAGCAGCAATGGGGTTTTTGCTACAATCTGACCAGTGAGGGATGCTGCTCAAAATCCCATCCTAAAGGTCGGCAATCTGGGAACTCTCCTGCTACCAATTGTCTCAGCCTGAGATCCCCTGAAAGCAGAGCCTGTCACAGGCTAGGAATGTGATTCCGGGGATCAGGTGTGTTAGGGTGAGTGGTCAGGGAAACAAGAAAATTCCACCCGAGGATGTGTTACTGTATTGGCCACTACTAGAGGCTGCTGGTTCTCAATTCCATGGGACTCTTTGAGGAGTCATAAAAGTGTCTCCAGTCTGTCAGCCCAGATGGCGAAATGGGAGAGCATGTATCCCATTCCTTGTTGGTCAAGGGAGGCCGTATAGGTATTAGCGCCATCACACTTGCAGGTGTGTAAGCACGAGTGGGAGCAGCTTCCCAGTGGGCATCAGGGAAGCCCAGGGCAGCTTCCCTCGCTGGAATAAAACACAACAGACAGTGAACAACTGCATGATCTCCTTTAGTCAAATGGCATCTACTGTCTCCATACATTTTCTGGCATTGGTCAGAATTGATATAAAGTTAAAAGTACTAGCTTTCAATTGTATTGTATGCTGATTAAGTAAAATCTGTCTACAAAAATCTGATCCACTTTTCTCTGCTCTAGGTTTTGTCCTGATAGAAGCATTCCTTTCATCTCTTAAAAGGCTCAGCATTGCCACGGTGACTTCTACCACCCAGCTTTGGTTGCGTGAGCTTTTTCAGTAAATTTCTGGTTATTCTTTGAAAATGTCCAATTGAAACAGCTCTTAGCTGAGATTTAGAAGGTTATCTTTAAAAACAAGAAGCTGCTCTGCTTCCTCCAGATATTCATTCCTCTAAAAGTGTTCCTTTAAAATTCGGGAGCATCCTTCTCCTCCTTTCTTTTATCCTTTTCTCTTCTCCACCTCTTACCCTGCATTAAGTAAGTTCTAACACCCTGGACCACATGTCCTTTTAGCATCTCAGGCTGAAATGAGACAGTTGAGCACAGAGAAAATTTAAGTCATCATTACTTGCATCTAAATATCTATTATTGAAATGTGTGCATGGGAACAATCATTTTTAATTCCAAATTTTATACGAACTAGTGTGGGGACAACCGGGATAGTCGCTAGGAGAAGGAGAAAATAAAAGGAGCCCGAGAGACAGCTCTGGGCGTGCGGGTGTGCCGAGCCAGCACGGAGCCTGCCGCCTGTGAGTATTAACACATGGTCCCCCCACCCCAGCTCTGTATATGCAACTCAGCTGCTGCACTGACAGAAGATTTGGGGTTGTTAACACACACTTCATTAAAATACCAGCTAAAATCCAAGCTCGAAATCCCACAGTTTGTGTTAGTTGATAAAACTCAATTGCTTCTAATTACTGTTAGTGCAGCTTTAAAATAATATTTTGTTGTAATAAAGGATTCAATATGACAAGTGAGAGTTGGCCCGCTGAACTGGAAACCCCGGGCCAGAGGGAATATGTGCAAACACGGCATTCCCTGCTCTGCCTGACTTGTTTCTCTGAAAATTCTCTAGGCATTCAAGAGAGGAAAAATGACCAGTCTTCACACGGGTTTTGAAAGGGCGAGGACAGCTCCAACATGGGATGTGATTTGCATTTCGGATTAGCCACCACAGCTTAAGGAACACTGAGTTGAAAGGAGACAGCCACCATGACTAACCAACATTCTCTTCTTGCAGCACTTTTCTCACCCCACACCCCTTCCTAGAAGGTTGTCAGGATTGGCAGAGTTGATAAAACATCCTCAAATATTGAAAGGTGTTGTCATGCGCGTTGGACAAAGGAAAGGAAATCTTCTTTCTCAGCAATCTCTTCCACTCAGTGTCTGTCTCCAGGAACACTGGTCCTCTTAAGATTTCTCCAGAGGGCTGAGCTACTTCCCACCTCCTGGCCATCAACCTGGCTTCTGCCCCCAAACCCTACTGCCTTCACCTTACCCCTCTTAACCCAGCTAACTCCTACTCAACCTTTATGTCTCAGCTTAAACTCCAGCCCTGATGGAAGTCTTCCCTGACCCTCCATGTCTAAGTTAGGCCCCCACTATGTAAACACTGTCATCACACCCTGCAGGTCTCCTGCACGGCACTTTTATCAAAACTGTGATGATGTACATCATCTTTCTTTAATACATTTTTCCCACTAAGCTCCAAAGGATGGGCATCTCTTTTGTTCTGTCTTTTCTACGGTCATATCCATAGTGCATGGGGCACAGCAATTGACTGCCTAAGTAAATGATAGCAAAGGTCAGAAAATTAAGGTGATTTTTTACAAATATTGCAAAGCAGGAATAAGATACTAATATGGAGACACTGGTTAGGAGCATGGTAAAATGTTTGGTGAGGCAGATCTCATTCAACAAGGAAGAAAGGAGAATCTTCTCATCCCGTTGACAGACACCTCAGAGGAAGCTATACAACCCCTTTAGAGAAACTCAGGTGTATCTACTGACCTACTGTTCTCTATTAGGAAAGACAGTCCTAGGTTTCAGTGTCTTGTCACATATGAACAGGTGTCCCAGTTTGGTCCATATCTGCAATGTCACTCCTTCTGTCCAGGAACTTCTTACGGTTTGACTCATGAACAGCCACACATCCCATCTCAGCCCTGAGTTCTCACATGATACCTTAGAGATAGGTCTCAGGCATAGGTCTTCTCCTTCAACCTTCTAGCAATTAAGAATAAAAATCAACTATACTCCAATATAAAATAAATTTTTTTCAAAAAAGATGATCATGGCAAGTAACATCCATAACCATGGTAACAAATGTAAAGGGGAGGTGGTACCCTTTGGCTGATCAGCATCCACTCTGCCTTCTCTGGTAGTAACTTCCTGATATCTCTGGTGGAAATGGTAGTTCTCCAGTGATCCCCAGTGCTTCTCTATCCTCTCCTGGATAGGCTATTCAGTTGCTCAGCTCCTGGAATTTGAATCTTTTTTCCCCCCCAGATCTTTATTGGAGTATAATTGCTTTACACGGTTGTGCCAGTTTCTGCTGTACCACAAACTGAATCAGCTGTATTTATACATATACCTCCATATCCCCTCCCTCTTGAACCTCCCTTCCATCCTCCCTATCTCACCCCTCTAGGTCATCACCCATCATCGAGTTGATCTCCCTGTGTTAGGCAGTTGCTTCCCACTAGCTATCTATTTTACATTTGGTAGTTAATGCTACTCCTTCACTTTGTCCCAGCTTCCCCTCCCCTGCCATGTCCTCAAGTCCACTCTCTACATCTGCATCTTTATTCTTGCCCCGCCACTAGGTTCATCAGTATCATTTTTTTAGATTCCATATGTATGCGTTAACATATAATATTTGTTTTTCTCTTTCTGGCTTACTTTACTCTGTATGACAGACTCTAGATCCATCCACCTCACTACAAATAACTCAATTTCATTCCTTTTTATGTCTGAGTAATGTGGAATTTGAATCTTAAACAAAGTAACAATAAGACAGAAAATGATTTGAGCTCAGCCATTTTATGAGGGTGAGTCAAAAATTATTCGCACTCTGGCTGTAGAATTTATTTTTAATTAAGTTTTAGAAAAGAAAAATACATCAATTTTCAACATAATCTCCTTGCTTTTCAATACACTTTGTCAACCTGTCAACAAGCTTTCGTATACCCTCATTAAAAAATGTTTAAAGCTGAGCTGCGAGCCACAAATGAACTGCTGTCTTCACCTCTTCATCAGAAGTGAATCCGGCTCCTTCTTGATGGCTAACACTTGTGCGACCTTCCTTGAACTTCTCTATCCATTCATACACACTTCTTCATGACAAAACACTTTTTCCACACTGCGCACAAAGTCTTGGATAAATAACGGCACCAGGTACACCCTCAGACCACAAAAAACAAATCACTGCATGCTGCTCTTCTTTCTTGCAAATCACGAGTGGGGCATCCATTTTTGCTCGCACCACAGTTACAAATGGACTGATGTAACACATTCACACCTGCACAGCAGTGCCTGGGGAGACAGTAGCCTTGAATGGAAAGTGCTGATAAGACAGTGCGGCCAACAGAAGTTTTAATATAACCAGAGTGTGGATAATTTTTGACTTATCCTTGTACAAAAATCACCCTGGAAAGACTATTGGAGAATGCCTCCTTCCTAGACCTCTGCCTCCCACCTTCAACTGCCAGGGCTCCTTTCATACCTGGATCGGAATCTCCTCTTTAGCCTGCCAGCTGTTCAATATCCTTCCAATAAATACTTTTTACTTAGCCAATCTGTTCCTATTAGTTTCAACCAAAGTATCAGCCAAATTATCCCAACTGATTCAGGGTTTATGAAGATGACGATGATGGAAAGAAACGCCTCATAATATTGCACAGAAATCTTCTTTACCAAAGCTCAAGACAGTCTCAGATTCCCACAATCATTTATTCAGCTAGGTTCTCTGGAATTGAATAGTGCAAACTTAAATCAGTTCTCAATGGTATTTGTTTAACATACAAAAATACTCGTACACCAAACAATTCTGCAAAGACTGAAACTATGATTTAATCTAATCTCTATTATTTGGCTTTATATTGTTATTTTAACTTTTATAAGTATTTATTGGATTAAAGAGTACATTTTTCCTAAAAGTATCTCCCTAAGGAACTCTATTAATATTCATGTTGCAAATGTTTCCCTACTTAAATATTTGAATGTTTTAAAAAGTATTTCAGTACAAAAAGTCAAAAGCTTTCATAATCATTGTTAATTATTGTAACACTATTACTTCAATAACAAGCACTCACATATCAACCAAATGATAGCATTTTCTATGAAAATGTTCTTAAGAAATATTTCTCCAAGTTAAATTTCAAATGCTTACCTATAGTATTTGAAAGTGCATATTCACAAGCTCTATTAGACAGCTACGCTGTATAACCAACTGCCCCGAGATTCAGTGGCTTAAACCACAATTATTTATTCTTGTTCAGACATCTGCAGGTAAGCTGAAGGTCAGCTAATCTAGGCTGGGTGACTGATTCAAGCTGCAGGATGAGCTGGACTTGACTCCTCACTGTGGCTTGGGCTCAGGTCTGCTCTATAGGTGGACCCTGTGGACCCCAAATGCTCAGAAGCAACTCTTTCCATGGTGGTAGCAGAGGAAGAAGATGGCAAGGCCATCCCACAAGCACATCTCAAGCTTTTGCCTGTATCACAGCCACTAAGATTCTATTGTCCAAAACACATCACACAGCCTAGCCCAATATTGATAGGGAAGGGAAGTATATTCCATACACACAGGAGGAGGAAAGATTGAATATTTCCTGAATAATAATCCAAGCATCACATAAACTAGCGATGCATCTGAAAGCCACATCTTGCTTGTGTAAATAACATTACTTGGCTGACTGGATATGATGGTAGCTTATTTGATCATGCACAGACTCAAGGATTTCAGAAGTGACATTGAAATGGGCTAATTGGTGGTCCAAACTTCTAAGGCCAAAGTTGAATCCATATGCCAGACTAGGGATGATCCAAGGCCAAAGCTGAAACTTCAGTTCATCCTGACCTAAATTGCCCAAAGTTGCTCAGCTTTGTAGTGGCACAGCTGGAGGTCTAACTCAGATCTTCCCAACTCATATCCCATGTTCTGAAACACTAGGCTGCAGTGCTCCACAGTAAGTATCATGTCTCCATTTTGGAAAAGAAAAATTGAAGCATTAAATATTTACTGTGTGCCAGATTTAGAATCAGAGGGTTTACATATAATATTTCATTTTAACCTTAAATCTCAGAAGGTCAGGGTAATTTTTCAGAATTGACAGATAAGGAAATAATTGCTCAGGAAGTTTTAAAACTTAACTTTTCTAAGGACAGGCAGGTAGAAACCTAAATTTTGAAACCAACCCCATCTGACCACAAAACACATGCTTTTCTATTAAAGTACACAATCATCTCAAAATACTCAGCGATCAAGATTTAGAGCTTGTACCTGAATCCACGCCTCTTGGCCCAGTGATTTCTCTATTATTGTTCCAGTAACTACATTTCCAAAACCATAAGTTTTATTTTAATACATGGCTTAAGAACTGGTCAAAATATTTGAATTTAAAGCTGTCCAACACATCCTGGTTGCTACAAATATATGACATACCCCTTTCTTATTAATTCAACTGCCACCTGTGAACTTTTTTCAATATTAAGGAAGGAGAAGCCATGCACATTATTTCAAGTGTATTGTCTTTTACCATTAAGGAAAAATTTACGTTGAAAAGGTGAAAGAACTCTAAGTGTTGATCAAAACGTTTCATTTACATGTTCTATTGTCCCCATATGTGGAACAATGCTGCCTCCTGTCACTGATAATAATAATATAAAATTAGGCTTTTAGGAGTTCTCAGTCCTTAGAATTTAATCAGGATTCTTTAAATTGACACATTAACTTTTCCTTTCATATTACTGTATTTTGACAGACTTTGTAATGCATTCCTCAAGAGAACACCACTTTTGTAAAGCTCTTAGCAAGTCAGCACTATAAATATGCCTTGTATTTTAAAACATAAAACTAAACTCTTCTAGAATATTGTATGCTGAAATTACTAGACTCTAATTATAGGGAATGTCAGAACCAAAGAGTTGGCTATCCTTTGGATAATGATTTGTTGTAAATTACACTATCTGCTGATTAATTGAAATTAGAAAGACTACATCAAAATAAAAAAAAATCAAAAAATCATTTGTTATCCCAACTTGATGTGATGGAAAAAATAATGTAACTGTAAGAAATTAAAATGTTTCCCAGCTTCATTGAGATATAATTTACAAATAAAATTGAAAGTCTTGTGAGGAATAAAATGCAATGGATGGGAGTGTGCCAGTTCCAAGCAGGCCTGCAGAGACCCTGCATGGTTTGGCCCTCTCTTTTAGAGCCCTGCCCAGACACCCAGATCGCCAAGCGTGGGCTAGCCTGCTGGAATAGGAGAGCCATGTGGGGCAGGTTTCTGCCAACTCAGCCAACCCAGCTGAGGTCATACGAAACTAACCAGCACTCAGTCAACTTGGCACTGACCTTAACTGTGAATGAAACTGCCAAGGCCAGAAGAACAATGCAGCTGAGCTCGGCACCAATTGTTGGCTTGCACAACTATGAATTATACAAATACTTGTTGTTTTGAACCACTAAGTTCTTGGGGTAGTTTGTTATCTCTAGACAAAGTGACAGATAACAACACAGCCCCTACTAGATTATAAATTCCATGTCTATCTTGTCTACCCATGTATTTCTAGTACCTGGCACAGCATACAGTAGGTGCTTAATAAATATATGCATAGTAAATGAATTAATAAACGGATGAAAAATATATATCATCCAATGCTTTTGAGTTTTGAAAATTATTTGATTTTTACGTGTTGTTCAAGTTTGGGGGCCAGCTTACGAGGATACAGTTTCTTTCTGACCAAGCTCACTGGCTTTTATTCATTAGAAGTGTTGGAGCCAAGACTCAAGGCCCAGTCTCTCTGAAAATAATAACTGGGGGAAGAAAGAAATAGCAGTCGTCGTACTAGTGGCAGCAGAATCTAACCAGGAAATTCAAGCCTTTCGTCTATATATTATGCTGGTCCTTTCACAATCCCTTTAGATAACCGCTCAGAGTTATCAGTAAAGCTGAAATAACTCAACCACAAGATATCCACCAGGACAGTTCTGACCTGCTTTTCCAAAAAGTAAGCTTGTGTTACATTGTGTAATAAGTTGTTACAGAAACCTTTCTGGGACATAGACGTGATTCTGGCATCTGACTGAAGTTTACTGCCAGCATCCTGCAAGAATTTCAATAGGAATAGAAAGGCTGGGCGAGAGAGTAAAGTCGTTTCAAAACCATTCTTGAAGGGCAATGCCAGCATTCCAGAGGGATTTCAGCGCTCGGCTAGAGGGCAGCAGAATTATTGCTGAAGTATTCCTTGTGGAGAGCTTTAACCTCATGACCGAAGTGTATTCAAAACAATTCTGCTGCGATAGTAAAAAATATATATCCATGCTGTGCATTCCCAGAAGGGCATTCTGGCCTCCTTATTCACACGAGCCAAGAACTGAAAAAGAGCTGAGGGGCTAAATTGGTAAAGTGCTACCACAGAGATTTTCCTCTAAATACTGGTTGGGGGAAGCCCATGGTCCCCAAAGGTTAGCGGCATTAGATGTTTTATAGGGTATGTGCCGAAATGAATAATTCATAGAGGAATCCTCCTAACTCTGTGCGGGTAAGATTATACAGTAAAGTAAGAGAAAATACCAGATAAAATATTCAATTCTGTGTGGTCCTTCTGCCAAGCCCCTAGATTAGTCCTTCACATGTACCCTGTACATCGCACTCTGCTAGGTACTGGGGGGATAGAGCAATTGCATCTCAAGTTAAGTGAGCATGTGAGACACCCACATATTCAATAAATATTTATTTAACCCCTACTTGTTAGGGGCAGGGGAGCCAGTGAGCTTCCGGCCAGCAGATCTTCCTGCTTCTACTTCTGTGCCTCTCCTGTCCCACTCTACCCAGCCCAGAGCTCCTCCCCGTCACTCCCGAGGTCCTGAGTGTGCAGAACGTAATCCTGCCCCTCTTGTCTCCAGCCACCCCCTCCCATTCACACTGCCTCAGCCAGATCCTTGGCCTCCCAGTTCCCTGAGAGTCTCTCCGCAGAAGTTGCAACAGAAGAAGGCACGGGAAAGACAGAAAATGGTGGACAACTGCCATGCAGCCGAGTGATGCCTCTCTCTAAATCCACAGATTTTCAGTAAAGTTATTAACCTCAGCATGTTCATGAGTGGTTTACATTGAAAATTAAAAAGAGGTTAAAATGGTTGTACTTGCTTAGGTAGAGCCCAACCAAGAGGGCCCAGAGACCCATGCTCCTGGAAGAATTACACTATAGAATTTGAACTAACCATTAGGAAAGGGTCAGACTTGCACAGACTGCGACACTGTGTTTGAATCAAGTTTACCTGCACCTCGAAGAATCAGGGAAGCCGAGATGACATTTAGGTTAATTATCAAGGTCCCCACCTGGGTTCTTTCATCTAAAGTACTCAACTGTATCTTAGATTTAATTATCATCCTAGAACTTGGAAGAGGGGACCTTCTCCAAAACTGCCAACCTCTGTAGGTAGTGTGTGAATCACCACACTAGTTATTGTAGAGAATAACTCAGCACAAGCTGAGAACTGGGGATGGGGACCCAAGTATCTATTGAATCAGCAAGTCCTCCAAGTGATGAAATAGCCAGCCCAACACTGGTTATTTACAACAGTGCAGCCCAGCACGTGAGATTTATCGATTAAGGACACCACTCATTTCTTGATGTTAACATAGGGAGTCATGAGTTGGTTTTATCACCTGACAACATCTGAATTTGTTGGGAATCATCTGTCTCCAGTTATTTTTCTCTGATGTTTATTAAAATGCAAGTTTTTGAGCCTTAGACAGGACCTAACTGAAGAGGAATCTCAGAGAGTAGAATCTAGGGATCTTTATTTCAAAAGGCAACTCAAAATCCCTAAGTTCACTGAAGTTTGAAAACGACAGCTTTCTCTTTTATTCTCATAATGTCAGGTGTTTCTGAGTACACCCACGATTAATCTCATGTCCTATGACCAGATGCCCAATGTCTACCAGATCCTTCAGTTTTTCCATTCTGTCTCTATTGTTGCCATAAAGCAATCTCTGTCAAACAAAGGATGCATCCTCAAAATGATGGCATTGGGTAACTGGCCTAAAGGATTGCATAATGGTCTCTATCACCTGACATTCCTGCACCAAAACCCTTACTCCCAAGTTTCTGACGTTTATCCTCCAGTGATGGAATGTTAAAACATATTATACATGGAATGATTTGCCTTCAGAGTTGGTTTATCAATAAGTATTAGGCACCTGCCGTGTCCTCAGCATTATGCTACAGGAATCCAAAATTCTACAAAATATCCTAAAGTTCTAAGAAACCATCTCTGCTCTCAAGTTACTTAAAATCTAGTCATCATCTATAGTCGTCTGAGTTATGGCTAATGTATAATAAAGCATAACGACAAAAATAATAGCAAAACAAGTTGATGGGAATGTAAAATGATGCAGGCATCATGGAAATAGTATGACAGTTCTTCAAAAAATTAGAAATAGAATTACTGGGACTCCCCTGGTGGCACGATGGTTAAGACTCCGTGCTCCCAATTTAGGGGGCCTGGCTTCAATCCCTAGCCAGGGAACTAGATCGCACATGCATGCTGCACCTAAGAGTTCACATGCCACAACTAAGGAGCTCTTGAACTGGAAGTAAGGAGCCTACCTGCCACAAATAAGACCCAGCGCAACCAAATAAATAAATAAATTTTTTTTTTTTAAAAAAGAATTACCATATGATCCAACAATCCCACTTCTGGGCATATACCTCCCAAAATCAAAAGTAGAGTGTAGAAGAGGTATTTGCACACCTGCGTTCATAGCAGGATTATTCACAAAAGCCAAAAGGTGGAAGCAGCCCAAGTGCACATCAGTGGATGAATGGATAAACAAAATGCAGTCCATACATACAATGGAAAATTATACAGACTTAAAAAGAAAGAAAATTCTGATGTACGCTACAACATGAATGAACCTTGAGGACATTATGCTAAGTGAAATGAGCCAGTCACAAAAAGACAAATAATGTAGGACTCCACCAGTATGAGTTACCTAGAGAAGTCAAATTCACAGCAACAGAAAGTAGGAAGATAGTAACCAGGGGCTGGGGAGGGAGAAATGGGGAGTTGTTGCTTAATGGGTATAGAGCTTCAGTATTGCAAGGTGAAAAAATCTGGGTATTGGTTGCACAGCAGTAGCAATATATTTAACACTACTGAACTGTATACTTAAAAATGGTTAAGGTGGTAAATTTCATGTCAGGTGTAATTTATCACAATAATAATAATAACAAAACAAACAACTCAGTTGCTTTTTGGCTTGGCTTGTCTTTGTGAAAGGCCTCTGCACACCAGGCAGCTGCCCTCCATCATGTGGCACCATTCCGCCTGGACATGGTTCATACCAGTGCACAAGCTTCCTGGATCACCTGAAAATCTTCTCACCTGAGACTCGAGCAATGAATCTCTCTAAGCTTCCCAGTTTGACCATTTTCCTCCCACACAGGTTGGAAGACTATTCTTACGGGTTCCTATGGGTGTTCTTCCCCAGACAGCCTGGAAGGAAAAAAATGAGATGGATCAGTACTTTAAAACACTGAATGTCCTTCAAGGACGCCCCTTGTTCACAGAGGCCATCACGACAAAGGTAGGTACATTAATCATCTCGCCTGCTGGAAATGAAGAGGAAATAAATAAACGGCCCATTATCATGATCAGGTATCAAGGGTTTGTATTAGGTCATACCCCCATTAAAATGAATTTCAATGCTGTCAGGAACAATGTCATGAACCTTCTGTACTTTTTTTTCTTTTAATGAGCAACTCATGCTGGAAGGAAGCACCCTCCCTGTGAGCGCCATAGTGAGTTACCCCATCAGTTTCCCTACCTTTCCATTTTTGGTATTCTCAAAGTCAGCAGAGAAAGGTGTCGTACATTTACCTCTGCATTAAGTGCCTCTGCCTTAAATAAATATTAAGTCAAGTTAATGCGACTGGTAAGAAAGTCAATAATTCAGGAAATACCATCAGCATTTTGTTCTATGTTTGCGCTTTATCATTTTAATGTTACTACTTAAATATTTTTTAAATGACTCATTTTCATATGCATCTATATAGAAATGCTAGCAAGTACAAATAAAAAAGAAGATGAAAATAAACATTTGCTCTTTCACTTGCCCAGTAATAACAATTGTTAGCACCTTGGGACGTGCCTTATAAAATCTTTCTTTCATGGATACACACACACACACACACACACACACACACAAATGCACATACATAAATAGATGAATAAAATATTTTGGAAAAACGCTATCCTATTACCTAGTTTGGTAGTCAAATTTGGTAGAATTCTGAGATGGCCTCCAAGATTTTCTGGCAGACACCAGAGGTGTCCCAGACCCAGAACTCCAGAAAACTCATGTGTGTCTGTGTGTGTGTCTGTGTGTGTGTCTGTGTGTGTGTGTGTGTCTGTGTGTGTGTAGGGGTAAGCACAAACCCATGCCAAGCCCAGGAAAATAGCCCCAAGAGCACCATCCTCATGATAGCCAGCAACACTATCCTTATGCAGGAAGGATAGAAAATTGTTTTGATTCCTTTAAATGGGTGGATTATAAAAAATGAGAAAGGATAAAAGAAGATGTGTTCCCCTTCCCATTCCAGGTGGTAGCTTAGGAAAAAAGGCCACTATCTATCAACCTCTAGGAAAAAAGAAGTCAGGGACCTGTTGTGAACAAAGTTATAGCTGTTGGGTTGGAAGATAAGTGTTTTTGAGTTTCAAGTTCTTTAAATAGGCTCCATCAGTAGTAGAGTTTTTAAAATATGGTAGCTCAAGCCCCAGCCTACCATGCCCCCCAAGGTCTAGCCAGCAACAAAGAGCATTAAAATAAGACTTGAGTAAATAAACAAAATCCTGAACCCTCACTCTATGTGAAAAACAAAACAAAGCCAAAACTAATCTTTTCCCCTTCTAAGAGAATGCCCAAAGAAGAGAATTTTTCTCACACTGTTAAACCCAGCTCTCATCAGATTCCCATGGGCAGGAATCTCAAGCTTGCTTGGATGTAAAAGAATTTAGATGACTTTTCTTCTTTCTTGAAAATAGAATGTTTTAAAATCTGAGGAAAAATAGGTTAATGCCTTAAAAATCTGATTCTTGACAAAATCTGCTCAGAGAAGAGTTTATTTTTACTTCAAACGTTGTTATTTATTAACAGTGAAAAGATTTGATATATCTCATTTTTATTTGCATATGCTTTTTAATCACAGAATAAGCATTTACATTAAGGAACTCATTTTTCTCAGTGGATTTATTCCTAAAGAGATGGTGTATATATCATCTTGAAAAGAAACCTCTGACCACGTTGGAGTAACTAAGACTGAATTTTTCTTCCTGTTATAAACAACTACAGAAGATGATGACGTATATGAACAGGATAAAATATGTTTCAGGTATTGACAATAGTCAGCATCTGACTATGATTTTGAGAGAAAGGAAGTAAATCAACTGAGTCCTGCAATTACCCTGGACTTCCTCTTGGAGGCAATTTTCAGACTAAAGTACAGGGAGGGGTCATGACCTCTTTGAGTTGAAAAGACAAACACTGGAGTTCAGAGAGGCTGAGGCAGCTTGACTTTGTGGGCCAGAGTACTAGAAAAGAGGGAGCTACCCAGAAAATGAATACGAACATCCTACAAATGCGTACGAGCATACTCTCAAGTATGTTGCTGAACATTAAGCTATACATGTGCAGGATAAAAACCCTGTGAAGTTAGATTGACAACTACCAGGGTGCTGTCAGCAGTCAAATGATTGCCAGAGCTTATACAGACCTGGGAGTGATCGAGTTCTGAGAAGCCAGAATGGAGAGCCCTCACTGAACATCTGGGGTATTCGGTACATACCCCAGAAGAGCCATGTCTTAGTGGTAGGACTAAACCAGCCCCTGAGAATAAGCTGCTCTATATTTGCCCTACCAGATCTTTAAACAATCCTCAAAACGATCAAATGGAACAGCAAATGACAACTGCCCACCAGAACAAAGCCCAGCACCCTTTAAAAGAAGACAATAAAAGCCAGACACATAGCAATGTCAAATTCATGACCTTCAACCCCCAATCAAAAATTACTAGATATATCCTCAGAAGCAGGAATATGGAATCTGAAACTAGGAGAAACATCAGTCAATAAACACAAAACCAGAATCAGAGACAAAGAAATTTTAACAGGTGTTATATATAAATATGATCAAAGGAAATCATGAACAAGAAAAACTACTATGTACAAAATGAGAAATTATTTTTGCATAATAAAGATATATCAGGTGGGATTGACAGAAATTTAGGCACAGAAAAAGAAAATGTCAATGAACTTGTAGACAAAGAAATTTAAGTTACCCAAACTGAAGCTCAGAGGCAAAAGAGACCGACGAGAAAAAGTTAACCGAATTTCAGAGACCTGAGGGGCAACATAAAGCAGCTTCCTAGCTGGAGCCCCAGAAGGAGAGGAGGGGAAAGAGTCACGGAGAAATTTTTGAAGACATAAGAGCCAGTTTTTTTCCCAAATTAGATAAAAACAACAGACCCACATATTCGAAATTTCAATGACTCCTAAGCAGAATATCATGAAGGAAACCACACAGAAGCACTTCATAAATAAAAATGAAGAGAAATACACCTTAAGCCACCCTATGTACAGAGGAACAAAGGTAAGGATGAGCACAGACACGAACAACACAAGCCAGAAGATAATGGAATAGCATCATTAAAGTTCTGGGGAAAGAAGAGAGTTGTCAATCTAGAATTCTACATCCAGCACAATCCACTGCAAAACTGAGAGCAAATGTTTTTAACAACAGGCAAAAGAAAAGCTGAGAAAATTTGAATTACAAGGATTCGAACTGCTCCTGAACTATAAGAAATAGTAAAGGAACATTTTAGGTAAAGAAAACAATTCCAGGTGAAAACATAAAACCAAGAACAGTAGGGGGAAGAAGTAGGACAGTCTGTATGATGGAGATCACAAGATGTGAATCCTGACATTGGTACTCATGGAGCATCAGTTTCCTCATCTGTAAAATGAGGATAGTTATGCCTGTGTTACAAAGGTATTGCAAAGATTCAGTGAAATAAGGTAGTTAAACCACTTGGCACAGTGTCTGGAACACACAATGCAGTAAACAGATCACAGCTATTATTTCATTATTAGCTATTAAATGCACCAGGAGATTGTTGTTAATAACTCTTGATGAATCACTTTTGCAGAGCCCCTTATATGTAAAAAAGAGAAACGTGGCACAACTTTAAGCTTTATAATTTATCTTGGAGACAGGTAGTAGTTAAATATCTTAGTGTTATTGTTGTTTTGAGTGTGGGAAACAGAAAAGGGATGAGAGCTATGGGGAGACAAGTAACAAGAGTTCATAGGTGAGAAGGGAAGATTCTCAACTCTTAGATGAATGACTGAATGCTATCTTGTTGATTTGTAACGTAAAAATCTCATAATATTTCTGCTTTATGTAAATTTTGGTCTTTCACTGCAGCTCCAGAAGAGCTGTCAGATAAAAAATAACTATTTACAATTTTTTTCTTGATTCTTAATTTTGTTTCATTAGGAGAAAAAAACTATTAAATAGTCACTTGCTTCTGGTTGTACAAAATAACCACTGCAATGGAAATTCTTAACAGCAAGGAAACGAACTATCAATTTAAGTACTTGAATGGATCAAATAAATCTGTAAATAAAGTACAGTGTAGTAGTGACAGTAGCATCAAGCCAGCTGCCTGGGTTCATTTATTATTTCACCCCCTAAAGCATTGTGGCCTTGGGAGGTTGCATAACCTTTCTCTCATCTGTAAAATGGGGGAAATAACAGTATCTAACTCATAGGGTTGTTGGAAGAGTGAATCAGTTAAGACATAATATATTTGGCATGTAAGTATTTGCTGTTGCATTGTATAAACAATGATGAGAGGGTTGGGAAAAAAAAGTTACAGAAATTACTAACAGTGACACATATAAATCATATGTCAATTCTCTTTTCAGAATGTATTCAGGTTTGAAGTCACTACTTTCAAACTGCCTAAAGGTAAAAATATGGTTGCCACTAGTATTACTACTAGGATTTTTACATGAAATACTGGTTTAATTTGTTTGTAAAGAAGGGGAAGCTCCTTCCAGCCCAAAGTCTGTACGAGGCTCAAGACAGCATCTGGAGCGAAGCGACTACTAATGTACTGAGAAGACAATCCTCGGTCCGATTGCAGTAGCAAACTCTGCTCTAATCACTCAGCTGAACAAACAAAACTCAGGATTTAGTTATTTTCCCAGAACCTAGATAAACAGCCACTTCCTTTTTAGTGTCTCTTTTTAAAGTAAGAGGGTCCACATCTCTCCTAATCATCACTTCACTCTATATTTCTATTTTAAAATCTGCTTTTTCTAGATTTTTGCTATTTTAGGCATAGAAATATAGGCACATATGCTCTTTAAATAATATATGAATGTAAATAACACATTGTTGTTTATATATAAATTTTAAACCACAAATTAACCCAACAGTCTATTTGGGGTCAGTGGTACACTGTCAGATTTACTTGGTTGTATGGACAGAAACCCACTCAGTATGGATTTTGGAACTGGAGCAGGCTTGTAACCATCCGGCATGTGGATAGCTCTGGAGACAGGCCATTTCCTATAGTCTTTCTCAAGGACCGCATTGGTCTCTCCCTGTTTCATGATGTTTCTGTTTCTCTCGGCACATTTGATCTATTCTCTTTTTGACCACCTGACACTTCTTCAGTCTTCTGATAGTTTCCATTCCCTATAGCTCTGAGTTACACATAAACCACTATGTGCTTTCTCTTATTTATAGCACCTCTGAATTCACTTGATTTTAATCTTAGTATCTTTTCTGTTCAGTTCAAATTAGTGAAGAGAGGGAGATTTAAATATCTGATCAGCACAGCTTACTTGGGTAATCTATAGACTGTCTGCAGATAGATTGGTAGGTCAGCTGTCCACCCCTGGTCCACACAGGAGAGATCATGTGGTACAAACCACTATCCCCCTCTGTTACTGCACATATTGGGTCCATAGGTGGGCAGCTTCTGTGAGAAGGGGTATGGGCAAGCAGGCATCAGAAATATATCTAGAAAATACACTCGAAGAAAATAGGCCATGTCCAGGCAACGTCCTGTAATGGATGCTGTTTACCTGGTCTGCCCACTCTTTTGAACTATGGTCTCGAATATAAATGTTGATTGAGTTCATGTTGGTCAGATATTTTGTAGCAATATTTGATAGGCTTATTTTAGCACAAAACTTCATAAATGTATCAAAAAGTTTCAAGTTAAGAATTACTGAAATTATCCCTAGAAACAAATTATGAACAATTCATTAAACAGTAAATTTAAATCTAAGTATAGATGCAAGTTATGGCTGCAGATAATACGTTCATATAGCCACTAAATGGTTCTTAGTCTCATTTAATGAATCTATACCTGAAACCTTGAGTCCTTTGGGCTCTGTGAAATTTTTACATACTCTCATTTTTCTTTTGCCATCATTATAATTGAATGCTATCTGCTGATCCACACTGACATCCCTAAAACTTCCTGTTAGGCTGACCACCTGCATGTGTCTAGGCTATGCTAACTGAAGTACATCCTCAATCTCTGAGGTAGCAATATTTTAACATTCACCCTTTAAAGTTCAATTTTATGAATTGCATCCCTGCTGCTCTGGGTACTTCTTTCCTTGTTCATTAATGTAGAGAACCATGCAAATGATGCATGTCTGCCAACTGCAACATACCTTCTTCCCATGTTGCTAGGAAACACATATCCCCAAATTGTTTTGCTTGGGTTTTCAATTTATGTCTTTTTTTTTACTGTGTGATACTTCAAACTTATAGAAAATATACAAGAACTGTACAAAGGAATTCCCAAATTCTTTCATCCAAATTACCAAACTGTTAACATTATACCACTTTCTCTCCCTCTCCTCTCTCTCTCTCTCTCTCTAGGGCAGTAGTTCTCAAATTATAGACCATAGACATCTACAGGTCCCCAAGAGTTCATGAGGTCAAAACCTTTTTCATATTAACGCTAAGATATGATTTGCCTTTGTCACAGGGTTGACATCTGTACTGAAAGTGCAAAAGCAATGACAGGTAACACTGTTGCTGTGTCTTCATCAAGGCAGTGATGACAAAGAGTACTAGCTGTCATTGTATTCCTCATACCATGCAATGTGGAGTTTTTTGTTTTGTTTAATTTTGTAAACTTGTATATTCTTTATTTACAATTTGCATTTAAATTACAAATATTTTAACTTTATCACTCTCAACAATTTATAATTATACAGTTGTTTTAGTTTGTCTTACATATATAAGTGGCAATATGATTATACCAATATAATAAATTTGAATTTTTAAATTTTTTTTCAGATCTTTATTGGAGTATAATTGCTTTACACTGTTGTGCTAGTTTCTGCTGTACAACAAAGTGAATCAGTTGTATTTATACATATATCCCCATATCCCACTCCCTCTTGAGCCCCCCTCCCACCCTCCCTATCCCACCCCTCTAGGTTATCACTCATCACGGAGTTGATCTCCCTGTGTTATGCAGTTGCTTCCCACTAGCTATCTATTTTACATTTGGTAGTGTATAAATGTCAATACTACTCTCTCACTTTGTCCCAGCTTCTCCTTCCCCTCCCCCATGTCCTCAAGTCCGTTTTCTACATCTGCGTCTTTATTCTTGCCCTGCCATTGAGTTCATCAGTACCATTTTGTTAGATTCTGTATATATGTGTTAGCATATGATATTTGTTTTTCTCTTTCTGACTGACTTCACTCTGTATGACAGACTCTAGGTCCATCCACCTCACTACAAATAACTCAATTTCATTTGTTTTCATGACTGAGTAATATTCCATTGCATATATGTGCATCTTCTTTATCCATTCATCTGTTGATGGGCATTTAGGTTGCTTCCATATCCTGGCTATTGTAAATAGTGCTGCAATGAACACTGGGTCATAAGGTAGTTCTATTTTTAAGGAATCTCCATACTGTTTTCCATAGTGGCTGTATCACTTCATAGTCCCACCAACAGTGCAGGAGGTTTCCCTTTTCTCCACAGCCTCTCCAGCATTTATTGTTTCTAGATTTTTGGATGATGGCCATTCTGGCTGATGTGAGATAATACCTCACTGTGGTTTTAATTTGCATTTCTTTAATGATTAGTAATGTTGAGCATCTTTTCAAGTGTTTGTTGGCCATCTGCATGTCTTCTTTGGAGAAATGTCTGTAATGTGGAGTTTTTTAACGCTAGTTTCTCTTTTAAATGTCTTGAAGGAACTTTTATTTTATAAATTCATTATTATTAATTTTATTTATTAATTTACTAGATGTCGACCCTTGAGTACATATCTTTCTTTTTTCTTTGGATCTTTATTGGAGTATAATAGCTTTACAATGTTGTGCCAGTTTCTGCTATACAACAAAGTAAATCAGCTGTATTTATACATATATCCCCATATCTCCTCCCTCTTGAGCGTTCCTCCCATCTTGCCTATCCCACCCCTCTAGGTCGTTACCAGGCATGGAGTTGATCTCCCTGTGCTATGCAGCTTCCCACTAGCGAGTACATATCTTTTTTTTTCCATTTATGAAGAGTTTATTTTTTTCAGCTTTTTATTGGAGTATAATTTCTCTACATGGTTGTGCCAGTTTCTGCTGTACAACAAAGTGAATCAGCTGTATTTATACATATATCCCCATATCCCCTCCCTCTTGAGCATCCCTCCCACCCTCCCTATCCCACCACCCTAGATCATCACCAAGCATGGAGAACTCCCTGTGTTATGTAGCACTTCCCACTAGCTAGTACATTTCTTTTTAATATTCTGTATGATGAAATGGGAAGAAGCATGAAGCATTTCTGCTGCAAACAAAGTAGCATGTTTACCTCAAGAAAAAGCACTTACATGATTGTTTGATATGAGAACTAAACCCAGCACTCTTTTCCTAGAACATCATTTCACTTGAGAGAATGACTCATTCAGACTCAGATATTTGGCCAACTTGAATAATTGAACAAACTGAGTTTGCGACTTTGAGGAAAACAACTGACAGTATTTGTCGCCCATACTGAAACTTAAGATTTCAAATGAAATTTAAAATTTTAGAGAATTTGTATCTGTCATCATGACATTGACCATTTCCCAATATCTAAAGACTTTTATGATAAGATCTGTGATGATATTAATATCTGCAATCTTATTGTATAACAAATGCACTAATATTTGGAATATCTATATAACTCAATGAACCAATATTTTCCAAATGACTAATACAAGATGTGACAAAATTGTGCATGAGAGGCCCTGAAAATGTAAGATAGGCTGATGCATTGTAATGCAATAAAGTGCAAAATGTTTACTAATATGGTTTCCAACTTCACATTGCAACTAACCTTTAAGAAATTAATGCATGTTGAGTTTTGATGTGATATCAAAAAGAACATCCACAATTGTCTGAAATAGCTATCAAAATAATACTCTCTTCTCCAACTATATATCTGTGGGAAGCTAGATTTTTTCATATGCAACAACAAAATGTTGCTGCAGACTGAATGCAGAAGGAGACCTGAGAATCCAGTTATCTTCTATTAAGCCATATCTGAAAGAGATAATAATAAGTTAATAATAATGTCATTCCTATTCTCATATGTATGTGTTCTGGAAAACACAGTTATTTTAAAATGTTATTTATGTTAACAAGTAATAGGTTTGTTATTCTTGTTTCTAAATAAATTAACTAATAAATATGTCTTCTGAATTTCTCAGCTTTAAATTCTAATAGATATAACTCACATAAGCAAGAGCTGTTTGGGGTTCTCAGTAATTTTTAAGAGTGTAAGAGGCTTCTGAGACTGGAGAGTTTGTAGATTACTTCTCTAGGCTATTAATCTGGAAATGAATTTGTGAAGCTGTAGGCTTTGCGTATCTTCAACATTGCTAGATAATGTCTAGTTGCTCCCCCATCCAATCTTGAATTATATGCAAGTTGAGAGATGACAGCTTAACTGAATTATCATAATGTGTCCTTGGCATGAACTAATTAGTTATTAAGCATAAATTAGTATATTTAGGAAACTATTAGGTATATTTCAGAAACTATTTAAAACAGTATTAAAACAATTTGGTCCCACTAAATGCCATCTTTTTTATTATTAAATAAAAGAAAAATTCAAATAGAATGCAGTCTTTCTGAATAAGTATACAGGTTAAATGTACCTGAAGATGTTAGATTTTATTATAATATTTTATTAATAATTAAGTCAAACGGGTATCCTAGACAACCAATAAGTTAAAAATACCATATATTTCTCCTGTGTAACTACAATATGTAATTATTCAGGGAGCCTATGCACTGATTAAAAGAGGTGCAATGATTAAAAGCATGTGGTCTATTACCATGTAAAATAGGTTTGGGATTAATTCTACAACTGTTTGATATTTAAAATGAGTGTGTAATTCAGTATATTAAAGAGTTTTTATGTACATACAATAGGAAACTATTTAAGATTTCTTAGCATTAAAATATAATGCAAGAAGGAGGTAGAAAGAAATTATATTAATTCTCCCAGAGCAAGACATTATAATAAGCTGAATGATACAAGTTTTAATTTTAAATTTA
Organism: Hippopotamus amphibius kiboko; assembly: GCF_030028045.1. Classification (NCBI taxonomy): domain Eukaryota; kingdom Metazoa; phylum Chordata; class Mammalia; order Artiodactyla; family Hippopotamidae; genus Hippopotamus; species Hippopotamus amphibius. The sequence goes on from NC_080188.1 coordinate 54,586,940, forward strand.
TGGGTTAAGAAGAATGAAAGCTCTTGGGACTAGATGAAATAAGATTACAAACCCAACAGGGAACTTTTTTGGAGATCTTTTCTCAGACATCGTATCACCAACACCTCATAGAAGAAATGGGCTTTCAATCATATCTTCTGAAGTCACTGAGAATTTTATCATGTCTCACGTATAATGAAGTGTTCACATGATTTTTGACTGATATAATTCTAAGTGAGTGATTCATTTTCAACACCAGTTCTCACTCATTATGAGACTGATTTGGTTTGGTACTTATAATTAGAGCTTGTTTTCAAAATAGCACCTGAATCCGTAGGAGTAATGAACCTTCTTGTTTACAGGAGGAGTTTTCTTTCGAGAGTGGTATTCACTGGACTCTCTATTCACTGCCATAGACTTTAAACATATATAGAAAAGGGTTTGGTAGACAATCTGTAACTCATCAGAATCCTTGCCCCTAGTCTTCCCAACTCTAACTTCCCTTTTTTTTTTTCTAACTTCCCTTTAGATTCAGAAATAACATGAAAATACTTCATCTTGTTCTTTATGAAAATTATATTCATCAAGGTATTTATAGTAGTGAGAACATACTCTCACCATATATATGATATATACATTTCATATATATATATAGATACGAAATTCACCTCAATAAACTGCCTAAATTTGTGGCAAAGGCATGTCTTAGCTAGAAATGTTCGCCGTAAGTTGGGGCCTAAGGCTGCACACAGAGAAAACTTACCTGTCGACACAGAGCTCCCAAAGTGCAGTGCAGACGGATGAGAGGAGTGTCTCCGCACACATATGGGCGGCAGTGACTCCATCCCACCTCTCTTCTACAAGGTGGGCCCAAAACGAGTTCAGGCTTGAAGCTATGACCTCAGAAATCATATACACAACAGAGGGAACAAAAACATTCAGGAAGCCACCCAATGCAGGTAGCTTCACAGCTCTCCTCCCAAGGAATTCTTGAAGGGATACCTACTAGCAAGTAGAGCTACAAGCCTAGGAACGCTGCTCACACGGTCACATGTGGTTCCAGCCATTTTGCAACAAGTGAGTAAGCCAAGAGCGGGAAAAGAGGTTAAAAGACTTCCCCTTCCCGCCCCCGCCATCTCCTTTTTCATTCTCTGGTAAACAGAGGTAAGAGAAGGCTAACTAATCTTTTTTAAAATGCCATTGTTCTTGTTCTAGTTTGTGTCTTAAAATAATCTTGACGAAATACTGTCCATCAGGGAGAAAATGATAAAGGACCCGGAATGCTTCCTGCAGCATCTCATTATTCAGAGCCCAGTTTCCACGTCATCTTTCGACGCCTTCCTTAACCGCCCAATCCACTCTCTGTCACATCATCTGATTTTAATTGTATCATCATTTGATACTGTTTCTGTTTATCTGTTAGATGGTGAGCTTAGTACCGGTGTTATGAATGCAGATCCCGAGCCAAGTTGCCTGGATTGGAATCTGGTCCTTCAACTTAGCATTTGTGAACAAAGCTCTCTGCCTTAGTTTCCCCTCTGAAAAGTGGGATAATAATTTCACCTATGTCATAGGATTTAGGGAGGATTTCACTGGTTAATAAGAGTAAAGTCCTAGATTCAAGGCAGGTACAGAGTGAACACAATTAATGCGAGATTTCATTCTTTATTTGCATGGTATCTGTCCCCTGCCACTTGTTTGCCTTGGTGGCCCAGTACCTAGACTGATGCTGAAGCACACATGAGATTTTCAGTAACTGTATTATTAATTAATCATTCTCAGTTAGCGTTTTGAGATTTAAATCCAACCCGATAGACTTTAAGATGCCTGGACTGATGAAATTACAAACTCAATAGCTCACAGTAAACATTGAGCATATACTCTCTATGGTAGCCCAGAATACTGACTCTCCTCTTCCTTGCTTTAGTTACTCAGAAATTGTCCTAGTGGTTTTCTGCGTCATATGCTTTGCATACCTGATAACATCATTTCCTGTCGTTATGAGAGACTGAGTCAAATCCATGCCACATCATTTGAGCCACCTCAGAATCTACAGTGGAGTCTTTCTGTCTTTCTTTTTCCCTCACACTTTCTCTTGAAGTTACTTCTCTGTGCACCATGACTATTTATTTCCACTATGATCATCTCTTAAAAAAAAAAGTTCTAATTATCAGGCTCACACTTAAATGCCCCAGGACTATTATAAAGTATGTGAGTAGATGTTTCTCCCAGACCAGCTATCAATATACCCCGAGTTGACTTCAAATCTAAGTTACCCTTTTCTCAATCAGTTGGACCAGGCAGGTTATTAATAATTCCAAATTAAATCAAGGGCTCAAATGGAATAAAAACTGGTGTTGAAAATAGATCCATCTTCTCAAATGACCAGACTCAAGATAATCACATTACCATTCCCTCTCCATACTCGAGCGGCTCTATGAAATGCCTTAGTCACTGCTAGACTTGAATGAAGGGCTACCTCTTTGTCCAGATCAGAGATTATTGCATGGAGGAGATTTATCATACAAGTATGTTCAACAGGATCTTGGAAGGCACAGGAATGTGGGGCAGTCAAGAGTCCCAAGGAAGCTCTAGTGTTTCCATTGGTAGAGGAGAAAGTGCCAGAAAATTGTGGGGAAAAACACAGCCAAGAAAATCCTTGAAAAGAAACAGAACTAAGACAGGAGAAGCCTGAGTCTTGTTAGGAAGAGAAGAAGTCAGCTAGGAAATAATTGCATCAGTGAAACATCATAATCTTAATTCCATAAGGACCAGGAAACACTTCTACCAGCAGCTTTTGACATCTCCTACACTCTGGGCTCAATGGTATGCTTTTCTGGGCCTTTCTTAATCAACCTGTGATTTGTTTAACAGACTCTTATTGAAGCCCATCATGAACCAGGCACTATCCTAATCCTTGGGATACAGGGGTGAGCACAAACAGACACAACCCTGCCCAAACAGAGCTCACGGTCTGTTGGGGAAAACTGAGACTACATCTGTCAAACAACCACTCGATCACATGTAAAACTGAAGCCGTGACAGTGCCATGAAGGAGAAGGAAATGGTATCCTGAGATCACACAGTAGGGACTGGGCAGATCAGGGAAGGCTTCCCTGAGGAAGCAAAACTTGAACTTCAAACTGAAAGAAGAACAGATGTTAAGTGGGTGAAAATTGGGGCAGGGAGCAGGTGGCCTTACAGGCTGAAGGAAGAGTATGCAAACGCCCTGTGGCAGGAGAGCACACATGGAGTGCAAGGGGCTGAAAGAAGGCCAGGTTCACTGAAGACAGGAAAGGAACTGAGTGTGATGCATGTGATGAAGCAAGAGACATGTGCAGGACCCTCTCAGTCTTGTTAAGGAGTGTTTGCTTCATTCTAAGACCAACGAGAAGCCTTTGAAGAGTGACATAATTGGAAGTCCCCAATCAAGATTCCTGTAGGCAATGGGAATGAACCTGAAGATCAAGGCAAAATTCCGTGGATCAAAACCACTTGGATGTTCTCCCTGGATAAAATCCATGGAGTTCCCACAGTCACACTTCCCAGGCTTCCCTTCTCCCAACCATTTAGCCATTTAAGGATATTCTTATGTTCCGGCCCTTTGAATGTCCATCACAATTGCAGAAGTAAAATGAATGGTAATAAGAAATTGATTTAAGGTCTGCCCTAGGGTAAAATAATGATTCATTGACATTTGTAGCATTTTATTGTAAGTGTGGTGGAAATGATTATTATCTTTAATGGTTAACTGAGTAATTGATTATTGATAAATGAGTACTCTATTCAAGCCAGGATCCATCTTACATCACCTGAAAAAGGATGATGTTCCTACTCTTTTAATGACCATTAAGTGGTAAATAAGGAAGTGGAAATGTTTCATAACTTACATATTAAGTATCTTTGGTCATTTAACCACCTCTACAATGAGAGCAATAAGGCAGCTGGGGGTAGGTAGCCAACTTAAGGAAAGATCAATGACTGTTTTTCAGAGTTTTATTGAAAGTGCATTATAGATTGTCTTGCTTTTAACATTATTACTTCATTGAATAACGATATATGAGTAGGCTATGGGGAAAAATTAGAATACAGCTATGCAAGTCTATCTGTGTGATGGAACGAAAATTACACAGTAAAACGGCCTCCAGAGAAAATTTCAATTCCCCCCACTGTCTCTACCTAATACAAGTGGGGTTTGTCGCTGGAAAAATAGCAAAATGGATGAAGATTGTCTCTGTGCTCCATCTACCTCCTTTTTCGTGTGCTCCTGTTTACCTTCCCATGTCCCTTCACAGTCACCCAGCTGAGCCCCTATGTTGCCGTCTTACACGACCATTCACCACCACAAACAACTGCCACATCTCACTGAGGCTTATAATTCACATGACGATAATAATAATAATAATCTCTTCTGCAATCACAATCCTCTTTCACAACTCCCGTGTCTCAGTGTTTTGATCTCAGTCAAGCCTTCAGAAGAAAGCAATGCAACCATTATATTCTACTTCCCATTTAACCTGATTTGTAGAAGCTTCATGTTAATAAAAAATGTCAGTATGTATTTAATATTTCTGATTAGAGGAATTTCAGGTGGTTCAACAAAGTGCGGTGAAGTTTCGTGGGACTGTGTATCAGGGCAGGTGGAGGGAACACAGGTGGACTATGGACTGCTGAAAGTGGCTATCAGAGGTGGGATTAAGTGCTGACCTTGAAGTCCAGCAGACTTGGGTTCAAATCCTGGCTCTCTCCCTTAACGGCTGGGCTGCCTCAAAGCCTCAAATTCATCTGTAAAATGGGTGTTACTGTCTCATGAGATCAGATTGAGCATTAGATAAAGTAATGTGTGTATGTTGCTTAGTACAAGCTACAGTATTGGTGGTTAAAAAAATAATTATCGTTAGCATTTTCACATGGCCAAGTGGGTTACCAAAGCCTTTTAAATAAGGACCATTGTGGACCACCAGTAATCATCTGATTTTTCCTGATAGTCTCAAGGAAGAATTGAGTGGGCTAACCAAGAGCCTAATAAGGAAGGAAAACCTGCCCAGAGTTGGAACATTTGCGCGTTCACAAAACAACCACCTCTGACTCTGAGTCTAATCTGAAGCTTCACTTGAGAGCCATGAACTTTTTAAAGGCTCTCTCTTTCTCTTAGAGTAGTATCCATCGTATTTCTACCTATCACATCTCATGACACTTCAAAAGATTTGTAGTATTTGCTAACAATTTACCTTGGCCCTGGCAAGTTAAAAATTTTACCACCTCCTGTCCTTTCCTTTCCTTAATCCTAAACATAGCAACAGTAGCTTTGGTCTTTTCTTCACCCCAAGTCCTTTTTCCTTCAATCACTCCTGAAGCCCATGGTATATAATAAGATAGTTTGATTGGAGTTGGAAAATATCGATTTAGTACATCTTCTCTAAGACCATTTCTGGAAGAAAAAATATTTATAATTTAATGTTCCGAATATACCATTTTTTTTCAAAGTGAGAGGAGGCAGCATCTAGCCATAAATTCATTACTTCTAACCCTTGACCCCGAAGCTTCAAGCCATCCATATATCATACAGTGGAGAGTCAAAGTTCAGAGTCCCCTTAAATCATACATAGCAGTTACTCTTCTAATAGTCTATTGAAAAGAGCCACCAATCTACTTTAAATGAAAGAAAAAGAAGTGCATATTTACCACAGCCCCACTGCCATGCGGTCTCTGCACTGAAGCAGGTGAAAGCATGGAGAGAGGGAGTGAGGGAAAGCTGAGCGCTGAGAAGGTTGGCAGCTGTGGAGAGAATGGATAAAGGGCATTGCATTAGGAATTGGATAATGTTGTATTTTCCCCTAGTAGTTACCCAAGGCAGTGCTATTCAAATTGTGTCCTCTCTAGCTCAAGGATGCTATAGAGGTGCCCAATAAAAGGCCCAGGGGAAGTCTAAACAGGTAGATCTAGGGCATATTCTACAGCTAGAACAGCTAGGCTTTTATCATCTGGCATTCATATATGATCACACCTGGGAAAAATAAAAGTTCTAATTCTGAAAAGTATTTGAGACTCACTGTTTTAAGATTCTCAAGGATTATTTGTTTGCCTCAGTATCCAAAAGATAGACAAAAACTATATGTGGTGATCCTTGAAATATCATTAAAAATTGCTATACTTTGGCTATCAAACTTGAGATGATAAAAATTATATAAGAATAGCTAATAAGTATCAAGTGCTGATCATGTCCCCAGCACTATGCTAAGGGCTTCACATTGATAAGTCTCATAACAACACAAAGAGGCAGGTTACGTTACAATCCCCACTGCACAAATAGGAAAATCTAGGCTCAGAGAGGCTAAGCTATGTCCAAGAACACACCCAAAAGGAATTAATAAGGCAGGATAACTTGAAACAACTTCAAAATCTCAGTGGTTTAACACAGAGGTTTAGGTCATATTCACACATCAATTCAATGAGGATATGATATATTCACACATCAATTCAATGAGGATATATGGTAGGTGGTCTACCACTGGGTGATTCAAGGACCCAGGCTTCTTCAGTCCTGTGACACATTCCCTAGAGCTCCAGAGGCCTCTGCTGGTTTTCTGCATCTAGTCACCAGACACATAGCAGAGAGTAGAGTATTGCATGGGATGTTTTTAAGGGCCAGATCCAGATGTGAGCAGCATAATTTCTGCCCACATTCCTTTGGTGAGAACTCATCACAAGGGTGTGCCCAGCTCTAAGGGAAGTGGAGAAATGTAGTTTCGATATATGCCCAGGAGGAAAGGGAAATTGGTTCTTGTCAGTCTCTACCACAATGATAGGGCCAGGATTCAAACTCAGGAGCTTCACATCTTCCAGAGCTCACCACAGTATGGAATTAGCTTGTCTTCAGCCATAAAATAAGCATCATGAATTGCGACCTCTAGGGTCCAGTGTATTCATTCATTTATTCATTCAACATTTGTTGACCACACACTAAATACCGGGCAGCTATTCATTCATTCATTTATTTAAAATTTATTGAGCACTGACTGTATGCCAGGCCATAGTTGGGGCAGTAGCAAAAAATAAGGCAGAAACAACCTCTGCCAACGTGGAACTCAAAACTAAAGGACATGAATTGTATTTTTCATATAAGGGACTTTATTATTTTCTACTAAATCATGCAACACCATGTGCTCTATGCACTTTCAGTCTCTGGTGTTTAGCTTGAATACCTATGGGAATGAAAGAAAACACACATTTTCTATATGGGGATATATGTGGAAAATCCCTTGAAAGGCAGAGATCTTACTGTGTTTGTCTTTGTACTTTGGTACCTAACAGTATCTGGCATATGAATAAACGCTGGTGTCATGGAAAAAAGCAGCAGACTAGGAATCATGTGATTTAGGTTTTGTTCTCGTTCTGTCACTCACTTCATGTAGAAGTTGGGCATCTTTCCCCACTGCAAAGTGGAACACTTTGAATCAACACAGTTTCCTGGATCCCTTCCATCTCTAAAACATAAGCTTAACGTTTTGAAGACATTTAGTCTAGTGGAAACTCCATGAGACTGGGGATCAGCAGATGTGGGGTACAGCTCTCATTCTCCAGTTCCATGCAGAAGTCACCCCAAATCTTTGGCCCTCAGTTTATTCACTGGTAAACAAAATTTTGAGCATTAAGAGCATCCTTTCAAATTCTAATACTCTACTAGCATCTGCAATACTAATAATGTTAGGCACCAAAAGATCAGGTTCCTGCTTCAACTTAATTTCCTATAGCTGAATCCTAAACAAGAACCCCTAAAGATCTGAAAAAAGGCTGAACTCCTTCCCTGTGTAGGAGGAGTAATTTTCTCTCCCTGCTGGATCATTTTAAGCATCTCTTTTTTCCTCAAATTCACAACTGTCCTGGTTTCAACTACTTGGCTTAGCATTGAGTAACTCCCTATTTCAGCCCAGTTTACTCTGCCGATTCATTACTTAGTATCACGTTACTCTCAGCTTTCCTCCCCCCGCCCGGCCCCCTGCCAGATTAGAAGGCATGTCAGAGCAAGGTGATTGTAACAGCCTAAACAATGAGGCTGTCTCTCTTAATATTCCCATTGGTCATTACATCATATTTATTTAAGGTTTTAATCAAAACGGGAAAAAAAAAAAAACCTACTCTACATTATAAAGGAAATATTTTTCCTAATTGTCTGGAAATCAAGAGACTATGGACAATTATTTTTTATTTATTTATTTTTGGCACACGGGCTTAGTTGCTCCACGGCATGTGGGATCTTCCTGGAGCTGGGATCGAACCCATGTCCTCTGCATTGGCAGGCAGATTCTTAACCACTGCGCCACCTAGGAAGCCCGACTATGGACAATTAAAACTCATAAAATGTTTAGCTTTATACCAGAAGTTCATGAGACCTATCTATTGCTAATGAGATCAGGGCTATTTGTAATATTGGTTGTAGAGTTGAGGAGAGAATATCTGCAGTGCATACGAGGGCCCTGAAAGAAATGTTTTAGACGACACAAGATATAACTATGGTTATTTTCCCAATACACAGGAGATGTAAACATTTGTCTGAAAGTGTCTATGATTGTAAAAATACATATAAATCACAAAACTAGGGTCCAATTGTTTCCAAGAGGCACTAGGTAGAGAGAAGTCCCTTGTAACATAGAATTGACCCTAAGTCGGAATCTCATTGCTCACAGATGCTATTCATAGGCACTGCTAGAACGTGGATTTTGAGTGGGGTAGAGATAAGGGGGCTAGAGGCATTCTATAGTAAAGAATGAAGAATTAAAATCTCAAAGCCAAAGGTTTGTGATGCTTTCATTCATTATTTAAAAACAAATCTCTTTAAAATGAAAGCCTGCAATTCAAGCATTATTTGGTCCCAGCCTAATATTCTCCAGGTTCACTTTACTGGCTGCCTGTGAGCCTGAACGATGCTATTACTCTCTGTCTCTCAGTGGCTGTGCTGGCTCCGAGGCCCTGAGGGGAATGGAAAAGTCAACAGCAGTAAGCCCACCCCACGTGCATCATTTTTTCTCTAAGTACATAAATCCCGCAGAAACCAGTCCCCGCTCGTGTGCCTTCAAAGCCACACTCAGCACAGCCTATTCTATGAATCCTGATAGGAAGACGTGGATACCTAGTTTCTAAACGGATAGTTTCCAAAGTGTGAGAACAAAAAGTGATCAGCCAGGGTGTGGGAAAAAATATGAAAACTTCATCTCCTCTAAGAAAATAAAAGAAATTAAGCTTTACTAGTACTTGATATCTGAATGGTGATTCATACATGTATATAATACTTTCAAAATGATTATGTGCCTTGGAGAAATATCAGTCAGGGTCTCAGCAGGAAATAAAAGTTATCTCCAAATACACTGAAGAGAGTTTAAGAGAAGGACAACTGACACCAGTTTGGGGCACTAAGGTTTAGTTAGAGCAACAAAAGAGGACACATTCTGGACACGTAACGACAGGGAGGGGTAAAAGGAAGGAAGAGATACCAGAACCAAAGGGAGAGGTGTGGAGGGGGCCATGTGACAGGAGCTGTAGCCTTCAGGAGACAACGCAGGCTAATCCACAGCCACTGAGCAGGTGTGAGCCAGGGAAACAGTACCCTGGCCTCATTTGCTCTGGGCCTCCAGGTTTCCTGCCAAATCCACTTGCAGTCAGAGAACAAAAGAGCCCATTGATGTGGTCCATATGGGTGAGTCTCCCCATGTGGCCTGGAGGGGTATACAGAAGCTGTCCATAGAGGATGCACCCCAAGTTATTTTCACTAATAGGGTTCCTTACTTGTATAATCACAAATGTTAGGATACCACTGCTCTAAATAATTTCACTAGATATTAAGATTATGCTAGAAAAAAGCTAAGTTCTGAAGGCGTAGGCTGCTTGGATCTAGGCTCAGTGGCCCGTAAGTAATTCAGAAAGTCTGTTCTGCATAAGAGACGGGAAAGTACAGCACTGGGGCCATGTGTTTGCCATCTCTACTTTGGGTTATAAGGCCAATATTTAGTTTACTGGATTTTTTCATTCATTCACTCTTTTGTTCATTTATTTATCGATTGTCAGGCATTTTACAGGTGCTCAGAGTACAAAGATGAATTAGACATGATCCCTGACCTCAAGATTCTGTAAGTTTGTAGAAGGAGACAGATATATAAATAATATGTAGAATAGTATTGTAATCATGCCAAGAGATCAGAGCAGGTTACAATGAGTTTACAAAGCAAAAAAAAAAAAGGTCAGTTCTACTGGAGGTTGGGAAAAGGTCGAGAATTGTTCCAAATAGGCATTCGTTTGGGAAAATTAAAAGAGAAAATAAATAAAATACTCCAGACCAATGAAACATGATGGGCAACATGACTGGGTGAATTTGAGGAAGTGGAAATACTTCAGCACAGCTGAGACTCAGAGTACAAAGAGGAAAAGTACACAATGAAACTGAAAAGGTAGCCAGGCCAAGATTGTAGAAAGCCTTGTTTGCCAGTCTGAAAAGTGGAACCTTTTATCTGAACTGTGTTCTAATGAGCTCTTATTTTGGGCAACTCCACCTCAGTACACTTGGGGCAGGTACCTCAACTGGAAAATAAAAACTACTGGTCACATGCCATCACATAGAATCAACTGAAAAAGCCATTCTGAACCCCAGTATTAACAGCTGCTCCCATTTTATAGTGAAAGAACCAACAGTGAACAACAATTTGTCCTAAGATCAGTTTTGGATGCCATGAACACTGTTTCTTTAAGGATTTCTAGGCTTCTTCAGGTATGGTTAAAATAACCTCGCTTGGTCGTTAGAATTAAAATTTATATATCAACTAGCCATGCCAATGGTTATCAAATAGAGTCTAATTAAGACATGGTATCAAAGATCTTTTTCAATCTTCTATGTTTTCCTAGCTATTAAAACGCACTCCCATTAAAAGCTCTCAGTCCCAACACAAAAGGAGCAGAGCCTAGACGTTTTTCATAGACACCAGGTATTTTCCCAGGATTACCAGTACTGATGGTCCAGCCATTTCCCAGTTAGTTGACATATGGATGTGGAAGCATTGGCTCTGGCATGTTTTATTTCTGAAAACAGAGGAGGCTAATTAATATAATTTGCCCTCTCTATGCTGATATGTACCAGCATCAATAAGTCAGATTTTCATCCTGCCCCAATCACAAAATATCTGTTAATTGTATGAAGCAGTTTCAAGACTGTGTTGGCTATTTGACAGCTCAAGTGCACAAAGAAATTCAATAAAAGAGAGTTTGCAAGGAACAATGGAGTGAAGAATAAATTCTGAGAGCACTGGAAGTCAAAGCTGACCTCTTAAAGGAGTGCATCAAATGAATGAACAATAAATTTTCCATAAGGCAAACCCAAGCATATTTTATAAAGAAAGAATTGTCTCCCCTGAATACTCAACAAGGCACCTAATGGGCCCAATTCTTATCCAATATAACTCTTACAGACTAGCTCTGCTCTTTCCCCAACACATCCACTGGTGCTCATATTTCATTAGGTTATTCTCGATCAATATTCCTGTCATGATTGGCTAAAGGCGTCACCAGGAGGGAAACATTTGGAGGACTTGCCAACAGTTGGGTCCTCCTGAGAACAAAGTGCAGTGTTTTACTGCCACTTAAGAATTCCAAGGCAAGCAAAGGCAGACACCTTTCCACTTCTACTTTCTTAGAGACAGGCCAATGGAACTTCCCATTATAGACAAAATCCTCAACAAAATTCTCTGAGAGGGTTTCATAGTTAACACTCAAGCTAGAGGAGCTTCTAAAGGTCAGAATGATTAGGTCCAGCACCCATCCCAAGTATCCATGGCCGGAGATGCTGGGCTGCCCTGAGCCAGCCAGGATGCAGTGCAAGGCATGGTAAGTAGGTGATGAACACCTTCTGTAGTGGAGAAGATCAAATCTCTCTTCTCAAGAACCCAAAGAGGGCCAGGAAAAGGGTGTTGATGTCATAAACTACCTCCTAAAACTCTCATTGCCTTCTTTCACCCTGATCCAGTCTCCATTACAAAGAAAGCTGTAAGCAAGAGCCTCAGGGTCCCTTCACTGCCTTTCAGTTATTCATCCTCAACTTATTTTTTGTTGCAACCTATCAAATCAGCGCAACTGAAGAAGTTGCAGATGGATTGCTTGTGAACAGACTTATGATTCTTATTGCATCAGAGAAGTAATTTTATGCATATAACTTCTTTCCCAATTACCACCACATGATTTCAAAGGAGTTCACTGCTTATGGGAGGAGGCCATCAATAAGTGACACTTGCATATTCATTCATTTCAATCAGAGATTTTTAAAGACTCGGGGGAATAGTTCAGTGCCATTGAAAATTACTTTCTTTTTCATCATGTTTCCCCTATTGTTTTTGGGTTTTGGTTTTTTTCAGAGAAAAAACATCTGGTGCAATCACAGTCTGTTCTGATTTTACTCTATTTTTACTTTTATTTTTAAGCAAATTACATTTAAAGGAGTTAAAAAGTTGGCACTTATTAAATGGCAATTATGTGCCAGAAACCATGATGGCCAATATCTATATGAAACCTTGTATTAGCTCCAAGATGGTAATTACTTTACCTGTTCCGCTAATGAAAAAACTCAGAGACGCACAAATATTTGCCCAAGGTCAAACAGCAAATAAGTGACAGACAGGCTGGTGTTTGGACTCACATCTGTCTACCTACAAAATCTACCCTCTTTCCATGACTTCACACTACCTCAGCTTTAGTGAATAAAACTCAACCTGTTTTAGAAATAGACTCACAGACATAGAAAACAAACTTACGGTTACCAAAGGGGAAAGGGGGGGAGGGATAAATTAGGAGTTTGGGATTAGCAGATACACACTACTATATATTATAAAAATAAATAAACAACAAGGTCTTCCTGTATAGCACAGGGAACTATATTCAATATCTTATAATAACCTATAATGGAAAAGAATCTGGAAAAGAATATATATGTATATATGTGTGTGTGTGTGTGTGTGTATAGCTGAATCACTTTGCTGAACACCCAAAATTTACACAACATTGTAAATCAACTATACTTCAATAAAAAAAAATTTTTAATTAAAAAAAACTCAACCTGTTTTATATTTCTCATTCTGTTAAAAAGGTTTTCCAGGGTTCTCAAAATAACCTGACATTGTTTACCACACCCCAGAAGTCTTGTGAAGCACACATTCTCAATGCTATCTTTTTCTTTCTTTCTTATTTCAAACATGACTTACAATGGGAGGCCCTGGTGCCCACCAGGATTTGTGGGCCACATGTTCAAAGCCTTGCTTGACGGATCTTGACAACTTATACAAGCCCATGCTACTTCAGGTCATAACATCACTTGGTTTTGTGGCATTGTGTTCACCAGTTTTTCCCAGACTTCAGTCGTTGTATAACATCTACACCATTTTGCCATGTCTGAATGGTACTGAGCTATTAATAATTTAATATGTTTTAACCAATTTTAACTTGACTTAGGTTTTTATTTAATCTTATTCTAAGCAATAAGACATAAGTTTGGTGTACTATCAAATTTTTCTTAAACATATTGAATTAAACACATAACTAATAAAATGAGAAATAGTGTGCTATCCAAAAATCTTTGGGAAGCACTAACAGAGGGTAATTGGTGGTGTTTTTCCACTTTTTACCCGTTTGTGTATGTGTCATTTGATCATGGTCTCACGATGCATTTGTTTATTTATTCATTCACTCAAAACATATTTATTGAGTACCAACTGTGTGTTAGACACTGTCTGGACACTGACAGCCATGTGGAGAGTGGTTTGGGCCAGAGAGAGAATTGAAACACAAAGGCCAGGCAGAGTGCTGCTGGGTTATTACAGCAACCCAGGGAGAAGTGAAAGGGACTGCATGAGAGCAGTAAGAATGGAAAGGAATGGATAACTTCAAGAGACATTTCAAAGTAGAATCAACAGACCTTGGTGTTAAACTCAATACAGTAGGGGTTAGGAAAGGGAAGATGGAAAAATGCGCCCTAAGGCCATTTAAATACTTTAACTACATAAAATTGCAATACTTTCGGTCTTCTTTAACAATTTTGAGCACAACCATAAATTTATAAGTAAAGGAGAAAATTTGGGGGAGGAGGGAGTCTTGCTTAAAACTAGATATAAAATTTAACGTATTTAGCAACCTATGTGAGGTTGGCCACCAATCGACTGGAACAGATGCTAGTAAGGCCTTGGAGGCCTTCTTAACCCCAAAGGGTGGAGGTGGGTAGTAGGAGGAGTGGGTCTGGAAGGGAGTTATAGGCCGTAGGAGGCTCAGGGTATAGCTATTTACCCAGCAGTATGAAAATACTTCAAGATCCGGCCAATTGTTGCAAATTTCTGGATTATTGTCCTTGCTTAACTCCCTTTCGTGGTCCGAATCTCTCTCAGAGTGAAGCCCAAAACCATGCTTATCGTCCCCAAGGCCTGAACCATGCACCTCACCAGCCTCAGCTCAGCTCCAATCCCTCATCTTATCTCTGCTGCCCAGCTCTCTGAAATTCCAAACTGCAAGGCCTTTACAAATGCCTCTACTTCAGCCTAGAAGACTCATCTGTCCTTCCAGCTCACTTCTAGTTATCTTTCTGTCCCCATCTTGGATATGCTGTCTCAGAGAAGTTTCTCCTGACTTGCCATATCAAGGCAGTTTTTCTTTTTAAATACTGCCTCCCCTTCTCCTTCATACCATTCAAGACAATTGGAATTAAATAATTTGTTGGATAATTATTTATTTCCTGTCTGTCTTCCACACTAGACTCAATAAGTTCCATAAGGGCAGGAGCCAGGACAACCTGTTCACCATCCTTTCCCAAAGTCTCGCTATATGAGGCTTGTGATCCTCTATGAAGTATTGACCCGAAATACTTTCTTCAGCAGGAAGGGAGTGGGGAGAGTGTCTATTCACTTACTATTGTTGATAAAGGAGAGGTTTGGGACATTTCAATGGAAATTATCATTTATAGAACCCACACCACACACCAGACGCGGACCTTAGAACTTATTTTTATCTCATTCAAGTTTCACTAAAACCCTGAAGAGTAGGTATTATTATCCTGTTTTTAGACGAGGAATCCAAGGCTTGGAGAAGAAAAGAAGTGGGCTCAGCATTACTCAGCTAGTAACTGACAGAGTAAGGATAAAAAATTGTGCCCCACTACTGCTTCCCAAGCTTGATTATTGGACTTTTCCTGGCGTATGAAGGAACCATCATAATCTCCAGCAGGTAACAGATAAAAAGAGGACTGAAAGATTATGCTAGAAGTTCTTACAATGAGAAGGGACAGCTGGTAGCACTCTATGAGACCACGGGAAACAGCTAGTCATGGAGGGGGCCAAGCATGGTGGCTCACAATACTGCTGTATTCCAGTGAGTATCACAGGAATTGGTGTCCCTAAAGTGGTGATCTTAACCCAACAAAAAGATTCATTTACTCTTGAGGAACACTGTTTTATAGGGAAGTATGTGTACATTTTGGAAGGTTTTCATTGAAATCAGCTATCTCTCTAATAGTGATCAGCTATCATCTAACAGTGGTTTAGCTATTCAGGGAACCTGTCTCTTCTGAAAACCTTCCTTTCCAAATAGATCAATAAGAGATTGCACTGCTTCCAAGACAAAACCAAACAACTTGGCTCGAAATGCTTGGTTCCCTTCCAAAGCTAAAAGAGAGGTAAAGATCCAGCAAGATAGAAATCTAATCCATTGATAACCAATCTGATTAGGATGCTTTTTCCTGTGAAACTGATGGGCATTGATTCATTTACAACCAATTAGAGGCCATTGCTTGGGGAAAATCACCCTCATTCTGGCAGAAATGAACCTCGCAAAACAGGTTGAAAAAAGAAGTTGAAAATGGTGTGATTAATCTCCGCAATGATTATTAAAACTCATCTCATTGTTCTAGTTTCTTCCCTGGCATTTCTTGCTGTGTGTAGCTACAACTTTACTCATTTGGCAGTTTTTCCTAAACCTCTGATTTCTGATGGGCGCCTTGTTGCATTTTTTTTGAAATGTTGCTTTTAGCAACACAAATATATCATAAACTTCATATGGTCATCATTTTCTTCAAACTGTCTGTGAGAATGTAGCATTTAGAAAAGTTGCATAATGCGTTATTACAATGTCTGATATTACTGTGAGGTAAATATGCCCAGTGAGCAATGGTTGTGTAGCTCAGGATTTATAAAGGATATGATTTCTCTATCATCCATCCCACAGTCCCACCTGCATAAACAGAATGAGAAATGTATGGCTTCTCAAAGCTCCATCTATTCCCACATACATAGGTGAAGAATTTTCTTAAAATTCTCAAAGAAGGGGAAGAATCACCTTGTTTAGGAATCTTTTTAAAGTATCCCATATATATAAAGTACCCTTTCAATTACTTTATTGCTAACAACTGGTTCTTATAAAGAAGTTACCTTACCCTATAATTATTTCAATCAGTACTAGTTCTGGATACTCATAAAGAATATCTTACTGAATTAATAAAAAAACTTTTTTAAGTCAAAAAATTTAACACAATTTATCACTGTTCTTGAGGGATGTTCTCCCAACTGCATGTTACATGTTGCTGCAAAAAAGCCTTTTAAAAACTACTTAAAATGCACACATAGGACTTCCCTAGTGGTGCAGTGGTTAAGAATCTGCCTGCCAATGCAGGGGACACAGGTTCGATCCCTGGTCCAGAAAGATCCTACGTGCTGCGGAGCAACTAAGCCCGTGTGCCGTGACTACTGAGCCAGCATGCTGCAACTACTGAGTGCCTAGAGCCTGTGCTCTGCAACAAGAGAAGCCACTGCAATGAGAAGCCCAAGCACCACAACGAAAAGTAGCCCCTGCTTGCCACAACTAGAGAAAGCCTGCATGCAGCAACAAAGACCCAACGCAGCCAAAAAATTAATTAATTAAACACACACACACAGAGTACATGACTTTTATCAAACTGTGGCTCGCGATAGAATTTCCAAGGAGAACATATAGTATATATGCACTTCAGAAAGTACATAAATCAAACCATTTAGATGAGAGAGAAGATTATACAGTCTGGCAAACTGTGGTAATGATACTGAAAATGTATCTGATGATGGCAATGATGCTTCTGAAGAGTCTAGACAACATTGTTTTTAAAAATGTGAGAGTGGATGAAATACTGTTTCTACATTAAAATTATTTATATGCTGTGACTCTAGGTGTTATTATAAACAAATGCCATAAATAAACTCCTTTCTCTGTAAACATAAAAGTTTGTACATTTAGTTTGCCTCCCAAATTATTTTAGGGATCTTTTCATTAGGAAGATGGATGGTCACCTTATTTTGAAAGCAGGAATATGTATCTTTTTAAATAACTGTTATATTTCCACTGCCTAATAGAATGCCTGGAACATTATAATTGCTCCCCCCAAATTAATTCATGTTTGAAATAAGTAGACATCAATAGTACATAAAAAAAGAGGTGTCAGACATCTCCAAACAAACCCACAAACATAATAATCTCATGACACTCTTGTCAACAGATCCACTTTGAGATTCCTAAGCCTAATGAAACACATAGACTATTTGAATGTAAGGGATAACGGAGGTCACCAAATCCAATCTTTCTATTTTACAGATGAGGACTTAGAGCAATTAAATGCCCGCCTACAGGAGGCTTGGACATAGAACTTTGATCTTCCCATTAGATGATATTACTGAGTTGCTCTCCTTGTATAGTTCATCCCAATCTCTGGTTTATATTTCAAAAGCAAGCAAGCAGCATCTTTTGCTTGAGAATGGGTTCTGTTGAACAAGGCAAACACAAATTAATTGGGCCCTAAAAGCTGAGGGACAGAAAGAGAGAGGTAGAGTTCGTGATACAAAGTCGGGGCAGATGCCCTCTTTCGTGATACAAAGTCGGGGCAGATGCCCTCTGGGTATTTATGATCTGCTATGGGCATTGGTCACCTAATCATAGAGAAATGTATTTACCTTTTTCATTTTGACAAGCTTTCAGTTGTTACAGGTTTGGGTTCAGCTGACAGCCCTGGACGCTATGAGGCAGAGCTCCCATACCAGAGGACCAGAAGCAAAACACACGTGGGGGAGGAGGAAGGGTGGCAGAGCTGACTTAGACCTCCACTCAGTAGACCACACATGTGTGTCCAAGAAAAATCAATACCAGGGCATCTCTTTCCTTGTATGATGTTTTTGTTTTTTTTTTTTAAATCACTGCATATCTCTAATATGGATTCACAAGCAGAAACACTGTCTCACTAACAACCCCAGAAGAAATGTCTAAATTTCTGAGTTTTAAAATCCATTTGAATGCTGCTAAATTACTTTCAAAATACACAAATACTTCCCCAGTCTTGCTTCTTCTCCTTTAATCTGTTATTTTCTTCATTCATATGAACATCTGCAATGTAACTTTACTTGCCCTGGTTTAGTTGACCATGTTAAGTTTGCAAACAGGCTTCAGAAGAGATCCACCCATCTTAAGCAGCATTGCGTATGCAGTTAAGACCCAGGTTATTTACATACAAAGCACACACATATTTTTAAGCCTTCAAGGAAGGATGCCATGGTCTCTAATGATACTACTAATAACATAATGCTTCACTTAATGGGAGTACTAGACATCACATATCAATTTATATAATCCTTATATCAACCTGGTACTATCGTATTCCTCTGTGTACAGATATAAGGAAAGTGAAGGTTGGAGAGGTGAAGTAACTTACTCAAGGTCAAATACAACTAGTAAGTAGTGGAGCTGAGATTTCAACCCCAGCAGTCTGGCTCCAGAGTTTGTGCTCTTAAATATGACGATTTAATTCTACCACTTGGTTTGCAATTGTTATTTTTGCTCACTTTGTGGGCTGCTCACCTCTTTTATTTAAGTTAACAAAGAATTTTCTCAATACTCTAATCTTGCAATTAAGGTTATTGTTTAAATTATGTAAATTATTTCTATTATTAAGTAAAATAACCTCTGTTCTATAGAAAACACCAAGATTCAGATGGCTCTTCCATATGAAGTGCTGACAAAATAGGCAAACAGGAAATGTCTCTAAATTCCCATGTATTTTGTGGCATTGTGAATTTGTAGATTATTTGAACATCATAGTGTTTTTTTTAAGTAATAGGGATGACTTAAATAATAAAACATGACCTGGCATGAATTACAGTATCTGAATTCATTTCTCCAACTAGTGTGTTTGTGGGCCCAAGGTTGAAAGCAATTAGGTGTGAATTATTACACCATCTTCCATGCCCTAGACGGTTTTATGATGATTATAAAATTTTATTATTAATGGTTCACTGTTTTTGGAGGAGTTGTTAATTTAAATGTATATATTTATATTGTTAATTAATGAATAGAACAAAATTAGTTTGGTGAAATCTTTCTAGGGACCAGAAGTAATTGGGGAACAAAGAGGTTGTTGCTGACAGCTGGTGCGGAAGCTAAAGGCTAGACCTGGAGAGAGGCAGTGTTTAGCAGTTCAATCAAGCCTATAGAGCCACATGGTAACTTAGAGACCGTTCTGTGCAACTTCTTTGTTTTAAAGACTAGGAAGAATAAGTGACTGGCCTAGGATCACACCACTAGTTAGTGGCAGTCAGGTCAGCTCAGTCAAAGGCACTCAGGATCCTGGCCCCCAGTCCAACGCCTCTCCTTTTCAACAACTGAGGAAGATTTGACTGAATATCTGGGAAGGCATGGATAACATTGTTAGAAACAGGAAGAAAAAAAATCATAAAAAGTAAAACATGAGTTTCAGTTTAACTGGACTAATAGGAGTGTCAAAATAATGCTTGGAAGTGTGGACAGAGAAGTATTGAAAGAGAAGACGGGGTCAGGAAGACTTGCTCAGACTTCTGTTGATAAAGTAGTTGAAGCCTCCAGGACTGTGATATTGAGGTTGTAGAAAAGCCCATGGGATAAATGCTGTCCTAAGAATGCATTTTCTGTATGTCAGGGCCACAGATGGACAAACAAGTTTGCCCGGAAGCCGTGTAGGTAATGACTGAAATGAGTCCAAGGAACTGCCACATCTAATTTTCACCTGTGGAATTTCCTCCTCTTGCCATCTCTCATCCCAAAACACCACACCGTCTTCCTCCTGCTCACTGAAGGGTAAAAGTATTTTCTTGAACAAATTAAGTCAAAAAAGAACAATTGGAAACCGACTGAATTTTTCCATAGCTTAGGCAAGAGAAAGGAAGCGCAGCACTTGGTAAATAAAGTTTTTTGTCAAAGAAATCGGTGATAGAAGCAACCATGCAGAACTGCTGATACATGGAGCAGAAGTCTATCTTCCTAAATAGTAATGCAGGGTCTCATTCCTGTTGGGATTCTCCAGGGGGCCTTAGGCAAGTGGCCAAAATGAATGTGACATTGAGAACAGGCTTGTTTTTCCTTCTCTTAGAACTCCAAATGTTTGCCAGGCAAAGCCATACTGAAAAGCCATTGTCAATTCAATCTAACTGAGCAGTGATTGACAGTAGTCTCTCAGCTCAACTTTCACCTGTTTCTGATTGAGTTCTTGCCTGGGCTCCTGGGAGCATGACCTGGATCCTTCCATGTACTATTCTGGTTTCTTGATCAGAGACAGAAACAGTTCATCAGAGAAAGAACACATTTTCTAGAATGAACATGCTTTACTTCAAGTTCAATATTGCACTCTGTTGCTATTGGAAATAAATTGACTCGTTTGGACCATGGCATCATCTATATGCCTTCTTTCTAGAAAGCCAAGGTATTTCTCCTGGCCAAACTATGTCAAACATAATGTTCAAACATACTGTTAGATACTTGTCCACTGTGAACTCTATGAATATCATAGGTAATTAGAAAATGAAATACAGTATTATAAATCGCTCTACCAGGTAATGCCCTACCTTATACAATCCTATGAAAGAGACAATATTTTGTGATGTCTCCATTTCTTCCTCCAAGCACCCATCTCTGATAACTGGTGACTATTTTATGAACATAGGATATAATTACATAGAATTACATTTGAGTTTCATAGAATTGCATTTGAGTTTCAACACCTGAAATCCTAGTATCATGTCTAATATTCCAAAGGATAGCCTCTATTCACCCCTTCAAGTAAAATCTCAACACTCCTCATTCTCCAATACACAAAATTGCCAATAACCCAGGAATCTTTGTTTTTTGTGCCTTATTTTAGTACAATCTTTCATTTTTAACCAACATGGGTTGAAACCATCTCCTATTAAGACAAAACAACATACATGACACTAAGGAAATGGGTCTTTCTCTCCAAGTTCTGACTATTGGAATTTAGTGCTGCTAACAAGTTCACCATTTGTCTTGACCTACAGTAACCTCTTTAGCTCTGTCCTCAGTCCATTTGCTGAACTTAAGCGCTTTGAAAAGTAGATTTCAAATAAGAGATAAAATTTACTACATCGTAAAATGTAAATACCATAGTTAAAAATGAATTATTCCATAAAGGGAAAAATACTGCAGACAATGGGGCAAGAAATCTATATTCTAGAGTTATGTCTAAAAAACACAATATGTTACCACCAATCTTTGGGAAAAGGTAAAAGCAAAGTGGGAGGGAATGGCCTGTGGACTCGTGTTAGCTACCACCACCCCCAGTTTTACATGGCATCATCTGTTCTGCTCTCCACTCAAGATTGCAATTCTTGAAAAATGTTTTATTTAAACTTTTCCCCACAGAATATATTTTAAGGAGAAAGAAGTCAACAAGAGAGAAAAGACCATATACGATAAAAAAAAAAATTCAGATCATTTTCCAAAAACACATTTCCAGAAACAATCTGACCTTATCCCAAGACCAGCTTTCACATATAGTGATCCTTCTTTACATATTAAGTTTCAGTTACTGAATTATTAACTTACTGAATTACAATCTGTAGCTCATCTCTGTATTCACCCACTCCTTCAGAGTAGAAGTTCAGCTGTATGAAATGCTAAAAGTTATTGATAATTAAAGAACTATTCAGCCAAAGTAAATGTTCTAAAATTAAAATCTCACTGGGTCATTACTCTGCTTGAAACCCTACAAAGGTTTCCCATCACTTTCAATGGAAAAATCCAAATTACTGAGCAAAGCATATGTGGCCACTCCACCCTTGCCTCTCACATTCCTGCTCTCAGAATGACTGAGAGCCTCACCAACTTGCCGTTCTCTTTTGCTCCTTACCCTTGATACACTCCTGCTGGCAGGGAGACGGCTGCAGCAAAGGCACCTCTCTTGGACCTAGAGGCAAAAGGCATTTGCTGAAAATAGCTGCATCACTCCAAGCCTCTTATCTCTAGGATTTCATGAGAGATACCTGTATCTATCCTGTTTAAGCCACTGTATTTTGAAGTCTATTACCGATCTTAGCCTAAACCCTAACTAATGGCAAACGTTTTTCCCATAGCTTCTCATTCCTCAGGTTTCCAAAAAGATATGGCGTCTCCCAGGAACCCTTTCCTGTTTCCTTACACAGCTTCAGTGCCTCTCTGCAGTAACTCCATCACAGGGCACATCACTTATATTGAAATTGCCTACTTACTTGTCCGTCTCCAACACTAACCTAGAGTCAGTGACTGTGCCTTTGTATCCCAGCACCAACCACTGGGTCTGGGATGTAGAAAACACTCAGTAAACATGTTTCGAATTAACTCAATATCAAGGAAAGATTACAAAACCTAACTTTACATTACCAAGAGCCTAGGAAAGTGATTGTAGGATGAGTAGCCTTGAAAATTCCCATTTTTATTTAGAGACAAATTATTCCTCCTTGATCGCCAGTTAAAAATTGGATATATGTATAATAAACTACACAGTTGTACATCCATTAGTTTCTCCATTCTTCCTCCAACACTTCCAAATATCTCAGCTCCTGGGACAAACTGAGATTTACTACCATTAGATTCATTCCTTCGAGCTAAGACAGGGTTTCTCTGAAAAGACTGCCAAATGCAAATATGTTAGGAGACATCAAACCATTAACCAACATATGCACCTCCATCAGGGTTCAATTATCAGAATGCATGCAATTCTTGACAAATGCATGGGTCTGAAAGAAATGAGATGAAGAGCTGGATGATTTTGATAAGAAGAAGAAACTGAGAAAAGCAATACCTAAAGAGGGAGGATCTGCACCAAGGGCTGCATCAAAGGTGTGAAGAGGCCAGAGCATCAGGGAACACTGGCTCCTAAGGAAGGAAAGAAGTACCTAGAAAACAGCCTGGGGGCTAGTAGATCAACTTGCTACATGTATTGTTTGCCCTGATAGATTACACCATACAGGTAGGTTTCTGCTGTTATTTCCTTTGGGTGAAATTATTCAAGGATGATACTCACACAGCCAGCATCCCATAGCTTCTTTGGTAAAGTAGTTTGTCCTGAAAGGGAATCTTCATTTTTATGCCCAAATAAGTATATTCTAGTGGCCCCAAGATGGATGGCAGAAATTATGCAAGTCCCTAGTAAGAGAGCAAACCAGGCACATGTTGTGATCTATCCCAGGGAATCCTCTGGGGGCTTCTTCTGATTCTGCTTTCCTATGATGACACTTTCAACAAGAACAGAAACTCATGCCAAACTTAATGCATTTTTATGACCAGAATTGAAACAAGAGTGGCAAATGTCTCTCACTCTTTTATACTGGGTCATGACTGTAATCTCATGACCCTGCTCAGATGTCAACCTCTTGACTGGAAGGGCAGGTAGATGATACAAGAGTTCATTCTTGTTCCATCTCCAATTTGTTCACTGCAAGGTGAAGAGGCGCGTCTCCATCATAAAGCAAGGCATGTGCCTCTCATTTTGCATTTGACTCCTGGTGTGTGTAGTAAAGTGGGCCAGGTGGACCTTCCCATGCTTTAATCTCTCTGTCAGGTTATTTCTAGAACTTTGAGTCCTGCAGTATGCATGTACACATGCACATCCCCTCCCAACACACACACCCCACACACACTCTAGCAACAATCACAGGCACATTCAGCCACTAAGTATGCTATTTGTCAGATGCAGCTCTCCTTGGACTTAAAGCAAACAGCATCTCCAAGGCCTGGGTCATGTGTATCCTAATCTGAAATCTTACTCTGAATAGTTAGGTGCACAAATAATTTATTTCAATAAAGTTGTTGTAGCTACCAGACGTATTGCCACATCTTACTTTTTGGAGAACAGGGATTGTGTAGGTCTATGGAACTGGTTAATAGTTCCTTATTTCATGTCAACTGGCACAGATATATTATACTTCTTTGGGGTAAAATGCTGCAGCACTGGGGTTCTTAACCTTTCAATGTTACAAAGCCATATTTGGAGCTATAGGCACTTTCTCCAAAAAATATACACATACTCAGACAACTTTTTATATTATAACAAAGGCTTTATTACTTATAACATGTACTCTACTGGTAACCATATACTTTCCAAAAATTCTGATATCACTCCTGGTCAAATCCTGTCAACTCTGACTTTACAGTTCATTTTGAATTATTTCTTTTACCCTGAGATTTTAATGTTCTAGACATTGTTTGAAATAATATAGAAACAACCATATTATTGATATAAAAATGCTTAGCACAGAATTATGAACAAATAGATGGATGAAGAAAAAATAAAGGGCTATGATCTGAATATCTGAATGTAAATGTAAATACAAAAAGTATAATTGATTTCCTCAAGTATGTTTTGTGTCAAAACAGAGTTTCTCACAGAGTATTCAGGAAATTCCTAGAATCTTTTCCTCAGAGGTTCTCATGTATTTCATTAAAAACATTTTAGTTGCCTAGGTTGTAGCTCAGGGATCTACATCCTTTTGGGGACACAGCATCGAGAGTGACCACCACACTGTTAGACCCGGGGGCCTCGGCTTTCCATTGCTCAGATATACAAGTCTTACCTCTTTTCAAGAAACAGAAGACAGAAATCCTTGGTATCACATTATGAGCAAAATGTCAGTAAGCCCTCGTGATTACTGAAAGCAAAAAGCCAACCTAACCAAGATCTGTGGGCCTCCTTTCTCATTCACTGGACAAAGATTTATAGAGCATCTCTTCCGCATAAGGTCCTAAGTTAGACCTGCTATAGCACTTGCAGTCTTGCAGATCCAAGCAGAATTCCCTGGTGAGCTCAGTCTGGTTGGCATCAGATGGGAATTACAGCCAAGTGAATTCTCCATATTGTAACCCTATTATCTCTCTCTCTCTCCATCTATCTCTCCTGTGCTGTGCATGGTTGGGCCTTATGGAAAGTTATCATTTGGATGCAAAACAATTATCCTAAAACAGTTAGCCAGAGTGGTCTGGACACACAGATTTATCTTCCCTCTCCTTCAGTGAAGAACATCTATCTTCCATGACCTCTTGATTACTGAAGCCTTCAGAATATATTCTTTGGTCTGTGACACTGTGCTCGGTGCTGGGCTAAGCATTAAATATCACCCTGTATGATTAATTGGAAGTTAATTAAATCTATCACTGAAACAATGGGAAGGCAATGAGCTATGTAATCATTGCAATAGTAAATGAAATGATGTACAGGTCTCTCCATCTCGCTTATTGACAATGATGGAGGGGTGGCAGGCCTCAGATGCCTGGCGAGCCTTGCTGCCCGACCTCACAAGAGGCTCTAACTTGCGCACAGCGCAGGGACAAGGCAACTGGAAGTGTGCTCCGAACACCTCTGCTGAATGAGGGAGCCACTCTGCCCGAGGCCTCTGCAGTGTCCTTGTCAAGGTTCTGTCTTGAAGAATCAGTGGGATGAGGTGCAGGAAGGGCTGAATGAACCATGCGAATGCTGGTTGTTACCACCTCTGAACAGCTCAGAAGCCCTGGCTTCAAAATCACGGGCCCTTCAATTCCAGTGAAGAGTATGCTTGTCTATTGAAAGAGAATGGTTTTGCTTTTATTTAATACTTCAGAATGTTCCGTACTTTCACAGACCCAAAGGCACTTGGTCCTCATAAGATGGGGGAACCATGAAACAGAGAGGTTAAGTGGCTTGCCTGAGTTTATACAGCTGGTTAGTGGCAGAGGCGGGTAAAAGCTAGTGAGAAACTAAAATGGCAAAGCCAAACCTAGTCAAATTCTTAGTTCCTGTCTCCAAACGTGATTTCTCTTGTGGATGTGAAGACACAGAAGGCCATTAATTTTGGAAAGGTATCCCTAAATTGCCAGGTTACCAAGGGTCCCTTGGGATGCAGATTGGAATACTTCAGCAGTTGGGATGAAAATCAATTTGTATCACAGGGAAGCCACCCAGATATTAATTTGCCTTAGTCTGCTTAGGTTGCCATAACAAAACACCATAGACTTGGTGGTTTAAACAATAGAAATTTATTCCTTACAGTTCTGGAGGCTGGAAATTCTAAATCAAGCTACCAGCAGGGTTGTGTGCTGAGGAGAGCTCTCTTCCTGACTTGCACACAGTCACCTTCCCTCTGTGTCCTCACACGCCAGAGAGAAAGAGGAGAGAGAGATCTCCCTTTCTTTATAAGGCCACAGTCCTATCAGATTAAGGCCCCACTTTTATGACTTCGTTTAACCTTAATTACCTCCAAAAAACTCTGTCTCCAGATACAGTCACATTGTGGGGGTGGGGGGGATGGTTAGGGCTTCAGTATATGAACACAATTCAGTCCATAGCATAATTTGTTTTGGGGTTTTTTAAATTAATTAACTTTATTTTTTTATTGGTTGCATTGGGTCTTCATTGCTGCTCAGGCTTTCTCTAGTTGCAGAGAGCGGAGCCTACTCTTTGTTGTGGTGTGTGGGCTTCTCATTGCAGTGGCTTCTCTTGTTGTGCAGCATGGGCTCTAGGCACCCAGGCTTCAGTAGTTTTGGCACATGGGCTTAGTTTCTCTGCGGCATGTGGGAACTTCCTGGCCCGGGCCCAAACCCGTGTCCCCTGCATTGCCAGGCAGAATCTTAACCACTGCACCACCAGGGAAGCCCAGTCCATAGTATAATTTGAAAGTACATTTTAAAGATTATCACTCAGTAAGAATTACAAATTAGGATAACCCCTTTGAACTCTAGTCACTCAATATTTTAATTTCCATTTTTTTCTCGATCTCACTCAAGGGAAGAATATTTTCAGTCCTTTGGATTAACTGGGGATCCACCTTCTCGCTCTTTCCCCTCAATCCCTTCTTTTTTTCCTAATGGGACAAGCCCCAAGTCCCGGCGGCATGCCTCTCTTGTTTGAGGAGGCTTGGCTGTCCCTACCTCTCAAGTGCACATTGGGTGTTGGGAGTGAGAAGGTAGCTATCAATGTGCCCTGGTTCTCACAGACCCAGGGGACCCTTAAAAAGTTAATGCACTATTTTGGAATCAATTGGAAACTAATTAATTAAATATCCTTTATCACAGTATTGAAGTTTAATATTATTTAGTGGAAAGATTTTCAGGTGAACTTCTTATCATTGGTAGCCAGAAGAGAGATTCAACACCAAAAGGGATGTTTTTTTCTCTCTCTCCCTCCTACTGACACACAGTCAGGTCCATCTGCCCAATATCATCTAACAATATCAAGGGCTTTAGGAAATATCACATTGGATCTGACTCTAAAATTTCATCCTGCTCCAGCTCCTCCCAGGAAAACACTGGCTCACAGGTAGCACGGTTATATTGGCTATACAGGAACCAAATCAGAGTCTGTCCAAAAAGAGGTTCTAGAGAAGCAGTGGATGAGCATACCCTGCCTCAGGGCCTTTGCACTTGTTCCCTCTGCTTAGAGCACTTTCCCTCTAAATACCTCAATAGCTCTTGTCCTTGCCTTCTTCAGGTCTTTACTCAAACGTCCTCTGATCAAGTTAAGCTTTCTCTGACCATCGTATCAAAATGATACCTCCTTTCAGCCCATCACTTTCTAACGTCTTACCTTACTTTATTTTTCCTTCAGAATACTAAACTACTTTAAATTATTTATTTATTTATTTATTTTCTATCTTCTCCCCCTAGACTATTAACTCAATGAAGTCAGGGATTTTGCCTGTTTTCTTCTGTAGCCTGGAGCTTTGCACATAGCATGGTCCATATTAGGTGCTGGATGAATAAATGAATAAATGAATAGATTTAAGGGGCAAAACCAAGGTCAACAAAGAGGTCAACATCCCAAGGTCATCCAAGGAAGTAGAGAACATGAGCTAAGCTCTGTTTTAAGCTGTACACTTCAGGCTACTAATTCATCCTTTCTGGACCAGAGTTTACTTATCTCTAGTGGGTGAAGTTTGAAATACATGTTCCCTTCCAGTTCTAACATCCTGTAAGCTATGATACAAATTTTTGAATGATAATGTAACATGATGCTGGTCTCAAGAGTCCTGACCTTGAGTCTGCCATGACGGGCTGGGCAGAAATATTTGAAATAGATGTTTCATGATTGTCTTTTGAGTTCCAGATTTTTTTAGGTTGAAGGACCAGCTTGAGCTATTCCAATTCCCTCAAATTTTATTGTTTATTCTGAGTCTAATCCTGTGTTTTCCCCGATATTCACCTTTTTAGTCTTTTGTAAAAACAAAACAATGATTTTGTCAAAAGCAAATAAATAAGTTCAATCTAAAATTTTATTTGCAAAAAAAATAAAATTAACAGGATTAAAGAGAAAAGAAAACCGAACAAAAACTTTCCTGGAAATGTTTTACAAGTGAAAAGGGCATCAAAAAGATAAACATGGCTGGCACATTTTAGCTCAAAGAACACCTTGGGCTAACAGAAAAGTATAGTTATGATGCTGATGTCACTTCCAGTCATAGTGACTTAGAATATTATAGCCAAGAGAAAGTTATTAAAATGATTGGAGAAGTTTTTGTTTACTTATTTAAGCCTATTGACTTAAGGACTCTGGGCAAATGTACAAAATACTTATTTGAATTGCAAATTGAATCCATCAGCTAAAGTTACATATTTTTTTAACTTAAATTTGGAATCCCATGCCATTAACTCATAAATAGTCTTCTGTAGAGTATATGAATTAGCCCATCACAAAGATAATGATGTAACATTATTGAACAACATAAAATAACTTCCTTTTATTTTCCCATAATGTCTGAGTCCCAGGTTTCCTGGCTCTCTCATAATGTCTGATGGTGCCACAGGGCAAATACGTGTGAATTGCACTTGCAATATGAAAAGTGACTCCGGAAAAGGCGTGTTGGGGCTTTCAAGCTGATTCCCTGTCAATAGCCTTTATATCAAACCGCCTCAGTGTCCAGGTCAAGCAATGCTTTTCATAGATGCGGGCACTGTCAGGTCAACACAAGATCTGAACACTGAGATGCATGTACCCTGTCTCTTAAATCAGTCCTAATAATAATAATGTTCTGGGGGAGAGGGGGGATGCAGGGAGGGAAGAGCTGATCTGGGTTTTACTTTATCATGAGTGTGTAGGTTCTAACAGCCTTTCACAGAGAAGTAAAACACATGAGGGCTGATACTAGGACTGATCTATCGACATAGGAGATGAATGTCTCCAGTCTGCTCAACTTCTTAGTTCTGTGACAAGAGACTCAAAGACATTTGAGCTTACAAAAGCATACAGAGTTAGAGAACTTCTTATGTGAGCAAGCATGACTACTTCAAAGATAACTAGAGGGAAAATAGAGATATTTGCCAGGTCCAAAGGAAATCTTGCAGCCCTCAAGGCTGAAACAGACTTTGACTGTCTCTATACTCATAGAGATTGTCAAGCTGTTTGACATTGTGTAGCTTCTGAATTAAATAAAGGGGTAAAGGGAAGAGAATTGTTTTTCACTCTCAGTAGCACAAATAAGCATCATGTCACATAGAGTAGAAATCTAAAACAGTTTGAATCATCAGTTTTACAATGTATTTGTGATCTTGATGCTTTGTCTAAAATCGAGTTCATTTTAAAAAGAATATATATGTGTAAAACTGAACCATGGTGCTGTACAGCAGAAATTAACACAGCAATATAAATCAACTATGCTTCAACAAAATATATTTTTTTAAAGTTGAGTTCATTTTATGTCAGAATAACCAATTGAACAGTGAAAAGTTGGTTTAATCAATATTATTTTTCTGTTTGATACCAAACAATTAACACGACTAGATTATTTGATCAGATTGACACAGGCATTTAACATCAATTGATATAGCCATAATCTTCTATCTTGATTTATCTACTAGTAAAATAAAGATAAGAAGTCATCCCAAGGTTTCTCTCAGCTATACAACATCCATGAGGCCTACAATTGCTTTCAGCATTCACACTTCTCATAGGCATTAATTTTCTCATATTAAGACAGAAGAAGGTGATTAAGAGAAAGGGTTTTGAAGTCAGCCAGATTTGAGTTCAAATACTCTGCCACTAATTACAAGCTACTTATCCTGTTGGTGCTTCAGTTTCCTCATCTTTAACATGGGATGATAATATAGCTACAACATAGCTATTGTGAGAAACAAAAATAAGATAATGCTGATAAAATAGCATGGTTCTGGGAGCATTACAAAGGCTCAGTAAATGTTAATTATTTTAATTCAATAAAAAGTCTTTAAATGACAAAATCTAAGGAAAAAAATCATCTTCAAGTATCATTTCATAAGTTTGCATTTCAATTTGAGAAGAGAAATAACATTCAAAGAAACTTGCATCGACTACATAGACAGACTTTCATGGAAAGTTATTTTCAAGAAATGAAAGAATGAAGGTCTACAAAATTTTCCTTCTGTGAAAACATCAGACGGTGAAAGCTCCCTCAGTCAGTCACACTTCAATCTCAATGAGAAAAAATGGTAAATGCCCAATTATAGGAGGTATGGAGGGGATGAATCTTCCTGTTCTCAAGGATGTTAACTCAGCATTAAAATTCCTTCATAAAGGCCCCTCTTCCCAATAGCCAGCTGAGCAGTACTTTTAGATCCTGCCATCAGGGTGATGCCAGACTGACACCTGCAGCGCAATAACTGCAGGCTTATGAAGTGGGTAGTTTTTGTTTTGTGTTGTTTTGTTTTCTTATTTTGCTTTGCTTTCCAATGAGATGATCAAATATGATCTCCTTGGGAATTTGTAAAACTCTCTACCATCCAAGGCATCTCTTCCAAGACGGCTCTAAGGACATGCTGCCTTGCTTTAGGCCCACTGGTTTTTAACCCATTACATCAGTATTTATGGCATGTTAGTGCCAGGCATGCTCAGTGGGTGAGGGGGAGAGCTGGTCACAGCCAAAAGCACTCGCAGTGACTCTCTTCCCACAGATGTGTTCTGCAATGCTTGGATCAACAAATAGAATATTTGACTTGACGAGCCTCTCCAAGGCATATTTTTAAAATTCTGACTCTCACTTTGCTTCTGAAATCAAGGAAAGTGTGATGTGGACTTTCCTTTCATTGTAATGAGGAACAAAGTCAGGAACACTTGGGCTCGAATCCTAGCTCTTTGCATTGAAGGCATAGCTGTGCACACTGGACATGGGATTCATCTCTCTTGAGACTCAGTTTCCTGAGATAATACATACAAAGTGCTTTGTGGAGTGCACAGTTATAGCAAACTTTGGAGAAATATTTGTTCCTATTACCGTTACTAGTACTACTACTCCCATTCCATCTAAAAAGAAAAAAAAAGGAAAACTTATCTGGCCCATTCACAAAGCTAGTCCCTAGTAAGCTTTCACATGGCTTATTTTTTTTCAGTTTGGTCTTAATCTAAAAGGTTCTTGCCTTGGAGATAGTACTCAGAGACTGATCTAAGGAAGGACCAAAGAGATTTACTCTCAAATACCTCTTTATAGCTCCGTCACCATAATACCCAAGCATTCATGTGGACAACATCTTTTCATCATAAATGAGAAGGTCGTACTATTGAACTGTGATCCATCCATTGATTTATGGTCCCGAGTTCCTCCAAGGATTTTCACAAATGCCTGTGACGTTCTCTAGTGCTGGACTTTGCATTTGGAGCTGTGATTTAGATGACAGATGTGTGAAATCACATGTAGCCAGACAAATCCCAGGTGATAACACATTTGAGGGGCTCAAGCAGTGATGGATTAAGACCCAATCAACCAGATCAGCTAATCTGAGCCCTCTTCAGCAACACTGGCCCTGATGCTTTAAAGGGGCACCCCCAAATAAATTACTTTCCAGAAATAATACTTTCTGCTCTGCATCTCATCTTATAGTATTTCCTTTTTCACAGT
The DNA here is from genome assembly GCF_030028045.1 of Hippopotamus amphibius kiboko. Lineage (NCBI taxonomy): Eukaryota > Metazoa > Chordata > Mammalia > Artiodactyla > Hippopotamidae > Hippopotamus > Hippopotamus amphibius. The sequence goes on from NC_080188.1 coordinate 54,619,078, forward strand.
AAATCCCAATTCCATTGGAGAAGCCCTGCCTGTTTCTAGAGAACAGATTATTATGTCTGAGATTAATATTTGCCTCTATTGACAAGTTAACTTTACTTTTAAAATCTCATATTCTCAGTAGTAATGGAATTACTAATATGGTCAGTTTGACTGATCCTTTATCATATTTGAAAGTCTGACAAATGAAGTTACAAAGCCAAGGACTTAATAATAACTTCTGAGATGCTAAAGGGTTCACTCCAAAGAAACCTGACAACTCACATTCAAAAGATACACAAAATCAAAGCTCCCCCAGGAAGAAGCTAATCTAAGAATTCAATGCTGAATCCTTTCCCAAGAGTGAACCTTATAATACCACGTGTAGGCTTGCTTTCAAAATAGATTATCTCACATATACTTTTATGGAAATAGGAAGAAGGCAATAAAAATCATACTTCAGTGTAGCGGTGAAGGAATATAACACAAAATAAAGAGCTAGGCTAAAAGAAAAAGCAAAGGATGTCTGAACTCTTCCACAAGGACCCCTCAAATGCTGTACAATCCATGCACCTCCAGGGTGCTCCGTGTAATTTCATCAAAGGCAGGCTTCAATGCTTTATTATTCTGTCATTTCTCTGGGCCTCTTCTTTGGTTTTTGCTCTCAAGATCAACTTTAGACAATATTTTTCTTTTGCACTGCTGATCGCTTATCCAAAATAGCTCTGCGCATCCACCAATGCATGCCAGCTGCGGGCCTCTAAGCAGGTCTGCGCGGCAGGCTCTGGAGAATAAAGATCGCATTCGTAGTAAGGCCCTGATGTCATTCATTATGTGGGGTGAGCTTGCGAAGCACAGCAACAAGCGTACGTGTCTATAACTTTGATTTGAACTTGCTTCCTTACCTGATTTTCATTTCTACCCTGAAACCTCGATATGCTATTGTCCTTAGGCCATCTTAAAGATGACACTCCACCCCAATACAGCAGTCTAGTGGTTCACCAAGCTAAAGCCCTTGTTAAAACAGGTCTGCCTTACAGGTCTGCCTTATAGGGATGTATTTTCTTAGCTGAAATGCATTAACATAAGCTTTGAGCAGCAGGTTTCAAACAGCGGAATCTAACCCCAATAGCTTGCACTGTGTCCCTCTCCTCTCATCCTACACCAGCACTAAAACAAATTTAAACTTAAACAAGAACCAACCAGGAGTGTAGCAACAACACTGAATTCTGGCCCATATTCCCAAGAGCAATCAGAGCAAACTAAACAGAAATCACGCAAAGGCAAGGAGAGTATAAAACATTCTCATCCATTTTGTCAATTTTGCTCCTATTTGCAGGGCCCTCTCTCTATGGAGGTTATATGAAGGCAGATGTCTGTATTCTTCTGAGACAATATAAAGAAAAACAAAGCAGTGACTGGGAGAAAGCATAATCAGGTGAAGGAAACAAAGGTAAAATTTACAAGTCAAGTAAAACTATTCAGATTAAATTTTTTTTTTAATATTCTCTAATCCAAGGGTCTGCAAACTACAGCCCAAAGGCCAAATCCAGCCTGCCACCTCTTCCACACCCATCGGTCTCCTCATTGTGCATGGCTGCTTTTGTTCTACGATGGCAGAGTTGAGCAGTGGTGACAGAGAGACAATGGCACATAGAGCGTAAAATATTTACTGTCGGTCTCTTCAGAGAAAAATTTTGTCAGTCTGTTATTTAATCTTCAAAAGAGAACTCATAGTATTTAGAAATTATGTTTGCACACTCTTACCATCTTTGAATAATTACATATTAAAACCCTCCTACCTGTGTTTCATATAGAAAAGAACGCATGTATGGGAGGGGGTGCCGCGTGTACACGCACATGCATTGTGCGGGTGCCCTAAAACGAAATACAAAACACGCTTGCTAGGAGCGCTTCCTGAATACTCAGAGGTTTGGCATTGGCAGAGGGTCCCTTGTGGGATGATGGAAAGACTCCACTCAGAACCAAGAGGTGGAAGACAGAGTGGCAGTCACATCGCCTTGGACAAGTCATTTCGCCTCCATTTTCTCTCCTTTGGAAGGGAATCCTGATGCCTACCTCTCAAGGTTGTGTAAATCAGATGAAATCATCTCTGTGTAAATCCTTTGCTGAGCCATAAATTACACAAGTGTAAGTTGTTGTTATTACGCAGTGCCCTGCATGCTTTCCATGTAAATGGTATTCTGAGCAAGGATGTCTCTGTCAACTGACTCATGCAGTTACCACTTTCCCCTAACATTAGTTGCCTCTCCCCACCCGCCATGAGCTCTCTAGACGCATCAAAGCACCATTTCAAAGAAAGCATCATTTAGAATTAAGAAGTTTGAGCCCAAGTTTCACTACATATGATGCTTGGTCCAGATCCACATCTGGAGGAATTTCAAAGTAATCTTCAGAAAAGTTTGCCATTTTCTCTCACCCGTCATTTGTGGTTCATCTCACGGCGTTTCTGCACCTGACGTTTCCTCCCTTCGCCGCTTGCAGCTTCGTTCATACCTGTCCCCCTTCACTCCCTCTCTCCCCGCTGTCCCCTTTCAGTTCCACCCCAGTCCCCTTTGATCCTTTGCTCATTTCTAATTCTGAAGGCCCTCTGAGAAAGGGGGAGGGGAGGAAAACAAAAGGTTAATTTTCTCCAGCCTGCCCAGGCCGACTTAATGTAACAGAAGGCAGCAAATTGTATTGATTTAGTGACATGCAACTGTCCAGAAAGAGCTATTTATACATTATTCAGGACAAACACTGTCATAATGGACAAACAGCAGCAGCATCTGGGATGTTAATGTCTACAAATAAGATTATTCTTTGAAAGGATTAGGATGAAGCATTTTGTGTAATTAGATTTCTCCGTTTCAGGAATGAATTGCCTTTTAGCAGTAAAAGCTGTCACTGAGGGAGCCATTAGCTCCTTATAACTGAATTAAATGCATAATTAGTGACATGCTCACATTAGGATTTGTTTCATTTTTAACTAATCTGCGGGGGGAGGGGCGAGGGAGGGTTGGGGAGTGGAGGCGGTGCTATTTCCAGGTCACTGCGGCCTTCCTCAGCTGGGATAGGCCTCAGCTGGCATGCTGAAGTTGGTAAAAGTCAGGCGTGTGTGAATCAGAGCCCAGGCCTCGCCACGGTGACGGCCGGGCTATTCATCACTGGGTGGTGGGTGACAGTGACTGATGGGCTAGGCCCGGGCCTGGCACTTCACCAGTGCAAGAATCATACGAGCCAGGGAGCAGAATGACAGCTGGAGCGCTGTGTCAAGTGGTGGAGAGACCAGAGCTATTAATAATGTGTGCCACAGGATCTCCGCCTCAAGAAAACAATGATTTAGACATTGGTGAGAATAAAGATTTTACATTTAGTCCAGGGGTGACTCTTCTCCTTGGCGCTTGGAGAAGAAATCGCTATGCAATCAGCATGTATGAAAATCAGGCAATGCATATATTAGCGTCTAGCCAGTGAGGGAGGGGACAGGGGTGGGGATTTGGAAATCCTTGCATTGGCTATAGGTGCTGTTAAGCCCGTCCTCCTGACATGTCTGCAAATGCCTCGAGGTAGCAGGAGGAGGAGACAATGAGGAGGGCCTTTGCATTTGCTCACTCACTTGATCCCTTCAGCACTTCTTTGTTGAAAGTCTGCTCCCCTGAGTGCTGCTTTTGGTGCTGTAGGAGTGAGGAGGTAACGGGAGCATCGTCTTCACCCACAAGGAGCTTCGGAGAACTGAAAGGGAGCTAAGACACCAAGCGTGTGTTGTTGGAACGCACTGACATTTTCTTTGCTTGGAGGGGCCTCCAGTTTTGTTCCTTGGTCTGAAAGTTAGGTTGAGAAGGAACAAGAACAGAATGACAAAGGAGGCTCAGTAAGGATGAGTCCATTCAAATCCCTCAATATTAAGCACAACCTCCACCTTAGAGGCAGCATTAAGGAACATGGGGGGCAAGAGCAGTCACTGGGTTTTTAGAGCAACCCCCTCCTAGTTTGGCCTGAACACTCTGTTACTAGGGGAACTGGAAATTGTTGGATATGAGCTCCCAGATGGTTTCAAGTCTCTGGCAATAGTGATGGGGGCTCCTCCAAGAAGCAGAAGAATGGGGAGCAATTAAAGTCCTCCAGTCCTTCAAAGCGTCATCCCTTCTTTCCCACCACTGGAGCCAACAGAACAACTTCATTTGGAGATCCATGATGACCAGGGTTTACCAGCCCAGGGTCATCTTTGGATAGAGTTCATCTTGAAGCCAGGAAACAAATTAGAATCTAATGACTTAGATGAATATACTTGCAAACGTAAAGCCTAAGGACTAGGATTAAGATGTGTTGTTACAGAAAGAAAGATTTTAACCCACGATTGGCAAAGAGCATTGTGAGCAAATGTCACTGGTAACCATGATGATTCGGTAAGATGCTCCTTGTGCCCTCCTAAGGGATGGCTTGAGTTCTGTTAAACTCTTGTTAACCTTTGCTGTACCAGAACCAGACCATATCAAATCCTCTTAACCAATGGCTCAGCAAATGTCCACAACAGAGAAGGAAGTAGAAATTCTTATTCTTTAAAGTGACCATTCGATAGAACTTAAAATTTTAAAACAGACTTTTGTGATCTGCTTGAGAAAATAGCTTTCATGATATTATGCCTGGGAAATGTATGTAAAAATTCACATATAACCTTTATATATTGGTGAGCATTAAGATTTCCTGTTCTTTGAGGCAAATATTGACCTTGACTTCACCTCGGTCAATATTTACCTCTCAGGTCAATAGATCTTGATGTTCACCTCAACAGAAGTCAATATCTACTTATTATCTCATTTCTATCTGTCAGGTAGCGGTGTGTAATCAGTAATGCGAATTTTCTTCCCTTATGCATTTCCTGAGGTTAAGATGGGATTAATTTTGGAGCTTATGCTTTCCATTTGCTAAATACCCTCTCCCCACAGGAGCTAATGGAAGTTTTGTACAGAATATTAACTATGTATTTTTATCTTCTTCCATTGTTTTGGCTCTGCCACCCATCCCAAATTAAGGTAGTGTAAAATGTCTTAGTATGAGAACCTCATTCATTTATTCAACAAATATTTATTGTCCACCATATATCTGGCACCAAGCTACATGCTGGGTATATAGTCAAGATATAGCTGGACATGATCTCTGCCCTCAAGAAGCTTAATGTCAAGTGCAGTACTTACCAGATCTCAATTGTGAACGCCAGACAGGCTGCGGTAAAATCACAAGAAGAGTGGGGTCTTTTTGTTTCGGTTTGGCTTTAGAGGGTATGAGTTTTACAGAGGGCACCCATATGCCTAATGGTGTGCTGAATAGGCCCTTGAAGGGGAAGTGGGGGAGCCCAGATTTGTCGCATTTTCTGACTTTTTTAGTGTAAATACTCTAACCACGGTCAATTTCCAGGAACCAATATGAAGTTACTGACAGGGAGCGGGAGGAGACACACAGAATCACCAGCCCATCGCCACTGGCTGCAGCACAGCACTGCTGCCTTTTATCTAGGTTTACTCACTGTTAGCGTGTCACCCTCTTTGGTTCAGTATTTGTAATCCATTCTCCTCCTCTTCCTCCCCTGCCTTCTCATTGTTCTTCTCTCTTCCCCTTATTCTCTGCATAATATTTTTGGGGGCACAGCTTTTTAAACACACATATTCCAAAACCAGTAAAGCTGCGGTGGGACTCAGGTTGTGTGAAAACTTCCACAGGCGACACAAATGCACGGCCAGGAGAAGGAGCACTGGCCCAGTCTGAAAGACCTCATGTATCCAAGGAAGACCCAGATGAACTTCCCTGGAATCTTTCACCACACCATGGCACTCTGGTCTGCTATCCACTTGGGTTTTTGTTTTTGTTTTTTAATATTTATTTATTTGGCTGTGCTGGGTCTTAGTTGCGGCACTCAGGATACTCGTTGCCTCGTGTGAGATCTTCGTTGTGGCACGCGGGCTCTTTAGTTGCAGCGTGAGGGATCATTAGGCAGCATGTGGGATCTGGCTCTCTGACCAGGAGCTGGACCCGGGCCCTCTGCACTAGGAGTGTGGAGTCTTAACCACTGGACCACCAGGGAAGTCCCTATCCATTTGGTTTTTTTTTTTTTTTATTATTATTATTATTTTTTTTATTCCATTTGGTTTTAATGTTTGGTTTTGTACAACCTAACCTTCACATCATCACTCTCTATAAAATCTAATTTGAACTTTTCCCTCTTCACTCTATTCATGTAGGAAAAGTACTCCAAGATGCTCTGTACTTACCCAGAGCAACAAGAATCTAAGCATCAACTGAAAGTAGTACATGAAGGAATAAGATATAGTGCGCTATTTGAATAGTCAAGAAGTGCCTTGAAGTCACTGATAAAGAACTTAAGGATGGGCTTGGAAGTTTCGAAGACCTGTTAATTTACTCCTGGGAATGCTTTTGTAACTTCCAGATAAATTTAACTATTATGTTCTGTCAATTTATACTGTTTCAGTTAACAGATCTGTGTACAGACTGATCAAACTACCCCTTTTGGTTGAAAAACTTCAATTGTACACTTCCTCCATAGAGCACTCAACCACAACCTCGTGACGGATGCACTGTTTTGATGAAGCACTGAAATGTGGAGCAATGCTGATCTGTAAACATCGCGACCCTGCCAGGTGGATGTGCCCTTTGAATGCCAGGACACGGCCATCGTTGTACTCAAGCTGCCTTGTAGGAGTGCCTGGGCACGGCCCAGTTCTGAGGAAGAGCAGAGGTTTACAATTCCAAAAGACTTGCCGGCGATCCACAAACTCGCTCTGTCACCTCAAACAAGTTACTGAACCTCTTTAATCTCCATTTCTTCATTGATAAAATGAGAATAATAATACACACCTCATATTTTTGTTGTGATGATTAAGTGAGACATAAATTAATCAGCTAACAGAGTCTGATGGGTGAAAGGACTAGGATAGACTTTATTTCCCTCCTCTCTGCCCACCACCACTGCAGTCACACCCATACAGTGATCACAGCAATGGCAGTATTTTATCTGTATTTTAATGTATCACACACACATACACATACACAAACATGCAAACATCTTTTATAAAGTAAGGACTCAAAAATGGACAGTGATGGGACTTCTCTGGTGGTCCGGCAGTTAAGAATCCAACTTCCAATGCAGGGGACGCCAGTTCGATCCCTGGTTGGGGAACAAACATCTCACACGCTGCGGGGCAACTAGACCCACGCACTGAGCCTGCGTGCCACAACTAGAGAGCCCATATGCTGCAACTACAGAGCCCATGCACTCTGGAGCCCATGAACCACAACTAGAGAGAAGCCCACACACCACATCAAAAGATGCCGCATGCCACAACTAAGACCCAACGCAGCCAATAAATAAATTTTTTTTTAAATGGTGAGTGATGAAAAAATGATGGTGATAATAATGGCAATGATTTAAAAAGAAGAAGAAGAGGATAGAAATAGAGGTCAAAATTTTTAGAAAAGAAGTTAATTCTATTTGTTTACTTTCAAAAAATCAAGATGACAAATATTTTCTCTAGGTGTAAAGGCTAAATTTATGAAAATTTAAATCTCTGGGAGACAACCTGAAAAAGATTTCTCATGTTGCTAAGAATGGCCAATTTCGAACATCAACCAGCTGAAGAGATAACAAGTCTTTTTCACTCTGGCATTTCCTAATAGGAAGGACTTATACAGAAATGTAATTTTTATGCAAGAAACAGGTTCATTCAAAAACATCATAATATTACTTATACTTTCCAGAAACAGTCTACCATATACATACAGTTGGCCCTCAAACAAGGCAGGCATTTGGGATACTGACCCTCACACAGTCAAAAATCCGTGTATAACTTTTGACTCCCCTAAAACTTAACTATTTACCTATAACGTAGTCAATTAAGGCATACTTTTGTATGTATATGTATTACATACTGTATTCTTAAAATAAATTAAGCTAAAGAAAGGAAAATGTTATTATGAAAATCATAAGGAAGAGAAAATAAATTTACAGTACATATATGTATTTATTGAAAAAATCTGAATATAAGTGGACTCATACAGTTCAAACCCATGTTGTTTAAGGGTCAACTGTATTCACTCTGCGTGGTTGTTTAAAGTTCAATATTAAGCTCCAAACCAAATTCTGCAAAGAAATGCTCAAACCTACAATTCTCAGAGATGCCTCTTCTGTAGATTCCAGAAGGCTATTTCTTTTCACGGACCCTCAACAACTGGAAGGGCTGTGGTGTTTACAAAAATGAGCTCAGCCTCGTAGGTGATCTGCTCATGGTTTAGGTGACTCCTTTCCATCAGTGGGGGACTCAGGTATTGCAGACATTTCTATGAACAAAGTATTCTCCCTCCCTGGCCTGCTTCATTTACCTAGAGAGGTAAATAACAGCCACCACAGAAGTTCCCAGCTGCTTTTCACTGTCTTGTTACTTTATTTTCCATCTCAGATGTACAATATAGAATTCAGTCAAAAGAAAAACAGCTTCCAGCAGCAATGATAGTCATTTCCAATAGATCTGTTAAGTCCGACACAGTTAAAATGGCGATCATTTCAGTTTTAAACTGACTGTGACGAAAATCAATAGATCTCTTTCACCTCTGAAAAACTGGGTTCAGATCTGAATTTGCTCTCAAGTGAAATCAATTTGGTGGCCTCTTAACCCAGTGTCTGGGAACCACTGGTCCCCATCACACAATCACCCTGTTGCTTTTATTCAGCCTGGTTGCCTTTACTCTAGAGAGGCAAAGGATCATAGGTGAGAGAAAAGCCAAGGTGGGGTTCAGAATGAAAGTTGACTTAGGGGAAATCTGACAATCTCCGCTCAGGTGACAGTAATGCCTTACAGGGGGATGGCGGGGGCAGGGGGGTGGCGGGTGTTGAGGAGGAGGAGGAGGAGGAAGGACAGCAAATTCCATATCTTGATGATGTCAGGATTCTTATTTTTATATGGAACTTCTCTCTTACACTAATTCTGGGTATACTGCCCATTTCCTTTTCTCGTTTGAAACTGAAATGAAATTTACACTTAAAAATTCACAATGAAAGTAAGGCTATGTATTGAAAGCAAACTTTTTAAAGATCTATAATGCTATTTAGAATTTTAAGTCTTCAAAAACCAAAAAGTCAAAACGTGCAATATCCAAATTCAACAAGGTGCTCAGGTGACAGTTTCTTTATTACTGACATGCTAAGTATAAAATGTATAAAATATAAAGATGTATATGGTAACTTTTTTTTGACAGAGTTATCAGCCATTATCATCAATGTTGAATAAGCAGACATTCTCAATCAGTCCATTCTTTAAAATATTTAATCCTTTCTGAAATTTGGGAATTCAGTTGTTCAGTGCAGTAAAGAATTTAACTTTACTTCTTGTGAAAATTATGCTTTGGATCTACGGTCAATGGCTAAACCAACAGAATATATTTCTCTTTAATAACAATAAAATATGAGCTGGAACTTATAGTCTTAATTCCATTTTTTTGGAACTCTTTCATATACAATGAAAAGAAATGTGACTCTTTTCCTTTCCAAAGTTGTGAAATCACAATAAATGTTGAGTTTGAGCTTTTATAGTTAATTTTTTTAACATATTTATGTAATTTATTATCACAATCTTTATTTCTCTAAGTTGTACTGCAAAATCTAACTACACACATCCGTTGAAGGATCCTTGCAGTTATTGGGGTAAAGTCCTCTCTTCCTAAGTAGGCTTACAAGGCCCACGATCTGGCCACTTTTACTTTTTCAATCTCCCTTGTACTTTAAGCATCACCAACATGGAATTTCTTTTACTACCTCAAACTCACCACAGTACTTTCTTGCCTCAGAGCCTTTGCACATGCTGTTCCCTGTGACTCTCCAGTCTTCCCCCTTACATATCTTCACCTAACCAATACTTACTTTTTTCCTCTTCTATTTTCTTTTAAGTATGTAATTCAATGACTTTCAGTAAACTTATAGAATTGTACAACCATCACCAAAATCCAGACTTAGAACATTTTGATCATCTCAAAAAGATCCTTAGTACCAGTCTGCAGTCAATTCTCATTCCCACTCCCAGCCCCAGGCAATCAAAAATCTGCTTTCTGTCTCTTGCCTTTTTGGGGATTTTCATACAAATCGAATACACAATATGTGAATTTTTGTGTCTGATTTCTTTCATTCGAGTAATTCCAACTTCATAGAATGAGTTGGAAAGTATTCCCTCCCCCTCTATTTTCTGGAAGAGTTTGTGAAGGATTGGTATTATTTATTCTTTATATGTTTGATGAAATTCATCTGGGCTTGGACTTTTTCTTTGTGGGAATATTTTTAATATAATTCAATTTCTTTACTTTTTATAGGTCTATTCAAATTTTCTATTTTTTCATGAGTCAGTTTTGGTAGTTTGTGTCTAAGAATTTGACCATTTCATCTGTTTTCTAATATATTGGTATAAAGTTGCTCATAGGATTCTCTTTTAATCCTTTTCATTTCTGCGAGAATGCTAGTGATGTCCCCTCTTTTATCCTCGACTTCCTTGAAACGTCTCTCTTTTTTGCTTGCTCAGTCTAGACAAAGGTTTGGCAATTTTTAAAAATCTTTCAAAGAATCAGCCTTTGGTTTCATTGATTTCTTCTATGCTTTTCTGTTTTCAGTTTCCTTGTATATGTTCTATTTCCTTCCTTCAATTTGCTTTGGGTTTAGTTGGCTCTTCTTTTTCTAGTTCCTTAGGTTATTTATTTACAACTTTTGTCTTTACTAACATAGGCGTTCAAAATGATAAATTTCCCTCTGAATACTGTTTTAGCTACATCCCATTAATTTTAATATTGTTGTGTTTCCATTTTCTTTCAACCCAAATTATTTTCTAATTTCCCTTTTGATTTCTTCTTAGACCCATGAGTTATTTAGATGTGTTTCTTTTTTAATTTTGTAGATTTGTAGACTTACGGAATTTCTTTCCATTATTAGTTTCTAATTTAATTCCACTGGATCAGAGAACATACTTGGTACAATTTTTATTTGTCAGCTATACCTCAGTAAAGCTGGAAAAAAATAGAATTATAGGAAAGCACGACAAAAATGAATCATCAAATAAAGAATATTAATAAAGAGAGAGAAATTATTTTTAAAAGAACCAAATGGAAATTTTATTTATTTAAGGTATACACGTGATGGTTTGATATATGCATACATTGTGAAATGATTAATCCAATCAAGTTAGTTAACACATCCATCACCTCACATAGTAACTTTTTTTTTTCTTTAGGAACTAAGGGCTAGGGGAAATGGGGAGATGTTAGTCAAAGGGTACAAACTTTCAGTTATAAGATGAATAAGCTCTGGGGATCTAATATACAGCATGGTTACTGTAGTTAATAATATTGGGTCATGTACTTGAGATTTGCTAAAAAAGTAGATCTTAAGTGTTGCCTGTAATTCTTTAAGCATAGTTTACTTCTTTGAGCATATTTACAATAACGAATCAGAGGTTTTTGTTTACTAAATCTACCTAGACACTCTCAGAGACGGTTTCTATTGGCTTTTTTCCCTTCAGTGTATGCCACACTTTCCTGTTTCTGGCTCCATCTCATAATTATTCGGGGGGAAACTAGGCATTTTTGATAGTGTGGCAGCTCTAGATTCTGACTCCTCCCAGGGAGTTATGGTTTGATTAGTAACTTAAAAATACCGTAGAGTCTGTCTTCCCTGAAATGTGCAGCTGCTGATGTTTCTGCTGAGTTTGTTGTTGTTTAAAATTATTTTTATATTTAAGCCTGTCTTCCTAAGGGTTGTCCACCAATCAACATACCTTAGTCAACAGTCGATGTTTGTTCAAAAGTTGAGCTTAAGCACCTTGAGCCAGTAAGGTTTTCAATCTTTGCTAATGGAGCTGTGTATGAGTTAAAGAATACATTCAAAGTTCAGTCAGTTTATCCTGCTTTTGCCTTTTGCTGGGTCTTCTTGCATCTTATCTGAGCATGCTCTAGACCTCACTTTGAGCCAGGGACCAGTAGAGAGCTAGGACCTCTCCTGTCTATTTTGGGAATGTGCACAGCCTTTTATAAGCATGCATCCTTCTAAACCACCAGAGGTTAATCTGGGAGACTAATCAAGGCTCACTATGGCTACCTCATTTCCCCAGATCTCCATGTTAAATCTCTAGCTAGTCTGCTAGTCTGTTGCTTAGCCCAACCTGATGACAACCTCAAGCTAGCTGTGAAGCTAGTATTTTCTGAGTTATTGCTCCTGAGATTGCTACTGTTTACAACAACATTTATTAAACACTTTACACTATAGATTTTTAAACTGTGCTCCAAGGATCACCAAAGAAGTGCCTCAGAGAATGTAGCTAAGGTCTGGAGAAGACCAAGTGAACACATGTCTGACCCCTTCTATGTTTTCACTCCCACTTTTATACATTAGAGTTTATTATATGATTTTTTTTAATGGATCCATGGCAAAAGAAAAAGAAAAAGATTTAGAAACCTCTGAGACATAATGATATTATATGAGTTTAGAATGGTTGCTTGCTTGATCTATTAAAAAATAACTTTCGTACTAGATTAATGTGAGTGCTAAATGAAATGATATATTTGAAAATATACTTTACAAGTTGTAAAGTGCTTATAAAGTTAGATATTCTACATGATTGCTGCCTTTGAAAAACCTATGGCCAAAGGTAGGCTATCACAAATAGCATATGTATACCACATGCACATCTCAAGCCCTTTGCCGTTTATACTGATACTTTACAGAATTTTTTTTCTGTTGGAGACATTCATAGAATCCACTGAGTTTGGGCCACTAGTGGTGCAGAGACTAGTTGTCTCACTTCCTACATCTCCTTATTTCCTAGTAAGACAGCCTGCAAGGACAAAGTTCCATAGCCTGCAGTGCTATCACAAAACAATACCTCTCTAGAGAAAACATAAAGAGTCAGAGCTTTATAATTAAACTATCATAATTCTATTCTGTCTTTCATGTTTCAATGGCACACGTTAAGGAGGGATGATGTCTGTTTAAATCTGATTTAATCTCACTGCCCAGTACCTTAAGAGAAGAAAAACAAGCACCCCATTATTCTGATAATAAAGAATGCGCTCTTAATTCCCTATTGTTGTGTACAAGATTTAGTGCTTACTCTTTAATTTCAGTGTCAGAATGTGAACTGTAATTAATTTTCATAAAATGGAACGCAATAAAGTCAGCTATATTAAATGCTGGCTGTAGAGGTGGAGATTGTGTAATTTACAGTTAGGGGTGGTGGGGGAGGAAAGAGCCCACACATTACATGAGTGATAACTCATCTTGGCTTCAGTTTCAGAGACTGTGAGAGTGGTCAACAACGCTGCTCAAACAAACCCCCCAAATCTAGGGGGTGTTTGGAACCTTCTCAAGAAGGTCTATCAAACTTGATGTCACCTTTCCCTATGCCAACATTTGGATTGTTTTTATTATCATTAATTAACAATAATAATATGCATGGAACTAAATTACCACCTAATGAATCACCTAAACCCTTGCCTAGGCATTATTTGCAACAAGCTATAGATAATAGACCATAATTCTATATCAACCATAAAAAAAGTCAGCTGCTTACTGATTACAAATGCAGGTGGCCTTCATCTTACCATCAGAATTTCCATAGAGAAAGTATGTTTGAATTTGGGGAATATTAGTATGATGGTTATTTATAAGTTTTAAGCAATACACTAAAATAAATGTTATATACAACATTATATATAAAATTTTTCTGTATAAAAAGAAAACCAGGTATATTGATGGTGAAGGAATTAAAATGAGCATGCTTTTCCATCCTTTGCCTTGTTTGATTCAGGACATGCTTCCTAGAGAATGGTCTTTAGAAGAGTGGAGAGAAACAATGACCTCTCAGTCAACTGGAAGCTTATTCTAGAAAGTATTGGTGCAAACTTTACAGTGCAAACTTTATAATTTGCAAAACTCTTTCACACAATTTATCTCAACGTAATAGTTCCATACCCCTAAAGGGAGAACAGAGCAAATGCTGATTCTGTATTTCAAGCAGGACACTGAGGAGTGGAGATGCCTGTCCAAGTTCACACCATCAGTAAATGACTAAGCCAAAAATGAATATACATTTAGGACTCTCTAAATTGAGTTCTGGGGCCAACACAGGCAACAATAGCTAATAAGACTAAAAGAGAGTTCATTATTCGGTGTGGACCATAGTTTGCAGAGTCGGCCTGAAGTTCATTTACAAATATAAAGGGAAAAAAGACTGGGTCCCCAGCACATAAAGGCAGACAATAAAGCAACCTCAGGGATCATTTGAAAATAAAGGAAGGGAAACTAATAACAATAATAATAGTAATAACATCAACAATAATAATAATGGGAAATCAAGGAAGGGAATGATAACTGAGTTGCAATCATTTCCAACCTATTAGATTTTTTTTTCCAACCTATTAGATTTTGCACCATGGCCAGAAGACAAGATCATGCAGGATGACACACAAACTATACGGATCTTGGCTTTAAGTGCAGTTAATTATCCACATTTTATCTACCTCCCAGGAACGAATACACATCGGATATGTTCAATCCACTGCTGGAGTTGGAAAGTAGGTGTTAGTTAACTGGTAGTTACCATGGAGGTGGAAAAGAGCCCCACCTTAGAGCAGTGATTATAAAATAATGTGATTATTTTTATGTATGCATATAAAAATTGGTGTATGTATGAGAAGCAATCTAGGAGAAAATTCAATCAACCTATTGATTTCAAATTTACAGAGAGGTGGACTTATAGAAAATACTCGGTTTTTTCAACCTTACATATCTACATTACTTGATTTTTTTTGTAATGAACAGTTAGTTATGACTTTTATAAAAAGATATTAAATATGAAGACTACATTTTATAAAAACCCAAGTTGCAGTTTCTCTAACTTTCCATGAAATTCGTTGGTTGAGTTGAGAGCATTGCCCAGATTAGGCATCAATGTTGTCTACATTCTGGTCTCAGCTAATACACAGCTTCCTCCAGGAGGCCTTCTCTGACTTAAGCCAACACATAGCATTCCTCCAAGTGGGGTTCCTGTGTAGACTCCCTCCCAGTCCTCTGTCTCTTCCTTCATAGCGCTTATCATGGCTTGTAACTACACATGCATGTGTAAGATGACCGGCAAACTCACTTAAACCCAGGCAAGAGGAATTCTGTCCTAAGCCCTTTGCTTTAGAGAATCACACATATCACAAATGTCAGAAGGCACATACTTTTTTTTTTTCCTTTTCAGTCTCCAAAGAAAGACTGTTGAGAGTTCCGTCTATCTTTGAGTGAATGATGGAAGGAGGATGTTCTGAGCAAGCTGAACCATGCAGACCACAGAAGGCTGGGCCGAGAGCCAGTGAGCCTATGCTGGGGGAGAAGAAAGCTTTAGCCTTTGCCTTGGGAAATGGATAGTGAAGGCCCCCTTTGTTTGAAGTTGTCTCCTCAAGAGCACACAAAGCAGACAGCATTTCCCAGATGACTGCTCACCATCCCTCACTTCTCTGGTAGAAAGGTGCTTAGAACTGCCTAAAAGGTGATGAGAAATTAAGGCATGAGGAACAGGGCCTCCCAGCCCAGTTCCCTGGACACCTGGACAATGTCCTTTCTTATTCCAGTGCCAAGTGAGTTCAGTCACCACCCAGGGCTCCGAGACCCAGCCCTCTTCTTTCCTGCCCTATGCTGAAAGCTCCCTGTTGCTACTTAGGCTCACAGGTGGCAGAAATGACCTGGGAGAGAGAATCCTTTAGCCTCCAGGTCACAAGGGTCATCCTCAGGGTGTGAGTTTCCAGGCTTTGGAAGGGAACATGTATTGAGCGCAGGGCAGATCTTATCACTTTGAAATTTAAGTATTTGATGCACAGCATCCATTTTTCCTCCTGCCCCAGGCCCTACAAGTCAATAAAATAATTAGATGCAGATCTGATTATTGGTTTAATGACTGTCTTCCTTGCTTAATGATATGCCCCATAGAGTGAAAGATCATATTTATTTTGTTTAAAACCTTAGTATAGGGCCTAGCACATGTGAGCACACAATAAATAATTGTAGAATGAACAAATGGCTGAGAATAAAGCAATACAACCACATGCCCTGCCCCAAAGCACCTGTGATAAAAGGAAACACCTATTTAAAAATTGAGAAAAAGATGCCCTTTTGTATCAGGCAAGAACCCAATGCCCAGACAGCCTTTGACAACAGAAGTCAGTCTGTTACCAGCCTAAAATCAGTGATTCCTGCTTTACCATCAACAAAGTCCAAGAAGTTTTCTATTAAGGACTCATACCAGGGAAGCGCTAAAGAATATGGTGCAAAGAAAAATACAAGAGCTCCACCCTCCTCCATGACAACTCCCAGTGCCCACGCTCACCCCACAGTTTGCAGTTAACTGTGATTTTATTCTACACAGTTTTATTTTTTTCCAAGTTTATCTTCTTTTAAAATGGGGGGAGGGCTTCCTAGGTGGCGCAGTGGTTAAGAATCCGCCTGCCAATGCAGAGGACATGGGTTCGATCCCTGCTCCAGGAAGATCCCACATGCCGCGGAGCAACTAAGCCCGTGTGCCAAAAAAAAAAAAAAAAAAAAAAAATGGGGGGAAATATAGGCCCAGAAAAATGGAACAAAATTATCTTTGGATAAACCACATTGTTTTACTATGAATTTACGGTTTAGATGTTTAAAAGCAAGTAGAATACAATGTGCATTAAACCTAGAATTTGAACTGGTAATTCCTGTATGCTAGGTCAGGAATGAAGTTTATAAACGTGTTCTAATCAGCACCTACTGCCTTGCAGAACCTTAATAATTGTGAAATGATCACTTCAACTCTGCCAACAACCGATCTCGGGTACGTCACTTTCTTATGTGTTGCTATCGATGGGCAGAAGAATGCCTCAGAGAGTCCTGCAGGCTTTTATTAATGAACATCTCATTTCCATAAATATCAGTTTTGAAATGATACCATGTTTCATGTGTAGGAGCTTGTGAATATAAAAAAGAAGGAGAAAACATTAGCAATGCACGATGAGAGGAAAACATATGTAAGTCTACTGGAGGAAAGAAAATGTGCTAAGTGCAACTAAACTTATCTTTCATCTTCATTTCTTAATGCTTTGAAAAAATATTTACACAACATAATAACAAAATTGCCAGAGCATTGGCAACCCTTGAGTAAAACAGAGAAACGGGAAAATGTTAAGAATAATCTGATTCAGACTAACAACTATTTTAAGTTAGTAAAATAGTTTTTATAGTTTGCAAAATGCTTTCACACCACTGTCTCACACATATTCCGTGAGGTAAGACACTGCCCTGTTTAATGATGAGAAAACCAAATTGGGCTTTAGCTAGAACGTTGGTTGCCTCCTTAATATCCATCCCCTCTTTCCTTCTTCCCTTGATTTTGTCATACCTCTACTCTTTCTCCACATTGCCTTATAAGATGGGGAAGGCTGGCCACATCCCTAGCCCTGGGGGCCAGTTCTGTTTAAGACAAGCCAACCATGGTGATGCCATTACCCTTGCCAACAGCCGACTGAGGCAGTGTCATGTGATGCACGTCTAGCCAACGAGCATGAAGATAAGTCTGATAAATTTCTTTCCTTCTTGGAAAGAGACAAGGCATGGAAGATTCTTTTCTGCCTGTTTGAATGGGACTCCCGTAGCCATCTTATAAATAGGCCAATGACCACAAATCTGACGCATTCAGCCCTAATCTTTCTTCCATACTTCAGATGTGTCTTCCATCTGCCTATGTGATAGCTCCATTTAGATATTTAGTTCGTACCTCAAAGTTGACATATTCAAATTAGGACTCTTTATTTCCCCACCTCTACCCTAACTTGTGCCAGTGTTCCTCATCTCAGTAAATGCCACCACCACTCACCCACTGCTCACTGCCAAATCCAAATCTATCAACAAGACCTGTCAACACTCACTCCAAAAAAATGCCCTGCATTTGTCCATTTCAGTGCATTTCCACTGTTACCATCCTCAACCAAGTCCCCTGCCTGCACTGTTACAGTCTCCTGCCTCTGCTGATCTCCCTGCTTCTGCTGTACCCCTCTTCAAAATCTAGTCCCTGTGCAACAGCCAGAGCTGACTTTAAAAAATGTAAATCAGGTGATATCATTCTCTGCTGAAAACCTTCAGTTGACTTCTAATCAAGTTCAAAATAAAATCCAGACTCCTTAGCACAGCCCATATGGCTCTATAAGACCTCAACCCCCATTACTTCTACAAATTCATCTCCGATCCTTTTCCTGTTCCCAGAACACACCAAACTCATGCCTGCTTGAAGTCTTTGCACCCACTCCTTCCTCTGCTTGGGACGCCCTCTAACCAGATCTTTGTATGGCCAGCTTCATCTTGACAGGTTTTGGTTCAAATTTCATCTTTTCAAAAAAGTCTACCAATCTGAAGAATTCCCAAATGCACAATCTCCATTACATCACTCAGCTGTATTTTCTTCAGAGCCCTATTATTATCTCATTCACTGACTATTATCTGTCTCTTCCCCACATAATACAAACTCCATGAAAACGGTGCCATTTTCTGCCTTGTCTGTCGTTTTACAAGAACCTAGAATGGTGGCTAAAACAAAGTTGGCACTCAATAAGTACTTGTTAAATCAATGAATGAACACCAGTCACTTTGCTGGATGCTAGAAATATTAGAATAAATGTACTTTATCCTTTTTATGAACTGTCTGATCAATAATTAATTCTAGAATTTTGCTAGAGACATTGAGTTCAGAAGCTACATAAGGAAATAGGAGATCTATACCCAACAAGGAACACTTGCATTAAATTACTGTCTGGGTAAAAAGTGATATCGTATTATTTTAATCTCCTGAAATTTTGGAGGTTTTATATTATAGCTGATACCTACACTGACTAATACAGAACTTTGTGGGGCTTTTATGGTAGTTAATGTACCCTAACTAAGCTAGAAGAGAAGAAATAAAGAGAAGGTAGGGAATGTATGAGGAAAAGGCTTGAGGTAAGAGAAAATGTCAAGGCTTGGGAATGGGAGGTTGCTGGCCAGAGATAAACAAAAAATAGCTTGATTGAGTAGAGGTGATGAGACTTCTGAAATTAACAAATAGCCTAAAACCTTGCCTTGAGAATATTTTTTAATTTTTTTATTGAAGTATAGTTGACTTATGTTAATTTCAGGTTTATAACATAATGATTCAATATTTTTATAGATTATGCACCATACAAAGTTATTCCCTGTGCCATATAGTACATTTCTGTGACTTTCACCTATTTTGTTCATCTCCCCTCTGGCAACCACTAGTTTGTTTTCTGTATCTGTGAGTCTGTTTCTGTTTTGTTTATTTGTTTGCTTTTTACATTGCACATATAAGTGAAAAAATACAGTATTTGTCTTTCTCTGCCTGGTTTATTTCATTTAACATAATACCCTCCAGGTCTATCCGTGTTGCTGCAAATACTTCAAACAAGTTTATGATGTGTAAATATTTATTTAAAGCCTATTTATCTGGACTTTTCTATAAATGCAATTTAATATTGCATAAGCATTTTTTGCAACAACATAAATGCGTTTTTCACAATAAACTGCTGTCAGGCCAAGTCTACCTCAATCTTACATTTAATTAGTAGATGTCTCCTGAAAAATAAGTATGTAGATTTTTTTCTACTTATACCTGCACAATATCATCTTGATGTTTTCAACATTTCAATCTAAAGAAAATGTTTTGAATCTATCCAATGTATCAGCTAGCTCTTTCAATTTTGTGAGCATCCACAAATTTGCTAAGCTTCCCATATTGCCATTTAATCTGGTGATAAAGGCACTAAACGTGGCTATCAAACAACAAAAAAAGAAACTGTTGAAATTGGTCTCTTTACCACTTTTTGCAAATGTTTGACCACATGTAAACCCACGTGACAATATTTTCATGCATCCCACATTTCTCTCCCATGTCTATAACAATGTCATAAAGACTATTAAATACTTTACTGAATATAGGATATGTAATGCTGAGAGCAGTTTTCTCCAAGTTTATTCCATGTAACACTAATCCTGGTCAAACAATTTTTGGAAAAAAATTGCCTGAGTCATAAATCATATTATCTGACTGTGGTAGCTCTAATTTTTTTTATCTTACAATTTAAAAAACCATCAATTTTTCAAATATAATTGATCATGGGACTGATTTTTCTTCACACAAAACCTGTTGCCTTCCCATAGAACTGCTGTAATTTGAAGGTAATGTAGATAGAACTGTAGATGAATTGAATATTACATATGGGCAGAGTTTAAAACTTCCAAGTTTTGAACCTGAGAAACTGGAAAGCATGGATGTCATCTGTTGAGATATGTAAGACTGAAGGAGTAGTAGTTTGGGGAAGAAAAAGTGAAAACCTTGAGTTGGTATTAGACATGTTAAATTTGAGACACCTGTTAGACATCCAAGTAGAAACTTAAAGTTGTGTCAGTTCTCTGTTACATCCTCAACCACCTAAGCAACTAAATTATTAGCAAAATGAGTCCAGATTTACTCACATAGCCAAATTTAGCAGAATAAGTCATTCATCTTCATCATATTTTGCCTCTGTGTCAAGAAAGCATGATCTAAGTCACCCATATAAGTTTATAGTAACTTCCAACAGCAAGAGTAACTCTATCTCTTTCTTTCCTCACACAGATATTCTTCCATCTTGAGGTTTGTGGATTTCCATAATACCTTTCCATTCAAATATATACCTCCTTCCCAGTTATCTACTTCTATATATAATAAATTATCCCAAACTTAGTGGCTTAAACTACAGCCTGAGTGGTGCTGATGCTGGTGCAGGTGATGTCATCGTCATCGTTTTTTTTGTTGTTGTTGTTGTTTCATATCTCACAATTCTATGGGTCAGGAATTCAGAACTCAGCTAGAAGATTTCCGTGTTCCACATGGCACTGACTGAGGTCACTTGGTGGTACTCAGTTGGCAGAGGAGCTAGACTGGATGGTTCCACTCTTGTGTCTAGTGTCTTGGTGGGGATGGCCGGAAGGCCAAGCACAGCTGGAATCTCAGCTGGAGCACTTCTGTGAGACTACCAGGGTAGTCAGACATTTTACATGGTGGCTCAGATATCCTGTTAAGACAGGAAGTGAAAGCAGCCAATCTTTTAAATCCTAGGCCCAGAAACCATTGATAGCATTATTTCCTCCATATTCTATGGACCCAAGAAGTCACATAAGTGACCCAGATTCAAGGGGAGAGAGGCAAAGATCTCACCTCTAGGTGAGAGGAATGTCGAAGAATTTGTGGATGTCTTTAATCTGCTATATTATCATTATGGCTAAGAACTCCTGCTCTGAAACCAGTATCCAAATCCTAACTCCCAACATTTGTTAGTTGTGTGGCAAGACTAATTATTTAACCTTTCTCTGTCTTGGTTTCCTTGTCTGTAAAATGGGGACAGCAAATGTATTCATTCAACCAAAATGTATTAAGCATATAATATGCAGCAAAAGACTGAGATCCAAAAGAAGAATAAGCTGGTCTATGCGTTCAAGGAACATACAGCCCAGACCAGTAGGAGAAAAGATGTTTGTTAATTCATTCATTCTTTCAACAAACATTTAATAAGTACTTAAAAAATACCAATAGAAGCATGCGTCCAAATCTCTGCCATACAGTAGAATGGAGTTAAGGTTGTAGAGGTCAAGTTCTTTCCCAAACTGGATTTTGATTAAATAGGATTTTTTTTTGTATTACAATTTTACTTTTTTCTTTTTTTAATTTTAATTTTATTAGAGTGTAATTCACTTACAATGTTGTGTTAGTTTTAGGTGTAGAGCAAAGTGATTCAATTATACATGTACATATGTTCATTCTTTTTTAGATTCTTTTCTCATATAGATCATTACAGAATATTAAGTAGAGTTCCCTGTGCTATATAGTAGGTCCTTGTTGGTTATCTACATTATATATAGTAGTGTATGTATGTTCATCCCAAGTTCCCAATTTATCCCTCCCCCCACACACACACATTTCCTCTTTGGTATCCGTAAGTTTGTTTTCAATATCTGTAAGTCTGTTTCTGTTTTGTAAATAAATTCATTTGTATCATTTTTTAAGTTAGATTCCACATATGAGTGATATCATATGATATTTGTCTTTCTTTGCCTGACTTACTTCACTTAGTATGATAATCTCTAGGTCCATCCATGTTGCTGCAAATGGCATTATTTTGTTCTTTTTTTATGGCTGAGTAATATTCCATTGTATATATGTACCACATCTTCTTTATCCATTCCTCTGTCCATGGACATTCAGGTACCTCCATGTCTTGGTGGGACATGTGGACACAAGGAGAGGAAGGGGGGTGGGATGAATTGGGAGATTGGGGCTGACATATATACACTACCACGTGTAATACAGATAGCTGCTGGGAACCTGCTGTATAGAGCAAGGAGCTCAGCTCGATGCTCTGTGGTGACCTAGATGGGGGGCTGGGGGTGGGAGGGAGGTCCAAGAGGAAAGGGATATATATATACATATAGCAGATTCACTTCATTGTATAGCAGAAACTAACACAACATCGTAAAGAAAATATACCCTAATTTTAAAAAATAGTGCTGTAATGAACATTTGGGTGCATGTATTTTTTCGAATTATGGCTTCCTCCAGATATATGTCCAGCAGTGGGATTGCTGGATCATATGGTAGCCCTATTTTTAGTTTTTTAAGGAACCTCCGTACTGTTCTCCACAGTGGCTGTACCACTTTGCATTCCCACCAACAGTGTAGGAGGGTTTCCTTTTCTCCACACCCTCTCTAGCAATATTAAATGGGATCTTAAAATCATCTATTTCCAATTTTTGGTTGGTAAACACAGTGACTTGGCCTGAGCATTCTTCTTTCAACTGACATTTAGACAAGAACACTAGTCTCCTTTCTGTGTTCCCCCATCTTCATAGAGGTTAAGAAATCTACACCCCACATAAACACTTAACAGAGATAGTAGGAGACTCCATTTCTGTTTTCTTCTGCAAATCTTAAATAGTTATTTCATGCAAATTGAATCATGTTGACACTGAATCTGAATGTCAGGTGAGGCGCAGTGACCACACAGGGAGGTTGCTAACTGAGGAGCTTAATAGGAATGACATGTACTGCCTGAAACTTCCCATCTCCACCGAAACCCCTTTTTTCATGCAGAATCAGATTGGTGCTTGATGACAGGGCCTACTCGGAGGATTTCAGCATATCAACAATCATTTCAACCGCTAATAACCTTTACTCTAAATCTTTTTGAGTAGTTGTTAAAAGAATAACCGAAGAATAAAGTAGACTTCTATGTCATTGTTCTGTTGATAAAGGGGACAGTGAAAGCACATATTTTCAACCTGCTGAAATAATTTCGTGAAACTCCTAGGCAGACATAGATAACTGAACCGGCACATAAAGTTACTGATGCTTGTCTCTCATGATCTGGGTTCTCACATTTGACAATACACTTAAAGATTTGGTCACTTTGTGTTTCAGCACAGGACCCTCCTGAGAGTTATCTCTTAATTCAAACCTTGCCTGTGATTTTTACACGCTTTGTTTTTCACACTGTAGATATCAAATAAATAGGTTTTAAACAAATAAATATATCCGTCTTTGTACACCATGTAGAACTAAGCAACAGGGCAAAACGGTTAGAAATATGGCTTTGAAGTCAGGACTGAGCTTAAATTCAAGCCCTGCCGCTTACTAGAAGACTAGAAGTTTCTTAAACTCTCTAAGCTTAGACTTCAGGCATAAAATGGGAATAATACGAACTGTCCTGGAGTGGAAGGGAGAATTTAGTGATTATTTAAAGCACTTAGCACGGTGTTTTGACACTGCCTGTTCCCAACACATGACAGTTATAATTTTGTCATCACTGTTGTTATTTATGGAGAGCATTTAGAGATTTACAAAATATTGCAGCAAAATGTCCCAGTATTTGTGTCCCTTGTGGTTATCCCAACACAGAGTCTTTTTGTGATATCTGAATGACTGCAGAGGAAGAAGTGAAAGAATGACGTATTTATTGAGATAGACTATCAAAGGTCTTTGGGACAGGGCTCTGTCCTGTAACTCTTCAAACCCAGCTCTTTGCACTTAGGAGATGCTCATTACGTATTTTTGGTAATAATGATAACCAGGTATGTGATTTTCATGTCAAAGCATTCAACATATTTTAAAGCTATTAATAGCAAACCGATACCTTTATGCAAAAAGTTAATCCTTTTTTCAAGTTTTTATAAAGTAAGATAAATTTCATAAGATTGCACAGAAATAAAATATTAAACTCTATTATTAACATGTAATGAAAAGTTTGTTATTTCCTTTACAATTTCCAGTGACCATTCTCTCCCATCTTTTCAGAATGGCCTTTGTCTTACAAATAGCCCAGCCCTGCCTTCTGGAGGCCTGTGACCAGAGCCGCTTCAGTTATAAGCTTCCTACCCTGGTGAACTATGTCTGAGTGAGGCAAACACGGACCCACATGACAATGCCATTGTTATGATGTTAGGAATAAAATGGTTGAAAATGGCAAATAAAATAGTGTTTCATGAGAATTATCTGGTCGTAAGGGGTAAGGAGGTCGGTGGGATTGTGTTTGTATTTTATACAACTCACGTCTCAAAAATGAAGGGAATAAAATCCCCATCACCCATGCAACCCAGGTCCTTCATTTGCCCTTGAACATGTACTCATGGCTCTTCATGGTATAATGGAGGTTAGAAACCGAGCCCCAGGTTCCTATCTGGATATTCTTTTGGCCTCTGATATGAATATTTTCTAACGAGGGAGAATCTTCTGAACGCTTCCTCTCTACAAAGCAGAACACTCCCACTTTTTTTCTGCAAGTTTTACGTCACCTTCTTGAGAATCTCTGGAAGAGCAAGGCTGCAGAGCTGGAAGAGTAGATCCACAGGCTCTGCAGCAAAGCTCTGCTTTATCTTCCTCGAAATCCTCCAGCCTGGACACTACGGGAAGCTAAGCCAAGAACTTTTGGGGCAGTGACCAAGTCTAAATAGCTCTAGAATACATTGGACAATGCAAAGCCATCTCTAGTACATTTAAATTTTCAGAGCACCCATTTGATGAAAATAAGACTCCATTGCACTTTTAAACCCGACTAATTAAGCTCGTGTGTTTAAAAGTCTTTGGAAATATGACGTTTGGTTTGAGAATGCAGACTGTGCGGTGTTCCCATCCCTCCTTCATCCTTTACTTGACGGACAGCTCTTCAACAGGGTTTTTGGCCCCCAGGGCTGGTGAAAGAGAGGTGAGGGAGCACTCAAGGGGGAGGAGGAGGGAGGAGAATGGGACATCAGAAGGCAGCCTCCAGTCCACTGCGTTTCTGCAGAATTTCCCAAACCATTCTAAGAGGCCCAGTCCTCCCCATTAAAACCAGTCGCCTCTGACATCCTGGCTGCTCTGTATTAAACTGGCACCGAAGCACTTAACCTGCTGGATCGCCTTTCTCCAGACACCTGCCCAGCAGCAGACTAAACAAACAGGGATTCTCCACTGCGCAAAAGTTGGCTTCTTTCACTGGGTCTCCCATCTGTTAAGAAGCCATTGTCTGAGAAAGTGTTCAGCTAGGCGGGGAGCGGGAGCGACTGCATACTGAACTGCCCCCTTTTCCCCATAAAAAGTCCCCATTAGCATTTTCTTTTCTCCCCGGTTTTCATGGCCTGATTTATTCATTGGTTTCACCTCTTCTCCCCTCCCCCTTGGTTCGGGAGGAGAGTCTCCTTGTCTTCGGTTTCTCAGGGGTCATGTCTTTTCAGTCACCAGGACAATACCCGCTGCTGGCATCTGCTTCCAGATCCAATCAGCCATATTGTGAACACATCCTGCCAGAGAATTGTTCCTCCTTTTGCTCGGCTTTGTTGCCAATTTCATGCCATGTATTGCTCCATGTTTTGTGCTTCATGAAGCTGTCACGGGCATAAAAGTGGTCTGACCAGGGTCATAGTAAAAGGGGTGGGAATGAAACATCCACCAAAATGTTGAGCAGGCCACCCACAGTCCCCACACGGACACACAGACACACACTCACACAGTCCCCACTCACACCCAGCCCACACAAGCCCACCGTCCACGCATGCATGAAATACAACCCCCCCACACACGCGATTCACACACACAATACACACTCCCACTCCCACACAACTCACATACAACGTATATACAAACACACACACACACACATCTGGAGCCCCCACACATCCTCCTTTCTCTCCCCAAGGTGTAGCTGACACCCTAGGGAGGTTCTTCATGATTCTCCAGAGGAGTAAACAGTTTTATAAGGAACCAGAGAGTCTGATTCTTTTAATCATGTTAAGGAATGTTCAGTTGGGGCAGTGGGTATTATGAAAGTTAAACAGATCAGAAGCTTTTTTTTTTCTTTTATTCTCAGGTATTTCTAATCACATGTAAATATTAATAATCCTTCAGTGCACAATCTGAAAAACACACCAGGAAGGACTTTACAAGGCACATTACACTACTCCAGATTAAAAGCCAATACAGGAAGCATGTTCACTTTTTGGAGAAATTACCTTCTCATAAAGAACAACAATATATAAGCACAAAGAAACGTGTCGACAAAAACACAAAAATGAGCCTCTTGGATGGAGGAGACGGAGGAGCCCATGAACCCCTCCTGTCTGAGTTGAGGCTCTTGGGTAGAGGAGTGTTCCGATTTATCAAGAGGCTCTTTGTAAACCGTGGATTAGCCCGCCACAGCACAAAAGACGAAACTCCCTTGCAAAGCTTTGCTAAAACCCAGCTTTCAGGAAGGAGGGGAGCTGGGGCTACACGTCCTATCACCCAGAGCCCCACCAAGTGAATTGGCCTGACTGCTGGCCGCCAGCCAGCTGAGGGGACGTTGCCTTTCTCCTTCATGTCATAAGTTAAGGAAAGGAGGGAGGGAACGTGGAGAATGAAAACTCAAAATCCTCGCGATGAAAAATTCCACTGACATTTTCTCATTTGATCTCTACAGAGTTCTTCGCTTTTTTATTTCAAAAAATAGAGGTGCTAAAAGGTAATTTGTTTACAGTCCATTACATCTAGACTTATATTTTCCCATGTTCCTGTTCCAGCACCATGAGTACATCCCCTTGCCTTTTTCTATAAGGGCATTTTTTTTGATTGTTGTTGGTTGTCAATGTCGAATAGTTTTAGAAAAGGGCAGATTCCCATGTGTGGGCACAGAAGGCCACCTACTTGGGCAATTCTCCTCTGTCTCCCGTCTCTAACAAACTCATACAGAGGCCTGTTCTGGTGCTTAAGATTTCCAGCATTGGAGTCCCTCCTCTAGAGAGAGTTATAATCTGCTGTCTCCAAAAGGACATAACAAAATGCAAATTTGTAACTCCTAGGGTACATTAAAACAATAAGGTTTAGCATCTACTTCCTCCAATAATCACAAGAGTGAGGAAAAGAAGCTCCCAGCTGAAGGAAACAAAGGATGGGTAAATTTTGATCAAGAGAATGAGGTGTAAGGAAGAGACTTGGAACACATGAAGATCTGAACCCCAAGTGTTCTCTGGAAGTGAGCCAGCTTTTGCTTCTCTGTAGGGAATGGGGAGTGGCAGGAGAATCCTACCCTGGGAGTGGGAAAGAGAAGAAGGTTCAAGGTGGAAAATGCCAAAACAGAGTCAGGCTGGACTACCTGCAGCCTATCAGGCGTAACTTTAGAATTACTGAAGAAAGTTTCCACGCCCCAATCCCTGGTTGATACTTGATATTCTACTTGGAGCTTTATTTAACTAGCCCCAAACTTTAATAGCGACTGTATTACAGATACCCTGTTACGGACTGAATGTTTGTGTCCCCACCACCACGTTTATAATTCGAAGCCCTAATTCTCACTGTGGCTGTATTTGGAAATTGGGCTTCTAGGAAGTGATTCAGGTAAATGAGGTCATATGGGTGGAGCCCTCATAGTAGGATTAGTGTCCTTATAAGAAGAGACACCAGAGAAGGAGCTCTGTCTCTCCACACACACACAAGAGATAATGTGAGCACACAGTAAGGCGGCGGGGACCTGCAAGCCAAGGCGTCCTTGTCGACGCCAAGATCTTGAACTAACAACCTCCGGAACTGCAAGAAGGAAACTTCTGCTGTGGTATTTTGTTAGGAGAGCTCAAGCTGACGAAGACAAACCCCAAGGTGGGCTAAGGCTAAGTGTGATTCAGAAAGAAAGATTCACATAGAAGGTAAAACCTATGAGCACAGCATGCCATTGTCCAAAATGGGGTGTCCTTTCAGAGTCAGCCCCGGAACAGGATTGTTTGGAGTTGGGCTGTTTTCTACCCTGACCCACTTCAGTCCTAATTTCCTGTCCCTTCGAACCCCCTAAACTCTCTGAGTGGTTTCTACATAGAAACTTAATTCAACAGGGTTTTCTGAGAAACATGTGACTGCCAAAAAGTAACATACACAAATCAAGATGAAGGACGCCTCACCGAAAGGAACTACTGGAAGTCTGTGTTTCACCCACTTCCTCTGGTAATGTCTGGACTTGGCTCCCACTCACCATCACTGTCCACTAGACATTGGTCCCATATCTATTGTCTGTCAGCTGCTACAATGAGCTCTGATATACAAAGATGAGTAAGTCTCAGCACCTGCACTCGGAAAGCTTCAAATCTGGTAGGAGAGAGAGGCACTTATATCAAGTATCACAATTCAATATATATCGCAATATAAAAATTGTTCTACAGAAGTAGAGTGGAGAACGAGTAACTGCCCAGGAAAAGTGAAAGGACCTAGCATACTGAAGAAGGGGATATGCAGGAAAGTTGAAATATAAGATACATGGGACTTGATGAAAGAGTTAGGACAGAAAACATTGAAGTATAAAATAGATGTGTCATACTAAGAAACTGCTCTCCAGGGCACAGAGGATTGGAGGCTAAATGGAGGAGACAGAATAGTACTTGGGGGATACCAGTTCGGAGAGAAAGGAAGATGACCTCAAATACCCAATATACTAACCTAACCCCCAAGTACCCCAGTCCTTTGCTTTTCTAATGACTTCATTATTTCTAACTTTTTCAAGGGCCTTTTGAAATTCTAAATGCATCCGATGTTATCAGAGTCCAAAATGTGCTCTCTTTTCTGTCGTTTCATGAATTTTCCTTTCTTCCCTAGCCCTATACTTTTATTTATGTTTAATAAGGACATTGAGCCAGCAGGACTCGTAAGAGGGCCAGAGCCAGCTTTGTGCTCTGTGTGAGCGTGTACGTGTGTGTTAAACAATTTCATGGACATCTGTCATGCACAGTTAACTTTGCATTGCTGCATTTTAAGTGGTGGGCCCAGGCTTGGCCAGCAGTGATAAAGTAGCTGGCAGTTTTCAAAAAGCCACAGGATAACAGAGCATGAATCATAAAACACACTACTGTGTAGCAATATCCAAGTTCATTCAATGCAATGAAACCATGCAGAGGCCCTTTATCCCCAGCTAATTATGTGGAAACGTCTAAGACAATAAAGCATCTGGTGGTCTTTCTTCCCCGTTTCAATTTTTCTCAATATTGTGACAGGGGAAAGTATTGTGCCTTTCCCAGGGTAGTTGCAGTGAAGAGGAGTAAAAGCAAGGGTCAGGGAAGAGCAAATAGATGAATTTATAACTTTCTTTTTATTGATTCCCTCCCCATTGTCTCTCTGGAAGTCTTCCTTCAGGGCTGTATTTTGGGATCACCATTCTCATTGCACTCTGCTTGAATCCCCTTTTCTCCCTCTTTAAAAAAATACCACCCAAACTGCCAGACCTTCCATGATTCCCTGTGGCTGGCGGGGCTTTCTCCGCTGTGGGCATCCAGGAATTTAAGTCTAAGATTTATAATCACTTTCCAGACTCAGGTTAAGGAAAGGGTTCATACTTCCACGAATGAAACCTAACACATGATTTCCTTTTTAGAAAGAGGTGAAGAGAATGGTCCCTTGTGATTAAGGTTTTCCCAGAGAGGGTTCCCTGTAATTGCCTTGCACATGGTTTTTTTGCCATTCTCCAGAAAACACACGCAAATGCCATGCGCTGCACTCCTGGGGGTTTTGATGAAAGCCCCTTTATAGCTAAGCACTGTGTGATGAGACCGAGCCAGAGTCTGATGAGGTGACTAATTGGTACCACTAGCTTAAAAAGCTAATAAGTTAATTAGATTAACTTCATTCCTGTTTGCACAGGGCTTTGAAGAGGGAAACACTACAGGAGCCCTAAGCGTCTCTGAATTGAGATCCAGCGCAGCTCCATGCTGGGTGCAAGCTTCCCCCTGGAACGACAGGAGTCTATTGTGGTTATATTCTGTTTTTTAATTCCTCAGTCACCTCCCAATCTTTCTCAAGAGCCAAATTAAAGTGACATAATACGCATTTAGTATCTCCTAATGCAACATTTTTAGTCATTATAGATCTAGATTCCATTTAAATCATCATGAATATTTCTGTTTTTCTGCTTTCTTTGGGTATTATTATATCATAACATCCAAGTCATCTTAATGCCAATTTAAGAATCAAGTCGAATTCTTTTACATCCAGAGTCAGAAATAATTGCAAGAAAATTTAACTGAGTATTATTAGCAGTCTCTTTGGATTGCTTAATTACTTTACACTTAAAAATGCAATGAGATTATGGTATTACTGTTTTTTGCAAAGTTTTAGCATTAAGTAAATTTTGTATGCCTCATCGATGCTCCCTTTATCTATCTATCTATCCATCTATGTCATCTATCTATCTCATGTATTCAAGCAAACTTTGAACAAGACTCGAAAGTAATGCTCAGGAGATGCAGAGATGATGAAGACCGAGTACAGCCCTCCAGGAACTTTTAATCTAGGATACATAATATCACCTCTGGATAAAGAATGTAAGAGTAAAGCAAAGAGAGAGATGACCGACAAGGTAGATTTTGAGCTGAACCTTAAAGAGTTTTTATGGGCAGAAATGGAGGAAAGGACATACCCTTCATGAAATATACAACATAAAGTTTCTGACAAGAGAGGAGACAGCACATCCAATACACAGAAAATAATCCAATATGGCCAAGGTACAAGCACACAAGGAAATGAGAAATGAGGCTGAAAAAGCAGATGGGGCCAGATCATGAGTAGTGTTTATCAGATTTTGTGTGTATGTGTATGTGTGTGTGTATGTTGCTTTGTTTGTTTGTCTGATCAGAGAAGTCACATGGAATGAATCAGGCAAGGAAAAGCAATGGGAAGAGCAGTGACGGCATTTTGAGACCATCTTTCAAAGGCAATAAAGATCCAAACCAAAGTGGTGGCAAAAGGTAATGAAAAAGAAAGGGAAGGAAAAAAGACAAATCAAACGTTCATGAGCTTTTTGAATGAAAAGAAATTTTAAAGAGCAGAATACAAATCAAAATGTATAGTTTAATCACATAAAATCACATTTGGTATTTATGAAGTTTTATCATCTCTGGGTGGTATGTTTAAAAGTGTTTGCTTAGAACTTTTGTGACTTACTTTCCTCATTAATGAATATGTATATTTGTAAAATAAAATATTTTAAATTTTATCCACTGATGAAAGGACATCCCTAAAGGAAAAAATTAAAAAGTAATTCCGATCTGGTGACCGTCACGCTAAAACCAAAAGAACAAAACAAAACAAAACAAAAAAACGGTGTTGAAACTCAGGGTAGTATAGTGGAAGAGCATCATAGGAATTAAAGGTGAGACTACTTGAGTTTTGATTCCAGCTTCACAATATAACTAAGTATAATTCTGGGCAAGTGGCTTAACTTCTCTGACTCTCCGTTTCCTCATCTGTAAAACAGGGTAATAATAGTGTCTGCTTTACAGGCGCTAACAGGGTTCTCATTAGGATGAAATGACACTATGTGGGTACAGTGCCTAACACATGGTAGACACCCAGTGAATGTTACTCTCCCACCTCCCTCACCACCCAAAGTCAGAACCTAGTAGAGTGTCCGCATAAAGGTACATAGAGAGACCATCACGACGTAGTTTCTCACTACTCACTCTGCCTGGCCTTGGAAAGCCTAGATCCCACACTCTCAGGGAAGAAGCACGGCATCAATCAGCCTTTCCTATTCTATAAGCACACTGCATCCTTGCTTCCAACACATCGCCTCTGCCTCCTCCTCTTTTGCCGCCCAACACAGAGTTCTCTGCTGCATGCAGGCTTGCAGAATGAGAGAGATGTTATCTTCACTCTGCCTGTGTTAGTTTCCTAAGGCTACTGTAATAAAGTACCACAAACTCAGTGACTGAAAACAACAGAAATTTATTCTCTCACAGTTCTGCAGTCCAGAAGTCCAAAATCAACGTATGTTTAAGGCTGCGTTCACTCCAAAGTCTTTAGGGAGGAATCCTTCCTTGCTTCTGGGAATCCTTGGCCTATGGTAGCAATATCCCTGATCTCTCCACATGGTCTTCTCCCCTGTGCTTCTGTGTGTCCCTTTCTGTCTCTCATAAGGACAATCTCATTGGATCTAATTCAATTATCTCCATCCTTATCTTAATTACATCTGCAAAGACCCTATTTCCAAATAAGATCATATTCTGAGGTTTCTGGTGGGTGGACATGAATTGTGAGGGGACACTATGCAACCCACTACGGTGCTTTAGATCGAATTAATTTCTATGTCAGCTGAAAGGGTCTAAAAGAAATAATACCTCTGTAGCAACAAGCATACCTAGTGCCCAGATCTTGATAATACCATTCTCCAATGAAATAAAGTAGGGCTTCTTAGAGAGAGACGGCTGATTCTAGGACTGGGACAGGAAACGTACAAGATTTTGGAACATCTTGTAGAGCCAGAAAGTAAGAAAGTGCTCCCCCCCACACACACACACACAGATAGGAATATGTCGAAGAAGCACAGCACCTATGTGAGTGACCCCAGGTGATACCACATGAACAGATGAACTACCCAGCTGAGTCCAACCAGCCTACAAGATTATAAGAAAGAAGTCATGTTGTTTTAAGCTACTAAGTTTTGGGGTACTTTGTTTCACAGCAATAGATAAGAAAGACAGATAATCTTTTCTTATTAAAATGGTAAAAATATGTTTTTAAAATGTTAATGCTGTTAAAAGTACATTAAGATATGGCCAGTCAAAATTCAAATTGCTACAATTTGTTCCAGCCAAAAAAAAACAAAAAAGGGAGCACAGGAGCAACCGAAAGAGCTCCCAATGGCCAAAACTGAAACAAATTGAACACAGCAAATAAAGTAGTATTGAATTATAGCACAAAGTAGTAAGCAAATATCCATGAGGCCATAGTGACATAAACAATGACTAAATAAATTAATAAATGGGAGATGAGACAAACATCCATTGCGGAATTCCAAATAAATTACATAGATAATCCACCCTCAAGGAAGCTGGGTATAACTCCCACTCCTTATGTAGGCTACACACAGTGACTTCTTTCCAAAATGTACAGTATGGAAAGGGGGTAAAAGGAATAACTTTCTAGTGGAGAAAACACAAATACTACATCAGCCAACTAATCAAAGTCAACATCAATAGTCATAATTCATGTTGACAGTATGTACCCTTGATAGGATGTGATAAAAAAAAAATGGCACTTTACCTCTGTTGAAATGAAGAAAATTTAGAGCACAAAACTTTCTTGGTTGACAGGATGGGACTTGTTCGGATCATCGGGCTGAAGTGTGGTAAGAAATCACTTCCTCACGTCATGGAGGAGGAAAGATTAAAGAGTGGCCAACAGCTGTCTAATGCTGATTATTTCTGTGAGTTAAAAGGAGATCCAAGCAACTTAAAATATTAATTTGAAGAGGCTTATTTAATCATTTCATTCTTGACAGAAAAGGAGCAAGTCCAGATATAAGCAGTAACTTGCCGAATACAATATGGTGGCAACAGAGCACGCAGGTACCCCAAGAGGCCCAATAAGCCACTGGGTGCCCTTTCCATCTCAAGGTGTCAAAGCTAAAATCTACTGAAGCTTATTTATGAGCTTCCCTGGTGGCACAGTGGTTAAGAATCTGCCTGCCAATACAGGGCACGAGCCCTGGTCCAAGAAGATACCACACGTCACGGAGCAACTAAGCCCATGCACCACAACTACTGAGCCTGCGTGCTAGAGCCTGCGAGCCACAACAATTGAGCCCACGTGCCATAACTACTGAAGCCCGCGTGCCTAGAGCCTGTGCTCTGGAACAAGAGAAGCCACTGCAATGAGAAGCCTGTGTACCACAACGAAGAGTAGCCCCCACTCACCGCAGCTAGAGAAAGTCCGTGTGCATCAACAAAGACCCAACACAGCCAATGAATAATATATTAAAAAAATAAAATCTACTGAAGGTTATTTATTTGATAACCTGTGATAACACAGATTATCAAACAGAAGAGCACATTCAAGTCTGCTTTTCTATTTTTTACTGAATTCATCTTTTTTTCTTAAGTTACGTTCACCATTGTGCTTTAGTGAACACTAGGAGTGCGCATGGATAAGTCTAAGTACATATATGAACACAGGGATGTATGAATAAATCAATAAGAAGCCTGTGCACGCTGCCGCTACGTTTCTACTTTCACATTTTTTCAAATAAGTTTGCTTCCACCTCCACCACTCTTCACTCGGTGGCATGATTACCAACTCCTGAAGCAACAAACCTACTAGGCTTTTCTCCATCACATCCTCCTTGACTCTTCCAGCGCTTTTGTTCCCGTTGATCATCTCCTCTTTTTTGAAACTCCTGATTCATAGTCATCATGACACTAAAACCGCCAAAGTTCTCCTTCTATTTGTCTTTACTCTTCCTCCTTCTCTGTTATCGCTCCTCTTCCTCCCTTCTTTAAATGTGAGTGCTCCATCCGTAGCCCTTGCCAGACTCATCTTCCACAAAAATATCTAAGCTACTTACTGGATCTTCTAAACCGCAGCCCCTTCAAGCCTTTCATTGGCAAGTAGTGCCATGCTTTCCTTCTTTCCCTGCTAAAACTCTACTCATTTTTCTCAAGACAGTTAAAACGTGGTCAAACTAGTCTTCTTTATTGAAGTTACCAATCCTGCTTTGCTATGTGCTACCGGAACACAAGAAAGCTGTCTACAGTAGTGGTTGAGTGTGGGCTCAGGAGCTGGACTGCCTGCTTTTGACTCTTGACTCTTCCACAATTATACCTCAGCTTCCTCTCCTGTAAAATGGGAAAATAACAACACTGATCTCCTACAGTACAGTGAGGATTAAATGAGTTACTGTATATAAGAAATCTATAACACTACATTAGATATATTTAGTTCTCAATGAATGTTAACTATAAGAGTTATTGCAGCATGTTACTATACTGAATTAAAATTATTCATTTACTTGTCTAACTCTTTTACTAGAATATGAGAATCTTGAGGGTGGGACCAGGTCCCGTTCAACATTCTATACCCAACCTGTAGCACAGAGCACGTAACAGATGTGTAAACTGTTTGTTGATCATATAGAGCACTTAGGTGAGAATAAATGGGGAATGAAATAAAGTGATATTGATCTGAGAGTATCCTGCAGTTCCCCTGGCCAGGCAAAGATATGATGCTTCTATAACAAAGAGTGCAAAACCACTGAACATAGAAAAGATAAATAGTAGACTTCAATTACTTGGAGAGCTGTCTGAGACTACAAATGCTGAAAGCAGGACATCAAATAAATAACTGAGTTACCTGAAACACAGAGAATAATGGAAAAAATGGAAGTACAAATGTAGTTCAGACCAACAATTTTTATATTTAGACAATTTGGCAATATAAAAACAGACAAATTAAATTTAACAAAAATGTATTTTGTAGCTATCACAAACTCCCACATACTGTATTTTTTTTCTCTTCTGTCACCTATCCCTTTCTACCTTTCTTTTTTTTTTTTTCAAGAAGTTCTACCAAAAAATTATTTATTTGTTGATTCAGCCCATATTCATCATATAACTTCTAAGTACCAAGTACAGTACTAGGTCATCTCTACCTTTCTTTATAGTTAATTGATGAAACCTCTTCTAGATTGTTACCCTTAAAGGGAAAATGTCATATCTTCTACATTTTCTCTCTCTCACGTCATGTAATGCAGTCCCTTTCACCTAGGAATCAGTTGATATTTTCTGCTGACTACATGAAGAGGAACCGAGGGGGAAGTATAAATGGAAAGAAGGGGACGTAAGAGTATCAGTTGGCTGGTGGAATCGGCAGGATTTAGTAACTTTTTAGATGTGCTAGAGTAATGGAGCAGAAACAATTAAAGACTGAGCATTCTGATCCAGGCACCAAAAGAAGCTGGCACGTTTGATAGAAATCAGAGGTCATCTATGGCAACTGGTTTCAGAAGCAAGAAAATAAATGTGGTTCAGCCCCGCTGACTGGAGGTGTTTGGTGAAATATCCAAATGGAATATCCAGGCCATGATGATTCTATAGTCCAGGAGAAGATTCTGGACCAGAGTCATAGATGTGAGAGTCAGCTGTACTAATGTAGGAACTGAAGACAGTGAAGGAGATGAGACTGTTAGAGAAAGCAGGACAAGAAACAAGAGGAAAGCTTTAAGAACAGACCTACTGAGGAGAAGACCTGAAGGAGCCTGAGGAAAAGCAATGAGGAGAAGGAAAGGAGTGGTAATGTGGGTGTTACTGAGGAGCCAAAGTGAGAGAACAATTTCTTGAAGGCGCACATGGTCAACCATGTCAAATACACCAGGGTCAGAGGAAGCTGAGAAAGGATGAGAAAAAGCCATTGGCTTGCGGAGAGCAGATTCAGGAGCTTCGCAGAGGCAGGTAGCCATTGTGAAAAGCTAACACCTCCAAAAGCCTGAAGAAAATTAAGGCGGTGACTGTGGACCACTTTCAAGAAGCTGGAACTGAAGGGAAAGGACTTAACACCTGTTGTCATTTGAATGAATGAATAAGTGAAGTGATCAGATGAATACATCCTTCCCGATATGAGAGCCATGCAATAGAAGAGGCTCAGATAGACCATCAAACAACTGACCTTGGAGGAACTTTCTAGACACATGAGGTCAACCCTCCAGTGTTCCCTAGGAGGAAACCCAGAATGGTTAGGGAGCTAGTTCTAAGTCACCTGGCAGGTTCATGTCAGGAAGAGATTCAAATGAAGGTCTCCGATCAGCCAGCTGAGTGATCCTCCCACTGCCTTGCCTTTGCAACATAAACCTTCAACTTGGCAAAGAAGAAACAAAAAGAAAAGAAACAGTTTATGCCTTTTCTTGTTCTCCTTCCAGTTATTTCTTCTAACTGTCATTCTTCATGAAGACACAATGCTCATCCTTCCTAATTGGTCTGTAATAAAATAGTTCTTTCCACGGGGAAGGTGGCACGGGGATGTTTTCAAAGTTATTGAACAACAACACCACATTCTCCCTATCAAAGTGACATTCACCTTGCCATGAATACACAAGGCCCCAAGGGGTCAAATTCACATGTGAAGAGAGAGGTTGGCAGGAAGAGCATTGGTGGGGAAACAGCTTTTCCTCTTCATTTCACACAGAGGCTACACAGCCAAAGTGGACTAGAAGGCAGGATTGAGGGATAAGCTGGCAAACTCAGGCAGTGTAAATACCCAGTCCAGCCACTCTGGCCTCCAGGCAAAGAAAAACACTTTTCCTAGGTCTGCCACGTTTCCTCCCCATGTATGAAAACCACTCTAGGACCTAGGCCTGAGGACTCGTGGATCCCAAATGATAGCATTGCCAAGCTGGCATGGGATTATGTGAGGCCTCTGTCCAATAGCAAATTAGATGGCATCCGCCACCCCCAGCCCTTTCTTAGTCCTCCGTGGCACTAAGAGGGTATTTGGGAAGGAACACTCCCTCTGTGCGGCCACTAGGGGACCGTTTAATGCAGTGCATTAAACGGTCCCCTAGTGGTCTGGCTAGTACAGATTCACTGGCGAAGGATCCAGATGCTATGGTGATAGGTGATTTAGCATAGCACAGGTAACTACAATGCAGCATTTATTACTTCATTTGTTGGCTTGCCTTAGTGACTGGCTCCAGCCGGTTCTACCGGAAGAAGACATTTCTCACCAGTGAGTCGTTTTATGCTTTCCTTGGATTGCCTCTTCTAGGAATCTAGGTCCAGACTTTCAAATTAAAATGGAAGAATAATTTTTAGTGTTTTTCCCTCCATACAAAAAAAAAGGATCTGGAGCATCAAGCATTGTGGATTCTTCTCTCCATGTCCAAGTCAATGGGTAGATAACTGACAACCCCTTCAGACCAGGGAAAAGTGGAAATTCAGAATTATTTACTTTGTTTGTTTGTTTATTTAAATTATAGTTGACTTACAATATTATATTAGTTTCAGATGTACAGCAATAGTGATTGAGTATTTTTGCAGATTATGTTCCATTATAAATTATTACAAAATAATGGCTATAATTCCCTGTGCTGTACAATATATCCTTGTTGTTTATCTGGGGTTTTTTTGTTTGTTTTGTTTTGTTTTTATTTATTTATTGGCTGTGTTGGATCTTCGTTGCTGCGCACGGGCTTTTTCTCTAGTTGTGGCAAGCAGGGGCTACTTTTCATGGTGGTGTGCGGTCTTTTCACAGCAGTGGCTTCTCTTGTTGAGGAGCACAGGCTCTGGGTGCGTGGGCTCAGTAGTTGTGGCTCGCAGACTCTAGAGCACAGGCTCAGTAGTTGTGGTGCACGGGCTTAGTTGTTCTGCGGCATGTGGGATCTTCCCGGACAAGGGATCGAACACATGTCCCCTGCATTGGCAGGCAGATTCTCAACAACTGCACCACCAGGGAAGTCCCGCTTATCTGTTTTATACATAGTGGTTTGTATCTCTTAATCCCATACCACTACTTTGCCCCTCCCTTCCATCTCCACAGTGGAAACCACTAGTTCTTTTTCTGTATCCATGAGTCTGTTTCTGTTTTGCTACATACATCCATATATACTCATGTGGGTTTTTTTTAGATTCCACATATAAGTGATATCATACAGTATTTGTCTTTCTCTGTCTGACATTTCACTAAGCATAATATTCTCTAGGTCCATCCACAGTGCTGCAAATGGCAGAATTCCATTCTTTTTGTGCTAAATTTCCATTACATATCTATACCACATCTTCCTTATCCATTCATTTGTTGATGGACACAGGTTGCTTCTATATCTTGGCAATTGTAAATAACAATGCTGTGAACATTGGGGTGCATGTATCTTTTTGAATTACTATTTTCATTTTTTCCAAAGATATACCTAGGAGTGGAATTGCTGGGTCATATGGTAGTTCTATTAGTCTTTTGAGGAAACTCCATACTGTTTTCCACAGTGCCTACCTCAATTCACATTCCCACCAACAGTATACAGGCTGCCCCTTTTCCACAGTGTTGCCAACATTTGTCATTTGTGGTCTTTTTTGACAATAGTTATTCTGACAGGTGTGAGGTGATATATCATTTTGACTTTGATTTGATAATTAGCCATGTTGAGCATCTTTTTTATGTGTCTGTTGGCCATCTCTATGTCTTCTTTGGAAAAATGTCTATTCAGGTCTTCTGCCCAGTTTTTAATCAGATTGTTATTTTTTTGGATGTTGAGTTGTATGAGCTATTTATATATTTTGGATATTAACCCTTTATCTGTCATATAATTTGCAAATATTTTCTCCCATTCCATAGGTTGTCTTTTCATTTTGTCAATGGTTTCCTTTGCTGTGCAAAAGCTTCTAAAGGTCCCATTTGTTTATTTTTACTTTTATTTCCTTTGACTTAGGAGACAGATCCAAAAATATATTGCTATGATTTATGCCAAAGAGTGTTCTGCCTATGTTTTCTAGGAATTTTATGGTTTTGTGTCTTACATTTAGGTCTTTAATTCATTTTGAATTTATTTTTGTATATGGTATGAGAAAGTGTTCTCATCTCATTCTTTCATTCTTTTACATGTAGCTGTCCAGTTTTCCCAGCACCACTTATTGAAGGGACTATCTTTTCTCCACTGTATATTCTTCTCTCCTTTGTCACAGATTAATTGACCACAGGTGGGTGGATTTATTTCTGGGCTTTCTATTCAGTTCCATTGATCTATGTGTCTATTTTTGTGCCAGCACCATGCTGCTTTAATTACTGTAGCTTTGTAGTATAGTCTGAAGTCAGGGAAGGTGATAGCTCCAGCTTTGTTCTTTTTTTTTTTTCCTCAGGATTGCTTTGGCAATTTGGGTCTTTTTGTTCCATATAAATTTTGGGATTATTTGTTTTAGTTCTATGAAAAATGTCATGGGTATTTTAATAGGGATTGCATTGAATCTATAGACTGCTTTGCGTAGTATGGTCATTTTTAACAATATTAATTCTTCCAATCCACGAGCACAGGATGTCTTTCCATTTCTTTGTATCTTCGATTTCCTTCATCAACGTCTTATAGCTTTCAGAGTATAGGTCTTTTACCTCCAGTATTTAAAATACTTACCTCCTTGAGTTTCTTTGGCTCTTCTACGCCCTACAACACCCCCCCCCAAGCTGAAAACATGCAGTTCTGTCAGAGATACACCATTTTCAGCACAACTATATCTATTTATGCAGGAATAAAGGCTCACAGGACTACTAACACTTACCCAGTCACAAGGGCAGATTATACCCAAGTATTCATTCTTTTCCTCCTTTTTATTTTTTCGTGTCCCCCCCAAAATGTCCATAAAGACAACAATATTGGAGACAAGCTGGATAATCTGCCTCTTCACAAAGCTGACACAAACCTTGGCAGAATAATAATGTATTCAGCAGCCACCTAGTCAGCAATGCAAAGTGGTTCCTGGGTTCAGGCTATGATACATTAGAATATAATTTGGCTGGAGCTTCTCTCTCTATTATGGAGAACAAATGCATTTTTGAATAACTTGAAGAAGAGGTCATGCAATTACTTATGATGGGTAAACTCAAAGAGGGTCAGAGAGGAGACATAGTTCAGTTAAGCCCCTGGAAAGTATATATGCTCTTTCAAATCTAATCCTATTTTTTAGGTGTCTCTCTTCACTTTCAGGGCAGGAAACTTGGCTGCCATCTGGGGCTCCATTTTCAGCTTGTTGGGAGATTTCAGACATCTGCTGACTCTCTTGGTGCTCCCCGGTTACTCCATCTATGGAGAATG
This sequence comes from Hippopotamus amphibius kiboko, assembly GCF_030028045.1. Taxonomy (NCBI): domain Eukaryota; kingdom Metazoa; phylum Chordata; class Mammalia; order Artiodactyla; family Hippopotamidae; genus Hippopotamus; species Hippopotamus amphibius. Next base: position 54,660,229 of record NC_080188.1, read on the forward strand.
GAAAATACCACCTACTTGAAGCTGTAGGGGACACTGGAAAGTTGTTGGTGCTGTCATTGTTGTGGTGGTTGTTTGTTTTCCAAAAGACTGGAATCTGGCCAATTTTCAAGAGCTTTGAGATAGCTGAGTAACATGGCTTTTCTTCCTAAGCATATCATGTTAAAAAGATGCCTGTGTGAAAACTGGACAGCTACATGTAAAAGAATGAAATTATAACACACTCTAACACCATACACAAAAATAAACTCAAAGTGGATTAAAGACCTAAATGTAAGGCTGGACACTATAAAACTGTTGGAGGAAAACACAGGCAGAGCACTCTCTGACATAAATAACAGCAAGATGTTTTTTGACCCACCTCCTAGAGTAATGAAAATAAAAATAAATAAATGAAATCTAATTAAACTTAAAAGCTTTTGCACAGCAAAAGAAACCATAAACAAGGCGAAAAGAAAGCATAAACAACACAAAAAGACAATCCTCAAAATGGGAGAAAATATTTGCAAATGAAGAAACTGACAAGGGATTAATCTCCAAAATATACAAACAGCTCACGCAGCTCAATGTTAAAAAAAAAAAAAAACCAATCAAAAAATGTTCAGAAGGTCTAAATAGACATTTCTCCAAAGAAGACATATGGATGGCCAACAAATATATGAAAAGATGCTCAACATCACTAATTATTAGAGAAATGTAAATCAAAACTACAATAAGGTATCGCCTCACACCAGTCAGAATGGCCATCATCAAAAAATCTAGAAACAATAAATGCTGGAGAGGGTGTGGAGGAAAGGAAAAGGGAACTCTCCTGCACTGTTGGTGGGAATGTAAACTGATACAGCCACCATGGAGAACAGTATGGAGCTTCCTTAAAAAACTAAAAATAGAACTACCATATGACCCAGCAATCCCACTCCTTGGCATATGCCCAGAGAAAACCATAATTCACAAAGATACATGCACCCCAGTGTTCACTGCAGCACTATTTACAATAGCCAGGGCATGCAAGCAACCTAAATACCCATCAACAGAAGAATGGATAAAGAAGATGTGGTACATATATACAATGGAATATTACTCAGCCATAAAAAGGAATGAAATCGTGCCATCTGCAGAGACATGGATGGACCTAGAAACTGTCATACAGAGTGAAGTAAGTCAGAAAGAGGAAAACAAATATTGTATATTAATGCATATATATCGGATCTAGAAAAATAGTATAGATGAACTTGCAAAGCAGAGATAGCGACACAAATGTAGAGAACAAATTGTATGGATACCAAGTTGGAGGGGGATGAATTGGGAGATTGGGATTGACATATACACACTGATATGCATAAAATAAATAACTAATGTGAACCTACTGTATAACACAGGGAATTCTACTCAGTGCTCTGTGGTGACCTAAATAGGAAGGATATCCAAAAAAGAGGGGGTATATGTATGCATATGGCTGATTCACTTTGCTGTACAGTAGAAACTAACACAACATTGTAAAGCAACTATACTCCAATTTTTAAAACAATGCTTGTGTGCTTAAAATTTCTGTCCCTCCCTTTGTCTGTTTTATACACAGGCTAAAGTCCAGAAAGTAACCAATTTAAGTGTTTTACTGACGGGCTCAAGTTCCTAACTCTCACAAGCCATCAGGCAGTATATTTAGAGAAAAGGCAAATATGCCTTAGATATTCTTAGCCAAACTCTACCAAGAAAATTGTTTAGCACTGTATTCTATTTGCAGTCTTCCTTTTCCTAATTAAACTGGATTAAAGGAGGATCTGGAAAATTGTATAATTACATGAAAAATCAACCTCACTTATTCTGATAGGCTTTGAGTACATTGTTAGAAATCTTGATTAAAAGTCAACTTTTCTCTCTGCTGCGTTTGCCTGTTTTTACACGTGTGCTATAGGTTGAGTAGGCTTCCAAGTCCAGGTCATTGCAATCCTTGTTGGCGTTCATTGGTAGAGATGGAGTGGGCGCTATGAGGGCCAGATTTAGACCACTCTATGAACAGTCTTACAGTCCTCAGAGCAAGTCTTGGCTGTATATCCTTCAGCCCTGCACCAGGTTTCTTTTGCTTGAGAAAGAGTCACAGTCCATCTGCTGTGCAAATACACAAATACAAAACCATCACCCATTTCATTAGGAGTTAGTCCTCAGCAGGATACAGCAGCCCTTTCACCTTTCAGATGAGGAATGAATGTTGTAATTGTAGATCAGGCTCCTGAGGGGAGCAATGAACGGAGTCAGCCTTGGCTCCAGGAAGCCACGAGGCCAGTGGTGCCCCAGCAAGTTCTGCGCCCACTGCAAAAACAATATGTGCCAATTCTTAGCCTGCCTTCTCTTACATGATCTGTCTTTCCACCCCATCTGGTGGGTTTGGGTGGCTAGAACTGAAGACTTGAATGGAGGTGACTTCTGAGTATCCAGCACATCTGTATCAGTCCACAGCTACTAAACTGTCTCTGCATCCTCCTCACAGACAGTATTTTCACAGTTAGCTTGTGGACCATAAATGTGGCAAGAGTCAGGCTAACTTTATCGAGTCCTGTATTGTTCTTAACTTTTTAATAATGATTAGGTATTACTTCTGTAACAAGAGAAAAAAAAGAACTGAACGCTTTGACATTTTACATGACTTTATTCTATACTTGGCACAACCAAAAAGATTAAAGAAGGGCAAAATTTTAAACTGGATCTCATGTAGATGCATACATTTCTCTGGAGGGATCTAAAACACCTTGCAGTGGTTGTCTCTGGGAAGAGAATTGAGTGCTGGGGAAAGGGATGTCACCGAAATGTCACCATCAGTGGAGGAGGACCAGGAGGAGAAAGGGGCAGGCATTGTGGGTTTTGGAGAAATACAATTTGTTTTACATGGAAAACAAAGACACTTGTAATTTCAGACATAGGCAGAACTTCCCCAGGTGCATTTAAAATAAATCAATCTCCACTGAGATGGCTGCTGGGAAAGATAAATTCTAATAGTCTAGAATGCAGATTTTTAAAAGTCTCATCAACCTGTTTTATTTTCTCCCTCTCTGACATGGTTTTTAACAGTCTCCTCTTTCTCTATTGGACACAACCAAGGAAAAGACACAAGGTCCCACATGTACAATATTGGTTACCAAATGTGATTTGTTCTTCCTTTCTCTAGCCACTCCTTCCTTTAAGTATGTATTCGCATGCATAACTTTCTCAATCCTTGCTAGGGTTCCTTTCATTTATCTATCTTTCCTTTCCTCTCTAATAACACTTATTGAGTGCTGACTATATTCTCTCTTTAACTTCATTTATTAAGTGCTTATTAGGTGCCAGGCACTGTCCTAAGCACTTTATGTGCAGCATATCATTTAATCTTCAGAAAAACCTTATGAAGTATGGTTATTATCTCCATTTGCAAAGTAGAAAGTCAAACATTAGAAAGATAAAGTATGTTGCCCCACATCACACATCTTACCCAGAATTGCTCACATATTCAGATTGTGAAAGTGCTATTCTTACTGCACTCCTTAATCTTTTTATTCAAATTTCACTTTTTTCCAAACTCCTACTCACTATCTAATGCCCTCATGTTATTTACCTCTCCCTCTTTTCCTCAATATTCCATTGTTTACACCGTCCCTGTGGTACCCTCTTTTGTTTTTTTTGCTCAAGTCCAAAATCCAAGTATGGGATTATTTTCAGGATTTCCTTTCTTGCCACTCAGAGCCATAGTAAGAGCACAGCCGTGGAAGCAGTGACCATGGACTATGTATTTGGCAGGGAGGTGAAGGCAGGGGACACAGGTTCAATCCCTGGCCCAGGAAGATCCCACATGCCACAGAGCAACTAAGCCCATGCACCGCAACTACCGAGCCTGCATGCTGCAACTACTGAAGCCTGTGTGCCTAGGAGCCTGTGTTCCCCAACAAGAGAAGCCACCACAATGAGAAGCCCACACACTGCAACGAAGAGTAGCCCCCGCTCACCACCACTAGAGAAAGCCCACACACAGCAACAAAGACCCAACACAGCCAAAAATAAAATAATAAATTTTTTTAAAAAATCAAGTATCTTAATAAGGCATTGGAAAGAGAGAAATTGTACTTGACTAAACATTAGTGTCCAGCTAGTGCTGGTAAATGAGTAGAATACATACATTTTTTTCCATGAACTGTAACTTATATGGGCAAGAGAAATGCAAATGAAATCCTATTCTGAACAGATGCTTTCCTTTTTAGCCGCAGAATATCAATCTTTGCAAACATGTTAAGCATAAAACAGCATTCCATTAGAGTTGCTCTCGTTCTACTCAAGTCGCTGTATTTCTGAAAGCATTGCTAGCATCATCATCCTCATTACCATCACTGTTATTACTCCGTAATGGAAGAGAAGGAGAACTTGAAGGAAGACTATCAAGATTCCACAAATAAAATTTATCTATATGTTTCACTCCCACCTTTGCACCTCATGAACTACGGATTAAGAAGAAAACAGGTGATTCTGGAACAAGAGAAAAGCATGCATAGTGAAAATTCATATGCAAAAGGCTACACTAAAAGAAGGAAAGACTTTTTTGTCTGAAGATAAATATGCAAGGGGACGCAGGTGCGCACACGCCGCACCGCCCCTGCGTCAGAAGCCTCGGCCCCACCGAGCCTATGGCAGAGACCTAACGGCATGACATCACTGCACCTCGGGTAATATGTGGTAATGAATTCATTGCATGGATCCATGACCAGAAATTCATCCCCGCCTCTCCCGCTCGCCCACCCCTCTCGCCACAGCCAGCCAAGTTTGTGTTGTACCACTGTGCCGCTCAGCCTGTGTGCTTAATGCATTCATTAAACAGGGGACTGGAGACAGTTTCCTATGTTTCTCATTATTTAAGAGAACAAGTTAATCTCCCCTTTGGGGGGCAGCAGGGGAACTGAGAACCACATGATCCTCTTACATAGTTCTTTGCCTGATGCTCCCTTGTTGACAGGTTTGCTTTAATAATTTTATTGTTGTGGCTGTGCAGCAAATTTTAGGGAGGTAGAGTTCCTTGATAGAAGGGTGAGGAGAAGGAAGATGAGGCTGGGAGGAAGCCGGGGGTGAGGGAAAGAGATGCAGCTGTCTGATATACGGCACATCTTTGATCAGATCTGTCTCCTTCCCTTCTGGAGTGCCTATCATATCACACAAACTGCTCCTGAAGAGCCCTCCATTTACCCTCTCCCCTAATTAAATGTGCACTTCATTAATGTAAATTGGGGGTTTAATGCTCTTGTTGAAATTCTGAAGAAAGTGCTATGGCCTTGCGAAATGCTTAAGCATCATTGCAAATTAGATTAGGGACCAAGAAAGGCAGTAAAATTAGAATGATAATGGCTGATGTGGCTTCCTGACAGGCATGACTATTCAGGGATCAATGGAATGGAGAACAGTTCCCCGAGCCGAAAGTGAAAGGCAGGGACAAACGTCAGCCTACAGATGTGGCTTTTGGAAGCACTTTCAATTAGTTTAATTTGGTAAATGGTGGGGATTTAGAGGCTCTCCGCCAGTCATACAAGACAAGAATACATTGAAATGTTTTTCACTTTTTAACATAAAATAGGATTGGCTTTAGATTTGCATTTCTCGAACAAGAAGATGGAGTGGGGTGGGGTGGGGGGTGGAGGGTGCAGGGAAAGTTTCCAAAGTGTTTCACCAACTCCGCTTTTGAAAATGGAAATGACTTTTATAAGCTTAGACTGCAACCTTCCAAAGAGTGGGAAAGGGGAGAGTAAATGTTCCTTTTCTGGTTCTCAGGGAGGCCTTAAATCCTAACACAGCAAGAGCCCCGTATGTACTGAAACTTGTGGTCCAAAGCCCACGACGGGGGAGAAGGCACCTAGGCAGCAAAAGATACGCAAACTCATTCATCAGCTCTCACTAGAAATACGTTCCCCATCTTTAAAAAAAAAAAACAAACCTGCTATCTCTCAGTTGCAGGACTCCTTCTGCTCCCTCCCCTCAAAAAAAAAAAAAATCACATTTTTGAAGGTAACACGAAAGAGGAATATTTATAATCCCGTTCCACAAATAGTCACCAAGCACATGTGCTTGAGCGCTGTTTCGAGGGCGCCCGTGGGCACCTCAGCTGACACGCGCTGGGCAGAGGGGCCTTTGGCGCTCATTTGGTGAGTGCTAAGTGAGCTTTTTCCTTTGTGTGGCCTCCTGCTAACTCCACCCCCCTCCCCAACCACTGGTGTCTTCACTGGAAAATAAATTGGCACTAATCTAGTGACTGGGGACGGTTAAAGGCAGGACAGCTTCTGTGCACAAAGACCTCCTTCAGATTTGCAGATTTTGACTACAGGTACCTCCTTGTGCTCCCAGAGTGCTGTCAAGCTCCAGTTGGACCTCCTCCCTAAAGGCGTCTGCATCTTTCATGAGTGAAGGGAAAAGAGATGATGCATCAGAAACGACGGTAAATATGACCAAGTCCCCGGTGACTCCCAAGGCTTGTTCCACCTCATGGCCCAGGGCAGTGATTCGCCTCCCAAATCCATACGTTTCCTTCACGGAGTCACTGAAGGTTTGCTGATAGGCTCCCCTCTCACTTTTGTTAAGTTAACAGCTCCACGGAGCAGCAAGTGTGGCAATAGACAAACCCACACAGAAAGGGGAGAGGCTCGGGCCCAAAAAGGAAGAAAGTGATCTCCACTCCCAGTGAAAATAAACCAGGGCAAAGGTAAGCTCATAAAATAGTTTGCACTGTCAACAATTTGGTGGCTAAGACTTCTCAGTTCATCATGAGGATGGTAGCAGGTCACTGGTTACAAGCAAATCCATGATTTATGGGCTTCATAAGGCCTCATTTCATAATGGCTGCCTCTCTCCTTCAAAAATCCAGACAAGTAGGAAAAAAAAATCCAAGTAAGTGATCCCAATGAAGTTACTACAAATAATAACAATAATAACAATATCTAATATTTGTATAGTACTTTGCTGTTTTCCAAGAACACAGACAAATCCGATAACTCTTTTGATCTGTAGTAAAGTCTTCTGAGGTAGAAAAGAAATGAATAGTTCTTTTTATTTTATAAATGAGGAAAATAAGGCTCGGGCCACTTACTTCCCCAAATACACAGAGTAAGTGGCGGAAGAAGAATTAAAACAAAAGTCTTCTTTTCCTAATAACTTTAATGTTGTTGTAAAATTGATAAATGATTATTGAGAAAAAATTCAAGTCATACAGAAATGTACAAAGAAGAAAGTAAAATGCATACCAATAATTACCAGAAATATTTTGCAAACATCCTTGCTTATATCTTCTTTTATATAGTTAATGCTAATAATGATTATAATAAGATCTAACCTATATTAACTTCTTACAAGGAACCAAGTACTATCCTTGGTATCTTGGATATTTGCATTTACTCCTTAGAATAACTCCTTTAAGTAAATGTACCTTACAAATGAGGAAAGTGAGGTTTGGAGAGGTTAAGTAACTTAGCCAAACTCACAGAACTGGGAATATTACTTGTAAAAATATGACCTTACTGATCATTTAAGTAGGTAACTTGCTTTTTCACACAATATATCATAAGCATTTTTCCATGTGTCTACCTCATCATGTTCACGGCTACATATATTTCACTGTATGTAAGGATCATAATTTAATTAATAAATCCTGAATGGTGGACTTTAGGTTGCCTTTAGTTTTTTTTCTTCTGTAAACACTGCTATGATGAAAATTATGAGCATACTTTCACATTTCGCTGGTAATCGCCCTAGGGTTAAGTCTTAGACATAAGATTTAGAGCAAAACTTACGTCCTTTAATTCCTGGTTTCCCTCTCATGCAGCCTCAATAATGGGTATCATGTCAACTCAATACCTGTGGGCTGGAGGTTTTCATATTTTTCGCAGTCGAGTTAGCAAAGTATGTTCCCAATTTGTGATCACTGCATCAAGGAAACCCATATCTAGGATTCTTTTTCTCTTTCAGGCACTTAGAGAATTGCCTGTAAGTATAGTCCAGGCCCTGAACAATAATGATGTGACAGTACTGTCATTTCCTTCCTCCTGTCATTCTACAAACACTTGACTGAATGACAAGAAAACAAGCCCGATAAGATAGAATTTGTGTTCTCAAGAAGGACACAGACATGTAGGAGACACAGGAAATAAAGAGGCAATTACCATAGAGTATGATAAATGCTATGATAGAAATATTCACATGATTCTTTCATGGCAACCAATGTGTGCACTCAGCCCAGACTGGTAAACTTAGGGAAGGCCTTCCCGGCACAGCAGACACCTGGGAATCCTGAAGGATGAGCTGCAGATACCCAGGCAAGAAATGACAAGTGGACGTTGCAGGTGGAAATTCTTTTTAAGAAGCTCTTTCCATACAGCTGTCTTCTCCAGAATTACTCCTCTTGACCCCTTCAGGCCAACAGGTGAGTGATAACCATTCTCCCCTGCTAACCTCAGGATACTGGATTATCCTTTTTTCATTTTCAAAAACTCTGCCCAGGCCTTTGTACATAGCCCATTATTACCCTCTCTTCTAATTACCCAGTTTGTGTGTGAGATGTGCTTCCTGTCAGAACCCTGACTAATCCAACACATATGTACATAAAAGATTGGACACAAAGCTACAGACTTTACTGTCCCCCTTGCCCTCACCCTCATCCCAAAGCCCATCTATGGAGGCAAGAGTGAAAATCCTAGCTCCGGAAGAAATGCAGAGCACTCAGGATTGGCCCTGTTAGTCTTGTTGGCACAAAGACCTAGCTGGGATATTTCTTTTCTGGCGCCAGTTAAAAATGTTCAATTCCAGCTCACTTTAATTTGCAATAAATGTGCCTAATTTTATTTTTAATTTCCTAAATAGATTGATTTGGCAAAGCCACTGCGCCAGCTCGAAGGTTAAATTCCTGATTGAAAATGCTAATATGGAATTCATTTTCTCAAACACTGATTCTCTGATTTTTGTGAAACTACTCTTGTTTAGATAGGAGTCAGAGAACTGTAGAAATGGGAGGTTGGGTGGATGTGAATCCAAAGGGCCCAATGAAGTTAAAGGTCTTGCCCAACGAGACACAGCTCATTAATAACATCTTTCCACTCTCCTAGAACCTGGATTGCCTGATGGAAGAAACTGTTGTTCGCACTGGAGAAGCAAACAGTTCTTTGTATTTTGTGATACTCTTCCTCTCTTGGCTTTCAAACCACTCTGAGATATGTTCTCAATTTTACTTTGCATGACTTGGAAAGAGATTTTAAAAAGAAAAGAAAAGAATAGTACAAGAAACCAGTAACAGTTGCTTCCTGGTCAGGAAAGTGAGGACAGGGAGAAGGGAGTAGGAAGGAGAATTACTTTTTATGAATTAATATGTAAATTGTGGCATTTATAGCATTTGAATTTATTATCTATTTGAAAAATGAATCCGTTTGTTTAAAAGGCGAAGAGAGCAAGCATCATTTGAATTCTGCTCAGCAAAGAGATACTGCCCAACTACTGCATGTTATGGACCATCCCAGGCACGACAAGGAGCATTAAGGGAACCGTGGCAGAGTTCCAGAGGAGACAGAAAAGTACAGAAACAATGGTAACCCAGCAAGGAACGTGTGAAATCACAGAACAGAAATGGAAGGGGAGTCATTTCCACTCGGTGTATCTGAGTTGCATACGCACAGATGGTTAGCACTGGGGCCGGATGCGCTAAGTGCGCAAACTGTCTGCAGAAGCCTGAGAGGGGAAATAAAGGACGTGAGCCGCTCGCTTCTGCTCACAGTACAATGGGTGAGGATAAGCAACAGTCCTCAGTCCCTCCTGAAGCCCAGCCTTGAGGGTATCCTGCGTTTTTCACAAAAGACCTATTCATAATGATGCCTTACTTGAGTATGATGTTTTAGTTTTTTAAAGGTTTTCTCAAATAAACGAGTTCTTTTCACTTCACTAGCATAGCCTCGCTAGACAGCTGAAGAATACTGCTGAGAGGACAGCAGAGTTAAATGCGATTTTAAAGGAAACTATCATTTTATAGAGAAGGACACTGAGGTCTAGGGAGGATATGGGACATTTAGGGAGGAACAGAGCCAGAAACTTCCAAGGTTGTTCACCTCACACATACAGGGGACAAAACAAACCTGTCTTCCAGGCACGCATTGCCTCCACCTGAGTAGAATAATTTGTAGGTGTCAATACAGTGAAGCGGCGTTTGATTCATATATACTTGTTTCATGCCTAGGTGCAGAATACCAAGCTTTTTTCTTTCTTTCCTTTCTTAGGGGGAGTGGGGCGCAGGAGGTCATGCATCTACTGTTGTTCTTTCACCTGGAAACGGCACCCCTTGAGTGTGGTTGTGTGACTGTAGACGAGGCCGGTCAGAGGTTTGCCTACTGGCTGCACACTCTACCGTTCACCCAGAGAACACTCTACGAGGAGGGGCTATTACATGTGTGGAGGTACACAGAAAAATCAATTACATATTAGAAGACAACGGATGATATAAAGCTGCAAAGGTCTGGGGCAGCAGTCGCTGCTATAGACAGCAAGCAGCGTGCAGAACATACGGAAAGAAAAAGGCACAGGCACATTTCTTCTTGAGTTTCTTGGATATATTCTATAAGTCATTTCATCTTTTACCCCTCATACCCCCTCACGAAATGCATGCCCTCTCCCCTCAGCCAGCACCCCACATCCGTACCCTCTGCATCTCTTGCCTTTTTGAGAAGCTGCCCCTGTCCCAGCTGGGCCTGAATGATTAGGTGTGGCCCTATAGCTCACTCTCACTTATTCAGCTGTTAAAGCAGCTTAAACCCTCATAAGAACATTAACATTTGGGTGCCAATAACAGATTGACCTTTATTCATAAAGTGCAAATAGTTGGAAGTCGAACAGATTGGTTGCCAGCGATTGCCTTTTATGTGCAGTTTAAGGCTTTGATTTCTCTCTCCTTTCTTCCTTTAATCTGACATAGCTGGCTTGAATACTGTTTGCACTCTAAGTAAACAGGGCCGGGGGAGGCCTCTGCTTTTGTAGCACAGTTTGCTTGCGAGGAGGAAAGGAGATGGGAGGGTGACTTTAAAAGATTTGCCTTTGGAATTAAACAATTTGAAAATGAATTGGAAACCCCCAAAACTGAATGGAGCTGTTGGAAGAGATCTGAACTGAAAGGGCACAAGAATCTTTTGCCCACGGGACTATTTATCCAAAATCGGCCATCTAGATACAGAATGAGAATGTAAGGATTTATATGAACTTTCTTGAAAGTTTACTCCATGCCATACACAAAAGGGAAACTCTGAAACCCACAGAGCCTATGGATTTGAAATGGGACCACACTGCACTGCTTTGTTACTCCCTTCTAGCCAGCTGGGAGTATTTGATGCTTAAGAGTGCAAAGGGTGGCTGAATCCCTTTAAACAAGTTATGTTGCCTTAAAACATTCCAAGGAAATATCTCTGAAGCATAGGCCCTTAAGGTACTCTCCCACACAGCATTCAGTTCTGGACTTTTTTTTTCCTGATTTATCTTGACAATGCTTCACTTTCAACAGCACAGCCCACACTTTATGGCAAATGGAGAGTCTTTATAGCATCTTCATAGAGAGCATGTGTAAATGCAAAGCTTCCCAGCAATCAGTTGCACCCATTTAGAAATAATAAAGTCTTTTGTGAGTCAACAGAGTGAATACAGGAAATGGAAGGTATGAAGCTCGCATGAATAAGACTTGACCATAAGAATAAGACCATTTCGTGTGAATGCTGGTTCTGCTAGAGCTTCTGCATTACCTTGAAAAAAATCTTAAATGTATGTTAGGAGTAAAGGAGCATTTCTTTTTGACCTAGATTATTTAGCATTGTGTTGTATATTAACAACTTTGGCTTTAGCATTAGGCAGATCTAGGTTTGTGTCCCAGCCCTTGTTAGAAGCTCATTAGCCATGTGACTTAGACAAGGAATTGTCTCAAAGCCTCATTTTCTCCTCTGAAATTTATGGGCAACTATAGTGCCAGTCACAGAGGAACGAGCATCCCTATGAAGCTCAACATGGCTCCTTGGCACCTTAGTATTTAGTGAAACTTAGTTATTGTTACATTATCAATTTTTAATTTTAGTGTTGCTGTCATAGGACTGTATGAGAATTTGACCAAAAGAAATAGAAAGTGCTTAGCAATGGACTCATCCCACAGCTAACCCCAACAAGGAGAAACTGCTAGTATTATTGTTTATTAACGCATACTTTTCTGTGCATGGACTGTTCCACTATCTCAAACTACATCATAGTTGTCTTATGGCAGAAAATAGGTCTTCCATTTCTTTTGCACCCCCTGATGCTCTAAGCACAATATTAGATGCAGAGTGGATGCTTAATAAATGACTTGTTGTTTAACTGTTTCTTCAATTTTATTGCAAATCACTTGCTCCAAAGCGAAAACCATAGGCATTATCTTTCAATCCTTTTCCTTCAGTCCCTCCACTTGATCTATTACTGAGTGCAGTCATTTTTTTGCTCGAGAAATTGAGCTGTCCTATTCTCCACTTATATTGTCACCAGGCTAATCCAGGTGTGCCACAACCTTCAGATGGAGAACACGCTCACCCCACGTCCTCACCACCATTCCCCATCTGCTGCCAGGTATTCTACAGACCCATGTGGGCAAATATTCCCCAGACTTCTTCTAGGTCTCTACCCAGCAATTCATGCTGTGGCCCCTGTAATCTTCCAGACTTTCCTTAATAATGATGTGGAAAGTTACATGAATGGAAAGAGTAAAAAGAAATAGGAATATTATCTACAGTGCTTTGATTCAGAGGTTTTTCCTGAACTCAGAATATCACAAAGAAGGCAAAGCCTTACCACATTTGCTAACGAGTTAGCCCTCATGCTATCATGTACCTGGCTTCAGTCCATGGATGCACAACTCAAATAGTAAAAAAAAAAAAAAAAATCACCTGACTGCAAATGGGCAGAGGACCTGAACAAAAGTTTTCCCAAAGAAGACATATAGATGGCCAACAGGCACATGTAAAGGTGTTCAACATCACCAATCATCAGGGAAATGCAAAACAAAACGACAGTGAAGTATCACCTCATACATGTTAGAAGGACTATTATCAAAAAGATGAGAGATAACAAGTGCTTGAGAGGATGTGGAGCAAAGGGAATCCTTGTGCACTGTTGTTAGGAATGTAAATTAGTACAACCGCTGTGGAGAACAGTATAGACGTTCTTCAAAAAATTAAAAATAGGACTACCATATGGTCCAGAATTCCTACTTCTGGGTATATATCTGAATGAAATGGAATCAGGAGCTTGAAAAGATAGCTGCACCCCTTCATGTTAGTTGCAGCATTGTTCACAATAGCCAAAACACGGAAACAGTCTAAGTGTCCAACAATAGATGAATGGATAAAGAAGATGTGGTATATGTATACAATGGAATATTATTCAGCTATAAAAAAGAAGGAAATCCTGCCATTTGCAAGAACATAGATCAACATAGATTATGCTGAGTGAAATACGTCAGAGAAAGAAAAACATTGTATGATCTCACTTACATGTCGAATCTAAAAATGTAGAACTCAAAGAAACAAATAGTATTTACTTGAAATTTGCCAAGAGTAAATCTTAAATGTTCTCACCACAAAAAAATAATTATTATTATGTGAGATAATGAATGTGTTAACTAACCTTATTGTGGTAATCATTTCACAATACGTACATATATCAAATCAACATGTTGTACACCTTAAACTTAGACAATGTTATATGTCAATTATATCTCAATAAAATTGGGGGAAAAAAAGAGGCTGTGGATGGCTCAGAACTACTACTAGAGGGAAAAGGCAAAAACCCTCTAAACCTCAGCTACTGTCACAGTGTTGTCTATATATATATAGTTTCTCCAAAATGCCAATGGAATACAGATGTCGAGCTTTAGATCACAATGGCTTTAGAATTTTGTTTTAGAATCCTGAAACAAAGGGCAGCAAATGAGGGAAAATTAAAAATTACATGCATGCATACAAACACATAAAAACAGTGGCACGGAAGGCAAAAAGAAAAAATGAGGAAAAACTTGAGATATTGAATTTCAGATTCCCAGGACAAATTCCTACTTTTCCAAGTGCCCGGAATTACTTCAAAAAAAGGGACCAGAGCCAGAGGTAATGAAAAACTGTCCTTCCTCCCAGGTTTCATGCCCATCCATTACTCACCCCAAGGCGGGGCAAAGTGTTTATCCTCAGTGGAAACTGATTTCTATTTAATTATTTTTTCTCACAGCTTTTCCTTCCATAATCAGAGACTGCAATGCCAACTAGCTCTCAAGCCAAGTCATTTTAATGAGGGAAAGATTTCAAAAAGATTATGGATGGGATTTTAAATGTCTACTGAAATACACACAGAAAAGTCTTCATTGTAAAGGCGGAAATGCTTTAAAAAGTATCTTTAAATAAATCCTCAATAACAGAGACTTGGCAGGCCCAGGGCTGCTACCCGGCCATCGCTGGGAGAGTGGGCTTTTTATGGATTCCAATCTAAGTGTTCGTGCTGACAGGAGCCCCTAATCTATACAGTATTGTTCAGTACTCGTGAGAGACTCACTAATTAGCAGCTGATGAGGTACAAAAGGAGTAAATTTTGTTTCAATTTAACGATGACCTTCATTTTAATTCCATTTCCTTTGTGAAAACCTGGAAATTATATGACCATCCCCAAACAGTAGAGTTTTAAAAAGCTCCTCCAGTCATGCAAATTGCTTTAATTTCTTACCCCTTTTACTGAAGGCAGCGCTATAGTGAACCTAATGTATTTGTGGAAAAAGAACTGACAGAAGAAAATTTAGTTTTGGGACTGTTGGGGAAATTTTGGCAGGGGATATGTAGGGGGGGAAAATGAAAGGTTTTAGTTTGCATTTATGACAAAGAACAATTCCATAAAAAGTCTGAGGATGATAAAAAAATAAAAATAAAGTGTTCGTGTCATCAAAACGAAAAGCACTTAATGCACTCGGAGACCTTAAATAACCCAGAAATCAATGCCTGGCACAAAGTATTTTTTTAATAAAAGTTTGTTGAGTGAATGAATGAATGAATTCTTTGGATGTCACCTAACTCAGTCAATACTGGTATTTTCAGCTGTAATGTTCCTAAATGCAGTTAAGCAGTGGATTTGATACACTGCTGGCACTAACAAATGTTGAACAGCTCGTTGAGAAAGCAATCCTTGGCTGCCCAGCAGGGAACAAGCTCTCAGTTGCTCAGGGAATAAGCCTGGCGGTACAAGCGCAAGTTGAAGAGGCAGCTGCCTGCCTCACCACCACCAGGACTTCTCAGATTGCAGATCCCAGCATCAGGGGTTCCCCTCTAGGCCAGCAAGGGGCCCAACTCACTGCAGCTGCTTGAAAGTAATGAAGGTCAGGGACATTACCATGGGCTTTTGGGGCACAGCCATTTCAACAAAGTAAAAATTATCATGGCATTTTCCTTTCTTTCTAATACCAAGTAATCTGTACAGAAGGCACTTTTCAGCTTCATATCATCCCTGACCCAATCTTCCGTGATGGGGTGAGGCTTAGAGATAGACTTGAGGATGTGTGCATCACAAAATACTTGGAGGGTTTTCAAAACTGAAAGTTAAATTATGTGAAAGCCAAGTCAAAGTGTCCTGTTTCCTACAATGACCCCTCCATCCTCTTGTCCACACACACATACACACACACAAGTGAATTGAATGAATGAATGAGTGAATCGTTGCTATAATAAATATACAACTTAATATGGCCTTTACATCATTGGCCACACTTAGTATGCACCCAAACCAAATATTTGCAGAGTCACTATGAAAAACATACAGAGGTTCCTCAAAATATAAAATTAGAACTATTGTATGATCCAGCAATTCCACTTCTGGGTATTTATCACAATAAAACAAAAACATTAACTCAAAAAGATATCTGCACTCGCATGTTCATTGCAGCATTATTTACAATAGCCATGACATGGAAACAACCTAACTGTTCATCAGGGGATAAATGGAGAAATAAAATGTAGTGTATATACACACAATGGAATATTGTCCAGCCATAAAAAAACAAAGAAATCTTGCCATTTGTGACAACATGGATGGACCTTGAGGGCACTGTGCTAAGTGAAATGAGCAGACAGAGAAAGATAAGCACCATATGATCTCGCTTATATGTGCAATCTAAAAAAAACCAAACAAACAAACAAAAAAAAAGATTGAACACACAGATACAGAGAACAGATTGGTAGCTGCCAGAAGTGGAAGGTGAGGGGTGGGTGAAATGGATGAAGGGAGTCAAAAGGTACAAACTTCCAGTTATAAAATACATAAGTCCTGGGGATATAATGTACTGGATATAGCATGGGGACTATAGTTAATAATACTATAGTTAATATAGTATATTTGAAGGTTGATAAGAGAGTAGATCTTAAAAGTTCTTATCACAAGAAAAAAATTTATAACTGTGTGGTGATGGATGTAACTAGACATTGCCTTGATCATTTCATAATATATACAAATACAGAATCATTATGATGTACACCTGAAACTAATATAATGTTATATGTCAATTATATCTCAATTTTTAAAAAATAAAAATTCCTGGGAAGAGTGAGAGAAATTCATCAATCATTCACACTCTGGTGCAGATTACTAAAGACCAACTGCTTTCCTCCCTTATGTCTATCTAACTTCTGGGGGAAGTTTCCCATGGATGAGCTCTGAGTAGCCATTCTCAGTAAACAATCTGTACTGAGACTATGTATGCAGTGTCAAGCCTATACACAATACGTTTAACAGAAACTCTATTTGCTAGAACTATAAGAAACAGGGAATGATAACATGTAATGCTTTTACAGCTTCTTCTCTTGCATTTCTTCATTTAATCTTCACATAACTCTGTAAAGGTAGTATTACCACAATCCCATTTTATAGTTGAAAAAAAGAAATTAAACATCTTGCCTAAGAGAAAGGAGATCTGGACTTTGAAACCAGACAGAGATCCCAAGACAGGGTATCTTTTACAATGCCAAGGTTTATCTCTGGGAAAGTTGTCCCTGAGAGTCTTTGGGAAAGGCATCCTGGTTGGTGAGTTCTAAGACATTGCTACCAACGCATGACAAAATTTGGAAAGTAGCGCAGGTACTGGCAATGACAGAAGTCCACATACAAGAAATAAGAACAGTAAGAGTGCTTTCAAATGTAGGCAAGTTCTTTCACCTTCCTCTTTTTAATTCCCATTAAGTCTTCCAGAGCAATTGCAGTCTAGCTGCATGCCTCTTCTTTCACCTGGACCATTTTAACAGCTCCTTCCATCCAAGAGCAAATTCTGCCTCAAGGGCATCCAGCATTGGCCTGGGTGGAGCCTTCCTTTTATAACAACACCAGGCTGCTCAGAGCTGGTGAGTCCACCACCGGAGGATGGTCTACTCTGTTCTGTGCCCTCTTTATGAGACAGGGTCCACCTTGAGCACATTAAGGGGTAGGAGCCTCACATCAAACACCAGGAAAGGTAATCACAAGAGTTAACAATTAATGTCTCAGGAAGTCTTCCATAACCCTATGAAATAGTACTTTCTGAGTTTCCTATAACTAGGAAGTAACTAGAAAGTGTAAGGCTGAATAGGCATGGTGAGATCCAGGTGTTAAAATGTCATAAACAATCTCTCTTTTTCTCCATCTCTCCACTCAGCTCCCCTGCCCACATTGTTCTCAGGCAGATTCTCCCTCATTGGGCAGAAATATCACCAAAGGCTCCAAACTTACATCATCCTCACAATTGCTAATCCCTCTGGAAACCCACAGAAATTGGCAGTTGACTCTGCTTGTGGGCATGGGGTGAAGAAATCTGAGAGGACTTCCAGAGGAAGTGACATTTACTTGCATCTTGGTGATGTGTAGGAGGTTCCCAGGCAAAGAAGGATGGGATGAGATGGGCTCTTCTATACTTGAGGGACTGTTGCATAGAGCCTGAGCATATTGGAGCATGCGGAGGAGGACAGAGAGATGAGAACAGCTGCCATATTCACTGAAAGCAGTTTGCAGAATGGCTAATTCACTGAAAAATCAACTTGCGAAACATTCAATTCATCATTTACATTTATTGCTTTACCAAAAAACCCTTTTGATTATTTACATAAAGTTTCCAGCAATTTGTATTGGGTCAGTGTCCATGGTTGACCAGCTTTTATTTTGAGAACAGTATTTTCAGGGGTCTTCAGTTTATTAAGACCTAAGATCATATGGGAGGGGTTGTAGTCTCCTTAGGACTATATTTAATATTCAGAGAAGTATATCTTCATCAATGACCAAATGTCATTGCTTCATATGGGAATGTTTTTCAGTTTCTACTGGTTCTTTCAAACTTTTCTCACTCTCTTAGACATTTCACTATGTCTTGCCAAACTTTATATTCTCTTTGGAGGAAGTTTTCAATTTACTGCTCAGACCTCATTGTCCTCACACTTTAGACATGTGAGAGCCACATATGGCTATCACTTTAAATTAATTAACATTAAACGAGATTGAAATTTCAGTTCTTCAGTCACATGAGCCACATCTGAAGAGATCAACAGCCACATGTGGCTCGTGGCTACCACATCGGGCAGCTCGAATAGAGAACATTTCCCTTATCTCAGGAAGTTCTACTGAATGCCATAGTAAACCCGCGTAATGAGTCCTGAGCCTGCTTTTTCCCTAGGATTCTGACTTTGATTCCCTCAGCTCTAAGCCCCGCAGTAGCTAATGAGCCAGCCTCCACTACTACCCCTGGTCTTGACTCCTCACGGCTCTACTTGCCAAAGGAAGAGAATTTAGAAAGCAAGCTCATGATTGACCATTTCCAGTTTGTTCATTTTCTAACCTAGTAGTAGAGTGAGCTGTTCCAATATTTTAAAGGTCTTGTGCAAAATTTTCTATAGAATGATCTGCTTCAATTAAATCCAAATAAATACTGTCATATTCTGTGATACTCTCCTCTCTAAAACTCCACTGCCCTTCAGAGAAGGAGGGGGAGTAAGAGGAAGAGAATGAAGGAGGGAGAGGAAAAGGGAGGGAGGGAGGCAGGGAGGGAAAGAGAGTGGAGGCAGGGAGAGAGACACAGAGAGAGAGAGAGAGATCCTCTTGTCAGCAAACTCCTTACTGAAAATATTAATTCCACTAAAAGCATCAAAAGAGTGCTTTTTTCCCTTAGAATGAAAAAAAAATACAGCTGAATAGCAAAATGGAAGGCTTGAATGAACATTTCAAGTCGTACCTGTCACAAGCCATTAGTTGAATTGCCTAAAGAAATCCCTTGACAAGTATAAGTGCTGTTTTTATGTTAGAGAGCTTCATAATGTTGGCCACAAGAAGAAATTTCTCCACAAAACCTCCCTCTGTTTAATAAAGTGATTTGTTCCAGTAACAGTGATAATAAAATTGCTGAATTGAAACAGGATTGTTCAATGAAAACCTGAATCCAATTTACTGGGCTAGTCTGATTACACTTTTATCTCTGTGTTTACTCATTTGTAGAATTGCTACCAGTCTTTTGATATGCAATTAATAGGATTGATGGTTTTCAGGACCAGACAGCAGTAAGAGGGAATGGAGCCTGTCTCAGGTAGCCTGGCAGCTGTGTGTGGCCTCTTTCAGGCTGTACACCTTGCTGGCTGTGTGCCTCTGAATGCTGGTTGACTGCCTTGCCTTGTCTTTTAAAATGAGATGGTTTTCCCTATGAAAATTATTTTGAATAATTATATCTATGGTAATGTATGCCCCTCCTGTCTATGAGTCACTCTGGCTGCTCATGGGATAGCCTCATGGCCCAGGAAAAACAAATAATGATTGGAATAACGGCAATAATTATCTAAAATTTAACTTTTGGAGTGATCTATCTTCCTCATCTAATCTCACACTGAAGTTCTTGTCACCACTATTAGTGGCTTCATAACAGAATGAAAAATTTTGACAAGCCATTTCATTCTCTGCCTAGAAATTTTTGAAGGCTTAAATGAACACATATTAAAGTTATTTTTGTGATTGTTTACATATGCTTATAGTTTTTCCTTATCTCCCTTGTTTGAGATGGAGCCATCTTGAACCCTCAAAAGGAATTAGTATAATCATACGATACAGAAAGTAAGATTTATTAAATCCATACTCTTTTTTGTGTGGAGATATTTGTCTTGTTTTGTTGTTTGTTAGTTTGGGTTTTGGTTTTGTGTGTGTGTGTGTGTGTGTGTGTGTGTGTGTGACAGATCAAGAAACTAGGAAAAATATATCTAATAATGATCTAAGTCGGCCTATTATTTTTATTAAAGTATATTTGACATATAACATCGTGTAAGTTTAAGGTGCACAGAATGTTAATTTGATACATTTATATATCGCAATATGATTGTCATTGTGTTAGCTACATCACAGATTTACCTTAAGTACCAATCAACCTCTAGCACATCACAGATTTACCTTAAGTACCAATCAACAGCTGAATGGATAAAGAGGATGCGGTAAATAGACACAGTGGAATATTATTCATTCATGAGAAAACTACCAGGTTATTTTAAGACCAGACCTTCATCATTTTTAGCAAGGACTAGTGCCTTTGTCTGGGTTCCTAGTAAACAGAGGCAGAAGGCGAACAGTGTTAATGCTTTATTGAAGACACAGTCCCAGGGAAGGAAGAGTGAAGTGAAAAAAAATGAAGCTAGGCAGGAAGGAGGGGAAAGCATGTACAGGATGGTATGTTACCAAGTGGATACAGCATCACTAGTAGCACAATCATGTCAGATAGTTCCCTATCTAGCTACAGAGAGGATAAAGGGACCACTGTGTCTTAGAAGTCTGTCAGAGGAAAGGAGGGTAAGGGAATGTCCACTGGCTGCTTTCTGTCCCCTAACTTTCACTGGTCAAAGTCCTTTCATTGGGGTATTAACAACCTGATGTTTCCTGGTCGTGTTGCCTGGTCCCTCAAGTAAGTCACTGGGGAAGCCAGAGCTTCCTGGGCCTTATTGGGTCAGAATACAGTGCCTTAGCCACTGCATTTCTCCATGGGCTCCCTGAAGACCAGGTTGGAAACCAGCATTCATCCACAGGGGAGGCCGAGACAACTACAGGCATTAGGAAATGAGGCTGTGGCTGCTAGAGCTTTACAGTCACAGGAAGAGTGTGAACTGTCAGCAGAGCTGATCTGGCTGACAAGCAGAGAAAATGGCCAAGGGCTGGGGGGAGAAGACAAAGCAGATCTGGAATGATGCATAAACTGGTCTAGTACAACTGGCAACATAAATCTATTTCCACAATAACGAGGAACATTTTTTCCCAGGTCTTGATCAAATGTAAAAATTATCAAAATATTTGTTGTGCCTTCCAAAATGGCATCTCCTAAACAACCCTCTACATTAAGTGGAGCATTTACATAATTGTAGCTGAGGTTTGCCAACTATCACTTTAAATATGTGATCTGTGTCATCAAGACACCCTCCCAAGATAAAAACAGGCCTCAGGGCCTTGAATGTGGTAGAAACTATTGGTAGAAATCACTATTTGAATGAATGAAAGAGTGAATGGTTAGCCAATTAGCCCAAGGCATGGACCTCTCCAGCCACATCCTCATCCCAGCTCTGCCTGAGTGTGCTGAATATGATCAAGACACTAAAAATGTAACTTCACCAAAAAAGAATTTCAGGGTCTAACAGTAGCATTTCTATTCTCACATTTTAGTGGAAATAGAGTCAAATATTTTCCACTAGCCTCAAGTCCCCTCCCTAGTCCCTTCACAAGTTTATTTCTTTAATTCCACATCTTGAATAGTAATTTTGGTATTAGAATGTTAGTATGAAAATATTTTTGATACATTATATACCTTTCTATAAGGCGCCTACAGTGTCATGTATTTCCTCAACCATTGAACAATTTCTAAACATTTTTTGAAATATGCTCTCAGTGTCCTCTCCAGTTGGTGAAGTACTTTATTACAGCATAGATAGTGACCTTAGTCTTTCATTCAAAGTGATAGTGTCTGGGAATCTTATTTATATGGCTACAAGAGAACCCAAATAGACTAGAAGTTCACACTTTTTTAATGTGCAGGCAGTTCTCACTTTGCATTTTACTGTGTGACCATTAAAAAGACCTTTCTAAGTGAAACTATGTAAATCAACCTAAATAATAAACAAGAAAAACCATGGTGATCTTGTAACAAATAAAAAAATTTGTCTAAACATTAAAAAGTCTCTTACTGTAAGTTATAAATATGTAATAAAATGAAAAATAATAACACTAACATTAATTTAATACACTAAAACATTAGAAATATTAATGTTTTATTCCTTTTTTTAAAAAAAAGCTACTAAGAATAGTTTTGTAGCACTTGCCTCTTTCTTATATACACATTAGCATCTTTTCTATGCATTGATAAATTGACATACTCCTTTCTAAATATAAATTGTCCCCCAATCTTTTATTCTTTGCACTGTCAATGTTATGAAATATCTCCAAGAGTTCCTTTAATGTTAAACTTTTTGCCAATGTCACTTCAACTGGCACATATTCATCCTTTGCATCACAACCACTTTCCTGATTTATGTTGACAAGTTTTGCCTTCACCAAGTTCCTCTGGCTGCACATTCAGAGGCTCTTGAGTAAGGACAGTGTCAACTTTCTCTCAGTCAGTTATTTCTTCCATATAAGTCCATTTAAGTTTAATTTGAATGTCACTTCCAGAATTAACACTTTTCATTTCTTTGTTGCAATTTCATCTTTGTTAGCCAATTCCCTCTTTCAATGACCCACTTTTGTAAAATGCCACATGGCTTTGTCAGTCCCCCAGATTCACCACGTATCTGCTCCTCAAATGCTGTCTTGTTTACCACTGATCTCTGGCACCCAGCATGATGGCTGGTAAACAGTGAGTGTGCAGTAAATATTTAATCAGCAAGAAACAAAAACAAAGCAAAACAAGGAGGCAACACAACAACACACTTTGTTGTCTGTGAATGAGCTACATAACAGATGCTCAATGACCAATCACTGACAGAGTCTGAAAAAGTGATGTGATTGACCACTGATCATGATACTTATTTGTTATTTACATAGTGATTTGTGGACTAAAGAACTAGCAGTGAAGTTTATGCAATTACTCACTGTTAATATACTGTAGTAACCAAAATTTGAACCATGTTGTTTGGTACTGATGCTATTTAAGTAAACCATAGTAACTGAAGTCTGTTCATATCAGCAATTTGCAAATTGAGGATTGCTTACATTTGATAGTCTTGCTTTTTAGACTTGGTGAGAGAAGCTAGCTAACTACCATAAGATGAAAGGAATTTGTCCCCATCTTGGCCAAGAAATACCCAAAGGAACAGAAGAACATATGTGATTTCTTATGCATATATGTGTATAAGTACCCATTAGAAACAGTACAGTATATGTTTTGGAATCTGACAGAACTGAGTTCAAATGTTATCCAATCTCTCACAAACTTAATTTCTTCATATGTAAAACCCTACTTCAAAGAATTGTTGTGAGGATTAAGTGAGATAACACATGTAATATTTTTAGTACAGTGTCTAGTTCACATTAAATGGTGTTAATAGTAGTAGAAGTAGTAGAATGGCGGTCATGATGGTGTGCTGTTGGGTACCTGAAAGAACAATGAAATATAGAATTTTAAAAAGAATAGAACTGGAATGCTGAACTGGAAAAACTTGAGCTTTCCAGAAGGTTATTACAGTACAATTTTATAATGAACTCATAGAACATTTACTTGGAAAATCTAGAACTTTAAATAGGTTTAAATGCCTCCAATTTAGGGGGGGAAATGAGCAAATAAGCTTTAGTGTGGTTCTATGCCAAGTCGTGGTGCCAACAAAGCATTTATGTCTCAGTTGTGAGCTTTACCCAACATCCATTTACCAGTTCCTGGTCTGCAAATCCAATTGCTCTAGGACAGAGATTTGAACAACAAAATTGGCAACACTGTAAGCTTGATAAATTGGAGCTGCCAGCATGATAGTACAACTGTAAAAAAGAGATCAGTTTGCCCATGTCAAGAGCTTGCGGTGGATTTACCTTTGAGCAAATTGATTTTCATTAACCATCTCATTGCCATACACACTTGGGAAATTTGAAGGGACCATATCCTAATTAAGACAGGTTAAATTTACTTACATTAAATTATAAAAATGACTAACATTAATCAAACAATTGACTAGTCTTTGACCTTTACAGCTGTGTTTCCTAGACTATGTTCTATGCAACATCAGTGCTACTGTGATATAGCATGTATTCCTCTCAAAAAAAGGGGGGGAGTCTTGTAGTCATGAATCTGGACACTCACGGTGTACAACAGCATTTGAAAGAATCTGAGAATCTCTGCAATTTAAAAAAAAACTCTTTAGATTAATCATATTTCCCAAAAATATTGACCATGAAACACTTTTAAAAAAAAATCTATTGCTTTCTCAAAGAATACAGTGTTTCATGCAACAGTTTTGAAGTGTCTCACAAAAAGTATACATCAACTAGGAATTCATAGCATTACATGATTTACATCTTGAGACACCGAAGAGATTTTTGATAATATTTCTGTGCTATATCCTTGAACAGCCATATATTTTGAAAATGAATTTCAAGTAGCTTTCAGCAACAATTTACAAAATGATCCACAAGTTGACCTAAAATGCTTTATTCCTGATACAAGGTCTCCCTTCACTCCATTCCATTTCATTGCACACCCTGGACCATGCTGTATTCCTCAAAAACCACTTTTCTCTTTGGGGAGAGTTTCTTGCTCGGTCCTCTTAACTGGTCCTCTAATTCAATTCATCAATAAGAATACAATTTTCACCTGCTATGATGAAGTGCTAGCTCTGTGTTAAGAGGAACGCAGAAGATAGGATTCAAGGGCCTTACAATTTAGCAGGGGAAGCAAAACTCACTTATGTAAAGCAATTAAAAATAATCCCAAAGGTTTTTAAATAGGGAAAGATCACTATGCGCTGAGGTCACTGGAAAAGACTTTGTGGACCTGAGTATATGAATAGGATGTAGAAAAGTGCAGAGGGAGAAGAGAGACAATTTCAGACTAAGAGGAAAGCATGACAAAAGTCAAACGGCAGGAAGAAATATTTGGATTCAGGAAGATATGGGAAAAAAATAGGTATAGAAGTCTTCCTATGGTGGAACATTCAGGGTATATGTGAAAAGAAATAATACATAGTACAGTCACTTTACACAGTGGAGGATTCTGACCACCAGATTAAGAAATTGAACTTGTTTTTTTAAATAGGAGGGAAACATGGTCATAAGGACAAGGTCATAAATTTGAGCCTGGTCTTAAATAATCAAATAAGTGCTCTAGAAAGATTAGCCTAGCATCTCACATGGAAAGGCTGGAGAAAGAAAGAGGAAAAAAAAAAAACGAAGGCCAGGATTGAAGTTAGAATGCTATTGAAGTAATTAATGTGTTGAGGTTCTTGACAGGTGAGAATAAAATAGGAGTAAAGAAAAAAATGTTGAACCCATAAATTTGAAGGCACAAATGACAAAATTTGTGCAAGAAAAGGACAGAGTTGAATACAACCCCAATGTTTCTAGTCTAGAAAGATGGGTGATTCTAAGAACTAAGTTTTGGGGAAAGAAGGTGAATATTTACTAAGTAGGAAACTAAAAAGCATATTTTCATGGCTTTCAAGTACAGTCTTCCACAATTTAACCCAAATACACATATCTTACATTATTTTCCACTACCCAGTCTTCAATTCAACAGTTATTTTACAAGCACCTATTGTATACCAAGCAATATTCTAGACACTGGAGGGAAAAAAAAGTGGTGTGTGCAGTTTGAGGCAAAGGGTAGAGATGCTTGATGGGTATATAAATAAATAATTAGGGAATGTGAAATCTCTCAATCTATTCTTTATTTTCAGATTAGAAAGGATAGGTGCTAAGATTTATTAAGCTCCTACTATGCACCGAAACTTTTAGATTCATCTAACTTAATTTCTACATCAACACAAATAAGTAGATATTGTTGCCCCCATTTTTCTTGATCAAAATCATCATTTATGAGGTTCCCACCATATAGAACCACTGAGAACACCAACAATGTGAAAAGCCCCTGGAAAATATTGCTTTCTATAAAAATATTGCTTACTTTCTTGATGCAACTACCAGGGACTCCTGGATGGATGGAAGGGATCCTTCATTATAAGAAAAACAAGATTCTTCAAGGCCTTTCAAGTCTTCAAAGATTCTACTCCAGGCCCAAAACAGCCAACCAGATTTCAAGGATTTTGAGATGTATATATTTTTCCATATTTTAACATCTCAAAGCTGGGGTCATCAAAGAGGTGTTTTATTCTTCTGGTATCCATATGTAGAGAGAAAGCAATAGTTTGCTTCATGAGAACTGTTAATTTTTTACTACCATTTTTGTCATGTTTTCCAATCATGGAGGCTGCAATTTGCAACCAAATGAACTTAATGATTAAAAACCAAAAGCAACATAAAATTGCACTAGAGGATTTTATTTCCAACCTACATTTTATTATCACCTTTAATTTATTAAATGCAAGCAAAAAAAAATGTTTCCTTAGTAAGCAGGAATCATTCAAGTGTTAAACATTACTTTTAGAGAGGTATTATAATGATTGTGCCATCAAGGTGTTTTTTGTTAGTTTTAAGTTGCTCAGGGTTTGCTCATAAAATTGGTGATAAGGGAGTCTTCGGTATTTAAACCCTCTCTCCATACATCAAATAAAAAAATTAGGACACTATAGCCAAAACCAGTTTAACCCCAGAAGTTTCATCTCAAACAAAGTGAGAAATAAATATTAGCAAGTATCCACTCTGTAAAGTGTCCGATTGAATGATCCTAAGAGTGGAGGAGTGGCTCGACACGTCTGCATTTCACAGCACACAGGTAGCCAACTCAGCTCTTTAGCTTCTGTCTTGCTGCCAGTGCTTTTGCTTGGCACGACTTCAAGGGCCTTATGTGTCCAATCCAAGGCAGCCCCCTTCAGGATACGTGAGCCAAGCTAACTGCATGCAAACCAGGCTGGGTCTTGGAATCAGTATACATGGGCATGTTGTCAGAGAAAGATGTTTATGTGTGTGAGAGTCTTACAGGACTGAATATAAAGATCAGAAGCAAGGTTAAGCAGAACGGGGCTGGGAAGAATTCCACATGTCCTCAGAGGACAGGCAGAGGATAAAAGAAGGTACAGTAGGGAGGCAAAAACAGAAGTGCATTCTTCACAGTCTGGCTGGCAAGCCCCGCAACAGTGCCATTCTTCAAACAAAACCTCCCTTGGCCCCAGATCCTGCACTGGTCATGCCAGCTCTATTGATTTACACAAAACCTTCAAGACTTTGATCTGCTACCAAAATGCAAACATTTTCAGCAATGCCCCAAAGAAGCTTTGTTTAAAAAACAGTTGATGTAAGGGTTTAAAACAGTCCATTAACAATCTCATGTAGAAATGTGTATACATATATGCCCACCCGTGCATGCTTCTACGCAAAAAAACATGTTTATAGTCTGTTAACAATGCCATGTGCTTATTACACATATTCACTTCAGGTCCAAGGCTGGCAATGCTTTTAATTTGCAGATCAAAAGTCAAAAATATAAAATTAAACTCTTCTTTCACTGAACCTCATGCGTATTCCCACCCAAAAAGAGAAAAAGGAAATCATACTCTACCACCCATCAGACATAAGCCAGGTGATTTATGGTTGGGTTTATGCAGACCATAAATTTTTTCACAGGGTAGAGTTTTAGGATATGAATTAATCACATAATTTTAGAGGCCTGAAATAGCCAAATGATCATTTCCAACTTTTTACTCCTTATTGAGTGTCCCAGTGCTTGTCAGTCTGATAAATACCCAGTCCATTATTACAATGAAATGGCTGCTAAAAATAATGCCCTGTGACACATATAAATGTCAGCTTCCCTGGACCCTGGGGTCTTGCTCAACCTGAAGAATGGGCTCAGTGAGCTAGCTGGAAAGAGCAGCTGGCAAGGTTTCTAAGTATGGAATAGGCAGCCAGGAGGTTTAATGGTGTGGCTCCTGTACTTTAAAGAAATTACTAAATAATATTTGTCTGCCTTGAGTCATTTGGACTCTATTTCTGTATCCGGTGAGTGTAAAAAGCTCTCTTTTGTTTAAAAAAAAAAATTGTTCTTTATCCATTCGAACAGAACAATAGCACCTTGGCTCCAAACTTCCTTTAAAAAAAAATGACTCACTGGTCCAGTTTTCCTTAACAAAGTCAGTATATTATGAATATACAGGCTTATGACGGGATATGATAGTACCCAAAGGTGGTCAACTGACTTTCAGCTAAGGCTTCCTCCAGCTGGAAAGTCACACGGCAGGAGAGCAACTTCCTAGTTCAGAGTGATGTGCTAACCTGAGAAGGCCAGGCAAGGGGCAACCGAATTTCAATTCTTTCATCCTCAAAAGAAGAATCTCCAAATGCTGTTTTACCTCAGTGACTTAAGTTCTAATTGATCCCAAGCCCAGTGTGTTCTTTGCTGAAGTTGAGGGCTAAAGAGACGCTGAGAAATTTTAAAACAGAGACCGTCTCTGGGCTACAAATAATACAGGCCTTTCCCAGCTCGTTACTGAACAAACTGCTTCTCGAATCAGCCAAGCTCTCTCCGAAACCCACATGGAATGGAAGTACCCTCCAGACTAACAAACACTAACAAAGACTCAACCGGGGTCTCCTCTGTCCGTGGAGGTTCTCCTAACCTGATTCACCAATATGGCTCCCCGTTCACTCTCCTCCTTCCAGCTGAGCAAACTTCCTCAAAGCCCCCTTGCTTACACTCTGCACCTTCTAATTCTACTACCGATGGTAAGGAGGGCATGAGCGTGCACAGCCCCACTCCTTCATTTCAGCATGTCCAAAGCCTTCCTCCACTAAATTTAAATGAAGTGTTGTGTAACTCTATTTCATCAGCCATCTGTGCAAGCACCCTTAAACATATATTGACAGAAACGTCCAGAGTCACCCTTTCTTTGAGGCAGACAGTGCTGGAGAGGGTGAAAATACTGCCTCTGGAGTCAGGTGAGCCTAGGTGTACAGTCCAGCACTGCTCCTAGCAGCTGGGTGGCTCTAAGCGGACATGCATCTGCTTGGGTTCCTATGTTTTCATCTACAAAACATGAAGAAAGTACCTCACAAAATTGTGGCACATTAAATGCTGTGTGTGAAACAGTATCTAGAACTTACGTCCACACAAAAAACCCGTACGTTGATGCTTATGGCAACTTTATTCGTCATTGCTAAAACCTGGAAGAAACCAAGATGACCTCCAGTGGGTGAATGGGTAAATAAGCTGTGGTACATCTAACCAATGGAATATCATTCAGCACTGAAAAGATAATTATCTATCAAGCCATGAAAAGATATAGAGGAACTTTAAGTGCATATTGCTAAGTGAAAGAAACCAATCTGAAAAGTCTACATACTGTATGATTACAACTATATGACATTCTGGAAAAGACAAAACTATGAAGACAGTAAAAAGATCAGTGGTTTTCAGGGGTCAAGGTCAGGAGGCGGGATGACTAGGTGGAGTACAGAGGATTTTTAGTGTAGTGAAAATACTCTGCATGATACTATAATGATGGATATATGTCATTATACCTTTGTGCAAACTCACAGAATGTTCAACATCAAGAGTGAACCCTAAGGTAAACTATGGATTTTAGGTGTCACTGTAGGTTCATCAGTTATAACAAATGTACCATTCTAGTGGAGGATGTTGATAATGGCAGGGCTATGGATGTGTTAGGGCAGGGGGCATATGGGAAATCTCTGCACCTTCCTCTCAATTTTGTTGTGAACCTAAAAATGTTCTTAAAAAATTAAGTCCTTAAAAAATGAAGAAGAGTCTAGCACATATTTTCCTTCTCATGATTACAGAACAAAGAAACTTTTATGCTCAGCAATTGCCTCAAGTAGACAAATATGTCTAAGGTGAGAGGTTACACACAGAATTGTTTAGTTAGAGTGCCTAGGTTTGAACCACAGCTCACTTACATTCTGTAGGGCTCCTATGTTCCAACAGCTTCCTAAAGGTGTTGAAAGAATGAAATGAGAAAATGCTTGGAAAATGCTTAACCAAGTACCTATGCCATCGATGGTAGTCGAGGTATGCAGACAGACAGCATGAACACAGGGCATGGCTGGTAACTAAGGTATTTACAACCTAATGGGAGGATGTTGGAGAGGAAGAATGAGATCAGGTTATGTGAGAGAAAGAAGCACTGTCAGCTTCGGATACCAGGAGTTACACGTGTCCATTAGAGGGCAAGCTCCCTTACATTAGTGGATTGATGACTGCCCATGCATGGAGGGTGGTCTAAAAAATATTAACTGGCTTTCTTGTTTTTTTCTCCCATTCAGGACATTCAGTCCTGTCTTTATTCTTCCCAAAAGATGTTTTGAATAATCTTAAATGAGAATGAGATCCATCCTCATATTTTTAAAAAGTATATCAGGGGGACTTCCCTGGTGGTGCAGTGGTTGAGAATCTGCCTGCCAATGCAGAGGACATGGTTTCGATCCCTGGTCCAAGAAGATCCTACATGTCCAGAGCAACTAAGCCACGAGCCACAACTGTTAACCCTGCATGCCACAACTATTAAGCCCACACTTTGCAACTACTGAAGCCTGTGTGCTCTAGGGCCCGCATGCTGCAATTACTGAGCCCATGTGCCACAACTACCAAAGCCCGTGTGCCTAGAGCCCGTGTCCACAACAAGAGAAGCCACTGCAATGAGAAGTCCATGCATTGCAAAGAAGAGTAGCCCCCATTTGCCACAACTAGAGAAAGCCCACGCACAGCAGCCAAACAAAAACAAAAACAAAAACAGAAAAAACAAATGAACAAACAGAAAAACTTCTCTAAAAGTACACCTGGGTCCTATACTGACCATAGCTTGAGGTGGCTGAGGTCTGGACATCATTGGAGGTATTGAAAAGAATCCCGTCCAGCTGATTTGCTAAGTCCTTCTCCAATACCAGCTTCACTCACCGGCATAGCAGTTACAACCTGAAGCCTGGTTGACTCCTACACCCAAATTCTTGCTATTTTATAGAACCTTAACCAATGATATTATTATGTGATGCAAAATAAAATGTAAATTTTGCAGTTTTAAACCTGACCCCAAAACGTGCAGAATGAGTTCTATATAATTCCATTCCTAATCTGCATTGAATACTGTGAACTTAGTCAAGTCTTTTCTTATCTCTGAGCACAATTTTTATCCTACAAAAAAATGAAGACCAAAGCTCTAAAATACAGTGATACGCAATTCCATTGTCCCAGGTTCCATCAACCAAGAAGGAAAGCAAATGTTTCTGGTTTGGCTTTGACCTTCCCAGATCCTGCTTAGTCTTAGAAAAGCATGGTGGTTGGGCATGAGGCCTCCAGAGCCAGGCTGTCCAGGTGTGACTCTCAGATCTGCCAGTCCTGCTGTTCCGCCTGCAGGCCCGGCAGCCTCCCACAGTCAGACAGAGAGCTGCAGGAGCTAGCGGTGGCAAGCAGCAAGGTCCTTGCGGGTGAGAAGGTGAGTGCAGAGGGCATTGGGCAGGACACAGGCAGTTGTGCTATGCACCTCATGGGATTGGTGTGAGAATTTAACTAAATAAGATAATATGCAAAATGATGCAGTCGTGCCTAGCACAGAGTGAGCACTTCTTAAGTTTTACTGGGATACATCAGAGACACTCCATACGTGTCCCAGTGCTGAAATAAACATCGGCTGTGAGCCAGGCACTTGGCTCACACTTAATTCTCACAACAACCCTGAGAAGAAGAAATTGTTATCGCCATGTTATACAACAAATGAGAAAACAGGCCTGGGGAGGTATCATAATAGACTCAGAAGGCAGAAGAAACTGATTTTAACACCTAAATGCATGCTAAAATGCAATGTTATCTAATAATTATAATATACATTACATTTTATTGTCTATACAGCAAACAACAGAGAATCAACTATTTTATTTTCATTCGCTAATAGTGGGCACTGCTCAGGAAATTGTGAGTAAAGTTTGTTTATCTGTTTTTCTGTGAACTTGGACATCTCCAAGATTACCCTGCAGAGTCCAATAGGGGTAGGAATCTAAGCTAATATGATCACTTTAATTAAGACTCATATCATCAGAGTCCAATCAACATTATTCTCTTGCATTTAAGGTTCCTCGAGTTAAAGTAACAGAAACATCAAATTGTTTCAGAACAAAAAGGAGATTTATTTATTATAAGAACACAGAGAGTCAGAGAACCCCAGGGAGGGAAGACCAGCAGGTCTCAGAGCAGCAGAACCAGGATCTGAAAACCTGGCAGGAAAGCAGCAGTCACTCTCTCGGCTATTACTCTCCCTGAAAGGCACCACACAGTCCCCTGTCTGCCTCGCTCTGCTTCATCCTTCTTTGCTAGTCAACTTCCTCTGCTTCTCTAAGCCCATCACCATTCACAGCTCCTTACTCAACGCATTCAAGCAAATGACCCAGGATGAGACTAGAATCTCTCAGTCCCAATTCAGAATTCTCAAAAGTAACCATATAGAACAGGAATACAGGAATCCCAAGATCATACACACACTCACACAGACAAATACACACACACACACACACACACACACACACACACACACATATCAGATAAACCTAGACAGCTATTATGAGCCTCTGGCAAAGTGAAGTGCTGCTACTTTGTCATATCTCTACCCATATTCTATCAGAATATCCAGGAAATTCTGAATATATTCAAAGGGGAATCCAGCTCCCAGGCATGAACAGTGAAAAGAGAGATGGAGGAAAGAGATTTTGAAATTGGATACCTTCGAGCTCCCAGAAAATTGCCTCTAAGCAGCAGCTGAGCAGGGGGGCTGAGAGTAGGCCTTTATGTGATGCTTAATCAGATGGCGATAAGGGGAGGGGGGCTGCCAGCTAGCATACCATCCAGCCGCCATGAGCCCCGAGAGCAGGGAGCAGTCTGCTGTAGAATTCTTTCACAAAGGCCTGGCAGAAATGGATGGTCCACACAGGGAAGGATCAATTGTAAAAAGTGGAATTAGTCATTCTAAATCATGCAGCTGTGGTCGAAGGGAGCTCTTCTAAAAATCATTAAACAATCATGTATTCCTATTGATTTATTCAAAATACCTTGAGGGAAAGCAGATTAAACACAAGGTAAAAGTAAGCTAATGCAGATTAAATGGATGAAGGATGGGCCGAGAGTTCCCTAGGTAGTTTTTGTACTAATGAGAGGAAAATTATATGTACACTATTACCAGGATAAAAGGGTCTATTAGAGGTCTTTTGCTTGACATATTTATGTATTTCAAATACTAAGTAGCATAGTGAATTAGGTTTACTCTGGACATTTGTTATTTTTATTGCATCTCCAAAGTGATAAACAGAGTTCTCTGTTGAGGGCAGCGTGCTGCCTCACTCCAGGAAGCCCTGCCTGAACAGACAGATCCCGAGGCCAGTGTGATTCCCTGGGTGTCGTTTATTAACAAACCCAGTGCAATTTGATTGCAAGGACAAGGCCTTTAAAATCCAGAGCAAAAACGCATAACCCGGAGGTGGAAATGAGCTTCAGTGCTCACGACGTCTATTCCCTGGGCTACATTTGAAGATGTCCTTTCTTCCTCAAGTGGAATTTATTCAAATACCTTATCACGTTAGAAAACCAGATATGTGGTATGTATGTTACACTTCCTTGTCATCTGCAATAGATACAGCAGGTGTTATGAGCCCCGGAGGAAAAGACTGAAGCAGAGACTTGGTAAATGAGGGGCCTGAGAACACACAGCTCATGAGAATTAGCATCAAGACTTCAAATTTTCTTTCACGTGGTTCAGGCTATTTCTGCTATACCATGTGCCACTGAAAATGCATTTGTGGTTCACTATTTAACAAAAAGGATTATGACCACTAAATTCCCTGAATGTTTAAGATGAAATTTATTGTTCTCCTCAAATGGTTCCATCTTTCCTGTTCCTCTCACTCTCATCCCAGTTTCAGTCAACTAGGAAATTGCATCATTTTCCCATCATCCCTCCGGACCAAAGCAATAAAATTCTAGTGATGTCCTTGTTTCCATGTTTTCCTCCTTCACATCCATTCTGCACCCCACTGCCAGCTTCGTCTATCTAAAATATTGCTTTTAGGGGACTCCCCTGGTGGTCCAGTGCTTAAGACTCCATGCTTCCACTCCAGGGGGAGCGGGTTCAATCCCTGGTCGGAGAACTAAGATCCCATACGCCACACTGCAGGGCCAAAAAAAACCATAAAATATTGCTTTCATCACACTACTCTCTATTTGTAAGATCCAGGGAGGCAGGGTGGCAGGCATCATTATTTCTCTACTCTTCAATCTGGAAAGGTGTCATAGAAGGCTGAGATTCAGGTTGCTTTTAAGAGAGATTACTTGTAGGACTTCCTAGGTGGAGCAGTGGTTAAGAATCCGCCTGCCAATGCAGGGAACACGGGTTCAATACCTGCCCCAGGAAGACATCACATGCTGCGGAGCAACTAAGCCCATGCACCACAGCTCTAGAGCCTGTGAGCCACAACTATTGAGCCCATGTGCCACAACTACTGAAGCCCACGCACCTAGAGCCCATGCTCCACAACAAGAGAAGCCACCACGATGAGGAACCTGTGCACCACAATGAAGAGTAGCCCCTGCTTGCTGCAAATAGAGAAAGCCCATGTGCAGCAATGAAGACCCAACCCAGACCAACAAAATACATACATACATACATACATACATACATACATAAATTTATTAAAAAAAAGATTACTTGCAAAGGAAGCATTTCTGGTTGGTGGAACTTGTGATGGCTTCGATCAGGAGTGGGTGGGTCAGAAGGAATGTCAAGAAGGTTGTATGGTTAAAGCAGAAGCTGAAAGCTTAGGAGATGCGCAAAAAAAAAAAAAAAATTACCCAGAAGGCATGCAAGATAAAGAAAACATAGAGTGAGGACCTGGGTGCTAACGACAAGTCATGCAATGTGGCTGACATCATTGCAAACTCCAATTAGAACCAACAGAAACATGCACCTCACTGTGTTCCATGGTAATAACTTTAACCAGTAAATATAGAGACAGCATTGGTTCTCAACTGTACAAATGCCCAGGATTTGTAAATCGATGATCTCCAGAGAAGAGACCCAAAAGTCTGTGGTTTTAGAAAACTCCACATATTTTGATGCACAACTAGGTTGAAAACCTCTATGCATTGCTTAGGCTCCTTCTATATATTAACCTCTTGCACTTGTAAGAATTGGTGTAATATTTTACTGAACTCCATATTTCAGTTAAATCATGTATTTCCTCATAAACTCTCTATATATCTCCAAGCAACTCTTCTTATCTACAAAACAGATATCATAGCCATATGCCTGTGTGTGGTCTGCCCAGAAAACTAGAGAAATAAGCTATTCTTGCCATGAGGTTAAATGTTGTCACATTTGTGTCCTTTATGTGTTCTATGTTTTGGAGCTATAAGCTGAGGAAATATCTGAATCAAAATGTACCTTGTATTTTCATAGCACTTAAATCCATAAATATATTCATTCATTTGGTCACTGCTTCAGTCTATGAAAGAGGCAAAGGTTCTTATTATTCCAACGTGCTGATGGGGAAACCAAGATGCAGTGATATTGAAGGACTTGCTCATAGTTACATGAGCAGGTATTAACAGAACTTACACTAGAACCCTACCTTTAGAATTTAGTAATGTGATGTTCTTTTCCATTAAAGCACTGTCACTTTTTAACAAGTTGGGTACAAATCTGTAAAAAAAATCCCAATCTAAACTATGATAAATATTTTTTTAATATCCACATATAGATTTCATCAAAAATTTAAACACAGATAACAGCAATAGGATTCTCTCCTCAATGTAACTTTGTGGTAAAGTACTTTGACAAAGTCTTTTAAAGTGTTAACAAAAAATACAGGGCACATATATGTATTAAGAACTAATGATGTTACGACTTCACTCATTTCTAGTTCTGTGCTTTTTGGACATTCGCAGTACACAAGTGTGTGCGCGCACACGTGCACGCGCACACACACACACACACACACACACACAGGCCATTATACACTCTAAAGTTATCTTGAACAAATCTAGACAGCGAAAGCTCAGATCTATGAAATATCTGTTTGGTTACAACCGCTTAAATACTAAAGAGCTCACAAAAAGAGCCAAAATACTGTCCTGACACACATCATCAATGCTGCAAAACACAAACTGTAGTCCATTCTGATCTGTTTAGGATGACATTCTACTCCCCAAATCACCAAATCATAATCCGGGCTGCAATGCTAATCAAAAGGATACGGGATATGGCTTCCTCTCTCATTGTGCAATGGAGAACGAGCTTTCAAATGGTCCAATTCAAGAAGAGGCATCAGAGGAAGACTTCTTAGTTCAGAAGGCCTTACCCAGTTGACAGTGTATTTTGTCCTCCTCTTGGGGGGACAGTTTCACTATGGCCATGTAGGTTTGGGACAGGAAAGGGCTTTCTGCTTACTGAAAATGAGTTCTATTCACAACTGTGCTTTTTCAGAGTTTGGCCGTCCACATTTTCTTGGACGCCGTTAGAGTTATAAAATAAACGCTTCCAAGATTGTTTTCTTAAAAGTCAGTCCAACATAAAATAAAATGAAAAGAACTTTTCTGAGTCTTCAGTTCAACATGGGTGCATTTAACTAGGAACATACCTTTTTCTTCCTCTCTTTGAAGTTTTTCAGACTGATCTTTGTTTTTCAGTCTCAGCACTGGCTCATTCCAGTGGAGACTTCTGTTTGATGGCTGGCTCCATCCTAAACTCTGGGACAATATTTGGATGTCAGTTATTTATTTAAGATCTGAAATCAGGCAAATACTGAGACAGGTGTTTAGGAACTGGAGCACCGGTTGAGTAATTATAGAACTTAAGCCTCAAGGAATATATGGCCTAGCCAGCAGTGTTCACACAGATAAGGTATCATTATCCCATTTTAAAGCTGGGGCATGTGAGGTGCAGGAGAAGTAGGTTCATTTGTTAATGAATGCACAGCTATTTAGTTAAGGAAGAAGGGAGGAAAGAGATTGAGGTGGAGGAGAACTGGATCCCAAACTGCCTGCTTTTTTAAAGTATACTGTTTCCACTGCACGTAGAACAACTAGTACAGCCCACCCACTACACATTCAATCCCAAGAACCCAGCAAAGTGGTTGACAGCTTGGATTCTAATCTAATCACATGGGCCTTGGCTTGAACCTTGTTTCTTCCATCCACTGGGCGCGAGAATGAGCAAGTTACTTTATCGAGTGAGAAAAACATAGAGCAAATGTCTCACAGAGACAGCATGAGAATTAACCAGGAAATTACATATCAAGTTTTTATCCCATTTATCTAGCACATGATAAATACTTACATATATTAGCTATTGTTACAAATCAACGACTATAATCTGTTTGCCAAGGGTCCCTTTATAGTGATATTTGGAAGCTTTTGGTAATTCCAAGAAAGGGAAAAAACTGTCTTCAAACAGGTAAAAAAGAAAGTAAAAAGAGAACAGATTTTTCGTACAAATTAGCATGACCTCCCAATCACATGGGCCTAGCTGAGGTCCAAGCTGATGATCAAAAAGGCTTTAACTGATTTAATCATACGACCATGGGTGGATTTAAAGCAAAGCTAATGAAGTTTATTTGCAGAGTCTCTCAAATTGCATGGGCTCTTCCAAAGCCTTGCCAGGGGATTTAGCAAAATGTTCAAGGGACAGTTTGATATTTTCTCTTAAATCATATCCCCTGAATTGTATAAGCTTCAGGCCCCCCAAAAGTTGAATTTGCTCCTACAATGATGTTCCATATATAACTCTTCGAAAACCAAATGAAGCCACATAATTGCGGGCAGATGTCTTCTTCATTTGGCTTTCTGTTTTACAGGTGCCTTGGTACTAGCCACAGGGGCCAAGAGAAGGGGTCAGGTTACTGTTGTACTGTACCAGAAACAAGATGGTCCCTTCCAGGAATGTTAAAACCCACGGACTGGGCACAGCTCCAGGGGACCCGCTGGAGCTCGGGATCAGGTGACTCAAACAATGACCCAAAGAAGACAAATTTCAAAATCCACCCAAAGAATTTGAAGATGTGCCATTGGTTCACTTAGTGACTCCTACTGAGGAATTAAAATGGGCCATCATGTGGAGCCTGGCCAAGAGAGACACTCCTTCCTGAGTAAAAAGCAGTTTTTGACTCTTTGAAGAGAAAGCACCATAATGTCATTAAATACACAAGGCTTATCTGGGTGAAACTATACCTAAACTTGTTTCACCCTCATATTCCTTCCATTGCCCTACTCCCTGACATCACGGCTTGGTCATCACTTTCTAAGAAGAGATGCAGCAAAGAAAAGGGAAAAACTGAACATTTACTGAATTTTCACAATTTGAGCAAAGTATTACCGCAGCACTGCACATATCATGTCATTTCATCATCACAACCGTCAGAAGTCCTGCACTTCACAGATGAAGAAACAAGCAAAGAGAAGCAGGGAAAGACAGTGAGTGATGGAGTTAGGATTCCAAACTTAAAATAAAAAATAAAAATCTAAACATGAAAAGTTAAGCTGGTCTCTTGGATTTTATTTACTTATGGTACGTCCTCCATTAAACAAGCAGCAACATGAAAAGGAGTTAAGAAAAGGGAAATTACGAGGGGAATGGAATGATTTCTTCCCTCACCCTCTTTGACCATCTGGACTCTACTCCTTAAAGTCAACTGGGGTTAGAGAAAGGCAAGAAGATGAAAAGAAAGGGGAAGAGGAAGGAAGCAAGGAAGAAGAAAGGAGAAAGAAGGGGAAACGATGTGATGGAATTTCAAGAAGCGTTTGCACCTCACTGGATTAGTGGAATCCCCAAGTCTAGAACTAATCTTAGTAAACTTTTAAATGGCACTCAAACAGGATAGTGAATGATCTAAATTGGATAGACCTGAATTCAAATTCTGGTTCCAACTGCATGTTACTTTACTTCTCGAAGCTTCAATTTCCTCATATGAAAACTGTGATTAAAATAGTGCCTGCTGCCTAGGATTGTTAGAGGATTGAATGTGCTTATACATGGTAAGCACTTGTAAAAGTGCCTGGAACACAGTAAATACTCAATAAATGTTAGCCATTATAAGGCTGTGGAGGAATTCACAACATAGCTATCATCCCCTTCATCATCGAAATTGCACATGGAAACTGATATAATGCCAGCATTTATCCACTGGTTCATTTACCCTACAGATTCTAATGTGTACACCCTGGAAGCTGAGGATAGAGCACAAAGAAGACAGATCCAGTCCCTGCCTTCTTGGACCTCACAGTCTAAAGCAGCCTTTATCCCATCTAAAATGCAGGAAAAAAAATTGACTAAGTCTGCTTTTTTTTCTTTTCAGTGTCGCTCCAAATGAACCTCTTTACTGCAATTCATTTACTTGGTGGTACTAATTGCTTGTAAAGAACCTGGTAGCTCTCTATTCACTTCAAAATGGTCTTTGGTAAGGGTGTATAAGATGGCTTAGTAGAGTGCAAGATGCACGCAGTCATTTCTTAGCTAATCCCTTTAGAGATAAGTCTAGTGCTTGCTAAGTGTCAGAATGGAGTGTCTAACATGGGGGAGGAAAAGCCTTGATCTGTATTGGTTCATATGCTTTCTATTGCCTGGCGAGCCTCAGCTCTTCATTTTCAGGGAACTGTCATTGATGAGACATCTTTTTGTCATCTAACATGTGTTTAGTGATTACTTTATCTGTAAGTGGTGGAGATCATACCAAACGATTGCTTTCTCTGTCTAGTTAAAGCTGACAGGGTTGTCACTACTTCAGTGATGGATTCAACACCCCAGCTTCTTTTTGCAAATATGTCTTATTCTATATCAGAGAAATATGGACAGTTCGAGAATGGATTTAGCCAGCAGTAGACAATGGATTCCATATGATATTCTTAGAGTCAATATCAGAAAACAAAGGTTTATTTAAAGTTTGTCTTTCCTCTATCCCATAGCCCAGAGCTTGTTCTCTCCCTTCAATGTCAAAACGATTAATTTAGTCAACCATTTAATGCTATTTTTTTTGAAACTGTGTTCATGGAAGATGGTTGTACCTCTCCTTTCCTCCTATCCAGGTAACAGATATGAATTCCAGCCGTGGCCTCTAGGGTGAATATTCCTACCTTAACGGGCAGGAGTGATGCTAGTGGTGGGAATTTCTAGCCAGGATATTCAGGAAATCCAACCGCTGAGAAAATTATTTGAGTAACTAGAGCTTTAAAGATTTCCTTGAATAACAAGTAGGGAAACAGCCAGAGTTACTGCTAATAACAGGCAAGGAAATGCTCAAAAAATATTTAAAAGGGATATTTTATACACACACACACACACACATCCTCTTCTTGTTTGGAATTAATTGGAATCTGAGTATTCTTCCTCAAAGTCATTTTCTTAATTCCATCATATAGTTCTCACCTTGAAAAAATGGACTAGAATAAGATAAACAAGATCTTGATAAGGAAATATACTGGAAAAGGTCAGGGCCTCCATAGAATTATGTACCTGGTGCTAAGAAGGGAAGGAGACAAGAAAGTTGCTGAAGCAGTTGGAATGGGGAATAGGAATGGTCACTCAACCAATCAGCAATGAACAGTGAAAAGGTCAGGCTACTTCCAAACGTTACCTTGTCTTTCACAGGCTAAAGTGAGCATTAAAATTCTGAAGTCTCCCTTGCTTCCCAAAGTTTAGCAAGAACAGAAAATGGCATCACACCAAGATTGTGATGATATTTAGAAATGATCTGAACATCTGGGGGTAAATATGAGGTCACCCTTGGAGCACTGCCATCAACCTGGTCACACTCACCACTTCTCCCCACCCCCTCCATCCTTCCCCTCTCCCTTCATGCATATCCATGGGGCAGCTGCCTGATAAATCAGACAGAATTCTTCAAAAGGCCCCTGAGGGGCTGATAATCACAATAAATATTACAAGTTTGTCCTCACACAGACCTTTCTTCAGAAGACCTTCTCGGCTAGCCAGTTTAATTGTT
The DNA here is from genome assembly GCF_030028045.1 of Hippopotamus amphibius kiboko. Classification (NCBI taxonomy): domain Eukaryota; kingdom Metazoa; phylum Chordata; class Mammalia; order Artiodactyla; family Hippopotamidae; genus Hippopotamus; species Hippopotamus amphibius. The sequence continues at coordinate 54,701,344 of NC_080188.1, forward strand.
ATGACTGCTCTTTTTTTCTCTCATATGGGATGGATGAAGCACAGTGGCTTCCATGAGGTCACCCAGCAGGATGGGTCCCCCACCATACAGCCTAGAGAATCAATGATGTTGCAGAACAGAGCCCCATAGGAGCCAACAAAAATAGGTCAGTGGCTTTCACAAAGGACTTTTTAATAAAATAGCAAAATCCATTTCTGTACCAAGTCATTTTAGCGGGTTGTGCTATGTTATTTCAGCGGGCTCTACTAACACCAAAATCAACCAAATGGGGAACTACCTTTTGTAGTGTTTATAGGATAAATAGTTCTAAGTGGTGATTAGCTACATTTTTAAAAACAGCACTTTTAAAACAAGATCTACTTTACCAGTCCGGTTTTTCTTGAGCCAGTAACAATTGATGTGCGTTCTCCTAACACAGTGATTCTCAACCAGGGACAATCTTGCCCAGCAGGGGACATTTGGCAATGTCTAGAGAATTTGTTGATTATCACAACTGGGGGGAAGGGTGCTACTGAATCTCGTGGGAGGGCCCAGGGCTGCTGCTAAACACCCTACAATGCACACGACAGCCCCCCACAGCAAAGAGCTCTCTTGTCAAGAACCTCCGTAGAGCCAAGGCTGAGATTCCGGTGGCTTGGAAGCAGATGAGAATTGGGACAGAAAAGAGAGAAACTGGCTTGTAGAATGTTAGCATCTCCTGGTTTCTTCCCCAGATTTGGACAGCAGGAATCTATTCCACTCCCATTGCCACCTTTGCAGTAAACCCTCCAACTTCTACCACATCTATCTCTATTTCTAACACATAGGTACAAGATTTTTTGGTTTTGTTGATTTTGTCTTGATGATAAAAAGGGTATCATGCTGTATCCAATCTTTGTAGGCATATTTTTTGCTCCAAATTGTGTTGCTAAGATTCATCTGTTTTTGTGGCCAGCTTCAGTTCATTCGTTTTGACGGCTATATACTATTCCATTGTATAAATGAACTACAACTTATTGTGATGAATATGTAGGTTGTTTATAGGTATTTACTATTATGAACAGCAGTCTAACAAACATGTTGTATAAAACTCATAGTGTGCCTATATTTTTTTGTAAATATATATAGGTAGATAGATAAGTATGGAGTTATATATATCCAGATATTAACAGTGATTATCTTTATTAGTATAGGATGATTAATGATTTTAATATCATCAATAATAAATATTTTCTTTTTCTTATTTATATTTTCTATTTTTTTCTACAATCATTTTTTTTTTGTAATAAAAATGTCTTCTAAGAAATAGATTCAGAGACATAAAAAACAAACTTATGGTTACCAAAGGGGAAAGGTGGTAGGGGGGAGGGATAAATTGGGAGTTTGGTATTGACATATATACACAACTATATTTAAAATAGACAGCCAACAAGGACCTACTGTATAGCACAGGGAACTCTGCTCAATATTCTGTGATAACGTAAATGGGAAAAGAATTTTTAAAAGAATAGATACATGTATATGTGTAACTGAATCACTTCACTATATACCTGAAACTAACAACATTGTTAATCAACTATAAGCCAATATAAAATGAAAATTAAACAAATTTAAAAAAAAGAATTTACAGCTAAAAATCAGACAATGTATTTACAATAGTCAGACATAGATTTCAGTTCCGGAGATTTCCAGGGGACACTGAACATTGCTTATTTTAGGAGTACCTGGCATAAGGTTAATAGTATGGACACTGAGTTCAGACACCTCTGAATTCAAATCCCTACTGTTTATTTCCTACTGCTTTTGCCTGTGTGACTTTGAACAAGTCATTTACCTAACAAGCTTCATTTTTTTTTTTTTGGTAAAAATTGGGATAATTCTTATATAAGCTTTATATTTTAATTAGGTGAATTTTAATACCTAACAGGAATTTTTTAGTGATTAATGTAGATGGTAGATAGAACACCTAGTAGACTACTTAGCCTTTAATAAACAGTAATAAATCATAGTTATTTCTATTATTAGCTACTTGGAGGACTTCCATAAAATATCCATTTCTCCATGGGTTGTTACTCCCTACTCTTGTAACTAAACTAAACAGGAGGTGATGATCAATTTTAAAATGCTTACATTAGCACAGTTTGTGTCTGATAGATGCAGATTTCCCTGCAGGAATTATACATTCTTTGTTATGCTGCTGCCTAGAATAAATATTCTAACGATTCAACAAAGGCACTAGATGTTTTTATTGAAAAAAAAAAAACCTAGAGTAATAGATTCTGTGTGGTTTGGCCAAAAGATGGACATGTGCATCAACTGGACAAAACAGAAAATTGAGTAAGAGACCCACATATATGTAGTCAACTGATGTTCAACAAAGCTGCTAAGGAAACTTAATGGAGAAAAGATAAGCTTTTTGAAACATGATGTTGCAACCATTTGATAGCCATATACAATTGAGCTTCAATTTGTACCTCCACAATATACAATTAAAAACTCAAAATAGATAACCAAATATGAGAGCTAAAAATATAAATCTTCTAGATAAAATTAAGAGAAAGCCTTAGTAGTCTTCCGTAGTAAAATGTTGCTTAAAACTTAAAAAAACATAAAGTATAAAATAAAAATTTAATAACTTGGAGGAAAAAAAGTAATGGCCACATCTAAATTAACTCAAATTCCACATCTGCCCATATGTTGAAAGTAGACAAACTAAACACAAACTAAACCTAACAAATGTAATGGTAAGATAGGCATCAAGAAGCCAAAACAAGCAACACTCTTCTCGTCAAGGTCCTTATACAGAATTAAAAAGTCAAGTCTCTCCCAATAAAAACCCATTTTCCTAGGAAGAAAAAACCTGCTTGGATTGGTTGCAAAAAATATATATAGGTAACTGATAAAATGTGAAAGTAAACTTTATATGATCAAAGAAATAAAAGACTGCTACTAGCAATAAAAAGTTAGTTTTTATCCTATTCACCCAAAAAAACACACTCTAAACACTATATCATCCTCAAGTTTGCAGTCTGACCATTCAAGATTAAACCTGTTGATTATAAATCATAACCAATTTCCAGCCTATGTGACCAGGTGATGGCTGAGGAGCAATGTGGTCACCACGATGTGGTTCTCATGTGGTCCCTTGTTCTCCTGTGCTGCTGCCTCCCAGCCGCAGAAAGCTGGAGTGGAGGCTATACCCTCAAACATTAACCAAGGCAGACAGTACAGAAATGGTTCCATTGATCCAAGTCTCTTTCCTTACTCTCATAAAAAGCAGCAGCACCCTTTTCCAAGGTTGTCAGAAAAAACACAGGTGAAGACCTGAACTAAATTCACTCTTTTTTTTTTTTAGTTTTCCATCTCATTTTTCCAGACTGGAGAAAATCTCAATGCTTCCCTAGGTAACAAAGGATTTTTTTTCCTTTCTATATCACAGAGCCAGCATCCCCTGTTGCATACAGTGGTTGGAATTGTGTGATCTGAACGTTGAACAAGAAATGTCATGTCAAACTGACAAAGAGGTGCGAGGGGCATGCAGAAAAGAAAAGAGGGGGAAAACAGGGTACTAGCAATAGCAACAATTCATCTCTAAAGCCCCAAAAGTTCCTCCTTCAAAGAAAATGCCAGTCCTACAGGAAACCAGAAACTATAAAGAATGTAAGCTCCTGTCAGGTACACTTCTTTTGTCATTGGCAAGAAAAACAGACAGGTGGCAGAGTTCCTGCTCATGCTTCTGCATGAAGTGACCCAACCATGCACAGAGACACATGCAGAGAGACAGATCTGCAGGCTGAAGAGATACTAGACGCAGAGAAGCTCACGGTGTTTGCCAGAGGTCTTAAGGGGATCTTCTATTTCATTCCGTAGTAATGCCCTTTTTGTTGACAAAAGTAAATTGATGATAGTCAAGAGGGAAGCATTTGGTGGAAAAATTCTGTTGACCCTTCTCAGATTGAATTTGACCACAGAACAGGATACCAGCAGTTGCAGAAATGATAGATTATTGTAATGACTGCCAGAATGGCCTTTTGGCATGTTTAAATGGCAATAAATTTCACCAGGAAGAAGGCAATTTCACTACTTTAGAGCAGTAAGGAAACATGGTGTTTAAGGTGTAAATAAATTGTGGGTCATTAACAGCAAGCATATTCTGTCCGTGGTGCAATTCTCAATCAGTGGCTATTCATACTTAATTTAATTACGTGGATTTTCTTAGCCAATAATGCTTTTGGGTTCCAGCTCACAGACTTCCCATGCTGACAACTTTGCTCTTTTCCTGTCTTCCTTATGTCCATAAACACAGCCCTAGTTTCTACCTTGCTTTTCCTTCCACAGGTACATAAATACGATCAGGGTAGTTCAATAATGCTAGCTCACTGAATAGCCTACTGAGGTGATTAAATTAGAGACTGATCGGCTATGTGGTCTTTTCTTTGGCTCCAAAGTCCTCTTCATCCCTCGCTCATTAATCTGGCTCAGTCCTTCACTGAACTCTGCCATTAAAGGAGGAGGCAGGAGAGAGAGGTGTGCAATGAAGTTTGACATTTCCTCAAAAATGATTGTATTAAAACCCACTTACATTTATAGTTCCATCTCATTTGAGAATGTTAATAAGTTGCAATTTCATCAAGATAAAGGTATTGGGATCTAATCAAGTCAAAGGCTTGCTCACACTGGTATAGATTGTGCTTCTCAAGCATCACTTTAAAAGGTCATTTTTAAATACAGCTTAAGCTGATAATTAGCAAAGTTCATTAATAACAGTCTGCTTATGGACTGTTTAAAACATTCGGGCTCCATCTACAGTATCAGTTTCAGGCCACATTCAGCTCACTTCGAGCTTCTGTCAGCTCTGACCTGAGGAACAAACTCCAGGAGACACACTCCAAATCAGGCAGGTCCACACCGTGCTGTACAGAACCACATTAGGGTTGAGCTTTGCTGGCCGAACAAGCACAATCTCTCCAAACTTCTAAATCTCATTTTATACCGAGCACAACGTGATCATCCTTTCTCAATATGACTGAAACGACAGTCCAGGTCATTAGTCCCAAGCCTCACTGAAACGACAGTCCAGGTCATTAGTCCCAAAACTTGGTGCCTGAAACCAGGCACCAAGGTTTCTTTCTGCTGGCTTTGTGCTTCCTGGAATGCTTTACTGAGACCACATGGGAAAGCTTTTCTGTTCCCATAATTTTATGAACTGCCAGGAACATACCAGTAGCCCCAAACACTTTGAGGCCAAAAACATCATCACGTTTATCTCAGATCATCCCTGGGAACTTCTGAAACTCTGCACAGCTCGTGTGTGCCACAGAGGATACAGGGGTGCTCACCGCAATGAATTACCCACCAATCCAGGGATCATGTGATTGACATCCCAGGTAGAGATGGAGGAGAAAATAGAAGATAAGTAAAGCAAATTACCAGCAGAAGTCTAAGCAGGCAAAATCTGAGGCAGTCGGTTGAAAAGCTAGGAAATTTATAACAAAAGAATCATTACTTGCAGAGGTTGGAAGATTTTAGAAAATGATTTATTAATTGTCTGATTTTACCAATGAGGAAGTGGGACCCCAAAATCTGAGTGGGTTTCTCAGGGACAACAGTTTGATGACAAAACAGGATTTGAACAAAGATATCTGGACGCCTAATTCCACTACTCCAGTGAACAGGAAGAGAGAACCACCGAAAGTGCTGTCAAAGTGGCCTGGGGATCAGCAGACTTCAGGAGCAGCTGCAACCTGGGGCAGCAGGAGCCTGAGAAAGCCTGCAGGTGTCCTCAGCTCACCCCTGGGCATGAGCTTCTGTGCTCACAATTCCTGAAAACAAAGGTCTAGTGTATTTGGGCTGCAGGAGTGGGAATGCACAGTTTTCCAAGTCCACACGTTGTTTCCAAGACCCAGGCTCATTTTTGTCATTATTGCTAGAGAGAGAGAGAGGATACTGGGGAAGCCAGGGTATTTTTAGACCACAGGGCAAGGTTATCTGGCTGTAGCCGAGATAAATGTGAAGGGTCAGAACCTTGCCAGTCTTCACTGCAGTAGGTCAAGTTGACCCCATGCGAGGAAGATGGAATTTTTATAGAAGCTGTCGACATTTAAAAGCACACAGTCACGTGCAGTGATAAGTCAAGCCTCCCATGTTTTTAATGGACTTGCCTCCCAGCCTCACTGCCCCAGCTGACGATAGCCTTATCTCTTAGTGCTTAGTTAACGCTCCAGCTAGATCTATCCCCAGTCAGGCAGGCCAAGGGGAAGTCAGTCTGCACTTCCTTTGTTTACCATCTCCGGCTAAGCTAATTGCAGGTTCGCGCAGACGTCCCTGCGTGGGGGTAATGATGCCCACAGGGAAGGTAATGGTGTCGGTGATGATGATACTGCTGCTGATGCCAGCATGTGAGGTGGCTGTGGACAGCCCTCTCTACTAATTGATGGGTGCTCAACTATTAAAGCAAATAGCCTGAGATAAGATGTAAATGAAAGAACTTGAGTCAATACATGACTGTTTGCTTCACCTTGGGAATAAATATGGTGGCCTCATGACCAAAAAAAATTCATTTTCTTTCTGTTTGACTTCTACCTGGTTGGCTTCACGATTTGCTTATTCTGTCAGGTGGATCAGGTACAATTAGCATGTCTTTCTAACAAAGATTAATAACTCTTCAGGTCAACAAAGGGCAATTAGATGTGGGATATATTATACCAATACAGTATGAAGGAGACTTATTTATTTGATCTTGTGCTATTAGTCATATGCATGGTGTCGTAGACTCCCACCTATGCCACAGCAATGAAGGAGAAAAACCAGTTCATTCAGGTGTAGGTAAGAGACCCTTTAGTTTAAAGCTAATTGCCCTTATACAATGCTTCCAAAAGAGGGTTGTTTTGAATTGGCTTTGTGAAGATAGCATCTACTAAGCAATTAACACATGCCAGAGACTATGCATGTTTTATGTGCATCTTTTAATTATTACATTAATCTTATAAGGCAGACATAGAAAAAAGTGCTTCTTGCTCACCCAATATCCATTCTCCCTTTTGTCCTCAGCAATAAAACCCTAATTTCATCCACAGTGACAATACTGCCAACTAAAAAGACATTTTTCAGCTTCCTTTACAACTAGGAAGGCCATGGGAATAATTTCTAACTAATGAGATTTATGCAGAAGAGTTGTTAGGGATTTCAGAGATAGTTTCTTTAAGAAGTCATCACCGCTTTTGCCCTTTTCCCATTTCCTCCTTCTTTCTGCCTGGAAAACAGATGTGATGGTTGCAGCTCCAGCAGCCATTCTGAACCATGCATCAGGATGTCAAAAGGAGACAGGAGGAGCCTAGATCGTTCTGATGACGTCTCTTACACAGAGGGAAATAAAGTTCCATCTTTCTTAAGCTACTGATCCTTTGGATTTTCTATTATATGTAGCCCAACCTAATCCTAGCACAATATATAAATATTATTATCATCCCTAAGAATCTGAACACAGGTTGTCTGACTGTGGAGCCTCTTGTGTTAATGCTGTATTCAATTGTTTATCAAAAGTAATTGAACCCCCCCAAAAATAATAAATAAATAAATGAAATGAAAAAAAAAAGTAGTGGGAAGCAAGTGAGGAAAAAGAAAAAAAAATTAAAACGTAATTGAAATGGCAGCCTCTTACCCTTACTCTTCACACTCTTCACTAAAGCCTTCTAAGATTCATTTCACTCCTTCAAACCAAACTGGCCCTGTTCTATCTTGCTTTAGACATGTGCATATGTCATTTTCTTTAAGTGGAAAGCCCTTCTCCCTATTCTTTGCCTGGATAGCACCTACTTGGCTTTTAAACTTGATTTAGGGATCACTTTCTCTTAAAAAAAAAACAAGGAAAACTCCCCTGATCCCTCTAGTCTGGCTGTGGTTGCCTCTGATATACCATCCTAGTTCTCTCATCACTTGCAGTTATCACTCAGCATCAACTCCCAATAGACTATAAGGGAAGACACAGGGTCTTGTATCTTGCTCACTATTAGACAGAACAGTGCCCGGTGTTCACACAAGGCCAGGAATAGTGCTTTTTCATATTAGCTAGACTAGAAAACCTCATAATTGATGGGACATTGGGCAGGGTCCTCAGAAGGGTCTTGCCTTAGCAGTGAGGATTAATCAGCCAGAGAGTAGACATGGCTCTGGTCCTACTAACAAATCTTGAAAGCAAAACCTGGAGGTATCTTAACTGTGCCCCAGAACACAATTTAGCAATATTTTTATAAACTTGCATTAAATCAAAGAGTACCAGACATGCAAAACAGCATGAATACGTGACCCATAATGAAGAGGGGAAAAAAATCAATTAATTGAAATTGACCCAGATGTTAGAATTAACAGGCAAAAGCCTTAAAACAGTTTTTATAATTATCCAAAATTTAGGTAGAGATGTAGAAGATTCTTTTTTAAATCCAAACTCAGCCTCTAGAGATAAAAACTATAATGTGTAAGATGAAAAAATATGCTGAATGATACTAATGGCAAATTAGATACTACAAAAAGATATAATAGTGAAGTATAAGACAGGAATATTAACTATCCAAAAGGAAATACAAAAAGAAAAAGAATTTTCAAAAATGAAAAGACCATCAGAAAACTTTAATAACTTTAAACAGCATACAGATGTGGGTAATTGGAGGCTCCAAAGGAGAGGGAGGAAAATAGAAAAAATCTGAAGAAATAATGGCAAAGAATTTTTTCTAAATTTGATGAAACCCATGAACCCACAGATCTAAGAAGCTCAACGAAACAAAAGCCCAAGAAACATGAAGAAAACTACACCAAAGAATATCATAAGCAAATTGCTTAAAACAAGTCATAAAGAGGCACCCAAAAGAAAAATGTCACCTCGCATTCAGAGGGAAAAAGATAAGGATGATGATGATTTCTTATAAAAAAAAAAAAAAAAAAAGGAGGAAGATAGAAATATCCTCACAGTACTGAAAGAAAAAAAAAATTGTCAACCTGGAATGCTACACCAGCAAAAATATGTTTCAAAAATCAAGATCAAAACCAACACTTTTTCATACATACAAAAGCTGAAAGAATTCATTGTTAGCGGACTCATATTACAAAAGATGTTAGAGGAAGTCCTTCAGGCAGAAAAAAAAATGATAGCCATTGGAAAGATGGATCTACATAAAGGAATAAAGACTATCAGGAATTGTAATTTCATAAGTAAATATACGACTTCCTTCTTATGATATAAATCTCTTTAAAAGATAGCAGACTGTTTAAGCAAAATATTAAAAGAATGTACTGTGGATTTTATAACATATGTAAAGGGAAACTTATGACAACAGAAAAAAAGCAAGAAAGGGAGAAATGGAAGTATTATTGTAAGGTCTTTAGACTGTATGTGACCTGGTATAATATCAGTTGAAGGTGGACTGCAGCAAACTAAATACGTACACTAGAAATGCTAGAGCAACAATTAACGTAACAAAACAAAACAAAAAACTATACCGGATAAACCAGCAGAGGAGATATACAACAGAGTCTTTAAGAATGATTAAGCCAAAGCAAATCAGAAAAAGAGGGGGGAAAAGGGAACAAAGGAAAACAAACAGTGAAATGGTAGATTTAAACCTAATCATATCAATAATCACATAAAATGTAAATGACCTAAATACTGCAGAGATTATCAACTTGGATTAGAAAAGACCTCTCCCTGAGGTCTTTTTTAACTATTAGGACCACCTCATCATCATCATCACCACCACCATGTTAATCACTATCACTATGTTCTGTCAATTAGTCTTCACAACCATCCCATGAGTTCAGGGATCTTATCACTCCCATTTTATAGATAAGGAAAAAGGAACACAAGAGGGAACTTTGCCCAAAGACACAAGGCAAGACAGTGGTAAAAGCAGGATTTGAAGCAGGCAGTCTGACTCCTGTGCCTACACTCAGAGGCACCATGTCTATCAGTCATTCATTCACAAAATAAATATTTATTGTCTTCCATGTGCCAGAATCCATGCCAGCCTCCAGGCAGGAGGGGCTGAGCACTAGGCAGGAGGAAGAATGTACCCTGAAAAGCATGAAAAAGAAGCAGAAGAGGGAGGTGTTAGGGACAGTGGGATAGTTGGGCAGAAGGAGGAACCTTTGCCTATCTCAGCAAAGGGTTCTACCTTTGCTTATCTCACAGGTTTACCGGTAGAAAAACTCAGAATTCCCCACAGGATTTGGCCTCTGATTTTGCCATGTGTCCTGCCCCTTTCAGTGTAGACTCTGGAGTCTGACTGACCAACAAAAGGCCGGCTCCATCACTTATAACCTGGGGCAAGGGTCTGTTAATCTCTCTGAGTTTCCCCTCCAAAACAGAAATATGAACTCTTAGAGCCTACCTCATTGAATTAAACTGTTGGGAGAATTAAAGGAATGAGTCCATGCAGGTAGAGCACGAAAACATTTTTTTTTCCCAAAAAAACTTCTTCTGGAAAATCTGATTCCGACAGCTCAGTTGGTTAATGATCTGGAAGGCTTCTCCCAAGACTGAAGAAAAGAATTTCCTCCTGCTGCTTTCTCCTGGAGAAATGTACAGTTCCCCAAAGACTTCTTAAAAGACAGATCAAAACTGTTTCAGCAGGGGATGATCCTTTTCAAATGGAAAATTTTGGTCCCCCTGGTCTAAACCCATCCTCAGGCCAAATACTTTCCTCCAGGCAGCTATTTAGAATTACAGTAATAGTTATCTTTGGTTGACTGACCTGAGGAGCCAGGAGCTATGAGAACATTCATTTAAAATTAAAAGGAAAAAAAATCCAGAAATCCTTACTGAACTACTGGTTCCAAAAGACTTAAACTCAAGATCAAGCTCAATTAAATTTCATATCTAGTTCCATTCCATCTCAGCCCTAAACTTATGTTTTATTCATTTATTACTTATATCAATAATTATTTTTATATTCACTATTTTTATTTCTATTTATTGTTTATTTATAGCTCACTCACCATGCAATATTAACCAGGCTATATAACACAGGCTCTGATGGAAAGGTGAACTCCTTTTTCATTTACCTTTATAAATATTTCAAATCAGTAGCCAAAATGCACAATTCTTCCATTTTTATATAAGCTCCTTGATGTGCTAGGTTATGAAGTACTACAAATTCTTTGCTATGCGTCCCAAAAGAAGTACTTATTATAACTGTCCCCAAAGAAGATGCTTATACGTAGAAATGATATGTCACCGACTACACAGCAACTAAGAACAGACCTCCCCAAGCAAGCTGGAGGGCATACGGCTTTGTGTTAGAATAAACCACTTAGTCACAGACCAAGTAGAGGAAGTGAAAGTTTTGTCTGTATTTATCTCTGTGTTGACTTTAAATCTGGTTTAGTAGTATACTTAATCCAAGCACTATACAGCACAACTATAAAGATGGCAAGTTCCAGTCACTATAGGAGCAAAGCATTATTGAACACACTACATTGCGTTTCATAATTTTATGAAAATTATCTGTGCACTTGCCTCCACTCCTAGAAAGTGAATTTCTTTAACACACAGAATATGCATTGGTTTTTTTTTTTTTTTGCATGAATGAGTCTGGTAAATAATCAAAGATTCAATAACTAACAATGGAGTTGTATATATAAAAATATACCTAAGGGAGTTCCCTGGTGGCCTAGTGGTTGGGACTTCGGGCTTTCACTGCCATGGCAAGCCATGAAGCACAAACAAACAAACAAACAAAAATTTATATATATATATATATAGGGGGTGGATCAGAACCATGCAAAGGTTTGTTCTACTGAAAAGCGTCTAAAAAGAACAAACCCATCCTTCAATTAACTGCAAGTACCCTAAGACTCCATACTTGACCATTCTGTAATAACAGAATCAGAGCCCATTTTATGAGAACTTACTGTGCATAAGGTCTATTGTCAGATGCACTGCATTTCCATAAATATGTTGCCATTTAAACTTCACAACATCCCTAGGAAGTAGATTTTCCCCCCTGCTTTCACATAAGAAAACTGCATATTGCCTTGCAAGTTTTACCCTTTTTACTAAGATATTTTTTGTTGTTATTAATAAATAAACAAGATATTGAATAAATGACACCTCAAAGTTTGAAACAATTCAGGCACATTGTGTATTCCCTTTCCCCTTGTTCCCTGGAGAAATTACAAAATAGTGCTCTCATTGCAGGGCAGGATCTGTTTGAGGTAAGTATTTCCACACTTCACGGTGGCTTTGGTCAGTGGATGGGGGGAATTATCTCATTCTTACTACTAGCCCTCTATCTTTCCCTTTCCTAGGTCTCTTGTTTAACTATCCTCTCTATCCTCTGACTTTTTCCTTAGGGAACAGACATGTAAATGGGAAAAAGTCAGACCCCACATCTAACCTTTTCAGATATTTTTCACTGAGTTTCACATTAGTCTCACACCTTTGCTGAACTGTTCGGAACATACCTGGTTCATATAACACCAAAAAAATGCATCGTAGCAGGCATATTCAATAATTACAGTTGTATAGTGTGCTATTCTCAAAATAATTGTTTGTTTTAAATTGCCTCTTTGGAGAAATAGAGACACCGATGTAGAGAACAAACATAGGGACACCAAGTAGGGAAAGCAAGGGGGCGGGAAGGAATTGGGAGAGTGAGATTGCCATATATACATTACTAATAAGAAAAAAAATCAAATTGTACACTTTAAATATATGCAGTTTACTGTATGTCAATTACATCTCAATAAAAGTTCTTAAAACAATTCATTGTTTTCAAGGACTTCTACACACTTCAATAAATATTTAACAGAAACAACAAAAACAAAAAATTAAAAAATTAAATTGCCTCTTTGGGACTTCCCTGGTGGCACAGTGGTTAAGAATCCACCTGCCAGTGCAAGAGACCTGGGTTCGATCCCGGGTCTGGGAAGATCCCACATGCCGCAGAGCAGCTAAGCCCAGCACCACAACTACTGAGCCTGCGCTCTAGAGCCAGCAAGCCACAACTACTGAAGCCCACTCGCCTAGAGTCCCGTGCTCTGCAACAAGAGAAGCCATGGCACTGAGAAGCCCACGTACCACAACGAAGTGCAGCCCCCGCTCGCCACAACTAGAGAAAGCCTGAAGGCAGCAACAAAGACCCAACACAGCCAACAAATAAATAAATAGGTAAATAAATTTTTAAAACATTGCCTCTATGGAATTTCACCAGGAATTTAGAAAGGTAGCTTTAATAATGTCTATGAACTGATGATTATTCTGGATAACCAGTACCTAGCATAGTACCTGCCACAGGCAGGCACTCAGCACATATTTTTTGAATGAATGAATATTCTATTACCTGTGATTCTAAATAGTCCCTGCCAAGGCTGTCCTCCCTTATATCGCTAATCAGGACAAATTCCAATCACAGTCCTATTACATGGCCCTGAAATTGGCAAGTGTGTACCACAACCAGAAAGGATGTCATTGCTTAAAAGGATAAGAGGGGCCTGGCCAGCCAGACACACCACGTGAGTGCGCACAGGATCACAAACGGCTCACCCTTTGGGATGAGAAGAGAGAAAAGAGGTTAGGAAATGTATTCCCCCATTTCATGGAGAATGATCCAGGGCTTTTTTTGATCACAAATCCCCGAGGGCGAGCATTAATTAAAAAGGTCACTACAGAAAAGCTTTCAGGACAGAATATTAAAACTAGCTACAGGGAGTAAACATTCCCAACTCTTTTGTATTATTTGACCCAAAATGACTTTTCCTCTTATGTAATAATTGTCTATAAATTTACAAAGAAACCAAGGGATGGTGCTAAGGACAAGATGGCATATAAAATTTTATTCTGAATTTATCCTTAATGCAGTCTCTTAGAATTAGCACTTCAAACTACTGGTATTTAAATAAATTGTGGCCTAATGTCTTTTCTTCAAGCTGTCAGTTCTTAATAATTGGCCTTGCCAATTGATAGCCAAATATGAAGTAGAATAGGAGGCATTATTTTATTTGCAAAGCACCCACTAACTGTAGTATGCTGTATCCCAAATAAAATACTTCAGAGTTGATTCCATTTCTAAGTTATACTCATGTATACCTATAAACACTGATTTATTCTCTTCTCTCTGATGACAAAAGCTAAATTAGTCTAAAAATTATGAGCATTGCATTTGTAGAGTACTCCTGTGTTATAACTATCCCATCTCTTTAATCAATTTGCCATTGCAAAGTGGAAAATGATTTAGGAAAAGCTGTCAAACAGGAGAGAAAGAAAATCTAATCTGGATAAGTTATTAAGAAAACTGCTTCTTTGAGTCTTTAACATTTAAACTGTCTGCAGAGATTTAGAAATGAAGGTGACGGGAGGGCAGGAGGGTTGGGGCGAGAGGGGCGGGGGCTGGGAAGGGGGACTGGATGCCGCCAGGGGCACTGTCCAGCCCTAGGACAAATGGAAAGGAAGATCGGGGAAGTTACATGTCGGGGGATAAAGAGAAAAAGCCACGGAGACAGGTGGCAAAAAGAACAAGTATGAGACAGGGACATGAATACGGGAAGAGACAAAGGGGAACATGAAAAGCAGAGGAAAAGGAAAAGAGAAGCCAAGAGGGGTCATGGAAAGAGAGAGGGAGAGCAGAGGGCGCCTGCAGGGAAGAATGAAAAGCGAAACTGGGAGAAAGAGAACAGCTCCTCCATCATCGGCGTTGCCTTCTTCATCTTCGTCTCTTTTTTTTTTTTCAGATGGCACACTGACAGAAGATTAATTCAAGTCAGCTGCTGAAAATAATTATTGCATTATGGGAGCAGTAATCATTATTTAGAACATGATTAAATATGTCTGCACCTATTGACTCTGCCTATGATTTATGTATTTGTTTAGTCAATAGTCTAATGTAAATGATGTAATTAATTATAGATGGTGGTGTCAGGTCATTGGTGAAAACAATCTGAGGAGAACAAGGGCTCTGTTTTTTTCATGACAGATGCAGAGAGGGGGGGTGGGCTGAGTTGAGGGAATTCCAAGGGAACTTTTTCACGTGTGAATGGCGGCTTGGAGCTCAATTTGCATGTTGTCTTGCTCTTGTTCAGCCTTCGTTTAGAAATTGAAATAACTTGTTAAGCAAAGGGGAAGGGAGCACATGATTGCCGAGAGGACGCCTGGGACTTAGGCGGGTGAGGAGGTGAAGAGCCAGCTGCTCCCTAACACAGGGGAGCGTGGCACCATCATTTACCGCTTCATAAAATTAAATGTTTTCCAAATTAAATCAGTAGGCAGCGTGCAGGAGGCCTACTATCTCTAATAACAATTTTTCAATCAATATTAGGGGCCTTGCTGGTATGAAACCTGAGCTGAGAAAGTTAGCGTGGGTTAGGGCAGGCACGCTGGGAGGAGGGCCCGGGAGAGGAGGTGGAAACAAGGTTTGAGTACTGAAGCTTTCCATCAAACCAAAGGTTTAAAAAATATAGATATATATGCATGGGGGATTCGCCATCACTGTGAGTCTATTCCCCGTAGATTTTTCTCTTAACTGATAATTCGGTCAGTCACATTCCTCAGAGGGAGGTCACAGGTCACCCCAGCCCCTGTCAGGCCTCAGAGAAACCATTTCCATTTTAATGCCACAGCTATAATCTATCAAAGATGTGATGTACAAGATACAATGAATTTAAGTGGTCTTCATATATCACTGAGCTTTCATGCCTTCACCTGGGTAATAGTCTGAATTACTCTCCCTACCTCACAATCTGTCACCCCCAGTAAAATAACTGCCATGCTGGTGTTAATGGCAGATTTGTCCAAATTGGGGCCACAGTAGCCAAAGTCATTCTACATCATAAACTTTAGCATTCAGTGCTTAGCCTGGAACGGGCCCATAGCTTAAAATTCTTCTGTAAATAATTCTGTAGAGAGGCTCTGCTCATGTTTTTATTTATAAGGGCTAAAATAAATCTAGCTGGGGCTGCACACAGCCTGCCTTCTCCATTTTTGTGTATCTAGTCCTCCAGCCCTCTCTCTCTCCAGCCCATCTAATCTGATCTGTCACTTGTCCCAGAAAGGTATCTAATAGACACAGGTCTCTTCCTTAGACAATAAACATAGCAGAGTTCAGAAGACTCAGCTCATAGCTAGTGACCTTCTCCTCAACTCAACTGTTAACCCTTCTTATTTTACCACTAAGGAGTAACAGTAGTCAAGTCGTTGACATATATATCTGCCACCTAAACTACAAAGGTGAGTCAAAAATTATCCGCATTCTGGCTGTAGAATTCATTTTAACTAACTTTTAGAAAAGACAAATACTTCATTTTTTGACAATCTCCTTGCTTTTCAATACATTTTGTCCACCTGTCAATAAGCTTTCGTATTCCCTCATTAAAAAATGTTTTAGGCTGAGCTGTGAGCCACGAATGCACCACTGTCTTCACTTCTCCACCAGAAGTGCAACTTTGTCCTTATAGCACTGCTTTCAGGGGACCAAAGAGATGAAAGTCTGATGGAGCAAGATCAGGACTATAGGGAGGATGCTTTAACACCTCAAAACGAAGTTTTTGCAGAGTGTCGACAGTGTGGGCAGAAGTGTGTGGATGTGCATTGTCATGCAAGATCACAACGCCCTTAGATAGCAGTCCTCTGCGTTTAATCCGAAGTTTAGCCTTCAGCTCTTCAATAAACATCTCAACGTAACAAGCACTGTGGATTGTTGAACCTTTGAGCCATGGCTGATTTGCAAATGATTTGCCACATAATCCACTGTCATTCGTCTATTCGATGGACTCATTTCAGGTGTATGCTCAATGTTATCATCTACTGTGGACATGGACAGGCATCCGGCTCCTTCTTGATGGCTAACACTTGTTCAACCTTCCTTGAACTTCTCTATCCATTCATACACACTTCTTCACCACAAAACACATTCTCCATACTGCACACAAAGTCTTTGATAAATAATGGCACCAGGTACACTCTCAGACCACAAAAAACGAATCACTACACGCTGCTCTTCTTTCATCCAAATCACAAGTGGGGCATCCATTTTTGCTCGCACTGCAATCACAAATGGACTGATGTAACATGTTCACACCTGCACAGCAGTGACTGGGGAGACAGTAGCCTTGAATGGAAAGTGCTGATAAGACAGTGCGGCCAACAGAAGTTTTAATATAACCACCGTGAGGATAATTTTTGACTTGCCCACGTATCTCTGTGTGTTAACACTGCAAAACCCTCCAGAGGTGGAGGTCTCAAGTGTCCCCCTTATTCAAGTAGGCTCATGCATCCCTCTCTGTTTCTATTCTTTCACCAATTCCATGGTCTATCGTGACCAATATCCAGTCTACTATTTTATTTGCAAACTTTTAGATCAAGGGGTAGAGAGCTGGTTTTGGATCCAGTGATTGAGTTATGGCAACAGTATTATAAAGGGATGATATCTTTCCTAACCCAGAAAACATCTGCCAACTCATCAGTGGACCCATGTGATAGAAAAGACTGTATAGTGGTTGATAGTTTAGGTACTAAAGCCCCTTGGATCAGACCAAGAAAGGCTTAGGTTAGATCAGTTGGCTACAAGCATTCATCTCACCAAATCTCTCATATAAACATCTTCTAATGGTGTATCACATATGTTTGATAAACTCGAAGAACTTAGGCAATACTGAGAGGTGACCTTGGTTTCTGCGCATTGCTCTAACATGATAAGAATATAGACTACACATAAAATCTCATAACATATTACAAATCTTCCAGGAAAGAGGAAGTTTTATTTTATTCATAGGTCTCCTAGTACTAGAGCCAACCAATGCTTATAATTAATAATCACAGATAAATATAGGAAGACTGTTAGCTTTCAGAGAACACTCTGCCTCTGCGTTATTTATAGCCTTTCTGTACCTCATTCTTCATATATGAAAATTGGGGCCATCAGGACTTATAGACCTTTTACTTCTCAAGGCTATGGTAAGGATAAATGAAGTAAGGTTTATAAGATGTCTTGAGCCACTCACTCTTTCCACGGGCTATGGATTTCTAGAAATGGAAGCAAAGCTGTCTAGAAAGCTGATGGCTTGGTTAAAAGGCCAAAAAAGTCAATAGAATTGAAATTATTTAGGAAAGGTTCAGACAGAACACGGAGCAGCAATTATTCCTTCAGGTTGCAGACCGCTTGTGTGTAGCAATAACAAAAAAGGCTGGCCCTCCTGTTTCTGATAGTGCTTTCATTAAGGTAAACAGTATATCACTCATGCTGAGGGTTTTTCCAGCAGGCTCTGTTTGCTTCCACTTTATCTGGGCTTCTTTGCAGTGAATGTAAACTCAGGAGATGTAAATTAGAAATATGGTCCCAACCAGTCAAAATCAATGAAAGGCCTTACCTTCAGTTGGAAAGAAACTGTAGTAAAATGAGGTCAGAGGAAGGAACGTCCTTTCTATCAGTGTTCTGGAACCCACTGCAGATCAGAGTTTATTGGACTCCCCAGTCTGTTCATGAAGCATGTTTTTAAGCACGTATCATACAAGCATGAGTTGTGAAAAGATGGTTTCACTCCTCCAGAGTCACGTCTCAGCAGGACCCTGAAGAGACAGCATGCCTGTGAGCACAGAGGTCCCAAGGAATCTCATTCTCACAATTCTGCACCCCTTTTGGCCTGAAAGATTGTTTGGATTGCTATAGAAATAAAAAACTCATCAAACCCTAGTCTGCTCTAAAAGAAACTAGAACTTGCACCAAGAATTTCAAAAAGCTTTTCTTACAAAAATACAGCCTGATTTTACCAAGGGATAACTTCACTTCCCTAAAATGGATAGAGCTGAACAGGAGTTAACAAACTCTTTAGCCCAATATTTAGTAAATCATCATAGATTCCCAAAGAAGGTTGTAAAAATGTCCATCTAGGAAGCACCTGTTTGTCCTTCTCCTCTTTTCCCCCACCATTAAGAGAACAAGCTTTAAAAAGATAAGGAGCTGTGTGCTGATAACACGCAGATTTCCTAAAGTTGTTGCTTTTCCTGTGGGAAAACACTTACCTGGTAAAACAGGATGGAAGCAAGGGTTTGCTGACCCCATGTTTGCCTGCTTTAGTAGTTTACAAAGCTCTTCTCAGGCAAAAATCCCTCCACCCTTCACCTCCCAAAAAGTTTTCAGCTACAGCCAAAGCTTTGTGCTGGTTCTGAACATTTGAATATACCCCTTAAATCAGTGTTTCACAGACTTCAGTGTGTGTCAAATAGGGTTGCCAGATAAAAGACAGGACGCACAGTTTGATTTGAATTTCAGATCAAAATGAAAAGTTTTTACTATAGATATTTTCCCAAAATTGCATAGGATATACTTATCCCTAAAAAATGTTTGTCTGAAATTCAAATTTAACTGAGTACCCTGGGTTTTTTTTCTCTGTTTGCTTGTTTTTTGCATTTTGTTTTGTTTGCTAAATCTAGCAAGCCTAGAATAAGAATTACCAGGAATATTTGCTTTACAATGTAGATTCTGTCTCCAAACCCCATAAATTTGGGGTTTTTTCTTTTTCTTCAATTGAGATCATAATTGACACACAGCACTGTATAAGTTTAAGGTGTGCAGCATAATGGTTTGACTTACATACATTATGAAATAATTGCTGCAATAAGCTTAGTGAACATCCATCATCTCATACAGGTACAAAATTAAAGAAATTAATTTTTTTTTCCTGTCATGAGAACTCTTAGGCTTTACTCTCTTAACTTTCATATATAACATAGAGCAGTGTTAATTGTATTAATCATTCTGTACATTACACCCCTGGTACTTATTTATCTTATAACTGGAATTTGTAGCTTTGGGCTGCCTTCATCCAATTCCTTCCCTGCCCACCTCCACCCCTCCCCCGCAACACCATAGGTTTGGATTTGATAGTTCTATCATGCGGTCAAGAAATCTTGTTTGTTATTTAAGCACTACGGATGATTCCGATGCAGGCAGATTTGAAACCCCTCTTTGAGAGACCCTCCTTAAAGGGTGGAATGTCCCCTGAGGTACCTTCGTATATCAGCAGCAAAATGTTTTGAATTTAAAGGTGCCGGTTATTATAACTTTGCCATAGGAAGTTTAATACGTTTGCCCAGTCTTCTAAAATCCCAAAGATAGATAGAGTCCTTGATCCCCCAGAGGGGATAAGCAAAAACAATACAAATTTCTGTCAAGAGATAAATGGAGCCTATTACCTCTTCCTGGTAATTTTCCTTTTTCACATATAGAATAAACTGATTTCTGTTGCTGTATTTCTTTTGCAACTTGGGTATTATTTACAATAAATTGAATCCTTTCCGTGCTTGACAGATTACACTGATCTATGACTTTGCTTTCATTTTGTCCTG
This sequence comes from Hippopotamus amphibius kiboko, assembly GCF_030028045.1. Classification (NCBI taxonomy): domain Eukaryota; kingdom Metazoa; phylum Chordata; class Mammalia; order Artiodactyla; family Hippopotamidae; genus Hippopotamus; species Hippopotamus amphibius. The sequence goes on from NC_080188.1 coordinate 54,721,649, forward strand.
TTAACTAGAAACCCACTTCATCATGAAATATGTTCCTCACACTTTTCTCCATAGTGAGTAAAAACATTGATAAAGCATCATAAACTGTAGGTCATTCCTCAAATGCTTCCTGTTACAGTGAGGATTGGGAGAAAGAAAAGTAAGTACTGATCAATGGCCACTTGATAAAATTTATGCTGAATGTATGGACAGAAAAGCAATGGATGTATTAGAAGCCACATTATGAGGAGGCCTGTCTCACATTCGGACTTCATTCTTTACTCCATAATGCCGAAGGTAATTCAGCCTTTCTCTCCAGCAAACGACTCCCGCCCCCAAAATAAATTAATATTAACGTAAACTTCTCACAGTGATTTTTGCCTAAGTCACCTAGACAATTGAAAGGGAAGGACTATACCTAAGCTATTGTGAGAGTTACCGAGTCCTCCTCTTTACTCTGTGTGAACCTTGGGTACATATTGTTGCTAACGCCTAATTTGGACCAGAGATGTGAAAATAACACTGATCCCAGAATCCACAATACCACTTATATAACAAGATATACTGATTTACTGTGAGCCAACAAATTTACCAGGCATTTTACCAGCGTTATGTCAGGCAGGACTTTACAGCAACATTTTAGACATGGGGAGTTAATGATTAGGCTCAGATCACAAGGTAAAGGATGGAAAGGGTCGGGGGGCTGGGGCAGGGAAAGGAGAAAAGATTTTTAAAAAAAAGGAGAGGCGAGAAGGATGATGTCCTTTAAAACTGGTTTCAGCTAAACTGTTTTCCAGTACTCTTTCTCTAAAACACCCTAAATATAGATCAAATATCTGAGATCTCTGAATAGTCCAAGGAATCGATGCTTTTCTTTGCCATGGTATAATATCTACTACATCAACTTTTCTTTCCCTTGGAAGCTGTGCCTTAGTAAAATTAAAGTGTTCTTTAAAATTAAATTCAGCTATGAAAATAAGCCCTCGCCAATACGCCCTGGAAACACAATGGCTGAGCACACTCAGCCTAACCTCTGCAGTGTTTAAAGTCCCATATGCTTCAAAGTCGGACGCTAACTAGTCCTCTGCCAAGTCTTCTCAGCTGAGTATTGAGGAAAATGAACCTGCCTCTCAGGATTGGTATGAAGACTAGCTTATAAAAATGAGTGCAAAACCCTTTGCAAATACCAAATGCTGTGTGAATGCTAAGTAATAATAAAGATCTGTATGAATGCCGCAAAACAGCCCACCTTCCAGGTACTTTTTCAAACTGCACACCAACCATTTAAGATTCATCCATCATTCACCTCTGGGCATCCTTTCTTTATGAAAAAATAAAATAGGCTGTCTGAATTGCAAAGAAACAGAAAAATTGAATTGCAAAGCATATAAGCCCCCCTATCTTGACCATTCAAAGTAATGGGTTATGTTATTTAGTTAATGAAGACAATGCTCATGAAGTTATGAAAGGACAAAAATATCAGTTACCATTTTGACTTTGTTTTCAGCTCAGAGGGCACAAGATTCTAGCTGCAAGCAGATTTTAGAGTCGTCATAAAGGTAGGTGGCACACAGCCAGCCTCACAGGGTATGTAGTCATTATGCCTGTTCCTAACTCCTTCAAGAAGTCACTTGTCAGTAATCCCCAAGAACTGTCTATGTGTTAGAAGACAGGAGAGGGGGAGAAATATTGTGTAATAAACAGCATGACCATGATGGCTGTCATCCTGCAGCCTCATGCAGCAAGAAGGATAGGGAGAAAGGAGAGGCGAGGAGAGGAGAGGGAGAAAAAGAGAAAGAAAGAAAGAAAGAAAGAAAGAAAGAAAGAAAGAAAGAAAGAAAGAAAGAAAGAGAAAGAAAGAAGGAAAGAAAGAAGGAAAGAAAGAAGGAAAGAAAGAAAGAAAGAAAGAAAGAAAGAAAGAAAGAAAGAAAGAAAGAAAGGAAGGAAGGAAGGAAGGAAGGAAGGAAGGAAGGAAGGAAGGAAGGAAGGAAGGAAGAGAAAGGAAGGAAGGAAGGAAGGAAGGAAGGAAGGAAGGAAAGAAGAAAGGAAGAAAGCAAGCTCTTCTCCAGCAAATCATTTCCTCCAAAGACATGATTCACTAACATTTGATTTGACAAGTTGTACGCACTCCTAACATTATTTTTTTCCCCTTTGCTGTTCATTTGGGGAGCAAAGATTTATTGCCTCTCCTGCAAAGGACAAGGGATGCACTAGAAATAAGAATTAATAGGGTTTTTTTCCCCCCGTGGCCTATCTTTATAGAAAAGAACTACTTCTTGACTAGATTCTTAATTCTTTTTGGTTCCAACATACAGTGACTCTTTTTCCACAATATTAAATAAAATTTTGAGACAGAAGCAAATAATAGTAGTAGTCATGTGGTGGGGCACAGGGAGGCAATCCATTTAAAAGTCAAATCCTCTCCCCACGTGAAGTTTCCTTTGCACACTCAGTCAATAGCCCCTGTCACTGGATTGCCCCGCTCTTTAAATGCAGTGTGCGTAAATCTACCACACATGTAAGCCGTATTGTATATGTGTTCGCACTGAAGGTACACTAAAAAAAAAAATTATGTAAGATTTCACTCACAAGATATCAAGCAATTACTGTTTAATAAACCTAAGGGGAAAAACAGGCTGGGTTCTAGTCTGCACAGATATTGTTAGGTATCTGATGAATTGCTCTAAGAAACAAAAATAAGCCAAGAGAGCCAGGGACCTGGCTACACCAAGTTTTACTCCTGGGTGCAAAAGGGCATAGTTTTTGTTACCCCTGATGTTGGTAGGTAAGTGGGTGTAAGGAGAAAGCCAAAGAGGAACAGGTAAAGTTTATTCAAACACAGTATATGAAACTAATTTTTATGAGTGTTATTGTGGTTTATCACTATAGCTATAGCCTCCTGATACATGCATATTACTTGCATATACATCCTTTTTAAAGCAGTTCTAGCTCTGGTTGTTAAAATGGCAGACAGCCTCTCAGCATTTCCAATATAAAACGTGATTTTCAGGGATTTATAACTAAACTGAAGATTTCCTTCAGGGTGAAGCAAGAAACACCAGGTCTCAGCTCAGAGCACACAATTTTGCTTTCAGTTTTCTGGGAAGTTTGGTTTGGTCATTACCTAGTTATGGAAATGCAAAAATAAATAAGTCAAAGCTTATGGGGATCTGGCTTTTACCCCCTTTTTAAAAAAATCCTCGTGGAGCTTTCAAATAGCTTGGTTATGTGAAATGACATTTAGTCCAAAATATGGATTTCTTCCTTAAAATGGCTGCAACTTTGACATTTAAAGATTGGTTATTACACATGCATAGAAGCTGCCTCTCCAAAAGATACTTGGCAGTACTGTGCAATGCTGTATGTATTACGCATACTTAATGCACACTTTCCAAATGACCCTCTTCTATTGCTGGGCAGAAGAAAGAGCTTTTAACAGGAATGATAAATATATTACCAATTCAATTATTGCTTTATTATATTGCACTCATTAAAGATTGCTTGAAGAGTAACATAGATTGTGCAAAAATTACTTAATTTCATGCATCATTTTAAAAGTAATTATTTACCTCCAAATTAATATTGGCTGAAAGATCTTAAATACCCTGCCACTGAAGACTTCTGGAAAACTACAATGGTGATTTTTTTTACAGGGTCCAGAGGCATAAAAGAAAATAATTACAATCAGGATAATGCTTAATAAGCATTCACAGAATGCACCACTGTAGTTTCAACCAAAGAGGCAATAATATTCCACATGCTCCACAATGTATTTCAAAACACATAGATTTCAATCAAGTCAAAATAGGTTCATTCAAAAAAAATTTTTTTTAATTCATACTGACTTTCACCTGCATGGTACTTCTTTCCCTTAATGAAAATACTTAAGTAATACACTTGTAATAATACATAATTTACCAGATGGATTTACAAGGTGTAACACCTTTATAAAAAGCTTTTGCATAGTCATTTGAATATCATCACTATGACAGATCCAAATCCTTTTGGGAGAAAAGTCTTTTTTTTTTTTTTTTTTTGGCAATGCCACATGGCTTGCAGGATCTTAGGTCCCTGACCAGGGATTGAACCTGGGCCCCAGCAACAAAAGCACCGAGTCCTAACCAATGGACCACCAGGGAATTCTCAGGAGCAAAGTCTTCTGAAACAGACAAAGACATTACTAGCCATGACTTGTGAATGAGGCCAACACAAGAGTTTTGGTTTGGCCTGAGATTAATGAGACTGGTTTGGTTTGTGGGTTTTTTGTTTATTTGTTTCCTGTGACCTGTAAGCAGCCTAAAAGGAGAGTATGGGGAAATGTTTTGTGCAATAGAAGCATGATTGAAATGTGACATTTTTCAATTCGTGAAACAAACATTCATTACATGCCTACTGCAGGCCACACACTGTGCTCAGTGCTGGGATCCCAAAGACACCAGTCATGTTCTCAAAGTTCTTAAGGTCTACAATCAATAAATTTTGATTTTTTTCAGGTTGGTATTCAAATTTAATCATAGGTACGTCCAGCCTATTAACATGTACTCATGAAACTATAGACATCAGGCAAAAGACATTTCAGGTATTGCTCTTGTTCGGCAAGGAAGTGAATGAGTGCGTCTTTGGGAGAGTGGGGACAAAGGAAGGAAGGCACCTGTAGCATCAATCAACAATCTGTCAAGTGACTATGTCTACTCAGCTATCTGAACTCCCTAGAAAAAATACGCCTCGTAAGAATCTGTTCAACTACTTGGCCACAAAATAATTGATTTAAATGATATGTAATTTTAAATAATTTTCTAGTTAAATGCATTTCACATGCTTTTTCCCGTTTGATCATCTGAAATAGGGAGGGTATATTACATTTATTTTCTAGATAAATGTATTGAAGTTTAGAGAGGCTAACCACACAGAAGAGACAATCTGGGACTAGTCAGGAGTATAGAAACAATAAGAAATAAAAATAATGGGGACTAAATGAAATTTTTCTGAAGGATGGATTGTCAATAAATCTTTTAAAAATTCCAACATATTTATATTTTTGTTTCTTCCATTCAGTAGCTAAGACTGTTATTTACCTGCCACAATTAAATCAGCCAAAACATGCTGCAGTCGGTATTTCTGATGAACTTAGATACTAGTTGGACAGTAATCAGTTGAACTTCACTAAGTAAGACTGCTTGAGCATAACAACAACAAAAAATACTGACCAACTTTGCTGTCGTTTGACTTTTTCTGCCATCAAAGTAAATTCAGACCAAGACATGTGCTGTTGAAGTAAGGAGGGTATTTAAGTTCTTGAATCATCCAGAGAGGCTATCTGCATAAGGTTTTTTTTCTGCTGAGCTAAGCAGCTTGAAGGATGTTCCCCAACCAGGGATTGAAGCTGGGCCCTCAGCAGTGAAAGAGCAGAGTCCTAACCACTGGACCGCCAGGGAATTGCCAAAAATGCTGTTGATAATGTCAAATCTCCATTTTAAATACTCTGCTGTGCCCATCATCACTGAATTGTACGGCAGAATATAATTGACGCAATGAATAAGTGCAGTAAAGTAAAACAAAGAAAATAATCCTTTTACCTCTGACTTTTCTTGATTTTGCTCTTTAATCTGTCAGAATAAAGGCAGATCACTTAATTTCTCCACAAAGGACACGTGGCTGTATTATAAACAGAAATAGCGTGAACATAGATACACAAAGAGTGTGGTTTACAGTATAGAACGTAGAACATTGAAAAGAACATGAGACTTACAGTCAAATCCTGGACTCTAGACCATCCTTCCACCACTTGCTGTGTACACAGACCTTGATCAAATCACCTTTCAGACTTAGTTTCCCTATGGGGAAAAATAAAATGTGAGTGATAATAGCATCCTGCTAGCTCACGGGCATAAGAAAGTGAAAGCGTTTTGTAAACGATGCAAAGGACTATACATGTGAGGTATCAATTTTAAGGTACTATTATTATTTTCATGATCACAGGGGATTTTTTTTTTAATGCCTGAGAAAATGGGGCAGTCACAGAACCATGACTTTAAACAAACTTTATTTGGGCGCATGACTGACTGGCAATTGTGTGCAATCATTTTAGCTGTCACAGGCCCAGAGAAATGTGGGAGAGCTCTTCCATGAAATGTTTATATTTCATAAACAAAATGATGTGCTTAACAGTCAGAGCGATGGGAGGGTTCCGGCTAATGCATTTTCCAATGTGTGAGGCAGATTATTAATGCGCTCCAGTAGCTGTTAATTTCAGTTTGCCGGAATGATTTATGGGGAGGTAAAGGAGAGAGACATAATCTAATTGAGATCAGAATCACTGTTCTAGGAGCAAAGCAGCAGCATGGGCCCTAGGCACAGCAGAATGATTAATATCTAATAAGCAAATAATCCGTTAAATTATTATAAACATTACTTTTGACAACTCTTTTGTTGGCAAATGAAAGAGAAAAAAAAAGAGAAAAGAAACAAAAGATCGAAAAATCACCCCTTTCCCTAATAATAGCATAAAGGCAGATTTTGTCCGAGCAAGGGTGATGGATACCATGATGAGTTTGAGTATTATGATCCATTTTAAGCAGACCGGGGAGGCATTTTTACCATAATACGAACAATAACTGAAAGCCTGGAGCCAGATCATTCTTCAGAAACAAAAATAAATAACACCAGTTCTCAAAGTGTGGCTCTTCTTACCACACCTTATCCTTAGCCAGTCCCTTGTCACCATGAAGGTAATTAGATGCACCTGAAAAGGAAAGGTTAAAGAGCCCCTCTCACAAAAGCTCCTTTTAGTTTCCTCTTTTTTGGTCTTAATTTTAAAAAAAAACTTTAATGTACTTAATGTAAAATTTCCTATTTCAACCATTTTTAAGTATGTAACTCAGTGGCATTAAGTATATTCACTTTGTTGTGCAACCACAACCACCATCCATGTCCAGAGCTTTTTCACCTTCCCAGACTGAAACTGTACCCACTGAACAATTCCCCATTCCCTCCTCCCCTCAGCTCCTGGAAACCACCATGAATTTGATTCCTCTAGGGAACTCATGTAAGTGGAATCATACAATATGTTTCCTCTTTACTTACCATAATGTCTTCAAGGTTCATCCACATTGTACCACATACCAGAATTGCCTTTTTATAGAAATAGAGACACAGATGTAGAGAATAAACACATGGACACCAAGTATCGGGGAGGGTTGGGGGGGAAAGAACTGGGAGATTGGGATACCAAATTGTACACTCTAAATATATGCAGTTTATTGTATGTTAACTGTATCTCAATAAAAATTCTAAAAAAAAAAAAAAATTGCCTTTTTAAGGTTGAATAATATTCCACTGTATGTATATATCACATTTTGTTTATTCATTCATCTGTTGATGGACAGCTGGATTGCCTCCACCTTTTGGCTACTGTGAATAATGCGGCCATGAAGATTTGTATATACAAATATCTATTCAAACCCCTGCTTTCAACTCATTTGTTCAGCTTTAATTGGGGTATAATTGACCAAACTGTAAGATATTTAAAGTGTACAACCTGATGATCTGATATACAAATACACTGTGAAAGGATTCCCATCATGAAATTAATTAACAAATCCATCACCTCATATATGTGCCTTTTTCCTTTTTGGTGAGACCATTTAAGTTCTACTGTCTTTGCAAATTTCAATTATCCAATACAGCACTATCAACTATACTATCAACTACCAACCATACTATGTTATACATTAGATCCTCAGTCCTTATCCATATTATAACTGAAAGTTTGTACCCTTTTACTAAAGTATTTATTATAAATAATGCTTCAAGGAACATGGGAGTACAGATATCTCTTCAAGATAATGATTTCATTTCCTTTGGATATTTACCAAGAATCTGGACTGCTGGATCATATGGTAGTTCTATTTTTAATTTCTTGAGGAACCTCCATATTCTTCTCATAGGGGCTGTATTAGTTTACATTCCCACCAGCAGTGCACCAGGGTCCTTTTTTCTACATATCCTTGCCACCATTTGTTACCTCCTGTATTCTGATAATAGTCAGCCTAACAGATGTGAGCTGATATCTCACTGTGGTTTTCTTTTGTATTTCCCTGATGATTTGTGATGTTGAACACCTTTTCATGTTCCTGTTGGCCATGCATATTTTTCTCTGGGAAATGTTTATTCAGGTCCCTTGCCCATTTTTAAATTGGATTATTTGGATTTTGCTATTGATTTGTATGAGTTCCTTGTATATTTTGGATGTTAACTCCATTTTGGATATACGGTTTACAAATATTTTTCCCCATTCCATAGCATGCCTTTTCATTTTGTTGATGGTTTCCTTTGCTGTGCAGAAGTTTTTTAATTTGATGTAGTCCCAAGTATTTACTTTTACTTTTGTTGGCTTTACTTTTGATGTCAAATGCAAAAAATCATTTCCAAGACCAATGTCAAAGAGCTTACCGCCTATGCTTTCTTCTAGGAGTTTTATGGTTTCAGGTCTTATGCTCAAGTCTGTAATCTATTTTGAGTTAATTTGGAGGTATGGCATAATTTGCTGGTCCAATTTCATTCTTTTGTATATGGCTGTCCAGTTTTCCAAATACAATTTCTTGAAAACACTATCCTTTCCTCATTGTATATTCTTGGCTCTTTTGTTGTTAACCCATAAATGCATGGGTTTATTTCTGGGTTCTTTATTCTGTTGCATTGAGCTCTGTGCCTAATTTTATGCCAGTACCACATACTTTGGGTTTTTTTTATCTTTTTTTTGGGGGGGGGGTACACCAAGTTCAATCATCTGTTTTTATACACATATCCCCGTATTCCCTCCCTCCCTCAAATCCCCCCCACCCTCCCTTGAGTCCCCCCCACCCTCCCCGTCCCAAAAGACAGCCTCTTCAATAAGTGGTGCTGGGAAAATTGGACAGCAACATGTCAAAGAATGAAATGAGAACACTTCCTAACACCATACACAAAAATCAACTCCAAATGGATTAAAGACCTACATGTAAGGCCAGACACTATAAAACTCCTCGAGGAAAACACAGGCACAACACTCTATGACATCCATCAAAGCAAGATCCTTTTTGACCCACCTCCTAGAATCATGGAAATAAAATCAAGAATAAACAAATGGGACCTCATGAAACTTAAAAGCTTTTGCACAGCGAAAGAAACCATAAACAAGACTAAAAGGCAACCCTCAGAGTGGGAAAAAATAATTGCCTATGAAACAACAGACAAAGGATTAACCTCGAAAATATACAAGCAGCTCATGCAGCTTAATACCAAAAAAGCAAATAACCCAATCCACAAATGGGTGGAAGACCTAAATAGACATTTTTCCAAAGAAGACATACAGATGGCCAACAAACACATGAAAAGATGCTCAACATCACTAATCATCAGAGAAATGCAAGTGAAAGCCACAATGAGGTATCACCTCACATCGATCAGAATGGTCATCATCACAAAATCTGGAAACAACAAATGTTGGAGAGGGTGTGGAGAAAAGGGAAGTCTCCTGCACTGTTGGTGGGAATGTAAATTGGTACAGCCACTATGGAAAACAATTTGGAGGTTCCTTAAAAATTACAAATAGAACTACCATATGATCCAGTAACCCCACTTCTGGGCATATATCCAAAGAAAACCATAATCCCAAAAGAAACATGTACCATAATGTTTATTGCAGCACTATTTACAATAGCCAGGACATGGAAGCAACCGAAATGCCCATCAACAAATGAATGGATAAAGAAGATGTGGCATATATATACAATGGAATATTCCTCAGCTATAAAAAGGGATGAGATGGAGCTATATGTCATGAGGTGGATAGACCTAGAGTCTACAATACAGAGTGAAGTAAGTCAGAAAGAGAAAGACAAATATTGTATGCTAACTCACATATACAGAATCTAAAAATGGTACTGATGAACTCAGTGACAAGAACAAGGACGCAGATGCAGAGAAAGGACTGGAGAACTCGAGGTTTGGGGGGGCGGGGGGTGAAGGGGAAGCTGAGACAAAGCGAGAGAGTAGCACAGACATATATATAGTACCAACTGTAAAATAGATAGCCAGTGGGAAGTTGTTGTATAACAAAGGGAGTCCAACTTGAGGATGGAAGATGCCGTATAGTTTTGATTAATACAGCTTTGTAATATAGTTTGAAATCAGGAAGTGTGATGCCTCCAGCTTCATTCTTTCTCAAAATTGCTTTGGCTATTCCAGGTCCTTTGTAGTCCCATACATACTTTAGGATTGTCTTTTCTATTTCTATGAAAAATTCCACTGGAGTTTTGAAAAGGATTGCATTGAATCTGTAGATCACTTTAGGTAGTATAGACATTTTAACAATATTAATTCTTCAAAACTTTCCATTTATTTACATCTTCTTCATTTTCTTCATCAATGTCTTATAGTTTCCAATGTACAGATCTTTTATCTCCTTAGTTAAATTCCATGCTTTCAAGTTCTTACAGCTTACAGCCAGAAGTGGAGTGGCCAGATCATATGACAACTCCATTTTTAATTTTTTGATGACTTGCCATGCTGTTTTCCACAGCATCTGCATCATTTTACATTCCTACCAGCAAAGCACAGGGGTTTCAATTTCTCTACATCATCAACACTTATGTCCTAGTTTTTTTCTTTGTTTGTTTGTTTGTTTATTATTTTTTGGGGGGTACACCAAGTTCAATCATCTGTTTTTATACACATATCCCCGTATTCCCTCCCGTCCTTGACTCCCCCCCTCCTCGAGTCCCCCCCACCCTCCCTGCCCCAGTCCTCTCAGGCATCTTCCATCCTCAAGTTGGACACCCTTTGTTATACAACAACTTCCCACTGACTATCTATTTTACAGTTCGTAGTATATATATGTTTGTGCTACTCTCTCGCTTCGTCTCAGCTTCCCCTTCATCCCCCGCCCCCTCCCAAACCTCGAGTTCTCCAGTACATTCTCTGTAACTGTATCCTTGTTCTTGTCACTGAGTTCATCAGTACCATTTTTAGATTCTGTATATGTGAGTTAGCATACAATATTTGTCTTTTTCTTTCTGACTTACTTCACTCTGCATGATAGACTCTAGGTCTATCCACCTCATGACATATAGCTCCATCTCATCCCTTTTTATAGCTGAGGAATATTCCATTGTATATGTATGCCACATCTTTTTATCCATTCATTTGTTGATGGGCATTTCGGTTGCTTCCATGTCCTGGCTATTGTAAATAGTGCTGCAATAAACATTATGGTACATGTTTCTTTTGGGATTATGGTTTTCTTTGGATATATGCCCAGAAGTGGGGTTACTGGATCATATGGTAGTTCTATTTGTAGTTTTTTAAGGAACCTCCAAATTGTTTTCCATAGTGGCTGTACCAATTTACATTCCCACCAACAGTGCAGGAGACTTCCCTTTTCTCCACACCCTCTCCAACATTTGTTGTTTCCAGACTTTGTGATGATGGCCATTCTGATCGATGTGAGGTGATACCTCATTGTGGCTTTCACTTGCATTTCTCTGATGATTAGTGATGTTGAGCATCTTTTCATGTGTTTGTTGGCCGTCTGTATGTCTTCTTTGGAGAAATGTCTATTTAGGTCTCCTGCCCATTTGTGGATTGGGTTATTTGCTTTTTTGGTATTAAGCTGCATGAGCTGCTTGTATATTTTCGAGGTTAATCCTTTGTCTGTTGTTTCATAGGCAATTATTTTTTCCCACTCTGAGGGTTGCCTTTTAGTCTTGTTTATGGTTTCTTTCGCTGTGCAAAAGCTTTTAAGTTTCATGAGGTCCCATTTGTTGATTCTTGATTTTATTTCCATGATTCTAGGAGGTGGGTCAAAAAGGATCTTGCTTTGATGGATGTCATAGAGTGTTGTGCCTGTGTTTTCCTCGAGGAGTTTTATAGTGTCTGGCCTTACATGTAGGTCTTTAATCCATTTGGAGTTGATTTTTGTGTATGGTGTTAGGAAGTGTTCTCATTTCATTCTTTGACATGTTGCTGTCCAATTTTCCCAGCACCACTTATTGAAGAGGCTGTCTTTTTTCCATTGTATACTCGTGCCTCCTTTGTCAAAGATAAGGTGCCCATATGTGTTTGGGCTTACTTCTGAGTTCTCTATTCTATTCCATTGATCTTCCTTTCTATTTTTGTGCCAGTACCATACTGTCTTGATCACTATGGCCTTGTAGTATAGTTTGAAGTCAGGAAGCCTGATTCCACCAACTCCATTTTTCCTTCTCAAGATTGCTTTGGCTATTCGGGGTCTTTTGCGTTTCCATACAAATCATAAGATTTCTTGCTCTAGCTCTGTGAAAAATGCCATTGGTAATTTGATCGGGATTGCATTGAATCTGTAAATTGCTTTGGGTAGTACAGTCATTTTCACGATGCTGATTCTTCCAATCCAGGAACATGGTATGTCCCTCCATCTGTTTGTGTCGTCTTTGATTTCTTTCATCAATGTCTTAAAGTTTTCTGCATACAGATCTTTTGCCTCCTTAGGCAGGTTTATTCCTAGGTATTTTATTCTTTTGGTTGCAATGGTGAATGGGAGAGTTTCCTTAATTTCTCTTTCTGCTCTTCCATTGTTAGTGTATAGGAATGCAAGAGATTTCTGTGCATTAATTTTGTATCCTGCTACTTTACTAAACGCATCAATGAGTGCTAGCAGTTTTCTGGTAGAGTCTTTAGGGTTTTCTATATATAATATCATGTCATCTGCAGAGAGGGACAATTTTACTTCTTCTTTTCCAATTTGGATTCCTTTTATTTCTTTTTCTTCTCTGATTGCTGTGGCTAAAACTTCCAAAACTATGTTGAATAATAATGGTGAGAGTGGACACCCTTGTCTTGTTCCTGCTCTTAGAGGGAATTCTTCCAGTTTTTCCCCATTGAGAACGATGTTGGCTTTTGGTTTTTCATATATGGCTTTTATCATGTTGAGGTAATTTCCTTCTATGCCCGTTTTCTGGAGAGCTTTTATCATAAATGGATGTTGAACTTTGTCAAAAGCTTTTTCTGCATCTATTGAAATGATCATATGGTTTTTATCCTTCAATTTGTTGATATGATGTATCACGTTGATTGATTTGCGTATATTGAAGAATCCTTGCATCCCAGGGATAAACCCCACTTGATCATGGTGTATGATTTTTTTAATGTGTTGTTGGAGTCTGTTAGCTAGTATTTTGTTGAGGATTTTTGCATCTATATTCATCAGTGATATCGGTCTGTAGTTTTCTTTTTTTGTGACATCTTTGCCTGGTTTTGGTATCAGGGTGATGGTAGCCTCGTAGAATGAGTTTGGGAGTGTTCCACCTTCTGCAATATTTTGGAAGAGTTTGAGAAGGATAGGTGTTAGCTCTTCTCAAAATGTTTGATAGAATTCGCCCGTGAACCCATCTGGTCCTGGGCTTTTGTGTGTTGGGAGATTTTTATTCACTGCCTCAATTTCCACACTTGTGATTGGTCTGTTCATGGTTTCTATTTCTTCCTGGTTCAGTTTTGGAAGATGGTATTTTTCTAAGAATGTATCCATTTCTTCCAGGTGATCCAACTGATTGGCATATAGTTGCTTGTAGTAGTCTCTCATGATGTTTTGTATTTCTGAGGTGTCCGTTGTGACTTCTCCTTTTTCATTTCTAATTCTGTTGATTTGCATCTTGTCCCTTTTTTTCTTGATGAGTCTGGCTAATGGTTTATCCATTTTGTTAATCTTCTCAGAGAACCAGCTTTTAGTTTTATTTATATTTGCTATGGTCCTTCCTTTCTTTTTCATTTATTTCTGCTCTGATCTTTATGATTTCTCTCCTTCTGCTCACTTTGGGGTTTCTTTGTTCTTCTTTCTCTAGTTGTTTGAGGTGTAAGGTTAGGTTGTTTATTCGATCATTTTCTTGTTTCTTAAGGTAGGACTGTATTGCTATAAACTTCCCTCTTAGAACTGCTTTTGCTGCATCCCATAGGTTTTGGGTTGTTGTGTTTTCGTTGTCATTTGTTTCTAGATATTTTTTGATTTCCTCTTTGATTTCTTTAGTGATTCCTTGGTTGTTTAAGAGTGAATTGTTTAGCCTCCATGGGATTGTATTTTTTGCAGTTTTTTCCTGTAATTGATATCTAGTCTCATGGCATTGTGGTCTGAGAAGATGCTTGATATGATTTCAATTTTCTTGAATTTGCCAAGGTTTGATTTGTGACCCAAGATGTGATCTATCCTGGAAAATGTTCCGTGTGCACTTGAGAAGAAAGTGTAGTCTGTCGTTTTTGGATGGAATGTCCTATAAATATCAATGAAGTCGAGATGGTCTAATGCGTCATTTAAAGCTTGTGTGTCCTTATTTATTTTCTGTTTGGATGATCTGTCCATTGATGTAAGTGGGGTGTTCAAGTCTCCCACTATTATTGTGTTACTGTCGATGTCCCCTTTTATGTCTGTTAGCATTTGCCTTATGTATGGAGGTGCTGCTATATTGGGGGCATAGATATTTACCATTGTGATATGTTCTTCTTGAATGGATCCCTTGATCATTATGTAGTGTCCTTCCTTGTCTCTTTTAATAGTCTTTACTTTCAAGTCTAATTTGTCTGATATGAGTATTGCTACTCCAGCTTTCTTTTGACTTCCATTTGCATGGAATATCTTTTTCCATCCCTTTACTTTCAGTCTATATGTATCCCTTGGTCTGAAGTGGGTTTCTTGTAGGCAGCATATAGAAGGGTCTTGTTTTTGTATCCATTCAGCCAGTCTGTGTCTTTTGGTTGGAGCATTTAATCCATTTACATTTACGGTGATTATTGACATGTGTGTTCCAATTACCATTTTCTTCATTGTTTTGGGTTTGTATTTGTAGGTGTTTTCCTTTTCTTGTGTTTCCTACTTAGAGAAGTTCCTTTGGCACTTGTTGTAAGGCTGGTTTGGTGGTGCTGAATTCTCTTAACTTGTGCTTGTCTGGAAAGCTTTTGATTTCTCCTTCAAATCTGAATGAGATTCTTGCTGGGTAGAGTATTCTTGGCTGTAGGTTTCTCTCTTTCAGGACTTTCAGTATATCCTGCCATTCCCTTCTGGCCTGCAGAGTTTCTGTAGAAAGGTCAGCTGTTATCCTGATGGGTTTTCCCTTATATGTTGTTTGTTGCTTTTCTCTTGCTGCTTTTAATATTTTTTCTTTGTGTTTAATTGTCGTTCGTTTGATTAATATGTGTCTTGGTGTATTTCTCCTTGGGTTTATTCTGTATGGGGCTCTCTGTGCTTCTTGGACTTGGTGAATTATTTCCTTTCCCATGTTGGGGAAGTTTTCCACTATAACCTCTTCAAATATTTTCTCAGACCCTTTCTTGTTTTCTTCTTCTTCTGGGATGTCTATAATTTGAATGTTGGTATGTTTAATGTTATCACTGAGGTCTCTGAGACTGTCTTCTATTCTTTTTATTCTTTTTTCTTTTTCCTGCTCTGTGGCAGTTATTTCCCCCATTCTATCTTCCAACTCACTTATTCGTTCTTCTGCCTCAGTCATTCTGCTGGTTATAGCATCTAGAGTATTTTTAATTTCAGTTATTTTGTTATCCATTGCTGTTTGTTTTTCTGAGTTCTTATGAACTGTTTCTTGTACTTTCTCTATTTTGTTATCGAGATTTTGTATCATTTTTACTATCATTACTCTAAATTCTTTTTTAGGCATTTTTCCTATTTCCTCCTCATTTATTTGGTCTTGTGGGTTTTTTTCCTGCTCCTTTGCCTGCATGGTGTTTCTTTGTTTCCTCATGGTTGTCCAAACTTTTGGGGTTGCTTGTCCTGGCAATAGAGGTGTTTATAGAAGACTGTCCAAGCCTCAGACTAATGTCCAAGTATTGGATTAAACAAATATTAAGTCTAGGAAACACATACATGTATAAGACACACAATTACTGAATCCATTAGGACATAAGGCTCTAGAAAGACCTGACAGAACCCCAGTGTGCTATCAGATATTCAAAGAGAAACCCAACAGAAATTGATGACTGAAACAGAACAAATCAGAGAGAAAAGCAAAAGCGAACAAGCAAACAAATAACACCTTACACATACAAACATTAATCCAGGGAGATTTTGTAAGCTAGGATCAAATATAGAAAAGAGCCAGAGTACCACCAGAGAGATTGGAGATTCTCAGAATGTAATTAGACAACTGTACTAAGAACTAAGATAAAGACAAAAACCTAATATTAAATACCAAGGTGGTGTGTCATTTGGAGAATAGAGCAAGGAGTCTGAGCAGATCGATAGTGTTGCTTATAAGTATGTTAAGATAAAATAAACTTAAAATGGCTGGAAGAAAGGGGAACAGAAGAGCATAGTGTGGTTGGAAATATGCAAATAAAAAGAAAGGAATAGAAATGTATAAAAGATAGGGATGAAAGGAAAGTGTGAGAGATATATTGTCCATATTACCAAAAACAGTTAGATATAGAAGTATATAAAAAGGCAAAAAAAAAAAAAAAGAATAAAAAATATCATTAAAAAATTATGTTATAAAACTTGTAGATCCCTTAGGGCTAAGATCGTATTTAATAAAGAAAAAGAAAAAAAGAGAGAGAGAAAAAGAAAAAAAAAAATCCAGAACTGATCCCAGAATGGACCAGTTCAATAGGAATTGATACTAATATTTCTGTTTCCTTAGCGTCTCAGCTGTAAGTGTCCTTCTCCTCGCCTTGGGTTTTTTTGCATTATTCTGTGACCAGCAGAGTTTCCTTTATTGTTCGTCTGTAAGCGTCGGTGTGTGGGGAGGGAGAGGGTACAATAGTGGCTCCTTCTCCTGGGAGTGAGTAAGCAGTGGCGCACTGTTGTTTCAGTTGGGCTTGGAGGTGCCTGTTGCAGAGGGACGCCGCTGGCTCAGGCGTAAACAGAAAGTCTTAGAGTTGGGCCTCTCTCGAGTTTTTGTTGTTGTTGTTGTTGTTGTTGTTGTTGTTTTCTCTGCAGCCTCCCTGCTGCCGGAGTTGCAAGCGGTTTTAATCTAGCCCTGCCCAAGTGCCTGAGGGTGCTTGTTATCCCTGAGCACTGTAGGTGGCCCACGGGCATCTCTCCACTGCCTGTTGCAGAGGCGCCGAAAGAGAGAGAGAGGCTACGCGCGCGGCTCCTCCCCCCGCCCCACCTGTGAGCCTGCAGCCTCCAGCCGCCATCATGACCGGGCAGCTCTCAGGGGAAGGCACTCCTCGCCGTGGACCTCTTCCTTCCTGTCCTCTCGGTCCGTCACCTTACTGGCAACAATGTTTCTCACCCTGAACCAGCTCTCCAGTTGCCCCGCTCCTGCTCCCATACCCTCTGTTCTCGGTCTGGGAACGCTGAGCTGCGCTGCGGACCCTCCATATGTTTCTCACTCCCTCCCGTCTGCCACAGCTCCGCCGCTTCACCCTCTTTGAGCCCTCGTAGATGCCTCCCTACCGGTTATGTCAGGCTCCTTGCGGTCCTTTCTGGTGTCCGAGGCCGTCTGCTGGTGTTCAGCTGCTTCTCTGTGGGAATTATTGTGTCCTTTGGTGCATTCCCAATGCATCTGTGGAGAGGGATGCATTCCATGTCCCTCTACTTCACCGCCATCTTTTTTCTCCTGTCCTAGTTTTTTTAATAATAGCCATCCTAATGAGTGTGAAGGAGTTCCTTCTTAAATACACTGAGCTATTTAATCTAGCTTTGACTCTCCAAAGGATCAAAAAATAGTTATTTTAGTCCTGGGCCTACTTAGGGACTTTTATTTTGTGTGTAGTTCAACATGTATTTGGCATCTACATCATGACAATCGTAGACCCCACTGGGTATGCATCACCCAGCTAAGGAGGCAAAATGAGTAAAGACAGGAAAAGAGGCCTCTGAGGGCTCAGCAGAGAGTGTGTGCAGTTGAGCAGGTGATGCACATAGAGCTTGTTTCACTACAACTCCAAAATCCCAAAGCTATTATCTGAGAACTCTCATGCACCCCTCAAGCCTTTCTTCATCTTCCTCTACTTCCTATTTAACAATTCCCTCTGCACCTCCATGTCTCCAAGATTAATCATGGCTGTTTGAAGTACCATTCCATTACCCACTCCATCTCCTGCTCCATCACCTGCTCTTGACCACAAAGTAAAATGTCTAAAGTCTGGTAAAAGCAACTCAACCATTCAGGGCCCTGGTGTCTCTAACTTCTTGTCCCCCACTCTATTATTGACATTCTCTAGGGCATGGACTAAGTTACAAAACTTCTCTTTGCCTCAATTGCTTCTTTCACAAAGTCTGAGCAACAGAATAAGTCACTAATTAGGTTACTATCTAATCTGGAGATTGCAGCCTGCTTTGAGATTTTAAGATGCCTGTCTAATTAACATTATAATTAACATTAAAGCTAATTGTTAATAATCTAAGAATTTATTAGCCCAGGGAAAACATTAATAGATATAGGATAATGAAAAATTTAGCAAAGAATGGGCAACTAAATATTTGGGACTTGGTTTTACATGTAACTTACCAATCCCTTCCCAATCATCATAAAGTCACCATAGCATGTCTCGTTAAGTTTTGTTTATGGTTTCCTTTGCTGTGCAAAAGCTTTTGCTTTTAATTAGGTCCCATTTGTTTATTTTTGTTTTTATTTCCATTACTCTGGGAGATGGATTGAAAAAAATATTGCTGCGATTTATGTCATTTATGTCATAACTGAATCACTTTGCTGTACACCTGAAACTAACACAACATTGTTAATCAACTATACTCTAATGTAAAATAAAAATTTTTTTAAAAAGAATGTCTTGTTAAGTAATACTACCACAAGGGCTGTATGAAATTATTTACATCTATTTGGTTTATTTTCAAAGAGTTTATTATATCTAAACTCAAACCGTAAAAATATCTACATTTCAAATGAGACAGTAAAATTGGAAATGCAAGGACTTCTAAGCATTCCTAAAATCTTTCTCTGATACACACTTTAGAGACATTCCCAGAGTACTATGATAGTATATTTCAACTTTCTGGAATTTATTTAAGATATGCCTTTGTCAGGAATGCCAGAAGAAGGTGTGTTTCTCTTCTTTGCATTCTAATTCCACATTACACAAACGAAAATGGTTTTAATTGTTTCAAAGAGCAGTTGTCTTAAAAATTTTGTTCAAAATCCTCTAGATGTACACTAAGGAAGCCAGCCCAAAAGATAACCAAATTTCAAGGCAATCCCTCCATTCCCACTTAGCATGGGCAATTCCCATTCCTCAGCATCCCTGAATAATCTAGAGAGACATTTCTTCCTCACAATCACTAAAGGACTGAAGTGAAATAATATCCAGAAGTGAAATAATATCCAGTTGGAAATAATATCTAGAAATGCCCAGTCCCAACCTTGATACTATACCTCTTGATTCTTAGAAATGATACCCCATTTAAAGGTCATGGACTGGCTCCCATAAAATTTTAAGGGTACCTATTTTGTAAAAGCTTAGCAGCATCTGACATCAGCTAGATCTCACCCAAGATATCTAAAGAAACCCATAAACATCAGAGCTTGACACTGCTGTCCAGATACAGAAAGTAGAGCTTAGAGAGGTTACAAAGCTTATGAGTGACAGAGTCAGGACTACAAGCAAGAGCTCCTGAGTCTTTATCCACAAACCTTTCCATTCTTCCACACCACTTCCTCACTAATTCCAGCTAAGCATCACAGATTATCGCTTTCAGCTGCCCATTCAACATATTTAACTGACGGATAAAACACATTGGATCTCATTCATTCATTCGATCATTGAGCATTTACCACATGCCATACACTTTGCTAATAAGCATTAGAGTCAGTACCATAAGTGTGACAAACCTGCCCTCACATGTTTATATTCCAGGAGAGGAGCAAGGAATTAGGCAAGGAAACAAAATTTTAAAATACATATCCTGATAAGTGCTCTGAGGGAAATAGGGGGTTGAGACAGTCATACGGAAGGCCAATTTACATTGGGTGATCAGAAAAAAAAAGTTACTGAGCAGGAATCATTTGAATTGAAAGTGAAGTATGAAAATAAGTTAACACAGAGCTGGAGAAGAGCACTGCAGGTTAAGGGAACAGCAAGCAGGAAAGCCTCATGGCACAAGAGGGCTTGCTGGGTCAGAGGACCAGAAAAGAGGCCGCTTGGCTGGGGTGCCGAAAGAGGGGTAAAATGGGGTTACAGAGCAGCGAGGACCTTGTAGGCCATTTTAAGGGGGTTGGTTTTATTTGAAGAGCGATGAGAAATTTTTGAAGGTTCAGGCTGGAACATGATGTGATCTGCTTTATGTTTTTAAAAGATCACTCACAATAACAGTTGGGTAGAGAATGGATTGTAAGGGAGTGAGTGTGGAAACAGGAAGACAAGACAAAGTTATAGCGATGCCCGGGTGAGAAACAACAACATTCTGACTATTGCGATGGCAGTACAGTATAAAGAAGTAAATGGATTCCAGATACCTTTTGGAAGTAGAACTGATAGGAGTTGGTGATCTATAATGTGAGTTCAGGAAATAGACTAAGTGTGATTCTTAGTTCCTGTCATGGGATAGTGGCGGTGCTATCTACCAAGGTGAAGAATTTTGCTTTCACTTTGCTAAGTCACCTTATGATGAAGACCTCAGGAATATATTGCTTTGTAAAGCCAGGGGCATAACTAGATATTAGAAACATCTATGATACCTCCAAGAGAAACTCTTAAAGGAGTTCATCCATCTTTCCATACGCTAAGCATGATCTCCCATCAATACTAAAAAGAATGGAAGGGGACTTCTCTGGTGGTCCTGTGGTAAAGAATCCGTCCTGCAATGCAGGGAACGCAGGTTCGATCCCTGGTCAGGGAACTAAGATCCCACATGCTGCGGGGCAACTAAGCCCGCGCACCACAACTACTGAGCCCGTGCACCTCAACTAATGAGCTCACGCTCCCTGGAGCCCGGGTGCCACATCTAGAGAACAGAAAACCTGCACACCACAACTAGAGAGAAGTCCACGTGCTGCAGGAGAAGAATCTGCACGCTGCGACAAAGATCCTGGGTGCTACAGCAAAGACCCAACACAACCAAAATAATAATAATAATGATGATGATAATAATAATAATAATAATAATAATAATACAAAAATGGAAGAACATGTCCCTGCGTTAATCACAGAACATTGCTTACAATCAGCTCACTTTGGCAACTCCACACTCCTTTACTTCAGAGCTCTCCAAATGCCTGCCAAGCAGCTAGTGACTCAGTTGCTAAGATCTTCAGGGAGCCTACAGTTGGGTACAGATGCACTAGAAAGACTAAGTGGGAGAAAGAACTCTGGACAAGGTATGCACTTTTGAACATCACCATATAACTTACTATCAACCTCTTAACACTCCGAACAAAACATCCATACTTTCCTATTTCACAGTTGCATACCTAAATGAAAATTTGCTCTTTTCCTCCACATAATCCAAATATGCCTAAGCTCCAAGAAGTGTTTTATGGTACTTCTGAGAGCAAAACCTATATACATTACAATAAAAAACCATATTTGGTATTTGCTCAGCACCATATGTTTTACACAGCACTTTTATATACATGAGTTTAAACCATCTGGCAACACTGGTTAAGTCGACAGGACAAATATTAGTATGCTTTATTTTCAGCTGAAGAAATTATGGAGAGAGAACTTTTAATTCTGTTTAAAATATTTATCCCCTTTGATGTAGTAATTCCACAACCTACCCTAAAGAAATAACTAGAAGTGGCAGAGATCTCATCATCATACTGCTTCATCATAATACTCAGGACTGAGATGTTACCACAAGGTATCTATGGCCATGCAGAGGAAACTACTCACAATCCCTTTCAGAGAAAATCTGTTCCCTCAGTTTGTCCTCTGGTTCAAGAGCCTTTCAAGTATTGTCCCATTTGTCATGAGCCACGAAGACCTTCTTGACCTAACCTTATAAGGATTTTCAGTAAATTAAGAAGAAACTTCTTCTTTGGTTTAACTGTTTAAGCATTCCCAGATAACTCTAAGGGTTTCCTCAGCACGAAGGACTCCAGAATTTGTGTCATCCATTCTCACCTTTCTGCCAATTAGGTGATTTCCCTCAAGTGAATCTCTTATTTGTATACTTAATCCACTCTAGTTTCGATCACTCTTTTGGGACCAATTGCTTGCCCTCTGGTTTATGACAGCCAGGAGGCCTTCCTGCCTAGCTCATTCTCCTAAGACATCCTGACACCTCTGTCCCAGCAAAGAGGCAATTTTTCCTGCCTTTCAACAAACAAATGAAGACAAAGACAATGAAAACAAGTGTGAGGAGATAGCTGATGATAGCTTTTGGGGGATTGTGGGGGAGGAGGGTTGTGGGGAGGGGTGAAGAAGATGCAAGAAACGTTCAAAAAGTTAACTTTGTGAAAAATTATGAGGAATGATAACTATGAGATGCACATCAACAAAAAAGAAAAATGTTGGCAAAAAAAGATCATTGCTGGAGCACCAGCAAAACTAGAGAAAACAGAAAAATAAAGCACTCCTTTTGGTTTAGACCAGCTATAGCTGTATCAAGTCCACTGTCCAGGTTGTAGGTCTTTTCCAATTTCAGTACTGATGGAATATAAAATATAATTAACAACTACACCTTGACTTCTGTTTCTGAGTAATATCCCAAGTTCTAAAATCAGTTTACAACAGAATAACAATATCACTAGGACTCACTAGGAAACTAAGTAGCCAGCTTTTTCCCCTTGAGACATACAAATATGCCTGAATTACTGAAAGTAAGCTTCCAAAGGGGAAAACAGAAGTGACCTAACCCCCCAGATAATGGACTAAAGGGTGAATAGTCAAACTTCGATTTTGGGTTCATATTTCTTCACACAAATATTTTACATTAATGCATATCTAAGAATGAATCATGAACATTGGAAATAAGAACAGCAGTCCTAATTTCAAACTTGTAAAGTTATTCTCACCATTTACACAACTGTCAAGGAACACCTCAGAAGGAGACGTGGGTACTGTGACTGGGAAATCATAAGGCTTCAAAACTGTACACAGTCCTTCACCAGAGAAATGCAAGGTATATATGTTGATGGTGTCCCTCCCCTTCAAATTATCAATAGTTTACCCTATCTTCCCTTCTCTTTAGAACCTAAATTGTTTTGGTTACATAAGGTTTTGTTTTGTTTTATTTTTTGGCAGAAACATAAAGGTAAAACTTCTCTAAACCTTCCACGTTTCCATAAAGCTCATTTTCCAAAAGCCAATTCAGTTTGTTTATCCATCGTGCGTCACTTAGAAACTAGGCACTAGAGATGTAGAAACAAACAAAAGAAGCAGGGTCTTGCCCTCCTGGAACTTATTGTTTAGACTGAACCAAAGATGGAAATGTAAAAAAATGAAGTCATAAAATTACTAGAATAAAATGTAAGTGCGGTTTTTTTTACAATCTTGGGTGATAGGGAAGCCTTTGTTTGCACATTTTATGAAAACTAAAAATAATAAAAGATTGACATTTAAGAACAGAGTAAAATTTTTAAAATGACTGCAAAATGACAACAAAACAAACAAAGCCAAAAGACAAATGACAAATTGTTAAAACTTCATAATTCACAAAGAGTTATTACAAAGCAACAATAAAAAGGTAAAACAAAATGAGAAAATGAGCAAAGGACATGACCAGGAAATTCACAGAAGAAGAACTATGAATAGTCAATTAGCATGGCTTAATCTTATTTAAAATATAAATTACAACCAATAATGGAGATTTCATTTAAGAGATTTTAAGTTTTAAAATGTCCATAGGTGTGGGGAAATGTTGTTCACATACTATCAGAACAGTACAGATTCTTAAATTTCCTTTTGGAAAGAAATTTGGTAAAATCTATTAAAGTCTTAAATGTGCCAACCCTTTGATCCCCACCCCAGGGATTTTACTTCTAATAATCATATAAGTATAATAAAAGATACATGTATACATATATAAGCAACAATATTCAATATAGCAAAATTTGTAATTAAAATATTTTAAAACTAATGAATAGGATATTAATTACATATAATTGAATATTCTGCAGCTGTTAGAATGTATACTGATATGAAAAGGCCTATGAGTACTGATATGAAAAGATGTTTAAGATATATTCTGTGTGTTGTTATATATTTAATATATATGTGCGCATACATACACACACATATATATCAAATTCTGAACAATGGTTATCTTTGAAAATTAAAATTAAGGAAGTCAATTTTTAAAACATTTCTAAATTGAATTATTTACAGCATGCATTTTTACCTTTGCAACTAAAATAAATAATAAAGGAGTAAGCGCCAGTGTTTAATAATTAGAAGTTATCAGGCATTTATTTATTAATGAGCTTTTTATCTCCTTTAAGTCCTGATATCATATTGCCAACATAAACTAGACCATCTATGCAAAGACACCTATATGATTGAACATCATTGCTCAATCAAATGCTGAGGAGATCTGTTATTTGGGTCACCTAATGACAGGAGAGGCTAGGCTAGAACCCTTCTGGACTTAAAAGTTGTTTGATTGTTGTGGTTACAACTTCCAAAACTATGTTGAATAATAGTGGTGAGAGTGGGCACCCTTATCTTGTTCCTGATCTTAGAAGGAATGCTTTCAGTTTTTCACCATTTAGAATGATGCTGGCTGTTGGTTTATCTTATACAGCTTTTATTATGTTGAGGTAATTTCCCTCTGTGCCCACTCTCTGGAGAATTTTTATCATAAATGGATGTTGAATTTTGTCAAAAGCTTTTTCTGCATCTATTGAGATTATCATATGGTTTTTATCCTTCAATTTGTTAATATGATGTATCACATTGATTGATTTGAGTATATTGAAGAATCCTTGCATTCCAGGGATAAATCCACTTGATTGTGTATGGTGTATGATCTTTTTAATGTGCTGTTGGATTCTGTTTGCTAGTATTTTGTTGAGGATTTTTGCATCTATATTCATCAGTGATATTGGCCTGTAATTTTCTTTTTTTGTAACATCTTTGTCTAGTTTTGGTATCTGGGTGATGGTGGCCTCATAGAGTGAGTTTGGGAGTGTTCCTCCTTCTGCAATATTTTGGAAGAGTTTGAGATGGATAGGTGTTAACTCTTCTCTAAATGTTTGATAGAATTTTCCTGAAACCATCTGGCTCTGGGCTTTTATTTGTGGGGAGATTTTTAATCACAGTCTCGATTTCAGTGCTTGCGATTGGTCTGTTCATATTTTCTACTTCTTCCTGGTTCAGTCTTCGAAGATTGTAGTTTTGTAAGAATTTATCCATTTCTTCCAGGTTATCCAATTCATTGGCATATAGTTGCTTGTAGTAGTTTTAGACACAGCAATCAAAGAAGAAAAAGAAATAAAAGGAATCCAAATTGGAAAAGAAGAAGTAAAATTGTCACTCTTTGCAGATGATGTGATATTATGCATAGAAAACCCTAAAGATGCTACCAGCAAACTGCTAGCACTGATTGATGAATTTAGTAAAGTAGCAGGATACAAAATTAATGAACAGAAATCTCTTGCATTCCAATACACTAACAACAAAAGATCAGAAAGAGAAATGAAGGAAACACTCCCATTTACCACTGCACAAAAAGAATAAAATACCTAGGAATAAACCTGCCTAAGGAGGCAAAAGATCTGTATTCAGAAAACTGTAAGACACTGAGGAAAGAAATCAAAGACAACACAAACAGATGGAGGGACATACCATGTTCTTGGATTGGAAGCATCAACATTGTGAAAATGATTATACTACCTGAAGCAATTTACACATTCAATCCCTGTCAAATTACTAACGGCATTTTTCACAGAACTAGAACAAGAAATTTTACCATTTGTATGGAAATGCAAAAGACCCCAAATAGCCAAAGCAATCTTGAGAAGAAAAGACAGAGCTGGTGGAATCAGGCTCCCTGACTTCAAACTATACTACAAGGCTACAATGATCAAGACAGTAGGGTACTGGCACAAAAACAGAAATATAGATCAATGGAACAGAACAGGGAGCCCAGAGATAAACCCACGCACATATGGGCACCTTATCTTTGACAAAGAAGGCAAGAATATACAATGGAGAAAAGATAGCCTCTTCAATAAGTGGTACTGGGAAAACTGGATAGCTACATGTAAAAGAATGAAATTAGAACACTTCCTAACACCATACACAAAAATAAACTCCAAATGGATTAAAGACCTACATGTAAGGCCAGACATTATAAAGCTCTTAGAGGAAAACATAGGCAGAACCCTCTATGACATACATCAAAGCAAGATCCTTTTTGACCCACCACCTAGAATAATGGAAATAAAATCAAAAATAAACAAATGGGACCTAATGAAACTTAAAAGTTTTTGCACAGCAAAGAAACCATAAACAAGACAAGAAGACAACCCTCAGAATGGGAGAAAATATTTGCCAATGAAGCAGCTGACAAAGGATTAACCTCCAAAATATACAAGCAGCTCATGCAGCTCAATATCAAAAAAGAAAATAACCCAATCCAAAAATGGGCAGAAGACCTAAATAGACATCTCTCCAAAGAAGACATGCAAATGGCTAACAAACACATGAAAAGGTGCTCAACATCACTAATCATTAAAAAAATGCAAGTCAAAGCCACAATGAGGTATCATCTCACACTGGTCAGAATGGCCATCATCAAAATATCTAGAAACAATAAATGCTGGAGAGGGTGTGAAGAAAAGGGAACCCTCCTGCACTGTTGGTGGGAGTGTAAATTGGTACAGCCACTATGGAAAACACTATGGACGTTCCTTAAAAAACTAAAAATAGAACTACCATATGACCCAGCAGTCCCACTACTGGGCATCTACCCAGAGAAAACCATAATCCAAAAAGAAACATGTACCATAATGCTCATTGCAACACTATTTACAATAGCCAGGACATGGGAATAACCTAAATGCCCATCAACAGATGAATGGATAAAGAAGATGTGGCACATATATATATAATGGAATATTACTCAGCCATAATAAGGAATGAAATGGAGCTATATGTAATGAGGTGGATACACCTAGAGTCGGTCATATAGAGTGAAGTAAGCCAGAAAGAGAAAAACAAATACCGTATGC
Organism: Hippopotamus amphibius kiboko; assembly: GCF_030028045.1. Taxonomy (NCBI): domain Eukaryota; kingdom Metazoa; phylum Chordata; class Mammalia; order Artiodactyla; family Hippopotamidae; genus Hippopotamus; species Hippopotamus amphibius. The sequence goes on from NC_080188.1 coordinate 54,748,720, forward strand.
TAACTTATATATATGGAATCTTAAAAAATGGTACTAATGGACCCAGTGACAGGGCAAGAATAAAGATGCAGATGTAGAGAACAGACTTGAGGACACAGGGTAGGGGGTCAAGGGGAAGCTGGGATGAAGTAAGAGAGTAGCACTGACATATATATACTGCCAAATGTAAAATAGATAGCTAGTAGGAAGCTGCTGCATAACACAGGGAGATCAACTCGATGATTGGTGATGACCTAGAGGGGTGGGATAGGGAGGGTAGGAAGGAGTCGCAGGAGGGTGGGGATATGGGGATATATGTATAAATACAGCTGATTCATTTTGTTGTACAGAAGAAACTGGCACAACATGTAAACCAATTATACTCCAATAAAGAACTTAAAAAAAAAAAGTTGTCTCTCATTGCAGTAGTTTGAGGAGAGATGTAAAGCACAAGGGACAATCTAAGTGCATGATATTAACTGGGCTGGACCATGTAGAAGCCTGTGGATTCATTCTGCTATTTTAGCTTAAGATCTAAACTAGAAACAGAACAAAGAACAATCTTCTTGCCCAATTTCACCCATAACATATAGCTGATCTGGGCCATCCAGATGCAATATTATGAGAAGATAGGTAAACAAAACAGCACCATCCCTTCTTCCAAAGGTCTAGTATGAAGGATGCCTAAGCTTCTTCTCAATGCTTCCTTCTCTCTGAGCCCCAGCCTGGCCTAGCTTAGCATCCCAAAAGTGGAGGCATCTGCCAAGTGGAAGATACCTAGAAGCTCTATCTTAACCCACAAGTTTCATGGAGCTAAGAGAAAAGAGAACTTCAAAGAAAGGTCCAAGGAGAGTACACAGCCTGCATTTAATTTTATTTGTAATACTTTTTTATCCTTCCTACTAAAAATTACATTTAATTGTGTTTCTTTTGACTTGTGTGTGTCTAATAATGTTGGGACTATGGAGCTCCTCCTAGTGGTTACAGTACATGGTCATCAGGTCCAAAAATAAAGTCCTAACTTTGCTGTTTTCACTTGTTAGTCATTTAGAAATACCTGAAAGGCAACAAAATTGAGGGTATAAGAAAGTGACATCAAAAACAAAGTGAAACAGTGACTAAGGAGGCAATGGTTATTCTCTATTTTTGTGGAAAGAACTTGGAATATCAATCAGGCCAATGGAAGCATAAGTGGATAATTTTGGAAAATCAGCATGTAAGGCTAAAAACAGTCTTCCTACCAAATTATAAAATATGATAATCTTAGCAGTGAGTCAGATTATATCCATGTTTTGTCCCAGAAACTGATAAAAATACTAACATTTATAGGCATGCAATAAACATACTACTTGTTGAATGCGTTGAATGATGGGCCCGGAGAGCTAAACCTTCCTTAAGGATTGGATATGATTCATAAGGCCCTTATTTTCTAATGTATTTGACATTTTCTAGTCTTTAATGACTATTGGGAATTATCCATGAGTAAAGCTCCCATAGAGAAATGATTGAGTTTTGAGCTACTAAAAAAATAACAACAGTTTTAGACACAAAAATATAGTCTATGGCCTAAAGGTCCCAAGGGGTAGCAAAATCCATAGAGCCCATGAAAATTTAATATGACTTGATGAATGTTAAAAAACTAAATCTAAATATTTCCTTCACAGGATTATTCTAATATTTCATTGGGTTCATTGCTAACAAACTCAAAATCATACACGTTTTCCTTATTTTCTTAATTTCTGACCAATTGGCTATTCATATTAAGATAGACTTCCCTGGTCTATGTCTGTGAGTCTATTTCTGTTTTGTAAATCAGTTCATCTGCATCATTTTTTTTAGATTCCACATATAAGCAACATGTGATATTTGTCTTTCTCTGACTGCCTTACTTCACTTAGTATGATAATCTCTGGGTCCATCCATGTTGCTGCAATGGCAGTGTTTCATTCTTTTTTATGGCTGGGTAGTATTCCATTGTATATGTATACCACATCTTCTTTATCCATTCATCTGTTGATGGACACTTAGGTTGCTTCCATGTCCTGGCTATTGTAAATAGTGCTGCAATGAACCTTGTGGTGCATGTATCTTTTTGAATTATGGTTTTCTCCAGATATATGCCCAGGAGTGGGATTGCAGGATCATGTGTTAGCTCTATTTATAGTTTCTTAAGGAACCTCTATACCATTCTCCATAGTGGCCATACCAATTTGCATTCACACCAACAGTGTAGGAGGGTCCCCATTTCTCCACACCCACTCCAGCATTTATTGTTTGTAGACATTTTGATGATGTCCATTCTGACCAGTGTGAGGTGACAACTCATTATAGTTTTGATTTGCATTTCTCTAATGATTAGTGATGTTGAGCATCTTTTCATGTGCTTTTTGCCCATCTGTATATCTTGTCTGGAGAAGTGTCTATTTAGACCTCATGCCCCTTTTTTGGTTGGGCTGTTTGTTTTTGTATATTGAGCTGTATAAGTTGTTTACATATTTTGGAGATTAATCCATTGTCAGTTGCATTGTTTGCAAATATTGATATTTTCTGTAGGTTGTCTTTTTTTGTTTTGTTTATGGTTCCTTTGGTGTGCAAAAGCTTTTAAGTTTAATTAGGTCCCATTTGTTTACTTTTGTTTTTATTTCTGTTACTATAGGAGACAGATCCAAAAAAATACTGCTGCGATTTATGTCAAAGAGTAATATGCCTCAGTTTACCTTTTAGTATTCTTAGAACTAAAATCCTCTAAGGAGTCACTTAAGGTTTTCTGTTCTAATAAAAATGAGGATTGCAGAAGTGTCTAGACATATCACTCAAGGAAATCAAATTCCATATCATAACTTTCATTTTAATTTAGATACTACCATAATTTGTCTACAGACTCACAATTAATCAATAATTAAATGACAAATATTGATTGAGTCCACACTGTATATAAGAGAACATTAAACAGATTAATCTCTGTAGTCATGAAATCTTAGCTGAAACTCCAAAGCTAAAAAACAATAGGCAATAAGTACCCTCGCAATCTGAAAAGAGGAAATAATCACATGAAGGCCAGCCTTACTAAATGGCTATCAACCAGCACTGTCAACCCCTATCACTAGAACCTTACTATCACTCCGCAGAGAGTTGTTTACCAGGCTACAAAATATTTAATCCCAGTGCTGCCACAGGACCAAGAGAAGGCCCAGTGAGAAAGTGCTAAGGAGAAATTAGCGTATCTCCTAGAGCTTGAGGAATTACAAATTTGGAGGCTCGTATCTGCTTCTTACCTGGTGAATGTGAAAGACAGAAAGCAAGCGACTTATGCCAACTGTGGCAAGGAAAGGAAGGAAAGCAGCAATTAGGCAACCACACCCTTAGGGTTTTACATGGCAAAGATGATACGTTTCCTAAGAGCCAAGTGGAGGCCATCAAATGAAACAGGGTTCAATCATGGCCTCCTGGAGAGAGCAGATCCCAGAAGTAAATGTCTGCTGCAGGAGTTGAATTTAAAAGCAAGAATTGAAGGGAACGTCACCAGAAATACGCCTGAAAGTACATGGTACCCATCAAAGTAATGGGCAGATCCCCACAGAAGGGTTCCAAAGAGCCCACAAATGCCCCCTTTGAGAGCCCTAATGTGTGGGTACCTGGCACTCCAGGACACCATGGCAGAATTACACCACGGAACCCTAATCCACACTCTTCCTTTTTTCTTTCTTCCCGCCTTCCCCATCCAACCCTGAAAGCAGCAGAAGCACTGGGATTAGAGATAGTGGTGTGAGACAGCAAGAAGGAAAAGTGAAATAACATGCCAGTCTCCCTTCCTCCCTCAGGCTCCTGTGCCACAAGTCAGGCCTGAGCTAGAAGAAATGGGTGAGCTTTGGATTGGATGTGAACTGAAAGTTTTAGTGTATACCAGACTAGACTTTCTAACAGCCGAAAAGTATCCTGATTACTAAAAATCAGTGTTCTTATAATTTAAAAGGAAAAGGAAAAGAAAAAGAAGAGATCTAAAGATGTCAAGGAGCAGGGAAGGAAAAACATGGTGAATGGCAGTAGCTGGAAGAAAAGAAAGCCTGCTCAATTAACTCATGATTTGTGCAAAACACAAGAAATAGAATGAAATACAGGAAGAACATCATAAGGATCCAGTCTTTGACAATCTTATAGTCCAATAAAAAAGGGAAGACATAGTCACAAATAAGTCCAATACAACGAAGAAAATTTATGGGCCACAATTAAGACAAAAACAGTGTCACTGCATGGTCCAGTCTATTTCTCTCCAAATGAATTTGATGACAACTCTCTATCTCTTCTGTTCAAAACTCTAAAGACAAGTCCCATCCTAGGCTGAGAAAAAAAAAATTAGGGTGAAACACAGACAAAATTAATCGCTTGTGTATTTGTTATAAAAGATTTTGGTAGAAGAGCTTTAAATATTAGGCTAAAATGACTTTTAGATTTTAATTATCTATTTCTTTTAGCCATATAAATTCTATCCCGTGTCACCACAAATAACTGAGTTGTGTCTGAAAGAGAAATAAGTGCTATAGGTGTTTGGAAGTTGGGGGCTGGAAGCAAAATTATTGCTATTTACAAATAACGAGAGCGTGAATACTTAACAAAACCTAAAAAAATCAGCTGAAAAGAATAATATATCAGTATGAGAGCTCAGTGAAGTAGCTAGATATTTTTAAAAATTAGTATTGCCTACTAATTATTACTGCTGTTTACTAACAATAAACAGCTGATAAATATAATAGAAAAAAGTTAACATATTATTAATGGAAGTTATTGAGAAGACGTGACTTCGAATTGACTCGCAAGCTGGACTGGGGCAATCGGAGGCTCCTCACCCTCTCCCCTGTCCTTGGAATGGACATTACACCCACTGCTCCGCAGTTTGAGCCATTTTCAAGGACACAGCCTTAAGAGAGCAATGTGATGTTGAGACAAAGTGGATGGTATATGTGACTGAACCCCGTTAAGGCCTCTATATATAAACTTTCAAGATTCTGTCAGCCAGGTGTGGAGATTTACTTGTCTTACTGCCGCCCATGACAGGCCTCCTGTTTAGGTTCCCTTACTTTTTTTTAATGGTTTATTTATTTATTTATTTACTTACTTATTTATTTTATTTATTTTTGGTTGCATTGGGTCTCCGTTGCTGCACATGGGCTTTCTCTAGTTGTTCGAACCTGTGTCCCCTGCATTGGCAGGCAGATTCTTAACCACTGCGCCACCAGGAAGGCTATAGGTTCCCTTACTCTTCAAATCTGCCATCTCCCAATCTTGGGTGGTGGCCTCTCTTTCTTTGATCTCTCCTTGCCCTCTGCATATGGGGGCCAGTTTACAAACCAACACATACACAGTAACCCAAAGAATTAAATATTTAGAAATCATACTAATAAAATCTGCTGGTCCTCTATTTTTTAAAACTACTTATTTTTCTGAGACAATATTTAGAAAGCAATACGCTATTTTACCAGTGGCAATCCTGTGTACCATTTAATCTGGAACCGGTCAAAACAAGACGTGTGAGACTTTGTCAAAACAAGATGCATGACATATGCTGAGACATGATCCAATCAGTGGAGGAGCACAGAACAGGCCACTTCACACAGAGGTGTCTGCTATTTGCAGTTCTGCTACAGTTTATGTCTGTATAACACAAGAATTCTGAGAAACACTGTTTTTCATAATTCCCTTCAAGAGAGAAAAATATATGTATCATGAGGAATTTATAATTGTAAATACTGTCTTACTGAATATATTTCTGACAAGAAAGAACTTTCACTTTGATGAGAACCAAATTCCTCACTTAGAATTTTTACATGACTGATGATTGGAAGAATTTTCCATAGACTGGCTTCTGACTTTGCACATTTTAATCCTTCTTTCTCCTCCACTACCCACATATTTCCAGAAACAGGGACTGTAGGTAGGCTCTCTGGCCTCGCACCTTCCCATCACAAAGGATATCCATGCCACAGGCTGTAAGAGTATCCCTGGAAGAGTCTCCTATCCAGGCACTGCTAGGAATAACGTAACTATTTGGAAGTTACGCTGAACCTCAACGTGTATTGCACTAAACTCAACTAAATGATTTCCAATTCAACTTGCCCTTATCAAAAATGCCTGAAGGGCATGGTAATGGAAAGGAGGCCGATATGGAACAAGGAAGTGAATTTGGAATTTTAAACTGATGGAGGTTAAAGCACCTTACTTTTCCCTGCTATTATAATTATTTCTAGATGAGTAAAAACAGAATTCTTGCCTCAATTCCTCCTGCAGTTAGAAAAAAAGGCAAGGGAATGATGATATTTGTATCGGCCCCATTCTGTTCTTGCTGAGCCAGGCTGTTGTTATGTTCTTAGTTGCAGCGATTTTTATACCACAGTGTGGATCGATCCATTTTCTCATGTGATTTTTCCACCTACTCAATAAAAACAGCTTGCCTCTTCTAAAACGTTGTAAAATTTTAAAAGCTCTGTTCTTTTCTTAACTGATCTTGGCAACCTTCAATCTGAAAACAACAAACAGAATATCATTCTATGTGTCTTCACAGTAACTACTATATTTTCTAAAACCCAAATTAGAGAGACACACAGCTGTAGTTTGGGAGGCTGGACCTGCAGTCCCACAACCTGGTTCTCTCGTAAATAATCCTCAAGGCCTAAAATGGAGCAAAGGAAGGACAGAAGAACAGAATGTATCTAGTTGGCAACTTTGGGGGGCAATAAAATCCCCAGTTTTGTTTTCTTTACACACTCAGTCTTGCTATCCAGAAAGTTTCAGCCACTTTCATGGTTTCAAAAATTGCTTATATTCCAATGACTCCAAATTCTGTGTTGGAACTTTTTTCTAAGCTCAAGACCCATTTAACCAATTCTCACGGACAATTGTAATTTAGACACATGTCCTAAATGTAACTTATCATTGTCTCTTTCAAATTTACTTTTCAAAAAAGTGTCACCCTCTCAGTAAATGGCAGTACATACACTCATTTGTTGAAACCAGAAACCATAGATTCCTCTTTTCCAGTGGAGGAGCCAAAACCAGTTCCCATCAACTTGCAAAAGGCACTTGTGCAAATCTCTGTTCAACTCCTCATGTTGGTAGCTTGAAAGTGGCCGTAGTGGGACTTTCCTGGTGGCGCAATGGTTAAGAATCCACCTGCCAATACAGGGGACACAGGTTCAATCCCTGGTCTGGGAAGATCCCATATGCCGTGGAGCAATAAAGCCTGTGCACCACAACTATTGAGCCCACATGCTGCAACTACTGAAGCCCGCAGGCCTAGAGCCCATGCTCCACAACAAGAGAAGCCACTGCAATGAGAAGCCCACGCACCACAATGAAGAGTAGCCCTGTTCACCACAACTAGAGAAAGCCCGCGCAGCAACGAAGACTCAACGCGGCCAATAAATTAATTAATTAATTAATTAATTAAAAAAAAAAGAAAGTCACCCTGGTGGTTATCATAAAAAAGACAAGAGATAACAAGTGTTGGCAAGGATGTGGAGAAAAGAGGACACTTATGCACTAATAGTGGGAATATAAATTAGTACAGCCACTGTGAAAAACAGTGTGGACGTTCTTCAAAAAATTAAAAATAGAATACCACATGATCCACAAATCCCATTTCTGAGTGTGTATCCAAAGGGAATGAAAAAAGGATCTCAAAGAGATATCTGCACCCCCATGTTCATGTGGCATTATTCAAGATTAGGCAAGATATGGAAAAAACCTAAATGTCTATCAACAGATGAATGGATAAAGATGCAATGCACATACACAATGGAATATTTTTTTATTCAACCATGAGAAAGAAGGATGCTGACATTTGCAACAACAAGTGTCTGTTTGCATCACACCTGCTAATATCACATTGGCCAAAAGCAACTCACATGATCAAGACCAAAGTCAAGAGGCAGGAAATACACTTTATCTCTACTGGGAAGCACTCCAGAGTCACATGGCAGAGAGTGTGGATACACAGAGAGTTGAAGAAATGCAGCAACAATTCAGTCTCTTTTAAATGTTCATTTTTTAAATGTTCCAAAATAACCAAAGCAGACTTCATGTCTTCATATAGAAAATAAACCTGACATATGAAAAATACTAGCATAATCCAGTGTAAAATGTTCCAGGAAAAGAAATTTATTAAATTAGAGTACAATGAAGTCATAAGTGACTCACTATGAATTTTTAGCTGTAAATGAAAAAGGGAAATCAGAAAAATTAAGTGTATCAAAACAGAGAAATGCACATAGGGAAATTTTAAAGAACAAATTGACTCTGATAATCTGGTTTGTTAACTGAAGCTAAGCTCACTACAACGCACTTTCCATAATGTACTTTTGAAATACTTTTAACTTTTTATTTTGAAATAATTTCAAATTTACAGATAACCTTGAAATAGTTTCAAGCTTAGGAATAGTACAAAGAAATTCCATACACCCTTCACCCAGATTCACCAATTGTCAACGTTATCACATTTTACTTTGCTATTTTGTGTATGGACGTGGTGGGGGTGGGGGGTGATTTTTTTTCTGAACCATTTGAGAGTAAGTTACAGACATATCTTTCCACCAATAAATACATTGGTATTGCTCTTCCTAAGAAAAAAGACATTCTCTACCATAATCAGTCACCGAAATCCAGAAAGTAACATTGATTCAATGTTATTATCTAATCTACAGAAGTTATCCCAATAGCGCTCTTTATAGGAAAAAGAATCTCTGACCATGTATCATACATTGCATTTAGTTGCCATGTCTCTTTCATCTCATTTAATCTGGGACAATTCCTCAACCTATACTGTTCTTGTATTACCTTGACCATTTTTAAGAAAATCGTCGAAGTTATTTTGAAGAAGGCCTTCAGTTTGGTTTTATCTGAGACTTTCTCATGATTAGATTATGATTATGCATTTTTGGCAGTATTAACATGGAAGTAGTGTTATGTCCTATCATATTAAGAATATGTTGGTCTGCACAATTACTGTGATATTAACTTTCATCACTTGGTTTCTCCACTATAAAGTTACTATTTTTCCTTTGTGATTAACAAGTGTTTTGTAGAAAGACACTATGGAATTACACAAATATCCTGTTCTTCATCAAATTTTAACCAACTAGTTTTAACGTTTATTGATGATTCTTGCAGGAATCAATATTACCATGACATTTGCCAAGTGGAGATTTTATCACTCCATCATTCCTTCTGTATGTATCAGCTTTCTACTCTAATGAAGAGTTTTTCCTTTTCCCCATTTATTTCTATCAGTGTGGTCTCAGAAATTCCTGTTTTATTCAATGGGTAAAAAGCCATTATGATCATTTAGATGTTCACACTGTCCCAGTAGGGGCCATATAGTACTTTCATAAAATAATGAATCCCCCAAATGGTATAATGAGTGAGCTCTCATTTAATGTCCTGTTCAATGTTAGCTTTGAAAGAACTTTCTATGGGACTGTATCTCTGGCACTGTTTCTTATTGGTGTGCACAGGCTAAATCTATTAAGAACTTGCTATGTGCTAGTCATACTCCCAAGCACTTCTCATGCATTACCTCATTTAATCTTTAAAAAAAAACCTATGACAAATATTATTTTTATAATACCTATTTTATAACTGGGGGAACTAAGCCTTATAGAGGTTAAACAACAGCCAAGAAATGGGAAGCTAGAGTTTGAACCCATATCATCTGCCTCCATAGATTTTATTCTTGAGCTATGCTTTGATCTTAGATTCCTAAAGGGGAGAGAGACACCATACTTGGTAAACACCCACATGTCTGCTTCCTCAGAGCTCCTTCTGCATTTAGATCAGTCTAATGTAGGACTTGAGAGCACAGATTCTAGAGTGAGGCTGCCTAGGTTATGATTCATGCTCTTCCATTCATAAGCTGTATGACTTTGCCTTCAAGGCTGCAGTGTCTTCCCATCTAAAAGAGAGGTGGTAATGAGAACACGTTACAGAACTATCTAGGGAACTGAAAGAGCTGCAGGTAGAGCAGTCAGCAAGGAGACTTGGCACTTAGTAGGCACATAATGAATATTTTTTTTAAATACTAAGATGGTAACAGAAAAATCTCTGCTTATGGCTTTTTTTTTGTTTCTTTATCATAACAAGCTTATGACTTTTAATTGAAGCCACATCTGTGCTATGACCATCTCTTTGATGTAACTTTAAGTATTTCTTCCAAGAAGCAAAAAATATTTATTGCTGCCAAATAACAGCTATCTTTTGACTTTGGACTCTCTGAGACTCTGAAAGCTTCTCCAAGAGTATCTTCAGATATTTTGCACCCAGTCCAAACCTGGATTTCATTAGCCATTAAATTCAAAAGCAAATTTAAATCAAAAAGAATAAAAGAGACTTTACCTAAGCTTAGCCTCACATTAGCAAGTGAGAGACCCTGCATCAGCAAAAAACCTTTTTTTTAATCAACTTAAACCTCTGACTAAATTAATAAGAGTTGAGTTTGACCTTTAAAATGCTAAAAAATACAGTTCCCAGTATAATTCTTGTTCATCCCCAGACCAAACCATTCTCATAGTAAATTATGGCACTAACAGCTGGCTGCCAATGAAGTCGACTATTAATTGTATGTTCACTGCACTGCTTGATATAAATCAATAAGAGTAATGAGTAATTGTCCTCAGTCTATAGATACACAGATCCTACACTGCAAAATAATTTAAGGTCTGTTGTCAGCCTTCTCAGACTAGATGTCATTTGGTCTTTGCTGAAGATATGGCAAAAAGGAACACACATTGAAAACTGCCTGATCTACTGTCTCTGCAGTAAACTTTTAGTCATCTCTATGACTAGAGATGATTTTTGATTGTGTATTCCAAATAAACAACTTCTACATTTTTACAAATCCCGATAGAATCTGAAGAATGGGCTCAGGGTGTCACTACCTTATTATCTCAAATTCTCAAAATTCCCTCTGTCCACCACCTTCTACCTTTCCCACTCCCCTCTTTCTACCAAACTTCCTCTCCATCTTCATAAAAGCCACCAGCCTCCCTGTTTTCCTAGTTCTCATTACTATCTAGCTTCTTTCATCTTTCTACTCAGTTTTAATACCATGGACACTTAGCGTTAGTGACATTCATTGTACAGTCAACCACTCCCACCACAGATCTTGCTCACATTAGGCTGTCCCGATGTTCCCCATCTCTGACTCTTGGCAGAATATTGCTAGGAGATATGAGGAAATGACACTGACAGAATCTATCATAAATCCACTTTGTCTAACTTTGAAGGGCCCTCTATACAACTCAACAATATTTAAGTGCAGGTTTTGCAAAGTGGCTTCTGTAAGACATTCTCAGAATATATTGATGAGTATTTGGTACCAGTAGAAGATTCCATGTTAGAGGTTAACTAAACTCAGAAAACACTGGTTTAAATGAAGTTAAACAAGTTCTTTTCTGCAGAATTTAGTAAAGCCTGGGGAGCATTATGAATTTCCAGATAGGGACGACATATGCATCATTTCTCAAAATATTTGCTTAAGGAACCACTTTTTCACAGTACAATCACAACTTCAGTATAGTGTGATACAAGCTGGGGATATACTATATTAACTCATCTCTTATTAATTCCTAACAGTTTTGAACCATGTTAAATAAGTTCCGGTACCAATTCCAATGTGGTTGTGGGGAAAGTTTCCCCCACACCAACAAGCAATTCTCAGATACCAGCTGGGTATCCTACAATTCAACTCACTATCTACCCAGAGATAGCATCAGGTTCCAAAGGTTATGGGTCCAGTCCTACAAGAGTTCCCCCCACCCCTTTACTGATTTTCTGTCTACTCCTCTATAAACTATAATTATAGATAGCTTATTTCTCCTTTTAGTTCTGCAGTTAGATACACATTTGCTGTCTTCTTGATGAACTGACACTTTCATCATTATGCAATATCCTTTATCTCAGGTAATATTCCTTGTCCTGATATCTTCTTTTTCTGACATTAATATAGTCACCTCAGCATTCTCATAATTAGTGTTTGATTGTATTCCTTTTACTTTTTCCTAAGTGTGTTTTCATATTTAATAAAGTGTATTTCCTGCAGATAGCATATAATTAAGTCTTCATATTTTCCATCTTAATCATCTCTGCCTTTTATTTGGAGCATTTAAGCCATTTATATTTAAGTTAATTATCATATGGTTGCATTTAAGTCAACTCTCTTGCCATTTTCATTCTACTTGTTCCATCTCCTCTTTGTTCCCTCTTTACTTTTTTCTTATTTTATTTTAGATGAATTGAGTATTTTTTAGGACTTCATCTTATCTCCACTACTGTCTTATTGGTTATACCTGTTTATCATTGTAGTTATTGCTATATGACTTACAACATGCATCCTTAACTTGCCATAGTCCCCTTACAAAAAAAAGAATAAAAGAATCTTACAATTCTCCTACCCTATCCTTTATTCTACAGTTGAGATTTTAATTTGATGTTATAAATTCCACAATAAGTAATTACTACTTTTGCTTTAGACAGTTATCAATGATTTCTTCTGATATTGATGAAGAGCTACTATCAGAACAATGTTCTATAAATAACATCTATAAATTATGAGAAAATCTTCTCAAAAAACAACCATCTGAAGGCAATGAAGAGTGGACCAACACAGGCAGAAACAAGAAAAGAGTCAATTAGAAGAAAGGACTGACATGAATTTCCTATTTTTTATTGTTTTTAACTTCAGAACAAGACCAGTCTGTACTTAAATAGAAGTGCTAAAACTTTGATGGGAAAACGCTAGTCATGCTGGCTTGAAGAAGGATGGATTTGCATACCTGGAATTAATCCCACTTGGTGATGGTGTGTATTTGTGGTCTTTTTTATCTTTGTTTCACTGTACAGAATATGATCTTTTTCTCTAGTTGCTCTTAAAATTTGCTTTTCGACACTGGTTTTCAGCATTTTAATTATGATATGCCTCAATATGGTTTTGTTTATGTTTATTTTGCTTACCATTCTTGATTATCTTATATCTGTGAGTCTATATATTTTATCAGATTTGGAAGTTCTTTATCATTGTTTCTCCATATTTTTCTTCTGCCCATTCTCTTCTTCCTGGACTCCAATTAATATTGTCCCATAACTCACTAAAACTCTGTTCAGTGTTTCTTTTTTTTCCTCTCTGTTTTCCAGCTTAAATGTTTTCTATTTCTAAGTATTCAAAGTCAGTTGTTTTTCACCTAGCATATAGGTTTCTCTTAAGCCTATCCAGTGAATTTTTCATTTTAGATGTATATTTTTAATGTCTAAAAGTTCCATTTCGTTCTCTTTTATTTTTTAAAGATTTATTTATCTATTTTTATTTATTTTGGGGTGCATTGAGTCTTTGTTGCTCTGCATGGACTTTCTCTCTAGCTGTGGTGAGTGGGGGCTACTCTTTATTGCGGTGCTTGGGCTTCTCATTGTGGGGGCTTCTCTTGTTGCAGAGCACAGGCTCTAGGCATGCGGGCTTCAAGAGTTGCAGCACATGGTCTCAGTAGTTGTGGCTCACAGCCTCTAGAGTATAGGTTCAGTATTGTGGCACACAGGCTTAGTTGCTCCTCAGCATGTGGGATCTTCCCAGACCAGGGATCGAACCCATGTCTCCTGCATTGGCAGGCAGATTCTCAACCACTACACCACCAGGAAAGTCCCCACTTTGTTCTTTTTTATATCTTCCATTTCTCTCCTCATTACGTTCATGTTTTCTGTTAAATCCTTGAAAATATTTATAGCAGCAATTTTATTTACTTTTTTTTTCTTGTAGTAGCAATTTTAAAGTCCTCATCTGTTATTTCCATTAACTCTGCCATTTCTGGCTCTGCTTCCATTGACTGATTTTTCCAGTCATGGTTATGGGTCACACATGTTTTTTCACATATCCAGTGATTTTGATGCTGGACATTGTGGATGTTATACCGAGTGCTGGATAGTTTTGTTTTTGCAGTTTGCTTTAATAATCAAATAAATTACAGCTTAATCCTTCTAAGACTTTTTAAAAACATAGGGCAAGTCAAGGAAAGGAGGGAATACGGGGATATGTGTATAAAAACAGATGACTGAACTTGGTGTACCCCCAAAAAAATAATAAATAAATAAATAAATTAAAAAAAAACAAACAAACATAGGGCAGGTTAAACAGGAATTTTACTCTGAGACTAATTTAGCCCTGTTACTGAGGCATGATTCTTCTGAGGTATCTATTAATTGCCCCAAGTGTTCCAGGAGGTCTCTCCAGTCTGACTAGATGGAATCTGGTTAACTCTCTGTCCTACATGAGTTAATGGAATTTTCACCTTATAGTTCTCTTATGACACATGCTCCTTTCCTGGCTTCATAAGCAAATGCACATAGATATTCATCCCTAAGACTTGAAGGGCCCCCTATGCAGGTTCATGAAGCTCGCTCTCTCTCTCTCTCCACAGCTTTTTCTGCACTGGCACTTTGTTTTAAAATTAAGGTTGCCTCAGCACCACAGTCTCTATCTCCTCAAGTCAGTGAGTATAATGTGCTATGCTTAAATTCCTCCTCCCTCTGCCACTGTTTGAAAATTGCCTCTAGAGACTGGAGTACTCATAGGGCTCATATTTTTCTATTCTTTCAGGTATAACAGTCCTGGATTGCTTGTTGTCCCAATTTTGCATGGCTTGAAAAGATTTGTTTAGTTTGTCCAAGCTTTTAGTTGTTATGGTGGGAGAACAAGTTCTACACCATGGTAAGCTCTATCATGGCCAGGACACATTTATAAAGTTTTTTTTGGCTATTATATTTTTTTAAAGAACAAATAGACCCTCTAGTTGGTTGGCATACATTTTCCAAAATTCATAATATTTTACTATATCTGTAGACAAATACGTGCATAAATGAAAGAAGCATTTGAAAACAAAGATCTGCTTAAGCTCTTCACAATGGATCTAATGTGGTTTGCCCAACAAAATCACGAGTGCAAAAAAGCAGGTCATGGCAATTTTTAACACTTTCCTCTCCATTGCAAAGGAAAGCTACAGCTCTCCTTATCTGGAGATTTGAAAACTCTTAACTCTAATGACTTTTCTCAGTTATTAATTAGGTTTCTATGTCCATTTTATTGGATAAAGGGACCAAAGGAACTAAAATTGATGTTTAAAGGCACATATATGTAGGGAGATGAGAATTTCAGAATTACGTAATCTGGATTTAAGCCTCTAATATTTGATTCTACCTGGGTCAGGCAGGTAATCTAGAGGGCTAAATGGACAAAGAAGGAACTGAGGCAAACTGCATAACATGGCCCATCTAAAGAGTTCCAACAGAAAACAAAAACACTAATTCAAAAAAATACATGCACTCCAATGTCCATGACAGCATTATTTACAACAGCCAAGATATGGAAGCAACTTAAGTGTCCATGAACAGATGAATGGATAAATAAGATAGAAAGATAGATAGATAGACAGATAGACAGACAGATAATGGAATACCACTCAGCCATAAAAAGAATGAAATTTTACCATTTGCAACAGCATGATTTGAGCTGGAGAGTACTGTGCCTACTGAAGTAAATCAGACAGAGAAAGACAAGTACTGTATGTTTTCACTTATAAATGGAATCTAAAAAATAAAATGAATAAAACAAAATGAGAAAAAACCTCATAGATATAGAGAACAAACTAGTGGTTACCAATGCGGAGAGGGAAGGGGGGAAGGGCAAGATAGAGGAAGGGGATTAAGAGATATAAACTACTTGGTATAACATCAGGAAGATACAAGGATATACTGTATAGCACAGGGAATATAACCAATGTCTTATAATAACTTTAAATGGAGTATACAAATATCAGATCACTATACTGTACACCTGAAACTAACATAACATTATAAATCAACTACACTTCAATTAAAAAATAATAAAATTAAATGAATTTTTTAAAAGAGTTCCAACAGACTACTAACATATGGGATGCAAACCAAATGTTTTCAGGTCTTCTAATTATTCAAGAGAAGATAGAAATCTTAGAGATATAATTATTTTGTATGAAATCCCCTAACATATGGATTTTGGAAATTAATTCAAAATTTAAAAATACTCTAACAACAGGGGAATTTAACCTACCGGCCACCAGTACACTCTACTGTTCTTCTTCCACTCCAGAAGTCAAATGTTCCAGGTAACATTAACAATTAGGAACAAAGCCAATGCATTATAGAGGTTTTGATAGAGGCTAAGATCACCTTGTAAATGACACAAGATTTCTATAACAAGAAGCTAATACATTTTGTAGGTTCATAAAAGTTATCTTGACATCGAATTTCCAAAAGACCTTTATAACATTCCCTTGAAAATTGTTATTAAAGTTGAGTCACTGCGAGATTAATGGGTAAGAGTAAGAAACTAACTTCAAAGAAATAGGACAAATTGGGTGGGAAAAACTGAGTATGCCTTCAGTGGAACTGTTAGAAAAATGTTAAGGAAGGAGATCTCCTACAATATGAAATATCCAAGTTGTTATAGGCACTAAGCACTTTAAAACAGTGAAATAAATAACTGTAGAAAGTATAGAAATTTTAGAATGCTATCATCAGTACATGAACCAAAAGTGTGAGAGTGGAAGAAAAGCTTCATTACGTCAAAACATTTGCTGTCTTCACTTCACGTGTTTACGTGTAAAAATCCAGCATGCTTATTTTCCCTGAATACTCTGTTTGCAATTAGAGTAAACCTAATCTAGAAGAGAAACAGTACTTTTATGCATGGAAGTCAAACTTTCAATAATCTAGGTAACCAGAGAAACATGATCACATTTTTCATCTTTTAAATATAAAAGTAACTATCGAAATATTAACATAACAATGATAAGGAGTACTTTAAAAGCTATATATAATACCCGAAATTTAGACAAATTAAATATCTAAATGCAACTTAGCACTTACACATTAACTCTTAATGTAGTCAATTACCTAGTTTTACATGTGAAATAGAAGGAAACTTCTTTCTAATTCCAGGTCATTACCTGGGAATCACAATGTTTCCAGGGCGAGTCCTTGGGCTCCAAGACCTCAACCCACTTTGATAACAAATGTCTGTGACTTTTCCTTTGCTTTTTGTTGTTTTTAATCTATCACACACACACACACACACACACACACACACACACACACACACACGAAAGGAGGGTGTATATACAGGTGACTTTTAAAGATTATTAAAACGGTGGTTCTTCAGCTCTTAGTTTTCCGACTTTATAAGGAAAAGAAGCAAAAATCAAAGAAGTCATAACAGTGTAATATGTCTTATATTTAACCCAATTGTCTCTTCTTTCATTCAACATGTTTGTTTTGTTTCCTTACCCAATTCTCACTGCTCAAGTAGCTGGCCCACCGAGATCCTGTCACTTGCCGTTTCTAGGCCTCAGTTTCATCTGTTAAAGAAGGAATTTGAATAAAATTATCACTAAGATTCTATCATCCAGTTAAATTGTATAAAGTAGCAACCTAACACAAAATCTGATTTGGATGTCTAAAAAGATCAGTCTATACCAGAAAGTGTTCTCTAAAGAGGCTATTAGCTCCTCTTTAAAAGAGCACTTTCAAATAACATTTATATAGATATACGTCTCTGTGTGTATGTGTGTGTGTGTATAATTTAACATGGTTTTTCACCAGATATAAAATATTACCACAATAGTATGTTAAGGAAACTTCCAAATACACACAGAAGATACTGGGCAGTGTATCACTGCTCAGGAAATGAACCTACAAGGCATTGTGAGCCTTGCCCAGGGTCCTGCTGCAGTGAGGAGTACAAAATTATTAAACATCAACCTGAGGCAGGGTAAATAAAATTAAAAAGCAGTATCTTACTTTTATACCAAATTATAAATTATGCACACAATTCTGGTCCCCATAGCACAAAAAAGAGAGCCCTGGAGAAAGACTATTTCAATAATAATAAACGGATGGCTGAGGCTGTAGTCTTTGAGGTTAAACTTTTTTAAAGTAAGACTATTTAGCTTTAGTGACAGAGGGTGAAGGGGACACAATCAAAGTTATTATGGTTTTAAATGGAATGGACAGCTTAAACATGAACTCATTAATCAAACCCTAGAACAGCAGGGTACCAACTGAAATTGGAAAGAGGTTTTTATAGAGCAAAGGAAGGAAGATAGCTAACATGGAAATTCTTACTTTCAAGAAATGAGACGGGCTAGTGGTGGTGTGGGGGCCAGGAGGAGGGAGTAATTTTCAATACAATTGGAGATAAGCTGGATTGAATTTAATGAAGATGTATCCGTTCTTGTGTCTAGAATACCAGTGCTCTAGATATGAGAGAAATGTTTAAAACTTGGACCTTCTCTTCAAAATTTATCGTCTGAGAGAAGTGTACATTCATGGATTAATGACTCAGGGTAAGCGGCTAAGAAAACAGAGTTATGCTGGGGGCATAAATCTAAACTTCAAAACTTTTTTTTTCCATTGTTAGAGATAAAAGTTTAATAAGTAGACAATGCTTGGCCCTATGATAGTGTTCCTTATGTTACGATGTTCTCAATGAAAACTACATATAAACTACAGTTTGACTCCACATTTCACAAGTTAAAAAAGTAACCTATGTGGAAAAACAAGAAACATTAGCAAAAATGCAACTTAAAATCATAAAAACTGAGGACCTACATAAGCCCTAAAGTAACATGCAGCAGAACATAAACATGCACTTACCGCCAGTCCTTCTGGAAGGCCAGCACAGTAATGTTAGCCTGGGGAGGCAGTTAGTTTAAGATGAAGAAGATGGATCTTGGAGTCAGGCTGTCAGGGTTTAGATCTTGGCTTCAGCATGAAAAAGTTGTTTAGTCTTGATCACTCTCAAGTTCGTCATCTATAAAATGAGGATAGCCGTAATATCAACCTTACAGAGTGGTTGTGAAGATTAAATCATATAATTCCTGTAAAGCACTCAACACCATGTCAGGTACATTGCAAACACTCCTTAAAATACTACCTACTACTAAGAACAGATCCCTCACCCAGTAGCTGGGTGAGCTCGTGGAGTCCCTTCATCTCTAGGATAGGAGCATTGGTTTGCATACCTATAAAAAGAGAATAATAATACCTGCCTTGTAGTGAAAACCTCAGTGGGAAACAGAATAAGAACATGTATGAAAAAATGCTTTGTAGCATATAAAGTGCTAAACACATGTGCACTATTTTAACAATTCCCTTCCACCCCTTTAAAGAGATTGACTACCTATATTTCTGTCTGCTTTGCCCACAGATGTATCGCCAGCACTTAGAATCATGATTGTAGTAATAGTCCAAACATATTGTTGAGTGAATAAATGAATATCACATTTCTATAATTTTGAAGTTCATCGTGTTTGGCCTTTTACCTCCCTGAAGTCAGATGAGGAATTTGAAGCAGAGAGGAGTCACCTACACTGTATTCATCTTCTATTGCTGTGCAACAAATTCCCACAAACCTAGTGGCTTAAAACAACCCCCAGTTATGAGCTCATGGTTCTGCAGGGCAGAAGTCTGGCACAGTGTAGCTGGGTGCCCTGCTCTGGGTCTCACAGGGATGAAATCAATGTGCCAGCCAGGCTGCCTTCTCTCCTCTGGAGGCTCAGGTAGGGAAGAATCCACTTCCAAGTTCCTTTAGGTTCTTTATGACTGCAGAACTAAGGCTCCCATGTCCTGGCTGGCTGTCAACTGACTGCTGGAAGCTGCCTACACTCCTCACCTGACTTCTCCATAAGCAGTTCACAGCACAGCAGCAACAGAAGACTTCAAGGCCAACCTCCTTCACAGTGAATCCCCCTTGGGCTTCGAATCACTGATTTCTACTACTCATCTGCTAGACAAAAACTCTCTACGTTAAAGGAAAATCCAGATAATCTTCCTCTTGCTTTACCGTGACATAATCAAGGGAGTAATATCTCATTATATTCAGAGATTGCACCCATACTAAAAGGGGAGGGATCTATGCAAGGGCAAAGGTCCTTAGAGGTCATTCTTAGAATTTTGCCTACCACATACTCTGTGTTGTATGAACAAAGACAGGTTGTCATAATATATTGGTGAATTTTCTTAAAAGCTGAACACAGGTCTAGAACGATCCTTTATTTTTTAATTAATGTGTTAAAATATATAAAAAGAGAGTCAGGCTATACATTAAGCCGTTCACAGTAGTTATCCCTGGAGAGTGAGACTAAGTCTCTCACAATAAGCATACACTATCCTTAAAATTAACAATAATACAAAGAAGAAAAAGAAATTGACCCTTTCACTTATGTTTTTTCATCTTTTGTAAATGCAAATTCTAAACACTTGCTTCTCCTCCACTTTAATTTAGCTCACCAATAATGTAACAGAGTTAAACAAAATAATTTCTTCTCCTTTAAGGCATCTTCCTCCAAGAGTTTTTCAGATATTTCCCTACTAGTCACCCCAGAGTTCTTGCATCACATTTCTCTGGAGTCTTCCCTTAAAGTTCAGTTCAGAAAGCACTGTCTTGCTGGTCTCAAAGGCAACAAGAACCTCTCAGCTCTGCAAACCCTACTCTTCCACTCTATGGACTCAACACCATCATTTTTATCAAGTAAGATAGGTCTCGTCCACTTTTATCTGCCCAGGGAAGGAAAATAAAACTTCAGAAAACCCTCCAGTTTAAAGAAATCCATTGTGCTGCATCCAAGCATAACTGCACAAACCATGTTTGCAGCAGTAGATTGGATTAGCTGTATATTGTACAATAAACGAGCTAGAAATCCAAGCAGTAGGTGTGCTGATATTTTGTTGTAAAATTCATGTGTCAAGAAGTCTTTGACAAGCAATATTTCCATACTTAAATTGAGCAATGGATTGAAGCTTGTAAAAAAGCAAAGAGGATATATTCTGCAGTTGTCTCTTAAATCGTGTTACCCACTGAAAGTTTTTTTCCCACGGAAAAAGCAATCCCTCCGATACAGAGAGATTGCATGCCAAGAAAACAGGCTCTAATTAAATCAGTTATGTGCATTATGCCATGTGAACAATGTGTGCCCACAGCAATCTTTCCATGGAAAAATTAAGTAAAACATATTTATAATTCAGATGCATACAAACATGGGCCACCTCATATATTGCCTGTCATCCGCTTCAAAAAAGCTGTGAACTCTAACTATAATGGATTCTTGGCTGGGGTGAGAGGTACCAAAGACAGTTTACAAAATATTCAAACTTCATTCAGATTTCTACACAGTCTCTCAAAAAGAGGAAAAAAGCCCAGAATTCGTGATCTTTCGTGCATCAGTACCTAATCTTACCCTGATTATCTACTCTTGTAGTTTCAATAATAATTTTCTTATTGTGCCTTGGTATCAGCCATCTTTAACTGCCCACACGTAGCTTGAATGGCTTTACATTTTTTGAAAGTACCATAGCAACATAACACATAAATCAAAAGCAGTGTTAACAAAGAAGAGCTGGTCACCTTGAGTAACTTTTCCTAGCTGCCTACTAAAGTTAGAAGCAAAATATATTTTTCATTGTGTTAACAGTGTGTGATTTTATTGTTGTTGTTGTTACTGTAATACAGATTTTTCATTCAAAGTTGCATATTTCATCTTCAGAAAAATCTCATCTAAATCTTTCAAAGAACTGAGCAAACATACATTTCACTGTACATTATTATGTGGAAGTGTTTTGAAAAGGTAAAAGCACTGCATAAGCTTTAAAAATTATCATTACTCCCAGTGTTTAACTTCTGAAATATGCTGGCACAAAAATAGAAAGGAAGATCAATGGAATAGAATAGAGAACTCAGAGGTAAGCCCAAACACATATGGGCACCTTATCTTTGACAAAGGAGGCAAGAATATACAATGGAAAAAAGACAGCCTCTTCAATAAGTGGTGCTGGGAAAATTGGACAGCAACATGTAAAAAGAATGAACTTAGAACACTTCCTAACACCATACACAAAAATAAACTCCAAATGGATTAAAGACCTACATGTAAGGCCAGACACTACAAAACTCCTAGAGGAAAACATAGGCAGAACACTCTATGACATCCATCAAAGCAAGATCCTTTTTGACCCACCTCCTAGAATCATGGAAATAAAATCAAGAATAAACAAATGGGACACATGAAACTTAAAAGCTTTTGCACAGCACAAGAAACCATAAACAAGACTAGAAGGCAACCCTCGGAATGGGAAAAAATAGTTGCCTATGAAACAACGGACAAAGGATTAATCTCCAAAATATACAAGCAGCTCATGAAGCTTAATACCAAAAAAGCAAATAATCCAATCCACACATGGGCGGAAGACCTAAATAGACATTTTTCCAAAGAAGACATACAGATGGCCAACAAACACATGAAAAGATGCTCAACATCACTCATCATCAGAGAAATGCAAGTCAAAGCCACAATGAGGTATCACTTCACACCGGTCAGAATGGCCATCATCAAAAAAATCTAGAAACCACAAATGTTGGAGAGGGTGTGGAGAAAAGGGAAGTCTCCTGCACTGTTGGTGGGAATGTAAGTTGGTACAGCCACTATGGAAAACAGTTTGGAGGTTCCTTAAAAAACTAAAAATAGAACTACCATATGATCCAGTAATCCCACTCCTGGGCATATACCCAGAGAAAACCATAATCCCAAAAGAAGCATGTACCATAATGTTCATTGCAGCACTATTTACAATAGTTAGGACATGGAAGCAACCTAAATGCCCATCAACAAATGAATGGATAAAGAAGATGTGGCATATATATACAATGGAATATTACTCAGCCATAAAAAGGAATGAAATGGAGCTGTATGTAATGAGGTAGATAGACCTAGAGTCTTTCATACAGAGTGAAGTAAGCCAGAAAGAGAAAAACAAATACTGTATGCTAACTCATATATACAGAATCTAAAAAAAAAAAGGTACTGATGAACCCAGGGACCAGACAAGAATAAGGATGCAGATACAGAGAATGGACTGGAGGACACGAGGCTGGCGGGGGCCGGGGGTTAAGGGGAAGCTGGGACGAAGTGAGAGAGTAGCACAGACATATATAAATACTACCAACTGTAAAATAGATAGCTAGTGGGAAGTTGCTGTATAAAAAAGGGAGATCAACTTGATGATGGATGATGCCTTAGAGGGCCAGGACGGGGAGGGTAGGGGGGAGGCGAGGGAGGGAGGGAATATGGGGATATGTGTATAAATACAGCTGATTGACTTTGGTATACCTCAAAAACTGGTGCAAGAGTGTAAAGCAATTATATTTCAATAAAAAAACCAAAAGGCAAAAGCACTGCATAAGGTTTAAAAATTATCACTACTTCCAGTGTTTAACTTCTGAAATATGCTGGGTAATGAGCAAAGTTGACTCTTCTAGTTTTCTAGTTAACTAATGGGTAGGCTTCAGTGTTCTACCTAGAACTTGAATATGTTCACAGATATTTCCCTCAATACTTAATCTACTATGAGGGATGGAAGAACTTGGTTTACTTAATTGTATAATGTCCCTTCAGGGCACATAATTAGTAAAAATGGGTCACAAAGAAGCTAAAAGACATAACCACTGCAAGAAAATACAGCAAACAGAAGAAATGAACCATACGTTTAATCTTCAAAGTTCTCATGTTAAGTAAAAATTTAAATAACAGCACGTGAATTTCTTAAAGAGCACAAAATCTAGATAATAAAGATACCATTGAATTAGTTAAGATAATGCTAAATGTTTTAACAGATAAAATCTGAGCTGTGATCTCGTGGGTTATCACAAAGGACATTTATTTCTCATTTAAGGTTCAGGAAGGAATGGAGAGCAGGAATTCCATGCAGTCATTCAGGGACCCAGGCTGATGAAGGTTCTGTCATCTTCAACTATCAGCTGCCAGACTTACCCTAAGGATATCTGTCCAGTAGGTGGAGCAGGAGGGAGGGTAGAACATCACTGAGACTGTGCTTCAGGTCAAACCAGGAAGTGATGTGCATTTCTTCCACCCACCTTCAATTGGCCTGAAATCAGCACTATTGTCTCATATAAATGCAAGGAAGGCTGGGAAAACATAGTTTAGTTGTCTGCCAAGGAGGGAAAAAACCTGGCTTAGTAGACCAAGAGCCAAGTTCAGTCAAACTACAAATGCGCTCTTAACCCCCACTCAAAAGAAAAAAGAAAGAAAACAAACATCAAGAGCAACCAAAAAAAGAAATGCTCTCGTCTAGCAAGGCAATTTAGTCTGGCTTTTCCAGAACTTCCATTTTTCGAAACTATTCAAACCCCAATTCCTGTTCTTCTGTTGGACGGTATGTCCATTCACATAGCGTTCAATGACAGAAGAATCATAAAATATGGAAATAAAGGCAGAGCAGTAAACAGGCAATTCAGTGCTCAGAAGTTTGTGGGCCTGGGACTTCCCTGGTGGTCCAGTGGCTGAGACTCCAAGCTTCCATTGCAGGGGGTGCAGGTTTAATCCCTGGCTGAGGAATTAGGATCCTGCATGCCACAGAGTGCAGCCAAAAAATAAAAAAAATTTAAAAAGGAGTTTGTGGGCCAACTCGACTTGCTAATCCACAGTCTCTGCTTCCGGAGAGAAGAAGGGGGAGTTCACAATCCACAAACCAATTTGTGTTGTTTCTGCAACACTGCAAAAGTGCGACTCATGAATATGCTAATGAAATTGCAATGAGAGTTTTGGCACTATTTCATCACCTCAACTAGATTAGAGAGTAATAACACTATGGGTTTACACGTCCTCAGAAACTGCTGTGGTATTAAAAAAAAAAATTGGATCTGTGATAGTCATAATGCAACAAAAATTACAACCATGCTACAATAAAATAATAATTATTTTATATGTAAGTAAGAGTGTGCAACATACACATACAATAGTTTACTGTTAAGGTCATTAACTGCTTTCCCGTGTTTCTGTTTTCTGGTGTTAATGTTAGTCTGTATTTGTGAGTGGTTCACATCTCTGCCTACTTCCAAAGAGAGAGAAGAGATTAAAAAATGGCAATAGTGACAGGAACATTTTAATTGGCAAGGCAGGAATCTCCTTTAGAAGCATTTAGCACTTTTATTTGATTATTAATTAGGGTTCTAAGAACAGAGGACTCAGAAAAATCTCTTCTTACCTTTATATTCCAATTAGTAATGTAATAGTCAAATTACGTCCCAGGACTCTGGAACTGTTCCATGGGTTCAGGCCTATTTAAGAGCTTATGAATGCATTGTTTTAAGGTAGTGACCAATTCAACAGGTAGGAAACTTTATAGAGGCCAAAAGATTAAAGATCAACTGAAACGTCTTCAACAGCTTCATTACGCAGCCCAAACCACAACCAGGGGACTGACCATTTTTTCCCAATGGCATCCAGAGTGCCTGACTGGAGCATCCAGCTGAGCCAATCCCCCTGAAATATCAGAAACTATGCTCCAACTCTAACTTCCCTGAGGATGTTCTCATTAGGAGCTACAAGAAATATAATAAGATATGAGCAGTAAAAATCCGTAGGCCCAAGGATTTAGAATCCTCTCTGATTCCTAAGAAATGAGGATGCTGCTGGTTCCCTAAACCAAGAGGGTGCTGCTGATTTTCTCAGTGTGTTTTACAGGCACATGATAAGAAAAGATACTAGAGCCTCTATTACATTTGTTTAATCAAGAAAGAAGAAATATTTTTCCAGATTAGTGAGTAATGACCTTATGTTCGTTAAGAGATATGCAGCCACTAAATACTTTTATACACTTTATCTCAAGTAATGCCATCCATCCATCAGCATAAGGCTAGACATATATTTATTTGTGATGTTATATATCCCCAAATGATGAAATTGTAAGCCCATTTATATAGCTCCTCTATCCTTCTGGAGTGCCCACTCAGATTACAGTTTTCAAAACAACAACAACAAAAATTGTGAGCAGTGACACTTTCAGAGTATCCCTGACCCAGAATGCCTTCATTTTGAGAGAAATTAGGTCCTGTCAAATAGAAAAGATTATTTTGCTTGCAGAGAAGTTTGTTGGGCTCCAAGAAAAGGAAATCATTCACTGCAATTGTATATAAATAGCACTTTACATGTTTGGGCTTCTACATACTTAACATTTGTGTGTGTGTGTGTACGTGGATACACACACACATACAATCACAGGAGAAAAAAGAACCAGCCAAATTGGAAATTATCCTTCAGTTGGTATATATTGAGAGTGCTGTGTTTACTTTGATCCCAAACACACACCTGACTGCCTTTGGTGATATACTGTCATAAATAAGCTCTAAGTTGGGATTTAGGAGATGAGTTTTGGGTTAAAGTTGGGTTTTTTTTGTTTTTTTTTTTTTTTGAGAGTTGCAAAGTTAGGTTTTATTTATTTATTTTTTATAATTTTATTTATTTATTTATTTTATTGGCTGTGTTGGGTCTTTGTTGCTGCACATGGGCTTTCTCTAGCTGCAGCGAGCGGGGGCTACTCTTTGTTGTGGTGCGTGGGCTTCTCATTGCGGTGGCCTTTCTTGTTGCAGAGCATGGGCTCTAGGCGCATGGGCTTCAGTAGTTAAGGCACATGGGCTCAATAGTTGTGGCTCACAGGTTCTAGAGCACACAGGCTCAATAGTTGTGGTGCACAGGCTTAGTTGCTCCGCAGCATGTGGTATCTTCCTGGGGCAGGGCTCGAACCCGTGTCCCCTGCATTGGCAGGCGGATTCTTACCCACTGCGCCACCTAGGAAGTCCTGGGTTAAAGTTTGTTTTCTTTTGTTTTTTTACTTTAATATATTTTTTTTATTTATTTATTATTTACTTATTTATTTATTGGCTGCATTGGGTCTTCATTGCTGCACGTGGGCTTTCTCTAATTGCAGCGAGCAGGGGCTACTCTTCATTGCAATGCACAGGCTTCTCATTGCAGTGGCTTCTCGTTGTAGAGCACGAGCTCTAGGCACACGGGCTTCAGTAGTTGTGGCACATGGGCTCAGTAGTTGTGGCTTGTGGGCTCTAGAGTGCAGGCTCAGTAGTGTGGCACACAGGCTTAGCTGATCCGCAGCATGTGGGTTATCTTCCCAGACCAGGGCTCAAACCTATTTCCCCTGCATTGACAGGCAGATTCTTAACAACTGCGCCACCAAGGAAGTCCTGGGGAGGGCGGGGGCTGGGGGTTGTTATTTTTTTTTAACTTGATAAAGAATAACTCAGTTAATATCAAAGATCCCTTCCAGCTCTAAAATTCTGACTCTCTGCCTTCACTTTGCCTATGGAGACCTAGAAGCTATGGTCATAAACATATCTTCACATTTCTTTGGATCTCATTTGACATAACAGTAAAACTATCTTACATATGCTCTGCCTATCTCACAAAAATAATCTAGGGACATAAGTGTTCCTGCTGTACTTGTCAATCTGAAATATTTGAATTATTAGATTAATTCAGGAAGCTTATAATCTAGATTAAAAGACAATTGGAAGAAAAAAATAGCACCAGAAAGGATTATTTATTATGGATCCATTTTCCTTTGTTCCTTCTTAGCCTATTTTCAGACCCATTTTCTTTGACCAAGCCTTTGGTTGCTTAGTATCAAAATGAATTTTAAAAAAATAAAGACTGAAAATTGAAACAGAAAAAAACAAAAAGAAAGAAAAAACAAAGAAAACCTACTGAAGGTGAAAGAGTAGTCTGGGATAGAAAGTAATATAGAAAAATTCAAGTGTATGAAAGAATAGAATTTTTTTAATTTATATATCTACAAAAGAAACTGAAAGATTTCATTAAAAAAGTCAGGAACTGTTAGTTCTATTTAGATCACAAATAAGTAGCAGATTTTTATTCTAATTAAGTAACACTTTCTGAAAAGCAGAGAGTGTTAATGTGATTTGATTTAATATGACCATCTAGAATATTTATACTATGGTTCTTACAGTCTTTTGGTGGTGAGCCCCTTTGAGAATGTAATAGCTTTGGACCCTCTCTCTAGAAAAACACACGCATGCAATTTTGCATATAAATTCAAGACCCTACTGGGCCATGGACCACAGGTTAATAACTCCTGATTTACAATGTTACAGCCCTGTTTATAAAGTACCAGTGCTCTTGGATCAGAAGAGTCTGAATTTGTAGGGTTATTTACATAAATTTGCATACTCTATTCAATCTGCTCTACCTCTATGTTTATAAGATAAATTATTTGGTCTAACTTACTACGAGAGTATTCAAATTCAATATCAGTGACATGGTACACATAAAATCCTTTAGCAGATTTTTAAGCCAATCAATTTAATCACATCTCACAACCAAGGCATAGCTGGGAACACCCTGGCCAAAATGAAGACTGTTGTCCCATGGGTTTTCATGCAGTGAAGCCAGGCACACCTTGTCTTGGTCTTACCACAAAAATGCTACAGCCCTTTCCTGATGTTGCCTGTACCCCATTCAGCCCTAGAATGTGACGAAATTGCCCTTGGTAGTTTATTTACTAACCATCAAAGCTATTCTTTCATTACCTTCAGAATGTAATGGTTATTTTATGAAGACTCATTAAATTTAATGAGATACAGCCGTGTTTATTGTATCCTATAAAAGGAGATGGGAGGGGGAAACTGTCTTCAAACTGACTCTTGCTTCGGTGGAGTACCAAAAATAAAATGTCAGCCACTGCACTGTACTCAGAGCAAGGCGCTTCAGAAATCAAAAGTCATTCCCAAGGGTCAAAGTTGACTAGGATCATTATGACCATTGTTGTTCTTATTACAACCTGGCCTTATTAACCATCACAGCAAATTCATATAACTCAGTAGCAAAAACACAAATAAGCTGATTTTAAAACGGGGAGCAGATCTGAATAGACATTTTTCCGAAGAAGACATACAAGTAGCCAACAGGCTTAAGAGAATATGCTCAACAACGCTAATCATTAGGGAAATGCCAGTGAAAATCACAATGAGATATCACCTCACACTTGGAGAAGGCTATCATCAAAAAGAGAGAAGTGTTGGCAAGAATGTGGAGAAAAGGGGACTTGTACACTGTTGGTGAGAATGTAAATTGATGCAGCAACTAGGGAAAACAGTATGGATATTCTTCAAAAAATTAAAAATATAATACCATATGATCCAGCAATTCCACTTCTGGATATAAATCTAAAGGAAATGAAATCAAGATATCAAAGAGATATCTGCACCACCACCCCCATGTTCACAGCAGCACTATTCACAATAACCAAGACATGGAAACAACCTCAGTGTCCATCAAAGAATGAATGGATAAAGAAAATATGAGAAAGACAGATAAACAGGTAGATATACAGGTAGACAGATAACATTATTCAGCCATAAAAAAGAAAAAAAATCCTGCCATTTGCAACAACAAAATGTGGTATGTATATATAGAGTGGATATACAGTGGAATATTACTCAGCCAGGAGAAAGAAGGAAATCCGCTTGTGACAACATGGATAGACCTTGAGGACATTATACTAAGTGAAATAAGTCAGAGAGGGAAAGGCAAACGCTGTATGATTTCATTTATATGTGTAATCTAAAAAAGCATAACTCATAGAAATAGAGTAGATCTGTAAGGGGCTAGGTGGTGGGAGAAATGGGAAGATGTTGGTTAAAGGGTACAAACTTCCAGTCATAAGATGAATAAGTTCTCGGGATCTAACATACAGCAACAATAATAATCTAACAATACTGCAATGTATACTTAAAAATTGGCAAGAGAATAAATCCTAAATGTTCTCACGAAAAGAACAAAAAATGATAATTATGTGAGGTAAAAGACATTTAACTAATTTTATTATTGTAATCACTTCACAACAGATACATGTATGAAATCAGCACATTGTACAGCTTAAACTTATGCTGTGTTATGTGTCAATTACATCTCAATAAAGCTGTGGGGAAAACAGTAACAGCAATTATCATAGTAATAATAGCATCAATAATAATAACAGCTACCAATTACTATACCATTACTTCATGTCAAGCATTATTGTACGCACATTACACATTATTTCACTTACTTTAGTTA
This sequence comes from Hippopotamus amphibius kiboko, assembly GCF_030028045.1. NCBI lineage: Eukaryota > Metazoa > Chordata > Mammalia > Artiodactyla > Hippopotamidae > Hippopotamus > Hippopotamus amphibius. The sequence goes on from NC_080188.1 coordinate 54,778,701, forward strand.
TGTCATTGGTCTAGAAAGTCAGAAGATACTACATTTTCACGTGCAGTCTGGAGATGCAGTACAGTCTACAGACAGGAAAGGCAAAAGAGTAGGCCGAGATCCCAAAATAGAACCAGAAGGAAACCTAAGACATTTTCTCCAGATTCATTCTTAGGGGCAAGTTCTGCCTTGTAATTTTATGGCCAGATCTCACAGCTGGAGCATCTTGTCTTGGAGCTCACCTAAACCAGGAGCATTCAGTCTGCCAGCAGCGATCAAGAGCTGAAAAGTCCTGACCAAGAACCACTGAAATGGTGTCTGAACACATGGAATGTGGAAATAGGATTTGCTGCCTCTGTGGTACATTGGGCTGGAGTTGGAATCTTTAGTTCTCGGCAGTGATTGGAGATCATGAATTGTATATGGCAGCCCTTAGAGCAGACGTGAGGTATTGTCATATTTAATACATGAGAATTAAATTCTACGTGAAAACTATGGTAATTTCCAGAATCTGAGTGATGGGTATGTTCATTACATTATCTTGTGTCATTCATAAAGGAAAAAAGAAAATTCCATGTGGGCTCCAACATGAAGTTATTTGTCTGACTTACCTGGCTCATCTCCTTTTAGATATTCTTTCTTTTTAACCCTGTCCCAGAGGATGTCTAGCCTCACAAGCACTCAAAGAAGGGCCAGGCTCTTTGGAAGGCAGAAAGGGGAACTTCCGATCCTCTCTGAGCGCAGATTCGTTCCACTGAAAAATCTTTCACAGTATATAATGAATATTGAGTATCTGGAAAACAAATATTTCTACTAATTATTTCTAAATCTATTTCTAATTAATTTTAAATATAAGCTTATGAGAAGGTTGTCTCTATAATCTGTGACCTGCAAGTGTGCCAGAGTTGCATTTCAGAAGCCAAGCAGAAAAATACTCTGGATGAAGAAAGACTAGAGCCGACTGTGTATTTTTCCCTTCAAAATATTTAGTCCAGTCTACTTGGGAAAAGCAGGTTAATAACCAGATGGAACAAACAGAAAACAATACAGTGCTGAGGTATGGAGACTGAATAACAAATCCTCCCAGTCTCTGGAAAAAGTAACTCTAAAGTAGGATGCATACCTGAACACTTCTAACTATTTCTAAGTCACATTGAAAGTTACCAGGGTTTGTTTGGGGGGCATCCACTTGAGCTAATATGATGCAAATAACAGTCCACAAGTCAATTTACTAGGAAAGAAGTTTCTCTCTAGGAGCGACAGAGTCCCATAAGAAACTGTCCCTTGGAGAGTGAAAATCTTTTTCTCCAGGGGCCATAAGGAATTGTGTAGTAAAGCACTTTTCCAAAACACTAATAGGCAGGTCATTTACACTTGGTGGTGTTTACTGTCATACACATTATGGGACAGTTTCAATTAAACAACACTGATTTATCATCATACTCAATACCTGTTTACTAAAGTGTCATGTGAGGTAAGCACAAAAGTTCATTGTTCTTAGAACCAACACAGCTATACATATTTCTTAGGCTTTCTTCTATCATGTTAAACTATATGATAGACAACAGCTTCAAATTAAGAAAGAGTCTGTGGCTTTAAAATGATATGTAATATGTTTAATGAAGGCAGCAGTTTAGAGTCTGAATTTGAACCCAGATTAATACCTCTGTTAATCTTGGTCAAGTAAGAACCTCTCTGAGCCTCAGGATACTCATCTGTAAAATGGGGATAATAATAATATTTACTTCATAGGGTTATTGGGAGGATTACGAGATGATGTAAAGTATGTGAAGATGTGTGAAGTACGTCAGATAGTGCCTGATATATAGTAAGCACCCAATAAATGACAAATGTTACTAAAATTTGGGAAAGGAAATCTTTCAAAATTACATTTACAAAGAGTTACTTTTTTACCATTCTATGAAATGAGCTAGAATCTTTAAGGAAAACTTAAAAGGAAAAGTAAGCCTGTCTATGCTTATTTAGACAAAGTTGAATAAAAGTCTATTCCTCTTTTAATGCAGTGATCTAATTAACCTTTTGCCAGTATTAAAATGACCTTGAGTTGGTCCTGTGACCTCAACTGCTTCATGTTGTTGACTTTAAACAGGCTTTTTGGGATGGTCAGAAATAGCATCTGGTGAGACGGGCAAAAGGTCAAATTCATTTACTTTGCAATAAATAGCAAATATATTTTACATTAGCTGCTTACAAATAGAAAAGAGATGAATAAAATTCATTTGTCAAAGCAAGAAGGTAGGATATTACATAAGGAATTTAAAATAAATCAAAAAATTCCAAAAAGGAGCCAACATTGATTTTTGGTCACACGCCACTTATTTTATACCAGGAAGTGATTAAATTATTCATTTTTATAAACTAAAGAAATACATTTCCAGCTAACATTAAAATGAAGTAAAGATGAATCTAATTAAACAACACTGATTTATCATCATAAACATTCCTGTCTTGGGCAGAGAAATCACTGAGCTCTATCTAGTGAAAGGGAAAAGATAAATGTAGCTTGTGAAAATGTCAGAATTGTAGAACTATATGATTTCTAAAACTCTTCCTTGTTTTTCAAATGTTTATGCTTCAAAAACCAAAAGTCTAGTGGCATCTTCCACATTATTCACAAACTCTAGGGTGAATGACTCAAAAATAGCCTATTTTATCAACAGAACAATGTTGGGGAAGTTAGTTTCAAAAGAGAATTCCAATCTGAATAATATTACATTGTTTAACAAAAACCAATACACACAACCACACCTGATTTGTGTACCTCTTATTGAAATCTTGGGGGGGGGGGGTTCAGACTATTTGTAGAGCAAGTTTCTTTCTATTCACATAACTCTAAGCTGAATTTCATTGGTATGTAATCATCATGACTCTTGATACAGCAGAAGTAGCCATATTTTTTTACTCACAAATTCCACTCATTAACTTCATGTCTATTTCTGTTTCAAAAGGACACCAAAAGGAGGGCATGAAAGCATGCAAATATACTGTTAATACATGTGCAGCCTAGAGTCTTTTTCAAAATGAAGTCAAGTTCAAACGCCTGCCTGTCCAGTACTGTTAAGAGAGATCTGTAAAGCATCTCCTTATTGGAAATATATCCAGCTTCTCTCACTTCCCTGTAATAATAGTAAGCTAGTTAGTCAATATTTGGCTTCTGTGCATAGTTACACATTATACAAAAGCACTTTATGCCTCAAGTGATCATGTAGGGCCATCACTCACCTTACATTCCTCTAAGCTCAAATGTTTACCTCTGCAGCAGGCTCATTCAGTTATCATTTATATCAGTTATCAATTACAAAATGATCATTCCAATTCCTCCATTATTAATTTTTTTATTGCCCTTCAGTTCATCCCCCATTCTTCAAGTGGTGTTTCAGAGCCCAAATCATTTCTTCCTGCAAAAAATCCAGCCATAAATGCCAACTATTTGTAGTGCATTATCATTTGTAATGTCCTAATTATTTTACATAATCAATAACATCAAGTCCCTTTTCTTGGGGACTTTCTGTTTATTTACATTTTATTCTACACACGTCAGTTTCCATCAAGAGCAAAAACCGATTTTCTTGTCCTGCATCTGCTCTCAGGACAACCTTAATTCACCATAAATCTATTTGTGTTCACTACATAGTTAGACCCAGTTGGTTATGTTGATATAATCCTGGAGCCAAACATACCCTGCTCTGCAGAATGTGTAACTTGAAATGCTATCCTGATGATGACCACGGTGACTAGAGGGGGCGTTTTATTTCATTGTTGTTATTTTTGCAGAGGTCTCTGTTTATGATGTGATGCATTTGGGCCTAAGCACATTAGCTGCATTATTCATTGGGTACATTTGTCAGAACATGCATGTGTATAAAGAACTAATGATCCATATTAAATTAATGGCGCTATAAAAAAGAAAAATACTCCATACAAGCAGCTATGTCAGAAACTACAGACTTTGATAAACCACAGAAAGGACCTAATCAGATGAAGCATTGGACTGTTCTGTCTCCAAAATTACATTTCTAGAAATGTACTTGTACACAATGTTGGTTTTATTAAAACAAATTAATTCAGTCATTAAGGAATCATAAGGCAAGTGTCTCATAAGTCAGGACCTCCAGTGTAACAAATTGATTAAATGACTGTGTAATAGTCTCTTTAAACAAATCTAGTGTAACAAGTTAATAGATCTGCTCAATTACCATGCTGGGGTGATGAGGATGTGGGCGACTCTCTCATTAAATCTGGGAGATTGTTCTTAAGAGTTTTTTTCCTTTTTGGCTCTATTTTTCCGTGAGAGCTGTGTTGTGTTTTGGATTTGAGGTTTATTTTGAGGCCTCTAGAAATTGATTGTTCTAGCGGAATTAAAAATAAAAAACTGAATTTGATGCTACTGACTTCTCTAGTGGATTTGTCATCTGCTGTTTCCCATCGGTGTTCTCTTTCTCCCTCTTTCTCTTCCTCTCCCTCCCTCCCTCCTTCTTCTCCTTGCTCGCTCTTTCTCTCCCCCACCTCCCTCCCTCCCTTCCCCCACCCCACCTCAAACCTGTGCACTGGCCGTTAGCTGAAGGGATGCAGGGCCCCCTAAACCGTCCTCGGTATTCGGAACAATAAAACAGCCAGTGCCTCTGGGATCAGGATAGAGCTTGCCCTGGTTTAGCAAAATTTACAGCAAAGAGTTCTAATCACGAAAACCGGCGGGCGCCCTGCGGGGAGGGAGGGAGAAAGGGGAGGAGCGGGCAGAGGTCACCTCTGTTTCTTCTGAGTCGGGAGTTGAAAGGAGATGTCCGTACTATTCAGCTACGGGTTGATTTCATAGAAAGTTTTTCTCCAGGCTTCTACGCGTGAGAGGGAAATTTGCCAGCGAATCCCCGGGCCTTGTTCATTTCTTCTTAATTATCCTGCAAGGAGAGAAGAACATCTCAGGAAGTACTCGAGGTGGGGGTGGGGGCTCCCGGTCTCCTTAGTGAGTACTGAGAAGTGGCCTTGGTGGGCTGGGGGCGGGCGGGGGTGGGGAGGTGGGAGGGAGGGAGGGAGGAACGAGGTGGAGGGACTGGAAGGGAGACAATGCTTTCAACCATAAATTCTACATTGACTTTTCTCTCTGGTGAATGTTGAAATCCTCGAAGCAAAAAATGGAAGTCAGATACGGAGGAGCTCTGGAAGGTTTTCCTCTCTTAACTCCGAGGATGCCCATCGCGGGCTGGTTCTGGGGTTGGGACAGGGCAGAGTAACTTCGAGCCTCTTGGCTTTTCCGAGGTGTTGATACCCAAGACACCCTCTCGCAAAGGCCCTGGGAGAAAAATCTATTACCCCACTGCCATTTTGTTAAGTGTTTGCTCCAGCGATGTGACCCTGCCACTTTATCTGTTGGTTTTTATTTTCTGAGTGCATGTTGCCCATATGTTACTCTAATAGTTGCTATAATTCTTGAGCAATGAGGCTCGTATTTTACGGGGCTGAATTAAAAAGAATGCACTTTAATAAAAACCTGAGCAATACACTAATGGCCTGACATTGATGTATTTGCATAGAGATGAATTATACGGGCCTGCTTGACACGACTTTTAATAAATGATTGAGGAGGTTATTATAAGGATGCACTTTGGTGTGTGTTAACAGGTTATCTTAGTGCATCCATAGCCAAAACTGAGAGCAATACAGTCCCGCATACAGTTGGACGGTACTTTTTGTCTTATATCTTGTGACATTTATTGGGACCGCTCCGTCCCCGTATTACCGTCGCAAACTACATTTTATTAACCATTAGTACGTTCACTGTGGATGTAATCGGGGAAATGAACAAGAAAAATGAAGGCCCCCCCTCCCCCACTCACCCCCTTCCCTATTAGCCATCAAGGTAGTCAATAATGAGCGTTTGATACCAGGAGCCCTCCGTCGGAAGTCACAGAGGGCTGGCTACGCTGAACTAGAACCCGCAGGACAAGCAGCCGCTCTCCCGGGAACAGCACAGCGAACTGCCGCTGAGCAGGGCGGGGATGAGAAACCACCAAGTGAGAAATTGTGGATGACTCAGGAGGAGTCCGCCGAGTCCGCGGGCACATGGACCATGAGGGTCTCTCTGCGCCCAGAGCTCCAAGAGCTTTGACACTCCATAGAGGAGGCACCCAAGAGGACACATTCAAATACCTGCTTGCACCAACATCCTTTTGTCCTGCTTGAATTTCTTTTCACCATGTGCGCGACCTACATAGTAAAATACGAATAAACTATAAAAAACACATATTTGTAACTGCAGGCGGCCTTGCCTTCCCTGGCGGTCTCTGGAGGAACCGCTCAAACGCGCTCTCCCGCGGGATTTCCGAGCCCGAGACGCGGGCAGCGCGCGAGGCGCAGCGCCCCATCCCTTGTGTCCACAGTGCGCCGCCGCCGCCGCGACGAGCCCTTCCACCCGCACCCAGTTGGTGCGCTGGGGTACAGGCGCGCGAGCAAACCTTTCCCTGGAGCCGGCACGGAGGGTAGAGGGAACGTCCCCACCCTGAGCCCCGTGGGAGTGAGGAGAGAACAAAGGTCGCAAGTGGGTGCGGCGGGGCGTGGGAGGCCGTGAGACGCTCTTGCCGTGCCCTTCCGCGAAGGGTACCTGCGATCTCGAAAATCCATCGCGACCGGCAGGGCCCTTCTCCCCCGGCGCCTCGCCGGGGTGCGGTGCGTCCCCGCCGCGCGACACCCGCCGCCGCGCCTTCCAGCCCCTGCCCGAACAGATGTTCTCGTCCCTGGCGGAGATTTGTTACTGATGTTCGGGACAGCTGGTGGACGGCGCTAGGAACATACCTGGTGGGAGCTGCGGGGGAGAGGGGAGAGGCAATAGTAAAGGGATAATGGACAGGGGAAGAATCAGGAGAGTGTGTGTGAGAGAGAGAGAGAGACGAAAGGAAATGTAGGTACACACGTGCGCACACACTTCTCTAAATGTATCATCTAATAGCGTTTCTTTTTAATGGTGAAGTCCAGCATGGCTGCGGTGGCCTTTACGGCTTCATCGTGATAACCAAGTAAGGAGAGAAGATGGGAAAGGCGGAAGCGAGCGCAGTGCGCCTAGGTGGTCCGTGCGGAGGAACTGGGAGCGGAGGGCCCGCCCTTGTCTACGAATTGCACAAGCCGGCGTCCACTGCCCGGGCGCTGCCCCTCCGCGACCCCGGGAGGCCCAGAAGAGGGACCTTTCCCTGGGCCGGCGGGCGGGCGGGTGGCGGCGAAGGCGCGGTGCGCCGACCACGTCAGAGGCGCAAGTGAGTCTTGGACCAAGGAGAGAGTGGTGACCAAGCTCGCGGCGCCAACCCAGGTGCGCGTGGTCGCGGCGGGCTTCGCCCGGCCTGCAGGGGGCGCGCTCGGGCTCCGGGGGGCCCAGCACGGGTCGGCATCCCCACCCGCCTGCACGGCCCGCGCCTCCTGCAGGGGGCGCGCCCAGGCCGCAGCGCCTACGCGCGGGCCTCCCAGGCTCAGCCTGCAGCCCCCAAGCTCGGGTAGAAAACTCCTAGAGGTGGAGAAGAAAGGAGCGGGCCGTGCTCGGCTCTGCCCTGGGCACCGCGGTTTTATTTCTCTGTGAAGCCGCGCTGTTAAGAGCCTGGAGGGCGATAGGGTCAGTTCTGGGCACGGAGGTATCAAAGGAAGATAGTACCGCGGCTCGGTGGTGCCTTCCCAGGGGCTTCTGGAACCCTCTCGTTCCTGCGAGAGGGAGCCCGACTGGCTGCGCACACGTGGCAATGGCAAGTGTAGCCCGAAGGTCCCCCGCAGGCCTGTGCCCAGCGTTAGGGGCCGAGGCCGCGGGGTCTCCCTTGGGCCCGGGGTCCGGGGATGGAGTCTGCCCCGGTCACAAGAGGACTGGGGCCGGGTGTCACGCGGCCAGCGTCCTGAATCCCAAACACACTTCGTTTGGCTGCCAAAGAATCTGCCAAAAAGCAGAGCCGAAACCAGAGAGCGAAACACGGTGCCTGCCACTTCCGAACTCTGTCGCGTTTCCTGGGCCTTGTCACCCCCGAAAGTAGACAACGTAGTAGCAAGAGTCTGATGATGTGTGGAGGTGAGTTCCCTGTGACCCGCTGTCCAGGGACTGGTTTTTAGCTCGATCCAAATCATGGGAGGCTGGCAGAGGAGAGAGAGCAGGAGAGGAGGGAGTCTACAAAGTAAGGAACAGCCGTATAACAGAAGGCAGCAGCCACAGGTGCCCTTTCCCACTCTAGGGGTATCTGGAGGAATCCGGAACCTGCAGCACCTGGTCCTCTGAGGGTAGACGCGCGCACTCCCTGGGAGGGTGGGATGTGCGATGCAGCTGTCCGCAGAGGCGCCGCCCTCTGGGCTTAAAGCAGTCTAAGAAGCAAATTCGAGAAGCAACCCCATTCAGTGGGCTCTCCTTGCCTGGATCCGCGGGCGCATCATCCACGCGGCGAGTACCACCATTAAACTCCTCTTACAGACACGGTCTTGCCCGCTTGTGCCCCTTTGCAGCCGTGGTCTCGAGGACCCAGAGTGTGCAGGTTACAGGGACGGGAGAGGACGCAGCTTGAGCCTGTATATAGGATTTCCCTGTGGGGAACCCCATTCAGAGCAAATAGAATGAGGCAGGCAAATAACGTTTTTTCAATTGTCTTCCCATTTAATCAAGATGAATTCCCATTTGTCTCCTTAAGACCTTTGTGATTCAAAAGGAACCTCTGCCCCCCCAAACTCAACATCTTTTGTTTTCAGGTCCTTTTTGAACTGGAAGGACTTTGGAGAGCTTCCAGCCTTCAAGCCTTCAGGGTGTCTCCTCCCTCCTCACCTGGACGAAAGTTCTGGGAGGCCTAGGCCAGGCACAGCCCCTCAGGCTTTGGGGAGATTATTTCAGCCCCTGCCTGTTGTAAGTGGGACACAGAAGGTATTCCAGACTTCTCCCTTCGGCACATTTGTCCCACTCTGGGAAATCTTTCCTCACCAGATAGGGCCTTTTTCCCCTGGGGAAGCTGAGTTCCCTCACTCTTTGTTCTTCTTACACATTTCCCATTCTTTAAGGAGAACCTCATTAGTGACAATTTGGGTAGAAGGTGGGATCTGGGAAACAGCTCCTAAAAGGAAAATGAGTTTTCTATCCAGTGGAATAGGACCAGATAAAACAGAGAGCCTGGACTTTAGCTGTGGACTGAGACCCGCAGACCAGACACCATTCCCTGGGTAAGGATCTCCCAGATTTGCAGGGAACGAAGGCACCACACAAAGGGCTTTTCTAGGCTTCCCAGGGCAGCCAGGGGACAGTGGGTGGCTGTTGCTGTAAACCAGCAATATAGAAAAAGTACTGGAGAAAAGTTGTTAAATGATGAAGCCATTACAAGTGGAAGAAATCATACCCATTTGGGAAAGTAAGGATAGGGAACTGCGGGGGTTGGGAGGCAGAGATTGCTAGTTTCATAGTTTTATTTAAGAGATCTGGGTCTTGATTTATTTATTCCTCCTCCTCCTTGGATCCTAGATTTGTTCATGATACTCATGACCCTCTCTCCAGAACAAATTTTAAAAACCTTCCCCTTGGAAATAGAAGTGGTCATTGGCTGTTAGCTTTCAATACACAGGCTAATGGGGGTGGGGAGGGGAGAGAAGAGGAGCTCCTAAATTCACTGTTCTAGGGGAAAGAAAAGGGAGTGGACTAAAGAAAACAGCTTAATTGTAACCTTGACCAACAGGTCAAGAAGTTGACTCCAAACCCGCCACCTACTTGCAGCAAGATCTCCCACAGGCTTCTCAGACCTCTCACAGCCTCCAAGGATCAGTTCACCACCAAGAGGTCTCTGAAGATGCAAAGGTCTCCACAGTGCATCCAGACTTTTCAGGTACTGAGAATAGCATGAGACAGACATGGAGGGTGGCCAAGAGAAATGCTTCCAAGTCTTAGTGAGAGAGAGAATCCTCTAACAGCAGGAAACTCCAGTTAAAACATACAGGAGTTAGATGTATTAATTTATACCTTCTCAAATTTTTGTTCCTAAGAAAATATTGCTGGAAATCTAAGTTTGGTATTGCAGACTATTCGATGGAATCAGTGACTGAAACATGCATTTCAACTGCAAAGAGTATTTTAAATGGCCAATAAGTTGTCCTCTTATTGATTTATGCATGTGCCTTAGAGAGTGACATACATCACTACAAATGATGGCTATGCTGAAGATTTTATTTTAAAGTTATTTTAAAGTAACTATGTGAACTGATAAATGAATGTATTATAATACCCTTACTCTATCTTTCATTTTGTCCAAAAAATTAAAAAATAAAAAGTCTTTACATCGAACTCACCCATTTGCCACTTAAGCTGTTTGTGCTTATCTTTACAGCAATTTGTCCGATGTTTACATATATACACAGAGTTAAATGAGACTCCTGATGGCTTGGAGATCAGTTCTCTGCCTCCAGGCTGGGAGATGAGAAAGGGTTGCATTAAAGGTCTGTCATTTTCTTTAAGACCTTCAAGAGAATGGAGAGTTCCCTGTGGCTTTGGCTTTGTTGGTGTGTGTGTGTGTGTGCATTCAAAAATTATTCCTTGAATACCCCCTATATGCCAGGCACTGTACAGTGTCCTAGGGATCCAGCAGTAAACAAGGAGAGTGTGGGCCTGTGCCCTTGCAGTTTGACTATTTTGCATCTTAGTTTTTCAAGAGGTAGTACAGTTGCAGCTCTGTCCAAACTGTCACCCCCTCTAGCCTTTGAGGCACATTCTTCCCCTGGGTGAAATAACATAGCAGTATACTATAAAGAAGGAGAAGGAGAGAAGGAAGGGGTGGGGGAAGAAGACAAAGAGGAGAAAGGGAAGGAGGGGGTAGGCAAACAGGCCGGCAGACTGTCCACTGGAAACCATCATGATCCTTCTAGGTAGAGCGTGGGTCCCCTGCCTGACAGTCACCTTACATGTGCTGAAAGCAAGGTCCCTTGAAGTCATCCACTTCTGCCTTACTCTCTATATCAGTGAGGTTAACGAGAACACACTAATTTTGTATATGCCTTTTTAGTCCCTTGTCTCTTTGCAGTTGCCTTTATCAGAATACCTAGGCTGCACTGGGATGGCTTCTTACATCAAAGGCCATGAAGCCCAAGTCTTCAACTGTATTTGCAGTTTGTACTGTTATCCTGGCACACTGACTTCTCTGCTTCTGCTGTGTTGGAAGGGGATGTGCAAAAGCAGAGTAGTCAGGCAAGGAAGAGGAGACTTCTGCCCAGCAGCTTCAGCTGGCGAGTAATGCCCAAGTTCACTCTGGAAGGAGCAAGGTCTACAGCAGCTTTCCTCTTAATCAAGAGCCAGCTCTCCCGGCTTTGGGGGACCTTCCTTTATTTTTCTAAGGATTGCTGCCTCCCTTCCTTCCTTCATCCCAAGTAGCCAACAGCAGCTTCAGTGCCTATCACTTATGCCCTCTCTCTCCTGCCTTCTTGCCACCTTGACTCTCTTGGAAACAGAGTCCTGTCCCCAGTTCTCAAAGGAAAGATAAAGGGGGATTCCAAATCCTCAATCCTAACTCACAGCTCAGGGTCCCTTCTCTCCTTTTTACCTTTTTTTTTCTTTCCTTGAGCTTTTCTCCCCCTAAAGAAAAGTTTGCCCTGCATCCAACCAGCCAGAGGAAAGATGGAAGTGTGTCTGTGGCCATGTTCTATGGTGAAATAAATCATACTGGCCTGTGAAGCCAGATCCAAGTTCTCCCGATGGCTGAGCTTCCTTCATGGGAAACAGCAGTGTGACACAATTAGCCCAACCGTACATCCACATTACAGGATACAAACATCACCTCTTACATTTACTTATGTGCTACTTTATATCTTTAAAGCCATTTTGCTTCTGAGTTTCACAACTTTGTGAGGCAGTAATTATTATTAAGACAATTTTATGGATAAGGAAACAGAAGCTTACCAAAGCTAAGTGACTTTTCTGGGTTCAAGTTATCAGCAAGAAATAGAAACCAGCACTAGGGCTCAAGTTTTTTGACCCTGATAATGTTATCCAGTGCTTCTTTCACACCACATGGGGTCATTTTCAAATGAGTTTAAGTAATCATAAAAGATGCCTTCCTCCAGAGTCTTTACCTTCAAAACACTGTTCTTTATCTTAGAGACAGGCCCATTAGATACTGTATTAGTTATCTATGCCATGTAACAAATTACCCCCAGATGTAATGACTTAAAACAATAAACCTTGATTATCTCACACAGTTGCTGTAGGTCAGGAATCCTGGAGAGCTTAGACGGGTGATTCTGCCTCAGAGCGTCTCATAAGGTTGCAGTCAACGTGTTGGCCAGGGCTACAGTCATGTGAAGGCTTGTATAGGGCTGGAGGATCTGCTTCCAGGATTCACTTACATTCCTTGCAAAGTAGGACTGATAGTTGGCAGAAGCCTCAGCTTCTCACCAAACAGACCTCCCTGTAGGACTGCTTGAGTGTTCTCATAACATGGCAGGTGACTTCCCCCAGAGGGAGTGATCCAGAGAAAGAGCAAGGAAGAAGCCACAGGGCCATTTGTGACCCAGCCACACACCATCACTCTTGGGGCACTCTTTGCATTAGCGTCACTAAATACAGCCAGACTCAGGAAGAGGGCCTTTAGGCTCCATCCTTTAAAGGAAGGAATATCAAGGAATTTTTAGAAATATTTGAAAACCACCATAGGTAATTAGGCTTTGAGTGTCACAGAATAGAAAATATCCCTTGCTCCTATTTCTCTCTTCACTATCGCTTTTCATAACCTTTCTTTGGTTGAATAGTTATCCTATACAAAATGGCAGGGCTGAGCTGGGAGTGACCTGAGACTGGGCCTTTCGTGATGAGGGTGATGGCTAAGACTTCCATAGCTCACTAGGCCAGGCACTGTATGAAGAACTTCATATATATTAATTCACTTAATTCTCCCAATAACACTATGAAATAGGTACAATTATCACCTCCATTTTACAGATGAAAAGACCGAGGCACAGAGAGATAGAGTCATTTGACCACAGCCAGTGAGCGCTATAGACCAGAAGATCTGGCTCCGCAGTCCTGATCTCAGCCACTATGTGCGCTCCTGATGGTGGCAAAGATAAGAGATTTCCCAGATTCTCTTATTCACTTGGGGCCATTTGTCTAATTTGGAAAATTAGACAAATCTAGATAGCCCAGGTGAAGAGCACAGAGAGGGAAGAAGAAAAATCCAGGGTTAAAAAAAAGTTTACAGAATTCTTTTTAAGAGCTGAGCCATAGCATCAAGCACAAGGGTCCAAGGTGCGGGTGAGGACTTGAGGAGCTGCTCCAAATCGGGGATCCACATACAGGGCTCAGATTGGAGGCATGAAAACTGGTTGGATGCCTTTGTTTGAAGGTGATCAGACCATCTGCTAAAAACTAAATTAACGGATTTTCAGCAGCCTTGCTTTTCTGTGGTCTGTACAAGCAGATAGATCCCAAACAACATACTGATGAATTACAGTTTTTTCAGAACTTATGGACCTTCAGAATATTTTTTAGAAATAAAATTATATTGTAGAAGTGTGCTGGTCTTCTTTCTCAACTTGACATCTCTGTCTCCCTTGTAATAACTGGGTATATAAGGTAATTATATCTCAAGATTTCCTTTAGCTTTGCCAAGGTAGCCACAGGCAGTAACATTAGGGAGGTGGTATAATAATATGCACACATTTAAATTGTGTGCTAAAAACTCTTTCTTTCCCTATAATGAGGAAGGGATTCACCTTCAAATGTATCTTCATCCAAACTAGCCCTTATTATTCAAAGTATACTGAAATAGAAGCCCTGGATGAGCTTCTGCTTCAGAATTCTCACCAGGCTCCAGTAGATACTAACCCCCAAAGAGGCATTATGCTCTCCTTTTGCCAAGTGTGGTATTCAGTGGAAATATCTGGCCCAGGCCAGAAAATAAATGATGCATATCTAGACATTTCATCTTTGAGGTGAATGATCTGTTGGATTAAAGAAGACTGGAATGTGAACTGAAGCTATCAGATAAACATTTCAGTTTGTGGAATAACCCCCAAGCCAATCTATGGAATGCTGAAGGCTAAAATTCAGGAAAATATCCCAGCCTTTTTGTCACCCCACTCACACCATCACTCTCCTCCCCAGTCAAGCTTTACATTGATAGATGTGGGGTTTGCATTATTGTGATTTCTGCAGATCTTAAAAAGGGCTACATTAGGGACAATATTTCTCTGTGAGGCTGGAGTCTAAATGCTGCAGAACAAAATACACACTTTCCTGTCAAAAAAAGGAAGTGTAGTGAGGAGCTGGCTTTTTTTAAAAAAGTCACACTGAGGAAAGGAGAAGAATACTTTTTGTATGTATCTGTCTGTGTGGTAAGAGGGAGGAAATCTGCTCAGATTAGCTTAAAATAGAGTTTCTAGATGAAATTTGCTGCTTACCTCTGTTGTTATTACACAACCCTGTTGTCAATCATTGACAAAAGAGTCACTGTCTCTTTTAAACTATTCAGTGCTAGGAGTTCCCTAGTGGAATTTCACCTCTGTGTGTGTGTGTGTGTGTGTGTGTGCGTGTGTGTGTGTGTACACATGCATCCTAACGACCAATTTAAAGGACAAGGCGGTGTAGATCAACCCAAGCTGATGCTGGTCTAATAACACACTCATGTACATGACATTAGGCTCCAGAAGTTTTCAAAGGCACCCTCAGACTCTGTTGCCTAACACTGTACTTCCAAGAAGAGCTGGCCTCCAGTCCAGATAGTCTGCACACTGAGTGGTGAGGAGTGCACGTCTTTCCAGAGGAGAATGAACCAGTTTTGGTTCCTCCTCTTCTCACTGTCTCCCAAGTAGAGAAAGGAAAAGTGGATTACAGAGCTCACAAGCTTGGGAAGCCGCTCAATAAACCACAACTTCTGGGAAAGAAGGTGTAGAGCTTTAAGTTACAGAATCTTCTGAATGTGAACCAAAGAGAAAGCTAATCAATTAGAACTGAGCTTGGAATGCAGGGACTGAGTAAATAACTGTGTAGGAGCCTCAAATTGTGAACCCTACTGGGACATCTGAGAAACACGAACAGGGCCCTTTCCTTCTACTGTGTATCCCTCACCCAACCTCACTGGCTTTTCCTTTACAGGAAAAGACACACACACAGTATAAAACAAAAATGAAAAAGCAGTTTTACCTTCCTTTCACCACATACACAAAACCCTTGTTTTTCTCATTTTGTTTTCCATGTTGACACTTTGTTACCTTTGTAAGCATTTTCAAAATCAGAGGTCAAGTTGGGGGGGGGTGTGGGTGAAATGAGTGAAGGTGGTCAAAAGGTAGAAAACATCTGGGGATATAATGTACAGCCTGGTGGCTATAGTTGACAATACTGTATTGTATATTTAAAAGTTACTAACAGATTAGATCTTAAAAGTTTTCATCCTAAGGAAAAAAATTGTAACTATGTGAGGTGATGGATATTAACTAGATTTATTATGGTGATCATTTTGCAATATATATGTATATCAAATCATTATATTGTATACCTTAAACTTACACAATATTGTCAATTATATCTTAATAAAACTGGGGAAATTGTTAAAATAAAAGCTGTGGTGTATCAGGTCACTTTTTGTTTTTAAATCATGACCCCTTTAGCTGTAATGACTGATTGGCAGGCTTAATCAGATGCTTATGACTGGTTAATGTCATAAAATTTTTGAGCCATGTTGAAAAATAACTCATTCCCCCTGCTTGAACTGTAGAGTGTTTCCTCTGCTTCCCCACCATGCTAACTCTTAGGAAAAACATTCCTGTTGTGCATATATGGAACTAAACCAAACCAACCAGGAAAAAGGACACCTAAGTAAGGTGCCCCCCACCCACTTCTCCCTCACTCCCAGTTTTATGGGGCCAGTTGCAACGGGTGGCCAGCTGGAATCCTGGGTGGAAATAAATTAACTGGAAACTCCAGTCACTGCTGCAGGCCCCTGGAATAAAGGAACGAATGCCAGTGCAGCATGGCCCCAGAGCCCACCTCTGACTGCTGCCCACACAACTCAGAGCACTTCCATGCTCAGGCTGGCAGGCATGCAGATTCTGTCTACCCTTGGCATATTTGCCTGTAGGATGGAGGCCAGGCCACAAGCTTTCACACTGCTCGGATGGTCCAAACGTAAAAGAGCTCAAAAAGAATGCTTCCTAAAGGTACTGGAAGAGGTGTCTTTCCACATATCTAACTCAATAAATACAATAACCCTTTTGAATTCTAGAGAAAAAGCATCAATCTTAGTTCCAAGCTTTCTATGAGTGATGCTACTATATTACTACTACTACTACTAGTATAGTAGCAATTTTTATTATATTTCAGGAATAGCATTTCTAATTATCTTGTGGATTTCTGCTTTCTTTTCTCAGGAAGAAGGAATAAATACAAAGTTGCTTGGCTCTTCAAGACAGAAGAGGGATGGTAAAGGTAAGAATAAGTAAATAAAGTAGGAGACTTTCATTTGTTGCAAAATAACAAATAATAAAGTGGTGCTTTAGGATAACAGACTTGCCCCACCTCCAGGTTCTTTCATAAAGAGAAAAATGAGCGAGAGAGAGGGAAAGAAAGAAGGAAAGAAGGGAGGGAGGGAAGGAGGAAGGGAGGGAGGGAGGGGAAAAGAAAGATCTTATTGTTTACAGCTAGGATTTAAATTACATCACCCCAGCACAGCAAAGCCTCTTTTGAAATAGCTGCCTCTTTATAGGAAACACACCTTAGTCTTGCTAAGGACACAGAATTTCAAAAGTTTAAAACTTATTGAGAACTTCACAAACTAGATAAAAGAAATAGGGCACATTTGCTTCCTTTCTTTCCATTAAATCATGCCATCAGGAATGTATTCTACAATAACTTCCTTCAGGCATCTTCATTCCCAGTTTTCACTTTTTTTTAAATTTTTATTTTCAAGGGAACAAAACAGACCCACACTTTCTTTACCTAACAGTAGCCTGAAGAATCTACTGAATTATATTGATTTTTCTCCCTTTGAACACAAGCTCATTAACCTGAAACCCTAAGGGGATAACTATATTTCACTGAGCCTATAACTGAGTGTCTGAAAACAAAAAGATCCCAGGACAGTGATATAGCTCTCTCCCTGGGATTCCCAATTTTTTTTTCAAAGTCAGCTGCAGAAGCTATGACATTGCTTCCTTAATCCTAGAGAGTTTCATATCAGTTAGAAGCAGCTTTCTTTAAATGTATCCTTCTTTATTATAATGTTCAGCGAAATCAGAGTTCCCAGCTTTCCACCAACTTCTGTATTCTTATAAGCTACTGGGGAGAAAATGTTAGCATCAAACAGCAGTGCTGTGCTGACAGCAAGCTCCACTACCTCCTCTCAGCTAAGTGAGCTAAGGCTGAGTTGAGAAGCTGTCTTGGATATATGGAAATGAAGTCTCCCCCAAAATCCCCAGGGACTTCCTTGCAAAGGAAAAAGCGATCAGGAAAAAATTAGACAACACAGACAGCAGAGGCAGCCTGCTACCAAAGTCTCTCCAAGAAGCCCAATGAGTGGGGCTGCATTTATCTTCCCAATCCAGGAGAATGAGAGATGTGACCCCACCCTTCCAAAATAATAACAATAATGATGATGTAACAGCTATTTTACCCAAGAAACCAACATAAAGTGCTTGTGGTCTTGACTTTTATTTGATATCTCTGATGAGATCAAATGATCTGTATACCCTTTCATTCAAGGCAAGAGACGTCTTCAGACTGTTTTTTAATTTGATTTATCCTTTGAAACAGAAAGTGCATTACATTTAATTGGTCTTGCAAAGGGGGTTTTCTTCTCTTTACAAACCGAATTCCTTATATAAATTAATAAAAGTTAAAGATGCTAATATATCACCGTTATTAGCTTAAAAAAGAAAACAATTTACATAGTCTATAGTATTCTTATGATACAAAACACTTCAAATTCAATTACAGCAACTAAATGGATTTTTATGTTTCTGACCCAGAGCAGTTGTAACAATTCCCACCATCTACTTTAACACGCATTTTTATCAGAAAGGAATTAAATTAAATACAAGCTATTGTAGCCCCTCCCTCCCCAACACTTTCTTTAAATCACTAATAAATAGCAACAAACGACTGTGCAATTTCAGAGAGAAACAGAGAGGCAGGTCTGAGGCCTTCCCTGGTTCCAAATGTTCTACTTCAAGTCCTGGAGGCGGGAGCCGGGTGCGGAGCCAGGGGTGGTAAGGGAAGAGCAAGAAGGGATGAAGGGGAAAATGGGATTGAACAAATCCACACCCGGGAGGGGGGCGAGAGGAGGGGGAGGGGGAGAACATTCTTCTCTACGCTTCTCCAATTAAGTTCAAAATAAAAAGGAAACGTGGTTTGAATAGCTCTTAAAAGGGTAAGGGTAGCAGGAACAAGGAGGTCCATCTTTTTATACCAAATTCAAAAAAGCATTTTACATTTTAAATATTCACAATAAAGTAACTTCTAGTCAGTGTGACTCACGATTTATTTACAAAGAGCCTTCAACAGGTCCCTTTAGTCGGCACAGCAGTTTGTGGGGGAGAAACGCCCCTCTTCCCATCTGTGGCGGCCGCCCGCCCGCGTGGCTTCTAGGTCCCCCGCGCGGTGGGTGTCTGCGGGTCCAGAGCCCTCTCAGCGCCCCCGCCCCGGCCAGCCGGCCGCGAGGCGAAGGCGGGAGCGTGGGAGGGGGGAGGGACGGAAGGGGAGACGCGGCCAGGACACCCAGAGGGGCTTGGAGGGTGGTCCAGCTGCGGCGTCAGCTAAGCTATTCTTGCGACGTATTTCGTGGTCTTCTCTGCCTTCTGACCGTCCTCCAAGTCTCTCTCCCCCGCCCCGCTCAACTTCTAGGTTAAAAAAATAGATATGTACATCTTAGAAAATAGCAAAGGGCCCCTGCAGGCGGGGCCGTGTCCTCCGGGCCCCGAGGGGCGGGAAGACGGGACGCGCGGTCCCCGCGGTCCCCGCGGTGTAGCCGGAGGCCGGGCGGGCGGCGGGCGCTCAGGACGAGCTCTCGTTCTCGGACGCGTGCAGCAGGAGGCCGCCGCCGCCGCCGCCGCTGGACTTGTGCTTCTTCAGCAACTGTGTGATTTTCTCGTCGTCCGAGTTGGGGTCCAGGGGCTTGTTGTAGTCGTCGTCCTCCTCCTCGTTCTCCGAGGCCCCTTTCAGCCGCTCGGTCTCCGAGTCCTGCTTCTTCTTGGCCGTGGCCATCTCGGCTGCGTGCTTCTTCCTCCACTTGGTCCGGCGGTTCTGGAACCAAACCTGGGGGCCGAGAAAGCGGAGACGAGGGGAGACAGGGGCGGAAGGAACTGAAGGTGAGCGGAGCCAGGCGATGCCTCCTCTCTCACATCCCGCAGTCGCTCCTGCGGGCCCCTAAAGGCAGGACACCCTCCCTCAGAGCCCTCCCTTGTCTGGGCCGTCAAAGTGGTCTCCACCGCCCCAGTTTCCTCTGAGTATCGGGCACCAAAAACTGACTGCCGTTGCCATGGTGATGGTAACACAAGAGTATTGAGGTTGTCAGTGAGCGATTTCGCAGAAGAGGAAAAAACTTGGAAACTTAAAATGAGTTTCCCTAAAAGAGCTCGCTTGCCTACTTTCTAGTTTGTGGTAGAAACTTTTCCCCTTCGTAAAGTTGCCTCATAATCATTGCGATTCTATTCATTTTTAACTTTCTTAGATTAAGGTATTTCGAACAATATGAAGCGTACTTGCTTTTTAGTGTGATTTGTGGGAGAAAACACAGCGTTTACCCCAATTACCTCTGTTCTTTTTGCTTTTGGGTATTTGTCTGTCTCACTTATTTCAGGTCTGAATACACACAAGCATGGTAGGTAAACACTCCGCTCCCCATTTACACTTGTAATGTATGATGTAAAGTTTTAAAAATTCTGCTAAAACAGAAACCTCAAATCAGTAATAATAACCAACATAAGTACATGAAAATATTTAATATTTAAAAGTTGAACTCATCATAGTAGTTTGTGCCTCTCTTTCTCTGTTTCTCTGGTTTAATGTTCATAAAACCAAAGTCAAAGCAAGAATTTTCATCAGCTATTTTTTAAAAGTGAAATTTTGCCAATCACATTACTTCCCACTCTTAGCATGCCTAGTCTTTCAAATATTAATATTGTCCCTCCCTAAGACATTCATTTTTATACAAATATTTTAAGCCTATCATATTTGCCATTGTTTTTGATACACATATTTTAACCTAAAGCATCAGCAATAGCAACCAATTTCCCAAACATATTGAATTATCCTCTCTTTAGGCTTCTTATCCATTTTCTCATCTGTTATGTATTTATCTAGAGAATCAGAATTGTTAAGAAAGTGATTTTTAGTTTCTTTATACAGCTATAATAATTCACTTCTAGCCACGCAGACATATTTATGGTGACAGATGAAGACCTCCAGATTACTGTGGTAGGCTCTGTACCAACCACTGCAAAAATAATTTTAACTGTGATGGTACTCTAATGGTCACATACAAAATCACTCCTGAAATGCATTTTATGATGCTTGTCCAGGGGGAAATACTGTCTAACCAGCAGACATGGCTAATGTTATCCCTACTTAATTTTAGAAGCAACAATATAACTAATGGAAACAGACTTACACACACACACACCAAAATATATCTGTCGATAGATAGATAGATAGATAGATAGATAGATAGATAGATAGATAAAATAAACTGAAGAAGAGGAACAAAAGAGAATACTGGAAATATAGCAAACCACTAGATTTAAAGTACCTAGCTGTTTCAATCCCTTGATTTTTCAGGGAAAGATTTCTCCAATTTGATTCCCTCAATTATAAGGTAAGTGACATTTTAATTATAAATTGTTGTCATAAACAGTAAAACATCTTACATCTATTGATAAACTTATATTTCATAATACAGTAATGATCTTGTCAATGCATTTGGAAAATTACTATTCCAAAGTGACTGCCTTCAGGTAAGCTAAAAGCAGATGCATCCATGCTAAATGGTGAGATATTGTGGATTTATTGGGTTATTTTAACCTGCAAGTTAATACAGTAACACTATAATGCTGATCTACATTAGGAAATTATGTAACTAGTGGAGCCTGAATTGACAAACAAAAGCTTGAATATCCTTACAAATAGAATAAATAGAAGCTATCTAGCTGGCCTGATCTATTCTCAGGACTGATGTTTCCGTAATGCTTTTATTCTCTAATAATGGCGAGTTCCCCCAGCACATGCTGCTATCTAGATTAACCTAATTTCAAAGGCGGGGGCTTGATTCTTTTTGTTCATCAATAGTTTGCCCGCCCGCAAGACCCCAGAGCCTTTGTAACCTCCACCTCCACCCCCTTCGCTGATCTCATCTCTCCCCAGGCTCCTCAGACCCGCACCCCACGGCGGCTGTTTGTTAGTTTGGGGGGGGGTGTGGGTGTGTGTGCGTGTACACGGGCGCGAGTGACGTACATGGTGGAGCTATCCCTCGAGGTCTGCAAGGTCCACTCACCTTGACCTGACTCTCCGTCATCCCCAATGAATAGGCCAAGCGAGCCCTCTCGGGC
Organism: Hippopotamus amphibius kiboko; assembly: GCF_030028045.1. Taxonomy (NCBI): domain Eukaryota; kingdom Metazoa; phylum Chordata; class Mammalia; order Artiodactyla; family Hippopotamidae; genus Hippopotamus; species Hippopotamus amphibius. The sequence goes on from NC_080188.1 coordinate 54,800,205, forward strand.
CCCGCCAAGTATTTCGTTTGTTCGAAAGTCTTCTCCAAGGCGAAGATCTGCTGGCCCGAGAACGTGGGTCTCGTGTGTTTCCTCTTCCCGTCTTTGTCCAACAAAATGGATCCTTGATCTGTGAGAACGAATAAAAAAGGAAGGGGGAAAACAATCAGTTACTAGCGGCTCCACTGAGAAGAAACGAACTCCAGAAACAATGTTGTGGTGGGAAAGAAAAGTGTATTCCGCGGCAGGCACGGGAAGTGCCGTGGCGCTTGCAGTCCCACTGCGCTTCTCCCTTTGCCTTTTTACACCCACCTGTTTTTCTTTTTAGAAGCGCGTGTGTTTGGAGCCGCAGTAAATAACCTTGTGCCCAACAGCGACGTCCAACAGAGAGACCTCATTGCTAAAGTTTGCCGAGGCCTCAGTAAATTGAGGCGGGGGTGGGGGGTAGCCCCTCTGGCTGCCTAGTCTAGTTGGGGTTCGCTCGGTCCCGGCCCCGGGGCCTTTGCATGGGGATGACTAGTTTTGTTCCTTGGACGCTTTCCTAACCTGTGCCCGCGCAACAAAGGGCGCCTTGTTTTTGGAACACAAGAGAGCTAAATCGCCCCCAAGTCTAACGCCGCTGCGGCCGAGGGGGCAGGGGCACCGCCTTTGTTGGCGGTCCCTACGTGGCCATCTAAACGAATACAATAGCGTCTCCCCGACACCCTCACCCGCCCCGGCCGCCCTCTGTCCCAAGGCTTCCCAAGGGAGTCTCCACTTGGCTCCCCCAACTTCCCTCAGTTACTGCCGCTCAGCCACATGGAAGAGATTCGGAGACAGAAGAAACTTAGGGCACTCGGTCAAAAGCAAAGAACAGAGCGAGAAAAGGACCGGGGACTGGGCCCTGAATGCCACCTGGGAGGATGGGAGCTTCCGCGGAGCACTGGCCAACTACCTAGAAGATTAGAGTGATCCTGGGATAACTCATTTGGTTTCAAGCAAGATCTTTGTGGGATGTTGCATTTCCCCCCGTCCTTGTCCTGTCACCTCGTTCTTCCTCCGGTTCTTTCTCCTATTAGGATGTTGAGAGCCACGATGACCCTTCAATATGTGCCGGCCGTGGAAAAACGAGAACCCAGCGGTGGGGAGCGGCCCGAAGTGGCGCTCACAGTCCTCCACGGGCCGCGGACCTGTCTTCAGAGGCTCACCTGGGCTGAGTGTACTCAGGGGACCGAGGGGCCTGAGGCGACGAGGTGAGGTGGGGACACCCTGGACCAAGAAGTACATGCAAACACATGCGTATCTGCATAGGGCTGTGGAGGGCTCGCCGCTGCCGGTCCTATGAGAGGAGGCCAGTTAGCTTGGCGAAGGTCGAGTGAGACTTTGGCCTGGGACACTGGAAAGTTGGGGTGCGGGCTGGGGTGCAGTAGTCTCCTGCCCTCCCCACGTCTTTAACCCAGGAGGGGCCTGCGGTTCCGGCCAGGCTGTTTCCGGAGCCGCCAGGGCCGGGGATGAGACACGCCCCGCACCACGTTGTGTTCCACGGAGACGCATGCACACCCGTTCCGCGAGGCGTGCCCAAGACTTGGGGAGAGGGGGGCACTTGGACGCAACCATGGAGCTCAGGAAAGCGAGAATCCCTCGCTGAACGCCCTGGCCCAACCTAACTCATGCGATTCTGGAGTTGCCCAACTACTCGGCAGGCAAGAGGATGAACCGACCCGCATGCAACCAGGGGCCATAAGAGAGCGGGCAGAACAAGCACAACTGGGCGCAGTCGATTGTACTCACGAGGGGTGCAGGCCAGGCGTGCGTCCCTCCAGGGTGGGCTCTGCATCACTCCTGGCCAGAAGATAGGCGTTCGGCCGGGCAGCTCGGCTAGCGGCTTGGGGTACCGACCCACGGCGGCCACGGCCGCGGCGCTGGGGCTGAAGTAGAGCCCGGGCGGCGGCGGCGGCGGGCTCAGGCTGCTGAAACGGGGTAGGCCGGCCAGCAGCCCCGCTGGGGATGAGGCGGCGGCGGCAGCGGCCGCAGCTGCGGCCGCGGCGGCCGAAGCGGAGGAAGCGGAGGTGGACGAGGAAGAGGAGGAGGAGGAGCCGGAGGGCGAAGCGGAGGGCAGGGCGGCCCCTGAGGCCACGGGCATGGAGGGCCGGCTCAGGATGTCGTTGATGCCGTGTGGGGTGGCGGCCGAGAGCTGCTGTGGGGGGCTGCCCAGGGACGAGAGCCCCCCCGCGGCCGGGGGCTTCAGGCTGCCGGGGTTGTGGGCGCCCAGAGGCGGGGAAGGCGACGAGGAGGAGGACGAGGAGGACGAGGAGGAGGGGGGGCCGGTGGGCAGCGGGGGGTACGCGGCGGGGTACAGCGGGGTCTTCATTTCTGCCATGCTGTGCAGGGCGGCCAGGGGCGGGCTGCTGAGCAGGAACGCGCTCTGCCGGGTGCCCTCCATCGCCCCCACCGCTAACATCCCACGATCAGGCCGGAGCCCGCGGTCACGCAGCGAGGGCGCCGGCCGGTGCCCCCGAAGGGGCTCAGGAGAAGGAGAAGCGCAGAAGGCGCGAGCGAGGATTCGCTCCGCGCACCAGGAGGCGATCTGCCAACTGGGCCAAGAATGCCGCCGCCGAGAGTTGCTCTCGGAACTGCGCAGCAGAAATGTCCAAACACACCAGTCTTGAGAGGCGGTGGCTCGCCGAGACCAGCGAGCGTCCCGGTGGTTTTGGCTGTCCTTTCCCTCCTGAAGTCCTGAATTCAATCTCGGGCTCTTCTCTCTTCCTCACTTTCCCCTCGCCGCTCAAAGTGCGCTACTTCTCATCTTCTCCCCCTTGGAAACAAGCAAAACAAAACCCCAGCCGGCCCCCAGAGAGCTTGTAACAAAGTTAAGAGTCACCGAATCTCCGCTTTGATGTGGGAGAGTGGAGGCTGGCTCGCTTTCTTTGGGGAGGTTCAAAGGACGCCGGGTTCCGCCTGATGAGCTCCTCCGATCTTACTCGGATGCCCTGCGCTTTAGGCCACGAGGCTGATTCGCACTCGGCGCTCGGAGCGCGCAGGGGAGAGCGCATCCAGCCCGCGGGCGGGTCTGGCCTCTGGGCGGGCTCCCTCCGCCGGCGCTGCCCGAGGCTTCTGCGCCAGGAAGGGCAGTGCCACCAATCCCCGCGGCTCCGGGATTCGGCGCGCCGACCTGCCTTCCCCTCTGGGCCACAGGGCACTGGAGTTGCAATATTGAAAAGAAAAAGGGGAGAAAAACACGGGAAAACAGACTAAGTGAAAAGTCTGACGGCTTCGGTTACGGCTCCACTCGTCCGTCCACTTCTGTAAACGGGCCTGGCGACCCCGGGCCCACCCCCCTTCCCGGCGCCCTCTCTTCCTCTCACTCTCCGCCTTTGCCTCTCCTCTCTCGTATTTTCTTCGCGGCTCTACAGGCTTCGCTCTTCTAAGTCCTGTCCTCTGGCCAAGCTGACCCTCTCCGCGGCTCTTCCACTCCCTCTCTCTCCTCTCCTTTTCCCTCCGGGCCTGACAGTTCAGATGAAGCTCTCAAAGGTAATAAAACATTTGCATCACTCCCTACCCCTCTTTAGCTAGGGGACGAGAGGGAGGGGGAAATGGGGGTCCAAAATGAGAACTTTGAAGGACGTCACTCTGGGGCGGCCGGGAAGGGCGGGGCCGAAGAGCGGGGTGCAGGCCGGGGGGCGTAACCACCGTCTCCAATACTGCTCAGCCTCGGGCGGCTCGTCGCCTCTGGGTCGCGCCCACTCAGGAGCGCCGCGCCCTCTGATTGGCTGCGGAGGGCGAGCCGTAGGGCCTCGCCCGCCTGGTCCCCGCCCTCTCTCGCTTCCATCCCTCCTGTGGGTGGGGCCAGGGGGCGGGGCCTGGCGAGTGGTGTGGTTCGGCCGCTGGACCGGCGGACGCCTCAATTAATTGTGTTAAATAAAATGGGAAAGGGGAGGGGGGGAGCAGAGACGAAGAGGGTATTACTTTTTAAAGCGAAGAATAATGAAAACCCAGCCCTTTTATGGAAAAGTAGTTCATATTCGTCCCTCGCCTCCCCCTCGCCTGCTCGCGTCACCCTACCCCCTCTTCCCCCCACGAGCTCGCGACGCCTCACCTCGAACAGAGTCTGGTCTCTTGTAAAATGGAGCTAATGGAGCAGGCAGCCGGCGCAGCCCTGGCGTAGCTCCTTCTTTTGAAGGGATTAATTAAAGGCCATCTGGGCTCTCCCAGGATTGTGTAAATTAATTTGTTGTTCCTCAAGCCTTATAGATGTCCCTAATCCTCTTGTAGGCCGAAGGATCGCCTTTTTCCATCTTTGCCACCTCCCGCTTTCCTCCCCTGTTCCTTCTTCACTTTTCTTTTTTATTCCTGGGTTCCTCCCCTACCCCCACCCCACCCCCTCCACACACTCACACACACACACACAATGTTTTCATTTATAGGTTTACTCGATTCGCAGGGAACGGAATCAGCTTATTGGGAATATGTAATTCTCGTGTGATATTTAGACCTGAGAGCAGTGAAACTTTTTTTTTTAACTTTTCTCTCCTGCGATTATTTGTTTTGAGTTTTACAGGGGCACCACCAAAAGTAAGGTGGAGTCTTTAGATACAGAAGTATTTGGTTACACATCCGCCCCCCCCCCCACCCCAATACACTGTACGTTTTTGAAAACCGTCTCCGAAACTCTTACCCCTGCTCTCAACTCCAGCGTTGTTTCGGGAGATGGAGATGTTCCCGCTTCTGCGCTGCAGTGATGGGATGTCTAGGGTTTGAGATGGACGGAGGTTTCCCTTATTCCCTCTCAATTTCTTCCGTCCCTGGAGGTCTTTAAATTTCCAGCAAGGTTGAGCTTTGTACACAGGGAGGAAGACCCTTGCACAATTTTGAGATTTCAGGATATTAAAGTAACACACCATTAAGGGGTGGTCACTAGAGTCATTTGGATGAGATTATTAAGTCCAAACTTCATTCACAGAAAATAGAAATAAATAGGTAAAGAATAAAATTCGAGCGGCACCACCCACGGACGGAGTTTGGCTATGAATGCCAAAACTCTCATTTGCATCCAAGCACCGTAAGCCAGAGGGTTTTTTCCGCTTTGATAACGTTCGTTTCCGACGCACTAGTGTGGCGTGGCAACTAAGGGTGGCAACTTGAGCTTGAGCTTGAGGGGTTTTTGTTTATCTTTTGCCACTTTTATTATTCACTTCTGAGATACAAGTAACGTTCCCTCTTCCTTCCGGACCCTTTTTCATTAACTTCGAGACTGGGCTAAACCCATCACTTAATAGACCTTAGAATCTGACTCCCGGGAAGGTGAATTACGCGGAGTAGGGCAAGAAGAGAGATGATGACAGGGCCGTCTGTATTTCCCCGCGAGGATGTTATGCTGGGCTGTGGGTCTAAACCCTAGCGCCCTGCCCCTTGGGCCGGCCAGGAGACTGCGGCAGGAGGGTGGCGTGTGTAGCCCGGCCCTGGTCCGAGTGTTGGGGTCCTCTGCTTCTCGATTCGTTAAAAACGAAACTTTTTCTTGCCTCGAGAGTCTCCAGTACGGCGGTGGCACACAACCTTTCGCCAGCACCGCGCTGCCTGGGCCACCAGCGACCTCCTCACATCCCCGGAGTTCCTCACATTGCATTCTCAAGCACTAGGTAGGAATGGAGAGGGAAGGAGGCCAGTGATCCCCAAAGATTCCAATTTCAAAAAGCGACTCCCCTTTATTTCATGTAAATAATGTGACCTGGGAAAGATTTGAATATTTTCCTATTGTAAATTTAGTATCTGATTTGGGGTGGGTAAGGTAGAGACAGAGCAAAATCAGAGAGACGGACGACACCAGGAGAGATTAACTCAACCCCACCCAACTCCGTGTTAATTGCCATCGGTAAATAGTTGCAAAGCTGGATAGGGGTAAGTCTCAACCGTTTGCTTTTATTTATCTTTTACATTGGGGAATTAAAATAGCAGTATTGTTCTTAACTGTGACAATAAAAAAAAATCTGGGGTCTGTGTACCTCGATCCCTGAGGGTGAACCCCGGGTGCCTGAATCCCGCGTGGGACAGCGTGTATTCCAGACGCACACTGCGAGGCTCTGAAGGAAGGCCGGTGCCTCCTGCCTGGTGCTGGCTGTCATCATCGATCTGCTCCGTCTGTCTCCATCTGGGAGTCGGAAGAGTGAGGGGCGTCCTCAAAGGGGGTGGGCTGCCCCTGTCACTTGAGGGGAGAGATTGTCCTGGCCCTGCAGAGCTAAAGCCACCTTCAGGACGGCGTCCTGGAGGAGCAGATACCGACGCGGATGCGGGAGGTCGGCTTTTGGTCGGGGCCATCTTCCATACTGCATACACACGCCCTAGAGGGTCAGGAGTTCTCTCCCTCCAGGAACCCCTAGGACCCGCGCGCGGTTCTGCCCACGACCTAATAATAAAGTCCTGCATTTCTAAGCAACCCCTAGGAATGGAACGTGTCACACGTGGTCGCGCCCCCCCAACCGGCTCTACACAGTATATATATATATATATTTGGGGGGACTGTGAAAGCGAATGATTTGCATTTTAATTGAAAAATAAATGAAAGCGGTTTAGCAAATTCTGAGGTTGCAAAATGGGCTAAAAGGGTAGGGGTGAGGAAGGTGACGCACCCCTCTCCAGCCCCTTGACTTTCTTTAAGCCTGCAAACAAGGGCCTCAGTTTTCAAGTCACTGTTTTTAGCCCGGTCCTGTTACGCAGCATGCGCCACGCGCTTGACCACACTACCCTCGATCTAACCCTGGACTCAAACGCCTAGCGCGTGGTGATACTTCTGTTTTAAGTTGAAGGAGCAGCCACTAAATTCAGAGAAATTCACAGAAGGAATGCAAATGAAATTTCAACTCAGTGTACTTAAATTCAGCTGTCTGTCGGGGATGAATGATAACTATTCTTCCCCAAATATATTAACTTTAAAAGTCGGGATACTCAAATGTAGCCACAGGAAGCCAATTCTATATTCGCAGAAGGTGGGAAGAGGGGATGAAGGGAATTTCGTGTGTCTCAGGCCAAAACCCACTCGAAAATGTGTTTGCTTGAATTGTCTGGATGTCTGGATGACTTCTTTAATAACTGCACGTACGCCGACGAATGGGGCCTGTTCGGGCTGAACCCAGAGGCCGACTGGGTTTACGTTCATGTTAAAAGAGAGGTCTAGCGGGCGGCTAAGTAGAAACTCAAGGGAGAAAGAAGAATATCCACGATCTTGGGACAACCCAGTCTCGGGAAAGGAGATTAGGGGAGGAGGGAGAGCACGGCTGTCTGAATTTCTTTGTATCCTGTAAACACGGTGGGATGGGAACCGGACCCTGGGCCGCTTCTGCTGACCAGGAATTAACAAGACTCCTTGGGAACGGTTGGGCTATAAGGGGCCGACAGATGCTGGGTGGAGAAGAGCGATGGGGGAATCCCGCCGTCGGCGCTCTCCCAGCCGAGGCCAACGCAAAGCAAGAGAGGGAAGCGACCCACGGTGTAGGCTGCCTAGCTGGATCTACTACCAAAAAGACCTCAAACTTCAAACCAGGACACCCCCACCCCCACCCCACCCCCCACCTCCCCCCAGCGATCTTCAAAGTGGCAGCATTGACACTCCGATGCACAACTGCAGAATACGCACTGAGCTCTCCTGGGAGACACGTGCACTCGGAAGGGAGGGTTCTGAAAAGCCCAAGAAAATGAGGAATACTAAAGCCCAGAACTTCTGCAGTATCAAAATCCGATTCCAGAATGAGAGAAAATCCAAGAAAACACCAAAGACCTGCTAGAGAGAAAACTAGTCTTGAATTTCAGCAAAGCACGCATAGCTTAAGCAAAGCATATATATGTGTGTATAATACGCCCAGCCCCTCACGGTCCCAAGCATTTTCTGCAGAGACCTATTTGCTTCCAGGGAACTCACTTGCTTTGACGTGTGTATTCTGGGAACGGGGATCCAGCGTGGAGCCCTGTGCTCGAAGGACTGTCTGTGAGTTTCTACAATTTCTTTAAAGAATAAAATGCTGGTTCAGTTTCACCACCAGATTAAACAATATCTGATGTGAACGGCCTTAAAAAATTTATATCCGTATAAATGACGTCCATTGAATATAATTTAAGTAATTTTAAACCAGCCTGTGAACTAGTTCCTCTTTCTTTCCTGCTAAAAGTTGTTGCGTGTGCGCGAGCGTTGGTCCTTTCAGCCGCCTCACGCGTGCGGCTCCTTATTCATCGATGAGAAAAAGTTGTTTTGTTTGCGTCACTGCTTCGCTTACAGTTCCTGGGTCCTTCAGGCCCTTTTAAAGAAACCCTGAGCAGTTACCGCCCTCTTGTGGTAAAAGCTTAGCGGTTCCTTCGGTCTAGAATAGACAAAACCTGCCCGATTGTGTTAAAAGTAAAAATATTTTTCTCCAAGAGGTCTGCTTTTGTGTCAGTGCTGTGCTCGTTGAATAACATGTGCTTATTTTTATCTGAAATGACAAATTCATAAAATGAAGTGTGGGTCTGGCAGTATTTGCTTTAATTCAGATAGCAAAAGCCCTCTAAAATGAACCTTTCGATTCTAACCTTCCTTCCTCACCTACCCTTCGTTGCACTCCATTGTTTGACTCAATTGGGATAAAACAAATTTCAGTGTTTATTGGAATTATTTTATTTTCTTACTTTTCTTCCCCAATTATCAAAACAATACTATGCTTAATTCAGAATATTTGGAAAGTAGAGAGAATTATAGAGTCGCCCATAATCCCATCATCAGGAGACAAACACTTCTGATATTTTGGCATATGTGCTTGCTGTCTTTTCTTCCATCCTTATTCTGTTTTGTTTTAATGGTTGAGATCACACTGACTATATAATAGTGTATCCTCGAGCTTATTTTATAACCTGCTTTATTCACTTATTGAAGCAGGTACAGATCAGCACTGAAAACTCCCAGACCTAGTCTCCTGTGAAGTGAGAAGAGCCCTGCACACTGTCAGAGGCCTGGGTCTAGCTTACTCCCACAAACCATATTCCTGCAAGGATGCTAGGTGCTCCAATGCCAAGATTCCTGCCCTGGTTCTTCCACTTACCATTAACTCCCTCAGACACTCTGCCACTAGTTCTCAGAATGCTATGACTTAGTAATATTAACAGTAGCCAACACTGACTGTTTACTGTCTCAAGTACTTTACAGCATTAATTCAACAACTCTGCATCTCTGAATTGGGTATAATAGTTGTGCCCATTATAAGGATGATGAAATTAAAGCACAGAGATGTTAAGTAACTTGCTTAAAATTATACAGCTACTAACTTGGGAAGCTGGGATTTAAACCCCGTGTAGTATGATTCCAGAGTCCTTACTTTTTTTTTTAAGAACTTTTATTGAGATACAATTGACATACAATAAACTGCATATATTTAAAGTGTACAATTTGATATTTTTTTATTAATAACATATATATGGAAATCCCAGTCTCCCAATTCATCCCACCCCAACCCCCCCCCCCACTGCTTTCCCCTCTTGGTGTCCATATGTTTGTTCCCAGAGTCCTTAGCTTTAACCAGTATATTAAAATGCCCTCTGATAACTGGAAAAAAATCAGTGCCTAGGAAAACTATTTGAATATTATAAATTGATAAGTATATGTACTTATCAATTTATAATATATATACTTATATATATAAGTATAAAGTGAATCTTTGCAGTCTATTACAGAAAAAAAATACAATCCACATTTTCTTAGATAAGAAAAACATTGAAAAGAATAATAGAGCTTACTGAATTCTTTTCTAAGCTATTCAAATAAAAATTTAATTCTGAAAATAATATTAGGCCTTGGTTTACACACAACAAATATTTCAGTTTCAAAATAATTTTAATTTTAGTTACTTTTTTAAAAAATAGACATTTTTAGAACAGTTTTAGGCATTTTAATTACATTAACTTAAATTTTTAATTTTAACAAACATGCACCTCAGCTTCACATTTTTGTTCCCTGAATCCAAAGGAGTGGTTAATAATAGATTTGTTTCACAGATGGTCTAGATTATAGCTCTAAATAGCTATTCACGGGCCAGGTAGCCTTCTAAAAAATTCTGTCAACCTGGTCATTTTACCCTGCAAAATTGCCAAGGGTGTGGGTTATCCCATTGGCAGGTGAGAAAATCTCCAATTCCTTGGAATACCTTAGGTATCATGAAATAGTGATGGAATAAAATTGAAAAGCTATTTTACAATCTGCAGGGCGCAGCTCTCAACCAACCAGAAGTGATACCCTGTCCATTAGAACAAATGTGCTGTTTATCAGCCTGGCATTCAGCAACCCTATCTGATTCATGCTCTACTCCCTCCTAGCTGTGATCTTGGGCAACTTAATTACTCTTTATTTAAAACTGGCCCTTTGTCATGCTAATAAGTGACTCTCTAGACTTAGTGTATTGTCTTTCCTAGAGTTGGCTGGTAGAGGTAATCTTGCAGAAGTTGTAGGACCCTATATATACAGGGGTGAAGTTAACTCAAATGAAGTAGAACTTCTTTATCTTTTTTTTAATCTAGTTTTCAAAACTTTCTTTTTTTAAAATTAATTAATTAATGTATTTATTGGCTGTGTTGGGTCTCCATTGCTGTGTGCAGGATTTCTCTAGTTTCAGAGAGCAGGGGCTACTCTTCATTGTGGTGCACAGGCTTCTCATTGCAGTGGCTTCTCTTGCTGTGGAGCACGGGCTCTAGGCACGTGGGCTTCAGTAGTTGCGGCATGTGGGCTCAGTGGTTGTGGTTCGCGGGCTCTAGAGCACAGGCTCTGTAGTTGTGGCTCACGGGCTTAGTAGCTTTACGTCATGTGGGATCTTCCCAGACCAGGACTCTAACCAGTGTCCGCTGCATTGCCAGGCAGATTCTTAACCACTGTGCTACCAGGGAAGCCCGAACTTCTTTATCTTAATCATCAATGAAAGATCAGGTCCTTGGGAAGGAAAGAGATACTTGAAGTCAGCCCTTAAATAATGAGAAAAGAGAAAAAAAAATTTTAACTTTTTATTTTTTATTGGAGTATAGTTGATTAACAATGTTGTGATAGTTTCAGGTGTACAGCAAAGTGATTCAGTTATACATACACATGTATCTATTCTTTGTCAAATTCTTTTCCCATTTAGGTTGTTACATAATATTGAGCAGAGTTCCCTGTACTATAAAATAGGTCCTTGCTGGTTATCCTATTTTTTTCATAAATTTATTTATTTATGTGTTTATTTATTTATTGGCTGCATTGAGTCTTCGTTGCTGCACACAGGCTTTCTCTAATTGCAGGAGAGCGGGGTCTACTCTTCATTGTGGTGCTCGGGCTTCTCACTGCGGTGGCTTCTCTTGTTGCAGAGCATGGGCTCTAGGCGCACAGGCTTCAGTAGTTGTGGCACATGGGCTCAATAGTTGTGTCTCCAGCTCTAGAGCGCAGGCTCAGTAGTTGTGGTGCATGGGCTTAGTTGCTCCACAGTATATGGGATCTTCCTGGACCAGGGATCAAACCTATGTCCCCTGCTATGGCAGGTGAATTTTTAACCACTGTGCCACCAGGGAAGTCCCTGATTATCCATTTTAAATATAGTAGTGTGTACATGTCAATCCCAAACCCCCTATCTCTCCCCCACCCCTCCCCCTCCCCCCATAACCATAAGTTTTTTCTCTAAGCCTGTGAGTCTGTTTCTGTTTTGTAAATAAGTTCATTTGTATCATTTCTTTTTAGATTCTGCATATAAGTGATATCATACAATAAGAAAAGCGAAAATGTTTATCCCACTCAGACTGTGCCTTGCTTTGGTTTGGATTTCAAGCTGTCCAAGATGCTCTTAAGATAGAGGTTAAATATAAGCACTATCACATGGAAGCAAAACTTGATCTAGGAAGAAGAAAATCCTAAAGGGAACCCCAAATTGATGATGCGTACATGGTATAAACTAGTTCACCTAGTTTCATGATACTCATTTTTTCACTTTAATTTTTCCTATGCTTTATTTAAATGTTCTATCATGGTCTAGGAATTCCTGCTAGAAAGTACAAATTCACTGTCCACATTTGAACAGAATATTAAAGGGAGATCTGTGCCCTTCCTAGGATGTCTAGGTGGGCTGTCCAGCTATTTCTCCCTTCGCCTACAGAAGTATTGCCCCACCTTGGAAAGGAGAGCACTAGTGTACTATCAGAAGTAATGATTTATGTTTCTCACATACATAGAAAGTTCTCTGATAGGGGTAAGAGATTACAGCAAACAGGAATAAGAAGGGCCACATTGGTTTAAAACAGTGGTTCTCAACCCTATTAGAATTAGTACTACCTTTTTATAACAAATATTTGATAATGGTTCCTTTACTGCCCTGAAATGATATTTATATCTAGCTACACACATAATTTCCCAAAAAATCAATATACAGCCTGAACTATAACATAAAGGAAGAATACATGGAAAATAATTTATAATAATATAACATGTAATTCAATATGTAAATGCATGGGGGCTATCTACACTGAAGACAATGCAATAATCAGACATATATACCCATAGAATCATGATAAATGCAACCCACTGCAAATACAGGCTTGAATCAAGAGTTTCAAATACTATTAGTGACATTAATATTTGTGTGTTGATTTTTTTCAGTATTTACTGAAGCCATATAAAAATGCTTTGTTTATATATAAAACGGAGTACTTTCTGGGCTTAATAATAATAAGTAGGTTTTTCATCTACAAAAGTGTCCGTTGGGAGATTTGAAATTTTTACTTTTTTGCATGAATGTCCCATGCATTATAGGACGTCTAGCCTCCCTGGACCCTGCCCATTAGTCAGTATTGCCCCTAACCAATCTGACAAGGGAAGAGTACCCACAGATTTGCCAGAGGTCCCCACTGAGAATCACCATTTTAGAACTTTAGGCAGTTAGAACGTGTTTTCATATGTATTAAGTTTGCAAAGCATTTTCACATGTAATATCTTGTTTAATCCTCCTTAAAACCCATAAGAAGGACATTATTACTGTCATTTTAACAATGGAGAAACTGAGGCACTGGAAGGAGATGTAAAAAGTCAAAGTTATCCACCACAGCACATCCTTGTCATCGCCTTGACTCATCAGCCTGGAGCTTAGAGAGAGGGAATATGGGGTATACGTCTGCATTTAACCCAGAAAACTCCATTGCATCTCGCTTGGCTATCTGGACTTGAGCTATGCAATACAGTAACCACTAACCATGAGTAGCAACTTAAATTTATTTTAATTACAATTAAAATGTAGTTCCTCAGTCACACAGTCGCATTTCAAATGCTTAATAGCCACATGTGCTAGTGGTTACCATTTTGGACAGCACAGGTATAGAGCTTTTCCACCATTGCTGAAAGTTCTATTAGGAGCACTGATAGATTATTTCAGTTTGCCTCTGTATGACCCTTTCATTCCTCTTAGTGGCTATCAGTCTTAAACACAACGCATACACACACACACACACACACACACACACACACACACAATGCTCAGCTCTCTCTCTCTGTTTATGTACCTTGGCTTATGCTGTTCTGTGCCTAAAATATCCCACTACTTCATTATTGAACCTGCTTGCTTACTTCTTGAGAGCAGGACCATGCCTTATTTATCTCTGCATCCCCAGTACCCAGCACAGTACCTGGCACACAGTCAGTTCCTAATATCCACCAATAAACACTATCTCACGCATTTTCTTTTCAGTCCTGATCTTGCTGTGTGACTGATAATGAAAATATGTGTGCTCCCACAAAAAGTGGATATAACCACAATTAATCTTGAACTCCAGATTATAAGTTAGGTAAATGAAAGTATTTGGCATTTACTAATTCCTGTCTTTGTGCCAGTTATATCGTGAAAGTTTTACAGGTATAGAAAGCACAGCTCTTGCCCGTGAGAGTTTCTTTGTCCTTGGAGAAACAACATACAATATATGAAATGTGTAGAGATAATTAGGCAATATTCACTAGAGCTCGTAATTGGAAAGCATAAACTAAATGTTGCAAGAATTCAGAATTATGCAGTGTTACTGAAAAGGGGTGCTTGGAAGAGAAAGATTTGTGAAAAAAGTTGGGTCATTTATAGTGAGTCTTACATGAAAGCAAGATTTGCGTAAAGAAAATGAGAGAGAATTCTGGTTCTAGAGAAGAGCGTTATAAGTAGAAGGAAAATGTGGTCAAGGAATCAAAGAAGTGAATGATGTTGGCAAGAGAGGAGATACGAAAGTACATTTTAGCATTTACTATGTGTCTATTCTGTGTCTTGACATAGATGAGAGAGGAGGAAAGGGCGTTGCTTCACAGAGGTGGAAACTATGGGTTCTGCCTAAAAATATGAGCTTTCCTCAAATTTCCTCAAAATTGTGCCAAATATTTGGAATCTTTCCATCAGAGTTTACCTACTATTCTCTGGATCCACTTTTGTAGTGCTTGACTGCCCACACCTCAATCGGGTGTGAAAAAAACAAAAACTAGAATGGAGGCAAGTAGCACTGGCTCAGGCCAAGGAAGGAACCAGAAGCACCTCACCCAGCCCCAAGGGAGCGTTAACACACAAGGAGACAATGTACTGAAATTAGTGATGTAGAACACTAACCCCCTGCAAAGGTAAGAACAGAGAGATTCGGAGTTCCCTAAGCCACATTTGAGAATCCCACCTCTGGAGTCTGAGCCAAGACAAATGGAGTTGTTCAGACAGCTAAGGAGCAAGCGTCATGTCTTATGATCATCACCATTCTCAGGTTTGGGGGTCTCTCTTGGATTGGGATTAACCTGGATTCGGATTTAGGAGTTTTAGAGTAGTATGGGTTTAGGTCATCAGGTTATTTAACCCTGGCAGACCTAATTTTTCTCATCTTTAACGTATCGATGGGTGAAGGAGAGCATTGATTTGGGTCATTTCTATGGTACTTTTTGATGCTCATGTGCTATGGGCCTAAGAGTTGACCAACAGCCGGGTATATGCAAAAGGCCAACCTAAAGGCAGATACAAACCAGACTATGTGGGGAGAACTTGGAAACCAGTGAAGAAGCCCAGCACTCTGAAGGAGGGTACAAATGAAAACATTGTTAACCAGCTGCCGTGGTTTGGTTTCCAGAGGACTGACGTTCTAGGAGGTTGCTACCTGCTGGCTGTATGCAGTTTCTGTATTTGCAGACTGCACACTTATGATGACAGCTCATTTAGGCACTCAATTTTAATGTGACATAGTTTACGTTAGGTTGATTTATTACAGCCAGGTCGTTCTGCACAGCATTCATTTCCTCAGCATTCTAAGGCCCATAACAAGGGTTGCTTCATGCCATAAGTACTCTCAACAGAATTCCTTCACAATTATTTATTATTTAAAAGGATTATATTACAGGCAACGTATCCCAAAGACTTACTAGAAGGATGGCATCATTGCCTAGATGCACTTTAGAATATGAAGAGATGTATAGACAGATGCAAAGATATTTAATATATTTTGAGAAAAAATTCAAGACATGTTCCTACATTTTGGATGCAAATCAAGTTTAGAAATAGAAGCAATGTGTGATACTAGAGTTTTTTAAATGACTTATATTTCTAAAATTCCTAGAATACAGTGAGTAGGAAGAGTGCTTTATTAGGGATGAGAAGCCTGCATTCTAACACTCAGAGTCTGAGTTTCCTCATCCTTCAAAAAATAGACTAAAACGTGTCTATTCAAAAAATTTATGCTAACGTTCACGGCAGCATTCATAATGACCAAAAAGCGGAAGAAACCCAAATGTTCATCAATTAATGATTGGGTACATAAATCATACTATATCTCTACAATGGAATATTACTCAACAATAAAAAGGAATGAAGTACAGCTTTCTGCTGCAATATGGATGAACCTTGAAAACATTTGGCTAAATAAAGAGGCCAGTCACAAAAGACCACACATACTATATGATTCCATTTATGTGAAATGTGCAGAACAGGTAAATCCATAGAGGCAGAAAAGAGATTAGTGGCCCCTTGGGGCTCGGATGGTGGTGAGGGAAACAAGAACGAGAATGATCATTAATGGTTCCCAGAGGTTCTTTGGGGGCTATTGAAATGTTCTGAAATTAGATTGTGGTGATAGTTGCACGACTCTGTGAATATACCAAAAACCCCTGAACTGTACACTTTAAATGAGTGAATGTTATGGCATATGAAACATATCTCAATAAAACTATTTTAAGATAAGAGAGGTCTTGTGAAAAAGTGCCAAGAGTATAAGAAGAAGCACTCCATAAACAGCAAAACACTCCTACTGTTGTCTTCACCTGAGGAAATCTGCTGGGAGAGGAAGTGACAAAATTTCAGTAGCTAGAGAAATGGATACTGATGGAGGAAGGGCATGGGAATGACTGCCCTATAAATGGAAAATTAAATTAAACATAATAAGGCAATATGAAAAAAAAGGACACCAGTTAACTTATGTTCCCTTCCAAGTTACTTTTATATTTTATATTGTAAACAAGATGCAACTGGCTTATAGGAAACAACAAATATGCATTCAGAAACTTTTTATTGTTTCAGAATCATGAAGTCCAAAATCATTCTCTACCTGTCCTAGGGACAAGGAAAAAATAAGCAGAAGAGTCAAGCCAGGAAACTGTTGTCCTACTGAGTGTTAATTCTACCTCTTAATCAAGATCTGATTACCAAAAAGGAAGAGAGTATAAAAATGCTCTAAAGATTTAAATTTTTTCACTCTCTCCATAACTCATGCCGTAAATGTGCTCATTATGGCATTCACTAGAGCAAGAAAATTGAGATGTTGTTGCAAGATTCTGTACAGCAGAATCTCTGCCAATTATGATGAATAAGTCAAGTCCATATGCTTTCCATATGCTTGTTCTATAAAGCTCTATAAGATCAAGGTACTCCAATTCTGCTTCTGCTTCCTCAGAAACATACTATATCCAAAGAACAGTAAAAGGTAATTTAAAATACTTAATAGCTTAATCACACTCGGTCTTATATTTGTCCAATGCAGACTCTGCTTTGCTGGTGATATAGCTGAAAGGCATTATCTTGGGCCAAGAAAATGAATCAGATATTTAATGGATATGTGGAAATGGAAATTTTCTTGTAAGCTTACAAAAATGCAAGCCAATGATACACTAAACTATAATAAAGTTGATCATCAAAATTCTAAGCAGGAATGCTGTATCTTTTCTCCCTGAAGGATTAGGTATCCTGCAAAAGAATGCTTGAATACCTTGTCTGTCCTTTTATAGATAAATATACTTTGTAGGCTGTTCTACAGGACAAGTGGATGAATTTTCCCCATTACATTATTTCTGCACATTAAGGACATAGAGCAAGAACCAAAACACTAGTTATCAACTAACCAGTTCTGTTTAGATCTCTAGATCAAAGCTGAAAATGCCGCACAGCAGAATATCAGGTAAGAAGCTTAAATCCCTAAATAGTCAACAAGAGTAGATTATGTTTTATATAGCACTATGGTGCTTGATCAAATTTTGCTCTTTTTTTAATTTTTATTTTATTTTTATTTTTTTAGCTCTTTATTGGAGTATAATTGCTTTACACTGTTGTCTCAGTTTCTGCTGTACAACAAAGTGAATCAGCTGTATTTATACATATATCCCCATATCCCTTCCCTCCTGCAACTCCTTCCCACCCTCCTTATCCCACCCCTCTAGGTCATCACCCATCATCAAGTTGATCTCCCTGTGTTATGCAGCAGCCTCCCACTAGCTATCTATTTTATATTTGGTAGTGTATATATGTCAATGCTACTCTCTCACTTCGTCCCAGCTTCCCCTTTGCCCCCTCCACCCTGTGTCCTCAAGTCCATTCTCTACCTCTGCATCTTTATTCTAAATAGTCAACAAGAGTAGATTATGTTTTGTATAGCATATGGTGCTTTATCAGTTTTTGCTCTTTAAAAATAATGCTTTATCTTTGGTTAAAATTGTAAGTTCTTGGAAGGACTAAGAAATATACCCTAGCAATCATATACGTCCAGGTGTAATACATTTAGTAGATCCTTACCTAAGAGCAAGCTTTAATGACAGGAGCTGGGTGTGGGACTGCATGGCTTCCCTGTACATCCTGGAGCATGGCAGCTTCACAAAAGATGGAGTAAGAATAATGGAGTGGCTGTAATAAGCTTTGACTTTCAGAAGAATAACAGTGGAGGACATAATCACAGAGCTTTCAGGTTCTATCTCAGCCCAGGGAATCAGGAGGTAGACATGAGGAACTAGGAACATAAAACCTTTGTAAAATTTCCCAAAGTTCATAACTTAAGGATACTTATTTTTTGTTTTCCCCTCGATGCCTAGTGATTCTGTGTGCTTATATTTAGGAACAGCAAGAAAGGGTGATGCCTACGTGACTTCTTACCATTCTTAAGCAGGTCTTAGGGAGAGCTTATGTCCAAGGAGAGCATGTCACTTGGTGTGTGGGGCCATTTGTCTGTGTGTCTGTGTACCTGGAGGAAGCAGGTAGGCAGTACAGGGAAGCTCTTTGGCCTAGAGCTTCCACACACAAAGGGCCTCAGATTTAGACCTTGGAAGTTACTTCCAAGAAAGAATATGCACACAATCACAGACAATCACAATCACTGACCAATAAAGAAAAAGACCTTTTAATCCTAAAAAAGAAGGGGGAAAGGGGGAGGGATAAACTGGGAGACTGGGATTGACATATACACACTACTATATATAAAATAGATAATGAATAAGGACCTGCTGTATAGAACAGGGAACTCTACTCAATACTCTGTAATGGCCTGTATGGGAAAAGAATCTGAAAAAGAAGGGATATATGTATATGTATAACTGATTCACTTTGCTGTACAGCAGAAACCAACACAACATTGTAAATCAACTATACTCCAATAAAAATTAATTTTTAAAAAAGACCTTTCAGTTTTAAGCCTGTGTCCCCTTACCCAACCATATAATCTTTATAGGATCCACATTATTATTTTTAATAAATTCATAATTACCCTGTTAATAGGAACAATGCATATGTTAAAAGTGCTTAATTTTTACATGGACCAGAATTTTTGTTATCCTATTTTGCAATTTATGAATCCTTTAATATATCAGGAACTTCAAAAACTGGAAGTAGCTTGGGTCCCTCTCCACCTTTGAGAGGCTCTGATTCTACGAAATTGCACAGGTGGTGGCAACTGCTAAGAAGGGAAGCAAGTAAACTTAATTTCTGGGGCTACCATGATGGAAAAAGGGGAACAAAGGACTTCCATGGTCTGAGAAGGGACCCTGGGACTCGTCAGTAGAAAAGGTTCTTATGAGGGTCCCTGCTATTATTTAAACACTGCACCACAAATCTACTTCTGCTTGACTTATCCTAATAATATTTTTCTTAAAAAGCAGTTTGTTTTCTTTGATATGTCCAGATACTCAGAATGTCAATTCTCTCCTTGGCTTTAGGACATAGAATATAGTCTTGATCTCAATTAGCTGGGTGCTAAAAGGCATAACAAAAACCATGAAGTCCCTCTTGTAGGAGCCTACCTATAACTTGGTTCTTACATGTAAAAATACTGGCAATACAAGGCAGAGACTAACTGATAAGTAGCACACCAGTCACCTGGTCAGCTAGAACGAAGGGCTGGAGTTCATGGAGAAGAGAGCCTCTGGTCAAAGAGAAAGCTGCAAATGAGGCAGAATCTAATCTAAGCTGGACCTTTTCACTTTTGAGTGTGTGTTTATGTATTCTCCCCTGGACCAGATATTCTTGTGCATTTCTATAGAAAGCCAAAAGGAAGAAAGCGCAATGGAAAAGACTGAAGAGTCTAAAGAAGGAGGGGATGATTGAATAAGAATTGTCCAAGAGGATGAAAATAGGTAGAAAGGTAAGCCTTTCTTTGGGGTTGAAGGAGGCAAGACTAGATATAAAGAAACATAGAGGTTTGGGGTAGGCGAATAGAGTGGATAAGGAAACTTCCAGGAAGTATCCCTTTGATGGAAAGATTCAGGGAAGAATTGACAATGTGAGAAGAAAGAAAATTCATGAAAGTCTCCAAGATAAATGCATGAATGGACCAAGAAGAGATGAATAAAGGATTAGTCAGTCGTAGGGTGGAGCTACCCAAGGGGCTGCATGAGCTTTTCAGGATGGAGGGCTCTGCTCCAGCAGCTCCTCCAGTATTACTCATCCCCCACTGGAACCTGGGCAGTGAGTGATTTGTAGATGGCGAGCAATGTCACTGATGTTGTGAAAGCAAAGAGGCTGGCCTTTGAATTCTTTTCCTTATTAGTGCACTACTTGGTTCCTATATTTTTAGGTTGGAGACATTGGCTTGCAAGAGGGCTTGCCTTCTCTGTGCTAGCCTGGCCATATCTAGGCTTTGCAGAACCTAGAGAGGGCTCAGTAAGGGTGATCATTTTCATCTGCACTTATTATAAGAGATATTTTGTAAGTAACTCATGGCTATGATCATCCTTCCACCAGGTAAAATACAGTTTCTGTTTCTCACGTTGACTATGTCAGTATGGTTTAAAAAGTAAAGCTGTGCCCTAAATTCAGAATTGCTGACAAAGGAGTTACATTTAAACCTGTTGCTCAGGGGAACTACCTATTGTTTCCTGCTAGAGAGCTTATTATGGTGGTGAATCAACATAGAAATTGCTAATATCCTCTCTGACTTCTAATCAAGAGTCAATTAACAGGAAAGAAGTTGAAACGTAAAACAACAGTGCTACAGAGGATTCGCATTGCCTTCCCCTCCAGACTTAACTGACATGTCGCATAATTTACCTGTTTCCGGCCCTGAAGAGTTCAGCTGCAGGAGAGCGCCCCTGGGTGCTATGTTTACACACTGCGTGATCTAGATGCATAGAATTTTTTTTTCTAGCAGAAGAGGAACAGATTTATCCATTCTGTGTGACATATGCAACCTACTGTGAGCTGTCCGTTTACACCTCAGGCTTTTGCATCCTGTCCTTTGCGTCTGAGGCCTAACTAGCAAAACAGCACCCACCAATGGGCATTCCTTTCTGCAGTTAGAAGAAACTGCAATCATATAAAAGGACATATTTTCCTGTCAATTGATTCAAATGCGTAAAAAATACAGTCACCCAGATGACTACAGATGCCAAGTCACAAATTTGATTAAATTCTTAGTGAAGTGGAGTATTATACAGGCATAAAACCCAAACAGCCAAGACCAGTCCTTCCACTTCCATCAATAAGTAGAGAACCATCACTGGAAATTTCACCTGGAGCGCTCGCTAGAGTCCCCGAGCAGAGAGTGAAGTGATTTATATTTTCAGCCCTGACTGATGCCACAATTACTTGAAATATGGTAGCTTCCACATCACTATATTTTTATAACTAGTATTTTCCCTTAACAAAGATAAGATATAGTTCATCTCATGTAACTCAGTTTAATGTTAGGCTTAGAATAAATTAGTTCTACAAATGGAATTTTAAGTAAGAGTAAAAGCATTGTGAGGAAAAAAAAAAAGCACAAGGAGATTCCTGCACCCGTGCAATAAAATTTAATAAAGGCAAGTGTACACAACACACAGGAAAAGCAAAGCAAGTAGGACAAACATAGACTAGCATCGCTCAGGAAGGCAGGGGCAGGGCCGACACAGACCTGCAGGCGTGAACTGCCCAGATAATTCTGGGGCCCGCCTTGTGCACACAGAGCAACAGCCAGTGAGTAGCAGAGAGCAAGTCAGAGTCGCTCAGATTCATTTCTCCCCTTTCTGAGTGGGAGGGGAAACTGCTCTGAAATCCTCCTTTGAACATTCCCTCAATCTAATGTCTAAATTCTCAGCTTTAGAAATTTTAACTGTGACATTTTACATTACAACCCAGAACACATACACATATGCATAGAGATGATGTCTTCTCGTGTTTTCTCTTCTGTTCTATCCTATTGCATTCTTTTTAAATTTTGACGAAGACACCTGCTATGGGTTTAATTGTGTCCCCTCCCCACAACCCAGGGTTGTGTGTTGAAGTCCTAACCCTATTCCTCAGATGGTGACCGTATTTGGGGATGGTGTCTTTACAGGGATAATCAAGTTAAAATAAGGTCATTAGGGTGCGCTGTAACCCAGTATGACGGGTGTCCTTATAAAAAAGGGAAATTTGGACACAGAGACATGCACAGAGGGAAGACAATATGAAGAGACACAGGGAGAAGATGGGCCAAGGAGAAAGGCCTGGAGCAGGAGGCCCTCAGAAGGAACCAACCCTGCCAGCACCTTGACTTGGGGCTTCTCGCTTCCAGAGCTGTGAGTCAGTTTCTGTTGCTTAAGCTGCCCAGTCCATGGTGCTTTGTTACATGGCAGCCCAAGCCAATTAATGCAACACACTAAACTGATTTCATGACCTGGAAAAGCAGTTTGGGAAAAAGGAATTTGGTCCCACCACCCTCTCCAGCATCTTCTGTCCATCTTGAACACTTCCAGTGACAGAGAACTCACTACCTACCAAGGTAGGGCATTTTATCTCTGGCTATCTCTGGCACAGCTAAAATATAACTTATGTGACTTTGCCCCACAGCTCAACAGCCATCCTTTGGAATCATATAGAGAAGTCAAATTCCTCCTCATCATGAGCTTTCCAACCAGACGTTTGTATACTGGGGCTGCCATATTTGTCCCAACTATCTCCTATAAACTCTCTACTTTCTTCCAAATTATTTTCTGTCAGTCCCTTGAACAGATACAGCCTTGTCTTTGCCTTTTTGCTGACCTGTCCTGCAGAGTGAGATTGCCTGCCCTTTCTCTCCAGCTGGCTAAATACAGCCTGTTCTAAAGGCCCAGATCATCCTCACTTCTGCAAATCATTTTCTGATCCAAACCATGCAGAGCAATCTCTTCCTTCTCAAAACATGTAACACATTGTGCTAAATAGTAATTAAGACTGGTCCATATTTATTAGTACTTAGGAAAACTTCTCATTTAACACAGAAAGCTTGATGAAGTGGCTGCTTCAGGTTGACATGCCTGAGTCAGCATCTTTGCAACTACCTTCTAACCTCTTCCCTTTGTTCAGACCAGTTTTTCCCAAAGTCTCTTCTAGCCAGCCTCCTCTTGAGGTAAGTAGAGGCTCTCAATCAGCAGGCCAGGAAAGAATCCACAGATTTGGGGGTGGAATTCCCTGGCAGTCCGGTGGTTAGGACTCGGCACTTTCACTGTGGGCCTGGTTCGATTCCTGGTCCAAGGAATTAAGTTCCTGCAGGCCACTTAGCCAAAAACAAACAAACGAACAAAAATAATAAAGAAAGAAAGAATCCACAGATTCTTGTAAATCTGAAAGTAGGCTGCTGACAATTTTGTGGTTCCTCAAAAGCTTCTCTTCCCATCTATCTTCCCCTCCCCTCTCTATCCTTCTACCACATGCTACCTCGAGTGATCTCCGCCACTACGGTGGTTGTCAACACCCGGAGACTTTGGTGATCCTCTCATAGACTTCTCTAGCCCAGATCTCTTATTTGAGCTCTAACTCACCTGTCCAATAACTGATCTCACAGACTCCTCAAACCCCACGGGTCCAAAGCAGAACTCGTCATCCTCCTACTCTCTCCAGTATTTCCCACCTCTAGGACGGCCTCACCCATTTGCCCAAGCTAGAAACATGGATATAACCTCTCCCCCACAGCCCATCAGGCACAACTATTGTAGATTCCACCTTCTTTTTTTTTTTTTTTTATAAATTTATTTATTTAATTTATTTATTGGCTGCATTGGGTCTTTGTTGCTGCACACAGGCTTTCTCTAGTTGCTGTGAGCAGGGGCTGCTCTTCATTGTGGTGCGCAGGCTCCTCATTATAGTGGTTTCTCTTGTTGTGGAGCACAGGCCCTAGGCACATGGGGTTCACTAGTTGTGGCACATGGGCTCAATAGTTGTGGCTAACGGTTTGTAGAGCACAGGCTCAACAGTTGTGGCACACGGGTCTAGTTGCTCCATGGCATGTGGAATCTTCCCAGAGCAGGGCTCGAACCCATGTGCCCTGCATTGGCAGGCAGCTTCTTAACCACTGCACCACCAGGGAAGTCCTCCACCTTCTTAGCATTTCTCAAATTAACCCCTTTTCATTTTAAACTCTGGCCACTGCCTACGTTTAACTTCTCAGCCTGTCTTACTTAGGTTACTGTATCAACCTCAGATGGTCTCCCTGCTTCCACCTCCCTCCGTGCAATTCATTTTTCCCCTACAGTTTGAGTGATCTTTTCCAAATGCCAATTAATTATACCATTTTTGTACCAGTCAGCGTCTGCCAGGAAACAAACTTCTCTGAAAAGCAGATGTAATTTCATACCAAAAACTGGTTACACAGGTGATGAAATAGCTTAGAAATCAGAAAGGATGGAGAGGAAACACAGACATGAGCACCAGCAGAAGAAACAGCTGCTTGCCACCAGAAGCAAGGAGGGACAAAGGGAAATGGGGTTCCTACTGGAGCCCAGAGTCTGGGGTCACCCAGCAGAGGTGGGAACTACATCCAGCCTGTGCAGAGAGAGGAGGCCACAGAGCAGATGGAGTTGCATTGGTGATGCTGCCTTAGGTGAAAAGAGTTGAGGAGAAACATCCTGATCCCTGCCTTCCCACCACCATCCAGTTTCCTAATAGTACCTCCTTTTGACTAAACCCAGCCAGAAGCCAGCAGATACTGGGGTCTGGGAAATGCAGCCTGCAGGGATCAGACAGGGCATTGCAAGGGAAGGACCAGGAGAGGATCTGGGGCACTCAGGACCAGCCCTGGATGACCTCCCTTCTAGAAACTTGACAGTTTCCCCCTAAATCCTCAGCACAAAGTGCAGCTCCTTGCCACGGAAGACAAGGCTGTGTACTCTTGTCTCTCTAGGGCCGCCTTTTACCAGGCCCAGCAACCCTGCCCTATACTCACACTCAGCTCAGTGCTCTCAGCAGCCTACCCTCAGCTTTCTGAATGTGCTAAGCTCTCTCACTACCAAGCCTTTACACATGCTACTGCCTAGAATGAGAAGCCGCTCTTTCCTCACCTTCTCAGTGAGGAGCAGCCGCTCCTGCTCCAACACCAGGAAGCCTCCCAGAGCTTGCCACCTCACACCCTCTCCGTCTGCTTGGGTGCCCTTCCCGTGTTTCTGTGGCACCCTGGGCTCACCTGGCGTAGTATCTCCCTTTGGTCCCCCAATGTGTCAGCTTTCTGGTCTTCCTCATTAGAATGTAAACTCCTTAAAGGCAAAGATGATCCCTCAGTCTCCCCCTCCGTCTCAATGCAAAGCATAGTGCCTAGTATATTTAATAAATACTTGGCGAGTAAACGAATAAATTTGGTCTTAAGAGAAGTTATACTTCACCTAGCATGGCAGGGCCAGTTCTACTCAAAAGTTATGACTTCATTTTTCAACCACAAAGTTTATTTTTAAAATTCACTCCAAATATTTGTCATGCTGGGAAACATTTCCCTTCTGGAGACCAGGGAGTCTCTCTCAGATATTTTTGGAATATGACTTTAAAACTGAAAAATCACCTGAAAATAGGAGAGAAGAAAGCTAAAAAGTAAGCATTTCCATGTCTTCCAAACTATTTAAGGTATCTTTTTTTTTTTAACAAATAATATTTTATGGAACAAATAGTAGTTTTGTTACAAATCATAGTAGAGTGGTTGTTCTCAAAGAGAACCATTTTTACTTGAAAGAACAGCTGATAAACAAACAGACGAGTATTTGGCAGGCATTTTCTCAAATATAAACAAGGTAAGCTGCTCACTACAAGGAAAATAATGGACAGTGTTTGTTGCCAATGATAAAATGTAAGGCTTCAAGCAAAACTTTTGAAAACTTGTATTTGCCACTATGAGTTTGACTACTTCCCAGCATTCAAAACCTTTTCTGATGACAATGGTGGTCAGAAAGATGATTTCTTTTCACAACAAATTACCACAAACTTACAGGCTTAAAACAACACAATTTTTTTTTTTTTTTTTTTAATCTTACAGTCCCATTGGCTAGAAATTTGACACAGGTCTCACTAGGCTAAAGTCAGTGTGTCAGCAGGGCTGTCGGAAGGCTCTGGGGAGAATCAGTTTCCTCGCTTTATGTAGCTTCTGAGGCTGCCCATTTTCCTTGGTTCTTGGCCTCTTCTTCCATTTTCAAAACCAGCAACATAGCGTCTCTCTGACCTCTGCTTCTGTCATCACATCTTTTTCCTCTGACCCTCTCTTCCAGCTTCCCACTTTTCAAGACCCTTATGATTACTTTGCACCCTCCTGGATTATCCCAGCTGATTCCCTATGTGAAGCTCAGCCGACCTGCAAACTTCATTGTGTCTGCCACCTTAATTCCCCTTTGCCCTGTAACCTAACATATTCACCCACTCTGGGAATTAGGACGTGGGCATCTTTGGGGGAACATTATTCTGCCTACAACAGGTGGTGAGATTAACAAATGTGATTTCTTTTAAATATCTTTTTAAATGATTGTGTCAACATTTGTGTCAAGACCTGCATAACTTGGTGGACCTACATTTCCAAAATGACAAATGTTTAATGTTCAAAATCACACACAAGTAAAAGAGCCATTCAAAGTGTATGACAGATGAAGTTAATGTTACACAGTACAACAATTTCAGATTCAAAATTGCAACTCACCTTTTAGAAACTAGTATTTGTTGAATTTTGATGTAATATCAAAGAAGAACATACACAATTATCTGAAAAGGCTATTAATGTACTCCTCCTTTCCAATCATGTATTTGTGTAAACCCAAATTTTCTTCGTGTAATTCAACCAAACAACAAGGTATTGCAACAGACTGAATGCAGAAGCAGATATGAGAATCTAGCTGTCTTCCACACAGCCAGACTTTAAAGCAGTTTACAAAAATGTAGAACAGTGACATTCTTCTCACTAATTTTTTTTTTTTAAATGGGTTTTTTTTCATGAAAATATTCTATCCATCTTAACAGGTAATAGGTGTATTATTGTTACTTTTAAATGGATTAATAAGTTAAAATGTTTTTTCAATGTAATATCTAATATGATATGTTTTGATAGACATAACTCACATAAACAAAATCTTTTTGAGGTTCTTAATAATTTTTAGGAATGGAGAGGAGTCTTGAGAGGAACATGTCTGAGGACTGATGCACTAGAGTAACAATTCTTCCAATGAGACAGATGAATATGTGATCTTTAAATGTGTCCTTTGTTTATTGGAGGGTTCGCCCATCCCTCGGCCTAAGCATGTATCTGGAAAAAACTATAATTTGAAAAGGTACACACACCCCAATGTTCATAGCAGCACTATTTACAATAGCCAAGACATGGAAGCAACCTAAATGTCCATTGACAGATGAATGGATAAAGAAGCTGTGGTACATATATACAATGGAATACTACTCAGCCATAAAAAAGAATGAAATAATGCCATTTGCAGCAAAAGCAACCTAGATGGACTTGGAAGGCATTATGTTCAGTGAAATAAGTCAGAAAGAGAAAGACAAGTACCATATTATATCACTTATATGTGGAATCTAAAATACAACATGAATGAACTTATCTACAGAAAAGAAACAGACTCACAGACATAGAGAACAGACTTGTGGTTGCCAAGGGGGAAGAGGGATAGATTGGGAACTTAAGGTTAACAGATGCAAACTATTATACATAAGATGGATAAATAACAATGTCCTACTGTATTACACAGGGAACTATATTCAATATGCTGTGATAAACCATAATGGGAAAGAATATGAAAAAGAATACATATATAGGCATATAACTGAATCACTTTGCTGTATAGCAGAAATTGACACAACATTGTAAATCAACTATACTTCAATAAAATAAATTTTTTTTAAAGTCCGATTTTTAAATGGTGATCATGTAGGCAAGTGTGACACCCATCAACCACAAATTCAGATATACATTAAAGCCTTAGATCGTGAGTAACTTGTTCTGCAAGTGTTCCGCAAGATGAGCAAACATTTTTAATAAATTTTAACTTGATAAACAAGCGATGTCTTGCAATACGAGTAGTATGTGACGCCAAATGTCACATGATCACAACTGAGCCGATGGTTCTTCTCTCTCTCTCGCTGCATGGAGGAACATGGCCAGGAGCTGACCACCAAAGAACTGATGGATCTGCATCGTGAGCAACAGCAAGAGGTTATGGAGGAGATCTCGTCTGTGGAGGAGGAGGAGAAAAAGGTGGAGGAATCCCTCACTTCAAATGAGATTAGGCAGATATGTAAAATGTGGGAAACAGTGCAAAATTTTGTAGAAAAGCACCGCCTGAATAAGGCTGTAGCAGTGCGAGCGATGAATCTGTTTAACGACAATGCAATGTCACATTTCCACAAAATCCTCTAAAGGAGGCAAAAGCAAGTGTTATTGCATAGGTTTCTTGTTAAAGTTGCACAAAAAGAAAAAGATTCCATTGAGCCAACAGACAGCAGTGATTCCGTGAGTGATAGTGAAAGTCGTCCTACACAATAACCTTCCCCTCTCTTGTCTCCCTCACACCAGCCACGAAGGTTTTAAAAGGTAAGTGCAGGTTAATTTGTTTATTTTTCTTTATATTTTGTATTTTCTTTATTATTTTGTATTATATTATTGTACTGTAGTCATTTTTATATGAGTATTTTTGGGTTGTGGAATGAATCATCTGAGTTTCCATTATTTCTTAGGGGGAAATTCGCTTTGATATACAAGTGCTTTGGATTACAAGCATGTTTCTGGAACGAATTATGCTCTCAAACCAAGGTTTTACTTTTTATTGCGTGCCCAACTGTGTGCCAGGGAATCTGATATGTACTTTCACATGTCTCCTCTGCTAAGTAGAAGATCAACCTCAGGGAGCATTATTAAACACCAAAACAAGCAGCAAGGAAGCATTTGTGGAATTTCCTCTCATTCTGGAGGCCTCCAAATAGAGACTAGTTTCCCATTCTTCTGTGATGGCCCCCACGTGCTTTGTACGATTGAGGGTGCTTAGTAATCCTAGTTGTTACTGCTGTTGCAGGCCTGTCAGAAAAAAAAACGTCCAGGGTAAACTAAATGATGTCTCAAGTGCCCTTGCAACAATATGATTGAAAAGTCTATGGCTGTTTCCACATCATAATAACATAATGGATCAATAGAGTGAAACTATCGAGCTGTAGTACAGACAATATTTTAGCAGGAGTTTTCATTTTCAATAGGTTTTTTTTTTTTTAATTTTTAAAAATTATTTATTTATTTATTTATTGGCTGCAATTGAGTCTTCGTTGCTGCACATGTGGTGAGCAAGGGCTACTCTTCGTTGCAGTGCATGGGCTTCTCCGTGCGGTGGCTTCCCTTGGTGCCGAGCACAGGCTCTAGGCATGTGGGCTTCAGTAACTGTGGCACACGGGCTCAATAGTTGTGGTTCGAGGGCTCTAGAGCGCAGACTCGGTAGTTGTGGTGCGCGGGCTTAGTTGCTCCGAGGCATGTGGGATCTTCCTGGAGCAGGGATTGAACCCGTGTCGCCTGCATTAGCAGGTGGATTCTTAACCACTGCACCACCAGGGAAGTCCTCAATAGGTTTTTTCACATCAGATATGTAAACCCTAAGTGACTACCAAGACCCTGTGGTATTTTAGTAATGTATTCTCACAGATAAGGAGTAGAACCCAATTCCATGTCCTCTGTAGCAAATTCCTATTGTCTCTGTCACCAAGTAGCTACACAGTCTTGGGACAGTTCTTTACCCTTTCACAGTCCCGGATTCCTCATCTACCTCTTGGGTATAGGGATGCCTATTCATGAAGGTTGTCTGTGAGGCTCAAATCCAACAATAACGCACATGAAAGTGCTCTTGATAAACTGTAAGTTGTCTTATACAAATGACAGAGCCAAGAAGGAATTCTATAAGGTCACTTTATTTCTCCCTTCCATCTTCATCATCCCCACCAGGTTTCGGGTGGGTGAGAAGATTAGCGGTTGTTTTGGATATGTTAATTTTGAGATGCCTTTTTACAGCCAAAAGATCAAGGAGGTAGTCAAACATGAAAGTCTGAAATTTATTGGGAGAGTCTGAGCTGGATATAAATTTGAGAGCATCTGTATTTGTATGACATTTAAAGCTAAGTTGAGACTGAATGATATTATCAAGATAATGAGTATGGATAGAGAAGGATTTCAAGGACTGAGACTGGAGCCTTTCAAATCAAGAATTTGAGGACGAACCAGCAAGAAAGACTGGGAAGAAGGGACCAGTGAAGCATAAGGAAAACCTGCAGATTGTTGTGATCTGAAAGTGAAGTGAAACGTTGTATCAGGGAGCTCAGAGTGGTCAGTCACTTTAAATGCTGCTGATAGGTCAAGCCAGATGGGGACTGAGAATTAACACTCAGATATAGCAAAAGGAAAGTCAATTGATAACCTTGACAAGACCGCGGTGGTGGTGGTGGCAAAAAAAAAAAAAGAAAGAAAGAAAGAAAAAGCCCAAATGAAGTGAATTCAAGAAAGTATATGAAGAAAGGAACTGGAGACAGCATCTATAGATTTTTGAGGAGTTTCTATAAAGGGAAACAAAAAAATAGAGGGGGATTTTGCCCGATTTCTCTTTTAAAGAACATGGTTAGCAACAGTACAATAAAGAAAGGAAAAAACCCAAGCCTTACAAAGAAACTGATGCCCTGCCCCTGGATACGCAGCCAAGAAGCAGATCTTAATTGCTTCAGACTTTGTGCACAAATGAACCCAAATGGATTCAATTTTACTGAACTACGTATCGTTTATTTTGTTACTGAAATAAGAGAATCAGGCAACTGGAAATCAATGAATTGATTTAAATGTTATGCAAAAGACGGAGCTATTACTATGGGCACATTTTTATGATTTAAAAATCACATTTCAGCATTTTCCTTATGTCAGGGGCTGTGACAGGGCAGCATTGATTAACACATTCAGACCCAATCATCAAGAAAAAGACTTGAAACTGCAAATTTCTCTTGTAAAAGATGTCTTCTTAGGTCTACACTAAGTTCAAAGTTATTAAATAATGGCAGTTGGGTTTGGGAGTTTTTTGGCCTATGATTTGTTTTTAATGTTTTACTGTGAAAAATTTCATTATATGCAAAAGTAGAGTAGATAATGACCCTTCCCACCATATATACCATATATATATATATACATACATATATATACACATACATATATACTCAGGACCCAGCTTCAAAATTACCAATGGCTAAGCTCATTTCATCTATATCCTCACTCATCTCTCTCTCTTCAAGCACTGGACTGGTTTGAAGCAAATCCCAGACATTATATTACACTTGTAATTATTTCAGTGTGAGTGTCTAAAAGAGGATAAAGACTCTTTAAAAAAAAGCCATGTAACTATATTACCATTTTCATACCTAAAGTTTAGTTTCTTAACTCCATCAAATATTCTTCAGAGTTCGTATTTCCTCAAATGTACCATAAATGTCTTTTTACATGTAGTTTGTTTGAATCAAGATCCCAACAAGATCTACAAATGGACACATCATTTTTGAAAGGGACCAATAGATATTTTTAAGAGAGTTTTGCAAATTACCAGAAGCTCTTTAGTGTTATGGTATATAGTATAAAATCAATTTTGATTGAAATGGGAACAGTATGTTTTTAAATATAGTTCTATAAAGTGTAAGGAATCTTTCCAAATACCGAAAAGCATTTTCTCCAACAAAATTAAAGGTAGGAATATGATTTGGGTCTACCAATTACAAATGCATTCACAATTGATATGAAAGTTTTCCATTGGAAATACAAAATCTTATTGAAATAAATATGTATTTCTTCTAATGGTCGATTTGACTTTGCACAGTGAACTATACCCCATCTATTCTTCCAGCCATACTAACAGAGCCAGCTTAAACATTCTTCAGCTCAGTCCGGTCCTTAGAAACTAGTATTCTCTTACCCTCCAAAAAGAATCAAAACAAAGCAAAAACAAGAGTAATAATTACATGTTAGAAATTTTTACATATATAAATTATGACTGACTCTGGTGTTAGGGGGGATTTGGCTACAGTAAAATATGGACCATGTGACTACAACACATAAGGTATTAAAAGTTAAGCAAATAACTACCTTATACACAATTACACTAACTTTCTGCTTTCAATGTCACCATCACAGACAGAATGTGAGAACCCAAAATAACCTTGGAGCTCCAGCCCCGTTCAGTTAGAGGTGAGGCAACTGAGGCTGTCAATTTGACTACTATATGTCTTGGCATGTTTCTCCTTGGGTTTATCCTGCCTGGGACTCTCTGCGCTTCCTGCACTTGGGTAGCTATTTCCTTTCCTATGTTAGGGAAGTTTTCAACTATAATCTGTTCCAGTATTTTCTCAGGTCCTTCCCCTCTCTCGTCTCCTTCTGGGACCCCTATAATGCGAATGTTGGTGCGTTTAACGTTGTCCCAGAGGTCTCTTAGGCTGTCTTCAGTTCTTTTCATTCTTTTTTCTTTGTTCTTTTCTGCATCAGTGATGATCACCATTCTGTCTTCCAGGTCACTAATTTGTCCTTCTGCCTCAATCTGCTATTGGTTCCTTCTAGTGTATTTTTCCTTTCAGTTATTATGTTGCATATCTCTGTTTGTTTGTTCTTTAATTCTTCTAGGTCTTTGGTAAACTTTTCTTGCAACTTTTTGATCTTTGCATCCAATCTTTTTTCAAAGTCGTGGATCATCTTCACCATCATTATTCTGAATTCTTTTTCTGGGAGAGTGCCTATGTCCTCTTCATTTAGTTGTTTTTCTGGTGTTTTAGCTTGTCCCTACATCTGGTACAAAGTCTTTTGCCTTTTCATTTTCTTTGTCTTTCTGTGGCTGTGATTTTCAGTTCCACAAGATGAAATAGTGCTGATACTGCTTGATTCTGCTGTCTGCCCTCTTGTGGAGGAAGCTGTCTAGGAGGCTCGTGGGTGCTTCCTGATGGGAGGGACTGATGGTGGGTTGGGCTGGGTGGGTGGAGCTCAGTAAAACTTTAATCTGATTTGGTGGGTGGAGCTCAGTGACACTTTAATATGCTTGTCTGCCAATGGGTGGGGCTGTGTTCCCACCCTGGTGGTCGTTTTGTCCTGAGGCAACCCAGCACTGGAGCTTACAGGCTCTTTGGTGGAGCTAATGGTGGACTCTGGGAGGATTCATGCCAATGAGCACTTCTCAGAACCCCTGCTGCCAGTGCCCCTGTCTCCTTGGTGAGCCACAGCTGCCCCCCACCTCTGCAGGCAACCCTCCAACACCAGCAGGTAGGTCTGGTTCAGTCTCCTATGGGGTCACTGCTCCTTCCCCCTGGGTCCTGGTGAGCACACTTTTTTGTGTGCCCTCCAAGAGTGGAGTCTCCATTTCCCCCAGTCCTGTGGAGGTCCTGCAATCAAATCCTGCTGGCTTTCAAAGTCTGATTCTCTGGGAATTCCTCCTCCTGTTGCTGGACCCCCAGGTTAGGAAGCCTGACATGGGGCTCAGAACCCTCAGGACTTCTGCGGTATAACTGCTCTCCAGCTTGTGAGTCACCCACCCAGCATTTATGGGATTTGATTTTAACGCGATTGCGCCCCTCCTACCGTCTCATTGCGGTTTCTCCTTTGTCTCTGGATGTGGGGTGGCTTCTTCTGGTGAGTTCCAGTGTCTTTCTGTCGATGATTGTTCAGCAGTTAGTTGTAATTCCGGTGCTCTTGCAAGAGGGAGTGAGCGCACGTCCTCCTACTCTGCCATCTTGATTCTTCTCGACCGCAACTGAGGCTGAATGACTTGCCTGGGATCAAAGAGCAGGAAAGTTGGGTCACCTGACTACCAGACGGATCCTTTGCCCTGCTGCTATGTCACACTATGTCCCAAACTGCTAGATTATTTCTGATTCAAAGCCACTTCGTTTCTGTTAAAAGTCTGCCCGCGCTGCTGGTTGGAGCAAGACTCAGGAGAACTGCTTTTAAATTGTCATTTGTCTTTATTTTACTCTCCACAGTCATTTCAGAGAATGTTGGCAACTATTTTTAGTGCTTTGATTTTGTTTCACTATTTAATGTGAACTTTATTTAACTATATAGCCCTATTCATTACTTAGCTCTTACAATTTTTATGAAATCCTTTTGGCCAAGATGGAATAGGATCCTAATGTAGTTTCAAAGCTTGGTAAATATTTATTCTCTACAAATTACATTAATCTTTATCTTTTTTTTTTTTTAAGTATTTTAGAGCATGCTAGCCATCATGTTATTGTTGGAGGAGGTCCCTGAGAAGACATGACTACGGGTTGACCGGTGAGCTGGAGGCTCCAGTGGAGGCTCCTCATGGCCTGCCCTGATCTTGGAGTGTATGTTCTGCCCACGATGCCCACACTAGGAGAATTAAATATGTGAGTAAACCTAGTTTACTTAAGATTCTGGCAGGTGGATGTAGAGATCTACTCATCTTGAGGTCGCCCAAGATAACCCTCATAGGTACACTCCCTTGTTTATTAAAACTGCCACCTACCAATCTGGAGTGGCCTGTCTCTTTCTTTTGTCCCTTCTTTCCCACTGTGTACCAGGTCCAAATTTATATTTCACCCAGGAAACTCCCCAAGTTGTGACCCAACAGTTATTTCCCTCCTAAATAATCTTTATCTTTTGAAACAGTCAGCTGTCACATTTATAGTCTGCACAAAAGCACAGCATTGCGCCTATCAATTTTCACTTCACAGCAAAGATTCATTATCAACAAACTACAAAAAATATTTTAAAAAGGAACATCACATAATCTGTTACAATAGCTCCCCCTAGTGAGCATTCCCACTATTATGTTCTGAACACCCTTGAGGGCTATTTTAATGCTTGTTGTATAGTTTCTTAGACATTCTTTTTGTCATCCGTAAAACAAAAGTTATGTTGCCAAATGATCTTTTTCAGTTCCATAGACACTGAAAAGAATTAACCCTATTAGCAGAATGGCTTCCAACTAGAAAACATTAGTGTTATTTTTTTCATTCTGCTTGAAACGGGAAAAATGAAAAAGGAGAATTCACAGAACACGACTGATGATGACAAGTGTGATGTCTTGCTGACCCACTGTGTGCTGTGGATTGTGTTCAGCGCTTCCATGGGTTATTTAACGCGGCCCTCATATTGCTTTATGCTGTTAATACTATTACTACTCTCACTTTACAGATGAAAAAACTGTCTGGCCAAAGGACATATAGGCAGCGTGTGAGAGCTGAAATTTGAATTCAGGTAGTCTGACTCCAGGGTCCATGTGCCATGCAACTATTCTATCCTGTTTACACAGCTACAGAATAATTTGTGTGTGAAATCTGGTTTTTCTTGTAATAGCAGATGTGCTCACCAGATTACTTCATTGTTTATCCATTCTACTTTGCGTATATCACAGAAGGTTGTAACGCCACCTTTCTGCCCATGCACCAGAGCTTACAACTGCCACCTAGATATGTATAGTATTAATTCATTCCAGGGCTGGGGCAGAACAGGTACAAGATGATCCCGAAACAGCCTGTTATGTCAGAAAGTTATGTCTTTCAAATTAAAAAAAAAAAAAAGGATAGGATAGGAGCAGGTCACAAGGACACAGGTGCTAGCTTGAGACTTCTCCTGGCCAAACCTGGAAAAATTTGGGCACCAAAATGATTCATTTTAAACCACTGAAGAGTTAAGAATTCACGAGTTCATGCTAAGACAGATGGATAAATAGATAGGCAGGCAGATAGAGAAGAAATAGGAAGGGCTCTGGCTGACAGGAGAATGCGAGGGCAGGCTGGTAAATGTGGAGGGAGTGCAGGAGTTAAAAATGATCACTTTGCCACCCTCAGAGTAAGACTGAATAAGGCAGGAAACATCGATAGATTCCAAATCTAAGGAGAAATTTTGATGAGGAACAGGATATTTGCATGATTTTAAAGTATCTTCTCACCTACCCTTTATTAATTGTAAGGAAGGAAAAATAAAATAGTAATTATACAATGGAGAAATAAGATAATACCTTGATCTGGTGATCAAACATACATCACTCATGGAAGAAATTTTCACATATTGAGGTATGGGGAAGTCATTCTGGTTTATACATGATATAACTTGAATTTTATGCTAACTAAAACCGTCTGTGGCCTTTCAAACATATATTATACATCTGCTTTAATCATTAAAGAAAAGGGTACATTGACCAGAAGTAAAGGATGTCCATGTTAAAAATAAAGATTAAATGCCTCCCTTCCCGGGATGCCAATGCAGTACCCCTTCACTGATGACACTCCCTTCCCAAGTACCAAAACCACACTGACTTGCTGTGTATGTGCTCATCTGCTGGGGTTTTTTCTTTTTTTGATACCTCGAAAAAATGTATCCCTGACTTGTTTAATATTCTTTGTTCTGGCAAGATATAAAACAGAACAGAAAACCATGCTTCCCTGGAGCAGTTCCTCAGAGCGGTGTCTCCCAGGCTATAGTCCTCCGCTTGGCTCAGATAAAACTCTTTTCTATTCCTATTATAGATTGTTTATTGATTTTTTTTTCATTGACACCAGCAGTGGGGAACAGCTGGGCATCATGTGCCTCCAGATGTGAGACCCTCGGAAGAACATATCAAGTGTGTAGAATTCCAGTCAGAATACGTAACTTGACTGCAACCACAAGAAAATATTAGGAAAAGACAAAATGATGAATGTTCTGCTCTTGTACAGGGGGTCAGCATATTATTTAAAACAGTCAAAATCATAAAAGACAATGAAAGGTTGTGGAAACAATCCAGATTAAAGAGGCTCGAGAGAGGTGACGACTAAATGCAATACCTGTTTCTAGGCTTCACTGGGGTGCGGGGGGGCGGGGAAGGGATGCTGTAAAGCAGGGGTCCCCAACCGCGGGCCGCAGGCTGGTACCCGTCGGCAGCCCGGTAGGAACCAGGCTGCACAGCAGGAGGTGAGCGGCCAGCCAGCAAGCAAAGCTTCATCTACTGCTCCCTGTCACTGGCATTACCCCCTGAACCATACCCTCACCCCCACTCGCTCCCCCACCCCCATCTGTGGAAAAATTGTCTTCCATGAAACGAGTCCCTGGTGCCAAAACGGTTCGGGACTGCCGCTGTAAAGGACATGAATGGGTCAATACCAAAAATGAAATAACAACAGTTAATGATAAAAGTATTGTATCAATGTGAACTCACTGAACTTCAAGGGAAGTACCTAGGGGTAAAGGGTAATAATGTATGTAATTTACCCTCAAATGGTAAAGAAAAAAGTGTGTGTGTGTAGACGTATATTGTTTAATGGCTACATAGTTTCAGTATTGCAGGATGCAAAGAGTTTTGCGGAGAAATGGTGATCCTAGCACAACAATGTGAAGGTGTTTTTTGAAAGTTTGAAATTTTTTTCCAAATAAAGTTTTATACGTAAATAAAGTGATGGTGAGCAGTCCGGGCACCTCTTGGCAGAGCCTCCGCTGTGAGCGGCAGGAGACGCGTCTGGGACCTGTCACCTGGCTCCCGTCCTGTGCCTCCGACTGGACTTCTGCAGTGGGCCTTTCCTTCAAAAGTCTCTGACGTGAGGTTTAGGTGACTTAAATCAACTGACTGGCTCCCTGGGGCCTGGATAAGCTCTGAGAGTGCGGTAAAGAGCACCAGATGAGGAACAGAGAAGGCTGCATATCACGGGCGGATCGTGGCTCCAGACTTTGGCAGTGTGGCCAGAGAGAATCCCAACACCTCTGGGGGATGAACACTCTGACCTGGAATTTGTCTAAGGTCCCTTCTAATGTTGCGATTTTATGTTTTACATCCACCACTTCTCAGAACAGGGCCACCAATCAAGCAAGATGTCTCTAGTGATACGACCACAGAGGATTTGAGATCTCCCACGTGTTATTTTATCTTCTTGATGCTCAAATGTTGGTACGTGTTTTGTGACATTCTAGGAGTGTGTGTGTGTGTGTGTGTGTGTGTGTGTGTGTGTGTGTATAGTGGGGGGAGAAAAGGGAAGAGGAGGGGAGGGGACAGGAGACATAGACAGTATTCTATCAGGAAGGATAACACAAACCAATGATGACATTTAAAAATCGGTAGCGTTGACTCACAACTAAAATGCCTTGTATTTTGTAATATGCTGTGCTGTTTCAAAGTAATTCCAAGTCCCTGTTTTCTCTTCCAAAGAACTCTGTGAGACAATCGGGTCAGAGAACATTATCCCCTTTTTAAAGATGAGTAAATTGGTTCAAAGAAGGCTAATGAGCAACTTATAAATATATTGAACATATGTATGATATTTTAAATGAAATATAAGGAATGTAATTTAATCTATTCCTGATGATTCTGGGCACTTTAGGGGCCAAATGCTCTAAATGACCTATGTGGCCATAATTGTTTACCTTGGAGGCTACTGAGACTTGTGAAGCTTTTTGCATCTAATCTATAGGATAACCTCCCATCCCTTCCGTGCAATCCCGACAGCCAAGTCCTGCTGGAGGAGATTGCTGCCACTGTAAATTCAAGGTCACCAGCTGGACTACCTGACTATCCCACAACTGCCTATAATCTTGAAGCAGCAGGAAGTACCACCCTGCTACTTCCATTTTTATACTGTCCTTTCAGACCACTGAAATCTTCCACCTCAGCCAATCCACCAAAATGGCTTTTGCTGTAGTCACCTATGCCCACCTGGCCGATGACACTTCAGTCCTTATGTTACTTGATTTCTCTCCACAGTTTAACTGTTTACCACTCCATTCTTCCTGAAACCATCTCTCCCCTAATTTTCATGGGTCTAAACTTTACTGCTATTTCTATTATTATTCTTTCTCCATATCCTTGGAGGAAAAGGTTTTTGTTTTCTCCCTTTAAAAAAATAAAGTGTTGTTTATTTTGTTTTGTTTTTAACTGTTTAGCTATTGTTATAAATTCTCACAGATACAGATGGATGAGAAGAGGAAGAAAATATACTTAAGCCCAGAGGAAGAGGAGTGGGCAACAGGTTAGAAGAAAATCTTTTAAATACTTTGTCCAAAAAGTGATGTATGTTCACAGACACACGTCAGATTGGAAGGAAATATCCTATACATGTACAGGACCAACTGTGACCTCTTGTGCCTAGGGTTTACCAGCGAGCTCAAAGACAGGTGCCCTGATTTCCGGTAACAGCGGGAGGAGGCCTATTTTGGCAGATGCTATTTTACTTGAGAAAGTGAAGCGTGCTGATGAGTCAAATCTATTTCACCTGCCTTCATTAATCAAGGCTGTTTTAAGACTTGCATGTCCTCCAAGCATCATATAGCCTTAACAATAAGATGGTTGCCTGAGTCATTGTCCAGGAACTTGAAGTCAGCTATGTCTAGTTCAAGCTGAGCCGGCTAACACTGGATAGGATTACCAGTCCTACAACTGGGCATGCACCAGTGTCCACCTGGTGACTTTTTTGACATCAGAGAGTTGACAACTCCACCCTTGGATTATGTTAAGCACCTCCATTTTGAACATGCAGAGGCCTGTAGCTCAGCTACAGCTGTGCGTGCGGAACTGCTATTACCACACCTTTTTCCAAACACCTTACCCCATGCTTCTCATGCTGCCCACACAGACCACGCTGCTTCTGTATTCTTCATGCCATAAATACCCTGAGCCCTTTGCCCAAGGGAGACAGATCTGAGGCTAGTTCTCCCATCTCTTCTCTTTGCTGCAAATCTCAGTGTCTCAGCGTTTTGGCTGGCTGTGTACCTGGTAAAACAAACCTGATAACAAGGATTCACTCAACAATCATGGCTGTGCTAGACACTGTCAGTTTCCAGACAGCATCCGCTCTCCAGGAGCTGAGTGTCTAGGGGGGAGAAAAAGACATGACGAGATGCCCTAATGTGATATTTGACAGTGGTATGTCCCAAGACAGCGATGGGAGGAGGCCCTCTTCTCTGCAGAGCTGAGGTGAAGCCTCTGTATTGAGTATTGAAAGATTAATGAAGACACCACTACCCAGGAACAGAGGAGTATGAGCAACTCCGCCTTCTGCACCTGAGATTCATAAAGGTAAGAATATATATATTAATTCTTGGGGTTGTCATGTGGGAAGCTGGAGACAGACCTGAAGGGCATGACAAGCAGAGGGAACAGTTCAGTCTGCGTAGCAGTTGGAAGCAGCAGGGCACCATGCTTCTCAAAGGAGTATATGGGAGTATGCCAAGAGGTCTGAGAAGCCCCTGATAAAATCGCACATCTTCAAGGCCACTTTAATACATTTTTATATTCAAACAAATATATATAATAGGTTAGCAAGTATATAAGGTGTTTTTAAGATAAACCACAGAACTTTTAAAAAATCTCATGACTTTAGGTACTTCAAAGTTGATTGATGCCCTGGTAGATGGCATTTCTTTCCTTTGCCTTACAGGTAAGTCCCTGATCATTAGCAAAGCTGGGGAGATATGTAATTAGGTGGGCATGGTTGGTGCTTGGGTACTCTGTGCCTGTCTTTTTTTTAATATCAACCCAGCATTTTAGTGTTATGTTACATATATTTCTGCTGCATTTCTGCCATTTCTTTTATGCTTATAAGGTTTTTCATGCAGAGATGAGATGTAGCTGCTACCAACTCTCCCAAGTTGGTCCCCAGCAAGAGTTTTCCTGCCCAGTGTCATTTAAGCCAGTAGAACGAGAACGAGACCGAGTTAGGTTCAGAAGCAAAGGAAAGCTTTCTTCTTTGATCAGAGAATGGAGAGGTGTGAGCTCCTGCTCTAGGGCACTGGCTCTCCCAGACAGGCTGTGGACAGCGGCTGCTTTACAGGATCTCAGCTGCTGGGAAGAGGCAGAGTGCAGGGAGGAGGTGGAGTGTAGGGAGGGGCGGAGTTCTGGTGGGGCTGGGGCAGCTATACAGTTCGTGCTCCGGATGGATCTCGTAGTGCGGCCTGGCATCTCTGCCCACAGCCTGCCGCTGCCAACTGGAACTGAGGGTCTTGTGCAGTGAGCTCCTGCTGAAGACCCACCAAGAGCAGCTGTTTGGCACTAGGAACTCTGGTCTGAAGTGAAGTGCTGGGTGCGAGGCTTCGGCGCGTGGCCCGCTATGAGCAGGTGAAACTGGACTGAGCGCACACACCAAAAAGGTCAGACTTTATTACACAGATTCTACTCTTATCTCTTGGGAATTTTCTGTCAGTGGGCATTGCCAGTGACAAACTCCTCCTCTATCCTGCTCCTCATTCTTTGTTTTTTTTTTTCTTTTTTTTGGGGGGGGGTACACCAAGTTCAATCATCTGTTTTTATACACATATCCCTGTATTCCCTCCCTCCCTCGAGTCCCCCCCACCCTCCCTCGAGTCCCCCCCACCCTCCCTGTCCCAGTCCTCTAAGGCATCTTCCATCCTCGAGTTGAACTCCCTTTGTTATACAACAACTTCCCACTGGCTATCTACTTTACAGTTGGTAGTATATATATGTCTGTGCTACTCTCTTGCTTCCTCTCAGCTTCCCCTTCATTCCCCGCCCCCTCCCATACCTCGAGTTCTCCAGTCCATTCTCTGCACCTGCCTCCTTGTTCTTGTCACTGAGTTCATCAGTACCATTTTTAGATTCCGTATATGTGAGTTAGCATACAATATTTGTCTTTCTCTTTCTGACTTACTTCACTCTGTATGACAGACTCTAGGTCTATCCACCTCATGACATATAGCTCCATCTCATCCCTTTTTATAGCTGAGGAATATTCCATTGTATATATATGCCACATCTTCTTTATCCATTCATTTGTTGATGGGCATTTCGGTTGCTTCCATGTCCTGGCTATTGTAAATAGTGCTGCAATAAACATTATGGTACATGTTTCTTTGGGGATTATGGTTTTCTTTGGGTATATGCCCAGGAGTGGGATTACTGGGTCATACCGTAGTTCGATTTTTAGTTTTTTAAGGAACCTCCAAACTGTTTTCCATAGTGGCTGTACCAACTTACATTCCCACCAACAGTGCAGGAGAGTTCCCTTTTCTCCACACCCTCTCCAACATTTGTTGTTTCCAGATTTTGTGATGATGGCCATTCTGATCAGTGTGAGGTGATACCTCATTGTGGCTTTGACTTGCATTTCTCTGATGATGAGTGATGTTGAGCATCTTTTCATGTGTTTGTTGGCCATCTGTATGTCTTCTTTGGAGAAATCTGCTCCTCATTCTTGAGGGGCGCCAGTGAATCTTCTCTAAGTGCTTCCTGCTGATTTGGGGCCTTGTCATAACCCTGGGTGGAGGAGCAGAGCTTCTCCCCAGCTGCCTGTAGGTGTGCTTGATTGTCCCCAGGCCTCGGCCCTGACTGTTTGCATCCCTGAGTGACCACCATTTGGAGACAAAAGACATCAGACAATTTAGGATGCATTAGCAAGAGAACGATGGTCACATGTCAATTTTTCCTAAAAATGAAAGTATCTAGGTCTTTTGCCTATAGGCACAAGTGTGCCCTGAGGCTCACTGCCAGGGCCTGAATATCCCTGGTCACACTTCTGCTGTTTTTTGGAAGAGAAGCTTCCGGCCAGAGAGAGGTTCACACAAGAAATCAGGGGGGTCCGTTGCTCCAGGTTGTCTCTCTGGAGGTTGGGGCTTGGGTACCCTCTTGACTCGAGTGTGATGTCCCCACGGGGTGATCCCTGCAGCTTCAGGGAGGAATGGATGTTGAGGGTCACTAAAGGAGTTTCGTTCCCCTTAGGGGTGAGCTGATTTAAGGGCTGCTGCTCTTCCAGCGTTTCTAGGTTCACCTGGTTTCCTGGCCAGAAGGGGTGGAGGGCCAGGTCGGTGGGCGCAGGCAGCACCTGGTCACCACATTTTCTGAGAGCTTTCATGGTTTTGCCAACTGGAGAACACATTTGAATTGTTCTATTTTTTTAATTAATTAATTTATTTAATTGGCTCTGTTGGATCTTTGTTGCTGCACATGGGCTTTCTCTAGTTGTGAGGAGCCTCGTGGCGCACGGGCTTAGTTGCTCCACGGCATGTAGTATTTTCCTGGGGCTGGGATCGAACCCATATCCCCTGCACTGGCAGGCGGATTCTTAACCACTGCGCCACCTAGGAAGTCCCTGAATTGTTCTATTTCAAGGGGATAGGAGGCCCTTCTCTCAGGCTACCAAACAAGAGGTCAAATGCACTTAACTTTAATTCATCCCTTGGGGCTAATTGCATGCAGAGCAGGGTAATCAGAAGCAGCTTAATGCAATTTTCCTGAGTTTCCTGACAAAGCTTGGCTAAGACCCATTTCAAGGCCTGATTGGATCTCTCTACTTTCCCT
The DNA here is from genome assembly GCF_030028045.1 of Hippopotamus amphibius kiboko. Classification (NCBI taxonomy): domain Eukaryota; kingdom Metazoa; phylum Chordata; class Mammalia; order Artiodactyla; family Hippopotamidae; genus Hippopotamus; species Hippopotamus amphibius. Next base: position 54,843,358 of record NC_080188.1, read on the forward strand.
GACGTTTGGGGTTTCCGTGCTGAGTGCAAGGTCCAGTTTAATTCTCAACAGTAAGCATACCTCTTTCCTTCCAAATAGCCCCTGTGCCTGTAGGAGGATGTACGCATACCAGGAATCTGTGTAAACATTTAAGATCTTCCCTGTCCCAAGCTCTAAGGCTCAGATGGAGGCTATCAGCTCTGCCTTTGGGGCAGAAGTCCCAGGGATTAGGCTTCATGCCTTTGACTTGGGTCTGGGAGGTCACTGCCTATCTCACTAGCCTTTTTCCTTCTTTCATAAAAACGTTCCCATCCTAGAACACTTCCTCTGAGGCATTTGAGTCTTCCTAGGTAGGGGTGACTGGTCTAGATCGTGTCTGTGGTTTCTATGCAGTCATGCTTCAGGGGCCCCATTTGAGCGGGTAGCAGGGTGGCTGGATTCAGCGTGTGGCAGGTTTATATGGTAGCCACTGGGTTGTTTAAAAGCATGGCCTGGACTTGAATCAACCTTCTGGGGGATAGCCGCTCTGTTTCCTTAGAACTTGTTAAGGCCTGAACCTGGTGTGGAGTCCATAAAGTGACTGGCCGACCAAACACGAACTTTTCAGCCTCCTTTAGCAAGGTTGTAGTAGCTGCTTCTGCCATAGGCAAGGAGGCCATCCCTTAACAGTTTGATCTGATTGTTTAGAGAAACAAGCAACCACCTGAGTAAGGGGTCCCAGTTTTTACACTAAAACACCAACAGTGATTTCCCTTCCCTCGTGAATATAAAGGTCAAAGGGTTTAGCTAAATCTGGGAGGGCCAGAGCAGAGGCCTGGAATAATTGCTGTTTCAGTTCTTGAAAGGCCCCTCTGCATTCTGAATGCCATCCAAAACAATCTTCATCCTTTGCTTTCAACTTTTCATGTAGAGGCCTAGTTATTAGACCATAGTTAGAGGTCCGGATGCGGCAAAACCCAGCCATTCCAAGAAGCTCCTAAGATGTTTTCTAGTTTTAGGAGGGACAAGGCTAAAAAATGACTTCTTTCCTTTCATGGGGTAGGTTTCCCTGACCTTCTCTGAGAATGAGGCCTAAGAATGTCACCCTAGTTTGTGATATTTGAGTCTTCTTGGATACCTTATATTCTTTATCTGCTAGGTGGTTCAAAGAGCTTACAGTATTTTTTTCAGAGACCTCCTTAGTAGGACTGGTGATCAGAATGTCTACATAGTGGAAGAGGGTTTCCTCCTCCAGATGTAGATCTTCTAAGTCTTTAGCTAAAGTTTCCCCAAAGATGGTGGAGGAATTTTTGAACCCTTGGGGCAGGATTGTCCTGCATTATTGTTTTTGTTGCTTGTTTGGGTCCTGCCGCTCAAAAGCAAAATTTCTTGTGACTCTGGGGCTAATAGAGTACAGAAGAAGACGTCTTTTCAATCTAATACAGAATACCAGGTCCTGGAGGATGGTAGAGTGGCCAGCAGGGCATAGGGATTAGGGACCACTGGATGTATATCCTTGATGGCTTCATTGACTGCCCTGAGGTCCTGTACCTTTCAGTATTCCCCACTGGGTTTCTTCACGGGAAGAATGGGGGTACAGTAAGTCCCTTATATATGAACCTTCAAGTTGCAAACTTTTAAAGATGCAAATGTGCTCCTGTATGCCAGCTGTTGTACCATACTACAGTAATTTTCAAGGTACTGTACTGTAAGATTTAAAGTGTTTTTTATTTTTTGTGTTTGTTTTTTATGTATTATTTGTGTGAAAAGTGTTATAAACCTATTACAGTACAGTACTATGTAGCTAGTTGTGTCAGTTGCGTACCTAGGCTAACTTTGGACTTATAGTCTAACAAGGCCCTGGTCAATTAGGCCCTGTATAATAGGGGCAGTGCCCAACAGGGCCTCCTGATGGAGTGGTTACTGTTTTCTATTGGCCACGTGTGTCTGGGTTTTAGACGGACTATCACGGGACTGGCTCCTACAGCTCATCCCACCCATCCCAGGGCCCAGACCTAAGGATTTACTCCAGGGAGATCAACTTGCTCTCTCCTGGGAGGTGTGTCCTCAGACATTAACGTTGTCGTCTTTGCCCTTTGTCTAAGGGGACACCAATCTCCATGTCTCCATTAGGTGGATAGTAGCCTCCAATTTATGGAAGATGCCTCTTCCTGGCAGGGATACAGGGCATTCAGGGACATACAGGAAGGAATGGGTGTGTGTTTGTCCAATTTGCATTCTGGTGACTGTGTGAATGCCCATTCTTGGGCCTTCCCTGATACCCCATAATTTTTCAACTCTTGTGACTGAGGTTTGCATGATCTGGTGTTCAGAACCAAGTAAACGACACTGGTGTCCACTAAGAATTCGGCAGGCTTTCCCCCGAGTCCTGTGTCATCCGAGACTCCTTGGAGTTCAATTGAAGTGCCAGCTTAGGAGCTCCCTTGCCCCATCATTCTTCACCAGTTTGGACCATTTGCCTTTGAGGATAGTGGCCGAGATCTGCCATTTCCATCCCCCTTGAGGGGCGGCAAGGGCATTTTCTCTACCAGTGTCCCTCGTGGTTACATATGGCGCACTGACTGGATCCTAGTTTCCTTGGCTTGCTTTCCTGTACTGTGTCGCTTGACAAGTGCCCCACATAAACTGCTTGCACTCAAGCCCTGGTCTCAGGCTCTGCATCTGAGAGGAGCCAGTTGGGGATTCCTTTCAACTCTTGATGTTATAGAGAAGAAGACTGAGATCTGCCTGATGTTTTCATTTATTTATGAATAACTACGTTTTCTGAGTACTCATAGAATTTCTTCCTTATTGTTTTAAAATCCTATCAGAATACACTCAGGTATTCTTTTTTCTAATAATTTGTCCAGTACATGGTACTTGCTCTTAATTTTCAGATTGAAATCTTTCTTTGGATCATCTTCTATAATAACTATAAATGCAGTATAACCTTTTTTCATCTTTGATTACTGCTTCTGCCGTGATTCTGGGATCCCTTTCTGAAATTCCTCTTACTAACACATTGGATCTCTTCCACCTGTCCCATTTGTAGCTTTCATAATTTTCATCATTTTGCCCTTTTCTTCTGAGTTCTGAAAAACCTCTCAGGTTTGTCTTCTGCTTAACTAGATTTTCAGCAGTTGTTAGCCTCACAACTAACCCTTTGGGGTAACTACATTGCTCAGGTTTCCTGCACATTCCCGTAAGTGGGTATAGATAACATGCCATACCCTTTTGTACTTAGTGACTTGCTCTGCCCAAGTGGAACACTCTTCAGTGCCCAGGTCTTTGCTTGGAGTGGCCAAGCACCCTGTGAGCCTCTGGTCCTACTGGAAGGGTTCAAATGCTATTGTTAGAAAAGAGTGAGTGGTTAAGTCCGAGCTGAGAGCCCACCCCTCAAATTCCCACAGGTTGCTCTCATTTCCAGGGCTTGGGGCTGGTGATATTTAACTCACAATGTTGTGAAGGTTATAAAAATAATGTACATAAAAATGCTTTGTAAACATGAAAATGCCCTTCAATCTAGAACCACCCAGTGGTAAAATCATGAAAGCATTCCAGTTCTGGGGCTTTATGGAACAGGATCGTCATCTTCCCTTATTGATCTGCTGAGTGGGCAGACTGATTGGCTGAGAGAACTGGGAGCATCAGCCCCTATTGCACATATTTTTCTGAATGACTCGCTCCTTTGTAAGGATTACCTGCTGCTTTTAATCTACCCAGCACTCCTTTCCTCTTGTTTACTAGTACTAGCACTCAAATTTCCCTCTCTAGATGCAGGTTCTCCTCATTACTTGGGCACAGTACAGGTGACGCTAATCCACACCCGTTCCAAGAGTAGGCATTTGACTCAATTGAAGCCGATAAATGTGAATCTCTCTCTGCTGGGGTTGGTGACTGGTAGAATGTAAGCCTGGAGTTATTCATGGCCAACTTTGCCACCAATGGAAAGAACCTGTCAGAGAATGGGATCAAAGCAAAAGAGACCAGAACTAAGACATATCAAGAGACAGATTTCTGTCTAAGCACCTGGATCCTGCAGCAGCTGAGCATGGCCTACCCTGCACCTTTAATTCCTAAACCTACAAATTCCCATTCTCGCAAAGCTTATTTGAGTTGATATTGTCACTTACAACAAAAGATCACTAATAACAAAAGCTACATATAAATTTGGTCCCTCGTTGAGATTGCATATGCAGTGTGCCATGGAAAGAAAAGAGGGGCTGAAACCTTTCAATTAATTAATTTATTTATTTTTGGCTTCATCTGGTCTTCGTTGCTACAGGCAGGCTTTCTCTAGTTGTGGCGGGGGTTACTCTCAATGTGGTGTGCAGGCTTCTCACTGTGATGGCTTCTCTTGCTGCAGAGCACAGGCTTTAGGCATGTGGGCTTCAGTAGTTGTGGCACGTGGGCTCAGTAGTTGTGGCTTGTGGGCTCTAGAGCACAGGGTCGGTATTTGTGGCACACAGGTTTAGTTGCTCCATAGCATATGGGATCTTCCTGGCCCAGGGCTCGAACCTGCGTCCTCTGCATTGGCAGGCAGATTCTTAACCTCTGTGCCACCAGGGAAGCCCTGGAATTTAAAATTAGTTTGTTTCAAGCTCTGCCACTTATCAGTTGAGTTGACATCATGCTATGGTCTGAATGTCCTTATCTCCCCCAAATTCATAGTTTGAAACCTAATCCCCAAGGTGATGGTGTTAGGAGGTAGGGCCTTTGGGAGGTGATTAGGTCATAAGCATGGGCCCTCATGAATGAGTTTAGTGCCCTTATAAAAGAGGGCCAGAGAATGTGTTTGTCTCCTCTTCCATGTGAGGATACAATGAGAAATCTGCAACGCAAAAGAGGACTCTCAACTGACCATGCTGGCATCTTGATCTCAGACTTCTAGCCTCCAGAACTGTGAGAAATAAATTTCTGCTGTTTATAAGCCACCAGTTTGTGTCATTAAAAAGATTTTTTTTTAAATAAACTTATTTATTTATTGGCTGCATTGGGTCTTTGTTGATGTACATGGGCTTTCTCTAGTTGCAGTAAGCGGGGGCTACTCTTCATTGTGGTGCACAGGCTCCTCATTGTGGTGGCTTCTCTTGTTGTGGAGCATGGGCTCTAGGCCTGTGAGTTTCAGTAGTTGTGGCACATGGGCCCAATAGTTGTGGTGCACAGGCTTAGTTGCTCCACGGCATGTGTGATCTTCCTGGAGCAAGGATTGAACCCCTGTTCCCTGCATTGGCGGGTGGATTCTTAACCACTGAACCACCTAGGAAGTCCCTGTGTCATTTTTTTTTTATACCAGCCTGAACGAACTAAGGGGCATGGGGTAAGTCACTTCTGAGCCTTATTCATAACCTTTAAAATGGAATAAGACCAAACTTACTTCACAGATCTGTTTATACATCAAATGTGAAGTCTATTTGCAAGTGCTCTGGGAAATATAAAGCATTCTGGAAAAGGAGGTTTTTAATATCCAATTGTGTTATTTTGGCTTATTCCAAGGAGAGGTATATTATATGTTCTTTGGTCGTGAAAATTGGTGTCAATTGACTGTTCTTTTTTTAAATTTTTATTTTGTATTGGAGTATAGTTGATTAACAATGCTGTGTTTCAGGTGTACAACAAAGTGATTCAGTTATACATATACATGTATCTATTCTTTTTCAAATTCTTTTCCCATTTAGGTTATTACAGAGTACTGAGCAGAGTTCCCTGTGCTATACAGTAGATCCTTGTTGGTTATCTATCTTAAATATAGCAGTATGTACATGTCAGTCCCAAACTCCCAATCTATCCCTTCCTCCAGCCTTCCCCCCTGGTAATTATAAGTTCATTCTCTAAGTCTGTGAGTCTGTTTCTGTTTTGTAAATAAGTTCATTTATATCACTTTTTTTAGATTCCACATATAAGTGATATCATATGATATTTGTCTTTCTGACTTACTTCACTTAGTATGATAATCTCCAGGTCCAGCCATGTTGCTGCAAATGGCATTATTTCATCCTTTTTTATGGCTGAGTAATATTCCATTGTATATATTTACCACATCTTCTTTATCCATTCCTCTGCTGATGGACATTTAGGTTGCTTACATGTTCTGGCAATTGTAAATAGTGTATGTATCAAATGTATCTTTTTGAATTATAAATTCCTCCAGATATGTGCCCAGGAATGGGATTGCTGGGTCATGTGGTAGTTCTATTTTTAGTTTTTTAAGGCACCTCCATACTGTTCCCCATCATAGCTGTACCAATTTACATTCCCACCAACAGTGTATGAGGGTTCCCATTACTCCACGCCCTCTCCAGCATTTATTGTTTGTAAACTTTTTATGATGGCCATTCTGACTGGTGTGAGGTGATATCTCGTAGTTTTGATTTGCATTTCTCTAATAATTAGTGATGTTGAGCATATTTTCATGTGTTTGTTGGCCATCTGTATGCCTTCTTTGGAAAAATGTCTGTTTAGGTCTTCTGCCCATTTTTTGATTGGGTTGTTTGTTTTTTTGATATTGAGCTGCATGAGCTGATTGTAAATTTTGGAGATTAATCCTTTGTCGGTCACATCATTTGTGAATATTTTCTCCCATTTTGTGGGTTATCTTTTTGTTTATGGTTCTCCCATTTTTGTGGGGTTTTTTTGTTTGTTTTGTTTTGCTGTGAAAAAACTTTTGAGTTTAGTTAGCTCTCATTTGTTTATTTTTGTTTCTATTTCCATTACTCTAGGAGACAGATCAAAAAAGATATTGCTGCAATTTATGTCAAAGTGTTCTGCCTATAATTTCCTCTAAGAGTTTTATAGTATCCCATTTTGCATTTAGGTCTTTAATCCACTTTTAGTTTATTTTTGTGTATGGTATTAAAGAATGTTCTAATTTCATTTTTTCAAGTGTAGCTGTCCAATTTTCCCAGCACCATTTATTGAAGAGACTGTCTTTTCTCCTTTGTCATAGATTAATTGACCATAGGCATGTGGGTTTATTTCTGGGCTTTCAATCCTGTTCCATTGATCTATATTTGTTTTTGTGCCAGTACCATACTGTTTTGATTACTGTAGCTTTGTAGTACAGTCTGAGGTCAGGGAGCCTGATTCCTCTATCTCCGTTTTTCTTTCTCAAGATTGCTTTGGCTATTCAGGGTCTTTTGTGTCTCCATACAAATTTTAAGATCTTTTTGTTATTGTTCTGTGAAAAATGCCATTGGTAATTTGATAGGGATTGCATTGAATCTGTAGATTGCCTTGGGTGATATAGTCATCTTGCCAATATTGATTCTTCTGATCCAAGAACATGATATATTTTTCCATCTGTTTGTGTCATCCTCAGTTTCATTCATCAGTTTCTTACAGTTTTCGGAGTACAGGTCTTTTGCCTCCTTAGGTAAGTTTATTCCTAGATATTTTATTCTTTTTGATGCAATGGTAAATAGGATCGTTTAACTTCTCTCTCTGATCTTTCATTGTTAGTGTATAGAAATGCAACAGATTTCTGTGTACTTATTTTGTATCCTGCAGCTTTACTGAATTCATTGATGAGCTCTAGTAGTTTTCTGGTAACATCTTTAGGATTTTCTATGTATAGTATCATGTCATCTACAAACAATGATGGTTTCACTTCTTTTCCAATTTGGGTTTCTATTATTTCTTTTTCTTCTCTGATTGTCATGGCTAAGACTTCCCAAACTACGTTCAATAAAAGTGGCAAGAGTGGACATCCTTGCCTGGTTCCTGATGTTAGAGGAAATGCTTTCAGCTTTTCACCATTCAGTATAATGTTAGTTGTAGGTTTGTCATATGTGACCTTTATCATGTTGAGGTATGTTCCCTCTATGCCCACTTTCTGGAGAGTTCTTATAAATGGGTGTTGAATTTTGCCAAAAGGTTTTTCTGCAGCTATTGAGAGGATCATATGGTTTTTATTCTTCAATTTGTTGATGCGGTATATCACACTTATTTGTGGATACTGAAAAACCCTTGCATCCCTGGAAGAAATCCCCATTAATCTTCATGTATAAGCTTTTTAATGTATTGTTGGATTTGGTTTGCTAGTATTTTGTTGAGAAATTTCGCATCTGTGTTCATCGGTGATATTGGCCTGTAATTTTCTTTTTTTGCTGTATCTTTGTTTGGTTTTATTATCAGGGTGATGGTGGCCTCACAGAATGAGTTAGGGAGTGTTCCTTCCTCTGTGGTTTTTTGGAATAGTTTCAGAAGGATAGGTATTAACTCTTCTCTAAATGTCTGGTAGAATTCGCCTGTGAAGCCATCTGGTCCTGGACGTTTGTTTGTTGGGAGTTTCTTTTTCCTTTTTTTTTTTTTTTAAGGGGACTTTACTGCATCAGAAGGGTACAGGAATGGCTCATTTTTTTAAATTTATTTATTTATTAGCTGCACTGGTTCTTTGATGCTACACATGTGCTTTCTCTAGTTGTGGTGAGTGGGGGGCTGCTCTTCATTGTGGTGTGCAGGCTCCTCATTGTGGTGGCTTCTCTTGTTTGCAGAGCATGGGCTCTAGGCACATGGGCTTCAGTAGTTGTGGCACACAGGCTCAATAGTTGTGGCACATGGGCTTAGTTGCCCTGTGGCATGTGGGATCTTCCTGGAGCAGGGATTGAACCCATGTCCCCTGCATTGGCAGGCAGATTGTTAACCACTGTGCCACCTAGGAAGTCCCTGTTGGGAGTTTCTTAATCACAGTTTCAATTTCAGTACTTGTGATTGGTCTGTTCATATTTTCTATTTCTTCCTGGTTCAATCTTGGAAGGTTGTACCTTTCAAAGAATTTGTCCATTTCTTCTAGGTTGTCCATTTTATTGGCTTATAGTTGTTGATAGTAATCTCTTATGATCCTTTTATTTATGTGATGTCAGTTGTTACTTCTTTTTTATTTCTAATTTTATTGATTTGCCCTCTCCCTTTTTTCTTGATGAGTCTGGCTAAAGGTTTATCAATTTGGTTTATCTTTTCAAAGAAACCAGCTTTTAGTTTCACTGATCTTTTCTGTTGTTTTCTTCATCTCCATTTCATTTATTTCTGCTCTGGTCATTATAATTTCTGTCCTTTTACTAACTTCGGGTTTTGTTTGTTGTTCTTTGTCTGATTACTTTAGGTGTAAGGTTAGGTTGTTTATTTGAGATTTTTCTTGTTTTCTGAGGTAAGATTGTATTCCCTCTTAGAGCTGCTTTTGCTGTGTCCCATAGGTTTTGGATTGTTTTGTTTTCATTTTCATTTGTCTCTAGGTATTTTTTTTTATTTCCTCTTTGATTTCTCCAGTGATCCATTGGTTGTTTAGCAGCATATTATTTAGCCTCCATGTATTTGTGTTCTTTATAGTTTTTTTTTTTTCTTGCAGTTGATTTCTAATCTCATAGCATTGTGGCCAGAAAAGATGCTTGATATGATTTCAATTTTCTTAAATTTACTGAGGCTCACTTTGGGGCCCACCATGTGATCCTGGAGAATATTCCATGTGCACTTGAGAAAAAATGTGTATTCTGCTGCTTTTGGATGGAATGCTCTATAAATATCAATTAAGTCCTATTATCTAATGTGCCACTTAAGGCCTGTGTTTCCTTGTTGATTTTCTGTCCAGATGATCTGTCCATTGATGAAAGTGGGGTGCAAAGTCCCCCACTATTATTGTGTTACTGTTTTTTTTTAAAGTATCAATTTTATTATTAGAGTATAATTGTTTTACTGTGTTACTATTGATTTGCCCTTTTATGGCTGTTAGCATTTTCCTTATATATTGAGGTGCTACTATGTTGGGTGTATATATATATTTACAACTGCTATATCTTTTTCTTGGATTAATACTTTATGCAGTGTCCTTCTTTGTCTCTTGTAACAGTCTTTATTTTTAAGTCCATTTTGTCTGATATGAGTATTGCTACTCCAGCTTTCTTTTGATTTCCATTTGCACAGAATACATTTTTCCATCCCCTCGCTTTCAGTCTGTATGTGTTCCTAGGTCTGAAATGGGTCACTTGTAGACAACATATATATGTTTTTGTATCCGTTCAGCCAGTCTATGTCTTTTCGTTGGAGCATTTAATCCATTTACGTTTAAGGTAATTATCAATATATATGTTCTTATTGCCATTTTGTTAATTGTTTTGGATTTGTTTTTGTAGGTGTTTTTTCTTACCTTTCTTTTTTGTGTTCTTCTCTTGTGATTTGATGACTAACTTTAGTGCTGTGTTTGGATTCCTTTTTCTTTTTTGTGTGTGTATTGTAGGTTTTTGGTTTGTTACCATGACTTTTGATATAGCAGTCTATATATAAACAAGATTGTTTTAAATTGCTGGTCTTTTAATTTCAAATGCATTTCCAATATCCTACATTTGTACTCTCCTCTTTTCACAATTGCTGGATTTGTTATTATATTGGTGATCAGATGGTTTCCTACCTTTACTTTATCTTTGCCTTTACTGGTGAGCCTCTCCATTCATAATTTTCTTCTTTAAGGTCCTTTATCATTTGTTGCAAAGCTGGTCTGGTGGTGCTGAATTCTCTTAGCTTTTACTTGTTTGTAAAGCTTTTGATTTCTCTGAATTTGAATGAGAGACTTGCTGAGTAGAGTATTCTTGGTTATAGGTTCATCCCTTTCATCACTTTAAATATATCATGCCACTCCCTTCTGGCCTACAGAGTATATGCTGAGAAATCAGTTGATATCTTTATGGGGGTTCCCTGTACATTGTTGCTTTTCCCTTGTTGCTTTTAATATTTTTTCTTTGCTCTTTAATTTTTGTCAGTTTGATTACTACATGTCTCAGCATGTTCCTCCTTGGGTTTATCCTTCTTGGACTCTCTGCTTCCTGGACTTGGGTGACTGTTTCCTTTCTCATGTTAGGGAAGTTTTCAGCTATTATCTCTTCAAATATTTTCTCAGGTTCTTTCTCTCTCTTTTCTCCTTCTGGGACCCCTATAATGTGAATGTTGGTGCATTTAATCTTGTCCCAGAGATCTGTTAAACTGTCCTCATTTCTTTTCATTGTTTTCTGTTCTGTGGCAGTGATTTCCACTATTCTGTCTTCCAGGTCACTTATCTGTTCTTCTGCCTCAGTTATTCTGCTATTGATTCCTTTGAGTATATTTTTCATTTCAGCTATTGTATTATTCATCTCTGTTCTTTAGTTCTTCTAGGTCTTTGTTAAAACATTTCTTGTGTCTTCTCAGTCTGTGCCTCCATTCTTTTTCTGAGATTTTGGATCATCTTTACTATCATTACTCTGAACTCTTTTTCAGGTGGATTGCCTATCTCCACTTCACTTATTTGTTCTTCTGGGGTTTTTCTTGTCTCTTCCTCTGGAACATATTCCTCTGCCACCTCATTTTTCCTAACTTTCTGTAATTGTGGTTTCTATTCCACAGGCTGCAGGATTGTAGTTCTTCTTCCTTCTGCAGTCTGCCCCCTGGTGGATAAGGCTGTCTGAGAGGCTTGTACAGGTTTCCTGATGGGAGGGACTAGTACCTGCTCACTGGTGGATAGAGCTGGGTCTTGCCCCTCTGGTGGACAGGGCCATGTCAGGAGGTGTTTATCGGGAAGCTGTTTATTCAGGAAGACTTTCAACAGCCTGTCTGCTGATGGGTGGGGCTGTGTCATTTTTTTTATACCATCCTGAATGAAGACACACTGGAAAAGTCACATCTGACCCTTATTCATTATCTTTAAAATAGAATAAGACCCTACTTACTTCTCAGATCTGTTTTATGCATCAAATGTGAAATCTATTTGCATGTCCTCTGGGAATTATAAAGCATTCTGGAAAAGTAAGTTATAATATTCAATTGTGTTATTTTGGCTTATTCCAAGGAAAGATATATTGCCTATTCTTTTGTCATGAAAATTGGTGTCAATTTACTGTCCTTCAAAATAATTTTGTTACCCTTTTAGATAAAAATTTAGGTAAGTCTTTAATTATTCTTCATTTTCCCCCCGATGTTTCTAACTAAAATAACAGGAAAGCTTTATCAAAACATGTCCTGAAAAAAATGGTATGCTATCTGGGGAGCGGCAGGGTAGTGGGTAGGGGTGTGAATGCAAGAAAATTGGCTGTGACTTGATAATTATTAAAGCTGGATAACTGCATGGATGTTCATTATTCTATTTTTTCCACTTTCATATATGCTGCAAATTTTCCATGTAAAAATTCCCTGTAACTCTAAGGTGACAAACACCTGTCTGAGAAGACTTGTTAACTTGCAGCTCTCTAATTCTATAATATATATTCTAATGTCAGGTCTGGTTTTAATAGGTAAAATCATATGACTCTACTTACAGAAATATAATGGTGATAGATAATCCAGAAAAATACCCTAGCTAAAGCTAACAAAGAGAAAAGCAGGGCTTAACAATGATGATGATGATGATAAGACTTTATCACAAATATAATCATCACCATTATCACTAAAACTAGAATCCCAACACCTTAGTAGATACTGCTCTTTGAATTGCTTTATGCTCTTTACAGTGTTTAACTGTACCTGTGTCTTTATTGGGGGAAAAAAAAGAAATTCATGGAAAATAAAAGGTGAAAAAAAGTGAAAGAACATTCTTAAAAAGTATCAGGACTTCCCTGAAACCAAAAGATCATCCCCTGCATTCCAAAAGGTCTACATTCAAACTCTCCCACATGGATGCCCATCTAGCCTGATCAGTAGGGTGCCAGTCACCATGTAAACTGAAGGTCATGTGAGGAAATGTGAAAGAATCTGGGATTTGAAGCTGAAAGTAATAGATTGAAATAGCTCAACTATTTACTGGCTCTTGTTCTTGGGCAAGTCGTTTAACTTCACTGAACCTCATTTGTCTTTAAAATGGAACCTTATTCATCTTTAAAATAAGAACATTTTCATGGTAAAATGTTTCAAAGTCATATAATTCTTATATTCAGAACATTTTTCTTAAAACTTACCAAATTCCTCCTGTTAAAATTAAAGTCCACTCTTCTTAGTGAAAATAAATGGATCCATTCAACATCACTCACAGAGCATCCTGTCAAAAACCACAGATCCAATCATGCTTATGCTGGAGGGGAACCTGCCAATCAGTCCAGCCTTCTCATTTCACACATGAGGAAACTAACGTCCAAGCTGATGAATCATCTGGCAAGATGATACAGCTGGTAGGGTGATAGCCTGAACTCCAGGTCAAGGTCCACAACATTATACTATCTTTAAAGGAAGAAAAAAATACTGGAATCAATAATCAAGACACCCTATCTCTGTTACTGTTTATCAGACTGTGATAATCTTGTGTATCCCTTGAAATACAAGTTCTTTAAGATGTTAATACATTATAAATAAAAGGTTTCCAGATTTAAATTTATAAAACATTAGACAATTTGATATTAAGCAGGCTTGTTTGCAGAGACTTCTCAAAGCTTTGTACCAATATACTGTTAGATTACAATCTCAGAGAGAGCAGAATTTCCCAAAAACGAACACTCATTTTAGTACACAGACTCCAGAGCCTGATGGCTTTTGTTCAAACTATGTCTCTGGTAACTGTGCCACCTTGGACAAATTAATCATTTTGTGCCTCAGATTCTGAATCTGAAAATTTGAAATTATAAAGGCACCTACTTTATGGGTTGTTAGGGAGGTTCAAAGAGTTAGCAAATGTGAAACGTTTGGAACAGTACTTGGCTCCTAGTAAACACTAGAAAAGTGTTTGCTATTGGTATATTATTGTTGTTGTTGTGTTATCACTATTGTTAGTCCAATGATTATTTTAGAGGACCACACATTAACAACTCCATGATCTAGATCAGATGTAGCAACTTGAGAAACTGCTTTAGGTCAGTGGTTATCTAACACTGTGGATCTTCAAAGGATAGATTCCCAGCCCTCCCACCTGAGATTCTGATGCAGCTGATCTGTGATGGGGCCAAGGAATTGCACTAATTTTATAAGCACCTCAGATGCTAAATCAGGTTTGGGGTCCACTGATAATAACCATGCTATTTCTTTATACTTCTCACTTAAGGCCTATACTTCAAAACTCTAGGAAATGTTTTCCCCTCAGCTTGTATGAACTTTGGAGATTTAAGGGGAGACAGGAGAGACAGGCTAGAAGCCTAGGATGTCTAGTGGATTTGTCTGTGGTGCCATTGGGCCACCTTGTCTGTTAGTAAGCCACTTAGGTGTTGTAGTGGTTTAAAGCAGCTAATGAAGAAATGTGGGTGAGGCCTTCCAGAAAAGTTAGCCTCTCACGCTACAGAGCAGTACAGAGAAGGGCAAAAAATAGATGAATGCCTTTCACTGTTTGAGGATATGGACAGTTTCCCTGCCGTAACTGTTATGACATTTTGCAATCTCAACAGCAACAAGTGATAGTGACTGTTTCCCCAGAGTCTCACCTACAGAATGAACTGTCAAACCTTTGGATTTTTGCCTACCAAGGTGAAATGTGGTATGTCAGTATAGTTTTAATTTGCATGTTCTCTTTATAGGTTTACGGACCTTTGTGTTTATTTTTCTGTAAAATATACTGCTTTTCATTACAGGTACCCCTGCTTTTCAAAAGTTTGCTTTACGCCACTTCACCTTTGGGAAAGACTTACAATAGTACCTGTTTTCACTAACTGAAAGAAATCCAAAGAGGATTTTCCCTTTCTCTCTCTCATACACACACACAAGGCAGAAAGCAAACATAACGTTCAGCATTTGTTTTGCAGCTAGTGATTATAGAGGCAGAGCATACCCCTAGCAGTGAGAACAGCACCACCAAGCTTCTCCCCTGGGAACTACACCCAGCCTCAGCCACCATAGCTTTGAACTATGTCTGGGAGTATCTGTGCTTTATCTCAATTTATCTTAATGCATCTGTTAGCAAGATGTGTCCTAAGGTAATTGCTCCTTCACTTTACATCATTTTGGTTTACTTATAAAAGGTTTCATTGGAAAAAACGTTTCATAGGAATATTCTACATTCAGATAGTGGGGTGTATTTCCTTTGTCAAGAATGTAAGCTGTTCCACTTATACTCTTGTTCATAAACCACTGAAAGAGTTACAGAAATAAAACAAAGTGTACCCATTTCCAAGATCACGTGCCCTTCTTGTTGCTAAAGAACCCACAAGGCACCAAGGAGACCGTATAGCCATTCCTAACTGCAGTAGACCAGGCTGTTCCCTGATTCACTCTGGGAACAACAACCATCTTCTCCTCATCAGTTACACCAAAACATCGTGTTAAGTCCCCTTGTTTGGAGAACTAGGAGATTTGGTCTTCAGCTTTAGGGGGTCTATGTTATCTTTCATTCTCTTAATCTTGGGTACAAATAGATTGACTTGAAAATGTTATCTTTCTCCATATGTCCACAAAGCAAAATGTCTAGATGCCTCAAAAGATTGGTTTCACACATTTATGCTATTCTAATATAAACCAAATATGGCGATTTAACGTTGTAAAAATTAATTTGATTGTGGTCTTTAGACCCTGAGTTGATTAAAATTACTCTAATTCAATAAATTTATCTATCTGCTAACCATAACATAGTTACACAAGATTTGAAAAGAATTGCCCTTGTTTTTAATTCTATTTTGTCATGATTTTGCTAATTGCATTGCCCACCAAAATTAGCACCTAGTTGTTAAATGGTATGGAAGCGCACAAGTCACTTAAAGCAAAGCTGGAACTGAACCAATGTGAGAGAAGACACTAGCTTCAGGCAATCTGAAATGACTCCATCCTCTTTGGAGCTTACTAACTAGAAGGTACTTGAAAGTTATATTGATTATAATACCATAAATAACTGTAAATTAATGGATCTTTTTCCTGAGTACACACATTTTTTCTCTCCTTTATTCCTAATGCATGGGTAAGCAGAAGGACACTTCATCCTGCTACTCCATGTGGGCTCTCATCCAATAAAAGGGACACAGACACTAAAGAATGATCATACAAAACACTAAATATATCATTTCCCATTAGCACAGCACACATCCTATTCCTGGTAGTGGAAATTAGGCCATGCTAATGTGAGAGCCCAATAATGAGAGCATAAAAATTAATACACAGCTCTGAGTTTCAAGTTTCCAAGAATCAACCTAATTCTCTTTTTAATATGATAACTGGTAGAGAAGCTAGGCTTTTGGTAAAAGAAGAAGAAAGAATAGTGTGATGTTAATTTTATGTGCCAACTTGGCTAGTCCACGGTACCCAGATATTCTAGATGTTTCTGTGAAGGTATTTTTTAGATTACATTACCATTTAAATCAGTAAACTTTCATTAAAGCAGATTATTCTCCTGTAATGTGGGTGGGCCCCATTCAGTCTGTTGAAGGCCTTAGTGAAAAAGACTGATCTTCCCCAAAGAAGAAATTTCTGCCAGCAGACTGCTTTAGGGCTTGAACTACTGCATCAACTCTTCCCCAGGTCTCCAGCCTGCCAGCAAACCCTGCAGATTTGGAACTTGCTAGCCCCTACAATTACATGAGCCAACTCCTTTAAGTAAATTTCTCTTTTTTTCTCTATGTCTACACATCTATATCTATCCTATTGGCTTTCTTTCTCTGGAGAACCTTAACTAATGCAGATAGCAAGGGGTTTGCAAGTAACATTTGAAAGTAGGAATGTGGGAGTGAATAAGGAAGGAGCCTGGGAAGGACGAGATGACTCACTGAGCAGCTAATGTATGTGTAATGAGTTGGACAACCACACAGACTAGCTGAAGCACCTCCTGGCTGTGACACAGGCTTTATACTCAGACCAAACTACTCACTTAACATAGGCCAGCACACAGGAAGAGGGAGCTAAGGGTTGACTCATCCCTGTTCACAACAAAGGTTTGAACTCTTCCCAGATTGTTCCTGCTTTATTTCTTGAATGTATTGAATTGCAGGGGAGGAAAAATTAATTTTCCCTCTAGCCTTCTATGTTCTTGGCTGAGACCTTTCTTTAGTAAAAAGATTAATAGAAGAAAAACGAATGAGTATGTATGGCAGCTCCACAAAGCTATGAGATTCAAAGGGGTGACCAGAACAGAAAGCTTTTATGCCTTTTTGACAAAGAAATAATAAATTTGTGAAGAATTAGCAAGACAAAGGAGTTTGGGCTAGGGAGTAGTAAAATGGTGAAGAAGTAACAAAGTTTGTTATATAAGCCTTCTTGGCCCTGCCTTTCCTATCTCTGGTAATAAGGATATCTTCCACCTTCCTGGTACCTTTCATATGGGAAATTTATCTCCTTCTGATTGGCTGTTTCTCAAATACCTTTAATTCAAAATTATCAATATGCCACAGTGGCATGTTTTGTGGTGACATTCTGAACCCCTACATAAGTGAACTCTGGTTCCATCCCTGCCTGCCACCTCATCTCTCATCATCACCATCATCCCCACTACCTGACGATAGAACTGGTTTCTTCAGCTTTACCCTTGGCAACCTCCCATGGATGTGCTGTGACATGTCTCCTCTAGCTTTATCCATTCTTGACATTTCTCCAGACAGGTCCCAATCTCTAGCCCCATCCCTCGGATGTTGGCCATTCATTAAGGAGAGACTCATACCTGCTCATTTAATCTCAGCAGCAGGGTCTTTCTTCATTTTAGGGCGATGAGGTCCTCTCAGTCCTTGGCTCTCGTTTTGTTTTGTTTTGGTTTTGGTGTTGTTTTTTTTAAAATAATATGCGTAGAGTGACTTTCCTGGCAGTCCAGTGGTTAAGACTCTGTGCTTCCAATGCAGGGGGCGCAGGTTCAATCCCCGCTCAAGGAACTAAGATCCTCCCACAGGCTGTGCAGTGCGGCCAAAAGATTAAAAAAAATTAAAAATAAAAATACGTGTAGAGACTTTTATAAAGGAAACAAAGATATTACGTGTAAAGAGCTAAACCAATAAGAGAATATTAATAAAATACAACTTGACAGCTAACTAAAGTATTTATATGTGTATAAAACTAACAGTATAACAGATATGACTGTAGTTTATCTCCATTTTATGGATGATAACACTGAGGCTCAGAGTTTTCTCCAAGAGATTTGCTCTCAGTTGGGTCTAATTCTGTATTGGCTATCAGATTCTGTAAGGGTAATTCTGTAAGTCTCACAGCTGGATTCTAATTCTGTACTGGCTACCAGATTCCAAAGCTGGAATATATATATATATATATATATATATATATATATATATATAGTTATTTTTGGCTGCATTGGTCTTCATTGCTGCTCGCAGGCTTTCTCTAGTTGCGGTGAGCGGGGGCTACTCTTCATTGCAGTGCGCAGGCTTCAGTGTGGTGGCTTCTCTTGTTGCAGAGCACGGGCTCTAGGCACACAGGCTTCAGTAGCTGCAGCACATGGGCTCAATAGTTGTGGCTCACGCACTCTAGAGCACAGGCTCAATAATTGTGGCGCACAGGCTCAGTTGCTCCTAGGAAGTCCCAATATCTATTTCTAAAATATTTTTTAAAACACTTTTTAAAAGCCATGAACAGGGACTTCCCTGGTGGCACAGTGGTTAAGAATCCGCTTACCAATGCAGGGGACACAGGTTCGATCCCTGGTTTGGGAAGATCCTGTATGCCACAGAGCAACTAAGCCCATGCACCACAACTACTGAGCCTGTGTTCTAGAGCCTGCAAGCCACAACTACTGAGCCCACGAGCCACAACTACTGAAGCCTGTGTGCCTAGAGCCCACGCTCCTCAACAAGAGAAGCCACTGCAATGAGAAGCCGCACACCACAACGCTGAGTAGCCTCCTCTCTCTGCAACTAGAGAAAGCCCATGTGCAGCAACGAAGACCCAATGAAACCAATAAATAAATAAGTAAATTTATTTTTAAAAAATTTTAAAAAGGCATGACCAAACATTAATGGTCCTTTTCTGTTTCTTCTCTCACTCAGTCTCACTGCATCATTTGAAAATACTGACATTTCCTTTCTTCTTGAAATTTCCTCCTTTCTTATTTTCCTTGCCAGTTCTTTCTCCTAGTTGCTTTATTTCTCCTGATGTCCCTCCTTCCTCGCTAGCAACTCTTCCTCTGCACGGTCACTTCTTTTTCTCTGTCCAGCTTTTAAATAGTAGCCCTCCCACCTCCCACAAGTACTGTCCTGGGCTTTCTTATCTTTTTTTAACTCTATACTAGGACTTCTCAAACTTAAAATGCATACAAATCACCTGGGGCTCTGTTAAAATGCAGATTCTAGTTGAATAGGTCCTGTGTAGGGACTGAGATTCTGCATTTCAACAAGCTTTCAGGTTACAGTTTTGATGCTGATTGTATTAGTTCTCTATTGCTGCATATAAATTACTCCAAAATTTAGCAGTTTAACACAGCAAATGTATTATTTCACACAATTTTTTAAGGGTCAGAAAACCTGGGAGCTGGATGGTTCTGGCTCAGGATCTCTTGTGAGGCTGTAGGCAAAATGTTGGCAAGGGCTGAAGTTCAAGTAGGGGATCATCTGATTCAAGTATAGCTCACCCATGTGACTGTTGGAAGGAGTTCCTAATCGTTGGGTTATTTTAATGTCCTCAGGACATGGCAGCTGACTTCCCATACAACTAGTGATTCAGGAATGCAAAAGAAAACCACAGTGTCCTTTATTACCCAGCCTCAGAAGTCACACTGTCATTTGTATGACATCCTGCTAGTTATACAAGTCAGCCTTATTCAGTGGGAGGAGACTGCACAAGGTCATGAATACCTAGACATGGGGACCATCTTGGATGCTGGCTTTCACAGTGGTCCAAGGGCCGTGCTCAGAAGATCAAGGCTTTACACAGTGTTACTCCCATAGTATCAGATTTCACTTATATATGAATAAGCCTTAAATGTTTTTATCACCCTTATGTTTCTCCTGAGTTTCATAGTTATATATCTAATTGCCAAATTGCCATACCCTGTCATTTGAGACGTATCTCAAAACTCAACATGCTCCAAAATGAACTAATTTCTGCTGTCAAACATACTCCTCCTTCCAAGTTCTCATCCTCTGAGGATGGAATACAGTGTTAGTACCTACACAGGTGTTCAAGGAAAGAATCTGAGAATCAATGACTCCTTCTGTGTCACTTTCATATATCTTATCAGTTCCCAAGTCCTGCATTTTTGCCTTCTAAATATCACCCTTCCTCACCAACCTTATTGTTCTTGCCTTAGAAACAGACCAATTGGCCTTAAAACAACTTTCCTTAATCTAATTCCACTAATATTCGAATTTTTGACATAGTCACCTAAAATTTATTTGAAGCATTCCATATAGATAGGAAAACATCAGCCCCTTTTAAGTATTTTTCCATACTTTCTGTAGTTTTTTTTTTCTATTTTACCTACTATTTATCCTTAAGAATTTTTAAAAAATACAGTTGTCTAAGGACATTTCCAATGAATGACATTCTTCTAATATGATTTTATATTAATGCATTTTGTATGCAATATGATGTTAATCTCATTCTAAATATGAAATCAAGTCCCCCTAAAACTGAGTTCCTCTGCCAAGCTTATGATTAACCTCTTTATCCACAACATTATTCCCTTTCTTGTACAACACCTGTTCCCATTAAGATTGAGGAGTATCAAAGAAAAGGGGGTATTGAACCCACATACAAGCCCCTGTGTACCTATTTTTGAAGTAAAAGACTTTTGCTTTAGTTTCCCAGGCTGCCTCTGAGTCTGAAAAGGCTGCTGCAAGAATTAATGATTAGCAAATGTGAAGATGGAGAAACAAAGAATACTTTTTGGGCCAGGAAACTGTTGATAATTTAGAGTATAAACCAGCCATATAGCAGAGTCAGTGAACTCCCAGTTCCCTGAAATGTGTGTGTGTGTGGGGGGGGGGGTAATATATATATGCCTGACTCACATTCCTAAGTCATTTTTATAGGAAGCAGACCCCTACCAGATGAAATTGCTGACCACAAACATGTAGACCTCAGACAGGTTGAAACCAAAAGATTGGTGATGCTCAAAACTTCACCTTGATGCCAACCAATCCAAGAATTGTGCGTGAGCTGCTCAGACACCCTGCAGTCCCCCCCCCCACACACACACTGTCAGTCAGGAAATACTGGTATGATAAACAGTTTACAATTGCTTGCTTCTTGGTTTTTGCAATATAGATTAAGTTTTTTTAAGGGTTAAAAATTATAATATACATGTAATTAAAAGCTGCTAGAAATAATAAGGGAAATGTTTCAATGTTCAAGGAAAGCAGGATGTATTTTTTTTATGTAAAAGAATGTGCAAAGAATGGAAATGCATTTGTTGTGAAAAAGAAGGATGATTTTGTCCTAGAGCTGGTTGTTTCTGCATAGAAAAATAAGGGACAAACTAATATGAATATAGAAAGTGATGGTAGGTTTGTGGAAAAGAAACCTTGAGAAAATGGTTTTGTGCTTGATGAAGAGAGGCTAAGATTAGATTGAATTTAATTAAGTAACTTTTATTATTAAAAGTAAACTGGGACTCCCCTGGCAGGCCAGTGGTTAAGACTTCACCCTTCCACCGCAGAGGGTGTGGGTTCAATTCCTGGTCAGGGAACTAAGATCCCATATGCCGTGGGAAGCACGGGGTAAAAAAAAAAAAAGGTAAACTCTTACAAGACTGGAGTTTGGTTTTCTCTCTCTCTGCTGGGAAAACAAAGCATTCTTGGCACATCCCTTTTGATAAGAGAACTTGTGTATTCCTTTGCCTTTAAGTGATCTGTATTTGCTTTTGCCATTTTTTTCTGATTGTGACTATTTTTGCTCACAAAATGGATTTATTTCATAAATTAGCACATGCTCAATGTTCCTTCCTGATTATTTCAGCCTAATATTCTGAAAGTAAGAGTAAAAAACTATTAGGGATATATCCAATGCAAGTTTAGTGTATTCTACTTCATTTTTCATACTGCATAAATCATAAAGTGGTAAATCTGGATTTGAAGATATTTATCAATATAAACGAACATATTTTAACCTAGCTTTTAAGCAAAGCTTTTTTAAAAAATAAAAGTAATACATTTTTTATTTTGAAAAATACAAGTTTTAAAAAATCAGCCATAATTAGAGCCAGATTATGAACATTAGAAGCTCTAATGTTGAAAAAAAAATGATTGTCAACTTTCAGCATAATTCTTTTTTAATCACAAAATTCAAAACTTACATATATGTTGATTTTGAACAGGTTATTTCTAGATTTTTCTGAAGCACTATTTTGAAGCTGAACTTTCCCCTCTCCTCCTCACCCAGTCTCTCTGTCTCTCTGATTTTATGTGTTCTGTTTTGCTGCTGTCCTAGTTGCAGTTTTCATTTACTTATTGCAAAATCTGTCATTTTCCACGGCCCTACTCCTTCACTTAACAAATTCGTATTGAGCATGTGATATGAGCCAGGTGTTGTATTAGGTGCTAAGAATACAATGGCGAGCAAAAGGAAAATAGTGCCTGTGCTCCTGAAGTCTATAGTCAGTCATGGGTGTTAGTTGTTTAAAAAAATTATCTGTAAATAAATAGAGAATTTCATACTGTGATCAGTGCCTTGAAGGGAAAGGGGTGAAATGAGAGTTGATCTCCCTAATTTAAGGGGCCAGAAGACTGTTCTCTCCTGAGAAGGAGACATTTTTGAGCAGAGATCTTAATTCTAGTTAGGAGTTAGCCAGGCAAAGGGAGGAACTGAGAGCAGTCCAACCAAAAGGAACCTTAGCTGTGAAAGCCTGAAGGCATGAAGGAGCTTGCTGCACTAGATAATCAGAAAGGAGGCTGGTGTGAATGGAGGACAATGAGGAAGGAGAGCTGGAAAGGCAGGTGAGGCAGGATCATATACAGCTTTTATGTCTTCAGAAGAGTCTTGGTCTTTATCTTCAGTTACCCATTGAGAAACCACTGAAGGAGTTTAAGTAGGGGAATGACAATACTTGTGTTTTTAAAAAATGCCTTGGGTTTCAGTGTCACAAAGGACTTGGAGAGGAGCAAAAGTGAAGCAGAGGGACTGTTGAGGCCAAAAGCAACCAGATGAAGGTAGCTTGGGCTAGGATGGTGGCCCTGAAAAGGAGGTATGGGACACTTGCTGCACTTTCAGGAGGTACAGTAACACTGGAGGGTGACTTATTGCATATGGAGACAATGAGGAGGAAGGTGGTGTCAAAGCATAGAGTCATAGTGTGGTCAACTGGAGAACAGAATCTGGCAAAGAGTCTATGTGTGTAAACATAACAATGATTTGAGTGTCAAATATTTGTGAAGCATTTTCTCAAATATTTCACAATTTTGAAAAGTAGGTATCATCTCTATTTCTTAAGAGAAGAAACTGAGGCTTAGGCATTTTTGTGCTATCTAGTATGGTAGCCACTAGCCACATGTGGCTATTTATTTTTAAATTAAATAGGACTAAAAATCAAGTTCTTCATTCATACAAGTCCCACTGTAAGTGCTTAATAGTCATATGTGACTAGTGGCTACTCTATTGGACAGTGCTGAATTATACAACATTTCCATTATACAGACGTGCCATTGGACAGCCCAATCTAAGTAACTCTACCTGAGCCCATTGCTGGTAAGTCATGGAGTGGTGGTTTGAGAGCAGATTTGTTTGACTGCAAAGCCTGCTCTTTCTACCAACAGGAGGATGGACACCAAGAATGCTGCTTGATTCTGAGCTAAAGGTGTCCTAAACAAGGACTCACTGAGGATGGCCTGACCTGACCAGAACCAACCTGAGAATGCAAATGAGTGAGTCTTAAGGGGCCAAGCAGGTTGCTCTGGTTGAAATAGGAGCTGATGTTGTAAGAAACAAGCAATGACTAATTCATTGATTTAGTCACTCACAGTGAACATGTAACTCATAGTCCATTTTTGAGAGTGAAAGAGAGTACTACTAATGATTATACCAGACAAGAGGCAAAAAGCAGGACTGTGCTGATCATACTGGGTCACCCTGCTAATCAAGCCCCATGTGTGGTAGAAGCATACAAAAGTTATTTTAAATTTACCTTAATTTTTTTTGCAGCTCTTGTGTAATTATTCTTTTAGAATAAAGACCGTAAGAAAATTGAAAACACATCAGTCCTTTGTGGTTCAACAAACAATGTAACTTTACAAGTTAAAGATATAACAAGAGTCTTTTATATCATTTTTATATCATTAACTCAAACAAAAATGCCTTCATAAAGTGACCAAGAAAATGTGCCACTGATAAATGTTGTTAAAATGAGAAGGAAACACAATTATGAAATTTACTCAGCAATACCACTTGCTGGCTGAGTGTTCTTGGATAACACACTCAACTTTTCAATACATCACTTTCCTCATCTGTAAAATTAATTTCCTATTGCTGCATAACAAATTACCCTAAAACTTAGATGCAGTCTAACTGGGCAGACCCGAGGCTCAGGGGCTCTGTCAAGAGAGCTGCTGCAGTCATCTCAAGCTTGGCTGGGCTGGAGGATCTCCTTCCCTCCCTGAGCCTCTCCACACAGTTACTCCTGACATGGCAACTGGCTTCCCCCAGAGCAAATGATCCAAGAGAAAACAGAGGGAGCCACCAAGATGGAAGCCACTGTGGCTTTTATAACCCAGTCTTGAAAGCGATAAATACATCTTTTGCCATCTACCAATGGCCACACAGACCAACTGGCACAGTGTAGAAGGGAGCCATATAAGGGTGTTATATGGTTCCAAGAGGCAAGGATTGGGAGCTACCTTGGAGGGTGGCTACCACAGGTGCAAATTGTTTTGTTTGGCCTTTTGTTTTACCTCAAAACTATAACAAAAACAGGGGGGTTACCAAGTGGTTGACAAGTGGATTCAGAAAGACGTGTGCATTAAGAACAAAGAGGCCTGATGAATTATACATTGCATTAAGCTTCTGAAATCCTAGAGAAAGAAGACATTGCGTGAGAACAAATTGCCCATGCCACTCAGTTATGAATCATACTTTGAGAAACCATATGGGGATACGAGAATGAAAGAAGTAAAGCAGTATGTACTACTTGGACACATTCCATTTTGTTGAAAAGTTAAAAATCAGTACTCCAGAAGAGTTTCATTCAAGGCTGGATGTGTCTCCTTTTGAGGTGCCTCTTTTTATGTGGACACCACACAGAGAATCACAGAGCTGAACAGGATCCAGAAGATAATCTGGTGCTAGTCCAACCCCGTGGCCTGCAAGCCCAGGGAGTTTATGAGGCTTTTTTCAAGTTACATAACTGGTTTATAGCAAAGGCAGGAGGAGAGCATCATCTCCTAATTCCCAGCCCAGAGTTTACATACCTCTTACCAATAGGGCAAACTTGACCCACTTACTTTTTGTTGCTTCAGTGTCCATTATCTATAAAATGGAGATAATATTAAAACCTACCTTGTTAAGGTTGTTCTGAGGATAAAAATAGTCAGGTCATATAAGTGAACATTTTAAAAAATGTTGCTTCTTATTATGTTATCCACCATTGCAAATGTAAAAAGAGCAAACAGGGTCCTTCTTTAACAAGGAAGTATATGACCTGGCTTATTTCTTTGTTTTTACATTTTATGGGAATATAGTTGATTTACAATGTTGTATTACCTTCAGGTCTACAGCAAAGTGATTCAGTCATACATACACATATATTAATTCTTTTTCATATTCTTTACCCATATAGGCTGTTACAGAATACTGAGTAGAGTTCCCTGTGCTATACAGTAGATCCTTGTTGGTTATGGCTTTTATATATAGTAGTGTGTGTATGTTAATTCCAAGCTCCTATTTATCCCTCCCGCCCCCCATGTTTCTCCTTTGGTAACCATACATTTGTTTTTGAAATCTGTGAGTCTGTTTCTATTTTGTAAATAAATTCATTTGTATCGTTTTTAAAAATTAGATTCCACATATGAGTGATGTCATGATATTTGTCCTTCTCTGTCTGACTTACTTCACTTAGTATGGTAATTTCTAGGTCCATCCATGTTGCTGCAAATGGCATTATTTCATTCTTTTTATGGCTGAGTGATATTCCATTGTATATATGTACCTAATCTTCTTTATCCATTCTTCTGTTGATGGACATTTAGGTTGCTTCCATGTCTTGGCAATTGTAAATAGTGCTGCAATGAATATTGGGGTTGCATGTATCTTTTTGAACTATGGTTTTCTCTGGATATATGCCCAGGAGTGGGATTGTTGAATCATATGGTAGTGCTATTTTTAGTTTTTTTAAGGAACCTCCATACTGTTCTCCATATTGGTTGTACCGATTTATATTCCCACTAACAGTGTAGGAGGATTCCCTTTTATTCACACCCTCTCCAGCATTTTTTTTTTTTTTTTTTTTTTTTGTGGCCTGGCTTATTTCTAAGCCTGGTGTCTGCTCCTCTGTAGGGATGTTGAGCAAGGACCTTACCTGGGTCAGTCACGTAGAGTGGAGGCTTAAGAAGAGGGTTAAGGTCAAGCCAGAAAAACAAGTCCAATGCGAGTCTCCAGTTGAAAAGAGTCTAAGAATATCAGGAGGCATCCTGGGAGACAAAGAGAAGAAAAGTTGATTCAAGAGGGCAGATACGAAATTGATTTGTATTCATCCCTGAGATGGGGTGTTACTCTCTGGGACAGTTTTTGCGTAGTCCTCATTCATGCTTTTGTGGAAAAAACAGATTTTTAAATTTTTAAAATTTTTATTCTATTTGCATTATTTTTATTTTTACATAAATGTTATGTGGTAAGATATTGATTTTAATTCTGAGTCAAGATTTGAAGAAGTGATTTTTTAAAATAAATTTATTTTATTTATTTATTGGCTGTGTTGGGTCTTTGTTGTTGCACACAGGCTTTCTCTAGTTGCTGCGAGGGCTTTGCGTGGGCTCCTCGTTGTAGTGGCTTCTTTGTTGCGGAGCACAGGCTCTAGGTGCATGGACTTCAACAGTTGTGGCACACGGGCTCAATAGTTGTGGCTCACGGGCTCTAGAGCGCAGACTCAATAGTTGTGGCGCTCAGGTTTAGTTGCTCCACGGCATGTGGAATCTTCCCATAGCGGGGCTTGAACCTGTTTCCCCTGCATTGGCAGGCGGATTGTTAACCACTGGGCCACCTAGGAAGTCCCTGAAAAAGTGATTTCTGATCCTGCCTATATGATGTTCTGGAAAAGGCAAAATTACAAAGATGGTAAAAGTGATTGTCAGAGGTTGGTGGAGAGAGGCATGAATTGTCAGAGCACAGAGGATTTTTAGAAAAGTGAAATTATTCTGTATGATATAATGGTGGATATGTGGCATTATACATTTGTTCAAATTTATAGAATGTACACCAAGAGTGAACCCTAATCTAAGCTATGAATTTTGGATGATAATGATCTGTCAGTGTGGTCTCATTGATTGTAACCACTCTGATGTGGGATGTTGATTGTGGGGGAGGCTGGGGTGGGGATGGACAGGGGTATATGAAAACTCTCTGTACTTTCTGCTCAATTTTATTGTGTTTCAAAACTGCTCTAAAAAACAAGGTCTATTTTTTAAGTGATTTTTTCCTTTTAAGGTTTTGTTATGAATTTTTTCAAAAATACAAAAGTAGAAAGAATAGAATGAACTCATCAAGCCAGCTTCCATAATTATCAACACACAGCCAATCTTGTTTAATCTATACACCCATTCATTTCCCTCCACCCACTCCACTCAGTGATTTTGAAACAAATCCGAGACATCAAACCACCTCATCAAGCCAGATTAATTACAAGGAGCTGAGAAAGACTGAACCAAACAAAGCAGAGACTCACTGTAACATAAGATTTCAAAAGTCCTCACCATTTTCCTCATTATGCAATAATAGCTAAAAATAGAAATTTCAAAATAACTTCATATTCAGTCATGCAAGCTGATCATGTAAATTACTTCAACATGAATTATTTTCTTATATTTTGCCTTTTAAAAAAATTGAAGTATATAGTTGATTTACAACATTATGTTATTTTCAGGTGTATAGAATAGTGACTGAGTATTTTTATAGATTATACTCCATTATAATTTATTATAAGAGAATGGCTATAATTCCCTGTGCTATACAGTATATTCTTGTTGCTCATCTTTGTTAGATAGTAGTTTGTATCTGTTAATCCTAAAATCCAAATTTGTCCTTCCCTTCTTCCCTTTCTGTTTTGGTAACCACAAGTTTGTTTTCTATACCTGTGAGTTGTCTTCTGTTTGCGTATAGATTCATTTGCATTATTTTTAGATTCCACATATAAGTGACACGATACAGTATTTGTCTTTCTCTGACTTATTTCACTAAGCATAATATTCTCTAGGTTCATCCACAGTGCTGCAAATGGCAGAATTTTATTTTTTTTTACAGCTGAGTACTATTCCATTGTATATACGTACACACCACATCTTCTTTATCCATTCATCTGTTTATGGGCACTTGAGTTGTTTCCATGTCTTGGCCATTACAAATAGTGCTGCTAAGAACATTGGGGTGCGTATATCTTTTCCAATTAGTGATTTTGTTTTCTTCCAATATATATCCAGGAGTGGAATTGCTGAATCATATGGTAGTTCTATTTTTAGTTTTTTGAGAAGCCTCCATGCTGTTTCCACAGTGGCTGTACAAATTAACATTCCCACCAACAGTGTACAAGGGTTCCCTTTTCTCCACACCCTTACCAACATTTGTTATTTGTAAGCTTTTGACAATAGCCATTCTGACAGGTGTGAGGTGATATCTCCTTGTTTTGATTTGCATTTATCTACTCATTAGTGATGTTGAGCTGAGCATCATGTGCCTATTTACCAGATAGCCATCCTTATGTCTTCTTCAGAAAAATATCTATACAGGTCTTCTGCCCATTTTTTGACTGAGGTTTGTTTTGTGTGTGTGTGTGTGTGTGTGTGTTTTGACATTGAGTTGTATGAGCTGTTTATAGATGTTGGATATTAACCCCTTATCAGTCATATCATTTGCAAATATTTTCTCCTATCCAGTAGGTTTTTTGTTTTGTCAGTGTTTTCCTTTGCAGTGCAAACACTTTTAAGTTTAATTAGGTCCCATTTGTTTTTTGTTTGTTTGTTTTTTGCTTTATTTCTTTTGCCTGAGAATAAAAACATATATTGCTACAACTTATGTCAAAGAGTGTTCTACATGTGTTCTCTTCTAGGTGTTTTATGGTTTCGGGTCTTACATTTAGGTCTTTAAACCATTTTGAGTTTATTTTTATATATGGTGTGAGGGAGTGTTCTAATTTCATTCTTTTACATGTAGCTATTCAGTTTTCCCAACAGTACTTGTTGAAGAAACTCTTTTCTCCATTGTATATTCTTGCCTTTTTTGTCATAGATTAATTAACCATAAGTGCATGGGTTTATTTCTGTGTTCCCTGTTCTGTCTCATTTATCCACTTGTCTGTTTTTGTGCCAGTACTTTAGATTTCTTTCTTTTATGTCCAAAATTTTTTGGATAGTTTTTCCCTAAATCCACAGTATCTCCATCTTTCCCAACCTCCAAATTTAATTTTTTCTATACTCTCAAAACTATCTCTCTATAAAAATTGGGAAATGTCATGACCATCGTAATGACAAAGTGAATGATTTACAAAAACTCTAAAAGAGAAAAATGAAACACTATAAAATAGTGTCTAAGTTTTCTTATGACCCTTAAATATGTTTTAAAAAGTAAGTAAAGCCCATGCTTTTATTATCATATTTTCTTTAGCGCCAGGATGGCTCTTTTGGGGCAGGGTTCTTATTTACCACTTAAGTAAGCTATGATGGGTCACAGCTTGGCCAAAAGTCCTAGAATGATGAAGTCAGTGACCTGAGCTTCCTCAGGAACTAGTGATATAACTTCATATGATATGCCTAGAAACCCTGACAATAATATCACTTGATAAATTAGGGCAGGGCTGGAGATCCTATTTTTGATCAATATTACTGTCGGTCATATTGCAATAAGGATCTCCATTTAAACATGCTGTATTTAGTACCATGTTTATCTCCACTACCTATCAAGACTCACTGAAACTAGAGTACGGAAATTTAAAAGATGTGATGCCAAAAGAATAAAGAAAAATGGAGATTAAAAAAAGAAGAGATGAGAAAAGAGCAGGTAAAAGGTCAACATTTTAGACACTAGAAATTAGACACATGAATGATAACTGATGTATAAAGCTGAAATTGAATTGTTACTGGGAGAAAAGCCAATAAAAAGTAAGGTATTTCCTACTACAGTGTACCTCCTCCTCTTACTGCTGCCACTGAAAGCACCAGGCCCATCTGCAGGTGGATGTTAGAAGCAGGGTTAAAAACTAGAGGACTGATCGATATTTGATATGAGGAGCAAATATACCAAGTATAAGGAGTTCAAGATCCCCATGCACACCCTATGTAGCCAGGCTAGTTCCTCACTCCTGCAGAAGACAGGTTGATTCTTTTTGAACCATGGAGTCAATGGAGCTAGAGACATTGTCACAGAGAAGAACAAACCTGACTCCATCTTGAATCTATTCCTTTAGCTCTAACCTTTGTGCTCTGTTGCCCCTGTTTAGTCAACTGGCTCTGCACCTTTGCTAAAGAATGTTGTCTCTAGCCTGAAATGTACATAATAGCCCTGTCTCAAGTCTCTGCCTCAGAGGCTTGACCTTTAAAGGTATAACACTTTAAAGCTAAAAAGTTGCAGAACAGAAAATTAGAGGTTTATGAGAACATGGTAACCAGACCTATCTGGGCAGCTGCAAGAAGAAAGGATTATCACATCCGCTCTGTTCAACAACCAGCCACATCCCCTTACCTTTTAGTAAAAAAGGAGCCTGAATTCTAACATGGATAAGATGGTTCTTTGGGACACTAGTCAACCATCTTCACGGTCTACTCACTTTCCAAATAAAGTTGCTGTTCCTTGCCCCAACACCTGTCTCTCAATTTATTGACCTATCATGTGGCAAGGCAGCCGTGAGCTTGGATTCAGTAACAACATTACTTACAGCTGAAAGTGGTGGAAAGGCACTGAATTGAAGGCAAGTATAGAAATCTACATCCTCAAAAGTGAGATTTCCAAATCTTCTCCCCTCCACCACCAACCTCCATATAGCTTCCAGAACATGAATGATAAATCCATAGGCAGAAGATTGGGGAATCTCTCTCTGAGGAAACTGACTAAATCAAGAAAAAAATATTGACATTCAGGGGCCTCCACTTGATCATGCTGTGATGAAGACCAGCAGTCAGCAAGGCCTACAATGTACAGGAATTCCTAGCAGCTTTTTAGGGATTGTGTTGCTGGCTGCAGAGCTTCAGACAATGGCTCTCTGATTGTCCCAGAGATTTCTTAAACTTCTTTCTTCTGTTTAAATCATCCAGAGGAAATTCTGTTGTGCACAACTAAAAATCATGAAAATTAGCATACAATGAAAAATAGAATGCTACCCAGATGTTAAAATTGTGAAGGTCATTGTTGTGTCCTCATATACAAAGATTTCCAAGTTATGTTGTTAAACAACAAAAAAGAAAAGATGCAGAACAATGTGTAGTATTCAAAATAAATACAATAAAATATATATAAGAAGGGCCTTTAGATTCACTGAAATATATATTAACGTGATAGGATGCTGAAATATCGCCATATATTAGGAGTCAGATTGTCATTTTGTGGAAAGAACAAAACCTTAGTATAAAGCAGACCTATGTTCAAACCCTA
This sequence comes from Hippopotamus amphibius kiboko, assembly GCF_030028045.1. Lineage (NCBI taxonomy): Eukaryota > Metazoa > Chordata > Mammalia > Artiodactyla > Hippopotamidae > Hippopotamus > Hippopotamus amphibius. Next base: position 54,874,882 of record NC_080188.1, read on the forward strand.
GTTTTGGTGATGAATGAACATGAAGTCCTTGACAAATCTCTATCCTTACCTTCTCTGAAGTTCTGTAAAATAATGGCAATATCTGGTGCTATCATTGTAAACATTAAAAGAGAATGTGGTAGTTTGCAAGGCAGAAATAGAGACACAGATGTAGAGAACAAATATATGGACACCGAGGGGGGAAAGCAGGGAGGGGCTGGGGGGGGATGAATAGGGAGATTGGGATACCAAATTGCAGACTCTAAATATATGCAGTGTATTGTCTGTTAACTGTATCTCAATAAAAGTTCTAAAAAAGAAAAAAAAGAAAAACTTAAATTTGAAAAACACATGCCAGATATTTTTGTGCAATATTTGTATTAATAAATTTATTTAAAATAAAAAAAGAGAGAGAATGCGGTAGAGCTCTGAGTATAGTGCCTGGCCAGTTTCAGGCTTTCAGTAAGTGATACCCACTTAGCTAGTGATATTCCCCCTCAATTACCGCATGGGTGGGAAACCCTACACCCTGCTTTGGTTCACATCATGGGGTGTCTGAGGGAAGTGGAGGAAGGCTGGAATAGGCAATGCACTGGTTGTCCTGCATCAAAGCAGAGTGTGGGTTATTGGCAGTTACACTCTGGGCTGAGGAACCTTAGCCTTATGAAAAAAGAAACTTGGCTGGCATCCCTTCTCTCCGTTTGTCTCATCCCCAAGAAGCTCTGGCTATAGAAATGGATACCCTAACCAGTGGAGTGGGTAGGCATGGGTGACTGGGAAAATGAGGACTGAATAGCTAAGCCATCCAGTTGTGTGAGGCTAAGTGCCACTTAGGATGGTAATGTAGTGGATATGCTGGAAAATCAGCAAGGACTAGGCACCACCAGCCTCCCAAAGCCAGTCACAGGTGTGGCATTGCCACATCAAGCCAGCTGTTTGAGGCTCTGCTTCACAGAGAGGTAGAATTAACAGAAAAAATTTCCTGTGAAATCCAGGCCTTAAAAGTTGTGCTTGGGAAAATGCTTTATACTGTTAAGTGAAGGCGGAATAAAGAAGACTAAAATGCAGTGTGTGGAGATGCTCGCGTGTGTGTGTATAGCCGTCCCTCAGTATCCTTGGGGGGTAGATTGAAGTCCACAGAAGTTCAAGTCCCTTCTATAGGATGATACAGTATTTGCATGTAACCTATGCACATCCTCCTGTATACTTTAAATCATCTCTAGATTACTTGGGTAATATGTTGTAAACGCTATATAAATAGTCAGGCATGCAGCAAATTCAAGTTTTGCTTTTGGAAACTTTATGAAATTTTTTTTTAAATATTTTCAATCCGCATTTGTTGGAATCTGTGTATGTAAAACCTGCAGATAAGGAGGGCTGACTGTGTGTTATGTGTTTCCAAAGAAGACTAAAAGGGAACATGCCAAAAGGCCAGCAATAGTTTAAAGTTTAAAGCAAGATTTTAGAAAAATCCAAATCCTGGAAAAACAATATAACCATTTTAAAGGGTAAGAGTTAATAAACAACCCCAACCTCATATAATTCATGTCAATTCTGGCCAGAAAAAAAAAATCAAAGTAATCATCCTAACAACATGAAATAAATAACCCTTAGGCTGTTAGTGTTCTTTTCATCTCCTTGCTCTGGAGGCATGCTGATTTGTGGGCTTTGGTTCTTGGTTTAGATAATGATCTTTAAGATTGTTTCTGGGTGTGTCTGAAGAAGCCAGCAGGATAGCCAAAGTTGGAACGCCACAGTCCTGCAATTCATATTTTTGTTTCTCCTTTGCACAGAAAGCTGATACTCTGGGTTCAGTCTTTTCCTTTGAATTACAGGACTCAAGTAGAAGACAACAAAGAAATCTTTTCCTGATTCACATATTGAAATAAGCTTGGAGAAGTTAGGCTGTTATTATCTGCTTTTAACTTCCTCCTGGAAAGAGACACTGTTTGTGCTAAAGGATATTTCAGACCAGCAAATAATTTTCAGCTTTGTGAGCAGCCTGTGGAAATAGGAATAGCATGTTGAAGTGGTAACATCCTACTATAATTAAAATAACACTCCTTGAGCAAAATATAAAATAAAATAATTTTTTGTGTGAGTTTCCTGGCAGTCCAGTGGTTAGGACTCGGTGCATTCACTGCTGTGGCCCCAGGTTCAATCCCTGGTCAGAGAACTGAGATCCCACAAGTCATGCTGCATGGCCAAAAACCCCAAAACAACCTCTTTTTTCCTTGCCCAGCTGAGCCAATGATTTTCAATGACTAGAATGCCTGCATAAAATTGCTAATTAGAATGATAATAAGTCTTAAAAACTAATGTAAGTAGAAAGTATTTATTATTTTATAAATTTAAACCCTAGGGGGTTTATAGCATTATTTGTTCGATTTTACAGATGAGGAAACAGGCTTATGGAGATTAAATAGCTTGCCTAGCTATTCACATGTTGGGAAGTAAAGAGGCAGAATTCCAAATTAGGGCGGCCTGCCTGGGCAGCCCAGGCTCCTACCCAACAGATGGCATGGCTTTGCCAAAGCCAACCACCCGAAATGGCTTAAATGGTCAGGTCACCTCTGCTTCCCACCTCTCCATGTCCCAAACTCCTCCCTCCACTGCCTCCACTACTGCATACTACACACTGACACGGACTTGCCAGGGCAAACCTAGAACTATTGAAAAGTTTGACTCTCCTGAGGTCAGATGGACTGAGGTCAGAAAGAATGTGTATTTTAGAACAAGATTTTTAACATGCCAGGAAGAACTTGCTCTTTAAAGTAATACCATAAATAAATAAATCATTTTCAAGGCAACAGTTGTGTGTGTGTCTCAGCGTGTGTGTCTGTGTGTGTGTGTGTGTGTGTATGCATGTGCATGTTTATTTGAGCAAATTTGGATTTCTTGATATTCAGGTTGGATGGGTAGGTAGAGCACAGTCCTACAAAATACATTCCAGAATTGAGCAGTTGGGACATATAGAATGAAAAGAAGATTAAAGAACCATATTGGATTTATTATGAAATAGAGATCATTTGATTTGAAGAGAATAAGTGGATACTGAGGAACCCAGCTGCATATGCAGAGGACCAACTATAAGTCATGCTCAGGTTTTTGACTCTGTGGAGAGTGTGTGTTCCTAACGCCTGCGTTGTTCAGGGGTCAACTACATTTGCCTTTTATTAATCAGTGTTGGCTTTTGCACATAGTGTATATATTAAAGGAAATAGCATCTGAGAGTATTGTGAGCTTTATTAGGGCAGAAGCCAAAGCGGGTCTGCTTCACAGAGAAGCTGTACATACGAGAAGGGGCTTTGACAGTAAACCACCTTAGTTTCAGCCTGCCACTGCCACTTGCTAGGAATGTGACCTTGAGCAAGTTATTTAACCTCTTCTTGCATATCGGGATGGGTGATTTTACAGATGGATGGTAATTATCAAAGCACCTACGCGTGAGTGCTGTGGGGGTTAAAAGCTGACATGTAAAGTACAGGGAAGCGTGCGTGGCACTGATAGAGATGAGCTGTCATTCTTCACCACTGTTTCTCCAACCAGACTCAGAGTAACTGTTTGTTAACTGAATAAATGAACAACAAAGAATCAATTTCTTTATTCCTTTCTGGATTTGTTAATGGGAATAAACAATATGGCAATTCCATAGTACTGACGTACAGAAGGTATTCTTTACTGTCAAAATGTATAAAGGTATTAGATCCATCAGAGTAAAAGAAGCCTGAATCAGGAAAATTCACATCAGCACGTATTATATCCATGTTAATTGCAGTCACATTTGTTTCTCTCCTTTTTAACATTCTGGAATGAGTAACTTTATTCATACAATGGTAAATATGATAATTCAGATTCGTAGTCTCATTTTTAAAATTGATTAATATGGCATCAGAATGACATTTTATCTAGTTTTGTACAAACTTTTTTAAATTTATTTTTTTATTGAGGTATAGTTGATTTACAACGCTAAGTTTCAAGGGTACATAGTGATTCACAATTTTTGAAGAGTATACTCCATTTAGAGTTATAAATATTGGCTATATCCCCTGTGCCGTACAATGTATCCTTGTAGCTTATTTATTTTATACATACGTGGTTGTTTGTACTTTTTAATCCCCTGCCCTTATCTTGCCCTCCTCTTCCCTCTCCGCACAGGTAACCACTAGTTTGTTTTCTATAGCTCTGAATCTGTTCCTTTTTTGTTAAATTCACTAGTTTGTTTTATTTTGTAGAATCCACATATAATCGATAACATAGTGTTTGTCTTTCTCTGTCTGACTTAAGCATAATACTAAGCATGATACCCTCCAGGTCCATCCAAGTTGTTGCAAATGGCAAAATTTCATTCTTTTTTTTATGGCTGGGTAGTATTCCAATGTATATATGTACTACATCTTTATCCATTCATCTGTTGATGGACACAGGTTGCTTCCATATATTGGCTATTGTAAATAATGCTGCTTTGAACATCAGGGTGCATATATCTTTTTCATTTGTTTTTTTAAAAATTTTATTGAAGTATAGTTGATTTAAAATGTGTTAATTTATGCTGTACAGCAGAGTGACTCAGTTATACATATATATATTCTTTTCATATTCTTTTCCATTATGGTTTATCACAGGATACTGAATATAGTTATCTGTGCTCTACAGTAGGACCTTGTTTTTTATCCATCCTATATATACTAGATTGAATCTGCTAATCCCAAACTTCCAATCCTTCCCTCACCCACTCTCCCTTCCCCTTCCCCTCCCCCTTGGCAATCACAAGTCTGTTCTCTATGTCTGTGAGTCTGTTTCTGTTTCACAGATATGTTCATTTGGGTCTTATTTTAGATTCCACATATGGTGATATCATATGGTATTTGTCTTTCTCTTTCTGACTTACTTCACTTAGTATGATAATCTCTAGGTCCATCTATGTTGCTGCAAACAGCATTATTTCATTCCTTTTTATGGCTGAGTAATATTCCATTGTGTATATATACCACATCTTCTTTGTCCATTCATCTGTTGATGGACGTTTAGGTTGCTTCCATGTCTTGACTGCTATGAATAGTGCTGCCATGAACATAGGGGTGCATGTATGTTTCCTTTTCTTTCTTTTTTTTTTTTAGAACTTTATTATTTTTTGGCTGCATTGGGTCTTTGCTGCTGCGCATAGGCTTTCTCTAGTTGTGGTGAGCAGGGGCTACTCTTCCTTGTGCTGCGTGGGCTTCTCATTGTGGTGGCTTCTCTTGTCGCAGAGCATGGGCTCTAGGCTTGAGGGCTTCAGTAGTTGTGGCACATGGGCTTAGGTTTTCCATGGCATGTGGGATCTTCCTGGACTAGGGATTGAACCTGTGTCCCCTTCATTGGCAGGCAGATTCTTTACCACTGTGCCATCAGGGAGGTCCCATGTTTTCAAATTATAGTTTTTTCTAGGTATATCCCTAGGATTGGGATTGCTGGAACACATGGCAACTCTGTTTTTAGTTTTTGGAGGAACCTCTATACTGTTTTCCATGATGGCTGCACCAATTTACATTCCCACCAACAGTGTAAGAGGGTTCCCTTTTCTCCACACCCTCGCCAACATTTATTATTTGTAGACTTTTTAATGATGGCCATTCTGACTGATGTGAGGTGGTACCTCATTGTAGTTTTGACTTGCAATTCTCTAGTAATTAATGATGATGAGCATCTTCTCATGTGCCTGTTGGCCATTTGTATGTCTTCTGTGGAGAAATGTCTATTAAGGTCTTCTGCCCATTTTTCAATTGGGTTGTTTGTTTTTTTTGCTATTGAGTTGAATCAGCTGTTTGTATGTTTTGGAAATTAAGCCCTTATCAGTTGCATCATTTGCAAATATTTTCTCCCAGTCTGTAGGTTGTCTTTTCATTTTGTTTATGGTTTCCTTTGCTCTACAGGAGCTTGTAAGTGTGATTAGGTCCCATTTGTTTACTTTTGCTTTTGTTTCTATTTCCTTGGGAGACTGACCTAATAAACAGTGGTTCAATTTATGTCAGAGAATGTTTTGCCTATGTCCTCTTCTAGGAGCTTTATGGTGTTATGTCTTTTATTTAAGTCTTTAAGCCCTTTTGAGTTTATTTTGTGTATAGTGTGAGGGTGTGTTCTAACTTCACTGATTACATCTGTCTATTCAACTTTTCCAACACCACTTGTTGAAGAGACTGTCTTTTGCCCTTTGTGTATTCTTGCCTTCTTTGTTGAAGAATAATTGTTTTCCATATATGTGTGGGTTTATTTCTGGGCTCTCTATTCCGTTCCATTGATCCATGTCTGTTTTGTGCCAATATATGCTGTAGCTTTGTAGTATTGTCTGAGTCTGGGAGGGTTTTGCCTCCTGCTTTCTTCTTTTTCCTAAGGATTGCTTTGGCAATTCTGGGTCTTTTATGTTTCCATATAAATTTTAGGATTATTTGTTCTAGTTCTGTGAAAAATGTCATGGGTAATTTGATAGGGATTGCATTAAATCTGTAGATTGCTTTGGGTAGTATGACCATTTTCACAATATTAATTCTTCCAGTCTAAGAGCATAGGAACATATCTTTTCAAATCAATGTTTTCATTTTCTTCAGATATACACCCAGGAGTGGAATTGCTCGATTATATGGTAGTTCTATTTTTAGTTTTTTGGGGAAGCTTCATACTACTTCCACAGTGCCTATACCAATTTACATTCCCACCAACAGTTACAAGTGTTCCCTTTCCTCCACATCCTCGTCAACATTTTGTTATTTGTAGTCTTTTTGATGATATCATCTGACAGGTATGAAGTGATATATCATTGTGGTTTTGATTTGCATTTCTGTGATAATTAGCTATGTTGAGCACCTTTTCATGTGCCTCATGGCTATTTGTATGTCCTCTTTAGAAAATTGTCTACTCAGGTCTTCTGCCCATTTTTTAATCAGGTTTTTTTTAATATATTGAGATGTATGAGTTGTTTATATATTTTGGATATTAATCCCTTATTAGTTATAACATTTGCAAATATCTTCTCCCATTCAGTAGGTTGTCTTTTCATTTCATCATTGGTTTCCATTGCTGTGCACAAGCTTTTAAGTTTAAGTAGGTCCCATTTGTTTATTTTTGTTTTTGTTTCTTTTGCCTTAGGAGACAGATCAAAAAAATATTGATACAATTTATGTCAAAGAGTGTTCTGCCAATGTTTTCTTCTAGGAGTTTATGGTTTCCAATATCACATTTAGATCTTTAATCCATTTGGGGTTTATTTTTGTATATGGTGTGAGAAAATGTTCTAACATCATTCTTTTACATGTAGCTGTCCAGTTTTCCCAGCACCACTTACTGAAGAGTCTGTCTTTTCTCCATTGTATATTCTTGCCTCCTTTGTCATAGATTAATTGACCATGAATGCATGGCTGTTTTTATGAGTGCTCTATTCTGTTTCATCAATTTATGTGCCTGTTTTTGTGCTAGTACCATACTGTTTTGATGACTGTAGCTTTGTAGTATAGTGTGAATCAAGGAGCATTACATCTCCAACTCTGTTCTTTTTCTCAAAGTTGTTTTGGCTATTTGGGTTTTTTTTTAGTTTCCATAAAAATTTTTAAATTATTTTTTCTAGTTCTGTGAAAAATGCTATTGGTATTTTGATAGGGATTGCATTGACTCTGTAGATTGCCATGGGTAGTATGATCACTTTAACAAAATTAATTCTTCCAATCAATGAACATGGTATATTTTTCCATTTGTCTATGTCATCTTCTATTTCTTTCATCAGTGCCTTATACTTTCCCAAGTACAGTTCTTTTACCTTCATAGGAAAGTTTATTCCTAGGTATTTTATTCTATTTGATGCAATTGTAAATGGGATAATTTTCTTAATTTCTCTTTCTGATAGTTCATTGTTACTGTGTAGAAATGCAACAGATTCCTCTGTATTAATTTTGTATCCCACAACTTTACCAAATTGATTTATAAACTTGAGTAGCATTCATTAGCATCTTTAGGATTTTCTATGTATAATATCACATTATATGCAAACAGTGACAGTTTTACTTCTTCCTTTCCAATTTGGATTCCTTTTATCTATTTTCTTCTTTTCTGATTTCTATGGCTAGGACTTCCAATACTGTGTTGAATAAAAATGGCAAGCATGTACATCCTAGTCTTATTCCTGATCTTAGATGAAATGCTTTCAGTTTTTCACTGTTGAGTATGTTGTTAGCTGTGGGCTTATCATATATGGCCTGTATTGTGTTGAGATATGTTCTCTCTGTACTCACTTTGTGGAGAATTTTGATCATAAATGGATGTTGAATGTTGTCAAAAGCTTTTTCCACATCTATTGAGGCAATCATATGATTGTTAGTCTTTAATTTGTTAATGTGAGGTATCACATTGGTTGATTTGTGGACATTTAACCATCCTTGCAACCCTGGGATAAATCCCACTTGATCATGGTTTATGATCCTTTTAATGTATTGTTGGATTCTGTTTGTTGATATTTTATTGAGGATTTTTGCATCTATGTTTATCAGTGATATTGACCTATAATTTTCTTTTTTGTGTAATACTTTTGTCTGATTTTGGTATCAGGGTGATGCTGGCCTTGTGAAATGAGTTTGGAAGTGTTCCTTCCTCTGCAATTTTTTGGGAATAATTTGAGAAGGATAAGTGTTAACTCTTCTCTAATTGTTTGGTAGAAATCAGCTGTGACACCATCTGGTCCTGGCCTTTGGTTCGTTAGGAGTTTTTTTTTTAATTACTGATTCAGTTTCCTTACTAGTAATTGGGCTGTTCATATTTTGCATTTCTTTCTGGTTCAGTCTTGGGAGACTGCACGCTTCTAGGAATTTGTCCATTTCTAGGTTGTCCATTTTACTGGCATATAGTAGTTCATAGTAGTCTCTTATGATCCTTTGTATTTCTATGGTGTTGGTTGTAACTTCTTTTTCATTTTTGATTTTATTGACTTGGGCCCTCTTTTTTTCCTTGATGAGTCTGGCTCAAGTTTTATCACTTTTGTTTACCTTTTCAAAGAACGAGCTCTTAGTTTTATTGATCTTTAGTCTCTATTTCATTTGTTTCTGCTCTGACCTTTATGATTTCTTTCCTTCTGCTAACTTTGGACTTTGTTTGTTCTCCTTTTTTCAGTTCCTTTAGGTGCAAGGTTAGGTGATTTATTTGAGATTTTTTCTTGTTTCCCTCATAGAATCACTTTTCCTCTGTCACACAGCTTTTGGATCAGTGTGTTTTCATTTTCATTTGTCTCTAGGTATTTATTTACTTCCTCTTTGATTTCTTCAGTGATTCATTGGTTGTTTAGTGGCATATTATTTAGCTTTCACGTGTTTGTATTTTCTGCATTTTTTTCTTCTAATTGATTTCTGGTCTCATAATGTCATGGTTGAAAAAAAATGTTTAATATGATTTCAATTTTCTTAAATTTACTAAGGCTTGTTTTGTGGCCTAGCATGTGTAGCATATGATCTTCGCTGGTAAATGATCCATGTGTCCTTGAAAAGAATGTATATTCTGCTGTTTTTGGATGAAATGTTCTATATATGTATCTATTAATCCATTTGACCTAATGTGTCATTTAAGGCCAGTGTTTCTTTATTGATTTTCTGTCTGGATGATCTGTCCATTGATGTAAGTTGAGTTATTGTTATTAATAACACACTACTCTTACTGTGTTACTATCAATTTCTCCCTTTTTGTATGTTTAATATTTGCTTTATGTATTTAGGTTTGTCTATGTTAAGTGCATATATATTTACAATTGTTATATCTTCTTCTTGGATTGATCACTTGATCATATCATTATTGAATGTCATTCTTTGTCTTTTGTAACAGTCTTTGTCTTGAAGTCTGTTTTGTCTGACTCAAGTATTGCCATCCTGGCTTTCTTCTGATTTCTGTTTGCATGGAATTCCTTTTTCCATCCCTTCAGTTTCAGTCTGTGTGTATCTTTAGATTTTATTGAGTCTCTTATAGGCAGCATATATACAGGCCTTGTTTTTGTATCCATTCAGTCACTCTACATCTTTTGATTGCAGCATTTAGTCTGTTTACATTGAAAGTAACCATTGATATATATGCTCTTATTGCCATTTTGTTAATTGTTTGGGGGTTGTTTTTGTAGTTTGTTTTTGTTCCCTTCTTCTTCTGCTCTTATATGATTTGATGACTATCTTTAGTGTTATGTCTGGATTCTTTTCTTGTTTGTATGTATCTATTATAGATTTTTGGTCTGTGGTTACCATGAGGTTTATACATAGATATAAAAATCACGTATATTTGTATCTACCTATCTACATATATATATATATAGCTCTGTGGTTTTTTAAGTTGATAAACTTTTAATTTCAAATGCATTTTATGAAAATTGCGTTTGTACTCTCCTCCCCTCACAATTACTGTTTTTGACAGTATATTTTACATCTATTGATTTGCATGTTCCTATTCTGATTATTCTGGATATGGATGATCTTACTACTTTTGTCTATTAACCTTCCTACTAGCTTTGTATGTGGCTGATTTTCTAGCTTTACTGTATATTTGCCTTTACTGATGAGCTTTTTCTTTTTGCAATTTTTATGTTTCTCGTTGTGGCCTTTAATATTTCCTGTAAACTCATTTGGTGGTGCTGAACTCTTTTAGATTTTGTTTTTTTGTTGATCTCTCCATGATATCTGAACAAAATACTTGCTGCATAGAGTATTCTTGGTTGTAGGTTTTTCCCTTTCACCACTTTATATATATTGTGACACTCCCTTCTGCACATCAGAGTTTCTGCTGAAAAATCAGCTGATAGTCTTGTGGGAGTTACCTTTTATATAAGTTGTTGCTTTTCCCTTGTTGCTTTTAATAGTTTCTCTTTATTTTTAATTTTTACCATTTTAGTTACAGTGTGTCTTGGCATGTTCCTCTTTGGGTTGATCTTGGATGGGCCTCGGTGCTTTCTGAACTTGGAAATCTGTTTCCTTTCCCAGATTAGGGAAGTTTTCAGCCCTTATATCTTCTAGTATGTTCTCTGCCCCTTTCTTCTGGGACTCTTCTAATGTGAATGTTAGCACACTTGATGTTGTCCCATAGGTCTCTTAAACTGTCCTCATTTCTTTTTATTCTTTTTTCTGTTCATTTTCAGTGATTTCCACTAAAGTCTTCCAGCTTGCTGATCTGTTGCTTTGCATCCTTTAATCTACTATTGATTGCTTCTAGTGAATTTTTTATTTCAGTTATTGTATTCTTCATCTCTGTTTGGTTCTTTATATCTTCCAACTATTAGTTGAAAACTTCTAACTTCTTGCTCTGAGCATCCATTCTTTTCCAGAATTCTTTGATCGTCTTTATGATCATTACCCTGAACTCTTTCTTGGATAGATTGCCTATCTCTACCTCACTTAGTTCCCTGCATTTGGAATATATTCCTCTGTTGCCTCATTTTGCTCAATTTACTGTTTTTATTTCTATATATCTGGTACGTTGGTTATCTTGAATGGCCTTGGAGAAGTGGCCTTTTGTAGGAGATGTCCAGTGCATCCCAGCAGTGCAGCCCCCTCTTGTCATCAGAGCTGTATGCTATAGGTGCCCCCTCTGTGGGCTGCGTGGATCCTTCGGTTGTGGTGGACTGACAACTGTGTTTGGTTTGGTAGTCTTGGTCGGCTCCTGGTCTGGTTGGTTACCAGGGCCTGCCTCATGTGGAGGCTGCCAGCTGCTGGTTGGTGGGCCGATTCAGGGTCCAAGAGATCCCAGGGCTGTTGCCTGCTCACCAGAGTGTAAAACAAGACCTGAGTCTAGTGCCAGCCCACTGACAGGCAGAGCCAGTTCCTGGAGTTTGGCTGCAGGGCCCAGGGGTCCCAGAGCTGGTGTTGGACCACTGATGGGTGGTACTAGTTCCTGACACTGCTGGCTGTGGTGTCCAGGGTATCCTGATGCTTGTTTTGGCCTTCTGGTAGGTGGGGCCAGGGCCCAGCCAGTCCCAGGGCAAGTGTTGGCCTGCTGATTGGTGGGCTGGGTCTGCAGGCTGTGGGGCTATTGTTTTCCTGGGGCTGGTGTCTGCCTGCTGGTGAGTTAGGCTGGTCCAGAGGCTAGGCAGACTTCATGGTGGTTGGGGCTTGGTATTTTGGGGTTGATGCCTGCTCACTGGTGGGTGGAGCTGGGTTGCACGGTCTCTGGCTTCAGGGCCCTAGGGATCCTGAGTCTAGCCCCTGCACACTCATGTGTGGGACCAGGTCCTGGACCCTCTAGTAGGCAGGGCTGTGTCCAGGGGAAGCTGTGGGCTCAGGGAGTTTTAAGTCAGTCTCTCTTCTGGGTGGGGCTGTGTGCCTGCCCAGTTAGTTGCTTGGCCTGAGGTGTCCCAGTACTGGTGCCTACAGGCTGGTGGGCGGGGAGTGGGGCTGGGTCCCAAGGTCAATAAGGTGAAGGGAAGATTCTAGAATGGCGCATGCCAGCCCCAGTGTCCACATGGTAGAACAAACTCCCAATAATGGCTTCTGCCAGTGTCTGTGTCCCCAGGTTGAGCTCCAGTTGCCTCCTGTTTCTCTCGGAGACTCACCAAGATTAGCAGGTAGATCTGACCCAGGCTGTTTTCAAATTACTGCTTCTGCCATGGGTCCCAGAGCATATGAGATTTTGTGTGTGCCCTTTAAAAGTGGAGTTTCTATGTCCCACAGCCCTCTGGGTCTTTCAAAAGCAAGCCCTGATGGGCTTCAAAGCCAAACATTTTGGGGCTCGTCTTCTTGGTACAGGACCCTCAGGCTCAAGAACCCAATGTGGGGTTAGATCCATCACTCCTTAGAACCTCTGCAGTTGTAATTATTCTCCTGTTTATGGGTCATCTACCTGGAAGTATGTGACTTAACTATATCTCAATTCCACTCATCCCACCTGTCTTGTGGTTCCTTCTTTATATCTTTAGTTGTAGACTGTCTTTTCTGGCAGGTTCCGGTCTTTTTCATTGATGATTGTTCTGTAAATAGTTGTAATTTTGGTGTGCACATGAGAAGAGGTGCACTTAGGGTCTTTCTATGCTGCCATCTTGGCTGAGTCTCTGCAATCACATTTCTTTCTGATTAGATATTTTTAATAGCTTTATAGATAAGAAAAGGGGCCTGAAGTTAGTATAGTATATAGAAACTGAGAAAGTGGGTAACCCAGTGGACAATTAGGTTACCTCAAGACTTAAATCAGATGCTTAAAACTAAAAAGGAGTAGATCTGGAGGGACTCCAACTAGTTATTTACTTGATTTAAATAAATTTGAAAATTGCAGAAATGACCCTAATTTTCAACTAGATGGATGTAGCCAGTGAATGCTCAGATGCACTGTGAAACCAGATAGCTGCTAGTCACCCAGATTCAAATTATAGTAAAAATAAAATTGCATTCTGTGTTAGCTACATCTCCAAGCTCCTTCACCTGGGGAATGTGGGCATCCTTGCCCGTAGCATCAGGGTACTCAGGAAGTGTGGTTTATAAATATCTCCAGGTTAGTTCAGATGGAATAGACTCTCAGATGCAACATTTTGCACCATTTATCATTTTGTACCATGAGTTACTGGGTTGAATTAATTTGAATTGCCAAGTCCAAAAAAGATGATCTGAATTCATAGTCTGGTACAGTTGCCAGGTAAAATACAGGATGCCTACTTAGATTTCAGTTTCAGATAAACAGTGAATATTTGTAGTATAAGTATGTTCCAAATACTGCATGGGACATACTTATACTAAAAAAGTTTATTTTTTGTTTACCCCAAATTCAAATTCAAATGGGTATCCTATATTTTTATTTGGCCATCCTACCTTCTGTTCATAATAATTATATAAAATTTCACTTTAACCACTGCTCCCCTATCCATTCATAGGTGAGAGGAGGAAAGAATACTAGTTTAAGAGGTGATGGCAAATATTTAATATTTGTCCTGGCTTTGATCGGAGAGAAAAGAAATGAAGAAGGATAAAGTAAGGAATACCTACATGACTAACATTTTTGCTGCATTAGGACAGTCAGCTATTTTTAAATATTAACTAAAATCTGCTTAACTAAGACTACTGGGCCCTTCAGAAACTTCGAGTTCCCTGCAATAGCTGAGAAGAACAAAAAGGAGAAAAGGCAGCAAGAGACCATGGAACAGATAAGATGTTAGGATTTTCTGAGAGGCTGAGCCTGCAAGGTGGACACAGTGCAAGGAGACAGCTGACACAGGTTAAGACAGTGGCTTTCAAAGTTTCATCCCATGGAGTATATTGCAGAGTGAGAACGGACTTGATGTTTCTTAACTGCTGAAATGGAATAATGGTGTTTTCCCCTTCTTAACCTTTTTTTTTTGGTATAAACTCTGGAACAGAGTGACAGAGTTTAAATCTCAACTCCATTACTTAACAACCATGTGGTTTGGGGTGAGTTACATAACACTTCCTTATGTGTTATTTGGGGATAGTAGATCTGCCGGGTATGGACAATTCAAGAAGTATACAAAAGATATGTAACAGAGCCTGGTAAACAATGAGGGTTAAATAATTGCACAGAAACTCTGAATTCTCAAAGCATCCTGTAGAGTAGTGTGTAATTACTTGGATTTTTAGGGTCCTAGTAGTCTTGATTTGACTACCAGCTCTGTGACTTCAGACAAATTACGTAAGCTTCCTAAGTCAGTTTCCTCATTAGTGAGAAGAGGTGTAATAATAGTACTTCAGTCACATGGTTATTGAGAATTTCAACTGAAATAATGCATGCCATTATTAAAAGCTCATAAATGTTAGCTACTGTTTTTGTTGAATGTTTGTCTTGTTTGGCTTCCATAATGCTGTAACATTCTGATTCTCTTCTTACCCCTCCATCCTTTCTTTGCTTGTTGTTTTGGATACTTTCCCTTTGCTCTGCCTCACTCAATCAACCTTTTGTACATATTCTTTGAGGGAGTCTTTCCAGTCTCTCTTCTCCAGCCCCCACCTCCATGCAGGCAATTACTAAGTCTTTTATCTTCAATCTTTGTTCCTCCATTTATATCACACTCATATACGACTTCTACTACCTTAATGTTTTACCTCAAAGTATTACCATCATCTCAAAATGTGCATGTACAAAATGAAATTCTCAGTTCCTACCCACTGCTAATTTCCATTGGGGTTAGGGAGGAAGTAGCAGCTTTTTCCAATTTCCCTGCTTTTGGCAAACATGACCATTCTCTTGTCTCCAATGTCAAGACCTTGTAGTCATCCTTGACACATCCATTTCTATCATGCTTCATATCCAGTCAACCACCAAAGCACTAAGCCATCTTCCAAATACCAGGAAAAGAGTAGTAAAAATCCTTGAAAAACAAAGAACAAAACTAACTAACAAAGACATATCTGATAGGAAAACAAAATTAGTTATTATTTAAAATTACCCTCCTGTCCCATACACACACTTCCAACCACCCTTCCCAGGAGGATGAATATTGGTTAGTAATTGGAATATCTTTTGCTTGTCATCTTCAAGATAAAGGCTTTTGCATATTTGAAATAGTAGGAGTAGGAAGTACAACTCAGACAGCTGGGACAGAGCTAACTTGTACTGCATAAAAAGGAGGAGAGATGAGGGGGTCAAGAAGGTGATAATGGAGGGGTAGAGATGCTGCAAGGCAAGGCTAAGGAGACCACTTCAGCAGCAGGTACCTGAAGATGAACTGCAGGAAAAAACAGAAGTAGTGCTGAACAACTCTTCCAGTAAGAGTGGGACCTGCGTTCGGTCCTGGATGTACCACTGTGATGGCTAATTTTATGTGTCAACTTGACTGGGAGAAGGAATGCCCAGACAGCTGGTAAAACATTATTTCTCAGTGCGTCTATGAGGGTGTTTCTAGGAGAGATCAGCATTTGAATCTGTAGGTTGAGTAAAGAAGAATGCCCTCACCAATGTGGGTAGGCATCACCTAATCCTTTAAGGGCCTAATAGAAAAAAAGAGTGGAGGATGAGTGAATTTGTTCTCTTGCTTGAGCTAAGACATCCATCTTCTCCTGCCCTTGGACATCCACACTCCTGGTTCTTGGACCTTCAGACTCAGATGGGGATTTACACCATTGGCTCCCCTAGTTCTCAGGCCTTTGAGTTTGGACTGGAACTACGTCACCCAGCTTCCCTAAGCTTCCAGCATGCAGACGACAGATAGACAATAGAACTTCACTATCAGACAGACATTGCCATGAACAAGAACCATCTGCATGGTTATCAGTTTTCTACAAAGTAACTTTCAGCCCTACAGAGTTGTAAAATAGCCTAATCGGATAAAAGACAATTGCTATAGACTGAACGTTTGCGTCCCTGCCCCCCCCCGCCCCAATTCATACGCTGAACCCCTACCCCCAAAGTGATGGTATAAGGAGGTGGGGCCTTTGGGTGGTGATTAGGATGAGATGAGGTCATGAGAGTGGAGTCCTTATGAACTGGATTAATGACGTTATAAGAGTCACACAAGAGCTGGTTTTCTCTCTCTGCTCTCTACTGTGTGAGGATACAAGGAGAAGACAGCAGTCTACAACATGAAAGAGGACCCTCACGAGAACTCAGCCATGCTAGCACCCTGATCTTGGACCTTCAGCCTCCAAAACTGCAAGAAGTAAATATCTGTTGTTTATAAGTCACCTGGTCTATGGTATTTTTGTCATGGCAGCCTGATCTGACTAAGACAACAATCAAAGATGCATCCCTCTTTAGTATCAGATAACCCTCAGCAGGACTGCTAGGTAATGCCTAATGCCTACTGCAAGGACAGCCAGGGACTCTTTGCTCATTTCTGACACTTTTTCAGTTTTCCCTGACATTGCTATATTAACAATTTTCTTGGTGTTTGAAACACTTATAGATTGGGATTGACATATATACATTACTAATAAGAAAAAAATATCAAATTGTACACTTTAAAAAAAAGAAACCTCTTTTCTAATCTATGTCAATGACTGCATAGTTTTGAATAATTTCTTTAATCCATATTTATCCAGAGTGATACTATTCATGCATTCTCTTGACAAGATTGCCAAATGACAAGGTTGTCTAAATTTGCTTTGCAAGTAAGGTAATTGAAAGTTTTGCCTCATAAAAATCTCAGTGTCCTTACATAAAATGTTTTCACTGCACCACCAATTCCTCCTCAAACATACTGGAAATAACTTGGCAGAACCAGTTAGTAAGTCATTTTGGCATTTGTTACCTAAACACAGCAGTACAGTATTTACAGTCCAAGTGGTATGTTGCTGAAGCCAGGTTTGTTGAGAAAAGCAAAAACATACACTGCAGTATTAGGTCCTTCTTAAGCATATCAGGTTAACAACCTCTTGTGGTCCACCCAAAGATATTCTAACCGATTTCCTGCTTTAGGCTCTTCCCAACTGCCTGGAGGGCACAGTGAAAGCCACAGCCCCTTCCCACTCCCATACTTCAGCCTATCCCTGTTAAATGCAGAAAATGCATCAGATACTAAATGATCAAGGCACACATTATTGTTGTTAAGAGGATGGATGAGATTGATTTAATCTCCATAATAATTGAGGATATTAATATTAATTCCGGGAGAAAATCAGTTAAATCTCTTAATATATGATAAAAATATTTTTTCTAAGTCAAACTGTGAGAAAAGAGGGGCAAAAGACAATAGGCATTACTAGAAATATACCTAATTTTTAAAGTCTTTTGTAATACGCAGGGATAAAATAGATTCACTAATAAAATAATCTTTTAAACATGCTTGCTGATATTTTCCAAACCAAAAATTAGGTTTCATAAAGTCTAGCAAAATGTGTCTTTTGTTTTTGTTTTTTTGCTATGAGACTATAATGATATGGAAAAGTTTTTTAGATTTTTTTAAAACTATTATCATACATGGTTATATATTTCATGAATACCCTTTACTGGAAAAAAATACATATAATTGAGATGATCTGGAAAAATCCAAGATATGTGATCTTCTAACTAACAGCAGTCAACCTTTAAAGTGCTGTACTTCATTGACTCAAACCATCATTTAAAAAACTCACCATTATTTTATGTACTGCTAAGGAAAATAAAAAGGCCAATTAAAATATAAAACAATGTTTTCTTATGATTTATTATTCTTATCAACTGTAGGACACACTGATTTCAGAGAGGTTAAAATGTAAATAAAAAGGGTGTCTTAGAAGAGACATGGTATTTGATATGGCTTCCAACAGACACGAATCATACAGCTTTTACTTCTCTGATCAGTAAGGCTTTTTTCACACAGAGATCTTATGGCTATTATTGCATCTTATAAGGAAACCATTCCTATTGTAAAAGTGTAAGTATACAAGAGTTTGTAAAATAAAACATAAGTGGGAAAGGGTCAGCTATGGCAACAGTGGCATCCAGTGTTGTGCCCCCACAGCGATGGTGCAAGCTGTGGTGGTCTGTCCCAGTGGGTCTAGCATTGTTGGCCCTCGTTGGCTGGTTTGGTATGGCTCTGACTGTGGTCCTAGCTGCTGCTTGGCATCCTTTGTTTCTACCAGTTTTCTGTGCTGGGTCCTCCAGCTTTCTGAAGAGTTCTGTGAGCTTCTCATTATCCTTTCAATAAATTTTTTGCCTAAGTCAGCCAGACTTGCATCTAAGAACCTGGACTGATACTTCTGGATTCCAGCCATTTGCTGAACAGAGATAATTGATATAATTTGAAGCAAATCAGTGATTTAGCTCTTCTAAGGACAGTTACCAATCTCTTCCACTTCTCTAAATGACCACCTCCAAAAAAGATATAAATCCAGCCATATTCAATATTTAAAAAATAGTTGAATCATGCAGTTTGCTCAGAGTTACTACGAGCATGATTCAGTGGAGAAGCTAGAAATGGAAGGAATTCTGCAGTCATCATACATATGCAAACTGCATGGTAGTAAATTGACTCTAGTTAATAATAGGAAATGCCAATTTCATTAATCTTACTACAGCTGAAGGATAAATCAAAAATTAATTTGATAGGCTGATAATTTCTTTGCACTTATTTGCAAAGTTACCCTACCCTGTTTCATAATTTCTACCCATCTTACCAAAGCAATGTTTCTTTTTCTTCAAAGTCTTCTGGGATGTTGCAGCTTTAGTGAGTTTAGAAGTTGAATATTGTTCTCCTTGAGAAATGCAGCTTTTAATAATATATTGATAAATGGTAATAATAGGTAACACCTGTATAGTGCTTCATTAGGACCAAGCACTGTTCTAAGTATTTTACTATATTAACCAATTTAATCTTCATAAGAATTCTAGGAGGAAAATATTATCACCCTAATCCTCATTTTATACACGAGGACACTGAGGGACAGAGGGGTTAAGTTACCTGACTGGTGACATGGGCCAGCGTGGCAGAGCTGGGACTTGAACTCAGGCAGGTTAGCTGATGAATTCCTGCGCTTAATTGTTATAACAAGTTGCCCTCTCTTAGAAGTTACTTGTTTTTGCTACTACTTACTTGCAGTACGTAGTGGCCCAGGCAGAATTTAAAGTACAAAAACCTAGGTTGCGGGTAGTTTATATACCGAACCTCATATTTTTTTCCTTGTAAAATAAGAATAATAACACTTGTCTTGCCTACTTCATAGGTTGTTGAGTAGAATAAATAAAACCATGTGAAAATGCTTTTTAAAGTGTCACATAAAGAGTTGTTACTTAAACTTTAGGCACATCAATTAGGAGTACCTTCAGCTGTGTGTGTGATGAAACGTTCATAAAGTTAATTGGGTCACAGGTGGAAGATGGTGGAGCTATGACTTGAAACCAGGGCCTCCTGTATATAAAACTATGCTTCTTACTATACCGTTATACCTGCTCCTCTGACAGATGTAATTAATGGTACACCATTGTTTTCATGTGCATTTTCATTGAAAATAAGAATGTAAACATAAATTGTCCTTCAATAATTCACCACAAAATGTGTCTCTGGTTGGCCTAAGTCATAAATTTCTATGTCTGACTTACAGACTGAACTGACAGAGGGCAACAGAGAAAGATAGGTCAAGCGACAAAAGCTATAACACGAGTGTCCAAGCAACCAGAAATGCTTGGCTGAGGAAGATTTCTTTTTTCCCTGGCAGGCTGGGGACATTCCAGTTGGACACTTTAGAGCCTCTGATGTGGAAAGCAGCTCAAATTCCACACAAGAGGGGAATGTTTATCAGCCTGGGCACATTCTGAGGGTACTCAGGGAAGAGGGTGACAAGGGTCTCTCCATCTCATATGCTTACTACTTTGGGCAAGGTCCCTCCATCTTTGGGCCAAAGAGGAGGTTAAAAAAAAAATCTAATAAAAGTCATATAAATAGTCAGGACTCACTCTTTTCCCTTTAGCAAGTGCCTCGTTAAGAGTTATAAATCATTTCAATATCACTAAAGTAGAATATCTATAAATCAACCAAGAAATGTTGGCCGAGTGTCTCCTGTGATTAGCCTATGCATGTGCTTTGAATTTATATGATGCCTTTCACAGATTAAATTCTTGTAAAACTAACAGGTGAGGCCTTAGAAACCATTACATGCCAGATTTTGTGTCACTGAGCGTAAATGTAGTAACCTTTGAGAACGTAAGCTCCCTGAATGAAGAAAAATGAAAGGCAAAAATGAAAAAGAAGACATTGAAAAAGTCTGAGACCACAGGGCTCAGCAAGTCCAGTAGTGGTTGACTATATCATAATATATCATAATACACCTTAAGTAAAATGTACCAGTCATTACTATAACCCCCTTCTAATACATCTTAAAATCAGTCTTTCTCTCTTCCACATAAAGTGAAAAACAAACACACGTGAATACATTTCTAAGGCTAATATAGACCTTTTCATTAAAAAAAATACGAATATATTTTTCCCTGTTATGCTATATACCTCTGCCATTCATTCATTTCTTCATTCACTTCTTCAACAAAAACGTTGACCGTGTATGAGCAGGGGCCAGCACTGTGGCAAGGGACTGGGCTGTGAAGATGACTAAACAGTGGTCCCTGCTGCCCGGGTTCAGTGCCATCACTCAACGAGTGGCCATAGCTATAATGAAGGCAGAAAGAAGTGACCATCTCCACTGAGATACAGAGCTTACGGAAGGGTGAGATAAAGCAGTAAACCACTCTAGTCTGGCAGTCTCTGCTCTGGTCCCAAGTTTCCTGGGTCAAGGAATTCTATTTCTCCTGGCAGGCACTCCTGTCCTCTGTTGTTTCCTCCTGCCACTTTTCTCACTACCTTTTTTTCTCCTGCAGCAAAGAGGGAAGAAAGTCAAAGAAGCTAATGGGTTGAGGAGGGGAAGGGGAAGGAGGAAACCATTCAGGTGCCACGCAATGCTAGGTGCCCTCTTCTTGAGGCATGGGAGAAAGGAAGGGCTGGATTCCGATAAAGGGAGGCTTTAGTTGCAGAATCATGTGTAAGCTGGAAGGGACCACAGAGGCCATCCTCCTTACTATCCATTTTATAGTTGGGGACATTGAGGCTTCATGACTTTTCCAAGGCCACACCCACTTAGTGGCACTGGTGCAACTAGAACTCAGGCTTCTTAGCTAGAACTCCGGTGAGAAACTCCACCACTGCCTTCAGCAGTCTCTTCAACCTTCAGACAATCAGGCAGTGCTTCATCTCTGGTCCTCCAAAGAAATGAAGAACAACTGATTAAATTAGTCACCCCATAGTCGTTTGTTCCTTAAGGAAAACCACACCATGACCATGACTCAAAGGACTTATTTTCATATCTTTTGTCATTTTTGTTACTCTTCCCATAAGACTGACATTTTTTCTCTATTCCTTTGAAAATATGGCGACCAAATCTAAACTCAGAGCTTTAAAGATTTGTTTAATGAAGTAAAATGTCTTTGTGCTCTGCTTTTCAATGCATCCTATTTTGGCTTTTTATTTCTGCTTGTTATTCAATTTTAGGAACAACCTTACTTATCTTCACTGGGTCAGTAATGACCTTGAGACATTTCTATTGTTGATTTATTTCTATAAGGGTGCTTTCCTGAACGTTGTCCTGTTTGTATAACGGCCTGTCTCCCTCCCTCGCCCCCCTCCACCCCATTTGTCAGCTTGTCAGTAATGACCAGGTGGTACATACATGTCAAAACTAATCGCCTTTTAACAGGATTTGCAACGGAATTAATGCGGATCTTGTGCCCTTCCTGTTCCAACTTTAGCAGCCCAAGGTCCGTGACTGCTTAGAGATTAGCTGGTTAGCAACTGCACCCCCCGTGGCACCTCAGGGTCCTGGTTCTCCCTTCCGGCCCTAGGCAGTGAATTTTGAGAGATTCAATCCTCGAGTTTCTTGGAGCCAGAGTTTGGGTGTGTGGTTGAAACTGGCCAGCCCACCCCGTAACGCCCATTGCGGCAAACACATCTCCTATTTTGCAGGTGATGACACTGGGTCACCGAGCCGCGAAGTGGTCGAGTTCATCCTGCCGGACAAGTTTCTGCTTCTGGACGCCTCTGGACCTCCCACCCGCCGCGGTGTGTCACGCTGCAGCGGCCGGGGAGCCGTCAGAAGGGGCAGTGCTGGGGGCGGTCCACGTTGACCAGGCGTCTTCGAGGAGTTCTTTCAACTCCCCCAGCTGCTGCGTGACGCGTCCGCAAGTTCTCACTTTCAAGCAAGCGTTTCGTCCCTCCTCCACCTCCCGGCTCCCCGCCTTGTCTCAGCCCTCACCTTTTCTCCAAGCCTTCACCTGTGTGCTCGCGGAGACCGGGCGGAGCCTCGGCTCCGGACCCATGACGTCACCCCTCCACGGTGGGGGCGGGGCTGTGGGAGCCGCAGTGCAGCGCAGAGGGGCGGGGCGGGGCGGGGCCTGCGGCGCGTGACCTGGCTGCGGGAGGCAGGACCCCGGAGAAAGGTGTAGGGGGGCCGGGGCGGGCGGCTCCCGAGTGCGGGGGCGGGACAGGGAGTGGCGGGGCCCCGGCGGCCGGCGCCCGGTGAAGCGCTAAAGCGGGTCACGCTTCCTCCTTCCCTCCCGGTCCTTTCTTCTCCTCCCACCTGGGCCTCTGCGTGGGGACGCGCACCTGGCAACCGGCGGCCGCGCTCCGCCGCGCCCCTACCTCTTCTGCTCCGGCCGGGCGCCCCGAGCGGGCCCTGCACCCCGAGCCCGGCGCCGCGCTCGCTGGAGGCGGCCTCGAGCGCTCGCTCGTTGATGCCGTTTTGGGGGTGACCGGGCGCGGCGGCGGCGGCGGCGGCGCCTCCACGGTGGGGGCGTGAGTGGCCGCGGCTTTGCCGGACATCTAGTGTGCGGCTGCGGGGTGGCAGGGCGGCCAGCCGGCGGGACCCCGCGCGCAGCTCGGGTTTCGGGGCGCTGGAGGAGACCGGCACGGCCGCGCGGGAGCGGGAGATGTGGGAGCTCAGGCACCGGGGAGGCTGCCCCGGCCCCGGGAGAGCGGTGGCGCCGCCACCCCGCGAGGGAGAGGCGGCCGGCGGCGACCACGAAACCGAGAGCACCAGTGACAAAGTGAGTAGAGCCGCGAGAGGCGCACACCTGCGCCCGGGCGGGGTCCTGGTTGGGGCCGGGACCCCTGGGAGGGAGGGTGGGGCCCCAAGGCGTGTCAGGTGAAGTTGCGGGCCGCGCCGCCCTCCTGGCCTGGGTTTATTTCCTTCTTTCTCAAGAGGGACCCGGACCCCAGCGATGGTGCGTGTCCCAGGATGACCGCGACCGCTGCCAGGATATCTGGATGATTTATTTTAACTCCAAGTTAGTTTCTGCCCATTCCAGTCCCTCTCCCTGGGGTCTGGGGCTGACACTAGAATCGGGATGGAACCTGCCACCCTAAGAGTTGCAGCTTTTTAGTAGCTGCCAGCTCACACCTCTTTTCGGGAGAGGAGCAAAGTTATTAAGGACTAAACTTAAGTCATGCACCTTCGCTTCTAACATGTCATTGGATCCTGAAGCTGCAGGCTTGGCTTCTCGCGCTCCCCCATCAGCACTTTCGTTTCCTCTGTCCTTTTTCAATATAATAGATTTTTGAGGTTTGAGAGCCTCCTACACGTGACCCAGTTGTGACCCTCCACGGCCGACAGTGCACCAGTAGATTTCATTTGACGTGACGCATTAATTCATGAGGCCTTTTAAAATTCCCGTTTCTATAGATTGCCTTTGCTTCACATTTCAGAATAAGTAGATGTAATGCCACTATAATTTTTAAAGGTGGAAGAGAGAGTTCAGCTTATTTGGTAATACAGTGGTGCAAATAGGAATTTGGGGGGGGGGGGGGAATGCAGTTTTACAGCCTTTTAGACTGGACCATTTAGGAAATTGGGCCAGACAATAGATTGTTTTATGAAATCTTCTGTTTATAAAATTCCATTTTATCTTAGAAACTTAAAGCACTTAAGCTATTACTAGAAGCAATGTTGTTTGGAAGCAGATATTGCAGTTTGAATTACAGAAGTGAAGTAGATTGCTCAAGGTCAAGTCAGTGGCCTTTTGGAACTAGAAACTGTTTCCTCATTCCCTTTTTTTCTGGTTTGCACTGTTGCTGAGACTCACTCACAAGTTCTGATTTGGGGAAGGTCCCACCTGGAGCTTGATGTTGGTGAACTTGAGATAACCTGTTATAAAGCTCTGGTAGGAACATATCATACAACATCATGAAATAATAAATTCAGTTGTGATTTTAGGAATGAAACTTTAGAATCAGTGGGAAGACAGATCCTTCTTTGCCCCCTACCCTTGATAGGCAGGTGGAATAAAATGAGTCTGTGATAGGACATATGTGCCAAGGAATTAACACAAAGTGTAACAGTTTCTAGCTACTGAAGGTTGATATTACAAAGCTAAAAACAGTGGGCTGAGAATAGTTTTTGTGAAAACTGCCTTGGAAACTAGACCAAAAATAGAATTAATTAGGTTGGGATTTGTTTTGTTTTAGCACTGGTATAGTTTAGAATCAAGGAAATACCAGCTTCCCCGTGTTCACTTCCTTAACTGGAACAAGCTTTTAATAAGAAAGAACATGTTCAAGGAAGCCATCCGTAAAATAACTTTTGAATTAATGTTTCCTAACACCCTAATATATTTAAAATGAAAACTACTTCTCTGGTTTGCTTTGACTCATTAGAACTGTTGTCTCTAGCTGTCTGTGAGTGGGTTACCTCACTGCATATTTTATTTATTTATTTATTTATTTATTTATTTATTTATTTATTTATTTATTTATATTCATTTATTTATAAATGCTACACCATTGGTTTTCATTAATACATACCCAGCTGGATTTTGTTTTCTGAGAGTAGATGTTGCCACGTGTAACCTGTTCTGTTAAGATTTCTTAGACAAGGATGAGCATTTTTCAAACCATATGTAAAATATTGCATACTTTTAGGGTTTATTGCAAGGAACTTTTGACTTGGCAAGCTTTGAGTCATTGAACTCTCTCCTCTGTCTGTCCTTTCTTATCAGGGTGTATATTTGAATGTACCTGTATTTCCAGGTCAAGGGCCATTATAAAATGAGCTTGCACATCGGAGGCTGGTTAATATTTGGTCTATTTAAATTATTTTAAGTGCCTTCTCCATTGAAGTTGCAGTAAAGGCACAACTCATGGAATTAATGAAAGAAGTGCAGGAAGTGTGTTATAGTCTGCTATCATGGTACACTCCCATGCCATTTTGTAGTCTTTTTATAATGATGTTGTTAACATGACTTTCTCATTGTTCAGGATCTGGGGACTTATGCTGAGAGAGAGCTCTGTGCTCCAGAGCATTAGCAAGTGAAAAGGTGCTTCTTACCTGCGGGGGAATGTTCCCAATTGCTAAATGCTGCAGTAATACTTGAAAGGTAACAAGACCACTCTCTCAAGGAACCATCCAGGAGATGTATATGAGATAGATTTAATATAGGTCTGAACAAGGCTTATTGTTAGCAAAGAGGGCATAGCTGGATGCTATATGGAGACAACAGAAAAGTCTTTTAAAGAGGAGATGAGGGTTGAGCTTGGAATTAAAAGATGCCTGGGGACTCACCAGGTAGACAAGTGTTAGGGAAGGGCATTAAAGGCAGACAGCATGTGGAACTGTTTCTTGAATCAGCATTCTAGGCACAGGGAACTGAGCTTAGTTTGATAATCCTGTAGCATAAACTGTATGTGTTTGTGAGGAGGGATTGGGAGTTTCAGAGGCTTGTGAGGGAGGTTAGGCTCTCTTCCATGGGCTCATGGAAGCCACTGGAAAGTTTTTGCAGAGGCATTAGCCTGTCATTCTAGCAGCAGTCTGGAGAAAGTTGGAAGGGGGAGAGACCTGCCGCAAGGAAACCAGATAGGAGTGTATTGCAGACGCTTTGCATATGAAATAATGAGGGCATGTATTAAGTCTAGGGAGAACTGAGGAGTAGGGGTTGAGAGAGAGGAAGCATATTTTAGGTAATGGTGATGGGATCTAGACAAGGATGGTCAGGGTAAGACTAATAAAAGAAGAGCCTGCTGGGAGACACATTTGGTCCATAACTTAAGAGACTTAGGAAAAGCAAAAATGGGCAGCTTTGCAGGTTATGAGTGCAGTGGGTAAGTTGGGTGGGGCAGGAACTGCATTCTCTAAAATAGGGAAATGGTTCAAGGTGGTGGTGGGAACTGAAATGAGCTGTCAGGTGTGGAGACTTTTGATTAGGATAGAGAGGGGAGAGAACTGAAGACAGAGCCTTGGGAGGTGCCCATGTTTAGAGTACGGTTGGAGTAGTAAGGAAGTCACCAAGATAATGCGGTCCTGGGCGCTCTCTCTTCTGTTCCATTGATTATTTTTTCTTTTATGCCAGTACCACAGTTACAACTTTATAATAACTTTTGAAAACAGGTAGTGTAAGTCCTTCAGTTTTAATTTTTTTCCCAAGTGGCTTTGGCTCTTCTTCGTCCTTTGCATTTTCATATAAATTTTAGAATCAGCCTGTACATTTCCACACAAAAAAAGCCTCTTGAGATGATTGGGATTGCATTGAATCTGTAGATCAGTTTGGAGGAAAATTGTCATTTTAATTTCCTTTCTGCATCCTGACTACATTGCTTAGAACTGTGTAAACTTGAGCACTTTACTCAACTTTCTGAGCTTAAATTTTTTCACTTACAAAAAGGATGTGATTGTTTACTTATCTGTAAGGTACTGTGAGGTATAAATAAATCAATATTTATAAAGTACTTTTGCTCTTATTTTCTAAGTACATTTCATTGTAAGAATTAAATTTACTGGGTAATAAAGAAACTTTAATTTTTTCAACTTGCATCCGCCATTTACCAGAAATACTTTCATTATCATTTTATATTTGGAAAAGAGTAGTCCTTCATAGTCAGAAGCCCTCGTTTTATATAAATGCTACTGAGGTTCCAACAAGGTGACTTGGCCAAGATTATCACCTAGCAAGAACAGTTGAGAACTGTTTTAATCTTAAATGTTAGCATGAGTTGACAGACTCAGTTCATTGAACACGTGTTTACATAGTGCCTGATAAGTGCCAGCCACTGTGCAAGGTCCTCTCCAGCCTCTTGGGAGTCAGAAGTGAGGCCAGTCGTATTTCCTCTGCTCACGAGGCTTATGAACTACTGGGGAGGCTTGTGGCGCATCACCGTTATTGCCAAGTGGACTTAGAGGTGGTTTGCTGAAGTCCAGTGCTTTCATTTGTTAAGGAAACCAAAGGCTGAGTTTCTTTAGGGGTAAGTGTTTTGCCTTTTGTCATAGTGCTAGAGTAGAGGTGGAATTAGTACAATTGGCCCTCATATCTGTGGGTTGCAAAGCTGTGGATTCAACCAACTGTGGATCAAAATATTTGAAAAGAAAAAAAAAAATCCGGAAAAGTTCCAACAAACAAAACTTGAATTTGTTGCATACTCACAACTGCTTACATTGTACTTACAACTATTTACATTGTATTAGGTTTTATAAGTAATCTAGAGATGATTTAAAGTGTATGAGAGGATGTGAGTAGGTTATATACAAATACTGCACCTTTCCTGATTTTTGTATCTGAGGGTGTCCTGGAACTAATCCCTGCCCCCACCGCCCTGACCCTCCCCAGATTCTGAGTGATGACTGTACTTGCAATTCCTGACTCCTAGTCTTTTACTCTTTCTGCAACCTGGTGATGTACCTTATGGAGCCATTTCGGTTAGTCACTGTCTCCAATACCGCTCATACCATGCCTGCAACACTCTGGGTTATTGAAGGTGAGAAAAAGAGTAGCAAAGTAAAGAAAAACAAGTGATGTGTTCCATTGTTCTAGATGTCAAAAACCTGCTGGCATGTCAGACTAACGGCAGGATCCCTGTGTTTTCAGGAGATGTCCTGTCTGGTGGTTTACTAGTCAACATCTCTCTTTGTTTAAGCTGCTCTAGGGCCACGTGACTCTCAGTGTCACAGTAGGAATGAGACATTTGTTTCCTTTGTCATTTTGGCATAATGTCACGTTTAATTTCATAATTGTTTAATAAGAAAGTTACAGTTGGTAAACAAAAGTTTATTATTGCTTTATGAAAACTGATAGTACTCTCCCAAGGCTAACATTTTATTTGTTAAGCCACTTAATGAGGAATTGGATTTGATACTCTTTCATTGACTTAACTGAGTCCTTGGCCTTATATTGTGTTTCCATTTTATGGATAAAGAAACAGAAGGGGTGATGAAATTTGCCAAAACTTTGGCGCTAATGAGGACTGAGTTTGTTTTGAGATTCCTAAACATTTTGACTCCCTAGGAGCTTTCATTCCTCCTATCACTTCTGGCCCAGCATTCTGCTCAATACTCCTTCTGCTTCTGTTCACCTCCTGTGAATATTCTCTTCCCTGTGACCCAGTTCAGTCCCCTTCCCCCAATTTCCCCCTCAGTAAATCACTCTCCCAAAGCATTTGTGTGTGTAGCACTCTTTAATAAAGGTTGCTGCTAGGGGTGGATGTAGGAGAGGGGAGGACATAGGAGTGGAGACTGTTCCTTATAGGAGAATGAACAACATCTAAACCGGGCATGAAACAACTCTTTGCTTAAAATTCCTTAAGCACTCTGTCCCTGGAGGTTCTACAGTGACCACCTTTGTGTAACGGCCCCAGCATACACACTCAGTTCCTGTCCATGCACTCTTGGAAGTCAGTTAGGGTTTTAAATAACTTTATAAAAAATCTCACCACCAGAGCAAATGCTTTTGATCATAGTTTACCTGTTAGTAAAACAGCAGTGATAGTGTCTGTTTGAGCTGCTTCATTAAGGATTGTCTCTCTTCTTAAAAAATATATATCTTTTCCGTACAGTATATCCTTGTAGCTTATTTATTTTATACACAGTAGTTGGTACCTCTTAATCCCCTACCCCTATCATGCCCCTCCCCACTTCCCTCTCCCCGCTGGTAATCACTAGTTTGTTCTCTGTATCTGTGAGTCTGTTTATATTTTGTTAGTTTCATTTTTTGTTTGTTTTGCTTTGTTTTTGTTCATTTGTTTTAGAGTCCACAAATAATTGATAACATGTAGTTTTTGTCTTTCTCTGTCTGACTTATTTCACTAAGCATAATGCCCTCCAGGTCCATCCATGTTGTTGCAAATGGCAAAATTTATTCTTTTTTTATGGTTGAGTAGCATTCCATTATATATATACACCACATCTTCTTTATCTATTCATCTGTTGATGGACACTTAGCCTGCTTCCATATGTTGACTATTTTAAACAATGCTGCTTTGAACATAGGGGTGCATGTATCTTTTTGAATTAGTGTTTTTGTTTTTTTCAGATACATACCCAGATGTGGAATTGCTAGATCATATGGTAGTTATATTTTTAGTTTTTTCAGGAAACTCCATATTGTTTCCACCATGCCTACACCAGTTTACATTCCCACCAACAGTGTACTGAGTTCCCTTTTCTCCACATCCTTGACAACATTTGTTATTTGTGATCTTTTTGATGGTAGTCATTCTGATAGGAGTGAGGTGATATATCATTGTGGTTTTGAATTGCATTTCTATGATAATTAGTAATGTTGAGCACCTTTTCACATGCCTTTTGGCCATTTCTGTGTCTTCTTTGGAAAAGTGTTTATACAGGTCTTCTGCCCATTTTTTGATTGAGTTTGTTTTTTTTTGATATTGAGTTGTATGAGCTGTTATGTATTTTGGGTATTAATCCCTTATCTGTCATAACATTTACAAATATTTTCTCTCATTCAGTTGGTTGTCTTTTTGTTTAGTTGATGGTTTTCATTGCTGTGCAAAAGCCTTTAAGTTTAGGTCTCATTTGTTTATTTTTGCTTTTATTTCCTTGCTTTATAGGAAACTGATCCAAAAAAATATTACTATGATTTATGTCAAAGAGTCTTCTGCCTATGTTTTCTTCTAGGAGTTTTATGATTTCTGATCTCACATTTAGGTCTTTAATCAATTATGAGTTTATTTTTGTATATGGTATGAGAAAATGTTATAATTTCATTCTTTCACATGTAGCTGTCCAGTTTCCAGGACCAGTTATTGAAGAGACTGTCTTTTCTCCATTTTATATTCTTGCCTCCTTTGTCATAGATTAATTGACCATCAGTGCATGGGTTTATTGCTGGGCTCTCTATTCTGTTCCATTGATCTAAGTGTCTGTTCTTGTGCCAGTACCATACTGTTTTGATGACTGTGGCTTTGCAGTATAGCATGAAGTCAGGATATGTGATGCTTCCAGCTTTGTTCTTTCTCAAGATTGTTTTGACTATTTGGGATCTTTTGTGATTGCATACAAATTTTTTTAATTATTTGTTCTAGTTTTGTGAAAAATGCCTTTGGTATTTTGATAGGGATTACATTGAATCTGTAGGTTGCCTTGGGTAATATGGTCATTTTAACAATATTAATTCTCCCACTTCACAAACATGGTATTTCTTTCCATCTGTTTGTGTCATCTTCAATTTCTTTCTTCAGTGTTTTATAGTTTCCTGAGTACAGGTCTTTTACCTCCTTAGGAAAGTTTATTCCTAGGTATTTTATTCTTTTTGATGTGATTGTAAATGGGATAATTTCCTTAATTTCTTTTTTTGGTAGTTCACTGTTAGTGTATAGAAAATGTAATAGATTTTCGTATATTAATTTTGTATTCTCTAACTTTATCATCATTGATGAGCTCTAGTAGTTTTTTGGTGGCATCCTTAGGGTTTTCTGTGTATGTCATCTGCAAACAGTGACAGTTTTACTTCTTCCTTTCCACTTTGGATTCCTTTTATTTCTTTTCCTTGTTTGATTGCTGTGGCTAGGACTTCCAGTACTGTGTTGAATAAAAGTGGTGAGAGTGGTCATCCTCACCCTGATCCTTATTTTAGAGGAAATGCTTTCAGCTTTTCACTGTTAAGTATGATGTTAGCTGTGTGCTTATATATCGCCTGTATTATGTTGAAGTATGCTGCCGCTATACTTACTTTGTTGACAGTTTTTGTCATAAGTGGCTGTTTTACATAAAAGTTTTTGTCAAAAACTTTTTCTGCATCTATTGAGACAATCGTATGATTATTATTATTCAATCTGTTAATTTGTTGTATCATGTTGATTGATTTGTGGATATTGAAAAATGCTTGCAATCTGGGGCAAATCTCACTTGATCATGGTGTATGATCTTTTAAATATATTGTTAGATTTGGTTTGCTAATATTTTGTTGAGGATTTCTGCATCTGTATGTCTTCCTGATTCAGTCTTGGGAGATTGTACACTTCTAGGAATTTTTCTGTTTCTTCTAGGTTGTTTATTTTATTGAATGTAGTTGTTCATAGTAACCTCTTATGATCCTATTTCTGTGCTGTCAGTTGTTACTTCTCCTTTTTCATTTCTGATTTTATTGATTTGAGCTGTCTCTCTTTTTTTTCCTTGATGAATCTGGAAATGACTAAAGGTTTATAAATTTTGCTTATCTTTTCCAGTAACTAACTCTTAGTTTCATTGATCTTTTGTATTGTTTTTTTAGTCTGTATTTCAGTTGTTTTTGCTCTGATTTTTATGATTTCCTTCCTTCTACTAACTTTGGGTTTTCTTTGCTCTTCTTTTTCTAGTTCCTTTAGGTGTAAGGTTAGGTTATTTGAGCTTTTTCGTATTTCCTGAGGTAGGTTTCTGTCACTATAAACTTCCCTCTTAGAACTGCTTTTTCTGTGTCATGTAGATTTTGGATCATTGTTTTCATTTTCATTTGTCCTCAGGTATTTCTTTATTTCCTCTTTGACTTCTTCAGTGATCCATTGGTTGTTCAGTAGTATATTGTTTAGCCTTTTGTGTTTAGATGTGTGTTTGTTTTTTTGCATTTTTTTCTTGTAATTGAAATAATGTTGTAGTCAGAAAAGATGCCTAATATGATTTCAGTTTCCTTAAATTTACCAAGCTTGTTTTGTGTCCTAGCATGTGTAGCTTGTGATCTATCCTGGAGAATGTATTCTGTGTGTGCTTGAAAAGAATGTGTACTCTGCTGCTTTTGGATGGAATGTTCTGTATATATCTATTAAATTCATTTGCCTGATGTGTCATTTAAGGCCAGTGTTTCCTTATTGACTTTCTGTTTGAATGATCTGTCCATTGATGTAAGTGGGGTGTTAAGGTCCCCTACTGTTTTTGTGTTACTATCAATTTCTCCCTTTATGTCTGTTAATATTTGCTTTGTTTACTTAGGTGTTCCTATGTTGGGTGCATACGTATTTGCAATTGTTATGTCTTATTCTTGGATTGATCCCTTGATAATATCATTATGTAATGTCATTCTTTGTCTCTTATAACAGTCTTTTTCTTAAGGTCTATTTTGTCTGATAAATATTGCTACCCTGGCTTTCTTTTGATTTCCATTTGATGCGATACATTTTTCCATCCCCTCGCTTTCAGTCTGCATGGGTCTTTAGCTCTGAAGTAAGTCTCTTACAGGCAGCATATAAGAGGGCCTTGTTTTTATATCCATTCTGTCACTCTGTGACTTTTGATTGGAGCGTTTGGTCCATTTACATTGAAAGTAACTATTCATATGTATGTTCTTAGTGCCATTTTCTTGTTTTTTTTAAGTTCTTTTTTGTTCTTTTCTTCTTTTGTTGTCTCCTCTTATGATTTGATGATTATCTTTAGTGTTATGTTTGGATTCTTTTCTCTTTTGTATCTATTGCCGATTTTTGGTTTATAGTTACCATGATGTTTGTACATAGCAATCTGTATATAAACATGATTGTCTTAAATTGCTGATTTCTTAATTTCAAATACATTTTTTTTTTTACTTACCAGCACTGTTTATTTTAATATGTTTCCTGTTATATGTAATATACATAACTTAAAAGCACATCCATACAAATCTCCTACAAACTGCACCTTCATAATGAGAACCTATAAACATACAATGTCTACTTCACCTCCTGTGGCTTGGTTGCACGCTCTTGCTTTGCTTTGCTTTTTCTCACTTCCAGTGAGAGTCATCTGCAGTGGCCCTCGGCAGGACCAGGACACAGAGGGTGAGGGGCGTGGGGTGGGGGAGAGGGAGGAGGGGACCCAGACAGAAGATGACAAGATATGTGAGAGTTGAGGGGGAGGGGAGGCGGGAGAAAGGAAGGTGGATTTTGCAGTCCAGTGTCAAGACCCAAAAAATAAGAATCCAGTGTTCCTCCTCCTCCTTTCCAAGTGGGGAATTTTCTCTCTTTCTCAGAAAATGGTCAATGGGGTGTGTCTTGCTGCTGCAGCTTCTCTTGCTTGGCTGCAAAAGTGTTTCCCTTTGCATTCGAGTGGGCAACAGACGCAGGAGAAGAAGAAATGGAATGCTCGTCTCCTGAATGGAACGTGTAGAACCCGGGTTGCATTGTACTTCTACAATCAGCATGGTCTAGCTTGCCGTGGTTGTTCTGCAGGGCTTCAAAGGCGAGGTGGGATGGGGGTGGGCGAGGTGGGATGGGGGTGGGCAGGGTGGGGTGGGTCAAATACATTTTAACAACTATGCATTTGTTCTCTCCAACACTTACAATGACTGTATTCAACATTATATTTCACATCTTTTTGTTTTGTGTATTCCTTAACTGCTTTTACAGACATAGATGATTTTACTAGTTTTGTCTTTTAGCCTTCCTACTAGCTTTGTATGTGGTTGATTTACTACCTTTACTATATATTTGCCTTTATCAATGAGCTTTTTCCTTTTGTAGTTTTTGTGTTTCTAGTTATGGCCTTTTTTCTTAGAGAAGTCCTTGTAACATTTCTTGTAAAGATGGTTTGGTGGTGTTGAACTCTTCTAGCTTTTGTTTATCTGCAAAACTTTTCATCTCTTCATCAAATCTGAGTGAAAGCCTTGCCAGGTAGAGTATTCCTGGTGCTAGGTTTTCCCCTTTCAACACTTTAAGTATATCTTGCCACTCCCTTCTGATCTGCAGAGTTTCTGCTGAAAAGTCAGTGGATAAACTTATGGGAGTTCCTTTTTACGTAACTTGTTGATTTTTGCCTTGCTGCTTTTAATATTCTCTTTATCTTTAATTTTTGCCATTTTAATTATGATGTGTCTTGGTGTGTTTCTCTTTAGGTTGATCCTATATGGGACTCTCTGTGCTTCCTGGATCTGTATGTTTACTTCCTTTCCCAGGTTAGGGTACTTTTCAGCTCTTATGTCTGCCAGTATGTTCTCTGCCCCTTTCTCTTTCTTTTCTCCTTCTGGGACCTCTATAATGCAAGTATCAGTATGCTTGGTGTTGAACTGGAGCTCTCTACTCATTTCTTTTTATTCATTTTTCTTTTTTCTGTTCAGCTTCAGTGATATCCACTATTCTGCCTTTCAGTTCGCTGCTCTGTTCCTCTGTATCACTTAATCTACTGTTGATCCCTTCTAGTGTATTTTTTATTACAGTCATTGTATTCTTCATCTCTGTTTGGTTCTCCTTTATATCTTCTATCTCTTTGTTACAAAATTCTAACTTCTCACTCACCCATTCTTCTTCCAAGTTCTTTGATTGTCTTTATGATCATTACCTGGAACTCTTTCTTGGGTAGATTGCCTATCTCCACTTCACTTAGCCTTCTTCCAGGGTTTATCTTGTTTCTTCATTTGGAACATGTTCCTCTGTTGCCTCATTTTGTCTAATTCACTCTTTATTTCTGTGTATCTGGTAGACTGGTTATGTTTGACCTTGGAGAAGTGGCTCTTTGTAGGAGATGTCCTATGCATCCTAGCAGCACACTGCCCTCTGGTCATCAGAGCTATATGCTATAGGTGTGCCCCTTACATGGCTGTGTGGCGCCTTCTCTTGTGGAGGGCTGTCTAATGCGGATGGTCTAGTTGGCATGGCTGGCCCCGGTCCAGTTAGTTGCTGGGCCATGTCATGTACATAGGCTGCCAGCTGATGTTTAGCAGGGCTGGGTCACAAGGTCACTGGCTGCAGAACCCCAGGGGGTCCCAGGGCTAGGGCTGGCTCATTGATGAGCAGAGCCAGATTCTGGGGTGGGTGGTTGTGGGGCCTAGGCATTAGAACTGGGGTCAGACTGCTATTGGGTGGGACTGGTTCCTGACATAGCTGGTGTAGGACCCAGGGTGTCCAGAAGCTTGTGTCAGCCCCCTGGATTGTGGGGCCAGATCCCAGAGTGGCTGACTGAGGGGCCCAAGGTATCTCAGAGCTTGTGTTGGCCTGCTGGTGGGTGTGTCTTGTTCCAAGGCTAGAGGTGGCTCACTGGTGGGCGGGACTTGAACCCATGGTGTTTGGGGGCCAGTGCTTGCTCACTGGTGAGTGGAGCTGTGTTGCAGGGTCTCTGGTTGTAGGGCCATGGGGGTTCTGAGTCTAGCACCTGGGCACTGGTGTGTGGGACCAGGTCCTAGGCCCTCCGGTGGACAAGGCCATGTCCAGGGGTGGCTGTGGGCTCAGAGGTTCTTAAGGTAGCCTGCCTGCTGCTGGGTGGGGCTAGTTACTTGGCCTGAGGTATCCGAGTACTGGTGCCTGCAGGCTGGTGGGTGGGGGTGGGGCAGGATGGCAGACTGGGTCCCAAGGCTAGTAAGCTAGGAGAATTCCACATGGATACTTGCCAGCATCAATGTCTACATGGTAGAAGGAGCTCCCCAAGGTGGCTGCTACCAGTGTCTGTTTCCCTGGGGCAAGCCCAGTTATCTCCTGCCTCTACTGGAGACTTGCCAACATCAGCAGATAGATCTGACCCAGGCACCTTTCAAATTACTGCTTCTGCCCTGGGTCCCAGAGTGTGAGAAATTTTCTATGTACTCTTTAAGAGTGGAGTCTCTATTTCCCACAGCCTCTGGGTCTCCCAGAGAGAAACAGTCAAGAGAAACAGTAGTGCAGCCTTGGGGCGAGGTCCTGGTTCCCCATCAGTGGATCCACACAACAAATATCTCTGAGTTGTTTTGCAGATATTGTAACCTCCTCCAGGTGGGAAAAGTTAATAGTTAACAATGGGATGCTGCCCACAAGCAGGTAGACCCCAGACCAGTTGGAACCTGAAGGTTGGTGATGCTGACGCCTACTACCTCACCACCAACCAGCCAGTCAGAAGAATGTCCACAAGCTGATCACACCCCATTACTATAAAAGTTCTTGCTACCCTTTTCAAGTTGGGGCACATGGTTTTGAGGGCATTAGTCTGCGGTGGCCCCCTTTGCCTGGTAAAACAATAAAGCTATTTTTTTCTATTGCACGCAAAACTCTGTCTCTGGGATTTAATTTGGTGTCGAGGTACAGAGGCCAGATTTGGCTTCAGTTTTGGCACCCAATGTGGGGCCGACTTGGGGACAGTCCTGGATTGGAGGGGGGGGGGTCCCTTGACTTGATCAGATGCTCCAAGGTTTTCTCCATGCCAGCCTCTTTTGAGAGAGTGGAGGGTTGCAGAATTCCTTTAGCAGCCAGATAGCCTGGGACCCTTGCCTGGAAAGGCGGAGCCCCAGTCATACCCCATCCTCCATCCTGGCAGCTGGAACTGTGAGGTGGGAGTAGGGTGGAAGAGGGACCACCCTAGCAGCTGCCAAGGCCATCTTTGCCTTGAGGACGGTTCTCTTTTCCTTCTACCTGGACTGCCCTGGACTTCCTACTCCGAGGAATTATTTTGGGGAAGCAGAAAAGTAGCACTTGGGGCATAGCAACACCTCTGCCAGCATTTTGGGAAGTCCCCCAGTGTGCATACTGAGGTCACTCGGTTTGGTCTGTTTGGCAAACCTCTGGTACCCGTTTGGGGATTTTTCCATTAGGAAGAACCTATTTGTAAGGCGCTGCTTGGACCAAGGCCACTGGCTTAGTGGGACTTGGAAGCCAGTTTGAGCCTCCGGCTGTTTGTTGTTCTATGTATGTGGGTTCTGTTTGTCTGGCAAGGATTCTTGTTCAGCTTTCCGTTTTGTGTGCATGGCTGTTTAATTCAACTCAACATGGGAGGCGCTTCTTCTTCGATTCCATCCGATAGCCCCCTGGAAAAATTTTGGCAGATTCGTTGACCTATAACTATGAATCAGTGACTAAAAAGAATAAGGTTCTATTGGGTTTCCTAGGTGGTGCAGTGGTTAAGAATCCGCCTGCCAATGGCAGGGGACACAGGTTCGAGCCCTGCTCCAGGAAGATCCCACGTGCCGTGGAGCAACTAAGCCCATGCGCCACGACAGTTAAGCCTGTGCTTTAGAGCCCATGAGCCACAACTATTGAGCCCATGTGCTGCAACTACTGAAGCCCACATGTCTAGAGCCCGTGCTCCATGACAAGAGAAGCCACGGCAATGAGGAGCCCGCACACCACAATGAAGAGTAGCCTGCATTCACTGCAACTAAAAGAAACCCCACGCACAGCAAAAAAGACCCAACACAGCCAATAAAATAAATAAATAAATAAATTTATTTTTTAAAAAAATAATAAGATTCTGTTGTAATTCTTTTTGGCCAATGTATATTCTTAAAAGTGAGGAGAGGTGACCTTTGTGTGGTGGCCTAAGTGTTTATACTGTTCTTCAGCTGTAATTATTTTGTCACGGGAATGGAAAGGCTGGGAATTCTCTTCACTCCACCTGGGTGAGCCACTCTGGGCTCCCTGAGAGTCAGCGCTGGGTCTGTTCTCTTTCAAGAACTGAGCCCGTCTATTTGAAAGTCTTTGTCTGGGAGTGGAAGTGGAGTTTTTAAACTCTACGTCCTCTGATACTCTGCCTTGTGTGGCCATAGCTTATCTGTTGTTTGTGTTTTTGTGTGTGTTGTGTTGGGGCAAGCCACTCAGGCTTGCACAGGATGGGAAAATTCTACCCAATCACTGCGAGCCGCTTTGAGTCCTCAGTCTGGGAGTGGAACTGGAATCTTTGGGCTACACCGTGTGTGATCTTTTGTTTGTGGAACCGTGTTTCTTGTTTGTATGTTTGTGTGTCAGTGCTTACATTGACCCCTTGACACATCTTTGGTAAGTAACAGGGCTTACATGCAACAGCACCAGGGAATCCTTCCCTATAGTGTCAGGCTTTGCCTGTGGCAGAATATTGGTTGGGATTTTCCCTTTGGGACTAGCCTTGCTACCGTGATCAGAGTTCTGTTCCACCTTGTAGCCCACCCCTAGGGTGTTGTTAGCAACTGGGAGATCTTCACCTATGCTCCCACGAAAAAGGAATCGGTATTTCTCCCACCTGTGCCCAGGCCCTCAGGCATATTTATCTTATCTAGACTATTTCTAGGGAAAAAACCATAAAGGCAGGGGGAGGTGTGGTTTTTTAAACGCAAGCACACGTGGGGCGGGGGTGGTAGCGGGTCCTGATTCTGTCTTTACGTAAAAGTTAACTTGTAAACGAGCTCTATGTAATTGACTTAAAAGTAAGTGCTTACAGATTAAATCTAAATGTCTCGAACATTGGGCAGGATACATTTTGGAACCACACGATCTGGGAAATATTCAATACTGAATTGTTATTTGCTGTTGAAGATGGCGTAAACTTGTTGGTTTGATTAATATAGACATTTCTGTAGAGTGGTCAGTGTTAGGTAATTCAAGTGAGATAAGCGCTTTTGGCTAAAACTCTTTAGGAATAATTGTTTTAGGAAGGTGTACTTAAGAATAATCTCTTCGGCTGCTTGGTAGCTTAAAAATTGAGAGTTAAGTTAAATAATGGAAGTTTATAGAATAGGTAGGTCATTTCCAAATAAGATACTGAAATATTAATTAGTGAATATTGGCTTCCCTTGTCCGAGAGAGACTAAAGGTATTTAGGAAACCAAAGGTATTTGGTGCCACCCTGAGATATTCTCCATAGAAAGTACATGTTTTTAGAGTGATGCATGATCAGAATTTTCTAAGATTGGGTTAAATCTAGTTGGGTAAGTGGATATTGTTGGAAGTGGGCTAGGGTAAGACCAAATTCAGATTCAGTTTCTCCCTTCAAAATTTTCTTGGAATACTGCTTTTGACAATAGCGCGTGAGTTTATTTGCCTTTAAGTGATCTGTATTTGTTTTTGAAATCTCTTCACTTTGGTTAAATAAAATAAATATTGTTTGACAGATTCTAAAAGTTCTTTCGACCTCTAGCTAACTTTAAGATGCTTTAGAAGGCTGAGGCATCTCAGAGAAAAATATTTAATTAGTATTTAAATTACATGGCATTCCTCAAAATCTAGTATGTCCTGGTAAAATGTTATCAGTCATAATGCTAGTTATCTTAAAATGTTGCACATTGCACTAATAACTAAGTTTCCTTTGTCAATCACATTGTGATCAAATGTTTAACCGTGACTTTTTAAGTCTTTCTGTGATTTATAGACAGTTGTGTTCTGATAAAGCTCAGGTTATACTGGGGAACTGGGTAAGACATTAAAAATAAATCCTAAGGGAAAACCTGATGGCTTCATAAAGTTAACGAGGATTGGTTACTAAAGGAACCAGTGAATGTAATTTTTATGGCTTTTGTCTGAAATGTTACTGGTTTTGATCTGTGTTTTCCAGATATAGGAAAAAAACTTCCCCTCAAGTTGGTTATGATTTACAACAGTTTGGTAAATTACACCTCTTTGAGTAAATTTGAGATATTTTTCTTTTCCCTCTGCCTGTTCCCTTCAAAAATTGTAGACTCTTGGGTTCTGAGCAGTCTTATCAGGCGAGTGAGAAAAACTGTCTCCTGGCATATGTAGAAATCTTGATATTTGGGGGACCTTTTCTGCTCTAAAAGAGAGAAGTCCATGTAGGTAAAATCTGATGGCAGGCCTTTCTTTAGAGGCCTTTTGGAAATTTAGTCTGAGACTCCTTCTGAGGGATTATACCAGAGTCAATGTGGAAGAACCTGTGTGATCAATGGACCAAACTTATTTTAGAAACAGATTAGTCTTGGCAGTACTTGATGAAAATGGGGGTAATTTTAGAAAAAAGTTATGTTTCACTGAATAATAAATTCTAGTTTTTGTTAATTAAGGTCTGTGTTTACCAACACTCACTTCCCAGATAGTTCCTTGCTGTTATGTTGTATTGTTCCAAAATTTAATTAAATTGTTAGAAGAACACTCTAAGGTAGTTTCTGAAGCCTAACTTTGAAATCAGTCTTTGGATAAAGACCAGATGCTCCATGATCTACAACCAGGAGATTAACACCAGGGTATGTTCATTCAAATTTAAAGGCTCCCTTGTGTTTGGGACGATTAAACCCAAACTAGGGATAACCAGCCTAGTAACACTAGGAAACTGGGCCGGGTGCCTTATGGACAATGCCAGTATATAATTTCCCTTAAAGATAAGGATTGGTACAGAACAGAGTAAGTCAGAGGACCTGGGATATACGTGGCTGCATCTAATGGAATTTCTTGACTTATAGTCTTACTTATGACTGTACTAATCTGCTAGCTGTATTATTTTTTATGTTGCCTGTTTTACATAATTCTCATTTCTTGAATTGCCAAATGTGTAACTGAGCCTCTGATAAAATGATATATAGTTTCATGAGATGAATGATTGTAATAGTGTAACTCTATATATGGGAAGAAGCAACGAGAGGGAGTATTTTCCTGGACCATAAGAGACTAGTAAGACAGGTGGTCCATAGACTTTTTTGATTACTAGTAAAGCCTAGTCCAGTAATAGCACATTGAGTGGCCTATCAGT
The DNA here is from genome assembly GCF_030028045.1 of Hippopotamus amphibius kiboko. Taxonomy (NCBI): domain Eukaryota; kingdom Metazoa; phylum Chordata; class Mammalia; order Artiodactyla; family Hippopotamidae; genus Hippopotamus; species Hippopotamus amphibius. Next base: position 54,915,801 of record NC_080188.1, read on the forward strand.
GAAATCTTTGCCAGACCTGGGAATGAGCATTCCTAGCACCATGGGGCAAAATGGTCATGAAATGCCCCCCAAACCATGGTAAAATTTATGACCCTGAAGGGGCTCTGCCAACAGAGAATTGCCGTCTGCTTCTGCAAGGATTAAGCCAATGGCCACTGACTTTCAACACCCCTGAAAGGAATTCAGGGTGGAGATCAGGAATGAGGCACTCTGCTCTGAGAAAAACTGGCAGAACAGGCCTTTAGATAGTTAGATATTTTCAGAAGATTTTATGAGCCCAGATTCTTGCATCTTCTCATATCTAGAAAAGCACTGAAATCATTAACAGTGACATCTGCTTTGGCCATTAAGGAGAGCAATGCATTTGAAAGTTAGAATGGAGTAGCTGTGGTTCAGACATATGGATGTGATTTCAGACACATTCCTGTATTTGCTGAGAACTTGAATTTTCTGAGCTGTGTCAGACCTAGGGGATGGCACCAGCCAATCTCAAAATAATGTCCACTGGTAACTGCAACCTTATGGTTTTAAGGTATCTTCTTGTAACGATTAAGTTTTTAGACAATAAAATTGCCTTAGATCAGATATTAACAAAAAAAGAAGAGACATATTTAATGACCAGTAGCTCCTGTTATATATATCTTAATACCATATCGGAAGTTAAAACCTAGTTGGATAAAATTAGACAAGTAGGCTGCAAGCCTCCCTTAAAGTGCCAGGTCCAGACTGGGCTTCAGGCTTGTTCTCCTAAATTCCCAAGGGACTGAGATCTTAATCATACTAAACTCAGATCCAAGACTTGGAACTCAGGAATATTCCAACTCAGTGTCCATTCCCCAAATTAAGGCAGGACTGTACCCCATTTCAGCTGGAAGTAGCCAGAGTGTTCATTGCCCTGTTCCCTAAAAGATTTGGGGAAAGTTAAAAAGGGGGGATTAAAACCAAGTCCCTTAAAACCAAGTTCCTCTGCTGAGTTTATGATTAATGTCTCTATCCAAACTGATTATTTCCTTCCTTGCCCAGTATCTGTTCTCCTAAAGATTGAGAAGTATCAAAGAAAGGGGGGATTGATACTGAGCAGGGTCCTGTGGAGCTCTTGGGCACAAAGCCTTTCTGTGTGTCCCCCATTTCTTTGATTATAGGAAATAGCCTTCATTCAGCCTCCATGACCTTCTCTGAGTTCCAGCGGGCACATTCAAGTGGTTGTTAATTAGGGAACAGAAGGGATGTGAGACAAGGGAGAAACAGTCAAGAGAAACAATAGTGCAGCCTTGGGGCAAGGTCCTGGTTCCCCATCAGTGGATCCACACAACAAATATCTTTGAGCTGTTTTGCAGATACTATAATCCTCTCCAGGTGGGAAAAGTTAATAGTTAACAATGGTACGCTGCCCACAAGCAGGTAGACCCCAGACCAGTTGGAACCTGAAGGTTGGTGATGCTGACTCCTACTACCTCACCACCAACCAACCAGTCAGAAGAATGTCCACAAGCTGATCACACCCCATTACTATAAAAGTTCTTGCTACCCTCTTCAAGTTGGGGCACACAGTTTTGAGGGCCCTCTGTGGCCCCCTTTGCCTGGCAAAGCAATAAAGCTGTTCTTTTCTACTTCACCCAAAACTCTTTCTCTGAAATTTAATTTGGTGTCAGGGTACAGAGACTGGATTTGGCTCCCCTATCTGTCTGTATATCTGTCTATCTATCTAAAATACTATGCCAGTGTAAGATATTACTTTTGTTGTTGATGCTTTGGTTGTGATCAAATAAAAAAAGACTGTACACAGGTACAGTTGATCCGAAGCTACATGGCATTAACACCATGTTCTCTGTTAAGTAGAAAAACAATAAATATTTGGTTCTGTGGTAAATTTCTGATTTGGATAATATAGGAGTTTCTTTTTGTGTCTTTTGTTTAAATTAATCCTTTATATTGATAAACTGTAGCAAAGATAATCAAACTTTCCTAACTAGGATGTACAGCAGTGCTTGGATATTCAAGATAAGTTAATAGTTATTTTTTTGTTTTGAGTTATGTAAATGACAGTTGGCACAATGAGCAATAAATAAATGCCTTGGCAAGCATGTGCTTTTTTTCCTTTTAGTTTGCAAAGTGATTTTCTTTTTTCTTTAATTTTAGGAGACAGATATTGATGACAGATATGGAGATTTGGATTCCAGAACAGATTCTGATATTCCAGAAATTCCACCATCCTCAGATAGAACTCCTGAAATCCTCAAGAAAGCTCTGTCTGGGTTGTCTTCAAGGTATGATTGGTTGAAGATGAATCTGATGGGTTCACAAGATAAGCTGTGAGGTTATCCTGAACCATGTCCAGTGTAATCAATTTCAAGTAATAGTAGCTGGTATTTATTAAGCATATATATTTGCTAGGTGCTGCTCCAAGCACTTCATGTGTTGAGTAATTTATTCTTACGGCAACCCTGCCTGTTGTATGAATGGAGAAACTGAAGCACAGAAATGGATTATATCAATGGTCATGTAGCTAGCAAGGGACAGAGCCACATTTTGAACCTAGGCATTATGCTTTACTTATGAAAGAAATGGTTTTAAAAAATGAATAGCAGGTAATACATGAGTAGTTTCAATCTTTTCAAGAAACTTCTCTGTAAAGATTAAATGAATGTTTTAAAATTTACAATTTACACATTTTAGCTTATTTTTATTTAATACCCCCAAATAGTCTGCCTTGCAAAGATTTAGAAGTTGTAGATGAATAGGATTAAAAATACTAATTACGCGGGTGAGTCAAAAATTATCCGCACTCCGGTTATATTAAAATTTCCGTTGGTTGCACTGTCTTATCCGTGCTTTCCACTCAAGGCTACTGTCTCTCCAGTCACTGCTGTGCAGGTGTGAACATGTTACATCAGTTCATTTGTAACTGCAGTACGAGCAAAAATGGATGCCCCACTTGAGGTTTGCATGAAAAAAGAGCAGCGTTCAGTGATTTGTTTTCTGTGGTCTGAGGGTGTACCTGATGCTGTTATTTATTGAAGACTTTGTGCGCAGTATGGAGAAAGGGTTTTGTCTCAAAGAAGTGTGTACGAATGGATAGAGAAGTTCAAGGCAGGTCACGTAAGTGTTGGCCATCAAGAAGGAGCTGGATGCCCGTCCACATCCACAGCTGATGACAACATTGAGCATACACATGAAGTGATTCTGTGGAATAGACGAGTGACAGTGGATTATATGGCAGATCATTTGCAAATCAGCCATGGCTCTGCCTATGAAATAATCCATGACAGACTTAGGTTTCAAAAAGTTTGTGCTGAAGCCTAAACTTCAGACTAAATGCAGAGGACTGCTATCCAAGGGCATTGTGATCTTGCATGACAAAATGCACGTCTGCACACTTGTGCCCACACTGTTGACACTCTGCAAAAACTTCGTTTTGAGGTGTTAAAGCATCCTCCCTATAGTCCTAATCTTGCTCCATCGGACTTTCACCTGTTTGTTCCCCTAAAAGCAGCCCTATGAGGACGAAGATTCACTTCTGGTGAAGTGAAGACAGCGGTGCATTCGTGGCTTGCAGCTCAGCCTAAAACATTTTTTAATGAAGGAATATGAAAGCTTGTTGACAGATAGACAAAGTATATTGAAAAGCAAGGAGATTATTTTGAAAAATGATGTATTTGTCTTTTCTAAAAGTTAAATTCTACAGCCAGAGTGTGGGTAATTTTTGACTCACCCTCGTACATAACAAAGGTACATGGATTGCTGAAGAAAACCCTATAATCCTCCTACCAAGACATTAATATTTAAAATACTTTGATGTTGTCTTTGAAACTTTTTTTGCATTGTGTGCATGTGTGTGTAATGTAAAAATAGCATTGTACTGTTTTCTGCTTTTCTATTTTCATTTTCATTTCTTGGTATTAGGAGCAACATCCTTAAATATATGTAAATATTTTAATGGCTGTATGATATAAATCTTTGTACACCTATAGTTCAATTTACTTAACCAAACAGGTATTGCTGGACATTTAGCCAGTTTCTAAATTTTCACAATTAAAACCAACTCTGCTTTAAATGTATTTAGCTAACTTTTATTTAGCATCATATTGTTTTCTTAGGATAAAATTTTAAAAGTGAAATTCCTTGGTCAAAATTTATGTTCATTTTTAAGGCCCTAATATATAATGCCAAAAAGAGCATAAGCCATTAAAATTGGAAGGAGCCTGAAAGGTCTTCAGTCACTTGGCAGGTTGTCCCAGTCTGTTTCTTGACCTGTGTGTGGGTCTGTGGAAATGAATATTCATTAGCCAGTGAAGTCTGGCTTTATCCTTTAGTAAAGAGCTTCTTCAGCAGTGAGTCTAACTTAGTAGTTCTCTCTAGGGGCAATGCCTTGGATTTTGCACCTTCCCCCAAACCAGTGAACATTTGGCAATATCTGGAGACATTTTAGGTTGTCACAATAAGAGATAGTGCTGCTAGCACCTAGTAGGTAGAGGCCAAGGAACATCCTACAGTACACAGAACAACTCTTCACAATAAAGAATGTTCTGCCCCAAATATTATTAGTAAAGGTTGAAAAACTGTGGAGATACTGGCATAGTCTTGCTGGTGCTCTTGTACTGTATAATGCCACCGGAACCCGCACGCTTCCTGTCCACTTCCTCCTAAGGCTGGTAGATGGGCTTTCTCAAAGCTCCTGCTCTCTGCTAGATGGCCCACCAAGTTCTTGTTTGTTCTTGAAGAGTGCCTCCTGTGCCCTGATTCTTGCCTCAGGGGAATGGCGTCGTCAACCTAGGTCTTTGACGACTCATGATGCTTGTACCACTAGGAACATTTTTTTTTTAAATTTTATTATTTTTGAAATAAAAACCCCTTAAGAGTTATAGTAACAGTAAGACATTGTGCATCATGTAACTGATTTGAGCAATAAATGTGTAACCACTTTTGATCATCGCTTTTAAGGACACTGCTTAATTATATACTTTTTAGAAATTTCATTTCTAGCTCACATAGGTCCTGGAGACGTGAGACTTGAATGAAATTCTCCCCTACTGATTCTGAGTTCCTTTATCTAAAACAATCTGTGAGGTGATGACTTGGACTCAGAATTAAGACTTTCTCTGACGTAATTATGGTGGCATGGTAAATGAAATCAAGAATTTTGAATTCAGAACCAGACTTTCCTCTGGATTTTAGTAACCCTGGTACATATTTTTTGCATATCAATGTTCTGTTTTGAATTTAGTGCTTCACCCCTGAGAGATAACTTTTGGTTACTGTATCAATGGATATATATATTATGTTTAAGTATGTGCTTCTATGTGCTTAACTTTGTATTAGGTATTCTTGGGAGGTTTGGGGAGTCATTTAAATTAAAAGAGGCAATGAAGTCTTTGATTTTGTTGAGGGAGGGGAATTTTTCTGGGATGAGTAGCATCTGTATAATGAAAGAGAGTAGGTCTCTATTTAAACCTCTGGTCCTCAGAAGCTACCATTCTCTGCTGTTCAAAGATAGCCCTTTAACATTAGACGTACACAGGGACCTTTCAACTCCCACCAAGGACGGATTTCTGACACTTGGTAGTGTCCTCTTCTCTAGAAGAGGTTCTCAGTAATTGAGTCTGAGAATCAGTTATGAAGGAGGGCTAAGTACATTTCTGAGATTCATGCAAACAAGACAGGATTATTATCAGGAGACTGGCTTATGGTCCTTTATTTACCTCTGACTAGCTCTGCGATCTAGCCCAGTTTCCTAATCCATTCATTCATCCTCAAAGAGTTCGTTCTATAAAGCCAAATACAACCTTTCAGCAGTAGCATTTTTGACTCTGCATTCATTTCAGTTCAGCCCCAAAGCTTACAGTCTCATGAAAAATGTATGAGCCTACATGCTTAAACAGTAGAGGGAAATAAAGTTGAGTAAGTACAACTTGACCACCTTGTGAAAAACCTTGGAAACTACACAAAAGAGTTTGGACTTAATGTTGGCATTTTAGGTCTTGTGTGCAGAAACGATGTGATCAAAGGGATATTTGAGGAGGAGGTGTTAGGGGTTCTAGACTATATAGGAGAGTGACTGAAAGCAGGGAATGTAATCAGTATTTGATAAGTGGATGAAATCAGCCAATATTTCTGTTATAGAGAAGAGAATGAGGGCTTGTGCTTAGAATACAGTGCTTACATGTTACCGTACGTTGGGTCAGAATCTCTTGTGATACAATTTAAATGTTATCATTTGAATCAACAGAAATCAGAAAATTATTTAAAATCTTTACTGTGAGTATAATGTAAAATGAGTGTAGAATGAATAAACTCAGAGGGCAGCAATTTTAGATTCAGAAAGCATTATCCTTCTATAGGTATTATTAGAGCAATTTGGGGTGTTTTATACAGCGGCTGCCGACATTTTTCATGACATAGCCACATAAAGAGTGAAAATATTTGTAAGGTACACTGGGAGTGAAGTGTAAGGCTCCTGTGTGTGGAAAGATGGGCTCCCCAAGCCCTTACTGAAAACAAAGGGTTAAGGAGTCAAACCTTAGCCTACCAGGGACCAGCCAGGTGTGCCCCAGGGAAGCTCTGCTCTAAGAACCAGCAGAGGCCCAAGAAGAAAAGAATACTTTTCTAGTAAAGGCTCTGTTCTTAGGAAAGCAGGCAGCACACATTGAGCAATAGGAAGAAGTGACCTTCCGTCTGGCCTTGCCCTCAATGACTGACCTCCCTATACCTTCCTCATTTCTCTAAAATCACTGGGCTTTCCAGTTTCAGTTCCATATTGTCCTTTCTTTACTTTTTCTGTTTGGAAGGGCATGCTCTCTGTTCTACATCACCTTAAAATCAGTACTATTTTTATCAACCACCCTGAAGGATGGATGTCCTTTGAGAGGACTGTGTGCCTGACTCCTCCTTCCCATCTGGATGACCTCAGCTGGGATGTGCACACATCTGCATTGGCCACCTCACTTCCGAGCCTCACAATTCATCCTCATTCACATGGAACAAAAACTAGGTTTTTTTTTTTGGCTAGCATAATTTTTACATTTCCTTTAGTTCTCAGTGAGTGAGTGAATGCTACTGGTTTGTTTGGTTGGTTTGTGTTGTGTCATTGTATAAGGTAAAGTAGGGGATTCCTAAAGTATAGCTAAGGGAAACCCACAAGTCTGGCAACTCAGTACTGAAACAACATGCAAAAACTTAAGAACACTTACAATAGGGGAGAGAAAAGATGGCGGCGAAGTAGAGAGACGTGGAGTGCATCCCTCTCCACAGATGCATTGGGAATGCACGGAAGGATGCAGTAATTCCCACAGAGAACCAGCTGAACACCAGCAGACGGCCTTGGACACCAGAAAGGACCGCGGGGAGCCCGACATAGCCGGTAGGGAGGCATCTACGACGGCTCAAAGAGGGTGAAGCGGCGGAGCTGTGGCAGACGGGAGGGAGTGAGAAACATACGGAGGGTCCGCAGCGCAGCTCAGTGTTCCCGGACCAAGACGTCGATCCACGGCTGAACAGAGGGTCCGGGAGCGGGAGCGTGGGAACCGGAGAGCTGGTTCAGGGAAAAGCAACCCCCAAAGTTTGGACAACCATGAGGAAACAAAGAAACACCATGGAGGCAAAGGAGCAGGAAAAAAACCCACAAGACCAAATAAATGAGGAGGAAATAGGAAAAATGCCTGAAAAAGAATTTAGAGTAATGATAGTAAAAATGATACAAAATCTCGATAACAAAATAAAGTACAAGAAACAGTTCATGAGAACTCAGAAAAACAAACAGCAATGGATAACAAAATAACTGAAATTAAAAATACTCTAGATGTTATAACCAGCAGAATGACTGAGGCAGAAGAACGAATAAGTGAGTTGGAAGATAGAATGGGGGAAATAACTGCCACAGAGCAGGAAAAAGAAAAAAGAATAAAAAGAATAGAAGACAGTCTCAGAGACCTCAGTGATAACATTAAGTGTACCAACATTCGAATTATAGGCATCCCAGAAGAAGAAGAAAACAAGAAAGGGTCTGAGAAAATATTTGAAGAGGTTCTAGTGGAAAACTTCCCCAACATGGGAAAGGATTTAATTAACCAAGTCCAAGAAGCACAGAGAGTCCCATACAGAATAAACCCAAGGAGAAATATACCAAGACACGTATTAATCAAACTAACAACAATTAAACACAAAGAAAAAATATTAAAAGCAGCAAGAGAAAAGCAACAAACAACATATACGGGAAAACCCATAAGGATCACAGCTGACCTTTCTACAGAAACTCTGCAGGCCAGAAGGGAATGGCAGGATATACTGAAAGTCCTGAAAGAGAGAAACCTACAGCCAAGAATACTCTACCCAGCAAGAATCTCATTCAGATTTGAAGGAGAAATCAAAAGCTTTCCAGACAAGCACAAGTTAAGAGAATTCAGCACCACCAAACCAGCCTTACAACAAGTGCTAAAGGAACTTCTCTAAGTAGGAAACACAAGAAAAGGAAAACACCTATAAATATAAACCCAAAACAATTCAGAAAATGGTAATTGGAACACACATGTCAATAATCACTTTAAATGTAAATGGATTAAATGTTCCAACCAAAAGACACAGACTGGCTGAATGGATATAAAAACAAGACCCTTCTATATGCTGCCTACAAGAAACCCACTTCAGACCAAGGGATACATATAGACTGAAAGTGAAGGGATGGAAAAAGATATTCCATGCAAATGGAAGTCAAAAGAAAGCTGGAGTAGCAATACTCATATCAGACAAATTAGACTTGAAAGTAAAGACTATTAAAAGAGACAAGGAAGGACACTACATAATGATCAAGGGATCCATCCAAGAAGAACATATCACAATGGTAAATATCTATGCCCCCAACATAGGAGCACCTCCATACATAAGGCAAATGCTAACAGCTATAAAAGGGGACATCAACAGTAACACAATAATAGTGGGAGACTTGAACACCCCACTTACATCAATGGACAGATCATCCAAACAGAAAATAAAGACACACAAGCTTTAAATGACACATTGGACCATCTCGACTTAATTGATATTTATAGGACATTCCATCCGAAAATGACAGACTACACTTTCTTCTCAAGTGCACACGGAACATTTTCCAGGATAGATCACATCTTGGGTCACAAATCAAACCTCAGCAAATTCAAGAAAATCGAAATCATATCAAGCATCTTCTCAGACCACAACCATGAGACTAGATATCAATTACAGGAAAAAAACTGCAAAAAATACAAACACATGGAGGCTAAACAATTCACTCTTAAGCAACCAAAGAATCACTAAAGAAATCAAAGAGGAAATCAAAAAATATCTAGAAACAAATGACAACGAAAACACAACAACCCAAAACCTATGGGACGCAGCAAAAGCAGTTCTAAGAGGGAAGTTTATAGCAATACAGTCCTACCTTAAGAAACAAGAAAATGATCGAATAAACAACCTAACCTTACACCTCAAACAATTAGAAAAAGAAGAACAAAGAAACCCCAAAGTGAGCAGAAGGAAAGAAATCATAAAGATCAGAGCAGAAATAAATGAAAAAGAAAGGAAGGAAACCATAGCAAAAATAAATAAAACTAAAAGCTGGTTCTTTGAGAAGATTAACAAAATGGATAAACCATTAGCCACACTCATCAAGAAAAAAAGGGAGAAGATGCAAATCAACAGAATTAGAAATGAAAAAGGAGAAGTCACAACGGACACCTCAGAAATACAAAAGATCATGAGAGACTACTACAAGCAACTATATGCCAATAAATTGGATCACCTGGAAGAAATGGATACATTCTTAGAATAATACAATCTTCCAAGACTGAACCAGGAAGAAATAGAAACCATGAACAGACCAATCACAAGTATGGAAATTGAGGCAGTGATTAAAAATCTCCCAACACACAAAAGCCCAGGACCAGATGGGTTCACGGGCGAATTCTATCAAACATTTCGAGAAGAGCTAACACCTATCCTTCCCAAACTCTTCCAAAATATTGCAGAAGGTGGAACACTCCCAAACTCATTCTACGAGGCTACCATCACCCTGATACCAAAACCAGGCAAAGATGTCACAAAAAAAGAAAACTACAGACCAATATCACTGATGAATATAGATGCAAAAATCCTCAACAAAGTACTAGCTAACAGACTGCAACAGCACATTAAAAAAATCATCCACCATGATCAAGTGGGATTTATCCCTGGGATGCAAGGATTCTTCAATATGCACAAATCAATCAACATGATACATCATATCAACAAATTGAAGGATAAAAACCATATGATCATCTCAATAGATGCATAAAAAGCTTTTGACAAAGTTCAACATCCATTTATGATAAAAGCTCTCCAGAAAATGGGCATAGAAGGAAATTACCTCAACATGATAAAAGCCATATATGAAAAACCAAAAGCCAACATCGTTCTCAATGGGGAAAAACTGGAAGCATTCCCTCTAAGAACAGGAACAAGACAAGGGTGTCCACTCTCACCACTATTATTCAACATAGTTGTGGAAGTTTTAGCCACAGCAATCAGAGAAGAAAAAGAAATCAAAGGAATCCAAATTGGAAAAGAAGAAGTAAAATTGTCACTCTTTGCAGATGACATGATATTATATATAGAAAACCCTAAAGACTCTACCAGAAAACTGCTAGCACTCATTGATGAGTTTAGTAAAGTAGCAGGATACAAAATTAATGCACAGAAATCTCTTGCATTCCTATACACTAACAATGGAAGAGCAGAAAGCGGAATTAAGGAAACTCTCCCATTCACCATTGCAACCAAAAGAATAAAATACCTAGGAATAAACCTGCCTAAAGAGGCAAAAGATCTGTATGCAGAAAACTTTAAGACATTGATGAAAGAAATCAAAGATGACACAAACAGATGGAGGGACATACCATGTTCCTGGATTGGAAGAATCAACATCGTGGAAATGACTGTCCTACCCAAAGCAATTTACAGATTCAATGCAATCCCGATCAAATTACCAATGGCATTTTTCACAGAACTAGAGCAAGAAATCTTATGATTTGTATGGAAATGCAAAAGACCCCGAATAGCCAAAGCAATCTTGAGAAGGAAAAATGGAGTTGGTGGAATCAGGCTTCCTGACTTCAAACTATACTACAAGGCCATAGTGATCAAGGCAGTATGGTACTGGCACAAAAATAGAAAGGAAGATCAATGGAGTAGAATAGAGAACTCAGAAGTAAGCCCAAACACATATGGGCACCTTATCTTTGACAAAGGAGGCATGAGTATACAATGGAAAAAAGACAGCCTCTTCAATAAGTGGTGCTGGGAAAATTGGACAGCAACATGTAAAAGAATGAAATTAGAACACTTCCTAACACCATACACAAAAATCAACTCCAAATGGATTAAAGACCTACATGTAAGGCCAGACACTATCAAACTCCTAGAGGAAAACATAGGCAGAACACTCTATGACATCCATCAAAGCAAGATCCTTTTTGACCCACCTCCTAGAATCATGGAAATAAAATCAAGAATCAACAAATGGGACCTCATGAAACTTAAAAGCTTTTGCACAGCACAAGAAACCATAAACAAGACTAAAAGGCAACCCTCAGAATGGGAAAAAATAATTGCCTATGAAACAACGGACAAAGGATTAACCTCCAAAATATACAAGCAGCTCATGCAGCTTAATACCAAAAAAGCAAATTACCCAATCCACAAATGGGCAGAAGACCTAAATAGACATTTCTCCAAAGAAGACATACAGATGGCCAATAAACACATGAAAAGATGCTCAACATCACTCATCATCAGAGAAATGCAAGTCAAAGCCACAATGAGGTATCACCTCACACCGATCAGAATGGCCATCATCACAAAATCTGGAAACAACAAATGTTGGAGAGAGTGTGGAGAAAAGGGAAGTCTCCTGCACTGTTGGTGGGACTGTAAGTTGGTACAGCCACTATGGAAAACAATTTGGAGATTCCTTAAAAAACTACAAATAGAACTTCCATATGATCCAGTAATCCCACTACTGGGCATATACCCAAAGAAAACCATAATCCCCAAAGAAATATGTACCATAATGTTTATTGCAGCACTATTTACAATAGTCAGGATATGGAAGCAACCTAAATGCCCATCAACAAATGAATGGATAAAGAAGATGTGGCATATATACACAATGGAATATTACTCAGCTATAAAAAGGGATGAGATGGAGCTATATGTAATGAGGTGGATAGAACTACAAACTGTCATACAGAGTGAAGTAAGTCAGAAAGAGAAAGACAAATATTGTATGCTAACTCACATATATGGAATCTAAAAATGGTACTGATGAACTCAGTGACAAGAACAAGGATGCAGATACAGAGAATGGACTGGAGAACTCGAGGTATTGGAGGGGGCGGGGGGTGAAGGGGAAACTGAGACGAAGCGAGAGAGTAGCACAGACATATATATAGTACCAACTGTAAAATAGATAGTCAGTGGGAAGTTGTTGTATAGCAAAGGGAGTCCAACTCGAGGATGGAAGATGCCTTAGAGGACTGGGGCGGGGAGGGTGGGGGGGACTCGAGGTGGGGGGAGTCAAGGAAGGGAGGGAATATGGGGATATGTGTATAAAAACAGATGATTGAACTTGGTGTACCCCCCCAAAAAATTAAATAAATAAATAAATAAATAAATAAATAACAACAAAAAACAAAACAAAAACAAAAACAAACAAAAAAAAGAACACTTACAATAGCCAGGTCATGGAAGCAACCTAAATGTCCATCAACAGTTGAATGGATAAAGAAGATGTGGTACATATATACAATGGAATATTACTTAGCCATAAAAAGGAATGAAACTGGGACATTTGTAGAGACATGGACGGACCTAGAGACGGTCATACAGAGTGAAGTGAGTCAGAAAGAGAAAAACAAATATCGTATATTAATGCATATATGCAGAATCTAGAAAAATGGTACAGATCAACTGGTTTGCGAGGCAGAAATAGAGATACAGATGTAGAGAACAAACGTATGGACAGCAAGGGGAAAAGCAGGGAGGGCGGGGGTTGGGGTGGGATAAATTGGGAGATTGGGGTTGCCATATATACATTACTAAGAAAAAAAATATCAAATTGTACACTTCAAATATGTGCAGTTTATTGTATGTCAATTATATCTCAATAAAAGTTCTAAAAAAAAAAGAACATATTAATGCTAACTTGACACATATTTCCTTTGTAGGTGGAAAAACTGGTGGATTCGTGGAATTCTTACTCTAACTATGATTTCATTGTTTTTCCTGATCATCTACATGGGATCCTTTATGCTGATGCTTCTTGTAAGTGTTTGCCCAAGTGTCTCTTGCTTTGTTTTTCCGCATTAATATTCAAGTAATTTGAACATGTCATGAAAGAAAAGTGATTCAAGACTTGATAGCAGCAAATTTAGTTCCTTTAATCATCTTCCAGTTAATGAAGTGACCTGGACTAATCTTTTCCATTTGCAAATTGACCATTCAGTGCGTTCATTTAGCAGAGACCAAGTATACATAATAGATACACAACTTTATGTCAGACATTGTGTCAAGCGTTAGGTAGAACAGAAACTCACACACATATGACTGCAACGTATATGACTAGTAGCTAGATCCCCGACTTCAAGGGACTCCGTCTAATGGCACAGACATGTGAGTAGCCATATGAATAAATAGTATAGTAAATGACTGGAATAAATCCCATGATTTTTTAAAAAATATTTAATTTATTTATTTGGCTGTGTTGGATCTTAGTTGCACCACACAGGATCTTCGTTGCAGCATGCTGGATCTAGTCCCCTGACAAGGGATGGAACCCGGGCCCCCTGCGTTGGGAGCATGGAGTCTTACCCCCTGGACCACCAGGGTAGTGCCCCCGTGATAGCTTTTTTTGGAAGAGCACAGTAAAAACAATTACCTCATCCAGTCTGAGAGAGAGATGAGGGAAGGCTTCAGAAGAGATGATGCCAAAGCTGAGACGTAAAGAAGCACCGGACAGGGGAGGGCATTCCAAGTGTGGCTGTATCAGGGCAGGGGTGAAGTAATGAGAGACAGTGGTCTGTTTGGGTTTGGGAGTTATTTATGTGGAGGGTATCTAGGGATGAGACTGGAGAGGCAAGTAAAAGCCATTCTGGGAGTTTGGAGTTTTTTTGTGTATGGGAAGCCCACCAAGTCATGAAGCCAGGCAAATTTTTTAAGCTTTTAATACATTCATTTAACACATGCTTCAGGATGCCTGCTGTGTGCCAGACAGTTCTGGGGAATAATGCAGTGGTGCTGAGAAATACGCACCTGTGTCTGCCCTCGTGGAGCTTACTGTCTACTTGTTAAAGAATTGATTGGATATGTAATCATAAACTGCAATAAGCATTTGAAGAAAAGAACAGGAGGGGAGCCAGGAGACTTTCCAGACTTTATCCAGTGCCCAGCATCCGCACTGCGATCTTGAAAGTTGAGTGGGATTCATGGGGGTGAAGGGGAGACCTTGGAGGCAGGGTTGTCACAGCAGAGGATTCCCTGTGTATAAAAGCATTGATGTGTAAAAAAGAATGGAACACTTGAAGCCCAAAGTGGTAGAAGTAAGAAGGAGAAATACATTTGTGATGCACAAATTGATTGCGCACTTCCTGGGTGCTGAACAGGGTTTAGCGGTGCAGGACGAGGGCCTGCTCTCCGGGACATGCATGGTGTCCCTCCTGTTTGTTATTTGTCTTCATCGATCTGAATTAGTTTGGCCTCTTCATATGTACTCACCTCCCTGTTTGTTCCCTGGCTGCTCTGGCGCCCTTAGAGCTATGCTTACCCGTCTCACCTGCCTTCCCCACTCCATGCTCGCTCCTAGTCACAGCAATAAGCTGTGAGCAATGTGATGGTTTTACTTTTATTTTTGTAAAAAAATAAGTTTTGAAGTGAAATTAGAGTTGAAAAAAAATCCCATCAACTCCTGAAACCATTTAAAGCAACTCTTATAAGCAACCCTTCACTTTTCTTTTCATCCTCTTATTAATTTTGTACTTCTGTAGGGTACCAAGGTAAAAAATGAATATGAAATTACTTTCCCTGTTCTGTTAATTTACTGACATTAGAGCTTATCCATTACAAGATGGGTAATGGATAGGACCGACTTACTGTGAGGCTGGGGGATGCCAAGTGTGAAAACCAGGTAGGCAGGTGTGAGCGCTGCCCAGGTGTGACTGTCCTGTCTCCTCAGTCTGACCCTGCTGAAGGCGCTCAGTGCTGATGACCACCAGCGGCCTCGGGACTGGGGCATTTCAGGAGTGAGTGTGTGCAGAGCACTTTTCAGTGCTGTGTGAAGAGTGGCTGAGCCTGGGGGAGGAGGGATTGGGTGATGGCAAACAGCTCAATAAGGCTTTGGGGGTGAAGGGACCTTTGAGTGAGCCTTGTGGACCTGCTAGGGTGGAGTGAGCACTGTGACACAGGTTCCAGTGGCTAGGTGTGTCAGGAGAGGGCAGGTGGAACCTTGACCTGGAGCATGGGGCCTTAGAACGTGAAGACACAATTAGGAATCAGATCCGGGAGGCCCTTGCAGTACTATGTGAAGAAGTTTGGAGTTTATTTGTGAAGCATTGAGGAGCCATTTAAAATGTTGGGGATTGTTGAATTATTATAATTCCTCTTTTAGAAGGTAATTTTGATCTAAACATTACAAACCACCAGTATCCTGGATGCACTGACTCAGGTTTGGTGGGGATCTATGTGAATAAATTACATTGCTCTCCAAGCTGAACTGTTTGGTGTGGTAACTAGGGCCAGAATTGATGGATGGAGACTAATTTTTAACCATTCTTTTATGACAAAGTTGAAAACACCTTTGAAGATATCCTTGCATATTTGGATTCTGATTTTTTAAATAGAGAATCATAAGCACATCTAAAGTACTTGGGCTTTTTTGTTTTTGTTTTTTCTACTACGAAAGGAAAATACCATTTTATTACAGGGTATTATTTCTTTGGTGAGTTTAATCAGAGAAGAATATAAGAATATTAAAGATCTACTTACAGTAGATTTGAACTGTTGCTCTTATTTAGGTTTATTGCACACACATGCATATGTACACGTGGTGTATTTATGATGTTTATGTTAAGGGGATATGGATGGATATACACGCACTGTTGGTACTCAGTTGATACTACCTTTATGGGTTTTAAAGTATTATTTCCATTCATAACCCTGACTAGGTCATTTATATTTCGAGAAGTACACATCATACCTAGCTTGCATTTGCCTTATAATATCAGCACTCAAAAATGACTAATTCAAGAGAGTTTTATTAAAAACTTACTTCTAGGAAATGATAGCTACTATTTTAGGATGGAACTCATATTCCTTAAAATAAAAGGAGCTTTTTTCCTTCAGCCTTCTATTTATAGGGCTTTAATTATTGCATTCACAGCTTGGAATCTCACTTTTTAAGTAATGGAATTACTAAAGCATATTTTGATTTAAAGGTTGTTGTGAACATATAAAAGATATAAGAGGTTCCCCCACCCCTTCCTGGAAACTCATTTAATAATTGTTTTAATTTACATTATTTAACTTATTTTTAAATAACGCATTCGTTTTTGTTTGTTTGTTTGTTTTCCATTGTGAGAGTTAAAAAAGTATATTAAAATTACTTTGGAAAAATAGATAATTAAAAAAAAATCACACCTAACTCGTATCATCAACCACCAAAACTCAATTAATATTGCTATTTGATATATTTCCCTTCATCTTTTTTTTCTTTTAAAGACCGTGATTGTGGAATTCCCTGGCGGCCCAATGGTTAAGACTTTGCCTTCCAATGCAGGGTGTACGGATTCAGTCCATGGTTGGGGAGCTAAAATCCCACATGCCTCTCGGCCAAAAAACCAAAACATAAAGTAGGAGAAATATTGTAACAAATTCAATAAAGACTTTAAAAATGGTCCACATCAAAACAAATGAACAAGCCACGATTGTAATTACAATGTGGCTAAAATTTTGTATCCTTTTTAAACTAAATATTGAATGTGTTGCTCCACAGTCTTTACAACCATCAGCTTTTTTTTTTTTTTTTTTTTTTTTTCTTTGATAGAATTTATTTTTGTTTTCACAGTTTGTCTTTTTTTAAGGTAAAATTCACTTACAATGAAATGCATGGGTGTTAAGTGTATATTTGAAGAGTTAGCAAATGCATACAACAATACAGCCTAAACTCCTATCAAGATACCATTACCAGTGCCTCAGGAAGTTCCTTACCCCCCTCAACTGAGTAGAAGTAAAATCATGCAGTGTATTCTCTTTGGCACAAGACTTCTTTCAAACAGCATAATGTTTTTGAAATTCATTCATCTTGTTGCATTTATCAGTAGTTCATTCCTTTTTAATTGCTTGGTAGCATTGTACTCTGTGAATATGTCCAGTTTGTTTATCCTATTGATGCTCCTCAGGGCTGTTTCTGGTTTGGGATGTTCTGAATAAGCTACTGTGAACACTTTTGTACAGTTCTTTTGGGGAACATATGTTTTTATTTCTCTTGAGCAAACACATAGGAGTAGAATTATGTTTAGTTTTTTTTTTTTTTTTTTTTTTTTTTTTTTTTGGGGGTACACCAGGTTCAATCAACTGTTTTTATACACATATCCCCATATTCCCTCCCTTCCTTGACGCCCCCCCTCGATTCCCCCCCACCCTCCCTGCCCCAGTCCTCTAAGGCATCTTCCATCCTCGAGTTGGACTCCCTTTGTTATACAACAACTTCCCACTGACTATTTTACAGTTGGTAGTATATATATGTCTGTACTACTCTCCCGCTTCTTCTCAGTTTCCCCTTCACCCCCCACCCCCTCCCATACCTCGAGTTCTCCAGTCCATTCTCTGTATCTGCTTCCCTGTTCTTGTCACTGAGTTCATCAGTACCATTTTTAGATTCCGTATATGTGAGTTAGCATACAATATTTGTCCTTCTCTTTCTGACTTACTTCACTCTGTATGACAGATTGTAGTTCTATCCACCTCATTACATATAGCTCCATCTCATCCCTTTTTATAGCTGAGTAATATTCCATTGTATATATATGCCACATCTTCTGTATCCATTCATTTGTTGATGGGCATTTAGGTTGCTTCCATGTCCTGGCTATTGTAAAGAATGCTGCAATAAACATTATGGTACAAGTTTCTTTTGGGATTATGGTTTTCTTTGGGTATATGCCCAGGAGTGGGATGACTGGATCATATGGTAGTTCTATTTGTAGTTTTTTAAGGAACCTCCAAATTGTTTTCCATAGTGGCTGTACCAACTTACAGTCCCACCAACAGTGCAGAAGAGTTCCCTTTTCTCCACACCCTCTCCAACATTTGTTGTTTCCAGACTTTGTGATGATGGCCATTCTGACTGGTGTGAGGTGATACCTCATTGTGGCTTTGACTTGCATTTCTCTGATGATGAGTGATGTTGAGCATCTTTTCATGTGTGTGTTGGCCATCTGTATGTCTTCTTTGGAGAAATGTCTATTTAGGTCTTCTGCCCATTTGTGGATTGGGTTATTTGCTTTTTTGGTATGAAGCTGTATGAGCTGCTTGTATATTTTGGAGGTTAATCCTTTGTCCGTTGTTTCATAGGCAATTATTTTTTCCCATTCTGAGGGTTGCCTTTTAGTCTTGTTTATGGTTTCTTTTGCTGTGCAAAAGCTTTTAAGTTTCATGAGGTCCCATTCGTTTATTCTTGATTTTATTTCCATGATTCTAGGAGGTGGGTCAAAAAGGATGTTGCTTTGATGTATGTCAAAGAGTGTTCTGCCTATGTTTTCCTCTAGGAGTTTGATAGTGTCTGGCCTTACATGTAGGTCTTTAATCCATTTGGAGTTTATTTTTGTGTATGGTGTTAGGAAGTGTTCTAATTTCATTCTTTTACATGTTGCTGTCCAATTTTCCCAGCACCACTTATTGAAGAGGCTGTCTTTTTTCCATTGTATACTCGTGCCTCCTTTGTCAAAGATAAGGTGCCCATATGTGTTTGGGCTTACTTCTGAGTTCTCTATTCTGTTCCATTGATCTTCCTTTCTATTTTTGTGCCAGTACCATACTGTCTTGATCACTATGGCCTTGTAGTATAGTTTGAAGTCAGGAAGCCTGATTCCACCAACTCCATTTTTCCTTCTCAAGATTGCTTTGGCTATTTGGGGTCTTTTGCGTTTCCATACAAATCGTAAGATTTCTTGCTCTAGTTCTGTGAAAAATGCCATTGGTAATCTGATCGGGATTGCATTAAATCTGTAAATTGCTTTGGGTAGTACAGTCATTTTCACGATGTTGATTCTTCCAATCCAGGAACATGGTATATCCCTCCATCTGTTTATGTCATCTTTGATTTCTTTCATCAATGTCTTAAAGTTTTCTGCATACAGATCTTTTGCCTCCTTAGGCAGGTTTATTCCTAGGTATTTTATTCTTTTGGTTGCAATGGTGAATGGGAGAGTTTCCTTAATTTCTCTTTCTGCTCTTCCGTTGTTAGTGTATAGGAATGCAAGAGATTTCTGTGCATTAATTTTGTATCCTGCTACTTTACTAAACTCATCAATGAGTGCTAGCAGTTTTCTGGTAGAGTCTTTAGGGTTTTCTATATATAGTATCATGTCATCTGCAAAGAGTGATAATTTTACTTCTTCTTTTCCAATTTGGATTCCTTTGATTTCTTTTTCTTCTCTGATTGCTGTGGCTAACACTTCCAAAACTATGTTGAATAACAGTGGTGAGAGTGGACACCCTTGTCTTGTTCCTGTTCTTAGAGGGAATTCTTCCAGTTTTTCTCCATTGAGAACAATGTTGGCTTTTGGTTTTTCATATATGGCTTTTATGATGTTGAGGTAATTTCCTTCTATGCCCATTTTCTGGAGAGCTTTTATCATAAATGGATGTTGAACTTTGTCAAAAGCTTTTTCTGCATCTATTGAAATGATCATATGGTTTTTATCCTTCAATTTGTTGATATGATGTATCACATTGATTGATTTGCGTATATTGAAGAATCCTTGCATCCCAGGGATAAACCCCACTTGATTGTGGTGTATGATTTTTTTAATGTGCTGTTGCAGTCTGTTAGCTAGTACTTTGTTGAGGATTTTTGCATCTATATTCATCAGTGATATTGGTCTGTAGTTTTCTTTTTTTGTGACATCTTTGCCTGGTTTTGGTATCAGGGTGATGGTAGCCTCATAGAATGAGTTTGGGAGTGCTCCGCCTTCTGCAATATTTTGGAAGAGTTTGAGAAGGATAGGTGTTAACTCTTCTCGAAATGTTTGATAGAATTCGCCTGTGAATCCATCTGGTCCTGGGCTTTTGTGTGTTGGGAGATTTTTAATCACTGCCTCAATTTCTGTACTTGTGATTGGTGTGTTCATGGTTTCTATTTCTTCCTGGTTCAGTCTTGGAAGATTGTATTTTTCTAAGAATGTATCCATTTCTTCCAGGTTATCCAATTGATTGGCATATAGTTGCTTGTAGTAGTCTCTCATGATGTTTTGTATTTCTGAGGTGTCTGTTGTTATTTCTCCTTTTTCATTTCTAATTCTGTTGATTTGCATCTTCTCTCTTTTTTTCTTGATGAGTCTGGCTAATGGTTTATCAATTTTGTTAATCTTCTCAAAGAACCAGCTTTTAGTTTTATTTATTTTTCTTATGGTTTCTTTCCTTTCTTTTTCATTTATTTCTGCTCTGATCTTTACGATTTCTTTCCTTCTGCTCATTTTGGGGTTTCTTTGTTCTTCTTTCTCTAGTTGTTTGAGGTGTAAGGTTAGGTTGTTTATTCGATCATTTTCTTGTTTCTTAAGGTAGGACTGTATTGCTATAAACTTCCCTCTTAGAACTGCTTTTGCTGCGTCCCATAGGTTTTGGGTTGTTGTGTTTTCGTTGTCATTTGTTTCTAGATACTTTTTGATTTCCTCTTTGATTTCTGTAGTGATTCCTTGGTTGTTTAAGAGTGAATTGTTTAGCCTCCATGTGTTTGTCTTTTTTGCAGTTTTTCTCCTGTAATTGATATCTAGTCTCATGGCGTTGTGGTCTGAGAAGATGCTTGATATGATTTCAATTTTCTTGAATTTGCTGAGGTTTGATTTGTGACCCAAGTTGTGATCTATCCTGGAAAATGTTCCGTGTGCACTTGAGAAGAAAGTGTAGTCTGTCGTTTTTGGATGGAATGTCCTATAAATATCAATTAAGTCGAGATGGTCTAATGTGTCATTTAAAGCTTGTGTGTCTTTATTTATTTTCTGTTTGGATGATCTGTCCATTGATGTAAGTGGGGTGTTCAAGTCTCCCACTATAATTGTGTTACTGTCGGTGTCCCCTTTTATAGCTGTTAGCATTTGCCTTATGTATTGAGGTGCTCCTATATTGGGGGCATAGATATTTACCATTGTGATATGTTCTTCTTGGATGGATCCCTTGATCATTATGTAGTGCCCTTCCTTGTCTCTTTTAATAGTCTTTACTTTCAAGTCTAATTTGTCTGATATGAGTATTGCTACTCCAGCTTTCTTTTGGCTTCCATTTGCATGGAATATCTTTTTCCATCCCTTCACTTTCAGTCTATATGTATCCCTTGGTCTGAAGTGGGTTTCTTGTAGGCAGCATATAGAAGGGTCTTGTTTTTGTATCCATTCAGCCAGTCTGTGTCTTTTGGTTGGAGCATTTAATCCATTTACATTTAAAGTGATTATTGACATGTGTGTTCCAATTACCATTTTCTTAATTGTTTTGGGTTTGTATTTGTAGGTGTTTTCCTTTTCTTGTGTTTCCTACTTAGAGAAGTTCCTTTAGCACTTGTAGTAAGGCTGGTTTGGTGGTGCTGAATTCTCTTAACTTTTGCTTGTCTGGAAAGCTTTTGATTTCTCCCTCAAATCTGAATGAGATTCTTGCTGGGTAGAGTATTCTTGGCTGTAGGTTTCTCTCTTTCAGGACTTTCAGTATATCCTGCCATTCCCTTCTGGCCTGCAGAGTTTCTGTAGAAAGGTCAGCTGTTATCCTTATGGGTTTTCCCTTATATGTTGTTTGTTGCTTTTCTCTTGCTGCTTTTAATATTTTTTCTTTGTGTTTAATTGTCGTTAGTTTGATTAATATGTGTCTTGGTGTATTTCTCCTTGGGTTTATTCTGTATGGGACTCTCTGTGCTTCTTGGACTTGGTTCATTATTTCCTTTCCCATGTTGGGGAAGTTTTCCACTAGAACCTCTTCAAATATTTTCACAGACCCTTTCTTGTTTTCTTCTTCTTCTGGGATGCCTATAATTCGAATGTTGGTACGTTTAAGGTTATCACTGAGGTCTCTGAGGCTGTCTTCTAGTCTTTTTATTTTTTTATCTTTTTCCTGCTCTGTGGCGTTTATTTCTTCCATTCTATCTTCCAACTCACTTATTCGTTCTTCTGCCTCAGTCATTCTGCTGGTTAGAGCATCTAGAGTATTTTTAATTTCAGTTATTTTGTTATCCATTGCTGTTTGTTTTTCTGAGTTCTTATGAACTGTTTCTTGTACTTTCTCTAATTTGTTATCGAGATTTTGTATCATTTTTACTATCATTACTCTAAATTCTTTTTCAGGCATTTTTCCTATTTCCTCCTCATTTATTTGGTCTTGTGGGTTTTTTTCCTGCTCCTTTGCCTGCATGGTGTTTCTTTGTTTCCTCATGGTTGTCCAAGCTTTTGGGGTTGCTTGTCCTGGTGATAGAGGTGTTTATAGAAGACTGTCCAAGCCTCAGACTAATGTCCAAGTATTGGATTAGACGAATATTCAGTCGGCTATGTCAGGTTCTCCGCAGCCCTTTCCGGTGTCCGAGGCCGTCTGCTGGTGTTCAGCTGGTTCTCTGTGGGAATGACTGCGTCCTTCCGTGCATTCCCAATGCATCTGTGGAGAGGGATGCACTCCACGTCTCTCTACTTCGCCGCCATCTTTTTTTTTCCTCCATCAGCTTTAATACACGCATCTACTCAGTGGAATGCAGTACATTATAAGTTATTTAAAGCAGTGTGTTATTTTTAGATGTTCAGGTATATTCTGGTTTTTTTTTTTTTATTGTGAATAACATTATCCTGAACATTGTAGAGTGTAAAGCTTTTTTCATATGCAGGATTATTTTCTTCAAGTAGATTCCCAAGGTGAAAATAGGCACTTTTCTTTGGATAACCCACAGGTACCATAGTTCCAGCTCAGCATATCTAAATCTGAAATTCTCTTCTATCGCCAGCCATTCTGCATAACTCTGTCTGCTTTTCCAAGCCTTCCCTGGACTTATCCTGGGTTCCTCTCGCTCCCTAGCCCTGCCAGTTTCCTCGACCACCAAATCCAGTCAGTTCTACCTCTTTGATGTCTCTTATTCCTTTTACTCCGCCCTTTTCTGTTGCTTATCCATCCTCATCTGGATGGTGGTATCTTGCCTGCCTTACAGTCTCTCCTCTTGCTGCTTCTCCAGTTATTTCTTTTTACCTCTGTTATCCCTAGACATTCACGTCTGATCATGTCCTTTCATGATCGGTACCAACTCCTTTGTGAAGCCTTTCATGCTGTTTCCTGTGATGCTGTGACCAGACTCATCTCTCTCTACTTCTCACCCCAGCTTTGTTTTCCAGCAACTCGGGACTACTTGTAGTTCCCTTAACAGCTTCCTCCTCTCCTACGTATATGACTCTGTGTATCCTTCTCCTTCATCCCAGCTGGCCCATCCTCACCCCCACCACAGGTTTTTTGTCTGCTTGTGCTTAAATCCGTGTGGCAGTTTGCACATGGTATTGTAGTTGTGTGTGTTCTCCCTGAAAGACTATGTCTCTTTGAGAACAAAAACAGTAACTAGCAGAGAAGGCATTTACATATCAATTGTTATTTATTAATGCTCCTAACACATTAATTGGACCAACAGAGTCCTACCATTGCATCGCTGCCAGTATTGATGGCATGGCGTGTCCGTTCCTCTGTGATCACCCAGTTCTTACTCTGTTATTTTGAATTCCTTGTTTTCTGTTTTCCCAGCAGTTCCATATTAATTCTACTGGTAAGCTAAAAGTGACAACCACATATATATGTGTGATGTTAAAAATTCTTTTTTTCTCCTTTCAGTGAAATACCGTATATAGTGCTAATGATTATTCTCAAACAAATGTATTCATAGAAACTGCATCAGTGCATTTGATATTTTAAAAGTCCTTGGTTCTATACATAGCATAGCTTTGCCATTTTATCTTAACATCTAGCATTGTCACCATTCTGTGATTATTTTTGTTAAAAAATGACTTGATATTATATACAAAGATTATTTGAAGGACTATTTAAATTTCCTCTTGTCTTTATAACACATTTATGACTTTTTCTTGAAAGAACTGTATATAGTGGTTTGGCATAATATTTTCTTACCATGTGGCTAAGGGGACACCATTACTTTTTTAAGTATGTGATTGGACATGTATGTACTAGGTATAGTGGGGAAAAACAGCTTAAGAATGTCTTAGGCAGTAGGTTTGTGAAAGCTAATTTGTGGTGATCTTAAAAAGAAATTCCGAGATACACTCTTTGGCAGAGTTTGGTTAGCACTTTCTGTAAAGGACCAGATTGTAGTATTTTAGGTTTTAAGGAGCCACGTATGTCTCTGTCATATAATCTTCGTTTTTGTTTTTAACTCTTTAAAAATATAAAATCCTTTCTTAGCTCCAGGGTTGTGCAAAACAAGCCCTTGGGTATATTCTCTAGAGGTTAGAAAAGTTAGTCTGCTATATTCACAAAGGTTTGAATCTCTTAGGTTATGGTGGTGAGTGTTCAGCTTGCCATTTGCTGTTAGAGTCTTGGAATTGACTTAAGCCAAACGCTGGATGTGATGCTACATTCTCAGAAATTACCTTTACCCAGATTGGTGGATGCAACAGTTTGAAGGACAGCTACATAAATCGTCAGAAAGGGATTCATGAATATAAACCCATTTACTAGGCATGTGTATTGGACACTATGCAGTCAGAACCACATAGACTCACTTGACTGGCCAGTGGAGCTGCAGATATTGAAGGCTGCTTATAATTTCCCAGGGAAGGACTGCTTGAGTTGATCAGAGATATGTGTAGCTGGCTATGGGAGAGTTGGCATGGCGGGAAGAATCAAAAGCTCTTGCCCAAACCCCTGGGTGACTGGGTAAAGATATTTTAGCCATTTGTCCTGATAGTATCTTTATTCTTGGCAAAAATACCAGGTTGTATGATTAAAAATAAATATATACAAGCAAACTTTCACATATGATCATTTTCCTAGGATAACTCAAGAAACAAAATGGACAGAAAGACCATCCATCTTGAG
The DNA here is from genome assembly GCF_030028045.1 of Hippopotamus amphibius kiboko. Taxonomy (NCBI): domain Eukaryota; kingdom Metazoa; phylum Chordata; class Mammalia; order Artiodactyla; family Hippopotamidae; genus Hippopotamus; species Hippopotamus amphibius. The sequence continues at coordinate 54,941,130 of NC_080188.1, forward strand.
ATGGACAGCCTTACGAAATGAAGCAGTAATGAGGGATAAAGCCTAGTCAGCTGAGATCCCAACCAGACTGTATCTCTTAAACTCTGAACTAGTGCCACCTCCTACCCCGGGAAGGATCTCTCAGACTTTTTGAATAAAACATTGTTTGCTTACCTCTTTGGGATATCACTTGATTATAGAAAAGTTAATATTAAATTTTTGCTGTGATATTTAGAATAACTGGAAGTGGATAGGCTGAAGATTTTTAAAATACATGTGACAGCAAGCTACTTATTAAATGATTAAGCATAAATGTAAACATTGAGAAATGTATGTTAATGTTTTCTCTTGGTTTCAGGTTCTAGGCATCCAAGTGAAATGCTTCCATGAGATTATCACTATAGGTTACAGAGTCTATCGTTCTTATGACCTACCTTGGTTTAGGACACTAAGTTGGTAAGTGACTTAAAACTGTTTCAGATATGAAAATCTGATTCTTTTCTAAAGTTTGTAAGGAAGCATCCTGGTCAGTGAGTAAACATGGAATTGACCTTATAGATTGATTTTAAAGAAATACAAATAAAAAGAATAAAATTGAATTTCGAAAGAAGAATATCACCTTTAGCTCTCCCATTTCAACACAACTATTTTCATATCTCATCTTTCACTCTTTGTAGAGATACCTGATTTATATTGAATATATACACTATTCTTGTCCTCTTTTTTAAAAACCTCAGCATTATATTGGACACATTTTTATATCCTTTATAATTTTAAGAAAAAGTTTCATTTTGTAAATGTTACAAATATGTGTAATCTTTTGCTTTATTTTCCCACAGTTGACATGAGACCACACACAAAATTTGATATCTCTACAAAGACTGCAAGATGAGATATGAAAATAGCTGTGGGATTCTTTTGTCTTTTTTTTTTTTTTTAGTGATTAGTGGTTTATTCAGGAGGGGAAGGCCCAAGGTGAATATCTGTCTTCCTCTCCCCTGCCATCTCCACCCCTGCAGGCTGGCCCACCTCCTCTAAAGCCCCCATAGGCCTGGGGAGGGGGGCGGCAGGGCAGTGAGAGGAGGGATGGTGCTGCTTCTTGCTTGGTCTCCTCCAGGCCCTGGGCCCTGTGACATGCAACAAGGAGAGAAGTCAGAGGGAAGAGAAAGACTCGGATGGGGTCAGTGTGTAAGGCACCCTGCCAAATATTTCAGGCCCCTGAAATATTGTATATGTACAAATGCATGTAAAATTAGTAAATAAAAATCACCAAATAATTTTGATATTTAAAGTTTTATATACTTTTAAAACTTTCCAGGTTTCTTAGTTATCAGGACCTTGACCGTGAAAAATAATATGATAATTCATAATTAACCTAATAGGCCATGTCTTTGAATATAGTAGTTTGATTAGTATCAGCCAGAGAGGCCACTGTCTTACTATAACAAACAAATCACTTTTTGGGTTTACAGTTATCAAAAACAGTTTCTTGGTTGTGTTAACACTTAATTTTTCCTTCTGGAAAGTTTCTTCATGAGTGGTGATGTGTACAGGGAATATTAGGTAGATTAGGTAGTTGGAGAGTAATTAAAAGCTAAACCGTGCAGGATTGATTTTAAGTGTAGGGGGAAAAAAGGTAGGTCCAGATGGGCTCCAGTGATTGCAGAGGCTTCGTGGAGAAGGTGAGAGAGAAACTGTTACTTGAAATAGAGACAAGCTTTGGATAGGGAAGAGTGTTCTGGGCTGGGGAAGCAGCACCCTTCAGGTTCTAGATCTGGGACAGAGGAGGCACGTGCCACAGGTGCTGAGATCTTCCTGGCCCTCCTGAGCAGAAGGTATATACCTATTAGAGAAGAGTGTCCAAAAAGTTGGATCGGTGGCTACAGTAGGCTTTAATAACCTTACAGAGGTATCACAGGCAGTTTCCATTGTAGGAGAGCGAAAAATGGTAATACAGCTGATAAAAATTAAAATACTTCCCTTTGGGAACAGTGGGGTCTAACTCCATTCTTGAGAACCAGAGGGAAACTGCCACTTTCCTCTTCTGCTACCCTCCTGGCTGCCTAGGACTCTGCCCTTCTAAGGAGGTGTCCAGGAGGAACCCTAAGGCTGTGTTTCTCAGCCTTTTTTCCTGACTCACACATGCTCCCATCAGCAAAACCTCATGGGTTCAGCTTCTCCCTGGGGGAAAGGATATACCAGAACTGGGAGAAGGGACAGGCCACTTACCAAGTTTTAAACTTTTTCCCGGAGATTTTTACCTGCTGCTAGCTCCCATCCCCCACTGCTACCCTCTTTGAGTCACTGCTCAACTAGTGTGTATCTGGAGATTGAGAAGAGGGGGCAAAACCCCAGTGTGTGCGGGGCAGTGGGGGGAGGCTAGAGGTCAGATTACCTCTTCTTTTCCTGTTGATCTTCCTTCGGGCGGGTGGGAATTTGGCTTAGGATCTTTACTATTAAAAAGCATTAGAGCTGTGAGTAGTTGAGAGTGAATTTTCATTGTCAACTTAATTTTGTGTATATGTGTGCCTGAGAGTGTATGAAAGACAGAGTGTGTGTAGTCTTGTCTACATTGTTTCCTGGTTATCTGTCTCTGGCGTTAGATATTGAGCTGAATAAAGGCTTGAGCTGTTCAGTAAGTTTTTGTTGACTGATGAGTTTGAAATTAAGTTTAAAACAGGGAAAAAGCATTTTGGTGGAATATATCTTAAATTGGTCTTCTAAACTTGGTTTTGATCTTTGTGTCATCATCGAATTGTAGAAAATAGTTTTGTTGCGTTTGAGGGGAAAAAAATTCAAATAAAAAGAAGCTAATTGTTTTAAAAATTATAGGTACTTTCTACTGTGTGTAAACTACTTTTTCTATGGAGAGACTGTAGCTGATTATTTTGCTACATTTGTTCAAAGAGAAGAGCAACTTCAGTTCCTCATTCGCTACCACAGATTTATATCATTTGCCCTCTATCTGGCAGGTAAGTTAAGGAAAATAGTCTTTATTGATACATAGCCAATATATGTTAACATGCTTATTTTTATTTGTTATTTAAATTTATAACATCCTTTATTTGTTACATTTTTAATGCAGCTCATCTTTTTAAATGTCTCATGTGTAAAATTATTTCTTTGATCACAGTCTTAAGCAGTAATTACTCCCTAATGGTGGTTTAAAAAAAAAGTACTTGCTTAATAGTCACTCCATATATTTGAAAATTTTCTTCGCAAGTGATAGTAAAGGAACTTTTAAATATATGGATTATTTACCAAGTATAATTTACAAAGAAACTGTCACATGTATATTGCTTTATTTGTTCTAGGAAATAGAGTTTTCATATGGAATTAATCAGGGTACTTAGTTTTCCTGATATGGTTTATTATATATTTATTTATATGTAGGTCACATTGCCAGTATGAATCCTGGTTGCACCATTTACTAGGTGAATAAACTTTGGGAAATTTAATTAATTTATCTGTGCCTCAATTTCTTTGTAAAGCACTTAGAACAGCACCTGGCATTGTTTAAATATTTACTATTATCATTATTTTCACTTTTAAAGGAGGAAATCAAATTTATGAGTTTTCACTTTAGCTCTTAATAGTTACTGTTTTACCTCTTAGGCGTTTCTCATTAACAAATCCTTTTTCAGTTAATACAGTTTTAGAAACTGAAACAATATGGATGACTTCCATTTCTCATTAAACAAAAAATATCCAGAGTGTGTGGGGAAGAAAGTCCAGTGCTTTAAAAGTATTTCATTTTTATCCAGTAATTATGATCTTTTTCACGGTGCTCAACTTTAATAAACACCCCTTCAGATCTTGGCCTCTATTTTATTTCTGATTCTAGAAAGCCAGAGAATGAAATACAATCTGAAATGAAAATGGTAATTTTCAGAGAATCATTTTTGGGGCAAGAGGACCTAGATTTCCTAAAGAAATTGCCTATTTTACATTCAGGCTTTTTGTTCAGTCCAGTTTTCTCAGTCCATTACTTAATTTTTTAAAATTATAAATGATATATCTGAAATAGATTCTTGGAAATAGTTACTGAATGTAGCTATCTTCATTCTTAGAAATAGATATTGAAAAGTATTTTTGTTCTTTCAAGGGCAAAAGAAGTTACTCATTCCAAAGTAGTTATTTCATTTTAAATTCTAATCAGTTTAGAAGAATCATGATTATAGAGAGATTAATTATGACTGCTAACAGCTAAAATTTTGGAGAATATGCTTGACTCTGATTCAATGTTCATTAAAGCACATTTGTGACATTTTTTTCATGGTAGGAAGAAACTTTGAGTAGCTTTGCTCACTTACCAAACAAATAAGTTTGATTTATTTTGTTAAATGTAAGGTAGATTCTGGGAGGGGTTCTTTACTATTACAGGAGAGAAGCATGCAGTACCTTCTCAGTCTTTGTTTATACTGGCAAGACTTCTTGTTGGCAAGAAAAGTGTAATAACAATAACTTCAATATATAATTATTCTAATTACTTAATAGTGAAATTGGGAATAATTAAAATATAAATCATTCATGTCATTAACATATGTCCATCAGTTAAAAAAATCTGATAATATCAAAAGACATATAATGTAAACAATAACCATGCACCCCAGCACTTAGATTGTTCTCATTTTTCTAAATAATATGCCTATTTATTTATTTTAGGCATTATCTATTGACTTCCTGTAATAACCTCTCTCTCCTCCATACTCAATTTCTTATTGTCATTATTTATATTATTAAATAGGTACCTAAAATATCACTTCCTATAGAGCGAGATGGTATCTTTGATTACATTTCCATTCTTTAACAACTTTTTGTTTTTTCTGCCCTTAATAGCTGCTCTTCACCTTGTCTTTTGCACCTTCATAAATTTCTCTGTAGGAATCCTTTTGAGTCTGTCCCATGTCTGTTGGTTATTTTTTTCAAATGTTCACACAAATCAGAAAGTCGATCTGTTTGTTCCCTTTTTTCCTGGAGAACTCTCTCCCAGGGACCTCTGGGGTCTTGTTCCTGTGCGGACTGGCTGCCTGTAGGCCTGCTGTCAGCTGTCCCCTCCTGATTTGGCTTTTCCTGTGTCTTCCAGTTTCTAGGATGACACCCTCATTCTTCTGCAGCATAGCCTCTTATAGTTTCCTGGGAAATGCACTTAGACGGTAAATGTTTTATGTTCATACGTTTCTAATAATATCTTTGTTTTGTTCTCACAATTGACTGCTTAGGCTAGGGTACCACTTACTAGTAGTAGACTTGTATATAGTCTTCTAGTTTAGAAGCCCAAGCCTTAAGCTTGTCTTCTGCTGAGCCTCTCCTGTTCAGTTTTCTCTAGAAAATACTTCGAGTTGTCCCTGATTTCTCAGGTCTGCTGAAAATCATCCAGTTGGTTTTCCAGCTTGCAAATTTTATAGCCATTTCTCTTCTGTTTTCCTTGACATTTCTTCAGTTCTCTTTGCCCTGTGGGTTTTTGCCTTAATTTCTTTTAACACGATCTAGTGGGCTACCAGAATGGAAGAGAAGTAAATGTAATACACGAACAATCAGCCATTTAAAAACAGAAATCCTTTACTAGCATTTTATTTTTCCCTTGGCTTAAAACAACCACTTATTTTTTCTCCTGGTCCTGTGGATTGACTAGGCTTCACTGGGCAGTTCTAACTCAGGGCCTCTCTTCTGGTTGCAGTCAGATGGAGTAGTGCTGGTCATGTGTGTCCTGAGTGGGCGGGACATCTGAGGTGGCTTACTCTCACGGCCACAGTCAGTGCTGGGTGGTGACTGGGGCACCCGAGTGTGGCCTCTCCGTGGGGCATGGCCCTCTCAGCACCATGCCTGAGCTCTGAATATGGAGTGTGCCAGAAGCTGAGCATCTCAAGAGTCCTTACCTAGGTTGATTTTTCAAAGCTAGTTTTTAAAATGAAAACATAATACATTCCCACAGTAAAAATTCAGACTGAAAAGGAGTATTCTATGATATCTCCCTCCCACCTCAGAGCCTTATTTACTCTGTCCAGGGGCTTCCTACCACTATTTAGACAATTTTTGAGAATTCAAGCTTATATGTTTATATCCTTCTTCCCTCATTTTTTTTTTTTACACAAATGAGAGCAGGCCATACTGCACCTGTTTTTTTCCACTTAACATAGCTTATTTGTGGTTTTATGTCTGCACATCTAAACTTATCTCACTTTTTGCGTGTCTATAGTTACATCTGTGTTGATGTGCATATAGCAAAATCTGATGGATAGAATGTCCAAAAATAAGGCAACTACTATTTCCTTGGTTTACTTTCCCTTTGCATTTGCTGTAACTTACACTGGAAAATAACTTCTCAATTGAGAGAGTAGAGACAATGTAATTTATTTTCTTTCTCATTTCTTTTTATAACATTGTATATGTGATAGCCTCCCAACCAACCCTTTTTTAGTCATTTCTTCATCCCCTAAAATTTCTGACTCTACTTTTATAAAATAAAATCAGTATTTCTTCTTTTTTCTAACTGATGTCTACTATAGATGTAGCTTACCACTTGCTCTTTTATAGAGTCATGGAGGCTCATTGAAAGTCATCAGTGTTGTTCTTCTAAAACATTTGAGTGCTTTCCGAGTGCCAGTACTGTGCGTGGTGCTAAGGATACGGAGGAAAATAGGCCAGTTGCAAGGCCAGGGTCTTGCAACTGCTGAGACATGTGTCCCCTAGTTCATTTCTGGAATGTGAACAAGGACCTCTAAGAGCATGAAGAAGGGAAGGAGGGGCTTGCTTTGCTGGGGTAGAAGGCCATAGAAGACCTTGGAAAAGAGATGACTTGTCGTGAAAAGCAAAGAACAAGCCAGGTGTTTGCCAGGTGGACAGTGGGACAGGGCATTCCAGGTAGAGGAAACAGCTGTGCAGTCTTTAGAATGAGAGAGGATGGCATGTTTGGGACCATGAAGGTTGCAGAGGTAGGCCCGAGCCCCATCTTGAGAAGCTTTGTGTATTGTGGGCAGAGTTTGGGCTTTATCCCTGGGAAACCACTGGAGGATTTTAAGCTAAGAGATGATATAACCAGATTTGTAATTAAATGAACGATGAGTTGGGAGACGTTAATAGAGTAACAAGATAGGAAACTGTTGCTCTGATTCATACTAAATATAATGTAGGCCTGGCGTGAGGTTTATATTAAGTCTTAAGAGGGTTATAAATTTTAAATAATTCTGGGACTTCCCTGGTGATCCAGTGGTTAAAACTCTGAGCTTCCACTGCAAGGAGTGGGGGTTTGATCCCTGGTCAGGCACTGAGATCCTGCATGCCGCATGGCGTGGTGAGAAAATTTTTTTAAAAATTTAAAATACTATAGGCTGATCTTAGAAACCAATTGCTGTTTATGATAGTCTATTAAAAATTGCTTTTGCATCCAAAATTTCTGGCTTAGAATGTACTTTTTGTTGAGATAATTATGTTTCCATGCAGTTGTAAGAAATAATAGAGAATCCCTTATGCACTTTGCTTAGTTTCCACCAGTGGTAATATTTTGAAAAATTACAGTGTGAGATCACACAAGGATATTGACATAATTACAGTCTTACAAGTGTTTTTTTAAAATAAATTTATTTATTTTTATTGGCTGCGTTGTGTCTCCGTTGCTACACACAGGCTTTCTCTAGTTGTAGCGAGCGGGGGCTACTCTTCATTGTGGTGCTTGGGCTCCTCATTGCGATGGCTTCTCGTTGCAGAGCACGGGCTCTAGGCACGTGGGCTTCAGTAGTTGCAGCACATGTGCTTGATAGTTGTGGTGCACGGGCTTAGTTGCTCCGTGGCAGGTGATATCTTCCTGGGGCAGGGATCGACCCGTGTCCCCTGTGTTGGCAGGCGGATTCTTAACCACTGTGCCACTTAGGAAGTCCCACAAATGTATTTTTAAAACACAACTTTTTAAAAATAAATTATTGATTGATTATTTTTGGCAGCGTTGGGTCTTTGTTGCTGTGCAAGGGCTTTCTCTAGTTGTGGTGAGCGGAGGGTAGTCTTCATTGCGGTGCGCCAGTATCTCATTGCTGTGGCTTCTCTTGTTGCAAGCATGGGCTCTAAGTGTGCGGGCTTCAGTAGTTGCAGTGTGTGGGCTCAGTAGTTGTAGCGTATGGGCTTAGTTGCTCCGCGGCATGTGGGATCTTCCTGGAGCAGGGGTTGAACCCATGTCCCCTGCATTGGCAGGCAGATTCTTAACCACTGCGCCACCAAGGAAGCCCCTACAATTTTTTTTCTGGAGCATAGTTGATTTATAATGTTGTTAGTTTCTGGTATACATCAAAGTGATTCATGTATATATATATTTTTGTGTGTCCTTTTCCATTTTGGTTTATTACAGGGTATTGAATATAGTTCCCTGCGCTATATACAGTTGGCACTTGTTGTTTATCTATTTTATATGTAGTGGGTTGTATCTGTGAGCCCCCAAATCTTAATTTATCCCTTCCCCACCCCCTTTCCTCTTTGGTAACGGTAAGTTTGTTTTCTGTCTTTGAGTCTGTTTCTGTAAAACACAACTTTATAGTAAGCTAGGAGCTACTGAGTTAAGAGATGAAACTTCCAATAGAAATTATGTGTAGTATTCTATATCTGTTGATCATTTTACATGTGTCCTAAATATGGTCCTATTAAAGGACCGTAAGCACCCACTTTGTGTTTCTCTTGTTTTTTTGATTCCCAGTGCTTAGCATAGGGTCTGGCATTTAGGTTTGCACTACACACTTACTGTATGAATGATCAAGAGGCTGAGAACATGCACATCCACACACAGTGCTTTTTAGAGATTTTTTTTTTTCAGCGTCAGTGTTTTGGTTGCTGGGTCTTAACACCTTACCTTGATTCTTGAAGAGATTAGCAACATTCATGAGCTTAGTCTAGCAAGGGAAGTTAGACTTTAAAACAGGAGTGAGGAAATAGAAAGTGTGGTCTGTTGAGATATTTGTACCTTTCTCTCAAACTATGCTGTGAAAAATCTCTGGAATTCTCCTCGTTAAACAACATTCCAAGGGTCCTGTCTGAATTTTAGTTCTGCAGTGGTCAAATGACTTCTATAGGACTTAGCAGACTTAAAAAGCAGAGGCAACACAAGCTCTTTCACTGACATAGAATTTTATTAAAATAAAATTTACATATATCCAGGTCTGACATGCTCACCAAGACCCACCACATTAAATGCCTTGTTTAATATCATACCAGATGACTCACTGACTGACTAGGACCTGGAAGTCATTTTGACACTTAGATAATTTTGTTGTAAAATGAATTTGACTGATAGCAAAAAGAAAATCATAGGAACAATATTTTCTCTAGAGTCTAGATATATTTTAAAAAGATTTTGGTGGTTTGGATTTGGGGCTCTTTAGAAACCAGAGCAACCATGTGATTATATGTTTAGTAATGATGGATGAATAAGCTTAAGATATTGGACTCTTAATATCATCACCTTAAGATCTCTTTAGCCAACCAGTGATAGGCATATTAAAGGCATATTAAGTTTAGTGGGTGGTTTTTTTTGCTTGTGTTTGTGCATGGATAACTATTTTGACTTCTTTCAAAAAACCCTTAAGGAGAAATTAAGACTCGAATATAATACTTTGAATTAGAAAAATCAAGGGACATAAAAGACTAAATTATAGCTGAAATTAATGCATGATTAAAAATTTTTTCCAAACTTCCTGAATATCTCTTATCTCAAAGGATGTTGATGAGATCTTTGAAAGATGTCACAAATAACTATTCATAAAGGACTGCATCTCCAAGACCACTTACAATTTTTAAATTATCATTGCAGCACTATTTACAATAGCCAGGACATGGAAGCAACCTAAATGCCCATCAACAGATGCATGGAAAGAGAAGATGTGGCACATATATACAATGGAATATTACTCAGCCATAAAAAGGGATGAAATTGAGTTATTTGTACTGAGGTAGATGGACCTAGAGTCTGTCATACAGAGTGAAATAAGCCAGAAAGAGAAGAACAAATACCGTATGCTAACTTATATATATGGAATCTAAAAAAATGGTACTGATGAACCCAGTGACAGGGCAGGAATAAAGATGCAGATGTAGGGAATGGACTTGAGGCATGGGGTAGGGGGTGAAGGGGAAGCTGGGACAAAGTGAGAGAGTAACACTGACATATATACACAACCGAATATAAAATAGCTAGTGGAAAGGTGCTGCATAACACAGGGAAATCAACTCGATGATGGGTGATGACTTAGAGGGGTGGGATAGGGAGGATGGGAAGGAGTCATGGGAGGGAGGGGATGTGTGGGTATATGTATAAATACAGCTGATTCACTTTGTTGTACTGCAGAAACTGGCACAACAGTGTAAAGCAATTATACTCCAATAAAGAGCTTCTTAAAAAAAAGAAAAAACAAATAGAATCTGTACACATATCAGTCTGGTTCTGTACCTTAAACTCACCATGCAGATTAAGAGAAAACTTTTCTCTCTTTTACCTAATATAATAGTTTGTGTGAATTTCTACAACACATGTTCAAACTTCTTTTAAACAACTCAGTTGTATTCTAGTGTCAGAGTGTGGGCACAGGTAATGCAGTGTGCTTCTGAGTTTGTTGAACATGATGTTTGAAACATTTCAGTTTTGATTAGTTAGGCAAGTGTAGTGAAAAATCCAGCCACGTGAAAGAGTAAGCGGTGAGTCAGTAAGCTCCAGTATTTAATTCTGCGTCCATCTTAATTTGTGTTTTGAGTTAAGGACTGCATGTGTTTTACTGAATTGGTTAATGACCAATAAGAAATTTTTAAAAAACTTTATCATTTCTTTATATTTTCTGTCTCTTCAACTAGATTATGAACTCCTTGAGTGGAATGACTATCTTATCCATATTTTCTGTCTTGTGGCTGGTGCATCTTAAGTGTTCAATAAATATTTTTCTATTGTCCATTTTTCCTGAAATTTCCTCTATCCCATCTTTTGGACTTTTCAGTGTCCTTTTTTCCCCTTCACTCCTCCTGACTCCTTTAGAAATCTCGTTCTTTTGGAATATACCTCGCTTTAGTCTACCGGGTACCTGGATCTCGCTAACCACCTGGGACCTCCTTGATACTGGGCAACAGGATATACACATCTTTGCATGGATAGCACCAGGCACAGTGCTGTGTATATAAATGGTGATTAGTAAGTGTAACTAAACATAATTATGTATCAAGAACTGTATGTTAGGAAGCTTTGTCAATGAATACTTTTATTTATAATAGTGTAACAAATCCTATGATTTTATTTTATTTTTTAAAGTTTTTATTGGAGTACAGTTGCTTTACAATACTGTTAGTTTATACTGTACAGCAAAGTGAATCAGCTATACGTATATATATATCCCCTCTTTTTTGGATTTCCTTCTCACTTAGGTCACCACAGAGCACTGAGTAGAGTTCCCTGTGCTATACAGTAGGTTCTCATTAGTTATCTATTTTATCCATAGTATCAGTAGTATATATCTATATATATGTGAATCCCAATCTCCCAATTCATCCCACCCCCCTCTTCCCCTTTGGTATCCATACATTTGTTCTCTACGTCTGTGTCTCTGTTCCTGCTTTGTAAATAAGATCATTTATACCAATTTTTTCAGATTCCACATATATGCGTTAATATATGATATTTGTTTTTCTTTTTCTGACTTACTTCACTCTGTAAGTGGAAATATAACCGTACAAAAATGTTCTTTGTTAATTGGGGGAAAAGTAAAACTATGGATCTAAACGTATAAAGTGATCCTTTCCACAGATTTATTGAATTATAGCGTGTATATATTTTTATGCATTTAAACATGAAATATACGTGTAGCTAGATGGTTGTGAAAGGAAAAGTAAATTTATGTGTTTCTTTTTTGGATTCTCTTTCTTTGAAAAGAATATTTAACCTTAGATATGCTAGGAAAACACTTTACATCCTTCTCTTCCAAGTTCAGAGAACTGTATTATTTTATTGTATCCAGGAGTCAGATAATTACATCCTTTATTAGAGCACCCTAAAAAGCTGCATTGTTACTGGTTGATTTCACAGTGAAATTGGATCAGGTAAAAGTGAGTTGCCAAGTCATCATTAGGAAACTATTGAATGAGTCTGCTGGTAATTTTGTTTGAAGAAATGCTTAAGGGTGAACGGTATTATATAATTTCAAGGAAAAGAAAAACCATACATGTTGGACTAGTATTTGTGAGGAGATAATTCATAGTTTATGAAGTTAAGACGTTCCCGAGGCTGTGCTGGGAGAGCAGAGGGGTCTGTTTGGACAGAAGGGCAGCTTCCAGAGTGTCTGTCTTGCCTCTGCTTTGCTCTTACCCCATTAGCCTCTGAACCAGGTCCAGTCCACATTCGCCTTTAACCATGGACCCGTGGCGTAAAGCAGCATGCACATTTCATTACTACTTAAGCCACAAAATAAATCTACCTGCTACTGAAGAAAAATTTAAAAGCAGTGATTTTTAAAGAGGTCTTTTATGCAACTGGTGATTCCAATACCATGAAATCCATGTTTTAATCCCCTCCCCCCACGCTGCTTCCTTTCTTTTTCTCAAGAAGGTGACATATGGTTGTCAGTTTGCCTCTACTCAGAAAATGTTTCCATATTTCTTTTCTCAGTTCAACCAGTCAGATTCTATAGGTGACAAATAGGAGATGAGGTAGGGTCTGGGAGCCAGGATGCATTCCCTTCCTTTTTCATAATGCTTTGAGCTGACATTGCAAATTGGTCATCAGAAAATAGCTGCAGGCAGCTGCTGTTTGATTCTTTGCTCTAGTCAGAGCAGTATCAATCTTGCTTACTCTAGTAGGTGGAGTTGCCGTGGTAAGTACAACTTGGATATACAAAGTCTAGTATTTATTTCATATGGGATAGATTAGGTGAAGTTCGTTTTCTATCTCAGAGAACCCAGTCTCTAAAGATATTGCAGAATAGAATGTTTAGCTGAAATTAAACTTGGCTTATGCGTTTCTGATATCTACTTATGTAAAAGAAAAATTTATCCTTGAATTTTACTGATATATTGGGCAAAAAGTGCTTCATATTGCCCCCCATGATTTAGTATATGATTATTAGATTTCATTAGGTAAATTTTTTAAAAATTTTTATGATAAAAATTTTGTAGGACATAAACAGGAATATAAATACCATTTGTACGTTGCAAAATCATTGAGTATTAGGTTTTACTGTAATTACTATCACGTGGATCTGAGAAATTTCAGCTCACTCTTAACCTGAATGTTGCTAATGATAGTTTATGGAGCCACATGATTCTTGAGGGTCATTAGGACTCAGGGGGTTACTCTTTTCTAGCCTCGTGATCCTCAGTCCTTTGTGCATTTTTCTTCATCTGTAAAATGGAGATAATAATAGTTACCTGCATCATAGGAATGTTGGAAGGGTTAAATGAGTTCATACTTGTAAAATGCTTAGACATGAGCCTGGAACATGGTATGTGTTCAGTAGGTGTTAGCTGCCATAATAATTATTATTAATTTTTATATTATGTAGAGATTGAAACATCTACACATATATTTGATGGATTGATATAGCAAATAAATTTTAGTGAACTGAAATTCAGGATCTGTTTTTCCATGTCCACACATTAGCAAGGGACTAATTCACTTAATTAATGCAGGAAATATTTATTGAATTTGTGCTGTGGACTGTATTAGGCGTTTTGGCGAATACAGGATCACTTCCATCAAGGAACTTTTACTTAAAATGCTTAATGTAAGAGTAGGTGATGGGAGAAATAGCATACGAGTGAGTAGCTGAAGTATAGCTAGGTGTGGTATATAAATTTGGCTTATATGAGCTCAGTGAATCTTAAACTTTGAAACACAGTATACAACAAGCACACATTTTTTTGTTCTTGAACAGGTTTCTGCATGTTTGTGCTGAGCTTGGTGAAGAAACATTATCGTCTGCAGTTTTATATGGTGTGTATTAACCATTATTCTTTAGTCACTATATTTAATAAAAACCTTCACCTTTATTTTTTTTCTGTGGTGAGAAGATATAATCTAATCTGCTGATTGCCTAATTGTGAGGAATATTTGAATTGTGGATGAATTTTATTATATATAAAAAGTTGAAGTTGAAAATTTTTTGAGGATTTAAAAATTTTAACTGTTCCCAAAGTTTCCTAAAACCTTTTTCTTTGAATATTTTCAAAGGCTAGAAATTAAAATCAAGTATTTAGATTCCCTAAATTTGTAGAAATTTGAGGTGTTTCCATAGCCTCCTTAACAGTAAGTCTCAGAAACATCTACCGTTTTTTTGTATGGAAAGTAGCTATGTTTACTTGCTCTTAGCCTGGGCATGAGGGGAACAGAGCTTACATTTTCTTGGTAGCTATGGTTAGTTATACAGTCACATGATTCTTTTTGGCCAAAGATATTTCATTCAGCGTATAATGGAACAGTGTTCAGTGTTTTATGAAGTTTTATCACTGTACATGATGACCTTCTCTTATTTCCTTAAAAGGTAGCTAATTATAAGACTGTAAAATGCAAAATGTAGTATTTAGATCTGTGAATTCGTGTATCAGTAAGGCTTGTTTTGGATTTGGGGTATATTTCCTATTCTTCATGCTTTGCTTTTCTCCATTAAGACATCCTGCTGAGCACCATTATTGGAAACTGTAGTATTTCTTACATTTCTGATTTCTGGGGATCTTGAGAGGGAAGAGTAAAATTCTCAGTGAAAATCTAGAACCCATCAAGACAAATTAGAAATAATGGAATCTGCTGTGAAAATATAAACGGTGCCTACTGGAAAAAATCACTTATGCATTTTGAAGCAATCAGGGTAAAAGAGAAGTTTGTTTAAGCAGATGAAGGATTGTTTAATAGAAGGATTGTTTAAGAGAAGGATTGCTTAAGCAGATGAAAATTAAAATTTATATATATAATATATTGTTTGCTGAAATGGAAAATAGATTTATTATGAATAAATCAAAATCCTAAGAATTTCAGTCATTTTATAACTTCCAGTAAAAATTATGAGACTAATATATAGAAATATTAGTGCATTTTGTTCATAGTCTACTCATACTAATGATGCTAAAGGTAGCTAAAGTGGCCATTTCTCAGGCCAGATGAAATTGATGAAACACAGAGGGCTTTGAAAATTTGAAGAGGAATACTGTCATTGAACAGAGCTGTGAAGATCAACTTTCAAGTATGAAAATATTGAGTATAAGAGCAATTGATCCCTGCTGGTTTGAATCATTTAAAGTTAGAAATAACTGTGGGAAAATGTTACCATAGTGAACTCAGAGAAAAAATCATTTTTAGCATTTCTAGTAACTAGAGAATGGAGTCAGAGTAAAATTTTAGTTCCTGTCTAAATGCCATAGTAACACCATAAACTTCTCATTATCATTTTAATCTCATGATTCAAGATTATGGTTTATTTAATATGTCTTTTTAAACTTAGTGTATCTTGGTATTATTAGCATGTCATCTGTGTATAAACTAAGGTTACTTTGTTAAATGTTTTCATGGTTTTCAGGTTGCAGTAGGCACCAAAATGAATATAATTTACTAACACCATTTATTTTGTATGACCCTGTCTTAAGAAATTTGACCAATAGTCATGTTAGAAATTTGTGTTTCAAAATTGCTTCGTGGGCTGCGCTGATCCATTGTGTTCACTAATTGTTGTATTGTTGGGCTATTAACAGTTCGCATGGACTCATGTCACTTTACTGATCACAGTTACTCAGTCACATCTTGTCATCCAAAATCTGTTTGAAGGCATGATATGGTAAGGGGACAGTATTATGCTACTTTATATTTATGTCGTGGCACTTTTAAAGCTCTCTTACATTGGACAGTGTCTTACAGATCTCTACTAAAATGTACTATTTGCTGTTGCTCTATTCCGTTAAAATAGCTTACTGAATTTTGCTTACTATTTGACAACTGAAAACAAATGCTTGTTAACAACTGGAAAACGTCCTTATTCAGGTTTCAAATAAAATGCAGAAAGTCCTTATAAAAGCTCCAAACAATTAATTACTTTTTCAGGTGTTACTACACCTTAATATGACTTTTTTTTGTTTGTTTTTTTAAACAAAGAATTGAGTTTAAAAAAGAATGTATTGTTTATGTGGGATGCAAAAAGAATGGGAAAGTTTGCTTTTCAGCAAACAATTTGCTGGCAATGCATTTTCTCTAGGTGAAGGTTGGGTAAGTTCTACTCTGCCTTTATATAGGAGTAGGTGTCCAGGTTTTGGGTATTTGGAGCTACTTGCTGTATAAGCAGTGGGTTGCAGATTCAGAAAGCATTTCATTCGTTAAAAATTAGCTTAAATTATAACAATTATTATTTTTAACAATTATTAATAAAAAATGAGTGGAGAAAAACTTAAGATTTTAAGAAATTTGACCATATTTTCTCCACATCCTTTTAAAATACAGTAATTGAAATCTTTTATAATTGATGAGTTTATTCAAGATAAATTTGTTCCCTTGACAGGTTCGTGGTTTTTTTTTTAACCAAGATATGTCTGTGTGTGTAAATAATTGGAATCATTTTAAGATTGTCTTCCATATACAAACTTTTCGTTGATGGGAGGCAGTTACTGAAATTAGTAAGTTCTGAACAGTTAGTAGGGTTTAATGCAACTATAGGCTAAGACAGAATTAAAATTGATAATTTTTCCTGAAAGAATTTGCATTAAGAGCTTGGTATAGGTTTATCAGATTATACTCTGTCTGAACAAATGACTCATTTCTATTTCGAAAGGCTTCTTTTAAAAAATTCTTTATACTATTGCAACTTGTTCCTGTTGACTGAAAAAAAATGCATGATGTGAGAGTTGTGAGTTAAATTTTATTTGGAGCCAAATGAGGACTATAGCCTGGGAGACAGCCTCTCAGATAGCTCTGAGGAACTGCTCCAAAGAGGTCGGAGGGGAGGTCAGTCATACGGGATTTTAGTGAAGGGGGATGCGTGCCGTCAAGCGCACATCTTGGCAGAAGGCTTCTGCTGGTCACGAGGAGCAGATGTCTCCGTTAATGATTTCAGCACTTTTCTAGAGATGAGAAGATGCAAGAAACTGGGCTCATGAAATCTTCTCCTAAAAACTATTTAACTCTCTGAAGGCCTGTTCTGCCAGTTTTTTCCCACAGCACAGAGTGCTTCATTCTTGATCTCCGCCCTGAACTCCTTTCAGGGTGTGCTGAAGGTCAGCGACTGCAGTGGCCAGTGACCTAATCCTTTCAGAGCCAGATGGCAAGTGACCGTTTTTAGTTGGCATTCCTCATAAAACTGAAAATTGAAAGTCCATAATTATAGAAATTGATCATTTAATTTTAAAATAAGTTGATTATGGAATATTTTCATTAGCAGTATTCTTCTAGTATGTTTATAGATTTTGCTCTGCTTAATTGCTAAATGGGCAAATTTGATTGGTATTTATTGTGTCAGTCTTGGAGCGCGTGTTATGTTCTGGGCTAGGCTGCAGTGTAATCCAAAGTGTTATTGCATTGGTTCATTATGAGTCATAACCTGTGTAAATATTTGCTACTTAATCAAGGACTTTTTTCTGCCCTTTTTTTTTTTTTTTTTTTAAGGTTCCTTGTTCCAATATCAAGTGTTATTTGCAATGACATAACTGCTTACCTTTTTGGATTTTTTTTTGGAAGAACTCCGTTGATTAAGGTAATGAAAAAACACCACAAGCAAACCGTGATCATAATCTAAAAGATTAGCCACTGGAGAACATTCCTAACAATTTGCTGCTGTGGCCCATTTTTGATTTCCAAGGTGCTCTGATTTTCCTTAGCAGCCCTCAGCAGCCACAGTGTAGAGGGCAGTGATCTGTATTTCCCAGTGATTCCATCTGGGTTCTTCATCACATACTCTCTTGGCTCCTAGGTCATTTATCCTTTCCCGTGAAGGCTCATGTCATCTTTCCGCTGGTTTCTTTCCCTTGGCTGTTATGCGGTTCTTTATTCTGCTTTCCAGCAACCCTCTAAACTGGCCTGTCCTTGACTCTGCTTTCCCCTCAAGGCATCTCATTTATCTCCTCCTTTACCAAATTGTTTGAGAGTGTATATGATACCATCATCACATACTCATGTCCATTGTAAGACTTTTATACCCAAGTTCATTTCAAAAAAATTTTTTGAGGTCCTACAAGAAAACACTGATGAATGATGCAGCTCATAAGGAAAAGTGAAGATAAAGGACAGGAAAATACACATGAGGAGACCATGCTGTTTTGCCTTAGATTTCATTCTGTTTACAGTCAGTGGAGGCAAAGAAGGAAGTGAAGTAATTTACACAGTTCCCATCTTGAGGAAGAAAGAGCGAAGTCAACTCCTCGTGGAAAAACAGAACTTTTTCTAGAACTGATTTCCTTAAAAAATAAAAATAAAAAAGCTTTCCATGGTGGGGCTTTATGTAGGATTCACTCAGTTCATATATTGGGCAGAGTCTTTTATAACATTCCCACAAATGCATTAATTGGTTATTTTGAGGTAATTACATGAAGGCATTTATGGAGGGACTGAGACAGTTGTTCAGATAGAAAACCTGTTTGTTCAGAGCGATGTAAGGATAGTTTATCATTTCCAGAGGAGTGCGTGGACTGCCTGTCCTTCAAAAACACTTTCCTTAAATTCTTCCCCACGTGGGAGTCCAGCACACAGCATCAAGGTGAGCTGTAGGGATACTGACCAGGAAACTATATACATTTCTAAAGTTTCTAAAGCTACTTCAGCACAAAAGCAAGTGGTGAAGTAGTCTTTACACCAGCTGAGAAGCTGTTGGCTTAGGAGCCCTCAGAGGCTGTAGAAGAATCTCCACTGTCTGATTTTGAACATCAATTTGTAGTGAATTACCACACTGAATTAGTTGTATAATATACCCAGATGTAATGAAGCAAGTTAACCCTTAAATCAATATGATATGTCAATTTAATTTGATGAACTATCTTTAAAATAATCACCTGGCACTTCTGAATTTGAGTCAACTTCTAGTTCATGACAATAATACTGAATTATCCTAGGAGCCAGTGTATATCAGTCAGTTCTCTATGGCGGAATTGTCAGATTGGTCAAGAAGGGCTTTGCACTTCATAAACTTCAGGACGAGATCGCATGTCGTTAGCACATCACCCATTTCTATCTCAGAAACTTCCCTCTGATATTTATTTGGCTTCTGTCCTCATTGATCCACTGAAAGAATTATTACAGAGGCCCTCAGTGATCTCCTGATAATCGTAGCCCTGTACTGAGTCCTTATCTTACAGAGCGCCTCAGGCACTGGGCACTGTCCTCTCCTGCCCCCGCTTCACCAGGTTCTAGACTCACCTCCAGATTTCTCTCCCTGAATGCTCCATGGACTAATAAACAGTAGCCAGAATCTGAAACAGACAGTATCTATTCTCAGAGGCCGAGTATGTTTCTTTCTTCATGGAGAAAGACGTATGTTGTGACCAGAGGAGGGAGGATATGTGCATACTTGTGGGGCAAATACTGTACCTAGAGCTGTGGGGAGAGAGGTCTGTTGTAAGCATGGCATTTGGGAATGTATGAAAACCCAGGGTGCTGCAGTGTCCATGTCTTGTTATAGTCATTTTATTTTTGATCAGTAGTAGGTGAACACAGACCATGTATACTTTTTAAAAAAATCTTTATTGGAGTATAATTGCTTTACAGTAACTATTGTGTTAGTTTCTGCTGTACAACAAAGTGAGTCAGATATATGTGTATATATATCCCCATATCCCCTCCCGCATGAGCCCCCCTCCCAGCCTCCCTATCCCACCCCTTTAGGTCTTCACAGAGCATCAAGCCGATCTCCCTGTGTTCTGCAGCAGCTTCCCAGTAGCTAAAAAACTAAAAATAGAGCTACCCATATGATCCAGCAATCCCACTACTGGGCATATACCCAGAGAAATCCATAATTCTACAAGATACATGTACCACAGTGTTCATTGCAGCATTATTTACAGTAGACAGGACATGGAAGCAACCTAAGTGTCCATTGACAGATGAATGGATAAAGACGTGGCACATATACACAGTGGAATATTCTTCAGCCATAAAAAGGAATGAAATTGAGCTATCTGTAGTGAGGTGGATGGCCCTAGAGTCTGTCATACAGAGTGAAGTAAATCAGAAAGAGAAAAACAAATACCATATGCTAACTCATATATGGAATCTAGAAAAATGGTACTGATGAACCTAGTGGCAGGGCAGGAATAGAGATGCAGAACAAAATGAACTTGAAGACACGGGGGGTGGGGGGTTGGGGGGGCTGCGGGGAAGGTGGGGGGAAGCTGGAACAGAGTGAGAGAGTAGCATTGACATACACACAAGACCACGTATACTTAGAATGAATACGTCATCCTTATTACATTATTCTGGGTGTTTATATAAGCATAAACATCATGGGACAATTATTTCAGCATAGAGTACAGTCCTCTGAGTGAGAAAACAAATTGAGGCTATTTACAGAAACAGATATTCACGATATGTCAGATGTCTGAAAGCCTTATATATGTTAGACTCTACTAGAGGGATCTGCACAAATAAATCTTAATCATGGACTGAAGGAAAAAGGGTTGCAAAGCCTTTCCAGTAAGGAAAAAAGGTGAGTTGTACAAGGTACTATGGGAGTTCATGGAACATATGTATCTATGTGTTTTGTGAGGGCAGTAACTGTTTCTAATTTTATTTGGCCTTTTTCAGTTGTCTCCTAAAAAGACTTGGGAAGGATTCATTGGTGGTTTCTTTTCCACCGTCATCTTTGGATTCATTGTGAGTTTTACTAGCATTTTTATTTTATTTATATTTTGAAAAGTGGTAGCAAGTTTGTTAGCCTTTCGTCTTTTCTAAAAATATTAAACCACAAAATGATAATAATGTATTCACGGAAGCCCACGACACAGAATCCACAGGCATACCTCAGAGATGTTGCAGCCTCGGCTCCAGGCCACCACAATAAAGCAAATATTGTGGTCAAACAAGTCGCATGAACATTTTGGTTTCCCAGTGCGTATAAAAGTTACATTTACATTATAATGTAGTCTAGTAAGTGTATACTAGATTATGTCTAAAAAAGCAATACACATACCTTAATTTTAAATATTTTATGGCTAAAGAATGCTAACCATCACCCGAGCCTTCAGTGAGTCATAATCTTTTTACGGGTGGGGGGTCTTGTCCCAGTGTTGATGCTGCTGACTGATCACGGTGGTGGTTGCTGAAGGTTGGGGTGGCTGTGGCAGTCTCTTAAAATAAGACAACAGTGAAGTCTGCCACATTGATCATCTCTTCTTTCATGAATGATTTCTCTGTAGCAGGCAATGCTGTTTGATAGCATTTTACCCTACCCAGTAGAACTTCTTTCAGAATTGGAGTCCGTCTTCTCAAACCCTTCTGCTGCTTTATCGACTAGGTGTATTTAATATTCTAAATCCTTTGCTGTCAGTTCAGTCTTCACAGCATCTTCACCAGGAATAGAGTTCATCTCAAGAAACCGCTTTATGACTCATTCATAAGAAGTAATTCCTCGTCCGTGAAAGTTTTATAATGAGAATTCAGCAGTTCATTCCCATCTTCAGGCTGCAGTTGTAATTCTCTTGTTATTTTACCACATCTGTTGTTACTTTCTCTACTGCAGTCTTGCAGTTGGAAAAATGGTGCCATTAGACTTGCTTGAGGTAGGGTTGCCACAAACCTTCCATTTGTAAAGAACAGTATCTGTGAAGCACAGTCAAGTGAGTGCAGTAAAACGAGGTGTCCCTGTGTTCTGTAGCCCAGTAGCGCTCATCCTGGCCGCCTGTCAGAACACCACCTGTGTCCCAGGCCTCTCCCGGGTCGCTCACCTCCCTCAGCTGATCGTCAGATACAGCGGGGCTTGCGGTCCGCTGTTGTGTTTTGGTGGTTTCCAACAGTTGTTCTGCCTCGTGGGGGACACAGGTACTGGGACGTGTGACGGCCTTAAGTAAAATCAGAGGTGCGAATGATATTGAAGTCTTCTGTCTCTCTAACACATGCCACCTGCTTGGCTTAGTGGGTGCTTACTGCTGTGAGCCCAGTTTACAGAAAAAGCTTGTTGAAAATAATCAGTGTTTACTTTTAGCTATGAATAATGGATATTGTTAATGTTTTAAAAATTAGTGTACAATTATGGAATTTAGGTTTTTATTGAAAGGTGTCTTGTGGGAATCAAAAACAGTACAGAAAAATGGCTGGATATAAGATAAATATACCAAAAAAATTACTGTCAGGAAGTTTAATTTTTTAAGAGTCTTGTCCCTAACAGTTCTAGAATACATTCTATAGCCAAATATAGAGTAACTAATAACAACATGGAGCTTTGAGAGGGAGCAAATATACAAATAAATAGAAATGAGCCAGGCTGGATGGGAAAACCATAATTCCTCTGTTTATCAGTGTAATTCATTCTCAGTGAAAATTCCAATAGAATTTAAAAAATTATTCCAGTGTTTATTTGGTAGAATATTGGTGAGATAATAATTGATGAATAGAATAATGAAAAGGGATCTGGTCCTGTCCAGTGTTTATACATTATGAAGCAGGGATTATTAGAATATTATTAAGTTAAATAATACTATAAGAACCTGGTATCATTAAAGACAATTTAGAAATACTACAAGAACAGCCACATCATTGGAAGACAGTCAAGAGCTATCCTATAGGAATGTAATGCATGACAAAATAATGAGGAAGGAGATTATATGTGTATATATTTAATAAGTAATTTTGAGGAAACTGGTTATTTGGAAGCAAAATCAATTTATATCCATTTCTAGTGTCATATTTGTACTTCTGTTAATCATTCTTGAGCAACATAATGGTGTGAGTGTCTGTAAAAGAAAGGAAATGAACTATTGTTTAGCAATTTAAATTTATAATGAGATATTTTGTTTTTTATGTATCTTCTTCTATGGCTGAGGACAGATAGTTTTAAAAATTGCAGTGATTAAAAAAAAAAATTGCAGTGTCGTGTCCAGGGAAAGAATAATTTAGTCAACATTTTCTGGGCTGGTTAAGAACTGTGGTGTTTTTTCACCTGTGCTATTTTCTTAGTAATTTGGAATCACTGTTTATTTTTTTTAATTGATGAAATTATTATAACCTTTATGCCAGAAACTTTAGTCCTCTACTCTCCCATACCTTTATAATTGTTAGCTTCTGCTGACATTGAATATGTGTTCTTAAAAAGAGTAAAATGTTGCTATAATGCTTGTTTAAATGTTCAGTTCGGCTTCTTTTTCTCTCTTTCCCCTTCCCTCTTTCTATCGTGGTCATACTGAGATTATAATCACATTGATTTCCAGAAACTTTTTGTTTCCTAATGGCTTTTAAAGTCTTTTATTGCATCAGTTATGGTCATTTGAAAATACATGGCAGAATGTGAATGCAAGGAAAATTTGGCATTCTGTTTCTGGCCTTTCTGACACATAACATATATACATGTAAAAATTATACATACACACACACACACACACACACACACAGACATATATTTTCATTCAATGTTTTGTGAACGCTTGCTTTGTTATTTAGGCTGCTTACGTGTTATCCAGATACCAGTACTTTGTGTGCCCAGTGGAATACCGAAGTGATGTAAACTCCTTCGTTACAGAATGTGAACCCTCAGAACTTTTCCAGCTTCAGAGTTATTCACTTCCTCCCTTTCTGAAGGCATTGTTGAGACGGGTAAGATAAGCATGCTTAGGGGTCCTTTCTCCTAAAGATTAAGCTTCATTTAAAAGCAGGATTAAGATTTTTACAAGAAACTG
This sequence comes from Hippopotamus amphibius kiboko, assembly GCF_030028045.1. Taxonomy (NCBI): domain Eukaryota; kingdom Metazoa; phylum Chordata; class Mammalia; order Artiodactyla; family Hippopotamidae; genus Hippopotamus; species Hippopotamus amphibius. Next base: position 54,964,908 of record NC_080188.1, read on the forward strand.
ATTTCTGCAGAATTTTTAACTCAATACAGAAGTGGTTTCACTGTCTGCTTGGCATCAATCGAATATTCTGTCCCCTTGTGTTTCCCTTTCTTGAACATAAAGTGAATATTACTGTCACAAACCAGTTGTCTGTTAGAAACTTACTTGCCTAATGGTTTGAGTGCTGGTGGTAATTTATCTTGTATTTGTCTTGAAAACATTTTTTAATATCTCTTAGATTTCTACAAATCAAACATGTTATAATGAGTTTCATGTGTAACTGATAAATTGACTCAGTTTCAAACTTAATTAAAATTAAGCAGCTCAAAAATTCCTTGATTTTTAGGTGACTTTTACTATTTCTAAAAATCAGTTTTCCTTCCAAAAGCACACTGCTGCCATTTAAAGGCAACCATGAAGGATATTGACATGCTGTCCAGTAGATCCATGCTGATCTGTGCTACCATGACTAGTGGGTGGTTGGTTAAAGTGGGGAATTAAGTAATTGTGTGTGTGTGTGTGTGTACAACGTGAATGCATCTGAAACATTTAACTGTGTTTATTTTTATTTTTGGCCTTGAGGGATCTTAGTTCTCTGACCAGGAATTGAACCTGGGCCCTGGGAGTGAAAGCACAAAGTCCTAACCACTGGACCTCCAGGAAATTCCCTGAAACATTTAATTTTTAACTAAAGTTAATTTTTGAGAAGAAGGTTAACCAATAAATTATTTCTCTACTTGAATGCTCAATACATTGACTCCAAGAATTTTTTCAGTGTCCAAGCCATCTCTTATCTGCTATAAAACTCTGATACTGCTAATCTTCGATTGGGGCAAGGCCATTGCTTTGAGAACAGGTCCAAAGATTGGAGTTCTTAGTGATTTTTCTTAAACCACACCCGTTATGCACTCTCTACAGTTTGTAGTTTCAGTTTATTTCAAGTGGAGTAAAAACTAAGAATTTACAAAATAATTTGACTGTAGAATTCTTCTCAGTTTTTATGATTTCCTCCCCAAATCTCTCATAATTGTCTTGCTGATGCTGATTTTGGTAGTCTTTTTAAGCATTTTATTTTCAGGTGTTTCCATAGCATTTAACTTAATTTTAAGAGAAAGACCAACTTTTCCCTCATTTTGTCACATAAAATTAAAGTGAAATAAAATACAAATACAAAATGCACTGTATAACTACAAAAACAAAGTGCTACTGATAAAAAAAACAATTTCAGAAATTAACTGATTCTTGGTAAGCCTACAACCCAACTGATGTAGAAGTTTCTCGACAAATTAGAAAGTAGCCTATTGGATTTTAGCACACCAGGTGCTTTCAGTATGCTTACAGAGGAAATGGGGAGTGCTGGCTGAATAAGCAGAGGATGATAACAAGAGCTTACAACATTTGTTTTTTCCTATGATCTTGAAAGTTTGTGAAATTAACAAAAATATGGCATCTGCGTTGACTTATTGTTTATATCATGGCTCTTAGTTTGGGATGCTCAAATACATTTTTCATGCAGTTAGCCCCAACCCCTCCTTTTTTTTCCCTCTTTAGGAAACAGTGAGCTTGTATCCTTTCCAGATACACAGCATTGCTTTTTCCACATTTGCATCTTTGATTGGCCCATTCGGAGGCTTCTTTGCCAGCGGATTCAAAAGAGCTTTCAAAATCAAGGTGTGTGTTTAGATTCCTCATTACAGTGTTATAGAATATAATTAGAGAATGTAATAACAGTTGGAATTTGGTTCTCTCTTTGGTCTCCCACATTAAGCCCCTGGGCAAAAACTTTTCCACCCTATTTGTGTCAGCCTCACAGAGTATATTCTTTCTTGTTAGGTTTTGGTCGTGCCATGTTAATACATTTTAAAGTGTCATGTCACCCTTTTTTCCAGAAATGGCATGTGTCAGTGTTGGGACAGACACAGAATCTTGGTCCTTCAAGTGTTCATCCAAGAATCCAGCCATGAATTGTCTGAGTTTAGGGTCAGGTCACAGTCTCATGTGAAGGGATGTGCAAAAGTGCCTTTGGATATGTAACTGTCTATTCTGCTAGATCAGGCGTCAGCAAACTCTGTAAAGGGCCAAATCATACGTTAATAGTAGCAGAATTGCAAACTACTCAAGTCTAAAGTCTTCCACTGTAGTGTGAGAGCCGCATGGACAATATATCAGTGAATGGGTGTGGCTGGGTTTTAATAAAACTTGACTTACAAAAAACAGGCAGTGGGCTGGAATCGGTCTGTTGTTGATCCCTGTTCCAGATGCTTAAAGTTAGGCCTATGTTTTAAGTTAAATTCTCGTAAAGTGACATATATTTGGCCTATTACCTCAGCTCTCCTCACATGGCTTCACTGAGTTGAGACTGAATGTTGTGCCATTGGGAGTTAGAGGGTGGCTACTGAAGGTGGGGTGGTCAGGGTAGGCTTCTCTGAGGAGGTGAATTTAAGCAGGAATCTTGGCAAAGAAAGAGAATGAGTCCTGCAGAGAAATCAAAGGAAAGGGAGTTCCAGCAAGTGCAAAGGAGTAGAGGAGAGTAGCTGCTGGAGAGGGGAGAGGAACACTGTGGCCACGGTAGAGTGTAGGAGATTAGATAGCAGAGAGCGGTGGGGTCAGATCCCAGAGGCCAGGGAAGTAAATACATGAACTCAGTGAGCACTTGCAATGAGGAAGATACTACCTTAGGTGGAATGCGACATACAGACATGTACAAGATGTTGTCCCTGTTCTCAGGATGCTCACCACCTACTAGAGGAGATAATACACGTTCACAAAGGACCACAGCAATAGCTGTGCATGACACATGACACGAGGCCTGTAAAGGCTGCAAATAGCAGAGCGGGATTGAGTTACCATAGCTCTCTTGTGCTTGGGTTAGTAGGGAAGAGACGGAAGGAAATGTGTTGGCAAAAATTAAGCAAAGGATTTTTCAACCATTGTTATAAACAGAAATGTTATGTTTAGAATGGTCTTTAATGGTCTCCAATCCAAGGTTTTTTGTTGAATGGTGAGATTTCTCTTCATGTCTGAAATGAAGGTATAATTGCTGTTGCATTTTAGAGATTTTTAGGTTGCCTGAGTAAATGAGAAGAGCAATTAGTCATTTCCATTTCCTGGGCACTGACACATGTGGGTGGATCTGTACAGGGTCGATTTGCAGAGGCTTACTAACCATTCCCTTAATTTGGCCATTTAATGAACTAGATGAACTGTCTATTTTGATTTCCTTTTTACCCCAACACACACAAAAAAGAAGAAATATGTATCACAGTAGTAAAATATTTATTTCAGAGTAAGAACTATTAGGATAAACATGAGGTAGAACGAGTTGTGCATCTGTCAACAACGTTAAAATAGCTCTCCAAGTAGTTTGATTAAACAGAGGAGCAGGCTTTAAGATTAGATTAGTAATAGCCAATTAGCATTTTTGATTTAGAAAAAGTTTAAAAAAAGTTAGTGCTAGATTTAATTCATATTTAATTAGTGTTATTTGAAAGCTGTGGGTGAATTCAGTAATCATTCTGTTCCATAATCATCACATTCCAAAGATGTGGTTTTACTCTGTTGGACGTGTTCTAATAAGTTTGTATTTAGTGGGAAAATCCAATAGTGGGGAAATTCAGTAGTATTTTCCTTTAAGTCCATGATGTCAGGGAGACACAGATAGGAATTTTATAGCAGGTAGCTTTTTGAAAAGTTACTAATATGTTTCTTTGTTTCCGGAAGGATTTCGCCAACACCATTCCTGGGCATGGCGGGATAATGGACAGATTTGATTGTCAGTATTTGATGGCGACTTTTGTGCATGTGTACATCACAAGTTTTATAAGGTACTTTTAGATTCTTAAAAAATGTTTTATTAAATGATTTGTTTGAGTTCATATTTCGATAGGTGTTAGTTTGAATTAGTGACTTTTTCTGTCTTTGGTAATCAATAATACTGAAGGGAATGGGGGCTGCTGGAACTGTCACGTGGTAGCCTTGGACAATATGATTAAATTATAACTATTTTCCTTACATTTGAGCAGTTAAAAAATAGTATATGTCGTAGTCTAATAGTTAGTGTGGGTGAATGGTACTGGATTTGGAACAGCAGGAGATTTCATTTCTCAGCTGTGGATATTGCTGTGATAGTGAACACTAAGAGTTATTTTAAAAGTAGGACATAATAATTCATCCAGTCCACCAGTTATTGCTTGAGTGCCTGTTACGTGTTGGGGAATGTTCTGGGCACGGATATAGCAGAGAACAAAACAAACCAAGTCCCTGTCCTCAGAGCTTATTTTCTTATTGGGGAGCTGGAGGGAGAAGGGGCAGAAGTGTACAACAAACAAATATAGCTTGTTTGGTGGTTATAAGAGCCATGGAGAAAAATAAAGCAGTCCAAGGGATTACGGGTGTGTGTTGTGTGTGTGTGTGTTGGGGGTGGGGAGTGGAGAGGTGGGGTGGGGTGGGTGTTGCTATTTTATTTAGGGTGCTTTATTCTCGTTATTAAACTTTAATGTTTTGGATCTGCCCTAAAATGCCAGTTTAGGGTGTGAAAACTAACCACATCATCAACCACATGTTAAATTTATATGCCATGGTTTCTACTAGTGTCTAAGCCTAGAAAACCTGTATTTCTTTCAGTTATTTGGATTGAAACTCATATTTATAGGTCCCTAAATATGCATTTTAAATATATACCCATAGTAGTGTGAGCATTTTTGTATTAACTTTTATTTTCCTGGAGCAGTTTTGTTAGGAGTTTATCTATTTCATTAATCTTTTCAAAGAATCAAATTCTGACTTCATTAATTTTCTCTGTTGTGTATTTGTTTTCTATTTCATTGATGTCCACTCTCATCTTTCACTGCTTTATGTTTTTAAAAAAAATTTTTGGCATATACTTGATTTACAATGTTGTGTTACTTTCCGGTGTATAGCAAAATAATTTATGTATATACACACACATACACACACACATATATATATGTTCTTTTTCATATTCTTTTCCAGTATGGTTTATTACAGAATATTGACTATAGTTCCCTGTGCTGTACAGTAGGTCCTTGTTGGTTATCTGTTTTATATATTGCAGTGTGTGTATGTTAAGCACAAGCTCCTAATTTATCCCTCCTGCCCACATTTCCCCTTTGGTAACCCTAAGTTTGTTTTTGAAATCTGTGAGTCTGTTTCTGTTTTGTAAATAAGTTCATTTGTATCATTTTTTAAAATTAGATTCCACATATGAGTGATATCATATGATATTTGTCCTTGTCTGACTTACTTCACTTAGTGCTGCAATGAATATTGGGGTTGCATGTATCTTTTCAAATTATGGTTTTCTCTGGATATACACCCAGGAGTGGGATTGCTGGATCATATGGTAGTTCTATTTTTAGTTTTTTAAGGAACCTATATACTATTCTCCATAGTGGGTGTACCAATTTACATTCCCACCAACAGTGTATGAGGGTTCCTTTCTCTCCACACTCTCTTTAGCATTTATTGTTTGTATGCTTTCTGATGATGGGCGTTCTGACTGGTGTCAGGCGATACCTCATTGTGGTTTTGCTTTGCATGTCTCTGATAATTAGTGATGTTGAGCATCTTTTCATGTGCTTTTTGGGCATCTGTATGTCTTCTTGGGAGAAATGTCTATTTAGATCTTCTGCCCATTTTTTGATTGGGTTGTTTGTCTTTTGATATAGAGCTGCATGAGCCGTTTGTGTATTTTGGAGATTAATCCCTTGTTAGTCACTTCATTTGCAAATATTTTCTTCCATCCTTTGGGATGTCTTTTCATTTTGTTTGTGGCTTCCTTTGCCGTGGAAAAGCTTTTAAGTTTAATTAGGTCCCATTTGTTTATTTTTGTTTTTATATTCATTACTCTAGGAGGTAGATCCAAAAAGATATTGCTGCAATTTATGTCAATGAGTATTCTGCCTGTGTTTTCCTCTAAGAGTTTTATAGTGTCCAGCCTTATATTTAGGTCTTTGATCCATTTTGAGTTTATTTTTTGTGTATGGTGTTAGAGAATGTTCTAACTTCATTCTTTTACATGTAGTTGTCCAATTTTCCCAGCACCACTTATTGAAGAGACTGTCTTTTCTTCATTGTATATTCTTGCCTTCTTTGTCATAGATTAGGTGCATGAGTTTATTTCTGGGCTGTTCTGTTCCATTTATCTTTCTTTAGGTTCAATTTTCTCTTCCTTCTTAAGTGTCTTGAGATAAAGCTTAAATTATTGATTTTCAGCTTTCCTGCCTAATATATTTATCTCACATTATATATTTTCTCTTAACTACTGCTCTTTTAAGTACTCTTAAGTACTCTGATCCCACATATTATATTTGTATTTTCATTATTCAGTTACAAATATTTTCTTATCTCCAGAATTATATCTTGTTTGACATGGGGTTATTTAGAAGTGTATTGATTCACGTCCAAAGAAATGGAGGTTTTCTCATTCTCCTTCACTGATTTTTGCTTTAATTCCACTGTGGTCAGAAAACATACTCATAAACTATTACTAAAATGATTGCAAAAAAAAAAAAAAGAAAGAAAGAAAACATACTCTGTTATCTCAGTATTTAATATTTGTCGAGACTTGCTTTGTGCCCAAGCATATTGTCTACTCAGATATACATTCCATGTGCACATGAAACAAATATGCACTGTGCAGTTTCAGGATTAGTGTTGTAAGTCTACTGGGTTAAGTTTAGCTAAATCATCTGTACTGACTTTTGGGGTTGTTTTTCCATCTGCTTATTCTATCAGTTATGAAGAGAGCTTTGTCAGAATCTCCTGGTTTTTGCTTTATGTATGTTGAGGTTGTACTAGGTGTACACACATTTAGAACTCATGTCTCACTGTTGAATCACTCCTAATATCATTCTATAATGTCCATCTTTATATATTACTTGTTTAAAGCTTATTTTGTTGAATCAGCCTTCTTTTCATTAGTGTTTGCATATTTCTTTGTCTATCCTTTTATTTTTTGAGTGCCTTTTCCCTTATATTTAAAGTTTGTTTCTCTTTTCTCACAAGTGTATAGCTGGATTTTGTTTATTTTTTATAACCTAGTTGACAGTCTTTGTCTTTTTAATTGGAGTATTTAATCCATTTGCATATGATTTATTTAGTGATATATTTAAGTATTAGTAATTAGTGGTTAAATTCTTAGAACTCTTTATTTTCAGAAGATGGCAGCCTTTAGAGCATTAACTCATACTTTTTTTTTGTTTTGTTTTCTGATCTGCTGTGCTCTCAGTAGGTAAAAGTCATGCTGAGCCATGTTGTCCTCCATCTGAAAGTAAATATTTAGACGATTAGAAATACAGTGCTAGAGCCAGTGTGCAACTAGCTGGGAGCACCTGCTGACAATTTTGCATTCAGCTGAACTTGCTAGAACAGCCTTCCTTTTCTCTGTGGGCCCCTACTCTGGGTTTGTTATGAAGTTGCTAAATCTTTGGAAGAAATGTAAGACAAGCCGTGTCCTGACTCGAATAGACTGTGGCTGTGAGAGACACATGGCTGCAGGTTTTTGGCAAATGAGTTGAGCCGTGTGCACAAAGGTGACTCATGGGACAGCTAATCCATGCCACTGTGCAGTTTTTTAAATCAAAGATTTTCATTGTGATAGCACTCTATAGCAGACATTTCTTTGTTGCTGGGTTTTCTGCTTCTTATAATTCCATTTGAACTGAAGAGTCCTTATCATGTCATAAATTTAATTACCCATATAAATATCTTTTTCAGAATTCTGTGCCATTCTCCCTCTATTGCCTGTGTCTTGCTTTCTTCCATTGGATTTCCTTCATCACTCTCCACAGAAAGTCAACCTACTCCGCTTTTCCCATTCAAGTGGACTGTAGAAATTGCAAAAACCAATATATCTGCATCACAGTCTCAGTTAGCTTCCTTCTGAACTTGACACAATGGCACTTTAGCAGTTCAAGTACAGAAAACCCAGGTGATCTCCAGCTTATAAGTGGGTTGAGTTCTAGAGTCCAAAAGGTAGGGAATTGCAACCCCCTGACTAGCATAGTGTCTCCAGAGGTGGGAGTCCTGAATCTTTTGTGACCCCGAGTGCACCGTCAGAGGGTGCAGAGAGAAGGGCTGGCATGGGGATGTTGGAGGAGCTTCCCCAGAGAGAGACACCTGAGAGAGGCCCCTGTATGGGCTGGTGTGATACCTGTTGGAGAGCAGTGTCACCGCCCAGGGGATGCTTAATGCTACCTGGGCTTATTTCCTCCCCAGTCGGGCTGTTGGGGAAGCAGGCAGGGCTATCTACTTCCCCATCCTCCTTTCAGCTAAAGCAGATCTGCTTTTGTTTTGTTGCCTATATTGGGCTTTACCCAAGACCTTCTTTGAACAAAGGCTATTGTTCCCATTGTAGATTCCAGGTGGGGGCTCCAGTGCTGGGCTAAGGAACTTTGTGTCCTTTCTCTCGAACATTCATAGTATTTCTTCAACAAAATTCCTTCCTTGTCGGACATTTCTTTGAAGCTAAAAATTTAAATTATGTTTTCATGTTCTCTTTTGGCTTATCTTCATCTACTAGGAATTGTCCTTTTTTTACAGGATGGTTTCCGTATCTTGTCCAATCTTAGGATTTACCTTTTTGAGGATTTTTGTGGAACTTAGATCTGCACTCCCTAAATTGCCTCGTATTGTTCATGTCTTCTGTGTTTGTGCTTTCTTCCCACATCTAGACCGTACGCCTCTTAATTTCTAGGTTTTTTTTTTTCTCCCTATGACATTAACATTGGGCATTAAAGTGAGCTCTGATCAAGCGCTGTTTCAATTCTGTAAAGACTGATCCTCTGTACTTAAATGCATGTTGATTTTATTTTTTAATAAATTTATTTATTTTTGGCTGCATTGGGTCTTCGTTGCTGTGTGTGGGCTTTCTCTAGTTGTGGCAAGTAGGGGCTACTCTTCGTTGTGGTGCGTGGACTTCTCAGTGTGGTGGCTTCTCTTGTGGTGGAGCATGGGCTCTAGGTGCATGGGCTTCTGTAGTTGTGGCACGTGGACTCAGTAGTTGTGGCGCACACATTAGTTGCTCCGAGGCATGTGGGATCTTCCCCCACCAGGGAAGCCGTGTCCCCTGCATTGGCAGGCAGATTCCCAACCACTGCACCACCAGGGAAGTCCCGCATGGTTTATTTTAAATTACAAGTATATGCTTCCTTTAGCTCTCTTAAAATAGTGTGAACTTTGTCTTTTCTGCTCTGTTACCAGGGGTCCAAATCCCAGCAAAGTGCTACAGCAGTTGTTGGTGCTTCAACCAGAACAGCAGTTAAACATATATAAAACGCTGAAGATTCATCTCATTGAGAAGGGAATCCTACAGCCCACCTTCAAGGGGTAACTGGATCCAGAGCGGGAAGGAATGACAATAAAGAATTCTACAGGAAAGCACTGACAGATGACATTTTGTAATTGTGCAGAAAATCGTTGAAAATGCAATAGATTGAAGTTTTACAGACATGAATGTTTCTTCTCTGAAATTACTGTGAATATTTAACACTTACTTGATCTAAGTTATGAAATAAGTAGCAAATGCCGAGCAAAATATCCTGTACTTTTTCTAAAGTGTATTTTCGGATGTTAACTTCCTTCCCTTTACTTGCTAGGTTTCATCACTTAAAAGACTTGTGTTTTAAAGAGTCAAACACTATGAGTAAATTGAGGATGTCTTGAGGTTGCACCTGGCAGTGTGCCCTTTGGACAAATATTTACTTTTGTAGTTGGAGCTGCTCTTCATTTCAGCAAAATGTTTTATGTAAGGCACAATAGGAAGTTAGTTCTCCTTTACTTCCTCCTCTTTCACTCTGAAGTATTTTTTGAAGAGCTGAGTTGGATCCAAAAAAGAAAGACTGTCCACTTTTCAAAGAAGTAAGTCATCATTTGCCAGGGAAAAACATTCCACTTTTAGGTAGGTTTGCAATTGAAGAGAGAGAGGCTGAAATTTCTACCATTATTGGTTTGCTAGAAAGAGCAGACATCAGACTCTACTTTGATCAAATTGTTTGGAAAAACATGACCTTCTCAAAAACTCTGAAGAGAAACAAAGGAGAATTCTGCTATGAAGAACGTGTGTTCGCATCCTCCACCCGTGATCTCAACAGACAGTCGCTCAAGAGGCAGCACTGGACGATGACACATGCATAGCCCCCCTCTTGGTTGAGTTCTCTGCTTTTGTTTCCCTGTGAACTGATTTCTGTAAGTTCTGTAGCCACGAGCATCAGTATACAGTGCGTAGGGGTGGTGACTGAGGCAGAGGAGGGGCTGCTCAGCCGAGTGAGAGTGACGCGTCCCTGGATGTGGGTCCACATCCCTGGGTCCTGGGTGCTGCCTCTTGGTTCCCGTGCAGCTCACTGGACGCTCATCTGGGAAGAAGCGAGATCTGCTTGGAAACCCAGTCCCAGCCTAACTCCATGGTAACGGCTAATTTTTGTCACATTCTTCTTTCACATCATGTCACAAAATCGGAGGCCATCAGCTGATTGTTTTTTTCTTCCAACAATGAAAATCAAGCAGAAGTGATTTCCGCCAAGAACAAAAAGCACACAAATGCCAACCCTTTCCTTTGGTGGACTGGACACTGTAACCAAATGAGAATAAATTTTTTCTCAGTGGATGTAAATAAGCTACTGTTGCAGTGTGCTCTCTACAACCATATTTATTGTATTGAACAGCACCAAAACCTTCAAAAACTGCCTCGTGCTCCTTGGTTAAATGTTCAGAGGAGAAACAGATATATTTTAAAGAATGTTTTGCTAATGAAAAGAGTAAATATTTTTGTTTAAGTCAGAAGCAAATCTCAATTATTTTATACTTCTGTTCTACTACTCTACTTAAAATAAAAAAAATTGCAGATATGCCTGGGTTCCACAGATGTAATCTATAACTAGCAGCCTCATCACGTGTACTACATGATTATGGTGGGTATAGTTAAACTCTGTCCCCAGAGTCTAATTTCTTGGTTTTGCATGCCCTCAGTCAGTTCATCACTACTGGATGTGTGCAGGCAGCATTGTTTCACACTGTTTCATAAAAATTTAGAATTGGTGTTAGAGATATTATTACAGAAGGAAGTGATCATTTTTAAAATCAGGCTATCTTCAAGTTAATTTTTAACATTGCTCATTTTTACATGCTGCATTAAAAGCTCCAAATGTAGATCACAAAAGAATTTACTTACCAAAGTTCAAAAAATAAAATGAAAATTTTGTAGTAGGAATTTATGTTGAAAACTTGGTGAATTGCACAATGAGAACTTCTTGGAGATATGGAGTTCCTTCTGCATTTTTCTTTAAAGTGATGAGTGAGCCACTGCAATACAGGATTACGAGAGCATTGCTGAATACGTATTATAAAGTCAATATTATTATGAAAATATGAAGCTAAAAATATTTGGGGTCACAGTAATAGCTATCCTCAAATATACTTTTAGAGTTGGGTGTACATTATTCTATATGTAAAAAAGTAAATTCTTAATTTTAACAGAGCTCTAAAGATTGACCTTTTTAGTGTACTTTTTATAGCATGTATATTAAAATAGAATGTATTTTAGAAAGAATATACTTTAGCAGAGATAGATTGTCATAAAACCCTGACTTTGATCATTTTTATATTTGCACTCTGAAGAGGGTTTACATTCCAGTGTAGCAATGTGATGGCAGAAAAATGAAAGACTAGGAACTTCCTTTACAGTAATGGCTTATTTTTTCAAATTTGCTATTTAGAGAGGTACCCTAGTGGTACTAACTGCTTAGTACAGATGTTTCCTCAGTGCTTTTCCCTTTGTGGTGGTGGGTATACATTTACTGTCTGAGAATAAAAAGACCACACGCACACACCCTTTTATTCTCATTTATAGTATCTCTTCATTTGTAATTTGGTTTGAACAAAGATAGTATCACCTTGTTCTAGGGCGGCAGTTGGGTGGGGGGGAGAAAAAGTAGAAACAGTGTATATATACTGTATATGGGTGGGAGGTAGGTTATGATATGTGTCAATCTGAACCTTTTACTGAAACCGAGATAGGAAAATAAAACCAAAACAAATCACATTTTGACTCTGTTGTGCCATTTTCTCTTTGGAGAAGAAACATTCATTCAACTAGTGTTTACAAAATGACAAATACAGAAATACTGTATACTGTGTATATTCCATCACCAACAGCTACAGTGACACCTTCAGGGCTGGGAATAAGTAAGTTCTGGAGATCACTGAACACACGTGTTTGTCGAGAGGTGATGTCCTCTTAATAGGAACAGTACCAAATTTCTAGGGTACTTTTTAGTTTATAATTACATATTTATTTTTGTGAAACTTTGATCCAGTCACCACTAGAGCTTTAAGCTACATGGACAGTGAGTGGCATCTGTTCTGATTGCCACTGTTTTCTCCCAGTGTCTGGCTCAATGCCGGCAACTCCCTAGCCCCTCACTTCTGTCTCTTGGGCCGCTCCTCTGCACTTATCCCGGTTTTCATTTTGTGTGGTTCTAAGATGGGCTTCATTATTCTTAGTTCCTAGGGTTGTTTTAAGGGTTAAGTGAAAACACATGAATGTGCCTTGATTTGTGTTCAGCATAGAGGAGCAGATGCTTAGTTTCCTTCCTTCTTCCTAGTTGCTCCTCTCCTGTTGCCCGTCTTCACTGGGAAGTGACAGTTTGATAGGACTGAACAGAAAGCTAACCGCATCTCTGGTCACATCTGATTTAGGTAGCGTTAATGTAAGTGTTCTTTGAATGGACACCATCATTCTGACCTCCATGAAGGAGCTGTCTGTCCTGCAGAAAGTCCGCAGCCAGATCTTGCCACTGGCTCCTGAAACTTACAAAGTTTAAAATTCACTCCTATTTGGGAATCTGCATGTAGTGGCTGCAGATAAAAGCAGATCTAGACAATTTAACTAAAATCAAAAGCCTGTCCTAACTTAATCCCATTGTCTTCCTTTTCCTGCACAGAAAGGGAGGACATTCTTAAATTATCAGATAACAAGGAGAGCCCTTTAGCAAGGGCTGATGAGTGGAATATTATCTGTTGATGGCAAAGTGAGTTTCCAAAATGAGCTGAGAGAATACAGTCTGGTCCTCTAATGTGTACAAAGGACACGTGTGGGTAAAGCAGCAGCCTTGTTGCCCACAGAGAGAAAATCATTGAGGGACAGCCCACCTGAAGATGTCCTCTTAGAGAATGAAATGTCAAACTGCTTTGTCAGACTTACAGGATGACAGGGTATGGATTTGGTGTTTAAGTTGTTACAACACCCTCCTTTTCCTTTGTGTGTCCAGCTGGAGTTTAATGGATCCTGGTGGTTTTCTGTTCAAGAAGGTTCATTGTCAAACTTCAGACAGGACCTAGAAAGGTGATAAGTTTGGAGAACATCCTTGAGTAATCTCTTAAGTATATTTTTGATCAATTTTAGTAAATCTCAAAACTTTGTTAAGGAACTAGAGGCTTCAGCCAGTACAAGTAAGATAGACACATTTGAATCATTAGTGATTCTATTTTTTTTTCCTGATAGCTGTATTGAGATATAGTTTATGTACCATAACACTGTGCAACCATTACCACCTCTGGTTTGAGGACATTTCCATCACTCCAGAAAGTTCCCTTGTACCCACTTTGCAGTTAATCGTCACTCCAACCCCCAGCTTTAGGCAAACACTGATTTGCTTTCTCTATAAATTTGCCTTTTCTGGACATCACATGTAAATAGAAGCATACACTATATAGTGTTCTCTGTCTGGCATGATATTTTTGCATCTATCAGTGCTTTGTTCCTTTTTATTAATACTATATTTTGTGGACTCATTTACCTGTTGATTACTTGGGTTATTTCCAATTTTTGGTTCTTATGAAAAATGTTGCTGTGAATATTTGTGGACATGTCACGGTGTGGGCATATATGCATTTCTCTCAGATTTCTAGGGTGGAACTGCTGGGTCATATAGTAAGTTTATGTTTAACTTTTAAAGAAATGGCCAAACTGTACAACCTTAGATTCCTACCTGCAGTGTACAAGGTTCCAGTTTCCCTACATCCTCACCAAAACTCAGCATTGTCTTTTTAAAGATAGATAGCCATTCTAGCTGGTGTGCAAGGTGGCTTTAGTTTGCATTTCCCCAGTGGCTAATGGTGTTGAGCATCTTTTCATTTGCCATTTGTATATCTTCTTTGATATAATGTCTATTCATATCTTTGCACATTTTTACATGTGATGTTTTTTAAGTTGTAAGACATTGTTATATATCCTGGATATAAATCCCTTATCAGATATGTGACTTATATTTTCTCCAACGCTGTGGCTTTTTTTTTTCTTTTTTTCTCTCTTCATTCTTAAGACAATTTAGAGCAGTTTAAGGTTCATAGGGAAATTGAGGGGAAGTTACAGAGATTTCTCATATACCCTCTGCTCTGCCCCTACCCTCCACCCCTGCCTGCCACATGCAGAGCCTGCCCCTACCCTCCACCCCTGCCTGCCACATGCAGAGCCTCCGCCACTGTCAACATCCCCAACCAGAGTGGTACCTTTGTTACAGCTGATAAGCTGTAATCACCCAAAATACATAGTTTATATTATGGCTCATTCTTGGTGGTGTCTATTCTTTGGATTTGGAGAAATATATGACATGTATCCATCATTACAGTTTCATTCAGAGGATTTTCACTGCCCTAAAAATCCTCTGTGCTTGCCCTATTCATTCCTCCTACATACCCCCAACCCCTGATCTTTTTACTGTCTCCATTGTTTTCCCTTTTCCAGAATGTCATATAGTTAGAATTATACAGTATGTAACCTTTTCAGATTGGCTTCTTTCATTTAGTAATATGCACTTAAGATTCTTCCATGTCTTTTCATGGCTTTAACTCATTTCTTCTCAGTGCTGAATGATATTCCATTGTCAGGATGTACCATAGTTATTTATCCATTCACCTACTGAAGGAGTCTTGTTTGCTTACAAGTTTTGGCAAATATGAATAAAGCTGCTGTCAACATCAGGGCGCAGGTTTTTTGATGGACATAATTTTTCGGCTCCTTTGGGTAAATACCAAGAATTGTGGTTGCTGGATCACATGGTAAGAATATGTTCAGTTTGGTCAGAATCCACAAAACTGTCTTCCAAAGTGGCTGTACCATTTTGCATTCTCACCAACGATGAATGAGGGTTCCTGTTGTTCCACACCTTTGCCAGCATTTGGTTCTGTCAGTGTTCTCAATTTTGGCCATTTTATAGCTATGTAATGTTGTAACTTGCATTTCCCTGATGACATATGATGTAAAACATCTTTTCATATGCTTGTTTGCTATCTGTATATCTTCTTTGGTGAGGTGTCTGTTAATGTCTTTGGCCCATTTTAAAATCAGGTTGGTTGTTTTCTTACTGTTGAATTTTAAGTGTTCTTTGAATATTTTGGATAGCAGTCCTTTATCATATTTGTCTTTTGCAAATATTTTATACGAATCTATGGTTTGTCTTCCCATTCTCTTGACTTTATCTTTTGCAGGACAAAAGTTTTTAATTTTAACAAAGTCTACTTCACCAATTCTTTCTTTCATGGATTGTGCCTTTGATGTTATAACCATGATGTAACAGCACCTTTAATGTTGTAAGTTATTGCCATACCCAAGGTCACCTAGGTTTTCTATGTTAAATTCTAGTTTTATAGTTTTGCATTTTACACTTAGATTTATAAACCTTCTTGAGTTAATTTTTCTAAAAGCTGTGAGGTCTGTGACTAGATTCATTTTTTTTTTGCATGTGGATGACCAGTTGTTCCAGCACCATTTGTTAAAAGACTATCTTTGCTCCATTGTTTAGTCTTTATTCCTTTGTCAAGATCAGCTGACGGTATTTATGTGCTTCCATTTCTGGGCTCTGTATTCTGTTCCATTCATCTATTTGTTCTTTCACCAATACCACACTGTCTTGATTATTGTAGTTTTATAATGTCTTGCGGTCAGGTAGTGTCACTCCTCCAACTTTGTTTTCCTACAATATTGTGCTGACTGTTCTAGGTCTTTTGCCTCTCCATATGAACTTTAGAATCAGTTCACTGGTATCCACAAAATAACTTGGGATTTTGATTGGGATTGCATTGAATCTATAGATCAAGTAGGGAAGAAGTGATATCTTGACAATATTGAGTCTTCTTATCCATGAACGTGGAATATCTCTCCGTTTATTTATTGATTTCACATACAGACACACCTCGTTTTATTGCACTTTGCAGATATTGTGTCTTTTTACAAATTGAAATTTAGTGACAACCCTGCATTGAGCAAGGGTTGGAGCTATTGGAGCTATTTTTCCAACAGCATTTGCTCACTTGGAGTCTCTGTGTCACATTTTGGTAATTCTCACAATATTTTAAACTTTTTCATTATTATATTTGTTATAAATATAAAACTAACGGATGAGGAGTTGTTTCTTATCGATGAGCAAAAGAAAGTGGTTTCTTCAGATGGAATCTACTTCTGGTGAAGATGCTGTGAAGATTGTTGAAATGAAAACAAAGGATTTAGAATATTACGTAAACATACTTCATAAAGCAGTGGCAGGGTTTGAGAGAATTGACTCTAATTTTGCAAGAAGTTCTACTGTGGCTAAATTACTACCAAACAGCATTGCATGCTACAGAGAAATTGTTTATTGTTTTAAGAAATTGACACAGTCACCCCAACCTTCAGCAACTACCACCCTGATCAGTTAGCAGCCATCAGTACTGAGGCAAGATCCTACAGCAGCAAAAAGATTATACAGCTCACTGAAGGCTCGGGTGATGGTTAGCAGTTTTAGCAATAAACTTTTTTTTTTTGGCCACATGGTATGCGGAATCTTAGTTCCCTGAACCTGCACTCCCTGCAGTGGAAGTGCGGAGTCTTAATGACTGGACCACCAGGGAAGTCCCTAGCAATGAACTATTTTTAAATTAAGATATATACATTATTTTTTTAGACATAATGCTATTGCACACTTAATAGACTATGGTATAATGTAAACATAAGTTTTATATGCACTGGGAAACCAAAAAATGTGT
Organism: Hippopotamus amphibius kiboko; assembly: GCF_030028045.1. NCBI lineage: Eukaryota > Metazoa > Chordata > Mammalia > Artiodactyla > Hippopotamidae > Hippopotamus > Hippopotamus amphibius. The sequence goes on from NC_080188.1 coordinate 54,981,924, forward strand.
GTGACTTGCTTTATTGAGATGGCTTGGAACTGAACCCACAGTATTTCTAAGGTATGTCTATCAGAGTTTTATAGTGTTCGTCATAGAAATCTTGTACACATTTTCTTAAATTTATGCCTATTTTATTAAAATTTTTTTGATGTGGACTATTAGTCTTTATTGAATTTGTCACAATATTGCTTCTGTTTTATGTTTTGGTTTTTTGGCTGTGTGGCATATGGGGTCTTAGCTCCCTGACAAGGGATTTAACCCACACCTCCTGCATTGGAAGGCGAAGTCTTAACCACTGGACCAGCAGGGAAGTCCCTATACCTAAGTATTTTATTTTAATTAAATGGCATTGTGTTTTTAATTTCAAATTTCACTTCTTCAATGCTGGTATATAGGAAAGTGATTGATGCTTTTACACTATCCTTATAATCTGCAAATTTTCTATAGTTGCTTATTCTAGGAGTTTTTGGTCAATTGGGGGGGGGGGGATTTTCTACATATGATCCTGTCATCTGCCAACAGAAACAGTTTTATGTCTTTCTTCTCAGCTGTATACTTATTTCTTTTTCTTGTCTTATTGCATTAGGTAGAATTTCCAGTATGATGTTGAGTGGTGAGAGGAGACATCCTTGCTTTGTAGCTGATTTTAGTGGTAAAGCTTTGAGTTTCTCACCATTGAGTTTAATGTTAGCTGTAGATTTTTTGTAAACAGTCTTTATCAAGCTGAGGTGGTTCCCTGTCTAGTCCTATTTTCCTGTTTTTTTTTTTTTTTTTTTTTAAATCATGAATGAGTGTTGAATTTTGTCAAATGCTTTTTTTTTTTCTGGCATATGATATGATCATGTGATTTTTCTTTTTCAGCTAAATGATGTGTGATAGATTATATTAATTGATTTTGAAATGGTGAATCAACCTTGACCACTTGAAATAAATCTCACTTGGTTATGGCACATAATTTTTTTTATACATTGTTGGATTGATTTGCTAACATTTTGTTGAGGATTTTGCACCTATGTTCATGAGAGAATGGTCTGTAGTTTCCTTTTCTTGTAATGTCTTTGGTTTTGGTATTAGGGTAATGCTGGCCTCATAGGATGAGTTAGGAAGTATTCTCTCTGCTTCTATCCTCTGAAAGAGATGGTAGAGTACTCATATAATTTCTTCCTATTTGGTAGAATTCATCAGTGAACCCACCTGGGCCTGGTGTTTTCTGTTTTGGAAAGTTATTAAGTATTGATTCAATTTCTTTGATAGAAATGGGCCTATTCAGACAATTTCTCCTTGTGTGAGCTTTGGCAAATTGTGCCTTTCAAGGAATTGGTTCATTTCATCTAGATTATCAAAATTGTGGGCATAGAGTTGTTCATAGTGTTCCTTTATTATCCTTTTATTTTTTAATAAATTTTATTTATTTATTTATTTATTTATTTATTTATTTATTTATTTATTTATTATTTTATTGGCTGTGTTGGGTCTTTTTTTGCTGTGCACGAGCTTTCTTTTTAGTTCCTGTGAGTGGGGGCTACTCTTCATTGCAGTGCGCGGACTCCTCATTGCCGTGGCTTCTCTTGTTGTGGAGCATGGGCTCTAGGTGCATGGGCTTCAGTAGTTGCTTGCGGCACATGGGCTCAGTAGTTGTGGCACATAGGCTTAGTTGCTCTGCGGCATGTGGGATCTTCCTGGAGCAGGGATCGAACCCGTGTCCCCTGCACTGGCAGGGATATTCTTAACCACTGTACCACCAGGGAAGCCCCTTCATTGATACTTTCAAAGAACCAGATTTTGGCTTCACTGATTTTTTGGTACTGATTTCTTATTTTCTGTTTCACTGATTTCTGCTCTAATTCTTATTTCTCTTCTGCTCACTTTGTTTTTCTTATTTTTATTTTTATTTTTTTTCAGTTTTATTTATTTATTTATTATTTTTTTGGGGGGGGTACACCAAGTTCAATCATCTGTTTTTATACACATATCCCCGTATTCCCTCCCTCCCTCCCTCGACTCCCACCCAACCCTCCCTCGAGTCCCCCCCACCCTCCCTGCCCCAGTCCTCTAAGGCATCTTCCATCCTCGAGTTGAACTCCCTTTGTTATACAACAACTTCCCACTGGCTATCTACTTTACAGTTGGTAGTATATATATGTCTGTGCTACTCTCTCTCTTCATCTCAGCTTCCCCTTCACCCCCTGCCCCCTCTCAAACCTTGAGTTCTCCAGTCCATTCTCTGCACCTGCGTCCTTGTTCTTATCACTGAGTTCATCAGTACCATTTTTAGATTCCATATATGTGAGTTAGCATACAATATTTGTCTTTCTCTTTCTGACTTACTTCACTCTGTATGACAGACTCTAGGTCTATCCACCTCATGACATATAGCTCCATCTCATCCCTTTTTATAGCTGAGTAATATTCCATTGTGTATATATGCCACATCTTCTTTATCCATTCATTTGTTGATGGGCATTTCGGTTGCTTCCATGTCCTGGCTATTGTAAATAGTGCTGCAATAAACATTATGGTACAAGTTTCTTTTGGGATTATGGTTTTCTTTGGGTATATGCCCAGGAGTGGGATTACTGGATCATATGGTAGTTCTATTTGTAGTTTTTTAAGGAACCTCCAAATTGTCTTCCATAGTGGCTGTACCAACTTACATTCCCACCAACAGTGCAGGAGAGTTCCCTTTTCTCCACACCCTCTCCAACATTTGTGGTTTCCAGATTTTGTGATGATGGCCATTCTGATCGGTGTGAGGTGATACCTCATTGGGGCTTTGACTTGCATTTCTCTGATGATAAGTGATGTTGAGCATCTTTTCATGTTTTTGTTGGCCATCTGTATGTCTTCTTTGGAGAAATGTCTATTTAGGTCTTCCACCCATTTGTGGATTGGGTTATTTGCTTTTTTGGTATTAAGCTGCATGAGCTGCTTGTATATTTTGGAGGTTAATCCTTTGTCTGTTGTTTCATAGGCAACTATTTTTTCCCATTCTGAGGGTCGCCTTCTAGTCTTGTTTATGGTTTCTTGTGCTGTGCAAAAACTTTTAAGTTTCATGAGGTCCCATTTGTTGATTCTTGATTTTATTTCCATGATTCTAGGAGGTGGGTCAAAAAGGATCTTGCTTTGATGGATGTCATAGAGTGTTGTGCCTATGTTTTCCTCTGGGAGTTTTATAGTGTCTGGCCTTACATGTAGGTCTTTAATCCATTTGGAGTTTCTTTTTGTGTATGGTGTTAGGAAGTGTTCTAATTTCATTCTTTTACATGTTGCTGTCCAATTTTCCCAGCACCACTTATTGAAGAGGCTGTCTTTTTTCCATTGTATATTTGTGCCTCCTTTGTCAAAGATAAGGTGCCCATATGTATTTGGGCTTAGACTTCTGAGTTCTCTATTCTATTCCATTGATCTTCCTCTCTATTTTTGTGCCAGTACCATACTGTCTTGATCACTATGGCCTTGTAGTATAGTTTGAAGTCAGGAAGCCTGATTCCACCAACTCCATTTTTCCTTCTCAAGATTGCTTTGGCTATTCGGGGTCTTTTGCGTTTCCATACAAATCGTAAGATTTCTTGCTCTAGTTCTGTGAAAAATGCCATTGGTAATTTGATCGGGATTGCATTGAATCTGTAAATTGCTTTGGGTAGGACAGTCATTTCCACGATGTTGATTCTTCCAATCCAGGAACATGGTATGTCCCTCCATCTGTTTGTGTCGTCTTTGATTTCTTTCATCAGTGTCTTAAAGTTTTCTGCATACAGATCTTTTGCCTCCTTAGGCAGGTTGATTCCTAGGTATTTTATTCCTTTGGTTGCAATGGTGAATGGGAGAGTTTCCTTAATTTCTCTTTCTGCTCTTCCGTTGTTAGTGTATAGGAATGCAAGAGATTTCTGTGCATTAATTTTGTATCCTGCTACTTTACAAATGAGTGCTAGCAGTTTTCTGGTAGAGTCTTTAGGGTTTTCTATATATAATATCATGTCATCTGCAAAGAGTGACAATTTTACCTCTTGTTTTCCAATTTGGATTCCTTTTATTTCTTTTTCTTCTCTGATTGCTGTGGCTAAAACTTCCAAAACTACGTTGAATAATAATGGTGAGAGTGGACACCCTTGTCTTGTTCCTTCTTCTGCTCACTTTGGATTTAACCCACTCTTCTTTTCCTGGTTTCCTAAGGTGAAAACTTAGGTTATTGATTTTTCATCTTTCATCTTTTCTAATATATGCATTCAGTGGTATAAATCTCCCTCTAAGCAATACTTTCACTTACAAATTTTGTTAAGTTGCATTTTCATTTAGCTCAAAATATTTTAAAATTTCTTTTGAGATTTCTTCTTTGGCTGATGTATTATTTAGAAGTGTGACTGTTTAATCTCTGTATATTTGGGGATTTCTAGTTTAATTCCTCTGTGGTCTGAGAACAGACATTATATGATTTCTTTCCTTTTAAATTAAGATGTATTTTATGATCCAGAATTTGGTCTATTTTGGTGAATTGCATGGGAGCTTGAGAAGAATGTATATTCTGCTGTTGTTGGGTGTCTATGGATGTCAGTTTTATCCAGTTGATCGATGGTGCTGCTGAGTTCTGCTGTGTCCGTGCTGACTTTCTGTCTGCTGCATCTGTCCATTTCTGACAGTGAGGTGTTAAGGTCTCCCACTATGAGAGTGTATCCGTTCCTCATTGAAGTTCTGTCTCCTCACTTCCAGGGTGCTAATGCAGGCTGTTGCTGTCAGCTACTTTCTTACCAGATACCTTCTTGAAAGTATATTGGAAAGTGGTCTGTCTCTAAATCAAAGAGACATTTTAGTGAGGGCTTGTAGGTGACAGAGAAGGGAGTGAGGGTTGGTTGGTGCTGTTCCCTGAGAATAAAAACTAGTTGGACACATTGCTGGAGGGAATGTAAAATGGTACAACTGTTTGGAAAACAGTTAGGCAGTTCCTCAACATGTTGAAGAGTTACCACATGACCCAGCAATTCCAGTCTTAGGTATATACCCAAGAGAAATGGAAATGCCCGTCCACACAAAAACCTGTACATGAATGTTTACAACAGCATTACTCACAACAGTAAAAAAAAAAGTGAAAGTGAACTACATGTCCATCAAGTGGTGAATGGATAAATAAAATGTGGTATATCCACACGATGGACTAAACTACTTGGCAATAAAAAGGAAGTTCTGATACATGCTACAGTATGACTCAATCTCCAAAATATTACGTTCACTGAAATAAGATGGTTCCTGAAGACCACAGTTCCATTATACAAATGTCCAGAACGGCAAATCTATAGACAGAGGGTAGATGAGTGGCTGCCAGGGGTTGGGGAAAGGGAAGAGAATGGGGAGTGACTGCTAATGGTGTGAGGTTTCTTTTGGTGTGATGAAAATGTTCTAAAATTAGATGATGGTGATAGCTGCACAACTCTAAACATACTAAACCCATTAAGTTGTATACTTTGATGACTTTTATAGTGTGTTAATTATATCTCAATAAAGTTGTTTAAAAATCTGCCTAGAGAGTCTGTAATGGCGGGATCTACAGGGATCCTACAAGTATTCTGGGCCTGGGGAGGGGCAGGGAAGGGCTGCCGCTTGACTCTGCACCTGGGGACTCCACAACTTGTTCAGCCACCCATCCTCGCTGAAGGGCAGCTTTGAGGGGTGGCTCAGGGTCAGGGAAGGCCTCCCTTAGAAGATAACAATTGAGACATGACTGAAACAGGTGAGGGAGGAAGCAGAGCACAGCTGGGTTAGGGGCCTCAAGGCAGAGGTTAAGGTCAGGGCGTGGGAGACTTCCCTGGTGGCGCAGTGGTTAAGAATCCGCCTGCCAATGCAGGGGACATGAGTTCAATCCCTGGTCCAGGAAGATCCCACATGCCACGGAGCAGCTAAGACCATGCACCACAACTATCGAGCCTGAGCTCTAGAGCCTGAGAACAACAACTACTGAGCCCGAGCACTTCAACTACTGAAGCCTGCGCACCTAGAGCCTATGTTCCACAACAAGAGAAGCTACCGCAATAAGAAGGCCACACACCACCACAAAGAGTAGCCCCTGCTCGCCACAACTCGAGAAAGCCTACGCACAGCAACAAAGACCCAACGTAGCTAAAAATAAAAATTAAATTGAAAGAAAAAAAATGGTCACGGAGGGGGTGTGTGGTGGGGGAGGGGGTGCAGGCCTGGCAAGTCTGCAGAGCAGAGTGAAAGAGGGGAGGAGGGGAGGAACCCGCAGGGTTTTAAGCAGGGACTGACGGAATCTGGCATCTTAGGGGGCTTGCCTGGCTGCCGAGTCGAGAATGGACCATGGTGGCAAAGGCAGAAGTACAAAAATATTCACTTTGCTGTACAGCAGAGACTAACACAACATGGTAAATGAACTACACTCCAATAAAAACGAATTTAAAAAAATCCCACAGCCAGCCCCCAAAATAAGGATGGATTCACTCATGCTGTGTATCAGCAGATGCAAAGTCTGGGCTGGAGTACCCACATTTAAAAGGAGGAAGATGCAAATTAATGATATGACACCTACACAAAACAAAGGCAGACAACGAGGCAGGGAAGTATGCACACGTGACCAAGAACCCAGTCTGGGGAAAAACAATCCTAAAAGAAGACAATTTTCTGGGAAGGCTTTGTATTATGTAATTTAGTGAAAATATGAATTCAATAAAGGATCAAAGATGAGATGATAGAAAAACAGAATGATATGAAAATGAAGATTGCAATGCTAAGAAAACCAATTGTGATGAGAATGTCCTTACTGAATTAGACACAGTTAGAAATGGAATAGACTTGCTGAAAACTCAGTTACAGACACTATACCTACATGAAGGCAAGCTGCTAGTTTACAGGCTAGGAAGTTCTTGAAGAGGGTGGTTATTTTTGTATTATCCTCAAGGCCCAGTGGAATATGTATCACCATGGACATAGAAACTGCTACCTTAGGAGAAGGGAAAATAAATCTATGTGGGCAGATCCAAACTTGAACCACAAGCATACCCGCTCTCATTGCTGGAGTAGGTCTCTGTGTCTCCCTCTTGGCAGAATCAGCCTGCAGGGCCAAACTGTGGTGGTCCCGAAGTTTACAGCCAGGATCCTTGACCTTTGCCCCCTGGTTTACTTCTGTCTCATCAGTTTGCAAAGGGGTGGTTGGCTTTTATGAACAGGAAGTGTTTTTAGGTTATAACTTTTGTTTGAAATGTATGGCATTGGGACTCCCCCGGTGGCACAGTGGTTGAGAATCCGCCTGCCAATGCAGGGGACATGGGTTCGAGCCCTGCTCCAGGAAGATCCCACATGCTGCGGAGCAATGAAACTTAATGCGCCACGACTACTGAGCCTGCGCTCTGGAGCCCACGAGCCACAACTACTGAAGCCTGAGTGCCTAGAGCTGGTGCTCTGCAAGAAGAGAAGACACTGCAATGAGAAGCCCATGCATCGCAATGAAGAGTAGCCCCCACTTGCTGCAACTAGAGAAAGTCTGCGAGCAGCAATGAAGATCCAACGCAGCCAATAAATATATATATATATATTTATACACACACACACACACACACACACACACACAAGAAATGTATAGCAGTGCTTGAAAGCAAAATCAAGAGGGAATTGTTTTTCTTTAAATAACAGTCCTCTGCTCTGGAATGCAACGTCCCTTTGTCTTTGTTGATCAAGAAGTGTGAAAGCGTAGTTGAAAGCCAAGGTTGAAGTTCTAACCCTTTATCTTCATGATAAAGCAGGGCATGATGGTAGGGAAATGATATCCTAAGTACATTTTCATTGTAGTCAACAACCCCCATCCTTTCAAAAAAAAAAAAAAAGGAAAAGAAAATGGAAAATGGGACCTGGAAATTATATGTTTAGATGATCGGCCTGGGAGTCAGGAAGTTTAGGGGTAGAGCAGGGAGTTAAACTTAACAAGCAACAAGGCTTTGGGAATGTCAACTGTCTCTGAATCCCTTTCTTCTTGTGCTGAATGAGGGTTTGGGCGGCATGATGTCCGAGGGCTCTTTCCAGGCTAACATTCTGCCTGCTGTGTGTCTGACTGACAACAAACTCCCCATCAGTGGCTTTAGAAAATGTTTTAGTGCACCACTCCTTTTATGTTCATATTTCTAAATTAATGCTACAATATATTGAGAACATCTGGTCAAACACTGCATGTCCTATATATATATTACCTGATTTAATCCTCATAAAAATTCTCTGGGGGCAGGTATTGCAATACAAAATTTACTTATGAGGAAGCTTTGATGTGGAGAAGTGGCCTAATATCACACAGTAAGTGACAGAATGAGAGCTTAAACCACAGACTGCCTCTTGGTCATCAGTCTCCTAAGCAGTGCACCATATTAGGTAGAACTGTACCCAATATGAAAGGATTACATTTTTTTTTTTTTTACATTATTAAAATTTTGGAATCTTGTCTAGAAGAATGTTACAGAAAAAAAGCCTTCTCAGAAACTCTAGCACTTCAGAGATGTACTCTTGGTCCCTGTGTGCTTCGGGCCTGGGAGGCAGTATCCCAGCAGTGGCCATGGCCCCAGTGGAGAACCTAGTGTGGCAGGGCCTGGTCGTGTACTTGGAAGATTTCAATGGGAGCCCCACTGAAAGCCCTGGGTCTATGATTAGGAATGCTGGTCCCAGATGCGATTCAGAGCTGCTGCTTTATAATTTAGGGAGCATCTCACCTAGCTTCTCCTTGGACCAGTGCTTCTCAAAGTCTGAGTCCCAGACCTCTGGGAGTCCTGCAGACCCTTTCACGGGGTCTGCAAGATGAAGACTATTTTCATAATAATACTGAAATGTTGTTTGCCTTTTTCACTGCACTGATATCTGTACAGAACTCAGGTGCAACAGCAATCGTGAGTAAAACTGCTGGAATCCAAGCATGAAACTAGGCAGTGGCACTAAACTGCTACTAGTCATTATCAAGCACTCCCAGTAAAAAGAAGGATCTATTTCACTTAAGAACGTCCTTGGAGAAGCTGTAAAATGACTACTTTCATTAAACCTTGAACCTTAAGTTAGGTGACACAAAATGAGAGGTACCCACAAGGCGTGTGCATCCTGAAGTACGTTTGTCTCGAAGAAAAGCACTTGTGGCCGGTGTGCTGCTTTTCTCACGGCACATTTTTTCACCCTGAAAGAACAGCTGACAAACCATGGTTCTTTGACAGAAATATCCTTGAAATTAACAAGGTGAGCCTATAGCTCCAAAGAAAACAGCAAACAGCGACTGGTGCCAATGATAAAATTTTAGGTTTTAAGCAAAAATTCTAATTTTGGAAAACTTGTGATATCCACCACTATGAGTTTGAGAATTTTCTGAGACTGCTGGAGATACTTTGATATTATGTATGATGTGATTTTTTTGATGTGTTATAGAATAAAATAGGTCTTGGAAGATCCACACACACTGTAGTAGTAGTAGTAGTAGTGATGTAGTTCTAAATGGCCAATGGGTACTATAAAAACTCACATTGGTAAGAGACAGATTCTAAGTACAGGCTAGACTAATGGATTTTAAAGTAACAAGAGTATAAAAAGTTCATTGACGTGGTTTCAAATGCCACATAGCAATCAATCTTTAAGAAACTGAAAGCTATTCAGAAATAATGACCTGAATAAGCTATTAAAATATCTTTTCCCCCACCCCACTTTTAACCACATACCTGTGTGAGGCAGGATTTTCCTCATATGCTTCAACCAAAATGAAGGATCACAAGAGACTGAATGTAGAAGCAGATATAAGAATCCACCTGTGTTCAATTAAGCCAGACAATAAAGAGATTCGCAAAATTGTAAAAGCATTCCACTCTCTTTGGAAAATACTTTTTTCATATAAATACGTAATTGATATTAATACATAATAGTTTCATCATTGCTATTTCTAAATAAGTTAATATACATATTTTTTAAATCTCAGTTTTGATATCTAATACAATGACTACTGATAGATGCAGCCCATATAAATAAAAGAGGATCCTCAAGTTTTTAAGGATCGAAAAAGGTCTTAAGACTAAAAGCTGGAAAAGCGTTACTTCAGACTCATCCCATCCTCACGGTCAGTGTTGACACAGAGAAACCTGGTACACCAGGAGGGATTACATGAGAGGTTTCGGAGTCCACAAGCTGGGGAGAGCTCTCGCCTCCGTCTCTGAATTCCTGTGCCAGGGCTCTCCCAACAGAACACTACCTCTGAGTGTGGTAGCTTGGCTTGGTGCCATTTCTAGCAAAAGTCAAAAGGAACAGTAAATAAATAAAAAGGAGCTTTGAAATGGGTGGGAGAAAATGAGAATATAGATAAAGCAAAAAGACTAAGCTAGTGCTAAACCACTTCCGTTGGACTGCTTTGTCAACACTCCAAATGGGCCAAAACGAGGGGTAAAGAGGAAATTTTATTGAAGATCAGAAGCAAATGGCAGAAAAGGGACTTGCTGAAGATCATCTGCACATTTAAACTCTGAAAAGCATTTCTGCAAGCCATCCTTGATAACAACTCTTCTTCAGGTTGTTAGAATTATGAGTAGTGTTGCATTAAAACAATGTGAACTGCCTTAGGTTCTCTCTCACCACTGACTTATTTTTGAAGAAATATCTATTGTCTCAGAAGTTATTAGCATTCCTGTATTTTCTGTCTCTAAGGTGGGGTTGCACTGGGGTGGAATCTATAATAAGCACAACATCCTCAAATGTAGGACTCTCTGTTTATACTTAAAACGAACTGGGAATTTTGTTAGGATCTTTAGAAAGAAGAAAAATCACTAAAGCAGCCTAAATAAACTTAAAAAGTGTTTTCTACATTGTGTTTTTCTGGGAAGTCAGTTTTCAAACCAAATAAGTAACTATAAAAACAGATGTAAGTTGCTAACACTCTCAAAGGCTGAACTGGCACGTCCAGCTGATGACAGTGGGCACTCTGCTCCCGGACAGAGGGGGCAGGACACCCGAACATTCCTGACGTGCACATGGCAGGGGCAGGAGGTGGACGGGCAGATGGATTATTATTGCTTACTTTTCGGAATATGATGGATAGAGAACAGGCTCAGGGAAAAGGAGCCAAAACCATGCGATGTAGTCCTTTTCCATAGGTCCATGCGAGTCTGAGGGTTGTGTGTCCCAGAAGCCACTTGCCTCTGCACACAGTCAGCCCCAGGAGTCCAGCATGACTGGGAAGCTCAGGATGCAGAAAGCCTGGTTTTCAAAGATGGATCGCACTAGAACTGGAACCAGACTCTTGCAGCCAACACCTCGGCAAGTAGAGACTTTAAGCAGGCACTTCTGAAAGATATATTCACAACCAGAAAAGAACTACACAAAGTTTTATTAGACCTCAGTTTTGTTTTGTTTTTCCTTCCCTGAAGAGCTGGCTTAAAAACTTTCTTTTCTCTCTTTTTTTTTTGGGGGGGGGGGGAGGGGGGAGGAGAGGGTGGTGGTAAATAGTACGTATTTATTTGAAATGAGAAAAAAAAGTATCTGGACTATTGCATTTAATCATGTATTGTAATTGTGTTACTCTACCTTTCTGCATCAGAGACAGATATACAATGAACATTCAGTTATCACAGATTGCACACTAGATAGTAATTCTTCAGGCCTTTTACATAACCACCAAAGAACAGATATTGGATTCTGCAATATAGTACAAAAGTCCACAATCAATCCAGTCTTAGCCAGTATCTTCAATTTACTTCTGTTGCTGTACAAATAATTGGCCATTACTAGGGCTTACAAGTTAATAACAGGACAAAAAAATATACATTGCACTGACACAAAAAGTCAGCTGTGTTAATAGTCATGCAACAAGTAACCAAACTTGCTGAAATTAAAAATACTTTCTAAAAACAGTTTTAATGGCATAAATATTTTATACACAGTTCATTTACCAAAACAAAATGTATTTAAATGATACAAAGCAAAAATAAGTTTCTACCAACTTTATACATAAGAAAGTGCAAAATAACTTATCTAGAGTGTTTTGCTATTATTCAGATGGATGGCTGCTATGGGCAGCTCTTCTCTTCAAAAGCGTTAACATTACAGTTGCACACTACACACGCATGTTAGAAGACATGGATAGATGGACAGATGGATGGATGGATGGACAAATTCCTACAAAGATCAGGCAGAAGCCCTGTGAGGTACTCTCAGAGAAAGAATACGGACCACACAAAGGTGGATGTACATGCTGAGAATATATGGTGGTAAACAAATTTACATGGAACACAGAAGGACATCCAGAGGAACAATTAGTTTATGTAAGTGAGTGTACTTGTATGTGTGAGTGATTTGTGAGTTCTGCATTAAAAGCAAAAAGAAAAGAAACCCCACTGAACAAAAGTTGCCCACAGCACCAGCTGCCAGAGGAAATACTATCATGAGGGTTTTGGTTTCCACCTTCTAGTTATGAAAGTTGTGTGGGAAAGGTTAAAAGTGTTCATCCCATATAACTTCATATTACATAGAGGAATAACCTTTAAGTAACTACATACAGACATTCATATATTCAAGTCTTTAAAGAACATCTCTGCCATTGGGTTTGGGGTAAACGTGGTTCATGGACACAAGGAGGACGCCTCTTTTAAAAAGTGTAGAATAACACTGCTACAACTCATCTTTAGGGCTGGACGGGGCAAAGCCCACGATTACGTGAGAGCACAAGTCCTGCAGCTGTTGAACATCCAGCATCATTTATTAGAAGTGAAGTAAGAAGGCGAGGGGGGAAGAGGAAGGTGGGGTGGCGTGAGACACAGAAAGGAAAACAGAACACAACTTTTCTTCAAGTTAAAGTATTAATGCCAATAATCCTTTTATTAACAAGTATATTTGAACTTTTAGAAATGGAAGTGTTTTAATCAATTTTGATATGTAATCATAAATAGACTGTAGGCTCAAACCTAGGTAAATAAAGGTTTAAATTTAGTAAGCATAAGGCACTAAAGCAGCCTTTATATTTTCTCTTGGAGACCTAGTTATCAGGAAGAACAAATTTGTTCTTAAGCTGGTTTCAGCCTGTTAGGTACAAGATTGCTATCGTACCAATGCCTATTTTTGAATGCATGTGCATATATGTGCATTTTAGTGCATAAGTGTGCCTGTCACCAGGGCCTAAAGATGAAAAATCGGGAAAGCCAAAGCCACTGTCCTTCGTATGATACTCCATGAGGTGTGAAGGCTTCTCCTTCCTTTCTTGGGCCATAAATGCTTCTACAGTTTTCAAATCACAGGGCTTTTAGAATTGTTCATAATATTATCACTAAATATCTGAAAATGTTAAAATCTAGATTAATTGTTTCATTTGTTTTATATATATATTTATATATGTACATAACACACATTTTAAAAAATCCCACCACCAGAGCCTTTTTCCTGTAAACTAAACTTTTCTCTTAGCCCCCACCAGCGTTAGTCTCCCTGGATTTGTGTGTTCTGTATCCAACTAGTAGAACAAATTAAATAACTAAATATTAAAATACTGTAATTATATTCATAGCAAAAACAAAAAAATAGACATTGATACAGTATAAATCTCACTGTTTTCAGGTAGATGGCATTAAATGGTAAAGGTTAATTATAAGCAGTTCTGACATGATCCAGTTTTACAACAAGGTTTATATGTTAATTCTGTACACTTTTTCTTTTTTTTTAACCCTTTTTTGAAAATAAGCTACAGTAGAACATTAGTGTCACCAAAGACACATACTTCTTATGTTCTATGCAAGAGAAGCTAATTTGGGTTACATGCAAATATATTTCCCTTGGTTGAGGCAGGGCTGTTTCCTGCACTGCATTGATGGCCCGACCACCGCTCTGCAGTGCTAAGAAGGGATGCTATGACCAAAGGGCAGTCCAAAGAGAAGTTTACAAGGGGCCTTATGACATTAGAACAACACTGAGGTGGTGCGTAGCCACATACGAGATGCCCAAAGATTTCCAGGGTATCTCATGACCAGACTCTTATTCTCCCACACTGTTTCCTAAAGAGGGTCCATATGACATTATTTTGGTTACTAGCTTAGGGTAAGTGGAGATACTGCGGGCAACTTGAAAGAAATGACATCAGGCACGCGGGCTGGGTTTGAAGGGGGGGGGAAGAGCACAGATGATGTCTTTGAGAATTAAAAAAAAAATTTATAATTAATTGGTGAGCGATGTCAGACAAACCATAGGTATTTCATTGAGTTAGTGGTTTAGCTTGACGTCTCGTGTTACAGGCAGTTAAGTCCTTATTTAGAAAAAAGGCCTTTGTACCTATTTACAATATACACAGTTACTTGCAAAGAAGTCAGATTTACAACCATTTTCTAAAAGCCTTTTTTTTTTTTTTGTAGTCCTTGATTTTTCCAAATAAGGATGAGTAGCTCTACAAAAATGAGATGCAAGAAAAGGACAGTTAATACGTCAGGATTTTCTCTTGGAGACAGCTATCGTTAAGGGAGAATCGGATATTGAAATGTTGCTCCTAGGAACCACCTCGTAATTCTTCTTGTGCTGTTCACCTGAATAGTGTCTGCCCCGTGACTGTCCTCTACACCCGTTTATTCAATGTTCCCTTTGAATCCCACACTTCAAACACGCGGTATGAAGAGATGTGTAAACGGAGACTGTTTCCATGCCTTCCGAGCTGCGAGCTGTGACAGGGGAATCGGAAAGGGGGTCTGCAGACCGCGGTCTCCAATCGGCTCACTGAATCTTCAACAATTTCGAGGCCCATCTTCTGAACCCCTCTCATGCTGTAAATTATAATAACAGTTCTGACAAACACGTACCGGGGATGAGATTTTCAAGCGTTTGATTTCTGACTGAAATCGGCTGCACCTAAAGGAAAGGCAAAAATCAGGTAGTTAGGGGACTTCTCCATGCTTGATCACCGGGCTCACGAACACAAATTTAAAACCTGAATGGACAGCTTGCGGTGTAACGCCCAAGACGGTACAGGGCCAGAAGAATGCCAAAGGCCATACTGGTTTGGGTCATGTTGTTTGACTAAGGACCAAAATCAGTGTTGTATTACTTGTTTCATTCTATGAAGAAAAGTAACATTAAACTAAGGCAAGCCATTTATTTGACTGCAGAGAATTAAAAAAAAAAAAAAAAAAGTCAAGCTCTTCCTACAGGATGAAGTCAAGGGAGGTGAAGAGCTACGAGGCCACTCTTCCTGTACAGGACGGAAATGCGTTCTTCCTCACGTTCTATAAACTTGGGTGGTACGCCGACGCCTTTGCTTGGAGACTGACTCTTTTCTCTTGGCAAGAGAGGACTTACTACCCACTTTAAAAGACACTTTGGTCACTATCAAGTTCCTTTGGGCTTTTAAACACTTTGATTCACTCCTCAGTCATTTCTTAAACAGGTAGTTTGGCTTTTCTGTCTGGTCCAAATGTTCTCATTTTCTGTTTATCTTGATAGAATTCCTTGAAGGGGACTATACTTAGAGATGTTCAAGTTCTTTACAGAAAGCGTTCCTATTCCTGGCATAAAGCAGGGTAGGACCTTGGATGTGGCACTCCATCACTCTGAGTTTGGCTTTCCATAAGACTGAACAGAGAATTTTATTTCCTCCATTAGTCTACCAGTAAAAGTGTCCAGAGAATAAACGAAGTGCCACCAGCCTAGGGGGTGTGAAGAACTGGACTCTGAGGAGACCCTCAGGAATGCTGGCAAGCTCCCTCGGCAAACTGCAGGGCATGACGATCACAGCAGAGCTACACCCTCCTGGACAGCATTCCTTCTGTGCCTGCTCTGTCAATAATCGATCACTTGTTTGGTCTGTTTTCCAAATAAAGCCTCCATCCAACATTTGAGAGCAAAGGACAACTTAAAGAATTACCTGTGTTTAAACAGTACTCTGAAAATTAAACACGACAAAGAACAGATGTGTGCCAGCACACATATGGAGGCTGACGATCAGAAATTACCAGACCGGGGACTTGCCTAGTGGCGCAGTGGTTATGGCTCCAAGCTCCCAATGTAGGGGGCCTAGGTTCGATCCCTGGTCAGGGAACTAGACCCCGTATGCATGCCGCAACTAAGGAGCCGCCTGCAGCAATTAAGACCTGGTGCCATCAAATAACTAACTAACTAACTAACTAACTTAAAGAAAAAGAAGAAGAAATTATTAAATCACTAGGCTTTACAGACTGGGTGTCTCAGAGCAGAGAACCACGAGAGAGAGCCCTCCGCCAGCCTCACAGAAATCCCTGTGAGAAAGGGCCGGCAGCAACTGCCTGCTGCCTCCTCTGGAATCAGGCTTCTCAGGAGAAAAGGCTTAAAGAGGTTAACCTGAAAACAATTAGTAATTATAATAACAGTTTTTACTGAACACCTATATTACCAGACTTTGCACCTGACACTTTACAAAACAAATACACAATTTCATTTAATTCTCTCAGCACCTCTATGAGCAGGTCTAATTATCTACATTTCACAGATGAAGACACTGACGCTCAGAGGGGTTAGTAACATGCCTGAGATGTCACAACGGACAGCAGCCCGGGGAGCCATCTGGTCAGTGTAAACCCAAGGCCACACCCTTTCCCCTCAATAACGAAGTCAGAAGCAACGATATAATTTGTGTCTTCTGTGAAAGTGTCTCTCTAGCAAGGCAATATAAGCATTAGCGGGTACTGCCCATGGGGTCTTTTCTGTTGTCTGCCATGGAAAGTAAGGACTGTACATGCATATGTGGGACCCCAGGGCATGACAGAGATGGCATCCAAATCAATGGTGATGGGACAGCTGACTCTTCATAATGGTGAAATATAAGTGATCCCTGCCCCACATCATACCCCCAAATACATTCCAAATGGATCTGGACCTAAAGACCTAAATGTGAAAAATAAAACTGTGAAACTTTTAAAAGAAAATAAATGAGGCTATCTTTATGATCACAGGACAGGGAAAGATTTTTACGACCCAAAAAAGCAGAAGTCATAAAAATATATGCTACCATATCAAAATTAAAAACTTCTGTGACAGAAAAAACATACATAAAGTTAAAACACAAGCCAAAGAATGGCGGAAGATATCTACAAGACATATGAAAGACAAAGGATTAGAGCCCAGAGTAGGTAAACAACTCAAGTAGGGGAAAAAAAAATGGAAGAGCAAACGCAAAAGGAAAATGGGCCAAATTACCCAAGAGGAAACTCTAACTGGCAATAAGCATATGAAAAGATGTTCAGCCTCAGAAGCGCTGTAAGTTAAAACAACAAAGTAGTACTGGCTATCAGATTGGCAAAAGTGGAAAAGTCTGGCAATACGAGGTATGAATGAGAATTGGGAGAACTTGTATATATCCTGCTGGTGGTAGAGTAAACTAGCTCTACTGTTCTGGAGTGTAATTTGGCAAGATCCAGCTAAGCTCACGCGTATATCTATGATTTACCGATTCTGTTGTGGGGTATCTCCTGCAGAGAAACTCCAGCTTGCGTATCAAGAGGCCATTTATAAGGGTGTGCCCTGCAGCATTGTTTGTAGTATTGATAAAACGAAAGAAGATCCCTTAAGAGTCCATCAAAAGGGAATGAGATAAATTCACAGAAAATGGAAGGCGATATATTCATAGAAAAAAATATGACAGCAGTTAAGATGAAATTATTAGAATAATAGTTATTTATGTGAATGAATTTCAAAAACAACGTTGAGTAAAAAAAAATTAAGTTACAGAGGGGTACAGAGTATGCTGTATTTATGTAAAACTGAAAACACAATAAACAATAATACAGGGTTATCTACGAATACAACATATGCACTCAAAGTATAAACACATGGAGAAGGTGTGGGTGAGGGTGAAGAGGGGACTTGAATCTACTGTTTTATATGCAAATGTGATCAAATATTAGCACCTTCCCACTCTGAGTCATGTGTTTGTGATGATTACCTCTGTATTTTCCAACATGACAAATATTTTACAACGGTAATAAAAAAGCACAAGGAGGAAGTGAAGGCCGGTTAAGACAGACACAGCTCACTGGAAGGGGGAACAATTCATGACCTAAGTGCCAGGCCTAACGAACACCCTCAGAGCTTAACCCACAGATGCTCAGAAAGCTCGTATCTCATCTTACTTCTGGCAGAAGAGCTGACCGCAGTTCCTGCAGTGGTGCCGTCTTTCCGTGAGAGAAAACCGCACGGAGCAGCCCGAACAGCTGTCCCCTCCTTCATCCTTCACCCAGTGGTCAGCGGCGGAGCGGCCCGGCTGGTCACTCACAGACCAGCTGAAAACCCGGCCTCGACTATCGCCCACGAGGATCCTACTGTGGTCCCTGCAGGAGACACGACGCAGAGTCACCGCATGGAAGGCCCTGGCCTCGGCACCACCACGTGGGCGGAGAGCTTCCTGCGATCGGGTTCCCGGTGGGCCTGTGCGTGGGGAGGAGGGCGTGCGTGTAAAGGGACAAAAATGGACCTCAGCCCGAATGTACACTTCCGTTTCAACTCTCCTTGAATCAAACCATGCCGTTATCTGAGGAACAGAGATGGCAAAGCTTTTTGGTTTTGAAATTTGCAAATGAAATCCACACACTGGCATGTTTCTTCTTCTGATTCACCTGTTGGAACCACACGTGATGATGCAAATGAAACCTGTGCTTCCAGAGACTGCCTGAGTGTGCGCGCCCAGGCTGAGCAAATGGCCCCCGCAAGAGCGTAGACACGTACTTGGAGACGCCCAGCGCGGTGATCTCGGCTGGGTGCGCGTTGTCCTTCCGGTCGAAGGCCGTGTGCATAGTCAGCTTACTCCTGAACACCAGCTGCCGTTCCCACCGGTACCCTGGGGTGGAAGAGTGCCATGCGTGACTAGCAAGTGAGGGGAGGGTTTGGTAGGGGCACCTTGACCCGCTGCCCTCAAACGCCAGGGTGCTGCAGCACACAGCTCGGGCAGCATCTCTGGGTCCCAGCAGCCGCTGCCTCAGTTAAACGCACAGCAGTCTAACATGACATTGACCATGGACCAGGTCAGGCCTTCACAAAGACACCTATGGAGAAGGGGAAATCCTCAGCACAAGAAGACACAACTTCTCCAGCTGAGGACCTTGCCCCTGACTCCATCATAGGCAAAGTTACCTGCGAATACAATTTTATCTATTTATCGATAATCAATAGCTTGCCCATTTTCAAAGGCTTCCAGAATTTGTGAATGAAGTTTTGGTTTGAGCTGTTTCTCTTCAAAAAATGTCCAACATATTGCAAACACCATTGTAGGACAGAATCCCCGAGGGCCTCTAAGCCCACTTTACACAAGAAGAAATTTGAGGCCCTCCCTGTGGGTGGCCTCGGTCACAGGGCTGGGGCAAGGGAGAGCTACAGCCCACTGCCTCAGTCTACCAACCCTCGCGCCACCCACAAGAGGTGAGAAACAGACACCAGACTTCACGTTACCAGGCTTCAATCTGCTGTGATTCCGCACTTCGATGGGACTGGGGTGGGGGTGGTTAAGGGGCGCCTGCAGATGAGGTCTGGTCTGGCCCTCTGAATAGTTCACAAATATGAAGCCGTCTTTCTCGTCGAGGCTCAGCTGGTCAGACCAGCGCCTGGAGTCGTCAGAGCCACTGTCGTTACACCAGGTGGCTGTGGCCCGGCAGGAGGCCGCCCGGGGCCTGTGGCTGGTGCTGCTGGGCTGGCTGGGCGCGTCCTTGGGGTCCTGGCTGATGCTCTGCTCCTCTGCTTCGGAATCGCTGCTGTCCTCGTCCTGGGCTTCTTGCCCTGGGTCACACATCAGGAGAATGAGAAAACACACACACTACCGTTAGACCCAGCTTTGTCCCACTGGTATTTTTCCTCTACTAGTTAAGACACAAGAGACATACTATTTCAAGCTCAATATAACCATAAGAGAAAATAAATTGCCAGAATTTTCAGCTAGGTACACACAGCAAAACGGTAGAATTTCAGAGTTCATAGAATGCTTTGGCCAAAATTCTTCGCTTGGCATTCATTCTTTCCCAATCTGGCCAAAACCTGCCTTTGTGAATTTCTCATGACCCTCTGCCTCACATTCCTACCACAGTTCAGCTGGACGGTGCCAACTCTGCTTTCCACACAGCCCGGCTCTGCCTTACAGCTAATTTTGCACACGCGGGTTGGCCCTACCTACACCCATCTTCCCAATCTCTGTGCGTTCTGATGTTACCTATCTTCCAAGGCAGAGCTTAAATCTTACCTGGTTCCTGCAACAGAAAGTAACTCTCTCTTCTGGACTCCTTTTAACAGCTGTATGGCGCTCACGTATTTAAAATTCTCACCCCAAACTATTACTTTTGGTCATTCTTTCTATAAGACAGCGGTCAGCTGGAGAGAAGGGGTCCCAAGCACAGTGCCTTTCATAACAGTAGTCAATATAAATGACACACAGATGAATGAACTATGGACGAAAGCTTTAATTCAGAATTTTGTTTTTCCTCCTCTTTCTACTGTTATTGTGCATTTCATCTCAACTCCTCGGCAATAAAGCCCACTGCAGGGAAAATTTATGGGAAATAAATATATGTGACTGGAAAAAAGGAGAGCAAGAACAAGTGAGCAAGCACCAGCCCACCACACGTATTTTTTAGCAAGAGAAATACTTAATTTGCCTCCCTTCTACTAACATCAGAGTCTAGTTGACTAGTTTTAGTGTTTGTTGGGTTTTTTTTTTTTTTTTACGCAATGGCTTATAATCATGAACGTCTTCAGACAGCAGTCTTTGGAACAGCTTTGGTTTCCAGAGAACCATTAGCTTGTCTTCCCTTTCATGCAGGCAACTGCCCTCAAGTTCCACCACTTCAACACTGTCCCAAGTCAATCCTCCCCGTGGGCTGCTCTCCCCTTTTGCCACTTCTGCCAAACTTCCTTCACGATATGAAAACATAAGGTGTACGAAGACGTACAAATGTCTCTCCTCCCTGAGTCTGACCCCTTCTTCTATCTCTCTCATTCATCTTCCACTGTTATTCACTTACATGCTTTGTTAAAAGGAAAGGAAAGGGACCCACTTCTCAATGGGCCGCACAATCCAATGTCTGACACACAACAGTTATTAACCCCCAAATACTAACTGAATTGAACTGAATTTTTAGGTCCCCGAACGCCCAGATAACGTTCTTAGCGGAGCTGCATTTGACTATGTGGAAATTTACATGCATTAAAGTAATACAAGCATTAAAATGTCCTGTCCATCGGTTCTGGCAAAGACAGTAAAGGCTACTTTCAGCTACGAAGACAGGGGATTTGTATCTTTCTGATAATAAGCCTTTTCCCTTAGCAACTCCCTCACATCGACAAACTCATGCTGAATTCTCAGTGTACAAAAATTAACCATGAAGAGGTGATCTAGAGGTTGAACTTTTAAAACCCTGTTCCTTTCTATGAAGTCTCTTGCACCAACTGTTCTAAATTGATGAGGGGTAACTGCTCTAGAGATTCAGTAACCCAAAGCACATCTTAGCCTGATTCTTTGGCAGTGCATTCTGCATAAAAATAATCCATCTCTATATCTCACTGAAGAATTTTAAAGTTTTCACAAATAGCAGAAAGTAGAACACAGATCACCAGGATTCTGTTTCATCTATGTCCTTCTTGAGCGGGTTCGGGGCGTGGACCCTGGTTGCTTCTGTGAACAGTTTACAAACACGATGCCGCCCTATCACTCATAGCGAGCTGTTCAAGTGACGGGTGGAAGAGATGTGGGACTAAGGTGTGGCCCTCTGACCCATCCAACACTGCGCCCTCTGGATCTGCTCAGTTATTTTTCAGAACTGAAAGCCCACGCCTCTGGTATTCCAGGGAGCTTGTGACTGTACTTATTATAGGACGTAGAAGCTGACCATGAGGGGTGCTGCCTGGTGAGCCAGAGAGAACCCTGCGTGCCTGCCCAGGTGCCTCAACGCACGAGGTGCGACCCCGCTTCTGACAGCGACACCCAGCCGCAGGCTCCTGCTTATCTCAGCTGAGATAAGCTTACTCATAATGACGTTAAAACAAAACAAAAAACCATGGAAACTATCGAAAACCTCTTTAGAAAGTATTAAATACCTATTTGTGCTTCTGAACAGTCTTCCTGCATTTCTAGGACTTCAACAGGCTCAGGAGCTGGTGTTTCAGGAACTTGCAAAAATTCCATTCTCCAAAACTGAATTTAAATAAATATGGAAATAAAAAAGTTGAACAGATTAGAGAAACAATTTACAAGTTAATAGATGAAGATGGGGTTCTCAGGGTTAAACAGATAACTTAATTTCTATTATTGTGTATAGTTAATCTCCCTGCATCTTGACAAATGTGGCAGGGACTGCCTACAAATAAACGGTTTTCCCGAAATCGTGTTCCACGAGATGTGAGTGGGTGTTTCACGGTCGAGGGAAAAGGACTGGGGTCAAAGAGATATCAAAAACATAGTTCAGCTAAGTACACCTTTGTTTTCTACAAAAACCCCTGAGAACTTTGCATATACTAATATATACTATAGATCTCCAGGAAGGCAGAGAGGAAGCAGGATCCCCAGATGTCTTTGGCTACGGAGCTCTTCCGATGCCCCAGACGGGGTGACCGGGAATGCTGCCCTGCAGACAGCTGGCTTTGGGACCGTGCCTGTCGTCTGAGGTGCAGGGTGTGGTATGGGAGTACCCGATGGCCTCATCCTTGCTCAGCATGTGACTGTGATTACAAGGGCAGCAACCAGCTGCTCCCTGCTTTTATAGAGTGCAATTAAAGAAGAAAGACACAAAGAAAAATCTCCCAAGAGAAAAATTTCGTTTTCCGTAAAGGCCTAAAGCATGAAAACTAAGAAAAGGATAAAGTATCTAGGATTCAGGTGACATCACACAGGATTCCAGACAAGGAATGAATGGATGACCTGAGGCCCCTGGAAGCATTTTCTAGCTCTGTGATTCTCTGAGACAGTCCCCATTTTCCCTAAGAAGCCATTTGATAAGCTGAAAAACCAATACATGACATTGATATTTTTAGCAATCCCAACGTGACATGGAAATCGTGTTTAAGTCACCTTGTGTCAAGCTGTCAGGCAGTTAACAGCACTAACAGATATACTTAATGGGAAGAAAAGAAGCCGAGTCGCTGCTGTTTTCCACGTCTGATAACCGAACGGCCAAGGTTCGTCTTTGCATCCGAGTGAGAGTTTGCCAAACAATGCGACAACCTCCAGGTGTCCTTCAACTGTGGACAGCTTCAGAAGTTTCCGGTGAACCAGGGCAGCACACACCCTAATGCGTTTCCTCAGGGCCGACTTACCCGGACCACACCGTCCGAGTGTCCCGTGACGGTGACGTTCTGTGTGTCCCACTCATTCATCTCCGACACGCAGCAGCAGGTGATCTGCTGGCTCCTGCCGGTGAAGGTGTTCACACTCACGACGGGGTTCCCGTTGATGCTCCACACGTGGATGTGCGTGCCGGCACAGGACACGATGTCCCCCTGAGAGGTGAAGAGAAACGTCACTCACTCCGGATGACGTTCTCGTTTCAGAAGCAAACTGAATCCTTGGCTTAGCTCTCAGAATCCCTCTCAGTCCTCCGACTAGTGACTGGGGAATTTCTGAGGTAGCCTAGAATCCAGTGCTTGCCAACTTAGAAGACAGCCTGAACACAGGCCTCTTTAAGAACTCGAGGTCGTGTGGAGGCTGTGGCCAAGGTGGTCTCGCATGGAGGCAGAGGCGGGAGCCCTTCCTCGCTCAGCTTATACCCCAGCACAGGGCTGAGCCCCGCGTCATTCCAGGTCAAAGCCATCTGTAATCTGAGGAGGTGATGAACTACTCTTTTTCCTCCTTTTGTTTACAAAATCTATTTATATCTTCCATTGAGAGGCAGGAATCTACTTAATTTTATCAAATGAGCCCAATCACCAAAACCACGGGGTAGAAGAGAAATCTTTCAGTCCATGTACAGCTGTAACTCTCTTCAGTAAGTGAAAAGATGAAACCTTGGTAACATTGTAATATCCAATTTAAAAATCTGTATTGACAATAAGGGTGGGGAAATGAGGAAAAAAAGAAGAAAACTAGTACACATAGGTCTTTTCTTGGCAAACTGAATAAACCCGAAGACTCCCTGCGCTGATAATTCAGGTTTTTATGAGTTTCAAAGATGGAAAAAAACTAAGCTTTTCCTTCAAATTCTACCAGGTTGGTGAGAATACAGTCTGGTGAGAGTACAATCCACTACTGTTAAAGGAATTAAGACACTTCCTAGAGCATCTACTGTGTGTCAGTTAGTATGGTGGACCGTTTAGACATCCCAAGGCTTATTCACCATCCCATGAGGCCTCCTTTACCCCTGAGATAGCCTGACTGGCCTGATGCGAGGTACTGACTTCGGAAATGACCTAGTGAGTTTCAGTACAGCCAGTAGGCGCACGAGAACCTACAGAAATTGGAAGATGGTTATCAAAAGCAGAGGGCAGCTGGACACTGAACAGCATACCAACACAAGAAAGAGGGGAAGGGGGAGGCAGGGGTGACATGATAAGGAGGCCCGGGGATCTTTCCAAACCACTGTCTGTGCTGGTCTCGCTACTGTTCTCTCCCCTAGCCGCCCCCGTCTTCCCTCTGCTCTTAGTCTACCAAGGTGGCAAGAACCAAACCAAAACGCAAACAAAAGTAATACTTAGGAAAGCACTGCTGTGTCTACCTCTGTATCAGCCCCTGAACCACCTCTGACTATGAGTGTCAGCAGCTGAGTTTTAATTAATGGCCTCAGTCTCTGCAGGAGACAGGAGGCAGCCACTCCATGCTGCACTATGCAACACCTTCTGCAATTACTCCAGGGCACCTCAATTAGAGCTCATTATGGCCAGCCCTGTGGTTATGAGGGCTGAGAGTAAGAAGAATTAAAGGGCAGCTGCAAGGCAGCTTACGCCCAAGGTGTAGACTGAAGTAAAGCAGACTTGACAATGGCTGCACAAATATAACAGAAAGAGAAATAGTTTCATGAGTTGTGAAGAAGTTACAAAAGCAACTTAAAAGGGGAAAATCAAACATATCCATAGTGTGGCAGAAATCAAATACATACTATTGCAAAATATCAACTACTGCAATCTAATGGGTGGATGCTGGCTCAAATAACAACTCTAAATAAAATTCTCAGCATTTAGGTTAAGAACAACCCTGAAACATGCTTGAAATAGTGAGATTAAGCATTTGACTCAGAGCAACACAGCACGGATCAGAGGGGTTCTGTTGCACTGACATTTCCATAAACCTCTTAGGTGTGTTTGCAGGACCAACCCAAGGTGCTGTTCTAAAAACATTTTAAGCCTTTCAAATATACCAAAGCCAAATCTGACTCTTTTATCCCCACATGCTCCCACTCATTCCCAACTCTGATTACTCCTATTATTAAGAGACAATCTAAGTGCCATCAACTAGAACTGAGTAACTTCCCTTTTCCTTTTTCTTTGAGTAACTACAAGGTATTTGACTAAAAGCACAGCACTTAGCATCTTCTGATAGAAATTAAAGACGCAGCCTCCCTCAAAAGGAAAGCTGCCTGCGGGTGATGTTATGACTTGTCTAGAACTACTCTGCATCATGTAGGACGATCCTGAGCAGGGCTAAGGGGAAGGGTGGGAATGGATATTTAGAGCTAAGAAGTCATGAGGCCGGGGGGTTCTGGTTGATCTGCAAGATGGCTCTGCATATGTGATCACTTGTCCCTTGCACCCAGAGACCTTGTTAGTCTAGCTCTACCGTTAGTGCCCCCTGTTTACCAACACAGCTTAGCAATGACTAGCCTCTCTGCTCAGTATGCGTGGGGGGGCTCCTATGCCAGTGCATTTGTTTTCTTCTGATTCACTGTATTTTTGAGAAAAGATAACTTCCTTGATAACTTTGAAATCTGTTTAGAAAACAGTTTTACAAGAATTTTTCTCTTGTTTGGGTACCCAAATGCTACTCTTTTCACTTTATATAATACTCTGAATATATTTCACAAAACTTCAACAATTTTAACAAATCCCACAAATTCCCTGCTTTTAAAAAAGCGTATTCTAGAATGTTTTATTTTGAGCCATAGCTTGCTCTTTAAAGTATGCTGCAGTGACTGGATTTTAAGACAAAACTGCTCTCTGGGTTACAAACTTAAATATCCATTCACTTTTCAAACAACGTCAAAATCAAGTGGCTTTTATAAAATGCATGCCTATCAACTTAGAAAACACGTAGGGTCATTGTTTTAATGTATGTTGGCCAGAACTACTTGTCTTCTTACAAAGTGTAAGTAAACCAAGTGGCCAATTTACTACTTACTGTTAACTCATTGATACAGAGAGCAGAAACGGGAGCCCGATGGCCTCGGAGCTGGGTCAGGAACGACAGCTTGTTCAGATCCCAGATGATGCAGGTTCGGTCACGGGACCCGCTGACGATGATGTGATAGGCTAATGACGCGGTGGCACAGGTGACAGTATCCGTGTGGCCAAGTAAGGCCTAAAAGGAGAACAGACAAAACCAGGCTGACCACAGTGGCAGTGCTCCTCACGGGACTCCAGGAGAGCCGGGAGCACTGGCAGCTGACGGGCACCCGTGTTGGGAGGGAGTGCCTTGCACAGCAGTATCTGGAAGGTCTTTATCCTCTTCTTGCCGCTGTCCCTGCCCCATCCCACCAGAGGGAAGAGAGAAGTCTGGCGGACTCTGGAGGCTCTAATCTCCATTTCTATATTACTTCTCTCCTGGACGCAGGACAGTATCTTAGAAGGAAAGGAGAATGGCAACTGCAACCCAGCTGGGGTCTCTTCACACCACTTCCACGTGGAGATGTATTGACTGTGGCCCCCAAATTCAGAATTTAAACTTGGAATCTACTCTTTTGTGCCATCAACTCCTCTAAGTCCATTCTAAGTAACTACAATTGGATGGATTTTTAAAAATCTAACTGTATGGTTGTAGTACATGGTCCTAGAAAGATACAAGGAAAAATGTGGTCCTGAGGTGTCTGCTGAGCGCCTGTTACTGAACTGGAGTCACCCAGACATCTCTTGTGCCCGAGAGGGACCCCTTCTTCACACTAGAATAAAAACGTCTCTCTTTTGCTGGAATATGAAGAGAAACAGGATCCAGGGAAATGGCAATGTGGGAAAATAAATGTTTTGAAGAAAAAGATTCAGATTACTGTTAGGAATTCCTGACTATTTACTATGTACTTAATGAGCTGGCTTAAAATTTTGGTGATGCAGACACCCTTACTATATACTTAGCAAACCCCAGAAGGCTGTTTTAAGTAAGAAGTACTGTCTACTGAGGGGTTATAGGCAAACTAGCTTCGAAGTCCATTTTCTAAGTTGAAAATATTGCACCAAGACCACGTGGATCCGCAAACTGCACTGCCAGCCTTGTATCTGCTCATGGCAAGACCAGGTCTCTTACGGGCCCACCTTTAGACCCAGCAACCAGTGAAGTTTCTGGACTATATAGACAGTTGTTGGTGTAAGTACAAGGGGCTCAATTCTTTCCACAGCTATTTAAAACACCACTGTTTGTTTGAGTCTGGCTTTAAAATAGCTTTGAAGTCACACAGAACTGCATTTATATCCTGGCTTTACAGCAAAGTGTGATGTGGGCATGTGTCTTAACCTCTCTAAGCCGTGGTTTTTTCAGATGTAAATAGGGCTAATAATGAGCTTGTAGAATTTCAAGATTGGAGTTTTATATTTTTTAAACCCCTAGCACAGTGCCCTGAGCACGGCAGGTGCTCAACAGATAACAGATATTGTTACACTACTTTTCAAGTCTGTATCACAAAAAACACCTAGACATAAACTCCATTAAAAAGAAACCTGTATGGTAAATGCACAAATGAAATATTAAAAGATGATGGCTTAATTATAAAAGGACTCTGGCTTTGATTAAAAATTTATAATAGGGGATATGGGGATATAACTATAAATACAACTGATTTACTTTTGTGCAGCAGAAACTGGCACAACAGTGTAAAGCAATTACACTCCAATAAAGAGCTAAAAAATGTATAATGGAGTCAGTACATAACAAGCAATCAAAAATACTTGTTAATAAATGTATGGACACCAAGGGGGAAAGGGTGGGGGGATGAATTGGGAGATTGGGGTTGACATATATACAGTACTGTGTATAAAACAGATAACAAATGAGAACCGTATAGCACAGGGAACTCGACTTCACCTCGCTATACAGTAGAAACCAACACAACACTGTAAAACAACTATACCCCAATTAAAAAAAAATACTTGTTAATAAAAACAATGGTTCTTCTGAATACATTCAGGAGTTTGTCATATCAAGAATATGATAAATGAGGGCTTTCTAGGTGGTGCAGTGGTTAAGAATCCACCTGTCAATGCAGGGGACACGGGTTCGATCCCTGCTCCAGGAAGATCCCACATGCCACAGAGCAACTAAGCCCGCGCGCCACAACTATTGAGCCTGAGCTTTAGAGCCCGTGAGGCACAACTATTGAGCCCATGTGCTGCAACTACTGAAGCCCACGCGCCTAGAGCCCATGCTCTGCAACAAGAGAAGCCACGGCAATGAGGAGCCCGCGCACCACAAGGAAAAGTAGCCCCCACTCACCGCAACTAAAAGAAAGCCTGCACACAGCAAAAAAACACTCAACACAGCCAATAAAATAAATAAATTTAAAAAATATGATAAATGAAGAAACAGAAAAACAAAAGAATCAAAGATTTAATGGTCTAGATAAATGAAAACCATCCAGAAAAGAAGTTATTATGTATCAACAGCAAATATAACTTGGTTTGCAAAAATTGAATCTACACATAACTTCTGAGAAACATTTATATTACTTAAATATATTAAAAAATAATTACCTAAAGGCAACTTACTTCAGATTTTAAAAAAGGAAAGCTTAGATCATTTTCAAAAATAGTATCTTCTGATTTCATTTCCTTTTTTTTAAGGCCCATTTCTAGCAACAGAACATAGATTGTTTGGTTTTGTCCATTTATTTCTGAATCACCTTGGAATTAAGGAAGTTTTTCAGTTTCTCTAGAGTGTGGGCAGCTGGGATGGAATATGTCCATCTTCTGCATTCTGTTACCTGTTTGAGAGTGAGGGTCTTAGCCTTTTCTTTCGAGGTACCCATCTCCCACACACACACAACTGTGCTTGTTCCACCCGTGATGACCAGCTTGGGGTTGGGGCAGATTGCACAGAGAATCTGGCCCCACTCCGACAAACATTCATAAACAGTCACTGCCTGTAAAACAGAACAGATGTGAGACACACATGCCATTATATACTACAAACTCCTGAGACACAACAAGCGTACCGCGTGAAGGAGAACCTCTATGCAGGTCCCCCACAGGCAAATACCTGCGTACGTGCTGGGCTGGTTTCCACTATCAACAGTTCACTGAAGCTCTACTCTGAACTATTCCCTACAGCCTCCTAACTATAGTTGCTGTTAAAAACCATAATAAGAACTTTGCTCATAATGGGGGTCTCCAGTTTCTCCAGTCCAGGAAAATGACATTCAGACTGTATGATGCTATGTGAGATGCAGGGGGTGATTTGGTGAAAGGATGTGTCTGCTGCAGCCAGGTAGAACGTAAAAGGAAAGCATGCGTGCTGCTGTTCATAAGAGCATGAGTGAATAGAACTGTTACCAACTCACACAGACTATGTTCCTTGCGCATTCAACAGAGGACCATCAAGGGCAAACAGAGGGCACCAAAGGATCACTAGGTGCTGCCTCTCCAAGAGATGCTTATGGGATTCAAAACAGTAGCTGCTGCTTCTTGGGGGAAGGGTGGCACGTTTTCTGCCAGCCATTTAAGAGTAGTGAAATGATAAGTGGACCAGATGACTCAAAAAGAGGCTCTTCTGGTTGGCAGAAATACCGAATACCTGGTTGGCTAGGACCTCCTGCAGGAATTTTTTGCAGGGGGGGTGGGGGGGGGAGGGCAGGGCTGGGACTGCCAGCCCCTAGTATATAACCTTATAGCCTTCTAAGAGAAGCTTTTCGGCAGGAGACATGACTTGTCCACTAGCTCCTTTATCTTGATCTGATGTAGTGAAGCTCTCCTTTCCTCTGGGCTGTGGGGGAACAGCTGAGAAGCCCTTGGCCTGAGCTCTATCCATCCCTAGTAAGCAGGAGATCCAGGCCACAGAAGAGCAAGATTAAATGAGCAAACAGGAAACAATGCAAACCTTGTCTGACTCATAGGTGCCCAGCCTGCAGCTGAGGTCCGCGTAGCCCCAAGCGAAAGTTTTGTTCCAGGCTGGTGGGACGAGAACCTTGTTCTGCTCTACTGCAAGAATGCCTTTGTCTGTACACACGATCTGTCCCACAGGCTCTTTGAGTTCTATAAAAACAAGTCAACACGTTAGAACAAGGACAAGGAAAACAAACTTCATTATCCCATAGGGGATGGTAAAGGGATCTCAAATAGTCATACAAATCAAGCGTCTTGACACCTACATTAAGACAAAATGACCTTAGAAGTAAGTAGGGCTTAGCTTCTGAGTGTTCCGCAGACCTGCTGGACGGACATCGACCCTGACTGGTGTCTCCAGCCTGCCTGTCTCTGGACAGCTGCTTGGGTTTGGCGCCCAGCCATCAGGCCTGCCTTCTTGATCCCCAGCACTGCCAGAGTGATGTGGGATTCTCCCCAGGATGCCACACAGACCGTCCACCAACCTTGGTCTTCAGCACCTCCCAGCCCTAGGCTTCTTGAAGGAAGGCTATGACATTCCCCGAGAAGCCTGGCTCTGCCCCAGGACTCCGCCCACCACACCAGTGCTCCAGAACCATCTCTGGGCAGTGGCTGAAGCCGGCACAGGGCAAAGTCTGTGGAATGAGACAAATGGCAGAGAGCTGGTAGCCAATCCAATCCACCAGACTTTGATGCTCCGATTTTTGGATTTAAGTGACAACTTCAAGACTTTGCAAAATAGTTTTTCATTCTAAGTGAAACGGAGCAGGGCCCTATGGTCCTTAACCTCAATGTCCTCTGCCTGCTTTTTGTCTGTGGAAAAACCTTAGCCAAAGAATAAGTTTAATCAGAGAAGTGAGAAAATACTGAGGCAAAGGAAAATAATCAAAGGAGACCAAATAATAATAGTCTAGTCATGAAGCACAGTCAAGGACCATTAGTTCCTTCTCAAGGGCTCTAGATAATATTCTGAGCCATATTCTTTTAGCTGTCTTGTAAATACTGTAACCCCCACCAGGGAGAAGTTAACCACACGATGACCAGACTGTAGCCATGACATATGCTCCCACAAGAGAACTGGCCTCAAGGAAATGGGAACAAACCAACCCTAGAACTGAAGATTAACTGTACCTAAAAACAATCAAGATGACAGTGGTCAGACCACTGCACGACCAATTTCAAGATGACTGTCAGAGCTGACTGTGCTGTTTCTACATGCAGCCCCCTCCCTCCGTCTATAAAAGCTCTTGCCCACTAACTGTCAGTGGGTGGGGAGTTGACCTCTGGACAGGAGTGCCCTCCGGTGGGGGAAACCCACCTTTCTATCAACCTTGCTTTTTTATTGGCTTTTCAGAGGTGAGCAGCCAGACCCCACTTTCAGTAACATAAGGGAAAAAAAATATACTTGGAAAAATAACTTAAGATAACTTACAAGAACATTAGATAAAAGAGGCTTTTAGGTTGCATATTAAAAATTCAGTCTTCTTACTGCTATTTCTAAATTGGCAGAACATGTGTAAATGAAGATGACAGAAGTTTTCCTACATGTAGAATATAAAGTTGAACTATAAGATTTGGTATACTACAGTTTTCTCTATGCCAGCAGAGAGGAGAAACCTGTTGGGTTCTTTTTGATGCAAAATCCAATAGGTCAAAAAAGAAAATAGAGAAGGAAAAGGAGAATTTAAGAAGTATTTGGTGATGTAGCACTTATTACAAATTACACTATTGTTGAGAAGCAAATCTGTTACTGTTAAACTAAGATTATTAAATAATCCCACAGAATCATGAATCAAAAGCTTATTTCCTGTCATTTACCTTTTACAGGTGTTAGAGAGGGCCTCAGGTTGTCTAGGTGATGGAAAAAGATCTTGTCGCTGGTAGATCCTGGTGGGATCAAGATCCCTGCATTGTCTCCGTTGAGTCGGCTCCTCACTCGCTTTGGTGGATGAGGTTTTTTAAATAACTGGTATGAGAGAAGATGACACATTTTATATTGAAGGCTAACATTTATTAAGCCCTTTTATAAGCCAGGTATTAAGCTGTTATTTCACTTAAGCTTCACAACAACCATTGGGTATCACATTACCACATTTTACATTTGAGGAAAGAAATTTAAAGAGGCTCAGCAGGTTGCCAGAGACCTCGCACCTGAGTGAGTGGGGACGGGACTGCTACCCAAAGCTTGGGTTACCATCGTGCTCTATGCTACACTGAGTTCGTGATGATTTTTCAAAAGTAAATTAATCTCTTCGAATGACAGTAGGTTGACAATTATTTTCCAGTGATGTTTAAAAATTAACCGATTCT
Organism: Hippopotamus amphibius kiboko; assembly: GCF_030028045.1. Classification (NCBI taxonomy): domain Eukaryota; kingdom Metazoa; phylum Chordata; class Mammalia; order Artiodactyla; family Hippopotamidae; genus Hippopotamus; species Hippopotamus amphibius. The sequence goes on from NC_080188.1 coordinate 55,014,372, forward strand.
TTACAGCCTGATACAATCTGTGCCACCAAGGGCAGGCAGCCATTCTCTAACTGGGATATTTCTGGCTCCAACATGGGCTTTCTGTACATGACATCATTTCTGTACCATTCAGGTGCTACTAAATTTGCTGACAGTATGAACATTGTTGCCTTCTTTTTACTTTGCAATATTGTAAAGGAAAAAAAAGAAGATCTTTGGCAGTTCTGTTCAGTATTTCTAAAGGACTGAAAAGTATTCATATACATTTAAGATGACTGTTTTTCAAATATTGTAGATCTTCAAAATAGGCAGAGTCGTTTCTGTTGGAAATCTGATATTTGAAGAAGATATTTGGAAAACAGATGAAATGAGATTTAAGATGACTATACCACCATCACACTCTGTGAATCTGCCATTCTGGATTTCCAGGAGAAAAAAAATAGAAAAAAAAAAAATGCTTTGTATAGCAGAAGACATACATTTTAGGGTCCCAAAACTTTAAACATATAATTCCCATTTTATCTACATACAGGGCATAAGATCAGGGTTCTGTTATTTCTTATAAATGTATATCATGAGACAAGACTCTGAAGTTGTATAAAAAGACCCACATACTTCAAAGCATGTTCATGAATGACCATTTACTGAAGAACTTTACAAGGACCTGAGGACAGAGTAGGCCAGGCTAGTGTATATAAGGATATATCAATATGGTGACCACAAAGCTTAGCTGTTTCTAGGATGGTTACACTTGGAAGTATTCTCTATTAGTTCCTCGAATGTCCTAGAAATATGTTAGTATCCAAACTCTATCTCCCAGATTATTTGCCTCTTAAACTCAAAAGTGAAACAAAAATCTTACAACAGTGCATGTGTCTGGGTTTTTTTTTGTTCAGAGTATTTGTTTCCCAGAAGGTATGAAACACGGTTACTGTACTTGTAACCCTCAAAAAAGGGCTAAGTTCTTCTGCTATGATTAGAGTTTATCAACAAGCATTTCACTTTAAAAGTAAACCTGGTTCCTACACTGAGGGATCAGACTGCACTGTGAGTGGTGCAGTTACAGGCTGTCCTGCTGTCTATCATGGCTTTTCCACAAACAAAGACATGCCATTGTTCTGTGTTCCCATCAACCCCAGAAGCCTCAAAGTTGGTAAACCTACAAAAAGGAAGTTCAGGATAGATATCTGGAGCAGTAACGAAGAAGGATAGCCAGGGCCACGATGCAGAAGCCAGGGCACTAGGGAAAGGGTGGTGCCCTGAAAGGCTAGCAAAGTGAGACTTCTCCACCGTGCTGCAGTTTCTCCTGGTGCACCCTGCCCTTCTGGTGTGCCCAGGACACCTGGGATGAAGGAAGGTGAAGGATCTACAGATTTGGGCGCTGAGAGGGTCTGGGTCTTCCTCCCCAGGTTCCAGATGGTGGTTGGAACAGCTGGTGCAGGGCTGGGCCTAGCCGTTCTCATGGTGTGCACCCTCACCCCCCAGCACTTGTCAGACCTGCAGCAATAGCTGAATCCCAGCCACTGCTGTCTGTGTCCTGGAACTGCTGTGAGAGCCTCCTGCTCCTCACAGTGGCTGTGACCAGAATGATCTTTCAAGTCTAAACATGACTTCACATGACAATGCTTAACGTCCGCACTGGTTTTTCTACTGGCTGTGGGATGACACCCCACCGCTGTGCATCCCGTGGCCCCCAAGGCCCCATCTGCTTCCCTGACCACGCTCTTCCCATCTTCCTGCCAGGAACTGTGTGGGGACAGGAGAGCCCACCCTGCACTAGTCTGTGAGGGAAAGTGCTCTTTGACCAACAAAACTTCTATTTATCTGGACTGTAAAAGGGAGGAGAAAGTAATAATCTAGGGAACTGCTGAACCTATTGGGTGATATTTATGGTTCTTAATTAAAAACTCCATCTAAACTTAATTATTATATAGTCATCTACCACCTATAGAAACATTACAGAGCTTAAAAAATGTAACAGAAAATAGCGATGATATGAAAAAAGATTCATACCTGTTTGGGGATCTGACCAAAGTTATTAATGAACCCTATGGTGGCTGTCTCCTTTAGGGGGTCATTTATGTTGTAGATATCCACTTGACCCTCATAAAAAAGATGATGGAAGACATTTACAGCTTCTACTGCAGCAGGACCCTGCTGTTTATAGCCGAATATTAAGTCAATCCACTCATGCAGATGGGCGCTCACGTAATCGCATTCCAAAGCCTGTAATTTCAGAACACAGATTCAGTCACTGGCTGACTTTTATTACTTCCTTAGAAAGTATCAATAGGTGGTCAATAGGAATTAAAATATCTAAAATTCATACAAACAACATTAGTAACTTAAACCCATGGGTGATACACTGCTCAAGGTCCTCTCTTTGTACTGTGGTCAGTGACCCAATGAAATCTCAGTTCAACTGCAAAGGGTACTCCCATTACCTCACGGTGCATGCGGATGAACTCTCGAGGGTCCCCTTTTGCCCAGGGTGGAAGGATAACATCACCAAGCTTGGTGCCGTTTTGCTTACAACCTGTGTAATTGGATACATTAAAAAGAATATACAAGAAGGAGATAAATAGTAACTTCATTTTTAAGCAACAGAGCAGTAGTGGGTTAGTTTCATTACCAGAACTATAAAATCTTACCATCAGAAAGAACCCTCAGAGATGCCCACTCTGGTATTTCGCCAAGACTACTCCTCAGAGCCCACCCTCAGAGAGATTTACTGAGTGTTAGCAAAACTGAGGGGTTCCCTGGGTCAAATGACTTCAGAAAATGCTGAGTTAGGCAAGGTTCAACTTCTTTCTTTCCTGCAGGCTTTTCTCTAGGAAGGATATTAGATACACTGTTTCTGAAACTTAATTGACCACAGGGCTCCTCCAGGAAATATTTTATGGGGCTACTGTTTCCAGTTTGGAAAAACTGCTCAAATCAATTTAAGCCCCTTAAGACGGCTCATTTGCAAGACCATTAACAATTTCTCAAAAACGTTCATTTAGGCTTTTCCAGAATGCTTAAAGCTTGGTGAGTCAACACCAGTTACCTAGTACTGCATTTCCTGTCTGGATGTTCTGACAAAATTCTGTCATTCACATGGAAGAGGTTATTGAAAGAATACCTAACTCCTCAGCCATTTTCAGTCTGAATGCTCTCTTGGCTTAAGAGAAAATAAAAGTACCACAGTCTTCTGGAAATATGTGCAATACATGTGGTTTCTCATATTTCTGATTCTTAAATTCTTGAGAGAGCTCTAATAGAACCCATATGTATTTTGCTGTAAGGATTTTCATTAAAGAAATAAAACCTGAAACAATTTAACTTTTTGTTGTTATATCATTTAACAGAAAAAACATTTGGAAAGACTATGGGGCTACCTGGTAGAAAAAAAAAAGTGGCAATAATTCAAAACCAAGTAATATTTATTCCATGTAAACAGTTATTTTAAGTCAAAGCCAGATAATCTCTAAGATATTAAAGAAACCATTTGCTGTGAAATCTGTTGACAACAAAACACATTAAAAATGGGACTGGCATCTGAGGAAATAGGTTCTTCTTTACAAAATAACATCAAAAAGTTAACTTTAGCTTACAGAGTTTTCCTAGGCACAAATCAGATAGTCACTGTGAAAAATGACGCTATAAATGATACTGCTGACTCACTAGCTTAACAGCAGTTGGTTAGATAAATAGCTGAATTAAAATTTTTCGCAGAGGAGTATAATTGTTCAAATTTTAGAACACGAAAGGCAGTTTCCAAGTAAGGGCCAGTAAAAATATTTCCTTTAGAAATAATCTTGTTTTCATCCTTGTAATCTGATGGATTCTTTACAATGTGATATAAGTGAGATACAAAAATCAGTTTACTGTTTAAAGGAATGTCTTGGCTTTGTTGGAAAAATCACCATATAACTTAAAAATAAAACAATCAAGCTATTACAGCCCTGCCCCCATCCCACCCTTCTTGAAATGCCCTCTATGCCTAATAAGAAGCAAGTAATAATCTCCAAGCTACCTGAGATATAATCTACTTTACAACATTTTGCTCATAATCCCTAAATACTGTGTGATATAATTTTATTTTATCAGTTCTGTCTGCAATGTTAAAATGTCGTTTAAAGGGAACCGTCGGTAGAAAACTCTTGGTCTGATTCTGCTACTCTGTAGTTCCCCTTCATGTATATCCAAGGGTACAAGATGAGGTGAAAAAAACCTAAGTGCTCTTTCTTTGCATCATTTACTATCTTTTCTGGGTAGAGAGACAAACAGTATTTTGTTTGATTTTCTTTATATTGAGGTAAAATTCACATAACATAAAATTAACCATTTAAAGTGAACAATTCAGTGGCATTTCGTACATTCACAATATTGTACAACCACCACCTCTATCTAATCCTAAAACATTTTCATCACCCCAAAATGAAATCTTAAATGCATCAAACAGTTGCTTCTCCCCGCCTGTAACAACCAATCTGTGTTCTGTCTCCCTGGATTTACCTGCTCTGGACATCCCATGGAAGTGGAAGCATACATTATGTGACCTTCTGTGTCTGGCTTCTTATATTTGGTGTAATGTTTTTGAGGTTCATCCATGTTGTAGCATTTATCATTACGTCATATCTTTTTTTTAAAAATTTATTTATTTATTTATTTTATTGGATGTGTTGGATCTTTTTTGCTGTGCGCGGGCTTTCTTTTAGTTGCAGTAAGTGGGGGCTACTCTTCGTTGTGATGCACAGGCTCCTCATTGCTGTGGCTTCTCTTGTTGCGGAGCACGGGCTCTAGGCACGTGGGCTTCAGGTGTTGCAGCACATGGGCTCAATAGTTGTGGCTCACAGGCTCTAAAGCACAGGCTCAATAGTTGCGGCGCACAGGCTTAGTTGCTCCACGGCATATGGGATCTTCCTGGAACAGGGATCAAACCCGTGTCCCTTGCAATGGCAGGCAGATTCTTAACCCCTGCGCCACCTAAGAAGCCCACTTCATACCTTTTTATGGCTGAATAATATTCCATTTGATGTACATTCCAAAATTTGTTTACCCACTGATAAGCACGTGGGCTGTTTCTACCATCTGGCTATTGTGAATAATGCTGCAGTGAATGTGCACATACAGATCTTTAAGTCCCTGTTTTCAGTTCTTTTGGACAATTCTTGGAGTGGAATTGCTTGGTCATATGGCAATTCAGCGTTTCCTACCAAACTGCTTCCCACAGTGCTAAACCATTTTACATTCTGACCAGAAACATATGAAGGTTCTACTTTCTCCATATCCTCACCAGCCCTTGTCATTTTCCGTTTGTGTGCTTTTTTTTCATTATAGCCATCCTAGTGAATGTGAAGTGGTACCTCATTGTGGTTTTGGTTTGCATTTCCCTAATGATTAATGATGCTGAGCGTCTATCTTTTCACATATGCTTACTGGGCATTTGTATAACTTCTTTGCAGAAACGTCTATTCAGGTCCTCTGCCCCTTTAATTGGGTTGCTTATCTTATTGCTGCTGAGTTGTAAGAGTTCTTTATATTCTGAATACTAGGCCCTTACAAGATACATCATTTGCAAATATTTCCTCACATTCTGTAGGTTTTCTTCATAATGGCCCTTGGATGCAGAAGTTTTAAATTTTGATAAAGTCCAATTTATTATTTTTTTTTTGTTGCTTTTGCTTACGCTGTTGATCCAAATCCAAGATCATGAAGATTTACCCCTATGTTTTTTTTTTAAGAGTTTTATAGCTTTAGTTCTTCTTTGCAAATAGTGTTTTTTAAAGTGTGTGATTTCAAGGAGGGAAGATGATTTGTTATGAAGGTGAGCATGACAAACACACACGACCTTTCTTTTATTCACTTATTTCAAAGCAGACGATTTGGGTGGGTGTGTAAGTAGTCTGGCTAGAACATTCCTGCGACATAGATTATTATAATGGACGGAGTGTTTCTGGAATACTGGGGGTATCTCTTTCTTTCTGCACCTCTCTGTATCTGTTTCTTTGAAAGTGGTGTCCCTAGGGAAGAGACTAGCATTCTCCAAAGGTCAATTATTAGTGAACATAATAAAACACTACTGTGAGTTCATATTCAAATGCTGTGTACACATTTGTTGTTTTTCCCTATTCACCGCCTATTCTATTCCTTTGAGGAATCTCCATTCCTTCCAACTTTAAGTGCTAGAACTCGGTGTCTTTAGCTGCTCAAGGGTGAGCTCCAGGCCCAATCAGAGGTAATGAGACTCAATTTCAGGGACTTTTTCTGGGGCTACTGAGAGAGCCTTACTGTCTTTACTACTGCACCTAGAGCTACAATGTCACAAGGTTTGAGCTGCTGATGGACAATTAAGTAAATAAAAATTACATAACAAAGAAAAATCACTCAAATATATTGGATTTGAATATTTCCTGAATTTTCCATTAACAAATTTTATGAGGTAGTATAGTAATGGTTTATATGTTGAAGTCTTAAATATAGTATGATACAGGGCATGAAAAAAGTATGAGAACAGAACAATATCTAGCACGAATATTCTAAAGCGGAACAACGGAATTTTGATACGTTGTAAAAATAAATATTCAGAAACACAGATCAGCAAACTGTGTTCCAAGAAACTGTAGCCAAACTCAAATCTACTTCCTATAACTGCTGGATAATATAAAGAGAGTGGAGTACTGAGGAAACTTCTCTCCTTTTTATAAATGTTGATTTGGTTCTGTTTTTCTAGAAAATAGTATCCTAACAGGATGAAGACAGCGATTTACCTAAAGTTATTCTGAAATCGTAATTTTAGAATTTATTAGCATGTAAGCTGAGAATGCCTCAGGCAATACAAAGATTTGAATACAAGAAAAATTTAGATATGCCACTCTTGGCTGTTAGTTTAATCATATTAATTTTCAAATAAAATTTCGTCTCACCATTATTTTCAATTGAATAATGATAACTTGACCATTAGATGCAATCTGTTCATTTTTAAATTTTTCCCAAGACTACAAGTTTGAAACAGCTATTTTGGGGCATAAATCTATTTTTCTGTGTTATATTTACTCTCATACACCCAGTCGTAATTAACAGCAGCTGAAACCACAAGGAAATAGAAACCAAGCAGGAACCTGCAAGGCCTCCCCAAGAATAATTACCAAGCCCCCAGCCCCCAGCAGCATGTCCCCTGCCTCTTGTTTGTAGAAAAGCTTTAGCCTCCTAGGCCTCCCCTCAAGTTCCACAGAGCAAATTTAATCAGAGAAGTGAGAAAACGCAGAAACAAAGGAAAACAGTCAAACAAGACAAAATATTAGTTTAGCCATAAAGCAAAGTCAAGGATCCTTAGTTCCTCCTCAAGGGCAACAGACAGTATCCTGAGTCATATCCTTGAGTGGTTCTGCTGACACTAAAAACCCCCACTAGGTAGAAGAAGTTAATTACATGCTGGCCACCAGCACACAGTCCCCAGACCAGTTGGAACCAGAAGGCTGATGACCAAGATTCCTGAAACAACACCCCGTTACCTCACCGTTAACCGATCGTAGACTTGCGCACAAGCTCATCACATACCCTGTGACCCTCTGCCTCACGCAGACTCTTTAAAAGCGCTCCTCTGAAAGCCATCACTGGGGAGTGTGGGCCTTCCGAGCACGAGCTGCCCATTTTCCTTGCTTGGCCCTGCAGTAAACGCCAGCCTTTCCCTTCACCATGACCCAGTGTCAGCAGCTGGGTTTGGCTGCGTGTCGGGTGAGTGGATCCAAGTTTGGTCTGGTAACAAAATCTTTTCTTGTCCGTGTGCACTACAGACAATCGTCAGAAAAGTGACTTATTTCTATTGGTCTTTTCCTGGCTGACGTTCCTAAGATAGTGCCATAGTGCTACATACCTAGGTCAAAGTTGTTGGAATTGAACAGGAATTCTGGCAAGTAAAAAAATTCTGGGATAAGTTCCTTTACATCTGCCATGTTGTGCTTTGATGCTGAATACCAGGCCTCGCGCACACTGTGAAACATCCGGTCAGCCAGGTCAAAGTGGCCTCCCTGTGGGCGGAACGAGAAGGCACCTCTCTGTTAGAGAACTGCTCCCACCTCACAGCTTTCAAGCTCAAAGGCTTGAAAACCCCAGATCAATATACTTGGTGACAGTTCAATTTCCCATTATCCTACGTTAAATACACAATATTTTAAATAACCACCAAAAGAAAATTAACCTAATTCTTTTCAGGGTACTCCTTACAAAGGGTGCTCTTGCTTTTTATCAAAGTGAAATCCAAGTACAAAGACTTTAAAAAGTCATTTAAGAAAAAGATTAGTTTTTAGAGAGAGGGCAAGACTATAAGTAAATAGGAGTTCCTCCATGATTCGATAACGCTCTCCTAAAAAAAAGATTCTAACATAGCCACCTACAGTTGGAAATACTCAGGTTATATATGTATTTGACTAATTTTATAAATTAACATGCCATTCAAGTTCTCACGCCAATGAGAATTAAGTGAAGAACTAGGAAGGTGATCAAAAAGTTACAGACTGGTAAAACAAATTCAAGTAGAAAAGGGATTTCTTTTGCTTACACAGTCTCACAGATACACATCCCTTCCTTAATCAAACTCTCTATGCTGTGTTCAAGTGAACACAGCGTGTTTGTCTTTACAATGAAGTTCACTGTGTGAAAATGCCAAAGTCTGTACAATGGCCACCAACGCCTACCACCATCTGGCCCCTGCTGCCTCTCTGACCTCATGCCCTATTGCTTTCCCCTGCAGACATACAGGTTTCCTTGCTGTTCCTCAAGCATCTCAGGCACATGTCTGACTTAGGGCCCCTCATGGGCTGTTCTCTCTGCCTGGAACACACTTTCTCCATATATCCGCGTGAGTAACTCTCTCTCCTCCTCAGAAGTCACCTCTTTCAAGGAGACCTACTCTGACCATCATGTCCTTCCCACGTCCCATTCCTGTACTTCCCATCCCCTTTCCCTGATCTACATTTTTCTGATAGCACTTACCACACTCTAAAACATTTTATAACATACGTATTTATTATGTTCATCTCCCTCAACTAAGATACATAAATTGCATAAGGCAGGACATTTGTCTTTATTCACCGATATCTCTAAGCATCTAGATGAGTGCCTGGCATATAGCAGGTATTCAGTAAATATTTGCTGAATAAATGAAAGAAATGTGGAGAAAAGCAATTATAATATGGAAGACAGCAAACGAGCTAGACAGTATTACTCTTTTTTAAATGTTTGTTGAATTCAACCAGTTAAGGCCGAATTCCTTACATGTGGCTAGAAAGCATATGCTGCGTGCTTTCTTGGCTAAAGGACCCTGGCACTTGTTTAGTGTAAACAAATTCTAGCTTATTTATCAATTTTGGTCCAGTGAAGTTTCACTTTCATTACGTTCTGATTACTTTTGTAACTAAAACTTCACAGGGCTTCTTGTCGGGCAAGATAACATTCTTAAAGAAAAAAAGCAACAATCTTAAATAGAAGGCTTGCATAAAACACAAAAATCTAAACTTAAGAGTTTTACCTGTAGCCTTAGGAATATCTGTGTGAAGGGCTCCATCCTTACTAGGTACGAAGCCACAATCATTGCAGATGAATAGTGGGTCCCATAGTGGTAGGCTGGAGTTTCTCCTTGCCGAGAAAATTAAAGCATAATTCAAAATAAAAGAGTAATATGAAAAATAAAATTGGCATTCATCAGTAGACTTGAAAATGCTAATGTATGTGATAACTGTAACACTAGGTGCAGTTAGTATGGCATTTGCAGCATGAAAACTTTATGATGACACTGCGACCCCAACATATATTTGGCAATTATCCAGTTTAGTATAATTCTGTGCCTTTCCCCCAAACTGAGCACATCTAGCAATTCATGTTTTGAGGCTAATTGTAACAGACAATCTTTAATAGCAAACCATCTTTGACTAAAGCAAGGTATTGAGGTATAGCAACTTTTTATTAGGTTCTGGCTTTGCAACAGTATAAATTTATCTAAATGTTGTCTATGAATATTATGCAATTTTTATTACATATTCTCCTTGCAGGGGAAAAAAAAAGATTTCACACAGGGAATAATGTTAGGCTTATTAGGCTTAGTTTCTTTCTCTTTTGTTTGTTTTGCCAGTTTGAAGGGTATACATGATAAACATTAAACGTTTAATAAACATTAATAAACATTAATCATAAGTAGGTAAACTAGTATTTTAGAAGGTAGTTGATTATTATTTTTTAATGCTAAAGGGTTCTAAAAAGTGCCTAAATAAAATTAGAAGAACCTATAATGGAAAACAATCTGAAAAAACTGAATGACTGAATCACTTTGCTGTATACCTGAAACACTGTATATCAACTAACAATACTTCAATAAAAAAAATTAAAAGAGTCAATAAAGGTAAGTTTAGTTTCTGGCCTAAACACGATCAGAGATGTCAGCATATTATGATGGGAAATTTCTACCCTAGACAAAACAGACATAACTTAGTTTTCTGCCAGTACCTGACAAGCTACCTAAAAAAACGCCTTCTAAGCATGGCCGTCAGTTGGCATGCAAAACCTATAGCTGTGTATAAGCATGCATTTGTAACATACATAAAAATAATGATATAGAAGAAATTTGGGGAAAGATGGAAGAGTGCTGAACCGCTAAATAACGGCTTACTTTTGAAACTTGGGTACAAAGTCCCATGACAAGAAGAGTTACTTACCGTTTGGATCTTCCCAGTCTTTATATCGCTTCTTATACTGAGCTAATCGTTCATCTGTCTGTGCTCCCATTGGCTTAGCCAGGTTTCTAAATGTCTTCGGATTAGTAAGATCTACCTCCTAAAATACAAAATGAAACCCAATTCCAAATTACTACATGCTTTATTCTCACCGATGTAGACACAGTGGCTATAGCAATGATGATCTGTAAATGTGCTAGTAACTATGGGGTCACCCGGGCAGAGCCGGACTCCAAGACCATGCCACGCACCTACTGGTTATCCTTATTTCACAGACAGGCACATGGCAGTTTGTTAACTGGTTCATTTTGAAGACAACTGTTTTGGAAATTAAGTGTGCAACAGAGGAAGGCGCTCAGGATCCATGTTTGGAGATGAGGATAAGAGGGAAAACCCTTCCCAGTCTTGGCAAGGGCACAGCAGGAGCCTGTGGGCGCAAAAGCTCCAATTCATCTTTATCCAACATCACCCACAATACTGGAGAATCAAATCTCCTTTCTGTTCTCTTCCCCTCCTCCCCTGCTTTATTCCAACTTCACTTTTGAACATTTTCTTCTCTGAGGTGAAAGGGAAGTGAAATAAACTAGAGCACTCAGTAATTTGTTCACCTCCAAAAGACAACATCATACCAGATCAAGTGACTTCCAAATGAGATGGATTCTTTCAGTCTACCAGAGATGAATTTAAAAGCTCATCTCGAGCTGACCCAATTCATACATTTAAAAGGAAACCAAACTTTATCTCCTGAGGGTTTTAAAAGCAGAAATGTGGAGTAGGGACCCAAGGCATACCTAATCTGTGTCCTTTTGATAAGGGCATCACGGCCCACCAATTTTGCCAACTTATATTTTAAATGTCTTGGACAGGAGAAACTGATCCACATTTACCAATACAAGTCAAGTTAATATTTGTCCTCTGAAACTCTACATGCAAAATACCTCATTTATACTTTTTACAATTATTTCAACAAAGATTAAAGTATATACTAAGTACTGGGCATTGCTCTAGAGGTTGGGACTTAACAGCTACGTAAGACAGTCTCTGGGTTAAAGGACCACACAGTTGAGTATGTCCAGACAAAAGTCATGACTACAACGTGCTATAAAAGAAAGCAGCGTGATATAGCCACAAGGCAGTGTGGGAACAGAGGAAGAAGGAAGAGGCGAGAAAGGACAGAAGGCTCCCCTGAGCATACGTGGGTGTGTCCTGCAGGATGAAATGCAGCTAGCCAGAGGAACCTGTCAGCAGGAGAGAAGATGTGCATGGGCAGGGGGAGAAGTCCAGGCAGGGAGAGCAGCACAGGCAGAGCTGCTGAGAGAGAACGGGGTAGCCCAAGACAGCAGTCCTGGGTGCACAGGAGGGATATCTACATAGCAGTTACTTTGTAAAGGGTGTTATACCGAGGTTTTAAAAATTGCTCCAAATTGTGATGATGATTTATGGAATAATTTAAAACAGAGGGATGACTCAATTAGATTTGTTTCTGAAACTGGTTGCAGTGTAGAGGACAGTGACGTCTTCCAGTGGATACATATTTATTAGCCCTTTAGGAAACTGAATAGATATCATGAATCCAAGAAGTCCATTAAGTATTCAAACTTTGTACAAGTCTAAGCTAAAGCTCTTCTCATCTTCTCGGGAGTAGGTGCCTGCTGAGAACTTTAATAAAGCATATAAATCATTTGAGCTACTGCAGTATCTTTTAATTACTTCTGAAAATGTGTTCCAGTTTCACAAAATGATGAAATTTACCTCTGAGTCGTAATCTGCAAGGATCCAGGGGAAGACAGGATACTGCATGAGGTCATTATATGATCTCCCCGCCAAAGTGTTCAAGTGCATCAAATACTGAAAGTTGCTGATTTCACCTCTCTTGGGAAAGATAAATAAAGATTCATTTTAAAGCAATCAATTATTTCCACTATGTTCACTTTTAAAAATGTATATGCAAAATGAGGTAAAGGACAGTTTCTTACAGATTTCAGAACAACAAAACTTTTTTTCCCCTAAAAAGAACAAAAACAAAACATTTTTTTCTATCATATATATTTTATAAATTATTAAAGTGCTTTTAACTGTATGATTTATACCTTCTAGCTACAAATTATGAAGGAAGCTGACATTTTCACTGAACTTACCTCCCATCTCTGAGTCACAGACTTCTCTCCAACCAGAGTGCTAAGTAACCCAGACCTAAAAATGATAAATAATAAGTCGTAGGCAACATAATTTTAAATCTGAGTAATTACAAAGCTGAAAATTTTAAGTCAGTGGGTCTACAAATTTTTAAAACTATGGAGGACAACCTGTTAGTGGGTCATAAGATCAGTTTAGTGGGTCACGATCAGCATTTTGAAATATGAAATAACAGAATCAAATTGAACTAAATAGAGAACATCGGAAGGCACTACATACAGTAAGGAAAAGTATTTTCTGTGAATTTTATTTTACTATTTGTAACTAAGTTTGTATGACTTGGGATGCAAAGTGTATATTCTTTACCGTAGGTCATAGCAAATGAGTTTGAAAACCATTGATCGAGTTCAACTTTCTACCCTTTACAATAATTCCCTATATAAACTGATCTAAAGACATTAAATTGGAATAACTGATATAGTATACAATATTTTGTACATGGTAGGTGCACACTACATTTCCTAAAAGAGATGTTGAAAAAGTGAATGAAAATATGAATATTTTATGATAGGAAAGTCACTGCTGTTTAGAAAATTATGGAATTTTTTCTACAGCAGACTTTTCTAGAATGCTATAAAACCCTTAAGGTTATACTATGGATAATTATTAATCTGAAGATTGTGAATTGGTCACAGAACCGGTAAGAAAGCACTTAACTATATATTTTATTGTCTCAAAGGAAATTAAGAGATTTGTAAACCTTAGTTCATAAGCATATCTAGCTCAATAGTACAGATACCACTTTTCACTTTCAGATAAATTCTTCCCTTCAGGCAAATTGAATGTATAAGATACTCTCTCTGGAAAAAGAGCTATGATCATTCTACAACTTTGTAGGAAAGGGAACAACTGAAAAGAAGATTAAAGTTGGAAATGAATTTCTGCTTCTTGCCTTTGAGTTTTGAACAATTCTTTAAGAACTGCCAACTCAGCACAGACAGTAGTTAGAACAATGAAAGAGCAAGCTGAAGGTTATCTAGGCAGGCAAAAGTACTAACAATTTGCTCACAAGTAGAAAAAAAGGCTCAATATGCTTTACGGGAGCATTTCACTTCCTTTATTTATCTTAACAGCAACAAAAACGATTATGAACAGAACATGTTTGTAGGGTTAACAAAAGAATATATGCAGCATTTGTATTTGCTAAATCTTAGCTAAAGAAAAATAAAAGCAATAATTTAAAGAGAAATATACAATATATTTAGGCACATACAGACTGAAATAAAATTTCATTTACAAATTACAGAATACCCAGTAAAGTTTTAAGTTATTCTGCTGCATGCTGTAATAATTAATGTGCAGCCCCAAAGCACTGCTTCTTTTCTAATGGATTATAAAGGGCTGGGTGTATATTCCTGAGTGACTGTAAATAAAGCTGGGTATATGGATTCTTGAAATGTCTACACCATCCAAAAGGACTTTCTAAGATTAAAAGCAGCTGAAAAAAGCACAAAAGAACCACTGATAGGTTTGAACACACAAAAACAGAAGGTTAAATTTAAATGTAAGAAAAAAAAATTAAGAGAAAAAATTAGCAATTTGCAACAAATATGACAAGCAGAGAAGTAATACGCTATTACAGAAAAATCCCATACACATTGATAATAAGAACTCAGAGGAGATAACTACACCTATCGAGGTGGTCATTTCACAATATATACAAAATTGAATTACTATATTGTACATCTGAAGCTAATATAATGTCAATTATATCTCAACAAATACTACAAAAAGAACCAAAGCACCACCACCACAAATAAAGAACTCAGTGGAAAAAAATGGGCAAAAGTTACAGATAACTCATAAATGATAATTTTAAGTGGCTAACAAATATATATAGAGCTCAAGATTACTAATGTGAAAAGAAATGGACATTTAAAAACAGCATTTTAAAAATTCGGTAAAAATTTAAAAGTAAATATAAAAAGTTGGCATCTATTGAGATAAGCAAACTTATCTACTAATGTGGAATATAGATGTGTAAAATCTTTATAGAATTCTAGTTGGTTTTGTGTATTAAGAGTCTTAAAATTCATACCATTTTACTAAGGGGATTTTATCCCCCAAAATAATGAGGTATCACACTTGCTTTATTATAACAAGGAAACCTGATAAAGATGAAACATCCAAGAACAAGAGAATGCTTTATACATATGATGAATGGCTACTAAATAAAGGCAAAGTTTCTAAAGACTTTTTTAAAACCAGGAGGAAACATTTACATATAACACTAAATAGAAGATGCAGAATAAAAATCTGTATCTATAGTATGCACTCAATTGTGCACACAGGCATACACGCATGCTTCAAAGATTAAAGGGGATTGATCAGAATGTGATCAGTTTGACACTGTTTTTGACATGAGTGATCATGCATCTATTTCCTTTTTTCTTTCTAGTTTTCATTATTTGAAATTTGTTTTGCAAACCACTGGAGGTTGGGGTTGGGGAACACGTCATTAAAGATATTAAATAATGCTGCCCAGATATAAATGATCCAATTGCAGTATTAAATTATAGTGTGCAAAAGCAAACAACCTACCCCTGCTCCACGCTTGTGTTCGGTCGTTGCCCAGACACAGACTCTGAACTGTCAGTTAGAGATGGCACCCCAGCCAAAAACCTGGAAAAGTTAAAAATAGCATAAAATTGGAAATGACGTTTCAGTCAGCATCTAATGGGAGCTTAAGAAAGGATGATGCATTTAGATCTTAATTGCTGCATCTTCCCCTCCACCACTGAGTAAACGGTACGCAAAGGGAACATACAATAATTAGAACACTCTGTAACAAAAAAGGGTAATCTGGTGGCTTCCAAAGCCAAATATAAAGATCCACAGCAAAATCTGTCATTTTGGATTTTTACATATGCTGCCACATTACTTGACGAAAAAGCCTTGACACACTGACTCACAGGAATTGAGTCAACTTAATGATGTCCTGAAGAGTGATTAAAAGCTAAATATTCACGACAGCCAGTAGTGCTAACAGCTAAACAAATGACAGAACAGAGACATCACTAACGAATGAAAATATATACATGATAAGAACCTCTGTGTGACGCTGTCATAATTATTTTCACAGTTGCTCATAATGTTAACATACTTCTTTTAAGGGCAAAAAAGAACTGTGAGAAAATTCTTGGAATGAATGCGGACCTTGAAATTGGCATATACAGAGACATTTCTCAGATAAAGACAAACTCATCTCCTTGTAACAGCTTCTAGTTGGGAAGAGCAGATAATTTACTAACGCTGAAAACAATTATCACCTTTAGAAATTAATGAGAGAGCTAACTAAAATCTCAGTCATTTACTTAGTTCTTCCCAATCAACATCCACAGGCACTTTACTTGAAGGGCCGCTCTCATCTCCCTCGTGCTCACAGGTAGTATTACTGCACCGCAGTGATCAGCAATGTCGCTTGGTATCAGCGATTCCTCACTCGGAATACAACACTTCCCTAATAAAGGGATTGCCAGGATCTATACCAGTCTTCAGAGAATAAGAGGGCTCTCATATATGACGATCAGTTCATAAAAGCCTTATTATTCACACATCCAACAAAAGTATTTTCAAGCACATGGACATATACTATTTTTCTAAGATAAAATTTAAGCACAGTTTACCAAAAATAGCAATACGGTTAGATTACATCAAGTGCTCTACTTGGCTATGCTACTGTTTCAAGGATGAAGGTATCCAACTTCCTTCCAAAGTCAGAATCTAAGTCTCATACAAATATAAATTCTAAGGACACTCAGGCTCCGCATTGAATAGCAAGGTGTCATCACTATCTTCTTTTTTTGGCAAACGTGAAAGAAGCTTATTTTGAATCTAAAGTATTATTTTTTAAGCTACAGTTTCATCATCCTTTTACACTTAGAGACATGGGACTTAGTGATAAAGGTAGCTTTTGATGATATCTACTATAAGTTACCAGAAGGAGAAATGTTATTTTGAAATAGAATAGCATCAGAAGAATCATGTTTCAAGAGGCTGGCAAAAAAGACACAAACATTTTTTTCAAAGAAGGCAATTCATGGATGTAACAGATTTTTAAAAACTAGCTGAAATGGCAATGCTTCACCTCCCATTTCTTCCCACAATAGCATTATGAAGTATTCCTAATAAACAATACCTTTGATAGACTTTGTTTCTGATTCCTTTCTGAAAAGCTAGGAGGTAATTCCGTCCATCTCCAGAGAAAACTTCCACAGCAATCGGCTGAAGCGATCAGAGAGAAAAACATTAAGAAAAAACACAAGTAAGTTTACCTATTAACTTTTCCATTATGAACTTCTATAATGTTGAAGAAATTAACTTGTTGACTGAAGAACATTTTCAGTCATGAATTCCCAGCAGATTAAATTACAAAATAAATGGAGTCAATCTGTTCTGCTCAATTGTTTCTAAAATCTTTAACAGAATAATGGTAAAATATTTATAAAATTATAATTTTGTAAATTGGTAGTGAGAATGCAATTTTTACATAAAAAGAAAATTATAGGGTTTCCCTGGTGGCGCAGTCGTTAAGAATCCACCTGCCAATGCAGGGGACACAGGTCCAAGCCCTGGGCCGGGAAGATTCCACATGCCGTGGAACCACTAAGCCCGTGCGCCACAACTACTGAGCCTGCGCTCTAGAGCCCGTGTGCCACAACTACTGAGCCCGCGTGCCTAGAGTCAGCGCTCTGCAGCAAGAGAAGCCACCGCAATAAGCAGCCAGCGCATTGCGGTGAAGAGCAGCCCCCACTCTCTGCAACTACAGAAAGCCTGCGCGCAGCCACAAACACCCAATGAAGCCAATAAATAAAAAATAAAATAAATTAAAAAAAAGAAAATTATCATATGAATTTAGATAGCTATAGGGGAAGATGAATAACAAAGATATCACTCAAAGTTTTAGGTTGTGTGTTGGTTTTGTATTTTGTTTTTTTTAAAAAAGGGATGTATTATAAAATTATGCACCCATGTGACATGAGCTTGCCTGTCATACAACCAAATCTAATACTCTAAGGAATAATGTGGATTCTATAATGTACATATCCTCTAAATAAAGGAACATGAGGAGACGTTTACTACTACTAAATCAACCCACCTGCAGGAGATACCTCCTTTTATGCACTTCCTTGATATCTTCATATGCAAAAATGCTGCATGTTCTCTTGAGCTGGCTGGGGCCTTGCCTCGCTCCTCTGGGGATAATGGGCTCATGCATACTATAGGCGGCCCACAGAAAGGAGATAACAAAAACACAGCAAGAGATAAATGCACTGTTCAACAAGGGGTGTGTTATTCTCAGCATGTGAAGAGAAGCAGGATCAATACAACTGAACATTTAGTTAAAAAAAAAAAAAAAACCTTTAGGAGAATAATTTGTCAGCTACTCAGTACACCAGAAACTCCCCTGATGAATATAACTTAAAAAAAAGCCCTATTCTTGCTGTCAGGGCTTATCTATTAGGCACAGCTGGCACAGTGCCAAGTCCTATATACTTTTTAGGAGGTCCAAGAAAACATTTTAATTTCTCTTAAAATAAAGAATTAAAAAAAATTGAACGTTTAGGTAGAAGAAAATGTTTTAATATATAATGTGAATATATTCATCTCTAAACCAATACAGTCAGAAAACAGCATTTTAAGTATTTTTATATGGAGGAAGAGGGCCATAAAATTCGTAATGTGGCCCCGATTGCTACTGAAAATAATTATTTGAAATATTTCCCAGGAATGACGATGCCCATGTCTGCATTCAAAGTGTATGTTAGGTACTCAAAATGTTAAAGGAAGAGAAGAGCATGTTGATTTTCTAAGCTGCAAGCTTTTCATCTTCCTTCTAGCTTTGTCTGTCTCTGGGTTTTCCATTACCCACCATCACGTCCATCATAGGACTGGCAGAAGAAAAGGAAGATGGATAAACTCAGTCAGTTAATTCCTGCCTGTGCTGCAGTCACACTGCTTCCAGAGTATTCAGAGGACGGGATGCTCTTACATTTGTTAGGGTATTGTACAGCTGCTTGCATTTTCTCTACAACTGTGTTTATACTGAAATTTGCAAAAAAGAAAAATTTACAAATTCAGAATAACTTTATAAATATACAGATTATAATACAAGGAACTTGTATTACATCTAGTGCTATTAATGCACTTGAAATAACTATTACTCTTGTGAATATTTAATGATGAATGCACATAAACTGAGAGATAATATTACTTAAAACAATTTCTGCATTTAAAAAAACTATGTAGATATACTGCTTTCTAAAGATAGTTATACTTTGTGTCTCTTCATTTATTTACTTACTTTGGAGGTAAAGTTTCAATATCTCTGATTTCCCTGGTTGCTGTCATAGTAAATCCATCGATCACATAAAAATGCTCTTTACCAAAAAGAAGTAGCCCTTCACTGGTATCTAGGCCCTGGACTCGAGCACAGCGGTACATGTGTTGGATCTATAAAGAAAACCATAAACATTCATTGATATAGTTTAAAAAAATCAGGTAATATCTTTTCTTTGATATAAATGAAGCAAAATATTTTAAAACATGGATTTAATGGGCAAACAAGATTTTACCAAGATGTCACTCTGTGATGGCATCCCCTGAGCTAAGCATATTAACCAGAGTTTAAGCATATTAAGAAGAATAGCTAAGACTGCAATCTGAATTGCAGTTGACTTCAGTAAAAGGAAATAACCATTTACTCATATCCATCCACCCAATCCACTTATCCTAGTATTCACTGAGTCCTAACTCTGTGCCAGGCACATGTGTACTAGGCTCTACAGTCAATGAACAAGTTAGGAAGGAGACAGACACAAGCTTTGTAGGAAAGGGAACTGCCTTTCCTGGCATACATGCGAGGAGATTAGGACCGTACCCTTGGCCAAGCGGGATGATACAGAGTGAAAACGGTATGCAGAGCCTGACAATCCTGACCGAATTCCCAGTTCTGTTGTTTACCTATAGATTTGGTTAAATTTCCTAATGTCTCTGGGCTTCTGTGTCTTCACAGAAGTTTCAAAGATACGTCACTGGCTTGTCACGTGAGTTAGTGAGATAATGTACATAATCATGGTAGGAACTGTTGGCTGTCTTCTCTTCCTAGAGCTTACTTTCCTCTTTTTTCCATAACAACCCTGGAACTGGAGTTGTGGAATTCATCTCTGTTTGCTCCCCACTGGATCCTGCCTGCCTGGCAGACTGCTGTGCCACTGTGAAAAGCCAAACTTGGCAGCTGTATTTTCCTCACAGAAGGAAGGACTTGCTAAATCTCTCAATGTTAGCATTGTTTTCTTCACAACAGGCAGGATCTAGTTCTTAGTAAAAATTCTTTCTTGCTTACACTCAGTTCAAACATGAGTCAAGGAAAAAGAATCAGCAACTAAATCAGAGTCAAGCGGATGTCAAATAAATGTCAATCTAAATACACTTCCTGCACTATACAAACTTAAAGCAATTAGAGCAAACACTGTGCTCATGAGTTTAAAAGTTGAAAAAATGACAGCATTAGAAAATAGATTTTCTAGAATATTCAAATATAAGTTAATTTTCATCACCACATCTGAACTACTTCAATAAGAAAGATGTAGAATGTTACAAGAAAAAAACTGACATACTTGTAAAATAACTCTATTGTAAGCAAAATACACACACAGAAAAATGTTTACTTCATAAGTGCATAGCGTGACGAATTTTCATGTTTAAAATATGATGCAACCAGCATCCAGATCAAAAAATAGAACATTCTCAAGAACCTAGAAGCCTCTCTTGTGCTTCCTTCAGATCTAATGTACTTTTATAGTTACATATTGTTTTTGCATGTTTCATTCAAGATTAATCAGGCCATAATTTGAACAGAATTAAAAAAATTAAACCCTAATTTCTAGTCACTATTTCTTAGTGGGTAAGATTTCAAGTGTTGTACCAAGATCTAATATAATCGGCAAAAACAACCTTTAAAAAGGTGATATTCACTATACATTCAATTCATTCATTCCTTCTCACTTAGCCCTTTATTTATCCAACCCATCTCTCCTTCATTCAAGGTTTACTGAGTATCTATCAAGTGACTAGAACTGTGTAAGGCATTGGGATAGTGTCTGCCTATAAAGAGCTCACTATCTAGGTGAAGAGACAGACACAGGAACAAATAATCACATGATAAAATGAGTGATCTATATATAAGGCTTTATAAAAGCACAGAGAAGGGTGTCTAACTAAGCCTGAGCTGGCAAGACAGTGAAGGAAAGCTTTCTCTGAGTGAGTATTAAAGACATCTAGATAAATGAGGTTGTATCAAATGGGAGTTACTAGGATGGAGGTCATGCAGGTGATGGAGAGAGGGGCATTTAGGCAGAGAACACAGTGAGTAAAGTGCAGAGTAAAGAAATAACATCATGGATGTAGTGAACTGCAAAGCACAAAATGCTGCAGTGGGCTCAGGCTACATGGAAGAGTCAGTAAAGTAAGCCTGGAGGGGTCGCAGGGTGTAAGAGGCTGAGAGGGAAACAGGAAGGCAAAGTAGCCTTTTGTGAGTGAAGCAGAGCAAGGGTTAAACACAAGACTGGGGATGGTGGGCTAGTTGAAGCTGCTTGTGTGGTTACTGGAATTACAGACGTGTAGGAGAAAATACAGGGCCAAATTACTGAATGGGTTGTGTACATGGGTTTGAAATAAGAGAATTATGGCAAAAGCTGCAGCCTAATAAAGGGTACAGAGGAAGACAGTGAACGAGGTGTCAACTGTTAATACTGTATCTGATGCAATTTCGTGCTGTTCAGTGTGTTCAGAGGTCAGAAAATCCGACAGATGAAAGAAGCAGAGTGCTGGGTGCTTAATACTGATTTCACGGCAGAGGCTAAAATATTTATCTTTGGCTGCCAGATAGATACCCTTCAACTAGTCTTGTAAAATGGAAACAAACCACTTAATACATTCCCTCCTTTTCAGAAGCACGGCACCTTTTCTCCCTCCTCTAACAGGCGCAGCAGGGTGGCGTTGTCTGTCTTCTCCTCCTCTTCTATGGAGCTGCCCTCAGCAATCTGGTCTTGTAGCTGCTCCTGGGTCTCCTCATCTCCTCCGTCAGGTGCAGATCGAGACCGTTTTAGAGGTGGCTTGACCAGTCCTGCAGGATAAGAGCCAAGAGGTCATGTGATCTTGCAGGGGCCATCTGGGAGCAGTTTAGTCTCATGTAGTCCCTCTTCTACATTTCCAGTTTGAGATAGTTCTGGAAGGTATGGGGTGGCAGCACAGTCCACAGCACAGGCTCTGGATTTAAACAGCTGTGTGACCTTGGAGTAGTATTTGTCCCTTCAGAACCTCAGTTTCTCGTTGATAAAACCGGGACAAGAATACTATCTATCGTGGATACCTGGAGGACTGCTGGAGGACTAAATGAGGTAATTCATGTAAAGTGCTTAGTACCACGCGCGATACATGGTGACTTCTCAGGGAGTGTCAGATGATGGTGATGGACAGAGCTTAGCATAATTCATGGTGAGAGTGGTGGTGCTAATGGGCAGGTGTCATTGAGGAGATACCATCAATACGTGATCAGTCATTATCAGAAACAAAAATTAGGACAGCAAGCTATAAAGGTGATTATAAGAGATTCCACTTACTTGGAGGGCCCATGAGGACTACTTCAAGACTCATGTTACAAGTGGCAGTATGGTCATTCACACGTGAATGAATCTGATTCAATCATCAGGTCATAAAGAATAAGACACAATTCTTTTTTTTTTTTTTAAAGAACACAATTCTTTTAAATATAGAGCCAATTTAATTTGCCAAATAAGTTAACATTTTACTGCCTACATTTTGATAATTTTATTAATAATCACAGGAGGTGAAATTAAAATCAGCTGATGAAAGTAACCCCCTGATAACCCAGAGTATGGGAAGCACTCAAAATAAACTCTAAATCTCAGACTTAATTTAATGTTCTTCAGTTTTGTACCAAAAAAAGTAATGTTACATCTACCAATGATAGTTGCACTAAGAATTTTGGAAAAATGTAAGTCAGCCTGTTAGAATCCTATCCTTTGAACACAAGTTATCATAGGTTCTGCTGTGCCTTGGGAAGAACCTCATTTTCACATATGAAACAGTATATAATAAACAAGAAAGATCAAGTCTTGCTGAGAATATCCACAGGGGAAAAGCTTCCATCTGCTTTATTTTTAGTTTGATGAATTAAAACCTCCAACTCTACATCTAGTATAATATCTTGCATATCATAGTAATGGCACCGATATTTGTGGTTTTAGCTCAGTGAGAGATTAGGAAAATGAGGCCAAGAGAAGTTAAATGCCAATGACACAAACACAAGTCATTACAAACTCTGTGAGTTACACATCTTGGTTATAACCAGTAAATGCAACTTTGAACCCATCTCAGTAACTTTGCCAATACAGTGTCAAGAAATGACAAGGCTGAAAACTTTGTTCAACTACTAAAAGTTTCAGGGATTCTATGAAAATGTTAGCTCGATTATGAAATGTTTAGTAATTCACAGTCATCACAAGAGAGAAAGGTATAATATAACAGGAGAAACTGATCACAGTTGTGGATAAATGTTTTTTGTTGACATGGTCATATACTATTAGCTTTTTATCAATGAGGTCTGAAAATAATTTTTAATTTACAGTTCTTTTAATTTACAATTCTAGGCTTTATCTATAGACCTCACCAAGACATCTGAATTTATGATAAATCAGAGGCTTAAAAAATTACAACAATGGATTGATTTACTTATTCGATATTGACTGATTCCCCATTTTTGTGCTAGGCATGTGCCAATATCTATAAAGTGAGAAGAGAAATAATCTCTGTCTCTGAGAAACTTATAAATTAGGAAAACATAAAGCAGTGAAAGAAATCACTGAAATTGCTACAAAAGATATGAGCAAAATGCTATTGGAGGACAGGGGAGTTAGAAAAGGCTTCAGAGAAGGACAGTTTGACCAGTATCTTCAAGACTGGGTAGGTCAGGATCACAGAGACGCTGTAGGAAGAGGGCACACATATGCAGAAGTACAGAATCAAAAAGTCCACGGCGATTTAGTCCAATTCATCACCGTATTCGTGTCTTCTAAGTTCGTAAAGTATAGATTTGGAATAATCTGTCTTAGCTTGTTGGAAGAAAGACCATTACTTCTTACTATTGGCTAATATGCACTAATGACATATTTACTGGTTGTTTTAGTTTCATAAATCTTTATTTCATTATCAGGGTCTTAACTTAAAACATCAGGTACCACTGAGAATTCTGCCAGATACAGTGAAAAAAAATTATCAAGTCAACAAGGCACATTACATTCATCTGTAGGCAATAAAGAAGAGCCGGTCTCTTTAGTTCTGATACAGAAATCAATCTTTAAGAAGGGTATGACAGTAAAATGTACACGGATACTTCTAGGTAGGCCCTACTATTCACAGCTGCTAATATTTTCATATAAATTCAAGTAAAAAGAATGCTCCCAAATGGTTTTTAATTAAAATCAGAGAGGAAGGCTGACCTTTCACTTTAGCAATAGTGTCTTCACCATGCTCCGGTTCTTGCTGAGCAGCTTCACCTTCTGAACTCTCTACGATGGCATCTTGGACAATGGCTGGGTTGCCAGAGGCTAGTCGCATGTAGTATTCTTTACTGTCATAACTTATGGCTCTTCTGTATCGAGCAGGTTTCTAAGAGACAACAAAAGGAAAGGACTGAGATAACGTATCTTCAGGAATTAATAGACTATTATACACAGTAAATCCACAGTCTTTTGGGTTAAGTTTCTCTATTTTTATATTGCACTGATTTTTAAAAGACATATATAAAACAACAATATTAGCAGCTTTGTTCCTCCTGAAAACAGGAATGCATCATCTTTAGTCAAATGTTTCCATGTTAGTATAGTACAGCCTCACTGATGCATCAGTGCAGTACAGAGAACGCCCAGTGTCAGAAAGCATCAAGTTGCAAGGGGATGTCTAGTTTGTGAGGAGCCTGGAACTTTGCTTCCGCTCCAAGTAACTAAGTAAGGCCTGAAGGGCCATCCATTCAGTTGGAATTACCTGTGTGAGTGTTTACTTCAGATATTTGGAGGCAAAGACCCAGAGCTGCCCTGTTCCTTCCCATATTTCCATGTCTCACTGGAACTCTGGAAATGGCCCAAACCTTCAGAGTCCTGACCCAACATAGAATCAACCAGCTTCAGGCCAGATGACACTGTTTGGCTGGCCTGCCACTCCAAGCTGGTATCTCCAATTGCTAAAACATCCTTGTTGTTTGTTGTGTGAAAGAACGTGATCCATAAATGTACTAACTAAATGAGTATATCAAGAACATATATAAGTCCATGTGGAAGAAGAAATTAACTACCTAGAAACATTAGAAGAGATTTAACTTTTTGGCATATGATACAAGAGCATTTCCTTTCCAGAATAATTAATATTTATCCCAAAAACAAGTTCTCCAATTGACCCAAACTTTTTTTTCTTAAAATAACAGACAGTGAAAAATTAAGGTCTAAAATTCCTACAAAAATGTAAAACCATAGGGAAAAGTTTATACGTATACAGGTTCCTTGATCAGAATGAGACCGAGACTTTGAATTAACAATTAAGAAAAAGATAGAGTTTGAAACATGCTTAAAGACCTTCGCTTTCTAAACATTATCTTACCTTTCCTCTGAATAAGAATATCTAATTGAAAATATTCTATCAGCCTAACTCTTCAATTCAGGTAGTTAATATGTATTGTTTACAAGAATGCTTATTTTAAGCAAGACCCTTTTTAAAAAATGATTTCCAACTAATGTGGAAAATAACTGTTCAACTGGCTGGAAGATTTAGACTACAATACTGAACCAATTTTGAGATGAAAAGATGCCTAACTCAAGCCACCCTTCTTTTAACTTCAGGTATAGAGTCAGAGAACAAAGAGAGCTGTGAGCTAACTAATGAATGATATGCAGCAAATGAAAACTGAAATATATTACATAACATAGGAAAGAACTGAAGTGATGTAAAGTAATATTACAATTATGGAAGGATCGATCTGATGAACCAACTAATAAGAACACTGCAATATTTTTGAAATGAAAACAGGGTAGTAAATTTTGTACTATAACAATTCTCTACATGAAATTTAACAATATATTCAACTCAAAACTGTTCAGTTTTTAAAAGATGAAAGCATAGTTAGTGATGGGCAAGACAATGAACTAACAGATGTGGGATGACATCTCCTTGGTTACTCACTTCATATCCGACTTAAATTTGGAACTATAAGCATTTTCCCCTAAATATTTTGAGGTATATTTCTGTGTTCGAAAGAACTACATTTATTTTTAATTGAATTGTGCACTGAATCTTTCTGGAAAAAGAAAACAATTATATAAATTTAAATTAATTAAAATAAATTAAAATTGTATTTTAAAAAGTGATCATAAAACTCAGTTCCCATTTAGTTCCTTCTGACTGAAAAATTTTAAAAGAGAATACACTTGCATTCTCAAAATATATACTGTTCAATATCTAGAAGAATTAAATGAGTCACTGAAAAAAAATCTGGTGGTGTCAGGCTGCCCATTACTAACATGCCTTGGGACTTGTTAGTTTGTGTGTGAAGCGGTACACATCTCACGCTGAGAGCAGTGAATACTCAGCCTGTTAGTGAGCAGCACACAGACCCTAGAAAGCTAATCAGAACAAAGCGAGAGAGATGAGGACATCTCTCAGCATGAATGAAGTTCACTTTTCAACTCTATGGAACTTACAGAAACAACAAATTCAAAGTCAACCCTTTAGGTTAGTCTACTACCATGCACTAAAATAAAACAAAACAAAACAAACGAAGAAAAAAAAAAACACCCAAAAAACTGCAAGTATTTTGCATTCTTTTACGGCATTTTGTGTTTTACCTTTTGAGGAATGGTATCATCAGGTGTCTCAGGCTGTTTACTTGGGATCTCAGACTGAAAACAGGGTATTAAGTATAGACACATCAGAAAAAAATAACAAAGAACAACACAAAAATAAAATATTCTCGAGGATTGTATGGAATATGGAAAATGCACTCACACAAAATTAATATGATATCCTAAGCTGCTTGAAATAATCACTTGGCATCTTGTGATTATCTTCTCAATTATCAAAAGTAGTTTTAAAGTACAGCTTAAACTACACTAAAATTCTTAAGGCTACTGAACAAACTTAAAAATCACACAGACAAAACGTCAGCACAGGCTGCCAGTATCGTGATTTACAGGGACGTCTTTATATGGCTTCAAAGGAAAAAACAGAAAACCAGGTAACAGAACCTGGTGCTAGCTATTACCTCACACCTACCTTTCACTGTGTTTATCCCAAGATCTGTTTCATAACAGAAGCAACTGATTTAAACTATTATCTATAATATCGCATACCACAGAGATCACTAAGTGCTTGTTAGTGAAAAATCCTCTTCCCCTAAAAGTCCAAGGACCTACTTCCTTTGCTACTCTCACAGCTATGACCTCAGGAAGGCTGAAAGCAGAAGGGAGCCTGCTTTCCATCATCAGCCTCCAGACCAAAAGTTTTTGTAAAAGTTACTTTTTAAAGGATTAGGTAGTTACTTTATATTTTATTCTCAGAATAAAATCTCGAGTAAAAAGAAGGCAATATCTGTTGAGCTGGAGTGTATGGCTTGTGCATGTAAATACACAGACAGCTATAGACAGACAATAACACGTCCAAGAACCGTTCCAACTTCCCTTCATTTTCACAGTTTGTATCTGGAGATGACTTCTAGTACCTTTCCCTACTGCAAATATGAACAGGCGAAATGCTTTTACAAATGTTTGCTTCCCTTGGCAAAACAAACATTGAACTACCATACTTAATATGGTTTTAATAAACCTCTCTCCTTAAAAGCAAACTTTTAAAAGCATACCTTATGTTGAAGGATAATCTTTAAAATATACATCCATGTTCACAATCTTGGTAAAGGTTTGGGTTACACGAGTATTACTACACACACACAACTGTTAAAACTCACTGAATGGTATACTTAAGATTTATACATTTCAGTATATGTAAAATTTATGTCTATGAAAAAGAATTACGAGCAAATACTGAACTCTATTGATATGCATGTGGAAAGAAGTGTTTAGGGGTGAAGGGTACTGATTCTGCAACTCATTTTGAAATAAATAAAAAAATAAGTTAGATCACTGGGTAGATATATGATAAACTAATATGATCAATTACTATTGTCAAACCCAATTCTGATGTCTCCTATATATCCCAACCAGAATGTGGGCGGGGTCTGACATGTACACAATTGTATTCTTCCTGTAATATATGCCACAGTGTTGGTTTAATATATATTTGTATTTTCCCTGCAGCATATGGCATGGTGCTGGTTTAATGCATATTTGCTCATATGAGCTCATATTTGCTCACCGACGGAGGTTCTTATTTTACTAAAAGGTACAGTGTTCAACAGCAAAGATATATGTTACACTAATAATTTTAGTATTATCATCGCTCTCTTTAAAGCTTTTATAACTAAGTCATTATTGTAATTATGCTTATGTAGAAATTTAAATTTTTCAAAGTCAGAATTTCCAGAAAATAATTTTATAGCCCCTTTACTTCCATTTTTTCTATACTGCTGGCAATGGAATTTCCTGAAGGAGCTGCTTAGTCCCTATGAGTCCTGTGACATCTATATATTATATAAAAACACATGTGGAGGCAGCCACATGAGACTCCCTTAATTAGAAAGGAAGTTCAGGTAAGTTGTTTGCTGTTCTGCCCCAAGCAGCCCAACATTAATAGGGAAACAGTGAGGTCTTTACCCCAATAATATTTGCAAAGAATAGCAAATTTGTTTGAGATTATTATTCTGTGAAAATAAGGGCGTTTTGGAATTAAAGCCTGATTTTAGTACTTTAATTTCTTAAATGGCAAAATATGGAATTTTATTCTCCTTCCTTAGGATTCAGAGTAATTAGTCAACTGCTTAAAAACAACCAGATTTTGTATTTTCATCATATCCCAGGTTCACATCTTAATATTTATAACTAATATTACCACTTAAAATACAGAATTACACTGCAATTCAGTACAGCTATTTTAGTTTTGAAAAGGATCCCCTAAGGAAAGTCGCTGTGCAAAGGGGATTAAAAAAAAGGGGGGGGGGATAAATTATTTTTATGTGAAATCAGAGAATTTTCCACACATACATAACTTTTCTCAGGACAAAAATAAATACTGTTGTTTTCATTAAAACAATTTTAGTTGATAAACTTTCAAAGCTTTTATGTCAGTGGCAAATGAAACACTAAAATATGTTCTACATTCTATAAACAAACATCTAATTTAAAAGTAAAAAAATGAAGTTCAAAACTTTTAATAAAAGGTAAGCTACTTTTTAATATAGTATATATATCATTATCCAGGTTTAAGAAACAAAACTTTAATGACCAAAGAAATAATCACTTGATTCACTTCTAACACATCAAAAATTTTAAAACAATAACTTTTAAATCATCACTGTATTTGTTCAGTTCAAGAAACAGCACTATTTAAATGTTACTTAAAACAATAATTGTTCTTAATAAGGCAAAGATCAAATCATTTGTCCTTATTCCAGGCAAAGCCTGTTTTACCTATCAAGAGGCCTCAAAAAAGCAATTTTTAGGTTGCACCTGTTATACCTGAAATACCTGTAATGTTGCAAAACGTACTGCTTATATTTTATAAACATGGGTGTAAGGAAGGCAACACATTTATGGGAGCTGAAAAGGAAGATGTGACTCATCTCTAACTCTGTGAGGCAATATTTAATACAGTTCAGAGCAGAGGAGGATTTACTGTGAACTGAATGAAGCTTATACCTCAACAGCCCTTACTTCCCATGGGCTCCTTTCAAAGTCCTGGAAGTGGGGCCCTAGTAATTTTGTATTTATAATTTTGTACTCTTTTCCTTATAGAGCCTCCCCAAATTATATAAACTCCACACCCCACAAAATTCGACTCTAGCCCTCTTCAGTGGAAAAATAAGTAGGAAAATTCTATAAGAATGCTGAATGGGTAGCAATGGATAAATCTAACTTAGGAAGAAAGAGTGCTGGTAAGTCCATTCACTCCACATTTATTAAGTTCTAGACATTCTTTAGCATTAGAGAGACAAAATCTAGTATATGGTTTCTGGCTGGAAGAAATTAACTCTCTATTAATCATGTCTCAAAACCACCAAAGATCGGAATCTTTTCTCAAGAGTGATTCAACTTCTGAGGAACTGCCAACCTATAGTTATTATATCTTGCTCTAGTACTTAGCTGTGACCTAGAAGGGGTTCCTTAATTCTCTAGGCTTCTATTTTTTATCTGTAAAACTGGGGTAATAATATAATTATACTTCAGAGGGCTGTCATGAGACATACACGAAACTGCAAGTAACCGCTCTGCAGGGCATCAAGCTCATTGGGCTTTGCAAGTATCTGCTTTCCTTTTTTGATTTCACAATAGGAGCTAGTGGGACAGCAGCTGCTTCTACCTTTCAGAATCTTCTTTGCTGTCAAGGTTGCCAGACTGCATAGCCCATAAAAAAAAAGTGAACACTTAAATGGGGTTTCAAATTTATAAAAGATTTTGAACTAGCAACACCAAAATCATCATTTACTCAGAAAACGTCATCACTGCAGATGAACCTTGACTTGTGCACGAACCAAGCAGCACGAATTCCACAATCTGTAATCATTTCCCCTTCCCACCAGCTTTTCCCCTTTTTTGTAAATGTATCTTTAACATTTCTTGTCTGCCTTGTATTTTCCAATATGTAACCCATCTGGTAAAAAAAAAAACAACAAAAAAAAAAAACAGTTCCATATGGTACATACTTATTTCTGAGACTGGATTTCACACGCTGGTGAACTCCTTGGCTTAGGTAAAATGCTAATGATACTAAGGTTGTTAAATGTGAACTCTGAATAGGTTATTTTGTTTTTATCTGATATAGAACTTCAAATATACCTCTGTAAAACAAGTAACACTGTTATAAAAGAAAGAAAGGAGTAGACACCATTAAAAAAACACAAAATACTATGGTTATGTAACTCAAAAAAGTATATGCCTCAGCTACATAGAGATAGTGAATGGTCAAATATTTAGGAGAGAACATTCATCTTCTATTTTTGTGTTCTTGAGTGGATTCAATTTGAGTGAGCATCAACTCAATAAGAAATATTTTATCAAACTGCTATAGGCTTAAATTCTTATTCAATTATTTATTTGGGGAACACAGATGAAGTATTAGAGATTATATTGCTAGTTTGCTCTGACAAAAGTAGGTGCTATTAAAAAGTTGCAAAAATATGGGTGTATTTTTTTTCCCCTACATAGTGCGCTAGTATTAGAAATTATAGTGCTGTAAGTTAAAATTTACCAAGTATGGTATTCTTGACAAAACAGAATAGCTTTGAGAAAAGCAAACTTTAGCGAGCTATCTTAAAAAATCTTTAACTATATATTAGCAGGTCTAAGACCTATATTCTAAGTAGCATCGGGACAAATGTGCAGTCAATTAGCACAAGATAAATGCAGCCAGGGTTTTGGTTGAGAGAAAAAGAGGTACTGGAACAATGCAAGTTGTCTCATGCTATATGACCTGAACTACTTACTAGAAGACATATGTGCCAAGTCTCCTTTATAAATCTTAGTTTCCTCAATTGTTGAGAGACTCATATTAAAGTCAAGAATGTGAAAGTACTAAAAGCACGAAGGGCTTCTCCTCCTAAATGTGCTGTGACTTTATTAGGGAAGACTGTATTTTCCTGAACATAAAAACATGGTTCCTGGATCATGATCGGTTTAGACAGAATTTTTCCGGCCAGTGCAAAGTCTCAATGATGGCAACTTGTCCGAATAAAAGGGAACTCGAGGGCAAATGTTGTTTGTTTTATACCCATGGAACCAGTGATGAAGCTTCTCAACATAAATGGGAAGATCTACACACTCAGGCTATTATTATTCTTTAACTGTGCTCTGTATTTCTTCAAAGAATATTGCTTAGTGGCAATGTTTATTTAATACTCAGAGCTTATTCTGTGCCAGACACTACTGTAAGTACTTCAATAATTTTAATTAACTTAATCCTCCTAATAGCTTCTAATATGGAACTGTTATTTTCTCCAACTTAGGCATAAAGAAAGCAGAACCTGAAGAGGTTAAAGTGGCCGGTACTAGGTCACCAGCTAGTGAAGCTGGTACTAGGTCACCAACTAATGAAGTGGCACAGGCAGGTTTCAAACCCGGGAGCTGGCTCCAGGGTCTACGATCCAAATCACTTCACTGTGAAGTCTCTCTGCTGCACATTTTCATTCCACTGCCACCACCCTGACATTATCAACTTAATACAGTCCATTGATTTTCTAAGTTAGGCATTTTATGTAATTGACCTAATAAGGGAAAAACGCTGGAAAAGAAGGAAAACTTGGAAGCATTGTTACAAATGCTGAATTCTGTGCACTCACCGCCACGTTTGTCTCTTGTTCCGTTTCCGGCATGTAAGGGTAATGGGTATAAAACATGTCATTTCGCACCATTTTTTTCCTCATTCTGCAGGGCCCTTCCGTCATCTCCAACATCCATTTGTCGAGGTGGGAACCGATGGGGGGGCCCCACAGCCCCCGCTCCCGCAGCAGCTCGTACTCAATTTGGCACCACTCCTCTGTCACGTACTTCAGGGCATTTTGCTGACGCTAAGGAGAGGGAGTCCAGGTTGGTTTTCAAGCAAAAACAGGAGCAACCATTAAAACAACAATTCTAAGTCTAAAACCAAGTTAATATCTGGAAACAAAAACCAATCCCACGTCATTTCAGTCAATACTATAAAAGTAAAACGACATTATTTATGGTTAAAGCAAGCTGCGGATTTTGTGAGAAGGTGGGGTTTTAGTGATGGCCCAAGGTGATTATTTCAGCACCAAGTGTACGCATACAGGACATGGACGACTTGTACAGGGCAGCGTGTGCAGCCCACACGACCAGAGGGCTGAAGGAACTCGTAACTCGGGCACAGGGAAGATGGTGATATTACTTATGAGGATACATGGAAATGGCTTGTTCCGTGTGAGTTAATAAAGATAGTAATTTAAGGATGAATCCCCCTCCCCACCTCAAACTGTAAAACAGTTACTAGAATATGAATAAAAGAAAATCTAGAAAGCCAGGTCAAGAAATACTGCCAACACACTAGATTCCTGGTAATCACTGTACCATTTCCAATAATTTTGGGTAAAGAATATACACATGCAGCTCTGAAAGGGAACTTAACATTCATGTAAAAATAAAAGGAAAACCATTTTTACTTGGCCACTGGGATAGATCCAAACCACCTTACTTAAATGGAAATTTATGACTCAGAATAACTTCTTTCTGTTTGTCAAATGCCAAAATGTGTAACATTTCAACAGCAGATGCTTAAAACTAACTTATCTAATGATTCATGGAATATAAATATACAATTTAAGTCTAAGAATAAAGATCTCTCTACACTGTACAACTAACAATAATGATTACTGAAGGAGTAATCTTGATATTATTTGATACCATAGCACTACTTATGTGTTCCTGGCTGGAGAAAATCCCCCATAATAACTAAGTATCTAGCATCATGCCCATAAAATATTAGCAGTTCATCATTCAGAAATCTTTACTAGATACAACTCAGCTGCAATGGAAATAAAATACTTACGATAAGTCATTGAGTAATTATGAATTCATCAACAGGATTTCACTGAAGTTATTTCTTACTGACAAAATCATCAAGCACTTGTAATAAAAAATATCTTTTACATTTTTAGAATTTTAAGAGACTTCTCTGAAACCATGATGCACATTTTCATGGAAAGAGAGGGGTCTTTCCAATATTTTAATTTTTATTAGGAACAAACAGGTGCAATATGTTGGTAGTGAATGTCATTAGGATTCAGCTGTGCTGATCTCCAGTCTGTCACTTTTTAATAAGTCTGCCTATAGGAAGTTCCAGTCTTTCCATCTTAAAACCAATGGCCAAAGCAGCTGCTGGCAGAGATCACCAAAAACATCATGTGATGATGAGTGCACTTCAGCAATATACTCTTAAAAGCAGTAGCAAGATATCAAGGGAAACAGTCTTTTCTCACTCAAGGAATGCAAAACAAACCCTTATTGTGATTACGATTCTTACCTCCTGATATTCCTTATATTGTGTGTCTACTAAGTCACGCACAACAGCGATGTGTGTAAACATCCACTGAGAAATCTCCTAACAATGGGTGGAAAAAGAGTCTTAATATTTCACGGATTTCCTGGAAAAAAATGTTAACTAGACTTGAAATAACGGCCCCAAATTAGTTAAACTTCTATTGAAGGCACCACAACAACAGCCCAAAAACCCCACAAAAAACTCTGAAAGATTAATTACGTGATGAATCTGACGGAGGCTTCTGTGACGGACACCGATCCATACACCCCGCACCCCCCAGCGCCCCTTTCAAGGAAAGGCTCACTGCCACAGCCTCTGGGAGCACTGCCAGTACTGCAGGGACCACCTCA
Organism: Hippopotamus amphibius kiboko; assembly: GCF_030028045.1. Classification (NCBI taxonomy): domain Eukaryota; kingdom Metazoa; phylum Chordata; class Mammalia; order Artiodactyla; family Hippopotamidae; genus Hippopotamus; species Hippopotamus amphibius. The sequence continues at coordinate 55,048,837 of NC_080188.1, forward strand.
GCTGCAGGGGGCTGCGGGGCACCCCACACTCACTGGCTGATTTGGAGGCGAGTAGGCTCAGCCACTTGAGCTCAGTAAAGGTCAACCCTCACGTCATTTTGGTACCAAAGCCCCACTTGAGTCAGACCCGCCCCGTAGCCTGACATTTCCCTGTGACCAATCCTGCTTCCTTCTCCTCCCATCCACAGATATCAAAGGCACCCCTAATAAGTATCCTGCACACTTAACCCCATATCAGAGTGTGCTTCCTGGGGAACCCAACCTGACACATGGAATGACTCATACACATGGTTTCGCCCAGACTACTCCACAGCTGCCATTATGACTCTGGGATGGCAGAGACAGTTTGATGAGGAAGAAATAAATGCTGGAGGTAGGTGAGTTAAAAAAAAAAAAAATCAATCTCAGGTATGTACAACAAAATTATAAAAAATAAAAAGCCATTTTGTCTGCTATTGCTTAAAAATGTATATAACTTAAAATGACTGAAAGTTTGAAAACACTGGGAAAAAATTATCCATAGTTTGATCATATATCAATATCGGAATCTCATCTTATGTCCAGTTATGAAATGGATGTAAGTACACAACACTCATAATGCAATTCTATGATAATAAAATGGGAGAAGGCCCTACAACCTGAGCTATTTCTCTCTCTCTTCTAAAGCAAAAATGCAGATAACTTCCATTTCAAATCATATGCTTGCATGTGTTAAGTGTATTATGTAAAACACTACAACTAAACCTTGAAATACAAATTTCTACTAATATCAAAAATAAAACTGAACAATATACCTGGGTGGAAAGGCTGTGTTTATGAAGCCCACTTTCCTTGCGATTCCTTCTCGACCCCGTTAGCTTGGAAAGACCAAAGCCACTGCTGACACGGGACAATTTGGATTGCGTGGTGGGCACTAAAGCTTCTCCTCGACTTATGCATTTCTTTTCATGGGCTACAAAATTAAAATTAGAGTATTTTACACTTTCTCCATGTATTTATTAGCCTTCGTTTTAATACTTTTGCATCATGGTTACAAACCACAATTCTGTAGTTATCAAAAGCAGCTTATGTTACAGATGCAAACACTCTCTTAGATGTGACATTTACTTATCCTGTACAAGGATAGCTGCTTGACAATTATACTAGTTGAACTCCCATTTGGCTGAAATCTCATAGCGCTGCAATGATATGCAAATTTATTTTACCTGTAATCAGTTTCTATGTTAATAACAACTCACAGTCTGCTACCTAAAATCTTTAGTGTTGTGTATACTTTGGAATTCAGAATGTTTTGAATTTTAAAAAGGGATGCAGTACATATGCTGTATATTATATAATATCGCCAGAGGGTCTAGGGTAATAAAGCATGATTAATAATATAATAATTAATATTTCTACAGCAAAATGTATGAATATTCATGCCTAGCAGGATACAAAAAGATAGGTTAGGTTTTGCTACCAAGTGAGTTTTGGCATCAAATCAATAATAACACCTTGGATTTTCAGGGCTTTTTGAAATTCAGAATTACAGATAAGTGGACTCATGGCCAAGATGGTGACCATACTAAAGTTGTGAGCAGTGTATTATTTACCAAGCTCACAGATGCCTAATGTATAATACAGCTCAGATTTTTTTAAAAACCCAAGAAGAAAAGCCCAATCTCAGCACAATCATTCTAGAATGGGCCATACTGTACTGATTTTCATTTCTACTGCCATCCTAACATCCTTTGGGAAAAGTTTTAATTTCATATCTAAAGTGCACCCGTATATGACAGTCGTGTGTAACTCTCCTGGTTACATGGTATATGTAAGCTTTCTTACCTAGATGATTCTGCCAGCACTTCAAACTGGCTTCTTCAATGAGCGGCCTTGCTATAGCTATGTCCACATGGCCTCTTTCATTCACAGGTAGAGTGACTTTGAAAAGCTCCTCCAAGGTTTGTTTCTTACTATGAATCAACTCAGTCCAAACTCTGTTGACAGCTTTTATGAGAAGCTGACGCCCTAGGAAATGAAAAACAGAAACCAATCAGAAAGAATATAAAGACAGTATATTTTTCTTATTTTATATCTAAGAATTTCAACTTAGATATATAAAGTACTTAATTGTCCAAAAAATGCTTCACATCATAGCCAATTCAGTAAAAAAGGATTATTCAGGTTACCAAGAATGTGGTTGGCTACTTGGAAAACTTAAAAATCTTTATATTCAAGCAAAAAGACTGCATTTTTATTTATAAAACTGGAAATTACATAAACATTTCATTGTCTAGCTTCTTCTATAAAAGAACTTATTCCCCACTTAAAAGTAAATTTTAGATCTAAATATTTAAGGTATATTCACAAATAAGTTACTTGTCCCTGACTATTTTGCAAAAGGAAAGAAACAGTAAATAAATATTTTTAGAGATTTCACTATTAAATTCCACCTTGCTTTGGACTCCTTGCTAATTTGTCTGACTCCTGCTCTAGACCAGTCAATCTTTAGCAAGCACCAGAATCACCAGGAAAGCTGTTCAAACAGACTGCTGGTTTCCACCCCACAGAACATCTGAGTACTCAGTACTAAGAAGATCTGAGCGGAGCCAGAGAATCTGCTTCCCTAACAAGTTCCCAAATGATGCCGCTGTTACTAGTCTGAGCACCTCATTTTGAGAACCAGTGTTCTAGACTTAGTTCCTTGGCGGGGTGAAAACAATTACTGTGTCCTCAGTGTCCGGGGTTCAAGAAATTTTACTGAAAGAACAGAAAACAAATTAATGCTTAAGTGAATGAAAGAATGAGTGTTGGACCTACAAACAATAAAATCATATGCAAAATTACCATACTATATTGCTGGAGAGACAAACAATTCTGTAATTATCTTTTCAACTGAACAATGTTAGAAATTAGAAATCAATCCACCCAAAGCCTTTAATGCATGATACTTACAAAGTCAGTAGGAAAAACAGATTTTAAAAAAGGAGAAAGAATAAAAACAGTAATACTGATAACCTGTCTCAAGTAATATCTGCTTTTACTGTAACTGGCCAAATATTACCAACAGCCAGCTCTCCTAATGGTAAGCGCCAAGTTAGTGTTATATGTGCACTACTACTTGTGCAAATGTAAGTATTACCAAGTTGCCCGGTGTTACTATGAAATGTGGAGGGCAAGCAATATCGGTGGTTAGTGGTTTACTCATGCTGGCGTAAGGAGAGGTACAGCTAGCATGTTGGTGTATGCTGGTGGGCATATTGGTATACGCTCAGGTGTGCTCTATGGGGAGATCAGTTGTAATGGTGGCAGTTTCTGAAGTCAGTTTATTTGCTTACATCTTAAAAGTCAGAAATGAGTGGAGAGAAAAGGGGGAAAAAATTGCAATAACTACCTTCACTAATATCTTGGCTGTAACCACCATCTGGCTCGATGTCCGAGGGGATCATGATGTGCCATGTAGTCATGCGAGCCTCTGCTTCCAGTCCAAACCCATCCACGTTGCTGAAAAATTCAGGGAGTTTAAACTATGTGAAGGAAATTACTGTAGCTGAAAACTGTAATGACTAAGTACTACTCTGCAGCTACCAGTAAGTGCTGGCTCTATCACAAAGTGCCGGCTCTATCACAAAGTGCCAAAATTGGCAGACAGACATTCAGCAGATGCACAAAACAGAACTTCTAATTATCATAAAAATGCCATTTTTAAGGGGTGATGTCACAAATCCACTTAACTAAATGTAATGAAACTAAAGTAGAGCATTAAGATGAGCATCTTACTATTTAAGATGCTTTTTGATCACTATTAACGATTTTACCTAAAAATTATGACAAGTTCATTTAAGAACATTCTCCTCCTCTGCCTGTGCCCCCTCCCCCATCTCTTATCTCACCACTCTTCACTCCAGCAGCAGTGAAATACTTGCAGTTTCCTACATGTGCCACATTCTTTCTGCCCTCTGGGCAACTGCAGAGATGACTCTTTCTTCCCACATCACTCTTCCCCATTCTCTTTGGAGGATTAACTTCCTCCTCAACCAGCCTGAAGCTGTAACTCAGCGGGTGTCTCTTCCAGGCTAGGGGCACCTGTTGTGTGCTCCCAAAGCACCATGCTTCTGGCAGAGCATGTTGCTCAGTTACCGGTCCTCCCTCCTAGACTGCAGGCTCCAAGACCTGCCACAGGGCCTGTCTTATCTGCATTTCACCCCAGTCCCTAATTCACTGCCTGGCTCCCTGCAGACCCCAAAGAAATACCTGTCAAAGCAATCAATGGAAAAATACTAATTTTACCCATTTAACATATATTACATTCATTGCATTCTTATCTTTTTACCCCTTTAACCTCCAACAGTGTGTATCAAATTTATTTTAAAAGCAAGCTCTCATTTTAAAATTATATGTGACATGATTAACAAAAATTTAAAAGATACAGAAAATCAAGGCAAAAACATACTCATTATTTCATTGCAAAAGTTCAATACCTGTCTTTTACCTTCTCATTTAGTTTCAAGTAAAACTGAGATTAAAGGAAAAAGAAATGTTAAAAATCAAAAAAGTAGAACAAAGAGTTCTGGTAGAAAAAGATCAAAGACAAATTCAAACTGAACCGAAAAGCATTACCTTCCAACATGCAGGTTAATGAGGCAGTGAGCCAGACAGCTAATGAATTCTTGGTCATGATTCCCAGGGCCCAGGATCAAGTTCCGGTTTACAGTCAAGACCCTGAGCGAATCAAGGAGAGCTACTTGCTGCGGGACGGTTTTGTGCGCCCGGGAGAACTGGTACAAGATGGTCCTATTGAGGCAGTGATAAACCGCATCCAGTGACAATCCCTGGGATCTTCTTTTTGACTAAAGATATGAGAGATACTTTAGTAAAATGGACAAAAAAAAAAATCTGCTTATCATTCATACCTGAACATTTATTAGATTTGTTATGTACCAGATGCCATGCTAAGTACTGGGGCGCTAAGTTAAAAAATACAAAGCTCTTGCTTTTATGAGGTTCAGAACCCAAGAGACACATAAATGTAATATAATGAGATGAGTGCTATGTGTAAATAAATCTCCCGCTGAGGAGAGCTGCAGACAGTCTCCTACCCCTCAAGTTTCGTAAGGGCGATCAAGCTCTACTCAAAATTACTGGAAAAAAAAAAAAAATTACCTAAAATGTTAGTAAAAAAACTTCTGACATTCTAGTTTCATCTCACTTGAGAACGTTTCTCTTTGGCTTAAATACAAATTTATTCTTAAAAAATTCTTGGGTGACGTGTGTGTCTGCACCACGTGCTAACAACACACAACAACAGTATTTCCCACTTTCTATATTGTGTGTTGAATAATATTTATCACTTGTGCCAAATTGGGCAAAGGTACCACAAACACGCACTAAAATGACATCTTCACAGGAACAAGGACTACAACGCACTTTGTAAAGGTTTGATTACAAGAAGACAATACTCCTCTAGTACCAACTCTGCACGCTCTTTAAATCTTTACACACCTCATGCATCACACTATAAGAATCTATCAAACTGTATTAACTCCAGGTTTTTAAATCAAAAGGAAGCTATCCAGCTACGTGGGTAGCAAGGAGCAATACCCGTGGGGAAGGCAGTGGGAGTCCACAGCGTGAACGAGGAAGCTTTATGCACTGGCCAGGCCACGGGTAAGGGGGGAACGGTCACAGATCTGCGTTTTACTCACTTCCAATAAGCTGAGCTTTACACTGAACGTCAACTTTCATTATCTTATTAGTTACACTTTTTTCCAACAATTTTGACACCTAATGCAAAGTTTTTCAATAGGAAAACATGTACTTTACAACTATATGACAATGGATTACCTGTGCAATTAGTTGAATTATAAAATCTATAAGAAGTTTAGATTCTTTGTTGAACATGCCTTGCCAAAGCTTGTCCACCACACGTTGTGTGAAATAAAACACATTGTTCACCAATACCTGGTAGCTTCCTCCACTGGTAATAGGCAGAGATGCATCTTCCCCTAAATTCCAGCAGGAAAAAAAGGTCTAAGAAAATTGATGTCCACCAGCCCAAGACCAGACCCTCAAACAAATCACACTAAGGCAAAAAATGAGTACATCTACTACCATTAGAAATAAGACCATCAGCTCTTATATGCTACTTTAAGCAACATGATGTTCATGGCCGGAAGTCATGATAAATGTTGAAAGAAATAATTTCTGCAGGATAAAAGTGCTGTGGATGAGACTGTGAAGTTTCTTATTGCCTTGACAGTCTGATAGGCAAACCGTTCTTTAGCTTAAACTGCCAGTGACAGACAGCCTCCCTTTGAGAGAAAAACTAAGCCAGTTTATTAGTTGTAAATTGATTGTTTAACTAATAAAGGATAAAACAAATCATCAAACACACCTTTAAGCACAATGAAGTAATACAGACAGAAGAGAGGTCCAGAAGAAAAGTAAAAAATAAACTACGATCAGTGGTGGGTGTCAAGGGGTACCTCTAGCCCCTTGCATGACTCCCATCAGCACTGCTTCTTTTCTACAAGCTGCCCCAGAGTCTTCAGTGTGCTTGCTGTGTACATACTGCCTCAAGACTAATCCTCCTGGCTCCTCCTCCAACGGAGAATGCCCCTTTAAGCCCCTCCTTCACTGACTGTAATTATTAATCCCACCTAACTCTAAATCACTACATGACGCAAAACTCTTCGTTCTGTGTCTTTATGTAGTAAGACTGATACTACATAAGATTTTCAGGTAATAAGAACAAACACAAAAGTCTGACTTGACACCATGCTTTGAGCATTGCAAGTTATGACAACACTAAAGATTTTCTGGGCAAATTTACTTTGTAAAAAAAAAAAAATAATGTAATAGCATGGAGGTTCTATCATTAATATAATTACCAGAAATTCAGCTAGCAAATATGCTAAATCATTACTTTTCCTTCTCCTTTAAATTTTATCACTGTTTTACATATGCGTTTTAGCTCCACTGTAAATGTATCAAGTTCTGTAGTTTTATTGTAAATAGACAGAGACATACAGGAAAAACTTTTTAATGTGCTTTGAATTTATGTCCTGAAAGCCATTCCAAAGAATAATGTGGAAACCTATGACCAAATAATGCCACTAACAGGTATGGTTTCTGAGGGTGCTGGTAATTCATTTCTACCTCTGTGGGCTTACGTGTGGTCTGGGTGGTAATTCACAGAGTGCTACATTCACAACTGGTTTATTTGTAAGTATATTACAGTAAGTTAATTTTTTAAAGTATTAGATAAGTCATAGAAATATAGCCTGTTCATGTAATATGGTTTTAAAAACATTTTTTCTCTTTCCTTGTCCTCTTCCTGCCACCTCTGAGCATACGAATGTGGACAAGCAACTTAAGTACTCCCTGTTGATCCTTTATCCCAGGTTCAAAGGAAGGAGCTGGATGGGCCTTTTCCTCATTATAGGAAAATACTAGTAAGAGCGGGAAAAAGCTTAGACAAGAAGGAAAAAGATGAAGTTAAAAAAGCAGTATACTTGGGGTTTAGATAGGAAGGGAAGTTATCCTAGGTACTTTTAACAAAGTGAAAATAAAACATAATATTACCCAATAAAACATCAGCTGCAAGCAAATGGTCCATCACACTATCCAAAATGTACGTCTGAAATTCTTTCTGCTGAGTTCTTGTTGATCTTTCAGGGGAAGCCTAGTCAATAAAATTTAGAATTAGAAACAGAACCAAGTAAACAAAGGTAAGGCTCAACCACAGTTACATTTAAAAAACTGCTGGTAAGTAACAGACTATGTCATGAAAAAATGGTATGTATGCTTAGACTCTCTCTTATTTTTCTGACCATACATTAAAAAAAAAAAAAAAAAAAAAAATGAAGCAAAGGTGAAACAATACCTTCTCTTGAATCCATTCCTCCAAAACCAGTTTTCTAAACATTTTAAGTATTTAATATTTGAAATCTATTATTATACCTCACTTCGAAAAGAGATCTGGCAGTTTCTAATGAGATACAGATAAAATAAATCATAAACCCATTTAAACAAACACAAAAGCTCAGGAATCTAGTAACCAAGAAAGTAAAGTCAATGGGGAGGGGAGTATTTATATCAAAAAATTAACTAAGCACACAATTTTGCTTTAAGCTGCCTAGGGTCAAGAACGAGAAAAAAAATATGATTTACAAAGCTTTTTATTATCTATAAAAAAGGAAGCACACTAGATAGTCAGAAAGGATGTTTTCCTATGATTGTTCTGAAAAGTACGTTCCCTGTGGGTTTTTATAAAGAAGACAATGAACAACCCTATAGGTTGTACCTTTGATAAGTTTTATATAGTACAAAGATGATTTTTTAAATTATCTTGAATAAAAGCTTAGGGCATACCGGACATGGAAGCAACCTAAATGTTCATCAACCGATGAATGGATAAAAAAAGATGTGATACATATATACAATGGAATATTACTCAGCTGTAAAAAGCAATGAAACTGGGACATTTGTAGAGACATGGATGGACCTAGAGACTGTCATACAGAGTGAAGTGAGTCAGAAAGAGAAAAACAAATATTGTATATTAACACATATATGTGGAATATAGAAAAATGGTACAGATCAACTGGTTTTGCAAGGCAGAAACAGAGACACAGATGTAGAGAACAAACATACGGACACCAAGTGGAGAAAGCAGGGAGGGTTGAGGGGGAATGAATTGGGCAATTGGGACTGCCATATATACATTAATAATAAAAAATAGCAAGTTGTACACTAAATATATGCAGTTTATTGAATGTTAACTGTATTTCAATAAAAGTTCTTAAAAAAAAAAGCTTAGGGCATAAAGTTAAACTACAGTTCTCTTCATTCCTTTTGGTAATTAGGGTGATATGATCCAAGTGAGTAAGTTTCCAGTCTCTAATCTGAGAGGTGGCAAAGCACTGGGAACACAGGTAGGAAAGGTAGGAAAGATCCCTTTGTCACTCTTCTCAAATGTCAGTTGTGTTAAGTGGCTTTGGACAGGCGCTGGATATTGAACGATTCAATAAACAAACATAAAACTGTTTCTTAAAAAGAGACCTGGATGTTGTAGTTACAAGCAGAGTACTAATGCTTTGCAGGTGAAGTTAAAGATCTATTTCTACTCGCACAGACAGGTCGAGGACTATGTTTATGACTATGTCAGAAAAGTGGGCTACACAACACTGTTCTGCTTTATGCATTTAAAGTTAAAATCTGTTCCACTGGGATTTCTTTCTATTCTGATTTTCAAACGTTTAAAAAAAGCAGTTAAAATCAGAATTCCATACTCAGATCAAAGATATTATTCTAAGGATTCAAACATCAACCAAAGATGTAATGAACATTTCTGTTTTTCTGATAAAACATTTATTTTGTTTTAAAATGACAAAATATGGGTCTAGTAACAGTTAAAAGAATATTAGTTCTTAGGAGTTTGGTTTGGAATTAGAATAATTTGGGAAAAAGTGAAGGTCATGACATGTTGTTTATAATCTTAATACATTTTCCTGTGTAGTTGAACAAACTGATGAAATGGTCAGCAAAAGAGCTGGGGCCAAGGCCTGCCTATTCCTCATGCTGACAGTACGTCAAGACCCCACCCTGTCAACAGAAGGGGAAGTGAGGACTTTCAAGTGAGCAGTGGCAGACTGATGGGTCTATGAGGACTACCCTGTAAACGGATCAGAGACCATTTTATCAAACAGCTTGAGCGATCAAAATTTACTAAAGGAGTAAGGCTCTCCACTCACAGGAGGATTTAAACACCCATGAAGACAGCAATACTCATTCAGGATTATAATCAACTCAACATGGCTAATGGGATAAGTAGTAATGAGCTGGTTTATAAAATCTTAATTAGACAAAGTTTCAAAGTATGTAAAGCAGGGAACATAGAACATAGAGAAGTAGCTCGATCTGTCAATATGTTTCTTTTTACTTAATTAAAAAGTATCCTTTGGGGCTTCCCTGGTAGCACAGTGGTTCAGAATCCACCTGCCAATGCAGGGGTTCCAGCCCTGATCCCAGAAGATGCCACATGTCACGGAGCAACTAAGCGCGTGCACCACAACTACCAAGCCTTTGCTCTAGAGCCTGCGAACCACAATTATTCAGTCTGCGTGCCACAACTACTGAAGCCCTCACACCTAGAGCCCGTGCTCTGCAACAAGAAAGACCACTGCAATGAGAAGCCTGTGCACTGCAACAAAGAGTAGCCCCCGCTCTCTGCAAATGCAAAAAGTACGCGCACAGCAACGACGACCCAACGCAGCCAATTAAAATAAATTTATTTTAAAAAAAACACATTTAAAAAAAAGCATTATTTTGTATTCTAAAAGGATTTAAGACTGACTCAGTCACCACTTAATCCTCTGATTCCAATCACTGAAGCAGTTTCATGAAAGACCATGACCCAGAATTAACTCTGTTATTGGCTCTAACTGCCAAGTTCAAATGTTCTTGCTGAGACTCATAGTAGCTTAACTTTTAAAGGACTTAAGACTTTATGAGTGCATGCATAGTTGTCTTGGGTGTTTTTTTTTTTAATAATTCATTTTTAAATAATTCACTGAACTATAATTATGTACCAGACACAGTGCTCAGTTTTATGTACCTTAGCTCATTCTGAAAAATATCCTTTTGAAGTAGATACTATCATCTCCACTTGAGAGATGAGATAATTGAGGCTTTGAGAGGTCAAGTCACTTGGTCAAATCACAACTAGGTTTCAAACCTCAGTTTCTCTGACACCAAAGTTCACTGCCTCACCTGCCATTCCATACTCTTCCAGGGCTATTAAAAATCTCCGTTCTGAAGTTAACAAATGCACAACAAGAGCAACTCTCCTACAACCTCTCCATCACTTTTTTATATAAACCTGGTTGGCCCACCAGACAACCAGGATGAATTCAGGGCTGAATGAAGAGAGGGTAAGCTCTATGCTCTGCTCTGGCCTCTGGCTGTCAGATCTGTCGTCCCAGAGAAAACAGTGCAGCCAGTCAACAACATCAGTCTTCAAAGACTCCTTTGAGAGGCGTGGGGACAGCATGCAGAACCTTCATGGGCACAGGCCAGACGGCCCATGTGTGTCCACTGCCCGTGGCTGAGAGCCCTGTGTCTCTGCGAGGAAGGCCTTTAGCGTTCTGCGCCGTTTCTGTAACAGGCTAGAGCCTTTAAAGAAGAGGATTCTGAGCTTTGTCGTTCTGACCGCAGTACTCCCCCTGACTGGCTTCTCTTCTCTCAGTTATTTTATAGCACTCTCTTTGCCCACTTTTGCCACTTTTTTGGTTTGTTTATTGCTCTGCAGTCACCCAGGGTGGGCTTCCCTTTAGTGTGAATGGGAAGGTCTTTTAGAAGATGGCTGGAGCAGAAAGCAGTGAACTCCTCAGACGACGGAAAAATGCTATCAGACAAGCACACACTCCAAATCGGCCTCCTTCGTTTCATGATCTTTCTTTCCTTCAGGTATATACAAGTACTTCGTGATCTGTTCTCAGGTACTTTCCTTCCACGGCCTTGTGCAGCAAATTCGTTTGGCCCTTCAGGAGACGCCCGGTGGTGGCAGCAGAGGACGCTGGTGGAGCGGAGCTGGGGAAGAGTCACTGGACGCCCTCGTATAAGCCAACACGGGACACTTGATTTCTGAGGAAGTCTTATGTGCCAGACACTGTGTTATAAATCTTAAGTGTATCATCTTATTTAATTCTCACAACAATCCTCAGAGACAAGTTCCATTTTTATACTATTTTAAAGACAGGCAGTGAAGAGAACTGAGGGGGTGAAGAGAACTCAGCTGGGCCAAGGTTACACAGCTATAAGCGGCATATGTTTAATTTCTGAAAATAGTTTTGCTGGGTGATTTATAGATATTTAACTCTCACAACAATCATGCAGAGGAGACAGTACATGATATCATTCTCCAGAGAATGAATTCAGCTCAGTGAGATAAAAATGTTTACATAATAAACAACAGGAGGACGTTCCTGGTGGCGCAGTGGTTGAGAATCTGCCTGCCAATGCAGGGGACACGGGTCTGATCCCTGCTCCAGGAAGATCTCACATGCCATGGAGCAACTAAGCCTGTGAGCCACAACTATTGAGCCTGTGTGCTGCAACTACTGAAGCCTGCTTGCCTAAAGCCCAGGCTCCACAACAAGAGAAACCACTGCAATGAGAAGCCCGCACACCACAATGAAGGGTAGCCCCACTCGCTGCAACTAGAGAAAGCCCCATGCAGCAATGAAGACCCAGTGCAGCCAATAAATAAGTTAATAAATAAATTTATTAAAAAAAAATAACAAATAAACAACAGGGCCAGAATTCAAACCAGGTCTTTCTATGACCCCATACTGCCTCCCTTGTATTTGGCTTGACTCACACTCAAGCCAGTCTATATGAATGGAAAGCTTTTATTTTTAATGACTGCTAATAAAGATAATTTCACACATTCTTTTATAGAAATAATCAAGTAAGCAGATAATCTTATGATGAAATTCCAACAGTCCTAAGACTGAAAGTGGCCTGGCTTGAGCATATCAGACTGAAAATCAGTTGGTTCACACACCTTCCTTCATGTAGGTAAATGGTAAACATACAGGATCATATTTTTCTTGAATTTCTTCAGAGAGAACGACTTTGTAACTGTAACATTCAAAATCATATGCTTGTAATTTATCTTTTTACCCCCTAGGAAGATATGGAGTGGAACAGCATTTTCACTAAATATTTTTTGCATGTGTATTCTCTGTGTGTGTATTTGATTTGAAGTTCCTCAAAGCACTGACTTGTAAAAGCAAATTTCTCTCTCTTATTAGACAGTATCATATCTTCCTGTTAGGGAACTGCCAGGAATGTAGTTATAGTTAAATGATTTAAAAAAACTTGAAGAACATACTAAGGCACCGCGCTAATTTTGTGAGATGAAAGGACACTTAAAATTTGTTCCCTAACTTTAAGGAGTTAATAATCTACTTGAGAAATTCAATCCTGACACTACCCCGTTCTTTCTAAAATATCACCCTACCACCCCTGACTCCCTAGTGCAATCAGACACAATTCCACTTTAGGGCAAATCAGTGTCCACAACAATGAGAATGTTACCTCAAGGTTAACACCTGTCATATCAAACCTTCCTTACTGAAAAATACAGAACACCAAAATAAAAGACAGTTATACAACTTATCCATTGCTAGTTAATTAGCTATTAGGATTCCTACATGACTGAGTTATCACTGGATACATACACTTACTCCATTTCTTCTGCATGTGTGTATTTTATTTTTTAGCTCAGTTATGCTTTCTTACACACACCTATTCTGAACTTTATCCTGTTATTTTCTGATGACCATTTTATTTTACATAGAATGCTTCAAATTCTTACCCCATGCACTAAAATACTAGCCATCTCTCTTCTTATTTTAAAGTTTCCAGAGAGGACAGGTTTCCACCAGGCAGGCTTTTAAATTATTGATGAAATCAATTCTTTTTCTGCCAATATTAAACACTGTGGTTCTGGTTAAAATGCTTAGCATGACTGGTACCTAAATTACAATAGTGATTTCTTTTAATTGATCAAACTGAGATATTTTCACATGAATAAGATAAAACATCTGCTGGGGTTTTAAAGTTTCAAATAAAAAGCTGTTTTCACCACTAGAGGGAGCAGAGAAAGTGCAGGTTCAGTTGTCAAACTGCTCACAGTGGCGTGTGGGAAGTTCCTCAGAGAAAAGCAGTTAGTCCTTTGCACTGACTGAATCGTTCATAAAACCTTATTTTCAGAGCTCTCGCATGTACTGCTTGACCCTATTTATATGAATTGGTCAAACGAGTGAATGTACAGGCAACTGATTATATACTAGATTCCCTTCTGTGATATTTTTGTTGTTGTTGAGATTTTTCTAGGTGAACATGTGATTTTCAGGGATGGCCAATTTCTAGAGCTAGCAGTGTAACCACTTAGGGTTTATTATTTTTTTTCTTTTCTTTTCTTATAAATTCATTTATTTATTTTTTTTTATGTATTGGCAGCGTCAGCTCTTCGCTGCTGCACACGGGCTTTGTCTAGTTGCTGCGAGCTGGGGCTACCCTTCATTGTGGTGCACAGGCTCCTCATTGTAGTGGCTTCTCTTGTTGTGGAGCACAGGCTCCAGGCGTGTGGGCTTCAACAGTTGTGGCACACAGGCCCAGATGCCCCGCGGCATGTGGGATCTTCCTGGACCAGGGCTCAAACCCATGTCCCCCGCACCGGCAGGTGGATTCCCAACCGCTGCACCACCAGGGAAGTCCAGGGTTTGTTCTCTGATGCATCAGGTTCTCATCACTTACTAGGAGAATGAGCAAGTGCAATGGACTAAATGATTGTGTCCTCTCCCTCCAAATTCATAAGTTAAGCTCTAACCCTCAATGTGATGATATTAAAGAAATGGAGCTTTCTGGAGGAAATCAGGTTTAGGTGAGGTCATGGGGAGTCCCCATGAGGGGATTCATTCCCTTATAAGAAGAGAAAGAACCACCTGAGCTCTTTCTCTGCCATGTGAGAGCAAGGCAGCCATCTGCAAGCCAGGAAGAGGGCCCTCACCACAACCTGACCAAGCTGGCCTCCTGACGTCAGACTTCTCAGTCTCCACAATCAGTGAGCAATGACTGTCTGCTATTGAAGCCACCCGGTCTATGGTATTTTGTTATAGCGGCCTGAGCTTACATACCAAGCAACCTACAAATTTGCTGCCTTGGGGAAAATTCAGTAAGTGCATACTGAGCACCTACTATGTGCAATGCATCATGTCTTAAGCCCCACAGGATACTAAAAGCGATAATACCGTAAGTGATACATAAGAGGAACTGAAGTGGGGAATTATAAGCTGTGGAGACAGTGCTGCTGTAAGTGACTAGGGAAGGAGCTGATATACCAAGGTCCACGGGCCACATTCAGCCTATGCCTGTTTTTATATATAAAGTTTTACTGGAACATAGCCACACTCACTTGTTTAAGTATTGTCTGCGGCTGCTTTCTAACTACAATGGCAGAGTGAAGTAGTTGCGAGAGACTGTACAGCCTACAGAGCTGAAAATATTTACTATTTGGCCCTTTACAGAAAAAGTTTGTCAATTCTTGGTCTATCCAGGGAAAGGGTGTAAAGCACTGAATTACAGAAATGCCAAGAGGATTAGAAAGAAGAGAAACAAATCGATAGGGTACATATTAGCACATTGGGATAAAAAATTTCCATAGCCCAGGATATTCTGCCTTTACAACCTAAAAGAATTAGAAATCTGAAAGGTATTTGGCATGAAAGTTGCTTGGTTATTAATGCTCTTATTATAAAAACAATTTAAAAGAGATGTAAATGCATTTCTTTGTCTTTACCTCCAACAAAAGATCAATTAGTGGAGTCTGCTTGCTGGCAGGGGTAAGACAGAGGTTGTCTATTATTAAGACCCGCATGAAGTCAAAAACGAACTTTTTCGCTGGGTGATTGGTCAGATATGTCTTGACGCCCACGTTGCAGTACTCTGATTGGCTTCTGTTCATCCCTGTGTCTGCTGCAAAGGCTTTAAATTCTTCTGCTGGAGATCCAACTTCATCATCGAGGTCAGTCACCTAAGAAAATCAAGTGGAAATATATCCTAGTCACATTCGATTTCATTTGATATTTTTACTTCCATGTTTCCTAAAAACCAGGTTGTAGCAGCACCAGCATTTTCCTTCAATGTTTACCTCCTGTTAAGCTAGTCAACGCATTACACAGTTCACTTTGCTTTGCTCACACTCTCCTTTCAGGGTGGTTATCAGGCACCACATGTCACGTACTCAACACGTGCTCTTTCTAATATTCAGCTACTGAGTGACCATTAACCACATAACTGCTTTACACTGAATTTTATCTCTACTGTGGATAACTGCACTTGAAATAAATGAAATAATAAAATGAGAATGACCCTATTTGCATATTTAAAACACACCTACCAAGAAGTCAAGTGCTACAGAATTTCAGATAAAGATCTGGCGTAATGGTTGCACCCAAGGGCTGATCCATTTTTGTAGGTTAAAAAAAATCCCAATTTTAAATAAACGACCACAAAACTATTATCAACTTTGAGCCAACAGGAAAAGGAAGAAGGACTAGAAGACAGACTACAAGATGCTGACAAGGAAAAAAAACTGAGATATTACTAAAATCCTGTTTTTACCAAAAATATGGACTTTAAAATTATAAACAAGCCATGGTAACATTAAGGTCATGTGCTATACTTATCTTTCTCCTAAAAATCCCCACAATTTTAGAATGAGTATTTCACCTTTATACATGAAGAAAAATTAGTAAGAAGATACTTTTTTCTAGGCTCTAGAGTAAGTGGTAGAAATAAGAGGAAACATCATGAAATTCTACAGTTCTACAGAGGAATAACTCTCTTTTTGCGTTTGTTTTAAAGGACAAAAGAAGTCTCTATACTACATATGATTATATTCTGATAACTTTCTATTAAATTAGTGCAAGATATGAAAAATAACAGTTGAACAAAATAGAACCAGTTTAATAGAAAGGACAAACATACGTTTCATCTCTTATAAAGACAACCAATCCTGTAACTAATCTGGAAAGATGAAATCCAGGACATGCCTAACTCCTGAGATAAATGAAGTGGAAATACACTTGGTCTGACTAGAGTTCTGTAACCTGATTTCACAACTATACAGCTATCATCACCCATAACAGGAAATGGATCAAGAACTGCATGGAGAGGGAATTCACTAGTGAGGGACTTACAAGAACATGTTCAATGAAAACAGGAAGCGGAGTTCACTGCTCTTTTGGAGGGGAAAGCAGAAGGAGAGTGCAGGGAACCAGACACCAGGTAGTGATGTAAGAGGTGAAGCAGAAAGTTATGAAACTGTAACTTGGTCAGAAGCTTAAAAGAGTGGCCAAAAAAAATCTGCTAAGCATTGGAGCAGACTAATTCCAGTTTTGATATTTTCCTCCCCCTTTCCTACCATCTCCGAGTAAGGGCGAATGTTGAAGGGGAAGACCGTGGCCGCCAATGCACACAGGAAGTCAGGGCTCATCCACATGGAGGCCAGATCTGGGACGTTGTGATACAAGTATCTAAAGAACTGCATCAGGGTCACAGGATATTCCCGGAGCCAAGATCCCTCTTCTTCTGATTGCCAAGGCTGTCATGGGGACGAGAGAGGAAATAATACATTAGAGAAACTGACACTGCTCAACTTCTAAAACCAGATAAACTGATGGTCCAGAACTCTTACATAAACCACACACAGGAGCAAACACACAGGCCGACAAATCTAGAAATGAGCTAAAACAAAGGCAATACCCCTAGAAACTGAAAGGATGTTCCTCTGTTCATTAGAGTACTCACAGCTCAGTAACTGGAGTCAGTGGTTTTGATAATTCACCATCATCAACATGAGTATGGCTGGTGCCAATAGTGGCTGTATTACCACCAAAGTTGCCCCATCCTTCACTGTGCCAGAGAGTTAGCAGTAAGATAGAAAAGGGGAAGTTACTTGACCTTTCTGAGCCTTGCACTGTCATATAAAAATGAGAACAGTGCTCTTAACCATTATGCAACTGTGATATTATAATAACTGTGACATAATAAGAAATATATATTTAGTCTTTGTCCCATTTCAGGCACAGAGATCTTCATACCCTTGGCATTTCCTAAGTGATAAGAGCCAAAAATGCACCTTTTTGTTACTCACAACAAGCCCCTTTCAACCACACGAGTGTATGTGGATGAGTTATCTTGCCAGGGGAACCAACCATATGAAGGTTGAAAGTTAACCTAACCTGCTCCTCCACAGCCTCCAGAGACAAAGAGGGTCTGGAGACTGAGTTCAGTCCCCAGCGACCAATAATTTAATCAATCATGCCTATGTAATGAAGGCTCCATAAAAATAAAACACATGGGGTTCAGAGAGCTTCTGGACTGGTAAACACGTGGAGGTGCCGGGAGAGCGGCCGGATGCAGAGGATGTGGAGGCTCCATTCCCTTCCCACCTTGCCCTGTGCATCTCTTCCATCTGGTTTTTCCTGGAATAGGTCCTTTTCTAATAAACTGGTAATCTAGTCACTGAAATGTTTTCCTGGGTCGCGGGAACCTCCAATTTATAACTGGTGAGTCAGAAGCACAGGTAACAATCGGGACTTGTGATTGGCGCTTGACGTGGGGCAGGACTGGTGCAGGGGAGCATCTTGTGAGACCGAGCCCTTAACCTGTGGGACCTGATGCTGTCTCCAGGCAGACTGTCAGAACTGAATTGAACTGTGGAACACCCAGCTAGTGTGGCAACACCTTCCACATACTTGGTAACCAGAAGTGTTAGAAGTAGTGTTGTAGTAGAATACTGAGTAAAGTAGACACATAGGAGTTGTTTGTCCTTAAAAGCATTACAACAATTATAATAATGATGATGATAAAAAAGTAACAAAAAAGAATATACCTGAACAATGCTTATCTTCTGATACTTGCCCAGGAGGTGGCTTTTTTTCCTAGCTTAGATTTTTATAATTGTTTATGAATAAAAACCAAAACAAGAATCCCAAAGTATTCTAAATTAACACATCTAATAGTGACATTCTTTTTTCATATGGCATAAGAATAGTTTCAACTAAAATCAGATTTGTTAGGTACTTGTAATCCAAAGAATCTAGTTAATAATTCCTCTTACAACATGATCCTAAACGGTATAAACAAATTAAATCATTATTCACAGTATTCCTGTAAGAGACAGGAACATACATTTTGTCATTTACTTTGAATTCTTCATATCTAAGTTAGAAATAATTAGAATAGAAAACATAGACACAAATACAAAATAAAAATTGCACTGATAACATTTTAAGTCTTTAAATGAAAGTGATTTTAAAAGTTCAAACATATTATTGCAAAGACATACAGTATAATATATATTCAGTATATACTTGTATATATGGAAATATGTATTTTATAGCACTAACAGCATCAGTTAACACTTCTGAAGTGCTTATTCTATACCAGGCATTCTTATAAGCACTTTGTGTATATACTAACTCATACATCCTCTCAACAGTCCTAAGAGATAAATTCTATTATCACCAGCATTTTATGCATAAGGAAACTGAGGCACATGAGGTTAGTATGTCTGAAGTACTAGAGTTGGGGTTTTCAATCCAGCTCCTGAGTTCAGCATCTAAACAAGTGCATGGTCTTTCTTTACACTAAAGATAACAAAACAGAGAGGCCGAGGTTCCAGAGACTACATAGTAAATAGTTATATTCCTAGAGGATTCTTCTATTTTAGAAAATACCCTGGGCACGAGGAACTCCCGACAGCCATCAGCATCTCGGGGAACTTACAGAATTCAGCATGCTGCGGAGCATCCCCAGTAATAAAAAAGCAGCTTCTGTGCATACATTATGGATAGAAGATACCACAGTTCCACTGGAGGCAGGAACTCCAAAGATAAATGTCCAAATGGAATCCAAATCAAACTGCACAAGGGAAAGTGAACAAAGATTAGTCACTGTCAATTTTTTTCAGTAGAGACCCTCATAAGTTCTAACATTCTAAAATTTCTTTGAAATTAATTCGTTTTTTCCAAAGTGAGCAATGACAGAGATAGAGACCTAGCACTCCTCCTTCCTATATTTTAAAACTCATTTTTACGTTTACAAGACAAAGTGAATATTACATATCATCCTGTCTTAGGTATCTATGTTAAAAAACATCATTTTCCCCCCCTAAGGAAAACAATAAAAAAAAAAAAACAACTTGCTAATTAGGTAGGCAATGAAAGTAAAGAACTGATGGTTTTAAGAAGGATCTTTTCAAAAAACATGTTGAACTTCCTTTTTTTGCTCCACTCTCAGCAATGTTCTAATTCACTTTTAGATTACATACAGATTAAGATTTGACAAAATAAAAATCAGTGTGAGGAGATTTATTCATAGTAGTTTTATATAACACTTTATGACTATGGTGTCGTGCTTATTTTGAAAATTACATAACTAACCAAACTCTGCTAAGCATGAATCTGTATCGTGACTTAATGTAAGGGTACAGACTCAGCATTTTCATTTAAAAGGTTCTGTCAATCACTAGAGTTGATCTGAATAGCATTTTGGCATTATTATGGAAGTATATTTGAATTTGAAACTAAATTCCTACATCTTTGCAGTGCCATAAACATAAGCTATATATAGATATCCACAACAGTCTTAGATTAGAAATCAGGCAAAGCCTTACTGTTTTCCTAAAGTGGACATTATCTCTTATTAAGAATTAACATTTTCTAATCAGAACTTGCACTAAGAATCCTTTCATACCCACCCACTCAATTTATGGTATGCAAACTACTCCCTTCATTTTTAATTCTACAGAAATTATATTTCTAGATAAAATCATGTTACTCAAAAGAATTCTTTCGATCACCATTAAATATCATCCAAAGTCTTCACGCATATATAATCATAGAGAGTAACCATAAAGAGAAAAAGACGAAATAGGGACAAAGGACTTCTTTTTGGGAAAATTTTCTATGGTACTTTCAGATTTGTGTGTTCCAAATCAAATCCCAGATGTGAGAAAGGGATGGAACCAGTTGATTTTACTGTGATTAACCCATCACCCCGTGGTGACTTTTTGGCAAATGTAATTACACTTACACCCTACTAGATAATTCCTACCTGGCAACCCTGCTTACATCGGCTGCTGATGACAGGCACACTGACCTGCAGGTTCTCAGGCAGCTCACTAACTGGCTGCTGCAGAAACAATGCCATGAGGAGAAAATAGAGGGCAGGGACATTAGTGTGTTTAGGAAGGAATGACTGAAGAACTGGAAAACCAGGAAAATGACAAGCATCCCGGTTAATCTCCCTGACCGTCGATCTCCCACCAGCACTCCTGCCCACATTGAATCCTAAGAGAAGAGGAAATAACAACGATAAGGACAAAATTAGTAATCAATTACCATGCTACATTAACACAGAAAGGAGTGATTCACTGTATGTGACATTTCCATCCAGAACATTCATATTAATACAAGTAATTAACTACTCAACTGTTGAATTAATCTTTCAGTCAAAAGTTTTACTTTACTATCTCTGTGATTTTTGTCAAGCCTGTCTATTAGGGTACAGGTCTCAAGATATAGCTGAGGCAGGCAGATACAAGAGGTAATATAAATTCTACTCATTAAAAGAATGACCTCCAAAGAGCTCTAACACTTCTCTAAGAAGAAAGTAATATTCAAAACAGTCAGAATTTAGGATGCTACAAAAAAATGTAACTGAAAAATATGCCATAATACAGTTAATACATTTCATATGTCCTGAAAATCATGATAAACTAATAACCTTAAATCATCTATGAATTAAGAGACAATACAAAATGAAAATGCAAAATAACCTTTCCTCACAACATGATCTGTGACTCTGCTGGAAAGCTGTCTGGCAGTGCAATAGCAAATCTGAGCACAAGTCACTGTGGTTATCTGAACATCCAAAGTCCATTCCAGAACTACAGCTCGACCAGGAGATGATCACTGCTTATTAATGTGGCTGGTAGCACCAGCCTTTCTATCAATCCTGTTTCTTCTGCTATGTAATTAATTTTGGAAAACAACTCAAACACCTAGTTCTTTTGCTACCCCAACCTAGCACAGTGTTCAGTACAAAAGAAATGTTGGCCAGAGATTCAATGGAAAACTTCTGCAAACAGTGACTGAAGATAAAAGATTGATTTTTACTCTGGAACAATTTTTATTTCTAATTAATATTCACATTTTTTCCAAGTTCTTTTTTCTAAGATAAAGTAAGCATGTACTTGCTACTACTTAAAATAATGAAAGAGAAATCTATATCTTGGTGGCTTTTTAAATAGTTCATCCAAATCAATTGCTCAGTGTGATATGCATTAATCTTCTGAAATATGCTCTTCTAACAAAAAATTGGACAGCAATTTACCAAACTCTTTCATATATCATCTCATTTCTTAAACAATGAGCATATAAGAACCTGCTATTATCCTTTTTATAATGTAGAAAATGTGATTTGTTCAAAGTCATGAAGTTAATGAGTGTGGTGGCACTAGGACTTGGAGCCTGATGTCTCTTGTTTTAGAGCCTGTAAAGCTCTACTGTCTCCCTTGGCCATGACATTGCTACGTTTCTGAAAAACTTGGATGATTTCTGTTTGTAGTAAATTCTAAATGAAATCATGAATATAAAAAAGTCTGAGCCTGAAGAAATAAAAAAACAGTCCTATTTTATACATTAAATAGGAAAATAAATTTTGCTCAAACTATATGTCCTAAATGAAAACCAATACTAGCATTTATTTTCCTTTTCAAATTTTCACACTCTATTACCCATAATTGATCTTAAGGAATATCTAATGTTATTAGCAATTAAGCATTAATTTAGATTCAAGTTACAATTACATACAAGGTATTTTTATAAAGAAAAATCTGACAAAAATTAATAAATGTGAATAAAAAATTCAAAAACATTAGGTTGTTCATCAAATCAAAGAGAAACAGAATCAAACAAGATGATATATCTATATATGTAGATACAGATATATATCTGTATACATACACAAGTATATATGTATCAGATAGATATTCAGGGAAAATTATATTAAATTGAATCAAATTTAAATTAAGCTTAAACACCAAGATTCCTCTTTTAGAACCAAGCAGCATATGCAATGTACGAGCAGGTATCAGTGAAGGACAAATGAATTCTAAGACATGAAGTCAGGTAGGTCAGATAAGTTAAAAGCACTTTTTCCTGATATTACTGAAGTGATGTAGGACAGAAAAAAGGACAGAACTGACAGTCAGAAGACAGTTACTCAGATATATTAGTTTCTGACTCAGGAACCTTATGTATTTAACAGTCTTATTTTCTTAATTAGAGATAAATTAATTCTTAATTTATATTCATTAGGCATATTTTCTATAAAATATAACTTATATACCGTAAAATATATATACCCATGGCTGGAATCCTGAAGGCCAATGAGATGACATATGTTGAAGAATTTTGCAAACCACAAAGTGCTAGGTGAAAATCAAGTATTATTTTGGTCTTCAATGAGAAGCAGTGCTGTCAATTAGCATTTAAAACTCTCACATTATAAAAACTCACACTGAATTGTGCCTTTCATTGTTTATTCTCTTAGTAGCTACTATTAAGGTCAGTAAGCGAAATTTCTTGCTATGAAACTGTTTATAATGACATCTGTAGGCTATGTCTTTCCCCCAGAGCCAATGCAAAACAGCAATCTATTTTTCATATCATAAAAGTCTCTATAATGATAATAATTTAAAATGCATATTTTAAAGCAATTTTCTTGAGCAATCGTTTCACAGTGCATTTCTTTATCACAAAGTTCCTTCAGACATTTTTCATATGTGAAATAACAATAATATAATCCTATGGTGTAAGTGCTATCTTCCTACCATCTGCTTTAACACGTGACAAAGTAGTGCAGGTTGCACCTAGGTATTGATACTTTCACACTTTTTTAACAGATATATTACACAGTAAAGTCTGATCCCTAATTTTTCCACCTGACAAGGGTAAACAGTTATTCTTAATGCTTACTGCAGAATACAATTATATATGATTTAAAAATGTAATGTTATAAAGACAAATGTTTTTTAAATATTTTAAGAATTGAATGACTATAATCTTCAATAAAAACATTCTTAAATATAAGTTTTCCAAAATAAAATCATAGTCATATGAATAGAAACATATACCATTTCAAATAAATCTAACATAGGAAACTATAATTTTCTAATATTATTTAAATGCTCAGTTCCATTTTGAAAACAGCGTAGAACCAGTGAGCAGAGAATAAGCTTTGGCTGAGAGTTTGATGAGCTTAAATCTCTGAGTGCAATATAACATAACTGTTAAAAGCATGGGCTTTGGATGAGCAACCTGGATTCAGATTCTGACACTTCTTAGCTGACAAGTGACTTCACCCCATGCCTTGATTTTCTCATCTGTAAAATGGGGATGACAGTATATCTGATGGGGTTACTGTGAAAATGAAGTAAGTTACTGTGAAAATGAAAAGTGTTTATAACTGGTACAGAATAAACACCCAAAGTATTGAATATTATTAATTCAGTTCTGATAATTTGCAAACTATTTACTGTAGATCAGAAAGGGAACCAACCACACAACAATAAGAAATCATAAGAAATTTACTTGAGTTTTCACATCTTAATATCCTGTCTCTGACTTCAGTTTGATTTGCAATTAAAAAAGTCAAATTTGAAGTTTTTTGCTTTTTACTGTGATTAATTAAAATTCACAACTCAATGGTTGTTAAATAAACTGAAGAGTATAAGCTTACACAAGATTTAAAAATAAAACACAACAGCTTATTTCAAAGCAGCAGACTGTAAAACTCCCATACCTAATACAGTTCCGATCTTATTGGTTAAGACAGAATCTGTCTGTTCCAGCCACCCTCCACCACTGAGTCCTTCTTTGAACTTGATGAGAATAGACTGATTACTCAGTAGGACGACAAGAATCCTCATGGCTGCCGTAACTGTGGTAGAATGCAAGTGTTCTTCCATAAACATCATAATCCAGTCAAAACCCAGTGTCTTGACCAGCTCTTCACAAGCCCTATTCAAAGACAGAAGGATTAAACAAAACAAACATTAATTTAAAGGATTAGGATTTCAAATTAAAAAAAATAACACTAGTTTTTGTTCTTGAGATACTACAAATTTCAGAGTTTAAAAGAAAACCCATTAAAAGTCAGTGATGGGCTTCCCTGGTGGCGCAGTGGTTAAGAATCCACCTGCCAATGCAGGGGACACAGGTTCAATCCCTGGTCTGGGAAGATCCAACATGCCACATGTGCCACAACTACTGAAGCCCACACACCTAGAGCCCGTGCTCCACAACAAGAGAAGCCACCACAATGAGAAGCCTGCGCACCACAACAAATAGCCTTGGCTCTCTGCAACCAGAGAAAGCCCATGCACAGCAATAAAGACCCAATGCAGCCAATAAATTTAAAAAAAAAAAAGTCAGTGGCAAATCTTTTCGTCTACTATGAATTAACTAGTAGTAGCAACTATTACCATCAATGCTCAAAAGATTTTACTTACTGCAAATTAATGCTTGTCTTTTCTTTAGATGTGTAAACCAGTTTTAGTAAGATATCTAGAAGTCTGTTCCTCAAAAGTATAAGATTAGCAGATACAAGACCTCCAAATTCTTCTTCAGTTCCTACAATGAAAATAAATACATTAAATTTCCCTAGCAGATAAACTAGGATAAAATATCCAACTCTGTTCTAGGAAATCGCACTGAAACATATCTTTCAGAAAACATTTTCTCCAGGAGCACTTTCCACTCAAGTGAACAAGGAAAAGGGTCCATTAAAACAGTTCTCTTTAGAATTCTGAAAATTGCTCATTGACTTATGACTTTATCTAAAGAAGGATAATAATGAGGGTGAATCCTTTTTTATATTAACATCCCCTTCTCCTACCAAAGGAGTAAAGTAACCAAACAAGGATCACAAAAAATAACAATGCAAATCCATAATTTCTAGTCTTTTTTGAAGGACTTAAATAGCTAAAGTTTCCAGATTTAAAAATGAAACCAGGAAGCATAAATTACTCAATAATTATAATACATAAAGGAAAGTTAGAATTAAATCGCACAGAAGAGAGGGAAAGGCACACAGATGCACCAGAGAACTTGGGGAAGAAAGGGAGCGAGACCGAAAGCTTATGGGTCTCCATGGATAGTACTGGAAGCACAAGGGACTGGGATCAATGGCCCAGTGTTGCAGGCCCAGCTCTGCCACTATGAGCTGTGGGTTAAGAAGTCACAATCCACGTGCTTCCTTTCCTTTATTCTAGAATTAAAGCTCAGGCTAAAATTTAATGACCATGGTTATATTCTTTTACTTGTTTGGGGAAGGGACTGTTTTTACCTTTAAAATTGTCTTTTAAAATGCTGACTTAGTGCCTTAATCATCGGGAAGGCTGCTTTAAGCTTACCAAGGGGAACTCAAGATTCCCTCCCCTGCTAACCGGCACAGGGCTGGTAATTTACAAATTGCCTTATTGAAAGCATACCATACAAATGAAATTGGCAAAGGAATTACTTCCTTTCAAATAGTTCTTTTCAATAAAATGACAATCCACACAGAAATGAAGAATTCTTCTTAGTTTTTATCCCTATTTTTTTCACTGTCAGTTATGCTCCCCTAATTTTCAAACACAGTTTAAAACAATGAACTCTGAAAGAAATTTCCAGGTTAACTTCTTCCCATTCAAACTGATGCTTTACTCCACACTGCACTGCCTTTTCATGCTATTTATTTTATTTTGCATTAATTATTATATCACTGTTCAGCATTATTCAAGCCATTTTTTGGGTAGGTGTATCCTGAATACTGTGTAAGCTACCTGGAAAAGAAAAAAAAAACTATGGTTTTAATTTTTTGTAACATCCTATTATACTTAAGACATTGCAGTCCACACACTTAAAACAATCAACGTCATGTACTAACAAGGCCAGCAATGTGCTTCTGACTTTCTCTAGTCTTTCAAACAGCAATGAATTGAGGAGAAGACTAATCTAAGCAACTGGACAGATCAAGAGAAAAGTTTCCTAATTTATACACCCCTGCTACTGTGCTCCTGTCAAAAAAAGTTTACAACACTAGTTATTGAATTATTTACAACACTAGTTATTGAATTCAATGGCTAGCAAGAAATATGGAGACTAGAGAAATATTTTTCCTGTATCTTTTTTTTTATACTTGAAATAAATATCTTACATAGTTCCAAAGATTTTTAAAGGACTTTCCTTTTTAAATCCTATTTACTTGGCTTATATTAATTCAGAACTTAGAAATAATCTTTGTATATGGTAGAACAGTGCAGTGGTTAAAAGCTTAGAATGTTGGTTTGAACCAACTGAGCTCAAATGCAGTGGTATGATTTCAGGTAAGTTTCTCTTACTGAAACTTTCTGTGCCTCAGTTCCCTCACTTTTTGTAAAACTGTGGTAACAACAGAACCAATTTCATAGGATTGTTATAAGATTATATAGAGCACTTAACAGTGCCTGGCAAATACTAAGCACTAATTAAGTGTTATCCATTGATTTGATCTACATGCTTCTCACCCACTGCTAACTTGCTTCACCAAAGACATATCAACATTGTTCCAAATGAGTAGGAAGTAAGTGGTTACCGGCCTTACATTCTGCTCTATGATTTGCAGGAAGTCAGCCTCTCAAATCTCTCAGTTTCTCCTTTGAAAAATATAGTTACACCACTTTCTCTTCTTACTTATGAAGCACCAGAGAGGCTGTGCTCTGACTGATATAGTCAACATGGAAGAGAACTCCCAGATGGATAGGGTTGTAAGAGTTTTGAAGGAAATCATTTACGTGACATAATATGGGAATAATGTAACAAGTTAATAATGTAAATAATGCTGAACAAATATAAAATATTGTGAATTTAATTACAGGTTAATCTAAAGGTCCTTCCAATGTTTTCCAAGCAGATCTCCTGTTCTAGAATACGTGACAGGAAAAATACATTCTAACAAGGAAAAAATAGGCTTCAAAGGAGAAAAGTATAAATAAATAAATAAATAAATAAATAAATAAATAAATAAGTGGTTGTCATGGGCCCAGGAACTACAACTTAAGAAAATTTTATTCTACACTTACATAAAATGATTCTAGTAAAATGTTCTTTCCCTCAATGACTATTAAATATTTAACAGGGAAATAAAAATAACAGTAATAGAGATATAATTCACTTTAGCAAGAATCTATGTTTCTGAAGAGATATATATAAATTTAAAAAAATGTTCAAAAATTACACTGGAAGAGTTTATTATTTAAAGGAACATTGCTATAAATCCTGTAAAAATAGGAAATAGTTTATTTTTAAAGTGAATTCACACCCTATTCAATTTGTAGGTAAATTTGTACTTCTGCATATTGCAGAGGCTTGGTCTAAGACAAATACATCTGTGAAAGACCAAAAAAAGCAATGTAAGGAGAAAAGTAATATCACAGTGTCACATATAATTCAGGTCTAACTTGTGCCAGAAGAAAACAGGGCGTAGTAATTAATTCCAAGCTCCAGAACTGACTCACCAGTGTCAGGCTTCTCTTCGTGGTTTATTTCCATAACTACAAATTTCTCACAAACTGCAAAGGTTGGTAAAGTAGAAGAAATAAACTGGCCAAACCTTTAAATATAAGGAAAAAAATGTTACAGATTTTATTTTTTCTCTCTCCAAAACAACAAAACGCTAAGAAACGAAAAGCAAGGAAATGAAAACCAAAATAGTACTTCTTATTTTAACTAATCTTTTACAGACCTTACAAGATTGCTTCCCCTAGAACTGTTGCAATTAATATTCTGGGACTTCCCCGATCGTCCAGTGGGTAAGACTCCATGCTCCCAATGCAGGGGGCCCAGGTTCGATCCCTGGTCTGGGAACTAGATCCCACATGCATGCTGCAACTAAGAGTCTGCAAGCCACAACAAAGAAGCCTGCATGCTGCAACTAAAGATCCTGCACTTCACAATGAAGATCCCATGTACCGCAACTAAGACCTGGCACAGCCAAAATAAACAAATATTTTTTAAAAAACCCAAAACATATACACTATAATGTTTTAAAATATGTATAGGGAAAAATAAACTTCATCAGAAATATGAGTCCTTCAATGCACTAATCCAAATGATTTAAAAAACCAAACAGTTTTATCCAAATTAAAATGTCCTAACACTATCTATATGGATCTACTATAGTCTAGTAGCTAATTATTTGGGTTTTGGAAACACAGGTAATGTTAAATTCCTAACTCTATCAATTTTTAATCATGTTACTTGGGGCAAGTAGCTTGATCTCTCTAGGCTTTAATTTCTTAATTTGTAATGTAGAGAAAAATAAAAGCCTTGATAGGTTTCAGTGATAATTTTAGCAAAGTGATCATCATAATAGCAGGATAAGACCTAAATAAATGCTGTTAATAATGACAATCTCCAAAATAATTTTTAAACTCCAGTTTTAAATCTGTCACCAAGTTAAAAAAAAAAAAGCTTTCGAGGTAACTGAATATGAAGTGAGTATTTATACACTATACCAGTTAGAGATTAGTTTACTGGGCATAGTCTAGCAATCACATTTGACTTCACCTGTGACACCTGAGCAATTACATGACAAGCAGTGAGTAAGTCTAGTTTAAGCAATTCCCTACTTGGAAAATATTAGTTAGGTAGTTTTTTTCTTTCCATTTTCATTAAAGATGAGAATTATCATGTGCCTATTAGAACAGTTCTACAGACACTCCATAAATATGCCTTAAGCCACATTTCACATTCGCAGCAAAATAATGTATCATACAAAAGGTCTGAATATACAACAATAAAACACCACAATCAGTTTGGGTGATAGAGAACAAATGTAAAAGACATGGCATGTCCGCTATGGGTGTACATGCATGTGTGTATGTGCTTTTGCACATATACTTGAGAAGTAGCAGGGCTTGGGGAAGATGGCTGGGGACCAAGAATTCCTACACTGAACACTTATGTCCAGGACAATCAGTCTCACTGGGCTAATTTTAACAACTTTCTCACCAAAATTTTATTATTCTCTAGTGGCAGCAATTGGCTTTGCAAGATACGTTCATGTATTCCATGCCTTACAAATATCTCGAATAGTATTAACTTTACAAACGTTACCCAGGCATAGGAGCCAGTTACATTCATCTCAATCATCTTGACCTCATTGGTACTTTTAGTTAACAAACAGACAAACACAGAACTTTTCACTACCTCAGCAGATCATTGCTGTTGGGAAAACCCTGCAGTAAGAAGCTCAGCACATTACTAATAGCAGCAATGGTAGGCTGGGACAAAGACATATCTCGAAGAGTCAGTAGCAGCTTTGGGATTAGCTGGAATTCCCTCATTAACTTGGCATTCTTTGAAGCTTCACTGTAAGAGAAAGAAGATTTTATACACTGTATGAGCATCTCTTATATAACAGAACAGCTAACAATTTAGGTATTGACTAATACCTGGACTCTGTGAGCAATTCAATAAAATGTTCAAATAAGGAAAGATGAAGTTCATACGGTGCATGGAGCCACACCTATAATAAAAATAAACAGTGGTATATATAGGGTTAAAAAAATACCCCAAATCCCAATCCAGTAAGCACAAATGCAGCACACATAACTTATTTCACTTAGATAATTAATTGAATAGAACCACTTTATTAGTTTTTATTTGCTGTAGCCCTATAAAACTGCTTGTATATAGGACTTCTGATTCTGTTCACAAAGTGATAACTGCTGTGGAAATTACCCTCCTAGAGTAAACAACTAGGAAGGCAAGATCTATAGAAATCTTCTCTGGAATCAATGACTGAATACTATTAGTGAATACTGAATACAATATACTGAATAGAATGAATACTGAATAAAAAACTGAATGACAGGCATCTTGTGTGAGTCCAAAACTGGGAATAACCACTGCAAAGTAGCAAAACAAACAATTCCTAAAACTCACAAAGGTCTGAGACTAGTTTGCACTCCCACCAACCAGTATGGAGACTTCATAATACATGGGAAGGTTGGATAGAGGTCTCAGAAGCATAATACCTTAGTAGGGGGGACTAAATTCCCACTAAAGGTTAATCAAAGTCCACCCTAACAAACTTAAAAGCATGTTTCAAAAGAATCAAGATAACTGCAATACTAAAGCAAAGTTTAACACTCTTTAAAAGAATAAAACAAAATTTAGCATCCAACAATGTAAAATTTAGCATCCAATCAAAAGTTACCAAGAATGGAAAAAAAGGGAAAATATGAGCCAAAAGTAGGAGAAAAAACCCAATCACGGGATTTCCCTGGTGGCACAGTGGTTAAGAATCCACCTGCCAATGCAGGGGACATGGGTTTGATCCCTGGTCCAGGAGGATCCCACATGCTGTGGAGCAACTAAGCTTGGGCGCCACAACTACTGAGCCTGCCCTCTAGAGCCCTCGAGCCACAACTACTGAGCCTGTGTGCTGCAACTACTGAGGCCTGTGTGCCTAGAG
This sequence comes from Hippopotamus amphibius kiboko, assembly GCF_030028045.1. Lineage (NCBI taxonomy): Eukaryota > Metazoa > Chordata > Mammalia > Artiodactyla > Hippopotamidae > Hippopotamus > Hippopotamus amphibius. Next base: position 55,079,962 of record NC_080188.1, read on the forward strand.
GCGTGCCCAGCAACAAGAGAAGCCACAGCAATGAGAAGCCCACACACCACAACGAAGAGTAGCCCCTGCTCGCCACAACTAGAGAAAGCCTGTGTGCAGCAACAAAGACCCAACGCAGCCAAAAAAAAAAAAAAAACCGCAATCATTATAAATAGGCCTAGAAGTGACAGAGATGGTAGAATTATCAAGATCTTAAAAAAGCTATTAAATATGCTCCATAAACTAAAGAATGCAAGAAAAAAATAAGAAATGATGAGGAGAGAAACAGAAGATAACCAAGATTCAAAATGAACTTCTGCAGATGAGAAATAAAACATTCAAAATGATAACTATACCGGATAGGACTAAAGATTAGACACCGGGGAAAAGAAGTTCAGCAAACCTAAAGACATAACAATAGAAACTATTCAAAATGAAGCATGAGGGGAAAAAATGCTAAAATTACTAGACAGAGCATTAGTGACTTGTGGGACAATATCAAAGAATCTAAGATATGTGTAACTGGAGTCTAAAAAAGGTGTGTGTGTATGGTGGAGCTGGGCGGGGTGGGGGAGGTTTGACCAGGAAAAACAGTTGAAGAAATAATGGCTAAAAAATTTCCCATTTGATGAAAACGACAAACTCACAAACTTAAAAAAAGTCAACAAACCCCAGGCAGAAGAAACTTAAAGACAATGGAGTGACTGACATTTTTAAAGTATGAAAAGAATAAAAATCATCAACTAGAACTCTATTCTATGCAAAAATATCCTTCAAAAAAGAAGGAAAAATACTTTTTCAGGTAGGACAATTTATCACCAGTAGACCTGCACTACAAGAAATGTTAGAGCAAGTTCTTCAGGCAGACACATTATTCCATTACAAGATGGAAATCTGGATCTACACAAAGGAATACAGAATGCCATAAATACTATTTGCCGCATATACTATGTGGGCAAATATAAAATATTTTTAATACCTTTAAAAGATAACTGACTAAAGCAAAAACAACACAAATATTGTGGGGATTATAAACATAGAAGTAAAATGTATGACAACAATGGCATAAAGGACAGGAAGGGAAAAATGGAAGGGTACCATTGCAAGGTTTTTACGCTATAGGTGGAGTGGTATAATGTACTTTGAAGACAGACTGAATTGTTACACGTGTATATTGCAAGTTCTAGAACAACCATTAAAAAAGAAAATGCTTGGATGCTATTACAATTATTTTACTTATATTGTCAAACAGCTGTTCTAAAAATAGGGTAAATTAAGTATTTATTGATCACTACAGTTTGGGGTTATTAGGAATGCTATATGAAGCCATAAAGTGAGCAGGGTACTATAAAATGAAGCCAAAATTTGTCAAGCAACTAAATTTCTGATGTTTGTATATCAAATTTTAGAAATCTGAAATAAAGATAATGTTTCGATGCCAGATGTTTATAAAGCTAAGCTTATTAATTAGGTCTCCTTGGTATTCTCATAATCCTTTCTGCATACCTTTATCTCTGTGCTTTCAGAAGGTTTTTATTGTCTTTTCTAACGCACTAAATGCCTTGAGATATGGACTCTGTCTTTTATTTTCACATCCTTAGCACCTTAGCTTGGCTCAAACATATTCAATAACTATTTTTAAAAGAAAGAGAGGTCTGTGTATTAGAACTCTGAATATCAGGCTGAGAAATGTGTATTTTATTGTGTAGGAAAGAGAAAGCACTGAAAGTTTTTTATTAAGTTATATGATTACATCTTAGAATGAGGTAAAAAAACATATAGGATAGATTGAGGAAAGGGAGAAAGAAGTGATCCTTATTTTAGTACAAGAAGAATTGATTAGGCTTGGATTAGGATGCAGCAGGAGAAACAAAAAACACAGACTACATGAAATGTGGAAGCAGAATCTATATGACTTAATGTGGGCTGCTTATAAACAGTGAGGAAGGAGGAAGCTGATTTTTCAATTTCAAGCCTCAGTGAATGGGGAATGGTGGTGTTATTAATAGAAACAGAAGTTAAAAGCAAGAACTAACTTGGGGAAGGATGTTAAGTTCAGTGTAGGTGTTGCTGGGACATAAAAATGGAAATGTTGAGGAAGAAGTTAGAAATAAGTCTGGAATTCAGATATCAAGCTAAAGATTTAGGTTTGCAAGTCACCTCAGTAGAAATGAGGCTGTGGGACTGGCTGAGAATCTAAAGGAAAGAAAACAACAAATCAAGGCAAGGATGAAGAATTGAAGATGGACACTTTTACATAAAGTAATGAACATTCCATAACCAGAAAATTATGGGGAAAGTAGTGAGCAAGATATAAGAACTAGGAGAACGAGGCCTAAAAGCTGGCAAAAGAACTAGGAGATGCTAGCAGAGGGAAAGGGACTGCATCATACGCTGCTGAGAGCTAGGGGTACCGAGAACTGAGTAGAAGCGTGGATTTTTATTTAGAAGAGGGCTGCTAACAAGCTTTCAAATAAAGTTTCAATTTGTGTGCAGACACACAGTCTGCTTGTTAGGGATTTAAGACAACTGACAAGATGGAGCTTATAAAAGTTACAATGAAGAAGAGTTATGGCCAGACATCACAGCAAACACCAAGTGCTAGGCACCATTCTGTATGGTAGGGATACAAAGCTGAAGATAGACATGACCTCTGCATTCATAAAACCTCCAGTCTCATAGGGGGACATTTTATACAGTGATGAGTGTGCGAAGTTCTGTGAACAAGAAATTAAATGGAGAAAAGATATGCAAGATTAAGTGGTGCCTTGAGAGGACAGAGTGGAAGCTATGATGGTAATACAACAGGAGAAATAACAATTGCATTATTTTGGCAAAAAAGAATATTTTACTGTGCAGCTACTAGTAACAAAATTTCAGGTCTAACTCCTATTTATTGAGGAAACGTTTCTACCAAAATTTTCTGATGAAAATATGCTTGCTTCTTGTAATGCCAGTGACAACAGTAAATTGGCTATAGTTAGGTATATGCATTGCACCATTTCATGTTTATATTGCTTGTAAAATGGAGTATCTTTGGGAAGAAGGAACCCAATCCCTACCCTATTTTGTATATTTTACTAATAACATTAACATGAGTATCATAAAACTATAGAACATAAACACATCTTAGAGACAAAACTGTTTAATAGTTATAAGAAGTTGGTTCACTGATTATATATTACCAGTTAGTGTTTATACACATACTTCAAAATCACAAAGTAGATCCTGGAAGGCAGTTGAATTTGGAATAATGGAGGTCTCATGTCCACTGTCAACAGTTCCCACCAAGGAAAAAGTCAGATGGAGAATGTGGCTGTTAAGTAGGGAACGTTTCTTCTTAAGCAGCATTGCCAGCAACTAAAAGAAAGCAATACCAAATGCCTATTGATCGATCATCTCTCTCTCTCTCTCTCTCTCTCTCTCTCACACACACACACACACACACTGGAGAGCCCTAAGTACAGCAATTCCTGAGACTTTTACATTGATTCTAAAGTTTTATTATGACAACATAATATTAGAGAAAATCTGAAAAGCAGGGTAATCCCATCATTCTATTATTATAATATCTGCTTTTACATAAACTCTATTGGCACATAAATATATAAATTGTTGCCATCATGTGTACACAATTTTCTACTCTTGTTCTCTATATAACATTTTATCAAAAGCATTTTTTTTCCTTTTGCAACATAGTCTCCATAATCACAGTTTTAAAAGGTTGGATGATATATGAAATGGTTATAGTATTATTAGTCATTCTCATACTATTGGAACATTTAGATTATTCCTATTTTTCATGATAAACAATGCTTCAATAATCATTTTGAGAGTTTTGCAAGACAAAACATCAAGCTAGTATGATTAAATCTACAGAAAACACTATAGTAAATAGCTTATACTACTACCAATGAACTATGGGCTAAAGTTAGAGAAGGCATTTGTACTTCATCTACACTAGAGGAATTTAATCTTGCTCTGAATACTTGTTTCTCTTAAGTAACTTTCTGCCTAAACCTAGTAGAGACTGTAAATACAAGAACACAACCTATTTTTAATGCCACATGCGTTTTCAGTACTTGCGATGGCACACATAACACACGGTGGCTCTCACATTCCCTAGGCAGGTAAGGTGGGGGGCAGGGGTAAAAGATGACTGGGTGTGGAGGGGAGAGACAAGGAAATGAGGAGAACTCTGGATCTGTTACCAATGTGGTAGTCTCTAGAGCAGGTGGTAATATGATCCTATTTCATTTAATTTCTATTTCCATAGAAAAAAATAACTCCAAACTAACAACTCACTGGAAATACATTAATTTTAATAAAAAGTACCAACTTTTAAAGTTTACTTGGACAATATAATTCTTGCAGAATTTGAAAAAATATGAATTACAATGAAAATTAGAAGATTTTTAATGCAAAGTAAGGTGAAGACCAAGCTCTATGGTTACAAACCTGGTAGCCCTTGATTCTTTCCATTTCTTTGCTGGCTAGTGGGTTACTCTTGACCACACAAACCAGGGCCTTGACTGCTGCATACAGCCCTTCCACATCAGAAGCCATGGCCACCAGGCCAAGGATGGCTGCAGCTCCACCAATGTACTGCAAAGTAGTGGCAACAGGCTTAGGAACAAATGTTCTTACTCCTGATTAAAAGACAGGTGAAAAATAATTAAAATAAATTCCCCATTGTAAACAAGAACTGAATAAACCATGTTAAGACATATTTAATTAATTATAAATTATACCTAAAAACAAAAAAACTCCTCTATTGTAAAATAAAAATTCTAAAAAAAGAAAAAAAAAACTTCAAGGTAGAATTTAGGAGAAGGCAATAAATGCTGATGTGTATACTTGCAGAGAAGAGCTGGGAGTAAAGGAGGGAGTAGAGAAAAGCTGGGTTTGAGAGCAAGCACAAGTGTTTCTACTACAAGCAATATATAGACTCAAAAGTACAGAGGCCTTGGGCAGAAACAGAGACACAGATGTAGAGAACAAACATATGGACACCAAGTGGGGAAAGTGGGGGAAGAGGGGTTGGGGAGGGATGAATTGGGAGATTGGGATTGCCAAATATACATTACTGATAAGAAAAAAAATATCCAATTGTACACTTTAAATATATGCAGTTTATTGTATGTCAATTGTATCTCAATAAAAGTTCTTAAAAAAAGAAAAAGGAAAGTACAGAGGTCTTGGGAATACATATCCAAAGTAAGGCACAATGCCTTACTAGGTAATGTTGGAGAATAAACTTGAGGAGAGAAAAGCACTTCATCTCTGTGAACTGGGGAGTGGGAAGGAGAAGCCATCCTGGCAAGGATGAAGTATTCCCTACAGAAAAGCCAAACAAAGCACATTCCTAACCACTGCTCAAAGCTTCTCTTAGTTATGTAATCTGAGCAACAGTACGTCAGTGACCCTGAAGAGCATGAGTGTGTGGAAACAGTACTGGAACTAACCTTGTGTCAATTAAAAAAAAAAAAAAAAAATTCACATCTGCATTCCTAACCTTGGTTTTTCAAAAAAGGCATTGTTTGAATGTCATTTGCCTACGGATCAAGATTGAGTTTTTAAAAAATAAAGCTAACATGCATTTTATATTTCTGTGTGCTTTGTAGTATTCACAATACTTTCCAATATTATGGCACTGGATTTTGAAAACTACTTTCTAAGGTCATTAGGGCCAGTATTTCTAGTTTATGGATAAGAACACTGACATCCATGGAGCTCAAACGTCTGGCATAAATCCACAGTGACAGAACTGGGGTTAGAACCTAAATTTCTGAACTCTTCGTTCACTGTTCTTTCTACTACACCACAGTGCTGCTGTGCTTTTGCAAAGGACAGAGAGCAGTGCTCAGTAAGTATTTGCTGATTTGAATAAAGAAAAACTACCATGTGCCTTAGCATAAAGGAAACATCTATCAATGCAATAGAGCCAAAAAAGAAAAACAAAGTTAAAAGATACACACACTGCTGGGACAATAATAATTGCCAAGGACTGATAAAGATGTAGGACGCTGACTGACACTGACACTTTTTGTTTATTTTAAAAGGAACCAATATTATGTACTGATTTGCATATTAAAATACATAACTGCTAGTTTTGAATTTTAGATGGCCCTATTGGGTTATGTCTCAACAGTCTATCTAACCAAAACAGTCAATTCTTTCTAAGCAGACATTGGGTAAGAGGCTCTGTAGCTCTGACTTTTATTATAGTTGGATCCATAGCCCTTATACTCTGAAGCTCTTATTTCTAGCTCATTTCCAAATAACAGAAGCACCATGAGTGTCGCCACTGCGGCACCAAACCATGTAAAAACAGCAATCATTAGTATTTCCAAGTGTTTACATCTGTCCCTAAATGTAGTGTGAACTTTACCTTGAAATTACACAGAAGTATACAGTCAGTGCTCATCAGTGCTGACAAAAGAGGGGAAGAGTTAATGGAATTTTATAAAAAGTTATAATTTTTAAAGCTGACTGGAGTTTGGGACTGGCAATAATCTCTAAATATTCTAAGAACATTACAGGTCAGCACTACAGAATATGAACTTAAACACCACACTCAAGTGAAGAAAGTGAACGCAGATTTGAAGGCAAATAAGTTTGAAAAGACTATAGCAATTCGACTCACCCAAGTATCCAATCAGAGTAGCCCCAATTGTCCGTGCGGGTCCATTAAGATGTCCTGCTGAGTTGTGTATCAATTTCACAGGAGTGGCATTTTCATGGGAAGAAATGCCTAACTGAAGAATAGGAAAGGAAAAAAAATGTAACTATAGAGGAATAGTCTGGAAAAGAAAAAAGACTGGAAAAGAAAAAAGAACATGATGGGGAACACATATTTTCTCTCAATCAGAATACTAAAAACATGAGCATTCATTTTTCTTTTTTTAAGTGTGCAAATACTTTCAAAGGTGTGGAAACTCAGAGGAGGTAAGTTAAATATAGTCTACTGAGAGAAAGATGGTGGGGGGGTCTTGGGAAACAGCTTCCGGGGTCCTCCTGAATGAAACTCTGTTGTGGTTTAAAGGTTCTTATCACTCATTGCCTCATAGTATTTCTGATTGGTGAATATAATACTTGCTTTACTCCATATCCAAGTAAATGTCACATACATTATCCAAAAGTTTATGGATAAAACATGCCCACACAAAAGAAATGTTAAATTTTGCACATACATACACATTGTGATTTTAAAGCAAATATAATCCAGCCTTAATTCTGTTATCTGTAGAACTAAATTTATGTAGTTTACGTTCCTCAGAAGATTATATATATACGTATATATATATAGATATCTATATATATCTATATATATATTCATTCACAGGCAAACCTCTGCACAACAGCTTGTCGATACTTACTGTTCCCAAATCCTTTCCTTCCAGCGTCTTGATTTTCTTCCCCTCAGCTCTGCCTCCCCTAATCAGCCAAAATGTCTCGTCAAGCTCACTGATGACTTCCACCTTCCTACACCTGATGGTCAGCCTTCATCTTTCTTGACTGCTCTAACACATCTGCCACAGTGAACCACTGCCTTCAACACCACCAGATTCTCCTAGTTTTTCTCCTTTCTTGCTGGCTCTTTAGTCTTCTCTGCTAGTTCTTCACCATCTTCCCAACTCTATAACACTGGAATGTCCCAGGTCTCCAACTGTAAACCCTTCCTCTTCTCCACCTATACCTACTCTCTGGTGAATATACCTAGTCTTGCGGCCTTAACACCACCTATGAACACCCATGGCCTTCAAACCTCTCCCCTGAACTCAGATTCGTATTTCCAGTGACGTCTCCCCTAAGATGTCTAATACGTTTCTCAAACTTTTCCCAAACATAATTCTCAATATCTCCTCCACCCCCCCCAACTCCTCTTCTTATAGTTTCCTCCATATCAGAGAAAGTGACTGTTTTTGCCTCGCCTACTACCCAGACCTTCTCCTGTTTTGTTCTAGCCACACCTGCCTCTGTGGCAGGCATGCACTTGCCTCAGGGCCTTAGCACTTGTATTCCTGGAATGCAAACCCCACCTGCCCCACACATACATCTCATTCTCCCCATTCGCAGGGTTTGCTGCCTCTTCCCTTTCAAGGCTGCTCCAATTTCACCTTCTCAGTGAGTCCTCCTCTGACCATCCTACTTAAAACTATAAGCTTCTCTCTCTCCTCTTTCCTGGTTTCTTTTCTACATAGCACTCTTCAACTTCTAACATACTCTAAGACCAGGTTATTTCTTTAATTATTATTGTCTATCTCTTCCACTAGAATGTCAAGGCAGGGATTTTCTCTTTATCTACTGCTATGTCCTGAACAGAATGGCACCTTATATAGAAAAAATTTATACCATTAAAAATAACAATTGTTTTCTTTAGTTTCCTAAAGTTCAATTTCTTAATTGCCAATAAAAATATAAGAATTAATATAAACCACGCAGTTGGAAGGCAATTCTCACCCTTCCAAGTTAAACTAAATACCTAAATATGTTTTGGCTTAAATTCAAGGCCAAGAAAACCAAAACAATATTCGAAAGGCACTGTTTTTAGCAACCACTCATCTTGGGTAGAGCCCAGAAGGAAGCTCTGGAACATCTTTCCAGTGAGAATCAGCGCAGCCCACTGGGAAATCATTCTGCTTACCTGCTTAGCGATGGCTTTGCTGTCCAACTTGTTGTACACTTTCCGGATTCTTGCCACTGTTAGGGCTGACACAGACAGTGCATAGAGGCCAAATGACACCTTCTCCTCTGGCACTAATGACACAGGAGATGGGACCACACCTTCGGATTTTGCATCTTTACCTTCAAAAGAAGAATAATCCTTTTCAAAACCGTCAGTTTTTCTCCTGATTCTAACACAACTTTTCAATTCTTATTATCATTTTTAAATGGGTAGCCTTGAAAATCTTTTAAAGTGGAACAAGGGAGCTAAATTTAAAAACTGTTTAATTTCCAGCTCTTCATTTGTTTCTTTCATTAGAAAATAAGGAAAAGTCATCCACTCATAAAGCTTTGCACCCCAAGTTTTATTTTCAAAATATACTTAATATACAGCATAAGGTAAAGGAAGACGAAGAGTTTTAACTGTTACCAAACAAATCACAAAACATTGCCCTTGGTTCCAGGGAACTCCTGTTCCTTTTCTCATTCCCTTAATGAAAATGAGTGGAATGTCCATGAGCTTCATAGCACTAGGTCTCCTTCCCAATGAGAGCCCTCACATATGCCTCTCTTTATTCCCCTAGACAACATGACAGAGTAGTTTTGAAGAGAGATGGCTTAAGTTTGAACCTCTGCTTTATCACTTAAAAGCTTTGTGACCTATACATCTCTGTGCCTCAGTTTCCTCATCTGTAAAATGGGGGTGATATCAACAGTCCCTAAGTCCCAGTGTTTTGAGAAGATGAAGAAATACTTGTGAAGGGCTCCTCAGTCAGTGTTAGCTATTATTAGACACTATCTGAATCAAGAACCTGAGTAAAAGAGAAATTACTTAGCCGTAAGGTTATTACCAGTCACAACATATTTGTCCCAACTCTTCTGAGAACTTTGGCAGAATGAGAACAAGGGGATGGAAGACATCACTTGGAAAGAGTACTACAAAGGAATTGCAGCTTAACATCAACTCTGATTCTAAATTCCTCTTGGGAAAAAGGATAACAGGAGGGGACTGCAGGAATAAAGAGACAAAGAAAACTGATGCTAACTGGTCTAACCTAAAGAACACATGTGTGTTTTCTAGACCCATCCTTTTTTCCTTTAACCAGAGTAGATACACTTTAAACTGCTTCATGTAATAGGAGAAATGACAGAAAGAAGAAGGCTGGGGTTAGACTGTTAGAAAGTATACACCTACATCTTGGAGCCAACAAGAGAAACTGGAAAACTAGTGACCCGGCATGAAGACAAGAAAGGACAGGATGACAGTGGAGGAGGGCATTTTGAATAAGAGTGCGTGGTCAGTAGTAGCATGCTGAAGAGAAGTGGAGGAGAAGGCCCTTTTGGGGGATACATGTAATGTACAACCTTATCTACACATATGCATGTATTCATGCATCTATACCGCAGGAGGTAAGTTTTATGTAACTTTATGAACAAAGAGTAAGTTACTCACATGGCATACATACGGCCTGAAAGCTTCCAACATAATTTGGTCCTAGTTCAAAAATGGTAGTAACATTTGAAGGAGGTAAAACTTCTTCTAGAAAGTGCGTGGGTCCCAGGCGCCAAACCAATGAAGCAATTTGGCGCTGGGCGGGCGGAGTACCAATGTACGCGTAGACTGTGCTAACCACTGGCGGATTGACAGAGCCTGAGCCCCCGGGAGTGCTGTGAACATAATGAAGCTATAAAGAAAACAAAAGGAAATGTGTGAGATTCAACCCAATACACTTTCACCAGGAAAATGACCGCTTTCTGTGTATATTTTCATTATCCCAAGGCCATACAACTTGACAAATGTACAAAAACTATTGAGCTGGGAAATGTAAGGGCAAGCCAAGACTCTAGAACTGATAAGCAAGTTGGAAATTTGTAATCTGACTCTGTAATACAGATAAACTATCGAAAGCTAAAAGGGGCAACCGTCAAACACAGGGATTCTGTTACCGTCTGGTTGGTTTGCATACCAAATTAACAATGGTGCTATGAAATTTTCAGGTTGATACAGAAAGAGCTTTCCAACCATGGTATTCAGGCAGTCTCGAAATCAGTTATGATACCTTCAATGTGAGTCTGTTAAGTAAAATTACTCATGAAAAGTGTTTCATGATGGGTAAAAGGCTACAAAAATATTAGAAAAATGAATAATTTATGTTATAATTTATAAAGTTTAATCTCAGTGAAAAATATATTCTCAGATTTGAAATTAAACTACTGTTTACTAACAAGATGCTTAAATTATCATTCGATACATTACAATAAATACATAATTAGAACGTAAGCGATAAGGAAAGCAAGTTGCTTCTTGCAGAATATGCAGCTTTCATCACTTGACAGAATGAGTAACATTTCCATAGACTGCTTTGTCATAACATTGTTCCAGCTTCAGATCATATCTATTGTTTCATCTATTAAAGAACAACTCCTTGCAATGTTAACAGTATCAGTATGAAGACCAACATGTAACCTAAAGCTGGTTTCACAAGACTGTGACTTCTCACAGGCACAGTAATGATGACAACGTAAATATATCAATAATAAATCTCCTACCTCTCAATTCTAGGAGTTGAGGGCATTTTTATTTTCAATAATACTAAAAACAATGAAGGAGCAACCTACTAAAGAATCTACAAGCCCATTTCAAATGCAATCCTGTATACAAAGAAAATAAATGACTGTTCCCACAGAGTTCATTTTAGGGTTTATCATATTGAAACACGATGTCACAATAAAATATCATTAAGGAAGGAAATGTATTCAAAGAGGCTGCCCATTTCACTGCTTTTTAAACTTCAATTCACACAAAAGGCAGACTTTACCTTTGCTGCTTCTTTCAAGTGATATCACTATAAAAATGGATACCATCTTTTTTTTTTTTTTAAGAACTTTTATTGAGATACGGTTAACAGACAATAAATAGCATATATTTACAGTGTACAATTTGGTATCCCAATCTCCCAATTCATGCCCCCCAACCCTCTCCGCTTTCCCCAATTGGTGTCCATGTGTTTGTTCTCTACATCTGTGTCTCTGTCTCTGCCTAGCATTTCCTCTTTCATAGTTGTTAGCATTTGCCTTATGTATTGAGGTGCTCCTATATTGGGTGCATATATATTTATAATTGTTATCTCCTCCTCCTGGATGGATCCCTTGATCTTTATGTAATGTCCTTTCTTCTCTCTTGTAACATTTTTTATTTTAAAGTCTATTTTATCTGATGTGACTATTGCTACTCCAGCTTTCTTTTGATTTTCATTTGCATGGAATATCTTTTTCCATCCCCTCACTTTCAGTCTGTATGTGTCCCTAGGTCTGAAGTGGGTCTCTTGTAGACAGCATATATATGGGTCTTGTTTTTGTATCCATTCAGCCAGCCTGTGCCTTTTGGCTGGTGCATTTAGTCCATTTACATTCAAGGTAATTATTGATATGTATGTTCCTATTACCATTTCCTTAATTGTTTTCTTTTTGTTTTTGTAGGTCCTTTTCTTATGTTTCCTGCTTAGAGAAGTTCCTTTGGCATTTGTTGTAAGGCTGGTTTGGTGGTGCTGAATTCTCTTAGCTGTTGCTTGTCTGTAAAGCTTTTGATTTCTCTGTCGAATCTGAATGAGATCCTTGCTGGGTAGAGTATTCTTGGTTGTAGGTTCTTCCCTTTCATCACTTGAAATATATCATGCCACTCCTTTCTGGCTTGCAGAGTTTCTGCTGAGAAATCAGCAGTTACCCTTATGGGAGTTCTCTTGTATGCTATTTGTCGTTTTTCCCTTGTTGCTTTTAATAACATTTCTCTGTCTTTAATTTTTGTCAATTTGACTACTATGTCTTGGCGTGTTTCTCCTTGGGTTTATCCTGCCTGGGACTCTCTGCACTTCCTGCACTTGAGTAGCTATTTCCTTTCCCACGTTAGGGAAGTTTTCAACTAGAATCTCTTCCAATATTTTTTCGGGTCCTTTCTCTCTCTCTTCTCCTTCTGGGACCCCTATAATGCGAATGTTGGCGCGTTCAACATTGTCCCAGAGGTATCTTAGACTGTCTTCAGTTCTTTTCATTCTTTTTTCCTTATTCTTTTCCGCATCAGTGATTTTCACCATTCTGTCTTCCAGGTCACTTATTCGCCCTTCTGCCTCAGTTAATCTGCTGTTGGTTCCTTCTAGTGTATTGTTCATTTCAGTTATTGTGTTGCATATCTCTGTTTGTTTGCTCTTCAATTCTTTTAGGTCTTTGGTAAACTTTTCAATCTTTGCATCCAGTCTTTTTTCAAAGTCCTGGACCATCTCCACCATCATTATTCTGAATTCTTTTTCAGGAAGGGTGCCTATCTCCTCTTCATTTAGTTGTTTTTCTGGGGTTTTATCCTGTCCCTTCATCTGGTACAAAGTCCTCTGCCTTTTCATTTTCTCTATCTTTCTGTGGCTGTGGTTTTCACTTTCACAAGACGAAATACTGCTGATACTGCTTGATACTGCTTGATACTGCTGTCTGCCCTCTTGTGGAGGAAGCTCTTTAGGAGGCTCGTGTGTGCTTCCTGATGGGAGGGACTCCCCATCTTTAGGAAGTTAAAGAATTTGAATAGCTTGCTAGCTCAATTCGGTAGAAAGTAACTAGTAGAGTTCATTTTGATTCAAAAAAGGAACTTCTGATTCTTTACTGGTTACTTCAACTCTCTTGCCTCTCCTCTGAATACTGTAGTATGCTATCTAGAGTAATATTTATACATTCATTCATTCAACAAACAATAAGGGAACACCTACTACTATTATCAGGGACTAAGCCAGGTGATCTGAGAACAAGGGTGAACAAAAACAATTCCAGCTCTAAAGGGACATAGAATTTACTGGAGTACATACAATAACAATGAAGTGACGAAATAATGTGTTCATCGTTTATTTTGGCATCCACCTGGTTTCCAACCATCTAATTGGTCTCTCTCTGGTGAAAAAGCACATAGCAATCTGGCTCAAGCACTGACATATTCACTAACTTCTTTAGCACCCTGTAACCCCTCCTTTCGAGTCTTTCTAACAAAGTAACATGAATTAACCGCCACATGACTCTCACATATTGTTTAAACCAGTACTGAAGGTCAACTTAAAATTAAGATAGTAATTATTAAAATACCCCTGCAAACACACATACTCGCAAACACACCCACCCCTAAACATCCTGTAAAACAGGCTGAGGTTTACAGGCACAAGCACGCTCACCTTCACGGTGCTGACAAGCTGCCCATCAATGTAGAGGGCTGCAGTGCTGTTCTTCAGCATCCCTTTGCTCATCACCAGAACCAGATGATGCCACTGTCCCTCAATGATCAGTTCTCCACAGCGGAAGCGAGCACAGCATGGCAGGATCTCATAGAAAGAAGATTCTTCACTAAAATCATCAACTAAAATGAAGAGGGAACAGAAATTAAAAACTCAACATCACCCTCATTCTAAGAGTTACTCATATCTAGATTCTGACTCTGTTACAATAATATGATGATGATGTAAATGAAAATACCCTATTCATTCAATAACTTTACCTGTGGGGATATATGTATAAATACAGCTGATTCACTTTGCTGTACAGCAGAAACTGACACAACCGTGTAAAATAATTATACTCCAATAAAGAGCTTAAAAAAAATAACTTTACCTGTAGTAAAAAGTAAAACCTGGGATATATTGTGCTTTGTTCTGCTCAAGATACATATAGTTAAAATCAAATAAAGTGATAATAATATAAAAAAAGTAAAACAAGACAGTAAAATAAAGTTATGAGAGACAACAAAAAGAGATTAGTTGATTATTACCTGCTATGATCTGTTACAAAAGGTCTTTTAAAATCCTAGTTTGACATGCATTTGATTATAGCACTGGTTAGAAAAATAACCAAGAAAATTAAAAGTTTTATTCTTGTTTTATGCTCTGTTCAATGAGACAGGGGGGCAACTATCTGTTCTCAGTTTGTGGCTGTCTGCCCTGACCCCTGTCTGACAACAGCTGGTAGTAAGTAGGTGATTTATGGAGTGGAAAGGTATTTTTTTGGTCCAAGTTTCCTGCTTCACCTGACAACTCTGGTGATTTGCTAACATTTGCAATCACTTCTTGACTCTAATCTGGCTTCTCTCTGCTAGCCAGTATGCTGCCAAATCACGCTAGGAAATAATGGGTTAACGTAACAGCAAGATAGTTAAAAATTAATTTATCTTTTATAAGAACTCAAAAGAAGGTGGGACAGCAGCAGAAATCCAGATGTTGAAAATTCATTCTTCCCTCTACCTTAAGAAAAATTTTTAATCTTAACCATGTACCTTAAAGCAGACCCAATGGTTTTTAGCACAAGCACATATAATACACTGAAAATTAAAAGTTTAAATTATTTGAAGAACTGCAAATAAAATATTCTACTTCTGGAATCTTAAAATATTTGCATATGCCAAAATGCCAAGATTATATTTTTCAATGACAATTCAGAAGATATATTTACTGATCAGTTAGGACCACTATGAAGACAGCATCTTATCCATAGGTGACTTAACTAGGAAGACACTTGAATAAATTAGGCAAAAAGCAGGGTCAAATAGCTTTGAAAGGTCTAGTCTTATGGACCAAGGGAGGCGAAAGAAAAGATAAAAGGTATGCGTGAAACAAAGAACTGTTCCCTCTCCCTTTCCTGGTTAATAGACTGAATCTTCTTGAGAAGTGTAGAAGATATTACTTATAAAAATTTTCTGAGAGCTTCACATTCTGACTCAGGCTTAAACTAAGATATACCCAGCATTCAGTGGTATGTCAGGATATTTGGTGAGTCAACTGGTTTCTGACAACTCTCAGTTACCAAAGGTATCTTAATGGTCTATAGCTGTTCAGAGGTAATAGTAACATTGTTTGTATTACTAATGTATCTGTTACTACAATTTCTAGTGACATATAGACTATCACAGTCTTGCAAATTATATTTAGTGAAAATGATATAGAGTTAGAAAACATTTTTTAATGAAATACCCCTAGATCTACTTCTAACTTTTCCATTAAATTCTATCCTCTTTCCAAATTCTCCATTATTATTCAATTTTCTCATTATTTCCCTTTCAAGTAATGTCTACTTCTTTTCCTTTATTTTTCCTTCTTCTCATTCATTCATTTATACTTTTAAATAATATCTGTGGGCCTAGTATATGCTAGGCACTATTTTAGGGGGCAGGGCCTAGATTACAAAGATAATAACACTGTGTGTGAGAACGTAAGAGCTCTAGTAAGGTAGACGGGCTGAAACAAAATAAGGAACTCAAATCTGTGAAGCCCAGATAGGTGATAAAGAATATTAAACACAGGCTAAGAGAGTGGGCACAGGGAGGAAAGGAAGACTCAAGAAGCGTTAAGGAGGCATCATACAGTAAGACTGAGTAGAAGGGGTGGTGTCTTCAAGGATGACTTGAGGCTTCTAGATGGGGTAACTGCTAGTGAGGGTGTCATTTACCGAGACAGGAAAACAGAAGGAGATACAGGTTTTAAGAACAAATATTACAGTTTGAGTCTTTTCAGGAGGACTATTCATATTAAGATGTCTAATATGCAGTTGAAAATATGAGGACAAAGCCTGGGACACAGACAAATTAAAATTTTTTAACTTCAGAATCCCTGGGGGTAAAAAGACCTAATGCTAACAGAACCTGACGTTTTCTCACGAAGAACAGGTTGAGTACAAAGACTAAACATAAGAGGCTGAAGAATACCAATTTTAAGGGGAAGATGGAAGAGAAAGCTCTTGGAAGAAATTGCGAGAGAGGTCAGAGGAATAGTGAAAGAGCAAGGAGTGCGGATCTCCAACTGAAGACTGAAGACAGTTTTAATTAGCAAGAAAACATTAACAGGCTCAAGTGCCACAAACAGGGCAAATAAAGTGTCCACCAGGATTTTAAAGCACTTACTGTACTGATGCCTAACTGTGCTGATCATGATGAAGAATCCTAAGTAAGACAAGAAGTCTTACAATCTAACTGAGGAGCTAACATTCATATTCAATTCATACGTGAATACCAGCCACAGGTGAAGCAATATGTGCTATTATTTTATTTAGTTAAAAGACAAAATCAGATAATAAAAAAGAGGTGTGTGTGTGTATATGTTTGTGTCTATATATGCTTATATGCTTATTCACATATGTGAATACATGCTTATATTCAGAGCAAAGAAAATTCAGTGAACTGAGATATTCGTGAATGCCTTGAGTTTGAAGTTCTATTGTATAGCAACATAATGTTATGGCATGTTGCAGGGAATTGGGGAATTAGGATTATTAAATGGCCTATATTAAGACCTGAAGGTAAGTGATGAACAAAGTAATTAAAATGTTATTGTGTCTAGCACAGAGTGGCACATATGGTAGGCAGGTGCTCAATGAATATTCAATAGTTAAGCAGAATTCACAGCCAATGAAAATCCTAACTAAAATATATTAAACAAGCATCCTGCTTTCCTAGCAAAAGCTGTGATTTCTTGGCAAGTAGAGGTGAATCCTTATTTTAGGAACTCTCTCCGCTGTTTTCTAAGTCTCTTGAAAATGAAAGTGCCTTAAAATTTCACTGGTAAACAATATTCCAGATTTCATATAACCTGTTCTATTCTGTAATAAGTTAAATTAGAAAAGAATTACCAGCTGGACCTTAAAACTGATTATTAAAATGAAGTTTGGTACTTTTAAGAATCACAAGAAACAAAAAAGAAAAAGACAGACACTGACCATAGTTTTGGAGTAGTTCCTCTTTGGTGGAGACAATCAGAGATCGGTCTTTTGCTGACAGGATTATGGCAAGGCACACGTAATGCTGCTCAGAAGAATTTGCTCGACGAACAATGGTAAGAAGCCTGACAGGGTGGTTATGTGGAGGAGAGCTGAAATGTTCAATGCAAAACCAGCTGGAGTAGCTTAGGCCAGATGGAGGAGGGAAGAATCTTTCACCTAAAGTGAAAACAGAAAAATAACAATGAAAGAGTTTGTGTTGATTCATATTTATATTTTAACAAGATGCCCCCCAAAAGCAAAATCTTTAAATAAAAGATAATCTACTGAAGTAAAAAAAAAAAGAATCTCATAAACAGAGAAAGTAATATTTACCAGAACCAATGCCGCTGACCACGGCCCCGTCGGTAAGCCCTGTTGTGACGGCATTGTTTGTAGGGGCGTTATGAGGGGCCAAACTGGGCAGGAACAGGCATCTGTTAAAGAAAAGAC
The DNA here is from genome assembly GCF_030028045.1 of Hippopotamus amphibius kiboko. NCBI lineage: Eukaryota > Metazoa > Chordata > Mammalia > Artiodactyla > Hippopotamidae > Hippopotamus > Hippopotamus amphibius. The sequence goes on from NC_080188.1 coordinate 55,097,827, forward strand.
ATCATACGTGTTAGAGAGCACCTGCTTGCTTCTCTTATTACTATGTACTTACCACACTGACATAAACAACCATTATTTGAGGGTAACCAGAGATAAGAGATCATGGAATAAGTCTGGAGGCCTAACAAAGTCCTTTCCTTCTTTTGATTATGTGAGAATATCAAAAGATAGATGTAATAAATCTCCACTTTTAAAAATTCATATTTTAAAAAAATCATAGTATAATTTGCCCATGGTAAAATGCACCAGAGGATAACCCTGTTCAAGACATTGGAACAATTTCATCACCGCAGAAAAAATTCGCTTGTGACCATTTCTAGCGAGTCACTCTCCCCTGTTAACACTGTTCTGATTAGTTTTGCCCAGTCCCTAACATGTTTTAATACATTGTTTGATAATAACCCATGACAATGCTCTTAAAATACAATTTATAGTTTTAGATCAACGTATAAGAATCCCACAACTAGTAAAAACATGGATCTTTTCTCTTAGCATTTATGTCCACTTCGAGGCTGACACACTTTATAAACATCCTCTTCTAGATTCATTACAGATTCTTTTTTTTCTTTAATGATTAATATACTTTATTCTAGAACTTTGGTTTAAACTTATTTTTTATAAGCGGAGGAGAGCCTCTCTCTCTCTCTTTTTTTTTTTGGCCATGTGGCTTGCGGGATCTCAGTTCACCAACCAGGGATTGAATCCGGGCTACAGCAGTGAAAGCCTGGAATCCTAACCACTAGTCCACCACAGAACTCCCTATATTCTTTATTGTTACTTCTGCTATTACAGTTTTCTTTTTTGCCACTTGAAAGTATTTATTTGTTTAATGTGATAGTATCTTACACATTCTAAGTATTCAGTTACTAATACTTAGAATGTGTAAGATACTAAGTTAGGTAATTTGAGGGAAAAAGTGACAAAACCTAGCCAAAGAGCTTTTAATACACTTTTCACTTGCATATTATCTGTAACTTGATTGTACTAAATCAGAGGTTGACAAACACTTTCTAGAGCAGCCCAGAGCATAAATATTTCATGCTTTGCAGACCTGATAGCCTCTATCATGACTTTGTAGTCTCGCATGAGAGCAGCCATAGATAATACACATACATCAATGAATGTCGCTGTGTTACAATCAAATTTGTTTACAATAAAAGAAAAAAAGAATTTACAAAAACAGATTTGGACCGTGGACCTTAGATTGCTAACTCCTATACCATATCAATTATTTAATAATAAATAATTAAAAATAATTAAATCTAAAAATCTTAACGTGCTCAAGGAACTCAATCATTTGAAAATATACAGCATGTACCAAATTTTAATCACGTAGATTTAAAACCAAAGATCTATTTCTCAAAGGCAAGACTGAGGCATAAAAGAAAGTAATAAGGCTTGGCTACCTGGCAAATTTCTTACCCAAACCCTTCAAGGGATGTGTCAAATTCAACAAAAGCTGGAGTAACTGATGACCCATGAAGTCTGATGTCATGTGGGGTTGTCATGGAGACCAGACACTTCACCCTGGTCAGAGGTACAGTACTTCCTTCTGCAGATTTCACTAGGCTCTTGCTTATCCGGTAATGGTTATCTTCATGTGAGCTGAAAACATTATCGGAACCCAGACCTTCCACAGATGTGATCATACTACCTGTAAGTCAAAGAAAACCTCTTGGGAAAAATATTATGTACATTTCTAAAATGACTTTAGCAAGGCTGATTAATTTTAAATGTGACTCTTCAGTTTCAATATATACAATGATTTTATTTTTAAACTCCAAAGCTATTATCTAGTTTTAATGTAACTTATGTTCATTTAAAAACTTAAACAGTATATGTTTTTACTTTGTTATATATTACTAAAGTAATAAACACATTGCAGAAATGTCAAAAACTACAGAGTACAAGCAAAGATCGGCTAGAAAAAGAATAAAAATCACCAATGACCACTATCCAAGCCATTGTTACAGTAAAATTTAATATAAGCTACAGTTAATAATGTTTATAAAAACCAGATTATATTTTTATTACACAAAGTAATTTACTATTTCTCTTTGAGAAGAAAAAATATTTGAGAAGTATTATAATGGAAAGAAACAGGTCATTTTTCTTATAAAAAAAAAATCATAGATAAATAGCAGAAACTCACTTCTCCCATTTTCTCCCCATTTTTAATTCTTCCCTTACAACTATTAAAATTAAACTTGTGGGGCTTTCTGGGTGGCGCAGTGGTTGAGAATCTGCCTGCCAATGCAGGGAACATGGATTCAATCCCTGCTCCAGGAAGATCCCACATGCCACGGAGCAACTAAGCCCGCACGCCACAACTATTCAGCTTGCGCTTTAGAGCCCATGAGCCACAACTATTGAGCCCATGTGCTGCAACTCCTGAAGCCCACGTGCCTAGAGCTCGTGCTCCGCAACAAGAGAAGCCACGGCAATGAGGAGCCCGTGCACCACAACGAAGAGTAGGCTCCACTCACAACTAAAAGAAAGCCCGTGCACAGCAAAAAAGACCCAAAACAGCCAATAAATATTTATTTATTTAAAAAGTTAAACCTGTGATCACAAAAATTCTTGAATTTAAAAATTCCTATATGCATGTAAATGGTAACAATTTCAAGAACAAAAAAAAACACCAAAATTTAAACAAGCTGTTTTATTCTTTCAGGAATACATTATAAATGTAATGGAGAAAATATTCCCTCTCAAGATAAATCACATGAATTTAACTGTTTCCCTCTTAAGTGTGCTAAGCATTCAGACAACCATAAAAATATTTCAATATTCTCTTGGAGAAAGGAACTATTTTTGTCAATTCTAAGGAACTGCATAAAGTACAAAAACAACAATAACAAAAATATATATACATGCAGGGGATTGTATGTTAATTGATAAGAAAAATTGAAATATTCTGTTTTCCAGTAAAACTGTGTTGGAACTCAAAAGATCTTAATGTTTCCAAAACACAGTATTCACTAACCACTGATAATAAACTGCAGGAGGAAATATTAAGATTGAAATAATGGTTGACGGTTATTTACACTCTGATTCTCACTGGGAAAAAAGGGGCTGAACTAAATGATTACTATATCCTTTAAAAATAGGTATTCTACTCTTCTAAGTTTCATTCTTTCCTGCTACACTAGTAATGGTCACTTCAATCCATCAACACAAATGCCTTAACTATGGCTAACAATGAGACAAAAAACTGTACAGTTAAAACCCACCAAACAATTGAATTAACACCAGGAGGAAATGCAGGGCATCCAAGCTCACTATTGAGAGCACTCTTAGCCCTCAGTTCTTGAGTAGATAGAATCTGGTGCTGCTCCATGGTCTATGCCAGATGGGTAGGCAGTGCCTACATTCTGCTAACACCCCCCACTCCATCACCTTTCTATCAGCCTAATGCAAAAACTTCTCTTCCTTGGAGCCCCCTCAACAGCAATCCTAACACACCCCTCTCTACGAAACTGCCATCTACTGTTGCTGGCATTTCACTCACCTCTTTCTTGTACTAATTCCTGCTAGTGCACTGAGGGATGTCAGGGTCCACATGAACAACCTATCTAACACCTCACCTCTATGATCACCTTTTCTCCAATGAGCTTCACCTCAACTTTACTCCAGAGCCAGAATCTGAGCACAGCAGCCTTTTCCTTGCTTGCCTCACCACTTCAATTTCGATTCCCATTATCCTACCTCACTCCCCCAGTTCACCCATTCTTTTTCTCTCACTACACTTGCCCAGCCATTCTTCTCCAGCCCAGTCATCTACCCCTTTTCTCCCAGCCTATCACTAGCTGCTTCACTTTACTTCTTCTCCTATCTACCCTATACTCCTTGGTGTATCTCTTCAATTATTTTTATTAGTATTTTAAATTTCCTATCCTCCATGTCCTCCTAGCCACAGCCTGTTAATAATCCAATCAACCTGCAAAGCCACAGCCTGTTAATAATCCAATCAACCACTCTAGTTTAGGCAGCAAAGGCTAACTGAGAAAGGGAAAGAAATTATGGATCCTCTGAGAAACAGGTATTCCCCCTTCCAAGCCGAGCGGCATTCTCATCTCCTCTGGATCTTGCCGGTATCAATGACTCCGCCATCCCCATCTGCCCGCTTCTCCAGTCAACCAATGAGATCTTATGTTTTTCTCTTTAAGTAACAACGAATGAAAAGCAACAACAAACCCTGCTCTTTCTTTTCTTTTATAGTCAAACTTCTTGAAATAATATTCATCCCCTACGTGATTTTCATTTATAAGATAAACCAAAAAAGGGAACTTCAAAGGTCAACTTACTTCTCATCTCTGGCTCATAACTCAGTGAACTTGGTTTGTGGACCCTATATTGTTTCAGCAATTTTTTGTCCCAGGCACCACAATTTAATGGACTTGCCAAACGTAAAAACTCCCTAAAGAAGAGACAAAGCAAAGTTATTTCTTGATTGGGAACATTACATAATCTATAAACTAAACACACCAAAAATGTGATTTAATGAATTATAACAGACTAATTAAAAATACTAAAGCAATCAGTTATTATAATATACAATGTTAATTTTATGTTTTAATTCACCAAGCACTGAAAAGAGCACCAAATACTGTGAAAAGTTAGAAAATGAAACCTGAGGAGCATGTTCTGCTGGAATGTGATGGGCAGAAACACAGTGAAGTGTCAAGGGGTTACACAAATAGAAGCCCTTTATATCCAGTCATTTATGGCATCATGTAAAAGGAAAAAAATAAAATAAAGAATACTTCCCTGAATTTTCAACTCCCTACAGCAGAAAAAACAAATACTTAAAGGTCAGGTACCCTCTGCCAGTTTTTCACATAGAGTGTGATACACAATTAGCTTATAACCTATGGCTTATCAGCAGCTAGGTGCCTGTACCATCATGTGACCTTTTCTTAAATTCATTCACTGTGAAAACTGAGCATGTCCAAATGGTTGGTTTCCATTGCTTACTCTGTGTACCTAAGTAGGTGGTATAAGTTATTTAGTAAAATACAAGTATTAGGTATGAGATAGTCTCTTTCACTCATTCACTTTCTCTACTTTTAAAGTAGCAGATCACCAAAAAGGATATCACGGGAAAATCTCCATGCTGTTTTCAAAATTTTAGGTCTCTGAATATATTTACAATGTGACAGTCAAAGTGAGTAGAGACTGTCTCAATCATCTTAGATTACCAAGGCCTAGCACACTGCCCTATACAATACTGTTTAAAAAATGTTAACCGCAGAGGTTTTTCTTAATCCACCATTAGCTTGGAGTCAGTTAAAAAATATAAATTACAAATAGAGTCCAACCATTTTTAAGAAAGTTCCAGGTCCTTTAACAGCAGAAAAAAGTTATTTTATAAAGAGAGCAGCTTATGTTCTGAAAGTGACAATATATAGAAATGTATTTTTTTAAGCAGGGATAAGATGATTTAAACATTAAATCTATTTGGCCAGGTAATTTCAAGGGAAGTATTTTTTTTATTGTTGTTTTATCCCTAAAACCAATGCACTGTTTCTCTTATATTAAAAAAGGTTATTCAAATATACCTATTTCTTGAATGGCTAAACTGTGCAAGCTATATCCACACCATGGAATACAACTCAGCAATAGAAAGAAACAAACTCTTGATAACAATTTAGATGCAAGGTCATATACTGTATGATTTAATTTACATAACATTTTCAAAGTGACAAAATTATGGAGACGGAGAACAGATTAGTGGTTCTTGGAAACCACTAACGGTTAGAAACTACTAGTGGTTACACATAGTGGTAAGGGAAGTGGATATGATAATAAAGGGGTAGCTCTGGGGACTCCGTGACATCTTAACTGTGTGACGGTTACATCAACCTGACACAAGAGATAAATAACAGGGAACTACTGCATACATGGATACATTTTACCAATGTCAGTTTCCTGGTTTTGATATTGTATAGTAGTGACACAAGATGTAACCACTGGGGTAAACAGGATGATCCGGACACAGAATCTCTCTGATCTATCTTTACAACCTCCTCTGAATCTATAATTATTTTAAAATTTAAAAAGTGTTTCTTAAAAGAGTTTGTACACATAAAATGTTCTTAACTATAAAGTAGATGCAAGTCATATAAATATAACATGACTTCATTTTTAAAGGAAAGTGAGAGTTTGCTGGATTCAAGTAGAAGTGACCAAGGGACAAAAACATCTTTGTTTATTAATAAACAGATTTATCTAAGTGCTGCATTTTGAGCATTTTGCCCATTTTTGTTGTTTTCTGGTTTTGCCCACAGATAACTAAATGTATGTTTATTAAAGCAAGAACTCTTGACTTTACGCTCTAGAAATGGCCGTTACTAACGGTGGCTTATTTGAATGTGAGGAAGAGAACATACTGACCTCAGCACCATGGGCTCCAGAGCCTGAGAGGCTAATCGTTCAAACATCCGCTGGAGAGGAGGGTGCAGTGAGTGGTCCTCATCAGCCAGTGCAGCGCTGCACCGCTGCAGCAGTCGTGCATGGAGACCAGCTTCACACATGACTTGCTGGTTTCTTTCTGTGTGCACCAGTGATTGTAAAATATTTGCCACGGCAAGTTGAAGGTCCAAAGCATGCTGGAGTTAACAGAGAATTCACGCCACCAGGGCATTCTTAGTAAGACAGGTGACAGTTCTCTCCTTTTAACAGTTGAAGCACACCTTTTAATATGAGGTCTCTACATGCTTCAAATTGCATTCAGACGAATTAAGTAGCTGACTTACAGGGACACAGCAACTCCAGAATGTGGCTAGGGAAATATTTCTGGTCTTCATTTTGCTAGAAGCATACCTAGCTGGACTCCATTCTCTTTCAAGTCTTTCATGTTACATGACTATATACAACTAATAGTATTTTTATTTTTATAGAAATAGTGGGTATAAACATTTTTCATGGTAGACAAATAACCAGTTTAAAAGAAGACCTACTGTTGACATTTGTGACACTTTAGGCCTTAGAAATCATACAACATTTTAAATAAAACTCAAACTCCAGTTCAAACTCTTGAGTGCTGCAAGTGAAAATACATAAATAGCCTCACAATGGTACCTTCAGTCATTTTTTCTTTCTGTATTATTAACGATTTCCACTGCTGAGCAGGATGTACAAGGAGAAACAGAATTACTTTAGTACCAGAAGTGTCTTGGTTGCAGTTTGACAAATGAATTGTATTCCAAAATATACATATCTATTACTCATTAAGAAAGTTAAGACTCAGACAGAAGAATCCTATTTTTTTCCTTTACCTGCTTTTGCATGTGATATAGAAAGGTCCCATGTCACTTTCTCGGCCCCACTCCCTTGCTCATGCAGTCACACCCTCCACTCATTAAAGACGGGAAGGAACTAATAGATTGAAGCTTACTTCTGGCTGTGTCACTGACCCAACAGAGGCCAGGAGGTCCAGCATAGCAAGCATGGCTCCAGGATGGATGATGACAGCATCAGAACTCTGGAAAGATGAAGTTGCCACATGTAGTTTCAGGTCAGCAACAGTTTTAGGAGGGTAGACGGGGGGAGTTGAAACAGAATGATATGTATGCCTATAAAAAAGAAAGAAGGGTAATTGGGTATTTAATTTCAATCACATTCGCTGTTCATTCTCTTCATCTTCTGTTACTTTTCTCCACTGAGTAAAAAAAGCCTTATAATTAAGGGTTGGGTTACAGAACATCTTAATGTTGGGAAATTAAAAAACAATATATTATCAATTCTTAATGAGTCACATATAGACAATTTAACTATCAATTCTTTGAGGCTCTTATACGTTTTCACCATTTACGATTTGGATTATTTCATTAAAGAATGGCACATGATGACTAGTTAACATTGCTCTATGGTATATTTGAACGTTGCTAAAAGAGTAGATCCTAAAAGTTCTCATCACAAGGAAAAAAAAACCATTTTTTCCTTCAAACTCCTTAAGATGGTGGATGTTAACTAAACTTATTGTGGTAATCGTTTTGCAACACGTGTAAGCCAAGTTATTATGATGTACACCTTAAACGTACACAGTGCAGTATGTCAATTATATCTCAGTAGAACTGAAACAAAGAAAAAAAAATACGTGAGAAGATATAAAGAATAGGTGAAATTATAGTGCTTCAAAGCTCTAAGAAAGATGATAGTTTTGATAATTTGTGATGAGAGTACGAGTTATATGAAGGCCCTCAGTGAGACTGTTTTCTTTGAAATTTCCTATGTGTTTTTAACCTTTCCTTAAACCACGGGTAATACAATCAAGAACAAACAAGACCAAAGTGGCCTACTCCGCAACCAGTTCAAGAGTCAGAGGTGGCTCAGAATCCTGGCCACCTGACAACAAATGTACTTAGCACCAAGGGAGTTCTCTTTTAGCTTCTTTGGAACTACAGTCATCCTCTTTTGCATTATACTCCCTACCACTGAGAATAGTCATCACAATTTTTATAAACTTGGGATATTTTACGTAACGAGCTTCCATGAGTTAGAAAGCCTAGCCATGCCCTGAATACACAACATTTCTTCTCATCAATGATCTCCACCTTCTATTTCATACTCTTCTTCTGCAATTCATGAGTTTTGCACATTTTGTATCTTGGCACAAGGAAACAGATGCTTGTGGCTTCAGCCTATGGGAGCTCTTTGTTCCAATGATTTGGTTTCAGCATAATTTGTCTAATGCTGAGCTCTGTCACTGAGAGCAGTGCAGTTTCAGCTCTCTGGCACAAGAGCAGCTTGGGAAACAGATGCTTTAAGTCACTAACTTAGAAGCAAAGAACTGGCACTGCCATTTTTTTTTTAAAGTATCATTCTCTTTTTAACACAGATTCTAGGAAAGGATTCAGCTTCACTTAAAAAAAAAACAACACACACGTGCTCTACTGTTTATTTAAAGTCAGCATATCTTCCACCTACTCATTTTTTTTTCACTCCCTCTTTTTGGTTTTTTTTCTGCTTTTTTTCAGATTTACTTTCTAAACTTACTAGGATAAATTTCTAAATGCTTATTAACAACAAGTATCCTCCTCCTATGTTTCTCCCTTTATTCTTTAAAATATTTTGACATACCTAGAAAAAAGATTCATAATTCCTCTATCGTGTAACAGGAACTCCAAATCATTAAGAAATTTCATAAAAATTGTTTTCATTACACATAAAAAGTAACCCAAATTTGAGAAGTAACATCAATTCTAATTGTATATTCCAGTTACAGGCCTTCACAAATTACTTCTGAGTCGCCAATTTAATATAAATTTGAACTTAAATTATTGATATGTATATAGCTAAGAAGCCCTTTATGTTTTTGGGAGCTGAACACATTACTATTATAGTAGTAAACTTGTAAATCTTATATAGAAAAATATTCTAATGTAGGAATTACATTATTCTTCTCAAACTAGAAAAATACTGCAAACACTGTAGAAATCCAGAACATGGTATTTATTAAGTAAAATTAGGTCTATTTTCACAGTCATGTAACATTAATTCTTACTAAGTCACTTAGGTACCACGTTTTAGAGATTGTGGTAAGCTTATTAAATGGATAATGACCAAGCAAGACCTAACCATTTGCAAAGATAGGATAAAATGATATTTTGAAATTTAGTTAATTTTTATGTTGCAGTTACTTTTAAAGCATAAAGAAATCGCTACTTAATATTTCAATCTAAATTCTCATGCACATTTAAGACTTATCTACTTCTTTTGGGAATATATAATTAAATATTTAAATTCTGAATTTATTTATTTTATCTTAATTATCATCAAGTGTGTACAGGCACTAAGTAATGGACACCATGTTCGAATAACTAGTACTCGCCACTTTTTTTGCTACTGCAGATATATAATGAGAGTCTTGGTTAATATTTTTATTATGTTTTCACTTCCTCTGTGATTGAATATTGTTCAGCATAATTCTGTCCCATTATGCCTTCTGAATAATGAAAAAAAAATTATAAGTTTTAGTTTTCCAAAATTAGGTTTCCTACTTCTTTTTCCTTCAATTCTCAAAATAATCAGAGAAGACTCTCCAAGATTTTACATGCTACACAAGTATCACAAGTCACAATTTCCTTAGTATCTTAATTTCCACAAGCCATAAAACTAACATGATGTTAGTTTTTCCCTTTGCAAAAAACAAAAAAACCCAAAAAACCCCCAAAAAACTGTTTTGCCACAAGAAAGAGATGCCCATAAGCTGATGTAATTTGAAATGTTCTTAAGATAGTCTAACTTCAAAAGTTACTATACTGTGAAAGAAAAACACCTTTCTTTATTAGCTTATGAGTCTTATCACTGAGCCAAATGTATGTAACCTGACAAGAATGGCAACCTGAAAATGTCAACACTGATCTTATTATTGGCATGAACAGCACTGGGAGTTTCCTTGGGGTAACATCAACTTGTAAACCAGATTATAATTCCCATGGATAAGACACACTCAACTACAACCGTTGATTCAGTGACAGTTTCCCCTTAGGTCAAAGCCAGGACATTCTTACACCTAGTTGTGCTGCAAATGACAAAATGTTTTTGATCGAAGGCCTTAAACAACTATGACATGGAATAAAATGCCGTTTTCCCTTTGTCAAATTACTATTTAAATAAATAGTAGCTTCTGATAGATATTTAAATATTTGTTCCCTTAATCTGTGAATTTCTACTGAAAGTATTTTATGGTTTTTGGTTAATACTTAATGAATTTAAACACAGCTGTTTTTAAGCCTTTACCATGTATGAGAGAATCATAAATGTGATTTTTTTTAAATGATTAAAACTATTTAGTAATTGAAACTATTTTTCTAACATCCAGTAGTTCTGTGGGATAGTGGGCACACGTGAATCTTCCAACACAAAGTATACCTTTTACATTATTCATTTTAGCTACAGAAAAATACACTAGGTCAACTCAAACTGATTTTATAATATCTTGACTCAAGAACTGCTCTTAAAAAAATAGTAGTTTTTAAATACAAATACATTGAACAATGCTAAATTCATTTAAGACTATTCTGAACTATGCCATGATTTACTAGAAGAAAATGAGCTGTAAGCTCCAGTGTAAATTTAAGAGAAAAAGGAAAATATAAGCCCATATATCTAATGATTACTATTAAAATATATTAAAATACCAAATTTATAACAAATACTCCAAATTTAGTACTAAATTAACTCCAAGCGTGCTCAAGTTTCAAAATCTGAACTTCAGAAATAAAATTAAACAACACAGCAAAACCTGAGGATTCATTTTTAAAAAGCCACAATGGAAGAATATTAATACAACACTTCAGGACTTGCACTTGGTTATGATGAAAACAGGGGAAGGAAGAGTATTTGGTGCCAAGTGCACAGACTATGATCATTTTAAGTACAGGTTGCAAATGGAATCCCAAATGGATCTTAATTGTACTCTTGTCAGTCAAGTGCTGGTTCTTTATAGTCACAAGCTTTATGTATGAAGTAGACTGCATCAGCTTAGAAAGAGATTTACATGCAACTGATGAAAGTGGGAGCTAGGATAGGTTTTTTAATTCACTTTTTCAAAGGTTAGCTTGCTACGTCTTCATAACAGCATTACATTTCAGCTGGCTGAACCAGACTGAGAAAATACATATTTCCTCAGCCAATGCTCGAATGTTCATTTTGAAGTAATACTAAAAACCAAAGAATGATCCCAAGCACATTTAAAGTGAAAAGAAAAAGTAGAAAAGTTTTCTACTTAAAGAGTAGAGGCATTACATCCTCATTTCTAAATTAATTTTAATAAAATATATGCTGGCTCTAAAATGGATATTTTAAATAATAAGAGTTGGGTGACAAAATTCTACATGTCCATATCTTCACAGCATCAACACATTTCACACTCAAAAATATACTCAGCAGAAGCTGACAATTTTAAAAACAAAAACAAAGAAATCAAATAGAAAAAAGAATGAAGTTACAAAGCACAAAATCCACATTAATATATGAGGATGAGTCAAAAATTATCCGCACTCTGGCTGTAGAATTTATTTTAATTAACTTTTAGAAAAGACAAATACATCATTTTGCAACGTAATCTCCTTGTTTTTCAATACACTTTGTCCATCTGTCAACAAGCTTTCATATTCCTTCATTAAAAAATGTTTTAGGCTGAGCTGCGAGCCACAAATGCACTGCTGTCTTCACTTCTTCATCAGAAGTGAATCTTCGTCCTCACAGGGCTGCTTTCGGGGCACCAAACAGGTGAAAGTCCGATGGAGCAAGATCAGGACTATAGGGAGGATGCTTTAACACCTCAAAACGATGTTTTTGCAGTGTCGACAGTGTGGCCAGAAATGCACAGACACGCATTGTCATGCAAGATCACAACTTCCATGGATAGCAGTCCTCTGCGTTTAATCCGAAGTTTAGGTTTCAGCACAAACTTTTTGAAATCTAAGTCTGTCATGGATTATTTCATAGGCAGAACCATGGCTGATTTGCAAATGATTTGCCACATAATCCACTGTCACTCATCTATTCCACAGAATCATTTCACATGTATTACACTCAATGTTGGCATCAGCCATGAACATGGGTGGGTGTCTGTCTCCCTCTTGATGGCTAACGCCTGTTCGACCTTCCTTGAATTTCTCTATCCATTCATACACACTTCTTCGCAACAAAACACTTTCTCCACACTGTGCACAAAGTCTTCGATAAATAACAGCACCAGATACACCCTCAGACCACAAAAACAAATCACTGCACGCTGCTCTTCTCTTCATGCAAATCACAAGTGGGGCATCCATTTTTGCTCGCACCACAGTTACAAATGAACTGATGTAACACATTCACACCTGCACAGCAGTGACTGGGGAGTCAGCAGCCTTGAACAGAAAGCGTCGATAAGACAGTGAGGTCAGCAGAAGTTTTAATATAACCAGAGTGTGGATAATTTTTGAATCACCCTCATATAATTGAGCACAGAAGAAATAAACCCATGCAAATCAAGATTGACTTCTGTCATTAGATCAGTACCTTTTCCTGGACAAAGCTGGTGTACCCCAAGGAGAGGGGAGAGAAGACTCACTTGTCAGGCAAGGAGGGATCTGTTCTGCACGACTACAGACAACAAAACAGACAGGGTGGTTTAGAGAGGTTAGACTAGAACACCAGGCTGGCAGTTGGTTAGTTTCACAAGAAATACCAGTAAAAGTTTAATAGGGAACATCCTTCATACTCAGCGGGAACAAGGGACAAGACTACAACACATGCACTGAAGGAAACAGAAAAGCATGCTTAAGGCAGATGCTTATTCATTAATGTTAACATGTAACACATCTGTTAAACAGGGTGCTGTAGGCCTTGTTTTTTCACAAAGCAAACTAAAAATAAGGTATACTAACTAGGATAAGTCAGAAAACAAGGGAAAAGAGGTTGAATCTAAATACACAAATTTTAATTAAAAAAAAATGGTATTCCCTGAGCAGTACACTCTCCCTTGTTTTCTATAAAGTTAACAATATATATGTATTTTTATTTTCAAGACAGGAAAAATTTGAAAACCTTTTTTACATTACCTGTGCTTTTCATCTAAATATTAAGGTCAACGAAACATTAAGAAACAAGAAATATCTCAGTAGGTATTTCAAAGTAGATAATTTTACAGTTAAGGATATAAAAGCTTTTACCTCTACCCAATACAGTTATTTGCTTTATTTATGTGGCCATCATAGAAAGAAACAATTCATTTGTTGTATGAAATAAAACTATGGTAACTGTTAAAAGTGATAATGCTTGGGGCAAATTAGCAGCATGATCACTCTTACATTATTTTCAAAGTGAGAGCACACTTTAAGAACTGAAAATAAGTGATTTAGGTAAAGAAGTCTTATGATCTTAGAACCCTGGATTTCCCTCATTAAAGATTTTATCACAATATGTTGTTATTGTTTATTTATGTGTTTGTATTTAAGCTAAAGGATGGATATAACCAAGGTAGCCTTGTGCCAAGGTGAACCCTCAATGCCCAGTGTGCGGCAGGTGTTTGTTAAGTACTTGTTTAAGGAAGGAGTGAGTAAATTTATCTGATGTACTCTTGAACTATCAATGTCTCCCAGGGAGATATATCATTTTTTGAGGATTATAGGATGTTGAAGATGATTATGGAAGTTGAGACTATATCACCTGTCAGAAAATAAATGTAAGCATAACCACGTTCTTCTATTGATAACTAATATCAAGTCTGGATGTACCTAATGTTCTTAAGAACAAAGAAGAAAAAGAAAACATAGGAAACACCACCACGAAAAGTAAATTTCATAGAAATTGTTCCATTAAGTGCATTGAGAGCTTAACTCTAACCCTGGTTTTACAAATAATACACAGATGTCCGTGCTGAAAAGCTTAACATCAGTGTAATACTAACAGTCACAAGTAAAGTGAAAGACAGGCAAATGAGAGAGAAAATTCATTTGCATTTTCTTTTAAACTAAATTAAAATTTAAGCCTAATGTTGAAGTCATACATATACCCTTTAATTCAGAGCACAGAGCGGAGCCATACCTGTCAAAAGAATCTGTGGCTACTCTGTAGAGATAAACAAAGAGTTTGCTGCAGTGCCGTAGAGTGGGTGACACTGAGTCCATCAAGATTACGTCTTCCTCTAAAAGTCTTTGAAATGGCTGTGTATTTGAGGGGAAGACATTCATGGGGCTTATTTTTCTTAGGTCTGAGAAGCAGCCAAGAAATCGAACGGCATCTGCCAACTTCTCATACTGGATCTCTGTTTTGAAGAAATGAGAGTTGGCTGGCTCATAGCGCATTGCTGCAGTCAATGTGCAGAACACAGTGTGGAGAAGTTCAAACACTTGATTCTGGTTCACTTTCTCCCAGCCATTCTTGGGTGGCGAGCTCAAAGATCTTTCCATAGCAACAAGCAAGGACGTAATGTACACAAACCCTCCAACTTTCCTAAAAACTGTTCTTGAACGATGGCTTTCTCGAAGGACTGACAGGAGGGCCTACAGGGGACAAAAAAAAAAAACAAAAAAACACAAAACAAAAATAAACTTATAATTCAAATCAAAGGAAAAAAAAGCATACATGAATGTCAAAAGGAAATGCCACTCTGTGAACATCTGATACGAGTATTTCTGTCATTTACCCAATAAGCAGTCTTATGAAGCATGTTAAATATTCTGCTAATTAAAAAATGCCACATTAAAAGCAGAAGATAATTTTAGAAAACACTATCACACGTTGCTTTTGGTAGAGTAATGGCTACGTCCAAATCCTGGCCGAAAAGCCTTTCCTATGTTTATGATGAATAATGACATCAATGAATTCAGTGATTTTTACAAAGTAATTTTATTAAATAAGTAAAATACATATTCTACTATAACTTTACACAATCACGAATACTTATGGCCGTGTGTATACAAAATGATTTATTCTAGAAAAGGTTAGAGAGTATGATCAGGGCAGCCAAGACCTAAAGTATTTCAATTCATATAAAATGACCATATCCTGATGCTTTGAAAGAACAGTCACTTCAGAGGAGTTATTTGCAAGTTCTCTCTTGCAAAGTAAAATGCAGCCTGAGGGCTGAAAGCATGCTCTTTCCCAGGTAAAATAATCTTTTATAGCAATCAGTTATTTTCTGTACTGTCATACTTTTAACTTAGTTTATTATTAAAAATAACACATTATAAAAATTACCTAATATTTTATGGGGCACTTACTATGTATTAGGTACTTCTTTAAGTGCTTTAATACATTAGCTTATTTAATTCTCTCAATCCTATGCACTGGACACTATTATTATCTGCCCTTTAGAGATGAAAAATTGAAGCCTCACACAGTTAAATAATTAGTCAGAGACGGTATGGTATGGCTTATACAACGGCAAAGACAGGATTTAAACCCAGGCAGTCTGATTTCCCTACTTATGTACTTAACCATAAAGCTATATGGCTCCCAAAGAGTAATTTGAAATCTATTTGCAGATACACAGGCTCCTTTTCCCTGTTTCAGCAACTGAAACACCATGAGAACCTAACATTAGTTAACACACAATCTACAATCTTCCCATTAATTCCTTTGGAAAAGGCAATTTTATTTAAATATCTCATACATTTCTAATAGTATTTGAAAAAGGGAAAGGCTAGATATTAATATACATAGTTACCTTTTTCAAATATACTATTGATACTTTAGAAATTATGAGATTTCATTGTACAGTCCTATACCTTATTATTTTAAAAGACATAAAACGTGCAATCTGTATATGTAAACAAAGTTTTGAAATATTGTGTACTCCTTCCATTACTCTGCAAACCGATAAGTTTCCATTTTGTTTCCCTATCTTCTCAAATTTAACAAACTGTACTTATACTTGTAATATCAACTCCTATAAACACAAGACTTCAAAACTTTTTGTTATTTTTAAGCATCTTATAACCTAGGTTGAAGGTTAAATCCAAGGGCTAGAGTTAGAACACAGGTGTAAATTCTGACCCCAACACTTAAAAGCATTTCACTATGGTCGGTTAGTTAACCTTTCTGTGCCAGAGTCTCCTCTTATGTAAAACCTAGACAATAATAAGAACTTACTTCACAGGAAATACATGTAAAACCCTTAGCAAAGTGCCTGGCATAAAAACCCATTACCATTACCATCATCATCTTCTTCAAAAACACACTGTGGAAAAACTGGACATGGATTATTTTATATATGAGGAAGCACGAGTTAAGAGTCAAAGTAACACGTACAAAATCATATCGCTGGTTAGAATTATGATAGCCATCAGAAAAACAGTGCGGATTAATCCTTAGTCCAAAAGTGCTCTATGTTATGCGCTTCTGGATAAGTCCACTTCCTACTGCCTCACAACTGGCACTCTGGTGGCATTCTGACTTTACCACAGCACAATCTCAGTATCTGAAAATTTCAAATACTATGAATAAGTTAATATCCTGCTCAAATCAGTAATTAATGCTAATGTAGCAAATACCAAAGTTATAAGGAGATGTAGATGCTAGGTGGTTAGACAAAATCATCAGCTACATTGTTACCTCTATTTGCATACATCTAATGCTTCCAATTCAAAGTTGTACATCAGCAGAATTACAAAATACTACATATTACAAATTAAATTAGAGAGGTCTGTGGTTGTGTCAATTGAATGGAGGCAGTGAGAAGCAATTCTGAATGTAGCAAAAATGTAAATTGAAACTGGAATCTCAAATCCTCCTCGCGGCCTTCCAACACTACTTCATGCCCTCAAAGCAGTGCGATGCTGCAGCCAGCTCAGAGTGGCCATGAAGGCCAACAATTTTACTTTTGGAATTTTGCATACCAGTTGTTAAAAACATAGCCATAATTATAAATTAAGTTCTATAAATTTAAAGCTAAATCATTTAGAAAACAAAAGTAGTAAATACTCAAAACTCACTACTTCTTAGTTATTTTCTATATTTTATTATTATTTGTGCTCCTGAGATACTATACAATGGGGTGCTACTCTACATCTCTTCCCAAGCCACATT
Organism: Hippopotamus amphibius kiboko; assembly: GCF_030028045.1. NCBI lineage: Eukaryota > Metazoa > Chordata > Mammalia > Artiodactyla > Hippopotamidae > Hippopotamus > Hippopotamus amphibius. The sequence goes on from NC_080188.1 coordinate 55,115,356, forward strand.
CAGTAACACATCAGTTACCTGAAACAGGTCACAGTGTGAGTACTGACACCATGTCATCAGTAAGTGCAGCATATTAGGACCCCACCTCCTGCCTTCCTCCTGTCTCAGGGTCAGTTATTACTATTTACCAGAGCAACACTTTTTAAAATTACAGGTCAGCCAATTGCCTCTTGCTGGCTTGATCTACCAATATTTTACAAACCCAATTACAAGGTACCAGAAAGGAGGAAAATGTATGTTTAAGAAGTTGGCAAACTTAACAACTTTTGAAGGCACTTGTTTTTACCCCCACAACCCCCTCAAGTATACAAATGTTCCTCAATATGGATACACATGTAGATTTCTTCCTTGTCTAAGAGATAAAGTGTGGTCAGATTAACCTTGCTTTTAAGTCAACATGCATACTCAAAATTGTCATTATGGGAATTCCCTGGCAGTCCAGTGGTTAGGACTCCATGCTTTCACTGCCAGGGCCTGGGTTCAATCCCTGGTCAGGGAACTAAGATCCCACAAGCCACGTGGCGCGGCCAAAAAAAAAAAACTGTCATTATACACAAAACAGGATGAAACATACAACAGCAAAAAGAAAAAAAAGGTAAACTTCCCATTATTGATGGGAAATCTACTGAATAAAGCAAATGTTCAATAAAAGAAATGCATGATTCTAGAAGGTAGCTATACTTCCTGTCATCTCTGCGAAAGCAATGTGGTGAGGGTCCCAGGAGAGGAAGTCAAAGGGAAAAGAGACAGCTGGCGTCCCCAGGGCCCTTGGAGGCCAGGTTAGAGACACTGGTTTTTCTTCAGCTATTATTTTGACATAATTTTAGACTTGAAAAAAATCGCAAGAATAGTTCATAATAGTTTTAAGTCATTTAAAAACAGCCACAGATTTTACTAATAAAAACCATACCAACACACTTAGCGAACTTACTCTTAGGATGTCAGTCTTCAGCTGCAGTTCTGTTGGTGGGGCTGAGTGCATCAACCCCAGGAGTGTACCCATGTCATCGTCCCCATTTGGAGAGAGCACCAACTGCTGGATCATCATCAGGGCATGCTGCCGACATTGCGGGTACCGTACTATATTATGCGCACATCTTGCACCTCCAAATTCTCGAAAAATTCCTTGGGGGAGAGAGAAAAAAAAAAAAAAACCAACACGGGCTAACTTAAAGCATTCTAAGCCAAACGATTTAAACCTGATCTTTCTGTAGAAAGAATAACTCAAAAGAATGCATATAAAACCCACCCAGCTAGTTCACCGTTTAAATTACAATACAAAATCTCCTTTTCAATTTACAATTACAATACAATACAAAACTGTGGGTTGTCAGCAAAGGCATATACAAATTTTCTCTAGATTTCCTTTATGCAAGAATGCCCCGGTATGTTCCACATGTCCTACTTCTCCAAATCTAGACCATTCAGAAATTTCATAGGTAGACACCAAAGAGACTGATATTTTTATGCAGAGGCTTTACTGAACAATACCTAAAATCAGTTTAGTAACAGGCTTTTAGATGAACAAGATCCCAAATAATTGAGATTTAAACTGAACAAAGTTTCTAAAACAGTAGCAAGAAAACAATGGAATAAGTTATTCTACAATGAGAAAAATTACAAGGAACCAAACTTTTTAGTTGGTACAGCACACAAACAAAAAAAGACAAATGCTATAATTATAGAAAGCATTAGTCACTGTAGTGTCCCAAAAGCTTTATGTAGATTGGTTTATATCCTCACCTCCTATTACACAGATGAGCAAATGAGACCACAGGGTTGAGTAACGTGGCCAAGGTCAGCCATAGAGCTAGCAAGCAGCCAGCAGAATTTATACCTATATAGCCATGTTCTGTCGCCTGTGCTCTTCACCATGAATGATACTATTCTTACATCAAATACCATCTTTGAATACCTATATAAAAAAAAAAAATGGACCAAGTGATCTAAATCACCAATTAGTATTCTGTCCAAAGTAACTGTTCTATCCGTTATGCTTCCAGAGTACCTTGTATATGTCCCTACTGTCAGAGTTTATACCAAACAGTCTTAGTATTATTTGTTTATATGTTTGGTCCCCCATTAGAATTTGATTTCCTTCTGGCTTGTGTTTCAAAAAAGTTTCCTGAATGAATAAATGTCAGTGTATTTTGTGGCAGCAGCCACTCTTCTATCTAGTAACTTTCTATTCACTAACTTTATAAGAATTCTATAATCTTGAAGTGAGCGTAAGTAATGTGCTTGAGATTCAGCACATGGAAGGCCAGGTGTACTTACTTCCTGGTTGCCAGATACTGCCCATTAGATAATCATAATGGCTAATATTTTTTTGAATACTTACTATGAGCAAAATACTATGTTAAGTGCCTGAGATCACACAGCTAGTAACATCTTTCTTAACAAGGAAAAGAAGTTAATAAAAGAACTCTGACAATGTCTGGCACTCTGGGAGATGCATTAAGTGACTTTTGGTCTTACACAGTCAGCTCTTCAGTAGAATTGTTCTGTCTCTTCCTGTGTAACTCTAGATCATGTCATAAAAAGCTAATTTGTCAAATAAATTGTTAGCACATCCTTAGTACATTTCTGACTATTTCAGCCAACTAAACTTAGTGGAAATAAGGAGATTATGATACCACAGACAAAATGTTAGTATCATACCCATTAAACTTTATCATACTTACTGTTTGAATTACCTTCTAAATTCATTCAACTCTGTACTGCGTTTGCCAAACTGTACTTAAACAATTACTTACACAATTATGTGTTTACATCTTTCTTCATCAGCTTGTAATCCCTTTGGGGCAAGAATTATCTTTGTATTTTGAACACATAGCATTGTGTCTAGGACACACGATATGTTTTAAATATGTTGCATATCAAGTTCCTCTGCATTCAGGCAAATGGGCATGCATTTGTGTGTTTGCTATTTCATTTATTTGTTCATTAATTCATTCATTCCTAGCCTCCCATTACACTTAAAATACAATTCAAGTTCCTCAGCATGGCCTAAAAAAGCTCTACCTGATCTGGGCCCCACCTACTCATCTGAACTCATCTCCCCATCACTTATTCCTTTCAAGTAGTATTGACATTGGTGCCTGAGAGGTTTTTGATATTGGCTAAAATTTTAAGTAATCTTTTTCGAAAGCAAGAGTGATATTTTCTAAGTACAGTTGGACCATTTATTAATGACAGGTAGAAAAAGTTTGAAGAGAGGTTGAGATTAAAGATAAATAAAAGATTTACTGAATGCATTTTACCTGAGAGAGGCAAGTTTTATTCTTTCCAGTATTTCCCTAAGTTTGTAACATTATAATACTCTGACTTGAATTACTAATAATTAAGAGAGTCACCATGTGAAGCAGATGTTTTAGAAAATATTTAAATAAGCAAAGTTATTTGATGAAGAATCTGCACTGTGTAAGTAAAAAAAGATAGAAAAAGAATACTTCAAACACAAGGCATACTATAAAAAAGCAATAAAGTACAAAACTGTATTTTGAAGTAATAACAGTGTTACTTATTTTGTCATTCATAAACTTATAGGAAGGTCAAAAATATTGCATTTCTGGATATGATGGTACCACATCACTGAATCAATAGTTTTTCCTCTAAATGTCAGGAGCATTTCAGAAGCAAGAATCATTAGAGAAGACATAACCAGAGGTAATATCCTCCCAAAGCATTTGCTAGAAGCTTTTCTAATTACCTGCATTTGTGTTTGATCCTTGAAGAAGCACTGTCAAGGTCTCCATGACCAACAAAGCCAGGTGTTTTTGGTCTTCAAATGAACTATTATTTCTTGAGTCCCCTAGGAAAAATAAATAAAGGTCCAAACCATAAAAGTTATAAGCTTATTTTTTTCTGGATTTAGGTTTTTTTAAATAATTTAAAAATAATTCCTATCACTTTTACCACTAATACAACTTAGATATTACAACCTTTAAAAATGATACACGTCTACCAGCTACCAAAAGTAAAGTCAAAATCAATGTTTATAGATTTCATTTTGGTGTGGCTAGAAAGCTATAGTTATCTAACAAATATTAAAAAGGAAAATGTCAATCAAAGTCAAATGTATCCTTCTCACAGGGGCTTTCCTAATCACGGAGGCCAACAGAAGAATGATAGATTTTAATGCATCAAAAAGAATGAAAAGTTTATGATTAGTGCTGTCTATTTGACTTGTATTAATTCATTCAACACATTTAACACTAAGTGCCAGTTACTACTATGCTTTAATCAGATTTATCAGAAAGGATGAAAAACATCAAATTTAAGGTACCTAATGATAATACATATGTGTATACATAATATCACTAAAAAGATACATTTCTTTGCTCTCTATAATTAACAAGAACATTTCAAGGCACATAAATATTCCAATTGTTTCCAGAAGTTTTTTTTTATTCCCGCTTAGAAACAAAGTAGTAGACACTAGTCATGTGGATCATAAATGTTTTCCTCAGTTTTTACCTTAAATTCTTTTCCACCATGACATATTTCTGTCCCCCCGAACCCCCGCCGCTCCCCAGTTCCCTAACAGAGGTTGAAAGAACAAGTTAACTTGTGGGAAATATTCACAAAGATGTCATAATAATGCACATTATTAAGTAATTCAAATCAATAACCAAAACGAAAGGCAAAACGTGAACAAAACACCCTGCTCAAACCCCTTTGTCAAACAAAGATAAAATTGTGGAAAATGCTTTACCTTGTTCATTTAGTGCCTGAGTTGGATCCTTCAAGAGGGCAGCATATTTGTGCAAAAGGTTCACCATGACCTCCAGAAGGCCCACCTCCCTAAACACATCTTTAAATATGTAGTCGTGCCGTGTAAACTTAAGAAGTGTTTTCATTGCAATAATGCTACAGTGGTAAGAAGAGCTAGATTTTAAGAGGATGCTAACACTAATAAGTTCTTTACAAGGGATATAATTTAAGCTAAAAACGACAAACTCCAGCATCTCGAAGTATTTGTTTTGTACTTCTGGGAGTTTAGAAATCTTTTCTGCAAACTGTGAAAGTGTGTGCTGCGCCTCTAGGATGAAATAATTGGCACTGTCAGCCATGTAAGTATTTGTGATGGCATCGAGAATGATGTGGGCAAGGAAGCTGGTTTTTGCTTTTAAAAATGCATTCTGAAGAACTGCAAAGGCCTGGATGTTTCTCACACTATGACCTAAAACAGAAAACAAGAACACAAAAGTCGGTGTTACGTGATATTTTCATCACAGCAAACTAGTCTACTTAAACAGTTCATGAATTGTAACATTTATCAACTATTTACTAAGAACACATCCTATTTTCACAAAAGGTCTTCTTTGTCTTCATCAGGTTCAGTCATTTAATTAAAAATAAATAACACTAATTAAGCTTTTAATGCACATTATGAATATTCTGATTCCAGGATAGTATATATTGAAACATCAGACTGTTTTAGAAAAAATGAAGCAAATTATACAGGTCTAGGCTTCAGAGTCTGGAAATGTGCAGGAGTGTCGCTTATTATTATCTGTAAGATTGATCTTAAATATAAGAACAGTTACCTCTCAATCTGAAAAGACCTTCAGGCTGAAGAGATAACAGGCAAGAAAACAGCAAAAATGCCAGCAGGAAAACAAGAGGGGGAAAAATTCTCTAAGTTCCAGCTTTCCATTTTTAATTATAACACTAGAACTTTCATAAATTTTAGTTTAGAAATTATACATCAAGCTATAAGTGCAATTTCTTTACATATACATTTGTTAAAGCAATTTATGGCCAGCTGCTAGCTATATTTATAAATATCTGATTTTCAAACACACCAACTGGAAAAATAAAAAATCTGTAAACAATAGCTCTTGTGAGGAAAATTAGTGACAATAATTATAAAGAAATTAACACAGAAAATATGTGAGGCAAATGAAAACAAGTGCTTGTCTACAAAAATTGTCTCCAGGTTCACAACCATTAGGAATATGGAGCATTTGCAGGAGTGACCAAACAATTAACACAGAGCCTTACAGAATTAGCTGCATTTGAGGAAGAGGATAAACACAGAACAAGGAAAAATATACAATGAATTAGAAAGACTGCTTAGAAATTCTGGCTTGGATGTTATCTGAAAAATGCAAAGATTAAAAAAAAAATCTTCAGTCTATATATGATTTTAACTTTCTGCTGGTTTATAACATATAAAGTTATTCCATGTATGGAAAATGCCAATTCTTTACGTCCAGTTCCTTATTAATATTGTGCTTGTTCTTTCTGAGGATATCTCTACTTTTTATTACCTGCAGGTAGTCAAAAACCAAGCTTAGATAGACCGATAAGCATACAAATGTCAAGTCTGACAACACGTGACAAATAAGGTTAAAGAATAACTCATCAATATTTTGCATCTTTTGGGTAAGTGACAATATCAATTCTCACCATAAAGAAAGGAGTTAAAAAGAGCTGAATTTAGGGTAATGTGTGAAAGTTTGGATTTTTCCAAGTTTCATTTTCATTATCTGGCTTTGAGTGATGTTATTGACAAGAGATAAGGCATATTTAACAATCAACCCCAAAGGCTGAGTTAAACGCAATGTGGACAAATACACACAATTAAAAGTTGAATGTAAAATGTGGTAATCCTTACATATAAAGATAACAATAGAAATGCAGTGGTCAGAGGAATATTTGGCTCTTTGTAATTTCTTCTTACTTATAGTAATGAATCTGCTCTGATTCATCCTTAATCCCCTTGTCATTCAATTCATCTACGGGCCAGGTGGATCCCAGTAAATGACCAAGGACCATCAAGACTAACCGGTCTCCAAGACCAGCTTCAAGAGCAGAGCATCTTAACCAACTGAAGAACCAATCAGTCTTACACTAACATGTAAAATTCAATCATTCCTGTGACTAACCCAGAAAAAGATTTTGTAATATTATTTCCAAATTTAGTATATCTTATACACAATGAAACTAAACAGAATCTAATAATTTGGCTGTCTATGAGGAAAAAGCATCTAAAGGAATGTCAGAGCTGTAATTCCAAAATTAGTGGCATACACATTTGAAGTGTATTTTTAATGTTGATGGTATCAGGAGTAATTATTCAGGACTGTCACAGCCATTAAATTCCTACAATGTTCAACCAGGAAGGGAGAATAATTAATCTACAAGATAATTAAAAAATTGTTTTATATGAGACCAGAATATCCCTTAAATACTGATACATAAATGCTCTAATATTTTAACGAAACAGATGTATCATGTATAAGTTTCACAATTTGCATTAACTGACTAAAATCTGTATAGCACACAAATAACTATCATAAGAGTTAAGTAAGGAAATTATTCTAAAAGATGGCAATCATCATCTCATTATTCTCAAGTCTGTGCGAGCAGAAACAAAAGACATTAATTACTTTATGGTTTAGAAGAATAAGTGCATATACAACAAAGAATAGAGCTTTCCTAATTTCAGAATCTAATGTAAAATGTAAAAGTGAATGTCTGAAAAAAAGCCTATATGATACACGCATAAGCAAAATGTAAAATGAAATAAGAATAAAGGTTTAAATAAAGAAACGCAAGCCTTCATTCAGTAAACAGACACTGAATATTGTTTTTCAGATTCCAAGTCACCAAAGTTAGATTCCATGCAACACTGCAGAAGATGGCTCTGAGGAATACAGATGAACAGAAAGGTGAACAGTTACAAAGAAACCTATGGCAATCCAGGTGAGTGACCTACAGAGCCTCAACTAAGGCAGTGGCAATGGGGATGTTACCAGAAGGGAGGAAATTAATAAATGTTTAGGAAGTATAAGGCAGAAAATAATGAATGAATTACACATGTGAGTGACTAATCATAACAGCAGCTGGCTAGGCCTGGCCATATCTGCATCCAATATAAAGTGAACCAGAATAGATAAAAGGCACTCCAAAGTAAACCCATGATGAACAATGCAAGGCACTTTGGTTACTAGCGTGAACAAAAATACGAGAAAGGAAAAATATATTATCATTTTATATTGGTTAACGTGTTATGAGAATTAATGTGTTACTAGAAAACATTTGTAAAGGTGAAGTCACAGAGGAGTTCTGAAAAAGAAAGGTATGGTCTTTTTTTATGAAGAGATATAATCTCTATTACACATGTATTAAAAACACCTGCTGCGTTTAGGGAACAAATTTGGAACCTATGGAGAGCTATGAATTACAGAATACAACCTTGCAAAGACGTTTCTAGCATAATTAAGGTAAAAACACAACCATGGGGTTGTTATTGAACAGAAGGACGCCTACATTTTGCTTTAATTTCCTTCTTTAAAAAAATCTATCTGCTGGTGAGGATACAAAGTTTCATAAAAAGTTTTTGCTATATAACATAGAAACAGGAGTCATTTTCAAGATTTAACATACATAAACAGATACATTTATCAGCTTCAATAATAACTCAGTTTACTTTTTCTTTTAAATTTTTTATTTCTGGACTTTTGAGGTGGCGCAGTGGTTAAGAATCCACCTGCCAATGCAAGGGATACGGGTTCAAGCCCTGCTCCAGGAAGATCCCACATGCCACAGAGCAACTAAGCCGGTGCGCCACAACTACTGAGCCTGTTTTGCTGCAACTACTGAAGCCCATGTGCCTAGAGCCGGTGCTCGGCAACAAGAGAAGCCACCACATTGAGAAGCCCGTGCACCGCAATGAAGAGTAGCCCCCGCTCGCCGCAACTAGAGAAAGCCTGTGTGTAGCAACGAAGACCCAACGGCACAGCCAATTCGTAAATTACTAATTAAAAAAATTTTATATTTCTATACTGTTTCACTTGACCTAAAATCAGAAGTAAAAATAAGGTAGGTAAACTGTATCTATATATAGAGTAACACAGGTAGATACATTCATGTTTTCTCTTTTAAATGTAATTATCAATGAATTAGTAAAAATTCCTTGGTTAACAGGAATTTTCTTTTCATAGATAATGAAAGGGAAAACAGTGAAATCAAAATATTACCCAAAGTACCCTTAAGAAATAACTGACAAAAAGTAAGAGAGTGTCAAATATATCAGAATATACGCAGCTCCAACTTATAAATAGTCCAGACCAAAGAGTTAAAATTTGTAAAGGGCTATCACTGCCTTGTTCTACCAATGTTAAACAAACATGGCATCATCACAGCTGGATTTCCTCATCTCCATTCCTGTGCAGTAGTCCATCATCTCTTCTATAAATTACAACAAGCAATCCAAATGAAATTACAAAAACAAATTTTATTCACAACAGTATCAAAAAGAATAAAATACTTAAGAATAAATTTAACAAGAGAATTGAAAGTTTTATACAGTGGACACTATAAAACATTGCTGAGAGAAAATAACTAGGATGCAAATAAGGGAATGTTATACAGTCATGAATTGGAGGACTCAATATTGTTAAGATGTCAATTCTCCCCACACTGATCTACAGATTCAGTGTACTCCCAATGAGTATCTCAGCAGGCTTTTTTTGTTTTGTTTTCAATAACTGACATGAAGATTACTAAATTCATGTGGAAGTTCAAAGGACCCAGAATAGCCAAAATAATTTTGAAAAGCAAGAACAAAACTGGACAACTCAAATGACTCTATTTCAAGACTTTAAAGATATAGAAATCAAGACGATAGAGTATTGGCTTAAGGAAGACACATTAATGGAGGAGAATTGAGAAAGAGTTCCAGACACATGGTTATATAATCTTTTCAACAGAGTCCCAGCACATGTGCATATCCATATTGGGAAAACAAACAAACAAACAAACCTTACTTCCCACCATATACAAAAATTAATGTGAAATGTATCATAGACATTAGTGTAAGAGTTAAAATATGAAACTCCTAGAAGAAAAGTGATTTCAGTCAACTTGTGTTAAGATTTCTTCAATGAGGCAAAACCCACAAAATATTTTAAAAGTAATAAATTGGACTTCATCAAAATTAAAACTTATCATCAAAGATACTACCAAGAAAAGAAAAGGCACAAGACTAAGAGAACATACTTACAAAATTTATATATCTTATAAAAGTCCAGAATATCTAAAGAACTCTTAAAATTCCAATAAAACAAACAATCCTTTCAAACACTGGACAGAGATCTGAACCAAAGTACAGATACAGATGGCAAGCAAGAATATGAAAAGATGCTTGAAATAATTTAGAAAAAAGCAAATTAAAAAAAAAAAGATCCTATTACATGCTCCAATATCTAAAATTAAGACTAACAACACCAAGTGTTTCTGAGGATGTAAGGCAAACTTTCATACATAGCTGATGTGAATGCAAAATGGGACAGCCACTTTAGAAATTAGTTTGGCAGTTTCTCATAAAGTTAAACATACATTTACCATATGAATCAGTAATTCCACTGCTTGATATCACCCCAAAGAAATGAATACATACGTCCACACAAAGACTTGTTTTATACAGAATGTTCCTAGTACCTTTATTCACGATAGTTAAATAAACACCATCAACTGGTGAATGGATAAACAAATTACAGGATATCTAAACAATGAAATACTATCCAGCATTAAAAAGGAACTTCACATACATGAAGTAACATGGATAAATCTTGAAAGTGAATGAAGCCAGAAACAAGAAACTACATAATTTATGAGTCTAGTTTATGAAATTCTAGAAAGGGCAAAACCAAAGCAGATCAGTGGTTACCAGGGCAAATGGGTGATTTGGGGCGGGGACTGAATACAAAAGGGAACAAGGAAATTTTCAGAAGGATGGGACTATTCCATATCATGATTATGGTGGTGACTACACAACCACACATATTTACCTAAATATCAAACTCAACACTTAAAATGAATTCATTTTAATATATGCAAATTATACCTCAATACTGCTGACCGAAAAAATAAGACATATTCCACATTCCATTTATGTGGAATAGAACTATCTCCTTTAGTCTGTATAATAACTCTATAAGGTAGGTCATGGGAAAAAGATAGTTTTAAGTTATAAATGAAACAAAATGATCTAGCTTGATCCATTCACTTTGTAGAATATTATATCAATGTTTCTGAAGAAGAAATTGCTATTTAGAAAGGTTAGGTCACTCATGGTGACCTGAATTCTGACTCTTTGGGCAATGTCCTTTCTCGTTAACTTTGTTTTCATAGACATATGTCACTGAATTTTCAAAATAAACCCTACAGGTGCTAGGTTATATATGTATTATCCCTATTATAGATGAGACAAAACCACATAGACATATGAGGACGGTTAATTTAGATGCATTAATTCTCTCATTACAGTAGTGTAATTACAAAATTACTGTAACTAAATATTATGCCAGTGTCATAATCAGATTGATTAACCAAATGAAACAATGAAATCCAAAACAGGATGTATGTTGCTGAGCTATGAACTCATAGAAAGAGCTGATTGTGGAATATTCAAGCTAGAGTCTACAAATTAGAAGAGTTAATTTAATATTGTTCTTTAACATTAAATAAAACAAAGCCTTGAACTGCTCAGTAAGACATTCTTAGGTTTTACCTATTTAAAAAGTTCTGTATAACCTATGCACTAAGGGTACATCTTATGGAAATAAGTTTGACAACTTCAATCTAAGTCGTGAATTTTCAATAGAATTTTCTCCAGTAAATTAAATTTAGGATATTCTAGTACGTCTATTTATTCTCACTGACTTCAAAATTTTTAACTACTGGCTTCTATGTCATAAAATACATAGATAATGTACTGTGAAATTTAAATAACCAGACATTCTGATATTTTTTGGCTAGTTAAATTTTACATGCAAATATCATAACTGTATTGAATATTTAGTATGTAACAATAAGGTGATAGGAACTACTAGAGGCCTCAGATTCTTTCAGAACGGTTATTATACATTTAAAAAGTTAAATAAACAATGAAACTAGCTTGCACTCTTACATAATTAAATGTTATTTATGATATAATAAGTTTTCTTAGTAAAGGATCACTAGATGAAGAGTCAAAGTTAGGAAATCTGAACTATAAAATTTATTCTCTGACCTGAAACTATGTAATGGAACTTCTCTGTACCTAGGTTTGCTTAAATAAAATACAAGCATTTACATCTATGCTTTCTATATACATCTCTTACAGGGACAGGCATAGAGATCAGAGTGTGAATCAAGTTCCATCCACATAAAGTGGATATGTGTGGAGTGCCAACATTCAACAGAGGCATGTCTGGATTATTAAACTGAATATTAAAATGAAATAAAAAAATAAAAATGTTATTGTTTTTATAATAATTTCATATTATTGTCAAGTATTTGATCTGCTAAAGACTGTCACTTAAGAAATTACACCATAAAAAGCACCAACTTTAATGAAAAGCAGCATATTACCTTTCTATAAATAACTAAGAGCAATGAAAATCAGGCTAATTCATTCTTTTTCTATTTCTCTGAGTGGCTCAGGATGGGGGAAAAATAAAAGACTCACCTTTGCCTGCAGGCTGAGGTACTGCAAATCCAGGCAATAAAAAGGGTGCCCCTGTGGTAATACCAGCTGGTTTTAGTTCACTGACACCATATGTTGTTAGGGAAGTTATCAGATTAACCAGATCTTTCAAGGCATCTTTGGATTCTGCCTCTTTTGCTTGTTCCAATCTAGGAAAAGTATGATTTTAGCAAATATGTTTTCTCTTGTGTTGTATTTTCAAATTTTATACAGAAAATTTCAATTTTATATGCAATACATAAATGTACAGAGTACTACAAGAAGTTTCTTCTTATATTTTTTCCTATATAAAAACATACTATTTTTATAAATCTATAAATTTTATTATAAGATATGAGGGTGTATTTGAAAGAAATTATACCAATAGTCAGGACACCTGATAATGCTGATTTTGCCACTAACAGTATTATTTTAGGTAAATCACTACTAATCTTTGGTAGAAAGTCTCTATAATATAAAAGGATTAGATTAAATATATCTTAAGTTCCCTAAGGCTCTAAGGTTATAAAAGTTTCACTGTTTATAACCCAAAAACCTCATTAACCATTTCTTTCCTAAGAAATTTTCTCTGTTAACAATTTAAAAAAGTGAATTCCTTGGGAAGATTTGTAAGACGTTATCTGCATTTCATTAATTAATTCAAATACTCACATTAGAGTATATTTAAATAAACTGAGTCTAACAATTTTTGAAAACAGTCTTAGTTCCCTTAAAGTTGTCTTTTTTTTAAGTGAAAAGTTTTGTTTTTGTAGTATTTTCAAACCACACACACAATGTCATAAGCTGTTTTTTCATTAGCTAGTGTTATGCACATGCCTCTCCGTGTTACTATAAACTCGCAATAGATACGCTTTTAATGGCCATAGAGAGCCAACCATAAAAAACATAAATTAAAAAACAAAACAAAACAAAACACCACAGGTTTGGGGAGTGGAGAGTGGGACAGCTAGAAGATACCAGAATTCAGGAGCACTAATATACATAAAATTTTGTGTGCATTTAGAATTATATCTTTAGGGTCAATAAACATAAGTGAAATTATTTTGTCAAAGAGTATCAACATTTTTAAGGCTCTTGAATTCTCAAAGGACTGCATCAATTAATAACGTGAAATAGTTATTTCATAAACTGTCATATGTCCTCATCTATAAATTAGGATATATACGCAAAATTATATTACTGGGGGTTGCCTAGTATTAAGTAATGGCAATTAGGTCAAACTGGTGTTAGAAATAAAAAGTTTACAAAATAATGATGGTTTACAGTAGATCAAATGATTTAAAAATAATTAATGGCCTGGGAACCACCAGCAAGACATGAGTGTCTTCTTCCTAACAAACTTGTAACCAGCCATTTTCCCAGTATATGCATGGAATGTTGGGATGAAAAAGGCAGCTAGTGCAACATTTTTAGACTGATTAATTTGTTTTATATGTATATTTGTAAGGTCTCATTCAATCTACAAAATTATTCTTGTTATTAACTACATTAACAATAACACTGGACTTAGTAATAAGGAAAACCAAAAATATTATTAAGCAAGAAGAGTTTACACTTCAGAAGATGTTAATTAGTTCACCCAAACTCTTCTCCCTCAGCTACGAAAGAGCAGATTTTTTTCTTCACATCTAACCATTGACTCCACGTTTGCAGCCTACATTTTTCAACTTAATTGTAAATTCACTCTTTGTACTCTCTTGACAGAACAGGAATAAAAAGTGATTAAGACAAAGAGGATAAAGTATACATTAAATACGTGATTGGTTGATTTCTCCTTCCCTATAACCCCAAACTACACTGTTTCCTTTGATGAAAAGACTGAGTACACATTTAATATATATTCTTAAATTATGGGGTTTTACCTAAGCAAGAGATCACAAAGGAAATTATATCCTTGCCATATCCGAAAATCATCCAAAAGAGTTTGGGAAACATCACTGGAATCTTTGAGGAAACAAGAAAGCCCAGCAAACATTTCAACAATTTCTAGGGGAGACAGGTCATCTGATTGCTGCATATTCTGAACACACGTAGATAAACATTCTTTTTCTGTAAAAATAGAGAGCTGAATAAGTATATATAAGTATAATTTGTCAACTGCTTAAGAAAATTTCCTTCATTCTTAACTGCTGTTTAATGAAACATTAAATTTTAGTGTATCCATAAAATAGTGTAAGGTAAATGTTACACTTTCTAAAAGCAACTGTAAGATTCAAATTGACTGGGGAAGCTCTGCCTCTAAGTAGTAAACAAAAAGTAATACAGGAAGTGTTAAAAATTAGTTGACATTTATGATAGTTTTTACATCATACCTAGATGTTTTATTATTCAACAAAATGATTGCCTGCTGCCAAAAAATATTTTCAATCTTTATATTAATAGTAAAAATGTGTAAAAAATTAAATAACTTCTAAGTTTAAGAAGAAAAATCTGCTAATTAGTTAAAAGTTCAAATTAGAATGAATAGAGACTACTGAGATACAGAAATACTTAAGGAAATAAAATTTTAAAAATTATGTTTGTAATACATATTTACTAGTTTAAAATAGTTATACCCCATAATGACTTTTGAGATTGGAGGTATCTCAAAGAAGACTTTCCCTCTCTTATCTTTAATGAAATTTACGTGTCTTAAGAAACCCAGCATCACATAACAGAAACTAAGATTTAACATAGGAATGGAGGCAAGAAACATTTAATGACTGACTGACCTCAAGTAAGTGAAGAGTTGTCCTAAAAATTATTTTGAAAGATTTTTCAGTTTATGTGTAAACTGAAAAACACATCTATCTATACACATAAATGGACTATTTGAGATGCTACAACTGTCTCCTATTTCTCCTATTTAGACATTTTAAGGGATAGTTGACATACATTTACATACGAGTTAAACACAATGGACAATTTCTCCTCATTGCTGATAAAGAACCTACCTAATTCTATTTATGTCGCATAGGACAGATTATCTGTCTACTTATGAAATATCTTCAGAAAGACTTTTAACTATAGCATATCGAAAAAACTTTTTTTATTCAGCAAAAAAGGAGGGAAGAACAGGCTATGACATAGAACTTACATTATATTACAATTGATTATTTACATAACAATGCAGTTATTTTAACTCTTGTAGATATCCATCATTTGGAACATGAGCATTTCTTATATTTGAAATGCCTCACAAATAAAAAATAACTTTTTTTCTCCTGGAAAATATAGTTTTTAATTTAAAATAGAATCTTTGGAGAATTGAGAGATCAAAAACAAATCTGCCATCATATGAGGAGAGAGAAGTGGAGGAAATTCAGAGTACCTAAAATTAATACATTTAAGAGATATTCACCATGAATATACTTCACCACATTGACACTGAGACCATGACGGGATATGGTCATAAGGACTTCTCCAGCACTCTTCCGCCAAGGCAGGTTATAGGGAGGGCACCAAGAGGTTATTGCACTGAATAAAAGCTGGAGATCGTCTTTTTGAGCCAGCTCCTCGGCCGGAGAAACAAAACTACAGAGTTTCACTAAGATCTAAAGAACAAAAAAAAATATGTATATGAATAAATGATTGGGGAAAGGGAGGAGCCAGAAAAGGACTAGATCTCATTATTAAAATCTCTGAAAGTTCAGGGTTAGTATTGAGTGATATCATTAAAACCACAATGACGAGTGCTCTAACTTGGGCAACATTAAAAAAGACACCTATAATTTAGAAGTGTGTTATGGTAAGACAGTTAACCACCTCTACTTGTATATCAGCTTATTTAAAAAAAAAAAAAAGTTCTTTTTTTACCATCCTCTCTTTACCATGGCATTTTTTTTGCATTGTTTCACCCCACCCTGAAATGGAATAAGTCAAAGGTAACTTTCAAGATCAACATTCAAGTTTTCTGTCAATAATTTGGTTCCTTAATTCTTAGTTTGTCATAGGTGAAATGTAATTTTCTTCTCTTAAGAGTTTTAGGGAGAAAAGAAAGTAAAAACAGGTTTTTAAAAGTAAAAGTATTTTCAAATTGTTTCAATTTCTACACAAGTAGAAGGGGATATTAGAATAATAAAATCATCTTAATTCAGAAGTATCAATTATGTCTAGTAGCCAAATATCTTCTAAAGATGATTCAACATTTCTTAAACCCTGGAATGAGAACTTATTCCTTACCTACGGTTTGTAAAATATACACTGCACAAGTGTTTCCAGCACTAAGGGCCTGCTACTTGGGGAATGCAGCTATGGTTTCTGCCCTCAATGGACCTTTTTCTTCTAATCTCAATTTTGTATCAGAAAAAGTTAATTTTTCTTCTCTGTGCTAAATTTTCTCACCTAAATATTTTTTTAAACGTATAAATAAAATAAAATTATAGTATTTCAATATTTGTGGGGAAACTACTAAACAGAAAAAAAGTAGTTGAAGTACCATGTTTTGTCTGAGAAAACCTAGATCTTCCTTTTCCTATTTCCTTCGATGCAAAATTTTACTTAAATACAAGAATTTCTAATTCATGGCTGCCAAATATCAGGAAAAAAATTAAGAATTCAGAGCAACAACAAAATATTTATAAAATCTGCAAGTACAGGCATTCTCCCCAAAAACAGAAAAATGCCTGGAGACACAGTTGGATACCGAATTTCCATTAATACATGTAATATGTGTATCTTTTCCCACATGTCAAATGCAACAAAAAAGATATACGAGAAAAAGATAGTCAATTGCAGCAAAAAAAAAAAAAAAATTGCTCAGCAAAGCATAGTGTTGATTATACTTTTCGCTGGTTTTTACACTGTCCTTATGTGATTAGAAGAACAGATGTCATTTCTATAATCTGTAACATAAAAACAAACCTGAAAATAAAATACTTTTTTACAAATCAAATCTTTGTTCTCAAAAATAAGCTGGATTTAATTCCTGGATGTTGACTCTTAAGATAACTAGTTCTTAATCTTCAAAGGCAAAAAGATTCTTACAAATAATCTAGTATAATCCTTTCATTTTGCAGAAAAGAAAACTGAAGGGTCTACTCATTCCTCTTTGGTTCCTACACTAACCACTTCTATTTGAAGGGACTCTGTTACAAAGTCCAACCAACTGTGGCAGAGCAGTAACTGGCCACATCGATGCAAATACAAAAAAAAAAAAAAAAAAAAAAAGCCAGTACCAACTGCTAAAGTCCCAGGAAACCATCTGTCACAAAATATAAACATAGGGATTTCATTTATCATAAACACTGTGCTCTGAAAACATTTAGTAAGTTTGTGTCCATTGGTTTTCGAGAAAAAAATGATGAAAACCATGTCCAGCCTGCAACAAAGAACTAAAAAAGGTAAGTGATGCACTAAAGGAGTACCGGACTAGGAGGTGGGAGAGCTGGGATCTAATCACTGCCACGCACCTGCTGCGGATCAGTTTCCATATTTGTAAATGAAGCGTTTCACTTAAATTTTCTTTTGAGTTCCTTTTGGCCTTTAACATTCCTTTAACATTCAATGATTTCAATATGCTAAAGTGAATCCCACATTTAGTTCAAAGTCAGCCCCCCACCCCACCCCCCCCCCCCCCCCCCCCCCGTCTTCAGATAAAGAAAAAATTTTTTAAGCTTTAGGAAAAGATCTTTGCTACTTATTTAGTATTAGATATATAAAACTCAGCTTCCATTTATTGCCTAAGGTTTTACTTAGTTCTTCAGAAGGGCTTTACTGAAATAGGGCTCTAGTCTGATTACCGAAGACTAACCCACTCCATTCATCAATGACTTAAAACAGCTTTAATTCCTATGTGATTTACTCTTTTATTTATTCCCATTGCTCTTCTCATCCAATCTAATTGAGGGGTTAGGTGAACCTCAGTTCTAATCCCATTTCCGCCATTCATTCACATCATCATTTCTGAGGAAAACAAAAGCTCTGAAGTCATGGATGTCTTGCAAATTAACAGGGAGATAAGGGATGTTGATCACTAGCACACAGTATCTCATAAATCAAGTGTTCAGTAACTATGTTTTGAATTAGCACTTTACTGATAATCTTGTCTTTTCCTTTCTAAACTGTCTTAGTCTCCCTCTCCCCACCCTTCATTGCTAGACCTCAACAAAGCCGAGTCACTCCTGGAGCAAAGACCCCAGTACTACCAGGTGTCATCACATCTGTGCCCAGCTCTACTGCACCAACTGCAGATCCACTGTCCTCTCTGTTCTCTCTTCCCACTCTCACTGGTGATGACAGTGGTGGTGGCAACAGCAGGAATCACATTTATTAAAAAATAACTTTTTATTTCATGTCTGCTATGTTTGAAGCAGAGAACCATAGCTTTGGTTATTATTCATTTACTCTTCCCCCAAACCCTCGGCATCTTATTTCAGAAAAAGGGACTCAAAATGGGTGTGGGTGTTTTAAATTGAGGTAAAAAAAAAAAACCCATAACAAAAGTTAACCATCGTAATCATTTTCGAGTATAAAGTACAGCAGCATTAACCACACGCACACTGTTATGCAACACATCTCAGAACATTTTCCTCTTGCAAAACTGAATCTCTGTAACCACTTAACCACTCTCTTTTCCCCACCTCGCAGGCCCTGGCAACCAACACTCTACTTTCAAAAGTTTGACCACTTTACTTATAAATGGAACCATGCGGTATTTATCTTTTTGTGTCAAACATGTATTTTTACATGGACAAATTATATTCTAAATGTTTGCAGTTTGCTTGTTTTGAAAATTTTCTTCCAAGAAAGGATATCAAAATGATGACAGTATTTCCAGGCTAGCTAACAAAGGTTTACTTTATCTGCTAATGCTATTAAACGAAGAGTGGCAACTGTGGGAAAGCAGGGCTCTACAGGCAGGGAGCAGAGGAGGCTGCGCAGCAGCCACTACAACACACTGTCTTTACTAAGGTAAATATTTATAGGCTTGAGGACTTCCTATATCAAAACAGAATTTCTTGACATTAGAAGAAATATTATGTAAAACTTAACAGTATTGTCAATAAAAGTTTTCCTTGCTTTAGTTCATTTTAGAGATGTTTTTGCTATATCAAAGGTAACCTGTTCAGAGAAACTTGTTAATCCCTCACCCAAATATGCTTCAAAAGAAATGCGCAGATTCAAGAAATGTGACATGAGATAAAGTGAATTTACAATAAACAGCATGAAATAGTATAGAAAATGGAACGGGCAGGACATCAATTTAAGAAGTGTACCTGTTACGCATTAAATAGAGTGGTACAGATGGCAGGCAAATAGTACCTTCCATACCTGTACAAAAACTTTCTGGAGTAGTCCACGACGTTCTGCTAGAGGTAGCTCATTCTGTGCACCTCCAACTGCCTCAGGCACATGTGGAAGGTCAAAAAACAGATATAAACATTTAACCAGGGTGGAAGGCACTGACATCGTTGTCATGCAGTCCACGGTTTTCTGGAAAACAAACCGATAAACAAGTGAATAAACAGACAGACAGACATAACTGTACTTCATACAGCTAAGCAGGCTCACAAATTTTAAGCCATAAAATTATATATCAAAATAACTTTCTAAATGCCTGAAAAAAAAATTAAAATGACTCCATGCTGACAAATACTCATTTCCTATTTGGACAAATTTGCTCTAACCAAATATTGAGAATTTTGTTATTTATTAAGGTATTTATTATGTTGACTATTAAGAGGCAGCATGTTTCAAAGAACATAAGCTTTAGGATTTAGAAAAAAAGGAACTTAACCATGAATTTAGGCAAACTAATTTTGTTAGAACTTTCTCTCCTATAAAACAGATGTAACGGTACAATATATATTGCTTAGGGTTAATACGAGGGTTACATAACAAATGCAAAGACATATTAAGTACTAAACTATGTATTAGTAGTTGCTTTACTATCACTTTTATTTTTAGTGTAGATTTTTAGTGTTGGAAGGGCACTTGAAGGATACAGCCATCACTGATACAAAAAAATTTCTACATATTTTCAAGAATTACTAAAGGAAGAAATTTTAGAACTTCTTATGGTGAACATTTCAGTATTGTTTAAGAAATATGCCAAATAATTATCAAAATCTATCCATGGTACAGTCCGGAATAGAAAGCCTTTCCATGCTAGAGATCAACAGGTTAGCATCATCTGTTGCTTCACTTATTAACTTTGACATTAAACATTTCCTCAATGCCTAGGGTATGTCAGTCAGTGTGCTGGGAGTTTGGCATGCAATGATAAAGGATCCCTGCCCTTCAGAACAGGGGTCCCCAACCCCAGGCTGCAGACCGGTACCGATCTATGGCTTGTTAGGAACCGAGTTGCATAGCAGGAGGTGGGTGAGCAGCAGGCAAGCCAGCAAAGCTTCATCTGCTGCCCTCCATACCCCCCAGTGCTAGCATTACCACCCAAATAACACCACCCACCCCTGCCCTGTCCGTGAAAAAACTGTTTTCCACAAAACCAGTCTCTGGTGCCAAAAAGGTTGGGGACTGCTGCTTCAGAAGACTGTAACCTGCAACAGAATCAGGTTTGTCAATAACTATGATTTAATCTCCTTTGTGTAACAATGGTACTATATTCAGGCTAATATAAAAGGGAATGAGGGGACTTCCTAGGCAGTGCGGTGGTTAAGAATTACCCGCCAATGCAGGGGACACAGGTTCGATCCCTGGTCCGGGAAGATCCCACACACGCGGAGCAACTAAGCCCGTGGCACCACAATTACTGAGCCCACGTGCTGCAACTATTGAAGCCCACTCGCCTAGAGGAGGTGCTCCGCAACAAGAGAAAGCCACCTTACTAAGAAGCCCATGCACCACAATGAAGAGTATCCCCCACGCGCCACAACTAGAAGCCTGTAAACAGCAGTGAAGACCCAATGGAACATAAACAAACAAACAAATAAATAAAGTGAAAGTCTAAGTGACTATCTTAAAAAAAGAAAGGGGGTGGGGTGGGGGAATGATCAACACAGCCAGGAGTGGAACGGAAAGGTGTAGGAATTAAAACAAGAGAGGAAAGACCACCTGGAAGAGACACAGGAGGTTAGGCCATATGGTATATTTCAGAAACCTGAGTCCAAAATTGCTGACCCCTGAAAAGCCACAATAATAATGTCTAATCTTCAATGAGTTTTTATTATGTAAGAAGCATAAGGCTAAGCACTTTAAATACATGCTATCATCTATTTCTCAAGTCAACCCTACAAGGTAGCTTTTATTACTCACTTTACAAAGGGAGCAGCTGAGGCTCACCACTTATATACCCTGCCTAGGGTTAGAGAGCTGGTTAAGTGGTCCACAAGTGTATATATGCTCAGTGAGCTATGCATGTGGTCTCTCATTCTAGTTTTACTTTTATTTTGCTGGCACTGGAGGCCCAATGAAGTGTTACAAACAAAGGAGTAATAGAATCAGATTTCAGAAAATTAGCTGGTGGTAATACAGACAGATCATAGATGAAAGAGCAGGAGGGCAAGAGTAATTAGGAAACTAGGACAGAAAACTGTAAGAGAGGCCGGGCATGAACTAATGCAGTAGCTGGGTGACAGGGAGGAGAGAGTCTAAGGAACAATCCTTTCCAAGATCTGACCCCTTTCTACATATCCACTATCATCTCCCTCCTCTAATACTGAAAAGCCCTCTGCAGTTCTCATCTACCATTTATTATTTCTAGACACCCCATGTCCCCGTCCATTTTAAATGTCTGTTCATGCCTGAAACTTTAATTCCTCATCTTTCTTCTTACTCTAACCTACAAAATTTACAACTCCCACATTTCTATTTTCATAGTACTACGTACAGCCCGTTATTGCATTTTATGGTATTATCTTCATTCACT
This sequence comes from Hippopotamus amphibius kiboko, assembly GCF_030028045.1. Classification (NCBI taxonomy): domain Eukaryota; kingdom Metazoa; phylum Chordata; class Mammalia; order Artiodactyla; family Hippopotamidae; genus Hippopotamus; species Hippopotamus amphibius. The sequence goes on from NC_080188.1 coordinate 55,137,648, forward strand.
TCATCTCTGGCATCCACATGTTGATACAGGACCATGTTTTTGTCATCTCTGTATCTCACTGCTGCCAACAGAAAATGGCATGCAGACAACAAAGTCAGCGCAAAACATAACACTGCATTTTGTTTTTAAAATGTCTCTTTTTTCCAGTTAGATTATTACTAGCTATCCCTTCGCATTAAGCAAAATAAGATTTTTCATTTTTATCTTATAATGGATAGATTAAAAGTACAACTGGGTATCCAAACTGCTAATTGGCAATGTTTGCAATTTTTTAAGTGATTCTTTTCTCCTGATTCTTCTCTTACGCTTTTAAATTGTTCTATCCATTTGTTCACATTTAAGAGACATTTACTGACTTTCTACCATGTTCTAGGTGTTATGGTATGACACAGTCTACACTCACAATTGAGAAAGAAAAATAGAGCACCCACAGAAAATATGAGTAAAACCTAGAAATATTCCCACTGAACACTATTATGTTGTATGTTATTCTAAGGCAAACCAAATTTTGGTACAGTAATGTAGAGGCACTCATAGCTACCATCAACAGCAAGCAGAATTGGTATTTCGATAGTCATCTGATATGGCCACAGATACATGAAAACAATGGTCTACTTTAGGACTATGGGAAGGTTACTTGGACTGAGAGTGAATAAACATTTCCATTTGCCCAGGACTGAGGGGTTTCCGGGGATATGAGGCCTCCTGTGCTAAGACTCAGATAGTCCCAGGTAAATCAGGGCAAGTTGGTTTTATTCCTTTTCTGATTTAAAAAACAAAACATAATACAATATTGTAAATCAACTATACTCCATTATAAAATAAAAAATTTAAATAATAAAAACAACAAAACAAAACAAAAACCCAGCAAATGAAAAAGGAAACAGGCCATTCCAAAGGAAAAAAATTCAAGTGCTGCTTACTTTGGGCTAGTAACTGGTTTCAGGATATGGTTACAAAGAAATGTGCATTGTTTCTCCTGTGGCCTGCCATGATATGATCAGTGTCGCATTTATTTTGTAAATTCCATGAGGTATTTGAAAGCCTACTGTAACTTAGACAACAGTCATCCTCAATATTGGTACGGACTTTGATAGGTAATTGTACTCTGGATTTTAGAAGGTTGAATAAACTTCCTTCATCCCCCAAACATCACAGGTCACAAATCAGGTATTCAAACAGCACATAATTGACTACATGCCATGTGTATCATGACAGACACTTAAAGTTGATTTAAAGGCAAAAAAAGCAATCTCCAGAATAAATCAAGTAGGAAGGAAATATATATTATCCTGAGAATGAAAATATTTCCTTATTTTGCATAAAAGAAAAATTTTAAAGTATTTTCCATGTCACTTATTCTTTATTAGCTAAGTGACCTTTGATGAATCTTAGATGACTCTTCCAAGCCAAAGTTTCCCCAACATAGGGGGTTAGGGAAATGCTGGGCTGGGCCTGTGGAGCCAGAATTCCTTGGCTACTTCCCTCCAGCTACAGGTAGTCCATCTCTTTGCCCAGTGTGCTCAACAAATGGTATCATGCTCTGTGTGTGCGATGATGTGACCAAGAAGGAAAACACTGTTCTAAGTTAAGCATTTCCTCATGGGTAAAATGGAAACATTAACCTCCTTATACAGATGTTGTGAGGAGCATGAAATAACGTGTAAGAAGAATTAAAATACAATGATTATCATAAAATCTTATTTGGATGTGATGATAAATTTAATTTCACAAAATCCCAAGAGGATAAAAAGAGATGCTTCAAACATGAAAACCAAGAACTCACCTGACCAGAGGATGCTAACAAATTAATTGTTGTCAGAAGCATCCAACCTCTACTGGCTTCTTCACTCTGATTGATTTCCAAGAACTGGACTATGGCTCGACTTGCAGCCTCTATAAAACCAAAGGAAAGTCATTAGGTGGAGAAGAACCACATACAAAATACATTAAAGAGAGCAATGTTTTAATGGTATATGTAGATATCATCATACCAATAAAGAAATGTAAAAGTCAACCTATACACGAGTATTTTAGGAAAAGGTAGAACACAAACGAGTCAAAAAGAGTCATCGAAAAGGGGAAATTTGAGTTAAACCTGCCTGAAAAACAAGTATATGTCTGTCTAGAAAGTGGGAGGGAGGGAGAGAAACAGAGAGATTAGGCACACTGTATTGAAACAAAAGTGTGGCTAGAGGAATGGTCAAGATGAAGAACTGTAATAACACAGCGTTCACATTCTAGAAGAGCATATGTTGAGGATTAGAGTCTATTATCAATAGCAGTCATAGAAAATACCTACCTGTGAAGGAAGGTAAGCTAAGGGCTGTCTGTATTTGACTCTGGGCAAGAGGGAGCAAATATAGTTTCTTGAGCAAAGCAGATGATGAAAGGATCATTTTAAGACTATTAATTTAGGGTGACGGGTATGACAAACTGCAAGGGCCAAGAGATTGATGGGGAAAACAAATTAGGAGGCTGGCTTAGTGGTATACACAAGGGGTGACCTGAACAGCTGACGTCAGGAAGATAGAAACAGTGAGGGAGTCATTCATACAACTGTAGTGCTGGAAGAATCTTTGAAAGTCAATTTAGTTGATTATGTTTTTAAGGATAAGGGAAAATGGATAAATCCTTAACCATGCCTTTAATTTTATCATCAGAGTTCATCAATTTTTGTATTGATATAGGAGAATTAAAGTCAGAAAATAAGTCCAATCTGTTCACTCTAAACCAAACATGTTAAGTTACCAACATATACTTAACACGTCATAACGACGCAGGATGTAGAATAAATAGAATTTAGGTTACTTTAAAGGTATTCTTTTTTTCCATTTGAGACAATCAAGATAAAAGTGTTTTATTCAATAATTGAATGATACAAAATTTACATATGATATGTGCTGGGCATATTTCATCTTTATATACTTCCATTTGAAAGAACATCTTAAAGGGAAATTTTTTTAGATACCTTACTTTTACTGAGTGTTAACTGTGTAACAAGCACTGTTTTAAGGACTTGCAGATTTAACTCATTTAATCTTTATAAGAACCCTGTCAGTTTTCTATTCTTGGACCCTTTATTATAATATAAATTGAGAAATGGAGAGGATAAATAATTTGCCTAGAGTCAGGGACAGAACTTATATTCAAAGCCAGGCTGTCTAGCCTGTAAAAGATAAAGATAGTGATAAATTTTTTTTTACTGGAAAACAGGAGTTAACAGAAGCCTGGCTTACTTCTGATACTCAGCAGCTGGTAAGTGTTCAAATTACTGTATTCACGCTTACTGATTTACAGTCTCTTGTCCCTCTTTAGAAAACAAACACCACGGGAGCAAACTCTTTGTCTGCCTTGTTCAGAGCTGATTCCCCAGTATGGAGCACATCACTGGCACTACGTGGGTGCTCAATAAACACCCGTGAGGTGAATGAATCCATCAACCCAGGAAGATCAAAGGACACACTGAATTTAACTTCTCCTGAACGTCCGGAGGTTTAGATTTCCTATGGGTAACAGAGATTTCTGAAAGTTTTGAAAGGGGAGTAATACAAAGAAAGCAATGTTCAAAGCTGACTAAACAGAGAAAGAAGAAAACAAATATTAATAAAAGAAAACCACTGAAAAACCATCTTTAGCAATCATTGCTTAAGATCACTGGTAAAAACTAACCTGCAAATTTTTCCTGCAAGCCTACAATGAACCCCAGCCATCTGCTATACAATACGAACAGTCTTTCCTTGGTAGGAATTAAATGCTCATGTAAGGAAGACAGTTTCTTCACAGTTGACTAAAATTCTCAATCAAAGACTGACATGTTATGCTTTCATTTCCTAGGCTTCTTCATAATTAGGCAACTATGGTTTTAAATTGTACATTTCCAATTTCATAACTCATCTTAAAAAAATACTTGCAGTCTTCAAATTGATTATTTCACAATTAAACCAATGTAATAAAATTCTATTTGATTAGAAAAAACATTGATTAGTAAATCAACTGCTTAATACTGTCTATGTCTCCCACAAAAGGAGAAAATATTGTAAAGAACTAAACCTACTTTAAAAGATAAACAAAGTTATCTTCCTGGTACAGAATCTAGAAACCTACAGATAAGACACATTTTGAGTGACTCTGGATTCCACTCATAGTACTTAACACTATTAACATTAAAAGAAGACTGGAAAAATATGTATTTTCACTGCTATTCAATAAAGTTGCCAATTATGAACAATGAATGCCACTGTTTATTTTGAGAACCAAAACACCAAAACATGTAGTCTTGGTTTGAAACAGTTCCACACATTTGATCAACGGCATTTACAAAAGTGTGTGATTTCTTTCGTTTGGTTGACGAACACTAAGATATTCCTCAAGATAAGAAAAGACAATGTATTTTCAAAAATGTCCTATTTGTTATTAAACATTATGACAGTTCAGTAGATTGCTGAGCAGATTAAATGATAGTACATATGAAAATAAACCTTGAAAAGACACTATAATTATTAATGGTATCCCTTTAACAATTTTACCAACTTAATAATAACAACTGCTCTTTTTAAGAAGGTGGAGGAGACTTCAGTTACATCAGCAATAGTGTATAATTATGTTATCTGGCTTTGAATAACAGGTGCATACAAAGAGGTCTGGACAATAGCTGTGGCTGAATGATGTGGGAGAGATTGGAAACTCTTATTGATAAAATAAAATCTTTACACAACAAACATATTCAGAAGAACTATTTTATTTTCACCTACTAATTTCAGTATGTTGCCATTCAAAACAACTTAATGGGATCTCCCAGTTTTTATTTTAAATGAGTCAAGAAGATCACTGTAAAAGTATATAACAGTGCTATTTTTAAAAAATTATGTAGACTAGAAAGTAATTTTAAATTAAAACTCCACAAACCACAGGATTTCTTAAAAACTTTGAAAGAAAAACTCCTACTCAAAAAAAAATTGCACTATGATCTTTTACTTTCACTAATTTTTAACAAATACAAATTTAAACACTGATTTAAGATTATAAGAGTTAATGAAAGGAACATATTACATTAGCCCATCTTTAGAGCTGCCAATCATTTTGATGTAAGCTTTAGATTTCATGCTGCATTTCAATACACAGGCCAAAAAAATACAGAAATGGAGTTAGTAGAGCTCATTATTAGATTAAGCAAGAAGAGAATGTGGACAGTTTTAAAGGAAATGTTAAGTTCCCAGTCTACACTGAGAGAATATAAGTAAATTCAATTAGACAGCATTCAGAACAACCACAACACAAAACCTGTTAATAAGTGTAACAAAAATTTTTCCTTTGCAAAGTCCATTTAAAGCACAGTCATTTTCAAACTTATGCTTTAGAATGATAATGTGAGACACACCAATAGCACTATTACACTTTTCTCATTAATGAGGAAACCAAGCCCTAAACACCCCTTCCCATGCTCCCCTTCCAAAAAAAGCCACTTCCACGTTAGTGAGGAAAACAGTATTAGAACTCATAGCTTCCATGCTGCTTCCCATTTGATAATACATCACCACACCTTGGGAATGAAATTACCTGAAGGTGTTGTGGCTTTGAAATCCTTGGAGGACAGCGGGGCACACTGTTGTTCTGTTTTAAAAAAAAAGGCTTGGTTGTCTAATTGGGGATTCACTACATTATACTAATCCCGCCGCAAGATGCTGTACAAGATGCCAACTGTGGTCAGCATCACTTGGCTTCTCCACCCCAGGCCACTGCCCAGTGGGGACTGCACCACTGGGCCTAACAGTGGCACCTAGCATGCAGCAAAGTCATTAATAATAAACTGAAGATACTATTTTTATACAGGTGGGAATCTTCTCTTTCGATGATGTAAATCAACAATGTGACCTTAGAATTAAGCAGACTGCATGTCTGAACTTAACAAATAATTAATAGAGATAGGGAAAAGTCTTAAGCCGTGTCCTGTACACAGTATGGCTACAAAATCATATATTTTTTCAAATTAGTTGAGAGTCACTACATATTTTTAACAAAACCACAGGGAGGCAATAACCAAGAGAATTCAGACAGACAGAGAGAAGAGGACTACTGTATTACAAATCAGCCCATGTACCCATTTTGCATATTGATCTACCTATAATTTTCCACTTTTACTAACTTCTGATGGATAGATTTAAACAACAGAATTGCCGATATGCATGGTTCCCACTAAGATACCTACAACGCGTGTTAAAACTGATTTGGTAAAAAGACTTGATATGTGAATGAGATTAGGTAACATACAAAATAAAAAGTGTTTCACACCAAATTCAGAGGAGTCTTGGAAAAAGAATCTTGCTCTGATGCACAAGAGATAGAGCCAATTTTCAAATAAATAAATAGAGGGCTCATTCCACCTGCTTCTTTTTGGAGAAAAATTACATGAATGTAAATCATAACAAAATTACTTTCAGTGATAACTTCCTATAAAATAAAAGGCTATGGGAGGTATTGAAAGCAGCCAAACTCATAGAAGTAGAAAATGGAATGTGGTTGCCAAAGGCTGAAAGGAGGAAGAAATAGAAAGTTGCTGACAAATGTATATAAAGTTACAGTTATGTAACATGAAAAACTTCTAGAGATCTCCTGTACAACACTGTACACAATTGTTCTGTACCTGTAAAAATCTGTTAAGAGGGCAGATCTCATGTTATGTGCTTTTACCACAATAAAAATCAGTTGATCAATCAGAAAACCAGAATGGGATATGCAAGAAGAAAGATGATTCAGGATGTACCTAGATCCTCCAAATCTACAATTATTTTACTGGAAGAATCAAAAGATCAAAAAGTCTCCATGAAAGTTCTTTTTATAACAACATTGATCAAAAGACACTTCCAATGTTCAAGACTAAATATGAAAGAAGAGAACAGGATTCCAATAGCCATACTTCTTCAAGAATGACTGAGGAGATACTTCAAAACTCTCTTAAACATCAGTAAGCTAGCTTTTCTAACACTCCTCCAATTCTTAAAGCATTGGGGGGGGGGGGGGGGGTGGAATCCTGTGTCAAAATCAGTAAAAATTTATTGAGTACCTAATCTGTGACAAGTGCTCTCGTAGGTGATACAGGGATGAACACAACAGACAATAACATTAAATAAGTGAATAAACAAGATACTTTCAGATGATGACAAAGCTCTAAAGGAAGTATTTAAGGTGACTGAATAAATACTAATTGGTATGGAGATAGAGGATAAAAGATCTATTTGAGATAGGATGATCTGGAAAGGTTTCTCTTTTGGAGGAAAAACACAAATTGAGTTGAATCTCACTGGATTCTGAAGTTAATGAATTTCAGAAGTTTAAAACCAAAAATTACCTGGAATTACATGATATGTAAAAAATACATCTTAAAATACCTGGCAAACAAGATGTCACAAATAGAGGAAGGTAGAGGAAGGCAGGGCACAAGGGGCTCTATGTACTATGTTTGCAACTTCCTGTGAGTTCATAATTATTCCAAAATAGAAAGTTTAAAAAAAAAAGAATAATGACTGTGTAACTATTACTGTAATTAACTTCTCTTCCATTTAAGATACTTTTCATTATTTCCCTATGGATATAAAATTGCAAAGAGATTTAGGAAAACAAATCTCCAATGTAGAAAAATGTTTTTCTACAAACATGCAGATTAGGTATTCATAAAGACAGCAACAGAGAGGAGAGTATAAATAAGCTTTAGAATTTTTTTTTCTAATCTAGGGGATATCACTTAAGAAAGAAAATACAATGACAGGAGTCAACATGTGACAAAGAAATTTCCCTTCATACCACCTATTTAAAATAGCTAAAAAGGCATGAAACAGAAATCTTACATTTAAGACAAACTTTTCACTTATATAAGAGTAACTGAAATCAATGAAGATAAAAAATGATGCAATCCCATTTTGGTGGAGAAGGGAAAAGATGGACAGGAAGGTTACCTTAAACTATCTTAACTACCTCTCACTAAACCTGCTTCAAGGACTGCAAATATAATCAAAACCATCTCACTTTAAATGTACTGCCTCTGATTAAGAGATTTTGTCCTCAATCTGAAAATACTTTAACGGCTATTGCTCCAAAGACTCTATAATGGGCTCCCCGTTAAAGATGGAAGGTTGAGCACATGCATTTATCTCTTCTCTGTCCTGAAACCTCACTGCTATAAACTAAATTGTGTCCCCCAGAATTCATATTTGAAGCCTTAGCTCCTAATGTAATGGTATCTGGAGATGGAGTCTTTGGGAGGTAACTGGATTTAGATGAGGTCATGAGGGTAGGGCCCTCATGATGGGATTAACTGCCCTAATAAGAAGAGACCTCTCTCTCCTGGAGGCGAGGCCACATTGAGAAGGTGCCATCTGCAAGCCAGGAAGAGAGATCTCACCAGAAACCAATCATGCTGGCACCATGATCCTAGACTTGCAGCCTCTAGAACCGCAAAGAAAAATTCCTATTGTATACTAGTCTATGGTATTTTGTTATGGCAGCCCAAGCAGACTAATATGCCCACTAAAACTTTTAAAAAGGATTTTTTAAAAAGCATAAACCTATAAGAACAAAAAAAATAGGAAAGGGGAAAACAACATTTTGGATATTAAAACAGCAGAGAAATTAGTGGTAACTGATTTAGCAGACTCTAGAATCTTAAAGTAAGTACAAGGAAAATACAAAAGCAACTACGTATAACACAACCTCCAAGAGGCTCAGGAATTGGTGGCACTAAGTACCTTTAGAAGCAGAAGTAAATGTGGGACTGTACACAGAAGGACTGGTAAAGTATGTGTAAGAGCAGCTAGACCCCCAGATCCCCACTACTATATGGGTACTAGACTGGAGATTTATTCACTAAAAAGAAAAACACAGAGTGTTTGGATTGGGGTGGAGGAGGAACAAAGGCATTACACCAGGCACAGCTGTGGGGTCATCATGAAGCAGAAAGCTTATGTACTGATACTAAATGTTGAGGGTCCTCAGACCTTGGCTTCTAAAATGTTCAGAGTCAGACATATACTGTCTAAGTAAAGACTGGACATTGTTCTCTGGGGACTCTGTCTAGCTTAAGGGAAAGACGGTCCACAGAATGGCTCAGCAAGATGACCCCAGGCTGAGACCACAGCTACAAGCTCCACCCACAATTACAAAGCTACCCAGCAACTTTCCAAGGTTCCATTCTTATACAGCAGTAGAGGGGCAAGGATGAGACATGTGAGGACATTCTTTAATATAAAAGACAGAGACAAAAATTAATTAACAAAAAAGACCACTAGAAAAAGACAGACTACTGAGGAAAATAAAAATCTGAAAAGAGGGACTTCCCTGTTGGTTCAGTGGTTAAGAACCCACCTTCCAATGCAGGGGACATGGGTTCGATCCCTGGTCAGGGAACTAAGATCCCACATACCACAGGGCAACTAAGCCCACGCGCTGCAACTACTGAGCACATGGGCCAAAACTAGAGAGAAGCCCACTCACTGCAACGAGGAGCCCAAACGCCACAGTGGAGGATCCCACATACTGCAACTAAGACCTGCTGCAGCCAAAAATAAAATAAACATTAAAAACAATCTGAAAAGAAATGAAAAGAAAAAGAAACATCAGCGAGCTAAGAGAAGAGAAGTCATGGAAACAAAAGACAATAAAAAACAAACAAAAAAAACTCTTAGAAAGTAAAAGTATGTCACAAATGGAAAACAAAAAACCAAAAAAACAAGCAAAAAACACAACCCAGAGAAGGAATAGATGGTAAACCAAAAAGCTCTCTTAGCAAATAGAGTAAAAAAAACAAAGACAGAAAATAAGAAAGATAAGAAAATAAGAGGGTCCGTCTTAGGGGTACATGTGATGAGATAGAGAAAAGAGAGGGGAGAATATTATTATATAAGCAATTCATAAACCTTTCTCAAAATTAAAGGATATGAATTCCCAGACTAAAGAGGTCCAGTGAGTACTCATCATAAAGTATAAAAACAGATCCACTCCAAGGTGTGTTATCATGAAATTTTAAAAAGGAGGGCCAACAACAGGATTCTAAATGCTTTTATAAAAAACAAAAACAAAGAACAAAAAGTTCACAGAGAAAGAATCAAGAATTCAGGTAGCTTCAGATTCCTCAATAGGAGTGTAGGAATCTATAATGTGACGGAGAAGTGATTTTTAAATTCTGAGATAAAATGATTTCCGATCCAGAATCTTATATCCACTGAAAGGAGGACAAATATAATGCAAGCAGCAAGAGGTTCCAAAATGACCCTGAGAGTTCACCTAGGCTGCCAGGAGAAGGATCCACTGACCATGTTCCCACGGGTACTGCATCCAAGCTCAATTTCCTATGACACTCATAGCTTCCACTCCCTGTGGAAGGGCCTATAGCTTCCCCTGGGCCCCCAAGTCTCCCGAAACTAAACAGCTAGCATTCTCAAACAGCTCCTACAAACATCCAATAAGAACTCGGAGCCAGTACTTAAACACCTCAGATCACAAGCAGTTTGCGTTTCTTCTCTGTTAAGACTGTATTCATGCTCTGGGGGGGAATATCCCAAGTACACTTCTCTGTGAGATAATGAGGGTAATGGATCTTGCCTTCTTTTCTCTTACTGAAGCCTGGTTCTATAGGTTCCCCTTTCTGCAATAAAGCCATCCTGTATGATGTGATAAAGTTTGTTCTAAGTCCTGGTACCTGAAAGCTTGTCCACCAAACTGTACCTCCTTCCTTGGTTAAGGGAAAGGAACTCAATTTATTTTTATTTTTTTAATCTTTATTGGAGTAGGAACTCATTTTATATAGCAAGAGGCAAAGAAATTTTCACTCACAGATGAAACAGTTAAAAACAAAAACAAAATCCAAAAACCAAAAATGATAACTGCCCTGCATCCTTTCTCAGGAAGCTGCTGGAAAAGATATTTTACCCAAAATGAGGAAGTTAATTAGAGAAAAAAGATGACAAGAGATTCTGGAAACAGAGGCTCTCTCCCAAAGAGGTAGAGAGACATCCCAGGTTGACATGAGTGAAGATGAAAAAATAACAGCTGCCCAGCTGGCCTGGAGAGCAACTACTACAGATTAAAGCAGACCAGAAGGTTCTGAAAGAGCTATTTGCAAGAAGATGCAACTGACAGAATATCTGATGTCTTCAATGATACTGGGGGGTAATTCAGAAAAACAGAGGAATAGGGGAAGAATGTATAATGAAAATGTAGAGAACTAGTTTTGTTTTTTTAAAAGGCAATTACTCTGATAGAAGTGGAGAAGTTTTCAAGAAAGGAACAGTAATCAGAGTATACCATATAGCTCATCTTCATATAATGTCTTCAGTCACAATAGTATAATGAATACTCATCTAATCAAGTTATGATAGAATGATATGCGGGTACAAAAACGTGCATCTGTGGGTTAGTGGTGGTGAGCCTAAGAGTAAAAGTCTTACTTCCTTTGTGGTAAGTCGGTAGATAGTATCTAAATATGAAAAATTAAGGGCACACAAATTTAAGCACGTTAGAGACACAGAGGTAAACATCAAAAAAAAGTTAAGAGACGTAAAAAGTCATTGCATCTTAGGAGTGAAAAATGAGGATAAACCAGGATGGTGGAAGGGAGATGCTGTTTTTAATAAAGCTATAAACAATTTCACCCTTAAAACCATGTGCCTATATACTTTTAAAACTAAAAGTAAAAACTAAATTAAAAAATAGGATTATACAACAAAGGCATTAGTGTTAACAATTATTGGAAAAATAATTATTATTGGGAAAATAATAATTAAATGGGTGGAAAAGATAAGTGATTTTTCAAAGACACAATAGAAATAAAACTTAAATTACTGATTTCTTGGTCTAATGCTTCAGTAGGAAAGCTATCACTCAAACAACCACTAAAAACCAAAACAACAAGATAAAAATTAAGATAAAATCCTTCAAACATATTGCTAATTTAGAAAATGAGTAATGGTAATTAAAATCAAAAAAGCTTATTTTAATCTTGATTGAATGGGATGATACTTTATAAAGTTTAAAATTACATAATTATGAATAAGAATAGTTATTCAGGCAGCATTTATAAAAGACCTACTGTATAAAGCACTGTGGTAAAGACTGTAGATTATATAAAAGACTCATAAACAGTTTATGGTCTAAGAAAAATAAAGAGAAATACTTATAAACATCACTTGTGAAGTTGAGTAGTTAAGAAAATTTTTTCTTTGATTAAGGGAAGCAAGAAACATTGTATTTAGGAAGTATAACTTAATCCAAGCTGAGAAGATTTAGATGTACTAAGATGTGGGGAGAAGTTCCTCTCCAGAGGAAGCATCACAAGGATAGAAAAAAAGAGCACAGACATGTTTGGAACTATAATCAACTTGGTTTGGTTGAAATATAGAACAAGGAAACAAAAAATCAAAACAGAGTAGGCAAAAAATGTGTGTTTGTATATATGTATTTCGGGGGCCTGAGATTGCGTTGAATGTCATGCTAGGAATCTGGATTTTGTTCAGAAGGAACAGGGTAATGTTAAAAGGGTTAGGACAGGGGTGGCAGTGATCCAAGCAAAGCAGCCTTGGGTAGAACCGCTCCACTGGGGAGTAAAGGGTGCTGACACCGACAGAAGAATGTGACCATAAGAATGGGAATGGGGACTGGTATTGAAATCCATGTGCTTAGAATCGGATCAATGTTCTGTCTGATTTCAACAGCACTCTTACCACATTGTCCATTCAATTAAATCAGTTTTTGCTGATTTCTGTATAAATACCTGTGGATTTGTTTGACGCTCTCCTTCGAATTTCTGTCACCATCAGTCGTGAGACCTGTGTTGTGAACTGCAGAAGATCAGAAAATTTTTCTGTCATTGTATTTGGTGGAGCATTTCCAAAAACCTGTGGATGAGAAAAACAATTTTAGGGGCTTCCCCGGCAGTTAAGAATCCGCCTGCCAATGCAGGGGACACGGGTTCGATCCCTGGTTCAGGAAGATCCCACATGCAACAGAGCAACTAAGCCAGTGTGCCACAACTACTGAGCCTGCACTCTAGGGCCCGCGGGCCACAACTACTGAGCCCACGTGCCACAACTACTGAGCCCGAGTGCCTAGAGCCTGTGCTCTGCAACAAGAGAAGCCACGGCAATGAGAAACCCAAAAGTTTTTAAAAAAAGGAAAACAATTTTAATGGAGCATTGTCAACTTTTTGCTTTCATTGTGTGCTTTTCAAAGTGTGATGTGACTTGAAAATTAAGTACTGGTTGCACAGTTACTTCAGATCTGAAAAAGTTTAAAATATAACTCTTTCAATAAATCACATCCAGCCACATTTCCTTACACATGTAAAATAATTTGTTGAATGAATGATTAAATAAACAAAATATAAAAGCCAAAGATCTGTTATCTATACAACTTAAATCAATCTTACTAATAAACTTTAGAAAATATTATGTTTCTCTGAAAAAATCTAAATTAAGAATTTAGAGAAAAGTGGTAAGTTCCTCTGAAGGTAAAAAGACATATCAGGTGGTAAAAGGCAGGGACTTAGCTAATGCTAAGTCTTGGGCTGAATACAGAATTCACTAAACTCATATCCCAGAATTTCTAAATTCTAGCCACAATAATTCCCAAAACAAGACTGTTAGCGAAAAGGCTAGAATAAAGAAAATGAATGAGAGGATCATGAAATACACTTGTTTTTACAAAAACCTACAATAAATGAACTTTAGAATAAATCATTCCTAAACTGGTATGGGTTCAGCAAAGAGAATACAAAAATAAAACCTGGAACAGGCTATCATAAGAAAAGAAATAATATTTTAATAGCTATATAACTGGATGCATCCTAGAATATTGTTTTAAAAAATGTTCCTCATAGCAGAAAGGGAATTCTGTGTCTCCTAAAACTATTATGACAGCTCTCTATTACAATGTTAATTAAACAATATTTTGTATTCTTATCCCCTGTTCAAATGTCACTATAAAGGAAAGAAACATATCTTACTCATCACTGTATTCCTCGCCAAGCTAGCACTCTGCCTTTCATAAGGATGTTCCCTAAATATGGTTGTTTGTTCATATGATGCCTGCCCCCACAACGAAATTCTGGAAAATGTTTAGGTAGCATGGAAGGACATAAGTTATAATATGAGAATATAAACAAAAAGTAAGAAAGACAAAAAAAAGCAAATAATAAAACCAAGGTTAGAGAGGTGGACGAAAACAAGAAAAAAAGCCTCTGTATTTGCCACATTTTAGTCATGAATTTTGGCTCAAATATACAAGAGAGAAAACCTAGTGAATTACATGGTTCACAACAATGTCCTTAGGTAAGAAAAACATTTATATAAGGAAGTGCCTCTATTCTTCACACTATAATATAAAAATTTACTTCCAAGGATCCTAATAAAAGGATATAACTTATCCTTGTAATAGAAATGTTTCTTATATTCTTACAATAGATACTATGTTTCTTAAAACCACCCTCAAATTGAGCTGAAAGTACCAAACAGATAATAAATCAGTTCTTCAGGGTATACTTTTATCCAGGTAGTCTGTTCTTTAACTTGACAAACAATTTTAAATTACCTCAAAGAACTAATAAACTGTTATTTTCAGGAATTCCTCAATAAATTATTTTTCTGCTGAGATTTCAATAAATGTTATGTGCTCACAGTTAACCTACGTCACCTGCTAAATAAGACCCATATTCTTTACCAGACAAACTGGAGATAGATGAGAAATTGAGAAGCCTAACAAGGACACATGCTTAATAGCCATTCTACCTCCACCCAGAGATGACTATGTAACTGCCTAATGAAGGCGTTTAAAAAACAACTGTATATCTTCCTCAGGCAATTATTAACCCTTCTGTCAAAGTGATTTAAAGTAGATAAATACCCCTATTGTTCAGACTATACTGACGTATATTTTGCTCCTTTGAGTTATTAAGCACTTTCTTTTCCCTAAGAGTAAAACTTCATAAAATAAATGGCTCATTTCTAAGACAGTGTAAGCATATGGTTACTCAACCAGTTTTCACGCTGGGTGAATAATATACTGTTAAAAATGCAACTAACTTCATACAAATCCTGATATTTACAGCTTTATTTCCATAAGGAAATTTTTTTCAAAAGCAGTCTTGAATTGACCAAGACAAACATTATAGAAAAAAGGACTATGTCCCACTTGCTAACCTGAAATGAACTACTGCTTTTTTGACATAAACAATCTTTAGTCCAGTGATCCAACACTACTACTGATTGATT
This sequence comes from Hippopotamus amphibius kiboko, assembly GCF_030028045.1. Lineage (NCBI taxonomy): Eukaryota > Metazoa > Chordata > Mammalia > Artiodactyla > Hippopotamidae > Hippopotamus > Hippopotamus amphibius. The sequence continues at coordinate 55,152,902 of NC_080188.1, forward strand.
CACTCTTTCATTTATTCACTCATAAATATTTATTGGTCTCCTACATATGCCAGGCAATATTTGGAGCCACGAATACAAAAGTAAATAAATTGTGAATACAAAGGCAAATAAAGTAAATATGATTCCAGTGCTCATAGAATGTAGATAAATTATGTTGGCTAGTGACACGTTATAAAGGAATTAAACAGGGTAAACTGAAAGGGAATGCCTGGAGTGAGAAAAGGTTGTCAGAAAAGCTCTGAGATGACACTGACCCGGAAAGATGATACTGAATAATGAAAAAAGGTCACAATTCAAAGAGCCAAGGAAAAGGGTTCCAGGCAGTGAGAATAACTGTTCTAAGACCTCAGCGTGGGCAAGAGATTGGGTGCTTGAGAGATCAAAAGGCAGGTGAAGCTGGAGCGTTTCCAATGAGAGGGGACATGCGGCAACATAAGGCTGGAGAAGTACAGGGACTAAAACATGTATCTGGCATTTTAGAGAATACTGAATGTGTAAGGTAGTAAAGAAAAGAGTTTTTTTTTTTTTGACTGACTTCAACAATCAAATCTAAAAATATTAGGTATGTATTCACCACCTTCCACAAATAGTCAGAAACAGACCATGCTTCAATCATGCACTTAAATGCGCACCACAAAGGATGCAGCACAGAGCTGGGATCTTCTTCTCACCCTCAGGGACTCTGGTCACAATTTCCTGGTTCTTAGTCCCCCTCGTCTGTTAAAGGGGAGAGCTGAGCAAGAGAACTGGTCAGTAATACATTCAACTCAGAGGGATGATTCTATAATAGACATGTGACATTCATAACCCAGATGAAAAAACAGTACTGAGGAACAAAAAGCTTTCCAGCAAACAATAAAAATAATAATTATCATATAATGAACATTTACAGTGTGCCTAGGACCATTCAAATACCTGAATTGTAATGTCATTCAAATCTCATTAAATCCTACATATTTTTCCCATTTTACAGATAAGGAAATTAAGGGTCAGAGAAGGCAAACACCAGGAGGTGGTAGAAAGAGAATTCAAAACTAGGTCTGTCTGATTCCAAGCTGTGCTCTTAGTTACTCATCAGTACTGTATTGTCTGAATCAAACTTCACAGGAACCCTATCGCTATAACTTTGCACAGTGTTCACCTTAAGAGGCAATTAGCATGGCTTGACTTGTTTTTAGAAGGGTCATATTTTAATATCCATCTAAATAAACTTCAGAAAATTCCCTGGTTGCTCCTCAACTAAATATTTTTGGTATACTCTAGGGGAACAAATGAATGGTGTTATCTAACTGCATGCAGAAAGCAGAGGCTCAATATATATTTGTTACCAAATGAAGCTATTCAATAAAATTTTATTAAACAGTAGTAAGAGAGAGGTAGGAGTTTTTACATAGGTTTCTAAAATGGCGTCTTTTCCCCCCTAAATATATGTAATACCTAAAATTAAGTTTATAGAGTACCTGAAAAATCTGCTATATACATAACTGATTTTAAAAACTGACAGTGAAGATGTAATTGCATTTATCAATTAATATATATCATTACATGTTCTTGTTTCTTGTTTCTAAGGACCATGAACTTATGGGAGAAGAAAATGAGAAGGTGTATCTCAGTCCCTCTCTCTCCTTCTAGGGTACGCCTACCTCAAGAGAACACGTACTCTCATCCGCTCTGGGCGGCTTGTCCACTTTTGCCAATGACTGGGTAAGTAAAACTTAACCCTATCAAGGGTGAAATTAGCAAGTCCTTTGTTGCAGAGAGCTAAGCTCCATTCTCCAATATTGGTACTGTGTAATAAGTAACAAAGCTGTATATTTGTAAATACAAGCCTCGTATATGTAAACAGTTCATCTGTCTGACTCGATCTATCTCTCATTTGGTTCTGAACTTGAGTATCTTCTTCTAAAGCCAACAATTTAAAAAGTAAAGGTTACTTGTGAGGGATAAAAAATGAGACACTGGATTCTACTTAGAAGCTTCTTGAATATAAATTAGAAGCAAATTCAAAAACAAGAGGAGTTTCTAAAAGAAGATCCAATTAAGTAAAAATTATATTTTAACATACACAATGAAGTGTGATAACATATACCAAGGTAATTAACGATGGCAGTAAATTTTTAGATGACTAAAATGCTACTCATTTTTTAGTAAGTTTAAACGAAGTATTTTTTTCTGTAAGTTTTTGTTCTTGGGACTAAAGGTTAATTATTTTTAAGAATGCTGATTAAATATTATCCAGCTATTCTCAGACCGCACCCCAATCTTTCGGTTTGGGAGAATCGGTGAGAGAGAGGGTACCCGCCGTGTCCTCGCAGGGCTGTGATGCAGACCACCAGCGCGCGTCCTGGCCCAGAAAAAGGACTCAACACGTGCCATAACTCAACCTCGTGTCTCTTAAAGGCCAAAGTCACACACTGAAATAACAGTATGGAGAATTTAAAAACAATTCTGTCGACGGATGTCCATGTCTAACAGTAACATGGTTTATTTGCTGTTTGGCATCAATCAAGCAAAGTATCAAAAATCAACAGTGCAGTTCATTTTTCGCAATCATGGCAGGAAGTCTGGAGCCATACTGAGCTGTTCATTCATCCAAGCTATTTCTTACTAGTCGAGAATGTTCATGTATAAACTGTCAAACACTGAATAAATATGGTTATCTATTTCAAAATTTAATGGATGGGATGTCTTATCTAAGGTCAATTTTAGCTTGTTAATGATAAGCCAATGAATACAATTTATATATTTTTTAAATTGGTCACAATGGTACAGAAATAACTTTCTATTTTTTCTTTAGTTAAAAGCTAAAAAAGGAAAAGAACCTGAAAAAGAATATATATGTGTGTAAAAAGAATATATAACTGAATCACTTTGCTGTACACCTAAAACACAACACTGCAAATCAACTATACTTCAATTAAAAAAAAATTTATTTAAAAAAATGCTAACCATCATCTGACAATGCAGCGTTGCCACAAACCTTTAATTTGTAAAAAACACAATAAAGTGAAACAATAAAACAGAAAAAAGAGTTGAATGAAACTTTATGATATTTAAATCATCCACTGTATTAGAGGTTTAAGGCAATGCATATGTATGTGCTTTTAATCAGCCAACGAGAAACTTCTAACTTGAAAGAATAGACTCATGGCAACACAAAAGAGAACTATGACAGTCTAAGCAATAGAGAATAATCACTAAAGCATCTCAAATCTTCTTAAAAAAAAACAAAAACAAAAACAAAAAAAACCTAAAGTATTTGTTTGATTCTTCCAGTCTAAGACTCACTTGAATTGACCGTGGAAGCTTAACTAATGAAATACGTGGGACATGCACGCAGCCTATTACTTATTAATTTATGCTAATAGCTGAGAATAACAATTGTCTTAACTACTCTAACATTATCATCACCTAGTCACTGTTTATAAGTCTGAGAGAAGGAAATTACCTCAAACTACTTAGTAGCCAATAGTACATTGTGACATTGAAGTAAAACAAAAACATAAAAAACAAAACAAAAAAAAACCCTTCCCAGAACTGGTTGCAGTAAAAATTAATGACTGTTATCTCAACAGGGCTTGAGAAAACAGCTTGTCCGTAATCAGTTCTCCCTCCCATTTTCAAAATAGCTATCTTAAACCTTTCCCCACCTCTCCTCATATTCCCACTCTATCATCTCCTCCCCTCCATCACTCTCAGCCTTTTATCTCACAGATTACAAAATGAACATCCTCTGTTCCTGTGCTATCCCACCCAATCCCAGGGGTGATATGTGAATTAGTGTCTCTTACTATGCTCTGTCCCTCTACTCCTGCCCTTCCGCTTTACCAGCCCAGCAAAACCTCAGTCCCAACATAACGCTTCTGTCTACTTTTACACACACTCTGCTTTGTAATTGAATGAGAAAAATCACACGCCTGCATGGATAAGATCCAGTATAAATTTACTATTTCCAATCTTCACTGAGCCCTCAATAGTCTTTAAATCTTTTATTGTCCCTTTCAACTATCCTTCTCAATTCGTTTTCATTAATATTCCAAACCATCACCATTCCCCAAAGTCCCCTACTTGACCTACTCATTCCAGACTCTTAACAGACCGCATTTTCTGTTCATAACTATAGGAAACTTAGGTCACCAAGCAAGATCTTATTCAACCTTCCAGTACCTTCGCTACAAATCTGTGTTTACATCCAACAAGACAGGCTCTCCTGCAGTATGCGGTGTCTCTTGTTCAAGGCTCACTCACCCACCTGTAATTTGACTCTATGCTCTCTTCCCTCAGTTTCAATCCCTTAAAAATTTCCAATTTCTCCCTCTGCTGGTTTCTTCCCTTCTCTTCATGAGCATGCCTGGATCTCTCCCACTTTTAAAAACAAAGCAAAACACTAGAAATATAAAAACACAAACCCTCTACTGCCAAATTAACCTCCATCAATCTCTTTAGTCCTCTCTTCTTTCACATTTCTAGAAGCTGGGTCCATACTGTCCCTTCTCATCTCCCATTCACTGCTCAACTCACTGCTTTCTGGTGCTGCCATTCTAGTCACTCTGAAACTGGCAAATCTCATGCACATTTTCCAGTCTCCGTCTTACCAGGTCTCTATGGTACAGGACAGTGTTGACTGCTCTCCTTCTTCCTGCAACTCTTCTCTCGAGTTGCATAATCACACGCTCCTGATTCTTTCTGCACTGCTCCTGACCAGTTCCTGTTCTGCATCCTTTGTGGGTTCCCCTTCTTTCATTAAACATTCATATCCTCCATGGTTCATCCTTAGCCTACCACTCATGGGGCAGGAGGAGGCACGAGGAATGTCCTGTCTCCTTGCAGGGTTCCAACTACCACATCTCTGGTAGTCCCCAAAGTACATATTCAGCCACATTCCCTCACCTGAGCTTCGAACGGCCAACTGAATACCTTTACCCGGGAAGCTCACAAATATCCACACAGGACTCCACGCCCCGAACGGAATCTGTCCCCTATACTGCTCCTTCTCAGCTACCAGGAGAAACATCCACCCAGGTTCCCAGCTTAGAAACATAAGAGACAGCCTCGCTTTGGTCCCTTCTCCTTATTCTATTGCTCAGCACACTTCACCGGCTCTGCACACCTCCAAGGAAAAGTGTTACCTCTTAATACAGCATAAAACGGGTCATGATGTGCCTCCTGTCACACTTGAGAGTCTTTTATTTTTTACCCTTCTTGGACCACTTACAGATGCTAGCACACATTAAAATGTTTGTTGCCTTTACCTTGATTCATGCTTTAATCATTGCTGATTATTGCTGTTTAGTCCAGGCAGCTCCAATCTGGCTAATGGGTATCTTTCAAGGACTCAAGAATGACATCTGATTCTCAAGGGAGACTTCCCTTCCCTGACCCCTACAGTCTTTCAGGCACCTTTCTTTTCAGGGGTGCCATAACACTCTGCTGTGTCTCTAATACTACATTTCTTTGTTATTTCATTACCTGCTTATGTGTCTCATCTCTTCTCCAACAGAAATACATGTTTTTTTCTCATGATAGTCCTGATTCACAAAATTAGACTCTATCTTATCTCAGACCTCTAACATATAGTACAGTGTACAGCACAATGTCTATTTCCTGAAAGAATCAGTAATGCACAATAACAGAATAAATGAAGAGACAAGCAAACAACTAAACACAGACTATATAGAGTCTATCCCTCCTCTCTGCTGTCAAATTAGCCTTTGGCTTGGCATAATGTATAAACTAGATGTATTTCAACATATATTCAACATGAAATTATTTCAGCATAAATAGTTTATAATCTCTGCTTCATCTTGTGATGTCCTTATTTATTTTATTTTTTTTTTTGGCACACGGGCTTAGTTGCTCCACGGCATGTGGGATCTTCCTGGAGCTGGGATCAAACCCGTGACCTCTGCATTGGCAGGCGGATTCTTAACCACTGAGCCACCTAGGAAGCCCAGTGATGTCCTTATTTTTAATGCCACAACAACAACAACAGACACACATTCCCTAGGACAAGCATTTGTTAAGTGCATTAAGTACATTATCTTAATCTCCATACCAACCCACAAGGTAGATATTCTCATTTTACAGCCCAGAAACTGGCTCCTCCCAAGTGCAGTACACAGCTGGAGGTCTAACCCCAGAGAAGGACAACCAAGAAGACTGATAGGTGCAAATTAGAGATTAAGTGAAAGTCTATCTACTAAGTATGAAACATCAGCCATGTTCCTCAACTTAGCTTTAAGAAAACACTAGCAAGTATATATGCTTCAGGCAGGAGACTGGAAAACACCCCTTCCTGAAATAAACATATCCTAGGCTAAAGAGTCTCCGCATTTTATCCAGTCAGATCATCTTACCACGGGAACAGTCTAACCCCTGCACACATACTTTCCAATTAGTGTTTCAATACCTGGTTCTTAAATGTCAACGTATAGACATCTGAAGACTACTCTAAGAAAATAACATAAACAAAAAGACCCAGTAATTTGAAGCAAATAACAATGAAAGAAGCATAAGAAAATCTGAAAAAGCTTTAATATTTTCAGAGGGATGAGGAGATACTGCACAATTTTAAAAAAATAAAGAAGAATTCAAGGAAATTAAAATTATAGTAGCACAAGGTTAATCCAGAAGAGTTAGCATTTGATTCATGGAGTTGCAGAAAAAAGGGAACATATAAAACAAAGGGAAGAATATTAACAAAGAAATATTTCAAAATATTTTCCCAGAATTGAGAAGTACAAGTTTCCAGATTAAGAGGGTTCATCATGAAGCCTCAATAAAATTTCAGAATAATGAGAGAAAGAAGAACCTAGAAAATATCAGAGAGAAAGACTAACAAACACAGAGAACAAATAATAAAGAGATCAAATGAGACTTTGGGGGAGACAATGAGTCACATGCAGTGGAAAGAGAATGACATGGGAGGGGAGAAAGAAAGAAAGAAAAATGGTGGGGGGGGGGGGGGTTGACAGAGACCAAGAGAGAGGAAGAGAGAGATGGGGAGAGAGACACAGGTAGAGATGTGAAGAAAGAGACAGAAACAGAAAGGGAAGGACAGAAAGACAGAAGAAGGACAGAGCTAGGTCAAGGGAGAGAAAGAGATTCGGAGAAAAAGAAAGAGACGTGAGGAAACAGGAGGAAAGGCAGAAATTGAGACAGTTCTGTTACAAAGTCTGGGGAAAGCAAGTTCTACAAGAATGACAAAATGGTGGTTTGCTATAAGCTTCATCTATGAATAATATTTACACCAGGGTCAGTAGAGTATAAGCACTGAATTTTGTTTAAACGAATGGTATAATTGTAGGATAGGACAAGGAGGAGGGTAGCATGCGTGAGTGAATGTATGTGTACGTGGTTTGGCGGGATGGGGAGTTTAAAAAAAGCTAATTCTTCTATTTCTCAGTAAGAAGTCAATTAAAACTGAATAATCAAGAAATAACAGTAAAAGTACTGTATGCTATGTAAAAGCTAAAAGAGTTAAAAGTGGCAGCAGCGGACTTCCTAGGTGGCGCAGTTGGTAAGAATCCGCCTGCCAATGCAGGGGACACGGGTTCGATCCCTGCCCCAGGAAGATACCATATGCCGCGGAGCAGCTAAGCCCGTGTGCCACAACTATTGAGCCTGCGCTCTAGAGCCCATGAGCCACAACTATTGAGCCCGTGTGCTGCAACGACTGAAGCCCACGCACCTAGAGCCCGTGCTCTGCAACAAGAGGCCACTGCAATGAGAAGCCCGCACACCACAGTGAAGAGTAGGCCCTACTCGACGCAACTAGAGAAAGCCCATGTGCAGCACGAAGACCGAACACAGCCAACTAAATAAATAAATAAATAAATTTATTAAAAAAAAAAAAAAAAAAGTGGCAGCAGCAATTAGCAGTAGGGCCCTATGAGCCTGTGGAAGTACTTGACTTTTTAAATTGTGTACATACACATCTTTGATAAAAAATTTAAAAACTATTTTAAAAATCCCCACTAAGATTGCCACATGTGATCAACTCGACAAAATGCATTAAAACATTAGCTCTATTCTGACTCTTTAGGGCCTGTAACTATCCTCTTGCAAGATCTCTTATAGAAAATCCACCAAACAATAACGTAAACCGAGACAATTCTTCAAGGTGTACAAAGCACTTGGGCAACTGCACCATTTGATACCATAAAGCATCACTTCAAAAGATAATGGAGGGCTTCCTAGGTGGCGCAGTGGTTAAGAATCCGCCTGCCAATGCAGAGGTCATGGGTTCGATCCCAGCTCCAGGAAGATCCCACATGCCACGGAGCAACTAAGCCCGTGTGCCAAAAAATAAAAAAAATTAAAAAAAGATAATGGAGATAACATATGTGGTAATTTACAACCTATCCCTCCTCCAAGTATCAACCATTAGAGGAACATTTCACAAAATGCTCACAATCTTCCTTTTATCCGTTAGAACTAAGAGGAGTTCATTCTGACCAGATCTCACATCAAATCACCTTACAGCAAATTGAAAGGAAGGAATCAAGCTTCTTAAAAATTAACTCATTCTATCATTTATTTTCCTACCTGTGACTTATTATAACTTCAAGACGCCTGCAGTACCACCCCAACCTAGAAGGCATGTGCTTGGCAACCTGGACTCACCCTGTTAAACACTGGCAGCATCATGTACAGTTTCTCTTCTTGTTCCTTCTGAGTCATGTGCCGGGGAGGATGGCACAGCTCCGTGAAGAGTCGGCGGAGGTGCATCAGTCCTAAGGCGTTGTCTTGCGGGCTGCACTCCTCCTGCCTCGGCCGCCCCATGATCCTCTTCACCATATTCATCTTGGCTGCTTGGTGATAAACACTTCTAATTCTGTAGGGAGACGTTCATACACAGTCAAAATGTCATCTTCTTGAGCAGATCAAGCATTAATGGCAGAGTTTAGTAAAAGCCAGGAAAACAAAAATAAATTCTGCCTAAAATATTTTTTCTAATTCTTTAAACAGAAAAAGTAGAGAGGCAATGCTAATTTTGATAAATCTCCCTAAACAACAAGTTACGAACTATGCGACTCAGTGTTCCTTACCGGCTGTGCCACAATTTGTATTAAATGTAAAAAATTGTTGCTGGACGAGCAATAAACATTTCCAATTAAGTGAGTAATAACAAGTTCAACAAATAAAGGGGTCATAAATCTTAAAATGTTGCTTAATAGTTCAGTATATGGAAAAAGAATAAAAGAACAGAAAATTCACCCTCACTTCAAAACATCCAAAACAACTGAAAAAACACACAAACAAAAAACCCACAAAGTTTTCTGTTTTTAATTATTTAACTTTTTTGGTAGATGAAGGATTACACATGGTATACTCCCTGAAGAGTTTTAGTTTGAAACATGCAAATTAAATGAAATGATACCCTCAAATATATTATAAATCATAAGAAATAAAGTGAAAATTGTCATATAACTTAAGACCATTTTTTCAAACTAGTTTGAAACCCTTTTGGCAGATCATGTTAATTCATTTAATAGATCATGACAAGCAATTAGAACAAAGAAATAGAAAATAGTGCTATAAACCACTTTCAACCGTGCTTCAACACAAATATTTTTAATGAAATAGAAGATATTGGAATACATGTAGTAAGGGTAATTATTATTTCACGAAACTTATTTCGTGAAATAAGTTTCACGAAATAAGTAAGGGTGCATTCATGTGTATTGAATTACAATGTAAAATGTACCCCTAGCTAGAGCTGCACTCAAGAAATAAATAAATCAACCACCGGGTTAGAACATACACCAGAATCAATAACACTAAGCTTTCAGTGAGCATCATCAGCCTTTTTCAACCACCAAGAACTGTACCAGCAATCAGCTAATTTCAGGCACAAAACCAGGACATCTTACAAAAGGAACCAGGAAGGCTGGGAGGACATTTATGGATATACCGAACTTGAGTAAAAGGCAATCTGCTTTCTAATCTGTAGAAAAGCAGGAATAATCAAAGATTAATTTTTAATTTTGCCACTTAAGCTAGTATGGCATTTCTTAAGAAATGAGTGACCACTGCAAGGTTGGAGCTTTATTTACCAAACATCTGTCTATTGCTCTTTTTAAAACCATAAGAAGAACTAGCAGCTTAAACATGCTCGTCCTTGAGAACTCTGAGTGGATTCCACACTTGCCTGCAGGCGCATGTTTATGCATTCTAGCTCAACTGCAACAGGAGGTCACCTGTGACTCATCACAGGGGAGGAGCAGGAAGACACCCTGCCAAAGACTGGTCTGCACGGAGCGACCTCTGTGCAAGGAGCACTCAAGTCTGCTAAGGTGTCCAGTTCCGGGGAAGAGTGCTCAGACCACAGGCACAAAGCCAAGGAGACCCTCCGAACTACAAAACGACACGTGAAAGTCAGTTTCAAACTTATTCAATGTATTTCATTCTTGGAAAAATGTGTAAGTTCTCCAAGTGTAAACTATGATGATTTCAACAAATACATTCAAACAGCCTACTATGTGCTGGTATTTTTCATCCTAGAAACCCCCAGGACAAAAATAAAATTTGAACTGAACTATAAAACTTGTGTAAATTAGCTACCATTTTAGATCATGCATAGATCTGCTCTTTTTCCTTAACCCACAGCTTCAGTGTGTGGATAGGACTTATGGGATTCAAGATCCTCTAACATTTCAAAAAACATTTTAAAGAGATCTCCAGCTTTCAAAGGGATCTGCCATTAAAAAGCCAAGCATCAATCCTTATTTACAGAGTGTCAAGCACTTTCAGACCATTTCCTTTGGTCCTCATTCCAACTTAAGCAAGGGGACTGAGGAAAGGATTAATTCTACCTTCACGTGAGGCCTCAAGACAAGAACAACGTGCTCAAAATCTCACAATGAAAAAGGACTGAATGAGAATCCAGGAGTCCCCCCTCCTGGTCCTGCCCTTCCCGCTCACTCATATTCATGTGCCTGTTTTAAAGCACAGAATTTCTGGCAACTGTGACTGTAGACTATTTATTTATTTGGCATCAAGTAGCAATTACAATGCAAAAGAAGTCTTTTTGATTTTCCTGAAGATATACTAATCAATTACCAGTACACACACACACAATCACACAGACATTTGCTCGATGTAATCAAGCTATTGTACCATCATTACTTTATATCTGTCAGATACAAAGGGATATATTCAATATATTAATCAGCTAAAAGGACTTACTGATATTTCTCAAATACTCAGATAATTTCAGTAATGGGGAAAAAAAATCAGATTCCTCCTTTTCTCCTAATTTCCTAAGAAACACAAGCATATCAGATTGCTGACTCATTGCTTTGTCTGCACTTTAATGTTTATAATTTGAAGTATAATTCAGACCAAGAACTATCATGTTTAAAGCAGTAAAAGAGTAGAAACCAGTGGGTACTTCTCGGTGAAATCTGTACCAACATGTCCATATAAGGTAGGTAACCTCAGGTGAAAGGCTCTTAATTCCCTCGAATCTTGGGTTTTTCCTACCTGTAAATCTTTCCTCATAGCCTTTTTGCAACACAAACATAAAATAACATCATTTCTATAAAGTGCCAAGCACATAATGTTCAACAATTTTAAAATTTCTTCCTTCAGCTTGATCATGAAACATTTAATTTCTTTTCATTTACATTTTTAGTTATTTAAGCGAGTAAGGGAAAGGAAACAGTCTGGGCCCTTACAGTAGCTATGTTTCAGAGACTCACAAAATGATAAATAAAAAATTAAGGGAAAATTTATTTCCTAGATGCTCAATAAGAGGTTTATTAAGCAATACAGAAGAGAGAGGCAAAATTTAATACTACTGAGGACAAATCATAGAATGATTATTTCGGGGGTAATGTTATTAGGGATTTTCAAAATATTTACAAAGATTATTGTGCATAAGAACTAATTTTCTAATGCAAACTGTATTTTGTTTCACAAGAGAAAAGTGTTTGCACTGCCAACAGGGGGTTATTTAAATAGCAATGAGATAATTATTGCAATGAGCCCAGACAGTATTTCTTATTCTAATCTCTTGTGTTAAAGCTTAAAAATCCTTTGGAAATGCTTGAAAAACTGTTTAAGTTCTTTAAACAGTCTGTCATTATTTAAATTACAGAACAAGTAAACAGCATAAATTTGTAGAAATATATTTGCCAAGTAACTAATGGCCTTTGAGTAGATCAGCTAAAAACTTAAAATAGCAAAGTAACCCCTTAATTCCACAAGAGAAGAAATACATAGCTCACAGGACTTCAGGAAAATCTTATCATTTCATCAAAGAACTGTAAGTAATTCCTCGGCTTTTTAATTTTTGCTTAAACTTTCTGGGAGAATAAAAATCCTATTTCTTCTTACACTGTGAAGAGGAAAGGCAAAACTTCTTATACTTTTGAAGAATGAAGGCAAAGCTCTGAGAGGCTCCCAGCAAACTCTGTATATAACCTGGCAATCTAACCCATACATTGAAAAAGAACTATTAATACAGTCCTGAATTAGAATTTAAAATTTCTACCTGCTGAAATATTGTTTTTGCCTTTCAATAACAGTCATATCAGATTTTAGCCCCACCTATGAGATATGACAAGATCAGCCACCTCATTTATAGGGCAAAATACTTAAGACGGATTCCCAACATCCTTCAGCCTTCCCTCCCCATCGGTGAACTCATCACCCTACACATATACTAAGGTGGACATTTCTCAAAACACCTTTTCAGTGTGCTTAATTTTCTCTCTTCATAGACGAAAGTCTATTCCAAATCGAAAAGCAACTTGTCTCCATTTAAGGACACTTCATTTAGATATGATTTCCAATCACGAGTAGCCACCATTGACATCTCCCTGACACCTTTCTCAAACCCCTCCTTCTAGCGCCCTTGCTGCTGTTTTGGGAGCCCCAAAAGGGCACATTTACCCTAACAGTTAAATGACAGTTAAGTTATTTGATATGATTAAAACAGTATAATTACATTATGGGATAAACTTCTGTAGACTGATGGAGATTCTCCAGTATTCTCTGAAAGTGTCTTTATAAGAAAATGTGTTCAAAATTTTCTATAAAAGACCTGTAAAAGAATTTTTGCAGCACAATGCTCCTGTAAGTTGTGACTGCTTACTACTTGACACATTTTGCATTATATGTGCATCTCCACTAACCTCTAGTTCAAGTCATTCAGCTCTGTGACCACATATTAGTATCCTCAGTGGATGGATGGCAGAGCAGGGAGACCAACCTCAGGAGTGAAGTGTGTGTAAGTAGGCCTAGAACTTTCAGGGCCATATCCTAGACCTATCACTACTAGGAATTTCTCTATTTCTGAAATTTCAAGCTCTGAAATCTTCCTGTGAGATCTTAACTTTCAATCCACCCACCTTTCTTACTCCCTAAATCTGTGGTCTTCACTGGAATTGCTTATTCCTCTTAACTTTTCCCCATTCTGCTCTTCAGCAGAGGTCAGATGATGTTCAGTCTCTTCAAGACGTTAACAACTGTACCTTTCAGTTCTTCTGCACTCCTGCCTATACATATTTCCAACTAGTACCCATGCCTGTATGAATTCAACCACACGATTTCTCCATTTCTAATTTTGGGTTGCTGGATACTGTGAAGAAAATTCTACAATTCTGCAGACTGCTTACAACATGAATTATGATTTTTATAAAGTTATTATTTTCATAAATAAAAGCTAATAATTCCAAATGGATTAAAGATCTACATGTAAACAAACGATAAAACACTGGAAACAAATATAAAAGGATATACTTATAATTTAGGTTAAATTTTTCTTAAAAGGAAAAAAAAAGATTTATAGCTAAAAATACCACAAAGCTAAAAACAAGCCACAAAAAGACAAAAATAATAGCAACCTTATAACAAAGTATTAACAACTAGACTATCCACTGAACTCAAAATCAACAACATAACAAAATAAGAATGGAATAGAAACAGACTATTGCCCGTAAAAATACTGAACATATGAAATGCAACACAGCACACATATGAAAAGGCACTTAAAAATCATTAATAATCAGAGAAATGCAAATAAAAACAAGTACAACTGTTTGCTCAGTTTGGCAAAAATTGATAGGATTTACACGGTAAGAATAGAAAAAATGGAAATGTACATACTTTGTTATTAGAATATAAATTAGCAGCTTTTTTAGGGCACTCTCATAAGATCAACATACCTACTGTTTCATCTAGTGAGTGATACCTCTTCCAGGAAGCTGTCCTAAAGCAACACTCACAGGATAAGACAGTTTACCACATTATATGTTATTATAATTGTTTATAATAAAAAAAATCAGAAATAGCCTAGTTGTTTAATAGATGAGTAGGCAACTCATAGTACATCCCTATTATGGAATAGTACAGTTTTTAAAAGTTAGGAGGAGAAAAAGTTAAATTTTAAAAAACCAAGGTTTCCACACCAAAATGGAAGGATCTTACAAGTCATCACTCCTGTACTTACACAAGAAACAGCTGCATAAACTGGAAACCAAGGATTTTTCTGGGACCCTCAGAGAATTGAGGTTGCAGGGCAAACTAATCCCTGAAATCTGGAGAGACAAGCAAATCCAGAAAGTCACAGATGAAATAGGCTTATCTGGAACAGAAATACCTGGAGCATTAACTGCTGCAAACACTTGAATGCTGAGTGTGAAGAACTGCTGAAGAGGGCTAGCATGAGAGGGAGAAAGTCCTGGGGGCCACAGGCTTCAGGATCTCAACACAACATTCCTGGGTTGCACTTGTAGGAACCCCACCAGATTCCTTCTCACAGAGAAGGTCTGGGAGAGACCCCCTCCTGGAGCCTGGCAGAGAGCAGGGAAGCACAATCACTCTGAAATGTTCCCAGAGCAGACTCCATAATAAAGGCTTACTTTCCAGGGTAAAAGACTTCTTAAAGGCCTTGTCTCACCTGAGGGAAGGGCATCTCTCCCACCCCTCCCGCTCCTTCTCCCCCCTCCCTGCTGCCTCCCATCCCCACCCCCAGCCTCCAGTCTCACCTAAGGGGCTGAGGGAAGGAACAGCCCTGGAGGAAATACTTGTGAAGGTCACAGCCCCGAGTTACAGGCCCACTAAAACACTGAGAATTAATCACAGGATTATAAAACCGTTCCCCTCTTCCACACTTTACGACTACCAACTGTGCTCTAAGAAAGAATCAAAAGGAAATGCAAGAAATCAAAAGCACTGTAATAATTATGAAGAATACTTTGACGAGACTGGATATGGCCAAGGAAAGAATCAGTGAGCCTCAAGATAAATCAATAGCAGCTTCCTGAAGGAGAAGAAAGAGAAAAGGGAGCAGCGGCATATCTGAAGTAATAATGTTCAAGTACTTTAATTAAGAATTAATGACAGACAGCAAACCACAGATACAGGAAGCTCAGAGAATATCAAGCAAGATTAAATACCTAAAAGACTACATTTAGGCATATCATACTCAAAACTATAGAAGGTCAAAGATAAGGAGAGACTCTCGAAAGGGAGTGGGGTGAGGAGGTGGGGAGAGGAGGAAAACCTTACCTATAAAAGTACAAGGATGACTATTACAGTGGACTTCTCATCCAAAACATGCAAGCAAGAAGAGAAAGAATGGAAATATTGAATAAAGTACTGGGAGAAAAACCTACCAGCCTAGAATTCTATAGCCAATGAAATTATCCTTCAAAAGTGAAGGAAGAATAAAGAATTTCTCAGACAATCAAAAAATGTTAAATGTATTGTGAGGTGACATGCCATACCAGAAATATTAACAGTTGTTCAGAGAGAAAAAATGATATCGGTCAGAAAATTGTACAGGCATACTGTGTTTTATTACACTTCACAAATTGAGGTTTTTGTTTTGTTTTGTTTGTTTTTTACAAATTGAAGGTTTGTGGTAACCCTGTGTTGTCAGATGATGGTCGGCATCTTTTAGGAATAAAGTATTTTTAAATTAAGGTATGTACACTTTTTTAGACATAATGTTATTGCACACTCAACAGACTACAGTGAAGTATAAATATAACTATTATATGCACCAGGGAACCAAAAAATTGGTATGACTTGCTTTACTGAAATGGTCTGGAATATCTCCAGGGTATGTCTCTTTTTACATAACAAAGAGAAGAAGGATGTCACAGAAGGAATAAATGAAGGTAAAATAAAATTTTTTTATTATCCTTACCTGATCTAAAAGATTGTTTTTAATGTAATGACAGTAATAATGCATTGGGTGATTAAAGTGTCTGAATTAGGAAGATGAAGAACACCCATGTCATAAGGAAATTGTTTTTATAAGACACCCACACTATACCTCAGGAATAAAGTGTTATTTGAAGGCAGAATATTAGTAAAAATCATACGTTCTAGAGCAACCACTAAAAAAATTTTTTAAAAAGTTTAGTTGACAAACAAAGAGAGGAGATAAAAGGAAAACAAGTAAAGTGAAGACAGAAGGGGAGTAGGGAAAACCAAATAAATGCAACAAATAGGAAAGTTATAAACAAGACAGATATTAATCCAACTATATCAAAACTCACTTTAAACGTGACTGGACTAATGCACCAATTAAAAGACAGAATGTCAGAGTGACTTAAAAAACACATCTCAACTATATGGTGTCTATGAGAAAACTGATTCAAAAATAAATAATCAGACTGAAAGTAAAGAGATGGAGAAAGGTACACCATGTTAACTCCAGTCAAAAGAAAGCTGGAGTAAATATATTAATTTCAGACAACAGTCTTTACAACAAGGTAAACAGTAAGGGATAGTTAATTCTCTAAGAAGACTGATAACAGTCCTTAACATGTATAAGCCTAACATGAAAACATGTGGCAAGCACTGATAGAACTGAAGGGAGAAAAAAACAAACCCACTTTGGAGCTGGAGACTTCAACAGCCGTCACACATTAATTGATAGATCAAGTGTGCAGGAAATCAATACAGACACAGTTTACCCAACAATACTATCAAGCAACTGGAACTATAGTTAATAGTTCCAAAACACTCCATTCAACAACAGCAGAATCCACGTTCTTCTTGAACTCACATGGAAATCTCACCAAGACAGATCACATACTGGGCTGTAAACACATCTTAACAAACACAAAAGAATAGAAATCATACAAAATAGTCTATCAGATCACAGTGGAATTAAACAGGAAATCAGTAGCAAAAGGCAGCTGCAAAAGCCCCAAATATCTGGAAATTAAACAACATGAATCTAAATAACATGAGTCAAGAAGTGTCGAGAAATTTTTAAACATTTTAAACTGAATGAAAATATAACTTATCAAAATGCATAAAATGCAGTGAAAGATGTTCATAGAGGAAAATGTGTAGCACTAAATACATGCATTACAAAAGAATAAAGACATAAAAATAGCCTAACCTTCCACCTTAGGAAACTAGAAAAATAAGAGCAATTTAAGCTTAAAGAAAGCAAAAGTAAAAAGAAATAAATTAGGGCAGCAAATCAATGAAATTGAAAACATGAGAACAGAGAAAATCAAAAAAACCAAAGCCTGGTTCTTTGAAACAATGGATAAAATCAGTCTCGGTCTCACTACCATATGACTGGTGCCCCTTTCTTGAGTGCATCTTCCGTACAGCTCCTCAGTTTTCTTCTAAAAAACAAAGCCGCTACCATACCAATTCTCTGATTTAAAACCTCTGCTGATTCCCTATTGCCTAAGAATAAACTGAAGCACTTTAATCTAATATCTAAATTCTTAGACACTCTGGTCCCATTTATATTTCCAGCCTCATCTCTCACTAAGCCACCTGCTTTGAGCGACATTCTGCTGCGCTGACAGTATCTCCCAGCCTTGTTGGGTTCTTTAGCCCTCTGTGTATTTGTGTGTGGTGTTCTCTCTGCCAAGGAAGGCCCCTCTTCCAATTTTCCTAGTAGCTAAGCTCTCAGATCACCTTCTCAGAGACATCTGTCCCAAACCTCTAGGCAGAATTTGTTCTTTTATCCTACCATGGTACTTTACTTACAGGCTCGTATAAAATATTCATCATTAAGATAGACAGTATAGCATCGTGGTTACATAAGCTTTGCAACAAATTGCCTGGATTCAAATCCTAGCTGCACCATTTACCAGCTGTGTAACTTCAGCAGGTCAGTCACCACCCTTGTGCATCAGATTCCTCAAGTGTGAGAAGAGAGTAACTACCAGAACCTACACAAGAGTGGTGTTGCAGTGTAATTCACCAAATGAGGTACTACACAGAAAACACTTTAGGGTAATGTCTGGCACAAGTGCTCAGTAAGCGACAGCTATTTTTACTGCTATTCTGCTGTAACAAATATATACCAATTAGTGGTTATTTACTCCCACTAACTTATCATGTCTTCACTGGTGGGACCCAAATCTTATTTAACTCTGTATCCCTAGTTCACAGTAGGTGGCAGGTAAGTAAATGTTAAAAGACTTACACAGTCACACACCTAGCATAGAGTAGCATCACATTTTATGTGTAGACATTCTGAATTCCGGATATGCTAATTTTACTATTCCTCAAAAACAATTACATATTACATATAAAATTTTTTTAAATTTACAATTTATGTGCCGTGGTTCTCATTGTATACAAAGTCTTCACAGTTCATAAACATCAAAGTTCTTAACCATCTCTAGGAAAAAATTTACACTGACAACCATTTGTTCTTAACTGAAAAGTTACCAAGTTGCTTAACTAAAGATCACTTCTTTCTGCTTAATTATCAGCATCTCTCATTAAATTACGAACTCCCTAAAAGCAGGCTATGCTCTCCAATTCCTTAACGACTAGCTGAGGATTTATAGTACAGAGCAGAAGTGAACAAATGAATGTAGCAGCAATTCCCATAGCTTTAAGTGAAAGTACAACTTTCAAGGCTCTTCACTACCTGGCTCCTAGATGTAACCCTCCTCTTTATTTCACCCATACTTTGTCTCCTGCAGGTCTCCCTGCTGGGCCTTCACAGTTCTGTACCTTCACATACCCTTCCTCCCTCCGATTCTTCTACATTTAGCTCATTACTAATCATCCTTCAAATCTCAGCTCAACTGTCCCTCCTCTAGAAAGCATTCCCTAATCTCTCAGTTTAATAAAGATGTTCCCTTCTTTACAACCCTGTGCATATCTTCATCATAGCATTTCTCACCTTGTGATGTAACTTTTTTTTTTGCCTTTTTCCAACACCAGATAAATAATATGAGATTATGAAAGGCAAAGATCATGTCCAATGCAACTTCTTCCCTCAGTGTCTAACACAGTGCCTGGCAAAAAAGACATAAGCAATACAAGACTAACAAATGAGTAAAAAGTGATCAATAAAAGTTTAGACGATGAATGAATCAGAGACAGCTCAAACCGAAAATAAGTTAAGGTTAATTTAAAATAGGCCAAAGAAAAGGATAACTTTCTCTAAATTCCTTATCTGTTTAAAACAAGAAGACTTAGATGACGACTTTGTTCTTTATGGTATGCTTAAATTCAGTTTTATTACTTGAAAAAAATAATAAACCATTACCATATGACCATTTTTGTTGGGAGGTGGTAAGTACCCCTTGCGGTACCGTTATGGAAAACTGGGATAAATTCAGAAAGTAAGAACTATGAATGTGAATGCAGGGGCAGAAGTGGGGGAAGAAAAAATCACTACTAATAGTTAGGTTTGGTTGGCAAGCAGAGGATGACAAAACAAAAGGCAATAAGTGGAATCCTCCACAGGGAATTGGTGCATCAGCAACAAACTGAAAGGAGGAAGAATATCCAAAACAAGAAGTCAGCTCTCCAGTATCAATACCAAATCATCAGTGAATGAGCTGGAATACATGCTGTGGTCTGGAAGCAATGCAAGGAAAATGACAAATGCTAAAGATTATGCAGAATTATACTAGCAAAACCTCACAAATGAAAAAAAATTATAAAAAATGTCAACAAAAATAATAACGGTAATGAGGGTTTAAGCTGTGAACTCCTAAACTTTTATTTTTATAAAAACATCAACATTTACACATTCAGATAAATTTTGCCCTACCAATTAGTTATCCTAGAAGGTTATATACACATAATGATGCTGACATGGTTCAAAATACTTTAAAAAATTCCTCTTTAAAGACTGCTTTCAAGGCATTTTATAAGCTACATCTAAAACTCAGTGTCATCATATATCATGTTTTACCAAAAATGGAATTACCCAGCTTGCTCATTTGCCTTAGTTTCCAAACTTCCTCCAAATAACTTCTGCAGATTACTAAATATCAAATTCTTTCACAAAGACTGAAAATTCACCACTAATAATCAAAAGAATGCACTGCAGACTCTGCAGCTGACTATGGGGGAAACATTTTAAATAGTTTCTGAGCAATGCTACTGCTGAAACTTAATTTCTTAAGTGTCTGCCTACTATATGCAAGTTGCTGTGGGAGTACCAACTCCAGTTTTGAACCCTCCACAATGTGGCTATATTTTTTCTAAAATTCCAAACAGATCAGGACATTACCTTCCTTAAAAGTGACATAACTGCCTACGATGAGACAGAGTCAAAATACTTTACAAGGTGTAAAAGGCTCCTCAAAATCTGTTGTCCATCTAATTTCAAAGCTTTATCTTCTGCAATATCCACCCTCTCAGCCTTGGCTCACACCATATCACCTAAGTGCTGTTCCTTGAACAGGCCACGCAATTTCAAACCCTTGATGCTTTTCCCACATGGTCTTTCTTCTTCCTGAAATGGCCTACTCAGATATTTTTACTGCCTGGCAACCTATCATGAATAGTTCAGGACCTTATTTAATTTCAAAATAATTTAAACCTAACTCTATAGCAGCAACTTAATCATTGATTCAAAGAAATATTTAACAAGGCACTCTCCACCCCACTTGAATCTCTCTCTGCTCCAGCCACGTAGCTCTACTTTCAGTAGCTTACAGTCACCATGTCCTCGTAAGATATTAATTTGAAAAACAAAAACAAACAAAAAACACAACTACACACAAAAACACACAAGACCTTATCAAAACTAAAGACTTCTGTACATGAAGAATTAACAGAAAACACAATCCACAAATTGGGAACAAAATATTTGCAACACCTCTAAATAACAAGAAAAGCATCAGATCCAAAATATGTAAAGAATGGCTACAAATCAATGAGAGAAAGGCAAACCATCCAGTAAAAAAATGGACAAAAGACAAACAGGCATTTCACAAAAAAGGAAAATAAATCAAAGGCTGTATAACCTCATCAGTAATTAAGGGAGCCGGAAATTAACATACAATTTTCTCTCTGCTCTTTGCTCCTTGTTGTAAGAAGGTTTGTTCATTTACTCTGTATGTCTGACCCACCCTAAATCCACAAATACTCATTCTCATCCCCTAGAAAAACATGCACTTAATATCCACGTCAAGCGTCTCCACAAGGGTTATGTTAATAGTCAACAGTCAATAACCTAGTCTGACCCCCTATAAGGGTATTTCTCAACCTACCCCAGGTATAGTAAAAACATCTTAAGATTTATGGAGGGTATTTCTAGTGAACAGGAAGTTCTTCTACCATTCCTTGAAAATGAACCTAGTGTGAGGTCACTGACCTATGTTTCTTATATTCAACTTTCTAGTATTTGCCACAGTAGCTGAAACATTGAAGATAAATTAATAAATGTATTATGGACAGCTGGATGAACAGTTAGATGAATGGAGTGAGGCAGGAAATCTTCCTGCTGATATCTTATTTGTTAACTTTTCTAGAAACTCCTTTATTATAATTATTTTAAATACTCTTAATTCACTTAATAGATGTATATGAATGAAAACAGTAAGGAAACTTATGAGATCTTTAAAGAAACATGCTATAAAATATCAAAGGTGGTACGGATATAAATCTTAAGGACAAAAAAATTACATGTTACCAGATACAACCCTTTGCTGATCAGAGTGTTATTGCTTGCTTACCATTTTGGCATTAGATTTTCTACACATGAAATACAAAAACGTCTCACAGCTGAGGGGTACAGGTGCATTCTCACTAAAGGGGCTGAGGGATGGGGGCTGGAGACTGAAAAGGCTGAAAAGAAAGGAGGGGAGAAAAGAGTAAGAAAGCTACACTTCTCTATTTTTCCACCACAGCAAAACATAAGAATGATCACCACAAATAGCCATGTCCTAATTACATCATTTCACTGTTGATCACATGTAGCCTATTTTAAAAAATGCCTTTGGGGAAGAATGAGAGGAGAAATGCTATTCTTATCAGTTTGTTATTTAATAGATCTTATAAGTCCATCTGAAATATTAACAATAATATTTAAAACATACTGTCTTTTATTCTTGGGAAGTAAGTTACTAAAGTGAATAATTTTGCATAGTACAACCCAGTTTACCATATTTTTCTTACATCAGTAGCAGTCTCATCCTCCTCTTAGAAGGAATGCCATGTAATAAAATACATAAAATACTACCTTGAATAAACTGACCCCCTGACACTGAGGAGATGGCTACTTCCTAGGTTTATTTATGTATTTTATTTACTTAAAACACTCTATAATAAAGCCAAACTCTCATTACTTTGGGAAACAATCTAAAAAAGCATAGATTTTTCTTTCAGGACTGGAGCACACTAGCTATCCTTCTCATTCTGCTCCTTTTATATTTCACAGTTAACTTCTCAACTAGAGCTGGGGGACAAGGGTAAAGGCTTACAAGCAAAATCTCCTATTTCAGATATTTGCTAGCAGATTTAGCAGTGGAGGTTAAAATTAAATACATCATCTAGTTATCTTATTTCAAATGTCTAGGCTTTTGAGTCCAAAAGCCTAAACAGAAAATTTGCTTAAACAGAAAACATATGCTGTAAGAAATAAAATTTTCTATATATAAAGAGTATAAAGTTTCATTTTGTTAAGCACCTTCCCCCTACAAAGCACATATAGCATTCTAAAAATTACAATTTGTATTAAGCAAAATTTACTAGGCAGGGAAAAGCAGCAGGTAAAGACTTGAGATTCAAGAAAAGATAGATTATTTTTCATGTTTATTTTTCTTTTTGAAATTACATTCAGGAAAGTTATCCTATGGTCAAAGCTGAGTCATCCCAAGACATTTCAGTTACTTTTGATTTATGTATACATTAATGTTCCTAGTAGAACATATACTAATTCATTCAAAAATACTGAAAGTTAAACCAACTTTGATTACTTGAAATATTTGTACTGGCTTTTCAAAATAACAATTCCTACAATGAAACTTGCTATTATCTACGCAGATTTTTAAAAAACTTCACTTATCTTTGATTTCTGAATGATTAAAAAAATTTTATACTATTTAATATACTCTCAAACATCAGACAAGATAACAACTCATTTAATTTCATATCCAGACTGCTCCTAAAAAGCAAAATTTAACACTTTAAACAAAATGGGAAAAAAAGAGACCCATTAAACAATTATATTTAATTATATTTTCAGGAGGATTTTAAATTGGAATACAGTAATATTTAAAGAAATTGATCAAGAATTTTCAATACATATGTTTCAAGGATCATAATAGTTACTAGTTAGATTGTTAAACATAACATAAATGTCTTTAAGGAAGATAAGAGAACAATGAAATTTCATGAAGCTTGAAAATTAAATCGTATAATTCTAAATTTCAAAGACAGTCCTCTACCGAACCAAGGTAATAAAAACCAGTGGCTGACTGACATAAGAACAAACAAACCAAAGTGCAGATGACAGAGCTCAGAAACAGATCCTCCTATGTACTGGGAACCTAACAGATGATAAAGGTCACAGGAAAAGAGTGTGATTGTTATGTAGATGGTATTGGGAAAGTGACAAACTCTTAGAATAAAATAAACTAGACTCATACGTACAGCCATACACAAAGATGGGTATAACTTAAAACTACAAAGTTAAGAGAAGAAAATATATGAGGATATCTTTATGAATCATGCAAAATTTTCTTAAGCATAAATTCAGAGCTGCATGCCATAAACAAAAATAAAATGAATGTTATTACATCAAAATTAAATATTTTGGCTCAGTAAAGAACATTGTTCACCAAACACTAAGAGAGCTAACACATGAGAGAAGATATATGAAATGTCTAAAACTGAAGGGGTTATAATTTAGAATTTACAAGGAATTCCCAAATCAGTAAGAAAAATATGGCAATTTTAAAAGATATGAACAAGCAAACTGGAAGGCCATCAAACATAACAACAGATATTTTAATTTACTCGATAATCAAAGAAATGCAGACTAAAATAAGGAAATGCCACTTTATACTTATTAGGTTAGCAACAAGCAGAAAGCTGGAAAACAGCCTGTGTTCTCAGAGATGTGGACAGGACCCACATATATGACTGACAGGAAAACAGAAAGAGGATCTAAAGGGCAGTGTGCATTACTCAGTATTGCATTCTGCTCCACAGCATATACCTGGAGAAATTCTTCACGGTGACAACTTGTAAATGGCTGTTTACTGAACTGTTATTTGTGGTGACTGGAGACTTGGGGGCTATTTGGAGGTCCGTATTACTGCCTATCACTAACAAACTGAGTAAGTAAAACAGGGTTGATGGACAACCATTTGCATTCATTTAAAAGTATATATTTCACATGAATGCATGTTAAAAACATACGAATGAATGAAAGGAACTAAGAAATAGGATGAAATATATATTACATACCAGTTCTTGAACATTAGATATACATGCGAAACAAATACTTTGCAAGAACGCATATGAATGAAGGGCAACACTAAACGCTTCAGAAGGGCTGTGCCTGTCCCTCACTAAATGTACAGCTCTTTAAAGGAAATAATTACCTTGCAGTACTTTTGAATTTAGTTAAACTAAGCCCAACAGTGTTTTATATAAGAACTACATATTTATATTAGACGATTAAAATTTCTTAAATAACAACTATTTCATCTCTTGAATGACTCTCAATGAAACCATATTTAAATCAGATAGAAGTAGGTATTTTTTTATAAAGTGATTCTTAGCTATTCCTTATTTCAGCCTTTCTATTCCTCTGACATTAAAAAATTTCCTTAAAGGAAACTTTATCTGCTCCATAGGCAATAAGAAAAAAACTGGTATCTGTAGGAATATTTGGCTGAATGTTTTCTGTCTTTTTGTTTTAACATTTGTGACTATTAGAATGGTACAAACAAAACAGAGTCTGAATAGACTCCTTCACCCTCCTGGGGAGGAGGGAACATCTCTCTTGGTTGGCCAGTGATGATAACTTGCCACGTATGATAAACGATAAGGAAATAGGACCCGACTCAGAGAGGGACAAGCAAAACCAGTCAATTTCCCTCAGATCTAGAAAGATTTCCACTATCAGAGGAAAAGGGAAATAAAACTGGGTTCTTTATTATGTCAAAGTAAATTGTGCAGTTTTTAATAACAAAATGAATCTGAGCTTCCAGTCCTCAGAGAAACCTACCCATGGTTTCCATCAACAGAAAGTCGCACTGGGAATACCAACATGGTTCTGTAGTATTTGACAACTTAGATTTGGCTTTAATAAAAGAAAGCAACTTTCAATTAGTATTCTGGAGTCATTACAACTTTGGCATAATCTGCCATTCTTTCTACGGAAGTATGGTTAAGGATGATGACTTCTGCATTATAATATTTCAAATCAACAGTAAAGTATAAAATGTCAGCCACTGTTGCTCTATGTGGATCTCTGGGATACAGTGGTGAACATCAACAAAAACTAGCATATATAACATTTACCATTTGTTATGAAATGACAACTGTCTTAGGATATCTGATTTCATGGAGCTGACAGTCTATGGTGTGATACAGGTACTGCATGTTATACCAGGGAAGCATAAGACATTAGGGGAAAAAAAGTACAGCAGGGAAACCTAATCTAGCTGCAGAGTGGCAGGGCTGTGAGGAGAAGAGTATCAGGGAAGATGAAGTATATTTTTTGAAGATTTTCAACAACAGAAGAAAACAAATAACTGCACTGCCTGTCCAAAGGCTATTCTAGCCAATCAGGTTTTTGCAGCTTTGTTCTCTGCATGTTAATTCTTCACACGCAAACTTTTCTACACATGAGTTGTAATCAGTTTTTCCAAGTGGAAAACACCAGCCATTCTGCCCCTGAATCATTTTAAGAGTCTAAAGGAACAGCATCAGCAATTAGCAGCCAGGGCTGGAGTTAACCCCTAAGGAACTCTTGTTTTCTGCCTCTGCATCAGTTTTTGTCAAGGAAATCCAGAGTTAAGATCCATAGCCAAGTACAATGATAGTTATTTTCATAGAAATGTATTCACTTACTTCCTACCACAAGTGGTACAATGCCTATAGATTAAGAAACTGAAGTTCGGAGAGGTTAAAGCAACTTGCCAAAAAAAAAAAAAAAAAAAATCCAATAACCACTGTTACGTGAAATTTGAATTCAAGACACATAACTTGAAGGCCAGTGCTCTTCCTATTAAACGGAAACTGTCTCTTCGTCTTTATGAAATAATTTTACTTATGAAAGCAACTATGATTTTATTTTCTAACTATTCCTAGCAATGATAGTACTATTTGTTCTTCTCTAAAAACATTTGGACAAAATTAATCCAAGTATTTTTGTCCCCAAGAAGTTAAAAAAAGACAAACAAAACCCATGTTTACTCTGTGTATCTCCCACGAAGGGTGTAACCAGACTGGCAACAGGAAATATGATTCATGAGTAATACCTTGGCTGAGAGTTCTTAGTATCTTAACACGCATCTGACAGATCAAGGAAATGTTACATACACCTAACTACATTTTCTTTTCCTTCAAATTTCCTGTTCTCTTCAGTTCAAGTCTTTCCCAATGCTCACACCATGCACTCAACCACATAATCCTAAATATGGAATAATATTCAGAAACAGTAAGGAAATAATTTTCTCGCAGAATGCATCCAAGTGAATTACAAATAAAAATATACTGCTAGCAATTAAATACAACAATGTATTATGTAATTTAACATGTTCTGAGCAATTTTTTCCATTAAAGAAAAAAAAATGAGCTAATAACCTTAGGAAAAATGTACTCCAACAACAGAAACTATTCATCTTATTCTTCTATGAATAAAATGTACTTTTATCTTTATAAAATGATTACTTTTGATTTAAAGAGAAATTCAGGTTTCATGGAATATCTTCCCTCCATATTCACTATAAATGTAAATGTCAACTATTTCTGCCTCTGCTGTTCCTTACCTTGTTCTTAGGCTAAGTAGTGTGGTGGATCCAGCTCATACCAGCTTGCGAAAGCTCATGGCCAAATTTTCAGAAACTGTAGAGAGCCAGCTGTCAAACCTTAATACCCTGAAACCAGCCATGGTGAGTACATTTATACCAAAGAAATCAACAAACACTAAAAATGGGGGTTTCTTGGGGTCTTTTCCTGAACAGCTGGTTGATAAACATTTATCAGCACACTAGTGTGCTCAGGCCTCACGAGCACATTTTATTTTATTTACTTACATTTTATTTACTTCATTATGTCTCTTCTTTCTCTCTTCAAACTCTGACTTTGTGCTTCTATTTATTTGTTTTTCCAAGGTCTACCCTTGAAAATATTTAGACTTAACCTCAAAGAGTTAGAATATTATGACTAAGGATCTAAATTAAAAATATTCTTTTACCAAAATATTCTCACAGAAAATGTTTCCCTGAATCCTTATCTGATTGCCCTGATTTAGCATACTCTGCTACTTTAAAGGCAAAGTCTATTCCTGTGAGGTTGCTAAGAGTAAATTTTTATTCCGATATGAATATTTTGCTTAGAGCTTATACATATGTTCCTCACAAAACATAAATGTATATAATATCAATACTAAAATTTCTAGTCTTTTGTCTACGAAAGTAATAAATTATACAGTGCGGGAACATCACAGAACTTCTGCATTAAGTATAAATCAATATTACGCCAAAAAAAAAGAGGATAAAGTCTGTCAGTCTGCTTTTACTGAAGAAGAAACGAAGCAAGAGATTGTAACTTCTGTAAAGGCATTGAGAGCTGAATTAGGCAGAATGTTTACATTATAGAGGCTGTAAAGCAAAGAGCAGGGTTTTCACAGACTCCTATGCAAATAGATTCTTGCTGCAATTTAGGTTTAGCCAATCAAAACTACTTGCCCAAATTCTGAAAGGCAGAAGTGAAGCAGAAACCACACTCTTGCTGACATTTACAATTTTAAGCTACAGAGATTTCAGTATTCAGTAATTACCCTCCTGATTGCTGGGAGGCAGGGTGTGACACACGCATATGGCTGCCCACAATACTGTGTGCATTCTAGAGTAGGGGTTGGCAAGCTTTTTCTTTAAGGGCTAGATAATAAGTATTTTGCCATGCGGTTTCTGTTGCCTTTGTAGTGTGAAAGCAACCACAGACAACAGGTAAATCAAAAAGTATGGCTGTGTTCTAATTAAACTTTATGTATGGATACTGAAATCTGAATTTCATAAAATTCTTAGGTGCCATAAAGAAATTATTCAACCCTTGTGTACTGCTGGTGGGAATGTAAGCTGGTGCAGCCACTATGGAAACAGTATGGAGGTGCCTCAAAAAATTAAAAATGGAGCTACCACATGATTTTCAGCAATTCCACTCCTGAGTATTTATCTGAATAAAATTAAAATGCTAACTAAACACTAACACTATCTAAAGATATATACACCCCCATGTTCACTGCAGCGTTATATACAACTAAGATATGAGAACAACCAAAGTGTCCACTGACGAATGGAAGAAGAAAATGTGTATACATACACAATGGAATATTATTAAGCCATTAAAAAAAAAAATGGAAATCTTGCCATTTGCGATAACATGGGTGGGCCTTAAGGGCATATGCTAAGTCAAATAAATCAGACAGAGAAAGACAAATGCCATATGATCTCACTTATATGTGGCATCTAAAAAAAAAAATCAGTCTCATGGGTACAGAGAATAGATTGGTGGTTGCCAGAGGTGGGGGGGGGGGGTGGGGGGGGGGAGAAGGAGTGGGCAAGTGGGTGAAGAGAATCAAAAGGTACAAACTGCCAGTTATAAAATGAATAAGTCATGAGGATGTAATGAACAGCACGGCAACCATACTTACTTATACTGTATTACACATTTGAAAGTTGCTAAGAAAGTAAATCTTTGAAGTTCTCATCAGAAGAAAAAAAATATAACTGTATGGTGATGGATGTTAACTAGACTTATTGTAAGGATCATTTTGTAACATATACAAATATTGAATCATTATGCTGTACACCTAAAACTAATAAAATGCTGGATGTCAGTTATACCTCAATAATAATTAGTTTTAGAACCCCATTATTTTTTTTTCATTTTTTCAACGATTTAAAAAGGCAAAATTCATTCTTTTTTTTTTTAATTTTATTTACTTATTCATGGCTGTATTGGGTCTTTGTTGCCGCACATGGGCTTTCTTCAGTTGCCGTGAGTGGGGGCTACTCTTCGTTGCAGTACACGGGCTTCTCGTTACAGTGGCTTCTCTTGCTGTGAAGCATGGGCTCTAGGTGTGTGGGCTTCAGTAATTGTGGCACATGAGCTCAGTAGCTGTGGCTCGAGGGCTCTAGAGTGCAGGCTTCAGCAGTTATGGTGCGCAGCCTTAGTTGCTCTGCGGCACATGGGATCTTCCCGGACCAAGGACTGAACCCGTGTCCCCTGCATTGGCAGGCAGATTCTTAACCACTGTGCCACCAGGGAAGTCTCACAAAAATCATTCTTAACTGAAGGGACACACATAAATCGTTGAAGCCAGATTCTGCCTTTTGGCCATAGTTTGCTAAAACCCTTGCAACCATACCCTGACGCATAGAGAAAGTAGCAGCTACCTTGATGGCCCAGCTCTGTGGTATTGTCCTGGGAGATGTCTGTAAAAGATCAACCATGAGCCTAAAATCTGTTTCTTAAGCCGTTTCTATCCCTTCCTAAACCACGAATACCCTGCAGTAAGTATCGCCCTGCTTAAACTGGCTAGAATAGATTCTGTTCTCTGCAACTAAATCTTGACTGATTCATAGTGCTACTATATATTCTTTAATATCAAGTATCCAGTGTTTAAATGTTCAATTATTTTATAAATGTCATTATTTTTGTAGTTATTTTATATGAATCAGGATCAAAATAAGGACCGATTACTGCTATTGGCTGATGATGTCCTTTAAGCTTCTCAACATGGGATTCCTCAGTTTGTACAGGGTACATACTGTTGCCTGCTGGAAGACCTGTGTGCTCATTTATTAAGCAACCACTATGTGCCAGGCAGTGTTCTAGATGCTTGGAATAGAGAGGGGGAATATACGCATAGTAACAAGTTTCTGTCCTTTGGGAGCTCAGATTCTAGTCAAGGAGAGAAAAAAATCAATAATAAAGCTGGTGGTGATTCCTACGAAGAAAAACTAAGTAAGCTTTGAGAATAGAATGTTCCCAGGTTGCTTGTTTGAGTCTGCACACTCAAGGAATGCTTTTCTAAGGAGCTAATACCAGAACAGAAACTTGAATGAGTGAAGGAGTAATCCATAAGAATTTCTAGGGGAAGAATTTTCCAGGCTGAGGGACAAGCAAAATCAAAGACTGGAGGGAAGAACGTGCTTAGCATGGTTGGATAATTATAATGAAGCCAGTAAGGCTAAAGCAGAGAGTGAGAGAGGGAAAGTGTTAAGCTGTGTATTGTCTGCATTGTGATTCAGTGTTTACTTCTCTTGGGCTGCTTTGAATCAACTCATAACAAGGCGACAGCTCTGTATACTACCTCCTCCACCTGCTGCATCTTCCCACTGTTTTCAGCATAAAAAGTGCATCTGTGTCTTTTCCTGCAGCCTCACCTGGCCTGCCACTGTGTAGTCCCTATGCCACCTACTTTGGGAGAGCTCTGGGCCATGTTTAAAATGTTTGCACACTTCCTCAATTTGTTCTGAAGTTTACAGCTCTTCTTGCATTCTGAGGCTTGGGATTGTGGCTTTCTCCTCATTTCACTGAAGTTAAACGATTTCTGCCCTATTCTCCATCCTTTCTTCGTTATGTACAGTTAGCATCAGGAAGGAGAACAAAATACAAATGCTTTTACTCAACTATCTTTAAATGGAAATCCTTTATTTTAACTACTGTAGATAAATTTAGACATCCACTAAGACTAAGTACATCTATAGATGGGCAGAACTTAAATTTCTCAATCCTACATTTTCCTATTTGAAAATCTGAGAAGTTATAAACCACTGAGATCTATAAACTGATAACTCTTGTTTTAAAACATTAGCACAGAGGCAATTTTAAATATATATTAAAGTACTTAAAAGGAATATAAAATTGTGAACCATGGTAAATTTCTACTATGATACTTACATTCAAGCTAAGAAATGATAAAAGGCAAATAAAGGGGTATCAACAACCAAATGAATATGCAGTGAAAGAGAATAAGTAAACGTTGAAACAACAGAATATATGTTAAGTAAATAAAGCATTATTACTTTCAAGAACATAAGCTCTGGTTATGTTAATAAAGGCTTACTTTGCTTTCTGATTTAAATCATCAAAATGTCTTGTACTTACCATAATTCGATTTGCATAAAAAGTATTCTTCCAAATATCTAAAGGTACTTTAAAAGTGCCAGCTCTTTTAAATAGGTAAACATCTTCCTCAACCTCAGTTATTCATCTTAGTAAATCCTTTCTTCATAAATGTACAGTTTAGTTTAGCTCTTACTAAGTTATTAAAAACACTGAATTAGTGAGTTCAAGTGATTATAAACAGTACAAAATTTTGTACGCGTTAACTTTTATTTCTGTGTTCATTTTTAACACTTCTTATATCCAGGTACCCTGCTAAGCGCCAGTAATAGAAAGATAAACAGATCACATTCTACCCTCTAGGGGCTCATAGTTAAGTTAAAAAATATCATAGAAGTAATGTGATTGCTATAATAAACCATAAGCGAACAAGATGCTATAAGAACACAAAGGAAGAAGCATTTAACAATCAACAGAGAAGATGACATTTGAACTTAGTACTGGAAACTGAATACGCATTCATTCAGCTGACAAATAGGCCTGACCTTATTTCTAGCAAATAGTCCACATGTATCCTGAAGAGAAGGCACAAGACATGCCGATGGGTTCTTCTAGTAGGTTAGCAGAGATGGAGCACAGGGTGAATGGGGCGAAAAGCTGGAGATGAGGTTTGCACAGAATAGGTAGACATGGCAGATCATAAAAGGCCTTTCATACCAGGGTAACAATAAATGTCCATTAAGCAGGAGAGCAACATATGCTGAGAAGATATTTCTAAGCATAGTGTGAAGTGTGAAATGGGTATTTTAACGATCCCTCAGTGATAAAAGCAGCGCCAGTGGAGGTAGGGGTGAGGAGCAATGGTATGGGAAAATGTCACCAATATAGGATTAACAATCTGGGAATGAGATGTCTTTCAGGATCAAATAGAACAGACAAAGAGGAATAAGATTTCCAGCCTGAGGTACTGGAAGAATGGCAGTGTCATCAGCTAAGTAAGGAAACGGAGTAAAGGAATAAGAACTAATAGGACAGATAAAGAGAGACAAATCTGGCTATGGTGAAATAAAAGAGCCATGGGAAAATGTAAAGCAAAATAAAAACCCAGGACTTGTGCACAGGAGAGGAAAAAGCAGATACATACCTAAATAATGCATCCAAAACCAGAGGTAATGTATCGTAAAACAACTATACCCCAATAAAATGAATAAGATAAATCATAAAAGAGATAATATACCGAACAATAAGCAGAGATCTTCAATTTAAATGATTGTGATGTTATTTTCTATTCTCCAAATAGAAAAAACTATAAGCATATTTGCAAAACTTTAAAAAGAAAACATTTTTATGTATTGAAAAAGATTTTCTGAAATTTAATATATGCCTGGGGTTAAATAAATACCACAAAGAAGATACAGTAAAAGTAAATATCCCACAACTGGGCCCCAGTTGACCTTCCCAGAATCAATCATTGTTTTTAATTTCGTGAATATCTTTGCAAAGCTACGTTACATGTGTATAAGCACAAAGATGTATATATAATAGTATGCTCCTTTAAATAGCCTATTAAAAATAAATAATATGAGAAGATACATTTGTATTTCCTAAACATGATATTATATTAATCAAATTTATAATGGTAGCACTAATACTCTAGTCAATTAAAAAAGGCATTTCTACTCACAAGTAATGTGCAATCTTAATTTACCAGTAAACTTAATGGTAGTAAAGATTAACAACAAAACCCCACTAATTTCTCTTTCCGTACACTGACCTTCAGGGAATTCCTTGGATAACAGGTTCTGAATGTGTGAGCACAATAAGGCCCATTCCCCTGACGGTATTTTTACTCAAGACTTGAAATCTGGGCTCCAACTGGAAAGAGGGGGGGGAAAAGATTATGAATTAGTCTCTAATTCAGAATATTTTACTTGACATGGCTAGCCCAGGTCCACGAATTATCTTATACCTGAGGGATTTTCAACATTGGTTGGACATCGTAATCAACTAGGGGTCTCAAAAGAAGATTCAGATGCCCAGGACCCACACCATTCAAATCAAAATCTCTGGGGCTGGAGCCCAGGCACTGCTTTCACAGGTTCCCCAGTGGATTCTAACGTGCACCCAGGGTCGAGCACCACTGACACAGAAATGCAAGATCATATTTTATGGAAGCCACCCTTGACCTTTTTATCTTGTTAGTAAATAACATTCAAGTATGGGAAATGTACGTTTAAAACTCTTGGGCAAAGGTGCCCTAAATCATCAGAGCGTTCCTAATACAGGACAAAGTGACACAGGAAATCTCACAGTGCAGCACTCAGCAGAGCTTCACCTCACATTCTCTGGACAAGCCTAATCACCCAGGACAAACCTGCTCTGGATAACTGCATTATGGAAGAAACAGGATCAAACCGTGGAAATGCTTTTAAATCTCTCTGATTTACAAAGAAGTTACACACTTAGAGACAACCAAACGTAGAAAGTTTAATAAATGAACAGACAGAGATAGCGACTACTGCTTGACTACAAAAAATCAGAAGCAAAGTGAACCAATTAGACTTCCAAGAAGTAACATCTCTTTTACAGGATTCTAACCTAGGGGACATGGAAGAGCTTAAGCCTGTGATGTCCAATATAGTGGGTAACTAGCTGTATTTTATAATAGTTACCTCCTATAAAAAGCATATATAAACAGTAGCACTTCCCACACAGAGACACAACCGTTCAACCAACGCATCAAGACTACGATTAGTACCAAGTGTTCTTCTACCTCTTTGATGTTGACATGGTTCCAGGGCTTCACTGCTTTTTCAGAAGAGCGTAACTAATTGTAAACCATAACCAGAAAGATATATCTCCTTTGTTTTATTCACCATCTCCAATTTCATTAACCGGTGGTATATCCAAGATCCTTTGCCTTCCTTTTAACCCCACACCTCTGATTTGTGGCAATGGGAATCAAAAGAAAATACCACTAATGGAAAGCTAATTCTGCATCCACAGACAAAACAAACAGAAACAACAGCTTTCCAAAAGCAACTGTAGAATGCTGTTCCTTAGAAGAACTCCAAGGACATGAGCATAAACCTAAGATTTAATACCTAATTTGTCATCAGGAACTTACACAAAATAAAGATAATGATCTCCCAGATGAGCTCCCATTATGGATAAACAGTCTGGGTTTGATATTGAAAAAATAACAAACATACATAAAGAGACTGTTATGTTACGGTGTGATGGCTGCCTATCCAGTCACACTCAATTTACAGGAAAAAATCAACTGTTTGATTGATTTATAAATCTAGCAGCTCTCATTGTGATTCTCTGTCCTTAATATATTCCTGAAAAAAAAAAAAAAAAAAAAGAAAACAACCTCCCGGCAATATCTCATCATATCTTAAGTCAAATAAAAATTACTGAAATTTGGGTACGTACTTTATCTGGGAAGACAAGATTCATCCAAGCAAAAGACGTCACATGAATATGAATGAAAGTAAAAGGCAAAATAGAGCCTCAGTGTAAGACAAGACCAAAATCTGTCTTACCATAAATCATGTATGCCTATGTGTGAGCTATAAGGTCTGAGTTCATTAAAATTCCATAATTCAAATATTATTAAACTAAGTATTTTTTAAAAATCAATAAACTGGCAGTTTCTTATCAAGTTAAATATATTTATCATATACCCAGCAAACCTATTCTTAGACATTTACCATAGAACAGGGGTTGGAAAATTAAGGCCATGGGCCATACCCATTTTGTAAATAAAGTCTTGTTGGAACACAGCCACATCCATTTATTTACGTATTGTGTATGGCTGTTTTCACCCTACAAGAGCAGAGTAGCTGCAATAGAGATCATATGGCCTAAAACAGAGCCTATTTAGTCCTTTACAGAAAAAGTTTGCTGATCTGTATACTAGAGAAATAACTTATGATCACACAAAACCTATATACAAAAGTTTATAGCAGCTCCATTCATTTTGGCCAGAAAAGTGGAAACAACCCAAATGTCCTTCAACAAGTTAATGGATATACAAACTGTGGCACACACATGTAACTCAACAGTGAAAGTGAATAAACTTTTGATACACACAATAATTTGAATGATTCTCAAAGGCATTATGATAAATGAAAGAATGTTTCAAAAAGTTTACTGCATGATTCCATTTATATGATAATTTTAAGAAGAGGAAACTTTGTTGATGAAGACAGATTAGCGGTTGCCAGGGACTAGAGGTGGAGAGAAAGAGTATAAACAGATAGGACAAGGAAGCTTTAGGGGTGATAAAACTGTTCTATGTCTGTATTGTGGTAGAGGTTACATTAATCTGTGTATCTATCAAAGTTCATAGATCTGTATACTAAAGAAAGATAAATTCTGCTGTGTGATAATTAGAAAAATAAAAATTTTATAAAACAGTATGGTAGGTTAAAGAAAAACAATAAACAAGGAAACAGTCTCTAAAAATTTAGACCAAAGAATGAGACTTTACCAAGGAAGATCAGATCAGCAAGTGTGGTGTAGGTCACCATACTCTTAGGTTTTATTCCTGGTTTTTGTCATTGATTCACTATAAAGCATTAAATCACAGAGAGTATTTCTCTCTGATTTTTGTGCACACAGTTTGACAGGTGATATGAGGGTGAACATAAAACCCTCAATGTAGTATTTCCCCTGTCGAATATGACATACACATGAAGAAATACTGCAATTCAAGTTATCTCAGAACACCCCCATCCTGCTCTCCAGATTAGCCATAAATACATAGATGTGTTTTGTGTCATGGTTGTCAGCTCTTTTTCCACACTCATCTCCAAGCTGTCTAGAAAATCTGGCATCGTATTCCTTACACACAAAGAAAGATTCTACCATATATGTTTTAGTTCTGTTCAAGGTCTCTAATTTTCTTTAGGGCAGCCAGACCTGCATACTGCCCATGAGCAGTGTGAAACTAACTGTCACCCACATTTAATCAAAAGATAAATCTGGCAAATACAAAATAATTTTCAGGGAAAACAAGTAAGGTAATTAGTTCTTTCACAGGCGCAACAATAAAAACTTTTAAATTAGTTATGTGTTTTGTAAATCCAATGAAATTGGTTAAAAAAATCAAACACAAAAAACTGGAAGATTAAGATCCTTTTACCAGTACGGAACATTCAAACTAATTGCTTCTATTGTGTATAACTAATAGACCATGTCTCAAGTTAAAATCTGGAAGACGAAGGACTCAGGAATGACCACTAATTGTAAATCATTTACATCGACATCAAAGAGAAGAAAAATTTTTAAAGGGCAAAATAAATTTTTCATCATGACGGAAAACACATCCAAAAGTCTCCAGCTTTGTGTGGTGACTTTAAAATGTCAACAAATTCTTAGATATCTTCAAAATATCTCCTATCTCCCTTCCTCCTAAATGGGGACTCTTAACAAATAGGATCCAGGGAGTTAACACTATGTAACTTCCATGACTAGGTCATTAGAATGAATTCAAATCCTAGCTCTGCATTTATATTAATTCCTCTTTCAGGTCTATTGTCAGGATCAGAGATAAGCCATGTAAAGCCTTTTACGTGGTGCCAGAACATTAAGAAGCTTAACAAATAGCTTCTAACCAACCACTTATAGTTCTCAAAGGCTCCTGGAAGGTGTGTATTATCAAAAGTTAAAGATGAAAAAAGTTTATTATGTTGTTAAATGAATGAAAGTCACAAATTGCTGAAATCAAACGAAACTACAAAGAGCATAAGACTTTTAGGAAAAAAATCTTGCTTTCTATTAGGTTGAGTCATAAAATGCCATTGTTGTTAGGTCAGAAAGGGTAGAGTATCAACAATTTTATATGGTTAAACCTAATGGTAGTTATACAAAGAAAATATAGGTGAGCATAGAAATGTTATGGAAGAGGCACTTTTATCACCAAAAACTGAAATAAATTTACATCTCACAAGTTATGGCATAAGAAAAACTGAAGCCAAGATTGCTATATAATGAACTAGTCAGTCTTTTTTTCATAGCCATTTTAATACGTCAGTTATTAACCCAGC
The DNA here is from genome assembly GCF_030028045.1 of Hippopotamus amphibius kiboko. Classification (NCBI taxonomy): domain Eukaryota; kingdom Metazoa; phylum Chordata; class Mammalia; order Artiodactyla; family Hippopotamidae; genus Hippopotamus; species Hippopotamus amphibius. The sequence goes on from NC_080188.1 coordinate 55,190,461, forward strand.
CTATTTTGAGATCAAACAAAAGTTAAATATATTTGTATATGGTTATAGCAGTCTCTATCAGAAATATCACTAGGAGGCAATGAAAGTGAGAGTAATAATGGCTTACAGAAATGCCTTAACAATTCACAGATTTTAGATTATAGTGAAATATAAAACATGTTTTTCAACAAGCAAGAGACTACTTTCTCCAAACCAGACAAAAGATGGGTCTTATAAAAGCTAGGAAAATAATTATAAAATTAGCATTTTGAAACAAAAATACAAATTCCCATTCATTTAATTAATATTCACTGAGAGCCAGATACTGGATGTTGCTATGGAGGTAAACACAGAGAAAACACTGATAGTTTAAATATGCTCATGGTAAAAAGGAGAAAATACTATTCATTATAAGCTCCTTTTAATTTATCATTTTAAATGGCAAATATTCTGACAAATTCAAGAGCAATGAAATTATTTCTAAAGATCATATATACCTTATGCTTAAAATCCTATTTATATTTATTTCAGTTAAATTCTAGGCACTCATTTAATGTTCAAAACAACCCTATGAGGTAAGTACTATTATTATTCACATTTTGCAGAAGAAATTGAGGCATAGAGAGGTTAAATAACTAGCCCGAGGTCACAAGACTAGGAAGTGGTAGAGCGATTTAATCAGGTTGTCTGGCTCCAGAGTGAGTACTCTTAATGACTTTATTATGCTACCTCTCATATTCAACCTCATTAGGTTACCTCTCAGATTCAACTTTATTAGCATGGATCCAAATGCAGCTGACTTCCTGCTACCAACTCTCACAATCAAGGCAGAGGGCTGAATTAAACTATTACTCTCAGGCACAGTATTTAAAAAGCTCTGACTCATTAATCTGTTTATACTTTTTCACTGATCTTAGCTTATCTATGGAGTAACAAACAAACCACAAACTGGCAAATCATTTGTTAGAGTGCGTAACACATCTGAACCAAATATCACTCATATGGACAAAGACAAAATATCTACTGGTTCATGAACCTAAATATGATGACCCTGACTTAGACACATACAGATGGAACAGATCAAACAACTAACAGGAACAAAAAGAAAATTTTAGGTATAGAATACATGCACAAGGCTTGAAGATGATCCAGAAGTATTTTGGGGAGTGAATGTTCAAGAAGTGATTTTGATCATTATAATGTTCTACTGTGGGTTGGCAAGCTACAGCTCATGGGCCAAATCTGGCCCCCAGCCTGTTTCTGTAAATAAAATTTTACTGCAACATAACTATTTTCACATGTATTGTCTAAAGCTGCTTTTGTTGAACAGCAGAGTTGAATAGCTGCAACAGAGACTGTATGGCCTACAAAGCCTAATATATTTACATTGTGGCCTTTTACAGAAAAAGTTTGCTCACCTCTTGTGTTATATTTAACAACATCAAGTAGAAAACAAATGTAAAAAACATGATCTGATCTTAAAAAATTGACTCTTACTTTACATAAGCATTAATTAATATCAAATGTATTCCATGGCTAGAGACTTGCAGTTGAAGAGCTACCAAATTTCATCAAATACAAGCTACCATCAATTATAAGACTATTGTTATTTTATGTATGACCAAGAAAATTCACTGCCAATTAAAAAAAACAAAACACATAACTTCCTATTATATCTAATATAAGATGATTCTAGTTTCAAAATTCTGCAAATGAGAAAAAAGTACACCTTACAATTGATGAAATATAGCATATCATTCTACAATGATGTAAATTCATAAACGAAAGGTAATAGGGTTGTGATAAATCTACTAAACAGGATTTTCCACTTTATGACAGGGTCTTGCAGGGACAAGGAGTTTCTCTGTAATACTGTGCCAATACCTGTAAGTACCAAGAAATATTAATAAAGAACAAAGGACTAAGCTTTTGCAGGCTGTCCCACACGTGGGGCACTAGATAAGGAGGTCCACTGTAAACCCCACTGCACAATGCATATTGGTCTTTCCAAAACACTGGTAGCTATACTGGGTACATTTAGGTGACAGAAAACTGAAATAACACATATGGAGTAAATGTTTTCCTTCTGAATATTAAACACATGATCACATATTTCAAAGCAAAGGGACACCTCTAGAGTATTTTCCATAGTGAGCATACATGAAGAGAGTTTGTTTGAGTCACTGCTTTTATTTGGAAGGAGGGAGAGAGAGGGAAGAGACAAAGAGAGAAGGAAGGAGAGAGGGAGGGAAAGGATGCATTAGAAGCAGACCTCATAGGTTCAAATTTAACACTTTATCTTTGCCTTCAAAGTATTAGATTACCCAATTTTATAACTGACAATGAACAATTTATTACACAACTGAGAATTCTATGTTAATAATCACAAAGCTTTAGTACAGAAGAGTGGAAATTTTTACAATACTGTTTTAATTCATTCTCATACTCAGACTTCAAACATATTTCAAAACAAGCCTTTATCTTAGTGTTTCATTATTTAGGAGATAATCTTCTTTGAAGGCAGCAGAGCTATGACAGTCTAAGAAAGGCAGGACAAAAACAGTATATGAACATTTAGCAAAGAATAGTTTTCAGATATTTAAGAAGCTACGCTACACACCCATATATTTAAGTGTTATATGTCTATAGCTACCTTTCTAACATTGAGCACAGGGGGAATAGCATTAAATATAACACCTGTTTCAGAGTGGCTTGCCTGCTCACAGACATACACATAAACAAATTTAGAGCAAGGAAAGGGAAAATAAAGAATATTGAGTATTTACTATGTACCAGACCCTGTCCTAGGCACTTTGGATAAATTGATTCATTTAATCTTCAAAACAACTCTCCTCTTACTCTCTTTAGCAGATAAGGAAACTGAGGCTCAGAGAGGTAAAATTCCAAAGTCATACAGCTAGTAAGTGGCTTAGTTACTCATTCAACAAGTGGTTGGTGGAGCTTTAAATTTTTTTCTCATATACCATACTACTGTCAAACTGAAGGAAAAAAAAAGCATATATGTCTTTAATATATAGTAGATAGAAATAAACCAAATTTTCTGTGTTGCAGTTTTGTCTTTGGTTGTTTCACAAAGTAAAAGCAAGAATGTTGTCTACACATGCAAATTCTAAAAGCTGGAGTTCCTAGGGCATTCCCTCCCTAGAAAGGATCTCATCCATCCCACAACTTTAAATACCATCTGTGTATCTCCTCTTAAACCTCTGAGCTCCAGGACTCTGTAACTGTCTGCCATCTGACATGTCCACTAGATGACTTGCACACATCACAAAATTGACATTGTCAAAAATAAACTCAATTTTCCTTCACAATGAGCTCCAATCTCATTTTAAGGATATTGCCATTTACCAGTCTGCTCAAGCCCCAAACCTGAGTATTGTCCTTACTTTCCCTCTCCCTCACACTTCATGTTAAGTCCCACCGGTTCGACTTACAAATTAGGACTCAAATGCATCCTCTTCTCTCCCATTACTCTAGAACAAACCTCCATCATCGTTCATGTTGACTACTATCAATATAATGATATACATAATATAATATAATATTTTCCCACTTCCTCTCCTTTTTTTTTTGCGGGCAAAAAGTCTTTTTATTTTTGCAGGGGGTGGGCGTGGTTAGCACAAATCATAACTTCAAAATCCTCTGATGGTTTCCAACAACGCTGAAGGAAACCCACACTCCTTATCACGGCCTCTTCAACTAGATAACAGCATCTCTTTCCGCCTCTCAGACGTCATTCCACGCTCCCCTTGGACATCTCCAGGCATCCTTTCAACTCCTCATACACCAACTGTTCACACTGCAGGGCATTCCCTTTTCCTGTAAGCTCCTGGCAGGGATAACTCCTTCGGTTTCCAGCGTCAAGGTCACTTTCCCTGAAATCTTTTTCTAACCATGTGGAAGCATCTGTCTTCCCATAGTCCTCTGTCACTCTGCTTTCTTTATGTCCTCCATGGATATCTATTAATCTATTATCTGCTCTCCAACAGATCAACTCCAACTGGAAAAAATATGTCTATACTATTCACCAATATATACCCATCACCTCGTAAAATGCCTGCCACATATCAGGGACTCCAATTTTTCTTGAATGAGCAAGTTATATATGTTAGGCTAAAAAGACTAATTTTGTACAATTAATTTAAACTGTTTTAAGCTACAAGTTTAAAAGATTATCATTTTCTCTCTTAAAAGTATGTAAATACGGCTCACAGACAGATGTGTTTCAGTTTTTGAAGACCTGAAATAAGCCTTAAAGCAGTGAATTCTGTATCACATTCATTTTACAGACAATATAAAACAGATGATTTATTTCCAGAATCTAAGTGAAAGAGCTACTATAAAATTATGAATATTTAGAAAATAATTAGCTCATTTAAATATCTGTATTTATGTGCAATCTAGTTACTTTGTATTATCAAAAATAAGTAAAATACTAAATGGGAAAAGAATTTAAAAAAGAATACATATATATGTATAACTTAATCACTGCTGTACACCTGAAACGAACACAGTTAATCAACTATATATATATAATCAACTATATATATTTTATTTTATTAAAGTTAAAAAAATAAAATATTTTAAAGGCATACTTTTAAAATTTATTTCCATTTGAACAAATGTATTTCAAAAGGAGGAAAAATGACCAATTTTGGTCACATCCAAAGGAGAATCATAAATTACTGCTCCATTCTGTGGTGGTTAGTTATAAAACATATCCACAAATTTTTTGATACTCCTTTCAAAGGTAGAGTCTCTTCTTAATTGTGAGTTAAATTTAGTGACAGAACAGAATGTAATGGCAGTGACTATGTGTGATCGTGTCATAAAAGGCACTGTGGCTTCCTCCTTGTCATCTCTCTTGGATCACTTGCTCTGAAGGAAGTTGAATTCTGTGTCATGCGGATACTCAAATAGCCCTATGGAGAGCCCCAGTCAAGCTTTCAATAGCCCTGACCAACAACCTGATGACGACAGCCGCAAGAGATTCTAACCCAGAACCACCCAGCTAAACCACTCCAGAAATAAGATAATGCTTTTTTTTAAAAAAAGCTTTATGGTAATTTACATTACAGCAATGTAAGTAACATTCATTCACTCATTCATTCAATAAATATCAATCTGTGCCTATTATGTCACCAGGCCCCAAAGACACAGAAAACAAATAAGACACTATATCTATCATAGAGGGGATGAAATTAAATAGGCTGGTCATGCCATAAAAGTGCTTTAAAAAAGTAAATAACAAGACCCTACCTGTATACCTAGCACATAATATCAGATTTCAAAAGAAGGGAGAGGAAGATGAGGAGAAGTTGTTGCAGGAGGCAAGAGTGAAGGTGTGTATAAATATCCACAAGTAAGGAGTGAGGAAAGCACAAGAGATGACACTTGAAGGGACTGGAGATATAAGCTTCAACTGGGTAAAGAAATGTGTGATATACCATACTCTGGGCTTTATCTAAAGGCAGAAGGGAGACATTGAGAATCTCCAAAAGGAGAATAAGAAAATTAGATTTGCGTTCTACAAAGAGGACTCTGGCTGCAGTATGGGAAAGGACTCCAAAGGAGCTCTCTCTACTAGAAAGTTAAGAGGAGATTGCAGGGACTTCCCTGGTGGTCCAGTGGCTAAGACTCTGCACTCCCAATGCAGGGGGGGCCTGGGTTCCAGCCCTGGTCAGAGAAGTAGATCCCACATGTCACAACTAAAGATCCTGGCATGTCATGACTAAGACCCGGAACAACCAAATAAATAAAAAAAATGTTAAAAAAAAAAAAAAAGGAAATTGCAGCCATTCATTTTTAGTAAGGATAATGGCCTGAAAAACATTAGCAACAAGAAAGACAAAAAGTAGCAGGTGAAACCAACGGACATTAAAAAGGTACAAAAACAGAACCTTGGGCTTATATTTGAAATTAAATGTCATCAACATCTCAAAACTCTAAAAAAAAGGGAAAAGCACAGTACTATAAAAATATTTTGAATAAAAGAAAAATCTTAATTGGTATATATTATATACCTTCCAAATTAATAAAAATCACCAGCACATTCTAAAAATGGAAATGAATTTTAAAATTATGATTGTCCAAAAAAATGGGAGCTATAAAGTCAATATGAAGAAAGCGTAAGTGATTCTGCAACATTCTGATTCACCTAATTTTAAATTTTAAGTCATTTACAACTGATAAGCCCAACTCTATTTCTAACACTGTTTATTGCTGGTATCAAGTACAGTTCTATTTTTTCCCCCTTTAAGATAAAAGGACTAAAAGGATATTGCATTACCTCTCCTTGAGTACGTGAGTCAGGTATGTCAAAATACAGCTCACTGTTCTTATTTGGCTCAAGAATTCTATTTAGTTTTTCTAAGACTGGACTCAAATTCTTCAGGACTTCAGTGCTCATAAATTTTCAACTTAAGAACTGGATCTAAGCTATAAAGTAAGTTTCTTTAGGACACAGATGATGTCTTAAACATTTTTTTTTTTTTTTTTTTTTTTTTTTTTGTGGCACACGGGCTTAGTTGCTCCGTGGCATGTGGGATCTTCCTGGAGCTGGGATCGAACCCGTGACCTCTGCATTGGCAGGCGGATTCTTAACCACTGCGCCACCTAGGAAGCCCTTAAACATTTTTCTATCCCCCACTGCACCTTGGTCATAGTAGAAATTCAAAAACAGTTTATTGAATGGATTTGCCCTAAACGATAAACTTAGCAGTCTGTTCCTACACACACACACACAAAACTACTAAAATATTTACTGATGAAATGATGCCTGGGATTTGTTTCAAAATAATTTGGGGGTAGAATAAGTGCATAAGGATATAGAGAAAACAAGACTGGCTGTTATATAACTTTTTAAAAATTGTGAAACCTATTAGAAAAAGTGAAAGTGATCAACTGAGTTACTGAGGAAGGGTATCTTTCTAATGTATTGGTTCATGGGACAGAATTGATTACTTTATAACAAACTTTAAAAAGGTTAAATTTACTTTCTTAGAGGCTTTTGCCTTTAATTTATAGCCAAGTATTCTTGTTACAAAATATTTTTACTTCATGGTTCTAAATCCCAACTAATTTATTTAAGGACTATAGTTAAAACATTGGGGGAAATAATTTTTTAAGGAAAGGGGGTACAAACCTACTCTATAAAAAGTGATGAAAATAAAATTTGTATATCAATAGAGAAGTAAAATAACAGCGATGTTCAAGATTTCTAATCTTTGTTGTAGTGTGGAAGGACCAAAATTAAGTTGGATATTTGTAACATTAAAAAAAAAAAAAAAAAAGCCTAATAAACAGTCATTCAGATCTGGCTTAATAATTAAGAGTCATCACCAGTTCCTTATTGAAAATGTTCCTTACAAGATACCAATGTTTTCTTTTATGAAATTCCTGAAGAGTTCCATGAAGTAGATTACTTTCAGCACTAAAATAAAAGTGACATTTAACATGAAATTAAAGGATCACTTAATAGATTATGTGAATAATTGGTCTTTCCCATTCTTTTTATTCTTTCTGTGAACAAGTACAATTAACATTTCACTTTTTTGTCTTTATGCTTTTCCTTCTAATTTACAAAGAAAGTGCAATATCAAGTAAATAACCCCAAATTTGCTTGCTTTAATATTAATTTTCCTGGTATCCTAAGTCCAGCAGAACTCATTATAAAGTTGATATTTACAGTTCTTTTTGGAGTTCTGTCAATTAAATAAAACTATTAAATGCAAAATTTAAAGATTTATTAGGAACATTTTAAAAGGTACTCATTAAGAATGATAAAATAGTCAATTAAAAATAAAACCTTTAACACAGTAATCAAAACAACCTTGTTCTGGCATTAAGTGTGGACATACAGATCAACAGAATAGAAGGCACATATTAAGAATTTTAAGTCAGTTAAAAATAAAACAGTTAACACAGTAATTAAAACAACATTGTTCTGGCATAAGTATAGACATATAGACGAATGGAATAGAATAGAGAGCCCAAAAATAAACTCTCAAATATATGCCCAGTTGATTTTCAACAAAGGGGCCAAGAACCATTCACTAGGGAAAGGACTTAAAATAAAAAAAGTGATGGGAAAACTGGAAATCCACATGCAAAAAAAATGAAGTTGGACTCTTTTTTTTTTTTTTTTCTGTATTTTTGAAGTTGGACTCTTACCTTACACCACATACAAAAATAAACTTAAAATGGATCACAGACCTAATCTGAAAGCTAAAACTACAAAATTCTTACAAGAAAACATAAGAGCAATTTTTCATGAACTTGGATTTAGCAATGGTTTCTTTAATATGACAACAAAACCACAGGCATCAAAAGGAAAAATAGACAAATTGGACTTCACTGAAATTAAAAACTTCTGTTCATCAAAGAGCACTATCTAAAGAGTGAAAAGACAATCCACAGAAAGGAGAAAATATGTGCAAATCATATCTCTGACTAGGGTTTAACATCCAGAATATATTAAGAACATCAAAAAGACAACCCAATTAAAAAAATAGGACTTAGACATTTTACCAAAGAAGGCATACGGTCAATAAACAGATGAAAAAATGCTCAAAATCATTAGTCATCAAGAAAATGTCCAACAAAACCACAATGAGATACTACTTCACATCCACTAGGATGGCTATTATCAAAAAATAACAAGTTTTGGCAAAGATACGGAGAAATAAGACCCCTGCATACTGCTGGTGATAATATAAAATGGTGCGGCCACCATGGAAAACAGCATGGTAGTTCCTCAAAAAAATTAACCAGAGTTACAACATGACTCAGCAATTCCACTCCTAGGTGTATATATACGTGTGTGTGTGTACAGAACTGAAAGCAGAGACTCTTAACAGGTACTTGTGTGTCAACGTTCATAGCAGCAAATTTCACAATAGCAAAAGGTGGAAATAACCAAAATGTCTGTCAACAGATTAATGAATAAACCAAATGTGGTGTATATATATACGGTGGAGTATTATTGAGCCATAAAAGGAAATGAGGTTCTGATACATGCTACAACATGGATAGAACCTTAAAAATATACTAAGTGAAATAAGTCAGACACAAAAAGAAGGACAAATTTTGTATGATCACACTTATATAAAATATCTAGAATATGGACATTCAAAGACAGAAAGAGAGGTTACCAGGGACCAGGAGAAAGGAGAACGGGTACATGACAGAAAAGTTCTGGAAATAGATATCGGTGATGGTTAGAAAACATTCAGAATATATATAATGTCACTAAACAGTACTCTTAAAGATGGTTAAAATGGTAAATTTTAGGTTATGTATTTTACCAGAATTTTTAAAAATTAAAGCATTTAAGATTCAGTATTATTCATGAAACAGAATTTAATTAGACCTACAGCCTATCACAACAGAAATTTCAGATCAATACAAACTGATACAGTAATACCTTCAAGGTATACAGCCAACATTAATATCAAGCATCCAACCCCACAGGCCATACTAAAAAAGAAACTTATAAATTAACCCAAAGAAGGGCATTTTTGTTTTTATAGAAAGAACTTGGCATTCAAGACAAGCTAAATTCAGAAATACTGCATGGAAATAAAAGCTAAGTTCATTGCTGCCGTGAAGTCTTTAGCTGCCTATTTTTACTTTGTTTCTATTTTCATATGGACAACTCTCTCTTTAAAGTCATTTAAAAATGGGACTCCCAAGAAAAGATATGGGCGTTTAGATTTTTAATAATCAAAACTATATAACTGCTCGGTAGCAGAAACTTTTAAGTGTGCAAACCTCAATTAACAGGATCTAGGAGAAAAGGTCTTACATGCTTTTGGCAAACAGCACACAACCAATCACTTAACGTGCTATTTTATAATCAGGAATGCTACTATTTTTCAAAAACTAATAAAGAATTTCTGTTTCATATTAAACAATCTTGAAGTTACATTTGATGTTCCTAATTCACAAAGTACAGCCCTGTCATATATTTAGGGGTAAGATATTAACCATAAAAATGTTTTATCATTATGCTGGATAGGATAAGAAGACCACCATTTTGTGGACAAGCTCTAATTTTAGAAGAGGAACGAAAAACAACATAAACTAAAGAAAAACGGAAAGACAAAAACAAGTCAAGAAATGCAAAATACAAGCAACAGATAACATTTAGGCCATGGAGGCAAGTTTACCGAAATGGGCAGAGGAGAAACAGTGAATACAGACACATGCAGCAACATTCCCCTGTGATTGTACCAATCCTCTTCATCCCCTTCTTGACAGCAAGCTTTCTATCTTGCCGTGATCACTACCACTGTTATCCTCAGTGAAAAAAAGAAACCAAATGTGGACTTTACTTATGTAAATTATTCATAATTATTAGATGAAAAATCTACTGATTTTCCTTCCTGCCTATGTCAAAGTATTTTTAAAAGAATAGATATTCTCGGCATTATGATTACTGGCAAGTGACTATTTGGCTTCTACTTGAGGAGAAGAGAAAGATATTCTAAAACTGGGTTTTGATGTATTAAGAATGCTCTTCCAAATAGAATACAGGCCTGGTGGGTGGCGCAGCGGTTAAGAATCCACCTGCCAATGCAGGGGAAATGGGTTCCATCCCTGGGCCAGGAAGATCCCACATGCCACAGAGCAAATAAGCCCCTGCGCCACAACTACTGAGCCTGCACTCTAGAGCCCGTGAGCCACAACTATTGAGCCCATGTGCCGCAACTCCTGAAGCCCGGGTGTCTAGAGCCCGTGCTCTGCAACAAGAGAAGCCACTGCAATGAAAAGCCCACACACCACAACAAAGAGTAGCCCCTGCTTGCCGCAACTAGAGAAAGCCCGCATGCAGCAACGAAGACCCAACACAGCCAATAAATAAATAAACTTATTTTAAAAAATAAGTAAAATAATTGCAGTACAAAGAAAATTCCATTAAGCAAGTTAGAATTTTTGAGTGCTTTCTGTGTTATGTTTAGATTCTGGCTAACAAATGTCTGTAAGTTATCTTCTTAGACTCACTGATAAAAGATGTTTGCCGGTTCTACTCTAATAACATTGAACCACGAAAAACATATATATACTATATATACGAATATATATGAATACAGCAAACAGAGTTTACCTGAAATAAGAGCTATAACTTTTAATGCATCAATCAACCAGACCTCTCTTGAGTTATTCCACTGATCCATGGCAACATTATTACTCTCCGGCCAATTATCTTTCTCACCTTTTTTCTATACACTTCGGATTTGTGGAGATGGTCTAGTTACAGAAGCCTGAAAGAGGTAGCGTCTGGTGTCAAGATCACTGAAAAGAGGCCAAACAGCTTGGGAGGCCAGTTGGCCAAAGTCTACTAAGCTAGTCCAAACTTTCCTCTTAAAGATAATTCACAATAACTGAAAACCTATAAATCTAGGTCATTTGGCACAGTAGCTTTAAAAGCTATATTGAAGTTATATAATAAGTATGTAAGTGTTAATTTTATGGATGTTTAAAATTTTCCGTAATAAAAACTTAAAAGTAAAATAAATACATTGGCATATTCTATGTAGGAAATACCAGATTATTACGGTTCAGGCTTTAAAACTGTAAAACTGTGGATCGGTGAGAAATAGAGCACAGAGAATTATCTCTATTTCTCTGGTATAGATTACTACTTCATTCCTTCACTGTGAAATATAGCAAATTCATTATGTTTTCTAACTATAACTCAAAAATGCCAGGGCAATAGTAGAAATCATTAATAAATTTGACTACATAAATTTTTAAAAAAATCTTTGAATGGCAAAAAAAAACACTATAAGCAAAGTCAAAAGACAAATGAAAACAATGGAAGATATATTTCCAAATCTATATTACAGGTAAAGAGCTAATATCTCTTAATATACAAAGACTTAGTAACTGAAGGAAAAAAATAAAAAATCCTAGAGAAAAACAGAAAAAGACATGTACAGATATCCCTATATATCTATATATAGCTCTTACGGATCTGAAAGATATAAACTCAACTCACAGGAAAAATGCACAGTAAAACTACACTGAGATACTACTTCTTTGCCCTTCAGATTGACAAAAACAAAAGCTTGACAATATACTCACTTGGTAAGGCTGTGGAAAAATAGGCAGTCTCATATACATTGCTGGTGGGAATGCAAAAACAGCACAATATCAGTGAAAGGGAATTTGGTGACATCTAGTGAAACTATATACATATCCATTTACTCTTTGACCCAGTAAACCCATTCCTATATTAATCCTGAAGATATACAACCAACAGCAGAAAAAGATATATGTACAAGGTTACTTACTGCAGCACTCTAAAACTGCAAAATATTACCTGGATAGCCAAACACAGAAGACAGGATGAATAAACTGGCATACATACACAGAAGAATGATGGCAATCTCTATGAATTGATATGGAATGATTTCCAGGGTATATTTTTTGGTGAAAATTGCTAGGCACAAGTACTTATATAGATAGTATGCTACCTTTCATGTTAGAAAAAAGTGAAATAAGAAAATATACATATCTGCTCATCATTACTAAAAGAAAAATTGGAAGGATAAACAAGAAACCAATGAATTTTTTTTTATGTACAAAAATGGAGTGTTGTTTTTGTTTTGTTTTTGTAGTGGTATAGATGAAACAACACTGAAATTATTTTAGGTGATACTCATTTAGAGCAAATGAGTAAGAATGTTGGTACTGTAAGGAGCCCATGTTCTCACTACAGACAAAGGGAGAATTGGGAGATATCACTGTGAACTCATATTCTAAACTATACATCTGGGTTCAAGCACACATCCATGAGCATATGCACGCAAATGTGTATATACACGCATATGTGTGCACACATAAAGACACATTTTCTAGCTCTGTCCCCTCACAGGGCTCAAAAGTAAAGATATCAAGTAGCAATGTACAAACTGTGTGTCCACATCTTGGCTCCTACTATCACTCCCCATTCCCCACTCAAAGGGACCAGGGTTGCTAGAAGAAATGACTGACTCTAGGCTGCGCAGAGAAGATGTATGATGAGTCACCTTATAAATGACGAAAATAATGAAGTGATTAAAAAAAAGTGATGGGGACATGAAAAAGGATACAGGAGGTAGTAAGAAAAAAGAGGGTCACACTGGTGAGATCTGAGACAGTTTGAAGACCCAAATATGTAAGGACAGTAATGCATTGTTGATCATCAGAGAAAAAAATAGGAATCCATGAGTCCAATAACAAATAAAACAATATATATAGGTAGATAAATAAAAGGACTAATTACAGTAGGATGCTGAATAATGATTGGTAAAAGGAGGAGTGCTGAAGTTAGAAAAAAATCATCATTTTAGAACCATGGTTAAGCAAGCTATCGTCAACGGATCCTACATATAGCGGATAAAATTTTGATGAAGAGTGGGATATTCTAATTGTCTTAAAATCTCTCCTCACAGATTGCTTATTAGTTGTAAGGGAGTACAATAACACAGTGGAGAAATCAGACAATGAAACAGGTGATCAAATTTTATATCACAAATAAAGAGCAGATGGACACTGTGTACAACCAGATAAGATGTGCTAAGAAAGACGCAACCTTTATGTAATATTCCATCTAGGAATGTATAACCTCAGTCTTATCAAGAGAAAACATCAGATAAATGAAAGATAAGGAATACACTGTTAAAAATGGGGGGGAGGGAATGACTGTGTACTTTTAAAATGCCAATATAATAAATGACAAAGAAAGGTTGAAGAATAATTCTAGGTTAAAAGATACTAAACACATGGCAGTTAAATGCAAAAAAGATCACAGACTAAATTCTGTACTAAAGGGGAAGAAATGTGCTAAAAAGGACACTTATTTGATCAACTGACAAAATTGGAAAATGGTAGATTAAAGTAATATAACAATGTTAAACCTACCGATAGTTTTAGACTCTTATTAAGAGATTAACCTTATTCTTGGGAAATTCACACTAAGGTATTTAGGACTAAAAGCGCTATGGGGGCTTCCTAGGTGGCGCAGTGGTTGAGAATCCGCCTGCCAATGCAGGGGACACGGGTTTGATCCCTGCTCCAGGAAGATCCCACATGCCGCGGAGCAACTAAGCCCGTGCGCCACAACTATTGAGCCTGCGCTTTAGAGCCCGTGAGCCACAACTATTGAGCCCACGTGCTGCAACTACTGAAGCCCACGCGCCTAGAGCCCGTGCTCCGCAAAAAGAGAAGCCACAGCAATGAGGAGCCCGCGCACTGCAACGAAGAGCAGCCCACACTCACCGCAACTAAAAAGAAAGCCCGCGCACAGCAAAAAAAGACCCAACACAGCCAATAAAACAATAAATAAATAAATTTATAAAAGGGCTATGAATATATTCAGCGTAACTCTCAAATAGTCCAATGAAAAGAATACACACATCATATATGTGTTTATAAATATATACACAGAAACATTCATTCACAAAGTGAGTAATAAAGCATTTGAGGACAGACAGTTAACAATTGGTGAATCTGGAGAGAGGGTACATGGATGTTCTTTATATTATCTTTGTAACTTTTCTGCAAGTTTGAAATTATTTCCCCCTAAAATCATTATGCTCAAAATCTAACACATTATTTTTCTCCCTAAATTCTGTTTTTTCTTCCACAGTTTCTCCATAGCTGAACAGAACCAATATCAACCAATCATCCAGCTAGAAACTTGGCAGTTAACCTAGATTACCCAATGGTTTCATTTCATTTCCTTCCTTTCTTTCAACTGCCATACCCAAAGGTGCATATCCTAAGGGAATATCTTTTATATTTGTCCTTTTCTCCCCCAATATACCAAACTGGTTCAGGTGCTAATCATTTAGCATTTCTCCTCTGATTTACTGTTACAATCTACTAATGATTAGCCTTTCTCCAGCCTTGGCTCTGAATTTCTCTATCCACTGCTACAGAGTGCCCTTCCCCAAATGAAACCTGATCATGTCACTCTCTGTGGTCCTGAACACAGGTAGTAAAGAACATACTGGGTCAACTTAAAAATCCCAATATTGATAAAATACACTGCTTTGGATCTTGAGATCCAAATAAGCAGAATTGATTGCCCAGAGCCTTAAAAGCTAGTCTAACATAATTGTAACCTTAAGTCATAAAACAGCTACAAGAGCTGTCTTGGACCCAATCTTAAAGCAACTGCTATTGAACAATATATTCAGTGCCTATTTTACACAAATAACATGAAATGGGATCTCTGGAAAAAGAGGTCTATAAGTTGAAGGTGATACTTTTTCTATATATGATGAAACTCATGTCAACTAAAGTGAATGTAATCTCAGGTATCAACATTATTCTGTTTTAAAATCACGCTATGGAAATATTACCTGCATCCTGTCATTTGTCAGATTTACAGTACCTTTTTTTTTCTTTAACTTTTAGCATTAAATAAAATTGGGAGCACTGAAAAAAAAAAAAAGCAAAAAATGGAAAGAAAAGGTAGGGAATAGAAGGAAGGAAGGATCGAGTACTGAAAAGTGAGGAGGGAAAAGAAAAAAACAAAATCTATTCTCTAGGATTTCAGGGTAAAACATACATCTGTCTCATGGTAGGATGTCAACCTTTTGAGAATTGACTAGCCCTCTTAATTATTCCTAATGGAACAATTCCTTTCTGAAATTCTATGTTCCTTATGAACAGTTGATATTTTATCAGAAGTTACTTGAGAGCAGAATTATTCATAATCAAAGTATATTCTGTAAGTACTGAAAAGTATAAGCAAATCTGGAGTCACATTTCTACTGCTTTCATTTTGTAGACTCTTTTTCATTTCTCAGTTCAAGGTATCAATACAGAACCATATACTATATAAAACTACATACATATTTAACATATGCACATGTATATTATGTACAAAAGCTATAAAATATATATTTATATCTGAATTCTAGGATCCCACTGTTGTACCCATATCGTAGATTTTAGATATCAGTAACAGATTCAAGTAATGTTCATGTTGCACTTTAAGCTGCACAATAAAGATAAATAAAACACCTTATTTTATAAATATAAAATTTCTTGATATTTTGTACTAAGAATATAAAAAAACAACAGATGGCAAATATATATTAAAGAATTCATTAAATGATATAGTTCCTCAGGGCAAAAATCTTACTTCTTATAGCTCTTTTTCAGTTTATAGAAATTATCATCCTCTTTTCCTAGAACTGGAACATTTCTATAAACCTGTTCTTTTAGGCAGTGAAAACAAAATCAACAAGGAACAAACTAAACAGAAGTACTGAAGATTAAAGAAGTCTCAGCATGGTCTCCTCTCCCCACAAAAATTTTGTTTTGAACACCACATTTAGTCTTTCATTAACAAGTAACATCTGTCCTTCAAACTTTAATTTAAAAATCTTGGGACTTCCCTGATGGTCCAGTGGTTAAGAATTCACGCTTCCAATGCAGTGGGAACAGGTTCAATCCCTGGTCAGGGAACTAAGATCCCACATACCATGTTGTGTGGCCAAAAATTAATAAAAATAAAAAAATAAAAATCTTAACTGTTCGTGCACATGCGTGCATGCATGCGTGGGGGTGGGGGGGGAGGTAGTAGAGAGAGAGAGAGACAGGTAATACCAAAGGTCCATTCAGTTGACAGATGGGCTCTTTTGCTTGGATTTCTATAGGTATAAGCATGTAAATACACTGGCCAATACTACAGTAAGAACTTTTATATGCAACAAAGTTGTTTAATTACTCTCTGTAAGTATTGCTTAAAGAATTAAATGATAACTAAACATGGGAGACATGCTTAGAAATCTTTGAGCTTACGAAGGCAGTTTGTGTACCTCTTTAGATTTTATAAATAATGGGGGAAGGGAAAATCACCTTAGTCTTTTGATGAAAAGATCATCAGGTTCTTAATGAAGTTCTTACCAATCTGTAATGCTAATGACAGATACTCTTAGTGGTTGGTTCCACACACCACGTCTCAACCTATCAAAACTAAAAATTCCAATTGGATAACAGATGAACAGTTCTTAACTCTATGAGTGAGACACTATTTCCTACCATCAAACTGCAAAACTTTAATCAGCTTATTTTTGTTCTTTTATAAAAAATTTTGAAAATACAACAAATTCTTGCAACCTACATTAAAAGCATTCAGGGTAGAAATACTCACCTAGCCCCACCGATTTTAGTTCACAGCCCTGAGAGATCAATGAATCATTTTATGATACACGAAAGCATAAACAATTACAAAATTTTTACACTTATTCTATTTTCTTAAAAAGCAGATTCCATTAATAGGTATTTTATATCATTTACAGAATATGTCTTAGGAAACCATCACTGTAGAGATTTCTTCAATGTAAACATAAATGGAAATAACTGAATGCCACATCCACATTCTATTTTCTAGGCACCGACCAAGTTTCCTGCACAGGACTTAATCCTGCACAAAGAGATCTCACATTTGTTTGACCATTTAACAGGATCCTGGCAATAATCCTCTGGGAAGAACAGCAACATGTGTCAAGTACTTACCGAATGCCAGGCTCCACAGCCAACATTTTACCTGCATTATCTCTTTAATTCTAACAATAATCATATGAAACTGATATTATCAAGTCCATTTCTACCAAAGAGAACATTATGAATAAGAGAAGTAGCCCAAAGTCCCATGGTAGTAACCAGAAGAACTAGGCTGCCTGAGAAACAGGTCTGCCTAACGCCAAAGCCTGTTCTTTCCCTTACGCTCTGCTGCCTCACCATGACAAAGGAGGAAATGCAGGCTGAGGTACTCAAACAAGACTGCTTAGCTAGTATGTGGTAAACAAGATTTCAACCTAAGATTTCTAATTCTGAAATCCTTTTCACTATAGTACCTGGCACTTCCCACTTTTGTACCTATACAATCATTCTGATATACAGAGATACAGTCAATGCATAAAATCATGGCTCCGAATTTTCCCCTGAAAATTTGCAAGAAGCAGTACATATTAATATGACACCTGTACTTTCACAGAAAACCTCATAACATACAAAAGGTCTAACGCACACAAATTTCTTTGCTTTTCTAACAGCAATTAAGCTGACCTGGGCTCACTGTGCAGAAAATTGAGACTTCGTTTGTTCAACCACTCAACACAGAAGTGAACACTAATCCTCTAGGTGAGACTGTGATTCCCCCACCCTCTCCTCTTTCTATCAAGTAACTACCTGATACCATCCCTCACCTCAGTGTCATATGCATTTCCTTTAACATCCCTCTCTTCCCAACTTCTGCTCCACTAACCTGAAAGAAACCTTTCTTAATTATTCTCATCTTTTAACCTTAAACCAATACTAACTACTTCCAGTCATTATTTAATTTCCCTGGAGATTTTTCTTATTTATCTCATGTAGCTTCCTGTTCCTGTGATATTTTCCAACATAACAAGGAAGAAACAAATGCAGAATGTGGATTTCTATAAGAAATTTGGGACTTCCCTGGTGGCGTAGTGGTTAAGAATCCTCCTGCCAATGCAGGGGACACGGGTTCCATCTCGGGGCTGGGAAGATTCCACATGCCGCAGAGCAACTAAGCCTATGCACCTCAACTATGCAGCCTGCACTCTAGAACTTGTGAACCACAACTATTGAGCCCACGTGCCACAACTACTGAAGCCTGCCCGCCTAGAGCCTGTGCTCTGCAACAAGAGAAGCCATCGCAATGAGAAGCCCATACACCACAATGAAAAGTAGCCCCTGCTCGCCGCAACTAGAGAAAATCCGCACACAGCAACAAAGACCCAACACAGCCAATAAATAATAAATAAATAAACAAACAAACCATGTTCTGGACTTTCTTTAAAATGTCACTATCATTAAAAAAAGAAAACAAGAAAAAAAAAAGAAAGAGAAAAAGGATAGGAGAAACTAATATAAATACTAAAAGAATAAAAAGACATAAGCAAATGTAATGTGTAGAACTTAACCAGGTTGTTGTTTGAAAAAAGCTATATAAAACATCTCGGGGACAGTTGGAAAATTTGGACACAGACTAGATTTAAACATGACAGTATGGAATTATTGTTATTTTCTAATATATGATAATAATACAGTAGCCACAAAGAAGTATGTCCTTATTTCTAGGAGATGCACGCTGAAGTATTTACAAGTGAAGTGTATGATGGTTCAAATAACTTTCAAATGATTCATTGATGCCACACCTCCTCCCTGAAATGTATATAAACACAATGAGAATGCATGTGGCAAAACATTGGTAATTGTTGAATCAAGGTTGAAGGTATTTGGATGTACACTGCGTTATTCATTGAGCTTTTCTGTATATTTGAAATTTTCAAAACTCAAAGTCTGGTTTAAAAGGAAGGGGATAAAACCATTGGGCAGTCTCCACTTGTTTTTAGATTTCTAGTGTTTCTGTTAGAGCAGAAATAAGAAACTTCCCGCTCGTCTACAAAGGGCTAACTGCTAAATGTGAGAATGGGTTACTACTCTAGCCAGGTTGTGAGTAAGAAGGATACACAAAATTATAACACTTTCTTTTTCCTTTAAAAACAAATGTATCATTAATACTTTAAACATAAAACCATGTAATTTTCCCTTGTTACCAAAGATGAAAATTTATGGTTGTACTGCACAAATCTTTCCTTAAACCATTGGAGTTTGCAGTCTCCACTAGAACATCATATACCAAGGTAGACAAATGGTAAAGGATCAAAGTATATTTTTTATAAAATCTGTGAATTATTATATACCTTACACAACCTCATATATGTTCTTGTCTTTTCTGTTAATTCTGTGATAGATACTTTCTTATTCTTAAAACACCCAACCACTCTCAGAGCCTCAGCTCTTCGGCAAATCATGCCGAAAGGAGTATAATAAATCAAAAGAAAATGTAAAAAGAATGGCTAAGGCCCCCACTTTTTTTTTCTTTTGCTGGAATACAAGTCAAAGAGAACACTTTAAATTTTTTAAGCGCCTACGCGTCTTCAAAATTAAGTTACAAGATGACTGAAAAATTCATTCATTTAATTAACAGACCATTTTCCACTATTAAATTAAACTTAAAATTTCCCATTCCAGACTCATAAACTGTGAGCTGTGGAAAATAAGTTTGTCATAAAATCCCTAAGTTTGTCATAAAATCCCTACACTTACAAAGGTAAGAAAAAGCAAAGGGCTAACTCAAATCAATAACCTTAAAATGTATCAAAACTTAAAATTACAAAAATTTTTTCACGGATAATAGTTTGCTTCAGTTACTATACTAAAGATATTTATTTTCTTCCTACACACAAGCCCTTAAAGAATCTGTCCTTTCCCCACTCACTGAAAAGGCAACACTATTGTGAACACATAACTGAGTTCTTCCAACAAGCACCGTTGATTGAACAGTGTAGGACATCCATCATAACCAAATGGATTCTCTCTCTCTCAGCAAGTTAGAACTTAGAACATGAGAACCAAGATAACTGGCAGTGGGGGCTGAGAGCTAGCTGAACCTAACACCCACAACTGACCCCCACTGTACACCAATTAAGCAAACCATTTGGCAGAGAGAAACAAAAACAGTACTACAGGCAACTCCAGAAAAAGAAATACAGAATAAATACCTAAAAACATTCAGTTCCCCAGAAGCCTGGCTGTACTTCCCGTGCTTGAGTTCTACAGTATCTGGTAATGGATAACTGTTCTCAAAATATTATTTTTTTTTAAAAAAAGGAAAATGTAGACATCTCTGTAGGTACAAAACTTACAAAGGAAATAAACAAGTAAAATTAGCATACTAAATATCAAAACTATGATTAGGACAAAGCAAAGCCTAGGATTCAATTAGTTACAAATCAATAGATACTTCCCCAAAATAGAATATTAACTGTATACAAGGTCACCTGAGAAGACTGAACAAATAGTTCTGCTCCAAACATTTTTTATTACTTTTCTCAGCAAAAGAATAAAATATTTGAGGCTCATGTTTGATATAATGAACACTCACAGGCTACTGTCTTCAAATATAAATTTGAATATAATGAGAATGCTTCACATTCTTTTAGGGAAAAGAAGTGAGTGATGTCTTTCTTCATGTAGAAGAGAGGCAGGACAGAAGAGCAGATGAATGCTTAAGCCCTGGAGCCAGACTCCTACGTTTGAATCCTGGTTTTGCCATTTCCTAATCCTGTGACCTTGGGCAAGTTACTTCTGCCTGTTTCTAACATATGAAATTATAACAGAACCAATCTCATAGGATTGCTATGAAGAATAAATGATGTAATATGTGCAAAACCCCTAAGAAACAGTAAATGTTCACTGTTATTAATGTTATTTTTATTATTATTCAGGGAAGGAGGTGTATTTCATATACCTGTGACATATAAGACTGAATTTCTTGAACAAGGCCATTCTTTAGCAGGCTTAAGAAATGAAAAACATAAAAATTTATGATTCAAAAAACAGGGAGGATAAAGATAAGCCCACATTAAAAAAAAAAACACCCTATAATCTCTTTAGTAGGGACTCTGACAATAAATGAAGAGTTTCAAGAGAGATAGAGCTTGTCTTCTGATAAAATTTTATAAAAGCTTTCCTTCAACAACCTCTGCCCACAAAAGAAAGCTCTTTTTCCTGAACGCTCGCTTATATACAGCAAAGCTCAGGATAATCTGATGCTCGAGGAAGGTAAAAATCTTTAAATGATTTTTTTAAATTATAAAAGATTTAAAAAATAAACCAATAGTAACTCTGCTCTCATAAAGTATGAATTTTGACTGGTTCAGAGGTAATTACAAAAATTCACTCCTATGGGTTTTTTTGGACTAGGCAATTACACAGCCAAGAAAGAGCTAGGGATACTGTAAGGAGAAAAACAATTCTTGCATCATGAACACATGATACATGATTTGCTTCCTACAAAACATGTGGTAAGACCAAATAAAAGAACCAACTGATAGGTCAAAAACTATGTGGAAGGAAACAAGGAAGGGAAGGGAAGGAAGAGAGAGCAGACTATTACAAACAATTTCAGCTATCTGGCCAGGGAAAGAACCAAAATATCCTAATCTTTACTTAAAGACCCAAAATGATTATGTAAAAAATTAAAAAGCAAAAGATTAAATTAAATTAAAAGGACCTGTACTTCCTTCCCTATACATTTTGAAATCAAATAATTCTTTAACTCATATTCCACTTCAGCATATTCACAACAATCCTTCATTCAGTCAAGAAATACTGAATCTTTACTTTCAAAATATGATTCTAGGTTAGGCTTTTTAAAGTTCCTCCCCCACTGCACACAAAGAAGATAATAAAACAGCTTGACAGATTATAATTCAGATTCCCCCTCCCCCATTCCCTTTCCTTCTGTATCATTTATGTTGTGTAACACTTTCAATTTATAAGCTCTTAAGGAAAGCAGCGGCCTTCTTCGTTTTCATTTATATAAAGCACACACACACACACACACACACACACACACAAATGTGCTCAGGCAAAGGCAGAGCTGATGTCTGACCAAATTAGGAGCAAATGTACCTGAGCAGGACACTTCCTTCTAAATTCCCTACTTCCCCCAACTTAGGCACAGATCCTTTTTCTAAATGGAGGTGTTTAGCTTTCTTAGGATGCTACCAAGCAGCCACAGTCATCTCATAATCACATTAACACATGTGAAGATCCCTTTTAGCAGAGGTCTTCATAAAACAGGTGCAAGGGGCAATCCTACCAAGGGGAACACAAGACCAGCAGGATACATCCTTTTAAGACTAGGAAAAAATAGCCATGCGTTCTCCCAGGTCAAAATAAAACAAAAACCAGAACAGAGTGGCTAGCAGTTAAAGTCTGAAAAGAAAATGAAAAGTTGACATCCTAGTGTTCCCAATATTTTTTTTAAAAAATGTATTTAGTGACCACAAAATCTCTCCTCACACCTACAGCAAAAACAGCACACTTACCTCCTCCATTCCCTTTCTCTTCCCCCCGCCTTTTAAGTCAATTATTTTAGTGATGGCTCTAAACTCATAACCTTTTATGTAAACTCTATTCTACTTTCCAA
Source organism: Hippopotamus amphibius kiboko (assembly GCF_030028045.1). NCBI lineage: Eukaryota > Metazoa > Chordata > Mammalia > Artiodactyla > Hippopotamidae > Hippopotamus > Hippopotamus amphibius. Next base: position 55,213,493 of record NC_080188.1, read on the forward strand.
AAATAAAGTCTAAATGCTAATAAAATACGTAAGCAACCAACTGAATACTAAGAGTTATATGTCATCACTAATAGAACATCATTTTGCTTATATCCTAACCTTCAAAAACATATGTAAAAATGCCAATGACTTAAGGCTGATGCTCGTAACAAGAAATGGCAGCTAATGTGAATTTAGCTTTTACTTGCTATGTGCCAGGCACAGTATTAAGCACTTTACAAGCATTATCTCATTTAACCCTTACGAACTTTCATTAAATACTATCAATAAACCCCCCATCTAATACATGAGGACATAAGATGAGAAATTCACCAAGATTTAAAACAGGAAATATGATTAAGTTTGGAAACTTAATTTTAATACATATTACACACTGCAGTTTTCCCTTCATATCTACTTTTAAGATTTTACACAATTTTTTATCATATTGTCAATAAAGACTGATGCAAAATTTGACCTCAAAACAAGAGCCAAATAAGGGATATTATTCAGGATCAAAATCAATTCAATGATATAGTCATAGAAACTATAAGCTCTAGACAATAAACCAAAAGTCTAAGGGAAAAAAATAAGAAAAAAAGTTTCACAATACGGCTAAAGTATGATTAAAATGATTCCTATTTTTATGACCCAAGCTTTAAGTACCATTTCTTAAAATAAAGAAAAATTGTGTTAAAATTTTAAATCTCAATACTCCAATTAGTAGTGCTACTTTACTTTTCAATTTATTTTTTTCTGACTATAAAAACCTTTTAAATCTTGTGATTTAAGCTTCACATTAAGTACATCTGCACTTTTTATACTTCATTGAGTTCCCGTCCTTGAACTTTTAAAACTCTCTTAATATATGTTTCTAGAAATAATATATTCTAGACTTTCATTTGTGGGTAATAGTTTTCTATACCATAAAACACACTATACTATTTTTCTCATATAGAGTTTAAAGCCCAAAATCTAGTCAGAAATCTATTCCCAGAAGTTTTCAAAAAAAGGCAGCAAATTATAAACAAAACTCTTAGCCCAATATCCTTGCAATGCAAAATCCTAAGAGCTTAACTTTAAAACTTCCTCTTTGCCATAATCAATGCAACAGAGCTTTTTTTCTAAGAAAAAACACTACCATTTGTTCAACTATAAGAATGCATTAAAAAAAAAAAGAATGTATTACCCAGTCCCACTCTATGTGTATCAAAATAGTTATAAATCAAAAATTTTGTATGGTTTCTATTAAACAACATCCCCCAACAAGCAAAAAGGGATATGGCATAGAAATCCTATTGAATTCATACTCAATTTAACTTCTGTACAGTATCAGAGGACTTCAACTTCCAAAGCTACTAAGATTTAAAAATAAGTCTCATCATTTCTAACAATAACTAAACTAAAATGTATGATCTATATTTATAGTAATTCACAAATAATTATAATTTTAAAACTCCATTATAAAACTCAGTCATGTAATCAGATGCTTTGCTTTAGAAGTACATGCTCAATCTACCCTAATGGAGTTAAGACAACACTTCCAGAAACACAACTATATGCCTTCCAAAGCAAAGATTACCAAAATGAATCCATAATAATACTTTCCAATTACCTTTCCATCAATACAAATACTGAAAACTGCTAGCTGGTAAATAAAGTATATATGATTGTGCCACTACATTCTCTAAAAGTAACTGTAATTGGGCATTTCCCTTAGCCAATTTGGTATACTAGATATCTTCACAAATGTCTGATAATTTCTCACATTTTATAACTTAGTTGTAGAAAGTGACCACAGAAAAGCTGATAAAATTAATCTTAATAACCTACTACCTCTTACTCAAATATTTTAGGGAAATGAGGGTAGGCCTTTGAATATTTTATGAGAAATAGCAGGTTTCACTAAGAAAATGAAAAGTCAGGTACAACTTGAATTCTACATAGGATTAAAAAAATAACGAATTTGATGAAAGGGAACAAAATTAACTCCTCTTTGCTTTAAAAAAAAAAGAAAAAGGAAATGATAAGAGTTGCATTTCTCCTTTTTTTAAGGGTGGGGGGTACTTTCTGATTACAAAGCTATTTGGCACAAAAGCGATAAACTTCTGTTTAGAGTGTAAGACTAAAGCTTCCTGAATATTAAATAATTTATGTATTTTTCCACCTAGCATATTTTCTTCTTTCTTCATTCTTATAGTCTACTGTAGGGAGCTTCAAAATGGCTTCCAATAACCTCCCCTCCTGGGATACATATCCTTATGTAATCCCCTCTCCTTAAGTGTGGACTGGAACTAATGACTCACTCCTAGTAAATGGAACAGGGGAAAAGTGATGGGCTGCCACTTCCAAGATTATATTACAAAAACGAAAGGCTCACAGGGCAAGAACTAGTAGGCTGCTGGCAAACAGCCAACATGAGGAACTGGGGCCTTTGGCCCAACAACCAATGAGGAACTAAGTGCTGTGACAACCATGTGAGTGAAACAGAGGCAGATCCTTCGCTAGGGTTTTCAGATGAGCCCATGGCGCTGGTGGACATGTCAAATGAAGCTTTGCAAGAGACCCTGAGCCAGAGGACCCAGCAAGTTGCATTCAGATTCCTGACCACAAGAACTGTAAGATAATGTTTGTTGTTTTAAGTCATTAAGTTTTGGGATAATCTGTTACATAGTGCTATGGGTTGAACTGCATCCTGCTCAAAATTCGTATGTTGAAGTCCTAACCCCCAGCACCTCAGAATGTGACCTTATTTGGAGACATGATCTTTACAGGGGTAATCAAGTTAAACTGAGGTCATTAGGGTGGACCCTAATACAGTATGACTGGTATCCTTATAGAAAGGAGAAATTTGAACAAAGAGACAGATACACACAGAGGGAAGACAATGTGAAGACACATGGAGAAAAGGTGGCCATCTACAGGCCAAGGAAAGAGGCCTGGAACAGATCTTTCCCTTACAGACCTCAGAAGCACCCAATCCTGCTGACATCTTGATTTCAGACTTCTAGCCTCCAGACCATGAGACAACAAATTTCTGCTGTTTAAGCCACTCAGTTTGTGGTAGTCTGTTGTGGCAACCTTAAATTAACACATGTAGCAAAAGGAACTAATACATATACTGAATTCAAAATAACTTTTGAATAACCAAAATTAGCCTCAATGCAGGACTCAAGTAGATGGCCAAAGCTTCTAATTCTTTACTCTGAAAAAAGACATAAGGTCATATCAGAAAATCTTAGACCACAGATTTTTTTTTTTTTTTTTAAGTTAGCTGGCACTCCTGCAGCCCTATAATCTAGTTGACTCATTCCAAAAATTGACGCTGCTGCTGCTGATGTGCCGGGAACTATTTTGAGCACTTAACATATATTGATTCCTCACAAGAACCCTCGGAGGTACCATTATCATCAATCCCATTTTTAAGATGAAGAAACTGATGTCCAGGAGTTAAGGTCACACAGCTGATAAGGTGCCAGGATTTAGTAAATGGAGGTACACAGAGAATAAGTGATTTACCCAAAATCATAGTTAATAATTGAGGTGGCACTAAACCTAATAGTTCTTTCTCCTACCTTCAAATCTTTTCTCAACAAGTTAAACAGAAAGGCATTTCTCTTACTTGCTATATTCAGTCTCTGTAACACTACTAATTTAGAAATATATATCTATCTGCCCTCCTCCTCTACCTATATAAAGTTACTCATTTTCTTCTACTCTCTGAACCCTAAAACACTACCTTTCAATTCCTAATGCTTTTTCTTGCATCTAGGTTAATCATTTTTATACAGTAGAACACAAGATTTCACTTTCACACAGTTTGGAAATACAGCTTTAGCTTAATATTTCATTCAATTAAAATACAAGTACACCTGGAAGGAGTAATACTATATATTATTAGTCATCTGCCTTTTAGTAGGAATAAGTCAGATCCTTTTCAGAGAACAGGCCTTGAAACAAAGATGGCAGGACAACCACTGCAAACTTGTCCAGGGAATCAGAGTTTTTTTCTGGAATATTTGGGATTAGGTAATTAAGAGTAACTCTTTCTCTGGGAGTCTGAATTACAAGATAAAAATCATGGGCAGTGTTGGTGACCATGCTTCCCATGACAAAGGATGGAAACATGTAGAAAGCCAAACCCAAAGGGAGTGAGACAGAGGTGCAGGAGAGGCATGCTGCTGAGAGCTTGAGAGAGACCGGACTGCATTTGATTCCTGGGTTCTCCTTGCACAGCCCAGCTGCATTTCTGCCCTGGATTCTTTGGTATGCTCTGAGACATACCCAGAAGTCTGATAACTTCCGCTTTATACTTAAGCTAATTTGAACTGAGTCACATGCAATCAAAAGAGGACTAACATGGTCAAAAAGATACCCTCTCTACAGCTGAAGAACATTACTGAAGGACTAGTAATCATTCATGTAAAACATAAACTTTTCAAAAAAAAAATGAGAATGGAGCACTCCATGTAGTACCATGATTACAAAGAAAAGAACTGATTGGCAGAAGCCAAGGTTTAAACAGCTATTTGGAAGACATTCCAGACATTGGTGGAATAGGAAAAAGAAGTTGCAGTTTGAAAAGACTGTACCTTTTATCTTCTATTTGGGATTTTTTAGTTCTTCTAGTTAAAAAACCCTACCATCTAGGCACTTGCTAGTGGGTATGTAAATTATTACAACCACTTTAGAGATCAATTTGGAAATATCTAGAAAAGTTGAAGATGCAGATTTCACACAACCCAGCAATTTTACTACTATGGACTGAAACATATCCCCCCAGAATTCATACATTGACGCCTTAACCCTCCACATGACTACATCTGGAGATAGGGTCTTTAGTAGGCTATCAAGGTTAAATGAGATCATAAGGGTGGAGCCCTAAATTGATATGATAAGAAGAAGTAAAGGGAGATCTCCCTTTCTCTAATTCTCTCTGCCTTGGGAGGACGAAGCTAGATGGTGACCATCTGCAGGTAAGAAGAGAGCTTGTACCAGAATCCAACCATGTTGACACCCTGATCTTGGACTTCCAGCCTCTAGAACTGTGAGAAAATAAATTTCTGTTACTTAAAAATAAATAAATAAAGAATTCCCTGGTGGTCCAGTGGTTAAGACTCCACACTGCCAATGCAGGGGGCCCAGGTTCGATCCCTGCTCAGGAAAGTAGATCCCACATGCTGCAACTAATAGCCCACATGACACACCTAAGAGCCTGCATGCCACAACTAAAAGAGCGGGCACAGCCAAAAAAACAAATAAATACTTTAAAAAAGAGAAAAAAGAGAGAATGGTTTATAGCTCCTTGCTCAATCACAATCATTAAAAAATAAATAAAATAAATAAATAAATAAATAAATAAACTTTTCATTAACAACAGAACAAAGTGAAATACTAAAACTCAGGCAACCAGGTAGCCATAGTACTCCCAAGTGCCTCACAACATAGTTCATTATTCAAACTAGCTGCTCAAAGTTATTACAATACAATAAAGAGTTCCAAAGTCTGTGCTTACAACTAGATTTTTCCAGGAAAAAAAGGAAATGATGTTTTAAAAACATGATTTTATTCTATGTAGGTGTCTAAAATAAAGCAGTTCTGCTTTAAAGCCAGAACTGAATTGAAACTGAAATATAATAAATTCCAATATATCTTTGCTGTTGTTGTTGTTGCAGAAAACTAAAAGCCATCCAGGAAAGAAGGTTTGTCTAGTTTACCCAACCATCAGTGGTAAAGAAGGATTAAAACCCAGCCTTTTTGAGTCACAGTTCAGTGGTCTTGCTACAATGCAACAATGCAGCAAAGACTATCATGATTCTGTTCCTGGCTTCTTGTTTAACAGGCAAAACAATCCTAAAACTGACCTGATTCTGTGTTCTGGGCTGGCATGAACCCGCGTAGAAACAACAGGAGTGGCAGGCACTTTCTTTCTGAAGCAGATGTGGAGAAGTATTATACCTGTGATGTAAGAAAAAAAAGAAAACCCAGTTTATTTTCAGAATGTTTTAGCATTATGAATTGTTCATTTCCTACTAATTCTCTCTTTACCTCCTTACTTCTTACCAATGGTTTAATCCTGGAACACATGACAACACTTTATGTAAGACAGATAAAATCTGCCATTCAAAATCCAGAGAAGAATATACAGTCATTCAAAGCTGGTCTCTACAGATCACCTGGTTCAGCTTTTTTATTTTACTGGTAAAGAAGCCGAGACCTGGAAAAGTTATGCAAAGAATCAATGACAACACAGTTATTCAATGGCAGAGCCAGATTCAGAACCTAATTTTTCTGACATTAGTCCAGTATTCATTTGTACATTATAGATCACAGTATCTTTTTTCGGAGAACCAAATACGAGCAAAAAAGAAAAAAAAAAAAAAAAAAACATGTTATTTCTCCAGGAGTATTTGAAGATAAATGTGGTATAGAGATGAATTGATATGTTCTAAATTAAAATAAAAAACACCCCCTCCTCACTCAACAGTTCTAATCCAACCTTGAGTTATTTAGCGTGCCTCACATAGCATAGTTATCTGTTTCTTATTTACCATTCAGTATTTCAATATGAAAACACCAGCACATGAATCATGAGATATAGGTTCTGGTCTTTCTTAAACTCTGCCCTCAGCAAGTTCTATGACCTTAATCAATTACTTCTGTTCCAAAGCTTCTTTGTTCAAAAATAAGGAGCCTGGACTAATCATCATGGGCTTTTTAACTCTAAAAAGTTTTGCCTAGGGCTTCCTAGGTGGCGCAGTGGTTGGGAATTTGCCTGCCAATGCAGAGGACATGAGTTCGATCCCTGCTCCAGGAAGATCCCACATGCCGCGGAGCAACTAAGCCCGTGTGCCAAAAAAAAAAAAAGTTTTGCCTAAGAATAGCTTCATCTTTTAACAACATTCTGCTTTTCTGGTCAACTCTTTGTTTTTGTTGTCATATGTTTGTTAATCTCTGTGATATTAGTACAATGGTTCCAACATCAATAATACTGCCCTCAAATATACAGTTAATTATCATTCAAAAACCTATGTGACAATAACCTAGTTTTGCTGTCTTTCTCACTTCTTATGAAAAAGTATTTTTAAAAATTTACCTCTTAGGTGGTTTCTAAGAAAAATCCTGAATTATTTTCCCAAATCATTCAATCGGTTATTCATCCAAGTTGTTACTGAGTGGCTTGTCAGATGGCAGACACATGCTTCATGAGATAGAAGGTTTTAAAACAAGATTCCTCTAGTGAAGTTCTGAGTGACGTTAGGGATTCAAGTGGCAGTGAGAGAGTAGGAAGAAGTAATGACATGTCTCCTAAACTGTAACACCAGAATATACCTTCACTGTTTTTTTAATATATTAACTACCAACTTACATAACATGTTGCTTGTCACCCAACTCAAGAACCTAAGTACAAGATATTGGTCATGTTTTACTGATTTGCTCTTCCCTGTCCTATACCCCACCTCTCTCATCTCTTCATTCCTCTGTAACTGCTATCCTATATTTTGTGTTTATCAATCCTTTGATTTTTAGAAAGCATATTACATATGTACATATCCTACAACACCACTGTTTCATTTTTTTCATTCAATATTATGTTTTCAAGATGTATTCATGATGTTGCATAAAGCTGTAGTTCATGCATTTCAGGGCAGAATAATTCTACATTGTGTAAATACACCATAATTGAACTATCCATTCTCTTTATAACAGCATCTTATTTTCTCCCCAGGTTTTGTTTTGTTTTGCTATTATGAACATTACTGTTATGAAAATTCTCATACACATCTGTTCCACATGTGCCAAAGTTTCTCATAAGTATTTGCCCAGGAGTTGAGGAATATGTGTTTTCAATTTATTCATGAGGTCACCAATTTTTCTCTTCCCCAAAGTGTGCTTAGCAAAGTATAATTTCACCAGCACCAGGTAGTTCATATTGGTCTACATGCTCTCCAAAATTTAGTAATGCCAACTTCTTAATTTGGGGGTATAAAACCATCCAACTGTAGTCTTAATTTGTATTTTTCTGTTGATTAATGATACTGAACATTTCTTCAGATTTACTGGCTAACTCATGTTTCCTCCTTTATGAAATGCTTATTTATTTCTATTGGCCACTTTCTCCTCAGCTTTTTTGCCCTTTATTATTTCATAGAAATTATATATGTATTTTGGATACTGATTATTTGGTTTTATCCATTCTGAATTACCAGGTACAGCCAAGTATTGAGATAAAGAAGCAGAAGCAGAAATAGCAGGAGGCCATACAGAACTGGAAACAGCAAGGTAGAGTACCAATGCTTTTCTCAACACATTTTTGTATTTTACTACAATCTACAGATGTCTTAAAGTATCAGAAATTTAAAACGGTATATTATTGATCCTGTTTTGTAATCTTTTGATATAAATTCAGCCAAGGGTAAATGCTTTGATATTTCAGTTTGGATTACAATATGCAATATAATATAATTTCAGGTATCCATTTTATACAAATCACAATTTAAATCACATTTTAGACAGAGTTCTCATTTTGACCCTGACATTTTAAGTGTTTTTATTTCATGCTTTGGTTGCCGCCAACTTAGAATAAGTTAGCTTTATTGTCAAAAAGTTGAATTTGAATGTATACGCACAAAGGTATAAAAACTGAATTTCAAAACTAAATTATATAAATTAGAACACCAGAGACCTGTATTCCAGCCTTGGCTAGATAATTAGCTGTACCTCCTTGGCCTAACTACATCTTTAAGTTGGTTTTCTTATACCTAACATGAAAATCGTGCTGGTAAATTCTAAGGACTTCTGAATCACACTCTTTGGCTTGAAGGTCAATGAGAAAAAAATTTTTCCAGATATCCCCAAAAGAGTTTTAGGAATCTCTTCCCAAGTGTTAAATAAACTAGACAGAGTAACAAAAGGCTAAATATTTGAAAAAAAAATTTTTTAACAAGCAGGGCTATAGCCCTCCTATGGTTTCTCAGGACTCCTGGAAGATCACCTGATGAACAGCATCACACAGGAAAAAAAAATCAAAAGCCACATAAAATCTGAATCACTCTACAATGATGGCCTTGATTCCTATATACATCATCAGAAGGGAACTTCCAGAATCATGCCTACCCAGCTTACCTGAATCTGTACCCTTCTATTGTGCTTTAACTTTTGGAAACTACATCAAAGTCTAACTATTCCACTTTAACATTAGATGTTATGCCCCTACTATTCAAGGACATTGCTCTAGTAAGTCCCATTTCTCTTTCTTACATCATCAATTTCCGAATTTTGTCCTCCCAATAAAGCAGAACCCTTGGTGTATATACATATTTCCAATCATTAGAAAACAAACAATATCAGCAGCAAACCTTCTGACCCCACATACCCCAATTTCTTTGATTCCCTTTTTAGTGAAAAGTCAGAAGAGTTGTTCTTACTCTCTGTCAAGTATTCTTCAGTTCAAACTGAACATACTCCAATTAGACTTTTGCTCCCCAACACAGCACTGAAACTCCAAAGTCACCAATTATATATATATTGTAAAATCTAAAAGCCAGTCAGATCTCCTCTTTCTTGACCTATATGCAGCAATCAACATGACTCATCAAGCTCTGATACACTTTCTTAACCTGGCTTCCACCTGATATACCTTCTTAACCTGGCTTCCAGAACAAAGACTCTCCTAGCTTCTCCTGGTTTCATCCTATCTCACTGGCCACTCCTCAGCTTCATTTGCTTATTTCTCCTCTTCTCCATGATCACTAAAGTTCAAGTTCCTATTCTCTTTCTAACCTGTTAGCAAATACTAGTGGCTCTACCTATAAAACATATCCAGAATCTGACCACTTCTCATCACCTACGCAGAGACTTTGTGTGGTAGTAACTATCATCTCTCACTGGGATTTCTTCCACAGTTTAGTAACTGGCCTCCCAACTTCTACTCTTGCCCTATTTCAGTCCTTTTTCATCAAAGCAGCCAGAGTGATCCGGATAATCTTACATAAATCATATAATGTAATATCTGCACCCAAAATCTCCCAATGGCTTCTCATCTCATAAATGCCAAAATCTTTAAAATAGCAAAAAAGAACCTACACAATTTGGCCCCCAGTACCTCTGACCTCATTTCCTACTGCCCTCCTTGCTATTCCTTATACAGGCTAGGCACACTCCTGCCTCAGAGCCTTTACACTAGCTGTTCTCTCTGCCTCAAAGCTATTTTGATGGTTATCTCCACCTGCCTCACTTCTTTGCTACCTTCAGAACTTTGCTCAAATGGCTCCTGAGTTAACACTTTCCTCTTCACTCTATTTTAAACTGTAACCATTCCACTCCCAGCATTCCTAACACACTTCCCTGATTTATTTCTCTCCAATGTTACTAACATTCATTTACTTCACTTCTATTCCTGTTTGTGTATTTCCTCCCCCCCAAAAACAAAATCTACAAGGGCAAGAGCTTTGTTTTGTTTGGTGCTACATCTTCAATGTTTAGGAAGGGGTCCAGTACACAGTAGGCATTCAATAAACATTTTTTGAATGAAGAAAATAATAGTTACACTCTTAGGGCTACACATGACAATCTTTCTGACTTTACAGAAGAAAATAATAAATAATCAGGGGACAATAGCTAGATTCTTGATGTAAAAGAATCATTCTAATATTTCTTCAATAGCTGAGTGATATGATAATAATAACTCAAAGACTTCAGTAGACGCTGTGCCTGATACTTCTGTAAATTTAAAGTAACCACTATAATAAATGATCCTTCCCCTCAAATTAGGTTTTAGACTCTCGCTGTCCACAGGGTGACATTTATTTCCCATCTAACTGTTACCACATTCAACAATGGTTAGTTTGCAGAGCCGTAACACCAATACATAGGAAAATATTATAAAAATGTTCATTCCAAACTTGTTCCAGACAAAGAACTGAGCTCTTTATAAATAAGGAAAGTCTAAAAATAAATGACATTTTTAAGTGTTTTAAGTATTTTGTTTGGAAATAATTTCAAATTTAAGGACAGAAAAGTTGCAAATATAAGAATACAAAAATCACCCTTATACTTAAAGTCACCAATTGTTAATGTTACCTTCTTTGTTTTGTCACTTGTGCTCATGAACTTCCTTGTACTTTCCCTTCACACAAACACACCTAAGCTGTCTTTTTTTTTTCCCTAAAGCAACTGAGGATAAATTATATATATCATGTTTCTTTGCTCCTTTGCTTCAATACGTATTTCCTAGGAATAGAGACATCCTCTTTCATAACCAGGGTATAGTTACAGTCAGTAATTTGAACAATGCTACAATGTTTGTATTTAGGATCCACTTATTTCATTTGATCCAATGATATCATTTTATAGTATTTTTTCCCCACCCAGAATAGGATCCAGTCTAGGGTCAGATACTGCAGTTAATGTAATATCTAGGCTTATCTTTCTGAAGCTTCCCATTATTTGGAACATTTCCACAGCTTTTGTCTTTTATGACATTGTTTGTTTTCTTTTGGTTTCTTTTTTGAAGAATACAGACTCCTCCTCTTTTTATTGAGTACAATGCTCCTCATGTGGGGTTTGTCTATGGTTTCCTCCAGACTCAGGTTATGTAGTCGGCCAGAATACTACACAGATGACGATATATCCTCTCAGGGCATTGTATCTAGATTCACACGGTACCCATGTTGTTGCTGGATTTCACCAAAGCATAATCCCTATTTTACACCTTGCAAATAATACACACTCTGTGGGGAGACACTTTAATCCTATGGAAATACCCTGCTCCTCATCAATATTCACCCCTAGAGTTTGTTATGATTCTTGTCCTTCCTAATCTTTATTATAGGGGCTGCAAAATGATGATTTTCCAACTCTAGAATTCAGAATTCTACTGTAAGCAAGAGAGCTCTCATCTCCATTTGTTCCTTTATTAGTTTATTATCATTATCATTACGGATAATGAATTCCTATTTTTAATGGTTCATAATTCATTATTATACTTATCGGATGAATAGGCCAGTAGGACCTCCAACAGGCTTGTGACATGCTCCCATTTTTTTCAAAAACATTTTATTTTCTAGGACTTAAAAAAAAAAGATACAGATTTACCTGGTATGTACCCTTGCAATCAGCCATTCCTCTGAGGAACTTCAGTTCCTTTGTGCTGGGAATACTATCAGAGACCAAGATTGGGGAATTAGGTGTGCCCACTGCTCTTTGTCTTTTTCTTGGACAGAACTACTAGAAAATACATGCATGCATATACACATATGCATATAAACATATATATGTTCATACATACATATACATATGCACATATAAATACTGGTTTCAAAAATAATACATTCACAATGATACCTTCAATTCTAATCCATCCCCACAGGATTCATTTTTGCCTTCTCCCAATCCATATTTGTATGTCCCTCCTTCCTCAGGTCCTAGCTTCGACAACCTGAAAACACTTGCTCGATCCATAAGTCACCTAAAAATGACCCAGAGTTAACTTTGTCCATATCACTACAAAAAATAAACTCTTAAGGAAAGACTTCAGGATTTGTTTGCAATCCCTCCTATGGTACCTCTACCTAGCCTTAGGGTAGTCAAAGGTTATGTTAAAAAATTACTTAGATTCACTCTTTCTTCCCCTTCAATGTAAGTATAGTACTAATGTATAATACAATCAGGTTCATTTGTTCTGGTGGTTTAGGATTTTCCCCATTTCCATCTTTATTTTCAATATGGAAGATAATATGCTTTCAAAAGTCAAAACTACATAAAAAGGTATATAGCCTTAAGAAGTGTCATTCCCTCCCGTAAATCTTAGTTCTCATTACCTTCTACTGCCCCTTCTTCTTGTAAAATTAAGCAGACATGAGTGCCTTTTATCACTTCCCATCCCTGCCTTTTTTACACAAAAGATAGCAAACTAAATATGTGTGTTTACACTAACCAGCTCAATCCAGACTGGAGGAAGCTCTTTCCAAAGTAATTCATAAGACCACCAATACCTTGATACTAAAATCAGACAGAGAAATTAGGAGAAAAGAAGACTAGAAATCCAATATCTTTTGTGAACACAGATGCAAAAAATTTTAACAGAATGTTAGCCATATATAAAAGGGATATTGCATCATGACCAAGTGAGGTTTATCCTGGAAATATAAAGCTGATTCAACATTCAAAAATTAACCAATATAATTCACCATCTTAATAGAATAAAGAAAAACCATATGATAATTTCAGTAGATACAAAAACAGCATTCAACATTCACTCATGATTTTAAAAATTCTTAGTAAACAAGGAAAAGAATGGAACTTAAGCTGATAAATGGCATCTTTAAAACGAATACAGCTAACATCATACATAATGGTGAAAGGCTGAATGCTTTCTGTCTTTAACATTATACTGTATGTCCTAGCCAGGGCTATAAGGTATGAAAAGAAATAAAAGGCAATACTACTATGGAAGAAATAAGATTGTCTTTATGCCAGGCAACATGACTGTCTCTATAGAGAGAAAATCCCAAAGAATCTACAAAAAACAAAACCAACAACAACAAGAAAACCCTACTAGAGATAATAAGGGAACTTAACAAGGTTGTAGTAGACAAAGTCCAATATATAAAGATCATGTTCTCACATATCAACAATGAAACAATTGGAAATTACATATTTATATATTGCCATTTATAACAGCACCCCCAAATCATGAAATTCTTAAGGATAAACCTGACAAACTGTACGCAAGATCTGTATTCTGAAAACCATAAAACACTAACGAGATAAATCAAAGATGATGTGAGTAAATGAAGAGATATACCATATTCATGGATTGGGAGATTCAGCATAGTTAAATTATCACGTCTCCAAAATTCAATGCAACCCCAATCAAAACTCAGGTAGATTTTTTTTTTTTTTTTAAGAAACCATCAGAATGATTATCTGAAGTTTACATAGAAAAGCCAGGAAACTAGAATAGCCAAAACAATTTCAAAACAAAACAAAATTGGAGTACTTGTATTACATGATACCTAGATTTATTATAAAGCCACAGTAACCAAGACAGTGTAATACTGATGAAAGGATAGAAACCTAAATCAATGGAAAAGAAAAGATTTCAGAAATAGATGTAGACATATTTGGTCAATTAATTTTTGACAAAGATGTCAAGCAACCAAATGGAGAAAGGAAAAACTTTTCACCAAATAGTGCTAGAACAACTGGATATCCACATGCAAAAATCCAAAACAAAACAAAAAAATCCCAACCAGCCCATACATCATATCACGTCCAACCTTTAACTCAAAATGGAACACAGACCTAAATGTAAAATCTTAAACTTATAAAACTTCTAGAATAAAACAGTGCTAAATCACTGTGACTCTAGGTTACGCAAAAAAAATTCTAATAGTATATAAAGTGTAAACCATAAAAGAAAAAACTGAGAAAACTGGATTTCATCAAATTAACTTTTGCTGTTCAAAAGACTTTTAAAAATGAAGCCACTGTTTTAAAAATGGGAGAAAGTATCTGTAAAACAAATACCAGATAAAAGACAGGTATTTCCAAACTATATAAAGAACTCTCATAACTCAATGATAATAAAGTAAACAGCCATACCTTGTGGCTTGTGGGATCTTAGTTCCCTGACCAGGGATTGAACCCGAGCCCTTGGTAGTCAAAGCGCAGAGTCCTAACCACTGGACCACCAGGGAATTCCCAAGCAGCCTAATTTTAAAAAGAGCAAAAGATGTCAAATCTTCGGGGCTTCCCTGGTGGTGCAGTGGTTAACAATCCACCTGCCAATGCAGGGGACACAGGTTCGAGCCCTGTCCGGGAAGAACCCACATGCCACGGAGCTGCTAAGCCCGTGCACCACAACTATATAGCCTGCGCTTTAGAGCCCACGAGCCACAACTATTGAGCCCATGTGCTACAACTATTGAAGCCCACGCACCTAGAGCCCATGCTCCACAACAAGAGAAGCCACTGCAATAACAAGCCTGCACACTGCAATGAAGAGTAGCCCCACCTCTCTCACCAACGAAGAGCAGTCCCCACTCTCTGCAACTACAGAAAGCCCACACGCAGCAATGAAGACCCAACACAACCAATAAATTAATTAATTTTTAAAAAACCCCTTTAAAAAGAAGTCAATACTTCTAAAAATCCAGATGTAGATGGCAAACAAGCAGATGAAAGGATGTTAATACCATTAATTATTTATGAAAAACAAAACCACTTTGAATAATGCTATGAAAATTAGCTTTTTGTAGACATATGCTTTCACTTTTCTTAGATATATACCTAGGAACAGAATTTACAGCTCATAAGGAATAAGTTTAACTGTATAAGAAACTAACCAACTGAGCGGCTATACCATTTTACCAGCAACATATGAGAAGAAACTTCTAGTTGCTCCACATCCTCATCAATCTTAGCAATGTCAGACTTGATTCTTAGCCATGCTAGTAGGTGTGTAGTAGTATCTCCGTATGGTTTTTTTTTTTTTTTTAGTTTAGCATTTTTTTATTTTTTTATTTTTTTTTTATTTTTTATTTTTCCGTATGGTTTTAATTCACATTTCCTTGATGATGAGTGATGTTGAGCATCTTTCTATGTGGTATGTATTAGCCATCCATAAGCCCACGGTGAAATGTCTGTGCAAATCCTTTGCCCATTTTTTGACAGGGTTCTTTGTCTTATTATTAAATTAGAGAGTTCTTAAGATATTCTGGCTCGAATGCTTTGCTGGATACATGTTTTGCAAATATTTTTCCAGGCCTTTGGCTAGCCTTTTCATTTTTTTAATGGTAGAGCATGTTCATTTAGAGAAAATTCATTGAGCTGTACACTTAAAATTTCTTCACTTTTCTTTATGCATACTTGAATAGGTTTATTTAAAAAGAGAGGGAAATAGATAATGGATGGTTCTTTGAAAGGTGACAAAATCAACTAGTAGTCTGAAGATGAAGAAAAATGGTCTGCAAATACTAAAAACTGGAAAATACATCCATATACTCCTGTTTCAGAGCCCTTCATAGCATCAGGGTCCTATCAAATGCCCAGACATGAAACCTAAAATTAGCAAAAGAAAATAATATGTTCAAGGCCTCTCTTCTGCAATTCCTTATTGCAATTCAACCTCTGAATTCTAGACATTTCAGATTAGGATATATTATACTTTTTGCTAATTACAGTTTTAAGCGGAAACTTTATGTTGATGAGAAAAGCAAAGAGATTCAACTTTAGTGTAATTACATAAAAAACTAATTCATGCAATGACTTTCAATAAGCATCTGATTGTCAAACACGTGCTAAAAAAATTTTAAACATTACATATACTTAAAATAGATAAGCGACAAGGATTTACTGTATACTACAGGGAACTATATTCAGTATCTTATAATAACCTGTAACGGAAAATAACCTGGAAAAAATATATATATGTAACTCAATCACTGTGCTGTACACCTGAATCTAACACAATACTGTAAATCAACTATACTTCAATTTAGAAAAAAGTTACGTATGCTTCATTGGCAGCACAGATAGCTTTATATGTAAGTACTGTTTATTAGTACTTAGTCATCCCAAAATTCTCTCTCCCAACATTATAAGAAACAAAAATCATATGCTGGCATCTTTCATATTAATAAAAATACATGCTTAGTAGAATATAAAATGTCAGGGAGAACACATTTTCTGAATGAAAACAATAAAACTGCTCTCCACCACAACACCAACTCTTCTTTTCCCCTAACCCATGCCCCAAAGATAATCATTAACAGTCTGGTATGCACTTTTTAGACATTTTCTCTGCTCAAATGAGTATATATAGGTACACACACATACACACATGCCATCACAAACACAGGATATAGGGCATTTTAGAATTCTATTAACCAAAAATTTTTTAAGTTTTTAAATGAGGCCTTTATGATTAAGGAACTATAAAACATGAAATCAAAAGGGGAAAATATCTGAGTCAAGTAAGACAAAAATAGGTTAAAATTGAATACAGTCATTGGATGTGACTTGAAATCTTCCTTAAGTTTTGAGAACTTACAGAATATATTATTATTTCTGTTGTAAATGCTTCTTAGACTAGCTGGAGTGCCTATAATCTTTCTCTTTTCTATGCCATCATCAATGGCCTTGCAGAAAAAGATCAAAGAAAAAACTAATAGGGAGATTTAGGGAATGGCTATGTGAATGAACCTCTCACAAACAGGGCCGCAGTCTAAAAAAATTCCTCACCAGAATCCTGCCACTGCCAATCAATGCAAACAAATCAAAATATAAAGCCTCTTAACAATCAGGTGGACGAGAAGACCCTCATCCTAGATCAAGTCATACTCCCTCTCTAGCCAGCCTAGTCCTTGCTCAATGGTTTCATGAAAATAACCACAACCAGGTGGCAGGAGAAGCGTTATGCAAGGAATCAATTACACTGACTCACTAAGACTGACCTCACTGCCTCTACTATTGAGAAGCCATTTGCCGGAGTCCCTGACAAGCACTACTTCTTAGCAGGCATGAAGCCCCTTCGATTACAGAAACTGTGATGGCCCATCCTGGCTGTAAGAGACACCAATTCTGAATTTGCCTGTGCCAGCACCACTATGCAGGATTAACTGAATGCTTCCTATAAATCACATGACCTCAGATCCAGGAATTCGCTTCAAATGGCAACGAACAGATGCACATGGCCTCGTTAATCTTACCAAATAGACTCTCATTCAGACACAGCTGTCCCCACAGTAGGAAGCAATGATTATATCTGGAAGTTGGATGTAAGAGTTGCTGCCAGAGTTAGAACTTCTGAATTTGGGGTGCTGTCCCGCAGGGTACAGAATGGGCTCTGAACCATCCGCCGATATTGCTGCCTCCCATCTCCAGGATATACTGGATGTGGGAACCAAACAGCAATAGTGGAATGGTGTCTTTCCTGCTCTCAAAATTTTGCTTTTTTGTCTTAGGAACTCTGGAATCTGCTGACCTAGAAGTTTTACTACCCAGGAAAAAAAATTCTTCTACCAGGAGACAAAATAACTGTTTCACTCTACTGAAAGCTGAGCTTATTGTATTCAGTTTGATTTCCTTGCGACAGTAGAAAAACAAGCAAAAATGGAGGCTACAGGATGGATTAAGAACGACTGTCCATGACTACCAAAGGGAAGAGAGGCTGCTATTCCACCTCTGGCGGCTAGGAAGACCAGGAGAAGAATTCAGGGCAATCCACGGACGTATGTTCTGGTAGTCGTGCTCAGTGTTAAGGTTAGTAGAAGCCTATCACAATCCCATACAGTCAGAACTACCAGGAGCTCAGACCCCTTCAAGAATGAAGGACTGGGTCAGCTTGTTAGGAGCAGACCTCTGATAAGCCGAGATGCCAGCGAGAGGTACGAAATCTGAAGTGAAACAGGTCAAGGTGTGTGCACTGACGCAATATTAAGGATTGTAGCCACAACTAATTCCTTACTAGTCACTGGTATGTGGTAAGTACCCCCATCTTTCCCTTTAGATACATTTTCTTTTTATTTCCTTTCTCTCAATCATGCAGATAACAGATTAGCAGAAATTAAATTTAAGTTGTAGGGGCTTCCCTGGTGGCACGGTGGTTAAGAATTCGCCTGCCAACGCAGGGGACACGGGTTCAAGCCCTGGTCCAGGAAGATCCCACATGCTGCGGAGCAACTCAGCCTGTGTGTCACAACTACTGAGCCTACGCTCTAGAGCCCAAGAACCACAACTATTGAGCCCGTGTGCCACAACTACTGAAGCCTGCACGCCCCTTTCTGTGGGGATGGCCCCCAGCACACAGGCGCAGACTTCTGGGGTTATGACTATACATCATAACCCAGGTCCTCTGGTTCTGGAAGACACATACCTGAGCTGAATAGGGTTAATCTAATCTAATCATTTCTGGTTGGAAAATAAAAATTGAAAAGGCAAGGCAGAGACTAAATCTTTACAGCGAAGTCACATTAATGGCAGGAGTCTGGAAAGAAAGTATAAAAACTCCTGCCGACGAGTTCCCAAGAGCTGCTCTGGTTTCTTCTGTTCAAGCCCCACTCATTCAATTCATCATTCAGTTTCCAGTATGGGTTCCAAAAAAGCCTTTTGGTCCCCCTTAAGCTGGTATCACCTAACTGAAACCCCAAAATGCTACTAAGACTTCTTCTAGGAAGTAAAAAGGTACGGAAGGTTCTCATTTTAACATCAAATTATCATAATCATATGTTTTCCTTGCTTCCTCTTACCCTGCTCAGAAACTAAACTAACATAATGTACTTTTGCCTTCAGAATTGTGACATTAGAAATCTCATGCCTAACATGCTTTTTCATATCCTCCTATTTTGCAAGAAAGCACATTTACCCCAAAGCTCCAGTCTGTTCATTTTAGCACCAGTTCCCTGTTAAGACATTACTCTGAAGTGTCAGCAGTTCTCTGCATCTCGTGATCCCACGCTAGTGCCAACAAAGCAAAGTGAATGATTACTGATTAACAATGGAAATGAATTCTGTCCTTAAAAGATAATAGATATAAAAAAAATTTCAAGCCTAGTCTGTTTCTGCTTTCCACGTGCCTTGCTTCTCCTGTTACTTATATCCTAGATCACCAATATAGACTTCTGACAGGATACTTAAACACTTTCAGCCCTAATCTTAAATTCTGGATCAAGTCGCTATTAATATTAATTCACCCAGCCTTTATACCCAGATTAGATGACGAGGGTTCCTAACTTGTTCTGATACCCACTGCATTCTTCTTACCTTCTCTGCTGTTCTAGCCCTGTTTGTACCTTAGTTATTGTAACTAGGCTTCTGTTCTGACACTTCTGGAGATTCCTAGTCTGGTCCCTGCCTGGTCTCTTCCTAGTACTGGGACACCTACTTTTGATTACCAGTCCCAACCCCAAGGACTGGTATCTGACCATTATCTAGAGCCCAGTACCCACAGACAGAATCCTCTGGCAGCCAATCACATAAATATATGTATAAATTTATGAGCTCATTCATTAATTTCCCTCTCTCTTTCTCCACAACTCTATGTGCTTCTTCACCTTGAATTCCCATTAGCAATACATTGTACAGATTGCTCTCATCCTGTTCCAACCTGACATGGGCTACCAAAGAGAACTTTTCCTCAACCCCTGTAGTTTACGTGAGATTGGCTCTAACGTGCAGCACTCTTCCAAATGTGGACTCACTCTAGTCTGTCCTGTATAACATGCTTGGCTCCACTCTGAAACTTGGCCATGCTCTGTCCTACCACAAATACAACCAAACTCTATTAAATCTTGGGATATGGTAAAAGTACACAAACTTAACATAATTTAGAAATAAAGCAAATAAACAAAAGAGAAAAATTTTCTAAATGGCATGAATTGGAAACTTTGTAATACAGTGATATTAAAATAACAAATATGATTCCTGGACATTTACATGCCAAATTTTTTTAAACAGATTATAATTTCTAAAAGTAGAGGGAAAAAATTACATTTTGTAACTATATTCTATTATAGCATACAGAAATGACCATTTCATTCCCAAGAGTTCAAGCAGTAATTTCTTGACACAAAACAAATAAGGTACATCAGAGCAATAAAACAGAATATACATCTAATTATATAAATTAGTATCTCTTTTGATCAATGCTAAATTCTTCTTTATGAAACATAATTAAATTTCTAATTCCATCTAATGCCAAAAAATGGGATTCCCATCACTTTCTCCAAAGTCTAGCTTTGTTATTTAATACTGTACCCTCATTAAAGTTGTTTCCCCTCCTGGCTTTCTATACCTTGATTCCTAACTAAAGATCAAGTCACAAATGAGATCATCATGGACACAATGAAAACCTGCAAAGTAGCCCAAGATTCAGGGAATAAAGGTGTGTGTATTTACCTTAGGCCCCTTATAAGCCAAGAGAGCTGCAGTAAGAACAAGTGCAATGGACAATAAGGAAGTCCAAACACTGTGGCTAGAAAGGAAAGCCAATAAAACCTCAAAGAAGATGTTTCCACATTATTTAATAATTATGTTTATAATTATCAGATATAAAATTAACTGGTTTACTAGCTCTTTGAATGGAGGAATAGTGTCTTACCATCTTATTATTTTCAGCACCCAAAGCAGACAGTTAATATATTCTTGTAGAAAGAAAACAAAACAACGAAAAAACAAATCAAGGATTCAGATGGCTAGTAAAAGAATGTCAAATGTACTCATCTTACAGTGTAATAAAGTCACTGTGGAATGAGAACTGCCAGGCAGGACCTCACTCTAAGAAAACCAAGTATGATGTGAGTCCTACATCTCATTGCCCCAAAATACTCCCTACTAGTCGATAAACACGAGGCAAAATGCATCTCACATGATGGATTAATTTCATTTGCTTTTAACTTTTCACCAGGCAATTATTTCCTTCTATTCTAACTTTATATTACTATAACACTTTCCTCAATCTAACACTACGTTTAAATATTTCTCTTGTAAAAATTCACTTTACTACTTGTTTATGTTGGTAGGACTTCTCTATTTCAGGCTCTGGCCAACTTATGTTTTAAATTGCTGTTCATAGACATTTTCTAGTGAGTTGAAGTTCCATGAGGAAAATAATACTGAAATTTAGTTTTAACTGTAACTCCAATAAGCCACAGCATTCTTTACTAGCCACTATGCCATCTTTAAACTTTTTTAAAAATAAAAACAGGACTTTTTTTATTGATCTCTTAATGATAATAGATGACGAAATGCAAAAATCTAACTCAAAACCTGTGCACAGTACTTAACTCTGCTACTTAGAAAAATGAGGTAAAAAAATTTTAAATACAAATCAATGTCACCACTATGTTATGCAAGAGCATTTCTAAACTAACAAAATGCATGAAAGCACACCCAGGTGTGATTACTATCTATAATGCATGCTTGATGACCAAAATAACTATTAGGTCCTGGAATGCAACCAGTCTTCTTCCATTAAAATAGCACTTGCTGAACAGAACTTCACTGGACTGGAATGACACTTTGTCAGATGACATTAGGATATGCAAAGCAACTATTAAACTCTGCACTAAAGTGGGTGCCAACAAGCAGAGTAGGAAGAAGAAAGGCTAGAAGATGGGGATCCTTTTAAAGATCTCTTAACACTGGCAAACAGTCAAAAAATGGCTCATTTCTGATGAACGTATTAGTTGGGATGAGAAAAATCAAAGTGCATGAAAATCTGTAAAGAGAAAAAAGAATAAGCTTTCTAAGAAAGATACAATACTCCTAGCTATGAAAAGAGATCACTAGTATTATCATCTCAGAAAGGCTATTCATATTCAGCACATTTCACCCCTGCCCTCTCCCAACTACACAAGTGCATGTCAGGGCTACAGTGGCCATAATGCCTTTTCAGCAGCTGCCATGTCCTGCCAGAATTCCCCAAACCCTCCTGAAAGTATAAACACCTATGCCAACGCATGTGGTGGTTATGCAACCTAACTCAAGCTGGGAATCACTGAACTTATTTACTCTGGTGACTCAGATTTAAATCTAGGTCTCTGTGGAAAAGGAGGTGAACACAAATGCATGTTATGACACCATTTTTCATTAATATTTATTGTATAACTAAAGCAAACTCAACATTTTCTGCTCTTTTATAAGTCTGACGAAGAAACAAGCTTTCGGAAATGCTTCAGGTTTGACTAGGTACAGGTAGCATCTGCTAGACTGAATGACCCTGGGGAGAACAAGTCCCCTTTACAGGGAACTCTATTTTTCTCCTTCTCTCCCTGTTCCCCACACTGGTGTCTCCACTCACCCACACCGTCCTTTCCCTTCCTTTTCCAGGTTTTCCTTTAAGCCTGCTACCTCTTAGCAATGATGAACTTCACAATATCAATTTTTTACTTCACTCCAAGATAACAGATACTTTAAACACCAGTCAGACTTCAGAAATAATAAAACAGCAATAAATCAGTTTCCATCTTGACCAAAGAGATAACTCATCTCATTTACTTCTGGACTTCGCAAATGAAATGAAATATATAAAGCACATCTGTTATCAATCCAAAAGATCAAATTATCTTTTAAATGAATACATGCTAGGAAAGTCATATTTAGTACAATTTTCATGGTGACCTAGTTGTAAAATGCTTCAGGAACAAAACTAAGGTTTTCATGTTAAAAATATGTTTCCTTCTAAGTGTCTTACTTTATCCCTATTCTTTTTCCTCATTACTTAATAAATTCAGACTAATTTTTCCCAGGAGACCTCATTTGATTCATTGATGGTGAAACTGACTGATTTTATAATTTTCTGTAATTCTGATATAAATAAATCTCACAATTTTCACCAAGGAAATTCTATCAATCCCCCTGAAACTCAGATCAAACTTCATCTTAGGGTCACCCTAACCATTTCAATTAAAAGTAATCTTTCTATTCACTAAGTATTCATAGAACTTCTGTACCCCTCAGACAGACTAAGCACATACTGTTCAATTATTTATGCATCTATCTTATCTACATTATAACATTATTGAGAGCAGAACTATCCACATCTTAAACATCTGTGTAGCTACCAGAGTACTCAGGACAGCACACAATAAAACATTTAATAAATAATTAGGAAAAAAGTATAGAATTATTAATATACATTATAGCATCATTTGAGAATCTATTTACAGTGTATTATAATTTTGGGAAATAAGAACTAGGTTCCTTATATTTGGTCTAATTTAGTCACTAGGCTAAACAAATAAATCAGGTTAAATAAAATTATTAGGCAATCAACAATGATATTTCTAAAAATAACTGAGTTTATTTTTATTTCATACTTATTTACTTAACTATGGCATTTGTCATCTAAATCACTGTGTTTTAATGAGCAGTGTGCCACAGGAAAAGAACCTGGGCTTTAGAGTCAGAGAAACCCAGGCTTTAATCAAGAAGATCTGATTATGAATTTACTGAGGGATTTCTAGGACAAAGAGAATACGGAAACATAATAAAACATATATTATCATTCTTCCACTTGATAATGAATAGTCTTAGAATTCCTAGGAGTGACAGTAAACATTTATTTTCTTAAGACTTACAAAATTTTCTGACAACATGCTTATTACCTAACTACATTCATTCACTCAGTGCTTACTGAAGGCCAATTACATGCCTATGTGTGTGTATTTAGAGAGAGAGTAAAATTTGCTGAAATATATTATACAATATGTGGTAATGTTCTACAGCTGCTTATTCAACTACACTAAAAACACCCCTTCTATTTCTGAAATTTCCTCTATGTTCAAAAAAATGATAGCAGGTACTTAATAAATACCATCCCTTGACTAACTGCCCAATGTTTCATTCTTTATATTCCGTTACTTATTAAGAATGAAAGTTCCCAGTAAGCAAATATAGTAGTAATTTTAAAAAAAAGAGCACAGCAAAAAGAATGCCTTGTGACTGAATTTTACCTGACTAGATCCAGGGCTGTGAGTGACCTACTCGGTAGAAAATAATCAGCCATTTGCCTAGGTACCTGTTACCCTTTTTATAGAAAATTCAGGGAAGAAAGAGACCCTTGGTCTGCTGCCCATGGAAACAAAGCACAGAATCTAACCTCTTCACTCTCTGGGGAGAACAAAAATATCAGCATTCTTGTATTTGTCAATATTTTTCAAGGCTAGCAAGATCACTGTGCTTTCAGTAACGAAATATAAATCAGTATTATACTACAGTACTATAGTCATGTAAGATATTACCGCTGGTCAAGAATAAGAGGTGAATGGTACATGGGACTCTACTATTTTTGCAACTTCCTGTGAGTTTACAATTTCTTCAAAGTTTAAAAATTATAGCAGTAAGGTAATGCAATTTGAACAAATGTTAGGGAAATTAAAATAAGTAAATAAGCTGCTTTTCTAAACTCACTTAAAATGTACTAAGAAATCTGGATATTTTGAGAAGATACTTGTGGAGCTCTTTTTAAAGTGTTGAGTACCATGTATTTAAAATAATCACCTCCTAAGTTATATAATTATAAAGCAAAATTTTACTTAGATGCATTTTTTTTTAGTGGAGGCTTTAGAGCAAGGCAATAAACCTAAGAGATTCTGTGCAGATAAATTAGTGGTTCCCCCTGAAGAAAAAAATAGCAGATAATACAAAATAATTTTGGTATGAGTTTCTAATATCAGATAATGACTGTGTGTCATATTCCTATTTTTCTTAGGCTAATATAAAATTAATTGGCCTCCTTGAAGTCCATACTGGCTGGAGAACAGAGGGACACTGCTAGGAAGAAACATTATACAGGAAGAGGAAGCTGGGTCTGGCAGAGTCATCAAGTATTGAAGATACACCTATTACGCGTCAAAAATCAAGCTGTAACATGATATCTCTCACAACACAGGTACCAATGCTTTAAGAAATAAGGAAAGCTAAAAAGAAGCAGTGTCAGAACTCAATGACCACTATTATCTAAGGGACCTGGAGTAGGAAGGACTGCCAACATCTGAAGAACCAGAGGCCAAACAGGACAGGTGACCCACCCAAAGTAACACAGCTTTCAAGGGGCAAAGGCAGAACAAGAATTCAAATCTCTTAATTTGGGGGCCTCTGAGGTACCATTATAAATAGGCACTTACCTTTTATAAGTAGTAATAACAAATACTTTAAAGGGATTAGGCCACACACAAAAGAATCAAACAACCATAATTTTTATTGTTTTAAAAAAACCCTCATTCAATAGTTTTTTAAACTCCAAAATCAGTACAGCAGCACTTTAAATCCATGTGGCTTCACATGTATCTAGCTGATTTAAAGTTATTAACCTAAGCTTGCAATCTCACCAAAACGTATGGCTACAGTACTAAGTCTCTTCTCTTTACTGAGCAGGGATTCAGTTTTCTTAAGACTTAAAAGTATCTGCTATTGAGTTGGCATAATGATAAGGGTTGCCACAGTACAAGTCTCAAGTTTGCTCGGGCACTACAGCACCTGATCACAAAACAAGGATACATTAAACTTAAAATAAGTAATTGCATTAACACTGTGCCAAGTCATATACTCATATACTATACACAAATAGAAGTAGGTGACAAAAACTTAAAAAAAAAACTTTATGGAAGGAAACTTAAATCTAAGTTGTTAATAATTTTCCTTGATTTAAGAAAACCAATGTGCAAATTTAATACTAAGACCATGCTACTAGAGAAGTAAAGCCAAGGCCCTACTCACACATAACCATTAAAACCAAAAAAAACCCCAACCTCCCCCCCCACCCCAAATTTCAGCACTTAGTGAAGTCACAGTGTAGTTGGTCAAAATACAAATACTATCCCCATTAAATGGGCTAAGATATACAAAGTATTTCATATGCAAAAAAACTGCAGGGCAATCATCACTATACTTGTCACAATGGATTACAACACTATAAAGATCAATAATCCAATATTTATGACCTGTCACACACAAAACAATCTAATGTACACTATAATTTTTTGGCTAAACAAAAATGGAGGGAAAATGACTCATATCACTAAAAGACATTATTTTAAATATTCTGCCTCAAGTGTTACAGCTTCTGTAGATACAATACTTAGTGTCTCCCAACATCCTTCTCCTGCAGGTTCAAAGACATGCAGGTACTGGGGGATCAGAGAGAATGAGAAAGCCTGAGATGTAAGGATGCAGGGATTCGGAGTTACCATTAACAATTTTAGGCTTAAGATGATAACCTAGATGTTCCAGTGCTGAGGGTGTCTGTGCTGGAACATGAGATTTCTACAAACTCAGTGGTGAGCACAAAACCCCAAAGCTCTGCATCAGTACAGTCGGGTAAATACAGACACTCTAAATGCCCGTTCAACCAAAGGAAACATACTACGAAATATCATCGACTTTGTTTCTGATACTAGACTTTTCACACTGTGCAGGGCTCCTGCTTCAGTTGTTTCCAGAAGTGATAGTCTAGACCTTGTGTCTTGTTCGTTAAATAATCATCTTGTTTATTAAAGATTCGGGGGCCCAGTAATAAAGTAGCCTCAAAAATTCCCACTAAAGAAAGGAAGACAGAAGTGTGAATGAACAAAAACATTGTACAATGAACCCTATCTATTTAGCTTGGAGAGAAATTATCGGCATTTCTTTATTATTACATTTGTTTAGAATGAATGAGTGAGTGAATTTCCTAAGTATTTGGCATTTCTTAAGCAGGCAATTGGAGGAAGGATAAGGCCACTGGGAAACACGTTAAGGGATTTGCCCATGGGTATAAGGGAAGGAAAGAGTAAGCAGCGGCTGGCACATGGATGTGCACTCAATCATTCAGCAAGTATTTACTGAGCACCTATTATGCACAGCTCATTGCCCCAGCACTGAATGTGCAGTGCTCAGCAAAACAGACAATCCACACGAGCAATACTGCTGCGTATCTCCTACCCAGTTTTCAATGATTAACCCCATTTTCAGCAATTCCATAATTCAACAGACATTTATCCAGTGAAACAGAAATTCAGAGGTTTAAAAGAAAAATCCAGGACCTCCATCTGAGGGGAGGAGAGAGGCAAAGCAGCTATTAAGTAGCGGTATGACAAAGGGTGTTAAGGGAACACACCAAGTGCTACTCCTGGTAGAAGGACCAGGTTCCAGGCAGGAGAGCATGGCACACTTCAGAAACTTCAAGCAGGAAAGAGAACACTTCTCTGTCCATGCAGAGGACACACTCCAGGCTCAAACTCACTGAGATCAGAAGTCAAAGTCCTGACACTGGCCTACAGGGTCCGTGGGCCTCCACCACCCTGATCTCAGCTCTCAACTCCCTCCAGCCAACCCCCTGCTGTTCTCTAAACACTTCAACACCCTCCTGCTTCAGGGCTCAGCACCTGCTCTTCTCCCAGATCTTAAACTCTCACTCCCTTAAATGCATCAAGTCTCTGCTCAAAAGTCACTTTAACAGAGGGGAACACACATTATAAGATTACGTGAAAATTAGCTTTCTAAATATTGAAAAGTAATGCTACAATTATTCACGGATTAACACTCCTTACAAGATCTGGGATGACTTCAAAGACTACATGATTGAATTATTTCAGTCTATTGTTTTCCCTTTTATGTTCAGGTAAAAATTGAAGAAATGTTTCATAATTTTTTGAGAATTTTAATTCTAAATTTTTCTTAAAGAAACAGAACTTCACCTAGATTTTTTAAAACCACATTAAAAAATGTTAAGAGTAAGTATTAGAATTCTCTAATGAAGCTTTCTTTTATAGAAGCAATTTTAAAAAATGAAAGCCAACTGTACAATAAGAAACTCAAAGAAATCCTTTAAGTGCTACTGCCTTCATATTGATATCATAACCAATGATCAAGCCAAAAAAAAATTATTTAGCAATGTCTGTCATAAACTTCCTACGCTGGTTCAAATACTACTGAAAGTAAGACGTCAAAAACATTAAAGGAGGCCACTACACACATAACAAACAGCTAAAATTTTAATAACTGACAACACTATGTGCCAACAACGGTGCAGAGCAACTGAAATTCTCTTACATTGCTGCAGATAAGAATGCAAAACAGTATAGTCATTTTGGAAAACTGGTATAGTCAGTTTGGCAGTTCAATATAAAGTTACTCATATCGATAAATATACACTTTTCATAGGACCCAGTAATCCTACTCCTCTGTAAAACTTAAGAAAACTGAAAACGTGTTGTGCACAGACCTGAACATAAATTTTGTATAGCAGCTTTACTCAAAATTGTCTAAAACCGGGAACAATTCAAACGTCCAACTCATAAACGGATGAACAAATTGTGGTACCTCAACATAATGGAATGCTACTCCACAATACAAAGGAAGAAATTTAGTGGCGTGCGAGGGCTGACTGGCACAGCTTATGAAAGCCCACTGTTAAATTTTCAGGAGTTTTGAAGGCTGATTTACGTAGCTTAATATGAGCCATGATGAGCATATTTACACTGCAATAATTAGCAGATGCTACCAATCAGGGATTTTTTTCTTTGTAGAGCAGGTGTCACAATGTTTATCAGCACACCATTTAACAAACTACTGATACAGGTGACAACTTAACGAATATCAAAAGCATTATGATAAATGAAAAAAGACTCCGAAGCCTACACACTGTATGATTTCATTTCTGTAATATTCTAGAAAGACAACACAACATGGATATTAATTAGATTAATAGTTGGCAGGGGCTGGAGGTAGAAAGAAGGTATTTACTACAAAAGGGGCAGGAGAGAACTTCTTTGAGTGATAGAAATGTTTCATATGTTGATTGTGGTGGTGATTAGCCAATTGTATACATCTGCCAAAACTTTTACCCTATGTATATTATACTCAATAAACCTAACTACAAAAAAATTAGGAGTCATTTACCTCTAAACTCTTCCATGGATGACAAATGCATCATATACACAAAGGGGGAACTGGAACGTATCAGTGGAAATGTCAGGAAGGCAGATTTTAACTCACATAAATACAAAAACATTAAAAAAAAAAAGTGAAATTGTAATCACAGGAAGTATAAAAAGCAGGGTCTGGATAATCCTGCCAAGGATGCTGTAGAAACGGCCCTACTTTGAGTGTCATTCCAGACTAGTATCATCACTAGAGGTTAGATCACTAAGATCTCTTCCTACTTGGAATCAGTGGCTCGAAAACCCCAGATATTTTGTGGTATGACAACATCAGATCCACTTTTCAACTGTAACAAAACATTAGTGACTAATTTTAACATCAAGCAAATGCTATCATTGACTTAGAGCCCAGGGCAGCCTTGTTAGGAGTGCTGGCTCTGGCTTTAGAGTCTGGGCTCAAATGTTGGCCCACCAGTGGCTATGACTTTGAACAAGCATCTCTCAGTATCTATCTCCCCATCTGTAAAATGGGATTAACATTTTCCTGAGGTTTCAATAAGAATACAAGAAAAATGACTTCTCTGTGCTAAACTCTCAATAACAAACATTTCTTAAACATAATTGCAAGTGAAAGATAAATTATCAAATCTAATCCTAAGAATTTTAATTTTCCAAATATAGATTTATTCTTTAATTATATACCCAGTGGTTCATAATTTTTCCGAAGCCATATCTTCTTGAGAATGTGTTGACTCCATGGACTCTTTACCCAGAAAAAAAAATGCAAATATATGCTACATTCTGCATATGATTTCCAAGGATTTAAGGACCCTCTAAAGCACATGCATGAAATTAAAAATGCCTGATGTAAACTCTTAAAATCACAAAGTTGAGCAGTGGAATTTAAGAATTGTCAAAGCAGAGACTCCAACTAATACTGAAATAGTACACTGTCATTTACTCTTTTTTTAAAAACAGATTTTGCAAGTAAGACCAGAACATCATGTTTCTAATTCATATCTCCTTTTTGCAGAAATTTTAAATTAGAAGCATAACATTTTTTCATGAATCAATTTCAGTTCAGAAAAAGACACTAGTAGTAGAAACCCATATTTCTACCAGCCCCAGAATGAATGGTTCAAAGTGCAACATGCATCACTGATGCTCAAATATCGTAGGAAGGGCTCCCAAGTCAGTGTAATGCAACATGTACTTTTAAACATTAAAAAAAACAAAAAAACAAAAAATTCCTATGCTTAGCATCTCATGTGAAAGTTTTATTTTTCTTTTCAAGCGAAAATTATGTTTGCCTAGACCTATGCACTACTAGCACATCTAGGTTGCTTTTTTTTTAAATCAACATATTTTTGGTTCTGTTTTATGTTATTTGTTACACCGTCTGATGGTGGAAACTGTTCCAGACCTGCTATCAAATAATTACAACCTGGAAATCTGCTATCGCAAAGCAAAAGGTTTTGTTTTTCTTTTTTAATTGTTTGGTTTTCACACTACAAAAACCACTTCCGTGGTCCACCACGGAACAAAAAATAGTTCTTCGTATGCAGTAGCACCATTTTCCCACGGGAAATAACCATTTTTAAGGCAGTGGAAGTCGAGGCAAGGGTTCACGTATATAGTAAACACTCTTTCAATCGGTTTGATCAGATTATTTCAGTAAAAGGAAAACCTAATACGGTAAATCTCGGAATTCAATGTAAAAAACCAGGGAAACGCTGCACCTGAGGATCAAATACTGGCCAGGTCTGCCGAATGGCTTTTGGAGGAAAGGTCACATCTGCTGTTTAAATCCCACGGTAACCGTGAATGGTTGCGATGCCACCACATCCCCCGAACAGGAGAATAAAAAGGCAAACACACTCCGCAGGAGCATCTCTGGTAGCCGCCACAAACGAAGCTTTCCAGCACAGGGCGTGGGGGGTAGAGCAGGGCTCGGGAATAAGCCAGGAGAGGCCCGCAGCCGCGGAGACAGCGCCCGAGGGATGGAGGCCTCGCTCGGCTGCGCCCGGGGGCGGCGGGCTCCGGGAGCCGAGACCCCGCGGGGTCTGGCGGAAGGGCCCCCGACCCGACCCGGAGTCTGGACCGCCAGGTTACGCCCCCACCGCTTACAGGAGGTAACGTCAAGCCCCCACTTCCCCCATCCCCCGAAACACCCCAGCATCGTTCCCCACCGCCCGCAGCCCTCGACCCCGACCCCGACCCGACCGCGACGGCGCCCTCTCCAGGCCGCGGTGGAGGACACAGGCCAGGCCGCCAGCCCTGGAGGCGGCGGCGGCGGCAGCTCCGGGGCAGCGAGGTCCCGGGGGAGGACGGCAGCTGGGCCGCGGCCTGTCCCCAGGGGCAGCAGGCGCAGGGCCGCGAGTGGGCAGCGCCTCCGCCCCGCACGAACAAAGCGGCCGCGGCGCGCCGGGCGCGGGGCTGGGGGTGGGGGGCGGCGGGCAGGGGGCACTCACCGGAGGGCGGGTGGGCGCGGGCTGGCCTGGCCGGGAGCGGGGACCGCGGCCGGCCGGGCTCCGCGCCGGGGGCGCGCGGACGACGGGGAGGGGGCGGCGGGCGCGGCGTCCACGGCGGGGCCCGGGAGCCCCGCTGCGGGGGTCGGGGCTTCGGGCCGGGATCGACGCGGCGGCCGCGGGGTGCGGGAGCCGGTCGGCCGGGGCGTGCAGCCGCGCTAGGCAGCCGGGGCAGCGACGCCGCCGCCTCTCCCTTCTCCTGCCCCGCTCCCTGCTCCCCCGCGTCCTCCTCCTCGCTGGGTCCCCGCCGCCGCCGCCGCCGCCGCCGCCTCAGCCTCGGCGCTTCTCGGGCTTCTCTCCATCAAGGCCGGGCCGCCCCGCAGGGACCATCCCGGAAAGTGAGGGGCTGTTGCCGTTGCCCGCAGCTGTTGGTGGCCATCTTTAATCCTCCTCCTCCTCCTCCTCCTCCTGCTTTCTCCACCTCCCGCTGGCTGCCTGACTGACTGGCTCTGGATCCTCCTCTTTCCCCTCCTGCTCCTCCTACTGAGCCGGCCGCAGAAATTGCAGCCGCTCTTCCTCTTAACCCTCCTGCCTTTCCTTCCTCTTTTCTTACTTCCTTCCCTTCCCTCTGCTTCCCGCTTTCCCCCTGGCTCTTACTAGCTCGTTTCTCCCCCTCTTGCAGGCAGCGATTCCTTCAGCCTGAGCTTGGCCCCCTTTTCACTCTTGTTCCTCTCCGCCTTCTCTTCCAGAGGCACACACTCCGGCTTCCTTCCTTCCCCTCGTCCTGCTCTCAGCTGCTCCCGTTTCCCTCTCTCAACCCCTACCTCTCTCCCGCGGTTCTCACCCTCCTCGGTCCCAGTTTCTCAAAAGACCCAGCTAAGAAAGGACAGCTGGGTTCTGCTCTCCTTAACCCTACACCCATTTGCCGGATGCTGTCAGACAGCGATGGAAGAACGGGAGGCTGCGTTAATTTTACTCTAGCTGGAGTACAAAAGGACTGCCCACGCTAGCTGTTTTACTACGCAGCCTTGAAACTCCTGGATGGTGTCGTGTTTGGCTCCAGACCAGTGAAGGACCAAAACAGTTGAAGAGCCCAGTCTCGGTTGCCTTCCCCTCAGTGACCTTGAACCGGTCGCCTTAAGGTTTTAGGTTTTTTTTTTTTTTCTTTTTTCCTTCCTTTCTGTAAAGGGCATCACTTATACCTTTGCAGTCCTAACACACAGTGTTTAGACCCAATTAGCAAGGTTTGGTAAACCTAGAGCTGCTAAGTGACCATCAATTTGCCCCTCTGTTCTTTGTTCCTAATCAACCCAGTGGACAATTTGGGGCATACTAGTTCTGGCAGTGGAGGCGAACGGAGTCCGCAATTACGAGCGGACTCCCTTAAGCAGGCTATAGAGTGGGGAAGTGGTAATATCACAGTTCTAACGACAAACTTGTTTTTCCCAACACTGCAATCTACAGAAGCCTGTGACTTTCCTCTAATGAAGATGAAGCAGCTGGACTTGCTGTTTGCTTCTTTTTAGCCATTTGGCCTTTGGCAAATTAGACCCATTTGTAAGGATTCACTCACAGATTACTTCAAGATGAAGCATTGCTGACAAATACAGGGGATATTACCTGTGAGCGCTTTGGGGAAGGATCACAGGGGCTATCAAAAAAAAAAGCACCTTGCCCTTTCAGAATAAGTCGAGTAGATGTGTTCAAAGGTTACTCCCTTCAATAGGCCAAGTATGGGGAGAAATGTTTTAAAATGTAGTTTTCTATGTGACTGCAAAGCGAGTAATTTTTTTAAGTTCAAATGTAAAATTATGTGGTAAAACTGTACGTGTTTCAAGCTGTTTGAAAACACTACGTCAAAAGAAACCTAAAGCTATGTTTTAATAAAAAGTGTTGGTATGCTCTGGGAGGCAGGGAGGTGGGGTTCTCGTCTTTTCCTTTCATCCTCGCGAAGTAGCCTGTACCTAGTGAGGCTGCAGATTTCAGCTGCCATCTTTCAATACCAGTCGTTTTTCTATGTGAAATCAACAACCTGTATCAACATATAAAAACTCTTTTAAACCTAACATCTCTGAGACAGCTTTGTATAATACATTTTAGCATCCATTATTAAAAACGAAGCACTTACATGGTGTAAGGCTGTGTGTGTGTCTCTGTGTGTCTGCGTATGTGTTTCTTTTTTTTTTGGCCTTGAGGTGTTTATTCTTTATTTAGATTTTGGGTTTCTACACTTTATTACTAGACAAAATTACCACACAATTCTTCAGTATTTCCTTATAAAAGTGACTATTTTCAGAGAACATAAAATGGGCAACATGAAGAGTAAGACAATCGGTTGACAAACACTGAGGGCAGCATGCATTTTAAAAGCATTTTCGGTTAAATATGAGGTTTCAGGAAACATTCTGATTTTATTTACACTAGGGAAAGAAGAGTTCTACATTTTAAAATTCATTAACACTAATTAGAAACGTTTTTCTGTTGAAGAAAATACACTGCAATGAAGTGCATAGATCAGTATGCAAATGCAGCCCTTTCTTGTTAATGTCTTACAAACTAAAATATCTCACAAAGGTTCTTCTGTGATATAAAATAAATATTGACAGAAAGATAAAATATTGGTGGAAAAAAGTGATAAAAATGTAGCAAGCTTTTTCTATTTTTACCGGAGCCATGTAAACATAAGCACTGTAATAATGGACAGTACCCAGAAAAATCAGACCCTTTATATTTACTTTCTTGCAGCTCTGTTTCAGATCTGTTATCATTACAGCCCTTACCTTCTTTAGTCTTTGTTGCTGGCTAAGTGTAGTTTCTCTGTCATCTTAGGGTTTGGGAATTTAAAAAAAAAAGGTCAGATCAGGTTCTTCTGCAACATGGTTATTGTTTCATATGTATTCACTCTCAGATAAACTCAAGGTCCTCTATAAAACAAAGAATTGTGTTAAAGTCGGGGAAACCCTTTGTGCAGAGGCCAGATGGAAAGGGATCGAGGCATGTGCAGCAAACTCCCCTGGGAATAGAGGAGCAAATACGAAGGGCTATTTCTAAGCAGAGTCTCGTCCCCAACTTACAATTCATGAATAAAATGATTGTGGAGAATAACGATCAAGAGGATATCTGTGACAATAAACAAAACCCATATTTGTTTTTAACATGATTGAGAATTCTGCAAACATGAATAAGCAAAGCCTAACTTTGGCTCATGAAAAATATCGAAGAGTAAGCGGAAGAAAATAAAAAATCATAGAAAATAGCAGTTTCGGAAAATTGTTAGGATAAATAATATGTATTGACAATTTATTATTTAAACAATTATTTTCTTTACATTTGCATTTAACACTAAGAATTAAAGTTGAACAGGTGGAATTATCTCAGAGATAAGCATAAGTAAATTATAAAATTTTAAGATACTTATTACCAGAATACAGAATGCTAAATTATGCTGGAACACAAAAATTATAAAGGAATTGAAACTTCAATCAACGTATTTTTAAATTATATAACTACTATTTTTAAAATATGTGTCCATTTTCCCAGGCTATTAGGTACAACAATAGAAATGCCATATTGTTTTCCCTTGCTTGACCAAGCCAGATGGAAAATAAACTGGGCACGTGAAAGTCTCTGGGGATCATGGGAATGGAATGACTATAAAAAACATACTCCAGACAAGAATGTAGTCTTGGGTAAATGTCCAGTTTTATTCTCATAATCTCTGTTCTTTTAGAAAAGACAATATTTCTGCTCCACCTCTTCCTCTTTAGATGGACTGTCTAAAATATCAAGTGAATAATGACAAGCCATATTTATCTGCACTGATTGAAATTTAGTATCATTCTTCACTCCTCAATTTAGAGAAGTCCTTATAATTAACTGATGAGCTCTCCTGGAGACAGTGCCATTTAGAGTCATTACTGCACTCTAATTGGGGAGAAATGCTTTTAGAAAGTTCTAATTAGAGACTTTTTCTGGTCTTCTTATACATACATTCAAAAGAGGTACTGTTTTGTGGGGTTTTTGGGGGGGGTTAGGTTGTAGCTTGGTGTGTTGTTTTTGTATTTTTGCTTCAGTGATACAAGGTAAAGCTTCTTTAGAGTTTGAAGACTAACATAACCACATGAGGAAACTGAATAGTAACAATTTTGCTTTTGCTCTTCATAATGATCATGATTATAACAGAAACGGGTTTTTGATCACTTCATTATTAATGAATTGTATTTCTACTTAAAGTTTGAAGGCTTTCTTAATTTTCAATTCCTTATATCAATATTTCTTTATAGAGTTCAGACTTTTAAAACAGCACCTTGACAGTGTTTTTTACAAGTTAAATATAGTAGTATGCAGACTAGATTTATTTCACTCATTAAAAAAATTTTGGCAAAAAATTCAAATGGCTTATTATAGGTCATTTAGTGTATGTTTGGTGGTACTCTGAATAAAATCAAGATCTCCTGAGTCACTCTCAAGTTCAAAAACTTCAAAGTTGAAAGAATTATTCTTACAGGTGAGAAACTGAAGGCCAATTAAACTTTTAACTGTGCCTCATTAATTTAAATATAATTTAAACTTTATTTCCAGAAGTACTATTCAATATTGACTTTTCTCAGAAATAGAGCCAAGGCACAAAATAAAATAAACTGGGTTTTCCTGTTTACAAAAATGAGAACTTTTTAAAAAATTAGTTAATTTATTGGCTGCCTTGGGTCTTCATTGCTGCACATGGGCTTTCTCTAGTTGCAGAGAGCAGGGGCTACTCTTCATTGTGGTGTGCTGGCTTCTGAGTGCAGTGGCTTCTCTTGTTGCAGAGGCTCTAGGCGCTCAGGCTTCAGTAGTTGCAGCACGTGAGCTTTAGAGAGCAGGCTCAGTAGTTGTGGTGCAAGGGCTTTGTTGCTCCACAGCATGTGGGATCTTCCCAGGCTGGGGATCGAACCCGTGTGCCCTGCATTGGCAGGCAGATTCTTAACCACTGCGCCACCAGGGAAGCTCTGAGAACAATTTTTAAAACATAAAAAGAAGTTAAGAAAGTTCAAATTGACTAAAAAAAAAAGTGTAAATTTTGTTTTTATCTGGAACAGCCCTATTCTATAATATTTATTTTTAGATCAAAAAGTATAAAGTTAACTCTCAAAAATACTGTGTAATTTAATAGGTTTAGCCTAAATTATAAGTCTGAGGACTCATGAGAGAAAGAAAACAAAAAACAAACAAAAAAAAACCC
This sequence comes from Hippopotamus amphibius kiboko, assembly GCF_030028045.1. Lineage (NCBI taxonomy): Eukaryota > Metazoa > Chordata > Mammalia > Artiodactyla > Hippopotamidae > Hippopotamus > Hippopotamus amphibius. The sequence goes on from NC_080188.1 coordinate 55,250,527, forward strand.
AAAAAAACCTCTATTAGCTAGATAAAGTAAAACAGTGCCATCTGCTGACCAGAATGAAAAAAGTTGTTGGTTTTTGACACATCTATAAGATAATGGAGTTCAAGAAATCGATATCAATTATTTCACCTGTCTTTTAATCATGCTAAAAAGTATTATGCTGGTGATGTAAAATTAATCAGGCTTCTATATAGAAATTTCAGATTATATTCTGTACTAGCTTGTGGTTGCTATTAGTATTATTCAAAAGCCAGCCAACAGTTAAATCTGATTGTATCAGTAATGTGGCCATTTGGCTAAAACTGCACTTGGTTTTACGGATAAAATGCGAACATATACATGAAGTTATTAACTTGGAACTTTGAACTTGATAAATTTTATATAAAGATTTGTTTCTAAATGTATAGTCACACTAAAAATAATTTGGAAAATAGAAAATTTTAAAGTTTGATTCTTGACTTAAGTATTTCACTCTGCAAATATGTGAGGGGCTGCTAGGCCATAAACTTGATTGCCTGCAGGAGATATAAATAAGACCTAGTGTATGCCCTCATTTAGTTCACGGTCTAATGAAGGAGACAGATGTAAACCAGAAATCATAATGTCTTAAGAACTACAATACAGCATGTACAGGATGGTACAGAAGTACCTCATTCTGCTCTAGTGGGGCACACAAATCATTATCAACAATTCGTTTAAACTGAAGTATAATAAGCATTTGTGCTTGTCCTCAGTTGCTATAAATAATCCTCTGACTTGTGCAAGAACATTATTTTATTTTTTTAAATTTTTTTAAAGTGTACAGTTTGATTTTTTTTTCTTGTTAGTAAGGTATATATGGCAATCCCAATCTCCCAATTCATCCCACCCCAACCCCAACCCCCCACCCTGCTTTCCCACCTTGGTGTCCATATGTTTTTTCTCTACATCTGTGTCTCTATTTCTGCCTTGCAAACTGGTTGATCTGTACCATCTTTCTATATTCCATATTTCTATATGCGTTAACATACGATATTTGTTTTTCTCTTTCTGACTTACTTCACTCTGTATGACAGTCTCTAGGTCCATCCATGTCTCTACAAATGTCCCAGTATGTACCACGTCTCCTTTATCCATTCATCTGTTGATGGATATTTAGGTTGCTTCCATGACTGGGCTATTGTAAATAGTGCTGCAGTGAACATTGGGGTAAGAACATTATTTTAAACCTTTCTCCTTGGGTGGTGTTTTTGTTCTATTTCTTTACTCAGAAACCTCAAAAGGCAACATCCTTAACACTTCAGTTTCTCTCGTTCCCTGCATCGTCTACTGCCAGGTACTGTCAATTTTACTCCCTGAGTATCTCTAAACATTAACCTTCTTTCTATTTTCTCTAGCACTACCCTAGGCTCACTATCACAACTGCAATAACCTCTTATCTAATCTGCCCACATTCACTTGGATCCCTTCCAATCATTGTTTCCACTTGAAAAGTTCAGTGCCTCTCAGGACCTGGCATGGTTGGTTCACCACCCAGCTCTCTGGCATCAGCTCACACCATGATTTCTTAAAATTTCTCTGCTGCTGTCACCCTGGCTTGCTTTCAGTTCCTCTGTCTTGGCATGCTCCCTTTGCCACAGGGCCTTTGCACAGTCTATTCCCTGTGGCTCTGTTCTTCACTACCTTAAATAAGCCTTCACTGAACTACCTAAGTCACAAAATTCCACCATTAAAAACTTTCACAGAATCACTCACCTTCCTTCATAGCACTCATCACAGATGCAATTTTATAGTTTTATATGTTATTAAGTGACTTATGTCTGTAAATTCTATGAGGACAATGACCATCTGTTTTGGCTCTTTATTGTCCCAATTTTATCAAAATCATTTTTCATTACAAAAAACTTCCAATTCATGTAGAAAAGTTTTGAATCAAGCAGTTAAGAACCATCATAACTCAATAAAGTGTGCTAATAAAAAGGATGAATAAAATAAGCAGGATTGCTGATGATTCCAAATGCATACTATTTTCTTTGATTAAAACATTAATTTAGTTTATTGTTTTTCTTGCTTCTCTCCTTTTTGTCACAATAAGACTAGAAAACATATTTGTTTTCCTTAAGATTTGCCTACTGAGTCTACTTATCTTAATCAGAATGCTTGCTAATTTGGGGGTGCACTGTCTTCAAGACAATATTATATTGGGGAAGAAACTACAAATAAAGTTAAACATGGACCTAATATTTTCCAGATCTTCGCCATCATTGAAATGTTTTGTGCTTCCCCTTTTGTTCTTTCTTATCTCCTGACATTTCTGCTATCATTATGTGCCTTTAAAAATCAAGTTCCTTTTTTACTGTACTTTTGAAATTTCCAGCCAATGGGATGGGAATAGAGGGACACAATAACAAACAAATCAACCAAAACACAACCTACAGATTTTTTGTTTTATTTTTTAAATTTTCTCAATAGCTTGGGTTTTCAGATAGAACGAATCACTAATAAATAGATTTCTATTTTCTTGCCTTGTCAAGAAAAATCATTCTGAATTCAAATTGAGGTTATATAAAATCAGTTTGAGGTTATATGGCATCAATCAATGCAATAACAAATATTAATTTTTCTTTAAATAAACCAGATTTAATTTAATAACATACTGATGGCTAATTTTATGTGTCAACTTGACTGAACAGTGGGGTACCCAGATATCTGGGTAAACGTGCTCCATGTGTCTGTGAGGGTGCTTCTGGGTAAGATTAACATTCGAATTGGTAGACTGAGTAAAGCAGATTGCCCTCCCTAATGTGGGTGGGCCTCAACCCATCTGTAGAAGGCCTTAATAAAATAAAAAGGCAGAGTAAGGGAGAATTTGCTCTCCGTGTGACTGTCTTCAAGATGGGGCTTTGGTCTTCTCCTCCTTTGGACTGGAACTTATACCATTGACTCTCCCGGATTTCCAGCTTGCTGACTAAAGATCTTGAGACTTCTCAGCCTCCATAACTGTGTGAATCAATCCTTTATGTTGGATCTCTTCATTTTATCTATAGATTTTATATATGTATCTCCTACTGGCTTTGTTTGTATTAGTTTGGAGGACCCAGACTAATCACATACCACTACATTAAAGACCAACTATAGTTGATTGATTTTGGTTTTAAATTCCATGCAATTTCATCTTGCATATCCATCTATTTACAAAATAAGATTGAATACACACACACGCACACACACACACACACACACACAAACACAATCCTTGGTCCTTTAATTCCAAGTCTCTTCATTGTTCAAAGGGTGGTGGGGGGCAGGGTGGTAATCTCCTAACCTCCTCTTTTTTTTTTCCTCCAAATGTTTCAAAGGGGTGGCCTATTTATACTCCATTTAAACTCAGTTTCTCCACTCAAATCCCTAATAGTCATCAATTGCCTGTTACTTTAACAGCCTGCTGAAACTGCTCTCACCAAAATCACCAATGATCCCCTAATGCAACATCAAATGATTTCCATTTTAAACTAGAGGTTTTCTATCCTTATTTTGGAAATGCGGTTACTTTCTCTCCCTGATACTTTCTTCTTTACTTTATATGACACTGCTTCTTCTGGATTCCTCTCAAATTCTCTACCCATTCTTTCTGTTTCCTTTACCAAATCTATTTCTTCTGCCTGATCCTTACAGTTATTGCTTTCTAAGGTGGCACTGTCATTCCACTCGTCCTTTCAGTAATTCTTATGAATTCACTTTTATACACTGATTACATAACTTGATATCCCCAACCTAGACCATTCCCCATACTTTTAGCCTCATATCCAATTACTTGTTAGGTACTTTGTACTCAGTCTCTAAAACTGAAATTATTATCTTCCCCTAAACCTATTTCTGTTCCTGTTTCCTATATTTCAGATGTAGTCATCTTCATGTGAACTTTTTTTTTTAAAGAATGAAAATGTCAGCATAGTAGAGCAATATCTGAGACATATAGTGGGTGTAGTAAATTGCATTATTGTTTACAAGTATCTGCCATTGATCCCTGGGGGACAGACATACTTTCCTGACTTATTGACAGCAGATTTGATCATGAGACTTGCTCTGGCCAATAAAATGCAAGCATAATGACTGTCACTTCCCAGCAGATACTTAAGAACCAGCACATGCTTTGCCATGCTCTTTTTGCCTTATGCCAGAACAATCAACAATATTCTAGATGCTTCATCAGCTCAGGTGCTGGCATGAAGGTGAAGCCATAGTGGCATGACTGAAAACAAAGCTTGAAGATTACAGTCACTGATACACTGACAACAAAAGAGCAGAAAGAGAAATTAAGGAAACACTCCCGTTTACCATTGCAACAAAAAGAATAAAATACCTAGGAATAAACCTGCCTAAGGAGGCAAAAGACCTGTGTGCAGAAAACTATAAGACACTGATGAAAGAAATCAAATATAACACAAACAGATGGAAAGACATACCATGCTCTTGGATTGGAAGAATTAACATTGTGAAAATGACTGTACTACCCAAAACAATTTACACATTCAATGCGATCCTTATCAAATTACCAATGGCATTTTTCACAGAACTAGAACAAGAAATCTTATGATTTGTATGGAAATGCAACAGACCCCAAATAGCCAAAGCAATCTTGAGAAGGAAAGATGGAGTTGGTGGAATTAGGCTTCCTGACTTCAAACTATACTACAAGGCTACAGTGATCAAGACAGTATGGTACTGACACAAAAATAGAAAGGTAGATCAATGGAACAGAATAGAGAACCCGGAGATAAACCCAAGCATGTATGGGCATCTTATCTTTGACAAAGCAGGCAAGAATATACAATGGAAAAAAGACAGCCTCTTCAATAAGTGGTGCTGGGAAAATTGGACAGCTGCATGTAAAAGAATGAAATTAGAACACTTCCTAACACCATACACAAAAATAAACTCCAAATGGATTAAAGACCTACATGTAAGGCCAGATACTATAAAACTCCTAGAGGAAAACATAGGCAGAACACTCTATGACATCCATCGAAGCAAGATCCTTTTTGACCCATCTCCTAGAATCATGGAAATAAAATCAAGAATAAGCAAATGGGACCTCATGAAACTTAAAAGCTTTTGCACAGCAAAAGAAACCATAAACAAGACTAAAAGGCAACCCTCAGAATAGGAGAAAATACTTGCCAATGAAGCAATTGACAAAGGATTAATCTCCAAAATATATAAGCAGTTCATGCAGCTTAATACCAAAAAAGCAAATAACCCAATCCACACATGGGCAGAAAACCTAAATAGACATTTCTCCAAAGAAGACATACAGATGGCCAACACACACATGAAAAGATGCTCAACATCACTGATCATCAGAGAAATGCAAGTCAAGGCCACAATGAGGTATCACCTCACACTGGTCAGAATGGCCATCATCAAAAAATCTAGAAACAATAAATGTTGGAGAGGGTGTGGAGAAAAGGGAACTCTCCTGCACTGTTGGTGGGAATGTAAGTTGGTACAGCCACTATGGAAAACAGTTTGGAGGTTCCTTAAAAAACTAAAAATGGAACTACCATATGATCCAGTAATCCCACTACTGGGCATATACCCAGAGAAAACCATAATCCCAAAAGAAATATGTACCATAATGTTCACTGCAGCACTATTTACAATAGTCAGGACATGGAAGCAACCTAAATGCCCACCAACAGATGAATGGATAAAGAAGATGTGGCACATATATACAATGGAATATTATTCAGCCATAAAAAGGAATGAAAGGGAGCTACATGTAATGAAGTGTATAGACCTAGAACTGTCATACAGAGCAAAGTAAGCCAGAAAGAGAAAAACAAATACTGTATGCTAACTCATATATATGGAATCTAAAAAAATGGTACTGATGAACCCACTGACAGGGCAAGAATAAGGATGCAGATGCAGAGAATGGACTGGAGGACACAGGGTTGGGGGGGGAGTGGTGAAGGGGAAGCTGGGACGAAGTGAGAGAGTAGCATAGACATATATACACTACCAACTGTGAAACAGATAGCTAGTGGGAAGTTGCTATATAACAAAGGGAGATCAACTCGATGATGGGTGATGCCTTAGAGGGCCAGGATAGGGAGCATGGGAGGGAGTTGCAGGAGGGAGTGGATATGGGAATATATGTATAAATACAGCTGATTCATTTTGGTGTACCTCAAAAACTGGTATAAGAGTGTAAATCAATTATATTCCAATAAAGAGCTTAAAAAAAAAGATTACAGTCACTGAAATTTGGGGGTCATTTGTTAACATAATAAATTCTAGCCTATACTAACTGATCTAGGACTGGAGAAGTTTTAACCAAAGAATTTTAAAGTCATCCATGTAATTAATAATGTACAAAGGCAACAGAAAAATGTTCTCAGAAATGTAAGTCCTATCAGATAACCTTTATATTATTTTTAAGAATGAATGCCTTAAATATTTCTCCAACAACTGAAATATGAAGCAAAATTAAGAGCCAATGAGAAATGAAGGTTTGAAATGACTGAAAGCAATGAAACTAGGTAAAAGAGTGATATCTGAAAAAAAAGTGGTTGCAAATCTGCTTACAAACTGAATGTAAATATCATAAATCATCCCTAAAAAGGAGATATAAAATATTAATATAGTAACACTTTGGATCTAAATTCCATATTATATTAGAAAAACTGACAAGGAAAAGAGAAAAATTTACTAAATTCATTCTATCAAATAGAATTAGAAATATACCATTTTACTCTTAACTCTGAATGTTAAGTAAGGTTAAATATTATGTTAAAATTCTTAAAAATAGTTTAGTAGAAGCTTTTAGTTAAAGACAGAAAAATAAAGACATTTTTATTCCATCCCCCTCCTTGATACCTACTAACAGTTTAAAAAAATTGAAAAAAAATGCAGCAGGGGAAATGAACACTCATTTTCAATGAAACAAGGAAATGATACAACCCTAAATTACAAAATAGGAAGCAGGTTTACCAAGCAATGAAGTGAAATGAGGGAAGAGGCTGAGTGCTGAGAACCAAAGCATGACTTCTCTAACCTTGAGCGGGACACAGATTTCTCTCCAAGAAAGAGGCACAGTCCTGAAAAACTGTGATCTGAACAGCAAGATCTGGGCCTGGAGGAGCCTCAGGAAAAGTGGAATGTCTAGTTTGAAGGGGTGGTGGAACTAAAGAAGACACCAGGCTGGCTTGCCATCTTTACAGCCTCCAGCCAGTTGGCAATTGCTAGAGCTAAAGCGGAATGAGGAAAGGAAGAGAGGAGCCAGCAATTTCATATCACTCCCCACCCCTAAACAGATTTTGCCAATAACTCATTGACAAGCACTCTGTGTCTTGGCAACCACTAGCTCTAAGGAAGGCAGGGAAAACACATAGCTATTACAGTGTCTGTGGTACAGACAGGCAAGGGAGAAGGTAAGTGAACCTGCAATCTTTGCCACTACAAATAAAAAAAAATAAAAAAAAAGAGTAAGGGTGGAATCTAGAAATAAAAAAAACTAAAAGGAAGAGAAAGAGAAGATAAATGAACTAGAAAAGTGGGGGCAGGGTGGGGTGAGGGGTGTGGATACAGTGCAAGATAAATTACCTAATAAATAGACCAAGAGTTAAAATACACATTTCCTCATAGTCTCTGTAGTGGGGTGAATAGTGTTACCCCCAAATTCATGTCTACACAGAACCTCAGAATGTGACCTTATTAAGGAATAAGTCTCTGCAAATGTAATTAGTTAAGATGAGGTCATGCTGGATTAGAGTTGGCCCTAAATCAAATGACTAATATCCTTAAACGGAAGAGGACAAAACAGAGACACACATAGGAAAGAAGCGTGATTGTGGAGGCAGAGATTGGAGTGATTATCTACAAGCCAAAGAATGCCAAGAATTTCAGGAAGCCACCAGAAGGTAGGAGGAGGCTAGGAAGGATTCTTTTCTAGATCCTTCAGAGGGAGCATAGCCCTGCTGACACCTTATTTTCAGCCTTTTAGCCTCAACTATGAGTCAATAAATTCCTATTGTTTCAAGCCATCCAGTTTGTGGTACTTTGTTATGGCAGCCCCAGGAAACGAATACAGTCTCCAAGAAATTACATACAGCATGAGTGTGGTAGACACACTCTAGGGTGGCCCTCATGGTTTCTGCCTCTTGGTGTTTACACACTTGTGTTAGCTTCTCTCCTTGAGTGAAGGTAGCATCTATGATTTGCTTCTAACCAATTGAATTCAGTAAATGGGATAGGATGTATATGATTATTATATGTGATTACAGTATATTACATTGTAACCCATCGTGTAAGGAGACTGGCTAGCTGGCTTCGAAGAAGAAGCAAGCTACCGTGTTGTAAGCTCCATGCCATATGGGAAGAGCCACAAAGCAAGAAGTTAAGGGTGCAACAGCCGACAAGAAAATGGGGCCCTCAATCCGGCTTGCAAGGAACTAAATTCTGTAAACAACCATATTGAGTTGGAAAGATAATCCATCACCAGTCAAGCCTCAGATGAGACAGCAGCCCCAATTGACACCATGCTTGTACCCTTGTGAGACTGTCAAGCACAGGACCCAACTAAGCTGTGCTCAGATACCTGACCCACAGAAATTGTGAGAGAGCAAGTATGTGCTGCTTTAAGGCACTAAGTTTTTGCTAATATTGTTATGCAATAGTGAATAACTAGTACAACACTGTAGAACTTGAAAGAGAATCAAGAGTTCAAAATAACAATTTAAGGCATGAGAGGAGGAAATATTGAGATGGAAGATCTCAGAAAATAAATTAAATAGGTAAAACTACATGAGAAAAATACAGTAAAGCAAAGAAAAAACTTGACTGAATATACAATCTCAAATTGCAAACATAATGCAAAATGAAAAATTACAGCAATAAAATAACAAATAGATTTGATATGAAAAAAATACCATACAGGCATAAGGAAGAAAATAGATTTGAGGAAGAAATAGAAATTGAGGTAGAAAATGGAATAAATGATGTTAAATGAGAAAAAAAGAATTAGATGATACTTTCTGGAAATTAAGACCAGAATTTGCAGATTGAAAGAGCGGATTCTGTCCAAGAGAAAAACTGAGGCAGAATGATGTACAAAGTATCCTGGCACTGAAAGTACCCAAACTGTTGAATTTTAAGAATAAAGTTGGAATTCTATGAAAATTCTATTCAGAAAAGCAAGTAGCATTCAAGGTGAAAAAAAATCACGCTCCATTTGGATTTCCCCATTGTAACATTTGAATGCCAGAAAAGAGGAAGAAAGTCTATACATTTCTGAGGGAAAGAAAGTGTGACTCTAAAATTTTCCCCTAGTCAAGTTATCCTTCAATGCTCAAGGGAAAGTTCAACAGAAGTTCAGGGGATACATTGCCCATAAGCCTTGAAAAAAAAAATGTCAGTGAAATTAAGTTAACTAAGAGTTGTACAGAAACACAGAACTCAAGAAAAAAGAAGCTAATTCCAATAACGAGCTTTAAAAAAAAAGAAGCTGAGGTAAAAGGACTGATAATGAATGCTGAATCCCTTTAAGTATAAAGTCACTACTAAAAAGTGTCAAGAATTTTGGTTGCAGAATAAAATGTAAATGTTATTAATTTTGACATTATCAAATTAATAACATTATATGATGTTGGGAGAGGATGTTGGAAGAAACCGTAAGTGCACAAACCTCCCCATCTGCCAAACAGAAAGGCCATGGGTACTGTGTGAAGTTGCAAGATGTGGTTTAGAAAGTCATGACACCGACCTTCTAATAGTTTTCTTGACTCTAGAGGAAAGTTTTAGAAACTTATTTGTACAAGGAACATTTACTTCAAGTTCACCAATTCCTGCAGCTTCACTTCAGTTTCTTCTTTCATTAAATTAAATGTTAATTAAATAATTTATCCAAAAAAATCCTTCAATCTTCATTTTATAAGATTCTATTTGCATAATTAAATATAGAAAAGTGAAATTATGCTAACTAAAGTTTAGTGGTGGCTATACTGGGGCAATAAGATTTGGGATAAATCTTGCATATTTTCTTTGCATTTTTGTGAATGGTAAACTTAGATTTTTTTTTTCTTTTTTTTATAGTTGTGGCACATGGGCTTAGTTGCTCCATGGCATGTGGGATCTTCCTGGACCAGTGATCAAACCCGTGTCCCCTGCATTGGCAGGCGAATTCTTAACCACTGCGCCACCTAGGAAGTCCTAGATTTTTTTTAAATGATAAATATACATCACTTCTATAAAACTAACTTACAAACAAATCTTGTTAACAACTAACACAATTAAAAGCATAATATAGATGCCTAATAAAAAGAAAGATAGGATAAAAATAAATTAATGAGGTAATTCCTTAGCAGTTCAATGGTCAGGAGTCGCAGCTTTCACTGCTGGGCCTGGGTTCAATCCCTAGTCAGGGAATAAGATCCCGAAAGCCGCGTGGCATGGTGTGGCCAAAAAAATAATTAATTAATTAATTAATGACTGAATAAATGTCTACATCCAAGATTCATGTATATGTTGTTTATAAAGAAATATATATGGAACAAAATGATGCAATAAATCTATAGAATACTGTGCAACAGAATGCTGGGCAAATACAAGCAATAAGAAAGCATAATTACTATAAGAAATGAATACATTCGAAAAAAAGCCATCCACATTAAACAAATTTTTTTAAACAAAGGAGACCATTCACAATGAAAATGTAACTTAATGAGACTTCATGTGTATTATGATATGTTAGGTAAAAGCTATTTGAATAAAAGAAGAAATTGGCAGAAATATGAGATAATTTAGAGTAGACAAAAAAAAGAATTAAATATATACAAACTATTCTAAGATTGATTTGCACCCTACAAAGGTTGGCATTTTTCAGTGCTGAATACCATCTATAAAATTGGTATTAAGCTGCATGAGCTGTTTGTATATTTTGGAGGTTAATCCTTTGTCTGTTGTTTCATTGGCAACTATTTTTTCCCATTCTGAGGGTTGCCTTCTTGTCTTGTTTACGGTTTCTTTCGCTGTGCAGAAGCTTTTTAGTTTCATTAGGTAACATTTGTTTATTCTTTATTTCCATTATTCTAGCATAGACATATATATACTACCAACTGTAAAATAGATAGCCAGTGGGAAGTTGCTGTATAACAAAGGGAGTTCAGCTCGATGATGGATGATGCCTTGGAGGACTGAGATGGGGAGGGTGGGGGGGAGTCGAGGGAGGGAGGGGGTATGGGGATATGTGTATAAATACAGATGATTGACCTTGATGTACCTCAAAAACTGGTACAAGAATGTAAAGTAATTATATTCCAATAAAAAAATTGGATTATACATTAAGTGAAAAAAATTTATAACAATTTCTGAAAAATAGAGGACCATATTCTCTGACCATAATACAATAAAGCTAGACAAATAAAAAGTAACAAAAAAAGAAAGAGGGACTATTAAATCCTTGTAAATAATATTTTGCTAAAGAATCATGGCTTAAAAGAGGAAATGAAACTTGCAATTATATACTAGTTAGATAGTAACAACACTACCCGTATCAAAATATGGGTTGAACCCAAAGCTGTTCTTAGAGAAAATTGCATAGTGTTTGATGTATTTACTCTTAAATAAGAAAAGAAATAAAGGAGGGAAGATAAGAAGAAAAGAAAGAGGAGAGAAGGGGGAAAGAAAGGAATGAAAGAAAGAAAAAAAGGAAAGAAGGAAGGAAAAGAATGGAATATTAAATCTAAGAACCAAGAAAAGTAGCAATAGACAACTATATAGGGAAATGGAATGAATAAAGATAATCAGATATTAATAACTTAGAAAATAGTTATTAGAAATAGAAATTAGCAATACTAGGACTATTTGCAATAATTAGGTTTAGGAAACAGAAACCATTCTACTTTTAATAGAAATTTAATACAGTACATTTGGTTCTTACAACATAATTGGTAGGGCAGGAGAATCAGGCTTTCGTCTGAGTATTTAGGGATTGCTGAAAAAGATTGCTGAACTTCACTGCCGGTGTCAACCTTGCATATCAAGAAGTTGGAGATTTAGGAGGCTACAACTACAGTGATTGAATTCAAGGACACAATATCAGATTTTATACAGGAATCAGGAATCTTGGTTCATAAGCTACCCCTGCTACCATTGCTGTTTCTTCTTTGCTCTTCACCACTGGGTTTTGCTCTTGAAGAAGAGCCCAATATCTCTGATTGGGACAGGTAGCAGCAGCAGCTAGATTAGATGGGACCTAATTTTTACCCAAAACCCTGCCTCAAATAGATCTGGAAAAATGTGGTTTTCAGATGCCACAGTATAGAATGTGATGTTTGCAACAGGCTGGAATGGATGCTGAATACCACTTACCTATATACCACAATAGCTAGTATTTCCTGAGAAGTGTCACCAGGTACTGTTTTAAGCACTGTACACATGTTAATTGATTTGATCTATGTAATATCCTTATAAGTTTGGTGCAACTATTAAGCTCTAGTTTACAGGCAAGAACAATGCATAGAGATCAAGTAACTTACTCCAAGTCTCATGGTAAAGGGCTGAGTCAGGATTCAAATACAGTTAGTCTCTGACTCTAGAACTTGTACTTCGAACTGTTACATACAATATTTGTTTTTTGTTCCTTCTTTTAAAGATCAATAAAAATTTAAAACTTTCATCAAAGTTAATGGAGGGAAAAAAACTAGAAAAATGAACGTATGCCATTAGGAATTAGTGATTTTACCACCAAGCCAAGGAGATGACAAATGCTCCATCATGGTACCAATGGTACTTTGATGGTATTAAATTTGTCAATCTTAATGAAATGGATATTTCTAAGAAAATATAATAGTCCAAAACTGATGCAAAAATGAATTTGGAAACCTGAGTGTATCAATAGCCTTGGTGAAAAATAGCCACTTCCCCCCAAAGTATAAGACTTAGTTTAATAAACCACTACTGTAAAATCCTCAAGGAACAGATAATTCTATATCACTCCATTTATACAATTTCTGAGCCACATCATTAGGTAGAGTGAAAATGTCACATTGTTTTTCTGTAATTTAACTTCACTGCAATGAAAATAACCACGTTATTTCAGGGTCCCTATTATAGAGGAAAAGTAACCATTGTCAGGTAGACATAATTCCCTTCATTATTTCATTATTTGCTCTCTTGCTTTCCCTCTCCTTGGCACACCATTTACCTTCAAAGGCCTTAAGTATAGTCATAATATGGTGGTGTGAGCTGTCTAGCTCCTGGCTTGGCGTCTGCCTGGGGGTTTAAGTCCCAGTTATAGCAGTCTCTCCTCGTTGTCATCTGCTGGGTCCCTGTTGGCCTTATCTGGTTTCCTGTCACGTAATTCTATTACTGTCTTCTGCTCAATTCCCTCCCTCACCTGTGAGACCTCTCCAGTCTTCACAGCATTCAAATTACCAAGGAAGAAAAACATTCGGCTGCTCTCTCCTTCCTACTTAAGATATAAAGAGCTCTCCCTGAGTCTGTCTCACCTCGGGCCTCCTAGACATTGAGTAGAGGTCTTACCCAGCTCTCTCATACTACATAGGGCTGAGGAACTTTTTTGTGCTTAGCATCTTTCAGGTGCAAGCAGACCTGAAGCTGAGCACAGATCTCTTCTGGTTTCAAATACCTAATATCTTCTGGGAGATCATCACCGTCTCCTCTCTCCTTTAGGAGCTTAAGGGTTGGAAGGAGGGGTCCACATGGAAGGGTGGGGGAGTGCTTGGCTCCTTGAAGATGGTACCAATGTCTACACCTTGCTTTCTCCCATCACTGTAGAGGACGGAGAGGGGACAGGGAGAGGCCTTGTCCTGACAGGAGACTATTTAGAAGCTTGGAGTTAGGAATGTGGTGGTTGGGAGCCTCGTGCTTATCTATATGCCCTGTCAAGATATTTTTCTTAAATCTAGACTTAGAGCTTTCACCCTCTAAACTACAAACCTGGCACGTTTGATTCTCTGCTACCACTGTACTAGGAAACTGAGGAGGAAAGGAGTTTGCTGAACTTGTGGGCTAATAACAAGCATCAATACTATTTGAACTGTTCTAGGAAATAGATATGAAAAATTGCAAAGTTCCATTTTTACCAATGCATCATAATCATGAATATAGATAATATGCAAAAAAATAAATAAAATATTAGCATATCTCTCCTAATAATTTATTTTAAAAAATAGACCAGGCTGTAGCCCAAGAATGCAAGGTATACATCTGTGACTTGCCTATATTTTTGTGTAATTTTTTGTATTTAGCAAGAAATTAATGGTCAAGCCACTTTGTGAGGGGATGTGGTACATAAAATATTAGTGTCATATAAAATATGTGATGCAGACCTCAAGGATCTTAAAATCTGACTGGAGAGTCAGATGTTACTGGTTCATATACGTATAAGAAATATTTTAGGGGCTTCTCTGGTGGTGCAGTGGTTGAGAATCTGCCTGCAAATGCAGGGGACATGGGTTCAATCCCTGCTCCAGGAAGACCCTACATGCCGCGGAGCAACTAAGCCCGTGTGCCACAACTACTGAGCCCACATGCCACAACTACTGAAGCCCACGTATCTAGAGCCCATGCTCCACAACAGGAGAAGCCACTGCAATGAGAAGGCCCCGCAAACGAAGAGTAGCCCCCCTGCTCACTGCAACTAGAGAAAGCCTGTGCACAGCAACAAAGACCCAATGCAGCCAATAAATAAATAAATTAATTAATTAAGAAAAAGAAATATTTTAAAGTAGCACATTAGTTTTTCCAATGAATTATATAAATATGCTCTAGGTGTTTACAGACTATCAGGTTACTTTACAATAGAGTGGTAGGGGAGGAATTTACAAACAGGGGTAATATGATTTTAATCTTAGAAGATAAGTTAGGCTTGTATGGAGTGAGGATATTTTAGGTAGACAATACAACGGGTAAAATTATGAAGGGAGGAAGGAAAGCTTAATACATACACGTGAGGTATTCAGTGAGCAAACTTTCTATAATTAAAGAGTGAAATGTGTTGACTTAAAAACGTGCACAACGTGAGAGTTGAGAGTTAAGTTTTATTTGGGGCAAAATGAGGACTGCAGCCCAGGAGAGAGAATCTCAGATAGCTCTGAGAAACTGCTCCAAAGGGGAAGGGGGGAAGGCCAGTGTATATGTACATTTGGTGAAGGGGTGGATACATGCAGTCAAGCACATTTTTTGTAGGTTTCTGCTAGTCTTGTGCATGCTACTGCTAGTCATGAGGAGCAGAGGTCACCATGAAGGATTTTAGTGCTTTTCTAGATATGAGGAGATACAAGAATTGGGCTCATAAAATCAGCTCCTGAAAATGTCTAACTATCTGAAGACCTGTTCTGCCAATTTTTCCCAGAGCATGGAGTGCCCCATTTCTGCTCTTCACCTGAACTCCTTTCAGGGGGTGTTGAAAGTCGCAGCTGCGGCAGCACATGATTTAAGCCTTGTAGAGGTGGATGGCAAGTGCCAATGACAAGTGCCAATTTATAGCTGACAAATGTTAAAGGTTTAGAGACACTGTGAGTTAAACATTGTACTCCTTAGGTAATACTGATTTAAAATATATGTTGTGTATTATATAACATACTCAGCTGGGAAAACAATCTGGAGTATGTCAGTCGACATAAGGAATACTCTTTTTCTGTGTGAGTAACAAGATTTGTTCAGTGTACCTCTCCTTCACACAGTTACCACCAGAGTGCAGTTTAAGTGTGCAACCTACTTTCTCTTGACTTTGTCGCTCTCAAGAGTTAGCTTCAAAAATCGTCAACCCTTCTGCTATCTGCTTTACCTCTATTTTCTATATCATTCCCTGGATTCTTTTTTATTATCCTCATCAAGGTATGATCCTCATCAATCAATCTAAAATGGAGATAAAATTGTTGCTAAAATTATACAGAAGTAAAATATTAAAACTTTCACAAAATGAACTTAAAACTGAGAAAGAATAACTGTGCTGCATTGAAAGATGTTTTGCTGTTTATTTCTCACATAAACATGAATGGTTTTTCTAATTGGGCTACGGATTCCCTGGGACTCAAAGACTAAACATTTAAAGTTTTTTTGTACACCGTATGGTTAGCAGGAACTTCCACAACATCTCTAAAGACTGTTACTAAGCTGGAAACACAAAGCAACTTTACTTCTCTACTCAGGGGCTACTGACAGAAGACTCTTATCTATTTTCAGAATGTGTTGGCCACTATCCTCACCTTCCACCTCTCTCACCCTGCTGCCAGGCAGTTGTGTATTCCTCCCACTACTTCTAACGCCTACAAAGTCTGATCCAAGGGCACTAACCTCTCACTTACACACATCTGTGTCTAGCTCTTGAATCTAAACAGAGCGTGCTTTTTCAAGGTCCACTCCACTTTGCCTCAGCTTCCTTTATCCCTTCCTACAGGGCATTACAAAAGCATCTGCTCCTACTCTGCATCTCCTTCACTTCTCTTATCCTTTCTCAATCTCCAGTTTCCTCCTTTGTTATTATTCCCAACACATTGCACTTACTCTCTAAATATTTGTTGATTGATTGGTTGGTTCTGCATAATACGAAAGGGTTACCAACTGTATTTAAAAAATAATGAGAATTGTGACTTCCTGCAAGCATGAGTAAGGAACAGATAAACTCCTGCATGACAAATTGAGAAAATACTTTATCTTATTAGATTGCTTCCACTGAGATGCAAACGAAACAAGTGATAGATCACCATCATCAGCTAAATTACAAACACTGCTTAAGTTTATAACAACCATTATTATATCTGCAATCATTTTTTACTGTTGTTTTAAAAATTACTATCTTGGTCAAAGGGAGCATTCTTTTTTATTTTAATAAATTTATTTATTTATTGACTGCATTGCATCTTTGTTGCTGTGCGCAGGCTTTCTGTAATTACGGTGAGTAGGGGCTACTCTTCATTGTGGTGCACGGACTTCTCATTGTGGTGGCTTCTCTTGTGGAGCATGGCTCTGGGCGCGGGGGCTTCAGTAGTTGCGGAGCATGGGCTCAGTAGTTGTGGCTCACGGGCTCCAGAGTGCAGGCTCAATAGTTGTGGTGCACAGGCTTAGTTGCTCCACGGCATGTGGGCTTTTCCTGGAGCAGGTATCGGACCCGTGTCCCCTGCATTGGCAGGCAGATCCTTAACCAGTGTGCCACATAGGAAGTCCAAAGGGAGCATTCTTGTGCATTGGGTCAATAATGTGTTCTTTCAATCTGACCCCAACTCCTAACAGTGGTTGCAGATATGTTAAAGGTTGGTCAGTGTGGGGCTCCATCAGGGCATATGGGTCAATGCCAGCATAAAGAGTAGCAGTCATGGTATAGCCACACTGTCTTGTATCCCATTTGCTATTATTCTTTTAGCAGATAGGCAACAGACTCTAAAATGTTTGAAACGTGAAGATCTGGATTTTGTATTAATTTTAATTCGTCTGGTGTTTTTAGCTATGGTAGACTGGCTTCACTCATTCCCTTCCTAAACTATATTCCCCATACTTACCATGGCTTCATGGAGGGCCAAATGGATTTCCAACTCAAAAATTTGAATTTTAGAAATAGAATGAAATTGACTGAGTACCTAATTTTATTTGAGCATTGTTCATTTGTTTATGCCTTCATTGCAGGGTTATTATACTGGTGGTTTTTTAATCATCAGATTAAAAAGTCAGGGACCATGACTTGTTTATCTCTGTTTATATAAAGTCTGGAAATTGGTGATGCTCAGTATATACTTGAGTAATTGGATGAATAAATGAGTGCTTATGGATGGAATAAATGGGAACAGAGAAGGAGAAATGCTGCTTCCTTCGGTTTAAGATGTGACAAAATAGAGAGAGGTAGGAAAAAGCAAAGCACATTTAGAATAAGCGTATTTCTTCAGTTTGCTTGAAAGTTGTAATATGTATGTTAGGAGAGGTTGAATGTGGTCAAATTTGAATCCCAGATTGAATGCCAGATGTAGGAGTCTGGGTCTTGATTCTACAGATAGTAGGAAGTTAACCATTTGTAACAGAAGAATAACACAAAGGACACAATGCTTTAGGAAGATTAATTTATCTGCAGAATTCAAGAAGGACTGCTTTAGGAAGGGAGCGGAGGTTGGGAGGTGAGTGCAGAGGCTTAAATAAAGTAAGGTCTGAACTAGAGTGGTAGCAGCAGAATAGCAAGGTAGGGAAGATGGAAGAAATGTTTTGAAGGAAAAATCATCAGGATTTTTGGTATGTTTGGAGAGCAAAAGAGAACTATGTGAAAGATGATTTTTAAATTCAGAGTCAGGATAACAAAAAACTGTTAGTTTCATTGCTAATAACAGAGGAACCTGGTGCCAGTTTGGGAGGGGAAAGCATTGGAAATAGATTTCAGAAATTTAAATTTTAAGGAGGTTGGGAAATATGAGTATAAATAGCCTCATAAAAAGCACAAAATTATGAAGAGAAAACTGGATCAAAAAAAAACATTTGGTAGCATCTATGTAGAAGTAATAGCTGATTTTTAGAGAAGGGAAGAAATCTCCAAAGGAGATACTGGTAGAGGAACAGTAGTAATAAAAATTAAACTTTGGGGTCATCTACATTAAATTTGATCATTTTCAGAAAATGCACATGGAAAAATACATTATCAAATTAATGTTCATAATTATTGCCCACATTACCAAACAAGTTTATTTATTTATTTGGTTGGTTTGTTATTTTATTGAGTTATAATTAACAGACAATATTATATTTGTTTCACATGTACAACATAGTAATTTGATATTTTATGTTATGAAATGATCATCGCAATGTCTAGTTACCATCAGTCACCATACAAAGTTGTTACAATATAATTGACTATATTCCTATGTGTACATTATGTCTCCACGACTTACTTATTTCACAGCTGGAAATTTGTACCTCTTAATCCCCTCCATCCTATTTTGTTTATCTCCCGCTCCCCTCCACTCTGGCAACCGCCAGTTTATTCTCTATCTCTATGAATCTGTTTCTGTTTTGTTTTGTTTGTTCATTTGTTTTGTTTTTTAGATTCCACATACAAGTGAAATCAAACAGTATTTGTCTTTGACTTATTTCAGTTAGCATAACATCCTCTAGGTTCATCCATGTTGTTGCAAATGGCAAGATCTCATTCTTTTTTTATGACTCAGTTATACTCTATTGTATATTTATACCACATATGCTTTATCCATTCATCTATTGATGGACACTTAGGTTGCTTCCATATATTGGCTATTGCAAGTAATGCTGCAATGAACATAGGGATACACGTATCTTTTTGAATTAGTGTTTTCATTTTCCGTGGATAAATACCCAGAACTGGAATTGCTGGATCATATGACAGCCCTATTTTTAGCTTTTTGAGGAAGCCCCATGCTGTTTTCCATAGTGGCTGCACTAATTTACCTTCCCACCAACAGTGCATGAGGGATACCTCTGCCCATATTTTTTTTTTAATGTGGACCATTTTTATTTATTTATTGGCTGTGTTGGGTCTTTGTTGCTGCACACGGGCTTTCTCTAGTTGTGGTGAGCAGGAGATACTCTTTGTTGTGGTGCACGGGCTCCTCATTGCCGTGGCTTCTCTTATTGCAGAGCATGGGCTCTAGGCACGTGGGCTTCAGTAGTTGTGGCACATGGGCTCAATAGTTGTGGCACATGGGCTTAGTTGCTCTGCAGCATGTGGGATCTTCCTGGAGCAGGGGTTGAACCTGTGTCCCCTGCACTGGCAGGCTGATTCTTAACCACTGTGCCACCTAGGAAGCCCCTCCTTTGCCCATTTTTAAATTAAGTTGTTTGCTTGTTTGTTTTGATATTAAGTTGTGTCAGTTCTTTATATATTTTGGATATCAACCCCTTATCAGATATATAGTATGCAAATATCTTCTCCCATTCAGTAAGTTGCCTTTCATTTTATAAGTGGTTTCCTTCATTGTGCAAAAGCTTTTTATTTTATTTTTATATATTTATTTATTGGCTGTATTGTTTCTTTGTTGCTGCATGTGAAATTTCTCTAATTGCAGCGAGTAGGGGCCACTTTCTGTTGCAGGGAGCAGGCTTCTCATTGTGGTGGCTTCTGTTTTGCTGCACAGACTCTAGGCACATGGGCTTCAGCAGTTGCAGCACTTAGGCTCCAGAGCGCAGGCTCAGTAGTGGCGCACAGGCTTAGCTGTTCCACAGCATGTGGGATTTTCCTGGCCCAGGGATTGAGCCTGTGTTCCCTGCATTGGCAGGTAGATTCTTAACACTGCACCACCAGGGATGTCCCAAAAGCTTTTTATTTTGATGTAGTTCTATTTGTTTATTTTTGGTTTTGTTTCCCTTGTCTGAGGAGACAGATCCAAAAAGTACTGCTAAAACCATTGTCAAAGAGCAGACTGCCCCTCTTTTCTTCAAGGAGTTTTATGGTTTCAGGTTTATATTTAAGTCTTGAATCCATTTTTAGTTTATTTTTGTATATGGTGTAAGAAAGTGGTCTGTTTTGATTCTTTTGCATGTAGCTGTCTAGTTTTCCCAACATGCTTTGTTGAAGAGACTGTCTTTTCCTCATTATATATTCTTTTCTTCTTTGCCATAAATTAATTGACCATATAAGCATGGGCTCTATATTCTGTTCCATTGATCCAAGTATCTGTTTTTGTGTCAGTACCATACTGTTTTGATTACTATAGCTTTGCAGTATGGTTCCAAGTCTGGGAGTATGATACTTCCGACTGTGTTCTTCTTTCTGAAAATCGTTTTGACTACTTGGGATCTTTTGTGGTTTCATACAAATTTTGGCATTATTTGTTCTAGTTCTGTGGAAAATGCTATTGGTATCTTGATAAGGATTGCATTGAATCTGTAGATTGTTTTGGGTAGTAAGGACATTTTAATGATACCGATTCTTCTCAACCATGGGCACAGTACATCTTTCCATTTATTTGTATGTTCTTCAATTTGTTTCCTCAATATCTTATAGTGCTCAGGAGTATAGGTCTTTCATTTCCATGGTTAAATTTATTCCTGGGTATATTATTCTTTTTGATATAATTGTAAGTGGGATTGTTTTCCTCATTTCTCTTTCTGATATTTCATTGTTAGTGTATAGAAATTCAACAGATTTTGGTATATTAATTTTGTGTTCTGCAACTTTGCTGAATTCACTTATTATTCTAACAGATTTTTGGTGGACTATTTGGGGTTTTCTATACATAATATTATGTATATTTGGATGTCCTTTATTTCTTTTTCTTGACTAATTGTTGTGGCTAAGACTGCCAATACTATGTTAAATAACAGTGGTGAGACTGAGCATCCTCAGCTTATTCTTGATCTTAGAAGAAAAGCTTTCAGGTTTTCACCACTGGGTATGATGTTAGATATGGGTTTGTCATATATGGCCTTTATTATGTTGAAGTATGTTCCTTTTATACCCATTTTGCTGTTGAATTTTGTCAAATGTTTTTCTTGTGTCTATTGAGATAATTATATGATTTTTATCCTTCATTTTGTTAATGTGGTATATTACATTGTTTGATTTACAAATGTTAAACCACACTTTGTGTCCATAGAATGGACATGGTATGTTATATGATCCTTTCAATGTGTTGTTGAATTTGGTTTGCTAATATTTGGTTGAGAATTACTGCGTCTGTTTATCAGAGATATTGGCCTATAATTTTCTTTTTCTATGATGTCTTTGTCTGGTTTTTTTTTTTTTTTCTCCTCAGGCACCCCCCCACTTTGTCTGGTTTTGATATCACAGTAATGCTGGCCTAGTAAAATAGTTTAGAAGTGTTCCTTTCTCTTCATTTTTGGGAAATAATTTGAGAAAAATAAGTATTAACTTTTCTTTAAATGTTTGGTATAATTCATCTGCGAAGCCATTTGGAACTAGACTTTTGTTTCTTTGGAGCTTTTTGATTACTGATTTGACCTTGTTACTAGTAATTGGTCTATTTAGGTTTTCTTTCTCTCCATGATTCTGTCTTATAAGATTGTACATTTCTAGGATTTGTGCATTTCTTCTGGGTTGTCTAATTTTCTGGCATGTAATTGTTCATAGTGTTCTCTTATGGCACTTTGTGTTTCTGTGGTGTTAGTTGTAATTTCTCCTCTTTCATTTCTGATTTAACTTATTTGGGCTCTGATCTTTATTATTTTCTCCCTTCTAGTAACTTTGGGCTTTGCTTATTCTTTTTCTTATTCCTTTAAATGCATATTTAGATTGTTTATTTGAGATTTTTCTTATTTCTTGAGGTAGGCCTGGATTGCTATAAATTTACTTCTTAGAACTACTTTTGCTGCCTCCCATAGGTTTTGGATGATTGCATTGCCATTTTCGTTAGTCTTAAGGTATTTTTAAAATTTCCTCTTTGATTTCTTCATCAACCCAATAACAATAAATTGATTGTTTAGTAGCATGTTGCTGAGTCTCCATGTGTCTGTGTTTTTTTCCAGTTTTCTTCTTGTAGTTGGTTTCTGGTTAATACAATTGTGGTTGGAAAAGTTGCTTGATATGATTTCAGTCTTTTTAAATTTATTGAGACTAGTTTTGTAGCCTAACATGTGATCTATCATGGAGAATGTTCCATGTGCTCTTGAAAAGAATATGTATTCTGTTGTTTTTATGTGGAGAGTTCTGTATATAGTTGTATAGATTTAACAATCTATCTGGCTCTAATGTGTTGTTTAAAGCTAGTGTTTCTAGTTGATTTTCTGTCTGCGTGATCTATCCATTGATGTAAATGGGTATTAAAATTCCTTACTGTTTTTGTGTTGCTGTCTATTCTCCCCCTATTTCTGTTAATATCTGTTTTGCACATTTAGATGCTCCTATGTTGAGTGCATAAATGTCTACAAATGTTATATCTTTTTGTTGGATTGACCCCTTTATCATTATTTAATGTCCTTCTTTGTCTTTTGTTACAGCCTTTGTTTTAAGGTCTATTTTGTGTGATCTGAGTGTTGCTACTAAGCTTTCTTTTCTTTTCCATGTACATGGAATATATTTTTCCATCCTTTCACTTTCAGTCTATGTGTGTATTTAGATCTGAGGTGAGTCTCTTGTATGCAATGTATAGATGGGTCTTATTTTCTTTTTATCCATTCATTTACACTATGTCTTTTGATTGAAGCATTTAGTCCATTTATTGATACATTTAAAGCAATTATTGATAGGTATGTACTATTGGCATTTTGTTTTCTTTTTGAAAATTTTAATTTATTTATTTATTAAAATTTTTATTGGAGTATAGTTGATTTTGTTAATGGTTTTCTGATTCTTTTTGTACTTCTGTTTCTGTCTTCTCTTGTTCCTTTTTTTTTCTCTTGTGTTCTGACAGATTCCTTTAGTGTTTTGTTTAGATTCTTTTCTCTTTACTTTTTGTGTGTCTGTTGGAGTTTTTTGGTTATCATGAGGTTCATATATACTGCCCTGCATATATAGCCATCTATTTTAAGCTGATAGTCATTTAATTTCAAAGACATTCTAAAAGCACTACATTTTCACTCCTTCCACCCCATTTTATGTGTTTGTTGTCATATTTTACATATTTTCATTTTGTATATACCTTAAATACTTATTATAATTATAATAGATTGTTGTACTGCTTGTGTCTTTTAACTTTCACACTAGCATTCTAAGTGACTGATCCACTGCCCTTACTAACATTTGTCTTTACCAGTGGGATTCTTCTCTTTCATATTTTTTTTTATTACTAGTTGTGGCCTTTTCTTTTCCACTTAAAGAAGACTCTAACATTTCTTGTAAGGCTGGTTTAGTGATGATTAACTCCTTTAGTTTTTGCTTATCTGGGAAACTATCTCTTCTTCAATTCTGAATGGTAACCTTGCTAGATAGAGTATTGTAGGTTGTAAGTTTTTTCCTTTCAGCACATTAAATATATCATGCCACTCCATTCTGGTCTGTAAATTTTCTGCTGAGATATCAGCTGATAGTCTTAAGGGGTTTCTCTTGTACATGATTAGTTGTTTTTGTCTTGCTGTCTCTAAGAGTCTCTCTTTAACTTTTGCCATTGTAATTATAATATGTCTTGGTGTGGATATCTTTGGATCCATCTTGTTTGGTACTCTTTTGCTTCCTAGACCTGGATGTCTGTTTTTTTTTTTTTTTTTTTTTTTTTTCCTCCAAATGAGGGAAGGTTTTAACTATTATTTCTTCATATAAGTTCTTTGCCTTTTTCTCTTTCTCTTCTCCTGCTGGAACCCCTACAATGTGAATGTCAGTATACTTGATGTTGTCTCAGAGGTCCCTTAAGTTCTCCTCATTTAAAAAAAATCTTTTTTTCCTATTCTGATTGGATGATTTCCACTATTCTATCTCCCAGATTGCTTGTCCATTATTCTGTATTATCTAAAATGTTGTTGATTCTCTATAGTGTATTTTTTTTATTTCAGTCACAGTATACTTCAACTCTGATTGGTTCTCTCTTATATTTTCTAAGTCTTTGTTGACATTCTAACTGAGTTCCTCCATTCTTCTCCTGAGTTTGTTGAATACCCTTAAGACCATTTCTTTGAATACTCTACCAGGTAAATTACTTATCTCTATTTCACTAGGGTTTGTTTTCTGGGTTTTATTTTGTTCTTTTGTTGGGAACATATTCCTCTATTTCCTCATTTTATTTTATTTTTGGATTTAGTTTCCATGAATTAGGTGAAACAATTACCTCTACTGGTCTTGAAAAAGTGGTCTTGTGTGGGAGTGCCCCGTATGTAGACTGCTTTGGTAGATTGATTGGAGCTGGAGGTGTGGGTTGGGGGCAGTCCCTGGCTAGTGCCACACTGAGGCAACATTGGCAGGATGGCTGGTGCAGGCATGGGCCTGCAGCAGTCCTGGTGGGAGTCAAATAATTGTGTTTGCTGGCACCTTTTACCTGGAGAGAGCTCCAGCAGTTCCCTGTCCATTTGGCAGAAAACCTAGGGTTAGTAAATACATTTCCTTCCTGCATAGTCTAGGTGCCCTTTAAACTGCTGGGATTTTTTGTGGTGTCCCAGCATTGGTGAGTCTGTACTTGGGCCCCTCAACAGTATCCTACTTACTGTAGGTCACCATGGGGGCTGGTGTTACCATGGATACTGTGTCTCTGTCTTTCTTACCTGTTTCTGTGTGGTCCTTCTATGTGCAGTAGCTATTCAATCAGCCCTCAGGTCTTCCTCAGGAGGATTTGATCTATATGTAAGTGTAGATTCAGTGTGTCTGTGGGAAGAGGTGAGCTCAGGGTCTTCCTACACCACTATCTTGGACCGCTGTTTTAACCTCTTTAAATAAATGTCTTAAATTGACTTTAGCTAAATTGATGGAACTAAGGATGATGGAAGGCACTTCATCCATTCTTCATAGTTTTCTAAGTGGGAGATAGCTTGAATTTTATACATGGATGATATTTTTATTTATATTTTATTCTACTCCCATACATATTTTATATGAGAATTTTAAACATATTTTCTTAGAGAAAATCTATTATTTGCCATATTTTGCAGTCCATATTATAATATCAGAACATCTTTTTTTTATCCTAGTTTTACTGCAATAACAGGACATCTTAATGTCAATTTTTAAAAAGTCTAGGAAAGTTAAACTTTTATACAAATAACATTATGCAAATTGTCTCACATAATTTTTTTACTCATCTTATGTCTCAATACCCTGCAGGCTTATAACTCCCACTGAAATGTTTATTAGTATTAACTAACAGTTACATAATGTTTTATGCTGTACTTTTACATAATATTCAATTTGATGCTCATAGTAAATCTGTCACCATGGTATTATTATTATTATAATTACCATCTTAAAGACGAATAAGATGAAGCTTGGGAAGGTTAAGTAACTTTCCTAAGTTTTCTTTTTTCTTACTTCTTTCTTTTTACTCTGAAGGCTCATGGTTTGCAGCAATCTCTAATTAATGGAATCAAGTATGCACAAAAAAATCCACAAGGTGTGAGAAACAATGACAACCTCTATATTTTAAATCTAAAAATAAGATAGAAGTTAAATTTTACTGATCTTTTATATACAGACTGACCCTTGTATAATGAACAGTCTGTATGTCAGGTGGTCATGTTTCCTAGCTGTTTGGTCACAGAAGGTGTCCAGAGGGAAGTGTGGGAACTCCTGAAGATGACTTCACAGAGTGCCCCTCTCTTGTTTGCTCACTCTCAGTGTACTGTGTCACAGAGTAGCTTGCATGTGCCCAGTTGAGGAGATTTATGGATTACATGACCAATTATGGGCTAAACTCATCCTCATAAAATGAACAGATAACAGTAAAGAGCTTCCTGTAAAGAAAATCCCAGTTGGAAGACTAACAATGCTTAAGCAGACAAATAAGAAAATGACAGAACTTCCACTTTTCTTACTCAAAATGTGAGATTTTTATCAGCCATATTATAAGATAAAGTAATAATCTGAGGAAGAGTTGGTCAAAATTTTTTTTAACAATCAAGATTAATATTTAAAATAGAGATTTATATCTACTGTCATTATTCACGAATATCACATGAGGTGTATATTTTCCCTTGAGACACCAGTTAATGATTAGCAAGCCACTTTAACATTAAATATCTAGAACATCAAGACAAATTCTATAACTGTTCAGCAGTTTTTGAAAATCTACTTAATCTAGAACTTTATAAAATTTAGCTAAAAATTAATAAAAATATTGAGAGCCTCCTTTAAATTTTCTTGTTTAATTGCAAAGACAATAAGCAATTTTTCACTGTTATAGTAAAATGCCTGAAATAATATACCAAACCAACAGACACTCCTTTTACAGAAAAAATTATCAGAAGATATACAGTAAACATTGCTGATGATATGAAAAATGTTACTTACAACAAATTACACATTAAAGGAGGACATGATATATAGTAAAATTCCAATGTTTCTTCAAAGTTTAAGCTTGTGGTATTCTCTAGGTTCTATTTCAATAATTAAATCTGCAAAAATTTCTACTTTTTGTATAAGCCACTAAGGATTATGAACCAGAAGATATCTTTCTCAATAGTAAATAACTTTGTTAATCAGAACACTGTTTTCTCCAAACATTATGTATATAACCAAGCTGCATTGCCTTGAATTAAAAAGTATTCCTAAGTTATAGATGAGTTTCAGAGACAGCAAATTCGTTTACTCTATTATTCATAAACACTTAAAGTGAAATGGAAGTCACACATGCACAGCAGGTGTCACAACATGATTGATTTAATAAAAATAAATTTAAATCTATAATAAAAGCTCTAAACATTGCAATCACAGGTGGCATGTTTATGGAAATCTTTTGTACTACAGTAAGGCTAGTTGTTTATCTTGTATCAAAGACTTTAAAAGAGTTAAACTTATAGATGAGTATACTTTTTTCTTAAAAGATAAAGGTCCCTTTCTGATATAACAAGCACAGCTGTCTATTAAACTATTTCACTATCTTTTCCTATCAGATAATGATAATTAAAAAATTTTACTTAATCTGACCCTTCAAGGTAAATATGGCATTTTAACAAGACAGAAAATTAGTACATTTTTGAAGGAGGTTGTATTATGAAGAGAACATTTAAAAATAATGGATGTTTGGAAATAGTTCCATCTTTACGTGATGTACGTGTGTGGGAGATTTTGAGATGAGCTGACCAGATCAAAGAAGGACCTGCTGCCCAGCTGTGAGGAATGAGGTCAGCTGACTATCTCCTGCTGTGAGCTGCTTCAAGGTCAGCTTCAGCTACACAGCTACCCCTCCTGCGACTCGTGATAGCTGAATGATGTGGGAGTTTAAAGGCTTAGTCCTTTTTGACCAATGCAGGACATACTTGTTCCAGACTTCCCTGTTAAAAGGATAATCTAGGCATTGTTGGCTCCATCTAAGTTCTACTTCTTCCCCTGACCCATTTGGCTTCCTCTCTCTGCTCTTTACAGGTTTTGGTCCCTGAAAAACCTTTTGTCCCCAAACTCAGAAATGTCTACTTTCTGAGAATGTAAACTGCAACCATATTTCATTTAGTAAACTCTCTTCGCACACCTGAAAATGTGGAAACAGATTTTCTTAGCCTGTTTAAAAATCTCCTATATGAAGAGTTCCAATGGTTTTGAACTATCTGCTAAAAATATAAAAATTAACTTGATGGATTTTGCAGGATTTTCTTGATTGAAACCATGGAAGATCAAAATTTACCCTTCAAACTTCAACAAAAATATTTGTTAATTAGTAGACTGAATAAATTTTTTTTTTAAATTTTTATGTGTCAACTTTACTGAGCTAGAAGATACCCAGATATTTGGTTTTTTTTTTCTAGGTGTCTGTGAGGTGTTTCTAGATGAGATTAACATCTGAATCAGTAGACTGAGTAAAGCAGATTGCCCTCTCAAATATGGGTGGGCCTCATTCAATCAACTGAAGACCTGAATAGGAAAAAAAGGCTGAATAAGAGGGAAGCTGGTTGATCTGCAACATAGGTCTTCTGCCCTCAGATTGGAACACACACCATCAGCTCTCCTAGGTTTCCAGCTTGCTGCCTGCAGATCTTGGAACTTCTTACCCTCCGTAATTATGTGAGCAAATTCCTTAAAATAAATATCTATCTATCTACCTATCTATCTATCTATCTATCTATCTATCTATCTATCTATCTATCCATCTATCATCTATCTATCTAGTTACAGAAAATTCTCTATAATTATGTAGATAGATAATTATTCTGCCTTCCTCCACTACTTGCATGGGGAAGTGGAGAGAATGTTTCCAAGTGAGGTTGAACTCTTTGCCCTTTGTCTGGAGAGGCCTTAATTCTACACTCTTGGAAATTCTTGATGTTAAGAAAATTTTAACATCCACCCATATTCAGTGGAGAACTGATCTATATTGGGCACCTTATTACTTATACCAAACTTCAACAGATCAAATTTAGGTATCTGATAAGAGAAACAGACTGCACACTTTTCCAAGTTACTCCCAAGTGGAGTAAGTTGAATAATGAACCATATTTCCATTGCCGGATTGAATAATTATCAATATTTGCCATCCTTGTTTTATCTACCAGTTTGTTCTTTCCTGCCCCCTTCTTTTATCTGTGTATGTTTGAGATTAATTCCTGACACCAGGTAATTTTATCCACAAATCCTTTAATATGTACTACTAAAAAATAAGAAGTTGTTTCTGACATAAAGACACTGCTAACATCATGTTAAATTCAATTAACATATTTTCTTAATATCATTTAATATGTAGTCCACATTTAAGTTCCTCCAATTGCATAAAAAAATCTCTTTTCATGGTTGATTTATTTGATTGAGGAAGCACATGAGATTCAGAGTTATTGTCACACATATTATTTGTTCTATTTTAATCTAGGACTGTCTCACCTCCTTTTTTTACCGCTTGCCATTTATTTATTGGAGAAACTGGGTCATTTGTCTCAGGTCTTGAGGAATGATTAATATTCTGCATTTGTCTGCTTATTTCCTTGTGGTATTGCTTCCTTGCGGTATTGTTTAACTTGTCTCTATCCCCTGTATTTCTTAAACTAAAAGTTGGTTTGAAAACTTTAATTAGATTTAGACTGAATTTTTTTAATAAGACTACTTGTGCTGTTTACTCCATATTGCATCAAACCTAAAGGCTCATAGTAAGTGGTTGTCCAAATTTTAGTGATGTTCAAGTTGGACCATTGGTTTTGGTGGTGGCAAGTTGATCCTCCCATTATTAAGGTTTCCTATCAGTTTTTTCTCTTAATGGCTTTTTACTCCCATTGCTAAGGTTTCCTATCAGTGTTTTCTCCTAATGGCTTTTTCTCATTGTACCGTTTCTTTTACATTTACTTTCTGCAGTTTTTCTCTAAGTAACTTTCCTTCATCAACTAGGACTATTTTAAATATATTACACAGGACTGATGAGATAAAAGCTCATTTTTTTCTCTTTAATTGCCATTTTCAAAATAACAAGTCACTGCCCTAACTACCTCTAATAATTTCTGATGAGTTCTTGTTAACTTTTTGTTTTTGCTCTTCTATTCTCTCTTTTAGAATATCATTATGACTCATTCATTTTTATACAATGATTTTTAGTGAATTGAAGTTATTATTTTTATGCTCAGATTATTCCATCTTTAGCCAAGCTGGCTCTTATGTCCTTTTGACATAACCCTATTATAGTTTGGTGGCTTCTTTGATTTTTGGCACAGCAAAAGATCTAATTCTCATCTTACAAATTTCCTGACCTGAACCTGAATCTGGCTATTTCTGTAAGGACCCCTAGTTTTTTGTTTTGTTTTGTTTTTTGTTTTTTTTAAATTGGCGAATAATATTTAGAGCTCACAACCTGACACTAGGTGCGGTCGCTGATTTTAGACCTATTCAATAGGCAGAGCTAACTTCTTATCATAGAAAAATTTAAATGTACCCAAAAGTTGCGAGAGTAGCATAAGAAATTCCTCATGTGCCATCATCCAGTTTTAGCAGATATCAATATTTTGCTCCTTTGGTTTTATCTAATTCTGACACTTTCTATAAAAAGCCCTTGAACATCTATGGTAGAAAAATGAGCAAGGAACAAGAAATAGAACTCCATAAATGAGGAACCACAAATGGAAAGCAAAAATAAACAAATGGGATTACATCAAACTAAAAAGCTTTTGCACAGGGAAGGAAATCATCAACAAAATTAAAAGGCAACCTATTGAATGGGAGAAGATATTTGCAAATGGTATAGCCAATAAAGGATTAATATCCAATTTATATGAATAACTCATACAACTCAATATGAAAACACCCAAACAATCTGGTTAAAAAATGGGCCAAGGTACGTCCCTTGTGGTGCAGTGCTTGAGAATCTGCCTGCCAATGCAGGGGACACAGGTTTGATCCCTGGTCTGGGAAGATCCCACATGCCATGGAGCAACTAAGCCCGTAAGCCACAACTACTGAGCCTGCATGCAACAACTACTGAAGTCTGCGTGCCTAGAGTGTCTGAGAAGCCACTGCAGTGAGAAGCCCGTGAACCACAATGAAGAGTACTCCCCACTCACTGCAACTAGAGAAAGCCCACGCATAGCAACAAAGACACAACATGGCCAAAAATAAATAAATAAATAAATAAATAAATAAATTTATTAAAAGAAATGGGCTGAGAATCTGAATAGATATTTCTCCGAAGAACACACTCAAATGCCTTGCAGACACAAGAAAAGATGTTCAACATCACTAATCATCAGGGAAATGCAACTCAAGACCACAACGAGATATTGCTGCACACCTGTCAGAGTGGTTGTCATCAAAAACACAACAGATAACAAGTGTTGGCAAGAATGTGGAGAAAAGGGCACCCTCGTGCGTTGTTGGTGGGAATGTAAATTGGAGCAGCCACTATGAAAAACTGTATGGAGGGTCCTCGAAAATTTAAAAATAGATCTACACATATGATCTAGCAATTCCAATTCTGGTAGTTACCCAAAGGAAACAAGAATACTAGTTTGAAAAGATATATGTACGTTTATATTCAGTGCAGCGCTACTTACAATAGCCAAGATATGGAAGTAACCTAAGTATCCATCAACAGATATGGTATATGTATATACACGCAATGGAATATTACTCAACCAGAAAAAGAATGAAATCTTGCCATTTGGGACAACGTGGATGGACCTAGAAGGTATTATGCTAAGTGAAATAAGTCAGACAAGGACAAATACCATATGATTTTACTTACACATGGAATCTAAAAAGTAAAGCAAATGAACAAACAAAACAAAACAGAAACAGAGTTATAGATACAGAGAGCAAACTGGTGGTTGCCAGAGGGGAGGGGGGATGGAGGTTTGGGTGAAGGGGATTAAGAGACAGAAACTTACAGTTATAAAATAAATGTCACGGGGGCGTAATACATAGCATAAGGAATATAGTCAGTAATACTGTAATAATTTTGTATGCTGACAGACAGTTATTAGACATTATGGTCATTGCTTGGTAATGTATTTAAATGTTGAATCACTATGTTGTACACCTGAAAGTAACATAATATTGTACATCAAATATACTTCAATAAAAAAGAAGGTAAATTACCATATGGAAAATTATAGGCTCTGTATTTTATGGATTTATTGAAAACATTAACATACATTTAAAACATTAACATTAACATTTATACATTTTAATCTAATTTGCTTTTATAATTCTTAATGTGAGATTAAGGGATGAGGAGATTTGGAGGAAGATGTGATTGGTATTGAAATCAGATACCAATGTAACATTTGTGCTTTGAATTTTTCCAATATACAGAGGGGAAAATTTTCAAAGAATAAGACTTGTCATGAGAAGGCTTCGAACCTGATCACTACATGCACAAAACACATACATTGTCTTGCCCGATCTGCATGAAACCTCCAATAGTGGTAATAACATGAGCCTCTCAATTGAAATAGCATGTTATATTTTGGGCAAAGAAACAGCAAGACAAAAAAACAAAGCAATTAGAATAAGAATTAAGATATAGAAAAGCCATTTAAAAAATAGTTGTAACACTTTGCAATGTCAGTAGCAATTCTGCCTCTGATGCAATATAAATCACATATTAGACTTTCAGCCTCCACGATAAATTCTTTATCAGCTCCACAAATTTAGAATATGTAAAAATATTCTATATTCTAAATACAGCACCATTATCCCACATGAACCAGCATAACACATCGGTTCAGTTCTCACAACTGTGATTCTGTAAAAGCAGATTTAGAGAATCACAAGAACAAATTAGCTATGTTGTTTAATGAAAGACTTTATTAAGGTACAAAATATATTTTGTTATAATTGACAAATAGTAATTTGCTTGCAGGCTTTCAATTTTGGATAGTCCAATTTGTCTAAAATCATCTTTCTTTAATATTTCCTTTGGTCAATTTCATTTTCCTTGTTTCTATTATTTAGTCTAAACATATCAGCATTATCTCTGATTTGTTCCAGTGTTATTAAATGTCTACAATTTGCTGGGCGCTGGCTAGAAAAGGGAAGGGATACAAAGATAAGATATTTTTATACATTTGTAATGTAGATACAGAAAAATTGCTAAAATGTAAGTCAGAAACAGTGTAAGTGACTAATCATTTAGAAATAATCCATCAACATTTTTCTAGTTCATTAGATTTGTAATTTTAATGTAAATGTTGAGAATTTATTCTTGTCATTATGTAAAAGCATGTTCTTTAATCTCTAGCAAAAGCGTCATAAATTATATTTTGACAAACTGTGTGACAACTGAGTAAAAAAAGTTTATTAACTTTTTAAATTAAATCAAAATTATAATTCAAATGAGCTTTGGAAAACACTCACTCTTGTCTGATTAGTTATTTTAATCACGCATCTACAATAATCATTGCACTTTAACATTCAAAATTGACAGTCATTCTCTCATGTCACATAGTAGAAGTACAGAGACTATTCCTCAATACCTTCTGCAGAAACTATGACCCTACTAATGCCAAAGGCAAGGTTGATTATGACCAGACAGCAGGTACACAGGAAGTCAAGCTGCCCTCTTCTTGAATGCTACCTCTCTTCTGACTATTGTATTGTGTACCACGGTGCGGGAGGAGGTCAGCATGAGGACGTGACTGCTGGTTGTCCTGTGAACTGGGCCTGGGCCGTGGAAGGCTCCTCACCCCCTCCTCATCCTTGGGGTGAAACTTCTGCCCACCCTTCCCACAGTGGGAGCCGTTTTCAAGGATGCAGCCTTGAGAGAGCAATGTGTTGTTAAGATCTGGACAGAATAGGTGACTGAACCCCATTAAGGCCTCTCTAAAAACTCTTAAGATTCTGGCAGGCAGGTATGGAGATGTACTGGTCTTGCAGCTGCCCAAGACAAGTCTCATCTGTAACTCCCTTGCTTATTATGTCCACCACCTACCTGGCGTGGCTGCCACTTTCTTTGGTCTCTCCCTGACCTCCATGAACGGAGCCCAGTTTCAGATTTCAGCTGGGAAGCTCCTGAGGGTGCCAACCAACAACGGAAGGGTCTGCCTCACTCTTCTGTCTCTCCTTGTCCTCTGTGTTCCAGGCCAGTTTCGAATTTCATCCAGGAGAAGTCCCGAGGTTGTGAACCAACATATGGTAAGACAATTTTGTTCTGTTTTGTTTTGTTTTTTTTAAGCTGAAATGTTTATCCTAGAGCAGTATAAAATTGGAAGGTGGGAGTTTTAACTTTAAATGTGCTCCTGTGGTCTACAGAAGAGTGATGAAGCCTTATTCTAAGACCCGTTCTCATCTTCATTCCCAATTTGCTCTCCTCTCACTGTCTCCTGCCCTCCGTCCCCTCATCAAGTACTCCCCTTTCTTGGATCCTGACCCCTCCCTGAGGAGACTCCAACTCTCTCCACGTGATAGGAGAATCTTAAGAGGTTCCTGGCCCCAGAGCTTTTCATTGCCAAGAGCCTTACTTCTGGTTAGAGTCTCCTGGTCTGAAGGGGTAGGAGGGAGGCTGCCCTCTGGAGCTCCAGTGAGTTAGATGTTTGACTTTGCTTCAGGCTCTCCACCAACAATGACTGAGGCTCTTTTCTTCCAGAATTTACGTAAGTACAAACATACCCTACGAATCTTAGTTTTCTTCTGAAAACCAATCTATTCCTAATATGAAGAATTTAGATTCTTCTTATTAATACAACACCATACTAAGCTTCAGAAAGTAGTAGTGTTAAAGTACTAGGGTGAGTCAAAAATTATCTGCACTCTGGTTATATCAAAACTTCTGTTGGCCGCCCTGTCTTATCAGCACTGTCTGTTCAAGGCTACTGTCTTCCCAGTCACTGCTGTGTAGGTGTGAATGTGTTATATCAGTTCATTTGTAACTGCGGTGTGAGAAAAAAATGGATGCCCCACTTGTGATTTGCATGAAAGAAGAGCAGTGTGCAGTGGTTCATTTTGTGTGGCCTGAGGGTGTACTTAGTGCCATTATTTATCGAAGACTTTGTGTGCAGTATGGAGAAAGTGTTTTGTAGCGAAGAAGTGTGTATGAATGGATACAGAAATTCAAGGAAGGTCACACAAGTGTTGGCCATCAAGAAGGAGCTGGACTCCCATCCACGTCCACGGCTGATGACAACATTGAGTGTACATGTGAAATGGTTCTGTTGAATAGAAGAGTGACAGTGGATTATGTGGTGAATCATTTGCAAATCAGCCATGGCTCTGCCTATGAAATAATCCACGACGGACTTAGGTTTCGAAAAGTTTGTGCTGAAGCCTAAACTTTGGATTAAACACAGAGGGCTGCTATCCAAGGGCTTTGTGATCTTGAGTGACAATGCACGTCTGCACACTTGTGCCCACACTGTCGACACTGTGCAAAACTTCGTTTTGAGATATTAAAGCATCCTCCCTATAGTTCTGATCTTGCTCCATCAGACTTTCACCTGTTTGGTCCCCTGAGAAACGGCCCTATGAGGATGAAGATTCACTTCTGATGAAGAAGTGAAGGCAGCAGTGCATTTGTGGCTTGCAGCTCAGCCTAAAACATTTTTTTTAACAGATCCTCAGAAATGAGTCTCCTTTTATTTATTTATTATTTTAAAAAAATTTTATTTATTTATTGGCTGCATTGGGTCTTCATTGGGGTGCACAGGCTTTCTCTAGTTGCAGACAGCAGGGGCTACTCTTTGTTGTGGTGCACGGGCTTCTCATTGTGGTGGCTTTTCTTGTTGTAGAGCATGAGCTCTAGGTGCACAGGCTTCAGTAGTTGTGGCTCGTGAGCTCTCGGGCACAGGCTCAGTAGTTGTAGCACAGGGGCTTACTTGCTTCATGGCATGTGGGATCTTCCTGGACCAGGGCTGGAACTCGTGTCCCCTGCATTGGCAGGCAGATTCTTAACCACTGCACCACCAGGGAAGTCCTCTAAACATTTTTTAATGAGGAAATATGAAAGCTTGTTGACAGATGGGCAAAGTGTATTGAAAAGCAAGGAGATTATGTCAAAAATGATGCATTTGTCTTTTCTAAAAGTTAATTAAAGTAAATTCTACAGCGAGACTGAAGATAATTTTTGACTCATCCTCGTAATTAACAAGGAGGCCATTAGACCAAGGTGGCTCTAAAGCCTGGGCTGTCTGTGTAAACAAACCAACACCTAAACCAGAGTCAATTTCTGCAGATGCCTCAAGGTCAGGAAATGGAAACCTGAGGACATCCAATCACAAAGAGCAAAGTAGGCTTTCCCAAATAAGGCAGCTCTTAAGCTACAGCCAATCAAATAATTTCCTTGCATTTTTCCTTTATCTGCTCTATAAAAGCCTTTTCTCTGGCTCCTGTTGAGCACCCCAATCAGTTTCAGTTTGATTTGAATCACTGTATGCTCAAATAAACTTTTTAAGAGTTTAATATACCTTAGTTTATCTTTTAACTACTGTATATTATTATTATTAATAGTGTGCAATTATTATTGTGCTAAGGGAACATAGAGGTGATGTATTATTTACATAGGTATTTAATAGTGTTGGATAGGGTCACCAGTAATGCCAATACTTTAAGTCTGGGTGCAATTTTCCTCTCTGTAACGTGATGAATTTCAATTCATTTTGTCCCCAAAATATTAACCTCAAGCAACAGATATAATATATTCCCAAGACAGAAACCTGGGAATCAAGGTTCTTTCTTCTTGTCAAGTCTAATTCGCCATCGTGTCCAGTTAATCCTACTTCACAGTTATCTCTTGACTCTGTTTTCTTTTTCCCACCCCCTTTCTTGTACTATAGGACCTATAGGATACATTCTAAACTTTGAATACAAGGCACTTTACATCTGACCCTTGCCTACCTACTTTGTGGCCTCATTTGTAGTAGCTACTACTCATTTGTGGTCAGAAAAATGCAGCACTCAGGTTTCCTTCTGAAGGAAGCGTAATTGACTGATGGCCGCAGATGCTGTCCTTCTGGATTCACTCTTGTGTTCACGTAAAGGCCATGTTTCCCACAGACTTCTCTCAGTCAAAATCTGAGTAGCCTGGGGATTTGTTCTAATGCACGCCCATTCTTATGAGTTACAGGATTCCTTGAATAGGTGACTTTGGCTGGAGGACCCCCCTGAGCTCTGCCTGGCTGAGGCTTTCTTAGAACTGTGCCACATCTGAGACCCTGCCTATACAACCCTCCTCCATCCTCTCTCTCTCACAGGAGGCAGACCTGCATCACGATCTGAAGGCTTTTCCTACCTCTTCCAACTGCTTCTTCTTCTCCTTCAAGGGATTATCCCCCAATAAGTCTTTTGTACACCTAATCCCATCTTGGCATTTTCTTTGTGGAGGACCCAAACTAACAAAAGTGGTGCCAGGAATGATTTGAAGAAAACTATAGGGACAAGTGGGGATTTATAGCCAAGGAGCATGGTGGGGGATCAGTGTATGGAAAATTACTAAGAAGAAACATCAGGGGTAAGAAAGGATTCTGGCTAAACTGACTTGACAGGATTCTTGCTGAAGACAGGTTAGGGTGATCAGATGTCACTTGGAGGATGGTGAGAAATGAGAAATTTGATCAGATACAGAGGGTGGGGGATTCTCTCTGAACTGACTTAATGGATTCTTGCTGAACTAGGTATGCAGGCCCAGCCAGGTTGGACACTGAAGCCCAAGGTCAAAGCCTAATTGAGAAGAGAGCCTAGAAGAGCCTGACTAAAGTTTGGCTAAATAGAGAGTTTCTGTCCAACAGTAAGAAGTGATCACATACGTACTGCTACCTTTTTACTGCTAATGTGAATAGGAAATTTTTTTTTTCTTTTGAATAGGAAGTATTAATCTTGTGTAAACTGCAGGGTCCAGAGAAAATCACACTATGATTTTATTTGGAGGCAATAGCATTCAGTAGATCTTAAGGGCAATTTTAAGGGGAAAAGAAAATGTTATAGGAAATCCACATGCATTTTTTGAAGGAGGTATAAAAAGGAGAAGCAATAAACCAGTTATATCTTCAATACCTTAATGACTGAGGAAGCAGTGGGTAAGTATTTTCAGAACCAGTAAAGCCTCCACTTTATTCTAGGAAAATGAATTATGGTGCCTGCTGCATTCACAACCCTTGCACAGCTCTACCCATCTCCCTCACCCCTATACTCACAGTATATATGAAAAAGACAAGCCAAAACAGTCACATAATATAAAATAGCCCCCTTGGCTACATGTATTGGATTAGGAGCACCTGATCTAATGGCAGCCAGTGCATAAATCTGTCTGTAACCTATGACATGTTTGACTTAGCATGAAATGATG
Source organism: Hippopotamus amphibius kiboko (assembly GCF_030028045.1). NCBI lineage: Eukaryota > Metazoa > Chordata > Mammalia > Artiodactyla > Hippopotamidae > Hippopotamus > Hippopotamus amphibius. The sequence goes on from NC_080188.1 coordinate 55,288,752, forward strand.
ATCCGGGCCAATCATATTCTTACTCCCACTTACATGACTGAGAAAAGAGAGAATCAGACAGTTAATCGTGGGTTTGAAGCCAAAGATGCATAGAGAGAGGCCCTTGAGATAGATTTGGAGCTACATATGAGGTATTAGATTTAGGTCTATGAAAAGTCAGGACAATCTGAGTTATAAGCAGAAGCTATCAGGTGGGGAAAAGTTCCAGAATACAAAGAGAAAAAACTGGGCTAGTTGGTATAGTAGATTAAAGATGTTTGCAAATTCTCTGACACTTTGTCAAAGCTGAGGTAGACTTTTTTTTTAAATTTTATTATTTTTTTTGGACTGCTTGACCACAGCTTAAAGTATAGTGGGAGCAATCCTGTGCCACTTTGGACTCTCAAGAGACTGTTAGTTTCCAATTCCCATTTCTTCAAGTACTTACTCTAGGAAATATGCGACATGCTGTGCCACCAAAAGGCTCATGGAGAGGCCTGTGTGGAGAACTAAGGCCCCGATCGATAGCCTGGGGTGAGCTCCCAGCCAACAGTTGCACCGATTTGCCAGGCATGTGAGTAGGTCATGATGGAAGTGGGTCCTTCAGGTGTAGCTGAGCTGCCCCTACTGATACCACGCGGACCAGGATAGACCCATCTACAGCCAGCTCTGCCCAGATTGTGGGTTCATGAGCAGAATAAATGACTGATGTTGGTATTTTTACTTACTATTTTTATTTTTAAAAATGTATTTATTTATTATCTATCTATCTATTTATTTATTGGCTGCGTTGGGTTTTTGTTGCTGCACGAGGGCTTTCTCTAGTTGTGGTGAGCAGGGGTTACTCTTCGTTCTGGTGCAAGGGCTTCTCAGGTTGTGAAGCACGGGCTCTAGGTGCTCAGCCTCCAGTAGTTGCAGCACATGGGCTCAGTTGTTGTGGCTCTGGGGCTCTAGAACGCAGGCTTAGTAGTTGTGGTGCACAGGCTTAGTGGCTCTGCGGCATGTGGGATCTTCCCAGGCCAGGGCTGGAACCCGTGTCCCCTGCATTGGCAGGCGGATTCTTAACCACTGCGCCACCAGGGAAGCCCTGTTTTTATTTTTAGTTGTGGTGAAATGCACATAACATGAATGTTGTCATCCTAACCATTTTTAAGTATTCAGCTCGCTGTCATTTACATGTATTCATACTGCTGTGCAGCCATAATCACCTCTCACCTCCAGAAGGTTTTCATTGTACAAAACTGAGACTTTATACACGGTGAGCAACATCTCCCCATTCCTCTTTTCCCTCAGCCCTGGCAATCACCATTCTGCTTTCTGTCTCTGTTAATTTGACTCTTCTGGGAACCTCACATAAGTGGAACCACACAGTATTTGTCTTCTGGTGACTGGCTTATTTCACTAGGCATAATGTCCTCAAGGTTCATCCATGTTGTAGCACGCGTCAGAATTTCCTTTTTTTTCAAGTCTGTATTAAATTCCATTATATATTTATATCACATTTTGTTTATTCATTCACCTGTTGATAGACACTTGGGTTGCTTCCACCTTTTGGTTATCATCAATAATGCTGCTATGAACATGAATGTGTAAATATCTGTTTGAACCTCTGCTTTTAATTACTTTGATATCTACTCAGAAGTGGAATTGCTCACTGCCATTTGTTTCTGAAAAGTGGAAGTAAACTGAGTACCATTCCACTTGTTATGAGTGAACCAAACTGGTCAAATGAAAGAAATTCCTTTAGTATAGGAAAGAGTAGGAAACAAATCACTAAACATACAAACGTAAATTTTCTAGATAAAAAATTTGACAAGGTATGGCAAATTAAATGTTTTTATGGGATATTATGGTGCCTTGTTCTACAAATTAAATTTCTTAGTCAACAGGTATGGTCAAAACAAGACAACTTTTCCCCAAGTCATTCAAACATTCGTGAATTCTTGCAAGTGCAGATGTTCCAGAGCTTTATAATATTATAAATATGTTCACAAGTGAGTTTATTTTTATACAATTTACCACTTAAAAAGACATGCTTTATTTTGTCTCTGACTTGTATTAGTCTTTGGATTTTTTGTGATTGTCCTAAGATTCACAGGTTAACAGAACCATTGATTTTAACCATTAGCTTCAAGCTCATATTTTCTCTAAACTCTCATCAGTAGTAAAACCTGCTACCTTCCATTTGCCTATATCACTACCTTAATAGACTCTCTGAAAGGGGAAATGAAGAGCATTGAAATAACTAGAAGATAGTGAAGATCTCAAGCATTAAGACAGAAAATTGTCATAGCTAATCATTTCCTGAATATTTGAGTTAGAAGTGTGAACTATCATAAAAAGTGTTGATATGTGAAGGGGTTTAATGTGTGTGGTATGTTACATGTGTTTTTTTGCATCACTTAGACTGTCGGAGCTCAGAGAAATAGTTCTTGACCCCAGCTGCCTGATATTAGCATCACCTGGGGAGCTTTAAAAAATACCCATGCTCAGGTCCTACCCTATAGCACTGAGTCAGAATATCTGGGGATAGGATTTCATCAAGATATTTTTTGAAGTTCTCCAGATGATTCTAATGAGCACCCAGAGTAGAGAACAACTGGACAGAAGGATAGAAACTGTGTTTGTACATTTTGGACATTTTGCCCAAGGCCAACTACACTTTGAGTGCTCATTAAACATTAAGGATTTCTCTATTGGACTAGGTCTTTTAGTAATAGATGAGGCTTCAATTAGATAGCTAGCCACTCTATTCTATAGAGCTTTCAGTTTTCAAGTTCGCATAGATAAGATGAACAGTATCCACGACAACGGCAGATGTGATTCCTCCATTCCCTAGCTTTCTGTTTCCTTTGGGACATTCTGTTCCCTTGGATGACATTTGGGGCAGCTCATACACTCTAACAGCCATCTGGCATAGCTGGTGATTTGAGCTCTTCTTCATCTATGTCTTTTTAACTTTATAATCCTAAGGCTATGCCTAATGTATGATATCAGTTCACATATGCTTTAAAAAATTACACGTTTGCATGTTATGCTAAAATATACTGATCGATTAATTTAGTTTTCAAGCATTTACCGAATGTGTGTTTCACGGTCAATACTTAAGGGTCGATCCTTGCCCTTAAGAACCTTACATTCCAAGTGATAACGTTAGTACCCTATTTCATACCATCAAATCTATTTCATGATTTAGGTTCTCAAACTTGTGTATGGTAGTAACCAAGGTTCTCCAGGGGAACAGAACCAACAGGATGTGTATATATAAAGAGATTTATTGTAAGGAATTGGTGCACAGGATTATGGAAGCTGGCAAGTCCAAATCTGCAGCGTGGACCAGCAGGCAGAGACTCAGGAGAACTAACGTTCCAGTTCCAGTCCAAAGGCCAGCAGGATGGAGACCCAGGAGAGCTGATAGTGCTCATGAAGTCCAAAGGCAATTTTCTGGAGAATTCCCTATTGCCTGCGGAGGCAGGTCTTCAGCTGATTGGATGTAGTCTAAATAGAGGGAAATATGTTTACTCAAAGTTCACTGATTAAATGCTAGTACCATCCAAAAACACCCTCCTAGGTGACACATAAAATTATCCATCACAGGTGCTCACAGCTGGGGATGATGATGCCGATGGTGATAACGGGTCCACTATATTGTGTGTTTAGCATGTGCCAGACACTGTGCTACCAGTACCCATCTTTTAATTCTTACATCAACCCTATGAGGGACTTGCTGCTACTACTGTCATCATACAGATGAGGAAATGGAGACTTGTAACTGTCCAAGCCACAGTCGGTAAGTCTTGGTTCTATGATTTAAACCCAGATCTGCCTGGCTTATAGCCCTTGCCCTTAGCCACCACAGAGCTCCACAAAGATGCTTTTGGAAGTTTCCTTTCTGCTCTCCTCTGAAGTTTGCTATTAAGGGGGAAAATGACATTTTTTTGTACCTTACAGAGGAGAATTTTTCATTATTTGCAATGTTTTATTTAATACTAACTTGAAATACTGAGGGCAAGAGCATTCTAATGTGTTAAGTTCAGAGGGAAGACCTATCACTTTCCACTGGAAATTTTTTATTAAAATTAAATGTGCCTCCACTTCTTCGTATTAAAATGGAGAGGAGATACTTCTCACTAAAGGTTTACAAAGTGCCTTGAGATCCTCAAGTGAGATATACTTCAGGGGGAGGTGTTGCTATGCTGAGTTAAATAATTGAGTCAATTAACTTCATTTCCTCTGATCAATGTAAAAGGTTAATATTGCTTCTTGGTTCTTCTGACTTAATTGCATAGGTCATATTATGAGCATGAAAGTAATGTTGTCAGGAGAGCTGAGCTGAAAATCTGTTAGAACGGGAATCATGATTTTACTCTTCATAAGAATGGATAAAATTGGCTGAGTCACACAAATCATCGTTCAGTACAGTATCTTTCATGTCTCTGGTTCTCTTTGCATTAATTTTAACTAATTATTTAGTTAACTGGCAATTATTACTTCAAAAACCTTTTATTAAGTGCTTCTAATGTGACTGGTGGCTAACACCTGTTTAGAACTTTGTAAAGCAGCTTTATGCGCATCTCATTATTCTTGCCTCTGTTCCAAGATGGAGAGTATTAGTTCTTTTCCTTAGGCACTTATTATTTTTGCCATGGTCCCACTCCTTTTCAAAAGTTAATTTTGTATTAATACAATTTTACTGATGAAGCTAAAAATCCGGGCTCCCTTCAGAGACAAGTGTATAACTGCTGATGTCCAAAGTGTATGGTTTTCACTGACATCTTCCTGCTTGATTCTCCCATTTCAGTCAGTGAGATTAGTTTTTACCATCTGTAATTCTTTAGTTGAACAAATCAAGAGTATATTGTTCTTGTCATTTCCTTCTGAAAGTATCAAGGATCCGATCAAAGTATCAGATTTTTGGAACACTAGTTTTGAGAAAATGTTATAGTGTTGCAGAAATCAAATCAGACTGTCGGGAAACCAAGCCCCACACTCAGAGGGTTGGAGAACTCAGGTTTATTAAGAGGGCAGTCCCAGACGAACTAACGCTCTAAAGTTCTGGGGTCCCAAGCTCAGGATGAGCTTTACTTTTATAGGGGTCAGTGCACATGGTTACAGTTAGTATTGGTTGATTGGTTACCTGGTTACTATAGGTTACGGGCAGTTATAGAGTGTGGGAGTTGCTATGGGTTACATGCAGGGGGTTTCCAAACAGAAACTTGCAGGAGCAAGAGAAGAACATTCCATACTTATCAGAACATCTTAAGGTTACAGTTGATTGCTAGGTCATCTTGTTCTTATTTCAGTGCAGCAAGATGTTACAGAAGCAGAGCAAGCATGAAGTTATTTCTAGCTGAGTGCAAACTTCTAATTTTCCTCTTCAATAGGATGAGAAGAAAAGCCTTATTATGCTTTGTATTGGTATTTAAATGAAGTGTTAGACATGAGAGGATCATATTGTAAAGGCACATGATAGTGTTTGGAAAAGAAATTCAAATATGATCAATCAATGCTTGCCTAGCCTAGGCCCCTATATATGGCAAAAATTACAGTAGCTGGAAATGTCTACAAGTATAAGGCACCTTTCTGAACTGGATTTTCCTCTCCTCCTTAATGATAAATATAGTATTCACCATTTCCCACTAACCATACTATGCTTTGCTTTATGCTGTCAATTAACTGCCAAATCATTTCCAATATGCTGGACTATGTATTGCATGTTAACATGTCATGAGATCATTATGACTGTGGACAAAGCAAGGTTTCAGTTGGATCTTTACTCTAGTAGGTTTGAAACCATGCACCTCAGATTGAGACTCGAACCCAGCCAAAACCCAGTGTCTTCCAACTGACATCACACAACTGGTTTCAGGACTTAATGAAGCTCAGGTTCTTGATGTTTCATAGCAGAAAGAATTCAATGAGAGACAAGATCATAGGTAAGAAGTGGATTTATTTAGAGAGAAACACACTCCATAGACAGTGAAGGTGAGAAAGGCACCAGGGTATGGGGTTGTCAATTTTTATAGGGGTGGGTAGTTTCATAGGCTAATGAGTGGGAGGAGCATTCCAGCTATTTTGGGGAAAGGGTGGGGAGTTCCAGGAATTGGGCCACTGCCCACTTTTTAATCCTTATGGTCTAGCTTTGGAACTGACATGGCGCCTGTGGGTGTGTCATTTAGCTTGCTGATGTGTTATAATGAGTGTATACTGAGGCTCAAGGTCTAGTAGAATTTGACTTGTCTGCCATTTTGGACCCATTTGATTCTAATCAGTTCATGTCATATCCCCTGGCTATATCATTCTTTCAAAGGTCATGCCCTGCCCCCTTACCTATTACTTCAGGTTGACTTCATTTTTATTGATACTTAAAATCAACATTCCTGGAGCCCTGAGCTTCACTAACTGTTTTAGGACTATATAGAGATATTTATCTTTCCATATTTTTCTGGCAAATGCAGTGATCATAAACACAAAATTAATTCACACGAGCTGAAGGCTTGCAGAGCCTCATAGTTTTATTTTATTAAACACTTTAAAGTTAATGAGAAAACCTCTTGCTGACCTTTTGGGGAATATTTTTTTATCCCCCAGTTGAATGGGATTCGTCAAAACATTATCCAGGCCACATTTTTAAAGTGAAGCCTAAGCAGGAGGGGTATGAATAAGACAGCATGCTCTTGTCCCCCCTCTTCTCAGATTTCCCTATAAAATTGACAAAATAAGATCTGAGACTTGAACTTGACTTTGGAGTGGAAATAAATGAAGTAGACCTTCTGATTCAGGGCTCCTTAGGCCTATCTAGCGTAGTAAAGGGGTTTCTACTTTGTCTAATCTAGAAAATTGGGGTTTAACATTGGAGTTTGTTAACAGACCCAGGCAGTAATAAAGTGACTTTGTTTTGATTCATCATATGCCATATACGTCCTTTACAACATTGTGGGGAGAGGTGGGTTAAGGAAGGTTTGGGTATTAATGTGTGTTAGCAAAGACCACCATAATAGATCTTGATTTTATCTTAATGGCATCCACTCCGTGAACACTTTAATCTAGCACCTTATTGGACTACCAGCCCAGGTATAATAACAGAGCCTCAAATTAAGCTCAGGTGGTCCATTTCCACCTGCAAACTCAAACCAGAGTCTTTAATCTCACTATTTCTAATGAACACTCATACTTGCCTTTTTCAGAGAAAAAAGAGGGGATGGGGAAGCATACGTGTTTAGTTGAAGCTTAGAGTAATGGACCAATCAGTAAACCTGCACTCTGATCTCTGGGGGCAGATAGGGGTAGAGGTGATGAGGATACCTAAGTATAACAATTAAATTTAAATACTCTCAGAGAAGATATAGAAACAAAGCATTTGGTAATATTTATTGAGTACTTTCTCTGTCCTATTTCTGTTTATTCTATTGCACCCTTGTATAACTTTCACCACCACTGTGTGGCCAGCTAAATTTTACAGGTTAGGAAAGTGGGACTTTGAGATGTTAATGTTTTAGAGGTCATACAGGTAGTTAAGGGCTAGCCCCAGGGTTCTTTCTCTATACTGTTGTACTCCAGAGCCAGCCTCCCTAATTGCTATGCTAGTCTGTCTCTATCATATACATATATCAGTATGGCTTAATTTTTTAGTTTAAATATTTGGTTCTATTATGAAAATATTATTATGCTGGGCAACTGCCCTCCTAAATATCAGCATTCCAATCATATGCTATTCACTAGGACTCTTTGTAAGTGTGATACTCTTTGGATGCTAAACAATCGTGAACAATAATTAAAATTATATTTTTCCCCTACTGAGAAGAAATCTCCAGAGTTTTCTTGCTTAAAGGTCTGTACTAAATAATTATTCTATGATTTTTCTGTGTTTTTTTTTCTGTAATACATGATAGTTCTTAGATATTAACATTTAATTTAATTTGAATCAGAAATAGAGCCAATCTTGAATATAAGGTCTTGTATCTTTAGAGCTTGAATACAAGATCTAAAGCTTAAAGTCTTTCATGTATTCATTTTGGAAAATAGTTCTGTATGGCTGGAATAAAGAGCCCATGAGTGTGTAGAGAAATAAAGATGTGATTGAAAAAGTAGACTGGGGCCCAGTTGTGATATGGCCCACATGCAAGCGTTGTGTTGCAGAAAACTGATCCCATGAGAGACCAAGCACCACACTCAGAGGGTTGGAGAACTCAAGTTTATTGAGCTGGGGGACCCAGATGAGCTAATGCTCCAAAATTCTGGGGCCCCATTTCAGGAGACTCTTTTCCTTTTATAGGTTAAGTCATACAGCTATAATTGGCACAGACTGATTGGTTGGTTTAAACAAGGCTCTAGTTGAGTTTGGCACAAACTGATTGGTTACATAATTACTATAGGTCAGGGCAGTTACAGAGCACAGGAGTTGCTATGGGTTACATGCTGGGTGGGGTGGGGGGTGGGGGTGGTTTCCAAACAGAAACTTGCATGAGCAGGAGCAGGACATTCCGTACTTATCAGAACATCTTAAGGTTACAGGTGATAACTAGGCCATCTTGTTCTCATCACAGCACAGCAAGCAGTCTTTACAGAAACAGAGGTAGCATAAAGTTATAAACTTCAAATTTTCCCCCATCAGTTGGAATCGTGTTGCTTTTAGCTTTTGGAATACCCCACACTTTGGAATTAGTCTTTCTTAGATACAGTACCTGGAACATAGTAGGTGCTTATTAACCCTTGAAGGGAAACCAACTCTGGCAATACAACAAAATTTTTTTTTTTTGGCGCACGGGCTCAGTTGCTCCATGGCATGTGGGATCTTCCTGGAGCAGGGATCGAACCTGTGTCCTCTGCATTGGCAGGCGGATTCTTAACCACTGCACCACCTAGGAAGCCCACAACAAAATTTTAATAGAACATTGTTAAGAATCACAGCTGGATTAATGTCTTAATATTCTTATTTTTAGTAGCAAAACTAGTTTTGGGAAGAAAACATAAAGGAATATTAGAGAAGGACTAATTTTAAATAAGATAATACTATGAGGAAGAAAGGTTTCTGGAATACCATTTAATGCAATGCCTACTGTACAGGAAGAGGCTCAAGAAATGTTGAATAAATTAATGAAAGTGATTAAAAAGTATACATTGTGTGTGTGTGTGTGTATGTGCACATACTTACAGATCATACCAGCAAATGACAAATACATTTAAAAAATGAAAGTTTAATGTATTCAAATACATGCACATAAAACTCAAGTTTAAACTTTGGAAAAACCTAATGGGAAGCCACATTTAACAAAGCTTATTTTTTTTTTTGTATTTATCCACTGCTGTTAAGACTTTTTACAGCTTCCTTAATATCTCAAGTTCCCCAATGCAATACTGTAATAATTTAGAAAAGAAAATCTGAAAGATATTGTTGAAGAATAATTAGCATTTAACTGGCTGTGAATGCAGGCATGAAACAATGTCCCAGGGGTAGCGGATAGGAAAAAGACAATGAAGAAGAGGAAAGTAATCATTATCAAAACAACAAAAGATAATGCTTTTTTAGACTTCAGGTTGTAACATCTTTGAAATACAATTGAAGATTTTGGTAACAGAGAGTGGTTTGTGGGACACCTGAACACTCCTGCTTTATTTGGTTTTGGGCAACTTAAAATTAATATTGTGTCTACAGAGCAAGTGTGGCTTTGTAAAACAGTAATCTTGAACCATACCATCCTTCTTCTTCTTCCATGTAGGATCTGTTTCTTTGATTTTAACCTTTGCTTTTTGCTACTTTTGTTATTATAATCATACATGATGGCCTGCCTAAGGGAACCCTGCCCCTCTGCCTGAATGTTAAACTAAAGTGCTCCTTTTTGGTAACAGATTGTATGAGTTTCTTTGCCTTTAGGTGATCTGTGTTTGTTTTCTTTAAATCCTTTTGTGACTGGTTAACTGAATAAGTATTGTTTCACAGTGACCTATGATCCTGTTGTGTTTTAAAATTTTTTTGATATTTTTAACAAACTTCCCAAATATCAAAATCTGACTAAAGCCTTTTAGCCTCCAGCTGACTCTGGGAGACTTTGAAAGGACATCTCCGAGACATCTCAGAGAGAGATGTCAAACTAAGTTTATTTGGTATGTTGAATTACTTCAAAAACATTGTCAAGTGATTGGAGATGTACCTTAGGTTATAGTGTATGGATAAATGCCATTTATATAGATACTCCAAAATTTATATGGAATCCCTAACATCTGATATGTCTTGATATGTTATCAATCATACTAGTTATTCTCAAATGTTATATCCAAGTTTCCTGCTAGTTGCATTGTACTCAAATCTTTAACCATGCTATTTTAAGTTTTGCTCTGATGCTTTTACAAAATGAAGATTTTCAAGAGGACTGATAAAAAGGAAATTTTTAACAAATATGAGTTTCTGATAGCCTTTAGATATTATCACTGGACTGGCTAACAAATGACAAAACTAATGGGAAACCTGATTATTTCATCTAGATCAATGGGAATTAATTACATGGGACTAAATGAACTGGTAAATATGATTTATAACTCTATGATTTTGGGAAATATACTGGCTTTAATCCTTGTTTTTCAGAAAAACCTTTTCTTTTATGCTAATCGTTGTTTTAATTTGTTCTTTGTTTCCAAATTGTTTGTGTGCTGTGTCTCCCTGCTGCACTATGTCTTTGTCAACGTTACTAGCTGCATTACTTATATCTTGTCTATTTTATAAGATTGTAGTCTCTTGTAGTACCCAGTGTATAAACAGGCCTCCAACAAAACTTCTATGGTTAAACATCTTAAGGAAATAGGTCACATTTATAACATAAAATAATTACAATGATGTGATTCTAGGTATGGGAAGAAGCAACAGGGAAAAATGTCTCTGGATCATAATTAGACAGGGGATCCAGAGAATCTTTAATAATCAATAGTGCCCAATCCAAAAATTAGCACCTGGAGTGGCATATCAAGAATTTTCGCCTGAACTGGAATGAGCCTCCCAGCACTGCGGGACAAAATTTGATCATGAAAAGTCTTCCAAATATCAGTTAAATTCCTGACCAAGAGGAGAGGATCAGTCATTGGCAGCTGCAGCCCTCCAACATGAGCTGGTGAACCCTGAGGAAACTCAAGAAGGAGAAGAATACCTGCCATCTAGCAGCCATCAGAATGCAGCCACTCCCTATGGTGAGGAAACTCAGGATGTGAAAACAGAGGATACAGGCCCCAGACAGCTACGGTACATATCAAAAAAAAAAAAAAAAAAAAAAAAAGATTTCAGTGAGCCCAGACTCTTACATCTTTCCATACATAGAAAAACACTAAATTCCTTAACTTGAAATGCAGCCTCCTGGTCTTGAAGCCCTCAAAATTCCTGATAACCCTCAACTTTTCAGTTGTAAATATTTTTAAGTCTACAGTTGGAAAGTAGACACTTCCAAAGCAGAACAAAAGACAAATCTCAACATTTGGGACACTGACAGTGTTGGCAGACACTCCCAGAAAGATCCATCTGATGGAGCAGTTAGAATGCTGCCACCTCTTTTTCCACAAGATTGTGGAGTGGACATTGACAGTGTGGAATTGCAACAGGAAAGAGCTAAATCAGACTCCATGTTGGGTCTGTTTCTTTGATTTTAACCTTTGCTTTTTGCCGCTTTTGTTATTATAATCATACATGATGGCCTGCCTCAGGGGACCCTGTCCCACTGCCTGAATGTTAAAGTGCCTATGTTCAGCTCACAGACAGACAATCTACCCTGCCCATCTGTGAGTGGTTGCAGGAAAGAAGAAATTAACACATCCCCTCACCGAGGCTGGTCATTCCAGGAGATGTTTTGCAAGACAGATAGCCCTTTTTACTTTACTTCCCCAGGCTTCTCCCTCTCTATTCTGCCCTTTTACTTTACTTCCTCACCATCTCTCCCTCTCTGATTCTATAAAAGAAACTAGCATCCAGACCTGATAAGATGGTTTTTCAGAGACACTAGTCTGCCACCTTCTTGGTCTGCTGGCTTTCCAAATAAAGTCATATTCCTTGCCTCAACACCTCATCTCTGATTCATTGGCCTGTCCTGTGGTGAGCAGAGTGAGCTTGGACTTGGTAACAATTCTACATGAATTCCCTCCTACATGAGCATCTCAAGCCAGTCAACTTCAGAGGCTGAGTCTAAAGTTGAACCTCAAGTGTGTAGAATTTTGTAGAATCATTAGAGGTATGTTAGAGTTTGCTTTTGTTAGAAAAATCAAGCACAAAGAAAGCAACATTTTAATTTTGTTAAGTTTTTATTCAGTTTTAAAATAACACCATCTTTGGTAGGGGGATACTGAAATTCTTTATCTCCAGCTTTGATCTTTTGTGACTATGCCAGTGCCACATTTTTTTTGCATCTCTATAGGACTTTTCTATTTAGGTGTTCTGCTAAAACTTTACATTCTTCCTCCAACCAAATTTGAACTCTCCTAATCAACACCCTGTTAATAAATTTTAGAATAATTTTTCCTTACCTTTCTTCCTCTGTTCACAATCTGTTACCTCATCTAATTTTCTCTTTAAAAAATTAAATATTTAAAAATTAAAATTGAATATTTAAATATGCCTACTATTGCTGTAGTCTGAATTATCCTTACTAATTAATTGCTTATCCAAAATATTCTTCAGGAAAATAAAAGTAATAACAGGGTTGTTGTAAGTTTTAAATGAAATAACGTATGCAAGAGTGTGTAGCGTAGAGTAGGTTCTCAGAAATGGTATTTACTAATACGTTTTCCTGTTCAAAACTTTTCATTGTTTTGTTGCATCCAGAATAAAATCTAGAAATTCAGACTGATACTCATGATCATGAAAGTTTGGCTCTAACTACCCACATGAAATTATTTTCCACTAATATCTAATTGTTATTTAATTACACAAATCTCTTTGTGCCACAAACAGGCCAGATTCATTTCAACATCTCTGCCAACATTCCTGTTCTTTGTTCTTGGGGAATACTAACTTCCTCTATTTAATCATATACTCCTAGTATCAACTCCAATCTTGCCACATCAATGGAACTTCCTTTAATTGTTCTAGGTGTAAGGGGTACAGCAATGTACAAAGTAGAAAATGTCTCTGCTCTCAGGAAGCTTACAGTCTAGCAGGGGAACAGATAACCAGATTGACAGAAAAATTAACAAAATGTGGTCCATACATGCAATGAAATATCATTCAGCCTTAACAAGGAAAGAAATTCTGCAATTCATTTCAATGTGGATGAACCTTGAAGACTTATGCTAATTAAAATAAGTTAATCACAAAAAGATAAGTACTGTCTGATTCTACTTAATATGAGGTACATGGAGGAGTCAAATTCATAGAAACAGAAAGTAGAATGGTGGTTTCCAGGGGCTGGGGGTGGGAAAAAAGGAAGTTGTTCAGTGGATTTAGAGTCTCAGTTTTGCAAGATGGAAATGTTGATGTGTTGTACAACAATGTGTGTATAGTTAACGCGACTGTACTGAGTACTTAAAAATGGTTAAGATGGTAAATTTTGTGCTTTACATCTCTTACCACAATAAAAAAGAGAAATAATTGAGATGATCTCAGCTAATTATAAGCACTAATAAGAAAATAAAGCAGTCAACTAATCTATGACAAAGGAGGCAAGGATATACATTGGAGAAAAGACAGTCTCTTCAATAAGTGGTCCTGGGAAAACTGTACAGCTACGTGTAAAAGAATGAAATTAGAACACTCCCTAACATCATACACAAAAACTCAAAATGGATTAAAGACCTAAACGTAAGGCCAGACACTATAAAACTCTTAGAGGAAAACATAGGAAGAGCACTCTATGACATAAATCACAGCAAGGTCTTTTTTGACCCACCTCCTAGAGTAATGGAAATAAAAACAAAAATAAACAAATGGGACCTAATGAAACTTAAAAGCTTTTGCACAGCAAAGGAAACCATAAACAAGACGAAAAGGCAACCCTCAGAATGGGAGAAAATATTTGCAAACAAAGCAACGGACAAACGATTAATCTCCAAAATATAGAAGCAGCTCATGCAGCTCAATATCATAAAACCAAACAACCCCATCAAAAAATGGACGGAAGACCTAAATAGACATTTGTCCAAAGAAGAGATACAGACGGCCAAGAGGCACATGAAAATATGCTCAACATCACTAATTATTAGACAAATGCAAATCAAAACTACAATGAGGTATCACCTCACCCCAGTTAGAATGGGCATCATCAGAAAATCTAGAAACAATAAATGCTGGAGAGGGTGTGTAGAAAAGGGAACCCTCTTGCACTGCTGGTGGAAATGTAAATTGGTATAGCCATTGTGGAGAACAGTATGGAGGCTCCTTAAAAAACTAAAAATAGAATTACCATATGACCTAGCAATCCCACTACTGGGCATATACCCAGAGAATACCGTACTTCAAAAAGACACATGCACCCCAATGTTCATTGCAGCACTATTTACAATAGCCAGGTCATGGAAGCAAGCTAAATGTCCATTGACAGATGAATGGATAAAGAAGATGTGGTATATATATACAATGGAATATTACTCAGCCATAAAAGGAACGAAATTGGGTCATTTGTAGAGATGTGGAGGGACATAGGACTGTCATATAGAGTGAAGTAAGTCGGAAAGAGAAAAATAAATATATGTGGAATCTAGAAAAATGTTACAGATGAACCAGTTTGCAAGGCAGAAGTAGAGACACAGATGTAGAGAACAAACCTATGGACACCAAGGGGGGAAAGAGGGGGTTGGGATGAATTGGGAGATTGGGATTGACATAAATATACTAATATGTATAAATTAGATCACTAATGAGAATCTGCTGTATAGTATGGGGAAATCTACTTCACTTTGCTGTATAGCAGAAACTAACACAACATTGTGAAACAAGTATACTCCCTCCCAAAAAATCCCACAAAAACCAGTTCATTAAAAAAAAAAAAGCAGGATAACAAGATAGAGAGTTCCTGAGAGACGATGTTACTTTAGAAAGCCCCTGTGAGGGAGGGGCTTTTGGGCTGAGACCTGAATGATGACATGTGTCAGCCATGAGCATCAGAAAGAATGGTTAGTGAACAGGTCGTGAGGTCAAAACAAATCTGGCCTATTCAAGGAAGAGGAGGAAGGCGGTGTTCAGAGTGCACGCAGTGAATTTGTTGAGGAAGGCAGACACTAGATTCTGTAGGGACTAGTAGGCTGCAGAAAGGAGATTGAATTTTGTTTAAGTACAGTAGAAATTCATTGGAGAGTTTTAAGCAGTGGGTGATATGGTCTGATTTACAGTTTTTAAAAACTCAGTTAGCTATAATGAGGAAACGGACTCATAGACGTAAATAGAGAAGCTGAAACACCAGGTAGAATGCATTTACACTGGAATATAGATGGCGGTGACTTGGATCAGAGCTGAGATGGAGTGAGGATTTCAGAATTGGGATATATTTTGAGGCAACGACAATTGGATTTGTGGATGGATTGGATGCAGGAATGAATAAAGAAGAATCAAGGATGACTTCTATGCTATTGGCCTGGATACCTAGGGGAAAACTGGGAGAGAAACAGGTTTGGGTTTGAGAGAGTAAGCAGTTAAGGATTCAGTTTTAACCTTGTGAAGGTAGATTTTTTAAACATCTGTATTGAAATATAACTCACATAACATATAATTACACACTTGAAGTGTACAATTCAAGGACTTTTTACTATATTCACAGAGTCATGGAACCATCATCACAATCTAAGTTTAGAATATTTTATCACTTCCAAAAAAAACCTGTGCCTATTCTGCTGCCGCTAGGCAACCACTAACCTAATTTCTGTCTCTATAAACTTGTCCAATTTCGGTTTTTCATATTAAGAAATGCTACAATATGTGAGCCTATAATGACTGGGTTCTTTCATTAACTTAGTGTTTTCAAGGTTCATCCATGTTGTAGCATGTGTCAATCAATCAGTACCTTAATCCTTTTTATTGCTGAATAATAGTCTATCATAAAGATATACTACCTATTATTTATCCATCTGGTTGTTGGACATTTGTGCTGTTTCTACTTTTGGGCTGCTATGAATAATGCTGCTATGAATGTTTGTGTACAAGTTTTTGTTTGGATATATGTTTTCATTTCTCTTTAGTAAACAATCAAGAGTGGAATTGTTAGGTTATGTAGTAACTCTATGGTTAATATTTTGGGAAACTGTTAAACTATTTTCTAAAGTGGCTGCACCATTTTTTATGCCCATCAACAATGAATAAAGGTTTTAATTCCTCCACATTCTTGTCAACACTTGTCATTGTCTGTATTTTTCATTGTAACCACCCTAGTGGGTGTGAAGTGGCATGTCACTGTGATTTTGATTCACAGTTCCCTAATTACTAACGATGTTGAGCATGTTTTCATGTGCATATTAGCCATTTGTATATCTTCTTTGGACAAATATGTATTGAAATCCTTTGTGCATTTTAAAATTGGGTTATTTTTATTCTTGAGTTGTATAAATTCTTTATATATTCTGGATACAAGTCCCTTGTCAGACATATGATTTGCAAATACTTTCTCCCCTTCTTTGGGTTGGATTTTCACTTTTATGATAGTATGGTTTGCAGCAAAATTTTTAAATTTTAATGTAATCCAATTTATCTATTTCTTTTCTTTTGTCATTTTTGTTCTTAGTGTCATATCTAAGAAATGGCTACCTTAAATTTTAGTTACATATTAGACACCAAATGGAGACAGGCAGTTGCAAAGGAGTCTGGACTTTAGAGGAGAGATCAAATTGGATAGAAATTGGGGAGCAATCAGTGTACAGATAGTATTATGTTTAAAACCCTGGGACTTTATGAAATCACTCAGAGAGAAAGAGAGAGTAGTAGACATCTTGAAGGATACAATTTAGAATCATTGCACATAGCATGGGGTTCAGTGTGTGCTGGGAGTTTTGGGGTAAAAGCTACCAATAAAGAGAATCTAAGTTACTGGGTAGATACTAAGAGTGCCCAGTTAGGGGTAGGCAGATATCTCCCTGGAAGAGTTTGTGAAATGGTTACAAACACTTTGTGGCCACTATAGTAAAACTGAGTTTTCTGAATAAACTGGATTAGAATTTTCTCCACATATTCTTAACCTCCTAAGAAGCTGAACAAATCCCTGTATAAGATATCCATATGGGTCAAAGTAGCAAATGGAATCCATTCCAGCCTGTTTAAGCTAACAAAGAGTTTAGTAGAGAGCATCAGGTAGCTCACAGAATCCTCAGCAGGGCTGAAGAACTAGGCACCAGGTCCAATTACCAGCAACCACATCCAGAACCAACCACACACTGGCTGGATGAACATATTGTTGCAGCTGCCTCTGACCCCAGAATCACGGTGTAGGACTTGTCTAGTGTGGGAACGGCCACTGTCGTAGCTACCACAACCCACACTTTAGATACCAGGAATGCAACTTCTCTAAAATTGCTATACGTATCTCTGAAATTGCTTTAGATGCCAGGGACTCAACTTTTTTACCCTTTGAAGCAAGCTTCTCAACTGCCACTGACATTAGGAAAGTAGATGTCCAACATTTAGCTTCTTTCCTTTTGTTAGGAACTGAAACCTTATGTGGGTGACCCTGATTGGTGGAACCAAGGTCATCTCTTGCATCCTAGATGCCTAGGATATTGGGAAAATAGATTTTCAGAATTTTATCTTGGGAAGGCACAACTCACAATGAAGAGCTAGTAAAATATAGAGGATATTATTGAAAAGATGATGGGAGGCCATGTGTGAGAAGTCTCTGCTCTAATGTGCCATGTACACTTATCAATTACAGCACTTCACTATTACCTGTGGGAGTTTCTCATCCAGATATCATCTAATTGATAAAGGTTGCTGTTAAATGTTCTCCATTTAGAAGTGACAATTTCTCCATCTAAATATAACATAAAGTGAACTATATTTGTGAATTCACAAGTTTATCAGCTATTTGCTTTTCTTTTAGAATAGGCCTCAGAACTGGATGGTAAGTTATGCACATGGAATGTTATACACATTTTAATATACATGAGCAACTCGGTGACCTTACGTTTTTGAACTTTAATAATTTCTCTTTATAGAGAAAGACATTTTAGGATGTTATTCATTTAAGGAGATCTATATGCATTATTTTTGTCTGTGAGATATCTGGCAAAGAAAAGTCACCATAAAGATATAGAACTCACCATTAATTTATTATAAATATTCAAGGAAACAATTTAATGGGGCCTGAACAAAATAAGAATTTTGCTTTGCTTAGCCACTGACTTTTTTTTTTAACTCAATTTCACTGATGTATAATTTATATAAAGTTAAACAAACCCTCTTTAAAGTGTGATAAATTTTGACAAATATATCCACTCAAATAAGCATCAGCCACAATCAAGATATAGAACATTTCTATAACCCCTCAAAAGTCCTTTAAGCTGCTTTATATCATCCTCACCTCCCCAGCCCTACGAAAACAAGAATCTACTTTCTGTCACTACAGATATTGATTTTTCCAAATTACTGAGGCATAATTTACATACAAGATAATGCATTCATTTTAAGCATGCAGTTTGCTATAGCTATTGATTTTCAGAAAGTGAAATTACTCTCTCTATATGTTTTTCTCTTGAATTCTCAGCTGTAGTTATTGAATTAAAATAAAAAACAACCTTACCAATCATTTGGTTATATAGGAAAGCATTAAATAAGTTCTCTTTGCTTTCTATACACACGGATTCACAGAGTACCTCCATACTTTCTGCACACAAGCTATGTGATATCACAGTATTCTTGATCCATAAACTATTCTTGAAAAATTGCTGATACAAAGGCCAGTGAAAGCAGACATAAAATTAAGCTACTGATTTAGAACCAAGCTGTTATTAGCTACTGCAACACACATATGCATCATAAAGTCCCTGAAATATGGACATTAATGGTATTCCTAGCTAATCACTCTTATAAAATTATGTTAAGGAAGGTAGAGTATAAATTTTAAGTAAACAAATGAGTAAATATACACACTTGGTGATTTAATGCTTGATGTGTGTGGGAGAGGATGGATAGAGAACATGTTATCTAGGGACTTCTACTAATTGATGCTATTAGCATGTTTTATGAGTTATCGATTTCTGAATGTCTTCTCCCCAGTTTAGCAAGAGAATTAGATCTTAGAGGACCACGCCAGCTAATCTTTTTCATCAGGTAGGATGGATAATGGTTTGAATGTAATCTAGCACCCTGAATGTGAATAAATAGAATGATTTCCCATAAGGTGGTAACTCAATTCGCATGTGAGCTACAGTAACAATTGCTAGGAGCAAATGATCATAACTTGGAAATTTGGAGCCCCTGAGAAAATTTTGAAGGAAGGGGCACCTGAACCAATTAAATTCACAAAATAAAGAATAATAAACGGCCGTGCACCTGCTCACATTCTTCATCTGCAGTAGAAAGTGTCGGGGAGATATGGTCAGCCAGTTTGGCTGCTATGTACAATTAATCTATCACTTCATTTCAACAAACATGTATTGTGAATGTATTGTATATGAAACACCACTGAAGGCCATGGTGATACACAAAGCAAGGAGGGCTTCTGCTCTCAAGTTCCCAATTTAAATGGGCAGGAGAGAGAGAACATTAAATTAACGATTGTAACAGAGTGCTAAGTCTACTTAGAAATGTGTCCAGAATGCCATGGTAGCAGGGATAAAGAACACTGGATTTACCGCAAGAGAAGCAGAGAAAAACTTTCTAAAGGTGACGGTGTTTTTGTTACATCAAGGAGGAGCAGAAATTAGGCAAACAGAGGAAGTAGAGTTTGGCCCCATTCCTAAGAAACTTCTTGGTATTAAAAGTCACAGTATAACTTCTTCAAAGAAAAAAAGATAAGATGCTAGACAACTTCAAGATTTTAATAGTAGGTTTTTTTTTCTCCTGCAGGAATTTCAATAATAAAGATATCTCTGCTATTACAAGGGTATTTTTATATTATAAACAACAAGAAAAAATCAAAATGGGCAAAATTGAAACTAAACAAGTTTCTCATTTACTCTTTGGTCCATGCAGCCTCAGTTCCTTTTTTTTGCTGAGTCCTGACCTTACAATTGTGCTTGCTACTCTTATTGCAGCTGCCAAAGGTAAAGAAAAGAGCCCAAGAACAGAAGTCCACAGAAAGATGTTGGTAGAGTATCTGGCCATGCTCTCAAAGCAGTTGTGTTTCCATGCATTGTTTGCATGAGTTTTCCCCTGTCTACTAGTGAGTTATTAATTCCCAAAAGAGATTGACCTATAATCAATAGTAGTTTACATAATACAAAGTAAGTTTCGTAATTAGTTGATTGCATTATATCTAATTCCCATTACAAAAGCTTGTTCTGTTGGAGATATGCCTGAAGTTTGGTGTGATTGGAGCACAAAATATATCTGGGGGTAGTTACTTTCAACAGTGAGGCTGGACAAGTAGCTAGATTCTGGAGGCTTTTGTGTGCCACACTAAGAATTTTATTCTGAAAGCAACAGATTGATTAATGAATTATAGGAAGAGTTGAGAGAGAACATAAGATTTGAATTCAGAAAAAGCCCCCTGGCAGCAGTGTAAAATATAGATTGTGTGTTGAGAGTTGGTGAAAGAGACTAATAGAAGGCTATTATGATAATAAGGACCTAAAGTAAGGCAGTAGGAAAGAGAAAGAGGAAATATTTTAGACAGATCAGAACACTGAATGATTTTACTTGGTGACAAACTAGATGTAGAGGCGGGTGTGTGTGTGTGAATGCTTGCAACTGTGAAGAGGGAGTGTAACGGCTATCTTTCTGTCTTAGGACTACTAGGTGAGATAAGAAAGACAGGAGGAGAATCAGGAACAGGATTTTTGGACGGAGTGATGGACGAGGATGGCTCATTCATAAACATAATTTATAAATGAAATGTAAGAGGAAATACTCAGTAGGTAGGCCTGAAAATCTGGGAATTACATGACAGATAAACAGGATTTTAGAAAATAAAATTCTGCTTAAATTTTAATCAAAACAAAACATACGTGTGGTTAAAGGCATCAATTTATCAGTAAGAGCTTAGAAAGTAAAACCATTACAGTGTGGCAGTTACGGATTTGTTGCCTCTCAGCTCCAAATCCATCTGCCAATGCCAGCAGCTCTGGACCCTGGAAGCATTTCCCCTTTGCAGCAAGCACAGTGTTAAGCTTTCACAGCAGAGGGCACTGGAAGGACACTGAAAGAGGAAGGAATTGCTCTTACTGATTCCTGATGTTGCTTCAGTCAGCTCCTGAAGCTTCTGCAGAGTCCAGTACCAAAAGCTCGAGTGGCCTTCTGCAGATCCAGGCCTGGCAGTTGCACAGCCTCTCTAGCACACAGCAGCCAGCAGCTTCCTAGGACACCTCCTCTGGCAGCTTTGCAGCAAGTTCCTAGGTGTAGCACCTCCCTGTGAAGGGCTTACCTATGCATGCCCTCCTCTGGCACCTCAGAGGGTGGTTTTCCAGCCAGCTCAAGGTGACAGCTTTCCAGAAAATTCTGCTGGCATGGCATCCTGGCAACTCCTCTATTATCCTGTGAGACACAGCTGTGCCCTCTCGTGCAAGGTCTGGGTCTCAGCTCTGAGGCAGGGACTTTCCTTAAGCACTCTAGTTCAGCTCTAGGCAGAGGGGCTGCCCTTTTTTTAATCGGCTAGTCCTATATTCTTCAGAGTCCTCTTTAGTTCTTATTAGTCGATCTTTTGTTACTTCTTTTATAGTTGGAAGCATTTTGTATTTAACTTTCCATCTTCAAATTACTGGGATGTTTCTCTCTTCTAATTGAGCCCTGACTGATACAGTCATCTTTTCTACTCCTCACAAAACTAATGGCTCCCTCCAGAGTCATTAACTTTTTACTTTTTTTAAAACTATTTTTTTTTTTTTTTTACTATTTCTCATTAAAATGAGAAAGCTAAAGTTTTCCTGATGGTTTTATGGGCTATTCTAAAATAATGAGGACTTAGTGTATTTCTATACCACCCACCACCTCCATCACTTTCATCCCTTTTTCCCATCCCACTCCCTCTTCCCCTTGATGCAAATATCACCTTTCTCAATTCCTCCACTGGTCACTCTGCAAAATGTCAAACTATGTACCTAATTCCCATTTCTTATTCTACCTAAAGAAAGTATACGTTTTTTTCTACTAATCTTGCAATGTGAGAACAATGTCATTCTTTCCTTTGCTCCACCTTTTGTCTCCCTTTCACCTCCATATATGTTTCAGCCCTGTTTTATTTTCTTAAAATTAAAAGAAATTGATAAAATTTAACTGGAAAAATTATAAACTAAAGAAATCATATTATAAGTAAATTCTTAACATTGAAGGCCAACACAACATTCAGAGTCTTTCAGCTATTAAAAAAAATATTGCTCTGTGAGCCAAGTAATGCACTATGATGTTACTTCCTTCTCTAAGTTTACAAAGTCGAGGTCCAGTGTGATCCAGAATAAACCCAGTATCAAGTTGAAAAGATTTCTTTTTATCTTTTTAAAAGTTAATTAATTAATTAATTAATTGGCTGTGTTGGGTCTTTATTTCTGAGCATGGGCTTCCTCTAGTTGCGGAGAGTGGGAGCTACTCTTCATTGCCGTGCATGGGCCTCTCATTGCAGTGGCTTCTCTCGTTGTGGAGCACAGGCTCCAGGAGAGCGGGCTTCAGTAGTTGCAGCACGTGGGCTCAATAGTTGTGGCTCACGGGCTCTAGAGCACAGGCTCAGTAGTTGTGGCACATGGGCTTAGTTGCTACTCAGCATGTGGGACCTTCCAGGACCAGGGATCAAACCCGTGTCCCCTTCATTGGGAGGCAGATTCTTAACCACTGTACCACCAGAGAAGCCCTCTTTTTATCTTTCTTCAAACTCATGTCATGTTTTAGTTTCCTTCAAATTTAAGCTGCCTTTCTTTAATAGCCTTTTTTCCTCCTGTTTGCTGATTTATCTTTCATTCTTTACTTACTTGCACTATGGGCATAAATGCACATAGTTTTGAGCTTTTCAAGCCCTCATCCATACTATAAATTATGTTGAATTCTCCCCCCATCCCTCTTTCCCTTAAGGATCTTCTGGTAGATCTTTCCCCCCTTCTTTTCTAATTTAAGCTCTTTATTTTCTATGCTTGCTGAACAACTTGAAAATTCTTTTAACTGCTTTTTTCCGCAGATGGTTCAATTTCTTCTTTTGTTATGGTTTACTTTCCTGTTTTGTTGGGACATATCCTCAGACAACTTTCTATAAAAAAGATTTAGTGTGTGTAAATTTTCAGGGTTCTCACATGTTTGAAAATGTCCATATTTTGTCCCCAGATTTTATTTGGCTAGGTTGAGTAGACTAGGTTAACATATTTTTTTTCTTGAGAACTTTGAAGACATTGCACTATGATGTTCTGACACCCTGTACTGCTCATGAGAAGGCTACTTCTATAAACGTTTAGGATTTTCATTTTATTCTTGGTCTCATGAACATTCACAATGATGTATCTCTCATGAAACAGGGGGGAGGTGATAAAACTGTGTGTGGGTACTTTTTTGCTCATTCTTCTTGAAACTCAGTTGGCCTTTTTATTCCTTGCTGCTTCATCAATCACCACTCCTCATCTATTTTCTGTCTCCTGAAATATATCATATGTTGGCCCCTGTGCTAGATAGTCTCCATTTGTCTCTCCACATTCATTTTCCACCCTTCTTCTTCCTGCTGCAGGCCGCAGGAGGGTGGTTTTTACAGATGGTCGCAACAAGCTTCTTTGTTCTCTGGCTTCCAGAAGTTGGGTTTGGACAATGGGAGGCATCAGCAGCATACTGGAATGTGAGAAGAAGGTAAAGTTGATGCATTTAGTCCCATGGAAACCTCCTTGCTGAGCCATGTATAGGCAGTGGTCGAATTTCTTTACAGAGGGTCATAGCTCTTGTGAGGCTTAACAAGTATTAGTGTAACAAGTAGGTTCTTAGAAATGCTCCTTCTTCTTGCCCCTTCAGACAGAGGGACGGTAGTTGCTTCCCACTGTTGATAGTCTCAGGGTGCTTCATTATTCCTGTACTGGATTCTTCTTATCACAGACCACCTTTCGTAAATTAGCTGTGTATTAAGCTCTCATCAGTATCCATTTTGGGGGTGCTATTTGATGTTTATGAAGAATCTGACTGATGCAGATTCCCAAGCTGTTTTCTTGGTAGATGAATATATGCACTGAGAAGAGATCATACTTCTGCTTAATCTCCCATTATGACTGTTATTTGAGAGTATAAGTGAATCAGAATCAGAATACAGGTAATAACTGAGGCTTGGATAAGGATAAGGTTACTCAAGATTATGTTTTGCAGCACAGGTTACATTTTCACCTATCTTATCAGTGCTTATGCTCGTAATTTACCTTTAAAAAGTTAATCAACTGAATGTCAGCACATTTAGTTTAGCTTGAACTGCGTATTATAGGAAATATTTTTTTTGGAAATTATTAGCCTTGTTTAAAACTAGGCAAAATCAGTCGTTCCTTGGTATCTGCTGTTGCTGAAGTCTCATGTATAAAATGATGTAGTACAGTGGGCCCCCCAGATCTATGGATGCAGAACCTGTGGATGTGGAGGCTCAACCGTAATTCATTAATTTAGAAGACTTTTCATTCATAAGTTGGTGAATTCTATTTTTGGAGATTTTAGCTGATTTCCTATCAGCTTTTTTTTAAAATTTATTTTTATTATTTATTTTTTATTTTTGGCTGCATTGGGTCTTTGTTGCTGCGTGCAGGCCTTCTCTAGTTGTGGCGAGTGGGGGTGACTCTTCGTTGTGTTGCATGAGCTTCTCAGTGCAGTGGCTTCTCTTATTGCAGAGCACAGGTTCTAGGCTCACGGGCTTCAGTAGTTGTGGCACATGGGCTCAGTAGTTGTGGCTTGCAGGCTCTAGAGAGCAGGCTCTGGATTTAGTTGCTCTGAGGTCTGTGGGATCTTCCTGGAGCAGGGGTCGAACCCATGTCCCCTGCATTGGCAGGTGGATTCTTAACCACTGCGCCACCAGGGAAGTCCCTCCTATCAGCTTTTTATACCTTCAGTGTTTGTTGTTACTATGTATGAAGTAGAAAATAATTTCCTTTACATTGAAAATTTTTACTGAAAGTTTTTATTATTGCTTCTGCTGTAATTAAGAAAATACATACATTCTAAAGGGCTAGATACAT
This sequence comes from Hippopotamus amphibius kiboko, assembly GCF_030028045.1. Lineage (NCBI taxonomy): Eukaryota > Metazoa > Chordata > Mammalia > Artiodactyla > Hippopotamidae > Hippopotamus > Hippopotamus amphibius. The sequence goes on from NC_080188.1 coordinate 55,313,946, forward strand.
TTCCGAATTGCATTCCTATGGTCATTTTAAGAACAGATTAGTAAGAGTGGAATTTATGTGTACGAAGAAAAATGCAAGAGATCTCAGAGACTTCATAGAGCAGGATAAGTCAGGGTTCACCCTACTAGGAAGTTAAGTGCACAGTCACAATAGATTGAAGGATACACAAGGCAGGTCTCTTTGATCTAAACTTTTATCCTTGTTTGTCTGCCATGACATCATTTTCTCTTCTAATTTTCTCAAAATTCTCTTTATTTGAGTTATTACTTTGGTGTGATAATGAAGTTAGGGAAGGGAGAAGGGAGAACAAGCACAGTTTGGTGTAGTAACTGGCTACTCCAAAAATCCGTAAGTCCATCCACAGGAGTCAAGACGGTCACATAGGCTTAAAATAAAATTGCCCTTTCCCAAACAGAGGCTAAGAGAGAAATGGTACATTAGAATATGATCATTTTACCTCTAGCCTTCTATTCTCATTGTCAGGAAGACCTAGAAATCCATCTTTCCCTACCCATCAATACTCAACCGATCAGCATCTGCAGAATCTCTACTGGGAGTACTCTGTTATTCCATTTATGTCTATTTATGTCAGCCATCAAAGGAGTCCTCAGACATCCAGGTTACCTCTTCTCTCCCACACTCTAATCCCCATTGAGTTCCATATACTTTCACTCTGGTCTCTTTCCCTACCCTAAAATTCTCCCATGGTGCCCTCTGGAATCCCAGTTCCATTAGAATTAAAGTCTCCTGTATCCTCAACCTATTCTCTGAATAGTCCTTTCATCTTCTTGCTACAAAAGAAACCTGGAATTCTCCTGAAGTTCTGCCTCCCTGACAGCTGTCTCAAGTGATGGGTATTTTTCTTATTCAGCTCTCCCACCTCTGGGCCTGAGAGGGGAGAAGGTTTCCTCCCTGTACCTTATTGGTGCTTCTACGCCCTTCCCTTTTTCTGCCTTACAGCCTTTTGACATTGAATCTCATGCCATCAGATTACGTCCTTCATTACCCCTTACTGTTGCCATCATCTACTGATTCGCCAGCCTTCTCCTCTTACCTTCTACAGTTTCACTCCTGGCTCTTTCTTGCTATCTCTAATACACTCACAATTCTTGCTAATTTAATGTAGACTGAAGGAATCATTCCAACACCTTGACCTATTAGTTCCTTGGACTCTTCTTCAAAGAACTTGTCTCCAGCTTAGTGCAGCCCCTCGCCCTCTTGGTTATATCCTACTTTGTGATTACCATGAATGCAAACCCTACATAATCTCAATATTCTTATACTCCACTCTCTAACCCATACCTCTCTCAGCTCACATCCAGCCATCATTGACCTCCACTGGAACCTACGGTTCATTAATCTAAATTGTCCCTCTCCTTGTGACATCTTCATTACCCTTCTTATCCGGATTCACCCATAGGCAATCATAATAATCTCCCTCACATTTACTCTTGACTCCCTTGTCCCGTTTCTCTCTTCTTTGCACTGCTTCATGAAACTACATTTGGGTTAAATCCTTCCTTCTCTGGGCCGTGCAGCTGAGTATTGCTGGAGAAAAATTTGCAACTATACTGTCGAGTCTCACTTTAAATTCAAGATACAAACCTTAATGCTACCAGGCAATTGTCCTGGCCCATTTATTCACCCATTTTCTTAGACAACTACTTCACATTTTCTCCTCTGCTCTCAAAACCCTTCTTCCTGTAATCACTCTCAACTTAATCACCATGAAAACAGAAGCAACAAAATAAGAACTTCTATGTAATGTCCACCATCATATTTACCAGTATTTAAACCCTCATACTCTGCCTTTCCTCCCTCCTTTCTTTTTTCTTTTTTAAAATATTTATTTACTTATTTATTTATTTGGCTATGCTGGGTCTTAGTTGCTGCATGCGAGATCTTCATTGCTGCATTGAGGCACGCAGGATCTTTTAGTTGCTGCACGCGGGCTCTTAGTTGCAGGATGCAGGATCTAGTTCCTGACCAGGGGTTGAACCCAGGCCCCCGCATTGGGAGCATGGAGTCTTAACCACTGGACCACCAGGGAAGTCCCTCCTCCCTTCTTTCTCCTCTCCTTTTTTCCTTCCCTTCCTCCTTCTTTCCTGCTTGCCTGCGCTCCTGCATTTCTCCCTCCCTCCTCTCCTTCCTCTTTTATTCAACACATATTTATTGAATACCTCCTTAAGATCATGCACTGTTCCTTATGCTGGAGATTCATATAGTGATGAACAAAAGAGAGCAAGTCCCTGCCCTTGTGAATTTCACATCTTAATAAGTTCATAACAAAAAAAATTATGAATAGCAATATAATACCAGGAGGTGATATATCTATGGAGGTAAATCAGGGTAAGGTAATAGCAGAGAGTCAGGGGCTGTTAAGGATAGGGTGGCCAGGGAAGGTCTCTATGATAAGGTGAGATTTGTGTAGACCTGAAAGAAGGCAGAGAATAAGCCATGTGACTATTAGGAAGAGCATCCCAGTTGAGGTTAGAGCAAGTGCAAAGGGCCTGAGGCATGAGTTGCATGGGGTATACAAGGAATAATGCTGCTGACAGGATGGCTGGAGCAGAGAGAAGGCTATGGAAGTACATTTGGAGAGGTAGCTTGTGACCAAATCACCTAAGTCTTTATGTTACAGACTCTCCTAAGTTGGTTGCCAATGAGTCCTTCTGCCTGGTGTCATTTGAGCCAATATAACAAATACAGCTCATCCTACCCGTTCCTGGGCCCAGAATCTTTGCTCCAGGATTATTGACTCACTCTGTCCAGATACGTTTGTTCTCAGCCATGAACATTATCATCTTTGCCCTTTGTCTAAGGGGATGGCAATCTCCAGTTTGTCTCCCAGGGCATTCGGGGACATACAGGAAGGAATGGGTGAGTGTGTATTTGTGCAATTTACATTCTAGTGACTGTGTGAATGCCTGTTCTTGGGCCTTCCCTGAAACCCCACAATTTTAAAACTCTTGTGACCAAGTTAGCGTGTTCTGGTGTTCAGAACCCAGTACGTGATACCGGTGTCGATTAAGAATTTGACAGGCTTTCTCCTGATGTCCAGTATCTTCTGGGGGTCCTTGGGGGTCAATTGGAGTGCCAGCTTTGGAACCCCCTGGCTCTGTCATTTTTCATCTATTTGGACCATTTGTTTTCGAGGCTAGTGGCCCAGATCGGCCATTTCTGTCCCCCTTTCTTGACTTACTGGAGTTGAGAGTCTCTGTGGGTGGTTGGTCCAGATTCCCATGCCAATGGGTTGGCATTGGAGGGCAATGGCCAGTAGGTGGGCTTGCCTCTGGCCTTCTATCTTCTGACTTTCCCTCCTCTATATCTCAATTATTAAACAGCCCGTTGGCAACCTGGACCAGGTGAGTGGTAGGAGTATCTGGTTCACTGGAGGCATTCCCCGAGGCACTCTAGGAATGCCCAAGAGTTTTCTATCGGCTCCTAAGTGATTTCCTTTATCTCATTCCAATTGACAGGTTTCTTTCCTGCTGCCTGGATTCCCTTCAGGATCATAGTTCTGTAATGGGTCAGCCTTTGCCTTCCACTCTCTTCTCCTTTGTCTCGGTGGTCCCAGTCGGCTTCATTATCTAGGGTCGCTTGATTCTTCCGTCTGACAACAGCATGACCTGCGTTGTTTCTCTTTTCTTTGTCTGTTTCCTCTCTGGAGGTCTTTTGAAAAGGCCATGGTCTTTTCTTCTCCTGTTAGGAGTACTTTGCGGAGGCTCTGGGTGTCAGCCCAGGTGGGGTCATGAGTCTGAAAGATTCCCCTAATCAAATTCAGAAACCCCTCTGGATCTTCCTTCACCCCCTTACTATGACTTTCCTCCAGTACCCAGGGGGTTTGGAGTGATTTGTTGGCACACAAATGCCACGAGATTTGACCCCAATAAGGTTTCCTGTTTGGGAAATTTTGAACCAGAATCAAACTGTTAACGGAATCTCCTCAAGAGGCCCAAATGGGCGTGGGCTCTGATACAGTTGTGGGTTCCCCTTGAGTTTACAACAGTCCGTGCCTGAGTCAGACCTTCCTCAGTCAGAATGTCCCGCAGGAGGTTAGACAGGACTGTCTCCAGGCCAGAGCAGTTTAGCTAAGGCAGGAGTCTTCTCTTTCCTCCTTTTCACCGAAAAGGAGGAGTTTTCAGACTTCCAGCTGAGTGAGAGCTAAAAGCACGAGGGATTCCCATGGGGCACTCGCCAGCTCGCTGGGGCAGCTGGTATTCTGTGCTGATCCCAGGGGGAGAGCCCGTGGAACCTCGGTCCATAAAGAATCTCACAAGATTCACCTCCCAAGCTGAGGGGGGAGGAGAGGTCTGGTGGTGGGTGTTTCCTGTTCTCGCCAAGCAGCACACAGGGCTTCCTGATAATGGGGTTCCTGGTCTTGGGAGTGGCTCACAGGGCTCCCCTGCCCATTTCAGAGAAACTGGCACTGCTGACCAGAAGAGGTCAAGTCCCTGGTAGTGTACCCACATTGGGACTCTTTTGCACTTGAGTGTCCCTGGTGCCTTTTCCTGGGACGCTCGGATCGAATGTCCTTGCTCTGTTTTGTCATTAACTGGGCCTTTCCTCATTACCTGGCCCTTTTCCCGGTCTCTCCTTTTGGCTCACGGGGCTGGCAACTTTCCTTTCCTGAGCCCAAGTGACTAGGGGGACTGCTACTGTGGTCCCCTGGAGGTCGGCAAGGAGAGTGAAAAGCCTTGGTGTGGCCGCTTCTGCCTTGTACAGGGATAAGAGGACAGCAAGACTGCCGCAGCTCCCTCTTGTCCACAGGCCCCATCCTTCCCCGGGCGTCCAGTACCTCGGGAAGACCGGTCAGAGGCAGCCAGCAGGCAGCATGAGTTTCAGTCACTGATCCCCAGTGATACCTCTGGGTGATCCCTTCAAGGGGACGCCGTCCAGGTTACTCTGAGGGCGATGCTGTGTGCTCACCACACCTGAGAATCAGGTGGCTGGACAGAGTTGCTCTGAATTTGGCTGAAGGCTGCCACCATTCTACCCCGTCAGTGTCCTCAGAGAACAGAATCACTCAACCTCACGTGAATCTCCAAAAGCCTCCGCCGGCCTCTTGCTGGAGCTGGGGTGAGCCTGGAGCCTAATGGATAGGTGCCGGCGAAAAGGCCACGGTCCATCCCACCAGAGTCACGAAAATTTGTTACCCTCCTGAGTTGGTCCCCAACAAGAGTCTTCCTGCCCAGTGTCCTTCGAGACTGAGTTCGGTTCAGAAGCAAAGGAATGCTCAGTCTTATTCTTTGATCAGAGAATGAGAGGTGCAGGCTCTGGTTCCAGAGCACTCACTCTCGCCCACAGGCTGTGGGCGGGGCTGCTCTTTAGGGATCTCGTGGCAGGGGCGGTGTGGGGGGGAGTTCTCGCGGGACTGGAGCAGCTGTGCAGCTCCCCCGCCAGATCCCAGGGCCGCCGCAGCGTCTCTGCACACGACCTGCCGCTGCCGTCTGGAGTTGAGGTGTCGTGCTCAGCGCTTCCACACACGGCCCGGCGAAGTTGGGATATCGCTGCAGCAGGTCTGCGTTGGGAATTCTAGTCTGGTGTGTTAAGTGCAAGGCCTCTGCACACGGGCTCCCTATAGGCAAGTGAAACCAGACTAAGCACTAAAGAAGAAGTTAGACATTATCCATCCTATTTTTCCTGGGGACCCCTGCGGGCTTTGCCGGTGACGTTTACAGGTCATGAAATGGACTTTGTATTTCATTCTAAGTGTTATGAGGAGCCATTGCAGGGTTTTAAGTAAACGAGTGAGATGATCTGATTCACATTTTCCCTGGTGGTCTCGTGGAGAAAAGCATGAAAGGGGGATGGGAGCAAGCCTGGAAGCAAGGACAGGAGGGCTTGGAAACTGTCCTCTGTGCTCCTAATGTTCTCATGTTACTGGAAGCTCTCACTTGAGAATCTGGAGGGATTATGAATCAAGGGAAAATGAAAAGGAGCTAACAGAAGCGGTGAGGGCCAGGAGAAGCAGGAAACGTTACAACAGAAACCACAGAAAATTTCAGAGGCTTCCAACACGGTTAAGTTTAATGGCTGTTACCATCTTTTGCCTCTAATAAATATTCAGCACAAATAAAGCTTTCACAAGTGGAAATTTCCCCTGAAATTCTGGGAATAGGGAGAAGGTGCAGAACCCTGGAGCTGAATAATAACTAGAATGTACAAAAATCAGAGACTCCCGAATGAACAAAGAATGCTGGAAGGAGGATGTAAAGGGTCAGCAAAGTAGGGTCTTGAGATGAGCACAGTTTTGCCACCCGAATCTGCATTTGCTGCCCAACCTGCTAAACTTTGCTACTGCCAGCCCCTGAGCACAGGTGAGTGGGAGATAGTATACTGGAAGATAGCAGCCCCAATTTCATATTTATTACTGACTCTCCTCCAACGTGGCAAGGATACACGATGGAAATCAGTGTTCTCCTCCTTGACTCGGCTCTATCAGGCTTCCTTATGTTCAGTTTTCTATGAGGGTGCAAAGAGCTCAGGTGCTTTTTGTGACAATGAAAAGATCTGATGGCATCTTTTGATATCTAAAGTTGTGAGAGCACTATTTCAACGCATATTTCATCTTGACACTCTTCTGCCCCGTGGTTGCACTTCATGGGAAGGAAATACTGCTCTAGTCATGATTAATCAGTAGCTGACTTACTCTGTAATTGGAAATGCAGCACAAGCCTGAGAATGATATAATGCATCTTCAAAGCCCTTTGTTTATGAAGTGTTTTATCATAATTTAAAAAATCTACTTGTTTTCACACAAACCTATGAGGTAGGTTATTGTCACTGCCATTCTAAAGATGAGACTGTGGAGCTTGGATGACTCTCCAAGGTCATAAGAGAAGTTATTTGCTTAGTCAGGATAGGAATTCACAGTCCTGTTTCATCAGATTATTGCCCTTTGAGTCACATAATTATAGTGACAAATGGAGTGACCAGAGATAAAATGTTAAGATGTGAGACAGGCATAGAAGTCCACTGATGCAAAAAGCTGGAAGGCAAAAGGGGCCATTTTCATGCAAGAAACATGGTCTGTGCCATGCTTTTAAGGAGAAGTAAGATGAAGTTATATATTTGCTTTTTTCATTGTTTTTGCTCTTTATGCTGTCTCTATTATCTGAGTACTGTCCTTGCTTTTAGATTTGTCAACTGACTCTACTGTGGCTCTTGTCAATGGTGGAACCCATCGAAGAGAGCTTGATGTTTCTGTGATGTGTGATGTTTCCATGTTTCCTACTCAAAGGGCAAACGGTGAGTGCAAGATAAAGTAAGATCAAAATGCAGTAGAGGTTTTGACAATCTCATTCTGCCTTTCCTTTTCAGAATCTTATGAGATATATTGTTCTATTGAGAGAGAAGGATATTGAGGGTGAGAACAAAAGAAAATGATCTGTTGCTTTACTCAATTTCTCGATGTGGTGATGATTAACAAAAGGAATTCTTTACATATAAGGTGTGTGAATCATAGGTGAAGCCTGAGGTGGGATCAAAAGAAAAGGTCTGGCTTTATGATGCAGAGAAGGGAATTATTTTACTCAGATCTGATGCTGAAGATTTAAAAGGAATGTCCTTATTGTCCCATATCAATTGCCATCCTATCCAGGAATGAAAGGTGTGAGCAAAAGTAAGTCGAGTGGTGACAACTCCAAACAAAATAGACTGAAGGATGGCTTTTTAGTGCGGAGAGTAACACACCTTGTAGACAGACACGGGCAGGACTCACCTATAACAGAGTAACAGAAGAGGGAACCATTTCTCACCTCTGCACATCAAGAGTGAGAACACTTATCAACAGGAGAAAGAGTGAGTGCAGTGTAAATGTGGAAAAAGCCTTGGGAATCCCATATCAAGCCAAGAGGTGCAAGGGAAAAATGTCCAGCCTGCTTTCCTTTCCTTGGGGAGAAAATTCACCTATGAGATACTCAAGTATACCAGTTGACTACTGTGGAATTTTTCCTGCACTTCTAGGACAATTAGTAACTGAATATTTGGGGGGAGGGAGAGAAAACTGGCCAGGGTAGTCCCCTTCCATTATTTTCCCAAGGTACTTTGTATCTTCCACATAACTGTGCTTAAAATTTTGCGATTGTCTATTTTCTCGTCTGTATCTCTTCACAGCTGTAGGCTCTCCAAGGGCAGGGGTCTTGTGTGGCTTGTTCAATGTGGTATCTCCATGCCTAGCACATTATACTTGGCATTTAATACATTCGATGGTTGTTGGTTGTCTAAAGGACTGAATGATGGGTCAAGTAAAGGCAGCATACAGATAGGAGGAAAAGTAAACTTTTGTTTCCTGAATCTAATCCTACTGGTACTCTTTAAAGAGATATATAGTGTGTAATTAAGAATCAGGCTTTCTAGGTTCCAAATCCAGTTTTGTCTTCTCTAAGCTGTGTCATCACAAGATGTTTCTTAACCTTATCTGTGAATGGGGACAATGACACCCACTTACATCAATGGTTGTGTTAGGAATATGTTTGGCTGCATGTATAGAAAACTCAAATAAGAGTAGTTCAAATTGGATAAAGATTTATCTTTTATTACCTAATAATAAGTCAGTTGGAAGAAAGGTAGTCCAGGGCTGCCTGGCAGGTCTACTATTAAATCAGGACCCAAGCCCTTTCCACCCTTTCTTTTAGCCAGCCTTGGTGTATGCCTTATACAATGATCACGTAGTGGCTGCTGGTGCTCTAGCTATTGCATTCTGCTTTCCAGGCAGGAAAAAGGAGGTGAACAAAAGCAAACTCCACAAGACACTAAGTTGCCTCCCTTTAAAGAGATTCTCTGAAGACTCAACCAAAACTTTTCACTTATAGCTCATTTGCCAGAATTGTGTCCCACGTATGCCCATCTGGGTAGGAGACTGGGAAATGTGTTTTCTGTCTTTTAGTGGAGCGTATTGCTACTCTTAAAATAAAAAGGATCATGTTGGTAAGGAAAAAGTGCAAACTGGATATTGGATAGGCAACTAACAGTTTTGGAACAGGTAAAGACACACACACTAGGCACTCAGGAAATGTGTTGCACTCACATTTAAGTTCGGCTTGTGATTGTAGTTGAAAATGTATTAAATATGTAGAAATGGTAGATATGTAGACACGAACATTGGATTTACAGGACATATCTTGTTGGTAGCTTCCCAGCTCATGGGTAATGATTAACGCTGACACAGTATTTACTGTGAACCTGGATCTTGATGTATAATCCCTCATTTAATCCTTAACCACAACTCTGAGAAGTGGCTACAGATATCATTTTCACTTTGTGGGTGAGAAAAGCTGAGAGTTAAGTAGGATGCTACCACAACCATCAAATGGTAGAGCTAGGTAACATTTAAGCTTCGACAATCTGCTTTCATAGTCTGTGCTCTTAATCACCAGTGTAAGTGTATGAATGTCTTCCAATAAAAGTGAATTTAAAAGACCTCATTTCCTTCCTCGCAAAATTTTCCAGTTCCCTGGCTGGAATACGTTAACGATGAAATCTTACAAATTTATTTAAATTTGTTGTGTCTCTTTGAAGCCATGTTCAAAATAAGGAAAATAAATAGCAGATGGTGATATCTGTTAGAATGCAAACCCAATAAGGTAAAAGACTGCCATTTTTTTCTGGCTGCAGGAAGTGCCTAATTTAGTGTCTCAAATATTATGAAGTACTTGGCAAATCACATTTGTCAGTGAAGCCCACACTTCGACTTTCCCAGCTCTGGAGCCTCACCACATAAATATGCTGCAATTTAAGAGCTTCCTTTACAGATGGAACTAAAATTCTCTCTTTAGTCAAAATGAAAATATGCTGTTTATAAAAACATCTAAAGCTGAATGATCACCAACCAAACAGCTCACAAGGAAAGGCACATATAATCAGATTGCATGTATATATGCATACACACATATGCACATGTACATATTTTACATGTACATATTGTAAATGCTCAAGCTTATAAAAGAAAACAATAGCCTGATTACTTTTAGAACATCTGTTGGGAGAAAAGGATATTACCCAGGCACCCTTCAAGGATGACATGGATGGTAGGTAGTGACTGATTACGAAGAAGTGCGTGTTATCTATACAAGGTCAGGTAAAACAAAGCTTTGAGCCCTTTCAGTGTTATGATGAAGGCAATTGCAGTGCAATTGTGAGAGGGAAGGAGGAGGTAGCAATTACTGCGGGTGGACTTGCCAGTGACCAGACGATTATCAGTGTTAACTCTGTCTGTGAAGGCAGGAGAGGGGGTGGCACTTGGCTCCTGTTCACTTTCTCTTGCCAACCTACACCGGATCAGTGGTGGGGTGGGTGGGACCTACAACTGCTTCTGATTGGCTGCTTTCACATCCTATGAAAGGAGAAGGAAGGGGAGTCAGTAGGTTGGTTTCCAGGAACAGTTTCTTAAGCTGGAGACTGGGTACTATTTCTACTGTAATTAAGCCCGGGGTTGCTTTTTCCTTGTCTTCCCTTCTTTGGAGTTTGCTAGTTAATACCCAAAATGTTGACCTTTCACTCTGCCCTCAAAGAAACCCTTCTGCCAGGGCTGGTGGCTACAGCTTTCAGCCACATACACTCAGAAATCAGTAAGTATTTCTTGGACCAGTATGCTTCTTTCCCTGTGGGCTTCATGGTTTTGGTAGTGGTTCTCTTCTCTGTGTTTGGACACCTACTGTCATAACGGCGACTATGAGGGCCAAAGGAAGGCTGCAAATTCTCCTCGAGCCCTCTGTGGTACTTGTTGCCTGGGTCAATAAACTGCCATTGTTTTCGGGTGGTTCGGGGGATCATTTACTGCTCTTGGGGTGGGGCAACCCTATAATGAAACAAACCTCCTTAAAGAATATCACCTCTTGTAACATGTTATTAACGTTGTTACTGTGGAAATTGTTAGAGAAACAGTCTTGGCTAGACAAAAATCATTGAAGTATGGGAAATCAACTGCCTTTTGATTTCAGTAAAGGAGAAAAGCTTTTTTTTATCTTGTTATCTTGTCATTGCTTTGTAGCTTTTGAAACTGTGTGTAATTTCCATGGAAATGCATATTTCTCTAAGGCTAGCTGAGATGAATGAGTAACAAGAGGACAATGATACCTAATTCTTTCTTTCGTTTAATAGAAGTTTTACTTGGTATGCTTTGTTAAAACTTTGTAAAAGATATACATTGATGTTTGGAATTTTAAAAAATTTAAAATCTACTTTTTAAACTCTTTATAAAAATTAGTTTCATGGATTAAGTTTTTTGTGTGAAACTATTCAAATGTATTTACATGGTAGCAGGATAAAAAATACTGAATGGGTTAATTAAATCTGATTATTCTGATTATTAAAAGGAAACAACTACTTATGTATTTTGGGGTATCCCAGTTCTTAGTATCTCTTTTCCGCTTAGAAACACTCGTACCTCATTAATTTGGGTGATATTAAGTAGCAATTTGTCATAGTTTAGGCTGGGTGGAATTTTTCTAGCCAGGTCTCAAATAGATTGAGAAAATAACATTGTAGAAGGAATGTTTCAACACTGTTTTTATCTATTCATTCATTCTCTATCCAAAAATAATTTGGAAGCATATTTGATTTCAAACAACCCACCGGTTATAAGTCTACTTTACCTACAAATGAGTGATACTTCATCAACAAATTTGTATTGAAAATCTATCTTGTCCCAGGAACTGTGCTAAGCACTAGAGATCTTAGACTGAATCATAGAGCTCTCCACCTTTGGAGAGCTCAAAGTCTAGTGATGTGATAGATGGGAAGTAAACAAGTCACGAGAGTAGTTAATGTTCTTGTATGTGTATGAACAAATCTTGTGTGGGTATGACAAGGGTGTTAGTATTGATGGAGCGGCAAGAAACGAGGCTGGAAAGGCAGGTTGGGACCCTCCCTTGACCTCTGCCCTCAGAGGCACCGCAGGCGTTAAGTTGAGAAGCAGCAGGCCAATGGAGAAAGCACCAAACTTCATCATTTTTGAAGCTTTCTGAGCTAGTTTATACAAAAATGGTGTAATAATAACTGCCTCTCAGGACCAGTAGGAAAATAAATTTAGGAAAAACATGAAAAATGCCTAAAAACATACTTGGTTCATAGTTAGCTTGGGTACTTTCCTTTCCCTCTTAAAATGCTAATTATAGGAATCTTCCAAGAACTGTTTTTGTAAGTGAACAAACCCCTTAACCAAATCTTTTTGTTTCTTTGTCTGCTTTTTTTTTTTTTTTTAAGTTAGTTTTATTTTATTTTTTTGGCACACGGGCTTAGTTGCTCTGCAGCATGTGGGATCTTCCTGGAGCTGGGATCGAACCCGTGACCTCTGCATTGGCAGGCGGATTCTTAACCACTGCGCCACCTAGGAAGCCCTGTCTGCTTTTTAAATATGACTTATGGCTTGGATTATCCGTAAATTGTAATAACCTTCCAAATTTCTTTGATTATAGAAACATGAAAACAGAATCTGGAAATTAGAGGATTTGGATCTTTAGGCTGAGTTAGAGCTATCATTCTGATGTGGATTAGATTTGAACTCACACCAAGTTTTTGCAAAATTTCTTTCTCCTGGCCTTTCTGTCAAGAAGTAGAAACAATGTATTTCTGAGCTAGTTCCTATGGAACTCTTTAAGGGATACATTTAATAATGTATGCAAAAGTGATTTGAAGAGATCCGTACAAAGTAATAATAACAATACCTTACAAATCTTTAATTAGGCAAATGCTAGCTATTTTGATTCTTAATAACTTAACATATTTCAATAATCTCTTGGGATAGAGAATGGGTGAAAATGCAAGTGTCTAAAAATTTTGGCTGTTTCCTTAAAGATAAGTACTTAATCCATACCTAGTTTAGAGATTATTCTTTTTCATTTGGTGTAGTTATGCTATGTGGTACAACTAGAACAATGCTTTTCATATTTATTTTATTGAATTCCAGGACTTAGTATCTTGGCCCAGATTCATTGGTCAGTTCTATAGTCATTAGTATTTGAATACATCTCATAACAGCTATTTTCAAAATAGTCCTGAATTCTCAGAAAATTATGTTAATTGTTTATCATCACACACAATGGTTAATTTCTGATTTGTAATGTTAACATAATAACGAGGATTGGTAAAGTCCACAGTTACTGAGATGGAGTTTTTGCTGATATTAGACACTTACCTGGTTCCTTACCAGTTACTGTATCTCACTTCATTTTACGAGTAGCTGATGTTTTCTTTCTGGTTGTGATTTTAGTGGTTTTTTTGTTTGTCTTGTGGGTTTGTTTGTTTGTTTGTTTTGGCTGCACTGCGGGATCTTAGTTCCCTGACCAGGGATTGAAACTGTGCCCCTGCAGTGGAAGCGTGGAGTCTTAACCAGTGGACTGCCAGGGAAGTCCTGATTTTATTGTTCTTGACTGCTGCCATACATATGTCTGTTCGCCTCATGAAATTGCTTGTGTTGCTGTAAGTTAGGCTATAACCAGTGCATTTTAGGATGTAAACTGTGTTAATGTTCAGTGATCAGTTTACAGAGGTAGTAATCACCCAGGTTTATACTTGACAGCCATATGAATGGCTCATGTGAACAATTCTTTTTTTACTTTATTATGTGATATGCAGAGTATTTTAGTTTTTATATTTAGATGTTGCAGAAGAAATGTTGCCATTATTACATGGCTATGGTACCTTTTAGAATTTGCTTGAAACTTTTAGAATGTAGTAAAATAGTATCATGGTTTATGCATTCCTTTAATTTCACTGCTTTAACTGAGAGGTTTTAATGTTATCTCCACAGGCCAACAAAATGTTTTTCAAGAAAATGATAATGATATTAGTAGCATTAGTATCAATAGTCATCATTATTTTTGTAAAAGGAGTTTAGTGGCCAACCCTAGCCACTAATTAAGCACATTTTGTTGTAACATAAAAAAGAAACTAGGAGAAAAAAAAATATCAATAATTTGTATGCAACATATTCATTTTACTATTCACCTCTGAGGTCTCTTGTAATTTGACCTCTGTGGTAGCTATGTTAGAATAATTGTTAGAATAAAACAAGATCATAATAAGAATATTTACCTAAGGCAACACATGATTTTAATGTATACATTATAATAATAAAATAAGAAAAATCTCCTTGTTATGCTGATGATTTCCAGTGGTAATTACAAATCATTATTAATTATCTTTATTTTATTTTTTTAATTTATGTATTTATTATTTTTTTTGAGGTACACCAAGTTCAGTCATCTGTATTTATACACATATCCCCGTATTTCCTCCCTCCCCCGACTCTCCCCCACCCTCCCCGTCCCAGTCCTCCAAGGCATCAACCATCCTTGAGTTGAACTCCCTTTGCTATACAGAAACTTCCCACCGGCTATCCATTCTGCAGTTGGTAGTATATATATGTCTAAGCTTTAGATGCCGATTAAATCTAGGATTTAGCCTTAATTTTTCCACTTTATGTTCTTTTTTTTTTAAAGCTCTTTATTGGAATATAATTGCTTTACACTCTTGTACCAGCTTTTGAGGTACACCAAAGTGAATCAGCTGTATTTATACATATACCCCCATATCCCCTCCCTCCCGCGACTCCCTCCCACTCTCCCTGTCCTGGCCTTCTAAGTCATCACCCGTCATCGAGTTGATCTCCCTTTGTTATACAGCAACTTCCCACTAGCTATCTATTTTACAGTTGGTAGTGTATATATGTCTATGCTACTCTCTCACTTCGTCCCAGCTTCCCCTTCGCCCCCCGCCCCCCCAACCCCGTGTCCTCCAGTCCATTCATTTATATTCTTAAATGAAAACAACTGTTGCTTTAAGGGATTCTATTCTGTCTCCATATGATGGTGATAAAATTTCCTAAAAGGAAAATAAAAATTTTCTAAAAGGAAATTAATTGCTAAAATATACATTCAATAATACTGAATACTTATTTTCCGAGTCCTTGACAAATAATAAGGGAATTAATATTAATTGAGTGTTTTCTCTGGGCCAAACAGTGTTCAAGACATGGAGGCTGTAGCAGTAAACCAAGCAAAGTTGCTGCTTTAATGAGCTTATGCTCTATAGCTAAATGGTCTACTGTCCAACACTTGTCAAAACTCCAATTGATGGAAAGATTGTTTAAACTACCCTAATGATCAGCAGTTTTCCCAAGGGGAAACTCTGACCAATGGCTGATTTCAGATTGCTGCATTTTTAATGACATGAAGGTTGCATTCGGAGTTAGGTTGCAACCCTGTGGTTGTGCTAGAGAGGCTTCATGGGTCCCTGTGGAATGAGAGTTGCTCGTCAGAGCTCCAGGTGGTCTACATCAGTGGTTCTGAAACTTTAGAATACATACGAAACAACTTTGGAACTTGTCAAATTCAGAGAAATTGGAGAAATTCAGTTTCTTTAGATTTAGAGAGGTGATTAATAATCTGCATTTTTAGAGGTAGAGAACAGACTTGAGGATATGGTGGGGTTGGAGAAGGAGAAGCTGGAACAAAGTGAGAGAGTAGTTTTGACATTTATATGCTACTAAATGTAAAATAGATAGCTAGTGGGAAGCAACTGCCTAACAAAGAGGGATCAACTCGATGATTGCTGGTGACCTAGAGGGGTGGGATAGGGAGGGTGGGAGGGATGCTCCGGAGGGAGGCTCAAGAGGGAGTGAATATGGGGATATACGTATAAATACAGCTGATTTGCTTTGTTGTACAGCGGAAACTGGCACAACAGTGTAAAGCTATTACGCTCCAATAAAGATCAAAAAAAAAAAAAAAAAGAAAATCACCTTTACTTCAGAAAAAAAAAGAATCTGCAGTTTTTACAAGTGGCAGGTGGTTGTGATGATGGTGATACCACAATCATATTTTGAGAAACACTTGTATTTAGATTGTGTATATGTGGCATTTACTAATATTGTAAACTTAATCTAATTTTACTAATTGCTACTAACATTACAAACTTATAGACAACCTTAGCTGATCATTGGTGTAGATGAGATATATGATTCATCTGAGAAATTAATTTTAGCATGAGATGCAGGAAATGTTTATTTTCCCTGGAGAATTATTTTATCATAGTGGATAATGTTAAATGTGAAACCGACCATGGTTCCTTTTCCATTTTGGCATTCAAGTAGCCTTATATGAAATTGATAACTGAAAAATAGTCATAAATTTGATCGTCATAGATATTCTAATTTCTCCATATCACCCTCCCTTCATGCCACCAAAGTCTCTAATTGTCTTTCCCAGCTTATATTTCTCTGTGGTTCTGATGATAAATGTTTATTCATATTTAGCAATTACATTCCTATAAGCAACTCCAAATACTCTGTGAGAAATGAGATATGTTATGAGCAAAACACTTCATAATTCAGATTTTTATTTATACAGACAAGTATTTCTTCCAATTTAGGTTAATTTAGGTATCACTGTACTAAAGAGAAAAGCTTGTTTCTTCATTTTGCTATAATCATATTTTTGAAATTTGTGTTTAGGAAATACTGAGAATGTGGATAAATATTAGCATTTGTAATAACCGTCATGCCTGGGAATACTTGATTATGCAAATGTGATATGAAACAGGCAGTGTGCTGAAGTGGAGAGTCCTGGACCAAGAATCAGAAGCATTGGGTTTAGTCCTAGCTCTGTTTATTTTAATGACATGAAAGCTGCATTTGGAATTAGATCACAACCATGTGGCCATGCTGATTATATAGTCATATAATCACCTTATGACTCTGGAAAAATTGCAGCCTCTTTGAACCTCTGTTATTCCCTCCCTGAAATCACATGGCTTTGAGTAAATAATCTCTGGACTCTTCTAAGAATTATTTGCAGATTACTATAATTTCCTTAAGATGTATATGATGTAAATTCTCTTTAAGTATGGCTTTAAAAACATGTAAATGCATATATCTAAATGGGATATTTTTTTAAATTAGAAAATCCATCCTTAAGAATTGATTCTGACATTAAGAAACAGGCCAGACTCAGTTTTGTGTAAAATGCTTCTTATACAGGAGACTGAAAGTGCAGATAAAGTGTTGGTGATACCCACTCCTCCTTTCTTTTTTATAGTAGCTATACAAAGGAGGATATGGGTATGTGTACATATGCTATCAAGAAAATTCAATTATATTCAGACAAATATAAAGTTTCCATCTCCAGATTTATCTCAATACCTTTCTGCCCACTTCCCCTATATGCCATCTGCCTTTCACACACTCGGTTCTTCAGGATAGACCTGAGGTGGAGATGATAAACTACTAATATGGTGATTTTCTAATGTTAACTTCTGTAAAATTAAAATCAGGCTGGAGAATGTTTCTGTCTCTCATAATTGCTCACTTAAAAGATTAGACTTATAAAAACCTTTTTGGATGACTAAAAAATACACGTTCATTGTGCAGTGTTATAGCCTTGATGAGAACCTCAAAGTATTGTAAAATTCAAGGCCTCTTGATAGAATTTGCTGAATATATGGTGCACCCTTGTTGCCTAGAGAAGGAGAGAAAAGACATTTTTAGCACTTACAAAGGTTGGAACATCCTTTAGTTTGTTTCTTCTATGATAAACCTGCAGCAAGTTGAAGTTGTCAGAATACATCCAGAAGCAGCACAGTTTTTAGACATCTGGTTAGTAAAAATATCTCTAATCAAGAACACGCAAACCAGAACCAGCACTAATTAGTCTTTTTTTCTCATTGTACTGGGGCAATAGGAATTATCATCAACAAGAATGGCCATCGGATATTTTATTAACATGTGCATGTTCTTTCTCAAGCTTATAGTTCTTAAGAAATGTTTGTCTTAAATAATGTAGTCCTAGGGACCACGTTAGAGGAGCACAAATAATTTTGCCTGAAGCTTATGACCCATTTTTTTTCATTTTGACATTTCATAAAAGATATTTGTCAATGATTAGATAGATGGCAAACTTTTCCTTAAAAACTGTCAAGAGATGGCTTTTAGCGTACTAGCTGGGGCAACCATAACTTGTATTCAAAAATTATTTTGAGCCTGTGTATCCCCTGTTGTACTGTGTACAAAGATTTGTAACACATGGTCTCAGCCGTTAGGGAACTGGGAAGACAAGCTATCAGTTCGTAAAAGTGTGACTAATTTGTTAAAAATAAAAACTACAAAGGATATCTTTAACAAAGATAGTGTAGAAAGTGCTAAAGGAATGATTTAGACAATAAATCCTGAATGTACAGGATGGACAAATTGCTGTAGGTAGGAGAAATCAGGGAGGCATTATAGAGGAAAGTGAACTTCAGCTGGTTGGAATTTTATGGCCATTGAGGAAGGGGTGCGGCATTTCATACAAGTAAATAGTCTGTGCAATATTAAAGTGAGGGCAAAGTATGAAATCTATGGAATAGATTAGACCCACTTATAGAATAGGGTTTGGTTACTGAAAACGGTTTCTGGGAGACAACATTAGAAAGATAGATTGATGATGTCAGAGAATGATACCTCCTTTAAAAGCTGGCTCAGTAGTTGGAGTTCTGTAACGTAGGTAATGGGGAACAGTCAGCCAGGAAGAAATCAATCATTTAGGAAAACCTAACTGTAAGATACAGGAAGACTAAAGCAGTGGTTTTCAAAGTATGGTCCACAGACTCCTGGACATCCCTCAGATTTTTTTAGGGATCTGTGAAGTCAATCTATGGTCATGATAATACTAAAAGGTTATTTACCTCTTTCACTGTGTTGACATTTGCGCTGATAATACATAGCAGTGATGGGTAAGACAGTGGTGTATGGCATCTTTGCATGAATCAAGTCAGTGACAACAAATGGTGTTAGCGGTCATTAGATTCTTTATTACCACCCACTTGCAGTGTTGTCTCTGATGAAGCTGTAAAAATGATTAATTTTATTGTCTCATTCTTGAGTATGCATCTTTTTAGTGTTCTTTGTGACGAAATGGAAAGTATACATAAAGCACTGCTACATACTGAAATGTGGTTTTCTTAAGGAAATGCACTTGTTTTGAGGTAAGCTGATCTAGCCACTTTATTTTATTTTATTTTTTTATTATATATATATTTTTTAACCTCTTTTTGGTAACTTGGAGTACTTTAAAAAAATTATTTTATTTCTGGCTGCGCTGGATCTTTGTTGCTGCGGCTCTCTCTAGTTGAGAAGAGCAGGGGCTACTCTTTGTTGCAGTGCATGGGATTCTCATTGTGGTGGCTTCTCTTCTAGAGCATGGGCTCCGGGCACGAGGGCTTCAGTAGTTGTGGCACATGGGCTCAGTAGTTGTGGCTCGTGGGCTCTAGAGTACAAGCTCAGTAGTTGTGGTGCATGGGCTTAGTTGCTCCACGGCATGTGGGATCTTCTCATACCAGGGATTGAACCCGTGTCGCCTGCATTGGCAGGCAGATTCTTAACCAAGGCGCCACCAGGGAAGCCCTAGTAGCCACTTTTAAAAAATGAAACATCATTTTCATTTGAGATAAAGGCAAACTATGGTCCTTCAGAGGAGGTTTTTGTAGACCTTCTCAGATACAAAATGAATGGATAGGTTAGCTTGATTAGCTTAGCTTGATTGGGAGAATCATTTCACAATGTATATGTACATCAGAACATCATGTTATGTATCACATTTGTTTGTCAATTATACCTCAATAAAATTGGAAAAAATAAAGTAAAATTGGTTAATCAAAACAAACAGACAAAGTGAGCCTGTCATTTAAAGGAAGACAACTGACAATATTTGTTGCCAATTACAAAATTTGAGCTTTCAGGTGAAAATTAGAATTTGGAAAACTTTTTTTTTGGCTGCACCACATGGCATGTGGGATCTTTGTTCCCCGACTGGGGATCTAACCTGCACCCCCTGCCATGGAAGTGTGGAGCCTCAACCACTGGACCACCAAGGACGTCCCAGAATGTGGAAAACTTAATCTGCCACATTGAGATTGACAGCTTCCCAATACTTAGACACATTTCTGTTGAAATCAGCATTGATATTAACGAATGTGATTTATATTGTGTAGAAGGAAATTTGTCAATATTTGGAAGATCTGTACAACTCATTGAAGTAATACTTTCCAAATGGCCAGTGAATGATGTTACAAAATAATGCATAGGTAAAAAAAATCCATTTAAAGTTCAAAAGTCCATTAAAAAAAATCCAATGCACTTTAGTGTATTCAAGCTCAAAAAATTGACTGATATGATTTCAGATTCCACATTGAAACTAACCTTTAAGAAATTACCACTTTTTGAATTTTGCTGGCAATATTAAGGTAGTATCCACAATTGCCTCCTCCTGTTTTCAGCTGCTTATCTGTGTGAGGCTGGATTTTCCTCGTATATTAACCACAACAGCATATTGCAACAGGTTGAATGCAGAAGCAGATGGAAGGGTACAACTCTCTTTTACTAAGTCATTCACTATAGGATTGGCAAAAATGTAAAACAATAGCACTTATGTTAACGCATTTTTTTGTTTGGAAAATGTAATTATTTTCATAAAAGTATAATTTATGTTTATGTATAATAGATCTATTCTTTTTAAAATGAATTAAAATTTTTTATTTTAAAATGAAAATTTTATAAAATTCTCAGTTTTAATTTCCAATATAATAAATATCAATAGCTATCACCTAAATAGTAGGACCTACCCCAAAATGTTATTGTAAGAGTTAAATGAGTTAATACATGTAGAACCTTAAGAAAATGATGGTGCATAGTAAAGACTTAATAAATGTT
Source organism: Hippopotamus amphibius kiboko (assembly GCF_030028045.1). NCBI lineage: Eukaryota > Metazoa > Chordata > Mammalia > Artiodactyla > Hippopotamidae > Hippopotamus > Hippopotamus amphibius. The sequence goes on from NC_080188.1 coordinate 55,334,632, forward strand.
TTAAATTATTATTATGTCTCTTTTTACTACTAGATGAGCTCCTTAGGTGATTTGCAGAGAAACTCTAAGGGATTCATGTGTTTCAGTGCTCATGTATCTTGCTCATGTAAATAATGGAGTGAAACAGTTGCTTCTGTTTTTCTTTTGCCTTCTAAATCTCATGAGAGAGTCTCTCCCTGGTAGATTATAACCCAGAACCATCGGCAAAGGATTCTGGGAAATATTGTTCCCTGGCCTTCAGCCCCTGTTATGTAGGAGAGCAGGGAATGGCGCTGCGTTGCTTACAGATATTTTGAAGCACAAGGATTAACAAAATTAAACATAATTAAAAAATTAATTTGGGATTTCTTAAAGTCTTAACTATGCTAATAGGCATTGTAAAACTCCAAAGGAGATTAGCTTAGGTTTTCCAAACATATTTGACACAGAGCTTTTTTCTCCAGATTACTTTTTTTTTATGGAGCACCTGGGCTGGGAAGACTCTATTGTTTTCTCTGAACAGTCTGGGCTCAATAAAGCATTATGACCCATATTGGCATTGATGAATTAGTCATTAAGGGTCAAATGTCATAGAATCAGTGCTTTAATTCTTGTGATGCTATCAGTTTCCTAGGAACATAGGACATTTCAACACTCAGAACCATTGGGAAACTCTGCCAGAGTTTGTAAATAACCTCCCATTCCCTAAAGTTTCTCAACTCCATTCTACCCTGTTCATCTTTGGTATGTCATGGGCAAATTTTAGAACAGTCAATAATAATATAGAAATAAATGAGAGTCAACTGATATTACTTTCATAAAATATGTTCCTACAACTGTGGATTTTGAATACTCAGAGGTGCTTTATCTAATTAGTGAGTTATCTGTATGAATTAGTTATCAGTGTCTTCTTCATTCTTTCATTTCTTTATTGATCTCATGAATACATGCATGTTTGTATGTATGTGTGTGTGTATATAGAGAGTTAGAGACCAGGTATGGTGCTAGACATGGAAATATCACATTGGTAATGAAGACATCCTTCTCTCAAGGACTGTACAGTGAAGTTTAGTGGATTTCCTTTTCTTTTTCTTTTTTAATTAAAAGAATTTTAAAATTTAAGTATAGTTGATTTACAGTGTTGTAATAGTTTGTGGTGTACGCTAAGTGATTCAGATATATATATATATTATATATATATATATTCTTTTTCATATTCTTTTCCATTCTGGTTTATTACACAATATTGAATATATGAGTAGTACCCTGTGCTATAAAGTAGCACCTTGTTCTTTGTATCTGCTAATCCCAAACTCCTAATTTAGCCCTCCCCCACCCATTTCCCCTTTGGAAACTATAAGTTTGTTTTATACATCTGTGAGTCTGTTTCTGTTTTGTAAAAATGTTCATTTGTATCATATTTTAGATTCCACACATAAGTAAGATCATGTGGTATCTGTTTTTCTCTTTCTGACTTACTTCACTTAATATGATAATCTCTAGGTCATCCATGTTGCTGCAAATGGCATTATTTCATTCTTTTTTATTACTGAGTAATATTCCATTGTGTATATATACCACATCTTCTTTATCCATTCATCTGTCAGTGGATATTTAGGTTGCTTCCATGTCTTGGCTATTGTAGATAATGCTGCTACGAAATTGAGGTGCATGTATCTTTTTGAATTACAGTTTTCTCTGGATATATGTCCAGGAGTGGAATTGCTGGATCATATAGCAACTCTATTTTTAGTTTTCAGGAACCTCCATGCTGTTTTTCACAGTGACTGCACCAATTCACATTTCCACCAACAATGTAGAAGGTTTCCCTTTTCTTCATACCCTTTCCAGCATTTATCATTTGTAGAGTTTTTTTTTTAAAGATTTTTTGGATGTGGACCAATTTTAAAGTCTTTATTGAATTTGTTACAATATTTCTTCTGTTTTCTGTTTTGCTTTTTGGCTAGGAGGCATGTGGGATCTTAGCTCCCTGACCAAGGATAGAATCCACACCCCCTGCATTGTAGAGCCAAGTCTTAAATGCTGGACCGCCAGGGTAGTCCCTATTTATAGACTTTTTAATGGTAGTCATTCTGACCAGTGTGAGGTGATACCTTATTGTAGTTTTGATTTGCATTTCTCTAATATTTAGTGATGTTGAACATCTTTTCATGTGCCTATTGGCCATCTCTATGTCTTCTTTATTGAAATTTCTATTTAGGTCTTCTGCCTATTTTTTGATTGGGTTGTGTGTTTCTTTTCTAATAATAAGTTATATGAGCTGTTTGTATATTTTGGAAATTAAACCCTTGTCAGTTGCATCGTTTGCAAGTATTTTCTCCTAGTTTGTAGGTTTTCTTTCCATTTTGTTTATGGTTTCCTTTGCTGTGCAAAACTTATATGTTTGATTAGGTTCTATTTGTTTATTTTTTCTTTTATTTCTATTGCCTTGGAAAACTGACCTAAGAAAACATTGCTACGATTTATGTTAGAGAGTGTTTTCCTGTGTTCTCTTCTAGGAGTTTTATGGTATTATGTCTGTGGATTTCTTTTTTCTTCAAACGCTGTCGATTTTGTTGTTTATTGAAAGTTTAGTGGGTGGACCAGAGAACTCTCAAAGTGTGACCGAAATAAGATTCCTTATACCTTTCTTTTTTACACTTTTATTGGAAAGATTAGCAATTTTCACTAAAGAGATGTAGAAATCCATAGGGAGACAATACAAAATTATTGAATGAAATACCTTTTTTTGGATTATTTATTATGTTACTTATCTGTGCTTTTCTTATCTCCTGTTGCAGCTGATCTGAACTTCATTTTTTAAAGAGTCAAACAGGTGCATTTTCTATTTTTTATTACATTAAAATTACTGTCATGAGTTAGTGCATCTATGATAGCATGATAAATTCCGTTGGTGTTTGTACCCATAAATTTAAAGCTCAGCTCCATGAATTATATTCCTTCTACAACTACATATCCAAAGGACTACATGGGTGCACATCTGTAAAAAAATTTGTATGTCGATCAATGGGGCTGCTATGGACTGACACGGGTCCTCCCAAAATCCATATGTTGATGCCTTAATCTCCAATGAGAGTGTATTTTTAATAAGGAAGCAATTAAAGTTAAATGAGGTCATGGGGTGGGGATTGGATCCAGCAGAATTAGTGCCTTTATAGGAAGAAACACTAGAGATTTTGCTTTCTCTCTCTGCCATATGAGGACACAGAGAGAAGGTGGCTGCTTGTAAATCAGGAAGAGAGATCTCATCAGAAATCAAATCTGCTAGCATCTTCATCTCAGACTTCCTAGCCTCTAGGACTGTGAGAATAAATTTCTCACAGTTTAATCCACTCAGTCTATTGTATTTTATTATGGCAGCCCTAGCTGGCCAATATAGATTTTGATACTGACAAGTGCTGCTGTAACAAATACCAGAAATGTGGAAGCAGCTCTGGAACGGGTTAATGGGTAGAGTTTGGAGAAGTTTTGAGGTGCATGCTAGAAAAAGCCAGGATTGCTGTGAAGGCACTGCTGGTAGGAATATGGATGTGGAAGGCATTCTGATGAGGGTGCAGAAAGAAAAGAGGAGAATAGAGAAAGCCTCCATCTTCTTAGAGGATATGTAAATAATCATGAACAGAATGTTGTAGCAATACTCATGGTAAAGATCATTCTGGTATAATATCAGATGGAAATGAAGAACATGTTATCAGAAACTGGAGGAAAGGTGATCCGTGTTATAAAGAGGCAAAGAACTTGGCAGAGGATGAAAGTGGATGTTTAGCTGAGTAGATTTCTAAAAAAAATGTTGAAAGAGGGGCTTAGTTCCTCCTGCCTCCTTGTAGTAAAATGTGAGAGGAGAGAGATGAATTGAAGACAGACATGCTAGCAAAAAGGGAACAGAACTTAAAAGATTTTTGAAAATTCTCAGCCTGTCTGTATTACAAAAAATGAGAAAGTATGTTCTAAAGAACACCAAGGTTGTAGCTGGATTATCACTCAGTGAAGAACTTATGGGGTTATGCAAACAGTAACACTGCCAGTTTTATCTGAAGAGGACAGAGAGGGGTACAGTGAAGGAAGGCTGCCAAACTTCTTGAATTCTATAGGACAAGATTATAGAGCTATTTAGGTATGAATGTGCACTATTCTTCAAAAAAAGGAAAAATTGTTCTGAAGACAATTTGGAAGTAATCAGTGCTGCCACTCCCATCATGGGCCCAGGGGAAGCTTTCCTCTTCAGTTTCAGAGGACAGGGCCCTGGCAGAGCTGTTTGGTGGGGCCCTTCTGAATCACATGGGTGGGGCCACCCTAATAAGCTGTAGAGATGATGCTGTCACCCTCACAGGACTGGAAGGCAGGGCATTGAGCCAAAGAGGATTCTTCTCAAGCCTTAAAATTTAACAGAATATGCTTCGCTAGGTTTTGAACTTACTTGGGACCTGTCATCCCTTCTTTCTTTCCTATTTCTCTCTTTTAGGTTGGAGATGTCTATCCAATGCCTGTCTCACCACGTTATTTTGGAAGCACATAACTTGTCTGGTTTCACAAGTTCATAGCTGGAGATGAATTTTTCCTCAAGATGAATAATATCTCAAGTCTCTTTCATACCTGATTTAGATGATATTTGATAAGACTTTAGAGTTAATGCAGGAATGAGTTAAGTCCTTTAGGGTTGTTGGGATAAAATGAATGTATTTTCCATATGATAAGGATGTGGATTTTGGAGGGCCAGGGCTGAATGCTTTGGACTGAATTGTGTCCTCCTAGATTCATATGTTGAAGTCCTAACTTATAACGTGATTGTATTTGGAATAAAGAAGTAATTAAGGTTAAATGAGGTTTTAAAGGTGGGCCCTGATCCAATTGGATTAGTGTCCTTATAAGAGGAGACTCACCAGAGAGCTCACTTTTTCTCTTTTGACATTTGAGGACACAGTAAGAAGGCTGTTTGCAGACCAGTACCTGGAAGAGAGCTCTCACTGGTAACCAAATCCCCAGGAACCTTGATCTCTGACTTCCTAGACTCCAGAACTGTGAGAAATAAATTTCTGTCGTTTAAGCCACCCAGTGTGTGGTCTTTGACTATAGTAGCCGTACATGACTAATACAGGGGCCTAATGGATAAAATATTTACCTGTCAAGGTTGAAAACAAGGAAATCTACAATCTTGTTTATTCTAAGAGCCAATGCCAGTTTGGAGGGTATTATTATTATTTTTATTGTGGTAGAAAACACATAGTATTAAATTTTCCATATTAACCATTTTTAAGTGTACAGTTTAGCAATGTTAACTTTACTCACATTGCTGTGCAAAAAAATCTCTATAACTTTTTCATCTTGCAAAACTGAAACTCTAACCTATTAAACACTAATTTTCCCTTCTCCCTCCCTCCAGCCTTTGAAAACCACCTTTCTATTTTCTGTTTCTATGATTTTGACTACTTTAGATACTTCATATGAGTGGAATCATATAGCATTTGTCCTTTTGTGACTGTCTTATTTTGCTTACCATAATGTCCTTAGGGCTTATCCATGTTGTAGCAGGTGATGAGATTTCTTTCTGTTTAAAGGCTGCATAATATTCCATTGTATGTGTACACCACAATTTCTTTATCCATTCATCTGTCAGAGGACATTTATGAGTGGCTTCCACCTTTTGGCTATTGTGAATAATGCAGAATGTAAAGGGGATTATTTATTTATTCCATGAGATGATTTTGGAAAGTATTCTATTTCTAAGGGCAGTGGATTATTTTAAGTTTTCATGTCAGTGATAATGATATATAATACATACCTGTCAGTACTATGATGATTAAATAGTTGGAGGTGTGAAAGAAGACTTTTAAAACAAATATAGAGAAGAAACTGCAAAGACTGTGTTTAACAGCATAATTGACATAAATAAATTATACATCAGTTCTTGTCGTATAATTCATTTGAACTTTCATAACTGTTGTCATAGACAAGCTCCCAATGGTTTTCCGTCAGTGATAATATGATTATGATAATGTGTAAAGTCAACTGCTGGTATTCTTTGGAGACATTAATTGGAAATAAAAGGCAATTATTTGCATTCTTTTTGCTTATTTCTTTCTCTCTCTGTCCCTCCCTCTCTCTGTCTCATCTTTGTTTAATGCTTTATTACACTCAAGTACATTTTTCTTTTAGGGCTCCTTTTGAGATCATGGAATGCTCCAGACCCAGTCCTTGCACCTCTTTTCCATCTGCACTTTCTCATCCAGTCCCATGGTTTTAAATATCGTCTATATGGTAATAGCTTATATATCCTATTCCTGCTTCTCCCTCGAACTATTACGCATATATTAAACCTCTACCTCAATTTCTGTAGCCATCTCCTAACTGGTGTCCTCACTCCACACTGCTGCCAGTTCAATCCCTTTTTAGTTTGTTTTTATTTAATAGACTTTATTTATTGAAGTTTTAGGATCATAGCAAAATTAAATGGAGGGTACAGAGATTTTCCATGTATCCCCTGCCTCCACATATGCACAGCAGCTCAGTTCGTTTTACTCATAACCATACCTTGTTATTTTCCTGTTTGGAATCCTCCGTGTCATATATAGATTAAAAGCCACTCTTCCCACCTACAAGGCTCTTCGCGAACTGAACCCTGGCTACCTTTTCAACTTCCTTTCCTATTGTTTTTCTTACTCTCAAACTGTTCCAGCCGCACGATTATCTATCTATTTCTCAAACACACTAAATCCATCCCTGTTTCTGGACTTTCGTATTTGCTGTTTGTTTTGTGTAGACTGCTCATTTGCCAGAACTTTACATGGCCCCTACCTCACTTATTCAGGTATCAGCTCATTTGTCACGTTGCTCATTTGTCATTTCCTGGCAATCTTCTCTAAAAGAGCAACCCTTGTCACTTTCTACCCTCTTCCCCTCACTACCTGATATTATGTTATATATTACTTTGTGTTTATCTGACTCCCCCATTATTCTCTTTCTGACTGACTTCACTTAGTATGATATTTATACTTTTTAAAAAAAATTTGTTTATTTATTTATTGGCTGTGTTGGGTCTTCGTTGCTGCACACGGGCTTTGTCTAGTTGCAGCAAGGGGGCTACTCTTCATTGTGGTGCATGGGCTTCTCATTGCCATGGCTTCTCTTGTTGCAAGAGGGCATGGGCTCTAGGCGTGCGTGCTCAGTAGTTGTGGCACACGGGCTCTAAAGCGCAGGCTGAATAGTTGTGGCGCATGGGCTTAGTTGCTCCGTGGCATGTGGGATCTTCCTGGAGTAGGGATCGAACCTGTGTCCCTGCATTGGCAGGCAGATTCTTAACCACTGTGCCACCTAGGAAGTCCTGTATACTGTTTTTTAAAAAATAAATAAATTTATTTATTTAATTTTTATTTATCGGCTGCATTGGGTCTTCATTGCTGCTTGCAGGCTTTCTGTAGTTGTGGAGAGCAGGGGCTACTCTTCATTGCAGTGCGTGGGCTTCTTATTGTGGTGGCTTCTCTTGTTGTAGAGTACGAGCTCTAGGTGCGTGGGCTTCAGTAGTTGTGGCTTGTGGGCTGTAGAGTGCAGGGTCAGAAGTTGTGGTGCACGGGCTTAGTTGCACTGCGGCATGTGGGATCTTCCCGGACCAGGGATCAAACCCGTATGCCCTGCATTGGTAGGCAGACTCCCAACCACTGAGCCACCAGGGAAGTCCTATACTGTTTCTTTATATCCACAACTTTTATTTCAAAGTCACCTATTATCTTCTAATTATCAACTCTAATCATTTCTTCTTCATCTTCGTACCATATGAGCTTTCTTTGACTTTTGACTTTTCTGATTCATCCTATATCTCACACTCCCATCTCATTTTATAACTTTCTTTGGCCTCATTGTTTCTCTTCACACATATTTGTCTATCGTATGTATGTTTTTCATATACAACCAAAAAAATGGGTGCTACCTGAAGTTATATGCTCAGTTATTAGTGATAAAAACCCAACTCAGAGCAGTGTAAGGAATAACAGATTATGTACAGGTGGGCCTGATTCATGGGCTCTAATATTGTCATTAGAATCTCTCTGCTCTGTATTCCTTCATTGTGGGCTCCACGTGGTGGCAAAGTTGACCGCTGACAATTCCAGGCTTACACTATTCTTATAGTTAAGAATTCTGGTGAAAAGAGAATGTCCCTTTTATGATAACTTTTTAGATAATCTAAGATCTGATACTTACTGACCCAGCATGGGTTCTGGGATCATACCCGATCAATCACTACAGTCAAGGGAAGGGAGGACTGGAATTACTAGGCCTAGATCAGAAACTCCTGTAATTGGGATTTTGATCATATTTCTCTCTGAAGCACATGGTGTAAGAATGGGAGAGAGAAATACTGAGCATCCTCTCTTTCTCTTTTTTACCTTGTATCCCTGTGCTATCACGTCTACTGTTACAACTTCTGTTATCATCTTTATGCCGATACCTTGCAAATCTTATAATACAAATGAGCCTTCCCTGTAAAGCCATTGGAAAATTAAATGGAGCTGGAGTTACTTCTCTAAATGCAATGACAGGTCCTTATAAAAAAAACTCAAGGCACAGTATCCAAAGTGAATGCTGCATCCATGCCTGGTTTGTTAAGTATTGCTACTTGGATCTGGCAAAATTTATGAATTAAATGAAAAGGTAGGTATTACTCAAATTTAGGTAGACTTGGAGGACTTCTTTCCAGTCTCATTAGGAAGCCTACCTAAGGCAGGTATGAAGCAGGATCTGACTCTGCAGCCGAGGGAAGACTGGCAGGAACCAGATGGAGCTCCGAGGCCCTAATCAAGCACGTTGGTTTTCAGTATTAGACCATCGTGCTGGGGACAGACTAGCAAAGTATATAGATTCCCTGGGAAGAGCACAGGATGGTGGCAAGCAGGAGTCTAATATGGGTGGGAGCAGTACAAGGCAGGGACGGGAACTGGGAGAGCAGTGGCTTGGAGTCTTACCAGGGCTTATTCTTGTATAACAAGTACCAGGTGTGCTTGGAAATAAAACTTTGCTATAAACCCAAAATATTGTGAATGCTCAAAGATAGGCTTTTGTGTACTTCTGTTCCTACCAGTTGCATTTGTATTTTCCTCTTTGTAAATAATGAATTACAAGTGAAACAACTAGGTTGAATTAATGAATCTCTATCTTCCCAACTATACAAGTATCAATATCTTCCCAACTATACTAGTTTATAATTCTAAGAGTATTCAAGAATATAATTAATAACTTAAGTAAAGGCAGAGATTTTTCTCTGTTTTTCCCCCATTAATTCATTAACCTAGAACAGCACCTTGCACGAAATGATAAATATTTATTGAATTTGAAAGAATGTTGTACATGGGAAAAAAATGTGGGTTATTTCTTTCACTCTCTACCTTGGAATTAAAGAATATTAAGAAATTTTTTTTTGCAGTATATGACATGGAAGAGGGATACTAACAATTTGACTGGAAACCTGGAGCGCTTGTCACTATTACAAGAAAACTGTGATAGAGACAGGTGAATTCCTAATGCTAATATTCAAACAGGTTTGCTTTCAATTTATCTGAATAGCTCTTGAACTTACCTTAAGGGAAGAAAGGAGGTTGATAGATTCAATAAAACAATGTTTTTGTTTTAATATGTATTTTCAATTAGCTTTCATTCTAAAAGAAAAATAAGGCCTTTATGCAGTACCAATCTGTGGAAGACTTTTACCGGATGATGGCATAAGGTGAGAAATTTCCTTAGAATCATTAGTTTAAGTAGGAAACTAAGAATTTCAAGCTGTCTTTTTCGGAGTTGAAATCATGATTCTTGGTATTGTCAAGCTGTAAGACCAAATTATGTCACTAGGTGGCAGGAGTTGCAAGTTGAAAGGCCCTAGGGTTACCAGATATGAAGTATGATCATTGATATTTACCTGCACCCTAGCTTATCTTTGTATGTAGGTAATCTTGGAAACTCTCACCAGGGAGAATATATGTTTTCTTTTGATCTTTACTTACGGACTACATATTATAAAATAGAAAACAGGTATTAAGCTCTTAGTTTAAGAACAATCAGGGAAAAAAAGACCTATAGTTTTTATTAATCGAAGTCATTCACTGTTGAGTTAGAAAATGAGGGGGCATTATGGAGGAAGTAAGGTCATCCCCAGGCAAAATTTCAGAGTGGTGGATTAATCTCTCTCTCTGTATCCGGTAGGAACCAAAATATTAATAGACAGTTCTCTATTTTCCTGATTCGCTTTTGGAAAGTCCCTTCTCCCAGCTGCTGCTTTTCCTGCCGTCCCAGCTGCTCCGTGTTCACCACTGTGGGCACTCAGCAAACTCATTTTACTTGTACACTCGTCAAAACATGCCTATTCTACGTCTCATCCTCTTGGAGGCAGAACTTTGAGTTCTTTCCGTACATTGGCTAATCAAGAAAAAAACCCATGCCCATGTGTGAACGGGGATTAGGTTTTAATAGGAGAACTAGCTGAGCTTTGTTTCCTTCTCCTCTCTTTGATAAAGTGTATTTTCATAGAGGTTCTAGTGGTCAAGATTTGAATAGGAAGCAGAAGGCATACTCAATGGTGTAAGTGGAGAAAACATCAAGCAGTGGTAGGGACCCACCCTGGGACTATTGGCAGCGATGAAACTATTACTATTCCCTTTGCCGTGGGCTAGGTGCATCCCACAAGGAGCTGTGGACAGAAATAAAAGAAGACAGTCACTATAAACTCCAGGCTCCAGGCTGCTGGTGCTGCTGGTGATCTGTGTAAGGGGCATGGCCAGGCTTAAATTTCTGGTTTTTCTTTCCTTTCATAGTCTGGTTTCCTGATGTTGCTTCCCACTGGGGAGATCTTAAGCAGAAGCCAGAGGGCAAGGGAGCCTGTGAATGTGCTACATAGAGATCAATGTCTCAGTTCGCAGAACGGGGCAGAGAAATTGGAAAGTGATTGTGGAGGGGCAAATGAAAGCATTCAGCACAGGGGATTTCTGAAAGCAGTACTTTTTTTCCTAGACAGGGCCTCCGAGTTGGGAATTTCAACTAACCCGCTTGTCGGCAAATGGGGCCTTAATGTATTACTCAAGTTCCACAAATATACCTTTTTCGGTTGTGAACTACACTTGATAAACATCACACAGCTAATGTCTGTTTGTTCGTGATTGTCTTTGTACATCAACAGACGATGAGGTAATTTATCAGGATATTTGATTCCCCAAAGAGATCTTTTTGGAAGTGCTTTCTTCCACCTCCATGAGCATTTCTTAGTATATTAAAGAACATAGTGCCATATGCTCCCATCTCCTAAAAAATAGTTTTGAGAATGCAAATATAAGCATTTATTTTTTACCACAAAGATTTTACAATTAAAGTTTTTATACAATATGCCTAAAACTTTTTCTAAAGTAAGAAACCTTTAGGCCAGAATACATTTTACACACACACACACACACACACACACACACAACATATCGATAAAGGCAATTTCTACTGTGCTAAGTCAAGCTTGCTCAGGTGGCTGAGTTGTAGTTTGAGCCTCTTGATAGGTTAATTTTTTTCTTCTCCAGGCAAAATAGTCCCAGCGCTTTTACAGTGCGGAAATAACATGGGCCACGAGAGGGACTGGAGCAGGGAGGAATTTGCCCTGTACATCACCCAGGATTGATTTGGAAGATTCCACAAAGGATTGAGCCCAAGCATAGTTCAATATTCTGCATACAATAGACAGTTCTGCTCTGCTGGGTCTTAAATAAAAATAATTAGAACACAAGGTGGGTTTTCTTGTTCTTTTTTCTCTGGCCCAGATTGCTTTTCTATGAGAAAAGATTAGGATGCCCCCAGAGAATCTGGTAGCAAAGATTTAGAAACGCTTCACCACTCTAGGCTGCTTACTAGTTTACTGAGAAAAAATTTTGCAAATAATTAGGATTTTGGTCACCCTCTGACTTAGACCTTTAGATTCTTCTGGCACTTCGTACCAAGTTGCTAAGCATCTGAGGTAACACTAGATCATCCTTGGCACTCTTATTTTCTTACTTTAAACATTTTCCAGGCGAATTTACGTAAGCTTATTGCCCTAGCTACCAAATACACACAAATGATCCTCAGTTGAAACGTTCTCCTTAGATTCACAACTGCTTCATAACCTACTTTTCTAATCTTTTCGGACAATGCCACTACAATCTGCCTATGAGTAATCCTGCATGCCACCTCCTTCCTTCCTTCTCAGTAAGTCGCTCATTTCCATTGACTTCTTCAATGCTGCTGGAACACAGTCTTTCCTCCTCTCTCTACCATTTGGCGCTGCCCGTAGATCAGATCATCATTTCCCCACGTAGGTCCTGTGCCCTGGTCATTCTGAATTACTTTTGCTCTTCTCCAAACTAGCCATAGACCCTCATGCCTTTGTGTTGGCTTCTCAATCTTTTCATTTTATCTGCTTTCAGATAAAAAGCCATGACTGAATTAGTTTCTTTCTCTTGGATCCTATAGTGCTCTGTACATATTTCCAGTATGTTATAGCAATTACTCTTTTTTAATTTTTTATTTTTTTTAAATTATTTATTTATTTATTATTTTTGGGGGGTACACCAAGTTCAATCAGCTCTTTTTATACACATATCCCCGTATTCCCTATCTTCCTTGACTCCCCCCACCTCGAGTCCCCCCCACCCTCCCCGCCCCAGTCCTCTAAGGCATCTTCCATCCTCGAGTTGGACTCCCTTTGTTATACAACAACTTCCCACTGACTATTCTATTTTACAGTTGGTAGTATATATATGTCTGTGCTACTCTCTCGCTTTGTCTCAGTTTCCCATTCACCCCCCGCCCCCTCCCATAGCTCGAGTTCTCCAGTCCATTCTCTGTATCTGCGTCCTTGTTCTTGTCACTGAGTAAATCAGTACCATTTTTAGATTCCGTATATGTGAGTTAGCATACAATATTTGTCCTTCTCTGTCTGACTTACTTCACTCTGTATGACAGATTGTAGTTCTATCCGCCTCATTACATATAGCTCCATCTCATCCCTTTTTATAGCTGAGTAATATTCCATTGTATATATATACCACATCTTCTGTATCCATTCATTTGTTGATGGGCATTTAGGTTGCTTCCATGTCCTGGCTATTGTAAAGAGTGCTGCAATAAACATGATGGTACAAGTTTCTTTTGGGATTATGGTTTTCTTTGGGTATATGCCCAGGAGTGGGATTACTGGATCATATGGTAGTTCTATTTGTAGTTTTTTAAGGAACCTCCAAATTGTTTTCCATAGTGGCTGTACCAACTTACATTCCCACCAACAGTGCAGGAGAGTTCCCTTTTCTCCACACCCTCTCCAACATTTGTTGTTTCCAGATTTTGTGATGATGACCATTCTGATCGGTGTGAGGTGATACCTCATCATGGCTTTGACTTGCATTTCTCTGATGATGAGTGATGTTGAGCATCTTTTCATGTGTTTGTTGGCCACCTGTATGTCTTCTTTGGAGAAATGTCTATTTAGGTCTTCTGCCCATTTGTGGATTGGGTTATTTGCTTTTTTGGTATTAAGCTTCATGAGCTGCTTGTATATTTTGGAGGTTAATCCTTTGTCCGTTGTTTCATAGGCAACTATTTTTTCCCATTCTGAGGGTTGCCTTTTAGTCTTGTTTATGGTTTCTTGTGCTGTGCAAAAGCTTTTAAGTTTCATGAGGTCCCATTTGTTTATTCTTGATTTTATTTCCATGATTCCAGGAGGTGGGTCAAAAAGGATCTTGCTTTGATGTATATCATAGAGTGTTGTGCCTATGTTTTCCTCTAGGAGTTTGATAGTGTCTGGCCTTACATGTAGGTCTTTAATCCATTTGGAGTGTTTTTTTGTGTATGGTGTTAGGAAGTGTTCTCATTTCATTCTTTTCCATGTTGCTGTCCAATTTTCCCAGCACCACTTATTGAAGAGGCTGTCTTTTTTCCATTGTATACTCGTGCCTCCTTTGTCAAAGATAAGGTGCCCATATGTGTTTGGGCTTACTTCTGAGTTCTCTATTCTATTCCATTGATCTTCCTTTCTATTTTTGTGCCAGTACCATACTGTCTTGATCACTATGGCCTTGTAGTATAGTTTGAAGTCAGGAAGCCTGATTCCACCAACTCCATTTTTCCTTCTCAAGATTGCTTTGGCTATTCGGGGTCTTTTGCGTTTCCATACTAATCGTAAGATTTCTTGCTCTAGTTCTGTGAAAAATGCCATTGGTAATTTGATCGGGATTGCATTGAATCTGTAAATTGCTTTGGGTAGTACAGACATTTTCACTATGTTGATTCTTCCAATCCAGAAACATAGTATGTCCCTCCATCTGTTTGTGTCATCTTTGATTTCTTTCATCAATGTCTTAAAGTTTTCTGCATACAGATCTTTTGTCTCCTTAGGCAGGTTTATTCCTAGGTATTTTATTCTTTTTGTTGCAATGGTGAATGGGAGAGTTTCCTTAATTTCTCTTTCTGCTTTTCCGTTGTTAGTGTATAGGAGTGCAAGAGATTTCTGTGCATTAATTTTGTATCCTGCTACTTTACTAAATGCATCAATTAGTGCGAGCAGTTTTCTGGTAGAGTCTTTAGGGTTTTCTATATATAACATCATGTCATCTGCAAAGAGTGACAATTTTACTTCTTCTTTTCCAATTTGGATTCCTCTGATTTCTTTTTCTTCTCTGATTGCTGTGGCTAACACTTCCAAAACTATGTTGAATAATAGTGGTGAGAGTGGACACCCTTGTCTTGTTCCTGTCCTTAGAGGGAATTCTTCCAGTTTTTCCCCATTGAGAACAATGTTGGCTTTTGGTTTTTCATATATGGCTTTTATTATGTTGAGGTAATTTCCTTCTATGCCCATTTTCTGGAGAGCTTTTATCATAAATGGATGTTGAACTTTGTCAAAAGCTTTTTCTGCATCTATTGAGATGATCATATGGTTTTTCTCCTTCAATTTGTTGATATGATGTATCACGTTGATTGATTTGCATATATTGAAGAATCCTTGCATCCCAGGGATAAACCCCACTTGATCATGGTGTATGATTTTTTTAATGTGTTGTTGGAGTCTGTTAGCTAGTATTTTGTTGAGGATTTTTGCATCTATAGTCATCAGTGATATTGGTCTGTAATTTTCTTTTTTTGTGACATCTTTGCCTGGTTTTGGTATCAGGATGATGGTGGCCTCGTAGAATGAGTTTGGGAGTGCTCCGCCTTCTGCAATATTTTGGAAGAGTTTGAGAAGGATAGGTATTAGTTCTTCTCCAAACGTTTGATAGAATTCGCCTGTGAATCCATCTGGTCCTGGGCTTTTGTGTGTTGGGAGATTTTTAATCACTGCCTCAATTTCCGTACTTGTGATTGGTCTGTTCATGGTTTCTATTTCTTCCTGGTTCAGTCTTGGAAGATTGTATTTTTCTAAGAATGTATCCATTTCTTCCAGGTGATCCAATTGATTGGCATATAGTTGCCTGTAGTAGTCTCTCATGATCTTTTGTATTTCTGAGGTGTCCGTTGTTACTTCTCCTTTTTCATTTCTAATTCTGTTGATTTGCATCTTCTCCCTTTTTTTCTTGATGAGTCTGGCTAATGGTGTATCAATTTTGTTAATCTTCTCAAAGAACCAGCTTTTAGTTTTATTTATTTTTGCTATGGTTTCCTTCCTTTCTTTTTCATTTATTTCTGCTCTGATCTTTATGATTTCTTTCCTTCTGCTCACTTTGGGGTTTCTTTGTGCTTCTTTCTCTAGTTGTTTTAGGTGTAAGGTTAGGTTGTTTGTTTCATAATTTTCTTGTTTCTTAAGGTAGGACTGTATTGCTATAAACTTCCCTCTTAGAACTGCTTTTGCTGTGTCCCATAGGTTTTGGATTGTTGTGTTTTCATTGTTGTTTGTTTCTAGATATTTTTTGATTTCCTCTTTGATTTCTTTAGTGATTTCTTGGTTGTTTAAGAGTGAATTGTTTAGCCTCCATGTGTTTGTAGTTTTTGCAGTTTTTTTTCCTGTAATTGATATCTAGTCTCATGGCGTTGTGGTGTGAGAAGATGCTTGATATGATTTCAATTTTCTTGAATTTGCGGAGGTTTGATTTGTGACCCAAGATGTGATCTATCCTGGAAAATGTTCCGTGTGCACTTGAGAAGAAAGTGTAGTCTGTCGTTTTTGGATGGAATGTCCTATAAATATCAATTAAGTCGAGATGGTCTAATGTGTCATTTAAAGCTTGTGTGTCTTTATTTATTTTCTGTTTGAATGATCTGTCCATTGATGTAAGTGGGGTGTTCAAGTCTCCCACTATTATTGTGTTCCTGTCGATGTCTCCTTTTATAGGTGTTAGCATTTGCCTTATGTATTGAGGTGCTCCTGTATTGGGGGCATAGATATTTACCATTGTGATATGTTCTTCTTGGATGGATCCCTTGATCATTATGTAGTGTCCTTCCTTGTCTCTTTTAATAGTCTTTACCTTAATGTCTAATTTGTCTGATATGAGTATTGCTACTCCAGCTTTCTTTTGACTTCCATTTGCATGGAATATCTTTTTCCATCCCTTTACTTTCAGTCTATATATATCCCTTGGTCTGAAGTGGGTTTCTTGTAGGCAGCAGATAGAAGGGTCTTGTTTTTGTATCCATTCAGCCAGTCTGTGTCTTTTGGTTGGAGCATTTAATCCATTTACATTTAAAGTAATTATTGACATGTGTGTTCCAATTACCATTGTTTTGGGTTTGTATTTGTAGGTGTTTTCCTTTTCTTGTGTTTCCTACTTAGAGAAGTTCCTTTAGCACTTGTTGTAAGGCTGGTTTGGTGATGCTGAATTCTCTTAACTTTTGCTTGTCTGGAAAGCTTTTGATTTCTCCCTCAAATCTGAATGAGATTCTTGCTGGGTAGAGTATTCTTGGCTGTAGGTTTCTCTCTTTCAGGACTTTCAGTATATCCTGCCATTCCCTTCTGGCCTGCAGAGTTTCTGTAGAAAGGTCAGCTGTGATCCTTATGGGTTTTCCCTTATATGTGATTTGTTGCTTTTCTCTTGCTGCTTTTAATATTTTTTCTTTGTGTTTAATTGTCGTTAGTTTGATTAATATGTGTCTTGGTGTATTTCTCCTTGAGTTTATTCTGTATGGGACTCTCTGTGCTTCTTGGACTTGGTTCATTATTTCCTTTCCCATGTTGGGGAAGTTTTCCACTAGAACCTCTTCAAATATTTTCTCAGACCCTTTCTTGTTTTCTTCTTCTTCTGGGATGCCTATAATTCGAATGTTGGTACGTTTAATGTTATCACATTAACAGGTCTCTGAGACTGTCTTCTAATCTTTTTATTCTTTTTTCTTTTTCCTGCTCTGTGGCATTTATTTCTCCCATTCTATCTTCCATCTCACTTATTCATTCTTCTGCCTCAGTCATTCTGCTGGTTATAGCATCTAGAGTATTTATAATTTCAGTTATTTTGTTATCCATTGCTGTTTGTTTTTCTGAGTTCTTATGAACTGTTTCTTGTACTTTCTCTATTTTGTTATTGAGATTTTGTATCATTGTTACTATCATTACTCTGAATTCTTTTTCAGGCATTTTTCCTATTTCCTCCTCATTTATTTGGTCTTGTGGGTTTTTTTCCTGCTCCTTTGCCTGCATGGTGTTTCTTTGTTTCCTCATGGTTGTCCAAACTTTTGGGGTTGCTTGTCCTGGTGATAGAGGTGTTTATAGAAGACTGTCCAAGCCACAGACTAATGTCCAAGTGTTGGGTTAAACAAATGCTAACTCTAGGAAACACATACATGTATAAGATACACAATTACTGAATCCATTAGGACATAAGGCTCTGGAAAGACCTGATAGAACCCCAGTATGCTATCAGATATTCAAAGAGAAACCCAACAGAAATTGACAACTGAAACAGAACAAATCAGAGACAAAAGCAAAAGCAAACAAACAAACAAATAACACCTTACACATACAAACATTAATCCAGGGAGATTTTGTAAGCTAGGATCAAATATAGAAAAGAGCCAGAGTACCACCAGAGAGAATGGAATTCTCAGAATGTAATTAGACAACTGTACTAAGAAGTAAGATAAAGACAAAAGCCTAATATTAAATACCAAGGCAGTGCGTCATCTGGAGAATAGAGCAAGGAGTCTGAGCAGATCGATAGTGTTGCTTATAAGTATGTTAAGATAAAATAAACTTAAAATGGCTGGAAGAAAGGGGAACAAAAGAGCGTAGTGTGGTTGGAAATATGCAAATAAAAAGAAAGGAATAGAAATGTATAAAAGATAGGGATGAAAGGAAAGTATGAGAGATATATTGTCCGTACTACCAAAAAACTTAGCTAGATATAGAAGTATATAAAAAAGGCAAAAAAAAAAAAAGAATAAAAATTATCATTAAAAAATTATGTTATAAAACTTGTAGATCCCTTAGGGCTAAGATCATATTTAATAAAAAAAAAAAAAAAGAGAGAGAAAAAGAAAAAAAATATCCAGAACTGATCGCAGAATGGACCAATTCAATAGGAATTGATACTAATATTTCCGTTTCCTTAGAGTCTCAGCTGTAAGTGTCCTTCTCCTTGCCTTGGGTTTTTTTGCATTATTCTGTGACCAGCAGAGGTTCCTTTATTGTTCGTCTGTAAGTGTCAGTGTGTGGGGAGGGAGAGGGTACAATAGTGACTCCTTCTCCTGGGAGTGAGTGAGCAGTGGCGCACTGTAGTTTCAGTCAGT
Organism: Hippopotamus amphibius kiboko; assembly: GCF_030028045.1. Lineage (NCBI taxonomy): Eukaryota > Metazoa > Chordata > Mammalia > Artiodactyla > Hippopotamidae > Hippopotamus > Hippopotamus amphibius. The sequence goes on from NC_080188.1 coordinate 55,353,337, forward strand.
CTTGGAGGTGCCGTTGCAGAGGGATGCTGGTGGCTCAGGCGTAAACAGAAAGTCTTAGAGTTGGGCCTCTCTCGGGTTTTTTTTTGTTGCTGTTGTTTTTTTTTTTTTTTTTTCCTGTTGGTAGCCTCCCTGCTGCCAGCGTTCCAAGGGATTTTAATCTAGCCCCGCCCGAGTGCCTGAGGGTGCTTGTTATCCCTGAGCGCTGTAGGTGGCCCACGGGCGTCTCTCCACTGCCTGTTGCAGAGGCACCGAAAGAGAGAGAGAGGCTATGCACGCGGCTCCTCCCCCCTGCCCGTGAGCCTGCAGCCTCCAGCCGCCATCATGGCCGGGCAGCTCTCAGGGGTGGGCACTCCTCTCCGCGGACTTCCTCCCTCCTGTCCTCTCGGTCCGTCACCCTACCGGCAACAATGTTTCTCACCCTGAACCAGCTCTCCGGTTCCCACGCTCCAGCTCCTGGACCCTCCGTTCAGCCGCGGATCGACGTCTCGGTCCGGGAACGCTGAGCTGTGCTGCGGACCCTCCGTATGTTTCTCACTCCCTCCCGTCTGCCCCAGCTCCGCTGCTTCACCCTCTTTGAGCCCTCGTAGACGCCTCCCTACCGGCTATGTTGGGCTCCCTGCGGTCCTTTCTGGTGTCTGAGGCCGTCTGCTGGTGTTCAGCTGGTTCTCTGTGGGAATTACTGCGTCCTTCCGTGCATTCCCAATGCATCTGTGGAGAGGGATACACTCCACGTCCCTCTACTTCGCTGCCATCTTTTTTTCTTATAGCAATTACTCTTGCACTATACTTGCTTCTTTCCTTTTTTTTAAAGATTTTATTATTTATTTATTTATTTATTTTTGGCTGCATAGGGTCTTCCTTGCTGTGCAGGGGCTTTCTCTAGTTGTGGTGAGTGGGGGCTACTCTTTGTTGCAGTGTGCAGGCTTCTCATTGCAGTGGCTTCTCTTGTTGTGGAGCATGGGCTGTAGGCACGTGGTCTTCAGTAGTTGCGGTGCATGGGCTCAGAAGTTGTGGCCCACAGGCTTTGATGCTCCGCATGTGGGATCTTCCCGGCCCAGGGCTTGAACCCGTGTCCCCTGCATTGACAGGCAGATTCTTAACCACTGCGCTGCCAGGGAAGTCCCTATACTTGCTTATTTCTTTTTTTGTCTTCTCAAAATCCTGAAACTCTTTGAGAGTTAGGACTTTGTCTTAATATCCAAATATCTCTAATAATCATAGTCAGCATTGAATAAATGTGAATTACTAAATAAATGATTATATGTGGTATAGGACCATCCCCTTGTCATGGAAATGAAACACTATATTCTGTTGGTGAAATCTGGTTAAATGGCCTCACTTAACATAGGGGAGGCTGGAAAATATAGTCTGTCTATAGTGCAACATTTGGTGAATAGCTGGTGTGTCTGCCATAGAAACTGTGTTATTGGGAGGATACATATTTGGAAATATTGGATGTTCCTTTATAATAAAAAAAATCATTATGTAGTGAATCCTGATTTTTCTTTTTGCCTTAAGATCTGTCTTTGTCTGATATTAATGCAGCCTTACTAGATTTCCTTTGACTGATTTTTATCTGGAACATGTTCTTTATTATTAAAAAGCTTTATCTTTATATTGATCATGTATACGTGTCTTGTGAACAATATCTAGCTGAACATTTTTTATAAATCTGACATAATCTTTCTTTGCTGGTAAACTTAAATATTTTAATTTGAATTTTATACTTAATGTAATTTATGACATATTTGTATTTAATTCCTCTATATTTTATAGTTTCTATTTATTTTTTATATGGTTCTTTTCTCTTTTCCTACCTTCTTTTGAATAGATCGAGATTTAAAAAATTCCATTTTCATTTGAACCAGAATGTGTGCATCATTACTTTCCTAGCTGATGCCAAAGTTTTCCAAAATGACTTTACCAATTATATTCCCACCAGCAGTGCATGAGAATTTTCTTTGTTTTATATTCTCACCAGCACTTGATATTGTTTGGCTTTTGTTAGTTTTGGTAATCTGAGAGGTATGCAGTGGTATCTCAAGGTGTTTTAATTTGCATTTATCTGATTGCTAGTGAGGCTGATTATCTTTTCATATATTTAGTGGCCATTAAGATCCTTCTTTTCTAAAGTGCATTTATCTTTAGTCCATTTTTTTTTCCTACTAGGTACTTTATTTCTTTCATACAGATTAGGTAGCATTCTTTATGTCTTCTTTATATTAGTCCTATGTCAATTATATGTGTTGCAAATGTCTTTTTCCACATTTCCCCTCATTTGCTTGTCTGTCTTTCTCTTTCTTTCTTTCTTTCTTTCTTTCTTCCTATAAATTTATTTATGTATTTATTGGCTGCGTTGGATCTTGGTTGTTGAGTGCAGGCTTTTCTCTAGTTAGGATGAGTGGGGGCTACTCTTCGTTGTGGTGCATGAGCTCATTTCGGTGGCTTCTCTTGTTGCAGAGCACGGGCTCTAGGCACACTGGCTTCAGTAGTTGTGACAAATGGGCTTAGTTGCTCTGCAGCATGTGGGATCTTCCCGGACCAGAGTTTGAACCCTTGTTCCCTGCGTTGGCAGGCTGATTCTTAACCATTGCGCCACCAGGGAAGTCCCGTAATTTTTGTATCTTAAGATGTCTTTTCCTCCCTTGAAATCTTGAGGATATTTTCCTATATTATCTTTCCTATATTATCTTATATAATAAAAGTTGCTATCTTGTGGTAAATTTCTTTCTAATCCATCCAATGTAGCTTTAACCTGTAAGGCTCTAGGTTCCAGGGATCAGCATGTATCCTCAGGGCAGAAGTTATTTGAGTACCAATTTATCACACTGTATTTCTGCTTACTTTTTGGATTCTTAGCTATATATTTAAAACAATCTTTAGTGCAAGTCATTGGTGTTTTGTCTGGCAGGATTTCCCAGGATATCTTGTTCTGCATGTTGCCAGAGGCCAAAGCCTCCTCCTTTTGGCAAGGAAAAAGAACCTGCTTTAAAGAGCATTTCCAGATTTTAAGAGGAAATATTGCTCTGAAATTTTTGTGTGAGTATGAACAGGGAGAGGAAGATGGAGATGAGAAGTTTAATATTATGACATCCCAATCATGTAATCAATTATTCTTAGGTCTTGATAGGCTCTGTGAATTAAAATATTACATCTAGCATGAAATCTTTTCATAGAGATATTTAGTGGCCTTAGTAGCTTACCAGGACTTTCTTTTTCTGTAACAAATACTTAGTAAATTCTTCTTGGTTGATTAATTGATGGTAGTATCTCAGAAAACAACTTAAAAAAATTTATATAATCCTTACCACGTACCAGACACTATTTTAAATGGTTTAAAAATATTAGCTCATTTAATACTCATACAACTCAGTGAAGTACGTAGTTTATAACAAATGGATTAACTAAGATATGGAGTAATTAGTTCGGTTGCCTAATGTCAACAGCTGGTAAGTGGAGGAGCAGGGATTTGAATCCAGACAGCCTGGCTCCAGAGTCAGCACTTTTAACCGCAACAGTATGCATAATTTAGCTCATGTTTCTGTGGAGTTTGTTGCCTCTTACAGGTGATAGAAATCTTAATGATAAAACAGGATAGTAAACTCTGAAGAGAGAAATAAAAAATCATCTAAAGTTATTTCACTACCTGTATTTGACATGAGTTACAATAATTCGGCTGCGAGATGTCAAATGCAAGCATGATTTAGAAGTGGACCATAGCGTACCCACGTTATATTTTATTCATCAACATTTTTGGTACCAATTATGTAGCAGACATTTTGCTACATGCTGAGGTTAAAAATATGAATAAGATATGCCCTTCCTCTTTCAATTCTCACTTCTAGAATCTAGCAGAAATTTCTTCAGAATGGCAGAAATGGCTTCCAGTGAACAGAAGTACATCTCTGTAGAAACTTTCTTAGATGAGTACAGTTGGGGGTGAGAAGTGTAAGAGAAAATGGTAAATATATAAAAATATAAATAAATAAAAAGAAGTAAACAGGAAGATGGATTGTTATGACCACTGGCTGATTTGTTCCTATTTTACATATATTAGTGGCCAATTTCTGTGTTTCTGGGACAGTGCCCAAGGATTTCTTTTCCTCTGTTTTGAACATTGCATATAAGATATGGATGCGATAGGTAACTTTGAGCATGTTAGTTTCCTTCTTCCTTAGTGAGGAAGGAAAAAGATGACACTGCTTAGAGTTCAGTAATTATCATTTTTCCTGGAATGTGAAACAGGGAAAGCAAAATTGTCGTGTTATACGGTAATAAGGCAAAAGATTATCTGCAGTGTGAATGTGGCTGGTATGACTTCTCATTCCAGTTAAGTAATCAACTTGTATGTGACCTTGAACAATTTGTGCTTGGGTGTTTTTCACTACCTAATTCTCAGAACTGTAAAATAAAAGCAACACCAAAACGAAGTGAATTAAAGTATCAAAAACCAAAGTTGATAATTAAGTACAGTTTCTCTGAGTTTTTAAGTTATTGTGCTGCAAATTTTCTATTTTTGTATTGCTTTGTGAGCGCTTTTAAGTCATGTAAATACTTGCAGAAAAATGCACACAATATACTCGTTATATAGAGCTGGATCTACTAGTCCATAATTGGTAATATAGCTTTTTGGGTTTCTCTTCCAGTGGGGATAGTTCTATACTACTCTTTCCATCATTTCCTTCCTTTTGGTTCCCTTCCCCTTTGTGACAAATAGCATGTAGAACATCATTTATGTGGTATTCTGGTGAGATAGAACATTTATGTAAATTGATTTAATTAGAAGAACATAATTATTTTATTGATTTTCGTACTAAAGAAAATGAGTTTATCATTGCATTTGTTACATATCATATGAGAAACCATGTAGAAAACTTTTAGAAAAATGAAGCAAAGAATTAAATCAAACTTTCAAGAAATATATATTAAAATAGTAATTCTTAAGGGGCTATTAGTAACAAGATTTATAGGTGAGATGAAACAAAAAGAGATCAGTAGAATAATCAGGACAGTGAATGTAACTCAGGTACACGTCATTATAAAGGCCTTTCAAAGGCTAGGAAGCTATCCCATTTGGAGCTTTGTGCATAATTCCGAACCTTATATAACTGGTATGGTAACGAAGCATCAATAAAGACCGCCACAATGATAAAAGATCTTTAGGTCATAGTTCCTTGCAGAGACTAAAAAAATGAGGTCAGTGCTCATTCTTGAGAAGGAAATGAAAGGTGAATATGACTAATGCAGATAAAGTTTCTAATATAAAAAAAGTATATAAAAGGAAACTCTTCAAGGATATAATGGTTCAAAAGCAAGAGGGCATGAAATGAAATAGAAGGGACTGACGTTTAAAGAATGTTATTGAGAGAGTGCAGTTCATATGTGGAAATAATGGCCAAAGGGCCATGGAATTTTCCATTTAGGGAGAAGGAATTTATTAGATAGGTAAAATCATGGAACAAATTGGAGGGTGTTGCAAGTATGACCTGGATGTTCTTTCATGAAGAATTTTTATTTTATACCTTGGAGTATATCTTACAGTTTGCTCAGAGGTAAAAGATCACAACTGTTGGGCAGTTGATAGTATGTTATGTGCTGCATTTAATTCATTGCAGACAATCAATTATTGTATATATGAAATTACATTTTAAAGTTTTCATTTACAAGTACGTTTATATGCTGGTATAAAAAATACCTGTCAGTGGAGAAAGCTTTATCTTACTAACAGTGTAATAAATAGGAGGACATACATAGGGGCTACTCAGGTAGATTTGGGAGGAGACCGAGGTCAATTTATTCTAATTCAATAATACCGCATGTACATGAAACTTGTATTTCCCTGAGTTAATCCAGTTTAAGGGTAAAAATGTACTTATGTTCATTACAGTAAGTTATGCTTTTTTTTTCTGAATATTTTACTATTTACTATTTTGTTTTTTCCATTACCCCTCATATCTCTTCTATACATTTCTGGGCATCAACAGGAATGCCCAGAAACGTAACCTATAACCTCACAATTATTTCTTTTTAAGCAGTGCTACCTATGCAAAGGTATTTTGCTAACTGCTTCTGGTGTCCACGGCCTCCTACTTGGCACTGCCACTGGGCACCACCACCAGGTGCCACTGCTGCTCTGAGATGTCCTAAGGTAGCACTGTGCTATATGAGACCTCAGTGAAATGCAGGGTCCTCATCCACACTCAGTTTCCCCCTCCCGAGGTGGGAGGGTGTCTCCTTTCTATGTTGTGCTTGTTTTGTCATGTGGATATCAAACTGGCATTGCCTTGGCCTAGGTGCCTTAAGAGGTTTGTGAAAAGAGCATACATTAATGTAGGCACAACTGGCATTGAGTTAATGGGTCAGGGCAGATGGCTTATGGTATACACTTTGCTTTCTCTTTGTCACTGACTAAGGTTTTCTTTTCTTTTCTCTTTTAATACATTTATTTATTTGTTTGTTTTTTACTGGCTGTGTTGGGTCTTCGTTGCTGCACACAGGCTTTCTCTAGTTGCGATGAACGAGGGCTACTCTTCATTGTGGTGTGCGGGCTCCACATTGTGGTGGCTTCTCTTGTTGCAGAACATGGGCTCTAGGTGCATGGGCTTCAGTCATTGTGGTACACAGGCTCAATAGTTGTGGCTCATGGGCTCTAAAGCGCAAGCTCAATAGTTGTGACACACGGGCTTAGTTGCTCCACGGCATGTGGTATCTTCCTGGGGCAGGGCTCAAACCCGTGTCCCCTGCATTGGCAGGTGGATTCTTAACCACTGCACCACCAAGGAAGTCCCCTAAGGTTTTCTTATTGGACCAAGTCATTTATGTTTTTTAAACATATTCCTACCCAAGGGGCTTGCTTCTCAGTACTGAATGTAAATGGATTTCTATATTTCCCTCCTTTACCCATTTCCCTGTCTGTCAGAACATTTAGTCACACCTGAAGCCTAGAAATGAACCACTCAGGTAAGAGCAGGGAGAAGGTGTTGAATGAGGAATATTAAAAACAAAAAACAAACACACAAAAAAAACAATAAGGAGGAGAAGAGGTAGATAAGTAGAAGGAGAAGGAGAAAAGGGAAAAAAAGAAAAAAAATAAGAAAGTGATGATTAAAAGCAAACAATAAACCAGTTTCCCACTTGATTTTCCTCCCTTGTTCCATACTTGGTCTTTTCAAGTATTAATACTCTGACTCTGATGTTTGTTAGTTTAATATTCAACATTTCCCTTCTATTGAGATCAAAATCTGATATTTCTTGTTAGATAGGATCAGTTAGATCCCACCAAAATCTTTACATTTTACACTTTAGATAGTGGATGCAATTTCATGGTTCAAATGAAATTCAGTTTTAAGCACTGGCTACCTTACAAACATCCAGCTTGATTCTCTTTTTATTTCTGAGAGGATGCCAGAAGTGCACGCCTTTGGTTACTGAAAAGAAAGAAATTCTCTTTACAGCTCTTTTCAGTTCTCATTACCCCTTGCTTTATGCCATAATATTTTTGTTGGTGGCCGGCTGCATCTTTTTAATTTTCTGTGGCATCAATTTTTTTTTCTTTTGGAATGTAAGTTGCTGTTTCAATCCAGTCACGCAGATCCTTTTCACAGATGTTTCAGTGACATCAGTAAAGCTGTGAGTCACCAAACACTGGCAGGGCATGCTGTGTGGACTTTGATTCATTTGATCTTTGGAAGGTAGGGCTGCCCAACCTTGCAGGTGAGGTGACGCAAGCCTCCAACACTGGGACACAGGCAATTTTTTTTCTTTTTTATAATAATAAAATATAATCTTTTAATTGGAAAAATGGTTTCTTAGGAAGTTATAAATGAGGACGTACATGGCTATATATGTCTGTGTGTGGTATATATGGGGCTCTACCACGTATACTGTTTTGTCACTTTACTTTCAGTAATAGTATATTATAGCTATAGTATAGTGTAGTACATGGTAGTTAACAACTATAGATCATATACTTATATTGTCTTCATAGTATTTTTTTTAATAAATTTATTTATTTATTTATTGGCTGCATTGGGTCTTTGTTGCTGTGCGTGGGCTTTCTCTGGTTGCGGGAAGCGGGGGCTACTCTGTTGTGGTGCATGGGCTTATTGTGGTGGCTTCTCTTGCTGCGGAGCACAGGCTCTGGGTGTGCGGACTTTAGTAGTTGGGCACATGGGCTCAGTAGTTGTGGCGCACGGGCTTTGTTGCTCCGAGGCATGTGGGAATCTTCCCAGACCAGGGTTCGAACCTGGGGACACACGCAATTTTTAAGACCAGAATAGCTTTCTGTCCTCAAAGGGTAGAAGCATGTCACATTCATTTGTTGATAACCTTAGCTGCAAAGTCAACATTGACTGTAAACAGCAACATTAAGAAGGCGATGGCAAGTTTCTACAGCCTTAGTAAAACCTGCTGGAGAATTTAAGGTAATCCAGTTTTATAACTGAGATAATTGTAATTCACATGCAGTTGTAGTAGGTAATACAGAGTGATCTCTTGCACTCTTTGCCTAGTTTCCCCCAGTGGTAACAACTATAGCATAACAGGACATTGACATGGATACAATTAGGCAATCTTAGATTTCCCCAGTTTTAACTATACTCCCACACAGGCATGCCCTTATGTTGGATGAATGTGTGCATATTGAGTCCTATATAGTTTTATCATCTTGTAGGTTCATGTATCCACCACCAAAGTCAAGACACTGAACACTTCCAACACCACAAAGATCCCTTATGTTGTTCTTTAATTACCACATCCACCTCCTTCCTGCCCCCACATCCTCCTTAAACAGCCACTAATCTGTTCCTTATTTCTATATTTTGTCATTTAAATCATGTTACACACATGGAATCATACACTAGGTAGCCTTTTTAAAAAACAGACTTTATTTTTTAGAACAGTTTTAGGTTCACAGCAAAACGGAGCCGAAAATACAGAGAGCTTCCATGTACCCCCTGCCCCAATACATGCATAGCCCCCCCATTACCCACATCTCCCACCAGCGTGGCACGTATATTATAATCGATAAACCCACATTAACATATCATCACCCGAAGTCCGTAGTTTATATATGCGTCTGTAGGTTTTATATTTTACATGTTTGGTAGTATACATTCTGTGGATCTGGACAAATGTATAATGACCACTGTCCTAAAAATCCTCTGTGCTCTGCCTGTTCATTCCTTCCTTTCCCCAATTCCTGCAACCATGGATCTTTTTGCTGTCTCTATAATTCTGCCTTTTCCAGAATGTTATATAGTTGGAATCCCACATATCATTAATTGGATGTTGTAGTTGGCTTTTTTTTCACATAGTATAATTCTCTGGAGAGTCATCCAGGTTGTTGCATGTATGCATAGTTTCTTTCTTTCTTTTTTTTTTTTTATTGCTGATAGTATCCCTCAATTTATTTAACCATTCATCCGCTGAAGGACATCTGGGCTGATGCCATTTTTTGGCTGTTATGAATAAAGCTGCTAGGAACATTCACGTACAGGTTTTTATGCGACTGTAAATTTTCCTTTCTCTGGGATAAAGGCCTAGGAGTACAATCATTGGATTGTATGATAGTTGAGTGTTTACTTTTATAAGAAACTGCCAAATTGTTTTCCAAAATGTATGATTGTAGTCTCACCTGCTATGTGTGAATGATCCAGTTTCTGAACACAGCTTTGCTAGTCTTTGGTGTTGTCACTTTTTAATTTTAGCCATTGTGTTACACTTGTAGTGAAGTTACATTGTAGTTTTGTTTTGTTTTTCTGGATGCTTCTGTTTTTTAAATTGAAGTATAGTTGATTTACAATGTTGTGTTAGTTTTAGGTGTACAGCAAAGTGATTGCAAAAATAATCTGAAAAAGAATCTGAAAAAGTATATATATTCTTTAACCATTATAGGTCATTGGGTATTGTAAGATATTGAATATAGTTCCCTTTGCTATACAGTAGGTTTGCACTGTTTATCTACTTTATATACAGTAGTATGTATCTGTTAACCCCAAACTCCTAATTTAGTTTTAATTTATATTTCCCTAATGGGTGTTGATGTTGAACAACTTCTCATGTGCCTATTTGCCATCTGTTTATTCTCTTCTCATGGGCTTTCATAGAGCAAAATTTTAAATTTTGATAAGGTCCAATTTATCAGTTTTTCTTTTTAGGGATTGTGCTTTTGGCACCCATTTTAAGAACTCTGCCTACCTCTAGATTCCAAAGAATTTCTGTATATTTTTTCCTAACAGTTTTACAGTTTCAGATATTATATTTAAGTTTATGATCTACTTCGAGTTAATTTTTGTATAAGCTATATAATTTAAATCAAGGTTTATTTTTCTTTGCCTATGGATGTCCAATTGCTGCATAATCATTTGTTGAAAAGGCTATCCACTGAATTGCTTTTGTAGCTTTGTCAAAAATCAGTTAAGCATATATATTTATATGGGTCCATTTTTGGGTCCTTTATTTTGTTTTATTGATCTATGTGTTTGTTACTAATCTATTTTTGTGATCTAATTTAGTGATGAGTATGTGAACTTTAAATGAATTCACACCGACTTATTTTTAAGATCAGTAGTTTATGGTCATTCCAGGTTTTTCATGGTTTTAAAAACTAAACTGGTGAGTCCAAAAGATGAGAAAATGAAAATAACTAAAATTTATTGAGTGTATTATTTGCCAGGGCCTAGTCTAAGTAATTTTGTGTGTGTGTGTGTTAAGTTGCACAACAACCCTAAGCTGTAGCTACTGTCCTTATTTTATTGACGAAGAAACTGAAGCACAGAGGAGATAAATGTTATGTAGCTCTTAAGTCAGAATATGCCCTATGATTCTGGAGATAGGACTGTTATTCACAGTGCTTGACAAGTTCTTATAGAAAGTACATATTTATACCTTGTAGGATCCCAGGTGATATTTCTCATGAAAACTATTTTTTAATGCCATTATGAAAGTTTGCACCTGTATTTTGCTGACAAGCTGACCAACCATAAGAATAAGGATGTAGTTTTAAAAGCAAAATGTGACTACCTAAATAATTTTTTGAAAGACTTCTTTGAATGATGTTTTAAAAAGTTTGTTTACTTTCCCTTGCTACTTGATGATCTTTGATAATATCTACCATTTTTATACTAATTATAACCAAAAGACACGAAGAAAAATGTTATTACCTCTGGGACTCTAGACACTGTATTGACCTACTGTGATTACTCCATGGCTTTATTTAAATTACAGCTTGTATACATAGAAGCTGTTACATTAATCTTTTTGTAAGTGAGGTTAGCTTTTTTTTAATAGTGAAAGGAAAAGTGATTTTTCACGGACCCTCCCCACTTGGGTGTTTAATGAGAAATTTATGAATCTCTTTAAATGTATTCAATGAATTGTTGTTGTCAACATTATGAAAATGTTATTTTCTTAATAAGTAACTCTTTTATTGACTTTTTTTTATCTTCTTATTGTGACTATAGTATTTTCTTTCACTTTCATGGTGGTATTGACATACAGCATTTTTCTGTTATTATATAGTAGAGGTTGTGGTAGGCCAAATAATGGCCTCACCAAAGATATTCATGTCCTAATCCCTGGAACCTATGACTGTTACCTTAAATGGCAAAAGGGACTTTGCAGATGTGATTAAGTCAAGGATCTGGAGATGGGAAGATTATCCTGGGTTATGTAGATAGGCCCTCAATGTAATCACAAGAGACCTCATAAAAAGAAGGTGGAGAGGGTTTTGTGAAGAAGTAAATGTAAGGATAGAAGGAAGGGATTGAAGTGATTCAAGGGACGAGTCATGAGCCAAGGAATGCAGATGGCCTCCAAAAGCTAGGAAAAAACAAGAAAATGAATTCTCCCAGGGCCTCCAGAAGGAATCAGCCCTGCCAACACCTTGACTTTAGCCATGTGGGACTGATTTCAGACTTCTGGTCTCCAACACTGTAAGAGAATAAATTTAAGCTATCAAGTTTGTGGTTACCACAATCATAGAAAACTACAATCGTCTTGTACACAGGTAGAGTGATGGAATATTGCAAGCATAGTCTGATTTGAAACATGTTGAAGCCAGAAATTCCTGAAGTTTAGCTTAAGGTGGTTGGTTGATTGCACTATTATATCTGTTTTGAAACAGATATCTTTAAAAAGGTGGTCTGCTCCACCTTTGAGGCCAGGAAAACCAGTGAGAGGAGAGCCTATGAGATGATACCCGAGGGAAAAGTTGGCATGACAGGGATCAAGGCAGTCCAGGAAGGAACTTTCAAGATGCAGTTCAGGGGAAGAGTTCTTTATGACAATCAAAGTCTTAAGGAGGAAGAACACTAAAGGGCAAGGTGAAGATGGACGAGAAACACAAAAAAAGACTAACAGAGGGTCAGTGGAGGGAGAAGCTGAGCTAGGTTATGAAAGCTGGTGTTAGTTAAAGACCCACCAGAACCATGGTGCAAGTGGCTCAAGGTTACTTTCATGTTGATTGCCTAGATGGACTATGTAAATTATGTCCATCAGAAAAGTACACAAATGAACGTATGGAATTCCCTGATGCCTCTCTTGTTCCTTAAGGATCTGCCACCTAGATCCTGTGATCAGTGTTGCCTATGGGGAATTTAAAAACCACCAGTTCAGAGGAGATGAGAAACCTGAGGCCATTCTTTGCCTTTTAAACACTTAGTCTGTGGGTGGGGACATGATCCATAAGTGGTCCACTTACTGCTGGTAAAGACATTCCTACCTGTGCCTCAGTCACATATGTTTGTGTTTTATTTTTTGTTGTGTTTTGGACCTCTAGCAGACCTGGACATGACCTGCCATGAAAGATTTCCAAGTGTTAAAGAATAATATTTCATAAAAATTCCATTCCCTAGTCTCATTTTTTATTTTATTTTGTTTTTTTTTAGTCATTGAGTTTATGTTGTTATAACTTTCCTCCTTTATTTACCAATAAGGGTAAGAGGATCCACTCACTTTTGAACTAGTCTGGAGTTCTTGTTAGATATAAAAAGGAAAGTTGAAAGTGAATTCTCAGCCATCTTTGACCTTCTTCTCAGCCTTGGGATTGAGAGGAAGTAAGATAGAAAATGCTTTTGGTTGTTTCAGTCCTGGTGGTGGCATAGCCTGCCTTTGGAAAATCTGGGGAATAGAAATGTGATGGGTGTCTTGAGCACGGAAATCCACGTTATCAGGATCAGGACATTTACTAGGGCACTAGTAAAAGATGAAGTGTAGGATCGTGGGATCCAGTTTAAGGTTTGATAGCTTAAGCAGGAGACAGGCTTCTTCTGTGGAAATACCCCATTAGCTTTGTGTAAATGAGAAGCAAGACAAGAAGCCCCAAAGATGATTGGTGAGCTGGCTGTTTCCTAGAGGAGGGCTCTGCTCAAGGTGGTTTCCTGGGCTCTGAATTTCTATGTGGTACAAGCAGATTTGATCCTTTCCCTTCTGAATGTTGATTGCAGGCCATTTTTATTTTGTAAAATGGACTTTTTTCTTCTCAAAGAGGGAACTCCTGTTTTCTTTGAGGAAAAGAAGCAGTATTTTCTCTGCGTATGCTAGTAAGATGACTCATGATTCATGAAGTTGCTAAATTGTGTTTAAAAAGAAAGCTATAAAAATATTTCAACAGTGTTTTATATATGTAAACATATATGTGTATACATGCATATACACACACACCATACAGAAATTTTTTTTAATCTTTTTATTCTTGTTTCTTTCTGCATATTATTTTGACCACATGAAATATTTATGCCTAACTCTTTTTTAACCACTACATCTTAAACCCTTCATTCCATGCTACTTACTCTCTGTCATTGTCATTGAAATACAACATACAAATAATAAAACACTGATATTAACTGTGCAATTTCACTATTGATTACAGCCCTATAACTGCCACTAAAATCAAGATAGATTTCTATCACTCCTGAAAGTTCCTTCATACCAGTTTTCCTGCCCTCACTCTCAGAGGAAACCACTTTCTTGTTTTGATGACAATAAATTTGTTTTGCCCCCCCCCCCTTTTTTCTTTTGTTCTTTTGGCTTCATGTAAATGGAACCAAACAGTGTGTATATTTGTGTGTGTCTGGCTTTCATTCATTCAGCATATATTTTTTTGAGATTCATTGATGATGTCTTTTAACAGTTTATTTTTTACTGAGTAGTATTCTGTTGTCTTAATGTACTATAATCTATCTGTATTTCTGTTAAACACTTGGGATGTTTCTGAATTTTGGGGCTATTATGAGTAAAACTGTGAATATTCTTTAAAAAAAATAAAATAAAAAGGAAAGTTGAAAACCCTCTGTTATGGGTTGAGAGGGCGAGGAAGAGAGAGCAAGGAGTAAACCAAGAGCGTCCTGTTTCTTCCTTTCCAGAGTGTATGCTAGGAAACTCTCAAGTCCCTTCTCACCTCCTGTCTGGTACCAAAATGACGTGGTACTGTCATAGTGGGAGATTAGACCTGGTTGAGGAGGGTATTGTGGGCTGAGGATGGAAAATACTCAGTGTGATACTAAGAGAGCAGCCTGATGTTATCAGGCTTCCTATGGAGGATAAGGAAGACTACTGGAGCCTAGAAGAGCCCTGTAGTTGAGGCAAAGAGGATACAGTGTGGGGCCTAGAGATGCTAGGGATGCTATAGAAAAACAGTCATATTTTATCAGATACCAGTGCAGCAGATGTAGGGTATTATATGAAATGAAGAACATTTTTTGAGGAGATGAGGAAGATCTGAAAAGCAGAGACGAGAGTATATCAGACATCCCTTATACTGATGCCACAATAATAAGTAAAGTCCCCAAGATTTAGATCAAGCAGAAAAGGGAGGACCTAAAAAGATGATCCCTGAGATTACACCCCTGAAGACTAATCTAAAGAACCTGAGTTATTCTTAAAGACTGAGATATCTTAAGTGGTCAAATGAAAGTTTATGTTTTGTTTTGTTTTGCTACTATATAGGAATGGGGGATCAAAACAGAATAAAGTTAGTTATAAAAATAATTTTACATTAAATTTTTTTTGCACAACTGAGTGGGAGGGTGCAAATTTTGACCCTTATCACCCAAGGTTAATCCTTTAACTTGTGTTCTTAAATCCACTTTCTCTATCTGCTCCAGGACTGTATGCTTTACTCTCTTCTTCCCCACAAACTCTAAGTACTTAGTTATCTCAAGATTAGTCGTCATTGACTTCATACTTGCCAAAGCTAATGTTCTTTCTATAGTCCTTTTCTATATAATTTCTGTGCTGGTCCCAGGACTATCAGTCCTCAGTTACCTTCTCATTCATGCCCTGGTCTATGTTGCAAGCTGGGTTTGGAACCCTACCCTACAGGTTGTTTCCTAGTCTCCAGTATGACTCACTTATGGCTGGGTTGAAACAAGGAGAGGTGGTGGTAGAAGACTATAAGGGAGCCTGTCTGCTAATTCCAATATCTGAATCTGCTCTGACTGTGTTTTTTATTCTCTTGTTTTTCAGACACGTTTTATTGTTCTTTCCCAAAGATCTATAAATTTTGCTTTTGCATTATGTTATGATAGACTGTTCACTGCCTTCTTTATCCCCAGCCTAAAAAATATGTTTCTTAATGTTTGCACAGCACTTCACTTATAGAGAGCAGACTTTAAATGTTGATTGGCTAAGACATGGAAGCAACCTAATGTCCATTGACAGATGAATAAAGAAGAGGTGATACATATGTACAATGGGCTACTACTCAGCCATAAAAAAGAATGAAATAGTGCCCTTTGCAGCAACATGGATGGACTTAGAGATTATCATACTAAATGAAGTAAACATATAATATCACTTAAATGTGGAATCTAAAATATGGCAGAAGTGAACTTATTTACGAAACAGAAACAGACTCACAGACATACAAAACAAACTATGGTTACCAAAGGGGAAAGGAGGTGGGGGAGGGATAAATCAAGACTTTGGGACTAGCAGATACACACTACTCTATATAAAATAGATAAGCAACAAGGTCCTACTGTACAGCACAAAAACTATATTCAATATCCTATAATAAGCCATAATGGAAAAGAATATGAAAAAGACTATGTATATATATGTATAACTATGTATATATACGTACACTTTGCTGTACACCAGAAACTAGTACAACATTGTAAATCAATTACACTTCAATGAAAAAAATAAATGTTGATTGGCTAAATGAACAGGTAGAAAGAAGTATGGGGTGAGGTAATAGAGACACTCGCTCCCCCCTCCTCAGGGAATGACAGAATCCGCTTTTTGCCAAGATTCTGACCTCACACTTCTGCACAGTATCTTATCCCCAGGTATATTCATGCAGAAACAAAGGTGGGAAGCATTGCTCTGTGGAAATGAGAGCTTCCTTTGCAGATCTGTTTCTTGACTCATTGGAAAGTAATAGGACTGGACTGAAAATTAAATTCCAGCATAGTACAAGTGTGGAGATAGTGCTTTCCAAAGTTTTCCTCCTGAGTATCCATCACAGTAGAAGAAAATAAATATATACACCTGGACCTGAGCTGGAGGTATCAGTGGTATGGGTCAGGAAGCCATTCTGCCCTAACTGAGAGTTTATCTCTAGAATTAATTTGAAAGTAGATACTCTGTTTGTGTGTTTGTTTGAATAGGAAAGTCTTCTACTTTGAATCAAGTTGTCTTTCTCAATGCATGCCTTGAGTTTTACTCTGAGACTTTGTCTGCCTATAGCCACATTGCTCCTCAGAAGCTGCTCCATATTCCTTCTGCTTCTTTCTTGCAAAGTACAACACTAGGGTACAGATAGACAACTTGCTCGTAGCAGATCTCTTTCTAAGAGAACACTTTCTGATAGAGAAAGAGGGCTGGAGGCCATTGGGTGCTTGTCATGAGGGGCAGGAGATGAGTTTGTCATGGGGATGGGAGAGGTCATTGAAAGTTTAGGGTGGATTCCCTTTGAGTTTTTTCTTAGCCTAGTCCTGATGTCTTCACATTTGGGCTAATATTGATTTTGATTAATATGAGCCACAACTTTTCCCTTCAATACTTCTAAATGACTCCATCATCCTGTTATGTTACTGCCAGTAAGAGAAAATCTGATCTTGCTAGATAACCTGTGTGTCCTGCCTCAAACAATAACTGCGAATATAATTGCAGCTTCACCATCTGCTTAAACATTGTTACTGTGGTCCTAGAGGAAAACAAAAAGTCACATATATGTTCCTTTTATTAAGGCTGACATTCCTTGCTGTGCACTTCACCTTTGCTCTTACCAGATATGTACAATCTCATTTAGGAGAGAAGTGCTGAGATGGGGGAAAGAGAAGCTTTAAATGCACTGTAAATCTGATATGCAAATTTTATCACAGTTGCATTTTATTTGCTAAAGTTCATTTTGAGGCACTCTGGGATGTGATTAATTTTAAGAGCAATACAAGATGTTGTGTATTGAATTTAGAGCCCCTGTGGGTTGCCTGTTTTCTGATTACCAAGGGAATTTTTAATATAAAATGGAAGCATAACAGTTAGAGTAGAACATTATAGTATCTTATTTTTACTGGGGCATAAACTATACTTGGAGATGAGCTATAGGATAAATGGGTCTATTGCAGCATAGGTCAAGCTAACAAAATAAAAAGATGTTAAGTTCTGTCTGTTCGTATTCTTCTGTGCACTACAAGAGTGCCTTGTACTTCTTGGAGGAAGAAGTACATGCCACTGACATATGGCTCAATGGCAATTGTAGTGATTTAGGGGTTTATTTAAGTCTCTATCTATCTATCATCTATCTATCTATCTATCTATCTACCTATCATCTATCTATCCATCTCTCCATCTATCTATCTCTGTATCTCAAACTCTTTGGTATTTCCCCAGCCATAATTTGCTGTTTCCTTATCAAAACTCACATTCCATAAATCTGCAACAATTATTTGGCCATTGGTTTTATGTTATTTTAAAATTGATATTCAGATTATGTATTATTGCACAGCTAGTATCTTTTCTTCCTAACTGCATTATAAGCCTTCAGAGAACAGGGACAATGTTTTCCTTTTTGTATTACCCAAAGGTACTAATGTAGTGCTCATTGAATACTTTATAGAGTTTTAGTTATAGGCATACCTCATTTTATTGTGTTTTGCTTCATTGCACTTCACAAATATTGCATTTTTTACAAATTGAAGGTTTGTGTCAACCTTGCATCGAGCAAATCTATCAGTGACATTTTTCCAACAGCATTTGCTCACTTCATGTCTGTCACATTTTGATAATTCTTGCAATATTTCAAACCCTCTGCCAGCAAAAAGATTATGACTTGCTGAAGGTTCATATGATGATTAACATTTCTTAGCAATAAAAGTATTTTTTAAATTAAGGTATATGCATTGATTTTTTAGATATGATGCTAATGCATACTTCATAAACTACAGTGTAGTGTAACATACTTTTATATGCACTCCAAAACCAAAGCATTCATGTGACTCATTTTATTGCGATATATGCTTTATTGTGGTTATCTGGAACTGCACCCACAGTGGCTAAGAGGTATGTTTATGGCACACTTTTTTAACCAATAAAACAAAATGGAGCTTTGAAATATTTTGCAATTACTCAGGAGCCAGGTGGATGAAGTCAGATTATGTTCCTGTTCATGGACTCTTATGCGTGGTAGCAGGGAGCATGGGTAATATATATATTTTTTTTAGTTCATGAAATTATTTTACACTTACCCTGGGCACACAGAAACACATATTTCCCAGTATCCCCTTGGGTCTAGGCACTGTGTCACTGAGTTCTTCCAGTGGAAGATGAGTGGAAATAATGTGCCACTTCCAGGCCTGTATATAAGTCCCTATGCAATCTTCCTTGTTTTTTCCCCTTAACCATATAGCAGGAATGGAAGGCTTTTGAGATGCTGGAACACACAATAGAAATATCCTGAATCCTGAGCTGACTGTTTAAAGGAGCTGCCAAGGAGATCTTCTGGCCAGGAACTTCAGCTCTGGATTTTATACGAGCAAGAATATTGTATTATTGTATAAAGCTGCTGAGATATTGGGGTTGTCTGTCACAAGTTAATGTTGTATAATACATATAGAAAAATCAATGATAGGATTGAAAGGTTAAGAGCTGGAATTAGAGGAAAACAAATGAGAGGGGAGAGGGAGGGAGATTAGAACCAAATAAGGTGGTCTTCAGTTGGGCTCCATGGAAGGGTTGATCAGAAATAAGACATTGCTGGAGGTGTTAATTGCTGTAGGAACTTTAAGAATGGAGGTGCCAAATATTTCATTAAAATGTTTTTAGAAAGTAATACTTCATATATATAAAAGAATATATAGTGATATTTAGTTTAATTTTTGAAGTGTAATAATAAAACGAATGCTTACGGACCCATCACCCAGCCTAAGAATCAGAACGTTATCGTTATTGCTGAAGCTGCAACTGTATGGATAAATTTTAGAAACATGAACTAAAAAAAGCAAGTCTCAGAAGATTATATACTAGATGATAACATTTTTTATAAAGCTCAAAAAAGTGTGACAAAATAATGAGATATTTAGGGATACACACGTTTAATTTTTAAGTTGCTATGCTATGGCCTTTTGTCCTAAATCTTCAGCAAAACCTTTTTTGAATTTTGTTGGTACATTGGGAGGGTAAGTTGTTAAATTTAATGAAGGGAGAGAGATACATAAACATCTGACTATGGTCTTACTTTTCAAAGTATGTTCTGTGGACCTGCAGCCTTGGTATAACTTTGAATCTTGTTAGAAATTGAGAATCACAGCACCAATAAGACCTACTGAATCTATCTGCATTTTAACCAGGTCCTAGATGTTTTGTCTGCACCTTATATTTGAGGAGCTCTGGACTACAGCACACTCCCCAGAATCATCATTCTTTCCCTTCTGAATTGGCTCTAAATATGGTATTCATCAGATAGTTCCAGGGGGAACAAAAGAATGGGATAAAAGGACTAATGTCTACTGAGCACCCACCTAGAAATACAGATATATCTAGGGTTATCCTTTCTTTTTCTTCCCCCACTCGCTGATTCTCTGTTATAATCAGGCTTATGGTAGCAGGAGTCACCGACTCAAACCCCTAAATCACTATAATTGCCATTTAGCCCTATGTCAGTGGCATGCCTACTGCCAGGGAAATAGTAGTTGGGGCGCCTGTTATTGGTTATACTCCCACCGAATGCCATACTTCTGAAGAGGATCATGTGTTACAACAGCGGTCCCCAACCTTTTTGACACCGGGGACTGGTTTCGTGGAAGACGATTTTCCCATAGGACTGGGGTGGGGGTAATGGTTCAGGTGGTAACGCTAGAGATGGGGAGTGATGGGGAGCGGCAGATAAAGCTTTGCTGGCTTGCCCGCTGCTCAGCTCCTGCTGTGTGGCCTGGTTCCTAGCAGGGGTTTGGGGACCCCTGTGTGACAACTTGGGTTGGGGTGCGGGAGTGATTGGGATGAAGCACTAGTGTGTTCCTTTCTCAAGTGGCACCTCTGTCTATTTGAGATGCTGTGTGTATTTCACACACTAATGAATGACCTTGCTGGCTGCTAATGCGTGCCAGGAAGCATGAATTTGATACCGTTTTCACCATGTGCTGATGGATCCTGTCAGGAATAGGGCTAAAAGATTAGATTGGACATTTCTTTAACTAGATTTTAAAAAAGGACAGTCTCTTAAGTTCTGTAAAATGAGTTGACATGTGGCATTAAATTCATCGCTGTTATCTGTCATAAGCTTTTCTGGGAAGAATAATGAATGCTAAACTTTATTAGAAATATAGCTCAATCTTAATATCAGAAATGTGTTGGTAGACCAGAAGGAATGTAATTGTTTTATCAGGATGATTTTGGTTTGTGGAAGTATAGTTAATGGAAGGGATAGCTTATGCCATCAGAATTTCCCATTTAGGTTTAAAAAAATCTAACAAAAACCTAACAATGAAATATACCAGAAATAAAACATACTTCAGAATATAAAAGAGATTGAAGAATAAGTGAGGCAATTTCTCATTAAGTATGATAGATAACATATATGCATTCACTACCCCCTCCACTGAAAAATTTTGTAGCGATCAAAAAAAAAAAGTTGTAAGTCCCAAGGATGAAAAGACTAGAAGGGACAAATACAACATAGTTTGGAAAAAAGAAGCAGATTGGTCTGATTATCTATGGCTGCAAAATTAGCTATCTCGAAAGTTAATGCATTAAAACAACTATCTTGTACTGCACAATATTTTTTTTGGATAGTATGTCTTTTTAAAAATTAATTAATTTTAGGCTAGGTTGGGTCTTTGGTGCTGCACGCAGGCTTCCTCTAGTTGCCGCTAGCGGGGACTACTCTTTGCTGCGGTGCTTGGGCTTCTCATTGCAGTGGCTTCTCTTGTTGCAGAGCACGGGCTCTAGGCATGCAGGCTTCAGTAGTTGTGGCTTGCGGGCTCTAGAGCGCAGGTTCAGTAGTTGTGGCACACCAGCTTAGTTGCTCCGAGGCATGTGGGATCTTCCTGGCCCAAGGATCGAACCCATGTTCTCTGCATTGGCAGGCAGATTCTTTTTTTTTTTTTTAGCTCTTTATTGGAACATAATTGCTTTACACTCTTGTACCAGCTTATGAGGTACACCAAAGTCAATCAGCTGTATTTATACACGTATCCCCATATCCCCTCCCTCCTGCGACTCCCCCCCCCCACCCTCCCCATCCTGGCCCTCTAAGGCATCACCCATCATCAAGTTGATCTCCCTGTGTTATACAGCAACTTCCCACTGGCTATCTATTTTACAGCTGGTAGTATATATATATGTCTATGCTACTCTCTCACTTAGTCCCAGCTTCCCCTTTGCCCCCCGCCCCCCCAACCCCGTGTCTTCCAGTCCATTCTCTGCATCTGGCAGGCAGATTGTAAACCACTGCACCAGCCCTTCACAATTTTTTATGCTCAAACATTTGGGCAGAGTTCAGTTGGGTGATTCTTTCATTTTGTATAGCATGACTGTGATCCCTCAGGAGTATTTATCTGGCAGCAGGGCTGATCTGGACGGTCCAGATACTTTACTCATGCAACGTAGCAGAGGCAGCTGGGAGGCTGGCCTCAGTGGATCTCTTTCTCTTTCTATGAAGTCTCATTCAGGGCCTGGCATGTCGCCTCTCCTGCAGGGTGGTTGGATTGTTCACCTGGCAGCTCAGGGCACCTACAATGAGTTTCCAAGAGACAGGATATGGAGACGTCACTCTGTTAAGGCTTGTGTCTGAAGACTGGCACAGCTCCGTTTCTGCCATATTTTGTTAGTTGAAGTAGTAGTCTCAATAGAACAATGAGGCAAAACTTTATGATCATCTGTAATCTATTACCTGGATATATGAATAATAACAGACTTAGGAGACAAGAGGAATCTGAAACCCCAGGTAGCAGTGACAGAAACACAGAGGTGAGTTGAGTCTGCCACAGAGCCTTAGAAAGGCTTAGGAATTTCAGGTACTTCTGAAAAGAGGGAGGGGGTACAAGTAGGGTCGAAAATATAAGGAATGGTTGAAAATCCGTATAAAAACAGTTAGATCTCCTGATCCCCTCCCACAGTTTGCTGAGCCCCTTCTCCATGCTGATAGAAGACTAGAGATTTAATTTCTGGAGAGGTTGAACCAAATAGACTCTGGACTTGGGCACAGCTGGAAGTAGGGAAAACATACAGAAAACAAATACATTGAATTAAAATCTACATATTGTGCCATGACATTCCCTTCCTCTCATTTCCTACATTGGCTCTGATAATACTCCCAGACTCTTAGGTAAACTGGTAGGTTCCTCTCTGCTGAAATTTACCAGTCCAAGAGGAAATGTCTGCAGATGTTGATGGTTGGAGGCCCAGTGAAATGGCACCATCAGATCTACATCAGTGAGGCAGTCAACAAGTCCTGTCTACACACAGAGTGTCTACTAGCTTTTAGTGCCTCACTCTTAAATGAGTAGGCAACCAAGGATTGATAGACATTTGAGGCAATTTCTTAACATGCAGAGGCCAAACCAAATAAGCATAAATAAAGAACATACAGTAAATAAAAAATGTAAAGAAGAAAAATAAGAAAACTGTAATTAATATCCCCAAAAAGGGGTCTTCCCTGGTGGTCCAGTGGCTAAGACTCTGAGCTCCCAATGCAGGGGGCCCAGGTTCAATCCCTGGTCAGGGAACTACATCCCACATGCTGCAGCTAAGAGCTCGCATCCTGCAACTAAAGATCCCACATGCCACAATGAAGATCCCACACCAGCAACGAAGATCTTGCGTGCTGCTACTAAGACCCAGTGCAGCCAAATAAAAAAAAAAATCCCTAAATAGATGAAAAAATATATTCCATACATGAAAAAAAAAGGGACATTGAGTAGGCAAACTAAGATTCTTAGAAATAAAAACTAAGGAATCAGAAATTAAAAATTCAATAAAATGATTGAAAGATATATGTGAGGAAATTTTATGAGTAGAACAAAGAGGTGAGAAATAGTTGAGAAAGTATAAAAAAATGAAGAAGTAAGACCAAGAGGTTCCCTATGTAGATAATAGAATAAACAGAACAGAGAAGACAGAGGGAAATAAACAATTGGGGAGATATATCAGGAAAATATATCTGAAGTATATGAATTGTCAGATTGATAGGGACCACCAAGAGACCACAGAACAAAGGTTGAGGCAAGGGTCCACATTATGGTACATCATCATGAAGTTCCAGAAAACTGAGAATGAAGAGAAACTCCCAAAAGCTTCCACGGAGGAAAAGAAAAATTGACCAGGATTCAAAATTGCACACTTTTTCTCATGAGCAACGCTGTATGCTAGGAAATAATGGAGTCACATAGTCAAAATTCTGACTGAAATGATTTCCAAACTGGAATTCCACGTGTAGCTAGGCTGTTAATCAAGTAGGCAGAAAAAAGGCATAATGCGTTTCACTGGTTAAAATGTGATAGAATGTGTTGAGGATCCCTAAAAGTTGAGAGTGATCATTTCTCTTTAGTATGCATTTCCGTTCTCAATTAGACTCTGTGGTTCCCAGGGGATAGAATTTTAATTTTTAATTTGTCCTGCATAGCATCTGCATAAGGTAGGCATTTATGAATGGTGTTTATGAATATATGGACTATGCTTTACTTCAAATCATAATTATTTGAAGTGCTGAATAAATAGCATTGCTTTTAAATGTATGAAAGCAACTTATTTCCGTTAGTGCCATTTCTTGATATCATATCTATTATTTATTCTCAGATTTTTTTAATGACCTGTCTCTATTTAAGGAAAGATCTCTTGTCTTTTTATTCTCTCCTGTGGTCCAGTAGTTTAAAGGATTTTGTTGCTTGACTGTTCAGGAGGAGGAGTAGAATATGATGCTTACATTTGTTATAACAAAATACTTTCAGAGCCATTTATGACAATTTTGACCTGATAACTCTGAGTACCAATAAATTAAGGACAAAATATGAATTTTCCCCATTGTAGTTACTATCCAGACCAGTAAAATCAGGTGCTTAATTACTTCCAGCATTATCGTTGGTATATATCAGTATATATTCCAATAGAAATATACATAACTGATAGAAATAAGAGTTGGTAGTGAATAAGGGAATAAACTGATTGGTTTATACAGTTGAGGCAGATGGCTCTGGACCCTGAGAACTGACTCAAAGAGAACTTGGGGGGCTGTATGAGGATCTGGAAATTAGAAAAGACTTTGGCTAGAATTGTCCAAAACAGCAGAGATCAAGAGGGACAGGAGAGGGAAAGCCAACTTGGATCAGATGTAGAAATATTTTGGCTTTTGAGAGACTGCAGGCTTCAGAATGACAGGAAGAAAAACTGACCTCAGGTGGCTAAGCAGAATCAAAGAATATACTAAATCACTCATTAATCAATACACATCCATTAGTTTTTATTCTGCATATAGGTAATTCTATGTGATTCTTTCTTTTTGTAGTAAAATTATTTATTTTTTATTGTGTGCTTTTAAGAAGCCTGACTTATGAATGTGGGACATTTGCTTCCCATTGGGATAATCATAGGGGATGTGGTAAGATTTTATACCACTACCAAGGGTCCAAAGAGAGCCTTCTGTGACCTCACACATGCTAATTGACACAGTCGTATGATGGAAGTGTGTTATTACTTACACTCCCAAGGCAATGCCAGGGCTGATTGTTAACACTGTGTGTTCACCCCTGAGCTAATCATTGGCACATACTGTGGTGTGCTGGGACCTGTCCAAGTGCAAAGACTGGAACATGTGGGACATGAAGAATGAGTGCCTTTGTGGTAGAGATGCCAATCATCCTTTCCCTATACACACCCTTTCCTTAGGGAATCTGCCTTCCTCTAATCCCTGAAAGGGGTAGCCTTAGGTACCACATGACTTAATTCTCCATGCTGTGGCTGACTGGACCATAGATGAACCTCTGACCCAGGCTAAGCCTGGAATTTGGAGTTGGGAAACAGAGCTTGATTCAGATAGACAGTGGACACTGGACCCAGGAGATCATGTAAACTTGGGACTTGTTGCCTTGTTGGCCACATGAGTCATGGAGAGGGAGGGAGCAGAGGAAAGAAAGAAAGACTAAGCTAACGCTCGTGTGACTGCTGCCTGATGGAGTGTGTGATAGTGACTGGTTTTCAAGTGCAGTTCTTGTTCATAGGAATCCTGACTGACTTAGATACTTTGAGCATGTAAACTTAAAATACCCTCCAACCTGCATAGCTTGAGTGGGATCTGCCCTTTCAATAGTCAATTCACATTCGTTATTCCATTCAATTTTTCTATCCCAGCAATAAGGCTCTGACTCACCTGCAGACCAGTTAATATATGTTTAGAGAATGCGCAGTTGATTGCAATCACACAATTTCACAACTACTTGGATTTTATCTGTCTCCTTTAAAAGACTGTGAACTTCCTGAATTTTTAAGCAAGGAATCTACCCCAGTTTGTTTCATATAATAGGGGGACAATTGCTTTTTGAAATTGGATATTGCCTGAGCTGTAGTGAACTTAGCTTATGAGAACATGATTTCTCATGACAATATTCCTAGCACTAGCTATTGACATGTTTTCAATAAATTCCCTTTTAAGTTTTATTTGTAGGAAAAACTAGGGGTGTGTGTGTGTGTGTGTGTGTGTGTGTGTATGTTATAATGTGAGCATCCTCTGACCCAAACTATTGACTGTATTAAGGATATCAGGTCCCCTGTGACTCATGGAGGACTCATTTCTGGAGTCATCAGTCTGCCTCTCAACTGCAGGAGTGAGGAGGTGAGCCTGGCAGTGTGTAGCCAGAAGCCTTTGGTCATTATGATTTCCAAATAGCCACTCTGATTCCAAATGGTGTGTAGGGCGGATGATGGGCTTCGGCAGCTTAAAGAACATTTGAATGAGCATGTATCACTGTAAATGTAATTAGATGGCAATTGAGTAAAATCATGTTTAGAAAATAAACTATCTTTAGAGCCAGTTTTCGCATTTCCAAATTTTTTAAAAAATTGCCTAGACAGTAACACAAGTGTAATATTTAATTAGGCTGCCTATTTGACTTTCCCAAGAGACTTTTTTCTGGCTTTGCCTATAATACATTATAACATTACCATAATGGGACTTTATTACTTTCCACATGCATAGCTCTGATAATTGGAAAAAGTCAGAAAATTCAGTTATTGAAATAAGTGACCTTTACATTTGGAAACTAATTTGTTTGACATAAATATAGGAGCTCTCATCATGTCACTTAAAACACAGAGAATTAATGGTCAACTTAATTTTTTATAAAAGGAAATTGTTTACTTAATCAAAATATGCATACCATATCTTTCTCTGTTTTCTTTCTGTCATTCATTCTATTTTTGCCCCCTCCTTCCCAAATTTAATAAATTTTTGATACTTATTTTTGCATTTGAGATTTTAAAGATTCTAGACATAGGCAGTAATCAATGTCCAGGAAATTAGCAGCAAATGGGTTATAATGGGTATAGGCTGGAGAGAGAACATGATGTATTCACTTTCCAGCCCAAGTTCCTCGCAGACTTACTATTTGAGAAGAACAGCCTTGGGCTTTAGGAGGTCTTGTTCTTTTCTTTTTTCTTTTTCTTTATATTGCAAATTATATCAATTTGTACATTTAGAAAGTGTCCTAGAACTTGTTCTTTAGTATTTCCTTACTTCTATTTCAGCCTCTCAGGCCTTAGATTATTGCCTTGTTTAGTTTTCAGCCTAGTCCTTGGCTGTTTTGATGAGGGGAAGACTACATTTATCTATCTATAAAAGGACAGCCAGACCTGAAGACATTACTTCGACCTCTCCAGCTGTGCGTGGGAACAACTGAGTGCTCTTGGAAGCCTATGTCTCTTCCCATGGACACGAGCTGAGGGCTCCGAGTGCCAGGACTGGTTCCAATAAGCCTTACATCCCTGCTTACCTTAAGTTTTACCTTTAAAAGATGAGGCCTCCCAGATTATCCATCATTTCGAAACAATTCTCCTCTTCTTCCTCAGGACATACCTTGGTCCGATGCCATCCCCTGCCATCCCCTGTCCATCCAAACACTCCCACTCTTCCCTCAGGAACCCAGAGTCTATTATCTGGAAACTGCTCAACATGCTCTAGCCCTTGCCTGCTTGTTCCCATCACATTCTTGTTCAAGCGACAACAGTTTGTACTGATACCACTTCCTCTGCAGCCACTCCAGGGGAGTAGGGTTTCTCTCATACTCAATGTGAACTTTAGGGCATGGAGGTGAGTAAATGGCTTCTCACTCTTTGTTACTGCCTACAAACCTTCCTTTCTTCCTCATTTCTTTTTTAGCTCATGACTTCAGATTTTACCATAACCCTCCTTGCAGCTGCTTCCTCTCATTCCTGGATGAACGGGACCGTGGCTCACTCCTTTCTCTTCCACTTCTCTTGTTGCTTTGCTTAGTTGCTTTTGACTTTCTTATCTCGAGGACTCTCTCCTTCCTCTCCAGCTTCCTGACTGATGCATACAGTTATATCCACACTGGGTATCACTACTGACTGCATCACCTCCAGCATCCCATTTCCCTCTCTGACTTTGCCTCCCAGCCTACACTCTCCCAACTCTTGTACTTCCACTTGGTAATTCTACCTCTTAAAGATTTCTTATCAACTGACCCTCCACATTTTTGTTATTCATAACCCCTTACTGTCCTCCCTCCCCTTTTTATCCGGCTTAGATTCCATATTTTGACCCCACAACCATTCTGCTAACATCTTTAACTCTCTTGATATCCCCACTCCCTCCATTGTACGCACCTGACCAAACGTCAGCCCTTGGTAAACCTGGTTATCTGTGCATGCTGGCTGTGTACTGGAGCAGCGGAACAGTGCTGGATAACAACCACACTACAGTGTGGTCAGCTTCCCTTCAGAGTTATGACCCCAGATCTCAAAAGCCCTGAACACTGTCAGAAAATTCTGTTTTCCTTTTCTAGTAAATTCACCTTCATCCTCCTTAGATGACTATTTGACACCTTCTCTTCTCTCTTCCAACCTCAGAATACAGCTTATTTTTTATTACTCTCATTTGATACCTTGGCCTTATCTTTCCTAGAGAACATAGATGCGATCAACAAAAATTACCTATTTTTTCTACTATCTGCCTGTCTTTATAGCCACATGCTGTGCCTTCTTCCTCTATTGCTCTTGGCTTGTATTCTTGATCAATTTGCTTTCTCAAATTGTTCCTAGGTTTGTCATCTCCATTTCTTTAGCACATCTCTAAATGTTAGAGTGCCGCAGTTTATTTTTCCAGCCCTCCAATCTTCTCTAGATACACATTTCTCAGGATAGCCTGTTTAGTCCCATGGCTTTATTATTTATTTTTATTTATTTTTGGCTGTGTTGGGTCTTTGTTGCTGCGCGAGGGCTTTCTCTGGTTGTGGTGAGTTGGGGCTACTCTTCATTACGATGTGCGGGCTTCTCATTGCTGTGGCTTCTCTTGTTGCAGACCTCTGGCTCTAGGTGTGCAGGCTTCAGTAGTTGTGGCATGTGGGCTCAATAGTTGTGGCTCACGGGCTCCAGAGTGGAGACTCAGCAGCTGTGGCACCCAGGACCAGTTGCTCCGCAGCATGTCGGATCTTCCCAGATCAGGGCTCGAACCCGTGGCCCCCACATTGGCAGGCAAGTTCTTTTTTTTTTTTTATAAATTTATTTATTTATTTATTTATTTTATTGGCTGTGTTGGGTCTTCTTTTGCTGTGCACGGGCTTTCTTTTTAGTTGTGGTGAGTGGGGGTTACTCTTCATTGTGGTGCGCGGGCTCCTCATTGCTGTGGCTTCTCTTGTTGTGGAGCATGGGCTCCAGGCGCGTGGGCTTCAGTAGTTGCAGCACATGGGCTCAATAGTTGTGGCTCACAGGCTCTAAAGCGCAGGCTCAGTAGTTGTGGCGCATGGGCCCAGCCGCTCCGCCGCATGCGGGATCCTCCTGGAGCAGGGATCGAACCCGTGTCCCCTGTGTTGGTAGGCGGATTCTCAACCACTGCGCCACCTAGGAAGCCTGGCAGGCAGGTTCTTAACCGCTGCGCCACCAGGGAAGCCCCCTAAGGCTTTAAATACCACCTAAGTGCTCCCAAATTTTCAACTCCACCCTGACCTCTGTCCTGAGCCTCAGAAAAATACATTTGACTGCTTGCTCAACATTTTTATTTGGGTATCTTTTAGGCTTCTTTAACCTAACATGGTCAAGACATAACTGTTAGTTTTCTCGGAAAGAAAAAAAAAAAACCTATCTTCTCTCAATCCTTCCAAATATTAGTAAATGGTAGCATCATCTACCCAGTCGTTGTTGAGGCCAAAAGTATGGAAATTATTTTTAAATCTTCTCTTTTCCCTCACTGCCCACATTGACTCCACCAGCAAGTCCAGTTGCCTGTATTTCCAAGTTATATTCTGAATCTGACCACATCTCATCATTTTCAGTGTTACAAACCTAGATCAAATCGTCACTATGCACACTTACAAGGTCGGAAATTATTGTAATTAACTTTTCTATGTTTACTGTCTGCTTCCCCGCATTAGAATGTAAACTCTTCAAGAGCAGAGACTTTGTCTTGTTCACTGTTGAGTTCCTAGTACCTGGCACACAGTAGGGACCAATAAGTATTTTCTCCTGATTGATATTTCAGTCTATGAAATCTTTCAAAGTAATTATTAAACTATATGAGATTTATTAAAATTTTATATTCCTAAAATACCAACAATCAAATTGTCAAGTCTCTGCTTCCAATTTTAAAGGCTAATCAATCATTCTGGTACCTAGCTCTCAGCTATAAACTATTCATATGACATGATTGTAAAGAGATTATTTAAAATATGTACATTTGTATGTATATAGTATATAGATGTACACACACACAAATATGTATACATCTATATGCACATACAAGCTTAAATTTTACATAAACAGGGTCATATTGTAGATGCAGTTTTTTTTCCTTAGTTTTCATTTGTCTCTCTCTTCCCTACTTGTACCTTACCCTCTACCACATAGTTCTCCCAACTCCAAAGTAATAATCTGCTGTGTTATCTTCTGCATGCTATTATAATTATAAAAACATATGCTACATGTGTGTTATATTTATTCAAATGTGTAATTATAGAGGAACACTATGTCATGAATTGTTTTACAAAATGGGATCACATTATGCTTAGTCGTGTGCCTTTTACTATATAAAAAAATACTTTTAGCAATTTGTCTTGAATCCTTCCTCCTCAAATTGCAGGTAACTATTCTTGCTGTAAAAAAATAAGAACCCATTAAAACACTCCTGTGACTATCATGTCACATAAATGAGAAGAGAGGGCTGAAGAATTATATCACACTTCTGAATAGCCCTCAGTCAGTAGTTTAAGAAAGAAGAACCCAAATTTTAGTAATGCGATTAGTATTGACTTTCAGACCAATTGCAGGGAAAGAGAGCCTTAAAATACGTGTATATATAAATCTGAGGTCCTCTGCAGTATTGTTATAGTAGTAAGAACATTGATTTGGAAGCAAAATGGCCCAGATTTTCACTTATATTCTGCAGTTGACCTGTTGGCTAGCCTTTAGCAATTCATTTAATCCCTCTGAGGCAGCCTAATTTCTGGGTAGAAGAAAATTTGGGTTCAAGTTTATTACTAGGATTGTAATCCTAACTTATGAAGATTTTAAGTTATTATGTTCTCTAACCTGTCAGCTAGAGGTAATATTTGTCATACCAATACCATAAATTATTATTTTGGGTCCTAGGGGTTACAATTCTTCGATTGCAATGTGGTTTACAAAAGTTAGTTGTGATTATTTTTGTTTTCTCATATGTCGATTGAAGGCTATAACTGAAATATTTGAGTGGTGGTTCAGCTCTGCATTGTCCAATATGGTAGCTACTAGCCACAGGTAGCTATTCAGTGCTTGAAATGTGACTAGTCCAAATTGATAGGAGCTATAAATGTAAATACACACAAGATTTTATGACAGTATGGAAACATGTAAAATGCCTGGTTAATTTTTAAATATTGATCATATGTTTATTTTTTAATTTTTATTTATTTTT
Source organism: Hippopotamus amphibius kiboko (assembly GCF_030028045.1). Taxonomy (NCBI): domain Eukaryota; kingdom Metazoa; phylum Chordata; class Mammalia; order Artiodactyla; family Hippopotamidae; genus Hippopotamus; species Hippopotamus amphibius. The sequence continues at coordinate 55,384,892 of NC_080188.1, forward strand.
TTGACTGCACCCACGTGGCATGCAGGATCTTAGTTCCCCTACCAGGGATTGAATCTGCACCCCTGCAGTGGAAGCGTGGAGTATTAACCACTGGACCACCAGGGAAGTCCCTAATATTGATTATGTGTTTAAATGACACTTTTTGGATATAAAGTTAAATAAAATATTAAAGTTAATATCACCTTTTTAAAATTAAAAATTATATATGTGGCAGGGGCCACTCAGTTGAAGGTATGACCTTAGTGGGTATGCTTGTACCAGGTAAGCATGCTGCCTACCTTCAGCTGACACAAGCTGGGGCTTTGAGAGCCTACAGTATTCCCTATCTGCCAAGGGCTCCTGTAGAGTCATATCCAGCTAAAGGTCAAGTCCTCCCCTTTCAGGTGAATTATCGGACATGTGTGGTATCAAAGGGCTAGCAGCCTGAAAACAGTCTGCTGTTTTTCTTAATTGGCTGTGATGGATTAGGTTCCCTAACAACTGGTTGTTTATATCACAGGAATTCAGGATGGCTCACACATTCTCTCCGGTTCTTTCTTTGATCACCCTGCCCAGTTTTCAACTCTAATTCCTGTCTGACTTCGTGCTTCTGCTTTCATCTGTTTAGTTAAGACTTTCTTGTAATGACCTTCTTTTAAATCCTGCACTAGCTGTGTCTCCCCAAGCCCGCCTCCTCGTTGAATGTGCAGTGTCCCATCACTGATGGCTGTGAGCTCACGACCACTGATCTGGTTTTACCTCTTGAGTTGAACCCAAATGTTAACAGCCTTTGTTACCACTGAGGGTGAGCTCTAACAAGGGTCTTGTCTTTTATTTATTAATTTTTTACTTACCTAGTATTAGACTTCACAGTTACTATACTGTACTAAGTAGACTGTCTTTTAATAATGACACATTGGCTGACTGGCATATCAATAAGTGAAGCAAATATGTTAATTTAATTTAAATAACTTTAAAGCAAACCTGCCAGAATGAATGCATTCAAAAGCACAAATCTTGGGACTTCCCTGATGGAACAGTGGTTAAGAATCCACCTGCCAACGCAGGGGACATGAGTTTGATCCCCGGTTGGGAAAGATCCCACATGCTGAGGAGCAGCTAAGCCCGTGTGCCACAACTACTGAGCCTGCACTAGAGCCCCTGAGTCACAACTATTGAGCCTGCTAAGCCCGCATGCCTAGAGTCTGTGCCCTGCAACAAGAGAAGCCACTGCAATGAGAAGCCCATGCACCGCAATGAAGAGTAGCCCCTGCTCTCTGCAACTTAGAGAAAGCCCAGGTGCAGCAACAAAGACCCAACGTGGCCAGCAAATAAATAAATAAAATTTAAAAAATCACAAATCTTGTGTTAACTAACTTTATTGGGGTAATCACTTCACAATATATTTGTACATCAAATCATCATATTGTATACACTAAACTTACACAAGGTTATTTTTCAATAATATCTCGATAAAGGTAGGAGAAAAAAATGACAGCACAAATCTTGAGAAGATATAGATATATCCTAATTCCATTGCCAATACTCAAAACCTTATTTTATAGTCACACTTTGTAAGGTTCTATTTTTTTGAACCTTACAAAGGTTCTGCATTTTGTCTCTACTGTTCCAAAGAACCCAATCCTAGCGCATAAGTAAAATGTGCCCTGTCAGAATATGCACAGCCTGCCTATGGGATGTCCAAAGCTAAGGAGGAGACCTTAGCTCAGTTGGACAGCAGACCCAGCATTGCAAAGTGTGAGGGCAGGCTAGAATGACGGGCCAAATCAAACAAAATAAAATTTAATTGGGTTAACTTTAAGGTCAAACTGGTGTCCAAAAGATTAACTAGCTGGAATAAAAGGTGGGGAAAGCAAATTTTTAAGAGAAAAGGTGTAAGGATGACTGGTCTTGAACTAAATTATTAATATGAGATTTCAATTTCAGGAAGATGTGACTTTACTATCTATGGATATACGTAATTTTAAACCATGATGTTAGCTTAGTTGTTCTTATCTTAGTTGTTTTGGCTCTGGAGTCAGAGACATAAAAAGCCAGATGTATTTTACCTTATATATGTTTGTTAATACAGTGAAATTTTTCTTGTAACATTTACAGTTTAGCAGAAGATTTTTAAAAAAATTAAATAGTAAGAGGTTGATTAACTAATTCATAGTCTGCACATCTATTCGGGAATTCATAACTCTATTTAAATTTATGCTTCAGAGTTCTTGTGCCAGGGCATGGTGACTACGTCTGGCTTGACCCCTGACAGGGAGGTTAGACCAACCGAGTAGTGTCATTCAGTGGGGGTGGAGGCAGTGACAGCCCTTTGTCGGCCTGGTGTTTCATGACGAGGTGGAGATTGAGGACTTCCAACATGATGAGGACTCAGAGACTTATCTCCTTCCTTGCCTGTGTGGGGATGACTGCTCCATCACTGATGAAGATTTGGAGAATGGGAAAAGTGTGGCAATGTCTCTGAGCTGCTCCGTCATTACAACCGTGATTTATGACAGAAATCAGTTTATGTGTGAAGAAACAGTCCCAGCCCCTTCCACCAACAAAGAATTAGTTAATTGCCAAAGAAGACTTTAGGAATCCAAATACTGAAGAGCTGGAAATAAGCCAAGGTGGAAAAATCAAATGCAAAGTTACTAGCTTTTCCATGGGGACAACCATTTTGTGGCTTGCTGTTCCAGTGTAACGCGGATTCTTTCCGTCAGTTGCCGAGTTCATCTCCACTCAAGGAAGCATGATCACGACAGGACACATCTGGGTTTCATGTTTAGAAATTTGAATTGGAAGTGATCTTAATTTTCCATCTGAATTGAAAGGAAGGTAACTTCAAATCATTGCTTTCTTTCCCTGTGTGTCATCATTTTTATACCTTACACCTCATTACTTTATTATCTGATAAGGGCATCATTTACCTCAAAGTCACTAGGATCCTTAATAAAAAAAGGTATTTTATTTTTGAAAAAAATTGTTATATTTTAACAGAAGGCCCAACAACTTGTCTAGTGGCACCTGAAAATAAAAATGCTATGATCAGAAGTAAACTTTAAAGAAAGACATTGCATTTTTATATTTATGAATTTATAGGCAATTCTTCGTCAGTTTCTTCCCTGCTTGGTGCTTCAGAGGAACCAAGGGACCAGGGTAAGTGAAAAGATGATCCTGCTGTAGCTGTCGCACACATTTACATTCTGAGATCCTGTTAACATTCTTTATGATGCTCCTTCCCCAATAAACAAACAAATAAACTCAGCTTTACGGTGGGTCTCCCCTCATCCCCTTTTATGACATCTTAAGTGCTCTTTACATTGAACTCTTCTGGAATTTCTGAGATTTGACAGCACCTTTTCTAACCCACCAATCTTGTATTTGAGTTTTTGATGGTGATAGAATAGCTAAGTCCATAGCTTAGTGAAATACAGCATTCTGTGTTGAGGAAATACGAATGATAAAGACATGTTGGACTCTGCCATAGAACATAAAGTGAGGGAGATTTTGGTTTCTTTGTTTGTTCTAAAACTTGCCTTTGACAACCCTTTTGGCTCTCTTATTCAACCTGTGAGGCTAGGTGTACGTCTGTGCTTCTGACCTCTGCACTGGTCTTTTAACTTGCACTGTGCATCTTTCAGTCCAGTAGAACAGATGACTTTTTTAACAGATGACTTTTCTATCAGAGACGACCTCCTATCAGGGGCCAGTGACGAATGTAGGTTCTTTAAAAAAAATAAACAAGGTTTCTTCATCTATATGGTGCTACTTTTCTTCATGAAAATAATAAATCTTTAAGGTTTTAATTTGGTAGTATTTAGATACCTCTGTTGGAAGATTATGAAGGGGACAGACACAAATCTCAACTAGTCACTTTGAAAAAATTTTTATTGAAGTATAGTTGATTTACAATGTTGTGTTAATTTCTGCTGTACAGCAAAGTGACTCAGTTATACATGTATGTATTCTTTTTCATATTCTTTTCCATTGTGGTTTATCACAGGATATTGAATATATGTATTTCCCTGTGTTATACAGTAGGATCTTGCTGTTTACCCATCCTAAATATACTAGTTTGCATTTGCTTCAATTAGTCACTTTAAAAAAGTTATTGTGAAAGCAGAGGGATAGAGAATCAGTTAGCAAAGAAGTGACTCTTCAGGGCTTCCAAGTTACCTGGCTAGGTAAAGTGTGTTAAAGGTGTATTCTAGGCAATCTCTTCGCCTAAGTTTCTCCAAGAGCTGTTGAAAAGTGTTGACTTTTTAGAAGGCATATAACTCATGTAAACTGAAACTATACCTTAAGCTAATTTCTCAAAGGGAAAGGATTCTTGAATATATAAATATACACAGATTTGATTTTTGAATGGCAAAAATATTTGCATTAGCCATAGCTTTGAAAATAATTTATCACATTCAATTTCATTTATCAAAAAAATAGCTCAAGGGGACTTTTTCTCTTCTTTATGTCATCACTTCTTTCTTGCCTCAGAGGCTCAGAATATCACTATTCTAAGGTCTTTAGACTACATGTGGTTGAAAATGAGATATACAAGTGTTGGGTATCTAAGTTTGAGAAGGGAAGAGATGATGCATTTGAGTAATTGCGACTTGACCTACAGGCATCCTATTTGTTGCCTTCTGTCCAGCTTTACCTGCCATCACTCACCTTAGAGGAAAATTCCAAAGAGTTGTTAGCACATGAAGGAATATCAGGCAAGAGCTTAAGGGCTCCCTGCTCAATGCTCTAGTCCTGTGGACCTCATCTTAGTCCATTGTATGACTTGGTCATTTATGAAATATTTTACCTTTTGTACTGCCCAAGAAATACAGAATGAACTTCTCAGGAGTGCCTGAAATATGGGCTAAATAGAGTTTAGCCTTAGACGTTGGACCATTGGACCAGCTATTATCTATTAAAATTCTACTCATTTGTTTTTTACATCTACTTTATATTAAATTGCTTATTCCTTTTAACGAAGTACCAAAAGTGAGGGTGAAAAGTCCAGTAGACAATGCTTGTTCCCAAGAAGGGTGACTATATATTCTCTTCACTCCTGTCCTTCCTATGAGATCCTCAGAAGCAATCCGAGTATTTCAGGGAATATTTGACAGTTCCATACTTAAAATCAGTAGGGTTTCCTTAAAGGAAAATAGGAATCCTGCCCCAGAATACCTTAAGGGAGGTCCTGGAACACTTTCATTTCCTGACATTCAGAGTTACTCTGCTCTTTTAGAAACAGCATAGTGTTTAAGACCATAGGCTCTGGGACCTGACTACTAAGGGTTGAATCTTGATTTTGCTAATTAACAACTGTGAGATCTTGAGAAAGTTACTTACCCTAGATGTGTGAAGCAAAATAAATGTTTTCATGGTGCTACTTAATATAATCTCTTAGAATCCTCGGTTATTTTTTTGAAAATTAACATAAAGATACAATAGGTAATCTCAATTCTCAAAAATGAGGCTGGGGTGGATTATCTTCATACGTTACTGATTTTTTTTTAACAACACTCTACTTCTAGAACGACTTTAATAAATGTTCTACTTATCATCAGAACAGGAATCTTACAGTTGCTGCCTTTCAATTCCCTTCTCTTAAAGAGAAAACAAAGCTGCAGGTTATTGTTTATGGCAACATTCACAACAAGGTCTTAGGATGGTGTCTGTCATGCTACCATTGAGTATAATATAGTAAAAGTGAATACAAATCTGCTATGACAGCCAAGGCACAATTTGCATTTCAGAGACCTTTTATCAGTTCCATAAAATTACAGAGACTGCAGCATATTCTGTCCAAAAATGCATTGAAATTCTATGAAGGAATTTCTCAAGGCCTGCAGTTTGAAGAAATTTGAAGAGCTTTTTCTTAAATTCTTTACATATTTTTATAAGACTAGAGAGAATACTAATTTCAATGTGTGTGACATACTTAAAAATACTGAGAAATATAGAATGTTTTTCATGCACAACTTTGATGATACTTGACACCCAACGTTTCCAGTTATTATATCTCTTAGCCCAATGCTCCATGAACATATGTCTAATTTGGAATCTCCTCTGTCTGTATTTGTATAATTTTCTTTCAAATTTTTTGTTGTTGTTGTTCGTTTTTTTTAGTTTGTGGTACTTTTTTCTCTGGCTGACCCTCATTTTGTATCACTTGGTTCAGCCAGAGGTTGTACTCAATCATTGATTCTAGTAATCTCTTCTTTAGCTCTCTTGAAATAAAGATGTTCCTCACTCTTGCTGCAGCGACTACTGTCCTAGATTTAACTAATTCTAGCCATGCTTATTCTTTGATAACTGTGAAATTTAAATGAAAGTATCCTCCTGAAGTCTGACATGTCCTTAGTGACATCGCCAGGATTGGGGATCAAAGACAAAGATCCTCATCAATGTTCTTGTCTTACTTTTACAATATAGTTGACGTGAGAAGATTTCTCATGTTTGGGATCTCAGTTCACTTTTTCTGCATGACTTCCAGTAAAAACTTTTGAGGAGGGGACAGTGGCTTAGCAACTATATTTTTAGTTATTATCCAAGAGTGCCATCTGTGCCTCCTGGATTGTATAAAAAGAATATATTTCCACCCATTTTGCTCCAAGTATTAGTAAGGTCAATGCATTTTAATGCATGTATGCTACTCATTGATTCATGGATCACTCATATGTCAGAAATAAGCTGATATTTTTCAGAGGCAGTACCATACAGTAGAAAAAGCCCAGGCATTCAAATCACTTATTGTTAGTATGGTTTTTGACAATTACCTTGTACTTTAGATTTTCATATTTAAGATGGAAAAATGTTCTCTTCACAAGTTTGTTGTGTTAAACGGGATGCTAAGTGTAAAGTTCCTAGTGTAGTGCTTGGGACAGAGTAGTTTTTCACTAAATTGTATTACTACTGGCTTGAAGTTGCAGTCTATTATCATCATCATACATCATTATCACCACCATGTCCACCATCACCCCTGCCTGGGAAAGCAGTGTTCATCTTTACCATTCTTCCCCAAGGAAAAACCTAACAATAGTATAACCCCAAGGGGTTTATATTGGATCCCCCAAAAAGCTTTAGGTTCAGCTGTCTGGACTTCTTATAACATAGACTGAGAAGGTTAATAGAAGTAGATATCTTCACTGGAATTGTCTCTTCTTATTTTATTTATCTCAAGGACCTTCCCATCTAGAAGCTAGTAGAAGGTGTTCATCACACACATGCCTCTTCTTGGTCTGTCATTTAAATTTAAACTTGTGCCCCTGAGAAGCTCTCCTGCTACAGACAATGTTTAGAAGTTGTCCTGAATAATTAGCTCCAGTCCTGGAGAAAAAAACTTTATAGTTCAGAAGAGATGGTCTAAATCTGTATGTTCTAAATTATAAACTGATCTGTCTGTTGGATGGTCATGCAAACCTTTGAGGAGATTTATTAATATTAAGCGAACTTTGTTCTCTTTGAAAATTAAAACTTTTCCAAACTACTTTACACAAAATGAGATTGGGGTGATGGGTGTTTTGGAGGAACTGCAGAGGTGATGTGCCATTTCATCACGTCATATCAGGAGTACCTGCTATCAACATGACTTATTTCTGCTGGTGCGGACCTTGATTGTGTGTCTAAGGTAGTATTTGTCAGGTTTCTCCCCTGTAAAGTTACTCTTTCCTCATCACCCTTTCCATATGGTACTCTTCGAAGAAAGTCACTATGTGCATCCCACTCTTAAGGAGTGGAAAGTAGGCTCCACTGCCTCAAGGGCAGAGTTATACATAGTTTGGAGTTTTTCTGCATGGGAGGTTTAAGTTCCCCCATTCATTTATTTATTCAATCATTTATTCATATTGGTATGGACTCATGCGTATTATATGGAATTTTTATATTATTGGGAAATAGAAGACCCAGAGTAAAGCAGGAGAGAAGAAATTAAGAAATACCTGGTTGTCTCTCTGCAAATTTAATCTCATTTTAAGTACTAAAAAGCAAAAGTTCAGAACTATTTTTTTTCTCTACTAGTCAGGCTGATGTGTGTAGGTAGTTTCTATAACTTTACAAAACTTAAAATATATGTAGGGAGTTAGGATTTGTGTTTTAAAATAAAATATGTTTATCTGAGGACTCCTTAGACATTCACTGTCAGAAAATATTGGGAGCGATATTGGGAGCAAAATATAGTTTGTGTCAGAATCTTTGATGTTATCTTTTTTGAAAAAAAATATTTATTTATTGGCTGTGTTGGGTTTTTGTTGCTGCACACGTGCTTTCTCTCGTTGCGGAGAGTGGGGCCTACTCTTCGCTGCGATGTGCAGGCTTCTCATTGCGGTGGCTTTTCTTGTTGTGGAGCACGGGCTCCAGGTGCGCTGGCTTCAGTAGTTGTGGCACGTGAGCTCAGTAGTTGTAGCTCGCAGGCTGTAGAGCACAGGCTCAGTAGTTGTATATAGCTCATGGGCTTAATTACTCTGCAGAATGTGGGATCTTCCTGGACTAGGGATTGAACCCATGTTCCCTGCATTGGCAGGTGGATTCTTAACCACTACACCACCAGGGAAGTCCTTGATGTTATCTTAACAAAGACAGTGACAAGTTTTGTACATCACTGGATACAGTAGATATTTCAAAGCGAGGGCAATTTGCTTCACTACTCCTGAAACAAAAATCTAGTAATTTCTTCCTAATTTCCCTTTAAAGTAATTCTCTTCTTAAAGGGGAGACTTATAGTTCTGATATCATATTTTCTATCTCAAACAGGGGGCTTATGCTATTCTGATTCCATGATGATGACCAAGAATAATTGTATCTGTTCCCAAATCTGTTTATGCTGGTTAAACTTGTGTTTTTAAATTCTATACTTTAGTTAAATATTATAAAAATCCTCCTGGGTGTATTGCAACAGTAGTTGTTATGAAAACTGAATTTAATACTTTGAAAAGACTTGCTAAATGTAATTTGCTGAATTAGGTAAAAGATTGAGCTGGGTAAAAGACTGAGAGGAAAACTGTAAAATTTATAATTCATAAATTGTAAAAAAATTATGAATTCAGTTTACTTAGCAAGTATTTAACTTTTTACACTGTTAGAAAAACCCTCAAATTGAAAATCATATACCTCATATTATAGATAAGATGACTACACACTCTGTCTTGTCTGGAACCATTTGTTTTATGATTGGTGATCTAGCATCCTATTTAATTCAGCATTTTTATTTAAACTAATTATTATCATTAATATTTGCATTAAAGTAGGACAGGGTGGATTAGACCTCTATTTTGTATTGAGAGCTTCTGCTATGGCCTTTTTCCTGGTGTGTGAGATGCATGTGCAGTAAATAGAGATGACTTGTTGAACAAGTTTTGTCTTATATAAATATTTACTGAAGAATGGCACCCTGAATGTAGGCAGAAAAGCAATACTCTGAAAATACTGTATTGAAATATTTACAATTTCTAAGTGAAAAATTACTGTCTGTAGGGAGTAAGAATATTTTTTAATTTAAAAAACATTATGCCTACACAGAAAAGCTTATTGAAAGTGTCAATATTTTGAAGTTTATTGACTATAAAATGCAATTTGAAGATGATTGTAGTAATTGTGTTGGAAGAAACACAAGAAAACAAACCAGTAAAAGCATATTAGAAAAATTACATCAGTTAGAAAAATACCAGTGACCCAGTATTAGATAGATATGGCTAAGAAACTGATTAAAGCATGTGAAAGCATGTCAAGACTACTTAATTATTCTGCCTATTGTATTTTTAAATATTCAGAAAATTAATATGAAGATTTTTAAACATCTGTTTTAATATTTATATTATATACATTATATTTTAACAAGAAATAAAAAAACTATTTGTCAATAAGTAAATATTTCAAAAAATTACACAACTTTAATGCTTTAGTGACCTCTTTAACTCTCAAGAGTCCTAGTTTGGATGATAAATTATATGGTCACCCACAATATTGATGTGAACTCCAGTAAGTGATCCTTTAATCAAAGAAAAGTCCTTTGGTCCTCATTTCACAGATTGATGAAAAATCGTACAATTCTATTTCTAAACAAGTTTACAATGTTTAATGTATCTATGCATCCTCTTTTTTTTTTTTTTTTGCTTGTAATTATCTGTTTCATTGATTTATGGACCTAGTTGGGATTAATTTTAGTTGTGTAGAACAAAACCAGTTCGAAGAAACTAGATAGAAGTTTATTTCAATCTCAGTATAAAACATAGTATGTGGTAAGGCTAGGATTTGATTAAAAATCTGTGCTCTTATTCACTGCATAGTGTATAGCAGTTACAAGCTTTCAACTGTAAGTAATTGTAAGGCATGTTATCACATATGCAAAATGAGTCTTCTATAGGAACGTATACAGTTGTGTTTGAGCTTCTTTTCAAAATAGTCTCAATTCTCTTGGATAAGTTAGATACATGCTCTACTTCCATAGTGTTAATTTAAATAAGTATTATTGAATACCTAATATATGAGCATAATCCATGAATTGTAGTGGAACATAGAATGAAGTATGATTTCTGTCTTTAAGAATCTTACATTATAATGCTTTTGTTTTTTTTAAATTTTATTTATTTATTTATTTATTTATTTATTTATTTATTTATTTATTTATTATTTTTGGGGGGGGTACACCAAGTTCAATCATCTGTTTTTATATACGTATCCCTGTATTCCCTCGATTATAATGTTTAAAGATAATCATCATTATTTAAGCCTGTGACATGAGTTTATTTTGTAAGGAGAGTAAGTTTCAAGAAGCACCTAGATCTATTGGTCAGTAATTCTCCTAGGGGGAAAAACACCAATTACACCAAAATTAAAAAAATTTCCTGTAGTATATGTCCTTTTTTACATTTAAAATAAAATCCCAGTCCAAGTTTATTTAATAAAAATGCTGTCCTAATTGGCAATCTGCATGGAAGAAAACAGTTAGATCCCTTCCTCACAACATGTATCAAATTCCAGATAGACCAAAATTTAAAAAAAAGGAAATATTAAAGAAAACAGGAAACATGGCAGAAAACAAGATAGGAAACAAGAGCATAAAGGAAAAGGCAAATGTAATTCATCATAGAAAAATAAATATAAGTTAATATGACAAAAGACTTCAGAAAGAAGTCAAAACATAAATGATAGTGTGAAAGAGCAAAAATGGAAATCACAGATCAAGGGTTATATCCGTAACATAAGAAGATTCCTATAAATTGTTACATGTTCAAGTGCTCTTCTGCACTATACAATTAACATGTGCAGATGCTTGGAAAGTTTTCAAGTCCTTGTTTAATTAGCTCATTTTGGAGAGGAGGTGTCCATCTCTACATACAGAGCGGTTAGCTCCCTGTCTAGGCAAAATACCAGGCATGCTGGTACATTTTTCACAACATAATGAACAGTTTACCTCCCTTATCTCTGATATCTAAAGCATATATTTTGAACATCAGCTAACGTTACAACCTAGATGCAATACAAATGCAGTTAGAGAAAACAATTTATGCTGACTAGAAAGCTGCTTTGCATAAAGTTCCCTTAAGACATCTGATGTTTGAGAGAGAGTTCATTCCATTCTTTGGTGAAATCATCAGGGAACAGCATTTCTAGGCCACAGTATCTCATCCTAGTACCTTTTTATGTTTTGTTCTGTCTTTACTGAGAGGGTTTATAATTGAAACCTGCATGTGAGTGTCATTTCTGTGCCATTTATAAAGCTGTAATTGATTAAATGACACACTTTTACAATGTTAGCCAGACTCTCTATTATAGTCCGGAGATGAAATAATTCCTATTTATTTCCAGGAATAAGTTTGTTTTTGCTGATGAATTTGCTTTTCTGTTAAAAAAATTATTCTCACCAGGAAACTTTTTATCAAATACAGTGTCTCAATCTAGCAATTAGTTTCTTTCAGAAATCCTGTAACAGCTAATCCCATTTATCTTTTTAGCTGGTCAACCTTCAACTTTGAATTTTTTTAAACTAGAATTCTCAAGTTTTACAATGTTTTTAATTTATAAAGTCATGCAAGTCATTTTGGAAGCAGAAAGCACAAATCCCTCATCTTATATGCAACAAAACTGAGGCTCAGAAATGCTTATTGGCTGGTCTAGTCTACTGTTAATTTACAGTTGAACCAGGGCTAGAGACCCAGTCCCTTGACTATCAGTATAGAACTTATCCCAGATTGCTTTCTAACTTTCTGGCCAAGCTTTCATGAGATATTATTCTTCTAGAGTCAAGCCAATTGGAGATTCTAAGTTTTGACAGCAAATCTCAATTTCTAAGTGGGTATTATACAGCATTTTTAATTTTTAAAAGGCAGTTCCTAATGTGATTTAATATCTTCTTAAAGTTATATAAGAGCAAGTAGAAATATATTTCGATTTCTAATTGTATTTTTATGATTTTGACTTTGAAAAATCTGAATGTAATATATGCTTATAAATTGTGATATATAGAATGACACATAACATTTCTCCTAAAATAACTCATAAGTCCTATTTTGTAAGTGTTCCTACCCAGAAAAAACACTGCTCAATATATAACCAGTGGAATATGTTTTAGGTTTTTTCTTTGTAACCTCTTCAGCTTCATCTCTATTTGATTCTCAAACTAAGAATTCTTAAATGTGGCAGATGTTCTCCAGATTTTCATAATGCTTTTTCAAACCAACCAATTTTCTCTGAGTTCCATTTTAATGGTACTGCATACCATATGATCAACCCCTGATATCTGGGTTACTAGTCTCCCAAAGGCTGTTTGCAGCTATATATGGCATTCAAGTATTTGCCAAGAAAAAAAAGTGTTTCCGTCTGAGGGTTGCACAAAAGGAAGCCATGCTTATCCATAGCAGCCAAACTGGCTGACCATTTCTCCCCAACACTTTCTACTGCAGATGAAGAATGTGAACAGGTGCACGGCTGGCTTTCCCTAAAGGAAAAAAAAAAGACTTTTGAACTGAAGTACATCAACGGTTACACAAAAATAAACATTCTTGAAAAAACTAAGGCTGAGTTATTAGGGGATATCTTTTTCTTTGTATTGATGCATTCGAAGTTACTGGAAACTATGTGCAGAAGAATTGAGCGAGGGTGGGCAGTGGTGAAACACTGCCAAGTTTGTAGTGAATCATCATAACCACCACCACCAAGTGTTTCCTAGCGCTTCCCACAAGTCTGGATGGCACCAGGGTGGTTGCTATGGATATAGTGTTTTAGTTTCATACTGTTGTGCAGCATTATGGGTGACAGCAGGTCACGGGTTTGTGGCAGGAAGAGTGGCTGCCTCTCCACTCCCAACCTCAGCACAAGGGGCAGGTTCTCAGCTGTGGGACAGGTAAGAAAGGTGATCTTAATGCTATGCCTTTTTATTTGCTTTTTGTTCCGAAAGGTAGAAGCTGTCTGTGCTTCTGCTCAATATTTCAAAAAGGTCATTTAGGTGAGAGGATGTGTAGTTAATAGATCTGAGAAAAAAAGGTGACTGCTAAAAACCATTAGGGATGAGGATTAGCAGGCAAGATTATAGAATAAGGCAAATAGCAGGAGGAAGAAAAAAAACGTAAGTAATCCTGACTCTAGGTAGGCAGGTTAAATTTGGAGGGTCTCAGAGATAAGCAATATTTAGACAGGTTAGGTAGGTCCAGACAATGAATATCCAAATGTGGCAATGTGACCTGAGGCACGGATCCTGTGACATGGATATTCCAAATATTCTCGCCAGAAGAGAGACCAGTATGATAGCCAAGAGACAGAGGTGTATGAAAGGTGGAGATCAAAGTGAGACTTAACAAATGAAAGTGAAGAAGGTTTTCATGAGACCAGATTCAGCCAGAATATCAGAGACGAGAAGAACTTTAATAGTGTTATAAAACATTACCCCAGAAAGGAATCTGTTTTGCTCTTCCAGCCATAACATGCCTGAGGCTAAGTCTAGATTTCTAGGGATGGGGATGCAACTGGTTATTGCAATGCTACTCCTCACAATGCCTTGAAAATTCATTTTATGTTACAGAGATATCAAGTTTTCTATAAACTTCATTAGGTAATCTCCTTTATCATTCATTATGGAAAATTTAAAATAAAAACAGAAGAGAGACTAGTATAAACAACCATCAACCAGCTTCAACAATTACCAACACATGGCCAATTTTATGTAAACTATAATCTTAAATTTTCCAACTTGCTCCCCTCCCCCCATGGATTATGCTGAAGCAAACCTCAGATAGCCTATTATTTTATCTGCTAAAATTCAGTACATATTGTAAAAAAGAATAAGGACTATTTATAACATTATCATACCCCTCAAAATTGAGTCACTTATTAATATCACTAAATATACATTCAGCATCCAAATTTCCCTGATTATCTCATAAGTTTCTGTTTATGGTTGGTATTATTTGAAGCAAGTCGCAAACAAGGTCCACATTAAGAGCGCATATAAAGCATATGAAGAGCACATTAAGACACTCCAATAACAGTTCTTCCTACCTGTTTACTTTTTCCACCTTGCCATTTACTTGTTGAAGAAAACGTGTCATTCTTGTTTAGAATTTCCTATATCCTCGTTTTAGCTGATTGCATTCCAGTATGTGTCATTTACCTTGTTCCTCTCATCCCCTGGATTTTCCATGAAAGAGTGGGTAGATCTAGAAGCTTGATCAGATTCACATTAGCTTTTGTAGCAAGAACACTTTATTACTGGTACTGTGTATTTCTTATTGAATCACATCAAAAAACTCGTAATGTCTTGGTTATCTTTCGTTGTGATAAGATTGATTGGTGGGTTCAGATGGTGTCAGCTGGTCTACCATTATAATTTCTCAAATAGCCCTTCATCTAATTGTTTCAGTAGCCACTGATGGTTATTGCCTAGATTCATTATTTCATTAGTGTTACTAAAGGGTTATACTCTAATCCTATCATCCTATCTGTATTTATTACCTAGAATTTATCCATAAAAACATTCTAAAACCAAGAAAAGTTTGTATAGCAAAGGCAAGGCAACTATTTGATTTTTTGTCTTTTCTTTTTTCATTTTATTTACCTTGTTATAATTTTGAGGAAATTATGACGCCCTCATCCTAATATATCATAAGAAGATAAACAAACCAGAGAAGTGACAATGCAGTGGGAAGACCAGGGCTCTAGGCACGTGAGAACCAAGGACCCTCACCTTGCTATAGTTTGGTGTGAGGCAGTTGGTTTGTATGTGTGACATTTCTGATACATGCAGTTCCTCTGTAGGCTAAAGAAATATCTTTAAAGTTCATGTTTCTACAAAGAAGTTTAACCCTTTTATTTCCATAATTTCTGGCATTATCAGGACCTCCATCTGCTGCCTTTATTGATACATGCATTCTTAATTCTGATATATATATATATATAGCTATTTGTAAACCTCCTTGCTGCTCATTTTCTTTCCTGTCATCTTCTGCTATTTATTAGAGAAACACCCATTGAATATTTGGCTCCATTTTTTTTTTATTTCACTCTTCAACTTAACTCATCCAATCATACACCTTTCATTGAGTTATCAAACACTTATTTTTGGAAGAATACTTTATGTATTTACCTACTATGTTTTTCACTTTGATTCTGCTTCTTATTAGTTGTGAGAACTTAGACAACTCATCCCTCTAGACTGAGTTTCCTTATCCGTAAAATTGAGATCAATAAACACAACTCCAAGGGTGTTTTGAAGATTAACAAAGATAATTTATGAGAAATCATCAATCAAAGGACCAGCCTTACATTCTGTTCTGGTGAGTAATTAGTGAGCTCTTTTTGTATTAGCCACTGTGCTAAGTTTTAAGGATATGCCAGTAAAAGTAGATATGGGTCTTGTTCTCATAGAGCTCCAGTCTAATGGTGAATACCAACATCAACATAGAATCACATTTATTCCATAGGTGTTCTGCAAATGACTGCTGAATTGGACTATTTTTCATATTCTATTGGTGATTTATTTCTTATGTCTTCCCACTTATTAGAAGTTGATGTTTAGTTCTGGTTCACTGCTATTTTTACTGTGCAGGTATCATCTTGGTTTTCTTTACTGGGTTCCAAA
This sequence comes from Hippopotamus amphibius kiboko, assembly GCF_030028045.1. Classification (NCBI taxonomy): domain Eukaryota; kingdom Metazoa; phylum Chordata; class Mammalia; order Artiodactyla; family Hippopotamidae; genus Hippopotamus; species Hippopotamus amphibius. Next base: position 55,400,937 of record NC_080188.1, read on the forward strand.
GATTAAAATACTACTGAGTCTTACTGTAGAACTTCCTAAGTATTAAATATGTAAGTATTATGTAGGGAAGCAGGGAATTTCCATTTCATTCATGCATTCATCCACTTATCAAATATTCAATGAGACTAAAATATGCAAAATGGGAGTTCTCTGGTGGTGCAGTGGTTAAGAATCTGTCTGCCCATGCAGGGGACATGGGTTCAAGCCCTGGTCTGGGAAGATCCCACATGCTGTGCAACAACTAAGCCTGTGTGCCACAACTACTGAGCCTGCTCTCTAGAGCCCTCATGCCACAACTACTGAAGCCCAATGCCTAGAGCCTGTGCTCTGCAACAAGAGAAGCCACTGCAATGAGAAGCCCGCGTACCGCAGCAAAGAGTAGCCCCCACTCATCACCACTAGAGGAAGCCCTTGCGCAGCAACGAAGACCCAACACAGCCAATAAAAAATTTTAAAAAAAAAGCAAAATGATTTCAGAGAAGATAGATATGCTCAGACCAATTTGTTTTGTAAGGCAACAGAAGTGAGTTGGTCAGAATTAGACAATGCCTCTTCTGGTCATTACTGCCTGCAAATTGAATCAAATATTTGAGATAAAAGATTTGGATCCATATGTTTGATTTAATACACTAATAAGGCACTAATAACTCGGGATAGATTGGTCATACTTTTAAAAATAATTTCCTTTAAAATATAGGTAGGACTGTGAGATAAGGAAATGAATAGGGAATGTCATCTGCCAGCACTGCACCATGACTCCTTACCTGTCCCTTTATAAGCAAAGCTGTGAGTCTTTTTCTCATTGTCCCCATGCTCACCGCTATTTCCATTTAAACATTTTTTATTATTTGGCAAACGTATCTTTGGCTTGCTTGTTCTGTGCACTCAGTGATACATTCTCTGTGTTGACAGGAGTTACTCTACAACCTGTAGTTTAAGATGTCTAAATGTGTGTGTGTGCATGTGTGTGTGTTTAAGATATTCATTGAGATAATTCAGAAATCTAATTACTGTTCATGTGTGCTAATTGGATTCAAGTCATATCTTTTCATAGAATTCCTAGCTTTATTACATTTTTTGGTGGTGATCAAGGAGAGTATATCATCTCATTGATATCTTGGTTCTTTTACTTTTTCATGATTTGGCTACAATTTATTTCCCTTTAATTTTGTCATAACTTTCTCATAGTACTCTCTTAACATTTAGTTTCCAAGAGTGAGGTAGTCAAATATATTATTTTTCTTAATTATTTTTTCCCCTTTTCTGTTTGAAGATTGTACTTCCTGACCCCATTGATGTCAGATTTGAGCAGTCGACTTGCTGGGCTAGTGGAATGCAAGTGGAAGTAGTGTTTAAGAGCCATCATATAGTTTGTTTGTTTGTTTTTGGCTGCATTGGGCCTTCGTTTCTGTGCCCGGGCTTTCTCTAGTTGTGGTGAACGGGGGCTACTCTTCTTGTGATGCACGGTCTTCTCATTACAATGGCTTCTCTTGTTGCAGAACACAGGCTGTAGGCATGTGGACTTCAGTAGTTGTGGCATGCAGGCTCAGTAGTTGTGGCGTACGGACTTAGTTGCTCTGCAGCATGTGGGATCTTCCTAGACCAGGGATCGAACCTGTGTCCCCTGTGTTGGCAGGCAGATTCTTAACCACTGGGCCATTAGGGAAGTCCCCCATCATGTAGTTCTACCATTATAGGCATACCTGAGTTTATTGTGCTTCTTTTTATTGTGTGCCTTGCAAATTGAAGATAGTGGCAATCCTGTGTTGAGCAAGGCTATCAGCACCATTTTTCCAACAGCATTTGCTTATTTTTGTATCTCTGTATCACATTTTAGTAATTCTTGCAGTATTTCAAACTTTTTCATTATTATTACATTTGTTTTGGCAATCTGTGATCAGTGATCTTTGATGTTATTATTATGACTCACTGAAGTCTCAGATGGTGGTTAGCATTTTTAGCAATAAAGCGTTTTTAAATTAAGGTATGTACATTGTTTTTTAGACATAATGCTATTTCACACTTAATAGGCTACAGGATAGTATAAGCATAACTTTTATATGTACTGAGAAACCAAAAAAATTGTGAGACTTGCTTTATTGAGATATTTGCTTTATCATGGTGGTCTGGAACTGAATCCACAATATCTCTGAGGTATGCCTGTATTTTTTCTTCTGCTATGACATCAAAATAAGGGCTGCTCCTTCAGCACAGGTCCCAGGATGAAGAAGGCATTCAGCAGGAACTGAGGCTGACACAGACATAAATGATCTTATTATTGTAAAAAGCTCAGATTTTCAGTGTCATATGTTACAGTAGTATATAACTAAACTGATTAACACAAAGGAACATGGTAGTTTCATTACTATTAAGAAGCAGGGGAATGAGCTGTTAGTGTAATGTAGAGGACTGAACATATGCTTTGGAGTTTGAGAGTTATGGGTTTGCATTTAATTGGTTGTGAATACTTGGGATAGTTTTTTTTTTTAATTTTATTTATTATTTTTGGGGGGGTACACGAAGTTCAATCATCTGTTTTTATACACATATCCCCGTATTCCTTCCCTCCCTCGACTCCCCCCCCACCCTCCCTCGAGTCCCCCCCACCCTCCCCGTCCCAGTCCTCTAAGGCATCATCCATCCTCAAGTTGAACTCCCTTTGTTATACAACAACTTCCCACTGGCTATCTATTTTACAGTTGGTAGTATATACATGTCTGTGCTACTCTCTCACTTTGTCTCAGCTTCCCTTTCACCCCCCGCCCCCTCCCAAACCTCGAGTTCTCCAGTCCATTCTCTCCATCTGCGTCCTTGTTCTTGTCACTGAGTTCATCAGTACCATTTTTAGATTCCGTATATGTGAGTTAGCATACAATATTTGCCTTTCTCTTTCTGACTTACTTCACTCTGTATGACAGACTCTAGGTCTATCCACCTCATGACATATAGCTCCATCTCATCCCTTTTTATAGCTGAGTAATATTCCTTTGTATATATATGCCACATCTTCTGTATCCATTCGTTTGTTGATGGGCATTTCGGTTGCTTCCATGTCCTGGCTATTGTAAATAGTGCTGCAATAAACATTATGGTACAAGTTTCTTTTGGGATTATGGTTTTCTTAGGGTATATGCCCAGTAGTGGGATGACTGGATCATATGGTAGTTCTATTTGTAGTTTTTTAAGGAACCTCCAAATTGTTTTCCATAGTGGCTGTACCAACTTACAGTCCCACCAACAGTGCAGGAGAGTTCCCTTTTCTCCACACCCTCTCCAACATTTGTGGTTTCCAGATTTTGTGATGATGGCCATTCTGATTGGTGTGAGGTGATACCTCATTGTGGCTTTGACTTGCATTTCTCTGATGATGAGTGATGTTGAGCATCTTTTCATGTGTTTGTTGGCCATCTGTATGTCTTCTTTGGAGAAGTGTCTATTTAGGTCTTCTGCCCATTTGTGGATTGGGTTATTTGCTTTTTTGGTATGAAGCTTCATGAGCTGCTTGTATATTTTGGAGGTTAATCCTTTGTCCGTTGTTTCATAGGCAAGTATTTTTTCCCATTCTGAGGGTTGCCTTTTAGTCTTGTTTATGGTTTCTTTTGCAGTGCAAAAGCTTTTAAGTTTCATGAGGTCCCATTTGTTTATTCTTGATTTTATTTCCATGATTCTAGGAGGTGGGTCAAAAAGGATCTTGCTTTGATGGATATCAGAGAGTGTTCTGCCTATGTTTTCCTCTAGGAGTTTTATAGTATCTGGCCTTACATGTAGATCTTTAATTCATTTGGAGTTTATTTTTGTGTATGGTGTTAGGAAGTGTTCTAATTTCATTCTTTTACATGTTGCTGTCCAATTTTCCCAGCACCACTTATTGAAGAGGCTGTCTTTTTTTCCATTGTATACTCGTGCCTCCTTTGTCAAAGATAAGGTGCCCATATGTGTTTGGGCTTACTTCTGAGTTCTCTCTTCTATTCCATTGGTCTTCCTTTCTATTTTTGTGCCAGTACCATACTGTCTTGATCACTATGGCCTTGTAGTATAGTTTGAAGTCAGGAAGCCTGATTCCACCAACTCCATTTTTCCTTCTCAAGATTGCTTTGGCTATTCGGGGTCTTTTGCGTTTCCATACAATTGTGAGATTCTCGCTCTAGTTCTGTGAAAAATGCCATTGGTGATTTGATCGGGATTGCATTGAATCTGTAAATTGCTTTGGGTAGTACAGTCATTTTCACGATGCTGATTCTTCCAATCTAGGAACATGGTATGTCCTTCCATCTGTTTGTGTCGTCTTTGATTTCTTTCATCAATGTCTTAAAGTTTTCTGCATACAGATCTTTTGCCTCCTTAGGCAAGTTTATTCCTAGGTATTTTATTCTTTTTGTTGCAATGGTAAATGGGAGAGTTTTCTTAATTTCTCTTTCTCCTCTTCCGTTGTTAGTGTATAGGAATGCAAGAGATTTCTGAGCATTAATTTTGTATCCTGCTACTTTACTAAACTCATCAATTAGTGCTAGCAGTTTTCTGGTAGAGTCTTTAGGGTTTTCTATATATAACAACATGTCATCTGCAAAGAGTGACAATTTTACTTCTTTTCCAATTTGGATTCCTTTGATTTCTTTTTCTTCTCTGATTGCTGTTGCTAAAACTTCTAAAACTGTGTTGAATAATAGTGGTGAGAGTGGACACCCTTGTCTTGTTCCTGTCCTTAGAGGGAATTCTTCCAGTTTTTCCCCATTGAGAACGATGTTGGCTTTTGGTTTCTCATATATGGCTTTTATTATGTTGAGGTAATTTCCTTCTATGCCCATTTTCTGGGGAGCTTTTATCATAAATGGATGTTGAACTTTGTCAAAAGCTTTTTCTGCATCTATTGAGATGATCATATGGTTTTTCTCCTTCAATTTGTTGATATGATGTATCACGTTGATTGATTTGCATATATTGAAGAATCCTTGCATCCCAGGGATAAACCCCACTTGATCATGGTGTATGATTTTTTTAATGTGCTGTTGGAGTCTGTTAGCTAGTATTTTGTTGAGGATTTTTGCATCTATATTCATCAGTGATATTGGTCTGTAATTTTCTTTTTTTGTGATATCTTTGCCTGGTTTTTGGTATCAGGGTGATGGTGGCTTCGTAGAATGAGTTTGGGAGTGTTCCGCCTTCTGCAGTATTTTGGAAGAGTTTTAGAAGGATAGGTATTAGCTCTTCTCTAAATGTTGGATAGAATTCACCTGTGAATCCATCTGGTCCTGGGCTTTTGTGTGTTGGGAGATTTTTAATCACTGCCTCAATTTCCGTACTTGTGATTGGTCTGTTCATAGTATCTATTTCTTCCTGGTTCAGTCTTGGAAGATTGTATTTTTGTAAGAATGTATCCATTTCTTCCAGGTGATCCAATTGATTGGCATATAGTTGCTTGTAGTAGTCTCTCAAGATCTTTTGTATTTCTGAGGTGTCCGTTGTTACTTCTCCTTTTTCATTTCTAATTCTGTTGATTTGCATCTTCTCCCTTTTTCCTTGATGAGTCTGGCTAATGGTTTATCAATTTTGTTAATCTTCTCAAAGAACCAGCTTTTAGTTTTATTAATTTTTGCTATTGCTTCCTTCCCTTCTTTTTCATTTATTTCTGCTCTGATCTTTATGATTTCTTTCCTTCTGCTCACTTTGGGGTTTCTTTATTCTTCTTTTTCTAATTGTTTTAGGTGTAAGGTTAGGTTGTTTATTCGATATTTTTCTAATTTCTTAAGGTAGGACTGTATTGCTATAAACTTCCCTCTTAGAACTGCTTTTGCTGCGTTCCATAGGTTTTGGGTTGTTGTGTTTTCATTGTCGTTTGTTTCTAGATATTTTTTGATTTCCTCTTTGATTTCTTTAATGATTTCTTGGTTGTTTAATAGTGAATTGTTTAGCCTCCATGGGATTGTATTTTTTGCAGTTTTTTTCCTGTAATTGATATCTAGTCTCATGGCATTGTGGTCTGAGAAGATGCTTGATATGATTTCAATTTTCTTGAATTTGCTGAGGTTTGATTTGTGACCCAAGATGTGATCTATCCTGGAAAATGTTCCGTGTGCACTTGAGAAGAAAGTGTAGTCTGTCGTTGGATGGAATGTCCTTTAAATATCAATGAAGTCGAGATGGTCTAATGTGTCATTTAAAGCTTGTGTGTCTTTATTTATTTTCTGTTTGGATGATCTGTCCATTGATGTAAGTGGGGTGTTCACGTCTCCCACTATTATTGTGTTCCTGTCGATGTCCCCTTTTATAGCTGTTAGCATTTGCCTTATGTATTGAGGTGCTCCTGTGTTGGGGGCATAGATATTTACCATTGTGATATGTTCTTCTTGGATGGATCCCTTGATCATTATGTAGTGCCCTTCCTTGTCTCTTGTAATAGTCTTTACTTTCAAGTCTAATTTGTCTGATATGAGTATTGCTACTCCAGCTTTCTTTTGACTTCCATTTGCATGGAATATCTTTTTCCATCCCTTTCCTTTCAGTCTATATGTATCCCTTGGTGTGAAGTGGGTTTCTTGTAGGCAGCAGATAGAAGGGTCTTGTTTTTGTATCCATTCAGCCAGTCCTGTGTCTTTTGGCTGGAGCATTTAATCCATTTACGTTTAAGGTGATTATTGACATGTGTGTTCCAATTACCATTTTCTTAATTGTTTTGGGTTTGTATTTGTAGGTGTTTTCCTTTTCTTGTGTTTCCTACTTAGAGAAGTTCCTTTAGCACTTGTTGTAAGTCTGGTTTGGTGGTGCTGAATTCTCTTAACTTTTGCTTGTCTGGAAAGCTTTTGATTTCTCCCTCAAATCTGAATGAGATTCTTGCTGGGTAGAGTATTCTTGGCTGTAGGTTTCTCTCTTTCAGGACTTTGAGTATATCCTGCCATTCCCTTCTGGCCTGCAGAGTTTCTGTAGAAAGGTCAGCTGTTATCCTTATGGGTTTTCCCTTATATGTGATTTGTTGCTTTTCTCTTGCTGCTTTTAATATTCATTGTGTTGAATTGTCGTTAGTTTGATTAATATGTGTCTTGGTGTATTTCTCCTTGGGTTTATTCTGTATGGGGCTCTCTGTGCTTCTTGGACTTGATTAACTCTTTCCTTTCCCATGTTGGGGAAGTTTTCCACTATAACCTCTTCAAATATTTTCTCAGACGCTTTCTTTTTTCTTCTTCTTCTGGGATGCCTATAATTCTAATGTTGGTATGTTTAATGTTATCACTGAGGTCTCTGAGACTGTCTTCTATTCTTTTTTCTTTTTCCTGCTCTGTGGCTGTTATTTCCCTCATTCTATCTTCCAACTCACTTATTCGTTCTTCTGCCTCAGTCATTCTGCTGGTTATAGCGTCTAGAGTATTTTTAATTTCAGTTATTTTGTTATCCATTGCTGTTTGTTTTTCTGAGTTCTTATGAACTGTTTCTTGTACTTTCTCTATTTTGTTATTGAGATTTTGTATCATTTTTACTATCATTACTCTGAATTCTTTTTCAGGCATTTTTCCTATTTCCTCCTCATTTATTTGGTCTTGTGGGTTTTTTTCCTGCTCCTTTGCCTGCATGGTGTTTCTTTGTTTCCTCATGGTTGTCCAAACTTTTGGGGTTGCTTGTCCTGGTGATAGAGGTGTTTATAGAAGACTGTCCAAGCCTCAGATGAATGTCCAAGTGTTGGGTTAAACAAATGCTAACTCTAGGAAACACATACATGTATAAGACACACAATTACTGAATCCATTAGGACATAAGGCTCTGGAAAGACCTGACAGAACCCCAGTATGCTATAAGATATTCAAAGAGAAACCCAACAGAAATTGACAACTGAAACAGAACAAATCAGAGACAAAAGCAAAAGCAAACAAACAAACAACACCTTGCACATACAAACACTAATCCAGGGAGATTTTGTAAGCTAGGATCAAATATAGAAAAGAGCTAGAGTACCACCAGATAGAATGGAGATTCTCAGAATGAAATTATACAATTGTACTAAGAACTAAGATAAAGACAAAAACCTAATGTTAAATACCAAGGTGGTGCGTCATCTGGAGAATAGAGCAAGGAGTCTGAGCAGATCGATAGTGTTGCTTATAAGTATGTTAAGATAAAATAAACTAAAAATGGATGGAAGAAAGGGGAACAGAAGCGCGTAGTGTGATTGAAAATATGCAAATAAAAAGAAAGGAATAGAAATGTATAAAAGATAGGGACAAAAGGAAAGTATGAGAGATATATTGTCTGTTCTACCAAAAACTTAGCTAGAAATAGAAGTATATAAAAAGGCAAAAAAATAAAAATAGAATAAAAAATAGCATTAAAAATTATGTTATAAAACTTGTAGATCCCTTAGGGCTAAGATCGTAATTATTAAAGGAAAAAAAAAATCCGGAACTGATCCCAGAATGGACCAGTTCAATAGGATTGATACTAATTTTTCTGTTTCCTTAGCGTCTCAGCTGTAAGTGTCCTTCTCCTCGCCTTGGGTTTTTTTGCATTATTCTGTGAGCAGCAGAGCGTCCTTTATTGTTTGTCTGTAAGGGTTGGTGTGTGGGGAGGCAGAGGGTACAATAGTGGCTCCTTTCCCTGGGAGTGAGTGAGCAGTGGCGCACTGTTGTTTCAGTCGGGCCTGGAGGTGCCTGTTGCAGAGGGACGCCGGTGGCTCCGGTGTAAACAGAAAGTCTCAGAGTTGGGCCTCTCTCGGGGTTTTGTTTTTTGTTTTTTTTCTCGGCAGCCTCCCTGCTGCCGGCGTTCCAACGGGCTTTAATCTAGCCCCACCCGAGTGCCTGAGGGTACTTGTTATTCCTGAGCACCTTAGGTGGCCCGCAGGGCATCTCTCCACTGCCTGTTGCAGAGGCAGCGAAAAAGAGAGAGAGGCTATGCGTGCGGCTCCTCCCCCCCCCCCACCCCCCCCCCCCCCCCCCCCCCCCCGTGAGCCTGCAGCTTCCAGCCGCCATCATGGCCGGGCAGCTCTCAGGGGCGGGCACTCCTCATGGCAGACCTCTTCCCTCCTGTCCGCTGGGTCCGTCACCTTACTGGCAACAATGTTTCTCACCCTGAACCAGCTCTCCGGTTCCCACGCTCCCGCTCCCGGATGCTCTGTTCAGCTGTGGATCAACGCCTCCGGTCCAGGAACGCTGAGCTGCAGTACGGACCCTCTGTGGGTTTCTCACTCCCTCCGGTCTGCCACAGCTCCGCCGCTTCACCCTCTTTGAGCCGTCTTAGATGCCTCCCTACCGGTTATGTCGGGATGCTTGCGGTCCTTTCTGGTGTCCAAGGTCGTCTGCTGGTGTTCAGTTGGTTCTTTGTGGAATTTATTGCGTCTTTTGGTGCGTTCCCAATGCATCTGTGGAGAAGGATGCATTCCACGTCACTCTACTTCGCCGCCATCTTTTTCCTCCCAACTTGGGATAGTTATTAAACTGTTAAATTTCATTTTTTTCACCTGTAAAATGGGATCAACCCACATAAACTTACAACCTTGCTGTGAAGATTAAGTAACTGCATTTAAAGTAATGCTTACTGCTGTTAACTAACAATCAAATGCCAAACTTAATAGTGACTCAGAGTGTATAGAAATTTGTTTCTAACTCACACTGCAAAATGCGTGATCCTGATTGTCAGATGTTTTTTCTCCCTGCAATGATTCGGGGACCTGTCTCCTTCCTTCCGTTTTGTGGCTCTGCTATTTGCAATACACAGTGTCCAAGGTTGTCTGGGAACTATCTCCATTCCCATCATCCAGAAGGGGCAAAGGAACATGGAGGATCTCAAGAGAGAGGTTTTCATGGACTAGGTGCAGAAGTGATACACATTGCTTCTGCTCATTTTCCAATGGTTAGAACCCAGTTGCATGGTCACACCCAAGTACAATGTAAACTTGAGATGTAGTCAGCTATGTGCTTAAGAATAAAAGGAAGCAGGTTTGGTGAACAGTTAGCAGTCTCTGCCATAGTGATATGCTTCAAGGGCAAGACTACCTGCAAAAGTCTAGTAGATGCTTAATAAACATTCTTTTCTGTTTGCTTTCTCAAGGTTTTTTTCAAGCATTAAGTAAAATCAAAAAGTTTTATCTAACGGGGATCAAAGACATGGCTTTAAGATGGAATACATAAATCTTGCAGCCATGAAAAAATAATTAGTTCAAGGGTCTTTCTTGCCTGATAATTGCTGATGTTCATAAAGCAACTTGCTTAGTGAAAATATCTGAGTTCATTGCCTGTCAGAACTAGAGGTAAAGTGGAGGCATTCAATAAATGTTTGTTGACTGCCTAACTGAGCAAATATACCTCTTTTCATTCAATAAAATATCACGATTAAGCAAGTGTTGTACCCTTTGAAAGGCATGTGGTAAAATATGAGAACTAAACTGGCTCTCTAGGGACTGTTGCTTCGCCATCCAAGAATTGGTATTTGACTTTTACTTACTATAGAAAATGAGTGTGTTTATAACATAAAATTAAAAGACTTTACACAAATTTTCAGTTTTTTATTATGTTATTGAATAATTCCTTTGGGTTTACACTTTCATGATTCTGGAAACGTTTGAAAGCTATTAGCAATTTCTGCTTGTTGAAATCAGGTTTGTAAGTTTTTGCAAACATATAAAGATGGGTTTGAACCTCAGTTTTTCTTTACCTCTTCTTAAGTACTTGACTTTGGGTAACTTACGTTACATACGTGGGCCTCAGTATTTTCATCGATAACACAGGATGAGGGTAAATCTAGGTTATATATTTACAGTGAGTTTTAAATGAGGTAAAACATGTAAAACAATGAATACATTTTCTGGAATATAGTAAGTGCTCAGTAAATGGCACCTTTTCTATTGATATTAATAGCAATGATGATAGTAATATCATTAATAATAATAATAATAGAATAATAATAAACTATTACTGGGCAAAGGTATATTTTTCTTAGAGGTATGTGATGTGTATACATTATATATGTAATAGGAATGATGTTGAAACATATTTTCCTTTAAAAGCTGTCGTTCCTAGAGAAAACATGGAATGAGGTTGGACTATGCGTTCTATAATGCCCAGACCAAGCTATTGTTCTCACCTGAGTGTTTTGACATTGCGTAATTGGATAGTAAACAAATTATGTCACATGCTTGATGTGTACTTCTTAATAATTTTGAAAAGCCACTAGAGGGTGCTACTTTGTTAGGAAAATAAAAGCACCTCCCAACAGTAGCATTCAGTCTGCAGCGGCGACGTCTGATGTTAGGGGCCAGGACTGAGCTCTCTGTTGTAAGTATCCGGATACAATTTATTCATTTATTGTTTATGTCAGAAGTAAATAGCAATAGTTTAGGCAAGTCACAAAAGTTGATGCAAATAAAATCCTAGTCGTTTCTTTCAGTAAAGGTTTATAGCAATTCTGTTATGCAAAAGCTGTGAATATTTCTTACCAAACAAAATTCTGAGGCTATATGACTTTCTTATGGGAGATAAGCTGGCTTTAATATGTGTGTTGTGTTTTGACTAGATATCTATTGTTCTAAGTTTGGTATAATGATTTTCTTCCATCTTTGGCAGTTTTTATCATAAGGATTGGTGAAAATGAAGATCTTGTATTATTTTTGCCCTCTGAAAAATAACATTTCAGTGATCCAAAGGTCACAGATATGTTCAGGTGGGTGAGCTGCAGATAAACTAAGTATGTAACCTTCATTTTTGTTACTCTGAGTTTAAAGTGAATGTTATGCTGGTGAGAGATTGTATGAAGTGTCAGCCTCAATTATGAATAACAGCCGTTAATCTATAGTTCATATTCAGTGGCAAGAGCATCTTTGTGAAGCCAGTTATCAAAGGACGAAACACAGTTAGCATGGGTTTAGTCAAAAAATCTCTGCAGATTAACTCTTGTCTTTTCAGCTGACCATGAGGTAATAATAGAGAATGAAGAAGATGGTCAGTATTTGGAGGAGAGGAAGAAATAAATGGGAAAACCTAAAAGAATCCTAATTCTTCAATAGAAGTAAACTGCACAAAAACTGGGTGTTCTCAGTGTGTACATTTTTGATCTCAGATAGAAGAGTTAGCATCCTGAGGGATTTTTTTCCTACTGCATATTACTTCTGAAATATAAGTTGGGGGAAAGTGTTTTGATTTGACTTGCATTAGTTAAAGGAACAACTAAAAAGTTTCAGACAAAATTATCTGGAAAAGTCTAGCTCCTCAAGTCTTCTGAGATTCTCCAAAGCCAAAGTAACTAATCACCAGTCCGGATTAGACTTGATGATTGCACAGAATATAGTCAGATTCCTGGCTCATGGTGTGTGTGTGTGTGTGTGTGTGTGTGTATGCACAAGCACGCCACACACTCACATACACTTAATCACAACTTTAAGAGGTCATCAGTCACAAGCTCAGTTTTACCCTACTCTAATTTTTCATGTTAATCCAGCTTCCTTAGCTTGTTTCTCTTTTGGAACAGTTTTTGTGAGTTAGGTAGTTATTGGTGGTTGGAGCAGGGAGGAGTCAGGAGGCTCTAGTTATTATTCACTCTTGAGATCTTTTTAAATCCACCTTCAAATCTTTTACAGAGAATTTGAGACTGGCAACACTTGGGTGACACTAGAATATAAAAAAAAAACATTTTTCATCTATCTTTTTCATTAATGTAGATCATATTTTTCTTTTTGTAAGTTCACTTGAGAATAGTAATGAAATGGAATGGGATTATCTCACTGTCCGTGTTAGAGGAGTAAGGAAACTCTAATTCACCCTTCTCTGATCAGAAAGGGCTGAGTTTTTACTGAGAAAATACCTCTATTTTAATTTGCCAGCTGTGTGAAAGCATGGATTACAGAAAATAATATTGAATTAGAAGAAAGATGAGGGTTTTAAGCCCTCTGCTTCTGATCTGCCATCCTTAGTTGTGGCAAATGGGTTTACCTTAAATCATAGACATGACTAAGCTTTAGGTTAGTTTTTAAATTAAAAATTTTTTTTTGGTAAGAAAGAATAGTGTCTATTTGGTGTGACAGAGAAGTACCTTCAAACTATAAAAGCCAGTAGAAGTACTGTCATGGTCTGTGACAGTATGATCAAAATCAGGCTTTACTAGATCAATTGAACACTTAAGAAAATACCCTGTTTATTTTCCCATTCCTTGATTTTCTTTAGCATTCCAATTTCTCATTCTATATATTGCTATCTTGCAAATGACCATATTGAATGCTTTAGCCTGACAGCAGATGCTAAAGGTGTGATGATGAGGGAAGTAGAAAAGGTAGTTTATCTTCTCACATAATACACATTGTCACTGCCAACAGCTGTGCGTTTGCTCTTGATTTCGTTGTAACTTTTCTATGACCCAATTCCTGCTTTAAGGCACATTGTACTCTTGTCCTTTTAAGTGTAGATGCTCAAATAATTCCATGGAATCCCCTTTCCTGACTTAAAACCTGAGTGGATGTGAAACTCGAAATACTAGGAATTTTTATTTTTTTTGCTCAATTTTCTCATTTGGAAACTTGAGGGGAGCAAGTTTTTTCAGTAGCTTTCTTTGGTATAGCTCTATGGTTCTCAAACCATAGATCGAGGCTTCCCTTTATCACCTCACTGGACTGAATTTTCTGAGGAAGTCCTCTTCTTTTGCTTTGTGCGTCCCTAAACAAACCTTATTTAAGTAAAAAAAAAGTAAGTGAAAGTAATTGTTTCCCTGCCTAAGTTAATAACACACACATCTATACGTGTGTATGTCAATCTTACCCATATGTATGGGGTATTCAGATGGAGATCAAAGAGATCAAAATATATCCTTTATCCTTTATGATTGATAAAACTAATATTGGAGACTGTGATTTGGGGAAGTGGCAATAATGACATCTTAATACCAAACTCCAAGCTCAGCCAGAGGCAGGCAGCTGAGAAGGTCCTGGGTGGAAGTTTGCCCTTGTTCCACCTAAAGGCATATAGAGCATGTATACCCTCTCCGGGCAGCTAGCTCCCTCCAGGATGTAGGGAATGGAGGCTGAGCTGTGTCTACCTAGTACTTTTCCCAAACTCATCAATCAGCTCGCTGACTTTCTGGGGTGAGAAACCTTGGAAATGCCTCATTACAGAAACCTGAGGGGAGGAAAGAATGTCCCAACCCTACTACCCCTCAAAATATTCTCCAGGGCTTTGTTTTCTTACTTTATGGAACTTAACCATTACGCTGATGAAAAGCAAGATTGCTGCTATTGTCTTAGTAGAGAAACTCTGTAGTCTGTCAAGACAGCCTGCCGCCCACCACCATGTTGTCCTGCCACTGATCTCTGACTTTCTGGGGATCTGCCTGGTAAACCTGTGAGAGAGACACCTTGTTCCTCTAGAAGGGTCCAAAAGGGTCAGTTTGTACTACAGCTGAAATCTGTCTCCTCTTTTCTATTCAAGTTACTATCTAGCTACTTTTTTCCAAGATTATTAAAGGTTTTGTAATAATATCAAATGACCACATGGATCTATTGCAATAACGTGCCAAAAAACTAAATGTCCTAAATATAAATCTCTGCCCACTATTAAATTCCTCAACAAAAATTAAAGTACAAATTTAAACCTCCTTGAATTTTACAGTTCAAGTGAATTACAGCCGAGAATCAAATTATTTTATCTTTGTGATTTCAAAGAAATTATTGAAAAAAAATCATCCTCGCCAATTTCTTATTCTAATCAGCCTCAAGAGAGGCTTCTTAGTGGTTGGAGAGGATGGGTTTCCTTTAGCAGCTGCTGCCTGGCTTATTTCTCCTGGAGGGGTGTAATTCCTTCACAACTTCCGAAATAGCATTAATTCATTTCCAAGTTTCTGATGTACCTAGTTTTTTAGAAAAGGGTTCATAAGATTGTTATAGCACTGTCCCCATTCTCTCCAAATTTAGAAAAATAATTATTAAAACTTAGCTCCTACGGTAGTTTTTCCAGAGAAAATTATGTTCCCTAAACTCAGTTTTTAGTGATGTTAAAGATTCTGGAAGAGACTCATTGAGGTCTGAGAACAGGGCGGACAGTCTTGATTTTAGTCTGAGAACAGGGCGGACAGTCTTGATTTTAGTCTGAGAACAGGGTGGACAGTCTTGATTTTAGTCTGAGAACAGGGCGGATAGTCTTGATTTTAGTTTGACTAGGAAGCCAGACTTTCAGAATCGATGATTTGGGAACTTGAATTCAACTGCGAGAAATCACCTTTGGCCCTGGGAAATTACCAGATCTGGAGAGAAAATGCATTTATGAACACAATCACGTCTCCAAGAAAGGGACATTTGAGACGTGCTGGGCAAGCTTAGGACTTTGTCAGGGTTTCTGCAATCTTATTTGGCATGCTTTTGGGCCTTTTAGGGGGGCATCTTGATGGCGACTTAGTGTGAATTCTGTCTAGTGACAAGTTCCCCACTCTCTCTCCATGGTGGTTGATTCCATTGCTTTAGCTATGAAACTGCTAGAAATGAAATGAAATCTCGAGGGAAAGTTTCTTTCTCCTCTTCATCCTTCCTCCAGCTGGAGAAACATCTTCAGCAGATTCTTGAACTCTCGCTGTCATTGATATTTCTTAAAGCTTGTAGCCTTAGAAGGGTTTAGTGAGAACACGTATCTCTGTATTCTTCAATAAAATGTTACCTGGCACAAAAAATTTTAAAGTAGGACCTCACCCATGTGTGCTCTTAAAGCATTCATAGAACTTAGGCCTGTGATTAAAGACAATGCCTACATACATGGTTGAGAAACATAGTATAATAAACAAAAATTGTTTCACCTGTTGTCCACATACAATAGATAGTTCAAGGTCAGGCTGTAGCAGCCAGCTTCTGAAGGTCTCTGTGGCCCATATGACATTATTAAGGCGTGGGAAGCCCTGCTTGTGTAAAAACAGCCTCTCGCTCTATAAAAATAGCCACACATCTGTGGACAAGGCATCATGAACTGCAGTCTTCCAACAAATGCAAAATCCCATAGTGACTTATTCTTTTAAAGCACAAGATCTAAAGCTGTTACTTAGGCTGCACTGATTATAAGCACACCACATAACTATGAAAGCCAGTTGCATGGTGCAGTATAAGCCTCTGCAAACCACCAGAGTCAACCACAGATAGAGCCTGACTTCATTCAGTGCCTCATGATTCAATATTATTTTCGCTCTCCAAATTCTACTCCACGTCTATTTCTCAATATTCCTTGCTCAAGGCACCATATCCTAACACACACACTCTCTCTTTTTTTAATAAATAAATAAATTAATTAATTAATTTTATTGGCTGTGTTAGGTCTTTTTTGCTGTGCGCGGGCTTTTTAGTTGCGGTGAGTGGGGCAAATTTGTTGTGGTGGGCGGGCTCCTCATTGCCGTGGCTTCTGTTGTTCTCTTGTTGCGGAGCACAGGCTCTAGGCACATGTCAGTAGTTGCAGCACATGGGCACGATAGTTGTGGCTCACGGGCTCTAAAGCGCAGTCTCAATTGTTGTGGCGCATGGGCTTAGTTGCTCCGCGGCATGTGGGATCTTCCTGGAGCAGGGATCGAACCTGTGTCCCCTGAAATGGCAGGCAGATTCTCAGCCACTGCACCACCTAGGAAGCCCCCCTAATGCTCTCTTAAATTGAACTTCCAGATCTTGGGCAGAGGCAGAATCTGCCCTGTAAAACATGGGATTTTGAATACCAGAACTGAATGCCTACACTCTGTAGTTACCTGGATCACAAGGGAGGGGAAGGCAGAAGGAGCTGGGCTATTCATGTCCAGTTCTTTTCTGAAATTCACCAGTCAGGTGAATTTTTGTGCACAAAAACCTGGTGGTATTTAGGACATTTGGGACATTTCTCCTTATGGAAAGCAGAGGAGTGGAGAAGTTCTTTCCCCCTTAACAGAACTTGATTGGATGTTCCCCCTGTGGCCTCCTTTGATAGCTTGTTCTTGAAACCAGTTCCGCTTTTCAGAATGAAAAACCCAGACCAAACAAATAAACACAAAAGACTTATGTGTTCTGAGTAACCGAGAAGCTCCATAGCTGAATGGCTCAACTGATGCCTCATCAATTTCAATTCTGCTGCAGGTTTCCCCAGGTGCTTTACATATGTTAGCTGTAACTGATCTCTTCAAACACTCAATGTAACACGTTTCTGGAAATGCATGGTTAAGTCTCGTTTTCCAAAAGTAGGTTGGAAAGATTTCAAGTAACACAAATGGGAAAAAAATGGAATGAATAGGAAAATGATTTGCAGTGCACATTGATACAGGGAGATGTAAATTACATTAAGTTAAATGAGGTAATAGTTGTGAAAGCACTGGAGAACTTGTAAAATACCATATGAAGGTAAAATTTTAGCTGTTACATTCTGTGCAAATGAATTGCAATTTGGAGTCCATAGTTCCTATGGTAAGGATTTTGGTAGGAACTTTAAAATCAAGTTCTACTCTCTCTTACTGAAACAGAGGCCTTGAAGTGGTAAATCTCTCTAAGCCTTAGAGTCTATGGTCATGGTCACCCACTTAATGAATGGCCAGATGAGACCAGAAGACCTTTTGGTTCTCTTAATGTTCAGTGCCAAAGCTGGTGTTTGGCTAGATTAGTGTGAAATGCAAGCTGCCAGGGTACAAGATGCTGACAGAGATGAAAACTTGATTGTAAAAAACTGTTGGTAACATCAGCTCTAGATATGAAGGAAAAGAGATATGTATATTTTGGAACCTAACAGGAATTAATTTGCTCTTTGTTTTCCTTTTTTGTAATGTCAGGAAATTATTTGATCAGTAATAGTTTCTTTAAAAAATAGTAAAACAGTGTTACAAAGACCGCAATCTATGTGCTACTTCTATATACGTTTAGTGTACATAAAGATTTTATCCAGAGGACTAATTAACTTGTTATTTTGCATTTTGTTTAAATGATTAGTTCAATGATGCATTCTCTTATGTCTTAATAAAATATCCCCTTTCAATGAAAAAAAATCCTTATGGATCTTACAATGTACAATAAGATCTACTATAATGCATGTTTTGAAAACATGAAATTGTTCCAACACAACTGATATATTAGGGAACTTTGAGCATGACACAAATTTTGTCTTTGCTTCTGCACAGTTTTGTTTTGTAAGAAACTCTAGGTGAATGCAGTGACCTGCAGCCAGCTGAACCCAGCTGCATAGGAATTCACACAACACACATGCACGCATCTCAAATTCTACCAGGTATCTCCCTTCACCCCATGTATTATAAGACACTCCCACCCACATCTGGTGTTAGAACTTTCAGACCCATTTCAGGTAACCCTCCTTCCGTCATTTTACAGTGACTCACAAGGTGCATCCCTTCTGTAAACTTCAGGTCTTTTTCAAGGTAAGGCGCCATGTTTATTGTAATATTTATGTATTTTGTAACTATTTCACATGTATAAAGCTGTGCTACCATTTTTATTAGGTTCCCACCTTTTAAAAAATGTGTCACTGATGAGATTTCTGAGTGTCATGTCCCCAAACCCATTTTCTCATAAGCCCTGTGGTTTTTATTGTGTGATTTTTACAAAGCGTGGTAATTTTAAGGAATGCAGATGTGTTCTAGCAGCACTGACTTGATTTTAAATTCAGTTTTTCACTTTTATTTGTATTTTTGGAACAGGAAGTAATACAAGTCTCTATTTCTATTCTTCCCTCCCCCCAGTTTTTTTGATAGGGATGTTAGTTTATTGTAAGATCCCTGCAAAGTCTCTGCAGGCTAGTTTCCGTGGGAAGCAAGCTTGTCTTCATTTGCATGGACTGTGAACAATTTTGTGCAGGTATATACCTTCGAAACCAGGCAGAAACCTGCAGGAGTCTGTCTTTAGGCTCAAAGATATTAACAATGTACATTCTTGTTTTTTTCATGCTCTGAAATTGCGACAAACTTTGTCAAAAACTTCCATATGCGATATTTAATAAATGTGTATATGAAATATACATAAGAAAAAAACATTTTGCAGGATTTTATTTTTATTTTGTGCATCTGTCTCAGGCCACGTGAGTACTATCACATAGTACACAGTATAGGCATCTACGCTACTCTGGTATTTATTGTTGTATTTGTCTTTAGAAGCCCCCCCCTTTTTTTCTTTTTTAAAAACTTTATCGAGGTATAATTGACATGTAAAATTGTAAGATATTTAAAGTGTACATTGTGATAATTGGATACATGTATACATTATAAGAGGCTTCCTCACATCTAGTTAATTAACACATCCATCACATCACATATTTATCTTTTTTTTTAGAAACTCCTTTGCTCTTCTATATTCCCTCTCCCATTCATCATGTGCTGTACCCTATGCACAGCCACAGTGCCTAAAACATAAGTTATAGACCAAAAGTTCAATGATGTGAAGGAAATGTACTTGTTCATAAAAGCTGAAAAGAGATGTTAATATTTATTAACTTCCTTCTATGCTCCAGGAAGTTGGTTACCTTGTTCACTGATAGTATATCTCATTCAATCTTCATAATATCCCTTATAGTTTTTACTCTCCATTAAAAATTTTTTAAAAATTTATTTTTTTAGCTGCACTGGATCTTAGTTGCAGCATGTGGACTTCTTTGTTGTGGCATGTGAAATCTTAGTTGTGGCATGCATGCGAGATCTAGTTCCCTGACCAGGGTTTAAACCCCAGCCCCCTGCATTGGGAGCGCAGAGTTTTACCCACTGGACCACCAGGGAAGTCCCTTTACTCACCATGTTAACAGATGAAGAAACTAAAGCTCATGCAAGTTCGTTAATTGTCTTAATATCAAGTGGTGTTAGAGTCGTGTGTCTGTTAGGTTCCTCTGATAAGTGAACACAAAGATGAGATTAGATTTGCAAGAGATTTATTGAGGGAAATGTCTGTGAAAATTAAAGCAGGGAGCAGGAGAGCCTTCAGACCATGATGCAAGTCTGACACTCAGGAAAGGGAGAAAAGGAAGGAAAAGCCACAAACTGAATGGAGTTCTGAGAAGGTCTCAGCCAGGCCAGCGCCTCAGGGAATCCCTGAACAAAAGATGCCCATTAGAGGAGTCCTGCATTGGGGAGAAATGGCCCGCTTCTAGTAATTCTGCCACATCAGTCATTGGTTGGGAGCAGCCCACGGGAAGCATGAACTCTCTGAGCTCTAAGTTGGATCCAAAGGTGTGGACAGCAGGAGCTGCCAGTCAGCTGTGATCCCATGAGTAGATTCTCCTGAAAGGAGATCTGAGCAGTGTGCCTCTATGGCCACCCACAGTCGTAACTCAAAACGAGATCTGCCTGAGTGCAAAGTTCTTCTCTACATGGGAAACACACAGTGTTAGTGGCAGGGGTCATTTACCACCAATCAAAATAACACCCTCACTCACCTCTAAATAATATAACCTAAGTAAAATTTGTAGGTTTGATATGTAGACACAGCTTCAGGATATGTTTCAAAGTCTCCCAGCTTTCAACAGCTTGCTCCATCCAAGTTCCTCCTAAAATTTTGTGGCTGCCACTGAAGAGCCAAGAACAGAGCAGCAGTTTTCTAGAGCAAAGGTTCTAATGCTCACAGCACATTAGATTCAGGGTGAAGGGAGGGTTAACATTTCCTATGGCCAATCTGCACCTGCAGCCAATTAGATCAGAATCTCCGAGGGTAGACTCTAGCCACCAGTATTTTTTAAAGTTTGCAGCTGATTTCAATGTGTATTCAAGGTTGAGAGTTATTGTTGTAAAGGATATCTGCCTGAAGTAAAAGAATAGATATATCTTTGAACATTCTTCTAAATACTCAATCTCTCTACCAGTTCCACTCATATCCACCCCAGGGAGTTACCTAATTAGTTCAAGAATGTTACTAGAGGCCATTAAGCTTAAAACTTTTTTTGTTTTTGGCCTTTGTGACAGTAATCCTATACAAAAATTTCCTATCCTTAATTTACACTTGCATTCACATTGCTGTTTTCACCCTACTTCAACTTGAGCACACCTGTATATTTTTATATAAAAGTTATGATACAAATCGTAACGAGAAGGAATCCTGGTTCTCTGGATATAGTCAGCAATGTAGTTTTCAGAAGTGCTCAGAATACCAAAGAATTCTGGAGGTAGAGGTAGAGAGAAGCCTTTCTGTCTCAACATGGGAAAGGCATTCCCACATTCTCTCAGAATTTGAAAGGAAAACAGGAAGAGAGTTAAGAGTGTGGACTGAACTGAATAGAGAGTTCAGATTGGGTGTGTTTTATTTATACTCATTTTTATGTGAAATGAATACCAATGAAAGTAATATGTTCATTGTAAATCTCTGGAAAAAGACAATGTAGTCAGATGAAAATAATACATTTAATTTTTTTAAGGACTTCTATTGAGATATAATTGACATACAATAAACTGCATGTATTTAAAGTGTCCAATTTGATATTTTTTTTCTTATTAGTAATGTATATATGGCAATCTCAATCTCCTAGTTCATCCCACCCCAAACCCCTCCCCCCCTTTCCCCACTTGGTGTCCATATGTTTGTTCTCTACATCTGTGTCTATTTCTGCCTTGCAAACTGGTTATATTTAATATTAATATTAGTTATTTGTTCAGAAATCTAATTTGGTCAATACATATGCCTCCAGTGAGCTCTACTTGTTAGATTAGGATGAACTGATCAAGGTGTAGCTATTGGTACCTAAGCTCCATTGCGGTGCTACTTTTTCTCCGTTATCATGAAAATGAAAAAATAAACAAAACCCCCACCAGTATATCTGTTCATCTGTAGTGGCAGATCAAGAGTAGAGATGGAGCAGTGGAAACTACCAGAAGCAGGCAGTAAGGGGATACATGGTCTGTAGAAAAGTTAAAAACAATAATAAAACTAAATGAAAATTGATTTTTAAAATTATCATCATGCATTGGCAACTCTAAAATGTCAGTGATAAAAATACTCCTCCCTAAAAATATATGTATTTTCTTGGTCTAAGTTCTAAATTTCAAATCAGTTTTTAAAAACATTTATTTTTAAAAATTAATTAATTAATGTATTTATTGGCTGCGTTTGGTCTTTGTTGCTGCACAAGGGCTTTCTCTAGTTGTGGCGAGTGGGGGCTGCTCTTCATTGTGGTGCACGGGCTCATCATTGTGGTGGCTTCTCTTGCTGTGGAGCACAGGCTCTAAATGTTCAGGCTTCAGTAGTTGTGGCACACAGGCTCAATAGTTGTGGTGCACAGGCTTAGTTTCCATGGCATGTGGAATCTTCCTGGGGCAGGGATCAAATCCGTGTCCCCTGCATTGGCAGGTGGATTCTTACACACTGAGCCACCTAGGAAGTCCAAAAACTTATTGTTAAATAAGCATTGTATTCTTCATTGTATCCTCCATGGAATATTGCCGTTTATATAACTGACCTCTGACATGTGAAATCAGTTACATACCTTGCTTCCAGAGCTTATTTGTAAAGGTTTGGCCTCCTTCTATCTTGCTTAAGGGATAGCTTGTTTCCAACCTTTGTGACAACATATAGTCCAGTATTTAAACAATAGATTAACAATAACAATAGTAACATAGAAAGTGTAAAGATGATGAACTGGAACTTGAGTAACTTCAATTTTGTTTTTCTTTGTGACTATTTGGAGTTTTCATTTGTGTTTAAGTTTAAACAGTGAAATAATGCAGACTGAGAGATGTAATATTTTTGTTTGGTAAGTGCAAATTTTAGTTCTTACATGAAATATTTTACTGAATTCAAATAATGTCTTTAAAATTGGTATTTACTCTTTATGTATGTTAATTGCTTTAAAACTGAAGAACTACAAGGCAGTAAAACTTGCATCAGTGTGATTTAGTAGGTTTAGCCATTTTGGTTTTATTAAAATTCACTTAAAAAACTAGTATGATTATCTATACACAAAATTTAATAAAAGGAAAAATTCACTGTGTCATATCTTTTCCAGCTATTACTCATTCTATTTCATGATTGTTACTGAAAATAATTTTGCTGTATAGAGTAGGATAGCATTGAGAAATGCTCTGCTCTCAGTGCAGAATAATCCAGGTATGACACTGCTCAACTGCTTTTCAAAGAGCTTCAAAGTCACTTAATGGGCCTTGTATTTTTTCCTTCATCGTGTCAGTTTTCCCCTTTTCTCCATTCCTACCTCCTCCTTTGCTTGCTCCTAGCATCCAATCTCCTAGGACAGGAAACATCTCCTAGAAAAGTAGAAAGAAGTCATTAATTATATTTACAGTTCTGGTTTTCCTGCGTTGTCAAAGAGGCTTAAAGTAATCCTTTCACAGACCTGGTCAAAGATTAGCTGAGAGAGCCTGAAGAAATCAGTGAGATTGATTTGTCCAACCCTAAGCGAAGTGTGATGAGTATTCTGTTAAGAAAAGTAATCTAATTTGGGCTGTCCAAAGGAGATTGGTCAGATTAAATGGTCACTGTATACTCGGAGTTCTGTTCAGCAGAAATGTTCAGACATTTAATTGCTCTTTAGTGGGAAAGGAAAACTGACACCTTCTTTTTGAGGTGCATTTTGAGGGTGAAAAGAAAAAAGCTGGTCTCCACAGATTTGGCTATTAAAGTATGGAAGTTGAAGAAGAAGATTGGAGGACTCATTTCCCCTGTACTCCTGGTTGCAAACAGAAGGACATCAAAGCACTCTTAGAGAAATACAAAGTCAGTGTATATTTATGAAAAAGTTTGGAGTTGGTGTTCATTTCTGCATTAAATAACTGAATGAATAGGATGAATCACATACAATCTAGGTAAAAATGGAGGGACAGAGTAACGGGATCTGTTTAAGCCACCCTTTTGGATTACTTTTAATGCTGTCTTAAAGATTGACTTGAGCTATAAATGTGCTACAAAAAAGTACCCTATTTCCTTTGGTGTTTGTCAACAAGAAATAATTCTTGAAATCATACTGAATTTTTACAAAAATAAACTAGAGGGGAATATCTTTAACTAAAACATATGACTGTAGAACTCAAATACCTGTAATGCATTCCTGTGGCATTAACATGATCAGTATCACTTTGATAATCATATAATTTTAACTTCTTGAATTTTATTTATTAAGCTATTCTTCAAACATACAAAAAGTTGAGAGAATAATGTAGCAAATACTCATGTACACAATACTAAATTTTACACAAGTGTAGTATTTTGCCATTTTCCCCTCAGAGCTCTTTTGAAGAAATAAAGCATGATGGTTACTCTTGAATTCCTGTTTACTTCTTGCTGATCTTGTTTCCTCTTGCTCTTTCCCTAGAAGTAAACACCATCCTGGATTTTGCGATTATCATTGTCATATGTGATGGAGGTCATTGTCTACTTCCAAATCTAAGCCCAGTAGACAGTGGCTTTAGCTCTGCTCACTACTTTGCATCTCAAGTCCATAGAAATTACGTCAGATGTATGTTAGGCATTTCAGACAATCGAGATCCTCTTGTAACTTGCCTTTGGGGGCTTTAGCCACTCATTTTAGCAACACACACTGCTGCACTGACCAATTATCTTTGGAGAAGCCTAAAACCTTCACACATGTGCAATAGCAATCACTGTGTACACTCTTACCTCCTGCCCCATTACTCCTCACTGATAACAGGCAGGTGATACTATGGGTCCCAAGCGTGTACCACAGAGAAGTATGTGTGTGAGAGGGGTGGATGGGAAAGAGTTAAACACTCATCCCCCTACTCTCTGGCAATCACCAGTTTGTTCACTGCATCTACGATTCTATTTCTGTTTTTTTATGTTTGTTCATTTGTTTTTTAGATTCCACATGTAAGTGAAATCATAGAGTATTTGTCTTTCTTTGTCTTATTTATTTCATTTACCATAATACCCTCTAGCAGCATCCATGTTGTTGCAAATGGCAAGATTTCCTTCTTTTTTTATGGCTGAGCAATAATCCATTGTGTATATATGCCAAATCTTCATCCACTCATCTATCAATGAACACTTAGGACGCTTCTGTGTTGTACTGACTATTGTAAATAATGCTGCAGTGAACATGGGGGTGCATGTATCTTTTCAAATTAGTTTCCCAGGAGTACTATCACAGGATCATATGGTAGTTCTCTTTTTAATTTTTGAGGAACCTCCATGCTGTTTTCCATAGTGGCTGTACTGTTTCACATTCCCACCAACAGTGCATGAGAGTTCCCTTTTATCTGCAGACTGGTCAACACTTATTTTGTGTGTGTTTTTTTTTTTTTGTTAATAGCCATTCTGACAGGTGAGAAGTGATATCTCATTGTGGTTTTGATTTGTATTTTCCTGGTGATTAGCGACAATGGCCGTCTTTTCAGGTGTCTTTTGGCCGTCTGTATGTTTTCTTTGGAAAAATGCCTATTTAGTTCCTCTGTCATTTTTAAAATTAGGTTGTTGGTTTTCTTGATGTTGAGTTGTATAAGCTCTTTGTATATTTTGGTTATTAACCCCCTGTCAGATATATTGTTTGTAAATATCTTCTCTCATCCAGGAGGTGACGTTTTCATTTTGTTGATCATTTCCTTCACTATGAAAAGCTTTTTAGTGTAACATAGTCACATTTGTTCATTTTTGCTCTTGTTGTCCTTGCCTGAGGAGACAGATTAAAAAAAATATTACTAAGACTGATGTCAAAGTGTGTACTGCCTATGTTTTCTTCTAAGAGTTCTATAGTTTCAGGTCTTACATTTAGATCTTTAATCTATTTTGCATATTGTGTGAGAAATAGGCCAGTTTGATTCTTTTGTATGTGGTTGTCCAGTTTTCCCAACACCATTGATTAAAGATGCTGTCTCTTCCCCCATTGTATATTCTTGCTTCCTTTTTCATAGACTAACTGATCATATAAGTGTTTTTTTTTTCTGGGCTCTATACTCTGTTCAATGGATGTATGTGTTTTTGTCCAGCATCATTCTGTTTAGATTACTATTGCTTTGTAGTGTAGTTTGAAATCACACGGCATAATACCAACAGTTTTGTTCTTCTTTCTTAAGTTTGCTTTGACTATTTGGGGGCTTTTGTGGTTCCATACAAATTTTAGGATTGTTTGTTCTAGTTCTGTGTAGAATGTCATGGGTATTTTGAGAGAAATTGCACTGAATTTGTAGATTGACTTGGGTAGTATGGTCATTTTAACAATATTAATTCTTCCAATACATGAACATAAATAGCTTTCCATTTATTTGTGTTGTTATTTATTTATTTATTTACTTATTTATTTATGTTGAAGTATAGTTGATTTACAGTGTTGTGCCAATCTCTGCTGTATGTGTTGTCTTCAGTTGCTCTCCTCAGTGTCTTATAGTTTTCTGAGTACTTATAGTCGTTTACTTCCATGGTTAGTTTTATTCCTAGGTATTTTATTCTTTTTGATGTAATTGTAAATTGGATTGCTTTCTTAATTTCTCTTTCTGCTAGTTCATTGTTACTGTATAGAAATGTAACAGACTTCTGTATATTAATTTTGTATCGTGAAACTACTGAGTTCATTTATTCTAACAGTGTTTTGGTGGCATCTCTAGGATTTTCTATATATAGTATCACATTATCTGCAAAAAGTGACATTTTTATTTTTTCATTTCCAATTTGGATTCCTTTTCTTTTTCTTTCTGGTTTGATTACTGTGGCTAGGCCTTCTAATACTATATTGAATAAAAGTGGCAAGAGTGGGCATCCTTGTTTTGTTCCTGATCTTAAAAGAAGTTTTTTAGCTTTTCACCCATTGAGTATAATGTTGGCTATAGGTTTGTCATAGATGGCCTTTATTATGTTGAGTTATGTTCCCTCTACACTCACTTTGTTGAGAGTTTTTATCATAAATGGATATTGAAATTTGTCAAATGCTTTTTCTACATCTATTGAGATAATCATATGATTTTTATTCTTCAGTTTATTAACGTGGGGACTTCCCTGGCAGTCCAGTGGTTGGGACTTGGTGCTTTCACTGTTAGGGGCCTGGATTCAAGCCTTGGTTGGGGAACTAAGATCCTGTAAGCTGTGTGGAGTGGCCAAAAAAATGTTTAATGTGATGTATCACATGGATTGATTTGTGGATGTCGAACTATTCATGCATCCTCAGAGTAAATTCCATGGTGTATATGTATTGTTGAATTTGGTTTGCTAATATACTGTTGAGGGTTTTTGCATCTATGTTTATCGTGATATTGGCCTGTAATTTTCTTTTTTTGTGGTTTCTTTCTTTGGTTTTGTTATCAGGGTGATGCTGGCCTCATAGAGTGAATTCGGAAACATTCCTTCCTCTGCAATTTTTGGAATAGTTTGAGACGATAGGTGTTAATTGTTCTTTAAATGTTTTGTAGAATTCATCTGTGAAGTCCTGGACTTCTGTTTGTTGGGAGCTTTTTGATTATTGATTCACTTTCATTACTGGTAATCTGCTTGATCACATTTTTCATTTCATCCTGATTCAGCCTTGGAAGATTTTAAGTTTCCAGGAATTTATCCATTTCTTCAATGTTGTCCATTTGATTGGAGTTTTATTTGCTCATAGTAATCTCTTAGGATCCTTTGTACATCTGTGGTGTTGGTTGTAACTTCTCTTTCATTTCTAATTTTATTGATATGAGCCCTCTCTTCTTTTTTTTCTTGATGAGTCTGGCTAAAGTTGTATAAATTTTGTTTGTCTTTTTGAAAAATTAGCTCTTAATTTCATTGATCTTTTCTATTTTTTTAAGCCTCTACTTCATTTATTTCTTCTCTAACCTTAATGATTTCTTTCCTTCTACTGATTATGGGCTTTGTTCTTTTTTTTCTAGTTCCTTTAGATGTACGATTAGGTTGTTTACTTGAGGTTTTTCTTGTTTTCTGTGATAGGCTTGTATCACTATAAACTTCCTTCTTAGAACTGATTTTGTTGCATTGCATATATTTTGGATCATTGTTTTTTTGTTTATTTTTCTACAGGTATTTTTTGACTCCCTCTTTTTTTTTTTTCCTCCAGTGATCCAATGGTTGTTTAGTGGCATATTATTTAGCCTCTACATGTTTGTGTGCTTTTGCAGTTTTTTTAAATTGCAGCTGATTTCTAGTCTTATAGCATTGTGTTTGGAAAATATACTTTGATATAATTTCAATTTTCTTAAATTTACTGAGACTTGTTTTGTGGCCTAGCATGTGATCCAGCCTGCAGAATGTTACATGTGCACTTGAAAAGAGTGTGTATTCTGGTGTTTTGGGAGGGATTTTCTAAATACACTTTTGAGTCCATCTGTTATAATGTATCATTTAAGGTCAGTGTTTCCTTATTGATTTTCTATCTGGATGATTTGTCCATTGATAAAGTGGGTTGTTAAAGTCCCCTACTATTATTGTATTGTATTATTGTCAATTTTCACCTTTATGTCTGCTAATATTTGCTTTAAATATTTAGGTGTTCCTATGTTGGGTGCATATATGTTTATAATTGTAATATCTTCTTCTTGGATTGATCCCTGGAACATTATGTAATGCCCTTCTTTGTCTCTTGTTAGAGTCTTTGTTAAAGTCTATTTTGTCTGATGTAAGTATTGCTTCCCTGGCTTTTGTTTGATTTCCATTCGTGTGGAATACCTTTTTCACTTTCAGTCTCTGATATCTTTAGATATGAAGTGAGTCTATTGCAGGCAGCAGATGGGTCTTTTAAAAAATCTATTCAGCCACTGTATGTGTTTTGATTGGAGCATTTACATTTAAAGTAATTATTGATAGATATGTACTTATTGCCATTCTGTTAATTGTTCTGGAGTTCTTTCTGTAGGTATTTTTGGTTCTTTTCTTATTTTTTTGCTCTCCTCTCTTGTGGTTTGATGACTATCATTAGTGTTATGTTTAGATTTCTTTCTCTTTTTCTGTGTGTATCTATTATAGATTTTTGGTTAGTGGTTACCATGAAGTTCATATATAACAACATTTATATGGTATATATAATTATTTTAAGCTGATGAGTTCTTGAATGTATTCTAACAACCTTTCTTTTTTACTGCACCCCCCATATTTACTGTTTTTGACATCATATTTTGCATCTTTTTGTTTTGTATATTCCTTAACTACTTATTTTGGATATTGATCCAACTATGTAACCACCTACAAGCTTTACAAGTGGTTGATTTTATTAATCATTCTTTTATTATGTATTTGCCTTTACCAATGAGATTTTCCTTTGGTAATTTACATATGTATAGTTGTGGCCTTTTCTTTTCCACTTAGAGAAGCCCCTTTAACATATCTTATAGAGCTGGTTTAGTGGTGCTGAACTCATTTAGCTTTTGCTTGTCTGTAAAACTCTTGATCTCTTCTTCAAATCTGAATGATAGCCTTTCCAGGTAGAGTATTCATGGTTGTAGGTTTTTTCCTTTTATTGTTTTGAGTATATTGTGTCACTCCCTTCTGACCTGCAAAGTTTCTGCTGAAAATTCAGCTGATTGTCCTATGCAAGTTTTCTTGTATGTAACTAGTTGCTTTTCTCTTGGTGTTTTTAATATTCTTTCTTTATCTTTGATTTTTGCCATTTTAATTATAATGTGTCTTGGAGTGGGCCTCTTTGGGTTAATTTTGTTTAGGACTCTCTGTGTTTCCTGGAACTGGATGTCTGTTTCCTTCCCCAGGTTAGGGAAATTTTCAGCTATTATTTCTTTAAATAAGTTTTCTGCCCCTTTCTCTCTCTGTTCTCCTTCTGGGATCCCTATAATGCAAATGTTACCATGCTTGATGTTGTCCCAGAGGTCTCTTAAACTGACCTCATTTTTAAAAATTCTTTTTTCTTTTTTCTGTTCATCTTGGGAGATTTCCACTACTCTATCTTCCAATTTGATGATCTGTTCCTCTGTGTCATCTAATACTGTTGATTCCTTCTAGTGTATTTTTTTTTTCCAGTTCTTGTATTCCTCAGCTCTATTTGGTTCTTTTTTATATTTTCTAACTCTCTGTTAAACTCCTCAATGTGTTCATCCATTCTTCTCCCAAGTTCATTAAGCATATTTGTGATCATTACCTGAACTCTTTATCTGGTAGATTGCTTATCTTCACTTTGCTTAGTTCTTCTTCTGGGGTTTTGTCTTGTTTCTTCATTTTGAACATATTCTTCTGCCTCCTCATTTTGCTTAATTCTCTGTGTTTATTTCTATGTAGTAGGTACATCAGTCATGTTTCTTGATCTTGGAGAGGTGGCCTTATGAGGAGATGCTCTATGGGGTCCAGCATCAGACTCCCCTCTGGTTGTGAGAGCTGTCTGTATGCTCTTGTGGTGACCCCATTGGGATGTATGCACCCTTCTATTTTGGTGGGCCAACTGCTGTGGACATGCTGGCCCCTGGCCTGATTGTCTCCCAGACCCTTCCTTGTGTGGTGCCAACTAGCCTAGCCCAGCTGGTTATGGGGGCCAGGGCAGGTGCCACCTGCTGGTGGATGGGGCCTGGTCCTAGGACAGCTGGCTCTGGTGACTGGGGCATCTTGGAACTGGTCTTGGCCTGCTGTTGTGTGGATAAGCCTGTTGCACTAATAGGCTAGGGGGAGGACTCCAGAGTGGAGCTTGGCAGCAACAGTGTTTTCATGGTAGAATGAGCCACCACAAATGGCTGCTGCCAGCATTGTGTCTCCAGGGGGAGTCCCATTTGTCTCTTATTTCCCCAGGAGACGCTACAAGATCAGCAAGTGGGTCTGACCTAGGCCCTCTCAGATTACTGCCTCTGTGCTGGGTCTTAGAGCATATGAGACTTTGCATGTGTCCTTTAAGAGTGAAGTCTCTGTTTTCTACAGTCTTCTGGCTCTCCAGTACATAAAAGCCCTGGTGGACTTCAATGCCAGATATTCTGAGGGTTCATCTTCTCAGGGTGGGACCCCCAGGTAGAAATCCTGATAAGCTCAAACTCCTTGCTCCTTGAGGAGAACTTCTGCAATTGTGATCATCCTCTTGTTTGTGGGTTGCCTCCTGAGGGGTGTGAGTCTTGACTATACTGTGTTCCTCCCCTCCTACCTTTCTTGTTGTGGTTCCTTTTTTGTATCTTTGCTTGTGGAAAGTCTTTTCTGTTAGTCTTCAGGTTATTCTCATCAGTAGCTGCTCTGCAAATAGTTGTAATTTTGGTGTGCCTACAGGAGGAGATGAGCTGAGGTTTTCTTACTTCTTACCCTTACTTTGCACACATCTCTTTGCAGTTTTTCTCACTGAAAGACATCAGGGTTACTTTTATATTTACCAAGAAATCTTCAGCATCAGTTATTCATACTTTTACTGTTACGTATAAAGCAATGTGAACAAACTTTTAGCATTGAGCCTAACATAGATGAGAAACATGATGAATATTAATTCCATTCCTGTACCTTTTTCTAAAATGTTATTCCCAAAGGTCCCAGAACTTGGACAACATTTCCTATGCTTTGTACCTATTTGGACCACAATAGATACCTCACGTTGGATTTTTTTTTTTTTATGTATGTCTTTTTCCCAAGACTGTGAACTTGAGGGCAGGAATTATATCTCATTCATCTTTTTGGACAGTGTAGTGGTTGGCCCTATTGAGTCTCAATTAATGGTAGTGGAACAGATCTGACATTTGGTGTGTACATAAATAAGCAGACATAAACATTTTGGGTATTTGATTGCTTCTCTCTTGATTTCTGCTCTGAACATAGAAAACTATTAGTGGATTGTTGGCAGTTCACTGTTGTGATGGCACATGTGATTCCTGCTGCTATGTGCAGCTGTTTGAACAAATGTACTCACTGATGTGATAGTTTACCTGGAAAAGAGAATACTCTGCAAATAGCATACTCCCAGACATATCTTATAACGAGGATTCTATAATATCCTAAGTGTCTTATTAGCAATAAAATGTATAAATGCCACTGTTCTTAGTGAAAAGTCAAAATAGCATCCTTTATTAGAATAGAAAGGGCAAGAGTGATGCAATCAACATTGTGGAAGGAGAGTTGGTTAAAGTTTGGATGTTGAGGGTGAAAAAAAGCTACAATTAAAATGATTCCAAGGTTTAGAATTTGGATAGTATGAAAGAATGTCTGTTATTTTTTGAGTCAGAGAAGTAGGAAAAAAGAAAGATGCTTGAGGAAAGTAGATGAGCTTGGTTTTTAACTGGCTTTAATATTAAGGAATGTCCATTATTTCAAGAATTAATACATTCCATTTATAATGAATACCTATTATTACCACACATTGTTGTAAGCTCTGAGCACAGAAATAATATTGTCTGTCAGGCATCCCCTTAAAGAACTGTTTGTCAACAGATTTTCTTTAGAGTATTCTTTATTGTATTGTATTGAATTGTATTGTGTTGTATTTATTTATTGGCTGCATTGGGTCTTTGTTGCTATGTGTGGGCTTTCTCTATTTGTGGCGAGTGGGGGCTACTCTTTGTTGCAGTGCACGGGCTTCTCATTGAAGTGGCTTGTTGCAAAGCACGGGCTCTAGGCACATGGGCTTCAGTAGCTATGGCACACAGGCTCAGTAGTTGTGGCACATGGGCTCAATAGTTGTGGCTTGCAGGCTCTAGAGCGCAGTCTCAGGAGTTGTGGCACATGGGCTTAGTTGCTCTGTGGCATGTGGGATCTTACTGGACCAGTGATTGAACCTGTGTCCCCTGCATTGGCAGGTGGATTCTTAAGCACTGCACCACTAGGGAAGTCCCTGTCAACAGGTTTTCAAGTGACTCAAATACAGGTGGAATAACAATCCTGCTAGGAGAAATAACATGAATTTAAAATTCGTATTATGAATTGGCAATGATGGTACAAAATTAAAGAGATGAAACTTAATAAAAATAATTTTGTGTGGAAAGAAAACTTGGTGTCTGTAAGTACTATGAAATGGCTACCCTCCAAAATCAAATATATTCTTAAGCAATATTAATACAAATGCACAATAAAACAAGGGGTATAGTACATGCTTGCAAAATAAAAGACTCATAAATGATAATCCATTGTAAACTTCTCAGATCACATCCAGGGTATTGTGTTCAATTCCAGGTGCTACATTTAAAGGACTAGTCAACCAGATGAGCTCAATTCTGTCATGTGAAGAAGCATTAAAGGACCTAATCAGAATTAGGAGAAAAATTGCTTTGCAGTCTTTGGCTTTTTTACCCAATGTTAATGTCAAAACTGAGGCCATTTAGGTAGAAATACTAGGGAGAAGATTTGACAAATTATCAGATGTAACAGTTTAAGCCCTGGGGTAATCTGGTGTGAATGAGAGCTGTTCACACTACAGCTGGATGAAGGAGAAGTAGTAGAAGGCACTCCTGCTAACAGGCAGTAGGCTTTATTTATTATTGCATGAGGTGTAACAGCCTAGGAGCCCATCATCTAATCTAAATCTAAAGAAAAAGAAAGAAACAAAGGGTTCAATATTTTAAAAAAATCAACTTAAAGACTAAAACAGGAAGAAGTAGATCTATGAAATGACTTTGTGATCCAATTTTCTGGACATTTTTTTTGTAAGTTGTGCTGTGGGGAGACATTATCATAGAAGAGGAAAATAAAGAGAATGTTAATTTACCAGCTTGGTTGAAGAAAATGTTGTTATGGTTGCATACAGATAAAAAGGTCACATTTAAAGATTCTTCTGTCCTAAGATGTTCAAAAAATGTAGAGTTCCTTTAAGAAGAGTCTGTTAGGGGAACACAATAGTATATACATTTTAACTCTTTGTATTCCAGTTGAATTTCCAAATCTAAATAAATACTTTTTTTCTGGTTGGGTACCGCTGATGTTGCAATTGTTCATAATTATTCACTCATCTATTCATCCATTTATTTATCAAACATCTACTAAGGTGCTACTAGAAAATAAGAAATAAAATCAAAAGATTGTGTTTGCAAAATAACTGAGACTGTAGTGAGGCAGACAGGAAGTAAACAAATGATTGAATGCTATGTGGTGGGTCATATATTAGGGGCAGTGGTATTCCTAAGTAAGCATCATCAACTTTGTATGTATATGAGAGTGAATTACAGAATTTCTCTTGAAGAATGTAATTCAGATGGAGGGTGGAGGGAAGAACATTTGCACATAAGAAAGCAATATATGTTAATATACCAAGATAGAATACACTACTATCTAAGCGTTCTTCAGGATTCTGTAAGCAATTCAACATAGCAACAATAATGATACCTAACAATTATTTTGTGTTTATTATGTCCAAAGTGCCAGTCTAAACATGTTGTAAGTACTTACTAATATAATCTTTTAGAAATTTAGAATAGTCTGGCTCAAAATCTTCACCTTTAACTTCTATGTTACATATACTTTCTTGAAGAGATGGCTTGAGAGTTGATGACTATTGGTTTTGACAGTATGGGAGATTGGATACCTTAAAACTAAGTGGAAATAGGAATCCAGGGGCATAGCTGGATTATTTGCATGCTGCTTCTGGGAGGGTAAATTGTTACAAACACTTTGGAAAAGAGTTTGCTATTGTCTTGTAAAATTGCTTTGGTTCAATCCTAGTTTAAACACAACAGTTTCACTCCTGGATACATTCCTTAGAGAAACTCTTGAATATGTGCTGCAGGAGACAAGTAGAAAGAGTGTTCATGGCAATATGTTTGTAATGGCACACAAACAAAAAGCAAACACC
Source organism: Hippopotamus amphibius kiboko (assembly GCF_030028045.1). Taxonomy (NCBI): domain Eukaryota; kingdom Metazoa; phylum Chordata; class Mammalia; order Artiodactyla; family Hippopotamidae; genus Hippopotamus; species Hippopotamus amphibius. The sequence continues at coordinate 55,435,433 of NC_080188.1, forward strand.
CAAAGGTTAATCATCAGCACATCATCAGTAACAGCAGAGTATATAGAAACATTGTGGTAAATGTACATAATGGAACACTACTGGCAGTAAGAATCAATGAGTTATAGTGCCAATATGAATGAACATCAGGAAGACTATACTGAATAAAAATTGTACATTTCAGAATATATAAAGAACACATTTGTATAAAGTTCAAAATATGCTTAAATAACACTGATTAGAGATTAAAGATATGTAGTAAAAGAAATAAAAGCATGGGATGATTTTTAAAAAATTCAAAATAATGTTTCTTATAAAGGGAGAACAGAGGAATAAAATATGGTAAAAGTGTGTATGTAGATGTCACAGTGCGGTTCAATTCACTGTGTTATTATTCATGTCGTACACATATTTTATAAATATTGTTTTGTATCTATTCAATGATCGTATATTTTTAAGCCAGTATTTTTTCACATTTTAATGTTTCTGAAATTGAGGTGTATCTTAAAAATGAAATACTATACAAGTAATGGTCAGCATTTTTCTTTGCTAGTTGTTTGTAGAAAATAATGTGGTGTCTTATAATTGAGGGAGTCTGAGACCTAGTGAAAAACAATACTCTGTGAATAATTCTGATCAATGCCCTTGAGACTGTGTAGAGAATATGTAGAAAAATGATAGGGTGTGAGACCATAGCGGTAGGTGGGAGCCAGATCATTTGAGTGGTTGCATGTCATTGCTGAAGTTGTAAATTCCCTAAAAAATTGGAAGCTCTTAAAGGGTTTTGTGAAGGAAAATAACATGACAGATTTATACAAATTTGGGGGACTTAATTATGATATTGTTTTAAACTGATTCTTTGCATTCATGCTTCAATTTTTAAACAATAAATATTATCCTAAAAAAAAGTGAACTTGAGTAACAATGAATGCAACAATCATTTTTAAAAATAATATCCTATGCAACAGCAAAGAGGTGCCCCTCCCTCCTTTCTGGGGTGATATCGGAGAAGGCCTAATGAAGAGTCAAGAATTTTACCATTGACCAGTGGTAGTGAGGTCACTCCCATTGCAGGGTCAGTGTAGACCATATGTAGTGCTGGAACTCCCATACTGTCTAGCAGTAATGAAGAGTCCCTCTCCTCCACTTTAATGTCAATGAAGGCTGAATGATAACCTGGACTTCTGTCTCTACCTGGCAGTAACAAGGAAGTGCCTCCCCTCTCCCCCTAATAGAGTGGTGTTATAAAAAGCTAACTAAAACAGAAGGTTTAAATAAGATAACAGAGTTTCATAACATATTATGAAAATATCCAGCTTTCAATTAAGAAAAACACTCATTAAAAATCAAGAAGACCTCAAACTAAATGAAAGAAGGCAATTGAAATCTGTAATGTCAATATGACAGAGATGTTAGAATTATCTGAAAAAGCCACTAAAATAAGAATGCTTCAGCAAGCAATTATAAACACACTTGAAACCAATGAATAAACAGAAGACATCAGCAAAGGAAGAGAAGGTATAATAAAGAACCAGATGGAAATTTTAGAGCTGAAAAATACAATGTCTGAAATGAAAACTCACTGGTTGGGCTTAATATCAGAATGGAGGGAAAAGAATCAGTTAACTGGAAGATATAATAGAATAATAGAAATAAACCTAATCTGAATGACAGAGAGAAAATAGACAGGACAAAACCAAATAAACAACCAAGTAATAAAGCCTAGGTATCTGTGAGACTCTAACAAAAGTTCTAACATTCATATGTTTAGAATCTACAAAGGAGAGTAAGAAGAGGGTAGGGTTGAAAGAATATTCTAAGAAATAATAGCTCAAACTTTCTAATTTGCCAAGAGACACAAACCTATGGATTCAAGAAGCTGAGTGAATCTCCAAAAGGATAAAACAAAGCAAAACAAAAAATATAGCTAGACACATCATAGTTGAAATTCTGAAAACCAAGATAATAAAAAATCTTGGAAGTAGCCAAATTAAAATGATATCTATCTATAGGAAAACAATCAAACAAAAATGAGAGTAAATTTTTCATCACAAACCATGGAGGCCAAATGGACAAGGCATAATGTTTTTCCAGTTGTGAAAGAAAAGGAATTTCAACCCAGAATTTTATACCTAGCCAAAAAAACAAAAAACAAACAAAAAAAAACCCTGAATAAAGAGGAAATCAAGATACTCTCAAATAAAGAAAAAGTAAGAGAATTTGTTACCAGCAGACCTACCTTAATAGAATGGTTTAAGGAAGTTCTCTAAAGAGAAAGGAAGCAATAAAGGAAGGAGATATGGAAGATCATAAAGGAATAAAGAACATGATAATCAAGAATATTGCTAAGTAAAATAGCCTTTCCTTCTCCTCTTGAGTATTCTAAATTTTATGATTGAAGCAAAAACTATAATATGTGTGTCTGATGTGATTTTAAATGTATGTAGAGGAAATATTTTAAATAATTATGGTATAAGAGGGGAAAGAAAGGAATGTAAAGATAAGGTCTCTATACTTGAAATGATAAAATGACAATACCAACAGACTGTGAGAAGTTATGCATAAGTAACATAATATCTAGAGCAACCAGTACAAAGCTAAGTTAAAAGATACACTTAAAAACATTATGGATGAATCAGAATGGAATCCTAAAACAATGTTGAAATAACCAACAGAAATCTATGAAAAAGAAGACAAATGAAAAACAAGAACAGTCAATAAAAAATAGTGGTAGACCCAACCCCTAAGATATCAATAATTATATTAAATGTAAATATGCTAAATAAACCAATTAAAAGACAGAGATTAGTAGAGTGGGTTAAAAAATGAAAAAACTATATGCTGTCAATAAGAAACTCACTCCAAATATATGATATAGCAAGGTTGAAAGTAAAAGGATGGAAAAAGAGACATCATGGAAACATTAGTCATAGGAAAGTTGGAGTGACTGCATTAATATTATTTAAAATAGACTTGAGAGAAAGAAAATTATTAGAAACAGAGGGTCAATCCACTAAAAGATCCAGCAATGCTAAATGTGAATGAACCAAACAGTACAGCTGCATATTAGGTGGAACAAAAACTGATAGAGCTGAGAGGAGAAATAGACAACATCACTATTATAGTTGGTGTCTTCAAGACAGCTCTCTCAATAATTGATAGATAAGACAAAACGGAAAGTCAGCACAGATGTAAAAGAACTCAACAACAGCCCCACTTAACAAGATCTAACTGACATTTGTAGAACTTCCCATTCAACAGTAGCAGAATACACATTCTTTTCAAGTGCTCAAGGAACATATACTAAGATAGACCATATCTTGGTCCATAAAATAAACTTCAACAAATTTAAAGCAATTGAAGTCACGCAGAATGTCTTCTCTAGCTACAGTGAAGCCAAACTAGAAATCAGTAACAGAAAGATGATAGGAAAGTTTCCAAACACTTGGGAACTAAATAACACACTTCTAAATAATCCATGGGTCAAAGAGGAAGTCTCAAAGGAGATAAAAAATACATTGAAGTGAGTGACAATGAAAATATAGTATATCAAAAATTGTGGGAGTTCACAGGAAGATGGCTGAGGAGCAAGACGTGGAGATCACCTTCCTTCCCACAAATACATCAAGAATACATCTACACGTGGAACACCTCCTACAGAACACCTACCGAATGCTGACAGGGAACTTAAGACTTCCAAAAAGGCAAGAAAATTCCCAAGTAACTGCGTAGAGCAAAAGAAAAGAAGGAAAAAGAAAGGAATCTGGAAGGGACCTGTCCTCTGGGAGGGAGCTGTGAAGGGGGAAAAGTTTCCACACACTAGGAAACTCCCTCACTGGTGGGGACAGGGGGAGCTTCGGAGCCTTGGAGGAGAGGGCAGCAACAGCTGTGCGGAGGGCAGAGCAGAGAGATTCCTGTATGGAGGATGAGTGCCAACTAGCACTTCCCAGCCTGAGATGCTTGTCTGCTCACCTGCTGGGGCAGGTGGGGTCTGGGCACCTAGGCTTTGGCATCAGAGGTCAGACCCCAGGGATAGGACTGGGGTTGGCTGTGTGAGGACAGCCTAGGGTGGCTAATGCACCACAGCTAGCTGAGAGGGAGTCTGAGGAAAAGCCTTGGCCTGATGGAGAGGCAGAAGACCTTTGTTTCAGGATGCTCAAGAAGTGGCCCGCCACAGAAGCTTCCTGCTCCGCATGCTCACAGATGGCAAGGCAGCACCTATAGGAGCACCAGCACGAGCCACTGCTGTTATATCAGAACACACAGATTTCCTCCGCGGCCACCAAGGGTCCTGTGCGCAAGGCAGGTCACTGTCTGCACCCTCCTGGCAGCCAGTGCAGCCCACCACTGCCAAGGGTTCTGTGAGCTGGGGCCAATTTCTCTGGGAGAACACACAGCTCACCTCAGGCTCACACCAACCTCTGCTGCTGCAGGCACTCCTGACACATTTCATTTGGTCTGCCATATCCATCCCTCCCTCTGGCCTGAGTGAGCAAGTGAGCCCTAATCAGCCACTGCTTTTGCCCCCTCTCGCCTGGGCAGGAAACTGACTCCTGAGAGCGGCCCACATGCAGAAGTGGGACTAAAACCAAAACTGAACCCCAGGGGCTGTGGGACCAAAGAAGGGAAAGGGAAACATTTCCATACAGCTGCAGGAAGAGCAGATTAGGTACTCACAATCAGCTTGGTAGACCCTGCAACTGTGGATTACCTGAATAGATGAGTCTTCCTACAATTGAGGCTGTGGACTTTGGGGGCAATTGTGGACTTTGGGGGCAAGTACATGTGGAAGTAAAGCCAGATCAGAGTCTGAGCTGACACCACAGTGCTCACAGCATGTGCAGAGACCTACCTAGGAGTATTGGAGGACTTCTTGGTTTGCTTCTTGCTTTTAACTTGTTTCTGGTTCTATGTTTTTGTTAGTTTAGTTGTTAGTGTATATTTTCGTTTGTGGGTTTGTTTATTGGTTTGGTTGTTCTCTTCTTTGTTTTCTCTCTTTTATTCTATTCTTTTTTCCCTTTTCCTTTTCTTTTCTTGAGTGTGTGTGTGTGTACATCTCTTTGTGTGATTTTGTCTGTTTAGTTTTGTTTTTACCATTTGTCTTGGGGTTTTATCTGTCCCCCTCCTTCCTGCTTGCTTGCTTGCTTGCTTTCTTTCTTTCTTTCTTTCTTTCTTTCTTTCTTTTTCTCTCTTCTTCTTCCTCTTCCTCTTCCTCTCCTTCTCCTCCTCCCCCTCCCCTCCCCCTACCCCTCTTCCTCCTTCTCCTTGTTCTTCTTCTTTCTTCTCCTTCTCCTCCTCCTCCCCCCCTCCCCTCCCCCTCCCTCTCCCCTCCCCCTCCCCCTCTTCCTCCTTCTCCTTGTTCTTCTTCTTTCTTCTCCTTCTCCTTCTTCTTCATCCATGCTGTGCAGCTTGCAGGGTCTTGGTGCCCTAGCCAGGGGTCAGACCTGGGCCTCCGAGTTGGGAGAGCTGAGCCCCAGATGTTGGACCACCAGAGAACTCCCAGCCTCATAGAATATTAATCAGCAAGAGCTCTTCCAGAGGTCTCCATCTCAACACTACGATCTAGCTCCACCCAATGGCCAGCAAGCTCCAGTGCTGGATGCCTTATGCCAAACAACTAGCAAGACAGGAATACAACCCCACCCATTAGCAGTGAGGCTGCTTATAGTCATACTAAGCTCACAGACACTACAAAATACACCACTGGACATGGTCCTGCACATCAGAAGGACAAGATCCAGCTCCACCCACCAGAACACAAGCACCGGTTCCCCCACCAGGAAGCCTACACAAGCCACTGGAACAACCCCCCACTGGAGACCGACAACAGAATTAAGAGGAACTACGACCCTGCAGCCTGAGGAAAGGAGACCCCAAACACAGTAAGTTAAACAAAACGAGAAGATAGAGAAAGATGCAGCAGATGAAGGAAAAAGGTAAAAACCCACAAGACCAAACAAATGAAGAAGAGATAGGCAGTCTACTTGAAAGAGAATTCAGAGTAATGATATTAAATATGATCCAAGATCTCAGAAACAGTATGGAGGCACAGATGCAGAAAATACAAGAAATATTTAACAAAGAGCTAGAAGAGCTAAAGAGCAAACAATGATGAACAACACAATAATTGAAATTAAAAATACTCTAGAAGGAATAATTAGCAGAATAACTGAGACAGAAGAATGGATAAGTGACCTGGAAGATAGGATGGTGGAAATAACTCCCATGGAGTAGAATAAAGAAATAAGAATGAAAAGAATTGAGGACAGTCTCAGAGACCTCTGGGACAATATTGAATGCACCAACATTCAAATTATAGGGGTCGCAGAAGAAGAAGAGAAAAAGAAAGTGTCTGAGAAAACATTTGAAGAGATTATAGTCGAAAACCTCCCTAACTTGGGAAAAGAAATAGTCAATCAAGTCCAGGAAGGGCAGAGAGTCCCATATAGGATAAACCCGAAGGAGAAACACACGAGACACATATTAATTAAACTATAAAATGTTAAATACAAAGAAAAAATACTAAAAGCAGCAAGGGAAGAGCAACAAGAAACATACAAGGGAATCCCCATAAGGTTAACAGCTGATCTCTCAGCAGAAACTCTGCAGGCCAGAAGGAAGTGGCAGGATATTTTTATGTCATGAAAGTGAAAAACCTATAGCCAAGATTACTCTATCCAGCAAGAATCTCATTCAGAGTTGATGGAGAAGTCAAAAGCTTTAGAGACAAGCAAAAACTAGGAGAATTCAGCACCACCAGACCAGCCTTACAACAAATGCTAAAGGAACTTCTGTAGGCAGGAAATACAAGAGAAGGAAAAGAGCTACGAAAACAAACTCAAAACATTTAAAAAATGGTAATAGGAACATACATATTGATAATTACCTTAAATATGAATGGATTAAATGCTCCAACCGAAAGACACAGACTGGCTGAATAGATACAAAAGCAAAACCCATATATATGCTGTCTGCAAGAGACATGTTTCAAAACTAGGGATACATACAGACTGAAAGTGAGGGGATGGAAAAAGATATTACATGCAAATGGAAATCAAAAGAAAGCTGGAGTAGCAATACTCATATCAGACAAAATAGACTTTAAAATAAAGACTATGGACTTCCTAGGTGGCGCAGTGGTAAAGAATCCACCTGCCAATGCAGGGGACATGAGTTTGAGCCCTGCCCTGGGAAGATTCCACATGCCACGGAGCAATTAAGCCCATGCGCCACAACTATTGAGCCTGTGTGCTGCAACTATTGAAGCCCACGCACCTGGGGCCTGTGCTCTACAACAAGAGAAGCCACTACAATGAGGAGCCTGTGCACCACAATGAAGAGTAGCCCCTGCTCTCAGCAACTAGAGAAAGCCCGTGTGCAGCAATGAAGACCCAATGCAGCCAATAAATAAATAAAATAAATTTATAAAATAAAGACTATTACAAGAGACAAGGAAGGACATTACATAATGATAAAGGACACAATCCAAGAAGAAGATATAACAATTATAAATATTTATGCACCCAACATAGGAGCACCTAAATATATAAGGCAAATGCTAACAGCCATAAAGGGGGAAATTGACAGTAACACAAGATTACTAGGGGACTTTAACTCCTTACTTACACCAATGGACAGATCATCCAAACAGAAATTAAATAAACACAAGCTCTAAATGACACATTAGAAGAGATGGATTTAATTGATATTTATAGGACATTCCATCCAAAACAACAGAATATACTTTCTTCTCAATTGCATATGGAACATTCACCAGGATAGATCACTTCTTAGATCACAAATCAAGCCTCAATAAATTTAAGAATATTGAAGTCATATCAAACATCTTTTTTGACCATAATGCTATGAGACTAGATTATCAAATGCAGGAAAAAAAAAACTGTAAAAAATACAAACACATGGAGACCAAACAACATGCTACTAAATAATCAAGAAATCACTGAAGATATCAAAGAGGAAAGCAAAAAATACATAGAAACAAATGACAATGAGAACACTATGACCCAATATCTATGGGATGCAGCAAAAGCAATTCTAAGAGGGAAGTTCATAGCAATATCCTTCTACCTCAAGATACAAGAAAAATTTCAAATAAACAACCTAAACTTACACCTAAAGCAAATAGAGAAAGAACAAAAAACCCCCAAAGTTAGCAGAAGGAAAGAAATCATAAAGATCAGATCAGAAATAAATGAAAAAGAAATGAAGAAAACAATAGTGAAGATAAATAGAACTAAAAGCTGGTTTTTTTTTTTTTAAACTCTTGGAATATATTTGCTTTACACTCTTGTACCTATCTCTGAGGTACACCAAAGTGAATCAGCTGCATCTACACATATATCCCCATATCCCCTCCCTCCCGCGACTCCCCCCCACCCTCCCTGTCCTGGCCCTCCAAGGCATCTCCCATGAAGTTGATCTCCTTTTGTTATACAGCAACTTCCCAGTAGCTATCTATTTTACAGCTGGTAGTGTAAATATGTCTATGCTACTCTCTCACCTCGTCCCAACTTCCCATTCGCCCCTCATCCCAGCCCCGTGTCCTCAAGTCCATAGAAGATAAAACTGATAAACCATTAACCAGACTCATCAAGAAAAAGAGGGAGAAGACTCAGTTCAACAGCATCAGAAATGAAAAAGAAGTAACAACTAACACAACAAAAATACAAAGGCTCATGAGAGACTACTACAAGCAACAATATGCCAATAAAATGGACAACTTGGAAGAGAATGACAAATTCTTTTCCAAGACTGAACCAGGAAGAAATAGAAAATATGAACAACAACAACAACAACAACAAAATGAACAGACCAATCACAAGCACTGAAATTGAAACTGTGATTAAAAATCTTCCAACAAACAAAAGCCCAGGGCCAGATGGCTTCACAGGCGAATTCTATCAAACACTTAGAGAAGAGTTAACACCTATCCTTCTCAAACTCTTCCAAAATGTAGCAGAGGGAGGAACACACCTAAACTCATTCTATGAGGCCACCATCACCCTGATACCAAAACCAGACAAAGATGTCACAAAAAAAGAAAATTACAGGCCAATATCACTGATGAACATAGGTGGAAAAATCCTCAACAAAATACTAGCAAACAGAATCCAACAGCACATTAAAAGGATCATACACCATGATGAAGTGGGGTTTATCCTAGGAATGCAAGGATTCTTCAATATATGCAAATCAATCAATGTGATACACCATATTAACAAATTGAAGGATAAAAACCATATGATCTTCTCACTAGGTGCAGAAAAACCTTTTGGCAAAATTCAACACCATAGAGGGAACCTACCTCAAAAAAATAAAGGTCATATATGATAACCCTACAGCCAACATCATTCTCAATGGTGAAAAACTAAAAGCGTTTCCTCTAAGATCAGGAACAAGACAAGGGTGCCCACTCACACCATTATTGTTCAACATAATTTTGGAAGTTTTAGTTACAGCAGTCAGAGAAGAAAAAGAAATGAAAGGAATCCAAATTGGAAAAGAAGAAGTAAAACTGTCACTGTTTGCAGATGACATGATACTATATATAGAAAATCCTCAAGATGCCACCAAAAACTCCTACAGCTAATCAAAGAATTTGGTAAAGTTGCAGGATACAAAATTAACACACAGAAATCTCTTGCATTCCTGTACACTAAGAACAAAAAATCAGAAAGAGAAATTAAGGAAACACTCCCAGTTACCATTGCAACAAAAAGAATAAAATACCTAGGAATAAACCTGCCTAAGGAGGCAAAAGACCTGTATGCAGAAAACTATAAGACACTGATGAAAGAAATCAAAGACGATACAAACAGATGGAGAAATATACCATGTTCTTGGATGGGAAGAATAAACATTGTGAAAATGACTATACTACCCAAAACAATCTACAGATTCAATGCAACCCCTATAAAATTACCAACGGCATTTTTCACAGAACTAGAACAAAAAATTATACAATTTATATGGAAACAGAAAAGACCCCAAATAGCCAAAACAATCTTGAGAAGGAAAAACAGAGCTGGAGAAATCAGACTCCCTGACTTCAAATTATACTACAAGCTACAGTAATCAAGATAATATGGTACTGGCACAAAAACAGAAATATAGATCAATGCAACAGGATGGAAAGCCCAGAGGTAAACCCACACACATATGGTCCCCTTATCTTTGACAAAGGAGGCAAGAATATACAGTGGAGAAAAGACAGCCTCTTCAGTAAGTGGTGCTGGGAAAACTGGACAGCTACATTTAGAAGAATGAAATTAGGATGCTCCCTAATACCATACATAAAAATAAACTCAAAATGGAGTAAAGACCTAAATGTAATCCCAGACACTATGAAACTCTTAGAGGAAAACATAGGCAGAACACTTAATGACATAAATGACAGCAAGACCTTTTTTGACCCATCTCCTACAGTAATGGAAATAAAATAAAAAATAAACAAATGGGACCTAATGAAACAAACTTTTTTGCACAGCAAAGGAAACCATAAACAAGATGAAAAGACAGCCCTCAGAAAGGGATAAAATATTTGCAAACAAAGCAACCAACAAATGATTAATCTCCAAAATATACAAGCAGCTCATGCAGCTCAATATCAAAAAACAAACAACCCCATCAAAAAATGGGTGGAAAACCTAAATAGACATTTCTCCAAAGAAGATATACAGATGGCCAACAAACACATGAAAAGATGCTCAACATCACTAATCATTAGAGAAATGCAAATCAAAACCACAATGAGGTATCACCTCACACCAGTCAGAATAGCCATCATGAAAAAATATTGGAAAAATAAATGCTGGAGAGGGTGTGGAGAAAAGGGAACCCTCCTGCACTGTTGGTGGGAATGTAAATTGATATAGCCACTATGGATAGCAGCTTGGGGATTACTTAAAAAACTAAAAATAGAACTACCATATGACCCAGCAATCCCACTACTGGGCATATACCCTGAGAAAACCATAAATCAAAAATATACATGTACCACAATGTCCATTGCAGCACTACTTACAATAGCCAGGACATGGAAACAACCTAAACGTCCATTGACACATGAATGGATAAAGAAGATGTGGTACATATATGCAATGGAAAATTACTCATGAGGTAGATGGTCGTAAAGACTGTCATACAGAGTGAAGTAAGTCAGAAAGAGAAAAACAAATACGGTATGCTAATGCATACATATAGAATGTAGAAAAATGGTACTGATGAACATAGTGGCAAACAGGAATAAAGATGCAGATGTAAAGAACGGACTAGAGAACACTGGGGAAATGGGGAGGCTGGAATGTAATGAGAGATTAACACTGACATATATACACTACCAAATATAAAATAAATAGCTAGTGGGAAGCTGCTGTATACATAGGGAGATCAGCTTGGTCCTTTGTGATAACCTAGAGGGGTGGGATGGGGAGGGTGGGAGGGAGGATATATGGGGATGTATGCATACATATAACTGATTCACTTTGTTGTACAGCATAAACTAACACAACACTGTAAAGCAATTATACTCGAATAAAGATGTATAAAAAATTGTGGGACACAGCTAAAGCAGTGCTAAAAGGGAAATTTATAGCAATAAATGCATATATTAGACAAGGGGAAAATTCTTAAATCAATATTTTTAAGATCTCTCAAGAACCTAGAAAAAGAAGAGCAAAATAAACCCAAAACAAGCAGAAAAAAACAAAACAAAACAGAAATCATTGAAAGAACAAGGAATTGCAGTCTATTTAAAAACATCTAAATGCAGTAGCATCATTTATTAGAATGGCAGTATGTTCTCCACTGAATTTCTTTCACACTTTTGTCAAAAATCAATTGGGTGTATTTATGTATGTCTATTTTTGGGTCTCTGTTCTTTGACCCTAAGTCCTCTTCTGATTTTTTTTTGAATGTTTTTTATGTGTGTATGTATTTATTTATTTATTGGCGACAGTGGGTCTTAGTTGCAGCCAGCACGAGGGATCTTCGTTGGGGCATGTGGGATATTTCCTTGCATGTGCAAGCTCTTTGTTGTAGGCTTCTAGTCGCAGTGCACAGGTTTCTCTCAAGTAGTGGTGCGCAGGCTCCAGGGCGTGTGGGCTCTGTAGTTTGCAGCACGGAGGCTCTCTAGTTGAGGCATGAGAGCTCAATAGTTGTGGTGCTCAGGCTTAGTTGCTCCTCAGCATGTGGGATCTTAGTTCCCTGATCAGGGATTGAACCTGCATCCCCTGCATTGGAAGGCGGATTCTTTACTACTGGACCACCAGGGAGGTCCATGATTGTTTCTTAATACTCATTACGCTGGAATTATATTAACCTCTTACAGATAGTGATGATTATAAAGATAAACACAAAAGATTGTAAAGGAAAATATATACCTTTGGGAAAAATAGGTGATTTATTTTCTAGGCGTTGTTTTCTGTCCTCCTTCTGCATCTTATGTAAAATACCTGTAGGCATAGGGGACCATTTTGTCCTTGTTTAATACAGAATACCAATTGTATACTAAGCTTTGAATGTTGGTCCTACGGCTGTTAGATATCAAACAGCCCATCGCTCTTTCTAGAGAGGCCTCTGATGGGTTAGAATAGTTAATCCTCATGAACCATAAATCCGGTGAACTCTAGAGAGAAGGAGAAGTACTAAAGATATTTCACCCTCCATCTGAAGCCAGCAGGCCTGAGGTTCCACTGGGACGCTCAGCTCTCATATTCTGCTGTGGGATAATTGTCTGAACTATGGTCAGTGAATGTACAAAGATAATATTCTTTATGCAAAAGTATTCTGGAGCCCTGCCTTCAGTTCAGATCTTCTTCATCTCTTTCCCAAAGAATGACTATTTTCTCTTCCAGGAACTTAAAAAAGTTAATATTTTTTGAAACAAGTTTTTTAGAAAAACTATTTTCTAATGTTTTTCTTTAAAAGGCTTAAGCTATTTTATAAATAGGCAAGATGGAAAACATGTTTGGACTGGATTGATAGATGACATAAAAGTTTCTGAAGGATTCATTTTTATCAATTTATCTACCAATTAAGTTACCTTTAAGCCAAGGAATTTCACACCCTGCCTCTTAATGTTTGCTAGTGCAATGTAGATTACTGCCTGTGATTCCTTTGCTGTTTTCCCTTGTGGTAAATGCCCGCACAAGGAACAGGAGTCAAGTGGATTACTCTCTCTCACTCTCTCTTTCTAGACAGACAGACAGACAGATGACACTCATTTGTGCCTAGATTCCTTTTACTTGTCTACTAGACAAGGAGATAAATATGACAGCTGTTGTATTTATAGAGAAATGAATCTAATCATACAATCTGCTTTATGTCCTTTAATAAAAACCAATCCATTTGGAATGAAGAGAAAGTCTTAGAAAGTAGCATAACATCCCCTTTCACGGTTTATCATTAATTCATCCTCTCAATCTTTCTTAGTAAGTTTAGAAGTCTTCACTTCTTAGTCTTGTCCATCTCTGATAGATATCAGTACTATTTGTCTCAACTATTGCAGTTAGAAAAGACCACACAAACAGCCACAGCTTCTCTGAGTGCTGATAGACACTAGTAAATAAATCAAATGGTATTGATTTTATGTCCCCAGGGTGCATAATCACAGACTGCTTCTCTTATTGTAAATTTCTTGGCTGGTGTAAATATAAACTATTGGCTGAAGTAGAGTCCCGCTGAGAGTGTACAGATAACTGTACACAAATTTTTTACCACTGTCAGAAAAAGAACTGAAAATGAATCTATAATAATCATATGGGACAGTAGCGTCACATCTCTTAAAAAAATATTCTTCTACATTCCCAAAATCAATGCTTAGTTATATTTCCCTCAAAGTTGCATAGTAGGGAGAGAGAAACATGTCTTTGGATACCATGTATTTATACTACTAAATTAACAATTTATAGTATAAGGTCATTTTTAACAACACAAGCGGAAAAACTGAATTCTTAAAGGTGAAGTTAATATTACTCAGCCATAAAAAAGAATGAAATAATGCCATTTGCAGCAACATGGATGGACCTAGAGATTATCATACTAAGCGAAGTAAGTCCGACAGAGAAAGACAGATACCGTATGATATCACTTATATGTGGAATCTAAAAAAATGATACAAATGAACTTATTTACAAAATAGAAACAGACTTATAGACATAGAAAGCAAACATGGTTACCAAAGGGGAAGGGGGGAGGGATAAATTGGGAGAATGGGATTAACAGGTGTGCATTAGCATATATAAAACAGACAAACAACAGGGATTTACCGTGTAGCACAGGGAACTATATTTGATATTTTGAATACACTATAATGAAAAAAAGTGAAAAAAGAATATAGATATATACATGTATATGCATAATGGAATGACTTTGCTGTACACTTAAAACTAGCACAACATTGTAAATCAACTATACTTCAATTTTTTAAAAAAAGGTAAAGTTAATTTGGTTTTAAATTTCTTATATTAACATAGCCACTTTTCTGCTCAGCTTAGATTTGACTGAAGGCTGTTTGGGCTTTTAAAAATGAATCAATATAATGATTCATTTTGTATTTTACATATAAAGCCTTTAGTAGAAATACCCACACATTTTTATTCTTTATCTTTTTTAAAAATGTATTTTTTTTGTGTCTTTTAAAAAATTTATCTTGAGTTAAAAACAGTGCTTATCGGTGGTGGGGAGAGGGGGTTGTGTGTCACAGCAGCCCTACCTGGCTAGCGATGTGCAGGAGAAGAAAAATTGTGATGTTTTAAAGCTTTGTCCATGGTCCTGGCTTACTGCATTATCTCTTGGTTACCCAGACGCTTGGTCTTCTGGTGTGCCCAAGCTCTGGGTGGTTTCAATTTTTGTACCCACACTCTCATCATCAAAAGCTACCTGTCCCATGCCCTACCTCAGCTGGTTACTTTCCACATTACCCAAAATGGCAGCCAACTACTGTGATCACAGCGGGTGTGTACACAAGCCTTCCTATGATTCCTTTGTATTATATATATTTTACAAGTCACTTTTGGGAAGCAAAACTTAAACCCAGGGAGTAATGGCAACATACGAATTTCAAGTGTTGTGGAAGATATACATGTTGGTGATTCCATGTGGCTTTCCTGACATCATGCTCTGTGAATACCTATCTGCATTTTCATAGGGTTCAATCTATACATGATGAACATATTTGTTATACTAGATTTTAATTGTAACAATTAAGGTCACAATCCTGAGATTAAAAACTAATGAAAAGTGGTAAATTCATGACTTGTTCATTTAATTTTTTTTTTTTGCAGTTCTAATGTAGGTGTAGTAAATCTAAATAGAAATGCATGTAAGACAGATTATGCTTTACAATTAGACCCTCAGTTTTGTGTAATATTCATTAGTACACTGGCAATTTTTAAATAATCGAAATCATTTAAAAATTTGAAGTAGTTCAGTTATTTGTACATGTTCCTGGGTTTTTTTTTAAATAAATTTATTTATTTATTTATTTATTATTTTATTGGCTGTGTTGGGTCTTTTTTGCTGTGCATGGGCTTTCTTTTTAGTTGTGGTGAGTGGGGGCTACTCTTCGTTGCGGTGTGCGGGCTCCTCGTTGCCGTGGCTTCTCTTGTTGCAGAGCACTGGCTCTAGGCGCATGGGCTTCAGTAGTTGCAGCACGTGGGCTCAATAGTTGTGGCTCACGGGCTCTAAAGCACAGGCTCAATACTTGTGGTGCACGGGCTTAGTTGCTCCGTGGCATGTGGGATCTTCCTGGAGCAGGGATCAAACCCGTGTCCCCTGCATTGGCAGGTGGATTCTCAACCACTGCGCCACCTAGGAAGCCCTGTTCCTGGGTTTTTGAACATTCATTTATTTATAAATTCAGGCACATTCCTTGAATTTGTATGGTGCTGCAAACTCTGAGTTAGTCTAGAGAACATGGACATTTTCAGGAAAAGAAAAAAACGCACTGATCCTTTGGGATTTATAAGTGGTAAACAGAT
Organism: Hippopotamus amphibius kiboko; assembly: GCF_030028045.1. NCBI lineage: Eukaryota > Metazoa > Chordata > Mammalia > Artiodactyla > Hippopotamidae > Hippopotamus > Hippopotamus amphibius. The sequence continues at coordinate 55,451,413 of NC_080188.1, forward strand.
ATTATACAAATCTTATGCAATTGACTATTATTGAAATGAAAAAATGGAAAAAAAACAAGAACCCACACACAAACAAAAACGAAACAAACTCAGCAAACATTTAACTCAGAGGGTATAGCCATCAGCTTTCCAAACACCAAATCCCAAGCCAATCCTCTTACAGATGTCTACCTCTGCCTCACTGCTTCCTCATTTACAAGATCACCTTATGTACCTTTTTAAACACGGTTTTCTCAATGTATTCAACCTCTTGCTCACCAACTCTGCAAGGCAGATGGCAAATTTGCATTTAACTACACTCTGGAAAGCTTTTTTTTTTTTGATATCAAGTCAATGGTTTCATTTTATTAGTGAAACAGCATGCAGAACCTCTTAACTATAATGAAGTGTTAACCCAGTTTTAATTATTTTGTCTTTAGAGGTAGATTTCATAATTTTAACCCGGAACGTTGTGAAGGATTTCAACTTAGTAGATGCGTGCAACTGCAACATATAAATTTCTTTTTTCCCATGTACTGTTGTACAAAATGTAAATCTCCAAGGAATTCCAGCCCTTAAATGAGCAAAATTTGTTTTCTCCTCTGTCTAATTAAAGTCAAAGACCATGAAAAAATACATGTCTAGACAAATAACTTTAGAATAAAGTTAGGCTAAGAAATATAAAAATATTGCTGACTACAAAATTTTCACCACCTTCCTGCAGTTACCAACAATATATTTTTAAAATTTGTTTTCCTTGTGGTATTAATGCTATTCCAATATCTGTCACTTACAGTCAGTTTAGAACTTTCATAGATATGAACAGAGCTGTGTTCCAGAGCAAATTGTTTTAGTTCTGCTTTCCATCAACACAGTATTAATAGTGATCTATATAGTCATTTAGTCATTTTAGTGTTTGTTACTATAAGACGTTAGTCATAAGTTGGTGTCCCTTGGACAACAAACCGTTTTGTTTTGCCAACTCAGTGATTTTATTTTTATTTTTTGTTCAGTTTGTGAACAAGCACTTTTACGTGAACAAGCACTTTTCAGTTTTGCTATAAACCCAAGTAAACCCTTTTATATGTAGTCTATTCATTTTAAATGCCTATACTTAGCTGGCATTTAATGGCATTTAAGTTTGTCATATTGGCTGCGTCTGTGCTCACAAGAAGAGGCATAAATAGTAAAAATTGAAAGTGGCAAAAGTAAAAGATAAACGTTGCATGTAAATATAGCATATAGGATGAATTATTTCACAACAGAAACAAGAAGAATAAGAATTGACCATCTATTTTTGAGGAAAGTGCTAGGTGGGCCTGTGCAATTGGTAATAGGAAAACTAACTGACAAAACTGAAAATCTTTGATTGAGAAGCTAGAGGATCAAAGTTGAATGTTTACTAGCATAATGCACATTCAGAAGATGTCTAGGAGTTTGTTGGAATAACTAAAATCCAAGCATGGTGAAAGTGAGGTTGATGAGATTATTGCTGTAAGCTACGGCTAGTTCTACAGGTTCCAGGCCAATTTGAATCTGCACATCAAAGTGAAGAGAGAGGCTGCAACTGCTGATAATGTAATTTTTTGGAAGGAGAATTTTTTATCCAGTAGAGATGAAATTGTTATATTTTGCGGAAAAGATGCCAATACAATGTATATACCCCCCCCCCCCACGTATATATAAAATGAGGTGGTGAATAGTATGCAGAATTTTAAAACTTTGAAGGACTAATGCAGACTTCCACTGGGAGACTGCATCCTGGGATTGCAAATTTAAGGCTCCTTTATTTCAAACAGATTTTCAGGTTAGGACTATTTCATAATTCACAGAGTTTAAGTGCAGGGGGATGGAGGAATAGAAGATTCATCCATTGCTATAGCCTTAGTGTTATCACATACGAAAGGAAAAATGAACATCTATGACTTATATCTTAAGAATTATACAGTTATGTTTTTGGTATAGGTTAAAATTTATTTTTTATTTTTAAAGTTGTGATTCAATATATGTAACATGAAATTTACCATTTTAATCATGTTTAAGTGTACAGTTCTATGGCATTAAGTACAATCACATAGTTGTGTAACAATTGCTGCCATCCATTTTCAAGAACTTTTTCATCTTCCCCAACTGAAACTCTGTACCCGTTACACACTAACTCCCATTCCTGCCTCCCCTCAGCTCCTGAAAACCACTAATTTACTTCCTCTCTTTATGAATTTGACTATTCTAGGTACCTCATATAAACGGAATCATATAATATTTGCTCTTTTATGACTGGATTATTTAATTTAACATAATGTCCCCAAGGTTCATCCATATTATAGCATGTGTCAGAATTTCCTTCCTTTTTAAGGCTGAATAATATTCAATTGTATGTATACACCACATTTTGTTTATCCACTTATCTTTCCATGAACACTAGGATTGCTTCCATCTTTTGGCTGTTGTGAAGAATTCTGCTGTGAACATGGGTGTACAAATACCTACTTGAGTCTCTGCTTTCAGTTCTTTTGGTATATACCCAGAAGTGAATTGCTGGGTCATATGATAATTCTATTTTCAGCTTTTTGAGCAATAACCATATCATTTTCCACAGTGGCTGCACCATTTTACATTCCTACCAGAAATGCAAAAGTTTCCAATTTCTGCACATCCTTGCCAACACTTTTTTTCTCTCCCACCCCGCTCTTTTTTTTTAGTAATGGCTATCCAAATAGGTATATCTCATTTGGGTTTTGATTTGCCTTTCCCTAGTAATTAGTGATGTTAAACATTTTTTTTTCATGTACTTATTGTCCATTTACATATCTTCTTTGGAAAAATGTTTAAGTCCTTTGCTTATTTTTGAATTGTTTGTCTTTTGTTGTTAAGTTGTAGGAATTCTTCATATATTCTGGATACTAATCCGTTATCAGACATCTGATTTGCAAATATTTTCTCCAATTCTGTTGGCTGCCTGTTCACTCTGTTGATAGTGTCTTTTGGTGCACAAAAGTTTATAGTTTTGATGTAGGCCATTAATCTGTTTTTTTGTTGTTGTGCCTGTGCCTTTGATGTTATCTGCAAGAAAGTATTGTTATATCTAATGCTATGAAGATTTTCCCCTTGATTTTCTTCTTAAGAGTTTTATAATTTTTTTGTAACTTTTAGGTCTTTGATTCATTTTGAGTTAATTTAAAAAATATTTATATATTTATTGGCTGTGTTGGGTCTTCGTTGCTGTGCACGGGCTTTCTCTATCTGCGGTGAGCGGGGGCTAAATCTTCATTGTGGTACGTGGGCTTCTCATTGCGGTGGCTTCCCTTGTTGCAGAGCACGAGCTCTAGGCACCTGCGCTTCCGTAGTTGTGGCACGTGGGCTCAATAGTTGTAGCTTGTGAGCTCTAGAGTACAGGCTCAGTAGTGATGGCACGTGGGCTTAATTGCTCTGAGGCATGTGGGATCTTTCTGGCCCAGGGATTGAACCCGGGTCCCCTGCATTGGCAGGCGGATTCTTAACCATTGTGCCACCAGGGAAGCCCTATTTTGAGTTAATTTTTGTATAGGGTGTAAGGTCAGCATTCAACTTCATTTTTTTTTCACATGTGGATATCTAGTTTTTCCAACAGTATCTACTAAATAATTTTTATTTTTAATGGAAAATTCTCATTTTGATCATGCTATTTGGTTTATAATTAATCTTTGCTTATCTTCATCACTTTTTTCTATTAGTTTAATGTGAAAAGAGCTTAGCACATCTACTGCAGGAATGTCTGAATAGGCACACACAGATATGCACATCAGACACATGCACATCAATAAATTATGAACTACATGAGCTGTGTTTGCATGAGACCCCACTAGGCTGCTTTGGAAAATTATAGCAAATAAAACATTGTGGGACTTACAGACACCATTCAATTTCAGAGAAATGCTTTTATGACATTTTGAAGAAAACTAAAGATGACTTCCTTGCCTTATGGTTTAATCTCTACTGTATATTTTTGTATCACAGAAAATGATTATTTAATCACAAAATTCTTCAGATTTTTAAATCCAGTGGTGGTGGGACATGTATAATGTAATAGCATAAGTCTAACTACCACCAACTCTGATGTACACATTTTATGATTAATATGTAATTTATTTGAAGTAAATTCATGACAATTGTAACTTTGACAGTTTTTCTTTAATAATTTCACATATAGTTTTGATTAAAATTTTTATCAATAGAATATAATTTAGTTATGAATAAGTATTTTGATAGATTAGGTATTCTGTAAATATTTTACAAATGTAAACTTATTCTAGTAAGAAACTTCAGGTGAAATATAAATCAGATTTACTATTATTTTGGTTTCCTATTGAAGGTGAAATTTCTAGACTTAATCATTTGTTAAAAATTTTTTATTTGCTAGGATTTTTTATCATTATATATACTTAAAACATTTAAATAATTTAATAGAAAAATACCAGAGTCATGTAATAGAAGATTTCTCTTCTGACTTTATAGAATTATAAATAATTTATTCCTACATTCAAGAGAGATGGACTATGAATTTTGAATGTGAAGGGCTGAAAAAAGTTATAAATGAAGGGTGTGATACATATTGAGCTTCATTTGAAGTCAAATTTTGGAAAAAATAGAACAAGCCTATATAATTTCATAGTTTGGATTTCAGATTGTGTCCTATCCTTCCACTTATGTGATGTATAAAATGACTTTTGAATAATAAAATGTTAGGAAGAGTTATCAATCAATCTAGAGAATTAAACCATTTAAATATAATATTTACCTTGAATATTTGGGTTGAAAAGTCAAACCAACTTATGAGTTCATGAAAAAAAAAGTGAATGAAAATATTTTGAAGATTTTTCACTGGCATCAGCTAGGAGCCATTGGGTTCCCTTTATTTTCAGCAGATACTTGCTGTGATACTTCATTTAAATATTAAACTGTTGACTATTGCTAGCAGAATGGAATATTCAGTTGCTTTTAATGGGAATAGCATTTCATATTTGCCAAGTTTCAGCCACATTTCTTTATTATTTCTCAACATATTAAAACATGTTAATGTTTGGTTATTTTTGTTGTTCCTACAAAGGCTTGTTGAATTATAACAGTTTCTAATCAAAATTTTAAGCTCATAAATAAATGCAAAAATAAAACTCCTCACTAAGTTAAAAGCTACCACTAGACTATATCTAGCACAAGCAATTTGTTTGTTAAACATCTATATGCCAGACACTGTAATTCTTTGGTATGTAGTGGTGAGAAACTTGGAACTGAAGAGATGAAGATAAGAAAGTAGGCAATTAAAATATGTTGTAATATGTTACTAAGATTCTTTTAAATTTTTTAAGGCTATTTCATAGTTTATTAATGTTTGACCAAAATCATATCCATACCCATACATGTACTGGATGGCAAAGAACAATTTTTGACTAAAAAATTAAAGTCAAAGTTTGAAAGGTAAATTTATTTCATTTTTAATAGGATTACATGTCTGTCTCTGATTAAGCGAGTTCTGCTCAAGAGCTGTATTTGGCTATTTGTAAAAAAGTCAGAATAAGGACATTTGCTTTGTAATGTGGTAGAAGGTTTTTGTATTTTTTTAGGATATTGGTTTTAGCTAGCTTTAATAGTTTTCCTTTTGTACATTTCAGGAGTATAAAGAAAATTAAAATGGAGTGTTAAAAATTCCTTATACTTTCTAGTAATTACATAGCCAATCTAGGTTTACAATTTAAAGAGAGAAAAGAATAGAAGAATAAGCCAAAGACTAGCTTGTTTTTTCTTTAACATAGGTAAAGTTTTTTTATAGCTTAACTCCAGGACTCCATGTAAAAAATTGTCAGATACCTAACAGCAAAAAGAAGCATATAACAAAAAAAATTTGTTATCCTAGAAAGTAATCCAATTACTTGAAATAGAAGAAATATTTGAATTTTAAAAATTCAGAGCAATGAAAGAAAAAACCAGTGTTTTAGGATCTTATAACTAAGGTGGCAAGATAGAAATCTGAATTATAAATTTAAAGATTATGAAATCTGACTTAGAGGTTATGAAGTTTCTGGTTGTGCTGTAGGAAAATGGTGTGATCTCATTTTCCCATGGTTGAGTCATTTATAAAATAAGATAATACTTACTGTGGCTACTAAGAAATGAAAATAAATAGTTCCGTCAATTCTTAGTCTAAGTAAGGCATTACCTTAAGAATTGGGGGACTTTCCTGTTCTTTTGGTTCATTTTCACTTAATCTACACTACCCACTTTCTGACTATTTTGCCATTTGTTATCAATTATATTAATGGGGTCATTAATGAAGAGAAATAGAACCTATTTTTTCTTGCTTTATCTTTGTTTTTGTGTAGCTTATCAAAAAGCATTGATTAAAATAAGATTTGAGGTTGTTGGTTGAATGCAACAGTCTAGGGCTGTTACCTGGGGCTGTACAATGGGCAGTGTCAGAGAGAACTGGCTGGCCCAAATTAGTGGCAGAACCCAGGATAGATGCTACCTACATCTTCTGCAGATGAAATCTTTTTTCCCGACTTACTGGTTTGGAAATTTATACATTCAATATATTTTATTTTAGTGATTATTATTACTTTATAACATTTACATGTGACAAATTAAAATTGAGTCAAGAACTCTACCATTCTTCCAGACAATACAAAGAAATTAATTGCTTTAACTTCGAACTTCCATCTTTCAGCTTCAGTGCTATTGTTGTGTATTTTAGTTGCATCTTGTTCTCTGACCCCCTATAATCAAGAATCATTATTATTATTTCAACAATTAATATTTATTTAATTTTCCATCAGATTAAGCAATATCTTTATTTAGTCTTGGTTCTTGCATCCCAAGCCTGTCTTCTTGGTTCAGTTTTCTTATTGCTGCATTACATGCATTAACTTGATAGTTATTTCAGCAAAGATCTGTGAGTGGTAAATATTTAAGACTTACTGTGCAGGAAAATATTTTAATTTCACTACTACCTGTGAATGATCGTTTAGCTGAATACAGATTAACAGTGATTTTTCCTCAGCACTTTGAAATTGTTTTCTGGCAAGTATTAGTGCTTACGATTTGCTATCAATATAGTTGTTCTTTTGTAGATAATTTTCTCTCAGATATTTCTAGTCAACTCTTCAACATATCCATTGAATTATTTAGTTCAATGACTCTAATTTTTTTGCTTCTAGCATAAAAAATGTTTTTTCAAATCTATTGTTTTTCCTACCTTCCCATTATTACCTCATGGCTTCTATTTCTCTCTTTTATAGATTACTATCTTTAGTTTGGATTGCACATTCCGCCATTGCTTTAGGTGACTCCTTCAAAGAATTTTATTTTCTTGTGTGGTTTGTAATCTTGTGATCTAGTCTTCACAAGAAGCTGGTTTTCATGAGAATCAAGCGTATTCTGCACTATGAATGTATGCCATCAGTTGTTTCACTTTTGTCTCTATACAGACACCAATAACATTGTAGACAAGTTCACCTTGATGTCTTACAGACACTTAAAGTGCAATTTCTCCAAAAAGACTACATCATTTCCTCTACCCCAAACTTGTTTTTCTTGTTGTATATTCCCTTTCTCAATGAAGGGGACTGTATTAGTTTGCTAGGGCTGCTTATAGCAAAGCACCACAGACTGGGTGTTATTAAGCCACAGAAATTTACTTTCTCACAATTCTGGAGATGAAGTTTGGGTTCAAGGTGTCAGCAGGGTTGGTTCTTCTGTGGCTTCTCTCATTGGCTTGTAGGTGGCCATCTTCACCCTTTGTCCTCAGTGGTCTTCCTTCTGTGTGACTGTGTCCTAATGTCTTCTTCTTATGAGAACATCAGCCATATTGGATTAGGGCTCACACTTATGACCTCATTTTAATGTAATTACCTCTTTGAAGGCTTTATCTCTAAATACAGCACTTTCTGAGGTACTAGGGGTTAGAGCTTCAACACATAAATTTTCGGTGGGGGGAGGGGCACAGTTCTGGCCACAACAAGTATCAACCAGTCACTCAAGCCAGAAATCTGGACACTGTCCTTTACTACTCCCTATTTACCCTCTTGCTTCAAGTAGTCACTATTGATTCTATTTCCTAAATATCTTTCAAATTTATCCAATTCTAAGAATCTTCACTGCCACTTCCCAACTTTTGGCCATCATTATTTTTCCCCTGGATAATAGCAATAATTTCCTTGCTGATTTCTTTCCCCTCAGTATTGCACTCTTCTACTCTTTCTTTTACATGATGGAGTAATTTTTTTAAAAAATGTTAAACTTATGATTATAGCTCTGTCTAACCCTGCTGAAAATCCTTTAGAAATCCCAAATCTTTTTCATGGCTAAGAAATCTTTGACCTGAGTGAAGTCTACTTTTCTTTCTTTTCTATCATTTTTTGTCTTATACTTTTTACTAAACCATTTTAAGTTCCCTGCACAAGACATATTCTCTCCAGCCTCTGGCCATTTGCATCTTGTTCTTTATACTTGTAGTAGTCTCCTCCCTCTCTTTCACCTCACTTTTGGTAACTGCTACTTATCGTTTAGATTTTGGCATAAAAGACTTTTTTTTTTTTTTTAAATGAGGAAGAATTTTACCACCCTGTAAGTCAGGTAAGTGGCTCCTTAAATTTTCCCCCATCATAGTACAGGACACACCATACTGCAGTTGCTTACTTCCTGGCTGTATAACCTTCTATTCTGGAAGCTCCATTAGAGCAGGGATTATTCTTATATAGTTCACAGTTGTGTCAGTACTGCCTAACCCATAGTAGGCACTTAGTAAGTACTGACCCTTGGCATACTCCATATTATTTTTTTGAAACAGGAGATTGAATGGTACCTCATTTTCCTGACCATCTTATTTAAAAGTTCAACCCTACTGTCATTTCCTGTTTTATTTTGTAGAAAAGTATTCACGTCTGATTTTGTATCTCTCTCTCTCTCTCTATCATCTGTCTATCTATTGTCTTTCTCCTCCCTATCTCTACAAGTGTAGAGCTTGTGCTATAAAGTACTCATGAGAACTGAAGAGTTTACTTATGTTTTTATATGTCTGATGATTGAAGAAATTTTATAAAAACTAATTTCTGGCTTCATACATTTCAAACACTGGTGCTTTCCGTAAGACAAGTTCATATCACTATGCTACCTCTGGCCCTGCACCTTTGTGTCATGACGCTAGGTGAGTTGGCACAGTGAATGATGGGAGGATCCTGGAAGCCATCCCTGCTCTGGGGTAGCTAGCAATAACTCAACCATACACAGGCATTACTGTGATGCTCATAATATATCCTGCTATACCTAAGCAAAGTCTGTCTTCAAATTTCTCATTAACTTTATCCCTTCAAATGGCTGTGCCTTGTAATATCACGGGAAATTAGAATGAAAAGAGATAGTGGTCTTAACTAATTGTGTTTGTGTGTTTTCTACTTTTGCAAGTTTTACAAAACATACAGCCATGTGAACACATTGCTACAGGTCTTGGAAAGGTCTGTGCAATTGAGGGTCCTTGAAGCTTAACTTCATTCTGTTCAAGATAAATATGCTACTGAAGGCAATGCTGACCTGGTTAAAGTGGGGACATGGGTGGGATTGGGGGCTGGGGCCAGACCCAGTGAAATCCACTAATTCCTTCCTTGCCATTGCTAGGAAGACCCTAAGAGCCTCCCTAAGGTATTTCCGATCATAGATGAAAACAACTGCCCCATACCATCTTACTTTCCAGTGTCAATTCCTTGAATGTATAGCTTCAGAATCAGACTTGCAGTAAGAAACATTAATTTTTCAAACATGGAGAGAAGGCACAATTTCTTTCAGCAAAAAAACTCTTTCATTTTGTTAAGACTGGTTCTCTCATTTACTATCAAAGGGATAATTCAAATATCTACTACTGATCTCTTAGAAAATAGCCAGACTTTCAAGGTCACACCAAAACAAAGTAGCAGATACCCTCTCTTGAAAAGGAAATGATGAACTGGTGCAGAGAGCTGCTGTGAAGGCAGTGAGGGGTAGTGCAATCAGGCTGTGATTATAGGTATATTACCTCTGTCAGCTGAGCCATCAAACTAGCAGTAGTGATTAGCTTGCACAATATAAATGCCTGCCCATATGAACACAATTTGGTAAGTAGCACATGAAAGTTTCCAGCCATAACCAAGTAATATAGAGATGATTTCAAGACTCTCCATGCATACTATAGGCCCCTTAACATGGAAACTGTTTTCAGATTCAGTGATATTCCACCTCCTGCTGCGACCTCTCAGGCACACAGGGAAAGAATTCAGAATGCAGCTATCATCCAAGAATGAAGGTTCTTTTGTAACCAAACTGTAGCAGGTGGCATGTAGTTTAATCCCTGAAAAGACAATCTCTACCTTTTTTAAAAAAAATAAAATAGAAACTGTAGTCTAGTATTTGTGAAGGTTGATAGAGACGACAAAATAAAGCACAAGTATACGGTTAATTTATATAGTGTAGAAAGCTGAACTTTATTCTTGGTGCCAGGATAGAGGACCCCAATGAAGTATCTCCCAAGAACTTGAAAATTTAGATTGTCTTCGGAGAGTTAAACTAATCAAGTCCAAATATAAGAGATGTGATTATCTGTGAGAGCAAATATGTGGCCGACGAATAAGGGAACAACTAAAACACCAACAAGGGTGAACTGGACAGAGTCATTTATAGGAGAAAGTAGGGGAATGAGATTGTAATTGGGGAGAGGAAACATCATCTATGATTTCATGATCAGTTTGGAGAACGTGTGACAGTGATGGGCCTTGGAGGCACTGATGTGGGACCCTCAGAAAAGCCAATGTTGACAGTGCCCGTCTAAGCACTATCCAGGGGTGAGAATGGCTTGGTCAAGTACATATGTGTCTCTCAAGATAAACTCCGTGAGAGCAGGAACTCTGCATTTCTTCTTTACTGGCACAGAGTAGTCACCCCCTAAATACATGTTAAATGAAGTTGTGAAGAAATGAAGGTGGCAACTCTGTCCTTTCACTGAGTGCTGTATCTCATCCACTAACTTCCCTTGTTCTGAATCTACGCAAATTTGTGATCATTTGTATTCTTATGTAACTTGTTCATAGGGAAAGTTTTTCTGATTTGGTCAGATTGTCATTCTAGTATCTCAGAGTTTAGTTACTGCGGTCTACCCTTGAGAACGTTTATTCTCATTTGTGTTCACAAATTCAGGTATCTCTCCTGCACAGTTTGTGCCTGCAATGAACTTAGAATGAATAACAACCACCTTGGGAGTTTTTTTTGGGGGGTTGCTTGTCTTTTTAGGTGACATTCCATTTCACTGACACCTTCTGAGAATGTGCAATACTTTCTATTAATATTAGCTTTTTGGAGACCTTTTGTTATTTTTAAAGATATAGGGTTTATGATTACAAGGAGTATTTTTGTTTTGTGTTCATCAGACATAAAGCACTTCCTAAGTAGAATCAATTATGCTATGGCAAAAAAAAAATTATGCTATTGCAACAGGACCATGCAGAGGTGGCTCGAGGCTACTTTCTACAATATTAATAGCTTAAGGATTCAAAAAGTTGTAATAGATCCTCTTTGTTATTCTTCTGCTTATTAAAAAAAAATCTTTCATCATTACTTTATGTTAAAGATGTGGTACAAATATCAACAAGCCAGGACAAATAAATGGGCCAGCAAGATGTCCAACCTAGGAAAGTATCACAATTAGAAGGAAACCACTGCTTCTGATCATGATTGCACTACCAAAGTGGAAAGGTTATGTTACTGTTCTCACTAGTCATATGCTCACAATAGAATCCCAGAGCCCTGGTGGTGCTGGGAAAATTGGCAGCCGTGGCAGAGGAGACCATTAATACCTCTTGCCTTATACAGGGTTTTGTAATTAGAGAATATGCAGGGTGACACATTATCTTAGTGGACATCAAAGGTTATTATTTAGGCATTGCTCAAGTGTAAAAACATTGTTAAGATTACTGTCGTGATTTTATTTTTTCTCATTGCAAATTAAATAAACAATGACTAAGAGACTTAATTTCCTCATAGAAATTCAGGATTGAGTTTTATTTTTATTTGCAGTGAATTGTGAATGCCACTTTTCTAGTTTAATCTTCAGTTCATATTCAGTTATATAGATTCTTATGCTGTAGTTTTTTGATCTAGTTACAAATTGACTTGAGAGTTTTGACTATGTTTGAATTCATTCGTATAATTCAGAACAAAGATACCACTTGGTGACTTGGATTGGAAAAAGTAAATGTAGTTGAACTCTGGAATACGTAAAGAATCTCCATATCAAAAAATAATGTAATTATAGGCATTTAATAAATATTTGTTTCTGAGCTTATCATGACTCACTTCTGAGTGAGAGAAATAAATGTACTGAACTTTGAAAGTTATTCTTTTTATCAGTTAATATATCTTTTAAAATAGAATATGAGTTTACTTTCATTGAAATGTACTTTCAGTGAAATGCACAAATTCATTATAAGTTCAATGAATTTGATAAAGGCATACTCCATTGTAACAACACTTATCAAGATACAGACCATTTTAGGTTTGTACAATTATAAATAAAACTGCTAAAAGCAGTGTTATACAAGTCTTTTTGTGAACATATATTTTTATTCTTTTGGTAAATACTTAGAAATGGAATTACTGGGTCGTAGGTGGGAATATATTTAATTTTACAAGAAATTGCTAAAGTGTTTTCCAAAATTATTGTCCATTTTATATTTATATATCCTCAAGCAATGTGTGAAGGTTCTGGGTACTCCACATGCTGGTCAACATTTGACACTGTCAGTCTTTAATTTTGCTCCCCATTCTAGTGGGTGTGTGGTGATGTCTCACTGTGCTTTTAATTTGAATTTCCCTGTAACTAATCTGCTGAACATACTCATGTGTCTACTGTCTATTAACATAACTTCTTTTGTGAGATGACCGTACAAATCTTTTGCCCATATTTAACTGGGGTAAATGAAAATTTACCATTGAAGTTTTCTTTCACTTCACAGGAAGAGGTACAAAGTTGTGATAAATTGAAAATTAGTATTGTAATCTTTAAAGCAAGCAATTAAATAACAAAAAAATAGAGCTAAAAAAACCAAGAGAGGAGACAAAATGAAATAGTAAACTATATTTTCTTAGTCCAAAAGAAAACAGGAAAGGAGAAAAAAGAAACAAAATAGAACAAATGGAAAAGGAATAGCAAGATAATGGATTTAAACCCTATCATTCAATTACATCATCATTTATTTATTTTGATCTATTTTCTCTTTCTGAAAGTAAAATTACATGTATATGAATCTGCTTGATATTTTTCCATAGATCACTGAGTCGATGTTTAATTTTTTAATCTTCTTTTCATTTTTCTAATATCTTCCACTTCTGTGTGTCCTTCAGATTATTAATTGAGCTCTAAATACCTCACTAGCATTTCTCTTCTGCACCGCTACTAAAACCTGCCTATCCATAGGTTAAAACACAGCTAACTTCTTGTAGCAGCAGAGGTCAGCGTGAGCCTGAGGTGTGCTGTGTGTTTTCCCAGGGAAGTTGGTCCTGATCACGGGACCCTTAGTGTTGGTGGGCTTCACCTACTGCCAGGAGATCTCAAGGTGACTATGCTCTCTCCTGTATCTCCTTTTCTGGATACAACATAGTCTTAACTGATTTCTTTTTAACATCCTTTAAAATATTATTTTAAGTGTAAACAAGAAATAAAATAAGGAGTATCAGAATAATTTTACATAAATAGGAAGAAACAAAGGAATCACAAAATGATTGGAATTGCTGCAGGAAATACTGTATTTAAAAAAACAATTTTATTCCATTGCTTGTGATTGTTATAATTCTTTTTGTTATCTGATCTCAATTTATACAAAAATGGAATTTACTAATACTAGTTACTGAAATGCAGCAGCATATGCTGGTACAGCTGTAGTAGTTGTTAAAACACTGATAGCTTCTGTATATGACAGAATATAGCTGCTGCCTCCAAGCCCTCTGAATGCCTGCTTGTGCACCAGCTGCCCTAGTCACCCCAACCCCTCATCTCAGGAGTTGCTATAAATACCCATAATCCATAAATTTAAGGGTTAGGATTTGGACATTTTTCACAGAACTAGATAAAACAATGTTAAAATTTGTATGCAACCACAAAAGACCATGAGTAGTCAAATCAATCTTGAGAAAAAATAACAAAGCTGGAGGTGTAAATCTCCCTGATTTCAGACTATAGTACAAAGTTACAGTAATCAAAACAGCATGGTACTGGCACAAAAACAGACATGCAGATCAATGGAATAGGATGGACAGCCCAGAAATAAACCCACATATTTATGGTCAATTAATCTACAACAGAGAAGGCAAGAATATACAATGGGCAAATGACAGTCTCTTCAATAAATGGTGCTGGGATATTAGAATGCTACTTGTAAAAGAATAAAACTAGAACATTTTCTCATACCATATACAAAAATAAACTCAAAATGGATTAAAGACTTAAATGTAAAACCTGCAATCACAAAACACCTAGAAGAAGACATAGGTAGTACACTTTCGACATTGGTCTTAGTAATATTTTTTTGCATCTGTCTCCTCAGGCAAGGGCAACAAAAGCAAAGATAAAGAAATGGGACTACACCAAACTAAAAAGCTTTTGCACAGGGAAGGAAATCATTTACAAGATGAAAGGCAACCTATTGACTAGGAGAAAATATTTGCAAACTATGTGTCTGATAATAGTTGATATCCAAAATATGTAAAGAACTCATACTTCTTAATATGAAAAACAAACAAACAAACCAGCTTAAAAATGGGCAGAGGGCCTGAATAGGCATTTCTTCAAAGAAGATAGACAGATGGCCAACAGGCATATGAAAAGATATGCCTGAATATCACTAATCATCAGGTAAATGAAAATTAAAACTGCAATGAGGTACCACCTCACACCAGTCAGAATAGCTGTTAACAACAACAACAAAAAAGAAACAAGTGTTGGGAAGAGTGTAGAGAAAAAGGAACCCTTGTGCACTGTTGGTGGTAATGTAAATGGTACAGTCACTACAGTAAGCCTTATGGAGGTTCTTCAAAAAATGAAGAACAGAACTACCATTCAATCCAGCTATTGTATTCCTGGGTATTTATCGGAAGAAAATAAAAACACTAATTTGAAAAGATATATACACCCAATGTTCATAGCAACATTACTTGAAATAGCCAAGATATGAAAGCAACCTATGTGTCCATCAACATATGAATAAAGAAGATGTGGCATATATATGCAATGGAATATTAGCCATAAAAAGAATGAAATTTTGCCATTTGCTACAACATGGATGGACTTGGAAGCTATTATGCTCAGTGAAATAAGTCAGGCAGAGAAAGACAAATACTATATGCTTTCACTTATATGCAAGATCTGAAAAATAAAACAAATGAATAAATGTAAAAAAACAGAAACAGACACAGACACAGAGAACAAACTAGTGGTTACCAAAGGGGAGAAGGGTTGGGGGAGGGTCAAAATAGGTGAGGGGGATTAAGAAGTACAAATTACTAGGTATAAAATAAATAAGTTACAAAGATGTAATGTGCAACACAGGGAACAAACTTTGTATGGTGTATAATCTATAAAAATGTCAAATTAGTATATTGTACACCTGAAACTAATATAACATTTCAAGTCAATTATACTTCAATTCAAAAAATAGATTTGGCTTAGTAGGGGGACTACTGTGACATATTCCACACTATTTGTGTCTTTTGCTATACTATTAGTGGTTAAATATTTCTAAGAGCACCCTTTATATACATCGTGATTAAGCTTCTCCATATTCATAGAAGGGTATTAAGCTTTCAGCTGGGTGAACTGATTGGAAAAATATAATAGCTGCAGTCTGAGTATTTGTCAGAGAATATTATCTTGATTTTAATGCCATGCAGTGCTTTTTGGAAGTTGAGATTAGCCATCTTCCTAGCCTCAGGATTACATGAGTGATATGCAATCCATCCATTCCCCATTTTAGACATGAAAGTTTATCCCTAGAGATTATCATACTAAGTGAAGCAGGTCAGACAGAGAAAGACAAATATCATATGGTATTGCCTATATTAAAAAAATGATACAAATGAACTTATATGCAAAATAGAAATAGACCCAGGGATATAGAAAACAAACTTATGGTTACCAAAGGGGAAAGATCCTGGGGGGGGGGCGGGGGAGGAATAAATTAGGAGTTTCAGATTAACACATATACATTACTATAAATAAAATAGATAACCAATGAGGACCTATAGCACAGGGAACTATACTCCATATTTTATGATTACCTATAAAGGAAAAGACTCTGAAAAGAAATAGATACCTATGTATGTATAACTGATTCACTTTGCTGTACGACTGAAACTAACACAACATTGTAAGTCAACTATACTTCAATAAAAATTTTTTTAAAAATAAAAAAATGTGTATCCTTGAGTTAGATTTCAGAGAGAGCTGTATTTCATAGTGAATTGTTTTATCCCTTTTTTGAATTGCTTTTAGTAAATTGCAGTTGGTAGTATAGTATGCCATTAGTCTGCACTGAAAGATGTTTTGAGAAATAACATTCAGAATTTGCTTTCTGTCAAAAAGTATTCTTTATAAGAATTCGGAGGAGAAACTCTTTGCAGGGCTTAGTAGGGGAGAAATAATTTTGCTTCTTCACAGTTACTGTTAGTTTTCATGTAGGGAAAACTGTCTTTTGAGTAACAAATTGGGTTTCCCTTGCTGGATCAAACATTAACAATCTCAGATCCAAATTTGTTTTCCACCTTTAACAATTCTTTATTCTATCTTTATCTTTCTATTTAAAAATCTTATATGGCAGATACTTTTATAAACTTACATCATTTTTAAGCAAGGGTGAGTACAGTTAAGTAAGCAAAACGTACAAATGAAACACAATAAGCTTTCCATTAAAAAATTTATTTTGTGTCCGTGAAGCTGAAACTCAACAGCTAGATTGCAAGGGAGGAGGCTCCTATATTTCTGTGAAGTTTCATTGTTAACAGAGGCCTTCATGTTGTTTGTATGTCATTGATTCAAAGTTGTACATCCTTTCCACATTTTACAGTGAAAAATCTAGATGTATTTTACAATTGATAATACCTAAATTAGAGGCAATATGATATTTATATGTGTTTGTGGATGGTAAGGAAGAAGAGAGAAATTGTCTTCATTTTCTCTTTTTTTAAAAATAAATTTATTTATTTATTTATGTATTTTTTTAATTGGTTGTGTTGGTCTTCATTGCTGCACACAGGCTTTCTCTAGTTGCGGTGAGCGGGGGCTACTCTTCATTGTGGTGCGTGGGCTCCTCATTATGGTGGCTTCTCTTGTTGCAGAGCACAGGCTCTAGGTGCGCGGGCTTCAGTAGTTGTAGCACATGGGCTCCATAGTTGTGGTTCACAGGCTCTAGAGCACAGACTCAATAGTTGTGGCACATGGGCTTAGTTACTCCATGGCATGTGTTATCTTCCTGGACCAGGGATTGTACCCGTGTCCCCTGCATTGGTAGGCGGATTCTTAACCACTGTGCCACCTAGGAAGTCCCATTTTCTCTTTAATGAACTAGCTGAAGCCTTGCCTCTTCTATTATGTATCACAAACTGCATTCCTCTTTCCCCATCCTCTGTCTGGCAAACCTGATGCCCTTTTCAAAGCTAGGCACAAATATCTCGTTTTCCAGGAGACTTTCCTCAATGCTTCAGTTCAGGTTAGGGTACATTTTTATGCTTTCAGTATCCAATGCCTCTTTGCACTTACTCTACTCTTGTAATTCTTTGTTCAGGTGTTTGTGAAGCAACATAGCAGAATAGTTAAGCACTTGGACTCTGGAGGTAGACACCTTTGGATTTAATTTTACTATACCAACCCTTGGGTGAGTTGCTTAAACTCTCTGTTGCTCAGTTTGTTCTTCTGTAAAATGGAATTATCATGGTATTCTATCTCATGGGATTATTTCAAGGATTAAATGAGTTAACACTTTGAGAACACTGTTTGGAATAGTAAATGTTTCTCCTCTTCCTCCTCCTCCATCTTCTTTATTTCTCCTTCTCTTCTCCTTTTTTTCTTCTTCTTATTTTTGTTATCCACACTGTAATATGAGCCTGGGAAGCAGAAACTGCCTAAACCCCCTCTAAGTTTTTCATTTCTAATTTCCCAGAATGTACAAGAGTGCTTGGTTCAAGGAATTCCATGCTAGATGTTATCACTAAATTCCTGTATTAGAGGTGAATTTTGAGTGATGTCATATTTTAGTGAAGACTGAACTGTGTTTATGAAAATGCTTTATGAAATTGAGCTAGTGTAATTATCAGAATATCTTTCTAGATGACATAAAATCATTCCCTTTATTTGAAAGGATTTAATTACCTGTTTAATAAACATTAAGTGAGTGCTACCTCTGTCAGATACGGTCCCAGCTATGTGGGAATGGAGAGGTGAAAAGAACTTCAGCCTTCAAGGAACTAACTTTCTAATGTAAAGAAGTAAGAACATATGTTTTTTTTTTTTTAACTGGACATTTGGTTTGTTAGGAAAATTCCCTTAAATCTAGCAGTTTGTGATAGCATATGCAAAGATAAGAAAATTTATTATTCCATAAATTTATTTTGTCTCTCAGGATGATATCAAGAATAATAATTTCTTTCCCAAAGTTTTAAAAAATTACTGTTTCCTCTAATACATTACAAAGCAGGAATTGGGTGGCTAGCTATTAATTTCTGTGATAGCATTCTTTAGATTGTCTGAAAACCATTTCTGGCGTTGGATATTGTCTTTAAAAAACCTATTGCATTTCTTGGCTTCTTTAAGTAAGTTGTGTTTGATCTTATTTAGAACCACTACAAGTTGTTACACTGAAATTTGGGCCCTTAGTCTCAAGTTTTTCCACTGGTATACATTTAACTCAATTACCCAGTACCTAAAAGTAGCTCATTAAAACAAACCCAAAGCTCTTCTAAACAGCAGTAGCTTATGAATCCTTTTTTTCCCCCTCAGTTGTTTGTTTCTTTTTAAAGAAAGTCCTTGGATACCATTGACTTGTACGGTGAAAATATTTTCTTGAGAGGTATTCTTACACGGTCTGTCTTTTGTGAGAATTTTCTTTTTGGCCTTTAGTTATTCCAGGTGTTTTAGTGCCTGCTCCCAAATTCTAGCTGATGTAATTTCTCTTATGGTATGTATCTCGACAGATGATTCCTCCAAAATTTATGAGGACCATATACCAATCCTTAATTCTGGGGCAAGATTCCATCTCTTCAACATTGTTATCACTTGTAGTCTTGCCAGTTTTGCTTCTTTTTAGTTACTTTGTCCATCTGGCAGTATATTCCCAAGGCTTTACAATTCATGAATCACTGGCAATATTCACACCCAATTGTCTATGACTCACTAGGAATCTTTGCCAGATTTCTCAGCATTTAAAGGATATTTTCCTATTTTATGTTCTCTTGTTTTAACAGGAACAGTTGGCAATATGCTTCTATATAGTGTAACTTCAAAAATGGATGCCAGGTTGAAAATTGTTCCCATATGTAATCATTTACACATGTAGCCTCTTGTTCTAAAAACTCACAAATTAAGACCTCTTTGGGGGCTGCTTTTTTTTTTTTTTTTAGCTCTTTATTGGAATATAATTGCTTTACACTCTTGTACCAGTTTTTGAGGTACACCAAAGTGAATCAGCTGTATTTATACATGTATCCCCATAGCCCCTCCCTCCCGCGACTCCCTCCCACCCTCCCTGTCCTGGCCCTCTAAGGCATCACCCATCATGGAGTTGATCTCCCTTTGCTATACAGCAACTTCCCACTAGCTATCTATTTAAGAGTTGGTAGTGTATATATGTCTATGCTACTCTCTCACTTCGTTCCAGCTTCCCCTTCACCCCCCCCAACCCCATGTCCTCCAGTCCATTCTCTGCATGTGCATCCTTATTCTTCCCTGTCACTGGGTTAATCGGTACCATTTTCTTAGATTCTGTATATATGAGTTAGCGTACAATATTTGTTTTTCTCTTTCTGGCTTACTTTACGCTGTATGACAGACTCTAGGTCTATCCACCTCATTACATATAGCTCCATTTCATTCCTTTTTATGGCTGAGTAATATTCCATTGTATATATATGCCACATCTTCTTTATCCATTCATCTGTTGATGGGCATTTAGGTTGCTTCCATGTCCTGGCTATTGTAAATAGTGTTGCAATGAACATTATGGTACATGTTTCTTTTGGGATTATGGTTTTCTCTGGGTATATGCCCAGGAGTGGGATTACTGGATCATACGGTAGTTCTATTTTTAGTTTTTTAAGGAACCTCCAAACTGTTTTCCATAGTGGCTGTACTAATTTACATTCCCACCAACAGTGCAGGAGAGTTCCCTTTTCTCACACCCTCTCCAACATTTATTGTTTCTAGATTTTTTGATGATGGCTATTCTGACCAGTGTGAGGTGATACCTCACTGTGGCTTTGACTTGCATTTCTCTGATGATGAGTGATGTTGAGCATCTTTTCATGTGTTTGTTGGCCATCTGTATGTCTTCTTTGGAGAAATGTCTATTTAGGTCTTCTGCCCATTTGTGGATTGGGTTATTTGCTTTTTTGGTATTAAGCTGCATGAGCTGCTTATATATTTTGGAGATTAATCCTTTGTCTGTTGCTTTGTTGGCAAGTATTTTCTCCCATTCTGAGGTTTGTCTTCTTGTCTTGTTTATGGTTTCTTTTGCTGTGCAAAAGCTTTTAAGTTTCATTTGGTCCCATTTGTTTATTTTTTTTTTATTTTATTTCCATTATTCTAGGAGGTGGTTCCAAAAGGATCTTGCTTTAATATATGTCATAGAGTGTTCTGCCTGTGTTTTCCTCTAGGAGTTTTATAGTGTCTGGCCTTACGGGGCTGCTTTTAACAAGCATGGATGTCAGATTTAAACAATGGGAACTTCTCTATGTGAGACATTAGAGTGAATAAAAAATTATTCCAGATCTGTAGGAAGATTGAGGATGTTCACTCTCTTTAGATAAATTATAATTTACAAGGTTTTCTTCCTTCTTTCCAATAATGATAAAAGCCTAGGCTCTGTTACTATCTGTGTGATTTTAGACAACATATTAATAGCTTTTCGCATGTTTCCTTATTTGTAAATATTTGTATCTATGAGGTTATCTCTTCAGCACTTTAAGAAATTCTTTACATGGAATTTGTTCCTTGGAAAATATTTTTATGCATTAGAAGTAGTTTAGAAGACACATAAAAGATAAATATATGGAAGGAAGAATCTAATTTGTATTTTTTCAGACATGGGTATACCCACACATAATCATCTTATCTTGATTTTTTTGGGAGGCAGGGGAAAAATCATTATTATCTTAAGTATATTAAGATAGTGTATAACTTAACAAAGAATAATGCCATATTACTATAAAAACGCTAAAGATATGAACAAATAATTCATGTATGTACAAACACAGAAAATTACAATTTGATTAAAAATGGATAAAATATGCAGTCTCTATTGTGATCAGAGAAACACTAAGTAAACAATAAAATCTCATTTTGTATACGTGAATTTATAAAGATTCAAAATCATAATAGGTAGAGGTGCATGTTTTAGAAAATGGACAATCTTTTTTAAAAAATTTCATTGAAGAAAGAATATTTCCATACCTGTGATTTATTCCAGGATTTCTGATACAAGAAAATGGACATTCTTATACATTTTTGGTAGAACTGTGATTATATTATTTCTAGAAGTCAATTTGGCATCATGTCTCAAAAGCCTATATATATATTTCTAATGCACTGTGAACCTGCAATTTATTTCTAGGAATTTATTCTATATAACCCACCACATATGTATAATATATGCACATACACATATTAATTGAATGCTGTCATTAACAGTGGGAAATCAACATAATATAAATCTCCATCAATATATTTCTCATGTCACCAATGAAACTGTTCCCCTCTTAGCTTTCCCCATTTCAGTCAGGGGACTTACTCAGATAAAAAAACTATTCTTGTTTCTTCTTCTCTCACTCTCCATGTAGGGTCAGTCCCAAGTCCACATGTTGATATCACAGAAAATAACAAAGGGACATAATGTATAAACTCACTTAAAACAATAGATGGCTTTATGTTAACAGCATCAGAAAAGTAAAAAGAAGGTGTGTATACATCTATACATATACATTGGCTCAGAGAGAAGGAATACAGAGCAGAGAGGCTAGATATAACTTCTTTTTTAGACGCTTGACTGGTATGGATAATTCTCTTTTTAGGACTAGAAGTTTTTTTTTTTAATACCAAGTTTGAACTTTGGGTAATAGCCTTATTCCCTGAAAGTAGCTTAGGACTTTTCTGTAAGGCACAAAAACGAGGGAGGTGAAGCTCTATCTAATATACTCATTTACCATTGAAATAGTTAGAATAATCATGTCCCATTGTTTTCATCACTTTGTTGTTGTTTTTATTATATTTGGATTTGAATACATTTTGAACCATCACGTAAGACCTGTTCTTTAACAGTGGTTGTCTTTAACAGCAATTGGAAGACATGTGACTTTCTTTCTATTGATATATGCTGTTTTGATAAAAATTTCTTCCAAATGTTTTTGGAATTTTTTAAACAGAAGTTTTAATTCTTGTGAAATATCATATACTAGCATGAATTATATTTTTCAAATTGGAAAGATGTGGTTAAGTGAGTGGGTTGGCTAAGTGTATATAGCAAGAAAATCAATATATAAAACATGAAAGCAGATGTACTGAATATATTGTGGTATTTGTCCAACTGGTTTTCCCCTAACTTTATGTTTTCACTCAGCTTACATAAAATGCAGGCTGCAAGCAAAACACAGTGCTGTCTAAATGTAGTTGTCATTGTGGCCTTACAAGTTTGATTAGCTCCATTAGCAGGAATGCCCTGCAGGGAACTTTAGATAAAAAAACATTAAAAACTTGGATTATCAACAAACTTTTAATTCTAGCTGAGTCTGGTGGCCAATTTAGAAATTGGTTGTCTCAAGCAATTGGATTTACTGGGGTTATTGTATCAGTATCATATCTGAGCTCTGCTTCTTTCTTTTTAGATACATGTAATAGACTTCACTGCCTTCCTCATTATTCTATTTCCATGGGATAATTTGGATTCCCATTGACAGCACTGTTCAGCCATGTGAAAAAGCATTCTTTATAAGGTGCTGGATGTAGCCAACAGGAGTCTTTTTAGTTTTTATTATTAATTGAATTAATGAAAACTTCATAGGGAAAAGGGAATAAAATACATCTGTTCATAGTGTCATATTCTGATTCTTATATTTGTTGTATTTTTACAAAATTTAGTGCTTTATAGGTTAATATGCTTTATGTAGAAGTCAAAAAGGATCAGATTGAATTTAGAGAAGTAACATTGCCTTCTTTGTACCATTCTCTGGTAAAAACATTCCAGAGATTTTATAGGTCATAATTTCAGATTTACAAATGATTTTTAAAATTACTTTCCCATAAAAGTTCTGTTTGATTTATAAAGTCAGTGTGATCCTACCCAGATTCAATCAGAGGTTTCCTCTTGATCTTCAATATTTAGATTTCTCATAACACTAGTGGCAGATAATAACATCTCTTCCATAGAATTCTTGAATGGACTATATTAAATGAATGTAGGTTAATCACCTGGAGTAGAATAGATGCTCAATACTAACAAACAAAACAAAACAAAATAAACCAACCAACCAACCAACCAACAAAACAAACAAAAAGAGAGGAGAGAGAGAGAGAGATGCCCCATTTATCACCATCCCTTCCCCCTGACATTGAACCAATTCTCTTTTCCTCTGAACCTCTGTGGCACTGGGGACTGTGCCATTTCTTTGCCACATGTCACTTACTACCTGGTATTTCTAATGTTCTTAGCATTCATAGTTTGAATGCATCATGTTTCACACCAAATCTGTTCCTCTTCCAGGATTTCTATCATATGAGTGATAGAACACCGTCCAAACAGGTGTTCAAGCACAAACTGGGCATCATGTGAGACTCTCCCATCTGCCTCGTCAACAGTAAATGTGAAGTCCTGTGCCATCTCAATATCTCTGTCCCCTGCCACTTCCTGACATCTTTCCTTAGCTCAAGGTTTGATCACATCTTGCCTGGATTACTGCTACAGCTTTCCAGAACTGGTTGGATTCCAGCATTGTTCACGTTTAATCCATTTTCCTTCACACAGCCCAAATGATATTTGCTAAAATGCAGATATGACCTTTTTACTTTTCTGCTTAAAATGTTCCAATGGTTCTGAAATACTTTAAAAATAAAGTCCAAATTTCCTAGCATGGCATACGAAACATTTTATGATCTAACCCCTACCTAGCTACCCAGCCTCATATCTGGGAACTTTTCCATTGTCCGCTCTAAGTTGCTCCCATACTGAGGTGAACACAGATATTGCCTATGTTGATGAATGTGGAATGGGACTTTTCCTTTCGTCTTAGAATTTCTGCTAAAGCCTCAAAGTTAAGGGCAGTAGGCAATAGGTATTTACGACTTATAAGGAGAACTGCTAGACATTTCTATAGAAGTGCCTAAATGATAATAATGTAAGTTTGTGACATCAGTTTCCATCACCCACATCCAACCTATACAAAAGTTAGAAATTCAAAAAACAGTTTATTGGAAAGTGTTGGTAGATGGTGCTGTGGTATTTCCCTTCCTCTCACCATGCAAATCAGGGTGACTACATCCTCATCCCCAAAACGTGGGAGGAGTCATCAGAAGTTTCACTTACAGAGGCTGGAGCTGTCTAAAAGAGGGGAACTCGTGTCTCTCGCTGTATGTTTACTGTACTGTGTATTGCTAGCTTGGGCTCTAGTATGTACTGGAGCGGAGAGTTGAGAGAATTCTTCCAAGATTATAAACACATGAACATAGAGCCTGGTGTTTACATTCCCCTGGTGAAGTTGAAGGTAGGAAGCTGACTGGAGTACCAATGTGAAGAAGACGAGGCAACAGCTGGTAGAAGCCGCATTTGTCAGAGCAAGAATATGGGAGTTTCCTGTAGGCCAAGTGGATGTTATGGAGGGAGCACCCAACTCCTGCAGAGGTGAGGAGAAGCCCTGTACCTCCAGTGGCAGGAGTTTGGAGGGCTTGCCAAAAATCCATGGAGTGTGTGTCTGTTGGGAACAAATGCGGTGCATAGGACCCTGCAGAGGCCAGGGATGGTCTCTAGAGAACATCCAAGCATCTTGTGAAGCAACCAGAATTTGTATGCTCTCCATAATGCAGTGCCTGATATCTAGCTGGGGTCAGCCAAGAGAGCACTACAAGCATACCTGCACAATATGAAAACCTCTGCCACCTGTCTTCTAATCCCTTCTCCCCTTATTCCCTACCTTGCAGAAGCTTGGAGAGTTGGAGAGGAGACAGAGCAGGGAAAGTGAAGAGATGGACCAAGCTCCCTACCCACCACAGGTCTGGGAGGCTTCAGCTCGGGAGAGGAGAGAAAGTATGCTTAACCCATTCCTTCAATAAGCATTTATTGAGCATTTATTGTATACCTGCCGCTGTTCTAGGCACAGGGAATACAATAGTGAACAAAAAAAGAAAGATCTTTGTCTTTACAGACCTTATAACCTTACAGAGGAAGAGAAATGATCAAATTAAAGTAGTAAAAGTAAGTTACATATGTAGAAATTAATATGTGCTATGAGAGAAAAAAGTAGGAAAGGGGAGAGGACATGTTGGAAGAGGGAGAGTGTTAAGAGTGGAAGAGATGAGAAATGTTTGCCAACCATGGACAACCAGATTTGCTGAGGCTTGATTGTAGGGGATGAGAGACAGGGCAGACTCGCGTGAATTTTGGCGTGAGCAACTAAAGGATGAAACTCTCATTATCTGAGAAGGGCTCTACTCTAGGAGGAACAGGTTGGGAGCAGGCTGATTTGAGACATCCAATTGCAGATGTTATACAGGCAGTTGCAAGGGAGAAGTTGGGGCTAGAGAGGGAAATGTTGACGCAGTCAGTGTGCGGATGTCATTTAAAGCTGTGAGACTGAAGTTTGGATTTATATGGCTCTAGAATTTTTAATACCTGAAATTAAAACTATTTTTAGAGCTGAAAGTGACTGGAAAGCTATCAGTGTGTCCCAGGATGGTATTAAGGGGCTGGCATTTGAGGAAAATTCAAAGAAGTGTGTTAAACTCAGCGATAGAAGCAAGAGAAGGTTTCCTATTTGTGTCCCATCAAAATCAGCTCTTTCAGCAAACCCATGACACTCTAAACGTACCTTGCTCTCTCAGATCTTCCCATGTTTGCATGTGATTTTCCCAGCTGAGTATTCACCACATTACCTCTAATTATCTTCACCTGGAGAGCTAAAGTACATTTTTCTAAAGTGCGCTTTTCTAATGCTATATGGGAAGCGTTTTCCTACTCTGCTGGTTGAATCAGTTTCCTTCCTATGAGCGCTAAGACCCTTCCCTTTATGACACTGTTTCCTTGTTCTTTGTCCCTTTCTAAACTGGAAGGGCAGGGCACCTGTCTTCTTACCCTCTCCATCTCTCGTGTCTAGTATAGGACCCTGAATAGTATATGCCCAATATATCATTATGAAATGTAAGCAAGCAGGTTAAGGGCAGAGATCATGCTTTATATGTTGTATTGCTTCCTATGGTGCTTGAGTAACTTGTATCACACTTAGGAATAAGTTGGTCAGGTCAGTGATGTATAAGGAAGGCTGCTGGTCTGTTTTTCTTGTATTGGGTAGCATACACTTGATAGTGTTAGACAGGCAGAGTCCCATTTGCTTTAAATACTGGAGAGTTTATCTCTAAAGTTTGTGAAGATGACAGAAGGATTTGTTGAGAATGACTGAACCAATGTTCTGCAATAAAAATTGTGTACATTTATCTTATGTATAAATTGCAGTGCCTCTGAATTCTATACTTAGGTATTTCTCACTGACAACAATATATACTCAAGTTATCATCTTTCTTTTGGTCTGTGCTCTTCTTTTCCTCAACCATTTCCAGTGGTGTTCACTTCTGGCATCACTGTTATACAGGTTCTGTGCTGGGATTGTTCTGATGTGGTTCAGGATTAGATGTAGGTGAATAGTACAGAACACTTAAAATAACAGTTACTTAAATAACAGTTGTTTATTTTTTTTTTAATGTAAAATGAATCCCAAAGTAGATAGTAGAGGGTGGATTTGGTGTCCCCATAGTCACTAAGGATGCAGACTTTTATCTCAATTTCTGCTTCTCCATGTGTCTACCATGTGCCTCCAACTTCAAGGTCACCTCATAGTCTAAGAAGGTTTTTGATGTGCTAGTCATTGTGTCCCAGTTACAGACCACAGGAAGAAGAAAGGGAAAAAGGAATGATAACAGGGAATTTCCTTTTGAAGGAGGCGGCTGCCCTTCATCAGACTTTCCAGGAGTCCCAATCAACATTTCTGTTTACATCTTATTTTTCAGAAGCAGTCACATGGCAACTGCTTGCTCTAGTAGAGGCTAGGAAATGCTGTCTTTTGTTTAAAACTGGGGTTCTATTCTATACAAAAAAGGAGATTGGTAGCAACTAGAAAATACAGTGTCTACCATGGCTGTATTCATGTATCAGGTTTACTCTTTCCTACTTTGTCCCTTATTTTACTCCATGTCCCCTTAAATACAAAATCTTTACTTAATGATTTCCACAAAATGCCACATTTCTCTCTAATCTGCTCTGACAATCCTGGCTTGCTGCTTTGTTTGTTCTCAGAGGAGTAGCTTTGGTTGGCCTGCCTGGCCCTGATGCTCTCTTTCTAACCTCAATGCTCTGTCTTGCATCTGTGTTCTCAGAGCCAGCTGTGTTCTCCTTGGAGGGCAGGGACAAACAACAGGGCTTTCTTTCACTCTCTTTACATTAAAATAATATCTTTCTTGTCAGAATCTGAGCTGAAAATCACACCTTGGCTTTGCATTATGTTAATACTTCCTGTGGCCAAAGGATGGGCAAGTGGAGAGCCTCATTGTGACCTGAAGTGGCAGCAGACTGTGGCTCATTTGTGTCAGGTGCCCTTCCTTGTTGCTTCCGATTCCTGGGTGGGCCACCCCTTCCTTCCCTGGCGGTCACATTCTGGCACATCTAGACACAGCCCCTGCAGTGGTTGCTGCTGCCTTGGTGAAGGGTCCCTTAGAAAGACAAGCTCTTGATGCTCCACACCAACATCACACAAAGCTCTATGATTCTAATCAAAGATTTGGGTAACTATGTCGAATTCCAATGCAGATGGTGGACAATGGAAACTATTTTATAGACAGGACTTTTTCATAGTCAATAGAGGACCATCCCAGACATTCTGTCTTTATGGGGGTGCCTTGCTCTGTTGCTCCTGTATATTAAGTTCTTTCTAAGTGAGAGTGCCTTTTCTCTGAACACCTTTGAAGTAACCTCCTCTCCTAACCATGGGGACTGGTTTCATACCAGAACCTATTCCTACCCTGACTCCTCCAGCAGTTTATTTCTCCTTGTCTCAGTTACTTGGAAAAAGATAGCACCCAGGAGAGTTCATAGTCACCCATGACATTCCAAGTCACCCATGACACTCTAAGACATCCCACAAAATGATCCAGAGTAGATACTTCAAGTTTCCCCATCAGTGTGAATTTATTTTGATTGTGTAGTAGGTACTTGTACCCCTTCTTCCTGACACACACTCACACACAGACAGACATACACACACACATACGCATATATACACATCTCTCTACCAAAGAGGAACAGTATGAGTCTACCCATAAGGTGGTAAGCAAATTACCTGAGATTTTCATGCCACAAGATTCACTGAGGAAAGCTTTGGGGAACTTTAGTACTGTGGGCCACGTGCCCACATTTTTCATTCTGATATAGGATTACCATATGTTTTAATAGTAAGCAGCATTGGAAGAAATCTGTGTATGTGCTGGCTCTGTGACCCAACATTGGTTTGTTTTGTTGATTTTGTGGCACACTTGTTTGGAAGCGAAGGTGTACTGATCTAGAAATAGGAAATATTCTCAGAAGAGGTGGTTTTGGAAGGTTTTGTGTTTCGTTATAGCTTAAAGTAGAATGTGAGCATCTAAAGATCTCAAACGGGAGAGATAGGATTGAATTATCATAAATAGTTTAGCTATTCTATGGAGTTGTTTGCATTGTTGGAGAACATTTTATTCACACCACAAAATAACATCTTGATAAAATAAAAACTTGATATATGGTTAACTTTTCTTAAATAGGCTTTATTTTTTAGAGCAGTTTTGGTTCAAAGCAAAATTGAGCAGGAGGTACAAGACTTCCCATATACCCCATGTATGGTTAACTTTTTTTGTTTCTTTCTTTTTTTTTTTTTTTTGCTGTGTGCGGGCTTTCTTTTAGTTGCGGTGAGTGGGGGCTACTCTTCGTTGTGGTTCATGGGCTCCTCATTGCCATGGCTTCTCTTATTGTGGAGCATGGGCTCTAAGCGCTCATGCTGTAGTAGTTTTAGCATATGGGCTCAATAGTTGTGGCTCATGGGCTTAGTTGCTCCGTGTCATGTGGGATCTTCCTGGAGCAGGGATCGAAACTGTGTCCCCTGCATTGGCAGGCGGATTCTTAACCACTGAGCCACCTAGGAAGCCTGTATGGTTAACTTTTAAGGTGAAGTATTGATTCCTGTTCCTGCCACCAAATTAAAATGAAATTCACTTCACCGTTGGATTTTAGTACTCTTGAAGTTAACGTACTAGTGACCACTGGGGATAATCATTAACTTCTAGGACACAGAATGATTTCAGCATAACAGTATTCTCTTTCTGTTCAGTGTTTACTGTTTGGTAACCCAAAATGCTGTTTTTGTATTGAAATGATGCACTCATAATTTGCATTAGGAATGGCTTAATTCATATGCAATCCCTTTATCCATTTAGTGAGTGAATATTTTAAAGTGAAATTAATTTAGTTGTCTTTACATTGTTATACCTCAATTAAAATAATCAGGTATTTAATGAAAGGGAATACTATAACTTTGCTATTGAAAGGTACTTGTTGTGTGGACCACTCCTGAAGTAGAAACTATAATCTTGATATTGCTTTATCTACCTAAATAAAGGCAGATAAAGAATGAGCTCTGCTACTGTAAATTGTACTTGGGCTGATGATTTTTCTGAAGATGTCTTAGAGATTCCATTTATCACTGAGAAGTAAATGTTAGTGCCATTGCTTCTTGGTGAGTTCTAAAGCTTACTCTGAGAGCTTGGAAACTTCCACTCCACCATTTTATCATGTGTGGGATGATGAGTTTTCTTTAGGGAACAGTTTTTTTAATCTGATAAAGTAATGACTTGCATTTTTCATACTTTTCCCCTTGAACCTTCTAACTCTCTTGAGTGTTATATTGTGTTTCTGTAACTGAGTGGAGAAATATACATAAAGATTATTTTAAAAAATATTCTGCCTTATTTTTTTGTGCTCATTTTCCCCCTTTGAGCTATTATATTAAAATTTCTGGACTTCATATGTATAAATTAAAATGCTTTTCTTTCTTTCTCTACCCTTTTTAAAATCTTCATAAAGATTCTTCTCATATCCCTTAAATGTTGTTATCTTCTTAGAAGAAAGAAACCTGGCCTAAATTGTCACGTACTTTTTCCTTGAATATTTGCCTGGAGTGGAGAATGCTTTGCAAAGTCTAAGAATTTTGCCAAATATGGCACATGCATTATATCCCTTCTTTCGACAATTCATTCACCATCTCTGTATTGAAGAATAAATCTTCCAGGCACTGTTCTAGGCACTGATAAGTTAAGTGAAACAGATATGGTTGAGGGCTGAAGGAGTTTACAGTGCAATGGGGGAGACAGATTTGTGAGTCAGCTACAGGCATATGTTGGAGATATAGCGAGTCTGGTTCCAGACCACTGATATTAGGCGAATATTGCAATAAAGTAAGTCATACAAATATTTTGGTTTCCCAGTGCCTATAAAAGCTATGTTTATACTGTAGTGTAGTCTGTTAAGTGTGAAATAGTATTATGTCTAAAAAACAATATACATACCTTAATTAAAAAATAATTTATTACTAAAACATGCTAACCATCATCGGAGCCTTCAACAAATCATGATCTTTTTGCTGATGAAAGCTCTTGCCTCAGTGTTGATGCTGATGACTGATCAGTGTGGTGGTTGCTGAAGGTGGGGGTGGCTGTGGCAATTTCTTAAAATAAAACAACAATGAAGTCTGCCACATTGATTGACTCTTCTTTCATGAAGGATTTCTCTGTAGCACGCAATGCTGTTTGATAGCATTTTACCCACAGGAGAACTTCTTTCAAAATTGGAGTCAATTGTGTCAAACCCCATGGATGCTGTGTCAATTAAGTTTATGTAATGTTCTAAATCCTTTGTTGTTATTTTAACACTCTTCACAACATCTTTACCAGGAGTAGATTCCATCTCAAGAAACTACTTTCTTTGTTCATCTGTAAGAGGCAACTTCTTTTTTTTTTTTTTTTTTAATTTTATTTATTTATTTATTATTTTTTGGGGGATACACCAAGTTCAATCATCTGTTTTTATACACATATCCCCGTATTCCCTCCCTTCCTTGACTTCCCCACCTCGAGTCCCCCCCCACCCTCCCTGCCCCAGTCCTCTAAGGCATCGTCCATCCTCGAGTTGAACTCCCTTTGTTATATAACAACTTCCCACTGGCTATCTATTCTACAGTTGGTAGTATACATATGTCTGTGCTACTCTCTCGCTTTGTCTCAGCTTCCCCTTCACCCCCTGCCCCCTCCCAAACCTCGAGTTCTCCAGTCCATTTCTCTGTATCTGCATCCTTGTTCTTGTCACTGAGTTCATCAGTACCATTTTTAGATTCCGTATATGTGAGTTAGCATACAATATTTGTCTTTCTCTTTCTGACTTACTTCACTCTGTATGACAGACTGTAGTTCTATCATTACATATAGCTCCATCTCATCCCTTTTTATAGCTGAGTAATATTCCATTGTATATATATGCCACATCTTCTGTATCCATTCATTTGTTGATGGGCATTTAGGTTGCTTCCATGTCCTGGCTATTGTAAATAGTGCTGCAATAAACATTATGGTACAAGTTTCTTTTGGGATTATGGTTTTCTTTGGATATATGCCCAGGAGTGGGATTACTGGATCACATGGTAGTTCTATTTGTAGTTTTTTAAGGAACCTGCATATTGTTTTCCATAGTGGCTGTACCAACTTACATTCCCACCAACAGTGCAGGAGAGTTCCCTTTTCTCCACACCCTCTCCAACATTGGTTGTTTCCAGATTTTGTGATGATGGCCATTCTGATTGGTGTGAGGTGATACCTCATTGTGGCTTTGACTTGCATTTCTCTGATGATTAATGATGTTGAGCATCTTTTCATGTGTTTGTTTGGCCATCTGTATGTCTTCTTTGGAGAAATGTCTATTTAGGTCTTCTGCCCATTTGTGGATTGGGTTATTTGCTTTTTTGGTATTAAGCTTCATGAGCTGCTTGTATATTTTGGAGGTTAATCCTTTGTCCGTTGTTTCATAGGCAGTTATTTTTTCCCATTCTGAGGGTTGCCTTTTAGTCTTGTTTATGGTTTCTTTTGCTGTGCAAAAGCTTTTAAGTTTCATGAGGTCCCATTTGTTTATTCTTGATTTTATTTCCATGATTCTAGGAGGTAGGTCAAAAAGGATCTTGCTTTGATGGATGTCATAGAGTGTTGTGCCTATGTTTTCCTCTAGGAGTTTGATAGTGTCTGGCCTTACATGTAGGTCTTTAATCCATTTGGAGTTTATTTTTGTGTATGGTGTTAGGAAGTGTTCTAATTTCATTCTTTTACATGTTGCTATCCAATTTTCCCAGCACCACTTATTGAAGAGGCTGTCTTTTTTCCATTGTATATTCATGCAAGAGGCAACTTCTTATCCATGAAAGTTTTATCACGAGATGGCAGCAATAAATTCCTGTCTTCAGGCTCCATTTCTAATTCTAATCCTCTTGCTATTTCTGCCATATCTGCAGTTACTTCCTCCACTGAAGTCTTGAACACCTCAGAGTCATCCATGAAGGTTGTAGTAATCAACTTCTTCCAAACTCCTGTTAATGTTGATATTTTAACCTCTTCCCATGAATCATGTATATTCTTAATGGCATCTTAGAATTGTAAATCCTTTCCAGAAGGTTTTTAGTTCAGTTTGCCCAGATCCATCAGAGGAATCGCTGTTTATGGCAGCTATAACCTTATGAAATGTGTTTTTTTTAATAAAAAAGAAAATTTGTTGAAGACAAGAATAATCTATTTTTATACTTTGGTGATTTCCATATAAAAACAGTAAATTTTTTTTGTTATAATGATTGACTAAATTATAATTCTTTTCTCTGTTATTATCATTTAGAAGTGTCCAATATGCAACATAAAATTCCTTGAAGTTCTGCTTTTGTTTTTTGTTGCAACTTCAAATATATTACTTAGAAGAATTTAAAAGTAGATAATCTGGTTGTATTTAGGTCTTTCCGCTCAAAGTTCTTGCTGATAAGGAGCGGCAGCAGCATCTGAGAGTTTGGTGGAAATGCAAAATCTCATGCCCCACCCCAGATCTACTGAATCAGAATCTGCACTTTAACAAGATTCCCAAGGGATTCACATTCGTAAAATGTGTTTCTTAAATAATAAGACTTGAAAGTGGAAATTATTTCTTGATCCATGGGGTGCAGAATGGATGTTGTGTTAGCAGGCATGAAACCATTAATCTCATTGTACATCTCCATTGGAGCTCTTGGTTGACCAGGTGCACTGTCAATGAGCAGTAATATTTTGAAAGAAATTTTTTTTTTTCTGAGCAGTAGGTCTCAGTAGTGGGCATAAAATATTCAGTAAATTATGTTGTAAACAAATGTGCTGCCATCCAGGCTTTGGTGTTCCATTGATAAAGCACAAGTAGATTTAGCATAATTCTGAAGGGCCATAGGATTTTCAGAATTGTAAATGAGCATTCACTTCAACTGAAAGTCACCAGCTGCATTAGCCCCTAGCAAGAGAGTCAGCCTGTTCTTTGAAGCTTTGAAATCAGGCATTGACTTCTCCTCTATAGCTATAAGAGTCCTAAATGGCATCTTACTCCAATAGGATACTGTATTGTCTGCATTGAAAATCTGTTGTTTAGTGTAACCATCTTTATTCACTACCTTAGCTAGATATTCTGAATAACTTGCTGCAGCTTCTACATCAGCACTTGCTGCTTCATCTCGTACTTTTATGTTATGGAGATGGCTTCTTTTCTTACATCTCATAAACCAGTTTCTGCTGCCTTCAAACTTTTCTTC
Organism: Hippopotamus amphibius kiboko; assembly: GCF_030028045.1. Lineage (NCBI taxonomy): Eukaryota > Metazoa > Chordata > Mammalia > Artiodactyla > Hippopotamidae > Hippopotamus > Hippopotamus amphibius. The sequence continues at coordinate 55,485,772 of NC_080188.1, forward strand.
TGCAGCTTTCTCACCTCTCTCAGCCTTCATAGAATTGAAGAGAGTTAGGGCCTTGTTCTGGATTAAGCTTTGGCTTATAGGCATGTTGAGGCAGCTTTGATCTTCTGTCTAGATCACTAAAACTTTCTTCATATCACCAACAAGGCTGTTTCGGTTTCTTATTATTTGTGTGTTCACTGGAGTAGCATTTTTAATTTCTTTCAAGAACAAAAACATGTCCTTTGCAATCACAGTTTGGTTAACTGTTTAGTGCAAGAGATCTAGCTTTTGGCCTAACTTGGCTTTGGACATGCCTTCCTCACTAAGGTTAATAAGTTTTAGCTTTTGATTTAAAGTAGGAGACATGTGACTCTTCCTTTCATTTGAACACTTAGAAGCCACTGTAGGATTATTAACTGACCTAATTTCAATATTGTTGTGTCTCAGGAAATAGAGATGCCTGAGGAGAGGGAGAGAGCTGGGGGAACAGCCAATCAGTGGAGGAATCAGGACACTCAGTATTTATTGATTAAGCTCTCCATCTTATATGGGCAGGGTTCGTGGTGTTCCAAAACAATTACAATAGTAACATCAAAGATCACTGATCACAGATCACCATAACAGATATAATAATAATGAAAAAGTTTGAAATATTGTGAGTATTACCAAAATATGAGACAGAGACATGAAGTGAGCACATGCTGTTGGAAAAGTGGCACTGATAAACTTGCTTGATGCAAGGTTGTCAGAAATCTTCAATTTATTAAAGAAAATGTGATACCTGAGAAATGCAATAAAATGAAGTGCAGTAAAACATGATGTGCTTGTATTATAGTCCTGTGGGATAAAAGCTATGATTTCAGAAGCAGGCTGCCTTTGAGTTGAGTTTTGAAAGAGTGGGTAGGAATTAGCTTGAAAACAGAAAGAAAAAAGGTATTTGAATGGAGGAAGGTCTGAAACAGTGTATATGTTTAAAGCATTTTAAATCCATAGATGTGGATTAAAGGGAAGAAGCATGTGAAGGATGGATAGAAGAAGTTACAGTAGGTAGGTGCCTGATCATGAAGAGCTTTGTGCACAAGCAGAGAATTTTAACTCTAATGTGAAAATTAAGGGGATATACAAAAGAATTTTTAAGCAGAGGAAAGAAATGAAATTTACATTTTAGAAACATCATTCTGGTAGCAGTTCAGAGCAGAGGAAGCAGGGCAGACTGAGGGAAGCCCATCTAATTATGACCTTACTGCAATATCCAGGGGAAAATAGATGAGGACTTTAAGGAGTAGAAAAGAAAGGACAGACTAAAGAGACATTAAATTGATGTCTCTAGTCTATATTCTACATCCCTGGATGAGTGAATGGGTTGGTCATTCTAGTCCACAAGATAGGAAATGCAGGGAAAAAACAAACAAACAGGTCTTTGGGGAAAGATGATATTTTATTTTGGACATGTTCAGGTAAAAGTGACAATGCCATAGCCACAGTGGAGACATTCACTCTAAAATTAAATATATGTGTCTGAAACCAGTAGAGGATTCGGAGCTAAAGATATGGACTTGGGAGTCATCATTGTATATGTGGATACTGAAGCTTTGGTATCAATGAGGAAACAAGACTTTTGGGAAATCTTGACATTTATGATGCATACGGGAGATGATTTAATGAAAGACAGGGAAAACAAATAACCCTGAGCACTTTATTTTGTACATCCACATTATCTGTGAACTTATGTCATAAGTGGCAAGTTTTCAATATAGTTCTGAGAGAAAGAATTGGGGGAGGAGGAGGGAGGGTTGAAGGAAGAAAGTTTGGATGAAGCCTGGTGTCTTTAGAATATTTTGTGAAGCTATGGCACCAAAAAGAACATATGATAACACACTAGATCCTTTTCCTGTAAGCCTTGGGGTCAAATCTGATTTACTTTAGGAATATCCAAAGGTATTTCAAATTATCTCCATTGTATATTTTGAAGTTTTTTTCTAGGATTTTCATAAAGCTCCATTTTGGACCTTGAGAGCTTGTTTGGAGGTTCTAGCAGGGGAGCGCAGCTACTCGTATACCCTTGACCGAAGAACGGTCCTCCTGTATTGGGGAAGGTCGTCCTCTTCGACCGAGCGCGCAGCTTCGGGAGGGACGCACATGGAGCAGTGAGGGAGGAAGGGGACACCCGCCTAGCCAGCCAGATCAGCCGAATCAACCCTGGCGATCAATGGGGTGACAGATGTCGCAGCCAGATCGCCCTCACATCCTCCATTTTGGGATAGTCTTTCAGCCTATGCTGGGGCAGACATACTTCCTTGGGCTATACCTGAATTGGTCCAGGTGCTCAGAGGCCTTTGGAAATCACATTGAATTTTCAGAATCACCTGCACATATTAGTTAGTGCTATTTGGTATAAACTTGTAAGCCTATTATTGATCAGGGACTAAATCTGACTCTAAAGAAACAAAAGGACAACAGTGCCATAATACTCACACTGGCTGTACCAGGCCTCCGTACTGATTTATCCAGGGCTTTGAGTATTAAGAATACATGGAAGAATCCAAATTCAGGACATCTGAGAGTGTTTATTTAAGAACTTTATAATTCCGGCCTCAGGATATAACACTTGACACCATGTGGACAGGAGAAGCTATTTTCTTGGTATAACAGAAATATGACTTTATGAGTTTTGCTCAGATAGCCCATTATTTCTTCCTCTCCCCAGCACCTTTTAATTTGCAATGATGTCCTCAGATCGTAGTCAACACTCTTACTTTTCTTGTATATCCCTCTAATGACTCTCCTTTATGTTCATAAAGATGTGCAATCTGTCTCCAATTATTACTTTCTTATGGGTGGGAAATTCTTGTCATGTTTATAAATTGGGTATAATCTAGAACCCTTACAAATACTGTGTAGATGTAGCTATTGCCTTTATTTGGCAGGTTTTTGTTTTTGTTTTTGGTTGTTGTTAACATTTATGAATAAACTTTCTAAAACTTTCCAGCTCTTCCTCTTAGTAAAATTATGAGAAGGAAAGATTAGCCATGCGCTGCTAAGGTAGGTAGTCTTAATGAGAAGGAATAGCAAAAATTATAAAAAAGGAGATAATTAAAGTACTGCTCATGTCTTTGGACAAGACAATTGAGAGAAGACATGCAAGAGGTGAAAATGGTTCAGTGAAAACAAAAGCTCAAGGCTAATAATAGGAACGTGGCATTTACTTTTACTTTTGTATTTAATCCCATCAGACAGTCTCCTGGGCAAAACTGTCCAGTAAGCAGTCAGCAGCCAACTTCACGCTTTCTTTCTACCTGGGTTAGGCTTGCCTTCTTTTTATGAGCAGCAGATGGAAGGCTCAATTAATGGTAGAGCTAATGTCATAGAAAAAAAAATGTTGTCCAAAGACTAAAGAAGTCCCTTGAGCTCTAATAAAAAGCAATGATGAGTGTCCAGGTGGCATGCACATCTCAAATTTTGTGGAACAGGATTTACTGATAAAAACTTACAGAGATAAGAATAGTAGCAGGAGTGGGTACTCTTGTTCCCCTTGCACTTTGGGGCCACCGATAGATATGGCAGCACCAGACATCAGATTCCAGGAGAGGGAGCCTGGCTGTGAGTCTATAAACTGTCTGCTTGGGGAACACCAGCTCCTGCCCTGGCAAACTCAGGGGTACAGTAAAGGACCACATGGTAGAAATTTGGTGCCTTGCCCCGCTTTTTATCTCAGCACCAGGTTGGGAGAACATCAACCTTTCCTTAGGCCTCATCAAGGGTTGGGACGCTAGCCTCGTGATGGCAGCTCCTGTGCTTTGGTGGCCTGGTCCACAGACTCAGCATTCTGTGGGGATTGCTTTTAGCACCTGGCTCAGGTGTTTCTTGGTGCTCTAAAACTTCCTTTCTGAGTGGCCAGTCTGTGCCAATCAGTCTTGGATAAATTAACCTTTCCCTCTTATGTGTCCTCCTATAATCTCTATTAAGTACTCAAGCAACTATACGGCAGGCGTCGAGAGGAAGAAATCCTTGGAACATCACAGTCCCTTCCACGTGGTACTGAGAGTCACAATTGGAACTGCCTTACAGCACAAGAGAAACTTGATTTTCAAAGAAACTTCGTGTTGATTTAAAAAATGCTTCTTTGATGAATTGTTTGTATTTTTCACTTTGTAGCACTAGCTCAAGAGCTCTAGTTCTTGGCAAATCCGTTGGCTAAGCAATTTAAAGTTTATAGAACTAACAGTTAATGGGTGCTTATTATGTGCCAGGCATATAATGGGGGCACTGTCATTATGTTTACGCTGCAGATTAGAAATTAACTAACTAACCCAGGGTTACAGCCAATAAGTGGTCAAGTCAAAATTCAAGACCAAATAGGTATACCTCGATTCAAAGCTTGCTAAAATCATGGCTTGTGAAAATACAAAGCCCCACACCTAGATTTATACGAATTTTCATATACTGCAATGGTTTTTACTTCCTCCTGATTCCTATAACACGTCATCTCATCTTGACTCACACATGAAATTTGCATCTCTTTGACTTTTACCCCAAATTGCCCACACAAAACTAATTAGTAAACAGAATTTACAGAGGATTTCATGGAGGAGTCACAAAACGGTTTATATTACTGTAACAGATGTCTTTGTCAGCATAGGTGTTACCATTAAAAAATATTCACCCTTGGTCTTGTTACTGTGAAGAGATTCTATCCATCCCAGCCTCTCGTGCCCTATTGCCCTTTTCTTTCTTCTCTTAGCTTCTCTCCTTTTTGCAACTCCCTTTTAGGAGTAAGCAAGCAAGCAAGAAAAGCAACTAACCAAAAGCAAATTTCTTCCTTCCTTCCTTCCTTCCTCCTTTCTTTCTTTTTCTTTCTTCCTTTCTCCCTTCCTCCCTTCCTCCCTTCCTCCCTTTCTCCCTTCCTCCCTTCCTCCCTTCCTCCCTCCGTCTTTCTTTTTCTTTCTTACTTTCTTTCTTTCTTTTTCTTTCTTTCTTTCTTTCTTTCTTTCTTTCTTTCTTTCTTTCTTTCTTTCTTTCTTTCTTTCTTTCTCTTTCTTTTTCTTCTTTCTTTCTTTTTCTTTCTATTTTAAACAAAGCAACTCTCCTTTTCCTTTGATACTTTGGCATCAGCCGAAGCCAAGGCCCTCAGTATCCTACCTTCTAACCCAGGTAATTATGGATGTATCCTTCTCCCATCTGCTCTCCCCTTAAAAGCATTCACACGCTAAGATGACCAAATTTTCTAATGAACACTCAATTCACTGTAGAGATTGGGCTCTGTCTGCCTACATCCAGCTTTTCCTCAGCGTGGCTACCTACATTGCTCTGCCCCATCTCAAAGCCTTTCAGACTGAAAAGTTCAGGAAGGGGAAAAGGAAGATGGAGGGAAGTGGTTGGAAATGGGAGGGAGGGAAGGAGGCTTCATATTTTGGGGAGATTACTTTGCCTGTAGACTTTTGAAATGCAAGTTAAATTTTCTTTTTAAAGATGTCTGTCTGCATTCACTACCTTTAAACTCTTTATCTCCATAAGCTTTTCTTTTGCTTTAACTCAGATAATGGTCTCAAAAGATCAAAGAGCAAAGATAAGTGGTGGGGAGGAGATCTTGGGGTAGAGTAGCAGTGTTATATGCTTTCCTTTAAATATCTTATATGGTACAACCTATAGGGTTAGAAAATAGCTTTCTGAAATCTTTTTTAAGAATAGAGGAGAAAGACAGTTGAAATATCTAGTACTCATATGTTGCTAGATTTTTTTTTTTAGAGGTGACTTTTTAAGTCCTAGAAAAGTGCAGATTATTAATTTATAAAAAGGGCATTATTCTGAGGATTGTAGGGTCCCTTTCTTATTCATTAACAACATGGTCCATGATCTAAGGCTGTCACAGTCTACAAATTGGGTGGTAATTGTAAAATTAGCCATGTTCATCCTTCAGATTCAATTTATTTGTCAGTTTACAAATGGATTAATTTTGGTTTGATTGGGTCTGCTTTTCTTTTTCAGAGTAAATTATTAGTGAATATGCTAAACATCTTTCAGAATACCCTTTACCAAACTCTCTTATTCAGCATAACTAGGTAATAAGGAACTTGTAGTTCATCAAATGTTTTAGGTAATTGTCACTAAAACATAGATTACTGATTTTCCAATAAATGTAGTAAGTTCTTTAAAAATTATGTTGCACTTAATGTAACTTCTGTAATAATAAATTGAGTGCTTACTATGCTGTCTATTGTAGGTTCTTAAATGAATGTAAAATGTAATAAATATAGCCCTTGTCTGCTGGCTGCTCACAGCCTGAGGGAAGCACACAGTTCATCTCATCTATGTGTACATCGGTGCACAGAGATGCTCTAAGAGCACTGAGAACTAAGGGATTCATTTGGCTTGAATGGTTTTGAGGGGGTGATGACTGTACCCTGGGAAGATAAGTAGGGTTTGGTTGGCAGAGAGAAAAACAGGCATAGTAGGTGGAGTAGTGCAATATGGAGGTGAGAAATGTTGAGGGGAATATGTTTAGAAAATAGCTAGTAGTCTAGTGTGGCTGAAGTGTAGTTACGCTGGGGCTGGTGGTGGTAGGTAAGGCAGGAAAGGTAGACCAAGTCCCAGCTGCAAGGTAAGCAGGTTTTTAAAGACAATGTTAAATAGTTGACACTTTATTGTGAAAGCCAATGTTCCACTGAATACAGGTGTTTGGTAAACTTTTTTCCCCAAAAGACTATAAACAAACAAGTTTGGAAAATCCTGTATATGTCCTTCTCTCAGGCATTCACAATACATGGCAGCACATTAAAGCTTCAGGAAAATCCTGCGGTAAAGACTTATTTTATCTTGTTTAACATAGTGTTTCCCAAATGTACTTAACCATGAAAACTTTTCTTCTAGAACCTTTAGTAATATGTTGAAGGATCCTATATTTCATGCAACATAGTTTGGGAAAAATTTCAGCCTTTTCTTTAAGCAATGGATTAGAATAAAAAGTGTTTAGGGCAGTGCCATGATCAAATCTATATTTCAGGAAGGAATAAAATATAACCTTCTTTTAACTCAGATTTTTCATGTATTTCAAGATATTATAGCACATCGAGGCAGCTATTATTAACAACAATTATCAGTGTTTCAGATGTATACAGAAGTGTGGATTAATAAATCTTTCTGGTTAATAGTATGGAGGATAATAGAATCCAGTTTCTCAGCATATGGGGCTTCTCTGGAGGAATTTACCCTATTCATGACAAAATTAAATGCCTGGCTATCACTCCAAACTGAGATATATATATATATATAAAAGCTGACAATCAGATTCTCAGACACATTCATTAACCATAGACAAGGGAATAGCAGAATTTGCTTAAGGAAATGCAAATGAATCCCATTGTCCTTAAGAGAGAAGGCAACACAGAATAAGGAAGACATTTTGGTACCTTTTTTTTTAAGAATTTTTATTGAGATACGGTTGACAGGCAATAAACTGCATATATTTAGAGTATACAATTTAGTTATTTTTTTTCTTATTGTAATGTATATATGGCAATCCCAATCTCCCAATTCATTCCCCTCCAACCTTCCCCACTTTCCACACTTGGTGTCCATATGTTTGTTCTCTACATCTGGGTCTCTATTTCTGCCTTGCAAACTGGTTGGTTTGTACCATTTTTCTATATTCCACATATATGTGTTAATATACGATATTTGTTTTTCTCTTTCTGACTCACTTCACTCTGTATGACAGTCTTTAGGTCCATCCATGTCTCTACAAATGTCCCAGTTTCATTGCTTTTTACAGCTGAGTAATATTCCATTGTATACATGTACCACACCTTTTTTATCCATTCATCTGTTGATGGACATTTAGGCTGCTTCCATGTCCTGGCTATTATAAATAGTGCTGCAATGAATATTGGAGTGCATGTGTCTTTTTGAATTATGGTGTTCTCTGGGTATATGCCCAGTAGTGGGATTGCTGGGTCATATGGTAACTCTATTTTTAGTTTTGCAAGGAACCTCCATACTGTTCTCCATAGTAGCTGTATCAATTTATATTCCCACCAACAGTGCAAGAAGAGCGTTCCCTTTTCTCCACACCCTCTCCAGCATTTACTGTTTGTAGATTTTCTGATGATGTCCATTCTAACCGATGTGAGGTGATGCCTCATTGTAGTTTTGATTTGCATTTCTCTAATAATTAGTGATGTTGAGCAGCTTTTCATGTGCCTCTTGGCCATCTGTATGTCTTCTTTGGAGAAATGCCTATTTAGGTCTTCTGCCCATATATGGATTGGGTTGTTTGTTTTTTTTGATATTGAGCTGGATGAACTGTTTACGTATTTTGGGGATTAATCCTTTGTCTGTTGATTCATTTGCAAATATTTTCTCCAATTCTGAGGGTTGTCTTTTTGTCTTGCTTATAATCTCTTTTGCTGTGCAGAAGCTTTGAAGTTTCATTAGGTACCACTTATTTATTTTTGTTTTTATTTCCATTACTCTAGGAGATGGGTCAAAAAAGATCTTGCTGTGATTTAAGTTGAGGAGTGTTCTTCCTATGTTTTCCTCTAGGAGTTTTATAGTGTCTGGGCTTACATTTAGGTCTTTAATCCATTTTGAGTTTATTTTTGTGTGTGGTGTTATGGAGTGTTCTAATTTCATTCTTTTACTTGTAGCTGTCCAGTTTCCCAGCACCACTTATTGAAGAGGCTGCCTTTTCTCCATTGTATATCCTTGGCTCCTTTGTCATAGATTAGTTGACCATAGTTTATCTCTGGGCTCTCCATCCTGTTCCATTGATCTATATTTCTGTTTTTGTGCCAGTACCATAATATCTTGATTACTGTAGGCTTGTAGTATAGCCTGAAGTCAGAAATCCTGATTCCACCAACTCCGTCTTTCCTTCTCAAGTATTGCTTTGGCTATTTGGGGTCTTTTGCGTTTCCATACAAATCGTAAAATTTCTTGTTCTAGTTCTGTGAAAAATGCCATTGGTAATTTGATGGGGATTGCATTGAATCTGTAAATTGCTTTGGGTAGTATAGTCATTTTCACAATATTGATTCTTCCAATCCAAGAACATGGTATATCTCTCCATCTGTTTGTGTCATCTTTGATTTCTTTCATTAGTGTCTTATAGTTTTCTGAGTACTGGTCTTTTACCTCCTTGGTTAGGTTTATTCCTAGGTATTTTGTTCTTTTTGTTGCAATGGTAAGTGGGAATGTTTCCTTAATTTCTCTTTCTGATCTTTCATTGTTGGTGTATAGAAATGCAAGAGATTTCTGCGTGTTAATTTTGTATCCTGCAACTTTACCAAATTCTTTGATTAGCTCTAGGAGTTTTTGGTGGCATCTTTAGGATTTTCTATATATAGTATCATGTCATCTGCAAACAGTGACAGTTTTACTTCTTCTTTTCCAATTTGGATTCCTTTTATTTCTTTTTCTTCTCTGATTGCTGTGGCTAAAACTTCCAAAACTATGTTGAATAGTAGGGTGAGAGTGGACATCCTTGTCTTGTTCCTTATCTTAGAGGGAATGCTTTCAGTTTTTCACCATTGAGAATGATGTTTGCTGTGGATTTGTCGTGTATGGCCTTTATTATGTTGAGGTATGTTCCCTCTATGCCCATCTTCTGGAGAGTTTTTATCATAAATGGGTGTTGTATTTTGTCAAAAGCTTTTTCTGCATCTATTGAGATGATCATATGGTTTTTGTCCTTCAGTTTGTTAATATGGTGTATCACATTGATTGATTTGCGTATATTGAAGAATCCTTGCATTCCAGGGATAAACCCCACTTGATCATGGTGTATGATCCCTTTAGTGTGTTGTTGGATTCTGTTGGCTAGTATTTCGTTGAGGATTTTTGCATCTAAATTCATCAGTGATATTGGTCTGTAATTTTCTTTTTTTGTGACATCTTTGTCTGGTTTTGGTATCAGGGTGGTGGTGACCTCATAAAATGAGTCTGGGAGTGTTTGTTCCTCTGCAATATTTTGGAAGAGCTTGAGAAGGATAGGTATTAGCTCTTCTCTAAATGTTTGATAAAATTCACCTGTGAATCCATCTGGTCCTAGACTTTTGTTTGTTGGGAGATTTTTAATCACAGTTTCAATTTCATTCCTTGTGATTGTGCTGTTCATATTTTCTATATCTATCTGATTCAGTCTTGGAAGGTTATACCTTTCTAAGAATCTGTCCATTTCATCCAGGTTGTCCATTTTATTGGCATATAGTTGCTTGTAGTAGTCTCTTACGGTGCTTTTTATTTCTGCAGTGTCCGTTGTAACTTCTCCTGTTTCATTTCTAATTTTATTGATTTGAGTCCTCTCCCTCTTTTTCTTGATGAGTATTGCTAGAGATTTATCAATTTTATTTATCTTCTCAAAGAACCAGCTTTTAGTTTTATTGATTTTTGCTATTGTTTTCTTTGTTTCTATTTCATTTATTTCCACTCTGATCTTTATGATTTCTCTCCGTCTACTAACTTGGGGTTTTGTTTGCTCTTCTTTCTCTAGTTTCTTTAGGTGTAAGGTTAGATTGTTTATTTGGGATTTTTCTTGTTTCTTGAGGTAGGATTGTATTGCTATAAACCTCCCTCTTAGAACTGCTTTTGCTGCATCCCATAGGTTTTGGATCGTTGGGTTTTCATTGTCTTTTGTCTCTAGATATTTTTTGATTTCTTCTTTGATTTCTTCAGTGATCTCTTGGTTATTTAGTAGTGTATTGTTTAGCCTCCATGTGTTTGTGTTTTTTACAGTTTTTTTCCTGTAATTGATTTCTAATCTCATAGCGTTGTGGTCAGAAAGGATGCTTGATATGATTTCAGTTTTCTTAAATTTACCAAGTCTTGATTTGTGACCCAGAATGTGATCTATCCTGGAGAATGTTCCATGTGTACTTGAGAAGAATGTGTAATCTGCTGTTTTTGGATGTAATGTCCTATAGATATCTATTAAATCAAGCTGATTTATTGTGTCATTTAAAGCTTGTGTTTTCCTATTAATTTTCTGTCTGGATGATTTGTCCATTGGTGTAAGTGGGATGTTAAAGTCCCCCACTATGATTGTGTTCCTGTCGATTTCCTCTTTCATAGTTGTTAGCATTTGCCTTATGTATTGAGATGCTCCTATATTGGGTGTGTATATATTTATAATTGTTATCTCTTCTTCTTGGATTGATCCCTTGATCTTTATGTAGTGTCCTTTCTTGTCTCTTGTCATATTTTTTATTTTAAAGTCTATTTTATCTGATATGAGTATCACTACTCTAGCTTTCTTTTGATTTCCATTTGCATGGAATATCTTTTTCCATCTCCCATTTTGGTACTTTTTAAACAAATGTTTCTTTTCTGTGCAGGAAAATGTCTTTTTCTGGTGTCTGGTAGTGAGGTGTCTTTTTTGCTTAAATCTTACTTCAGTAGTATATGTGGTTTAATTCCTGTCAAGATAAGGACAGTTTTTAAAGTTTCATTCAAGATATATAATTCTTATTTTCTAAAATGGCCTTTTATAAAAAGGCAGATCAGTATATTTTGATGTCCTGCATTCTAACAATTATTATGTTTAAAGATGAGATTAGGGCACTCCTACTGAGTAGCCCTCTGTTATAGTAAGTTTAATTAAGAAGAAATGTACACAACATTAGTAAAAACCTATTACCAAAACATAAAAACTATAATAAAATCCTGAATAACATGGTTATAAGGTAATCATGTCTTTAATCTTAATTTCCAGTACTAACATTTTGTGCAATCCAGTGTGTCTTTGTACATGTTCTTCTGGGAAGGCTATTTTCCCTGTTCTCATGGCTGTCTTCTTCCCCTTTTCTCTGTCTTCAAGAGGAGATTATCAGCTTCGCATTGGTGAGGATATTCATAAGCTGAGTCTTCAAGGATAAGTAGGGATGTGTCAGGGGTATAAGATGGGAAGGTATGAAACATCCTGTGGGTGGATTACAGAGTATGTACAGATAAGTGAGTTAAAGATTGAATCATAAAGGTAGGCAGGCATCAGTCAGGGAGCACTTTGTGGATAATTCTATTGTGCTTGTCATGGGTAAATAGACTGGGGAAAAATGATTTAAGTTTTGGAAAGGTCACTCTGATAGCAGTGTGTAAGAGTGATGACAGGGGAGAGTGGGCCAAGCAGGGGTAATTGTTGATATGCTGTACTTGTGTTATGGAGAAGAAATTAGAGGGAACTACATTATGACAATAAAAGTGGAAAAAGTGGAATGGGGTGACCGATGAAATAGATACAGCTGACTCGAGCAACATATGTTTGAACTGTGTGAGTCTACTTGTACAGGGATTTCTTTTAATAATAAATGCTACAATACTACATGATCCATGGTTGGTTGAATTAGTGGATGTGAAACTGAGGATATGAAGGAACTGAGGATAGGAAGAGCCTGCTATAAGTTGTACCCAGATATTCCACTGCATGGAGGGTTGGTTCTCCTAACCCTGATGGTGTTTAGGGGTCAGCTGTACAAGTAATTTCACTGACATAAGTTGATAGGATGAATATGGGTGTTAGTGGGAGAAAATGGAAGACAAAAGAGATTATTTTCTAGTGTTATTTCTGGTGTTATCTTTATTTCTGATGTTATTCTAGACTTTGATGAGTAACGGATTGTAGTGTAATCATTGAGCGTAAGAAATTCAGGAGGGTTACTGAATTTTAGGGGAAAGGTTTTCAATCAAGATAGGTACAATTTGAGTTTAAGGTACTGTGAAAAATTGAGACAGATTAGTGATTTTCAAACCACGGTCTGTTGATGCCTGGAGTCTCTAAGACCATTTCATAAGGCCCATGAGGTAAAAATCATTAGTATTTCACAATAATACTAAGACACTATTGCCTTTAAAATGTGTTGATATTTGCACTGATAGTGAAAAGCATTTGTGGGTTAAATTGCTCGTGCTATAGCATGAATAGTGGGGGTTTACCAAGGTAGTGGGGCCAAATTGTACGACTGTTGTCACTATAGTCTTTACTACCATGCACCTGCAGCTTAAAAAATGCCCAGTTTTGTTTAAGAATGTCCTTGATGAAACTCTAAAAATCATTAATTTAACTTAATTTAATTTTTACCCTTTGGTGCACATCTTTTTATATTGCATTTAGCAAAATGAGGAAATACACATATTGAATTACAAAGTTTGGGGAAGAATCACTTGTGTTTAAATTGCCATTTTAAAAAAAATAAATATTTTTACTTAAAAATAAAACTGACAGTGAAACTATAATTATTCAGAATTGACTCTCGCAGTTAACGTTCTGGAAAATGAATGAAGTGAGTTGTCATTTCAAGTAAAATAACTGGTAGTATTTGTTGCTAATGATAAAATTTGAGCTTTCAAGCAAAAATGAGAATTTGAGAAAACTAGTACTTATCACCATGACTTGATGGCTTCCCAGTACTTAAAAGCTTTTCTAATGAGATTGGTGGTGACATTTAAAAACATAGTTTAAAAAATATTGTGTCGTAAAATATGCCAACATTTGGAAGATCTGTATAACTAAATGAACCAATATTTTAAAATTACCTACCTATAATATTACAAAATTATGCAAGAAAGACCAATAGATTTTCAGTTCACTGATTATTTCATTAGCTCTGTCAAGTCTATGACGAGCCTTTCAATGGAATTCTTTATTTCTGATATTGTGTTTTTTAATAAGTTCAAACATTTCCATTTGTTATAGTTTTCATTTCTCTGGTGAAGTTCGTGTATTCACGCATGCTGGTTACCTTTTCACTAGATGTTTTAATGTATTTACCACAGTTATTTTAAAGTCTGATAGTTCCACTATCTGGGTCATCAGATTCTGGTTCTGTTAATTGTTTTAACTTTTGAAAATGAATGATTTTTCTTTTTTCTTTTGAAAACAAGTCTTTGTTTTCGCTTTTGTGTCTTGTGTTTTTGTTTTGTTTTAAATGCTGGACATTACTTATAGAATAGTAGAGATGGAGATAAACAGTATTTTTGCCAGAAGATAAGCATGTCATTTTTTTCCCCAGGGCCCTGGGGACTTAATTTAGTAAGGAGTTGATCTGGATTTGGTGTTTGCCGTTGCTGATGTTGTGTTCAGTGCACCACCGTCGTCAAATTTCCCGGGCGTTGGGCTGCTTTTGCCTTCAGCTTAGTGCGGGGTCTGGGATGTCAGCAGATTTTTCTGTTTGTCCTCTACCTTCAGCTTTCAGATGTCTCTGCATGTACCACAGAAGGGATCTCCCCACACTCTCGCTCGTTACTCTGAGCTAGGCTTGTAGTGGTGGTGGTGAGGTTCTCTGTTGTTCTAGTCCAGCCACAATCTTGTGAAGGGATTCTACAGCTAGATCTCAGAGATGGGGCATTCTTAGCATTCCTGCTTCTCCTCCCTGAAGCAGCTAAATTCAGTCTTGTATCTGTGGCTTGTCTTACATAGGAGTTTCTCTCCTAACCCCAGCAATGGCAGACCTCTGCTGGGTATATATATACAGTACCTTGTTCCTGGAACCAGGGTGGTTTCTTGCCCTTCTCCAGGGGGAAGAGCTTTTCCTTTTCCCCATCGCCTGGATGCAATGGATCATTGCCTGTGCTCTGAGAGCTAAGTGATTACTGCCCCATCCCCAGAAGCTTAAGGCTTCTGCTTCTTAGGAAAGAAGAGTCTGGTGAAACAAGCAAGAATTCATGCTTTCCCCCCAGCAGCAGCTGACACACCCAGCAGTCTGGCACCATTGGGGTTTGTTCTTTTTGGTCCCCTGCCTTGCCCCATGCTCGCAAGTGAGCACTTAAAGGGAGTCTGAGGAAAAGAGCTTGCAAATGAATGCAAACTCCCCTTGTGTCCAAGGCCTCCAGCTATTTCACACTGTTATGCCAGTCCACACTTGACCTCTAATAATTAATTAAAATTATAGTTGATTTCTTCTTATCCATTTATTTACTGGCCACTTCTTCCTATGCTCTGCCGCAGATAAGACTCTTTAGATATTCTTAGAGATACTAGTTTCTACTTAGAATTCAGGGTACTTTTTTGCCTTGTGAACTTAACTGTATAATGGGATCAAAAAAGTTCTGATTTTGTACTTATCTGACTTAGTGTCTCATTAAGATGAGAGTGGCTTTCTCTCTAGCTTTCTATATCCTCAGGCCAATGGATTTTAATGAAAATTAAAATTATGAAAAGTTATTAGTATGATTGCAGATTGCAGATTGCAACTTATCTTTAAGAACCTACTACTTGTTGAGATTTGGTGTAGTATTAAAGAAGAATATTCACAATTATCTGAAATATGTTTAAATACTCCTTGCTTTTCAAGGTAGTTATCTGTGTGAGGCTGAATTTCTTCATGGAATTCAACCAAAACAATAATATATTGCAGCAAATTGAATGAAGCAGATATGAGAATAGAGCTATCTTCTATTAAGCCAGACATTAAAGAATGTACAAAAAAGTAAAACAGTGCCACTCTTCTCACTATTTTTATTCTGAAAAATATAGTTTTAAAAAATGAAAACACTGCACTAGCACACAATAGATGTATTATTACTATTTTCAAATGAATTGATATTTAATATTTAATAAAATACATATTTTAAAATAATAAATGTTTCATAAAGTTTTATAATTTTTTATCTCTAATATGGTAAATATCTATTGCTACAACCCACATAAACAGTAGTTCTTTGGGATTCTTAATGATTTTTGAGAGTGTAAAGTGTTCAGTTCTTGGGACGAAAGTATTTGAGAACCACTGAGCTAGATAAATTTAACAGCAAAAGGATATATCGATCTGGAACTAGGAGAGAGATATGAGACAGAGACATTCTTTGGGAGTCAATAGTGCATGGCTTGTAGAAGATGTTATAAGTATAAAATGAGGAAAAAAGAGAACCAAGAATAGACCCTGGGGAATACCATTATTATGAGTCAGGGGAAGAAGAGGAATAAGAATGGAATCCTGGGAAGGAATTCTCACAATATAGTGTCATAGCAGTCAAAAGAGTAGAGTTTGGGAAGAAAGGGATACTGGGTCAGTCAAAACCTTAGTGAAGGAAATGTCTCTTAGATCCTCACTGTGACATATTTAGAGGGTGGTGAGGTCATGGGTAATAAATTCCCTCCAAGATCCCCTAAGCCATTCGATTTCTTCCTCTAGACTATACGAAGAAGTTTTAGTGTATTAATTTCACTTAATGTAGGCCAGTGTTGCATCTATAGTCCAGTAAACTAAGTGAACGGGTAGAAACACTTCTAGCCACACAAGCTAAAGCATTGACTTCAGAATTATTTATTTAGGGTGCTCATATCAATATATTTGTTTCCCTGAAATGCTGACTTTCTTTTAAGCTCTTTATTGGAATATAATTGCTTTACACTGTTGTACCAGTTTTTGCTGACATTTTTAAGCACTTGATTCCAGGTGATGAGACTTGATATGTGTAGTAACTTTTGTCACTGCATGCCATGAACTGTCATTATTTCATTTTTTACTGACAGTGAGATTATTACTTCCTTCAAATCTAATCAGCCACATTCCCATCTTCTGAAGTTCTGTTTTCTGGTATCCAATATAAAAGCCACTCTCTATGGCCCAGATTTGAAGGGCTTCAGGATAAGGAAACTGAGGATCCTGCAACAGTTGGAAAAGCAGGGGAGCAAAGTCAGGGAAGCTTCCACTGACAATCTTAGCGTGAAACGTGGATGTGAGTACATCTCCAGAGTTTACCAGAGACCTGCATGCATGTGAATCTCACAGCATCTGGCCAACCTGCCTTTGCAGAATAATGGCCTCTGCTTTCTCCAAGTTTCAGTGAATGACAAAGTCTAATTGGGAAACACATCTGGGAAACTTATCCCTCTGTAATCAAAGAAAATTTTAAAAGAGGGAGGTGGGGATACTGAGTTGACCATAAGTAATTCAATGCAGGCGTGTAGTGTTGGATCATACTGGGAGATCTGGTAAGATTCAGAGGTTGAGAAGATGCACTGATACCAACAGAAAGAGTCTGAAAGCAAGGAAAAAGACTTGGGGAAATGTTATGGCCTAAACACATGACTGCATGTTGAAGTTCAAGCCAGGAAAAAGGAAAAACAAGTAATTATTGGCCATGTAGGCCCTCCATGATATATTCCAGAGCTGTTTTTCCATTCTTGGCTGCACAACCTACTCTAATCTCTCTGTGTTCAAGGCCTTCTTTTGTTCCTCCAAATGTTAAGCTTGATGTTCCTTTTGCCTAGGATGCTTTACCCTCATCCTATCACATGGCAGCCACCATCTTATTTTTTAGATCTTCGATCAGAAGCTTTTCTTTTAGAGAGAGAGTCTCATGCTATCAAAATTATAACAAAAATGTTCCTATACGCTAACACAGTGCCTTGATTATTTCCTTCGGGACTTCTAGCACAATAACAAGCACATTATTTAAGTTGTTTCTTTAAATGAGTTTGTCATTAAATATAATACAAATAAACAAAACAGCCCTTAAGGAAGAAATTTATTAGTGGTTAGCAGGCCAGTAGGGGAGCTGTTTGAATCACTTGACTTTCCAGGATCCAGCAAATCATAACATTTTGGTAGCTGCTACTCTGCTTATCAAACACAGATACCATATGGATAAACATTATCTTCCCTTCATACATATATGTGTATTGTTATTGTGTTCTTAGTTTGGAGATTTGGATAACTGCCATAAAGCCTGGTACATTTGGGTATGTCAATGACCATATGGTCAAATTTCTTAAGTTGCTAATTTGTTTATTAGTTCATCTCACACATATTTTATGTGGATCTAGTAGCTCTCCAAAATTTCAAGCTCCCAAACCTCTTTGGTATTGGATTTACATGGCAAATAAATAGTGGTTGCCATCCTCCTTTTATGCCCCTGTTTAGTCCATCAGGCTGCATTGGCTAAGAGCATAGCTATAATAGTTCATTTTATTTAGTTTCCATTTTATGGAAGCACTCACAAGTAAAGCCACAGAAGAAAACTGTTAACACATAGATTTCTTTAAGAAACAATTTGTTATTTGTCAGTATGTATTATACTGCTTAGGCTGGTGGGAATTTGGTTAACAATATTGTTAGTGGTAGGGACAGAACTTCCATGTATGTTACAGAGTAAGACTTTCAATGTATGTATTTTTTCCCAGAGATAATACATGGTAAAGCTGACTCCATGGAATAAAGATTCTCCTTCTATAAAGACTAGGTTCCACTTTTTCTTATTAATTGACACTCTATAGATTATGTTTATTTGTAGAATCGTGTGTTGTGTGTGTGTGTGTATAAACACACACACAGTACAGTATTATTTGATAATGCTGGTATTGTTTAGCTATTATTTTTCCTTTATTTTCCTTTGCTTCCCTTCTTAATTCCTTCATTTAATAAGTCACCAAGCCTTATCCATTCTACCTCTGCCAAGTTTCCTAGACAAACTTTTCATATTTGCATCTCTGTGGTATTAATTCAAGCCCTCCTTGACGATCTCTTTCTTGGATGGTTGCAACAAATTTCAAACTCTTCTCCTTGATTTGTTTCTTTCCTTGATTTTGTTTTTGAGCTGAGTCCTTACTAGGTGGATAAACTGGGACAAGTTACCAAGTCTCTCTGAGATTCAGTTTGCACTTTTGCAAAATAGGCACAATCATACAAAGCTCCCAAATACAGTCTCGGCAGAAGTCAGACCAGACTCCTCATTATTCCCTAAATATGCCCCGCATTTACCTGCTGCCAGTTTTCTCCCTGTGTGCTGAAATCCAACTCAGGGTTTGAAGCCCAGCTCATACGCCCCCTGAACCCACCGCCTTCACTGATCCTAACAATTGGAAGTAATTTCTCCTTTCTCTGTACTCTCACAGTCAGGCCATGTCTTCTCCCCAGCCTATCCCCATCCTAGCTGTTCTGAATGTCCCCTAGTTGTCTACAGGCTCCTTTCTCTTCTTCCAATGAATTACAGGGTAACAGAATAATACTTTTAGAGCCTTCATTCTGAAGTATAAATAAAAATAGACCACCCTTTGCTTAAGGGTGGAGAGGCCAAGCACTTCCAAGACATCATCCTGTGACGACTGCCCCCAATACCAAATATAGCACCCAGCCTATTGTTTAGCGCTTTCTCTGTCCACGTCCAATTTCATCTGTTGCTCCCTTGGTGCCCTATCAACTATTCTTTCACCAGCTCCTTAGGTTTCTTTCTGGTCTCACCTTAAGTGAGACTATCTTTTTTCCCCTGCTCTTTCTATTCCCATTTAGACCAAACTACTGGGTCAGTAATTAAAAATAGCAAGTGCTTTCTGTTATTGTACCTCTACTTGACTTCATCAGTTAGAATTTCTGTCTAAAGGAGTAATGCACATAATCCCTAGCATTTGGTTGAATCTGTAATACTGTTGTTTTTTCTTGCCCTTCGGCTACCTAAGTAGGCCCCAGAGGTTTACCTTTCCTCTCCTTCTACTAATTACTCTCAATAGGACTAGACTTATCCTCTCTCCAGGCCTCATCTACTTCTTTAATCCCATTATTCCCACTCAAGTAGGAATTCTATATGAAAGGTTTTGGAATAAGCAATCTTTATATGTTGCACTTTTCATGTACCTGATATTTATCATACTCAATCCCTATTTATGAATAGTAATGACATTTTTTAAAAAAAACTTCTATTTATTATAAACTCTTTGAAGATAGGGACAGTATATTTTTTATTTATTTATTTATTTATTTATTTATTTATTTTTTGGGGGTACACCAGGTTCAATCATCTGTTTTTATACACATATCCCCGTATTCCCTCCCTTCCTTGATGCCCCCACCTCGAGTCCCCCCCACCCTCCCTGCCCCAGTCCTCTAAGGCATCTTCCATCCTCGAGTTGGACTCCCTTTGTTAAACAACAACTAGGGACAGTATATTAAATACCTTTATTTTCCAAAGTATCCTCCTTAGTGCTTTGCAAATAATAGATGTTAAATAAATGTCTAATGCACGAAGAGAACTGATTAAGATTTTGACTCCAATTTGAAGAATTTTATTGTGTATAGCATAGAATTGTTTTATTTGTTACTCCTCTTTCCTTTACTCTTTTTTTCCAGTTAACAAACACTTGGTTTTGACTAGAGCTTTTCAATATAAATACACAGGCTTTCAGGATTGAGAAAAACTGTTTTATGCCTCATCTTTCAAGCACCAGATAGGAAAAATCCATACTTGGAATTTAATTTCCTTTTACTTCTTCTATGCTAAGACTGTGGCAGATTGTGACAGGCTAGCCTGGAAAGTTCACTGAGGGCTACTAGGGAACTGTCGGGTGACTTCCAAAGTCATCTTCAGAGGAATCCCGCGGCAGGCCCACGAACATGGCAGGTAATGCTTGTCCTCGCTGCTCCTGCAGTCATGCTGCACCTGCTCATTTTAGTAATACTGAGTAGTTCTCTGGAGAGATGGATAGTGTCAATTTGTCGGGTTTCATAATAAAAATGCTTGAAACTCTTGCTGATTTTAGCCGGCTTTGTATCTCAACAGCAATGACATAGAAGTGGAGTGGAGAGAAGATTATAGCCAAAAGGTGGTCACAGCAATAATGAAAACCAGTAAAATGATGAAACAGCTTACTGTTTTCATGTCAGCAGGGAAGGAATTTTTTGATATTGTTCTAGGAATAAGACAAAATTATGGACTAGGTCATATAATTTTTTCATAATTTGTTTTTATAATTCTTTCTTTCTCAAGCTCCTTTATGTCGTGTGTGTGTGTGGGGGGGGGTGGTGTGCATGTACACACACATGTACACTTATTGCTTTCCTTGCTAAGGGTTTTTGAGGATTTAGGCTTGGGATTCTTTTGAATTGTTGCATAGCATAGAAGTTAGGGATTGTATTCACGGCAAGGTGTAAATTAGTAGGAAATGAGATTACGAGATTCCATTCTTTTGAATTGACTGTTAAAGCCCTTTGTGTCCTTCTATATGCGGGCACCAGTTAGAATTTGTGGGCTTTATGTGTATATCCAAGGAAGGGACCACCTTTAAAAGAGAAATAAAGACTTATTTGGAGTTATAACAACATAAATACTCTAAATGAATAGGAGGCTCATAGATGCCAAATATTATGTGCTTTAGTTTAGCATAATGTGAGAATGAGAGAAAAAAAACAGTTTACCCACCAAAAGACTGCTTTCAAAAGAAATCCAGTGATCTGCTTTGGTAGAGCCAGGTCCCCAAGTGTTGAAGTTGCTGTCACCAGAGTAAAATCTCTATTTTCACATTTTTGGTGAGCCCTCGCCATTTGTCTTCTTCCAAACCTCAGACCATGGAGTGAATTCTCCAGTTGACAGCTCACAAGTTAGAGGATATAGTCAACTTTCTGTTGGTGGGGGTGTATATTTGGAAAAATAAATTTGCCAAAGTAGAAGAAATGTATGCTATCTACCTATATTAAACCAATGTAGTCTTTCATTTAAAAATTTGAACCAATACCTAACTTTCACTAAATAGTTAAGAAATGCAAACAACACAGAAGAGAGTGACCAAGATGAAAAAACAGAAAAATGAAACCAAAAAGAAACAAAGGTGATACAGGGAGCTGAAAACCAACCCACCAGACAATCAACCAACCAAACAAATGCTTCATGAATTATAATTTGTATCCTTAGAGATATCTGTGAAGCTGGCACACACATAAAGCAAAACTAGCTTTCATGAAAAATGGTCACTAGAGATTAACAAATGTTCTTGGATATTAAAAAATATGATTGCCAAAATTAAAAAAAAATCAATAGAAAATCTTAGAAATAAAATGAATGAAAATTTTCAGAATGTAAACCATAAATAGAAAATACAACGACAGATTTAAGGAACAAGAAATATTACTTCAGAAAGTCTAATATGCATCTAAAAGAGGAAAGAGACTAATAAAAATAAAAAATATGAGTACATATCTTGGATCTGAAGAAACACATGCATCTTCAGTTTGAAAGTGTCTACTGAAGATAATCAAATTGAATGTATTTTAAGAAACACAGGCATATTTCTGTGAAATTTCTCAACAACATGGATAAATAAAAATTCCTTATAACTTCCAGAAATTAAAAAAATATGTACCAAGTAATGGTAATCAGATTCACACCAGATTTCCTTCTCTTTTTAGAGCTAATGTACTAAGAGTTCTGATGAAATGTGATTTTGCACATACAATTCCATTCTACATTCTGCAAGGATTCAGATACTCTTTCCACCACTAATCTTTTCCCAGGTCTGGGTAAGGGAGGAACTACTTGAGTGTTATTCCAGGAGCAGGAAATTAAAAAAAAAAAAAACAGGAAAAAGAAAGAGTGTGTGCAAGGAAACAAAAGAACTACTCAAGAGAATAATAAAAAGAAATCCCAAGAGAACAGATGTATAGCAGTTACAGAAAGCAATCAGTTCAAATTAGAAGAGGTGGTCAGAAGTTTCCTTTAAGATTATCTTTTAGAAGAATAGGATACAATTTGCTCTATGGATAATATGATTAAAAACTGGAAGTTGTTAATAATATAGTGAATAGAAATACCTATTGTGAAAGAGAAGAGAAAATTGAAATTAAAAGAAACAATCATACAGGAAGGTCATGGCCCAAATATGATGCAAATACAAACTGTGAGTGATTTTGATCACTTGGAGGAATAAAAGGAAAGAGAATTCATTTGATCTTGATGTGTGTAATATTCTAATAAAGCAGGGGTTTAGTGCATTTTCCTTTTTCTACTGGTCTATTCAATTAATTAGTTTTAGAATTAATGGTAATTATGTAATTATCATATAGTAAATACTTTTTCTTGGTTCTAATTTTACAAATGTAGCACTAAAATTTTAATTATGCTTACAGAATGAAATGTAAAGGTTGTAAACCTTGACGATATGCATGTGATGATAAAGCTGACAGGTGTTGGGAGATGGAGAGAGAGGATTAGTGGTACCTAGAAAGATGTTTAAGAAAGAGTACCTAAGGTCAAAAGAGCAAGAAAAAAATTTAAGTATGTAACTTTATAGGGTTAATCAATGGAAAAACTAAAAATTAAAAACAGAACCAATACATCTAGATAATGAGGAGTATGGGGAGGAGGAGAGAAAAGAGGAGTGATATATGGGAACTAGTTCTTAGTACAGGCAATTGGTGCCATACCCAATCCATAATGAAAGTACATGGATAAAGTTGATAATTCAAGTGTGATGGTTAATTTTATGTGTCAACTTGACTGGCCATGCAGTGCTCAGACATTTGTCCAAACATTTTTTTTTATAAATGTATTTATTTATTTATTTATTTTTATTGGTTATGTTGGGTCTTCGTTGCGGTGGGCAGGCTTCTCACTGCGGTGGCTTCTCTTGTTGCAGAACATGGGCTCTAGGAGTGTGGGTTTCAGTAGTTGTGGCACTTGGGCTCAGTAGTTGTGGCTCACAGGCTTTAGAATGCAAGCTCAGTAGTTATGGTGCATGGGCTTAGTTGCTCCGTGGATGTGGGATCCTCCCAGACCAGGGCTCGACCCCATGTCCCCTGCATTGGCAGGCAGACTCCCAACCACCATGCCACCAGGGAAGCCCCTGTCCAAACACATTTATGGGTGTTTCTGTGAGGGTGTTTTGGGATGAGATTAACACTTAAATTGGTAGATGGGGTAAAGAAGATTGCCTTCTCTAATGTGAGTGGGCCTCATCCTATCATTTGAAGGCCTGACTAGAACAAAAAGGCTGATCCTTCTCTGAGTAAGAGAGAATTCCTTCTGCCTGGTTTCTTGAAATGAGACATCAGCTTTTCTTTTTCTTTCTTTATTTTGCCTTTGTACTCCAACTGAGATATCAGCTCATCCTGGTCTTGTGCCTGCCAGCCTTTAGATTGAAACTAAACCATCACTTGTTGGCTCACCCTGCAAATTTTGGGACTTGGCAAGCTCCATAATCATGTGAGCTAATTCCTTATAGTAAAGGTCCACCTATCTATATTTCTAGCCATCCAGTCTATTGGTTATGTTCCTCTTGGGAACCCCAACCAGTACACCAAGAAATAGAGGTATTTATATAAACTTTAGACTTATGGTAATACCACCAGAATATCTAAAAACCAAAATGAGGACTTCTACTGGATGGAACTCAGGAAAGGATTTAGATGGGGAGACTAGACTTGTATGCCATTATATTTTACTTTCTCCTCTGCATGCATTACTTTCTAAAAAAAGGTAAAATACTGTGCCTAAAGAAATATATATTTTGAAATTATAAATTTTATTCCTGACATTTTTGAAATATTGTTTTAAAAGTTTTAGTAAAAATATCACATAGACAACTAGTCACAAGATGTCAAAAAGTGTACTGCCTATGTTTCCTTTCTTTTTTTTTATAATTGACCTACAGTAAACTGCATATATTTAAAGTATACAATTTGATATTTTTTCTTATTAATAATGTATATATGGCAATCCCATAAAACTCCCAGGAGTTTTATGGTTTCATGTCTTACATTTAAGTCTTTAACCCATTTTGTGTTTATTTTTGTATAGGTGTAAAAAATTGGTATAGTTTCGTTTTTTTTGCATGTAGTTGTCCAGTTTTCCCAACACCATTTATTGAAGAGGCTATCTTTTTCCCGTTGTATATTCTTGCCTCCTTTGTTGTAGATTAACTGACCGTATAAATATGAGTTTACTTCTGGGCTCTCTATTCTGTTCTATTGACCTATGTTTTTTTTTGTTGCATCAGTACCATACCGTTTGGATTATTACAGCTTTGTAGTACAGTTTTCATTCAGGGCATATGATACCTCCAGCTTTTTTCTTCTTTCCTAAGATTATTTTGGCTATTCATGGTCTTTTGTGATTCCATACAAATTTTAAGATTATTCGTTCTGTGAAAAATGCCATGGGTATTTTGATATGGATTTCATCAAATCTTTGGATTATTTTGGGTGATATGGACATTTTAACTCTTGTGCACTGTTGGTGGGAAAGTAAATTTGTGCAGCCACTATGGAAAACTGTGTGGAGGTTCCTCAAAAGATTAATAATTGTACTACTATACAACCCAGCAATTCCACTTCCAGGTATTTATCCAAAAAAGAGAAAACACTAATTGGAAAAGATATATTCACTCCAGTGTTCATTGTAGCATTATTTATAATAGCCAAGATATAGAAACAACCTAAATGTCCATTGTTAGGTGAATGGATAAAGAAGATGTGATATACATACACAAGAGAGTTGAACCTGAGGAAATACAGATTTCAGGGTGTTTTTGGTATGTCATAAAATATTATACATCACATTTGGCATAGTAATATGGCAGATTAAATAAAAAGGTCAGTATGAAACTGTCATAAAAATATGAGTTAGCAGTATATCAGTAAGCATTAGACTAGGATACATCAATGGAAATTGAAATGCTATAAAAATGGGCAGTGGGCTGTTAATATGTGTATTCCTGATGTGGTACTTCTGTACTCAAGTCCAGAATGATTGCTGTCCTAGAGGTCATGTAAAAGCTGGGGCAACTAACTCCCTTTTGAATCTGGAAGTCCTCAAGTGATGGATTCCTGGTGCTACCTGAGTCAAGCCATAAAATCTAGTGGAGACACAGGAATGCAAATTATCTGGGGACCTGTTATCCATTTTAGGCATCCAAGAAGCTCATAATTTATTTCATTAAGAACAAAGAAAAACCTCAGGAAAACCCCAATGCCCTGCTCACCCTAGGAACTTGAATTTATAAGGCATATATATGATCAGATCCTTTAATGAACCTTATCAAGAAAACTACTCTGAAAGAGGTAATTGTTCGTTCCTCCTACTTAAGTGGACTGTTCTATAGTTAGAGAGTTTTTTCAATTCATTGCTTCTCCTAATAAGTCACCTTGTATCCATGTGCTATAAAGCAACGGTTATATGGGCCTGAGGAAGGGGTGACAATTGCTATCACTGTGAGACTATATCTGTTAGGAATGTTCCACCTTAGATCCCAAGACTTGTTGGTTAGAAACATGCCAAGTTGCACATGAAAGGGCTTTATTATGACCTTATCTTGTAACCTTGATTCTGCCAGCCCTAAGTTGGCATTGCTTCATCTTACAGCTCTTACACAAATGTCTAGTTTTCTTGCATCCAGACACCATTCCATTAGCCCTGATCCCAGAGAGTCAGGTGTTAGAAAATCCCAGTTGTGTTTAAACCATTTTTGAGGATACTATTGAATCCCCTGTAGCAAAAGCCTATGAGATTTGTGGTGAAAAGGTCATTACAAATAGAAATAATAAAATCTAACTTTTTACTATAAAAGTGTAGTGTCGAATAGCCTTCGTGTACACAGTCAACAATTATGTATGCCACATGTTACTGTGCATGCTATTAATTTCTCACAATATCACTCATTTTACTCCCACATTTCTCCTTGCAATGTCTTCCACTCTTGTAGCTAAATTCTTGTGCCCTTTCTTAGTTTAAAGGACAAGGTGAAATTGAATATGGAAAAGAAGGCTGATTGGGTAGGCAAGCATGATAACATTGATTTTACTTCATGGTGATATATCTGTTGTAGGTAGAACAGTTGCATAATCTAATCAAAATTCATACTGAATAAAAGATCTCTTGAGAATTCAAGAACTATTGTAAAGAAAAATATTGCTTTGCAAATATCACTATTTCAGTTCCCTATTTCGTTCCCTATTTAAGAAATAGAGTAAATTAATGTGAAAATTTACCAAGTGAATTACCAAGTTCAAATTATCTATTCGAACAACCAAGATTTTTTCATTTGGTACTAGAATGGTTCTCTAGCACCCCCTTTCTCAGCCTCCTCTCATTCTCAAATTAACCATGGCTTCTCATCTACAGAGAGGACATCTGTGATTATCATCGCCAATGTAGGAGCCCAACTTCTCTTTGATACACTCTGCATTTCTCTCACCAATCTTTCTCTTTCTCCACCTTTTTATCCTTTTTCTTTTCTATATCATAAACCAGTCTTGCTTCATTCATGGTGCAGGTATCCAAGAGGTATAGCTCAGGGGTAGAACATTTGACTGCATGGTGCAGGTATCCAGACCTGAAACCAAAAATACGTAGTTGGCATAAACTAATCAACCAACTCCTGTAAATCAAGCAAGTACCAGGAACCTATTAGTGCCTGTCCCTAACACACTGATTCCCAAACTTGAGTCTTGGGTCTATAGGTAATCTTAAAAATAACATTGTGCACAGAATAGCTATTTATAATTCAAAATGTTTACCTGAAACAGCACACTTTCCTATTATAAGACTGTACAGGCTAACTAAAGCATAATTTATTTTTGACTGGAGATATATTAATTCCTTGTGGTAACGCAAATGATCTCATATGGATCACAAGCTCCAGTTGTATGAATTTGGGGAATATCTTATTGCACATTCAGTTGATTAGGTCATTCATAAATAAAAATGGGAAAGGCATTAATTATTACTTAGTACATACTTGTGTAGCTGTTAAGGAGAGTATTCTGAGGCCATAGAACATTGAAAATCAATGTTCTAGAGAGATTTTATTTGTCTTAGCCTCCCAGAAGCAGGGGGAGTGCCTTTGAATGTGGGCTATTCTGTGGGCCCTGGTTTTCTCCTTTGGTTCCTTCCTCAAATGCTGATGGGCAGATGGTTTCCCAAAAAGGATTTCTCAAGATAACTATTCCATCTTAAAAAGGTAGATGGATCCAAGAAAATGGTATAAGGATGACGTGATTTATTCTTTTGAAGAAAAAACCATCCTTTCATAGAATCCTATTCAGATAAAGTGTAATCGTAGTTCATTAGACATTGAGTGAGGAAATTATTGCTATACAGTAATGCATGGGATGCTCTGCTCCCATATTATTTTGGAAGATGAACAGCGATATAAAAATTAGGGAACTTTTGCACTTTTATATAGTCTTACACTCTTATTAAGACATTTCTGCTATGCCTCCTTTTTATTAATAGAGAGAGATGGCATATTAATATAAAACAAACATTTTGGAAAATTACATTTCTTTATTCAATGTAAAATGCAAAATAGTGTGATAAGAATGTTGAAGCTTAACCTCCTTATATGCCTATCGCTTTTCATTAGGGCTTTTTTGAAACAGTGGCCATCTTTATAAATTTAACTTTAAGCTTAAAATTAGGAAATACTGGTTAAAAAAAAGTAATAACAGAAACAAAAGGTCTGCCTCAAAATATGAATTACAACTCCTAAGCACATGATCATCACCTATACATCATTTAACCTGAAATTTCCAAGTGTCCTCTGTCTCCTGTGTGAAAATAAAATTGTTGACAGTCTCTTGTTCTTGTTTATAAGCTTCTTATTTTGGGATAATTTTATATTTACAGAGAAGTTACAAAAATAGAACTGAGAGTTCCAGTATACCTTTCACCTAACTTCCTCTAATGTTAATATTTTATATAACTATGGTACATTTGTCAAGACTAAGAGATTGACATTGGTACATTACTATAGCTAAACTCCAGGGTTTATTTGGATGTCCCAGTTTTTCCACTAATGTCCTTTTTCTTTTCCAGGATTCATTCAAGGATACCACATTGTATTTAGTCATCACATTTCCTTAGCCTTCTTTGGTCCCTGACTGTTTTTCATAATCTTGAATTTCTAAAGAATTTATTATGTACTGTATTTAGTTAGCCTACAAACTTTTTATTTACCAAGTATTCAAAGAAGATTTTTTTCTCTGTTTTTGATTTTCAAACCTTTTCTCTCCCTATATAGATTCAAATTCCTTTGTACTCACTCAGATCAATGTGGGTTTTTTTGTTTCATTTATGTATTTATTTTTGGTGTATTCATTATTTCATTCTCAGCCATGCTAATTGCCCACCCCCCACCCCAAGTAATGTTTAATAATTTGCTCATTATGAAATAGTGGGAAGCTGTCCTCCATTTAAAGCTGTAGACTAAAGGAATTTCTCTTCAGAGAGAAAAGCAATTGTCTCCTGAAAAAAAAATTCACAATTGTTAAAGTCTACCCCAGAAAATAGTGCACAAAAAAGTATTGTAAAGAGCTGTCAAAAAGAATTTGAGTGTGGAGATAAATTCCCATTCCCAATGAAAGGCTGGTGTAAATTAGTTTGAAGCTGTCCAGAGATCTGCTCAGATGTTGCCTGACTCCAGTTAGTACAACATTAAGGAGACATGTGGTGGTATTTATACATAGAGCTATGGTATTTTCACAAATGGCTTCAATAGGTTCCTCTGTATTTTGGCTCATATTTGGCATATTATAAGTCGGTCATCACAGCCCACACATGATATGCTAGATGGGGAATTTGAGCCAGTGGTTCTCTTTCTTTCATGAGGATGTCTTTATTGAACCTTTAAGGATATCTAAGGTTTTAAGGCCATCACCACCACTATTTCCCAAACTACAGTTTCCAAAGATATGTGACTTTTTTCATGAAGTTGAACAGCAGGCAATTAGTTCCTTGCCTCCACCACTCCCTGTTGCAGGTGGCCAACATTATTATTAACATGAAAACCAGTCATTGATTCAGAAACACTGCATTGGTGATTACATGGCATTTTTCCCCAGACAAAGGCACCACTGGTTTCCTTAATGAGACCAAGGACTGGATAAAGTCCTGGGTCAGAATCAGTCAATAGGTCATGTTTTGTTTATATGTGGTCCAGAGCAAGATTCAGTTGAATTTAGCAATTTAGAAATAATTGAGGAAGAAGAGTGTAATGCCGGCCAATATTTTATAAGATGTAAACTCTTGCTTTATTTCGCCTTAATAATTGGTCTATGATGACTATATCTAAACTTTACATTTACACAAACAAATTGATAAAAAGAAACCTAGGAAATCATATCTTCAAATACAGTATATTTCAGGATCCTTATACAATTTTGTTTTCAATTCAATGAACATACATATCCAACGACTTTGATTTCTTCCTTGCACACGTTTCCTTCTGAGGAGATATATTCACTCTCGCCTGTGCTATTACTTGTTCCTTCTTAGAAAAACTCTTTATGTTTAGGCAACGAATATCTTATTTAAGAATTTTAACTGAATACATATTGTCATATCCCAGGATTTGGTGAGACGTGGATAGAGCAGGATTTAGAGCTATTGGATCTTCTCACTGAAGTTGGGCAAGCACTGAGGCAGTGGGTAACCTACAGAGGTCACTGCTTAGGGGGATCTCTTTGGTGATCAGGCAGAATATCCAAGGATTTCAGCAATCTCTGTCACAATCCACTTGGAAGTGGGGGAGTGGTATATTGTTGTCATAAGAGGATCCAGTTCAATCAGAGGGAGTTCTGAGGAAAGGGAGTTATGCTTAGATTGAGATGAATTTAGCAGTCAGTTGGGTCTTGAAAGTCTGTACTTGGACATAAAAGCCCTAGTTATTATTGACACATTGTAGGTTATCACTTAGGAGCTCACAAGGAAGGACTAAGATAGAAGAAGTTCAAGTATGAGAACTGAGGTTTATGGGGCTATAGATGAGAGGAAACTAGGAATTGAGAAAAGACAGGAGTTCATTTTTCACATTTACAGAGCACGTGCTAGTTCAGGACTTCTACGAGACAGACATCAAGACAAAACTAAAAGTTCAAGAATGTTATTAGAAATGGCTGTGTAAGAGAGAATGGAAGAGGGATCTTCAGAAGCCTAGCATAGCCATCAGATTTGATACAGATGTGACCCTGAAGGAGAAAGGGAGAAAAGGTTGGGCGGAAGTGCCTTAAACTGCCATGCGACTTAATAAACGTTTTGGGAGCCTGTTTGAGAAACATCAAGTCAGCATCACCAATAAGAAACCTCCTATTTCACATAAGAGGGGGCCTGCCCCACTATGCCTGCAGTGCTCAGTCATTGGTTCAGAGGAGCCCGTGGGAAAGCATGGCCTTGGTGCCAGTGTGGCAATGGATTTTAGAGCACAGCAGCTAAGACTCTTGGTCAATTACTCTCTGTGTAGTTGGAGGACTAAGAAGCACATCCTTATGACCACCTCAGTGTATTTCATCAAAGTGATTTGATGCTTACCCCTAATTCATAAAACTATGACTCTGACTTAAATTAGCTTTGGACGCTGGAGATGAAATTGATTCTATAAGGGGGCATCAAGTGATCTACCTTGGGAAGAGGAGAATGGATGTAGAGGCTAGGAACCAGTTTGAGTTTGGCAGCTACTTCAGGTTATTAAGAGTTTCTTAGCTTTAGTTTCCTGTATGTTTATAGGCAGTTCCCATGTTAAGTGGTTTTCCTTTTTGCAACTCATTATCCGGTGTTATTTAAGAAGAACCAAAACCTTCCTTCCTGTTTCTTTTTTTTAACAGTTTGCACTTCAATAACAAGATATTCTGTACAGTATTTTGTATATGCACACTTCTTTTTATGTACCCCCCATAAGATACACATTCCAGGCTTATATTTTCCCATAAAAGCAGACTCAGACTTTTACAATATACAGTGAGGGGAGAACACTATTCTTTACAGCTGACTCATCACAAAGGTTTCTTGCTCCATCTCCTTTAATCATCTTATTTGGGAAGTATAATAGGAAGATGCAGTTTCTCAAATACAAACAGTGACCAAACTGGCACAATAATACCCAAAATTGCCTTGAGTAATACTGAAAGCTAATGAACTTCTACCGATTTTTTTAATTATTAAAAAATAAATAAATAAATAAACAAATAAATTTTTGGCTGTATTGGTCTTTGTTGCTTTGCGGGGGCTTTCTCTAGCTGTGGTGAGCGGGGGCTACCCTTTGTTGTGGTGCACAAACTTCTCATTGTGGTGGCTTCTCTTGTTGCGTAGCACAGGCTCTAGATGTGCAGACTTCAGTACTTGTGCCATGTGGGCTCAGTGGTTGTAGCTCGTGGGCTCTAGAGCGCAGGCTCAGTAGTTGTGGCGCACAGGCTTAGTTGCTCTGTGACATGTGGGATCTTCCTGGACCAGGGATCGAACTATGTCCCCTGCATTGGCACATTGTCCCACTGCACCACCAGGGAAGTCCCTGATTTTTTATTTATCGATTCCAATGCTGTAATGTGAAAATTCTTAAACTGTAGTTGGGATGTAGCCTTGTAAGGACTCGGGGTTAGAAAAATATGTCATTCTTGTGTTAATGGTTCCCACTGACACACATATTGCTGAATTAACTTTTTTACTTAATGAATTTTCCTATTTAAAACTCTCTCTCTGGTCCTTTTCAATAGGCATAGCTTATTCTCTCTCTCTCTCTCTCTCTGTGTGTGTGTGTGTGTGTGTGTGTTTAAGCTAAGATGACTCGGATTCAATCAGCCAGTAACTAAGTTCTAAAAGTTACCTGTCTGATGCTCAAAATGTTTAAGATTAGGTTTTCTTGGTGATGTAGCTGTTGCTGAGGGGGGCAAGAAAGAAGAGTTGGTGAGAAAAGGAATGAAAACTAGCATCGGTAAATTTTAGTTGACACAGACTCCTTACTGATGGTTTTTCCCTAAGCTCCCATCTAAGGCATAGGCCATCTGTCCATTCTCTTTCCTCAAGTCAGAGTTAGGATGAAGAAGAATGATGAGAGACCAGAACAGAAGGTAATAAATAATGTGTTATTTTTAGTGAGTAAAGATCTATTCTGCCACCTATACCTACTTTTATCCTCCCATCGATGTACACCAGAGATAGTTTTTTGTTTGTTTTTACTTTTAGTAAATTTGGAGAACAAAGAATAAAAAAATAGCATATTGAATGATTTACATGTTTCATAATCTTTGAGAGCTCTATCAGTCACAATGTTGGTCCTTTTTGATTTAATATGCATTAGATGTGGGGCTTTTGAGAGCTTAGCAACCACCTACATTCTTTCTGACTTTGCCTTTATTAAAGACAATATTTTTGGTAATACAAACCTTTCGTGTGTTGGCCTTCCCACCAAAACACAATATACTCAGGCTTTAGTGTATATTCCATGCCAAATAATTAGTGTTCTTTTCACTGAAGTGAAGGATTTGCATTCCTAAGGACTTGTGAAGTTCACTAGAGTGTGCTCAATTTACTGAAATACCCTATGGTAGAGTGTTACAATTATAAGTACAGTGAATCACAACTCTCAGTATCCATATACCTTTGCATTGTGACTTGGCTGCTCTTCTATGAAGAAGTAGAATCTATTTCTACACACTTTAAATCTGGGCTGGCCTTATGACTTGCTTTTATTAATAGACACAAGTGACACAGTCAAAGTTCTGGAGTTTAGGCTTTAAGATGTCTTGTAGCTTTTATTCTTACTTATTGGAACCACCCTGTGAAGAAATGAGACCAGTCTATTGAGAAGTCAAATGCAGGAGAACCAAAGCTTCCTAGTAGATCACCAGCACCATCTGCCATATGTGAAGGAGGCTGTCTTGGGCTCTCCAGCCCCAGGTGGGCCATCAGATGACTGCAGCTACATGAGAGATCCCAAGTGAGACTGAAAGAACTGCTCAGTTTGACAACGCATAGAATTGTGAGATGTGATAAAGCATTGCTACTTTAAACTGCCAAGCTTTGGGATGGTTTTTGTACAGCAATAGCTAACCGAAATAATCTAGGATAGACAACAATCAAGGAGTATGGCTCCCACCTCCAGGGAGTCTAAGACGGAGATAAAACCCAAGCTGCTGCTCCATAGTTGTGAAATTTCCTTGTCTCCTCTTTCCTCAAAAATTTATGTAATTTTGAATTCTATTCAATGATATGTTTATTTTGACTCAGAAATAAATTTAAGAATTTTTCTACCACTGACTATAATAGATGCTCAAGAAAGATATGTTTTATTTATCCTGTGGCAACATAACCCCTGGCATACCTCTCTGTATCTCAGTTGGAATAGTAATAATTCTAACATATAGCTATTGTAATGCAAAGTATTGGAAAAGAAGGTGATTTTCACTGTCCATCCCTTGTAGTTTTGCCTGAATGTTATTTCTCTCATCCTTTGTGATGTGATAAGCTCTCCTGCAGTTTCTCCTTTGCATCCTTGACTACAATTGGGTCTTAGTTATCTAATTATGGTTAGTGTTCATAAGAGACCCCAAATGACAGCCTCCAGGCCCATTTTGGTCAGTTCTTTACAAACCAAAGGCTTTTTTTTTCTGAAAAAAAGTGACCCGTTCATTTTTGCTGTTGCTACAAGAAATTAGTTGATGCCTAGCAACCAGTTTGCCCATCAGCTTCCTAAAGCAGGAGGGGTTGCTAGGTAAATCACTTTACAGTTTTCTTCAGAAAAGGTTAGACTTATCCAAACATATTCTAGGTTTGGGAAATTATCCTGGAAGCATCAGGGAAACAAAGAAAAAGCCAGGGGATGACCTGATCTTACAATAAGCCACTTTGCCCTAGTTCTGCTATTACATTATTGAAATACATGCATACTGGTTGGTAAATGGCCACTGCTCTGATTCAAATGTGTGTTCCCCATCCCCAATCAACTCATTCCTTCTTTTGAACTAACCTCTACCCTCTACTTCCAATGGGTTAGGATTTGGAACCATAAGGCTCTCCTCCAGAACTCTGCTTCAGTCATTTTTGTTGTTAAACATTTTTAATATCACCCTGGAAATCACCATATTATATAGTTCAATTTAGTTTTTATCAGAGTAATTGGGAAACAGATAAAAGAAATTATGAAATAATAAAAAGAACATGAGACTATGAGTAAAGGGGGTTGTTTTGTTATGACTTTAGAACTAACCAGCTGAATAACATTAATCTGCTCTATCATGTCCACATCTGGATCATGAAGGAATTGATCTATATGATCTCTAAAGCCATGATCAGTTCAAATATTTTTATGAGTCTGTAACAATCCATATTTCAAGCTGAACTACATCCTAATTTAGAAAACATGTAGCATTTAATTAAAATAA
The DNA here is from genome assembly GCF_030028045.1 of Hippopotamus amphibius kiboko. Taxonomy (NCBI): domain Eukaryota; kingdom Metazoa; phylum Chordata; class Mammalia; order Artiodactyla; family Hippopotamidae; genus Hippopotamus; species Hippopotamus amphibius. The sequence continues at coordinate 55,520,592 of NC_080188.1, forward strand.
AGCTCAAATTGCAATGCCAGTGGGTGACATAAAAGACAAGAAAATAAACAGAAGCAGAGGGATTCTGCTAGTAGAGGCTAATTATAAACCTCTGAGAGCAAATCAGAAAGATTTCATAGGCGGTAGAATAAAGTGGAAGAAGTGAGTGTTTGTTATTGTATATTGATTCTATTTTTAGGCATAGGGCTCTGAGGTGATTTTATAATTGAATATATTAAAAAACTAATTATAAAATGACAAATTTTATTATAAGAGTTTAATCTAGTAAATAACTCTCTTCCAGAAGAGTGAGATGATGTATTTAATAGCTACTGCATCCTGACAAAATATTAGGAAATAAAGCAGTGTATCTTGCTTGTGAATATTTAATTTAGAGAATATCTTTTGATTAATCTACATAAAGCAATAGTGATGACTAAATAAAGTTTTATTTAAAAATATTTGAGGCTGGATGTCAGCAAAATGGCAGGCTAGGAAACTCCTAGTCCTTGTTCCTTCATGGAGACATCAATAAACAACTAGAAATTAGCTGGACGAACCTTATAAGAGTCTAAAAAACAAGGGTCTACAGAAACCAAGTGAATGCCCAATCAAGAAAAATCAGCCTACAAAATGGTGGGAAATTTTTTAGCATTTTTACTCAAGCTTGTCTCATGTCATCTCACATATGGTTTTGTTCTAGAGGGGGTGACAGCCCAGTTTCCAGTTCTCTGCTGCATTATTCTGCTCAGGGTTCCATAACAAAACATCAGAGACTGGGTGGCATAAATCACATAAATTTATTTTCTCACAGTTATGGAGTCTAGGAGTCTGAGATCAGGGAACCAGCATGGTTAGTTTCTGGTGAGGACTCCCTTCTTGGTTTGCAGACAGCTGCTTTCTGTCTGTGTTCTCACATGGAAGAGAGCGAGGGAGCAAGTTCTCTGGTGTATCTTCTTATAAGGGCACTAATCCTATCATGAGGGCCTCATCTCTATGATTTCATCTAAGTCTAATTACCCCCCAAAGTTCCACCTCCAAATACCATCACATTGGAGAGTTAAGGCTTTCCCAAATAAATTTGGGAGGAACACAAACATTCAGTCTATAATACCACCTTGAACTTGAGGGAGTAAAGCAGAACTTATTTGCAACATTTTAACTTGTCTGGAGACTGTCTGAAGGATTGGTCTCTGTCTCTCCTAATTTGGATCTCATGTGGAAAACAGCAGTAAGTAGTGTTTTAGGAAAAGACACAGAGAGACTATAGATCTGCAGACTCCAGGGACAATAGATTACAGGTAGGGGCATACATAGACTGTGGCCCTGAAGAGAAGCTGGGATAAGACTCTTTTGGAAATTAAGATGTTCAAAAGCATCTGGGAATACAGTGGACTTCAGATACCACATTTAGGCCCAGGTAGGGTGCATGGTTAGAAAAAACCTGAGCTAATTCCAAGGCTCAGAGAAAGTCCTACCTGAAGGGCTGCCCTGCAACAGAACCAGTTTGCAAAGTCTGAGAAAGTTGCCTGTTTTTTCAAATGCCCACTTTTCAACAACAACAACAAAATCACAAGGCACAAAAAGGAGCAGTAAAACACTCTCCATTCAAAGGAAACAAACGCAATTGACAAAACCCATCCCTGAGGAAGACATTGTATTTACTGGACAGAGAGCTAAAGTAAAACAATGGGTAAAGAATCACACAAAATCAGGAAAACAATGTATGAACAAAATAGGAATATCAACAAAGAGATAGAAGTTATCAAAAGGAATCAAACAGACATTGTGGAGCTGAAAAATAGTATAATTGAATTTAATAATTCATTACAGGGGTGCAGAAGCAAATTTGAGTAGGCAGAAGAAAGAATTAGACAACTTGAAAACAGAAAAATTGAAATTATTGAGTCTGAAGAACAGAAAGGAAAGAGACTGAAGGAAAGTAAACAGAGGGGCTTCCTTGGTGGCACAGTGGTTAAGAATCTACCTGCCAATGCAAGGGACACAGGTTCAATCCCTGGTCTGGGAAGATTGCACATGCTGCGGAGCAACTAAGTCCATGAGCCGCAACTACTGAACCCACATGCTGCAACTACCAAAGCCTGTGAGCCTAGAGCCCATGCTCTGCAACAAGAGAAGCCACCATGATAGGAAGCCTGTGCACTGCAATGAAGGGTAGCCTCAGCTCTCTGCAATACAGAAAGCCCGTGCACAGCAATGAAGACCAAATGCAGCCATTAAATTTAAAAAAAAATTAATTTAAAAAAATTTTAAAAAAAAGTAAACAGAGTCTAAGGGATTTGTGAGATACCATCAAGTGAATCAAGGAAAAGAGAGAAAAGGGCAGAGAAGTTATTTGAAAAATAATGGCTGAAAATTTCCACAATTTGAGGAAAGACATGACAAATCCAAAAAGTTAAATGAACTTCAAGTAGGACAGCTTAAAGAGACCTACATTGAGACATATTGTAATCAAAACGTCAAAAAACAGAGACAAAGAGAGAATGTTGTAAGCAGAAAGAAAAAAGCAACTTGCCACTTATAAAAACCCTCAGTAAGGTTATCAGCAAATTTCTTAGCAGAAGTCTTGAAGGACAGAAAACAGTGGGATGATATAATAAGAGTCCTGAAAGAAAATAATTTCAACCATGAATTCTATATCTGGCAAAACTTTCCTTCAAGAGTAGAGTTTTTGTGTGCAATTGCAGTTAAGTTGGTATCTATTCAAATTAGAATGCTATAACTTTAGGATGTTATATGTAATCCTCACTGTAACCACTAAGAAAATATCTAAGGGGTACACACAAAAGGAAATGAGAAGGGAATCAAAATGTGTCATGATTTCACTTATATGAAAAACCTAAAATAGTCAAATGCATAGAGATAGAGGTAGAATAGTGGTTACAAGAAGGAGAAAGGGGGATATATTAATATTATTTAATACATATGGAGTTTCAGGTTGGGATTACAAAAAAGTTCTGGAGATAGATAGTGGTGATGGTTGTACAACAATCTGAATGTACTTAATGTCACTGAATTTTATGCTTAAATATAGTTAAAATGCTAAATCTTATGTGTATTTTACCACAATTAAAAAACTAAAGACATGAACTGAGAGGTCTAAAAATAAAAGCCATTATTTCTGGAACATTTATTATGAATTCCAGTGGCTCCATACTTTTCATACTACTTTACATACACACAACTCACTCAATTTAATAATTACATCTGGTAAATGTTTTATCATGAGGAAAAAGATCAGTAATTCAAGTCTCAAGAAGTTAAATATTTTCCCCAAAGACAGTGCATGATAGTGGAAAAAATGGGATTTACCTTTACATTGGTCTGAATAAAAACTGACTCCCCCTGTAACTTCATTGAAAAAAGAAAGCAATTGAAGGGTGGGGTGTGTTTAGGAAATTTGTGATAAACTATGAAATTAATATGTTACTGATATATGTTTAGAAACAAAGTAACAGCATGTGATTAGTAATTCTAAATGTTTGCATATGAAATTATTATTGTGAAATATTGTATTTTATTTTCAGAAGGAAAAATAATTTACTAATAAAATTGACTTTACTCAAGACCACTCTAATTCACAATTTGATTTTTACTTAATGGAAATTAACATCTTGATTGATGTGGCAGAGGCTCTCAGATGCTCACCCAGGTGTGTGTTCTCTTCTTCCTGTGTTCACTAGATGATACTTCCCAGCCTCCTTTGTGATTAGGAGTGATCATGTGATTGAGTTCTAGTTAATGGATTGTAAGAAGTCATACGTATTTGTCTGGCCTCTAAAATCCTCCTATCAATATCTTCCATCTATTGTTTTCCTTTAGCTGTCAAGAATAATGTCCAAGATGACCTTGGAAGCCACCAAGGTAGCAGAACCTCTGTCACCATGCATCTATGAATGACTGTAGAATAAGATTGTCCTACCTACTCATTGGTTTCCTACCCAACCAATACTATATCGTGATCAAGAAATATGCTTCCATTGATTTGAGCCAATATAAATTTATGGCCTTTTTAGAATAGAACTTAGTCTACTCTAACTAATATAGTTAAAATAATATCAATAATAGATACTGGTATTTTACCCATTATTAGATATTTTACTTTATGTTGTTCTTTTAATCAAAATTATAATGAGTATTGGTGGAGAATATAAGATTATAGGCTTTTTTGGGGGTATATCAATTAGGATGGAAATGATAAACAAAAGACTAAAATACTAAATCCATGAGATTTAATTTTTATTTACATCTAATTTAACCACAGGGATGTTGTCTTAGCTTGCTCAGCTATAACAAATTACTATAGACTGAGTGGCTTGAACAAAAAACATATTTCTCACAGATCTGGAGCCTGGGAAATCCAAGATCAAGGCACCAACAGGTTTGGTGAGGACAATCTTCCTGGTTTGTAGATGGCCCTCTTTCTCATTGCATCCTCACATGGAGAGCAGAAAGAGGAAGCAAGCTCTCTTGAATTTCTTCTTATAAGGGCACTATTCTCATCATAAGGGCTCCACCCTCATGACCTAATTACCCCTTCCCCCCAACCCCACAAAGCTCCATCTTCAAATACCACTACATTGGGGATTAAGGTTTCAACATACAAATTTTGGGGAGACACACATATTCAATCCATAGCAGATGTCAGCTCATTGATGGGAAGGCCTTTTTATTCAGTTATGTTGCTCTAGTTCTTAGCAGAATGCCTTGTATGTGGTAGGCTTTAATAGTTATTTGAGTGAATGTAAGAACAAACAAATGAACTAATTGACTCTTCATGGGACCTTTAGGCCAGAGTTCTTAGTCTTTTGGTAACTTAGGTCCTCTAATATGAAAAATTTCCAATTACTTCAAAACTATGGTGATTATAGTGAGAAAATATTATTTAATAATGTTCTGAAAAGCATTTTGTTTAGAGCTAAAAACTTTCTAAAGAAATAAATTTTAAAATAGTCTAGAATGTGTACGTAATTATATTCATACTTCTAAATTATAGTACTATGTCTATCATCCTAGATCTTTGTAAATCATTATTTGATAAAATAGAATACACTTCTCATACATTATCTTTGTTATAAGCTTGAATATTGCTTCTTGAAGAGATTAGTGTTAATTATATTTTTCCTTACAGTGACACTTAGTATCTTTGCCTATGTAATATTTTATAATTGAGTACTTTAGGGTTACGTGATTCCATATACCTTTGCATAAAAATTATAAATTAAGATTGGTAAACAGTGAAATGTCTAGTTTTACACAATGTTTATGAATAATAAAGGGAAATTGACTCACTTGTGTATATTCAGCTTGTAAAGCATCTGCCAAAATGTCACACAAGGTGTACTTCTGAACAGATATTAGGTTTCCTAGTTCCACTGAATTCTCTTATTGAAAGTTTTCATAGGATGTGAACAGATGCCTAATTTGCTAATCTATCACAAAGAAGACTAGGATTATGAGGTGATGAGTTTGCCTCTATCATTTTATTGTTTTTGAAACACTGAAAAAGAAATGAGAAATACTAGAAGCAAAAACTTACTATTTTGTGAAATTTTGAAGTTACATACTTATAAAGAAACAATTTATTGATCAAAGCAAAAACAGTTATAAAATGATGAATGTCAATTTCTTTTGGTCTTTTTACTTTTAATATATTTGTGTTTTTTTATTTCAGTGGTTTCTGTATTTTTCTTTTCAAGCAAAGTAATTCTCATTTTTAGAAGTTTGATTTGATTGTATTTTTATATCTTTCACGTGCTCTATTATCACGCTCACTTCCTCAACTTCTTGAACATAAGGATTGCAGTTATAACTTTTACTGTCCTTGTTTGTCATTTCTATCATGTCTGTAATTTCTAGGTCAATTCCAAATGATAGACTTTTTTTCCTACTCATTATGGATGAAATTTACTTATTTCTTTACATGATACTAATTTTTTGAGTGGATGCCATTATGAATTTTACCTTGTTGGGTGCTGAATAGTTTGTATTCCTAAAATTACTGTTGAATTTTATTCTGGGACACAGTTAAGTGGAAACCATTTGATGTTTTTGAGTCTTGCTCTTAAGCTTTGTGAGGAAGAACTAGAGCTATACCTATTCTAGCTCTACTATTGAGGTAGTGGGGAAAATTCTTCTGAATTTTATAGGCAGTGTCCTATGATTTATGAGATTTTCAGTTTCCCTCTAAACTTTTTGGATGTTTCTTTCCTTGGCCTTGGGTTTATTCCTCACACTTAATGCTCAGCTGAAGACATGAGGGGGTGTTCTCAGGTTTTGGTACTCTTTTTTTGCAGTTCTCTCCTCTCTTTTCCTCTCTCTGAATTCTCACTGCCTTGGGTTCCCTGAACTCCTGGTGGCTTATCTTATGAGTCTTTCAGGCGTAAGTTCTCCCTTCCTGACTCATGGTCTACAAAACTCTCTGGGCACTAAGCTGAGGCAATTGTAGTGTTCACTTTGTTCCTTGTCTCTTAGAAATCACTTTGTTTTTTTCATTTGTCTGATGTCCAATGTCTTGAGACTTGTCATGTCATATATTTTGTCCATTTACAGTTTTTTTTCCCCAGAAAAAAATGTATTCCCATCTTTCCTGGAAGAGGAAGTTCGAATGATGTTAATGAAAATACTAGAGTCGTGCAGTTTTGGGTAAAGCATCTTGGAGAGGTTAAATAGAAAAAGAGCTCAAGATTTGGAGGGAGAAGATGTGGGTTTTGTTGTCCCTGAAGTTTTTGGCAAATATGCTCATGGAACAGTGAGAGGTACTTCATTAAGCTTAATTAGAAACTAAGTTTTCAAAGTGCTTTTCATGAAACATGCTTCTGTTCATGCTATTTCTCTGTTTAAACCTTTCAAATGACTCTCCATTATAAAAGAATGTAGCCATGAGAGAGTGGAGAAAGGTTGAAGGTATCTAATTTGTAATGTATGACTGAGAGTAAGTTGTGTGTATGTGTTGTGGTAGTTGTGGGTGAGGCTTGGACAATGGTGACAAGAAATGAAGCAGGAGATATCCTAAGATTTGTCTAAAATTCCCAAATCACAAATACTTCCAAAGTAAATCCTTCAAGGATGATTAGCTTAAAACAAAACAGTTGTTTTCTTCTTATTAATTAGTGCTGTTTCTTTTCAGCTTAAAGAAGTCCCTTTAACATTTCTTTTAGGGCTGGTTTAGTGGTGATGAACTTCTTCAGCTTTGGCTTATCTGGGAAACCCTTGATCTCTCCTTCAATCTGAATGAGAAGCTTACTGGTTAGAGAATTCCTCTTTGCAAGTCTTTTCCTTTCAGCACTTTGAATATGTCATGCCACTCTCTTCTGACCTATAAAATTTTTGTGAAAAAATATACTGTTAGCCTAGTGGGTTTTCCTTGTACATAACAAATTGTCTTTCTCTTGCTATTTTTAGGATTCTCTCTTTATTCTTAACTTTTACCATTTTAATTATAATGTGTCTTACTGTGTGTCTCTTGGGTTTATCTTATTTGGAACTCTCTGGGCTTCCTGGACCTGGATGTTTGTTTCCTTTCTCAGATTAGGGAAGCTTTCAGCCACTATTTCTTCAAATAATTTTTCTGGCCATTTCTCTCTCTCTTCTCTCTGTGGCCCCTATAAAGTGGATGTTATTCTGCTTGATGTTGTTCCAAAGGTCCCTTAAGTTATCTGCATTTTTAAAAATTTGTTTTCCGCTTGCTGATCTGGGTGAATTCCATTGTCTTGTCTTCTGGCTCACTTATTTGTTCTTCTGCTTCATCCATTCATCTGTTGAACCCCTCTAGCGTATTTTTCAGTTTAATTATAGTTTCTGTTTGGTACTTTCTTATATTTTCTATCTCTGTTGAAGTTCTCACTGTGTTCATCCATTCTTCTTGTGTGTTCAGTGAGCATCTTTATGACCATTATTTGGAACCCTTTATCAGGTAAACCATTTTATTTAGTTCCTTTTTTTAGTTTTGTTTTGTTCTTTTGATTGGAACATATTCCTCTATCTCCTTATTTTGCCTATTTCTCTCTGTTTGTATGTATTATTAGGTATATTAGCTATCTCTACCAGTCTTGAAGGAGTGGTCTTGTTTAGAAAATGTCCTTTGAGGCTTCTTGCCTGTCCAGCCTATCCTGTCCAGCCTAGGCAGGTGCTCAAGGGGTGTCCCCTATGTGGGTTGTGTACACCCTCTTGTTGTGGTGGGGTTGAAGCTCTGGTGGAGAACTGGTGGGGAGTACTGGCCCCTGGACTGGATGTGGGGCTTGGTGGCTGCTGCCATGGGGTGCTGGTGTGAGGGCTGGTGGTGAGGGCTATTGCTTGGCTAGCTGTGAGCCTGGTCTGGCATAGAGCCTGGCCTAGGTACAGTGGTGGTGGTTCTTTCAGTGGGGCATGCTTTCTGCCATTAATAGGTAATGTAGAGAATTCCAAAATCATGCTTGCCAGCATGGATATTAACAAGGTTGCCTAAGATCACATAAATGGCTCCTGTCAGTGACTCAGTCCCCAGGGAGTGCCCCAACTGGTTCCTGCCTCTGTAGCAGACACCTCAAGATTGGTAAGTGGGTCCCCTTCACCTATTGTCCATGCGCTTTTTTTTAAGTTCTTTATTGGAATATAATTGCTTTACACTCTTGTACCAGCTTATGAGGTACACCAAAGTGAATCAGCTGTATTTATACACATATCCCCATATCCCCTCCCTCCCGCAACTCCCTCCCACTCTCTGTGTCCTGGCCCTCTAAGGCATCACCCATCATCGAGTTGATCTCCCTTTGTTATACACCAACTTCCCACTAACTATCTATTTTATAGTTGGTAGTGTATATCTGGTGTTTTTGTGCTTGTTTTGGGGTCAAGCAGGGTTGTGTGTGGGTCCTTTAAGAAGAGGTTTTCTCTTGCCTACAGCTCTATAGTTTTCTTGAATGCAATTCTGTTGGTTTTCAAAGCCAGCTGTTTTGGGGGCTCACTTCTACTGTGAAGGACAGGGTTTGGGGTGCCTGATGTGGAGGTCTTGAATCCCTCTCTCGTTGGGGAAGAGATCTATTCCTTTGTGTTCTCTCTTGATTGTCAATTACTGTGGTCTGGGTGTGAGTTTTTCCTTGGTGAGCCTGTATCTCTGCCTCTCCTACCCATCTCAGTACTGTCTTTTTTGCACTTTGTTGTGGAGACTCTGTTCATCCAATTTTCAGGTCTCTTTCCAAGGAGATTATTCCATATGTAATTGTAGACTTATTTTGTGAGTGTGTGTGTGTGTGTGTGTGTGTGTGTGTGACAGAGAGAGAGAGAGAGAGTGGGCTGAGTTCAGGATCTTTTTATGCCCTATCCTGAACTTCTCTCTCTCAAACTTGTAGAAAGCATTTAGCTCAAATGCTAATTTTTAACTAACCTTTCCAAGAATTTTTTTTGCTTATAATATATTCTTAAATGCAGGCCAATGTGAACAGAAATTATCTTTATAATGCTTTGAACATTGAATATGAAAGCATATTGGAGGAATAAACAAAGCAATATTGGATTTTATGGATAATTTTTTTCCCTACATGGTGGCAAATAATGAAAACTCCTATGTTAAAGAAAAATATAGAGATTTGACATGGCAAAATATGTTCAGAATATTCATTATAAAACATAATGAGATGACTGCAGGATCTGTTTATCAATCTGATTGTCTAAAAGAAAATGATAATTTCAAAGAGTGTGATTTTTAGGCAAAGGGAATCTCCCTATATTCACTGGTAGTTGGGAATATCACATATCAACATGCATTTTTTAGATTATATTTTGTTAGTAAGTGCCAATGATGATTTAATTAGAGATGTGTGGAAACCTCTGATTTTACCCTAAATAATATGATTCTTCATCTAATAAACACAATATCTATGCCTATGGAATGTTAAAAAACCTGGATTTATTTGGTCACTTATGAGGGTTGATGCTTTGAATCTACAGTTTATCCAGTACATAAAATATGTAAAGCCCAAGTTAATGAATGTCAAAAACAGTATGTATAAAACTAGACCTCTCTTTAGCCTGAAAACTTCCCGTATTGAGGGAAGTATTATCATTTTAAATTAAGCAATGCCATTTGAGGTATTTCTGGAATATTTTAGGGGAATATTCTTATGCTTCTTACCACTTGTCCAATGCTTTTCTCCTGTGGTTTACATTTTCATAGGCTCTTCATTTCTTAGTAGTACTCTGGCAGCTGCTAGGTTCTTGTTAATGAATTCATTTGGATGCATACTCTTTCTTCAGTTAACACACTCCAAACTTTCTTTTTATGAAGTAAGTCTTCTAATTTTGCTTGCCTATATTGGTTGTTGGTGATACAGCTTCTTGAAATATGCTATCTGACAATTTTGGATTAATAAAGGTTGAATTGCATGTGGTGACATTTTCTGTCATATTGCTGCAGCTCATATTTACAGTTTTGAGATGGTAAGGGAATAGTCTGTCAGACTCCATAGAAATTGTGCTTCACTTTAAGACTTTCTTACTGATATCAACAAGGAAGACTTTCAATAGTTCATTAGTATTGCATGCTGAAGGCAGCTCTTTATTTAGATAGAGTCCTGGAGGTGTCTATATAGATGGCTTTTTCTTTGCATCTGGGCTTGCTAACTTCTTCTCATCCTTTAGGATGCAATTCAGGCACTATCTTGTCCCTAAAGACTTCCCCAAGCCTATGCTCAGGGCCACATGCCTTTCTTAAACCACTCTCTACTGTCTGCTTCATCACAGCATTTGTTACCCACTACCACAATTACCTGTTTACATGTCTGATAGCTTTGGCCACTAGAAAGTAGATTCTTGAGTGACAGTGGTATGTCTTTCTAATCTAGGGTCTCCAAAGCTTGGTACATGATAAGCATTTAATAACAGTTTATTGACTAAAGAATAGTGTGAATACAGTTGTTTAAGCCTGTTTAGTATCTATGCCTTTTTGTGTGTAGAATATATATAAAGTATGTTTCTGATTATTGGGTATTTTAGTAGAGTTGATTGGAAAAAACCTCATAAAGGAGTTTTTCTGGTTGCCAGTTAATCACTGTGGGTCTCTTTTCACCAAGTTACTAAAATCTTTGGGTGAAGAGGTTGCCACTTCTCAGCCTAACTCTGTAAAATTTTTCCCATAGTGTCTTATTGCACTCAAATGATAGTGAATGATTTCCTGGTTCTTAAAAGTTTCTGGTATTGAAGTAATAACTTATAACCTAAAAACTGTTTTAAATGTATAAAATCATATTATGTAGCTAATATGGAACTACTGCTCTCAGGAAAAGGTATATATGCTTATAAGGTTGATATTCTGAAACTATGTGTTTCCAGTAATATAATGTATAAGACCCAAGTTACTGAAAGCAAAAACTATATAAATATATGTTTGTGATCTAGTAATGACCTATTAAACTAAACTCATTTGGTAAGATTAAGCCATTAGCAGAAAAGGAAGTTTTAATTCTTTCATTAAAAAAAAAAACTTGCCTGAGCTAGGTTTGCTGCTTATAACACTGAAGGGTAAGATAAGAACATTAGTTGAATACTTACCATATTAAATATTTACATATATCATCTAATTTAAACCTTACAATAAACCTATGATGCATAGATTACTGTCCCCATTTTATAGTTAAAAAAATTGAGCATCACAGAGGTTACGTTTCTTGTTCCAAGTTGCAGAGTTAGTCAGTGGTAAAGTCTGATTTTGAAACCAGATATGCCTGAGAATAATTGCTAATAGATTTGGTACAATAATTGCTCTTGGCACTTTAACCACTGACCAGTTTAATTTGTATACTAAAATTCCTTTTGATGATCTTGCAAAGAAAAGTATTACATTATTGTTAAAAGAGTTCATAGGTACTGTAAGGGAGATTATACCATTATCATGTATAACCTGGGTTTGTGCAGGTTTGTAAAGAAGAATTTAGCATATTTCTTTCATTTTTTTTCCAGATCTTTATTGGAGTATAATTGCTTTACAATGTTGTGCTAGTTTCAGCTGTACAACAAAGTGAATTAGCTGTATTTATACATATATCCCCATATCCCTTCCCTCTTGAGCCTCCCTCCCACTCTCCCTATCCCATCCTATCCCATCCCTCCCTATCTCACCAATCATTGCATTGATCTCCCTGTGTTATGCAGCATTCCCACTATCTATTTTACTTTTGGTAGTATATATATGTCAATGCTACTCTTTCACTTCATCCCAGCTTCCCCTTCCCCCCCACCCCCACCGGTGTCCTCAAGTCTGTTCTCTACATTTGCATCTTTATTCTTGCCCTGCCACTGGGTTCACCAGTACCACCTTTTTAGATTCCATATAAATGCTAAATACTGCTAGCATACAGTATTTGTTTTCCTCTTTCTGGCTTACTTCACTCTGTATGACAGACTCTAGGTCCATCCACCTCACTACAAATAACTCAATTTCATTCCTTTTTGTGGCTGTGTAATATTCCATTGTATATATGTGCCACATCTTCTTTATCCATTCATCTGTTGATGGGCATTTAGGTTGCTTCCATGCCCTGGCTATTGTAAATAGTGTTGCAATGAACATTGTAGCACATGTATCTTTTTGAATTATGGTTTTCTCAGGGTATATGCCCACTAGTGGGATTCTTGGGTCACATGGTAGTTCTATTTTTAGTTTTTTAAGGAACCTCCATACTGTTTCCCATAGTGGCTGTACCAATTTACGTTCCTACCAACAGTGCAGGAAGGTTCCCTTTTCTCCACATCCTCTCCAGCATTTTTGCTTCTAGATTTTTTGATGATAGCTGTTCTGACCGGTGTGAGGTGATACCTCACTGTGGCTTTGATTTGCTCATGTTTTTAAAATTCTTTTTTCTTTATGTTTTTTTAAAGAAAATGACTAACTTAAGCACAAATACTGCTTTTCTTCTTGGTGCTCGCACATGCATAAACTGAAGTCTCTAATTAGGTTTTCTTGAATATAAGCAGTTTTTTTTTTCTTCAGTAAAATTTATTATGAGATAATATACAAAGCACATTTATACCACTTTTCACTTGATACATATGAAAAATTGAAAGTAAGAGGTATTTGATCTGATAACAGATGCCTGCTAACATTTTGGAAGCTTTTCTAATGGGATGCAAAGTTACTAAACGATAGGGGAAAATATCTTTCAATGATATGTCTGAGGATGCATAACAGTGCACATTTTGTTTCTCTATGGAAAGCAGTTAACCTTAATGCTGTATATAATGAATATTTTCCAAAGATGCTAAGTAAATGTAAATTAGCTACAACTACATAAAAGGGTAAAGATAGCTCTCAAGTTATAAAGATAGCTCTCAAGTTATAGATGGAAAACAATGTGTTGGATTAGCCCATGTTTCCACGGCTATTTAAGCCAGGAGGAGGGAGTCACACGAAGCATCAGTAATTTACATCTCATTCCCATTTGCAATTACAAGCTTACCAGCCACCAGCCCTCAATTATTCCCACAAGTGGTGCACCAATTTAATGTGTCAAGTAGGATTTGTAGAAGCAGTAGTACATAAAATAAATAAATAAAAATATAAATAAAACTATTTTGATCTGAAGAGGGGAGTTCTAGTATTAGATCTGTTCCTCACGATTGATCCAGCAGCAGTAATCCCAGTGGCAGAACTGTACTTCATTTAAAATTTTTTACCATTTATTTTTCTCTTGAAAATGTAAATTGTTTACATGACAACAACTTCCAAAGATATAAAAAGCCATACCCAAAAGCAAACCTTTCTCCTGTTTTCTTATTTCTATTTCCCAGAGGCAACACCATTGCAGATTTTGAGTCTCTTCCCAGATTATGTATTTATTTTAAATAAGAGAATTTCTGGAGTGCTCTGTAAAGTATATTTCCCCACAGAGCATATTAAATGCACTTTCCTGTTCTATCCTGCACCTTTGGAGTGCATGTGGGATGACAAATTAAACTTGCCCAGCAATTCTGTCATCACATGCTTAAAACGATATGTAAATTGTTGGCGTCTCTGCCCTATGTGGCCTCAGCTGCCTGAGAACTCCCATGCTAGCAGTGGAATGAATGACAGGCCAGATCCAGTAGCATGTGTTTAATTAACTTTCAGTGGGCTAACATGAGAAAAAGAATAAATCTTTGCACTTAATAAAGGCTCAATTTGCTTATCCCAGCATTATAGTACCTTTTGTGTCAGCTAGGTGATTCAGAAGGAAAATATTTTGTGTATTTGTGTCTCCTTGCATAGTTGTCACGTATGCTGAATGATTGAGGGCCTCTATCTCACGAATGGAGAAAAATTCTTGTATTTAGTTTCCCTGGGAAGCAGGTCTGTCTCTGTTGTGCCTTTCTAAGTCATCTTGGTGGTACTATAAATTCTTATTTTCTTAAACAGCTTTATTGAGGTGTCATCAACATGCAGTAAAGTCCACATATGTAAAGTGCACAATTTGATATTTTAACATAAACATAAACAGTGAAACCATCACCACAATAAAGATAATGAATATATCTGTCACCCCTAAAAGTTGTCTAATGCTCCTTTGTCGCCCCTCCCTCCTGTCTTCCCCAGCCTGTACCGAATCACTGATCTGTTTCCTGGCACTGTAAATTAGCTGCCTTTGTTTTTCTGTACATCTTTTGTCTTTTTCTCTCTGACTGCTTTTAAGATTTCTCTCTATCACTATTTTAAGCAATTTCATTTTGATGTGCCTCAATAGTAATTTTCTTTGTTTCTTGTGTTTGTGATTAATAGAGCTCCTTTTGATTTATGGGCTTATAATTTTCATCAAATTTGAATATTTCTGAGTCATTAGTTCATCAAATAATTTTTCTTACCCCATCCTTCTTCTTCAAGGACTCTATTTACAATTACATGTATGTACTTTACAAGTTGTCTTACAGCTCACTGGTGCTCTATGAATTTGTTTTCAGTCTCTTTTTCTCTCTGCTTCATTTCTGATGGTTTTCTGCTGCTATGTCTTCAAGTTCACTAACCTTTTATTCTGTAATTCCAATTCATTATTTATCCCATACTAGTGTTTTTTTTTTTTTACCCTAGATATAGTGTTTTCATCACTAGAAGTTTGATTTGTATCTTTTTTAATATCTCCCATGCCACTACATTTTACAGATGTGGAAACTGAGACACACAGAAGCTAAGAAATTTGCCAAAGATTTCAGAGCTCTTCAGAAGTGGATGCCAGGATACAAATCCAGGCAGCCTGATCGCAGAGACTTTACTTTTAATCAACACTTGTGTCCTTATTTTAAATGGTGTACCACTACCACATACTAATCTTTTCTAAGGCATTTAGAAAAATGCTTGGTGGATAAAAGGATATAAAAAATGTTCATGGTTGTTGTAGCAAACTGTTGACAAACTTCCTCAAGATAGGAAACTCAGATTACAATTCTTAAAAACATTCCTGATCTTTCATCACCAACATAGGGATTTCCATCCTCTTTGTTCTTTCTTCTATAATAGAATTTTGTAACTATATGTGTCCTTGAATGGTGAATGGAGGGTAGGTTGGATGGTGGGCTGAGTAAAGTTTTAGGGTACAGAAACCCTGCTTGAGGACTTCCTAGGTGGCACAGTGGTAAAGAATCTGCCTGCCAATGCAGGGGACATGGGTTCGAGCCCTGCCCGGGGAAGATTCCACATGCCATAGAGCAACTAAGCCTGAGCGCCACAACTATTGAGCCTGCACTCTAGAGCCCATGAGCCACAACTATTGAGCCCATGTGCCAGAACTGTTGAAGCCCATGCGCCTAGAGCCCGTGCTCCAAAACAAGAGAAGCCACTACAATGAGGGGCCTGCACACCACAATGAAGGGTAGCCCCCGCTCGCAGCAACTAGAGAAAGCCCGTGTGCAGCAACGAAGACCCAACACAGCCAATAAATTAATTAATTAATTAAAAAAAAAAAGAAAGAAACCCTGCTTGATGGTCAGTGGGTGAGGTACTGCTGACAACTATCAAAGAAGAACCTTACCAGGCACCAGCAGGAAGGATAGATACAATATCATGACTTCTCAGCACAGGAATTGTACCATGATAGGGACGGGGCAGTCTTCAAGGGCTACCTTGGCTCCATGAGGCTTCTGGAGTTGTTGCATATGGTGACACAACCCCAGAGGGTGCCATTCTTATCAGTACCTATGTGAGTAGAAACCCTTAGAAGTGTGGCGTTTACAACCATCAGAAGGGCATGCAACTGCCCTTTGAGGCTACCAGGTAGATTAAAGAATAAGATGGTTTAAGTTGGAACTCAGCTAAAGACAGAGTGGCCTCTGCCTGCTAATTTTTCTCATTGCAGCAGGATCTGTTGAGGTCTGGTTACATTATCTTAGGTTCTATCAAGGTATATCACCTCTTATAACCAACTTCCACCCTTCCTATTTGCTTAATTTCTCCCCCTTCTATGCTGGAGAACTTTCATACTATCTTGAGGGCAGGGAATTTAGTTCTAACTCATTGGGTTTTTCCTTTGCCATGAGTCCCCTCAGAGGGTAGACTTTTGAAACTAAAAAATATTTATATTTTCTGTGGTAATCAATCTTCCTTGAAGCCCGTATGCTCCAAGATCAGATTATTGTACAAATAGAGGGGAGACTCAGAAATACTGGAAAAGAGGGAAAGTATTAGTTATTATTTTAAATATAACTGTTTCTCTAGCTAGACCATGAATGCCTCAAGGAATTTATCCTCAAGACTAAGGAGTGTGTTTTTATAAACAAAGGGAATGGATTTGCTTGCCGTACAGGTTTACTCAAGACAAATTGTCAGTTCTTTCCATTTCTCATTAGTTGCTACTATGCTAAAGGAAACTATTCTATTCATGCATTCTACACAATTTTATGCCTGAAAATTGTGTACTGGACTAATATAATAATTCATTTCTGTGCTACAAATATGATTTATTTTATAAGGCTAATATTAGTTTCCCTAATTTTAGGAACAGATATATTGATTTTTCCCCTTTAACCTTGATTATAGCTTATAACTATTTATATTGTCTCATTGTGCAAGCCTCTTAGAATCGTATCTCATTCTTTACTGTTAAATACCAGGATTATCATGCTTTTCTTGTGTTAAATATATCTATTCCATGTTTCCCAAGGTGTCTAGGCAATTGTATTTAAAACACTACTGGAGAAGATTTAATAAATTGGTATTCATTTTATCCTGTATACTTGGACTTACAGTTCATATCTAAAATGTAATTTAAAAAAAAAAGAAAAGTAAAAAGAAATGAAAATACTCATCGCCTTGGGACTTTGAAATGGTAGACATTCATGATGTGTGAAAAAGCATGATGCATAACTATGTGATCTTAATTACATACAAATGGATGCTTAGTTGTGTAAATACACAAATAAGACCTAGAAGGACACATCAGACAGTAAACTGCTTGTGATGATGGAAAAAAAAATGTAATTTAACGTTAAGAATGTTCAAATTAGAATATGTGAAAATTATAATTAGTAGCCATCATCTGCTGGCTACAGACACAAAGCAACACTAAAAAAAAAATCTCACTTGAGCTTATTAATTTTAATAGTAAGAACTGTGGATTCACATTCTGGAGACTCACTCATTTCAGTTGTATAAGTTCATCTTATGGCTTTTAGAAAATATTTAACTCCTCCTGTTACTGAACCAAACCTGTGTCCACTTGCATGCAGTGAAGCTAATCTATTGACACTGGGTTGTTGTGAAGGAAAGTGTAGTGTTTATTACAGGGTGAAGCAAGGAGTCCAGGATGGCTGGTGCTCAAAAAGCCCAAACTCCCTGATGAGTTTCAGCAAAGCTTTTTTTTTTTTTTTTTAAGCTCTTTATTGGAATATAATTGCTTTACACTCTTGTACCAACTTATGAGGTACACCAAAGTGAATCAGCTGTATTTATACACATATCCCCATATCCCCTCCCTCCCACAACTCCCTCTCACCCTCCCTGTCCCGGTCCTCCAAAGCATCATTTAAAGGCAAGGTAAGGAGGGCATTCCCAGCATGTGATCAGCTAATGCACAGTTCTCTGATTGGTTGATGGGGAGGTCACAGGGCAGTGTCACAGGGGTGAACATTATCAGTCCTTAGGCACCAGTAGGTCTGGGGGCTATGTGCTCATGGTCATCAAGTAGTTTATTTCTTCCATTTGATGGGGGTTTTAGCATCTGTAAAACAACTCAGGAAATATGCATCAGATACTATTACATAGGTTCAGAGAGGAGCTACAGCAGAGGATATGGGGGAGGAGTCTGTGCCTGGAAGCCCCATAGGTTCCTGTTGGGTTACTCTCCAGATATCTGCTTTCTTGCCTTTACGGTGGGGGCATTAGATTGGATCAGTTGTGGGCTTGCTATTTTGCATGAATATTAATACAGGACAAATTATCACATGAAACAAATAAAATAGAAATTTTATTAGTTATGTATTTTATCAGAAAATACATTTGTAACTATAATATATGAAAGACTTCTTTTATCCTTTCTCTGTGAATAGTTTCCCTTTTGAATTAATTTCAGAAAATGCAATAAAGCACTATCATGATGGAATGTTGAAACTAAATTAAAATTTGTTTTTTAAATTGGTGTATTTTGCCTCCTTTCTAGTCTTAACAGCTTAATTCAGGATGTGGTTTATCACATAGGGACTCTCAATATTGTATTCTTCAAAACAAGACTTTCCCATTGCAAAAGGGAAAAAAAAGACGGTTATGTTTTTAATCTTCAAAACATTATTCCCCAAGCCTTTTATGTTGGAACAGATGATTTTCATCAGCCACTTTTCTCCTCTTGGCAGTGGCCATAGATGTATTTTGTGTTTTCTTTAGAAAACAGCCTGTCACACACACATTGCCACCTGCTGTCTTTTACCTCCTGTATACTACACTGAGCAGATTTCTTATATTGCTTGCCTAGTAATTTCAGTCAACTTATTCTTCCCTAATAGCCAGACCTAAGGAGCAGAGCTCCAGAAAATTGATCAACAACTAATTTCTAAGGACTGGAAAACAGTAAACAGAATTTGGTGCTGTTCAGGCCTCATTTCTGAGCCATACCAAAATGTTAGAAGGGACAAATGTGGTCTGTGGATTCCAGAATGCGCATCAGTATACTTTATCATCTCTAGGATTCCTTTCAGCTTGAAAATATCTTATTTCATTATGAAATACCAGAGGCAGGGTTTTTATTGTTGTTTTGTTCTTTAGATGTAGACCCTTTGTTTCCACCAAAATCCTGTGAAATAAACCCGTGGGAATCATTTTACCCTGAAATTCACTCTCATTGGGTATTGTCTTAATGGTTCTGAAAAATTCTATCATTTTTAAGAAAATTGGGAAATATTATTTTGGGACTTCCAAGATGTCTGTTACTGGTCGACAAGCCTAACTAGCCCAAGAAATAGAATATCAAACCAGACTCCCAGTCCTACTTGAATTTGGAGACCCAAGTTGACCTAAAAAGGGTGCAGCTTCCTTAGAACTCAGACCTACTTTTATATAGGGCTTTAATGGGTTCACATAGGAAAATTAAAAAAGAAGACATGTACACAAATTTTATAACTATAATAAAACTACAAACAAAACTTCTCTAATAGTAACTGTTGGTCCAGACAATAATAGTATTTCATGACAATGGACAGTCTTACCCAGATTTAGCAGTATTTAGAGGTACTGATCACTAACACCAAATTCAGAGTATTATTATATGTCTGAGAACTACAAGCTGAGAATTATTTATTAGCACTAAATTAAGTTCATATTTTCAAAATGCATCACCATCTCACCCTGCCTGAGGCTAATGTGCTACAGACATGTTATATACAAGTGTACCACATTTTACTGCACTTTGCTTTATTGCATGTCATAGATAGTGCATTTTTTATAAGTTGAAGGTTTGTGGCAACCCTGCACTAAGTTGATCAGGGCCATTTTTCCAACAGCATTTGCTCACTTTATGTCTCTGAGTCACACATTGGTAATTCTCACAATATTTCAAGCTTTTTCAATAATTATTATATTTGTCATGATGATCTTTGATGTTACTGCTACAACTTGCTGAAGGCTCAGATGATAGTTAGCATTTTTTAGCAATAATGCTATTGCTACTTAATAGACTACAATATAGTGTTTGTGCAACTTTTGTGTGCAATAGGAAACCAGAAAATTCATGTGGCTCATTTTATTTCTATATTTGCTTTATTGTGGTGGTCTGAAACAGAATACTGTATCTCTGAGCTATGCCAGTATTCCTCACACTTCATTTTATTTCGCTGTTAGGAACATAGGTAGACTACACTTCCTAGCCTCCCTTGCAGCTGGGGCATGGTCACATGATTGAGTTCTGACCAATGGAATGTGGGCAAAAATAAAATATGCCACTTACAGGCCTGACATATAAAGTTCTCTTATCATCCTTCACATTCTTTCTTTCCCCATTCAAATGGCTCTTGAAGGGGGATTCAGCAGATGACTTTGAAGCTGCAGGAAATGGTTGAGACACTGGATTGAAAAAAACTGATTCCCTGATTAACTGCATGGGGTAGAGCCCTGGAGCCGCCTCTGCTGAGGACTGTGAAGTGAATGAAAAATTAATTTTTATGGTATTAAGCCAAAGAGATTTTGGAACTCTTTTATAGCAGTTAGCTTACCTTGAGCAATACAGCTTGTTAGTAGATTTACCATTCTTCCTAAATATTATGCCTACCATTCAGAAATCAACTGTGGGTTTTGAAGTCCAGGCTCAGGCAAAAATGGCAAATGATTTCATCTCATTAGACAATTATACAGTTGACAGTGGAAAGCTAAAGGGTTAACCTTAGCAGAATTTTGAGGCTACATTTAAGTTCAGTGGAAAAAAGAGCCCAAATTCACTAGTGATTTTTGTCTTGGGCATAAGAGAGAATGGTGGTACAGATGCCATATATTTGAAATCACTGGGTAGGACAATTAAGCCACTTGAAGGCACAGATAATGGAGAATTGTGAGATAAGCCCAGGTGTGGTCAAAGTTACTTTTCTTAAAATAATGACATAATTTACAACTACAACTGTATAGTTATAGATTCAACTCTAAATCCTAGCATAGTGCCTGGATCTTAAAGGCTATTTGGTAAACTTTTTTCGAATGAATAAGTAAATAAACAAATAAAAACTAAAGATGTCTGCCTATCAAGAGAAAACTCTTTTGAAACACATTGCAAAGAAAGATTACACCTTCACGTCTGAGAAAAGATGGCAGCAAAGTAGAGGGATATGGAATGCATCCCTCTCCACAGATGCATTGGGAATGCACTAAAAGATGGACATAATTCCCACAGAGAACCAACTGAACATCAGCAGACGACCTCGGACACCAGAAAGGACCACAAGGATCCCGACATAACCGGTAGGGAGGCATCTATGATGGTTCAAAGAGGGTGAAGCGGCTGCGCTGTGGCAGAAGGGAGGGAGTGAGAAACACACAGAGGGTCCGTACCATAGCTCAGCATTCCCGGACTGAGACGTCGATTCACAGCTGAACAGAGGGTCCGGGAGTGGGAGTGTGGAAACCGGAGAGCTGGTTCAGGGTGAGAAAAATTGTTGCAAATAAGGAGACGGACTGAGAGGACAGGAGGGAAGAGGTCTGCAGCGAGGAGTGCCTGCCCCTGAGAGCTGCCCAGCCATGATGGCCGCTGGATGCTGCTGGCTCACGGGCGGTGGGGAGGAGCCGTGGGCATAGCTTCTCTCTCTCTTTCAGTGCCTGCGACGGGCAGTGGAGGGACCCCTGTGGGCCACCTAAGGCACTCAGGGATAACAAGGACCCTCAGGCCCTTGGGCAGGGCTAGCTTAAAGCCCCGGAAGGCAGCCGAGAGCAGGCTTGGAACGCCGGCAGCAGGGAGGCTGCCAAGAACAACAAAAAAAAAAACCCAGAGAGAGGCCCAACTCTGAGACATTCTGTTTACACCTGAGCCACCAGCGTCCCTCTGCAACAGGCACCTCCAAGCCTGACTGAAATGACAGTGCACCACTGCTCAGTCACTCCCGAGGGAAGGAGCCACTATTGTACCCTCTGCCTCCCCACACACCAATGCTTATAGATGAACAATAAAGGAAGTTCTGCTGCTCACAGAATAATACAAAAAACCCAAGGCAAGTAGAAGGACATTTACAGCTGAGACTCTAAGGAAACAGAGATATTAGTATCAATTCTATTGAACTGGTCCATTCTGGGATCAGATCTAGTGTTTTTTTTTTCTTTTTTTTTTTCTTTATTAATTACGATCTTAGTCCTAAGGGATCTACAAGTTTTATAACATATTTTCTTATTCTGTTTTTATTTTCAGCCTTTTTATGTACTTCTATTTCTAGCTAAGTTTTTTGTAGTACGGACTATATATCTCTCCTACCTTCTTTTCATCTCTACCTTTTATACATTTCTATTCCTTTCTTTTTATTTGCATATTTCCAGTCACACTATGCTCTTCTGTTCCCCTGTCTTCCATCCATTTTTAGTTTATTTTATCTTAACATACTTATAAGCAACACTATCAATCTGCTCAGACTCCTTGTTCTATTCTCCAGATGACACACCGCCTTGATATTTAATATTAGGTTTTTGTCTTTATCTTAGTTCTTAGTACAATTGTCTAATTTCATTCTGAGAATCTCCATTCTGTCTGGTGGTACTTTAGCCCTTTTTATATTTGATCCTAGCTTTCAATATCTCCCTGGATTTGTGTTTGTAAGTGTAAGGTGTTATTTGTTCGTTTGTTTGTTTTTGCTTTTGTTTCTGTTTTGTTCTGTTTTGGTTGTCAATTTCTGTTGGTTTTCTCTTTGAATATCTGATAGCATACTGGGGTTCTTCTGTCAGGTCTTTCCAGTGCCATATGTCCTAATGGATTCAGTAATTGTGTGTCTTATACATGTATGTGTCTCCTAGACTTAGTATTTGTTTAACCCAACACTCAGCCATTAGTCTGGAGCTTGGACAGTCTTCTATAAACCCCTGTATCGCTGGGACAAACAACCCCAAAAGTTTGGACTACCATGAGGAAACAAAGAAACACCATGCAGGCAAAGGAGCAGGAAAAAAACCCACAAGACCAAATAAATGAGGAGGAAATAGGAAAAATGCCTGAAAAAGAATTCAGAGTAATGATAGTAAAAATGATACAAAATCTCGATAACAAAATAGAGAAAGTACAAGAAACAGTTCATAAGAACTCAGAAAAACAAACAGCCATGGATAACAAAATAACTGAAATTAAAAATGCTCTAGATGCTATAACCAGCACAATGACTGAGGCAGAAGAACGAATAAGTGAGTTGGAAGATAGAATGGGGGAAATAACTGCCACAGAGCAGGAAAAAGAAAAAAGAATAAAAAGAATAGAAGACAGTCTCAGAGACCTCAGTGATAACATTAAACATACCAACATTCAAATCATAGGCATCCCAGAAGACGAAGAAAACAAGAAAGGGTCTGAGAAAATATTTGAAGAGGTTATAGTGGAAAACTTCACCAACATGGGAAAGGAAAGAGTCAGTCAAGTCCAAGAAACGCAGAGAGTCCCATACAGAATAAACCCAAGGAGAAATACACCAAGGCACATATTAATCAAACTAATGGCAATTAAACACAAAGAAAAAATATTAAAAGCAGCAAGAGAAAAGCAACAAATAACATATAAGGGAAAACCCATAAGGATAACAGCTGACCTTTCTACAGAAATTCTGCAGGCCAGAAGGGAATGGCAGGATATACTGAAAGTCCTGAAAGAGAGAAACCTACAGCCAAGAATACTCTACCCAGCAAGAATCTCATTCAGATTTGATGGAGAAATCCAAAGCTTTCCAGACAAGCACAAGTTAAGAGAATTCAGCACCACGAAACCAGCCTTACAACAAGTGCTAAAGAACTTCTCTAAATAGGAAACACAAGAAAAGGAAAACACCTACAAATACAAACCTAAAACAATTAAGAAAATGGCAATCAGAACACACATGTCAATAATCACCTTAAATGTAAATGGATTAAATGCTCCAACCAAAAGACACAGACTGGCTGAATGGATACAAAAACAAGACCCTTCTATATGCTGCCTACAAGAAACCCACTTCAGACCAAGGGATACATATAGACTGAAAGTAAAGGGATGGAGAAAGATATTCCATGCAAATGGAAGTCAAAAGAAAGCTGGAGTAGCAATACTCATATCAGACACATTAGACTTGAAAGTAAAGACTATTACAAGAGACAAGGAAGGACACTACATAATGATCAAGGGATCCATCCAAGAAGAACATATCGCAATGGTAAATATCTATGCTCCCAACATAGGAGCACCTCAATACATAAGGCAAATGCTAACAGCCATAAAAGGGGACATCAACAGTAACACAATAATAGTGGGAGACTTGAACACCCCACTTACATCAATGGACAGATCATCCAAACAGAAAATAAAGACACACAAGCTTTAAATGACACATTAGACCATCTTGACATAATTGATATCTATAGGGCATTCCATCCAAAAATGACAGAATACACTTTCTTCTCAAGTGCACATGGAACATTTTCCAGGATAGATCACATCTTGCATCACAAATCAAACCTTGGCAAATTCAAGAAAATTGAAATCATATCAAGCATCTTCTCAGACCACAACGCCATGAGAATAGATATCAATTACAGGAAAAAAAAAACTGCAAAAAATACAATCCCATGGAGGCTAAACAATTCACTATTAAACAACCAAGGAATCACTAAAGAAATCAAAGAGGAAATCAAAAAATATCTAGAAACAAACGACAATGAAAACAAAACAACCCAAAACCTATGGGATGCAGCAAAAGCAGTTCTAAGAGGGAAGTTTATAGCAATACAGTCCTACCTTAAGAAATTAGGAAAATATCGAATAAGCAACCTAACCTTACACCTAAAACAATTAGAAAAAGAAGAACAAAGAAACCCCAAAGTGAGCAGCAGGAAAGAAATCATAAAGATCAGAGCAGAAATAAATGAAAAAGAAGGGAAGGAAGCAATAGCAAAAATAAATAAAACTAAAAGCTGGTTCTTTGAGAAGATAAACAAAATTGATAAACCATTAGCCAGACTCATCAAGAAAAGGGAGAAGATGCAAATCAACAGAATTAGAAATGAAAAAGGAGAAGTAACAACGGACACCCCAGAAATACAAAAGATCATGAGAGACTACTACAAGCAAGTATATGTGAATAAATTGGATAACCTGGAGGAAATGGATAAATTCTTAGAAAAATACAATCTTCCAAGACTGAACCAGGAAGAAATAGAAACTATGAACAGACCAATCACAAGTACAGAAATTGAGGCAGTGATTAAAAATCTCCCAACAAACAAAAGCCCAGGGCCAGATGGATTCACTGGTGAATTCTATCAAACATTTAGAAAAGAGCTAACACCTAACCTTCTCAAACTCTTCCAAAATACAGCAGAAGGAGAAACACTCCCAAACTCACTCCATGAGGCCACCATCATCCTGATACCAAAAGCAGGCAAAGATATCACAAAAAAAGAAAATTACAGACCAATATCACTGATGAATATAGATGCAAAAATCCTCCACAAAATACTAGCTAACAGACTCCAACAGCACATTAAAAAAATCATACACCATGATCAAGTGGGGTTTATCCCTGGGATGCAAGGATTCTTCAGTATACACAAATCAATCAATATGATACATCATATCAACAAATTGAAGGAGAAAAACCATATGATCATCTCAATAGATGCAGAAAAAGCTTTTGACAAAGTTCAACATCCATTTATGATAAAAGCTCTCCAGAAAATGGGCATAGAAGGAAATTAACTCAACATAATAAAAGCCATATATGAGAAACCAAAAGCCAACATCGTTCTCAATGGGGAAAAACTGAAAGAATTCCCTCTTAGAACAGGAACAAGACAAGGGTGTCCACTCTCACCATTATTATTCATCATAGTTTTGGAATTTTTAGCCACAGCAATCAGAGAAGAAAAAGAAATCAAAGGAATCCAAATTGAAAAAGAAGTAAAATTGTCACTCTTTGCAGATGACATTATCTTATACATAGAAAACCCTAAAGACTCTACCAGAAAACTGCTAGCACTAATTGATGAGTTCAGTAAAGTAGCGGGATACAAAATTAATGCTCAGAAATCTCTTGCATTCCTATACACTAACAATGGAAGAGCAGAAAGAGAAATGAAGAAATGAAAGAATAAAATACCTAGGAATAAACCTGCCTAAGGAGGCAAAAATCTGTATGCAGAAAACTTTAAGACACTGATGAAAGAAATCAAAGACGACACAAACAGATGGAGGGACATACCATGTTCCTGGATTGGAAGAATCAACATTGTGAAAATGACTGTACTACCCAAAGCAATTTACAGATTCAATGCAATCCCGATCAAATTACCAATGGCATTTTTCACAGAACTAGAGCAAGAAATCTTATGATTTGTATGGAAATGCAAAAGACCCCGAATAGCCAAAGCAATCTTGAGAAGGAAAAATGGAGTTGGTGGAATCAGGCTTCCTGACTTCAAACTATACTACAAGGCTACAGTGATCAAGACGGTATGGTACTGGCACAAAAATAGAAAGGATGATCAATGGAATAGAATAGAGAACTCAAGAGGTAAGCCCAAACACATATGGGCACCTTATCTTTGACAAAGGAGTCATGAATATACAATGGAAAAAAGACAGCCTCTTCAATAAGTGGTGCTGGGAAAATTGGAAAGCAACATGTAAAAGAATGAAATGAGAACACTTCCTAACACCATACACAAAAATAAACTCAAAGTGGATTAAAGACCTACATGTAAGGCCAGACCCTATCAAACTCCTAGAGGAAAACATAGGCAGAACACTCTATGACATCCATCAAAGCAAGATCCTTTTGGACCCACCTCCTAGAATCATGGAAATAAAATCAAGAATAAGCAAATGGGACTTAGTGAAACTTAAAAGCTTTTGCATAGTGAAAGAAACCATAAACAAGACAAGAAGGCAACCCTCAGAATGGGAAAAAAATACTTGCCAAGGAAGCAACAGACAAAGGATTAACCTCCAAAATATACAAGCAGCTCATGAAGCTTAATACCAAAAAAGCAAATAACCCAATCCACAAATGGGCAGAAGACCTAAATAGACATTTCTCCAAAGAAGACGTACAGATGGCCAACAAACGCATGAAAAGATGTTCAACATCACTAATTATCAGAGAAATGCAAGTCAAAGCCATGATGAGGTATCACCTCACACCAATCAGAATGGCCATCATCACAAAATCTGGAAACCACAAATGTTGGAGAGGGTGTGGAGAAAAGGGAACTCTCCTGCACTGTTGGTGGGAATGTAAGTTGGTACAGCCACTATGGAAAACAATTTGGAGGTTCCTTAAAAAACTACAAATAGAACTTCCATATGATCCAGTAATCCCACTCCTGGGCATATACCCAAAGAAAACCATAATCCCAAAAGAAACATGTACCATAATGTTTATTGCAGCACTGTTTACAATAGCCAGGACATAGAAGCAACCTAAATGCCCATCAACAGATGAATGGATAAAGATGTGGCATATATATATACAATGGAATATTACTCAGCTATAAAAAGGAATGAGATGGAGCTATATGTCATGAGGTGGATAGACCTAGAGTCTGTCATACAGAGTGAAGTAAGTCAGAAAGAGAAAGACAAATATTGTAAGCTAACTCATATATACGGACTCTAAAAGTGGTACTGATGAAGTCAGTGACAAGACAAGAATAAGGACGCAGATGGAGAGAATGGACTGGAGAACTCGAGGTTTAGGAGGGGGCGGAGGGTGAAGGGGAAGCTGAGATGAAGCAAGAGAGTAGCATAGACATATATATACTACCAACTGTAAAATAGATGGCCGGTGGGTAGTTGCTGTATAACAAAGGGAGTTCAACACGATGATGGATGATGCCTTAGAGTACTGGGACGGGGAGGTTGGGGGGGAGTCGAGGGAGGGAGGGAATACGGGGATATGTATATAAATACAGATCATTGACCTTGGTGTACCTCAGAAACTGGTACAAGAGTGTAAAGCAATTATATTCCAATAAAAAGAAAAGAAGAAAGATTATACCTTCACATATGGTTGTCAACTTTCTGATGTGCTATCAATTATTAGAATGTGAGCTCCATGAGGATGGAGGCCTTTGTCTGTTTTGGTCACAGCTGTCTGCCTGACCCTTGGAAGAGTACCTGATATATTGGAGGAGTTCAATTAAATATTTGTTGAACAAATCAAATGCGGTTATATTAATCTTATTCTGGTTCTGCTTTGTTTTCTAGTGACAAAAGCCTTCCCCCGCTGTGCTTTTACCTGATAGTACTTTTGTACTTGACACTGCAGGTCTTGTAAACAGCCTGTTTCATCAGCTATTTACCTATATCAGAGGACGGTGTTATTCTTACCATGGAATGGGCTCTAGAATCATATTACAGAGGCTACCGCTTGTGCTTCTTAATCTCTGAATTATTCAGTTCTGTAAGCAGAGAAAGTATTTGGGTAACAACATTATTAAAATGCATTATTGGCTCTCCCTAGAAACTTGTGCTTCTGAATTAAAGAAATGTGCAAAAAAATGCAAACCCACATACTGCCAGCGAAGGGTTTGGTTGCCTTATCCTATTATTTCATAGTTCCTAAAGCATTCTAAATGCACACTAGTCTTTTTTTTTTTTTTTTTCTCATTGAAAAGAGTAATGAAGTTTCAGTGCAGAAGTCAGATGTGGGGCTGGCTTCATGGGCATGAAGTCTGCACAGGCGCCCTATCCTTGATCAGTGCTTTTAAAATTCTTAATAAATTTTGTACAAAGGTCCTCATGTTTTTCAATTTTCACTGCACCCACAAATTATGTACTGGACCTGAGCATGTGGCATCTTCTAATACACATCTTTTGGATATTATGACATTCCTGGCACAGAACAGGATCCCAAGAAAAAAAAGTGTTTTTTGAGTGAATATATTAGTGAATTAAAGTATTTTGATTGCATATCATAAAATACAAATACTTGTATCTAACTTTTGAGCAGAAGAGGTTCACGTTCAAACTAGAAAATAGAGGCAGAAAGAGTGAGAAAAGGGCAATCAGTTCTTTTCCTTCCAAATCCATGAGAGTAAAAAGCTGAACATAAGTTCATAGCCTATAAAGCCAATTAAAATAAAATAAATCAGTACTTGTAAGAGTAAATTATTATCTTTTAGTTTTTGGTATTGTTTATGGAGCATTTGCTAAAATATGCTCAGAAACATTTAAGGGTTTGTTAGTTAATCCACTGAAAACCATTTTCTGCTACCAGATTTAGACAGCCTCCTTTTAATTTCAGTAAATATTATTTCTCTTCTGTTATGATATATTATGAATAGTAATACTGTTACTTGGGAATTTTATAGACCCCTTCTCTCTATGAAGCTCAATGTTTGAAAAATACCATCTTCCTAACTTGCCCAGTGTTTGGTAACATAGTGGCAGAAAATAAACCTGCAACTTGGGGGGTTGACAGATCAATAACAAGAATAAAAAGAAACCTCAAGATTTTCAGTCTAACACCAGAAATTTAGATTCATGAGGATGTGTTGGTATCAACACAATATACATAATTTTTATGCAAGTTATAGTTCATACCAAACAGGTTAAAAGTTGGCATAAACGTCATCAAGTACTTTACACAGTTGCTGGGTAGAACACTGAGCTAAATGTCATGGATTTTCTTAGTTTGGATGTGGTCTATTGGATGGTTATTAAGCCACATGGAGACTGATAGCTCAGCAATTTCGGATTTGCTGCTGCATCTATTGAGGTGACTTAGGTAATGGCTTTGGTCACGTTTCTGACCTATTATTTCTGTCTAGTGTAGAAGCACATTTCCGTAAAAGCACAGCTGTATACATATGTTTAAGCACTAAATTTAGGTTTTACACATTTAACTTCTCAGAAATTTGACTAAAGCCAGAAAGATGTATCTGATTACTTTTGTTAGATGCTTGTTGATAAATTGTGTTCTCACTAGAGAGCTGTAATTTCTTCTGGAAGAAATAAAAGAGCTCTTCAATCCCTGACTTGATGGCTAACCTAATAGAAAGTTCCAAGTCCATTCGACTGACAGACATTATATTTTCAGAAAGTAGCACTTTCAGGTTAAGTTGAAATATTGGCATGCTGGCTGACACTCACTACTAATTTCACTTTTAATGGACAAAATTTAACTAAAATGGGATATTGATTTGATTTTGAAATTATATTTCTTTGGAAGAGATTTGTCTCATTTATTACAAATTAGAAGTTGTTTGTCTGATTGCTACACCTATCAATTTCCTCTCTAATGTTTTAGAAGAATTAATCAAATAAGAGTGCTAAGTTTCAAGTTTGTGATACACTTTGAGTCATTAGCTATATCTGTATTTTATTTTACTACTATAAAAAATAAAATGAAAAAACTGACATATCTAAAATTTTTTAATATTAATGCAATTAAATTTTTACTATTTTATTTTGAAAATATGTATATGTAGTTTTCTTCTTATTCTTGCCTTATATTTATTACATTATCATTTATCTTAATATTCAATATTGCTCCTATTTGTGAAAAATGCAAAAAATAAATTCTTTATTCTTAGTTGGATCTGTGTTTATCACTTTATACATGTATTAATTAACAGCATTATTCATTTCTAAGTGCTAATAGGAGTCATTTTTTGGCACTAGTTCTATGTCAAAATAGAACTGAAAAGGAAAAGTGAGACTAAGAATCAGAAAGGAGAGCAGTATGGTATTATATTAGATTTTAGAGAACTCTTGCCATGGACTGAACCTTCAGGCACTAACTATATAATGATTCGGTGACATTTCTTTTTATGGCAACAGAGGATAGCAATATGGGACAATTATTCTTAAGCAAGGTAGGCCAACATAACTCCTCCCTTTCCTGTGATATGTCTCCAAATATACATTAAGGGATAAGAAATAACAAGTAAATCCTTTCATGAAGCTCCTTTTTAAATAATCCCACTGGCTTACGCTTTTGATAATTATGTTCCTCTAATTTGTTTAGGGAGAGATTAGGTTCTTTGCAAAAACAATTCGAAAGAAAAATGTGATGTTATTCTTCTGTGGGTCAAGTTCTAGTGGAATTTTATCATGGCGGAGTATGTAATTAATTTTTAACAAGACCCCTAGATCACATACTAGGGAAAATAAAAAATTCAACATATTCTTTTGTTCCGAAGCAGGAACTATTGGTTAAAAATTCCCCAAGGTAGCTCAGCTATAGTTAGGAAATCCCCTCTCTGTCATCTACCCTTAATCACCAAGCTAGAAACACCAGCTTGAGGGCCCAAAACCATTTGCATCACTGATGTCTCCCATGTTTAGGCAGAAAATTCAAAAGAGTATGTATGTGTGATAACTCAAGATTGTTTGAAAGCCACATTTCATAGGAAAGTCAGCATATGCAAAACATTTACCAGTTCTGTCTTTTGATTATCCTAAAATTTCCATCTCAGTATTATTTTACGAATTGGAGCAAGGACTCTTTCCTTCCCTACCAAGCTCAGTGGAGACACATAGAGGTCGAGGATGTGGGGTTGTAAGGGGGTTTGAGGAGCCAAAGGCTGAGTGACAGAGGCTGTAGAGAGGAGGAGGGTTGTATGACCAAATGACGTAACCCACATCACAGCACTCATCAACAATATTGGCAAAGTGTAATGTCTCAATGAACTTTTATTCAATGCCTAAATGAGCTTTTATTGGGCTCTCTGGGGAAGCATTCAGTAAATAGTGCCCTTCTCCCTCCCCAAGATTCTGAAAAAGTTGAGGAAAAAAAGGTAGTAAAGAAGTTTAATCTCTCTCTCTCTCTCTTTTTTTTTTTTTTTTTACTGACAGTGGCTAGGTTGAGCATGTGATGTTAGTTTTGGTAGCCAAGTAAATTCAATAATTCTGAAGTTCAGATAGATTAGATTTCTTCACCCAATCAAAGGACCAGGGCAGACAGAGACTCAGACTCAGAGGAGGAGCAGAAATCATACTCCCCATGACCTCCCAGAGGAAGAAAGATGACACTCACCATTGCATACTCCAGTTTGTTTTCCCCAAATTTGCCAGACATCTGTCTCCATCTCCTCAGGGGTAGATTAAATCAAAGGTAAAGAGAGACCACGTCTGTGCTAATGAACAATCTGTCCTCAGTGAAAACTCATGCCACGGAAATTAGGTCATGTAATGACTAAAATACAAAAAATGCAATACTCAGCTCTTTCAATCCTGAATATATCAAGTAGAGCCATCATTGCGACAGGTATCTCAAAGTAAACTGACTGTCAATTCCTGTGGGGGCAGGGAAGGACTGGGAGTGTGGGATTAGGAGATGCAAACTATTATGTATCGTATGGATAAACAGCAAGGTCCTACTGTATAGCACAGGGAGCTGTATTCAATATCCTGTGGTAAAGCATTACGAAAAGAAAAAAAAATCCTGTTGGGGAGACATTCTTCTCTTCTAAAATTTATTTATAAAGGAGGATATACAGACCTTCTATGACAAAACAGGGTTTGATTTTATAGGAAAGGCATTGGGTATTTATTAAAGAATTTTAAGAATAGAGATAAGAAAAACAGATTTAACTTTTAGAAAGATCATTCTGATAGGCATACACCATAGAGGATGAATGGGGATGTGGTTTGGGACAAGAGAACAGAGATGAAAAGCAGGAGGGTCATTTAGGACGGTTCCCCCAATCTTAGTTAGAATTGTGAGGGTCTCAATCAAGAAAATTGCTAAAAGATTAAGAAAAGTATACTTATTTGGGCATCCACAATGTAACTATAGGATAATGGCACTCATCAAAATCAACTCACACAATTCATTCTGATTTTTTAACCTATGCTCTCAGTCTTTTGTTGTAAGTATAGATTAATGTCAAAGTGTGACTGTTTCTATGGCAGCTTCAGTTCCCTGAATAAAAGTAGCTAAAGAAAGAAAAATGATCCAGTATACTTCAGAGTACTGTATAAGTGAGTGACTAAGAAGCTTTGATGTAGCAAATATTTTTAATCCTTGCTTTGAAAGGTGTAGAGTTGACACATGAATTTCCTGTGTTGTCTCATCTGATGTGATTCTTAGAGTGATGTTCTTTGTATAGAGCCCTCAATTTAGTTATTGCCTGCAATCATGATACCTATCAGCAGACATTGATGGACACATTCAATATGTACAAATTATTTATTTTTCCTAGAGAAAGCATTTCAAATTATTGTATTTGTTAATGCATAAGTGCTGTTTTCCTAAAAATATTCTATTTGCAAATTCAAGTATAGAAAAGTATGAAGATAAAGTTAAAAACAACATTCTCCGATTTCACAACCAAGAAATAACCAAACTTGATAACATCATTTCAAACATCTTTCTATCCATATGTAGAGAGAGTTTTTTTAAAGGTAATTTTAGAAAAATAAATGGATGACGGTAGACTACATTCAATTTTTAAGTGTTAAATGTAATTTTAATTACATTTAACAAAAGCACAATCCTATGAAATAAAAAGGAATTGCAAAATTATCTGAAGCAGAAACTTCAGATGAATGTTTCTCTACCACAATAAAGATTGATTTGGTTTTTAAAAATCTCCCTAAAGCTAAAGAAAAAAAATTAGAGCACTCATTTCTTTCTTTATTTATATTTAATTACATGTTTCCACTTTAGACAGTACCATAGAAGAAGAAATTAATTGGCAACTTCACTCTTTCTCCTACTTCCTTGCTTGGCTTACATGTACCTTGCCTTTTCTTCCCGAATCCTTTATGATTTGTGTTTTAATCCTTGTAATTGTATGACTTCCTCTAAATATATCTTGATGCTGCTCATTTTGCATAAAATATATTTGTCAGATTCCCCAAGGACTCATCCTAATTTTGACAATGATCTACTTTTTTCCCTTGGTACGTGGTGAGCCATTTCAATCTTCAGTTTTAATTTTTATCTCAATAGTATTTTCCTCTGTGATCCATTTGAAT
Source organism: Hippopotamus amphibius kiboko (assembly GCF_030028045.1). Classification (NCBI taxonomy): domain Eukaryota; kingdom Metazoa; phylum Chordata; class Mammalia; order Artiodactyla; family Hippopotamidae; genus Hippopotamus; species Hippopotamus amphibius. The sequence goes on from NC_080188.1 coordinate 55,554,638, forward strand.
GTTTTCCCCTGTTCCACTTGTTCTGTTCTCTGCATTATGAACACTAGGTATACATCAGAGAACTTTATCTCTTTTCCTATGTATCATCTTCTTTATAATTTTTATTTTATTTTGTGTCATTTTTATGCTTAGTTTTTTGTCCCTAGCTTTTTTCTTTATTTTTTTGAGCACTGTCAGCTCAGTTTTTCATCTTAAAATAGATATCATGCTTTATTTTAGAATTAATTTTTTTAAAATTGTTGAATGATTTGTCTAAACTCTTTATCTCTATATGGATTTTTCATATCTTTCTCTTAGTCATTTTTGTGACTTTTGTGTATAGGTCCTAGAATAACTCATTTCTGTTTATTACTCATTTTTTTAATTACTCATTTTTGATGAGATCAGTTATTTTCTGAAAAAATAATGATGGAAGGTATGAAGGAAGAGGCTGCTGGAGAGGCACTTGCATTTAGAAGTGAGACTTTTGCTGTACTGTCCTTAAGGGGACCTAAAGGGGAATTTGTTTCCCTGACTTGGTGAAGTGACTCATGGCTCATTGATCTCTTTTCTGTCTCCTTGATTTCACCTACAGTGCAGTGTTGTCTGCACAATAGACCTTAAAATTGTTTATGAAATAAACATTTTTTTTTTTTTTCGGAACTGATAAAGCCAAAGAAGATTAGATTTTACAAACATTGCTCTTAACCATTAATTTCAAACATACAAACATACACTCACAATCACACAACAGTTGTATCATGACTCACAGGATGAGAGATTGGATGGAAGAAATAGTTGCAGTTGGGGGAGACTTCAATGTATTTTCTAATTGTTACACTAATAAATGCATACTTATCCAAGTTGGTGCTTAGAGGTTTCTTTTCCTCCATTCAGCTGAGGAAGAAATCTTTCACACTGACCGAAAAGAGATTGTGACTTGGACGCCTAGTCTCCCTTCCCAGGGCTTGATTTCTAGATTGTGTAACTTGTAGTTAACGAAGTCACACATCTGAGACTGGCAGTGCCTAGCAACCACATTGCTCTTAATTCCCAGAGAGGCTAACAATCTCAGAGCTGGCAAGACAAACTAATAATGGTCTGCTTTAGATTCAGTTTTACCAAGACCATCAGGAACTTGATTGACATCTTAAAGGAGCTGAGAGGAAGCCAAAGATCCCAAGAGGTAAAGACTGGGATTGTCTTTCCCTGCTCTGGGAGGAAAATTTCTCCTCCTGAATGGTCAAGTTACCCCAGCGTTGTCATGCTAATCACAACTCCTTTTAAAAGAAAGATTTTTGAGGACATTATATTCTTCAGTTTAACTTTCTTTTCTTTCATTTCCACAATTACTAATTAAATTTGGGAAATTTAATTAAATTTTGGGAAAATGTCATTAGAGAAACAGCATTGCTAGGAGATAAAAAGCTTAGAAAGTGACTTCTTCAGGAAACGGTTATTGACAACTTTATAAGGAAGGGAAATTTATTTTTTTTCCTGCCAATAAAAACAATACTTGTCAATTGTGGAAAGTTTTGTCAATACCAAAATGTGTAAACAAGAAAAGAACTCTTATGCATTATCTCACTCTTTAGAAATACTTTATCATTTTGATATGTTTCCGCTCAGCTTTTTTCTATGTGCATATGCCTTATACATTGAGATTATACTGTCTGTACAATTTTGAATTCCATTGGCTTTTCCACCAAACATTATATCAGATATGTTTCCCAACATTATATATTTTTAGGAAACATAATTTTTAATCACTGAGTAATATTCTGAATAACAAGAGATATTATAAATGTATTTGATTCCCTTATTGTTGGATATTTATGTTACTTCTAGTTTTTTTGTTGTTATTATAAACAACATTGCAATAAAGATTGGGGGACATAAATATTTGCTTGAATTTTATGTTTTTTTTCCTGGAGGCAGATTTTGGGTTAACTGGTGCAAGGAATATAAATATTTTAAGCCATTCTGGCAAATATTTATTATTCAGGCTTGACACACATTTATTTCAACTTCTAACTTGTCCCTATGGTTTAGCATCTGTTATTAAAAGTATTTGTGTGTCCCTAAAATGTCATTAGACTCACGTATATTAGGCAGTTCATAGGTACTGTTTAGAGACATGTGTGTGCATGTGTCTGAATGTGGACGTATGTGTGCATGCAATGCCTGAACCAGTGTTGGTGAAATTGTTTTTCGTGCAACATTAGTTCTGTGAAGTGTTGAAGCATGTGCTGAGGGGCAAAAATGGTTTATGCTCAGATAATGCATGAGCACTTTTCTCAATGCTATTTACATTTTCTCCACCAAACTACTCACCCATGGCTATTATCAGCCCCAAAGAAGCATCAGTGAATCATATGGAACTGAATCAGTCAGATTCTCTGGTTTACTGTCAGCAAACAACTGTGCCACGGGGCCGACAATTCTGTCTTTCAAATACGGAATCTTTTTCAGAGTCTGTGGAAGGTCTGATGGTAAACAAAAGTTTTGATGCTCTCTGCCTCACCTTATGTGGACAGAGATATGGGGTGAAGATAAATATGTGTGAAGGCTACCGTGACCCTTTCGTGTTGCAGGAAGGAACGTGGCCCACTGAGATTAACTGGATCCAATCTCAAAGGCCTGGGGGCTCTTGTTGAGATACAGAGACTCTCGGTGTGTTTTCTTCATATTCTTTTTCACATATTAACTAGGAGAGAACCATAGCTCCACTTAAGGTAAAACAGATGTTAATCAGTGGTTTCACAATTATACTTTCCCATCTAGTAGAAGGGATTTTCATCCTATGCAGATAGGAGAGAAGATGAGAAGGTGCTGTCTGTTAATTAGATAAGTTTTTTTTTTTTGTCATTAGTAATATTTTTACCTCTTTTTGGTTGTCTGAAATGATGCAGTTGTACATATTTTGATGTGAGCATATTTAGGTCTCTATTACAGTTCAGTGGTTAGAAAAGGTGGCTGTTGGCAGCTATGATATTCTTATTTCTTTCCTCAGGGGACCAGTTGGAGGCATTGTTCTTGGTTTTTTACAAAAAAATTTACATTCATGGTGGCTGCCAAGAAATGAAGGATGTAATTATTTACCAAGAAAACCTACTGAATACCTGTGATGTATATTGTTTTATACTTCCTCAAAGGAAAGGATGACTATTCACTAAATAATTTAATATTATACCCATTATAAAAAACACTATAAAATTAATCAGATCTTTATTTTAACCAACCATACTTCTTACTTATTTAAGATACATTTGCATTAGCTATAGAACCTGAAAAAAAATTTTTTTGCATTGCCAAGTTAATTTCTAGGAAGCTCAAGCATCGAGAAATAACAAGGAGATTAATAAGTGAGCCATAAAAAGGAAAACTATAGTAGAGATGATGGAAAGTTTGCAGAGAAAAAATATAGGAAAGGAATTATGCTCAATATTTTAGAAGGTTCTTCTCTTCATAGGAGTGAGATTAGTTTCTCTTTAATTCTCACTCTTGATCCTGTCTCTGCTCTTTGGAGCTACGTGGGATTGGTCTAATTCATCTCCCAGTAATAGCTCTTCATCTATTAGAACAGCCATCATTATTTCCAAGAATGTCTAGTGTTGTTCATTCATGTCTGCGTTCACATATTTCTTCCAATATCATGTACACATACATATAGAATTTGTCACGTATATTTGTATATACATTCAGCACTTCATGCTATTAGCCAAATGATATCATTTTTAGCTAATTGTTCTTGGAGATAATTTTTATGCCTTGGTCAAATCTTCCCTTTTCTCTTTTGGCCCTTCTCAATAATTAGAAGGGCATAGATGTATTCACGTTTCCACCCACTGCCGAGAGTCAAGATGTAGTTACAGGAGTCTGGAACAGAAATTCTCCTAAAGGCCCTTTTTATTTGATGGCCCCCAGAAACCAAACTCTTAACCGCTCTCTCAGTCCTGACGGGCGTCTTGACTCATGAAGTCCTCTTCTGGTGTTTGAAGACTGGCAGAACCCAACACCATTATGGCCTCTGTTGGATTTGCCTACTTTTAAAAATGCCTGAATACCCAGCTTAAAGATAAAATGCAAGGCACGCTTCTTTGTATATCCTTCTACGTATGTGGGCAATTCAGTTCCCAGAGACTTAGGTAATAATTATTGATTGTTTTGGGAAAGCCCAGCCCTATCGAATAGGGATCAACTCTCCTTTCCTTTACCTACCACTCCCATCTTGTACTAAACTCATTCACAATTCTCAGGCATCTCTGGATGTCATAAGACTGCAGCTGGTGCTGATCCATGAAACAGGTACTTTGTGAAGGAAGTTTCAGCTCCTAACCACTTTTTGAAGTTAAATAATACATGTAAGGCACAGGTACTGTTTTTGAATAATTTATGTTGTAATATTCAAAAGGAAGAGCTCATTTGCATCAGAAGTAAAGACCAGTGATAACTCAAACACCTGTGAATTTAAAAATTATTAAGAAAATTACCGAGAGAAGACACATTTACATTCTGAGAAATGGAACTTAGAGAATCAAGGTGTTCGGATCAATTTTATGTGATTCCAATTATCACTGTACTGTAATCTTACAAATTACTCTATGTACAAAATATTGAGAAGGCTGAATAGGTACCCCAACTTAAAAGAAAAAGAAGGACACATGTAAGGGTGTAGCAACCTTGTAACATCAATGGCAACTTCCTTACTGACTCTTGGATACATGGTTTTCAGTGGTAAGTTAATTCTCTTCACTCATGGGAACCATGAAGGTAGTCCTCAAGTTATCTTGGCCCTGCTCCTAGAAGTCTGGCAGTCATGGGAGAGCCTGCGTTGAAAAGTGGTTAAGACCACAGAACATGGAGCCAGACTAGATTCAAATCCTGGTTCAGTTACTCATTAGTTGCAAGTCTTTGGACAGCTAACTTAGCCTCACATTCATCTAAAAAATAGTGCTAATAATAGTCCCTATCGTATAGTGTTTTGTTATAAGAAGTTGATGGGTTGATATCAGAAATTACAATATTGCCTGTAGTTAGCGCTATATAGACATTTACAAAATAAAATAAAATGAGAAACTTTTCTGTCTGAAAACGTCTTGAGTGTGATGATCTATTGCTTCCACATGCTGTCATAAAGACTTTTTCTCTAGTTTTGTATTTAAGTTGGCAAGTGTGATTTTGTATTATAACTTAAATCTCTCTCACTGAGTTATAGCCACTGGGAAAAAGTTCTTCTCTTGGTCTGATTATTACGTCTAGGAAGAAACTGACAGAGAAGGGATCCAATGGACAGTGCTCAAGAGAGCTAAGGTTTGGCTTAGAGACACCAGTATTTATGTTTGAAATCGAAGACTAATTTAATATCAACTGAGTATTTTTTTGGGGGGGGAGCAGGAGATTTTATGGTGCCGATAACCAATCTGATTTTTTTTACACTGATTATCTGAATAAACTAAGTAACTAAATTGACTTGGTTGTTTGGGGGATATGTAGAGAACTAATCTCAGAAAATGAATTATAATCAGACAGTCCAACAACGGTGTTGGAAATAGATTTAAGAAATTCTGAAACCAAATTCTGTCTTGAATTTCTAGAGTAGTGGTTTCCACTCCAAGGTTTTGTAATTTATAATTACTTAGATCTGCCATAAAAATATAAATATAACCTTTTAGAAAGATATGGATAGAATCTCGGGGGGGGGGGAAGTGTGCTGCAAGTCTGAGACATGAGGAAAAGCTATTGGAGATCTTGTATACTTAGCATTTTCTACATAAAACATTGCCTTTAAATTATATTGACCCTCTCACAAAGGTACATGCACTTTGAGGAGTTGTCCATAGTAGTGATGATCTAAGCCTCTTTTTACTTTGCACAAGTAAGGAATGTGTTCTTTCTCAGAAGGTTTATAGAGCCCCACTTTTTAAATTAAGCATATATCTTCTTTTTTACTTGTCATTTTCAAATTTTATTGACATTCTTTGACATTTATGCTTCTAGTCTTTGGAATCATTTTGCCCAGTCTTCCCAAAAAATGTCACTGGAATTTCAACTGGGCTTGTGTTGAATTTATGTAATAATTTGGGGGGAGAAAAATGATATCTTTACAGTATTGAGATGTCTAGGAACCCTTGAAAAACACTACCCTCAAGAGAAATGAGTGAGGTCAGAGAGGGGAAAAAAAAAGAAAAAAGAAACACAACAAAATAACTTCACTTATACCAAAAACAAAACAAACACAAACAAGAGACCATAAAATTCAATTCGTTAGACTTTGTGGTTCTACTCTTCACAATGACCGTACAAGGAATGGCATATGTAATAATTAAGAAACAAACTAACAAAAATTAGTGGAATATAGTCCTGGCCCTGAAAAAAGTCTTCTAATGTAGTCAAGGAGGCTGGCATACAAAATTAAGAGTGTCTTGTGATACATTCTATAATAAAGCTACATACCAGGGACCAGGAGAGCCACAGAGAACCAAGCTAGGCTCTACAGGGGAGACAGTATTTGAGTTGGGCCTTACAAGATGATATATATCAAGAACAGGTAGAAAAAGGGAAGGGTATGTACAATGGATAGAGATGCAAAGAGCACTGGATATTTGTGGATGAGGATTGGCTCAGCTTTTTAGGGAAGGCAGAGGCTGGGAGGGTAATAGAATATGTGGCTGGTAAGGTAGGATGGAGTTAGAGTATAAATGGTCATGTATTGCCATAACAAAAAATTTAAAACTTATCCTAGAGACAGTGGGAAGACCATAGTAGTTTCTTATCACATAATAATTTATATGGCAGAAAGAAAACTCAAGTTGTAAAGAATTAACTGGCATTTTCCCTATAATGTCTCTCAGATGTTTAAGCTAGCCATGCTTGTTTCAGAAAAATATTTTTCTCTCTGCCAAAGAGAATGACAGGGTATTTTTTGCAAGCTGCATTTGAAAAGATCATTTAAGATCATTTTACACATGTGTAAATACAAATATTTTTTCTCTGCTCAACTAAGAAAAATGATGTTGATAGTTTTCTAATTTAAAAATGTATGTTAATTAAATAAGCTCAGATATATTCAAGGAAAATTTTTTTCTACTTTTTAACTTTAAAACATTTGCTTTTTTTTCTAGAAGAAGAAAGTTTTATCTACCTTTGCCAAATCTCTTAGAATTGTAAGACAAGAAAAATGGTAATTCATCTCCTTCCTACTGACTGTTGTACTAACATCCTGACATTTCTGCTTGCATCATTTGGTTTTGGCAATCCATGGTCAGTAAGAATCCTACAAACCTTCTTGCCAAGATGAAGTTATAAGTTTTGATTCACCTCAGGAGTAAGTAGGTAGGGAGTTAGACTTATGTTTGCATCCCGTCTCAATTTTCCTGAGTTTTACTTATGGCAAATCATAAATCTCTTATTGAATCCTAAGTAATTCTCCACAGCTATGCAATAGAGCTCATAGCTAATTTCAAGTCTTTTTCTAATCTTCCAATGGCTCTCATTTGATAATACTTGTGTCATCATTTTAAGGCAGTTCCAAAGCAATTTAGAAGCTGGTGATCCTATTGGAAGATATCACCTGAATATCTAGAGTTCACAGGGCAATGATTTAAAGTAGGGTTCCCCAGACCCTGGGCCATGGACTGGTACTGGCTTGTTAGGAACCGGGCCACGCAGCAGGGGGTGAGTGGTGGGCGAGTGAGCAAAGCTTCATCTGCCACTCCCCATCGCTCGCATTACTACCTGAACCATCCCTGCTTCTCCCCCTCGCACCTGTTCCCTGGCCTTGTCCTTGGAAAAATTGTCTTCCACGAAACCAGACTGGTGCCAAAAAGGTTGGGGACTGCTGTTATAGATGATCAGGGTATCATATTCAAGGTTGAGCAAATATCTCATGATTTGAATGCACAATATGACTCAGAAAAAGTGCAAAAGGAAAGGTAATTAGTGACTTACTTTTTCCTCTGGAAAATTTTTAATCAACTTTTTCAAGACATAATTTACATGCACAATAAAATTCATTAATTTTAAGTTCATGATTAGATGAGTTGAAAAATGCCTACACGTGTAACTACTACTAAAATCAACCTAGAGAACATTTACATCACCCCAAAGCATTCTCTCATGTACATTTTCCCTTATATGTCTACTTTTAGCCCTAGTCAACCACTATAACTAATCACTATAGATTAAATTTACCTTTTCTAGAATTCCCTTTAAATGGAACCATAGGACGCACACTCTTTTCTGTCCAGCTTCTTTTACTTGGCCTATTTTTGAGATTCATCCATGTATGTATCAATATCTTCTTTCTATTTATGGTTGGGTAATATTCAATTTTATGGATATATCAAAATTTGTTTACTTATTCACTTACTAATAGATATTTGGGTTACTTCAAGTTTACCATTACAACTAAACCCTCTGTGAACATGCACATATAATTCTTTGTGTGGGCACAAGGTTTCATTTGTCTTGAATGAACACCTGGTAGTGGAATTGCTATATCATCCGGTGATTGTTCAATCTTGTGAAAAACTACCAAATTATTTTCTAAAGTAGTTGTATTAATACCATTTTATGCTTCCAGAAATGTGTGAGAGTTCCAGTTGCTCCACATCCTTCACAATATTTTGCAATTATCAATATTTTTAAGATTAGTTATTTGCATTTGTTTTTTAATTTGCATTTCTTTGAAGGCAAATAATATTGAGCATATTTTCAGATGCTTACTGGTTATTTATATTTGCCTGCTTTTCAGTAAGGTAATTTGTGTGTGTGTATATATATATATATATATATTTTTTTTTTTTTTTTTTTTCTGCTAATATACTGAACTACATCCATTGATTTTCTGATATTAACCCATGCTTACATTCCTGGGATTAACCCCACTTAGTTGTGATTTTATCCTTTTTAGTTATTATGATTTTATTTGCATGTGTTTTTAAAAGATATTTTCATCCATGTTTATGAGAACTAATAATCTGAAGTTTTCTTTTCTTATAATGTCTTCTGATTTTGTTATTTTAGTAATACTGCCTTTTGAGTTTAGAACAGCTTTTAATCTGTGCTTAGTTTACACTTACTACTAAGGCATCTTCCTTCTAGAGTTTCTCTTCAATACCCAGGTGTTTAAGAAGGACTCTATTTTTTGGCTAGTATGAACTCAAATATCTCCCAGGCCCATATGAGCTCTTGTTCAGATTTCAGCTTCCAAGTTGCTTTTCGTCCTGACTTGTGGTTTTCTAAACTATGCATCATGACTTTGTATTCAGCAAGAGTGGAGGAGGCCTCTGTGTGTGTTTCTGGAGCTCTAGCTGTGTAGTTCTTTCATCTGTAAAACTCTGCCCTTCAGATTCCAGGTACCCAAATCCCTGAACTCAGATCTCTGTCTTAACTCAGTGACATGTCTATGTTTTGCTCAGGATCCCTCTCCCTGCACCACGGCCTGGGTAGTGTCTCCAGGTAGAAAGTTGGGAGAGTTGTAGGGACGATCCCATTTGTTTCCCTTTCTTCAGGGATCAACATCCTATACAGCCTGTTGTCTGATGTCTGAAGACACTTTTTGAATGTATTTGTCCAATTTTCTAGTTGTTTACTTGTGAGGGGTTAAGTCCATTTCCCTTTACTCTATCATGCTCAGAGGCAGAAATTGAGTGCCCCACTTTTTGTTGTTTAAAACCAATTGAGTTAAGCGCAATGTCTGATCCTGCACTCTTTGGATGGAGTGAATGAAACACTGCATGAATGAATAAAGCACTGGGTAGTTTTTTCTAATTGAGGAGCAATATGTGCCTTCTTATTTGAAAGAGGCCATAAATAGGCATCCAATCATTAATTGGACAGTCACTGAATCCAAAACCAATTTGGTCAAATGGCAAGGCTTAGAGACATGACTGAGATCCCTTAAGAACTGGCTATTTATTTAAAGATCCAGATATTTTTTTACAAAATGAAGGAAGAGTTTTTGGCTCATATGTGTTTAAAAAATCTAGTTAGCTTTATTTGAACACCATTTTTTCCACCTTCAGAAATAGTACATGAATAAAAACTGGGAAAACCCCTAATCTGTTTGGATTTATGCAACACAATTTTATATAATTTTAACAGTAGGTTTAAGTTAGGAGTGGGGAGAAGAACTGATGTCAGTATGCTCTGAAAGAGGAACACTGTCACATTATTTTATGGGCTCAGAATATCAACATTTCAATTGATTCAATGAAATATTGTAAAGATGAAACTAATGATTAACATCATGAGGGCATATATTTTTCAATCATGATTTTGAATTATAATGAAAATTTGCACTGTATATTCATACTAGTTTGTCTATTCCCTTTCATGACTAGTAATACGCAGTTGTAGAATAATAGCCTGAAGTTAGAGTTTAGCACTTAACCATAAACTCCTGAGGCAAACTGGCCTTTTAGAGAGTCAGACAGTTGACTTTGGCCTCTGATCAACAGAGTGTACCAACCACTAGTTATTTTATGTATTACTGAAATTGAGATATAATGAGGATGTAGTTTGAAAATTACTAATGTGCTTTTTTCTTTCGCCTTTTTTTAATATGACCTTTGCCCTAGTTTCCCAGGGGTAGACATTGCCTGGGACTATATTAGGAACTGACAGTGTAGAATACAAAGAGAAAGACCTAGTTAATATTCACCTTCTGATATGCAAAATAATTATGCCATGTTAGCCTTTCAGATTTTACCATAGTCCTGAAAAAGATGTTTCCAAATTCCTTTATCCTCTCCTTTAGCAAATTAAGACTAAATTTGAAGGACTCTGTTCACAGTTTTCTCTAACAGTGTAAAGAATACATTCCTTCCTTCTTCACAGGCTTCCTCTAATAGAAGCAAGATATGAAATATGAAAAATAGAAGAAAGCTCTTTCCCCTTAAGGCTGGCCCAGGTATTTGCATGATAAAGGTTGTAAGGACAAGAAGATACCAAAGCATTTAGATGTGTGGGTCCCATTTTCCTTTGGGGGCTTTGGTTGTGGTTAAACTCATGGGCTTACTAAGTTTAGGGGGCTCAAGAAAGTTAGGGCTCTTGATCTAGTACTTGTTTGAGTCTCCAGAATGAGGCTACACACATTAAAGCTGGGGAATACTGTTGATCAGATGGATACTTTGAAGTTTATAAATCCTGGGCTGAGAATCAGCACTATTTCAGGAAGCAAGGTGATCCCAACAGCACAGGCTGGAGTGGACAGCTCAGCCAGGGGCTAGGTGGAGGAGGAGCTTTAGACTCAGGAGTTGCAGCCCTCAAGGACTAAAAACAGATCCAGTTGGTAACAGATGGCTGATGCTCCCTGTGAGTGCTCCTGAAGCCAAAACACTGAATCATGAATTACTGACTCTAAACTGCAACCAAAGAGGCCAGCAGGGCTCATAGTGGCAAGGTGAGCAAATATCATAGCCCTTTAAGACAGTGGACAGCAGGGAGCACACATCTGAGGATTAGCGTGTAGTTATTTCTATCAATGCAAGGGGGACCACAACGCTCCCAAGAACATTGTGCTCTACACTCTATCCTTCTCTACTCGTGCAGTTTCCTTAGAGAGAAAGTTAGGGGAAGGAGGAGAATATTAGAGACACTGAGAATTTTTATCCAGAGAAAGTGAGCCCAATACGATTTAATCCTTAATCTGTAGCTTTAACCAGAATTGAAGAGTTAATCATTTTTTGCCATCACTAGAGGGTCAACCACAGGGATTATTTGTGAATAGGAATTTGTTAGAACAAAATTAAAAAGCTTTGCATATTTAACTTGAATTAAAAAAGCACTTTAATTAATGTTTAGTAATTTTTATGTAAATTTTACACAAATTATTTTCATTTATCTGCATTAATTTCATTGAAAATGGAAATCTAAAATGTACAAAGTTCTATTTGAAGTAGTATGGGAGGTTCAGCACACACATGCATAAATGCTATCATTTCCTGCTCCTCCTCTACCCTCTGTTCCTATCATTCCACAATCAACCCACCACACCATCACTGATTATGTTTCAACATGGCACTTTAGGCAGCAACTATTTGTTGCTCAAAGTTGGTAGGAGAGAAGAAATTTATTTTGTGTCTCTGTACAATGAGGAACCCAAAGATCTTTAAGATATGGCCTCTGCCTTCAGGTAAATAATCAAGTACGTAAATCATGTATACAAGTTGGCTAGTAAACTAGGTAGTATATGATGTAGGATGCATAAGTGTGAAGAACGTGAATGCTATGGAATTTCACACAAGGAAGAGAAAACTGGAGCTTGGGAGTATCAAAGAAATGTTCATCAAAAATGTGGTTCTTTAGATATACCATAAAAGCAATTTGGAGAGATGGAGAAGATAAAGAAGGAATTTACTGATATTGTGAGTGGCCCTCAAATTCCCAAGTTGCTGGAATAAGCCAAGTATGCATTATGAAAAGCAGTAAAAGTTTGGGTTCAAAACCTCACTCTACCACTTCCCAACTGTGTGAACTTGGATGAGTGACTTCAGCTCTTTGAATCCATTTCCTCATCTATGACAATGTGGATGATAATAACCAATGATAAGCATTTTTGAGGATTAAATGACATAACTTAGAAGGCACTGAGTTCAGTACCTGGTCATAAGCTCAGCAATGCAATTTAACTCTATTTCCTTTCTGTTCATCATTGCCTTTCATCTCCTTTGACTCAGCAAGTTTCTCTTACGGAAGATTTTCTTCCATATAGAGTCTTCCTATTCCTTTATTTCTTTGTATGACACCATTCCAATGCCTATTATGTTAAAAATTCAGAAAGGGTCATTTAAAATAAATGCTTCCTAAAGGAACCACAAAACCAAGAGTCTTTAACTGCCGCAGATTTAAATATTTCACATTTCACAAGCTCTACCTTAAACCCCAAGTACAATATGCTTTCTCATGAGTAGAATAGTTAAAATGGTTGCATGTACTAGAGACTTTGTGTTAAGGGCATTAAATTTTATCTTTGAATATGGTTATTATATTTTGTTGGCTATTTTCAGTTCCAAACGCACCATGTAGTGTATGGGAGTTTAGATACAGGGTAATTTAGCCACACAGCTCTTATCATTACTTTGTCAGGGCAAAGAAAGCTGAGCTTGTCTTTACAGTGTTTTGCTTTACTTCCTCCTAGGCCTCAGGCTAAAGTGGAGGTGAGGAGTTATGCACATGTGGAATTAATAAAATGTGTTGTGATCAGATTATTATTAATTGGATGATGTAATTACACATTATCAAATTTTCTGCTGGAAATCAGGGTCCACCTACATTCTAAACACCTGTATCCTTAAATGATAAAACACTTATATCCTTCAAAATGATATGTGTTTTGAAGAATGGTCACAGAATTCGGTGACTTGCCAAGAAATGTAACTATCAGTTTATAGCTGAATAGGTATTATGTTCAGATTGGGTTATGGGTTGATAGGAGACAACTTTCTCTCTCTCTCTTTCTCTATCATCTCTCTCTCTCTCTCTCTATCTATATGTCAACTATCTATCATCTGTCATCTCCCTGTTTCTTTCTGTGTCTCTAATCCCTGCCAAGGATGTGGACCTAAAGGAAATGTGTAGCTACACAGAGCAAAAACAAGTGCAATATTTTTAGTAAGATTTTTCTCTTGCCACCGGACTCTTTATGCTTCAGACGTTCTTGGACTTTTGGGATCCTGCTAGGGTTGGGAAAGAGGCTGAATTCTTGCTACTTCCTTGCTCTTTTCTACTTAAGTTTACATCTCATTATTGACAGAAGTAATCTATATGCTTCTGTTTAAGGGATTGTTTAAATACATCAGGTTCTTCTGATTCATGAACAAAATTCAGAGCTAGCACCCAGAAGTGGAAAATGGAGTCAGTGCCTGAATATCTCCTAAAAATATCTCTGGGCTTCCAAATGTCCCAGAATATCTGTCTTCCCAAACCATGTTAGACACCTCTCTTTTATCAAATTCTGGGGCTTCTTAGGAATGGGAGGATGAGGTTGGCCTACTGAGAGGATGGTACAAGCTATAAGAACCACTAATAATTTGTAGTTTGCCAATTGGTTAATGTTAGCTGTCTTTTGAGATCAGAGGATCAGAAAGGTATAGACTTTTGGTTTCTGGGCTCACATCAGTTTGGGATTTTTCCTCTTGGTATCAGTAAGACCAAGACCTTATTCCTGGAATGACTCCAAGTTCATCACATGCTCAGGATGGTTGTAGTTGTACATTATTCAGTGAAACAGTGGCTCCCAAGTGCTGGTCTAAAGACAATGCCTGTCAGTAACAAGGGTTCCACTGTCCCAAACTGAAATGGAAAAAATGTTGGTTTCCCAAATGTATGGGAGAAAATTTTAGGGGTCTGTGAAATCTGAAAGTTAGGAAATTATTGTTCTATCCTATACTAAGACAAATGAATAAAAAGATTAAAAGGATCCAACAGCATTTTAACTAACCTATTACAGTAGCTGAAAAAAACCTGCAAATTCTAAAATCAGCAGCTACTCTGTTCTTTTCTTAGCACAGAGTAAACAAGGAAGATATTCTATAAGTATTGGAATGTCAAATATTGACCAGCAACATTGGTCACTCTCCGGTAGAAAATAAGATGGAAGGTAAATTAGATCATATTTTACATTTTGTTTATATAAAAGTAAAGATAAGTGGCCATGGCTAACTCTGTTTAGAGAAATTGATTGAGAAATTTACCTGGGGAGATGAACTCTGGGGAGGGATTTACAACAGTAATTTTTTTTTTAATTTGATAATTTATATATTGTAATATAATGGCTGATGTAGCAATATTTATCACATTACATAATTACAGTCTGACATGATTTCCTATATTCATTGTACTGTGCATAGATCTCTATGGATTATTTACTATTTGCTACAAGTTTGTACCCTTAACATCATCAGTCTTTCCCCCACCACCCCATCCCCTGGAAACCACCATTTTACTCTCTGTTCTTTACACGTTTAATTTTTTGATTCCACATGTAAATGGTATTATACAGTGCTTGTCTTTCTCTGTCTGACTCATCTCACTTAGCATAATGTGCTCAAGGTCCATCCACATTGTCACAAATGGAAAGATATATTCCTTTCTCATGACTGAATAACATTCCCCTGAGTATAGGTAATCACATCTTTTTTTGTCCATTCACCTGTTGATGGGCATTTGGGTTGTTTGCATATTTTGGTTATTTTGAATAATGCTGCCATCAACGTGAGAGGGTGCATTCTCTTCAATCCTATTTTCATTTGCTTTGGGTATATACCCAGAAGCAGAATTGCTGGATTGTATGGTAGATCTATTTTTAACTTTTTGAGGAAACTCCGTATTTTTTTCCATAGTAGTTGGACCAACTTATATTCCTGCCAACAATGTATAAAAGTTCCCTATTTACCACATCCTCATCAGCATCTGTTGTCTATTGTCATCTTGATAATAGCCATTCTAACACATGTAAGTTGATTTCTCATTGTGGTTTTGATTTGTATTTCACTAATAAAGTTGAGTATCTTTTCATGTATCTGTTGGCCACTTTGATGTCCTCTTTGGAAAAGTGTCTATTTAGTTCTTATGCCTGTTTTTTAGGTTGAGTTGTTTGTTTTTTTAATTTTTTTAAATTTTTTCTTTTTTTAAACAATTTTTATTGAGATACAATTGACATACAATAAACTGCAAATATTTAAAGTGTACAATTTGATTTTTTTTTCTTATTAGTAATGTATATATGGCAATCCCAGTCTTCCAATTCATTCCCCCCCCAACCTCCCCCCCATCCCACTTGGTGTCCACATGTTTGTTCTCTACATATGTCTCTATTTCTGCCAAATTGTTTGTTTTTTTTAAACTGAGTTCACTGAGTTCTTTATATTTTGGATATCAATCACTTACCAATATATGGTTAGCAAAATTTTACCATTATGTAGGTTTTTTCATTTTGTTAATTGTTTCTTTTGCTGTGTAGAAGCTTTTAAGTTTGATGTAATCTCATTTGTTGATTTTTTTTCTTTTGTTGTTTCTGCTTTTGGTGACATGCCCCCCAAATTATTGCCAAGACCAGTATTGATGAGCTTCTTCCTGACATTTTCTTCTAGTTTTATGGTACCAGGTATTATGTTTGTCTTTTATCATTTCAAGTTAAATTTTGTAAGTGGTATGAGATAGGGGTCCAATATAATAGTTTTGCATGTGTTTATCCAGTTTCTCCAGCATTATGAGTTAAAGAGACTATCTTTTACCAATTAGATATTCTTGGGTCACTTGTTGAATATTAGTTGACTAGTGATACCTCCAGCTTTGTTCTTTTTCCTCAAGATTTCTTTGACTATTCAGGATCTCTTGTGGTTCCCCATACATCTTAGATTGTTTCTCTTGTTTCTGTGAAGAATGCCTTTGGTATTATGATAGGGATTGCATTGAATCTGTAGATTGGTTTGGGTAGCGTTGCCAATTTAAGAATATTAATTCTTCCTATCCATGAACATGGATGGATTTATTTATTTATTTATTTAATTATTTATTTATTAAAGCTCTTTATTGGAATATAATTGCTTTACACTGCTGTGCCAATTTTTGAGGTACACCAAAGTGAATCAGCTGTATTTATAGATATATCCCCATATCCCCTCCCTCCCATGACTCTCTCCCATCCTCCCTATCCTGGCCCTCTAAGTCATCACCCATCATCGAGTTTATCTCCCTATGTTATGCAGGAATTCCCCATTAGCTATCTGTTTTACATTTGGTAGTGTATATATGTCATTGCCGCTCTCTCACTTCATCCCAGCTTCCCCTTTGCATGTCCTCAAGGCCGTTCTCTACATCTGCATCTTTATTCTTGCCCTGTCATTGGATTCATCAGTACCATTTTTTTTTAGATTCCATATATTTGAGTTAGCTTATGGTATTTGTTTTTCTCTTTCTGGCTTACTTCACTCTGTATGACAGACTCTAGGTCTATCCACCTCACTACAAATAACTCAATTTCATTCTTTTTTATGGCTGAATAATATTCGATTGTATATATGTGCCACATCTTTTTTTTTTTCCATTTTGAAGAAATTTTATTGAACTCTTTGGCAATGGAAAGTCATTAAACACTTTTAAACTTAGAAATCTTAACATCACTTTATTTTATTTTATTTTTTTAAGCTCTTTATTGGAATATAATTGCTTTACACTCTTGTACCAGCTTATGGGGTACACCAAAGTGAATCAGCTGTATTTATACACATATCCCCATATACCCTCCTTCTTGCAACTCCCCCCCACCCTCCCCATCCCAACCCTCCAAGGCGTCACCCATCATAGAGTTGATCTCCCTTTGTTATATAGCAACTTCCCACTAGCTAGCTATTTTACAGTTGGTAGTGTATATATGTCTATGCTACTCTCTCACTTCGTCCCAGCTTCCCCTTCACCACCTCCAACCCCATGTCCTCCAGTCCATTCTGCATGTGCATACTTATTCTTGCCCTGTTACTGGGTTCATCAGTACCATTTTTTTTTTTTTTTAGATTCCGTATATATGAGTTAGCATACAGTATTTGTTTTTCTCTTTCTGGCTTACTTCACTCTGTATGACAGACTCTAGGTCTATCCACCTCATTACATATAGCTCTGTTTCATTCCTTTTTATAGCTGAGTAATATTCCATTGTATATATATGCCACATCTTCTTTATACATTATCTGTTGATGGGCATTTAGGTTGCTTCCATGTCCTGGCTATTGTAAATAGTGCTGCAATAAACATTATGGTACATGTTTCTTTTTGGATTATGGTTTTCTCTGGGTATATACCCAGTAGTGGGATTGCTGGGTAATATGGTAGTTCTATTTTTAGTTTTTTAAGGAACCTCCAAACTGTTTTCCATAGTGGCTGAATCAACTTACATTCCCATCAACAGTGCAGGAGGGGTCCCTTTTCTCCACACCCTCTCCAACATTTATTGTTTCTAGATTTTGTGATGATGGCCATTCTGACCTGTGTGAGGTGATACCTCATTGTGGCTTTGACTTGCATTTCTCTAATGAGTAGTGATGTTGAGCGTCTTTTCATGTATTTGTTAACCATCTGCATGTCTTCTTTGGAGAAATGTCTATTTAGGTCTTCTGCTCATTTTTGGATTGGGTTATTTGTTTTTTTGGTTTTAAGCTGCATGAGCTGCTTGTATATTTTGGAGGTTAATCCTTTGTCAGTTGCTTGGTTGGCAAATATTTTCTCCCATTCTGAGGGTTGTTTTCTTGTCTTGTTTATGGTTTCTTTTGCTGTGCAAAAGATTTTAAGTTTCATTAGGTCCCATTTGTTTATTTTTTATTTTATTTCCATTGTTCTAGGTGGAGTGTCAAAAAGGATCTTGCTTTGATGTATGTTATAGAGTGTTCTGCCTATGTTTTCCTCTAGGAGTTTTATAGTGTCTGGCCCTACATTTAGGTCTTTAACACACGGATGTATTTATATTTGTTTGTGTCTTCTTCAACTTCTTTCTGCAAAGTTTAGTAGTTTTCATTGTACGTATATTTCACTTCCTTGGTTAAATTTTTTTCCTAAATATTTTTTGTTTTCGATGGTATTATACTCATAAATTAGATGATTTTCTTTATTTCTTTTTCAGATGCTTCATCATTAGTGTTAAGTAATGAAATTGATTTTTGCCTGTTGATTTTGTAGCATTCCACTTTACTGATATTGTTGACTAATTCCAAATTTTAAAAACTTATTCTTTGGGTTTTTCTATATGCAGGATCATATCATTGGCAAATTACAATTTTTATTCTTCACTTTCAATTTGGATGCCTTTTATTTCTTTGTCTTGTCTAACTACTCTAGCTAGTACTATATTATTTGAATGGATGTGGTTGAGAGTGGGCATCTTTGCCTTTTCCTGATCATTTTCAATTTCTCTCCATTGAGTATAATGTTAGCTGTTTGTCATATATGGCTTTTATTATGTTGAAGTATGTTCCTTCTATACCCAGTCTGTTAAGGGTTTTTATCATGAAAGAATGTTGTATTTTGCCAAATGCTTTTTCTTCTTTTTTTCTTAATCTAGCTAAAGGTTTGTCAGTTTTGCTTATCTTTTTGAATAACTAAGCTCTTAGACTTTGTATTGTTTTTTCCAGTCTCATTCCTTTATTTCTGCTTTGCTTCTTATTATTTCCTTCCTCTTACCAACTTTGGGCTTAATTAGGTTTCTTTTTCTAGTTCCTTGAGTTGTAAAGTTACGTTGTTTACTTGAGATCTTTGTAATTTCTGAATTATGCATTATTGCTATAAACTTTCCTCTCAGAACTGCTTTTTGTGCATTTCACAATATTTGACATGATGTGTTTTCATTTTCATCTGTATCAAGATAATTTTTTACTTCCTTTTTGATTTCTTCTTTGACCAAATGGTTGTTTAGAAGTGTGTTGTTTAGTTTCTATATATTTGTAAATCGTCTTACTTTCCTCTTGTTGATTTCTAGCTTCATACCATTGTGCTCAGAGAAGATAGTTGGTATGATTCTGGTTTTCTTAAATTTGCTAATATTTGTTTCATGGCCTGTCATATGATCTATCCTGGAGAACATTCCAAGTTCACTTGAGAAGAACATGTATTCTGCTTCTGTTGGATGCAATGTTCTGTATAAGTCTGTTAAATTCATTTGTTTTAAAATATGGTTCAATTCCAATGTTTCCTTGTTGATTTTCTGTCTGGATGATCTATCCATTGCCCATAGATGGGTATTGAATGTCCTCATAATTATTGTATTATTTTCTACTTCTCCCTTAAGACCTATTACTAATTGCTTGATATATTTCAGTGCCTGGGTGTTGGGAGCATATATATTTATGATTGTAATATCTTCTTGATGTAGTCACTCCTTTATCATTATATAATGACCTTCATTGTCTCCTGTTAGCCTTTTTGGCTTGAAGTCTATTTTGTCTGATATAAGTATGGCTAGGCCCACCTTCTTTTTATTTCTGTCTGCTGGGAATATCATCTTTCATCTTTTCACTTTGAGCCTGTGTGTTTCTTTAGAGCTGAAATTAGTCTCCTGCAGGCAGCATACAGTTTGGTCTTGTTTTTGTTTTTTTGTTTTTGTTTTTTTAAATCTATCCAGCCACAGTGTCTTTTGATTGGCGAGTTTACTTTTAGGGTGATTATTTATATGTAAAGAAGATTTGCTGCTGTCATTTTATCATTTATGTTCTAGTTATTTTGTCTTTTCATTGTTTTCTTTTTCCTTCTGTTTCTGTCTACCTTTATAAGTTGGTGGTTTTCCATGGTGAAAAACCATCTTTCCTTTTGTATGTTTTGTGTCTCTACTCTAGATTTTTGCTTTGTGCTTACCATGAGGTTTACATAAAACATCTCATAGATAAAATAGCACTTTTCCTGCTGATAGCAATATATCCTTATTCATCTATGCAGGTTTTATCCTTTTGCTCTTCTCCTTTTATATTTTTGACATCACAAATTATCTCTTTTTATGCTGTGATTTTATTACCAAGTTGTAGCAGCTATAGTTATTTTTAATGCTCTTTTTAAAACCTTTATGCTACAGTTAAGAGTTTGATGCACTATTCTAAAAAAGTTATGGTATTCTAATTCTGAGTATCACCTTAGAGTTTTTGTTTTAGCTTGTAGAGCTTTTTGTTTTAGCTTGTAGAGCTCCTTTTAACATTTCTTTTAAGGCAGGTCTAGTTGATGAAATTACTCAGCTTTTGTTTGTCTGGGAAAGCCTTTATTTCTCCTTCATATCTGAGAGGCGGGGTAGAGTATTCTTAGTGGGCAGTTTTTATCTTTCAATATTTTGAGTATGCTATTCCATTCTCTCCTGGACTGTAGAGGTTTTGCTGAGAAATCTCTGATTACCTAATGGGAGTATCTTTTGTAGATTACTGTGTGCTTTTTTTTTTTCTCTCTTGGCTGCCTTTAAAATTCTTTTTTTATTACTGACCTTTGACAGTTTTAATATAATGTCTTTTTTTTTAATATAATGTCTTGAAGAAAGTCTTTTTGCATTAAAATAATAAGGCATTCTGTTATCCTCATGGACTTGTATATCCAGTTCCTTCCCCAGCTTTGGGAAGTTCTCAGCTACTATTTTTTTAAATAAGCTCTCAGCTCCCTTCCTCTCTTCTCCTTCTCGGATACTGATTATTCTTCTGTTGCCTTTCCTAATGGAATCAGATAGTTCTCATAGGGTTCTTCACTTAAAAAATCTTTGTTCTCTCTCCTCTTCCACTTGTATTATTTCTATATATCTATCCTTGAACTCACTAATTCTCTCTTCCGTATGTCCTGCTTTATTTCCAATGCATTCTAATGCATTCTTCATCTCATTTTTTGAGTTCTTCAGCTGCAGAATTTCTGTTTGTTTCTTTTTTAGGATTCCACTTTCTTTGGTAAAGTACTCCTTTTGTTCATTAATTTTATTCCTAAGATTATTGTATTGCCTTTCTGAATTTTCTCATTGCTCATTGAATTTCTTCATAATAGCCATTTTAAAATTCTTTATCAGTTAGATCACAATATTCCACGTCTTCGGATTCTATGGCTAGAAAATTGTCATTTTCTTTTTGTGATAACTTATTATTGTGATTTTTTATGCTGTTTGATGAAAAGTGACTCTGCCACCACATTTGAAGTAGTGAACACCTTTCTTATTTAGGCAAGGCTTTGTTTACTTTCATTCTAGTAATTCATTAGGTGGGTATTTAGAGGACTTTTGTTTTCCAGAAGGTGGCGATATAGCACAGTTTTTGGTTCCTCTTATAGGTGCTGACCAAGGTTGGGAGACTGAATATGAAAACAAAAATAAACAAAACTAAAGGTGGTAGCAGAGTGGGGGGAGGGGATGTGGGGAGGTGTGTATTTAGCACTTGGGTCTTTGGATGTATCCATGGCCTGGTAGGGAAATCCTCAAGGGAGGGGGTCCCAGAGGACTGTAGGTGGTCCTGTTGCCTCCAGGGGAGAGACAGCAGGAGACACTTTCTATGTGTGTGTGCATACTTCCCTTTTCTTTCCCTTCCCCCAGTCACTCCAGTCTCCTTTTTGAGAGAGAAACTGGTCCCCTCCAGCTGCAGTACATGTGCCCAGGCAGACCCTCCCTCACCACCTTCACCTTCTGCTTTCTCTGCCGGAAAGGTTGTACTGCCTTCTTTGCTATCACAGCCTCTGTTGCTGCAATCTCCACTTTCTCCATGGCCCAGTCCTCCACTTTCAGACAGATGAATATCCATCTCTTCGATGTCCTGGTGTGCTGTGGAATTTCTTTCCCCTTTAACCCCCACCTCCAGTTGTGGATGTCTGATTAGTTGTAATTCAAAGAGGAGGGAAAAAAGGAACAACTCAAACTGCCATGATGCTGACATCACTCTCCTCACAGCAACTAATTGATAGATTCAGGTATTTCTCAGTCATCATTGGCTATCAGTCAGCATGTGTTGAGGGCATAACATTTACTGAAAATTCTGTCATCTCTATGTTGCTTTTATTCACTTACTCTGTTACACATCAACCTGTGTGTGGTGACTGCTTATTATTTCCCTAGTGTGATAGACCTGAATATGCCTATTGGACATGACTAAGAGCCAAAGAATCTATGATTTTCCATTTGGCACAAGCCTATGATTCTGAACTTCAAAGTCCCAAGTAAAAGCTCTTTACTTGTTTTTCTGTTTTTGTGTTTGTTATAGGTTATCCTACATATCCAAGTGACAATCACTTAGTGCCTAGTTTCAAGGCCTTCTCAAGTAAAGCAACTCACTATTGATAAATCATTCACCAATATATTTTTCAGTTAAGCCTCCTTAGTTGGGTGAGTTTAATAATGGTATCATTTTAGACCAAGTTGCACCTCAGGCAGGAAATATCCCTCAGAGCTAAGTAAGTAATTTTTTGCTTTATATTTTTTGTCCTTATAATGACTAGTACCAGGTGATGCTTTTAGGTAGCTTGAGATTTATGAAACTCAGTGCCTAAATCTCAATGAATGTAACAGTAGGGGCAAATAATTATACTCTGTTTACCCTGTATTACTACTGTATTTGCTAATACAGAGGCTAAATGCATTCTATATTTCACTTCATGTAAACCTTTTAAAGACTCTGTGAGTTGGCTACTACTATTATTATTATCCCCATTTTACAAATGTGTAAACTGAGGCATAGAAGAGGTTAAATAAGTGCAGAATGACAGTGAGTGGTGAAGCCAAGTTCTTTGACTACTGACTGCAAATACTGAAACTGTTGAATTGGTTACTGTTGACAATCATGCAACCATCACATAGAAGGGCATATTTGTGGCCATTATTACCTTTTTAAGATGCAATAAAACAAAGGATAAAAAATGTTATTTTTTATTGATTTGCTTGTTGTTTCAATTGCTTTTGTCTCTACTTAAATCCCTGTGTGATCTATTAGAGGACATTACATTAAATGTAGACTTTTATTGGAAGTGTTGGCAAGGACCTAATTTTTTTTTAAATTTTTATTGGAGAAAAAAATTTTATTGGATTATAGTTGATTTACAATGTCGTGTTACTTTCTGTTGTACAGAAAAGTGAATCAGTTCTACATATACCTATATCCATTCTTTTTTAGATTATTTTCCCATATAGGTCATTACAGAGTATTGAATAGAGTTCCCTGTGCTATATAGCAGGTCCTTATTAGTTACCTATTTTATATATAGTAGTGTGTATATATCAATCCCCATCTCCCAATTTATCCCTGCTCCCCTTTCCCCCCAGTAACCATAAGTTTGTTTTCTGCATCTGTGACTCTATTTCTGTTTTGTAAATAAGTTCATTTGTACCATCTTTTAAAGACTCCACATATAAGCAACATCATATTATATTTGTCTTTCTCTGGCAAATATTTGCCTAACTTACTTCACTCAGTATGGCAGTCTCTAGGGAAGGACCTAATTTGAAGAGAGGAAAACAGTAGCCTGAAAGATACAAAACTTCTGTACTACAGCAATGAGCTTCTAACCGGACATGTGTATAGTTCTTCCCCTAGCATTTCATCATCCCTGCCACCACTATCATCATCATCATCACCATCCCACGGTTTTGAGGACCAAGAGGAGAATTTTCTCCCCAGAGTAAACATTTTATTATTCATTAAAGACTACTTCCATCTTCCTACATATACTGTTCCACCAAATTTTCTTTTAAATGGAAATTTATTATTCAGCATAGGATGAATAGGAGCATTTAACTCTAAATTTCATTTAATTTTTCTAAATTTCATTTCTAAATTTATAAAATTTCAAAATTTTATTTTAAAATTTTCATAAATTCCAATAAAATCATTAAAACAAACAAAAACTTCTGCTATTAAAGCACCCTGCTTCTCATTTTATTAAAAAAATCCAAGTATACTTCTCTTTGTTGTATTTAGTTAAATAGTTGTCTTTTTTCTTATGTTATCTTATTGGCCCCTAGAACACAGTGCCTTATATTCCAGAGGTTTTTTCTGCCTTGATTTTGGAACAGAGAAGCCTTATTAATATGTAAGTCTTGAATTTGTTTTTTTAGATTGATCAGTACTCTCTGATGGATGTTATAGTAAAATTTAATCCAAACAGAAAAAAAAAATCAAATTTTATTTGTTCATGTTATATAAGGTTTACTTTATCATTGGAAAAAAATTTAAAGTAGTTTCTAATTATGATCTGAGGGCACACTTTAGTAAAAAACCATCAGGGAACTTTGAGGACAAAGGTTACTCATGTCCTGTAGGGTACAAGGCACACTTGAGGGCCATGCAGTAAGGTCACAGGTATAAAGAGATAGAGAGAGAGAGCACTTGGGGCTCTGCCTTTATCAGGGTGTGAGGGTGGGGTGTCTAGGGTTTTGCAGGGTCATTCATTACTGGCTATTGGATACAGGTGAGTGGAGATAGGATCACTCAAACAGTCACTTATCTAGGTTGCCCAGGGTTTTCTGAAAGGGCGACTTTACAGGTGTGGGTAGTCTAATTCTTTATCCAGTTAGTTTGATAGTAGCTGTGTCATATAACTGGAAATATGTTTATTCATATGACTGTTTTTTGAATTGAATGCCTTGGCAATCAACAGCTTAATGTCAGACACTCACACTATAGTAGTTCATTTTTCACTCGCAACTTCGTTCTGCCTGAACAACAAAGCAGTTTAATTATAGGCCTGTAACTACCTCTTCCTCACCCTACTCCACTCCACTCCACTCAGGGCAAACATCCCCACCCAGTTAGAGGAGAATAACAAGGCTTAGCAGCGTAACAGCTGTGATGAACTGAAATTGCTAATTCTACTTCAAAAAAGGAACATTTATTTCATTTCCATTAGTAGTATCAGGGTCAAGAAACAGAAGTTTTACTCCACTCACAATAAGACTAAGGATTTTGTTTGATTTTATGTCATTTAATTGGTATAGCTTGTTCCAGAATGTAGTTATCATTTAAGACTTCATTTGAATCTATAGTATCTCTTCTTTCATCTGTTCTGATGACACTTTAAATCAAGTTAATTCTTTTAAACTGAATGATTATACAAACAAACAAAACAAAACAAATCTCCTAACTCATTTCAGAGGTGATTAATCATCCTGCAAAAAAAGATGTACCTTCTCTTATATTGTAGTTGTCTGAGAGAAATGCTCAGCCAGGGGCTATATTTCTCAACCCCCTTATATCTAAGTGGGTCCAGGACATTGGTTCTTGCCAATGGAAAATGAGGGGGACTGAAACCTGGCTATTTCTTATTTTGGCAGCTTTCTGCAGATGAGCTCAGCCAGGTGCCCCCATACTGGAAGCCAGGTGTTGAAGATGGCAGAGCCGTGAGATGCAAAGAGTTTGAGATCTTGAGCTACCACTCAGAAGAGAAAAACTGATCTAATCTAATACACAATTTAGATTTTAGATGATAGAGAAGTAAACTTCTGTTGTTTTTATTATTATGTTATAATATTGTCCATTACAATTTTTAACTTAATTTTGTCTGTAGTTAGCACCTAAATTTGGAATGTACCCCAATTTTAGTATCTGATTTAACATCCTGTTACTTATTCAGTCATCAGATATTTACAAAGAACTTACTACACACACACACACACACACACACACACACACACACAATATTTACAGAGAACTCAGTGTCACTGAGTTCTAAGGATACTTGGAAAAGAAGACAGATACTTTTTGGTCTCAATGACAGTGAGCTATCTTTTTCTCCAGAAATCTTCCTCATGATGAATTTCTCTTTTCATTATTTTTTTGTTTATCAACAGCAACCTTTATCAAGGCCCTGTCCTCTTATTCTCTATAATCAGTAAGTTTACTCAATTATCACCTCTAGGAATAAATTCTAAATCCATTTCTCTGGTCATGATCTCTTAACTATATTCTAGTTTTTCATCCAGTTATTAATAGGACATCTTCACTTAGATTTCCACCATCATTTTAAGCTCAACTAGGAAGCAATATAAAGTTATGATTAATAGTATAACAAAATGAAGTTTAAATTATGATTAAAGTTAAGTTTTCTATGGTAAGACAACTATTAACTGAACAATCATCAAACAAATTCTCACCATTCATTTACATTGTTTCTATCAATAATGTTGTTTTCCTCAAATGAAATGCAAAATTCATGCCAACTGTGTTTTAGTCAAAACGAATTTGTTTCTGTGTCTCTTTCACTTAAATAAGTTAACAATGAAGTATACACTCTGAGAAGACTTGTAACTATAGCAATTTGAAGGTTTTTAACCTTCATCTTTTATTCTGACATAAAAACTTCAAGCACCTCTTCACCAGGGAAATCTTAATAGAAGTGCTTATCAAATTCAGCCTTTTCCAAGTTCTGGATAGAATGAGGGTACAAGGCAATGGTCTAAACTTGAGAATACCCATGTCCTAGCTTATTGGAGGAGCTGATGACCTACTTATCTGGAATTCTATTTGATTGTGTTCAGAAGATTGTGTGAAAGAGGAAGACTGGACACATTGGAGGCTGACAGTTGTTGCTTCTGGTGACCCTGCACTAAGACCCCGAAGTGATCAGATATCAAGAGCTGCTCCTTAATATCTCTATCAGTGTTATGACTATATGGACAGAAAGAGTCAGCTCACCCAAGCTTTTGGGGCTATTCTGGTTGGGGATCAATGAGGAGAGAGAATTTTAGACATAGCAATGAGGCATCACTAAAATTAACCTCTGGCTCTGTCACGGGGAATCAGTGACAGGTTCCTAGAGAAAGGCATGGTGATGCACACTAAAGAGTCAAATGAAAGTGGTGTATCATTATAGGCATGTTAGAAACAGAGAACTCAAGGCTTCTAAGCTTTAGGTTTTATATATTTCATACACATTCACATCCTTCAGCAATTGTTCTTTAGAGCATAGCAAAGAAGAAACTGGTACTACAGCAATGTGACAGGAAGAGCTTGTATGGATAAAAAGGTCAGTAGCAAATGGAGAAGTAGAGGATTGTGTTTGGGGTGCCTTAAAAAAATGAATACCTGAATCTATCTTCTGAGAAAATTTTCAGGTGCCTTCATAATGTCTTCCTCCCTCCCTCCCTTTCTTCTTTCCTTCCTTCCTTCTCTCCTTGCTTCCTTCTCTCCTTGCTTCGTTTCCTCCTTCCCTACTCCTTCCTTTCATCTTTCCATCTCTTTTTTAATGCTGTTTATTGAATATGTATGTGCTAGACATGGTGCTAGGAATTAGTAATACAAAATCATTCCCTTTAAGGGTTTCACTTTCTATTGTGGAAGTCAGAAATGTAAATCATCTTTATAGAACAATAGGGAAAGTGTTGTGATAATTGCATTCAAAGTCTGCATGCGAATTCAGAGGCAAATAACCTAACATGGCTGAAGAAGTCAAGCAAAACTTCTTGGAGGTGAGGGGACTACACTGACTCCTAAAGCCAGGAAGGCAGGATGAAGATTAAATAAGCAAGGGCAATCTGAGTAGAGACGTCAAATAAACTTAATAATGACTAGAGTTGAAATGCATGAGTTAATAAAATACCTGTTTTATTGCCACGGGAAGAAGGCATTCTTAGCAACAACAACTGCTTCAAAGGTTGATTCATCAGTTATTTATCATCATAGAATTTTGGTCTCACTAGTGCTTAAGAACATGAATATGAAATAAAGAAGTTGAATGTTTAGATTTGTCCAGAGCTGGGATTTTGCAAAGGAAAGAACAGTGAAATGTGGATGGGTTATAGAGAAACTCTTATTTGGGAGCCCTGGGTGGGAAGGGAGGAATTCGCAGACTGTGTTTCTGGGGCCAATACAGAGACTGCTGTTTATTTATACCCTCAGAGTCTTTGATTGGACGCCTAAGCTCCTCCTGTTTTCTTTCACTCAGATTAGGAAATACCTTAGTCTCTGGACACCTACACATAAGTAAATAAGGTGAGAGGTAGAAGAATATAAAAATTCTTAAATTCTATCTTCCTTAAACATTTTTAGGAATGTGTCAAAATTTTTCTTGAAATTAGAAGAACCTTTATGTCTGTACAGTAAATACCTGCCACGGTGGGGATGGCAGGAAGAGGCAGGGTGAGTAAAATCCTGGGAGTTGCAATGCTGGTTGTTAGGGGTGACTTCATGGGGCAGTATTACAGGGAATCAGAGAGAGGCTAGAGTTGCTTAAGGATTGAATTTCTTTGTCGGTGGTTGCTGAGGCCTTGCCTTGTTAAAAAATAGGAACTCTGTGTCTTGTGTAAGTTCATAGCTTGTTTGTGGACTATGGAGGAGTCCTTTGGAAAGAAAACTTTAAATCTGGCTTGATTGGCCATGTAAAAAAATACCCGAGTTGCCACCTGGAGTACTGACTACAGTGTATAGATCTAAAACATGAAGGTGATTTTTAAGGAATGTGTAATTGTCATTATCCCTAAATTAAGCTTGAATATAATTTTAATTTTAATAATACTTATTTTTTAAAGTGTTGGTTATCTTATCCTAATAATGAAGTGTTACCCTCTTTCACCAAATTCTGAAATAATAGTAAATATTAACTACTGAAAATCTCTATGAGAACATACAGCCTTTCAATGGCAATTAAAAGCCCTGTGCCTATTTAGGTGATTCTGACTAACTGTCCTTGAGGATAAAAGTGAGAATAGAAAGGTTAATTTTTTAGGAAGAAATAAATGCTTGTGTGTTTAAGAATTAGTTCATCATTGTGACTGGTTGGTTTCAGAGACTCACACAAGAAGATTTTATTTTTCCCAAGAGAGTTAAGAACTGTGTTCTATAAAACCCTCTTTTCCTCTGGATGGTAGGCTCCCCAGTGGCATCTTATTCTAACTCTGACATTTTGGGTTACACTTAATTATAAACCACTCTTATCCTAGTTTTGAAATGTAGTCCTGCTTATTTACAAATTCCTATCATATGTAATTCAAAATGCTTTTTGACTCAAGCACAGGTAGCCTTCTGCATCTAGCATCTTGGAGTAGAGGGGCCTTCTCACACACCTCTCCTCATCCTCTGTATGTGTAATCCTTAGTTTGGGGGCAGGCAGGAGGTAGAAGAAGATATTTCATAAAAGATTGTATGGTAGGTTTGCTGTCAGTGATGGTAAGGGTGCTACCCCCTTTTTGTCTGCTGGTGATGCAGCTTTGTCTAACATTTGTTAGTTCTTCAAGTAGGTCAAGGTGGAGAGTTTACTCCTCATAATTCTCTTCAATTTATAATGGACCCCTTTCTTTGTTTATCCTTTTACCCCAGTCAGTTCACCACACAACCTCTTGCTACAGGAGTCTCAGTGCCTAGCAAGTGACCCATATACCAGTTGTACCTGAAGTGGATTTTGCCAGATGACCATTGAATCCATGGCATTATTTATGCCAACTGAAGGTAGTGTTGACATCCTGCTGGATTCCCCATTTCCCGCTCCCTCTCTTTCCTCATCCTTTGACCACGTCCCAGGAGAACTACTGCTCCAAATGGTGCCTCTAAGTGAATTGGGAAAAAAATTTCCAATTGAATTAGAAAAAAATTTTTCCAACTGAATTGGAAAAAAAATTTCCAATTGAATTGGAAAAAATAAAACTATGTCTCTCTTTCTTTGAGAGCTGTATCACTGTGCCAGATCTCATAGCTTGACTTTGGAGCACGGTTTGTATTTCAGTCCTTGTTTGCAGTCTCACTAGGTGTTCGTGTGCTCACACGCAGAAGCCCTGAGGTTTGGTGCTCATCTCGCGAGCCCTATGGCTCAGCACTCTCAAGGTACAAGCTGAATTCTCTCACTGACAAGGTGGCAATGGGTGAGGACTGTTACTGTACCAATAATCTTATAGTAAGTGATGTTGAATTCTTTGTCTCTGATATGAGGGAAAAAGAGTGGAGGAAATATTACTGCTCTAAAAACTCTGCGTTATGCTGAAAGCAATGTCTTGCAGACCCTCTCTTATAGCTGTAGATGGTAAAACTCTTCAAACCAGTTATCTTCCTTGGCTACTGAGAGCAGGGGCGTTATGGGACTCTTTGAAGTCCTCTCTAGATCAGTGGTTCTCCACTGGGGAAATTTTGCCGCTCAGGGTTCATTTAACAATGTTGAAACATATTTGGTTGTCACAGCTGGGAGGGAGGTGTTACTCCTCTCCAGTGGGTAGAGGACAGGGATGCTGCTAAACATCTTACAATGTACAGGACAAGTCATTTCCTTCCTTCCGCCCGCACCCCCCACCCGCCCAGCGACACCACCAACAGAGAATAATTCTGTCCAAAATGGCACTAGTGTTGAGGTTGACAGACCCTGCCCTGGAATGCTCCTGAGCTTCTTGTTCCCTACATTGCTAGGGGTCAGGGAGTGACCTTACCCTAACTCCTCCTATCAAAGGACCAGGAGAACTAAATTCTTACTTTTGATTTTTTACTTGACTCTGGACAAATCTTTGCTTCAATTTCTTCTATCAAATGCCATGAAAGTATCTGTTGTAGTGACTTTCTAAGGTGGTAATGAGAATGAAATAATAGATATGAATGTTCTTTGAAAAAATTTCAAAAAGCCACAGAACTCATTATTTCTGCCACATTGAGAGCTTTCCAGACACAGAAGCATGCTGGCTAACTATAGGGCTGAATTACTCTCTGCTTTATCCCCTTGCTTAACTGTAACATCAAGCAGTTCATTTAAAAATACATGTCACTTGTTTAAACATTGGATAGTTTATCTAGATGAGAGAATTTGCTTGAAGTGATTGGCTTTGGTATTCATCTTTTCTTATACTCTATTATAGTTCCCTTGTCATCATTTTCTTTGAGGGGTGGGGTCCAGGTTGCATATATATTATCTACAACCCTGAAGAAATTAATTTAAAGTTGGGCTAGTTTGTGAATTAGTAGCATCACCTAAAATACCTAAATTAGTAGCATCATCTATAATTTATGATCAGAGTCTAAACTAAATCTATATCATTTTGAACGTGACAGAAATGACATAAACACATTGACCTTGGGCATGCACAATCATTGACAGATATAAATGCATTAAATGTGATGAACATTATAAAAACCTATGTGCATATGAAAATGGTTCCATAGTTAGACCCCTGCCAAAGAAGTGCTAAATGTAATGTGAATGAGGCTTAATGTAAACTTAATATCAATAGTTGGCCATTTACCTAAACAACATGGTACCTTCTTAGAGTGCATTTTTAGTCAGCAATCCAGTTGCAAAACTTTATCTTAAGAGTTAAGAGGGATAGACAGGAAAATGCTATTAGAATTATACATTAAAAAATAATGTATTACAGACTGAGAATAGCATAGTGGATAAAAGGCTTTTAGTTTGCTCCTTTTGAAGCACTGTTTTTAAAAGAGTCATGCCTGTTTAGATCATGTCAGGGTGTCATATAGCTATGTTGTAGAAGAAACATCTTAGTTCTGGGGGAAGAGGTAGCACGAGTGAAAGAAAACTCTCCAACTCCTTTTTGATGATTCCATGATCACACAAAAATGACCCATCTGACATTGTCTGTGTTTCTCTGGAATTCTAGAAAGGAATCAAGCATATATCATTATTTTTTTTTCTTCATTAAGACTATGATACTAGCTGTGGTTATGTTTAAATCCATGATTTCCTTTAAGGTTTTAGTACTCTATCATTTGGTCCTCCTTGTGCTGAGCTCTCCAAATTGTGCCTTGCCATTCTCTCATTTGCTGAGTTCTGTTGTATAGAGAAAGAAAGAGCACATGATGCTTTAAATGCCCTTCTTGATTTTGCCACGGAAAGAAGAGTCAATATTGCATGGTGTATCTGGGGTACAGATGAGTATGTAAGGAATGGGAATTGAATAAAGGTAAATGTCTTTTCATAGAAAACAAACATGGTTACCAAAGGGGAAAGGGCAGGAGTGGGATAAATTAAGAGTTTGGGATTGACAGATACACACTGCTGTACATAAAACAGATAAACAAGAAGGACCTATTATATAGCACAGGGAACTATATTCGCTCATAATAATCTATAATGGAAAAGAATCTGAAAAAATATATCTGAATCACTTTGCTGTACACCTGAAACTAACACAATATTATAAAATGACTATATTTCAATAAAAAA
Organism: Hippopotamus amphibius kiboko; assembly: GCF_030028045.1. Lineage (NCBI taxonomy): Eukaryota > Metazoa > Chordata > Mammalia > Artiodactyla > Hippopotamidae > Hippopotamus > Hippopotamus amphibius. Next base: position 55,587,191 of record NC_080188.1, read on the forward strand.
ATAAAAAATAAAGATAGTAACATCTGAGGTATATATATACAAAAAAGGTTAATGTCCTTTGAGTTCTTCACCCACAAATATTTATGCATCTGCTTTCTTTTCTGCCACTTCTTTTAACAAAAGAAACACCATTTTTACACACCTTCAAAATACTGCAGCCTGGGCGGATGGGAAGGGGTGGTAAACTGGCTTGTAAATTTGTAAATTGTGACTTGAGCTTCTTCTTCTTCCAGTACGCAGAATGCAGGTATCATGAATCAAAGTGAAGATGCCCTGAATAGGTACATAGTCAATCGAGCAATTCCTGAGTTTGCTTTATGACAGTGGTGTAGTTCTAGAAAAAGTATAGCAAAGCATTCCCAAACAATGGCCAGAATTTAAATTGCTACTTAATCTAGACCGACAGATAGTAGTACTGATGAAACGTAAGGGCTTTGGCTCATCACAGCTATACACAAGACTTTATGGCACGTTACTGCCTTGTTCAGGATGATGCCGGGCCCATTTCTGGTGCTCAGTGAGTGTTAAATAATACCAATACTGTCAAGTGCTTCTTATTTTTCACCCAGGAACATTTATAATTCTCTGCTTCATGTACTTTCTAATTCTTCATGCTCAGTGATGGGAATGAAAATTAATTATGCTGGGAATGTGAATGCCGCCTTGACAAATCATTCCTATTCTGTTAAATAATGTTTTCATCGGTGAGCCTAGGAGATCCCTGGACTCTGTTCTCTTGTCCTGTTCCCCTATTCATTCCTTCTTCCTCTGCCCTAAGATCTTTTTAGAAGGGCCAAAACTCAGCAAGAGTAATAGCTTTTTAATTTAGGTCTGGGATTTAGATGTGATTTATTTTAAAACCTTCCTAAATGTGGCATTTAAGTCTACTTGAAATTCCCAGTTCTCCACTCCTGTAGCTCAGCCAAAGATGTCGTTTTGATTTCTGAGCTGCACATTCCTGGGAGTATGGGTCTCATTTGTCTGAAAAAGAGAGATGTAAGCTCATTTGAGGTTTCAGTTGACTTATTGTTCTTTTTTGACCTTTGCTGCTAATAGCTGGCAGAGAATAAAACCAGACATGTCAATCACTGTCTAGATTTTATAAACTATTGACTGTTTCTTGAAGGATTGTAATGCTTATTTTATTGGCCTGATGTACCATAGGAGGAGATTTATAGAGTGCCAAAAAATAAAGACCATGACTAGCTAGCATCATCCAGACCTGCTGGTAATAACGTCATTGCAATTAATAACTATCAGTTAAATATAAATGAGCAGAAATCACACCAAGGAGAGAAATAAAAGCATTTGAATCCCTAAATCTCTTTTGGCATTATCATATTTAATGCTCTGTAAAGAATTGAATTAACTAGTTTTCCTGATTTTTATTAAGCTGAACACTTCCTCTTAACAGTTTTATTCAAATTTTGTAACTTCCAAAGGAAGGCTCTACAAATCATTGCTCATGTATGCTGTCATCCAGGAAAGCTTACCCCTTCTCTGCTTTACTCCCACCCGCGCCTTGTATATTTTTAGCTCTTCTACACACTGCCATTCTCTTTCACACAATTCCTGCTATGATTTGGTCATTTCCAATACTCTGGCCTCTCAGTTTTTTCAGCTTCTGTCCTCCAATGATTTTGTCTTACATCCTGCCTTAGACACTCATTCCGTTGTCTATAGTCTAGATCAGCAGTTCTCAAAGTGTGGTCCAATGTACCCTGAGGTGCTCAAGCCACTTTCTAGTGGCCCATGGGTTAAGAACTATTTTCATAATATTGCTAAGATGTTATTCACCTTTTTCACTCTCATTCTCTCATGAATATACAATGTTTTCCAGAGGCTATATGACTTGTAATATCAAAATAGGTTGAATGCAGAAGCAGATTTAAGAATCCAGCTGTCTTCTATTCAGGCAGACTTTAGAGAGATTTACATAATGTAAAACAATACCACTCTTCTCATTAATTTTTTTGTTTTGGAAAAGTTGTTTTTTATAAAAATAGTCATATTAACATTTAATGGGTTTATTATATTTTAATTGAATTACATAAATATTTTTTAAATTCCTACTTTAATTTCTAATAGAGTAAATACTAACAGATATAATCTATATAAAATATTTTTGCAATCAATAATTTTGAAGAGTGTAAAGTGGTCCAGAAACTAAAAAGCTGACAAGTACTGTGTTGACCAAATTTCTCAAACTGTCTAGGAGGGTGAAACTTCCTTTCTATACTGTTGTTGTTTTGTAATGTCTAATTCATCATAAACTGATGCTTTTGGAAAATGAAATAAAAATAAATTGGTGAAAAAATGTAGATGCAAACCCAAGATCAAATGCATGGGTGTCATGACACTCAAATTGTCGTCAAATTTTCTACTTTTTATTCCCAATTTCTGCAGTTAACTCACTGTGGCTCCACATGTGGCTCATGCATTGGCTTTGATGCCACTTTGAAGAGCACTGCTCTAGACCTTGTCACCACAAACAGCCATTCCTCCACAGAGGTAACATCCCGTGCTCTGACCACAGCCTCTTACCTTTTCACTTGGTGAGTGGGCCCTTAAATCTGCCCTTGGCAGCCAAATTTGTCTTGTTGTGCTGTGATACCGAACAATCTCAAAGTCTCAAAGGGAATGCAATAAGGCTTTCTTTTCTCGTTTACATGTATGCTGTGAGTCACCTTTGACTCTTTACTCTGGGTACTAGGTAATGGAAATGCTCCTTCCTGGGGGGGTGCTGCCATACTCGTGGCAGAAGGAAAGAAGAGATAGTAGAAGCATAGGAAGTTCTTAAAGCTTCTCTTCTGAAGTGGTACATGCCACTTACACTTGTATTTCTTTGGTCAAAGGAAGTCATCTGGCTAAGCTTAATGTCAATGGTGTGAGAATTAGAATCTTCCTGCAGGGCTAAGCATGGTAAGGAGGAACTAGTTGGATGGGGCAATGAATGCTTTTACATTAATATCACCTATCCAACAACTATTCATTGCTACAATTTCTCAGTCAATTACTCTTCCATTCCCACAAATGAGTATTTAATGCTTTCTCTAATTCCTCAAGCCTCCAATACCTCTTCTCATATCCTTACTCTCTGTTGATGGTCGTGCTTCCCATTTCACTGAAAAATCAAAACAATCAAAAGATAAATTCCTACTACACACCTACCTGCATTTGTAGCCATATATGCCACCTTCCTTTGGGTTAACTTTCTATACTCCCACTTAGGACCAACCCCTTCATTTGTCTACTAGATCATATTGCCTATGCCTGCTCAAATTATTGCCCCAGCAACTCTTATCTCACTTCCACCTTGTCAGTTTCTAGTCTGTACTAGATTATTCCCACAGGCATGCCAATATGTTATTTTTCTAATCTTAAAAAACAGAACACAACACAGAAATCCCTTGACCTCATTAACCCTCATGGTATTCTTCCATTTACATTTCTCATCTTTGAAAGAGCTGTTTGTGCTAAACAGCTATCACTATATTCTTTCTTCTCATTCTTTCTGAATCACTACTCTTACCAAGGTGGCAATGACCTCAGTGTTGTTAAACCCATAGTCAGTTCTCAATTCTCATCTTCCTTGACCTATCAACAGCCTGGAAATAATTTCTTTACTCGCCATTCACAACACTATGCATATCTGGTCTTCATTTTACCTTTTTGACCACAACTTCTGTCTTTTTGTGATTTCCTCCCCATTTCCCTCACTCCTTCATGTTGGAGTACTTTAGGAAGCAGTAATGAGTTTGTTTGTTTGTTTCTCTGTCTATACTCTCTTTCCTTGGCAAGCTCATCCAGTTGTATGATTTCAGGCACATTCTATCTGCAGCTTTCTCTCAAATTTATCATTTAAGCTTGGACCCCTTCTATGAATTTCATACTTATAAATCCCGTGCCTGTTTTGTCTCACCAACAGGATTTCTGATAGGCACTTCTAATATGTCCTAAAATCATCTCATACTTTCCCCAAATCTGCTTCTCTCATAAACTTTTTCATTTTAGTAAGTGGAAATTCTATTCATCCATGTGTCCCAGTCAAAAACCTTGTAGCTATTTTTGATTCACCTCTTTGTTTCCCTCAGAAGACCTGTCTGATGCATCCACAAATTCTGGTTGCTCTACCTTCAACATATATAAAAAATGATCACTTCCCACCAATTTCACTGTTACCACCAGAATCCAAGTCTCCACTCTCTGTTTTATGAATCTTTTCAGTAGCCTCCTACTTGGTCTTTCTGTGTCTAAACTTGCTCCCTTTCTTTTGTTTTTAGTAGAGTAGCAAAAATGTCTTCCCATTTCAGTGTCAAAGAAAAGTCATTGCAATGATTTGTAAGTAGATTTACCATAACACTTATTTTCTGCATTTGGATACTCTGTGTGTGAACAGGGAACTAATAATAATTATGCTGGGATAATAAGCATAAACTAGGATTGTACTGGAAAAACTGGGATGTATATTAACTCTACCAATAGGGCACTACAGTAACTGCTCCACATTTTTTTTCCCTCTACACTATTTACTTCTATATTTCAATTTCTTACTACACATCTTGTTTATTGTATTTCTCTCCTAGTGGAATATATAAACTCCATGAAGACAGACACTTTTCTGGTTTTGCTCTATCTGTCATGCCGAGAACATGCTCAGTAAATATTTGAATAAGTGGCTTAATGAGGTATACTTCTGTTAATTCAGTTCAACAAATATTTATTAAGAATTTTTTCAAGTCACATGTTTCATGAAGGCCCAAAATAAGACATGTCTAAAAATTTCTCAAGGTACTTATAGACTAGTCAGGGATTATTTTGCCATTTTTCAAAGTAAAACTTACCAAGACTTTAAAATATTAAAAGTGTAGGTCTATCCATTTAAAACCACCTACTGCACATTAGGCAGGCATTGGATGGTTGTAGGATTCTGGAGGTAGCAAGGCACACACGGTCTCCACCCTGTGGACCTTCAGACACCCATGGGAGAGGTGGACACACAGACACGTTAACACCTCTGTTGAGTGTAACACCTCTGCAGAGTGCAACACCTGTGGAGCAGTCAAAGTTTATGAGACTGGGGTACCCATCTGGCTAAATATGCGTGTGTGTGGGACCTTGTACAGCTAGTTAGAAAATGTTTATTGAGTCTTTGTTAAGTCAGCCATTGTCTGTATATTTTCCTTGTGTTAGGCTCTGAAATCCTCACAAAATATCTACAAGGTAACTGTTATTATCATTACCATTTTATAGAACTGAGGCACAGAAGCGTTAAGGGGACCGAAGTTATACAATTAGTTATGTCTAGAGCTTGAATTTGGGCTCTGGCAGGGCTGACCTAAGAGCTTTCACATATGACTACTAAGCTATATTAAGTTGTAAGTAGGTTTGCATGAGACAATCCTAGTTTACACCTGTTGTCCAGGTGTAATTATTCAACGAGTTCACTTTCACTCTCCAAAGTATTTTGGTTTGGATGAAAACTCATTCGGCCCTTCTCAGAGGTCACTCAAGAGGAGATGGCTGTGGATGTGCAGAAGGAGCATGGGAAAGGGTAGAGCACAGAGTCTAGCTCACCATCAAACCACCGTTTATGTTGTGTTCTAAAGTGGGTCCTTTGAGAGTAAATTTGCCTTTTCACCTGTGCTTTGCCTTGCTTAGAATTAAATAATTTTAGTTTTTATTTAAAAACCAAATAATTAAGACTGAATATGTAATCTGTGCACACAAGTAAACTTTCTGCTTTTTAAATGTGTGCTTTTGGAGGAGCTCAAAGTGAATAAGGAGCCAAGGTAAGGACTAGAGATGAGCATGGTCCTGATGATGCAGATACCAGTGTGGCCAAGTACCATGCCTCAGCTAGCAGTCCATAAGCGGCAGTGGTCTCCAAATCTTGTGGTTGAATACCCTATCTTTAAAAACTTTTGAGCATAAGCCACCAATGAATTCAGGTAATTGTATATGTATTCTAAAATATATACAGAAATAGAAATGAAAATGGATGTGGTGAAGTCAAATATAATGACTATAAACAACTTATTATTTGTAAGTTATTAATGGAATGATTATCGAGAACTCTTTACACTCATGAATATAATAATGATTTAGTGTGAACAAATTGAATATCCCATTATTTTAAAACTTTTGGCTTATAATTTTTCATACAGAGATTTGAAGATCTGGTTCCCATTATTTGAATATTTGTTTTTAATTTCTATCATAGGTTAAAGATACCTCACCAAGATAACCAGATACAAATAGAGGGAGTGCAGTGTTAGTTATACTTAGTGAACTATGACTTTCATTGTCATCCCAGATACTAATCATGCAAATGTTTCTATTAAAGTCTGGCTAGTAAATTCCCTGATATTCATTATTAAATTTTCTTTCAAATTACTTGAAGGATGCTGCATTTTTATGTATTTAATATATGGGTTCAAAACCCACTGAATCTTTTGTTTGGAAGATTTATAAACAGGTTAGAAAATTCTGATTACAAGTTTATAAACTTTAATTTTAGAATAGTTTTGAATTATAGAAATGTTGCAGAGCGCACTGCGTTCCCATGTAGCCCACCCTTAGTTTCCCTACTGTTATCACCTTACACTAGTATTGTACATTAGTCACAACTAATGAACCAACGTTAATGTATTGCTGTTAACTATAGTCCACACTTCTTTCAGATTTCCTTTGTCTTTACCTAATGTCCCTTTTCTGTTCCAGGATAGGGCGTGACGCCTTAGGCTCTCCAGACTGTGATGTTAACTTTCCCTGTTTTCTCAGACTTTTCTTGTTTTTGGTGACCTTGACAGATTTGAGGAGTACTGATCAGTTATTTTACAGAATGTTCCCAAATTTTTAAAGTGTGCAAATATGAGTTTTTATAGATGGTACAAATCATGTTGCTTTTTGTAACAAATGCATATAAATGTAGAAACTTTTAAAAATAGTCATTTTAAACAACGCCCTTTTCATCACTCTTAAAAAGCACCTTTTTATTTTCCATTATTAAAACTTCACCTTTATATTGAGTGGGCAGATTATACACAGTTATCACTATTTTTTAAATTTTCTGCTAGGGGCAAACGACCACGTCCTGCATTTTCCATGGAACAGGTCAGCACATTTAGAACACTTGTCTTCTTTTAACAGAAAAATGCACCACTTATCTTCAGTTCTACAACTTTTTAAAGATTTTGATGTAAGATAACAAATACGTGTCTGGGCTGTGCGGCAGAGTCTCTTGCTTACCCCCCATCTCATTACCGAGATTTTGTAAGAACTCGGTTGTATTTTAAAGGTCTTTTAAAAAATGAATTACATCAATGACTTCCTGCAGTACTCTGTGTACTTCTACCTTTTATTTTGCTGCAATAGCTTGCTTGTGAATGATGAAGTGAATGGATTAAAAGTGTGTTCCTATCCCTGTAATTTTTCCTTACAATCTTTTCTTTAGTCCAGCCAAATAATTGCTCTATTGCTATTGTAATGTAAGTTTTGTCAGGAAAAAAACTGTTTTTTTTTTTTTAAATTAGAGAGCTCACTTTCTATCAACAATATGTCTTTTATGATACATCTTTAATTCCGTGGTACACAAAAAGTTAGTTTTGATGTATCTTATTTTTGAAACAGAATCTAGCAAGCACAGTATACTAAGTTACATGAGAAATATCAATAGTGCCTACCAACTTTAGAGAAAACATATCACCATGTGTAGATTGTTGTTCTAGTTCTTGTTTCTTCCAGGCTTCAGTGGCATGTTCTATACATCTTCCAAAATGATTTATTCACAAAAAGCCATATTATTTTGTCTTTGTATTGTGTGTGGTGTGTGTGTGTGTGTATGTGTGTGTGTGTGTTCTGCTAATTTTTATCAAGAAAAAGAACACAGGTTTCCTAGATAATATGGGGCTTTTAAAATTTTTTCTCATAGTGAGAAACTTCCAAAGGTGATGTTATGTTTATCACGAAACTTAGTAATGTTGTAAAATTAAGATGACTTTTAAACACAACTGAAAAAATTATGGAGTTGTGTCTTCACGATCTGAGTGTTTAATTTTAAATGAGTTACTAATTGTGATGACTTCATACTGTCATTTAAAAAATCTCAAATATTTATTGTTAATGGTGACAGATGTCTATCCATTAATTTCCTGGTAATTTAAAAAATTTTGGTCTACTTTGGTCGTGTTAGGTGTGATTATATTATTGCAGTTTCCTGTGGCTGATAAAAAGCTCATATGAAGGATAGAAGAAGTGTCAGCCTTTCTATTTTCTTGATTTTTTTTTGTGATCTTCCATGATTCTTAATTTGCTCAATCTGTTTTTTCTTTCTTTACCTGAAGAAATTTGATCCACTTGTCAATTTGTGAAGATTAACTTGTTTAAAACTAGATAATGTGATCTGTAAATCCACCTAACCACGCACATACATTCTGAAAGGTGTTTCATTACTCTGAATGCGAGATAACACTTTAGGGCCATATAGTGGGTTCAGTGGTGGCCCCCCAAAAACATATGTCAACCCAGAACTTCAGAATATGGTCTTTGCAGATGTTATTGAGATAAGGATCTAGAGAAGAGATCATCTTGGATTAGGTGGGCCCTACATCCAATAATGGGTATCTTATAAGAGACAGAAAAGGAGATGACACAGGGAAGAACGCCATGGGAAGTCAGAAGCAAAGGATTGGAGTGACTTTTCTACAAGCTAAGGAATGTCAAAAATTGCCAGTAGCCACCAGAAGGTGGAAGAAGCAATGAAGGATCCTCCCCTACAGACACACTGGCATCTTGATTTTGGACTCCAGAACTGTGAAAGAATAAGTTTCGGTTGTTTTAAACCACCAATTATGTGGCAATTTTTTATGACAGCCCTAGGAAATAAATACAGGTTCCATTGTTCACTCTTCTTCCCTGTGACTGTCTCACTCTTTCCAGAGGATGCTTAAATACTATACCTGACTCATGCACACATGCCTGACTGTAAACTGAGTGAGGTAAGAGTACAAACCTATGAATTAAATAACAATATCTCAATATTAAGAGAAGTCTTTGTATTGTCCTCACACCCTTAGTAGATGCATCATCTTATACAACACCGGCAGTGCATTCACCTCACTTTAAAGACCACTGGGAAGAGACTTTTTATACTTCAAGATGTATCTGTTTAATTGTTAGAGCTGTATCTCAAGAGTCTTATCAGACAATATTCCAAGGCCACACAGCAGCAAATTTTTATTCTTTGAAGAGCTGAGGAAATACAGAAAGGACATGGGACCAAAACATGGTATTTGGAGGATGTAGAGTAGGGAGGATGGACACTGAAGTTAGAATTCTGGTCCAGGATGTAACCCTGGCCTGAGCACATAGAGTGCTAACATAGCTCTTTAGGGTCACACAATATGAATAAACTTAATAAATTTGGAAAAATATTTCTACTTCTTTTCAGATGCAATTATGTTGTTATTGCATTTAAAATGATTAAAATATTATCAAGTGCTTATTGTAGAATACACACGGATAAACAGAAATGTAAGACCTATGATGCTATTACTCAGTATATTTCTCCCATCCCCAGCTCCCACCACCCAGCGTGTGTATTTTTAAACTGGAATCACAGTATAGATTTTTATTTTCTGCTTTTGTTCACTTACCATTTTATTGCATGAATACTAATATGATTGGAAACTATGGTGTTATGGGTTGAATAATTTCCCACCAAAATTGATATGTTTAAGTCCTAACCCCCAGTACCTCAGAATGTGACCTTATCTAGAAATATGGTCCTTTTGGGTATATGGTTAAGATGAAGTCACACTGGAGTAGGATGTGTCCTTAGTCCAATATGACCTGTGTCCTTATAAAAAAAAAAAAAAGGGAAATTAGACACAGATATGTACACAGGGAAAATTCCATGGAAGATGAAGACAGAGTTCGAGCTTAAGTTTCTACCATAAAAGGAACACGAAAGATTGCCAGCAAACCACCCAAAACTAGGGGAGAGGCACGGAACAGATTCTCCCTCACAGCCCTCAGAAGGAACCAATTTTGCCACCACTATATTTCACACTTCTAGCTTCAAGCACCCTGAGACCATAGATTTCTATAAAGCCAACCAGTTTGTGGTGGTTTGTTGTGCCAGGTCTAGCAAACTAATACATGAGGTGTGGTGGTAAAGTACATGGACAATAGAGCTAGGAGGTTTGGGTCTAAAACTCAGCTCTACCTCTGACAAATTGTGCCATTGTGCATGCTAACCTTTCAGTGTCTCAGTTTACTAGCCTATAAAATGGGGAATGATGATGGTTCAGACCTCATAGGTTTATTGTATGGATTGAGTAGGTCACAGATGCAAAACCCTTAAAGTGGTACTCAGCATATACTGGCCATTTAGTTCTTGTTTATTACTCTTCAAAACATTAGTAAATGGATATTATATTCTACGTATATACCTTAACTTATCTAATCATTCTCTATTCTTTAAAATATTATAAATACTACTGCAGTGAAGACAGTTACAAATAAATATTTTTTCCATTAGGTCAGAACCTATATGTGCAAATCTTGGTCAGAGAATATTAATATTCTTAAGTCTCTGGATGTTATATGTTTAAAAATTCCTTCTTTGAGCAGCTATGTTTTAAAGAAATCCCCTCATTGTAACTTGATAATCATTAGGCAGTACAATTAACTAAAAATGTTGCTCATTTCATAAATTATTGTATCTGCTTTCTTTTTTTACTTGTAATGGTAGTAAGATTGAATAAAATTTATTAATTCTGGAATGCTGACAGTTAAGCGATGAGTATTTGGTTGATGAAAAAGAAATGTGGTTCTTAGGGAAATATACCAGAACCTCCATCTTTAGAGAGGAAAAGTCCAGCATTTCGAAGCCATTCATTTCAACCTCCTCTTATTCCCTATGAGACATTGGACTTCATCAACTTTTTGCTCATAAAATTCACTTTTCTTTTCAATTTTATCCCTGATAGACTGCAGAGCTTCTCCTCACTCTAGATAAATTGCTAAAATAATCTACAAATATTTTGAAGTGACATGTCATCCATTCACTGAGTAAAAAAGTCCTGTGGAAAAAAAAAAAAAAAGTCCTGTGCTCAGTACAACCTTACAGAGACTGAAAGAACACTGCATTAGGTCTTTGTAATATGCAATGTGCCAAGGACTTGTATGTGAAATGAGGCTAAGAAAGGAGGCGGGGAGAAATGAGCTGGCTGGTGCTTTGGTGCTGTAAGAAGCAAAAGCATATTAATCAATGCCTCTATGAATAACAGCCTGCTAATATCATAATATTGTGGCTTAAAATAAACCATCCCACAGGCAGTATGTCTCAAAACAAGCCTTTGTCCTCAAGACGATCTTGCTGGGTAAAATTTGTCTTAAAAGGCGTTGACAAGTCAGTGCCAAAGGGAGCCTTATTTTTTTTTAACTCAGGACTTTAAAAAAATAACTAAAACAAAAACCAAAGAAGAAATCCCTTGTGTAGTTTAGTTACTTATGTGTAACATGTCTAGATTTAGGAGTTCAGGAATAGCTTCGTTGGATATTCTAGATCACATGAAAAATTCTTTGGTATATTTCATGCATCGAATTCTGTCAGCCCAGACTCAGAGCACTAATTACACATTTATTGAGTTCCACAAAAAATTAATACTTTATTCAGTCTCTTGAAAAATGATAAAATGACAAAAAACAGAAAAGTCCCAAATCCATTCTGCTTATCTTTGTGGTAGAAGCTGAATAATTTTGTAGAAGCTGTAATATAAGGAAAAATGATTACAGTCCACATTTTATCCTTTTAACTTTCATTCAGTTGATAGTTATCTAATAAGATCCTACTAAAGCTGGGTTCTGTACAGGACGCTGGGGACATGACAGTGAACAAGAATAAACCCTGTGGCCAGAAATTCACAATCTGGTGGGGCAGGTAAATAAACGAAGAGTCATAATTATGAGACAACTGCTACTATAGAAGGATGTATGGGGAACCATGAGGGTTATGGGAGCAAATCCCACTCTGTTGAAGTGAGGTAGACGGGCAAAGGGCAAACGAAGAGGCTGGAGAAAGAAACATCTGAGCTAAGATTTTTTTTTTTTAATTTTTATTTTTTGTTTGTTTACTTATTTAGGCTGCATTGGGTCTTGGTTGCAGCACGTGGGATCTTTTGTTGTGGAGGTGCGCGGGTTCCAGGGCGCATGGGCTCTGTAGTTTGCGGCTTGCGGGCTTTCTAGTTGAGGCGTGCAAGCTCAGTAGTTGTGGCACACGGGCTTATTTGCCCCATGACATGTGGGATCTTAGTTCCCTGACTAGGGATTGAACCCATGTCCCCTGCATTGGAAGGCAGATTATTTACCACTGGACCACCAGGGAAGTACCTGAGCTAAATTTTAAATAGAAATAAAAACTGAGTGTGAAACAGGAAAAAGAAGAGAAGTTCAGTGGAATGACATGAGCAGAGATGTAGAGGGATGCCTTTTATGTCAACTGCACGCATTGGATAAATCCCAAGTGTAAGTGGATAGGCAAAGGAGGCCAGAAAAGCATGCAGAGCTTGTATGCACCTATCATAAAGTTAAGTTTCAAGTACAGGCAGCAGGATCACATCCAGGATTTTAAGCTGGGCAGTAACTTGATCAGTGCAGTCTAGAAAATCAACCACTTAGTCAGTGGAGCAGTCTCTGATATAAGTAGGGTCCATTTAGAAGGAAGTACTAAAGCTTATGTTTTCACTTGCTACGTAGCTTAACAATAATAAAACTATGAGACTGTGCTCTGTTTGATGGGATGCATTGGAAAGAAACTATATTGTTCCTCTAACTTTTAACCCACTCTGTAGGCTGGTTCCTTTCCTACCACTGGATGAAATTTTGTGCAGGCCTCACTGCTTTCCTGGTCACTTTTAGGAATGAGTAGAGTATCATTTTAGGAGGTAAAATGCCAAGTCCCTGCAATAATCAAAACTATACCTTCATTTGAAGTTAGAGCTTTCCTCTTTCGTATGTTGGATCTTCTTCAGTATAGAAGGCTGGAGGGCAGAAACTTCTTTTCTGTTCTATCCTTGTTCTTTTTTTTCTTCTTCTCTGACTCTCCATGCACCAGGGTTGGAGTGGACCAAGATGGAGGTGTGAGGAATACGCTTGTGATCTGGCTTTGGGACCCTCTGGGGCCATGTGGACTTGCTGTCACGAGGTGCTCTTGAGGGTTTTTTTTTTTTTTGGATTCATCCTCTCAGAACCTTTGTCTGCAATTCCTACCACATGAGAATACTTCTCTGTCTTCCTTCAGCAGGCCACTTGTTACAGTCTTCCTTAGCCCTTCAGATTCCTAGAAATCACCCTTTTCCAGGGTTACTTTAGCTCTTTAGGGAAGAGACCATTTCAAGGTCTTTTCCAGGCCAGTGTCCTCCCATCTGGTCCATATGTCTGTTCACTTTCACTCTCATCATAAGTGAAAATGTAAGTCACTCCTAGGGCAATCCCCTCTTTCCAACTCATTCTAGCTTTCTTTTTACCTCTCTGTGTCTCTGTCTTTCTCTTTCTCTTTCTCTCTCTCTCTCTCTGTCTCTCTCTCTCTCACACACACACACACAAATACACACATATTCTTTCGCCATCTCTCTTCTATCTTGGGTTGATATGACTGCAGCATATCATCCTAGTTCTTAATCTTTCTAAACTCCTAAATACCTGCTTAGCGATCTGATTGGTATCCTTAAAGCATCTCTTTATTGGCTTGGGAGAGAAAGAAACACCTCCTTGAAAAGTGGGGGGAGTTCACAGCACTCTCCAAACTCCAAATGAATTCCAACCTTTCTGTAGCTGGATGTGAGTGATCTCTAATTCTTGAAGAATAGGTTTTATCATCTCATCACATTCTTATATGTGATTTATCAGCTTTCTGTGGGATTTAGGCATGGGTTTCCTTTTGCAGTGGTTCTCAACCTTTGGAGCTGAGAATAAGTAAGGAGAATTACACTTGTTATCCCTGTTAAACCAAGAATTAAATTATGATGTAGAAATATTTAGTACGTAGATGAAGATCATAAAAATATTTTATAGGTATATAAATATATTTATATATCAAGGACAGATTCTCAAAAGAGAGGCTCGATCAAAAATTAGCAGGGCACTGGTGTAAAGAACACCTTGGATGTGTGTTTGACAGGATGTGGGGTTACTGTTATATGGGGTGGGTGAAATATGTTGAGGACCTAAACCAAGAGAACAAAAATGCCAGTGGGGAAGAAGGGACAGCAGAATATCCTGGACTGAGAGATTGATAAGACACTATTATGGACTGAATTGTGTTCCTCTTAACATTTATATGTTGAAGGCCTAACCCCCAGTACCTCAGAATGTGACTCTGTATGGAGATAGCGTCTTTAAAGAAATAAGTTAAAATGGGGGCCATTATGGTGGGTCTAAGAAGAGGAGATTAGGACACATGAGAGACACCAGGGATGTAAGCACACAGAGAAAATGCCATGTGAGCACACAGAGAGAAGGTGGCCATCTGCAAACCAGGAAGAGGGGCCTCAGGAGAAGCCAACTCGCTGATATCTTGATCTTGGACTTTAAGTTTCCAGAACTGTGAGAAAATAAATTTCTGTTGTTTAATCCACTCATCCTGTGGTATTTTTATATGGAACCCTATCAGCCTAAAACAGGTGCCCGATATGGGAGAGTGGTGAAGGGGATAGGACTTTGATTTACCATGATAAGAATTACGTGATGGGATCACTTGTGTGAATCTTGGGAGGAGGACTCTGCTTTTCCCCTTCTCTCCTTCCTTTTCTTGTATCTTATTCACCTATCAATCAAGGGTTCAACTAAACTAGTATACTGTTCTATGTTGAGGGAAGGTAAGATCGGAGAGCATTATACATAATGGTTCAAAGCAAGGGTCTTTGAGTCAGGAGAACTTGTATTCAGATCTCAGCTATACCATTTTGAGCAAGTTATGTAATCAGTCTTGTGAACTGACTTAAACAAATTTGGTTACTTGCAATTCCTTGATAAGTCTTTATATCCTC
This sequence comes from Hippopotamus amphibius kiboko, assembly GCF_030028045.1. Taxonomy (NCBI): domain Eukaryota; kingdom Metazoa; phylum Chordata; class Mammalia; order Artiodactyla; family Hippopotamidae; genus Hippopotamus; species Hippopotamus amphibius. Next base: position 55,602,244 of record NC_080188.1, read on the forward strand.
CATAATGCTAATTAACAAAAGCTCTGTTTATTTCTTTCAAAGATAAATGAAGAATTTAAAGTGTCAGCCTCTAGAGTATGGCTTTTGATCAGTTTTGCAAACTGCTGAGTAACTCTGCAGTGTTTTGCCAATTAGGTACTTCAGATGTTTACTAATCACTGTAGGGAATACAATAAAACTATATATCAAAGCTATATGTCACGTTGTCTAATCCAAAGAATTTTAGGATAAATGAGAGATAGTATAAAACTCCCTAAGTTGACTTGTCCTTCTGTAAAATGGATTAATTTCACCAACACCACATTCATAATGTAAGGATTAAAGTAAATCATGTCTGTAAAGCATTGAGCTCCATTTCTGGTGTCTGGTTGGAACTTAAAAGTAGTTGGTTATTTTCTCTGCAAGACGACATGAATTAAGTGGTTCTACATAAAAAATAGCCTCCCTTTTGTTGCTAAACCGATAACTAGGAAATCTGATCTAGGAATTACTGATCAGCAGCAAACACTTTTTTTACCCTACAGATCATATCTAAGGGATTCCCCTGATCTTGACTATTTAAATATTTTTTTAATCAAACATTTGTCAAGCTTCTGTTCTAATATACCTTTTTAAATCCAGGGAATCAATTTTTCTTTCAACCTTTACTAATTTCTGCTAAGAAGTATAAATTTCTATTCAAAAAAGTGTGGGCAAATACTTCTACGGATTGTTTTGAATTGTGAACAATTTACAGAATAAGTTTGTCATCTTTGTGCAAGAAAGCTGAGAATTATCAAGGCAACATTTGAGGTTTGATATAGTCTTGCGTCCACCAGATCAAGAGAGCACAGACCAGGTTATTAAATTCTATTTTGTTACTGAAGGCATGTATGACTTAGGATATTGTTTAAACTCTAAACATACTTTTTTGTTTCTTTAGATTTCTTCTTTTTCATTTATCCAATTTCTTGATGTCTTGCATGTACAACTGTAACATTAGGAGAAAATGCAGTTCAGTGTCATAACTTTCAGAAAAGCTGTATCTACTGTAAGATGTCAACTATTCAGTGTAAACTGAGAAAGTCACTCAAAAATGCAAACATTTGGGCTGTGTGATAATCCTCCCCATATTTGGAAACATTCTAAATGGGATAAGTTGAAAGAAGAGAACTGATATTATTACAACTCAATTTATAAACAATGATTGATCTTTCTCTTTTCCAAAACTGTAATTTAAGCAGCAAAACATGTTGCCTTAGCCATTGCTATATCCTTCAGAAATAAGAACAGCTGTTTTGCCAGTAGTGTGGATTCCTTTTTCTATAATGTAAGTAGCATTAAAAAGAAAAGTTTTTCTGATTTCAAAGGGACCAGCTGCTCTGATGTTTTGGGAATATTGCCATATGTTCTGAATGGGAAAAATTAAATGAAGCCAAACCGAAGACTTCTGACTTCGTAAAAGAGACAAAGCTTTTCAAGACTTTCTGAACCAGAAAGTTTATAATTAGAGTATTAATTTCCTGGAGGGAAATTTTTGCTTCTTTGTGTAACTTAAAGGGCAAATTTTTTATCCAATCTCTCACAGGATTTTGTTTTGTTCTTAGGATTAATAGTCCAGTGAGCCCCAAATAGTCTCTGATGCTTGGCTGAAAAGCTAATTCAAGAGCAACTAGTAGTGTATTAAAACGTGAATTAGTACTCAGAATCAGAGTGTTGCAGCCTATTAGCGAAATATGTGAATCTGCTTTACGAATGACTAATTTCATATTTGTGTTTAAGCTAACTGGCACTGCTTTGAAGACATCTGTTTTATGAATACTAACATTTAGACTATATAAAGAAGAACAAATGGAAACTTCTCTCTCAAGAAACCTCTTGCTGAGACACTTAATGGCCTATGACCTGTGGGTCAGCTAAGAGAGCCTGGCTTAGGAATCCACCACCATTTCTCACATCTACAGCAATGGTCTGTCATTAATTTGTAGAGTCTCTCAAGGTTATTTGTGGCAAGAAATTGCAATCCTTTGGTCAGGTCTAGATAATTTACATGAAGTAGGCTGGGAAATGGATGCATGTGGGAGGACATGAGCCAGAATTTTCTGGTTGGACTGGGCCTGGAGGTGACCTCTCTACCTGGAAATTGTACGTGATCTTGGACCTAATGAATGTATATGTTCCTTTAAGTTTGACAAGTGGATAACCTGAACTAGTTATGCTAAAGAAGGAAATTTAGCACACACAAAAAAAATTAGAGGAATTGTAAGTCTTTATCAAGTAAGGCTTATATTTGTCCTCTAAGCCACCATTTTTAGCCCATGCTAGTCCTGCAATGTTAACCTACAAGATAATTTTGTCATACTTTAATTTCTATTGTTTGTATTGTAAAAACAGTAGATATATTAATCACACTTTTTGTAAAAGCATACATGTTCTTTTCCTCTCTAATACTTATATACACACTGAGGAACTTTCTTTACTATTGCTTAACTCTGATTGTTTGACAATTAACATCCAAGTGGAAAGGATCTGTCTGTTTATGTAGTCAAGCACATCACTTAAATCTGATTTAACTTGAGTAAACTGACATCTGTGAATTGTGTTCTGGACAGTATAGAGTAATGATTAATGATAATAATTAAAAAATAATAATGACATCAGCTGACATTTAGAGAATGCTAACAAGTTCCAGTTGTTGATGTATTCTGTCATTCTATGTTTTCAGGAATCTTTTATAGCAGGTAATTTTTAAAAATTATTTTTTTTTATGAATTGGGAAACTAGAGCCCAGATAGATTAAGTATCTTGCTTGAGGTCACATAGCTAATAAGAGGGAAACTAGGATTGGAAGCCTGTGTTGCCTAACTCCAGATCCAAAGCCTTTGCTGTTTTCATTACGTCATTCTTGACTAGGATCTCCCTAGGCACAATGGGGAGGCGTGAGCCATTCTGATTTCACAGATAATGTCTTCAGTACCCTGTGGTTTCTTTTCTTCATTTTACCTTCATGTCTTTTTAATCTCCCTCCCTTCTACCACAGGTATCCAGTTCTCTCATGCTGCTCTAGGCCCTCCCATGTGTAAAGTTATTAGGCTATTCTTCTTGGAGATGGAAACATTTATGACAATTTTATAAAAAGAATATAGGCAGCAGGCAATACTTACTACAAATGAATCATAAATTACAGAATTTCCACTGTTGGTTCAAGTTTTAGGAGAATTGGGGACTTGCCTGAAGCACTCTAAACGTCTTTTGGCTAATTTCCTCCACACAAGGTTGACTGTGGGGGAAGGTTGAAGATAGGCAGCTCCCCTTCCTTGCCACAGTTGCACAACCCACTACCCCCAAGTCAGGGTGAAGCTTTCTTCAATCCCACTGTGGTTCAAGATCCAGAAACCTGGGGACTTCCCTGGCCGTCTAGTGGTTCAAACTCCATGCTCCCAATGCAGGGGGCACGGGTTCCATCCCACATGCCACACAGTGCAGTCAAAAAAAAAAAAAAAAAAGTTAGTGTGCAACAAAGATCCAGACGGCCCTGTGCTTGTGAATATTCCCTTCATAGTACAGAGCATTAGCTTTTGTTGCGAGTGCTTCTGAAATGGTGATGCGAGTTAAAATAAGAGTGGTAGCAGAGTAAGAATTAAGTCTTCTAGATCCAATGAGACCATTCTTTGCGTGACTTTTGGCTTGTGTTTCCTATCATAATTTCTTACAGTAGGGGAATTTTGCTGAGATATGCCACATTTTGCTGAAATATGCTACCATTTGAGGCTACCTTGTTTTTTAAATAGATTGTATATCTTTGGATAACTAAACCCAGAACATATTCTAGCCCCATAGACTACATGTGTTTATGTGGTGCATACATTTGTATATATGTGTGTGTATATGCACCTATGTACGTGTGTGTGTTTCAAGAATGGGGGGGACTCCTCCTCAGCTTAACAGAAATGTTGCAGTGTGTAAAACTGATGTATTATTTCTCAGTGGTGAAACACTCTCTAGACTTCATGTGGGCTTTTATACTACTGAACTAAAAGTATTTTGTATCTTTTTAAAAGTTTGCATTTATGTCTTAGAGTAAGAACTGACACAAAATTTGGAAATAGCCAACCAAATCTCTTTACTAAAAGAGACAGAGTCCTTACTTGGCATGGCACCCACACAAGTCACTATCTATAAGCGTCTATATTGTTAAATTAATTATAAGGGCTTGTCAAAACCTGTGAAGGGTTTGAGACGTTCCCTTAGTCACAGCATACCACATTAATCCTCCCAATGTTGTAGATGGTAGGGATACAAGGTCCTGGGTTAGAGACGTAGCCCAGTTTATTACAGCCAATACCCACAGCCATACAATCAGCATTTTTGTGCTGTTCCCTGAGCTCCAGTTCCCACAAGGTGATGCAGAGAGGCCACCAACACCCCATACCCGTGGGCTGAGTTACAGAAGAAGAAGGCAGCGCTTCGGAACCAGGAACTGTTTATACTGAGCAGAGAGCAAACCTGTCCTCTGCTTTGGAGGAAAACACCGTCTCTGCCTTCCAAGGCTGCCTCATATACAAGCATCCTTGAAAATACAGTCTGCCACAAAGGACAATCACTGCCTTTGCTTTTCAGACATGCAGAAACGCAGGAGACTCATGCAGGATTCTCTCTCAACTGTTTATTTCTCGACTTTCCATTTCTTGGTACCTATTTTTCCTTTCCAATACCCATGCCATCCTATCACCTGGAACTTGTGACCACAGATAACAAAGAGGAAAATGTTCACTCTGTTAGTTCAGTAGTCAGTTTGGATCCATTTTATAGCTGATCTGATCATCTGTATAGACATTGGTCAAAAATAACCGTCATAAGAAACCCCTGCTGGAAAATGTTTTCCCTCAGAGCCAAGGCTTGAGGGTGATGACTAAAACCCGACTAGGCTAATGCCTGACTAGGATAGTCAGGACCTGAGACCTCAGGGCCCTGTTCTAGAACAAACACTGATTCAAAAGAGTTAGCTGAGCATTGGCAAATGTGGCAGCTATAACTAATCTAGGGAACTGGATTAGAAGAAAAATGTCTTAAGCATTGGCTTCCTAGGTATCTTCTGCTTGGCCTTGCCCCTACACCCATTTTCCATCCTTGTGGCCACTCTGTCTGCTGTAAGAGGCCTGTGTCTAGGCACTGCATTACCCAGAATCCCTTGCCAACTGGCTTCCACTGGGAGGCACCAGTAGCGACTGCAGGTGAGGAAGAGAGGAAGGTTGGGGATTTCTTTCCTCTGTCCTTCTTGGGCCATGTTTCTGGCAGCAACTCAGACCTTCCATAAGGCACTGCAGCTCCAGCTCCTTTCAGACAGCCCTTCCTCCACAGCTCCGGTTCTCACTGGAGTCCGGTGTTTGAGGACTAGGTGGTAATGGCTTCCCACTGCTGTTAGCCTTCAGGTGCCTCAGAATCCCTTGGTGATCCTCTTAACTTGTGCTTACCCCTCTATAAGCTGAACTTCATTCAAGTTTCTTAAATATTTTGAGTTGGTTTCTGTTTCCTACCAAGACTCTGACTGATAGAACTAGAGAAAAAAGATGGAACCCTAGTCTCAAAGGACCTACAATAATAATCAAAGTTTATTAAGCCATTATTGTGTGTTAGTTTAAACCTCACAGCAAACCTAGGAGGTAGAAATTATTTCTAGCTCCATTAGACAAATAAAGAAACTGGGGCACAGAAATCTAGCAATTGGGTGAACAGAGACAAACCCAAGCAGTTGGACTCTAAAGCCCTCACGGGTAACACTGCACACTACAAGGCACATGGCCAAGGTCAGACACTGCTGTGTGCTTCTCTGTGGGGCAGAGGCTCAGTCGTCATAATCAGAGGAGGAGGCAGGTGACCTCTAAGGAGGAACAAGGCAATAATAAAATGATAACTACTGGTGTTCAGGATTAGTGTGGGATCAAGAGCAAGCTGTCTAGCTGCTGAATAACTGGTGCTTTAGTCTAGGACTGGTCCTGCATCATAGGCCTAGACTGAATCCAGTTTTTTGAGGTTAAGACTCTCTAGCTGTGGGAGGGATGAAGGGCTACAGGGACAAGACGTCAAGTGGGGGGGGAGGGGGTCATTGCCATATCTAGGTTTCAAGCTGTAAAGTTATATGTCCTTTGTAAATTAGACATATCCATGTAAGAGTGGTATTGATAAAATATACTACTGAATTCAGACAGCAGTCAGAGCCATTCAAAACCAATTAGAGTGTCAAAATATTTCAAAAGAGAGCTATATATCAGTAAAATGAACCAAACTGAGTCAAACAGAATGAACAAAATAAAAATAGTATGTACACTTGAGTGGCCATCTGACTTTCAGATGTCTGGCACTATTAACTTTCCAAAACAAAAATGAACATGAAAATAAGCAAAAAGCCTGAGTCCAAAGCAATAAAAATAGCCCGTAACATATTTCAGAACATTTAATGGCTAAAAGGAAAAGCATTATTTCTTCGACTAATAATTACAATAAAAGTCAACTCTCATTGGCACCAAAGCCCAGAAGCCCTGGAGAAATAACAGCATAAACAGTGAAAAGATTGATGAAAGAATATTGGAAATATCATGTACTAGTTTGTCTCAGAGAGACAACTGGCTAGTCTCTTTGCAAATGCAATGCTGCCAGAAGAGAGAAGAAAACAATGAATAGTTGTGAAGAACTGTGATGAGAAGTGACAGCCAGAATCAGAAATCCTCACTGGGGAAGAGGCAGAAGAAATACCAATTAGCTGAATCCAGCAGCCAGAGATCACCCACTGTGCCGGTGAGCACAGCTCAGCCTCCCCTGACATCGTCACAGTATTCCATTCCAGGCACTCCTGTGGTCAGCTTGACCGCTTCAGTTCCCAGCAAAGCCTTCTGCATCACCACCTCCTTTATTACTCTACTACAGTCCTATCTTGATTCTGTCCTTGTAGTCTTAGAAGCTGCTCCAGGGGGAAAAGAAAATGTAGGAAATGCTGATCATAATTTTCCCCTCTTAATGATTCTGAGTGAACATTTTTTTACACACCAGAAACATGTTAGATTCTAAAGTAAGAATGCCGTTTAATTTTGCTAAATCCAGCCGGTCAAAATAATTTACCTTTTTATTTCTATTTCAAGAACAACTTGAGGGAAATGCTGCTATAGTCGCTCCAGACCAGACACAGGTGCATTCTGGAGTCACCTGTATCAATCAGAATTAGGTCATATAAGGAGGGTTTAATAAAGGGACTGTTTGCAAAGGTGTGGACTCAGGTTAAGGAACAAAGAAGAGTGAGAACCTGCTCCCCGGATGCTGAAACTGCTGAAACAGACAGCTGTAAGGCAAAAGGTGGCCTCTGGGAGAAAGATGCAGCCAACCTGAGGCATAAACGCCTGACCTGCCTCTCTTCCTTTGCTTTGCATCTGCTGTTGTCTCTTCTGTATGCCAGCGGCCGCCTCAGCGTAAGCTGGAGGGCAAGATAGCTCCCAGGGCAATCTGTGCAGGTCAGTGGCCCAGGATGGAGGAAATGGGGGGATGGTTGTGAGGGAAAAGAGAAGACACTGGACATCACTTCCCCTACTATCCAGCAGAAACTTCCTAAATTAAAGGCAAATAATCCATGGAATTTGCGTAATGAAGAGACTAGCAAAGAGATCTCTCCAGAACTGAAAGATCAGAAATGTTTGGCTGGATCAGTGCTGTGTTGCTTGCTGATCCTTGCCGTGTAATACAGCTCTGTGCTGCCACGGGATGCAGTAAGGATGGCTCCTGGTAGGGTTTGAATAAATAAATAAAGCTGTTGACTAACGTGGTTAATATACACAGTAAAATTAGTCTCAAGTTTTGTTTCACGTGAGTACTTCTCAGCAAAAAGATCAGAAAATATTGCTATCTTTGGTTCAGTGATTGCTGGAAAGTATGAAAAAAGTTGCTTGACTAGACTTCTAAATCGTGGCACTAGAAGACAAAATAAAATGAGCAAAGTTGAAGTTGGAGGCGAATATTTTGATAACAACTCATTCATCTATTGAGGAAATTATGCATGGAATTTCTACTTTGAGCTGCTTTGTTATTCTGGGGGTGGGGAGCAGTGTTTTAGAATAAGCATGAGAATTCAGAGTCAGAGAAACTGGGGTTAGAGTCCTGTTTTCCTTACTTACGTGGCAGTACCTGCCTGGCAAATTCATCAGTCTCTGCAGGCATTGTTTTGGTTAAATTATAATCTAATATTAATAGAAGTTAATGTTCACCAAACTCTTAGTTTAGGCCGGGCATTGAATTGTGTATTATATCAATAATTCTTATAATAAACCTAGGGAAGACACATTTAGCATTCAAATTTTCAAATACAGAAATTGAATCACTCCCTCAAGTTTACACTAACACATGTACACCCTTGGCATACTGCTTGATAATATGTGTTTGATAAATGCTAGATGCTGAAAGTATTTGTTATTATTACAACCTTGTGTGCGTTGTAGGTGTACAGAATCTTTTTCAGTTACACACACACGTGTATCTATTCAGCCTCAGATTCTTTTCCCATATAGGTTATTATAAAGTGTTGATAGACCTCCTTGGTATGCATAGGTCCTTGAGGATTATCTATTTTATATGTACTAGTTTGTTTTTATTAATCTCAACCTCCTAATTTAACCATTGCCCCCTTCTTTCCCCTTTGCTAACCATAAGTTTGTTTTTTGTCTCTGAGTCTGTTTTTGGTTTCTCAATTAATTGATTGGTGTGTATTTTTAAGTTCCACCTATAAGTGATATCATATGTCTTTCTAATTCTGACTTACCTCACTGAGTGTGATTATCCCTAGATTTATCTATGTTCCTGCAAATGGCATTATTTCCTTCTTTTTCGTGGCTGAGTCTGATTCCATTGTGTACATATATTACTTTTACTTTATCCATTCATCTGTTGAGGGACATTTTGTATGCTTCCATGTCTTGGCTATGGTAAATGGTGCTACAGTGCACGGTTGGGTGCACATGTGTTTTTGACATCTGTTTTTCTATGCATATACGCTTAGGAGTGGGACTGCTGGATCATAGGGCATTTTTACCTTTGAAAGGCAGCTCCATACTGTTCTCTATGGTGGCTTTTACCATTTCCATCCCACCAGCACTATAAAAGGGTTAGTATATCTCAATTTAAAAATGTAAAATTAAAATAAAGTAAAAATAAAATCAAGTGGAAGAACACTGGAGATTGAGGTATGCTTTCTCAAGTAAACCATTGGTGCAAACCATTCATTCTTTGTCAAACACTAACTGAATAACCACTCTGATGGGTGCTAATGATTATGTGTATATAGGCATAGCCCTTGTAGTCATGGAGCTTACGTTACAGCTGGAGGAGCTTTCTTCTTTTCTTAAACTCTGTTTAAAACAGGGCTTTTATTTGTGCTTACATACCCAATCTGTGCCTTGATCTGCTCTTCATTCTAGCTTTCTACTCCTCAGGCTGACCTCAGGCATGCTGATATTAGTTTGTTCTTCTATCAGAGCAATAAATCATGGGCCAGTGTTTCTGGGTTCCCAGCATCTGGCTGCAATTCTGTATCCCAGAGATAGGTGCCCTTGTGCTACTCTAGCTCACCTGGACATGAGTCCCTGAAGTAACTGCTCTGTCCCCTACTGTACCTGGGGTCTCTGACCCTGCTCAAATCTAAAAATGTTGTAATACTTTTAATTTCACAGTAACAACTTAGTTTGAATTTTAGTCAATATACTTTATGCCTAGAAATCTTTTAAAAGTCAAGTATTAAGAATGACATAGGAAAAAAACCAGCCTATGTTTACAGGAAGTATCTTTTAGTGATGCTGTTGGATGAAGAGGAATAATAACATATAGGCTTTATGATAATAAACCCTATCATAAATGAAATGTCACCAGAATAATGGGCAATACTTATTTTTTTAAAATATTTTTATTATATAAGTTTCAGGTGTACAGCATCATAATTTGACGTCTTTATAAGATGCAGAATGATCACTGCCACTAGTCTAGTTACCATTCATCACCATACAGTTGATCCCCTTCACCCGTTTTGCTCACCCCCAACCCCCTTTCCCCATTAATCTGTTCTCTGTATCCATGAGTTTGTTTTTGTTTTATTTTGTTTGTTGGTTGGTTTTATTATTTTAGATTCCACATATGAGTGAATCAGACAATATTTGTCTTTCTCTCTCTGACTTATTTCACCTAGTGTAATATCTGCAACACCCATACATGTTGCAGGATTTCATTTTTTTCAATGGAATACCAAGTAGCATTCCTTTGTGTATATATATACCACATCTTCTTTACCCATTAATCCATAGATGGACACTTAGGTTGTTTCCATATCTTGGCTATTGTTAATAGTGTTGCAAGGAACATGGAGGTGAATATATCTTTTCAAATTAGTGTTTTAGTGTTCTTTGGATAAATACCAAGAAGTGGAATAGCTGGATCATACAGTAGTTCTAGTTTTAATTTTTTGAGAAATCTCCATATTGTTTTCCATAATAGCTGCAACAATTTAGAGTCCCACCAATAGTGCACATTTTTCTCCCTGTTCTCACCAACATTTGTTATTTCCTGTCTTTTTGATATTAGCCATTCTAGTAGATGTAAGGTGATATCTCATTGTGGTTTTGATTCACATTTCCCTAATAAATTGGTGATGTTAAACATCTTTTCATGTGCCTGTTGGCTATTTGCACGTCTCTTTGGGGAAACTGTCTATTTAGATTATTTGCCCATTTTCCAATCGAGCTGTTTGTTTTTTTGTTGGTGAGTTATACTTCTCTTTCTTCATGATTCAGTCTTGGAAGGGTGTATGTAAAATCTAGGAATTTATCCATTTCTTCTAAGTTGTCCAATTTGTTGGTGTATAATTGTTCATAGTAGCCTCCTATGATCCTTTGTATTTCTGTGGTATCATTTGCAATTTCTCTTCTTTCATTTCTGATTTTATTTATTTGAGTTCTTTCTTTTTCTTGGTTAGTCTAGTTAAAGGTTTGCCAATTTTGTTTATCTTTTCAAAGAACCAACTCTTAGTTTCGTTGATCTTTTCTACTGTATTTTTAGTCTCTAAAAACTTTTTTATCCTCTTTCATTTATTTCTACTCTGATCTTTAATGTTTCCTTCTTTCTATTAATTTTGGGTTGTTTGTTCTTCTTTTTCTAGTTCCTATAGGTATAAAGTTAGATTGTTTATTTGGGATTTTTCTTGTTTCTTGAAGTTGGCCTGTATTGCTATGAATATCCCTCTTAAAAATACTTTTGCTGCATCCCACAGATTTTGGCATATTGTGTTTCTATTTTCATTTGTTTGTAGGTATTTTTTGATTCCTCCTTTAATTTCTTACATGATCCATGGGTTGTTCAGTAACATGTTGTTTAACCTCTATGTTTTTGTGTTTTTTCCTCCTTTTTGTGATTGATTTCTAGTTTCATACCATTGTGGTTAGAGAAGATGCTCGATACAATTTTGATCTTTTTGAATTTTGTGATCTAATATGTGAGTTGTCCTAGAGAATGTTGCATATTCACTTGAGAAGAATGTGTATTCTGCTGCATTTGGAGGAATGTTCTTCATCTATTAGTCCATCTGGTCTAATGTGTCATTTAAATCTACTATTTCCTTATTGATTTTCTGTGTGGATTTATCTATCTGCTGATGTAAGTAGGGTGTTAAAGACCCCTACTATTATTGTATTCCTGTCTATTTCTCCATTTATAAAGCAAATTAATACCTGCTTTTTATATCTTGGTGCACCTATGTTGCGTGCATATACATTTATAAATGTTACATCTTCTTGCTGGCTTGACCCCTTTATCAGTACGTAATGTCCTTTTTGTCTTTTATTATAATCTTTGTTTTAAAGTCTATTTTGTCTGATATGAGTATAGCTACTTTGGATTTCTTATTATTTCTATTTTCATGGAATATCTTTTCCATTCTTTCATGTTTAGTCTGTGTGTGTCCTTTCTTCTGAAGTGAGTTTCTGATAAGCAGCATATAGATGGGTCTTGTTTTTATATCCCTCTAGTCACTCTATGTCTTTTGATTGGCAAATTTAGTCCATTTACATTTAAAGAAGTTACTGATAGGTATATAGTCATTGCCATTTTGTTAATTGTTTTTGGCTGTTTTTGCAGTTCCTCTCTGTTCCTTTCTTCTTTTCTTTCCCTCTTCCCTTCTGTTTTGGTGGTTTTCTTTAGTGTGATGTTTAGATTCCTTCCTTATTTTCTTTTGTATTTTTATTATAAGTTTTTTCCTTGTGGTTTCCATGAGGTTCACATACAACATTCTATGTAAATAGTAGCCTGTTTTAAGTTGGAAGCAACTTAAATTTGAACACATTCCAAATCTTTAACTTTTTAATCCTACCCCAGCAATGTTTTATACTTTTGATGATACATTTGGCATCTTTTAATTTTATGAATCCCTTAACTAATTATTGCAATTTTAGGTAATTTTACTACTTTTGTCTTTTAACCTTCATGCTTGCTTTACAAATGATTGATGCACTACTTTATTATATATTTACCTTTTCCAGTGAAATTTTTACTTTCATGTGTTTTCTTATTATTAATTTAACCTTTTCAGTTAAAGAAGTCCCTTTAACATTTCTTGTCAGGTTGGTTTAGTGGTGATTAACTCCTTTAGATTTTGCTTATCTGGGAAACTCTTTATCTATTTTTCAATCTGAATAATAACCTTACTGGTTAAAGAATTCTTGGCTGAAAGCTTTTTTCTTTCAGCATTTTAAATATGTCATACCACTCCCTTTTGGCTGATAAATTTCTGCTGAAAATCTGCTGATAGCCTTATGGAGTTTCCCTTGTACATAAAAAGTTGTTTTTCTATTGCTGCCTTTAGAATTCTCTCTTTAGCCTTAACCTTTACCATGTCAATTATAAGGTCCTCCAGTGTGTCCCCTTGAGTCCTTATTATTTGGAACTCTCTGGGCTTTCTGGACCTGGATATTTGTTCCTTTCCCCAGAATAGAGTTGTTTTAAGCCACTATTTCTTCAAATAATTTTTCTAGCCCTCTCTTCTCCTTCTGAGACCCTTATTATGTGAATGTTATTCTGCTTGATAATTCTTAAGGTTTTCTTAAGCTATCACATTTAAACATTTTTTTCATTTTGCTGTTCTGTCTGAATGAGTTCCATTCCTTTGTCTTCCATCTTGCTGATTCATTTTTCTACCTCACTCAGTCCTCTGTTGACTCACTCTAATGTACTTTTTCAGTTCAGTTATAACTTCTGTTTTATATTTTCTTATATTTTCTCTTTGTGAAATTTCTCACTGTGTCATTCATTCTTCTCCCATTTTTAGTGAGCATCTTTATTACCATTACTTTGAACTCTTTATCAGATAGATTGTTCTAATCCAGAGGTTTTATTAATTTATGATTTTTGAGGCACAAACTAATTATTTGGAAAAAGAAGTTTTAGTTTTTAAATTTAACTGATTGTGTTTTATAATATCTTGCCTATAATTCTCTATATAAAGCTGATGTTATTCACCAGTTCTTTGTTACCCAAAAGATAACAGCCTTATTTGGGCTTATCTTAATAATTATTACCTAATTTCCCTTTCTCTGTCTTTTCTATGAATAAGTTTTACTATCTCTATGTTTTTATCATGTACGGTCTTCAACAAGATCATGGGCATATTATTGAATTTGAAGTACAAAAATCAGCAAATGCTGAAGTTATTTGTCCACAGAGGATTCTCCCTTCATCACAGACACTGTTTATATCAATCATGTATTAATCTTTTCTATGTTCCTGGGTATATCAAATAATTCTTTCAAGAACACTCACATGATATTGTGTGAGAATGAAGTGTTTAAGGGATTTCATAGAGCTTCCACAGAAAAAGCAAAGGGATATTCTGGAAATTATAATATTGATTTGTTTTATTTTTGTATAATGTACCTTCTTTAGATTTTAGATTTTCAGAGAACTAAGTGGTGCCTTTTCAGTGCTGTATTATCCAGAGCAATGCTTAATGCAGTGCCCAAATGCCTGAGGCAGTACTGGATTCAATGCAGTCTCATTAAATGAAGGACTAAGTCTGGAGTTGGTATTTTACAAAAGCAGAGAAATTAAATTTATTTTGAGGTTCACAAAGTAAACGTGTTTCAAGATTAATCAATGCTAATTTTGCTTATTTTAAAAATCACCTAGAAAAGCTTAGTGAGATAATTGATTATTTTCACCTCTCTTTAAGTTTAGAGAAAATTCGATTCTCACTGAACTTGTTATAAACGACTATGCTTTTTGGTCTTAGAGGAATTGAAGTCAGATAGACCAGGAGGTAGTAATGAGCACATAAAGCCTAATGGGTGAATTTCTGCTCCCCTCCCATACTTTGCATGGTGCAGTGTACCCTGTAAGTGATGGATAAATATCACCTAAATGGGGTGGGGCATCCCATCGTTATCACTCTTTTTTTTAAATTAACTAATTAATTAATTTATTGGCTGCATTGGGTCTTTGTTGCTGTGCACAGGCTTTCTCTAGTTGCGACAAGTGGGGGCTACTCTTCATTGTGTTGCACAGGCTCCTCATTGCAATGGCTTCTCTTGTTGCGGAGCACAGGCTCTAGGCACACGGGCTTCAGTAGTTGTGGCACATGGGCTCAGTAGTTGTGGCTCATGGGCTGTAGAGTGCAGACTCAGTAGTTGTGGCCCATGGTCTTAGCTGCTCTGCGGCATGTGGGATCTTCCCGGACCAGGGATCGAACCCGTGTCCCCTGAATTGGCAGGTGGATTCTTAACCACTGTGCCACCAAGGAAGTTCCCCATTGTTATCATTCTTAATAATTGGTCCTATAAATAAGGGTAAAGTTTCTTTGTAATTATTCTGCCTACAAAGATGACCATAAATGTTTAATGCTTTTGTTTTAGAAATGGCCTTAGTGGTTTCTGTTCAGAGTTGTTTAAACAAAGTTACTCCCTTTTGTATGCAATGCAAACACCTATACCCATCACCAGTTTGTGATAATGTCCTGATAGCAGTTGAGGTCAAATTTTACTGACTAAAATGTTTACACTGTGTCCCAGGCACTCCAAGCCTGCCAAGATCTTCCCAAAGATACCCAAGACTTTTCAAAGGCATTTTCCATGTCCACTAAAATTAGTCCTACTTGTTGATGGTGCTGCTACTGCTGGACTTCTGTGGCTGGTCTGTAGACACAGACACACACCGTCCATGCCATTGATTTAGGATTTAATAAATAAAGCCCTTGCTTTTATTGAGAAGGCCAGGAATCTGCAATCACTGGTTCTATCTGATGTGGAGTGCACCTCCACTGCTGTGATTGCTGGGCAGTGCTGTCACCCTCACCTCCACTGAACATGACCCATTGCCAGCATGGGCAGCCAGGCTCATGGCTCATGTCACCAGTGCTCTCATCCATCCCAGTCTCTGTTCTTCAACCACAGAGTGGACATGGGAATGGCATCCTTCCTCTAGAATATGATTGATTATAGGGATTCCTTAGCAAGGACCTCAAGATGCTAAGAGTTTGGTGAAATACTTCCCTTAGTAGCAAAATTGGCCCCTTTCTCTTTGGGGTGTATACAAAGCAAGCCAGAATCTGGTGGGGAGAGTTTCCAGCATTAGTTGTGTATCTGGAACCGCACCTCCTCTCTGACCCTCAAACTCTGTGCAAATTCTCCTCAACCTTTTCATATCTTTTCATTGAGATTAATTCTCTCTCAAACCCCTTCTGACCCTACTTGAAATTTGACTTCTGTTTGCCTAATCCTCTGTTTTCTAGATATGTTTAGATACAATCATAGTTTGGGAGCTCCTCAGCATTTGTGTAAATCAGCTGACATAACTAGATATGGGGTCGGGGAGAACTGATGCAAGGGTGTCATATAAGTCAAAAATTCCATTTTACCCAACTCAGCTGGCATGGCCTTCATACGTGAAAAGGGAGCACTTATACTCTTTGATTGTTCAGATCTGTGGGTGGACAGGTGTAACTGAAAAGATTCCTCATGTGATTCTGATACACTTTTCTGTGAAGAGAGAGAGAGTGGAAATGAAGGGGGTGTGTGGATATTGGGGGGAAGGTGCCTCCCCTGTATCCTAAGCCAAAAAAACATTGTCACTAAAAGGATATATTATAAATCTCAAGTTATAAAGTAATTTATAAAGTGCCTAACTTAATTACACAGGCAGGGGTTAAAATTGGTAGAATAGAATTCTCAGAATGGGTGTGAGAGATTTGAGAAGTAAGAGCCTGGGAAACCTCTGCTTATAATTTCTCCAGGGTTTTAACTTATCCTAGTTTTATTGTGTTCTTTATTCCGACTCCTCCAAACATCATGGTTTAATTATACACCCGTCCGTTTTCTGAGATCATGTCTCAGGTGGGCTTTTATATTTTTCTTACTCTATAGGAGTGGTTGGTGTGATGATTTTTTAACCTCTTAAATTCTTTTTCTCTAACATTTTAGAGAATATAGCTGTAGTATATGTAGTGCCATATATACATATGGTATAGCTGTAGAATATGTGTTACCTTAGCTATATATTGGTCTGTGGAAAATACCAGACTCAGCTCACAAGAGAAGAGGCCATGGGAGATTGGGCAGTGACCTTCTGGAAGCATACAAATTCTTCAGAATATGCTAATAATGAACACATTCAGTGCTTGAAGCTGCAGCAAAGCAGGAACAAATTTGAATTAGCATCTTGTGGTGATTTTCAAGGTCAATAACAGGTGAGGTGAAATCTTAGAGAACTTTGGAGCTAGAAGGGATCTCTTAAATCTTTTATATCAACACAGGTTTTCTGGCTGTGTTGATATAAACCTGCAATAAGAAATACATTTTACATCACGACTCAATATCTACATAGGTATGTCTGAAACAAAAGTTTCATGCACATACACACACAGACACAAAAATAATAACAGTTACATTTACCATAGGGAAGCACTTATTTCCTATTCTGTTCTTGAGTCCTAAATCAGTTTTATATTCCATATGTGGTTATGAACAGAAATTGTAAAGTATTATTATAGATCACCTTGACCAGCCTTTCATTTTATAGAAGAATTGGGTGGCCCTAGCAACTATGTGAATTTCACAATCTCTGTCGCTAGGTAGGCCTAGAACACAGGTCTTTTGATTCTTCTGGATGTGATCTATTCTCAGTGCCGCTATATAATTAGTAGTGTAGAGCATTAATTTTTTTTATAAATTTATTTATTTATTGGCTGTGTTGGGTCTTCGTTGCTGCACACGGGCTTGCTCTAGTTGCGGTGAGTGGGCGCTACTCTTCGTTGTGGTGCATGGGCTCCTCATTGCCGTGGCTTCTCTTGTTGCAGAGCACGGGCTCTAGGCATGAGGGCTTCAGTAGCTGCGGCACATGGGCTCAATAGTTGTGGCTCACAGGCTCTAAAGCGCAGGCTCAATAGTTGTGGCGCATGGGCTTAACTGCTCCACGGCATGTGGGGTCTTCCTTGCATTGGCAGGCAGAACCTCAGCTCAGATCAACCAAACTGGACTCCCAGGGATGAGCCTGGGAATCCCTGTCTTTGACCAGCTTTTCTTTCGTGTACGCTGATGTGGTGAGTTCCATGTGGCGGGTGTGATTTCTGTTCTGCTCACCGCTCCATCTCTATTACGTGGCACTACAGACACTTAAGAATTATTTATTAACTGAATAGCCTACCTCATACTTCATTATCTCCAATATCTGAGGCAACTGACTCACCAACAGTTGAGCAAAGCTTAGTGAGACAGCACGGAGGTTCTAGAGCCTGGCTGCTTCCACCATTTACCCGTTGTTCAGCCTTGAGCAAGTTGCTTAACCTTTCTCAGCCTAAAAATCCTCATTGATAGAGATGACACTATTACCTACCTGGAGTTTGGCTATGAGCGTTAACTGAGTTAATACAAAAACAAATGCGTAGCACACCAGACAGATAATGAGGGCTCCTGAAATATTAGCTGTGTAATTTGTTAGTATGTGTTAAATGCATTCTTGTGTATTATCTCTTCCAGTCTTTTACCACCCTGTCAGACTGTTCTCACAGAGGAAACTAACTTAGTGACGTTTTGGTGACTTGGTCAAGTCACAAAGTCTTGTATACGTGAGCCTGGATTCAAACCCAGGTATTCTGAGGAGCAGCCCAGGGCTCTCTCCCCAACAGCACAGCTGCTTGTTCCACTTCCTGCTGGTTCTAATGTCACCTCCTTTGTAAGGAAATAATTGCACTGTTTCCTGAACATTAATAGAATGTTTTCAAGACTTGCCTTATACACTCAAGTTGGCCCACCTCAGTCATTTACAAGTTGCTACCTGACCATCACTGCTGTGGTATGCCAGGGAAAACGGAAACAATTCATACCTGTTCCTCTAATCCTGGGTTTCTCAGTCTCGGCAGTATTGACCTATGGAGCTGGATAATTCTTTGTTACGGGGACCATCCCGTGCATCAAAGAATGTTTAACACCATCCTTGTCCTCTGCCTACTAGATGCCACTCTGTCTGACAACCGAAAACGTCTCCAGACATTGCCAGCTGTCTCCTGAGAAGCGAAAGCACCCCTGGTTGAAATCCTGCTTTACTCTGTGTTCTCTCTTTCTGTCTCCCCCTTTTCAGTCATCTCCACCTAATTTCCTCCTATTCATCAGCCCCTCAGCTAGCCTCCCATTTAACCCCTAACACAGACAAGAAGCGGGTTCCCTTCCAAAACACATACTTTCTTGGTGCCTGGAATTTCACTATTAGAAGTTAAAGCATAGCTTTGAATAAACTTAAAACATGAAAATCTCTGGAAAAAAATGCATGTTATTGATGATTGAACATTTTAATGATTTAGTTCCAATGTGTATATTTTTTTGGCAAATAGATGATGGGATAAACACAGAACGTGATTATTTATGTATTTTTCCCAACAGCACTTAATCCAATGCTTTATGTATAGTAGATGCTTAATAAATATTTGTTGAATTAATGAATGGATGATTGAATGGATGAATACATGAATAGATTAAAGAATGAATAGAAGTGGAGGCCCCAAGAATAGACTGTTTTTCTTATAAATATGAGAGAAAGCATTGTTTAAAGTGGTTTTACTTTTTTACACAAAAGAGGAAATCTGGATATGTTCAAATTAGTTGAAAAAATGGGAGCTAGTAGAGAGGGAGATGTTATAGAAGATAATGAAGTATTGCTACTTACTTGAAGGAGTCAGATCTCAGAGCAATGTGATAAAGTTCCCAGCTGGAAGGGTTACCTTTGCAAAGGAATTTTTGAGCTGACCTTTTCCTTTCCTTTTCTGAATAAAAATTATCAAGGGGAGAGAGCAAAGTCTTTTGAAAGTAAATGAAAATTCTAGCAGAAGTGTAATGCGTAAACTCCTCCATTTTGTTTATGTGTTTTAAGCTTGGAATGGCTTGAGTTAAATTGATTCATTCCCCAGCAAGTGCCACTTGCAATTAAGGACTATTCAGCATCAGCCATCAACACCTGCTATTTGTCTTAGGTTTTTACCTGACACTATTTTCAAAGGTTCTATTTCTAAATTACAGATTTCCTTTTAGAAATGACACAGCCCTAATTTGCAGAAGGAGATGCTATACCCTCTAAAAAACAAAAGCTGGCTTGTGAATTTACGTTTCGGATTTTAAATTCTGTGTGTGACAATAAAACCTCTATGGAAAGGCTCTCAGTTTCTGTATTAGATGAGGACATGTTGCATTGCCAAAACACTAGCTCTTTGTTGGTTGTTGAAATTCGGAAAATTTTGAAAGCAATTTACGCATTTGTGTGAGACCAGCTACATTTAATCTGTTTGACAAGGATAAGTTACAAATGACTTGTTTAATAGATCAACTGTGTGGGATGAAATGCAAATGAGGACGTGATGAGTGCAGGGGTGAGTTCACTGTTCTTTGCCAGCAAATATTAGCCATCATTGTTCTTGCTTTTAAATATTAGAATTAGAAAATATGAAAGTGCAACTCATGCAATGGAAGGAAACTCAGGAAATACTTTAATTCTAATTTTATTTTAGAAAATCTATCCTTATCAATCTCTGAGATTAAAGAAATGACCAAGTAAGCAAGCAGGCAAGCAAGCAAACAAACAAAAAGCAGCAGCAGAAACAACAAAAGTTATTTAAAAGCTTAAAGGCTAGACAGACCACAGTCCATTCAGCTGGGAGCTAGGATATCTAATAGTGGAGGGCTTTGTCCACTGCAGGACACCCTGTACTTCTGAAGTATATGATTTGAGGTTTGTCGCTATGTCTTCCTTGCCCATTTTCACACCATAATTTCACACACTATTCCCTGTACTCAGAGCACTGTGGGAAGGGGTGGTCCTGGCACCTAGGAAAGAGTATGAACAGTGTCTCTGAAACTAGATGCTGCAGCATATGCGACTAGTGGGAGAAGGACATCAGTGGGATGAATTTTTGGTGACTTAAGATGTTGTTTGATTCTGATTTGGAGCTGGCAGAAATCTGGACTTACGTCATGTTCAAAGATGAGCAATATCACATTGTTGGCTGTTAATAAATAGATGCTGTCCTCAGAATAATGGAGGAAAGCTGTCACTCAGGTGCTGACAATTCTGCTAGCCATCGTGGGAAGAGAGTATGAGTCGCTGTCAGTGATTCTGCCTTTCTAAACTGGGTTCAGATACAAGTGAGGTGAGGTTGAGAGAGTCACAGTCTTCTGGATCTCAGCTTCCTCATGTGTAGAATGAATGCTTCCACCTGGGTGGTCTCTGAGGTTCCTTCATGACCATAATTTGATGATTTGAATAAAAGTGATCATATCCAGGCACATGGGAACATAGAGTGGAAATAAGGAAAAGAAAGGGAATGAGAGAATCTGAAAGCAAGAGAAGTATGGAGACCAGAGAGAGAAGAAAAAAGCAAAGGCAAGAGCAGATCAAGGAGAGAAAGGAAAATAGAAGATAAAACAAGCCAGCAGTGGGAAGAGAGGTGGTGAATAAGCACTGTAGCTCTTCTATTGGTCAGTGGAGGAGGCGGTCTGAGGAGAAAAGATTCTCATGGTGGATTACTGTCCTTCATGTTGCACAATCTCCATTAGCAAGTTAGACACTTGCTGTTAGAGGAAAAGTGGGAGAAACGAGAACGTTTAGGTAGATAATTGGAAATTGCTTGAGAAAGGACAGAGGGTGGTTGCAGGTAGAGGGACTGATGCCAAGGGAAAGGGGAAAACCATCAAAGGGGAGGATGAGGCATTCCCCTGTCTCGCTCCGTTGCCTCACCCAGGCTCTGCACCGGGGTGCCTCTGTGCCAAGAGTTCCCTCCCTCTGCTAGGCAGTTCCTGCTGTATTTATACAGAATGAAAAAATGGAGGTTCTTTTCTCCATCTCTGACTCTGTAAGTATAGTAAGTCTACAGAATTTTATCCCTCATGATGGAGCCTGGTGTTCCCAGAAGTCACTCTCCAGGCATCCTAACGATGTTCACATTTCAACTCCCATTTGCGCAGGCTGTTTTTAGCTCAGGATTCTCAGAGAGCACAGGAAAGACAAGTATTCTGAATTCCTTATTTTTGTCTGAATGTCCATGGTGAAGGATAAGTCTGTTAATTAAGGGACCTTCAATGAGGCAAGATTTTTATTATTCCACAACTCCATGGAATATCCCAATCAGAGTCTCTGCATTATATACAACTATAAGAACTACAAAGAAATAAAAATGGCAACAGGTTCTCAGCAGGAATAAGATCAGTAATATTGAGCTGACTTTATACAATATCAGAAAGTGGGTTACTGAAAAACCCAGGTTCCTCTGATGTGCAGGTATCTCTATTCTTGCTCCGTTATTGATACTGATGTTTGTAAGCCAAGTGTGCAAATTGCAAACTCCCTGATTTCTAGAATCTTAAGTAGCTGCTTGTAGTTTTTACTTTTAATTTTTCTTATTTTTTCTAATATATTCTGATACATTAATTTTCAATAATCTCTCGATGAAAGGTCTCCTTCTTTCAAATGATATAGGTTAGGGAATTGGTCCAGGTGTGAAGACTCATAGTGAAAATGACTTAGTCCAGAGATGGGTCAAGGTTGCTAACACATTAGTAAACCACTAAATTAGACAACTGGTTAAGCAAAGATTATCAGAGAAGATGAGAAGTGAGTGGACACAGTGTTCTGATGTCTTCTACTTCTTCACAAAAGATGGAAAATTTCCGTGGTCACTTCTGCTTAAACTAGTGGGAGATGTTCATTTTGAAGGACCTCAGAGCCTGGTTTAAAAACTAGGCAGGTACAACACTGTATCAAAGCAAATCTAACTGTTACCTAACATATGGTAATGGCCCTCAAAGATAGTTTTGTGAATTTCTATTATGTTACATTGGCCAGTTGGTGATATTTTAACCTCCATCCTGACATACATGATTACTTTTATTAACTCAATAAAAACTCTTAATAGAAGTCAAAGGAATCATTTCATATTATAGTTTAATCACTTAACAGACAAACGATGTAGACATGTTGCCTTTGATGAATCATGTACTTTGTTACAAAGACAGAATTGGCCAGCAGGTCCAAATGCATATTTGTAGAAGTCACATATTGCTGCTGCATGTTCCTAGAAACTGGAGCAACAAGGCAGGAAATTCACCACTAATCTCCAGTACTCTTGAAGATTCTATAGCTACAACTACTGACAGACTATTCTGATGGATTGGATTATTCACAGCCTTTGCAGTACCTCCCCGTAGAGTAGGAGGGGTGTACATCCCCACCCCACTGACTTCAGGTTTGGTGACGTGACTTTTTGGCTGATGAAATGATAGCAGATGTTACATGAACTGAAGTTCCAAATGTGTTTGCATGGTTAGGTGTGGTTTCTTGTCCTTCTGCCATCTCGATGGCCTGGGAAGCCACTTGGTCCCAGGACAAGAGGCATGTGGAACAGATGTGAAACTGAACTTGACCCACAGCTTGAAGCAGACCCATCCCGGCCAATCTGATAACCAACAAGAGAGAAATAAATGTCTGTCGTGGTTAGCCACTGAGATTTTGGGGGTCATGATTTAGATAACATTTTCATAGCAGAACTCTGGCAAATACATCTAGAACACTGCTTTCCTTTTTAAACTAATTTTCTATGAGGCTTATAAATAATAATGGACATATCCAAAGATATGTGATGAGGTTACCTCTACAAGATCTTTTTTTTAAAGAACTTTTATTGAGATACAGTTGACATACAATAAACTGCATATATTTAAAGTGTACAATTTGATTTTTTTTTCTTATTAGTAATGTATATATGGCAATCCCAATCTCCCAGTTCATTCCCCCCCAACTCCCCTCCCCCCCAACCCCGCTTTCCTCACTTGGTGTCCATACGTTTGTTCTCTACATCTGTGTCTCTATTTCTGCCTTGCAAACTGGTTGATTTGTACTATTTTTCTATATTCTGCTTATATGTGTTAATATACGATATTTGTTTTTCTCTTTCTGACTCACTTCACTCTGTATGACAGTCTCTAGGTCCATCCATGTCTCTACAAATGTCCCAGTTTCATTGCTTTTTACATCTTTTTTATCCATTCATCTCTTGATGGACATTTAGGTTGCTTCCATGTCCTGGCTGTTGTAAGTAGTGCTGCAATGAACATTGGAGTGCATGTGTCTTTTTGAAGTATGGTGTTCTCTGGGTATATGCCCAGTAGTGGGATTTCTGGGTCATATGGTAACTCTATTTTTAGTTTTGCAAGGAACCTCCATACTGTTCTCCATAGTGGCTGTATCCATTTACATTCCCACCAACAGTGCAAGAGGGTTCCCTTTTCTCCACACCCTCTCCATCATTTACTGTTTATAGATTTTCTGATGATGCCCATTCTAACTGGTGTGAGGTGATACCTCATTGTAGTTTTGATTTGCATTTCTTTAATCATTAGTGATGTTGAGCAGCTGCAAGATCTTGATAAAAGTTTTTGGAGATAGGGTTTGTGTTTCTTTTGGAAGTGTTCCTTTATTGAGTGAGCTTTAGAGAAAACACAAGAAAGCTTATCTGAATAATTCTTTGTCTTCACACATACAATATTTTTAATGATATTTTCAGTCTCAAGGTAGAGTTAGACATATTGATTAGGAAATATAGTCTAAGATTTGTTACTTTATTTATTTATTTTAAAAGATTTTTTGATGTGGACCACTTTTAAAGTCTTTATTGAATTTGTTACAATATTGCTTCTGTTTTATGTTTTGATTTTTTGGCCACCAGGCATGTGGAATCTTAGCTCCCCAACCAGGGATCAAACCCACACCCCTTGCACTAGAAGGCGAAATCCTAACCACTGGAAGTTGCAAAGATTTGTTATTTTAGATACCTGAGCAGTAAGAATGCAGAAATGTAGAGTAACATTTTAAATTCCTTTCCAGGATGTAAAAAAGGGCAATTTGAAGGACAATTTGAACAGTATATAATGTGGTTTCTCATTTTAGAATACCTTGCTGCTTCCATGCCATGTTTGTATTCCTCCAGTAGACAGTGCTAGTCTTTTTCGCCAAAGACATTGACGCTTTGTGCCACTGACAGGCTTGGCTCAGTGCAGTTCATGGGACAGCCCTGGCAATATAGGCCATATGTTTACCACCTCCCACTTCTACCAACAGGTGGGGCTATAGAGTTAGTCATGTCCCCGCAAGGTCAATCAGCCTGCATTTCCTACCAAATGACTGTTTTCCCACAACTGTCATTCGGCTGGCTCAGCTCTGTTGGCCCAGTGATCAAACTGTTTGTGGCTGAGCCTTCTGGTTTCCATATGGGATCTGACTACCTACTGTGACCCTGGTCAGCCTGGTTGGAACTCTGTTATCCTCCCTGGCTTTTCAAATCCTCTTCTGCCTGGGAACTGGATTCTTCTCCATACCTACAGATAGACATAGTCCACTCCTTTTACCTAGCATCATAAATAGGATCCCATCCACCTGACTCTTAGCATCATCCCATGATCATGCCTGTGCATATCCTGAGGTTCCCCACATTTCAGACTGGACCTCTTCATTCTTGAAGTAAGCCTCTTGGTCACACATTAGATATCCTGTGCTGGATTACTGATCGCTACAGTTGGATGGTAGTCCTTCACCAGGCATGGTTACTACTAGCACCACCCCTAGTCTGTCTCCTCTAGGTTACGGCTTCATTCTCTCACTCACCAGTCCATATTGCTGACATTCCTCTTGATGTATGTTTATGAGATATGACTTTAGTTTCCTTGATCTACCTTTAATAAAAAAAAAACCCTCATGTATTACTTTGCTAGGGCTACCATAACAAAATAACATGAATGGAGTGATTTAAACAGCAGAGACTTATTTCTCATAGTTCTGGAGGCTAGAAGTTCAAGATCGAGGTGTTGGTTTGGTTGGTTTCTTCTGAGGCCTCTCTTATTGATTTGCAGGTGGCCACCTAGTTACTGTGTCCTCACACATTTGTCCCTCTGTTTTTGTTGTCTGTGTCCTCATTTCCTATTCTTATAAGGGCACTTACAGTCATGTTAAATTAAGACATAGCCTATTGACTTTGTTTTAACTTAATTGCCTCTTTAAAGGTCCTATTGTCAAACAGTCACATTCTGAGGTACAGGGGTTAGGGCTTCAACATATGAGTTGTGAGAAGACACAATTCAGCCCATATACCTCATTTTCCAAATAAAAATAATTGTTATTTTTTGGTATTTGATTAAATCAGGTTTGTTTTGAAGCGTTTTGTTTCAACTTCAAATAATGGTCATGTGAGGTAGTTTTATCTTGGATTCTTCAGGCTACTGACAAGGAGATGCTAATCATTTGAATTTCCAATGATGGATGTAGGCTCCTGCTTACTTATTTTGAAGAATTTCCAGAATTGTTACGACTGAGTTACTATTGCATAGCAAAGTTACTGAGGAAGCAGTGATTTAAATTATGTGTGATATCTATTGCTAGGTAATTCAGAAATGGATGGAGAGGAAAGAATGTGGTGGTGAAAGAGGTGTGAGAGAGCTTTGCCACTCCCTTCAAGCCTCCGACTCATCTCTGCATTGTGAATCTGAGTCTTCAGGCTGTGCATTCTCTCCCTCAATCTTCTATCTCCTCACCTATAAATTCCTTCTATCTACAACTGTTCCTCCACATTTGCTTGTAATTCCGCTCTTTCACACCCTCGTATGTGATTTACTTTATTATCTCTTTTCCAAATTCTCAGCTGCTTTCTCTTTCTAAACAACTTGTCATCCATTTTTTTACATGATGCAGGTTTGCTCATATATCAATTTTGCTGCACAAAAAACACCCCAAATTTAGTAACTTAAAGCAGCACCATTTATTTCGCACATGAGCCTGTAGGTGGTTGATCTAGGATGGATTTGGATGAACAGTTCTCCGGTCTTAGATGAGCTCCCTGCCTGGTGATGGGCTCGGGGAATGACATCCCTAGCCATTATCTGGTGTCTAGGCTCCACATTTCCCCAATTCCACAGAAACCACTCCTACTAAGAACATAACGACCTGCTTAATTACTAAAACCAATGGAGGATTTCAGGTCTAAATGTACTTGACTGTCCTTCACTGTTGGTATTAATGATGGCCACTATCTTTGTGAAATAATTTTTTTCCCCATCGGCTTCCAAGAGTTATATACTTCTTCAATTTTTATTTTCTTAGTTTCCTCACATTTATTCTACTTTTCCCATCCCTTAAATACTACTTCCTCCTAGGAGTCCCTACTCAGAACTTGTCTCACTCTATCCTCTCTCTAAACAGTTGTGTTCACTCCCATGCTATTAGTTGCCAGCTGTACTCTCTGAAGCAGAGAGGGGGAGAATACCGTTATGGTTGCATTATGAGGACTGGTCAAAAATTATGCCTTACCTAAGATAGTTCACAGAGCCATAATTTAAGGGGGAGGCAAGGCGGTTAAGCAAAGGGGTCACTCAGTGAAAAAGGAAGACCAAAAAAAGATCTCGAACATATGAGAACAGAGCCTGATACCAGAGAGGCAGAGATAAGTGAGAGGGGAGAGAACAGGCAAGCAGGGAAGTTGGACAGGGTGGAGGGTGTAGAATGTGTGTGAATGACAGGGACGGGCATTATTCCATATGACTTGTATGGATAAACTTGTTCTATATTGCATAGAGGACCAGTTTTATTTAAAAGGCCAGAGATGTATTGATTCAAAATATATTTATTAAGCATTTACTATATTCCAGGTTCTGTTCTATGCATTTGGGATTTTTCAGCCCAAAAAAAAGAGGGAAAAAGTATGTATTGTTATAAAGTTACAATTACATAGTAAAAGAGTGAAAATAGCTTGAAAGGTGATAATTACTATGGAAAAATTGGTATGAAAAAATAGCAAGGGGAATCAAGAGTTCAGGAGTATGTTAAAATTTAAAGGGTGATTGGAATTGGCTTATTAAGAATGCAACATTTTAACAAAGAACCAGGTGAGCCGCATGGATATCTTGAAGGAGTGTACTCCAGACAAAGAGACTAGCCAATACAAATGTCTTAGGTCTCAGGCTTTCAGCAGTTGGAAAATAAAGTTACAGACAGCATCACAGGGTCCAGAGCACCTGCAAGTATCACAGAAAATCACCTGAAGTGCCCACATATCCCAAAACGGCAAGGTCAGCTGGCAGTGGGCTGGTGGGCCAAAGGAGAGCTGGAGGTTGAAAATAAGAGACCACAGAAGTATATGCCTACCAATTAGAGGTCCTGCCGAGGCTAGCGGTGCAAATTCAGAGGGGACAGAGTCTTAAAGCCATGGTTGGAAGTGAGAGTAGCTAAGCCTCATTGTGGTCCAGTGATGGGAAAGGTCCAGACCACAGTTTTCTTCAGAAGATGACATTGTAAGCCTTTAGTAATTTAAATTATCTTAAGAAACAAGGGTATAAAAGGGGAACTCTGAATTTAGCGAGTATTTGCCCCAGCAGACTGAATTCTAAATTAAAGGGAAATAGAGTTCTCTCAAATTGGAAACATTATGTTTGTTTCCTTTTTTATTCTTAAACAAAATTATAGCTTGAAAGTCAACTTAAATTGAGTTATGTTTTTAGACACATGAGAAATATCATACTTGCTGTGTGAATAGTTTATAGATGAAGAAAAAAGAGACCAAAACTTAATTGAAAATGTTATTTCGATATTTAATCATTGAAGGTTATGCATCCACTTGTTGACCGAATATTTGTTTATACATCTGCTATTTATCAAATATTTATTGTGTAGCTCCCACATATAATCACTCTGCCTTAAATTACAAGCAAATTATGAAGCTTTGCAAGACACTAATCCTGTCCTCAAGTGGCTGACAATGTTTAATAGAGAAATATAAATATAAAAATTTTTGTTATTGGAAACATATTAAATGGTCTTTGAAAATTTGCTTCCAGAGGGGCAGAAATAGATTAGAAGGTGAAAATTAATTTTTGAGCAATTTACAGAAAAATTGAATGAAAGTATAGAGTTCCCATAAATCCCCTCACCTAACCCCCAATTTCCCCTATTATTAACTTCTTGCATTAGTGTGGTGTATTTGTTACAATTGATGAGCCAATGTTGTTACATTATAATGAACTATAGAGTCCCTTAAGGTTCACTTTATGTTTTATACATTCTATGGGTTATGACAAATGTATAATGGCAAGTATCCACCATTATACTATCATACAGAGTAGTTTCCCTGCCCTAAAAATCCTCTGTGCTCTGCCTATTCATCCCTTTTTCCCCAATCCTCTGGCAACCACTGATCTTTTTACTGTCTCCATAGTTTTGCCTGTTATACATTGTTGTACAGTTGGCATCATACAATGTATAGTCTTTTCAAATCAGCTTCTTTCACTTAGTAATATGCATTTAAGTTTTCTTCAGGTCTTTCCATGGTTTGATAGCTCATTTCTTTTTATTGCTGAATATTATTCTCTTGTATGGATGTAACACAGTTTATCCATTACCTATTGAAGGACATCTTCATTGCTTTAACATTTATTTTTTTAATTTAGTCTTTCATCTGTTCTAAGACTGAATCTTCATATATTTTAACTTAAATTTGATCCTTCTATGTTTTAACTGGAAAAGCACTGATATAATGTTGTATTAGAACTTGTTTGATTGTAAGTGACAGAAACCCAAATTGAATCAATTTAAGCAAATAGCTTAATTTACTCTAAGGGCCCAGTGATAATACATGGAGCCCAAACACAGGAACAAAATGAGCCTTGGAAACAAGTGAAACTTGTCTGAGGATATCTCATCTTGATTGTGAAAGAAGATTATATATGTGTGTATATATAAATCTATACACAAACATATACATACACACATAACATTTCTTTCCATGTTGGTTTTTTTTTTTAACAATGTATAGCTCTAGCCAATGGAAAGAAACTAGTCTGATTTTCACTTTTGGTTTCAAATTTGTATTCCTATAAAAATCCTCACTGGTCCAAATCTGGCACCCTCTTCTGGATCAATCAATCATGCCTTTAAAGCAAGGTCAAGAGAAGACCACTGTTTCTGCAATGACCATGTGAAAAGGTTAATTGGGGTGGGATTGATGGTATATAGTATGTGGTCAGAAGAAAATAGTGCATCTAATACAACTATGAAGTTTAAAAAAAAGCAGAATCCATATATTAAATACAACTGTATTTAAACTATAGAAAATATCTCTGAATATGGGAAAAAGTACAAAGATAAAAATTAGCAAAACATTTTAGTGATTGTGTTTTATTTCTACTCTTCTGGATTTTACAAAACTCTATTGCTGTTTATTTTCATCATGAAGTGATATATTAAAAATTAGATCCACATTCAGGCATTAAAATGGTGTCTATCACAGAAAATAACTTTACTCAGTGTGTTTTTGAGATCAATAATTTAGAGTGCATGTTGGCTCTTTCTTTAGCTTGCTGCTGGGAACAGAGGGTAAGAAAGACTATTCAGTATTCTTTGGGCAAATTTACTTCCCTTCATGGTAAATACCTGCCTTGGTTTTTCTGCACTTAGTTTATGAACTTGTCATTACAATCATTTTGGAGTCACTGAAACACATGAAAATAACTTACATGCATCTTAAATCATTAGTAGCATTTACCAGCTGATTAATTTAACAGTAATAGCTAGAAGTATCAATGACAAAGAACATAAATATGTTGTGGCTTTGTGTTTCAATGTAGAAGGGTAGCAACATTAGACAAGCAGAAATGATGTATCAGCAGTCATTCATGGTGCATTTACCATTATTCATCTACTAATTCAACCAGTGTTTACAGACTGTTTACTATGAATGGTCTGTGAATCTTTTACTAGTTTGAACTCCCTGAGGCCTGACACCTGTTTTTTGTTGTACGCCTTTGTATCCTTAGCATATAATACTACACTTGCCTTAGAGTAAGGACACAATAAATATGTGTGGATTTAAACTGAATTGGGTCGCCTTGTGCTGGCAAATAAGAGTGATTAAAAGGTCCCTGTGCTTACGGACCTCTGCTCAGCAGAGCAGTAATTGTTGAGCGAAAGTAAGCAACACATGATGGCAACGTGCTCCATTTAATTGAGTACTACTATATGCTCAGTGTTTTCACATACAGCATCTTTAGACCTGACAACACCTCTGTGTGTGTGTGTGTGTGTGTGTGTGTGTGTGTGTGTGTGTGTGTGTTGTGGGGAGAGGGTATTATATGGTAAAATTAAGACAGAAAATTTTAAATAACCTATCCAATGATACCTAGCTGATAAATGTCATAACAGGTTCAAAGCCACATTCAAGAATTTTGTGTTTAAATCCACTACTGGCTTGCATGGTGAGCTTGGTTAGTCTGTTTATGTTTTCTGTTTAAAGCAGCTCCCTTTACTCTGTACACTAGCAGAAAAAAATAATGCTATTGATTTTCAATAATGCACTTGAATTGTTTTTCCAGTGGGATTATGGGACTCATTAAAATGTTCATGCTGATTCCTTTGTAACCAACAGCAGACATTTCAATATAAGGGCCAACGGTTCCTTAATTAGCAACCTCTTCCTCTGTGGGGGTGGGGCCAGTGACCTTGGCATCAGTAACGCCAAGCTTTAGTCAACTGAGCTCTAGTACACTGTAAACTCATTATTTCCCACAGTATATCTTTGATTTGTACAGCTATCAGCTTCCAGATTCTAGTATTCCTTCTGACTAATAATTAGACTCTGAAAACTCAACTACCAAAAATCAAATAATTTTAATATTCTTGAATTAAATATTAAAGATGTATATTTAATATTTTTACACGTAGGTAAATGTAACATTTTTATAGCATATGCTCCTGTAAAAGCATATCTCGTTAGCAAAGCAATAACATTTTTAGAAATATATCTTGCAGTGGAGGAGAAGGGCTATCTTACATGAGAAGGGTTTTGAATCAATTCATTCTATAGGCAGCAAGAACCTGAGGCATCCGTGACTAGATTACACAGGATCTTTATCATTCTCTTTTGTTAGAATACTTCTTTACCGCTCAGGGATGCGAGCACTAACAGGACCTACTGTACTGAGTAATCATTCCCTTTGTTCCCTGCAATCACCACTATTCACTGCCACACTGTTTAGCAATGACAGATTTTTCTTAATAGAAAAGCCTGAAGCTATATTTATCCCCAAACTATTGCTAAAAGTGTGTTGAAAATAAAGAGCTCCAATGAGGTGGTATGAGGTAAGAGAAAAATGGGTTTTCTTATGGTTTATTATCTTGGAAAATAAATGTCTTTAGACATCAAACATTATCTCTTAAACAGCATTGGCACACACCACCACTAATTCTGCTAAACAAGTGCCATGCTTCTTGAATCCAGTATGTAATTCATGACTTCATGAGATTAAGAGTAGTCTTCATTCTTAGTAAGTTTTTTCCTTGCACCTTAATTTTTATTTGCTTTGCTTAAGAATTTTGAAGTGCATCTTTAACCTAACAGAGACATTGCAATCCTAATGTAATCATGAGATTGTAGTGTGAAAATTCAAGTGCTAGGGTAAATGAGTCTGAAAAAATTTCAAACTTGAGACTTTTATTATTAATGTTAATGTCTGAGAAAGTTTAAATATTTTCTAAAAGAGAATAGAAAAATTACTAAAATTGAAGTATTTTTTTGAACCCAAATGAATGGAGAAGTTAAAGGAATAGTATTCTAAAAATAGGAACAAATTGAGGAAGTTTCATTAAAGTAAACAATAGCCCGCTGAATACTCAGTTTCCTTTACAGTCATGTTCATGTTATTCCAGTCTTTAAAATGAAAAGTAAATACGTGAAAGGTTAGGAAAGACTAAAAATATATTCACCGTATGTGGAAAGTAACCAATTTTCATTTTAAAGAAATCTTTCTTGAATATATCCTCATATGATATACATTTATAAGAAGGAATCCGTTCTCCAGCACTTTGGGAGATTTCTAAGCTATGAGACATTATAATCTTTGTCTCATCTTTCTTTTGCTAATGTCTCACTCTTCTTCTCTGTGCCTTTGATCATGGTCGCCTACCCTCATCTTCCACCATGACTGTCCCTCAGTCCCCATTTCTATCTCAGAGTCCCTGGCACCAGAATTGGGATATTCTACAGGCCAGATTGAAAATTTTCCTAGGATATCAACTTAATAGATAGCATTTCCATAGATAATAGGATATTGCCACCTGAAGATGGTGAGACATTAATTACCTGTTCAGTAAATACTTGATTCAGATTACTGTTCTTTTACATAAATATGAAAAGGTACTCCATGCACGCATCACCTCCTGTCTCCCAAATAAAAGCCAAGTACCACTGGGCAAGAGTCCATTTACTTTCTTGGATAATGCAGCTAATTGTGGCAAGTCAATATTTTGCCGCTCATCCTCTGAGCAGAGAGAAACCAAAATGTTTTACATATGAAGTCCCAATTTATAAACATTTGTAATCTTGGTACCAACCAGGGTTCTTGGCCTTCCCCAATCAATAGAAATTGACCAGAGGCCAGATAAGAAATTCAGGCAAGGCTTTATTGACCCCCCCCCCCCACCCCGCCCCGTGCTGTAGTGTGGGGGAGGGAAAACAAGTAACAGGTTTCCTTGCTCGCTCCCCAGGGGGAGAGGACCTGGTTCCTTACATGGGGTGAGGGTGGGGGTGGGTCCAGGGGTGGGGCTGGAGGGGTGGCTTAGGCTGCCTACACATCCCTTTGATAGTGTTGAGTACCCTCCTTCTGTTCAGTACCCTCCTTTTGCTCCCGGCTCTTCAGAAGCGGCGGTTGGATTATTTGGTCTTTTTGTATCTTGTCCATAATTTGCCCCAACTGTGCATGCACACAGTTGATTTTAGTCCCTTATCGTTTCTTTGTATTATGTTGCTGGAGGAGACATTTGTCCAGGTGCAAGCACTGCAGCAAAGGGTCCCAGGTCCCAGGTCCCAGGCTGTCTCAATCTGTATTTCATTGTTCATTTCTTCATTCAACAATCAGACATGGAGCGTTCCAGGCACAACAACAAGTGCTGAGATCATAAAGATAATTAAGGAATAAGACACGGTTTCTTCCTTCTTGGAGCCATTAGTCTAGGGTAATAGCAGACTTGATCATGGAAAGAAGCAGCATTTATCACAGCCATTTGGGATTAAACACACCAAACTGCTTATAAGCTTTGGATTGAATGTGTATATCTCCTTATGATTCTTATTTTGAAGCCTAAATCCTTCATGTGATGGTATTTGGAGGTGGGAGTTTGGGGAGTTAATTGAGTCATGAGGGTGAAGGCTTCATGAATGGCATTAGTGCCCTTACAAGAAGAGACAGGGGCTTATGTATTAGATTGTAAGCAAAATGAGGGAAGGGATTTCCATCTAATTTGTTCACTGCGTTTATCTACAGGAGCAAAAACAGCATTTGGCACCCAGAGCCTGAAAAAATAAAGTATTGGTTGAATAAATCTGGCAGATAACAGGAGGGGGTTGTATCAGTGGGATAATCAGAGAAGGTGCAGGTATCAGTTATTCAGAAGTACAAAATGGGTCTTGCTCAGCTAAAATCGAGGTGTCAGGAGGCTGCATCCCTTCTGGAGACTCCAGAAGGAAATCTGTTTCCTTGCCCTTTTTCTTTTTTTAGATTCCAGGCCACTCCATTCTCTGGCTTACAGCCCTTTTCTTCCATCTTCAAAGATGCTGTATTCTTCTCTCACATTTCCATCTCTTGGGTTCTCTCTTCCATAGTCCTATCTTCCTTTTTCACTTTTACAGACTCTTGTGATTACATTGGGAACACCAGGATAATCCAGGAAAATCTCCTTATGTTAGCTTATTAACAACCTTAATCTACCTATAGTCATAGTTCTCTTTTGTCATGTACCCTGACATGTTTACAGCTTCCAGGGATTAGGATGTAGACATTTTCGGAGGGCCATTATTCTGTCTACCACAGTTTTCTCTGAGTGGTCATATTGTGGAACTAAGACCTGGAAGATGAAGAAGTCAGGCATGTTAGGGGTGTGTATGTGTCTGTCTGTCTGTCTGTCTGTCTGTGTGCACATAAGCTAGTAGGGAGGCAGTGGCTGGAGAGATAGGGAGGGGAGGGAGCCTTTTCATATAATCTGTGGGAAAGAGTTTGAATTTTATTCGAGGTACACTTATATGCTATTGGTTTTAAGAAGAAAAAAAAAGATCGAATTTATATTTTAAGAGGGTCCTTTCTGGGAGAAGTTGTAAGAAAGGAATGGATCCATCCCCCAAAAGCATGTATTTTTTTAACTTCAGGAAGCTAGAAGTGTGATGGTTGGATTTGTGAGGGAGGACAGCTAGGCAGATTGTGGATTTGGGGGCTGAGGAATCTTCTTGGGGTGGTCTGGGGCTGATTCCCCCTGGTCAGTTGCAGAGTTGGTCAGGAGAGAAGGCTTGGAGTGAGGTGGGCAGTGGGGGGATGGAAGGGGCCTGAACAGGGGGCAGTTGTTTTCTCTGTGAACACATTGTTTACTGGTAAGTCTTTTCCAGATTTTTAGACAAGGTGAGGAATTCTTTATAGCAAGATCTAACTCCATCTGATTTTGGCCTGTCAATTCCAAAGAGGATAAATGAGGAACTGGGTCATCCATGTGAAGAAGGTTCCAGGATCTGAGAAGCTGATAAACTTGTGGCCACCTAGAGGTAGCCAAATGTGAAGGCACATAATTTTTGGAGTCTGTTACTCAGAAGTTTCATGGACTGGGAGAGTTTAAATAAGAAAGTGGGCCTAGGAAATTCTATTTTAAGAACTACTTTTTGTAACACAGAAAGGAGGAAGCACATTTTGTTTTGTTTCACTAATATCCACAAAACTCTTGCCCTATGAAAACACAGAAACCTTTATGTTTCCTCATTCTAGGGCGCAATCTTGGAGGACCGGGAGTGGTATCTCCTGCGTGTTCTGAGGTGCCCAGTGCAGCACCAGGCCTATGGGGATATTCAGTCAATGCTGGAGCTCTGGACGGCATCTGTGTTTGTTTAATAAGGTTTAATCATCATCTTCTTCTTGTATGAGTTATTAAAATGCCTACAGGTAAAGCAGTTTATCAGTGAGGGAGTACATATGGTGCTCTGTGCTGGGTTGTGACATTCAGGGATTACTGTACTGCGGAAACTGAGGGTAAATAATGCCACCAATACCTTCTGCTATTAAGATATCTGAACCTGCTCACCGTGCCAGGCGTGGCCTGGAACAGGTGACTTGGCAGAGTCTCAGCCACAAGCAGATGTTCTTTTGGATGCTAATTAAAATTTATAAACCTTGTACCTTTTTTTTGGTTACACATTTTGATAAGTTATCTCTTAAATACCTTCCAAGTACATCCCTTAAAAATTGATTGAAACTATTTTAAAAGAACTTACTGTTTTTGTTATACAACAACTTTCCACCGACTATCTATCCTACAGTTGGTAGTATACATATGTCTGTGCTACTCTCTCGCCTCGTCTCAGCTTCCCCTGCACCCCCCGCCCCCTCCCAAACCTCGAGTTCTCCAGTCCATTCTCTGTATCTGCTTCCCTGTTCTTGTCACTGAGTTCATCAGCACCATTTTTAGATTCCGTATATGTGAGTTAGCATACAATATTTGTCTTTCTCTTTCTGACTTACTTCACTCTGTATGACAGACTGTAGTTCTATCCACCTCATGACATATAGCTCCATCTCATTCCTTTTTATAGCTGAGTAATATTCCTTGGAGGACTGGGGTGGGGAGAGTGGGGGGGACTCGAGGTGGGGGGAGTCAAGGAAGGGAGGGAATACGGGGATATGTGTATAAAAACAGCGGATTGAACTTAGTGTACCCCCCAAAAAAATAATAAACAAATAAATAAAATTAAAAAAAAAAAGAACTTACTGTTTTAAAGGAGATGTATTGTTTTGTATGTGCCAAAAATAGAGCGGAATATAAGGAAATCTGCATTGAGGTATTTAGCATGGGATTATTAAAAATAAAACAAAACTCCATGTGTGGGCATTTCAGATATTTGATGTTGAGAGGGTCAAATGGCATGCCAGCACAGGAACCTGTAGTTCTATCCACTCTCTGTAGGTCTCTGTCTTCAAGTGCCACTGGGAGGACTCCGCTCTGTGACAGAGGAGTTATGGGGTCTAGTTTCCTGGTGTCCTCTCAGCTTCTCTCCAGTCACTCAGTGTTCTTGGAGGAAGCCCAACTGCGGATAGAGAAATATCAGGGCTGTCATGAGGGAGAGAGAAAACCATTGGCAACAGCAGGCAATGCACACAATAGAGTGAGTAGGAATAGTTCCGGGAGAAATTGTAGAGAGCATTTATGTAGCACACAGCTGGAATCTGCAGATGGAGGGGAGAGAACTTTGGAATAACTGGAGCCTCTTTACGTTGCCTTGGTCCATGGGAGATGAGAGCATGCAATCGGAGATGGAAGGACCAAGTAAGTCTCTTTCTAGCTCAACTAGCACGGGACTGGGATTGGCAATAGATGAACACATGTTTTCTTTTTCTTTGCTCTCCTTGATCCATTTTCCTTTTTTTCAATATTTTTCTGTAATTCTTATTTTAAAATAAGCAGAAAGTTACTATCTCCATAGTGCTTGCAGGCAAGGATGGAAAGAGGCTACTCACTGTGGATGAAAATAATGAACTTCATTGGGATTTTCATATAATGAAGGAAATAGAGGAATAAAAGGTTGGTGGTGACTGTCAGAGAGGAAATTCCACTTAGAAAGGTTTTATGGGGTAGTAAAGACCCAAAAATGATCATTTTAGTTATTGTGCCCACTGTGAATTTTAGTTCAAATAATAACTTTAGAATTTTTTTTCTCCAGTCTCTCTCCAAGGCATCATATAGAATTCTTTCATTTATTAAGTCGACAGATATTTGAGTTTTAGGCACTGTGTTTTGGTACAATCAACAAGAGATACAGGGCCCCACCCCTCAGAGATGGCACTTAACCCAGCCTCCAAGAGTAGCTTGGCTCTGAACTTTTTCCCAGGCAGAAGAGTTTCATCATGTCAAATTTGGAACTATATGTATTTTACTGACCAAGTAAGGAATCATGGAATCAAAATTATTGCTAGAAATCCCTTTCATCCAATGCAACCTCCCAAAAGATGTTAAATGAACATTCATGATTATAGAGTAAACTTCAGATGCTTGTAGGCCATGGCACAAAATGTGTGTAACAGTACCATAGAAACAATTATATATTGGTGTATTTTTCATTTAAGAGAGATGTTTTTCTTCTAAAGTTATGGTGCAAAGCATACTTTTTTCGTAAAGAGAGTAATCTCTTTTGTTAGCATTTTATTGATTATTAATAATAATTGCTTTTAAACTGATAAGAATACATTAAAGAAGCACAAGATGATAAACGAGTATATCAGCAAGATTTAAGATGATAAAATGTATATGTGTTACCTAGAAAATTCTATTTGCATTATGATTATGCAAATGTTATATATATTCATTCATTCAATAACTCTGAGCATTTACTATACTAGGTAGTGGGAGTCATAGAAAGATATGATCCTTGCCCTCAAGAAGCTCATACACTAGTTGGAGGCAGATCCAACTGCAAGGGAACAATTGTAATATAATATGACAAATGTCACAATACAGGTTTTATGACCTTCAAAGGGAGGGTCTGTACCCTGGCTGAAAAAGTAAGGGAAGGCTTTGCAGAACATTTTAAGCAGTAAGAATGAATAGACGTTTGCTTGCTAAATAATTAAAGGGAGAACCCTTGAGGCAGAAGTCACAGATTTTTAGAAAGAGAATGGAATGTGAGGGAGTCAAGAATGGCATGCCAAATAAGGAGCGGAGTCCTCGCAGGTACAGACTGAGATTATGGAACTTTATGTAATATGCCAGAGCTTTTCTTTAATCCTGGAGAAAAAAAATAAGATATTAAGAAAATCCAATTTTCAAATCAAAATGGTCTTTCTGTTGGCAGAGAGAATGTATAGGAAGGATCTGGGGAGTGTGAATTAGTTTCCTATCGCTGCTGTAACAGATTAACACAAACTTTGTGGTTTGAAACATCACGAATATATTGCCTTACAGTTCCGAAGGCCAGAAGCCCTAAAACCAAAATGTTGGCAGGACTGTATTCCTTCTGGAGGCTTAATGGGAGGATTGGTTTCTTTGCCTTTGCCAGCTTCTAGAGGCTGCCCCCATTCCTTGACTTGTGGCCCCTTCTTCCATCTTTGTTCAAAGCCAGCAGTGTAGCACCTTCGTAGTATCTTCAAAGCTCAATCTTTCTCTCTCTCTCTCTCACACACACACGTACATATATACCCTTCCCTTTTTTAAGGACCCTTGTGAGCACATCGAGTCTACCTGGATACTCCAGGATAATCTCCCCAATTTCAAGATCCTTCATTTAATTAAATCTGCAAAGTCCTTTTTGCCATATAAGGTAACACATGCATAGGTTCCTGAGATTAGGGCATGGACATCTTTAAGGGACCGTATTGTCTACCAAAGGGTGAGAGGAGAAGAATGAAATAGGAATATCATTTATGAGATTGTTTCTCTAATCCATGTTAGTGATGATGAGGACTTACAATGAGGTCATGACCAAGCAACCACTCCTAGGTATTTACCCAAGAGAGGTAAAAACACATGTCTTCGAAAGTACTTTTGGCAGCCTATTTATCAGCTCTAACTAAAAACAACCTAAATATCTATCAGTAGGAGGTTGGATAAACAATTTGTGGTATATTCATTGTGGAACACTTTAGCAATAGAAAGGAACAAATTTACAATACTAGCAGAGCATGAATGAACTTCAAAACACTATGCCAAATGAAAGAAATCAGACAGAAAGAAATAATACTATATGATTCAATATGTTTGAAGTTCTAGAACAATTTTAAAGCTAATCTGTGGTGAGGAAGATCAGAACAGTGGTTGCCTGAAGAATGAGGCCAAGCATGAGATTATCTGGAAATGGGTGTGAAGGAACTACCTGGATGATGGGAATATTCTGTATCTTGATTGGGGCAGAGACTACTCAGTTTACATAGATTAAAACTCACCAAACTGTACACTTAGGACCTGAATGTTTTATTATTTATGAATTATACATCAATTAAGATTAAAGTATATTGAAAAATACAGAAGAAATTGCTGTATAACAAAGGGAGACCAACTTGATGATGGGTGATGCCTTAGAGGGCCAGGACAGGGAGGGTGGGAGGGAGTCGCGGGAGGGAGGGAATATGAGGATATATGTATAAATACAGCTGATTCACTTTGGTGAACCTCAAAAGCTGGTACAAGAGTGTAAAGCAATTATATTCCAATAAAGAGATTAAAAAAAAAGAAAAATATGGAAATAGTAGTGGGAATAAAAAGGCAAAAGACCAAGAGCTATTTTGAATCTAAAATTGACAATAATTTGTAAGCCGTTGATTGCCAGTGGGAGAAAAAAGAGAAAAAGAGAAATATATAGAGAAATAAATTCCCAAATAGCATTAAGAAAACAAAATCAACCAGTATGGTTTTTAGATGCAGATTTCAGTTTTATCAACACTGTAAACATTAAACACAAAGTTTTGACTGATGACTTATAAAATAGTAAAAACACAAAGCATTTAAGAATTTATTTCTTATTCTTCTCTTTGTGCTTTAATTCAAAGAACTAAATGTTAGTTATTAACCTCAGATGGGAACAGTGACTTGAGTTTGGATCTCTGGTGTGAAAAATAGGGCTGATGGGATTCAAGCTTATTTGCTAAATGGGAAAAATATATGTAATTAACAGCAACTCTGCTGTACTCCAGGACCAGTTTGTGAGGCAAATAAATTCAGCAATTAGTGTTGTTCATTCGGAATTGAACAGAAGATATTTCTTGAACGTTTCAAAGCTTTTGCCTGCTGTGAACATTAGCATGGTCATCAATATGTTCAAACTGATTTAAAGAATAGCTAAATTCAGTTAAGCTGCAAATTATTTTTAAAAGCTGTTGTACTCAGTACCACCATTTTGAAAATAAAGAGGTTGCTCTAGAGAATCTGAATAATTATTTTTGGAGTTTATTTAATATGAACAGGCAGGATCTGAATCTCTGCTGTGATAATTCCAGTGGTTGTCTAACTCCACAGTTTTTCCCTTTGCCCTCTCCTCTGCTCTCCTTTCCTCTCTCCTTTCTTCTAGGCTCCTTTTCTCTCTTACTGACTTTATAGGTAACATCCAGTTCCACATACTATCTATATGCTGATAACTCTCAAATTTCTATGTACAGTCCACACCCCCAACCAAACCCCAGACTTACATCCCATATTAGCCAGAGGCTGCGGCAATTCAGAGATTTGCAGCCTCAAAGAAACTCTGACTGCGTCTATTGTCTACAGAGTCCATGTTAGTCCATAGATTTCAGTCTCAAAATGGCTTGAAATTCTGGTTATAGACAATACAATCCTATTTCTCTCTACCTTTTCAAACCTTTCCAACATTTTCTTTTGGAAGCTACAGTAAAACATTAAAAAAATTTGTACTTCCCTCCTGATCAGCTCAGCTTGGAGACCCTGATTTCTTAGCTGCCTGTATTTAATAATCAGTATAACTACCAGCTCTTTATTTGTGACGTTGGTAGTTTACTATTTTAATTAATGGAGTTTTATGTGTATCTGTGCCCTGAGGCAACTTACAGCAAAGGGCATAGTTTCTGAGCCTTTGCAAATAAATTCATATACACAAAAGCCATTTTCAACAAGGCTAGTAAAATACACGGACTTTAACTCTGATCCATAGTTCAGGCTGAATACTCTCATCACATTGACCTTGTGGAGTCTCTGGTGAAACATTTTAAACTAAGAGCCAAGCAAAGTTTTACACAATGTTGTTGAAAGTTGAAGTTTAGT
Source organism: Hippopotamus amphibius kiboko (assembly GCF_030028045.1). Taxonomy (NCBI): domain Eukaryota; kingdom Metazoa; phylum Chordata; class Mammalia; order Artiodactyla; family Hippopotamidae; genus Hippopotamus; species Hippopotamus amphibius. The sequence goes on from NC_080188.1 coordinate 55,643,587, forward strand.
TCAGGTTTGTAAGAAAGCTGAGGAGAGAAAATGGATTTAAATGGAAGGAGTGAAAGTCACGCCTTGTCCATCTGAAAAGTTCTTTTGGTGCTTCTACATGCCTCTACAACCATGATTTCTGCCTTCCTGCTTTCACTAAACCATTTGTGACAGAAAGAGGCATGGATTCTATGAATTTCCCATTATAAACTTGAAGAAACATCCCGTTTTTGGTGTCAGCTTGAGAGCAAATGTTTTTGAGGAATCAAAAAGGAAAATTCCTTTATGTCATAATTTGAACTTTTACTGCAGGGTCTGGCTGGAATGAATGAAACGTGAGAGGCTCAGTTCTTTTTTCTTCCCATTTTACTAAAATCTAAATAAAATGTGGTGTTTTAGGAAGACAGCTAAGTTGCCTGGAGATTAATATTTATTGTCTCAAATATAATGTCATATGACATGGAGCCACTATTATCCTGAGGAGAAACCAAAGGCCGAGAAGTTAAAAGCCGCTACTCAAGAATAAACTCTTCTTTGAACTTGCAGAGAATTTCTGTTGTTGGTCATCAGTCATTTGCTTGGTGTGGAGCTGAGCAAACTTCTTCACTTCTATCACGTTTCTCACTTGTGAAGTGAAATTAATAATAATATCACCTTCCTTATGGGATTGTTGGGAATATTAAATGAGATAAAATCTGTAAAATACTTGGAACCACGTCTGACATATAGTGTCAAAAATGTTAATTAACTTTAGGTACGTTATAACTTCACCTTTATGTCTTACTTCAAAACTTAAGGTTCCTTTAAGAAGTTTATTGCTTGACGATATCAGCTTAGATTTTAATGTCATTATTCTGTCAGTCAGGATTTTTGTGTTAGCAAATGATAGAAAACCCAATTCAAACTTTCTAAACTCAAAATGGAAGCTTATTAGCTGATAGCTGAAAAATCCAGGGATAACCTCAGTCATGGCTTGATCCTGGAGCTCTAATGATGCAGTCAAAATGTGGTTTTCCTTGGGTTTGCATTGTGCTGTGTAGGTGTTCTTCTAAGCTCTCTGGGAGTATCAGGCTCTTATTTCTTGTCTCAAATTTAGTGGCAATACAGTAGATACCCAATTAGGGTCGCTGCCCTTACCTCTTCCTTTTTCACTCTGTAAACCCTCTCTCTTCTCTTTGAGTCTAAATCCTTTTAATGGTGTTTCTCTCAGCCTCTTCTACTCCAGAGATCACTTTATATTCTCTCTCTTTTTATTTTTTCTTTCTGGCTTCCAGCCTGCCTTTCTAAGAAGCAGGTCAAGTTCTTCATAGCCTCATCAGCTCTTATAGCCCAGCTTAAGGGACCCGCCCCCAACAGCTGGGCCCACAATCTCTTCACTTATGTTCTTTTCAGGAATGTAATGTATACTTCAACATGTTTAAGGCACTCACCATCTAGTCCTCAGAAGTCCCAATTTTCATCTCATAGCATTTTAAATACCAATACCAATTCTCATTTCCAAAAAACGTTCTCCATGGGAATTCTGAAAAAGAAAATAAAAAGAAGGACAAATCGGAACACAAAGAAGAAAATGAAATGCCTGTGGTCCTACTACCCAGAGAACCGCTGTTCCATCTTGGTTAATTTTCGTCATTTCTTCTTCTGTCCTCCTTTTCCTCCCTCCCTCCCTCCCTCCCTCCCTCCCTCCCTTCCTTCCTTCCTTCCTTCCTCCCGCCCTTCCTTCCTTCCTTCCTTCCTTCTTCTCTTCCTTTCCTTCTGCCTTCTTTTCTCCCTTCCATCGTCTTCTTATTTGCACACATATACATACCTAAATAATACTATAATGTTCTCCTTCTACACTCTGCTGTTCCTTTTCAGTCTTCTCTTCTAGATCTTCCTCATCTTTCTGACTCTAGATGTTAGTATTCTCATGGCTCACTCACCAGATATCTTCATCTACGCTCATTTCCATGGTGACTTCATCTCATCCCATGGCTTTAAAATCCCACCTATGTGGTGATGACTCTAGCTTAAACCACCTTGAATTTCAGACACATATATCTAAGTACTACTTGGCATTTCTGCTTGGATGTCAACTAGGCATGCCAAAAGGGAACTGATCATTTTTATGCCTCAATTTGCTCTTATTGTCCCTTTCCCATCACAGCAATGACAGCTCCATCCTTTCAGTTACTCAGGCCAAACATAACCACTTTGGTGTCATCCTCTCTGCTGTTTCTTTTGCACTATGCATCTAAACCATCAGCAAGTTTTGTTTTCTCTACCTTCAAAAGCCTTCCCCCCCAAAAAAAGACTTCCAGAAATCGAACTCCTTTTCATTGCTGTCAGCTACTACAGTATGTAAGCAAAGATTATTGCTTGTCTAATTGTTGCAGGCTCTCTTCTTACACCCTTGCCCCTCCCTGGCAGTTTGAGTGATTCTTTTAAAACGTTAGTGATTATTTTAACAGTCATTCCTCTCCTTGAAATTACCCAGAGCTTCCTACTCACACACAATAAAATCCCCAGTTTTTACTATTGCCTCCAAATCCCTGGCCCTGTGTGTTCTGCATCCCTAACCCAAACCTCTCTCTGGTCTCATCCACTATTTTCTGTTTTCTTTGTTCTAGCAGGAAACTTGTCCTCCTCCTGATTTCTGTGGTCTCCGAGGCAGCAGCTCAATTTTGCACTTGGGTGCCCTCCTGGGACTACACTGTGGGTCATTCCCACTCCCATGGGCTGTGCTCAACCTCCCAGATGCCCAGGCTGTGTCTCCTGGTGCCAGTTTCCTGAAAGTTGCCATCTTCTCTCTTATCTTTCTCACTTTTGTTGGGTTACATTGCCTGCCTCTCCAAAGAAAAATTATTCCTTGTTCCCATGTGGTCCTTTCTCCCCCAGAGTAATTTTTGTCTACTCGACCCTTTACTGTCTCACCCCTCACCCCATTTAAAAACCATACTATTATTGTTGTGCTTTCAGGCAGTCTGTTTATAAGAATAGAGTTACAATTATAATCATAAAAAAGCAAAGAGTATTTCTATGACTTTGGTCCGACATTCTGAAGGAATCTACGCTCTCTCAAATTCCTTGCAGATTGGCCTAGGAGAAATTTAGGATGGTCAGAGCTGGGAGTCTAGAATCAATGCCTTTCCTTTTCCACTTCACTTACTCTGGGTCATTATGGTAAGGTCCACGTACTACTAATGCCCAAAGTGGCAGATATAACACTGATGCTGACTGAAGGCACTGCTGTTCTTCTGGAGCTGTCAATGCCCAAGGCCAAGGAAGCCAACAGTTCCCCCCAGTTCCCTGATGTTTAATACTGAGGACACCGAAGTTGCTGCCATCACAACCAAAACACTCAGCCCTCGCTGTTGCTGTTGCAGCTTCCACTGTCCCAGTGGCTTTATGGCCTCTACCTCTTTTAACTACTCATGCTCTGTTTTTGCAACTCATGCCTATTAAGCCTGAGTTTTGAGTAGCCATTTCTGTGGCAGACGCTGTACACACCGTCACACACGCATAACACCTGCGTTCATTTATTTTAACCAGGGGTCTAGCAGGCATAAACAGAGGCCCTGGGGGCACAGCAGTGAGCAAAGCAGGTGAAGTCCTTGCCCTCACGGACCTTGCCTTCTAGCAGCTGAGGCAGACAATAATACACATAACTTACTACTTGCCATGCTGTGAAAAAAAATAAAGCAAGCTAAGGTGGGAGAGAAGTACATTGATATCCTAAAACAACTATTTTGACCTTCTCTTGACTCTCAAGCCAATATATGGCATATATATATGTATCAAACTCTGTAGTGTCAATTAAAGAAACTTCTTACGCAGCTGCAATCAGTGAAAGCATTAGACCCCGACAAGATATAGTCTCATAGCAACCAAAAACTTTAAAACTTGCCTCAGAGCAAGATTTGAGAAGTCACGGGAAACATGCAATCATATTTTTTAAGATACCAGTTTCCAAATCCAAGTGACGGAAGGACCAAAAATGAGTTAGAGTACAGGTGAAGTTTTTAATCTAGTCTTCCCACTATCTTTCATATAAAAGTGAAAATGACTTTGGATGAAGCAACTTGGGCACAACCCACAGCAGAGCTTTTTATCTGGATTTAGAAGCTAAGCTGTGGGAGCTTTTAAAGGCCTTGGGTTACAAGAGAGAAAGTGGTAGTTACTGCGCTTGGCAGACTAGTAGGGAGAGAAAGGGTACTTTCATCCCCACTGGGGAGCCAAGTCCAGCCTGGAAGGCCATCTCAGTACACCCTGCAGGACCCTGCACTAGTCTCTCTCATCACTTATGAGCTGAGATTTAGACGTGCTGCCCAGCTGAGACATGATGGGGTGGCCATAAGGCCTGAGGCAAATCAACCAACAACTAAACAATTGATTCTGAGATGATTTCTATCATCCAGTCTTTGATAGAATGGGAGGTAGAGCAAGGAAAACACTTTGAGTTGAAATTTTCTTTTCTTTGTGTTTTTACTTTCTATGTTTATGCATTATTAAAATGAAATTATTCTGTATTGGATCAGTTACAGGAAACTACTTATATAATAATTAATATTTACTTTCAAAAATTGTCAGAATTCATAGACTTAGTATTGTCAGTCCAGGCCCACTTATTCTAACAAATGGGAGATGCCATTCTCAATGGTCATAATTTGGCAATAGCAAAGAAAAATGAAGTTTAATTTTAACTGTGTTGCATTATAAAAAAGCGAGTTAAATGTACACAGTCTTGAAAATAAAGTCAGATTTTTTGACATCTTGAAGAAGTTTGCAAATAAATTAGACTCTTCAATAAAATAATTTTTAATAAGAATATAGTGATGTTAATTCTCTATCAGAAAGGAGTACTTAAAAAAGAGTACTAGAAGCCATTGAAGTCTTTTTTCAAGCAAGACCACTTTAGCTCATGGAGAGGCAGGATTGTGTGGTGGTGACCAGGATAGATTAGTGCTGGATTTCAGGGTTTGAAACCTCACCCCACTTCTTCCCAACCATAGGACCATGGATAAGCTTCTTCACCCCTCTGTGCTTCGTTTTTTCCAAATGCAAAATAGAGATAATAATGGTACCTACCTAACAGGGTTCTTATACGTTAAAATAATTATTAGACAGAATATACCTAGAAAACTGTTAAATAAATAGTAGTTACTGCTATGGCTACTAATCATTATTAGTTTTATCTCTCATGTTGTATGACATGAGTGAATTATCACCTGAAATCCCAAGACACAACAGCATAAAGCAAATAAATTCAGAGACAAACATAAGGAAATCTAGTATGTCAAGAGCACTGATGAATAAGAAGGATGTAGAAAGGGAATTCCTTAAATCTCTGAGTTTTATTAAATATAAGGGTTAATCATGAAGGGTAAAAAAGATCAATTAGGTGAGAAAATGATGTTATACGACTCCTTGGGAAAGACAAGAACACAATTTGTCCCCAGTTTTCTCCTTGAGGTATAAGTAAATGACAGTTTTATTTTGTGCCTACTAAATTAAGTATGTGAAAAAGTGCTTTTTTGTATTGACTTCAAATTGACTCTTCCAATACTCTTAATATGTATAATTTAACAGAATCCTAGGATCTATCAATTAATATTACTTTGGAGAGCTCCGTTTTCTATTCCACATTTCTATTTCTAAATGTGGCTATACAGTCTCTCTAAAGCCACACCTAATTCAGATTCAGAAAGAAAGTGCTGAAAATTATAGAGGAGCACCTACTTTCATCAAGTCCCTTGTATGTACTTTACAGAAATATACTTAATTCCCAAGATAACACTGTGAGATAACTATCATTATTCTTGGAATATTGGGAAATTAAGTAGCTTACCTACTATTACCCAAATCGAAAATGATGCATGTTCTCTTGATTGAATGGGCTTGTTGATCATAAATACAGTGCAACTGTAATTCAACAACAGTTATTCAAAGAGCATAGATTTCTTGATTCAAAAACTTTTGCTTCATTACTTACTAACTGTGTTTATTTGGCAAGTCATTTAACCTTTTTGATCTTTACTTTCTACTGTATTAAATGAGGCAAAGACCAGCTGCCTACTTCAAAGAATTGTTAGGAGGATCAAGTGAGATGATGAGTAGAAAATGCTTCAGAATCAGACAGCTCTAGTTTCAAATCCCTGCTTTACCACTTAGGAACTTGGCCAAGTTATCTCAACTCTCGGCACCTAAGTGTTCTGATGAGCAAAATTGGGTGAATTGTGCCTGCTTTTTAAGGTATAGTTTTTGAGGTGAAGTACCTAACTCAAACACTAAAACTTCATAGATGGTTGTGGTTAATATATATTTTTTATAATTTAAAACATTTTATACATGTATTCCTAGGGGGCTCAATCTACTCATAACACTGTAATTATTGAAACTGTAAATTTGAAAATGTGGGACATTTCTGAACACATGGCAAAAATCAAAATCTAAAATTTTACCTATATTTTGTGTATAAATTGTCATACTAGAAGACTTTTTCAAAGGGTCTAAACACTTAAATAAGTAATTTATATGCAACGCCCACCTCACTTAAACCCTGCGAATGGAAAGGTTGTGTGACCTATTGCCAGGATGAATTACCATATTTGATAAAGGCTAGTTGTGCATGTTTTTTGTAAATTGAAAACAGAAAATGTAAACAGAAATGCAGATCCAGCTGGTGGTAGACTGACAATGTTTCACAAAATTATTCTCTCCGTTTTCCTTGTTAACAGAGTTTTGGCTGGGTACACAGCTGCCCAGCTAGAACTTTCATTCCCCATCCTTCCTTGCAGCTTGGTATGGCCATATGATGATGTTCCTACCAATGGAATATGAGCAGAAGTGAGTGTGCCCCTTTCAGGTCTGTCCTTAAAGCACTGCACCTGCACTCCTTCTGGCTCCCTCCCCCTTCCCTCTACAGCATGGTGACCACTGAACCATATTTGGAAGCTACACGTTAAGATAGCAAGGTTGCTTCTTAATTCTGGGTTCCTGGGAAGTCTTCCGGAGTGGAGCTGCCCCACATTCCTGGACAGTTTCATGGAAGAGACTTAACATCTCTCTTATTTAAGGATGGAAATGGGATCTCTCTGTTATAGGAACTCCAACTTTGCTATAACTAGTACATAATTAAAGTCAGAATGTGGGCAACCAGCCTTTCTCTTGTTCTTGGTCTTTTTCTGAGAGGCATGACTCTTATCCAAGAGAAACTTACAAAGCAGAAGCAATTATTATGGAAAAAAGCATTAAGGTTAAGTTCAATTTACAGTTAACAAAGGTGAAATGAAGGTTTGTATTGAATTATTTGACAGCCTAAATTTTCTTTGCCAAAACATGAAGAGCCAAAATGTGCCATAAACAATAAAGTGTGGTTCCAAAGCACATAACCTTTCCATTACTGAAACTGTTATCTTTATCTTATCTCAGTTAGTCTAAGGTGGGCTTTAGTAGCATAATTCTGGTAATTGTGGCCTTGTGTTGGCTGGGGAGAACTTACAGGTGGTGACTAAATATGCAAGTAATTTGAGAAGTTTCTGCCTTAAATGTTTTACAGACTTGAACTTTCTCTTTCTATAAGATTATGGTTATTTCTGCTCCCAGCAAAAAAAAAAAAAAAAAAAAAAAAAAAAAAAAATGCTCAATAATTGTTTTGAGAAAGACTGAGTATATGATGCAGAAATGTTATCAATGCAGTAGATAATTGTTAAATATTCAGTGAACATCAGTGAGAAGAGAAAAATCATGCTCTCCACCCTAAAAAAATTAAAAATGCTTTCTCTTTTGTCACTCTTTCCCAAAATGATTTAAGAAATCTGCTTTACAGTTTGCAATGCTAGTTGAGAGTCACTTCTGGGGAAAGTACATAATTAAAAAGATAGTACATAGTCTATTAGCATAAATTAATGATCCCAAATAAGTATTTAAATTATGGGGCTGAAATCAGTTGTGTGATTTCTTAATGGTGATGGAAGCCACTAAAACAGTGATACCTATATCCATAAGAAAAAGGAAATATGAAGTATCAAATTCTTAAAAGTAATTTTTAAACATTAAAGAGCCCTAGTCTTCCTCTTCATCACATAGGCAGCACCTTTGAAGTAAACGAATCTCTAATTTGATCAGTGTTTTGGAATGCAGATCACAGTCTGACCCAAACTAGCGTCTGATGGTTAGCTGTATCATAAGCTCCATGGCCTCAGTTCTGGGGATATGCTCAGAATTTGCAGTTCTCTGGAGGCTGGGAGCAGGAAATATCTGAGTCAAGCAGAAGGCTGCCTTTCCATCTTTGTAGCTCCAGCAGTTCAAATTAAGAGTTCAAAGCATCGTACATCAGAGAAAGGACTTCTAGAATTCAGTAGTTTTCAAGGCCAAATGAACACTATGGTTATATTTTTAGGGGTGATTTTTCATGGTGAAAGATTGAGTTAGAAAGTTTTTCAGTACAATTGGTTTCCTTTACAATCCTTTGAGGTCTGAGAAGGAGTCCACAGACTTTATCAGATTGCCAAGGAATCCACAGCACAAAATGTTTAAGAAGCCCTGATGTAGAGTGTTGGCAGCTAGCAGGTATTGGCTGGAGCTCAGCACTCCTTTCAACGAGGCTGGAGCTGAGAGCTGGATCCTACTTCTATCAGGGAACCAGCTCTGTAAGAGTCAAGTAGGACCCTGGAGTTTGGTATGTTCTCAGGTCCCCAGAATTCAATTTAACACCCTTCATTCCTTCTCTCCCTGACCAACATGCACATTTACTGTGGCTAGTAGAACACACTCCACAAACAGCTTTAAAAGCCTTGTTTTACACACTGAATTTCTCACCATTGACTTCTAAGTGGTCAGTATAATGTCTCTGTAAACTAAGCTTGATGTAAATACAGATTCAACATTATTTTATAGGAAAAACGATCAAATGTCTAATTGGTGATCCTACCAGTGAGATAGTTCGTTGTCAATTTTTAAACAGTCTTCTCTATTGTCCTGTTGTTTTCTGAGAATTTAATGCTATCTTCATGGGTTGTGTTGATGGGGACATATTTTAGGCAAAAAATCTCAACTATAGTGTTTTATAAACACTTGGAGAACAACCAAACTTTGTTTATGCTTTGCTGAACGGTTCCTGTCGTTTATAAATCCATTTAAGTTTGAAAAGGAAATTTAATTTATACATCTTTAACTGGTTTACCCATCTAAAACTGGTTTGTGAAAATCCATTCAAAGTCCAGTCTGTTTTAATATTTTTCCCTATCTTTTGCCTTTCAGTAGCATGCAAACAGTCCTACTTCACATTCTTTCATTCCAGTTAAAATGCAGAATTTCCAGTGAAGTGGAATCACTGGAAGGAAGTCCTGTGGGGCTGAGGAAACCTAGGTTCAGATACAACTCTAGAATCTACCAGCTGTGTGCTGGAGAGATTTGGCCACATTCTGTAACCTGATGTTTCTTAACTTGGGGACAAATTATAAACACCCAAAAGCTTTAATATATGATTACCCAGGTCCCCATAAAATATCATTACCCCAGGTTTGGGTTTAAGTAGTTTGGTGTGGAGGCCTAGGTCGCCATATTTTTTATGTCTTTTAAAAATTATTTAACTATAGTTGATTTATAATATCGTGCTAGTTTCAGGTGTATAGCTTCAGATTCTTTTCAATTATAGGTTATTACAACATACTGAAGATAGTTCCCTGTGCTATACAGTAAGTCCTTGTTGTCCATCTATTTTACATATAGTAGTGTATATCTGTTAATCCATTACTCCTAATTTATCCCTCCCTCTCCCCTTCTCCCTTTGGTAACCAAAGGTTTGTTTTCTATGTCTGTGAGTCTGTTTCTGTTTTGTAAATAAGTTTATTTGTATTATTTCTTTTAGATTTCACATATAAGTGAGATCATATAATATTTGTCTTTCTCTGTCTGACTTCACTTGTACAATAATTTCTATCCACCCATGCTGCTGCAAATGACAATATTTCATTCTTTTTTTAGGGCTGAATAATATTCCAATGTAGTGTGTGTGTGTGTGTGTGTGTGTGTGTGTGTGTGTGTGTATACACACCACATCTTCTTTATCCATTCATCTGTCGAAGGACATTTAGGCTTCTTCCATGTCTTGTAGGCCTCCATAGTTTTGGAAAGCTCCCCTTGTTGATTCTAGTGGGCTGCCAGTGTTGATAGATTATTTGGGTTTCAACACCTCCATGTGATCAAAAAGAAAATTAGCTAATACTTTTATATCCTGCGGTTATTATGAAAATCTATGGAAATAATGTATTTCAACATTTAAAACATAAAACACTATAAAATTAATGATGATGAGGCAACATGACAGAAGATTTCTGTATCTCTTGGTCAGCATTGCCTATGTTTGAGTGAGGAAAGCCACTTCAAAATATCTAAAGAGCAAAGGTTTATTGTTATCATTATTACTGTTTTGTTCCTTCACTTATTTGTAAATTCATGGCTTATTTATGATTTCTCATAGAATAAATGATAAGCATAATTTTATAATATTGGTAACATAAGAAAGATTATTTTTATTATTTATTAGAACATTTAACAATCAGAAACTACTTTAACATTATCATGAGGTTGACATTTTGGTCACCATGTAAATGTGTTTATAATGAATGACTTGGATTTCTTCAGCAATTTGATAGTCTTGCGTAAGACTCATGGGTTATTTTTGCTTATTTGCTTTTGTTGATATTAGAGCAAGAAGAATATGCCCTCTAGGTTACTGGCTACATAGTATCATTCGAGGAAGTGCCTTGGGTCAGGTTCCTCAGCAGCAGAGCCTGAGCTGGGGCTTTGGGTACGGGTGATTCAGTGAGGAAGTGTTCCCTGGAGAAAGGGAGTAAGGAAAGTCAGCTTGGGCAAAAGGAGCAGCTAAGCAGTGATGTGCTCTCAGGAGAACTCTAGCTTCAGTCTGCTCCATAGGGAGCTTGGGAGCATCCAGAGCACCACAGAGCTTGTCCCACCTGGGCCGAGGGGGACAGCCTTTTGTACCCCAGGGGCAGTCAGATTTTGAATGAGGACAGTTCTCTGGAGAAGAGAGGCAGCTGTGCACCACAGCAGGCAGACTTACTACAGCGGGAATGTGTATACTGGCTGATAAGTGAGGCCTGGAAAGAATACCCACAGCATTGCATCCCCTGCTCCAAATATTATTCTCCCATCTGCCATTTGTGTTAATAGTTTCATTCTCTTGGATATTTAAGAGTCTTTGGTAAAATGAAAATATCCTTTGTATTGGTCACACCTTAGGGTGATACCTTAGCTGTCAAGGTAGAAAAGACAGATGTTTATTGAGCACCTACTAGGTTTTAGTCACTGTGACATACTATCATCATTCACAAATATTTTCTTACATAATTCAAGGGATGCTTTAGTGAGAAATATTTGATGGCCTGAGATCAAAATATGTCAAGAAAGATATTTGAAGAAGAGGAGTATTTGCAAGGGAGATAAGACTAAACTCTTCGAGGACATGTACCAAATGTTAATATTTTTGTGTATTTCCAGAGCAACATAAAAATTATTCAAGAAATCTATACTAAACACATCAATAAATAAATGGCCCTAGGAAATAGAATGATAACAGAGAATATCTACTAGCAGAATTTTGTCTGCTCACAATTTTTCCCAGAGTTAGGAGGAAAAACAGAATCCAAAAGATAGGGATTAGATTGAGACAACAAAATACAGAAACCTACGTAAAAAATGGCACTGGTGCTGCATAAGGACAGAGTTCTCTTCCATAATTTTTTAAAAATGAAAATCTAGTGTTATTCTGAGGTATTTACTCTAAAAGGTGATTGATTTAATGCAATACCCTATAAATTACTAATTGTGTCAATATTCTGTAGATTCCTCCTTTGCTAGCCATGGTTGGAGCTTTGTTGATTTGATAATCACAGTGGAAAACATTTGTTCATTTCCTTACAATCTTCCAGGCAGAATGCCCATCAGATTTTCATCAGCTTTGCAAACACACTCTTCTGGCATGGAACATGATTTCATTAAAGTGATGGAACTTTCTTCCGGGGTTACATGAAACACACTGCAGGTGTGAGTTGGGGTTTTTTTCATCCCCTGCACTGCACTAACATCCTTATAAACTCCAGTCTGCTGTCTAATCAAAGGAGGCTTCAGAAAATTCACCGTTTTTCTGTCATCAACAAATCCCTCTAGTAATAAAAATGGCTGATTTCTATCCTTGGAGTACTGGTGTTTTCTCTTTTTTTTTTTTAATCCTTACATCTCAGTACCAGATAGATCACAAATTTGCAAAAATAAACAGTCATGTATTCACTTCCTCATTTCTATCATCTTGCAGCTGTCTGAAAACCATCATCTTCTCCTGTGGGCCTACTCAACCATTTGAAGTCTGCAGTATTTTCCATTCAAAACATTAACACATAAGCAAGCATTTTATTAAAAATTAGTAAAATGGCAAGCAGCTAAAGATATTTTGAGCTCAGAAATACAGATGTGAATATGCCCTTCATCTAGGAAAAAAGTACTGTGATAAGCCACAGGCTCCTTGGAATTCCTCTTTTATGGCTTATAGATTTACAGCAATCTGTTTATAGCCGCTCCAGAGTCGCTGTGATGCTCTGCTGAGGGAACCAGAATGGCTTGGATTAGTCCAGGTCTCTGGTCAGGGAGCAGAGTAAAGCAATTTTGTATCTGGTCAGGGAGCAGCGTAAAGCCATTTGCTATTAAACACAAGGTTGGCCTCACTCCAGTACCCTCACCTCCTAGTTCTCTACCTTTTCCCTTCCCTGACCCATGTGAGTGATGGATTTAACATGCCGAAGAGCATCCTACAGGTGGGCTATCTAGGTGAAGCAGAATCCTGGCAGAGCAGCTGTAACTCCAGGGCACAGTTAACTCCCTCTCTCTCCTGAAAGAAGCATATTGCAATGGAATAGGAGAAGATTCGAAATCATAACAAGATGGGTACTCTTGAATTGACTGTAGTGCTTACCGTTCCTGATTCCTTCAGAAATGTTGCTCCTCTGACTATTATAAGTACCACACGACCTGTGACATGTACAGGAATGCATCACCACACTGCAGATGCTCAAACCAGCATATCAGCAGGCCGCTCACAAAAGTGGTCAACAATTCACCACTGATTGCTACGCACAGCCACAAGGGGAAGTGATAGCAGCAGGGACACGACTAGAGAGGGGTTAGAAGACCTGATTCTACCTGTGCGCCGTGGATAAATCTTTCCAAGTTTTACTTCAACGTCATAAGACTGGATTAGATGATTTCTAAAGTCTCTGAACAGAAACTTAAAATCACAGAGCCTTATTTCAACAATAAACAAGTAATTAGTCCTTAGAGCTCAGTTAATAAAACCCTCTTGTAGACCCGGAGAAGTGAGGTCCGTGGAAATGCACATAGTGTTAGTGATGAGAACAGCATGGTGAACACGGGCTCCACTAGACACTCAGGGATTATCTCTAATCTTTTCAATAATTAAGAACCGTAAGTAATGATCTCCTTTTATAGGTGAGGAGACAGATTTCAAATGGTTAAATGACTTGACCAAGGTATCACATCAAGCTATATAGAGAACCCTTCTGTTGAAACCATGCATTTTCAAGTACACCACAGGTTTTGCTACATCTAGAACTAAAACACAGTCTCCTCCTCTTCAGGGCTTTTAAAATTCTATGAGTATCCCAAACGGCAAACAACAGGATACTGTAAATACATTATAGCATATCTACAGAATGCAACATCAGTAAGTAAAACTGACGTGACCCATTCAAATATATTGTTGAGGGAAAGACATACTATAACAAGTTGATATAAATGTATTTTTTTAGATATATAAATACATCGAAGTGTTTATAGAAGTTGAGTTTGGGAGGTAGAATTTGGGGTGAATTCTATTTTTTCTTTTTTCCTATGAGAGCTTCTAAACTTTCTACATAAGTTTCTAAATTATTCTACAGTGAATAACCATGACCTGTTGCTTAACTATGCTGAGCCTCAGTTTGCTCATCAGCAAAATGGGGATGATCATGGTACTTGTCTCATAGGGTTTGTTGTCTGGGTCATATGACAAAATCTTGTAAAATGCTCAGCCTAGTGCCTGGCCCATTGCATGCACTAAATAAACATTAGTCACTGAGAGAAAAAGAAAACCTTGTTTTAAAATAAGTTCTTTTTCTCTTGAATTGGTGTCTAATGTATAATTTATTTTAAAAGACAATTAAGCTAAAATTAACCTTTAAATTCTTTGCAAGATTACCATCATTCTGGAAGAAAATTGTAGTCACTGGGAGGTATAGCTCAACCAAAGCTGGACTATAGCCTATTTTTATTGAGGCCGAGGCTTCAAGAAGTGATGTACTTGATGCTATATAATTAAAACATAAAAGTTACTGAAATGCAAGTGCAGCAGAGACTCCAACTGCAGACTAAACTGTGTTGTTTACCCTAGGATTTAGGTTATGTTTCAGTGTGTCCAAGAGACTACTAAAGGCTACCTCTCATGCATCTATTTGCCTGGGGAACTGAGGATTCTTCTGGGAAAAAAAACTACGGGAATAAAGTACAGACACTCCCGTCTGAATAAAAAAACAATGGGCAGGTTTACAGGAGAAAGTTGATTTTGAGGTGTGTTTATTACACTTTGGATGAGTAAGTAGATGGTCCGACTGACCAAGATTCAAGGAGAGATGGTCAGAGCTGGCTTTAGAGGAGGACAGGGAGTTATGTATGGAAATTTAACAAGGGTCTAAGGAGATTCCCTGGAGTGACAGTGTTCATGGATCGATGAATATACAGGCCTGCTAGTTGGGCCTATTTTAGAAAAGAAAATTTGCTTTCTTGTTAGGTAAATTCCAAAACCAGTTAATGTGGTCTCCGGGATCGAGGGGATATTCTTAGAATCCCAGAGGATGCTAAATCAGGAACACTGTTCCCTCACTAATCTACCTAAAAAAAAAAAAGGTGCTGCACAAAACCCTCTGCTCATGTTTTCATTTTTCCCAGTGTCTTTTCGGGCTGAGCCCTGACAGATAGTTGAACGACTGCCCTTTGGACAGTGGCTGCAGAGAGTTGAGCAAAGGGCCTGGGAATTCTGAAATATGGATCGGATGACATTCTTATAAGTTAATTATCTTGAGTTCTCTAACATTCTTTTATCTGTCAACATTATCATATTAAAATTTTATCATGCCTGAAATGTTTACTCCTGCAGTGAAAATCACTCCAGGTTGCAATTTTCCCCTTTCTCGAATATACTGCTATTTCTCAAGACTTTTTTTAAAAATACATCTTTATTGGAGTATAACTGCTTTACAATGTTGTGTTAGTTTCTGCTGTACAACAAAGTGAATCAGCTATATGTATACATATATTCCCATATCCCCTCCCACTGGAGCCTCCCTCCCACCCTCCCTATCCTACCCCTCTAAGTCGTCACAAAGCACAGACCTGATCTCCCTATTCAGCAGCTTCCCACTAGCTATCTATTTTACATTTGGTATGTATATATGTCAATGCTACTCTCTCACTATGACCCAGACCCCCCTCCCACCCCTGTGTCCTCAAGGCTGTTCTCTACATCTGTGTCTTTATTCCTGCCCTGCCACTAGGTTCATCAGTAAGATGGCTGTTTTTATTTCATCATCCATCATGATAAAAACTGGCATAACCTGGAGCTTGACTGTTTACTATTCCTGGATTAGTGTTTCTTATGGTGACACACCTATTTCATTGAGTAAAATTCTAGGCTGCAGTAGGCTGGGGGCTGTGACGTCAGCATTCAGAAAAAGGACACATAACAACCATGGTGCAATGGCAGTCAATTTTCAGGGTTTTCCTGGTCTCACTAGGAACAGATCTTTACCATAAACGTCACAGGGGTATGTATCTTGGTTTTATAGGAAATCACACACCTCTGGGTGTGTGATCTTGTGATGCTCTGATCATTGTCTGCTAGAGAAGAGATCTCAGTCTTCCTCTCCCACATGTTCTTGGAAGGACCTAATACCTTGTACAGCTGTACTCTGTCTCATTTCTATATCTAAAGAGAGGAGATGGGTTAATAGCTGTATAGACAGAAAATTGTTTTCAGAAGGAGTTGGGAACAGAGCTGTAAAACCATAATGTCTTCCAGACCAACTTTTTGTCATTCAGTCATTCATAACAGACACTCAATGTTATATTCAGACAGAGGACTTTTCTCCCCTTTTCCAATTCCCCTTTAGAGACTGACTTCTTTTAATAATATCTCTTCATACTTGGCTTCTCAAGCAGGAGCCCCATCTTAATATTTTTGAAAGCGAGCTCTCTCTATCAATTGTCTTGACTCAAATTTTCCTGTATTGGCTCATCTCTTCCATGTATGATAATTTTAGATTCTCAGATCACTTTTTCTTCTCATATCTCTTCTGTCTTCAGAATCACCTATCCAAAATATCTTTGTTAATACTTGGCACCTACATCAATTCTCCAGTGGCACATTGGGTTTCCGGGTCCCCTCAGTTGTGTGACTTCCCTTCTACTTTCTTGCCTGCCTTCAGAACCACATCATTTGAATCTGTTTTAAAATTCCTTGGCTTTTTTTCAGTTTTCCTTGTTAAGTAAAGTTCCCTTTATGATCAAGTTCCAACTCTTCATGACTTTTTAGAGAAAATATGTGCTTGTCATTCATGTCTGTAAAGTTATTCTTATTTCACTGAGCCGGTCTCAATTTATTCATCTTGGTTTTTTTTTGTTTGTTTGTTTCTTTGTTTGTTTGTTTTTCTTTAGGTCAGTCATCTGTATTTATACACATATCCCCGTATTCCCTCCCTCCCTCAACTCCCCCCCAACCTCCCTGTCCCAGTCCTCTAAGGCATCATCCATCCTCGAGTTGAACTCCCTTTGTTATACAGCAACTTCCCACTGGCTGTCTATTTTACAGTTGGTAGTATATATATGTCTATGCTACTCTCTCACTTAATCTCAACTTCCCCTTCACCCCCTGTCCCCCCAAACCTCAAGTTCTCCAGTCCATTCTCTGCATCTGCATCCTTATTCTTGTCTTGTCACTGACTTCATCAGTACCATTTTTAGATTCCATATATATGAGTTAGCGTACAATATTTGTCTTTCTCTTTCTGACTTACTTCACTCTGTATGACAGACTGTAGGTCTATCCACCTCATGACATATAGCTCCATCTCATCCCTTTTCATAGCTGAGTAATATTCCATTGTATATATATGCCACATCTTCTTTATCCATTCATTTGTTGATGGGTATTTAGGTTGCTTCCTTCCTTTCTTTTTAATTTATTTCTCCTCTGATCTTCATTATCTCCCTCCCTCTGCTCACTTTGGGGTTTCTTTGTTCTTCTTTCTCCAATTGTTTTAGGTGTAAGGTTAGGCTGTTTATTCGATATTTTTCTTGTTTCTTAAGTCAGAACTGCATTGCTACAAACCTCTCTCTTAGAACTGTCCTTGCTGCGTCCCATAGGCCTTGGGTCGCTGTGTCCCCATTGTCGTTTGTCTCCAGATAGTCCCTGATTTCCTCCTTGATTTCTTTAATGATTTCTTGGTTGTTTAAGAGTGAATTGTTTAGCCTCCATGTGTTTGTCTTTTTTGCAGTTTTTTTCCTGTAATTGATATCTAGTCTCATGGTGTTGTGGTCTGAGAAGATGCTTGATATGATTTCAATTTTCTTGAATTTACCGAGGTTTGATTTGTGACCCAAGATGTGATCTATCCTGGAAAATGTTCCGTGTGCACTTGAGAAGAAAGTGTATTCTGTCATTTTTGGATGGAATGTCTTATAAATATCAATTAAGTCGAGATGGTCTAATGTGTCATTTAAAGCTTGTGTGTCTTTATTTTCTGTTTGGATGATCTGTCCATTGATGTAAGTGGGGTGTTCAAGTCTCCCACTATTATTGTGTTACTGTCAATGTCCCCTTTTATAGCTGTTAGCATTTGCCTTATGTATTGAGGTGCTCCTATATTGGGAGCATAGATATTTACAATTGTGATATGTTCTTCTTGGATGGATCCCTTGATCATTATGTAGTATCCTTCCTTGTCTCTTTTAATAGTCTTTACTTTCAAGTCTAAGTTGTCTGATATGAGTATTGCTACTCCAGCTTTCTTTTGACTTCCATTTGCATGGAATATCTTTTTCCATCCCTTTCCTTTCAGTCTATATGTATCCCTTGGTCTGAAGTGGGTTTCTTGTAGGCAGCATATAGAAGGGTCTTGTTTTTGTATCCATTCAGCCAGTCTGTGTCTTTTGGTTGGAGCATTTAATCCATTTACATTTAAGGTGATTATTGACATGTGTGTTCCTATTACCATTTTCTTAATTGTTTTGGGTTTGTATTTGTAGGTGTTTTCCTTTTCTTGTGTTTCCTATTTAGAGAAGTTCCTTTAGCACTTGTAAGGCTGGTTTGGTGGTGCTGAATTCTCTTAACTTTTGCTTGTCTGGAAAGCTTTTGATTTCTCCATCAAATCTGAATGAGATTCTTGCTGGGTAGAGTATTCTTGGCTGTAAGTTTTTCTCTTTCAGCACTTTCAGTATATCCTGCCATTCCCTTCTGGCCTGCAGAGTTTCTGTAGAAAGGTCAGCTGTTATCCTTATGGGTTTTCCCTTGTATGTTATTTGTTGCTTTTCTCTTGCTGCTTTTAATATTTTTTCTTTGTGTTTAATTGTCGTTCGTTTGATTAATATGCGCCTTAGTGTATTTCTCCTTGGGTTTATTCTGTATGGGACTCTCTGTGCTTCTTGGACTTGGTGAATTATTTCCTTTCCCATGTTGGGGAAGTTTTCCACTATAACCTCTTCAAATATTTTCTCAGACCCTTTCTTGTTTTCTTCTTCTTCTGGGATGCCTATGATTCGAATGTTGGTACGCTTAATGTTATCACTGAGGTCTCTGAGACTGTCGTCTATTCTTTTTATTCTTTTTTCTTTTTCCTGCTCTGTGGCAGTTATTTCCCCTATTCTATCTTCCAACTCACTTATTCATTCTCCTGCCTCAGTCATTCTGCTGATTATACCATCTAGGGTATTTTTAATTTCAGTTATTTTGTTATCCATTGCTGTTTGTTTGTTCTTTAGTTCCTCTGAGTTCTTATGAACTGTTTCTTATACTTTATTTTGTTATCGAGATTTTGTATCATTTTTACTATCATTACTCTGAATTCTTTTTCAGGCATTTTTCCTATTTCCTCTTCATTTATTTGGTCTTCTGGGTTTTTTTCCTGCTCCTTTGCCTACATGGTGTTTCTTTGTTTCCTCCTGGTAGTCCAAACTTTTGGGGTTGCTTGTCACAGCAATACAGGGGTTTATAGAAGACTGTCCAAGCCCCAGACTAATGGCCGAGTGTTGGGTCAAACAAATACTTAGTCTGAATTGAAACTTCTGAGATGCTGAAGTTCATTTCCTCCTACCTCTTCACACATCACACTTCAGCAAACAGTTGCCCTCATTCAAAGAAAGGAGAAAGTGGGGACGACTGCATTGGCGGAGAAGGTGACAACCTCTTCCGTCGGGCTGGGGGCAGAGAAGGGAACAGCTGGCCTCAGCCTTGAATCACAACCAAAGGAAAAGAGCACATCAATCTCATCTTGTTTTCAATTTCTCTACTGGCATTTTTCTTGGGCAGTTTTTTCCTCACTATTTTAAAGTTTTAAGCCCTAGCCTTCTAGATGGGGGCAAACCTACATTCTTAAGAAGAATCTTTTTTTTTTTTTAATAAATTTATTTGTTTTTTTATTGACTGCATTGGGTCTTTGTTGCTGTGCATGGGCTTTCTCTAGTTGTGAAGAGCAGGGGCTTCTCTTTGTTGCGGTGAGCAGGCTTCTCATTCTGGTGGCTTCTCTTGTTTTTGAGCACAGGCTCTAGGCACATGGGCTTCAGTATTTGTGGCATGTGGGCTCAATAGCTGTGGCTCACAGGCTCCAGAGGGCAGGCTCAGTAGTTGTGACGCACGGGCTTAGTTGCTCCTCAGCCTGTGGGGTCTTCCTGGACGTGGGATTGAACCTGTGTCCCCTTCATTGGTAAGCAGATTCTTAACCGCTGTATCACCAGGGAAGTCCCAGAAGAATCCTTGCTAATGTTTTCGGGAAACAGTAATATGCAAGGGCAGCTGCCTCTGCCACAGACCTTTGTTTTTGCTAAGAACTACATAACTACCCACATCAACTTTATTTATCAGAAAAACACAGCCAGTCCTTCCCCCTTTCCCAGAGAAAAAAGAACCAATGGGATTCCAAGGAATAACTTACCGCTGTAAGTCTTTATGTCTCTCTTTCACTCTATAAATGGCTTTTCTTCCTGCTGGCTCACCCTTTCAGTGTTTTTCAGGCTTATATAAAAGCTGTCTTTTTATTTTCCTTTTCCTTGATAATGTTGCATTTGTCTTGTGAGCTGTTTTTAGGCTGTTTACATATATTTCGTGGCAGGTAAGGAACTATTTGACCAGAGACTTCAGCTGAAACTACTAGTCAGGATTCTTACACAGAGCTAGGGTGTTAGATGAGGGCTTAGATGGGTTTTTGTTCTAGATTGTGTCTGATCTGTTCTACTCAAACTTGCAGCGCATTAAGAAGTAATTTTGTAATGAAATTGCTTATCAGAAATAAAATCATGCCACTGAAAAGTTTTAGAACTAAAAGGAACCTGGGTACTCTAACTCCCTCATTTTAAGGTGAGGAAACCAAGGTGCAGAGAGGTTGCTTGTCCAGGCTCACAGACAGCAGGCGGCAGAGGCAACAGTGCTCCGTGAGCTTTAGTGACATTCATTCAGTATTCAGGTGCTTAACATCAGATCATGTTCCAGATACTTGGGGCGTATTTCTCTCCCACGCCTTGCCCATTTTATCCATTATAAAGAAAGCTTTCTGACTTCTTAAAGGAAAATACTGGATTTTTTTTTGACATCTATGTTTCTAACATCACAAACCTAAATTATAATCTGGTGCAGTAATACTGTTTAGTATACATTTTATTTGTTTAGGAACAGCAATAAAATAAGGCCCAAAGCTATTGTTTCTTTTTTTTTTTTTTGTCTTCCTCAAATAGCTTTTCTCAAACTTTCCTGAGTCTACTCATCCCTCCTTCTTTCTGCTTTGATTGAACCTTCTAGCTTGCCACGCCTCCTCGCCTGTAGGTTGAGAAATATTCAGGTCAATATTGTATGCTAAATAGTATTTACTAAGCCTCTCGATGAGTGATCGTGGACACAGACAGGCTTTCATGGAGTAGCCCCTTTTCTCTTTATTTTTGAAATTTGGGTGATGATCTTAGTATCTCTACGGAAGTGGAGCAGAGGGCATTTCTCTCACCCAAACCTACTGAGAGGGCATGAGTATTCACCTGTAACACTTTGTTGAAGAGGGTCTCCTATCCATGTATTTTGAATAAATCCCCCAAATGCTAGTGTTCCAACTTACAGGCCTGAGAGAAAACTAAAATTCCACTCTGTCTAACATTTTAATTTATAATTCTGGATCGCTTCTTATGTTCAATGATTTTCCTTAGACCATTAAACTGCTGCATTTAGAAGGGAGTGAACAGGGTACACTCTTTTGAGAGCCATAGTGTGAGATGTATTCAGAAGTCCTGTGACTTGACCTAAGCGATGAAGGAAGCACGTTGTCAAGAATGCTGGCTTCCTAGGCTCTTCCTTCACTGAGCAGGTAAATGAAAATATTAGAGCATGGCTGACAGAACAGGAACGCCACTGGGCAGATCTTTCTTTGTGAGTAATGAAGCACTGTTCTTCCTAAATGTCAGGGTACTTCCAAACAGAGCAAATGCTTTCAGTGATCTTTTTCACATACCAGCTTCTCACTAGATACATACACACATTTCCAGACAGTGATTGTAAAGTACAGTCAAAAGGAGGAAGAGGTAAACTGCAGTGGATCCAGGCGTGATTGACTACTAGTACCAGAAATTCCAAAAGTTCAAAATAGCAACCGTGCTATCTCACTATTTGTTCTTATTAACAGGGGTGAGTGGAAGTAAACAGCAGTAATCCTAAGTCAGTTTCAGAGTCAGAGCCATCCTGCCTCCTTGAATCACAGAGAATTGATTCTAGGAAACCTCTGATTTCTGTGTATCAGGACGTTCCACTCCTCTGTTCACGCAGATACTAACACAATAATTTCAAACTAGAGTGTCAGATTGTTTTGATATTAGCTTTTATAAAAGAGAATCATTTTTAATATTCTTTCTTCTTTATATAGCAATTTTTATGTTTTATGTCTTTATATTGTTAACCGACACAATTTTATGAAGTTCAGGCTTACCTAGCATTCCTCTTTTGATTAATTTCATGTGGTATTTTTTTATCTGTTTAGCATTTATTAGATCTTATATATCTATTCTGGTATAATTTGTCAATAATATACTTAGAAATGTGGTTATGATTTGTTTTAATGTGATAAATTTCGGTCTTCGAGGCCCTGAAAATCTGGACTAAGAACCTGCATTTAGACACTGCTCTTCATAGCTTTACATGATCATCAGTATTATTGATAGGGAAGAGAGTGAGTTCATGTAATATTTTCTCCTTATATTATAAATAGTTCTGCTGCTTATTTAAAAATATATTATAAACTATGATCTTTTATCATCCTACTTTGCACATTATTTTTTGTATTGCCATAGATTTTATTTTAGAATGAGAGTGACCTTTCCTATCCAGGTTTTTAAATGTTTCAGTAAGTGTTCTGCAGGGGTTTTTTTTCTTTCTTATTCATCAACATTCCTTGTTCAGAATAATGCAAATAGGATAAGAGAAAAAGAGAGAGAGTATTGTATGCTTCTTGAAATAAAGGAAAAATTTTTGAACAGAAGTGACATGTAAAAAGAAGAAATAGACAAAGGGAAAGTGAATGACTATGATTTGAACTGTAATAAGAGATGAAACTAAGGTTCTGTATTTTTCATGATAATTAACATTGTAATTAAAAATTTTAAAGACTTTAAAGACATACTACACATTTCAAATAATGATCTTTTAAGTCTTCACCCTATTTGGATGGAATAAACTAATAAGAGAATTTCATTTTAGGACATCATTTTAGGAAAGCGTGATTTTAAGACTTTCAAGAGATTAAGATTCTATGTTTATGACAAGGAATCCAAAAGAACTGTATGCTCTGTGTACTCCCCCCATCCCCCCCCCCCCCACCCCCACGCCTGCCAGGGTGGGCTCACTGAGAGTAACATTGTTCTTAGAAGTAAGAGCTGAAGCTGGGTGGGAAGAAACACAAGGGAGGTGCAGAGTTAGAATGGAAATGAAAATTTTCTATCATTAGCTAGAAAAGCTCTTAGGGAACTGTCAAAACCTAACCTGGGGCTAGTCTCTGGGAAATTATGACCACTTTAGAAAACAGGAAAATGTCTAGATGATTGTTTCAAAACACATTAATCCCCAGCAACTTTGTATTCATAGTTAAGATCTCACAAAACTAATGCCTTCCCTCCACCACTCTGGCGCTGTTTACTCCCTGCTGGCTTCTGGTGCTGTCCTTGCTTTTCTCGCTCCACCTGGTGCTCTGGCTTTGCCAAATTCCCAGCAGCCTGACGTGCTCCAGTGTGATCTCACGTCGGCTCTGGCTCTCCTGTGTGATTCTGGTTCACCCACCCCAGACTCACCCCCCATCTAACTTCTTTCCCCAGCACTCCTCAGCTTGGAACCTTGTACTGTAACAAATGGCCTCCCTCCCTAAGAGAAACAGAACCCCCTTAATTCCCTGGAAGAAAGTAAGTGATCAGCTCTGCTCCTCCCTTCCTGGTTTCTTCCTTCTTAAGGGTCACCAGCTTAACTCAGCGATTTATTCTTACCTGCATTTCTGTGCTGCCATTCTTTGATCACACTGCCCACTATGGCATGCATTAACTTTTAAGGTCGCATATATTTCAAGGAAGGTTGAAAGAATTATGCACCCCTCTCTGCCATTCTCAGGCTTTAGGACACTCATGCATGACATCAGTCGCCCAACAGATTTATATTAGGGAACCAACTACGTACTCATAATTGTGTGTAGTTATAATCGTGATAGGCAGGTGGGGGCTTACAGGATAAATACATGAATGTTGCTGCCTTTAAGGAGCTTCTTTTAGTCTCGGGAAGATAAAAGATAAGTTTGTGGGAATGGACTGACCCTTTTGTGCAAAACATACACTCCTCCACTCCAGCACAGGAGCAGAGAAAAGCTCCCAGGAGGAGAAGCTCTGACAGAGGGGACTGCAATTCTGTCAAACTCTGACATCTTCCTAGTTGACATTGCTGTCTTCTGGTGTATTGCCCCTTCTGCCACTTTATTCTGTGTCACACCCCCACTTTCTTTAGGACAATCGTGCAACAAAGACCCCTTCTCATGTCCACTTTATCTAGCACAGTCTGGAATACATAAGATTTTCACTCTCAAAATGTATTATTGAATAGCAAGTAAAATAAAGTGTTAATAAACAACAACAATAAACCCTAACATCTTGTGGAGTGGTTTTCCGGTGGTGGTGCTGTCTGTGCCCGGAGGAGAGGGCAGAGAGGTGTGCAGAGTAAGTGCGTGTCGAGGGGGTTGTAAGTCATGAATAACACACTATATATAGTTCAAGGCCAACTCTTCCCTTCGCTCTTAGGAGCTCCAGCAGGAAAGTACAGTTTTCCAAGTCTAAGGAAACTAGCAAAAGTAAAGAGGTAATCTAAGCTAAAATCTTCCATAGCTTAGAGCAACATTGACCACAGAATCTTCTTTAGGCTGAAACACATGTGCAGCCACTTGTACTAGTCTCCTTCCCTCTCACTCCCTAGCTGCCTTTTGGCCATGTGGTCACTGGAGATTGTCTTGTTTTCCATCACTCTGGAACCTATCAATGTGAACAGCATCCTCCACGAGGCTGTTAAAATCAAGCCTCTTGTTTTAAGCCTCCCCAGTATGTCCCAGACACAAAGGGAAATTCACTTCAAATTTCTCCTTAGAAGTGCTTGCCTACTTTACACCTGATTTATAGCCAGTGAGCAATGAATAATACTTTATCTCTTCCTGGATTACATTTCCAGTCCTGCCTCTCCAAATAACTTTAAAAAAAGCAGGTTTTGGGATGGGTCTGGAATTAGCCACAAAAAAGTGCAATGTACAGTGTTAATGTCTGCTTATTGAGCTTTTCACATGAAGATAAAAACTCTGGAATATTGTGACAGGTAGTCTAGCTTCATTGACAACGTTTTGTTGGCTATTCCAAAATCAGTGGCTACTAAACGGTCTTCCCTTGTATGCTGCATGATTGCTGTCTCCATCCTGATGTGAAAGTATCTTGGCCACAGTGGTCTTCTACTCGCCTGTTTCTTGGCTTACACGGAGAATTTCAGAGTGAAGGGGAGAGAGCCAACTGTCCATTTCTCAAAGCATTTTCCCCATGTCAGGGGCTGGGCATCTGTTCTTTTTTAAAATATTTATTTATTTATTTATTTATTTATTTGGCTGTGCTGGGTCTTAGTTGCAGCATGTGGGATCTTCGTTGCGGTGTGCGGAATGTTTAGTTGTGGCATGTGGGATCTAGTTCCCTGACCAGGGATCGAACCTGGGCCCCCTGCATTGGGAGTGTGGAGCCTTAGCCACTGGACCACAAGGGAAGGCCTTGGGCATCTATTCTGCCTGCTTGTTTCTGCCTCCTGGGATGCCACATAGCCCTTTCCCATCCTGGCCCTTCGACTTCATGCATCTAGCTGCTCAGTCAACTCATAAGGATCTCCTGGGTGCTTATTTTTTTCATGAATGTTGAGCTTCTTACCACCTTCTGCTCTTGGATGTTTGCCTACTTGAATTTGGACTCACCTGCTGCCTGCTTTTCTTGTTCACAATTCACATGGAGACTGCTTCCTGGTCTCGAAGCCCTAATCATTGATCTGCTGCCACTCAAGAATATAGACAGCAAGTTGCTTTTCAGGCGATTAAATGTCAGAATTCTCTGTCTGCAATTTTTGTATCATCTCCAAGAGAATCATTATAAAACCCAGTTTTTCCTTGTGGTTGTAGCTGCCTTGCTTCAGTTTTCTCTATGAAGCTTCATCATGTGAATTTCAGTCTTTCGTGTATCTGTTTCAAAAGCTTGAAACGAGGAGTGACAGATTTGAGTATGAGAACACATTACCATTATTGATTGGTCATTGTTGGTAACAAGGAATAGAGTTTAAGGGGTCTCATTCAAAGCTGGAAAGAAAGCATAGTATGGTTGGTATACATGACAGCCGAACCCCAATTTTGTGATGTTAACACTTGTTTCTAAATCAAGTTTGGGGAAGTTGGAAGGGAACACAGACTAAAGGAAAAAGCGCTAGGTGTTAGACAGACTTAGATTCTCAATCCAGAACTGTTTGCTTATTCCCCAGGCAACTTTAGATGTGTCACTTACATCTCTCAATTTCATACCTTTGCTTAAAGAATCAAGTGAGACAGTATACACAAAAGGTCTAGCATAATTCTTAGACTGAAAGACTTAATAAATGTTGGTAACCCACATCCTTTCTCATCAGACCTTCTGTTCTTTACACAGCTGCTGCTCTGTACACAAATTTGATCATGTTAATTTCTTGCTTAGAATCTTCAGTATCTTAGAATGAAGCAAAAACTCATATAATGAAGATAAAACTTTTAACATGGCCACAGTATCTGACTTTACCCATTAAGTTACCTAAACATAATGGTGCATGTGTTTGGGAGGGCATTCTATCTTACCCATCACCCCGCTTTAGTTTTCCAGAACACTTTTGCCTTTTAGCGTTGCCCTTATTTGCTATTGACAAGTGTAGGGTTGAAAGGAGGCTATCCATGTGGAAAGTAACATAAGGCAACATAAGAACTGAGCAAAATCATAAACAGGTGGTCAGTTTTTCCACTGGAAGTAGAGAGGCTGATGGGAGAGATTAGCATAGCATCTCTGAGTGCACAGTATACTTTGTTTACTGGAGTGGAAACTGGACCATCTATGGCCTCAGTTCCCATGCAGCTCCCAGGTGGGAGTAGTAGATGTGATTACTTAGGTGCACGCTGGGAGGTCTCAGGAGAATGTCTTTGCCCAAGTCTGTGTGTTGCTCTGTGTCTCATTCCTTTGTCCCTCACCCTCTCACCACATCTCCTTCATCTGCTCTATTTCTACACATTGGGGAACTATTTCTAGACAAGAGTTGAGAAGCAATCTCTAAATCACAATGTATTCTCACCAGGTCTGTTGCCTATTTATACTAGTCTTACCGTGATCTTAAGTCATAGGCTTTTGAAGCTATTTTTTTTTCTCTGATGTTTTCATCGTTTTCCCTATGCTGTCCCTTGCCTAAGACAAATGAACTGATAGGTCGAAGGCACCAGGGAGAAGGGAATACTAGAAATAAATATGCATTGGTTGGTGTTTCAGAGGTAGTCTCTCATCATCCCACAGGAATGTTCTAGGACCTATCCACCATGTGAATAATATTTATATGAAAAAAAGTGTATGATAAGTTCAATCAGAGTTATTAGGAATGCATTACCTGCTGCTGTAAGAGGGCACTGGGGTAGATTGCTTCCAGTCATCCTTTTCCTCTGACGACTAAGTAGCTGAACGGAGGGATCTTCCAGCTGTGAGCTGGGCAGAGAAGGATCTGGAGCAACCTGGGGCCATGTAGAAATCACCCAGGATACTGCTCCATTTCAGCCTTCTTCTCATCTTGTTTTCCTGCTCTCTTTTGATCTTTTGTTTTTCTTTGTAACTGCTAGTAGCCTTTCCCTTCAGCAAGGATTTCTCTTCTTCCCTGTGGACTGTGACACCACAAAGTCTGTGCAACTTTGGCCTTTATCCTCTGTCTCTGAAGTTGGTAGATAAGTTTTTGATTTTGTTTCTTAGCTAAAAAGGAAAACAGACAAGGAAATAAGTCACCTTTTCAGGTCTAGTTCTGGTCCTCTCACTCTTGCTCGAGTCCTACATCACTGGGACCCACTCCTGAAGTTAGACAATTGGGTTGGGATTGTATCCTCTTGCATCACTCACACCAGCATTTAGGCACATAACAGGCTGAATTAAGACTTACCTTCATTTAAGAGAGAAAACAGAATCTGTTTTTATAAGGAAAGCCACCCTACGTGCTTTATCTCAGAAGTTAACGTGGGCATTCCAGTGTGAAGCTGCGAAGACTCTGAGAGAGATTCAAGGAATAGAAGAGGTAGGACATAGAACTGCCATCTTTTTTTCTCTTTATCCTCAGCAATCCTTCTCCTGTCTCTGTAAAACTACTCTGTTGTTTTGCACTGGTGCATAAAACAGAGATAAGTGGTAGAAAAAAGAAAAAAAAAGGAAAGTAAAGGAATTCTAAGGATAGGATGGGAAATTCAATTAGCAATTTGGCTAGACAGCTATTTAAATTAAAAAGTTCTACATAAGTCGGTCGTATGTATGTTAGGAACTACCTAATTAGAAAGTTTGGCAGCATCATATATTTTTTAAAATTAGATGTAAGTGATACCTGGCTCAATTTGTCACCTTTCCAAAGAACAACTTCCTGATAGTTGTTTCTGAAATCTTTGTCTTTTCCAGCATTTGCCATAAATGTTCATATTGAATGTAGTGGCCACCTTGATTCTGTAATGTCACATCTTCAGGAGTCTTGAAGGTCAAGGTCTCAGAGGGCATTGGGGGAATGAATGAGATGGGTGTTTTCTGTGGGTTAAGATAGCAGATGCTTGATGGAAGATGACCAAGTCTGAATGGTAGGAATAATAGGAGCCCTTATTTATTTATTTATTTATTTATCTTTGCATCTAAAATTTTATTGTATACAAAGATCACTTAGGATATTTGTGGGGGGTTTTGTTTGTTTTTGTTTGTTTGTTTAAATTGGCATATGTTGTTTTACAATGTAGTATTTGTTTCTACTAATACAGTGAAGTGGAGTTCCCTGTGCTATACAGCAGGTTCTCATTAGTTATCTATTTTATACATATTAGTGTATATATGTCAATCTTAATCTCCCAATTCATCCCACCCTCCCTTTCCCCCCTTGGTGTCCATATGTTTATTCTCTATGTCTGTGTCTCTATTTCTGCCTTGCAAACCGGTTCATCTGTACCATTTTTCTAGATTCCACATATATGCATTAATATATGATATTTGTTTTTCTCTTTCTGACTTACTTTACTCTGTATGACAGTCCCTAGGTCCGTCTACTTCTCTACAAATGACCCAATTTCGTTCCTTTTTACGGCTGATTAATATTCCATCATATATGTGTACTGCATCTTCTTTATCCATT
This sequence comes from Hippopotamus amphibius kiboko, assembly GCF_030028045.1. Taxonomy (NCBI): domain Eukaryota; kingdom Metazoa; phylum Chordata; class Mammalia; order Artiodactyla; family Hippopotamidae; genus Hippopotamus; species Hippopotamus amphibius. The sequence goes on from NC_080188.1 coordinate 55,672,829, forward strand.
GTATATATATACCACATCTTCCTTATCCATTCATCTGTCTGTGGGCATTTGGCTTGCTTGCGTGACCTGGCTATTGTAAATAGTGTTGCAATGAACATTGGGATGCATGTGTCTTTTCAAATTATGGTTTTCTCTGGGTTTATGTCCAGTAGTGGGATTGCTGGGTCATATGGTAATTCTATTTTTAGTTTTAAGGAACCTCCTTACTGTTCTCCATAGTGGCTGTATCAATTTACATTCCCACCAACAGTGCAAGAGGGTTCCCTTTTCTCTACACCTTCTCCAACATTTATTGTTTGTAGATTTTTTGATGATGGGCATTCTGACCAATGTGAGGTGATACTCACTCGTAGTTTTGATTTGCATTTCTCTAATAATTAGTGATGTTGAGGATCTTTTCATATGCCTCTTGGCCATCTCTATGTCTTCTTTGAAGAAATGCCTATTTAGGTCTTCTGCCCTTTTTTTGATTGGGTTGTTTGTTTTTCTGATATTGAGCTGCATTAGCTGTTTGTATATTTTGGAGATTAATCCTTTGTCCATTGATTCATTTGCAAATATTTTCTCTCATTCTGAGGGTTGTCTTTTCATCTTGTTTATGGTTTCCTTTGCTGTGCAAAAGCTTTTAAGTTTCATTAGGTCTCATCTGTTTATTTTTGTTTTTATTTCCATTACTCTAGGAGGTGGGTCAAAAAAGATCTTGCTGTGATTTATATCAAAGAGTGTTCTTCCTATGTTTTCCTTTAAGAGTTTTATAGTGTCCTGTCTGACATTTAGGTCTTGAATCCATTTTGAGTTTATTTTTGTGTGTGATGTTAGGGAGTGTTCTAATCTCATTCTTTGATATGTAGCTGTCCAGTTTTCCCAGCACCACTTATTGAAGACTGTCTTTTTGCCATTGTATATCCTTGCCTCTTTTGTCATAGATTAGTTGACCATAGGTGCATGGGTTTATGTCTGAGCCCTTATTTGTTAAATGTGTTCCCTATGTCAGGTATCGTGCTTTTTGTTCAATAGTTCATTTTATGTTCACATTCTCTGTTCTGTGAGGTGCCATCATGACACTAATGACTCCCAGCTGAAGAGGACACAGCTATGGGATGAATGGGGAGGGACAGGAGCTGACATCTGACAAGTAAATCTCTGATGAGGAGAATGCCAATTAACAAGGACCAAATGAGACTTGAATCCATTAGTAGAACCGTATATACATAGTGGCAGGAGGTCAGCCAGCAAGTGAGGAATACACTGTTGAAGAAACTGATGCCAAAGAGTAACAAAAAATAAGGATCTCCAGAGAAAATCCATGGTTCTTATAGAATAGGGGGTCAGCTTCCTGTTGGGAGTTTCTAGGAAGCCACAATTGATATTTTTGCAGTATCTTATTCCAGCCTCTGGGCCCCACCCTTTACAATTCCATTGGGTAAAACACCTATGCAGATTCTGGTATGTGTAGTTTTCTAGATCTCATAGAATCATATTATTAATAGTAGTCTAGGTGGTGTTGTGCATTGAATTATGAAATTTGAGCACTTCCATTTTTATAAAATGTTCATTAACTCCAAAGTACTTCAAATGCCTGACAGTTCCATGAATATATCATAAAATGTTTGCACTTGTGTACTTATAATATGCAAACATCAATATATGCACTGTTCATGCCAGAGCCCCTGTGTCCTGTGATATAAAACTAGTGGTCAGATGGGAGGGCAGCTGAAATCTTCTTTGAACATAAATATACTGAAGGTACCTAGTGAAAGACTAATTGATGGTAACAGGAGTTAGTCAATTTTAATAATGTAATTTGTTCAGTGTCACTATAGCAATTTAAAGAAAAAGGAAAAAAAGGTTTAAATCTCTAAATTCTATGCTGAAAGATCCAAGGTTAAGATGAGGTTGTAGCATAGCTTGTTTATTCTCATTGTTAAAAATAATGCTTAAGTTAATTAAAATTGAATTATAGTGGAATCATCTCGCTAGTCTCAATGACAGCCATTTTAATGAGTTCCATTAAAGGTGGCAATAATAATTAAGCTATTTTGAAACCAGCTCAATAATTTTCATAGGGAATCTATTGTGCACATTTCTCTTGTGTCCATGTTGGTAAAACTGTAGCAGCACGATACTTAGACTGTGGACTCTAGATACGCCCATGGCCCTGCCTGCTCTGCAGTGAATGATGTAATGAATTAATGCTGTGGGTGCTATTTGAGAAGAGTGGTTACCATCAGTTTATGTTACGCCTCTCTGCACAACTCTTCTGCCTTCAAAGAACAATGGTAACAGTAAAGAAGAGGAGACATTCTAAGACAAATTTCCCCAGTCTTTTCCCAACAACTGGGGACTCTATAAACACCAAAATATTTAAAAACCTCCTTACATATAAGTAGTTGTATTTTTAGCATCCTATTGATTAATAAAAGGAATGGCACAAAGCTCTATGATTTCAGCAGTAATTCACATTTTATTAGTCATAACTTCTACATACATAGAAGAAATACTAGTGAAGTTTTGTTTGAGCCTACGATGTTTTAGTTCTCAGTCAAAGCGGCTGTATTTTTGTCCTTCCCTTCCCTTCTCTCTCCAGGATAGGGCCACTGGTATTGTAAATCTGGAGTGAAATGAGATAGGCCCCCATGTTTCTGTAACTTCTCCTTGGGATGTGAATCTGAGTAGGAAGTTGGGGAAAAAGGAGAGTGGGTTACTATGTACTTATCAACACATCTGGCATCTACTTGCTCTTTCTATGAGCATATTTTCTTTTAACTTATCACAAAGCTCCATTTTATATATTTGTTTTTGTAATTGGAATAAAATATAAGCTAAAGGAAGAATGAAGCTGGCTATTTATTCTTTGTCCCTAATTCTGTGAATATTGAGACTTATGTAATGAATAATTAAAAGGCTCTTTATATAGGTAAATAAATCTTGACTTTACTGTGCTCAAGAATCACCAATGATGCTAGCAGACATCACTCAATGTAGATAATTTATTAATCTTCTTATTGCAGCCTTTTTTTTTAAGCTCCTTATTGGAATATAATTGCTTTACACTCTTGTACCAGCTTTTGAGGTACACCAAAGTGAATCAGCTGTATTTATACATATATCCTCATATCCTCTCCCTCCCATGACTCCCTCCCACCCTCCCTGTCCTGTCCCTCTAAGTCATCACCCATCATCAAGTTGATCTCCCTTTTTTATACAGCAACTTCCCACTAGCTATCTATTTTACAGTTGGTATTGTATATATGTCTATGCTACTCTCTCACTTCGTCCCAGCTTCCCCTTTGCCCCCCACCCCCCTCAACCCCATGTCCTCCAGTCCATTCTCTGCATCTGCATCCTTATTCTTGCCCTGTCACTGGGTTCATCAATACCTTTTTTTTTTTTTTTTTAGATTCTGTGTATATGAGCTAGCATACAGTGTTTGTTTTTCTCTTTCTGGCTTACTTTACTCTGTATGACAGACTCTAGGTCTATCCACCTCATTACATACAGCTCCATTTCATTCCTTTTTATGGCTGAGTAATATTCCATTGTATATATGTGCCACATCTTCTTTATCCATTCATCTGTTGGTGGGCATTTAGGTTGCTTCCATGTCCTAGCTATTGTAAACAGTGCTGCAATGAACATTATGGTACATGTTTCTTTTGGGATTATGGTTTTTTCTGGGTATATGCCCAGGAGTGGGATGACTGGATCATACGGTAGTTCTATCTTTAGTTTTTTAAGAAACCTCCATACTGTTTTCCATAGTGGCTGTACCAACTTACATTCCCATCAACAGTGCAGGAGGGTTCCCTTTTCTCCACACCTTCTCCAACATTTATTATTTCTAGATGTTTTGATGATGGCCATTCTGACCGGTGTGAGGTGATACCTCATTGTGGCTTTGACTTGCATTTCTCTGATGATTAGTGATGTTGAGCATCTTTTCATGTGTTTGTTGGCTGTCTGTATCTATTATTGCAGCCTTTTAAGTAAGCACTACATTTTTTAATTTTAAAGCCTCATGACTGCCCAAAAACCACACAGATTACTGATAAATAAATTTGTCATGGTGTCCTAGGTTATTACAGAGCTGTGTGTTCTTGGACTATTAATTTACATTTGAGCACAGTGTGCTTCTCCCCGGAAACAGCTATTTTCAGGGGGCATGCCTGCAGCTATTAAATAAAATACAATCATTAAAGTCACTAATCTTACCTCAATAAAGTGCAAATGCACATTTTTATTATTAATAGGTTTATCCAAATATATTATACAAAATTATATAGAGTTTCAGAAACATAAGCAGTAATTACAAAGTCAACATGGGTATAACGTGGGTCAATTAATACCATATCCACATAAGAGTACTGAATTTTTGGCCTATTAGACTTCATGTTTAGAAATTATTTTTCTTGCAAAATAACCTCTGAATATGATAATCTATTAAAGGGAACTGTATGTAGAAAAGCCTAAATTCAGATAAACATTCTAAAGTTGAATTTTTCATTAATAAAATTAAAGATCAACGTTGCTATAATCTTCTTTTCATTGACATATTAACACAAATCCTTAGTCTCAAAAATTTTAAATTAATATAATCTTTGTATGAAAAATGTATGAATTATTTTAAATAACCATTTGATTCTACTTTTTAAAACCCAATGGGGCACGTCATCAGGAATTAATAAGTCATTTTACGCAAGGCAAGTAGCTTAATCTTAAATGTTTGTTTTATAATATTAATTTTATAAAAGGCCTAATGAAATGGACATTTTTATAGTGATCCTCTGAAAGGAAAATAGAGACAGGGGAAGAAAAGGTAACTTTTGAATCACTTTTAAGCTTACAAATTATATTTCTCTAAATTTTGTCAAGTTTTGGCTTAAATAAGTACGGAAAACTTCAACCCAAATATATGCAGTTTTAGAATTTCATAAGTAATTAAAGCTAACAATGAAGATGAAAGGAATTTGTTGTTGTTTTAGGCTTTCCTTGTGTAGCATTCAATCCAGAAAGCATTTTAGTGTTTGTAAACTGATTTTCAAGGATTCGATACTTACCAAATTTCTGTCATTTGTGTATAAATAATGAGGGTTTTTTTCTATTATTATCGGTTCAAAACCAGAGATTCGGTGCAAAGCATGCTAAGAAAAACCCACCAGATAAGTACCTGGACAATTTTCACATTAAACACCTTCATTGTCCCCTACTCTATACAGAAATGCATCTAGAATTTAAAGAACAAATGAAGGAAAATATAAAGTATGTCAAGACTTGAGGACACGGGGTTGGGGTGGTGGGGAAGGGGAAGCTGGGAGGAAGTGAGAGAGTAGCATAGACATGTATACACTACCAACTGTAAAATAGATAGCTAGTGGGAAGTTACTGTGTAATAAAGGGAGATCAGCTCAATGATGGGTGATGACTTAGAGGGCCAGCAGGACAGGGAGAGTGGGAGGGAGTTGCGGGAGGGAGGGGACATGAGGATATATGTATAAATACAGCTGATTCACTTTGGTGTTCCTCAAAAACGGGTACAAGAGTGTAAAGCGATTATATTCCAATGAAGAGCTTAAACAAAACGAAACAAATCAAAACAAAACAAAGTATGTCAAGATACCTTTATATATTGCTTAAAGTGGAGGCTAGCATCTAAAATAATGATATAACATTACCATATGAAGAGTAAGCCTTTTGTTTGCCTGTAAAGATGATGCCTGAAACTTTCATAGGCTTGATCTGAGCCAAGAATAAATGTCTATATTGTAGCATCATCTCTATATTACCTTTTTTAAAAAATAAATTTATTTATTCATTTATTTATTGGCTGCATTGAGTCTTAGTTGCTGTGTGTGGGCTTTCTCTAGTTGCGGCAAGCTGGGGCTACTCTTTGTTGCAGTGCACCAGCTTCTCATTTGTGGTGGCTTCTCTTGTTGCAGAGCACAGGCTCTAGGCACATGGGCTTCAGTAGTTGTGGCTCGTGAGCTCTAGAGCACAGACTCAGTAGTTGTGGTGCACGGGCTTAGTTGCTCCACGGCATGTGGGATCTTTCCAGACCAGGGATCGAAACTTGTGTCCCCTGCATTGGCAGACGTATTCCTTTTTTCTTTCTTTTCAAGAACTTTTATTGAGATACAATTGACATGCAATAAACTGCATACATTTAAAGTGTACAATTTGATTTTTTTTCTTATTGGTAATGTGTATATGGCAATCCCAATCATCCAATTCATCCCACCCCAACCCCCCCCCCCCCCGCCCCCACTTTCCTTCCTTGATGTCCATATGTTTGCTCTTATAACTGTGTCTCTATTTCTGGGCAGGTGGATTCCAGTGCACCACCAGGGAAGTCCCTGCAGTACCTTTGAAGAAAAGGAAAAATTTACTCTAAACCCTTTTAATGAATTCACTCATTCTTAGTAATTGTATGTGAACTTCATGAAGGCACCGATAGCATCTGAACTGACTTTGCATTCTGCACAGGCCTCACGTTTGGGAGGTGTTTAATGCTTTCACCTGTATAAAGGAACCACCCATGTACCTAGCAACTAGTTACTTTCTTGAGTTTGCTCATTTCTCCCAATATTATTTTTCTCCATAAAGTTACCAGTGTTGGGCTTACCTACACTACACTTCTAATTCCTTGTGTTAGTACTTGAGTATCCATAGCAGTTTAAAGGGACTTAGGTAGGGATATGGTTAAAATTGACATTGATAGTGAACATTTACATACTGGTTGAAGTCTGGGCTTTAGACTTTAGGCTTTGAGTCTCTACTCAGCAGGATCCATGGAAATCCCCACCCCACGGAGCCTCCCACCTACCCCTTAGCATTGTGAGGAGCACCTTCTGTTCTCTCCTTGGGACTTACTGATATTTTCCTGCCAGCTGCCTTCGCGCTGCTGTCCGCTCCCTTACCTGGTGGCTCTGGTCTGCCTGCATGGGCCCTGGGAGGCCTGGCTGGGTCTGGTCGTCTGCTGTCCACTCCCTTGCCTGGTGGCTCTGGTCTGCCTGCATGGGCCCTGGGAGGCCTGGCGGGGTCTGGTCGTCTGCTGTCCACTCCCTTGCCTGGTGGCTCTGGTCTGCCTGCATGGGCCCTGGGAGGCCTGGCTGGGTCTGGTCGTCTGCTGTCCACTCCCTTGCCTGGTGGCTCTGGTCTGCCTGCATGGGCCCTGGGAGGCCTGGCGGGGTCTGGTCGTCTGTTGCTGCTGTCTGCTTCCACACATGCTGAGCACCCTCAGCTCCCAGCCCAGGTAGGGGAGAATGTCTCTGAGCGGATCTTAAAATTCTTTTATTGGGCTCCCCAAAGGGTGGTCTCCTTTTCTGTCTTCTGCTTGTTTGTTTTTGAAACCCCCTTTCTTAAGGAACTTGGAATCATTTTCCCCAAGTTTGATTAAGAGGACATTAGAATGGGCTCCTCTGATGTTCATCCAAAAGCATCTTTCTTCCTTGAAAACACATTGGTTTCTTGGGCTGAAGCCTTGGTGCTTCAGCTTCTATCTCATTGGAACTTTCCCCCACAAGAGCCATTTAGAAGCCTCTTTTTGTTCATTCTTGAGTAAAACACACTGGACAGAATGTCTTCTACTGAAGTCATCTAGGACAGAAAGACTGCTCAGCATTTAGAAACTCCACCATTTGGCCTCCTTGACCTCAACTCAATTCATTCCTTACTCCCAGCATAGCCTCTCCACTTTTGAAAACTAAGCCTTCAAAAAAGCTTGCTTTCTACCTTTTTTAAACTTTGAAAAAAGTTGAGAAATTTGATACAAGAAAAGGAGAGGGTAATAATTTTTTAGTTCTATTTGATTTTGCTGTTTGTTTGTTTTTGTATGTGTGTCGGGGGGGTTGTTTTGTTTTGTCTGCTTCATAGCCCACATTTTGAACTGCCCTTTGATTGTTGTCCTCTTGGAATATTTTGAAAATCTTTCAAAAATCATATTATTTTTTTATTGATTTCCCAGGAAGTTTTTGTTTGGTAAATTTTCAAGTATTGAGGAACTGGTTATCCTCAACACTATTCCTTATGTAATCAACCTCTATCTTTTCTATGTCTTAAGAAGCAAACTTCTAATTTCAAATTTTTTTTGTTTCACTTCAAGATCTGAAAACCAATATTCATTTCTTAGAAACTAATTTTCAAGTTTGTGGATTACCTAAACTGCTTGCTGCGCTTCCTGATATTTCTGCCTGCTTTGTGGCCAATTTGCTGTTCATTAGCACTTCCAACAAGTGGTGAGCCAAGAGAGAAAGAGGGAGAGCAGTTCATTTTGCCATTTTTTGAAAACTTGAATAAAAGGTTTTGTAGGAAAGGACACTAAAATTAATACCTGAAACAAGATTTAAAATTGGTCTGTAGGAAGATAACAATTTTTCCTTCTCACAGAAGAATGTAATGGTAACAATTATTGTCAAGCACTTGACCTGTATAAGTGATCTGTGAACAGGAAATTGTGCTGTCTTTGGCATAGGGAGATGCTGCCACCGGCACATTAATTAAAAGAATCCACAGTTTGTACTCAGATGGCTTGAATTCAAGTCTTATCTCCAACCTCCAGTAGCTTATTTGATCCCGAGCAAGGCATATGCAATATTTCTCTCTGTTCTCTCTTCTGTAAAGTGTAAGCAATATCAGATTTTTTTGTAGGGCTGCTGCAATGAAAAGACCTTACATATAGGAAGACACTTTAAAAATGCTAAGGGCTACTCCTATCACTTTACAATTATAATCATTATGATTATTTGACACTTTCTTATTTAGTTTTCATACAAGACAGTTTAAAAAGTTGATGGTTATGTCTGCACTCTGTAACAAGAAGACATTTTATTCTCTTGGATAACCTCATTGGTTTTAAGTGACTTAAAATAATGCTGAGCCCCAAGTCCTCTAGTTAACCGCCCAAACCAGGGAAATAACATTTACTCAAGCATGGGATCAATTGTGCCTAGTGTCCGAGGCCAGTAGCAGTCTTAATAGCTCAACTTTGTATCTAGACTGTATATTTCCTGTCATTGGGATAAGAATTCATAATGAGGTATAAAGGTTCTTTTTAAGTTTCAAATTATCCGAAGCTAGATAAAGCAGGCAATGCCCAGGGCAAGAAAAAAATGGGAAAGGAGGCAAAAAAGAATGTCCATTATTTAAAGAGCTTGGAATATGAAAATAAGATGAAATGAGGATATCCTAGACAAGTGATAAGGCTTGGAATATATGATACTGCAATTAGACAGATGTAAAGAACCTAATGGTAATTTACTTTCTATCTGCTTAAAAATGGAAACAATTTTTAAGTCACACATAATTTAGGTAGTCTACAAGTAAGTAATTCTTGGGAGCAGATGGTTTTATTTCAATGACAGTGTTTAATTTTCTAAAGAACACAAACTTAATGAGAAGATTCCAACATGAGAATGAGCTTGAAACATACAAAAAGGCATGCATATTGAAAATAAGCCCATCTTGCTATTACTCAGATTACTCAAATGGAATGAGATTTTAAAATATTTTAAATTCCCATGCCAGTTTTTTAATCTTATTAAGAGCTGAGTCCACAAGTGGGAAGTTTTGTGTCTGGAGGAATGTTTCAGTCTATGGGTGTACATGTGGGATGTGAATGTATGTGGTGTGTGTGTAGGGGGGTGTGAACGCGTATATGCTTGTGCTCATGGATGAGTGGAGGAAAGAGAGCTGGGATGTGAATGACAGGGATGAAGACTATCTTAGGGAAATTGTGAGTCAACCAGCTCAAGGAAACTCTAGGCTGGTGAGGGGGAGATTTAGAAATGGCCACTGACCAGGACAGGGAGGGTGGGAGGGAGTCGCGGGAGGGAGGGGATATGGGGATATATGTATAAATACAGCTGATTCACTTTGGTGTACCTCAAAAACTGGTACAGGAGTGTAAAGCAATTATATTCCAATAAAGAGTGAAAAAAAAAAAAGAAATGGCCATTAAGAGTATAAAGCAAGAGATTTTTCTGGGAGCTGACTGTAGAGAATCTGCATATCTTGGAAGGGAGAGTTTAGTTTTTTAACAGAATCCAGTGAACACCACAGTCTAGCTCTAAACAATATCAAAGGAAACCATTTTAATAGGAAATTGAGGTTTGAATTTGCAGCCCAGGCAAAGAGGATCTTGCTTTGGTTAGTAGTATGAGTCAAACCATTATTTAAGACACACACAAACACACATACAGAGGTGAAGAAACAATTAGATATACTCAAAATGTTAACAGTACTTATGTTAACGCTCTCTATATGGTCTGTATGGTGAGATCGTGGCAATTTTTAATTTCTTCTTTTACACTTCTTTGTAGCTTCACAATTTCCTGAGTTGAACTTACATTAATTTTGTAATTAGACAAAAAGCAACAAATACTATTTTAAAACTGAATGTAATCATGGATTTTTCTTGTGTGTACCGTCTAATCTGAAGGTCTAAAGGATGAAGGTATATGACAGGGGCTGTCACCAAAAATATATCAATTCAATAGGAGTATATAGTGATGGTTGACATTTTACTCCATTCAGGACCTAAACAGGCACATCACCTGCTTGTGCTTCACTTTTAAGACTCTTGACTGATAGCAGACCTGTGATGGAATTATAGAGGCAGGAAGGAATGCACCCCCACAGGACCCCTTCTCTCTTTTGCACTTTCTCTCCTTTATTCTCTCTCACAGGGTTTTAGTTGGATATTTTTGGCCCCAACATTTCAATCATAGTAGTGCTACCCCTTTTCCTGAATCACGTGATCCCAAGTGTTGGGGGGGATGGTGGGCATGAAACTCCCTCAATCTCATTCTAGTTTATTTAGCTAAGACAAAACTGGACTTTCTAAAAAATAAAAAAAATAAAAACTTCCACCAGGAAATAAAAAGAAAAACCAAAGACAGATGTCTTGAAACAGATACGCATTAAAGCCCAGCCTTCTATCTTAATTCTGAAATCAGATCTTGGCATATTCCAGTACCCACACAAATTCTGCATTGTTGGTGAGAACCTGAAGGAAATGTTAGGATTTTGGCAATTCTTGACTATTCAGTTTTGTTACTCTGTTTTTTGCCCTCTTAGGAATTTATGTTTTCCCAAAAGAAAACATCATTAAAGAGCCCCTGTATCTGATATTAATGGACATCTGGGTAACATGACAATACATAACTCTATGCTAAAGTGTTCAAAGAATCTGGCAAGGAATCTGGTGGAAAGTTTTACAATTTTTAAATTAGTAAAGTGCCTTAAAATACATTTTTAATCCATACGTGTTTAATAGTGCCGTTTGACCCATATATTTGAAATATTAGAGAAAGTGATTGTACAAATTCTTGCTGAGGTTCCTCTAACTAAACTCTAACCAAAGTGGCAGGATGGAAACAGTGTCCAAGGGGCTTTGTCTATGGATGTTTGTCCATCCTTGATTCTGGTAATACCGATACTCAAACAACTTGCCCAAGTGTAGTAAGGCCATTATCTGCTTTCTCTCCTCTTCTTCCCTCCTCCACCCACTTCTCTTCCTCTCCTTCTATTTCTTTTCTAAGTCTCTGAAATCCCTCTGGTCTTAGAAGTGTTACATATCCCCCTTGTAAATCTCCTTGTAAAGGCCCCTCAAACCTTGCTTGCCTGTTACACTGACCTTTCATAGATTGTCTTTCTGAGAATGTCTATGACTTTGGAATCCTGGAAACTTAGCCCTTACCCCTGAAGCAGTTGTGTGTTTTGTAGAGTTCATCTGAAACATGCCTTTAACTCAGAATTGAGTTGACTGGTAAAACTCAGCTTTAAGTGATGCCCTGGACAAGTTCTCACCAGAGACCCTGGGAATTGAATGACAGACACCACACTCCCTGGAGTCTGTACCAGTCACATTAGCATCCTCTGCTGGTTAGAATCTCTCCTCTTTACGAATTTATTTCTCCTTTAAAGTTGCTACAATCTGTATGAGAGATGTCTCATAGTTCCAATTAATCCACCAAGAAGAGAAAAGTAACACAGTATGAGTCCTGTGAACAACCAAGCATTTTCTAACTCAGTTTATACTCTCTGGTAACAAAGATCTTTGCTTCTAGGAAATAAATACAGTGGCCCTTCTCTTTCAGCAGAGAAGTAGAAGGGGAAGAGGAGGCTGCTTTATCCTCAAGTGACGATCTTCTTATCCTTCAGTTGTACTGTCTAGCTTAAGATAATCACACACATCATACATTTCAATGTAGTGATGTCAGCTGGAAAGGGTGGATACAGAAGCCAGATGTGAAGGGAAAGATCTTGGATGCAAAGGTGTGTCACAGAGGCATGCCTTAACCTTTGGGATTAGGGATTATCCAGCAACTACCTTGAGTTGAATTTTGTATTGTCTTGAGTCCAAATTGCTTGTGGTAATAATTGTTAGATGCTAAAATAGGTTACAGACATGATAGGTTCCTTGTCTTTTTTAAATGTCAGAATCTTGAATCATACCTATTGACACTTATCTTCCTGAGGCTCTTGAGTCCAGCAAGTGTGTGCAGACTTCATTTTAGTTAATTTCATTATTTTCCAGCTTTCATCTAAAACTGCCCACTGGCATTTACCTGCCAGGGTGCAGGTACGGCATGTAAAGCCATATGAGTTGATGAAGGTCATTTATTCCTACCAATTAGAAAATAAGCTACATTGCTTCTGGTTAGGAATTCCATACACATTTTAAAAAGGAAATAAGCAAAGAATTTTTTTCCCTGCAGAACTTAGATTCACTAAATGGCTGAGAATTCTTCTACCAGAAAATCAGGCCAGGATGGGGCAGATTACCAGAAAGAAAGACTCCAAGAAACCAGAGAAAGGATAAAACAGAAAAAAACCTATCTGTCCACACAGACTTTTATTTTTGGTGTTTCTAAATTCGAATGTGTGCTCATCCATATCACTGGAGATCCATAATGAGAATACTCTTATTTTGTGTCTTAAAGAAATCTAATGATGATTCTTAAATAATCCAAAGCAGAGGTCTATATAAAGTTTTTTGAATAATTGAGTTGGCATTACAGGTAACCAGTACTGTAATATCTAGATTTGAAATGGACATTTTTTGGTGGTGGGAGGAGCGGTGGCTGCATCAGCCAAATGTTTACTACTCTGTTCTCTTTCTTTCCTACTGTGTAATTCTGAGAGCTCTTAAACCTTGATAAGGAAGTAATGATGCTTTGAATTTCTCTAAAGATCTAACTAGAGGGCATCCATCTAAATAAACATTTCGAAGAATACAGGTTTAATGACCCATGTAATTCTGATTGGAGAAATAAGATTTTACATAGATAACTGAGGGAAGCAAGGAAAACCTTGTGAGTTTTGGTCAAAGAAATGCAGAGCGTCTAGGGGGCGGGAGACATGGTTTCTCCATCCCTCTCTGCACGCCAGCCCCAGATCTGTGATCAGTGTGTGTCTATGATATACGTGAAATAAAACGAGTGATGCCAGCTACCGGGGAACCGAGGCAGGGCTCTGTCCGGCCGTCGGGGAGCCGGGCGCCCCGCAATGTCACCCAAGCTCTAAGATAACCTAGCAGTGAGGCTTTGGGCGCGAGGAGAGGGCTCCTCCGGGCCTCCCCAGTAGTGCGGCTCGAATCTTCTGAAGCTGCCAGTTGCCAAATGAAATCTGAAACCCAGGGCTGCGTCTGAGGGTTGGCCCCGCTCAGTTGTTCCAGCCTCTTGTACTGTACATTTGCACATTCACACACAATCACTCTAACTTCTGGGACTCTTCTTTGCGCAACTGCTAAGATTTCTCAAGTGCATGTGGCAACTCAGTCCAGCTCCGGGTGGAAACCGGCGGGGCTTCGGAGGGGCTCCAAGGTCAGGGGAGCTGTCAAGGCTGCAGCGGGGACCAGAGAGGATCGAGGCGCAGGCGGCTGGGGGGAAACACCCACAACTTTCCACTCCAGCCGCAGCTCCGTCTGCCGCTGCGTATTTCCTCCAAAACCACAGCTGCGGAGCTACCAAGTGCATGGGGCGCAACACTTCCCCTTGTCGTGGGAAGTAAAGAGACTGTTCTCCTCCCCTTTTTTCTTTTCCTTTTTTCGGCTTGTCCTGGGACCCCTTTTCTTCGGAGCAGACGCCGTTCCCTGTCTGTCGTGTGCTCCGAGCAGGGTAGGTGACGCCGAGGGGGTGGGGGTGTGCTCTGGGGCCACCGTGGGAGGCTGGGACGCCGCCTCGCCTGCGCTTGGGGGCTGCGGGCACAGCTGCCTGCGACAGGGGCGGGGGCTGCAGGGGGCGAGGACGGATCGCAGGAATCCCGTGCTGGTGCAGTGTGTGTGTGTGTGTGTGTGTGTGTGTGAACGTGCGTGTGTAGATGGTGGGAAACAATGCTCCTTTATTATTTTTAAATGGATAAAAACAGCGCAAACTGATAATATGCGTTTCTAGGCTTAAAAATAGAGGGAATTAATAAAAAAAAAACTTCCCTTAGTACCTATCCTCCCTTTCCCCTCTGGTTGTTTCCTCTAATGTCTTATATTATGAGAGTTTCCTAGATAACAGATATACAGAGGTATGTTTGAATAATAAACATTCATTGCAAACAAAGCGTTGGGGAATCTTTGATGAATTTTAAGCCACTCAAAAGATTTTGTTTAGATTTTTTTAAAAGTAACTTTTCGAAGAAGTATCCAACCTCTTTTGAGGATAAATATGTAATATGTTCTCATTTAGAAAATACTTCAGACTATGTTTCTTGTACAAGTCCCCAAATAGAAGGGGAGATAATATTACTCCGGATTCCTTAGAGATGTTAGGTTTTCAGTACCAGCTAGTAATAGGGAGCCCAGACTCCCTTGTAGTCTATGCATATATTAATTCATTTAAAATATCATTTCCAAGCTCTTTCTGCTTCCCTCATAGTTCATATTACTCTTTAAAAAAACAAAAACAGAAACAGAAAAAAAACCGTAGCAGTACATTATTTCATCTTGTTCTAAAATGAGGAAATAAATAAATCATGCTGAGTATTTGAAATATAAAAGTCATAAAGTGCCTGCCTATCCATAAGTAAAACAAAATGTGTCTACTAAGTGGGACAAATTAATTGAAACCCAGGGATATTTACAATAGAGTTAAGAACTTTACTCAATTACTGAGAAGAAGATGGACAGACAGATTAAATACACTCTGTCCCCTGATTCTAATTAGAACTCAAAACCAACCCTTAAGGGCAAGAATGGGTGTTGGTCTTAAGCTGGGCATCATAAAACATAAAACACACAGAATTCATATATCAGAAAAAGCCAGAAAACAAATAGAAAGCCCACATTAGACTTGTTAACATCTCACTCTCCCTTTTAAATTTCTTAAAACTTCCTCTTCTCTGGGGATAGTTCAACCTCTAAGAGAGCCCAGTAATACAATTCCCCTTTCTGTCTTCCCTGAGTGCCTGACCTTCAGGGAGCACCTCGAGAAGTCTGTTCTCTTTAGAGCCATTACTGAGTTGTCAGAGAATACACCTTAGACATCGTGGAGGACCAAGATATTGACAAAACCTTAAAATAAATAAAATCCTCCTTCATTCAGAGGACGTATGTTCTGGTGGAAGACCTTTAAGTGGGAATAAGGGAAAAGCTGAACTTTTTCAGATCTGGAATTTAGTGTGAGGTTTGTATAAGGAATACATAACTAGTGATAAAAGGAAGGGGAATCTGTAATCCTTTCTACATGTGAAAGGCTGCTGAGACTCAGGCTGTCCTTGACTTTCAACTGTGTTATTTTGCTTTGTTATTTGGTTTTATTACTTAATCTCAGGGTCTTGGTTTTGAGAGGAGGATGGTTTCTCAGTTATGTTCTTGTGGGCTGTACATACAGCGAATGTGAACCATTTTGAAAATACAGACTTGATAGTGGGGAAGAATTGCGTTCTCAAGAAAAAAAAAATCACTGCAGAGCAAATAGCAATGCACCTTTCCAGAGAAGAGTGTCGATTTCAGTGTAAAAGTAGAATGTGTTCTGGACTGAAATTCCTAGTAAAATCCTTTCAGCTTTTGATCTGGATAGCAATGGCCAAAGCTCTGAGTTTTCATCCTCATGGTTTTATTTACTGTGTGATCTTGGGCTCTCCAGGGTGAAGGGTGGGGGTTAAGGGAAGTGGGGGTAGGGTGGGGCAGGAAGAGTGAGGAATGTGCAGCAGGTGGTAATGAGTAGTTTGAGTCTATTTATTTTGCTGTCTTGGTCAGAGCCTAGTTGTTGTTTACCAACAGTGCCCTGAATAGTTTTGCTGTGACCTACTGGCCCACTGAAGTGTGTTTGCTTTCTGGCTCTATTAGTGTCCAGGTGGGTTTCTCAAGGCTGAAAGTAGGTGGTGCTACTGCAAAGTCCAGGCCATGCATTTGGTTCCTGTTCTTAGTGTTTGCAGTGCTGTAAGACCCTCTTTGTTACCTGTGGTTATTTTCCTGTGTTTTTTCCTGGCTAGAGTTGAAGGCTTCTTTTCCCTTGAGTTGAGCTTATATAATGCTGATTTCTTCTTTCTGTCATGTTTTGAATTTTGGTAAAGCTGAATGCCTTGGAAAAATAAGTTGGGGGAGGTGGATAGAGCCTCAGCTTGGAGCCCAGTAAGGAGGGACAGCCACCCAATTGGTCATACATGAATGTGGAGAAGCTTGATGACAATGAGAACCTGAGGTATCCATTCTATACTGATCACATTTTACCGAGGAGAAAAGCAGAAGAGATTTAAAATAAATAGATGCCTGTTTACCCTTAAATTTGTGGCCGAAGGATTGAGATTTTTCCCAGGTGAGGAAAGGTATTTAAAATTAAAGTCTTAAACAGGCAACTTAGTCATGAAATTAATGTTCTTCATGTGAAGAGTTGGAACTTCATATTGAGTCTTGCAAGGGTAACCCATCTGCCTTTGCTATATGAACTCAAACTTTACAAGACTGTGATGGTTTCAGCAGCTAAGTGAAAGCACATTTGGAAGTGGAGGGATTATTGTGATGAAGAGTCAAAGAATGTTCAGTTTTCAGAGGTTGCTGTGTACACGTTTGCTTTTAAGCAACATCTCCCTTCCACTATGGCATTGCCACAATTAATCTTTATAAAGTGCAGATCTAATTGTATAAGCCCCTTGTTCTAAAACTTTTGATAGATCCCAACGATCTATAACAGTAACCCTAAAGGCTTTAGTATGGCAACGAAAGCTCTTCGAAGCCCTTCCTTTGTAGTTTTGTCTTCCTACACAAGGGCCCCTTACTCTTCATACTTCTGATTTCCTGCTCCTGGGTTTCATTCTCCTGGAATGCCCTCTGCCTGGAAAGCCCCGCTTGATTATTGGTGGTTCACTTCAAGTGGAACTTTCTTTGGAAGACTTAACCAATTCCGTTCAGGAAGAATTAATCATTTCATCTTATCTGCTTCCATGATGTTTTAAACATACCGTGAATAATTATTTTAATAATTTTTATGTGCCTCCCCCCCTCAACCAACGACAGTGAACTCCTTGATGGGTGTATTGGCGGTAGGGGAACCACCTGTATCCAGTGCCTAGCACAGTGTCTGAAGCCAAGTAGACATCTGTTAATGATTCCTTGGTAAATGAGCAAGCAAAATCATGGATGAACAAAGCAGTGGTGGACTCTGATTTATGCAGGTAGCTGTTGCCCTAAAGTTCACTTCAAAAATGTCTTTTTGGACTCAGAGTTAATTTTCCGCAAGTAACAATGCTACCAAACACAATTCACTTTCCAGACCAGCCCACACAAGCCTATTTAATTCCTGTAATAGAGGAAATATTGTCCTTTTGCTATTCTAAACAAAAGCAAAACAAAACAAAATCTAGTGTGGAACCATTTTTTCTTTCTGAAATTACAAAATACACTTGAGTTTAAAGAGAGTAGAAACAGAATAGATATACATCTTCCACAATTGTCTTTTATATTATACTGTAAAATCTGTAATCTGCCAAATCCCAGTGGGAGGTTCTGGATTTAGCTGTGAGGACTAATAATGGAGTTAAATTGGAGATTATGTTGCCTGTGGGATGGGCAATAATCTTAATTAATAAAACAAAATAGAAATACTAATTTTGGCTATTTAATAATTATCTTGAGTGCTAGTGCTTGAGGAAATCAGATTTAATTAAAGGAGAATGTGGACGGAGAGGAGGAAATTCAGAAGGGCACTTTTTGTGTTACCGATTTTTTTTTTATTATATTAGTTTTCTTTTCATCTCATTTGAGCATTTGCACTCAAAGTTCCTTCCTGAAAAAAAATGTGTCTTTGTCTACAGTTATTTCTGCTGCCTAACATGTAGAAGGGAGGTGAGTGTTACACTCCCTTTGAGCCAAAATACAGATGGGCTTGTTTCATTCTCAGAGTGGTGATACTGTTGTCACTTGCATACCTGCCATTTAGCACGTGGATAAGTTTTCAATAAAGAATGCATAATACTTGTGTTTCAGGCACCATCCAGGGACCATATATAGTTCAAGTTGCTCAAGTTGCTCTTTATATAGTATCTCTGAGAAGACTGGAAAAGCAACCATTGATATTTAAGAGTAATAGTCTACTCAGCTTTCTAAATCTTCCATACTCTATTTTCGTCAAATTATATGACTGGAAATTTACTTATCCTAATCATATTACAACTCCTTTTTGTTACATTGTCTTCATTCACTATGCTTTAATGTAATACTTTTTATTTTTTACTGGGAGTCATAGAAAAGAGGTGGGCTCCATGGAAAACATCTTGGCACTTTTTTTTAATAATTTCAATATTCCTTACATAAAGATCTCTATAAATTCATCTTTGCTTTTAGCCATTTTAAAAATGTGTCTCTTCTGATTAACTAGTGTTGTTTCTTTTTGTAGAAGAAAAGAGGCTAAAAATCACCATGTTTCTCATTTTGGCTTGTCACCCAAGAAACTCAGAACTAAATTTGATGCATAGTTGTACCCTAGTAGAGGTTTTCTAATGACATGGTTTGCATCCTTTTAGCCTTACTTTAATGCACTTAACATACCCATACCTTTTAACTAAGTTAAAAGTTAAATCAGTTATGGAAATAGGCTAAATTACCTCCATTTCTTTTTTTTTTTTTTTACTTTTTTTAGACGTAATTAAATATGAAATTCTATTTTGTAGCTTCAGTTTAGTATTTCATAGCCAATCATTTTTCCAGATTTTTTTGTGGTTCCTTGAAACATTCTAGGTACTGATTTTATACTTCCCGATAGATAAAATGGCCGTGCCTCAAATAGTACATTTCTTGAAAACCTTAGAAAGAAAATCACGTCTGAGTAATTTTGAAAGTAGGTACTTAAGACTAAACATATGAGTTCTTTTCAATAAGCATATCATAAATGTATAGAAGAGTGCCCTCAAGAATATCTCTGAAAAGCAGAAGGGAAAACTTTCTTTTTTGTACAGATGAAATCTATCAATAAATTGAGGCTAAAGTCATAATTAGGATCTATAATTAGGGCTGTATTCTGCCCATCAAACTGAGTCCTCAGAAAAGAAAGTAGTTTTTCAAATTTCCTAAGGAGGGGAACTAACTCTTATTTTGTCCTGAGTTTTTCTTTCTCTTTAAGACACATAGACTTTCATAATAATAATCACTCTAATGAATTAAGTACCTACTAAGTGTTTACCAAACAATCCATGAGATTTTTTTTTAACTTACATTACTTCTAAGCCTACAAGTAGTTGGAAATAATTAGTAATTCTAGAAGTAAACTAGATTGTATCTAATTCAGATATATTATTCTCACTATATGAGGATGTTTAGGCTCAAAGAGGTAAAACTTACTCAAGATATTATAGTTAGTAAGGGGTATAGAGTTGAGAAAAACAGATCTATCTAAATCCAAATACCCTGCTGTTTCTAATATGTCACCTCCTTTCAGTGCTTTTCTCTTACATATTATTTTTAGAGTGAAAATCTGTCTTTCAATGTGTTTGACATATAGTACAGACCCTGGCCCCAATATGGTCTCCAGGAACTGGCCTTGAAGTTCTCCTGCAGGTCTTTTAGGTGACATTCCTGTGCTGATAAGTTGGGGCCCCTGGGGTGGGTTGCCACTATCAAGTTTCTCTCATGAGAAAAGAAGCTCCCTCTACTATAGGTCGGTAACTGAATCAATCTATAGTGACTGGCTTGACCAGGTTTTATTTTCTGGCAAGAAATGAACAGCAAAGATATGGTTCATGAAACTCTAGTGATCTATCATTATTGCTTAGTTCCCAGACATTTGCCCCAAGGGCAAGTAATTTATTTGTGAAATGATCCCACGAAACCCCAGGTATGGGATGGTCTTCTTTTTTTAAGGTAAAACTTCTCATATGTCAGTAGTTTTAATATTGGATAAATCAAATTATAGTAAAAAGATGCCTATAAAGATGCAGCCCTTCTATTTTCATGAACAGTGCACTGTATTACAGTAAACCAAGTTTATATCCACCATTAAGTATGCCCTAGGAGCACTGTCAGCAATGGGTGGAGGTGGCGGAGAGAGAAGGGGGCAGGTGGTCCTAGGGCTGAGGATCAGAGATCCAACTCAAAAAAGCCGAAATTTGTACACACACACACACACACTCACACACACACACACACACACACACACACACACACACACACACACATATTTTTTTTCCCCAGGAACCTCCATACTGTTTTCCATAGCGGCTTTATAAACTTACATTCCCACCAACAGTGTACTAGGGTTCATTTGTTCCACATCCTCGCCAACATTTATTGTTTGTTATTTTTTTGATGATAGCCATTCTGACCTATGTGAGTTGGCATCTCATTACAGTTTTAATTTGCATTTCCCTGATGATTAGTGGTGTTGAGCATCTTTCATGTGCCTGTTGGCCATCTGAATGTCTTTGGAAAAATGTCTATTTAGGTGTTCTGCCCATTTAATCATTTTATCATTTTTTATATTGAGTTTATGAGCTCTTTATATACCTGGATATATATTTGAAGACAATGAAAGCACTGATATGGAAAGGTATATGTACCCCAATGTTCATGACGGCATTATTTACAACAGTCAAGACATGGAAGCAACCCAGGTATCCATCAACAGATGAATGGATAAAGAAGATGTGGTGTATGTACACAATGGAATATTATACAGCCATTAATAAAGAATGAAATGTTGCCATTTGTAACAGAGACAAATACTGTATGTTTTCACTTATATGTGGGATCTAAACAAATAAAATGAATGAACAAATATAACAAAACAGAAATAAACTCACAGAGAATAGACTAGTGGTTACCACTGGGGGAGCAGGAGTGGGGCCAGATAGGGGAAGAAGATTAAGAGGTACAAACTACTAGGTATAAAATAAGTAAGATACAAGGATGCAATTCGCAACGTGGTGAATATAGCCGATATTATATAATAACTTTAAATGTAGTATAATCTATAAAAATATTGAGTTCACTATGTTGTAAACCTGCGACTAATATAACATCATAAGCTGACTATACTTCCATTGAAAAATAAGAAAAGAAAAGCTAAGATACAGAAGGAAGGGGTTATTTCTTTTGGGGTAGCAATCAAGAAGGGGAGAAAAGTTGAGTTAGTGGTGGCAGTACTCACGGGCCACACAGAAATGAAATGGGCAGTAGAGAAAGTAATTTCAAAGCTAGTCTTTCTCGAGAAAGGAGCATTTATCATAGGAACTGTTGAAGTGCATCTCGCTCCTATTTGTAAAGATAGCTAGAGAAAAAAAATTGTCCAGCCTCCTTGAAGTGTCATCTATGATTGTTTTATTGTGTTGGGAATGTCTGGTTTTAAAATTTCTTATATGAAGAAACTTCTAACAAGAAAAGATGAGCTAGGGGAGTCAAAGGAGCCTGATGTTATCTTGTTGCACCTAATTGCATAAAACTAGGATTTAGCCACATGAGTACCAACTTTAGAATTCTGTTTTGGTTTTTGTATCTCATTACGGTTTATTACTGTGAAATGGTCAATTGCAATGTCAACAATTTTGTTCAAAGACATCTGTGGGTATACATGTTTGTGATTTGCTGTTTAGAGATTTCATACTTTGATAACAACTCACTTTCATCTTGGAATAACTTTTCCATGTCTAAGGGGTTAGCCTCAAGTTGGGAGGTTCTGTGGGGGAGCCTTGAATTTTGGTGCTTAGAAACAGGTAGAAGTTACAAGGAATCATCTGGATGAGGAACCCTGAGAACTCCCGCACAACAAATGGGGCTGCTGGAGGAGGATAGATGGGAGAAGGGGAAAGCAAGGTCACAGGACAGTAAGTATCAGAAGCCAAGGAATCAGGAGAAAAGGCAAGTTCAGAGACAGCACTGAAAACTAGACGCCAAGGGAGGGGAGGCAGTGTATGGTGTGACAAATAAGAATGTGTCCAATAATAGAAAACAATATTGAAGCCTTGCTATGTGCCAGTTATGCCAAGCTCTTGTCATGGGTTATCTCCTTTAATCCTTGAGCTCCCACGTGAGTAGGACCTATTATTATGTCTTTTTCAGATGGAAAAACTGAAACTTGGAGAGTCTTAGTAACTTACTAAAGTTACTCAGCCACTAAGTGGTAGATCTGGGATTCAAAACTAAATATGTTACTCTGAGATATTATACTAAACTTTATCATGCTCTGGAATTAGACCTGTATTCCAGCCTGGCTCTGATATACACAAGCCCTGTGACCTGGGGCAAGTTGTATTAACCTCCTTGAACCACAGATTTCCTCTCCATGAAAAAGGGCATTTAATAATACTTACTGCATAGTGTCGTTACAGGTTTTTAATTTATGAAGTGAGCATGTAGAGACTTGAAGGGTATCTAGCATCTGGTAAATGTCAATACATGTCAACAGTTATTATTATTAAATTAAATGATGAACATGGGGTTCCTGAGCAGTTGTTTTCAAACTATAAGTCTTGATCTAACAGTGGTCATAAAATCAAATCAGTGGTTCATGACTAATGTTTCCTTTTAAATGAAAACAGATAGAGCAGGATGGAATGGAATAGAAAAAAATCAGTGTTCATTATATATAAAGTATAGAAAAGTAAGAATTGTTTCATGTTTTAACTTCCGGTATTTTTAATGTGTGTGTATGCACCTCACACACTGGATAAAAATGAAAATTTCGTTCTCTGCATCTGAAGTGAGAGAATAACAGACATATTTCCACTACCAAATGTAAAATAGATAGCTAGTGGGAAGCTGCTGCATAACACAGGGAGATCAACTCGATGATGGGTGATGACTTAGAAGGCTGGGATAGGGAGGGTGGGAGGGAGTTGCAGGAGAAAGGGGGTATATGTATAAATACAGCTGATTCACTTTGGTGTACAGCAAAAACTGGCACAACAGTGTAAAGCAATTATATTAAAAAAATGAACGTTGTACTTATTGATAACTGTCAAAATAAAGTATTTTATTTTTTTACTCATTTTATTTTTTTTAGATTTATTTTATTATTTATTTAATTTTTGGCTGCATTGGGTCTTTGTTGCTGCACATGGGCTTTCTCTAGTTGTAGTGAGCAGGGGCCACTCTTCGTTGTGGTGTGTGGGCTTCTCAGTGCAGTGGCTTCTCTTGTTGCAGAGCATGGGCTCCAAGCACTCGGCCTTCAGTAGTTGTGGCTGGCAGGCTCTAGAGTGCAGGCTCAATTGTTGTGGCACATGGGCTTAGTTGCCCCTTGGCATGTGTGATCGTCCCCGTCCAGGGATCAAACCCATGTGCCCTGCATTGGCAGGTGGATTCTTAACCACTGTGCCACCAGGGAAGCCCCCAAAATAAAATATTTTAAAACATCCTTTAAAGTAGAGGTTCAGAGTGTGGTCCCAAGACCAGCAGCATCCGTTTCACCTGGGAACTTGTTAGAAATGCAAGTTACTGAGATCCACCTGGGCCCAACCATTTGAGTTTTTAACAAGGCCTCCAGGTAATTAAGGACTATTACCTATTCAAAGGTGGCATTTGGAAATCGTGATAAAATTAGGTAAGGGTATATCTAAATTACTCTTTGAGTGGTTAAAAGTATATGTTGTCTTCTATTGACTAAAGATGTTAATTTCCACAAAATGCTGTTCTGTGTTGTGTGACTTTAATTTTGTGTAGTCTTTTCTCCTATTTTTTCTTTCTTTTTTTAATAAATTTATTTATTTAATTTGTTTATTGGCTGTGTTGGATCTTCATTGCTGCACATGGGCTTTCTCTAGTTGTGGCGAGCGGGGGCTACTCTTCACTGTGGTGCGTGGGGTCCTCATTGTGGTGGCTTCTCGTCGTGGAGCGCTGGCTCTAGGTGCGTGGGCTTCAGTAGTTGAGGCACACGGGCTCTAGAGCACAGTCTCAATAGTTGCGGTACTCGGGTTTAGTTGCTCCGCCAGCATGTGGGATCTTCCCGGACTTGGGATTGAACCCGTGTGCCCTGCACTGGCAGGCGGATTCTTAACCACTGCGCCACCTAGAAAGTCCCTCTCCTATTTATCCTATGCTGCCTGCTCGCAGTGCAGGTGGGTGAGTCCCACAGAAGTCAATTACTTTACATGTAGAAGGACATTGAGTAGTTAGATCCTGTACTTTCTTCTAGAACTACAAGATAAAAGCTTAACATTCTTTGTGAGTAGCTCAGAGCCCTGAATATCTAAGTTGTGTTTAATTTGAAACATTTTAGTGATAATAGTCCAGATGTCTCAACAGCTGTAAAATTGGGAATTAAATGAAGTCATAAAAAACTGCATTCAATATTTTACTAATTGAGATATTTATTTTGTAAAACACATGCAGACAAGAGATTGGCAATCTAGTTAATGCAATACTAATACTGATGATAAACAAAAAAACATTTTGGAAAAAGTAGAAGTCATATAGATTTTTATACTGGAGTGTTTTTTCCCATTAATGAGAACAATGAATGTGTTTAAGATATTTATTGACTGTATGCCATTACTTTAAAGAGAGACCAGGTAATGTTGCATTGGCTTGCCTTTGTTCATTATTGTATTTTACTCTTGTATTTGGTTTTTTGGTTGGAGGGTGTATTTACTTTAAGATATAAAAGAATTCTGTTTGAAAATATAGCATCCAGGTTCACCAGAAAAGACTTGAGGACTTTTTCCATTTTTTTTTTGAAGAGTATTACCTTGCATTTTTAAAAAACAGCTTTTTCTGTAGGTACATATTAACTTTTCTAAAAGTAAGTTCTTAGTGGTGTGTGAAATTATTCACGACAGAATTGTCAGAAAAGAAGGGTTTCAGGGATAAGAAGAACCTTCTGGCTCACCACAGGTAACATTTTATATTTAAATAATGGCTTGAGAGATGTTTTGAAAGATCCTTCTTTACTTTGTAATCTATGGTTGGGTGAGTGAAAGGGAACGGAGCTAAGAGGAGGTGGGCTCTGATTCTGCTTCTCGTATTAATTAGCATCTGTGAACTCAGGCAAGTCATTTCATTTTTCTGGACTTTAGTCTCCTTATCTATAAAATAAATATTTTGGAGTAAATATTTCCTAAGATTGTTCCAGCTTTGAAAAAGGTGTCTGTGGCTAAATGGTAGTATGTTTCTTCTGAGCAATTTTGATAAGAGTGTGGCTATGTGTGTAATTGACAGGGCTGTGAAATTTGGATGTTTGACTTTATAGAGAAGTGAGGATCTGGAAGTCTCTAGATTACATGATAAAGTTTAGCCTGACCTTTCCTTGTGCCAATGGGCTAGTTTTTATCAGCTGTGGGTTTGGAGGCATGGGTGATACCACTCACTAGGATGCTTTTGAAAATACATGAAGGTGTTTTTGGTCATAACAATGACTGGGTGAAGCTGCTGGCAGTCAGTGCCCGGGCGTCAAGAATGCCTTATGTCTTACAATGTGTGTGACAGTCCCTCACTATGAAGAATTTTCTTTCCCCAAATGCCAAAAACATCTCCATTGCAAAACCAGCAAATAAAAGATTGAGTTCGAACTCCATATTTTATAAAGTCATCTGGGAAATTGTAATGAAGTTGTTGTCTACTTTCTGCTGTTTCAGTAACACAAATGCAAACACTATCTATTCTTAGATGACAACTGGTGTTGATGGTGCACAGGGGAGAATGGCCTCTAGCTCCCTGGACTATATATTGACTACGTGGTAAGAAAAGCAGCAAAATCTCAGCTCTGTTAGTACAGAATGCAAATATAACTTGAAGATGTACTAGAAATAGTTCCTTTGAGTATGAAGTTACTAGTTTTCGAATGACAGCCGTATTTTTAATGAAATCGCTTACAGAAGTTTCCATTCAATGGAACTAGACATTTCTTATGTTCAAATAATCCCATGATGAAGACCTTCAATACATAGATTTGATGCTCTATGATAAGAAATACCAATTGCTTAACAGCTTTATACATGATGGTGAGTGACATGAACACTTCCTGTCCCCCCTCTGGCCTCCTTCTGCACTTGGGTTAGCCTTGTATATTCTGGGTCAGATTAAGGATTGAGCCCATTCAACAAGAGTGACTCACCCAGGCTCTTCTCAAGAACCCTGGTAACATTTTCAAATTTGATGTAAACTTTGCTTTGGAATCATTTAAATCACAGGATAATTTTCTTAAAATGCTTTTCTCTCTTCCATCTTTCTTCTTGTGTTTGTCAAGACCTTGGTTTGTTAATGTGTATATTTATTTATTTATTTATTTATTTATTTTATTGGCTGTGTTGGGTCTTCGTTGCTGCACACAGGCTTTCTCTAGTTGTGGCAAGCGGGGGCTACTCTTTGTTGTGGTGCACGGGCTTCTCATTGCAGTTGCCTCTCTTGTTGCAGAGCACAGGCTCTAGGCACGTGGGCTTCAGTAGTTGCGGCACATGGGCTCAATAGTTGTGGCTCACGGGCTCTAAAGCGCAGGCTCAATAGTTGTGGCGCACGGGCCTAGTTGCTCCGTGGCATGTCTTCCTGGGGCAGGGATTGAACCTGTGTCCCCTGCATTGGCAGGCAGATTCTTACCCACTGCGCCACCCAAGAAGTCCGTTAATGTGTATATTTTTAAACTACTATTTAGATTCAGCTCTCAGATACTGTGAGGATAAAAGGTGTTGTATGGGTAAAATTGTTGTCTAGCAAATCAAAGCCAACTTGATATTTTCTAGGAGTGAAAGGGAACCCCAGCTTCTTCCTTCTTTGGTGAGTTTGGGCCTTAATACTTCTGCAGTGAAGGGGGAAAGAGCGGTGAAATTGAAATACGTAACTTTTCCTATAAACTTGGTAAAACTTTAGATTTCAAGACAGGATTGAAATGACAGAATTTTGAAAAAAATGTCTTTTGGGTAGTCTTTCATGTTAATTAGCCAGGCAGGGCCTCCACAATTAACAAATTATAAATTATATACTACATTCCTCTTAGTATGAATTTATTGGACATCAGGACAAAAGCCCACTTAGAAAATAGCCATAACCATCTAATCTCAGTCTTTCAATATGGAAAATGAGTCCAAAGTGATCTAGGTGATTTGCCCCAGAATACCAAGTCAGGAAAAGGCAATCAGGCTCTTGATTTTTGGTGACTTGTTTTTCTACCCCACTGTCACATTTCTCCCAGAGGCCTTTCTCACCTCTGCATTCCCTGAGACAATTAAACCCAAATGCTAGCCTGTGGCATCCACTGCATATAATGAATTACTTCCTCTGCTCTGCAACTAGAAGGGTACTAGTTAAGTACCAACTGGCAAAACTGTGAGAAGAGTCACTCATGATTTTCTGTGTTCTATCGATTTGGGAGGAATTATGGCTGAGAAAAGAACAAGTGAATCTGTAACGTTTTAAAAAGCATTTTTACTGAGTTCAGAGTAACGCTAAAAGCAGCTGAGAAATGACCATATTAAAATCAAGGTGTAACTTGTAATACATTCTGTTTTGGGCTCCGTTTTTAATCTATTTCCTTGTAATAATATTAATGATATTGAACCCATTTAATATGAATGTTTTCAATACACTGTAGATTTTCATTCAGTTCAGTCTTCAAACCATACTATAATTGTACACTGCTGTCTTATTTTACATTTTTCATATTCCTGAAAAACAAAGAAATAAGTAAGCCTGATGGTACATTACCAGCTAACAGATTTCATGCAGAAAACAAAAACAAATATTAAAAAAAAACACACAACAGGTTAATCTCCTTAAGCACTGCCTTGACAGGTCAAATAATCATTGAATCTCACAAGGTAAGTGAGAGAATGGAGGAGGGGGAAAAAGAGGCT
Organism: Hippopotamus amphibius kiboko; assembly: GCF_030028045.1. Classification (NCBI taxonomy): domain Eukaryota; kingdom Metazoa; phylum Chordata; class Mammalia; order Artiodactyla; family Hippopotamidae; genus Hippopotamus; species Hippopotamus amphibius. The sequence goes on from NC_080188.1 coordinate 55,701,023, forward strand.
TCAGCTCATGGTAACTGCTGTGTAACACTGAGAAACAGGGAGAATTCTTTCTGTGCAGTGCTTTTATTCTCCCTCTGTTTGCGGTCCCATCCTCTACTGTTTAATTTGTGGAACATTCCAGGGAGTATCCTTAGCTTCCCTGACATGAGCCTGGGACTGGGGCTTGAAGGCTCTGAGGGAGTCCTTCCTGAAACACGGGAGAACGAATAGAGCAGGTTGGGTGTGCGGCACGTGGCTCAGCTGGTTAAGACGGACTCCTCCTCGGGAACAAGGTGAGACCTTTGTGCCACTGAGCTGTGGAAGACCAGAGCATGTGACTCCAGGCACCTTTGCAGGCAGTTCTGAAAACTGTAGGATGCTATCTCAGAAAACTGAGGTTACTTCTGTTTCACAAAAGAGACAATACTAAATGTTTCATCTTCCTTCAGATGTTTGCAGGCAGCTCAATGGTGTCACATTGGGACTCTTCTTCTAATGTATTTATTTTCAGGCAAGAATAAGATACTAGTGGCTTTATGAGGGTTAGTCCTTATTTTTATTTAGCACATCACACTCTGAGCAAATGCATAGCAATAATAATAGTGGCCTATTTTTATTGCTGTTTTGTGTTCGATATAATAAAAAATTTTCTTAATGTCTTAGAAAGACCATTAAGGAAAATAAAATTATGTTGGACTGTTTTATGAAAATGCCAAGCAACTTTTGTATGATATCATTTATGAGCTGTATTATTAATGTGAAATGCTAAAATAATTGAGAAAGAGTGATATGTAAAGGTCATATTACCATGAGCCTGGAGGGGATGGGGTGGAGTGGAGTTGGAGAGAGAGAGGGAGGGAGAGAGAGAATTAATAAATAACATGTGTGATATTAAGGTGGAAAGCGCTGAAATTGCTGGTGATATTTTCTAGGAGCATGGGATGTGCTGAGTTACAGCTGGTGTTGCTCTTTGTCAGTATTGTCAGGGAGCAGATGCTGTGACTGCTTAAGAGATTTGAGATTGATTCCTGATACCAATGTTGAGTCATAACTTGTAACTAAAATAATTAGGACCATGTTTACAGACCTGGGGACAGGCAGCAAAGGCCTCTGGTAACTCGTTATTTCCAAAGGGCCAAGTTAAATTTTTATCTTAAATTTGAGCTTTGATTTGAAACAAAGGTATTAGCTGTTTTTTCTTAAGTTGGTAGTTCCTTTACCTTGCAATTTCCTGTTATTCCATTGTTAAGTTCCCAGAGAATTCTCTGAAGAATAAGTTCACACAGGAACCAGTCTACCTGCCTGCTTTTTGAGGCACTGAATTTGGTGCTGTAAATGATTTTAATCAGAGGTAGGGAAGCACCTTTATTTTTTGACAGCTAAGAACTGTAGTAAACAATTTGGCCGTAGAATGTCTGTTCGGCAGCTTTTGGAAAGTTATTAACCTGGCAGCTCATCTCCTAGTAGACTGCTCTGGAGGTCTATGAGACTAGCACATTTCTTGTGATAATAAGTGGTTACTAACTAGTATTTGATAGCTTATTTCAAAAAAAATTTCAAAATAGAACTTGTATGGCATGATATCATAAAAGCCTTCATTATTATATAATTTATCAATGAGTTTTTCCCCACAGAGACCATCTGATATAATATTCAGTCTCAGATTTTCTAATCTTTCTGTTTTTAGTCTAACACAAGGGCTTCTTTCTGCAGACTCCAATATGCCTTTTATTAATAGGTCTGTTTAGTTTAACACTTTTCTTTTTTTTTTATTTTATTATTTTTTTTATTTTTTTATTTTTTGGGGGTACACCAGGTTCAATCATCTGTTTCCATACACACATCCCCGTACTCCCTCCCTTCCCCGACCCCCCCTCGAGTCCCCCCCACCCTCTCTGCCCCAGTCCTCCAAGGCATCTTCCATCCTCGAGCTGGACTCCCTTTGTTATACAACAACTTCCCACTGACTATTTTACAGTTGGTAGTATATATATGTCTGTGCTACTCTCTCGCTTCGTCTCAGTTTCCCCTTCACCCCCCGCCCCCTCCCATACCTCGAGTTCTCCAGTCCATTCTCTGTATCTGCATCCTTATTCTTGTCACTGAGTTCACCAGTACCATTTTCAGATTCCGTATATGTGAGTTAGCATACAATATTTGTCCTTCTCTTTCTGACTTACTTCACTATGTATGATAGATTGTAGTTCTATCCACCTCATTACATATAGCTCCATCTCATCCCTTTTTGTAGCTGAGTAATATTCCATTGTATATATATACCACATCTTCTGTATCCATTCATTTGTTGATGGGCATTTCGGTTGCTTCCATGTCCTGGCTATTGTAAATAGTGCTGCAATAAACATTATGGTACAAGTTTCTTTTGGGATTATGGTTTTCTTTGGGTATATGCCCAGGAGTGGGATGACTGGATCATATGGTAGTTCTATGTGTAGTTTTTTAAGGAACCTCCAAATTGTTTTCCATAGTGGCTGTACCAACTTACAGTCCCACCAACAGTGCAGGAGAGTTCCCTTTTCTCCACACCCTCTCCAACATTTGTGGTTTCCAGACTTTGTGATGATGGCCATTCTGATTGGTGTGAGGTGATACCTCATTGTGGCTTTGACTTGCATTTCTCTGATGATTAGTGATGTTGAGTGATGTTGAGCATCTTAACACTTTTCTGATATTCAATCACAGTTGACTTTTTTCACCTGGTAAAATAAATAGTATATAAATAAGTGGTATTTATAAGGATTAGTACAAAACTTGGTATTGAGTTGATCAATTATCTTATTATCTTCTTTATTCTCTTCAAAGTTATGACTAAATCAGGCATGATATTAAATGTCTTGCAATTTATCACAGAAAAGTAATGCTTTCTTACACTAATTTTAAATTGATAACTTTTTCACAATTAATGACCATTTCTGGATTATAATTGTTTACTTTTTAGTTCATTGATGGCTAGTATGGTACATTTCTTCTATTTAAAGTGAGCCTTTAAGAAAATAGCAGTTTTATTCTCTTTCATTTCTTCTGCTAATTTTTGTGTATGACTTTACATATCAGACTCAGAAATTATGACTGCAAAAGTAGTTAATGGAAACTAGTCTCTTCTGCTACTAACTGCCACTTACTGTTCTGTGACTTTTTCACTTGTCTGTATTAAGTCAGCTAGGCTCTATTTCAGTGCAAGTGTTATCTAGAAATCACCAGGACTCCTGGAGTCTGTTCACACCCACGTGGCTGTGTGAAAACCAGAATGAAGAGAGAAGTGATGCTGGGCAGAGGTCCGGAGAGGGGTTCATAGTGAATTAGGTACTTACTGGGGTCTTGGAGCCAGCGTTTTTCATCTAGACTTTGGCATGAATCTACACTTGCTTCTTGGTTCAAGGAGGCTTCCTTGAACCAAGGCGCTGGCTAGAGTACGTCATCAACCAGGAGACCCCAGATGTTGTCCTGTGATGACTGCTTCAGTGCCTCTGGGTGCCTGTAATGCCATCTCAGAAGAATTAACCTTAAGTTCTCTTAGCAGCAGTTTCATCTGCTTCCTGTTTTGAATTCTAATGAATTTGAAAATGTATCGAGCAGGTGACAGCTATGAATCAGCCACCACATCAACACCCCGGTCACTTCCATTCTGATTCAGAGCGGCAGAGTCTTTCCTCTTTGAAGTTCAGCGTTTTGCTTCTATCCTTTCTCTAACCATGTCTTTCTTTCTTTCTTTACTTTCTTCCATTTAATTTGTTTCTTTCTTTGCTTTACCTCTTTATTACCCTAGAGCTTTGTCATATCAGTCTCTGATTTTCTTCCCATATTGCTTCTCGTTATTATTGTTCATGGTGTTTATCTGGCCCCCTTTCTTCTTCAGTTACACATTTCTGGGGATGTACTGGATTGATCATTGTTTTTGTTTGCTGTGAATGAGTCCGTGCACTAAACATTCCACTTTAACTGTCCCAAAATGCTTGAACACACTGTCGTACATGTATTATTATGAACTCCTCCTTTCTCTTCCCACCCCAGAAAGCTTTCATAGAAATGTAAAACCAGATAAGCATCTGATGTGGCAAATATTGCATTGATTCTTGGTTCAAAACACTCTGGATCTGAGGGTCATTTCTGACATTCATTAGCACTGGCAAGTCACTTCAAATATTTTGTAAAACAGGGATAAAGTTCAAATGAAATAACATAGCTGAAAGCAGTTCATGGTACAAATGTTAGTTATTGTTACTGAGAATTACTAATGAAGAGGGTTACCGTTCAGTATCATAGGAGAGTTTTAAATTTATATGTATGTATTTTTAACCTTTCACTTTGACATAATTTCAGACATAAAAAATTTCGCAGAAGTACTACAATGGATGCCCGTATACCCTTTTTCTAGATATTAGGATCTTAAAAATATCAAAACCAGGAAATTAATTTTGACATGATCCTATTAACTAACCTATAGATGTACCACTATATTGCACCACCAATGTCCTTTTCCTGGACCAGGATACAACAGGAATCACACATATATTTAGTTGTCACATCTATTAGTCTCCTCCAATCTGGAACAGTTCCGCAATCTTTCTTTTTCCTACATGATCCTGACACTTTGGAGTTATTTTGGAGTCCCTCAACTTGGGTTTTCTGATGTTTTCTCATGATTAAATTCAGGTTATACATTTTTGGCAAAAGCACCATAGAATGATGCTGTGTTCTTCGTATCAGGAAGCATGTGATGTCAAGATGTCTAATTACTAATAATGTTAACTTTGATTTCTCAGTAGAGGTCTGCCAGGTTTTTCCGTTGTTAAGTTGCTAGTTTCCTTTTTGTAATTAGTGAGCATCTTGTGGGGAGATACTTTGAGACTATGTAAATGACCAGTTTTTCATCATACTTTCAACCACAAATTTTAACATTCATTGATGATTCCTTATTGAAACAATTGTCACTGTGGTAGTTTCCAAATGGTGATTATCTGTTTTATCATTTCATATCATTTGTTAGTTAAAATTGTTCTGTAAGAAAGATCGTTCCTTGCTCCTTATTCAATTAATTTGGATTCATGGATATTTGTTTCAATCTATGTTGTAATCCATTAAAACTGGTATTTTGTTGCTCAAATTGTCCAGATTTGGCCACTTGGCCAATCTTCAAGTTGGCTCCTGTGTCCTTTCTTCATATTGTCATCATTATTAGAACACCTCTTATTTCCTGTTACCACAAGATTCTCCAAGTTCATCTTTTACTTTTTTCTGATCCAGCCCTTGAGTTAGCAGTTCAAGGGGCCCAGATTTCTTTTGTTGAAAAATGGTAGTTAGAAACCAGGATCTCAGTGTTAGATGTGCTCATTGACAAAATAATGTATGTCCTTTCTCCTACAATGTATTTACTTATTTCCTCAATCCATAAATATACATAAAATACTTTCAGAATTGCTAATCCATATCTCTGTGAAAAACAAATTTTCTAACTAGAGTACAATATTTGTGTAAAATTATATTTTCTTTATCCTTAGAGTATAGAGTCAAAACACTACGGCCAGAAGGAAAACTATGGAGATATTGTCTTGATTTGAATATTTGCATACCTAAGCAAGCAACCTACAAATCAATGCGTTTTTTTAAATAAACTATTTTGATACCTGTTTTGTTACCAATATGAAAAAGAAGCTTCATAATTCTAATATGCTTTCAGGCTATTGTGGAATTTGGATAAGCATGCTATTTACACTTAGGAAAATGTAAAACCCATGGAAACTGCATCTCATTCTATCGGAAAATTTTAATGAATTTTTTAAGCTTTTGCTAGAATCTGGTTGGGAACTAGTGTAAACAATAGTTTATTTATAGTATTGTTTCAAGCCTCTTTAACTCTCACTCTCATTGTTCTGGTTCTTTCATTATGTTCCCAACTCCTCATTCCCTGATTCTTTTCCTTTAAGTTTACACAGAGAACTGACTCAGTCATTGCTTATAAATGTGGAGATTATGTACAATTTTACAACCTCACTTTCCATTTCTAACATCACTGAAATATTACGTCTTTCCTAATCAAGTCTTCATAAGAAATATTCAAAGAGACAAGGAGAACTTTTTCTTTCACACATGCCTTTTGTTATTATAGGAATTTATTACAGCTTTCATTTGCTAGAAAAGTAAGAAGACAACAAAACAAAACCCCAGACAAACAAACAGACAACAGAGGTCCAGGGCATTTGGTCATTTGTTAGTTAGGCAAACCTTAACTGGCTGTGATACTACTGAATCCCAGTTAACACCTATTATTCAGGCTTCTCCCCCACAATCCTCACCATTTTAAAAAGACATTTAACGTTAGGTGGGATTTACAGCACAAATAATATTCCTTTTCTAGTGTTCATAGAGATGTTTGTTCCATTTTCTTTGAGGATGTGGCAGGTTACATTTCCTCCACAGGGAGTGGAACTTCCATCACCTGCACTTTAGATTCTCTCCTTTCTTTTGGAAACCGCATGTTATAATAGCTCAGAGTACACAGGTTCTGGATTGATTTCTCAGGTTCTTATCCTTACTCTACCAGCTATGTAGTTCTTGGTCAAGGTACTTAACCTCTATTGGTCTTAGTTTTTTCTGGAAAATAAGAAGAAAAATAGAGCTTTACGTGTTGTCAAGTTTAAATGAGCTAAGAGACGTACAGTGCTTAGACACATTCCTGGCACATAGCAAGAACTCAATAAATGTTATTGCTATTGTTGCTGTTGTTATTTGCATACCCTGCTTCTCTTTGGGTTTCATCATACCTGCATTTTTTAGAAAAGTAGCTATGTGGGCATTTAACATGTATATTATGTACAATAAAGAAAAGAAATAGTTATTTTTGCATTACAAAGAGGCAAGACTAGACATTAGGTGAGGATGAAGCAAAAGAGGAAATGACTATTAAAGAGTAAATGATATAAAATTACTGTATGTTTTTACCACCTAATATCTTTAACATGAATTTGTCTCTCACATATGAAATAAAATAACAGAAAACAGCCTGTCTTATTGAGTACAATAAGACAAAATTTCATGAAAAGTCCCAAGATAAGGAGTGACTGAGCCAAAAACAGACACTCCAACCTGTCAAGCGATTTTGTCTTTCAGAAAGATGAGACCTGCAAACTACAGAGTGTAGCAGTTTCTTTTCCTGCTTTGTTTCTAGGTTTCAATGAAAAGGGAAGGGAGCTAGAAGGGGCGGGGGGAAGGATAAGAAAGGCTAAAAAGAGGAAACTAGCCCAAATCAAGTAACAGTTAGGTACAGAAAATGTTTATTGTAATTAGCTGGGAATTAACATGTGTGAGGACAAATTGATTTCTTTTAGGATGTCTGTTTCTAATAGTGTATCAGAATTTAGTGCCCTATAGCATAATATGTGTTGCAAGCATTTCTGATGCCTAGATAGAGGTATGATGGTGAGCCAGTGCTTGTTTCTCTTTCCTTAGCTGTAATTTATGAGTGTCAGCATTATGTCTCTGGGATAGAGAAAGAAAATTTTAATGTCAGTACTACCACTTATGGTATATATGTTTGCATCTCATTTTGATTATGTAGCTTCCAAACCCTGGGGAATGAATGCACTAGTTAGACTACTGTTATTCTTGGTGTGAGATTTTGATCTTCTGTCTTAAATAGCACAGTGAACTCTTTCTTTTAGTGACTGCATTTCCCACCATTACTCACACTTAGTGGTTACAAAGTTCATTTTCTTTTATACAAATGCCAACATTTTTGTAACTTCTTGGCTTCTGAAGGGTGCATGTTGAGAGTTATTGGGAACCATGGAAAGGAAGATATGGTAGGTGTTTATTTACTGTCATTTAATAAGAGTCATTGAAGACAATAGCATCATTGTCATCCTTTGTAGAGATCTAGGAAACTTTTGGTTGCATGTGCCTTTCTGGTTTAGCAGTTATAAAACAGTAACAGCTTGAGAGTATCACCATGCAGCAGGGCCATCAGCAGCAGAAATAGGTTCCTTACAGTCACTGTTGATTTGAACATGGGAATCCTTGGTATGGAGGGAATGTTTATTTGTTTACTTTTAATCACTTAAAGAACTCCTTCCTTGAAGAAGTCTATTTCCCCTCTGGCTTTTGAGAAGATTATAATCTTTTACATGATTTATTGATCACCTTTGACCACAAATATATGTCATGTCATTTTGGACAAGTTCGAATCACAGGATAAAGTTCAACAACCTACTAATAAAAATGGCCATGCAGCAATGTGAAGACAAACATCCTTAAGCTCCAGGGTATATTCAGCTGTGATGATTAAAAAAAAGCACAGCCTTAGGTGCTCCGTGGTTCATGATTTGTGCCACATTTTCATGAGAGTTTTGCAGATTCCTAGCTATAGACGTTACCTTCCGTGTTTTGGTTATAAGTTGAAAACCTTTTGGGAAATTGATACCCAGATGTTTTTGGTGAAAGTCTGTCCTTCTGAGAAAGACCCGACCAAAAGAAAATTGAGGGAGGAGATGAACTTTATGGATAGACAAAGAAGGAAGGAATTTTCTGAAGTTTACAAGTAGACAAGAAAGGAAAGAAGTCAGTTTAGGCAGAGGGAAACCTATGTACAAAGAAACAATACTGTGATGAGAATATTAGATGTTTGGTAAATGTCCAGTTTAGGATGAATTTGGACACTGCTGATAAAGAGGAAGGAATGGAGTCAAGAATTACGAAAGGGTTAAAATGACAAACTTAGTGACTAATTAACAGAAGGAGGTTAGTAAGAAGGAGGTTGGAAAGACAAACCAACTGAGCGTATTAGTCACAGATATTAGTGACTAAGTCTCACTTTGCCCCATCCATTTCTGAATAGCTCCATCAGGGTATTAAATCATGTGCTTTTGTGAAGCCTAAAAATATGGTTTCATGTCTCTACTCTGTCAGTCATATGTGCAACTTTGGGAAAATAACTTCTACTTGTGTTAAATTCTGGAAAAGAATACTTCTCAGAGATTTTACAAAGACTAATTGGAGGAGAGAAGTCACTTAGTAATGACTGTATAAATGCAAAATGGAGTTATCCTGTTGCCCATTGCTGCTAATCATCAACACTAAGAATGTATGTCTGAAAAATCAGTTCCTCTATACTAAATTAAGAAATGCGACACTGCATTCCTAATTTTTCACTTGTACTGTTGTAGCAGTTTCCAGACACACCACAGTTTTGCTGCACACTTGGGTCTCCCCCCACATTTGGTTCCCTTCTTCATCTCTTTAATTTCTAGTCTAAAAAAACAAGAGGTAGTTATGGTTGAGTTCCTTTTTCTCTTAAGTTGGTTAATGAAAAGTGTGCAGTCCTTTCATCCAAGTAAAATAAATGCACAAGCCATGAGGTGGGCTAATAGTTTATTTTCTTTTCTTTGGTGACAGGAACAAGGAGATTTTTGTGAAGAAACAAAATACTTGTTGCAGAGAATCAGTGTTAATGTGTCAAAGGTGACTAACATCTTGAATCTCATCCAGACACCTACTCCAGGGGAACTAAGGCCACAGTAAAATAATGGCCACCTTTGATACCTGACTTGGCTCTCAGTACCAAATTTTGATGTGGCTTGTACCCTAGTGAGCTGTGCAGGCCTCACTCAAGTTTTGCAGAAACAACCTTGCTTCTTAACACAAATGACTTGTATTATTATTTTTCTTAATATCTGTTTACTTAGGTATTGTGAAATTTTCAGTTTTATTAATGGGAAAACTGAGAGACCCCTAGAACAGAGTAATTCTGTGTCTCTATTCTGGGCAGAACCTCTTGCTGAACTGCCTTTAGTAGAGGAGAATCCCTCCACGAAGTGGGGAAATCCACAGGCCTGATATGCTACCCTGGGCACAAGAGAGTGAAGAGAGCAAAAGAGTTTTTCTCCCCCAAAACCTATAGAAGAACTAGAATTGAAAAAAGACTCTGAAATCTACAATCTAACAAATTCTTCAAGTGAGTCTGCTCTACACCAAAGCTGAATATTTACTAAAAAATCTACCCCCTACTATGCCCCTTCTATAAAAAACCAAAATGCAGCTATGTATAACTAATAAGCACTTATTCACATTTCTAAGAAAATGAAAGCTATCTCTAAGAACAAAGGAACAAATCATTAAGAACTAATTCTTTTCAAATATTGCGATACATTTATTTTTTCTTTTATTTGCTTCAGGCAACTTAGAATTTAACTAGATTAACTAGTGTCATTTATGAGGTCAGAGAAGAAGCCTTGCAGTTAAGTTCCTCACACTTATTCCACAGCTTATTCTCATTTATAATCAGCCTGTTGTTTGTTTAGCTGTTCTTAGTATAGTGTTATTACTTACTTAATAGATCTTGCTCGGAATGACTTCTAACCTAAATCAGATCCATTGTTTTAGAGTTAGAATACATACCAACACCATATTTGAAAGAGTATATCAACATATGTTTTGGCAAGGGCGGCATTGTTAAGCTGAATCAGTAGCTTTCTAAGTTGACTAGATTAAAAAAGCCATCAAGATAGGATGCAGATGTAAATTAAGTTCAGTGTACCTATTAGGTTTTCAAGCCTATAGTTTTATAATCAAGCTTATATTTGAATTTAATATTAATGAAATGCTCTGCTTTAGAATCATTAAGAAGATAGCAGACACTCTCATTAACATGTACCCACGTGGCTTTAAGTGGGAGTGAAGCACCTGTAAGACTAGAAAGCCTTTATCACTCTTTTACTCCCTCTTTTCTTCTTGTCTGTGGTGATGACTCAAGGTCTATATATTTGAAGCCATGAAAAATTAAGGAGCATTCTCAAGGCATCCGACTGAAGAGAGTTCCCACTTAGTTCCCACCCAGGATTGGCCCTTTCATTCATTGCAATAGCTACTATGACTGTCTCTCATTATCATCTCTTAAAAGAGGATTCCTTTCAACAAAAAAGGACAAGCTGAAATAAGACAAAGAAATATATGGCTTAAATATTACTGCTGAAGAAGAAATGTGGATAGAAATTGATCTAGGTCCGTGCTGTTCCATATGGTAGCTATAGCTCTTGAGCATTTATAATGGGTCTGGTACTAAATGGGTCTGGTACTACTGAGGAACTGAGTTTTTAATTTGTTTCTAATTTTATTTGATTTTTATTAACTTACGTTTGAAATAAAATCTTAAATATTTTTGAATCATTGAAAAAAATCAAGTATTTTTTGGAATAACTTGATTCTGGGAATCTTTTTTTTACAAATTTATATATTCATTTATTTATTTATTGGCTGAGTTGTGTCTTTGTTGCTGTGCACAGGCTTTCTCTAGTTGCAGAGAGCGGGGGCTACTCTTCATTGCAGTGCACGGATTCTCATTGCGGTCGCTTCTCGTGTCGTGGATCACAGGCTCTAGGTGCGCGGGCTTCAGTAATTGTGGTATGTGGGCTTGATAGTTGTGGCCCAAGGGCTCTAGAGCTCGGGCTCAGTAGTTGTGGCACACAGGCTTAGTTACTCCGTGGCATGTGCGATCTTCCTGGACCAGGGCTCAAACCCATGTCTCCTGCATTGGCAGGTGGATTCTTAACCACTGTGCCACCAGGGAAGTCCCCTGGGAGTCTATTTCTTAAATTGTAAGTTTTATGAAACCTAATACCAATCAAGTATTTCTGATAACAATTTAGCCTCCAAACTGAGATTGCTGTAAGTATAAAATACACAGTGGATTTCTAAGACCTAGTAAAAAGAATATAAAATATAATTTAAAAAAATATTGTTTATATGTTGAAATGATAAATTTTTGGTTATATTGGGTTAAAATACATTATTAGAATTAATTTTACCTGTTCCCTTTTACTTTTTTTAATGTAGATAGTAGAAAAACTTTATATGTGGCTTCCATTATATTTCTGTGAGACAACACTGATACAGCTATTTATGACAACCCCAAAAGTCCATAGTATTGGGTACTGAGAACTCCAGTGTTCCATGGCATTTATTTTAATCCCATGGCTCAAACAGGGACTAGATATATATTATTGGGTTATGGCAGTAAATACTTTTATGACCTTAGAAAGTAATGTGACGACATTGTGACTCCGAATACAGATTACTGACCAAATGGAGTTAATGCCAACCTAATGCATAGGTATCAACTCATTAAAACAACTAAGAATATTTAGAGTGAGGACTGAATAAATGCTTACCAAAATCTTTTTCTTATTCCAGATTTCCTTCCCACAACTTTCAAAGAAATTTATCTTAGTCAAAATTAGCTAAGCAAAATATATCGTTCCAAATAGATTACATAATGCATAAATCAAACAATAAATGTTTATGAATTACCAACTCAGATATGGAAGGCTAATGGCCTCAGAGTGAATTACAAAAGCCCATATGGCTTTGTCCTGGCCCGTGTGGAACTTAGAAATCTGGTAAGCTAAGAAGCATGCTCTAACAATTGGTAATATTAAATAACATATAATAAAGGACTAAATTTGGTAGATTTTATTGTTTGGAAATTTAGAAGAAAACCAAACAAATGTGAACTGAGATTGTGTAAAAGCTGTACAGTGAACGTGGGACTTGAGCTTGCGTGGTCAGATTTGCATGGTCTGGGAGAGGAGCTCCCAAAGATCCGTACGTTGACATATTGGGCTTTCTTTTGGGTCGCTGATCACTTTTCTATATCTGTTTACTTGCCTTTTTACTGACTAAGATGTGAGCTCCTTGAGGACAACTATTCTATTTATTTCACCTTCCCCATCCCAAAGCCTTTGGTGCCTGGCACATAGTGGGTATTCAGTTATATTTATGGAATGATATCAATATTTGAATGAATGATGTGAGCATTCTCCTCAAAAGAAAGAAAATAATGAAAGAAACAGTGATGGAGATGACCATTATGTGATCTGGGTAGCAATAGACCTTTTATGGTTCCATTTTCTGATCTAAAGAAGTAAAAATGGCTCCTGTTTCCCAGGGTTGTTCAAGATGTTCACATAGTAAGTGAAAGGACTTGATAAACCATGATGTACTATACAAATCCAAGATTTCACTGTTATTCAGCTTGGGACAGGATCTTATTCATCTTTGAAGTTATCTCATTGCATAGGAGTATTCAATAAATATTTAATAAATGAATCAAAGCATGAGTGGGAGGTCCCTACGTTTGTCACTTTTTGTATTTCTTTTTTTTTTACAAAAAACATTGAATTGAACTTTTTTTTAATATTTATTTCTTTATTTTATTTATTTATTGACTGCGTTGGGTCTTTGTTGCTGCACACGGGCTTTCTCTAGTTGTGGTAAGCGGGGGCTACTCTTCATTGTGGTGCACAGGCTCCTCATTGCAGTGGCTTCTCTTGTTGCGGAGCACAGGCTCTAGGCGCACGAGGGCTTCAGTAGTTGCGGTGCATGGGCTCAATAGTTGTGGCTCACGGGCTCTAGAGCACAGGCTCAATGGTTGTGGCACATGGGCTTATTGCTCTGCAGCATGTGGTATCTTCCTGGGGCAGGGATCAAACCTGTGTCCCCTGCATTGGCAGGCGGATTCTTAACCACTGCACCACGTAGGAAGTCCACATTTTGTATTTCTATTTTCCATCTACCTGAAAATGCAGATAGCCACTCTAATTAGAAAAGTGTCCAAATTCTGATTAAACCTTGAGGAGAAGCTTGAAGTCTTTGCTGATGAAGAAAATTGATGTGTATAAGTCTATGAATCTTTTAATAATTTCACATCTCTTTTGCCTTTTCAGCACTAATTAATATTAATTTTTTTGCTCTTCTTAGATAATTGGCGTTGATTCAGATTTTTGAAGTTTTCAGATATATGGCCTGACAAATGAGTTTTTCCATTTTATAGAAAGCATATCTCAGTTAAAATATACCTTCACATTGCTCATTGCTCCTTTTATATAAAGCAGTTGGGGAAATATAAAAATATTTTTTGGGACTCCTGAATCAAATATACCTAAAGAAAACAATTTGGAGGTGACAAGGGTAAAATCAGTATTAAGGAAAATTGTGTATTAAAAATGCCGCCTTTAAAAACAGACAGTACCATCTTCAGAGAAAGACATGCAGAATAGAATTGAGTGATTTATTTTGAAGTTTACAGGAGTGATCTTCCATTCTTAAATTATGGCTTTCAAGGAGTGTTTTTCTATGATGTACACTTTCAATATCTTATAATTTTGTCAATTATACCTCAGTAAAGCTGGGGGAAGAAAAGTGTTTCTCTGCCTGATTCCTAAGTATCTGACCTAAGGCTAAATGACTTAGAAAAGTTTGATCACCACCAGCCAAAAGAGAAACACAATGCAGATTGTAAAGATAAAACCCCAGCACCATGTCTCCAAGCTCTGATAATTCACCTTGTGTAACATTCTTTCCTTCCATTCCCACTGCTGTCAGCCTTCCCTAGGCCCTCACCATTTAATGCCTGGCTTATTGCTATTTTGTGCAACAATTTAACCTATTTATCTTTGGCTGTTTCTACAATTAAATCTGTCTTTGATGCTGGTGCCAGTTCAGTCTTCATGTCTCTCCTCTGTCCACGAATCTACATTGGCCTCCTCTTGCTGGGAATTTCCAGTCCTCATTGACCCAGTCAACCTTATTTCTCTGTCTGTTCTTCCCCACAGGCTGGTCTTTCTACTGACCTCCTCCCACATTCCACTATTCCTCCTTCTTTAGACCTTTTCCTGCCTGGAGTTCCTTTCTCTCTCCTTGTCTGCATCTTGTCAGGCCTGGCTCCAGTCCTTTCCTTCTGTGAAACCTTTCTCCAGTCTGTGCCAGCACTGAGCTATCACTCCATTGTGTGAAACTTTAGGGAACTCTAGCTATACAATTGGTTTTATCATTAATAAAATTTGACTTTCTGGTATTATCTTTCATCTATATGTCCTAACTGGAAAAGTCTTCATTGAATTAAAAAAAAAGGTACAAGAAAAATGTCTAGATTATAAAAAGTCAAACACACATGTTTAAAAGCATGCAATATATGTTATAAAAAGAGGACAAAATTATCAATATATTAAATAGAGAAACATCTTTTAGCACAGAAAATTGAAGCAGTACCTGCAAAACACTTTCTCTTTGAGGAACTCTTTCTTTATCCAGGTATTTTGAAACACTCATCTCCTCTAACCTGGTAGCATGTTTACTCTTAAAGCATAGTAAAAACCTGGTTAGGAATCTGCAACTATTATGCTGTTTTTGCTTTATGTTTTTTACTTTTCCAGGTTTGATTATATTAAAAGATGATTTTTTACTTTGAATCCTGAGGATTTTCATGAGATTTTAAGTTATATGTATTTATAATATATATAATAAATATATTAATTGTTATATATTTTTATAAATTAAATATAATAAATTAAAAATGCTACTTTTGTATTATGAGCTGTTATAATTGTACCTTTTACTGGCACAGTTTACTGATAAAGCCCCGTTCCTAATAAATGTATTCTATCAGCACAAAGATAGAGTGCTGATAAGCTGTGGCTCCATGCTTATGGCCCTTGATCATGACTATCCAGAAATATTCTTGAAAGATCAAATCACAGCACACTGGCTCTTGGCACTAGAAAACTTAGGCTTTGATGGTGATCAAGTTTTGCATGTGATGTGGCAGCTCTTAAAAGGGCCTCTTCAAAATAAAGTGATAGGAATGTACACTGCTCTTTTGTTTCAGAGAAAAGACTTTGCCAAGATATTAAACAAAAATGACGCTTTACAAGAATATTTTCCTCCGTTGGGTTTTTGACTGGATACTTGTCATTGTGAGAAAGTGCCGTGGAATGTGTCTATTTCTTTCAGTTTGAGCTAGCTTTAGGACCCTGAAGAAAATGTCTGCCATGGTATCAGTGAACACAGAGAAGAGTTCAGACCTCCAAGGTATTCAGCTCTTTTTCCCTCCTCCATTCTTCTTCCCACCCACCTCTCCTCTCTTTCTCCTCAGGCTCCTTCCTGGGTTCCCACATCATGCCTCCCCTGCTATGCTCAAGCTCATTTTTCTTCCTCTGCTTAGCTATTATGTCCATTTCTTTGTCACGTCCTTGGCAGTATATCTTCACTATATCCTTCGTTTCTCTCCTTTAAGTCTCTATTCTCTTTATCATTTCTTTCTTTCACAAGGAAAATCTATGTCTTTGCTCCAGAAAAGTACTGGCTGCATAGAATCTGTGTACTGTATAAACTTGTCTTGTTTGCCTGACCTAGTATAAGTCTGTTTCTTCTAGATGAGTTCTTAGAGTGTGGTACTTCAAATAAAAGTCTAGCAGCCACCCACAAAATACAAAGAATCCTTTTTAAAGATGAAAATTGCTTCAGGATAGATGTTGGCCATTCAAGTAATTTAAAAGGGTGGAGTGAAGCTATTTCGTAAAATATTTTAGAATAACTACAAAAACTATTTTTACCACAGCTGATGCAGAGAAGAGGAATTCTGATTAAAAGAAAGATCTGTCCATGTGGATTTTCATGTAATTAGAATTTAATAAAATTGAAAAATTGTGTCTATTTTACATGTAATTCAGTGTTTCTTTTATCATCACGGAAAGGCTTCAAGCTGATGTGGTAATAAAACATGGTACTCTGAAGGCTTTAGAGTTACAACTACAAACTCAAAATATACTATATATAATAATAAATATCATATTAGGTTTTTAAAGAATTCTATTGGAGTATATTGATTTATAATGTTGTGTTAGTTTTAGAGATACAGCAAAGTGAATCAGTTATACATATACATATATCCATTCTTTTTCAGATTGCTTTCCCATATAGGTTATTATTGAATATTGAGTAGAGTTCCTGTGCTGTACAGTAGGTTCTTATTAGTTATCTATTTTATATTTAGTATAGTAGTGTATATATGTTAGTCCCAATCTCCTAATTTATCGCTTCCCTCCATGTTTCTTCTTTGGGAACCATAAATTTGATTTCATCAAGAATTTGTGGTACATATATACAATGGAATATTACCAACCATAAAAAAGAACAAAATAATGCCATTTGTAGCAACATGGATGGACCTGGAGATTATCATACTAAGTGCAGTATGTCAGACAGAGAAAGACAAATATCACATGATATCACTTACATGTAGAATCTGGAAAAAAATGACACAAATGAAGTTATTTACAAAACAGAAACAGACTCACAGATCATATTAGGATTTTAGGCCTGCTGTGACAAAGCAATGTTGCTACAGTACAAAGTACTATTTTAAACTGGGTAGTTTAAAACAACAGAGGTTTATTCTCTCATAATTCTGGAAGCTAGAAGTCTGAAATCAAGGTGTTAGCAGGTCCATGCTCCCTCTGAAAGCTGTAGCAGAATCCTCCTTTGCCTCTTCCAGCTTCTGGTGGTTTGTCTGTAATCTTCGGTGTTCCTTGGTTTGCAGCTGCATTACTCCAATCTCTGCCTTCATTGCCACATGCGTTCTTCCTGTGTCTTCCTGTATTCATGGCCATCTTCTTATAAAGGCACCAGTCATATTGGATCAGGGGCCACACTACTGCAGTGTTCCTACTTTAGTGTTCATTTTTGGCCCCTGAGACTACTTCATCTTAACTGATTATAGCAGTAAAACCATATTTCCAAATAAAGTCGTATTCTGAGATAGTGGGGGTGAGGACTTCAATATGTCTTTTGAGGGAAACATAATTTAATCCATATCAGAAAGTCTGGGTTCTGGTCTCATTCTTCCACCAGTTAACCATGTGACCTTTGGCAAATAACTTAGCTTCACTGAGCCTCAACTGTAGCATGTATGTAATTATCATCCCTACCTCATAGTGCTGTACAAATTAAATGAGATAAGGCTAAGCAAAATGTCTGGCACATAGTAAGTATAAGTAAATGTTAGCTATTCTTGTAGTTATTGTTTAGCTTGTTATTTTTATCACTACTGTTGTTAGAGACATCCTAGCTTAGTACCCTACCCATGGTAGTTGCCCATTGAATGTTAAATTTGTCACTCAGGGCCATTGTAATTAGGGTACTGTGGATGATGAAAACGCTGTTAGAGAATACTCACCTATGGAGTGGTTGAGGTTACTATATTTTACCAAAGGTTTGGCATCTGGATGCGAAGGAGTTAATTTACCATGTTTTGGGGGGTTGAAATTTAGGGGATCTCTAGGATAATGGAGCACTGTGGGTTATGACTGATGAATTGAATTGAATTTTAAGAGCCTGAGTCCTGGTTAGATTTCACTAAAACTTGTCACAAAAAGATTTTGTTTTTTTTTTAAGAAAAAGCTTATATAATTTATACGTGACAAATACAGAACTAAGAATAACAGATATTGTATGATAAGATCAGCCACTCTTTAATACAGAATAAACAGAGGCTGAAAGAGGTTAAATCTCACCATTGTCCCAAAGAGGTTCGAGTGAATTAGAGGCTAATTAAAATTAGTACTCCATCGATTGTTCACACTCCAGAGGACAAAGTACCCAAAAAGAATTTGAGTGTGTTTTGCGGGTTAAGTGGTGGGCCATCTTGACATATGCTTGGCCTTGGGGTATGTTTCCTGCATCTTAGTTTACTTTGAATTTGTCTCTGCTTTGTGGATCTTGGGCACTTCTTCTGTGTCACTGCTGCTGTACACACAGAAAGATAATAGCTACTGGACCTTCACTTATTCACCGGAACATCTCAGTCAAGAGGTGATTCCACAGGGAATTTGCCATCTAACTCCAAATGAAGGTTGGGAAAGAAGTTTGTTTAGCACTGTCAGTTAAAAGTGATTGCCAAACCTCCAGTGGACACTTTGAGTGAAGAGGAAGCAGGAATTCTTGAGCACAGTCAGCCACTGGAGGAAGTGTGACTCTTTTTCCTCTCGTCACCATGTTTGACCACATGGGGATTCCTACTTTGGTGTTCATTTTTGGCCCCTGAGACTACTGATATCCCTTACCTTCCTGCTAACCATAATTTTTATCCCACTTACGAAAACAGTCGGAAATCATGTTTAGGAAGAAACATTCACTTTTTTCAATGTTTAATTCTCCTGTCCAGTTGCCCAAATACTCCCTGTTTGGAATTACTTTTTTTCTTTCTATTTTTCAAAATAATTTGATTGTACATGTGTATCTGATCTCTTAGTCATGAGTCTTTGTCTACTAAAGACAAAAAACCAATGTGAAATAGCTTTAACACAAAGAGGAATTTATTGGCTCATATAAGCAACTCTAGGCGGGGTTAGAGTGTAGCTCACTTTAGGGCTGACTAGAGCAGTGAGTTGACCACTGTCAGGATTCTCTCTATTCATCTTTTTTCTCTATGTGTGATGGCTTTTTTCTCTGAGGCTATATTCTCCAGCCGTGAGGGAAACTTTTGTCGGAAGACTTCATTCAAATTCCTACAGCCTGACAACAAGAAAAGAAATGAGTTATCTTCCAGCACAAGTTGTTCGGTCTCCTCAGTAGGCTCTGATTAGCTCAGCTCCACAGAATCTGTACATACATTTTAGCCACTGGGGTGGAACTCAGTCATAATCAGCTAACACAAGAGGCATGTGTCTAAGGGGGAATTTCTCAAAGGAATAGGTGATATTTGGGTCCTGAAATAATAAATATCCAGCGTATCTGATACTATTAAATGTTTTCTTGTCTACTGCTTTGTTTGTTTGTTTGTTTGTTGCATGATTTCTCCCCCCTTTTAATGGATTTTTTTTTTCTCCACTCTTCAGAGTGCCTGATTCTGGTTTGTATATAATTTTGGTGTTTCTCTTAGAGGTTTGATCTGAGTCGCAGTTGCAGTGTCTTCACTTGCTCTACCTGGAGAACTGTCATGGCATCCTCCTGATGTGTGTATGTTGCCTTTACCTCCATTTTTTTCTCTTATGAAAGATCTGCATTCCTTTTTTCTGTCTCTGGAAATTAGCTCCTCCTCAGTCTTATTGAAAGTCTTTGTGAAATGGTTTATTTTACTATAATTCCTGCAGATTTTATTGTGATGGCTCCAATTCTTCCATCAGCATAATTCTGTGTACATAGGGTACACCTTTTCCTTTTCTTGTGTTAGTTCCTTCACACATTGCTCACCTTTTCCACATTCAGTAACTAGTCATATCCCCAAAAGGTCTACAGGAGGTAATCCATCTATTTCTTAATGAGTTTAGGAATGAGATGCATATTTGGATTGCCTTTTGTAGCAACACACTAAATATCATCTATAATTTTATCACTTTACTTATACAAAGTGTCAGTCACAAGTGACTGAGTTATTACATAAATAGATTTATATTGTCTAAAGTTCTCATGTCAGTAACACTTATGAGTATGAAAATGCAAGATAAATTATGGAGTTAGGTGGGTAACAAAGGTACTGTAGTATTCTTTTCATACTCATAGAAGCTAATTTATAGAGGGTTACTCTAATAGACTTTTCTGCAGATATTTATTCAAATCACTAAACTCTATCATATTTTTTCTAAGTTATTTCATATCTTCTGTCTCTACTGGGAGGAGCAGCCTCATTCAGATACTTTGACCTTGTGCTCCTCTTTCAAATGCCTTCTCATCTCCTTTTCCACAGGAGGGTCAACCCATGGCACAAAGCCATTTTCAGGCAGCTGCAGAAGAAATTGCCATCTAGAGATAGGAACAAGAGAAAAAGGGAGACAGCACAAACCAACAGAGTTGGGGATGAAAATGCATTAAAACTACAGATACAACAGAGATTTTAAAATTCACAGAAAAGTAGTATGACTCTTGTAGCAATAAGCTTAGCATTTTAGATGATATGGATAATTTTCTAGCAAAATATAAATTATTAAACTAGCCAAGGAAAAATAAAAATTATGAATAATCAGGAAGGAAATCAAATTAATGATAAGATATCTTGCCTCCCCATCTCCAAATGACACCAAGTCCAAGTATTTACAGGCATAGTTTAAAAGAAAAAACACTATAAAAGCAGAAAATCCCTATCTTCGGCAAACTAGATCAGAGACTCACAATAGGATATCTAGCCAAACAAGTTTATGCAACTAGTGTAACTTGGATGTTAAAAGTAGACACAAGGATAGAATAAGAAAAATTATAGTGTATTCTCCTTTATAAAGATAAAAGCAAAAACCTTAATGTAATACTGACAAAATATTTTTAGCATTATAAAAAACTGCATGACAGCCAGAAGATGATTATCCAAAAATGCAAGGATGGTTCAATAATCAGACATGCATAAAATTCAGAGAAAAATCACATGATTTTGCATATCATTTTCTCAATAGAGAAAAAAGCATTCAATAAAATTCAAAACACAATTGTGATATGAATACTTGGTAAATTGGGAATAGAGAAAATTTTCCATTGTTTTAAAAAGAGATATCAAAAGCTTCCTTCAAATTTTATAGTTATTTGGAAAACTTTATAAACATTCCTATTCATGTCAGCAACAGGATAAGAATTCTTGTGATTATCCCCACTACTCAGGATTGTACTTGATGTCTTAGACAACTTTAAAAGTCAAGAATAATAAGTGGTGCAGAACTTAAAAGGAAAAGAAAAAGAAAATTTTACAAATAATGAAACTGACTAAATAGAAAATCCAAGCTAGGCATCAGACAAATCATTAGAGCAATTTAGAAATGAGTTTGGCATGTTCACTAGATTCAAGATTAATATACATAAAATATAAGAGTAGCGTTCCTGGAAATTAGCAATTAACCAACTAGAAAATGTCAGAGGAAAAATATACACCATTTATGGTAGGCAGAATAGTGACTCCCTCCCCAAGTAATGTACACTCTAAAACCTGGGATTATGTTAGGTTAGTTGGCAAAGGGAAGTTAAATTTGAAGATGAAATTAGGTTTAGGATAAAGGGATTATCCTGGATTCCGGATGGTTGCAATGCCATTAAAAGTGTCCTTCAAATATGGAAGAGAGAGGGATAAAATCAGTGTCAGACTAACGTAACATGAGAAAGAATCTACCTTCCCTTTGTTATCTTTCAAGATGGAAGAGGGCCATGAGCCAAGAAATGCAGGCAACCTCTAGAATCTAGAAAAGGCAAGAAAGTGGATTCTTCCCTAGAGCCTCTCATGTGGAGGAAGATAATGGGCTTTTATTCTCTTGCTACAATGCCTGGAAGAAGCTTCCCTGCTCTCTTCCCTTTTTGTCCCCCACATACAAGGGCCAGGAGGGCTCAGACTTTCTAGTCATTTCTCTCCTTGGGCTCTTGGGGCTCTCACATGGAGCTCGCTCAACTCACAGGGGAAGAGGCCACATAGGGATTTCTTCTCAGATCAGCCACTTGTAGACCCAGTAACTATTTGAGTCAGGAGCAGCAGAAAGAAAAGGGTTAGCAGTGGAGGGGAAGGAAGCCACAATTTTTCCCAACTTCCCAGAAAGCCCTTGATTAAACTTGTCTAAAGTTCTTGTCCAGTGACCTTATTGACCACAAACTTACATGGGCTCAACTGGCCCAACTGGATCATGTGTTGTCTTTGCATTAATAAAATATGTGGAAATTATTGTAAATGTGTATATAAGTGATACAAACTCTCTTGGTTTGGGTGCTCCCAAGAGCAGACCCTGGAACAAGGATTTGAGTGAAAGATGATCTAAGGAAACATGTTGGGGGAGTGGAGAAGCCAGACTGGGAGAAAGAAAAGTCAATGAAGGGCACATATGGAGTAGGGGATGGCTCTGGGCAGCTGGAGCCCAATCCTGCTGGGCATCCAGAGATCATGTAGAATATTTTCGGAATTAACTCATCTAGGAAGATGAAGGCTTTCTGAATGGCAAATCTTTTACATAGTTTAAAAGTCAAAACTGTAAAAAGGGATAAGCTAAGGTATATGTATTCTTATTCTTCTTTTTTCATTGCGCAAAAGGTGTGGTATAGACTCCCTTTTACATCTCATTGGTTTTTTTCACTTCGCAATATGTTCTGTAAATCACTCCATTAGAGGTTTCCAGAATTCTTCCTTGTTTTTTTCTGTTTTGTTTGTTTGTTTTTACGGCTTGATTTCATTGTGTTGTGGTATCAGAAGTTTTTAGCATTTAGGCTCTTTCCATAGTTTATCTTACAAAATTGTCATTCAAAATTATTATGATTATTACTCTTTCTCTGTAAACAATGTGCATAAGTTGTTTCATAATATTTGAGGTGAGTCTTTAAGGTAAAATTCAAGAAGTAATATTGCTTGGTCAGAGGGTAAATAGAGTATAGTTTTTAAAAGATGTAGCCTTATTCTTATCTATAGGGTTATCCAGTGTTGCACTCCTAATGAGTGCCTCACAATGTCTGTTTCTGTTTGGCATTGCCAACAGAGTGTACCGTCAAATGTTAACATTTTTGTGTATCTAATGTGCATAATTATAATTTGGATTTCTCTTATTTTGAGAATTCCATCTTTCCTTATTTTTGTGAGGCAGGAAATTTATATATCTTTTTCGGATAAACCATATTTTTGTATACTTTTTATTCAACTGGAATTTTGTGGGTTTTTTTTTTCATTCCTTAATTTCTAAGAGCTTTTATATGTTAAAGTGATAAATTAAGGATTTATTTAGTCTTTGTGATACACATTGCAAATATTTTCTGTTCCTTAGTCTTTTGACTTTGCCTTTTTTTAAGTCATGCAGAAGGTTTCTTCCTTTAATTTTATATTATTTAATGTCAACCTTTGATTGGACCTGGATTTTAAATAATAATTAGACAGGCTTTCTCTATATCTATGTCTTCTTCTAGTACTTGTATGGTTTCAATTTTTTGATATCTAATTCACTTGGAGATTATTCTGATATATGGTGTGAGGTAGAATCCACTTTTATGTCTTTCTAAATGGTTATCCATTTTCCCAAATCCCAGTTTTGAAAAAGTCCATTCTTTTCTCCAGTGATTTGAAATGACACTTTTATCATGTAAGAAGTTTCCGTGGTACTTGTGTCAGTTTCTGAATTTCCTCCTCTCCTCTGTTAGTCTGTGTGTCAATGCATGAGCCAGTACTTCACTATTTTAAACCTAGAAGCTTCACAGTATATTTCAGCCTTCATATTTAGCAGGCTTAGCTCATCTATCACCAAGTCACTGTGTTTGACTTAATAAAACACATTTGCTTCCTTATTTTTGGACAACTAGGATTTTTCTTCCAGCTTTAACAACAAATGTCATTATCATGTTGTCTTTGCCTATATAGCTTTTCATTTATTATACAGTTGTGGACATTTTAATGACTCCTTGTGCAGATTGCCAAATTGCTTTCCAAAATGGAATAACCATTACACAGTTGTCACAAAATTTAAATATTTAAAAATTTTTAATTAAAAAACCTTAAAGTCATCACTTTATAGGCCAACTATTTTGCATTTCTTTGTTGAAAAGGTTAAACATTTTCTCATATGTTCATTCACTAGTTATTTTTCTTTTGTGACTTGCTTTTCACCTTGTGTTTTATTTCAATGTTTTCTTATTGATTTATATGAACTTGCGTGTAAAGATATTAATCCTTCATCAATCATACTGCAATGCTTGCCCAGTTTCTTAAATTTTTAATGTTATTTGTGTTCTGTCAGGCTGATATTTTAAACTTTAGATTGAAAAACTGTGACTCTTTGCTTGTATTATTTCATTAGTCATTTCTAAAATCATTTCTCATTCACAGGGCTGATATGTATTTATAATTTTAAATGAATACATTACATTTATCCAAAATATAAGAGCAATTTAAACTTGCCTAGTGATTTTCTTCCCTGGACATTAGTAGGTTTGAAGCAGTAAATTAGAAGGCAAAAGCAATATTAGAGGCAAGAACTCTGACAGCTTTAAAAAGTGACATCTGATGAAAGGACAGAAGACTTTCTAAAAATATCACACAGAAATCCTCAAAATTATAGCAATCTAAGTCCATTGAAGGTAGAGCAAAGAGACCTTAAAGTGCCCTGAACTGATGTTCATAAAGTGATGTAGAGTTATGAAAATATTAAATGATGTACAGGATATCATGGGGAAAAAAGAAAGAAATATATAAGATGTTCTTAGAGATATTTCCAGTTCAAACCACTTTTTAAAAAGATTCTTAGGCATAAAATTCTTAGCCAACCAGGAAAATTGGTTGTGAAGAATGACTTGTTCCCAGGGGTGTTAGTTAGATGACATTTTATAAAATTAATTTGTCATCTTTTTTATATGGCTTCCTAGATTCTAAATACATTGAGAATGATGATCTTGATTTATTCCTCAATCCCCTTTAATGCCACATATTAATAGGTACTGAATGCGAGCTGAGTGCCATTTTTCTATATGCTTAATTTTTGTAACCCACCCCCACTTTACCAGGGAGGAAACAGAGGCTTCTCGAGGTGATGCTCCTTTCCAAGTTTGGTTCTGAACCCAGTGCTACCTGGTTCTCCCTGCATAGCTAATCTCATTCTCATCATACCAGAAGCAGTGTCATGCCTGGGCTCGGTTCACTGTTTGCTAAGTAAATCAGAAAATTATTTTAATTATTAATTATTATTAATGAGAGGTGGGGAGTGGGTGACATGGTTTACAGCTTTGTTGGAGAAACAGGACATATACATGAAGCAAGACCTCAACAAAATTATGAAGTCCATCATTTTAGTTGCCTTTCTCAGAGCAACTGAGTCAGCCCAGAAGCCTTTCCAAAGAAACAATTAGATTCTTCTAGGCAATGAATGTACTTATCTTTGGAGGAATACCTTTCTTATCAGCTGACTCTAGGATCAAGGCACTATATAGTCATATGTTAGATGGTCTTTCCTCCTTCCCTCCACTGGGAAGGAATGTCCCTTCATGGGGACTGGCAATCTCTTAATCTTGCCGATTGTAAGAGAGATGAAGAAATGAAAGAATGCTCTTTGTCTTCAAAGCCCTCCCTGTCTGTTGTTTGCTGTCAAATGCCCTCCTACATCGTTTTCTACATCCATCTTCCAAAGATGTTTTTGTGGAGATAATGGTTTTTTCAAGTCACTTTTATACTTTTTCTAACCACTTAACTGTTGTCTTCTTTAGAAACACACTTACCTAGTAAGATGAAGCCTTTATACTTGATGAATTATTGCTTCAAAAACATCTTTGGCCTTCTTTCTTATCACAAAGCAGCCAGACAAGACAAATAGTGTGTTAAAAAGGGGTTTAGCAGGAGGGAGGGGATATGGAGATATATATATATATGTAAATACAGCTGATTCACTTTGTTGTACAGCAAAAACTGGCACAACAGTGTAAAGCAATTATATTCCAATAAAGAGTTTAAAAAAGGGGGTTTAATATTCACATTTAATGTAGGAAAACATGTAAGATTTATGCAGTTTTGTGATGCAAAAGGACAAGCTTGTCAGGGACTTTTCAAATGATCCATAAATCTGAGTGCCCAGGTGATGGAGGAGAGATGGGGATAGGTCACTAGAGGCATTGATGGATTTCCTAGATTACAGTACCATTTTCTCAGGGAATACAACAAATGTCAAAACTGAGCTATATGATCTGTCTCTTTTAATTTCATTTAATATAGGCGGTCCCTTAACAAACAAGGTGAGCATAAGTAGTGTTGCCTCTGATAATGCCAGTTCTGTCACACTGCCTGCAGTAATGTTTAATGTAGTACTAAGAACACAATGAATTCTCAATCAGTAATAAATATTTGCAAATATAGGCAAATATATTCCACATTACATCTTCTAATTTATGCTAAAATAACCCTCATCTTTCCTCTTGTATATAAGGTATTGAACTCATCAAAGTACCTTTATCTTTTTAAGAAATTTTTTACTGGAGTATAGTTTATTTACAATGTTGTGTTAGTTTCAGGTGTACAGCAAAGTGAATCAGTTATACATATACATATATCCACTCTTTTCTAGATTCTTTTCCCATATAAGCCATTACAGAATATTGAGTAGAGTTCCCTGTGCTATACAGTAGGTCCTTATTAGTTAACTATTTTCTATATAGTAGTGTGTGTGTGTCAATCCCAATCTTCCAATTTATTCCCGCCCCCCCCCCCGCCCTGCCCAAGGTCACTTTTTTTTTTTTTGGGGGGGGTACACCAAGTTCAATCATCTGTTTTTATACACATATCCCCGTATTCCCTCCCTTCCTTGACTCCCCCCACCCTCGAGTCCCCCCCACCCTCCCCGCCCCAGTCCTTTAAGGCATCTTCCATCCTCGAGTTGGACTCCCTTTGTTATACAACAACTTCCCACTGGCTATCTATTTTACAGTTGGTAGTATATATATGTCTGTGCTACTCTCTCGCTTCGTATCAGCTTCCCCTTCACCCCCCGCCCCCTCCCATACCTCAAGTTCTCCAGTCCATTCTCTGTATCTGTGTCCTTGTTCTTGTCACTGAGTTCATCAGTACCATTTTTAGATTCCGTATATGTGAGTTAGCATACAATATTTGTCCTTCTCTTTCTGACTTACTTCACTCTGTATGACAGATTGTAGTTCTATCCACCTCATGACATATAGCTCCATCTCATCCCTTTTTATAGCTGAGTAATATTCCATTGCGTATATATGCCACATCTTCTTTATCCATTCATTTGTTGATGGGCATTTCGGTTGCTTCCATGTCCTGGCTATTGTAAATAGTGCTGCAATAAACATTATGGTACAAGTTTCTTTTGGGATTATGGTTTTCTTTGGGTATATGCCCAGTAGTGGGATTACTGGATCATATGGTAGTTCTATTTGTAGTTTTTTAAGGAACCTCCACATTGTTTTCCATAGTGGCTGTACCAACTTACAGTCCCACCAACAGTGCAGGAGAGTTCCCTTTTCTCCACACCCTCTCCAACATTTGTTGTTTCCAGATTTTGTGATGATGGCCATTCTGATTGGTGTGAGGTGATACCTCATTGTGGCTTTGACTTGCATTTCTCTGATGATGAGTGATGTTGAGCATCTTTTCCTGTGTTTGTTGGCCATCTGTATGTCTTCTTTGGAGAAATGTCTATTTAGGTCTTCTGCCCATTTGTGGATTGGGTTATTTGCTTTTTTGGTATTAAGCTGCATGAGCTGCTTGTATATTTTGGAGGTTAATCCTTTGTCCGTTGTTTCATAGGCAACTATTTTTTCCCATTCTGAGGGTTGCCTTCTAGTCTTGTTTATGGTTTCTTTTGCTGTGCAAAAGCTTTTAAGTTTCATGAGGTCCCATTTGTTTATTCTTGATTTGATTTCCATGATTCTAAGAGGTGGGTCAAAAAGGATCTTGCTTTGATGGATGTCATAGAGTGTTGTGCCTCTAGGAGTTTGATAGTGTCTGGCCTTACATGTAGGTCTTTAATCCCTTTGGAGTTTATTTTTGTGTATGGTGTTAGGAAGTGTTCTCATTTCATTCTTTTACATGTAGCTGTCCAATTTTCCCAGCACCACTTATTGAAGAGGCTGTCTTTTTTCCATTGTATACTCGTGCCTCCTTTGTCAAAGATAAGGTGCCCATGTGTGTTTGGGCTTACTTCTGAGTTCTCTCTTCTATTCCATTGATCTTCCTTTCTATTTTTGTGCCAGTACCATACTGTCTTGATCACTATGGCCTTGTAGTATAGTTTGAAGTCAGGAAGCCTGATTCCACCAACTCCATTTTTCCTTCTCAAGATTGCTTTGGCTATTCGGGGTCTTTTGCGTTTCCATGCAAATCTTAAGATTTCTTGCTCTAGTTCTGTGAAAAATGCCATTGGTAATTTGATGGGGATTGCATTGAATGTGTAAATTGCTTTGGGTAGTACAGTCATCTTCACTATGTTGATTCTTCCAATCCAGGAACATGGTATGTCCCTCCATCTGTTTGTGTCGTCTTTGATTTCTTTCATCAATGTTTTAAAGTTTTCTGCATACAGATCTTTTGCCTCCTTAGGCAGGTTTATTCCTAGCCCAGGTCACTTTTATCTATGAAGTGCTCAATTCTTCCAGTGTCAATTCAGAGGATAATCAGTTGAACATGTAAAATGCTTGGTGCAGGAAATCTTGAGGATGCAGACATGATTATCATTGATTGGACTTGGATGGGCAAATATTGGGAAAAGGGAATATTAGGCAAGGTTAATGATTTGTCCAATGACATTGGCAAGAACGTATGGTATACTTAGAAAACACTTGGGTAAATGACAATTACTCAAGGAAAGAGTATGTTGGAAGAGTGGGAAAAAGATTAGAGGAAGATTTGAGGGCAGAAAAGGTGGCTAAGAAAAACTATGCCAAATTATAGTTTAGATATTAGTTGGTTATAAATTGCCCACTTCAGTGGTCTTTTTCCCAAGCTCTTTAACCGTGACCTCAACACATTGACTCTCAGAATGACAATCTGTTTCACTCACAAACAACAGTACTATGATTCCATTTCCTTGGCTGATGCTCTGCTCATTAATCCCCCACCTCAGTATAACCTCTGGAGGCGTCTAATATCATTGAGACAAGGCACTGAAAGTTACACAGTGACTGAGAGCAGTGTCAGGTGGATGGAGGGCAAGGTGCTGCCAGATGGTCTTAAGAACAGCTTGAAATGGTAATATGTGTGTTATATATCATGCTCCCCCTTTTTTACTACCTCCATCCAGACATACCCATACTCATGCACTACCACCCTCCAGTTCACATCCTGCTATTCTCATTCCCAAGGCTACACCTGCAGCCTTGCAACTGAGAGCTTTGTAGCACATCGCCATGCTCATCACACATCAGCCTCAGACCGGATGCTCTCTGTGACACTTCCAAGCTTTGTGTCACTCCTTTCCCTCTTTTAGCATTTCTACCTACTGCTGATCCTAATGGACTATCTATTAAGTTAATAAAACTGCACTTGATGTTCATTTTAACTGATTTTCACCTGTTTAAAATGCTCTTAGGAGTATAGTCCATATTTTTCATGAGTCTCACAAGAAATTCCGTAGGAACTATCTTACTACAACCTGTTGAAGAGGCCGATATAGTTATCATTTATTAGTAACAATCAAGGATACCAACCAAAGTTAATGGCAAGCTACTGTGTTAGAAAGAAATGATCTGTATCAGGATGTCAGTAAAAAAGCTAAAGCTATCAAGTTGTTGAACCTTCATTCTTTAAATGATTGAAACGTTTGATGTCTGTTTTGTAGAATTTTCTGAGAAGTTTAAAGAAAATCGGATACAATATTTATCTTAGTGTATGATATTCATGATTTTCCATTCAGTTCATGCGTGGTTTCTAGAAAAATACCCATCGTGTGAATTGTTCTAACAAGAATTCAATTAAAACTTTATAAAATGAATAGAAAAATACCAGAGCTGTTTTGTTAGTACTTCAGTATAGGCTAAGCCTGGAAAGGAAAATTAAGGTAGTTAATGGAACTTTGATTTATTCAAGAGCATTATAAAGATTAATGTTACTAAATGTTATTAATTTAATACACTTTAAATGACATTAATAAAATAAGGACAAATTTAGCTCAACCACACATTTCGGAGTTTTTTATTTTTTTTATCTAAAAAAATTTTTTTTAGGCTCTTTATTGGAATGTAATTGCTTTACACTCTTGTCCCAGCTTTTGAGGTACACCAAAGTGAATCAGCTGTATTTATACATATATCCCCATATTCCCTCCCTCCTGCGACTCGGAGTATTTTCTTTTGGTTTTTTTTTTTTCCTTTTGTTTTTGTTTTTTGATTCAAGTGATAAATTCAGGTGATAAGACACCAAAATATCAAATACTTAGCTGGTTATAAATCATTTTTTTCATAACATATTCTCCATAATATTGTATAATTAGAAATATTGGTGTGTGTTAGGAGTAGTAATAGAAGTAGTGTTAGCAGCAGCAGAACTGAAGGCCATGGTGATGACAGATACAGGCAACGTGTTGTTATTACTCCTTACACTGCTTTTTGTCTCTCCCTTCACTCCTCCCTTACCACCTATTCACATTCTCATTTAGTCAAGTACTGTCCTAGGTATTTTATAAGGATTATTTGTAAACATCACAAAAACTTAACTAGGTGGATGGTCCTATCCCAACTTTGCAGAAGTGAGGACTGCAGCTCGAAGAGTTTAGGTTATATGCCTAGGGTCTTATAACTTGGTAGAGCTAGGATTTGAACTCACATCCCTGGTTCTAAAACTCTTGCCTGTTGTACACTGTGCTATCATTTGATCTTGTCTCAGTTTATCCACATGATACAGAGTAAGTGAATTGTACAATCACATGATTTTCTTTTTCCTTTGGGGCCAGCTTAAGAGGGATGTCTCTCACTTTGTCTTGACTTGCCTTCTCCCCTGCTTAGTCAAATAATTAGCTGCTCTTATATCTTTCTGTCTGATGTGTATACGCGAATAGCCTGCCTGTCACATGATGACGTGCCAGATGGGCTGGTCATTTGGCCCTTTGGCGGCTGACACACATTCAGGTGGCTCTGCCAGTCTTTGACGTGGTAGAATGGTATCCGGTGTATTCAGATAATGTTAGCTATTCAGTACTGAGAACAAAGGCCATACAGAAATGGAGACCACATTCTTTTCTCAAACAGTAAGGAAGGCCTCTACTATTTAAGGATCCTTATTACATGTCTAATACTTTCCTTTGTGTCATCTAATTTCATCATTAACTCTAAGATGAAAATAATGTAGTCACATTTTCATTTCAGGAGAACTAAAATACTTAAAGTACTGTATGTCTCCTAGATTTCCCATTTTAAAAAGTAACTTCCAATTATAGCTTGCAGACATATATGCTTCAGAGCACCTTCTTATTGCCATCCATTTCTCTGGTCTCAAAGAACCCAAACCAATTTTAGCCATGACAATCAAAATCTGATTAGAGTCGCAGCACTTCTTAAACAAATATAAATGTCTGCTTTTTGTGCCATTGACAGCCTCATTAACATGAATGAGATGTTTCCTAATGACACTGAACTTCAGTCATTCCTTTCCTTTCCTTAATTCATAAAGCAGTGAAAGCCAAGACTACTAGTTGAGTCGTAAATTGCTCTGTAGCTGTTGCATGAGGGTGTTGAGGGTCTTTCCAGATCATGTGCTGTATTGGAATTCGGGAGCCATGCTTCGCTCTGATCTTGTAACCGCTGAGTTCTTGGGTTCTCAGTAAGTACACTTCGTGGGATTCACTGAGCACATGTATGTGATGTTCCTCTCCTTATGATGCAATATAGTAATAAATGAAGATTGGGAATAAAGAATCGTATCTCCAAAGAACCATTATCTTGGCCACTGTCACAGTAGTATTCAGATTTAGGACTTATGTGAGGACTGTGGGTAAATGCTCCTGGTCATGATTTGCCTTTGAAGTGGTGACATTTTCAAGCCAAGTCAAAACTGAATAATTTTCTATCTCTTTACTCAACAGATTGCCTCTCTTTATCTTTCAGGATCCCAAAATGACTTTATAAAAACAAAATACAAAACAACTCAGAAACACTTTTCTCCTTACCTTAAGGGTAAATGGTGGGAAAATGTCATAATTATCAAAATTTTATACTTAGTCAGCCAAAGATAATTGTGTAATTTGGAACAATTTGAAGGCATAAAGTTGAAAATGTTATTGTAGGGTTTTTTAGCATGTTTAAAGGAGCATGGTAAATTTCAAAGTGGAATTATCACTCAGAATATGTAAATATAGTCACTTAACTATGGTCCTTTAGCTTGTAAGTAAATAAATGCCTTATAGATGGGTTGGCAGAAAAAAAGGTTATTTTTCTCTTCCGTGGAAGACAGTTTCCTGGTAAAAAAATGAGATAACGTATCTAAAGAATTAGATTCTATTGACTTTCTTACATCAGAATTATAATTTTATAGGAAACAAACATACTAATAAGTGCATATTTGTGAGCTCTAAAATTTATACTCTTGATATGATTGTATTGTGATGGGATTAATTCTTATACAGATTGGTCATTTTCATATAGAGGTGGTGAACAACCCAGTTCTTTGCCCGTGGTTTACATTTGTGTATCTAGCTAGTCTTTTTGGAGATTTGATAGTTTATCAGTTATTACTCACAGGCTCATTTGAAGATAACGATATTCTCTATATGTAACATAGGTTGGCAAAGTGTGGTTCATCTATGCCAGAATTACTTGGAGAATTTTGCTGCAGAATCCTGAAACTCCCCTCTCTGCCTTATTTTGGACCATTGAATTAGAATCTTAGGATGGGGTACATTTTTACGAATTCTTGGGTGATCTTAAGCATTTGATATTTAATAACTATATTCTCGTCATAACTATTTTTCTTTGATGTAGAAGATTTTAGCCATTTAATGGATAAGATTTTAACACACTGTATAATATTTTAACCATTTAATGGATAGGAGTTTAATTTAGTTAAATAAGTTTCCATTACAGATCTGTAGAGTTAATCATATCAGTAGCTATCACATATTGAACATATGAATAAAAAATGCTGTTGGATAGCCATTCAGGATCTGCAGTTCACACAACAGTCCTGCATGGTGGATGATAATAGTCCCATTTTATATGTGGGAGACAGGTTAGAGAGGTTAAGGATAAAACCTACTTATAGTAAGAGATGGCACCAGGAATTGAATCCAAATGCGATTTAGTCCAAAGCCTATACTGGAATCACTATGACAGAGTGCTCATTTATGAATTTGTAGCAATGCACAAGGCCACCACTAGTTCATATGGTACTTTTATATGAAGTAAAAAAGGTCTCTTCATCCTTGAGAAAGATGCAGCTCATGCTACAATACATGAGCCTAGCATGAGGTACATTTCATTTCTCCCCTCTCTCTCCATCAGGCTCCCTGCGCAATGAGCAACCTGAATTACTGTAAGTGCTGGCCTAGATGATGCTTTTAGTGAGACAATTCTAAGCCTCTGTACTTTAGACTTAATATCTTATAAACACACAAAAACGTGTTATTTTTTTATTCTGGGATTTTTGCAGACTAAAATCCCAGAACTGTGACAGGGGTGAAGAGAGGGGAAAGCGAGGACATGGCTTATTGATTGCCCAACTCTGTTGGCTTATTTTGATTCCCTTTGGGGTTCTTGTGAAATGGAGTATCTTCACATTCCTATATTGTGATGAAGTCACCTATATGAGATCTTAAACTTTTTGCTCCAGCCCAACATAGTTTGACATGGATTCATTTACATCTATATGCTGTCCAATATTTTTTTAATATCCAAATTACTGCATTTTTTGATATCAAAATA
Organism: Hippopotamus amphibius kiboko; assembly: GCF_030028045.1. NCBI lineage: Eukaryota > Metazoa > Chordata > Mammalia > Artiodactyla > Hippopotamidae > Hippopotamus > Hippopotamus amphibius. The sequence continues at coordinate 55,735,136 of NC_080188.1, forward strand.
CAGTAATGTTTATAAAATATTCAAGATCTAATTGGACTTTTTCCTATAGCTGTATTTTTTGTTAATAGTTTCACATGCCCATGTATTACTAGCATTAAAAAATGTAGCTCATGCTTTTGGCTCACGCTATATACATTTATGCTCTTTTCACACCTCTTCTAGTCTACCTTTTAGATACCTTACTGTATTTGATTCAAGCTTTCTTTATTCTCTACACTAGGACTCATCTCAGAAAAACTAGGAAAGGTTTTAACTTTTCCATTAAAAAAATCACCTTACACAATTCTGATGAATTTTCTAAAAGAAAAAAAAAGTCAGCATGGAAAGCCATTAATTTTTTAGACAAAAACTTTGGCCAAATCTTCAGAGCATACTGCTATTTGAGCCAAGGATGTTCTATAAATAAGCCATACTAATTACTGAGCACCTACTGTGTCTCATGTCCTGTCCTAGGTTCTTTGCATGTTTTTAGCTCATTAAACTTAATCACTACAGTCAGTCTTTTGGAGATTGCTTTCCAGGGGAATAGGTGATGTACTGTGGCTGCTTCAGTGCAGACTTGTCACCATTCCTGGAAGAAAGCATCCAAGGAGATATTTTACTATTAGGGCTCAGCCACGGATGTCGCCTACATAAGGAGCCACAACCTGGATTTCCTAGAGAGTTGTAGTGGATATTCTCTGTGTTCCTGTTTTCTTAGGGAGTCAGCCTTTTATTTTACTCTCATTCTTTATGTTAGAAAAATAGAAGCAGGTTTTTTGGAGGAAACTTTATATTCCCCCAGGGTGCCTGTTCTCAGAGGGGTAGGCTCTTAATCCTTTCGTTCCATTTCCTTCCTTTGAAATAGAGATTATGGACCTAAAGAATTCAGTTTGTTTTGATGAACTTGTATTGATGAACATTAACTTGGACTGGACAGAGAATGAAATATGCTTTAAAAGGTTTTTTCACACCTCAATATAGCTTTCTTAAAATCTGATTATGGGATAAAAAGTAGTTGCCTGGCAAAACCTTAATGATTCTAAGTATTGGATACCAGTGGTATTGAGGCTACCTTGAGGTTGCTACTGAAGACCACAGGGGTCCTGCCTGTTGAAGAGTGAAGGACCACTCATAGGATCATTTTTACTGATTATTGCTACTTAACAAGCTCACTTTGTGACTTCTGGATGCTACTGGAAGTTGCTTTAGACAGCTACTGAAATTTTAAATGTGAATACCATTTTATTTACTCCTCTGAACAACCGTTAGTGATACATTTATGAGTTTCTTACATAGAAGATATTATTGGTGAAAAAGTCCTCCTATCATCTTTAAAGATAAATAGTACTCAGCTTATTTATTTAGACACACACTTTGGAGCAATTCTGTTATGTTGTATTAATATGTTACTTTTAGGATTATTACATATGATCTGTACGTTTGTTTATTTCCTGGGAGTTCAGGCAGTGATTTTATTCTTGAATCTTATTTAAAGTTCACTCACTGCCTCATCTGCTGTGGGCCAACAATATCCTGCTCATTTGCTTCTCTCAGGAGACGTGGGGTAGATCGATGGAGTCTGTATGGGCACTGAGAGCGCCAGAGAAAGGTGTGATAGAAATGTTAGGTTACATTATGGTAGGGAAAGCTGAAGTGGGAATAGTTTCAGGGGATGTTGCTGTCTTTTCTGAGGCTCTCTCTTATTAATAATTCATTATAATGTAGAATACAAAGTAGTTTTGCATTTCTTGTGTTCAGTATAGCTCCAGCATATTTTCACTACCTCCTCATAAGCTTCACTTGTGATTTCTGTTCAGTTAGCAAACACATTTCGGGCATTCATTATAGGTCAAATGTTGCACTAGGGTATAGAGTATTAAGATGAACAGGGCATATTTCCTATTTGGGAAGGTAAGAGGTACATATTAATAATAAAAAGGTGAAATTGAAAGTTTTGAGCCATAATGTTTCCATAAAGTGTTATGGACATTCAAAAATGGCAAGGCCACTTCCAGCTTGAGGAAGCCCTCTTCTTCTGAATGTCTTCCACTGCTAACCTCATCCACTCAGAGACTTTTTATTTTACATATGGAAAACTTTACTTGAGTGTTGAACTGTTTCACTCATCTCTTCTTTCATACCTTAGTTCTCATTTTGTCCAAGATAGGACAATGTAATACGTTTTAGCTACACTCATTCTTATACTGCTTCCCAAGCATCACACTGAAAATAGAAATACTCTCTTACAAACCTGCCAAGTATTTTTTTTCTTCTCTTAAATGATCCCTGAAATTTTACCTCATGCACAAAAATCTTTTGATTGCATCAAAGAAGTGGATATGGATTTTTCTGCTGCTCGACATTGACAACAAACAGCCAATTTCTTCCCCTGGTTTCCTGAGACATATATTCAGTAATGTTTAGTACCTTTTATGTTCCAGGAACATAAACAAATCTGGAATGAGTTTCCCAAATGCTGATAAAAGAGACATGTATGAACCATAGATTAGCACATGACACAGCCAGTGCTGTAATAGCAGTGTATGTGTGAGGTGCGTTACGAACACCAAGGACGGGATACCCAGCTCTGGGGAAGCTGCAGAGTAGAACTGCGCCAGAAAGAAAAGAGAGAGAAAATCACTAAAAGAAGGAACGAATCTATGCAAGGGCATAGAAGCATGAAAAAAGGTATAGATTTGGGTCAAATTGTGGCATACCCTGTATTCCATATCATGACAGCCAGGTTTAAACAAGATAGTACATGTAAAGTGATTAATGCAGGGATTTATACCCAGAAGGCAAGAAGATATATTAACTATCTATGCTAAAAATACTGCTTCTTATTTTTAATCATAATAATCCAGTAGGATATCAAGAGCCCTTAGGAATTTTTAAGCAGCAAAATTAATGAGTATATATGTTACAGAATAATGGCTCTGGCATCAGTTTGGAATACGATTGGAGGGAGAAAGATTGGGGAGTAGAGGATCAGTTGGCAAATGTAACAATACTATAGGCAAAGTGTAATTAGGTTCTAATGACATGAGTTTGAGAATTAGCCTCTCTATATCTGTTTCCTCATCTGTAAATATCAGGATTATAATAGCAACTGATTCATAGGATTTTCGTGAAGATTAAATGAGTTAACATTTTCAAAGCTCTTATAACAATGCCTTGTTAGAACTATGTGTTTGTTAAACAAAATTCAAACAGATGAATACTGCTTGTATGTCTTTTGCATATGCATGTGTCCTAGATTGTTGTAACTGGACATCAATTCCATCTATGTCACAGTCTCTGCGTGGGCAGTTAAAAAGAACTGTTCGTTTCAGTTGATTCTAGTTATAGTAATATTCAATTGATATTTGTCTATTTAACATCATGAAAGGTAGAGACAAGTCTTGGTCTTCTGAGTAAAATAAATAATAACACCTTTCCTACTCTTCATCTGGTTATCGTCAATGATTGCAAAATCCCTTTGTGCATGTAATAGTCATTGTAGTATATCAGGGGTACGCATATTTTAAAGGTTATAGACATGTAAATATGAAAAGAGTTTGTTGTTGTCCTCAAATATTCTATTGGAACTCAAATTTATTTCCAAGAAGAGACTGTGCACTGCAGTGTTCTAGATGCACCAGTCATACATCAAATTATAGATTCTGGCAAGTACATTGTGATGCATAATTCTGTGGCATGCTACTGCTATGCCTGATTAAATAAAGCACCTGTTTCTTTATAATTGAATTTTATTTAATTTTGGACTATGAAAAGACACACTTACCTTGGTCTAATCTTCTGATTTTAGGTATAAGATTATTGCTGATTGAGAATAAAATACTGGTGAAACCTGTCAGAGGACTTAGGTTTGATTGGCCTGAAATCTTTTGGATCACTCTTTCTTTGGCTTTTCATCACCATTTAGATATTCCAAATAAAGGTTTCTCAACCTCAGAATTATTGACATTCTTGGACAGATAATTTTTTGTTGTGGGGGCTTGACCTGTATACTGTGGGATGTTTAACAGCATCCCTGGCCTTTATTCACTAGATACCAAGAGAACCCCTTTCCTCTAGTTTTTTTTTTTTTTGGGGGGGGTACACCAAGTTCAATCATCTGTTTTTATACACATATTCCCGTATTCCCTCCCTCCTTCGACTCCCCCCACCCTCCTTCGAGAACCCCCCACTCTCCCTGTCCCAGTCCTCTAAGGCATCTTCCATCCTCGAGTTGAACTCCCTTTGTTATACAACAACTTCCCACTGGCTATCTGTTTTACAGTTGGTAGTATATATATGTCTGTGCTACTCTCTCGCTTCGTATCAGCTTCCCCTTCACACCCCCCCCCCCCCCAAACCTCGAGTTCTCCAGTCCATTCTCTGCATCTGCGTCCTTGTCTTGTCACTGAGTTCATCAGTACCATTTTTAGATTCCGTATATGTGAGTTAGCATACAATATTTGTCTTTCTCTTTCTGACTTACTTCACTCTGTATGACAGACTCTAGGTCTATCCACCTCATGACATATAGCTCCATCTCATCCCTTTTTATAGCTGAGTAATATTCCATTGTATATATACGCCACATCTTCTTTATCCATTCATTTGTTGATGGGCATTTAGGTTGCTTCCATGTCCTGGCTATTGTAAATAGTGCTGCAATAAACATTACGGTACATGTTTCTTTTTGGATTATGGTTTTCTTTGGGTATATGCCCAAGGGTGGAATTACTGGATCACATGGTAGTTCTATTTGTAGTTTTTTAAGGAACCTCCAAATTGTTTTCCATAGTGGCTGTACCAACTTACATTCCCACCAACAGTACAGGAGACTTCCCTTTTCTCCACACCCTCTCCAACATTTGTTGTTTCCAGATTTTGTGATGATGGCCATTCTGATCGGTGTGAGGTGACACCTCATTGTGGCTTTGACTTGCATTTCTCTGATGATGAGTGATGTTGAGCATCTTTTCCTGTGTTTGTTGGCCATCTGTATGTCTTCTTTGGAGAAATGTCTATTTAGGTCTTCTGCCCATTTGTGGATTGGGTTATTTGCTTTTTTGGTATTAAGCTTCATGAACTGCTTGTATATTTTGGAGGTTAATCCTTTGTCCGTTGTTTCGTAGGCAACTATTTTTTCCCATTCTGAGGGTTGCCTTCTAGTCTTGTTTATGGTTTCTTTTGCTGTGCAAAAGCTTTTAAGTTTCATGAGGTCCCATTTGTTTATTCTTGATTTTATTTCCATGATTCTAGGAGGTGGGTCAAAAAGGATGTTGCTTTGATGTATGTCAAAGAGTGTTGTGCCTATGTTTTCCTCTAGGAGTTTGATAGTGTCTGGCCTTACATGTAGGTCTTTAATCCCTTTGGAGTTTATTTTTGTGTATGGTGTTAGGAAGTGTTCTCATTTCATTCTTTTACATGTAGCTGTCCAATTTTCCCAGCACCACTTATTGAAGAGGCTGTCTTTTCTCCATTGTATACTCGTGCCTCCTTTGTCAAAGATAAGGTGCCCATGTGTGTTTGGGCTTACTTCTGAGTTCTCTATTCTATTCCATTGATCTTCCTTTCTATTTTTGTGCCAGTACCATACTATCTTGATCACTATGGCCTTGTAGTATAGTTTGAAGTCAGGAAGCCTGATTCCACCAACTCCATTTTTCCTTCTCAAGATTGCTTTGGCTATTCGGGGTCTTTTGCGTTTCCATGCAAATCTTAAGATTTCTTGCTCTAGTTCTGTGAAAAATGCCATTGGTAATTTGATGGGGATTGCATTGAATGTGTAAATTGCTTTGGGTAGTACAGTCATCTTCACTATGTTGATTCTTCCAATCCAGGAACATGGTATATCCCTCCATCTGTTTGTGTTGTCTTTGATTTCTTTCATCAGTGTCTTAAAGTTTTCTGCATACAGATCTTTTGCCTCCTTAGGCAGGTTTATTCCTAGGTATTTTATTCTTTTGGTTGCAATGGTAAATGGGAGAGTTCCCTTAATTTCTCTTTCTGCTCTTCCGTTGTTAGTGTATAAGAATGCAAGAGATTTCTGTGCATTAATTTTGTATCCTGCTACTTTACTAAACTCATCAATTAGTGCTAGCAGTTTTCTGGTAGAGTCTTTAGGGTTTTCTATACATAATATCATGTCATCTGCAAAGAGTGACAATTTTACTTCTTCTTTTCCAATTTGGATTCCTTTGATTTCTTTTTCTTCTCTGATTGCTGTGGCTAAAACTTCCAAAACTATGTTGAATAATAATGGTGAGAGTGGACACCCTTGTCTTGTTCCTGTCCTTAGAGGGAATTCTTCCAGTTTTTCCCCATTGAGAACGATGTTGGCTTTTGGTTTGTCATATGTGGCTTTTATTATGTTGAGGTAATTTCCTTCTATGCCCATTTTCTGGAGAGCTTTTATCATAAATGGATGTTGAACTTTGTCAAAAGCTTTTTCTGCATCTATTGAGATGATCATATGGTTTTTCTCCTTCAATTTGTTGATATGGTGTATCACATTGATTGATTTGCATATATTGAAGAATCCTTGCATCCCAGGGATCAACCCCACTTGATCATGGTGTATGACTTTTTTAATGTACTGTTGGATTCTGTTAGCTGGTATTTTGTGGAGGATTTTTGCATCTATATTCATCAGTGATATTGGTCTATAATTTTCTTTTTTTGTGATATCTTTGCCTGGTTTTGGTATCAGGGTGATGGTGGCCTCATAGAATGAGTTTGGGAGCGTTCCGCCTTCTGCAATATTTTGAAAGAGTTTGAGAAGGATAGGTGTTAGATCTTCTTTAAATGTTTGATAGAATTCGCCCGTGAATCCGTCTGGTCCTGGGCTTTTGTTTGTTGGGAGATTTTTAATCACTGCCTCAATTTCCGTACTTGTGATTGGTCTGTTCATAGTATCTATTTCTTCCTGGTTCAGTCTTGGAAGATTGTATTTTTCTAAGAATTTGTCCATTTCTTCCAGGTTATCCAATTGATTGGCATATAGTTGCTTGTAGTAGTCTCTCATGATGTTTTGTATTTCTGAGGTGTCTGTTGTTACTTCTCCTTTTTCATTTCTAATTCTGTTGATTTGCATCTTCTCCCTTTTTTTCTTGATGAGTCTGGCTAATGGTTTATCCATTTTGTTAATCTTCTCAAAGAACCAGCTTTTAGTTTTATTTATTTTTGCTATTGCTTCCTTCCTTTCTTTTTCATTTATTTCTGCTCTGATCTTTATTTCTTTCCTTCTGCTCACTTTGGGGTTTCTTTGTTCTTCTTTTTCTAATTGTTTTAGGTGTAGGGTTAGGTTATTTATTCGGTCATTTTCTTGTTTCTTAAGGTAGGACTGTATTCCTATAAACTTCCCTCTTAGAACTGCTTTTGCTGCGTCCCATAGATTTTGGGTTGTTGTGTTTTCATTGTCGTTTGTTTCTAGATATTTTTTGATTTCCTCTTTGATTTCTTTAGTGATTTCTTGATTGTTTAATAGTGAATTGTTTAGCCTCCATGTGTTTGTATTTTTTGCAGTTTTTTTCCTGTAATTGATATCTAGTCTCATGGTGTTGTGGTCTGAGAAGATGCTTGATATGATTTCAATTTTCTTGAATTTGCCGAGGTTTGATTTGTGACTCAAGATGTGCTCTATCCTGGAAAATGTTCCGTGTGCACTTGAGAAGAAAGTGTAGTCTGTCATTTTTGGATGGAATGTCCTATAAATATCAATTAAGTCGAGATGGTCTAATGTGTCATTTAAAGCTTGTGTGTCTATTTATTTTCTGTTTGGATGATCTGTCCATTGATGTAAGTGGGGTGTTCAAGTCTCCCACTATTATTGTGTTCCTGTTGATGTCCCCTTTTATAGCTGTTAGCATTTGCCTTATGTATGGAGGTGCTCCTATGTTGGGGGCATAGATATTTACCATTGTGATATGTTCTTCTTGAATGGATCCCTTAATCATTAGGTAGCGTCCTTCCTTGTCTCTTTTAATAGTCTTTACTTTCAAGTCTAATTTGTGTGATATGAGTATTGCTACTCCAGCTTTCTTTTGACTTCCATTTGCATGGAATATCTTTTTCCATCCCTTTACTTTCAGTCTACATGTATCCCTTGGTCTGAAGTGAGTTTCTTGTAGGCAGCATATAGAAGGGTCTTGTTTTTGTATCCATTCAGCCAGTCTGTGTCTTTTGGTTGGAGCATTTAATCCATTTACATTTAAGGTGATTATTGACATGTGTGTTCCAATTACCATTTTCTGAATTGTTTTGGGTTTGTATTTGTAGGTGTTTTCCTTTTCTTGTGTTTCCTACTTAGAGAAGTTCCTTTAGCACTTGTTGTAAGGCTGGTTTGGTGGTGCTGAATTCTCTTAACTTGTGCTTGTCTGGAAAGCTTTTGATTTCTCCCTCAAATCTGAATGAGATTCTTGCTGGGTAGAGTATTCTTGGCTGTAGGTTTCTTTCTTTCAGGACTTTCAGTATATCCTGCCATTCCCTTCTGGCCTGCAGAGTTTCTGTAGAAAGGTCAGCTCTTATCCTTATGGGTTTTCCCTTATATGTGATTTGTTGCTTTTCTCTTGCTGCTTTTAATATTTTTTCTTTGTGTTTAATTGTTGTTCGTTTGATTAATATGTGCCTTGGTGTATTTCTCTTTGGGTTTATTGTGTATGGGACTCTCTGTGCTTCTTGGACTTGGTTAATTATTTCCTTTCCTATGTTAGGGAAGTTTTCCACTATAACCTCTTCAAATATTTTCTCAGACCCTTTCTTGTTTTCTTCTTCTTCTGGGATGTCTATAATTCTAATGTTGGTGCGCTTAATGTTATCACTGAGGTCTCTGAGACTGTCTTCTATTCTTTTTATTCTTTTTTCTTTTTTCTGCTCTGTGGCAGTTATTTCCCCCATTCTATCTTCCAACTCACTTATTCGTTCTTCTGCCTCAGTCGTTCTGCTGGTTAGAGCATCTAGAGTATTTATAATTTCAGTTATTTTGTTATCCACGGCTGTTTGTTTTTCTGAGTTCTTATGAACTGTTTCTTGTACTTTCTCTATTTTGTTATTGAGATTTTGTATCATTTTTACTATCATCACTCTGAATTCTTTTTCATGCATTTTTCCTATTTCCTCCTCATTTATTTGGTCGTGTGGGTTTTTTTCCTGCTCCTTTGCCTGCATGGTGTTCCGTTGTTTCCTCATGGTTGTCCAGACTTTTGGGGTTTCTTGTCCTGGCATTAGAGGTGTTTATAGAAGACTGTCCAAGCCTCAGACTAATGTTAATATTTCTGTTTCCTTAGAGTCTCAGCTGTAAGTGTCCTTCTACTCGCCTTGGGTTTTTTTGCATTATTCTGTGGCCAGCAGAGCTTCCTTTATTGTTCGTCTGTAAGCGTCGGTGTGTGGGGAGGGAGAGGGTACAATAGTGGCTCCTCCCCCTGGGAGTGAGTGAGCAGTGGCGCGCTGTTGTTTCAGTCGGGCTTGGAGGTGCCTGTTGCAGAGGGACACCGGTGGCTCAGGTGTAAACAGAAAGTCTCAGAGTTGGGCCTCTCCCGGGTTTTTTTTTTTTTTCTCTGCAGCCTCCCTGCTGCCGGTGTTCCAAGGGGTTTTAATCCAGCCCCGCCCGAGTGCCTGAGGGTACTTGTTATCCCTGAGCGCCTTAGGTGGCCCACAGGGCGTCTCTCCACTGCCTGTTGCCGAGCCTCCAAAAGAGAGAGAGAAGCTATTTTCGTGGCTCCTCCTCCCCGCCCGTGAGCCTGCAGCTTCCAGCCACCATCATGGCCGGGCAGCTCTCAGAGACGGGCACTCCTCGCCGCGGACCTCTTTCCTCCTGTTCTCTCAGTCCGTCACCTTACTGGCAATAATGTTTCTCACCCTGAACCAGCTCTCCGGTTCCCACGCTCCCGCTCCCGGACCCTCCGTTCAGCCGCGGATCGATGTCTCGGTCCGGGAACGCTGAGCAGCGGTGCGGACCCTCCGTATGTTTCTCACTCCCTCCCGTCTGCCACAGCTCCACCGCTTCACCCTCTTTGAGCCATCGTAGATGCCTCCCTACCGGTTATGTCGGGCTCCTTGCGGTCCTTTCTGGTGTCCGATGCCGTCTGCTGGTGTTCAGCTGGTTCTCTGGGGTAATTATTGCGTCTTTTGGTGCATTCCCAATGCATCTGTGGAGAGGGATGCATTCCACGTCCCTCTACTTTGCCGCCATCTTTTTCTCGCTCTAGACAAGCTCTTACTATGAATCAGGTGCTATTCCAAGTCCTTTAGCTTCATACCTTCAGTGGTAATCCTAGTCAGCCAACCTCCTGGAAAACTGATGCCACTGCTCCCTTTCAAGAAGATTTCAATGGATGATTTAGGATGTTTACCTCTTTATTTCAGCTCGATCCAATTCAGGTAAGAGTTATAGGGTCCGGTTGGGTCCAGAGGCTGTGGAGACCACAAAAGGCTCCTCTAGTTTTAACAACCAAAAATACCTCCCAATATTGTCAAATGTCTTCAGAAGATTTGGGGTGGGGGTCACCCCTCATTGAGCACAACTGTTCTAAATCATGATTACAGACACTAAAAGGATGCAGTTTTCCTGAGTCATGCATCTGGAATATCAATTTGCTCAGGGTTTTTCTCAACAATTTCAGTTTTTCACTAACCTTCTTCAGGCAATAAATTTATCTCTTGGGTTTCCCCCAAATACGTTAAAAGTATTTTCTTCCAAGTTATTTTACTGGCTTATTAATATTTCAGGTATCCCACTTAGGAGGTTTCTTCCAAGCAAAACTTGATGTGCCATCTGGTTGACCATAAAGCTAATTTCTTCATTTTTGCACTTGGCCATATGAATGTTGTGCTATTTTAAAAACTCTGTCCTCTTTATTTTGCTTTTTTCAAGAATTAGTTAATTTAAATCTATTCATATTATATCAACAATGCCAAGAACTGAAGTGGCATTCAGCTATATTTGTTGAATGTTTGAATGTATGAAAAAGCGGACCTCACTCTCACGTGTATATATGGTGAAAGAATTACCTTTCGGTTCACTTACAAAAGGGATCTGCTTCTTAATTTTTTTTTTAAAAAAAGAAGGGCCATGTACTCCTCCAGGCCTACTTTATGGGTGAATATTTCTGAGCTATTTTTCATTGTTATCAAAAAAGTAGGGATCTAGTGGGTGTAAAAATAGGAAAAAAATCATTAGATATGAAGCCAGTGAAGTTCTAACAAATGTATACTTCATTTTCCAAATGGATGAGAATCATGATAAGCTGTTTGTTTGTCGTACTACCTTATTATGAGAACTTGTATGTAGGTATTTGCTCTGGGTTGTTTCATTGTATTATTTAACTTTCATAAGAATATTTTCTTTACTGCCCTAACTAGTCCAAAGGGCTTGTTACTTTGCAAGTCTCCAAGAATACAGTGCATCAGCTCTCCCTGTTGGACATTTTTATCACCCTCATCTTGTAGGACAGAGGTACTTGGAATGCATTTCTGGATTGTGATTTTCTAATAAGTACCCAAATAGCACTTTATTGAGAAAATATATCACAGATATATTTAATACTGGCTTTATTAATTATTCCATATGTAATATCTCAGCCCCTCCCAAATAGATTGTAAGCTTCTTATAATTAGAGATTATGCCTGACATTCTTTAACATTGTCTAGTATAAGAATAGAGTCAGAAATCACTCAGCAAATCTGGATTCTCTTCCTGAATGGTATTATTTTACGTGTCTAATGATTCAAGAATCCCTAGGAACCTCATTCTAAAGACTGAGACAGAGAGTTGGCACTTAGCAGCTTTTGTCCAAGGAAATGATGAGTAACTAAATGCCCATCAACAGATGAATGGATAAAGAAGATGTGGCACATATATACAATGGAATATTACTCAGCCATAAAAAAGAATGAAATTGAACTATATGTAATGAGTTGGATAGACCTAGAGACTGTCACGCAGAGCTAAGTAAGCCAGAAAGAGAAAAACAAATACCGTATGCTAACACATATATATGGAATCTGAAGAAATGGTACTGATGAACCCAGTGACAGGGCAAGAGTGGAGATACAGATGTAGAGAATGGACTTGAGGCCTTAGGTTTTTTATTTGCATAAGTGCAGGGACTATTTTCCATAATGAAGGTGATATGGGGTTTTAAGAATAGCTTTCAGGCAGTTTGGTAGTATTCTATAATTTTCTAGAAACACAAATTACACAGACCAGGTGATTGGTTTCCCTTTCTGTGTGAAAATTATGTCTTTCCTTTCTTGGGGTACATATGTTAAGCATTAATCAATGGGAGCTTGTGTACCAATCTTTCACTAAGCCCCACGAGTTCAGCAGCTGGCCTGAGCTAGAGGCAAAAAAAAAAAAAAAAAAAAAAACCAGAACAAGAGAAGAAGAAAAACATGAAGATTTCAATGAAAGAAATGCACACTAAATTCTGGGAGATGACATTATTGTAGGCAGAATACATTGATGGTATATTTTGTTCACTGCTCTGTCCTCAACACTTAGAACAGTCTCTGGAGCATAGGAAACCATCAATGAATACTTGTTTAGTGAATGAATTGACTGGTAATAGCAAAGAACATGAGTTCTGCAAGCATAGGAATTTGACTGGCATGAGTGAGTGTGTTGGAGGGACGAGGAGTGTATTTCTACATAGCTTCTCTAAACCATTTTGATTTTAGGCTGATCATTGTAGGAAAAAAAGAAGTGTCTCAATACCTAGTATTTTATTACTGGCTTTGCAACTTACGTTTTATTAAATCCTTAATATAGGTATTTCAACTCTCTTTGCTTTAAATAAAGATAATAACTACGCTGAGTATATTACCTTGCTTTTTCATTAAATACTCATATCCATGGTTTGCTTCTGTTCTCACAACAATCCTATAAAATGAGTTTTTATTTCCTCCATTTAACAAGTGAAGCTTGTAAACTGACTTGCACGAACTAGCTTCATCCTTAGGCTTCATATTTCAGGAATCCATCTCCTTTCCACATCATGCTGGATCAGTGACCAATTCCTATGGTTCTCTCTATAATGAGCATCTATTAACTGTAGAGTCCTAAGTCTTTCAGGACTCATTCGGATATAGAATAAAATTATAAGCACACATGTTTATCAAATTATAGTAGTAATTTGGCCGCATAAAGTTATAATGTACATGATGGATACCATTGTTTTTAGGAATCAATTTTAACATCATAATGTGAAATGAATTGGGATTTAAAAATTTAGGAGTATGTAGTCGGACATTTCATTGATTCCTATTTTGTCTTTTTGCGAGTGATAGTGTTTCACTTAGGGTCCCTGTGGGAAAATAAAATTCATCCGAGATGAATGAAATGAAGAGATTTTAGGAATGAAGTCCTAACCAAGACAGAGAAAAACAGAGTGCTCCTACAGAAATGAGGGCTGTGGATGACAAATGGAGAATAATTAACACAAATACTTATACTGAGGATTGGATAATTAATTTTTGAAACATTTTCTCTATGTTTCGATAATCATGCCAGTCTATGTAATTTTCTTCCAATAGAGAGTATATGGTTCAATTGGGGAATAGATTTGGAAGTATGAAAACATCTTTTATCTACAATTTGATCCTGCAGAATTTAGTTTCTCCATTAAAGACTGTATAATATTTAATACCAAATATAATGCTTTGTGGTCTTTGAAAGAAGAAACTACAAATACTGTGAACACACCATAAACATTTCAATATCAGTTAGCATCTGACAGCAGTTATTTCTAGTGGCATATTATTTTCCATGAATGTTCTGCCATTTCACAATCTTGCTGCATGCAAAAAAAAACCAAAACAAAAAGGCAAAGAACTTTGTGCTATGACCACTCTAATCCTGTCACTGGTAGGAAGCCTCAACAAATCCTTAGTGTATAATGCTATTTTTATATTGGCCACTGCTTTCTGTCAGTGATGGAAAGCTTCTGAGTTCCTGAGTTCGTTCTAGTCACTGATCAGTGGCAGCTCTCAATAGACAAAAGCCAATTCTGTCAACAAAAGGCATTGACTTGGGAGAGGAAACCTCTCTGCTGCGACCATCATGGGGTGACACCTGGAACAAAGTCACCTTCAAGGTCATGGTTTTGTGTTTTGCTTTCTATATGTGAGAGATTATAAAAGCCTTAAAAATGTTCTAACCGTCTGAGATAAAATATATAGCAGGAGTATTTAGCAGAGAGTTAAAAACAAAGTAGCTACTAGATATATTTATGTGTGGGCTTATAGTATTAATTCTCAAATGAAATGTTTCCTATGAATGAAAAAACCTCCATATTAACTCTCATCTTGAGGGAGGGGATATTATTTTTATGCTTTTGTTGTTATTGTTTTTATTGTTAAATTTGTCCATAAAGAAATATCCTAGTTTTCCAGCTAGGTAAGTGTGCTTTAGTGAAATGTATTCAATGTTTTTCCTACATTTTGCTTTTAATTGTTTTTACTTTTGACCACAAATTTGTATTACTCTGTCAGTCGAGTTGCTTTGTATTAATTGTCTATTTTATTTCATATGCATTCAGCAAAGTCTGAATGAAAATATTCTCTGAAATGAACTCTCTGCTCATCTACATCTTTGAGAATGTAGTTTTTAGTATTTAATTAGCTTTATAGGCTAAAGTATTCTGTATGATTTGCTGCATAAAGGGGTATCCTGCCTCACGAGTGGGGGTAGAATATACCTTTGGATTCTAGCGTGTTATTTATATAATCTGAAATACACCTCTCAACCTCTGTTTCAGTTGTCAAATGCCAAGGATAAAGATGCTGTCATTAGCAAATTTTGCATTTTTTGTGAATATGGTTATTATGTGATTATAAGTATTATTGTAATTATAAAATCAGTGTGCACTCAAATGCAATAAAACCCCTTTTAATATGCTAGAATACATTCTGATAATCCCTAATTTAAAACTCAGAAAAAGATTTTAACTAAATAACTAGCTTATGTTAAATCGTTCTCTTCCCAGGATACAGAGGACACATAGGACATTATAACCTTAGTTGAGATGCTTTTACCTATACAGCAGTGAGCTTGGCTCACCGTGCACATGAGAGCTCAGTAATTACAGAATGAGAAATCTGCAATTCCTGGATAAGGGAATAAGTGAGTAGAATAATCTGAGGCAAACAGAACTAGTCTAGGGAAGCCTGTGAAGCAGCCAATGCTAGCATGGAATTTATAGCAGATGTGTATACACACACACACACACACACACACACACACACACACACACACAGCTTATATATTAGATATAAAAATTAGACATATAAATGAAGAGCGTTACCAGTAAGGAAAGGTAAATTTGGGGTAACTTGAAAAAGACACCAGAGAAAAGAAGAAACGTAAAGATTATTGACTGCCTTCTCTTCATTTGGCTCTGGATACACCCAGTTTTATGCAAATCACACAATAATCAGCAAGTTTGGTTTTTGTAAATAACTTCCTTAAGTTGTGAATAATTAACATCAATCTTTATTAATAATTGGTTATTGTCAATAACTGCCTTAAGTTTGCAGAGCTAGGAAGTGACTGGGCTGGGATTCTCATCATAGGTCTTTCAGACCACTAAGGTCTACTCTCTTGCCTAACCTCCAACAGAAGTATATAGTTGGGGATAACAAGTGGAGCCAGCGTGGTGACAGATTTGCCTGGTTACAGGTAGAGAGGGTTGGTCTGCTTATTGGGAGAGGAGGCAGCTGGAGAAGATGAAGGCGGATTAAAAGAAGGATGGTGAGGAAAAATAAGTGACTTCTGAAAACTCGGGACCAGCTATGTGAAATAGAGAGTGTAGTAACTAGTCCCCATAGTATGTTAATGCTTAGTTATGCATAAGGTTATTTGTACAAAGCCTCCAGTTGTCAATCAGACATATGTGACATCAGTGGGATAACACCTTTTCACTTCCCTACTTTTCCAATCTAGTCAAAGTTGCTAGCAGTAACCTCAGGGCAGTAGGTAAAAGTGACTGAACAAGCAGGTCATGACTGTTCTCCCTCCAGTTCAAACCACATTTAGCTAAGATCTGCTGGGCTTTTGCTGGCTATATTTACAAGTTAAAGACAATAACTTCCCTAAAGCTGTGTATTTAATTAAGTGGGTCTGAATGTCTCCCAAGGCAAGGAGTTGAAGTATGTAGAACATACACAGTCCAACTCAAAGTCCAAGTGTATTATTTCCTAGAGGTCAATTGCAAAATATAATTTAAAAATGCCTCAAATTTATCTGATAGATTTTCCATTGATGCTTAGAGGCACAAAGATGCATTATTTGTATAGCTTCATTTATTTCATGCTTTTTAATAGATGGTAAATAAATTGCACCTTTTTGTTAAAGGGTAAGAAGTTAAAAATAAAAGGCTGAAGTAAACATGGCCATTTTGTCCAGAATTATTCCTTGCTATTGCAAGTAAAACACAAAGTATCCTACTTATGTATGAAGATCACACATTCAATTACATAAATATAACACTACTAATTGAAACGAGGAGTCAGCTCTATGGTAAATACTTAACATAGAAATTGGGCAATTACCATGTTATTGGTAGCACACAAATTGAATGCAAGTTAGGAAGGACTCAGGCGATTTAAGGCAGAAATGGGTCTCCAGATTACCTCATTGACAATCCTAGAGATGATTAAAACAAAGGAAACCATAAAAACTCAGAAGAAGGGATGTGATTTGGTTATGGAGAATAATCAGTTCCAAAGCAGAATGTTGTCACCCCCGAATCACGTAGCCCTTCTTAATGCCCATTAAATTCTTCATAAACTCCCTTCTACCCACCCCATGTCCCCAAAGACTAAGACAGAGTTTACACAAAACTTCTATGATTCAGTTTGATGTATGTGTGTATGTCTATGAATATGTCTCTTAGTCCCTCGTACAGTTTAAAAAACCTGCATCCCTAAATTGTGGCTTTATTTCTCTATTTTCTTCACTATTGATTTTCTTGGAAAAGTAAATTTGCTAGTCCATGTTCAGTACCTCCACTTTTTTCCCGTTTCCATTTTAACTCCATTCCTATCACAATGAAACTCTTTCTACCTAAACCATCTAGTCACTCCAGTCTCCAAACTTGGTGGCCCTTCTTCAGTTTCCCACCTGCTAACCTTGATGCCTCTCTCTGTACATCACTCATTCTTACAGCTCTTTCCTCTTTGACGTCCTTCATACCCTTGTCCTAACGCTGACTGTTCTGACAGTTACTCAGCTATCTCTTCCATATATTTTACCATTGCTCGTCTCTGGAATGTTGAAAACGTGAAGGGCTCTATTTTCAGTCTTCCCAGTTGGTGATCCCTTGTGTCTCTTGATGTTAATTGTAACAGGTATACCCTGACTTAGGTTACATCTCTAGTGTTCAACGTTCACCTGTGTTTATTTCATTCAACAAATTTGACAGTATTCATTGACTGTCTCTTGTGTGCTAGGCACTGTTTCCGTTGAAGTGATACAATTATGACCCTACCCCCACACAAAAAAGGACATGGTATTCTCAGAGAATACTGGGTCTACTCAGCCAAATAGACATTAATGAGAGAACCACACAAATAAATATAAAATTATGTTTGTGGCAACTGCTACAGAGGAGAGGCATATGATCCTATCAACACTTAGGACTTTCTTATCAAAGAGATCAGCAGACGCTTCCCTGAGGAAGCCTTCAGTTCTTTAGATAAAGATTCAAGGATCACTCTACCACCCATACATTATTTTATTTCCAGGTGACCTGTGTCTTATTGGGGGGTGTAGTTTCCATGTCCTAATGGCTGAGGTGCCCAGGAGTATTACCTCTAGATGGGTGAGGTTTCAATATTTCCATCCTTAAAATGGGATCCCTGTACTATATCCCTAATCTAGAGCATGAAGATACATCAGACAATATGCTACATTGTATCATTGTTTAGCACCCTCAACATAAGAGTCAGGCCATACACACATATCAAATATAGAGGGAAATATATTATTGGATGTTTTTCTTTAGATATAATTACATACCCCTGAAAATATACTGTATAGTGATTAAAATGTCCAATCTTTGCCACTCATATATTGAATGGTCACTTATATTTTGTTTTCAAATCTGTTCCAAATACCTTTTTTATTACTTATTGAAACTCTGATCAAAATATCTATCTAATTATAATATATTGCTGGTTTGGTGCTTTAACAGCTAAACAAAAGGTGTGGGGGCTTTTGATCACAAAGGCATTTTAGTGTTCAGATGCCAAAATTTATAGCTATTTTGCCAAAGAAATAAACAGTCATATCTATGACAAACAATATTTCTTTATAATAGAAGACTTTGGTTACATTTTGTGAACTTAAATTAGCTAAAGATCTTGAAGAAAGATGAGAAAGAGTGAGGAAGAATTCCTTTTTCATAAAATTTTCAATAGTAAATTACCATTAATGTGTTAACTTGACTGATGTGATTTGAAGGATAGTGCCTTTTTTTTAACAAAGAATACATACTCACTTAAAAAATACTTGTAAATATTTATGTTTTCAGTAAAAAATGTATATTTCTTATGAACATTTCAGGTCCTAGGTAATTTTATACAGTTCTTTATCAAAAATTAATATTCAAAGCCACAAGAATTTACAACATTCCTACTGTGTGCAATATGGGAAGTCATGATATCCCAAGTACGTTTTCTGGGAAAGAGCCTTATATTTTTTTTCCAATTTATTCAAGGAAAAATTAATCCAGAGAAGGAAAATTATCTTTACTATTTTAGATACTCTATATAACTACCTTAATTTTTTTATAGTCTCTTTATCATTTGCATTTCAATCAATGGACAAGCATGTATTGAGTACCCACTTCACGTTCAATTCTGGGCTATGCATGAGGAGATTATACAACACAATCCTTGACCTTGAAAAGCTTTCTGTCTGGTTGGGAAGATAAGGATCAGGCCTGAGACAGAATTAAAGCAAAACACATTGACTATTGTTGCAAGGTCTCCCCTCTTATGTTCAGCTGTTCATACTTTAACATTCTTTCTTTTCCTCTTTTGACTATTGACTCTACTCCAGGGCAGAAGGTGTCTATTTTGAGCAATGAAAATATAGGACTTTAGTGTGAAAGAATGTGAGCAAAAAACAATTCAACTGTAAAAATCCATATAGAGCCAAGATTCCCGTAGGGAAAAATAATGTTCTTCCTGCTAATTTTTGACAGTATTCTCTAGGGTAAGCTGGGTTTTGATATCTAGAAAAAGTTTTGCTTATTTGAGTTTTAAAACTCTTCTTTTGCCCATGTTTACCTGTAGGCATCTACAAGTGCAGAAAACTTTCTTCAGGATCACTGAAGTTGGCATTACCTAGTATGCTTTGCTACAATATTTAATTAGAAAAAATGAAGGATAACATGATAAAACATGAGTAAGACAAATTTTTTAACTTATAATTAATACATACTAAGATGACAAACCATTATATAGGTTTATTTATAAATTTATTTATGTAGTTAGTTGGTTAGTTATTGGCTGCGTTGGGTCTTTGTTGCTGCACATGGGCTTTCTCTATTCTCTAGTTGTGGTGAGCAGGGGCTACTCTTCGTTGTGGTGCATGGGCTCCTCATTGTAGTGGCTTCTCTTGTTGCAGAGTATGGGTTGTAGGTGCGTGGGCTTCAGTAGTTGCAGCACATGGGCTCAACAGTTGTGGCTCACAGGCTTAGTTGCTCCAGGGCATGTGAGATCTTCCTGGAGCAGGAACCAAATCTGTGTCCCCTGCATTGGCAGGGGTATTCTTAGCCACTGCGCTGCCTAGGAAGTCCCCTATAGCTTTATTTATATCCACTGTCTTAACATTTTCCAACAATACTTTAATATGAGTTAAGGGAATTATTTAATTCACATTAATATATTCTTTGAAAAAATAGTCATCATTTATAAAATAAATTATAAAAAACACACCAACGTATATATTGAAAGGAAGGAATTTGAAAATTCTGTTGTAAATGGAATCTAAAGCTGTAACTTTTTGTTTCTTAGATTTTGCTAGCCTAAATAACCACCTAATAGGCAACAGATATTTCCACTAAATTTAAATTGGTTAAATGAAAGGAAAATCAGAAAAAGTCTTTGCGACCTTCAGATTTCAGATATCTTTCTAATGTCTTTGTTCTGAAGATTTATTTGAAAAGTATTTCTAAAGGAGTTAGTCAACTAGGTTTGTGATATGGAAATAACCTAATTATGATTAGCAAAAATGTTCATCTTTTTAAGCAAATCACATTATTGAAACTAACCTGCATCAAAATAATTTAGTATTTATAGAGATTTTATTTTTTTAAATACAAATTTTTAATGGCTCATTGATATTCACGTGTTAATATTTTTAAATGAACACAATCAAATAACTTAAAAAAATGTAATGTGATGGCATTTCAAATCAACATAGGACAAGGTAGACTACTCAGAGGTCCATTTTAAACATTATTAATAATTCAGTGCAACTAGCCTTTCTGAGAACTTACTAAGAATATGCAGTTGGCTAACTTCATTTTAGTGATCATAAGATAGATGAATAAAACACAGTCCTTGCCCTTGAGATGATAACAGTCTAAAAGTTATGATCAGCAAATATTTTTACATCATCTTTATTTGGATATAATTTACATATCCAATGTGTACATACATAATTTAGATATAATTTACATATACTTTTATGTGTACAGTTTGATGAGTTTGACAAATATATATATATTACCCTTGTAACCATTACCCCATATAAAATATATAATATTATCTTCACCCTAGAAATTTTCCTTGTGATCTTTTATAGTCACCTCTGGCTCCAAACAATGACTGTTCTGATTTTTTCCACACCATAAACTAGTTTTGTCTATTCTAGAAATGTTATATGAATGAACACATATAGTTACTAGGAAATAATTTTCCATAAGTTTTTCATGACTCTGCATGTCTTGTGAGCAGAGGTACTGACTATTTTTTCCAAAGGTGTTTGTATAGTGAACGACCTTGGAAGCTAGAGATAATGTCTTCTTTCTGAGAAAAGAGCAAGTTTGTTATTGTGCAGTGCAATAGAGATAATGTTTCCCTCCAGGGCAAAGTCAGGCAGGCTTACTACCCATTATGATAGATTCAGACTCCTGAAGCTCCCAGGTTCCTCTCCTGTAACCTAACCCACTGTTTGGGCAGGTGTGGTACTCTAGCTAATCCTATTGCTATGAGTACAAAGTCCTTTGTCTGTCATGCAATAGTCTTGTGTCTTCTGCCAGTCTTCTACTCAAGTTTCGAAACTTGGCATTTTATATGTGTATATCTGTGCATAAGAATTTTCTCTTTTATTTCAAAAAGTCATATGCTTCATTTGAAAGTGTGGGAAGTGACTCTGTTGTTTCTAATCATCGTCCGGTCTTTACTTCACTCTTCCTTCAGTGCATCGGCCTGATCAGTCACTAGTGCCACTCTATAAAGTTTTGCGGGATTAGTGGGGTGCTGTCCACCCTCCCCACACTTAATAAATTAATGATAACGTAACTATTATGGGTTGTTTATGTTTTCCCAATCTTATGTAAAGAATAAGTAAGAGCATCTTTAGGAAGTGTTGCTATTTTAATTGGTTTACAACGCACAACCTTAGTAAGTGTACTTGTTTGATAACTATAGCTTCAAAGCAAGTTTTCTGAATCTCTGGTCTTTCATGCAAGCAGAAAGCTGTCTTCCAGCCTCTCCAATGTAGAAATCCCCCAAGCAGTTACTGCTCAGCCCATGCTCCAGTCTCCATCCTCTCAGCACTCTTGCCACAGACAAGTCCTGGTTGAGAGGACTTTTTTGGTGACAGATGATGAAGTTCTATACATTTTGACTAATCATAATTCTTGGGTCTTTGCCTTTATTCTTTGATTAAAATGGTCTGCCTTAGAAACATTTGTTTGTGACTAACTGTGTATTGTACATTAAGTAGCCCCTCAAAGAAATACAATTCTTAGTATAGTTGTATAATCAAAGAGATAAGAGTAGCATATGTGAAATAATTAATAGCTAATTATGTTACTGACAGAGGTACATAGATAGTGGTTGAGTGTAAAATCTGGAACCAAACTGCTGGTTTGAATTCTGGCTCTACTAGTTACTATCTTTGTGATCTTGCATGAGTTACTTGACTGTTTTAGACCGTCTGTAAAATGAGGATGATAATAATAGTATCTATTTCACAAGGTTATTGTGACGGTTTTATAAAAAATATAATGCACTAATGACATTGCCTGGTGCATGTTAAGTAATATACGCATTTGCTGTTGATGATGATATTGAAGAAGAAGAAGACGAAGAATGATTATTTAAGTTGTAGTTAGTTCCAAGACGGAAGAGGTAAGAATAAGCACTGTGTGTTTGTGTTAAATTGAGTCACAGATTTGGACGACTGCCTTATAGGTACTTTTGGGGGAGTAATGAACAATAAACTGGAAAGGTAAACTGGGTTAGATTATGACACTTTGAAAATAGGGCTAAATTTTAACATAATATGCTATACAGTTGGAAGCTATTGAAGGTTTTGGACTGTACAAAATACATGTTTGAGAACGATCAGTCTGGCAGTAGCACGAAGAGAGGGCCCCTTAGAAGCATCAAACTGATGGTTAGAATGAAGTCATCATGTAGATGTGAGGCAAAGAGAGGGTGGTGAGAGTAGAACGAAACTAGTTAGGATAGAGAGAATGGGGAGGATAGAAAAAAAAAAAGAATATTTTAGCTGTGGGAGCAGGAAGAATATCATCATTAACTGTTGGTTTAGCTAGGCAGGAGAAAATGATGATTGAATCTGGATTATTTAGCGATCTGTTAATGATAAAAATCCTGATAACTGACCTTTATAGTATTACAAGATTCTGAATGGCTTCTGAATCCCAAAGCAAGACTGAATTGTGTTTATTACAGTTTTGATGATAAGTGTGATTATGTTTCTAATTAATTGGAGATTGGCCATCTGTTCATGTTATAAAAGACATTACTAGACTTCATATTTAATTAACCTGAATGTTACATTTCATAGCCATGTTGGAAAGCAGAGTTTTTCTGCAACCCTTAAAACATGTCTTATTTTTCTTTTCACTCTAAGCTTGTAATTGAAGTTGGGCTCATACTTGAATTTTTATAGGTTACTCTTTATGTAATATCTCAATTTTATGTTTACATTCCTAAAATTCTAAAGCAGCTCTATGAAAAATAAATACTGTTAGGGTATTTCCTCAATAGTCTGTTAATTTTGTCTTATACATTTTTATAACAATGTTAAGCTATGATATAATAAATATTTAAGTGCTCACTCTTTGTTCTGTTTTTACTGTATTTGTCCCCTTGGTTTTGGGGAATGCTAGTAAGTGTAAGGTGTGGTCTATATAAGGTGATGGTATAAGTATGAAGCATGTAGTTCAATGGGATAAAAAGGAAAAAAGAACACCTTCAGGATCCAGAGTGAAAAAATACCTGCTCAGATACTTGCTAGGTTTATGGCTTGAGCAAGTCACCTTAGCCATTTGTATCCTATATATAGCAGGGACATCAGCCCTGCTTTTTAAGGGTTTTTCTCAGGATTGTATGTAATAATATGGATTATAAGGAATGTATGGAATTCAGATTATATGGGATTTATGAGAAGCCTTATGTAAAAATATTGATAACTAGTTTTATTTTTTGTAAGGTAATATGTCAGACATGTCAAAATATTATGGGTTTCAATTCTTACTATTGTCACTCTCTGGCTTTTCTCTCTCTCAGGCAATTCCTTTGCCATTTAAAAGTACCCTTGCTTGAGTTATTCAGCTTTGTTTTTTTCCCCAAACTAGATCTCATGAAAGGCAAGTTTGGGATTTGCACCAGTAATTTTCTGGCATCTGGGGAGGCCTTACTGAGCTAAGCAGGTGACTACAGTTATTGGCACCTGGAGTGAGAGAACAGGTGTTAGTCAAGCTGTAATAAAATTCTTAGGACTTTCAACTTTGTACTTTTCCAACTGAAATGACACAGTGCCCCATAGTTTCTTTTTTAAGGCAAAAAGGAACTTGTCTTTTCACTACTAATTTTATCATAAAGTAACAAGCACACAAGCCTCATTCCCCCCCCGCCCCCCCGCCCAGGTTGAGAGTATGAAGTGAACTGCAGCATGGTGGGGCCTTATTTGCTGCCCTCTGCAAAGAACAGATAACCAGCAGTTTCTGAGCTTTTCACTTGACTGTTTTCAAGCTGCTGAAGGAGAAAAAGTAACAAGTCAGTGTGGCAAAAGGTTCACGGAAGGGTCCATCAAGTATTAGAATTTTAAAAGTAAAAACTCAAAGTGAAATATATGTGCATAAATATCAAGATAAGAATATATTAGTGGTAGATCTGGCAAATGAGACTTCATACACACACACACACACACACATACACACATATATGAAGAACAGAATTTGCTTCTCCTTTGTGTGTGTATATATGTATATGTATACACATCATATATATATTTATTCTTATGACATAAATAGTTTTATGACAGATCACTTTTTCTCATGGACTTTTTAAAAGATGGGGGCTGTTCTGTGCTGGAGTTTATTTTTATGTAATATTTGAAAGGAAATGCAGAATTGTGATTAAGACAGTCTCTGCAGCCACACTGCCTAGGTTTGAATGCATGGTTGTTTTTAGAGCCATTTATTAGCAGTAGGACTGTAGGTACCTTTTTGTACTTTAATTTCCCTATCTGCAAAGTGAAAATAATAATCATACTTACTTCATAGAATTGTGAGGATTAAATGAGTGTATATATACACACAAGCACATATACACATATACTTATGTACCCATATATATATCACTTAGAATGAGTGTATAGTGAACACTATATATCAATATTATTTATTAAATAAATAAAGCCATATTTCCATATAAAAGCAAAGAAAAAGTCATACAGATTTTCAGTGGTAGTTGTTTTTATAGTCTTCTAAATTAAGGCATGACATTTTCAAAAAATAAAACAATAATATGCTAAAATGGCATAGCAATTCAATAAAGAGGGCTGGGAATGCAACAAGACTTCTATTTACTGTCCTTTTTCCATTAAAAGTCTTAGCTGTAACTGAACTAGAAAAGTTTTCCTACTGATCATGTTACCTCTAGAGGTACAATGCTGTTAAAAAACCATTTATAAGAACCATAACATTGTAGAATTAACAGAAGTCTTAGATATCAAATAGTTCATTCAGCCTCTTTATTTGGGGGCTCAGAGACTGAGGCCAAGAAAATCAAATGTTTTTCTCAAGGTCAGGTAGCTATTTAAGTCCAAAGCCATGTTTACTAACTTCTAGTTTAGTACCTTTTTTTAAAAAAATTTTTTACTGTAGTATAGTTGATTTACAATGTTGTATTAGTTTCAGGTGTATAGCAAAGTGAATCAGTTATACATATATCCACTTTTTTTGTTTGTTTGTTTAGATTCTTTTCCCATATAGGCCATTACAGAGTATTGAGTAGAGTTCCCTGTGCTGTACAGCAGGTTCTTATTAGTTATCTATTTTATATATGGTAGTGTGTATATGTCAATCCCAGTCTCCCAGTTTATCTATCCCTCCCCCCATTTATCCCTTGGTAACTGTAAGTTTGTTTTCTACATCTGTGACTCTGTTTCAGTTTTGTAAATAAGTTCATTTGTACCCTTTTTTTTTCAGATTCCACACGTAAGAGATATCATATGATATTTGCCTTTTTGTTTCAGATTTACTTCACTCAGTATGACAATCTCTGGGTCCATCCATGTTGCTGTAAATGGCATTATTTTCTCTTTTTATGGCTGAGTAATATTCCATTGTATATATGTACCATATCTTCTTTACCTGTTCCTCTGTTGATGGACATTTAGGTTGCTTCCATGGCCTGGCTATTGTAATGGTGCTACAATGAACATTCGGGTGCATGTGTCTTTTTCAATTATGGTTTTCTCTGGGTATATGCCCAGAAGTGGGATTGCTGGGGCATATGGTAGTTCTATTTTCAGCTTTTTAAGGAACTTCCATACTGTTCTCCATAGTTGCTGTACCAGTTTACATTCCCACCAACAGTGTAGGAGGGTTCTCTTTTCTCCACACCCTCTCCAGCATTTATCGTTTATAGATTTTTTGATGATGGCCATTCTGACTGGTGTGAGGTGATACCTCATTGTAGTTTTGATTTGCATTTCTCTAATAATTACTTATGTTGAGCATCTTTTCTTGTGGTTTTTGGCCATTTGTATGTCTTCTGTGGAGAAATGTCTATTTGGATATTCTGCCCATTTTTTAACTGGGTTTTTTTAAAATATTGAGCTGCATGAGCTCCTTGTATATTTTGGAGATTAATTCCTTGTCGGTTGCTTCATTTGCAAATATTTTCTCACATTCTGAGGGTTGTCTTTCTGTTTTGTTTATGGTTTCCTTTACTGTGAAAAAGCTTTTAAGTTTAATTAGATCCCATTTGTTTATTTTTGTTTTTATTTCCATTATTCTCAGAGGTCGATCAAAAAGGATCTTGCTGTGATTTATGTCAAAGAGGTTTCTGCCTATATTTTCCTGTAAGAGTTTCATAGTGTCCAGCCTTACATTTAGGTCTTTAATTTATTTGAGTTTATTTTTTGTATGATGTTAGGGAGCATTCCAATTTCATTCTTTTACATGTAGCTGTTCAGTTTTCCCAACATCACTTATTGAAGAGATTGTCTTTTCTCCATTGTATATTCTTGCCTCCTTTGTCATAGATTAGGTGACCGTAGATGCGTGGGTTTATCTGTCCTGTTTTGGGCTTTCTATCCTGTTCTATTGATCTATATTTCTGTTTTTGTGCCAGTATCATACTGTCTTGATTACTGTAGCTTTGTAGTATGGTTTGAAGTCAGGGAACTTGATTCCTCCAGCTCCATTTTTCTTTCTCAAGATTGCTTTGGCTATTCAGGGTCTTTTGTGTTTCCATATAAATTATAAGATTTTTTGTTCTAGTTCTGTAAAAAAAAATGCCATTGGTAATTTGATAGGGATTGCGTTGAATCTGTAGATTGCTTTGGGTAGAATAGTCATTTTCACAATATTGATTCTTCCAATTCAAGAACATGGTATATCTCTCCACCTGCTTGTGTTGTGTTTGATTTCTTTCATTGTGTATCTTATAGTTTTCTGAGTACAGGGCTTTTGCCCCACTGTAGTACCTTTTCAATTACAGTAGCATACTTGAAACTTACTCATGGTAGCCCAATGAAGAGCAAAGTTTGCTTCTCTTTTGAGTGAGTATACAGTAAGCCATATGTGTTGTATAACTTTTTGTTTTGATATACTTCCACATTTACTAAAAAGTTATAAGAATAGTAGTAGGAACTCCTAACACCCTTAACCCAAATTCACCAATTATTTACATTCTGTTTCATTTATCATTCCTTCTCCCCCCCATATACATATATGTGTGTGTGTGTTTATATACGTTTAAGATTTTTTTCTGAATTGTTTGAAAATAAATTGAAGACTCTCTCTCTTTTAAAATACTTGAGTGTGTATTTCCTAAAAACAAGTCACACAATTGCATTGATAACATAATTATCAATGATCAAAATTAGAAACATTGATAAAATAATATTATCTAATCCACAGTTTATATTTAAGTTTTATCAATTTTCCCAATAATGTCTCCTTTCTCTATGTTTTGTTTTGCCTCACGATTCAAGCCAGGGTCAACACTGTGTTGAGTTATCATGTCTCTTTAGTGTACTTTCATTTGGAAAAGTTCCTTAACCATTTTGTCTTTTTTGACCTTGAGTCTTTTGAGGAATGCAGAGCAGGTATTTTGTAGGATGTACCTCAGTTTTTGTCTGTGCAGTGTTTCCTCATTATTAGGTTTAGGTTATGCATTTTTAGCAGGACCACCACAGAAGTGATAATGTGTCCTTCTCAGAGTATCACATCAAGAGGCCCGTGATGTCAGTTAATTCCAACATTGAAAATGTAAACTCTGATCACATTGGGTTTGCCAGGTTTCTTCACAGTAAAGTTACTGTTTTACCCTTTCCAAATTAGGATGAATTTGTGGAAAGATACTTTGAGATTATGTAAATATCTTTTTCCCACCAAATATTTACCCACTAGGTTTTGCATTCATTGATAATTTGTGACTTCATTATCGATTCCATGTTTATTAATTGACATTCTACTGAAAGGAAGAACTTTCTCATATCTTCCATTTGTTTATTTGTTTGCCTCTTTTTTTATTATATCAAAACTCATATATTCTTGTTTTATTCTATGGGTATGCTCTATTACTATCATTATTTATCCTTATGTTCAAATTGTCCCATATTTCTCCAGTGAAAACCACTTCAAACTAGCCTCTTTGTCCTTTCAATAGTCCCCCATCATTCTTTAGTATTTCCTTACTTTTGGCACAGATTATTCTAGCGTCATCTTGTGCTTTTCCTGGTGAAGCCCTGAAATCAATCATTTTTATCCAAGTAGCCATGATTCTATTTCAAAGTAAATGGTGTTTAGAAGCCAAGATCTGGATGCTAAGTGTACTCATTCATGGCTCGCTTCTGGTGTGTCATTACTTCAAGGTTCTCTCAGTGAGCTGCATTAGTAAATATACGTCTGTATTTATTTCTATATCTATGTACCTATCTATTAAAAATCATGAGACATTGCTTAAAGGGTACAAAGTTGCAGTTACACAATATGAATAAGTACAGCATGATGAATATAGTTAATAATACTTTATCAAATACTGGAACTTTGCTAAGAGAGTAGATTTCAGGTGCTCCATCACACACAAAAAATGATAACCATGTGAGAAGGTGGTTTGTTAATAGCTTGACTGTAGTCATCTTTTTACCATGGATATGTATACCAAATCCTTATGTTTTACACCTTAAATATATGTAATTTTATTAAAAAATAAAAACCATGAATTCATGCTGATATCTCTAATTCTATCTCAAACCACACGGTACATTCTTATCTCTCCATTTCCGTGTTTGTCACTTCGTTTTCCAGCAGTGAGGAACCTGGCTTCCCATTGCATTCAACATACATATTTATTTATTCAACTTGGAATACTCAGAAGGTAATTTCAGAACTGCTAATCCATTCCATAGCAAAAAGCAATCCCACTTACTAGAATTCAGTATCTTCAGTTTATTTTGGGGATAAGATTTATTAGAACAACATTATTTGTGCATAAGTCTCAAGTGTACAGTTCATGAGTTTAGACAGATATTTACACCCATGTAACCATATTCCATAAAGACACAAGGCTTTTCTGTCACCTTAGAAAGTTTCTTGTGCCCCTTCCCACCCCCCTCCGGAGTAGCCATTTTTTTGATTTCTATCACCATAGACTGGTTTTGGTTTGGCCTATTCTAGAATTTCATACAAATGGAATCATGAAGTGTATATTCTTGTATCTGGTTTCATTTTCTCATTATTAATAACTATTGAATTCATCTTTGTTGTTATGTATATATATATATAGTTTGTTTCCTTTTATTGCTAAGGAGTATTTCACTGTATGATTATGCCACAATTTATCTACTCACTTGTTGATGGGCATCGAGTTATTTCTAGGTGAGGCTAATGTAGATAAAACCACTATGAATATTTTTGTGCAAATATTTTTGTGACCATATGGATTCCATTGCCCTTGGTTAAACATCTTTGATAGGCATTGGTAAAATCACAGGTAAAGATGTGTTTAATTTTATAAGAAACTACCAAACCTTCTATCAAAGTGGTTGTATCAATTATACTCTTACCAGCAATGTCTGAAAATTCTGGTTGCTCCATTCCTCACCAACTTTTGGTGTTGTCAGCTGTTTTTAACTTTAGCCATTCAAATGTTTATATAATGGTATCTAACTGTGATTTTAATATACATTTCTCTGATGACTAATGGTGTTGGACTTTTCTGTGAATTTATTGGACATTTGTGTATCTTCCTTTGTAAAGGGTTTATTTATTTTCCTTTTCTAATTTTTTTTTGGTCTGTTTATTAGTGAGTTGTAGAAATCCTTTATCTATTATGGATGTAAGTCTTCTGGCAGATATAAGTTTTGTAAATATTTTCAGACAATGTCTGGCTTGCCTATTCCTTTTTTTAAATGATGTCTTTTGGTGAACAGAGGTTTTTACTTTTAATGATTTCTAAATATAAATCTTTATGTTTATTACTTTATATATCATTTATGAAAAAATAACTTTTTAATCCCAGGTTGTGAATTTATTCTCCTATGTCTTCTTCTAGAAGTGTTAGCTTTTAAATTTGGGTTTAATATCCATATTAGATTAATTTTTGTGTATGATGCAAGGTAGGGTAAGCTCTATGTGTTGTAAGCCTAGATTTTTATTATTTTAAAGAAAATTTTCCCAGACATGTTTTCAGTAAGTGATTTTCCTGGATATTAAGAAAATCTTTTTGGGGTAGCAAATGATTAAAACCAACTCAAGCTACATTAAGCAAATGGGAATTTATTTGCTCACTTTTTTGGGAAGAGAAAGACATATCTCATAGGATCAAAGGAAGATACACAAAGGCCAGGACTTCAGGAGCTGGAACTAGGATGGATATTCCAGGGCTCTCTCTAGTCTTTCCTCACGTCTGCTTCTGTCTACCTCACTTCATTGTGCAGACCACTTTCCTCTATGGGCCAGGGGAGATGAATGCTGTCAGCCTCATTCATCTCAGATGCTCATTCTTCCAGTGTCCCTATAGTTGTCCTAAGGAAGGACTCTACTTGGCACTGCTTCAGTCATATGCCCTCTTCCTGGGCTGGGAACTTAGGACCTAGGCATAGTCAAGTCCAGGCCCATCCTGTGGCAGTGGGATGGTGCTACCATCAGAAACAATATGGAATGAGGGAGAGAGGGTTCTCCAAGGATAGGCTTCTGGACATTCCAAATATCATATGTCCCACCAAAATTCCTATTTTTAAAACAATGGCTTTTTACAATGTGTAAAATAAAAAATTAAGTTAAAAAATGGCTTTTCATATATGGGATTTATTTATCTTTCATGGAACTGTTAATTAAATATATTCATGCACGGTAAAGGTAGATTTCTATTCTGCTCATCTAAAACTGAAGTGTGAATTAGTTAGATGCTTTGAAGAACTAAAATGTGTTCAGATTATATGAGAACAATGTACCTCCTCCAAGATTAAAATTTAACACATCAAAGTCCGTCATAATGTGAATGATGCCAAATGAAGTGGAAGAGCAGTCAGATTTCTTCATTTTGACATCTCCCCACTTTCCTCAAATTATAATGGAAAAATTGGATTGTCAATACCTCAGTATAATAAACCATTGGGAGAGCAACCATGGTTCAGTCATTAGGACAAGATTTATCTGCTTAGAGTGCCTATAATTTTCCAAAGCTTTAAAACAAGGCTGATGATGTTCAACCCACAGGATTAATTGACAAAAAAAGAAGTGGTTCTTATTGGAAACCATTAAGCACCTCAAGGCTTGCATTTGAAGAAGAAAACATGAGAGTTCATTGTAAACAAATGACTATCTCAGCCACAGTTACCTACATGTATAATATTTTCTTTGAAGTGTGGTTGAATAAAAAGCTGGCCCCATAGAGAGCCTTGAAATGATAATGTAATTGACAACATAGCTGACTTGCTTGAGTTGGACTCGCTAAAGAAATCTGACATCAAAAGTGGCATTTTAGACAGGCTTTTGTCTAAGTATAAAAATGTGACCACCAGGGCACAGAGATGGAGGAACTCTTTAAATGATAGGCCCAGAGGTTATTTCCCTATTGTGAGAGGAGGACCCAGCTTGGGAAGATTCTCCCCACCTTAGCCTGACTGTCTTTCTCAGCATTCCACTTGCTTCAATTTTGCTGTCTTCGCTCTGCCCACTGTGTACAAAAGCCCCCTTCATAGCTGCTATTGCTCCCCCATCTGCTAGGTATTATAATCCCATTAATTTTCAGATTTAGGTGGAAAGTCTCTTTTCTTTGTTCCTTGAGGCAGCTTTTCGAAATAAAATTTTACCAATGAAAAATGAACTAGGAGGGAGGGAAAAGACACACAAAATCTTAAAAATGGAGATGTTTATAAAATCTGGTTTCTGATTCTATTTTTAAGGGTCTGTCATAGACAGGGTTAATAAATATAAAGCAAAGGGCATTCAACTCCTATTTCCTTTTCCCTGCTTCAGATCTGTTTTCTTTGTTCTTTGTGGCCATATGATGCAATGATAGTTGCCATCTTAGAGCTCTCAGCAGACTATTAGTTTTTTCCATTAGAAGAGTTGACTTTCCTGCTTGCCTTGGCAGCGCGTTTACTAAAATTGGAGTGCTACTGAGAAGATGAGCATGGCCCCTGAAAGTTAGTGACTATAGTTAGTAGTACTGTATTGCATATTTGAAAGTAGCTAGGAGAGTGGATCTTGATCATTCTCATCACAAGAAAATAAATTTGTAACTATATATGGTGATTAATGTAAAGTTGACTTCCTGTGGTGATTGTTTTGCAATATATACAAATATTGATTAATTGTTTTGTACACCTGAAACTAATATAGTGTTATGTCACTTATACCTCAAGTAAAAAAAGAAAAAGCAAGTTGATTTTCTTTTCTTTTCTCATTTCAAATGGCCTTCTCTCTGGAGAAGCACCTGAATTTCTATTTTCTGTTAGAGGGATATCTTTAGTTCTTGGTTTATTTACAGAATCAAAGTAACAAAGAGTCTCTCTCTCCTTTTCATATATGATTGGTTGGTTGTGACTGTCTGTAGTGCTGTATTGAGAAGGCATCTGGAGGTGCATCTAGGTTTCTCAGGAAGGAGAACTGTGATTAATTAATAATGTCTGTCATGAGCTTAAGAGTAGCAGTACATTTGCCATGTATCTGTCATTTCTCTCAGTTCCATCAATGGTAAAGCATTTGTTTTAATTTGATTTTTGTTTCTACTCAGGTTGTCAGCCTTGGAAATTCCAGTGGCTTTCTTTTTTCACTAATCCCTCAGATACTGATATGGTGGGCAGGGAACACAGCTAAATATATGTTAAAATACTTTTTTCCCTATTGAATTAAAACCTTCTTAAGAAGGAGCAGAGTTTTCCTACTGTGGACATAGCCTTTATCACATGGAGTGAAGTCCTTTCATTGGTGTCTCTAATAGCACATGTTTAGGATTTTTGTACTGCACTATGGGGAGCCTTGAGGCCTCTGAGGTCCATCCTATTAGGCTCCAAAGACTGACGGATGCATCTGTTTATTCCTTCCTTCCTTCCTTCCCTTACATGTATTCAACAAACCTTTGAGTATTTAGTATATGCTAGTTAGTGTGGGGGGGTGGTTCAGGGAACCCATATCCTCACGAGTTTTGGTGTAAAGACTGAACAGTAGTAAGCATATGGCCACATGTGATAAAGGCTATGTCCAGAGTGATGTGGGAGCTTATGGAAGGGGAACATCCAGATTGGGGATGGCAGTGCTCTAGGGAAGCCTTTGTAGAGGAGCTGAAGAATGAATGGAAGTTAATCACACAGTGAGAAAAACCATGTGTGAAAACCCAAGGCCCTGTCAAGGTGTTTTTAAAAATTAAAAAATCTGAAAACAGATTTGGCCTCCTGGAATTTATCTTGGAGCTAAAACAGTCTCCACTAGATCCACTGCAATATGGGATCTAGAGTGCTGATTCCCTTCTAGGTATCACAGTTTGGTTCATTCTTCCAGTGGAGAGGTGGTGTGGTTGAGAGTGAGGGACAGAAAGTGCAGAAATGTATTTGCTCACAGTTCTGGAGGCTGGAAGTCTGAGCTCAAGGTACCAGCATAGCCAGGTTCTGGTAGAGCTTTCTCCCTGGCTTGCGGATGGCCACCATCTTGCTGTGTGTTCGTATGGCCTTTCCTTAGAGGCTGCTTGGGGGGAGAGAGAGAGACAGTGGGAGAAATCAGGCCTGAAATTCTTTAAATATTTAGAATTTTAAAAGAGTTTTAAGTTCTAATCAGGTAAACAATTGCAGTTATTGAAGAAATATTCTGGTAAATAATAAAAATAAAAATATAACTTCATAGGTTGACAGTAGTATACCACAACAAGTTTGTTTAGTGAACTTCGTATGGTGAAGCTCTTTTGTGTTCTTTACTTCATCAAAGAATATCAGATTGGTGGGAATATCCTTACATGTCTTCCAGTGGCATGGAACTTAGTATTTCAAAAAATGAGAAAAGAATCTTTTTTTTTTTAAGTGGAGTATAATTGCTTTACAGCATTGTGCAGTTTCCACTGTACAACAAAGTGAATCAGCTGTATTTACACATATATCCCCATATTTTCTCCTTCCTGAGCCTCCCTCCCACCCTCCCTATCCCACCTCTATAGGTCATTACCAAGCATCGAGTTGATCTCCCTGTGCTATGCAGCAGCTTCCCACTAGCTATCTATTTTACATTTGGTAGTGTATATATGTCAATGCTACTCTCTCACTTCATCTCAGCTTCCGCCCCCGCCCCCCACCCCGTGTCCTCAAGTCTGTTCTCTACATCTGCATCTTTATTCTTCCCCTGCCACTGGGTTCATTTTGTTTTAAGATTCTGTATATATGCATTAGCATACTGTATTTGTTTTTCTCTTTCTGACTTACTTCACTCTGTATGACAGACTCTAGGTCCATCCACCTCACTACAAATAACTCAATTTCGTTCCTTTTTATGGCTGAGTAATATTCCATTGTATACATGTGCCACATCTTGTTTCTTCTTTATCCATTCATCTGTTGAGAGAAAAGAATCTTAACAAGTATGTTGCCTTTAAAGATTTTCTTCAATAGGGGGAATATGCACAAAATGTGTATGTACCCACATTCACACACATGCATGTACATACACACATGTATGCATGTACGTGTACACACATGTATTCACACATACGAATGAATACATGCACACATGCTATATAATTTCCTGTGTGTGTTTTTGTTGTGTGAACCATTACCTATAGAAAGGCTGTATGTTAGCATTTAGGCATACAGCTCAATAAAATGTCCTACTGCTTGACAAACCAACATGTTAGCAACAGCTACAGAACAGGTTTTTTTTTTTAAATAAGAAAAAGGTTAGAATTCAGATAAATATTGGCTCTCTGTAGTTATACATCATATACAGTGCAATCACATTCATTTTACAAAGCAGTTAGTTTCCAGTGTCAACAGAAAAGGTGGCAACTGGATGTGAACAAAATGACTCTTGAAAGGTACACAAATCACTCACAAATTGCAGTATTCTACCAACTCTGCCAATTTTATATTTGTTTTCTCTCCTAGCAACAGAACAGATCACTGTTCTTTGAACAACTGGAGTAGTTTGTTTGTGTTGTGCAGCCATGTGGTATGAAGTTGTATGTACTCTGAAGCTCTGGGATCACGTGTGCGCAGTGAGATACCCTCCCCACCAGAGCCGAGGAAGCTGACGCTGGCTGTAAAAATGCACTTCCCGTTTGTCCCACACATGTGGGAGCACACGGTCATTGAGTACAAAGGAGGCATCGTGGTGGAACGTTGTATAAGTTGTTCTCTCTCCTCTTTCTCTCTAGCTCCCTCCTCCTTTGCCCTTCTCTTGTGTTTGCTGAACATTGCAGTCTTGTAGGTAAATTCAAACATGTTGCAACTCTATGGCATATGGCATTCTATTTATATACATCTTTGTTTATGTGCCTATTTATATGTTCTTTGTTGAAAAAAAGTTACAAATGTAAATACCTGTGTGTGTGGCTGTTGGATTTATAGAAAATTCTGTTAAGAGCATGGATGTCATCTCTTATTGCACCATGTAATACTCACAGCATGTGTTCCTAGCTCATCTGGTTGCAAAAAAGAACCATACAAACAAGTAGATGTACAAATCAGTTTCTGACCCTGAAAATAATTAAAAGCTATGAGTCCATCAAGTGATGGGATCTTTTTGAGCTCTGGCATGGTACAGTAGCTGCTATCATTAAGGTTGTGAATACACAAGTTAACAATTCTGCTTTTGTTTTAGTTTAGAGTAACCATTTATTTATGATATTCTTATGTCGCTTTGCTAAACACTGAGGTCCATGGTCCTGTTGGAATCTCATGTACTACCCAGCTGCCATGGCCTGAACACAGGGAAAGTACTTTCCCAGTGGAGATTCAGTTAAAACATTCTCTAGAATCCGAGTGAGTGAACCATACTTTCCTTCATGCAAAACCAGAATTGATTATATGTATTTCCTGCCAAGGCTAAGAGGTGTAGTTTTGAATTTCTTCAGAAAGGGCAATTTCAGGTTCACTTAAGTTTGATGACTTTGACATTGTGTTTAAGAACAATCTTCATGCTAATTGAAGTATCCTGTGTCAAAGGAAAAAATATCAAGTTCTTAAGGTAGATCATCTTCTTTAAGGCGTTAAATGGAAATTCACAACTTTCCAAAATATTCTTTTTAGGAATTCTATTGTGATTGTTACATAGCTTCATTCCGTGATTCAACAATTGTTTACTGAATACCAAGTAAACACTGAATATATTGCAGTGAGGAGAAGCAAGTTCTTGACCTGTTGAAGCTTGTGGGATCCTGCAGGGGTGATCAGAAATGAGAAGCTAAAGAAACAGCAATTTAGAGAAGTGTCAAGAAGACAGAGGACAGAGTTCAGTGATATAGAATAACAATTCAGTGATATAGAATAACAAGAGGGGAACTAATTCGTGAGGTGATAAGTAGTGGTGGTTGGAGGAGGTAGGTTTTATTTTATTTTATTTTTTAATTAATTAATTAATTAATTAATTGGCTACGTTGGGTCTCTGTTGCTGCACACAGGCCTTTTCTCTAGTTGCGGCAAGTGGGGGCTACGCTTCATTGTGGTGTGCAGGCTCCTCATTGTGGTGGCTTCTCTTGTTGTGGAGCACAGGCTTTAGGTGCACAGGCTTCAGTACTTGTGGCACACAGGCTCAATAGTTGTGGCACACAGGCTCAATAGTTGTGGTGCATTGGCTTAGTTTGCTCTGTGGCTTGTGGTATCTTCCTGGGGCAGGGATCGAACCTGAGTTCCCTGCATTGGCAGGCAGATTCTTAACCACTGTGCCATCTAGGAAGTCCCTGGCAGTAGGTTTTAGACTGAGACTTAAAGGATAAGAAGAGGTTGGCCATGAAAAGAGCATGAAACAGAGCAGCCTAGGCAGAGATCAGCAAGCTTTAATACTCGAGGCATAAAGGAGCTTGGGTGTTTCCAGAACTGAAAGTAACCTGGTGTTAACTGCATCAGAGCTTTTAAGTGTGTGGGGGGGGGGGGAGGTGGGGGGGGATGGATAAGGAGGAGGTGATGTGAGACTAGATTAGATCTGTAAACAGCTACCAGATGATTCAGAACCTATATGCCATGGTTAAGACTCTGGATTTTAACCCAGTAAGTACAATGGGAACCAATCAACATTTTAAGAGTAGAGAATCATTATCTGATTTAATTTTTAAAAACTCACTTTGGCTATTTTGTGGAGAATGAAACGTGTGTAAGCATGGGCCTATGTATTTGTATTTGTGGTTAAAAATGGAAGCAATGAGAGCGGTTGGAGGGCTGTTAGAATCATCTACTCAAAGACAATAGTGACTTGGGTCATAGAGTGGTGATGGAGATGGATACATTTGAAATAGTTTTTAGAGGTATAATCTTCTGAGTTTACAGATGCATTTGATATTCAGGGTGAGGAGGAATTAGGAATCTAGAATGACCACTTTTTTTTTTTTTTTCCAACTGGGCATATCATGGTAGCCTTTACTAAGATCAGGTTTTGGGCACGATCAGGTTTCAGAGGGAGATCATGTTCACTTTTAGATATCTAGCACCAAACCTATTGCAAAATTTATTAATTCATCAAACATTGATTGCGCTTCACCATATGCCAGACATTTTACTAAGTGTTGAAGATATCTGGTGTCCTTATGCTTATGGAATTACAGAGATAGTAGATTTCAGAGTGCAAGAAGGGACCATAGTTGGAAATCATACAGCCCAACATTCTTATTTTAAAGATGAAGGGTAGAATTTGAAGCATTTGATTTTTGCAAAGTATCAAGGCTTCTCTATAAAAATTGTGGTTATCTTAGTAAAACTTAACTTTACTCAACCAGCAATAGTTATGGTATTATTTTCCCTTACGGATATGATACAATCTGTTTTTCATTTCTGTTTTAATGAATTGTTACAATTAGTACTATTAAAACATTTTCTGATTCATTCTGAAGTCATAAAAATATGGGTACTATAGCCTGGAGTTCAATGAGTGATGTTGTCATTGGTTTCACTAGACTTACAAACAACATATGCAAGAAGAATATCATGTTCAAATGTGCACACTTTTTTTTTTTTTTACTAAGGATTAATAGTAGACAAATGTGGAATTGGGTACTTGTATTTTTTATATTATTGATGGTAGGTTGATAATTACCTTGAAGCATTTTAGAGGAAAATTTTCAAGTTTACTGGAAAGCATTAATATTGGGAGGGGAAAAAAGAGGGCCCCAAAGAAAAAATTTGTTGTTGTGCAATGAATTCTAGATTTGTGTGTGCTCAAGTGGGTGTATGTTGGAATGTTTGTTTTAGGGGCTAATTCAACTTTATAAGTTAAGATACTTGGTTAAAGAATAAATAAGTGAAGATTAAATAGCAAGTTGTGTAGATGTCAACAATTTAAATACCAGGAAACCAAAAAAGATTATTTAGAGTGGTCTAACTAAATAAGCATACTTATTGTCTAAATTATGTTACAGTGTTTATTGTTCATTTAGAGTGAGGTTTACTTGGCTCTTTATATGAGGTCAAGTGCTGTGAAGGAAGAGATGAAAGTTCCTGCCCTAAGGGCATAACAAACTTGAAGTATCAGGTATGATCCAGTCTGCTCACACACATGCACACACATGATGGGAGACTGTTTCTTGCAGTGAGCTGTGATTGCCATGGGGATGCCTTATAGAGCAAAGGAAGTTTCAAGATGTTTTGTAGAGATGAGGGCCTGTTCATCAGATGGATGTTTCAGGATAAGAAAGGAAAAAGTGGATATAGAATGAGACAGACGCAGTCAAGTGACCTACTTGAAGCTTACAAGCAGTTTGAGGCACTGAAGATAAAAGCAAGGGTGGAGCTAGATTGGAATGCATGCCGATGGAAGACGCAAAACTCCTGAGAGGATGATTGAAATGGTCCAAATAAGAAGTATTTAGAACCAAAGTTCTGTTTCATCCCTGTAACTGGAAGGGCAGGACTAAATTCAAAGACACCAGAGGTCCAACAATGGAAGGTTTGACCCTGTACCTTCAAGAAAGAAACATAACAGCCAAGGACTGACAGTCAAAACTTAATGGAATTTATAACTAGGGTTGTGTACATACAAATTAATTGAAAAGTTAGTGGTGAAAATAAAGACTAGACAGAAAGCTTGTTTTCTGGAATCAAGCTGAAAGAAATAGAAGCTTTGTGCAGGAATATACCAGAACAAGGAGTAATCTGTGTTTTGTTAATTAATCTGTATCCTTATATCTTCATGAAAGACACAAGGGTAAGAGTGCAGTTTTCACTTTCTGAAAAAGTATTCACGGATAAACATTAGCAAGAAACTGCAGGAAGCCTACAGGGCAGGAAAATGTCTTTTGTTTTTAACCAATTGTCCCTGGCTCTCCCAAAAGCCACCATCTTACTGTGGCAGTTTAGCCTCTCACTTGTAGATTAATATTTCCTCCGTGATAAACTCAGTTGCTTGCTACGTACACTGTGTATGGCCTTACGTTCCTTCACATGTAGTCTTGAAATTTTCTTCATCATGCAGTTGACTGGAACACACCACTCACTCCTGAAGTTTGAAGGAGACTCACTGGCCAAGCAGGGCTTTTTTTCATTTGTTTGTTTTTTTCCTAAACTTATTCAGTTGCACTCATTCTTGACCAGCCAAAGAAACTCTCAAGGGGATACTTTGAGGAGAAGTGGGGCAGAGACATCCTGAGAAATTTTCACATATGTAAAACAAACGTCTGCCATTGAGGTTTTCAAAACAGTCCTTTTAAACTGTAATGTGTGTCAGGCTAAGTTCGCTCAAATAATCACAGGCCTGCACAAGCAGGTCCCAACCAGTGCACCAGACACAGAGGCCCATTACCATAAGAGTTATGTTTTTGTTGGTGGCTTTAGTTTGTCTTCAAAAATTGCCTCTTACGTTGGTGGTGTAGTGGTGAGTATAACTGCCTTCCCCAAATTGCTTCTTAACACGTTACCTCTAGAACGTTCCCATTCTTTAACTCTACTTAGGGAAAAAGGGATATTATCACACAGCTGAGTGGGAAGACACAAGGAAGTCTTTCCAGGTTTCCTCTAGGAATATTATTGTCAGGTGTGTGGTTTGCTTCTAGAAATTTGGTATGTAAGTTGATTTACATTTTTCACTCTACCTCTAGCTTTTTTATTTTTAAGGAACAGGGGTAATTTAAGAAGGGATTGAATATATCGGAGCACCTTATTTTTGTTGTTGTTGTCTGTTTGCTAAATAGAAAAGTCCATCAGCTTGATAATGGAGGAGAACAATGACTCCACCGAGAGCCCCCAACAAGGCCAAGGGCGGAACAATGCCTTGAAGTGTGGTTGGCTGAGGAAGCAAGGAGGCTTTGTCAAGACTTGGCATACGCGTTGGTTTGTGCTCAAGGGAGATCAGCTCTATTATTTCAAAGATGAAGATGAAACCAAGCCCTTGGTAAGTAGAAGAAAATAAAAAGCACTGTGGTGCTTTGTAGTCTGAGAAGTAGAGAGATTTGCTAGAAACTGATGGAGACCAAGGTCAACCCAGTCTCCCTGGTCTCCTTCAGTTCACTGGCATCTTTCACACTTTTTCTCATTGTTTACTTTGGTTCAAGATGATGAATTTGCTAATTGAGGCCAAGAGGCAAATTACACTTGTCGAATATTAATTTTGACTTTTACAAAGCTGTAACAGAATGTCTGAGTCCCTCGTGCAAACTTATTTCATGTGAAAATATTAATGGACATCTGCTAGAAGATATATGTTATAGCCAAAACATCTTTCCTTTTCTCAGAAGTAAGTTGAAAGATTTGAAGGAAAACTGTAAATGCAACTTTAAGTAATTTCTGAGACACCTTTAATGTTGATTCTCTGGGGGCTTCCCTCCACTTTAACTCACATAAAATATGGATGTAGTGCTAAATCATACAATGTTGATACATCCAACCAGCATACACAGTATAGTCCCCTGGGAATAGTTTCTGTTTCTTAGTGGTCTTTTATTTTCTTGTTTACTTATCATTTTCTCAGCCACAAAATTCTGGGTTGCAATTAGAGAAAGAAAACTCTCCATCGTTCCATATAGCTACAACAAGCTTTCTTAGCTGTGATCATTGCTTATCAATTGATGAAAGGAGATGGGAACTAAGGCATCATCTCTGAGTTTTTCCTTCATCTACATCTATAAAATGTAAAAATAAGAGAAAAGAGTGTTTTAGATTAGTTTACATAAACATCCCTAACAGTATGTTCTTGAGGCTATTTTCCTTGTGTTAAAATTTAAGAATTTAATTAGGAATTTGGATCAAATCTCTTCTTTAGTATTTTAAATTCCTCAGACATTATAACATAACAAAGTTCTCATTAGTCTAATGAAATGGCATAAAAATAAGAATGAAATTACAAACTCCACTCATTTTTTGAAATCGTTTTTTAGCATTTTTTTTTTTTAAACCAGGGCCAAGCACTAGACTAAGAATTTGCATATGTGTGTTATCTTATGAAATGCTTGCAATAACCCTGTGAGGTAGGATTACCCTCACTTAAGTGTGAAGGTCAGTGTTTGGGTGTAATACATATTACCCAGAGTTAGACCCTGGTGCCATATTTTGCCTCTGCTTAAGTCCAGGTTCATATGGCATCAGCCAAAGATCTCCTAAAGAAATCAATAAAACTACCCCACGTTGATATCATGACAGTTACAGTGCATTTCCATACCTGCTATTGTTTATATCAGAGCAAGGCAGAGGGGAATATGGGGGTTATTACTACAGATGAAGAAATTGTGTCTTAGTGATATGAAGCAACATGACCACCATCATATAGGGATCAGAGGCAAAGGAGTAAAGTCTTTGGTTTCTTATCTCTTTTTCTAGGGTTCTTTTCTCATTGTATCTTGTTTTCTACTATATAATACTCACAGTAAGTGTATTATCTTGAACATAAAATCATTTTTACCAAACTCAGATTAATGTGTAAAAATGTAGAACATGGGGGATCCAGTACTTTGATGTGGAGGAGCATGTTGAATAAAATAGGAGATGTATGAGTAAGATTCAATATTTTATCCTAGGAACCCTTGTTTTGGCATGGTTTGGGTGGACTGGGTTGTTAAACAGAATGGGTACAAATTAAATAATTAATCAGGTCTCATCTAGAACCTAAATAAGGGAATAGGGGAGCAGAGGTTTCAGGAGCTGAGTGGCTAGAGAACTGAAAGCAAACTAAACAAACGTTTTAACTCTTTGGTGAGCTCACCATACCTTCTAGAAATGAAGATAGGATACAATGGATAAAGCTTGAGCTCAGTGTTTCTAAAATTTGAGAAATTGCAGATGTCAGAGAATATGCACATGACCCCCCATGCTGTTAAAAGAGGATATTATCAAATTGCCTTGGCTATGGTCCTCTGTGGAATTTCTTAGATCTACAACCACAAATAGTATTCAGCGCAATGTAGTCATTTTGACAAAAAGTTGGAAATATAAATAAGAAAATGCAAAAACTTCTGTTTCATTCAAATGAAAATCTGCCTCAAAGTGAATATTACTTTAATTCATAATATTTCTAAGTAGTATTTCGATATTAGTATGTTGCCAGTATTTGCAGACATAACTGAAATTGACAAAATAGAGTTATAACAACAAGAAAATACTAATTCTTATACAAACCAAACGTAGACTACCATCATTTCCCCCCTCCAAAAAAGGTTTTTAAATTTTTTTTCCTACTTGTTACTTGTTAAAGATTTGCTGTCAATAAAGCAGTAAGAATTTGGGGTGAATAACTTTGAATTATTATTCTTTTTTTGGATCATCTTTTATGACAGTACAAGCACCAGGAATTTTGACATTGTACTTTTAAATTTTAATCTTTTTACATGTGATGTTTAAAAAAGTGCACACAGAATCAGATGAAAACCCAGCAATTTCTGTATCTGAGGACACTTTGAAATTTGAAAGGACCGTGTATTTGCCCATGAATGGATTCATTTCTTACTTTAAAGTGAATTATGTAAGTGAGCATAGATGCCTGACACACTGTAAGTGCTACAGTGTATTTTTGGATGAGTTGGTGAGTGAGTCAATAAAAGATATCTATAGCCAAGCAGGGGTGGGCCAGGACCAGATGCTACGAGTAGTATTGACTATTCTCAGCTTTATATATCAAAATCCTAACCTATATTTAAAATAATGAAGTTTAGGGATGAGTTGGGAGATTGGGGTTGACTTATATATGCTAATAGGTATAAAATAGGTAACTAATAAAAAATAAATTAAAAAAATTTAAAACATAAAATAAAATAAAATAATGAAGTTTAAATTATGTTAAATAAATCCTGTAGTGATATATTATAGAAAATCTAAAGAATTCAATAAAGAACAATTGACATCCTGAAAAATGTTAAAACAGGAAAAGGTTTAGTTGTTATAAAACCCCTCATTTTATAGATAAAGGGTGCGTGTTTGTGTGTGTGTGTGTGTGTGTATCGACCAAGGGATATTGTTAGTGAGTGGCAGGTGATGAACTCAAAAACCAGATCTCCTTGCTCCTGATGCAATGTTCCCTCAGCTTAGCCTTTGCCTGCTTACAAATCCTCAACTTGTTTTTAGATTTGCTTTCAGTCAGAAGTACTGTTTTCGATATTGGCACTTCCAAGTATAAGAATGCCCTTGACCTTCATATATTTTGATGAGGGGCTATTTCAATAATACTGGAGGAAACATTACTAATGAAATGAGAAAATTCACTCTTCTCAGCATTCCTAACCAGCTAATAATGTTCAATAAACTTAATGTGAATTGGTTTTCCTCTCTCAATAGTATTTCTAAAATGAAAGTATTAAAACCCTTGAAATGTGTCTCTCTTAACTAGAAAAAGGTTCTCAGTTTATTTTAGTGAAACTTTCTGAGTTTCTCAACTCAATAAAGGGAGTCAAACTCCATCATTATCCTTGTTATTAAAAACTTCATATCTGTTGGGGGAAACACATAAGCAGAATTATAATTGTGACAGGCTACCGTGTCATCACTGAGTGCTCAGAAAACATAGATGCAATAGTGCCAGGGAGTGAGTGATGCCTGGCTAGAGGAGTTGGGGGAGGCTGTGCAAAGCAAGAGGGGTGTTGAAGGTTGGTGGGAGTTTTCCAGGTACATAAATTGGGGAAAGGAATTCAGAGCAGAGGAAAGACAGGGAGTTGTAGAATAAATATCTATAAATAGCTCCATATTGTGAGGGTGGCAAAATGACAAGAAATGAGGTTAGAGAGATTGGCAAAGCCATAGCTAAAAGAGATGTGTATGTTGCACAAAGAGGCTGGATTCTCTGGTAGGTGGCAGGAAGCTCTTTCCAAAGCACTTGAGCTACTCAAGATGCAAAACCACACTACTCTGTTAAAAGGAAACAGTGGTGGCTGTTTCCTAATGTCTACTCTGGCTGTCATAATAAAATACCATAGACAGGGGTGCTTAAACAACAGAAATTAATTTTCTCAGAGTTCCAGAGGCTGGAAGTTCAAGATCAAGATGCTCCCAGGG
Organism: Hippopotamus amphibius kiboko; assembly: GCF_030028045.1. Taxonomy (NCBI): domain Eukaryota; kingdom Metazoa; phylum Chordata; class Mammalia; order Artiodactyla; family Hippopotamidae; genus Hippopotamus; species Hippopotamus amphibius. The sequence continues at coordinate 55,779,933 of NC_080188.1, forward strand.
TTGGTTTCTGGTGAAGCCTCTCTTCCTGGCTTGTAGACAACTGCCTTCCCTCTGTATCCTCACATGGCCTTTGCTTTGTGCACAAGAGTGAGAGAGCCTTGGTACTTTTTCCTCTTAAAAGGACACAAATCCTATCAGATTAGCCCCATCACTATGCCATATAAACCTTAATTATCCCCTTAAAGGCCCCAAACACAATCACATGGGGGGTTAGAGCTTTAATGTGAATGGGGGAGGGGGCACAATTCAGTCCATAACACCTAATATGTTGAAAACCTATGTTAATACATATACCTTTCTCAGTTAAATTTTTCTTCTATCTGTACCGTCAATCTTCATGTCTATTAGAACCTAATATATCTGATTTTAGTGCATCATAGACTTAATTATTTGAACCTAATATTGTTGTTTCATGTTCCTATTCAAATTGCAACTTGCTTCCCAAATTTTCCACAACCTGTGCAAGTTTGGGAACTTAGCAAGTCTCTAAACTGACACTTGTATTTTCTTCTTAAGCAAAAGGCAAAAGCACCTATAGATTCTCCTTTCTCTGAGGACAATGCCTGGTTTGCAAATGAGATTTTCCAGCCTGTAGCCAAGATTTCCCTGGCGATGTATTGGAGGTCTACCTCAAAATATAACTGTTTTATATTTAAAATGTATCAAATTAAAATCTTTAGTATCCTATACTTTTAAAAATGAAACTTGAGCTCATCTAGGCCCAAACTCTCTCCAGAAACCATTTTCTACAGTGTTTGCAATTACATGAATACAGATTTTATTTGGAACAGACTTGAAAAATAAAGTTGATTTTGGTTGTTTCTGAGAAAACAAACATGGAAAAGTGATATATGTAGTCAATTTTTGAACACACAGTAATGTACCCATAATTTGTTACTCATAGGCCACTACTGTAAACATTTGATAGTACTGTATTTCTTCAGTTTTTGTTTAAAATTTTTCCTATTTTTAATCTTTAAAGTCCTATTTATGTATAGGAAAAAAGTTTAAAATCATACTGTACAGAAGAATTTATTTTAAAAAAATCTTCCATCTACACGGCATACCACTAGGACTTTTGGGTAGCTATGAAAAAGGTTTTAAAACAGATTTAAATTAAGTTTGTGACAATATCTGTCTGGTTATTTTTCATTAATAATCATGACAAATGATTGTGGCCTTAGTTACAGATATTATAACATGGGGGAAGCAGCTGAGTCATAGATAAAGTGTGATTATTATAGTTTTCTTAAAAATAAGGTAGTTATATAGATTTTGTTAAATGAATCTAGTTATAAATTCCTTGTGCTTTTTTGGAACCGTTTGTTTTACTTCTATCCTAAAGTATATTATTACTTAAATAATGGCCAAATCTCAAGTTTGGCCTTACTAGTGAATGTCTCTGACATACCCTGGGTACTAGAACTTGACACTGGAAAGCATCGATTTTTAGAAGCCAGTCTGGGACTCTTGATAAAATGACTAAAATCCAAACAGGCACTAACACAATTAATCTAGTCTAGATTTTCTACAACAGGTATTGATCCAATTGTGTGGGGAGGGTTTTTCTGGACGTGATGAAGATAACACTGTGTTAGATCACAATGGATTTTCTTAACTTAGAGAACAAAGTGATTTTGAGTGAATTATAACCTGAGGCCTGACCTCTAAATGTGCAAAACTTGATTACCGATTTAAGAGTAAGCTCTAATTTTATATACTTAATGAAACTTGTGAGTTAATGAAATCTAGAGATCTCTAAGGCAATTGTCGTTCTCTGTTAAAGCATATGAGCCAGAAGCAGCCAAAACCCTGATCGTGTGTTTAAAATAATACTAGAGGGTCTTCCCTGTTGGTCCAGGGTTTACGACTGAGCTCCCAATGCAGCGGGCATGGGTTCGATCCTTGGTCAGGGATCCTGCATGCTGCACGGCACAGCCAAAATAGTAGTAGTAGTAGTAGTAGTAATAATAATAATAATAATAGTAATAATAATAGTAATAATACTAGAAACCTTGAAACTTGGATTTCAGCTTCAAATCCATAACTGACTTTCTATATAGCATCTAAGTCTCTTGGCATTAAAAAAGACACATAAGACAGTATTGTGTGTCATCATTCACTTTTAGGAACTCTTAGCTCTTTCCTAGAAATCATGTCAAAAGATAGTGTTATTAATATAAAATATTTTATTCTGCTCTTTATTGAATATTTTTTTATTGCTTATGGAAGTCACCTAGGCATGGCATTTATTTATTTCAGGGTGGTTAAAAATGTAGACTTTTGAGTCACATTGTTTGGGTTGAATCTTGATTCATCTACAAAAACTGTGATATATTAGATAGTGATTAAGCTAGTCTGAGCTTCAATTTACTAATCTGTGCAATGGGATAATAGTAGCACCTACCTCATAATGTTAAGAGGTTTAAATGAGATAATTTATGGAAAGTCTTAGAAAGCAGCAGCATATAGTAAGCATAAACTAAATGTTAGCTATTTTTACAATGTTAGTTTGACAAAAAGTTTATTTCTTGAGATGTTCCTCCTAATCATTCATTCTTTTGGTTTTTTTCAACACGTATTTATAGATTTCTAATGTATCTGTAGTTATTAGATTCTAAGAAACAAAAAGATGCTATAACTGATGGTATAAAAAGATAGACCCTCCCAGCAAAAAAAAAAAAAAAAAAGATTTAAAAGGAAGAAGCTTATTTCTTTCTCAGGTGAAGGTCCAAGGTGATTCTAGGTAAGTGAGGAGGTCTGCTTCAAAAAACTGTTCAGAAGCTTAAGCTGCCAGTGATTTTCCAGTTTTAACTTTGGCTTCAAAATTCATCATGGGATCATTTCCTTCCCAGTCATCTAGAAGACAGTATAAAATAGAGTACTGCATAGAAGGATTAGGTGGACCAGGTGTGGGAGTGGCTTTTATCACTTTTATTTTCATTCCATTAGATAGAACTGAGTCACTTGATCATTCCTAACTGCACAGGAGGCTGGGTATAGAGCCTAGCTTTATCCTGGGTGCAGAGGAGAACATCAGTATGGAAAAAGAGTTAGCAGTCTCTGCCACAGGTGATCAGATAATGCTAAATACCCATGAAGGGGGTGTTCAATTCCAGTGGCTGTTATAGACAATTGCAGTTACTGTACAATGTAATGAGTATGTAAATAAGGAAAATATAGAGAACCATTAGGAAGCAAAAGGAGGGGCACCTATAACCGCTTCAAGGTTCAGGGAGAGTTTTTCAAAAGAATATATATTTATCCTGAGAGTTGAAGGAGAACATAACTTTATTACAAGTGGTTGGGTTCATATATATGGCAGAATTAAAGGTGTAGGCCATGGCCCTTCAGTAGATTGTTGAGGAATTGATAATGGCTGAGTATTTCAGCACCAAAGAAGACAAGCAGTGATGAGAGATGAGTTTGGAGACATAAACGCAGACAAGTCTGTTACAAGCCCAGTAAACAGTGTTAAAGATTGTATATTTTATTCTGAAAACTTACATTTTCCTTGCCTTTGTGTGCCTGTTTTTCTTGGCTTATTACATTTAGAGCTAAACAGTGAAAATAGGGCTTATCCTATGTGTAGCTCACTGTTAAGGAATCCAAAATGCTCACTGATCCAAAAAGGCCTCCTCTGGTAGTCTTGCAACTCTGTCTGGTGTTCCTATTGTCCATTATTTTATATTGTGCTATAATTTCTGGAAAAATTATTGAAAAGCAACTATGCCACAAACACTTGGTCTTCTGTCATCCATTATTACCTAACCATGAATTATGGGAATCCCATCAGATCACTTTTGACTGTAGGAGGAAGAGCTGAGAAAATCTGCTGCTGCTGGATAGGGTACCTGGGATCGAGGAGCAGCAAAGGATGTCTTGGATGAAGGGAAATTGATGGATGGGCATGGTGGCCGGAGGGATCGGTGTGAGAGACATCATCCTCATAATTTCCTCTAGAATTGACTTTGTCCAGTGCGGGCATTTCTCTGGAAAGCAGTTAAACCCACTTGTCTTGTGTACAGGTTTTAGGGTCAGACTCCCTGTGTTCAGCCTAGACTCCATCACTAGTGATAGGCCTTGGGTGAGTTACTTGTTGGTTACTTAGGTAAGTTACACATACGTAAAATGTGAGTAATAAGAATACCTCTCTCATAAGTAGTTGTTAGCCTTCATGAGATGATGTTTCTAGAATACTTACATACTATGTGGCACATATTAATAATGGCACTCAGTAAGTGTTGGCTGTTGTTACCCGCCCCCCACCATCATCATCATCATCAACACGGCAGCTGAGAAGTAAGAATCTATAATATATACTTTCTTGATTGTATAATTTAACAAAGGGAATGGTAGATGATCAGCACATGTAAGTAATGCTAACTTTGGAGCAGAAGATAACTTGTTTTCACTTGTAACCTATGCTGCCAATACACTGAACTCAAATGGAAAGATTCTCGTAAAACAAAGCAAAACAAAACAAAACAAAAAACAAAACAATGCTAACCTTTGTAGTATGCTTTTCTCTTTGTTTAAATTACTTTTGGGGCCTCTTCAGAGCTTATCAAAATGATTATGATGACAGCCAAGGAGTCTGGAAGGATTCTTTTTGCAAAACTGGACCGCCCCAGAGAGAGGCAGCCCTGATTTTCTCATCTCATGCACAGCACTTTTTCCTCCACAACAATTTGGAGGGAGAACTACTGGAGTAGTTCTGGCTTCTGGCATTTACTCATATTGACTGAAGGCTTTTGTATTTGTGGTGCAATTCAATAGCTGGAACCAGATAATTCATATGCCATCTCATTAGCATAAGCTTAGGTCTATTTCCTTTATCCCAGCTAGTGGAGACGAGAATTTAGGGGAAAAAATTAAATAGTTGAAAATATAATTTGAATATTTATATTTTTAGTGTTTAGAGTAATATATTTTTAAATAGCTACTTTTTCTTCCCGTGGTGTATGAAGTATTTCATAGCTATTTGCTATTTATTTTCTTTCAGGTTTCTTTTGAACACTCAATCTTTCTGTCCCTTCTTCTTTAGCTTTATCTTGCATAAATCCAGATGCTCTCTGTTTTCTAGTGTTATCACCATACGTTCATTCATTCAGGGACTATTTATCTGTTGTAAACTACATAAATTATAATTTACGAAATATCTTGATTGCTTTGTGTGTAAAAGGAAGCAACCCTAGATACATGAATTGTTATTCTTACTTTCTGAATTTTGGCTTCTTTCCCTTAACATATTTTTACGGTTCATCCATGTTGTAGCATGTATTAGTACTTGATTTCCTTATATGGCCTACTAATATTCCATGGTATCGATATACCACATTTTATATATATCCATTCTTCAACTGACAAACATTTGGTTTGTTTCCCACTCTGGGGCTATTATTGATAATGCTGCTATGAGCATTGGTGTACAAGTTTTTGTGTAGGCATATGTTTCCCTTTCTCTTAGTTATATACATAGAAGTGGAATAATGGAATATACAGCAACTCTACGTTTAGCCTTTTAAGGAAATATGTCAGCCATTTGTAATTGTTAAATTCCTTTCAAATTTAAAACTCAAGCCTCACGCTTGGTTTAAATCTCATTTATGTCGCTCCACACTCTATCTCAGCACTTGCCAGCCTTGACAGGATACACACAAGGGAGGAAGCACAGGTGCACTTTTTCTCCCCTCCTCTCTCTCAGCACTGTGCGTGCGTGTGTGTGTGTGTGTGTCTGCATGTCTGAGAGGCCCATGGACTGGATACCCTTTCCTTCTCTTTGAGGTCTCTGGACTGGCAGAGAGGAAGAGGAGAGCAAGAACAAATGCATCTCTGCCTAACAGCCTATCGCTGTAAGGAGACTACAGTGCCGTCTAGGGTGCTCCTGTTTGTCTGGCTAACTTGTGGCTGTTTATGGCCATCTTGACTACCCAGAATGTTGGAGATGGGGCTGTATCTTGTCCTCTTTTTTCACCCTTCAGCTCTCAGAATGGGCAGTTCACTCACAGCTTCTTGCTCCTAGGAGCTTATTACCAGGCTTCCTTGGTTAAACTTGAGCTCCTGGAAATACATACATGGTCACCATGACAAATGCGGTACTGCAGACTCCTCCACACTGCCACAGAATTTTCTCTGCCCTGCAGTTTTTTCATCCATTATTCAGGGATAGGTAAAGAGCACCCTAAACACTGAGCTGCCAGTCTTTCTAGTTGCCAGCAGTTCTCCTGGAGTTCATTCTCCCTTGGCTGGAGAGGGTTTGGGGATTCCCCCAGACTTCTTCCCTAGCAAGCAGGAGTATCTGAGGGCATTGGATTCTGTTCTGTTATCTCTTAGGACGGTAAGGTACTCAGCATGTTTTTTTTTTCCGGTCTTAGATTCTGAAAGTCAGTTGGGGACAATAGGATAATTCCTACTCCATACCCAGTACAAAACCTTGTGTCATAATTTCACATTTTTCAATTACAACAAATGTACATACTTTTTTCTCCCTGATAAGTGGGACTAATATTCTCTCATTAACCACCAGTTCTTGAGATTGTCATAATCCTTCATGTGTCTGATTTCTTGTGATTATTACCTTGAAACAATGATCTGTTCTATTTATGGAATATATATATATATATATATATATATATATGTATGTTTTTTAAATATGGTAAACTATTTTTTTTTCTTTTCTGACTCAATTTTCCTGTTTGTGTCATAGTCATAGAAAAGATTAATAGAATCAATTCAAAGTATTAGCAGAACCCTCAGCTCATCTTTGTGAACCTGGATTCCTACTTAAATGTATTTTTCTAGGTACGGGACCACATATGGTTAAATAATGTGTCAGCCCTCACCAAAGTTTAAAAAAATTAGTTTGGATGAGTAGATGCACATCTTCTCCTTGGCCTACCTTGTGACTAATCTTGAGAAACTGTCGGATGGACAACTAGAATAAAGAACTGAAGCTGTAGATGTGAGTTCACTGACCTAGATATGGGTTGAATATGTAATAGTCCTGGTCTTGCTTGCAGTGGGCACTGATTATTTGAATAAACCAACATAACCCTAACTTGACTGTGTTATTTGACATTCAGAACCTTCTCCAGGGAAGGCCGAAAACATCAGCAATAAGGCTCCAATACATTTTCAGATAGCTCTGCAGTGCCAAATTCCTGTATCTATTTTGAACCTTTTTCCTTATTGTTTAAAATTTTTTTAATGACTAGACTTAATACTTATCTTTTCTGTAGATTTTAAAGAGAAAATTGGCATTGTGCCGATTTCTGTTTTTTACAATGCAAATGGTGGTGCAAGAGCCATGGGTTTTCCTGGGTTAGGGGCTTTATTCTTCCATGAATGAAGGATATCACCTTGTATTAGTCAGTGCTCTCAGTACTGCCTCTGTTAAATGAGGAGATGAAACTGATGATTTTGGAGTTGCTCTTTGATCCTAGGTTTCTAGAAGTTTTGCTTAGCTCCACAAATGCTGCTGCTTTCTAAAAATTTAACTTTCATAATTCTTCCAGTGAACTAATACTTTTGATTTTTTCCCAGATCATTTGCCTGTAAATTGTGCATGGAATATCCACAGATATTTTGAAAACAGGGCACTTTACCTTTTGAGCATACTGAGGGGAAATGAGCAGTCATTCCATTTTCAAACTAGACAGAGATTTCATAAATATTCTAAGTGTTCTATGTTAGTTTGCATTTCAAATATTTAAGCAAAAATCTTTGGTGAAGGCAGTTTTACTGATTATCACAGATAGTGACATAATCGCCCATCTAAAATATTCAGTTTCCAAAATTTCCTCTTTAAAGTGTCATCATTTCACATGCAATTGTGATAAAAAGACGGTGGTTATTTAAGATGTTATTTCTCTTTTTAACTCTTAAAAATACTTAAGAATATTTTAGGGATACAAACAATGATTTTGCTCCCTCTGAAGCCCTTTCCTTTGAAAAGTATGAGATGCAAAACTCATGAAATAGAAAACTTGGCTGGATTTTTTAAACATGCATACATCACTCATAAGACTGTTATTTACTGTTTGAGATTCTATCAATGAATTCCTTTTTCAAAGGAGAGACTGTGACATTCTTTGTGTCATTGTTCAAAATATTTACAGTGAGGTCAATTAAATATCAGGTATTCATTTTAAAATCTTGTAACACATCATAGTATTCCTAGGAAAGGGAACTCAAAATACTTACAGATCTCAGGTAATAGTCTGAAGTGAAAGTTTCGACATATTTTAATTAAGATATTTCGAATCACATAATTTGTTTTGATCGTAGAATTAATAATTGGCAGAAGCAATATTTGTTGTCTTTCCAGATTGACACATCTCCGGTCAGCTACTTCAACAGAAATGACATTTTTTGTTTCTGACTTGTTCTCTCCTCTTATATTCTAGATTAGGAAAGAGTAGTTATGTGATGCTATCCCTGAGGGCTTTTACTTTGTGGCATTCCATATAGTTGACACTTTTCTAACCTTTTGTTTTGCTGTCTATCTGAAAAATCAGATTTTCTCTTATGAATTATATTAGCAATTTACTGCACTCTCAGAAATTAATATAGTAATAAGCTTTCTTATTTCAGAGTGTAACTAAGTCAAGCCATTCCTTGATTTCAAATATTTTATTAAAGTGGCAATTAAAAATAATTCTGGCTAATAAAAATTGGAAATACACTTTAACAGGTAATGTGACTCTACTGTAGCTTTCCAGGGAGATAAAAGGGGTAAACAATTATTGTGAACTGTTATGTGTCATGTTCTGTGCTCAGTATCCTATTTATATTATTATCATTAATTCTCAGAGTAACACTATATGCAGAGTTTTTTTTTATCTATGGCAAGTCTGAGCTTCTTAAGGATTAAAATAATCTATGTTCCAAAGATAACAAATGGCAAAACCAAGCAGAACAGTGAAATAAATAATATAAGAAGACCAAGAAGGAAAAGAAATGTTCTGAGGAGGTGAGCCGGATCTAAACTAGAGTTGAGATGTTTTTGAGTAGATTCATTTATCAAATTAGAGAGTTAAAAAGAAGAAATAGATAAATAGCAGTGTAGCTTGCATAGAGCCCTAATAAAGAACCCATCATTTGAAATAATGATGACAATTTAGAGGCATCCTTAAGTTCTAGGAATTAGGTTAATAATTCATAATTTTTGCTGAGAGGTCCTAAGATAGGGGATGCTGGCCTTCTGTAGAGGATACTTGGCAGCTTGGGAGGTATCCTCAGAGTATGTATCCAAGATGAGATACAAACCCTGCTAAAACCCACCTGCCTGCATCTAATACTCAGTTTTTGCAGTCATTCATAAAATGAACCTCTGTTAGCTGTGTAGGCATTTGCAGGTGGTCCCCACTTCTAGTTCTTTCATATTACACCACTTTGATCCACTGACACCACCTGATATAAACTTGAGTTTTATTTCTGGCTGTCTTTACAAACTCATACAATGAAGAGGGTTCATGGACAACAGCAGATGTGACGTATTCTACTTCTGTCACAAAACTAAAATGATATATAGCAGTAGGTCGATGACTGTCCACAAAATTACTATCTGTGAAATAGGAATGGCTAATCAGGAAATGTACCAGGGACTGTCTTCTTAGGCATATGACAGGGAACTAGGGAGAACATGTACTAGCTTATCAAAACCATTGCCCATCGAGGGCACTTGCACTGGTCATTATGCTAGTGGTCATTCCCCGTAATGGGTTAAAAAGGCCAATCTGGAGCGTGTGCAGACAGTAATCCCCATCCTCCCTTTCATTCCCCAGGGACTAATATCAAGAAGGGAAAAGAACCAATTACCTCTTTGTCCTTTGCATCTACTTTGTTTTTGGCCCAACATATAAAAGACTTGATCCTGATCCCTCATTGGAGGAACACTTTCTGACTCCCTGAATCTCTCTGAGTTTCTTTTTGTGTCTCTGCAGCTCTCTGTCTCCCTTTTTATTCTCTTTCCCCGTTCTGTCTTCTCAGTGTTTGGTTCCGGAGATTCTCTTGCTCAATAAAGTTGAGGGTTGCTTATGTTCACACAGCTCATGTTTTTGAGCAGAGTTTCCAAATCTAGGTCTGCTGCTCTAAGCACTGAAACTAGAGAATAGGTTATAATCTATGATGTGCCTCCTTCTTAAAATGGAAGATTGATGAATTCTCTATCAGAATTTTAAAAGTATTCATAGTAATTTAAGAAATCTGTGTAATTATTATGTAATCAAGAACTGCCTCATGTTTTCAATAGCAGTGTTTTGTTTATAATCACCTTGGCCTCGAGTAGTATTCCTTAATTGACCCAACAAAAGGATAGAAGTACATTTCATACAGAAAATGCTGCATTCCCTTAAAGTGAAGGTCAAATGATGTCACCATTACAATACTATTTGAACAAAAGTTTCACAGTCATTAGTACAGAGATAAGTGGTAGGCAAGTTGCTGCATTACCTGTTCCCTTTGCTAATCAGTACCTAATTCATGCTGTCAGTGATAATTAATTTTAAAAAAATCATCTAGTAGATCACAATAATGTTGATAATTTATAATGATAATAAGTTATAATAAGGGAGACGGCCATGTAACACATAGTAGTAACATGAAGTGCTATGAAGGAAATGAATGGATACCTGAACAGACAGTAATGATATGGTAGTGGAGGAGGGTGGGGATGCTACAGGATGATGAAGACTCAGTCATGCAAGGAAAGGAGGGAAGGACACTCTGGGCTGAGGGAATAGCACGCACAGGGAAAACAGGCCTGTGTGCAGGTGACCTCTTTGGTAAGAGGTTTCTGATCATCTCTGCCTTTATCTTGAGAATGGCTTCAGCCCAACCAACAAGCAGCATTGCTCTTCTCCATCAGCCGGTCACTGAAGGCTAGCATGCACATGATGGGGCTCTCCACAAAAGGGCCCTGCTGCTTTTTATCCTGCAGTGATGATGCTTTCTGCTTGCTAAATGCCCTATGCTGCCCCATAGCACTATAGCTTTTGTTTGTTTAAGAGAAAGTAAAAGCGTGTACCATATCACTGCCTTTCCATGATTCCTTTCTACATTATCTGCCTAGCCTTGGGGGTGGGGTGGAAATTAGTAGCTTCCTCTTGTGAGTTCCCAGAGTTCTGTGAATCTCTGTATGATAATACTTGTCATATAGGATTGCTTTTAACTCTCCTACCTAACTGCATGTGACCCCTTGAGTCCAAAGACCTTTTCACATAGCAGTGTCCAGCAACCCAATAGGTACTCAATAGTTTACTTCTACTGACTGAGCAGTATTGAAACCACTGAAATGCATGTCAGGGGGCTTTGAGGAGCTCCAGTTCTTTATGTCAGTGCAGAAAGTATTCAACGAGAGGCAAAGTGGTAGATTAGAAGTGATTTACTAGAATAGGACACTTGTAAGGCTTACAAGCGGGTGGGTGAGAGGGTGCTGTGCCCTAGGAACTTAGTGGGCTCTGCCAGTTTTATAATCACAGGAAAAGTGGGGAGGAGGAGACCACTTCTTCCTCATTCTTGAGTAGACATCAAACTTCCATCAGCAGTTCCTCCTCCACATCAGGCAGGGGAGTTTTCTTGTCCCTACATGGTTAAGCCAGGACTGTCATGGTGCAGTGGAAGTGAGCAAAAAGGCAATAACATATGCTAAAAATGGTAAATGATCTCAGGTTTCAGTATAATGTCACCTTTTCCTTATATTTTTGTTTTTAGTGTGTGCAGAGAAGTGTGTCCTAGGAGTCCTTAACTTACTGAGCTCACTGGGCAGGATGTGGGTCTCATGCTACCATTTTCTTGTTTATTTTGTTTTGTTTTTTGTTTTTTGTTTGTTTGTTTTTAAGCTCTTTATTGAAGTATAATTGCTTTACACTGTTGTGCCAGTTTCTGCTGTACAATTGTTTTGGGGCATGTCTCATGCTTCTGTTGCATGGTTTTGTTGCTAAGCAAGCCAGCATGGTTTTCTTGTTAAGCAAACCTGCTTTCTTGAGTGATCTCCCATACTTTTTTCTTTTCTTACAGTCCCCTAGTGGGAATTGTATTTAATCTATTTAATCACCTACTCTGTCCCTTTACTCTGTCCCTGTGAGTATCATAAACTCATGTTCATCGTGAATATCTAACTGTTTGAAGTATATAGTTATAAAAACTCATTATGGAGGAGTACACATTTTTCAAGGTGATGATACTCTACTTTTACTTACACCTGAGATTGTTTTAAATCAGTAATGGGGCTTAAAATAAACTAAATCTCTATTTTCTTTCTGAGGTTACACAAACATTAGCGTTATATTTTATTGTCAAGGCAGTTTCTGATGCACGCATGGGAGGGAGTTATAAAGGCAGTGATTGCTGAAGATTTTGTACCCTGAACACTTAGCCTTTCTTTCTGACCCGTAGAGTTTCTAATTTAATATTGAGCTGATTTAAAAATGGATAAGTACGAGAGGTTGTCTCCTCTCTAAAGGCCATCAGGTGATATTCTTGGAGGTAGAATACCTGTGAGGTAAAGCTCGCAGGGGAAGACACCTTTGTAAAAGAAATTGCATTGGGCCTTAGAGCCATTGGCATATAATGGATAGAGCTTCTGTAAACTCCACCACCTCCTTTTAGCAGTGCAGAGTAAATCTTCTGTGGGCATTTGCGTGGGGGTGAATGGGATTGAGGTCTAGCAGGGATCAGAGGAGCTGGATTTATTCTTAACTCTGCCACTGAAAACCTGAACAATTAATGAATCTGTAGACTCATTTGCTCATCTTAAAAAGAAAACAAAACAAGCAAAAAAAACCCCAGAAGATTGTACTGGAGGACTTCTAGTGTTTTTTTAGCTTGAAATTTTGATAACTCTTAAAATATACCATTTATTAATGTTCCATGAATTCTTTTAACCTTGTGATGAAAAAAAAAAAAAAAAAAAAAAAAGCCAGAGAACAGGACATTGTAGAACTAGTAAGCTTGACTTAGGAAAAGAAATTTTTATTTTTTATCTTTCACATTTGAACAGCTCTTTTTATCATGTAATTATGATAATAACCAGTTTGGAGGCATGTCTGAAAACTTACTAGATGATGAATCTGGTTCTTATTAACACCTTCTACACTTCCAGCTAATCCAATGGCTAGAAATATATACACTCTTCATTTTTTTTGGTTCCCAATTTCAAGCTATTCTCATTTCTGATCCTCTTTTGAGCCTTATAATTCCTCTTTGGATGTAGCTAGTGCCATGTCTTTACATCGAGTTGGTTAGAGTGGAGACCTGCTGTGCTTCAGGGAAGCCAACTCAACAGGTTTTCTTTGTTAAATTTACCACAAAAGAACCTCATCCTTTACAACAAAAGTAAGGTCTACTGTGTGAATTTTGAGAGAAATTTTACAGTTTGTGCTTTTTGTGCCCTTTTTAGTTTAGGACATCCACCGTCAAAATGCTTTGATAGAAATATACAGTGCATACTAATCCTGTATGTTAAAGAATGCTTTTAAAGTAGATTCAAGAGTTAGAAAATAGAATGTGGATTTTCATTTTACAAATGTTTTCTTCTTAATTATAAGTTCAGAAGTTAAATTTAATATTTTTTAAAGCCATTTTGCCAAACCACACCATATTTGTGTACCAGTTACTATAGGATGTTTTTTACATGTTTATTTTGATTATCCCCTTTTTCAGAAGGGAAAGAGTGTTCCCTCCGAAAGCAATGCTTAATATGTGAGTGCTGGATAGTGAATTGGTAGCACAGAGATGCTAATGTTTAGAAAATGACTAATGTAAATGAGATTTTAATTCATTTGGAATGGGAAACCTTCCTTCTTTCCTCCCTTTCTCCTTCCCTTGTTCTTTCTCTCCCTTTCTTCCTTCCTTCTTGCCTTCTTTCTTTAATTAAAATAAGCACTCATTGAGTTCCTGCTACCTGGCATACTTGCCCTCCAGAAGAGCATACTTTATAGTAGACCCAGTTTTACTGCTAGAAAATCCTTACAACCTTTATCAAAATTATTAGTGCACTTTAAAGTAGACTGAAGGATATATTTAAAATTTAACACAAACACCCTCACTTTTTTCAGTAAATTTGCCACAATTCTTGAAATGCGTATAGGAAAAAGTTGAAGAGTATTCACATATAAATAAAAATCATTGGTCTTAGTTTTCACACTTGTAAAATAAAAGGGTTAACTAAAATAGTTTATAACACCCTTCCCATGCAACACCACTAACCTGTAGTATCTGCCCTTGTAACTGATTTACTAGTACTTTTGGGGGATTGGTAATCACATCTCTGCAAATTCTCATCTGCTTTCCAATTTAATAAAAAAAATACATATTTCTGTGACATTCAGCTTGGAATTAGGAAGGAGTCTGGAAAACCAGAATGGCACTTCTAATACTAGAGGGCTCAACTTTAGTATCCCTGTGCTCCTAAGCTAGGAGGCATGTCACAAGTCATTAATTAAAATATTAAAGCCTGAGAAAATTTACCTTTTTTATGAATTTCAGTACATTCAAGATCATCCCTATGAATACTTGCACTCTGACATTTCTTCATGGAAAGAGAAAAGGATGGAATTGCAGATAAAGTCCAAGGATTGTCCATAAACATAACTATGTCAAAGGATTGTTGTGGGCATTAAATAGCAGTTGTGAGCTGCTACATATAAGGTACTTAGTATGGTACTTGGCATGCAGAAAATACTCAGTATGTTAATAGTGTTACTAGACCATGAACAACCAACCACCCCAACACAACAAACACGTTATTATTAGCCTTACTACCAGTTACTTGTATCCTGGCAGAAGCAAAACTAAGTTTGAAAAACTCTGGCCTAACATACAGTCTAACATGCAATAATCTTAGGCTAGGTTTGTCAGATGTGATTCCTGATCTTCTTTTCCCTCCCCAAGGCAGACTTGCCTACTCCATCCCATCACTCCTTTCCCACTAGGTTGGTAAATACATTGAAATCTTTGTCATATAGCATTCCAGGCAGCCACAAAAAGTTGTTCAGAGTTATCATGAGAGATGAAATCTATCTGCCAGCCTTGCCTTAGATTCAGCAGCCATTGAGTTGGTCCTCTAATCCATATATAAGGAAAGGAATCTCATTTTCCATCTCAGGGTACTTACTAAAATAATTTCCATCTCTTCTGAATATAAGCGTAAAATACCAAGAACTCATTAGAATTCGGTAGTGGCTTATTCTTTCTAAAATATATGTCAAACAAGTCTTTTGTAACCCCACAAGAGTCACATATATTTTGTCTATCCATTCACCAAGGTCCCTAAATTAAAAACAAAACAAAGTGAAAACATTACTTAAAATTTGCTTAACTATATACAGATACAAAAAAGGGACTAGGTGGAACACAAAATCCGTTCTTCAATTCATTCGTATGAAAGATAATCATGTAGTCAATATAGAAAAGTGTTTAAATAGAAGAGACTCAGCTGACAAACACAGCAGTCCTATTTACTTTCCTTTTTTACAACAGCCTTGTTCTGCTTCTGCTCTCTTCCTTTCACCCCAATTAGCAAAATACGTCCATGCTAACCACAGCCCACTCACCCTTTTTCTCTTAGACTTGGACAAATAATGTATCTTGTGTATTGAATAGACTTTGCAGAACATGAAAACTTTACTCCAACAAGTGGTACACGTTGAACTTAACCCAAACACAACAAAGGAATAACCCCTTTCTCAGGTTGATGGAGCACATCAGGCAACAGGAAGCCCCTGTCCTTTCAGACATCCATTATATGAAGATCCCACTAGAAATAAGTACCTCTTGGCCAACCATGGGTACATTGTTTATTTTGCTCAGTTCATTTTGTACCTAGAAAGTGATAAGGAAGCACCTAACCATAAACAAATCAGATGGTATTTATAGTTACCTGGTAGGCGCAAGGCAGAGTGGCAAATTTCCTTTAAAGAATCAAGCCATACTTACTTAGGCTGAGATTCATGGTTTAATTTCTCACTGAATTTCAGTGTGTAGCATTTGCTCATAAATGCAAATAACTCTGCTTAGTTAGAAAATTGGTGCCTTCGTTTCCTGTGTGGTTTATGTGAAAAGATTTTGGGGAACATAATGGAAAGCGCCTATTAAATAGAAGGTTGCATAAAGAAATACAAATGGGGCTATGAAAGAAGTATAAGACAAAAGGAGAAAATGAAAACAAGCCTTACAGGATGGTTTCAGAGACTGAAATAACTGAAAAGGAAACATTACAAAGACAGGTGTAGCTTGTGAATTATATGGCTTTTATAAACTGTATTCACTTCCCAAGAGGTCTAGTAATGCTATATGTGGGCATCAGAGTGTGATTGGCTCAATTTGATTGGTCATACTAAAATAACAAAACTTTAAGGTTGACCTAGTAATGATGATCTGACATATAGCATGAAAGATGCCTTGGTTAGGTATACCGCTAAAAACTGACTCTGTCCCAATCTCCAACTCCTTCCTGAATGCTAGCCTAGCATGTAACTGATCACACTTTCCTTTTGCTTAAAAATCAGTATCATTTTGGAGGATTCTGGGAAAATAGTAGAGTAGGAAGCACCAGGAATTTGTCTCCCTACCTAATAGCAATTGTGCTGGCAGAATATGTTTGATGTAATTATTATGAGACTCTGAGAGCTATTGAAGGCTTGTAACTTCCAGGGGAAGGCATGGCCAGTACAATGCATTTAATTTTGGTCAGTTTTAGCTCTTAGCAGGGTAGCAGCTACCCATCACCCACCCCCAGCCACATGGCAGGCAGCTGTACATGTGTTCTAGGAGCAGAATACACACAATTTATGGGCGCCAGGACGGGCAAAAAGACCCTGTCCTCCAAATTCCGGACTTCTGTGCTCTGATCATTGATATTGCTTCTGATCACAGAAGTACAAAGAAGCAGGCATCTGTGTTGTCTCATCTCCCACCATTACTGCATGCCCCTCAGCTGAAGTGACTTCCAGGGTATTTGAAGGGTCTGCATCCTTATGTCACCACTCCTCCTTAATTTTTCCCTTTTTCCTTTTTTGGAAAGGAAAGAATAGGACATTCAAAAGCAACTGCATATAGGGAGAAAATTAGAAAATGACTTCACATGCCCAGGGAAAAGTGCAGGCTCAGAGAAGATGTGAGAAGACCATAAATTTACAACTTAAGGGTGATCCTTGGCACAGAGACAGCCTACTACAATAAGAAACAAAACAAAACTGCTCTTAGCAGGGTAGCAGCTACCCATCACCCACCCCCAGCAAGCTCTGGGGAAGGGTGAGAATTTGATTTCCAGAGTTAACACATTATCAGATTCAAATGTCCAGTTTGCAGCAAAAAAAAATTTCAAGACATATAAAGAAACAGGAAAGTATGGGCCATTTAAAGGAAAAAAATAAATCAACAGAAACTGTCTCTAAAAAAGAATAAATGGCAGATCTACTAGAAAAACACTTTAAAACAACTCTTTTAAAGATGCCCAAAGAACTAAACTAAAGGAAGATATGGAGATAGTCAAGAAAACGATATATGAACAAAATGGAAATATTAGTAAAGTGATAGAAAACCTAAAAAGAAGCCAACAAGAAATTTTGGAGCCAAAAAATAAAATGAATAAAAAATACATCAGATGATTCAAAGGCAGATTTGAGCAGACAGAATAAATAATCAGTGAGCTTAAAGATAAGACAATATAAATTATTGAGTCTGAAGAACAAAGGAAAAAGATTACAGAAAAGTGAATGGAGTGTAAGGGACCTGTGGGACACTATTAAGTGGGCCAACACATGTATTGCCATTCCCATTCCCATGGGAATCCCAGAAGAGAGGAAAGAGAGAAAGGAGAAGAGAGAATATTTGAAGAAAAAATGCTGAAAACTTTCCAACTTTGATGAAAGACATGAATATAAACACCCAAGATACTCAATGATGAAGTAAGATGAACCTGAAAACAACCACACCAAGACATATTGTAATCAAACTGTCAAAAGCCAAAGACAAAGAACATCTTGAAAAGAGCAAAACATAAGTGACTTGTCACATACAAGAGATCCACAATAAAATTTTCAGCAGATTTACTATCAGAAACTGTAGAGGCCGGAAGCAGTGGGCCAAACTATTCAAAGTGCTAAAAGAAAAAAACTTGTCAACCAAGAATTCTGTATCTGGCAGAACTATCTTCAAAAGAGAGAAGAAATTAAGGTATTCCCAGAAAGAAAAAAGCTGAGAAAGTTTGTAACTACCAGACCTACCTTGCAAGAAATGCTCAAGGGAATCCTGCAGGGTGAAATGGTAGGATACTAGACAGTAACTTCAGGTTGTATAAAGAAATAAAGATCTCAATAAAGGAGAAGTATAGATTAATCAGCCTGAAATGACTCAGGGGTATGAAATCACTGGTAGTTCAATGAAGACACTGCTGAAATATTTTACAGAATGACCAAATTCATTATATTTTATCACATTAAAAATTCTATAAATATGCATGTATACATACTTTTACATCATTATGTAAATGGAATCTTCCTCATTCCACCATTACTAGACACCTATCTTCACCTTGTAACCCCCTCCATGTTCATTTTCCAACACTTGGGTGTATGTTGTTAGCTTTTGAAGTACATTTTTTTTGACACTTCCTTCTCCCTCTTTTCCTTTTCATCTTCTCCCCAAAGAACAAATGTCCCACATTAACAACCTAGTACATTTCCTTCTATATTTTTTCATATGTGTATAATTACATGAAATACACATATACATGAATATTCATGCTTACCATTATTTATAATATATACAATATAGGAAGGTATGTCCTTTTACAAATATATATCCTGTCATGCCTGCTTTTCTCCATCCTGCTTTTCTCACTAGTATATTCTGTGATTCATTATTTTTATTGGTTTCATATTTACCAGTGTAATAATAAACACCCATGTATGCAAAAAATAAATCATTTTGTACATGGAGACAGCTTTTCCCACCAAACCAGTATCACCATTGGTGGCTATGTAAAGTCTTATTCAGAATGGGATATGACAAGTAGAAAGCAAATAATTCCCGGAAATTTACTTTCATTTTCTGTGAAGAAAACTGTAATGCATGCCTGTGAATCCAGTTTTATCTTAAGGATTCTAATTCTTACATGCCTGCAGTCTTCTGTGCTTTTGGGAATGGAGCCAAAATTGTGCCAGCGTTGAAGGTCAAACATTAAATAGAGAGTGGGCAGCCAGAAAGACCGGTAGTCAAGGTCTCTAGCCTCATAATAAAGTTATTTAACAACAACTTCTGAGTGGGCAATTTCCAGTTTTTCTTTATCTTCTATAGAAAATATTATTGTCCCAGTGATGTTCAGATAAATTCTGAACGAGTTAAGAGGAAAGAAGGGAGATGGTACCTTTCCAGGAGCTCGAGGAATTCTTTTCTGATTTAGTTGGAGACGCCTGTGGTTATGAAAAAGACAGTTAGAATCCTGCATTCACTTTATTCCTGTGATCTTAATTGTCTCTTAGTTTTAAGACCAGCTTTCCTAAAATAGAAAATGGCAAATCCAAGGGGCTGAAATCTGGAACATTCTTCTGAAATACAAATGGAGTGAAATTTATACACAAAACAGTTCAACATAATACCTAGCATTTGCCCTAGGTGTTCTAAAGAAACAAAAAGATAAAAGTTATATGGCTTAATGGCTAGATTTTTTTTTACTGTAATGAAGAGCATGGAATCCAATTTCAAGTTTACCATTAGTGTTTTTCAGCAGCATTCAGAATGTCCATTGCTTGACTCTTCTTTAGATATCATAATATTTTAAGATCAAGTATCATTTAAATAAAATAAAATTTAAAAATATGTGAAATCATCATTTATAAAAAAAACAAACAAGATGTTCACCTTAAGGGAACAATGACTAGCACATTCATGCAAAGCACTCAACCTGTCACTGAAAAATAGTTTTTTTTTTTTTCTTTTTTAAGCAAGGATTTCACTTTTCATTGTAACCCTCAGAATTTAAATATATATTTTCTGTAGCCATGTTACTTTCATGAATAAATTGCATATTAGGAATAAGGTTTAGAAGATACTTTTTCACTTAGTCTTAAGATGCAAGACATTATTGGTATGAATTGGTAATAAAAAAAAAAAAGAGTTGTTGATTTTCTTTTCTTCATTTAAAGCGAAGTGGACAAATTATTTTTTCAGTCAAATACCCAACACTTTCTACTGTGCCTGAAAGCCCATAACTCAATACTTACTTTTTAATGTTTGAGTTCATTGCTTTAAATATAGTTATTAGAGTATGTACTTTGTGAGGAAAGTTGCAAAGTTTTATTGATATGATCCCATTGCCTAGCACATAGTTAGTGCTTAATTAATATTGGTTGAGGGTGAGTTAAATAAAGGAGAAATTACTTCAGAAAACCAAGTTTCTTGAGAAAATCAAGCCCTTATTGGAGGAGAGCAAAGTGGTTCCTAGAGGGAGTAAAAGGGGTTGAGGGGGAGGGTAGGAATTGCCTAAAGGAGTAAGAAGTAAAGAAAAAGATTACCTATTCCACAATGTTGTGAATGCTTTGGTTCTGTACCTGTAATCATATGGCTACCATAAAGATCTTAGCAATTCGCATAAAATCTGTTTGAAAATATAAACTTTATGCTCCTTTCGGGCAGTGACTGTGTCTTTCTCAGTGTAGACACTGATATATGGGAGGCATTAAATAAATGTTAGATTAATGAGATTATTATACATAATATATGAATGTAATATTTTATATTATATATATATATAGAGAGAGAGAGGAGGATTTTTAAATATAGCTGTTATTATAAACACCTTGATCATTTCCATCTGGAACGATTGCCTTAACAGATTAATAAGTAGAGAATCTTAATAAGTAAAATTTTACTTTCGGAATATTCTATCAGTTGACCCTACAGTAAATTGGACATAGCATGAAATAAAGCAAACAAATTTCCCAATTAAAATATCAGTGAAGATATCTGAAGACTTGTGACTCCATAATTATGACAGACAACAGTATTGTGACAACTGAGATGGCACTTGGGAGATTATCAAACTCACCTTTCATCCTTCACTTTTATTTGGAGGATGATTTCAAGCTTATCCTAAGGGATAGATATGTTAAAGTTTAATGTGTCACAAGAATCCTTATTCTTTATGCATCCACATTATAAAGCAAAAAAGTAGAAACTTCATGACTTTTCAAAAGATAAATTTGATATCCATACATACTTTTATTTTTGAAACTCATTTATTTTCTTTTTAAAATGAGGTGGAAATTTAGCTATGTTCTGTCTAATTAATGAATGGATACAAGATCTGGAGCTATTTGAAAGAGTGTGAATTCATTAGACTCAAATATGGAGCTATTCTTACATTCTACAGCTATGTCTCATTCTCACTACTCATATTCTATTTAGGCATATCAGAATTATGGTAGCTAATTTTCATTCTTCCTAACACCCCTCCATCAGTCCATTTATAAGGAAACTGAGGCTTAGAAGGGTGAATGTCTTGTCCCAAATCCCATAGGTGTTTAGTGGCAGAGCTGAGAATGTGTGTGTTTGTGTGTGTGTGTGTGTGTGTGTGTGTGTGTGTGTGTGTGTATTTTTTTTAGTATCCTGGCAAAGCTACAATTTGGTGTTTCTCAGTAGCTTGTCATTATACTAATGAATGATGATTCCTATAGATTTTTGGCACTTGATACTATTATTTGCAAAGAGTAAGATGAATGAGATCAATCAAGGGGTTGAACTGTAGTGCTGGATCTCATATTGTATTAATAGTGACCTATAATAATAATCTCATTTGGTAATATGCCCATAGACTTATAGGAACTTAGATATTCAAGTCTGAAGGAATTTTAGTAATAATTTTTTACCACATTTCCCAAGGCAAACAAGTAATTGCAAACTGAAAAAAATTAAGTCAGGCTATTCAACAGAAATATAATTCAGGTCACACATGGAAGCCACATAAGTAATTTTAAATTTTCCAGGAGTGTAATTAAAAAGAATAAAATGAACAGGAGAAATTAACTTTATTAATATATTTTACTTAACCCAATATATCAAAAATATAATTTCAACATGTAATGAATATAAAAATCATTGATATATTTTACATTTTTTTGTACTGTCTTCAAAATCTATGTGTATTTTATACTTACAGCCCACCTTAATTCAACTAGCCACATTTCAAGCTTTTAGTAGCCATGTGTGGCTAGTGACTACCAGATGGGAAAACACAGGTCTGAATGGTCTGCCATGCTGCTTGCAGTGAGGGAGAAGAGGAGTTAGAGAGAGGAGGTGATTGGCTTATCCTACTCTGGAGAGATGTTTAGGAGAGGATGCTGGCATAGGGTATCACAACATATGAAGGTGAACATCTCATTTCACAAATGGGGGTGTTGGAGCCCCAGTGATGCTAAGCAGCTTGCCCAAGAGCCTGGACCTAAAGAAGTGGTTGAGCTGGAAACAGAGCTCAGTGCCTCTTGAACTTTCTTTCCTTTTCCCACTGTACTCTGTGTCTTCTCAGGGAATAAGGAATCAGTAAATAAAGCCAGAAAGTCATCTTTTATGTAAAAGATCCATAACACTTCCTTACCTTAGGGGGAAAATCTTTGCTTATTGGGTGGAAAATTTCCATTGGATTTGTTTACTCAGGTGACCTCCTCGTAATGGATGTGTTACATCAATAACCATACCTTGGTGCCGTTGATGTAATAATATTGCACCTCATGATTTTATTGAAAGAAAACACTTTCCCCTAAGAGATACATGTGAAACGCTATTAAAATCGATGTGTTAAGTCTTAGTTTTGTATTATATGTATCATGAGTCCTACATGTAAAATTCAAGTATGTGGAAGTGACTCTACTATTTATATTTAGCATTTTATAATATGACCTTAAACTCTATACTTGTAGTAATTGTAGATGTTTTGTAAATTGTGGTATCAAAGATAACACTTTTTTTTAAACAAAATGAGTTCATTTTACATTGTTTATTTGTTCATTCAGTAATAACCTGTTAGATGCTGGAACTAAAATTGAAGATAAGGTAGCATGGTTTCAGCTTCATGGAGCTAACATTTTATTTGGGAACACAAACAGTAAATATGTAACTAAAAAGAATATATAGTTATAAATCATAAGTGTTTTATAGAGAAAAAAGAAACCATTGTGCTGAACTAGAGAATTAGGGGATGGGGTGGCAGATTCCCTCTCCGTGGAGAGGTCTAGAGTTGGAGAAGGGAAAGGCAGGTGCAAAGGCCCTGGAGTGGAAAAGAGCTGGTTGTGTTATAGACACAGAAAAGAAGGCATTGTGACTGAGGCAGAGTCATGCAGTGGGATGAGACAGAAGAGTCTGGAGCTATAGGCAGGGACCAGATAATCCAGGCCTTTGTTGAGGACATTAAGGATAGTTTTTTCCTAGCATGTAGTGGAAAAATGTGTTTATTGAAGAGTCTTAAGAGGGGGAGTGATATGATCTGATCTATGTTAAAAAATTCACTGTGGCTACCATGTGGAGAATGGATTTTAGACAAGCAAGAAAGTTAGGACTTTGTGTACTTCAGGTAAGGAAAGAGGAGATGGGGCCTTCATCTATCAGAGAAAAAGATCTAGAAGGCACAGCACATTCCGATGTGTATTTTGCTATAGAATAAGCTTCTCATTACAGTGGCTTAGAGAAATCACTTATCTTCCTTTGGAAGGCTAAAACCCCACAGGGTGCTTTAGATCATATATGGAAAAGTATTTTCAAAGTTCAGGCATTTCTGTGCTGGGCTACTCACTTGAAGAACTTGTGCTGCTTCTCCTTCACGATGTGATTTCCATCAATATGCTTTTCATGCAAGGCACATGCAATATGCTATAGTTATTCAACTCTGTTAGCAACTCCCACATAAGTTTTTTTTTTTTTAACGTCTCCAGGGTAATATATTCAAATTGATGCATGCCTTGAAAAACCTCTTTAGTTTTGCATTCTGGTCATCTTTTACAAAAGAATGTAAGAAATAAATGCTAAAATCAAACTTTCTTCATCAGTAAGATCATTGGTAAGTGATGGATAAAATTTGAATATGCTCTTAGGGTGGCTTTTACAGCACAAAAGTATGTATTCATTTCATCCAAACACAGCAGTAATGTTATGACGTATGACACATTTTTATTTGCTTCATTTTTGATTAATTCTCAACATTCTATAAGAGCCCTTTTGTTTCTTTCTTTTGTGCCATTCATCACATTCTATATTTTTAAATTTATTGTTTTGTTATCTATTTCTCAACTGAAATGTAGCTGCTGTGGAAGTGAAATTGTATTCTTCTCTATTCAAGGCTGTATCCCTAGGAATTCATATAGTTCTTGGCACATAATAGGTGCTCAATAAATATTTGTTAGATAAATGAAGGATTGAATGAACACCTGGAAATGAACTTTGGTATTTCTACTACATCAAAACCCATTTGAGAGATAACTGTTTGCCCCATGTTATATATAGCGACCTCTTCTATTTGAACCTCTCCTTTAATTCACTTTATATTAAAGCAGGGTTTTTCAACGTCAGCTCTATTGACATTAGAGGCTAGACAATTCTTTGCTGTGTATAAGCAAAGCAATTCTTGTGAATTGTTGGGTGTTTGGCAGCATCCCTGGTCTCTACCCACTAGATGCCAGTAGCACCCCCTCCCCAAGTTGTGACAACCCAAAATGTCTGCAGATGTTGCCAAATGCCCCCCGTTGAGAACCAATAAAAAGTTCTTTTCCCAGTATACAAATAACAATATTGAAACTGCTTAGGTTTTGAAGTATTGAATGCTGAATTTTGGTATTTTCTATGTGGAATGTTTTATTTTAAAATTTTATAGAATATTTTATGAGGAAGGTAAACAGAAATGGATACAATCTTTTGCTTTTGTCCATGTGGAAAAGCTGTTTCAAGGAGTCACAGATTCTTTAAAGCTGTTAATTCATTAGCGATCAACAAAGAACACACACTTTCAGCAAGACATTCATTTACTGGAAACAAAATATGATCATATGAATCCAGTTTCCCAAAATGAGAACATAGGAAGTCCCTACATAGCAAAATTGGTTCTGTTGTGATTAGACAGAATTATTACCTGCATGGGAAGGAGAGAGAACAGAATTCTGTTAGCAACTCACAAAGACCCAGGGCTTTCTTCCTCCCTCCTCCTCTTTCTCCCCCTCCTCTTCCCTCTCCTCCTCCGCCTCCGCCTTCCCCTCCCCTCCTCCTTCTTCTTATTCTTCTTCTTCTCCTCCTTCTCCTCCTTCTTCTACTTCTTCTTCTTCTTCCTTCTCTCTCTCTCTCTCCCTCTCTACAATTTCTTAGAGAAGTTTTAGGTTTACAAGAAAATTGAAAAGAATGTACCGGAATTTCCCATATACCCCTGCCCCCACACATGCGTAGTCTCCCCCATTATCAGCATAAGCCTCCACTGACACACCACTATCATCCAATGTCCATAGTTTACCTTAGGATTCACTCTTGGTATTGTATACTCCATGGGTTTGGACAAATATTTAATGACATGTATCCATCATTATAATTTCATACAGAATATTTTCAATGTCCTAAAATTCTTTTGTGCTTTGCCTATTCATTCCTCTTCCCTACCACCACAGATTTTCTTACTGTCTCCATAGTTTTGCGTTTTCTAAAATGTCATACAGTTAGAGTCATACAGCATGTAGCCTTTTCAGATTAACTTCTTTCACTTAATAATATGCATTTAAGTTTCTTCCACGTCTTTTCATGGCTTGATAGCTCATTTCTTTTGGGGGCTGAGTATTATTCCATTGTCTAGATGTACCACAGTTTATTTATCCTTTCATCTGCTAAAGAGCATCTTGGTTTCTTCCAAGTTTTGGCAATTATGAATAAAGTTGCTATAAACCTCTGTGTGCAGGATTTTTTGTGGAAATAAGTTTTCATCCTTTTGGGTAAATACCTAAGGGCATGATTGCTGGGTTATGAAAAAAGAGTTATGTTTAATTGTATAAGAAACTGCCAAACTGTCTTCCAAAGTGACTACCATTTTGCATTCCCACCAGCAGTAATTGAGAGTTCCTGATGTTCCAGATCCTCACTGGCATTTGCTGTGCCAAATTTTGAGTGTTCTAATATGTGTGTAGTGATATCTCGTTGTTGATTTAATTTCCCTGATGACATGTGATGTGGAACATCTTTTCATATGATTATTTGCCATCCATATATCTTTTTTTTTAATTTTTTAATTTTTTTGGGGGGTACACCAAGTTCAATCATCTGTTTTTATACACATATCCCCGTATTCCCTCCCTCCCTCGACTCCCCCCCACCCTCCCTCGAGTCCCCCCCACCCTCGCCGTATGTATCTTTTTGATGAGGTATTTGTTAAGGTCTTCAGCTTATTTTTTAATCAGATTGTTTTCTTACTGAAGAGTTTTGAGTTCTTTGTATATTTTGGAAAACTGTCCTTTAACAGCTGTGCTTTTTGCAAATACTTTCTCCCAGTCTGTAGCTTGAACTCTTGTGTCTTGATAGTATCTCTCATGGAGCAGACTTTTTAAATTTCAGTGAAGTCCAACTTATCAATCATTTCTTTTCTTTCATGGATCATGCCTTTGGTCTTGTTTTTTATCTAAAAAGGTATCATCATACCCAAAGCCATCTAGGTTTTCTCCTATGTTATCTTCTAGGAGATTGATAGCTTTGTGTTTTACCTTTAGGTCTTTGATCTATTTGGGGTTAATTTTTGTGGAGGATGTAAAGTCTGTTCTAGAGTCTCTTTTTTTTTTTTTTTTTTTTTTACATGTGGGTATCCAGTTGTTCTAGCACCATTTATTGAAGAGACTGTCTTTTGTCAAATATCAGTTGAATATATTTATATGGGTCTATTTCTGGGCTCTCTGCTCTGCTACATTGATCTCTTTGTCTATTCTTTTGCCAGTACCACACTATCTTGATTACTGTAGCTTTATAGTAAGTCTTGAAGTTGAGTAGTGTCAGTTCTTGACTTTGTTCTCTTTCAATAATGTGTTGGCTATTCTGGTTCTTTTGCCTTCATAAAGACTTTAGAATCAGTTTGTAGATCCTCAGAAAATAACTTGCTGGGATTTTGAATGGAATTGTATTGAATGTATAAATCAAGTTGGGAAGCAGGGCTTTTCTGAGTATGGCAAGATAGCCAGAAATTTTCTGTGACAGAGAATTTAGTGAGATGTTTATATTACTGTTCCAGAATTTGGCTTTTTTATTTATTAAAACTAAGCCATGGTATAGATAAAACTCTACACTGAACATGAAAAAGGAAGCAGCATTGAAAGAAAAAAAACCATATCATATCTCACATAATTTCCAATGCAAAATGTAACATTTAAAGCAAATGACCATGCAGCCAGTCTATAATGAGGCTCCGCTTTTCTGAAGAAACATAAAATTTGAAGGGAAGGTTTGGGTGACAGAGAGAGAAAATGTCTTCAGAGCGACAGCATGATTAATCATTCCTCCACCAACTGTTTTGTTTTACACAGATAAGTTTGCTAATGTGATAAAGCAAGAAAGCATAATCCTCTTTTGGAAGGAAGCAGTAGATATGTCGCTGGTACTCAAAGGACCCATTTTATCACAACAATTCAATGATATTGCTACCCCCCTCCCTGCTCATCCCTATACCACTGTTTAAACTCGTGTATTTCACATAGTATGTACATGAATATTCAAAATATCTTCCTAATCTGGTTCCAAATTAAGAGACTATGAATGGAAGCAAATAGAACAGTGGTGCACAATGTCCAAAATTATCTAATATACTGTCTTATATTAAATTCTTGGTGGGGTTTTAATTCAGCTGATTTGAGGAATCAAAGAGTAGCCTCTTTCTTTCTGCGGTAGCAAGTTTTGAATGTTTTTCTCTGGGCATTCCATTCTAAATTCCTCAGTCCTTGATAAAAGGGACTTTCATCTTAGGTCCAACATTACTAAATTTTAGAGAGAAATTTTGCAGTGTGTATTTTGTGAGGACACTGAGAAAATTATCTTTGATTAATCATTACCACCTCCCTGCATCAAGCTTCCCTGTTTTAATGTCTAATATGTTAGGGGTTATTTTATTTTATTTAAAGTTTATAAAAATCTACTTTTAGTGACATTTGTGAGCAAAGATGCTCTTTCTTAAATGCACCAGCTCATTTATTTTGTTATACCTCATGGCACTGTGAGGAAATAAACTGCTTAATCATTATAGGGAAACTAATATTTTCCATCTCAGAAGAAACTAAGTTAAATTTTTACTTAATTAACATGGCTTTTTGTTCTCTATTAATTTGGGGGATAATAAGAAATTTATTATGTGGTCAAATTAAAACCAACATAGTCACCAATGTTATAGTATGGGTGACATATAGTAGAAAACTTAGTGTAAGTAAAAGGAGAGGAAGATGTATTCAGTCTTTCATTTCGTGTTGAACTTTCGATTTCCTCATGTGTTTCTAATACTGTGATACGTGCTGGTTAGACCTTTATGGACAACACTAATGACTCATTAATGGCCTGCACAACTGGAGCTTATAATTTGGTGTTGTAGACAGAGTTAAGTCAATGCATGTAAAATTATAGCTGTGCTAGGAAAAATTCCTCAGGCTATGAGAATACCTAATCAGTGAATCTGACCTAAAGTGAGACATCAAGACTGTGTTCATTGAGGAAATGATATTTGAGTTTAGGTCTTAATGAATAGGATGTATTTGTGAAGATGGGGCAGCAGGAGGACAGTGGTGGTAGTGGTAGACTGTTCAGGTAGAGAGAACTGTATGCAAGATAGCCTTGTGGTGACAGTAACTAAAAGCAAGGAGATGCTTTTGAAGAACTGTGATAACAATGGGAAGCTCTCATGACAAAGTGTAGGATTTCCATATTTGAAAATTTACACTATCTGCAGATGGAGAAGGGCCTACAAAGATGCTAGAGAAGATTCAGGAAGATTTTGGAGGCCTGGAAATGTGGAAGGTGACAAACCAAAGAGGTGACAGTTGAGATGAAAAAAGTAGATTGACTCCAGATCGTGCAAAGAATGAAAGTCAACAGTACTTGAGGATGGATTAGGTAGGGGATTTCAGAAGGGAGATTTGTAGCTGGTGTGATCAGTTGATTTGTGATCCTACACTCTGAAAAACATCATATGCAGAAGGACCAGTTTTTCTGTTTTGCAAAATCAGGTAATTAGGTTACTAGTGGGTGATGGGCTAGGCACTCTGAATCAATTAAGTATCCATATAATTTTCATCTTCAAAGTAAAAGCTTTCATTTGGACAACAGTATCTCTTATTATTACCCAAGTTGCTGCCTGGTAATACTCTAACCAAAAAGGAGACTCATTCGCCCCCTCAGTATTTTTAGATTTGCTTAAACGGTGGTACACATTTTTGCAAATCCTTGTAAGGCAAGTCAGTAAATATCACATCCACAGGCAAAATGCAGCCCGTAGGACAAGATGTTGCCTTAGACTACAAAAGCAGATGATGTCAAAACTGGACGGGAACTTGAGATTTCCTGTTTTCCAGTAACAGGCTTAGATGACTCATTAGGCTTGAATGAGGTGCTTTGAACTGGGGTGGCTACAGAGATGTTCTCCTCTGCATGTTGAAGTGAGAAGCACTTCCTTGGCCTATTGCTTATCTTGCCTGCTGTAGAAATCTCCAGCTGTCCAATACTGGGAAGAAAACCATGGCTATATCTTTTGAAAAAAAATCGGAGACAAATCACAAAAGCATTACCCATGGATAATAAACATGTGAAAAATCCTTTTATTAAATAGGCTTGAAATAATGTGATTGGACTTGAGATAAATTTTATTCATATGTTGGAACACTAAGCAGCCATTAAAATGTTCTTGTAGATGAGAACTAATAAAAAGAGAACACATTCATATTTTTACTTAAAAAAGGTATGTTTCATCCTACTTTTAAAAAATTCTATTGTTTTTAAATATATTGCTATGGCCATTCATAGCACACACAAAGAACCAAAGCTGAAAGCATTTCCACCAAAGTGTTAAGAGTTTTGCATATATTAGAATATGGATGATTTTTATTTTATTCTATTTCATGTCTATATTTTGCATATTTTCTGTAATGAACACACTATTTTTGTCATAAAGGTATAGAAAATGAGAAATCCAATTTGCCTATCAAGTTGGAAAATATATTTTTAATCATAAAATGTTGACAAAACTTCAGGGACATATATCGCTAAGAGAGTTTAATCTAATATAACCTACCCAGATATAACCTAAGAGAGTTTAATCTAATATAACCTACTGTATACCTCAAAACATAAAGTGTCTATACTCTGTGACCTAGCAATTCGACAAAAAGGGATTTATTCTAAGGGAATAATCAGAAAAGTTTACAAATACTCATTTACATGATCTTTTCATGTCTTTGTTTATAATAGTGAACAATTAGGATCAACCAAATATCTACAAATATGGGAATGGTTAAACAAATTATATTGCATTCACACAAAAACTCATTTAAACTCATGTTTTAAGAATACTCAATGAAATGGGAAATGCTTATGATTCATATTTAAATTTTTAAAAGCAGGTATGAAATAGTATGTACATTAAAATCTCAACTATTTATTATAATATAACATGCATGCGGTGGAAATGAAAAAGTATACAGAGGTATGTTATAATTATTTTTCTGAACAATGAAATTACACATAAGAGATTTATGTTTTCTTCTATGTGTTTTTCTGTGCATTTCTAAATTTCTACAAAGAGCATGCATTAAATTCAACACCAAAAAAATACATTTCATGCTGAAGAGATTAGTGGGGAGAATAGGGTTGAGGATGTGTACAGTAACCAAAGTGTTTATGGGGGTTGCAGTGGATTCCTGCAAGAATTATAGTTTATGTGCAGTAGCTGACCTCTTTCGCTTATTCTCCTTGGAATCTCAGGAACTATCTGCTTCTTCTTTTCTCCCACTAGAGCTCTTTCAAAGACTTTCAGGCGTGTGGAAAATCATCACATTTACGTGATGGGTGATATGTTCAGTTATTCAGATTCAGATGCAACAAAATTTATTGAGAACTTACTATGTGCCAAATACCTTAAGAAATAGTTTCACTCTTTGAGTATCAGGCCTTAAAGGGGCATTTAAGATTTCTATTGAAAGAGCGAAAGGTATAGATTTGCAAGGTCAAAGTCTAAGTCTAGAGTCTACCACCAATTAGCTTTATAAATTAAGCAAGTCACAGTCTTCTAAGCCCTTATACGCATTCATTTATTCCTTATTTATTCATTCAGTGAATATTGACTGAATCTGACAGGCATTCTTCCAAGCTCCAGGGTAGACCAGTGAACAAAACAAAATCATTCTTTTCATTCTACTAGATTGAAACTGACAATATATAAATACATAAATACATTATATGCCAGGTAGAGTTAAACATTTTGGTGAAAACTTAAGCTAGCGAGGGGATAGGAAGGGT
Source organism: Hippopotamus amphibius kiboko (assembly GCF_030028045.1). Taxonomy (NCBI): domain Eukaryota; kingdom Metazoa; phylum Chordata; class Mammalia; order Artiodactyla; family Hippopotamidae; genus Hippopotamus; species Hippopotamus amphibius. Next base: position 55,811,430 of record NC_080188.1, read on the forward strand.
TGGAGGGCAGTGTGGAAAATGGTTGCTGTTTTATAAGGAATTGCCAAAGAAACACTGTGAAGTGTCATTTGAAAAAATCTTGAAGCATATGAGAGACAATAATAATAAGTGCTTTACTTCCTTCACTGGGCTGTTAGAGCTATGTGAACAGGCTTTGCACATGTAGAAGGGTATCTTCAATATCATGCAGCTAGAGTTCTGTGAAATTGCATTGCCTTTGGTAAGAGGGGGCCTGAGTTCAGTTCTGTCTCCTTAGGGGCATTCTCCCTTTGGAGCTGGAGTAGACCTTGTAAATAAATAGAATGAGAAAAATAGAATCTTTCTCAGGGCCAGAATGCTCAGATGATTTCCATTCTGCTTAAATAGAACTAATGAAATATAGATTACAGCAGTCCCTATAGAGTGCTTTGCACTCTGCATTAAGCCCGTTTAAGTTCCTTTTATTTTAACCACAAAGATTCTCCAAAAAAGTTAAAATTGGTGAAAACAGAACAAAATGAACAACAACAACAACAACAACAACAACAAAACGCCGCACAATCTAACAGTTCACTGGTGTCAATCAGGTCATGCAATATCACTAAGAAATGTCATATATCAGTTGTCTCTGTACCCCTTCCCTAATATCTTTGATAAATTCATTTTAATCTCTCCTAGATATTTATCTGTGGATTTCTCAGTTGTCACACATAACACAGCCACTCTGGAATGAATTTTATATCATAAGGAAGGAAAAGAAAAGTTTTATCGAGCGGTCACACATTAACTTTGATACTTCCTCACTGAGCCCAGGTGTTGGCGTGGTGGCCACACTGCACCAGGTTTCTCAGGGTTGAGTCCCCAGGTCTTGTGCGTTTCCTCAGGTGTTGATGGGGCTCAAGTGAGATGGAATGTGAGATTGCACGAGGCCTGGTGCTGACTGCAGATCAGCTCAAAGCTCTGGGGCTTGGTGTTGATGCAGCTGTGCCTCTTACTGTCTGTGGGTCTGCAGTTATAAAAATGAAGCTGTAAAATGTGTCAGTGGGAGGGGAACGAAGAATGAAATGAAAATTTCTAAACTCTACTTAAAGATGTCTTTTATTTAAGATCCTTTTTTGTCTTTTAACAGGTTCTATTGCCGAAAGTGTCTTGTTCTAGTATATGCTCAAAAATGTGAATTGAATTTTAAAAGGAAGGAAGGAAGGAAAGAAGGAAGAAGGAGAAAGAAAGGGAGAGAGAGAACAGAGAAAGAGGGAAGGGAGGCTGTTGTAATGTGTAACACATCATGGTATAAGACATATTAATATGGAATTTTTAAAAGAGTGCTAATTACTTAATGCTTCCCTGTTTTTGTCAGTAGAGGCAACAAAAAATGAGTGCTATAGTTAGGGAAAATAGTCAAACAGTTTATAAAAGGCTGACTACTCCTTCCTTTATGCCCTGCACTAAAGTCATGTATATATCACCTAGTCTCTATGAGAACTTTTGTGTCCATTATTTACATATAAACACGTTTGCAATAGTATTTACCTCTGTAGTCATATGGTCAATATAGCATCTGGTTGACAGTACTGAATAAATATTCTTTGCTATGAATTTGTTAATATAATTAAACCTGAGGGTTTTCTTTAAAGAGGCAGCACAGTGCTAAGAGATGAATTCTGGAGCCAGACTGCTTAGTTTGAGCCTGGCTTTTCCCTTTTCTGCCTATGGGACCTTCAACTTGTTACTTGACCTTTCTGTGGCTCAGATTTTCCATCTGTAAACTGAGAATAAGAATATTGCCTATGGCAACGGGTTATTGTGATGATTAAATAAATCATGTGTATAAAACACTTAGAAAAGTGCTAGCATATAGAATGTGCTAGAATAACCCTTGCTTTTTTTAATTAGGAATTAAGTCCACTCTCTGAAATGAAACCCTATACAATTATTTGTCTTGTTAAATGTAGACTGAATGATATGATTAGTATACACTTGGTGCTGCTACAGCTGAATTTTCTCATCGTTGAGAAATTGGTGAACATCATTAGCCAGCAGGAACAGTGGCATTATTTCTGTTCTCATCTAGGACATTCATGTTGTTCTAATACCACTGATCCTCCTCTGTGTGCCCCACAGTCTTCTGGGATAGGAGTGTTAACTTTGTTTCAAGACTAATCTTTTGTCAGTGCTTCTGCAAATGCTCCAAGTTCATTATCAGTCCAATGTTTATCAATTTCCAAGGCAAATTTATTTTCCTTTAACATGTTCTGCAAAATACATGCCCTTACATTTTTTAAACTAACCTGAGAATGTTTTCACTTGTTTTCTATCATGCATGTTTCTTTGTTTTATTGCCTTTGTTATATTGCCTTCTCTGTTGCTTTCATTACAACGATTAGCGCAACCCAATGCATGCCCTTTGTAGAGGATGATGAAGTTTTGATTAGATTATGAATTGAAAAAGAGATCCTTCATTGCTTAGCAGTATGTCACTTTTAAATGCCATCAAACTGCACTTTATCTGCAGGAGCTTACCTATTTTTAGCCATTTGGCAATGGGTAGTTTTAGACTACCTAGTGATTGGAGCATAGGACAAGTTAATGAGTATTGTTTATCTGGGTGAGCACCCTGGGAGCGTGGACCAAATCTGAATCCATTTATCGCTGCTCAGGTCTAGCAGAGGGTTTGCACTGGTGAATTGAATCGAAGGGGTGACATAGGATGCTCTGCTCTCAGGCATGTTTTCCTTAGCGCTCATGGCTTATGGAACCAAACTGACACATTTTAATGGATTTGGCTCAGTATCATCAACAGAAATAGATCAGATGCAAAGGCTCTGAGATGAGTGAAGGTGAATTGGAGCATATCAGAAATAAGTCTCTCACATTAGTTTCTGGCCCCCGAGGGAAAAAAAGTGGCAGGCTTGTTTCTCATGTGCACTGACTCTTGCTATTACCGTGAACAGGTGTTCCCAGTTTCAAAGGTCTTGTGCATGTTAGTAGCTCCCAAGATCTCCACTCGCATTTATCAAGAATTTTCTAATGTCTTTCACTATATCTCTAGGACCCCTTACAGCCAATCCCTCAAATATGGTGGCTCATATCATTTTCTCTTGGAGAGTTAGGCTGCATAATGGGTGAAAGCATGAACTTTGACATAAGTTGGACCTGGATTTCTGCAGGCTCTTGGTGTGGCGTTCTACAGATATGAGAAGAATTAAGAAAGACTGCCTTTTGGCATCAATATGTTCATCTAAAAATTGTGGTAAGAGTAAAACAGAGGATGCGCATTATTAAAGGAAATTGGAAATAGAAAAAAAGTGAATTCATTTAAAAGGAGGACCTAGTTTCATAGTAAACAATAAATAAGTTTTATCAGGATTTTGTCTTGAAAATACAGTTATGCAAATAAATATATTCCATCTAATATAAAACAAGTTATGATTGCAACTATGTGCTACAGCTATGGAGTAAGCTGGGAAGAGCGTTTGAATGGGGACTAATCTTCTAGGTTAGTTATACGTGAACATTTTGTATTGTCAAAGCCTTTGCTGTTCCATGTGACCCTGTAAATGTAGGGACTTGGGCAATAAACTTTCAAATAAAAAGAACTCGCCTAAAGTTATTGTGTGCGTAAACTAATATGCCTGAAACACATTTGCCATTGTGTTAAGCTAAGTCAGTGTGTAATAATAAGCTTGAACCTCCACAGGACCCAAGACAGTTATCCACCTAACGGTGTCTGTTTTTAGGGCTTTAGAAATTGTGTTTAGCTCTTCCTCTTTGAAAAACTGTTGTTTATGAAAACATTTGGATTTATTCATTAGCACTGCAAAAATCAGTAACTCATTACCTGAGTTCTTCTTGGTGGTTCTCACCCCTGCTCCCTTCTCCTCCTTCCATGACCTGATCCCTTCCTCTCACAATGTTCTTTCCTAAGGAAAACAGGTCAGGCACATGGATCTCTCCTAGATAATGCAGAATATGATTGGAAATTACGATTATTCTTTGAGTAAATGGCAGAAGTACAATGAAAATCTGTACTACCTGTTTGCTGAAACTTGATGGGTATGCATAGCAACCAGCTTGTTTTCAAAATCTCACCTGGCTTTATGCAGTAGGCACACCATTTCTTTCTTCATTCAGGTATTTAATTATAATTCCTTACTTGACCTGTACTTTTCTCCAGGTTCTGTTATAGTTAGTACCAGTGGGTTTATTGTAATTGATTGCATGCACTGGCAAGGAACCCTTAAAAAATAACTGCTGCAAATAATTAGGTTTATATTTCTTCTTTGGTGGCTAGCCAGGCAAATACAGGGATACATTGGGTTCTTTCTCATTACATTCATACCCACACACACACATGCATGATGCAAGGGGCAGTATGTCGATTTCTTTTTTTTTTTTTTTTTGGGGGGGGTACACCAGGTTCAATCATCTGTTTCCATACACACATCCCCGTACTCCCTCCCTTCCCCGACCCCCCCCCTCGAGTCCCCCACACCCTCCCTGCCCCAGTCCTCCAAGGCATCTTCCATCCTCAAGCTGGACTCCCTTTGTTATACAACAACTTCCCACTGACTATTTTACAGTTGGTAGTATATATATGTCTGTGCTACTCTCTCGCTTCGTCTCAGTTTCCCCTTCACCCCCCGCCCCCTCCCATACCTCGAGTTCTCCAGTCCATTCTCTGTATCTGCATCCTTATTCTTGTCACTGAGTTCACCAGTACCATTTTCAGATTCCGTATATGTGAGTTAGCATACAATATTTGTCCTTCTCTTTCTGACTTACTTCACTATGTATGACAGATTGTAGTTCTATCCACCTCATTACATATAGCTCCATCTCATCCCTTTTCATAGTTGAGTAATATTCCATTGTATATATATGCCACATCTTCTGTATCCATTCATTTGTTGATGGGCATTTCGGTTGCTTCCATGTCCTGGCTATTGTACATAGTGCTGCAATAAACATTATGGTACAAGTTTCTTTTGGGATTATGGTTTTCTTTGGGTATATGCCCAGGAGTGGGATTACTGGATCATATGGTAGTTCTATGTGTAGTTTTTTAAGGAACCTCCAAATTGTTTTCCATAGTGGCTGTACCAACTTACAGTCCCACCAACAGTGCAGGAGAGTTCCCTTTTCTCCACACCCTCTCCAACATTTGTTGTTTCCAGACTTTGTGATGATGGCCATTCTGATTGGTGTGAGGTGATACCTCATTGTGGCTTTGACTTGCATTTCTCTGATGATTAGTGATGTTGAACATCTTTTCATGTGTTTGTTGGCCATCTGTATGTCTTCTTTGGAGAAATGTCTATTTAGGTCTTCTGCCCATTTGTGGATTGGGTTATTTGCTTTTTTGGTATTAAGCTTCATGAGCTGCTTGTATATTTTGGAGGTTAATCCTTTGTCCGTTGTTTCATAGGCAATTATTTTTTCCCATTCTGAGGGTTGCCTTCTAGTCTTGTTTATGGTTTCTTTTGCTGTGCAAAAGCTTTTAAGTTTCATGAGGTCCCATTTGTTTATTCTTGATTTGATTTCCATGATTCTAGGAGGTGGGTCAAAAAGGATCTTGCTTTGATGGATGTCATAGAGTGTTCTGCCTATGTTTTCCTCTAGGAGTTTGATAGTGTCTGGCCTTACATGTAGGTCTTTAATCCCTTTGGAGTTTATTTTTGTGTATGATGTTAGGAAGTGTTCTAATTTCATTCTTTTACATGTTGCTGTCCAATTTTCCCAGCACCACTTATTGAAGAGGCTGTCTTTTTTCCATTGTATATTCGTGCCTCCTTTGTCAAAGATAAGGTGCCCATATGTGTTTGGGCTTACTTCTGAGTTCTCTATTCTATTCCATTGATCTTCCTTTCTATTTTTGTGCCAGTACCATACTGTCTTGATCACTATGGCCTTGTAGTATAGTTTGAAGTCAGGAAGCCTGATTCCACCAACTCCATGTTTCCTTCTCAAGATTGCTTTGGCTATTCGGGGTCTTTTGTGTTTCCATACAAATCATAAGATTTCTTGCTCTAGTTCTGTGAAAAATGCCATTGGTAATTTGATCGGGATTGCATTGAATGTGTAAATTGCTTTGGGTAGTACAGACATTTTCACGATGTTGATTCTTCCAATCCAGGAACATGGTATGTCCCTCCATCTGTTTGTGTCATCTTTGATTTCTTTCATCAGTGTCTTAAAGTTTTCTGCATACAGATCTTTTGCCTCCTTAGGTAGGTTTATTCCTAGGTATTTTATTCTTTTTGTTGCAATGGTGAATGGGAGAGTTTCCTTAATTTCTCTTTCTGCTCTTCCGTTGTTAGTGTATAGGAATGCAAGAGATTTCTGTGCATTAATTTTGTATCCTGCTACTTTACTAAAGTCATTAATTAGTGCTAGCAGTTTTCAGTATGTCGATTTCTAGACCCTCTTCTCAGGTTGTGAAAATTGTATTTTAAGACTAAAATGATCCAAGTAGAAAAATGCATACTTTAATATTTAAATATTATCTTAGTATTTTCATCTATGAAGAACTGGTCTGAAACTCTGTACTCAAAGGAATGCTTTCTTTGCCTTTTCCATTTAGTATTATTTTTAGTTTTAGTTATGAAAAGTAAACTGATTTAAAAGTTAATCATCTATGTGGCACACACAGTGAACAGAATTAATCGTTTGCCATATTTTTTCAGATAACACTTTTGTAAAGGAAGAAAATGTCGCAGATAGAGGGAAAGCCCTGTCCTTTTCCCTCCCCTTCTTGTAGCGTTAACTACTCCTGAGGGTGGTGGTTAACATCCATGCGTGCTTTTGCACGTTTTTACATACATTTGTATCTGTGAACAACATACACTAAGTGAATGTTTTAAAAGTTTAATAAATCTCATCATAATCTTTGACTTCTTTTTGTAGTTTGCTTTTATCACTCAGCATTATATTTTAAAATTTTATCCATATTGATACATTTAGTTCATTAATTTTAACTGCTTTATGAAACCCCATTGCATGAAGACAGTCCTGTTATGAGGTCTTAAATTTGTTGAATATCTCCAAATGTCAGACATTATGATTTTTATATATGTGTGTGTGTGTGTATGATTTTTGCCCCCAGGTTAAACCTTAATTTGATGAAGTTTTATTGACTGACAGACTTAGAAATGTTAAACTTTTAATTTCCAGTCCAGCAAACCCCAGCATTTCTGAGCTCACTACATGTCCTCTCAATTCTGTTTGCAAATGAGTCAGTTCTTTGCAGAGCTTATTTCTTGTAGCACCTTGGCAGATACACCTACCAGAAACCTGCTCATGCTTCTGATATTCTAGTTGAAAACCTGCTTGCCTAAGTTCACAAGTTTATTAGATACATGTTCTGTCTCCAAGTTAACACAGATAATATTTTTTACCAGGTATTTTACTACTACATGAAATGGTTCCCTATTTTTCTAGCCTCCTGTAATAGTTTATTGTCATTCACCACCTGATCTGAAAGCCAGTGCTACATGTACTGGGTTTTGGCACAGTAGAACCTTATTTCTAGGTACCAATTTCTTTAGCATCTCTCTTTCGCCAAAATAATGCCTAACAAACCATCAGATACTCAATGTCTTATAACAACCATCAATTTTTTTTGCTGTCACATTAGATTCTCACAGCTGGAGACTGGTTGATGTAGGCTGGGCTTGGCTGAGCTGAATTATAAGCTGCATGTTGAATCCAGGTCTGCCCCACATGCCTTTTCATTTCATGCCCTTTCACAGTACACTTGGACTGTGGGCTACTTGGAGCTTGACTTTTTCTTGGTAATCATGGAGGCCCAAGAGAGAGAACTCAGAAACACAAGCATACCTCAAGTCTGTGTGCGTCATGTCTGCTGATATCCCATTGGTTAAAGCCCAAGGTCAACAAGGCAGGGAAGGGTAGTCAGAGTATCATGGCAAAGAATGTACAGAGAGAGGAATAAAGAATTAAGAAAAATAATGCAATTTCCCACTAGATATAAGGATATGTTATTTTTATTGTTTGCCTCCCATGTGCCAGACACTGCGATAGGTACTCTACGTACATAATCTCACCTAATTCTCGTATCTCCATCATGAGATATGCATTGTTATCTCCACTTTACAAATGAGAAAGCTAAGACTCAGAAGAGTTAACTAATCAGCTTTGGAAGTAGCAAAGCCAGGAATTGAGTCCAGATCTTTAGATTTCTAGATACACGCTCTTTCTTTGAAAAACCATACAACTTCAATCATAATTTTCCAAAATTTTAACGTAAAAAATTAGACACATATAGCCATAGAATTTTAAATAAATAATAGTACAGTCAGCATGTCTTATATGTGTCCTTCAGAACCAGTTTATCCTCACTACTTTTCTTGTAAGAATCAGAGTACATAAGCATCATTATCCATTTGGGGCCAAAAAAAAAAAAAAAAAGACAGGAAAGACAAATGGACCAAGCTTGCAGTCAGAATAAGAGGTGTGGATTTTTGTTTCTCTTGTGTTTTTAAGCATGCCACTCTTTTTTAAAAACTTAAGTGGAAAAATATGTAATTAGATTATATCAATGAACTGAGGTGAAGCATTAGATGAAGAACTCCCATCTTTGTTCATGAAACAGTCTTCAGGAAAAAAAAAACAAAAAATCTTAGGCTCCCAAATGTCTTCTTTGATAGGGAAGGCAATGATTAGTGATATGTTGTAAATAGGAAAGCACAAGGCATGCTGATGGAAATGAAGCCTTGAGTATTTATAGACAACTAATCAGAGGGGTCTGATTAGATTAACTAAGTACAGTTGACCCTTGAACAAGGCAGGGATTAGGGGCGCCAGCCACCTGCCCGCTGCAGTTGAAAATCTGCATATAATTTACAGTCAGCCTTCCATATCTGGGTTCTGTATTCACAGATTCAACCAACCTCAGATCATGCAGTACTGTATTATTTACCATTTGAAAAAAATCTGTGTGTAAGTGGAACCAAGCAGTTCAAACTTGTTGTTCAAGGGTCAACTCTATACCGTGTTGGCTGCACTTATCTTGGTGGAGGACGTCATTTAAAGTATCATAATACCTTGAGATCTTTGAGATTGATTTCATGTGCTGCAGAACTAACAGTATGAATTCTATGTAAACTAGTAGACTACCAAATACGTACCCACATACTTGTCTTTTCCTGGAAAAAATGAGATCCAAACTTAGCTGAGTTTGTTATTATCTGAGATGTGAAGCAACTGAACATACTTCATTCTGTCAATTTAAAAAGAGGACAAAAAGACTCACAGACTTAGGAAACAAACTTATGGTTACCAAAGAGGAAAGGTTGAGGGAGGAGAGGTAAATTAGGAGGTTGGGATTAACATATACACACAACTATATATAAAAATAAAAAGTCAACAAGGACCTACTGTATAGCACAGAAAACTCTACTCAATACTCTGTAATAACTTATATAGAAAAAGAATCTAAAAAAGAATAGATATGTGTATATGTGTAACTAAACCACTTTGCTGTACACTTTAAACTAACACAACATTGTAAATCAGCTATACTCCGATAGAAAAAAAATATGTCAGAAAAGAGAACATTATGCTAAGGGAAAGAAGCCAGTCACAAAAGAGCACATATTGTATAACTCCGTTTACACAGAACACTCAGAATAGGCAAATCTATAAAACATTAGGGCTGGTGAGAGTGGGAGGGATAGGAATGGACATGAGTGCTGGGGGTGAGGAGCTTAGAGGGTGGACTTTCTTTGAGGCGAGGTGGAAATGTTCTAAAGTTAGATCATAGAGATAGTTGCGTGACTGAATATCCTAAAAACCACTAAACTGTACACCTTAGATGTGTACATCTGTGTCTCGTTAAAGATGTTTAAAATTTTAAAAAAGAGGACAAATAGCCTTATGTAAGAAGAAGGTAAGTAACCATTTAAAAACTACTACAGAGGACTTTTCAGGATAAGTAATGTTCCCAAGTCCAGCCATCTACATCATATTCCCTCAACCCTGACTCCACGTTGACCAGTGTTATTTGAATCAACCCTAGGAAGTTTCTTTGTACTGCTTCTAGCAGAGTCCTGCTTTTCTTAGGACCGTCCATTCTGGGCCAGCTAGGAGACAGAATGCATGTGGACTGATTCTGAGCAAGGCGACAACCAAGGAGCAAATTATACACATTTGAACCACTGCTCTCCATTATACAATGCCCTAGGGTGAATTTTCCATGCCTTTAAAGCACTTAAATGTTACATTAACTTCTTTTGATAACATCATATATTAGGAGATTAATCATCCTGTATAATCCTGTCATTATTAAAAATTGCTCATAGATCCTGTGATTAAACTAAGCCATTCAAGAGTCACATGGATACTTATTAATAGATGGCCTTCCTCCCCTATCACAGTGTTGTTTTATTGAAATGTAATTTGACTTGATGTCACATGCCTATACCTAGAAGCATTATAAGAAAAAGACCTGTGAAAACTAACTTGTCACTGTATTGTAAGGATGTTTTTTATCACATGGCAGTGTTATTCTCAAAATAGTCCACAGAAGAAACTCAGTTTCATTAAGAGAAAAGGGTGTGCTTTTCCTTTACACCAGGTGTATATTTGCTTTATAAACAACTGTCACTTTTCTAAAACATTGATCTCTTGATTCGGGCTGCTTACACAGGATTTAGGGCATGCAATTGCAATTTATGTACTAATCTTCCATACTTCATTTTGTTTTCCTTCCCTCATTTTCCTTTCACCTCAGCTTTATTGCTTTTATTTATTTTACTTTTATTTACTTTACTTTGCTATATTTTTATCTGTAAAACATGTCTCAGTTAAAACCCTTCTTAAAACAAAGATAAAAACTAATTTTATGACACTACTGAAAAAAAAGAATAGTCACTGAGAGATTAATTTCCTTGCTCTTCAGTAATTTAATATGCAGCTCACCTGAGCAGGAATAAATAAAGCTCACCATGGCACTGTTTTGCAAAGGTTGCTGCTTGTCTGGTCTGCATATCCTGGGTACCAGAATCTTTTCTCTAGTTCTCAGTTGACTTAAGACATGTATCATGCTCACATCCACTTTTTAAATTGCTAGATGTTATTTTTGATAACAAAAGTATTAATCATGAATAAGTTCATGGTGTAGAATTAGCTATGTTGTAATTGTGAAAATTTTAAGCAAATATAAACTTGTAGAGAGCAGACCAGTGATTATACAGCTTCAGGTATTAATCTCTCATTAATAATTAATATGGGGATCCCTCTCACAAGGAATAGTGAAACTCTTAATTGAAAGGACCTATTTTATTATTCAGTAAGAGTTTTTAATTCATGAAAAAATGTGGTCATTCAGAGTATTGTATACATTATTTCTCTTGGAAAAATAAATTTTAGAGTGTCTATTCTAAAATATTCAAAACAGCGTCTTTGGCTGGTTTTGGACAAAATTTAGTGTATTTGTATTTCTCTGATGCTGGAAGGATGTGTATTTGAATTATGTCCCTTAAAGCAGATCAGACTCAAGAAAAAAGAGTTTTAGTAACCACAAACTGCTACCTTTAAAGGAAGAGAAATTTTATGCCTTTTCTGCATCATTGTTCTTCATCTCATTTTCCAGCCTGAAAACCAAAGGCACAAAACTATATTAATCCAGCAGCTGAGAGGCCTATTTAAAATAAAGTATTTGAAGCTATCTTAGCAACAGCTTTCCTGAAATTTCCAAGTAGTTAATATTGCGATTGGCTCACAGGCAGTTATGTAAGGCCTAGTCTACGCGTCGCAAAGAATTTGTGGATTCTAGCTTTACTGAATTTTTTTGTTTTTGTAATGTCTGACCTTTGAAAAATCATTAATCTTCACAGTTTGTGATTTCTTATTCTGACTCTCATTTATAATTTTTTGAATATTTCTAATGTTTGAGGGCTCTAATCATCGGTTCCAGCTCTCTTGTTGGTCATGAGTTTGTGTGAATTATACAGCCTAGAAAAATAGATGTTATAGAAGGTATCAGATTACTTTTTTTGTATTTTTGTCTTTTACTCCCAGTTTTGCAAAGTCTTTCTTTTTAGCGTATTTGTACTTTTATTCCCTTTTAGAAATAAAGTATTTTTCTCTAAATTCCAGATTATAAGGAGCAAACATTTGCTTGTATTTACATACCAATGAATTGTAGGAAAGCATAACAGTTTTTCATGTATCTAATATATCTGTATTAAGTATACCAAGTTGTATATATTTTAAATATATTATTTGTTTAGCTATATGTTAAACATATCTAAATGTTGAATATATCTATATATCCACAATATGGATATATAATTATATGTAACATTTTTAAGTAAAATTTTAGATATTCAAAAGAGCATGCAGTGAACTATCTCCCTCCTACTTCTGTTCTTCAGTCACCCAGTTGCCCTCCCAGACATAACCCCAGTTACAACTTTCTTAAATATCTTTCCAGAGATACTCAGTGCACGCACAGACATACACGTGTATTTTCCTCTTTTCTATAAAGATGAAGCAAACTACACATTTTATTCTTTACCTTGTTTTTCTTTCTTATAAAATTATGTCTTTGAGGAAAAAAAAGAAAAAAATTATGTTTGAGTTTGTGTGTGTATATATATATATACACACAAAGACCTTCTTTATCATTTTTACAGCTGCTACATAGTATTCTATTATATAGATATACCCGTTTATTCAATCAGCCTTCTATTGATGAAAATTTTGATTGTTTCTAATATTCTACTATTACAAATGATACTTCTGCAACATTTTGAACATGTACGCTGTATCAATAGGATTAATTCCTAAAAGTGGAAAGCAATTTTTAATTATAGTAGATATCTGAAAATTGTCACTTATGGGAATTTACCAATTTACACCACCACTAGCAAGGTACAAGAGTATCTTTTTATTCATACCCTCTCCAACACTGTGTGTTATCAGACTTTTTATTTTTGGCAATCTGATTGCTGAAAAAAATTTTTAAGATATTTCTTTACATTTGACAGTGTTTATACTACTCACCACAAACACAAACACGTGTCTGTGTGTATATACACGTGTTTATGTGTATTTATATATGCATGTGTGTGTGTGTGTGTGTGTGTGTGTGCACGTGCGTATCTCCACATGTTTATGTGAGAGAGAGAAACAGATATTGGTGGAGTTTACAGAATTGAAATTTTTAATCTTATTTTTATAATAGATTCTGGGTTTTGCATCATACTTAGGAAGTTCTTCTACACTCAGATTATTAAAATAACGTTCCCATGGTTTCTTCTAGTACTTTTATGTTTTATTCTTTCACTTTAACTTCACTGACCCATCTGTCATTTATTTTAGTGTAAGGTGTGATGTATAGATCCTAGTTACTTTTGCATGTTAACATTTCTTTATAAAATATAGAATAAGCTTGTCTTATTGAGGAAAAAAAATCTCATGGCTCCTTTTATTATAAATAAGTTAAAATTTTTATCAACTTGGTGAAAATTGACATCTTTATAATTTAACTATTTTAATCAAGGTTATGATATTTTCTGTTCCTTTGGTATGTCCAAGTAATGTTTTAAAGTTTTAGTCAACTAGACTTTCCACATTTCAAGTTAAATGTAGTGTAAGTAGTTCTTATTTTTGTTACAGTTTTGCAAAGGAGGGTCTTTTTTTAAAACCATTACTGGTGATTGTATGTATGTGTGTATGTGTGTGTGTGTGTGTATCCTATTAATTCTTTTAATTAATTTTGAACCGAGCTGCCTTTATATACTCTGTTCTCATTCTTCACAAATTTTCATTTGGTTTCCTTGGATATTGCAGGTAATCAATAATATCCGCTCATAATTTTACCTTCCCAATGCAGTCAGCCCTAGCTAGCTTCTGAAATAAGCACTAAATTTCAGTGGCTTAACAAAATAAAGTTTTACTTTATGACACATCTGAGTGCAGTTTAATGGGGTGGGGTGGCTCTACCCAAGGAGTAATTCAGGGCCACAGGCTTCTTCTATCTTCTATTTCCATTATTTTAGGGGAGGAATTGCCAAAATATTTTTCTGTACAGGGCCAGACCATGAGTATTTCATGCTTTGCTGACCATACAGCCTCTCTCACAACTACTCAACTGTTGTTGTGGCTTGAAAGCGGGCATAGACAATATGTAAGTGAATAAGCATGGCTGTGCAATAAAACCTAATTTACAACAACAGGCGGTGGGCCAGCTTTGGCCCAGGAGCTGGTTTGCCAACCCCTGTTTTGGGCTTCAAATTTCCACACTGGATTCTCTGTATCCAGCTGGCAGATGTGGGAAGAGAGAACCAGGATCACTAGGAATGCTTTTATTAGACAGACTTGGAATTAGTACACCTCACTTCTGCTTTTGTTCTGCTTGTGAATTCATACATGGCCTTGCCTGTTGGGAAATTTAGTTTGTACATGTACCCAAGAAAAGTAAAAAAAAAACAGATATGGTGGTCACCCCACTATATACTTCTGCCTGACAACCTTTAGAAGAATAACTTATTTCTTTTGTATATTTGTATTGACTGTCATCACTAGAAAGTGTGAAACAATAGTGGTGATGGTGAAGATGCTTTCATTGTCCCTAATATTGATGACCTGCTAGAATTTGTCACTAATCTTGATGATTGGTTTTAAGACTAAGAAAGATGTATTTTATCCTGTTGGGGAAGACTTTATATGTTTGTACTTGTACTCCACAACAAATTCATATTCCCATTATTTATGAAAGGGTCTATTTTGGTAAGGCCTATGAGCTAAGAATAGTTTTTATATTTTTAATGGATTGTAAAAATAAACATTGAATATGCAACAGAGACTGTGTGTGTCTCACAAAGCCTAAAATATTTGCTATCTGACTCTTTAGAGAAAAAGCTTGCTGACTCTTGCTCTAGAACAGTGCTACTCAAAGTAGATACTAGAGACCAGCAGAATTAGCAGCACCTAGGACTTCAGCACTATTAACATTTCTAGACAGTTATTTCCTTGTTGTGGCACTGACCTGTGTATCCTTATTGGTACTGAAAAAACAAAAAAGCAGCATCTCTGGCCTCTACCTACCAGATGCTGTTAGCACCCTCTCACACGGTCACTGCAATAAAAAAGTCTCCAAACATCTGTGTAAATTGAGTGGTTGAGATTTCCTACTTTTTCTAACATTTAATAAATTATATTATCTAGAATATCAATCACTTCATCCAGGTTTTAAAATGTATTTTCATAAAATTTAGCTAAGTAATTTCTTGTGAATCTGTTTTTAGCTTTATTTAGTTAATGGTATATTATTTTATTACTATTTTCAGTGATGTTTTCTAATAGCTTTATCATTTTTTCTTGCTTTTCTATTTCATTTATTTCAACTTGTATTCTTACTAATTCATCAATTGGCCCTCCCTGAACTTTTGTATTGCTCTTTTTCAAAGTTCTCTATGTATAATTATTTATTTTAATTTTGTTAGCTTAATATGAATGTGTAAGGTAGGAATATTCTTCTAGGCCCCATTAGGTCTCTTCCATATGTTTTGCTAGATAATTACTTTAATACTAATAGTTGTATCCATATTCTAAAATCTTAGTTTTGATTTCACCATTGACATGTTTTTGAAGAGAAAGTTAATTTTAAAAAATTGCCAATTTCATAGCTCTTTTTCTTATTCTTGTTAATTTCTAATTTTATTAAATGGTTATCAGAAAATGCTATGTATGCTGATTCTACTCTTCTGGAATATTTTGAGGGTTTTATGCAGTTGATTTTAGTTTTTAGGCTTATTTTTTTCTAGTTCATCTCTCAGGTTCAACATATAATTGGGTTTCACTTCGTTTTTCAATTTGTTAGATTCTTTTATATATAATAGTTGAGTTTGGTCCATTTACAATATGTTGTTATGATTAATATAATAATTCTGTCATGTTCTCCTATCGATACATTATGTTTTGGGTCTGTATAGGGTATTTATTTTTTTCAACATTTGGTTGTTTGGACTTGTGTTTCCTTTGATTTGCATGTGTTTCTTTCAATACGGAAAAATTTACTTTTACATGAGGAGATACCTTTAAACTAGCAATTTATATAAAATTGTTAATTCTCTGTATTTTACACAAATATCTTTTTACTCCTTAGAAGGAACAGTGATTATATTGGCATATTTCTCTTGCTGGCTTTTCTTCTTAACACCCAATTTAGTTGATAATGTTGTATGTCTTAGTGCATACCTGTATGTTGTTAAGTAAACTGAAACTTCCCTGACTGATCGGTTTTAAGTGATGAGTTTTTCAGCAAGCTGTAAGAGTAAAGTAACTTAAAAGTATATTAAAAAATTTCCTATCTTTTTTTCTCCTGACCATTTTGTTAGATTCTTATATTGTCAGGATGTATAACATTTATAAAAATTCTATAACCTTTCTCCCCACATGTTTTAGTTAAATAGATTCAACGTTCACTTCAAAACATTTTGCTATAGTTTTCTTATTCTTTTCTGTTTGGCAAAAATTATTACTTAAGTTACTTCTTCAAGATGAGCTCATAGCAATATTCCTTGGTTTTGCTTGTTCAAAAATATGAGTGGAAAATTATTAGATCACATTTTATGTCTTTGCAGCCTTTTGTCACCATTTTTTTTCCTACCTTTTAAAAAAATGTTGAATATTGTGGTGCAGAAAACTGAGATCAGACTGAGTTTTAGCTACTTAAAAATGATTTGATCATGCCTGGCCACCAGAAGAATTTTTTCATTATCTGACAAATACAATAATGTAACTAGGATACATCTCATTGTGAAATGGTCCTGCTATATGATGTGTCTTCTGAGTCCTTAGATCCAATTCTTCCTTAATTTCTGGAAAATGTCCTTGTAATTTATATTTTGATATTTTGTGTGTTCCTTTGTCTGATTTCCATATCTATCATTTTATAAAATCCATTTAACTCTTTAAAAAATTTTTCTTTTCTGTTTTCTGGTGCACCTGTGTCTTATAATTTAGTCTGCTCCAATTTTGTCTTTATTTCTCTGATGTTTTTATTCTCCTTTCCTGAGCTGTATCAGCCTTCGATTCATCTATTTTTTCCTCACCATATGTTCTCTGATCTCTTATATAGCCATGTGCCCATATAAAAATTTTGGCTTATATTCCTATTTAAAGCAATAAGAAAATACATATTGGGAGACAATTAGCAGTTTCTGGCACAAGTAAAGGTTGACCTTCTGTAGAAAATTTTTTTTTGTCCTAAGCCGTGTGTCACATAACTGGGGAACTGAAAGCATGTACTGCCTAAAGAACTAGTGTTCTTTTATTAGTGAAAGAAGAGAAGAGAGATGCTTGGGTCAGGAGGTATTTTCTTTCTTTTTTTTTTTTTTTCTTTAAGAACTTTTGCTGAGATACAATTGACATACAATAAACTGCATGTATTTAAAGTGTACAATTCGATATTTTTTTTTTTCTTATTAGTAGTGTATATATGGCAACCCCAATTCGGGAGGTATTTTCTTGCATTCTCCTGGTGCAAGTCCTCAGAATTCTATCTCACTAGATTTTACATAATAACAGAACCTAAGGTAGGTTATACAATTTGTTAAAGGAAATACAAAATGAAACATTCTTATGGTCTCACTGTGTTTTTATGCCTTTTATATCACATTTATACAGTGAGGATTTAGGATTCCATTTTCTGTTAAGAGGTATGTAGCCCAGCTGCCAAATCGGCTTTAATTTATAGCAAATTAATGTCTAATAGCAATGTCCAATAAAATGCTTGCCTCTCCAAGCTCCATTTAGCTTTGCAATTGCAATTACCTTGTGCTGTTTATTTCTTCACGGCATGAGGATATCATTTACTGTTTTTCAAATGTTTTAGAGTATCAGGAGTCAAAATTAGATTTTGTTTTCCCTGGTGAGATAACAGATGTTCTAGGACACTAATTACCCCAGGAACAGTATCATTTACTTAGAATATATTAGGCTCATTAAAAAATTTCCCTTTTGGTTTTGTTCCAATGGATAGCATTTTTTTTTTCTTTTTTATGTGTGTTTGGCTCAAGGGAAAAATAATAATGAGCACACTGTTGTCTAACACCTACTGTTTTCAGCTCCTAGTGAAACGTGGCTATTAAAATGCTTAGTATATGTCTCCATATAGTGTTACCACACTGCCCATATGGAACTCTTGGCGCCTCTCTTATTAACAGTTCCTCCGAATGGCTGTCTGTGTTTTCCTTTGCTTTTCTCACTGTCTGGCATTTCTTTGGCTGTCTCTCTAAGTCTCTTTTCCTATTGATGTGTATTTTTTTGGTTATCTGTCAATCTAATTATAAATTACACACATAGGGAAGGCATATGTTTTGCATGATGGTTTACCTTTCCTTGGATTACATAAGAATGCTTAGAAAGTTACCCAATATAAATGAGTTTGACAAATTAGCACGTAGTCTAGTCCTTCCTTAACAAGTATTTATTCAGTATCTTCCATGAGTATAGAACTGTGCTACCATGTATTTCAATTGGGCAATTTCTTATAACTCTAGGCATCTGCAAGGTACTAAAATTTTAATGCAGATTGCTCCTTAAACTGACTTCTCAATTTATTTTACCTTATGTAAAATACACAGTTTCTTGCCAAGAAGTTCTTCTTGCAGAGCGATATTTACAACTATTGACTATCTTACATTTTTACCTTATGCACCAAGATTCAGGGAACTAGAAAGCAGTTTTAGATTAAGACCTTAGTTTTTATTCCCTTTTAATGAACAATTGTAAATCAGTAGTTCCAAAGAGATACTTTTAGAACAGGTATGATTGTTATGTACTTCCTAAAATATTTTGGGAGCTTGCTTTTTCCTCTCCAAAGCTAAACTCTGAATTTTAGATTGGCTTGGCAACCAGATGCCTCTGGTTCTGCTGCTGGGATGCAACATGATTTTTGTTTTCCCTGGTGAGTGTTGCTTTGGTATTTGTCATAGATAGGTCCTTAATTGTTTCCCTGGCTACATTCTGCAGGAACACTCCCCCTTCTGAAGATACTGATTCCTGTTTTTATGATTTCTTCTGTTTAAATGACTTGACATGACACTTGAATGTAATTATGCAACTGGTGTTTTGCATGTCATAATTAGCAGTCTTATTTAACTAAGGGATGAATAAATTTCACAAATGGTTTGGTCCTCTTTTAGTTAGTGAGTTAATATTGTATACTGATATATTTAAAATGCAGTGGAGATATGAAAAGGTACCTTGTCTCAGTATTAGCAGTTTTGTTTCAAGAACTTAAGAGCACTATATTCTAAATATTCTAAGTGTTAGTTCAATAAATTTGTTCTGCCTCAGATTATCACCAATACTTCTCGATTCCTCTATTTTTAATTTCCGACTGGAGGCAGATTAAGATCATGATAATGGTCAAATATAGGTTTTCTCTGGTTATTTTTTCTTGCTTTTCAGGAACTTAAGCATCTTCAAATATATCTAAAGATAGGTGTCTATTCTCAGAATATGTCTGCTGTGCTCATGGAGGTATTCATTTTGGCTTCCAAATCAGTTGTCAGTTTCTTCCTCTCACATTTACCATTGCTTCATCTCCTACATCTAATTCTTTCAGAGGCCCACAAAAGGCCCTGTTGTTCACACTTGTTGAAGCATCAGTATCACTATCAATATCCAGTGATGCTGGACTTGACCTGTGTTTGTAAGATACTCCCATCCTCAATGAAACTACCAGTGCCAATTCCTTCAAGTTTTATTCTTTTTCATGGCTGCCTTTGTCCTATATCTCAGGCTTGAGTGCATAAGCCACAAGACCTTTTCAGTGACAGACACTTCAGATACTCAGAATTATTATAACCCTTTGAATCTTGTCCACTTTACCTAAAAAGATATTTTCTCCTATGATTCGAGTAAATAAAACCCACATCTTATTCATCCTTAAGGCCTAATCATAGTTCAGATCCACTAGCAAAGAAACTGAACTGAGTCAAGGTTATAGTCCAAAGATCTTTCACATAACCTTCCTGGTCTCTACAACCCCAAATTTTGGCAACAAATAAGTGGGGGGATCCGGAAGAGTAGATGTTTTAGGTTAATTGATATATCACTAGGCATTCATTCAGCTTCACCGTTTTTGTTTTTGTTTCTTTTTCTTTTTAAACATACATTCACCTAATAGATTCCAAAATCTATTGTCAATAGCCACACATGGTAACCACCAACCACACGTGGCTATTGAGCACTTGAAATGTGACTAATCTGAATCGAGATGTACTTTAAATATAAAAGACACTCGATTTTAAAAGCTTTCTATTGAAAAAAAAGAATGTAAAATTTCTCATTATTTTCAAAATATAATCATGTTGAAATGAGAATGTTGGAATCTATTAACTTAAATATATAATTAACATTAATTTCACCTGTTTCTCTTTACTGTTATTGATTTAGGTACTAGATAGTGTTAAATTAAGTATTCGGCTCATGTTTCTATTGGATAGCACTGATCTAGATCAAAGGGGTATTTGAGGCTGTTCTTTAAAATAGGCACATGTATTAACACAGAAGACTGTTGCCAGGAACTAGGACTGTGGTTTGCATTCCTATGAGGCTTTATGCAAAATCTACACTCCCTTTGCCTCAGCTCCTGAGCAGAAGCTTCTTCTACACCACACAACATCTCAGTCACACTACACTCTCGTCCCCATCTATATCCTTAGTAACCAGCACCAGAGCAGGCCAGGAATGTGGCGTAGCTTTGTAGTAAGGTGTCTCATCTCCATCCCCTTCTCACCAATTGGGACAGTCTTGCATGTTCATGCCTCTAGCTTAGCCCTGATTTAAGAAGAACTACAACAGTGATTTAGCAAGAGAAATAATTTCGTACAGGTCTTCTGAAATTTTATTTTAGATCCAAATACCACATTTAGTCATATTTATTAGACTTGTACATGTAATATGATGCAACTTCTTCTGAGTAAGATTCTGCTTGACTTAGTGGTTTTAGTTCAACTGTTCCAACGAATTTAGAGAAGAGCCTGTTGAGATTTAATACTCTCATTTCTTAACATCTTTTAACACTTGAAAACTGAAAGGATGCATTCATCAACTGACATGTGACTTCTTCAGACCCTCTAATGGTTATAGGAAGAGAAATTCTGTATGTGATAACAGCTTATCTTAAAGCTGAAGAAAACTCCATGACACAGCCAATCTAACAGTACAGAACTGTGTGCTTTTCCTCCTTTTTCTTCCCCTCTAGTATTAACATCAGTTTTAATTTTCTTTGTGTGTGTGTATGTATGTGTGCTCCCACAATGTGTGGGGTACCTTATCAAACTGGATCAGTGATAACAAGGAGTCTCCTGAAGCTTTTTTTAACTTAAATTACAATTTGCTTTTAATTACTAGGGTATACTATCACAGGCAGATATGGGACACCCTCTGTCCATTTTATATTTTCTACTGAAAACCCTCTTCTTTAAGTTGAAGTTATAAAGATAATCAGTTCCCTTAAAGAGAGACTAATGATTTAAAATAAAAACACGGGTGAATTAAAGACAAGACCCTAATGCTGTTGGTTCAGTTCATTACGCCTTGACTTTAGCCATTGACATGCTATTACTCAGGCCTTCTGTTATTCCAGATGGACATGAAGCTGAAGAAGGAGGGTAGAATAATTTTTAGAGAGTTGCTTCTAATATATGTCTAATGAAATGGCAATCAATTTTATGATTCAGTATTGTAAATTTCTCTTCTTGTTGATTATTTCTCAACTTGTCCCAGCATCACTCAGAAGAGGGGAATGGAACCTACGGAATCTGAGAATCCGACATGATCACTGTTATCTTAATCGCAGTCTTAGATATAATCTGTTTCTCACTCAGCAGCTTTAGGACAGATTGACTACCGAGAATTAAGTATTTTTTCTATTTCAGTAAATTCTAGAATCTCAGTGTGTTTGAAGAGCCTATGTCCATATGGCTAGTTTTATCCTGAGTATTACGCTGAAAAAAAAAATTATCCAGAGGCTATAGAAGCAAAGGCACCTGATCTAAATCTCAGGGAAAGACAGGAAGGAAGGTAAGATTCTTTATACTCTGCCCAGTGTTCAATAAACCGAAATAGATAATGAATTCTCAAAATTGAGACATTTACATAGTATGATTTAGGAAGATAATTGCTACTGTGTCCTTTGAGTCAATGAAGACTAAATAACCTAAAAAAAGACTTTTTGTGATGTCTTTTAATACATATTTTGTGCACAAAAATAATTCGTTTAAAAACAAGTCATATTAAATTCATGTATCTATTTATTGGAGTAAATAATTTCCAAAAAAAGAAAAATTGGCCATTGTTTTCATTAAGCAGTTTTAAAAATATGAATGATTTAATAAGATTCATACAGATTTTAGTGTAACTATGTTATCAGCATCAATGCCAAGTGGAAGACAAGGCTAATATGTTATGCTAAGAAGTTGAAAAAAGTCAGAAATATTGCTCAGCTTGTTAATTACTAATAAAATAGCAGATTACTAGGAAATAAAGCAATTCCTTTGTATTAACCATGTCTTTTTATTTTCTGTATTCTGATGCTTTGACATCCAGGGCCTTGCTGATCTTGAAAGGATAGCCTCACTCTGGATTAGCCAATTCCTCAAATTCGTAAAGGATTTGCACTGGAGCACCCCCTCTCGAATGCAGACAAACCAATTTGAACCCACACCCCCCAGTCACCTCCTCTATGGGACTCTTACTTGCCAGGCTACTGTCCACTTGTCCTAATCATCCCAGGGCCAGGTACCAGACAACTACCAACAGATAGGCTTTATACCCCATGGCCCACTGAAATTATTCAAACTAGCCAATCCTAAACGTGTTTATACTGCCTCCCTCATTCCTTCCCATGGAAACACAATAAAGGCTCTTGCCCACATCTTCCCAGCTCCTCTCATCCCACTCCCTCTGCCATCTGACCAGCCCTGGTGCTTCCCTGGGTGCCCCTTCTTCCCCACAACAGTTTGGCATAACCTGACCCTTCCTCTTGGGATCTGTGAGTATGACAACCTATCTTTTCAATCGCAGTGGTCTCCTGATCTGTTAGCCTTCCATACCTAAATAATAATAAAACATGTTTTAAAACATGTTTTAAAACATCCTACCTCAATGTTTTAAAGTGGACTGTAAGAATTTCCATGATATACTTTTATGTTTATTTAACAGTTATTGAGCCCCTACTAAGTCTAAGACTATCCTAGGTTTCATTTTGCTGTTCAAGATCAATGAGACATAGTCCTATCCCTCAGAGTATTTATAATTTAGTTGTGACTAATTCTTTCCTCAATGAAATAAAAGTGTAATGATTATTTAAAATGTAATTGTCCCCTATTTTTATTCTCACTGTCTTTTGATGTATTTATCTCTTTGCATTTGCATAAATATAGTCAGGATTTGATTATCTAGCACAAGCAAAGGGCCATAGAGTCACGTATATAAATTGAGGGATAATTAAAAAATAATATAAAATTATTTATGTTGATTGAATTATGGAAGTAATTTTTGCTTCTATAGTTGGGTACAGGGTCAATCAAGAATACAGCACTTAAGCATATAGACATCACTGCAAACTCAGAAGAAATTTAATAACTTTCTAGTTTACCGTCCATGCTCTTGAGGAAATTTTCCTTTCCTTTTGCAGATGAAGTGTAAAAAATGAGCCATTTTAACTTTATATACTATATTAGTTTTCTAGGGCTGCCGTACCACAGATTGTTCGGCTTAAACTACAGAAATTAATTTTCTCACTGTTCTGAAGCCTAGAAGTCTGAAATCAAGGTGCTAGCAGGATTGTTTCTTTCTGAGGTGTGTGAGGGGGAATATATTCCAGGCCTGTCTCTTTGGCTTTTAGATGACCGTCTTTTCCTTCCCTTCACACGCTGTTCCCTCTGTGTGTGCCTGTGTCCAAATGTCCTCTTCTTATAAGGATACAAGTCATACTGGATTAGCGCTCACTCTAATGACCTTGTTTTAAGGCAGTACTCTTTTTGAAGATCCTATCTCCAAATGCAGTCAAATTCTGAGGTATCAAGGTTTAGGAATACAACGTGAACTTTTGGGGGGCAACAAAATTCAGTTCCTCCCCCTCCTCCTTCTTTTAAGAGAGAAGTGTTATTACCAGCAAGCAAAGTGACAGTGCAGAGTGTCTTAGAGAGTAATAGAGCTTGTGTGCACATTGACACACTTCTCCAAAGTCCATCTGAAATCCCATTGTTTTCCTAATTGGTCACCCAGCCCTCAATGAGTACTCCTTCCTCTGAACAGCTACAACAGTTTTGGTCTTAACCAGACTTTGTTCTCCAACCATATAGTTAAGTTACACTAAAGATAAAATTATGTCTTACATATAAATATTTTTATTTGTTCATTGGACAGAAAAAAAATCTTGAACACTTAATATTGATCAGAAACTATTTATCAAGTCTGAAGAATATCAAGATAAATAACATGACATCTTCCTCCATAAGCCCAAAAATTGATGAGGAAGAATATAAAAGAAATTAATAATAAGAATAACTAGAATAAAATATTTAATACTAGAATCCAGCTTTTTTCACTTCCACCTATTGTCATCCCACTAATTGTCAAGGTGACCCATACTTCCACGATGCTAAGTCCAGAGGTCAATTTCATTCCTTATCTTATTAGAGCTCTGAGCAGAATTTGAGACAATTGACAAATTTTCTTCATTTGGTATTCAGGTCATGCAGACTCTTGGTTTTCTCACTGTTTACTTCTTTACTGCTTTGTATACCTCTACTGCTCTCTCAGTAGTCTGAGCCAGTGTCATTTCTTACCTAATTTATTCCCGAACCCTTTTTGCTTATCTCCCTGTTTCTACTTTTGTCTCACTGCAGTCCATTTTCAATGTAACTGCCACAGTGATTCTTCTAGAACTTTAAGGAGATCATGTCACTCCTTTGCTTGGAACCCTGCAATGTTACCCACAGTACCTAGAACAAAATCCAGGCATAGTGGTCTTTAAGACCCTTCACCATCTGGCCCCTCGGCATCTCTCTGCCTGTGTCTCCCACTTCTCTCTTCGCTGATCACTTTTCCTAACCTGGGATCAAAACCCCAGTCATAATCTCACTTGTGGCCTTTGCGGTACCTCTTCCTTTCTTCCAAACAGCTCCATGGTTAACTCTCTTTTCTTCATTAAGTCTTTGTTCAAATGTCACCTTCTCAAGGAGGCTTATCTGGATTACCTCAGTTAAAATTGCAAATTACCATCCCCTGCACATTTCCCATACTACCAACACTGCTTCTACTTTCCTTTTTCTTCATCTTATTTATTATTATTTATTTATTTATTGTTGCTGTTTATAGTATTTACAATTTCTAGTACATACTATAAAATGTACTTTTATTATGCTTGCTCTTTGTTGTCTATTTCCTCCATGAGTGTGAGTTTATGAGAGCAGAGGTTTTTCTTAGAAGAGTGTCTGGTTGATAGTAGGCTCTTGGTAAATATTTGTTGAAGGGATGGACAAGTGAATGAATTAATGAATGTGAACTCACATTATTAGTTTTAGGGGTCTATGCAAAATGTCACTGAGAGCTATGACAAGTAAGTCTAGGAAAGATTAGCCTGAAGGTTGCTTTAATTACCTTTATGTTATTATTAATCTTAGATTAGAAGTTAGTCTTAAGTTAAAAATGAAACCTTTTGACTTCACTCTTGGTGCAGTCCATGAGGAGAAAGGTGTCTATTTGTAAAGTGCCTGCAGTAGTATAGCATGATTTAGAACAAGGGTCTGGAGCCAAAACAGCTCAATGTCTTACTAGTTATGTGAGGGCAAGTGACTTCAACTTTGCTGTCTGAGTTTTCTCATCTATAAAATAGTGAAACTCAGAGTACCTACCTGATAAGTTATTGTGACGATTAAATGAGTAAAGTGCTTAGAATGGGACTTGGCACATAGGAACAGCTTGATAATCATCAGATGTTAGTATTATTATTACTGTGGGAAGATAACTTTGTTTAATGGAAAGATATCATATTAGGTTAAGAGATCTAAGTTTGACTTCATCGCTAACTAGTTGCATGGGTAAAGCAAGTCATTTAATGACTCTGCCTGTATTTGAAAACAAAAAATAGTACAAATTGGTATCTAAGACCTGTTCTGGCTCTAACAGCTGTGATTCTGTGTTAATGTGGATAATGACATAGTTCCTTAGAGTCATTTATCAAATGAGTAACTTATTTCTGTAGGAAATTTATTCTCTAGATAAATTAGAGATGACTAAACCAATAGAATTTGTTATAGTAATTTTTATTTGCTATTAAAATAACTTTTGACATTGCTCAGACAATATGGGGCTTTAAGAAATATTAATTAATGGTGATGACACATGCATATGGCATTTCACAGATAAACAATACAAGCTTTTGAATAACATATATAAGCACCTACTCTTGCTCTTTTGTAGTTAGCTTTTCTTTGAAGGAATACTGCAGGCCTGTGTGTAACATTCATTTTACTCTATATGACAATTACATATGGATCTTGCAAGATCTGGCAAAATCTCATTAAATTGTCACAGTTCCATTTGATAAATAGGGACTCATGAGCCATCAAACTCGAAGATGGCAAGAGGAGTGAGAAACTCATTTCCTACACTTTTTATAAAAATCAAGTTTTATAATGATAGTCATGAAAGTAATCTGTTACTTAAAAAAATTTACCATTAGAAGTAAAAGTAGCCTAGATAATAAAATCATATTTAAGCAGATTTCTCTCGGATAAATTCTTGGTCAGTGGCCATCTGCTTGTTTTTCTACTTTAGTGTTTGTTTTCTTTGTAGCTCAAGATTAAAATTCCAGACAATGTAATAATAAAGAGTAAGTCCATCATTTAAAATGAATGCCTTAATCAAAATTTCCATATAACAAAATTATTTTCATGCTCTGGTCATTGGCACATTTAATTTAAACACTATTTCATAAAATAAACTTTGAGGATAAATCGGACAGAATCATGGTGGTTTTAGCAATAAGAATTTGGTCCTAAATCACTTTCTTTAGGCTCTAATTTTTTTTAAAGTCTTGGTTGCATGCAATATTTATATCATTGCTTTATGGCTAAAAATGAGAGAGTCTGCATGATAAGCAAGAGGAACGGTGAAGGGCAGGTTTTGGTTATAAAGGAATTATACCATCAATAGGAATATATGATTTACTTTAATACTAGAAAATCCTTTCTGTATGAAAGTAGTCTTTGTATTAGGTAGACTGACTTCTAAAAAGCAGACACCTGTGCTGTTTGCACTGGGAAATAGGCATCAAAAATGTATGTCTCTTGTGCTAAATGTCCTTACTTGGTAAATTTCATTTTAACTTTGACAAAAAAGTACATGTTGGAGAAAACCTGTTGACTGTCAGTATTTCTCATACCAACTTTTTTTTTAATAGTGGAATTTTGAGGCCCATGAGAAGAAACTGATAATCCCACTGAGAGCTTTTTGAAAAATCTGTGTAAAACAGATTTTAAATGGCTTTGAAATCATCAGCCTAGTTCTGTGGAGATTTCAAAATACATTATGAATCTGTATTACAGAAGAATATGTTAATGTTTTATTGCTTATATAATATATAATATATTAAACCATAGATTTAATTCTATTTCATTAAATACATGTTTTCGAAGATTTCCATTTAATTGATGCAAAGTCATTAAGGTATACAAAAATGATATACAACAAATTCATACTTTTTGTTCAGGTTTCCCTTCTTTTTGATAATATGAATTTGGAAAAAGTCTGTACCATTATTTCTTATACTAGTTCAACTTACAGTTGCAATCTATATTTCTCTTTACTTCAAAAGTCATTTTTCAAAGATGCATTATATTAGGATTAAATAATTATAAATTCATACACCTTCAATGTATAAACTATATGCAAATACCACTATTTGACTAGTTTATAATTTTAAATATCATGAATTTTTTTAGTAATCTCTGATTTATTCATCTTTTACGTATGCAAGTTAGTTGTTGCAAAAATATATAGGAAACAAGTAGACAGTGATCTGGCCATTTTGCTATGCAGTTTAGAGTCTAGGTGGGGAAATGAGGTTGTTTGCTATAGTTGTAATTGGATTTGAACTCAACCAACATTTGTTAAAAATATACCATTAGTAAAGCTTTGTATTCAGATCAAGGTAGCATGCAAAGATGAAAAAGAGCATTGGACCTGCCATATAAATATTCGTAACAGTGGAAGAGATAGACATTCATTAAAATCTGGTAAGTGAAGCAATTGGGTTGAGAGATAAGGGTGGGAGAAATGAATTCTAACTGAAACTCAGGAATTGCTAAGAAAATGTGTGATAATGGGATTAGAGGTAGACATTTACATTTGAAGGACATTTCTCTGAAAATTGAAGTAGGGGCAGGGTGGGAGGAGACAGGCAATCTAGTTAGGTCTGATTGGCTGAACAGGGTAAGAAATAACTGTGAAATTGGATTTAATTATTATAATTAACATTTTATAAAGTGTACTTTGCATAATCTCAACTGAATTATTGAGACATTCATGAATCAAATACAACCAAAGCATAGCAAAATGCACAAAATTACCCAACATTCTTTTGCTTTTCCTTTTGGTGTCCCTTAGCTGAGTTTGGCACCTAATACCCACATTCAGCTGTGGTGACCCACCACCATATTCACCATGGTATAGTAATAACTGTGCAAGTTTGAAGGTCAAATGACCGGGAGTTGAGGTCCAATCCCAGCTATCCTCTCACAAGAGAGTGACATTGAACAAGTTATTTAAACAATTGTCACTTCATTATTTCACATATAAAATTAATAAGAAAGAATACTTACCTCAAAGAATAAATCCAGTGTTGGTTATAAAAATGTGTTTTACTTGTAATGGCTATGCAAAGGTGCTAAGGGAGATGATGCCTGCCATAGTGGCAGTGGTTCGCACCATGATGATGTACTGAACACTCCGATGTCAGATGTCAGTGATCTTTGCTCAAATGTCATCCTCTCAGTGAACCTGATCAGACCAACCTTTTAAAAATTACAATCCTCTTCCTACAACTATGCTTCATCCATTTCTGCTTTATTTTTGTCCATGGAACTTATCGCCATCTGTTATATTATATATTTTACTTACTTATTTCATATGTTTTCCCCCAACTAGAATGTAAGCTCTACGAGGGAAGGGATGTAATTGTACTTTGTTCACTGTCGTATTATTGATGCATAGAAAAGTGACTATCATTGTTTGAATATTTTTTGATAGCATGAGTGCCTAAATTCCCTTAGGGAAGTTAGCTGAATGTGTTTTACATTGACTTACTAATACCTACCCCAGGCAATATGTATGTATTTACAGATTATCTCCAGAAACAGAACTTTCACCTAGTTATTTTAAAGTTAGAAACTCCTGATCTCATGCCATGTAGAAGGATAGGTAAGCTTTTGTCGATTGTGTCTTACAGAGGTCCCTGAAAAGTCCTGAGCAAGGTACCTTTCTCTCTGTCACTCTGACATCTTATTGTGTAGTGCATGTTATTCTCAGATACTCAATTATACTTTAAAATTAGTTTAATATATTTTGCACTGAGTTTGAGGCACACAGGCTTAGTTGCTTAAAACTAGCTTAGGAACAAATGAAAAGATTCACACAGGTAAAATGAATTTCAGTGGATGTTCTTTGAGAACACAAATGATGAGAATATCTAAATATGTGTTTTACATTGGAGTTTTGCAGATAGATATGCTACATTCAAAACCAGTGGCAGAATAGACAACTTTAAAGCAATCTAGACCAAAGATGTAACACTGAGATTTTAATAGGAAGGATATAGCTTGTGATTTATGAACTAGAAAAATAATTATGTCTCAACTTGTAAAATTCGTGCTGGTTTGATAAATTTTAATTATTTTCAAAACATTAATTTTATTTTTCTTCCTGGAAATGTAGTCACACTTGCCTCCTAGAACTTAATTATTGTGTCCTTTGGGGAGCTTCCCAGTATCTGCCACTCAATTTCCTTCTATAAAGCATGTTGGTTTTTCACAGTACACCCAGTTACAATATCCTAAAATAGAACATATTAAAATTCTTTGTTTTTAAAAAGTTGCCAATAGAAATTAACTTTCCTAAGAGGAATTTACAACTATGTCACATATGTGCATTCAGAACTCCGGATTATGAAAAATATTGCAAGTTTATATTCTATTTCTGAAATTAAAATGCTAAAAATGGCTACAAATGAACTAGGTAATTGGCAGATATCATGGAAGTGACTTTCTATGTGGGACACTTTAATTCCACAGTATTTACTAAACATCTAAGCCATGACTGGCACTCTACATTTTATGAGAACAATCCTATTCCTTAGTTATAGAATGGCTTTAATTCAGTAGCCAATTCCCATAATCTTGACTGACTCATTTAGCATATTAACCAGGTATTGTGTTTTAAATTCACTTCATGTTTAATAGTCATAACAGTCCTGTGGGTAAATATAACCATGTTAGAGCTAAGGAAACAGTTTCCAAGATGTTCAGCTTTTAGATGAAATTCTCACAGCTGTTAATCACACAACCAGAAGTCAAACCCAGGCATGCTTATTCTACTAAAGCACAGCCCCCTTCCTTAATGACTTGATATTCTTTAATATAATATAAAATATTCTTTTGTCACTTGGTATCCCTTTGCTTTAATTCATAGTTAAGAAATCATTGATTCATATAGTGGTCTGCCATAGACATACTTAATCCATAGAACTTGAGATTTATTCTCAAAATTTGATATATTCTAATTATGAAACAAGACCAGTCCAAAAAACCTAGAACAAATTTTCTGATAGTCTGTTCATCTTTTCTCCTCCATCATTCATTGGACAAGAAATAAAGTACATGTGGACTCTTTTCCAGCACTGTGTGATGTTTTGCATATATTCAGTAGCCTCAATGAAGAAAATATTTTCTTTGTATTTCATTGATATTCATTACACTTCATAATGCCTTAAATGTTAGGCATTGTTTTCCTGTTTTTACATGTGAGAAAATTGAAGCTCAAAAATATCAAAGCAGTCATTGAAAGTCATGTGGCTAGCAATGGAGAAAAAAAGACAGAAAAATCCAGACTCTTTTGGCTCCAAATCTTATTGTCTTTCCATTACACTAACTCCCATGCTTCTTACTTATACAATCAGACATTACACTCAGCTATATAGTGTAAATAAAAGAAGTATATGGTCTTTTCATAATGCTGTCCAGCAGTGATTTGGTGTAAAATAATCTACATTTTAATTTGAAAGGTTGTGCCATGAGAGAAATTGCTACCCATGAAGCAAAATAGGATGGATTTTAGAAATGAACCATTTAGCAGAATAATCACACATTTTACAGGTTATTTAGTGTCACCAAAGGAAGCTAGGACAGACAAGCAAAGCCTTAGAAAAATCAATTCAACAATTTTTGTACAAAATCATCAGAAGACAACAGAATTCCCTAAAGAAATGATTATTTCATTCTTTTATTCTTTCAATATTGAATATGTATTTAGCATGCTGCTAACAGCAGACTCTTTGGGTTTGAGACCCAGTTTCATCACTCGCTAAATGAAAACTTGGTCAACAATTTCTGAACTTCTAGTTTTCTCATCTGTACCATGGGGATTATAATAGGAGTGCCCATCTTTCTGGGTTGATGTACGCAATGCTCACATCAATAAATGAGTTAATACATGTCAAGTACTTAGAACAGTGCCTGGCTCCTGTAGTAAACCTTACATAAGCGCTTGCCATGATTATATTATTGTAATATAATAATCATTATTGTTAATCCTATACACAGTGAATTTTGGAAATACAACAAGGAATAAGAAGTAGTCCCCACAAGCTATAGAATCAGATGAAGGAGTCTGTCATGTGTCAGAGAAGACTGCATGAAGGAGGTGGGGTTCCAACTGAGATGAATACTACGAAAGGGCTGATCCTTAAGGAGGCCTTTTCTACCAATAATACATATTCCTTAGTCAAGTGCAAATTCAGCATTAACAATTAGCCATGAGGTTAAGAATTCCCTCAGAGAGTCTAAATAAGAATTCTAAGTTTCTAGATAACATGGTTCTTTGGGCCAACTTTAGGTAGGGTGACCATTAACCACTTGAAGGTTAAGCAGAAGCTACCCTTGTAGGAGCATCTATGCAGAGAATGTTCCAAGTGAAGAGAACAGCATATGCAGAGGACCTGAGGTGAAAAAAGTTTAGTGAACTTGGAGCTTAGTGAGCAAGAGGGAAGGTGATGGGAGAGGAAGATGGAGAGATAGGCCTGGGAACATATAGGTTCTTGGATGTTCTGGAAAGAATCTGGGTCTTCTCTAAAAGTAATGGAAAATATATTTAAAAGGTTTAAGCAAAAGAGTGACCTGCTGTTGAGTAGAGAAGACTTGGGGGATAGGGAAAGCTTAGGGTGTAGGTATAAGAGTGTTGTTTTTTTTCACTCAATAACTATCCTCTTTCATTTGAACTGCTATTTGACCATAAGGAATGACAATTATAAAACCTAGTTGATCCTGTTTGAACCTTATACAGGGAGAATGGTCACTGAGACTATATAGACATTTTCAAAATGGGCATCATAGCACAAAGAAAGCACACCTTGGAACTGTACAAGAATCTTGCACTGGGTTTTGCTTGCTCTAAACGACAGATTAAGCTGATGCTCCTAGCAGACTGGGTTACAGCAATAGAAAGGAGTAGAATACGGTATTTGTTTTTCTCTTTCTGGCTCACTTCGCTCTGTATGACAGACTCTAGTTCCATTTACCTCACCACAAATAATTCAATTTCATTCCTTTTTATGGCTGAATAATATTCCATTGTATATATGTCGCACAGCTTCTTTATCCATTCAGACAGCGAGTGGGAAGTTGCTGCATAACACAGGGAGATCAACTCGATGATGGGTGATGACTTAGAGGGCTGGGATCGGGAGGGTGGGAGGGAGTTGCGGGAGGGAGGGGATATGGGGATATATGTATAAATACAGCTGATTCACTTTGGTGTACCTCAAAAACTGGCACAAGAGTGTAAAGCAATTATATTCCAATAAAGAGCCTAAAAAAAAAAAAAGGAGTAGAAGCAGATGGAGTGCCCCCTTCCCTGTCATGAACCTAGAGAGTAAAAGGAGTAAGGAAACCCTCTTTTGTCCACAGATTTACAGACAATGTAAAACCCGAATAATATTCTAAGATGGTACAAATGCAAACACCCTTCCCTTGTGTCACTTCCACACAGCGTGCCTACACGCAAAGAATGGTAATTTTGCACTCATAGGCAGGACATATGGCAGTGCACTCTTCAGAATGTTTATAATCCTAATTTTTGTTTCTGGGGCTGAGATATTATGAAAGGAACTGCTTTTGCAACTTATTGAAGACTTCCAGGAACAAATATTTCACTTTGTTCGGGACTTGTACTTTTGAGCCATTAATTGTCCACTGAGCGCGGGCCGTTGGGAGATACTCGGTGGTGGTGGTTGCAGTGTGAGAGTTCTTCCTCAGAGGTTCTGAATCCTCATCCTCTGAGCGACACTCAGTATCACCCTGGGAGAAGACTAGTAGGAGACTAATCCATCAGTCTAGGGGTGGAAAATGTGGATGCATTTGTGAAGGTTTTGTAGTAGAAATGACAGAACTTGGTGATGGTTTGAATTGGACATGAGACGCAAGAGCCACAGAAGAATCAGGAAAACTTAGGTTTTTCCCCAGTTTTTTGTTTCCTATATTCACCTAAATGGAAACGACTTGCAATTTGTGATTTAGTATTCAATAATTATAAAAATAATATTTAGACTTGAAATGTAATTTTAAAAATTCTTCATGATTACTCATGATTCATTTTTAAATAGTTGCTCCCAGCCTTTATCCAAACATATATAGTTTTAAGAATGTAAAGCATAGTACACATGTAGTTGAATTTTTTTATGTTTTCACTTAATATGTCATAGGTGGTCTTACATTATTTTGCACTTTATATAATTTAATAATTTTGATGACTGCATGCATATATATTCCCTCAAGGTCATATTTTAAATTAAATAGCCATCCTCCGTTATTAGTTATTTCATAAGGTCAATGAAAAATATCATTGACTAAACCAGATCTGATTTTTAAAAGGATGTTTTCGGTCTTTCAAAATTAGACATAACATTAACAGGTGAACTTAGAGATATGAAAATCATTCAGAAAATTCCGATAGTGAATAATTTAATGTCTTTCTCAAAAAACTCATTTCTTAGAACAGCTTATAGTCTGAGAATTTTAAAATGCAGGTGAAACTGGTCTATTGTTTTGCTTGCTCACTTCAACGTCGACAAGCATTTTTCAGCATTAAGAGTAAAACATGGCTTTATGCTTCATGATATATTACAATAAAAAATTAATGGCCAATGTTCATATTAGTCATTTAAAAAGTGTTCTACATTTGTTTGTTATTTCATACTGCAATAATGAGTGATTTGATGATTTCAACTTGTTTACTTTTTGATACCTTTGGTGAAATGTCACTTAATCAAAAGTGATAGAATACTCCACATAAGGAAAGAGAGTTACGAATTAGTAATAGTTGTGCTATCTTGTTGTCTTACAATACCACTTTACTGACTCAGCCTGTGATATGGGATGTAATTCAGAACATAAAATTCTATCTATTGATGAAATCCATGAGAAGTTGATCCATCATTAGGATACAAGTTAGGGTTCTCAAGGTCATTAATATTAGCATTCCTACTAATATTAGCATGTGTGTATCTTGTGCCTAGAAGTTTTATCAAGGTAAACACTTTTTAAAGCATAGCAAAAGTTCTCATACCTGCGGTATTTAATGATGATGAAAATGAAGAAGGAGAAATTTCAAGCTTTGTGGTAAGAACTTCCTGAGTCATTCTAGCACCAGTCCCTATAGACATGAAGGATGATTCTTCTTTCCTCCAATCAGTAGTGTAATACAAGTGAAAGAGAAGATTCACCACTATTTGAGGGATGTAAAAACCGTAGATTTTAGGAAGGCCAAGTGGAGGTGGTGTGTTTGGTGTGCTTCCATTACATAAAGCAATTGTTACACAATTGATCTGTCTTGATTGGTTGGTAGAGTAAATGAGGAACTTTGAAAGAACTTATATATTTATGTGATGACTGTAATTAAGGATTTTTTTGTTTAGTTTTTATTTTAGAGTTGGACATAAGCGTGTTTTCCCTGTTACTTTTTGTTTTTGTGTTGCTTCTCCTTGAATTTTAATTTTGCCTCAAGATATTAAGATCTCTTGAGACATATTATAAACTTACAATAGTAAAATATCTTTCCCCTAAAATAATGTTCATAATGATGAACCTGTGACTTCAAGACAAAGCTGTTATATCCAAAAGTCAAGGGAGAGTCTGGTACAATTTACAACCTCAAATAATAATATGCAATGAAACATTACTGTATTTAAATATTATGTGACCTTTGATTACACAGAACTGGATTAAACAGAAACACATTACTGTTGTAGACAGAGAAGTCATTTTATATTTTCTGCATATGAATAATGACGGAGTCATTGGAAGATTTTCTATACTAATCATATAATTTGGGGAAGGGGCCTTGAGAAGTCTCTCTATGTATTATGTGGTAGAAAAATTTAGAAAAATCTAAACAAGATGAAAGTTACTTGAATGAGTAGGCACTTTAGATTTATGCTGTCCAATACATTAACCACTGGCTACATGTGGTTATTTAAACATAAGTTAATTTAAATTAAGAATTCAGTTTCCCAGTTGCACTATCTACATTTTGAATGCTCAGTAGCCACGTGTACCTAGTGACTACCACATTGGACAATACAGATTATAGAATATTTCGATAATTGGAGAACATTCTATTGGACACTGCTGCCCCAGCAGCAAGTTATACATGTTCCCTCAGCTTATATTTTATTATTAATAATATTTATAATTATTATAGAAGTAGAAGTAACATTTTGGTACTAGAGTATATATCAGAAAATGTGCATTTTTATACATATATATTTATGGATGGTTAAAATAATCCTACAATGTCA
This sequence comes from Hippopotamus amphibius kiboko, assembly GCF_030028045.1. Classification (NCBI taxonomy): domain Eukaryota; kingdom Metazoa; phylum Chordata; class Mammalia; order Artiodactyla; family Hippopotamidae; genus Hippopotamus; species Hippopotamus amphibius. Next base: position 55,847,527 of record NC_080188.1, read on the forward strand.
GTCTTATTACTCTACTTTACACATGAGGAAGCCATGACCATGATGGAAAAGTTAGTGTTTGATAGAGACAGGATTCAAATCCAGGCCTCTCTCGTGCTGTATACCATGATCTTTCTTATGTATACACTTTTATTATAAATGGATTCATGAATAAAAAATAAATGCATTTATCCACATTTTGCAAACAGAAAATCTGAGGCTATTTATTGTCATTGATGGAAATCTATAGTCTACAGAACAAGAGCAGGATTGGGAGGTACTTGGCCATAGATCCAATCCTAGCTATTGACACTTTAAAAATTTATATTCATATATAGTCAGATTCATGACAGTTGATATTATATAACATTATGTAGACACGTACATGTATACATGAACTTTGTATGTTTCCTTAGAATGAATAACTGAAGACCAGAAGACATAGTTTTGAATATAAGAAAAATTTGCATACATTATAATTCATATAGACTCAGTAATAAGTTGAATATATAGAAAATTAGCTATAGTTCTATAAAATACTCTGTTTAAAATTTTTTCTCCTGTTAACTGGCACAAAAGAGTTTGTCACTCAATTAACAATGCTTATTCTTAAAACATTTCTTATATTTTAGATACTTTTCATTAATAGCATATAACTTTTCTGGTGGATGTTTTTTAGGCCTAAATGGAGTTATGAACGTTCTTTGCTAGAACACCATGTTCAGTCTAGGTTACTTACAGTTAGATTGTAAGAGCTGTTCAAGGGTGTTGGGTGATAAATAGCCTCACAATTAGGTACTGTTTTCCATGAATGCTCTTGTATCTGATGGACATTTTACCAGGTTTATTATACAATTGTATTATTTTAGTATTGTTATTGAATAACGTCCTTTAGGGACATTCTACTGCAAAATAACTTTCATATAAAATGAGCTGAATAGGAAATTTTAATTCATATTTATTTTAATAACTTATTCAGTTTAATAACTGCCAGAGGAAATTTTATGCATAACTCTTGATCATTGACATTGGAGCTTTAAAATGAAGTTTCATTAGACTGTGCCTTGAAAGAATATGTGTACTGTACACTTGAAGGCAATATTTGAAATTTTTATCTGAATAAAATAAAACAATTTCACTCAATAGCTGAGAAGACTCCTTTTATTTAGTTGCTTCCCAGTAGAATAAATATGCTGTTTCCTTAAATTCAAATTGCAAATTGCAGTTTTAGGATTTGCCTACATCTATTGCATCCTGCATGGACACTTATAATACTATATTCTTGGGTCAAAGCACATTTTCTGAATTGTTTACTTTTAGTAAGAAAAGATTGAAACTGTAAACCCAAGACTACTTAATATTCTTTAGAGGCAATTCTGAAATGTATTCTAAAACACTGTCTGTTGTAAAATGAGAACAGGAAACAATTTGTGCAACCACTGAATTTGAAATTATAATTAAAAATTTAATGACACTTCAAGAAAGTGAGAATTTTTACTTTGCCTAAAATATTTTAAGCATAAAAGTACTTTACCACATAAAACAGCAGAAAGATAACAATATTTTAGAATCAGTTAATCTCATATGAACGACTTATTGATCTTAATTTTAAGTAATCAGCTTTTTAAAAATGCAGGCATGATAATCATGACCTGTGGCCATATTTAACCATAGCTGTCATGTGAGTTTCATACAATGTGGCCGAGTTAATAGTCTTAGTATTGAATGAACTTTGCTCCTCTCATAATTCCTTGAGACTTATTCTTGGCCAAAGTATAGGTTGGTAAAAAAAGTTTACAGCAACTTATGTAGAATAGTGCAAAATAAGGTCAAAATCAAAAAGGATATAAGTAATACAAATGTAACATTTCAATGGTGTTTTAGAACAATTTTCTACTGAATAAAGAAGGAAAGAATTTTTGTCTTGTTTTTATTTTATCCTCGTCATTTTTTGACATGAATATTGCTGTATTTTGTTTCCCTCTTAACCTTTTCATTTTTTTCTGGACCATGGCTAGATTTCTCCATCTTTCCAAGCCTCAACTTATGTAACTGTATAATTGGAAAAATAATTTCTTAGAACCTACTCATGATTGTGTTCTAATACAGTGCTGTCAGGCACACAGAAACCTTTGCAGGAAAGGTAATGCATCTTAAATGGCCTACTTTTGTTCTTCCTTTGGAGTTCTATAAGATGTTAAAAGGAGCTCTGCTAAGAAAGAAATACCTACTTTTCTTTTAACCCTTCCTTCTCAGTATTTGTGTGCTGAAATGAACAGTGAATCTTTAATATCTAGCCAGCAATGAAACTCTCCAAAAGTATCTCAAGAAATCTGAGACAGAAAATGGTCAAAACAGAGTAATCTTTTGAACACTTAATGTCTGCCTGCTCTCCCACGGGGACAGGGTATTAGAGAAATTAATGACTTTATCCTCCAGGCACTTTCAGAAGGAAATAATATTCTCATTTGGTTGGCTAAGTACAAATACTTCAGGGGTAGATAATAACTACAAAATACAAGCTCTACAAAATGTCACAGCTCTAACTATTCTTCATTTACAATTGCATTCTCACTGGCCAGTCTGTCAAGACTTTCTTTTTGCCACTGACAAAAGAAGGCACAAATTCGTTTCCTTTCCTCTGCTCTTGCATTGTGTCTATAGAGTATGTTTTAAATAATTAAAAAAAAAAAAAAAAAAACTTCAAGCTATCAATTTTGGGACTCTGGGGTCTACTAATCCCTTTTTTATCAGTAAGCAAAGCAAAATTATTAAATTTGAAGGAACATGTAGCTTATCTTTCTTTGAAATTTATTACCTGAGACCCAGAGACAAAGTTCAGGCCTCATAGGGTTCTTGCCATAGAAACCAATTAAAACAGCTCCTCAGAAAGTTTTTCTTAACCTTTTGCTAGAAAATTATTCTAGTGAAAACTGCTATTGTCAACCTGTTATTTGTTGGACAAAATTGAAACATTCTTATAGATATTATTAGAACCCCAAGTTATTATAGTGAAATGCTGCTCTGATATAGAATTAAGTAGTCAATAAGTGCTCAAAAAATACTCACTTTGCATTGGTTTTCTGAATTTAAAAGCATCCCATTACATGAGACTAAATTTGGTTCTGAATTTGGGTCAGCATCATAACATTTAGGCTAATTTTCCCCCGACGATAATTCGTAGTAGTATTAGCATGTTCTCACACAGTTTAGTTGTAAATATGGGCCTTGGGGAATCTCCGAAGTCATTTCTGTCTCTGTGGTTGGCCAAGTCTTAGAGCTCCTTTTAACTGGCTCTGTGAGTATGGTGGTGGCAAACACGCATAGGAAAGACAGGCTCACCTGGCCAGTGAGGTAAGCAGAGAATTTCAAGCCCTCCAGCCTCTCACATTTGATACAAAAGAAAATTAAGAATAAAAGTAATCAAAATTAAATAAATTCCCTCATAAACAAGTCACATGAAAAATTAAACTGTTCCCAAGTGCTTTCAAAATTCAAGCAATTGAGGATATTTTGATTTAGAAAAAGAATTAACAGGAGAGGAATGGTCCCAAGGTAGACCATAGCATTGCTACCAGCTGAGGTCATGCAAGACAAAGCAAGGCAAAAAACTTCCTAGTAGAAAATGAAGTTGACTTTTCTTTCTTTTTAAATTGAAGCATAGTTAATTTATAATGTTGTGTTAGTTTCAAGTGTGGAGGAAAGTGATTCAGTTATACATATGTTCTTTATCAGCTTCTTTTCCATTATAGGTTATTACAAGATATTGAGTATAGTTCCCTCAAGTTGAATCTTCTTCAATTGTAAGATGAATTATTTGGTAAAATCAAGCATTATATTTTACACATAGTTGAGACTTAAAAATTGATGTAAAAATATAGAAAGATCACCATTTCATATGGCTGTAATTAAAAAAATAATAAAAATAAAAATTGATGTAGGTTAAATGAAGTAATGAAGAAATTTGTGGCTTTAGGTTGCATTAAAAATATTAAGATTCAATTTTGACCAAGTGATTTTTGCTAAAGATTTGTTTAGTTTTACTAACAAGTGTAAGAAAACCCGAAAATATTTCCTTGAAGTTCTGTAAGTATGAGGGCAAAAATTTGTATTACCTTGCTTGTCAAATTCAAGGGCACTGTAAGAAAAGTTATTCTGAGACCTCAAAATAGTTTCAAAAGTTTGAAATTATCACAAACAAAATATTCACATTTTCATTCTCTAAATTGAATAACCAAGTATAAATATATGGTTTTGAAAAATCCCCAAAAAATCCCTTTGAGGGTCTCCAGTAGTAATCCTAGAGAGGCCAGTCCTTCAATTCATCTTGACTCAGAGCCTCTCAACAATGTGCCGGGAACTATTCTTGGCCCTGAGGATAAATTAGTGAAAAAAGTAGAAAATGCTGTCATCATGGAGCATGCAACCTAGTGGGAAAAACCAGAATATGAACAAAATAAGTAACTGAATGATACGGTAAGATAATAAGTACCTCGGAGAAAAATAAACCAAGGAAAGGGATAGAGAGTGGGGGCAGAGAGAAGTGCCTTTCCAAATCTAGTTGTCAGGGATGGCCTCCCTGAGAGGGGCGACATTTGAGCAAAGACTTGAGGAGATAACCTGCCAGGCAGAGTTAACAGTGGGTACCTGAGGCAGCATCCTTCCTGAAGCATACCAGAAAGAACGCGGAGACCAGCTTGATTAGAGTAGAATGAGATAGCACCAGAAAAGTCATTTTAAGAACTTTGGCTTTAGTTTTTGTGACAGACAAAACCATTGGAAGATTTTGTGCAGAGAAGTTTATAACAACTTAATAGTATCTGTCTGACTGGTGTGTTGAGAATAAAAGTAGCCAAGGGTGGAAGCAAAGAGACAGATTAGGAGGCCCTTGAAGTCATCCAGGATTTGGATGATGGCAGCTTGGGTCAAGGCAGGAGAAGCAGAGGTGTGAGGAGTGCTTGTATTTTCGGTATGTTTTGAAGCAGAGCCAGTAAGATTTGCTAGGAGATTTATACGGGGTGTGAGAGAGCACCAAGTCAGTCATGACTCTGAGGAGTGGTTCTCAACTGGGGAGGATTTTGCCCCCCAGGGAACATTTGGCAATGTCTGGTGACATATCGCGTATCACAATTGGGGAGTATGCTGTATGTGTCTAGTGAACAGAGGCCAGAGATGCTGCTAAACATCCTATGATGCACAGAACAGCTCTCTTCAAAAAAGAATGATCTAGCCCCAAATGTCAATGATGTTGAAGTTGAGAAACTCTGGACTAAGTTTTTTGGCCTGAGCAACTGGATAGATGGAGTTGCCAGTAATAGAAGGAGGAATCTGCTCGCAGAGTGGTTTGGGGAGGTGAAACCAGAAGCTCTGCCTCTTTGAGGCGCCTATTAGATTTTCAAGAGACCGATTTCAAATATTACAATGTCATAAAGTAAAAATGAAAAAGTTTATCTGATTTTAAATTATTTTTAAATGGTTTCTTTAGAGATTAAATTCTGATAGAATAGAAATAATGTCTCAAACTATGCCTGTGTTTGAACATAGGTTCCAATACTTCAGATGTAGAAGGAAAGCATGAATAGAGTGGCCATATTAGTTTTATCCCCGCTAACTTTATTACATTATTTGAAATGATATATCAGGTATGTTACATGTTAAATATATTAGAGAATTCTGTCTCATAATTTTGATAAACATGTTTTATAACTAAAGTGCAACAAGGGTTATTAATATGTTTCCTAATGTGTTATAGTTCTTTTATCCCCTTACTCAATGTGATATTTATGAAAAGGAAATCTTCATGCTAGAAGGACTCTGCAAAAACAGAGATTCTGTTAGGGATCTTTCCCATTTACCTTCTTTCCCTATTTTGAATCCCTAGTAACACACACTTCTCTAAGCAGCATTTCTGATAGCTTAGAAGATACTCTTTTGAGGCCATCCCTAAAAATAATTGGTTTCTTTTCACCTATTAGTCCTTCAAAATGACTTCCTTTTTCCTCTGAGTTCAGAATGCTTGCAGCTGAACAAGCAGCTACAAGGGCAGTCTGACTTGTTGCTGGGAAAGTTGGCCCTATTACTTCTCAGCCAGCCTTGGTGGGTTATGCGGAAAAATGGAATCTGCTTAGCCTAAGATTTTAAAGTCTTTTAACTTTGCCTTTGAGTGCCTAAAATTGAATTTCTTAATTAACTTAGTGGTGACTATGCCTCTCATTCTCTCCCTATGTGCATTCCTTTCTCTAGAGGAAGAAGCCAATCAGTAAGTACCTTAGACCTGCCCACTGGCCATGCAGCAGGGAAAATGTAGATGCTAGTGATGGAATTAATTCTCACACTTTAGTTAATGCTGCTCAGTGTTTCTCTTTTTTTTTGTTTGTTTCCAAAATGTCGATTTTTCTCTTCAAATACTGTGTTAAAGTATTTTTTTTTATTCACATATCCCCGTATTCCCTCCCTTCCTTGACTCCTCCCCCCCCCTTGAGTCCCCCCCACCCTCCCCACCCCAGTCCTCTAAGGCATCTTCCATCCTCTAGTTGGACTCCCTTTGTTATACAACAACTTCCCACTGACTATCTATTTTACAGTTGGTAGTATATATATGTCTGTGCTACTCTCTCGCTTCGTCTCAGCTTCCCCTTCACCCCCCGCCCCCTCCCAAACCTCAAGTTCTCCAGTCCATTCTCTGTATCTGCTTCCTTGTTCTTGTCACTGAGTCCATCAGTACCATTTTTAGATTCCGTATATGTGAGTTAGCATACAATATTTGTCTTTCTCTTTCTGACTTACTTCACTCTGTATGACAGACTGTAGTTCTAGCCACCTCATTACATATAGCATCTTCCATGTAAATATAACAAAGCAGCCAGAATAATTAATTCACAGCTACTGGTTTTTATAACCCAGATGTCCAGGGCTGCAAGGAATGCAATGGTGAAACTCAGCGAAGAGAGGGGTTTGGCTGAATTAATTTAAAAGAAAATCTGTACAGGGGGATTCTTTAGAAAGCTGCTGTTAGACATAATTTTCTCTGTTATTTTTAGAGTTTCAATTTCTAGTCCATTTGGTATTTTGAGAGTTTCAATTCATCTTCGCTTACACCACCCTATTAAGGCTTCAGAAATAGAAACAGTCATAGACAAATGCTGTGATGCACGTGGCTTCTATTTTCTTATTTCTTACTAAGATATCTAAATCCAGACATTTGAACAGAAACATTACAAGGATGATTGATGCATGTTACAAACCAAGAAAATTCATTAGAAACATGCACAGATTTTGCAGTAAGTATGTTTTATAACAAAATTGATGTGTGGGTGCATATTCCTGAAATTGAATGTAATGAATAGATAATGTCAGATACAAAATACAGATTGTGACCAGTCAGTAATCAGCAAGGAAGGAAAGTAGTACGGTTAACTGAAATTGAGCAATTGGGGAATGAATCTTTCTAAAGAACCAGGGAAAGAGCAGGGCAACCCAATTTCCAGATTCTTCTGGTTTAACTTTTTTCTTTGGTGGTCAAAAGGAAATAGCCCATAGGCTCTAATCTATTACATCTTGCTAATCAAATCATCACATGGTCTTCCTTTACTTTGTTTCTATAGACTTGTCAACTTTCAGAAACTACAAGTTAGATTTAAATTAATCAAATATAATTTAAATTTCAAACATGAAAGTTTGATTTATCAAATATACAGGTTCTGTCTAACTTAACATTTATTTTATATTCTTCTCCTAACATCCATAAATTATATTGCTGAATTCTGTATCAGTAAGTTAATATTTGTGTTTTTCTGTATCCAGTGTCCTAAAGAATCAAAGGTTACTATGAAAGATGAATAAAAATCAACTAGACTTTTAGAATTCTAGAAAATAATTTCTTAAATCACTTATTAGCTTGTTTTCTGATTTCTTGAGGTTTACAACAATTTTTTAACTACTATTTTTTTCTCATCTGTGTCTAGAAACAAAGAATAGGAAAACACTTAAATTGCAGTTAGAGTTTGGTAACACCTAAAAAGTATTTGTAGTAAGGATAAACAAATATAAAGCTTTCCTTAAGTGGTTAAGTAAAATACCATGAAGATCTTTTAAATGTGGAAAATTTATGCACCTGAAGGCTTATTTAGTTGCTAGTTGGCATAATCTCTTCAGGTGCCCTTTTTGTAGTACTCCTTGATAGCCTGATAGTAAAAAAAAAAAAAAAAAAACAGGATTCAGAGTACAATAAGTGTCTTATTAAAGCACACTTGGCCCATTTTCTCCTCAGTGTTTTAGTTGGCTTACTCTAATCCTTTGTTCATAGACTTTCACCAGACTTGCAATTTGTAATTTTCTCTGTTGTCAGATCAAAGACCATTAAAACAAAATAGAAAACAGCGTATAGTTTTACTCCATTCATTTATCTATGTCATGGCTGGTAACTAAGAATTTACTATGTGCAGGCACTGAGCTAGCCACAGGGGCTACTAGGAAAATAAGACAGACTCTACCCACAAGGAGCTGATGGGGAAAATGAAAGAGAGCAGGGTAGTCAATTATAGTGATAGACAATTGTGGTGCATTTGCAAAATGCTATGTAAATACAGACAAGTACAAGTTATGATAGGAACACATAGAAGGGACTAAGGGCATCTTCCTAGAAGAAATAACCTCTAATCTGAAATCAAAAGATGAGTGAGAGTTAACTAGAAAGAGATAAGAGGTGATTGTCCTTGCAAAGAACCTGAGATTTTGCATATCTTGCTTTGTCTGAGTTTAAGAGAGGGAAGCCTCAGGAAATGACACTGTGGGTATAGGGAAAATGGTCCCTCACGTTGGACCTTGTGATCTAGTCCACATTAAAGAACTGGAAATTGATTTGGAGAACAATGTGGGCTTTTAAGCTGTAAACCAAAGTGTTGGATTTACGCTTCAGAAGGATTGCTTTGGTTCTGGTTTTGGAGAAGAGACGGGAGGAAGGAAGACCAAAGTAAAGGCCATCAGTTAGGAGGCTGTGAAGTAACCAAGGAGGGAGATGTCATGGTCTGAAACCAAGGTGAGCGCTGAAAGTGGATGGATTAGATTTTACGCTGTTTTAGAACTTCTAGCATTGACATGTGTATCCTGTCTTTCCTATGGCTCTCTTAGTAGCCATTTCATCACCAAGTGACAGGATTTGGTCTGGAAAGCTTGGTGGTCACAGCTTCTGACTCAGTGACCGTGCTCCCAGTTCACAGTTGGGTACAAAAAATTCAGAAACAGTTGGGTGCAAAACATTCAGGAATATTGAGCCTTCAAAATCCACCTGTTATACTGGCACCCAGGGAGAAGTGCCTCATAGTTCAGTCTTCACTTCAAGGCAGATTACCTAGAGAAACAACATGATTTTATTTAATTGAGGAAGTCTGACCCTAACCTGATTCAGATTTCAGAGCCATATTGTCAACATATTGTAGCAACACATCTAGTTAAAAATTCGTAACACATTATTTGGAGAATGGGTTATGATAGCAGGTAAATAGACCCATCCTAATCTCTCCAGGACAGTCACACTTTACATTTTGCTAGACACCATCTGAGAAGAGGAAGTTAGAAAGAGAAGTACAGAGACAGTGTTTGATAGCAGGAAGTGCCATTAAAAAAAGAAGAAATGACCACCAATAAAAAAATTTATATGTATGTAATATACATTTTATACACACACACACACACACACACACACACACACGTGTTTAATTTACTTAACTTGTTAGAATTGCAACTTGCCCATGGTGTGTGAAATTATGAAATCTTAATAAGTGGTATCTTAGCCCATTCAGATAGATTATGTGCTTTTTTTTCCTTTTCTTTTCTTTTCTTTTTTTTTTTTTTTGGCCATGCCACGCAGCATTCGGAATATTAGTTCCTTGACCATTCCCTCTGCAGTGGAAGCACAGAGTCTTAACCACTGGACCGCCAGGGAAGTCCCAATTTTAGTCAATTCAAATAAAACCACTCCCAAATTACTGACACTTCAAAGATAGTTATATAGATATACAGATATATAGCTATACAGATATACAGACATATAGATATATAGATATAAATCTGGATTACAAGGTAAAAAGATAGATTGCATTGACCCTGTACTTTCAAACATACAGAACATAGGTTATATGTGATATGTCAGACATTTCAATCCAATCATATATTTTAGTGGACTGAGCTTTCCACAGAAGATAGTGATAGAAAAATATTTTAATGTATCCACTCCTGCACACAAAATTATAACTACAAACACAATAAAATATGTAGATCTTTTCAGTAGTTCAGGAAAAAGAAACCCAGGAGGTTGGCAAGCTAAGTTCTTCACTTGCATAGGAAAATATGTCAACACCCTTTATTGAGGCTTCAGTACAGATCCCCAGAGCACTGACTCCTGGAAGGGAGCCAGGAAAATTAGAAGGAGGCGAGAAGGAATGTGAAGCTGTGGAGAGTAATTTTTGTCTGGGTCGGGATGATGTGACAGCAAATCTGATTCTATCCTAAGAATAATTTCTCCTACTTGAATATTATGTAACTCAGCCACTTTTTTTATCTAGTAAACTGTTAAGTTTGTTTGGATGCATAAAGAAGTTGAACATGGACCAGGGTGCCTGGTTGTTCCAGCAGAGGGAGAGAAGAAGATTGGGAGGTGGGGAAACTCTCTGAGGTTGCCTAGCTAGTATCCTCCCAACATTTACAAGAAGATAGAGTGATCCTATTTGACATTTACTTGACATAAATTGTTAGAATTGCAACTTGCCCATGGTGTTTGTAATTGTGAAATCTTAATAAGTGCTGTGTTAGCCAACTCAAATAAAACCACTCCCAAATCACTAGCATTGCAAACAGAGGAGAAAGTGCCAGGGAATATTAAATTAATACCCTCTCAGTCTCCTATATAATTTACATTCTGAATCCAATCAGCTAAGCAGATGAGAACCTGCACTCACTTCCTCCTTCTCTCTTCCACCCTGTCTCCTTTCTTGGAGAATGGTGTCACCAAACCATAAGGTAGGGAGAAAATGTAATTTTCGGTCATCAGTTCCTACTGATCTAATTCCCATCATTTCTTTCAAATCTACTCACCTTTCCTCCTGCCACATCCTAACTTAGCGCTTAATTCATTCTTTTTTTTTATTATTATTATTTTTAATTTATTTATTTATTATTTTTTTGGGGGGGTACACCAAGTTCAATCAACTGTTTTTATACACATATCCCTGTATTCCCTCCCTTCCTTGACTCCCCCCCACCCCGAGTCCCCTCCACCCTCCCCGCCCCAGTCCTCTAAGGCATCTTCCATCCTCGAGTTGGGCTCCCTTTGTTATACAACAACTTCCCACTGACTATCTGTTTTACAGTTGGTAGTATATATATGTCTGTGCTACTCTCTCGCTTCGTCTCAGCTTCCCCTTCACCCCCCGCCCCCTCCTAAACCTCGAGTTCTCCAGTCCATTTCTCTGTATCTGCATCCTTGTTCTTGTCACTGAGTTCATCAGTACCATTTTTAGATTCCATATATGTGAGTTAGCATACAATATTTGTCTTTCTCTTTCTGACTTACTTCACTCTGTATGACAGACTGTAGGTCTATCCACCTCATTACGTATAGCTCCATCTCATCCCTTTTTATAGCTGAGTAATATTCCATTGTATATATATGCCACATCTTCTTTATCCATTCATTTGTTGATGGGCATTTCGGTTGCTTCCATGTCCTGGCTATTGTAAATAGTGCTGCAATAAACATTATGGTACAAGTTTCTTTGGGGATTATGGTTTTCTTAGGGCTTAATTCATTCTTGCCTGAAAGTTTGCATTGCTTCTCAAACTGTTCCTCGCCAGGAATCTCTTTTTATCACTTGCAAAATTTCCTCCACATTCCCCACAAAGGGACCTACCAACACTCAAGCAGATCATGGCTTTCCCACGTTCACAACCCTTCAGTGGTTCCTAGGACCTAAAGCAGTTCTAAAAGAGGGACATGCACATGATTTGTGAGTGTTTAAGAAAATGCAGATGAAAGACTTCACCCAAGACCTATGAAATTGGAATCGCTTGAGTTAGGGCCCAGGCATGTATTTGAAAAGTGTTCTCTGGGACATATGCAGTTAAGAACAACAGTCCTATAAAATAAAATCTAAATTTCTCTACATGGCGTACAGAGCCCTTCATTATTTGTCCCTTGCCTCAGACATTCTCAGATGTCACTTTATATTTTTGTTCATCAATACTGAACTCCTTTTAGTTTGGGGAAGACATTTTTCTTTTCTATCTAAGTGCCTCTGCACTCACATTCTCTCTGACTAGACTGCTTTTTCCTTGACTTGTCCTACTATCATTCTAAGCTTTGCTTTCCATAAGCCTTTCTGCCCCTCCTAGCAAAATTAAATGCTCTATTTTCTGTATTCCATTATAAAAATTATCATATTACATTTGCTTCTGTCTTTCCTTCCAAAAAATTGAAAATGATATATTTACATTTCCATATTCCAATAATTTGGCTCCAAGTAGGCAGTGAAATAAATATTTGTCAAATGAAAATATGAATAAGCTAATGAAAATGTGAATGAATAGAAATGATCCAACAAAGCTTGTGGATGCGAATGCTGGGAGCTATATATAAACAGAAGTTTTGCTGCAGCCTTTTGTATCGAATCTGTGAGTACAGGGCATCTATTTCTGCTAAGAAGACGCTTCTTTTTCTTCTGGAAAATGTACCACGCGGCAGTACGTTTATGTGCTTGAAACTAGAGCTTTCTGTAAAACTTTTCTTATTCTGACTTCTGAGGTTGGGAAATTATTGTTGAAGACTAGCATTGCCTGTAAAAATGAATACCTGCCGAGGCCTCTACTGAAAGCTAAATGTGCTGCATATATCACTGAACAAATGCAGAGAAATCCCTAAGCTTTTTCTTAGAGAAATCTCAAAGGACCCAGGGTCTGAGGTAAGTGCTTTTTTCCCCATTTATCAACCACATTTACCAACTCTCCTTTTGGGACCCAAGCTTTTTAGTGAAACTTTAACTTATGAAAAGATGAATGAGTTTAATATGAACACACCACAGTTTTCCATTCCTAATGAGGAAACAGGCTCAGGAAACTTTTTGCACATCAGGAGCCCTTCTGTCACTATTCTGATGTGTTTTATGTGTATAAGTGAATCATAAACCATGCGGATTGAATTTCTCTTAAAATTATTTAGCCTTGTGCATAGAGAGAAAGAGCACTGGGAGAAAATCTGAGTGAAGTAGGAATGAAGTAGGGAGAGAAGATGTTTAGTTAAGCCATGTTGTGGCAATATGAGAGGTTTCAATTTCTGGCTGCAAACCTCCCTTGTTTGTGAATTTCCTTTTAACTTGTGCTTTCTTTTAGTCCATCCTTCCTTTAGGAGTGTGTGGATGGTTTCTCAGCTCTCTGGGACTTCATAACTTTGTTCCATTCATGGTGTAAGATAGACATAGGTGTCAAAATGGAGACACCAGATGGGAGGGACTGCGCTTGAGTATCCTTCCCTGACCCACCCCACCCACCCCACCCTTGGTTGGAGTTGCAGAGACTGGTCTTGTCCATCGCCAGCTTAATTATTGCTCTGTATGAGCAGCAGAGCTTGGTTACCCAGTCAGCTGACCCATCTGTCATAGCAGTGAGTTTTGGTGCCAAGAAAAAAGAGAGGCAGACTACTGGTTCCAGTTGGGCTCTGGTGGTCCAGGAAGTAGCTGCTGTGGATGTCTCCATGGCAAGGAAACATTTGCTGCTGAGTCTCAATCAGGATGAGGATTGGCGGGAACCTTTAAAGACATTTGGAAAGTGGAAATGGAAAATACTGAATTCTAGCATTCAGGGGCCAGCTGCCTCTCTTTGTATAATTAAATATCTCCCCTACTGAGTGCTTATTTTCTTTACGTCTGGTAGTTTGCTGTTCTGCCACCATAATGGTGCAATGGCATGCTATCTTTGACAGTACATTGAATTTGTGTCATCCTTTCTCTAAGGGCACTGGATTTTTTTGTAGACATGTAGTTCATTTCTCCTTTCTGGACCCAGAGGATGTGAGTTTCCCCTTTGCGTAGCTTGCCAATGGCTGTGGTGTGCTTTTGATAGAGGAAGCGGGAGGAGAGATTTTCCTTTAACAAGATAAAGATGAGCTTATACAGGAAACATGTTCAGTCTGTAGCAGCTGTGTTGACCTCTCCCTTCCTTTTGCTTAAGTTCTTCTTCCCTTTAGTGGCCTGGATTTGAAGGTTCTTTGCTGTACACCTGCATTTGTGCTGTCCTTATTTGGGACAGTTCTTCATCCCCCTTTATAATGATATAGAAACTTATCTGCACATGGTTACCTATGTGCAGTTCCTTTTAAATGATGGACATAATTTATTGTATAATTCTTAAAATTTGGTACTGTTTCATATTTATTTCACAGCTGAATTTTAATTACTTTTTATGATTTTATTTCAATTACTTCATGGTGTGGGAAATGAAACTTCTCAGTGTTTCTCTCTCTGGCCTTTCCTTTGTGCCTTCTGCTCTGTTCTAAGAGTGCAATTTTCAGGATGTGAATGAAAGAGAAAGAGGAGAAAGAAGGCTCCAATTCAGACAGGGAGAGCTGGAAAAGTGCTTAGAGAACATTTTAGTACAACTATTTCACTTTACAAGTGGGGACATCTAAGCATTGCCTTGAGTTACTCTAGAGCTGGTAAACTTGGTCTTGTGCACTTAGTCACCTAAAGTCAGAGACTTTTCCCTTTTAACTGCAGGAGCCATATTTTTAGAACCCTCAAATCTGGTTCCCTGATCTGGCCATGCTCTTTTTAAAACATATGTGAATTTACTTATATAAAAAACTTATAAAGGTTTACAAAGTCATATTTTGTTGCATAGCTTATATAATGGAAATAATGACATTACAAGAAATCTGTGTTCATTGAAAATCTGAAAAAGTGAGTCAGTGTTATTAATGCACAGAATCTCATGATGTCTTATCATAGCCTGGCCTCCAAGCTTACCCAATAAGTTAGCGGCATCTGAACTAAAACCCCAGTCTATAGATTGGGACAATGGTTCTTATCTATAGCATTCATCAGCTAGAAAGCAGATCCAGTAGGTCTGGAGTAGAGCCTGATAATTTGCATTTCTAATACTGTTCCTAGATGCTGTTGCTGCTGCAAGACCAATGATCATTCTTTAAGAACCTCTACTCTAGCAGAAGTAGCAGGTTTTATTTCTGTTATCACCAGACTAATTATAAGGGGTTAAGCAGGCAAATTCAACTAGTCTTGCTGAATGACCTCTTTCAATATTAAACTAAGATTATTTATTGTCTAATGTCAAAGGTATACTCATCTTTGTAAGGCTGTTATATCAACTGTTCCATTTTATCACCTATCCCAGAATAATACAAAATCTCTTTGATATGTGGTCATACCAATATTATATCTTCCTTTATACTTTACTAAATAAATACATATATACCTTATCTATGTCAACATCCCTTTAAAAGTTGCCATAGCAAATGTTATTTTGCACATTCTGTAGATTAAAAAGCTGTACCTTGTCTAAGACCATATGTGACTTGAACTCACAAAGCTGGTAAGTTCAGAGATGGCAAGGATTAGAACTCAGTTTTTCTGGCATTCTTCTGACAGCATAATAGTGAAAACTGATGAGCTAATGGCACCCTTCATTGTCATAAAAGACGCGTCGGTCTGCAAAATATTGGCTATGCAGGATATATGCAGGTGAACCCTGTAAACCTTGAACTAATTATTCATAGTTCAAGACTCTTGAATTGACCCAAAGGATCAGCCTTGAGGTAGGCATTTTGTTACTCTTTGAGAATTTCTAAGAGATGATGGGGCCAAAAATAAAGCCAAAAACAGCTGCAAATAAATCCACATCTAGCCAATTAGAGTTGTACAGAACTATTCACAGGTGCTAAGAGGGGAGCTGTTTAACAATGTGAAATCAGAGGGTTAAGGCTGAAAAATCTTCATGGAGGTTATTCTTGAGCAGTGTTTTGAAAAGAATAGATGTGATGTGGTTTGCGATAGAAGAGGAAAGGGCACTTCTGGTGAGAAAAAAGGAAGTAAAGGTTGGTTAGCCTCCTTCCTTGGCAGGAGTGAAGACCGAAAGATACAATTGTATGTTAGAAGCCAGCTGAAAAAGCAAGATGCATCTGCCCCTGGGATACTCAGCTAAGATAGTAGTGAATATAAGCAGAGTTTCCTTAATGGAAGTGAGGCAAGAGTCCAAATAAGAAATGCAAGCTGTATCATCTGCCCCCCTTACTAGTCCTCTCTGAATGTTTTCTAGAGGAAAGTGTGTTTATAGGGAGATTTGGCATGCATCCTGCAGTTGTGAGAAGTGACATTAACAGACAAGGTGACTACAAAGTAGCTGGCAGTATGTTGCATTGGTCAATGTGTGTGTAATTCCAGACACTGCACTGGCCAAAAGAATCTGGAAAGTTCTGTGAGAGACTGGATTGTGGGGGATCCATTTCTGGATATCCTTCTAGCAGAAAACTTCCTGTAGGATTTAAAGTTGATGAGACCAACCTTCCGCAAATAGCAGATGCCACCGGTAGAAACTACCAGCTCCTGGAAAGGTGATGACAGTGAGGCTAAGGAAGAATTGCAATTACTTAAGGACTCTCTAGTGACTCTGAAGTGTGCATTTTGCTGCACTTGATATTATGTCGAGCTGATGAAACAAAGCTGCCTCAATATTTGAACATGCCCCTAATGTTTACATGTTCCTTTCTACCTTCAGTCATGACACAGGATCGTCAGATCCAGTGCTATTCACGTGGAAATGTGTTTGCTTTGAGATGTGTATCTGACTCCCACTCCGAACCTCAGCATCTGGGGCAATATCCTGCATATAGTCCTCATTTTGTGGCCCTGTCTCCCACTGTTAGGTAAAAGCTGCCTGGCAGACTACAAAGTTAAAATGGAGAATAATGCAAAAAGTTTCCTAAGTTACAAATAATTGATGATGATTATAAAATTGATGGTAAGTTTTCATTGCGTAATTTGATTGATACGGCAGTTATCATAGCAGCCTTGAACAGAATGCTCTTGTGAACAAGATAATTTCTCACCGAGTCTGTTTTTGCATAAATATTTTAAAATGAAAGGCATAATAAATCTGTCCAGAGCATGCACACAGTGGGCTGCCAAACCTGCCACCTGTTTAAGGTTTTAATGAACGCTTCCGCATTCAACAAAAAGCCGTATCAAATTAGTGCTGACATTTTGCTCTGCTGCTGCCTTTCGTATTCCAGGAATTCTGAGAGATCATCTTGCAAAATCCTCTGAATGGAGGACACATTTTTTCATTAGAATTCAGCCACAGATGTTAAGCTAGCTCCCCCAGATTCGCATTTACGTCTGCAGTTCGCGATTAGGACTCGGGGCTGGGGAGTTAGAGGCAGAGTTAAGAGTGTTGGGTGAGGAGAGTCAGAACACCAGGGAAGTGGAAAAAGTACTGGACAAGGGGCCAAGAAACCTCAGTGTCTGTCTTGGTTCTCCTGCTTTATCTGGTGGCCTGAGGGTCCGCTGTGGGAATGGACAGGGCCCGTCGTGGGTCTGGAGTCCGGGAGAGTGAGGAGCAGAGTCATGGGGAAGACGAGGCTGTGCAGTGCCGGAGGGGGCCGTGCTCGCCCACTCACCTGTGAAAGTCTTCCCAAGCAAACAGAGCAGGGTCATCTTGTTCCCTAAACATACTGCCCTTTAATTCTGTCAGATGAAGCCGTTGTTGTGAAGTATAATAGCATGTTAAGGAAAGGATTCCTATATTTCCCATCCCAGGGTCCTTAAATGACACAGGTGCCAGCACTCTGAAAAAGGGCAGCACGTGAAAGAAGCAAACAGAGCTTCTGCCTCCTGGAGGCTCAAAGAAGGGAGGCTCAACCACACAGGGGCAGGACCCTTCCTGGGGCAGAGCAGAGCACTCACACTGTGGGGAAAGGAGGATTTTGTGCAGGCTTTTTACACCAAGCACTTTTGCTACTGAGCAGCATGGAAAACCTCTGAATCCAGAGCTTTGATTAAATAAAGGGCATTAGCAAAAAACACACGTGTGGGTCATTGCTTTTCCTTCTGCTCTGGTCTTTTCTCTTTATCCTCCTCACAACATCTTAATGAGCTTTTAATCCTCCATTTTTATGTTAGCATGTTTATACACAGAGATTTATCTTGTACTCCTGACCTTGGCAGACAGTCCGTGGTTTATATGCACATTTGAGGGGCGGAGGGGTTTCAAATGTGCCACTCAACCTGGTTAGGCACACAGCCTGTACCTCCCTGCTGTCCCTCAGGGTGACAGCCAGGGAACAATGGGCTTAATTAGCCTATTTCACATTCAGAATATATTTTCCAGCTAGCCTTTGGACCTGGCAGGCCATTAAGGATGTATCCATTCCTGCTGCTGCTGTTGATGGTGAAGTGAGTTTTTAACCATGAACTGTTGTGCGTCCTCTGATAACATTTCAAGGGTAAAATCCCTTTGATCTTTTCATTTCTTTTAATAGTGATCCCTCCAAAGGAATAAAGCCCAGGTTCGCTAGCCAGCAAGTGATGCCGCAGGTACACATAGTCTATTTCGGTCAAGGAGACACAATTTATCAACTGTCAAGAAAACAGACATGAGCCAACCATGTGTTGATATTATGTATTATTTTTCAATTTTGTAGGCTGTTTTTTACTAAATTATTTTGAAGGGGTTATTTTCACGTGTAAAGCAGTATCAGAGTTCAGCATAATCAGCAAGAGATCTAGGTCCAGTGCCCAAATTTGTTTTTATTTATAATACTAACAAAAAGAATTTAAAAGTCATATAATAAAAGGAACAAACAAAACATTAAAACAAGAGCCAAATAATAAAGACAGTTGGAGGAGTACAATTAATACCAGAAAGCTTGGGCTTATTTAGACTGTAATTATAGATACTCATGGTTGCAAAGGACTGTGAAATTGGGTAGTATCAATTTCTCAGACTACAAATGCAGTGTTAAATACAATGTAACTACATTTTTATATTATTCATATTAATCTGAATTTCAAATTCCTATTCTGACTGATAGTCAAGGCATGAATCACACAACTCTTAGCTATTTTTAGATTTACAATCAATTGAGACAGGATTTTCGTTTCCCATCCTTGTCTCCAGAACAAGCACTGTGTTTTCTAGGAAGTACGTGGAACCATAGCATCTAGAGAGGTGCCCAGACCCTGTTGGCATCCACTCCAATGGAAATCATTCTTTCAGAGAAATCATCTCTGCACACTAGTATCTGCTATGATAATGTCCTGTGTCTTCCTGGTCTCTGATCCTCAGTCCATGAGTTTTCTAATTTTCTGTCTTCCTCAACCACATTTCAAACCCTCTTCACTCTCAGCTAACTCCAGTGCCTTCCTTTGAGACACGAAGAACATGTTCCCTGAATCCCTGCTCCCTGAATCCCACCCTCTGCAGATACATCACCATTCTGGGATGGAGTGAGAAACCCTACCCCTTGCCTTCCAGACAAACTGACCTTGAACCTAAGCTCAGGGATGTCAGGACACAGGGTCCTTTCTCTAAGAGTCTTACCAGTGTCTATCTCTCTTGTTTTTCCTTCAGTTCTTCTCTCCCATTACAGGTCCAAGTTTATATTTTTAATGTGGCTGAAAGTAGAAATAGGGAGTGGATAAGAGGAAATATATTGGTTCTGCCTACTTGAACTTTCTGTCATACTCTTGTCCTGAAGCTTTTAAACTTTGCTATTCATTTGAAGTTTCCTCTCTGATTCTACTCCCTTCCAAGGAGATGATAGAGTCCTTCTAGTGGCCCAAATGAGGGAGCTCAGGAAAAGTGCATCATCAACACCTATATCATCCAGGCACGGTGATATCCAATGCTATGAATCTGGTTGACAAGAGTAGTACCAGATGACTGTCTGGCCTCTGTTTAAACAGTCCCATTGACAAGAAACTACTGACATCCAGTAGTTTCCCTTTCTGTCTTTGAACAACTCTCATTGACATTTAAAATTTTTCTTTCTTTTATTACTGAAATATATTTCCCTGTGGATGTTCTTTTTTTCCTCCATGACTATCCATGGCCCAACATCTAATTAGCTGAAACTGAAAGGCAGTTAAAAATAATTTTTAAAAAGCCCTGCCTACCTCCCAATGCATAATCAACATTTCATTGAATATCATACTGCCAAAGTAAACTACAGATTTGGAATTGTGTTACTAAATTGAAACCAATTTACACTGAGAGCCCAGAATGTACCAAAGAAGTTTCATGTGTCTCCTCTCATTCAACTCTTAATGGTCCTAGACTGTGAGTTCCAGGGGATAGGAACTATGGCTTCTTCATCCCAACATTGAGCATCCTACTCCTAGTATGTACTTGCACAGTACTTGAAATTTGTGAGGTAAGTGTTGTTTTGACATGTTTCAGAGTAAACTGAGGTTCAGAGAGGTTAAGTGACCAACTCAGAGTCACACAGGTAGTAAAGTGGAAGAGGCAAAATAAAACTGAAGTACTCTGAACCCGTGTGCATGGATAGCTCTCTCTTCCTCATTGTTTGGATGGTTATAACACTGCATATATCATGAGTTAGGATGTATATTTTGAGTATCATAAGCTCCCCAAAGTTTAACAGTCCCCTCTAACAAGCATGAAAAAAATATCAGTTGTGAGCTTTCCTCTTTATAGTTTCCTGACACTTTCCTAAAATGAAGAATAAATACTATAGAGAGGACTCTCAGAGCACATCTTGTTTAAAAGATGGTCCTGGCATTCAGGAGTGTGTCTTGCATGAATATACCAGAACGTTTATAGAAGACTTACCATAGAATTTTCTCGAAACTCAGCAGACAGCCTTCCAATATGTAGAAAAACTTCCATGATAATTTTAAGACTCGAAACTAAAATGATGTCCTAACTCTTCCCAAATCTTGCTTTCTGAGAATCTTTCCCCTTTTTTTATTGGACAATGAGATTTAATAAGAACAAGTGTATTGTGCTCTAAGAAGCTGATCAGCCCAGCTGACTCCAGCCTGAGCAACTTGACAATCCTATGACTCAAGTCTAATTTGAGGTTCCCAGTGAACAGAGATTTCTGGTTTTGTTTCAGATGCCAGTAATCTTTTTCCATGTTCCTTCCTCCAAGAAGCACCCACAAACCTAACCACATAATGAAGAGCATTTGATACAATTAAACATGATGTAAGTTCAAGAAAGCCTTTGTTAACTCACATGACATTCAGGGCTCCACTTTCTTCCCAGGGCTTCGGTCCTGTTTGGAACGTTGGAGCCAGACATGGCTGGTCAGTAGGAGATAACAGCTTCATTGAGCTCTCTGAATGCATCTGGAAATTACAAGCTCACCCCAGAGAATGCCCATTTTTTCTAGGAAGGAGGCCGAAGAATTTATATGTGTGAAACTTAAATGTAGCAATTTAGAAAAATCTATGTGTTCAGATCCCATTTGCAAAATAACAACAGGTAACAGCTCTCACATGACCTTCATGGAGGAAATCAAACTGTCCAAGTTGGACAGAAGTTATAGATCAGCCTTGTTAGTATGTGTTTATTATTCATCCCTTTATTTCCATCTTAGTGGTACTTTCAAATCACTAGCAAAAAGCTTTCTTGTACAAGAGTAGGGAAAAATAAATGAAATATTGTAGCTGATTTATTGAGCACTTACTATGTATTGGGTGCTGTTCAGAAGAATTTATATGGAGTATATATTTTAATCCTTAAAATATCCATAGAATATAGGTACTACTGTGACCCTCATTTTCTACATGAGAAACTAGGGAAAGTCAAGAGATTTGCTCAGGGTCGGAAACTGCTATAGAGCCCAATTCAAATCAGTCTGTCTGATTCAAGTCTGAGCTCTTAACCACAATGTTTCACTCTGCCCTAAAAGAGGATCTGTTTCAGGAAACATTCACCAAGCTGAGTAGGACAGTGTCCTCTAAGTACCAGTAGCAGTGGTACATTGTCACTACATTAAAATAAAAAATGTACAGAAATTTAACAGCCACAGATAGATACGTATCCCTGATTACACAAGTATCCCTGTGTGACTTTACAGTTAATTCAACAGAGTGCTCTAATTTGAATATATATGCTAATTTACTGTATTACCGGAAAGCCTTAGTATATTACTTGAATGGGAATGGCAGCAGTTGGCATTGCCTCAGACTTACGCATTTTTACAAAGCAGAGGCAACAAGGCTTCATCCTGTGAACGCTGTCGAATAAGCTGAGGGAAATTAAAGGCAGCCACTCTGACTCTTCCAGCTCTAGTGGACTTCTCACAGGGCCATGATGCAGACCAAACTGCATTGTTTGGGGAACCAGCAAGAAGAGAGATGCTAGAGGTGCTATGGAAATGCACAATCATCAGTTTAGCCTCCAGAAACAGAACTCAAGAAGTTGCCTTCGAGGACTGCAGAAGTTCAGGGTTGGAGCTGAATAGTTGAAAGAAAAATATTCCTGCCACTTTATGTGGTTCTTTGAACCTTTGTTGAATAGCACATTTACCTCCTCTTGATAGACCTTCAAGAGCAGGCACTGTGAAAACTACATGGATGCCTTAGCAGTATTGGACTTTGGGCAAAGGAGTCAAGATAGAAACTTTTCCTTCAAGAACTACTCCTTCAAGAAGTAGCATCACTCCTGTTTCTCACCAATGTAGCCAGTGGATCTCATGCTTATCTAATATGTTAAACACTTTAAAGACACATAATATGTATTTGCTCATGAATCTCCCATTACCAGAAAAATCGCTGTCCCTTCTGTGCCTGCTACATTCCAAGAAATGAGGGAAATTATAGGTTTCTGTGCCTATGCTGATCCACAGATAGCAGATCAGAGCTGAGATGAGCCAAGCCCACTACCCCTCACTTCCCTTGACTTCGTTACCAGTTCTCACCTCCCTCAATTTTGTGTGTTTGTATGTGGAGAGCAAAGAGAGACAGACAGAGACAGAGATAGAGATTGGGGTAAAGAGGAAGCAATGAGTCTTGATAATAAAAAATGGCAGTTCTTATAGATATAACTCGGGGTATCTTAAGGAGGATGATAGAGGAGGGAACCTATATTATGTCCGTTAGAAAACTTCCCATCTGTCAGCACATTCTTACATAAATTCTCTCACACATTGTAATGATGTGGAATTATTAAATTCTATCCCTGTCCATGAAGGTAAAAAAACTGCTCTTAAAAAACCTCATTTTACAGACAGGTCTGGACCATGATCTTCCAATTGTTTGATTACTCATTTAACTTATCCACTTATTCAAAAAAATATTCGAGCTAATTTTTTATTAAAACATGACCTCTGTTAGAATAGGTGCCCTGGATTATTATAAAATACTTTAAAGTTGTTACACTTTGTAACATTCAAGCATATTACCTTTTAAAATACTTTTTTATTGTGATTAAAACACATAAGATGAGATCTACTCTCAACAAATTTTGAAGTGTACAGTACAGTATTATTAACTCTATGCACAATGTTATACAGTAGATTTCTAGAACTTCCTCAACTTGTGTAACTGAAACACTACACCCATTAAACAGCAGCTCCCCAACTCCCCCTCTTCCCAGCCCCTAGCAACCACCATTCTACTTTCTGCTTTTATAAGACTGACTACTTCAGATACCTCATATAAGTGGAATCATGCAGTGTTTGTCCTTCTGTGACTGGCTTATTTCACTTAGCATAATGTCCTCAAGGTTCATTTCTGTTGAAGCACATGCCAAGATTTTTTATTTTCTAAGGTTGAATAATATTCCATTGTACATGTATATCACATTTTCTTTATTCATGTAGCCACTGATGGACATTTAGGTTATTTCCGCCTCTTGGCTATTGTAAATAATGCTACAATAAACATGGGAGTACAAATATATCTTTGAGATATTGTTTTTAATTCTTTTCAATAAATACCCAGAATTGGAGTTGTTGGATCATATGGTAGTTCTCTTTTTAATTTTTGAGAACCCTTTGTAATGTTTCCCATTTTACCAACAGTGCAGGTGCACAAGGGTTCCAATTTCTCCACTTCCTCACCAACTCTTATTTTTGTTTGTTCGTTTGTTTTTGTTTTTTAATAATGGCTATCCTAACAGGTGGGAGCTGATAGCTCATTGTGGTTTTGATTTGCGTTTCCCTGATAATTAGTGATAAAACATTACATTTTAATTTTTAAAAATTGTAATTACATCCAGAGAACAAATCCTGTATCTATATATCTCTACTTTCCAAAGTCATTCATTCTTTGACATGAGAAATGGTGTGTGCTCCTTGAAATGGCCTTCTAGCCTGCTTCCTGTGTTGTAGAAGGTTGAGAATCACAGGTTTCATTTGATTTCATGCTGTAGCTTATCCTTGTCTGTCCAAACTGCTATAATTTCTAAAACGTTGTGGGCCCTCAGTGTATCATGTTATAATCCATTTGATTAGACAAAATCTGCACCTACATTTCTTTCTGAGCCAGGCCCTTCTATACCTTGGATGGAGAGTCGGAGTGCTGACAGACAGTGTTTAGTTAATGGTCTACAAGGTAAACCCTTAAGATTCTTAGAGGCTCTTTTAACTAGAAAAAAGGATCTGAGTGTCGTGTCCCTGAGGTGCTCAGATGCTGTACTGCACACCCTTGAAGCTTTCTGAGGTTTCGACAAACATCTCACACTTTTGAGATGTTTACTGCTTGACTGGTGGTGTTCTGGATTTGCTATTTGCCCTGAGGATGTTTCTTACTTTGTGATCTTTTGTTGCCTAGAGAAACTGGGGATTATAAAAACAGTTTCATTAGTAGTTCTCGCCTTATTTATATTCTCTAAAGTCTTCTTTATAGTAGTTTTTTTAGTTTATCTTTTTCTAGACGTACATTATCATAAGTAGATAAAAGAAAACAGTTAGCACTTTCAACATTCTGCCTGAAAATCTTAGTGAAATCCACCAGTTCATTAGGCCTATATTTTTTATATCTTGTCAATGGTACAGTGTTGCCAGATACTCTACCACTGCCTAACTAGCATTATCTTTTCTCCAGCTTCCTATTTCCTCACTGTCTTTCATGCCCCCAACCCCCAACAGAAGTCTCTTTGAAGCCCTTCTGGCTTCTGCCAAAGTCAATGCTACGTGTTTTAGGTTGTTGTTACAATAGCCACTGAATTCCGGGTACCACTTTATGCTTCTGTTATATGTCACTGCAAACTATCCCAGAATTCAGAGGCTTAAGACAACCATTTTACTGTGTCATGATTTCCTGGGTCAGAAATTTGGACAGTTTGGCTGAACGATTCTTTTGCCCCAGTTGACCACAACCACAGTCACTTGGTGGTATTCATTGGTGGATGGGCTGGTCTGGAGGGTTCCAGACAGCTTCATTCACGTGTCTGGCACCTAGGTGCAGACAGCTGGCCTCCGTCATGGCTGTGTGAGCTCTCTAGCATAGTTGTCTCAGGCTACCTGGTAGGTTTCTATAGAGGATCAGGGCTCCCAGAGAGGGTCCCAATAGAGAATATTTCACAAGTTCAAAGCAGTCATAGAGCCCACCTATATTTAAGGGAAAGGCCAAACACTTCATCTGTTGCTGGGAAGAGTGTCAAAGAATTTATCCCCATATTAATCACACCAAATGATGGTATAAGAAATCATAATGAGTCAGTAAGGAATAAAGGAAACGGAGCAGATACTTACTAGAGAAAAAGGCACTATTAGGTTATAATCTAAAAATTTGTTAAATTCAGTGTGTGAAGTGAATATGCTCTATTATCAAACCTCTTTGACACAACAAATGCATATAAGCTTAGGAACTTTACTTGTATTTTTCCAGAGCAAATCATGACAGAGAAGTGTTTACCAAGGAAATTGAGCCCCTGGTGACTGCTTGTATTGATTGACTTTTTAAAAAATACTTATTTATTTGTTGGCTGCATTGGGTCTTCGCTGCTGCACACGGGCTTTCTCCAGTTGTGGCGAGTGGGGGCTACTCTGCGTTGTGGTGTGCGGGCTCGTCATTGCTGTGGCTTCTCTTGTTGTGAAGCATGGGCTCTAGGTATGCAGGCTTCAATAGTTTGCAGCATGTGAGCTCAGTAGTTGTGGTTTGCAGGCCCTAGAGCGCAAGCTCAATAGTTGTGGTACGCGGGCTTAGTTGGTCTGTGGCATGTGGGATCTTCTGGGACCAGGGCTCGAACCTGTGTCCCCTGCAATAGCAGGAGGATTCTCAACCACTGCAACACCTAGGAAGTCCCTGATGTGACTTTTAATGAAAGCTCCCAAATTAACTTCTAAGGAGGTATATACTATTGGAAAGGTTACTCAGAATATCTTGCAACAGATAATACTGACAGGCTAGAGAGCGGTGTGTGTGTGAGCTGCCCTCTCATGCTTCTCTTTGTGAAGAATCCTCTGCATACATTAAACCAGTCCTTAAGCCTGGTTGCTTATTGAAAAAGAGAGCCTAACTTTGAAATCCAAATACACTTGTGAAATTGGAACACACTTTTGTTCGCCAGTGTGTTAAATTATAAGGCTACACCCAGCAGGGAGGGTGGGAAATACTTTGAAAGAAGAGGATACCATTTTTACCAAAGTTATTGTGTTGTATCAGTCAGTTAGTCTTATCTGCTTCAGACTTTTGGCCACCAAATATGGGCATTGCAAATATTTTCAGAAAGATTTTTTACTAGGAAGTAGGTGAAAGAGCCCTTGCCAAATGTAGGAATTTTTCCACTAACCTCTTTGCATCTCTGCCAAGTATTGCCCCTTGTCAGTATACAGATGGGACTGGGGGAAAGGACCATACATTTATCAACTTCTAGAATAATTTCCCAAATTCTAATTAGATAGACAGATGATAGGTGGATAGATAGACTGATTGATAATTTTAATTAAAATTTGTGTTTAGGGAGAAATCAGTAGGAAGAAGTTTTGAAATTTTGCAGAGAAGTTAGTTTAGGAAACAGATTGGTGCACTACTTGGTATATTTGTTTATTTATACCTAGCTTTTGCTTTTCCTTAAGTTCTGAGAAACTAGGGGGTTGCTCATATAGGAGAGAATCATCAGCTGTTAAAGCAGGAGGGACTTGGAGATCAACTAGGTGGTACTGGAAGAACAGGGGACCTGGAGTCAAGGCTGTCCAGAGCACAAGTCAGAACCCACTGATTCTGCCAAGCAAGCTCCAGTGGAATAGGAGTTCTATCTGTCTTTTTCACCAGTGGTGTGCCAGGTGGCTTAGAGCAGTACAGCTGCTTTCTGAATTAAAGTTTTTGTATTGCAATTGAAGATTATAATGCTACTGGTATTGATTTTTGTAATCTGTAAAGGACTAGAAAATGTACTGTTTGGATACATGGTGAAAAGGCCTTCTTAGTCTTAAACAAACTATATTTGTCTTGCCTTTCTTTTTCTCCTGCTCTCACCATGTATGCATGAGTGTGTGTATGTGCTTCACATAATAAATACATGCATGCATAAATACATTTACATGCATATAACTATGCATGTTTTTCAGTTTATCTTTAGCTTTCACGTTACAAAAAAACATATTAGACAAGTATATGTAAATATTAAAGAATTTCCTTTCCCTAATTCTATAGATGCATCTTCATCTTAGTATTGATATTCAACTATAATTCTTGTCTTAAATAAATCTCCTCAAGTACTGAATTAGCCCCACACATCATACACTGAGTGGTCAGGTTTTATACAAGGTATTAAAGGTAGGTAGCTAAATACAAAGCCAGTGTTGAGCTTAGTTAAGAAAACAACAATTCATGTGAAGGTAAAATGATTGCCTAACACCCCAAGATGTATTTTAGGCCAAACCTATAGGTTTCTATTTGTGAGTTTAGCAGAGAATCCAAACCCCCAGGTGTCATATCCACTGTAAGCTCTTAATATTATATGAGTATTTTTTGACTTATTTTGTACTTCCCACGGTGAAAAGTAAAGCAAAACAATATTTTGTTTCCGCAATCATCCATCTCTACGTAAAAGGCGAAACGATGCTAATACAAGACTGTGCTATTTCTCTGCCCTCCTCGAAGACCATGGCTCATATTCTCCTAGGAAATGCATAGTAAAGACAGGGTTTGTCTTCACCTAAGATGTTTGTCTATAACATGAACGTGGAGAGAGTTTAGCTACTTCTGGTTCATTTATCCACTTGAAAAAGGTCAAAAACTGAAACGTACCTTAGTGTAATCAGGTAAGTGTACCTTAGTTGTATCATAGATGAGAAAAAATCAGATTTTTTTCTGAAGTATCTCTTTATAAACTGGCAACCTTCTATTTTGAGCTAAAATCCCATTGTCATAGCAAGTATGGAAATTAGTGAAGAATTTGTGGTTTCTTTGGTTATCACTGACGCTGAAATATTGAAATTAATATGTTAAAATTCCAAAACTAAGTAAATCACACCTAAGTCATTCGATGGTCTGTAACAGCAGGAAGTCAAATAAATTAGAGATGAATGTTTTCAAATTAACTGATATTAGTTAATATTCATTAGAGTAAATCCATTTAATTTCCTCTTAGTCAGTTTTATTTGAAAAGGAGTAAATTAATTGGTATAATATATTACGCAGTGTTTACTAGACCCTGCCACCAATCCCCAGCACATACAGTACTCAAAGCAAATACAGTTCCATAGAGGAACTATATTGATAGAGTATAAGTTGGATTTATCTTCCTGAAGGAAATATATTGACAAAGTTAAAAATAGTTTGTCAACTAGAGGAATGGACAGTTTCCTTTTCATCTATGTTTAGACATATACAGATAAAAGATGATATAGCATTTTGGAGAAAGAATAACATTGCCAGATATTAGGATGATTTTAATTTTTCATAATATATGAATTAAGTGGAGAGTGATGGATCGCATTTGGAGCCCAACAGCTTTTTATTTGTATTGAACATGAGTGTTAAATGCCTTATTTTAAAGTTCCTAAAAGAGAATATGTGTTGAGTATATTTGTTTTTTTTCTGCTCCAACACCAGCTTTTACTAGAATCTAGCATTCAGATTGTAACTTAAATAATAGGAAGAAATACATTTACACAATATTTTTACCAGTCGAATAAGGAAAAGGCAGATATATATTCAAGAAATATCAACCCTATTTGGAACCCAATAAGCTGAATGATTTATCTGAATCATTTCAGATTCACAGTTTGTTCATCTCCAATTTTAATGCCCGTAATGGTTTTGTGTTATTTTAAGTTAGGTATCCTTTTATACATTTTTAAAGTTTGCATTAAATGACAACTTAGTTTGTTGAAAAGGGTTCACTGACATCACATGTGCAAGCACTTTATTTCTCAAGCAATTTTTTTCAACTGAACTCACAACTGGATTGTACTCATTGTGAATAAAAGTACCCAACCAGTCATCCTCATGACTAAGGCAGGGGCTACTCTGTCAGCTGGGCAGAAGCAGGAGCTGCCTGAGTCCCTTGTTGACTTATATAAAAGAATACTGTGCAGAAATGATGAGACAGACAGAGCATTTATCAAGTTGTTGAGGACCTCCTTGTCCTGCCAATGGAAAAAGAAGAAGTGAGAAGGATGGGTAATGAGAGAAGAATTTTCCTAGTAGGATGTATTTGGAGTGCAGTTTGGATGAAGACTAGGATGATAATATCAATGGATAATAAATGTGCTACAGTAGAAAGCAGAAGAAAAGTCCCCTTTGAGCCACAGAAGATCGTTGGAAGATAAATCAACATCAGCTAGTGAGGAAAGGGCCTTTTAGTTTTATGTTGTTTTCCAACTCAGTTAATCAATCGCTATGGATTTGTACTATTAACGAACATTTACTGATTATTATGTACAGAGAACTACTTTGTCCTTAGCATTGGGCTACACTGTAAAGAAGTTATGAAGGATAATGTCCCCCTGCATCTGTACCCAAGGAGCTTAAATATCTAGTTGTGTGCAGAAAAGAAAAAAAAAAAAGACATGCATGAAATCAGTGAACGTTACTTAGATAACATAGCACACTGCTGTGGCAATAAGCTCAGTTGTACAATAGATAGCAGATGCGATAACATAAATATGTTCATATGTTCTAGAAGAGAGGTTAACAAATTAGATAAAATGGGAACTATCTGGGCTTAGTTTCTGAGGAAAGAAATGGTGGAGAAGATAGAGTTTGAGCTTTAAGTGTGGGTCAAAGTTGAAAGTAGGCTATGAGAGGAAGGGCATCCCAGGTTGAGTGAAGAGCGTGAGTAAAGCATAGAAGGTCAACATGAAGATGCTCTAGGTGGGGGGAGAGAAGATGGAGGCAAGCGGAAAAGGGATGCGTGCCCTGACTGGAGATGATAATAGATGTTGAAGAGAAATTAAAATCAAAGTTGGGAGAGCCCAAGTTGAAAAAGCTACAAAACTGAATGGAAATGCTGAGTCCTTTATTTCGTTTTATTTTTAATGTTTACATCTTAGTGTATTTTCCTAGTCATACATATATTATTATTCATAAAGCATGATTAAACAAGAGGTGTGTGTTTGAGGGGAGTGTGGGTGAGGAAGAGAAAAGTGGGACGGAAAGCCAGCCACAGTGTCGACATCACCAAGCGCTCACTGAAACTTCCCTATGGTTCCGCCCATTGTGAAAGTTTTAATAAAACTCAATTATTTCAGGTATACAGATGTTTCCAACCTTTGTCAGTTTGGAACTAGGATTCTTACCAGGGAATCTTCATATTTCATCCTTTGGTGAGTTGATGGACACATAGAAGGTTAGTAGGATTTCTGTCACTGGCTGCCTGAGGAGGCAGGAGGGGCAGCTGGGAGACTACATAGGAGGCTATCATAGGGGCATAGCTGTAGAAGATAGAAAAGTAGGCAGATTCCAGAAATTTTTCTGAGGGAGAATTAACAAGATTTTGTGGAATTAACTGACTGTTACAATGTCTCCACATTTGTGAGGTGCTATAAATTGTATTGGAACATAAGACTTCTCTATGTAGTAATATCCTTCCGGGTGTCACAGGCTCAAAGTTTCAACATTTAACACTGTGAAGGTGTCTTAGTCTGCTGGGACTGCCATAAAAAAATACCATCAACTGGGTGGCTTAAACAACAGACATGTATTCTCTCACAGTTTGGAGGATGGAAGTCTGAGATCAGGGTGCCAGCATGGTCAGGCTCTGCTGTGGTATCTCTTCTGGCACTAATTCCATCAGACCAAGGCCCCACCCTCATGACTTAATTATCTCTCAAAGGTCTCCTCTCCAAATACCTTCTCATTGGGACTTAGGGCTTCAAGTATGAATTTGGGAGGGACACAGATATCCAGTCAATAACTAGAGGATATTTTTTGGTTGCCTTCCCTATTCTACTCCATCCATTCTTTGCTTTTTTCCTTTCTAACTGACCCTTTGGTTGGTAGAGAGAAAGGTTTGAATCAGAGACTAGGGCAGGGCATCCCATCTCATTGTGGGCACTTTCTTGTTAATTCTCTGTCTAGATATATAGAAGGGAATCAAACTGACAAGTTTTTATTACAAATTTTACTTTTCCAAGAGGCATATCCTGAGCACCCTATTTAATCCTATAATCTGACACCCTCCTCCCCTCCCCACAACTTCTGATCTCTACTTATTCTGCTGTATTTTTTCTCCACAGTCATTATCATCTTCTAAGATACTACATAGTGTACTTATTTTATGTATTCTTTATTGCCTATCTCCCATAATTAAATAGAAAATTCACTATGACAAAGAAATCTTTATTTTACTCGCTGATCTATTCAAAGTACCTAGGATAGTGCCTGGCATTTAGTAGGCAATATATCATATTACTGAATGAAAAAATGGACAACTACTAAGTTAACGAGATGAAAAGGATATATTATCTATTGACCATTGATAATTTTAAGAAAAAACTGTGTTGTACAAACTGAATTAAGGTTTCAAAATTCAGACCTAGAGATGATTTTCACTTTCCTAAAGAGGTCATATGGTTGAAGTAATAAGAAATGGACCAGTTTTGGATGTGTTTTGAAGATAGACCCAACAGGAGTTGCTCATGCACTAGGTGTGGGTATAAAAGACGGAAGTCAAGAGTAACTTCAGGCATTTTGGGTGAACAACCTGAAGGACAAAAAATGATATCAACTAAGACAGGAAGGATAACAAGAAGAGTGGGTTTGTTGGTGGTGGTGATGGTGTTGTGGGATGAGATGAGGATCTCAGTCCTAGAAGTGTTGAATTTAAGATGTCTATTAGTCAGACATTCAGATGGAGATAGTGTAAGTATAATGAGATAATGTGAATATCAAATGAAGAATAAAAGTCTGAGCTTCTATCCTTAACACTTATGTAAATTTATATGGATTCCATTAAAAAAATACTTGCATTATTGTTGAGTTTGATAACGTAAACTATGCATGTGTGCTCAATTTAAGATACCACTGAGGAGAAAAAATGGAAAGTCATTCTCACTGTTTTTGAAATGCACCCTATGTGAGCATTTCCCTTTTATAGTCTCTCTTCCAGCAGGCAAAAGAAAAAGAAAATATTTTCCCTTAATTATTCCAAACTGTTCTATTTTATGCAGATATAATTTGCAATATTTATTTCTTGGGAGTTTTTCCCCCCTGGAAATTAATTAATTAAGTTGATCTTCAAGAGGAAGAAATATTTTGTTGTAAGAAATAAAGTGAAAATCTTTGGGGTATTTTATTAGTCTGTCACTATAATTATAAGCATCTTAAAGAAAAGTTTTGTAGAAAGAGGTGCTAAAGCAATAATCACTTGTGTTATCCGTCACTGCTTATATTTCTTCTTACAAACTGCCATACTAGACTTGAAACCCCATTTTTCTTCATGACCACAATTATCTATCTGTTATATTCATTGCCTAATAACCACTAGCTACTTTTTTGTTGTCTTTGTTTGCATCTTTCAAAAAAGTTGTACTTTCTGCATGGCTGCACCCTACTATAAAGTAAATAACATCTGTAAGTCAAGAATTTAAAACAGCTGTCAGGAAAGGGAAATTCTGTCCTTATTTCGTATCCTATCTGAGCAGATTTTGGTTGATTGCAATTGTCTCTCTTTT
This sequence comes from Hippopotamus amphibius kiboko, assembly GCF_030028045.1. Classification (NCBI taxonomy): domain Eukaryota; kingdom Metazoa; phylum Chordata; class Mammalia; order Artiodactyla; family Hippopotamidae; genus Hippopotamus; species Hippopotamus amphibius. Next base: position 55,880,603 of record NC_080188.1, read on the forward strand.
TTTTTTTTTTTTTCAATTGTCTCTTTTTTAAGATTGAGAATTTCTTGGGTGGTCCTGACAGATGTTCAGGAACCTTGTAAACTCTCACATCAGCACAAACTTCAGTGACATCAAGAACCATACAGAGACATGTACACAGATGTGTAGTATATGTACATGTATAATAAAATGAGGACTCCAGCTAAGTGAAAACATGTGATAAGTGGATTTAATAAAATTATTTTTTGAAAGCTGATCATCCAAACCATCCACAGTGTGGTAAGATCACACTTCCTTCATGTCTTGTCTGAGAGGACAAAATAACCAGACTTTGGGACCTAGTTCCTCAGTCTAAAGAAGGCCATTCAAAAGTGCATCAGTCCGATGGTGCATATTTCTCCTTCTGAAAGGTTATTTCACCTCTACTCAACTCCAGTCGGCCTGTGAATACGTCTCTCTCTCTCTTTTTTTTCTCTCTCTCTCATCATAACATATATGTGTGTAAAATGTACACACCCATGTGTAATAAAGCTTCTCTCTTTATGCCTCTGTTATACATGAGGATATAGATGAAGACTGAGGAGGAACTTAAAAAGGGAAGTATACTTTTATATTTTGGTGAAGACAGAATGAAATAGAGAAGTGAGACAAGTTTTTAACCTGTACTTCTCTTTTTTCAGCTAAGAGAGACAGATGTACATTATATTTGCACAAATGTAGTTTTCTTAAAATTAGGATAATGCATACATTAAAATGATGATTTCAGATTGCTTCCTAGCACCATAGTAAATAGATGTCAACCTTATTAAGAATTAATAATTTATTGATATCTGCTTTAATGATATATATTTCTTGAATGTATTTTAACTGAAATACTTCAATATTCATTCACATAGTGTTTTTATAGATTTTAAATAATTATAGGAAAAGATATATTTTTAAGACAAAATAAAAATAATTAGTCCCTTTCAATTTTTTAATTTTTTTCCTATACAAATTGTCAGTGAGTTATTCAGTGTAATACAAATAGCAAAAACAAAAAATGTTTACTTTTTGTTTTGTCTTGTTTCCCTTGGGAGTTTGTGAATTTTGATACACTATAATTGAGATTGTTTTCAGGATACACAACTGGATTGTCAAGATTAAGTTCACGTTTAATTTACAGCATCATTTGTATACAGTTTTGAACATTTAAGCTCAGCTTTCATTATTGTGAAAATGTAGGTGATGCTTACTTTAATGTGACATTGGCTTGTGTATTTGTGTATTGAAGTTCAAGTATCTCCAAACCCATACCCACCCAGCTTCATTAACAGCATGTGAGTAAGCATAAGCAGAATTTTAACTTCATATAGGTGACCCTCAAAGCCTACACTTTGGGTCTGAAAAGTGTAAGATGTGTTCAGTGTGATGAAAAAGACCCATTTTCACTCTGTGTAAGACTGATTTGGTTGTGGATGGAAAGAGGTGTGGGTCAGAAGCTGCCAGTAAGAGCATCAAAGAGACCCATGTGAAAGGAAAGGTCATGTGGGGGAAAAAAATAGAAAAGAGAAATTTGCATATTGACAGGATAAGGGGAAAAATGAATAAAAAATAAAAATCCAACCAATGTTATAACTGAGACAATCAGGTCATTGGTGACAAAAACTGAAGCTGTGAAGAAGGAAATTTAATTTTTCATTTATGTTAAAAACATCCTATCAAGGCATTGTTCTATTTGAATAATTAAAATGAAAGTTGCCTGCTCACCAAGAGCCTTTGTTACATAAGGAATTCATTCACATGCTTATTTATTTATTTATTCATTTACGCATTCTACAAATATTTTTGAATACTTTCCATCTGAAAGACACTACTATTTTCTCCGCTTGGAGTGTGACAGATATTGTGGAGAGGCTTGCAAAAATGCATCATATTCATAACTCCTATCTTTGAGCATGTTACTTAGATGAGGATAAAGTAAAAGAAGAATTGGGCATCCTTGTTAGGAGAAATTCACAGGATTATTGCATGGCATGCGGTAGATCAGTCTGCCTGGAGTAATGTGTGGAGAGGATGCCACAGGACAGGGAGTTCAGGGTCACTGGGGTGAGACTGTAGGTGAGCCTGAACACCAGGATAAGGATGAAGTACTGTTTAAGGCTGACTTGCCTGGCAGCAGTGGGAAGCCCTCCAAGCCCAGAGAGCACCAGTGACACTGAATGTTTTAAAAGTCAGGCTTATTGGGGTTTACATACAGTTATGTATTCATCACCACAATCTAGGTATAGAATTGTTACATCATGGCACAAAAATTCCCTCATGCCCCTTCATAGTCTTTCCCACCCTCATCCTCAGCCCCTGGGAACAAATGATATTTTTTTCTGTTCCTGTAATTTTATCTTTTCCAAATATAAATGCCATCTATGGCATGTAGCCTTTGAGCCTGGCTTCTTTCCTTAAACATAATGCATTGGAAATTCGTCCATACTGAGCTGTGTTTTCCGTAGCTCCTTCTTTCTTATTGCTGAGTAGTATTCAATTGTATGGATGTACCATAGCTTGTTTATCCATTCACCTGCTGAAGGACATTTGGGTTATTTCCAGTTTGGGGGTGATTATGAGTAAATTCACTATATACATTTGCATACAGGTGTTTAATAATGCACTTTAATATATCTTCTTCCCACTGTTTTAGCTTCCAGCCCTTGAGTCAATAAAACCATTTTTTCTTCAAGTTCAGGTTTTTTTTTTTTCTTTGTTTTCTCTTTATTATTTTTAGGGGGGTACACCAAGTTCAATCATCTGTTTTTATACACATATCCCCGTATTCCCTCCCTCCCTTGACCCCCCCCTCAAGTCCCCCCCACCCTCCTCGTCCCAGTGCTCTAAGGCATCTTCCATCCTCGAGTTGAACTCCCTTTGTTATACTCCCACTGGCTATCTATTTTACAGTTGGTAGTATATATATGTCTGTGCTACTCTCTCGTTTCATCTCAGCTTTAAAAATGAATATGTGAATGGATTAAACTAGTATTATCCAACCCCTTATTTATGAGTTAAAATGTATTAATGGCTGTGAGAAAATGTTTTAGAAGGTACCTATGGAATGGAAGCCACAAGAAAAATAAGAGAAAATGAGGCAGTGACAGGGGAAGTTGGGAAGTATTTAAAAGTAACTTTTTTACTCAGCCATAAAAAAGAATGAAATTGAGTTATTTGTAATGAGGTGGATAGACCTAGAGTCTGTTATACAGAGCGAAGTAAGCCAGAAAGAGAAAAACAAATACCATATGGTAACTCATATATATGGAATCTAAAAAAAAAAAAAAAAAAAAATGGTACTGATGAACCCAGTGACAGGGAAAGAATAAAGATGCAGATGTAGAGAACAACGGACTTGAGGGCACAGGGTGGGGGGTGGGGCTAAGTGGAAGCTGGGACGAAGTGAGAGAGTAGCATTGACATATATACAACTACCAAATGTGAAATAGATAGCTAGTGGGAAATTCCTACATAACATAGGGAGATGAACTCGATGATGGGTGATGACTTAGCGGGCCAGGGTAGGGAGGGTGGGGTGGAGTCACAGGAGGGAGGGGATATGGGGACATATGTATAAATACAGCTGATTCACTTTGGTGTACCTCAAAAATTGGCACAGCAGTGTAAAGCAATTATATTCCAATAAAGAGCTTTAAAAAAAATAAAAATTAAATAAATAAATAAATAAATAAATAAATAAAGTAACTTTTCCCAAATGGGCCATCACAAAATGCTGAATGTATTGTCCATATACTATGCATAAGGCAATGTACTGTGACGTGTGGAGGGATTAAAAGTATGATACTCAGTTCTTTATCCTCAATTATTTAAAAATATTTTTAAAACTTTAATTAATACCTGACACTATATTACACATATATTTGTCTCTCCCTCATTACAAAGTAAAATCTACAGACAAGATGTGCTTTTTGTTTTATTTTGTATTTTCTTTATGTTTTTTTTTTTTCAAGACTATGTAGGGTTTATTCCAGAATGCAAGGTTAATTTAACATCCAACAATCAATGTAATTCACCTTACTAACAGGATAAAGGAGAAAATCCATACAATCATTTAAGTAGATGTAGAAAGAGCATGTGACAAAATCCAATGTCCATTCATGATTAAAATTTTCAGAAAATTAGAAGTAGTAAAGAACTTCCTCAGATGAATAAAGGCCATCTATAAAACACCTATGGATAGCATCACAACTAACAGTGAAAGATTGAATTGTTCTTTCCTAAGATGGGAACAAGGCAAGGGTGCCACTATCATCACTTGTATTCAACATGGTTCTGGAGGTCCTAGCCACAGGCCTTGGGCGTATAATGAAGGGCATGTGCAGGGCTCAGTAAATTCCTCTTCATAATTGATTGATAATTATCAGGTACATTTCAGAAAGGGTGTAATTCTCTTTTCTCCTGTAAGTGCAGGTGCATTACAGGTCCTATCAACCCTGTTGTAAAATCAAGGACATGGCAGGATTTTTTCAGAGGCCTCTTACTCTCCTCTTGGGGCTTCACGGCACTTCCCAATTCTTTACTTTTATCAATTTCACTTTTCGTGAGCCTTCGTCACTCAAGCCTTTCATGCCCCACGTTGGGCGCCACTTGCCAAGACCAGCTCAGCGACTCGAGGTGAGTGACGGGTGCCGCAAGCTTAAAGAAAACACAGACACAGATTGAAGAGAAAGATGGGACCGGGGGACTCAAGACCTCTAGGATCAAGAGCCTTTATGTTTGTTTTTAAGCACTGTATTTTCGACACCTATAAAAATGTCTGGCATGTAGTGGAGCTTAGCAAATATTTTTGAAAGTATAAACAAGGAGATAAAACATTATAAAAGAGTAAGAACCATGGTAAGTTAATTTGATTGATTGATAACGTCAGTGACCAATAAGTGTTAAAAGTTTGGAGTGTGTGGGCAGTGTTAAATAGACTACTATTAAATAGTTCCTAAATAGTTATTAAATATTTCCCAAGTAGTTACTTAGAAGGTGGAGGAGAAGTTTGCTCTTGAGTTCCCTTTAGATTTTGTTGCTTCTTATGATGAATGTACCTACTCTTCACATTTAAACCATATTTCAGTTAATATGAGACCACATCAGATGCAAAACGTACAATTGGTTTATGCACCACTAAGTAGAGTTAAACACTGGAATTTAAATTATGATCTTCCATTGCCCATAAAATGTATCCCAATTAAAAGATGATGTTAAATGCCAAATTTCTAATTATAAAATTAATTAAATATGAAATTTTTGCCAAGTTTTAATAAGGTGATATATTTAAAAATCCTTTGTAAACTATAAAAATTTACATAAATGATAGATACTATACTTTATTCCAAAATTTAGTTTCTTGACCCAAATTAACACAGAAACTTAGCAAAGAAAAATGTATGAATACATACATAATATACAAAAAAAGACATATATACATTTAGGTTAAATCATTACTTGAATGAATATAAAATTATTACTTGCATGTATATAGAAGTTCATATGAAAAGTGACCATATACTCTCTGGAAACAACTACAATGTGGTCAGAACACTTGCAGGGTTCGCAAAATTGTAGACTCTTGATTGAATTACATTGTTTAGCTATAAAAGATCATAGTCCAGTATTTTTAAAAATTAGCATGTTTTTTGGCTACTTACCATGTGCAGGCATTGTGTTAAGCTGTTAACAGTTCTATAAGTCAATTGCTAGTATTATAGATGGAGAGATGGAGGCATAGAAAGGGTGAGGAACTTGCCCAAGATTGTTCTAACAAGGAGCAGAGTTTAGCTGAAAAAAAGTCAGTCTGACTCCCAGAACTTACGCTCTTAACTTCTACTCAGTGGTTCTTCATGTGGAGCATTGGGTTCATGCACCATGCTTGAACAGTTAATGACAAACTAGCTTGGATTCAGAGCTGTCCGTATGGATGATGGGGTGCTTGGACATGAATTTTTCTGAATGGATGAACAAGATATAGGACTTAGTGTGGGCATAGTAGCTGTCTTCAAAGATGTCAAGAGCCAGAGGGCATTATCAATCAAATGTTTGGCAGGGCAGCAGAGATTCTCAAGTGTCAGATTTTAGTTGGCTATGATGTAAATCTGAGAAAGGACCAGAGGCTACCATTGTGGAATGAACTTCCTCAAGGTGCAGTAAGTGCCTTTTCATTGGAGTGTTCAACGGAAGATGGATGAAGACAGAATTGAGGTATTTTGTAAGAGAATGAACTGAGTAACTTTAAAGTACTTTCCAGCTCTAAGATTATGAGGTATGTAGATGTAAAATCAGATTAGGGGGCAGATTACATCTCAAATTTCCATTAGGAAAATTATTTCCCTGATGGATCCCAAATCTGTCAAATACTGCATCTGTTGAATCACTGGGTATATTTTAAAGACAATTTGATAAAATATATTTTCTTGATTATTAAATAGGAATGGCTGAATATACTGTGGAATTTTCTAGTTAAGTATAAATGCTAACATAAAATTTCACCAGAGTCTACTTTTAATTCAATATTTTTCAATGACTAACAGTCATTAATTTATTTTTAAAAATCTAGTGAAAACAGATTTTCACTAGACATGAAACATTTCACTGAAACATATGCTCTTCAAAAGATTCTTTTAAAGATGTATTAGGAGTTCCTTTGCTTATATTTTTAAAATTCATATTTCTTTCTTAATACCACTACTATAATCCATGCAAGGAAATATTTTTACAGAGTTTGTGGTTAAACAGAATGCAGAAATACGAATGATTTGCTTGGACTTTTTGTTTTCCTCACTAGAGAAATTTGGAATCCTTCCTTATGCTTCCTGAATTAGTATTTTATTTTGACTATCTAAGAGATAACTGTTATCTCTTTAACTTTTATTTTCGCTATGTCTAAAAAAATATTTCCACTAAGATTCTTAATACATTGAAGGTTATAATATAATATAATAACTGTAAAATACAACTAGATTTAAATTCAGATTTTAGATCCTGAGAAAGTACTGGACGAACACATAAGTAATCACAAACTGATCCCCTACAGGTTTTTATTTTTCATTAAGAATAGAAATCGTTGAAAGATAATTTCTAACCTTTGGACATATGTGTAGGACACAAGCTATATTTTCTTCAAAAACAAGAAAATCTAAAGCATATTAGTGAAGTTGGACAGTTTATTGTCTTAGCCAAAAATTAGATTACCGATGCCTCTGCTACAAGAATGAAAGTGGATTAACTCAACCTGGAATGAAAAGGAGACCAGCATGACTATTGCACCCTGAGTTCTGAATATCTGATTTATGTCTAAATTAATTAATTTTATTTTTTTTTACTAAAAAAGGAAATAGTCATTTTTTCCCCTGATCTGCACCTGCCTGTTGTTGGTAGGTGGCATGATGGTGGGCGTGAGCTGAGGAAATTGTTGTTTAGGACTCTGACTAGTTTCAGGTCAGAAGCTTGCTGGTTTTCATTTCCTAGTTTGCCAAAGAAAAACTCCTGGGACGATGAATCTGAAAGCTCACAGATGTATCAAGCCGTATCTTGCTCAGGCCTCATTTATTCTTCAACATATGTTATTTTGAGTAACATTATATATGTATGTGCAAGATCACTTTTCAACACGCATTGTTCTACTAGACTATAAATATAAATAATAACAGGCAATGTGTATTGAGCTAAAACTCTGTCCTGTACCCAGTGAATTACCAAATTAGACTTAGATGAAAGACAATCTTAATAATGGCTACTATTCACTGATGTCTAACCATATATCAGTTACTATGCTAGACACTTCATATGCATAATTTTATTTAAACCTATAAACAACCCTCTATAGCAAGCTCTTTTTTAGATGCGTTTTGCTAATGAGGAAACAGAAGTACAAATGTTTATTTTCTCCAACTCATATGTCTAGGATGTGAAAGTCAGAATTTAAAACCAGTTTGTCAGAATCTCAAGCCTGTGCTCTTACTTTACTGTCTTTCTCTACTTAAAATAATCCTAGTGAATAATCCCTACCTTCCTGCCTCCTTATATCATGGTGTCTTCGTTGGAAAGAAGGCTAAAAGTCAGGAAGTTTGAGGGCACACATTCTTCCTATCAACTCCACCACATGATTTCTCAGGCCATGTTTGCATTCCTTTGATAAAAGGGAGCTCAATTCACCTAATAAAACCAGTTTTATCCTTGAGTATCTATTTTTATTAGACAAAATGAGTTATCTTGGGAGAATAAGAGAAAAAAATCATCTTTTCTATAGTGTGTCACAATTTACAATTGCCACATGTCTGATTTAATTTTAATCTTCAAATCATCCTCTGTGTTAGTTCAAGTATGTACTATATTATAATTATCCCTATTTTATAGATAATGGAACTCACCAAAAGATTAGATGGCTTCATGCATTCAATAAACTTTTTTCTGTACCTTCTATATGCCTGTTACCTTCTAAACTATTGGGGATAGAGAAATAAATAATATATAGCTCTACTCTTGAGGTCTGTAGAGACCATGACATTTTAGGGACTCAAATTCCTTCAGTGTAACTTCTGTGCTTTCTTTTTTAGTACTGAATTGTCATCACCAGAAAAAATCAAGTAGTACTCCTTGTGATGTTATGGTTTTCTGAAGATTTCAAAGCTCTTGTAAAATGGTGGTGTTCTCCAGACATTTGTAGGAAGAGTATTCTAGGAGAGTGCTACACACACAAACACACACATACACACACACATATACATGTGCATGTATGCATATTCACTACACACAATTATGTCTGGAATTAAGCACTTATCACTTTGTAGCTTTGCAATTTAAGAACGCCATTTTTTCAGCCATACAAGTGTAAAGAAATAGAGAGGAAGATCATACAGGATGTTTTATAGCCAAGTTTGGAAGTGCATCACTTCTGCCTATCTACTAAATCAAAACTTAGTCACATGATCTCACCTAGAGACAGCCTTACCTGGAAATGAAATTTTGCAGTGTGCTCAGGAGGGAAATGAAATGGTTGTGTAGATATAGTATTGGCTCTTTCACTTGATTTAAAAGTTAATTATTAATATTATAGTAGATTACAGGAGAGAAATCATCTGATTATTTCTATAAATACAAAAAAAGGTTTTTAATAAAATTTAACACTCATTCATGATTTTAAAAAACAAGACAATTCTTAGCAAATTAGGAATAGAAGAGAAGCTCCTGAAAGTGAGGAAGACTAGCTTATGAAAAATCTCTAGCTGTCGTCAGAATTAATGATGACACATTGAAAGCATTCCCTTTAATACCAGAACTAAGTTAAGAATATTTGCTACTATCACATCAGTTTACCAGTTTATTAGTGGTTCCTTGTCAGCACGCAGTAGGATGAAAGAAAATGTTTAAGGATTAGAGAATATACACAACAACTGCTACTACTTACACACAATATGCATGTCTAGAAACTTCCACATATCTTACAGATAAGAGAATTTAGCAAGGTCAATGTATACAAAGTCGATATATATTTTCATAAACTAGCTGTAAACAGTTCAAAAACATGTTTTAGGTGCCATTTGAAGAGCATCAAAATATACAAGGTAGATCAAAATATATACTAATATAAATATATAATATAAACTGTGTGTATAATATACAACAGTATATATACAAATTCAGATTTTTATGTATATACACAGATATAAAAATATGCGGATGATAATCATTTGTGGAAAGACATGAGAAAAACCTATATTAGAGGAGATGTATAGCATGCTTAGGAATTGGAGGTCTTAATCCTGTAAAGACTCTATTAATATTATAGAAGGTTTAATATTGTAGGAAGTCAAATGATCCATGGATTCAATGCAGTGCCAAGAAATATCCCAACAGGATATTTTGGAGGGCAGTACAGAGAAGCAGGTTCACATTTATATGGAAGTGTAAATAGCCAAGAATAGGTATGACATTTCTGATGAAGGAGAAAGAAACAAGAAGACTCACCATGAAGGTATAATCATTAACATAGTGTAGTACTGGCGCAAGGATACACAAATTGTTCAAATGAGCAGAATAAAGAACTTAGAAATAGATCCTCATGTTTGTGAAAAGTAATAACAGGGATGACATAGGAAGATCAGTTGGGAAAATACAGATGGCTCAATAAATAGTTCTGGGATTATTGTTCACCCTCTCTACTGAATCATTGCCAGCAGCAAATAAATACAATCTGTTATATCCTTGCCTAAAACAAAATAAAACAAAATACAAGATACCTTGGTATCTTCATCCTTCTTTAGCTACTAATTCATTTGTCTGATCTCCTTCACATCAAAACATTATTATTATTATTATGCATTTAAAATTTATTAGTATAAGAAGTATTATTTAATACATGATACCAAGAAATGTAAGTTAATGAATTTGAAAAGAAGAAAAAATAAAATCCAAATAAATCAAAGATTTAAGGAGTAAGAATGCTACAGCTAACACAACTTTATGAATATAACGCTTCTTCTTGCCCCAATATAAACGAAGCTAAAAATCTAAAGGCAAATGGAGGGTTTCCCTGGTGGCACAGTGGTTAAGGATCCGCCTGCCAATGCTGGGAACACAGCTTCGATCCCTGGGCTTCGAAGATCCCACATGCTGAGGGGCAACTAAGCCCATGTGCCACAATTAATGAGTCCGCTCACTGCAACTACTGAAGCCCGCGCACCTAGAGCCAGTGCTCTGCAGCAAGAGAAGGTACCTCACTGAGAAGCCTGCGCACCACAACGAAGAGTAGCCCCAGATCACCACAACTCGAGAAAGCCATCGCACAGCAACAAAGACCCAACTGCAGCTAAAAAATAAAGACAAATGGAAAAAGTGCTTAGATACAAAAGAGCATTAAGATCTTTAATATATAATTAAGAAGAAATTGATGCATCAGATTTTTTTGAAGATTTATCTATAATAACTGCCTCCAATTTCCCATCTCAGTTTCTCTCTTGAATCCAGTGGAATTAGACTTGCCTTTCTACCGTTTCATGGGCACTGCTTTTGTTAAGTTCACCAGTAGCTTCTTGGCTAAATCCATTAGTCAGTTTTCTAGTTATGCTCCCACTTGACTGGTCAGGAATGTTGGATACAGATGAGCATTCCTTGGAACACTTTCTTGGTGGTCCAGTGGTTAAAACTCCAGTGGTTAAAACTTCCACCTCACAGGGGGCATGGGTTTGATCCCTGCGCAGAAACTGACTCCACATGCTCTGTGGTGCAGTCGGTAAAAAAAAAAAAAAAAAAAAAAGAATCCTGTGTCAGCCCTTATACTTCTCTGGTTCCTCCTCAGCCATCTTTCTGGCTTCCTCTCTGCTCTGCTGTAGGTCCTTTAGATATGGGTGTGCCCTGGGGTTCTTCCCTTGGTTGCTTACCTTAACCAGTCTACACATTCTTTTTAGGTTACCTTCATTAATTTTTTGACTTTAAATGAAGTTTATAGTCTGATGACTCTCAAAACTAAATCTCTAGCTGAATCTGTCTCTGGAAATTGAGGCTCATATAATCAACTTCCTACTTCTCATTTTCCTGTATGTCTAATGGCCATTTCAAACTGAATACAGACTAAGCTAAACTTTTAATTTCTCCCCAAATCCTTTCTCCCCTCCTCTATTTTCCCCATCATAGTATGTGAGACCATCCAGTGCTCCAGTCCTTGTTTCCTTTCCTTATTTCTCTTTCCTTAAGCCACCCACCCAACACAGTACCAACTCCTCTTTATCTCTAAGAGATAACCTAAATAACATCATTTTTCTTCATCTTAATGGCTACTGGTCTTCACTATTCTGATAGTCTGGGCTTCTGCTTCCATTCTTGTCCCTCTGCAATCCATTTTCTAGTCAATAGTCAGCGTGTTCTTTTGAAAATACAAACCAGATGATACTATGCTCAAAATCTTTCAATGGCATCTCATTGCACTTAGAATAAAGATCCAAACAGTCAACATTAGCTTATAAAGCAAGACCTGATCACCCCTGCCTTCCTTTCAGACATTGCCATTCTCCCTTTCATCTTCACTTGAATGGATTTTCTTAACATTCAGATCTCAGCTAAAATGTCACTTGCTCAGAGAGGTCTTCTCTGAACAGTCATTCCAAAGTAGCCACCCAAGCACTTTCACAGATAACACCCTATTTTAATTAACTACACAGTACTTTACATCATTTAATAATTCCTTTGTTATTTAAAATGTATTTATATATGGGTGGATGTATGTATTTCTTCCTTCATTAAAATGTAAGCTTCATGAGAACAGGGACATTGTCTACTTTCAATGCTGCTGTATCTTTAGCATGCAAAGCATCCTCTGACCTAGAGAAGAAATGCAACAACAATTCATGTTGCATTATGATCGTATCATTGTCATGCTATCTGGCTGGCTGCATACTTGTGTTTTGTTACAGTGCTTTCTTTGTGTAGGAAATCAATGCATGTTAAAACAGCTATCAAAAACAACAACAATTTCTACTTAGTGTATTTTAGAAGTAGAAAGGCCATTATATTAATTTTAACTATGGCAAATTAAATTAGATTTTAATTGGATTACTATATTTTCTCTAGTCGATCTGACAGAGGCATGGTGAAAATGAATACTTTGAATTGAAGCACTTTAGTTCTTAGTTATAGAAGCCAAGTCAATATTTTTAAGATAGAGAAAGAAATCAATGACATTTGAGTAGCTTGGGGCAGAAGCCAGGAAAACACATTGTGTGATATTGTATGAGAACAACTATGAAATCAATAGAACTTCTGAGATTAAAAATATTAGACTATTGAATACAAAAGTTTAGTCACTGATGTTTTCCCTTGAGATTATTTTGCTAAGCTAGAAGAGTAGTTATCTTCCAAGGAAGAACACATTTAAATTAAACATATTCACACACACATTATCAAAGAAAGTTGGATATGAAACAAAAATGCTTTAAAATTGTGCCTAGGCTCATACTCCCTGCAGGTTCTTATCTCCAAGTTGTCTTAGCACATGTAGAATATCATGTATAGAGCCCATCAGCTATATCTTTAACACTATGAGTGAATCAACTCAAACTCAAACATAAAATGGTTTATTTTTATATCAAAAAAGTAATATTCTTGCAATATAGACATTCTGGAGAAAAAAGTATAAAGAATATTTAAAACTCGAATTGTATAGTGTTAATATTTTTGTGAAACTTTTTTCTCTGTATATTGTTTTCATTTTAAATTTAATTTCTGAGTAGATAGAACATTCATTTGATTTCAAAATCAAAACTCTGTTAAACGTTTACATTGAAAAGTCTTATTGCCCATCCATCCTTATTCTCCGCTCCGCAGACACTCTTTAGATGATAGATAGATGATAGATAGATAAACTACTTTTTGTAACTGAAATATGGTCGTTTTACAATACTATATTAATTTCAGGTGTACAGCATGGTGATTCAATATTTTTATAGATTATACTCCATTTAAAGTTATTATAAATATTGGCTATATTTTCTGTTTTGTATGATATATCCTCAGAGCTTAATTATTTTATACATAGTAGTTTATACCTCTTAGTCCCCTACCCCGTCCTGTTCCACTCCCCTGCCCTCTCCCCCCTAGTAACTGCTAGTTTGTTCTCTGTATCTGAGAATCTGTTTCTGTTTTGTAATGTCCATTCTTGTGTTTTATTTTTCAGATTCCAGATATGTGATAACATACAGTATTTGTCTCTCTCTGTCTCATTCATTCCACTAAGCATTACCTTTCAAGTCCATCCATTTTGTTGCAAATGGCAGAATTTCACTCTTGTATATGGCTGAGTAGTGTGTGTTTGTGTGTGTGTGTATGTGTGTGTGTCTGTGTGTCTGTGTGTGTGTGTGTGCGTATGTACAACATCTTTTTTACCCACTCATCTGCTGATAGGCACTTAGGTTGCTTCGATATCTTGGCTATTGTAAGTAATGATTCCGTGAACACTGAGGTGCACTTATACAGATAACTACTTTGATTAGTGTCATGTGTATTCTTCCCATGATTTTTTATGTGAGGCAAATACAAATATATGTTCTTGTTATCATTTCTTTCTTGTTTAAAATATAGCATAGTGATGCTTATTTCTAAATCAAGCTATTCTTCTTTCTCTCTATAATATATCCCATAGAGAATAATTACTATATGTATTTTCATATATTTTTTTAATAGATATAGCTTATTTTCTTTTTATGGCCGCATAATATTCCATTACACAGATATATCATTGTTTATTTAGCCAATTTTTCATTGATGGACACTTGAGTTGTTTCCAATCCTGTTATTATAAACTGCTGTTTATAAAGCTAATGACCTTGCAAATAAGCCATTTCTTATGTATGTGGTGTGATAAATAGTATCAATGTGCCCTGTATAAATTTTACCATATTCCACCAGTGAATGAGAGTAATATTTTCCTTAGCAACAGAATATGTTGTTAAACTTTTGTAATTTTGCAAAAGCATATTATCTTTACAGAAATAAATATCACACTGTATTTGCAATTTCAGCACCATATTTTAAGGATTACATAGAATATAATTAATTGTAGGTCAAAGAAATAGAGGCATGCCAAGAAAAATAGATGTCCAATAAGCCAAAGGAGATTTTTTTTGTAAAGTTCAGAATGCCAAAAGCAGCTGTATGATTAAGTCCTACATTGCCTTTTTCCTGCTAGTGACTTTTTTCCTCTCAGTTAAATTTTTCAGTTTTAGCATTCAAATATATGGAAAATTATTAAACTGACTATAAAATAATTTTACTCAGTTGTTAAAAAATTAGCAAGATCGCTTTACTCAGCATCCCAGCTTATTTTGGTATTATAGATTTAGCTATTACACAGTTTCTTCCAAGGTTAAATCTAGGTCTTTTCCACTTTATTTTTTAAACACACAAAGGGCTTATTAGTTAATTAAGGTAAAGGGTTAAATGGAAGTTTTAATTATTAACAACTTTCTGATCCATTCATAATGGCTTATTGGACCCTTCTCTTTAGGGCTCCAGATTTTCCCGTAATGAACATTATATAGCTATGGCTGTTTTTGCTCTATATATTTCTCTTTCACAATAAGACATCAACTCTGAAATCTTTTTTTTTTCCTTTTTCTTCTCCTGCCATAGACTTAGCTTCAAATCTTTGGCATTTACCACCCCCTGAGCAGCTGACATTTATTTCTCTAATTGAGAAATAATAATAAATGCTGTAAAATAGCATATGCTGTTGGACATGAAATAAAAGGTCAAGGTCCTAGTAACTAGTTAAGGGGGGTTAGCTGTTGAACTTGGTCATTTCTGAATAAGGACTCTTACTTACCCTTGCCACAGATATTCTGTCCTGGAATCCCAGGACATGAAGGGACACTGGTTTAATCAGTTCCTCCTATTGAGAGTAGAGGGTTGGATGAGGAGGGGTTTTCTTTAGCTGCCACCTGTTTGAACCTCTTACACACTGCGATTCTCCCCCCAAATCACTGACTAATTAAAATTTAGGCACCACTTACCAGCACTTGAGAATCAGCAGTGGACTCCTTTCACAACTGTCAGCTGTTTATAAGCTCCTCCTTAGGGGTCATCAGAAAGTTTGTTTCAAAGTCTTTGCATGTATTTGTTTCCTTTGGCTGCCATGACAAATTACCACAAACCTGGTGGCTTAAAACAACAGGAATTTATTCTCTCACAGTTCTGGAGTCAGGAAGTCCAAACTGTAGGCAGGGCCAGGCTGCCTTCAGAGTCCAAGGTGTAGGCAGGGCTGGGCTCCCTTCAGAGGCTCCAGAACGGAACTTTCCAGTTTCTGGTGACAGTCAGCATTCCTTGGTTTGTGACTGTGTCATTCCAGTCTTTGCCTCCCTTTTCCAATCACCCTCTCCTCTGTGTGTGCATCAGATCTCCTTCTTTCGAGCTCTTGTAAAGGCACTTGTGAATGTATTTAAGGTCCACACAGATAATTTAGGATAACTCTCTGTTAGGCTCCTTAACTTGATCATATCTGCAGAGATCCTTTTCATGATAGAATAACATTGCCAGGTTCCAGGGATTAGGACCTGATATTTTTGAGTGGCCAATATTCAGAGTATTGTACTACATTTAGATATGTTCTAGAACTATCTTCCATAGTCCTTACTACAAGGCAGAAGCCAAACTTTGAGACTCCAAAACACTCCTTTTCAACCCTGCCTTCTACTGTCATTTTTCTTTGCTTTAAAAATATATTTGTATATTTTTTTCTTAGTACACAGTAATGTGCTCATTATTTTAATTTTTTTAAAAAGTGAGAAAAACTTAGCAAAATAAAAATTATCTATGGCCTGGCTATCTGAAGATAATCTATATTAACATTCCATTTTTTCTAAGCATTCTGGCATCCTCAACACACAGTATATACTAAATATATGTTTGATGAATAAATAGGTAAGTTCATGAAGGAGTAAATCACACTGCAGCTTTCCGCATGTAAAGAAATCTGGCTAAGGAGGTGGAGCTTGGGTTTACAGAAGGTCAAGTTGCATCTCTGCACTTCACCAGCTGCATGCCTACTCAACTTATTTATGCTTCAACCTTCCTTCTATAAAATGGATGGTGGTAACTGTACCTCCACATACAGTGTTTTAGAAGATTAAAATGTACAGCAGAGTGTTGGCATGTAGTAAGTCTCAGTGGGTGGTTAGCTGTAATGATTCAAGATGGAAAAAAGGGATTTCATTCTGAAGGGAAGAATTTGGAGGAGAAATTGTTGGTGGATAGATTTGGTGTCAACAGTTGGATTTTTTTTTTTCTTCCAATTACAATCTTTCAAAAATGGCATGGGGCACCTTAATAAAGGTTATGAGATGTTGTGGGGAAATTGTGGATGCCTATGGTATTGCAGAGGGATTCATCTATTAGATAAGCGTGAGAAAAGTAACTTCTAAGGTCTCTACCAATTTTGAGAGTGTAATTATAGAATTTTAGTTTTAGGATAATAATGTGTTCCTTTTTCTACATTTCCAGTTTGTTTTTCCCTCTGTGGTCAAGGAATTTCTCCATTTTCCAATGAATTAAAAACATGTAGGCAGATAGGAATGATCTAAATGTAGCTAGGATGATAATCTGTGTTTCCAGGGAGAATGTTCATTTAGAAGTACTCCATCAGGGAAGAAATTCATGAACTTCCTCTGTTCTGTCCAGAGGGGGAGTTCACATGGGGCAAGAGATCCTGTGTCTAAAAGTAAAGACTTAGAAGCTTTTAAATAAATTGCATCAAAACATTGCACATTTTTTCTATCATAATTAATGCTGTCCTATTAGCTTCCTAAGATCTGAACATATGTAATAGTATTATGCAAATGATGTTTTAAAATTAGAGTGAACCGAGAATGACAATGCTTCTCAAGTGCTAAATCTGCACTTTAGAATACAAAGCATCAAGATAAGACATCTGTATAGAGAATTTTTTCTGCTTATTCAGTAATTATAAAATAGTCTCATGTTATTATGTTTATCATTGTTAATTTAAATAATGATTTGGAAAGATTATATGTTTTACTTGCTTTGATGTGTTTTATTAGCTAAGAAAAAATAGTACATTCTACAGAGTATACAGCTTTATTAATACTATGCTATCTTTTCTATAATTCATAACAGTGCTTAGGTCAGTGTTCCCCAAACAGTTTGCTTATTAGAATTACTTTATTAGATCCTAAATTTTGAACCAATTTGCAAGTCTCCCCTTCTCTTATCTCCCTGGCAGCACCCCAGAAATCATTATAACCCACTTCGGAGGCTAAGAAGAAACGATAACTATTTATAAAAATTCTTCAAACTGCTTTAAATAACAGTAATTGATTAAAAATAAGAACATGAATTGGGTTAATAATTAATACAAATAAGTATTTGGAATCTACTGTGCCAGTCTCTCTGCTAGGTGCTGCCTGAGCTTTATTTCCCTCATGTATAAAATGAGAGACACCCAATGACACAGAGTCCCTGGGCAAATTAATGAGATAAGTGGCATACACATTTGCTTCGCCAAGTAATGTGTTGAGAAATGTTCGCAGTCATCATCAGTGTCATCCTGCTGTGCTATTTGTGAATATGATTGTCAACCAGAGCTTTATTTGTTTTAATCTAGTCTTCACGGACATGATAGTGAAAACTGACTGCAAATTCTCTAATTAGTTTACCTCCCTGTTCACTCAACTAGATGATAATACTAGCAGATGTATTTTGAACCTTTACCAGAATCATCTCATTATTTGGAGATTAGCAAAACATGGACCCCAAATATCTTTGAGACTTCTGGGATATAAGAAAAACTTTTTTAAAATAGTAAAAGCAGCTAAAAATACTATGTACCTAGCATTTTTCTACAAACTACACATATATTAGTTCACAGTTATAAAGTAGATTCTATTTTTATCCCATTTCAAGGAGGAACATGAGGACTAGAGAGGATAAGTGCCTGAGTCACTTGGCTAATGGGGGGGGGGGGGCGGTGAGTGGGTATCGGAACCGAGGCAGCTTGACTCCAGAATAGATTTACTTAGCCACCGACTTCATTGTCATTGGTAGATTGGGATATGGCTGGAACACTTGCGGATACAATTTTATGTTTTTTATAAGCACATAGTATCCCATTTCCTTTTCGTAACCGGGGCTTCCCTGTAATAGGTTGTTTTTGTTTTGTTTTGTTTTTCAATTTTCTGCCTTCCCTGAGTGATTCTCAGATCCAGGAGTACAAGGACATTAGTGCACTTTCTAACCATTACATTCTCTGTGCCTAGGACAGGGCCTGCCACATGCCGGGTATTATTTAATAACTATTTGTTGAATGAATTAATGAAGTTACTTGCTACAAAGAAGAAAATCACACCAATCTACTCTATTAAAACCTACTCTATTTTACTCATAAAAATTGTTGAGTAATATCTATTTCACCTTGATGCAATTTTCAAACTTCTGTCTAGTCAAATTAAAAAGACACATACATTGTCAAGCTGAGACTTTGCCTGGCTCCTTGTGATGATCATTGTTCATGCTGGAAAAAAAAATCTCATTATTGTGCCTATGAAACTAACAAAGCTACTGCATATGCATACATTTTTCCAATCCCAATCCCAGAGAATAATATCACCATGCTTATTTTCAACAGCATCTAGCCTTATCCCAATATCTTGTGGTTTTGGCTCAGTGATCTGATATTAACTAGAGATGAGCAGCTTTTCTAATAGCAATTTTAGCTGAAACAAAATACTAGTATGGTTCTGAATTATGTTTCTTTTGCCAACTCTTTGCTGTTGGCAATAAAAGAAATTAACATATTATCCCATTTTGAAATTTTAAAGATCCTTTATGAAAGGGATATTCCCTATAGGGGAGAAAAATAAGTATAATTCCATTCTGAATACACTGATTAACTATTGCCATGTAATTATTGCCATATGTAGTGAGCCCCTGTCAAAAAGAGTAATCCCCTTTCTTGTACTTGAACCTCTTCTCTCTGATCATCCAAAGTTTGCAGTGAGATATATTGAACATCATGGGTTAATATGCCCTTTCTGAAAAAACTCAAGAATATATGCACCCTGGCTATTTTGTCAATCAAGATCCCCAGCAAGAAATCAATGGGTCTATCTCAAAAGGTGTAATTGAAGAGTGTGTGATAAAGAAATTATTTACAATTTGTTGGAAAGGCTCATGGAAACAAAAAGGATAGTGAAAAAGTCCTGGGACTAAAAACAGAGAGGAACCCATTACCACTCTGGCCTACTGGAACCCAGAGAAGTCTTCAGGTTTAGGAGATGTGGACTAACATAGTCAATGCAGTTGGGTCAAAGTGCTGCCTAGCATGGAGGGAGACAGGTCAGTAGTTATCTTGGCTTCACTCTGGTGGCCTTCTGACCTCCTGCTGTGGCCTGTTGAACCCAACCTGAAGCCAGAGGTCAAGAGAGCCTGGTTTATGCAATTTGTAAAGATTAGTCTCCTGGGGTGCAGAATAGTGATGGGTAGATGGACGATATGGAGGACAAATAGAGAATACCCAGCATAGCTACTAACAGAAAATTAAAGAATTGAGTTTGGGCTCAAGAGTATGGGCTTCATAGAGCTGGAATCTTCCTAATTCCCCATTTCTAACAAGAAGCATAACCTTTCTTTCAGATATACAGAAGAGAAAAACTGAAGTCATCTTTGACTCTTCCTTCTTCATTCCCTGAGTTAAAGCTATGACCAGTTTCTTTCATATTTCCTCCAGACAGATCTCTAATAATTCATCTCT
The DNA here is from genome assembly GCF_030028045.1 of Hippopotamus amphibius kiboko. NCBI lineage: Eukaryota > Metazoa > Chordata > Mammalia > Artiodactyla > Hippopotamidae > Hippopotamus > Hippopotamus amphibius. The sequence goes on from NC_080188.1 coordinate 55,900,866, forward strand.
AATGCAAATTTATGCCATTTCTACTGCTGACACCTTTGTCTTGACTTTACCATCTTATGTCAAGTGAATTGCTTCACTGTAACAAATTTCTATGAGGCTGCTATTTTTAAATCTCCTCCTGCTTTGCTCAAGAATCTACTCTGGTTCTCAGCTGTCATGGACATCAAGTGCAATGTCCTCTGCCTAGGGTTCGACTTCCCACAGCATGCCCTTGACATCACCAACAATCCTTACTTCCTAATTATTCCTCTGCATGAATCTTCTCCTTAGTCTAACAGGCTCTGCACATATGGCTGTAATTACTATTTCGCTGATGCTATTTCCTCCACTTGGGAAGATTACCCCTAGCTCACTATATCTTAAAACTTTAAGTTCCTTTAAAAACCATTTCCTTCATATTATCTTTCCTAACTAATCAGGTTGCCCTTATGGCATTCTCTTCTTAAACTTTTATTACATATGTTTTGTTTTTCAACATACTTTGGCACTTACTTGTTCAATAGTTATATACTGTGTTATTCTTCTATTGAGAGTAGAGTTTATTTCTTTCACATACCTCACATCACCTGAGATAGTTCTAGAAATAGTATCTGACATATGGTAGTGTCTCAATACATTATGTTTTAATCAGCTGGGGCACTTGAATTACATTTGCTTATTAGTTGTTTAGTTCGTTAGTTTAGAGCAACTCTCGAAGAATTAACCAAACCCACACAAATAGTGCATACTTTTTGACTACTGATTTCTCTCGTAGATATTTGTCCTAAAGAATAAGTTAAGGGCAAGCTCAAATATTTAACTTCATGAATGTTCGTAAAAATGTTATATATGATAACACAAAAAATCATAAACACTTTACAATAATAGAGGATGCGAACATTTGTATATTTGAGCAAATACTGTACTATACTATTTAGCTTTTAAAAATTAGGTAGATTATTAAATTGACATAATAACAAGACATGACTTAAGTTTTGAAGCTGATAATATTTTGACTACAATTTTTGTAAAAATTACTGTATATGTTAATACACACATATACATAAATACATACAAATATGGATAGATGAATATTGTGTTAATGTTGGTTATCTATGTTCATGGGTAAATTATAGAGTTTTTGTTTATGTGCATTTTCTGATGATTTGTACATTGCAAAATACTTAGAAGATAACTACCACAATTAACACCCTTCTCTTAGTTATGGATTTTAACTGCTTGGTTTCTGTACAAGGTGATCAAGTTAGTTGTTTCAATTAAGTGACTTTATTTTACTTACTGAATGACTTAATGAATTAACCACAGTAAAGATTTGTCAGTTACAGTATACCCGGCCCTAAACATTGTCTACTGATAAATAAACTATTGTTTTTACATCACAATTTGTTTGGAAAACTGTCAAATGTAAAAAATGTCAACTTTAAAAATGAAAATTTCAGCCAGAAGTAACTACTTCTCATTTACAAAAAAGACAACAAAGGATAGCATTATTCTGTCTTTTAATTACCAAGTGAGATTGGTTGGGATTTCATGGAGGGGAACAGTTTATGCAGAAGAGTGGTTTGAATTCCACTTATAGGACACATGTACAGTTTAAGATCCTAAAGAAAGCCTGAAGACATAGGATTAAATGAGTCATGCATGCACACAAACACACATGCATGCAGGAATGAACGTTGTATCTGTCTAGGTTAGGTGGTATGTTCTAAAACTGAGCTAAAATCACACATTTAATTATTTCACAAAAGCATTTCAGTAAGTAAAATAAACTAGTAATTGAAACAATTGATTTTATTACTCTATATAAACCTCTCTACAAAAGGTCTTAATTATAATGAATATTTTCAAAGTCTTAGTAGTTTTTTAAATTATTAAAAAAAGACCAGTAAGTAAAACGGAATCCATAATCAAGAGGACACTAGGTATGATGAGAAGGAGGAAATTTTACTTCCTGGAGGAGGAAAACAAAGGCAGTTCCTCCCACACCTCACCCTGTAAGGCACAGACAGATGGGGAGGGACCCTTCTAACCTCTAACTCCTTGGATTTTAGTTAGGGATTGCTATATTTTATCACTCTAAGCCCAGAAGGAGGGACAAATATGATGACTGTAATTTTCTGTGCCAAACCAGGTAGAATGAAAGTTGTGTAAAATATTATTTGAGCTAAATATTGCTTCAGGCTGTGACAATGGACAATATAATATAGTGGACAAGAGTATAGACTTGAATCCATCATGCTTGGTTTTGAATACTGGGTTCACTGCGCTAACAGTTCTCATTCACTCAGCAATACCCTTTTTTTAAACATTAACCCTATGCCAGGTGAAGTGCTAGGGTTGGCAGTAGCTTAGGGTACAAAACACACATTATATTTGCTCTTTTATAGTTTAATGATGGAGATAGACATTAATCAAATAATCTTGCAAATAACATAATTACATACAGTGGTAAATCAGTCTAAAGAAAATTAAGGAAGCTATGTGAGTATATTTTAGATGTAGTCAATCTGAAAAATGGGTATAAAACAACCAGAGAAAGAATGTAGTCCTAAGGTAAATGACAGCATGATGCCATTTATAGAAGGACAATTAGCTAGATCATAGAAAGCATTGAAAGTGTAAGACCGGAAAAATTAGTGTAGAGGTGTAGGTGGAGCCAGACCTCCCAGAGCTTTATTCTAAGACAAAGGAAAGCCGTTGGAGATTTTAAGCAGGAGAGTTGCGAGATCAAATTTCTGTTTCTAAAGATCACTCTGACCACATTTTTTCACATTAAGAAAAAAAATGAATTAAAAGATGTTCACATATTGAGGGGAATTTAGTGAATTGAAACTTTCCAGATGAGACAACAGTCTCTTAGACTAGGGTGTGGTGGTAGTAAAGATACAGTAAAGATAACGACTGCTAGGTTTCTGGCTTTTGCAACTATTGCAAGATGGTGCTGAGTTAGGGAATACATAAATAGGACCTGAATTAATTGCATTTTAATTTGACTAAATTTAGTTTAAGATGCTTTTGAGATATCCAAATAGAAATATCAAATAAACTCTTGGATATGAGAGTCCTGGGTTTGAAATATTAATCTGATATTCTTTGCCTTATAGTCATTAATAAAGTCACAGTCATGGGTGAGATAGCTTAGGGAAAGAATGTATAAAGCCAGAAGAGAAAGAATCATTGGATAAATCTCTGAAAAACTCTAATATTTAAAGGCCAATTAGAGCCAGCAAAAGAGACTCAGCCAATGGAAAAGTGAGAGGAAAACCTGGAGAAAACCAAGACACCAAGTAAAGAAGGCACTTCAAGAAAGAGTGGTTGGGAATTCCCTGGTGGCGCAGTGGTTAAGAATCCGCCTGCCAATTCAGGGGACACAAGTTTGATCCCTGGGCAGGGAAGATCCCACATGCCGCAGAGCAGCTAAGCCTGTGCGCCACAACTACTGAGCCCGAGTGCTGCAACTGCAGAAGCCCATGCCCTGCAACAAGAGAAGCCACTGCAATAAGAAGCCTGCACACTGCAATGAAGAGTAGCCCCCGCTCTCTGCAATTACAGAAAGCCCGTGCGCAGCAATTAATTAATTAAAAAAAAAGATCCAACAGGATAAAAAGAAAAAGAAAAAAAGAAAGAGTGGTTAATAGTGCTAAATGCTCCTGAGAAGCCAGGTTCATTGAGAATTGAAAATTGTCAAGCAGGCAGCTTGTGAGAGCTGTGTAATTGGAATTAGGGGTGCACAAACCAAGCTGCAGTGGATCCATATGAGGAAATAGATACAGTTTGGACAACTCTTCGCTCAGCAAGAAAAAAAAATGAAAGGAGAACTGGAGGGGGAGGGGGAGTCAAAGTACTTTTTTAAATAGGATCGAGTTTTAGATATGACTCTGTGCGGATGAAAACAATCCACTAAAGAGAAGGAAGTCTAACGCAAAAGAGAGGAGATAATCAAGAGAAGCCTATGGCAGCATTGGCTAAGTTATTGAATGTCTCTGCCTTGGTTTTCACAGCTATAAAATGGGGAAAAATAATGCCTACCTTATAATATTATTCTCACAAATAATATTATGTTGATTGATGCTCAGTAAAAAATTTTGGCACACAGAATACATTTAATACATTGGTGCTTAAAATGAACTCGGCACCTAACACAGTGTTCTATGTGTATTAGGTGCTCAACAAATATTTGTTAAATGTTGAATGAATATGGTGCTGTTACATGGTTTTGGATTGGATGGGAATATAAATGGTTCTAATGCATATCACTGTGCCCTGGGTTCCAGACGCACCTTGGATAGTCACTGACGGTGATGGTGTGCCATAGCTGCCATCTGATGATGTTGATGTTTGGGGTGTTTGTGTTCACAGGGTACTATTTTTCTGCCTGGAAATAAAGTCGTTGAACATCCCTGCAATGAAGAGAGCCCAGGGAAGTTCCTTTTTGAAGTAGTTCCAGGTAAGATATTTTTCTGCTTTGATTCACTTACTGCCATTGCATGTTGGTAAAGGTGAAGACCAGTCAGAGAGCCTTTGTTCTTCTTGAGTCATGGCTAAGAGCATTAATTTGCGGAGGCAAGGGTCAACATTGGTTAGTATTTACACAGATAATGATTCCAGGTTCGTACACTGGTACAAATAAACACACGTACACACATACACATGGCCACACAACTATTGGATTTCCATTTGTCCATGAGACTCCAGAGCTGACCAGAAGTCATGGCACAGCACCTGTAAGGGACGATTGGAGACAAAGGTGATTTTACAGTGCTCTTGTGCTATGGAGTTTGACCAGGTGTTCCAGGTAGAATGCCTTGCCCCGCTGATTCACTGTTACATTTCCTTACAAAACTGCACCTTTAAGGAGCCTTTGCTATAAAAAGAAAACAAAACAAAAACCCTCCTTCAATGAATTGACTAAGGATTGCAGTTCTGCACCTCAGTGTTGCTCACAACCAACCACTTCCACATGTTTGGATGTCTCTGCCAAGTCATCAGATCCTGCAGTTACATTTCTTCAACATCTGTCCATTTTTTCAGGCAGCTGCATCCACCCCTCTCAGAATACCTGATCTCCACTTAAGTCTGACTCACCCAGCAACACTCTTTTCAAGGCTGTGATCTACTTCTCTGATCAGTTTGTTAGCCCTTCTTTAACACTCAGTGTAAGAGAAAGGGAATTAGGAATGTGGTTTTCATAGCTTTGGCTCTGACTGACCCAGTTAATGTGATATTAACATTGATATAATCACAGCCTAGGGTGAGTGTGAATTTATTTGTGTGCCTAATATGGAATGCATATCAATAATGCTGGTACAAAGGCTATCAATAAAACATTTTCTCCAGATTCATAAATGTTGGGAATCTAAAATGTGAAAGCGTATTTTTCCCCCTCAATGAAAACAGCTGTAGCTCTGGGTTCATCTGGCTCACAATGGAATCCATGACTAAATGTTAATTAATGCAGCTGAAGTGCAGAAAGGTTAGTCAGATGCATTGTGCTATTTGCTTCCCCCCAGGGAGAACATATTGTAAGAAACCTGAATCTTGTTTGCTCTATTAAAATCTTTTTATACTTACTTCTTAGTGGAATACCCTATATGGAACCAAATTCCAGATGTTGCGAAGTCTTTGAAGTATCAGTAGAGGAAATTTCTTTCACTATTTATTCTCAGACATTAGGCCTGTGGGGTTTGAAATGAGTGTGATATTAAACTGACAGCTTTGATTCTTTATTTTCAATAATACTAAAGGTCTACTTTCCCATGCAGTCTACTAAATGTGTAGAGATTTCACGTTTTGGTGAAGATGTTCTGATATACCGTAGGTAGATATTGTCAAGACTATTCTAGAAAGAGTTGTGTCTTCAAGCCCAGGAAATCACAAAACCTCCCCTCTAAGGTTGCAGTTCTAGGGTATATGTTTCTAGTGCAATACATGATGTAATGGCTTTTAATGAGCAAAGCTTAAGGAGTTTAAGACTGTGTGGTGTGGAATCTGTAGGTTGTCATTCCCAAATGAATTTTATCTTCTCAAGGAAGTTCAGGTTGGCTGCAGTAATTATGGAAGTCAACATATCAATACTATGCCCATAGCTCATTTGAAAAGATGCTTCCTGAATTATTAATGCAATATGTAGTAGCCTCTAAATTAGGTTTTATAATTCTGAATCATCCTGTGGAGTGACAAAAGAATTGTGCCAAATGCTTCTTTAAAGAGAGAGTTGGAAAAACGCTATGGCTACATTGAGAATCTACTGTTTGTGCCGTTAATCTTGGTCATCAGGGTTTTGGTGGGTCTCTAACATTAGGATGGAATTTCCAGGCAAGTGTTTCTATGTTTGTATGAGAATGTGGGGATTGGTATCACATGATTTTAACCAATTTTTGCAAAATCAAGATTACTTAGGGATAGCATAACACTTGATTTATCTTTGCAAATGAGAAAGAATATTTTCTGATTATTCCATTTGTGTGATATTTTGACATAGAGAATCTGGTAAATAGCGTTTTCACTTGTCAGAAAATACAGGAAACAGAAAGGATTGGAGAAATGTGGTCAATGCCTTGTATAGAACCTTCTGCAGGACTGCCTGTCCGCAAATCCTCATAACATACTTATGCTACATAGGCTTTCTCTGTGGAATTCTCTCAATCATCACTTCTGAAATCCCATCCTGCAAATGATACTTATATATCCAATGATGCTCTCTTTATGGACAAATACCTCAAGCCCAACTACCCAAGGTATAATCAATGAAAAAATATATATGTATAGATATACACATGTATATATGTATATATATAAACAAAATATATAATGTATATTTATATACGTTATATATATCTATATCTTTAGCACCTATATACGTTTATAATTTATCCATATATGCTACATAAGTCAGAGTTTTTGTTTTGTTTCATTTTTGTTTTTGCTTTAGTCTGAAATGTCCTATGAAATTAAGTAATAATCAAGTGTAAATATGAAAGAAAACCCAAGATTTTCCAATAGAATTGAGGGTTTCAGCTCTTTGTATAGTACTTAATTACATTTGTTTGTGTATAATATTTCTCTACAGATTTTAGGCTTTGGTAAAAATCTATCTGAAAAAAATTACCATAATTTAGGGTAATTTTCTTATAGACTACTATCCCATGAAATGAATTGTGTCTCTGAATAATGTCATGATTTATAGCATTTCGCTCCAATTTTTGCCTATTTATCTGCTTGTTATTCAAAAAGGAGATGTTAGCCAAACTGGCAAATTTGAAGACTTTGCTGTTAGACATGCCAAATTTTAGACTGGAGTGAATATTTATGGCCAAGTGCTAAGCTTGGGGGAAATGTGGTTGAGGGAGGAATGTTGGCAGACCTTTAATGTACCGTACTTGAAGAAAGAAAATTCAGTTGGTTCTTTGCTTCTCAAAATGTGTTCGGTGCATGTTTCCCTTGTGATGTTAAAATAAACAGAGTAATTAATGAACTGATGATGTCTTAGCTTTCTTAGAAGAATAGTCTGCCACAGGGAGAAGTAGTGATTCAGAGACAGAAACAGGCAAAAAGAGACGAGGAAGTAGGGACTTTATATAGTTAGGAACCACGTCTTTCTTCCCATTACTATATCCATAACACCTAGTACAGTATAACACCAGATGCTGAGTACTTATTGAAGTGTATATGTTTACCAGGTTTATGGAGAAAACTCAACCATATGAAATGGGTTTATTGTTGGCAGTAAATGCTCCTGACTTGGCTCTGTTGAAGGCTTATTTCCTCCTTGGTAGGATCTTTCCACCTCCTGGGGCAGCAAAGACCTTTTTGTGGCTCTAGTGGCTGAAATGGAGGGAAATACCTCACATCCTCTTCCTTACTCCTCTGTCTTCCTCTCTGGTAATGATACCAAGAGAAGGATGGAAGATGGTAGAGATCTTCCTACAGAGAAGCTACCCCTGGGATGTAGCACCTTAACACTGACTGGTTATTACATTCCTCTGCAGATGCTGACTCTCTCATGGGGCACCTTTGCAGCTTGTGTAATGTTCCTAGAATTGGAAATGCACGTCATGTGATAGGAGTCTCTGCCTTGGGCGTGGTCCTGGTAGACTGGATACCAATAAAAGAGCCCAAAGCCCAGCTGCTTTCTTTGTGCTTATTAGCTACCCAGAAGCTCGTGGACCCTGGTCTGCCAAGTAAGGGTAAAGCAGGCTGTTTCCCTGTCAGTGCTTCCCTCAACCCTGCCATCTTGCTCCTTTCTCCATGAAGCGTGAGACTCATACCTAGCAGTTGAATGGTTTCACACCTCATGTGAGTCCTCAATTTGGAGAAGGGCTGGGTGACCGTTCTAGCTTCAACATTGATGAGCAATTCTCATGTGCTTCCCTGACTTGTTCTAATGGTTGAGACAATTTTTTTTCTCCTCAAAAAAATAGTGTTTATCTTGAAAACTGTTATACCCAAGTGGCACTTCCTCTTTTCTAGCCTTTCTCTTTTAATTGTTAGGGGCAGGGAAATGGCATTTGGGTTCCTTCTCTGAAATTCATTTTCTCCATAAGCCCCACAGGGAAGTGGCTAGGTACAACATTTTTTTTTTTTTTAACTTAGAGTGTAACTTTTCAGATTCATATCTTAGCAATTTCAGGATAATGGAAAAACAACTTTTTATCTATATCTATTTATAATTTTAGATTGGATTCCAAGGAAACACACTCTGATGGAGAGTTATGTTAAAACGTTTGTTGGGGAGTGCTCTCTGGAGATACTTGATCTCTAAGGAATTGAGGAAAGCAGGATCAGGCAGAAGGAGAAGCTGGCCCAAAACACCACTGCAGTTAAGGTCTCAGCTGATGCCATGGGGAGCTCTGGAGCTTGGATGCTTCTTGGAATTGCTCTAACCTGAGGGACCAAGCCTTTGTTTCCTGGCCTCAGCTAGTCTAGTCATTGACTGGGGGGAGGTGAGACAAATGAACTCACATGAAGCAGTTCCACCTTGCAGTGAAGAACAGTTTCCATGAGGGCCTCTGTGAGCCATCAGCAGCCAATATACCAGCCTCTGGGATCTAGACAGGATATCACAGTATCCATTAAAGTATCTTTAGCATTATCTGTATCTAGCTTTCTGTATCCCAAACAATGTTACAGGCTTTTTTTAATGTATCACTTAATTTAATCCTAACCACATTATTACTTAATCCTCTATGACTATATCCATTTCCAAATAAAGACACTGAGGCACAAGAAAGTAGTTTGATCAAGGCCAAACAGCTAACACTAGCTAGTGAATGTATGCGTAGGTATATATATATACACACACACGTATATATTATTTATCACCGACTTTATATATGTATGTATGTACTCTGGCTTAAAACTGTGAGATGTCAGAGTATTAGAGGCTGGAGCCTAGGTTTTGAGATGTGAATTCATGAACTGTTTTTGCTAGTGGTGAAGAAGTGGATAGACTTGTGTCTCTTCTTAGCTCATCCATTAAGGATGAGAATTTGGGTACTTGAAGTGATAATAGGCATTTTCACTATTTATATGTGTAAGCCTATCATAAAACATAGGCACTGGATAAAGATGTTCTCTTAGGGTTATAAGGCCATAACTATACTGTCATGAAAAAGTGGGGAGAAAACCACATTTGTCTGCAGTGGAGTTTCTTATATGTGAAGAGCTATGTGAAAGGGAGGATCTGCATCTGTAATTTTTTCCTACAGAAAACTGTTACACGCTGGGATTCAGTTCTCTTCGTGGCACTAACTCACTTGTTCTCACTTCTTCACTAACTTCCTCCACACATTGGCCGAGTTATCACCCACCGTCTAGCCACCAACAAGCACACCTAATACTGTTCCTTTATTGGGAATCCGTCCAGTGATCTGCACAGGTACTCTTCAAGCAGAGATCCATTAAGAGTTTCAAGGGCAATTACCAATGTCTCAGACAACCAAAGCCCCATCTCAGCCCAGTGTCCCAAATCAATAATAACTAGAACTTGGAGGTTTTCTCATTCTCTTCCTTCCCCCAGAAAGAGAAAAGAAGTGAACACAGAAAAAAAGGAGATGAGAGATGAAGAGACAGCTATGGGAACAAAGTAAAAAAGAGAAAATCTGAAGGGTAATTTAAAGTGATTTTCATCTGCCTGGAAGTGAAATTAAACCCTTCAGCAAAGGAGAAGGTGTCATTTATCCCAACTTTAGCCAGGAATATACTAATCATTAATAATATCCTTAGACAATTACATATTACTTATGTAAACTTTAATAAAAAATGTTTCCATTCTAACTACTTTCCAGAAGGATTTTCAGGGGTATTGAAAAGTTAGAAAACATGGGTACCTAGAGAATCCAATAAATGCATTATGGATCTTTTTGCTAAAAAAAAATGCATTTACCTATCAAAACTGCAAACACTTTGGGGGGCTTCAGAGATTCCCTGAAACCCAATTTTGGACTCTAGTTTTAGAACTGTAATTTAAATTTAGGAGCAAGAGATGTTATTAGTCTCTGTCTTTTTATCTCTGTCTCTGTATTTAGCTATTTGTCTCTATGTTCCTATACATCATCTATTTCATCTATATACATACGTGCATAAACATGCCAGTTGTTTTTATTATTTGTAAGTGTGTGATGTCCTAGTAATCACTTTTTGACTTTTACTGCCCTGATTCAGTTGTGGGTTTTGCTTGTTTGTTTTACCCCTGGTTCTGTGATTGTGTAACTCTACCAACCTATTTTATGCATTTACAAAAAAACCTTTCTGGAGGACATTTCATGGCTCTGGAGGCTGTAACATTTTTAATTTACCAAAACTTGAACCTACTTAGATGGTCAGTGCAGCTGTGCTATATAAGAGGCCATCTGAGAGATAGATGATTCTGAGAGATACTCACGGGTGTCTCTGAGAAAGAAAAAAGTATAGCCAGCTTTTGAGTTTTTGAGATAATTATGTGACATCAGCAATGAAAATTTATCATCCATGTCTGTATTTGCAACTCCTTCTAGGGTGATCAGATAAAGTTATTGGATAAATTAATTGGCTGTCGTTTAAAAATGTAAACCAGTATTTGGTATCTACATTATAGAAAAATGTGGGGATATTTTTAATAGTCTTTTAGTATAGAAGTTGGTCGTTTTTTTGATCACTGGTTAAATATGTTGCTAAAGCATTTAACTTTACAGCACTCTATCTTAATTTTTCTATTTTGTGTTAGTGCTGTAAGTTGAAATACATGTAATTATATTTGTTATCCAAAGGCAACTAGGACAATCTCTTTTTCTGTCTGCCTAAGTCTGTAGGCAGCCCTGAAGCTTGTATTTTCTTTTTCTTTGCTTAGTTAATGTGTGCAAATCATTTAGAGAATGTGAGTAGGAATTGTTTATGGTATGAAAACATAATTCTATATACACAAGTAGTTCTGAACATGTCAAAGAGATGCATTGAAAATCAGCATGTTTTAGCTGCTATGTATTCTTCTATATAAAAAAAGTATTTGAGATGTTTGCTTCAGAATTCCCTTCCTACTTGAAATGCCTTAAAATATGCATTTAAAAGAGGCTATTAAAATGGCACAAAGGGCATTTTAAAATGTTTGTAATCTCTCAAAATGCCGGCTACTGCCATGACAACCAAAAGACATTTGGAGCATTTATAAACCGATCATAAGATCCTACTTATGAGAAGTGTCCATATGAGGAGGGCTCTCTTACAGGATTTGTAGACATGTGGACCTACTCATATTCAATTCTATCATTCATCCTATATCCTAGTTCAGGGGTCAGAAAACATTTTTCGGAAAGAGCAAAAGAGCAAATATTGTAAGCTTTGCTGGCCGTAAAGTGTCTGTTACAACTGCTGAACCCTGCTGTTGTAGCATAAACAAATGGGTATGGCTGTGTTCCAATAAAACTTTATAAATGAATACTGAAATCTGGATTTTATATAATTTTCAAATATCAAGAAATATTATTCTTCTTTTGATTTTTTTTTTCCAATCACTTAAAAATGTGAAAACATAGACAGTGAGCCAGATTTGGCCCATGGACCATAGCTTGCCAACCCTTGTGCTAGATTAAAAAAAGCAAACCTATGAAAAGGAGTCTGAAGATGCTATTATAAATCACTAATCCCCACTGGTGCCACCAGAGTCAAAATTAGAATTCTGAGACAGCCTGACTCCCCAGGCCATGGCATTACCACTGCCTCAACATCAGGATTTGGGACCTGTTTGCCAACATTTTTATTTAGAAGCTCCATCTCTGAATAATGTCTTTTTTTTTCCCCCAATCGTGATGAATCTAAAACATTTTAGTGACCAAACTAAAATTCTCGCTTTAAGTTGTGTCTTAGCTCATTTAGAACTCTAGAATCTGACCAGAGCTGAAATCTGTGATGTGACTTTTAAAGCAATGAGTACCCTTAATAGGAGATTGGGTGTGCCTAGAATGAAAAACATTTCCCGTACTTTGTTCAGTCCACACAAATTCAGGGAGATATTCATAAGTATTCCAAGATGGAAGCATGCCTTCTAAGGTAAGTAAGCTGGAAGTGTCTTCTGAACTCTCCTTTTTACAATGTACATTAGCATCTTAAGACTCTAAATATCTCACACCAAATGACAATACTTTGTTTGCTGATAAAACTAATAAACCTATTTTCTCAGAGGAGTAGTTTATTCCCCCCACCACTCGTTTATGAACGTCTCTACTCCTAATCTACCAGTTTTCCTTTAACATCAGTATGAGAAACACTCCCATAATCTTTAGAGCTAATGTTTACTAAACTATGTGTCAGGCCTGTACTAATGTATGTCAGATTTGAAATTCATTTAATATGAATACACTTATGGTAGATGCCATTCTCCACACTGGTCAACAGTGGTGCAAATTCACATTCCTAATGAATGCTAAAACCAGGCTTCATACTCATCTGAACCTACGAAACCACCATATGCTGAAGCTTCCTTACACCAGTGAGAATATGGATAGGTTTATTTTCTAGATCCCGCAGAAGCCAAATATCCAAGAGTTAGGAAAAATAAGGATAACAAATGAAGAAATGAGGTTGCAGATTTAAAAGTTAGTGTACTATGCGGAGAACAGATTTGTGGTTGTCAAGGGGGAGGGAGAAGGGAGAGGGATGGACTGGGAATTTGGGGTTGGTAGATGCAAACTATTACATTTAGAATGGATAAACAACGAGGTCCTACTGTATAGCACAGGGAGCTATATTCAATATCCTGTGATAAACCATACTGGAAAAGAATATAAAAAAAGAATGTATGTATGTGTATGACTGAGTTACTTTGCTGTACAGCAGAAATTGGCACAACATTGTAAATCAACTATACTTCAATTTAAAAATTTTTTTGTTAGCGTACTCTGCATTTCCTTCCTCTCTCTGCACAACTCACATTTCTTGTATTGTCTGTTATCTCTTCCTTCTCCATCAGATTTGATGCTCTTGAGAATAGAATGATACCTTCCCTCCCTAGTACCTAGCAGAGTGACTGTCATGTAGTATATGCTCAATGCACATTCATTGAATTAATGAAGAGACTTGACCTCAGTTTTATCAGCCAGGGAATGATTGCATTGGATTAGCCAAAATGAAAAGAGCCTTGCATCTCTGAGCTATTTAATTTGATCATAGCTCTTTGTCTCAATGTCTTAAGAGACTGGAGAATTTCATTAACTTCCCAGACTCTACTCTCTTTGAAAAGCAGTCCGCATTGCCTCATCCTTCAGTCCTTCATGACCACTGACACCAGTTGTGTCATTTAGTACTTCGATGATAGAAGCTGTTTATTAACAAGTTATCTGCTGGAAAAAAATGTGATCCACTCCCCCTCATTGTTCTCTGTGGCCTGGCTTTAATTATGTATTCATGGGCTGTTTGTGTTCACCTGTCTTCTTTAACCAATGGTCAAAAAGGGCTTTGCAATCCAATCAAGCTCAGAAAACAGATAGTACAGCGCTAAGCAAATGTCAGTGCCTGTTACTAGGAAAAGAGAATTTCTCCAGGCCGTTCTTTTTCTGTGGCAGGGCTCCTCTGAGCTGCATCTTGGCCAGGGAAAGAGTGTGTCTGAATGAGGCAATGGCCAGTGGGGAGAACAACCATAGGTTAGAAGTGATATGGGAGTGAGAGAGAGAAATACTTCACAGGAAACACAGTATGTCAGAAGGAGGGTGAGTGTGCTGCGGAACAGCTGCTGGTAATTAGGGTTGGGAAATAAGCTCACAGCAAGGATGAAACTGGCATGTCATCAAGTCCTGTGCCAACTCTCAGGGAACCAGGGTAGCCTTTTTCATTTTTCTTCCTTTTTTTTTTTTTCTTTTCATTTTTAATATAAAACCGAGCTGAACTGGTCCTGAATGTTTCCAAAAGTGAAACCTTAAAGACCATCTGCAGCCCAGTAATGCATCCTTGGGCCTGTTGGGCATCCTGACTTTAAAACGATTATCTTTATTTGTCTGTTGATCTGTGGGTTCATTTGCCCTGTGTCTGTTTTTCAAATGCTGCCTTTCTTGAGAACTGTCCATCTTTACTGCCTTGTGGCATCAGGGCTAGAAAAGCCCAAATGGAAGTCCTGAGAGGTCCTGATTTGGCAGAAATGTATGGTCCTACTTGCTAAACTCCCTACATGCCAAACAAGAAAATTGGCAACTTGAGATAGAGCCACTTAGGATTTATAAAACCCCAATTTATTCTGGATGATTTGCTACATATTTTGTTAAATATAAAACTCTTTGCTTTAGATAAACGATAGTAGAAGACCTAGGACCTAGGAGAAGAGATGCCTAAGGGGAAAAGATGAGGCATTGATGGTGAGAAAGGAAAGCCATGAGGGCTGTCCTGGAGCCAGTGTACGAAGAGGAGAGAGATATCAGACCTCTCTGTCACACAGGACTAGAATCAAATACCAGCTCTGCCACTGGAGCTAGTTGCTAAGTCTCTCTAAACCACAGTGTCCTCTTAGTGAATGTGAAGTAAGAATACCTCCCTTGTAAGGCTGTGGTGAGGATGGAAGGAGATAAGTGTATGAGAAGTAGTCAGCACTCTGCCTGGCCCAAAGAATGGCGTATTGAAGAGTAGCAAGATTTGAAACTATTATCCATATAGTGCCATATATAAGTAAGCACTGGCCTGAATATTGAATTGTCTTAAATGGCATTACAGAGGCAATGGAAATTTAGGAAGACATAGGTCATTGTGGGCTGGAGTAATCAAGAAAGACTTCCTGGAGGTGGTGAATCTACAACTGGAATTTAAAGAAACTACAGGATTTTGATTAGATGACTATGGGGTTAAGAATTTCTGGCTGAAAAAAAAATATTGACATAGCATGGAGAAAGTTCCGAAGCTAGAAAGAGGTACTAATGGAGTATGTAGGGGGGATATACCAAGGACATGTAGTGTGATTCATGCATGTCCTGCTGATCTAGACCGTCCTAGAAAGGTGGCCATTTGGCTGTTCCTTCTACACAACTCAGAGGAGCCCTGATTCTTAGGGAACTTGGCAGCATTCAGGCACTAGGCTGCATTCACGTAGGCAGTCAGCTAATTTTGTGAAAATACAACAGCTAAATGCTAATAAATGCTTATATTTCAAAAATCAGAGCATGGAGATATGTGTATAAATACAGCTGATTCACTTTGGTGTACCTCATAAGCTGGTACAAGAATGTAAAGCAATTATATTCCAATAAAGAGCTTAAAAAAATTCAGAGCAAAAAAAAAAGAACAAAAACAAAAACAGAATTCAAACTTTATATTCAAATTGGGTCAACCAGCTCTGGGTCTAATAGACCTTCCCAACTTTAGATGACGATCACTAGATTGTTATCATGAAGTGACATTGGTTTAAGGATCTGCTGGACCCACACGGAAGGTTTTCCCATGAACTTTTAGCTTGACCAGCAGTATTTCTAAACTAAGCTTCTGTGTGTCTGTGACAAGAAATAGGGATGAGCAGAAAAAAGTGCTCATTAGTCTGCTAGGGCTGGCATTACAAAGTACCGCAGACTGGGAGGCTTAAACAACGGACATTTATTTTCTCACAGTCTGGAGGCTAGAAGTCCAAGATCAAGGTGTTAGCAAAATTGGTTTCTTCTGAGAGTTCTTTCTTTGCCTTGTAGATTGCTGCCTTCTCCCTGTGTCTTCACATGGTCTTCCCTCGTGTGTGTCTGTGTCCTAATTTTTCTCTCTATATGGACACCAGTAATATTGGATTAGGACCTAACCTTGACGACCTCGTTTTAACTTAAATACCTCTTTTAAACCCTATTTCAAAATAGGGTCAGATTCTGAAATGCAACGCGTTAGGGTGTCAACATATGTATTTTGCAAGAACACAACTCAGATCATAACAGAGTAAAAAAGATGAGACATCACTGTTCTTCCATAGACTTCTCTTTTTATGGGGCAAACTGTTCCTCATGTTTCCTACTTACTGCTTGAGCCCTATCCTACTCGTCAAGGAAGGTATGTACACCTTCCTTGCTGTATGTACGCCAAGCCACAATCCAGAATTCCACTTAGTTCTTTCATAAATGTTGGAAAACCTGAGTGATTAACCAACCAAAGTATTAATTAAGAAACATGTGAAATAGAAACGGAGGCTGCCCAGAGAAAGACCAAATATTTTGTAACTAGCTACTCCTTCCTTAAATTGTCCTTGGATTTAAAATTCTCCTTAATTTTGTTCCTAGGTTTGTTTTTGTTGTTGTTGTTATTTATTCTTATCACTTTGCCTAAAGGAAATAGACTAGACCTCTAGCCTTGTGTCATTGTGAGTAGTTAGTGTCTTTGGGTTTTTTCTTTTCTTTTCTTTGTTTTTAAAGTCCAGGCTAAATTTTATTTGGGAACAAACCCCTTTCCAAAAGTGGTACATTAATGCCTTAACTACTACTGTGATGTGTCTAGTCACAGGGAGAAAGCCAAAGGGAGCCCTTGATAGATCTCATCCGGCTGCCCGGGCCTTCCGTAGTGAATTACCAACCTGTCATTCAGGGTGTGGAGGAGCAAACAGTATCAAGACAGGCAATTAAGGCTTCTGGAAAACGATTAGTGCAGGGGCACGACATGATGTAGGGTTCATTTCTCCAGCACCAATCACATTGTCTTTCTCATGACTCACTATTTCTGATGTGTCACTTGCTTACAGGAATCACAGGGGAGATAATGACAGATCTGTGCTCGGGGGCTATTTGGCTCTAATGTAGGGGCTGTGATATGTCATAATGGGTTCTTTGATTGAAAGACAACTCATTCTGATACGGGTATAACTGATGCAAATCAATTCTCATTTGAATAGTTGATTTATTTTGCGTTTTATTTTTGTTCAGCCTTTCTGTCCCACAGATAACCTTACTGCCAACTTAATTTTATGGAAATTACCTCAATTGCCTGATACCAAATACATATAACTGCTTACATCTGCCATTTGGTCCTCTTTCCCTCTGTAATTCCTCCCTAAATCCAGTCTTGCATCTGTTGTTGAATTCCATCCACTCCCACCTTTTCAGGAGCCAGCCGTAACCTATTGATTGTACTGTTTGTACCTCGTTATGTAGCTTTGTCTTCTATATGGGATTATCCCCAAAGGCTCACATGGTGGCCTAGGAACTAGCATTTTTATGCAAAAAAAGTAAATTAATCTCATTTATACTAGAGTTCTAAAAACGTGAGCATACAATCATGCTACTATTCCTCTGATTTAAAAAAAACATTATCTCTTGGCCACAGTCCTCACACTATCCGTCACCTCCTGTGTTTTATGTTTTGCTTCTTTTTGCAATAAAATTGTTCTGTGCTCTATACTACGCTCTCTCCAGTTCCTGACTTTGGCTCAATCCATTTGCCGCCCACCACCTCACTCCACCTGACTTTTTCTTATTACCGTCATCAGTGGCCTCTAATTTTCCCAAATGCAGTGATTATGTTTAAGCTCTCATAATAATAATTGCCAATAAGACCATTTGACACAGGCGATCACTGCCTCTTTCTTGACACACATTCTTCACTTGGCTTCAAGGATACCACACTTCCCTGGTTTTCTTTCTGCTTTACTGTTCATGTCTTCTCAGTTACCTCTGCTCATTCCTCCTTGTCTCCTTCACCTCCTCATGTGAGAGGGACCCTGGGCTCTGTCTGGTCGCCTTTGTGCTGGAGATCTGTAATACCTCCTAGCTCATTCACAGACTCTACTCTTCATGTCACTCTGTTTCATCCTATACACTGTAGCCAGAGTAGTATTTTTTAATAAAGTTTATTCTTTAGAGGAGTTTTAGATTTATTAAAAAAAAAAAAAACACTGTGCAGACTATTTACAGTAGCCGGAACATGAAAGCAACCTAAATACCCATCAACAGATGAATGGGTAAAGAAGATGTGGCACATATATACAATGGAATATTACTCAGCCATAAAAAGGAATGAAATGGAGCTATAGGTAATGAGGTAGATAGACCTAGAGTCTGTCATACAGAGTGAAGTAAGCCAGAAAGAGAAAAACAGATACTGTATGCTAACTCATATATACGGAATCTAAAAAAAAAAAAATGGTACTGATGAACCCAGTGACAGGGCAAGAATGAGGATGCAGATGCAGAGAATGGACTGGAGGACACGTGGTTGAGGGGGCGGGGGGCAAAGGGGAAGCTGGGACGAAGTGAGAGAGTAGCATAGACATATATACACTACCAACTGTGAAACAGCTAGTGGGAAGTTGCTGTAAAGCAAAGGGAGATCAACTCGATGATGGGTGATGCCTTAGAGGACCGGGACGGAGAGGGTAGGAGGGAGTTACAGGAGGGAGGGGATATGGCGATATATGTATAAATAGAGCTGATTCACTTTGATGTACCTCAAAAACTGGTACAAGAGTATAAAGCAATTATATTCCAATAAAGAGCTTAAAAAAGAAACTGTGCAGAAAGTACAGAGAGTTCCCTTATACAGAGTGATGTTTTTGATATTCAAATCCAATCATCTCCTATTAAAAAAAAAATAGCCTTATCACAGCCCACAGGCCCCCACAGAGACTGTCCAGTGTGTTTCATCTTCCTTCTTGCTCTCTAACCACACTGGCTTTCTTTCAGCTTCTCAAACGTGTCACGCTTCACTCTAGCCACAGAACCTTTACATAAGCTGTTCTCTTGTCAAAAAATCGGTCCTCCGCATCATTCCAAGATTCATAAGATAACTCCTACTCATTTCTCAGGTAATACCTCATTTGTTACTTCTTCAGGGAACCCTACATATGATTCTCCTTCCCAGTGTGTCTTAATCCACTACTGAAAATGCATAACCCATTTTTCTTATATAAATAATGTATGTCTTCCTCACAAAAATGTAAGTTCAGTGAGAGCTAGATCTCTGTTTTCTGCTCATTAGCTTATTTCTGGCACATAGCAAACTACCCAACATGTCATGGCCATTCAGTAAGTATTTGTGGAAGGGAGGGAGGGAGGGAGAGAGGGAGGAACTTGGAAGGTAGGGTGAAGAAGAAGGGGGAAGTCAGTGTAATCTAGAAATGGGTAGATTCTGGGGTGGATGAGCAGGAGCCTTGCGTGTAACTCTAATTCTGTTACTCACTTTATACTCAAGGTTTGATTAGTTCAGCAAACATTTACCTTGTTAATGGTTGTCAAGGTGATCCGCTCTTTCAGATTTTTAAGAAGTAACCTAAAGGCAAGTATGAATTTACAAGTGCCATGAAAGTGAGAACATGTAAAAGCTTCCAATTTAAACATTTAAAAATGAGACCTCCAATTGGTTTGAAGAGCAATTAACATTCAGTAAGAATCAGCTATGATCCAGATATTATATACCAAGTTCTTATCCTCAAGCAGCTGTGGTTTGTCAACCCAGAGAACATCGCTTAGAGGCAGAGTTCCACTGAACCCTCTGAAAAACACTGATTAAGTCCATTTACGAAGCTGTCCAGCACTCACAGAACTAGTAGGTGGGTGAAACGGAACGCCTGCTCCTGCTACATCTCTTAGGCAAGTCCTCTAATCCCTGTGGTATCCATTTCCTCCTCAGTGAAATGGACATCAGACCATGGAATTACCAGATGAGACTGTGTATGTCAAAGTCTATAAACTGGTGTCACCCAAATGAGCATAATTTAGTCACATTAGTCTACCATCATATGCATGTCTAACTTGTCCTCAACTCGCCTCTCTTCAGGGACGCCTCATTATTTCTAATGTGTTGGAATCCAGTGATATGTCTTAGTAACATCATTCTTCATCATTTTCTCCCCTAGTTGATGTGATGTGTAAAAATCAAATTGTGAGAAAGGACTCAGTGGGAAAAGAATGGGATGATCTGTGTGCCTGTGTAAAAGATGGATTTATTTTATGTGGTTTTGTTCCCTTCCCTCTCAAAATGCTGAAAATCCAGATCTGAGCCATAAATGACTCCTGTCCTCAGTCAATGTGAACTGACAACCAAACGTTAAACCCACCCACGCTGTTCAGCCCATTATTAGCCTGTGGCCCCAGTGGATCTGACTGCTGCTCCTTTTGAGATGAATGTCCTCTCCTGAACTTCCTGGGAGCCACAGGTGCCTATTCATTAATTTTCTGGAATGAAAAGCTTCAAGGGCATAAATGATACTACTGATGGAAATACTAGTGATGGGACTGATCATGCATGGGAAATGCGTTGTATGTTCAGTTTATTGGTTACTGACTGAATTAAGCAGAAAGATCCAGGTACAATGACTTAGTACAGTATGTTGAGAGTGGCTGAAAACACTGCCCCCTTCAAAGTGCAGAATTACTGTCTCCTTGCTCTTCAAACTAATTGGAGGTATCATTTTGAAATATTTAAATTTGAAGTTTTACGTGCACTCACTTTCATGGTATTTGCAAATTCATACTTACCTTTAAGTTACTTATTTAAAAATATGAAAGAGCATATCATCTTGACAACCACCAACAATGTAAATAAATTATACTGAAAGGGTCAGAGTAAAGAGTCCATAATAAAAGGAAAAAAGATGGCTTTTATTTTATATAGCAGCTTGGCTTGCATTACATGACACATTTTTGTGTGAGTAAAGGACCCCACTGGGCTTGAGCTCCAGCAGCACAAGTTATCTTTGAAGGAATTAACAGAGTCCCACCCTTCCAGAAAAACTTGACTCTTTAGGATTCTTTGGCCAAGTTAATATTGAAAATTACTTTTAAATGAGATCTAAGATTCACCTAATAACATTAGATTTTACCTTTAACTGCAAAAAAAAAAACAAAACAAAAACAGAAAACAACAAAAAATACCAACCAAAATCAAATGAGGGAATATAATTTTATTTTAGAATCTCAACAAGATTTAAAATAAATGTCTTTTTACAATATGCAAAAAATATGCTATCTTAAAGGATTGTTTGAACTAAAAAAATGTTCCAAATTAGAGTTAATATTTTTCTACTAAAAAATAACAGTAAAGAAGTAGCTTCTTGACATTTCTCAATACCTGTCACATACATTAGATAGAAACTATTTCACATAGCAGAAATTATAGAGATCAACCTCTTCAGTGAGGGATGAGTATCTATATTTTTAGATGCAACTAGAACCAGGATAGGACAGCTATCATATTTATTTCCATTTTTGAGAAATCTGGAAGCTAGATCAAATAAGACCCCTTGCTTTTTAAGGCTTTACAAGCTTGTTCATTCATGTAAACTCCAGAGAGTTTTAAAGTGTTTCTTGTAACTGAGGGATGAGTGGTTGTGGCTTTTTTATATTCCCAAGATTATAGATTTAAGTCCATTAAAAGATTATGTTTACTAGTGTCCGTGTGATTTGCTATTGCTATTATTGGTTCCACCCTTGTTTCCCAAACATGAATTTGCTTTGAAAGAAATCAGTTTGAGTCTGAAATTAAGACAAAAAGAATATTGTAAATTTTATAGTAAGGAAAATGAAATTCAATAAATCCCTTTCTCTTATTTTCTAGAAGTTGTGAGGAACCTCAAAGATCATTGATTTCATTTTGCAGTGAGGATTATGGTTCCCAGAGAGGTTATGGTGGCCAACCATGGATAAATGCCCATGTTCTCAGTTGAGTAGTCTTTCTACTCTTCTACATTCTGTTTGATTATATTAATATTAAAGTTCCTTGATTTCTTAAGTTTAAGCTTCAAGACTTCACCTAGTCTGCTTGATTCTAGTAATATAGTGATGACAATATAGTAATCATCATAATAGCTACTATTTGATGTACTTTAAGTGCTAAGTATAGTAATAGGCCCTTTTATGCATTATTTTATTTAATTTTTGCCATTATAATGAGTTAAAAATTGTTTTCTCCTGTGGTGAAGTTAAGTTCAAAAGATTAAGGAGCTTTCCAAGATCACAGAATTAAGTTTGTGGCACAGAGTTCAGATCCAGATTTTCTTTTCTAAGTTGGTTTACTTAGGATGAGAAATAGAAAATGATCAAAGAAATTGAAATTTTGTCCTCCTGTAGAAATATTGTGAGATTTTATTAGATCTCTGGAACATGATATCTGTAGTTAACTATCAATATATTTTATTGATGAAAATTTCTGTTATTTTCATATATCATGTTAATAGGAAACTGCATATTTGACAACAAAATTTTTCCTGGCTAAATTAATATTTGATACTTGGGCTAGATTTTGAAGAGATGCTTCCTTTGAACAGCAGGATTTGAGTTGGTTTGTCTGTTGCTCTTATCTGTTAACACATCTTCTGTAGAGGATGGTGGCCTCACCCCGCACACCTGTTGAGTGGCCGGTACTGTAGTGGGTATATCTGTGTCCCAAGGCAGATGGAGAATTAAGAACTCTTCCTTCCCCTAACCTGCCCTATATACGTATGTTGTCAGAGTTCTGTTCAGTGTCAATGTGGAGGCAGGGTATGGAGTGATAGGAAAACTTTGCAGTCTTTTCAGTAATTTGTTAAGGCCATGTACATAAATGTATTATAAATAAGATGGTAAATAATTTCATGAGCAATTAATTTAAGAAACTGACCAAAAGTCATTAAAATGCCGTATGGAAGGAGGGAAGATGAGCAGATTGCATTCATCCAACTATGTGATGTTGAACCATCTTGTTATGCCAACTGTTGATCATCAGGAAAATTTCAGTGTAGAGGACAATGTTTCTTGAATGTTTACCTTGAAAGTAAGCAAATCAGTGTAGACTGGCAAAATCAAGGGCTTGCTTAAAGGCATTATATTATTTAATGTTAACTTCTGTGTGGGGAAACATTTTAACTTCTAGTTTCGTAAATATTCCATCAGAAGAAGATTGATCTTAGCAGCTTTATTCCGATAGAATTCATGTACCATACAACTCGCCCCTTTAAAGTGTACAATTCAGTAGTTTTTTAGTATACTCACCGAGATGTGACACCATCACCACAATCAATTTTAGAATATCTTCATTACACCAAGAAAGAAACCTCATACGCATTACTTGATTTTTGTTTCACCCAAGCTTCAAACATCAGGCAACCATTAATCTGTTTTCTATCTGTATAGATTTGCCTATTTAGGACATTTCATATACATGGAGTTATACAATATGTGGCCTTTATAACTGGCTTCTTTCACTTAGCACATGTTCAAGGTTTATTCATGTTGTAGCATGTATTTCTTTTTATTGATGAATAATGTTTCATTGTTATGGATGTACCACACTTTTATTTATTCTGTAATCTGTTGGTGGATATTTTGCTTCTCTTCCACATTTTGGCTATTTTGAATAATGCTGCTATGGGCATTCATGTACAAGTTTTTGTGTGAACATATATTTTCAATTCTTTGGGGTATATGCCTAGGAGTGGAATTGCAAGTCCTATTATAACTCTATGTTCAACAGTTTGAGGGACTGCCAAACTGTTTTCCCAAGGGACTGCATGCTTTCACATTCCTACCAGCAGCATTTGAGGGTTTCAGTTTTTTCACATCCTCACCACTTTTTGGAGGATAGCCATCCTGGAGGATGTGACGTGAAGTGTTATCTTGTTGTGGTTGATGCGCGTTTCCCTCATGGCGGATGCTGAGCCTCCGTTCCTGCACTCTTGACCATTCACGTGTCCTCTTTGGAGAGATAGCTGTTCACATCTTTGGCCTATTTTCAGTGGGGTTATTTGTTTTGTTTTGTTTTTGTTGTTGAGTTGTAAGAGTTCTTTATGTGGTCGGGATACAAACCTTATCAGATATATGATTTGCAAATATTTTCTCCCCTTTTACTTTCTTGACAGTGTTCTTGAAATACAGAAGTTTTTAATTTTGATGAAGTCCAATGTATCTATTTTTGTCTTTGGTCACTTTGTTTCATATCAAAGAAGACTTTACCTAAATCAAGGTCATGACGTTTTATTCTTCTAAGAGTTTATTATACTTTACTCTTACATTTAGGTCTATGATTCATTTTGAGTTAATTTTCTGTGTATGGTGTAAGGAAGAGGCCCAACCTTTTCTTTTTCCACGTTGGATGTCCCATTTTTCTAGCACTATGTGTTGAAAACGGCATTTTTTCCAACTGGATTGTCTTGGCACTGTTTTTTATTTCTTAAGTTATGAGATATTCTCCCTCTGGTTGAGTCAGCTGCAGATAGCGCAAGTCCAAGTATGTTTTTTTAAAAAAGCCTCATTCTTAAATTCCCAATAATTCTCTTGTCTGCTGCCTGCCGTCTACTTTAGCCCCAGGTGGATGCGCGAGCTCTCATGTGGGATCACCAGGGATCGCCTTGTGCTGTTACTGAAGCCTTGAAAATAAAAGCAACGTTTAGAGACTACACCTCACCTGGCTTGCTCTGTTGACTGCTTTTCTTAATGTGGCCGCTGGCCCTTTTTTAGCTTTGGGCTAGAGGAACTGCCCAGGCTCCCTGCCTGGCTCTCCTTTGGCCTGCCTCCTTCCCTCCTGCCCCCCATGGCCCTACATCTTGATAAAATGAATCTGCCTGGACTTCTCTTATGTCCTTCCCCAGGTTCCCAATATACATTTCACTGATGAAACACTCAGGACTTCCCTTCACTCAGGGCATGGTCCTTAAATCTTCTGTCTTCCTCACTCTTTACACCCAATCCATCAGTCAGGGGTGCTGACTATACTTCCAAAATATATCTCCACTCTGTCCTCTGCTCTCCATCACCTCTTTCTCATTCCTATCTAGGTCATATCATCTCTCTCCTAGGTTTCTGAACTCTATTTTCCTCCAAAATTCCAGAAAGATCATTTTAAAATAAGCTAAACCAAGTCATTGGCGAAGTCTTCAAAAGCTTCCCCTGCACTTAGCATGTCAACCAAACTCCACGTACTGCTCACAGCCCAGCAGGGTCGGCCTCCCGCCTGTCACCCCTTGTTCACCGTGCTCCAGCCACACTGGCTTGCCTTAGAGTTCATGAGCACCTCCAGAATTTTCAAATGGAAAGCCTTTTGTGCATGTTGGACACCCTCCTTGTAATGCTCTTGCCCCAGTTTTTTGTGTATTTGTTTGTTTGTTTGTCTCTATTTCGTATCATTTGAATCTCAATTTAAATGTCTTCTCCTCAGAGAAGACTTCCTAATGAAAGTAACTACCTCCAATCTAATATTCTTTTTTTTATATTGAAGTATAGTTGCTGTACAATATTATATGTTACAAGTTACAATATAGTGATTCACTATTTTTAAAGACTATACTCCATTTATACTTATTAGAACATTAATAATTTTACCAAGAAGAGGACGTTTGAGGTGAAGTCACTTATCCAAGGTCACCAGCAGGTAAAATGGCAGATCCAGCGTTCCTTTCATTTAACCATTTTGCGATTCTTTTAGAAGGAGCTGAGGAGGCTAGATACTAACAGGAGGTTTTACTCCCTTCAGCATCAGACAGGTAGATATGTGCCTCCCTCTATGCAAAAGAGAAAAGACACTATAGAAAATAATATTGGGATCAGAGGGGAAGATGGTGCTGGAATGACTTTTGTTATTAGGAAAAAGATGGGGACTTCTTGGAGAATGTCCATGGTGATATCTTATTAGATGACTCAGAAGTGGGCTTCCCTGGTGGCACAGTGGTTGGGAGTCCGCCTGCCAGTGCAGGGGACACAGGTTCAATCCCTGGTCCGAGAAGATCCCACATGCTGAGGAGCAACTTGGCCCCTGCACTGCAACTACTGAGCCTGTGCTCTAGAGCCTGCGAGCCACAACTACTGAGGCCACACACCACAGCTACTGAAGCCCGTGTGCCTAGAGCCCATGCTCTGCAACAAGAGAAGCCACTGCAGTAAGAAGCCCGTGTACCGCAATGAAGAGTAGCCTCTGCTCTCTGCAACTACCTAAAGCCTGTGCACTGCAATGAAGATCCAATGCAGCCAATAAATAATAAATAAATAACTTTTTAAAAAAAGACTCAGAAATAAAGAATAAGGAACGTTTAAAATAAAAAACACAGCAGGTTTTTGTTTTCATTTTCAGAAATATCTCTGATGCAAATAGTTTGAGAGTGGTATCATTAAATGTGTGAAGCTTCTTGTTGTTGGAGCGTTATTTATTTTTTCACATTCAGTTTGGTTCCATTGGGCATGTACATGGCTCGGAGACAGGCAAGGATGCTCAATACCTGGTTAATGGTTGCAAGGACTGTGGTGAGGAGCTGCCTCTGTTACCTGAATGTGGGCCTTTTTGCTCCCTTGGAATTGGAAGAGGGCAGTGATATTGAAACTGACTGAAAGTTGAGAGGGAAACTGGATTTCTTTCAATGCCTAGTGACATTTTGCTGCATAGTTTTACAAACTCACAGCTCCATTCCATGAGTGCAGGAAAGGAAAGAAGTGTCC
The DNA here is from genome assembly GCF_030028045.1 of Hippopotamus amphibius kiboko. NCBI lineage: Eukaryota > Metazoa > Chordata > Mammalia > Artiodactyla > Hippopotamidae > Hippopotamus > Hippopotamus amphibius. Next base: position 55,927,673 of record NC_080188.1, read on the forward strand.
CAAGGAGACAACTTCTTTTGCAGGCCCTGGTGCTTTTCCTTCATGTTTTTTGTGGTAGTCAAATGTTACAAAGGCAGCAGACACCACTCCATGTGGTGTGATTATGTAGTTCAAAGACCAAACCAACTGAAAAGATCTGTTCTTTAAAAACTCTCATTTCTACTGAGGGGATTATGGAAAACATGACAGTGTTTAAAAGTCTATGTTCTATTTGCCAAAGTGGGGGTAGGAGTGGAAAAGTTGGGTGGAGTAAACAGGCCAAATGCCATGTGACTTCTAGAGGGCCTGTGGGGAAGATGCCATCTGCCACTAGTTGGCAGGATTTGGTTACCAGGGCACAGAGTGGGCAATTGTCCTTGGCTTTGGAGGTAGAAGCTGGCAGCTGACCCAAGAGTCTGCTTTCTTCTAGAGAGAAAGACAGTCATCGAGCTAAGATAGTTATGGTGTCTCTCTCATATCCTGAAACATGGAAACTGGGAGAAAATGAAGGAGGGCCCAAGGGAGTGAAAGGAGAAGGAAAATAAAGAAAGGAATACTGATTCACTCTCCACGTCTATTCAGCTGGGCTTGAGACTGATTTTGCTCACTGAATGGAACAGGCAACCTGCATTTCTGAAATGAATAAATAACAGAATTACCAAAGTACTATAAGTGTAGGAAAAAAGATAAGAATGAAAAGTGTATGAGTCTGGGTACATGTAAATATATGTGGCTATAGATCGATACAGATATAAATGCATACGGAATTAATTCATTGATGCCTAACATACTCTATACCAGGCAAAGACGTGTTATGTAAATTTCACAGTGGTGCCATAAGGTAGGTTCTTTGAGTCCAGTTTACAAATGTAGAAACCGAGATTTGTGACGAGGTTTAGTGTCTTGTTTTTATGACTCTAAATTATATGCTGTTATCTAGAGTTTATGTATTCTCCATTATTAATGTTTTCAATTTTTTTTTAATAACACTGGCTAGTGTGTAGGTTTCTTAGGGGGCCAAAACATTGTCCTACCTTTATTATATCTCAGTGCCATTTTGCACATAGTTTATAGGCAACAAATAATCATTTTTATGACCTTTTAATGTACTGTTTAAATTTGTTAGAATGTAGATATTTTATGGTAAAGTATATTTGAAATTTCATACCTTAGTACATAACTTAGTTAAGATGTTGTAGACCTCATGGTTTACGTGAGACCCAGAGACTGAAGTTTTGGATAATTGCAGCTTATGTGAAGTCTCTGTGCATCATCAAGACCCCTGGATCTCAGTTACGGAGAGAGAATCTGAATCTCTGAGCAATAATGAATGATTTTGAAATTCAAATTCACCAGGAAGAAATTGAAAGCCAAAGGAAGATCATGTTGTTAAATTACTGTATATGGTTACCTGGCTGGAAGAGGAAAAAAATCATAGAATTTAAATGGAAGCTAAAATACATCACTGTCGTTAAGATATTTAAGAAAATAAAAGATGTCTGGGAGCTTGGAGGAGAAATAGAGAAGAGGAGAAGGGACATCAAGTCAGGAGTTTGAAAGAATCAAAGAAACCAAACACACAGAGAAGAGAAGCATTGGTGTCGCCCTGGAGGGGCAGTTCCCAATCTTTCCACTGAGACCCTCCCAGGCCAGCTGACAAGGCAGGTTAGCACAAGAGTGCAGTGACTGTAATTCTACCCCTTGCTCCCCTGCTTAAGGAAGCACCCCAAAACTAAAGTGAAAGTAACCTTAAATCAACTTTAATTATAAATAAGCAAATCTCTTGCCAATGTCACTATTCTAATTGTCATTAGCTACTCCTAGATTGCAATGTAGCTCATAGCACAGCAGCGTGACATCAAGGCTGAAAGCTACTTGAGTATTTAACTTCTAGGGACTTTCTAGATCTCAAATCCCACAATTTACTGATGGTTTTCCTAAGAGCTATTCAATTGTTGTTCAGTAGGTGATTTTCATCCTCAGGATCTTAAAAAAAAAAAAAAAACACCTCTTTTAATGAATCCATCTATTTGTAAGTGTATCTTTTTCCAGTGGTTCTGCTGTGTTTGTTTTGATTATCATACATGAATTCAGGTTTTTCCAAATATTCATAGAAAAAAATGGAAGCCATTTTCCACTTGAAAAATGCTTTTCATTTGGTAAGACCCCAGAGTCCTTTACTGGTAACACAACAATTCAAACATGTTTGGCATTAAGCTTCAACCCTGGAGAGGGAGGGGACCTGGCTTCTATTCCCTGGAATGGTTACTTGCTTGATTTCAAATCCCGTGGCCCTTGAATCTATGAATTTTTAGAGTTCTGTTTTTAATCTCAGTCACCTCCTTACACTGTATGTGTGAGAAAGATATAAGACCTAAATGAGAGTGAAAATTAGTCCTCTGAGTGAGAATTTAATGAGACTATACCTTTGACACGTTGGTTATTAAATGCTACTCCACTTTTTAAGAAGAGAAACATAGGGTGAGAGAGAGAGATGGCTTGAGAGAGAGAGATGGCTTGAGAGTGAGACTGACCAAGGTTTCTAGTAAACCCTCCCCACGTAGTTAGAGGCAAACCAGGCAGTTGCTTGTAGCTATGACGTTCCTGACCGACAGGACTACAGGACAACTTGTAACACAAGGGGATGCCTGTGTTGAATCGTCTTTCATTTTAGTTCAGGGATATTTTCCATTATGTAGCACTGCTTTTATTTTAATGGTTCTATCTATCCCCATAAATGTCCTTTGTTAGGCCCATATTTCAGAGAATTCTTATTAGGTATTCCAGTCATTAGAGGGAATTAGCCAGGTGGTAGAGAGTATCATATGCAAGGCTCCATCCACAGCCAGACAGGTCAAAATATGCCCTCTGTTTTCAGAAGCCTCCTGAACCTTAATCTAGTCTCAATAGTCTCCATTATTCATTCTAAACAATATTTAAATATGGATGTGAGGTTAAACCAAGGTGCTTCTACCTTCAAAGCAGTTGTCGTTGTCAGATGTGGGTAAATGGGTGCAAAGAAAAGGTGAAAAGAGGAAAATCTTATAAATTCAATTAGTACTTATCATGTACCTACTCGTACACTACACAGTATGGAAGACATTAAAAAATGGATAAAATAGTTGATAACATAAGGTCAAGATATTTTTAACCTACTTGTCTGCAGAGTACCCCCTCAAAAATGTATATTACACGGAAGAATGTTCTCTGTGCAGAGGAAGGTCCTGGAGGAGTCCACTGAGGGGAGAGTTCCCATCAGTTAGACTAGTTTGGAGGCTGGAATTTGTATGTTTTCAAATTCTACATGTTATCTCAGCTCCTCTCCCAGTAAACCTCACAATAATCAATCCCAGAACCACTAAACCACTAAATTATGAAAAATACATTTTTTCTTATGTTATTTCTTATATTTGATTATTTTTCCTCACTATAATTTCAATTTCTTAAACATTTATCTCATACCCTGACCTTTCGAATAAAGAGTGAATTCCTTGGAGCAGGGGCTATATTTTTCATCTCTGTTATCCCTTAGCAAAATGCGTGTATAGGAGAGGCACTCAGGTTGCTTGGGTGGCTAGCACACAGGATGCTAGGGGCCTTATTTGTGTGTGACCCAACCATGGTTTGGACCCCATTGCCAGTCAGTACCAATACATATTGAGAATAGCTGCTTCTTTCTGTCATGTAAAATCATTATGAACAGCATTAGAAAGAACATTTTTTTCCACTTTTAAGTAGATGCCTGAAGCAACATGAGCAAAGCTTTTTTAAAATATAAGCTCTTCCATTTTTTGCTTTTTATCTTTTCACGTCAATTTGGGTTTTGGTTATTTTTTAAAATGTGACCATATTAAAGTACTTCCAAAGTATAAAGATCCAGTACAGCTTTTAAAAATTCTTGTGTGAGAGGTAATCTTAGAGGGTATGATTTGAACTGCTATTATGCAAAAAGAAGCACTAAGCATGAAACAAACAAAAGTGAAAACCAGCTACAACATGACATTAAAATAGTCAAAAAGTGATCATCTGTCTTTTATATTTAGAGCCTGAAACAGAATAATTTTTAATTTTTTAAAAAGATAATCACTAGGACAGAACAGTCAAGAAAAATTGTGTTGTAAATAAATTAAGAGGGTTTGGGTGTGGGTGAGAGGGTAGACTTCCAATGTTTTAAAATTTTGTGAGTGATTTTCAAACAAGAGTAATAAATCATGTATCCTTAAAAAAAAAAAAAAAAAAAAAAAAAAAAAGCTCATTAGACTCGTAACCTAGCAGGCCTATTTTTGTTCGTGCCTGGGTTGTTTGGCTTTGTGGTAATAGTTCTTAATCAATGTGTACAAAATACACAGCAATACTGCCCTCTACAGTTCCCCTGTGAGATAATCACTTGTCTTTAAGTGTGTAAATGGCTAGTTTTAAATGAACCTAATGCACATTGATGATTTCTGGTGTGTTTAGCTTTCATGTTAGTCTTAGCAGGAAGCAACCTGGACCATCCCCCTGTCTCTCTGCATGATGAACACTTATAGAAGTCAAATCTTCTAAAATAGGTATATGATTCGTGCTGTTTCTATGAGTATACGATATCCACAGTTCTTAAAAGATTTTCATTCTGTGGTTCAGTTGATAATACAGACCCCTTTTCCTCATATGTATGCCATACTGATATGCCAGAAAGACACTGAAATATATAAAATCTGGGGAAAATGTTTAAGATTAAAAATAATGATGATGCCTGATAGTCACATTTTTATTTGTAGCAGAGGAAAGTTAGTAGATTAAACTCAGTTGTCCTCAATAATTAAAAGTGGAAAGTAGAAAGAATATATGATCTAAACTAGCTTCAGTACCAAAAATTTTGGTGTTTAAATGAGATGTGGCTATCTTTTTAATTACAGACGCAAATGAGAGACCATAGGAAACTAGTAGTCGCATGATGTAATACATAAAAGTTTTGCAAAAAGACATGAAAATAAAAATGTGTAAGGGAAGAAATATTTTTTATCCCCCAAATATGATGCAGAAAGGCAGTATCTCCTGGTACATAATTGCAAAATCAGAATGAATTCAGATCTTGGTGTTGTTACGTACTGTATGAGCTTTGGCATGTTGCTAAAACTCTCTGACCCGTGAAATTAAATGGTAACTATAGAAGTACTGTACAATATTTGCTGTTAATATATTACGATTTTCAGACTTAAGTATTTGTATGGATTTGCTTATGAGCATATGTAGGTTGTGAGGAGACTGAGAGCTCAACAGCTGCCTTCCTTAGGATGTTAGTTCTAAGTAGCAGAATGCAAATCATCTTAGTTTAAACAGAGGGGGTAATGTTATAAGAGTTCAGGGATTATTTTCCAGAGCTCAAGGAAAAATTGCCAGTAAGTCTCAGAATAAACAAAAGCACTTAACGTGAAGGTCTGGCGATTTTTCCTTGAGCAGGACTCTCACCCAACATGGATGAGATGCTCGATTGTGGCTAACCAGCTATGGCCATCAGGAGAAATACAGAGCTAACATGTTGTCTTTATGTCATTTTCTAAATGTGGACTTCGAGAGATTCTTTTCATTCGTGCTCTATAAGCAATCTCCAGTTCACCAAGTTTTACATTCAAATTGTTTCCTGTTGGTTGTTGTTTGGAATTCCAAAAAAATTTCCTGTGTCCCCTCTGTTATACAACACATTGTTACGGGCTTAGGAGAATTTCACTCCATCCCTCCCCCAAAGAAAAAGTTGCAAATAAAAAATTGATTAACTCACTATCACTATGTCCAAAAGATTATTACTAATTTCCATAGGAGTCATGGGAACTACACACTAAATATTTTTTAAGACTGTTCTATTTTCATAGTCTTCTCAGATTATCAAACAATGCATTCCATTTTATTGTTGTTTGGAAACATGGTTCCACAGAATGTAGTTTTAACCAAAGTGTATAGCATTAGTTTTTGTTTTTGTTTTTTAATTGAGTTAAGAGCTTCTCTCTGTGGTCTGGGCAGCCGAAGCTAGAACCCACTCTTTTATCCACCCATCCATCCATCCATACTATTCTAGACACTCAGGGAGACAGTATAAAGCCAAAGTGTCATCTCTTCTGGAACTTTTTTTTTGGTAGGATAAAACAAAAAAACAACCAAATGTATAAACAATAAAGTATCAGTTAATATATAAGTATGAGGTTATGATAAGTGCTGTGGTTTTAAGAAAAATAACACAAATCAGGGAATTGTGATATGGAGTGCCTGGAAGTCTCTTTAACTGGACAATGAGATCAGAGATTCCTAAACTTTAATTTAGCAGCTGTGGTTCTGAAGCCAGGATAGGGAGTTCCAGCAGGTGGACGAGGGATCCAGGAGATTGAGAGGGCCAAGACAGGCTTATTACCTTGCCCCATCAGAGGTACTTAATCCCCAAATGGCTTTTGCTTACCCTCTTTGTAGAGCCCAGGGAATCAACTTGACGTCTTACTATCTCCTCTTTGTTTCCTCCACTCAGAGATTTCCCTCTTCCTTGTTCTACTGCAGAGCCAAGATCTCAGAGAACTCTTCTCCGTTATACACAGTTTTGTTGTGGTTTTCAAAGTGTATTCTTTGCCTTTTTATAATCATTTTTAAAGTACTACATGAACATACGCTTTCCTGAATTACAGATTTCAAGTCATCAATCTCCCTGCCTAGATTTATAAATGTGTGTGTGCAAATAACATCTGTATGTGTTTATTTGTAAATAAAATAATTCAATACACACATTCACTTGTGAATTTATTGGATGTAGTGTTTGTTCTTGTTCTGTATCTTTTTTAACTTAATAATTTATTTTAAATATGGTTTTATATCAGCACACATAGATTTACTTTGTTATTTTTAATAGCTGCATAGTATTTCATTGTACAGATACAAAATAATTAAAATTTTCATCCTGCACTTAATAGATATTTAGGTTGTTATAGTATTTGTAGGACTTTGTTGTTTAGTTTGTATATAGTAGTTTGTGTTTGCTAATCCCAAATTCCTAATTTATCCCTTCCCTGCCCCCCATTTCCCCTTTGGTAATCATCAGTTTGATCTCTATGACTGTGAGTCCGTTTCTGCTTTGTAAATAAGTTCATTTGTATCATATTTTAGATTCTACATATAAGTGATATCATATGATATTTGTCTTTCTCTGTCTGACTTATTTCACTTAGTATGATAATCTCTAGGTCCATCAATGTTGCTACAAATGGCATTATTTTATTCTTTTATATGTATATACACACGATTGAATATATATATATATGTACACCACATCTTCTTTATCCATTCATCTGTCAATGGACACTTAGATTGTTTGCAGGTCTTGGCTATTGTAAATAGTGCCGCTATAAACATTGGAGTGCATTTATCTTTTTGAATTAGGGTTTTCATCTTTTCCAGATATATACCCAAGAGTAGAACTGCTGGGTCATATGGTAGCTCTGTTTTTAGTTCTTAAGGAACCTCCATACTGTTCTCTGTAGTGGCTGCATCAATCTACATTCCCACCAACAGTGCAGGAGGGCTCCTTTTCTTATACACCCTCTCCAGCATTTATTATTTGTAGACTTTTTGATGATGGCCATTCTGACCTCTGTGATGTGATACCTCACTATAGTTTTGATTTGCATTTCTTTGATAATTAGCAGTGTTGAACATCTTTTCATGTATGTCTTGGCAAGAATTGTATGATATTGCTTATTTGTGAAATCTAAAAAAGTAATACAAATTAATCTATGAGGGTGAGTCAAAATTTATCCTCACTCTGGCTGTAGAACTTATTTTGATTAACTTTTAGAAAAGACAAATACATTATTTTCAACATAATCTCCTTGCTTTTCAATACACTTTGTCCACCTGTCAACAAGCTTTCGTATTCCTTCATGGAAAAATGTTTTAGGCTGAGCTGTAAGCCACGAATGCACCACTGTCTTCACTTCATCAGAAGTGAATCTTCGTCCTTGTAGCGCTGCTTTCAGAGGACCAAACAGGTGGAAGTCCAGTGGAGCAAGATCAGGACTGTAGGGAAGATGCTTGAACACCTCAAAATGAAGTTTTCGCGGAGTGTCAACCGTGTGGGCAGAAGTGTGCGGATGTGCACACCCTCAGACCACAAACAACGAATCACTGCACACTGCTCTTCTTCTGTGCAAATCGCAAGTGGGGCATCCATTTTTGCTCGCACTGCAATTACAAATGAACTGATGTAACACATTCACACCTGCACAGCAGTGACTGGGGAGACAGTAGCCTTGAACAGAAAGTGCTGATAAGACAGTGCGGCCAACAGAAGTTTTAATATAACCAGAGTGAGGATAATTTTTGACTCACCTACATACATACAAAACAGACTCACAGGCATAGAACACAAACTTATGGTTATCAAAGAGGAAAGAGAGTGTGGGAGGTATAAATTAGGAGTATGGGATTAACATGCAAATTGCTCTACACAATATAGATAAGCAACAAGGACTTACTGTACAGCACAGGGAACTATATTCAATATCTTGTATTAACCGATAATGGAAAATAGTCTTTAAAAAATAATATATATACAACTGAATCACTGTGCTATACACCTGAAACTAACACATTATTGTAAATCAACTATATATATGTCTCGGCGTACTAGCTATTTCAAATGCTGTTTGTGTGAGTGTGTGTGTATTAAATTTATTTATAAAGTTAAACAAAATAAATTCTGGAGTCCATAAGTAAAAAATGTGTCAAATATTGGCAATTTTATGTGGTTTAACCTAATTGTAGAATTCCTCTCCAAGGCTCTCAGTACAACTTTGTTTGTTTTTAATTTCTAACAGCTGTTGGAACAGAGCGACAATATCTTGGAGGCTAAGCTCTGTTGGATAGAGTGAGAAAACTATATGGATTGTTATCACTACAAAATCATAGTTTCCTTTTAAATAGACCCACATTTCCATTCGGGATTTTCCCAAGAGACTGTCTTCCCATCTTCTAGTGTCAGAGGCAGAGTCCTTTATTAGTAGGAATAAGGTAGCTGAATAGGGGAAAGGAGAAAATATGGACCAGGCTGACTCTAGAATGACATTTGGTAAATCATTAACCTTTCTAGCTTGATTCCAGTAATAAATACAGATAATATCTACCTTAAATTTAAATAAAATAATTCCTACAGCACTGCCTTGCATAGTGTTTGACCCTAAATTCTTAATAAATCATATCTTCCTTCCTCCTTCTCTTCCCCCTTCTCTCCTTCCCTTTCTCCCTCCTTCACTCCTATGCCCTGAGTCTCCAGACTACAGGGGAATGGCAAGGAAGAGAGGGCCTCTCTGGGCCACATAGGTACGAGCATCAACAGGCATCTGGAAGTCATGTGTGCCCCAGAAATAGACACTGAGCTGCTTCAGTCATCCGATAGGTGCTCACTGCTATCTTACAGATCAGTGCCCTGGGCAGTGCCCTCAAAGCCTGGCACCACAGGGTCTGGATAAATCCTAATTGAGGCCCAATCTATGTGTGCAGTTACTGGGGAGCTCAGTGAATAAACACAACTTTTTCAACAATACTATCCGCCACTTGCAAAACACTCTGTGCTCACCAGGAAGCATCACTCCCCTGTTTCACAGGCTTCTCTCAAAGCCACCTCAACTTGAACTCAGAGAAGCACAGATTTCTACTTCAGTGTCATTTGCATCTGCTGAACTGCCTTTGTGTTTATTCTCTCATTTTTTAAGGTTTTTACAATAACATTTATTTCTAACATGTACATAATAGGAAACCAAAAACACAAGAAGCAAAAAACAAAGTCATTCATAATCACAATCAGTTTTCTGTTTGATATGTCCTTTTAGGTCTCATTTGTGTATCTACACAACTAAGCATCCATTTGTATGTAATTAAGATCATATAGTTATGTATCATGCTTTTCCACACATCATGAATATTTACCATTTCTTTTTTTTTTAATTTTTTCGTTGGTTTATTGGCTGCATTGGATCTTTGTTTCTGCACATGGGCTTTCTCTAGTTGCAGTGAGCGGGGGTACTCTTCATTGCTTTGCGTGGGCTTCTCAGTGTGGTGGCTTCTCTTGTTGTGGAGCATGGGCTTTAGGCGCACCAGCTTCAGTCACTGCAGCTCATGGGCTCAGTAGTTGTGGCTCACGGGCTCTAGAGCACAGGCTCAGTAGTTGTGGCACACAGGCTTAGTTGCTCCACGGCATGTGGGATCTTCCCGTACCAGGGCTCGAACCCATGTTCCCTGCATTGGCAGGCGGATTCTTAACCCATGAGCCACCAGGGAAGTCCTAATATTTACCATTTCAAAGTCCCAAAGCTGTGAGTATTTTGATAAGCAAGAATACACTACATCAACTCAATCTGGAAGGAAAAATATGTAATCCTGCCTTTCTTGGTGACAAAAATTTCATGAAAGACAAAAGTGGCAACAGGCTTTATTCTCTTTGTTAACTCAAGAAACCCAGATGCTGTTCCAGACTCTCACTTGGCTCTCATCCAGTGTTAATCACTTGATATTAAATATGAGGGACCATCATGTTTTTTTACAGATGAGAAAAGAGAGACACTGTGCTTACGTTTTGGAATTGTGGAGGCATTTCCATGGGAGTTGGAAAGGGACAGACCTGATTTTGAAACCTGACCCTGGCACTTAGTATCTTTATCCTGTGAGAAAACTGCTCTACTTTTCTGAGCATCAGTTTCATTTTCTGTAAAATGGGTTAATAACTCATTAAAATTGCTGGTTTGTGTTTCTCATGTATTACTTGAGAAAATATATGCTAAATACCTGACACCTTGCACGGCACAAGGAAGCCTTAAATAAACGTTCACCTTGATTTATGATTCTCTATATTGATCTGCCACTAGAGATACTTGCCTCTAATCGCTGCCAGAATTTTAGGACCGTGGAGGGTTTGTATTGCCAGGCAGTTTAAATTCTGGCAGCATTGATTAATATATTCTTTTCAGGAATAGGAACTGAACTTCTTTTAGTTATCTGGTTGATGTTTAATTTGGGAAAAGTTTTTGAATGGGTATTAGAGGATGAGAGAATGAGCAGATAAGGTATCTTCTGACACCTGCTTGTCGCTGGTATAGACGAAGAGAAAGAATGTGTCTTTTTGAAGTGATTGTTATACTGATTACAAAGCCCCTTAGAGAATGAGGACCGCAGATTTGAGTTATATAGAGATGTTCCAGTGGTAGGAATACATTCTGACAATTGTAATGTTCCTTTCTTTTTCTCTTCTATTTTTCTTATTCTGTCTTATTGGCATAGTGGACTTGGTACCATTAGAAATGTCACCACTTTCAATAGGGCTTAAACCTAGGAAGGGGAGTGTTCTCAAATATATGCTTATAGTTCTCAGATAGTAAGGTAGTCATTTTATGGGACCTTTATTTCAAAGGTCCCCTGCCCATCAGACTGTAATAAGCCCTGCCTTTGCTTCAATTGCTAAGAAACCTTTCTCTGAATGCCAGGGTATCATCTTAGCCTTTGAATCTGTGCATGTTTCCAAATAGTGTTTAGAAGCCAGCATTTCTATAGAGCAATTTGTGGGCCCCACACATAAGCCTTTATACACTAGCTGATGGCTTCCTCAAATACTTGACTGCTAAATTAGTTTTGAAAAGAGGAATGTCCCCTTTTCTAGGTTATTTTCAGATCAGCAGTCATTCTTCTGAATGAGCAATTATTTTCCTGGAAATATGCTTATTTACCGATATCTTTCTGATTAAGCATTATCTTTCATTTCATTTTAACTTTCAAATGATAGCTTCCATTGACAGTACACAGCAGATTTTTCTCTTGTGTTTTCTCTTATTAGAATAACTTCAGCAATGTTAAGTTCTCATCATATTCCCTAGAGAAGCTCAAATTGGAATAGTCCTCCAAGGAGATGTATGGTAGGCAGCACAACTTTAAAGGTCCCACTTAAAACTGAGTGAATTCATGAAAAATTTAATACTGCATAGTTGGGTAGACATTGAATTCTAAGTTCCTGTAAGCAAGTAATGTCTAGGTTTGCCTCTTGAAAAATTATAAAGATAAGGAAGAGCAATTTGTAAGAGACTGTAACATCTGCTAGATACTGAAAGCAGCCAGAAAATACGAGAAAGGGCACCGAACTCAGAACTGCATTTAGTCCTGGCTCAACATTTGCGAATCATGCGACAGTGAGCAACCTACTTAAATTTTTGGTTCCTCTGTTTACAAGTCTCTAAAATTGGGATGATTATTCCTGCCCTGTTCACCTCTTAATGGTTATTACAAGAATCAGATTAGAAAGATGCATGTGAAAGAGATTTGTAGCTATACCATGCTCTTCAGATGTAAGTCTTTCGTATGGATTGCCTCTAGTTTAAGTTCTGTAAGCTTTTTGAAGACAAAGGTTGTATCTTTGAGTCATGAGCACTATATTAAGTCCTGAACAACTGAATGAAGGGAGGTGATATTCCCCCTCTGCAATTTTCTGTGAGGTTATTTATTTTGCATTTTTTCCAAAATTCAAAATATAACTTTTTTTTTTTGTTTACCATCTCAACATACTTATGGGGACAGTTCTCCCTTTCGTGAACTAACTTGCTTACTTGTTAAGAGCCTTTAAACTTTGTAGGTGAACGCTTGTTGTGGAGAAGTCCGTTCCTAATCTCAGGGCATCGTATCTCTAAGTGCATCTGATGTCAGAGTTCAGATGCAGACACGTCAAAGCTTGTATGGTATTGAGTGTTACAACACAAGAAATAATAATACCAACACATCAGTTTCATAACCCTGAATTCTTCAGCGATTAAACAGCATGTTTTCTTGCTTAATTTTTTGGGAAGTAAATGTATTCCTTTATGACCCACACGTAACTCATCTTCTAAAAATTAGAGCCTTAACATTTTATATCTGACTTCAAATGTTGAAATTCCAATCTCAAGAAGTTTTAATTATAATATAATTGTAGGGTATTAGGAATATTCACTTATTGGAAAAGAATTTCCAGAGCCTAATTCCTCATTTCCAAAAAATTATGAGAATCAGAGTTTCACAGGAAAAAAAAAAATAGGGTAAGTGTTTTGAGCAAATATTTCGAGGTACTGAATAAGCTCTTTTCTTAGTACCCTTCATTTTTTTCAATGACTTGAAACTTTTCAAGGACTTAACTTTTGAGTAAAGAAAGGCTTCATACAGAGGAAACGTCTCATAAATCACACCTGAGACAGTGCCCGCCCCTCTGCCACCTATTGTTCATTTGTGGCTTGCTGTGGAAGGCATTTTATTTCCCGCAGTTGGCTATATTTTGTTGGCCTCCAGGACTCAAGACCTGTTTACTGAATGGCAGTATAATTCCAAAGCCCTTGTTGACCACAGGGGTTTGAATTAAGCCTGGAATAGGAGGAATCCCTCAGAGGCTGCCCTGGCTCTCTTTCTGTAGCAGTGATGCAGGAATAAATTCATTTCAGGGTATTACCGGGGCCCTGAGAAATCTTAACTATGTTCCAAAGTTATATTTGTGTGTTTTCTTGTTTGTCTTCTGACCAGAGCAGTTGCCTGAAGGTTCCTGGAATCAGGCTCTTCTCTGAGGTCAGATGACCCTTCTGAGCCTAGAATGAATCAGTTATAGCACATTTGGGTTGGCTACCGCTCTCTTTCTCCCAGGACTACTTTATTCCTGATTGTAACCCTAGGGGGATATACCAGACACTCACTAGAGGGCAGCAGGGGGTCAGTGAACCAATTCTTTAAGAATTTGCTAGACTGTATTATATGCTTTGAAAAAAGCCTAACAGTTTTTAAAAGTTTGTCCACTGCTACTTCCTTTATAAAATGCAGTGGCATCAAGAATCTATTCATGTGGGGGCTTCCTTGGTGGCGCAGTGGTTAAGAATCCACCTGCCAATGCAGGGGACACGAGTTCAATCCCTGCCCCAGGAAGATACCACATGCCACGGAACAGCTAAGCCCATGCGCCAAAACTGTTGAGCCTGCACTTTAGAGCCCGTGAGCCACAACTATTGAGCCCATGTGCTGCAACTACTTAAGCCCACGTGCCTAGAGTCTGTGCTCCGCAACAAGAGAAGCCATGGCAAGGAGGAGCCCGTGTACACAATGAAGAGTAGCCCCCACTCACTGCAACTAAAGAAAGCCCACGCACAGCAAAAAAAAATCCAACACAGCCAATAAAATGAATAAATAAATAAATTTATTTTTAAAAAAAATCTATTCATGTGGGTGTGTTTATTTCACAAAAACCTGGAATAAAAGACACATATAACCTGGCTAATTTAATGTAAGAGGTCTGTCAATTCCAAGGCATTCATCAGCTACATCTATGAGAGTGCAGGTTCCTGGAGGACTGGTCTCTGTGTCCATGATGGGAATCAAGCCACAGCTGAGTAAATGTTGAGGAAGGAGACCTAAAGTCCAGGAGTGAGAAATGAGGGGCAATGACTGGGCCTCTCCAATAAGCTGGGGTGACAGGGGGACAAAGGGTGCCAGGTGAAGAGGCATTCCCCCCCATTCAATAATGAGTCAAGTCCTCCAGCTCCACCCAGGTGGTGTGTTTGCAGGAGGGAATATCACTCGCGCCATTTTCCAGTGCAGCCCCCTAAGGAAATTTGGGAAAGGGGTGTGGGCATCTCATTTTGCAGTTTTATGCTGTGGCATGTTAGAGGGAGGGAAGTGAGCATGTTGACAAGGGAATGACTTTATGAAACATCATGAGGGGGAGCAAAGAACTTTGTGGAAGGTGACATGGATGAGGGGGAGACAAAAGAGAAGAAGGATTGGAGTCATTGTGCACTGTGCAGTGAGCATGGAATGCAGAGACCACAGTCGTGGAAGAGAACATGAAAGGCTACCAAGGAACATGATGCATGAGCCACCTCAGGACCCTTCTAAGCAAAGGAGAGGATTAAGGTACAGAAGGTTCTATAATCTTGCTAGTGAGACTTGAATAAAAAAGTTATTTTTCTTATCCTTTTTATGGTTACCATACTCCTTCCAGTGTATCTCATGGGATGGCATGAACTGTACAACTTAGTTCTCAATTAACAGAAATAAGTGCCCTTCCATCCCCACATTTCACTCTCAGAGGATAAATATAACACACCAGTGTAGAATTTTGTTTTTAACTTGAGTATCACTGGGAAAATATTAGTCCCAATCTCTATGTGTTTTTAACAGTATCACATTTTATTAAGTGAATTGTTTATGAGTTGCAAATACTAGGCACTTGACCAGAAGCCTCAGAGACTCACAGATTCAAATCTCTCTGTCATTCGACTCCTTGGATTTTGTATTTTTCTCTATGTGTCAACTGGGGACACTTTGCATTAGAATCAGACAGAATGAACTGATTCTTATACACTAATAATTTTAGGAGGAAAATTTAATAAGGACTATAGGAGAAAGATAGAACCAGATGTCAAAGGAACATAAAGAAGGGGGAAATTACTTTCTGCTGGAAGACTCAGGAAAGATTTAAAGGGGAAAATGGCATTTGAACAGATTCTCAAAATATAGGTAAGATTTTTTACAAGGAAAGTAGTGGGAATAACATTCTAGCAAAAAAGAACAGAATAATTAATTGATACCTGCTTGGCTAGTGAAGAGAGATTGATGACTGAAATATTGGCACAGAGGTTGAGCCCAGCTTGTAAAAGGCTTTACGCAGAGTGCTAAGAAGTTTGAAATGTATTCTGTAGTCACTTTGGCAGGTGTCTGCACAGAGCTACATGATCAGAATGGCACTTGAGGACAGCTTCTCTTTCTGTAGGGCTAGGGAAAGACTGAAGGCAAAGACATGTTAGGAAGTAGAAGACATTATCCAGGTCTGAGGAAATGAGTCTGTGAAGTGGGGCTGTGGCCGTGGGAATGGAAGGAGGGAATACACAAAACAGACATTAAGGAGGGAAGAAGTTGGTTGTTTAACATGCAGTTTTTTAAATGTGCTTCATCAATTCTTGGAAGGAGGAGGGAGCGTTGTCTTCAAAAACTGTGTGTGTTGCAACCGTGGATCAGTTGGGATGTGGGCAAAGACAATCCCCTCATTTTCAAGGTTCTGCAGGTGACTCAGAGAGGGAGATGATGAAGAGGTAATGACAGGAGGAAAATGTGTCTTGGTAACTGAATGCTGCAAGGTGATGCAGATAGATGGGCCTTCATTTAGCCAAACGAAGACAAACTTTTCTTTCTTACTTCCTCTGGTTTGGGTTTACTGAATTATGTGTTAACATGTTTAATTCAATGTACTTGTTAAATTAAATATTACAAGGTTATTTCAATGAAGAGATATCTGATTCTGACCCCATAGAATAAAAACAAAATTTAAACTTTAGGATAATTCAAGTCGAATTTACATAGTTCAGGATTGCCTTATTTTAATATTCAGTAACATTGCTAGAACAATATTCAGCAGTCACAGTGAGCTCATTAACCTGAATTTTGTTTTCATACTTCTTGTTTAGTAAGTGTTTCAATCCTAGGAAATGCCATTCTTCTATATTGCGATGGACTCTTACAGGCAGGTCTAAGAAACAGAATTTCCTATTTGAACTTTTAACTGTAGCATTGAGCTTCCCATATGACAACAGAAATGACATTCTCTTTCTGCTATTTGAGTAACCTGCTTCTAAACGGAAAAAAGCAGGGAATAGGACCAAAACGCCTGCGACACTTACCTTCGGAGCAAGATTTGAAGCCAATTGAATCATTGCCATGTGATTTTGTTTGGACTATAATTGCTATCACAATGAGATGCAGGAAGAACAAGAAGGCCCTGGAGCCAAAAAGGACAGAACTTGGAAGAGTGCACGGCCCATCACATTAGTGATTCTTACAAATTGCACTCAGAAGAGATCTGACTTGCCCCAAGTAGTTCACAAATTGAGCAGGCCAACTGCATCTTATGTACATTTTCTGCTTTCCAGTTTTGACAGCTGCGTCTTTGTTGTGTTCCAACTGCTCTCTAAAATATATTTCTCAGCTCCCTACCTCTGCCTGTTTTCAGTCATGGATCAGTATTACTAACAGCTTATCAATAATTTAAAACAAAAATATGGAAAACAACTGTAATGAGATCTCTGTAGGCATTGCACTGTCAACAGGAAAAATGAAGACGTAATAATGAGGAAAACATTAGTCTGATGAATTTAGGAGGGATCCATTCCCGTGTTTTCATGGTGGTGTAGAAGCTGCCGTTACCTCCCCCAGCAGTGCTTCAGATCACAACAGCTTGGAGACTGCAGACGTTCTTCATAATTTGATTCTCTCTTGTTCTTCCGTGCTTTATCAGAGTTAAAGAAATGTGCACCCAAATCTTATCCGTGCAACCAAGATAGTTCTAGAGTTTTTTTTCTCCAAGCCTGAGGATGTTTTTTCTTTAGTCTCAGCATGTGCTGACACCTCTGAGTAGCTGAGAATGCTTCCCTCAACAGAACTCCACAGCAATCACCTGCATCCCACCCTAAAAGAGCCCTGCTGGGAACACTTGTGTCTTTATTGGTCTTTTGTTTGTGTGAGTGCATTCTCATGTTAGTTCCTCTAAGCTGGAAGTTGTAATCAAAGAAGGTGAATCACAGAACTGAGAGAAAGGAGTTAAAGGGAAACCAATGGAAATTATATTTGGAAACCTGAGTAGAGTGAAAGAGCATATTTTTAAAGGAAGAGAAAATAAAGCCTTGATGCATGGGTCAAATGAAGAATGAATATGATATGAGAAAGCGATGGAGTTTCAGATGAAGCAAAAAATATGTCTAAAATACATTATGCTTTCTCTCTGTGGGACGGAATGACATTGAGAGTCAGAAACAGAGAATACCCCAAAGCAGCAGAGATGAGCTCTTTCCACCTCAGCATTACAGAGGACTTAACCTTCTGGATGCTGACTCTTCCTTTCTTGGGGAGAGCGTTAGTTCAGTGAACCACCAAATGGATTGAAGGTGTTTGTAGAGAGCAAAGACTGAGTCCATAGTAACGGCTGTATTATGATCAACAGTACTATTTTGTTTCCCCGAAGTTCCTGTTTATGTCTCACAGCCTTTATATTGTCTTTTCGAGAACTGAGCCAGTTGGCCAGTAGCCATAGTAAAATTTTCGTTGCTAGTGAGTATAAATACTTCACATCAGTGGATGCATCTTTCAGTATTCTGCTTAAACTCAGCTTTCCACTTGAAATGTCATATAGTTATGGATGAATAGAGAACAGTATTTAAGAAAAATGATTTGCTCAAAATGGTATCCAAATACTAAGCTACATTATGGAACAATTATCAGTATCATTAAGTAGTTTGATTCTATTTTTATATAAAAACTATAGCAAGCAATTACATTTAAGCAAAGTAGTTGACTCTGAACATTTGTCTCATGTCCAGAAAATCATAGGGTACATTTTCTAAGAGAATGAGAAGGAAAGAGGGTTGTCAGAAGATGGATCTGAGAGAGAAAACATGATGACCTACTGTCAGCCTTCTACTTTTCTAACCTTCTCTGTACCAAACCTAATTAACATAAATTAACAAGTATTATTACTAATAAAACTACGGTTTCTTTAAAGGTGGCAATCTAATTACTTTGCATATTTTATCTGAATTATTCCTTCAGACAATTCTGTGAGATAGATTATTATCTCTATTTTACAAGTTAGGAAAGTGAGGGGAACCAAAAGGTTAAAAAACAAATGCCCAATGTCATGTAGCCCATGAGGGAATGAGCTGGGATTGGTCCAGGTCTGTCTAGCCCACGCTTTAGCATTTAGGGTCTGCTGCCTTCCCTGATGGCCAGAAGCTCCTCCAACAGCAGGCCCAGCGAAAGAAAGGGAAGCAATTTCCTGTTACATTTATGCAGAGAATTCCTGTGTGCCTAAAATAAGAAGATTTACTCTATAACATTGGTTTAATTAGTGTCACTGTGAAGATCAACAATTTCAGAAATGCTTTTTTTTTTAAGAAAGGAAAACCAAGATAACATGGTATAAAATTTGGAATTTCTATGATTTTTTAAGTACATGTTTAAATTTCATGACATCATAACTTTTCTTTTAAACAACTGATTTTCCTATTAATATCTAGAATAAAATATTTTTTAAGTATAGATTTTGCATCTTGCAGACATATCAGTGTTTTGAGTATATATCCACTGCTGCATTCTGATATTTTATAATTGCAGGAAGTATTCCATGTGGAATGATTTGGTGTAGTTATTTTGTTCTGAAAAAGCACGCAGTATAGCACTTGCTTGTGATAAATCACTGACATTCTTCTATGGTGGCCAGACCATTATTTTCTTATATTAAGAAAAACACTGAGTGCAGCAAACCAGAATTATAGCCCATGTCATATTATTTGCAAGAACGATTAACTAAGGTGCATAGGGCACTTGCATAAACAGCTGTTTCTTGTATTTTCCAGGTGATAACACCTATTAGTTTGACAATTTACAGAAAAGCCATTAGATCCATCTCAGTGCTGCTAGAATAACCAGTACCCCTTTGGCAGGGTACACCGCCAGCAACAAGAGGCGGAGGGCGGGAACCAAGGAAGAGGCCTAGGAGAGAGGGTCAGTGTCTGACCACCTACCAGCTGGGAAGAAAGAAGAGCCCAGCGCCTTTGAGAGTCAGAGGGAGGAGTCCAGGATTACTTAGACATTTATTCTTGATTTGTCTGTCTGTTCATTGACTTCTTTATTTTAAAGGGAGAACGTGTTAAATACTTCTCTTTTACCCTCCTGAATTATTACAGTCTCTAAATTTTCAGAAGTCTCTGATGTACTTAATAAAGTACCATCTAATTTATCACAAACATGCCTTCTTAATGGGATTGAGAAAGCATCTTCCACATGAAAGGGCTTTTTACAAAATGCAAGAGCAGAAATAAACAGGATTGATATTTACATTAACATTGCATGTAAACTCCAAAAGTCAGCATTCTATATTTTCCATATCAGAGTATATATCACACTTCATTCCTACCAGTGTTCATTTTTTGTCTCTTCTGATAAATGTTAAGGTCTGTAAGGAAATAGATTTGCAAATTTTTAAAAAATATAGAATTCAGCATCGAATGTTATGCAGAATGCCATGGAGTTTATAACACCAAGCGTTTCTTGAAAGATTTATTGACAGTTTTTTGGGGTTTTTTCCCCTGCCAAGAAACTGTAAGCCAAATTTTCTTTTCTCCAGCTTTCCTTTAATTTGTACCTCCTCACACTTTATTTTAGAGCATTATCATAGAGAGATATGCTGAAGAAATCTACTTTTCTATTTACTATGATGTGAGGCCTTTATGAGACAACATTTTATGTTTGTTCTCCCCTGCAATGATCAATACATTAAAAAGGAGGAGATTCGATGCAGGGATATTTAAACAATCAATGAAACACATTCCCAAGCAACAATAATGTGAGGGAGGCACTGCAATTTGATTAGTGACCTTTTCATTCTGTGTAGAGATAACCCTTATTGATATCATTAACCAGATGAAACCCTGGTTTGATGCCGCTCTTTTAAGCACAGAGCTTGGTATTGATTGAGAAGCAAGATCTGAGATTTTGTTAGCTTCGAGCTGTTTACAGAAACGAGAGGTACATTCCTCTCCTTTACTCCAACCTCCGAAGTAATTGTTTTTTACCAGCAGCTAACAGGGAGGAGAAACCAAGGACATTTTCTTACTTCTGTTCTTTTGCTATATACACAGAAAGCTATTTAAGTGAGAGAGCACTTCTGGATGCGCATAAGGATGGAGGCATTTTATATTAGCCGTTTTGGTGTGGCATAAGTGCATCACCTTTTCTGATATTTTATTCTCAAGGATCACTCATTATACTGCTCCTCATTAGTACTTTTCAATTTATTTTCTGCGTTAGGTCTTGGTTGCTGCATGTGGGCTTTCTGTAGTTGTGGAGAGCGGGGACTACTCTTCACTGAGGTGCGCAGGCTTCTTATTGTGCTGGCTTCTCTTGTTGTGGGAGCACCAGCTCTAGGCTCGTGGGCTTCTGTAGTTGTGGCACATGGGCTCAGTAGTTGTGGCTCGTGGGCCTAGTTGCTCAGCAGCACGTGGGATCTTCCTGGACCAGGGCTTGAACCCATGTCCCCTGCACCGACAGGCAGATTCCTAACCACTGCACCACCAGGGAAGCCCCTCATTAGTGCTTTACAATTCAGAAGGCCTACCCTACTCCTACATGTGTTTACATTTGAACAAACCAGATACACTTAATTGTTGTTCTGTGAAAGGCATAAGTTATCATGGGGAAGGCATGGAGATTTATGCCTTTTGGCCCAAATGGCTGATTATCTTTGAAAGGTTTAATCTGCATCTGCTTCCATACCATAAAAATAGAGTATTTGCTTGGCCTTTTAATGAATGACTGAACATAGGAATCAAACATTAAGTTTTAATTCCTGAGCTAATATTTAAATGAATGTCAGCTCTTGAGTTGAATACAGTACGCATTGGGGAAAAAGAGAAGTTAGTGAAAGGTAGCTATTGCTTAAAACTGTGCTTTTTAACTTAATTTGGTGAGGTTGATTTGAGAGTAATTCTGTTTATGGTATGTGAATTAGATTGTGTAGTGTGTGGAATATTAGAACATGCTTTTGAGTGGAATTATGAAGTTTGATTCATTTGTAGACTAAGTTCAGAGCACATGAGTGTGATCTATGGATTTAGAATTAATAATGTTTAACAAATAAGCACTAGAAAAAAATGAATCTAAAGATTTACAGGTATACAAAGATTTTTGAGGGAGGAATAGAAAAATTCTTAAGGGTAAGAGTGTTTTCATATTCCTTTAGGTCTCCAAACACGAAAGTAATTTAAATAAAGAACTGTGTGCATCTGCTGTTTTTTATTAGCAAGCTTCTTATATATTAAGAAAATATATTGTTTTAAAAATTACTATGTGTTTGTAATTTCAGAGGACAACACAGCAAAATAACTACGGAAGATCGTGGGAGTAGGTAGTAAGAATGGATATGGTTGTTTATCATGAAAACTGAAAATTTATCTGATTCTAGTTGTCAAGGACAGAGACCACCTTTTTCAAATGGAAAGTACATTTTTAAAAACTAAGTGGACATTCTCTTTTTTTTAAAGCTCTTTATTGGAGTATAATTGCTATACGCTGTTGTGCCAGTTTTTTCTGTACAACAAAATGAAGCAGCTGTATTTATACACATATCTCTTTTAAAACGTGAAATCTCATGTACAGCATAGTCCTTTGATGAGTAAAAAGTTGAGAACAGAGCAGAAATAAATTTACACTCAATAGCATGGGGTTGTTTTTAGTTTGGGGTGACTTTTTTCTGTCAGTCTAAACTTGGTTTTTTTCTACCCTTATGAATTACGGATTACTGTGTGTGCAAACATAAAAATGTTGATTTGCTGCACTTTACTGTTGAGTCAGATGTCTTGCTCTTTGCAATCTGTTTTCAGCCTAAAGTAACATCAACAATGGTAATGCAAAATCAAAATACTTAAAGCCCTGGAGGGAAAATCCATCAAAATTATGTCCCCACTTCCTAATTCTGAATATTGTGATTCATCCGTCCTTTTATATACAGAAGAAGGAAGTGGAGAAGGGGCCAGTGGCTGGGAATCAGAGAAGTGAATAGAGAGAGAGAGAGAGAGAGGGAAAGAAAGAAAGAAAGAAAGAAAGAAAGAAAGAAAGAAAGAAAGAAAGAAAGAAAGAAAGAGAGAGAGAGAGAGAGAGAGGGAGGGAGGGAGGGAGGGAGGGAGGGAGAGAGAGAGAGAGAGAGAGAAAGAAGAAAGAAAGAAAGAAAGAAAGAAAGAAAGAAAGAAAGAAAGAGAAAGAAAGAAAGAAAGAAAGAAAGAAAGAAAGAAAGAAAGAAAGAAAGAAAGAAAGAAAGAAAGAAAGAAAGAAAGAAAGAAAAAGACGAAGGAAGGAAGGTAGGTTGGTTGGGGAAGGAGAGAGTAATAAAAATATTGGAAGAAGGTTTTGGAATTGATTGCACTTGTTTAAACGTCTGGGGTGCAGTTTAACACACTGAAAGAACTCCTTGCTTGGCCCCTGTAGTAACTCTAGGTCCTTAAAACAGAATTATTCTTTTTAGATTAGTAGTGTGCAGATTCTTGCCACTAAAAGTGTAGCTCTCTGACCAGCAATATCAACTGTGAACTTGTAAGAATATCAGATTCTTGGGTCTCCACCCCTCCCTAGGGCCAGAATTACAATCTGCCTTTTTAGTAGATCCCCAGGTGGTCATATGTTTAAGACTAAGTACAGCCACACATGGCCCTGGCAGAGGACCACTTGTCCCTGAGTGACCAGGAACCACAAAGAAAGAAACACAGCGTGTGAAAAACAGAAGAAAAATCTCCCAGGATGAAAGCATAAATAAGAGGAAATATAAAATTTCCCACTTATGCTAAGTGCTTCCCACTAAACAAGACATCACTAAGGTCATTCATTAGCTCTAACTTGAGAAAAATAAACTGTACGGGGTCCACTTGCCTTTTTCTGCTTCTCAACATCAAACAAAAACATTCTTACAACTTTAATGTTTGATAAATAGTTTTAAATGGTGTGTTTATCCTTATCAGCTCAAGTCTTCAGGTAATAATATTTTAATGTTTTGGTTTGGAATGAATGTAACTGTTTTTCTGGGTTGCACTGCTTCCACCTGTCCATTTCTGTGCAGATGTGTGTTTTTTAGAATTTTTTAATGTGTGTAATGTATGTGTTGTGTGACCAGGATACATAAACGCACATGATTCATAAACATGCCATGTGAATGCCTTATCATCTTCCTTACATGCTGTGAGACTACAGCAGTTTCTGCCATTTCTGCGGAAGAGGAAGAAGGCTTATCTGTATATGCCAAACATGCTGGAGACTTAGAGCATCTCAACAACAACAAAACCAACCAGAGTACCTGAGAGACAGGAAGAAAAATGGCATCTGTTCCTCAGCCAATGAATTGCAAAGGAGGAACAAGTAATTAAAGAAGAAAGAAAACACGTTTTCAAATTTCAGTGTTACATTTTAGTCACGGCAGTACTAACCTATTTCTAGCTGATGTTAACAAATGTCAAATATGATCGTAGAGAGAAAGAGAAGCTCTTCCCAAACTATGACATTCTTCATAGGAATTAAATTTCTGCTATCCTTGTTTTTGTTTGGCAAATGATCCTCTGATGTGTGAACTGGAGAATACAGTACATGCTTGTATATACAACGCTACAATGCTTATGTTATCAACTTTTGTTTATAGCTTGGCCCTTGGAAGTAGCTGTTGAGAAAAGGAATTGCTCTAAACTTGAAAATCCTAAGATACTCTGAGGGTGCAGCCAAAGAAACGTACTGACTCCTAAAGAAATGTGTGGACGTCTTTGCTTTGAAGGAATGATAAGCAGTATTCTTACAAAGTGGGAAGGGAGTCAAAGAGATTCACTCTCACTGTCTCAGAAAAAAGAGACTGTTTAGATGTGGCTGCTTTGTTAACCATGAGCAAAGTGAAATGAATTGGCAGGACAACCTGCAAACACACTGCAGCAGAGTAATAGTAAATAATAAAATGATTAAAAACAAAGATGAAAACAAATGAGAATACTGTCAAATACAAATTGAAAAAATATCTAAGATAAAAATGAGATAGAAATCTGAAGTCCTCCACAAGTACCAATGCTATGCGTTATTTTAAAAATTCAATTTCTAAAGAAAAGCATGAATTCCATATATGTGAGCTCAAAGACAGAATGATAACACCAGGGAAAATATTTATTTTCTTCAGAGCTGAGGAGGCAAATTGTGAACTTAGAAAAGACCTTTATAAATCTAACAAATAAATTAGAATCAAGAAAGAACTGCAGATGCGATCACTGGCATAAAGGAAATACTTGAAATAATTGTTGTAAAAGCAGACAGGAGACAGAATAATTTGAAAAAAAATATGATAGACAAGAATGAGTATCTCTGAAGGGCAAAAACCATTAAATGGAAAGGAAAAAATATTTAAAGACATAATGAAAGAAAAAGTAAAATAAAAAGAGTACCTGGATCTGCAAATTAAATGGGCCCATCAAACTGGCATAAAACAGGATATCTGGACATAGCCTGTTATCTAGCATCAAGGGAAAAGGAAGAATTCTACTGGCATCCAGATGATAAAATCAGGTTGCATAGAAAGGGAAAAATAAACAAAACAAAACAAAACATAACAAAGCAAAACAGGCTTACCTCAGACTTCTTCACAGCAATTTTGAGTGCCAGAAGACACAGGAGGATAATAAAATGATACCAATGAGAATATATCTAGCAAGCTGCTGTAGGAGCTTATTCTCAGTGATGCAATACCTATCTATGCCTTCCTGAAAAAAATTACTCACATGTGAACTTTGTGAAACCAAGAATGAATCAAAACCAAAAACCCAAGAATAGGAATGTGTGATAAAATTCTCACAGTAACATTGAATTAATTTAACTGTAGGACTAAGGCTAAACCACTGGTAAAAATAGGGTTATAGAACAGAAAGCAGATATAGCATCATTCTTATTATTTTTTGAATATTTATATACAATTAGAATGTAGGGAAAGGTGGGAGAGGAGATGGAAGGAAGTGTAAGTAATAATCGCCCATATTTTTAAACCTGAGCGTCCAATTATTTTGTGAGAATTTGAAATATATGATTAAAAAAAATCAAAGATATACTGTGTGTGTGTATTTATACTATATCTTTAAATTTTTTCCCTAGCTCTGTCTAGTGAGAGGGTCTAGTATGGTGTGAGTGTTCAGCACTTGGTTCCTAAATACTGTTTAGATAAATCAAGGTGAGAAGACTGATTTCAGTCCAGGACAGGGAAAGTATAGCTTAGCCTGAAACATCTTGTTGCCCCAGAAATAAGAACGTGCTCAAAGAATGATAGTGACGTAACAAAAGGACACAGGAGCCAGCCTAAAGGGGCTCTCACTGGCCAAATTTGAAATAATTTCCATATTAGAATACATACTAAAATAATTGATTTTAACCAATTGAATCAAATAAAAATCCATGAGTTTCTTTTAATATAAATAAATAAATGGATGTGATGGGAAAGCTCTTTTTATTATACAATAAAAAGCTAATAAATATACAAGTAATCAATGAATGTTAAACACTGCTGGGTGAGAGTATGATAACAAAATGGGTGAAAGTTAAGTTCATCAATTTCAGAACAATCTGATGTCACATGCCTCTTGATATAATGCAATGAGAAAGACCCAGTATCACTTCCCTGGCATTTCTGCTAAAAATATATAACCTAAATCTAATCCTGAGGAAATGTTAGGCAAATCCAAACAGAGACAGTCTGTAAAATAATTTACTCTACCCTTAAAAATTTCAAGATCAGTAAAGACAAAGAAAGATTGAGGAAATGTCCCAGGTTAAAGGAGTCTATAGAAAAAGAATACTACATGCAACGCGTGACTGCGGGCTGGATCGTGAAATGGAGAAATAATAGCTTTAAAAGACTTTAGTGGGATAATTTACAATTTGAATATGGAGTGTGGGTTAGATGATAATATCATATCAATATTACATTTCATAATTTTGAGAATTATAGGTAGTGATGTAAGAAAATATCCTTGCTCTTAGGAAGTATGCATTGTGTACTGCTAAAGGTATACATTGTCTCCAACTTACTCTCAGTGATTCAGATTATATAATATGCCTATACATAGATTGATAGATGGAAATTGGTAAATCTGGGTAGAGGGTATATGGGTTTTGTTTGCAGTATTCTCACAATCTTTCTGTAAGTTTGAAATTACTCCAAAATAAAAAGTTACAAACATCTAAAGATGACTCATCTCTATTTTAGACCTTCCACCTTTGCACAACTATTTCTCTACGACATCTCTCCAAGTAGAAAAAGGCATCTCCAAAGTTTTTCACTGAATGCTGTATCTCAATGCATGTATGTCTCATTCATATGTTTATAAACTACATACACATACACACACACATACAAACAATACTTCTAACATTTCATTGGAGTGCCACACATCTCTGTGCTTGTTCATCTTTTCTAGCTACACTCACTCTTCTGACCATCTCATCTACTCATATCTTTAAATGTCATCTACTTGTCAATAACAAATGGAGTTTGAAGAAAGAAAACACTCTAACATTTCACCAAGTCCAATGATACCTCTCCCCATGACTGAAATATATATTCTCTCATAGGAAAGTATTACTAACATAGATGATGATAGACTCATTGAATAATAGCAAGAAAGAAATCAACGTTGAAGTTTATTGCAAGACTAAGGGACTTGATAGTTTCCAGGATGAAAACATAAAGGATATACTGACTAAAAATTCAAGAAAAATAAAATTATTTTCTGGATAAGCTAAAACTGCCAGTAATTATCTTACCAGCTCAATAACTGCTAGCTAAACTGGCCTATGGGAGTGCTTTTTTTTCCTGAGAACTGTTGAAAATATGCATTGACATCTCTTAATCTCAAATAAGGATGCTGGGGTTAACAGACCCAACAATGTGTTGATTAAAATGATGAAGAAGACACTGTAAGAGCCAATCTTTTTTTAACATTTATTTATATATTTATTGCCTGCATTGGGTCTTCGTTGCTGCACGCAGGCTTTCTCTAGTTTTGGTAAGCGGGGACTACTCCATCTCCATTGCAGCGCTCAGGCTTCTCATTGTGGCAGCTTCTCTTGTTGCAGAGCACAGGCTCTAGGCGCACCGGCTTCAGTAGTTGGTGCATGAGCTCAGAAGCCGTGGCTCACGGGCTCTAGAGCGCAGGCTCAGTAGTTGCGGTGCATGGGCTTAGTTGCTCCACGGCATGTGGAATCTTCCTAGACCAGGGCTTGAACCCATGTCCCCTGCATTGGCAGGTGAATTCTTAACCACTGTGCCACCAGGGAAGTCCCCAAGGGCCAGTTTTTGATGAAGGAAACAGATCTATTCAAGTAAGACTTTTTATTGCTTTGTGGTCATATAGTGATGAAGAAACATACAGTATTCAGATGTGAAATAGACACATCCTCACACAAAAGCAATCCTTAAGAGATATTCAAATAAGCAATTCTTGAACACATGATAAAAAGAGGAATGCATCCTAGGGAAGTCAATTCACATGTGATTATTTCCTGGCAGCTTCTCCCACATTGATGAGATTGGGGTTCTTGATGTGATTCATCCATTCATTCAAATCAGTAAACATTTATTAGGTACTCATTTTGTTAAGCTTCTTGACTGCCAATAAAATAGCACTGCATTTATTTTTCTTAGGCACCTGAGAAGTTGTGTAGATGAGTCCAAGTTATCAAGGAGAGAGGAGAGAGACTTTTTGATGAGAAAAGAAGACACTTTTGTTAATATGCTCGCTTGCTTGTCTCTAAAGCTAAACACATTTAGTGACTTCCAAAAACTGGTATAAATAAAGATAATGTTTTCTTTTTGAAAAACAGATTTGTGGATGTACATATGTACGTATGTGTGCAGATATATGTGTATGTGAGCAGATGTAGATGGATGGACAGATAATCTGTGTGGATGCCCAGCAAACTGCTGGCAATGCTCATTCCTCAAGAATAGACTGGAACTGAGATGGTAGGAACCTCCTATTTACATTATATTCATCTTCATTGTCATTTGTATTGTTTGTGAAGAAATATGTTACTTCTGCATTGGAAAGGAATCAAAATAATACGAGGAAGAAGTCTGACTTCCTTGTATTTGGTGTCGTTGAAGCTTCAGATCCAATAGCACAGGACTGATGGGCACTTTGTTTTTGTTATTTTCTGAACCATGTTTATGCATCTAGGAACTTGTCAAAAACTACAGCCCAGGGAGGCACCTCCTCTATTCATTTCCAATATCCTGTCTTGTAAATGTGGATTCATTCTTTCATTGTAAAAAATGAGTGTCGGGAAGCAGCTCTACACTTCTGAGAGAAATCTTTTTTCTGTATAAACTCTGGAAGCTTGATCCTCAGTATGTTTGGGAGTGCCAAAGAAGCTTAATATTTAAAAATTATTAACCACAATGTGGTTCAGCAATACATCTGATGGCTTTTCCCATAAGAAAATCCTAATAGTCCTCCTATTATACACTGAAAAAGAAAATGTCTCCCCACTGCCTATGTTTTTGTTCTTGGGAATCTTAAAAAAAAATCACCATTGGTGTTACCATTGCAGTTTTTTTTTTAATAATTGTCTGTTTTAATTTCTTTATGATAAAACAGATATCTTCCCAATCCTCATAGATAAATAAACCTTAAACAAATTTAAAATATATGGGAAGGACTTCCCTGGTGGTCCCATGGTAAAGAATCCACCTTCCAATGCAGGGGATGTGGGCTGGATCCCTGGTCGGGGAACTAAAATCCCACATGCTGCAGGGCAACTAAGCCTGTGCGCCACAACTACAGAGCTCGCAGGCCTCAGCAAGAGAGCCCAACGTGCCACAAACTACAGAGCCCATGTGCTCTAGAACCTGTGTGCCACAACTAGAGAGAAGCCCACGTGCTGCAACAACAGATCCTGCATGCCTCAACGAAGACCCAACACAGGCATAAAAAAATAAATGAATGAATAAGTTAATTAATTTTAAGAAACATATGGGAGACAATTACCTCAGAAAATAGTTGAACTTCACATCTGAAAGAACCTCCAAGATATTCCAAATAAATCCTCTCATTTTATATAGGAGAAAACTAAGCCCCAGCGAAGTGTTTTGTCCAAGGTCACACAGCTAATTGCTGACAGAACCAAGGTTGGAAACCTAATTAATTGTGTCTGATGTCTCCTGTCTGTACCTGGGAATGTTTGCTACCCACGCTATGCCCATCCTTCCTTTTGTCCAGCGTAGTAAGGAACTTTGCCTTATAAGGAAGGATGTCTTCATCTAAGAAAAATATCCAAGAGTGGGGCAGGAGAGTGGATTGAGATTTGACTCCATTTAGTGTTTATTAATATTGACTCACTGACGTCTAATGCACTGAAAAATAAGCCTGTGCTAATTTTTAAGTAATCAAAATATCTAGGAGCACCCATCTAAACTAATATCTTTATATTTTATAGCCAAAATGTTTATGTGAATTCATTACTTTATATGGGAGACTAGTATACTTGTCTTGACTCTCTCATAATGAAGTGTCATTTTTCATTGTTTCATATCATTTTTTTTAATAAAATAAACTATGGAACAAAAAGGATTAATATATCCCAAATGGTTCAGTTGATCTGGCTGTTCTAAATGTATTGAACACCTTGTCCAAGTTGTGTAAAAATTCTTCATTTTTTTTATCTTGCGTTGCTTTAGGAGCCAGTTACTCTAAATCCTATGACCTCATGTTTGATACTATCAATCATCTGAAAGACAGGTTTAATGCTAACCTCTAGGTAGGGTGGTGTGTGTCTAGGTTTGTCTGAAAGAGTCCTGGTTTTTATCTGCTATCCTATTGTAATTAATGAGTGCCTCCTTTTATTCTCAAAATGTCAAGTTTTGGATAGTGAAATATATGGTTATCCTACCTACAGTGGATGTAAAATATGCTAGAGAAGGAATCTTCCTACTCCAACTTTAAGGCAAATCTCAGCATTTTTTCCTGTTTGAGCTGTCTGCCCCTTTCTGTTTTCAATGTCTTAAGAGTTTTACCTCTTCCTTTCCTAGAGTCATTGGGACTGATTTGTCTTTCAAACTCCATTCTACTCAAAACTCAATATTTGACTTGATTAAACTAGGATATCTGCCAAGTCCACTTTCATTTTGATTTCTACTAACTATCCTGTATAGAGTATAAATAAATCTTTCAGGCTTAAAATGATTACATTATCAAGAGGAGTTTGAAGAAAGGTTTGTGCTTTACAGGGAGAAAAACATATAATTCCATAGAAACAATACAAATACAATTATTTGTGTGTTGGATCTCAAATCTGAACATGTTTATATCTAGAAAAACCTAAACAGTTCTGCCTAAGGACTCTGCCAAATTACATTCCAGTCTCTTCAAGCCTAGTCACCCAAGTTTAAAAAGGTGTCCAAAATCTATAATTTCCTAAAAGGGACAGTTTAGTGTAAAGAATATGGGCCTAGTAGCCATACGGACATGAGTTCAAATTCTGCTATCACTCTTTCAATCTATGTGTCTCAGCTTCCTAGTCTGTAAATGGAGAGAACTTAAGAAAAATGTCTTTAATGTAATGAGGATTTACTACATTTTCATGTAATTCTAATACTGTGTACATTTTTCTGTAATGATTTTATGGAGATTTTGGAAGTAAGTTTGCCTTTCTTACATCTTCCTACCTATGGAACAATTTAAATATCTTTTGAAGCCATCTCTGTCTTTCTGTCCCTACTGCATAATTCCAGACCATCACAATATCTTATCTGGATAAAGAAACATCCTCTTAAGTAATCCTTCAGACAACTTGTTCCTAAATTCTTTCTCCACTTTGCATTCTAAAAATGAAATATCCCATTTTAAAATCCTTCAGGAGCTACCCATTGCCTTCAGAATAAAATCCCAATTCTTCAGTCTGGCTTTTGCCTAAATTTCTTTCTGCGTATTTTATTGTATTAGTCTATGTCACTCATTCTACACTCCAGCTGTGTAGAACTACTTGAAGTGGCCAAAGTATGTCCTATCTCCTGCCTGGAATGTCAGTCCTTTTCCTTTCCTTCTGCATTTAAAATGTGCCTTGGTTTCATCTCCTCAAGGAAGCCTTCTTTGGTCACTACCCTTCTTGTGGTAGCACATGCTACTCTAATGTGCTCTCTTATAATTCTGTGCTGATTTTCCCAATAGCCCATAGACTTCTTCCACCTCCAAAAGATAAGTTTCCCCATGTTGGATTTTGCATTCTTCTTTATACTCAAACATTGCACATTATATGAACTCAATAAATATGGGCTTCAATAAATTGAAGGAAGAAAAGAGGAAAGAAAGGAAGAAAGGAGATGAAGGGAAACTTTCACCTTATATTCCTAGGGAATTTTGTATTCTGGATAAAGAAATATTGTTATCCCATAATATAACAAGGAATAACCATACAGCTCTAGCACGAGGCCCTGTCCATAGAAAGCAATCTAAAAATATCTTCAGCTTTGATTTATTGACTAAATAAATAGCACTTATGTACTTAGATTAATATTTAGTACCATAAGAAAAGGGCACTTTTTTCAAAAATGATTTTAAATGATATTATTTGCCACTGAGCGGTAACAGTGTTCAAGCAATAAATTTCCTCTACCAGGGTGTCCTGGGGGGCAGATGCTGTGGTGCTTGGGAAAAATCATTTTCTTCCAAATAAAGGAGCACCCTCTCTTTGCCCGCCATCACACAACACCTTTCTGATATGACTGGACCCAGAGTCCGTTGAACCAGTCACATCATCCCACAATGCATCTGAGTCCCAGGACTCAGATAGAGGCTGACTCACTAGAACAGGTAATTTGGAAGCAATAGGACATGAGACAGGAGAGGAACTCTAATTTACAGCTCACTGGAGAGCTCTGAATCAGTGTGGAGGAGAACTGAGATGGGAGATGAAATTATCTGTGAGCTCACCTCTCTAACATTATTTAGTCTTCCCCCTTTTCATTTAGAAAACATATGTTGTGAGTGCAAGGATTTAGCTTCTGCTCCTGAGGAGTTGGCAGCTAAGAACAGTTTCTTGAAACCACCTGAAAAGAATAGAATTGGTTTTAGGATATCTGCTGTTTTAATAAGTGCAATAACTGTAGTGTCAGGAAATGAAGGAGATATCTGGAAACTCTTAGGACCTTCCAGCAAATATATTCGCATACTTAGTTAGGTGCATATATCCATAAAGGTTATTCTGGCAAGCCAAGGATATAGTCTGGCCTTTGTGTTAAGGAAATTCAAGAGCTTAGAGTCCCCTTGTGTAGACACAGCTACGTACCTAGAGCCCAAAAGGGGCCCTTTCTTTATTTCCGGGATGCCTAGCTGCTGAGCCACAGGAGGTTTGCAGGTTTCCGTCGGTTGTAAACGTGGATTGGTCTTTGCCCTCATGCTTATGGACTTAGGTTAGATGTTTGTTGACTGAAGAGTAGTAACCCAAGCAGGAATATAAATAATCCATTCAAGAAATATTTATCAAAAGACCTATTTTATAGTCGATACTGTTCTGAACACTGGGAATAATGAGGTTTAAAAAGCCTAAATCTTATGTTTCTGATCTTATTTATAACTTCTGATACATTTCTGATTTTATAAAACTTATTCTAGAGGAGATACAGGAAACATATTTAAACTAATTATATGAATGAATAAGTAAAAAAGAACCAAAGACAATTTTGGATAGTGGTCAGTGCTATGAAGAAAAACCAAAACAGGGAAATGAGGTAGAGAGAGTAAGTGTATGTGATGGAGAGGATGGTGAGCCAGAGTGGTCAGGAAATTCTTTTTCTGGGGAGGAAGCATTTGAGATGAGCTTTAAGTTGTGAGAAGGGGGTAGTTCTGTGAAGTTATGAGGGAAGAACATTCTAGACAGATAGAACCACTGGTTAGGAAAGCAGCAGGAAAGATAAACAGGGGTGAAATGATGAAGAGCCTGGGAGGCTATGGTTAGGCATTTGGATTTATATGAGGGAAAATGGGAAACCACTGTAGGGATGAAACGGGGAATGATGGGAGACTGTTGGACAATATGAACCAGGGGATAATGGGAAACCATTGGAAGGGATGAAGAAGGGGGTTGATGGGAAACCACTGGATGATCTGAAGCAGGGAATGCTG
Organism: Hippopotamus amphibius kiboko; assembly: GCF_030028045.1. NCBI lineage: Eukaryota > Metazoa > Chordata > Mammalia > Artiodactyla > Hippopotamidae > Hippopotamus > Hippopotamus amphibius. The sequence continues at coordinate 55,961,386 of NC_080188.1, forward strand.
GAAACCAGCAGAAGGGTTGAAGAGGGGAATGGTTACTCTGGCTGCTGTGAGGAGACTGGATTGTGAGAGGAGGTGGGCAACCAAGTAAGCATGAGCTTGAATTGGTTTAAGAGAGCTGATGCTTGAGAATGTTTATGTGCATCAGTCCCCTGGGACTGTTAAAAATCCATGTATGAAAACTTCTCCCAAGCATAGAATAATCTAAGAGCTGTTCATGCGGTCACTTCCCTTCACTGCTATCACAGAACTGCTCTCTGGGATTCTTTAGTATAAGCCTTCTTCGCGCGTTACTGTAAACCTGAAAACTGAGAGGAGGAGATCAAGAGTTAGAGAATTCCAACTGCCTTGCCTGTGTGAATGCGGTCTGCCCTGGAGTCCACCTCTGCTGTAAGTACTTCTGCCATCAGTGGAATTCAACTCCACAGATTGCGTCTTCATAACACAGTAACTCTTCCCCTCTAAACTACCTTAGGATTCTGAAATTCACAGCATGCCCAGAGTAGGGCGATCTGGAGTATGTCCAAGGGACCTAAGTATAAAGGGACAAAATTTTTTAAATAGTTGTGTATCACTGTGCTATTGTAGATCACGCTGAATTTCACATATTGACAGCACTAGCTTCCCTCCCAATTCGTAGAAAGGAACCATGTCACGAATTACAACGTAAGTTTGAGGGCCAATTTCCTGTTGCTTGCACTGGTCACCAAAATTGCTGGTTCTTTCTTTGCTTAACCTATTTTGAGAGACTTTGGTTCCTGAAGTCAATACCTATAATCTATTGTCTGTGGTTCAGCCCACTTCTGTTCTAAACAACCTGCTGGTACGTGACTTCTCTCTATACCTTTTTTCCTGAGTCTGCTGGACAACCCTGAATCACCCTGACTCATTCCATCTAAATCTCTGTGTGTCTCCTCACAGCCTACTTCTCTATCAAAGTTTTACTCACACTTCCTTCCTGCTTCTTCTGACAGACAAGTCAAAATGTTTAAATCAAAAGTAAAGTTTAAGAAGTAAAAAGAAAATATGGAAAACTTTTAGTAAGCCCAAGAAACACTATCAGTGTGTCAAACTCTTGTCATATTTGACTTATTAGTGTTATGTATACATGTAGATTAGATGTTAATGTCTGTGGGATTTCCCTTTGCATAGAGCACAAACAGACAAAATTAAGACTAAAAGGAGGTACTTCCTAGGTGACACAGTGGTTAAGAATCTGCCTGCCAAGGTAGGGGACATGGGTTTGATCCCTGCCCCAGGAAGATACCACATGCTGCGGAGCAGCTAAGCCAGTGTACCACAACTATTGAGCCTGTGCTCTAGAGCCTGTGAGCCACAATTATTGAGCCCATGCGCCACAGCTACTGAAGCGCATGCACCTAGAGCCCATGATCTGCAACAAGAGAAGCCACTGCAATGAGGAGCCCACGCACCACAATGAAGAGTAGCCCCTGCTCATCACAACTAGAGGAAGCCCTTAGGCAGCAACAAAGACCCAAAACAGCCAATAACTAAATAAATAAATGAATAAATAAAATTTTTAAAAAAGTAAAAGGAGAATAGCACCATGCCATTGTGTCACAAGGCACAAAATATGATTTTAAAAGATTTCTGTCTCAACATTTACGTGTTCTGAATATCAATTGCTTATTTGTCAGGGTTGGAAAATTGATATGCATTAATTACTCAACATTTTGGAAAACGTTTCAAAATATCTAATCCAATTTTCATTTTAAAAAGCATACTTCATAATTATTTGATCAGAATTACATTACTTTCTGCCAAAGACCAGGACAAGAATAGATAAATGGGATTTTAAAAGTAGATGAGAAATATCAAAACCAAGCAGTGAATTTCTGAGCTAAAGAATGAGTATTAGTTTGAAAATAGTCTTGAATGACCTGAGAATTTAGTTAATTTTGTCTTTGAGTTGTAGCATGTAGAGTAGATTTGACGTTAATACTATAAGGAGTCAGGTCAAATAGAAAGATCAATAGTGACCAGAGCAATTTCATATTTTGGCTTATCTGACGCTAGGATGGATGTTGTTGAGAGTGGACAACTCGGTGAGTAGAATATAAGTAAACTTTGGGCACGTGGTTGATGTGTGGGAATGAAGAAAAACATAGTTATAGAAAATTGGCCTTACTTCCCATCTAAACCCTTTGATTTTATTTGAAAATTGGGTATTTCTCTAAGAAAGCTATTGCTTCTCAGTTACCATAGTCCACAAGCGAATGATGAAGTGGGTTTATAAATATTCAATTCACATTTTTTAATGAGTGAATGAATGAATGAATGCATTTCAGAAAGGAAATTTTTTTAACTTATAGTAAGGACATCATCTCTTCAGTTAGAGGAAAATAATTTATTCATACGTAAGTAGGAAAAGTGATGCGAAAGACACCAAATAAAAAATTATTATGTTTCTCTTATATTTAACAAAATATATAATAAATAATAGTCAAGAATAAACTTGTATGTGTGGTAAGTTTTTTTTGACAAATTGGAAGTGGAGATTTTTGGTAATAGTAATGTGTTTCTGGTTCAAGAGCCGTGTAACAATAGCACTGACACTGGGTCGAAATACTGAAGACTTTAGCACCTGTCACAGCTCCGTCCCTTTCAGAAGCAGTTCTCTGTAAGAACTAAGGGATGTTTACATCCCCCGAAAAATGGCAACTCCTGAGACGTAAAAATATTCTGGAAAATCAGCAGAAGAAAAGATTATTTCTTAAGTATAAAAGAGATTAGGCATTATAAGGAGACTTTCACTATTAAGGATTTTAAAGCGGAGGGAAATTTTTTTTCTGAGAACAGATGGTTCTCACATTGTAATTGTGTTACTCTTCTTGCCAACTCACTTAGGTATTATATAAGGACACACAGGAAAAAGGTAAACCATGTCCCCTCAAGTACACTAGCGTAGTAGAAAAAGCATTGAATTGAGAGTTGTGAAACCTGGTAACTATTGTTAGCAGGCGCGAGTGAGCCGTGTGAGTGACCTTGCACAATCATATTTTCTTTGGGCATCAGTGTCACTATTTATAAAATGAGGGCATTGGGCTAAATTATATTTAAGATCCTGTTGTACTTTCTGTCGTTCTCATTTTTAATTCTTTCTGTTTTTTGTCTTTTTTTAAATGCTCAAATACTACATTATTTAAGGTATATTTCCTGGCAGTTTTTTTTTTTTTTTTTTCCTTCCCTCTCTGTCTCTTTCTTCAATATATGGGATAGGAGGATACTGACTAAGTCTGAGGGGAAGGAGGAGGAAGAAAATTAACTACAGGAAGGGTTTATATCCCTCTCTACAAGAAAACTTAAATAGAGCTACCACCGCTTTGAAAGGAATGGTTTATGTCCAAACAGCATTTTCCAGACAAGCTCTGTACTTTTTTGCCAACAGAATTAACTTTAAACTGAAGTCAGTAGACAGTTAAACAAGAGTCGGCCCTGGAAACAGCTGTGAGTAGACAAGACCAGTTACTTATAAGGTACTGTTTTTTTACTCATTGAAATCTCCTTCAGGGTTCATTTGTTTCGGCTACAAGTATTCTGTGGTCATTTGACCTTTTTCTCCCACTGTGCCTCTATTCTGAGAGAAAACACACTTTAAAATATCTTAGCTCTTTAGCTCTTTAGTATTGTTTTGTAGCTGTTGATGGTCAAAGCTGCTAAGATTTTGTTTTGTTTTATTTTGTTTTGTTTTCAGGAACCTAACAATTGTTTTATCTCATTTCGGAGCTTAGTTAAGCTTTGTCCTTTGTTGCCTCTTGTCATGGGTGGTTTTTATGTTTTACTGTTCATGTCGAGTAAAGAGGGATATGCTTTAATATTACAGATTGTACAGGATGCTCTTGACTTGGGGGTTGGGGGGAGAGATCAGTTAATACATCATCAAGTTGAAGTATAGAACCTATAGAGCCAATCAGATAAGAGGACCAGCACAGGGCGGCTCCAGGCACTTTAACTGAGTTGGTTTGAGGCTCCCTGACCTCATCACAGCTAGCTGGATTTGACCTGGGAAACACACCTGTTTGAATTGGAGTTTTATCCTTAGTTTGTTTCTATACTTGTTAATTTTAACCCTTCCTTCCCTTTACCCCCATTTATCTTCAAAAATTCTGGTAAGCTTGCTTTTTTTTTTTTAAGATTTTTTTTTTGATGTGGACCATTTTAAAAGCCTTTGTTGAATTTGTTACAATATTGCTTCTGTTTTATGTTTTGATTTTTTTGGCAAGAGGGCATGTAGGATCTTAGCTCCCCAACCAGGTATCGAACCCACACCCCCTGCATTGGAAGGCAAAGTCTTAACCACTGGACCGCCACGGAAGTCCCCAAGCCTGCTTTTTTTAATGAAGTTTAGCGTGTTAAGCTCACCCACCTTAAAGGGACAATATTTCTAACAGTGATATTTGCCATAAGATTTCAAATCACTGAGATGTGGAGGGGCTTTTAGAGCAGCAGAAGGGGAATAGCCCACGTGGCAGTAGAGTGGACAGAAAAGAAAGACCCCGTGTACCACTGTCATCTGAGCTGTCACTCTTTCCCCAGAGGCCTGGTTAACTAGTATATAGTATTTACTGTTGGCAATAAACAAGTAATAAAGGCAACTAAGGAGTTCTCCATCTATGGACTTTCCAGAAAGAAAAGCTTACAAGTTTACCACTGAAAACTCCAAAATTTTAGAAAGAATTTAGCCATTTTTGGAGAGTTATCTTTCTGAATCCACTATGTATTTTGCTATCTCTCTGGAGGGAACTAAATCCAATTTCATGTTTTCTGACTTGCTCAGCATTCTCGTCATGAATACACATCATAGAATTATTCTAGAATGTAGTAATACTTGGGGGGCCTATTCTGTGGTAAGGCTATTCCTTCTTGTGTCAAAAGGTCATGTAATTACTATGCTTTTAAAACTTGTTGTATTATTTTTATGGAACATTTTTTTCTTGTGTGCACCGTCCACATGGAACTGTGATTTCTTTACCTACTGATGTAGACAGTCTGCATTCTTAACAACTCTCTTCAGCTTCAGCCATCCCTTTGTAATTAATATTTCATTTGTGCTGTGTACAAGAAAACCAGAAAACAAACAAGCTTATAAAAAACTATGGAAGGAATGAGAGGCAATAACTTTATCCGAAGACCCAAGAGGATCTTGTGTGAGGAAAGTGCAGAGCCAAAGTGCATAGACACAGTGACATCTATTTTAGGTGCTTAGGAGACTTTTGGTTTGTGTCCAGGTTCTTGGTTGTGTTCTGTAGTAGAAGTTGCCATGGAAGTGGCTCTGGGATAACTACCTCATTCCTGCATCAGATACAGAATGCGCTATTTGTTCTCCTTTTTATACAATTACTGGAGGCATGTGTCAAGGAATCAGTGACTAACCAAATCTCAAGGGGACTATAATATTAATTAATATTGATCAAGTACTAAGTATTTTATTTTAGTCCCATTCACACATATGCTATTCACATGCATGTATGGCTGGGAGATAACAATACTGCTTTGTAGGAAAGAGAGAAAAGGAAAAAAGGTCATCATCATCTAGTCTATACAATTCTTCTGTGTGGTGATGATACTTTAGGGGAAAAAGAGGAGTTCAAGGCTAACTGTCTCAATGATATCTTGGTTCCTTTAAGTGCATCTTCTCTTACTTGCAGCTTTTTTAAAGCTGAAAATACTGTAAAGCACTGAATTTAGTAGCTGACTATGTTTTCTTATCTTCCAATATATTTTTAAAGTATTTATTTCTTTGGTTGTGCTGGGTCTTAGTTATGGCAGGCAGGCTCCCTAGTTGTGGTGTGCATGTGGGATCTAGTTCCCTGACCACGGATCGAATCCAGGCCCCCTGCATTGGAAGTGTGGAGTCTAACCACTGTGCAACCAGGGAAGTCCCCCAATATTATTTATGTTGTGCATTTCAGAGTAAAATGAATCACTGGTTTCTCAACAATCTTGATAATTAATCTTACTTGACACAAGAAAAAAATTAAAACTGGATATATTAGACAGATACATTGAAGCTATAAACTGAGTCCAGGGCAATTCTACATTCCAATTAGAATCCACTGCTAATTACTTGATCATAGAGCTTTATTTAGAATTACATTGTGAGGCCTTTTGTATTGGAGGCCCTTTTTAAACTTAAGCTATTTTTTTAAATACAGGTTTCACCTAGTCACTGTAGAAATTTTTCCTAGGTGTTAAAGCATATTGTTGTGTATGTGACAAAGTCTTTCTGTTTGAAACAATGAATTGGGGACTGCCTTTTGTCTGCAGCAGTGAATTTAGGGTCTACACAAATTTAGAAACATTGTCTAAAAGGCAGCGATTTTGCTTATTTTTGCCCCCTACTTCTTTCCGTTAAGTGGCATGAGTTATTTTAAAATAAAATGGTATTCTAATTGACCCATAACTCTTTAAAGTTGAGAGTTTACTATTTTAAGTCAATGCAATAAAGGTTTCCTTTACTTGACTATTTCAGGTTAATCAAAATTCAATTTTCACGTTCATACCTAGTTAGGAAATTTGACATATGATGTATATTTTACGTAAGGACTATATTACCACAACACCTAAACTTAAAATCCTCAGTGCCATTAGGAATACATGCTTGGAAAGACTTCTGTTTAAAGAAAATGCTTTTTCAAACTAGTAAAAGAAGAAAAAGCTCAAATAAATTAACACATGACAGTATTCACTGATAATGCCTTATAAGATCCTTTTTTAACACAACCTCATGAGAATGCTCCAGAAGTCTCAGAAGCTAGCCCCTCATGAACTAGAATTCAGTGAGCAAGATGTAGGCATTCCAAGGGGCTGTCAAGCTTAATGCTGTAGGTCGTGAACTGGGGAGAGAAGCTATTGATATTTCCTAAATTGTTGAACAGAGAGATAATTGATTTTTTCTCATAAAAATCTGCATTTAGTTTATTTTCAATTACAACTTCTCAGGAGAGAGAAGATACTCAAACTGACTGAACTACATCCTTATACATTGGCCTTTGTTTAATGTACTAAATTGGTACTTCTGGACAATTTAAGAGGTGATGTGGTCAAAGACCAAGTTTCTTTTGGTACATCTTAGTCATACAATAAGTATTTGTTGAATGAATATAACTTAAAATCATTTTAACAAATATGATATTAAAACCATATGTTTTACTTCATATATTATTATTGAAGTGTTTGTTATTTAGTTTACTGCTGGGTCATGCTAAAACATGAAAACTTCATCAGATAATGCCATTTAACAAATTATGAAATTGCTATTAGCAAACAGTAATTTGGAACTGTAAGTTGCTGTGAAGGAAAAGCATCAGGTGCTTTCTGTCAATAATAATTTAAAAAGTAGAGTTGGAGGACGTGGAGCTGTCAGCCATTTCCCTTTACCACTTTTTTGCTTGGTTTATTTTGCTGAAGGCACTGTGGGATTTATATTACATTTGCTACAAGCAGATGCTGCTAGCACTTGATTGTATTAACGTTATTTTATTTTTTTATTTTTGGGAGGGGGAAACAGCAGGGAATTAGAAGAATAAATAAATGTGACTGAGTCTAAGACAATTTTATAAGCCAAATATTATTTTGGTGACCTTAAAATTAAAAAAAAAAAAAACCTTTAAAGATTATATGTTACAAAGATCTAGGCAAACACTAACATCTTTCCAAAGTAACAAAAAATAATAATTCTGAGTAATTTTCATGTTTCTGTAGCTTCTATCTGCAACCCACTTGCTTTTGAATGTGTTTAATATCAAGTGTGTCTTCTGTGGTCCTTCTCTGCAGCATGGTGCTAGTCCAGCAGGAAGATGGCACCTATAAGTCCTCCTTCTCCCCACTTGAAAACATTATAAGTAGAGTTGAATACAATGGAAATGAAAACAACCTTCCTGTAAATATCAAACGTAAAGTGACTTTCCTAACTCACAAGGGAGTTAATAATTATAATGATTATAAAGAAAGTGATAATATAAAAAGAATACGAATTATTGTCACCAATTCCACTCTCTAGAAGATTAATTCCTATCATAAGATTTCTTTCTGTATTTATGTACATAATATGGTACCAATATTTTGTTTCATCTTATTTTTACAAAATTGGCTTAACACTGCAGGTTTGGATTCTACCTTTTCCATGTAACGTTTTATTGGCAACTTTTTCTATAACATTCAGAGCACTTTGGAAAACAAATAGTTGACAAGTGGATAATATTCTATTCTATGACTATACCCTACATAATAGAATATGGTCCCCCGCCCCATTGTTGGGGACCTATGTTGTTTCAGTGTGTTCTGTGATAAACAGAACAAGGAGGAGCATTCATTTACCTATGGGTGTTTTGTTCGTTTGATTATTTTAGAGCTTTAATGACTTAGAAATTAGCAAGTCCAAATCTCTCTTTTTACAGAGTAAGGGAACTAAGTCCGGAAATATCACTCATCTCAAATCCAGGCTTCCGGCTTTCAGTCTAATTTCTGTACTCATCCAGAAAAAGTAATGACTGGGCGATAAATTTATTCAGGGGCAAGAGGTGAAAACATAATTTCCTTCTGTCTGAGTAAGAGGTCAACCATGTACCCTATTCTCTGAAAAATCCTCAGGGAACGGAAGCGTTCTCATACTAAAGAAAGAACTCAAAATCCCATGCCAGGAGTCTTTATTACACAAGGGGTGATAAACATATAATGGCTACGGGAACATTTTTAAATAGCTGTCATTTCATTAATGAGTATTTGCTAAAGCATTTCCTGGGCCACTGGTGTTTATGGAGCTTTTAAACAAAATGTTTATGGAGATGAAACCAGGCCTTGCTTCATAAATTATGTCCTTTTACCTGCATTTTTGCCTTTCCTCGGAGCACAACTGATGTTCAGGCCTCTGCTACACTAAACAAACACACATTCAACTTTCTCAACCAAGCTTTCTCTTCTTGGTGCCAAGAAAAGTTTGTATTTTCTGTCTCTGCTTCTTCGCCTCCCTCTGACTCTATAATTCTTTGCAGTTTGGCATTTATTTCTATCACAATACAGAAAATCTCTCTCTGAGGTCGCCAAAGGTGGGGGAATTAATAGTTAAATCCAACCGCTTCCCATCCTTGTGCCCACCTCTGCCTTTTCTACCATTTATACTATTTATTGTCTTGCTCTTCTTGAAATATTTCTGTCCTATGATGTTAGGGACCTTGTATGGCCTATACTTCCATCTCTTTTTTCTTCACCGCCTTCAGAGGGCTCCTGTCTTCTTCCCATCTCCTTGCTCTGTGTTTGTTTTATTTCCGCCCCCCTTGTAGTTTCTTCCTCAGGAGATTGCATCCAGTCTCACGGCTTCAACTTAAAGCCCTATCTGGAGATCTGGTCAGCAAGACCTCTTTTAATCCATACTTTGTACAAGTTGTCATAAAGGTCCCCTTCCCCTGGATGCACAATGCTTTGGCTTGGCAGAGAACTGGGCTGTATCTCAGCCCCAACTTGACTGTACAGCCTTATGTAGTTGCCCTGCTAGTCAGAGCCTCCGATACAATGCTGTCTCAGGTAGTCCAATGCTTCAGACTCATCTTATCCCAGCTCAGACCAGCCCTTCATCTTTATCTCCTTCCTCACTTCCTGTACAGCCAGGTGATGGTGATTATAGAATTAAAAATATTTCTTCCCAGCATTTTTTTTCTCTTCATTCTCATGGGTACCATCATGCTTGGAATTTAATTCTCTCTCCAATCCTTTACCACTCCAATCTACCTTCCACTCTGCTGGCAATTTAGAGGAGATATATATGTATATATATGTATATTCTACTCCAATTTTTCAGTCCCCATTCTGGCACATTTCACATGTATCATCCTATGCAAGTTATTTAATATTTCTAAGTTTTTGTTTTCTCACATAAAATGAGGGTTCCAATAATGGCTAACATGTACATGTTCTCGCTCGTGCTCTATTCACTTCCCGTACATTCCTTCTTTCATTCAATACTCAAAAGAGCAAATTTTATTATATTTGTACTAAGCATTATTAAAAAGTGAAATCCAATTAATCTTAAAGAGACTGGTTTATTCTTCATGAGTTCAATTTGGGTTTTTGAAGAAACCCACACTAAAGTTCAACCCAAATAATACCAATGATCTTAGCCCAATTGCAAGGGTAAAACAAAGGTAACTGGGTGCTTCATTTCATTTTGAGATAAAGGCATCTCCTGTCCCATTATTTTCTTTCAAGAAAGGAGAGCAAGAAAAGTTAAATGAAGTGGTTTTTTTTTTTTAATAACTACAAACTACATGATGCAAATAACACTTTTATATTTCTATGTGGTTTTCCTTATTTATTCTTTACAACTCAGCCTTATAATCACAAAGCAAACAAGTGGAGTAGCCAGAAGTCTATGCCAGGTTTTTTGATAATAGGCTCCCTGCCTCATTTGCATACTGCTTCTCTTTCTTTGAATTTTAGAATCTATGCAGCGACACGGTCAAATTTAAGCAGAAATAACTCGAAAGTAATGAATAAGGCTTTTCAGATGTATGCCATGAATATTATTTCACTGTAGTTTTAACCTCAAGCAATGGGTTAATATAGTTTTTCCAAATTGATACATGGGTGTCACTTTGGATAGTTAAACTGACCATTTGCCCTTATATCCAATATGGGTTTTTTTAAAGCTATGCTAGTGTCTCCTTTAGTGCTTTCCCCCAGAGACTGCTAAGTTATTTCTGTCAGAGGACTTAGGCTCTTTCTTAGCATCAAAGGGTTCTGTGGCTTATTTCATTCCCTTAATCAACTCGTTAATTACTTATAAATGGAAATTGCATAAATCAAATAATAAAGAAGTTGGGTGGAACCTTAAAGATCTTGTAATTGAACCCCCATATATTTCAAATGATGAAAACAGTCCAAAGTAGGCTAAGTGACTTATTCATGGTCATAAAGCAAGTCTAAAACATGTTTCCTCTATAAGAACATCTGCCTTACAGTTATGCTGGCAACTTCTTGGAATATTACTTACATTGAATAGTCTCAACATCACGATGGATAAGCCGGAGTCTTCTCTCCCCTTCTCCCTCTATCTTAATCCAGCACGTATATTAGAGATCCATTCATAGGAACTGCTTTTTTGGTAGAAAAAGCCTTCCAAACACTTGACTTTAAACTTCTTTAAATCCTGCAATGGGAATTAGGGATATACATACAAACTAGAATAATGAAATATTTATGAATTATCCCCAAAGTGCAACTCCCAGTGCTCCACAGTGCTCTCTGCAATAAAGCTCTGTGTGGGAGATATACTTGTACATTTCCAAAAAGTATGAACGTTATGTTATGGCAGTTTTAGAATATGAAAAACCCGTATTTTTTATGAATACACACAGAAATTGGCCATAATGGCTCAGGATAACTAACTTGGTAAGAGTGAATGTTTCCCTCCCCCCTCAGGTTGTCCCCATCTCTGCCACTTTCTCATGTGAACACCCAGAGGCAGCATCTCTGCAGTGGTCTGACCATATGGGTGGTCTTTCAACCTAGACCATAGTTGCTCAGTCTTGTCTTTCTAGAAATCACTACCTCTTCTGAGATGCTCTCCCTGACTCCATCCCTACCTTTTAATCCCACAGCACTCTTCCATGGTTTGCATCACTTTGCACTTTAACCTCTTACTTACTGGTCCACTTCCCTAGCTCCGCTACACTGCGAGCTCCTGGAGGCCAGGGGCTTTGTCTTACAAGTTGTCTGCCTGTGTGAAGCACAGTGCCTGACACACAGATGCCAAATTTAGGGGCCTGGTATTACTCTAGTCTTGTTGTTACAAAGGGACATAAATCGTGTGTAAGGTTTTCGCATACAATGATATGTTAAAGAATGGGCCAGACTGTCCCACTAGACATCTGGTTAGTCAATTGGAAAGTAAAAAGAAACAGGCAAGAGAATATGAGCTTGCTTCTTTTTCCCTCTGGGTAAAATATTCCAGGTTTCTGCTCTGCATATATTTTATTTCATATTTACTCAGATTTCATGATAAAGCGGATGACCATTTTTTTTTTTTTTTACCACCTTCACTCATTTTGCCATTCAGGTTAGGGTTACTTTTATTAAAACTTGTTTATTTTAGCTTCTTCATTTGTCAGTGCCAGCAATCCCTTTGTATGATAGAAACTTAAACTCAGTGCTGACATTCAAAAAATATTTTGAGATATTCGTTCATGGTCCATACCCTTATATGTGCTCAAATCCCATTTGTTTTATGACAGATGTTGCCTCAGGAAAGGAATAATTCAGAAAGAAATGTTTTGGATATTTTTGTTTACAACAGCTTTTGAGTTTCAAAAAGCTAACTCCTTAAATCCTCAAGATCCAAAGTTTAAATTATAACAGCAACAACAAAATAAAACAGATCTTTTATCCCATCCCTAAGATCAGATGATTCTCACGGTAGGGGGACCAAAGGGAAAAATCAGAGGAAAGTAAAGGGACATTAGATGCTTGGAGGATGGTGTGTTCCAAGTAAGGGTTCCATGTTCTGCCACCCTCTCTGCCAATCCCTGAGCCAGGTACCTGGGAGACAGACCTGAAAATCTGGATCAGATTGGGGGAACTTAAGAGCAGAGGAATCTGTGAATCACTTCCTGTATGAAGTGCACGAAGCTTATAGAACTGGAATCATTTTTTAGTGCTGCTCTGTGTGGTGCCAGGTCATTAGAGATAAGTATCTAGGCAGACATGTGCAAAACAGCCTCCCAGCTCAACCCCATGCCCTCAATGCAGCCAAGAGGGAAAGAGAAGGAGCAGTGTGAGAGTCAAACTTGCTGAAGCCAGGAGTAAGGACAAAGAGGACTTAGTCCCTGGGTCTGCGGACTGAAGTCCAGGAACAGACAAAGAAGGAGGAAATCAGCATCTCAGAGATGCCCATGTCTGCAGAGGATGATGACCACGGACCACATTGCCACTCTGCCCCATCCAAGACATGGAACCCTAGATGTCTACAACATCAGATGGCTCCTGGGAAAGTGAGAGCCCTGAATTAGCCAAGATAAAACTTCAGCCACTTGACGGTATAAAAGAATAAGGAAGCTACACGTTATACACCTGACTTTGTAGACCAACATCCATTCTTTCCTTCTATAGAAATAATTTCTTTTAACTTAAACCAATTACTTTTTTTGTCTATGTCACTATAGAAAGGGCTAGTCTGGAAATAATGGTTTGTGATCTTATTAAACTATACTTGTTTTTCTTTGAAGTGGGAGAGATATCAAGGCCAGAAAGACAAAGTGGAAGATTTGACCTATGTAGATCTTGAGCGTAGAGGTGAGAGGATTAGGGAATGAAAAGAGTAATCTTATAGGATAATCTCTACACGAGACAGGTTAATAGAGCTTCATATTTTAGTTTCCATTTCATCCAAATTCTGATCTCTGAGGACCAGAAACACCTGTTATCTTTCTGCTCCTTACTGATGTTCTTGTAAGTAACACAGAGCAAAGGCTGAAATTTTGGTAAGTTGCTCAGGATTGTTGCCTGACTAAAAGTGCCTTATAAACTGAGCGTGTACTGGCAAATGAGTGATCCTTACCCAAGTGCTTAAAGCACAGTGAAGCTGCCCAAAAGCTAATATCTTCTCCAAGTCTGTGGGCTCCATACAGAAAGGAAATAAAATCACTTACTGGCTTTCTGAGGAGTTTACAGTTTATTCAAAGAGTAAAGGCTGAATCTGTACGTGCAAGAACTTCCCCATGAAGATCTAAGTCCTGCAGAGTTCTTAACTTACTAATGGAAGACTTTTCCAAGTCATAGCCTATTTAGGTTTTCACTGGTCCTCTGGGACATCTATGGAATTTCTTGGCCAAAACTTGGTAACCGCCTGTGTATGGCCCAGTTTGCTACTGCTCAGTGTGTAGACAGAGAAGGGGTAATATGCCGAAGTAGACTTGCGTGCACGGGTGGGGTGAGAGATTGTCACTTCATGCAAGTGCAGATGCAGGCTGTAAATAAAAATCTTTTCTGAAAGGCCAGACATGCCACCTGCCAGATTTAACAACACTGGGGTATAATTTGGGGAAGCCGTCAGCATCAGGGATACGAGGATGCAGCAAATGAGGTCCGGTCAGTCAGAGAAAGCAAGACAACAGGCAATTAAAGGACAGGTAAGTAGACTTTTGACTACTGAACAGGTCAAGTAGACTTTTGTTTTTAGGGATATCAGTCAGCAGACTGGCTGGAGTTCATGGATAGGAGTCTTCTAAAGAGTGAAATGGAAAGCAGGGTGCAGGACGATAGTGCCAGCTGTTTCAACGGTTGCTGGAGATTGTGGTAGCCCCCTTCCTGAGATGCAGTGTTAAGGATTCTTCACAAGCCCCTTGAGAAGTCCTATTCACGTGCCATCCATATGATGCTTTCTCTTCCGAGACTGCTAGATTCTTACATCTCCTTGCTTTAAGAGTCTAAGTAAGGATGGTTCCTTACCTGAGTTTCTGGCCTGTTTTCCAGTGCCCTGATTTTAAATATTCCTTTCTCTTGTCTTCTTTCAAAAACTTCTTGAGTATTAGATTTTTTTTAGCAGGTGTAAAATTCACCTGCAGAACTTCAAAAGCAGATTTCTGGGCCCATGCCCAGATTGTCTGATTCAGTGAATGTGGTATAGGGCCCTGAAATACATATTTTAACAAAAACTCCAGGTGATAATGATGGAGGTGATCCATGGAATACACTTTGAAAAGCACTGCTTGAAGGTACCCAAACACCTCGGGAGTTTTAAGAAGTCATTAGCTGTATTACAGCTCTCAGACTGCCTCTTGTTCCCCATGTAGCAGCACAAATCATTCCTTATCACACCATATATCTTGATTTGGGGTTACGAAAATGGTCCCCATAACAATATCCTGGGCCAAAACATTGAGAGTTTTAGGATACAATTCAAAACTCAAGATATATTGTGTTTTGGCTGTCTTTAATTTTATTGTTATCTACAATTTAAAGGGCAGTTTATTTTCATTGAAATTTAGATCTATTCTGGGATATGAAAGTGGTTTCACTTTATACCTGAAATATAAGATTATATCTTTTACCCTTCCCAGAATGAGATATCTCTTTCTAGTTTATTAGAGAACTGTTCTTTCAACTGCAAGCATAAAGACAGATGCAGACTCTTGGTATAAATTAAAAAGGAGTATTTGGGATATTTTCAGTGTCTCTTGCAGAATTGGAAGCTGGGCAACAAGCAGTCATCACATATGGGAAAGATTTACATTGCCTGAGTGGGCTCAAGTTTGATGTAGCATAAATGGTATTTTCAAGAACTCCAGTTCCCCAGATTTTCCATGGCTGCAGTATATGCTCTTGTCTCTGCTGAGAAATATGCTAGTCTAGGGAGTAATGAATAAGCATTCTTCCAGGCACTGTAGTCATAGCCTTTTGTTTGAGGCCAAGTTTAGTGTGACTGTTTCACATATGATTTTGTTCTTCATGAGCTGGATTGGAAAAAATGAAAACCTGGTCTAAAAATAAATATACTAGGCACTTAACCACTAATCAGTAAACATTTGTTATAACTAGGGTCTGTAAGACCCAAATAGCAGGCTTGTGCCACATATTGAGGGTCCAGTGCTGGTCAAAACTCTGTTCTGTGTTTACCTTTTCTAACCCAACAAGGAAGTAAGGAATCACAGAAAGGAAGGAATTTGCATAAAATAATGTATAAAGCAAATTGTCAAAACAAAAAGAAAAAACATAGATAGAATTGAGACTAAATGTCCGTATTTTGGGAATCTATGCAGTCTTCTTAAAAATGTTTTGATAATGGCCTTACCAGTATTTTCAGTGTTTTAAGTTCTGCTGCTATAGCATATTCAGGTAAATCATAATGCATAGTTGAGGGTAAAGATAAAAGCTAATAATGTAAAATAATGCCTTCTTCCAAAAATGGTTAGGATTTGAGAGGTGACCCCCCAGAAAAGAAATTATATGTGTTAAAATACTGAGTCACAAATTGTGTTTGCCAAATATTTCAGCTATCTGGTCTCTGGTTACAAAACAGAATTATACTTCTCCCCATATTTTGAAGTGAATCATGGCCATGTAACTTTCTTTGGCCAATGAAAAATGAATAGAAGTGATGTGTCTCACTTCCAGGTAGAAGTTTTAGGGGCTGATCACCATGTGCCCTTCCTACTGCTCTGGGATGATGGAGGCACATGTTGGGGTCCTTGAATGAGTATGGTGAGCTGAGGCTCCTGCTGACCCACAATGGACAACAGTGTAAGTCAGAAATAATTTTTGTTATGGAACTGGTTGTTAGTGCAGCATCATTTAGACTATCCTGACTAGTAAAGATATAAATATGGATGCAAAAAAAACAAAAACAGCTTCCCCTTCACCCCCCGCCCCCCCAAACCTCGAGTTCTCCAGTCCATTCTCTGCATCTGCATCCTTATTCTTGTCACTGAGTTCATCAGTACCATTTTTAGATTCCGTATATATGAGTTAGCATACAATATTTGTCTTTCTCTTTCTGACTTACTTCACTCTGTATGACAGACTCTAGGTCTATCCACCTCATGACGTATAGCTCCATCTCATCCCTTTTTATAGCTGAGTAATATTCCATTGTATATATATGCCACATCTTCTTTATCCATTCATTTGTTGATAGACGAAGTGAGAGAGTAGAACAGACATGTATATACTACCAACTGTAAAATAGATAGCCAGTGGGAAGTTGTTGTATAACAAAGGGAGTTCAACTCAAGGATGCAAGATGCCTTAGAGGACTGGGAGGGGGACGATGGGGGGGACTCGAGGGAGGGTGAGGGGGTAGTCGAGGGAGGGAGGGAATACGGGGATATGTGTATAAAAACAGATGATTGAACTTGGTTTACCCCCCCAAAAAAATAATAAAAAAATTAAAAAATTTAAAAATGCAAAAACAAACAAACAAACAAACACAAAAATGAACAAAAAGAAACAAACATAAAACCTTTCAAGTGTTTTCATAGAAAATGGGGATTTCCCAAGTAAAGAAACAGGTTGTCAGTAATGTACCATTGTGCATTGTAGGCCCCCTAAAAGAGCTCTAGAGCCAGCCTGTTGGAAAAAATTGAGCTTGTTCAATTTTGGGGTCAGGTCTGAATTTTAAGGCACTAAAACTGATATTAAAAAAAAATTGTGTTCATGAATATATGTATTAGTGAGAAGTAATATACAATAAAACTGTCAACAATGATGACATTTGAAAATTAAGAATTGAAGTGAATAGAATAGAGATTCTACTTTTTCTTTCAACAATTCAAACTTTTCTTTGAAAGAGCTTGAAACAATTTTATATTTAAAAATACAAATATGGCAAAATTTACTGTCATTCCAAGCATGATGATCAGGATTAAGAAAATTCAGAATATGCTGGTCCTGTAAAAGCATCCAAAATCAAGGATTTGGAAGAGGAAATGGAGTAGAATATTTTACTTGTATAAAAGCCAAGGCACACATGGTCTACTCATAGCATAGATTGCTTTGAAGAAACTTGCTCTTTACCTGTAAACATAATTTTTAATTCCAGTAAAATCTAAGTATGTTAGAGTATGTTCCAATTCTTGATTCATTGCATTCTCTCTTAAATTTCTCTCACTTCTTGCAGTTGTCCCCAAAGGCTATCTGAACCCTCAAAATTATTTTTCTTAAAATTCAGCCTATGTCTCCTCCTTTTTCTTTTATCCTTTTAAAATCCCCTTCCTGCTTCAAGCGGTTTCTTTCCTTGATTCTCTCAGCTTTCTTTACCCATTACCCAAATTCTATAAAACTGAAGCCAAGAATGAAACAGAGAGACTGAATATTCTTTGGAGTGAAAAAGGCCAAAAGTCAAAGACAAAAATGCTCTGAGGCAATCAAGAAAAGATAAGATGTGAAAAAATTATAATACAGGTTTTCCTCTTTGTGTGTCCCTATGTTTGACATAGTTATTATGAGGGTTGAACTTTCAAGGAGCTAGCCTTTACTTATCCTGGGAGCAGCCCATTGGTTATATCTTCTGTACAGACAAACGTCTTTTAAATACAGATATTGTGGTTTTCCCCTTTAAAGTAGCTTGAACTAATAAAGCATGAACCATATACTCCAGCCCAGCCTTCTATGGAGTACACACCTTAATGGTATTTTGAAGAGTATTATGACAATTTATGGCTAATGTTCTAAAATGCTAATCACTCAGAAAACATTTCTGATATGTCTTTCCTCCCAACATCATCCCTGTTTGGCTTTATTTTCTTAGGAAATATCTGATCTCAAAGAGCTACTAGATTTCCTATTTCAGAAATCCAAGATCATCAAGTTTATTTATGACAGTTTGAAGCTCTGTCAGACCTCATTGTCGTGCACCACTGAAGTACATCAACAAATTGCACCCATCAACTAGTATTTGGACTTGTTTAACTTCCTGTCATTATTTAATTAGGCTCAAAAATGTCACTGTAGGCAAAGAACTCACTGTTTTTCGGTGCTTAAGAAATTCTTGTTGAAATGAAGGAATATTTTCCCTGGCCCCATAAATTAGAGACAGTAAGATAAATAGAGAGTTGACACATATACAAGAAGCAAAGTTAGCTCCCAGTTATATAACACCAATATATTATTAAAGAATGAAATTTTGTCTTAGCTGGAGGTCATAAATGTTGCAGCATACACCATTCACTACCCTCTACATCGATGAACATGAAATAGTACAGAATATATGAGCTTTAACTTTGTCTAGATAATGAGCTTGATGCACCAAGCTGAGTATGAAATGTCTCTAAAATGTATACTTAAAGAAACTGCCATTATGAAAAAAAAAGAAAGAAACTGCCAGCAATAATTCTAATTGCTCATTTACAGTAAGTTTCTGTGATGAGGAGCCCTTAAGGAAGCAAAGCTAAGCATGTGTTATGTCTCTAAACCTTAAGATGATGGCTTCTTACAGATATCTGCTTTGATCTGGGGACATGGTTTTAAAATACAGGGGCTAGGTGGATATGAAGCTTGCAAAATATAGCCCAGATAAATGAAAATAAGGTTAGTAGAAATTTTAAACCTTATTTCCTACAGAATAATCAAAAGATAGGATAGCCCTTCCTCTTTTAATTCTGTTTATGGTACCTGGAAAACTCCTTTCTATCACATTCTATTTTTAAACAGGTCTTCAAAGCTTTAAAATTATGACCTTCAGTTTGGGTGTACTCTTTTTTATCTTAGATAAAATATGTGATGGATAGAGATTAAGCTATTTCCTGTCACAAAAAAATAGAATGCTCTTGTGTATTCTTTGAAAAGAAGAAATTAATAGTCCTTAAGAAAGTTTTCTTTAATATTAATCCACTATCTACGGCACACTAGGTGTTGGCCAACACACACACACACACACACACACACACACACACACACACACACAAGAAGCTGTACTTTCTTTTTGTAAATTTATGATTCATTGTCAGCATGTATCATACAAGGAAAGGAATGGCAAAATGATAGGGGTATAAAAAAGAAGATTTCGAAGGAAATTTGAGGTTTCACGTGAGAAGAAAGTGTTGTGATTTATTTAACAGTATGAGGTCATGATTGAGAAGAGTTACCATATAACCCTTGCCATTTTCTATATGGAACAGTATTCCTTATGTTGAGGGGGAAAGGCATGTTTAATAACTTAATGAGACAACCTAAATGGATATCATAGGGAGGGGATAAAATCATACATTCTGGAACTTTGAGGAAAAAAACTTTTTTACCTTTATTTTCAATGGAAGTATCTATTTTCTATGACTATTTCTGTTGTTTCTAGAATTGAGTCTAGTTATGTGAGACTTTCATAATGCAATTTGCATCTGCCAAGAGGATATCTGAATTCCACTGAAACAATAAAGTGGTGGAATGAAAAAGAGATGCCATAGGCTACTGAAGAGAATTCTGCTGATGTTTGCAGTACCCTTTTTGTAACATTAGTTATGAAGCCAGTAACATTAAGCACAAAAGGATAAAAAACAATACCCAAATATAATCATAGTATATGGTGCTTTTAAAATATGCTACCTTCAAAGTGTTATCACGGATTCTTTTTACTTAAACATTATCTTGAGCATCTCAGAAAATTTCGATAATGTGATCTTTCAAATGAGTAACACTGAGCCTGTAACCGTGTTTGTCCCTCTGTTTCATCTCATCAGTGGCTTAGTCTAATCTTGTTCTGCAACTGATAAAATAAAAATCTGTCCTCATACACCTACTGGGTTATTCTCCTCAAAGAGCAGCCTGAGAGGTATAAGGGCTGGAAGGAAGAAATATAATTAGCCTGAGGGCAGTTTTCATGGGTAGTTGTCAGTGTTTGGGGCAAGGAAGAACCACCAAGGAAACAGAAAAATGTCACCTCTCACTATCATTTCCTTTATTCCACATTACTGTGTTTTACACTTTAACATTTTGAAATTGGCACTTGTCTCAGAATTCATGTGTTCATTGGTGTAGAAATCCGCACAAAGTTCATACAAAGGAGTCAATGTTACCAGATGTTAAAAAAAATGGCAATAACCTTTTCTTCCTCATTACCTGTCTTGGCTCTATTTTCTATTCTCTTTCTCTTTCTCCCACTGAAAGACAACGTGGTTTATTACAGAGACCATTGGTTGTGGATTCCAACAAATTAGCGTTTAAACAAGAGTCCTAATTGCGGACTATTTTGACTTTCAGTTTTTTCTCCATAGGAGAGTAATAATGCCATTATCACAAGACTGTTGAGAAGTCTAATGATATAGCACAAGTAAAGTTTGTAGTAGAAAACAAAACATGTAGTAAATAATAATTGGGTCCCTTTTCCAGTATTTGGGGTGTCTACCAGGCTCCAATTCTGCTGGAACTGCTTATTTTATTTTCCCATCTTCCCTCATACAACCCTCATTTTGTTATTGTAGAGTAAGTAGACCTCAATGGAAAAACAGACCCTACAATAACAGAAACAGAAACAAAAAGATTACTCTTCCATATACAGTGATATGAGATGAAGTTAATACATTCCCAACTCAGTGAAAAAGGAAACTATTTCCAATTCGTTTTTAAGTAGTAAAAGCGAAGTTTTAAGTATCCAGAACTTCAGTTTAAGTATCAATTTAACCTTTCCTTGAAAACATTACAAAGAATTTGTAAGGTAAGAATGCATGAATTCTCTCTAAATATCTATAAAATTCAAACATATTAATGGCAGAAGTCACTTCTTAAAAATAGCACATTAGTCAAGAAAACATCAAATCTCTGTAATATTCTAACCCCTACTCTACCCTATATTTCAGCAGCAAGACCTCTAATCCAAATAATTTAGAATCTCTTGGTCCCTTATCCAGTTTTGAAGGAGATGACAGGCTGAGAAAAGGAAGTGAAGTATTATTAACTCCTGGCCTTATAAGGGTCTTTATCCCTTTCATAGCAATCATAGGAACACAGTTTGGGCTGAGACCCTTAAAACCTGGCAACTCCTCCTGCCCAGGCCTTGTTGGCAGCAGACAGTGGAGGCTTGTGAACCAAAGTTTGATATTCTACTTGTTTGGGTTTTAGTCAATTTTGCTTTAAGTTTTGAAGTGTTTATTGTGGCAGACTCTATCTAGTATATTTCTGCTTGTTGTATCTTAGTTGGAAATTTGTAGATAGGCAACAATCATTAAATATTCACATCCAAGTCATTGCAGCCTTCCCTGGCTTTCGGCAGTCAGAATCTGAAATAAGGCTATTTAATTGTATGCTATTCTCTCATGCAGAAAATATCTTTTAGGAACTGTCCAGATTTTGTTATTTTTGCATTTATTGTGATTTGACTGCACAATTTATATCTATTCCAAAAATAGGAGCAGTGTTTCCAATTAATAAGGCATAGTAGAAAAAAATTAGCAAAGAATCAACTTCCGTACACACATAAAATAATTTAAAAGCACAGAATCAAAACTAAAAATAACGTGTGGTATTTCTTTGCTTAAGGACACTCAGCTTACTGTATTTTATGTCTAACATTAAATCTGCTTTCATCCACTCACACATGCTCATCTTGGATAGTCTTTGCATCAGTATACGAGGGTGAGTCAAAAATTATCCGCACTCTGACAGTAAAATTTACAGAACTTTTAGCATAACCAGAGTGCGGATAATTTTTGACTCACCCTCTTCAGTGGGTTAGCTACTTAATGTTTACTTGGTTACACTGATTCACCATCAGAGAGTGATTAGTGTCAATTCCCTACTGCATGTGGTGAGGCATGTAGCATGAAACTGGTCCCTTATACTAACATCCTGAATCAAAGATGTGAAGTTCACGCATAGGGTTTTTTAAAAAATAATTTAGAGCGTATTCCAAAGTATCACTATAATACCATTCCTGCGGAGCTGAGAAGTTTTCTGGAACTGAAATCTGTGTTAATTAAGTTTGAATATCTGGTCTACCTTTTAAAAATATATGTATGGGACTTTCTAAGATCATTTTCTCTGTAGTAACCTCTATTAATTTTATGGATTTTATTTGTATCAGAACTTTTCCAATTTCAGTTATAACTACAGCTAACATCAGCAAAAAAAAAATGGAATTTATTAGATCACAAAATTGAGAAATCGAAGGATAGCTCAGCCTTCAGGCATGGTATATCAACTTGGGTCCAATCAGGAGAGAGAAACCACATAGTAATTTGAACAGGGAAAGTTTAATGTAAAGAATTATTAACTGTAACAGAGGATTAGTGTATCAAGTGATTGGCTAGTAAGAAGTAAAAAGAACTCCCAAGAATATAGGTGTAGCAGATATAAAGAGAAGCCATGACCCCTAGAGGTATAATTGATTGCCCAAGGAATACCCACCCCTCCCAAACCCCATCCCCCTCTGAGACCCAGACCTCTTTGGCGAGGGCATGGCCTGGCTCACTAGGTGGCTGAGCGTCACTGTGGTACAGCACTGACAGAACATTCTGAAAGTCCTTCCTCTGGAACTTGCCTGAAACATGTCCTCCAGAATGCCAGAAAATCCAGAGAGGCATCTCCCTGGAGGTACTCTGCTACAAAAGGTTTAGGGGAAACTGCTGGCCACTGAATGTTAGGGCCAGTATACACTGCAGATGCTTGATGCAGGAGAAGCTGCCAGAGCTGCAGTGGCTGGGCACTGGGGAAGCCTTGGTACACTGGAAGGGCTGAGAGCTGGAGCAAGCTACAAGTGCTGCAGGAAACTGCAGAGCCAACACGCAGGAACCAGGAAGCAGCACCCACTTTCTTCTTTAGTGTCTCTCTCACGCCCTCTACTGACAGAGTTTTAACACAGTGCCAACTGACAAAGGAAACATTTTTAGAGGGAGTATATCCATTTTCACAGAGCAGGCAAAAAGGGTGGATTTAGAGCAAAGCTGGTGAGATCCCAAGATTCAAATAATGTCAGCAGGATTTGCTTATTTTCTGTTGCTCACTATTTCTTTCCTCTGAGCGGCTTTATTCTAGGCTGGCTGACTCCATATTGCGGTTCAATGACTTCAGGAACTTAGCAGCCAAAGAGCTTTTCCTCTTAGCAGTTGTAACAAAAATCCCACTATTGAGTATTGTTGACCCAGATTTGTCTGGCTTTAGTGATGTGCCATCCCCAACTCAGTGTGGCTGGGGTGTGTGTGAGTGTGTGTGTGTGTTTTCCCTCATCTGGCATTATGTTTCTGCTTCCCGTATCCTTACCCTCATCACACTGATATTACCAGACTAAGGCGGGTTGTGCTGGGTAGGCCCCAAAACAATTTTGGATACATAGGGTCACTAACTGAAGCGTAAAACTTCAGATTTCTTGCATGCCTTAAAGATGTCTTATGCCCTTTTGAGCTTCTTCATTTTCTTAAATCATTTTTACAAGATTCTAGAGCCTGAATAAAATTTAGACCATCTAGTGTAATCGAGTCCCTTGAGTTTACACTAGGAATAAAAACTACAAAGAAAAAATGCTAGTGTCTGAATTAAGTTTTTCTTTTTAAAGCTCTTTATTGGTGAATTGAGTTTTGAACCCAGGATTTTTGTTAAAACAGAATCAAAAACTTAAATGTAACTTTTTATTCCAAGATGAGAGGGTGTATTTATTTAATATTCTCTCAGCAATAGCAGTACATGTGTGCCATCTAATACAACTCAGCAAAAACAGGAAGAAACTACTGAGATACACAGAAACATGGGTGGATTTGAAAGGCATGCTAAAAAAAAAAAAAAATCTCAAAAGGCTGCCTACAGTGTACTTCAATTTTACAAAACGTTCTTGAAATGTATCACAAAATTATACTGATGGAGAACTGAGATGTGATTGCCGGGAGTTGAAGTTTGGGAGAGGGTTGACTATAAAGAGGTAGCATGAAGGAGTTTCTTTGGGGTGATTTGACAGTTCTGTATCCTGATTCCATGCTGGTTCCACAAATCAATACATGTGATACATTTCATAGAACTAACTATACGATACCAACTCCCCTCGCCCCTCCGCAAATGAATGCATGTAAAAACTGGCAAAGCATGAATAAGGTCTGTATTTTTATTAATGCTATTGTACAAGTGCTAATTTTCTGGTTTTGATCACTGTACTATAGTTTTCAAAGATGTTTATCTTTAGGGGAAGCTGGGTAGAGGGTACATGGGAAATCTCTATGATTTTTTGCAACTTCCTGTGCAAGGGTAGAATTATTTCAAAATATTGGTTAAAAGTAACAGTAAATTGAGGCTGGATTTCTGATAATGAATCATGAAATTGAAAATCAGTTTTCAATTTTTTATTTCTTCACAGTGAACAAAGTTATTAATTCATTTGGGTATATAATAAATAAAAAGCAAATGAGTGCTTATACTATTTATTTTTTAAAAATCACAAATAGTATAATAATATTGGGGGAAAAAGCAACAAAAACAATTTCAAAACATACAAATGAGGAAAAAGGAAAGTTAGAATGAACGCTATGGTACTGGATTAGTACTGTGCTAGTCACTGATGACTGAGTTCCTGCCAGCTCTTTGCTCTTGTAGGAGAGTGGCTTTGCTCAGGTAGAGGCAAGCAGAAGATGGATCCCAGGCTGAAGTAGTCTCCAAGTGGTAAAATAATAACATCCCAAACCATCGTAGGACAAAGGTAGGAATCAGAAGAAGGAGAAGGAAGAAGAGGAGGAGGAGGAAGAGGAGAAAAAAAAGAAAAAAAAATACTCAAAAAGAAACTGGTTTTGAATGATGAAGTTTAACTATTAGAATATAAATTTCATTTATTTTTTGAGGCAACATCAAAAGGCTGGAACAATTATTGGTGCTTAGCAACTGAGTCAGGCAATATGGAAACAATGCTTTTAACCATATGGTCCTCTGAATTTCTTTCAATGTTAGGAATCAGAAAGAATTTTAATGTTTGCCTTATATTATTCAAGCAAATTACAGCACAGGTAGATTATTCCCTAGCCATTTGCAAGGTGAATATATCCAGTTTGCTTTATATTTCCAGTTGAACTTTTTCAGCAAGAGAAAGACAATTCACATTAAGAAATTATTCAAATAAGTTATCCTTTTTTCTTTTTAAATAACGTATAACTTCTGAAGGACATACAGCTTTAAGATGATCACAGTTAAGTACAAATGAAGTATTGTTGGTTAGGTCTCAGTCATTGATGGTCAGTCATTTTCAACTATCTACAGTTTTATAGGCTTCCACTTTTTGTCTTTCTTTTCTTTGTTCTTCAAGGACAGCAATTTTATCTTTTTTTTTAAGCTTTTTATTGGAATATTATTGCTTTACACTGTTGTGCCAGGTTCTGCTGTGCAACGAATTGAATCAGCTGTATTTATACATATATCCGCATATCCCGTCCATCCCACAACTCCCTCCCACCCTCCCTATCCCAGACAAGTCATCAAGCATCATCAGGTTGACCTCCTTATGTTATGCAGCAGCTTCCCACTAGCTATCTATTTTACATTTGGCAGTGTATATATGTCAATGTTACTCTCTCACTTTGTCCCAGCTTCCCCTTTGCCTCACCCCCGAGTCCTCAAGTCCATTCTCTACATCTGCATCTTTATTCTTGCCCTGTCACTGGGTTCATCAGTACCACTTTTTTAGATTCCATATATATGAGTTAGCATACAGTATTTGTTTCCCTCTTTTTGGCTTACTTCACTCTGTATGACAGACTCTAGGTCCATCCACCTCACTACAAATAACTCAATTTCATTCCTTTTTATGGCTGAGTAATATTCCATTGTATATATGTGTCACATCTTCTTTATCCATTCATCTGTTGATGGGCATTTCGGTTGCTTCCATATTCTGACTATTGTAAACAGTGCTGCAATGAACATTGTGGTACATGTTTCTTTTTGGATTATGGTTTTCTCTGAGTATATGCCCAGTAGTGGGATTGCTGGGTCATATGGTAGTTCTGTTTGTAGTTTTTTAAGGAACCTCCATACTGTTTTCCATAGTGGCTGTACCAGTTTACATTCCCACCAACAGTGCAGGAGAGTTCCCTTTTCTCCACACCCTCTCCAGCATTTATTATTTCCAGATTTTTTTGATGATGGCCATCCTGACTGGTGTGAAGTGATACCTCATTGTAGCTTTGACTTGCATTTCTCTAATGATTAGAGTTGTTGAGCATCTTTTCATGTGTTTGTTAGCCATCTGCATGTCTTCTTTGGAGAAATGTCTATTTAAGTCTTCTACCCATTTGTGGATTGGGTTATTTGCTTTCTTGGTATTAAGCTGCATGAGCTGCTTGTATATTTTGGAGATTAATCCTCTGTCAGTTGCTTCATTGGCAAATATTTTCTCTTATTCTGAGGGTTGTCTCTTGTCTTGTTTATGGTTTCTTTTGCTGTGCGAAGGCTTTTAAGCTTCATTAGGTCCCATTTGTTTATTTTTTTATTTTATTTCCATTATTTTAGGAGGTGGGTCAAAAAGGATCTTGCTTTGATGTATGTCATAGAGTGTTCTGCGTATGTTTTCCTCTAAACGTTTTATAGTGTCTTGCCTTACATTTCGGTCTTTAATCCATTTTGAGTTTATTTTTGTGTATGGTGTTAGGAAGTGTTCTCATTTCATTCTTTTACATGTAGCCGTCCAATTTTCCTGGCACCACTTATTGAAGAGACTGTCTTTTTTCCATTGTATATTCTTGCCTCCTTTGTCAAAGATAAGGTGCCCATATGTGCATGGGTTTATCTCTGGGGTCTCTATTCTGTTCCAATGATCTATATTTCTGTTTTTGTGCCAGTGCCATACTGTCTTGATCACTGTAGACTTGTAGTATAAAGTCAGGGAGCCTAATTCCACCAGCTCTGTCTTTCCTTCTCATTTTCACTATGTTGAGTCTTCCAATCCAAGAAAGTGGTATGTCCTTCCATCTGTTTGTATCATCTTTGATTTCTTTTATCAGTGTCTTATAGTTTTCTGCATATAGGTCTTTTGTCTCCTTAGGCAGGTTTATTCCTAGGTATTTTATTCTGTTTGTCACAATGGTAAATGGAGTGTTTCCTTAATTTCTCCTTCTGCTCTTTCGTTGTTAGTGTATAGGAATGCAGGAGATTTCTGTGCATTAATTTTGTATCCTGTTACTTTACTAAATTCATAGATTAGTGCTAGCAGTTTTCTGGTAGCATCTTTAGGGTTTCCTATGTATAATACCATGTCATCTGCAAAGAGTGACAATTTTATTTCTTCTTTTCCAATTGGGATTCCTTTTATTTCATTTTCTTCTCTGATTGCTGTGGCTAAAACCTCCAAAACTATGTTGAATAATAATGGTGAGAGTGGGTACCCTTGGCTTGTTCCTGTTCTTAGAGGAAGTGCTTTCAGTTTTTCACCATTTAGAATGATGTTGGCTGTTGGTTTGTCATATATGGCTTTTATTATGTTGAGGTAATTTCCTTCTGTGCCCATTTTCTGGAGAGCTTTTATCATAAATGGATGTTGAATTTTGTCAAAAGCTTTTTCTGCATCTATTGAGATGATCATATGGTTTTTATCCTTCAATTTGTTGACATGATGTATCACATTGATTGATTTGCATATATTGAAGAATTTTTGCATTCCAGGGGTAAACACCACTTGATTACGGTGTATGATCTTTTTAATGTGCTGTTGGATTCTGTTAGCTAGTATTTTGTGGAGGATTTTTGCACCTATATTCATCAGTGATATTGGCCTGTAATTTTCTTTTTTTGCCTGGTTTTGGTATCAGGGTGATGGTGGCCTCATAGAATGAGTTTGGGAGTGTTCCTCCTTCTGCAATATTTTGGAAGAGTTTGAGAAGGATAGGTGTTAGCTCTTCTCAAAATGTTTGATAGAATTCGCCTGTGAAGCCATCTGGCCCTGGGCTTTTGTTTGTTGGGAGATTTTTAATCATAGTCTCAATTTCAGTGCTTGTGATTGGTCTGTTCATATTTTCTGTTTCTTCTTGGTTCAGTGTTGGAAGATTGTACTTTTCTAAGAATTTATCCATTTCTTCCAGGTTATCCAATTTATTGGCATATAGTTGTTTGTAGTAGTCTCTCATGATCTTTTGTATTTCTCTGGTGTCCGTTGTTACTTCTCCTTTTTCATTTCTAATTCTGTTGATTTGCTTTTTCTCCCTTTTTTTCCTGATGAGCCTCGCTAAAGGTTTATCAATTTTGTTTATCTTCTCAAAGAATCAGCTTTTAGTTTTATTGATCTTTGCTATTGTTTTCATCATTTCTTTTTCATTTATTTCTGATATGATCTTTATGATTTCTTTCCTTCTGCACACTTTGGGGGTTTTTTTGTTCTTTTTTCTCTGATTGTTTTAGGTGTAAGGTTAGGTTGTTTATTCGAGATTTTGTTTGTTTCTTGAAGTAGGATTGTATTGGTATCAACTTTCCTCTTAGAACTGCTTTTGCTACATCCCATAAGTTTTGGGTCATTGTGTTTTCATTGTCATTTGTTTCTAGGTATTTTTTTGATTTCCTCTTTGATTTCTTCATTGATTGCTTGGTTATTTAATAACATTGTTTAGCCTCTATCTGTTGTGTTTTTTAGTTTTTTTCATGTAATTGATATCTAGGCTCATGGCCTTGTGGTCAGAGAAGATGCTTGATACGATTCCAAATTTCTTGAAGTTACCAAGGCTTGATTTGTGACCCAAGATGAGATCTATCCTGGAGAATGTTCTGTGTGCGCTTGAGAAGAAAGTGTGTTCTGTAGTTTTTGGATGGAATGTCCTATAAATATCAATTAAGTCGAGATGGTCTAATGTGTCATTTAAAGCTTGTGTTTCCTTATTTATTTTCTGTTTGGGTGATTAAGGACAGCAATTTTAAAATGCGTAAGAGTAACAATCTAATTGAGTGATAAATTTCTAAACCTATATTCTACTCCCCACTTACATATTTCTATTATAATGCCCTCCTGATTAGTAAGAGAGTCTGTGCCCCAGAAGTGTTGTTTTATTTTTGTCACTATGTTTTGAGTTTGATCTAATTTTACATTAAGTAAAAGCCTGGGAAAAGTTATCAAGTCTAGCTGTAATTAATTAAACATTATGTAAGATTTTCCATATAGTTAAAAAAGTGATAGAAGGCTTCTCTTCCATGTGAAAGATGAGTTGCTCTGCTGTAAGGATTTTGTTTCCAGGTAAAAATTGAAATATATTTACAGCGTCTTCCTTCAAGCATATGAAAGGATGGCACCTTGTGAGATCTTCTAAATAAAATAGGAGTAACCAAAGAGTATTTTGGGGACTGTTACAGTTCTCTGTAGTGTAGAAATCCTTTGAAAATTATATAATTATTCCCTGTGGAATAAACCCATGTGCTTGCATAGGCAGCAGCTAGAAATGAGCCAACTATCTCAAGAAGGCATTCCTTACCTTAGCAATACATTAGCCAGATTCTGGGACTCCATTATTAGTATATTCATGTATCATAGATTATTTACATTATCCAAGCTCAAGAGAATGATAGAGAAGACCAGAACTCCAACTCCACTTTTACTTGAGCTGGATTCCTCTCATCAGTAAAATCATTCTTTGTTTCACACAATTATGATATGTGAGAAAGCTAGGTGACATTTGGAAGGTGACTAGGTGAGCCTGGAATCTGAAGAATGGGCATTCTATGTAACAATTAGACTAAGCCATTCACAAGAGGGATGCACTTGGTGGTAGATTGAAATAAATTAAATCCATTAACTAGGACCCTTTCATGGGCAATGTTTAGATGAGAACTGATAGCATTGGCTTCATGGCTTCCAAGGGTTTCCACCAGTTGCTATGTGTACCTAAGCAAATTACTTAACTTCTCAGAACCTTCTAATACTTTTTCTTAAAGGTTGTTGTAAAGACCAGGTAAGTAGCATTTATACATATCATCTATTTAAAAGGTTCTCAAAGAAGATAGTTTCCCCTCAGTCCACTGCCTGCATCAGTTTTAGAGCTACAAAAAGTTTTGAGCTAAGGAATGACTTTTCAGTTACTTATCTCCAAGCAACAGAAAACTTGAGTTCAGTTTAAGAGTTAAACTTGCAAATGTCCAGAGAAGTAGTCAAACTTCATGATTCTTAACTTATTTATAAATGGTGCATAAAGAATAACAACACGTTAGTTTTAAATGGAAAAATTCAAGACAATCAGATTTAAAGTAGCTAATGTCCAGTTTGAAAAATAATTTTTATGGCAAGTCAAGATAGTTTCAATAGGGAGCACATTGAAATAAAAAAGATCAGGGAGTCTGAGTTTGACTGACTTGCTTTGGAATTCCCAACTCTTTAGCACAGCTCCTGGAAGTTACTTAATACTCATAAATTTATGCATCCATACTTGCAAAATAATAATTATAAAAATTACTTGATGAAGGTAAAAACAAATAATGCATTAAGGTGAGCAAACTCTCTGATGCACAGTGGGGACAGGTCTGGCATCTGTGCTTGACTGAGGCTTATATATATGGATACCAGTGGTCACCTTCTCTACCGGTTGAGCTTTCCATGAGCAGAGTGTTCTAAATACTAGAGCTATAGAAAAGTGTGCTTAGCTGCTAGTAACATTTTCCTAATGAAAATAGAGCTGTTTGTTAGCCGTCTATAATGGATCCCTTCCAGGTCCTCCTCCTCCTCATTGTTGGGGTGAAGAGGAGGAAAGGCAGGAAACTTTCACTAGACCTCCAGGGAACACTTTCACACCTACGCCTTGGAACAATTTGTATATCTTTTTTATGATGCTCATTTTGCCTTTTTCCCTTTTCATTTTTACTCTTTGGGTTTGCATGTATTTCCTTATGTTTCATGGGCTTGGAGCTTAATTTGTCCCAAAACCTTTTTAAATGTTAAGAGATTCTTCTGTTTCTAAAATTTACAGCCACAATATCGCTCTGCCATTTGCCCAGGCTGGTTATTTAAAAGGCAGTTCACACCTTTTTTCTGTGTGATGTACTGTGCCCCCTACTGTGAAGGCCCCATAAAATGACTTTGAAAACTGTGCCATGGCTCTTTGCATATTTTTATTGGAGTAAGAGGCTCCTACTGGTTCCAAACATTTTCATTTATAATAAATGTAAATGCTTTATTTCCAATTTCAGAAACTATTTTTATAAGCAGACAAACTCTAAATAGGATTCTGTGGAATGGGACTACACATACTATTAGATTTAGGAAAATCTGTATAGTTTTGTCGAGTTTATTATGATGAGCTTGATATAGAAGCCACTTGAACTCTGGTTTTTTTTCAGCCCCAATAACTTTGACAAATGATTTAATGTTTCTTTACAGCAGCTCTTCCTCATATTTACAATAGGTCTTGTATAACATCCTTCCTGTACTTACATCAATAACTGCAATAAATATGTACTGAAATACAATATCCTATGCAAAATTCTATATTAAATAAGATTTTTATGAATCACAAAAAAAATTATAATTTAATGGAAAGGAGATAATTTTTTTCTTTAAAAGGACTAGTTAATGCTACCAAACAGTACAGAAGTGAATTTGGTTTATTTAAAACATGCGCGTGCGCGCACACACACACGTGCCCGCACACACACGTGCCCTTGGGGTTGGCAGCTCAGAAATACAAACCAAATTACTAGGCCAGATAAAGATTTTTTTCATCATTATATATTATATTACAAATTGATGGATTTCTGAGAGACCAAAAATAATTGATTTTTTGTAAAAGATGTGGCATCTACACAGGGCATTACATTTTTTCAAACTATTTTATCTTATTCTTGACAGCTGTCATTCTAACCCTTTCTTGGGTTTTCCTGTTGAAGGCATTCACTATATACTGTGCTCTGAAATTGCCAAAGGACAGACAAATATTCAAAACTCTCCTTCTGGGATTTTGAATCCAAAGATCCATAGATCTTTGGACGTGAGACAAGTTACCTGCCATAGCTTTGGCTGTTTTTTGTGTTAATCAATGGCTTCTCATTATTTCCTTTTCCTTTAATCTCTGATTATAATAGGCCTCTGTTGTAGTTGCAGACATATGCTGACAAAACAAGAACAAAGATGTGAGATAAGTTTATTTGAGCTGCAAGTTTATAGCAAGCGTGAATGCAAGTTGATCAGCTAGCCTGTGGTGAGACTTATGGACAGTCTCATAAAAATATATCATCTTGATACTATTGGATTTGAAACTGTCTGCTGGAATGCCTTTGTTACTGATTATTCCTTGCAAAGTGAACGACTTTGACCAAGGATCTGACAGTTGTTCTTCCCCTTCCCACCGCAATCCCGTCCCCTAACCAACCTTTTAAAAGCAGTAAAGATAAAGGTGAAATTTGGCTCCTGCAAGAGCTCAGTGTGGGTGAAACGTAATAGTCCTTTAGAGCAGTCAGGATGATTATCCAGCCACTTTGACAAATTTACCGACATCTGTTCCAGAGTCATTTTTGCAGCACAAATCTGCCATTAACAAACAGTGAGGACTTTAATTAACTGAGCATACCAAGGAGTGAAACTCTGATAAAATGGCACCATCTGGAATAGAGAAATGTAAAATTCTCTCCTCTGCTGTGTTGATTCGGGATTATATTAAAATCTGTCTTGATCACAAATGATTCCCCTGCTGTGCAGTGTTAATGGCAAAGGCTTTTTGATTTGAGATACTTTGTTCAGGTGTGCCACAGCATTAAAATGTAAATTTCCTGAGTTTGAGATATTTCCTTTGGCCTTTCGTTAATGCCCCATTAGCGCTCATTAACTTTGCATGCTGCACCAAGAATCATGTTGATCAACTTTGAGCTTCAAGAAGAGGTCAGCCGAAACCTAGCCGTATCAGACCCTTGACAGCTGTCCTTATCTGGAAATTTAAAGTCAGGATAATCTGCCCAGAAAAATTCACTTGTACACATAATCACAGACTTTCAGATACAATTTCAGGGAGGGCATCGTAGACTCTTTGAAGGCCATTCAGGCTAAATCCGTGAATTCCAGATTAAATATCTGTTCATCAGACACACTCTTACCATCTCCTGTACGTGCAACATTGCATCCATTTTACTCCAGCAGCCTACCTCATTTAACTGCTCTATTTGACCAGATTTTTAAGGTTCTTCAGCAAACATGAACTTTGAATTTAGAAACTAAACTGGTTCCAGGGAATTCCCTGGCGGTCCAGTGGTTAGGATTCTGTGCTTCTACTGTAGGGGGCACGTGTTGGATCCCTGGCCAGGGAACGAAGATCCCACAAGCTGAGTGGTGTGGCAAAACAATACAATACAATACAATACAATAATAAAATAAAATAAAAAAATAAAATAAAATAGAAACCAAACTGGTTCCAATTTGGTTCAGTTTAATGGCTCCCAACTGAATAAATTTCACTACCGACCAGTGATAAATTAGATCAGGTGCAAGTCATCAGTCTTGGCTTCCACGGATTTAAGGTGGGCGGTAGGGGAAAACCTTGAAGTAGATTCTAAGAGATGCATCTAGGGGACTCTGTCACTTGCTTCTTTTATTTGTTGGGTTTTGTTTTTTAATTAATTTTTATTGGAGTATAGTTGCTTTACATTGCTGTATTAGTTTCTGCTGTACAGTGAATCAGTTATTCATATACCTATATTCACTCCTTTTTCCCATTTAGGTCACCACAGCTCATTGAGTAGGGTTCCCTGTGTTAAACAGTAGTTTCTCATTAGTTATCTATTTTATACATAGTAGTGTATATTTGTCAGTCCCAACCTCCCAATTCACCCCACCCCTCCTTCCCCCTTGGGTAATCACAAGTTTGTTCTCTACATCTGTGACTCTATTCTGCTTTGCCAATAAGTTCATCTGTACCATTTTGATAGATTCCAAGTATAAGTGATATTATACAACATTTGTCTTTCTCTTTCTTACTTACTTCACTCTGTATGACAGTCTCTAGGTCCATCCACGTCTCTGCAAATGGCACTATTTCGTTCCTTTTTATGGCTAATATTCCATTGTATATATGTACCACATCTTCTTTACCCATTCCTCTGTCAATGGACCTTCAAGGTTGCTTCCGTGTCCTGGCTATTGTAAACAGTGTTGCAATGAACACTGGGGTACATGCATCCTTTCAAATTATGGTTTTCTCTGGATAAATGCCTAGGAGTGAGATTGCTGGGTCAT
Source organism: Hippopotamus amphibius kiboko (assembly GCF_030028045.1). Taxonomy (NCBI): domain Eukaryota; kingdom Metazoa; phylum Chordata; class Mammalia; order Artiodactyla; family Hippopotamidae; genus Hippopotamus; species Hippopotamus amphibius. Next base: position 55,995,971 of record NC_080188.1, read on the forward strand.
ATGGTAGCTCTATTTTTAGTTTTTTAAGGAACCTCCATACTGTTTTCCATAGTGGCTGTACCAGTTTACATTCCCACCAACAGTGCAAGAGGGTTCCCTTTTCTCCACACCCTTTCCAGCATTTATTGTTTCTAGATGTTTTGATGATGGCCTTTCTGACCAGTGTGAGGTGATACCTCACTGTAGTTTTGATTTGCATTTCTCTAATAATTAATGAGGTTGAGCATCTTTACATGTGTTTGTTGGCCATCTGTATGTCTTCTTTGGAGAAACGTCTATTTAGATCTTCCCCCCTTTTTTTGATTGGGTTGTTTGTTTTTCTGATATTGAGGGGCATTGTCAGTTGCTTTGTTTGCAAATGTTTTCTCCCATTCTGAGGGTTGTCTTTTTGTTTTGTTTATGGTTTCCTTTGCTGTGCAAAAGCTTTTAAGTTTAATTAGATCCCATTTGTTTATTTTTGGTTTTATTTTCATGACTTTAGGAAGTGGATCAAAAAAGATCTTGGTGAGACTTATGTCAAAGAGTGTTCTGACTATATTTTCTTCTAAGAGTTTTATACTGTCCTGCCTTACATTTAGGTCATTTTGAGTTTATTTTTGTGTATGATGTTAGGGAGTGTTCTAATTTTATTCTTTTACATGTAGCTGTCACTTGCTTCTTAACAAGCAATGCTTTCTGCCAATAAAGTTAAAGTTCATTGCAGCTTAGTGTGTATAGCAGGGTCACTATTGAAGACATTTTGTATTTGGCAGTAATGCTAGACAATCATGGATGACATAGTCTAAAATTTTGCATTCTACTTCTCAGTACATTTAAGAGAAGGCTTTAGGAAATAATCCTAATGTGCCCGAGGCAAATGCCATACTCAACTGTGTAAAAACTGTTCTCTGTGGAAGTAACTTTTTTTTTTTTTAATTGGGGGCTGAATTAGGAATTCAAGAGAAGGTTGCTACATAACACCTTGAGACATGATAAGACAGGCACAAAAATAGGAGTTAAGAAAGATTTTCATCAGCTCTCTCATTATATTATAATTATTTTTATAAATTTACTTGGATAATCCCTAGTTCTAATTTTCCATCTGTAAAATGTGAATACAATATAAATCAAGAAGTAGGTAATTAAGAGAAAGCTCATGACTGTCTCAAAATAAGTAGTTTTGCTACATATAGCTTTTTCCCAGTTCTGATTATCTTTACATCAATCTGAATAAAGCATTTTTCAAGTGGTAGAGAAAAATGTATGTGATACACTTTTTAACTTAACAGAAGACCTAAATTATCCTGTTCTAGAACAGCTATATTTACCTTTTCAACCAAATCAAAGAGGCCCAGTGTCAGAAACACATGTCCAACTAATGCCAGTATCTTCAAGCTAGAAAGCTTTTTGCATTTTGTCACAGTATAATTTTTACTCCACTACTGATTAAGTGCCAAACGGGCCATTGTTTTTTTAACCATCTTAAATCAAACTCTGAAATTCAAGTCACCAGAATAGTGAATAAATAAAAATTCAGTCTTAGCCATTATTGTTCCTCCTCATCTCATCTTTCTCAACCCCCAAACAGGGGCTGTGTTAAAATTTCATAGAAGGGACTGTCAGGTCTTTAAGCCACACCAGGCTGAAATGATCAATGCCCAAGCCACACAGTGCTGTGAAGTCCTAGGGGTGACTGTGGGCATTTTCAGACCCTGCCAGTGTCCTGTGTGGCTTGGGCATTGGATGGATGGTTCTGTTTCTTCTGTGCCATGATCACTTGTGGCTTTGAGCCTTTATCCAGCCTTGGAGCCAGAGCTGTGCCACGTCACCATTCTCCTCCTGGGCCCTGTTATTTCCCTGAGGCATTTCAAACCCCGCTATTCCAGCAACTTTTTCTTATCCTGAGGTCAGCCACATTGGTCTCTATGCCTCTAAGCGCTTCTCTCTCTCTCTCTCTCTCTCTCTCTCTCTCTCTCTCTCGCCACACCAGCCCTTCCCCTCCTCCCCGCTCTGTGCGCCAAACTATTTTCCCTTCCTTGGGCTTTTATAAACACAATGTTGATCTTTCTTTGGAGCAGAAGGGTTTTTCCTAACTAACCCTAATAGATATTTTTCTTTACTTGTGGACAGTTTTATATAGCTATTTGTTTCTTCTTGTAGTGAAAGCTACCGGATTGTGCCAGCATTCTTGTATTTTTCCCCCAGTTCCAAAAATGTGCTTTTTATTTCAGTGTGATCTTTTTGGGAAAATTATTTGGCAGGTATCAATATAAAACAAGATTCTTGCTGTTAAGTCCTAGGGGTGACTGTGGGCATTTTCAGACCCTGCCATTCTAGGGCAGTATCTAGGCAGGCAATGAGTCTTCACATCTGAGCTGTGTTGCTCTCTAAGTCGGCTTCCTTTCAGCTGTTTTAACCAATCTTCCGCATCAACTGTTTTTGGTTTATGTGAGCCCATCAGTCACTTACACCGGATTCTCTCTGATGCTCCTTCAGTTGCTTAGGTGGAAGTATTTTGTTTGAGTTTCTTCAGGTAAAAAAGAATTATGTTATCAGTAAGCAACATTTCTTAGCCTGCCCTAGGAGGGGTGGTCTGAAACTAGATTGCTAGACATTCTAATGTATTACCTCCACTCCAACTCCCCTCTGCCTCTGTTCATATTTCATTCCTAAAAGTCATCAGAGAGAAGGAAGCATGAGAGAAATCATCTAGAGAGTGTGAACTTTAAGTCTAGAATGAAAGTTGGCCCTCACATAGCAGCTCTTTCTCAATCTTGAGATTTTGATTGATAGTGTTCATTCCTGTCCTGCAGTCTAAATGCACATATGGGGGTAATTATCTTCTTTAATTATGAGAGAAAAAGACCCAAAAGGAAAAGCAGTTAAGTAAGCCAAATAAAAAAATATTTTCTATGATGAGAGAAGATAGGTGATTTGGAAAATTAAGCTGTGGACAAAAAACAAGCTCTTTGTTACATATGAAGCAAAGACTGTACTTTCCTGGAAGTCATAGAAGGGGTCATTGCAGAATCATTCACACAACACTTCCTGTCTTTTGTCAGATTTAAGGTGAGTAGCTGTCATAAGCCTTGGGTAGAAAATCATTACCAACACCTTGTTGAAGTTTTGGATAGACAATGGGAAATGCCAGCCCCAGGGTTAACTGGTTTAGGACGGAAGACATTCCATTAATATCTTTACAAACAGGATCAAAGACAGTTCTTTTATCACCACTACAAACATTTCTTGGCATATATTTAGCCACCATTGTCAACATCATTAACCATTTGGAGGTTTCTCTATTAGGTACTGAAAGGAGTTTAAATTAAAAACACAATTAAGCCCTTCCATTTGAATGGAGGTGAGAATAAAGATAGTATATAAAATTAACAAAAGAAACAATCATATCTAGGTAGTTATAGAGACATTCATATCAAAGTATTAATGACAGAGCCAGTAAATGAATTATTCATATGATTCATCAAATAAGTGTCCCAGGTAAGACATAGAATTCCCTTACTTCATTCAAGGCTTAGTCATTTCCAAAATGTTACAATGCAACTGAATATATTTATACATGTAAAAGTTTATTTAACATTCTTTAGCACACCCTCCTTTTTCAGGTATAGAATCTATTTCAAGACGCTCAGTACTTTGGTGTAACGTCCTTCATTGTTGTGTAAAGTTTCTGGACCACAAGATGGTCTGATGAGGCAAGTTTAGACTATAAAGGAAGCTTTTAGTGGAATGGCAAGGATGCGGTTTTCCAGACCAGAGGAGTGATAAGTGGTAGAACAGGATCAGCAAAATGAGGTGAGGGGAGACAGATGGTAATGAATGGGTGTGTCCAGCTATGGGATTTATTTCTGTAGTCAACCCCTGGCACTGATATACCAGCTGGGGTCCTCCAAGGTATATCTGAAAGTGTGTGGTCTTCAGAGTCAAATCCTGATTCATCACCTGCTAGGTACATAATTTGGGGCAAGCTATTTAAATTTTTGAGACTCAATTTCCTCATCTGTAATGTGAGGATTGTATAATGAGATAAAATGAGAGTCTGCCTTTCAGGGCTGTTGGGAGGATAATAAAAATGTATGTAAAGTCCTTGGAACATAACCAACACTCAGTAAGCGGCAGACATTGTGACTGAAACTTACTCTTTAAAACTTTCAGCCCTGCCTTTCATATAAGTGAATCACCAACTTTGCTAGACACTATCTTCTTCGTCTTGAGTTTTCAGCACAAAAGAGCTCTGTGACTTTGAGAAGTGCCCTTAACCTTTGTATGATTCAATTTCTTCACCCGTGAAATAACAGGGATAATACCTTGAGTAATGCTCGAGTCCTGCGAGGCCATGGTGCTAATAGGCTGCTATCCATTTTGTTCTTGATCATAATGAAAGTAGAGGCATATGCATCAATGCACTGCGAAATGCATAATGCAGTGCAGGGCTGGCATCAGCAGTAGGAACTGTGGGGTCACGTGACCTGCCTTACTGCTCATGGTTCCTGCTTGTGATGTACCTGAATGTCTTGGGCAAGTCAGGTAGCTGTTTTATGTCTTGGTTTCTTCCTTTTCTGGACTTTTCTTTGCAGGACTTAATCTTGCCATGATATAAAGAAAATCTTTTGTCCTCAAATCTCTATTCCCTCATCTATCCTAGCAGAGCTCTGCTTTCCAAATGTAACAGGTAGTTCTAATGAAAATAGTACAGTGTTTTACCACAAGCTGGCTAAACACCAACACTTCATTCTCTCAGCCCAGTCAAACAAAAATGTTTCTAAAATGTCATTTTTCTTTTAGTTATAGAGCTATAAAATTATAACAAATATTCACTAAAAATTTGAGGCATTGTCACAAAAAATTAAATGTTATTAAAATTATTAACACAGAGAAGAGAGTATGAAGGTAATGTATTTATTCATCAATACCTCCTCAATATTTACTTGGTGGGTTTTACTTTTCATGAGTGAATCTGAAGTTTCGTGACATATAGTACCTGTATAAACATTTCCATATTCATGAAGGGTTTGGAACAGTTCTCGTATTAAGGGTCTGTTATAGTGAACAGGAAAAAATATTGTTCAGTCTATATTTTAAACTTAACATTAAGATAGGAATGTGAACTACAGGGCCACTGGCATCTTTTCTAACATTGAGGTCCTATGATATTTCTGTGTTCCTTGAGAAGTTGATTGGTTATTAAAAATGGCAGTACTTGAAATGATGTCTAGAGATGTAACTAGTATGGAGCAAAAAGCCTTTGTCTCAAGATGCTGAATTGTAAATGCCATAAAGTATTTTTAACAAAAAATTTTTAATTATGTAAATGTGAAAGGTTCCCTTTCCTTTAGCAGAAGTTTCCCCATTATTCCTCATCCGAGGGGTGAGTTCACCTCAGAATGTGAGCTCTAGCTGCTGGTGCATATGGGTGATGTATACAGAGTCCTAGTCAAAGGCAAAGAAATACCCAATCCAGAGAGACTCTGCAGGCAAGGAGGGTACCCTATTACCTACCATCTCCACTCCCTCTTATATTCATGCTATTTGATCTACACAACATAATTTCTAGGTTGGTTTTACCCTAAAATTTCACTTTTTTTATGCCATTACTTAAACATTTATCATTTTATCCCACTGATAATTACAGTAAAAATAGAAAATTTTAATTGAGGATTTAAACCCAATTAAGAACTAGTATTTACAGATTAAAAAAAAAATCTTCACATGTTTTATTATCATGTAGATAAGTTCAAAATCATTAGGAAGATCTAGAGAAAAGTCAATGCATGTATTACATGCAAAACTGATTTTAGCATCTTTTCCAAATACATTCATATCACTTCTGTGCAAAATATATATGTATAGAGAAATAAAAGCTGGTGACATAATTAGTATTTTCTCTTATAGTAAATGTATCTTTCAACAATAAGGATCAGAGCTCCAAGTAAGTGAGTATTTCTCACCTTCCCAAAAAATCATTTTTATACCTTCTTCGTGATTATTGGATAATAATAGCTAATTAAAATAATCCTGGCTGTTTCTATCAAATGTGGGTTCATGGGGGTTTTAAATTTATAAGCAATGTCTTGAACTTAAAATTATCTATTAAGTTCTCCAAAAACTAATGGATACTCCCTTTAGAATCTAGATAAATCTAACAGAAAACCTGGAACTTGAAACTGAATTTTTCCCCCAGCAAAAAATCTCTTGCCCTGCTTTAAGGAAACTAATCCCAGACCTAACAATAAATCCCACAATCTCTAAGTTACCAAAGAGAGTCTCACATGGGGACGCATACCTCCTATTCTTTCCCTGCGTTCCTTGAGTGTTTCCTTCCCTTCGGGAGATACGTTTCCATTAGCTGCTTGCAGGCATCCCTTGATGACTTTGTCGGGCCTATTGCTTTCATAACTCATCAGTACCGCCTGCCGTATTATAGCCAATAGAACACCTGATGCAAGGCTGGATTCTCACCAAGGACCCAGGGAAGACAAAGAAAAATAACAAGCAACTAAACTACTGTGCCATGAAACTACACCTGTTCTCTGGGGCGACGGGCCTCCGTTGCAACAGGGCCCCTTCTCCAGGTGGCTCCATCTTACCACCTGTCACTCAGCTGACTTCCGAGTCATCCAAGTTCCTCACAGCTTAGACCTCAGTCAGGTAGCCAGAAAATAGCTGCTGCTTCTACTCCTAGAGGGCCTTCCTCTGGGTTTGTTTTCTTTTGAATACAGCTACCTCACTCCAGGGTGGACTAAATCAGAAAGAGTCACGCTCTCTATTGAAAAGGCCAGGACAGAATAGCAGTCACCTCAGGACCCGTCCATGAACCTAACATTCACGTAGGAGGCAAGCACAGGAGCCACAGGGAAGCAGTGTGTTTGGATTTCTCTGCAAACTGCCTTGCACTGACCACCAGGAGCGATGGATCTGTAACAACAGGGAAAAAAGACCTAACTACTTGAGTAGAAATCGTGAGACCAAACTTTATAGTGAAGTAGAAACAACAACCAAATGAAGAATCCCATTGTGTTTTCTATGCCAAAGTCAAATGCTCAATAACTATGTGACTTTGAACAGGATTTTTTTATCCGAGGGTGTCAGTGTCCTTAGTTGTAAAATTCCTACCACCTTTTTCATATCTATGATTTATGGTCTGATTCTTTAAAGTGAAAGTTACCTAAATAATTAAACAAATCTTGCTCGATAGGTGTCCATCATATCCTTAAGTGAGAAGTAACTGGATTCAAATCATAAGACATCATAAAATGTTGTGTTAAAATTTATTGAATCATTTATTTGATAAATAATAGGTAAAAAGTGGCAGTTTTCCCACATAATTCATTTTGTTAGGATTGAGTTTCACATATTATCATATGATTAAAACCAAGTATAAATAGTGTAGTAAGGATAATCCTTTTAATGTTGATTTGTCTGAGGTTTTCAATACAAAAGCATGGCCCTGTACCCCAGATCCTGGTTCTGGGTTGAGATCTGTCCCAGTTAGCTAACTGCCTTGTTTTCATTAAATTCTTAGCATGACCTGAGTCTGATATTCCCATTATCTTGGCGATTAAAATCCAAGTGCCTCTCCCTCCTTGAATTAGGTCTAAGAAAGTCTTGCATTATTGACCACTTACTGGATGATATTGATATTATAAAAAAGTGGTATTGATTTCCTAAGCTGCATTTTCCTTATCTGTAAAATGAAAATGATTATACTCCTTAAGTCATTGCTCCACAATTCCTTTCTTTTTTCTCAGAAACACTATGAAGGAGGCAAAGCATAGCCTTCTGGTGTCACATGGGTTCTTTTCATTCTCTTGTTTTAGCCTAATTTGGGGCTACCTAAATCAGGAAAGAAACATTCAAGACCACAGCAGGGGGGGATTGGCTTTGTCACCGAAAGGGCCTCAGTTAGGTGTCAGCCAATCCCCCCCCTCCTTCTAATATTACGGCCATAACATTTGGAACTTTGGTGAGAAAGTGAACCTAGTTTTAGGTAATATAACTTTTCATTAGAGAGAAATAGGGCTCCCCTTTTAGCTTTCTTCCCTACAGTGGATCCTCTACCTCCTCAGTGAAATCTTTCTTCTTATTGTTTTCTTCTCTCCAGCCAGTTAATAGCATTTATTGATCTCCTGTTGAGGTAGAGATGTTTATTACCTCCACTACTGCCTGTGGCCACTGGTTCATCCTAGTCTTCCCCTCTCTCTCGAGATGTCACAATAGCCCTCTTCACAACAGATTGTTTGCCACTATAGAGATTTTTTGTTGTTTTTGTTTTAATAGGAAATGTCACTTGTGGAGGGAAGTAGTTATCAGAAGAAAAATTTGACAACCGTTATTTAGCCAGTTTGAAAAGCCATACAGAAACCCTTATGAGTTCACTTTATTTGCATCATTCCTCTATCTTTCGCTTTATAAATAACTATTGGTATGAACTGATGGTAATAGGCCTTTACATTGTGTTAGTATTTATACTTTCCTAGCAGTAAAAGTCATGGAGCTCATTTTAAAATTAACAAAAATCAACACCAAATTCATATGATTAAGTGCAGGTTATCATTTAATGACAACTCCTTAGATTCTCAGTTAACATGTCATCTCAACATCTGATATCTGATTGGAATGTCATTTGACCGGTAAGGAAATTGAGACCCAGGGAGGGGAAGTGATGTGCCCAAGTTGTCATCAACAAGTGGCAGAGTCCCCCTGCCTCCCATTCCAGTTCTCTTTTCACCAGACAAGGACACCTCTCCATTTGCTGCTGATCCTTGATGCTTCTAAGATTCTCCTTATTTCTCTAGTTTCCCTTGTCAAAATTTGCAATGGTGGAGAAAAGTGAATAAGAAAATGTATTAGTGCAAAATTGTACCAGTGTTAATTATTCTGCATATGCAGATTTTATATCCTTCTGATACCTTTTATTGTAGACTTATGGAATGAAAATCCTGCCTCATGTTTAAGTATAATTCCTTAAAAGTGCTCTGTTGACATAGTTGAATAAGTTCAGTTTAAGAAAGCAAGTTTGCATATGACCAGCAAATTTGTTTTCACTGTTATAATGTACTCTATTTTTTTCTAGATTAAGTAATGTGGAAAATATGTGAACATATTGAATGAGTATCAAATACCAATTTTAAAGTAACTATTAAAATGATAAAATGTAAAATGTGAATAAATTCAAACATGCTTCTTACAGTGAATAAGTGATTTATGAATTGCAACATGGAAACAATGGCTGTTCTCTTCCATCATTAATTTTAATGATTTTTTTCATGTTGCACGATGTGCTCTGAAACCTTCAAAGGATCCACACATGGAATTTATCAAATAAAAATTACTATGGGTTCTTTGGGTGACATAGATGTATGGTAAACAGAATATATAAGAAATCACTTAGAACTTATCATCATGTATAAATGAAATGTAGGAGATCAGCACCAACTTGTATCTCATATTTTACTGGGACAAATGTTTGTCCTTGTTCTAGGGATAAAAATAAGCATGGTTACAAATTTTGCACCAACAACTTGAACCTACGGAACACAGAAAATTGGTATATGGATTAAAGTATCCAAAATAATTTATAACAAGTACTTGTGAATGTGCTTATTCACTCACCTTCTGTCCCAAAAAGAGGTGCTTTGAAACTAATATACACTAATTCTTTGCCACCAAAAAAAAGCTCCCAGAGTAGACTTTTTGATGTAGTGATCCGTTTTTCTATAAATTTGTTCTAAGACTTTGAAAAAAGAAATTTACAGAAAAACAAAAATATCCCTAGTAATAGAGTAGTATAATTTACTAAAAAAAACCCTGAAAACCAAGCTTGTGCCCCCAAATAGAGTAATATACAAATAAGCTATATCATACCATTCAAAAGAATATTATTCAAACTTTGAAAATAACAAATGAAATAAAGATTTTATTTATATATTTTACAATTTAAAAAGTGTTTTGCTTTATTTTATAGTATCTCATTTGATGATTCTTGATATAAGGAAAATGCTTATAAGATATTCAAAGTGAAATAGTAAATTAAAAAATTATGTATGAACTATGATGATAACCACATAAAACTCTACACATGGATAAAGATTGGAATACACACATACATGTGTGCATGTATGTAGATAGATAGATCACACATACAGTATATAGTTGAGGGGACTGTAGATATCATTGTCTTTAATATTAAGATATTTAATTTAAACAAAAACTTGTCCTAAATTTCAAACAGAAGACAAGATGTGATTATTCCTCTTGAATAGATTAAACTAAAAAATAGTCTTTTTTTATGATAGAATAGAATCTATAAAACAGATTTTTACTATAATTTCTATATGAATGCATAAATGAGGTTTTCAATTTTTTAATCAACCAAGATGAAATTTAGTCCATGATATCAGTTGATTCCATAAATATATAATTTAAGTGTATTCAGACTTTACTCAGCTTCCAAAAATAACCCTGGAATTCTAACAGTAGCCTGATTAAAGAGTAGGAATAATGCAAACACATGCATTTGTTTACTCACAGTCCAAAGTTATAAATAAGTAAAAGAACTTACTGTTTTCCTTATAGTCTGTTGTAGATTGTTGTTTTGAAAATACCACACTTTTATATTTTTTGAGCCTCTAGCTCAGTAATATCTGAAGAGCATAGTGTGCTTCCAATTTTACTTGGGTTGACTTTTTGTTTAAAGAGCAAAACCCATCCCGTTGAAATACAGCCCCGCTCAGCTGAACCTATTTCTCTTTATGAGCATGCTAGAAAATTTTATTTCAATTTAAAAAGGAAAACATATGGCTATGACTTAACTATTGAAAAGGAAAATGCTCAATGTATGTGCATTTGGTCTTGCTATTTCTTGAGTTCCTCAAATGTTACTTCAGCAAACAAACAAACAAATAAAACATGAGTAGGTGACTGAATTTAGCCTGAGTCCAAATATTCCTGATGGGCCTGAAGACCTTTGTGCTCTACACTGCTGTTCCCAAGAAATATATTCATTGAGGGCCTGAGTCTGCCATCTAATTAATAGACTGATGTTTATTTTCTCGTAAACCTGAGTTCTCTACCCGCTGGTTTCTAGCTAGGTCAGAAAGATATATAGGACACAAACAAAAGTGCAAGTAAGGCCCACGTCACTTCAACAATGCAGTCTCTCCCCTAGACACCCTGCTTACCCCCAAAGAAGTTTGTATTGCCCTTACAGTAGAGATCGCTATAAAATATGCACTAAAGCAAGATCATTTTTTAGAAGACAGCAGGTTTTCTTGAGAGTATATGCTGTTAGTTCATCATTCCCCTTTTAGGAATGAGTAGTGATTCCAAAATTAAGATCATGTATTCAGCAGTGTGTATCATGGTACTTAGATTTGCACCATGTCCATTCTCTCTCTATGTACACACAGATACACATCTGGCATTTTCCCTATCTCCCTTTTTTCTATTCTAAAAATTGGTGAAACCAACTACTGTATATTTTCTGTATGTTATGATAGTGTAGCATCTAGACCTTTTTTTTATCTGTGCCCATGAAGATTTTTAATGCAGATGGTGAAAGAAATGGTGATAATGGGTCTAAAGACTGAATGTTTCCACGTGCAGAGATTATATGTGTGCGAGTTAGTTTTGAAACGTTTTTTTTCAAAAATGATTCCCAAACATATAAACTAAAGTTAATTGGTTTCTTTTTTCTTTTTTCCTTCTTCCTTTCTTTCTTTTCACTACCTGGTAGTAATGGTCATTGCAGAACATTTAGAAAATAGAGAAAAGATCAAAACTAAAATTTGTATAATCTCACTACTGAGAGATAAAACCTATTAAATAGTAATGCATATTTTTCAGATTTTCTGTACTATTAAATATTTATTATAAATGCAGATAACGTTGCACACACTATTTTCTCATACACTTTACGCTATAAAGGTATCATAAAGTAATATCTTAAAAATTCTAACCTAGTGCTCTGAATTTCAGTCATTATTGTACCATGGCCTATGAATGTATCTTAATTTACTTAAGATACATTAAGAGGCATTGACACTGATGTTTTGAAGGTTTTACCCTCAAGGACCCACTGGTGGAAAACAGGAGCGCCCGTGTTCCAAAGGGTCCCAGGCTTCCGAAAGGAGCCCTACTGAAGGGCTCTGGTGGGACAGCAGCTGAGGCTGTAACCACCTGGCCCAGGCTGCCAGGTGGCTGAAAGCTCTTCCTCAGACCCCTGGCTCTAATGTCATTTCACACTCTAAGGGGGTGACAATTATACTGCAAGGCTGTATTTTTACGAATATTTCAAATACCTCCAATAATCCTGATTGTATATTTTAAAGTGATTTTAAATGCCCAGAAATTCTCTTCCCTGTGTTCACAAAAGGATAATCTTCAGAATTTTTCCCTCTTTATTCATATTTCTAAGTATTTTTTTTTTTTCTAAAACCACTTGAATGTATTTAGGAAACCTTTCAGTAAAATCAGGACAGTGGTTCTTCACATCATAGACTAGAAAAGGCATTAATAGAAACATCTTTTTGCCTCCAGGAAAATAATTGTCAGTACAAACCAAAATTGTGTTAAAAAATACAGTAAATTTTTACTGCTCAGGAAGTGTTCAATTTCATGTTTTTGACTGTATATAGGTTGAGACTTGACATAGGTTGAGACTTGACATGCGTTATCTCTAAGCATCCACACAAAATGACTGAAATGCTAAAAGCTTACACATTTCAGATTACTTTAAATTTTTCCCTAAATGATCTTCAATGTTTTAACAGTATTTGCTCTCCACGGCTAATAGTTATTACCATGTGGAGCTGTTTCTAAGGCCTAAGAAAAGAATTAAATCGAAGGGAGTGGCAGGGAAAAATGTGTTAGAAAAATATTTTTTTCTCATTAGCTTACAAACTAGAAGCTACTGCATCCTACACATCTATGAGCCCAGTTCCACTCTAAATGGAAAGAGTCTAAGGATTTCAGACCTCCTTGAATGTTTGTGAAGTTAAACACTTGCCACTAGGACACATCAGGAAGTTATCATCATTGGGCAAGGGAGCGAGAACCAAGCCAAACCATCTTATTTCCTTTATTCGCCCCTTGCAGGTATTGGCCCAAGCTTCCAAATGCTTTCCTCATATGTTTAAGCTTTAATACAAGTTTCTTTTCAATACATAATTTGAAAGCAGGATCTCAAAATGAAGTTTCTGAGACAAAGAAAGGGAGGATGCAGTATGCTCTTTTGTTTTTCTGCAGTGACATGACACTCAGGCAGGCACTAGTTGAAATGTTTGGAAAACAACATGCTTTAATGGGACAGTATAACAATTGGAAGAAAGTGCCAAAAACTATGTTTTCTGTATCATTATTTTTGACTTGAGAGATAATTGGAAGCTTTGCCCGTAGATTTTTATTTTGTTGAAAGATCACTGCAATAGTTTCTGCCTTTAATAATTCTGGCTGTGGTTGTGTTTTCATCCTTTCTTTATAAATAAAATGGGTTTGGGAATGAGAGAAAGCAGCTTTTTCACTTTGCTGTATGTTACATATGTCATCACAGGCTTCCCCATAGAGTAACTCTTTTTTTTTTTTTTTTTTTTTTTTTGCTTTTCAGTTAAATATGATAACATAGAACCAGGGGGGTGTAGTGAGTGTCAAAATGCATATTCTAAGCAAAAGTAGCAATGAAAAGAATGCCAAATAGCTGAAGGCCCTTTACCTTCTTTTATATGGGTTGATTGGCTGTTTAGGATGATGTTAGTGCTTTTGTTTTTTTTATTCAGAATTTAACTTGAAAATTGAGATTAAAGCTCCTGCTTTTGTTCTTTTTCTCTGCTATTTATTTTGACTTCTTATTAATTTAGTCAATGGCCCAGTTATATTTCTCTCTTTAATGAAAATATCTGAAACAAACTGATTCTAACTGCAAGACTTTGAAATTTGTAGTTTTCTTTTTAAGGCTAGATGTGGGAAAGATAAGAAGGCTGGTTTTATGAAGGGATTTTAGTTGGTGCACTTTGCAGATGGGAGTGTTAAAAGCAGAGGCAAAGTATAATCAGCCCAGCGGCATTCTGAGAGAAGTTTGTAAAAATATGGAAAAGGGAGGTTGAAGGCAGGAACAGTCACCCTACATGAAGGGTTTGGTATGAATTGCCCTGCTGGCTTGCAGATACAATTTCAAGGTTTCTCTTTCAGCTGGCCATGCCACTTAAAAAGGGCAGAGCAGAAACAGATACCATTTAGGGCTGCAGTTTAGACTCTGCTTCTAGCTTTCCAATAAAACTGGTAGAAATAACCTGGCATTTTATTAACATCCTCAGACTCAGGGACCTGGGAAATTATGACTCCGCTGCAGTACTCCAAACTGTAGTTGAAGAAATGTCTTTTCTGCTACATGTACGAGTAAGAGATTGCCTTGCTTCCTTGTGGGCATTCGTAAGGATCTGGTAATTTAAGCAAATTAAAATAAAATAATGCTCTCGAAAAACAAAGTGGTATTCTACTATATAGAAAGACCTCTAAATTCACATCTTCAGCTTAAAGACAGGCGAGACCCAATTAAAAAAAAAAAGAATTACAGGCACATATTAACAAAAATTGTATTTTTTCTCCATATCTTATAACGACTTCATTGTTAAAAAAAATCAAAACGTGTTTTTCTAAACATTTCTCTGGTCTTTATGAAAGTTAACTTGCCTAGCAAGTACTCTCAAGTTTTCGTGGTCATTTGCATTCTTGCCTTCCCTACCCCCGCTGTTTAAAAACCAAACTTTATTTCTCTTCTTCTTCTGAGAAAGTTATAAATCAACAGATTTCCTCTGAATATAGGACTCTCGGCCATGCAGACCTTGATTGTAATTCCAGCTCCACCACTCACCAGTAACAGTGTGCAGACAAATTATTCTCATCAGTAAATGGGAACAGCAACTACCTCATAGCGTTTCTATGAGGATTAACCGAGAAAACATTCATGAAACCCCCAGCCCTGTGTGTCTGTCTCACAAGACAGGTGTTCATATAGTTAGTTCTTTTCCTCGTCCCCATTGGTCTCCTTCCTTACCCTCCCTCAACCTAATCTCTAAATAATGCATACATAATGGTAGGAACATTAGCATGAATGCCTTAATACATTTGTTACTGAGTTAACTCAGCAGCAAACTTGGCATTCCATCCCCAATCTTTCCCCGTCATTAATCCCCTTGGGCAACCCCTCCAACTCAGGAGTACACCCAGGACGCCAGGAACCGTGAAACCAGCCTTGCACGTGAACATTTTCTAGCAGGGTTTCAGCTGGTCTCGTTCTGCCTCAAAGACCAGAGAGAGCTCATGTTGTTTGCAATTAACTGACTCTGGCCATGTGGTCACCGCCATCAGGATCTGCCACCAGGAGGACAGCATTTCAATAAAATCTTGAACTCTATTTATAGCCCACTTGAAACAAACACTCTCCCATGAAGCCTGAGGAGTCCTCCTTGAGAACACAGAAACTAATTCACTAGCCCCAGAACCAAACGAGGGCAATCGAAGGGCAGAAAATGCAGTAGGTACACTTTTTTCCTAACCTTCTACAGTTTACAAAGCATTTGCTCCTACACATGGTCCCATTTCATCTTCATGCTGACCCAGGAGAGAGTCCCGAAGCAGACGTTGGCAACATATCTCCATTTTATAGATTACGAAACTGATGCCTAGGAGGTTAGATAAGTTGTGTTCATTTTACATGGTTGGAGAAGGAGGGGAAAGTGACTAAAGAGTAAGAATAATTTCCTGTCAATCTAAACTTCAGTGCATAATTATTTACCTGTAAGAAAAAAATACACAGCAAAGACAAATAATGTTTCATAATGTTCTGGCAAGCTTGAACATTGTTTCTTCTCCACTTCTGATAGGAAAACCAAAATATGAAAAATAAAAACCAAGGAGAATTTACAGGGGAACATTTATAAACATGTTTGTATCTGTCTAGAACATCTACACACACAATGATTATGTTTTAGGCAAGAAGTACCTTCTTGAAACCTCTCCAAATTAAAATGTGCATCAGTCAAGACTAATCTTGAAAAAGATGGTAGGAATTTTTATGAGAAATTTTAATTGATTTTGCCAGTCATCTCTGAAATAATACATCTTTACTGTTTTTTTAATATGGAGGGCGGGGTTTGCATAATTCAAGTATGTTTCCAAAAAGCAAGACTTCATTAATGTGAATTAGTTTATGGAGCAGAAATGATTTTGTTCTTAAAAGAATTATTTTATTTTGATTTTAGCAAATACTTTAATTTTCTAAGATCTTTCTTTAAGCTGTGTTACCTGGAAAGCGTATGCAAAAACTTCTTGGCTTGAAAGGGATGTCTGAGCAATTGTGTGTGTGTGTGTGTGTGTGTGTGAGAGAGAGAGAGAGAGAGAGAGTGACAGAGAGAGAGAAAGAGAGAGGGAGAGGTTATTGCTTTAAGAATGCCTCTGGGTTAACAGATTGGCTCCGAGCCATTTGGGGATTCTCAGATTTACTGCTTCTCTGACTATTGGTGCAGTTCTGATTTATGGAGTTCAGACTCTCTTGAAAGACATGGTGTCTGAAGTTTAGAGTCTTTCCTGGACGGTCCCTCCTCTTCCCCGTTCACTCCTTCTGCCCCTTGTTCACCTTGCAGTGACCTTGCAGGACTCAGCATTTTTACCTGAGCTCAGTAGCCGGGGAGCCCACTAGTGCTGGGGCGAGGGCAGTGGTTTCCATTCCTGGGTGATGGAGTCATGGGAGAAACTGCAGCAGACCAACAGAGAGTAGGACTGGAGAGGGCGAGCCAGGCTGGACTGTGCTTTAAGCGGCTCAGGACAGAGCAGCTGCTCCCTCTCCCAGCCTGCAAGTGCAGCCTGCATTTGTCACGGACCACTGAAGTGGGTTTGTGCAAGGTGAGAGCTGGGTGCTTTTTTGTTGATTTGGAGACAAATTGCCAGGTATAGCTGTTGATTGTTTTTGATAATTTGGGGGGTGTTTATATTACCACAAATTCAGGACCTAGACCGTGTGTGGTTTTATTTATAACCTGGTTTTCTGTCGTAATCCATTCAGCACTGCACGGTATCCAAATTATGGCAACAGATTGGACATTCTGCTGTTCTTGCGCTGAAATGTGATCAGTATGGTGCCGTTTTCTTGGATTCTCTCATTGATTGCTGCTGCCAAATAATAGAGCTGTTCGTACAGGATTCCAGTGCTGATTTGAAAGCATGTGAAAACTGCTTCAGATATAAATCTGAATTGCTATTTTTTGGAGTACTTGCTGTGGTGTATTCTTTGCTTCCCTCATATTTTAGTGGTTGAAACTTTGGAGAGAGCAGAGGGCCTTAGGGTCTGATCTGGTGATAAAAGTAACATGGGAGTTTTCCGTGTTTTTGCTTGTCAAAATGAAAACTTCTGCTTGGCCAATGCGGTGGGGCAGGGTGTGTGTGTGTTTTGAAAAAAAAAAATACTGTTTCAAAAGCAAATAATACTTTGCTGTATTTTGATGTGCTTATGATTAATTTAATCAGCTCCTATAGCTTTTGTTACCCGCATAGAGTTTTAAACCCTTGCATTTTGTGCACACGAGGAACAATACAGCTACAGTGTGCACTTGTGAAGGCATGTGGGGACATGGAGTATGTGCTTACTAGAAACAAAATAGGAATCCAAAATGTGCCCTCCGCTAGGCTGACAGGCCTGAATACTGCACCAGTTTTGTATGTTAACTACTTAACGAATCTACGCAAAACATAAAGGAGATACAATGTATTATCATATCTAAATAAATATACAGGAGATTTGTATTCGTGAAACATATGCTCTAAAAAAGGAAAATACTTGAAAATTTGCTACTGTAAAAATAGGATGAGCAAAAGTTTGAAAATCTGTCAAATTTTACAGAGAGGGGAAAAATACATTAAAATGAGGAATGATTGCGATGAAATATGAAAAGTACTTCAACTGCTCAAATTTTTAAGTCTAATGAAAGAACATTAGACTTTATTGTATTGCAGTGAATATTGCAGAGATGAAGCCAAGAGCAAAAATTCTTAATAAAACGTTTTCAACCTGTGGAATGTACTTATTTGAGTTCTGTTGCCTGGGTTGATAAAATTGAATATTTTTAAATGTAAATTTAAAAATTTTATTTAAAATTGGTCTTCATTTGGGTAGACTTTGAAAACTAATAAAGTAACATAAGATGTATTAAAATGCAATGAACATTAAAATTATTCAAAACGCTTAACAAATAATATACCGTATGAAAATTATTTGTCCCACTTCTGAATTATGTCAGTTTAGCAAGGATCTAATCCTTTAAACTAGAGTGTCAACTGTTGCCACATACACTTGGACTGCTAAGCTGCTTGGATACACTTTTCATGCTTTCTTGCTTTCAGACTATGTTACAACGCTGTGGAACGGTGAGCAGAAACACCAGACTCTAACATTGTCATGCTCTATATGTGAGTTTAGAGAAATAGTTTCATTTGACAGATATATAACTTGAGGTGTACAAAGAATTCATGATTGGTTGGCCTTTCCATACAGGAACCTGTGCTGCCTTGGCTTTTCTGCTGACTTGATCTAAAATTTGGCTGCTTTTTAAAAAGGGTGTAACATGACTTTATCACTGGGACTAAAAAGAGGTGGTGGAGGGCTTCTTATCAGTGTTTTATAAATATGAGAGTATCTATGTCTCTATGATGAATGCAGTCCGGTGTGTTCACATGTGTGTGTCCATCTGTAGCCATGGTCACCTTCCATGCAGAAAACTAGAAACTCTGTCATCTGTTTGGTGAACCACAATCAGTGTGATAGCCAAGAAAAGCCTTGAATAGTGTCCACATTTATTCTTTAGATAACTAGCTTACTGTCGCATACAAAGAGGCTTAAAAGGGCTTAGAGATTATAGGTACTGACCTCAAAGCACATGCCAGTCTGTGCAAACACCTTTACTTCTATGCAATTAAGCACTCCTAGTTAAAGGAAAAGATTAGGCTTTGTTTATATATTTGATAAGTATCTCTAATTTTTGAAAAAGCTGAAGTTCTTAACACGTTGTGTTCTTGCTCCCTCTACTCTCTCAGCTTTATAGTTTGCTCTAGACTTTAAACTTGCCAAATCCTTAATTTTCTGAACCTGCTTTCTTTTGACCTACACTCAGTCTCTCCTTCTTGGGTAAGAAAGCAATTACGATTTATCCCCTGCGACTAGGGGAAGACCCACCTCCCCTGAGATCAAGAGATCACTGCCCACTCTGTGAGCAGGAAATGGGGTGGTTAGTGGGAAAGAATGGATTGATAATTGGCTACCAGGCAGGCAAGGACCGTATCTATCTCACCTTGCATTTCTTCTATTCATGCTCTCTTATCCATCTAGTCTGTTACTAGGCTTAGAAACCTTTATTAAGAAATGTTTGCACATAGCAACATAATTACACTTCCACAAAGACTTTTGTTAAATTGAGATTAAATATGATTTGTAGTGCATTGGGTTGACTTAAAGTATCAGTAGTTTTTATGTCTTTTTACCTAAGCATTAAGGAATTAAGTTCTGTTTTGCCTACTGACTCTTGCTGAAGTAGTATAGATTCAGGTGAAGTAATGAGTATTCTCACAACTTTTAACTATTACTTCCAGATTTCCTAAACTAGGCCTGGATTGTTTGTGAACAAGAAACATGGAAGGCAGGGTGTATGATATGACTATTTTTTCTGGTAGATGTCCCTCTGAGGTTACAGTGTACAGACAATCTCTGGGCTCCTTGGTGGACCGCTGGGCTACAAGAACTTGGCAATGGAGTAGGAGAGATGGTGGCAGGCAATTCTTCTCTGGAGACAGAGACAAAAACATTTTCTACACGTCTACTCAGAAGGCCGGCCTCATTTGTCTTGAATCCAGTGTGTCTTCTAAGGAAACTCCAAGATGAGTAGAGTCTTGTTGCTAGAAGATGCGTCCAGATTTTGACAGGCCTCCACGGGAAGTGCATCTCCATATTCTACATATTTTAACAACCAATACAAGTCCTGATTTTTTAAAACCTTTAAATTATTTTTACTAGGGCAGTCTTCAAACTTGATCCCAGTGTCAACCCAGTTCCCTCTAATAGCCATCCTCTACCATGTAAAACAAATAATTTTTAAGAAACACTAATAGCCAATTAAACTCTTTACAGTTGAAAAGCCAAAAATTTTTCATCAATGTATAATTCGAATAATCACTTCAAGAGAATGTAATTACAACTTCCAAATATTTCTAATGGCCAAAAAACCATCAATAGAAAACTATTGCAAAGTTTCCTGTTGCAGGCATATTGGGTCTTAAGGGAATGTTCAGGAATTTAATCCAACATATCAAAATCAATAAAAACAGACTTTTATATGCTCTTTTCTGATGGAATATTTTCAAGCTCGGCCTGCTTTGAATGTTTTTGGGATACAATACAAAACACACTGGAGGCTTTCCCTTCTCTCCCTCCTGTTCTCTTGTAGCATGGGGTCTCACCTGACTGATAACTCTTATCAGAACACATCAGTGTGTTAAAAAGAATTATTTTATAGCTATAAAGAAGTGTCTTCTTTTCTTTTGTAAGTTAAGGTAAGAACTCTGCTTTAAAATGTAGGTTTTATTATTCTTTAGGTATAGTGAGAACAACAGATCAGGAGATGATTGCCATTGTAAAGCTAGTCTGCTACTCAGTTTCAAAAGGAGGGATGCATCATGCCTTGAAGGACCACACAGAGAAGCACCTGGGTTGGTCAGGAGGCAGAGAGAGAACGGCGGAAACGTAAGCAAGAGCCTTTTGCTGTGGTTTCCTTGGGAAAGAACAGGCAAAGGAGGGTGAGCAGGGTTAGGACTGGCTAGTTCAAATAATTTCAGCAAGCTCTGGGGCACAGAGACTGTCTCTAGTTGTCTGGGTACCTGGCCCTGAGGTGTTTAGGACAGATGGATACTGGCCCAGAGAGTGAAAACCTTATGAGAGCCAGATAAAGGACCTGATTGGGGTGTGGTCTCAGAATTGGTTTATTTGCATAAGAAAGGCATACTCGGGGTTAGTCTTTCCTATCTCTAGGAATTGGCTAGCCTTGGAAGGGTCAGTCTCTTTGGGGAGAGCAAAGCCCAGATGCCAAAGCATTAGAAATACAGAAAATTAAAAGGCATGACTAATACAAACTAACACACCCAAACAGGAATAGACAGATTACTTAGTATCATTTTGCCAAATTTGGTGTTCACCTGGTTAGTCCACTAGGAACAGCAATCTCTTGACATGAAATGTACCTCTACGAATTCTAAGACCTCTGCCAGCAAACTCCAGAAAGGTTCTGTTTCATTTGTTTTTGTTTTTTAAATTCAATACGTTAAAACAGCAAAAGGTTTGGAAATAACTGAATCCTCTTTATCAAATAACTAGGTACATTTTACTTGTCCTACACAGCTATGTATTATTTGGTTAGAGTCTAACAGTAACTGTTTCCACATTAGGGTTCTGATAGAATCCTTAACTAGGCTAGAATTATTAAAGAAATTTTAGCTTTGTACATTCGCCATTCCCCTTTAGTTGGAATCATCTTCTGGCACACAAAAGTTAATATATAATTGTTAAATGAATTAATAAATGATTAAGTCACCTGAACTCATCGGCAGAATTTTCTTCAGATTCCCTAAGTGCCTTTTACACTGTTTCCAATATGATTTTCATAATAAGGAAATTCAGGAAAGAAGAGTAAAATATGCTGATTATTTTGCTCAAACAAAAGCTGAGTCTTCTGTCACTTAAAAATATCCATAACCAGCCATGCCCTTATAAGCAAACATAAAATGTGGCAAGGAACATATATAAATTGGATAACAATTCAGTTCCAGCTGAACTGGCAAAACTGTCATTCATAACGTCCTGCTCCTTGAGTCAGTGGCAATGCGCAGAGGGATCAAAGAACATTTAGCAGATGGATATGATAATTTATCAAATTAGAATAGATCAACATGTGCTAAAAATAACCTGTGATCAGGGAAGGCAACACCTTAGAAATGTGACATCTTTCCCTTGTAATATTTCTTCTTTTGATTTTTAAACATCAAGGAAAGGAGAAAGCATGCAAATGGTGTTTCAGTGGAAATGGAATTTTCTTACTCTCCCTATTTAGTTTCTCCCATCCAGTTACTGGAATTTACCACAGGAATTTATTGTGTGATAAATATGGAACTTCAAAGCAGTGGGGGAGAATGACTGAGTTGACAACAGGTATTAGTACATCTAAATAGCCATTTGGAAAAAAAAAAAAAAGGTTATCCTTTACACCAAAATAAATTCTGGAAGAATTGAAGATTTAGATGTAAAATATGAAACTACATGCATGCTAGAAGAAGGCTTTGGTGTGCTGGCTTGCACACAGGGGATGCTACACCCACCATGTTCCTCAACAGCCATGAAATGGCACCTTGCTACTTGAGAGGTGCCTAGGCTTGGTGATAATTGCTGCAGTTATACCAGAAGGGAGGTGTCAAAAGTGGTCCTTCCTCTGCACCATCTGCCCATTACCCTCTATGCCTTTCAGGCACCAAAGCTCCTGAGATGAAGGAAAGCAGAGAAGGTATAAATGTAAATCACCAATTTCTTTTTTAATTCTAAAGCTGATGCTTTTTATTTTATCCTAGGGCCAGACAAGTATCGGGAGAAAATTACAGACTGATTTCTTGCTCTTAACTCTCCTGATTCCCAAGTCTGACACGTGATTGAAGTTTCAAAGTGACCTCACTGTCTCTGGTATCTTCAGGTTTCTGGTCTGTGATTTCCATTGGTGTGACAAGGGAATGAGACACTGTCAGCTGTGCCCTGGCCCTTCTGACTTGTTGTCAGACTAGACTGAAGCAATTTCAAAAGCTCTCAAGGGGTGTGTGCTTGGTGGGGAGCAGGAGGGCTTCAATTGGAAAACTTTTCCTTTAGGGTCTGAGGATTCTTTCTTCTTTGTCACTTCCTTTTCCTCTAGCTAATTTCTTTATCCTGAATTCCTCCCCTCCCATGACCTCCCATACCACCACACACCATCCTCTGACCTGGATGAAAGAAACACTTATGTCATTCACGCTAGGTTTCTCAGACTGGCAGCCTGTTTGGAGCAATGTGCAGTGTTCCTAGCAACAGATTAAGGCACATTCACAGCACTTCAAAAGCCTGCAGGCATTGAAAAATCACAGAGGACTACCTAGTTATATTTGGAACTTCTACTTTGTGGATTTGTATTAGCTAAGAAACCCAGAGAAGTTTTTAAACATTTTTTTCTTTTGGTTTATTTTTAATAGAAACTTGGAAGCTATAACCAGGTTTCTAAAACAGTCGTGATGAACTTAATCAAGGAACTGAGAATGAAGGCCAACTGTGTCTATGCTGAGATTTAAAAGTAGGGCATATAAAGTTCACTGGCAGTCACAGGAAGGTGATTTTAATTATCGGGAATATTTTGTATTCATTAAGAACTCAGGCACTAGGGTCAGCTAGACCTGTTTTAAAATCCATGAACAAGTTGTTTGTGGGAAAGTTATTTAACCTTCAGTTTGTAGTAATATTAGCATAAATCACAAATATTAAGGTTAAAATGATAAAATATGTGTGTGAACTTGTTTTTAGTAGAAGAAATAATCAAAAAGCTAATCCATATAAATGGGTAGCGAGATATTTTAGCAAATAGAATTGTCACAATTTTGTGGAGTAATGAGTGTTTTCTAGATCTGGCTAAAGCTCAATGTTGGGAAAAGTTATCAGAGAGAAGAAGGAAAAAAATAATGAGAAGGAAAAGAAGCTATATCTGACTATCCCAGAAGGGAGATCTGATTATCATTGTATGTAACCTCCCTCCATGAGGCTTAATACCATATCTTATAACAGGTGCTTACTTATGTTTGAAGAATGAATTAAAAAAAGGAAGGAGTGAGACCATAACCATAATGGTGGAGAGAACTGGATGGTTGTACAAAAGAACCTCCAGGATGTTCTCTCTGAAGTGTACTGTGTTAGATTTATCTACAATGATAAAAAAATAAAATAACAAACCAAGATACGTTAGTTACACAGTATGTTCTTTATCACAGTCCATAAAGAAGAGGGCTGAGAAACCAGCATTCTTTGAACATACAAAGGAATGACACACCTTTTAAATCAGAGAGAAAGAGACCTGTGAAGTCAGCATGGTTTCTGGTAGAAGTCAAGAGGTGACCCCAGAGCCCAAACTGGAAAGACCACTGATCTTAAAGAAATGTTAAAATTGGAGGAGACCCTCAACATAGGGGAGCTGTTGGCATTTGGTGAGTGGCAAAGATTTATCATCTCTGGCTTTGCTTTATATAGTTTCCCCATGCCTTGCCCATTAAATGCCAATAACTCCCTCCATTTATGGTGAAAAGTCAAACACTCCTACACTTTTCCAGACATCCCTCCAGGGAGCGGTACCACCCCTAGTTGGGAACCATGGAGAGCATAAAAAATAGGATGAACCGTATTCAGAAGTGTAATGGCTAAGTATCATAATCAAGAACTTCACATCCTTGACTTTCCTGGATCTTGGAAGCTTGTGTTTTACTCTTTTAAAATGAAAGCAAAAGTCTTGAGTAATTTGTCATTTTGCTGAGGAGTGTGTTTGAATCATGTTTGGAATGAGACTGATTTGTACGGACCCATCATTTAGCTAGTGAGTGAGATTAGTTTATTTCATTCTTTCTTACACCTTCACATAAAAATCTGTGTGGGTTATTTTTTCTACTTGTATTCATTGCAAATTTAACAACTCTCATAGTGTGATTTAAAAACAAAAACAGAACAGCTTTGTTTCATTGTTGAAAAATGGCTTCAAAAAGAAAAGCAATGTGTAGGGCTTCTAATGAAGCACAAAGGATGTGAAGACGTAGAAATAAATGGGAATTCATAGACAAGAGCAGTTTTGAATAAATGATGGAATGCAAAATTGGCAGTACTGATGATCTATGTCAAAATGAGTCCACCAAATGTGCAATAAAGCAACAGTGACAACAACAAAAATTTGCAAAATTGTTTTAATGCCTTTATCATTTATTTTTGGTCTATGTTTATAGGATTATTAAGGGGCCACTCCAAGTTTTCAGTTATGTTGTAATTTCTGAAGGAAATTTATACACTATAGAAACATTCGAGAATTTAGAGATTCACAAAAGTCTGAAGATATGTCCTTTGAGTGCTAAGAGTCAAGTTTGTTGACTCCTGAGGGAAACTAACAACAGAGACCACGGACAGTAGATTTAACCTGTTTTATGATTAACGCCTGTAATGACGGTAGGACCAATCCAAGCTTTCGTCTTAGGCAAACCTGAGAAACGTGACCCACGCCTTTGCATTACCTCATCTGTGTGTGGAATGTTGCCCTCACATTCTTCACACTGTACTAAGTTTAGTGGTGCACGGAAATGTTCGTTTGTGTCAGAGAGGAGGAGAAAGAAGAGGTG
This sequence comes from Hippopotamus amphibius kiboko, assembly GCF_030028045.1. Lineage (NCBI taxonomy): Eukaryota > Metazoa > Chordata > Mammalia > Artiodactyla > Hippopotamidae > Hippopotamus > Hippopotamus amphibius. The sequence continues at coordinate 56,021,432 of NC_080188.1, forward strand.
TCAGGGAAAAGTTGTTAATACTAAATCTGCATTACTTTCCTAAGGCTGCTGTAACAAAATTCCACAAACTGGATGGCTTAAACAACAGAAATGTACCAGCTCACAGTTCTGGAGGCGAAAAGTCTAAAATCAAGGTATTGGCAGGTCAATGCTCCCTTTGAAGGCCCTGGGAACAGATCTGTTCCAGGCCTTAGCTTGTAGATAGCCATCTTCTCCCTGTGTCTTTACAGCATCTTCCTTCTGTGAGTATCTGTCTCTGTGTCCAAATTTCCCCTTTTTGTAAGGATACGAGTCATGTTAGATTATGGCCTACCCTACTGACTTTAACTTTGTGATCTCTGTAAAGGCTGTTTCTATTTCCAAATAAGTTCACATTGGGAGGTGTGGAGAGTTAGAACTTCATCACATCTTTTTTGCGGGGGACACAATTCAACCCATAACATGGGCTCAAGTGAGGTGATGATAAGGAGAATTCAGAGTACGAGACTGGCTGTCTTCACGCTGTTCAGTGTGGTCAGTGGCTCAGTAGCATCAGTATCACCTCAGAGCTGGTCAGGAACGCAGATCCTCCAGCCTGCCCTGGGCCTACGGAATCAGAATCTGCATGTTTTCCTAGATCCCCAGATGTTTCATTTATACGGGAAAGTTTGAGAGGAGCTACTCTAGCTCATAGAATAAAAGCCCCATTCTCAAATGCCAAGAAGGAGGATAACAAAGAACAAAGTTTATCTGCAGAGGCTTCACTAATATGTGCAGTTAGCAAGTATAGGCCACCATTCCAGCACAGCTATGGCACAGTTGTTTATAAAGGGGATATTGATCTCTGGATATAGTTTTAGGAGTTAAGTTTCAATGATCGTTAATTTCCTTTACTGTAGATTATCCCTTGAGAGTGAACTCAGAAGATCATCACATATAGAGAAAGCTCAAATTCTTTCTCCTACATTAACTTTGCTTGTATACATTGCTTCTTTTCTGCCAACCTGGTCTATAATTTAAGTTGACTCAGCTAGCTGAGACATACAACTTAATTCTGAAATAAAGTCCATTGAGGGAAAAAAAATGCTCCTAGTATTAGGGAAAAGGCATTTGAGTTTATTGCACCATCTTCTAAGTGATTAAAAACATGCGAGCTCTTGTTCACTTTCTTCTGCCTTTTCTGTCCCATAACCTTTCTGCTCCCCTAAAAATGTAATTCAGCCAGAAATTGTGTCTATGTTACAAGAAGACAAATAGAAAGATAAAACTTGAAAATGAAAGAGGCGTAATTAAACTTGCCCTGGAGTCAACTTAGGCAAATGCTTATAACAGCAGAGGAATGAATACTGCTTCCTGAGATGAACTCTGAGGGCATGGTGCTCACGGAGTTGGGGACTCTAAGTGACGTATAATTGTCCACAGGTTTAAAATATGTTCAGGAGGAATCTACTCCCCTAAAATCCAGGATGTCAGCAAGTATGCAACATGAACTGTATTCTGATTCCATTGAAACTGACACACTGTGGATAATATTGTAGATAAATGTCCCTACATGAGGATCAACCTTTGTAACTGGAAATTAGACAACTCTTGATAATGCTTGTGCCATCTTTTCTTGAGATTTATATTTGGCTTAGGTACCTAGAGAGGTGTTAGTATTTTGAATGTTAGCTTTATCTATATATTAAGTAGTAAAACCATATTTTGAGAATGTGCTAGTGGCATCATTTAATTTTCTTGATCATCTTTTCTGTTAGCTTTCTTTATTGGATTTGAAAAATGTCAAAAAGTATAGTGAACATGTATTGCTACTGTGTGCCACCACTTTCCTAAGTGCTTTACCTACTTAAACACTTTTAACTCTTATAACAATGTCATAAATTACAGGTGAGAAAACTGTGCAGATGAGGAATATTGTGCAGATAAGGAAATTGAAGCGGAAAGAGGTTAAATATGTTGTCATGTCAATCAGTGTCAGAGCCAGAATTCCAGATCTGATCCCAGATCGCATGTGCATAGCCACTGTGGATACTGCCTCTCGAGAGAGACGAGTAATCATTCTGAATATCTCATTAACAGGCCAAAATAACTACTTTAAGATGTGTTTTTAAAACCTCTTTTATTGCACAATTATTACTGCAGATGTGCCTCCTCTTTCAGGGGGTTGGGATTGTGTCCTTCCTCAGGTGATGTGTTTTAGGCACATTTCCTTTCAGCTATACACCAAATAAAATGCTTTTTATATCCTCCCTCCATCACTGTTTTCACACCCCCTCCATTTACCTGCCGTCTCCATGCACCTGTTGTCTTCTTTATTTACACGAGGATGCACCTTGGATGTTCTTGCTTTTCCTTTCCTTGTTTCTGCCTCTGGCTGAACTGAGTTCCTCACTTTTCCTTATTGCCGTTGCTCTGGTCTATATGCAGTTCTAATAAAAAGTGTAGATCAGTTGCCACAGTCTGGGCATTGTCCATGGCATTCACAGGAACAGCTAATTACCTTAGATGGCATCTAATAAATGTTTGACGTTTGCTTAATTCCAGAGGGAAGGGAAACACGACAATGGCAGTGAACTAAAATGGTAGCTACTCCCATTGCTTTGGGAAATCGTAATGAAATAGAATAGACTCAATAGAAATAATTGCACAAATTATCTTTAAACATGAAAAATAGCCATTTGTAAGCATGTATTATTTGACATAGTCCTTGCTTCCAAGGACCTTTCTCAAAGAGGAAAGTGTCTATATTGATTAGAATTTGGACATCAGAGGATAGAGACTTACTAATGGTTCACACCTTTTATCAATATTATTTACTCAAATTTGAATCCCTGATAACGGTGTTTATGTTCACATTGAATTTCTTTATCATTGCAGATAAAGCATTAAACCTGCATTTGTCTGATTTATGATTCCAACATTTTTGAGAATAAAATAATTTTGAGAAGAAAATAATTTCACTCTGCTGACCACGTAGATGCAAAATAAATACTAATTTTAACTGGAGTTAACTTAGAAGGTATAAAGTATCCTTCTTAAGAAACTCAGTGACCTGTATCTGGCTGGAGAAAACAGAACAAAACAAAACAAAAACCACATGATGGAATAAACTTAAGTAAACTTTGATAAGAAAAAGAAAACTAGGGCCAAGTTCAGAATTACTTAAGGGACATGAGGATCATTTTTTCCTGAATTGCATTTTAAACCTTGCTTTTAAGCAGTAAGCTTGTGTAATTGAAAGCCATGAAGAAAAAGTAAGCCTCAGAGTGGATGTTAGGCCCAAGAGCCACCCAAGGTGTGATGAATGGAGTGGCCCCATGTACAAAGCATTGCAATTGGCCTGTCCTGATCCACAGGTGCCGTAACTCATCCTGTATTATTTTCCATATGATTTGTTTCTCATTCATAGCTGTTGTGTACACAAGGCTTTGAATATTTAGCAGGATTGGACCTGATGGCTATGACTTTGGCTTTGCAAATTGAAAAGAAACCCATAAAATGTGAAATTTTTAAGAGATAAATATTCTACCTGTGATGGACCAATATTATTAGAATACAGCCTCTATGGATGAAAGTTAAAGTATGAATTTGATTTTGTATTGAGACACAGCTTGATGGTGATGGCCCTTAGGTGTTTCAAAGCCATCATGTTACTTGATCAAAAGGAGATTATCCATATTATAAAGTCCCATAAATTAAGGGTAGAAGTAGATGGATAAATACGTTAATTATGTAATTAGACAACATGTATCAATTTGTCCAACATATAACTGCCTAAAATCTTAGGTGCCTTATTTGACTTTTGTCTCTCCTTTTTTGGATTTGGTCTCTTAAGCATTACAAAGATGTTCTAAATGAAGACGTTAAAGTAGCTACCTTAATATCTACAGAGAAATGTTGTTTTGTTTTATTTACCAAAGTTGTTTTGTTTTGTTTACCAAAGTTCCATTTTAGCCTTATCTATTATTAGTGTTTAAATGGGATCTAGAATGATTGTTCAGTAGAATGTTTTCATTCAGTAGAGTGTATTTCTGTATGTTTAGCAGAGTCTGTCTATTAAAAATTTACAGTGTTTCCTGATGAAAACACCCTCCTGACACTGTGACTGTAGAAGTAAGAGTAGAGGAAGTGTCTATTGACTCATTCTATCAATGTGTACATATTGTCACATTTTTAGCAGATAATTTGTGGTCAGAGACCAGATAAAAGAGGAAACTTCTCCCACAATTGACGTTTTTAGTAATTGAAAAAAAGAGAGACAAAGTACACTGTAGTCTCCTGCAACTCGTAAATTCTTATTCTTGAAATGGGTTAGGTTGAGTCTCTATTAATACAGCTCCTAGGAGACAGTGGATCTTTTGCCTTTTTAATAGTGTGAAAAATTTCACTGAACGTCAAATAGGAAGGCGCTATATAACATGGCACAACTTTTTGCATCAGCCACATTGATGCTTTTCCTCAGTCTCTTTTTATACTTATATTTTGTTTACTTATTGGGCAGAATTTCAGGTCAAATTGTTAAGCAAGGATGCTTACATTCCTTACTCTAATTCAAGTTTATATCTCAAACTGAAAATTGCATGAAATTTGTGAAGAGGAACTTCCTTTTCAACTTATAAAATGTTACTAAAATGATTTTCAAATGTGACAAGAAGAAGGGATCTTGTAATTCCCTTCTTTTTCCTAGTGAATTCAGTCATGCTAGCACAATCTTTTACTTCATATTGCTTCATACTCTTGACAGAAAATGTATTGCAAAACTTTCTGCTGTAATTAATTTTATGTCAGCTTTAAGACAAATTATATTTGGTTAATATGAATGAGAAACCATTTTAAATATTCAAAAACTATCCTTTTAAGCTCTGTTGAAATAAGTACACGTTTTTCAACATTGGTATAAATTTGGTTAAAATTTGTAGTTTTCAAAATGCATGCCTGTGTGCTTTTCAGTACAAATTTTGACATCCAAATTATGTTATTTACTTAAAATAAGAAATATGGCTAGATTTTTAAACCCCAAAATCAACTACTGATGCATCCTATTTTAAACCAATATACTGCTTTGCAGAGTTTCCTATTTCTATCAGGTGGGTAAACATAGAAGATGTTATTTTTATTTTTAGCAATCATTTCACATGATTTCACATTTTTCAAGACAATTTTTAAAGGAGGAAGTAGTGATGGAAAACTTCTTTTTTTAGATTCTTTGAGCAACAATAATTTGAGGCTTGTGTGTCATTGAGATGATAAAAATAATTACACTAGACTTTTATTTACTCAAATACAACCCTATGAAGTGGTCATAGTGTCATATCCATCTCACAGCAAAGGAAACAACTGAGTGTTAGAGGGATGGAATTACTTCCCCAACTATCAAATAGCAGAGTCTGGGTCCAAACTCAATTGGTCTGAAGACCAAAGATGCCAGGAGCTCTTAAATTCTTGCTTAATCAACCCTCCTCAATTCAATTTTATAGCCTGCCAAGGAGCATCCTGCTGGTGACTAGGCCTATTTAACAATGCTGAATGAAATGTGTTCCCTGAATGTGTTTTATACACAAGTGTGCTAGGGTGAGGCCAGAGGAAGAAATTCTCAACACCATTTTACCAGACATTGTTGGCTTTATGTATATTGCCTTACAATATAAAATCTGCTCTATGTATACTGGACTTTCGTGTCCAATTTCATTTGAAGAAAAATTCTAATAAAAAAAGCAAAAATGAACAAATAAAGCTATTGCTATAGTACAATACAATTAATGACGATAACATATGTAGAATGTAATACATGTATGGGGCATATATAAGCCAGAAACTATCCCAAGTAATTCTTATTGTTACCCAATAAGATAAGTTCTGTTATTCTCATTTCATAGATGAGGAAACTAAAGATGTTAAATAACAACTTATCCAAGGTATTGGCTAGTAAAGAGTGTACTTGGAATCAGAACCCAGGAAGTCTGGCCCCAAATCTGGGCTTTTAAACACTATGCTATGCAGCCTCTGGATTGTAAATAATAATAAAAACATTAAAATATTAACAAAATAATAAATAGTTCATATAGTTCTCACTATGTACCAGGCACTATTCTAAGCATTTACACACAAGCCTGCTTATGTGGTCCTTTCCCCGTAGGTAAAAGAGACCAAAGAGAGCAGGAATATGCCTCTGAAACTACTGAATATTTTAGATTTAATAAAAAATGTGTTGCTTGTTGAACATACGTCCCCGTAGGTACTGTACTTGAGTGATATAAGAGGAGATGCATATGTACCCCTCAAGAGGACATTTCAGCTTCTCTTTTGAAATAAATGCATAATTAACATCATTCAGATATCCTGTGGTGTATTCTGTCCCCCAAACCTGACCCCACAGTTGTGTTCAGTGCAGTGGAAAATAGATGGGAGTTTAAGGCCTGTGTTCACTCTATGTGCGCATCAAGCTCTCTCTTTCATCTCTGTGAGTTTAGAGCGTAGACGCTGGAGTCAGGACGTCTCGATTCAAATCCTGACTCTGTCCCTGTTACCCAGGTGACACTGGGCAAGTTACTTAACCTGTTTTTCTCACTGGCTGCATCCACAGATTGGAAGGATTAACATTAGATACATCCGAGGGCTATGGCAGGACCAACCAATGTAAAACATTTTTGTTGTTGTTATTACAAGACAATAAACGAAGTCCTCCTGGTCTTTGAAATGTACAAAACATAATGAAATTGCCACTTTACCTCAATCGGGTCCCATAAAATGAGGAGCAATAAAGAAAAACAAGTCAATTATTCCACGGTCATGAGTTCAACCCATGAGGAGAACTGGCAAGGCACGTTATATACACATTGGCTGTGGCAAAAATAAGTCAACATTGTTTGTAAAAGGCCTGTGATGTCTGGATTACCAGCTGTCTGGAAAAAGGAGAACATAGCTTCCCTTTCTGTTTAATGTGGTCTGCCAGCCAGCTGGCATTAGGGGAAAAGGAAGGGAGCTCATGTTGATTGAGTGACTGTGCCAAGTGCATTGTGTAACTTGTCTCATTTGGTCCTCCCAGCTCTTTGGTAGGGTGGTATCAATACCGCTGATGCACACGTGGAAGACAGACTTAGGGAGGTCAAATAACCCAGCCAAAAACCCACAGATAGTAAATGGGATTTTGACTCCAAATTCAGTCAGGCCATGCCATTGACTGTTTTTTGTTTTTTGTTTTAATTGAAGTACAGTTAGTTTGCAATGTTGTGTTAGTTTCTGGTGTACAGCAAAGTGATTGTTATACATACATATTCTTTTTCATGTTATTTCCATTATGGTTTATTACAAGTTATTGAATATAGTTCCCTGTGCTAAACAGCAGGACCTTGTTGTTTATCTATTTTATATATAGTAGTTTGTATCTGCTGATCCCAATCTCCTAATTTATCCCTCCCCCACTTCAGTCCCCTTTGGTAACCGTAAGTTTGATTTCTATGGCCATTGACTGCTCTTGATAATGCTAAATATACTCACTGTTGAGCAGCTGGAATTAACAGTATAAAATAAAAAATTTCACATTAAGAAATACCACATGTCACATTAAGATATTTCAAAATTGTATAATCGTGTTGATTTATAAATTACCTCTACTTTTTTTCTTCATCCATAATTTACTCAAAAGCTTCTTGTGCCTTTCACTTCAATTTTTGTTCTCTCCCTTTATAATTTTTCATATTTCTTCCTTATTAGTAAGGTAAAAATGGGAAATTGTGGAAGGGATGAATATTATGTACCAAAGTAAGAAAGTTTAAATGTGTGAAAAAATTAAAATGCATAGGGTTAAAAGTACACTAGACTTCTTTCTTATAAGTATTCATAAGAAATGAACTCATGGACAAAGTGATAAATTTGTCATTATTGAGTCGAATATGCAAGTTGCCATTAGAATTTTTATGACTGCTTTTAAGTTTTTAAAGGATTAGATTGATGGTACAGTAAGATTTTCTATTTAGGTTAATACTGCCATTAAAATGCTAGATTAGTCAGATAGCTCTTTTATTTTCTCTATACATCTTATAACATAAAAGTAGATTAATAGAATTAAAACTGCATCATTTGTCAGGAAACCTGCATTCTAGATCTATGTTCTATTATTATCTGTGATTTACAGGTAAGGAAAAGTTAAATGGCTAGTAAGCGGCAGAGCTAATATCTAAACTCAAGATGCAAATAACAGAAGATCCAAAGGAGACTCATGATAAGAAAAAATGTTAGTACATTCATAAATTTGGACTTGAAGTCTTTTGACTCATCCATTGTAGATCAGAAGGCAGTTGGTGGTTTTTATTCATTCTCTGAATAATGTGCAATTTCTTAGCTAATAAGATAATCAGATTTAAACTAAAGAATACCAATGTTGCTTGACTATTAATTTCAACTGATGGGATAAATCTGAATTTAGAGGTTGGTGTATAATAAAAACAAGAAAAGAAAGGAAGATTCTTTATACATAATGTTATACTGACATTTTAAAATAATTTCTCACCAAATAAATTTGTATATATTCATGGAGAGACATTTTATGGAAAGTATGTTCATTCAAATCTAAACCTTTCTTATGAGTCAACATTTCTCATGTGATTTTTGTTAATACTCAGAGGAAAAATTTTTTAACATGCTTTGTTTTGTAGAATTAATAGTGCGATATTGAATATGACATGGAAGATATTACAGTGTTATAAGATTTTTAAAATATGCAATTGTAATTAGAGTAAACTTCAGTTGTTTTCAGGATAAAAATTGTTCTACATTGTTTTGCACTCCTACAATGGACATAAGATGTGTATGTGAGTGTACACACATGCACAGGAGTGTGCAAATATGTGTGTGCAAGTATTGTGCAAGTTGTTTTTGAGCAGGGTGGAGCAGGGGATGTATGTACTGATATTCGTCCTTAAAGACAGACCAAAACATTCCATTTTATTAGATTACATATACATTGAACTTAGCATAGTAAGATTTAAAAAACTAAGACCAATAGAGATCAAGTAGCTTGCTAAAGTCACATGGCCCATAAGTGACAGAGTCCCATTCTAACTCGTCTGTCTTCCTCTCAAACTATAGAAACATTAATGTATACATTCATGTAATGCATTACTGTATATCTGTGTACATATTTTGAAACTTGAATACAATATTTGCATTTGCCTCCTTAGGATTTTTCTCTACTTTTCATATTCCCTTTCCTTTCAATACAAGTTTTGCTTAAATGCGCTTGAGACATAGCAGTATTTCTCATCAGCATCCACCTCATTCAGGGAGAAGCAGCAGCACAACCTTCTAAGTTCAATAAATGATAAATGCTGAATTGTGAATTGGAAACTCCCACTTATGTTTATAGAGCTAAGAAAAATTAAGTAAAAAAAATCCAACATTTCCTGTTTGTGGGTATGGGGAGGGTTACACTAGAACTCATTTTTTCTAAATAGCGAAAATTTCAAAGTCATTAGAAAGATTTATTTAGCTACTAAGAAGATGTAAAGATTTGTTGGTGATTATACTTTTTAAAGTAAAAAAATAGAATCTTTTTTACATTTCTGCTTATTATTTCCTTTTTTATGAAATGTTACTGACATTGCTAAAAGGCCAAAAAACAAAGCTGCGTTCTTCCAACACATTGTCTTCACTCTCTGCCTTGCTCTCAGAGAGTTAAGAGGATAGGGAACTCAGCATTTCACCATCACAGGTCAGGATTTTTGATTAATGATGCTTTTTGTTGAGAGATACTACTTTCATATCTTACCTTTTGCTTCGGCTGTAGAATGAGTCAGACAGTACAGATGAGTACTAGTACCCATCATTAGGATTAGGGAAGTGCTTTTTTGAAGTCAACACTTTTATATTTCCTATTGGAGTAACTATAAAACAATCAATTAATTACCACCTAATGGCAATGGGGTCATTCTTACACATCACGATGTGATTATTAACCAGCTTTCACTCTACGCTGTTACCTTGGATAAAGATAATTTGTCAGGATTCCAATACTGTTTCCATCACCGTGCCATGGGTCTCAAAAAAATTGACTTCTGGCCTTTTAATTATGAAAAGCAATAAGCAAACAGCTTTGCACAGTTTGATATCTGAAATATAGTTAAATAGAAAGCTACCCTTAGTCAAAGGACCACCTTTAGAAATATTTCATTATTTATGTTTCAGGATAAGATATCACAGCAAGATTTACAATAGTTTTATGACCATTTCATAGCTTAATTCTTACAAAGTCTAGAATATAATTCAGCCAAAATAAATCTAAATTCATACATTCTTTCGAAAGATCTTAGATGCCAGCTGATTCTAGAAACAAAAGGGGGAATTTTGAGGACACATCCACTTATGAACTATGTTGGGAATTTCTAGATATCATATTTCTACTAAAATTTTCTGAAGTACATGCAAAAAATTCTACCAGTAAATTTTTACAACAATATAATTCTTCAATATATAGATTTTACTCTTCACCTGATCAGCAATAAATTTCTAACAAGAAAGATTAAAGTATCACCTGATTATTTTGAACCCCTAGAAAATTTGCCTGATTTATTTTTTCATTCATTTAACAAATATCTGTTAGTTTGTATTATGTGATAATTACTATTCTGAGTCCTGGGAATATAGCAGTGAATCAAACTGACAAACTCTTTGCCCTCCATAATCTTACATTTTAGACACCAAAAGATATATAATTACAATGTATTATATGTATAAATAATGCTTAATAAAATAAATGTGAAGCATGCCAGGCAGTAGGGCTATAAAGAAAGATATAGCAGAGGAAGAGAAACAGCAAAGAGTGGGTGGAGCAGAGTACTGTTTTCTGTAGGGTTATCAGGACACACCTCTCTGAGGCGAATTGTGAATCACAGCATGAGGGAGGTTGCTGTGTAATGAGCTGGCCAAACAGAGGAAACTGCAGATGGACAGGTTCAGAAGTGGGCGTGTACTTGGCCTCTTGGAGGAACTGCAAGAAAACCAGTTCAGGGAGCAGACGAGGCCAAAGATTAGGGCACACATAGAGTCCCTATTGGCTAAGTACGTGTTGATCTGTTTATTCACAGCATTAGAGCTTAGGGTTCAAGACGTGGTGGTATGTGGTGGGTCACACTGCCAAGGACCCAGTCACCCATCGCTCGAGTCACAGGTTTAGTAGTTTAATGTATGCCAATGCTGCAGAAGAATTATGGGTTTTTTTCAGATGAAGACACCTCACAATAAGTGAATCTAGGTATGTTATACATGATTACATAGTTAGTAAATGGCAGAGCTGGTAGTCTCATCTGTGTTCTGTAACTTTTTTCCTAGTTCACCACACTGTCTCTGCAGTGAGGCTAATCTGCTATGTCCATTTCTAATATTCCAAATCAGCAATACGTGGGCTGACCAATGAAATGTTTCCCATTTGTCAGTTTGTTCATATGAAATACAAAATATCCAAATTTTTATTTATATACAGGAAGACAGTGACATGAAATGATGACCGCCACAGAAATCCTGTCCACGTGAACTGAAATCTCAGCGGCAATATACAATGGTCAGCATTTTCAACATACTTGACAGATGGCATTTTGAATTTACAGAATTGAAAAACCAGAAAATTAATTTCCCATGAACTGAGGACTTGTAAACATTATTTAGATTCAAGGGTCTTTTTAGATACTGGTTCTGGTGTGTTGTTAGCTATGTAAATGTCACCAAAGAAAGAAAAATGATGAGGAGGAAAGTTCTAAGAGTAACATATCGGTCAGCCTTGTCTTGGGGAAATGATTACTTCCCTTGTCCCAACTTTCCCACTTTACATATAAAATGAAGGTGTTATAGAACATTATCTCTAAGTCTTTAAGGCTCCTTGTGGAAAGTTCAAAAATTCTATAAAACTATCCCTTTCTTGCTCCTTTATTTCTCTCTTTTCCCTTAGCCTGCAAAGCCCAGAACCCTCGTAGTTCAGTGACTGTGTCTAAAGTAGAACTGGAGTTTATGTTGAGCCAGTGAGTGAGCTCAGACATCCCGTATGCACTTGGTCCCTGGAGTTCTGCCTCTTGAAATGGTATTTTCGGGGATGACTTCACAATATAGGGAATAGATACTCAGCCATGCTTGTCATTAGCTCCAGCACCTAACAGGCAGTATTTCTAAGAGAAAAACAACACTTGATACCTTTAAAGTTCTGGGGTTACCCTAAGAACAAGGGACTATTTTGTTTTTCAGATCTTTATTTGAATATAATGGCTTTACACTGTTGTGCAATTTCCACTGTACAGCAAAGTGAATTGGCTGTGTTTATACATATATCCCCATATCCCCTCCCTCTTGAGCCTCCCTCCCACCCTCCCTATCCCACCCCTTTAGTCCATCACCAATCATCAAGTTGATCTCCCTGTGTTATGCAGCAGCTTCCCACTAGCTATTTTACTTTTAGTAGTGTGTATATGTCAGCGTTACTCTCTCACTTTGTCTCAGCTTCCCCTTCCCCTCCCCCACCATGTCCTCAAGTCTGTTCTCTACATCTGCATCTTTATTCTTGCCCTGTCACTGGGTTCATCAGTACCACTTTTTTAGATTGCATATATATGCATTAGCATACATAATTTGTTTTTCTCTTTCTGGCTTACCTCACTCTGTGTGACAGACTCTAGGTCCATCCACCTCACTACAAATAACTCAATTTCATTCCTTTTTATGGCTGAGTAGTATTCCATTGTATGTATGTGCCACATCTTCTGTATCCATTCATCTGTTGATGGGAATTTAGGTTGCTTCCATGTCCTGGTTATTGTAAATAGTGTTGCAATGAACATTGTGATACATGTGTCTTTTTGAATTACGGTTTTCTCAGGGTATATGCCCAGTAGTGGGATTGCTGGGTCATATGGTAGTTCTACTTTTAGTTTTTCAAGGAACCTGCATATTGTTTTCCATAGTGGCTGTACCAATTTACATTCCCACCAACAGTGCAGGAGGGTTCCCTTTTCTCCACACCCTCTCCAGCATTTATTGTTTCTAGATTTTTTGACAATGGCCATTCTGACCAGTGTGAGGTGATACCTCATTGTGGCTTTGACTTGCATTTCTCTAATGAATAGTGATGTTGAGCATCTTTTCATGTGTTTGTTGGCCATCTGTATGTCTTCTTTGGAGAAATGTCTACTTAGGTCTTCCTTCTATTTTTGGATTGGGTTGTTTGTTTGTTTGTTTATATTGAGCTACATGAGCTGCTTGTATATTTTGGAGATTATTTCTTTGTCAGTTGCTTCATTGGCAAATATTTTCTCCCATTCTGGGGGTTGTCTTCTTGTCTTATTTATGGTTTCTTTTGCTGTGCAAAAGCTTTTACGTTTCATTACGTCCCATTTGTTTACTTTTGTTTTTATTTCCATTATTCTAGGAGGTGGGTCAAAAAGGATCTTGCTTTGTTGTATGTCATAGTGTTCTGCCTGTGTTTTCCTCTAGGAGTTTTATAGTGTTTGGCCTTACATTTAGAGCTTTAATCCATTTTGAGTTTATTTTTGCATATGGTGTTAGGAAGTGTTCTAATTTCATTGTTTTACATGTAGCTGTCCAATTTTGCTGGCACCACTTACTGAAGAGGCTGTCTTTTCTCCATTGTATATTCTTGCCTCCTTTGTCAAAGATAAGGTAACCATATGTGTGTGGGTTTATCTCTAGGCTCTCTATCCTGTTCCATTGATCTGTATTTCTGTTTTTGTGCCAGTACCATACTGTCTTGATCACTGTATTCAACACCCATTTATGATAAAAACTCTCCAGAAAGTGGGCATAGAAGGAAACGACCTCAACACAATAAAAGCCATATACAATAAACCAACATCATTCTCAATGGTGAAAAACTAAAAGTATTCCCTCTAAGAACAGGAAGAAGACAAGGGTGCCCATTCTCACCACTATTATTCAACATAGTTTTGGAAGTTTTAGCCACAGCAATCAGAGAAGAAAAAGAAATAAAAGGAATCCAAATTGGAAAAGAAGAATTAAAATTGTCACTCTTTGCAGATGACATGATATTTTACATAGAAAATCCTAAAGATGCTACCAGAAAACTACTAGTGCTAATTGACCAATTTAGTAAAGTAGCAGGATACAAAATTAATGCACAGAAATCTCTTGCATTCCTATACACTAACCACAGAAAATCAGAAAGAGAAATTAAGGAAACATTCCCACTTACCATTGCAACAAAAAGAATAAAATACCTAGGAATAAACCTACCTAAGGAGGCAAAAGACCTGTAAGCAGAAAACTATAAGATATTGATGAAAGAATTCAAAGACGATACAAAGAGATGGAAAGACATACCATGTTCTTGGACTGGAAGAATCAACATTGTAAAAATGACTATACTACCCAAAGCAATCTACAGGTTCAATGAAATCCCTATCAAATTACCAATGGCATTCTTCATGGAAGTAAAACAAGAAATTTTACGATTCGTAAATCCCGAATAGCCAAAGCAATCTTGAGAAGGAAAGACAGAGCTGGAGGAATCAGGCTCCCTGACTTCAGACTCTACTACAAGGGACTATTTACTGGACCTTTTGCTTTTCAAGGTCCTAGCTTTCTGTTAACTTTGTATTGTTCTTAAAGCAGTAGTACCAGGTGACCAGGTGTCATCTCCTTTGTGTGAAGCCTACTGTTATCACTCCTGAGGACTGCAACTAATATCTAACATTAGTGGGCCTCTTTCCATTTTGAAAAACAATATTCTATGCACCATCTCATGTAATATTCACAGTAGCTCTATGAGTTTGTATCAAATGACTAGCCCAGTATGGTCAAACATTATTTGTACATGTGTGTCTGTAGGAAAGTGAGAGACATGGAGCCAAAGACCAACTATGTCCTTCAGACTCTAAATCTACTCTTTCTTCTCTAAACCACAGAAAATCTAAATCTGAAATGTTGGAACCAAACTTGACTGAGGTACCCAGGAAAAAAGGCTCTGTGAAATTAAGCCTAGACATACTGATCCTATATTTGAGTGAGAGTGATCAAATATAGGATCACCATGTCTAGGCTTTATTAGACAGAGTCTAATAGCCTACATGAAGAATCTGAGACTTCCATGATGTTTACATTCTGTGTAGAAAAGTGGGATGCTGAGAAATTCCTCATTCGTTCAGCCTGGCTTTGAGTCGGCCTCTAGAATTGATGTGCTGTTCACGCACAATTCTTTCATGGCCATGTGTTTAGATTTCTCTTGAGTGCAACCTGGGAGTGGAATTGCTGAGTAATTTACTAAGTGCATTTTTAACTATGTGAGAAATTGACCAACTGTTTTCCAAATGATGTGCACCATTTTTTTGTTTATATTCTCACTAGTATGTATGAAAGTTATGGTTGCTTCACATCTTTACTACCACTTGGTAGTGTCAGTTTAAAAAAAAATGATTATTCTAGTGAGTACTTAGTGGAATTTTACTGTGGTTTTAATTTGATTTTCTCTGATGATGAATAACATTGAATATCTGTTTATGCACTTTTTGGCCTTTCATATATCTTCTTTTGTTTACTGTTTACGTATTTTGGTAATTTATTTTAAGGAGCTTATTTTCTTCTCATTAATGTTGCATGAATTCTTTATATATTGTGGATAGAAGTCTTATATCAGATAGATATATGTATGGTGAATATTTTCTCTCAATATGGAGCATGCCCTTTTGTTCACTTAACCATGTCTTTCTAAGAATAAAAGTTTAATTTTTCTTTTTAGGTTTATTTTATTATTTATTTATTTATTTTTAGCTGCATTGGGTCTTTGTTGCTGCTCACGGGCTTCCTCTAGTTGTAGAGAGCAGGGGCTACTCTTCATTGCGGTGCAAGGGCTTCTCATTGCAGTGGCTTCTCTTGTTGCAGAGCACAGGCTCTAGAGCGCAGGCTCACTAGTTGTGGCACACAGGCTTAGTTGTTCTGCACCATGTGGGATCTTCCTTGACCAGGGCTCGAACCCATGTCCGCTGCATTGACAGGCAGATTCTTAACCACTGCACCACCAGGGAAGCCCCAAAAGTTTAATTTTGATGAGTTCCAATTTACAAATATATCAATGCATTAGATCAGATGAAATGAAAATATAGCTATTATTTACTAGAAAAACTGTGTGTACAGAATGACCTTATTTTGGTTGAAAGTACCTTTATGTAGATAGATATAGACAGATTTGCAGAGATAAAGATCTGATGTTTTAATTTTTTTAGTCTTGCTTATCAGTACTTAATTTTTACAATGCATGTGTCATGCTTTTGTAATAATCAAAGGATTTTTTTAAGAAATCATGTAAAATAAGCTAAAGTACCTTCTTGTTCTTCCCTTCCATATCTACTCTTAATAAGCTCTCAACGTTTTAGTACATTTTTCTATGACTACTTTTATGTATACTCATAATATTTCAAAAAATATGATGATATTGTACTTTTTGGCAACTCAGCTTTTTAAAAATTTAACAAACCATGCACATTTCGTAGGTTTAGATACATCAAAACGTATTTATTATTCCCCTTTTGCTGGATACATAGACTGTTCCCTTTTTTTGTTGTGGTATTATAAGTGATGTCTTAATTAGCATTCTGGAATGAACATGTTTAAGAAATCAACACTCAACAAGTATTTATTGAGTATTTGAGCCTGGCTCTGTTCTAGACACTGAGGATACAGTAGTGAGCAAAGCAAACTTTCTGCTCTTCAGGAAGTTACTAGTACAGGGTAATGAGCAAAACGATTAGCAAGAACAAGCTTCTTTGATGTTTCAAGTCTGTGAGGAAAGCAGAACAAAGGTGATTTCATAAATATTTATTTTCATTTCACAAGCTACAAGAAAAAATAAAAAGCTTGTCATGAATACAAAGGAAATGCATAATGTAACAAGTAAGATTACCAGAATACTCTCTCTCTGGAAACATGGGAATGCATTGCATATATTGCATTTCTCACTGTTCCTTTATTTAGGAATAAGAAAAGTATGGGTTATAAATTCAAATTAATTATCATGACCAGTTATTACATACATATGCTATTGTATATGTATATATATTTCCTAGAATCCATTTACTCTCCCTCTTAAAACTTCATTTCCTATTCAGAAATTATCTCTGTGCTGTTTTAGTGGTAGGAAGATTCTAGGTTTACACCTTTTCTTAAAGAAGTGGAAGACGTTCGATCCTTATTGCCTCAGTCCAATAGAGACAGAGAATAGTCATGTGGATTTATTTTGACCAATTTGGTGCTTTCTTTCAGTTGTAAGATACACAGGATAGAGAGAAATAGTTGGAAAGTTCACATTTGAACAGTAATTGCAGAGGAAGCCATAGAAGCTGGTTACTGTGGTAGGCTGAGTACTGTGCCACTGGATCTCTGCTTTTCATTCTTATTTAGTTACTTTTCTAGCTCTCTGAAGCTCTGAAGCCTAATCCTTAGCCTTCCATTGATTTCGAGCTCATAACGTATTCTAATAATTATCTTTTTGATTAAATTAGTCATTTTTTAAAATCCCTTTTGCTTGCAACTAAGAGCTTTAAGTGGAATGAATATTACTTTTTTTTTTTTGCAAATATTACTTTTAACTTTTTCTTCAGTGCCTACCACAAAAGTTCTCCCTTACCACAAAAGTTGTGAGAAATATAGAATAAATAGAACAGACACATAGAAACATGCCCATCTTCAGTTAGACATTCATTTATGTAACATTCAGAAAATATTATTAAATGCCTGCTGTACAAAGCCCTGCACGAAGCTTTGGGGAGCCAGGGAGACAACTCTAGCAGTATAGTCATTTATGAAACAAGAGCAAGGCAACAGGAGTACGTTAGTTGGTCTTCAGACCCCTGAGCTCACATTAGATGACCAGTGCCCGCATATATGGTATTTTACTCAATTGATACTCCTTTACTATTTATTTAAGCCAGTTTATTATTCATAATGATGTTTTCTACCACTTCGTTTTGAAATTCCTCACTTTTTCGATAACAGGATACCAATACATGGTGCCTGTGGTAATCAGATCTTTTTGCTTCTTCTCACCCTTCACTGCAGTAACATTTGCCTGAAAATGAGTAGATGCTTTGTGCAGCTGAGCTGTGTTCATACAGAAGGAGTTCAGTAAAGTAACACAGAGCAATTCATGCAAGCATTAAAATAAAATGATATCTGGTCTGTTACGGCTCCCCAGTGGGTTTTGCCTCTGTGGACAGGGTGATTCCAAGAAGCAATGTCATGGGAAAGAAGGAATTAACCAGGAATGAAAAGAGCTGGCATTCCAGCCAGAAGGGAGAACTGTGTAGAAACAGCTGTTGGCGTAGTGCCTTGAGGGTCTGAAAGGACCTAGAAGAACTTCCTTTACCTGGAGAGAGTGAAAGGGGTACAGCTCGTAAAATAAAAATAAATGAATCTAGACAAATGTTTAGATACCAGATATTGAAGAGTCTTTTACACCAAAAAAAAAAAAAAAAGAGTCAAGTCATACAAGCAATTTGTACAATTCTTAGCCTCTGAAGGAAAGCTCTTTCCTTCTTTCACATGGTACTGCAGGCCTTTGTGGTCTTTAAAACATAGCTTGACTTCCTGCCATCGGGAAAGAAGGTGACGGGTGGAGATCTGACACCTACCTCATCATGCACTCACATACACACACACACACACACACACACACACACACACACACGATGCCCTTGTGCTTTATGCCCTAATTGAGAACAGCTTGGTCTTTGTGCGCTAACACAATTGCTTCCTCAACCATGAGCTACAGAGGACTTGGACATTCCCTCAGACACCCCTTGAGAGTTATTTCATAAACTTTTGACATCAGAACCTTAAAGAGATTTACTTAAAGAACGTTCACTTATGGAGCAAAGATAGAAAATGGTGATAGAACAATAAATAATCTTGGCAGATAAAAATAAAAGTCCTCAATAAGTGCCAGGATATTTTAGGAATAAGAGTCAATTATTTAAATTCACGATGAGCTTTGCAGCCTAACTGCTGAAATATTCTCTCTTTATAGCTAAGAAGTATAGTTCCATGTGGGTTTTCTCTCTCCAGATATTTAATGTGAGATTTCAGTCTTAACATCTCCACAGACCCACGCTTATAGCTAGGGTTGTGGTAGCAAGTGAAGTTTGAGGGCCAGCACTGCATACATCTGAACTTTCCAGAAGGTGGAGTCATATATATTGGTGCATTGACTATTTTTACTGACAAATTCTCACAACTTACTGTATGTCCCCTGGAGTTCTAGCTTTCTATTTCGTTTAAGGGCCTAGGCCTACTAACGAGGCCATTTTTGCAGCAGGCAGGAAGAGGGTACAAGGACGACGACCCACCATTTGAACTCCCCTAGTTATCTTTTAGTCTCTTTACCAGCATATCAAAGTGGCAAACCCAAGTTTTAGAGCTTGCAGTTTTAAAAAATTCAAGCATTCTCCCTAAAGGGAGAGTATCATTCTCCCTGATATTAACAGGGCAAAGCTTTCTGATAAGCATAGTGCCCTAAGCAGCCTTTAATATTTAATGATGGTATCGTAGAGGTATTGACCTGAGAGTCAACAGTAAATTATAAAAACACCCAGAAGCTCATGTCAGATGAATCAGAACAATTGGTTTTCTTTTTAAACATGAGCTAGCCATGGGAAGTATTTTAATATGGCAGAAACAGGGCCAAGAAGCTGAGATTTAGAATGAATGAGTCACGGAAGATGAATTACAGGACAAGGTGCTATTTATGGAGAATATAAAAAGCAAGTGTATAGAGAGGTGGGGGAAGCAGGGTGACTTGTTGAAATATGGTGCCCTGTGAGGGCACGTTGACATATGATCCAGAGAAAACATGGAAGATGCCAAGAAGGAACTGCGATTTACAGGGATGGTCTCTCCAAAGACCAGATATTAAGTACATATGAGATTTTTGTGACATCTCTTCGTTATGGTTTAATATTAAACTTGTCAGCCCCCTTAGCCAGGGATGGCTCTTCAACCATTTATTTCAGGATTCATTATGGTAGAATCACCAGCATAATAGTCTGAACGGACTGGAGGCTTTTTTTTCATGTGTCTCTGCAAAACCCAAGGCTGGCTTAGAATAGATGACTTCACTTTGGATGAAGCACCAATTACAATAGGAAAGTAGGCATTAAACAGAACTGGAGTTCCTGAGGACAGGACAACCATAAAGTGATGAATGATTAGGAGTGGATTTAATATTGTACCCTAGGTGCAGTACAAAATGATTTGTCAATCACCAGTGGAATGAAGCTTGGCATTACAGAAGGCAATTGCTGGCATCCATCTTACCTTTTCATTTGGTATTAAAATGAATCATGAGAGTCACTCTTCCTACTCATCATATTCTGTGAGCAGGTTGCTTATTAATATTATTAAATCTTTCCTTGCTAGTTTAAATGAAATGCTTTGAGAGGAATGCATTATGTTTAATATTGTTTTGCTCAGACCCATTTGTCAGTATTTAATATCTGTTTTATTCCTCTCTATTTTCTCGGTTCTTTCTAAGAATACACATTATTCTACACGCACACACACGCACTTAAACACAACTCTCTCCCACTTCACTAGACTAGGTGATTTCCTTTTATAGATGGTAAACCCAAGGCTCAAAAAGGAAAAGAATTGCCTAAGGCCAAATACTGTTTTAACAACATAAGAAAAATAAGAATGTCAAAATTAAACATAAAACCGACTGTTAACCTGTCTTATCATTCAGCTCGCTCTTGCTGGAGACAATATGTTTCCCATTGTTTATTTGGTGTACTTTTGCAAAATTTACATTTTGGTGACCATCCCCTTCCCATAAAAGGCCTTATATGAAGTAGGACAGGAAAAGATTAAATGCTATACTGTGGGGGCTGTGTAACACGTGCATGTTTCTTTGCTCAGAGTATAGGTTTTGCAGATATTAATATTATCCTTCACCCCTGCTTTCTGTGCTGGCGCTTCTCTGGCCCAGCAATCCCCAGTTTTGTCCTGATGTCTCCCACTATTGCTTTGTAGATCCACGCCAGCCGTTCCAGAGGAAGCTAAGCCTGAAGCAAGGCACATGCAGTGTGCACAGCTTAGGCACATTGTCAGTGTGCACTGGTTAGTTAAGGAAGGAAAACAGCATGAATGGTATTCACCAAATTATTTCCTCTGTTTCCCCTCCCCCACCCCGATGTGTCTCAGGCACCACATTTTTTTTATGTTACTTTACCCTTCTCTTCCTTTCTGTTTCTGTGCCCACCATCTTAGCCCACACATTTATCCATTCACACCACAATTATTGAAATGCTGTCCTGAGAGATCTCCACATCAGCCTAAGGCTTTCCCGGCTCCCCAAATTATACACAGCTAGTCATCGTTGTTTTAATGATACCCTTCACTCACACAACACCTCCCACTCCATAACTCTATCAGTTACCCTTGATGGCTCCCTAAAATTAGGCAAAAAAAAAAAAAATCATAAGCTTGAATTTAAAAGGTCTCTTAATCTGGCTTCTACTTATTTTTCCAACATTTTTTCTTTTGGTACATTCCTACAAGAAATCTCTACTGCAGCTACACTTTTTATTGTTCCACGGTTAGATCAACCCATAGTTCTAAGTCCCTTGAGTGGCTTCCTCTTCCTCTAATTCTCAGAGTCTGACTGTTCCTTAAATTCCCAGCTAGAGTTTCAGCTCTTCCACCGGGGCTAACCTCTTCTGAATCCCTGCCCCAGCCCTTTCCCTTGATATATGGACTCATGGTTACTATGCATCTCAGCCTTAAACTGTCCAAAATGCGACTGTACATGTACTCCCCTGCCAACACCAGTTCCTTTTCCATCATTCCTAGCCCATCATTTCCATCATTCCATATTTGGCAGGGTCCCATTTTTCCTCATTTCTCACATTCATTTGCAGTCTTATCAGTTCTACTCCCAAAATATGTTTCACGTCCTTTGACTTATCGTCACGTGTATTGCTGTCAGTATGACACAAGCCACCATCACTGGGAGCACTGCAGGGGTTTCCAAAAATATCCCTTTTTCATTCAAACACATTCTCCACAAAACAGCCATTAAAACAAACAAACAAACAAGTAGAGTTTGGTCCCTGTTCCCTGCTTAGAACAAGGATTCAAGAATCCAACGGAGATCTCTGCTGGGAACAGATCCTGCCCCTCCCCTGCTTGGAATGGTCCACGTTCCCTACCATGACCTGTAGACTCAGCGTGACAAGGTCCATCTCTAACCTCATCTTTGGTCACTGTCCCCATGATATATGTTCTAGCCATGTTGGCCTCCTGGTGACTGCTACATGCACCAGCAGGATTTTTTTAATTTAGGCCCTCTATAGTGGGAGCCACCTCTCCCCTCCGGAGGCCTGTTTTCCTTGGCTAGCTGGCTGCTCAGGTCTCAGATTAAGCTTCAGAGAGGCCTTTATTAACCACCTTAAATAGTGTAGGCTACCACCCCATTGTTTTCTGTCACAAAACCCTATTTGTTTTCTTCATGGCACTTACTACAATCTCTACTTATTTAGATATTTATTTATTTATTTGATATTGTAGCCTTTTATAAAAATCTTCTCTCACCAGCACTAGAATGTAAGGAAGCTCAGTGACGTCAAGGACTAGGTCTGCTTGTTTATCTTCGTATTTCTAGCACTTACCACTGTGCCCAGTGACAATAGATGCTCAGTAAGTATTAGTTAAATGATTGAACATTACTTTTTGACCACAGGTTATTTTCCACTCCTTAGTGCTATTACTTATAAATACTGCATAGTTTTTCTTAAAATGTTTACTTCCCTAGTGTCTGGAAAAGTACCCTGCGTGTACTTGGACTTCAATAAAATTTTTATTGTTAATGTTTATGAAATAGCAACTTTGAAATGGCAAATTAAGTGTATGGGAAGGTGGGGGGGGGGATTACATTTGTTAGGAAACAGCTCATTTACTCCTTGAATAAAAATCTGAATGGTGTTAGGGAACTTTGAGTATGACTTTTAGTAGAGCCCAGCCAAAGAAAACAGTACAGTCATGTAAGAGGCTTGAATTAGCCATGTAAAATTTGGTACAGATTTATCTTGAACTCAGTATATCCTAAGAAAAACAAAACTATTCTCCTCTGGCTTGGCAAAGACATCTACACAAAAACCTTGAGGCCAAATTTACGATAGATAATTTTCTGGAAAAGAAGAAAATTACGTGTTTTTTTTTTTTTTTTTTTGATGAACAGACCCCAAATATAAGCTTGGGTGGGGGGCAGATAATGTAAATGATTCCCTAGATGAGAAGGAAGGAAGAGTCCTTCAGAGGTGTCTCCATGAGCCAGGCCCACTGGCAATGGATAAGAGCAGTAAGAAGTGCACAGAAATGTACACTGTTCAGGTGGGGTGAACTTGCAATTTCTTCTTTGTTTGATTTTTCTTTTCATGTGTATTAGAGGAATAGAAAAGCTCTGGATGAAGCTTTTTAGTAAAATGTCTTCAAAATAAATCATTTATAATAACATCTTGAGAATGTGCACACATTTGAAATGAAGAAACTCTGTCACTCTGAAAGAATAAATTTCATATTTCTGCATCCTTCTCCCTCCTTCATGTGGTGTCATGGCCCCAATTTCCTGTCCAACACTCACTAAGAGGCAAGTCAGATCGCCTGGGATGTAGACAAAAAAATGACTAGACAAGGTTTTCTGGGTCCTCTTAGAGAACAATTTTCTTTGTAGCCTTTCCTGTTGATGAGTTTCAGAATTCTTATTTACCTCTTTGCAGTGCTATTCAACTTCATTTTGTGAATAAGAAGATTTTAAAGCTAATTCTTGGTTTTCTAGGTTAATAATTATTGTTGCCAAATTAATCCTAAGATTTCATGGGTCAGTGAATGAGGTGAAATCGCTTATTCACTTTAAATAAATCACCAACTCTGATCAGGGAACATATTATATTTTATCTATGTTTTTCAGAACTGATTATGTAATTTACTTTAGAAATAGGTCTGAAATACTGAAATCAAAATATACAAATAAAAGGCGTTATTCATTTCAATTAAGATAACGTATTCAAAAAGACTTCCAATCGGGTTCTTCTGTAGAAGGCATCTGTAATACATTTAAAAGAGTATTGGGTTATTGTATTTTAAAAGTTAGCTTAATTATTATTTGTATTTATTAAGAACCTATTCCTTGTATATTTCTAATATTTTAGACAATTTACACTGGAAAACAAGACAATGAAAAGAAAAACAACAAAAATCAGATAAAATGAGCAGAGAAATGAATTTAGTTGCTGGAAACATCTTTTGCAATGTGTTCCACTCTATGCTGATCCGATGCAATATTAATTTGATAAGTAATTACATACATAATGTTAAGTATTAGGTATTGTGGCAGAGAGAGAAAAAATAACTGAGGCACAACAATGCTATTAAATCACTTGCCTAAGCACGTTCAACCACTCAGTGACAGAGCTAGAGCCATAGTTCTTCAGGAATAACTTCTAGAATAACTTCTCATGATTCAAAATTGCGTCACCAAACAATAAGGGATGCTTGGAGAGTCGTGACTTAAAAACAAAATAAAACTTAAAGGCTACAGGGCAAAACTTTGCTTGTCAAGCAGCAAAGTCTCTGCTTGAGCCTTTGCCATGATTTCTATGGTTTCTCTATGGATTTTTTTTTTCCACTTGAACAAACTCACCTTTGATTCTTACACGCTCAGAAAGATTCAGTGCAAAGGTCTTTTGCTGCCTGTTTTCAAGTTTATTTTCAAGAGAATAAATACTTAGCATATTTAAATGAATGTGAATCCTATGTTGTTTCTATATTCAACCCAATGGTTAGAAAAATGTCAGTATTTGCTGAACTCTTCTGTTTACCTCTCATCAGGCACTGCCCACCACTCCCATACTGTTCTCTGCTCTAGTAGGCAGAACAAGGAGGACCACCCCATCCCTTCCTTGTCCTATGCCTTTTGGTTGGAGTTGGCTCAATGGAGGATCTAATCAAGGCATCGGGTAGAGGGAGGAGAATAAGGACAGTGTCTGTTTCCCTGACTCCTTCACTGCGGATGGAGGGCTGAGTGGGTTGCCTCCGGCTGGCTGTATCCTGGAGGATAGTACAACTCTACAGTGCCCAGCCTGGAGGAATGCCTTTGTGGTTTCCTTATTTCCTGCCTATACCTTTGGTAATAGTCTTTTTATTAACCCCTCCATGTATTACCCTAATCTGCATGGGCTCTTTCCTGCTGGAATCCTGATAGACACAGCATGTAAGTGGTTCTTTATTCTATGTGAATTTTAGTCAGAAAAAACTGTCTTTAAATCTGGACTCTTCTGCATGCTTCATGGATGTTTGCACAATTCACTTAACCTTTATTTTTAAAATGGAATTTAAAGCCCTTGATTCAGAAGGACTAAACCAGAGGGCTAAAGGGAATAATTTATGTTTATGTAAAGCACCTGGCCCATAGGCGTCATTTTCATTTTTTAAGAAAATTGTAATGTTGATTGAAGCACTCTATTTTCGTCTAAAATGTCATGGCTATTTATTTGCTGTGTGCTCCATCTTTAACACATCTAAGTATAATTTGGGCCTCATTGTCATGAATTCTACTGAATTTACAACTGATGTCAGAATTAAAAGAACATCAGACCTGTATTCATTAGCCAAGTAGCTAATGTCGAAAGTATTTGGCTTTCCAGCTAGCCAGGGATCGGAGATGGTGACAGCACTATAGCTGATGGGGGAATAAGCAATAATAAACATATGATTTCCTTTTTGATTCTTATTTTTTGCTGGGGCATCCTCTTTTCCTCAAAATAGCACAGATCATTTAGCTTACCCAATAAATTACTCTATGCTTTTTTTTTTTTTTTTTTTGGAGAGGAAAAAAATGGAAACATAGCCATGCCTGGAAGTTTCAGCTCCTCCCTATTTTAGAATCCTATTTTTATATTCAGTTCTCAATCCTCAGTGCTATTATTATCAGGCAGTAATCTAGGTAATCTAAAAGTTCTATATTTAATTTCTTAGCAGTTTATGTATAGAGTGTTGGTGCTGTGATATATAGCAGCAAAAGATAACCCCTCTCCAGAGGTCATAGTCAACAAAAAGTGTACACTTACTGAGTATTAGCATGGAAGTGGTGATTAAAATTCAGATGGGTAGGATGACGTTTTCTTTATGTTGTGATTGTGTTTTAATCTTGCTAGCCTTGTAATTGGAAAACTTGAACTGTAGGGCATCTACATTTCCCCCATTGACTATGCCGAAGAAAGAATACAGGGGCCACCTAGGAATATGGTGAAACTGGGATGAGCATTAAAGGGGAAGGAAAGGGAGTAAGTTATAGGGGGAGGATATGAGCTGTACAAAGCTGAAATAATATTCACATTTATTTTTAAGAAAGGTAATGAAAAATTCTACAGAATATTTTTCAAAAACTCAGTCATACACCCAGCACCCAGATCTTGGTTTCTAATACTGTTCTCCAGCAGAGAACCAGGGCTCCTTGGAAAAATGTCTGATTCTAGGACTGGGACAAGAAATATACAAGATGAGCCTGCAGTATTTTGTAGTGCCAGAAGATAAGGATGTACTATTTAAAAACAAAAGCACGATTATGGGGATATGTCAAAGGGACAAAATAACCAACTGAAAGAGCTCCCAATAGATAAAACTGGAACAATGTAAGAAAATAGATAAAGAAATATAGTACTGGATTGTAATCCAAACTATAAAGTAAGTTATTGCAGATTACAACATTAATATGTATCACAAATAAATGATTGAATTCCAGTCTTTATAAAAACTCAGCAGGGATATGGGGACTTGGGAATGGTTGTTGATATATCTAGTCCTTGGCATCTGTTGTTCCAAGATCATGCTTCTCTTCTATTTCTATCATTCCTTGCAGGGGACACTGGTATTTCACTTGCATTAGCTCTAATTCCCAGGCATTATTACGAGAAAATACTTTCAACTGCATTTGACTGGTGTCTTCTATGATCATTTATTTTTTTTCTCTTCAGATCTTTATTGCAGTATAATTGCTTTACACTGTTGTGCCAGTTTCTGCTGTACAACAGAGTGAATCCGCTGTATTTATATATATTTTATATATATATATATATATATATATATATATATATATATATATATCCCCATTCCTCTCCCTCTTGAGCCTCCCTCCCATCCTCCCTATCCCACCCCTCTAGGTCATCACCAAGCATCGAGCTGATCTCCCTGTGTTATTCAGCAGCTTCCCACTAGCTATCTATTTTACTTTTGGTAGTGTGTATACGTCAGTGCTACTCTCTCACTTCGTCCCAGTTTACCCTTCCCCTCCTATGTCCTCAAGTCCGTTCTCTATGTCTATGTCTTCATTCTTGCCCTGCCACTAGGTTCATCAATACCATTTTTGTAGCTTCCTGGTCATCTAACTCTAAGTTACTATAGTCCTGTTCCGGGAAGACAAAAAACAAAAATAAAAACACAATGCTGAGAAACTTTCAGCTCACCAATTTGACACCTATTTGGTGAACAGAGTAAGGGAGCACATTTTATTATGCCAACTTGTAGAAAAGGAAAAGCTTTTCTTTCCCTATACATTTCCATAATCAATTTGGTTTTTCTTTTATAGATGAACAGAAGCTGATTACTTTGTTAAAGGAGCTGATTATATTGAATTTGTGGGAACTGTTTTCTGAAACTGAAATTGATGCATATGTCAGAGAAACAGGAGAATTTTATTAAGGATTCCGGATAGAATATTTGAAATTAGAATTCTTCAGAAGAGACCTGGAGATCAGCTCATTATACATATGACATAAAAGTGAAAAGCTTGGGCTATGCATCCTCACTGCCTGGATTTGAATCCCTGATCTGCCAGTGCTGTGGCTTTGTGCCTTTGATTAGTGCCTCAATATTTTTGCACCTTAATTTCATCATCTGAAAAATGGGAACGATAATAATAGTAGCAAACTGAGATGATGTGTGGATTAATTGAGTTAATGCATGTGGAGCTCTTACAACAGTGCCTGGCACTTAATAAATGTTACCTGTTATTATTATCATTAGCAGTAGTGTCAGTGTTACAGAGAGCAACAAAAGGGCCTTCATTATTTATTTTCATATACAACATGTAACTGATCTTTTTGTTCTCTTTCCCCAGCCTTAAGTGTTAGCAACCAACTATGTTTAGAAATATGAAACTACACCCTGCCTGTATTGTTAAGGCTTTTATATGTATATGTCTATATTTTCTTTCAAAGATGAAATTTAAGCAGTAGAACTCATTCATTAGGTATGGCTATAAAGCAGATTGACCCCAGTTGTTGATTTTGCTTTTCAGGAAGAAATGTAAACCCAGTGCACTTTGCTGACCTTCCCTCACTCATCAGTGAAGGCTCTTATTTGTGTGTCTGTCTGTGTATGGTAGCTTGTTATCCATATTGCCCCAACACTTATGGGTTAACTTTTTTAGAAGTAAAGGCCACTAATTATTAGAGATGTTCCTTTTTCATGAACTCACATATTTATGGATGATATGAACATATGGGTTCTTGGAGATTGCAGATGTTTTGTACATTGGGAAAGATGTCTCTACGGGTTTTACTTTATGCTCTGCATGCTTAAAATCCACTTACATTGTATAATAACATTTAATTATTTAATGAGGGTTTTAGGGCCCTTTCCTTTGATAGTGTTTTTAGAGGAAACATGTTTCAGACATATCAAAAACAGAGACTGGGGGAGGCAAGGAAAAAATAATACCCCCTTTGTTTTAAAGGTAGCATTATACTCTGTTTTATTGTTTACTGTTTCATGGTTTTATTTCAAGTTGCTTTGTACTGAATAGTACCTACTAAATGGTACAATTGTATTTCTATTTGCTCACCATGGTAATGTTGAAATAAGGGGAGGAATTATCAACTAGATATGAGACTAGACTTTTATTCCCATTTATTCTTTCCTTTGAATAAAACCTTTTAAATAATTCCTGGTTGGAAGAAAGTACTGACTTTCTCATCTATTCCAAAGGAAGTGTATAAAGTGTATAAATGTCTCCACAAATGTTTCAGATTACTCTCTAAGGCCATTTTTGAGGGATCTAACGCTTATACCATCTGGGAGTCGTATTTAGGAGAAAGAATACAAAATTATACATAAGAAATCAACTATTGTTTTAGAATGAAAAAGAATTCACAACAAATTTCAAATTTATGACAGCTGACAAATACCCACAAGCATCACAAATCCAGAAAAATAACAGGATTGTTACTTACAAAATGCCTAACGCACTTTCTGCCCTACCTTAATGGACGGAGTACTCTTTGATTACCTTTTGACAACTATTTTGTAATGTCACTTTCTACAGAAAAAGTGAAAAGATAATTCAGGCTTTCCTTAAACCACATGCATATATTCCACTAAACCTAAATGTATCCCCAGTACGTCTCCTTACCTGGATACCAAAAATGCTGGCAGCCATTCCAATGTTAACTGATCCAAGGGAAAGTATGATGGTTGGTTAGTTGAAATGGAAAGAGGTGCTTTACTAGTCTGTGGCTAAAGCATCTTAATTTTATAAATTTTATAAAAATATGAGCCCCTTGTAAGCACCTAGACACAGCCCCTGCAGCACCTTGAAAGAGGGCCATGCAGTTGAAGAGCCTTGAAGCTTAAGCTTCATTTGTTCCATAATTAATTCCCTTTTGCTTGAGGGATGAAGTAATGAGAGCAAATTGACCCTTCCTTTTACCAACAAAGAGATGCATTACATGGGTGTGTAGTTTAGTCTCTTGAAGACTCCTAATTATTGGATGACATTATTATGCTAAGATAAGGGTAAGACGAAATTGTTTTCATTAAAAAATAATGATGATAGCCACTAGTTTTAATAGTTTATTTGCTCTTTAAACTAGACATTTAACCAAGATCTAGTGTGTGCCACATATCAAGTCTAAATTACAAATGTACTCCCAGGAAAAACTGTAAAAATATACATGAATTATTTACTCACATACTTCAAACAGGCTGAATGAGTGTTTGTTTTTATCTAATAGGTTATGTTTTGACTGTAGACTGGTGACCTTGAACTTATGAAACTTTTTATCTTTCACAAGAACGTTTGAATTTCTTAAGTCTTATATTTTACATTGGAAGACATAATCATCACATTAATATAGAAATCACTCTAAGTCTTAAAACATATCTTAGGCAAACAAAAACAAATCCATTGGAATTGAACTATAAGGAAAGGGTAAATTATTAATGGCCGATTTTTCTTCCCTGGTTGCGAAGTCATAGCTATAATATTACTGACCCTCTGGACTTTAAAGAATCCTGAGGGCTGATATCGGTGTTACTAAAGCATATAAAGGCTGTGGTTTATGATGGTAGCTACCTTCAACAGAGACCTTACCCTTTACTGGCAGTATAAGGAAGCCCAGAGTATTAACTCCCAGGTCAGATCATATTGCAGACTCTGGCCCAGCTATTTACTAGTTATGTCAATTTTGGGCAAACAAATTAAATTCTCATCTTCAGCTTCCACTCTGTAAATGGGAATAGGTGAGCTGTAAAAATAAATTAGAGTAATAAAGTACCTGACTCTCCTTCTGATGGATATGGCCACTTGATAAATGTTAATTCCCTTCTTCCTTTTCTAGCTTTTCACCCTATTTCCTTTCCACGTGAACACACGTCTTTATTCATAAATCACTTTATTCACTCAGCAAATGCTTGTGATCATCTACTACATACCAGGGCTTTTGCCAAGTGAAGAAGGTTTGCAAAGCTGAGTAAGACATTGTGCCCTGTCCCAAGAGTTCATACAAGAGTGGGGACAGTAAAAACTAACCAGGGTGTAACATGATAAATGTGGCCACAGGGTGTTCAGAATGTTCAGAATGAGAGATCCCATTCTTGTCTGTTGCATGACCGAGCTCTGTCTTGCTTTTATTTCCAAGCATTCATTTCATGTGATGTCATTTCATGCATTTCTATTTCAGTCTTGTGTTTCTGTTACCTGACGCTTTCATTGAGAATTCTTCACTTCCATTCTCCACACTGAAACTGATGTCTGCTTTTATGTACTTTTTTCCATGCAGGGTAATAAAAACTGGACCAGTACCCTCAAAACATTTTTGACTGTGCTCGCTCAATTAAAAAAATAGAATAAATAGACCATTCAGTCCAATTTAAATATGGTATTTATTTGCTTATATGTTATATATTTTTATTAATGTATTTTTTATTATAAAACATGAAGAAAAAATTTTACGATTGGATGATTAAGTTAGATACTCTGTTGTTAAGCTCCATGTGAGTTCATAAAAAATTCTGTCTTGCAAAATTGCTTAATAAAAATATTAAGGCTTGAGTTATTCCAGAGGATTAGGAAGAGATCACTCAAAACCTAGAGCAATTTGGAAACAGAGCACAAATGAGAATGAGAAATATCTTCATACAAACATTGGTACTGTGAAATCTCCATAGAAATTGGCCCCTAACTCCACTGTCAGACAGTCAGGTCTTTGCAGCCTTAAATCTTGGGCTTGACTTCTTCCTTTGAGATGTAGGTATGGAAGGGTACTTGCTTCTAATAGAGACCATTATCATCAAAATGAAAAATCTTATCCTAGGCGTAGGCTTTCTCATTCATCCACTATTGTAAGTGAGGGGACATGTCTTGGGCAGTTTCTACAACTGCACTTGCATCTTAACCTACTGGAAAGCTGAGAAGTTCTTAAAATTCCTAAATAAGTCATTATTGGAGGAAGGCCCTTCTGTAAAATTTTCAGCTCCATTCTTAAGGTTTTCAAATATTGCTAAGGCTTTCTCTTTGATTGTGAGAAAGCTTGTACCTGATGTCTTCAAAACATTAACATTCTAGTAAAAAGTCATGTTTGAACCAAAGCTATTATTATAAATAATCGTTATTTTTCACAGCTTTTGGACTGCTGCTCAATTAGATTGTTACACCTTGTAATTTGCCTGTTGAAATGGTTTATGCTTGAATTATCAGCATTGTCTTTAATCCTTGGTTTCTTGGAAGGACTCTTTCTAAGCCATCTGTTCATTTCATGAGGACTAGTTTCTTAAAATTGATACTCTAATCCATTACTTCACTGAACCACATGCCTGTAAACTACAACATATTCAGTAATCTCAAAGCTCAGATGCAATTGTAAGATCTCTGCTCTCAATTCCTTTGCCTTGCGAAACTCCTCCTCTTCCCTCAAGGGTCTGCATCTTCAGTAAGCAAACTGACCATCTGACCTATGCACTAAGCGAAAGTCTCACGGTCAAGCACATGTTAAGCATTACTAATATTGGATCTCTTTATTTTCTTCTATGAAAATAATATAAAATCAAGTTGTAATATGTCCTTCCAGCACCCAATGGATTATCATGCTCAGCCCCACTGACCGTCAGCTCTAAATGTGATGGAGCACATATAACCTCACTGGTACTTGACCATCCTGTAAAGCCTCCTAATTAGTGCCCTTGTTTTACCATTGCATGATAAGCATGGGTTATAGAGGTTCTTCTGGCACTACTTAGGACAGTAGCTGTGTGCTTTTTTGTTAAAAATATTATTCATGATACGTGTTAAACACGAGTGAGGCAGATTTTATTCTGAGAGACTGTCTCAATAAATACACAGACCACTTCTGTGAGGTTTTGCAGTGGAGGAGAGAGATTGGACTCAACTCTGAATACAGCAAGGAAAAGTGGGAATTTATAGTCAAGAAAGAGGGTGAATAGAAAATTACTAAGAGGAAACATCGGGAGGAGGGGGGGTTCTAGCTAAACCGACCTAACAGGATTCCTGCTAAAGGCAGACCAGGGTGATCAGACATCACTATGGATAGTGGAGAATGAGGAACCCCATCAGATATCAAGGGTGAGGAGTCTGGCTAAACTGACTTGGCAGGATTCTTGCTAAAATTGGACAGTGTGAAGACAAACACAGAAATTCAGTCAGGATGTATTTGAAAAGAGAGTTCAGAGGAACCTGACTAAAGTTTGGTCAAAAAGAGATTCTTTGTTAGTTTGCAGTCTGTCTAATTCTACCATTCTTCATTGGACTTTTCCTTTTATCTATAAAAAGATTACAGGCTAAGGCTGACCTGAGTTTGAAGTTGATGTACGTTATTATTAGATTCAGTTTTCATATAATTCTTCAGTTACAGATGTTATTTCTCTACTCCAGCTCTGTCTCTCTGCATTTACCTATCTCTTTTTGCTTTCTCATGACTGTTACAAAAAATGGTAACTCATTAAAAAAATGTTTTAAATATTTGTAATCTGTTAGCCTGAGGTAGATTTTTGTTGTTGTTTTGTGTGTTTCATTCCCATTGTATATTTATTATTTAATGCAGGGTGTTATAGGAAAAGCAAAAATGAGTAATGAGTATAGGTATCTGTTCTGAAATAAAAATTTAAGAACCTCAGGGCACGTTTCATCCTATCTAAAATATAATGAAATTAAATAGGGGCAAACTATTCAAAATGTTTTGTGTTTGATAAAGACTTAATTAGGTATTTCATAAATTGTTTAAGAAAACTTACTAAATATGCCCAAACAATGTGAAGTTTAATGCATTTACATTTACTAGTGAAAGAAAAGTTTGGTCTATGATTGTTAAAACTAGATAATACACAGAACATACAGTTACAGGAATTGATAGTTAATTAACTATTAACTTAATACACACCTCAGAGTTTTGTACTCTTTATTTGATGTTAAAATGGTTAGGAAGTAACCCTATTTTTTGTAGCTAATTAAAATGGAAAATGGAATACATGAAAGAGAAAATATCTTTGTAATATCTAGTTAAATTATTCCTGTATCTATCAAGTCTGTTATTGCAGTTGATTGCAAATACTCAAAAAAGCTTATTTTATTCCTTTAATTTTGAAGCACGCACATATATAGACAGATATGTGTGTATGTGTGCTTTTGATTCTGTAAATTCTTTAAAAAGACCAGCATGCATCGTTTTTAGTTGAAAGTGGAATACAATGTGCAATAAGGCTGAGATAAGCCCTTGATAAAGATTTCAGATACATTTATGTATACTATAGAAGAGTACTTAATTTTTTAAAGTTACGATTACTATCAATTGCTATTGGTTCCACCATCTTTTAAGATGGAGGAGAAAAATTCTACATGAAGACTCCAATTAATAAACAATAGTAATTAATGTTCATTAACACATGAAAGTTAAGCCAGATCCAGATGATATTTTCAGTCAATTTTGAAGTGGCATTTAACTAGATACACATATTTTTTAAATTCTATATTCATGGTTTTTAAATCTTAGAATAAAATATGCAAGTCTTATTATTTTTGATCTTGCATAATCCATTTGTTTAATTGTAAAAGTCCAAAGCATTTGTTATCACAGAGCATCTTACTATCTTAAAACTCCTCCAGTTATATCCCTTAAGAGGTTAATAAGAAAGCAATTTTTAAATTTTTCCCTCTTATCTCCAATATAACATTTCTTTTACATTATGCCCATTTTCTCTACAACCTTGAATTTTTCTCTTTTGGCCAAGCTTTAGGATATAAGATATCACTTTTATAAAAGCATTGAAGAAACTGCAAAAACATGGAATGAAAAATTGACATGGCACTCAATCTCCGCTAAGCAGTTCAACCAAGCACAGCACCAAATGTTTCAGTGCTTGTGGAAGTATTGCAAAGGCTAGCTGCTGAATAAAGGCACTGGAATTTTATCTTTAAAACGCTAAGAAATAGAACACTTGTATATACTTTACAGGAACATAGTAACTATGTCTAGTAATGAGGAAATTATTTTATTTGGCTTTTTTGCATAAATGTCGACATCATGATCCTGCTCTATGCATTTTCTCTAAGACAACATAATCAGTAAAATTGTGTTCCGTGTACATATCAGTTATATTACATTAATTCTGAAAATTACTCTTTGGAAATTTTTTTTTGCATTACAATGAGATACAATTTATTTCTGAGCAACACATTGTCTACCTTTATGTGTTGTGGAGATTAGCTATGATCGTCGTTTAACGGTTATATATTTATATAAATGCAACAAATGATAGTGACCAAGAAAAGTGTAAATTTACAAATCAACTAGGGAAATTACCATTTAGTTCCAATAGCAAAAATAAAATATAAACAGCTCAGTAATTTTTTTGGTTTGCTTTCAACCTCTTAAAGATGTTAGTGTCATTCCTTAGATTAAATTGTTTTCCATCTTGTGAAACTATGAGCCATTGAGAATAAAAAGAACATGTTTTTAAAATATGAATATTAATTACTATCATAATAAAAATTGAAAAAATAACATAAAATAGTATTTGTGGTAAGGATAGTAACCAAAATAGTAAAAGAACATGATAAAATTAAATGATTTTAGGGGGCAGTAGGTTTGTATGTTTTGTTTATTTTGTAATGTTAACCTTGCCATGCTTTTTGTTCATTAAAAAAAAAAAAAAAGCTAGAGGAAGAACAGCTTGTCCAGGGTTTTTTACATGATTTATGCTAATCTTTGGGGGTAAAGTTTCTTTCATCCCCTCTACATTATTCCACAATCAGATTGTGATTTCAAACAATTCTCTGTTTGGTCAGATTTAACCATGCAAATCAGTGATGCTTGTTGTACCTTCAACTTGCTGAGCATGTGTTTACTACCTGGGAAAACAGACTCACAGTTCTCAAAGTCCTAAGCGCCCTGAGCTTCTCTGCAGCTCTGGATCCTGTTTCTCTACTAGAAGCTCCACTGGCAGGATTATGGTCACTGTATGGCATAGTATGTGATAAGCTGGTATAGAAGCTTCATTTCTCCTTTCACTGTATGTACCAGTTTCTGATTGTTTCTTTTTCTTTCTATGTGTCAATAAATACATATATTTTAAGACTTTATTTTTTAGAGTGGGTTTTTTGTTTTTGTTTTCTTTTTTTATTTATTGGCTGCATTGGGTCTTCGTTGCTGCACATAGCCTTTCTCTAGTTGTGGTGAGCAGAGGCTACTCTTCATTGTGGTGTGGTGGCTTCTCTTATTGTGGAGTACGGACTCTAGGCACAGAGGCTTCAGTAGTTGTGGCACACGGGCTCAATAGTTGTAGCGCACAGGCTTAGTTGCTCCGCAGCACATGGTATCTTCCTGGTGCAGGGATCGAACCTGAGTCCCCTACATTGGCAGGCGAATTCCTAACCACTGCGCCACCTAGAAAGTCCAAGAGTAGTTTTAGATTTACGAAACAATGAAAATGAAAGTAGAGATTCCCATTTTCCCCCTCCCTGACATGCATAGCCTACCTCATTACCAACATCACTCACCAAAACAGTATATTTTTACCACAGAGGAACCTATGTTGACAATACAGTTTCTTTTTAACTGTCTATGACCAGGTACAATACATTCTGCTAAGTTAATCTCCCCTATGTAAGTGATTTTCTGAGCAATTTAATTCTGTGAAAGTCAGACCTGCCTGGTGGGAAACAGCACACAACATAGAAACGTGGTGGTCTTCTGCAACAGTGATCACCTGCCTCCAAAACACACATTAATGTTGTGAGTGTAGAATTAAATTCTGCCAAATATAATCAACATCATAAATACTTTGGTGACTTTTCAGTCATAGAAAACATGAAAGATTGTAGACTTGGATGAATAAACAAGACTACATGTTTTAAGGCCTGTAGTATTGAATAAATGGTCACAAAATTGAGTGCTCACTTCTTTCCCCTTAAACATAATTCAGAATGGTTAATTTTGGCAATTTTCGTTCAGCTTTTAGGCCCAAATCAAAGGAATTATACAATTATTTTTACGTAAAAAACTTTGTCCTTCGAAATATCATACAGCTTCTAAGTAGTATGTAAGTGATGATCTAAATGATATGTAAATGAAAATTTACTTTGCTAATTTTCTAAAGATATATAAAAGTTTGATGAAACTTTGAAATGATGATTCCCAGTACACACACTTCCTAATGAGCTTGAAATCCTCTTGGGTGTTTTCCTTGGGTCTTGAAGTCACCATTGAATACTGTGAATAAGGGAGAAACATGAGTTTGAACTACATTGAAATGGGAACTACAGAAGAAGGAAAATTCATGACTCAGAATTAAGGACCTAGGTTGATAAAAATGAAGGTGAAGAATCTTAGGAAGATAATAAAAGAGAGAAAATCTGGACAATTACATAAGGATTGAAAGAGGAGTTAACAAAATATAACCATGGGCCAAATGTGTTTGCTGAAGATGTGGGCATACATTTTCAGAAATACTACATTATAACATTGTGGCAATTAATGAACTGATTTATTCACTTATTCAACAAATATAAACTAAGCATCTACTATGAATATGGAGATGATGGTCGTGAACAAAAGAAAACTTGGTCCTTCCTCTGGTGGATTTTACAGTCTAGGAAGGGAAACAAAATTATTTACTAATGCTTAAATAACAATTATTGACTGTGCTTTGAATAAAATAAGTTGGACACTCTTCAGAGAGTGTAATTAACATAGACGGTGGCTCCTGGAGATTCACCTAGTGGTATTATTACCTACATTTGTTGTATTTTTATATTTCTTAGTCATATTGATCCCTCAGTAATGGAAAATGCCCTCAGAAATATCTTTTATTTTGGAATTTGGAGTTTGATGGGAGATTTAAAAACCAGAAAATCACATTTTAGGGATTTTATTCAATGAATTTCTAAAATCAAGCATTTATACTAGATTGTCTTTCCAACCTTTCGGTCAGATTCACAATGGGAAAGCCATAGCCTCTGGCGCTAGATAGATTTGGATTCCAGATCTATGTCTAGCGTTTATTAGTTGTATGAGTCTAGGAAAAATTTTAAGGTTGTTGGATCTCAGTTTCCTCTTCTTTAAAGTGTGCAAATATTATCAGTATCATAGGGTTATTGTGAGAATTAGAGGACAAAGCTTTTAGTCTCTAGTAAGTGCTTAATCAATAGTTTTTTCCTCCCATTTTTTGTTCCATGACTCTAAGTTCACCTTTAGACCCTCCAGATAATTAAGGTGACATCATTAGAAGTTAGGAAATCTAACTCCATCTCTGCTACAAGCTAGTTGCAGGACTTTGGCCAGTTTGTTAAGCCCTTTTGTTTCTGATCCGTAAAGTGAAAAATATGAACGCGATAATCTTTATGGTTCTTCTGAATTCTATTTTTTTAGTTCTATATGTTGAAATATTTGAATGAAATGAATGAGGATGGGAAGGATAGAAACTTTAAATATGTAAGATTTAATTTTTTAAAAATTAAGCTTATGAATTTTATCCCTTAATAAAATGTGCAAAACAGTTTGAGCACTTAGTGTGTGCCAGGTACTTTGTGAAATGTAGTAGCAAAGATAAGTAAGACACAGTTTATCTTCATGAGGGCTCAAGTATCATGCCTGATAGTTTCTAAGAGCCAAAAACACATTGGGTAGGTGAGGACAGATCTGGGACCTGACATAATTCCTACAATTGGAGCCACACAAGGCAGGTCCAGCTGACCACCAGCTTAGTGAGTCAATCAAGGTGCAGTGTCTACCTGACCAACAGATTTAGGAAGCATTCTGCAAAGATTTTCTGGGAGGATGTAAGGGGTTCCTAATAGATGGCTAGAATGTAGCAACAGAGTATGTAAAGGGAGAGGCTAGAATCACCCAAACCCCAGTGAGTGGAATGAGATCCTGGAGTAAAACTAGAGTCTCCAATGAGAGTCAAACGGGAACCAAACCAGGTTTTGCCCAGAACAGACTGGAGACCAGAGCATTGGGCAAAACACAACTCAGGACTCCACAGCACAGAATGCCCTGCACAGCCGCTGCCATCTGGGAGATGGAGAAAGACCTTGATGGACTGACCCAGGTTGGTGAGGAAAGATATTGAGGATATTTAAGTACTCCCCTCCCTGTGTTTAAATGGTCTGGGTCAAGCAAATCAGCGGGAACAGTTCTAAGGAACAAAGGGATATAAAGATAGAGCAGTGAGGGGGACTGTCACTTGTCCTCTTTCTAAGCTTATCATGGAGTAGGAGGGCTCAGAGAATTCTGCATGCAAAGAAGAATTTGGCAAGGATCATTGGAAATTTGCAGGAAAAGGAACTTCAAAAGAAGGGACACATATGGCTGAAAGGTTTATAAGCAAGGTTTGAAGAGATGGGGAGAATTTTGATAGGTTTTATGGTTTTCAACCTTGGCTGACTATTGGAATCAGCTAGATCACATGGATTGGCTTGTAAAACATGGTGTGGTTCCTCTCCTTTCTTGGTGATTCTAATATGCATCTGAGATTGAAGAAACACTGTGATAGGAGACTGTTCCAACTAGTGGGAAGGCCATGAGCAAAGACCCAAAGACAAAGAATAGAACTTATTTGGAGGCTAGAGACATCTGGTGCAGGTGCTGCGGTAACTTGTTGGGATGTTACATTGGGGGGAGGAAAATAATATATCATTACACAAACAAAGAGGTCCAATGACAAAGCCTTGAGAAATTAGCTAAACTAGGAGAAATGAAGATATTACAAGCTCTGGGAGCCAAGAATGGTGAAAGTTTCTGGAGAAATATGGTTACGTAGTGAAAATCCAAATACGTAAATAGACAGAAGTCAGGAAAATGCAGCACAAATTGAGAAAACATGCAATCTATTTTTCCTGAGTTTTGGTCTTGTATGATTATTAAGTAAACTAAAACTGCTTGTTCTAGTTTTATTGCATGTCGAGCTATAGTTTTTCATTCCCGTTTAGTGAAAAACACTCTGCATCTCAAATTCTTTATTTACAAAGTAGAGATTTAAACAACAAAAATTCTTGTCCACTTAAAACTCTTGAGGTTGTTTTGAGGACAAGTGTGTGAAAGCTTTTGTTTATAGCATTTGTTCTCAAAAAAAAGTAAAAAGTGGTTAAATCTTGAGTAAGAACCTCTAGGTTGAGTTGTAACCAATAATAATATGCTCAACTTACCTAATCATTACTTAGGGAATTGGCAATTCCAATTTATTTTCTATAACCTATTTTTCAAAGATGTTTTGCTCAACCTTTCTCAAGCAAATCCCTTTTAGGTACTATCTGAACTTAGAAGATTTCAGTTCATTCAAATAAGAAGATGCTGAAACGTTAATGAGTGGAAAAACTTTGTGCCTGTTTGACTTTAAAGACCACAGGGGACAGTAAGCCACTTCAAAGCCTGTCTTTTAATCTTCTCATTGTTGAGCTCTTTGTTGTGAGGGGACAAGGGGGTGTGATTTTTATCCCTGTAATCAGTTTCTGTCAAGAGGAGCTTTCTAAACATTTGTTAAGGGGGAGTTACAGAAGTATTATGTGTGGTCACTGGTCTCTCACCCTTAGCTGATAAAAGGAGAGGTGGGTGTCAAATCAGCAAACCTCCAGTCTGGGTTAGCTTTCTTCTGGAGGTCTAGAAACGGACCCACTTTCCACAAACACACCTATAATGAAGGAAGATTGAATCTGAAACTGTCAAGTTGTGGAATGTTTGTCTCTCTTCTAGAAAATCTGGAAGGTAAAGTCATCGATTTTTTTCCTCTTTAGAAGTATTTGGAAGCTTTAGTAAAGAAATCTTGAGGGTGGAGATGAGGGTTTGAGGGCAGAGAAACATCGTTGTATCAACTAAAATTGTTATTTTAAAGGTTTATGATTTCAGTTTGTTGCCTCCACATATAAATTGTGTGTATAAATATAGTCTCTAAAATTTGCTACTTTCCATGTAAAAATGGGTTTGGAAAATTTTAAATTACCTGGGTTCTTTATGTCTGTCAGGAAATTCAAAGAAACTTCGAGAGTGGCCTGAAGGCACCAGATAGAAGCAAACAGGGGGAAAAGTGAGGCTTGAGAATGTCTTTCTTATTTAAGGCAAATAGACTTTCCTCATATTTATTCATTATTAGCCACTGACTTTTAAGAAGACATTTTAGGATTTGGTGTCTTTATAGTACATGTTAGATTCATTATGATTCCTTTTGTAGAGTTGAATGTTTGTGTATATGGCCTTGATTATGGTGTTTTAAGTGCTGTATAACTCCCCTAGGCTTTTAGTTTTGCAGTCCACATGGGTAGCCTAATTTAGGCTTATATTTGCTCTGGAAACTTAGGGTCTATGTATAGATTTTTAAGTACATGTTTTTATTTGTATTTCTTTTTAATTGTGCTCTTCAGGTAAAGACCATTTTTTACAAAGTGTTAATTCATAGTACATCTTCTATTGAAATCTGTAAATAACTAATAACTCTTACCCAGTTTGAGGGTTGTATTAACTTTCTCAGAGAAGGCAATAATGCATTTTTAGAGTTTTCAAGGTCATTTGGGGCAGTTATTCAGTGTCTCTGAAATATAAGAGCTTGAAATATAACAAAAGTGCTGATCATGCACTATATGGTTTAAATTGTAAAATAATAGGCAACACTGTAAGTTTTTAATACCTATTAATATCTTTTTGAGTTTTCTCTAATACAGTAGGGAGACAGTAGTTCTTCCTAGGTCTTCCGTGTGCTTCCAAACATTTGATAATCTCTCATGTGTGAAACCACGTGGAAAACTAAAACAGTTGGTTGTCATGGTTAGTAGAAGGGTCATTTCTCTTCACATCTGCGCTCCTTAATTGTCTAAAGCTAGACTTAGAGAGGGTAAATGATGTTGGTTGATATTTCATAAATTGTCTTTTATGCTTCAGAGAGCAAAATTCTGGATAATGAATGCACTGCCTAGAAAGAGAATCCCTCGCTTAGAGAAATTTGAAATGGAGTGTCATAATCAATTTCATTGTTGGACTTGTTCAATGAATTAAAGATAAATATTAATCAAAGTCACACTACCACTATTCTAGTGCTGTAGAGAATTTTGAATCATCTTATGCTATTTCAAAACACTTTCAGGGGTTATATTCAGATTTGTCTTTAATTTAGCAGTTGCTGGATTCAGAAGTAATTCATTGTTTAAGGGCCGAAGATACACTTTAGCAAACCAGGTTTTTAGCAAAAGTTTAAAGATTGTCAGTGCCCATTACCTGACAACATGATTTACTTACTATAATATGCTAAACCTCACAAAACAATCATAAAACAAATTTACTAAGTGAAATAGAAATTAGAGCTTGAGTTGCTTAAAAAGATTCATATACAGCAGTGAAGTGCCCCATGGAGAGAGTATACTTTCCATTTTTAGTTTTCATCCTGACTCCAGATTAACATTCCCATGAGGTATAAAGGTGAGCAATTTACAGATGAACAATCAGTGCCTCAGAAGATGGTCCTGCAAATATTAAGCCTTATCAGCATAGACTGAGATTGTGTGTCTCTTCTAAAATCACTGCTAAAATAGAGTCTTGAGTTTATGCTACTCAAACTGACTGAGAGAGAAGGAATGATAAACAGTCATTTGATGTTTATTTTCTGAATGGCACTTTAAAATTGATACGTATTCCTAGAGCTTTGAAAGTATTAATCGAATAGCTTCTTTGCTTCTAAATAGATGAATACATTATAAGTTGGAATCATGTCATAAAGCAGCCAAAATGTTGAGGCTAGACCACATGCATTTTTCCCTAAAAAATACTAATAAAATAGTTGAAATTAACCCTATACACTCAGATACGAAGACAATAGTTGATACATGTTTGGTATAAGATAATGTTAAACAAGAGTGACTCATGGGCTATATACCTGTTGTATGCATAGAGTTTATTATTGGGCATCACAGAGACAATAACAGGTTTTACTATATGTAAGCTGCTGACCTTTTCTCTTGCAACTAGAGAATATCCTGGCTCATATATGAATCATAATTTTCCTTGTATCACAAAATACATATTGATATTGACAAGCCTGAATGGTGCTTTAAGATAAACATTGTCTCTTTTTCTGCAGTCCTTTTCTACAGTCAGTTTTACTTGGGACCGAGAGGAAGCACCTGCCCCCCACCCAACTTCCTTCATGTAAACCAACTGCCTCTCTTTCTGTTCTCTATCTTCTTTCTCCTTATCTTTCTCCTTCCCTTCCCCTCTTCATAAAGGCACAAGATAGTCTATGTTTTATTATTTCATATATTTTTTGAAAAACTATGTATCTCATTCTTAATTTAAAAATTTCATATAATGTGTTTTTAAACATTAGTCTTCCTGAATATAATAAAACAAATCTCACATTTTTGTGATCTTTTACTTCTGAGGCCCTCATCTGAAATTTTGGGTATGTTTCAGTGATCTGGATTTGAGGAAGGTCTATTTTTACTCTTTACTAATGATGTTTATAGCTTCAGATATATTTTTATTGCTTTAATTGTTCTGAGCAGCAATTGTTACTGCAGTCAAAAAAATTAAAGCTCCGTCTGTTAAACTTTATTAGGTAATTATTTCAAAAGGAGGGATATCCTATACAATTCATCTAGAAAATGCCAGAGTTTTAATTAAACAAAATGTAAATTCTATCTGGACGTAGAGTAATACTGTAACAGGAGCTTAGTTTCTCATTCCTACTGAGAAAGTGTTTACATTGAGAGTCACCTGCAAGGTGGAAAGAGAGGCAGAAGTCTCATATTTATTCAATGTGTCACCTGTTTGTGCTAAGTGCAGGTAAAACTACAAATTTATAAGCTTTCCTACTTAGTAAAGTTGTAATTAATGTTAGCATTTCTAGAGAAAATAAATACTTATGGAGAAATCTCATTAAATACCAGGGATCATTGCTTCCTTTTTAGTATAAAACCTCATGAAATTAGAATGAAAATTAAACACCTTTTATTCTGTTGTCTGCTAGGCTTACCTGCATATTATAATTGTATACAAGCTGGTTCTGTAATTGAGACGTCAGAGAATTTTGATAACCACACATCTTCTTTCATTGACTGTTTAACTGCTTGTCTACTGGTGTTTACAGAACAAAATGGATGGAAAGCCAAGAGAAAACACCAAGTATCTGATTGGTTAAGGTAGTGCACATTCAATCTCCCAAAGTTTACACAGCAATTGAAATGGTCTCCTCTGTAAAGAATGCCATGCTTCCTGGTATTTCTGTCATTTACAGCTTAGAGTAGCAAGAGCAGCCTCAGCACAGTATTTCTTAATCCCCCCAAATGCCTCATCCGTGCATAAATCATCTGAGTTCCGGCAGAATCTTGTATTGACCCTCCAAGACTTTAATTGCCATTTCCTTCATTTTTTATTGCCTCTTCTTTCTTCTTTTTCTTTTTTCATTTCCTAAATTCCTGAGCTGAAAGAGGAGTTATGATTTCCTTTTCCTTGTGAATGATATATATATAGTTTCTTCCCCATTCATGCTGTCAGGGTTGTGGGAAAGCAAAGCTTCCCTATTATGAAAAGCCAACTGAAGCAAATGAATCATTAGACTGATGAAAGGCCTGTTGGGGACAATCAGTGTCTTTCCTCTTGTCTGTCAGTTAACAATGACCCCTAATCCTTAGCATTTACTGAGTGTAAAATAAAGATCGTTAACTATTTTATTACCAGTACTTTC
Organism: Hippopotamus amphibius kiboko; assembly: GCF_030028045.1. Lineage (NCBI taxonomy): Eukaryota > Metazoa > Chordata > Mammalia > Artiodactyla > Hippopotamidae > Hippopotamus > Hippopotamus amphibius. Next base: position 56,065,919 of record NC_080188.1, read on the forward strand.
ATCCCTGAAGACTTCCTTGCCCTGGACTTTCTGTTCACTCTTCTCTTTCTTTTCCCCTTCCTTTTTTTTCCCGTTTTGCTTTTGGTCATTAACAAATCTTTACTGAGTTCTTATCACAGCAGGAGTTTTGCTTTGCTAGGGACTCAAGATTCAAAGATGACTACATCACTTTTGCAGTTAAGGAACTGACAACCTGGTGGGGGAGACATAGATGCAAGCAAAGAATTATAATGTTCTGTGAATATGGGCATTGATAGAATCATGGACAAATGTAGCCACCAAGGAGGCATCAGTTAAGTCTGGCTAGGACAGCAAGGATAACTTCACTGAAAGTGAAATTTTCTAGCTAGGTCTTTAATAGAAATTTTCCAAACTAATAAAGAGGGACAGGAAGAAATACATAAATAAAAGCATGAGGCTAGAATAAAAACAGAGTGAGAAGAGTAGGCTGGGATTGAAATGAGGACTGGAAATATTTTTGAAGCAAGATTGTTAAGGGCTTTGTGTGCCTCTGGAACTGGGGGCTTTATTCTCTAATGATGGATTGCTATCAAGATTTTTAATCAGAGGAATTATCAAATTAAATCTATGACAGCAACACACAAAATCCATTAAGATGGGAACTTTGTTTCACTCACTTCAAAATCCCTGAAACAGAGTCGGCAGGCATCAGTAAGAACACACTTAGCAAATGTCTGTCCTGAAGATTGCTTGGGGTCAATGTGGCAGTGGAATTGCTAATGGAAGAGATCAGAGATAGGAGTACCGTGAGGAGGCAGTGTAGTAAACTAGGTGAGAGGCAATGACAACCTGAACTAGGGAACTGGGCGTCAGTTTGGTGAGAGGTGTAAACTGGAGAGGTGCAGCGACTTTGGAAGTAGTATTGACAGGGCTAAGTGACTGATAAAGGCTGGGACATCCATGGGGAGATTAAAGAGTCGTACAATAGGACTAGAGTAACTTCCAAACAAGGTAAGAAAGGCAAGAGAAAATGCAGATTTCAGGGTGAAATTGATGATTCTTCTTTGGGGATTCTTTATGTTTGAAGGAAGTATAGTACATTTCTCACCTACATAAGAGACAGAGATGTAAAGTTAAGAACCATCACACGGGGTTCATAGCCAGGATTGCGGGAGCAAATGAGATTCCTCAGCAAGAGCCTCACTCCAGAAGGTCAATATTTATGGGGAAGATAAAGTTATCCGAAAGGAGAGAAGGAGAAACAACCAGAAACGTAAGGGAGAGGTTCCAAGAAAAGCATGTCTAGTCCACTCTCTCCTCCTCTCCTCCTCTATGACTAGCATTCTTCTGTTGATGTTTGAAGACACTACAGGCTGATCAGTTACCGAAAGTGGGGTCTGGCTGCTCACCGCTCTGAAGCCAATAAAGAGGCAAGGTTGGTGGAAAGGAAAGTTTGCTGCACTTCCAAGGCCGGCAGCCTGGGGAGGGGAGGGAGGACTCCCTACCCACGGACAATCAGTGGGCCAGAGTTTTTATAGATTGAGGGAAAAACAGCACAGTCAGCTCTGACAGTCATCTTGCAAGTAGTCATGCAGTGGTCTGATCCACATCATCTTGATTGTTGTAAGTACAGTTAATCTTCAGTTCCAGGGTCTGTTTGTTCCCATTGCTTTGAGGCCGGCTCTCAGAATTGTGGCAGCTTATGTCATGGCTTATGTCAGTCTGGTCATCATGTAAACGTCTTCCACCTGGTGGGAGTTTTAGTATCTATAAGACAGCTCACAGGATCTGGCTCAGAATATTATCTATAGCCCTTGAAGAGGAAGTAAAGGTCCTTGACTATGCTTAATGACTAAACTGTTATTATTTAGTCTTGTTAGACTGTTTTCTTTGTTTCTGCATTTTCTCACTTCTCCGATTAAACTTATTCTCTGGCTAAAGTTTTTCCACAGACAAAAGGCAGGCTGAGGACATGGGGGGCAAGGACCAGAGGGTCTGGCTCCATTCCACATCCACGTCAGACAACACAATTGATGGTGGAAATTTTGTTCATCTCCCTTTGTCAACTCTAAGCAAAGTTGAACCACTTAGGAATTTAATGACAGTGGATGACCAACCCCACATTATTCTTTACAATACTTAACAGGCAGGAGACAAAACAGAATTAATAAAGGAATCAAAATGAAGGATATAATTTACTTATTTATTGCTGCCAGCTTCTGTAGCTTGCCATAGAAAAATTTTCACTGGTGAGTTTAGAACCAGAACGGACACAGCCTGTGGCAATTTATATATGCCATGACCAGTTTCTCATGCTAAAGTCATTCAAACCAGAGGAAGTCACCTGGGCTCCAGCCAACAAGACACTAACGAAAGACGCACATATAAGTGACCGTGGAATTTGTCCCATGCACTCTGAGCATCTGCGTTTTCCATCTTTTGTGTTTGTTTCCTGAGAAAAACTTTTTGCAGGGGAGATCTTTTCTATTTTCTTTTCTTTCTTTCTTTTCTTTCTTCTTTTTTTTTTTTTTGGTTTTTATTTTTCACAACTATTGATGTGGAATGTTCTTCTTCAGTGTTTTATGGCAGAATTCATATTTCTAATTCCTAATTCCTTAATATGTATCCAGCTTGACTTCGGTCTGTGGCATTTTTGAAATCAGAGTTGATTCTAAACACAAATGGTACAATATATGAATGAAGAGTATTATATGGGAATTTTGCTTAACAGGCTTATGGAAGACGAATGATCAACAAACCAGCTTTAAAAAAACTTAGTGCTAGATCATTCACATCTTATTTCTTAGCATTTTGATATTGTTTCTAGGCTGCCTGCCTGAAAATATGGAAATTTAATGCTAGTTTCCAAAACCTGTCTGAAAGATTTATAGGTCATTTCTCTCTTCCAGCGGTTGTATATAGATCTCATACTCTATAGTGATCAATTACCTTAATTCCATGGTAGAGAGTACTTCAATGTAAAGTTAATGGTTTCTGTGCCTAATTCATAAGAATAATTACCTTATTGAGACAAAAACACAGAAACACAAAGAGCTCCCGCTCCTAAGTTAGCACATGCCTCTTGGTATCAGGTATAGTTAAATAAATAGAATATTTGGTGGGATATTTAAACCAAATATCTATGTTTTAATGAAGTGATAGAAATGTAACAGGAGTATTTGCTGTAGTTTATTTTGTTGACTAGGTAATCAACATCGTTTGGCAATTGTCAGGTTAATATTACTTTTTTTTAGATTTACTACCAGTTCTTAATTACTTTCTTATTATTGTTCTATTTAAAAGAATTTTCTCCCCCAAACTCGAAGAAACTTCCATCTTTTTCTCATGAAAAAGAAAACAATATTTCTCCTACCAAGAAAACAGTATTTCTCTTATTTGAACCCTTCTTCCCCAACGCCATGCTGGGAATTCTATCCTCCTGAAGTCTCCCCAACAGTGCTGTTGTAAAATTTCTTTGTCGAAGTGGCTCATGGCTTGAATGTGTTTAGAAGTGGGTGCCAGATTCCTCTTCTTGAAGTTTCGTTCACATAGCAAGCACGATGTGTTTGTTTCTTTGTTTGTTTGGGGGTCATAGAGTTAAAGTTCCTCCATCCCAATATATTTTGCCCCTTTACCATCTCCTTCTTCTACTGATGCTCAGAGGCTCTGGCAGTGTTTCATGATTGCTCTCTCAATTGTCCTTTCATATCCCAACGTTGCAAATGTCATTGTCTGCTCCTGCTCTGGGGATCTCTTGAATGTCACTTAACTGCAATGTTCTATCTCGATTCTCTGTTCCGACTGTCTGGATTGCTACTCAAGACATTATATTCTTTTCATGACCTATCATGCTCCAGTGTTAGAGTGAATACTTTATACCGCATGTGTGCTTATGGGGTGTAAAGTGCTGGATGCACTTCTATAAAGCACTATAGGGTACACTTCTTTGTACTCTCAAAATCTTTCATGGAGTTTGGTTAAATATCTCTTGTAGATTTTATTCTGTCTTTATTGAAACCCTTCTACCTTAGACATTGCTTATGTATCATACTGAGGACGATATGATTAAAAGGCACTGGGCTGTATACCACATGATCCTTTCTCCCCTTCAGCAATTACCCACTCCCATGGGACAGATGTGGATGTCTCAGTCTTTCTTCCCACAGGTTGAGTTCTTTCTTGACATGATGCAAAGTGACACACCAAGTCAATCCCTGCCCCACCACACTCCCAGTTTGAATGCTGGTGTGAACACTGATCAATTTTCAAGCAGAAGCACCACCCACTTCAAATCAATATTCATGTAAAAGACACGTGTGAGGGAAAACCACTCTGTACACTGCATGTAAATAGATTTTTTTGTTTATTTGTTTAGTTGTGTGTTTATAGAGCTGGAGAAACTGCAGTGCCAAAGCAGGGCATGATTGGCTAGGAGGTCGAGGATTTCCTTATAAGACTGGCAGGCCCTGTTATCTAGGGTAAGCTGAGTGGAATGATGGTGATTGGTGTTAGATTTCTGTGACAGTGAGACATTTCCCATAAGTGCAGGCTGACATCGTTTTGGTTTGTGACCTGGGCCAGGCCACTGGGGAGGACTGCATCTTGGGGTCCCCATATAAAAATGCATGGTATCTCCAGTATTAACACTGAAGCCGACAGCTTTCCACTTCTCTCTCCCTGTGGCTCTCATCATACTGCCTTTCTTGTTCCTTTAGCTTCGTCCCCACCCGCTTTTATATTTGTTCTTTCTCATTTATCTTCTTCATTCTTGATTTATGATATTTTCTCAGCATTGATTCTTTTTCCTTTGGCTTTCCAGTTTTCTTTCTTTCTTTTTTCAACTCAAAGAGCAGTCACATTGACAGGCATGAGACAAGTGATGGAGGGAAAGAAATGCTCAGAGGTGGGGGAAGATGTGTGTGTATGTGTGGGTTGTGCGTTGAGGCAGGGGTGAAGGTGGAGCAGGCATACAACATTTTTCCCGTATAGCAATTCACGGCTCACATTTTTTTTTTTTTTTTTTTGGTTAGGCATTCAGTTTGTCATTTGGGGGATTTTTTTGGTGGGAGGGGTTGGGGCTTTGTTTTGCTTCATTTGGTTTGTTTGTTTTGGTTTTAAGAAAGGTCTCTAAATGAAATTCAGTCCAAAAATATTAAATTGTTACTCTCTCCCGACATGCCTTCTATTTAACTATTATTATTGTTGTTGTTCTTATTATGAAGCCAGTTATTATACTCTTGTTTGAAGAACTGTCAATAGAAAAAAGTCATCTCCATCTTACGCATGAAGAAGGTAGGCCCAAGGAGTTTCAGCAAATTCCCCAGTGGTACATGACTGCTGGACACACAACTATCTGATAAAATTTCAACATGATTTGCTTGAATTGACAATAGTATTTATTCCTAGGCCATTTGTACATATCACTAGCAGCTCCGTGCCTAAACATGTGTGCACATACCTTCTTAGGTATGTATTTATATCCACATGGCCGCACCCTTTTTATTGATTAACGAACACGACGACTGCCTCAGGCAGGAGCTGATTAGATGCGCTTTCTGAGTAGAGTTAGTCTAGGATACATGTAAGATCAAAAAATGCATTTGGTAAATCATTTAAAAAGAAGAATGTCAGGATGTGAACTTGCATAAAGACTGATGCATTTTCAAAAATATCAAACTAGGATAGTTGACCAGCTGGCAGAATTCAGTTCTTATTGGTTCACCACTTTTCTTAAGAAAATGCAAACACCCAGAAAGATATAAAAGAGTTATTCCAATCAGTCTTATAGGGATTTAATATGTGTATAAGTTTTTTAATGGCTTAAGATATAACTGTTGAATCTTGCACTGAAAAAAAAGTAATCAGATAACTTTACTGGAAATTTTTAAAGCACCAGTTTATTAGTAAATGTGTTTAAAGTTAAAAGAAAGAGAAAAACAAACACCGTATGCTAACTCTTATATATAGAGTCTAAAAAAATGGTACTGATGAACCCAGTGGCAGGGCAAGAATAAAGATGCAGATGTAGAGAATGGACTTGAGGACACGGTGCGGGGGTGAAGGGGAAACTAGGACTAAGTGAGAGAGTAACAATGACATATATACACTACCAAATGTAAAATAGATAGCTAGTGGGAAGCTGCTGCATAACACAGGGAGATCAACTTGATGATGGGTGATGACTTAGAGGGGTGGGATAGGGAGGGTAGGAAAGAGTCAAGGGAGGGAGGGGATATGGGGATATATGTATAAATACAGCTGATTCACTTTGTTGTACAGCAGAAACTGGCACAACAGTGTAAAGCAATTATACTCCAATAAAGAGATTTAAAAAAAAAAAAACATTTGGGCTTCCTAGGTGGCGCAGTGGTTAAGAATCCGCCTGCCAATGCAGGGGACGCAGGTTCGATCCCTACTCCAGGAAGATCCCACATGCCACGGAGCAACTAAGCCCGTGTGCCAAAAAAAAAAAAAAAAAAAAAACCAAAACAAACAAACAAAAACCACAAAAAAAAAAAAAAAAAAAAAACATTAAAAGTACTCTTTGCTTCATTTTGGGAAACCCCTATTTTGTGAAGAAAAAGAAATCTTTGGAGGGAATAAAAATTTCTATACTAGATAGATTGCTTGAAATTTATTTATAGAATGCAGATAAGAAGAGGACAAAACTGTATTGGTAGCTAAAATAGAATTTTACCTCCCTTGCATTTGGGACAAGGTCAGTTAATCAGTAAATGACTTTGGCTGTATTACAAACCCTGTTAAGTAGCACCTTTCAGTTCCTATCTTCACTTCATCTGCACACTTTCAGAGGTCACTATTTCTTTACTTTTTGTATGGCAACTTTCATTATGTAGAAATAGAGTCAACAAGGAAAAAGAAGATGGAGAAATTATTCCTTAAAGGTGAAAATGTAGTGATCTCGGGTGGCCTTGGCTCTCAGCAGCTTGAAGCAGGATTGTGGTTCCCTGCCAGTGACTGAGGTCGGGTAGCTGGGTGGAGAGCACCAAATCCTAGCCACTAGAGCAGTGGTCAGTGACAAGGCCCTGGCCCTGTGGCGTTGCAGAAAAGAATTACCACAAAGAGAGAAAGTAGTGAAACAAGTAAAGTATTTATTAGGAAAAAAGAATAGAATACTCGTAGATAGACACACGGGCGGGCTCAGAGAGTCACACCCTGGTGGCAGTTTGAATCACTTTTATGAGGCATTTCTTCTGTGTTTCCTTTGACCAATCATTTTGATGTGCCTGGTTCAGAGTCCATATGTGGTGTATCTCAGGATTTTCCCATGTGTGTGTGTGCACCTCTTGGCCAAGATGGATTCCACCAAAGAGGCCTCTGGATGGGCTTGGCCACTTGGCATCACTCCCCTTTTGACCTCCAAGGAGGCATTATGCGCATGTGTAGTCGGGGGAGGTCTCCTGACTTCCAGAATGAGGAATATGTGGTCTCTTATCTTCTATCTGGGCAGGACCCAGCCTCCTCTCCCAGCTGTCTTGTTATTCCTGTCTCAGAGTATCGGTCCACAGGGAAGGAATTCAGACCGTTTGCCCTGGGGGCCCATCTGTCTCCTGCCTCAGTAGTAAGATAGCATCCAGTGATAAAGAAATAAGGCTGATATTATGTGGCAAAAATAATTTAAGTTCTGGAAAAAAAAAATACTTTGAAATATCATTTGGTCAGCTTCCAGATAAAATTAAATTTAAGCCAAACAGTAAATTAAAAGTCTAGCTTCTTTCCAATACTCTCCAAAATCCCAAAATATCTTTGAACTTCAGTATCTCCATCTGTAATATTTAAAGTAGTCCATGTCCATCAAGATAATATTTTTAAAATGTGACGAACCTCACATGCTAAAGATATTCACAAAATACTTAAGATCACAAAGAGAAATATTAAGGTAGCAATATCTACTAAGTTCTGCAACATTAAAATGGTTAACATAACAAAGAAAGGAGAAGAACAACAACAAAAAAATGTGGGCATTAAAATGCTTTTGCTTCCAACCTATGGGGCAAAGCAAATTGGAGAAAACACAGAAATTATTGAATAGAGAACTTACTCTAGTGGTCTATTAACAGCTGTTTGACAATGTCCACCTGCTAATCTCTATATTTACATATTCTTAATAACAAATGCTTCCTTCCTTTCTATCAGTGTATTTTGTTCTTAACTATTCAAGATGGATTGGCTGATCATTTCAACTGAGTTTGAGAAGGAGTAGAGTAGGCAGCGAGCACAATTAACATTCATTTACATGCAAAACTAAGTAATGTGAGGAGTTTAAAGTTGTCTTATCTTGCAGATCATAACACTTTCTTCATACAGAAGAAAGAGTGTTCCTGGCACCACAAGTTCACAAGATTCTCCTGTGGTTCAGAAATGCTGAGCCTGGGCTTCCAGACCTGATGCCTTTGTATTGAACAAAATCAGTCTTCCAAATTCTACTCATGTTTGAACTCTACGCTGTTGATTTTTCCTCTTGCAATAGCAGAAAAGGACAGTTTCCTTTAGAAAGAACAGCAGGTACCCATAAGATAAATTTGTATAGTATCATGGCCATACAATTGAAACCGTCTTCATCCCCCCCCCCCACCTTTTGGACTAGTAAATGTTCAATTAATTACTCCACTAAAGATTTTGATTAAAGCAGGGAACTGTGAAACAAGGCAGACACAGTGTAGAAATTTTATATCAATTTAAAACATTTAAATGTTTATGCACTTGCCATCTTTGATGTGAGGCCGAGGTCTTTTCTTCGTGTAGGAGACAAATGATTGGTTTTCTTCTTGTCTTTTTTGCAGAAATTGCTCCTAATAATTTATCACTTGTAATTTTCATATTCAGTTTCTTTACAAATACATTTGCAGAGTAATGTGAGCTCAGAACCTTTCTAAATTGCTGAGCTTTGTTTTTAAAGTCAGGTAGGTATATTGAGGTACGATTTTTTTAAAACCAGTAATTGCTTTAGTCTTGCTCACATCTAATTTAATAGTAACTTTATTTTGTATCCGTCCTGCACAGCAAATCCTTAATCTGGTTTTCATAGAACACCTCTGTTTTTTGCTTCCATATTTGGACACTTCATATTATATACACTACAAAATAATATTTATGAAACTGAGTTCCTCAGACCATTTGTCTACAGGTATTGGAGTGGAGTAAGTGTTTTCAGATCAAATGAGTTTAGGAAATGCTAGTGTATAGCAAGTTATGCAAGTTTCTTGATGGAATAACTTTTTCACGGCATTTGCAACAAGTCTGACTTACATGCGTTTGGCAACGAACACATTTCACCCAGCTGATGGGAACAGAAGTAAGCAGGCGTACGAGAAAGGAACTAGCCACAAAACCTAAGGTCCTGTGAGTAACAAACAAACCTGTTTTATAGAGGGAAATGGAGAACATTGGTTACCCAAGGCACCGAGGAGATAAAAGCTAGTGAAAAAACTCTCTTATATGTTAGTTTTTATTATGCCAAGGCTGCAAAACTTCTGTGTCCTATAGGTATGTCTGTTGAAGTATATGTAACTGTCCTCAGCCATTAACTGCAGAGTAAATGCTCCAGAATCACTTTTTTCTGGATGGCACACAACCATCCTCAAGGTCCTACCTATCTCTTTTATCTCTATTTTTCTGTTTCTTTTCTTTCTCTTTTATTCTTTTTTTCACCACATTTGACAAAGTTTTATTTATAACTACATTCTTAATTTTCATGATTAAGCCTTCTGGCCTTAGAGATGCTATTTATCTTCTTGGGAGTACTCAAGGTAAAGTACTAGAGAAAATACAGTAAATTTTGCTCCCAAGAGGAGCAAGGGTTGTTCCTACGTGATTCTCAACTTTCTACACAGCAGCATGTTTTGCTGATACAGAACTATGATAAATGATTGCTTAAACACACATCTCCCTACCAAGTCATCTAAGGATAATTTTGGTGGTTTCGTTCAAGCAAGTGTATGTTATGGTCTGACTGTTAGGTAAGACTATTTTGTGTCAGCAGATTTAAACTCTTTATATGTGTACAATACAAAATATTAATTTATAAAACTGAGTTCCTCAGATCATTTGTCCTAGTTTAAAGGGGAGCAAATGTTTTTAGATTAAGTTTAGAAAATGCTAGAGTGTACCAAGGTATTCAAGTTGCTTCAGTGAATTACTTTTCAGAGTTTTTAATATGCTGATGTACATTGAGCATCTCTTACGGTCAATATGGTGTTATACATTTCCCAGATTTACTTCATCTGCAACTCTTTTTTCTGGATTACCTATTACATTTTTAGGAATAAGGAAAATTTAAAGCATCCAAGCAATTGGCTAAGGAGAGAGGAGTTATAAGTAGAAGTACCTTAACTGGTAGCAAGTTATACTTTTGCAATAGGGAAGGAAGAAGGAAAGGTCAGGAATGGGTCAAGAGTTGTAAGAAGTCTTTATGGTATTCAGAATGATTGAGTTGAAGAAACCAAAGGAAAATTGGGTTTGAACAAAAGTTGCTGCTACCTTCTTTGAAATGTATTCTTTTTCATTATTACCATTACTATGAACAAACCCAAGATTAGGTGGACCTCTCCATAAAACTTGCCACTAATTCTCAATCATGGAGAGAAACGACCACAGTGACTATCAGTACTTTGCCCAGTAGCAAGTGACCCTTGGATGTCAAAGAAGTACTCAGTGTTTCTAAACCTCAGTTATCTCACATGTATAACAGACACTCTAAAACCTCCACTGCAGGACTATTCTGAGAATTAAAGAAAGTAAAATGTGTGAAAATGCCAAGCATAGTGTTTGGCAGGCATATAGTAGGCATACAATAAATATTACTTTTCCCCTTTGTTTACACTCACCATGTGCCCTCTCAGTTCCAACAGAGGTCTGCATTCTTAAAGGCAAAGTTAACCTTTTACTGCTTACACTATCTTAACTTGCTAAGTGCCATCACCTTGTTTTCTCTTGGTAAAAGAAATCTTTTCAGGGCCAATTACTTAACTTCTTCTAGGGCAGTCACACATTCTAATTGGTTTCAGTACTAGAAACATATCAGAAAAAAATAAGAAAAATAAATGATTTACCAATCTGAGTTGCACATCAATCAAAGGCAATTATTTATGCTGTAGAGATCTGTCTTCATCTTAACTTTACTCCTTCATGTTATGGCGGAGTAGTAAGAAAGTTATAGTGATTTGTTTCTTGTCAGGATCCATTATGGGAAACCAAGGAGCAAGAAAGTAACTGACAAGAACCCTGAACCTGTAAGAACTCTCCTTCCTTATATTTCAATTTCCTGTCTCATAGTATACTAGACACAGTAGACATGGTAGACCATTTGACTGGTCAAAAGATTTTAACTTAGTGTTTTAGAATCTGAAACATAGTATATAATATGTTATATTGTAGGATCAATAATGTTTGTTAGGTGATAGTTTGCCTTCTTGAAAGGGGCATTTTATTTACTCAGCAAGGAAGTGGAAAACATTCATGGGAAAGTAATTAAGCCAAATAATTTACCAGTTCCTTTAACAACTTTGTTATACTACCACTCCTACAAGAAGTCCAGCTTGCAGCCAAGGAGTTATTTGTTTGCCAAACAGAAAGTAAATATTTATTGTAGCCTTACTGACCAGAGAGATGGTTCATTCTGTTGGCCACATATTTACCAAACTATAAATGACATTTGGGTTATGCTGATGGAATCTTCCTCTTCAGGGTGTAATTAATATGTAACACTTCCATTGTGGTAGAGACTTCTGAAGATATTTAAAGTCTCTATCAACTCAGGCAGCACACACAGTTAACAACTGAAGCCTACTGGTCTGTCTAATTTAGAGATTATGCTATTTTCTTTCCCAGGAAGTTTTGTTTCCAAATTGTCATGTTGAGTGGATCTAGTGCTTTACACTTGTACATTCCAATGTAGGCTGATACAACATCACAGTTCCCTGTCTCAAATAACCTTCCAGCTTTTAACTGGCCACTCATTTTTAAGGTTGGCTGAGAGAAGAAAATAAAACCTCCATGGTCTGGTAATCATAGTCTGGTAATCATGGGTTGCCCTTATTTGTAACATGTTCCCCTTGGCCTGAGTCAGAAATCCACTTTAAAAAGCCGATCAGTACTGTCTGGAACAGAATGTCAATCAGATGTGACCAGAGTTTTATAATTTGATGAAAACTTAATACTTTCTAGTTGAAATTAACCGGGGCTTTGGTGAAAGGTTTAATTTTTCTGTGCCATATCTCAGTTTGTGTTTTTTTTTTCTTCTAGTAAATAGGTTATTTTCATGCATGCTTTAAGAATAATCAACTGAGGATGTAACTGAGGGTTTATTGGGAAATATTTCTCCTTCTGATTTATTGAAAAGATCAAAAACAATGTGTTTAACCTTTTCTTAAATGAGAAACTTTGTATACTTCTATAGTCCATGTGAGAAAGGGGAGCAAGGTCAAAGAATTTTTCTAATTAACTGAACACTTTGATCTTTGGTCAAAAAACATCTAAAATCTAAAAATCTTCTGATATATGCTGGACCTATGGCAATGCTAAGAGCACTGCTATATACTACATTTGATTTTACTGCAGCTAGGTTATTGCAACTTAAAAGTGAGCTTTTAGGTTTTGTTCTTATTAAAAATCTTGTAATTTGTTCACCTTAGGATTCTTATATTGTGTAGCCATAATATTTTGGTGTGTTCTTTCCAGAATGTAGTTCAATAAGTATAAAAATTTTACTAAGTTAACTCTATAAAGAAATATACTTGAAAACTTCCACTGTTTGTAATGTGAAGCTACTGCAGAGAACAACTTCAAGATTTAAAACTGCTTACAGTCAGAAGCATTCTTTAAAAACCAAAACCAAAACAAACCAAAACAAACAAAAAACCCAGGGTGTCTAAAACATCAAAATTACCCTAGGGGCTTCTTTAAAAATAGAACTTTCTGGTGGCATCCTCAAAGATTCTGATTCACTTGATCTGGATTGGACCATTACCCCAGTTGTTTAAAACCCTCCCCACATGATTTTTTTAATATAAATTTATTTATTTATTTATTGGCTGCGTTGGGTCTTCATTGCTGCATGCGGGCTTTCTCTAGTTGTGGTGAGCAGGGGCTACTCTTTTGTTGTGGTGCATGGAATTCTCGTTGTGGTGGCTTTTCTTGCTGCTCAGCACAGGCTCTAGGCGCACCAGCTTCAGTAGTTGAGGTGCACAGGCTCAGTAGTTGTGGCTCACGGGCTTAGTTGCTCCGCAGCGTGTGGGATCTTCCCAGACCAGGACTTGAACCCATGTCCGCTGTATTGGCAGGTAGATTCTTAACCACTGCACCACCAGGGAAGCCCCTCTCCAGATGATTTTTATGTGTACTCTAGACATCAGTACAGTATAGTGACTGCATACAAAGCAATGTTTTCTAAGGTATATGCTGTAAAAACAAATCCCTTGAGATGACTTGCAAAGAAAAATTTCTATAGGCAAGTATGTAGGGGATCCTCTGCATGTTATCATTTCTTGGAGTTTTTGTAGAATATTTCTAAATATTGAAACTCTGAAATGTCCTGCAGAAATTAAATCTGTTTAACTTAGTGTAACCTGAAGTTTCTCAGATGGATTTGATCCTGGATAACATTTTTTTTCTGTCAATGGTGCTTTTTATTTTACTTTTTTATTTAAAGCTTAGTTGATTTGCAATGTTGTGTTAGTTTTGTGCGTACAGCAAAGTGATTCAGTTATAAATATACATATATCTATTTTTTTCATATTCTTTTCCCTTATAAGTTGTTACAAAATATTGAGTATAGAGCTAGATCATTAAACCTATTTTCTCCAGAATGTCCTTTGAGAAATGCTACTAAATAAAATTTGACAAGATCCAAATTATTTACATCAGTACTGCTTTTTTTTTGTACTGCTTTTTAATGCTGTATGATTATGATGTCTTTGAGAATGTGCAATAGTCAAAGCTATTGAGAATTATTTTACCTTTGTTTAGACCTATGAATGGAATATTTCTATTGCCTAAATGGTGTCTAAAAATTAAACACTAAAGTCACACTATTTTTGTATGATTTATTTTCTGATTGCATGAAACAATAAAAAATAAAGCAAATAAATAAATAAGTACATATAAGTAGTTTCTTTCAGTGACTTAGGTGGCCATTCCATGAACAGAATAATGGTTCTATGAAGCTAAACTAGTAAAAGTGCTCTTGTCACCATATTATTAAATATATGCTGAATTGAAGTTTAGAAGCAAACACGTTGTTGGTGAGTGCTCCTTGTCACAACACAAGACTCTACAAATAAACTGGTAAAGAAACAAATTACAGGGACTTCCTAGGTAGTACAGTGGTTAAGAATCTGCCTGCCAATGCAGGGGACATGGGTTCGATCCCTGCCCCAGGAAGATCCCACATGCCACGGAGCAACAAAGCCCATGTGTCACAACTATTGAGCCTGCGCTCTAGAGCTCATGACCCACAACTACTGAAGCCTATGCACCTAGAGCTCATGCTCCACAACAAGAGAGGCCACCACAATGAGGAGCCTGTGCACCACAATGAAGATTATCCCCCGCTCACTACAACTAGAGAAAGCCCGTGAGCAGCAACGAAGACCCAACACAGCCAGTAAAAGAAATACATACATACATACATAAATAAATAAATTTATTTTTTAAATGACTTTTATAGAGGAAAAAAAGAAATTACAGCTGCTTAATTATTGCCTTTAATTGGTGGATCAGATCTAAAATTATGGTCAGGGGACAGAGAATTTGTCAAGATTAATTACTTGAGTAATTTAATTTAATGTAATGTGCTCAGAAGAAGTTTGAATTATATTTAATTTGTGTTTTTCTTCCATTAGGAAAAAATATTAAAGAAGTTTTGGGTTTGGAGGTAGAGATATAGTCACAATTCTAAGAAAGGAAGGATTTCCATAGCACTGGAAAATGTTATCAAAAAATGAGGACAAAGAATCATAAGTTTTACCTTAGAAAAGGGGAGAAAAGAGAGTGACTTGTTACTCAGCATCTTTTCAGGTCACATGAGTCTGTCACTAAACTAGGCACATCATGTACATTATCTCATTTAAGTAGAAGAAATTTTCTTTAAATCCTCTTATATTTTTGGAAAATATAATCTGTTTAGAGGTTTTTTTAAAAAAAAGTTGTGATAAAGAACTTACGTACTATATCTATATTCACAGTGTACACTTCCTCTTTCCATCCTTCCTTCATCTGCCCTGTCTTCTCTTGTTCCAAATCTTTCTTCCCTTTTAGAAAACGACTTTGCTTTTTACTCAGTGAATTTGATTGAAAATGTTAAGCAAGTAAATGAAGAGCCCTGTTTCCGTGTGTTTTGTATGAAGAGAAGCTTCCCTCATGTTTGGTTTCCATTGAACGTTAGCCTTACTTGGAATATAAGCTTTTGGTTGCACCTTATTCTTAAATACATATAAAGAACATTCTGCTTTCAATTATGATGATTGCAGGACTGTCAAAAGCAGTCAATTTTCCCCTTACACTTAGTGAAGCAAAGAAAAATCAAAGTTCATGTGCCTGGTTTCAAGTATGCAGATGATCTGAAATTGTGTCCATGGGTTACTTTTCATCTCTAATTCACCTTGGTTGATGTCATGATGCTGTCACCTCAGTGCCAATTAGTACTCTGGACATCTGCCAAGAAGAAGCTGAAATAAGGCCATTGGCTCATTTCATCTTGGCACAGAGGTCACTGCTGAGCTGTATTTAACCTGGTGCTAGAGGCCAGAGCATTGTTTAGTCCAGGAGCTGTTATATTCAGGAGCTTTATAATAAAGAGAGACTATGCAGGCATTGTTTTTCTTTTTCAGTCTTCTCACAAAAGAAAGATAGTGAAAACCTATCACAAATATTTCAGAATGATGGTAACCACTACCATCCTACAAAGTGCACATTATAGATTTTTCCAGCATACTAAAACCCATCATGTATGTAAGAAAGCTGCTTATATCACTCTCTGCTGTTTCTCAGAGTTGCATAAATGGTGATGACCATGTGATTGGGAAGACAGGGTATCCTCACTTGGCAGAAATGGGGGTTTAGAAGGAAGGTACTAGTTAGGTTTGATAATATTCAGACTAACAGGGCCAGGATCAATAATAGTGATATTGGAATCTAAGGCAAAAGGAAAAATCAGGAATAGTGATCCTGCCTTTTATTTTGATATTTTGTTCATGATGGACTTTTTATATTAGTTTCTGTTAAATATGTTATTAAAATATCATTTATCTTGATTACTAAATATTTTGGGGCTCCCTAAATTTTGTAACATTCTAACCTTTGCTCTACAAACTAATATAAGCTGAAAACTCAAAAGACTTGTGGAAAATTGTAGAGAGAAAAAATCACCATACTGACCCCATATTTCATATAGTAAATAATAGATGTCAAAGTTTCATCATTGTTAGCGTTTGATAATTTTTAGTGCATAATACTGGACAGTAAAATTTTCAGCATCATTGGAAGTCGATAATAGATTGATTCACAGTCAACATTTCATGAGCAGCGGCATAAAGGAGATGTGGCTAAGCTGCATGAAATTTGTGGTCTCCCATGTTTAAGCAGGGGTCCCAGTCAAGGCAGATTCCCTCACCCACCAGCCTGCACTACTCCTTATGAATCAGAGAGAGATTTTTATTATTTATATTTTACATAAAGGAGAAGGTTAACATCCTGGCAAGAGGGCACATGTTGGTGAAAACGGAGACTGAATATGCAAGGAACTGACTGATTTTTTAGATTTTCATTGTAGATGCAAAATGAAAGGAAAATTAAATATGATTTGCATGAAATCTTGCTTGCTCTGACGTCTTGCTGTGGAATAATGACTCAGCCTTGACCAAACTCTGAGCCCCTGTACTGAGTTTTCAAATTACCACCTTGTTTCTTTGTAGTTGTTAATATATTCTTAGTGTTAATATGTTCCCAGGTTCTAAGAAAAAGAGAAAGTCCCCATGTGGCCAACTTATTATTTGGTATTCCTGTAGCTGCCAACTTAAAAATGGATAGCCAAAAAAATCTAGTTTATTTTATTTAAAATTATACATGTATTTAAATACTCAGAATATTTCCTCACGTAAATCCCTAAGTAGATCCATCAAGACGAAGTCAATTCAAAGAAGCGTTATCTTGATATTTATCAAGGATCCTGCACTTCATACTCTTTGAAATTTATTTCCTGAATAATTTCAACATTATATATTTTATCTTTTTTATGACCTTATGTGCAAATGAATTCCTATCTGATACATGGTTACAAGCAAAAGTGTCTGTGTGTGAGCAAGTGTATATGTAAGTGTATGTATACAATTGCGTATGTGTAAGCATTGTGTTTGCCCACGAGGCCCTTGCTTTTATTGCGAATGGAAAGTGGAGATTCATATACTTTTTAATTTCCCCTCTAGAAGGCACACTACTGATGAACAAGAATTGTGACTTAATCATTTTTGTATCAATGGTTCTTAACTAGTTTTGTACCTGCCATGTCCTGTTGCTGAGGATGAACTCATCCAAAAAGTGGTGCCTTGATGCTGCTCTCTCTGTCTCAGGAATCTAATAATGGAGCCGTTATTTGCAAACAGTGAGCATGGAGAAAGATGGCAATATACAGGAAGAACTAAGGAAGGCTTAAGGAAATGGGACAAAACAGAATGCTCCGGTGGGGGCTGGGGAGCTTCTCAGAGCTTAGTCAGAAGCTGGAGGAAGTCCAGAGGACGTGAAAGTCAACTCAATTTGAGACAACTTCACTGAAGAAGGGACATCTGAGCCAGGTCTTCAACCACACTGAGCCCCACATGCACGTACATTCCCTTCGCATCTACAGCGCC
Organism: Hippopotamus amphibius kiboko; assembly: GCF_030028045.1. NCBI lineage: Eukaryota > Metazoa > Chordata > Mammalia > Artiodactyla > Hippopotamidae > Hippopotamus > Hippopotamus amphibius. Next base: position 56,083,744 of record NC_080188.1, read on the forward strand.
ACTTGAGACTGTTTATCAAAACACTTTTCAAGTTCCCCTGCTTTCAGAACATTTTTCCTGATAACATAAGTCAATATTTATTTCTTACTTCCTTAATAAATGTTACCTCTCATTCTCTGTATCATAAATGACTGCACCTGACTGTGTTCAGTTCATGCTTTCTTTATAATTTTCTTCCATTTCATGTTTTGTCTCCTTAATAAGATTAAAATGTCCTGGTGGAGAGAGCATATCATAAGTTCCTTCTGTACTCCTCATCGTGTCTTGGCAATCCTGAACGTATAAAAAATTTAAATAGGTATGGCATTAAATTAATTGTAAGTTTATTGTTTTGTCTTTGCACTGAAGTTGCTACATATCTAGGCTTTTAGAAATGAGGAGAATGTTGTAATTTAAAAGATGCGAAATGCATCACTTACTTAAACTTAACTGTATTAATCAGAGTCCTAACAGAAAAAGGTGACAAACTCAAATTAGGATAATTTGAGAAAAGTTTCTGTACAAAGGTATTACTTAAAAAGTGTGGGTAGGGTGTGAGGGATTATAAACTATAGTGGAATAACCTGGGTCTGATAATAGTGAAGGAGCTTTTCCAGTCTGCGGTCTAAGGGGCAAGGGCAGAGAGGTCTTAGTAGAGCTCTGAAAAAGAGTGTCATATAGAAGAGTCTTCTAGGGTCCAGTAGTGATTTTTGGCCAGAATACAGAGCTAACTCAAGGCAACCCCAGAGCTAGGGAGCCAGGGAAATATATACCCTGATCTCACCCTTCTTCCTCCATCCTGTCTCCTGCCATGGCTGCCTATTGGCCCAACCCAGTGGAAAGCTATAAGGATGGGAACCCAGGACTATCATCCATGCCAGTTAGTCTCCTTGGGCAGGAAGCTGGGTGGAAAAGTGTAGAGTGTATTTGAAGGGGCACGTGGAAGATATCTGGCACATTATCTCTTTTTTTTCTTTTTTAACTCTTTATTGGCGTATAATTGCTTTACACTGTTGTGCCAGTTTCTGCTGTACACCAAAGTGAATCAGCTGTATTTATACATATATCCCCATATCCCCTCCCTCCCATGACTCCTTCCCTCCCTCCCTATCCCAGGCCTCTAAGTCATCACCCATCATCAAGTTGTCATGCAGCAGCTTCCCACTAGCTATTTTGCATTTGGTAGCGTATATATGTCAATGCTACTCTCTCACTTCGTCCCAGCTTCCCTTTCCACTCCCCCCCCATCCCCTGTGCTGTGTCCTCAAGTCCATTCTCTACATCTGCATCTTTATTCTTGCCCTGCCACTGGGTTCATCAGTACCATTTATCTCTGATGCGTACCCTGATACTTGAAAATTTATACCATTGAGGGTAGTATTTTCTTTTAAAAAACTAATAATAAACACAGATTTTTGAATTCGGTAAGTCAAATGCCTACATGATGCCACTCCACTTCAATTACAAAGTAGTATTACATGTGCTATCCCAGAGATACATACAGAATGTTATGGAAGTCAGGGAGGGAGGGACCAATTTTACTTGGAAAGTCAGCAGGGTTTCTCATTTGGACAAGATCTTTACAGATTCTAATGAAGAAAGGAAGAAGGAAATGCCATGCAGGTTGTACAAGGTGATTCCTGAAAAAGCATAGCATGACTCTAAAGAAACCAAGAATAATGGGGAAAAAATTGGCCTTTGGGGTCAAATTGAAACCTGTTCAAACCCCAGCTCTTCCATTTATTAGCTGTGTGATGTTGGGAAATGACAAAACCTCTCTGATGCTCGGTTTTATCATCTGTAAAACAGGCACAGGAACTCTTACCTCACAGATTATTACTTTTATGGATTAAATGAAACAATGTATAAAAAGTACCAATACTTATGTCCAGTTGTTAGAGTACTCTCTTTAGGTACAGAGACTATGACACCAAATTCTTATTCTAGATTACAAAATAATAACTCGTTGTAATAATCTATAATGGAAAAGAATCTGAAGCTGTACATCTAAAGCTAACACAGTATCATAAATCAACCAGTTAAATTTTTTTTTAAAAGGGCAAACAAGCAAATCATCAACGAAATAACTTTCTAACTTGGACTCATATGGTCGCTTTTGTCTTGGGCGGTGGATCACACGTAATAGTTGGTAAGCCGTCCCACCATTGCCCGGTTATGGTTGTTCTCTGCTGACACCTAGTTTTGGTACTGAATAATTTCCCCATTTTTGCTCACTTCTTTCTTTTTAATATGTTGTAAACCATCAAGCGGCCTCCCTCATGGGTTTCAATATACTTTAGGTCAAGCTTATATGCATATTAAGGAGCAATAAATAATAATGTTCAGTGAACGGAGTCATGTAATCCTCTAATCCTGTATTAAGTTATTCAGGAAAGATGTTTCAACAACTATCACAGCTAGTTCAGGCTTGCTTTCTTCACATCTTCTAAAAAGGGTCAGGTTTTTCCATTATCTAAAATATTGAGTTTGCTAACTTTGAGATGTTTATAGCCTCTGCTGAAGAGACACTCAATGACCTTGATTTAATCTTGCTTTCTACTATAAAACATGCCCATTCAGTAAATAACTGGCTTTATATCCCTTTTCTTTCTCTATCTTGATATATATGCATAAACATATGTGTGTCTATCCATTCATTTCATGTCCTTGCCCCCACATCCCACCCACCACGAAAGATCAGGAACGATAGCATATATTTATTACCTCTTTGGTGGCTTTCTTACATTATATTTGAAAAAGTATTCTATTATTTCTCATTGGGTTTTTTTGTTTTTTTTTTTAATCTTGCCTCTAGCTTTAGTTTAACAGTATGCCCATCAATCTGCTAATCTGTATTCAGAGTTTAGTCAGATTTAGATTGGTAATTATAAATGAATTAGACTACATGCCCCCAAACAGCAACTGCTTTACTGACTTCTTAATGCTACTGCAGACACCTACAGGTATTCATTAAATGTTAATTGATAATGGTATGCTGAGTTGAATTGACTTGTAGATTCTGGCTGATTGCTCTTCAATTTAAAATTATGAGATGCACAGCATCAAACTATCAGCAGGCAGGATCAAATTTTGATTTATTGCATGTGTCTAGAAAACTGTAGAGCTTTAGGAATTCAAAGAAGTAGATATTTGTACTAGATATGAAAGATAGGTAACAAAAAAAATGAATACAATGTAAAAGGTCTGAGAGCTTTTTCTAGGGGCCTTTCCTTGCCTTTGCTACTCTTAAAGTACTTATTTGGAGTTATCCAAATTCATATAAAAGCTAGGTGGCTTTTTTAATTTTTAGCATATTTGTGGATAAGTGGATAATTATGAGAACTTGGAACATTCTGTTGTTGTCCTGACTGAACATTATATTTCTCTTTGCTAAGGACAGTCACTATTTTTTGAGGTTTTGGAAGTAGCTGCAGATTATTTTGAGAAGTAGGAAGGAATTCTTGAAATATTCTAAGTTTTTTTTAGCTTTATGGTGGTTATCTTATGATGGTTCTCATTTGCTATAAGTGATTTTTAAACATAAGACTCCATATTTATGTTTTCAGCCTGCAAATGGCTGTGGAGAGTCATAGTTTTAAAGGAGAATTTCAGATTTTCATCCATTTGCTTACTTAATATTACCTAAAGTTATAAAATTAACATTTCTAAAAAGCCCAAGAAAAAACTTTCTATAATAATTGTGATATAATTAGCCAGATTGAATCAAATTTGGAGTAAAAAGAAAGAAGTTTAGTCTTTTGGTAAGATGGATTTGATATATTTCTGAGCATTAAAATTAGTGTCCATTAAGGGGCTTCCTAGGTGGCACAGTGGTTAAGAATCCGCCTGCCAATGCCGGGGACATGGGTTTGAGCCCTGCTCCAGGAAGAGCCCACATGCCGCTGAGCAACCAAGCCCATGTGCCACAACTATTGAGCCTGTGCTTTAGAGCCCGTGAGCCACAACTACTAAGCCCATGTGCTGCAACTACTGAAGCCCACGCGCCTAGAGCCCGTGCTCCGCAACAAGAGAAGCCATGGCAATGAGGAGCCCGCGCACCACAATGAAGAGTAGCCCCCACTCACTGCAACTAAAAGAAAGCCTGTGCACAGCAAAAAAGACCCAACACAGCCAATCGAATAAATAAATAAATAAATAAATAAATAAATAAATAAATAAATTTTAAAAAATAATAAAAATTTTTTTTAAAAAAGTGTCCATTAAGGATTTTTTAAAAAATTGTTTGAGGTGTGCTTTTTGTTAGGCAAACATTCCTGAATACTACTTGTACTTACTATTCCACTAATTAAAGATGTAGAACCTTAGAGTTTTCTGAACCTTCAATTGTAGTTCCAGTTCTTCTTATTTTATACATAAATCTAGTAAATTGTATGTTATGATTTAAAAATAACTTTTATTTGTTTTTGGTTAAAGCTCAATAAACATGAATTTGACAAATTAGATTTCTCTAAATATTTAAACATTGTCTATACCCTAATTGAAACCCTGAATCGTTGTAAACCATACAGTATATTTAACTCTCATAAGTATTTCTGTCACCTTCCAAGGCAGACATAGAGATCTACCAATATCTTTCACAGTAGGTAATGAATACTAGCCAACCTATTATGTTCAGGCATTTAGAGTCTGTAAATATTTTTCTTTCAAAAATTCAAATATTCATTTGTATTAGTTGAATTCTGCCCACACATTCACTAGTTGATTGTAAACCATCTCTTCACCAACTGATTTACTTTGAAGTGGTCCTACACTTTCCTTTAATAATAAAATTTCCTATCTGACTTATTAATTCTAATTGTATGGCCATTATATTGATGATGTTGAAAACTGAGTGACTAACCTATCATAAGTAGTGAAAAATTTTAATTCCAGAAAATTTGAAAGAAAATTCAGCTTTTTGGAATGTGTAAGACTGAGCTAGGAAGTCTTGCCTACAAGCAGTCATGTTTTAAGGAATAGATCAAAGGATCTGTCATCAGCCTCAATGCAGTTATGTATGTGTATTCATATGTGTTTATTTTAAAAGAAATCATCCTAAAATGTGTTCATATCACCAATGTGAGAACTAAAAAGAGAAAATCTGTGTTGCATAGCCCTTCTGACAGTGTTAACCATTCTAAATTTGGATTAAGAAGCAGATTTGGAATAGTATTCTTTATAGGAACTTCTATGTCTGCAGTCAATTTGGGAGCAACATGTGCCCTCTGACCCTACTCCTTCTATAGTGTCTTGGAATTATTTGTAATTACAATAGGGACAATTAGGTGACACCTTTAACACCAGACACAGAGTGACAAATTAACAGAGTGAACATAGAGACTCCTTTCAACATTCATTGTGGAAACAGTTTTCCTTAAGGAAATCATAGAATTAGTGTGTAATATATTTATATCAAGCGAGTTAGGAAAATATTCCCGAGTATCCTTACCAGTGGAAGTGATAATAGTTCTGAAACACCAATGATCTTGTCAGTTTAGGTTTTTCATACATTGTACAAATGTATGCTCTGTGAAGTAGTGTGCCTTTACCTGAAAGGCTAGGTTCAAGTTCCAGATCCCTAAGACAAATTTTACATCTTACCCTCCCAAATGTATATAAATGAAAGCTCATGAAACTCAGAAAATCCATAAACTATGGGAGACAAAGTACACTGTACAGTTGAGCTGTTCTGATTGCAAAGTTAATTTTAGCTGCTTAAGAAAACAAAATTTAAACCTAAATCAAAGAGTTATTCTTATTTTTATACTATCACAATGATTACTAGTTGCCACTCGTTGAGTAGAATAATTTAATTTTGAGCTATGTATCATAGCATTTTATTTTAATATATCAATTCTTTTGTGTACACCACAACAGATTTTATGTAACTGCTGCTGTGTAAAATTGGGTAGTTAGCATCTGTGGCAATTAAAACTAATAAGATATAAAGAAAATTATCCCAATTAAGTTGCCAGAAATTGCCTATTGAGCAAATAAAAAATTGTGTTCAAATAAAGATAGTAAAATTTAACTTTAAAAAATGATTTATCTACATAACCTTAGCCCCTCCTTATGTTGCCCCCAGGCAGAGCTGTGAAGAAACAGCTGCTCTGTGTGACTTCTTTTTCTTTCAATGATTCTCTTCTAGCTGTTTTACATATTTTGAAAGTAATAAACTTTGGCGGGGGGCGGGAATCAATTATATTAATTGTCAGAACTTATTAAAGATTCTAAGGAGAGTGAGAAATTTTGAGCACAGCTTTAAAAAAATGTAGATGAGTCTTTAAACCTCTTCTCTGCTACATCACCAGTTTTTCCCTATCCAGTGGATAATTCCCATAAGAATACAACATTTTGTAATATTGCTCATCTTACATCCCTTTGTCCTCACAGCTCCCCTACCCACCCCTCACTGCCCCTATTTCTCTGCTCCTCTATACACTAAAATGCCTAGAAGGCTTGTTTATACTGGCTGTTTCTGTTTTCTCTCATCCATAATCTCTTTTTTTTAATTTTATATTGGAGTATAGTTGATTAACAATATTATGTTAGTTTCAGGTTTACAGCAGAGTGATTTAGTTATACATATACATGTATCTATTCTTTTTTAGGTTATTACAGAATATTGGGCAGTGTTCCCTGTGCTACTATACAGTAGGTCCCTGTGGGTTGTCTATTTTATTTTTTTTTATTTATTTTGGGCTGCTCTACACTGCTTGTGAGATCTTATGTCCCCGACCAGGGACTGAACCCGGGTCCTCGGCAGTGAAAGCACGGAGTCCTAACCACTGGACAACCAGGGAATTCCCTGGTTATCTATTTTAAATATAGCAGCGTATGCATGTCAATCTCTTCCATAATCTTATGAACACGTTTCAATGATGATTTTATTTGTGCTGCCCTGGTTGATCTTTCAAGGTTACCAGTAATATCCACGTTGTTTAATCCGTGACCCCTGGGAAATTTTCCCCTAGTTTAGTGGTCTGTACTTAGTTCTCATTCCCTTTAACCCCCTCCACAGCATCTGACTCAGCTGATCCCTTTGTTTCCTCAGCCTCTCTGGTTTCTCTTCCCACCTTCTCAATCTACTTCGCTGATTCCCCTCTCTTTTCTCAGTCTCTAAAAGTTGGAGCTCATTTGAACTTCCTTTGCTCTATGCTGTCTATAGTTTTCCCTGGGGACCTCATCCAGGTCTGTCTTTTTATACTCTCACACTGATGACTTCAAAATCTATATATTCAGTCCAGACCTCACCCCTGAGCTCCAGCCTGTGTTCTGTTTCCTCTATATCCTCAGAACTTAGAAGAGTGACTGGCACAATACAGGTGCTCAATCAATATTTATTGAATAAATGAATGAATGTTCTGCTTTACCTCTCAGGGTTATTGTAGAAACCAAGTAAACGGATAGATATAGAAGTAATCTACCCTGCAGTTGTCAACTGATATTATTATTCATCTTTCAGTTTTACACTATTCAAAAATAATAACAGAAGTAGGATATAAGAGGATTTTTAAAATGTATTTCAACTTTCTAATCTAGATCTTCAAAAATGTCATGTCTCCCCAAATTCAATGTTTTGTTTCATTCATCAAACTCTGAGCACCAAGGGAAGAGGTATAATGAATCTGTATTCAAGTGCAAAAATAAACGCTGTAATTTTTACTTTGATAAAAGTATGGTATCTTTAATGCGTGAGGCCCACAAACTTGCTAGACTCAATAATCCCAACTTGAATGACATGTCCTTGCAAAGCTAGTTGCAGAGTGTTAATCATTTACAATGCAAATAAGCAATTAGATAAGTTATATGATTCATAGCTTTAAAGCTTAATACTTTCTGGCTGAATGGCTGTCAGTGAAAGAATAAGACATGGATACAAGCTAATAGGATAAGTGTGGTTGAAATACACCAATTCTAAAATTACAGCCTCTGCCTGTTATAGCAAATTCTGTTACATGAGTATTGATTCTCAACCTTTATGGTACATCAGAATCTTCTGGCAGGCATCTTAAAGCACAGATTACTGGGTCCCACCATCACAGTTGCTTATTCAGTTGGGCTTGGGCCCAAGTATTTGCATTTCTAACAAGTTTTCATTGCTTCCTATCCTCTTGGACATGTATGAGTTTCCTTACACTTTGAGAAACGCTGAAATAAAAGGTTTATTGCTGTGCTCATGTGGAATATAAAGTTCAATATAACTCCAAAACATTTCTCCAAAATTTTCCAACATTCCCCAACATTAAAGTCATCATTTATACTATTGAGGGACTTCCTGATTGAAAAACACTTTCAGTTTTAGATTCGTTCGAGGCAACAAACTCTCTGCCTTGCTTCTTTAACTGTGAATGGCATTCCGTTTGCTAGGAGTTGTAGATTATTGCATCAGGATTTGCTTTCATTTGTGACTTCCATTTGTGTCACCACTGTTGGAGTAGCACTGATCTGCACATACATGTCATTTATTCTAGCTGCTTGCCTTCTGTACCAATCAGGTAAGATTTTGAATTCATTGGTCTCCCAAATTAAGCCATCCTAAATTAGAAGACTTAATTCTAGATACTTGGGCTCTTTCAAGGAAATGTTCTTTTATTTCTCAGAAGTTTTGATCAGAAGAATTTAATTAGATGCTATAGGAAGGAAGTGACTAGATTCTGAGGCTCTAACATAGTGAAAGTCAAAATATATTGTTGGATTTAAATTGAGATCCTGTTGACTGCTCAGTGCAATCTGGGAAACAACTGCCCAAAATGTAATAAATTATATCATTTTTATAGTTAATGTACTCAGCACAAATAGTAGGTTTTTTGATAGAATGAGTCTAAGAAATGTGAAAAATTAGTGGAAATATAAACTATGCTTATTTAAAGTTTTAAATTTTTCATTAATCATTTAAAATTAAATGTATCACAATTGTGCTTTTAAATCATGACCAATATGAAAATCAATATTTACTTGAAAGATTGTTACTTTCCTATAAAAGGACTTTTCTTACCTTTCCAAAAGTAAGCTACTTTCCTGCATTTTAAAGGATTCAAATTATAAATATGTAATTTATCAAAATATTTTAGTATCAAAATTATTAACATGGCAATAACAACAACAGCACAGCATTCTATGTCCCAAGCACTATACAAAATATTTTATGGCATTATTCACCAGATTAATTGACAATAATGCTATGAAGTAGGTACTCATCATCCTCAGTTAAAGCTGAGGGATCTCATAGCTAGTCAATGAGTAATTTGAACTTGAGGAGTCTGGTTTCACTGTCCTAACTCTTAACCATTTTTTGATACTTCTTTATAAGCACATATTTGTTTTTGCAATTTGATTCAGGCAGCCCTTTTGTTCTAATATTCACATATTTGGATATTTCTTATAGTGAAGTTTGTAGAAAGGCAATCAGAAATAATTTGTACAGTATAGAATTTTTTGGTCAGTGCTTTCTTTATCTGTAGCCAAGTAGACAGACTACTAATAAATCGTTTCTAAATTTAATTATTTGAAATCTACCATAATTAATAAATACCAATCAATCTATAATTGGTTGATAAATGTGCATTTATAGTTACTTTCAGCTTAAATATAATACAGCTATATGTTGTTGGATGATTCCTTCTTAAAAAGAGATTATGACCTAGAAAGGAATATAGGAAGTATGTAAAACAGTATTATAAGGTAATCAAGAAATTAAAATGTCACATTAATTTTTATTATAATGCAAGACAACATTTAGTAATATGTTTGTTGTGTACTGACTGCAAACAGAATGATGGTTACAGCCACTGGCCTTAATTAATTCTCATCCTTTGGTTGAGGGCTTTAAAATTTTCAAAATCTCATTAAAGATTAATGCAAATTTCCTGTTGACAAAATGAATTGAAATTTTGCACTCTGATATTTTTGAAATTAACCTTTGAGGAAGAAATACTTGGAAAGAATTTGATTAGCAAGCATCCCCAAACTCTTAATTTTCAGAGAACAATGTCTCTATAATATGCAAGGCAATATGAAAAAATTAAATATGATGTTGAGTGTGAGGCCAATTTGTTCTCTGGCTGTATTTTGTAAATTATATGCTGTTTTGTTATTGTTGTTGTTGCTTATTAAGAGATGATAGTATCCATAGAAACCTAAAATTTGTTGCTTGTACTTCACATAACGCTGGTTGCTTTCCAAGTATTCTCCATAAAAGAGAAGAAATGGTTTTCCATCTCAGTAATTTTCCATTGATATGCTTTAGAAATTACTTTATATCTTGCAATTTATCATTAGAGTTCTACTACTATTGAAGACTTAAACTAAATTTTGAAGAAAATAATGCTTAAAAAATTAAGACCTTGCAGTTGTATGAGTAAAAATTAATAACTCTCCTTAGAACATGTAAATATTTCTCTGTAAGCTCTAAATAAATGGGTAGCACACTAGGTCTAGTTTGACCTAGTTTGTAATTGGGAATGAGGAAACATTGTGCCCTTGAAATTATTGATCGTTTCGGAGGTGTTCACTGAAATTTCAGTTCAGGTCTGTACCGTGAACTTTGCTTGGAATCCGAACCCAAATGTTGGTAACCATAATTTTCCTTGAGCAACTTGTTTTAAAATTTAAGCACAAACAAGTAATTCACTGTATATCTTTAAAAGTTTGTTTACTTGAGATGATACACATATAATACTTCACTTCTGATTATTTTGCTTTTTAGTTCATAATTTTGATAATTTACAATGATTTTTCTCCAAGGGAAAAATCTACTTTGGTGACTATTTTTGGAAATTTCCACACAATGTTGGGTAAAATATTTTTTAAAATATATTCTTTAAGAAAGGTAGCAGTCTATTTCACTGAGAAGGTCCTAGTTACATGATGTAGCCTGTACTTTGAGCAATGCTGGTCTCCTGTCTCAAATCTTCAATTGGGAATGTACTCAGGGATGGATGTGGGGAAAGAGGGAGAAGAGGTTATACATAAAGTAATGAGAATTCAAAATCGAACAATTTTAAGCAACACTGAGTGACGTTAGTGATAATTACCTTCCAGCTCACCATGCCTTTTTATTGATTAGTGCTTTCATGACCATACATTCTTATCATTTGTTCTTTGCAAAAATTTTTTTCTAATGATAAAATAACACCTTAGAACACCTGGAATAATGCATTTATAATAGAACAACATATGGTTGAACATCTGGAAAATACAGAAAAGTACCAACACTGCATGGGTATTTATGTTCAAGCAGAAATTACGTATGGAGAACGTATACTGGCTATAATATATATATATCCATATATACACATATATATGGATTGAAGGTGACCAAGATAGATTCACTCCAGTGATAATTACATAATTAAGGTTGCTTTTTTAAATTTCACCTTTGGAAAGAATTTTAGACTCACAAATAGGTAAATGGAACATTAAGCCCCGTAAACGATTAACAAACAGAGTGAAACTTGATCCACATCTTTGAAAGTCAATATTGAGTTTATTCATTTATCAAATCATACATTTAAAAAATTGTTTTTGAGTCCCTTCAATTGCAAGACACAGTACCAGACTCTCAGAACTGAAGGATTATGAATTAGAAAAGATGGCTTCTCCAGTTAGAAATCAAGTAACTTTAGTAGTGAGAATTTAGTTCATATCTATATATAAATGTCTCCAGTTGTTTTAACCACATCCTTAGCAATGAGTCTGTTATTTCCCCTGAGACTCATAGTAAAAGTTTTTCTAATCTTCTCTCAGTCTTTTGCTAATTCACTGAGGGATCAAGATCTATATCCATGGGTGAAATTCACAGATGGGATTTCATATCTGTGATTGGCAGTGGAAATGAGATTCGGGGTCAGACACACAGTATCATTGGCAGAGACAGAGAATCAAATGAAAAGTCAGGGGATACTCGCCAGTTGTGCTTATCATTCTCTTTTTACCCTGCTTTCAGGCAGAAAAAACACTCCAGCGGCTGTCACTCACTCTCATTACTAGGACTGTTTCTATGGGGCTGGGAGTGAGACGGCAGGATATTACTATCTGAATTGCTAAGCATCCTGCAGGCAAAGACAATAATTAAAATATTCTGATTTCAAAATGGTAATTTTTTATAAGTGGATCAGAACACAGAATAAATTTTTAGTACTGTGCCATGCCAAGTGAAGCATCTTTTTCTTTTGTCATTTAGTTCTTTCTGTGACTTATATGTCATACAACCATGCATACATATATTAATGTGTGCCAAATTTTCCTACGTGTGCAGTATACAATGTTAATGTGCATTGTTATGTAGCAAAGAAAGATACAATGTTAATGCGCATTGTTATGTTAGCAAAGAAAGACAGCCTTCTAAAAAAACTCTTGTGTGTGGGTATTATTGACCAATTGTTCCCAAGCACTTACTAGCATACTAGACTAGTTGTATATCTCTGAGGTCAAATTAAATGTAATATGTCCTTTTTGCATTTGTAGATATGGGAGGAAGTTAAATGAGACTGAATTAATATGTACAGAATTTCTCTTTTAGCCTAACACAGTGCTAGTATATTAACTTCATTTCATTTAATTATCACAAAAATTTAATAGATAGGGATTATTATTTCTAAAGCATGACTAAAGATACTGAGTTTCCAGAAGTTATGTAATTTCCCAGGAGTTAAACAGCTTATATAAAATAGAATTGTGATTTCAGCAGGGTTTTCTCAGGTTTCCTGAACCTATGCTTTGTCAGATATAAGTTGCTTAAAGTGATGATTGACCTAGGGTAGACCTGGAGGTGTAAGAAGGTCATTGTTTCCATAATAGTGAGATGTTCTCTTTAAAGTGAGAAGGCTAGTCTTGTTTAGTCAAGTGATTTGTAAACATTAGGAAACTGATTTGATGGCATCCCTAACCCACTCCACCCCCAAATTCAGTTGTATTGAAATGTAAAACATCAATGCTGGCTGTTCAAAGTTATCTCACTTCTCTAACCTCTCACCTGTTCTGTTAATTTGCATGAATGCTAGAAGAGTTGTAGTTCTCAACCTAGGACATTTGTATAAAATTTGGAGATCACAAACTCAATTGCCTAGAGTTTTCAGAGCTTTGTGAATGAGATTGGATGTGAAAGAATAGGGAGTGTGGGGCCTGTTGTAAATTGGAGGCTGCAAGCTCCTCATAGAGGAGATTGTTTTTGAGCCCCTTCAGTTGCAAGGTGCAGTACCCAGCTCTCAGAACTAAAGGGTTGTGAATTAAAACAGGTGGCATCTGTTCTGATGTAAAACAACGTCTTAAACAAAATAAATACTTCAATATGAATTAATCCAACCCAAGGCTGCAAGTTTACAGCACTTAGTGAAAATTAAATTGTTCACAGATTATTTGAGCACCTTAGAATTTAGTATAATACTGAAATATTATCAGAATTCAGTTAAATAACACTTAATGGTCCATTTTCTTAATTATTCCTTCTGTGAACAACTAGTTTTTTCAAAGAGAGTGAAGCAGTGCCATCACTGATACTTGTTTTCAGAAATACTTCTTTAAGCATAAAAATACTTTATAAATCTCCAGCATTTCAAAGTTGATTTTAGAGATTTTAAAGGTTTTAAAGGGTATGAGTTGTTTTGGTGGCGGGGAGGGGGGAGCATGGGGGGATAAGAAAAACCAGCAAGCAAAGAGGCACTGCTGGGGTTTCCTAAAGCCAACCCTTAGGTGGCAGGGCCATCTGGGCTGTTGATTTGGCCATTGCGACTGGCCAGACTTGTGTCGTCTTCTTTTGTTTGTCCCCCCGAAGGTATGATCTGGGGGAAGAGGCTCCCCTTCCAGGACAGAGCAGTAGAGGAGGATCTCTGGGGCAGATTTTCACATGTGGCTCTTTTTCCTTTCCTGGGACTCTCATACTCAACCGTGATGTCCCGGTGGCCTCACTGTGCGCGCTGAGCAGACTCAGACTGTTCTGCACTTGCTTGGAATGAAAACTCAGGCTCTGTGGACCACTTCTCCGTCTTTCATTTTGCTTTTGCTATTTTTCCCTATTCAGCAGTACAGTGTGAATAGATTGGATTATGAGTTAATGCAGGCCTACGGGTTGTTGCTAGGACAAAAAGCTAGGCTTTGTTTGGGGAATGACATTTGTTTGCTGGCTTTCTCTTGGAAACATAAGAGCCTTTCCCTTTTAAGCAGATATTTTTGCCAAGCTGAAACCATGGTAAACATTTCTGATTTGTTGGTTAGAACCTAGTGCTAGCTGCGTTAGGTACAGTTTATGTTTCAGGGATTCACCAGGAGGCTGCTGATGGGAATCTTGGGCTGAGCACACACTCATGTGTTACTGTTCCTGTCTTACAGGAGGTGATCGAGATCGGATGACAGCTAATCATGAGAGCTACCTCCTTATGGCGAGCACCCAGAATGATATGGAAGACTGGGTCAAGTCCATCCGCCGAGTCATATGGGGACCGTTTGGAGGAGGTGAGTCTATTTTAGAATCATGGAAAACCACAAAAGTAGGCCAAGCCTGTTTGTCCTTTCCCCCAGCCAGTGTCACTATCAGCACCTACTTCCAAATGGATGAATGTTAAAATAAATAGTAAACTCTAATTTATTTTTAGACACATATCTAAGTAACTCCTAGAAGTTTAATTCAGGTCAAATATCATTAGTAACCAACCTTCTTCCATGGATATTTTGAATTATAAAAAGAGGTGATATTTTTCTTTTATTTTGGATTGTTCCATTTTACTAATAATACATAGTTATGAGCCTGATGTCATAAATGTCGATTAGTTAATAACATGCAGATGCAGGGCAAAAAAAAAAAAAACCATTTTCACTATTAGTTTTCTAAGAGATTTCAGCCCCCAGATGCTCAGTGGTATCAAAGAGAAGTGGCAAAGCACTGGATGAGAATCTGCTGATTATCAGAGTTTTAAAAAAAAAGCTTTGCAATCAGGAAAGTATTTGTGGATTTCATAATAAGTTTTTTTTTGTTTTTTTTAAATCTTAGTTAATATAGTGTAGAGAATACATCATATGAAGAATAAGCTACATGGTGCTGTGAATAGAGCTAAATAAAAGAAGGAAGGACAGATAAAGGATGTCGTCTTTTCTATCAAGTAATATAAAATAGAGTGATATAAACAGAAAAAATATTTAAAGAAAAAATTATATAAATGGAGGCAAATAAATAAGGACCCCAAAATATTCATCTATAACCAACATGTATTTCCAAGAAAGTAAAGCCTGATTGTTTTATGTTGATGTAGGTAAAATAAATGGTATAAATCAAATTCATATTTAGTAAAGCAATTACAAATTTCATGTTTATTTTATATTCTCTTTTGTGTATTGTCAGCACCCTGAATTCAGAAGTGAACTTTTTTCCTCATAACATATCAGATGCTCCTTAAGCTGACTGACCTCTTTACATTTGAGAATGACTTCAAAAGCTTAGTTTAAAAAGTTGAAAAGTTAGGTTGAAGTTAACATAGTAAAGATTCATGGAAGACGTTGCTATTTCACAAGTGTAGGGGTGCATGTCTGCAAATTGTCGGCCCTTTAGCAGGCTCTCCTGTTGGGGGAGGGGGAGGTTCCTACCCAGGGCATCCATTCATCCCAGTTTGCCTGGTAACAGTGTCATTTACAACTGTTGTCCTAGGGTAATTATTGATAGTGCTACCTCTCACTTTCACGGGTGTCCTAGTTTGGGTGACAACTTGTATGGTCACCCTATTCATATAGTAATATGGCTAGTAAGTGAAATCAAAATGTTTGAAGAGGCTGGTGGGCTGAGATCCCATCCCAGTGCCTTAGCAGAGGAGTCTTCATGATTATTCATGAGAGATATATGCTCAACTGCTAGAGGTGTGCTGCTACCCTCAGGGTCAGGATTTATGGGGAAGCCTAAGGATATATCTTTTCAAAGCTCCTGTTTTTTCTGAAGACCTTCTTTTCCTCTCTGTTATCAGACTTCCGGGGCTCCTGAGTTCAGGAGGATTCTTAATATCTGCTGAAAATGGTACTTTTGTTGAAGGCTTATTTCCATCAAGGATTATTTTCTCCCTTTCCTCCTCTTCCATCTGTCCTTTTCTCAAGAAAAATGAATGAGATCCAGTTTAAATCAGTGGTCACAGGAGGTCCTATCAGCCCAGAAGTATCACAAGTGATCCTAGTGGGACTAGTATTAATCTTCATATTTATGAACCTGGAAGGGATACTCTAGTAGTTGATTGGTTTATATACTTTATCCTATGGAATATGTTTCAGTGATTTTGCAAATGCTTGAATCAAATTTATTTTTTATTTTTGACTGCCTTGGGTCTTTGTTGTTGGGCATGCGGGCTTTCTCTAGTGGCAAGCAGGGGCTTCTCTTGTTGCGGAGCACAGGCTCTAGGTGAGCAGGCTACAGTAGTTGTAGCACATGGGCTCAGTAGTTGTGGCACACAGGCTTAGTTGCTCTGCAGCATGTGGGATCTTCCTGGACCAGGGACTGAACCCATGTTCCCTGCATTGTCAGGCGGATTCTTAATCCCTGCACCACCAGGGAAGTCCCTAAACTTTACATTTCTTATACTTTCTTTTCACAGTTAGGAATTCATGAAACTTAGCCAATATCAGCAGGAAATATAGTTGAGTCCTTCAAGAATATCTGAATTAATATCATCAAGACAGTGAAAAGGCAACCCACAGAATGGGAGGAAGTATGTCCAGATCATATGTCTGATTTTGGACTTGTATCCCGAATATATAAATAACTCTTACAACTCAAAAATAAAGACAAATCATAATTTTGACTCAATTAGATCAATTTAAAAATAGGCAAGTAATCTGAATAAACATTTCTGCAAGGAGAATATACAAATGACCAACAAGCACATGAAAAGATACTCAGTGTTATTAGTCATCAGGGAAATACAAATCAAAAGCACAGTGAGATACCATTTCATACATACTAGGATTACTAGAATCAAAAAGTTCAATAATAACAAGTATTGGCAAGGATGTGGAGAAACTGAAACCCCCCTATATTGCTGATGGGAATGTAAAATGTAGCTGTTTTGGAAAACAGTCTAGCAGTTTCTCAAATGATTAAACGTAGAGTTACCATATGATCCAACATTTGCATTCTTAGGTATATACCCAAGAGAAATAAAACATGTATGTCTACACAGAAACTTGCCCATCAATATCTATAGCAGCATTATTCCTAAACACCAAAAGGTAGAAACATCCAAATGTCTATCAATGGACAAATGGATAAATAGAAAGTGGTATATTCATACAATGGATTGTTCAACCATAAAAAGAATGAGGTACTTACGTGTGCTACAATGTGAATGAACCTTGAAAACATTGTGCCAGTCAGAAAAGACCATATATGTATTGTTCTCTTTATAAGAAAGTATAGAACAGAGAAATCCATACAGACAGAAAGTAGATTAGTGATTGCTTAGGGCAGGGATGGGGGAATAAGGGGCTTGCAGGGAGGTGATAGCCAAAATATATGAGATCTCTTTTTTTAGGTGATGAAATGTTCTGAAACGAACTGTGATGACCGTCACGTATATCTGAGTATATTAAAAGCTATTGAATTGTACACTTTAAACAGGAGAATTCTATGATATGTGAATTATATCTCAGTAAAGCTGCTAAAAATTTCCTGAACTGTCACAATTACTTTTCATTAGAAAATACATTTCCCCTTCCTATCTTAGTCATAGAATCCTAGACCATTAATTCTAAATAAAGACCTGTTGGCTTCCAATCTCCTTACCACTGCTCAAAGATTGTTGTGGTCATTGATTAAATGGCATCTGTAAAAACATTTGGAAGGTGATTTTTGACCCTAATTTATTAAGTTCTATATACCACCTTTGGATGCATTTTAAATGTATTTATTACGGAGAGGGCATTTCATTGTCTATACTGCAGCTTTACAACCTATGTTTTTAAATAGTTAAAGTTTTTCAGGAGGCACTGAAGCTTATCTTTGTTTAGATTGTTTATATATGTAAAATAATTCCTCTTTAACATTTCAATATTAGACAGTTGATTAAAATATAGGAAACACCTGAGGAGTCTGTCTAGCTTTACAGTATTTAGAAATTAAAAACTGTTAAGTGAAATCATAAAATATAGGGCTTTGATATTTGTTT
Organism: Hippopotamus amphibius kiboko; assembly: GCF_030028045.1. Taxonomy (NCBI): domain Eukaryota; kingdom Metazoa; phylum Chordata; class Mammalia; order Artiodactyla; family Hippopotamidae; genus Hippopotamus; species Hippopotamus amphibius. The sequence goes on from NC_080188.1 coordinate 56,101,857, forward strand.
TTGTGAAATAAAATAACAAACTTACAACACATACTCAGATGAAGGAAGGGAACCAGTGGAAATGCAAAAAGTAGACATCCTTTCTTAACCAAGCCTGATAACCACGTTCAGTATTGACTCTAGATACCTCAGCCTTCTGTTATCTGATTAATTCCCCCCATAAACAGTTGCTTCCCTATGAATGATGCTAACTGAGAAGCACATGGTTTCTGCTTAAAAGCCAAATCCAAAAGTTGGGATGTCACAGCATGTATTTAACTTTGGAAAAGTTTAGGGGTTTGTTTTTGTTTTGTTTATTTTTGTCTTATTTCACTGGGTTTCTTTTCAGTTGTTTCTGAGGCAGTGTATAGGGAAGTACCCAGCCCAGGATCTGGGGAGAGTGAGAATTCATTAATTGTTCATTAGATGTGAGTGCAGAGCCTAACTTTAGCTACTAACAAAATCAGGTTCTTTCTGTATATTTCTGTCTCCTTAGGGAAAAGAGTTGAGTCAGAGACTTATCAAGGCAGTAAAAAAACTGACTGAATAATGCCCATGATGGGTAATTAGCATATGGGCAAGCAGCGGTTAATTAGGAAGGTGCATGCTCGTGCCTGTGACACAGACCACTGTGTGACCTCTGATAAGTGGTATTACCCCCTCACCTTTAGTTTCCGCAGTTGTGAAATAACATTGGACAAAACTGTTTTCACTAAGATTCATTCCACCTCCAAGTCCTGTGATGACATGTGTTCCCTCCACATCAATGCTGAGAAAAGTGATGTTCTCAGTCAGCCAAGGTGCCTCCCATCCAGCATTGTCCCTGTCTTGGTGGGACTGAGTTATACTTCACAGTTCCTTATTTTCCTGGCAGCCTGCTGTGACACAGAAGGCAAAAACAATGTTTGAACCATGGGGCAGAAATAATAATGATTCCTTCAGTGACAACAATTGACCTATCTGGGCATGCTAGTCAGAGTAATGAGGTTTCTAAAGGGAGTATCTTTTTAGTACTCTTCACAGCTTTTCTAAGGCTCCTGCTAAGTGGCTAGGAAGGTACCCAGAGGCCTTAGGGGTCAGTTGGGGTTGAAACACTAGCATTCCAGATCTGCTCCTGGAACAGCCAGGTGGATAAATGATTAACCCAGTGGGTAAATTGCTCAGTGACTGGGATCAAGGGGGTAGGTGGATGTGGGGGCTGGGGTGTGGCGGGTGCATCCAAGATCAGGGAAGAAAATGAAAACAGGATTGGTTTTCAAACCATGGCCAGCCAAATACAGGTGTATAAAAATGTATACACACACACACATTTGAGTTAACTTGTTTTGTGGTTATACCTGCAGATTCTTTGCTGCTAAATGTTAACATGTTTCTATTTCTCCCACACATGTATACAAATACACACATATGTTTTAATGATATGCACATTTAGATCAGCACTCACACATAGACTCAGTTGCAAAGTATCTGAGAAAAAAATCCTGCATAGGACGAGAATAAATGCAGAAAGGAAGGGGCAAAAAGTGCACCCCCCTCGTGGAGCTGCTTTGGAGCTGTTTGGTTTCTGGAGGGGCCGAGGCAGCCAGCTGCACAAGACCAGAGCCGGCAGGAGAGTCAACGCAAAGTCAAAGGAAGAAACAAGGGGTTCACACAGCCGCGTGGCACTCTCCCTCCTCCCCTCGCACTGCTGTGACTGCACCTGCTGCATGTGACCAGCGGGCACTGAAGGCAGCCGCAGCCACAGCGTGGTGACGAGGCAGCTGCAGCCCTGCCAGCTCCCGCCCAGCTCTCATTGAGAAAAGGGGAGCAGGAGCAGGACGAGGGGGAGGAGGAGCTCCCTGCAGAGCTGCCTCCTCCACGGATCCGAGGAGCCTCCTGGAACGGGCATTGGACTGTTCTGACGTGGCGATTCCCTCAGGAGCCCTGGGAGTTTGAAGACAGAAGGGAGAAGCCCGCAGAGAGCATCAAAAGCTGAGGGGTGCTATAAAAGGAACAGGGGAGTTCTTTGAAAAGAATCTGTCATGCACCGAAATGCTTTCTGGAGAAGGTGCCATTATTTGCCTCCCCTTTTGCTCAGATGAAAGGAGGCAGCAAGGACCGTCCTGAAGTATCCCCCAGGGGCCTTTTGGTCATTGTTCCTCTCTCCCCTGCTCACGGCTATTTGCTGACCTTTCCAGAGGAATCTCAGTCCCCCCAGTTCCAGCTGAGAAGACAGTTCTTAATTAAAAAAAAAAATTTCTGCTCTTTGAATGGGAGGTGCAGCTTGCTTGCTGTGGTTCTTTTTGCTGTGACATTTTGGAATGTCTGCAGAAACTTAAACAAAACAAAACAAAACAAAACCTTAAAAACTCCCTGGACTAGGCAAGAAAAAAGGAACTTTTTGCCAGAAAGAAGTAAATGAGAAGTGGTAACTTATCCCTGATCCAGGACCTGGAGGATCAAAATCGTCAAGTTCTAGGAAACAGCACTTCAGATCTAACAAATAAACAAACATGAGAAGGAGTGGCTGTGGGGTCCCGATATCACACAGAGGCAGGTTTTAAAGGAAGCCTGAACCGGGTTCAGCACTTCCGGCCTGTATGATGCCTGAAGACCGAAATATTGGGGGGCGCCCCTCGGGTGCCTTGGTGTCTACTCCTTTCATTCCTAAAACTACATACAGAAGAATTAAACGGTGTTTTAGTTTTCGGAAAGGTAGGTACATAATATGTTCATGTCCTTTTAAAAAATGTACATCTATTTTCTAATGCTTTAAGGTCAGTTTACGCTCAGGTAAAATGGGAGTTTGGAAACCAAGAGCTTAAAACTGTACAAGAGTGGTTTATATGTGGTTTTGCTTGTCTGTAGTTATTTCTCAAGGCTCATATTGATCTGTTTGTTACTGTCTGTGAATGGGCCGGGTGGGCGGGGCTTAAAGAACGGTGGTCCTATAGGGATCACCTTGACTGCTGGAGCACAGACAGGCTGGCCTGACCTTGCTGAGGGGAGGAGCCGAGGCTGCCTTGGGCTGTTCCCGGACCCGAATCAAGCAGCCATGTTGTTCCCCCTTGAAAAGAGTCCCTCTCACATCCCTGTGCGGTGCTCCCATCACATCAGTTTGGTGCTGGGTGCCTGCGCTTGCCTCACATCCCCTACAGAGAAAATTTTAATAATCCGACTATCTGTAGTGACCTCTTTTCAGGAGGCTTTCTACAGTATTGATTAACACTGATTAGAAATAGGAGTCACCTTAACTTTCCAAATATACCGTAAGGTGGCACTGGGAGAGGGCAAAGAGAGGAAGGATCAGGAACAAGGGATGGGAGAATGTAAGTTTATGATCAATGAAAGACACTACGTATTTCAGAATTGATTTGTGTAGAGGGAGTTAAAGGGCACAACATAGGCAAAATGAAATATTTCTAGGAAATGTTTCTGTATCAAAATATTTTAAAATGTCCTTTTGCTTTAAAATGGGAATAATCAATTCAAATGATTTATTTAAATTGGAACTAGGTAAGTATAATTTTAAAGTCACGTACAGTAAGTTAATAATTTGTCACACCTAAGGTTGTTCCTTCTCCCTTTTTTCTTTGATTTCCCACCTATTAATTAGCATTATCTAGTAATCAACAGAAAAATAGAAGAGAAGAAAATGTATGTTTAAAGCAAGATATAGTGGGAACTTTTTAAAACTAAACCTTCTTCCTTCCGAGTCTTTTACTCTGGGCAGTTAATATCTGGCTATGACCATTATCATATATTATAAGCAGGAATTATCATATCTTATAAGCAAGGAATTCAAGTGTTAATTTATATTCTTTTCTCATCCACAAAGATAATTAAATGAGATGTATGTGTCTCATATTTTATAGATCTTTAGAGATTTCATGGTTACTGTAAGATGGCATCATTGATAGAGAAATTGGCAACAAGAGAAACTGAAAAAGGCTAGGGATTAACTGCTTAAAGGACCTCCCTTCTTCTGGTTCCCCCACCCCTCGGCAACTAAATTAGGTTTGTCCGACCATGTGGAGAAGGTCTACTTTTCCAGGTTATTGCTGCTCATTTGTAACATGAAATGTTCTGGGGACAATTGATTTAACTTTGAAACACAAAGCAAAGTGTTTTTTACGTTTTCCACCTTCTCTCCTCCCATGTTGGAATACAGCATATCTTCCAGAATCCTGGCTAACACTGCTGTTCATTTTGTCCTCTTCCCTCTCTCCTTAAATCCAACGAGGGAAGGCAGTGTTGAAAAAACAAAAACAAAAACAAAAACCAGTTCCCATGGGCTGGCAAATGGCAACCACCCAGAGTGGGGAACAGCTTCCATCTATCATCTCCTGTGGGCTATTTTTAAACTATTGTCCTTGCCTCTGCAAAGTCTTAGTAATCTGAGGAATGTTCAGCATTTGAGTCAAGGATTAACAGATTTTTATTTTACAAAGCTGCATTCTGGTTGCTGTCAGAACTGTAAAGGAGAGGAGGTGCAGGGAGCCTTCAGCTGGGTTAAGTTCCCTCTCCCCTTCTGCAGAGCCGCCTCATACCAGCCTCTCCCAGGTCACTGGCTTCTCCACCACAGTTAGGCGAGGAGGCTCTGGGAAGGAAGGGGCCGGGCCACGGCTGGGCTGCGAGGCAGTTTCCGTGCCGCCCTTGCCACCCTTCTGCAGCAGTGTGAAGCGCAGGGTGTTGGATCTTTATTCAAGGTCCCACACTGAAAAGAATGAACGTTTCTTTCAACCCTGGGTTCCCAAACCATGCTTCCTTAAGAAGAGTGTCCTTTCATGCTTTGTTTAGTCCCCTGGGTGCTCCAGGGGTTCCAGAAGTGGACAGGGTTTTCTGGATTTCCCTCCCAATCTTGTTGGAGAGCATCCACTGAAGTCGTTTCAATGAAAGCAGGAATCATGGAAAAGCGCCCAGAATTGAAAAAGGGTGGCGTGTCTGCCTTTCCTGATCCACATTTAAAGCATATTTTTTACTGTTGTTGTGGGTCGGCCGACAGAAGAGGCAGCTTCCCACTTCAGGATGGCCCTCGGGATGAAGAGGGGAGCTGAGTTAAAGCTTCCAGAGGCCTGGTGGGGTTGCCTGCATGCTGTGCCTGCTGGAAGTCACTGCTGCGAGTTCCTTTCTCTTCCAGACCTCTTCTGTCCTTTACTGCCCTTCTCATCTCTCTGTCTCTTTGTTTAGGTACTAGTAAAGGTCGCTGGACATGTTTTCTCAGTGGCTTTAAAAATCGAGGGGCTGTGAACCATCTACTAGGCAGGAAGCTGGGGAGAGTGGTGCTTTGAATTTATGTTCTGGTGAGGTAAAGATTACAATGTGTTCTTTACCCTTTTGATTTTGAAACTTTTTTTTTTTTTACCTCTGTAAGACTAATAGCTACTATACAGAGCATAACCAATCTTCTGATTACTTGGAGGTGCATAATGCTTTGGGCCCTGAGGTCAGTGTTAATTTCTAGTCAGGATGGGCTGGCTGGTTTAAGATTGCTGTGATCACGGGACATACTAAAGTAAAAATTTAAACCCTAACTTTATCTTGTCTTTTTCCTGAGTGGCGCTCTTCTTAGAGATAAGACATCATTAATTCCCCAGTGCTTTTTTTTTCCCTCTACACTGTAACCACTCTTAGTGGTCATGCCCCATTGCTTCGTCCTTCTTTATTTACTTTCTGTTTCCATTGCTTTAGCTGTTTGTGCCTTTATTGCTTCACGCACACAATGTACTTTAATCTTAGAAGTGGCTCTTCAAGACAGCATCTATCCTCACCTCTTTTCACCCCCAACATTGTTCACCAATGCCTACAACACAGTTCATTTGTAAAGTGTCGTCCGACTGGTCCCTAAAACAGTACTATCAAGCAATGTTCCACAGCTTAGAAAATTTTTTTGAGTCCCTATTGTTCCCAGAGAACACCCTGACTGTTTCATGTAATTATCAAGGCCTTCTGAGCAATTTCAACTAGTCCCAATTCTCCAGACCATCCCCTTCTTCCTCCCTGAACACATCTCCTGTACCACCTCTTCGCTTCTGTTCAGTGTCCCCTCTGCAGGGATGCCCTCTCTCCTCTTCAGTCTGCCCACACGTTACGCTTTCTTCGGGTCGTTGTTGTTTCTCATTTCTTCATCAAGCCTTCTCTGTTTACCCGTTATACTCTTTACAGCCCTTATATTTCTTATATGCTGCACCTGGCCACCTTATCTTCATAGCTGTCTTCAAGCGCTTTTATACATATTTGTGGCAAGAAATATACATATGAGTGTGTATTTGTTTATTTCTTCTCAAAGTTAAGAATGGCAATAGGTCTATTCAATCCAGGATTCAAGATCTATTGCAAGCTGGTGAAGTATAGTATTATGACCTATATTTTTCTGCTAGTTCATAGGCAGTAACGATTTAAAATAGAATATAGAGGTGGTGGATAACACTAGCATTTTCTTTAAAGTTAAAGTACTCTGTCTTGTTCTCAGAACATATTTTTCCCTATAAATGCAAATTGTATAAGTGAAAATGTTATTAATACATTAAATGATCGTTAACCTTAAAGCATAAAAAAATTAATGTATACGTTGTAATCACATTTATAGAAATTGATTTGTCCAACAGAATGCTACTATCCAAATCTACATAATTTGAAACGGTGCTATAAATGAGTAGCTCATTAATTCACAAATCAAAGTTTTACAGAGCATCTACCAAGTGATTCTGGGGGTGAGAAGGCAAACAAAACAAGTTTCCTGGGATTTATGAGTTCACGGATTCCTTGAGGATGAAGAAACATATAAAATAAGTAATTACTTAATCTGTAATAGGCACTACAACAAATTATGTATGAAGTCTGAGGAGCTTATGAATAAAAGACTCATCATGGACTCATCTGGAAAGGCAGTGATTCATCTGAACTACATGAAATCAGATTTAGTCTTTGGAAGTTATGGAAAGACATTTTCTCCTACATGATCCTAAAAGAGTTGTCAGCATCCTTACGGGGAAAAAAATGTCTGAATTGAATTAATATAATATAGTGGGAAAGGAAGGCTTTTAGAATCATATAGACATGTGTTTATACCCCAGATCTACCACTGTCTAGATATAGGTGACCTCAGGTCACCTAGCGTCACTAAGTCTATTTGTAGGAAGGAGATGTCCTTGCAGAGTATTTGTGAGTGTCAAATAAAAAAATGCATGTAAGTTGCATGGCTTGGTACCTGAATATAAATGGTGAGTACAATCACTCTACTGGTCTAAGGCCAGTGCTACTAGGTCACTATTTTCACATTATTACACTTGCTTAATTTTTTCAGGACTTTATTTTTCTCCCTCCTTCCTTATTCTGACTATAAGGAGAGTCAAGATTTTACCAAATATTCATTCTTTATTGTAGATCCTGAGTTTCTCAAATTAAAACTTTTCTATCTATATAAGATTTGTTGGCTACTTAGAAAGTGCTAGTGACAGACTGAAGTAAAGTTTGGCTGTCATTGTTTCTTAGTTCTGTACTAAATTGGATGTCTTTTATTTTGATTTGTCCATTTACCATAGGCAAATGTTTTTTTTTTTTCATTTTCACCAAGAACTTTATTGGACAACGTATTCACCCTTTTGTTCCACTACCTTCTGCCACATAATTCCATTTTCCTAAAACTTTTTATCTTTTTGAGCAAAGAACTGTTCCAGGTGCCTTTTACAGTCTTCCAGGCAACTGAAATTTTTTCTGTTAAGAGAATTTTGTAAAGACCAAAGTAAATGGAAATCTGAAGGTGCCATATCTGGACAAATGTTCACTTTTAATTGAAAATTGTTACAATCCTGGTGACACCACGACTTATTCTGCCAGCAGGGTTGTAGTAAGCAGAAGGATAAGTGACGGCAATCTCTATATGGCTTAGCATGTAATCTACGGGGTGGAAGGGACAAGGAACTCTGAAAAATAACTGATAGAAAATTTAAGCAATAACCGAGAAGTTATCTAACTTTTGCCTTTTTCATCAACAAATCAAAGACTTTTTGTTTTCAAGTGTTTATAGAAATCAGTGCCACAACCTGAGAAGCCTTGATAAGTTTCGTTTTACCTTGGAGTCAGTCATTTATTTCCTCTAATTGAGGAGGTGAAGTATTTTGTTTTAACGCATATGCATTAATTCCATAAATGTTTGTGGAACGCTCAATCCTTATGCACTTTGGTATTAAGTTCCAGGGAGCAAGAGAGTTTGCCTGTGTGTCTTAGTCCATTCAGGCTGCTATATCAAAATGCCCCAAGACTGGGTAGCTTCTAAACAAAGAAATCTACTTCTCATGGTTCTGGAGGCTGAAAGACTGCAATCAGGCCAGCATGGTTGGGTTCTGGTGAGAGCCCTCTTCTGGGTTGAAGACTGTCCACTTCTTGTTGTATTCTCAAGGGGCAGAAAGGGAAGGCGTGAGAGAGCTCTCGGGGGTCCGTTTTATAAAGCGCTGATCCCACTCATGAGGGCCCTGCACTCATGACCTAATCACTTCTCAAAGGCCCTCCTCCTAACACCATCACCATAGGCATTAGATTTTTCAACGCAGGAGCTTGGAAGGGACACAAACGTTCAGACAATGGCTCTGTGGTGGACAGAATGTGAGCCTCGGAGTCTTTCACATTCCCAGTTCAGTCCTTACCTCTGCAGTGCTTTTGGAAATTTACCTAAACCTCCCTTGAGTTTATAGGATAAATATATAGTATAAACTGTTATCCAAGATCATTTATAATAATAATAATAATAATAATAAATGTAAAATGATTGTTTTATTATAATAATTGTAAAACTACAATCTTCTTTTGACTGATAGGGAACTAGTCCCGTATGAATAGGCATCTAAATAAACAACTACAAAGCAATATGTTAAGAAATCAAAGAAGAAACATTCCAAGTTTTGTGTCTGGGTTGGGGGTGAGGGAATATTAGTAAGGACTTAACACAGGAGGTGATAGGAGTTGAATCTTGCAGCATAAGTTTTCCTAGGCTGACTCATGACAGCACGACCTACCTTCTAGAAGGAGGCCTGAAGATGTAATAAGTCGTAATACAAATAGGAAACAACAGATAGTCCAGTATAGCTATTGAGTATGTTGTTTGTGCGGAAGCAGCAGTGACGAAGGTGGATTTGGCACAGTGCCTGGCCATAGAAAGAGTGCTACCTAAACAGTTGTAGATTGAATGGTGCGTGAAGTGGTGGAGATAAGCTTGTGGAGACTTCATATTTCATGAAAAGGAGTTTGGTTGGTCTGGGGCCACCATCGGAAGAAATGAAGCAAGAGAGAGGCATGATCTGATTTCAGTATGAAGATCACTCTGGCAGCACTTGGCTGACTTGGGAACTCGGCTCTGTAAAAGTCACTCACATATTGAGGATCGAGATGGAAAAGAGTATTCTGGAAGACAAGAAGTAAGTAAGGTGTGAGAAGTGTCAGGAAGCCAAGTGAGATTGATTGTTTTAAAGGGAGTGAGCCATAGAGTAATGCAAAAAATAAATTTGGCTGTCAGTGATTTGGCAACTAGGTAGTTATTGGTAATTATAGAGAAGGCTCTTTTAGTGGAATGATGGTGTCAGAGGCCACATTGTAACAGGGTGACAAGAAGATAGAAAGTGATGAAATGGAGCCAGAGTTATACCTAGTTGGGAATCAAGGAACAGAGTGAATAAATACAAGGCACAGAGAGTCCAGAGATGTTTGGCTTTGTATTTATTTATCTTTTAGAATGGGTAGACTTTGAATATATTTTCCTGATCACACGCAATAACGCCACAGGCTGCCTCTAGCTATTGAGTATGTAAATCACACGTAAAGTAGGGACTTCACAAATCCTGAATATTTAGATTCTTTATATTTTTTTCTCTCTCCCCCTCTGTCTCTCCCTCCAGTTGAAACAGCCTCCCACAGATATAATAAAATCACCTGTGTGATTTACTTTTCTCAGCCTAGTGGAAAGTCACATCCTGAGTGATGCTTCATGACACCATCAACGTATTTCCAGGAGAAATATGCGTGACATACCGTTGTCACCCAGAAATTCCAAGGATGGTTTTGTTAGGGAATGTGAAACTTCCCTGAGAATTTAAATGGACGTAGCTGGAACTACTTGCAAGACTCACACCACAGGGAATATTCTTGTTAATAATCTACTAGTCAATGTGTCCTTTTCTCTGTGCTGCTAATTGGGGATAGCTCATGACCTTTGTGCTTTTTTTGTTAAGTTTAAAATTTGAAGTTTCACTGTTCCCTCAAAGAAAACTCTAACGAAAGTGGCTTTTAAAAAAGAATTTCCCCCTACTTTTCTGCACAAAAAACCATTCTCATACAAGAAGTTAACTCACCATCTACCTTTGTAAGTTGGAGACGTTTGGGATATTCTATTTCCAGTGCTACACAATGGGAAGTCTACATCTAATCATTACCTAATTCTTTGTAAGACGAGGTAAATGGCAGAAAATTACTATTTTTCCCACAGGAATTTCTTTTTTTTTTTTTTTTTATAAATTGATTGATTGATTGACTGATTGGCTGTGTTGGGTCTTTGTTGCTGCACACGGACTTTCTCTAGTTGCAGCAAGCGGGGGCTACTCTTCATTGCAGTCGCTTCTCTTGTTGCGGAGCACGGGCTCTAGGCACGCAGGCTTCTGTAGTTGTGGCACATGGGCTCAGTAGTTGTGGTGCACAGGCTTAGTTGCTCCATGGCATGTGGGATCTTCTTGGAACAGGGATCATACCATTGTCCCCTGCAATGGCTGGAGAATTTTTAACCACTATGCCACCTAGGCAGTCCCTCCCACAGGAATTTCTAAGCATGTGTACATATTGTCTACATTTTTTAACTCTTTTACATATTCTGTTGCTAAATAGGCATAGCTCTTTATGTTAAGGGAATCATTTGATTGGGCAGGATGCTGAGTTTTGTCCTTTTTTTCTGACATTCCCCCAAATTTGCATTTTCTTAACAGAAATCACTGCTCTTAATGTGATGACAGGAATTGAATCCAGAAAACTAGGAGGCATGTTTCTCCCTCTGTAATTCAGTTTTCAACCATTATGCCCACGACGCAGTACTGTGTGATGCACACACAGTGGCCCTGAAATTCAGGAGCCGTGATCAAGCCCTGGCTCCATCTTTCACCAGCCCAGTGACATTCAGCAAGTCACTTAATCACTCTGTGCTTCCATCGCCTCCTCAATAAAATGGTGCTGCCCATCTCATAGAGTGCTGAGAATTTTAAGTGAGAGAAATGCAGATTAAACTGCTAGTATCCATGCCTGGCATACGTAAACATAGCCTAGCTATTACCATTTTTTAGAGCACAGAAAAGATATGCTGTTTTCTTCACTTTTAGAACTTAATATTTTAAATTACTAGAAAATAAGGACACATGATAATTGGTATTAAAGAGGAAGAGGACAGGTATTCAGGAACAAGCAAAGATTTTTAAGACTAAATCTGGATATGGACTTCCATTCTACTACTTGGTGCTGTGTAACTGACTTTAGGTCATTTATTTAATGTCTCTGAGCCCAATTTCCTCAGGTATAAAATAGCTACCTTATATATTTATTATGGAAACAAGAGAATATATATCAAGGACTTAGTGCATATTAGGTACCTAATATATGAAAGGATGTTAGGCCTTTTGGCTCTTAGTTTCTTACTATACTTCTTAAGAAACTTCTTATCATACAGGCAAGTCTGTACGTAACAAGGGGAGACAAAAAAAAAAAAAGAAAACCAGAGTGCCCATCTAAAGCAAAAATTACTGCATCCTTTATTACCTCCCTGAGTTTTGAGGAAAAAAGAAATCCCGAGAGTTTTAAGAAAAGAATGTTTGTTTTTCATTACTGTATAATACCAGATCTTGGAAGTTCGGTTCTCATTTGTAGTGCACATAGAGGTTGAACTGGAACATCTTTACCAGATTTTCTGCTGTATTTAGAGAGAAACCTTATGTAATGTATCAGTCCAAAACAATAAGTGAAAAATCAGGTATGTAAGATTTATTCCCGAATGTTATCATTATTTTTTGGTATAATAAAAAATGCCCCTGAAAGGCTATCTCCTCAATTTTGGCAGGATGGAATCCAAACATTCCAGGCAAATAAGCATCAAAGACCTCCAGGGGAAAAGAGTCGGTATTCTTCATTCATGACTGATTTTCAAGCCTTGTTATTGAAATAGCAGAAGACCTTCAAAATCATTATCACCGGGATTTCCTAGGTGGCGCAGTGGGTAAGAATCCGCCTGCCAATGCAGGGGACACGGGTTCGATCCCTGCCCCAGGAAGATACCACATACTGTGGAGCAACTAAGCCCGTGCGCCACAACTGTTGAGCCCGTGTGCCGCAGCTACTGAAGCCCACGTGCCTAGAGTCCGTGCTCTGCAACAAGAGAGGCCACTGCAATGAGAAGCCCACACACCACAACGAAGAGTAACCCCTGCTCCCCACAACTAGAGAAAGCCCATGTGCAGCAACAAAGACCCAACGCAGCCAATAAAATAAATAAATAAATAAATAAATAAATAAATAAAAATCATTATCACCACTTCATACAGAATTGGGCATTGTTGCAAGTAACAGAAAACGCAGCAAACAGTGACTTACACAGGGGCTTATTTTTCTCACATTGAAAAAAAAGTCTTCAAGAAGGTGCTGCTGGTATTGCGTCAGTGGTTCAGTGATTTCAGCCCCATTGTCTCTGTGAATCTTTTAGCCTTTCCCTCATGGTTGTTGCCTAATGGTCAAAAGATGACTTTTAGTTCACAGGTAACACATCCAAGTTCAAGATGGGAAAAATGCATGAGTGGCAATTTCAGCTATATCTTTATCTTTCATCAAGAAAAATAAGCCTTCCTAGAGACTCCAGAAGACTTTTGGGAAATGGAAGAAGTAGTTACTTTTCCAGCCTCGAAAATGAAAATAATGGGAGAAAATGGGGGTGTGAATGTCTGTTGAGTTAGGGGAAAATATTTAACACACTGTTACCGAGAATCTGCTTGTTCCAAAGTCTACAAACTAAGCTAATTTCTAACTCTGTTTTATATACACTTGAATATTAATATTCAGTAACAATCTTTTTTTCCTAGAAGGATTTGATACTAGGTGTAGAATAGTTTCATTTGTTGCTGTGTTATTGTTTCTAGCTAGACTAAGTATATTCTCTTTGGTAGCAAGTGTTTATTGCTTGGAATGTGATGGTTTTGCATTACTGAATCCATACATAAATTATTTTACAGATAGGGAAGTAAAGCATATGTTATTATTGTTAAATTCTGAACCTAATGGTTTTGAAATAGTCCCCAAACATTCTGAAGTCTTACATAGTTTCAACATGCAACACTAATTTTTTCCCCCTTTTTATGAAACTCATTAGATCATTAAAACCTTTTAGTAATATTCATTCCATCTGGGAACATTGGAATCACACTTGCTTGGCTCTTTTTCTCCCTCTTTTCTCATTGGTTGATCATTTTTCCAAGCTACCAACTGATATTAATATATTTTAGAGGCATTGTTTCTTAATCAGTAGGGTACCAAGGGTGAATAGTGGGGGTGTTCAGCCCCAAATGTATATAACAGGAAATGCATCATTTGTGGGTATTTAAAAGTAATTAATAAAACTGATCAAAATTGTTTTGATTTTTATTACCCCCATGTGCTGACAATTCTAGGTAACGTATAATCAAACATGCTCCCTGTTAAGGCAAACCACCATGACCCTGCCTCCTCACTTTTGGTTTGTACTGCTTTGTAATTCAAATATTTCTCTTTCCAATAAATTAATAGTTTAAGATTTTAAAGAGCAAAACCGTCTGAAATATTTTACATGGGTGAAAATTCTGCATTTCTTTTTATGGTTTTATCCCTTTGATTATAATCATGGCATCATCACTTGATTGAAAACGAAAGGTGAAGAGAGACACGAATAATATTTAAGCTAAATGAAAATTGGGAATAAAGTTACAACTGTAACAAAAGTACAGTTGACTATTATCTACAGAATATTTCTGCTTTTAAGTTTCTAAATACATTTTTTTCCCATAAGGAAAAAAATAAAAGAAAATGAAAAATTGAAATTATATTTATTGCAATATTTCTTATTTCAAACTGGATATCTCAAACTCCATATTTCTATTTCAGTTTTGGAAAAAATATGGAATACAGGGGAAAGGGTAGCATAAACTCTTTTCATTTGAAGAATTGTACATAATTTAATCCTGTAATAATGTGAGGTACCAAATGTGAAATGCTTGCTAGCATTCCAACACTGAGTTTTAAGAGAAAGCAAAAAAGTGGGAAAAGATGAATTTCTCAAATTCATTGTGATCCTTTACTTCTCCAGGCATTTTTGGACAGAAACTGGAAGATACTGTCCGTTATGAGAAGAGATATGGGAACCGCCTGGCTCCAATGTTGGTGGAGCAGTGTGTGGACTTTATCCGACAAAGGGGGCTGAAGGAAGAGGGTCTCTTCCGCCTGCCGGGCCAGGCTAACCTTGTCAAGGAGCTGCAGGATGCCTTTGACTGTGGAGAGAAGCCATCATTTGACAGGTAGATTTCAAGATTTTACTAACCATTCTTCACTGAGACACTCAAACTGAACCAAAAGGTTGCAATAAGCTGAGATGGGATCATCCTTTTCTTTTTCAAATGAGAATATTTATGTATGTATTTTTAATTTATTTATTTATTTATTTATTTATTTTGCTATGTTGAGTCTTCATTGCTGCACGCAGGCTTTCTCTAGTTGCAGCAAGCGGGGGCTACTCTTTTTTTTTTTCCCCAATAAATTTCTTCCTTCTTTCTTTCTTTCTTTCTTTCTTTTTCTCTTTCTTTCTTTCTTTCTTTCTTTCTTTCTTTCTTTCTTTCTTTCTTTCTTTCTTTCTTTCTTTCTTTCATTTTGGCTGCGTTGGGTCTTTGTTGCTGCCTGCAGCCTTTCTCTAGTTGTGGTGAGCAGGGGCTACTCTTTGTTGCAGTGCGAGGGCTTTTCACTGTGGTGGCTTCTCTTGTTGTGGAACACAGGCTCTAGGTGCGCGGGCTTCAGTAGTTGCGGGCTCCCAGTCTCTGGAGCACAGGGTCAGTAGTTGTGGCGCATGGGCTTAATTGCTCCTCTCAGCATGTGGGATCTTCCGGGACAAAGGATCAAACCTGTGTCCCCTGCGTTGGCAGCGGATTCTTAACCACCGAGCCACCAGGGGAGCCCCTGAGTTGGAATCATCTTAATTGATGTTGTAACAGTTTAGAAGATGGATTATATGGCCTCACAAAGATGCATTGTTTTTATTAAGTTACAGTCAAAAATTTGATACTTTAGATGTCTTTCTCTGCCATACATTTCCCTCCACTGAAAACATTATTATTTATTCTCTTCCTTTGGCCCTAAATTAAAACTGTATTAAACTTTTACATTGGAAAAGTGAATTTTTAAAGAACTTTTATTGAGATATAATTGACACACAATAAACTGCATATATTTAAAGTGTACAATTTGATCATTTTTTTTCTTATTAGGAATGTATATATGGCAATCCCAATCTCCCAATTCATCCCACCCTACACCACCCCTGCCACCCACTTTCCCACCTTGGTGTCCATGTTTGTTCTCTATATCTGTGTCTCTATTTCCGCCTTGTGAACCAGTTGATCTGTACCATTTTACTAAATTCCGCATATGTGTTAATATACAATATTTGTTTTCCTCTTTCTGACTTACTTCACTCTGTATGACTGTCTCTAGGTCCATCCATGTCTCTACAAATGCCCCAATTTCGTTCCTTTTTATGGCTGAGTAATATTCCATTGTATATGTGTACCACATCTTCTTTATCCATTCATCTGTTGATGGACATTTAGGTTGCTTCCATGTCCTGCCTATTGTAAATAGTGCTGCAATGAACATTGGGGTGTGTGTCTTTTTGAATTGTGGTTTTCTCAGAGTATATGCCCAGTAGTGATTGCTGGGTCATACGGTAATTCCTTTTTTATATTTTTAAGCAGCCTCCATACTGTCCTCCATAATGGCTGTATCAATTTACATTCCCACCAACAGTGCAAGAGGGCTCCCTTTTCTCCACACCCTCTCCAACATTTATTGTTTCTAGATTTTCTGATGATGCCCATTCTAACCGATGTGAGGTGATACCTCATTGTAGTTTTGATTTGCATTTCTCTAATAATTAATGATGTTGGGCAGCTTTTCATGTGCCTCTTGGCCATCTGTATGTCTTCCTTGGAGAGATGCCTATTTAGGTCTTCTGCCCATTTTTTGATTGGGTTGTTTGTTTTTGTTTTTGTTTTTTTGATATTGAGCTGCATGAACTGTTTATATATTTTGGAGATTAATCTTTTGTCTGTTGATTCATTTGCAAATATTTCCTTCCATTCTGAGGGTTGTCTTTTTGTCTTGTTTATAGCTTCCTTTGCTGTGCAAAAGCTTTTAAGTTTCATTAGGTCCCACTTGTTTATTTTTATTTTTATTTCCATTACTCTAGGAGGTGGGTCAGGAAAGATGTTGCTGTGATTTATGTCAGAGTGTTCTTCCTGTGTTTTCCTCTAGGAGTTTTGTAGTGTCTGTCCGTACATTTAGGTCTTTAATCCATACTGAGTTTATTTTTGTGTATGGTGTTAGGGAGTGTTCTAATTTCATTCTTTTACATGTAGCTGTCCAGTTTTCTCAGCAGCAATTATTGAAGGGGCTGTCTTTTCTCCATTGTATATCCTTGCCTCCTTTGTCATAGATTAGTTGACCATAGTTTATCTCTGGGCTTTCTATGGAAAAGTGAATTTTTAAAATAGGAGCCTTCTCTTGATTTGATATTTCTTTGAAATTTTTCAGCTAAGGGGTATTAAAAGTGTTGATAAACAGAGATTGGGATATTGGCAATGTAATTAAAAACATTATATTTTTAAATATATAGCTCACCTTAATCTAGAACAGATTTGCAAGGAAACAAGGAGAACTACATAGTATGGTGAAATTCAGGAAATAATGGAAGTTCCAGAGAAGAATGCATAAAGCATCCATAACTCCACTAATTGAGTTGAACGCTGATAATATTTTGTAAATTACCTCCTTCTCTTCAATTTTTTTAATTCAGTAGAAATAAAATAGTCGTTTATCCTAATATTATTAATTCAATATTTGTAGCAGAGTTTTTTCATATCAAGAGTTCAGAAATGCTCTTTTATTCCAGTATATTCTAACTTGACATCTGATCATTGACAACCTCTGTAAGCATAATTTTTAATGACTATATTTCATTCTGTAGGTATATTGTTCATAATTGCTTCAATAAAGTTGGACATTTAAGTCATGACATTTTTACTATTACAAGTAATGTTGTAGTGAATACACATTCATATAAATATCTTCTACTTTTGGATTTTTTTTTTTAGGAGAGAGTCTCAGTATTGGACATGTGAATGAGAATAGTTTTGATACTTGAAAATTGAAAGTTGCCTAATAAGTAGTATTTCTCTTTGAAAGTGTAGGACTATCGCGTGGATAGACACCAATCTATAGAACAGAAAGGCAAGAAGACTCTTGAATACATGATATAAGATAAAGGAAGCATCACTGAGAGTATGGGCTTGTGCTAATAATCCAAAAAATTCATGTTAAGTCATTTGATGCCCTTTTACTGGGTACATTAACAAAACCCTGAACAGTGATAAGACTAAATGCTGGCAAGGTGTGTTGAGGTGGGCACCCTGATGGTGAGTGTGCAGATCATCATAGTCATTCTAAAGAAATGTGCTAGTGTGTTTCAAGACTCTTTAAGCAGGAAAGCCCAGTCCTAGGAAAAAATCAGATATGCGGTAAAAACTGAAGTGCAAATTTGCTTATTATAATTTCTATAATAGTGAAGAATGAACGCCAATCTGTTATCTCTAGCAGTAGACTGTGGTTAATAAAATAAAAAGTTATTTAGTTATTAAAATTTGGGGAAAATGCTGATTAGATGATGATCGATGGAAAAATTAGACAGGATAAATTAATTGATCAGAATGCTACCTTTTTACAAAAAGTGTCACAGTTTATAAGGATTCATAAATTCCCTCTGAGGAGCAAAAATTAAATGTGGAGGTAAAGATCTTTGCTAATATGTGAAAATAGGGGCGGTTTATATATTTTAGGGTACCTGTAAGAAGAGATGTGCCCTGTAAGCAATTATTTCTTTATTTCTTTATGACAGTGAACTTTGTATAAAATGTGATCCCAGTTACAAAAAATGTATGTTTTTCGGTATAAAATACATCAGTGCATAGAGGCTAAAAAAAATATAACAAAAGATAAGCATTAATTTCGTAGAATAACGAATGACCTTCTACCCTTTTTTATATTGTAAATTCGATAAACATCCCTTACTTTTATAATCAGAAATTTAATCAAAAATATCTTTTAATTAATTTCATGCTGCACAAAATTTTCCGTATCTTTTAGCTTCTGAAGTGTAACTACAGAAACTCCCCGTTTACTAGAAAATCTATAGAAGACAGTTGCAGAAAGTATTTCAGTGTCAGAAGCTATATGGTAATGTTGCTAGCATGCTTTGAGAAAAAGGAGTGTCATTTGCTCAGTCATTCACTGGTTGAGGTTTCCACGCTGGTATATTAAAGCACCCCAAAACTTTGTGGCATAAGCAATAACAACCAATCATTTGTTTATAAATCAGCAATTTAGGCAGGACTTGGAGAGGAGGTACTATTTCTCCAATACATGGCGTTGATTACTGTCAATCAGTTAGGTCCGAAGGATCTAAGACGGCTTCTCTCACATGTCCAGAGCATTGTCTGAGGTGACTAAGATAGCCGGAGCCTGCATGGTCCTTTGTCACTCTCTCTCTCTCTTTGTAGTCTCACATCCAGTAGAACATCTCTTCATGCAACTTTTATCTCTGGCAGATTAGTCAGACCAGTGACATTATGGCTCAGGGTTCTAAGAGCTTGTAAGCATTGCATTGGTCAAAGTAAGTCGCAAAACAGGGCCAGCCTATATTTGGGGGAAGGGAAATAAACTCTAGAACTTAATGGAAAGAAGTGGCTAGCATTTACAGAGAAGGACAAATTTGTGGGACATTGTTTTAGGAGAATATCACTATAGCTTTAAAGTCTAGAAATCAAGTGGAGTAAATTCCCTAACTTTGTTCTTTTTCAGGATTGTTTTGTATATTCTAAGTCATTTGCGTATCTATTAAAAATTTAGTATAAGTTTGCCAGTTTCTACAAAAAAGCATGTTAGGATTTTGATAGAAACCTCATTGAATTTAGGAATCAATCAATCTAGAAAATTGACCTCTTAAAAATATGAAATCTTATAATCCATGAACATAGCCCATCTGTACATGTCATTAGGATTTTTCATATTTCACAGTGTTTTATAATTTTCAATGTAAGACTTTGCTCCATTTTGTTAAATTTATCCTTAAATATTTAATGTTTATAAATGCTCCTGTAAATGGTATTGTTTTTATGTTTAATTTTTAATTTAACAAGCAAATAGAATATTTACATGTTAAAAAGAAAAGGTCACTCCGTGAGGGAAAACAAATATTTTCTACTGCTCCACCCATAGAACACTGCCGACACCTAATGTGTGGGTTTTCCATAAGGAGCAATTCTCCAATTCTTGGTAGACACCCATTGAGTGTCCTCTGATTTAATCAATTCTGACATTAACTGCCCAGAGTTAGTGCAGACGCCGCAGGTTAAGGGCTCATTTCCACAAGGTTGCCCCTCCTTCCACTGCAGGCACCAATTACAAGTCCCAGGGTGTCACCTTCTGACCAACCAGCCGTAAACCTGAGGTTCCTCAAGTTCAGTCGTTTGCAAGAACAGCTCACAGAACTCAGGAAAACAGTTTAGTTACTAGATTACTGGTTTATTATGGAAGGACACAACTCAGGAACACAGATGAAAGAAGTGCATAGGGCAGGAATGGGGAAACGGCTCAGAGCTTCCATGCCCTCGCCAGATGTACCACCCTCCTGGCACCAGGATGTGTTCACTAACCTAGAAGATTTCCAGACTCCTTCAGTGAGGATATTTTTATGAAGGCTTCATTATATAGGCGTGATTGATTAAATCCTTGGGGCTAGAGTTCCAACCTTCTAATCACCTGACTGGTTTCTCTGGCAACCACCCTTCACCCACCCCACCCCCTAGCATCCTTAGGGGCTTTCTCAAGGATGCCTTAACATAAATTCAGGCATGGCTGAAAGAGGCTTGGTATAAATAACAAAGACTTTCCTTTCCCATTCCTCACTCCAGAGCTATTTTAGGAACTGGGGATAAAAAGCAAATATTATAACAAAAGATGCTTCTATTACTCTTATAAGTTAGGAAATTACAAGGGTTTTAGGAGCTCTGACCAGGAGCCAGGGATGAAAACAAAAATTTATCATGGTATCACACTCTGGCAATCTGAATATGCTTGTTTTGATAAAGAAATTAAGCTTGAGTTTCTCAGTCCTAGGGAGGCAGATATGCAAATTACTGGATTCTGCTGATTTTAAAAAAGGATTCCCAGATCCATGGACAGTGAAATAAAAAGAAAAGAGTGATGTATTTGTGGCCAAATGTAATTGTAAACTACATTCTTAGGGAATAAATAATCCATAATTTCCCAAGGAGAGTGGATTATTTTCAGAAATGTGTCCAAGTAGAGTATTCTGCCCCATCTACTTTTTTAGTTAATTGACTGAGTTTAAAATTTCACATGACCAAGTCCTCATTCAAGTTTCAGTTTTGGGGATGTGAAGACAAACTGCCTGGGAACATTTGCTAGTTCAAGTTAAACTCACCAGTGTTCACCATCAAAATGTTCTAAAAAAGAATGTAAGTTAAAAAATACAGATCAAGCATAATATTTTGACTAGATATCAGTATATAAAGCAAAGTACAGAAATTTTTCTTTGTGAAATGTTAAATAATGACCATGAATAAATATTTTCCCTTGTTTATTCTAATAAAGCTTATATCTCACTAACGAGTCAACCGGATTTAGCTTTCTTCTTTATATTTGTTAAAATCTGGAAAGAAATTCTCACAGGAATTCTGCAACGATAATCTCTAATTTTCATATTAAGATCTATTATTATTGTAGCTCTCATGTTAAGCTCTAAAGTTTGAATTTTAAAGTAAACTTTTTAAATAACATTTTAAAATTATGAAAGTATAGTTATTGAAATTAAATGTAAATATTATTAAAATCATTTTAAATTATAACATTTTGTATGCAATTTAGAATACAAAAGAATGTAAGAAGGAAAGATGAGCATTTCAAAATTAAACAACCCAGAGAGCTCTTGCTATAAATATAAATAAGTAGATATAGAGAGACTTAAATATAGAGATATATCTAAATACACACATATAAATATAAGCACACAAATATTGGAATCACACAGCTTTTACATCTTGCCTTTTCTTGTTAACATTATATCATAAACAACTTTCCAAACATGATTTCAGGGACGATATAGTAATTCATCATATCATTATATTGGTTTGTCTAATTCTGCCTTCGTTGCTGTTTTCAATGTTTTGCATATATCAGTCCTACGCTGACGAGCGTCCGTGTCCATATATCAGCCTGTGCTTTTGAAGCTATGTATCCATTTGGAAGTTAATATTTCATATTTGAATGAAAAGAAATATTTTGTGTTATAGGAGGAAAAGAAAAAGTTTGAGAAAAGGAAATGTAGAACATACACTACTTGAATTTAGAGAGATTGAAGTGCGTGTGGCAGCTGTTATGAAACTATGCACTTTTGTACTCTTCTTTAATTGTATCAAATGCTATTTTTCCAGTTCTGAGGTTCAAGTTTGAGACTTTTATGTATGCGTGACTCACTGTCCCTGCAGTTAGATGACATATTCCCACAGACTCCTTGACCAAAGTGAATTCTGTGAGAAAGGACACTCTTATTGACCTGAAAGAATTTGTATTTAATCAGTTTATGTCAACTGTAAAAAACAACAGATGTTGGAGTTCCTAACCATTCTTTTATTCATTATTTCTATTTAGAAGTGAAAAAATATATATGGCATTTTATATTAAACTTTCCCTCTTTGAAGGGACAAAAATGAAATGCAGAATGTGTAAAATCAGTTTAGAAGCCAAGTGTTATTTTGTTTCCAAAGCTCTCCAGATGGTATCAGCTGTTAAAGAAGATACAGTTTGGGAGAGCTGGGAAGGTAGGGTCAAAAATGGCCATGTGGGTGTCACCATTGTAGCATTAATTGCTCAGCAACAAAATAACTATGCACTTACAACACAGCATTCAAGAGCAAGGACAGAAGGCTGGAGAAGACAGTGATTTTACACACTCTGTCCGGGAATCCCATAAAACAGCTGCTGTCCGAGGTACCCCAGCTGCCCTCCCTTTTACTGAGCTCATTCTGCCCTAGTCCCTCCTCCTCCTCTCCTGTTTTATTCTTTATTTGTTTTGGTGACTGACTTAGGATCACAAAACAACTGCAAGTCTACAGAGATAAAAGGAAAAAAGGAAAAAAGCCTAAAATTTAGGAGGCAGAAAATCCAGACACATTTTAATTTTATACTCTGGGTGGCAGTATAGCTTTGGGCATTACTGACCTGAGTTATAAAAAGTGAACTTGAAAGGGAGAGCACTATAGACTCAGAGGAGATTCTCAAACATTATTTTCTATAAGAATGACCCGGAGAGAGAACTCAAGATTCAAATGGCCAGACTCCACTGGCTCTCATTCTGTTTTAAAGGGTTTGAAGATACCTAGGAATCTGCATTTCAAACAAATCCCCAGGTAATTCTTACATGCATGGTGCTCTGACCACAACTTGGGAAATAGTTGCCTGACTATGGACTACGGGAGTGTGGGTTAAAGGAAAACTGCTCATTTGCAGTGATGTGCCTCAGTTTTCTCATATGTGAAATGGAGAAAATAATTTAACCTCATGGCACTAATGAAAACAACATTATTTCTGACTAAGCTAAGGAGATCTTATGCTACTGTGAAAAATAAATTACTTTCTGGGGTGCACAGTTTATGTGTAAAATATAAAATTTCCTATCTGCTAAAATGGGTCTGAAATTTTAGATCAGCCTTAAAAGTACATCCCTGCACCTATGCTTTGATCCATGTGAAAAAAAAAAAAAAAAACTGGGGAGTTCAGTAATGCACTCCGGGTATAGAGCCTTTGTATCATAGTTTGAATCAATGATCTACTGGTTGGGTCTGATGGAGGAAAGTGAGGAAAGACAATAATAGCTTGAGGGCATGTGGATAGATAAAGGGTTGGAAAAGCGAAGAACAGACTCCCAGGAGTTTGCCTAAAGCAAGCCCTGAACTTATAGAGGGCAAACTGGCTACCTGTTTTCAGCAACCAAAATGATTCTCCAAAGTGCAGAGAGGTGCCAGCCCTCCAAAGTCCTGGGCAGCTGTTTAGTTATGGTAACTCTTAACATTCCCATATCTTGATGCAATTCTTAGATATTATGACGGCTTGACAAGATCAATAACCATTGTCTTAGAGTACTTCTCAAATGTCCTCATTCACATAGGACCATCCTGACTTTAGCATGTTCATATACCATCTGTACTTGGCTTACTGATATTTTTCTTTAAATTTATTCACTGTTTTTTAGATCAATTTTGTTGTAAAAGGAACTTATCATTTTTTAGTTGAAAACCAGCACCACTTGCCGTAAATACAACGTTAATATAGCACAAATGCAATAGCCACAAAGCAGGTTATTAAATGCCATCTGAACACAGCTGCTTTGGGAAGACTCTGACCTCGGGACCTCTATTTATTTGATGAAAGTGGAGATTGGCAGGTGCTAGAACTCTTCTCTCATCCCCAATTGGTACTTCCTGCTTGTTATAATAAGGAGACTTGAAAGGCAATTGAGAATAGACTAGTGTTCCTACTGTGTAATTTGATGTCACTTACTGCCCTGTCCATGTGGCACCTGACTTGGAATAGCCCAAGCTTTGGGAAGTACGGTCAGATCACTCTTTCCTAGCACTGGCAGTCCTACTTCCTTGAATGCTTGACTTCTTATCTAATTTGAACCATGGGTGTAACTTGCAAGGGTTCCATGAAACCCCCTTGTAAACATACCAAGGTCTGAAAAATTAATGAGCTCTAAGGGAGAATATTTGGTATGTGGAAAATATTCA
Organism: Hippopotamus amphibius kiboko; assembly: GCF_030028045.1. Lineage (NCBI taxonomy): Eukaryota > Metazoa > Chordata > Mammalia > Artiodactyla > Hippopotamidae > Hippopotamus > Hippopotamus amphibius. Next base: position 56,125,991 of record NC_080188.1, read on the forward strand.
CCCGAATGGATACTTACTAAACATTTTATGTAGGACAGATTGTTAGCTAGAAACCTGTCATATTCCATTGTATTTACTCTCTTGGTGATGTATCTAAAAAGCTGATACATCTGAAGTGGGGGACCTGAATTTCACTTTCCTTTCAATTTATCTTTGAATAAATTTGAGCTCGCTTCCACTGAAACCTGATTGAATGATGAAGAAAAATAGCCAATTAACCAAGAATTTCCCCAGTATTTGGCATATCTATCAGTGCATTTGTGTAGTTATTTGCAAGAAAGCAGTGTCGGAAGAAGAGTTCAGGCTTTGATGAGAGGCAGGCACCATTCACGACCTATGTCAACAATCTGAGACTACTTACCTAACGTCTCCAAATTCCTACTTTCCTCATATGTAAAATGGAATCATGCTTAACCGCCCCCCTCCCCACCCCCAGCCCCCGCCAGAGGTGCTGTAGTCATGCACTTAAAAATAAAACAAAGTGGAACAAAAACACCAGGAGTAAATGGTACAACGTGCAGAAGACAGCACATGTGTTGTCGTTGCGTCATGGTGTTAGTGATGACGGTTTTAACATTTTCCGTGGTGAAGAAAAGTAGTATGCGTGAACCCATAAATACAGAAACGAGTGTTTAACCGTGAACTCTTCCGTGTTTTTAATCCACAGTATCTTCCTTTCTGTTTTGAAATCTCCATAGCAATTCCTACTGAAAGAAGTAAAAAGACCTATAAGGTTTTATGTTCTCGAAGTGTATTTCTGTGTGTCTTGCAAGTCAGATTGTAAATATTCTTGCATGCGTTTGGGGAAAGTACATCCCTTAAAGGTATATATTTTCTGAAATAAATTTATTGAGTCATATGTTACATATCATGCAGTTCACCCATTTCAGAGATACAATTCCATGATTTTTAACAAATTTACCAAGTTATGCAACCATTACCTTATATACATTTTCATCACCCGAATAGCATCTCTTATGCCATCTACTGTTATTCCCAGCAGCCCGGCCTCCCCAGGCAACCACTAATGTACTTTCTGTCTCTATAGATTTTCCCTTTTCCGGACATTTTGTATAAATAGAATTATTCAATACATGGTCTCTTGCATCCAGCTTTTTTCACTTAGCATAATGCTTTCGAGGTTCGTGCGTGTTATAGCATATATCAGTAGCTTGTTGCTTTGCATTGATGAATGGAATTTCATCTTGTAAATAGCCTACAGTTTGTTTATTCATTCATCGAAATTTCGATTGTTTCTCTTTTTTTGCTTTTATGAATGATGCTGCTGTGAACATGCATGTACAAGTTTTTGTGTGGACCTATTTTCATTTCTTTTGGGTGTATACCTAGAAGTAGAATTGCTAGGTCCTATCTACGTTTAACATTTGGGGAATTGCCAAACTGTTTTCCAGTGGCTGCAACATTTTATGTTTCTAACAGCAATGTATGAATGTTCCAATTTTTTATCCTAGCCATACTGGTGAATGTGAAATGGTATCTCATTGTTGTTTTAGTTTGTGTTTCCTTAATGACTACTGATGTTTTGTACCTTTTTATGTGCTTATGAACCATTCATATACACACTTTAGAAGGTACATGGTTTTAAACTGATTTTTCTGGTTATCTTGATCATTTATTATAAGGACATGGCTGAAAAATTGCTAAAGAGCTAGAATAGTGTTCTGGGAATTGAGAAAAACGTCTGTGATACCATGAGAGCAGGCACACACATACTCATGAGGATCTCACCATGGATATTCATTTAAAACTCTGTACTCTCAAAGTAAACTAAAACGTGAACTCAAAGAAAGTAGGGAATTTTGTGACTCTTGCTCACCTTTTCCATCCCCAGCACCTAGAACTGTATCTGACACAAGGTAGGCATTCAGTAAATCTTTGTTGAATAAAGGGATGCAAGGAGTGTATTTTGACTATATCAGCGTTGGTTGGATAAAAGAATGAAGACATTTCTTATATCTCAATAAGCAGACAATTCATGTACTTATTTTCATAGATTAGAATTCAGGAAATTTGAAAATTGTCATGTTTCAAAACAACTTCTAAAATTCTGTTACAATATCATTTTTGTCAACTAAAGCAAAATGCCTGCTGGTGTTAACGTAGAGTCATAATCTTATAAATGGGAACACAATTTCATAAAATCCACAGATCTAAAATAAAACCAGAACCTTTATTTGTTTTGTATCCCAGAAATGCTCCATGCATTATAAAGTGAACTAGATTCTGATTTATAGCAAAACAACAACAAAACAAAAAATTAAAACAATACCCGTAACTTCTGCTCAGTACAATTTTGTTTGTCTCAATTTCTTCCTGCTTACATTGACTTCTCTTAAAAATAGTCTAAGTAGATAACAGCACTAATTTAACATATATTTGTGTATGTGGTAGCAAAGTATCCTTTCCAACAAAGAGCATGACAGCATTTTAGTATAAGATCCACAATAAATATATAATTGGATTCTTTTAATGCTTTTTATTCTTTCCTCCAATATACATATATACACACACATATTAATAAACTGGAGTCGTATCATTTAGCTCATACTTGGAGAATGCTTTTGTGTTGTGATAATAAAAGACTGTTGAAGTGTTCAGAGGAGGAACAAGTTTTGCGTGGACCTGAACAGTTTGTGTGTTGATTTGTAGATTCACCTGGATGTACAAGAAAATCCTTTTAAGTTCCCTCTAACACCATGAGTTACACATTCAGCAATGTAAAACTAGGCCTTTAGTTATTCATCTCCTTTATAAGGCACAAAGGTTTTCTTCCCTACATTATTGGCTGTATTAGAAGAAAATAAGTATTCTGGAAAAGAATATTTGCATCCTTTACTGTCTATCCTAGAATTAGATAAAATTTTCCAAACCTGTGATGGTTACGAAAGGAAATGAGCAACACACAAGAGTCAGTGTTAAAGACACATTAATAAGAAAAAAAAGTTATATTAAGGAAACTTTGATTGCTAGTTAGTTTTCATTAACTAGAAAAATTATCTGTCATATTTTTCTATGTTTTATTTTTTACTTAAAAATGGAAATATTAAATTATGTACATGAGTTTTAAATGCTGTTGGGAAAATTTTAAAATATGTTTTTTTATATAAATAAACCCCGTTAGCATTAGAACATCAATAATGCTTCTCTGGGACATTCTTGGTTGCATAATCTGATATCTCTCAGAAAAAAATTCATTGTTGAATGTATTATGATGATGACATTTCCTTTGTTTCTCCTGAAACTCCATCTGCAGAGTTTAGTAGAGGGAAAAATATATAGGCAGACAACAAAATTGCAAAGTAACTAAATACAGCCGTAACTTCTCTATTTTAGCTAAGCCAATTTCATTAACTGTTTGCCAAGATTTTGAAGACCATATGAGACTGAAATTACAACCCATAACACTGAGTCCAGGGTACAATTGAAGCAAGCTAAGGGTTATGTGATGAAGTCTCCAGTTCATACCATTACTAATGTAAAGACATGAAAACGTATAGAGTCATGTAAACCCTCTATGAAAGAATCCTTCGTGTCTGTACATGAGGAGTCAAATGTTAAGAAAGACAACATACCCATTTAAGCAAGAAATGTTGAAGGTCATCATTTACATCTCATTAGAAAACTGCATAATCACAGTGTACTTAGAGAATGTATATTATTCCTTCTAGTTGTCTTCATTTCTGAGCCATTTCTGGGGGAAATGTGAGGTGAGCAGGAAATGTCCTAGTCCACCTCTCTCAAACTATAGTCACATGATCCAATGAATAAGAAGTGCTATTTGTTAATTATAATTTAAAATTTTCTGTAAATGAGTTTTCTTGTGTCTCTTGCTGTGAGTAGTTTCTTTATATCCACCTGAAAATAGGTCATCTGAATTGACAACAATCTTCTAATTTTTCTCATCATTCATGCATTTCCTGGCATATACTTTACACTTCGTGAATTTAGGAAATTATGTTTCACAGAACAGCCAGAGAAAGTGTTAATGCATGGATATTACTCCATTGTGACTCCCAACCTAGATTAGGAATATCCGTGTTTATTAAAAATGATGAGCAAACTGACCACTTCTTCCATTGGCAACTATAGACACTCTGTGGAACCTCAAAGGCTTGAGCTTTCCCCTGAGATAATTATAAATAAACACAATAAAGTTCTGCTGGAACTGAGAGAGAACAAAGTCCAACATACACAGTGAATCAAGGAGAGCCTTGGTTCGTTTCCTTCATACCATAAAACCTACTGTATATGTTTACAAAAATCCTACAAAGAACAAAATATATATGTAGAGGTATGTAGTACCTATGTATGAGTGTATGTGTGTGTAGTATGTGTGTACATGTATACATAGTATGTAGATACACACACACTTAGAATCTTTGCAGTTTGCAAACAGGCTATCTCTAGTCTCTTTATCATTGGTGACTTTCAAATAATTCCTTAGGTCAATACTTATTCAAAGCAATTATATACATTATTGTTATGAACAGGGTCTTACTTTAATAAAAAAAATCGTTTTAGCTCCTTGATCTCAGATTTACTTTCTATGGGAAAAATTTATGAGAAAATTTTTTTTCATAGCACAGGTCTTAAGAGTTTGGACACTACTAATGTAATTTATAGTATAAGAATGCAACATGTGTGTTTGAATGTTACTCCTAAGTTAAATTTGGATATAGCATTGAACCTTGGATCCCAAGTCGCCAGGGCTATTATGAACTCATTTAAATAGTCACATTGATTACTTTGTAACTGACAACATAGTTCCTTCATTAATTAATTCATTTTTATTGAGATGTAATTGACATATAACATTGTGTAAGTTTAAGGTGTGCAGTGTGTTGGTTCGATACATTTATATGTTGCAATATAATTGCCATGTTGCCTAGCACCTCTATCAGGTCACATAATTATAATTTCTTTTTTATAGTGAGAACAATTAAGATCTAGTTTCTTAGCAAATTTGATGTTTATAATACAGTATTGTTGACTATATTCACTATGCTGTGTGTTAGAGCTCCAGAATTTACCTATTTGCAACTTAAGGTTTTAGTTAGGTTTTTTGTGTTGTGTTGTGTTGGAATTGAATGCATACATATGCAGAAGGTAGCCTGTTAAAATAGAGTTATACTGATGTAATGTTGCTGTAAGGAAGCTTTGAATATTCTACATCAAGCCTTTTAAATGCCTCAGTCGCATTAGCCTTTCCGCTCTAATGAAATCACCTTGGTGCTATGATGGAAGAAAGTCAGATTTTATTTTTGTTCTTCAGTCTAAATTTTTAATTTACTTAGAGAAATCAGAGTGTGGCTATATATAAAGTGAATCAATGCTCTCAAACACTAATCCAAACTAACTAAATGATGTCGCCTCTAATGACTAGTCTATAAAATAAGTATATGTGTTTCTTTGTGATGTATATTTATCTGTATATGCTTAAACATTTGCCCTTTGTGTTCAAATATAGTATTCAAAAGCTATACAACAGGGCACTTTACTTGTCATTTATATTTATTTGGTACAAATGATTACCACCTGGTTGTATATGTTCAGGAGTCTAGGGTGGGAAGACAGGCTTGTAGCAGAAAGACCAGTGAATATGCTGTTATATTAATGGAGATGAGTGATATGAACTTGGACTTGAGCAGTGTCAACAAGACTGCTGAAGAGGGAACAGATTCATAAGGTATATAGGATTCAGTCATTGGTATTTTTTACACTTTCCAGGTGATTCCAATGTGCAGCTCAGTCTGAGAATCACTAGTCTCTGTTAGATTTAGAATCTCAGAAAAAGCAAAATTTAGGTTGACTTCTAGTTTTCTTGCTTGTTTCTGTGAATGGCGATGCCATTCATGGTTGAGAAAATGGTAAAGGAGGAATAATTTTATTGAAAGGTTTTTTGTTGTTGTCCATCTTTGTTTATAAGGAGTTCAGAGTGTATGGAATGCGAAGAATTCAGTGGAAAGATCTGGTGTGGAGATGTACACTTTGTAGCCATTGTAGAAAACTGATCATGGAACGCATGGATTTAGCCCGGGTGTGTACATAGAGTCAAGGAAAATAACACTTAGAGGCCAGCAGAGGAAGAAAAGCTTGGGAGCTGACTAGTAAGCAATGATGACGAGAAGGAGAAGGTGGCAAAAAGGCAATGAAATGAGAGACTTATCCCGGGGAAATATTTGTCAGAAGTAGCAAATGGAAGAATATCCATGAATTTTTTTTATTTGTTACTTTGAGTATCTTACACACATATGGGGGACGGGGTGCATGCACATATGTGAACATGTGTGTATGGTATGTTGGATTGTATACCAAACAGTCAAATATTCTTTTTATGTGATTAGCTAGCATTTTAAGGAGGAGTCTATATACACATAAGTAATTAGATACATATAAGTAACTCTAGAGGTAGGGAAGAAAATGTCAACGTGACAGTTTGGTTTAGGTATGAACAACATCTCCCCACCACTATTCCGCCCACCTATTCCATCAGAAACACTGGAGAGATAAGTATGTAACTAGTCAGCTCCAATGGGTGATAGAGTAGCCAAATTTAAACTTGTGACCATTACACATTAGAACTGCCTCCTTATTTGGAAATTTCCACCTCACATACATGTTCTATATTAATATCCCTTGGCACTGGCAACATATGAAAATTGAGGAGCTTTAAAAAAAATCTCAGTGTCTAGGCTTCACCCAGACCAATTATATCAGAATATATAGGACCCAATCATCAATAATTGGAAAAACTTTCCAGGTGACTCCAGTGTGCAACCAAGGTTGAGAATCACTTTCTGCTATGTCACATTGGTCAATCTGACAATATTTCCATAAATTTACATTATCTGAAAGTATGTTTCTATCTTTCTGATGGCATCTTATTACCAGTTCTCTGTGATGGTTTTATAGAGAAGCTCACCAGATACAGATCTGGTATATCTACTATAACAAAACACCACAGACTGGGTGGCTTACACAACAAAAATTTATTTTCTAACAGCTCTGGATACTAAAAGCCTGATACCAGGGTACCAGCATGGTTGGGTTCTTGTGAAGGCTCTCTTCTTGGCTTGTAGACGGCTGCCTTCTTACCCTGTGCTCATATGGCCTTTCCTCTTCCATGTGCACAGGAGCAGGGCAGTAGGGAGCAAGCTTACGGGTGTCTTTTATTATAAGGGCACTAATCCTGTCAAAACAGACATGACTTCTTCCAAGCCTAATTACCTCCCAAAGGTTCCATCTCCAGAAACCATCACATTGGAGGTTGGGGCTTCAACATATGAATGTGGGGGAGATGATAATTCATTCCACAGCAAGGGTGGTCTTGCAGGTCTCTGCCATCATTACTTTCTAACCAGGAGGCTTCTTTGAGACAAGCACTAACTCAGTGTAGTCCAGACAGATACAACTGTCCTTTGGTGTTGTATATAATTCAGCAGCGACACTTACATAACTACACTGAGCCATGGGAGTTTAACCAGATTCAAATTTCACTGCCTAAAAGTGTACCATTTTTGACAGATATATGAAACATAAGTTAGAACAGAACCAGACTTTTCTTGTAAATGTTTAGTTTAGTTTGGAACTGCCTACTGCCTTTGAATTTGCTTTTCTATGTCTTGGTGAATTTGGTGCACAGAACAGCATGTTGTTTAAGACAGTTTGGTGGCAGGCTTCATCTTGGTAATGCTGTGAATGTTTTCAGTCTCACATATATTATTCCTGGAATTTGATAGATAGGACATCATTTTTCCTTAGTTCCAAGCAAATTTTAGGTCATCTCATGTGTGTTGCAAAGAACTTCACAATATCTTTAATAACTCCCTGTGTGGGTGCACTGGAAATTCATTTCATTGACTTAAATCAATGGATTATGTTGTGTTCTGTGCACAGTATCCAGAATGAAAAATTCCCATTTTTAAGTTTGAGGCTTAAAAGTTCCAAGGTTTTTCTCTGTGTAGTATTATACTTGTGATTACTTTGGCATTCTAGTTATCTCCGGTGTGAGTCAGTTTATCAGGGAAGGCGGGGGTGGGGTTAGAGGATGAGCAAGACAGATGCTGTCAGACTCATTTATCCCTGTTTGGATTAGTAAGAGGCCAATATTGTACATAGATTATAAATAGGCTAGCAATTTCCAGGAAATATGAGAACATTCTTAAGATCATACACCTGGCAGGGACTTAGCAGCTACAATATACAGAAAATGTTTAAGTCAAACAAATGAGGCATGGTGTAGAAACGTGTTGATGGCAATGGGTGAGAGAGAGCCCAAGAGGGACAAAAAAGATCTATGTTGTTCATCTCTGTTTTGCCTAGCATGTGGCATGAGGCAGTACACACAGCAGGTGTTCAGCAGCTCTTTGGTGAGTGCATGATAGAACAATCCCAGGATGACCAAAAGAAGACCTGCAAGAATATAAAATTAGGTCAATTATAAAATGTCTTATGGAATTCAGGTTTGATTAAAAAGCACTACAGGATCCAGAAGTAAAGTCCAAGGGCAATTTAAGGTGAAAACAGACCCCATATGTTGATCAATTAAGGAACATATACTACAGAACGTCTTCTGGCCTGATCGCTCTTTAACTCCGGATTCCTGGGCCTGTCTCTGCCTCTTTGCTCTCACCGGACAGGATATGCATGCTTATGTAGCTTAGTTTCTGAAACCAGATTCTACCACCAGGTGGGTGAAGAAGACCTGACGTCTGGATAATGAATTTACATTAGCAAGTAATTTTGAATTTCTACCAAAAGAGTGTGACTTTAAAACCCCTCATATCTTAGCAATTAGCCCCAAAGAACGTTCTGTCAGTGCAGTTTCCTGTTTGTGTACCCAAATGGAGTTAATAACAAGACCCACTTACTGGACAGCTGTGAGGGCCTGAGGCAGGGAGAGATATGTGTTGGTGTGTGCTGCTGCTAGAGTTGTCATTATTATTATTATTATTATTAACCAGTTTAGGGATTTTAATTCTCCACTGTACATCAACTTTTGCTACAATATATTCACCTCACTTCACTTTGCTGAAGAATATGATGTATTTCTCTGAGGCAGAGACAGCACATCCCACTAGGTACTTTGGGCAGTCAACACATGACATTGATACCTGCTTAATTGGCTGTACATATTAAAGCAAATATTAATCAGGCAAAGCAGTAGGGTTTCGGTAAGAGATACAAGGCTGCAGAGTTAGATGCAGACGGTTGCTAGTTTGTAGAATGGTTATACAAAGAGATTTTTCTGAGAAACATCAGATTTCCCCTTGCAGTGAGTAGCATACTGGCAACTGGGGAGCATGGACTGTGAGCCTTTTGAGGTGAACCAGAACTGGCAAACACATTCAGGTCTTCCCAGAAACAATTGATTTCTCCCATCCAGTGGGAACGGACAAAGCCAAAGATGAGAATGCTGGGAAAATGGAAAAGTCCCTATTTGTACTAAATAACTGAAGTTTAGTAAAGCCCCTCAAAAAGTCATAAATTTTTAAGTTGTAGCCTTTAAGCAAAAAATTTAATAACCTTTGTTAATTGAAATAAAAAAGAAAATGTATTCGGGGTTTTTTTCCGTACCATTTTTATATAACCAGCAGTGTATGGGTATATATTTATAATGCTAGAAACTAATGTAACATATCACTTTAGGGGAAATAATCATCCCAGTCCACATCTCTTACCTTGATTCATAGCTCAAATATTTCTATTCTTGGAGCATTACTGCAGCTTTGGTGCTAAGAAAATTGCTGGTGGATGAAGAATGATTCTGCAGCCTTTCATCTGTCGCAATTTTCACACCATCACAATTAGTCTAACTTTGCAATCGTGCCATCTAGTGTTCAAACGACCTCAGTACTACAGCTCAGCTTCATTAGGAGCAAAATAACACAGGAAGTAACAGGCAAGTTACCTTAAAAACAGTGTGCTTGGGGACAGGCAATGTAATGAATAGTCAAGACAGATTTCTTGTTAAATATGTATTGTTTATCATTATTGTTTCATTAATTTATTGCACTTAATTCATAAATATTTTTGTACACTCTATTTATATAGTCATACAAATTATACATAACACACACCATATGTTGAAATTATACTTATTTTATATTTTATTTTTGTATTCTTTTCTGTGTCTTTCTACAGAAAGCCATTTAACAGAATGGTCATTGACTTTGAAGGCAGCACAACCCAACAACCCAGTCATGGATTGGGTTGGATTAGAGTGGATTGGATACAGTGGAATCAAAAGATGGAAATTGTTTATTGTAATATTTGATTACACTGCATATCCTGCCCAAGGTTGTGGTTTTGTTACTGCTGATGACTGTGCCTTCAAGGCTCAGGTGCTTTACTACATACCAGGAGAAACACACAAGGGCTTTGGATTGCATGAAATACAGCAATTTGCCAGAAAAGAAAAAAACTGGAGTTTTTTTTTTTTTTTTTTCTGCTTTACCATTGAGACTGTTTTATGTATCATTTTTTTAGGAAAGTATTTTTAGAAATTAATGAGTTTGAACAGTTTTCAAGATGTCCCAGAGACATGATTTTTATTTTCTTTACTAGCCTTTAAGATGGCTTCTATATTGTCTATCAGTTCAGAAATTTCAGAGAAAAAAAATCGTTTCTGCTATCATGAAAAGAATGAAATTGATTAAAGACAAGCCCTATCAGACCACCTCCATCGCTTTAGCATCTGCAGAATGGTTAACAATATACCAGCTCTGACTGACTCTGATGTTAAAATGGAAGACCTCAGCCCTTGCTGTAATTCCAAGGTAGATGAAGTGCTATGGTCCGTGAGGATGCTCCCTTCTGCTCAGACTTCATCCTCTGCGCTCTGTTCTTGCTTAGCCTTTTGTCAGCTCCTCAAGGATAGGATGCTCCCTCCCACTTGGGCTCTGTTTACGTGCCTTGCTTTAATCAGAATGACTCCTTTTATACTTCACTCTCACTTCGTTCATTCTTACGCTCGCTCAGATCTCAGCCTAAGCATCATTTTCGCAGAGAAGCCCTCCAACCCCTGGATTAGTCCTTTCTTGTTATTAGATGGTACCCAGGACGTTTCCTTGTTACCACTCGCCACACTGTAATTACATACTGGTGTTATTACCTACATTCTAGCTCCTGCCCCCACTAGATTACAAATTATGAGCAGGCTAGAATAGTCCTTTTTTTAACCCCTTAGGGACCTAGCCACTGTATTTTATATAATGCCCATTACAGAGTGGATGTGCCGGAAATAGTTGAGGAAATCAACCTAAGAGTCCAGAATTGAGAACTGACATGCCATTTGTCCCAGCCCACATAGATTTGTGAAGTCAGCTCTGCTTCTGTGTCAGCCTTGGGGCAAGTGAAGCGTCACTGAGGCAGGAAATCCCAGTGCCTGTATCCCAGCTCCTGAAGGAATACCCCTCAGCGACTTGTCACTTCCTGTAGCAGAGTCTGAGAGTGGAGTGTTTGTTCCCACTACTTACAAAATCCCTGACCTTGCTCACCGCCACTCTTCCCCCTTCTTGGGAACCAATTGACCTTTCACTCCCTGACCACCACTCTCCTTCCCACGCCCTTATTCCTCACCCCCAAAACAAAGCAAAACAAAAAAAAACCAAACTGCCTCCTCCTGTCTTTACTGTCAGCCATCTTCATGGATTAACAGGGTGATGCAGAGAACAAAATATAAATTAATATTTCAGTAAATTATCCGGTCACTCTGGTATTCAGCAGAGAATACAAGTAAATTTTCACCTTACACAAAGGACACGTTAAGTTTTCAGTGTTTATTTTTGTAGCACTTCCCCTCTCTTTCTAGAAGACTCTAAGGATTCCCAACTATCTTAGAATATTAGACAAGCAATCATTCTGAGATCAACCATCTTCAAAATGAGTTTTTCTTAAAAAGTCAAAATGTCATGTTAAACTCCAGGTGTCAATAACCAATCATCAGTGTCTTCTAAAGAATAAGAAATGAAGTGAGAGTCCATAAGTAATTAATTTTGACTTTGAATACACATGTATACACATATATAGATTGGGTGTTTTCTGGTACGTTGTAATATATTGATATTTTATTTAAAATCTGGAATATATATTCTCATTGTTTTATAAAAGTAACACTTTTGCTTAACATCAAATACAGACAAAAGAAAAATGCTTGCATTTTTGAATATTTTCAAACCACACTGAGGATTCCAAGTGTCCCTTTGGGTCCCTCTCTTTCCCACCTGTGGTAGCACATCTAAGCATTGAAAGCTGGATCGACTAATTCAATTGCCAACTCATGTAGAAGTCTGATTCTTAGATGTATATTTGATGAAAAAATTTATCAAATAGTATAAAGTTCACTCCATAGAAAATCTTTACACTTCTATCTCCACAGCAACACAGATGTACACACGGTGGCATCACTTCTTAAACTGTATCTCCGAGAACTCCCAGAACCAGTTATTCCTTATGCCAAGTATGAAGATTTTCTGTCTTGTGCCAAACTGCTCAGCAAGGAAGAGGAAGCTGTAAGTTGACGCATTTATTTCAGTGTTCTTAGTCTTTAATCTGTAAGTTTTTCTTTGCCCCATGCTTGGATTGTTTTCCACTATTCTAAGTACTGACTTCACACACATTTAGCGTTTACCCACACAATGTAGGTCCCATTTTTAATCCTCTGTCTCATCAAAAAGAAAAGTACAACTGAATAAATGAAATCAGCACTCCTTGTCACTTTGCCTCCTAAAGGCTAAAAATTGGAAGGACTTTTATTACATTAAGGCTACTTTTTTTCCACCAAACAGCAATATTATAAATAAGGCTATCTTCCCTTTTCAGTCAGTTGAGAACAAACGTTAAAAATGTTAAAAGGGCTTCACTTAAATATGTTTCTCCACAAATAGTACTTACAGAGCTATCTGAAATGCTTTCACATCTTTTGAAAATATTTCTGAAGTGTTCTCTATGATAGGGACAATTTTCAAGACAGGATCCTTCACTGGTAATATGTGAAACTAAGTAACTAAAAGCAAAAACAAAACAAAACAAAAACAAGCAAACAAACAAAAAATCATATGCCCAGTTTCCATGTGCTTTAATTCCAAGGTCAACTCTTAAATAACATTTATTCTCTCCTTTACATTCAGGGCATTAAAGAGTTAGCAAAGCAGGTGAAGAGTTTGCCAGTGGTCAATTACAACCTTCTCAAGTATATTTGCAGGTAAGAATTGTCCTAAAGACAAAACTGAATTTTAAAAGACTATATTTAGCCTGACACTAATTTACTTTTGACAATAAATAAAAATCACTTAACTGCTCTGAGCTCCAGTGTTGGCCTCTATAAATTAAGAGGTTTGACAAGGTGATTTCAAAGGTTTCTCTGAGCACTAAAATTGCTTGATTTTGTGATTTGCTGTTTCTGAAGTCTCTCTGGCCTCTACATATTAAAGATACGTTGCTTTGAACTTCCATCCAAATTGTTTATACGTGTACCATGTACCATTACTTAACAGAAGGAGCATGTATCTTGGCATGAGAAAGATCTGCCCAGGAGTCCAGATTCTACTACTAACTACTTATGTGTCTTTATGCAATTTTCTTATCCTCTTTGAGGCTAAGGATCCTAATAGATAAAAGGGTAGTTGTTTTAAAAATTAAAATATTTTTTAAAAATTTATATACATAAACATTTATACATATAGTGAATGTTAATATATATTAATTTTTTCCATTTCTCTCAAGACTCATTGAAAAAAATATTGTAACTCAGTTCTGCTAGAACAATAACTGTGCCTCACTCGTAAAGCTCTCTCTCAATGACCATGTTTAAGGCCAGGGATGTTATGTACCATGTCTATGCCCCTATTTAAGAACTCAAGTATGTACAATCGAAACATATTAAATTTATTTTTTTTAATTTATTGGAGTATAGTTGATTTACATGAAACATTAAATTTAAAGAAATTAATGATTGGCACTACAAGTCACTGTAAAGTATCTTACATGATAGCTTCCAAGTCCATTTCTAAATAAAATTCAAATTTTTAATTCAGTACAGTTCATCACTTACATGTGTTTTTTTGTGTGTCATGATTAGATAAATGTTCAGCTGACTGGGAACTATGGAGTTTAAGACTAACACCAGGCACTGTGGAGTTCATTGTCAACAGTAATTGAGTGGGAATTCCAGAACCTCCTGCCATACTTTTTCTGGAAATAGTTACATTCAGGAAACAAACGAGACCATAGGTTTCAGAATTTGAAAAAGCAAGAAATAGCTTCACTGATAAGATAGACTTATTAACATAGAAGTGTTCCATCCCAAGATTTTGAACTAATTCAGGCTATTATCGTGGATGAGAAAAGGGTGACAGTCTCTTAAGTAAAAGGGAAAAAGGCTTTTCTGAGAACAGTATTGCAAGTCTTTATCTCCATAATAGAAAATCTTAACTTCTCTTAACACATTTAAGCAGACTTTTAATTTCAGCTATTTCAAATAAGAAGTAGTAGTTTGACTTTTCGCCCTTTGGTTTTGCTGTAGTTTAGGCTGTATAGCAGTAGTGAACGTGTGGGAATAGGCACTTTTTGATTTTTTTATCTTTATTCATGGCCATGCCACATGGCCTGTGGGATCTTACTGGCAGTGAAAGCATGGAATCCTAACCACTGGACCATCAGGGAATTCCCAATAGGCACCTTTTTAAAAAGTCATGGTGACGGGGAGGGTGGGGGGGACTCGAGGGAGGGTGGGGGGGGGAGTTGAGGGAGGGAGGGAATATGGGGATATGTGTATAAAAACAGATGATTGAACTTGGTGTACCAGCCAAAAAAATAATAAATTAATTTAAAAAAAAAAGTCATGGTGTAGTCGTCAAAAGTCCAAACTCTAGAGTCAGATAACCTGGATGCAAATCTCAGCTCTGCCACTTATTAACTCTGTGCCCTTGGAGAAGATTCTTAACCCCTCTGGTGCCTCAAGTGTCTCATCTGTAAAATGGAGATAATACTGTTTACCTCACAGAGATGCTTTGAGAGTTTAATAAGTTAGCACAATGACTGACTTGTAATAAAGTATATTATTTTAAGTAACACATAAAATAAGTTAAAAAAAATTCCTTTGGTTCTTCTTTGTCTCATTAGTACAGTTAGTAAGCCATGAAATAATAGAAGTTCTTGTAGAAATGAAGAGGGGATGGGGAATGAAGAAAAGCTGAAAAATTACAAAAACAATCTCTGCTATTAAAATTATTCGGGGAAAGGGCTATTTCATGCCTCTTATTCTTTAGCACATAACAAGTTAAAAGAATTTGTGCTCACAACTTTTCATATCAGTAGAACTGAGGCTTTATTTTAAACCATGTTTGATCTCATTTTCTAATAGATTATAAATTTGAAGCTCACAAATTACTCCACAAAGAGAGTTGATTCCTCCTCCCTGAAATAAGAGATTGTGCCAGATGATCTTATTTATAGCTCTTGAATTAAATGTGTGTATAAATTTAATATTTTATTTAGCGATTGGAAAGAAATTCGTTGTCTTGAATCTCAAGTTCACATTAACATTATCCAAACATACTTGTTCCTGTGACTGATGGGGAACCAAGCCAAGCCAGGCCAGAGCAGATATTTGATATGATCCCTTATGAGTTTGATCCTTAATAATTTGTAATATACATTCTGCACATTTGACAGAGAGATGTTTGAATTTCTAAATAATTTTGTGTCTATAATCATCTGTGAGCATACTCCACTTTATAAATTTCCCAACAACCCATTTCTTCCACTGACAAGTTTGATCCCATTGTGTTTTGTTCATACTCTTGCATCCAACAGGTTCTTGGATGAAGTACAGTCCTATTCGGGAATTAACAAAATGAGTGTGCAGAACTTGGCCACTGTCTTTGGCCCTAATATCCTGCGCCCCAAAGTGGAAGATCCTTTGACCATTATGGAGGGTAAGTAAATTACTATGTTACATCGTCATCAAAAGAACTGTCTGTTGGTTGTCCTGAACCTATTCTCCTGTGAGGAAACTAAGGAAATAAGTGAATCCATGGTAACTCCATTTATGGACTCAAGTTCCTCAAATACAGAATCTTCTCTTTGGGAGTCAGACATTTTTTTTGGGGGGGGGTTTATTAAACATAACTTACCAAATGATTCCTCAGTAGTTTTATAAGAATAAATGGAACTTTCAAATGGTACAAATCAACCGGTTTGCAAGGCAGAAATAGAGACACAGATATAGAGAACAAACATGTGGACACCAAGTGAGGAAAGTGCGGAGGGTTGGGGGGGAATGAACTGGGAGATTGGGATACTAAATTGTATGCTCTATATATATGCAGTTTATTGTATGTTATCCCAATAAAAGTTCTTAAAAAAAATAAAGATCAGCTAATAAGAAAAAAAAAGAATAAATGGAATTTTCATAAGTCATCTATAACATATCACACAAGAACTGGAAAAAATCTAATTCACTTTTTAAGTCCAATGCAATTTTCTGAAAATTCAAATATTTACTATTTTAAGTTAATATATTTTTATTCATTCTGGTTTTATTTGACCAATTCCAAGAGGCAGAAAATATGGGCCTCTGTAAGATATTGCTGTTTATTTACCTTGGGTTTTAACATGAAGAAATTCTTGTTTTCTATATTACAAAATGCCTCAAATTCTTTTCCACAGTGAACTGTTACTTCTAATTATTTCTAGCAGGCCTCACTGCTTGAGTACGTTTCCTACCTGTGGCCATCAGTGGTACCATTGATGTGCAGGTCTTGCTGAGCTGAAAGAGTAAGATTAGAGGGTGGAAAACTCAAGTAAGCAGCAGAAGAGAGAGAACTAGACGTAGAGATTATTCAGAGAACTGCAGAGGGTATCGCTCAAGTCTTTCCCTAAGAATTGTTTTATGCTTGCATGAGAGCACTCTATGCTACTTTCTGGGGGAAAGTACCAGAAATCAGTAGCCTGAGCCACTCCTGGGCCTCGCACCAAGCTTGAAATAATTGTGTTCCCCACAACCAGAGTAGAAAATCCTGGCACTGAGGCATTGTGTAGAGCCCTCCAAAAGGTATTACCTTGGTGATAATGATAAAAGTTATGGGCCAACTCAAGGAGGGGGGAGTCAAGGAAGGCAGGGAATATGGGGATATGTGTATAAAAACAGATGATTGAACTTGGTGTACCCCCAAAAAATAATAAATTAATTAAAAAAAAAAGGCAAAAAAAAAAAAGTTATGGGCCAGTCTCTACAAAGTTTTTAAAAGAAATTCTAATTATTCAGTAGAGGTTTGGGGAAGAAAAGAAAGAGAAATAGTTGGAGCACAAAGGATTTTTAGGGCCATGAAACATTATTCTATATGATACTGTAATGGTGGATACATCATATTATGCATTTGTCAAAACCCAGATCTCACAGAGAATGATTTCTCATATAACTGTGGACTTTAGTTAATGATAATAATATTGTAATAATAATAACAATAATAATGTGTCAGTATTGGTTCATCAGTGGAACCTAAAACTGTTAAAAACCTAAAACTGCTCTAAAGATTTCTCATTAGAAACTATGCAATTCAAAAGGACATGGATCAAAATAAAGCCTATAAGTGTAAAAAAAATCCAACTTAACTTCAGACACCTAACTGTATGCCAGAACAAAGTCCAACACAATTTAAAGATATTTTTTCCAACTTAAATAAAGCTTTAAAAATTGTATAAAGCTTACAATATCTTCCATTCTGTTCAAAACTACCAAACATGCAAATAATCAGAAAAATATGAACCATAACGAGGAGAAAAATTAACAGCTAGAAAGACCCAGACACGCCTGGTATTGATTTGCAAAGCAAATATCTGATTAAGTACCTTGTTTTAAGAATATATATAGAACTCATACAATATAATAAGACAATGAACACAATGAAAATGAGTGAAAGATCTGAATTAGAAATTTTATCAAAGAAGATAAACAAATAGCAAATACATATAAAAATGCTCAACATCTTTAGTCATTAAATAAATGCAAATTTAAACTACTAATAATGAGCTACCACTACACAAAGTACACTCCCTACAAAGTGTAAAAATAAGACTGAAAATACTAAGTTTGGCTGGTAGAAATACAAAATGTTAGAGCCATTTTGCAAGAGTTAGGCAGATTCTTATAAATTTAATTATTTGCTAACCATAAGACCCAACAGAACAATATGCTCAAAAAGAAAACATATGTTCACCCAAGACTTATAGTCAACGTTTATGTCAACTCTATTCATAATAGCTCCAATCTGAAGACTGACCAATTGTCCTTCAATTGTTGAATAGATAAATTTTGATACATCCATGAAATGGAATACCATTCAGCAATAAAAAGAATGAATTACTGATACATGGACAACAATATGGATAAATGACAAAAGCATTATGCTAAGTGAACAATGCCTAGACACAAAAGATTTCATACTGTATAATTGCGTTTATGTAAAATTCTGGAAAAGAAAAAACTATAGAGATGGAAAGCAGATCAGTGGTTGCCATGGGCAGAGGATTGGCTACAAAGGGGCACAAAGAATTATCTATGTTATGACTAATGATTCCAGGACTGTCATTTGTCTAAATTTATCATATACGTCACAGATATCTTGTACGTGTGCAAGGTAATATATTGCAAAAAATACAAACTGAATCTACATTTCATAGAATGCTGCCATATATATATGTATTTTAAAGTGCCTAGGTGCCTTCAAAGGAAAATTGAATTCTTGTCCAGTTCTTATGAAGAAAAGTGCCCATAATATGGTATTTAAATTCAACCTGTATAAAATTACATGAGCCTGGGAAATTGTTGGAACATGTAGTGCAGTGGGACTCCCAAATCTGCTTGGACTCTTCATAATGGACTGGTGATTATAACCACTCTGACCTCATTATTTGGGCTTCATCTTTTTTATTAGCATTCACAGAGAGGAGGGAATAAAAAGGGAAAAAAAAGTACATATAATGACACACAAATCATCATTGCTACCAGGCTAGTCTGTCCTAAATGGCTATAGAAATTGAAAGAAAGTCCCTTTACAAGAAACGATTGCCACTTACTATTCTGGAAACTAGATGCAAAGCCTTCTAAGGTAAAGGAAAGATATTTCTAAATCTCTAGGGCCTCGACCCTCACTCTATAATCATGGCGGTTGTACATTGGCATGGCTCTTCACAGACTCACCATGGAGACCTTGGAGATATCTCTCTTCAATTAATTAAATGCCCCACACAGTTCACAACTATGATAAAAAGCAGCGATGTTTCAAATGTTAACATTCCGGTGATGGGGAAAAGCTTCATTTTCCCAAAGTACTAGACAGAGCCATATATAACAGAGGCTGCTAACATTTGAAAGCATGTCTGTCATATGGGCAAACAGTGAAACGGTTGTCTTCAAACAGTGCATGATGGTGTCAGTGTTGACAGTCATTTTAAAGATGCTAAAATCTTTTCTTCAGATTCACTGCTATATGAATTGAAAATAGGATGACAAGTTCAGAAGGTACTAAAAGAGAAAAGATAGATATGTAATACCAGTAATTTCATTCAGTCTTTTTACTTCCCACAACTCCATCATAATTGATGATTCAATAGATAGTTGTATTTTATTTAGTTTCTTGTTAGAACAACACTAAGTTTACTTATTATGGCTACAGTTTTAAATCCAACAGCTGAAATATAGTAGGACAAGTACATGATTTGGAGTGAGAAGATGAAGTATCACATTTCACCCTGGTCACTTATCACCTGTGTGGCCTTGGGCAAAACCGTAACCTCTCTGAAGCTTAATTTTCTCATCTGAAAAGTGTTAAGTCTTATCTCACAGCCTTCTGAGAAAATTTAGAAGATATAAGTGAAACATTTCCACCTAACACAGTTTTTCAAAGTCTAACACACAGAGAAATCACCTGGGGATATTGTCGAAATGCAAATTCTGATTCAGAAGCATTAATCATCTTTGATTTGGCATGAACTATATTAATGTGGTGTGAACTGTGTTTCTTTTATCATGTTGATAAAAGCTTCTAAGAGTAGTCTCTGATAAATAAATACAGGGAAACAAATTTTGGTTAGTGAATATAACATTATTTAAAATACTTAAATAAATTTGGTGAAGAAAATGATGACAAGTGCTTTCAGCTATGCAGATTTCTACTGAAACAGCGTGAGTAGCTTTCAGAGAGTAGAAGCCCAGCTTGTAAGTCAGTGAGGAATATGTGAAAATATATTTTGAGATTTCAGCTAATATGCCATAAAACCTGATCAATCCACTGATTTTTGAAAAGTTTATTACTGCTTTTTATGATAGATTAACCTTTCTATCCACTATTGTCTGAGTTATTTTTACTGTCTGAAACATGTAAGTATTGATTTCTAATCATACTTTACAGCGAATAGTAGAAATATGAGGATCAATGAGAACCTTAGCATTTTCACTTGTGTAAGAGAATTATTTTCTTTCTTTGTTTAAAATGAAGGTCTTCTCTTTGTTTAAAATGCCCTGAAGAGTTGATATTTCTTGTAGAAATATCAGGTTTGCTAGTGGTAAATTCTCTGCTTTTGTTTAACTAGGAATGTCCTATTTGTCCCTCATTTTTGAAGCGTAGGTTTGCTGGATAATAGAATTCTTGCTTGTCTGTCTTTTTGCCAATATTTTGAAAATTTCATCCCATTGCCTTCTGGCAATGAGAAATGATGAAACATCAGCTGTTACTCTTATTGAGAATCCCTTATACATGAGTTGGTTTTCTCTTGCTGTACTCAGGACTCTCTCTTTGTCTTTGGTTTAAGACACTTTGACTATGATGGGTTTAGGTGTGGATCCTTTTGCATTTACCTGGCTTGGAGTTTGATGAGCTTCTTGTGTGTATAGCTTCATGTTTTTCATCAAATTTCATCAAATTCCAGCAATTATTTCTTCAAATATTCTTTCTACCCATTTCTCATTCTGCTCTCCTTCTGGGATACCGTTACGCCTGTGCTGGTATGCTTGATGGTGTCCCACAGGTCTCTGAGGCTCTGCTCATTTGTCTTCATTCCTTTTCCTTTCTGTTCCTCAGACTGGGTAACCACAATCAGGTATGCTAATTCTTTCTTCTGCCTTCTCAGGTCTGCTTTTGATCCCCTATACTGATTTTTTTTTTAATTTCAATTATTGCAGCTTTCAACTCTAGATTATCTATTTGATTCTCTTCTGTACTATCAAGCTCTTTATTCATATTGAGTGAGACATTGTTCTCACTTTCCTTTGGTTCCTTTGTTTATTAGAAAGCATTTAAAATAAATTTAAAGTCTTTGTCCATTGAGTATGGTGTCTGGGTTTCCTCAGAGTCTGTCTTTTCCTCTGTATATGGGCTATGCTTTGTTTATTTTTTGCATGTCACATTATTTTTTTTGAAGACTGGACTTTTTAAAATAATATAATAATATGGGAACTCTGGATATCAGATTCTCACCCTCCCTTTGTTGTTTTTGCTGTTTGTTGTTGTTTGGGTTTTTAAGTGACTTTTCTGAACTAATTCTCTAAAGTCTATATTACTTGCCAAGTGTGACCACTGAAGTCTTTGCTTGGCCTACTTAGTTGTCAGCTAAGAATCGAACAAAGATTAAAAGACTACAACCAATAAATCTCCCATTCTTTACCAAGGGGCTCTGTGTGCGGGGTAGGGCAAATCTTCAACGCTCCACCAGGCAGTTTACAGCTGTGCTTTAGTGTTCAGACCCTTCTCGTGCAGCGCCTCAAGATCAGTCAGAAGTGGGCGCCTGGAGACGTCTCAGCTCCGAGCAGACACAGAGCCCTAGGCATGCACAGAACCCAAAGCATGCAAGTTCCCTTTCACGATCTCAGGAGTACAGCAGAGCTTGTCAACACCACCTATGGGAATCTCTTTCCTCAGAGTTTTCTTTTAAGCTTTTGTTTAGCCTATTGTTTGTCTTCAACTCTTATCCACTTGCTTCAGGCAGACATGATTTCAAATGCAAGAGCCCCTAATTGTCTTTGACAAACGCTCCTGAGAAAAATGTTGCTCGCTCTGGTTAAATTCTTGTTCAGATAAAATGAAGACAAGCCTCTTGAGTGGGGTCTTCCAGGGAACCACCAAGCAAGTCAAACAATGACCATTCTTTGGGAATGGGACTTTGAAGGAATTCCAACCCTGCTTTCCCCATTCCAGTGGCTGCCAGACGGCTGGTACCCACTGCATTTGTGGGCTGTTGGTTTTCAAGGGTATTGCAGAGAGAAGTATGGGAATAGGATGAGTTAGAACACCACAGTGCTTGCTGTTCTTTACCAAGATTCAATGATTTTTTTTTTAATAAACACTCTCCATATTTTTTTTTTTAACTTTTTGGTTTATTTATTTCTTATAGTAAAGCTGAAGATATTGTTTAAAATCAGTGGGCCTTACACACAGTTGGAAGAAGACAACTGTCACTTTCAATATTCCTTTCTGGAATCTCCTTGGCCAAATCTACAAGTTCTGAGGTGCTTTTTCCATCTTCTGAGTTACTATGGGTGGCAGTTTCACAAATTTTTCTGCCATACATAACACTGGCTTCTGTTTTTTCAAATAGAACTGTGCTCGAGTTCTCCAGTCCATTCTCTGTATCTGCTTCCTTGTTCTTGTCACTGAGTTCATCAGTACCATTTTTAGATTCCGTATATGTGAGTTAGCATACAATATTTGTCCTTCTCTTTCTGACTTACTTCACTCTGTATGACAGATTGTAGTTCTATCCACCTCATTACATATAGCTCCATCTCATCCCTTTTTATAGCTGAGTAATATTCCATTGTACATATATGCCACATCTTCTGTATCCATTCATTTGTTGATGGGCATTTAGGTTGCTTCCATGTCCTGGCTATTGTAAAGAGTGCTGCAATAAACATGATGGTACAAGTTTCTTTTGGGATTATGGTTTTCTTTGGGTATATGCCCAGGAGTGGGATTACTGGATCATATGGTAGTTCTATTTGTAGTTTTTTAAGGAACCTCCAAATTGTTTTCCATAGTGGCTGTACCAACTTACAGTCCCACCAACAGTGCAGGAGAGTTCCCTTTTCTCCACACCCTCTCCAACATTTGTTGTTTCCAGACTTTGTGATGATGGCCATTCTGATTGGTGTGAGGTGATACCTCATTGTGGCTTTGACTTGCATTTCTCTGATGATGAGTGATGTTGAGCATCTTTTCATGTGTTTGTTGGCCATCTGTATGTCTTCTTTGGAGAAATGTCTATTTAGGTCTTCTGCCCATTTGTGGATTGGGTTATTTGCTTTTTTGGTATTAAGCTTCACGAGCTGCTTGTATATTTTGGAGGTTAATCCTTTGTCCGTTGTTTCATAGGCAATTATTTTTTCCCATTCTGAGGGTTGCCTTTTAGTCTTGTTTATGGTTTCTTTTGCTGTGCAAAAGCTTTTAAGTTTCATGAGGTCCCATTCGTTTATTCTTGATTTTATTTCCATGATTCTAGGAGGTGGGTCAAAAAGGATGTTGCTTTGATGTATGTCAAAGAGTGTTCTGCCTATGTTTTCCTCTAGGAGTTTTATAGTGTCTGGCCTTACATGTAGGTCTTTAATCCATTTGGAGTTGATTTTTGTGTATGGTGTTAGGAAGTGTTCTAATTTCATTCTTTTCCATGTTGCTGTCCAATTTTCCCAGCACCACTTATTGAAGAGGCTGTCTTTTTTCCATTGTATACTCGTGCCTCCTTTGTCAAAGATAAGGTGCCCATATGTGTTTGGGCTTACTTCTGAGTTCTCTATTCTATTCCATTGATCTTCCTTTCTATTTTTGTGCCAGTACCATACTGTCTTGATCACTATGGCCTTGTAGTATAGTTTGAAGTCAGGAAGCCTGATTCCACCAACTCCATTTTTCCTTCTCAAGATTGCTTTGGCTATTCGGGGTCTTTTGCGTTTCCATACAAATCGTAAGATTTCTTGCTCTAGTTCTGTGAAAAATGCCATTGGTAATTTGATCGGGATTGCATTAAATCTGTAAATTGCTTTGGGTAGGACAGTCATTTCCACGATGTTGATTCTTCCAATCCAGGAACATGGTATGTCCCTCCATCTGTTTGTGTCATCTTTGATTTCTTTCATCAATGTCTTAAAGTTTTCTGCATACAGATCTTTTGCCTCCTTAGGCAGGTTTATTCCTAGGTATTTTATTCTTTTGGTTGCAATGGTGAATGGGAGAGTTTCCTTAATTTCTCTTTCTGCTCTTCCGTTGTTAGTGTATAGGAATGCAAGAGATTTCTGTGCATTAATTTTGTATCCTGCTACTTTACTAAACTCATCAATGAGTGCTAGCAGTTTTCTGGTAGAGTCTTTAGGGTTTTCTATATATAATATCATGTCATCTGCAAAGAGTGACAATTTTACTTCTTCTTTTCCAATTTGGATTCCTTTAATTTCTTTTTCTTCTCTGATTGCTGTGGCTAACACTTCCAAAACTATGTTGAATAACAGTGGTGAGAGTGGACACCCTTGTCTTGTTCCTGTTCTTAGAGGGAATTCTTCCAGTTTTTCTCCATTGAGAACAATGTTGGCTTTTGGTTTGTCATATATGGCTTTTATGATGTTGAGGTAATTTCCTTCTATGCCCATTTTCTGGAGAGCTTTTATCATAAATAGATGTTGAACTTTGTCAAAAGCTTTTTCTGCATCTATTGAAATGATCATATGGTTTTTATCCTTCAATTTGTTGATATGATGTATCACGTTGATTGATTTGCGTATATTGAAGAATCCTTGCATCCCAGGGATAAACCCCACTTGATCGTGGTGTATGATTTTTTTAATGTGCTGTTGCAGTCTGTTAGCTAGTATTTTGTTGAGGATTTTTGCATCTATATTCATCAGTGATATTGGTCTGTAGTTTTCTTTTTTTGTGACATCTTTGCCTGGTTTTGGTATCAGGGTGATGGTAGCCTCGTAGAATGAGTTTGGGAGTGCTCCGCCTTCTGCAATATTTTGGAAGAGTTTGAGAAGGATAGGTGTTAACTCTTCTCGAAATGTTTGATAGAATTCGCCTGTGAATCCATCTGGTCCTGGGCTTTTGTGTGTTGGGAGATTTTTAATCACTGCCTCAATTTCTGTACTTGTGATTGGTCTGTTCATGGTTTCTATTTCTTCCTGGTTCAGTCTTGGAAGATTGTATTTTTCTAAGAATGTATCCATTTCTTCCAGGTTATCCAATTGATTGGCATATAGTTGCTTGTAGTAGTCTCTCATGATCTTTTGTATTTCTGAGGTGTCCGTTGTGACTTCTCCTTTTTCATTTCTAAGTCTGTTGATTTGCATCTTCTCCCTTTTTTTCTTGATGAGTCTGGCTAATGGTTTATCAATTTTGTTAATCTTCTCAAAGAACCAGCTTTTAGTTTTATTTATTTTTCTTATGGTTTCTTTCCTTTCTTTTTCATTTATTTCTGCTCTGATCTTTATGATTTCTTTCCTTCTGCTCACTTTGGGGTTTCTTTGTTCTTCTTTCTCTAGTTGTTTTAGGTGTAAGGTTAGGTTATTTATTCGATCATTTTCTTGTTTCTTAAGGTAGGACTGTATTGCTATAAACTTCCTTCTT
The DNA here is from genome assembly GCF_030028045.1 of Hippopotamus amphibius kiboko. Lineage (NCBI taxonomy): Eukaryota > Metazoa > Chordata > Mammalia > Artiodactyla > Hippopotamidae > Hippopotamus > Hippopotamus amphibius. The sequence continues at coordinate 56,151,622 of NC_080188.1, forward strand.
AGAACTGCTTTTGCTGCGTCCCATAGGTTTTGGGTTGTTGTGTTTTCGTTGTCATTTGTTTCTAGATATTTTTTGATTTCCTCTTTGATTTCTGTAGTGATTCCTTGGTTGTTTAAGAGTGAATTGTTTAGCCTCCATGTGTTTGTATTTTTTGCAGTTTTTTTCCTGTAATTGATATCTAGTCTCATGGCGCTGTGGTCTGAGAAGATGCTTGATATGATTTCAATTTTCTTGAATTTGCTGAGGTTTGATTTGTGACCCAAGATGTGATCTATCCTGGAAAATGTTCCATGTGCACTTGAGAAGAAAGTGTAGTCTGTCGTTTTTGGATGGAATGTCCTATAAATATCAATTAAGTCGAGATGGTCTAATGTGTCATTTAAAGCTTGTGTGTCTTTATTTATTTTCTGTTTGGATGATCTGTCCATTGATGTAAGTGGGGTGTTCAAGTCTCCCACTATAATTGTGTTACTGTCGATGTCCCCTTTTATAGCTGTTAGCATTTGCCTTATGTATTGAGGTGCTCCTATATTGGGGGCATAGATATTTACCATTGTGATATGTTCTTCTTGGATGGATCCCTTGATCATTATGTAGTGCCCTTCCTTGTCTCTTTTAATAGCCTTTACTTTCAAGTCTAATTTGTCTGATATGAGTATTGCTACTCCAGCTTTCTTTTGACTTCCATTTGCATGGAATATCTTTTTCCATCCCTTCACTTTCAGTCTATATGTATCCCTTGGTCTGAAGTGGGTTTCTTGTAGGCAGCAGATAGAAGGGTCTTGTTTTTGTATCCATTCAGCCAGTCTGTGTCTTTTGGTTGGAGCATTTAATCCATTGACATTTAAAGTGATTATTGACATGTGTGTTCCAATGACCATTTTCTTAATTGTTTTGGGTGTGTATTTGTAGGTGTTTTCCTTTTCTTGTGTTTCCTACTTAGAGAAGGTCCTTTAGCACTTGTTGTAAGGCTGGTTTGGTGGTGCTGAATTCTCTTAACTTTTGCTTGTCTGGAAAGCTTTTGATTTCTCCCTCAAATCTGAATGAGATTCTTGCTGGGTAGAGTATTCTTGGCTGTAGGTTTCTCTCTTTCAGGACTTTCAGTATATCCTGCCATTCCCTTCTGGCCTGCAGAGTTTCTGTAGAAAGGTCAGCTGTTATCCTGATGGGTTTTCCCTTATATGTTGTTTGTTGCTTTTCTCTTGCTGCTTTTAATATTTTTTCTTTGTGTTTAATTGTCGTTAGTTTGATTAATATGTGTCTTGGTGTATTTCTCCTTGGGTTTATTCTGTATGGGACTCTCTGTGCTTCTTGGACTTGGTTAATTATTTCCTTTCCCATGTTGGGGAAGTTTTCCACTAGAACCTCTTCAAATATTTTCTCAGACCCTTTCTTGTTTTCTTCTTCTTCTGGGATGCCTATAATTCGAATGTTGGTACGCTTCATGTTATCACTGAGGTCTCTGAGGCTGTCTTCTAGTCTTTTTATTTTTTTTCTTTTTCCTGCTCTGTGGCGTTTATTTCTCCCATTCTATCTTCCAACTCACTTATTCGTTCTTCTGCCTCAGTCATTCTGCTGGTTATAGCATCTAGAGTATTTTTAATTTCAGTTATTTTGTTATCCATTGCTGTTTGTTTTTCTGAGTTCTTATGAACTGTTTCTTGTACTTTCTCTAATTTGTTATCGAGATTTTGTATCATTTTTACTATCATTACTCTAAATTCTTTTTCAGGCATTTTTCCTATTTCCTCCTCATTTATTTGGTCTTGTGGGTTTTTTTCCTGCTCCTTTGCCTGCATGGTGTTTCTTTGTTTCCTCATGGTTGTCCAAGCTTTTGGGGTTGCTTGTCCTGGTGATAGAGGTGTTTATAGAAGACTGTCCAAGCCTCAGACTAATGTCCAAGTATTGGATTAAATGAATATTCAGTCTAGGAAACACATACATGTATAAGACACACAATTATTGAATCCGTTAGGACATAAGGCTCTAGAAAGATCTGACAGAACCCCAGTGTGCTATCAGATATTCAAAGAGAAACCCAGCAGAAATTGACAACTGAAACAGAACAAATCAGAGACAAAAGCAAAAGCAAACAAACAACAAATAACACCTTACACATACAAACATCAATCCAGGGAGATTTTGTAAGCTAGGATCAAATATAGAAATGAGCTGGAGTACCACCAGAGAGAATGGAGATTCTCAGAATGTAATTAGACAACTGTACTAAGAACTAAGATACAGACAAAAGCCTAATATTAATACCAAGGCAGTGCATCATCTGGAGAATAGAGCAAGGAGTCTGAGCAGACCGATAGTGTTGCTTATAAGTATGTTAAGATAAAATACACTTAAAATGGCTGGAAGAAAGGGGAACAGAAGAGCGTAATGTGGTTGGAAATATGCAAAGAAAAAGAAAGGAATAGAAGTGTATAAAAGAAAGGGATGAAAGGAAAGTATGAAAGATATTTTGTCCGTACTACCAAAAACTTAGCTAGATATAGAAGTATATAAAAAGGCAAAAAAAAAAAAAAAAAAAAAAAAAGAATAAAAAATATCCTTAAAAAATTATGTTATAAAACTTGTAGATCCCTTAGGGCTAAGATCGTATTTAATAAATCAAAAAAAAAAAAAAAAAAAAGAGAGAGAGAGAAAGAAAAAAAAAAAAATCCAGAACTGATCCCAGAATGGACCAGTTCAATAGGTATTGATACTACTATTTCTGTTTCCTTAGCGTCTCAGCTGTAAGTGTCCTTCTCCTTGCCTTGGGTTTTTTTTTTGCGTAATTCTGTGACCAGCAGAGGTTCCTTTATTGTTCGTCTGTAAGCCTCGGTGTGTGGGGAGGGAGAGGGTACAATAGTGGCTCCTTCTCCTGGGAGTGAGTGAGCAGTGGCGCACTGTTATTTCAGTCAGGCTTGGAGGTGCCTGTTGCAGAGGGCGCTGGTGGCTCAGGCGTACACAGAAAGTCTTAGAGTTGGGCCTCTCTCGGGGTTTTTTCTTTTTGATGCTGTTTTTTTTTTTTTTTCCTCTCGGCAGCCTCCCTGCTGCTGGCATTGCAAGGAGTTTTAATCTAGCCCCGCCCGAGTGCCTGAGGGTGCTTGTTATCCCTGAGTGCCTTAGGTGGCCCCCAGGGCGTCTCTCCACTGCCTGTTGCAGAGGTGCCGAAAGAGAGGGAGAGGCTATGCGCGCGGCTCCTCCCCCGCGCCCGGGAGCCTGCAGCCTCCAGCCGCCATCATGGCCGGGCAGCTCTCAGGGACAGGCACTGCTCTCCACGGACCTCTTCCCTCCTGTGCTCTCGGTCCGTGACCCTACCGGCAACAATGTTTCTCCCCCTGAACCAGCTCTCCAGTTCCCACGCTCCCGCTCCTGGACCCTCCGTTCAGCCGCGGATGGATGTCTCGGTCCGGGAACGCTGAGCTGCGCTGCGGACCCTCCGTATGTTTCTCACTCCCTCCCGTCTGCCACAGCTCCGCCGCTTCACCCTCTTTGAGCCCTCGTAGATGCCTCCCTACCGGCTATGTCGGGCTCCCCGCTGCCCTTTCTGGTGTCCGAGGCCGTCTGCTGGTGTTCAGCTAGTTCTCTGTGGGAATGACTGCGTCCTTCCGTGCATTCCCAATGCAACTGTGGAGAGGGATGCACTCCACGTCTCTCTACTTCGCCGCCATCTTGAGATCCACACTCTCCATATTACCACAAGCCTTTATTTAATTTCCAAATTTATTTAATTTCCAATTTGATTCAGAACATTTTTGTCAACTGCTTTTATGGAGGAGAGGATTCTTGTAGGTCTTTATTACACCATTTGCCTAATGTCACTTAAAATGCTCTGAAGCTTTCAAATACTGAGCAAAATTTGCATGGAAATTCATTGTCTTGCTATATTGTAAAGACAGACCATATATCCACTAGAGATCATACGGGGTTCCACTTCGAGATGCCACTAAAATGACTTGATGGTTTGAGGCAGTTGTCAGATGAGAGATCACAGTGACTTCTTCAAATAAAGATTTTTCATAATTAAATGTGAAACTTGCAAGAAATGTTGTGTGATGATCAAGACCCTGGTCTTTGAAACTAGTTAATTCTGGGTTCAAGCCCTGCATTTTCTCCTTAATGGCTTTGAGATGTTGATCAAGTTACTTAACCTTCCTAAGACAGTAATAATAAATAACAGTACCTATTCATAGATTTTTTTAAAAAAAATTCAACCTAACTAACAAAAGTAAAGTGCTTGGTATAGTTCGTGTTAAATGCTCAAGAAATTTTAGCAGCTATTGCTATTGTCATCGTTAAGAACATGACCTGAATGTTCACCTGAAAGTGGCTCATTGAGTCACATTCAAAATAGGAAATAAATCAAAACTCTTTCACTCATCCTACTTTGTTTTCCATGCCATTCCAGGCACAGTGGTGGTCCAACAGTTGATGTCAATGATGATTAGCAAACACGATCGCCTCTTCCCCAAAGATGCAGAGCTGCAAAGCAAGCCCCAGGTTGGAGTGAGCAACAACAACAACGATGTTCAGAAGAACGCCACGACGGGTCAGCTACAGAACAAGGAGAACAATAATACCAAGGGCAGTCCTGGAAGGCGGTGCTCTTGGGACAAGTCCGAGTCTCCCCAGAGAAGCAGCATGGATACTGGGTCCCCCACAGCTCTATCAGGCAGCAAAACCAACAGCCCGAGGAACAGCGTTCACAAGCTGGATGTCTCCAGGAGCCCCCCGCTCATGGTCAAAAAGAATCCCGCCTTCAGTAAGGGCAGTGGGATAGTCACCAATGGGTCCTTCAGCAGCAGTAATGCAGAAGGACTTGAGAAAGCCCAGACCACTCCCAATGGGAGCTTACAGGCCAGAAGGACCTCTTCCCTGAAGGGGTCTGGTACCAAAATGGGCACCCAGAGTGTACAGAACGGAACGGTGCGGATGGGCGTTGTGAACACCGATACCCTGGGGAACCCGGGGAATGGTCGCAGCATGAGCTGGCTGCCCAACGGGTACGTGACCCTGAGGGAGAACAAGCAGAAGGAGCAAGCAGGAGAGTCGGGCCAGCACAACAGGCTCTCCACCTACGACAACGTCCACCAACAGTTCTCCGTGATGAGCCTTGACGACAAGCAGAGCGTCGACAGTGCCACCTGGTCCACGTCCTCCTGTGAAATCTCCCTCCCTGAGAACTCCAACTCCTGCCGCTCCTCCACCACCACCTGCCCGGAGCAAGACTTTTACGGGGGGAGCTTCGAGGACACCGTTTTGGATGGGCCCCCGCAGGACGACGTTTCTCACCCCGGGGACTACGAAAACAAAAGTGAGCGGAGGAGTGTGGGCGGTCGAAGTAGTCGTGCCACCAGCAGCAGCGACAACAGTGAGACCTTCGTTGGCAACACCAGCAGCCACAGCGCACTGCACAGTTTAGTGTCCAGCCTGAAACAGGAAATGACCAAGCAGAAGATAGAGTACGAGTCCAGGATAAAGAGGTGAGGAAAACCTGGAGCCCCAAACTGCCAGAGAGGGTACCACAGCCTCCTGCTGTGAGACCGGCTCACCCAGAGGGTTAAATATGCTGACTCCAGAGTCAGAGACCTGGGTTCAAGTCCCAGCCTCACCATTTGTAAGCTGTGGGACTTTAGGAAAGCTCATTCCACCTCTGTGAGTCAGCTTCCTAATGTGTTTTAAATTCTAGTAATATCTACCGCAAAAGCATGTAAGAACTCATCGCACAGGGTCCCTGGCACAGAGCAGGTGCTCAGTAATGCTGTCTCTGGTTGTTAGTAAATGTGCGGATTGATGTTTGACGGCTGGGAAGAAGAGCATGAGGTGATGAGTGGGCAACAAGGAGTCTGTTCTCACAGGAAGAGGATGAAATGCGGGTAAAGAGAAGCTGGAGAAGTAAACAGATTTTGTCGTTCATTCTTCCCATTGCTGAATGCTTGGTGAGTGTCTGCTCTCTGCCAGGCTCAGACCCAGGCCCCAAGGATTCAGCAGTGAATAAAACAGACAAAAACTCAGCCCTCGTAGAACAGGCTTCCTTTCCACTGGAAGTGACAAATAAATAAGTAAAATAGGCCCCATGCTAAGTAGAAGACTAAAGCAGGGAAGAGGGGTAAGAAGTGTTGGTGGGAGGTAATGCTAAGTGTAGGTGGGGGCCTTAAAGGAGGTTAAAGAGGCAGATGTGCAGATCCCCGGGAGAAGCGGAAATGCTGTGAGATGAGATGGGCGAGGGGCTCAAGAGAGGTGCCTTAGAGCCTTCAGGATCATCTTAAGTCTTTGGTTTTTAATCTGAGATTGGAATCCACGGAGGTTTCTGACCAGAGTGATGGCATGAAGTGTATTCCTATGGACAAGGGAAATTGTAGTCTAAGTGGGAAGCAAAAAATATGATTTATAAGGAAGCAGTTGTGCTGAAACCTAATTGCTATCAGTTATCTTCTCATAAGATGGCCAAGGTAGGAATTGGCTTAGCAACTTCAGGGAAGCAACCTGGGCAAGATAAGGGGTATTGGCTGAGCATCCTGTGTTGAGGGTGCCCCTGACTGTCAGAAATGCTTCATCATCTTGAGAGGCAGGAATACAGAGGATGGAGCCCAGGACTCACAAATACAACCCTGTGCTGGAAATCTCAAGATCACCACACCCCATGATTTCACCAGGGTCACAGAATTACAAAACTGATTGTTTTTATGTTCTCCTTTCAGCGTCGTATAAGGGAAGGATACTGCACTCTCAAGAGAAGGCCTGAGGCTCAGTTCAGCCTGCAGTAGCCCCTCTAGTGGCCTCAGTCCCAGTCCCAGGCTGTGCCTTGGTGGACCCCTTCCTGTTTAGGATCCTCATAGTTTGTAAACTTCAGTCTTTGTCCTGCTTCAACTGCTTCCATGGCTCCAAACCCCACGTAGTTTCTTTTTTATGTATAAAGTTGACCTGAATGTATTTTTTTAAATATTTTTTAAAATTTATTTATTTTTGGCTGTGTCAAGTCTTAGTTGTGGTATGCGGGATCTTCATTATGGAGCGCAGGCTTCTCTCTAGTTGTGACATGCAGGCTTCTTTCTGGTTGTGGCGTGCAGGTTTTCTCTCTCTCATTGTGGCACGTGGGCTCTAGAGCGTGTGGACTCTGTAGTTTATAGCACGTGGCTCTCTAATTGAGGCATGCAAGCTCAATAGATGTGGCGCACAGGCTTAGTTGCTCGGAGGCATGTGAGATCTTAGGTCTCTGACCGGGGATCGAACCCTCATCCCCTGCACTAGAAGGCAGATACTTTACCACTGGACCACCAGGGAAGTCCCTGACCTTAATATATTTTAATGTTTCCCACCCATTTATCAATTATCAAGCCAAAAGATACATATTTTTAACAGCTATGGTAAATTAAATATAAACAAAACTACTGCTTATAAAGATCGAAAAATTGCTTTCTTGGAAAAAGAAACTTGATTTGAATTTTCCTATTTAATGCTGAGTGACAAGAGGTTTAAATAAGAAGAAAAATGGAGTCACCAACTTATAAGGCTACTCTTCATTTTGAATGTAGTTTTTGGAACCACTAGCTACCCGATCTCTGAATTGATGAGAAATTAGCACTTAGCACTGGAAAGCAAGAGATAACACTTGAAACTTGCATTAGGATAGGAATACATTATTCTGAATGGTTGCAGAAGTGCACGTTCATTTATGAGAACATTGGTGCTGCATTTATGTTCTGAGTCTATGATGCATTTCAGAGACTTTGATAAAATAATGGAAACTTCCAACAGAATGTCATCTCATTGGCCTCTTTCACTGTAGTATTTTTACCTACATGAAAAGCAAAGGGAGAGGTCCATGGTAAGGTAGGGCAGAGGGGCTGCCACATGACCAAGCCACAGAAATCTAAGAAGTAACTGTTCTAGTTAATTCTTGATCATTCCTGTTTAGAATTATACATTTCTCTTTAAATTCATTTCAATTTGTCTCTTTCAACTCTACCCTACAAGTATTGAGGATAGATGATAGATATAGATGATAGATAGATAGATGACAGATGATAGATATGTACATACATACACACACACATACATACATCCCTAGATAGACAGAGAGATGACAGAGAAATACATACCACCTTACTTTATCAATCATTGATGTATATGATTCTTAGTTTTTAAACATGTGAGTTTGATGTTTCTTTCCCCCTCTCCCAAATGTTTGCATGTTTATCATATTGTGGTCAGAGAAATTCATTTGTATAATATCAATTATTTGGTCTGATAAGCAGTATTTATTAACATTATTGGTTTGGGATTGTATATATGACCAATATATCAAATTTGTTAATCAAGCTCTTCAAATCTTTTACATTTCTCCTAATTTTCATCAGATAGATCTATAATTTCTAAGAAAAATATCTTAAAATTTCCTAGTTTTTGTGGATTTATTTATATTTATAATTTTGTTATATTTTATATTGAATAACGAGGCTATATGGCTAGATGAATAAAAGTTCAGAATTGTTTATATCTCCCTGAGGAATTGATCCTTTTATCATAAACTAATGGTAATAATGCTTTTTGCCCAAAAATATTTTTCTGATATTAATATTGCTGTATAGTTTTTGTTTTGATTAATAGCATCCTGCTATATATTTTCCATTAACTTGCAAACTTTATGTTTCATTATTTGAAGACATATTCTTTTCATTCTGGAGTATTTTTATCCATCACCCTTTTTATTTCATTGCCCTCATTTTCTCAATTTTCTCCTCTACAACCCTTATTAAAGTATGTTGGACCTTCTTAATCCATTCTTCATCTCTGTTAACTTCTCTTTCTTATATTACATTTTCATCTTTTTTCATTACTTGAGGCATTCTGGGTAATTTTTCTCAGAGCTGTTTTCTCATTTATTTATTTTCCCTTCTGCTTAATTCTGTCACTTTGCTCAGCCCATGAGTAGAGTTTTTGTAGTTTTTTGGTCATAAAGACAATTGATGTTCCAAGCTCTCAGATGAATTATTTTCAGACTTCTGCCTCTCTTATACTGGAGATCTTCTCTTTCCCACATGAAAAATAAAAACCTAGTTGCAGCTTCTAGGGCTTCTATCCAGGAACCTCTCATGTGCTTCCACTTACTGTTCTAAATTTGAGTTTCTTCCTTGGTTCTGATACCTGAAGATGCTCCTTTATTTCTTTTAACCTTGCTATGTATTTTAAAAATACTTTTCTTATATATTTATCCAGCATTGGTCTGTGCTTGCAGTGGGAGTGGTTTCTTCTGTTTTCAACTCAGTTTACTAGATTCCTGGAAGTGTCATATGAGTGCCTGATATGTACAAATGAATTAGTATAATTTTTAAATAATTATCTTTCTTGGTATTTAAGCTTGAGTTTCTTCCAACTTTTTTAGTTCTAAAATAAATAGCTTTAGAAAGAAAAGAGAATATATTGTAAAATAATTCTGGGTGACAATCAGCACACTACCAGGTTTTTAATGTAGAAAAATGTGATCATGTGATCAAAAGAGCCTTCTAAACTGATTATGGAATGTGACTTTTTTTTAAATTCTAGTTTCTTACAAAGGGAGAGCAGATTCAACTTTAAGTATTCTTATAATTATCTAGATGAAATATCAACACATGGGGCTCATTATTTCAAAACAGAAAAATAATTGAGATTTTAATTTGAAAAATATTAAAATAATCAGATTTCTGATAGCTGCATGTGCATTGGCTTTTCAAATTTCAGTAGTATGGCAAATTCAAACATACTCCTGGGACTTTAGCTCAGAATAGGAGAAATTAAAATGTCAGCCATTACCAAGACATATCACCTAATAAATAAGTACTTAATATTTCTCCTTGAACAACAACAATAATAAATTATGTTTTGGAACTTAGTGATTATGGAGAAAACTCTGCTTACAGGAAATTATCTAAAATTCTGCAATTATCCACAAGAATATAGCTATCAATCTATAAAAATATAAATCTAGAGATCTTAAGATATATTAGCTTGAAAGGCAGGGAGAATTGCAGAAAAGTAGGCTACTTAGGTGGACTTCATTGTCACAGAATGTCAGATGAATTACTTCTTTCTCACATGTAATATCTGCCTCTCTTGTTAACATAAAGTGGCTACTTTTAATGCCACTTTTATATGATGGGACTCTATATGTCCCAGAGAAGTCCATTCTTAGCAGTTGACTTAACCTCTGTAACAATGACATTTTCACTACCATTCTTTTTCCTTTGATAGAAAGCTAAAATAATTGTCCTTTCTTTCTTCCAACTTTATCAGACTCCCCCCCTTTCTTTTAGTGAAGCCAAATTTACATTTAACGATTCAGGACGCTCTGTGGTTGGGGCTGCCTCCTGCTTGTGCCATTCTGCGCTCCATGACATTGGTTTCTGACTTCGTGCTGAAATTCATTAATTCACTATCAAGTGACAATGAAGTGCTCCCAAGAGAGGCCTTGGGGTCTTGTCAGAGTGATAGTAAATCATCTTAGGAATTAGCAAAAAATACATACACACACAGACACACGCACACCCCTTTTGATCAGTGGACCTTGCATCATTGATTTGAAAGGGCTCAATCCAATTTCCTAAACGTTGCAGAGACAGACTTTAGGAAATATTTTTTTTATCCCTTTTGTATTTCAAGTGAATAAAATTGCTTTATCTCTCATTCCCTCCCCCACCCTGTGTAGCTTAGAACAGCGAAACTTGACTTTGGAAACAGAAATGATGAGCCTCCACGATGAACTGGATCAAGAAAGGAAAAAGTTCACAATGATAGAGATCAAAATGCGAAATGCCGAGCGAGCAAAAGAAGATGCAGAGAAAAGAAACGACATGCTTCAGAAAGAAATGGAGCAGTTTTTTTCCACGTTTGGGGAGCTGACAGTGGAACCCAGGAGAAACGAGAGAGGAAACACGATATGGATCCAGTGAGGCTGATTTCTCTCGCTGTCTCCAATGGCTCTGGAAAGGACTCTGGGGGTTCTGGTGGGAATATTGTATGAGATCAGGTGGCTGGTCACCTGGCTGTACAGAGCTCCAACTGGGGAAGGCATATTATTTACAGACATCACCCATGCATATCTGCAATGTGTACCAAAGTTGTATCATGCCCCGTAATGCTACTGTCAAGTGTTACAACTGGATATGTGTATATAGGGTAGTTTTTAAAAAGTAAACTATAAATGAGAAGCATATCTCAAGAATTATTTTATTGCAAGTCTTGTATTTAAAATGTTAAACCAGTATGTCGTTGCCATTTAGCTTGCTTTCAAGCTTTACCCCTTGCACTTAACATAAGCTATTTTTGGCATTGTGTTATCATCAGCTTATTTTATAGATCAATATTTTTATTTCCCCTTTTGCTGAGGAAATGAAGATGAGCAGATATATAAATATATATAAATATATAAGATGAGTTATTAAATCAAAAACAATACTTTGTGGCTGTGCTGTTTGTGCCAATAGACCTTACCATGACCGAAAAGAGAAATGTAAATAATTTTATAAAATACAGTAGAATCACCAGGAACCTTTGAATTGCTTTATAAATTCTGCCCTTGACACTGCTCAGTTTTCTTGGTGAGATGCTTTGACAAAGGAAATTTTGGACTGTGTAAAAAAGTCCCCTTCTTAAGCCCCCTTGTCTGCCTTCCCCATTCCACAGATGTATGTCACCTATGCAGGATGCACCTGAGAGGGGAAAAATGGTTTAAAAAAAAAAAAAAGAGCGTTTCAGCAGTCATGCCTTGAATTACTCTATCCTTCTGCTGGATGGTTATGAGACCTGCCATTGGAAAGCTGAGAACAATGCTTGCTAATTATGAGCACCTGTCCTCTGCTCCCACCTCTCCCCCACCCCATCTCCCTCCCAGCCCCACCCCCAACTGCCCTCTGGAACTCCGACCGTGAGCTAGTATTACCGTGGCTCTCTCAGTGAAACTGCTAGAATGCGTGCCACATATCCTCCTTTCACTCAGGCTGACTGCTCCATTGTCATCTAAGATTCTTTCTGAACAACAGCGGGCAAAGGCAGTTTGCAGCAAGAGGGAGGTGATGGAGGGAAAGGGGACCAGAAGGAAGAGCAGAAAAGTTTGGAAGAAACTATTTTGCGTCTCATTTTTTACAATATTGTTCCTCCCTGTTTAAAACATATTTATTCACAATAATTTTTAAACGTGAACCTGTAAATGCCCAATTTTGATAAATTTGTGAGCGTCAGTAATGATGACTTTCCGGAGGCACCCGGGACTCTCTGGAGCTGGAGTTTGGGGAGAACAATTCTATACAGTTCAATGAGGCAATGATTTTGAGAAGTAAAGCAAATAAGATTTTTCTCACACTAGAACAAAAAGGTATACTTGGAAATAAATACTACTTGAGTTTATGGAATTAGTGTTGTTTGAAGGTTCTATGTATTTATTTTCAAGGGGAGAGTAGACTTCACAGACTTCATTCTTCATGTGCTGCTTTTGTTTATATCTTTACACTGAGCAAGCTTACGTGGTCCTTTGGTATCAGCCACTGTCTATATAGCACTACCTTCTTTATCTTTAGTTCCCTTTTCTCTCTCTTTCCAATTCTTTAACAAGATACTCTCACCTGGATATCCTACAGGAAATTCAAGCTCAAAATGTGCAAAAATGATCTCAATCTCTCTCTCTACCTTTTCCTCTTTTCCCAGTCCCTATCTTAGTTAACAAAGACTCATCCAGGGAGCTGTATGATACAATAGTTAAAATCAAAGCCTGTGTAGTCCAACTGCCTGTGTTCACATTTTCTCCAATTTGCCAGCTGTTACTGAATTTTCCATGCATCCCTTTTTTCATCTGTAGAATGGGAATAATAAAAATACTGCTTTCATAGCCTTGTTATGTGGTTTCAACGAGGTAGCTTGTATTAGGCTGAGAATGGCACCTAGTATACAGGAAGGACTCCATAAATATTAACTCATATTTTTCTCCACTCTGTCCTCTTCTTCACTTTTAAATTCACTCACCAAGCACTGTCTAGTCCACACATCCTCACCTTTTTCATCTGCTCCCTTGATCAGTTTCTTCCCATCTCTCGAAGAAAGCATCACACCCAGCCACTTGTGTTCCAGTGTCTCTCCTCTACTTTCATTTTCAGACTGCCCTTTCTATGTCACCCTTCTGACCATATCATAGCCTTGCTAATAACATTTAAATGGTGTATACGACTCTAATCTCATTCCTACCACTTCCCCCATTCCTGCCATGCCATTTCATGCCTCTGGAACGTCCCACCTTCTATTGCTGTGCCCGTCGTGACTGCCTTCCTTCTATCTGGCACACTCCAACCATGTTTTTTGTTTTGTTTTGTTTGTTTGCCATATCCAATGTCTACTCCCCTGTGACTCTTCCTAGGGTTTCAGTGCAAAGTGAGTTGCTCCCCATTTGTGTATATCTCTTTTAGCCTTTTCCATGTCTGATTATTTTCTTCACCAAATAAGAAGCACTTGGGAAACAGCATGGCGGAATGATAATTCCAACAAACAGAGAGCCAGACAGACTAAGTTATGCATCTCAACCTGCCTTAGGCAAGATGCAAGGCACTGACAAGTCACTTAACCTCTCTGAGTCATCTGTAAAGTTATGGTAATACTTAAAGTGCCTATGCCAGTGCCTGCCACTTACTCCATTGATAGCTCTATTGATAAATGGAGCCTCTGAAGATATCAGAATGATATCTTATTGATCTTAAATCCCTCCCCATCCACCATTATTATGCCACAGAACACCAGCACAGAGAGTCAGTAGCAAATGTGGCTTTTGATTTATGAGGGATACTGTTATTAATTTTAACTATAAACCTCAGTGATGATGATCTCCAATCAATGACTACCATGAACAGCTTGTCCATCTGGGTTTCTATCGGTTTTTATATAAATTCAGCTGAAAGCCTAGAAAAAAATCAACTTCAAATTGACATAAGAATAAACTGGAAATAAGCAGGTCAAGAGTTCATTTGCCACATCCTGTAAACAGTTTTTAAAAACTCTTTAGGCAACTGCAACGATTCTTAAATTATGAGCTCAGGGGGAAAGATTTGCTACCAAGTGTTGAGTCTATCGTATTTGGTTTTACTGGTTGACTATATGGCTGGGTGTCCTTTAGAGAACATTTAAAATAGAAATGCCTATGACATCAAGCCAACTGACGTGTAGATTTTATGTGTAACCTTACTATGAAGTGACTAAAAACTCCGAGTGGTGTTTAAATAATGTCATTCCTGTTCGTTTTTATATATTCACAAGGTGAGGACTCCTTTAAAAAAGTTAGATCATTCCCAGTAGGATATAAACTATAGATAGTTTATATATATATATAAACTGATATAATTATCTCCCCTTGGCAATTCAGGACAATATTAAAGACTGGGAAGCTGACCACAAACCCCTTACACGGCAGACCTGTGCCCTGCTTAGAGTAGCATCCTAGCAAAGACCATGCAGGCACTTTTGACTCCAACCCCAGCTCTGCCACTTAGTAGCTATACAAACTTAAGAGAAGTTACATGTTTGAAAGCCTAAATATGTTTCTCTGCAATATGGGGATAATAATAGTGTTTCTTCCTCATTAGAATTTTTTTTTTTTGAGAAATGAATAAGTAATTAGCATAGTACCTGGCATTTAGAAAATGCTCTATAAACGGTAGCTGTCAACCCTCAAATTACTTCAATTGAAAGGGAGCTGCAGCTTCTAGAGAACATAGCAGGATTCTGGCCAAGGAAACCAGCCGGCAATGAAACACCAGCATGTGCAGCCACAGAGTGTATAATTGTGCCCCCATTCCAAGGACTCTAATTTTATCTTTTCCCAGATAATCTGCCAGAGACTGATGACAAGGAAGAGGCAAGCCAAAGCATCCTTTCTATTTTGAGATAATATAAGTACACCCATAATCTGGGAATAATGTCTAAAGAATCACCTGTAACTATCTTACATCAACTCTGTCAAGGTGGACCCTGAGAAAGACGTTGGGCATTAAAGGTATTGTGGGAAATACAATGCAAGTGCCTAAGGATACAGGCCAGTGAACATGTCTGCACTGGCATCAGCATCAACGTTAGTGAATATTTATTGGAGGCCTCCACATAGCAGGCCAGCACTAGGCTAGGTGCCCTGGGATACCTAGTTCCCAATAATTACCACATCGGACGATATACTGTGGACTAAGGGGTCATAGAGGGGAGGCTGGGCAAGAGCCATGACTGATGTGAGCCCTGAAAGATGCGTCGGAAGTTAGCAGACAGGGAGGCAGTTCGGGGCAGAGACCTCCTTGGAGCATGCGTGGAATGGCATGTGCAAAGATGCCTGTGGTCAGACTCTAGGGAGCCCTTTCCGTGATATTAAATGACCTATCCAGCCTGGCCATGGAGGTGGCCTTGTGTGTAACAACGTACCTGCACCCTGCAAGACCTGAAAATACAGCTTCCACTCTTTCATTCAAAGAAAGCGGCCAGAGCTGGACACATTTTGCCTTCTTTGAATTCATAAACCACAGGGAAAGAGTGCTGGATCTGTGGCTCCCAAAGGTCTGTTTCATTATTCTCTTTATAGTCTTCTTAATGGCACCAGTGGGGAATGATTTGAACATTAGCACGGCCCAGCGGAAGGGCCTCTTGTTGGAAAGTGTCTTGGAAAACTAACAGTTCCCCAGGCAGCTGAAATTTACTGAACCTACCATAAAGCTTTGAGTAGAAAGTTAAGCTGATGAAAAGTGTGTTTCTTAACACGCCATTTGTGTCTCAGGTCCAGGGCTGAATGACACTTTATTTATGGACTATGTGTAGCGGCTACTATTATAGCCCCTCCAGGGCCAAGCCCAGGGGAGACCAGCCCACATAGGTAGGAATCCCTTTCTTAGGTAGACAGTACAGGTAACAGGATAATACTGACTTGTTTGAATGAAGAGTCAAATTGGACTATATGCTTTGAGCAAAATTGTCTCTTAGCTCTGGGGGAAGCCCTTGAAGAACTTGTGAAAACACCAGATCCATTCCAGCCTTCTCCTCCCAACACACACGTTCCCCGCTCCCTCATGACGCATTAGAAGTGACTGTGATTATGTACCATACACCAAGGTCATCCCCAGGCTGGGCCATCACATCTCACCCTCCATTATTTTTCACCAAAGCAGTTCACGCTCCAGGTCACTTGCCTCCGCCTGTGAGGCATCCATCGCCACGTTGCTCAGCACAGTCCCCCATTTGCTTCAGACTCTGATCCCCGCTCCCCTTCCCCAACCTTTTCATTACACCTTCTAGATCTAAAAGCTACCAGCATCCTCCCCTACATCCTCTCTGAAGAATAGTCACCTCCTGAAGATACCGCTTCCTGGCAGCCCTCTCAAGGGTACACAACCTGTGTATCGTTAGCCTGAAGGAAAGGTAGATCTTGCTTGGATCTTTGCTGCTACTTTCAGAGCTTTGATCCTCTTTCCTCCCTAAGAACCTCCTTGGAAGCACATGTCACATGAAAGAATATTTTAGCACCTAATCAACTGTTTTTTCCCCCACCGCCACTCATGTACCATCCACCAACCTGGCCATACAGCTCCTTGACCTGCTCACTTCTGAAAAATCTTGTTCTCCCTTTGCCTGAACATCAGCCACCTGTGCCCAAGGTTGACCTCACACTGTGTCGTTACCAGTAACTGCACTATCACCAAAATATCTGTTCCAAGCATCCGCTCTCTGATCATCACTTCTTCTTTTTCTAGGTCACTCCCTTTGGCACAATCACTCCAACATACTCCCAGAGTACCTCTGAGCCATGGACGTCCCTAAACTTTCACAGACCATCATCCCCTCATGTCATTGCTTTTTTCCTTGACCAAATTAGCATCTGTGGTTCCTCATCATATTTATTCTCCTGTCTCAATTCTCAAATCCCTTCATCTTCTTTTCCACCACTCCACTCATCTGAGAAGAAGAAGAAAAAAAAAATACACCAACTTTGGCTTAATCCAATTTCTGCTTCCTCCTAATCTGCACCTAAGAAAGTAAACATAGCTGAAGAGCAGAAGACCACCAATTGACTTGTCTGCCTTATATTTATGTATATATAGCTCACATGACTCTCATCACTGTCCAGTAACTTATCATCATACTTTCTAAGGTCTATCTCACACTTCTTAAGCCTCCATGAACTCTTCCCATCCTTATTTTCAGCTGCCAACCTTACTTATATAACCTGACTTACTGATTTCCTTTTTACTGAGAAAAATATCAGAAGAATATGTTCTTATGTTTCATCATCATATTTACCAAACAACCTACACCTGTCCTGTACACACCCACCACCTGAGCTCCTGCTCCAATGGCTGTGCTGCCTGCTCCAACCAGGCCAGCTGTTCCCCTCAGAGCGCCCACCACTCTTGGCCTTTTCAAGAGCAATGCTCCTTCAGATAAATACTCTTTCTCTCTTGCATTACACTTTTTGCTCTTAAATATTAATCTCACCAGCATATACCCACGCTGTGATAACTTTTTAAAAATCCTCTCCTCATATCCTATGTATGTCTAATTTCAACATCATTCTTCTGCTTCACTTTTTAGAAAAAAATTCTTCAATTTTCTGTACTTGTTCCTACTTCTCACCTCCCATTTCTCTTGAATTCACTGGAGTCATGCTTTCTTGCTCAAAATTGCAGAGAAACTGCTGTAGTCAAGGTCAGCCATGACCTTCACAAAATCAAGTCCACTGGTCAACCTTCAGTCCCCACCTTACTCAGCCACTCAGTGGCATTGTCCCTGTTGCCCAGTCCCTCATTTTTGAAACACCTTTATTTGGCTTCCAGCACAGCACATGCTCCTGGTTTCCCCTCTACTTCACTGGACATTCCTCCTGCTCCTGATTTCTATATGTTGGAACAAGAGGTGCATCCATCTTTGGACTCTTCTTCTTTATCTATACTCAGTCTCCTAATGGTCGCATATAGTCTTCTGGTTTCAATGAACACTTATAAGCTGATTATACTCAGATTTATGTTTTAGCTCAACTTCTTCCCTTAACTTCATCCTTGTAGATACTCCAGCTACTTCACTTGAATATCTAATCATCAACTGACATTTCCAACAACAAATATGATTTTCTTCCCAAATATGATCCTAACCCATCATTCTCAGTCTACTGCACCATCATTTATCTTGTGGTTTAGACGTCTTAAAAATCCAGAGACATTCCTTGATCTCTTTCTTTCGTATCACATATCAATCCAGAGCAAATCTTGTCAACTCTACCTTCACGATGTATCCCTAATTAGATCCTGAATCCAACCCCTTCTCAGCATCAGCCCGTTCTAGTTCAAGCCCCATCGTGTCTTCCTGGACTACTGTTGCACCCTACAGTGGACCCTTTGTTTCCATTCTTATCTTTCCTCTTAACTTCCTCTCTCTACTCAGCAGCCAGAGGGATACTTTCCAAAGAAAAATTAGATTATATCATTTCCAGGCTTAGATCTACCCATCATCTTCACATGTTCAGAATAAAATCCCAAGATCTTGCTATGCTCTGACCCTGCTCACCTCTCCAGTTTCATTAACTATCACACTTCTCTGGTCCAATCTGCTTCATCCACAAGACTCTTTGCCATTCCTTATATATATAAACAAGCTCTTACTCCAGAGTCTTTACACTTGCTTTTCCCTCAGATTCTGATATGGCTCACCCCCTCACTTTATTCAGGTCTCTGCTCAAATATCACCTCTTCTGAGAGGCCTGCCTCGGCCACTCACCTAAATGGCACCCCATTCCATGCCTTATTCTTTTAATCTGCTTTGTCTGTCTTCTTAGTGCTATCCATGACCCTACTCCTCCATTAGAATGTAGACTATATGAAGGCAGGGAGGTTGCCTTAATTGATCACAACTGTGTGTGCATAGAATAGTCTTTGGAAGACTGATGTGCTCAAGCAATATTTGTGGCATGAGTCACTGAGTGAGTGTTCAGAGTTCAGTGTCAAATTTCTGGTTCACATATTCAGGGATGTTCTGAATTGGAGTTTCTCATAAAAAATATTAATTGGCTAAATTCTACCTTAAGTGATTTTAGGGCTTTAATTATCACCCACAGACTGAACAAATTTCAGAGATTTGACTTCACATGAGAGCATCACTGCAGAGAGACTCCAGTATCCACTGTGATGTCATCTGCTGATTTGGAGATTTTGATGCCAGAAATATGAGCCTCAAGCTCAGCATCCAGGCCCAATAGCTTTCAGAAGAAACATGTATCAAAGCATCCATGCTATTTTTGTTGTTGTTTTTTAGCCTCTGAACTTTTTTTTTTGGTAATACAAACATAATAAGTCATTGACAAGGTCTCAAAATGTCATCACATTTCTCCCTTTATCTGGTGAATGACATTTGTTTAAAACATACCAAAAGATAGCAGTAAATCTTTTAATTAGAAGAATAAGAGTAAAGATACATATATTTCCTCATTGAGTTAATGCAAGCCTACTTGTATCTTTCATGTCCCTGCTACATTTTAAATACTGTAAAAGCATTTCATCTCCTATAATGTCATAGAAAATATCCAAATTTTTTATGCTGATTCATTGTGTACTTACATACAATTAGACAAAATGATAACATTGAAAGAAGCAGATTTCTTGTTCCATTGTTTTAAGGGAATAATAAAAATGGGATCATTCAAGTCATACCACTAATTTGAACACATTATTATTTTAGAAGAAGTAAATGAGTTAAAGATTTTTTGCTTTAACCACTTATTTTTAAACAGAAAAATTTACTCTGAAATTGTGAGAATAAGGACTATGCTGTATTTGTCTACTACCTAGGACACATAGATAGATGTTCAATAAATGTTTTTGGAGTGATTGAGTGTACCACTTAAGAATGTACTCAGAAATTAAACTAGAAATTTAAAGCAAACTTCTTAGAGCTTGATTTACACCAAATCCAAGTTTGCAAAATATTAACATTAAGGAAGAAGCAATGGCTTTTTGAAAGTCTTCTTTTTATAAAAGAAGTACTTTAATATTACTAGTTTCCTTAGTCCATTTAAAATATTATTTGGGTTCTAAAAATTGATTTTGTGTATAACTGTTCATGGATGATATTTTCACAAATGTGAATATAGAAGTGTTAATGGAAGGCAAACTGTGAGTGATACACTTTTCTAGGCAGAGTGTGGAGAGTTTTTAGGATGAATAATATTTTACACCTGCTTTTAAGTTGTAGACAATGTAGGCTATTGGGTAAACAGACGGATTCCAGACAAGGATTCAGGGAAGGATAGTACCAGAGGTTTTATGACAAGGAAGTGAAGCCACTCACTCTGTGGAGTAAAACTTGAATCCTATAAATTGCATTTCAGACTTATTTTATATTGGGTTTTGTACTAGGATAAGCATATCTTTAAAGCAAAAAATATGTGACAGAGAGAACATGGGAAATTCCAAAGGGGCATTTGACTCTTATTTGTATATGTGCCATCACAGTTCATGTGTGTAAGAACTGTGCATTTCTACAGTTTGTTTCAGTAACTAAAACAGAACACACTGATCTAAAAAGATGAGCAGAAGGAATTCAGGCTGGACCTGAGGGAGACGACTTGCCACGTTCAGTGCTCCCTGACACGAACTGATCTAAGACGGTGGGATTTGCAGTGTTTCGCTGCTTGCAAATGTCTTCCAGGCATGCCTTTCAAAACGCTGGGAGGAAAGGCACTCAACAAGCACATAATACCATTCTGATAAATCGGTAGGGTCAAAAATCTCTGTCTTGGTTACAACCCAGTTCAATTACTGAGGAAACAGAATCCTCCTTCTAGGTTGGTTGTTGCATAAATAGCTGCAAGAAAGGTAGTTTTTAAGACACTTTGTCTTCTCACTGCAAACTGGGTGAAACTTACCCAAATATTTGGTAACATTTTATGGTTGCTGGTATGCACTCCTTCTGACCATTTCTCTCCATACGCAATCTTGTGGAATTTAATTTCCCTTCTTAATATTGTGGGTATTTTCAGATACCTATACTTGGCTACTTTTAAACTTATTTTATTAAGAGACTAAAGATCCATGTTTAAATTAGAATAGACTCTATGCCAGAGACAACAAAAGACTTTTGGTTTCTATTTTTCTTATAAATAAAAGGATAAATTGTGTTAACTCTAAAGAATGTTTATCTTCCAGATTTTCTTTCTAATAGTTAACTGGTTAAATAAAATGTTTTATTTACAGGAATAGAAGGGCCATTCCTCGACGTTACCAGACACTTCCAGCTTAATTAACGTGGGTTTGGTGACTTTATCAAGACCCAACATCGTATTTTAAAAAATTCACCAAGGAGTTTGAGATATTAAGGTTGGCTACCATGTAGACCCCCCCCCAAAAAAAATCCTTTGCCGTCTCGCTTGAGCAATAATTAAACTGAGTAGAAATTCTAAGTTAACCTAAGATATTTAACCCTATTTTACTCACCTAATACTTCCAGAAAATTATTTTTTCCTCTCCACCAATTTTATACCTTAAAGGAAACTTACTGAATTACAGATGTACAACCAATATCCCCAGACAGAAATGAAGGTCATTTTCAGAAGAAATCAATCCCAAATGAAAGCACAGCCTTCTGCATGGTCACATCCATATGACACACTCGTTACCCACAGTGAGAAATCAGGTCATTCCTCATTTCTTATTTATTCCCTGGCACCATCAGACCACACGATGAAATCATGTGAGATGCTTCAGAGCTACTGTCAGGACATGAAACCCAAGACAACAAGCAGCACGACAACCACTGGCAACAAGGCAAACTCCAACAAAGTCTGGGTTTGAATTTGGTTTTATGTTACTGGAAGCAGATTTGCTCTAGTTTTTAATAGTCCATAAGAAACAGAAATCACAATGTATCGACGTAGTAGCCACCTACAAAGAGTTCAAAAAAGCCAAAGTTCTCCCCCCATTCACCCTCTTGTTCCACCATCTTGAAAATAAAGGGAAAAAAATGAAAAAGGAGGAAAGAACACAGAAATGATTTAAATAATTTCAAATCCTTATTAAACATCACTGAAGTGCATTTGATCCACCAGGCTGACTTTCAGTTCTCACCACTAAGACCTTGCAAAGAAACTGGACGTGCATAGTTTTGCTTTCCAGGGTTGATCTAAAACTGTAAAGGTGAGATGTGTGTGAATGTGTGTGTGTGTGTGTGTGTGTGTTTTAAGTCCATTTTATAAACACAGACACAGGACAATTCTCATCATTTGTAATAGTCTTTGGAGTCCAATCATGCAGAGTAACAGGCAGGTGCAAGTTATGTCTTGTTGCAAGATAGACATGGCAAGGTGAACAGTTTAATGCTAACTAGGGGTGGGAGATTTGTGTCCATTAGAATATACTGGCCATGGGTCCCACATAATCGAAAGTCAGATGTACAGGAGTCCATATACAAACAAAGGTCTTTCATTTCAGCTTGCTGACCAAGGAAATGGGTCAAAGTGAGCCATTTCAGACAGTGAAAGAACTGTCCGAGTGCTAAAAGAAATAAAATCTTATATTTTAATCACATGGAAAATAATATAACTATGTACATTATAACTTGGTTGTTGTTTTTAGAGAAAGACGTATCCATTCTCGGTTCATTGATATCTGTGGGAAATAGCTGTCTTTCACAATTAAAACGCGTGTGGGGTATTGTGAGTGGGGTGGAGGTGGGGATTCCTCTTCAGACCCAAAGTGGTTGGGATCAAAGTTTCCTGGGGCAATTTTATCCCTTTCTCTGAGCTATAGAAGATAAAGTTTTCAGCAAAGCTGGATGATAGAATTCTATACAGAGCACAATGCTTTTAAGATTTAGATTGTCATATGTTGAGAGAAATAAATAGAAATAGATTTTGCATAATTTAGATTTTGCAATGACTATTTAAAATTTAAAAGTCCGTTTTGCTTATTGTCCCCCCACAGCCCCCCACAGC
The DNA here is from genome assembly GCF_030028045.1 of Hippopotamus amphibius kiboko. NCBI lineage: Eukaryota > Metazoa > Chordata > Mammalia > Artiodactyla > Hippopotamidae > Hippopotamus > Hippopotamus amphibius. Next base: position 56,174,582 of record NC_080188.1, read on the forward strand.
AGATCATAAAAGGATTTATGTAATCTCACCTATTCTACTTATTCCATTTGTCAAGGCCTATTTTCTGATTTACCAGCCAGCCGCTATCAGTAACCTTAGGTAATATTTTTCTGATAACGGTAACAGATTGAGAAAAAACTTTCCAGCTCCTTGGCCCTCAATTAAATCGTTTATTCCAGTTGTAGGGAACTGATCAGGTTCTGGTCCACCTGTGGGGCACATTCCCTCAAAGCTCAGTCACCAGATTCTTGAAGGTGCAAGATTATTATCAGTTTTTATTCCACAAGAAGAAATTTGGTTGTAAGGCCAATGTAACTCTTTTTAACACACTGGCCCACAAAATACATACAGAAATATCAAAGTGGTAGTGGTGGTTTTGCCAAGCTCTCCCAACAATTTAGTTCTTCCTGCACGTGGGCACACAGCTATCCCTCCTACAAAATACTACAAAACATTTCTTTAAGGATCACTGTGAAACTCCTTCCCTATAGGAAGTGACAGAAGTTTAAGGCCTCTCAGAGCACCAACTTCACATTCTGAAAGGAACCCCAACCACAGGCAGGAACTTCACTTTTCCCAAAAATATAGACCAGGTGACTTGACACTTCCCTGCCTGAAAAGCAAGAGAGTCCTTTGGAAGTAACAGGTGACTATATAGGAAACATTTGTTTTTTTAAGAAAAGAAGACTCAGTGCAGAACACAATATATTCTGTGAATTTGGTAACCACATAATCACCTCCTGAAGATACTATAATAAAATGGATCCAAGATTGTGAAGGACCAGTGGGCTGTTGAAATGATGATTCTCTTTACTGGTCCATCACCTGTCTTGCTTTGATAACCTAGGAAAATTAATCCTATAAGCTGTCAAGAGGCTAACCCTTAGCTAGATTTGTACATGATATTTCAATATGAAGCATTTGTTCCATTTTTTTCTTGTCCATAGGGAGTTCTGGCTAAAGGTAATCAGCTCCCAAGAGCCATAACAGGAGAGATCAGACTAGCAGAGTTTAGGGAAGGTAGCCATAGCAGGGGAGGGGCATCAGCTAGTTCTTGCCTGGTTTCATCTGATTGAAAAAAAAAAATCACTTCCGCAGACATAGAGAGAGTCTGTAAAGCAGTTCTAAGATGCTGGCTGGAGATGTTCCTCTGTCTTCTGATGTCATTTTGTGGCTGATGAAACTCCCCTTGGGACTCACTTTCTTTCAACAGCTGCCTGCTCTCTGCACGTAATCCTGTGTGGTTAGGAGCGGGAGTGGAAAGGCCACAGGTATAGCAAGAGAAGAGCACAAAGAAAGGAGATAAGCAAAGAAAAAAAGGGAATACAGAGAAGAGACACTTTAAAAAGGAGGAAGGGGGATTAGGGGAGAGTGACAGAAAAAAAAAGTGAGAAAGCTCATGTGGATGTGGAAGTATTTTTAAAATCAGGTCATCTGCAATATTAACCAGAAACAATGGCAGCAGGATAGAGAAACTGGGCCACTGCTATTGCAGGAGACAAGCTGCACAGTTAAAATTTTTTCTCTCCATTTGAAACAAATGCCCTCGTGTCATGACTCCTACTGTGTGAAGCAATCCCATAAATGGCAGCACTGCTCCCACGGCGATGGTCTGGGTTGACTCTATTGCTTGAAAAGAGACACAGCTTTCCTATGGTCGTGTTTAAGGCAGTTCTCAGAGCACTGGCATCGGTGTCTGCTCTATTTGCAAAGGGATTCCTTTTGCCAGTCGTCTCACACTCATCAACCACCCATCCCATGTGTTTCACTTCTTCTTCAGGTGAAATATCACCACACTGGTGAGCACCAAAATGGTCAGAGTGCAAAGAGCTGTGATGGATACTTCACCAACGTGAATAAGAAGAGAAGCCTTGACTTGGTCCCTATTATTGCTGAGAAGTCACCCTGGGGTATCGCCTTGTACAGAACCAGGATGTTTCACAGTGCCTCCTTAAGTGCCCAAAAAAGCACTATCATTTAATCTGAGCTAAATTCAGGAGATTTTGCTAAACATTGACATAAATGCTTCATGGCTTTTAAGACACTCTATTGCTAAAGCTATTTAGCAGCAGTAACTTGCGGGCGGAGTTATTGCTGTCACGTCAACTGTGGTACAAAACTCAGATGATCAGCCCTTCTTGGATTGTTGAAATTTATGAAAATAAACAAAAAAACATGAAACATCAGCCATATTAAGGAGTCGGGGAAAGCCCTGAGGAATGCCTGTTCTAATGTTTTCAAATGCTAACCTGAGGATCACTCTGGGCTTTGGATATTTCTTTAAGTAATTCTTTTTCATTCCAGAAGAGGGAAGTAACATTTTTTCTCAAAATCAAACTTTGGCAAGATATAAGCCTGGAAAGTAACACACTCAAGGAAAACACAACCCACAGTCTGAAAATAGCCTAGGTAGGTGCATTTTCTGTTAGGGATACCAGATGGAGGCAATTCCACTCTGTTTCATGGAGGGGTTCTTACCATCAGATATGTACACACGAACCCTGCCTCGCCACCTGCCACTCTCTGTCTAGTTGTGACACAGATTTTGTGAATGACAAATGGGGTCTCCTTTCTAAAATATGAATGTTGGTGTCTCCTAGTATCTGGGTTAATAATCTCCTTTAGGTTTTCCTCCACTCTGCAAACTACTCTCTGGTTGCTCCTATCCACAAACAATCAGAGAAAAGACCCTCAGCTTTTATTCCTGCCTTCCTTCTACAGTTCAAAAACCATTTGGTACCTGGAAACTGTTATCCCCTCCCACCCCACACTGTATATAAGCATCACATATGTTCTTTCTAGAAATTGGTATACAGGTGCCATTTAATCAGTTCAAATTTGGAAGCTACATCTTCAAGGGTCCAAGAGCGCTCACTCCCCCCATATCCCCCCTTTACATGTTTTCTTATAAGACATACAGCTTAATCAATTAACAAACTAAATAGCTTATATACTGGCAATATATTACAGATGGGCTTATGTCAGAGTAATAGATCACATGAAATGGACCATGTGGTACCCCAGTGCATGATGTCTTGGTAGAGCCCTGAGGACACTGACAGTAGCATCTCTAAGTAAGTAGTGCTGTATGAATACAGACACATGCGGATCTGTATCTACATCCATCTGACTAGGCCAAAAGGAGCAGGTAGATGCAAGATAGAGACACACACATGCTGGATGGGGCCACTGCACACCTCGTCATGCCATTTGAAAGGGCAGTTACAGCTCGCTTGTTCTGCAGCCATTAAACTTACACTTTATGGAAAAGGCTTCTCTAATTGTGTTTGATTTGCTTTCTGTAGTAAGCATCGTTGGAAGAAGACCAAAGCAAGAGCAACTAGAATTTAAATATACATTTGGCTTAGCTGCAATACAGAACTTGGGAGAAGAAGCAGGCTGAAAGATTTGTTTCAATTTTAGGCTCGGATTCTCTCCCTTGCCATTTTCTTGTTGTTGTGTGTCTGCGTTTGTGTGTGTGCGTGCGTGTCTGCTTGTGTGTGTGTTCCATCGCATCATCTCCTGAAGAACGCTGGGTTTCGCAGGCAGGCGGCTAGTCACCTGCAACAACCCAGGGGTCCTGCCGAGGCTTCCAGGCTGCTGTCAGTGTCAGATGCCAGGGTCTGGTCGGTGGACATGGAGGAGATGTCGTTGACAGACGAGGATGGAGGGAGACTCTCACTGCTGTTCACTGCTGCACCTGTGCTAAGAAAATGAAGACCAACATGACTAAACCTGGAACTGGACTCAGCTGAATGTCACTCAGGACGCAGGCACGGGCAAATACGATAGAGGACATCTGGCCCATCACTCATTCGACAAGCCTTCATAGAACAATGAACACAGAGTACTGTATTCGATGGTGAAAATCAAGATAACATCACAGTGTCCCTGGTCACAAGTTATTCACAGGCTAATGCAGTAATAGTCAAATCTCACTCTACCTTAGAAATCACCTGTAATGCTCTTAAAAGAAAACAAAAAATTAAAAAATCCCACTAAAAACTCCAGTCACTCCTCGCACCTCCAATATTGTAATGCAATTGACTTTGCGTGAAGTCAAGGCATTTGCATTTTTTAAAAGCTCCCCAGAGACTGTGGTTTCAAGGACTGAAGACCACAGTTCTATAAGGAAGGCAAATGAGCAAAGCCCCTCAATGTAATCATCTGAACCTGGATGCTTTCAATTCAGGGAGCTTTTAAAACAAATATACGTAAGGCTCCTATCCCAAAAATATGGGCTGAGGTGAAGCCCAGAAATCAGAATTACTTGGAGGCTACAGCTCTAGCGAAAGGAAGGTATATTAAGTAAATATTATTATACAGTCATTAATTTGACATCAAACTTAAAATCCAGATAGAAAAGTCAACTAGGTCAGTGGATGAAAGTTATCACAGACCAAAAAACGAACAAAAGCCAGAGCACACCTCTTGATTGTGTATTTACTTTCCAGCGAGCTTGCTTACCTGGGAATCTCCAAATAAGAACTCTGAATTACTAACATAGATTAATTTGCAAAATTTTACAAATTTTATCTGCCATGTGGGAATAGAAAGATTTTGAAACTCAGAGAAGAAACTTGCTCATGGTAATCACTCAGTAAATACTTGCTGAGCTACAACAGCTTTGAGAACCACAAAGGAACAATGAGTCAGTGTCACTGTAAAATCGAATTAAACCAGAGCACCCCGGAAAAAGTCCATTTACTTTTTCTCTTTATAGATTCCTTATACTCAAGCAATATGGGTGGTAAAATGCATGTTTTGTGATATAGTTCTCTGTTAAAAATATCTGAAGTATAAGCATCTGATAAAACAAGAGATGAAGAATTCTCGCTAAATCGTAACTTATTTGAGCAAATACATTTGGATGCAAGATACATTTGGTGAAAATCATAAATCCCAAATAAGTTACAGTAGTGTTATCACATAGATCTAATAAATCAGAAAAAAAATCTAATGAAGTGGGAGACGTTAACACAATCTCTTTGTTCCTGGGGTAGACATTTTTGCTTGTGGAAAAAATGTGATTAAAACGTGACAGTATTTGGAGAGGCCTCACATAAACTAAGAGAGATTATATGTATCCCATATGCTTTTTAAATTTTTGTTTGTTGATTATAAACATATTTTTGTAAATTATGAGAAATGTAAAAAATACAGGAAAAAAGATAACAATATGTACTGGTCCTCAAACTAATGACAAGAACTATTAAACTTTTGATATATTTATTTCTAGTCTTTTTGCTAAGAAGTTTCTCTAACTGTAATCATTTAATGTATATCCTTTTGTATCCTGTTTTTCCATATACAAAAGGCTTATGCATTTTTCATGTTCTTTACACTCTTAAAAGTATCAGTACCTCCTAACCTTAAATGTCTCTAGATTTTTAAATCTGTCTTATTAACATCTTTCAGTAAATAATTTTACTCTCATTATCAGAAAAATATATAATGTAAAGTTATCTGGCTTCAATTTATTCCAACTTTTCTTAATTATATCCTTTACAGATATGATGCAGAGCTAGTTCATTTCCTCTCGTGATATATACTAGTAGATTTCATATGTCAGCAGACAACCCTTGATTACACGGCCTAAATGCCCAGCTCTGCTTTTCTCCTTGATCCTAGATTTGATTTCTGTGAGGGAGAGCAAATTTCTACCTGCTATGAAACTGATGAAACTGCTGACCTAGTTTTGGCTAAGGAAATCAGTTTGTTGTAGTTGTCTTTCTTCTCCTTTTGTTCATCAGCTGACTTTCTGTAATTTTTATCTTCTGTGTTGGAATGGTCCTGCCATCTATTTTATCAAAGTTGAATGCAAATTATTCTTGGTATGCAGTTACTCAAAGTTCAGAATCTTTATCAACTGTATTTCTAAGGCTCCACAGATTGTTGTTTCTGATCTTTGATAGCACAAATGCATTAAAAGAGATTCTCCTTCTGTTTCCTCTATAAAATCCCCATTACATGCCCATGCTGTGTGGGAATGGTTCCTCTTTGTATAGTGCTGTGGTGGGAGAATCATGTGTACTGTCTAGTGGCATGCTGGAGTGGCTTTTAATGGCTTTTGAGAGTCGATTATTAGCATTTTTTTCCAACTCTGCCTTCATTGATGTCACATCAATAGCTTGAAATTGATCACAATGAGAATACTTACACCACAGAAATTAGTAAATGCTATACTTAGTCCTTTTTTTAAAAAAAGAGATGGTTGTTAAACGTTAACAAGTCCCTACAATAATATAAAAAAACCTTTGCTTCCATATGACTTTTTCTATTGCACTATAATATATGTCTTCTTGACTGTAGCCACCTCTGGCTTTACTGGATCATCCTCTCAAGACCTTTTTTTGGGAGGGGAGCAATAAATAAACATTTAAACCATAAACCAAACACAAATAGAAGGGTCTAGACATAGATTTTGGGCTTTAAGTTGTTAACTTTTTGCCAGTTTTGATAATCCCTTAAATAGAATTGAACTGAACTGAATTTGATTATAATGTGCACTTGCCCAGGATATCCTAGCCTTGTGATAAATATCCCTTCTTCCTATATTGTTTTCAGAGAAACCAGTAAAGATACACATTCTAAAAAATGTTTTATCATCAGTAAAGCATTACAAATTTTTGTCAATAAATATGTAATTAAAATTAACTGAAAATACTAACAGAGTTGCAATAAAAAATACTAGCTACTTTCAACATTACCTGAAAAAAATAATAATTATTATCTAGCCAAAGGTATTCACTATTTCAGGGGAAAGCGTCGTTCTGCTTTTTTAAAGGAAATTATTTTCCTGACCTATCTAAACATAAAAAAAAGGTACACACAAAGAATTAGAAGAAATACTAGAATTTTTAAAAAATCACTGAGATATATTGCCTTCTTTGTTTTCATGATCTTCAGCTTCAATTTGTTTGGAGCTGAGGTTTTTAAATAAAAAAATTATTGGACTACATCTGTGACTAACTGGGAGGGATACACTTCCATGGGGTACAGAAAATGGAGGGGAAGGGGTTAGATGTTAAAATCACCAGAAGAGCTTTATCTTCCAAGTAGAGATTTTAAAAAATCATGTACCATAATGTTCATTGCAGCATTGTTTACAATAGCCAGGACATGGAAGCAACCTAAACGCCCATCAACAGATGAATGGATACAGAAGATGTGGCACATATATACAATGGAATACTACTCAGCCATAAAAAGGAACACAATTGAGTTATTTGTAGTGAGGTTGATAGACCTAGAGTCTGTCATACAGTGCAAAGTAAGCCAGAAAGAGAAAAACAAATACTATAAGCTAACTCATACATATGGAATCTTAAAAAATGGTACTGATTAACCCAGTGATGGGGCAAGAATAAAGATGCAGATGTAGAGAACGGACTTGAGGACACGGGGTGGGGGGGGGAAGGGGAAGCTGGGACGAAGTGAGACAGTAGCACTGACGTATATACACTACCAAATGCAAAACAGATAGCTAGTGGGAAGTTGCTGTATAACCTAGGGAGATCAACTTGATGATGGGTGATGACTTAGAGGGTCAGGATAGGGAGGGTGGGAGAGAGTCACGGGAGGGAGGGGATATGGGGATATATGTATAAATACAGCTGATTCACTTTGGTGTACCTCAAAAACTGGCACAACAGTATAAAGCAATTATATTCCAATAAAGAGCTTTAAAAAAAATAAAAATAAAAAAATAAAAAATCTCTACCCATCCTGATGCTAAGCATCCTTTTCTTGGTGACTCATTGTTACTTGTGGGGGATTTACTTAGGCAGGATGAGGTGGCGAACAAACTGAGAGTTTTTGTATTAGCCGACCTCCTAGTCTCTTCTAGCTCTAACATTCTATAATAAATACTTTTAGAAGAAAATTAATTTCTATTCAAGGACTGCTATTCCCTCAGCAGTCTTTACAAATCAATTCACAAAGTAAGCAGCCATACTATTCTTGAAAATAAATCACTATGCAAGTGAAATCAGATAGCAGAAGGGAGTAAAATTATTTATTTAGAAATGTATCTGAGGATTAGATTTATTTCTTATTGATATACAACAATTCCATCAATAAATTTCAAACCTATGTATTATTCTGCAAATGTACATTTAACTTCCTATTTACATTTTAAAAGCATCACTAAAACATGAGTTTGAGTATTAGAATGATTTTGTCTCTGAGAAACTGCATTAGCTTATTCCCTTGCTGCTGGGCACTCAGCATTGCCGTGACTGAATATTAAGGGAGTCTATTCTGTAATATTACTTCATCCTAGCTATTTACAAAATAAAATGTGATATGCAACATTAATGAGAAAAAGTGAATACAATGAAGAATGCAAAAAAGCTGACTTTTCAAAAGTTTTCTTAGTAATTGCTTTTTCTTTCCAGCATAGTTTACTGCATATATACATACCATGCACACACACAAACACACACACACACACACAGTGGTGTGCCAATAAAAATTTAACAATTGCCTCTCCACAGGGGTAGAATGTCCTGATTTGTAGAGTCAGCCAATTTCTGTCTTCAGTCCTGCATGGTGGATTTCAAGCTACAATATAAGGTCCAAGAACTCATAGTTGGATGTATACAAGTGGCTCTCACGAGCTGGAAGAGTAGACTCCAGCACACGGTTGTCCTATGTCTCCATGTGATGCACACAAATATATCATACATAAATATGTCATATCATATATATTATACATATGATTTCTCAAAATTAAGCCAGGAATATTTTCCTTTAAAATCATGTAGTGAAAGATAGAATCCACAATCATCTTAACTATAAATTGTTTAAGCCAGTCAACTATAGTTTACAGCATGTGTAGAAGGTAGATAGTTTAGTATTGTTACAGGCAGTTGGAATGGTTAAAAAATAGTTTGGGCTTCTCACATGCACATAGAGCCTAAGCTGCATATTTTAAAAGTAATCATTAACATATTAAACTAAATGGGCATGCAAAAATATTCAGGAATATACATTTCTCAAAATGAATAAATCAAATAACCACCTGAAAGCAGAAAACCTTTATCTGAAGCACGAGCAAATGCCAAAAGCAACAATTCATGTACTTGATACTTGGTTCATTTATCTTCATGGTGATTAATAGGGTGAATCAATATTTACTGGTATAAGAACACACTGAATCGCATACCTTATTAAAGCTATAATCCTGTCTTGAATTCTGTCTTTGGACTAGCACCAAGAAACATGCTGAGGGAGGACCTGAGCAGCAATTTTCAAATTAATAAATATTTATCAAGCTACTGTTATGTGCAAGGCACAGCACTCAGGCTCTGTGTGGTACACAGAGGTGAATACATACGATCCTTCCTCTCAGTGAATTTACAAGCAGTAAGGGAACTAAGACAACGTTTACAAACAGGTACTAGTACAACCCCTAGGGAAAAAAAGATCCTATTCTTTGGGAAGATACAAAAAGTCTTTTGGAACAAATATGAAAAACATTTTGGGACAAGGCAGTATTCAGTATTCAATAAGAGAACACTTTTGAATGGGCAGCATTCCAAAAGGTGGGGATCCAGTCAGTCAAGTAAGACAGTGATAACACAGGACCCTAGAATGGGTGTAGTGTGAAAGGCGGAAAAATGTGGACTATATTACAGAGGGCTATCCATGTCAGTTACTAGGCTAAATTATAAGTGATGCAAAGCCCCTGGAGGCATTGATCACTGGAATTATTGCTCAAACCTATAGTTTTGAAAGATCAACTTAGGTAGAGACTGAAGTCTGGAAAATTATTTCAGGAAAACTTCAATCATAACGGTGTTATCGGAAAGCGACAGTAGCAATTAGATGTAAAATATCTAGTAAGCAAAATTTTTAGCACGTAGAAAGTGACTGTCAGTCATAATGTGAGTATGGAGTAAAAGATCAATCAGGGGTTTCAGGCTGAGAGGCTGAGAAAATAGAGCTGCCCATTAATAGAAATGGGAAGGTTGAGAGAAAAAAATTACTGTTGAGTGGATAAATATAAATAGAGAGGAGGTGTTTGATTTTAAACAAACTGAATCTGAATTGGCAGCAATCTCATGAATCCTGGCCCAACATTCTAATTTCTCTATGTCTATGTTACATTCATCATTAAATAATTTCATGGAATTCATTTATTTTCCAGTCCCTCCAGAAATAACAAACTGCTCTGTGAACTAGTCTTCAGGTTTATTCACATTAAATGTATTTCTTGCAAACTTAAAAAAGATTTGCTTGGTCAAGATTTCAGTTTACCTATTCAGAGCATGTAGAAATTGTATATGTCAATAACTTTAGATATTGTTCAGGAAAATTATCTAACACTTGGGATTAATGCAAAAAAAAAAAAAAAAAAAGACCATGTAAGCTTTTAATACCACGCTTGAGCAATTTTAACGAGCCCTCTTTTTGCAATAAGAATTACAGTTTTAATGATTACAGAATTGGGCCTTGATTATATACGAACTTGTTCCTTTGCCAAACATTTAAACCTTTCTTCATATGACAGACCACTCATTCCATCCCTTGAATGATTAATTGGTCTCACTTGTACCATCCCTAATTTCATTTTGCCTTCCCTGAGCTGTACAGTTTTTGTGTAAAATGAATCATGGGAATACAAAGATTTTTGTGGAAGTGTGAAAGTATTGAAAAGAAAATTATGAATTTTTATGTCATCACAGAATAGCTTTGTGAAGACCTGTTTGGGTCAAGGGGAAAGTGGAGGAGGAAACAAGCAGAAGACAGTATGTTCTGGAGTGGGTGGCATGATTCTGAGCTCTCTGAAAAAAGGAAAGGAGATGAATTAATGACAAACTTGAATTAAAGATGAGTAGAAGAAACTCTGTGAAATTTGTCCAGTCCCAACCTGAGATGCTAGGTCACCTTTCACTGGATTCTGGTGTTTCATCTTCTTAATGATTATAAGAAAATATGTTCTGGCCAGTATGGGAATTCTTAAGATAAGGAGTCTTTCTGCCTTAGCAGGTGGCTTCTTGAGGCTGTTGGGTTCAGTCTTTGGGTTCTTTAATCAGCAGCAGATGGAACACGCAGGCAAGTTAGGAGCAGCTTCTAGAGACTTGTATCAATATGGATGCTAGGCTGAATAAACAGGATGGGCAGACAACCAACCCCAACGATTCCAGGAACTGTCTTTGAGGAAAGGAAAGACTTGACATAGAACTGGATATTTCCCCAAGTCTAGAGGTGAGAAAAGCATGTCATAACTGAATTGCATCTGTTTGGGTATCACAGTGGTTGTAGGTGCAAACTAGTTAAAGCGTAGTATCAGTATGACAAATTGATTAATTCATCCTATCTTGTTTCCAGAAGCAATTTAATTGCATGGGAAAAAATTATACATCAAAGGTAGGACACCAAATCCACTTTTCTCTAAAGCAATAATTTTCAGCCTACATGTTTGCCAGCATGATCTGAGTGTTGTTTAAAGCTGAAGACAGACCGTCACATTTTCTAAAACTATTTATACACAGTAAAACCTTGGATTGCAAGTAACTGGTTCTGCGAGTGTTCCCCAAGACGAGCAAACATTTCTAATAAATTTTAACTTGATAAACGAGCGAGGTCTTGCAATAGGAGTAGTATGTGACGCCGAACGTCACATGATCACAACTGAGCCAACGGAGCTGACCACCGACGGACTGATGGATCTGCATCACCAGCAACAGCAAGAGGTTATGGAGGAGATCTCGTCTGTGGAGGAGGAGGAGAAAAAGGCGGAGGAATCCCTCACTTCAAATGAGATTAGGGAGATGTGTAAGATGTGGGAAACAGTGCAAAATTTTGTAGAAAAGCACCACCCAAATAACGCTGTAGGAGTGCCAGCGATGAATCTGTTTAATGACAGTGCAATGTCACATTTCCGCGAAATCCTCAAAAGGAGGCAAAAGCAAGTGTCATTGGATAGGTTCCTTGTTAAAATTGCATGAAAAGAAAAAGATTCCACTGAGCCAATAGACAGCAGTGATTCTGTCAGTGATAGTGAAAGTCATCCTACACAATAACCCTCTTCTCTCTTGTCTCCCTCACACCAGCAAGATAAGTGCAGGTTAATTTTTTTATTTCTCTTTATATTTTGTATTTTCTTTATTATTTTGTATTATATTACTGTATTGTAATCATTTTTATATGAATATTTTTGGGTTGTGGAATGAATCATCTGAGTTTCCATTATTTCTTACGGGGAAATTTGCTTTGACATACAAGTGCCTTGAATTACAAGCATGTTTCTGGAACGAATTGTGTTCACAAACCAAGGTTTTACTGTATTTTCTTTCTATTCAGAACATAGGTCATAGGAAAAATATATTGGCATTAATAAGTGTAAGTAAATTATCTCAAGTAATCCTAAAGCACATTAGTAGCATCAGTAAAATATGTATATGCACCAACGTGTGCTATATTCTGAGACTGCAAACGGCAAGATCTTCTATGCTGACTTTAATTGGCTCCCACCTGGGTTTAGGCTTCAACTACTGTTGCACCAACCTTCAAGAGCTCTGAATTGATGAGGAGCAGTTACCCTTTAACAAGTTCATGTTAACATTTCTTCAAGATTCCTTATTATTCTAAAATAAGTTCTGAAATAACTCATGCTAGGTCATTATAATCAGAATAATCAGAATGAATGCCACACTAAATATCAAAAGGAATAAAACTAAAATCATTAGAGGGAAACAGTTATGTGTTCGTTCATATGCTCTATAAGCAATGTTATTGAGTGCAATCTCTCCTTAAGGCCAAGAAAAATACACAAGTACTGGTTTATTGGTTATTCACTGAGAGTGAGTACCTGAAGGAGAAGGTTGTCCTTTCACAACACCATTCTTAGTCTTTTCTTCTGAACTCATTACTTCCTTATAGATAAGTTCTGTAAGAAACAGTTATCAGTGTTATAAAAATCAATTTTCTCCTTAATCCAAAGAGAAAATTCATTAGTTAAGGACAAATAATAACATTTTGACGGGGTTGAATAAATTACAAGTCAAGTGGAATTTCTTTACTCTTCTATTTCCACATTTTCTTGGAATAACACAGAGTCTGGCAAAAGTAGGTGCTCAATAAAGCATTTGACCAAGTAAATGTATGAAGGATACATGTTACTTGTTTTCTGAATTTTGGGGGGGATTTCTGATGCATTCTAATTCTATCTCCTATGAATTTTAATAGCTCCATTCCTCTTTTATGTTCACTCCCTTACAGATGCACATATTCTAGTGACTTAAAATTATTGGTTTCTATCAATTTTCCAACTCTTACTTCATCTTTTTTTCAGATCCATAGCTTGGATTTCTAAAACTAAACTTGCATAAAATCCAATAATTAAAATTTATTACATTTATTCCCAAACTGGCATCCATTTCTGGCCTTTTCATTGCTAGAGTTAAAAATGTGTATACCTTCATTTCTTTTTACTTCGTCCCTTTTAGCTAAAATTATTCTGTGCCATTCATTCTTGCTTTGCAATGGCTTACAATTTATATAATCATCATCCTTCCCAGGTATTTCTCCAGTTTTTCAGAATTTAGTCTATGTCCATCCTCCTCGAGTGAAATTTTTCCCTATCACTTACATAATCATGAATCCCCGACACCTTGTGGTCTTTTTCTATCTTTCTCATCTCTTTTTTTTACTTGATTTGTTGTTAATTTAACAATTAGTTTAACAATTAGGTTAACAATTAGTTTAACAATTCTTCTCTGCTTTGTTTTACCCTAAGATCTTGATCATGCAGTATATGTTTGAAAAAAAAGTTAATTTATGTATTCATTCAATCTTTTCTTACTTTAAAGGAGAATAAGCCGCTCAGATACATATATTTGAATTTAAATTATCAAGTCCTATAAATCAAGTGAATGGATTCATACATTCACTATCTTCTTTTCTATAATGCCTAACACCATCTCAGGCATAATTTTATCCATTTTATGTGATAATTTTATGTATAAACATGGAATGTTTCATTCTGAAATTTTGAATTAAAGCTTGCCCTCCACCATGACAAATATTTTGACAATCAGTACTATTTTTTTAAAAGTGTCAGTAATTAATTCCTTTCATTCTTGAGTAAATGCAATACTGTTATTAGTATGAAAAGATAGATGAAGTTTTAAGAGCTTTGAAAATGGTCTAAGAGGATAACACTTAGAAAATGATGTTACTAAATTGTTTTAAAAGGAAAAGGCTTAAAGATATTTTCTGAGTTTCAATAAAGCAAAAGGTACACTTATTTAAGCAGTAGAGTCACCTTTCCATTCTTCAATGGTGTGTTCTCTTTCATCCAGCTGTTTGTCGTATATCTGAGGTGGGGGCTGCAAAATAAAAACAGACAATAAACCTTCTGTAATAAACTAAAAATAACTAAACTCTTACACTGCAGGAGAATATCTTGCTATTCATCGATTTTAGTGATGATCAGAATCTCATATAAATTGTGGAGTAATTACAGTGGTGCAGAAGTTAAAATTTCCCCACAAATTTATGAAGGAATCATTTATATGCCAAATAAGGCAGCAGAATCCAACTCCTGAGAGCTCACTTCCCCAAAACTTCTGATTCAGAACTTAAGTATAAGCAATTAATATTCAGTCTTTAAAAAGCAAACAAGACACTTGATTACGAGGACCCAGAAGCTGCTATTTCCTCCATTCACTAGCCTACTAAAACTATCCCAGACTGATAAGATTTTGTTCCATTTTTAGACCTTTGTGAAGAAGAGTCTTTAATACCTCTCAACAGACCATAGTACTAGTTTCCAGTATGAAGAAATGTTTAGATCTCATCAATTTCTAATTTTTGTGACGCATCATAAAACATCTTTGTACATAGCTGTGTGCCCTATATTTAAATGGTTTAAGATACTTTCCCCCTCCAGCAGAAGCAGCTGCCAGTTGTCTAGAGAGATGGTCACTGTGAAACCCTGAGTGGCCCCTGAGTTGGCCCTCTCTAGGAGAAATGATGTGACAGGACCTTTAGTCTAACATATGGAATCAGCATTCCTCTTGCTATGAAGAATTTGGACATGGAAAAGGAGAAATTCTCACAAATCTAGTTGCCTTCCAGGAAGGAGGGTCTCAGGTAGATTCCCTGACCTCTTCCTCCCAATGTTTGGACCTAGGAAGATCTATCAGGGTTACATATAGTAGCTCCAACTCAGTGCAAGAACAGGGAAAGAAAAAAAAAAATCTCTTGGAAAAACAAAGAGGTGAGAGAGAAGGAGCTGAGGAGGTATATCGGCCAACAATGGCTTCAGTGGAAAGAAGAGCTACAGGATGTCTGGCGTCATGAGACAGGGGTCCCAGAATTCACGCTGCCCAACGCTCCAGAAGCAGCAGAGGTTTTTTTGTAAGAAACTAACAGCTGCTCAACAAAGTGGCTGAGGTCTATTAGGACAGCATCCCTCAAAAATGGCTGTTGTAGGAAAACTCTGGACAAGACCTTCAGGGACAGCTTCTGGCTTCTGTGGGAGGTTCTCCGGCCCCGGAACAGCACCCTGATACCACAATGGCGCTTCTTTACCGCCTGCAGGGTCTCTGACAGCCTGAATCATAACAGACACAAATACTCATCCAGCCCTCATACGCAGGGGCAGCCTCACACACTGCAGAAGTAGTTGGATATGAAAATAAAACTTTGACCAGTTGTGGTGGGGCAACTTACCACAATACTGAATTGTTGAGAAACAACTACTGATGGGGCCAGACATTCCTTTAAAACCTGTGATTGCTACTGGGACAGAAGGCTTTAAACCAGCTACTGTGATTCGGATGTGGCCAACTGAGGGGCTTTTACTGAAAGAACTAAGGAGTATAAAACCCCTCCCTACCCCATGACACTAGTGAGAACACAGAAACACTGACTATGTAAAGTTAAGGGCACTGCCCCTGGGACCTGACCGAGGAAGGGCCTTCTACCTCAAACTATAAAGAACTCCCCGATTATAGAACTATGATGATTTAATGACTGACTGAGTAAAACAAAGTTAGTTTTGAAAATTTGTGAAACCGTCACCTAAGTAAGCTAACGCAAAGCCAAACTCTAGTGATGTAAAGACGCTTCACCAAATGGTAGGCTTCCTGCTTTGCCTCTTCCTGAGCTTGCATAAAGGTGTGATGAGGTCCTCGTGTAAGTGAGCTTTGGCCAGGCCCCCCGCAGGACAGTGTGCACAAGCTCTCAGCACCCCCTCGCCACCCAGAGCTCTGTGATGTGGCTCTTCTGACAACAGGCTCAGCTCGGGGTCCTGTGTGGCGGACCTCTCCACGCAGCAGACTTTTCCATTCAGGTTTCAAAACTGAACATGGCCGAAGAGTACATAGTTCCTGCCAAAGTTCATAAATACCATTTTCTCTCTGTAACAAAACTATCTGAGAGAGGTTTTCCTTGGAGCTTCAGCATACAGCTGTTGCTGATGTAGAAAGCACAAAGTAGTAGACTCTAACCACAAACTACAAAGAAACAAAGCAAAGCACTGAGACCAAGATTTTTCCTTTCAATAAACCAAAGCTAGTGTTGCTTTAAACACTCTAGCATTATAGCTATGGTTGAAAGGGCTACATGTTCAGGGTGTGTTTTGGTTTTTTTTAAGAGGAGATTGAATCACCTGCAGTGGAAGGGTACTTCACATAAAGATGTCTTCTACATAACAATATAAAATAGTAATTGACCAATAATCCAAAGAGAGTGATGTCATATTCAAACACACATATATAAGTGCTCAGACAGCGATCGTCAGCATGCAGTGGTCCGTAACACTCCCTGCCTCTCCCTGTTAAAGAGAAGCTAGTGGTCTACGGCTCTGCTGTTCCCGTTCCCCACCTTACTAAACAGGAATCATTCTCTCTTGCTGGGTAACAGTCTAAATAAAAAAGAAATGAGGAGTGGGTATAATGAGAAGTGCCCCAGAGAGTATTTTAGGAGAGTTTAGTAGATTAGAAAAATTTGATATGTGAGAAAATTAAGCATGAGAAGAAATTAAGAATAATCTATGGAGCGTTATTAGGGCTTATGACTTGCATGCTTTTGAATATTCTTCAAGAGACTGGAGATCCCCTTTCTCTTATTTTTGCAGACTTGGGCTCTAGTTACCTGATTTAAATTCTTATAGAAATTTATATGGATTGCATAAATAATAACTTAATATGAATTAGGTATGTTTTGTATTGATGGCACTATATATACATGTACAAATTGTTTCAACTAAATGAGATAAACACATGGCCAAATACAAGTCACTAGGAGTTAGTAAATATTAGAATTAATTAATTTGCTTATTAAATTCATTCATTCAGTTAAGGTTTTGGGCACCTTGTATATGCTAGGCTATATTAGAAATTGAGATTTCAAAACTGAATAATTGTGACCTCAAGGAGGTCACAATTTAGTGGGGTAAGACTTATGCAAAACAGATCATTCATATAAAACATGATAAATAAAATACACATGTAGGTGGTATATGGGAGCAGAGTGAAGAAACCCTAACAAAACTGTAGCAAAACCTTTTGCTGCTTGGAGTAGCTGACACCTGTACTAGTTCAGTGAGCAAAAGATGTCTTGGATATCAACAAGATAAAAGGAGAAAGAGACAAAGATGACTTCAGGCCAGAGAACCTAGAAAGCAGAATGGTGGAGGTGGTAATGGTGGTGGGGGTGTGTGCACGTCTCTGCTGGAGTACATGCACGTGCAAAGAGGACTGGAAGTGGTTCTGTCATAAATAAAACTTATGTGGTGAGAAGTGACAAGAGAAAAAGACACGCATATAGAAGCAGATGGGTCAGGGAAAGGATGGATCAAGGATGGGTTTGGTTACCGTAATTGGAATGAAGACTTCCTAATGAGGGAGAAACCACTGAAGGCTGTAAGAGAAAATCTATGGCCGGATTGAAGAAAAACACAACTGAAATCAGAGAGAAGAGTCAGGGAGCTGCTGGATGATGTGGAAAAAAACATTAAAAGGTATGACTGGGGTAGGGAGGGCAAAAATGGGTAGAAAATATGGATTCAAGAATACTTAATATTAATAAATAAAATTGGTAGAATTTTGGTTTTAATTGAATGTGTGTGATGGGAAAGAAGAATGACTCCCAGATTTCTAAGCCGAGTAGCTGGACAATGGCAATACTGGTGGAGCCAGCTAAAAATAGAGAATGGAAAGAGGGAAATGAGCCCAAGTGCTGTGTGGGCAGAGATGTCTATTTGACAGTCACATATGTGATCTGACGTTCACAGGAATGCTGTTGGCTAGAGATGTATAGATTTGAGACTATCAGCAGGAGGTGTCTGCAGAAATCATGGCAGTGGATGAGGTCACCCATGGGGATTACGCAGGTAGGAAGAGCAAAGGGCCGAAGTGGACCCCGTCAGACACCGAAGTTCAAAGGCTGACCAGAGGAAGGTGAGGCAAAGGAGGACAAGGGGGAGGAGAGAGCAGCATTTACAGAAATACATGGAAAATGAGAATATTACAATGTTATAGGAGTAAAGTCATGAGAGAGTTTCAAAAAGAGGAATTGGAAGTTTCTTGTAAATGAAACAAATAAAGCTTTTGGCTTTCAAGGAACCGGAAAGGCATAATAGAAAGCATGCTTCTGAAATCCACAAAGGTTTCCAAACCTCAGAATCTCCACCATACCCAGAAAGATCCAGATAGACTCTTGGTGGAGGACATGAATATGAGCTAGCACCTGAAAAATTGGAATCACAAAGCAGAAGTATCCTCAATGCCAGCATGGATATGGTATATGAATAAAACAAAATGGAACTGCAGAACAGATTGCAACACTGGAAAAAAAAAAAAAAGGTAGTTATAATGCTCTTAGATCTGCTCTCCCAACTACCTTTGAGGGCTTGATAAATGAAGAACACTCTTCTCCACTTTCTTCTGAGAAGATACGATATGCTAGGCTCTTTATATATACCCTTACAATCCTCAGATCAGGAAATTAAGATTCAAAGAAATTTTTAAAAAAATATCTTCAAGTCACATAGCTAATTAATGATAGAAATTTTAGTAAAAGTTTAATTTAATTTAAAGAATTTAAAGAATAACTCAGAGAAAATAGTAATTGAGATGAATCTAAAATAAGGGATAATGAAACAATATCTAAATAGTATTTAAATTAAAATCTTTAAAAAATAAGAAATAGAAAAACAAGCAAATAGGGTGACTGTATGTCTCAGTTTGCCCAAAACAGTCCCAGTTGGTGCTTGCTGTCCTTGTAGTTATCAATAATCCTCAGCTCCTTCACTCTTATAAGTGTTGGGAGGATAATTATGTGAGCATCCTACATGGCAATGTTGAAACATGCATTTTAGGGATCTAAGGGACACAGCAATTGGAGCATGGGGAAAACAACTGAATTGCAGCATTTTTCTACCACTGGAGTCTCAACAATTGCAGCTGTACCGTTTCCTGCGTTAAGACATCATGTCAGCATTTCCTTCCAGTTTCTCCATTTTTAGGAATGTAAAACTCAGATATAAAATATGGCTCTTGCCAGAAAAATACATAACAGTATAGTTCTACATAAGAAAATTAGGATTGAGGAATATGGATTGGGGGCGGGGGGCATTCTCTTGAGTCTTTACTGCTGGACATGATTTCTTGATGAAAGATCTTTATAATCAGTATCTATGCAAATTCCTAATTGGTCCTCCCAAGGTAGAAGTTGCTCTCTCTTGCGACTTCATTTTATATCATGACATTTAAATGATACTTCTTCACTGAGTAAAATGTATGAATTTATTCTTTCCTTAATCTTCAAGATAATCTTGTTTTCAACAGCATCACAGAATGTTAGTGATGGAAGAGAGTTGAGAGATTATCTAGTGCTACCCTTGTTCAATTTGCAAATGAGAATATGAAAACTCAGAGATCATAAGTGATTTATCCATGGTCATAGAGTTAATTAGTGGCAGATTTAGCGATAAAATGTATGATTTCTTATGAGAAAAGATGCAGTGAAGGAATTCTTAGGGTTAAAGAAGTGTTAAACTGAATAATTCAACATACACAAAAGATTTTCATTAATGACAACTTTGAGGCTGCCACTCTGCTCTGATTTTCTGTCTGTACACATGTAGCTAGATCTGGCTATTAACACCCAAGTAGTCAACACGTATCCCGCAGTGCTTTCTGTTAAAATAACTTGGACAACATCAGGACACCAGATATGAAAAAATCTAAACTGTACACAGCTGTTCCTTTTATCCATCTGTTAACATTTTTTCCATATCGGTCATGTTCTGACCATATGATAGTCATCAAGATGTTGGGTTTGTTTTCTGCTTCTTTTATCCTAATTAAGCATACAATATGGTTTTATTCTACTTTTTCTCTCTGTGTGTTTACTGTCTTGTTGAAAATGCCAATGAAAGCTTTAAATAGCATTGTCTTTCTGTGCGTGTATTCTCTATTGATTCAGCAGCTGGATCAAAGAAAAATGATATTATGTCCTATTGAAACATGCTTTGTTTTTTATTAACCTTTGCAGTTTGAGGATTGCCAAAAGATGCATGATTTATTATAAGGCTTGAACCAAGAAGAGTAAATTTTAGCACAACGTTAAACCAGCAAATCCATTTAAGGAAATATGAAAAAATTCAATTTTAAATTTTCTTGACTCTGCACATAGAGAATAAGTTTCCCAAAAGGATTTAATTTTTTTGATGAATAGAACTTCTTAAAATTTTAACCTCCTGCTTGAAACATAAACATTTATATAGAATAATTTTTTATATAACACTAAATATGTTTGTTTGCCCCTTTCTTCCTTCCTTTACTTCCTTTCTTTCTTTTCTATCTTTATTTGGCTAATGACATCATTTAGTGTGTTCTATTTTTTTTCCTAAACCTTTATATTCCCTGTAGAACCAAGAACAGTTCATTATCCACAATGAAGTTCAATGTTTGCTTAACTGTCTTACCAACAATCTCCCAAATTAATGAGTATAATAGCAATATGCATAATTATCAAAATAATTGATTACATACAGTTATTTTTCAGTGTTACAATGTTTCTCTATTTTGTGACCTTATTATGCAGTAAACAATGACTTGGTTTCCAATCACCAAAAATTTAATTGCCTCTAAAAGTAGACGAAAAGAAACTTTTAATACACATCAGTTGATTTTTTAAAGTTGCTTAGAAAGGTTTTAGGAAGTATGTTCTTGAATAGAAGTTCAACAATCTAATACTACAGATGAAGCAAATGCCCTTTAAAAGTCTGATGCGTTGAAAGTACTCCACAGTGTACTGTGGAATAAAAGCTTAATGAAATCTGCCTCTGGAAACTAATCTGATTAACTCTTTTTTTTCTTTTTTTTTTTAAAGTTGTCTTGCATTGGGTCCCCAAGGAGGGCCTGAGAAGGGGATTCATGTGTAAGTGACCATTCAAAGAAGTGCTCTCAGGGCATCCTGTAGGGGAGGGAAGGAGGACAGATAGGGAAACATGAATGGCACTACAGTCAGTGCCCCTAACAAGAACTGTTTGGGTGCGGAAGTTAGACCGATGTGTGTGAGAGTAAGTGTGAGGTAAGAAATGACCACTTCTGAGACAGGAACACCACTGGGAAGTATTGTGCAGGGGATGGTGAAGAACTGAGAAGCTTCGACGATTTGGATTTGAGGGGACTGAGGGAGGTGAGTAGGATGACTCCTGGGGATTTGGTTCCATCACCTGGATGGAAAGCAATGCCAAGGATTGAAAGGTGCGATGTAGAGGAGGAGGAGGAGGAGTCACTTTTGGGTGACAGCATATGTCCAGTTCAAAACTCAACACGTTAATTTTGAGATGCCAAAAATTCCCATGGGGAAAAGAAATTAGGGCTGCAGGAGAGGACTGCTGGGATCCCCATTTCTAAGGGAGGAGAAAACAGCTCAGGCAGCAATGGGGACTAGAGAGCAGGAATGGTATCGCCACAGCAATCGGTGGGGAATGTATCAGAAAGGAGGGTGTTTTCAGCCTATTCAAATGGCAATGATGCACAAGATGCCAGTTTTCTTTGGACTTGGCCCTTAGGAGGCCACTGGTGATCTTAGAGAAACCGATTTCAAGGCCTGAGAAGTGAAGTAGAGTAATTGTGAGTAAACAAAGTCTAATTCTTTACAGAAACTTGGCAATAAAGGTGGAAGTTACTTCCATTGCTAATAGTGTATTAAAAAAATAAAAATAAAAACTTTGATTCTTAGTTCTTTAAAATGAAGGCAGCTAGAGCATGTTTCTTTGTATTATCACTGGTGGAAACACAAAGATAGGACACACACAGGGAAAGAAGAGACCTGCACGCAGAAAAGAAAGACCATACACGAAAAAGAACTGTATCCTGGGTTTTTCTGGACTTTGTGTAACCAACTCTATCACAGCTTTATCCCTTTCATCCTCGACACCTTCATCATCCTGTACCACAAATACAAAGTTGATTTGCATATATGATCTCATTTAGTCCATATAATAACCCCTTTCTTCTAGGCATACAACTGAAGCACAAAGAAATTAAACAACCTATCAGTAAGTGGCACAGAGAGCATTTAAACCCAAGTCTATCTGAACGTAAAATCCATGTTTTTTGTATTTTTCCATCCAACTATAGCTTATAATGTAGTTCTTGCTAATTTAACCTGTTGAAATAAATATGTTTGTAAGGTTTTCTTAACCAACCAAAGCAACAGAAAACAAGAGGGGGAAGAGTCAGTGCTGCCTTTAGCTGGAGGAACCCTCACAGTGCTATTAATTACTATTACAGATATAAATTTCTAAGCCCACTCAATAGAAGGGCCAGTGTGTGTGCTGTATTGTGATGCTGCCACCTTGTGGTTGGAAAAAAGCAAACATTAAGTAAAAGTGTGAGTTCATCATTTCAATCAAATTGCCCTCACCCAGGGGTTCTCAACTTTCATTGCACATTGAAATCATCTGGGAGTTTTAAACATGCTGATGCCTGAATCCCACACCCAGAGATTTTTTATTTAATTGGCTTGGAGTGAGATCTGGGCATCAGGATATTTTAAAGCTCCCCAGGTAACTCTAATGTGCAGCCATGATTAAGACCTCTGTGCTAAGTCCTATACAGTAATCAAAGCAAGTTTTGTCATTTGCCTAAGTATGCTTTATGTGTATAGATGCATGAGAAAATATTCAAGAGAAAGTAAATGATTTCCTTTCAGTCTTCCATGATATCTACATCTTGGGAGGAAAAAAAATGTTTTGTGAACAGAAATCATCATGTGTTATGGTTTGAAGAACAGGAACAGAGAGATTTGTGGACTGTAATCTAAGTTGGCACCAGATTCGTGTCTCTCTCTCTTTTTTTTTTTAATTAATTAATTAATTTTGGGGGGGTACACCAAGTTCAACCATCTGTTTTTATACACATATCCCTGTATTCCCTCCCTCCCTTGACTCCCCCCCACCCTCCCCGTCCCACTCCTCTAAGGCATCATCCATCCTCGAGTTGAACTCCCTTTGCTATAGATTCGTGTCTCTTAATCAGATTCTCTTTGCGAAGAGAGAGTGAGGAGAATCTCTACGTTTCTTGAATAAGTCACAGAACTCCTCACAGGAACAATGGAAAGAGCACGGAACTCAGAGCACCTTTGACTCTGATACTAGGAAGACAAGTGACCTTGGGCAAGTCACTGAATTTGCAATGAGTCTTAATTATCTGGAAAGAGTTTCATATGTTGCTTTATTTGAGAGGAAACATTTCAAATATATAACAGGTAATTCAACACACCTCTCTTGAGAACTTGCAATGTGCAAAGAATTGTACTATAATGTGTTACATGTGGAAAGAACTAATGTTGTTTGGAGACACCATAGCACTAAGTGACCAGAGGAAATTTTAAAAGCTAGTAATGTAAGTTGTAATTATAATGTGAACTGAGTGTAATTTAAAAACATAATTTAATAATGTTCCAGTGGCTTAACAGGGAAGTTAAATTCTGTTTTCTCTATTTTTTTCTTCTATTGTATAGCTTTCTTAGATGTTAGGTCACACATTTATTAGCTTTATACCATCAAAATGTTTAATCATATCTTGAAAATGGAAGTTCTCTTTACTGTTCCTTGGAAGTTATATTTTTCTATGGTTCTTTAATAGAAAAGGCTGAGTAACTGCACCCTCAATCACTCAGTGTCCAAGTCATAAATCTTTTTTTCATTCATTCGTTTAACACATATTTATTAACTACTATATGCTATGTCATCCTTGGATCCTACCACCCTATACCCAAAATCTAATCACTTATGTCATGTTGCTTGTTAGCTTCTAAAAGGCTCTTAAATCTTTTGCTCATATCTATTCTCAAGCCAAGAGTTCTAACCTATGTTACTACAAATTTATCCCCCTGCCTTACATCTCTCTTTTCTCTGCTCCAGTCTCACTTTGCATATAGAGTGACCTTTCAGAAGTTCAGATCAGATAATGCTGTTGTTCTCCTTGTTAGGTTTTTTCTTTTAATTGAAGTATAGTTGATTTACAATATTGTATTAGTTTCAGGTGTACAACATAGTGATTAATAATTTTTATAGATTATACTCCATTTAGAGTTATTGTAAAATATTGGCTATATTCCCTGTGCTGTACAATATATCCTTATAGCTTATTTGTTGTATACAGAGCAGTTTTGAATGGCTTCCCTTCACCTTTAGGATAGAGTGCATGCTACATCATGTTTTCCTTCCTTACCTGCTCCCTGTTTACAAGGCCAAATTTCTTCTTACCTTTCTCCATTGAGTTACCCCCAAAGACCTGCAGTTCTCCCAACCCTTTCTTGACTCTGAGTTTTTTGCACAACCCTGTCTTCTGCCTTTCTTCATTTGGATAATTCCTTCTTTTTCCTTCATATTTCTATTTAGATATTAATCCCTCCAAGGAGCCTTCTCTAATTCATGTTACTGAGTTGAGTTTTTTTCTATGTGCTTCAATAAGCTTAAAATGTGGACTACTTATCACTGAACACTTACTGGTTTTACGTCTCACTAGATTGTGGGGACAAGGTCTTGAGGACAAAGATTGTATCCTCATTCACCAGAGCCTAGCATTGTACACAGCATATAATAGATATTCGACAAGGCTTCTTTGAGAAGATAACATTTGAGCAAAGATTTAAGTGAAATAATGGAGGGAGCCACATGGATTTATATATTTATGATGTAAAAAAACCTGTTGTAAGTCTCTTCAGATTTCCCTGGAAGTAAAACAAACAGACAAGGGATGCTGCTATTTCTTACCAATACGTGTAACATGTATAACTGGTAGTACACATCTGGACTACATTTAAATGTTCCATCACATGCCCAGTCCTATTTCAGCAAATCACCTAAGTCAGATTCTGTGCCAAATACCAAAATTCTGTATTCATCACATTCTCCACTATCAAAGAAAAGAAAAAATTTCACCATTTTCAGGAAACATAATCATCATGAATCAGGTAACCATTTTGGGTTGGAGGGAGATGGAAAGATCTTGATTTTTCTTTTGCCTCCAACTTCAAATATTGTGCAATAAATGCAGTAAAGATAGCGTTAAACGGGTTGTTTTATCTGAATTAGCTAAAGAATCAGTAATTAATGCTCTCTAAGACTGTTGTGAATTACTAGCCACCTCCTTTATATTATCTTTTACTAGTATTGAAATCAAATTGTCAAACCAAACTGTCAACCACTTATTTTATCTTTTGCGGTAAAGTTGACTTGTGACCAATTAGTTTACAACAAAAATACCACACAGATGCACTCAGCAGGTAAAGTGGAATTTCTATTCACAAGGCATGTTAGAGCAGTGGAGTCGGGGAGACAGACCTAAAAATGGATTATTTAAGCATAGCATGTGATATGATGATGACATGGAAGGTTCTAAAGAAAAAAATGTTAAAACTCTGAGAAGCAATAGCTTTTATTGCAAGACTTTCCACAGGTGAAAGGCCACATTAGCCTCAGTCATATGTTGTAGGACAAGAACAAGCTATAAAAGAGCGAGAAAACCGTTCTGGGTGAAAAGTCTACACATCTAACACAAATATTGCTGAGTGAGCCTATTAGGACCACTTATCATTCACACCTCTGCCCTGCAGTCACAAAGCAGAAGCAAAAGCAGCAGAGGAAGAAAAATGACCTTCAACACTCCTCTATCAGTAACATGATTCAATAACAATCCATCCTAGAGACATTAATGGAGGAAACCATACTCCTCCTAGTTAGCATAAATGAGTAGAGTAACCCCAGGGTACGAATCCACAACGAATAGAATTAGAAACTCTGTTAAGGAAAATTGATTTGCCTAGTCTTTACTGCTATTATAGGAATACTATTGTATTTTAACATAAAAATTAGTATTTTTTCTATTCCAAAATATTTTTATTCATTTAAAAATATACATTTTAAAATTACAAGTTTCTACTTTTTTTCTCACCGAGCACTGATCTCTCTAAAAATCTTAGAACATAACAAAGATTTTGGATTAATGAAATTTTTCAATCAGGTATAAAGAATTCTGCTACTCTAGAAATTAATGCCCCTTCTACCCACCTGGATTCAATACACTTGGCACATTATACAAGTAAATGTTCATGTACCACTTTTATACACAAGATGTTTATCAGAAAAAAAGTAGCAAATATTATTGTAAATTCATTTCTATTCTGAATTTCATCATTACATAAATTATTAAAAGACCTTCGTGAAGAATAATAGAACTTTTTAAAGGATACTGTGACATAGTACAATGAGCACTGGTTTAGAACCAAAGTTCTTGGCTGTGGACTGTGTAAAAATCATTTTTAAAATTTGTACAATCAAATAACAGTATCCAGAAGTAGTG
Source organism: Hippopotamus amphibius kiboko (assembly GCF_030028045.1). Lineage (NCBI taxonomy): Eukaryota > Metazoa > Chordata > Mammalia > Artiodactyla > Hippopotamidae > Hippopotamus > Hippopotamus amphibius. The sequence goes on from NC_080188.1 coordinate 56,201,428, forward strand.
GTATGGGTTCTTTTGGCTGGGGTAATGCAGAATAGGAAGATGGATGGGAAGGTTGAATAAAACAGCACGAAAGTGATTAAACCATTTCCTTAATTCAATTATTATGAAAACCTGCAGTGTGCTAGGAACAAGTAGTTACATGAATCCGACAAAACCCTTATCCTCAAGTTGCTCCTAGAGCATTTATTTCTTAGGTATACGTGGTGGTGACAGAGTGCAGAGGGGGTGGGGAGGTGATTAGGTAAGGAACAGAATCACCTAAGGATAAAAGGTTATTTCTAATTAATAACTTACTCACAAGATTCTAACATACCCCACACATCACATCAAGAATCATCTCTTATGTAACACACTCGCAGACTTCAACAACAAACTTATGGTTACCAAAGGGGAAAGGTGGGGGCAGGGAAAATTAGGTGGTTGGGGTTAACATATACACACAACTATATATAAAAATAAAGTCAACAAGAACCTGCTGTATAGCACAGGGAACTCTACTCAGTACTCTGAAATAATCTATGTGGGAAAAGAGTCTGAAAAAGAATCAATATATGTGGATGTATAACGGAGTCACTTTGCTGTACACCTGAAACTAATGCAACATTGTAAATCAACCGTAATATAAAATAAAAATTAAAAAAGAGAATCATCTCGTGTCATATAGGTTAAAATCATTAGGTTGAAACTATTTCAATTATATTCACAAACTAAAAAGTCCCTCTTTAGTAACATGATGTGTTTTCAAAGTTTATTTGAGCATTTTCACATATAATATCCTATCTCTTAATACCCTGTTAGATAGGGCATTTCATAGATGAAGGTTACTTGTGACAATTATACCACCAAAACCATCTTGGAATCCATCATTCTTTTTTTCATCTCCACTGCCACTGGAATTCATTTTATCATCATCTTTCATCTCAGCTACCCCACCTGCTTCCTAACTGGTCTTTCTGCTCATAGACACCATCCCACCAGTCAGAAAGAATGGTCTACCTAAAATACATCTGATTAATATTCCCACAGTTAAAAAAAAAAAAGAAAAGAAAAGAAAAGAAAAATATTCCCACAGTTACTCCTGCCTTCAGTGCGGGTGCTCTCTGGGAATAACTTAAAGGTGCTTCCTGACCTGGTCTCTTCCTCGGTCACACTGAATTACCTCACACAGTTCCTCATATTAACTGCAAGAAGTTGTTTCTTCTCCTCTGGCCTTTGAACAGGTTGCTTCCTTTGTTCAGAAGATCCTACTCTTCAACCCCATTTCATTTGGCTAACTCGTGCCCATCCTTTTCGTCCCATTTAAGACTTCTTCCTCCTGAAAAATCTCATCTACCTACCAAAAGATGGGTAATACATTATTCTTTTGGCTTCTGTAGCATCTTGTGCTTCCTTTTCATAGCATTTACCAGAATGGTTAAAATTTCTGATTTACTTGTCTAACAACCCTACTATATTATAAGCAACTAAATAATAGGAACTTGGTGTCTTTACTATTATAATTAACGAATCCTCGATGGCCATATGTAATTGAAGCTCAATAAAAATTTAGGGAATGAAAGAAGTGAACCAATCCAAGGTAGGATGGGGTCTTGAGTCCAGGTCTAATTGTGGATCTGGAGTGGTTTCCATTGTGCTCTACTGTCCCCCTGTATCATGACTTTGGTCTCCACACTCTTTGTAGCTCTTTGTCTTTTCCCATGGCCTAGAATCCCTTGGTTTGAGGAAGCTAGCTTACATGCCACAATATTATAAATGAACTCACTGCAATTCAAATTTTTTGCTTTGCTGGTTGCTAAGCCCTCTATTCGTGGGGGAGCTACTCATTACTTAAGAACCTTTCTGTGAGTGTCTGTGTAAGAATTCTGGCTAGGAACAAACTTTTCTTTGTGATTAAATAGGAGTCACAAGGCAGTGGAACAGGGAACATGAGCAAGCCTGCTTCAGAAAAAGAAGTGGTGACAGATTGCTGTACCATGATGACAGCATTCTGGTGCATATGTCATGAGACAAAGTCACCAAAAATGCTTTCTGCTGGACTTAGTCCAAAATAACAATGTCTTAGATAAGACATTTTCAGAAAAAGTGCCTGCAGCATAACTATTTTATCCCTCACTTCTCTCAGAGGAACATGAAAAGAGTTCGGTTTCAAAAAGCACATAAAGAGGGAAATCAGATCCTCCCTAGAATTAGAAACTGTGGGGAATTTCTTTTGGTTATCAATTAAAAGCATTTTTCATAAACAATAAATTCCTTTCTTTCATAAGATACTGTGGGCCAATATTCCACAAATGACCCTGTGAGTCCCAAATTAAACCTACAGCAAGTTGTAGAGGTGGTTTTTATTATTCTTACGACTGTCTTGCCATTAGAAAGAGACATAATAATTTTATTATAGCACATACTCTGTGGAAGACCATAAACTTTTAATAGACTTATAGAAAGGGAGTGTAACCTTTTCAATATTCTGTCTCATCGTTGGATGAATCCATTCTACCCTCTCCTCACACATAATGGATGCCCCAGGGCCTAAGCAATGCTTCCACACTTGGGAAGGAAATGTTCAGATCCAGCCTTTTCCCTGAATCTGAAGGTTACCATGATTTAGCACTCAAGAATGCTTCCTGGCTACTCTTTCTTTCTGATTCTGCAGCTCCTCAAACTTCCAGTCCATAGACTTTTGATCTTAGGACAGTTCTGATGACATGATGACTGCACCTCTATAGTTTTAATTTAATTTAAAAGTCAAAATAAACATCCTTCAGGTTTAATAACGTTTGTTTTCACATGACCACACATTCATTTTCAGCATCATTAAAGACTGTACTCTCTTCTTATTTCCTCTCTTAGAATGTGAAATTTCTCATTTTACCTCCTAACCTTGATAGCATAACTAACTCTAAGCATGACTTTTGAAACAAGATGGTTGATTAACCTGACCCTGTGATCCCCCCTGCATAGCAAAGAAATCAGGTCTTTTTATCTGTTTTTGCTGTTCATTTGTTTGTTTCACTTTTATGTTGCAATAAACAACATATCCACTTTTTTAGAAAATGGGCAAATAAACAAAAATCTTTGGAGACAAACATGGCAGAGAAAAATGGGTAGTGCAAAGGAAGTCAGTCCTTAATTAGGAGAAACACAATGGAAGCAAGATATGAGGAAAGTTGGACTGGTCATTCTGATGAAATCTGTTCTCCATGCAGAACAATGCCATCATAAAGCTATAAACCCGCCTGACAACCGAAGCCTTGAAAGTTTCATGGCATAAGAAAAGACCTAGCTACTTGAAAAGTAGACACTGGTATTAATTTCTGTTTCTTGAAGAAATGCTTAACTTGCCTAGAATCACAGGAAACTTTTTCATATTTTCAATAAATTTTAAAAGACATAATGAAAATTGGAAGCATAGTGCTTTACATGTACCTGTCCCTTCCCCCTATATCCCCTACCTAAAAAAAGGAGAATCTTTATAAATGAAAGGGTCTTCCCTACAAACAAAAAATCACCTCAAGGAAATAACCTGAGATTTTCTAAGAAGTGCATTAGCTCTTTTGGTTTTCTGATAGCCAACTCTAACAGTCAACTACACATTTTTGTGGCCCCCTCATCCAAAACTTTTTGTATCGGACTAGTGTTTCTTAAAATATTAGGAATTAACTTTGGAGATAAAAGCTCTAAAAATCTCATAAAGCCCATGAACTATATCCCTAGAAAGATGTAAACACATAATTATAGGCATATAATTTCATATAATGTCAGTATGTTTTTCACCAGCCCTCAGAGGCTCATCCAAGGAACCCCTAGGGGTAAATGAATGCCAGAATAAGAGAGTTTAGTGCTAGATCATGAGCTTGGCAAGGTAGGGAAGTGTTTCCCTCATTTGTACATCTTTAACTCTGGAACAGTGCTACCCGGGAAAAATAACAATTTGTTACGCTGAATTGTGCATGATGGGTGTGTGCGTATTGGGGGATTTTTTAAAAAGGAGAATATACTTTTAAAAAGTTCATCATACAGTTAAACCTCACTGAATCTGGTAAAATGGGACAAAGAAAAACATTTTAAGTAGCAAACTAAAGCAGATTTAGAAACTTGAACAGGGCTACCCACCAAATAAGCATTACTCCTAAGAACAGAACAGAGGTGGCCATTAAATTACAAGGTTTATATATACTAATTAATATGTGGGCCTTGCAGAAAATATCATCACCTCTGCAGAACAGTATCAGTTTATTTATCAATAAAGGTTCTATATTGAAAACACTCATAATGATACGAGGGTGGGCAGGAATGCTTTAGAGCTACCCTTGAACTCATATACATAGTACTTTAGAGGCGATTCTTCTAGGACAGACATAAAACTGTAGAGAGGGAACAGTCTAATTTGATTATTTTAGCAACATTGCAGGTAGGCAAACAAGGCAGGAATGCAAATTACCAAGTAAGTTATGTTTCCTAGAGATTAGCCATTTTTATGACTTCTACTTATCTCTAGGCAAAGCTGTCCAACAGAGATTCTCTCTTCTGACCGACCTTTCTTTTCTTCTCTTTAGTCTTTCTCTTACTACAAAATTTGGTATGTTTTCACTGACAGAAAACCTTACAAGGTACAATATTGACTTCTTTGCTTACCTCTTAGGAGCAGCTCTGAAAGCAGAAAGCATTACTTGTTTTGGGTTTTTTTTTTCCCCTCTCACAGCTTGTGAATTATACTATTTTGTGGCATCTTAGATGCCGCAATGAATAAGCTCTTTCTTTCCAGGATGAAAATATTAAGAAAATAAAACACACTCTCACAAATACCTATTCTCTGAGTGAAGTGGGTGGATCTCACAATAACTAGACGTCATCTAAGAGAAAAGAAAAAAAATCATAGATTTGGGAGAACCTGACAGGACATTATAACTCAGGCTTTCAGAGAACACCAACTGTGGAATGTTCTAGAAAAACAATTTCTGTTTCCTTCCCACACTTTTAAAAGAATTCTCCTTCAGTGGTCTATTCAAGGGATTAACAATATTCACTGCCTAAAGGGCTCAAGGTAATATATGAAAAGAAAAACCTGATCATAGCCTCTACCAGTCAGCAAAACAGGTATCTCCTGAGAACGAACTATTCCACTACTCCAGTTTTAACACTTGAGAACCATATATGTTCAGTGAAATCTGAATATCCCAATGATTTTAAATCAAGAAGATCATTCTTCAGTAGAACCATTTGCTAAAATTAGAGACAAATGAGTTAATGTTTGAGTGGGTACATGTTCTTCTTATAAGTCATGTAGGGAAGGGGGGCACCAAAAGCAGGTGGCTAAATCTATCTACAACAAACATTTTGACAAGCTCCCACCAACATGGCATCAAAACAATCCCAATGTGATTCAAAAGGCATCTTCACTTTAACAGCTGAGGCACTGGGCATATGAACTGTAATGTAAGTTATATTTTTCTCTAGAAGGCAATTAGTAAACTGCTCACATTTTGCTGCTGAAAAGAATACATCAGCAGGAACAGATGGAAATTTAGAATTCCACAAACAGCAGATATTAGGAATTAGAGACATCGATTTCACTTTCACCAAGCAAATGAGAATCAAAAAATACAAATTGCCCTTTCTATAATTAAACACATAATTGGGGTGCATCAAATTCATATCCATTGTAGCTCATGTTTCTTTCTACTTATTTCTAAATTTATATACATTCTGAATATAATAAACCTACTTAGAGCTCATCTCCACACTAAAAGGGTCTTCTGTGACAGATAGATGGCACTAAACTATTTCTCAAATTAAGCCTGCCAGGGAGTCGTACTAGCTTTTTCTCAGCATGATGCATGCTGCAATAAGAAGAAATCATAAGACTCAAAGAGGTAGTCCTTGTGTCAGGACAGATGGAGAGAGCAGCTGAGAGAGGGATTCAGCCAGTTTATTAACTCTGTGTGAGTAGAACAAATCATATTCAAAAGAATTCAGAGGAACATTTAGTCTGAAAAGGGAATTTAAATGATGGCAATTTTAGAATAGGAAGAATAGAATAATAATGTTTCACCTTACAACAACACTCTTAGTCTTCCCAACTCCTAATAGCAAAAGGTCACTGGAGACCTGCATCCCAATTATAGACCAGACTAGTGATAAACACTTGGGAAACATTTAGACTGATTGTCAAATTTAAAACACTTAATGAACGCTATAACATACTGTGGAAATGAAATTCATGCTATTAACTGGGTAGTTAGTCCTACTTGTGAAAATATTTAAGAGCACTTACTTATAATTTTTGATATTCTTAAAATGCTAGAAAAAAAATCTGAGAAAAAAAATTTTTTTTTTGAGAATAATTTTCTTTACACAGGCTCTGTGTAGGACTTTCCTGGAAAACTCAATTTATGTGCTTTATCACATATAGTGGTATATTTAGTTGCAAATATGAAAAGAAAAAACCCCTTATAAGTTTTTGAAATTTTAATCCAAGGGAAAAAAGTATAATTGAAATGATCTAAAGAAAAGTAAATGGACTTTTTTTTCTTACTAAAAGTGAGTATGCCTAACATCAAGAAGCAAACTGGTAATAAGATCACTAGTAAAGTCCCAGGTCATTCTCAGAGACGTAGCACCATCTAGTCTCTTTTGCTTTAATGAAAAGCAATGAAGGATTTTTACGCATTAAAAGTTAAGAGAAACTAGTTTTCTTATTATTCTAGTGATATAGACTTTTTCTTCCCCAATAAATATTTCAGATTACCCCCAAAAAAATTATTAAATAATGTAAATGTTGCAGGTTATGTTCATTTAAATATTTAAAAGTTCTTTTTTTACAGTTTGAGAATTTCTATTAAATTTTGTATAATAAACTTCATTTCCAAACTGGCTTCCTTCTCAGGCACACTAAAGGCAAACAAAAATAACATCTATTAGCCTTTTAAGCATGTGTCTATATTCCCTGGGGAAAATCAGCAAACAAAAGCAGTAGTTTCTGAATTTCAGATTGATTACTTATTCAGAAGCTATCTTGAGGACATGGCCTAACCTTTTGATGTTACTCACCAAAGGGAAATAATTACAAAGACTTTAATCCCCTTTCCTCTCAATGGGAGAGATACAGCCTATACAGAGAGTTGTTTTCTTTTATAACTCATTTAAATAATCTCTTCTAGATACTTCATGATTAATGGTGTTAGACTCACTGACTTAATAAAGAGATTATAAAATATTTGAAGCAAGCACATACACCTTTTATTCAGTGGTTTATCACCAAAACATAAACTACTGAGGGACTGTTTGAACACCAGATGTATCAAGTTCATATTCATGGCGGCTCATATTTTTTCTCATTCCTAAATTTATATTCATTCTGAGTCTAGCAGAATGTATTTAATACATTTATAATTGAATATATTTATAAGCCTTTTCTTTACCACATTGTTTTAGGAACTTATGGACTCAAGAGAATTCAGTAAAAGATAATTGGTTAAACCATAGTTAGTGAAGATAAAGATAATACAAACAATAACTCATTCATGCAGTAGGTAACATAGCAAGTTAACACATGATATTCATAATTAAGTAATATTCGCTTTTACTATAAAAATATATTCAGGAGAACTAGAAGTAGAAAATGAGCATAATTTCCCACCATCACCCTCAATCACTTGAATTTTGTATGAAGGCCCTGGATAGTCAATATTTATAGATGAATCTTTAAACTACACATGAAGTCTTTACTTACTATGCCAACTTCAGGATTCTTTGATTATTCAATAATAATCTATGCATTTCAGTTACTAAAACGTGGTCAGGAAACTGATTTATATTTAAAGCTTAATAGTTTTTTTTAATATCATAGAGATAGATTATCATAATTTACTAAAAATAATTCAAAACAATTGACGTACATCTGGTTAAGGATTAGAAGATAATCATTGCAATTTAGTCATAACTGAGAAACATTAAGAGGGACAATTATTACAGATTCTTCTTACATTCAGAATCCTATATACAAAACAAGTTAAATAGTCAAATAAGATGGATAACCCACATTTGGAGGAATTTATGTCCAGAGATAATAAGTTACAAAATTCCCAATCAATAAACAATTTCCATTAGCTATTAACTGACTAAATATATTCAAGAGAATTAGAAGATCAGTAAAAGCAGGAAACTTGTTTTTTGTTTTAAACTCACCGCTGAATCACCAGCACCTAGGTCAATGTGGGACACAGTTTGGGTTTAATAAACATTTACAGAGTGAATGATTAAATATTAAGTTGTTAATAAATAATCAAAAGCTACATGACTAGCGCTGTAGGAGCTGGATAAAGAAAGAGAAAAGGCTAACGAGAGAAGGAAAGACAAAGAAGGAAGAAATAACAAAGAGGTGAGTGAGAAGAAAGAATGACAGAGGTCTTTTCTGGTGTGTTTTACCTACTTGGCAGCAGGAGAGGAGAATGAAAGCAACCTAAAGGAAAACAGGTGGCTGAATCCCTCATTCCCCCATGCACGTGTTGTCCAGCATCAGCACCACAAGCTGTAGGCTCCTCACCAACCGTACAACAAACAACTGAAAAAGTGACACCAACATACAAAAGGAAGTACACACGTTCCACTGAAAACCCAATGAGAAGTGCTCTCGTGCCGAGACTATCAGGTTGGCATTTCTTACCAAGAAATCACAAGATACTTGAGGAAATGAAATAATTATTAGGAGTTCTAAGGGGTAAGGCTTACTTCACTACTACCCCGTGAGGTCCCTGAGCACCTACCTCTTCCAACCTTCAGAGTCTTCTCCTCTCCAGATTAAGTGTGCCTAATCATTGGTTACTTTAATTTTACTCAGCCAGGGGTTTTAGAGCTGCAAATGAGGAAAGAATGAATAGGTGAGTGCCTGTCCTGTCCGGGGCCTATTTGCCCATGGATACAGTCCTCACCTTTCCTTCATTTGCTCTGTGTCTCAGGGGCTGGCCCTGTGGACTGCATTTCCCAGGCTCACCTATGAGCTGGTTTAGGGCTGGTCTCAGCCAAGAGGAGGGAGACACCACTAGGAGGTGGGGGCAGTGGGGAGAAGCCAGGCCATTTCTCCCCATTGCTCTTGCCAGACACAGCTGTATCTCCTCTGTGCCTATTACCTAGCTCCCACTGGACAGGCCATCACTACCCACTCCTGGAGTCCAGTAAACCGTCTCCCCTCTCTAGGCTTCCTACTGTTGCTAATCTCTGGGTTGTTCCAAGAGTATCTGCTCTTGACTTTTGCACTGCAATCAGAAAACATTCTTAGCTTTGCCACTGTTTAAATGCCCTCTAGGGTGGTATCTGTTCAGACCTCTGACCTTAGACTACTTGTCTCTCCTGAACTTATCTGCCTGCCCTATATAATTTGTCCACATCTCAGAGTCAGCCCTCATTCTGGATTGCTCAGACCAAGCTCTGGAACCTTTGCTACTATGACCACAGGCTTCTGATTCTCTTCTCAATGCTTTCTAATTCTACACCTAGCCCTATTCTACTCTCCTCATCGTGATTTCTGAACCCGTGTCCCTGTCACTGTTCACAGTTATAGAGCTGATATTCTGAATGTTGATATTGGCTAAATTGCAGCACAAAACCATTCTATAATGATCTTCAAGCTCTCATGTAAGATTTACCTTGAACATATTTCCAGACATACACAACAGTAAAATTTACATATTTATGTCACAAGAGAATTGAAAATAGTGTGTATTTCCTGCATGGTTGGTCATCCTTTCCATGTGCTCACTTTGGTAATGACCAATAAGATACAAAGGCAGACAAGAAGATAACCAAAATAATGTCAGAGAGTAAGTCTGCTCAAAAGGCATGAAATCTATGATGGCCTTGCAATAAAAGAACTTGTAATAGCCCGGTTAGCTTGTTCTCATAAATTATTCTACTGTTGGCAAAAAATAATATAATCCCTAAAGCAATGAAACAGTACATATTAATAACAATAAAACATTTAAGACTCTATTAATTACCTTATGTTATAAACAGGCAGTAAATATGTAACATTACTGACTATTCTGGGCTTACATCTCCTAAGTGCTTATTTTAATTGAACTTCAGCACTAATACATGTAATTGTTACTCTCTTTCCCAGGTTACTCTCTCACTGGGAAGCTGAACACCAGATTGTTTAACTCAAGGTCTATATGGGTAGATTAAATTCCCACCCAGTCTTGTCCCAATTCCCAAATTAATCTTGAAATGGGTAAGAAATAATAAACAACTCGAGGATGTAAGATGCCTTAGAGGACTGGGGCAGGGAGGGTGGGGGGGACTCGAGGGGGGGGCGTCAAGGAAGGGAGGGAATATGGGGATATGTGTATAAAAACAGTTGATTGAACCTGGTGTACCCCCCCAAAAAAAAAAAAAAAAAAAAAAGAAATAATAAACAAGCTCAGCACTGGCCTTGCTTCCCTAATCACACTCCACCCAAACTGATTGGATTAGTCACAGCTTTTCCCCTTGGAATCTATGTGGATGGCCTGTGTACCTGCATTCCCAACCGCACATTCCCAGCCTCTCTCTCCGTTCCAGCCTTAGGTGTGGCCCATGTTCCAAGCCTCTCTTCTCGCATCCTCTCCTGAGTAACTTTGACTCAGTCACCATACGGAAGATCCTAGGTTGCCTGCCACCCCTCCTCTGCACTCTCAAGTATTATATCTGGGGCTCGCCAACTGGAGGATGGATTCTCAGATACCAGCTGCCAGACTCACTCAACCTGCCCCTTTGTCCAGATTCCCAGAGTAATGTTTTGACCATTTAGGACTGTATCTTGGCCTCTCTGAGACAGAGCCTTCCAGCAGTGGACCTGATCACTGCTGGCCATGAGCTTAGCCCGCAGTACCAGTCCCACCTTAGACAGTGGTTCCTGTGTGAGGTCTGGAGCCTTCCTTTTTATCATGAACTGAGAAACAAAGAAATGTCTTTCTCTAACCCCCGAAGTTTTCAATTGGCTTCCTTATGGTGATTACCTTGAGTTTTGATATCTTTGGTTTGGTGATTGAGCACCTCTCCTCCTGTTCCCTCTCCCCCTCCCTCCCCATCTCCCTCTCCCACCCCCAGGGAGGCACAGCAACTACAGAAGCCCTTAGTAAGGCTCCTGTACTCAGGACCTCTCACTGGCTGCTCAGGAGCTTCTAAAAAAATAAACTATGTTTTAAAAAGTGGTCACATTTCATATTCTTCTTAAATTTCCTTTTTATATGCCCTGAGACATAGTTAATCAACTCCTCCTCAGCTTGCAGTTCACAAAAATCCTCCTAAAGTGTGTCCATACCCCTACTCTCAGGGGTTGCGGGGTGAGAAGCCACCCTGTATCCGGGTGTCTAAACTCAAGAATCTGCTAAGAAACAAGGCAACTGATCCTCACTGTTTTCGTATTTCCCTGCAACAGAGCACAGAGAATATGTTTGAGTTTATTCCCTCAAATAGCCCTGATTATAAGCTAGTTTCTTAAAGAAAGTTTTAGTGAGGATTTGTGAACAATATCACTTGTCTTTATTTTGGTTTAAATTAACGGGACTGGATTCTCTTACATTTGGCAAGGTAGATGCATCAGCAAAAAAAGAACCAACATCTTAAAGTCTTGCAGAAGCTAGATAAATTTTAGTGATTTTTTTAAATGCAGAGTATTTCTACAGTTTCTTGGCCAGCTGGTCTTTTTCACTAAATACATCTATCTTTCCTAACATCAAAATGTAGTAAAGGCTTGCGTGTAAAAGTCATAATAGTAATAGTAATGATTATGAGAATAATAACTTATGGTCTCTGCTGGCTGCCGAGTACTGTACACAGTACTTTATGTGCATTAACTCTTTACATTCTCAGAAGAACACTAGGCAGTATGATTGTTTCCTAATCTTAATTAAGAAAACTGAGTTGAGGAAATGTTAAGAAAATTGACCTAGCCCAGCTAGTAAGTGGCAGAACAGAAATTTAAACCTAACCAATCTTTCCATACCTTGACAATGCATACAACTCAATAAACTACATTTGTGTATGATATTATACTCTTCTTGATGAATACTGAAACAGAGTTAGAATACTTCCCAATTGTTTCATGAAAAAGCATTGATATGAAATGTGGCCTTTATATTCAGGTACATACTTCTGTTGCTCTGAACATTATTTGAATAAAAGCTTGCTAATAATTTGAGCAGCTCTAACTTCAAAATTGATGTCCTATTACATTAATAGATGAATATTAACCTTGACATTCAGCTTTTTACATTTTCAACTTCATTGGTACATGAATAATTTTCTCTCTTAGAGTTATGACAGCTTTCATATGCTCTTCTCTTTTCATTTTGGTACTTTGGCACTTTTGGAAACATCTGATAAGATAGCTTGTAGTATGATTAACAGATTAGTACACTTAGCATTTCTCTACTATTTATTTTTCTTGAAGATATCACATTTTCTTGCAGTTTCTCCTTTTCCCTCTCCACTTGCCTCTATTTTCTTCCAAAGAAACTTATTTTGATAATATTGAAATGGTTGAGGAAAAGATTCTAGCCATATAAGTACCCTAAATTTTATCTTTCTATCCTTCAAAGGAATTTTTCAGAAAAAGTTAAAATTAAGTTAAAAACCCATTCATAGGGCTTCCTAGGTGGCACAGTGGTTAAGAATCCACCTGCCAATGCAGGGGACCTGGGTTCGAGCCCTGCTCCAGGACTATCCCACATGCTGCGGAGCAACTAAGCCCATGTGCCACAGCTATTGAGCCTGCACTTTAAAGCCTGTGAGCCACAACTATTGAGCCCGTGTGCTACAACTACTGATGCCCATATGCCTAGAGCCTATGCTCCGCAACAAGAGAAGCCACGGCAATGAGGAGCCTGTGCACCACAATGAAGAGTAGTCCCCACTCACCGCAAGTAGAGAAAGCCCATGTGCAGCAACGAAGACCCAACACAGCCAATAAATAAATTAATTTTAAAAAGAAATGAAGTGGATTCTTTAAACATTTAGAAAACAAATTTATTAAAAAATATCCCATTGATACTATTCATTAATATGTGGTTATAGATTCTAAAGAACTGTCTGTTTTACAGGCAACATGATTACAAGCAAATTACAAATGCAGACTCTATGACCTCAATTAAGCTCTAGGTCACAATCCATTAGAAACAGATTATACATATTACATTAGATGTAAGGAAAAATACATATGCCGCATGATTTGAAACATCAAAATAAATGAGCAATAATTTCAAATAATTCGTCTAAAATTTTTATCAGCATAACCTCAAAAATCATCAGAGAAAAAATTCCTATGCTTAATTTTCACATACAGATACATCGTACTTTCTCTTACCTATTTCATTATTTCACTCTACCCCGGGAACATCTTTGAAGCATTTTCCGAGAATGAGGGACTGGAAGAGATTCTAGTTTTTAGTTGTAAGAATATTAGTTTTTCAGTTTTAAGAGTATTAGAATTAAACTCAGAAATAATTAATTTTAGGGACTTTATTTCGTAAGAATCAAATCGAGTGACTAAAAATTAATTGAAAGCAAATTAAAATTTCAGCGTCATTGTAAAACTGCTTAAGAGAGCTGATCTTAAGAAAACGTTATGAAAGACTGTTATACCTCAGTTTCCACACAGGAGAGTCATTTATCACTAAACTGTTTTCTCTGAAAGTTTTGAATGCTTAAGACCTGGGTTATTATGAAAAGTGCTTTTTGAATATTATGCCTAATATAAAGTTTGATTCTACCTGATCTTCATTCCCATCTGTCAACTCTCACTTCTCCGGTGAAGAATGAAGGGATGAGAATTAACGTCAGCCTTGAATGTAGCATCTCTGACATGGGCAAGCACTCAATGAAGCAGAGGAAAAGAAGCCAAAGCAACGCAAGAATTGGCTGGCCAAGAATATCTTGGGTTACAGAGAAATTCACAAGAAAACAAACAAATAAAAAGAGGGACGGAAGGACATTCCTATTAGGAGGCCTACGGGACACACATGGTCAAAACAAGAGCCCTGTGCCCTGAGCAGCCCTGGCTCCACACAGAGAAAGGGGAAAGGTGGACTTATAAGAAAGTGATTAAAGAGAAGATAGCAAATGTTTGAAAAATAATTTAAAAATTGAAAAGAGTTATGCTTCTGAGAAGATTTTTAAACTATGTCTGGATAGAAAATATGGAGATATATCTAACTATGGTAGTCAATTTAGAACCAACCTGAAATAGTGTTCTTATTGGAATACCCAATTTTTCTCATCTAATTTATGCAAGGTTTCACAAAGGCACCAATGGCCTAGTAAAAGCTTTATAATCTAAATGTTCTTAGTATCACACATTACTAAAGGAAGGCATCTTATCAGGATAGGGTAAAAAGACTTATCCTCTATTACATTTTCTGTTACTTAGTTTGCATCAGGAGAGGCTGATAATTAAACATAAAGGAAGAGACGCCAGTGGTCTAAACACTTTAACAAAAACTAATGGAAGTGTTTCATGGACAGCCAAGGTTTCTTGGACTAAATTACCATCTCTCATACGAAATCCTAGAAAAAGAAATGCAACTCAAAACACAGATTGAAGAAAATAACTTTTAGAAGGAAAGATAATGGCTTTATGACTTAGGAATTTTATGATGGTCCTTTGAGTATTCTTTTGGATTCTAATTCTCTTTCAGTTCATACCATGGATACCCAGTTACTATGATTTGTTTGTGGAAGGAAAATAAAATAAGCCTAAGACTTACCGCCTCCACTTCAGCAGGATCATACCAGACATTGATGTACGGATGCTGTAAGGCGTCGTCCACTGATATCCTTTTTGCTGGGTCAATCACTAGCATCTTTGACAACAAGTCCCTGGCTTGGCTGGCTGAAATGATGAATGAGAAAAAAATTAGTAATGTTTTGATTTTGGCAAGGAAATTTTTTGGAGGGAGAAAAAATTTAAAAAAAAACTCAACAAAAATCAACTAGCACCTTCCGTCCAAATGTCAGGTAACTTCACCAAGTGGTTAGGGAAATGCAAAATGAAATGATATATTTTTTATCCATCAAATTTGCAAAAATAAAAGATGGCATAATATCCCGAACTCCAGGTAATTTCATTCATGTTGGTGGCAGTGTAAGTTGAAAATCATTTTTTAGAGGGCGATTTGGCAGTATCTATCAACATTTTAAGTGTGAATACCTTACGGACCCACAGCTCCACTTCTAGGTATACGGCCTAGAGAAACAATTGACATGGTCATAAAAAGCATACAGAAAGGATGTTCACTGCAGCATTGGTCAAGGATCAAAACACTTTAAACGATCTAAATGTCTACTTAAAGAGCAACTAAGTGAGCCATGGTACAACTGTTTTGGCATTTTAAAAGAATAAGGTAGATCTATAAGTACTCACATGGATGTGGTGTTAAGTGAAAAAAAAATTTGCAGAATGATCTATAGATCCTGATGCCATTGTATAAAACTGTCCCTTCCCAATAAAACAACAAACGTTTCCTTCTGTCTGTATTTATGTATATAAATGCATAGAAAAGGTCTGCAAGTATAATCAACAAACTGAAAATCACAGTTACCTCTGAGGAGAAGAAAATATGCATGTGTGTTGCTTGCATAATTAAAAATAAATTTAAAAGAATGATATTTTTAGAAAGGAAACAAAATGAGTGTACACCCATCATTTTAAAACTTTTCTGATCTGGGAAAAAAGATAAAGCAGTGTCTATAAGGAAGCAAGGAGGTCAGGGGTGACTTTTTGAAGATGGGAGAGATGATGAGAACTTTAACGGGAGCAGAAGCATCAAGGATTGAGAGGAGGGGACAGATTTGAGAGAAAGAATCCACAAGACTTAGTAACCAAATTGATGTGGGAGATGTTCAGTTTATAAAATATACATTGTCTACTGCGTGCCAGGTACAGTGTGAGATGCTAGGGATATAAAAAAATTACACAGTGATAATCACTGAGTGTATTTATTTAATAACATTGCTAAAGAACACTCTAAAAATCTCTGAAAATACATAAAATTGTAAAGAAAATACAGTTCCAAACTGGTCTGGAAGTTTTTACGGTGAAAATATTCAATTTATTCCAAACATATGGTAAAACTTCAAATTAAAGAAAGCAAAATCTAAATTGGTTTGTTAAATCAGAAAAAAGGCAATGTGTTTGAATCCATGAATATGTATCAATTTTAATTATCATTTTTTTCTGATTATTAAGGAAATAGGGGCTAATTATAGAAAATTTGAAAATCACATAAAATATAAAATCCAGAAAAACTAACCTTCCCCACAGGCAATCACTCTCGTTATTAATGTATTCTCTTCTAGATTTTTGTATTTTTTCATAATTTTGATTATACTACAATTAAAATGTAGCAATCTATCACATCTACAGCATTAGTATTTCTTGTGTTGTTACATTTTAATAAAATACTTTTTATATATTTATTTATACTAATTACATATTTATAAAAATCACTAGTTAAATTAGACTGGAAGATTTTTTTATTTCTATTAGTCATTTTTCTGGGGATCTAAATTCTAGAAATTTAATTTCTGTTGCTTCCAAACTGACACTCTGAAGTTCACAAGAGTAACAAAAGTACAGAAATATACATTAATTTGCAATATTTAATCTCTCATTGTTAATGACCCCATTATGATCCAACAGGACGGCATTTGTTTACTTCATTGGTTCAAGGATCTCTTTGATTTGTAACTGATCTCATACCCAGACTCACACAGTCCCAGAGGTTCTCCCATCAAACCCACCCATGTTTCTGCTCTCAGGGTGGGGACTGGAGTGGTCTGCTCATCAACAGGTGCGTGAACTACAGTAATACCAAACCACCTTACTAAGAAACAATGATCAATACTGCTTGTAGGGAACAAAATGAGGAAGAGGAAAAGGCTTTAATTCCTCATTTTTCATTCTTTCATTTGTAAGTAAACATCTTATACTCTTCAGTAAACAGAATAAATTCTTCCCTTTGATTAGTTGTATAATTCTTTATAATTTGTTGATTTTATATTACAATTATAATTTAATAATCATAAATATGTAAACTAGTTTTTTAAATTTTTTAATTTTTTAATAATTTTTAAAGTTTACTTTCCATTTACAGTTATTACAAAATATTGGCTATATTCCTCATGTTGTACGATACATCCTTGAGCCCTACACCCACTAGTTTGTACCTCCCACTTCCCACCCCTATATTTCTACCCCCCCACACTAGTAACCACTAGTTTGTTCTGTTTAGCTGTGAGTCTGCTTCTTTTTTGTTATATTCACTAGTTTGTTGTATTTTTTAGATTCCACATATAAATGATATCATACAATATACGCTTTTCTCTGTCCGACTATTTCACCCAGCTTAATGTCCTCCAAGTCCACCCATGTTGCTACAAATCACAAAATTTCATTCTTTTTTACAGCTTAGTAGTATTCCATTTTGTGTGTGTGTGTGTGTATCACATCTTCTAGTTTATTATTTGCAAAAGTAAAATAATTGTAGAAGTTCAAATTGAATTAAAAAGCCAAAAAAATCAATAAAGTTGAAATGATATCATGAAGCGTGGTATTTTACTTAATAGTTTCTCTACAAGTGCTGGCATTATCTCAGATAATTTAATCAGGGCTTTGTGGTCGCTATATTGTTACAGTGTAAGTATCCTAATAGGAAGGGGTTACTTTTGCCTGACATGTCAATTAGCATTATAAAGACATATATTCTTCAAAATCTCTACCTGGGGCATTAGCTCTTCTTCAATCTGCACATAGCCGATGTTGCTCTTAAAAGCAGTAGATTTAGTAATAATTTAGTCTGTTGTCATTCAGACAGCCAGTAGAGGTAGCTAAAGGAAGAAACCGAACTGTGCAACAAAAGTGTCACAAACACAGAAACAATGCTGTACATTTAAAACCCACCAGATAAAAGTTTGGAGGAAATAATAAGACCCTGGGAAGTTGCAGCACTGCATTTCAGTTTTTCCATCTAAGTCTATATTAGCTATAAATTAAGTCTGTAAGTTAAATCTGTAGCTAATTAATTGTCCACTGAACATCTGGGGTAAAATTTCACAAGCATATGTCCTTTTTTGGGATAATGTATAGATCCATCTAAAATAATAATTATATTATTAATAAACATTTATTATTATTTTTATATGTAACAGTTACTGAGCATTTACTGTGAGTCAGGCACCATTCTAAGTGTTTGACAAATTAGTCAACTAATCCTCCCAATGACCCTATAAGGTAGATACTTTCTACCTACATTTGTGAAAGCAGGTACAGAAACATTAGATAACTGGCCCAAGTTCACACAGATTTTAAGGGACAAGATTTTCCCACCAGCGAAAGAAAATCAAATTTGCTTCAAAATCACATTCTCTAAAATGTCCTAAGTTAAACTAAGAATTAACATATTATTTATACTATACTTTATACATTGCCAAATTTATTCAATCCTATAACTAAGGCACTGTGATCCCTGTTTTGTTGGTGAAGAAATTAAGATTTGTTACTAAAGTTCATAACTGCAGACATAGTAGTAGAAAATTACTTATTAATGAAAGTGTTTATATTGAATACAAAAAGTGTAAGTAAAAATCTCATTGTCACTCTAAAATGAAAAAATGGTGGCTAAGCATTCTGTAAAATACAAATAAAACTCAAACATCTATAGCTCTAAGATTTGACAGCTAAAAACCTGTGTTGAAAATATTTTTGAGGTAATAAAAAGAACTGGAACAATTATTTCAATGTATATCACGTTGGTCTTTTAGAGTTAACACAGCAAAACAATTTTAAGATTCTGCATAAGCCCCACGAAACAGTTTAACCTGCACCAGTCACACACTTTATTACTAACCTTCTCTCTGAATATCCAGGCAATTTTCAAATCCTTGGCTTCTCCCCCTTTGTAAGGAAGATCTTTTAAAAATACCTCTCCTTAAATTGAGGTAGTTCAAGTTAAAGAAATATGTCTCTATGGTTTGCCCATCACCGACACAGTGGTTCTGAAGTTGTTCCTGAGGGGCTTACCTTTGAGTTTATTGTGCTCAGAGTCCGCTGGGAAGAGGGAATCTGGAAAGAGCTTGGGGAAGGTGAGTCCTGCATACTTGGGCCGATTCTCCACATAGTTTCTTACTGTGGGTTGCAATTTCTTCATGAACTCTGGACATGGTGTTCCTAGTTGCTCAATTACCTTGTTCCACTGGTCAATATCTGAGAATTGAATAGTTAAGGGCAAAAACAAGTGCAGACCACCAGCTCTTGCCTTTCACTAGCTGGGAGACTAACTGCTTCTCAGAATCCTGAGCAGTCATCAACACAAATGGAGTTTTAATAAACAACAAAGGACAAAAATATAAAATCAGACTGTTAGGCAGTGAATCCTCTTGGAATTTTAAATTCATTTTTGAAACATATACACTTTTGGGGAATAAGCATTACTTAACAAAATAAAATATCATGAAATAGTCTTTGGGTTGTAAAGACGAAAAGGTATTTAAATAACACAAGATTTCTTCTATTGAGCTAAATTTCTACATAACCATGTGATTTGGAAGAGAAAAAATATAATGACACAGAATAATATTGTCCTGAAATTACTTCAGCCATTTATTTTCTAAAAATGACAAATGCACAAATATTTTATAAGATTTATTTATATTTTTCTTAAATTCTCTTTAAGATTTTTTTTTCCATTCTCTGTCAAATGGGAAATTTCCTTATCTGCTATTTCTCACTCATATGCATTACCAATAGTATCAATATAATTTTTGAAAATCCACTAATTCTTTACCAAAGACTTAAAAAAATTCTATTTATCAAAGTGCAGTTTCATACCTATTTTCTTACTTCTGATAATAGTGCCCTATATCCCTGAATATTGGGGATGTGAGGGTAAACATAGGATGTTCAATTTAAGACAACAGATTTCAACCAAGTACATGTGTTTCAAAAGCATGTTAAGCATGGGGAATTCTGCAAGAAAAATATTACCTCTCCATGAAAGTTAATCCTTTCCAAAACTTGGGGGTCTTTGACAGACATACCCACTGATTGAGATTTTCTTTTTCATCTATCATTGATATTTGGTACATCAGAGCCTTGAAAAAGATGATACTAACTATGAAAACTCTGAAGAGCCAACTGGAAGAAGTTAATTTCAAACAGATTTCCTTGCCTTGTGTCAATGAATGATGGAGGCCTTAGAAATTCTTAAATCCAATAAAACAAGCAATGTTCTCTCCTATGTTGTTTATTCTACAACTCTATCTTTAGTGTAAAGTTAATTCATTTCTGCTAATGTGATCTGTGACAGTTCAGGGAACTTTACTGTAATATTACTTAACTGAGATTTGTAAAATTTTTACCCCAAGTGTTACATAGGCTTGAACTAAAAAAGATGGGCAGTCCTGACAAAAGGCAAAATTAACTACATTCAATAAAAATAAATATATAATGCAAACAATGTATATAGGTGATTGCACAAAGGTAAAATCCAGCTAATTTGCAAAGTCTCTTCTATTTCCCTTATAATCCAGCTGAATAAAACTTAAATTATTACATATCCTCTCAGTTATTGAGGTGAAAAAATATATGATTGTGTAATATTAAGAAATGAAGTAAGGATGGGAAAAACTGAAGAATATTCCTTTAGGAAATGATAGGAATAATTAAACAAGAATGGTTTCAGTAAAATTCATCTAAATTACCATGTGCATGAGAATATAGTAGTAAGTGAGAATCATTAGAAATAAACTAAAAATATTGCAAAAGATTAGAGTTAAAAGTTACTCTTAGACAAAAACTTATGTTAGTAATATGGATATAGGTAAGCTAGAATTACTTAGATATATTTAAATAGAAAACATTAATACAGTTAAATAAATCTCAGTGCTTACACTGTAAATTATGAAAAGAGATCTACTCTTTAATACAGTTATCATGCCCTAACAAGTCATCATTTAATCATTGGTCAAACTTCTTTAGAATTCTAAAGATTTGATGTCAAACTAAAAATAAGGGCAAAGAATCTGTCAGATTTTCTGTAAAGGAGTCTGTTAACAAAGTTGGCAAAATACTCCCAACACACTATTATAGTTACATTTAGCTAGTAATATACAGTTATTTAGTTAAAAAATGGTTGCTTTTAAAGTAATGTTCCCAAAACAATTACATGGTATTTTTATGGAAGAGTTTAAGGAGAGTCAAATATTCTGGAATTAAACAAGAACTATTAAAATGTTTCTTATTACAAGTTATAATTAAAGTCTATAGAAGCACTCAGTACATCTTCCTACCTTAAACTTTTTTTTAGATGAAACACTATTGTGGTCCTTGATGTAATGGTTTACAAAAAGAAGGGAGGCAAGAATCTCTATTATTGATAATGAAATAATTGAATATTTTAACTGCAAATATGTGGTACAGTCATCTTTAAAATTGTGTGCCTCTATTTTAACCAATCCATTTCAGGTTCCTTCTTCCCACAAACTTGACTAGTATATTTAAGTGGTAAGTACTTGTTTTCCAGATGTTCACGGGATTGCAACATAAACAACTACATCCACTATCCTTAATTAACCACATGATTTTTCTTTATAATCATAATTAACCAAAGATAAGCCAAGACTGGAAGTAATGTCTTCTGGCTCCAAATCCATTGTTTGTTCTAAGGATTCCAGTAAGAAAAAGGGCAAGTTTGGAACTGATATGTTAAAAATTGCTTTAATTTGACCATAAAATTGATGGTATGTTTGTCACAGGCAATTGCTCTTAACGCCTTTGAAACTGTTTACCTAGTCTATTAGGTCAATATATCCACATAAAACAATTAATATTATTAATATTTTAAATAGAAAATAAGGTGATATTTTTAAAAGAAATTTTTTGAATCATCAGATTTCCACAATGAAGGATTTCTTTGCTTTAGCACATTAATAAGTCATCATTTTTCTACTATATGAGTAAAGATGTGAATATTTACAGATTCTAGCCTGCACAGTTATCAAAAAAGCAATAAATATATATTTTTAATATTTTTGATCTACTATTTCAGAAATTATCATACAACATAATTATGAAAGGTATTTAATAAAAATTGAAAAATGTCATTTAATAGGAATTATTTGAAAATTTCCTCATCTAGTTCTAAAGTCATCACATAAAAATAGTCATATTACAAAAAGTTTGATTTTATAAATAGCATACGAGGATAAGATAATGTGCAAATAGTGACTATTATTAATGTCTTCAATAAATAGTATTGTAATAGATGACTGAAACAAAGTAAATATAGATTGTAAAAATTATCTGAAATCCTAAGATTAAAAATTATTCCAGCTAATTTTTGTCAATTAGCCAAGAACTTACATTTAATGCTCTCCTTTTACATTAGCTTCCTTGGTTGAGGAAATTTCTAAAATATATAACAAACTGCCTTGAACCTAATGTATGAAAAATGCTTTATTATTTTCTGGGTATTTGGGGGTCATAATTTATACTATACACATTTAAGCTTTTAGAAGCTACTAAGTGGAATCATAAAGAGTTGTTTAATGACTTCATTCTACTATGCCATTTGAATTACTGTACCTTCTATTTATGTTTTTCCATCATTGATTACTTTTTGTTATGATGACTATGGTTCCAAGAGTTGACACCTTCATGAATTCAGACTTACTTTTTACTCTGCCCTAAGCCTTATATTCAATATTCTGCGCAAAAAATTTCTGACATTATTTGCAACTTAACGAATATCAGTGTTTGTCCCCAAATTCTTAACTATGTTTTGAAAGATATCGTTCAAGAGTACAGTCTGTATAGAAAAGTTCCAGGAGAGGCTACTTAATCTTGCAAGCCAACTAGCTGGCTGGTTGGCACTGTGTTGTGTATTATTGTGTGGTTTTATGTTAGCCCTGTATTTATGTCTGAAATGAATGTGCAGTAGGGAAGTGGAGGTACGCATATCACGTGTTAGGGATGGTGATATAAAACTGTGGTTCCCAAACTGAATATTCATAACATAAAGATAACATAAACAAAAATACAGATCACTCCCCTCTGCCCATTGATCTACAAGATTTTGAGTGCATATGTCTGAGATGATATTATTAAAGAACACCAATAGTAAATGCAATCCAGGTGGCCCCTGGACTATATTTGAGAACATTAATGATCTCTTGTGAATTACGAAGTCCAGATTTAAGAATAAAGTACTAACCTGTTTCAGTTTTATTATACAAATTAGAATAGGGTCAATTTCACCAAAAGATTATTCCACAGCTACTTGTTATGGAAAACTTAGGGGTCGTTGACTTGAAAATATTTCAGGGAAAGAAAAATCCTAATATTTGTTCCTTTTTCCCATGTCACTTTCCTGAAAAGACCATGGGAAATAATGACAAGTAGGCTCCATGCAGAGAAAGAGGGGTTCTACCCATCAACATCTAGGGAAGGATTGAAATTATATGTTGCTATCATATATCTATGGGGTGATATAATATCATATTATATGGGATGCTACTCATGGGAAGTATAAAAGCTATGCAATACAAAGTTTAAAATATTTGACAATTTATTCTCCAGTAATTACTCCATATTTCTCTATGATAAAATTTGTTCTTAAAGGAATTCTTACTTCTGAGGACATTCTAAAAATCAGGATAGATAGAAATATATATATATATATTTTTTTTTTTCATATGACATAGGTCTGGATTCACATTTTCATGGTTATGTCTTGAGTTGTTCTGTTACTTTAAAAAATATTTTTACTCTTTTTTTTCATTTGAAAATGTTATTTTCCTCTCAAAAATCCTCCTCAAATTCTAATAACATGAAATATGAATAAGTGACAATGCACAATTGTAACTAACATCTGTTTTCATTATAAATGAGCACAAGAAGAGGAAATAGTACAAGACAAAACACACTGAAAAACTCAAAGCTGATAATTTGAGTAAACGGCTATTTGTTCACTGGCAGCAGATTGCTCATGGAATACTGTGGGACATGAAATAGCCAAAGGCTGATATTTGAAGCATGATGTATATACACCTCAGTATAATCTATTTCCTCTTATAAATCTATGTATTATTATAATCTATATTTACGTACAAAGCAAAAAATGAAGAGACATTTCACATACAAGCAAATCCAACATACATTAATATGCGTCACAGTGTAGAATTTTCATTAAGTTACTGAAGGTTAATCTTTGGGGCACTCATTTGTACAGACCCCTTACAAACTCTGTGCCTAGTTTTGTATTTGTAATATTTTTTTTCATAACATCCTCCTCCAACTGCATGAAATTCTGGCCTCACAAAGGTTAGATCTGACTCTACGTGCATTTTGAAACTAGAAGTCTTGGAGATCATTTACATTGACATCTGTATTTTATAGCTGAAAAATGTCAAGGTCTTTTAAAATTGGTAAGTAAAATGACTTCAAACAAATAAGCTAATACAAACAGCTCCCAACACTAAAATGAATACAGAATTCTATTTAACAGAAGTTTTGGTGACTCTGTACTCTGTTCTGTGAGACTCTCTCTGAAAGATTACATTCATTTCTGGGTATAACACTCTACAACAAAGAGGTTAAGAAGGGACAATGAAGTTTACATGAGGTTAAAAAATGCTATATGAGGCACATTTGACAAAACTTCTTATGTTTCAACTAAAAAAGGAAGGAGACAATCCCTGCCCCCCCATCATAATACTTTGATCCCTCTTATCCCTTAGCTGTTATCACCCTCTAATAGATTGTGCCTTTTATTTTAAATTTCATGAGGACAAGGATTTTTATCAGTTTTGTTTACTTATATATCCCTGGATACAAGCACATGGTAAGTGCTCAAAAATATTTGTTGAATAAATGGATGTCTACTTTATGTCCAATTAGAGTTTTTTCACAAAGATAATGTGAAGAATAGAAGAAAGTATTAAAAGAAACAAAAGCTGAGAAATTCCAGGAATTGGAGATAGGTTGGAATTCAGGCAACACAGTGAATCCTGAGAGATAAATCAAAAGAAATCCAAACCTAGTCACATAGGAGAGAAACAGCAGATAACCAAAGACCAAGAAAAAAATTCCTAAATGAAAGCAGAAAAAAAGGACAGACTATGCCCAAAGATGACTATCACAATGACAGCTAGTTATTCACCAGTGCTACTGAAAACAAAAAGCCAGTGGAATAACACTTCTAAAATGCTGGAAGAAATGGCTGTCAATCTAAAATTCTATATCCAACAAAGCTATCTTTCAAGTAAAAGAATGCCAGTCAAAAACAGAGTTTTATCATCAAAGACTCCCACTAAAGAAATCTAAAGGATGTACTTCAGAAGGAAAGAAAATAATCTCAAAGTAAAGGGCCAAATTGCAAGAAATAGTGATAAGCTAAGAAAATGATAATCATAAGGATGAATCAAAACAAACTCTACGTGTATGTGATCAAATGACAATATGGTCAACTTATGAAGCTGAAAGAAGAGAATTAAAATACTGGGCATAGATAGCATATTTAAATTGGTATAGTAATGATCTAAGTTATCAGCACATGCTAAGTCATACAGAGCGAAGTAAGCCAGAAAGAAAAAAACAAATACCGTATGCTAATGCATATATATGGAATCTAAAAAGATGGAAATGATGAACTCAGTGGCAGGGCAAGAATAAAGATGCAGATGTAGAGAACAGACTTGAGGACACGGGGATGGGGGGTGGCGAAGGGGAAGCTGGGACGAAGTGAGAGAGTAGCATTGACATATATACACTACCAAACGTAAAATAGATAGCTAGTGGGAAGCTGCTGCATAACATGGAGATCAACTCGATGATGGGTGATGACCTAGAGGGGTGGGATAGGAAGGGTGGGAGAGAGGCTCAAGAGGGAGGGGATATGGGGATATATGTATAAATACAGCTGATTCACTTTGTTGTACAGCAGAAACTGGCACAACAGTGTAAAGCAATTATACTCCAATAAAGAGCTTAAAAAAAAAGAGAAAGATAAAAATTGTCCAAATTAAAACAGCAATTCTCCACAAATTAATTTATAGAGTCAATACAATTCAAATATAAATACCAATAGGGATCATTTTATAGAAGTTAGCAAGCCAATTCTAAAATATTTGAGAAAGGTCATTAATAGCTAAGCTACTTCTGAAGAAGACAAAGAAGGGGGATATTTACCCTGCCTGATATGTGTGTAGTATACATTTATATTCATTAAGAAAGGGTAGTAGTGGTATAGAGATAGATAAACAAACCAGTGGAACAGAATATAGATCCCAGAATTTAATACCCCTTCCCCCTAAATGTGAAAACTTATGACAAAGATAGTTTTATAGACCAATGAAGAAAGAATTAGCTAGTCAGTAAATGGAACTGAAATCCCTCTTTCACATCATACACAAAAATCATTTCCAAGTTAACTAAAGGCTTAAATATAAAGATTAAACTTTAAAACATTCACAGCAAAATTATAAGAATATAAAGGCATCAAAGAATTCTTAAACAAGACATAACAATACATGAGCTATAAAAAAATAAAAACAGATGGCCAAATTCCAAAATCACTATACAACAAAATGGGAAAGTAATCTAAACATAGAGAGAAATATTTGCAACACATAAAATGGACAAAGATTAGGTACCAGAATAAATAAAGAACTTTTACTAATTAGTTTTTAAAAATACAATGGAAAAAAATTGTTTTAAAAAAACGAAAGACATATTACCAAGAGGGAAATACTAACAGCCAATTAACGGGAAAAGATACTTGCAAAGAAAATGTAAATGAAATCTCCAATGAAATAGGATTTTATAGCCAAGAGATAGCTAACAAATTTAAATGCAAATCTGAGAATATTGAGTTGGTAAGGATGTGGAATAGATAGTTACATTTATATACTGTTATTCTGGAAATCAATCTGATGTTACACAGTCAGGTTTAAAATGTGCACACCTATGAGCCCATGCATTTATCATAAATAATCTTATCCATGTGCTCCAGGAGACCTATAGTCACTGTTAAAAGCAAAAGCTAAAACTCAATATATTTCAAAGTCTATAGGAGAATGGATTTACTGCAGAATATTCATAGACTGGAATACTATACAGCAACGAAAATGAATGAACTATTTCTGATGCATCAAAATGGATCACTCTTAAAAATATAATGTTAAGTTTAAAAAAAGCAAGTCACAAAATAATGTACAATATGTAAAACAGATAAAACTAAATAATTTGTTGCTTAGGGATACGTATGCATGTGGTAAAAATAAAAGGAAAGTCAAGGAGATTGTAAAAACATGTCTTTAGGACTGTTCTCTTTTCTCTGGGGAAGAGAGGATATAATTGAAGAGATGCACAAAAAAATTTCAAAAGTATTGGTTATGTTCTACTTTTTAACCTGAGTGGTAGTATATGTGTGTTCATTTTATTAATCTTCTTCAAAAGCTATAAATTTAATATTAATTCACTTGTGTAATATAAAATATTTTTTAATTTTTAAAGTAAAAGTGTCTGCCAGGATGAAATTCATTAGGACATCTCCCAATAGAAAAGTATCTCAATAGTTGAATTCTGACTCTTCTGTAGAAAGTTAAAAACACTTTATTTGAATAATATTCAATTAATATGTATCTTAAAATACATCTACTAATAAAGTAGCATACAAATATATAAAATTTTAAGAACTGTTTTTGGCTATCTAAATTCCTCAATGCTAAAAATATTGTGTTGAATTTGTTTAGGCATAAAAGATGAAGGGTAGAAGACCTTATTAAGATTTTAATTTTTGCTGTTGAGTTATTTTATATATTAAGAAGACATGCATAGTTCATATTGCAAGAACTTTTATCGATCATTTATTTTGAGAATGTCTTCATATAAGTGAGGATATGTCGATTAAAAATCATATGACTCCCTATGATATATCATATACATGTATACTATACATACTATATATCTAATAGATTTAGATATAATTTTATTGTGCTTTCAGAAAAGTCATATTTAATAATAGGGAATTTTAAAAAATCAGTAATCTGTCTTGCATTTTAAGAGTTTAATGTTATGATACTCAATGTTCATAATTTGTTTGCTTGAAAAGTACTGATTTAAACTTACCTTTTCATGTTTGAAATGATGAAAAGACCACATCTCACACTGAGAGGAGATATCTTATAAAATAATTCCCATTTGCCCTTCAAAAAATTTACAAATGTATCCTTATACAAGAGCTTCAGAAATGACCCAATTTAAAAATATCAAGCTCAAGTGCTGAAAGGACATCTAATATGAGACTTTTTAACATTAGCAGCAACCCAAAGGTTTACTTATAAGGGATTCTGATACCCAAGTTAAGAAATCATAACCAAGCAACTTCTCTCAAAAAAATGGATTCTAAGAAATGTTCATCTATATTTAATAACTCAGTTGTGGAAATCTGATTTGATTTTCTTTAACAGAAAATGTAAGAAAAGTAATGAAAATCAATCATTTTAATTTATAGGTGGCAAATAATTCATTTCAGTCATCAATTATTCAAGCACAATGAACTTCTGAAAAATCGAAGAGTACAAAGTTAAGAGGTTGAGTCTATTTTTATCAAATATCTAAAATTTGCCAAACTTAAGAACTGTTTCACGTTCATGTCCAAAGGCCAAACTCAAGTTTATAATTCATTGGGAATCAAAGAAATCCTGTTTGTTTAAAATTTGAGGGAATTCAGTTTTTATCACGCCAACACACTTTTAAAGAGCATTAACATAAACATGAACGTGGCAAATTTATAGGTGCTACTTAGTAAAATGTATATGTAGGAGACAATACTGCAATATAGACATGAATTTTTTAGAAATAAATGTATGTCTGTATTAGACTAGAAAAAAGTTTTTAGTAAGAATAGAACTAAAAGTAGTGCAGCTTTATTTTTAACTAACTAGAACATTTGAGGTTAAGGTTTTTATTCCACAAAAACTGAGTACCTAACTCAGTCACTTTTAAACTGGTCCTTAATACATACAAAGAATATATGTATGCAATGATATATATGTAATATATTAATCCTCAAAGCAAAGGGCTAGTTATAGTACAACTAGGCTACAATATCAGAAATTAGATTTACTTTAATTATACATTAAAACCCCATTAACACAGGCTCAATTTTGTTTTTGAATTATGATCATTTAAGTAATGATCATTTTATCTTTAGTATGGTGAGGATATAATACTTTCATAAGTGACTGCATGTAGGAGGATATTTAACTACCTAAGAAAATAAGGTATTATAAACCCATGTACTAAATCACACTATCCATATCTTTTTAATACTGCAGAGCCTCTAGAATCTTTAATTGCTAATTATTAACTACTTAAGAGAGGATCATTTTTACTTATCTAAGTATTATAAATTTATTTTCTTCAGATATTTCATATAATCATTAATTAATGAGGTTTTAATTATTGTACTTAATAATTTGGAGAAAAGAAGAGCAGGAACAGAGCTATTATTCTTAGAAATTAAGTAAATGAGAAAAATAATTTTAGAAGATCAATTTTAAAATGAAATTCATAAGAATGCTCATGATTATGTGTTAATAATAAACCTATTGCATTTGTGAGTAAATATAAATCTAACTGATAAAGGATTTCCATGTCAAGTGAATATTTCTTATGATATGAAAGCATAAATCTTTAGTCTTAAACTAAAAGATCTTATTTATTGTCTAGCTATGAATATAACTTAACAACAAAAAATAGTAAAGAGTATATCACTGTCATTAGTTTCATAGGACTGAATTAAGGCAGACCTTTTGATAGCATATTGAATATTCCATATTTGATACTGTATTACCCACATAAGATCTTGCTAGGAGACAAGGTTACTCTACCACAATGCCAGCATTTGACATTGGAGTCTCATAGAACCCCTCTAAGGGCAGTGAGACTACACCATCAGCAGTATTGTACTGGAGACCAAAAGGAATTGATTGAGAATGATACCCATAGAGACTACTGGCTGCTAAGAAGGATACGATCAGTGCCAGGAAACAGCACTGCACCTTTTATCATTTCTCCCATGATGCACCCTACTGACCACATGTCAACTGAAAACAAAAATGAAATGAAGATAAACAAGAAGACAGGAATAGAGCAGCAAATAAATGAAAACACTTGGCTACCCATGCCATAGAGCAATGGTCTGACCTTTTGCTGACTAGATAAGAGGCCAGTCTTGCAGTGCTTTAAACAGTGGAATGAGAAGAACACAAGAATGTCAGGGCCCTTTCTGCTATGCAACTGAACTAACAATGCCACTCAATGCCACCTAACGTATAATAATATTACTTTGCAATTATAATTCAATGATTAATTTAGTTTCTGATTTAAGGTCTCATTTGCATTCATCTACTAGAATCCTACTGATTTGTATTGCAAATTATTCTAGATTGTGTTAATATGGGAAACATGCAAATTGGTTTTTCTTTCATTCTTTTGTATACCATACTAGGAGGAAAGAAAAAAAAAAGGAAAGAAAAGCTGATCTGCCAGCAACCTCAGAAGAAAGGGTTTCTTTTATAAAACACACTTACTCTTATTTATAAATATGAATAAATTTCAGGAGGTGAAATGCCAGTTCAAGAATGAGTGTTTGGAATATGCTGGTTCAGTTTCATTGACTCCCATTAAAGGAGCATGTTTCTAAACAGGAAGCCTTGTCCTATTCTCCTTCTTCTCATAAGCGTGGTTGCTTTATAATGGTAAGAAATGCTGGCTTTCAAAAAGGGTGGTTCAACATGAAATGAACAACGTGACTTAGAGAGGTGACACTTCTTCTGAAACTGTGAATCAAAAGAAACCTGGAATTCAAGGTGAAATCACAGTGGTCTCTCTGCTATTGCCAGTTATCATCCAGAACTTAAACCCAGCAAGCTAGGGTGGAGGGCACTCAGGGAGGGGCAAGATGGGGAAGCAAGAAAGTGAACTCTCTCCTTAACTATACTTGGGTACTCACGCATTCCTATTGAAAACGCAGAAAGAAAGACAGGTCATTCTTATGGGGGAAAACAACCTAGAAGGATAAGGGAAGTTGGGGGGGAACAAACAGGGAAAGGCATTAGGAGAGCAGCAGCACACTATAATTTTGCTCCAGTTACTCTTCAAATTACATCCTGTAATTTGGCAGTGACCTTAATGGGTTCCTCATGAGTCTTTCCAATGTGAAAATCTCAGTCAGGTTAAACTCAAAGTTTTCAAAGTTGGACTCAACACCCAAATAGAGTGATCACTGCAAAGAAATGGTTACAGCTTTGAAGGTGATAAGCATACCCAGAGAAGCAAATTTGTTTTGCTTCCATTTTAGGAAAGCAAGTGACATGCAAAAATTTCAGGGAAAGATAGAGCAAACAGTTGTGCATCCCTGTTAACTCATTTGCAATTCCAGATAATATCTCTCACAGAGGCTGGTATGGTGAATACTTTGATTAAAGGGAAAAAAAATCTCTGAAAGGATATTTGCTTTTGAATGGCAAATATTCTTATCATACTGTCCAAAGTGACCAGTCTGATTACATTGTTATTTACCATGTATCTACCTTTTATAGATATTGTGGGAGAGAGAGGTAAAAAATATACAGCTATAAACTCAACAAGCAAGGTTTTCTCCTGCCTGCATCCATTCAAACATTTGGAAAAGGCTATTTCTGCCACAAACCTATCTGCTAGTTAGAGAACACCCATTTCTATTTTTTATTTAATGCAAAAAAAAAATCTCTTCTATGTCATCTCTGGCAGATACTCATATTTTTGCTCCAGAACCAACTCCATTGCCTTCTAATTGTATAACCTTGGCCAAGTTACTTCATCTCTCTTTCCATCCTCTAAAGTGTGGATGATAGACAGTATTTATCATGTAAAATTTTTTTAAGACTTAAAAGGATTATGCCTGGTAAAGATCTTTCCATATTGCCTGGTACATAGTAAGTTCTCAAACAAGATTAGCTACATAACATCATGTATTTATATATACATTATATACATATGTTATATATACATATATATACATATATAAATTATATATATATACATATATAATTATATATTGGAATTAAATATATATACATACATAAATTATATATTAGAATTAAATGTATATAGGAAAGGCTTATTTATTTTATATTTATATAATATTATATTGCATCTTATATTTATATAATTAAGAAATTTTTCCAGTGAGGGAAGCTTACCACTCACTGGGCAATCCTTCTCCCTGATGAATCCACTTAGAAAGGCATTCCACATATTGAATCACAGCTGACTCTGTAAAACTTCTCTCCATTATCTAAACAGGAATTACCTGTTCCCTAATCCAAATAGTAATCTTAAAATATGTGAATATAATCTATGATCCCTAACCACTCTTCTAAAACTGGCAAACTTTCATCTTTCAAACTAAAATCCTTTTGATTTTCACTTTCCCTCACCTATGTCTTTAAACAACAGCAGCAAACAATAACAACAGATGACCCACATGGACTCTTAGTCCTGGTGTTGCTTCAATCTCAATTGGATCTAGACAGTTGTTGGTTCAATAACTGCAGTGTCTCCCAGTTCTCATTTGTGTGGCTCTGCTGGATACAGATATTTCAAAGTAAAAGAAGAACAGTTTTGGAAATTTATCTTCATGTCAGAAGCTAAAATAGACTTAATAGATCACAAAGCTTGCACATAAAAATAATGCAGAGAGATATAAACTCAAGATCTGAACTACTAATGAATATACTGAATTCCATTTTCATTTAATGTATCTTTTCTGAGTAATAATGCCCTGGAAACTTCTCCAATTACCAATTTCCTTTTAACTTTCCTCACAATTCACTATTTCTATGGAATGCAATGGAAATGCTAAGCCTTGCGCCTGGAAATGATAAGCTCTATTATTATGAATTATAAAAACGGAGTATATGCACATGAATTTACAAAGATTTTTATTACTTAAGACAGGATGATTTCTCAAGAGACAGCCATTGCACCAAATTTTATTCATTAGTCATCACAACTAAAACAGGAAATACGCAACAAAAAAATGTGATACTAAATCTTGTTGGGACAAGGGGCAGTAGTAAGCCTTCCTTCAATGCATATGTATATCTGCTTATCAAAGTGAAATGATTGTTTTGTCAAGATATTCCAATGAATACTGACTGTGCATAGACCTTAAAAGAAACTGGCAAATTCAATCACAGTTGGAAACTGGATTTTGATGCTTTCTGAGACAGTCTGATATGGTATTTGGGTCTCCATAGAGCTTTGTACACTAATGCTGCCCAGATAGAATTCTGGTTGCTTTTATGATTTTGATTCATTACATTTCCCCTCTCACCATCAGTATTCCCAGAGGCAGAGAGCAGATTCATTTGCAATTGTGACACACAGAAACTGAGTCACTTTCCTTAGAAGGAATGTTAAGTAAAGTTTTGGTGTTACTAAAATATGATTATAAGTTTTCTAGGTGAGAAAATCTCAAGTGTATTATTTGGCAGGCATTAGATTACACTAAATTATTTTTTCTCCACTCACACAGAGATAGAATTGATATAATATAGGTCATGGCAGTTTAAATCTAAATAAATAAAGCACTTTATTGCTACTTCCACACCCCAGTGGCTTGAATTGTGATCTATGATGAAATATTTTTTTGGACTATGTGAGCTTCTATCTAGCAACTTGGCAAATGTTTCTTATCTAGACTATGAGGCTCTGGTAACACAATTGTGAGACCACACTGCTTTTCTCCTTAACCTAATTATATCTTTATTTAGCAGAGGATTCAGACAATGGGCTTTGCTAAATTCCCTTTCGATGAATACTTCAAAGTACAGTAGGAAGAAGAGTTAATATGGTTTTCTAAAAGCAGGACACCATTTCTTTGAAAAGTTTGTTTTAAAAGTTAAAATTTAGATATTTTACAGAAGCACATTGTTTTAAACTTCACTGCAAAGATGGAATTATAAAAGGCTACTGATATGCATAAACTGTGAATTTACCTATTTTGCACTTGTGAATCTAAGCAACAAAAATAAAAAAAAACATTCACGGAACAGAACGCTAAATATTCTAATTCCAGGAAATTGAGGAAGATTTTCTCCTTGAGTCTACCTGTTCAACTTGCTTTTCTTTCTTTATAACTTCTATGGTATCATGTTAATGTTTAACCTTTATTTTATAAATGCCATATCACTGATTTGCTTTTTTAACAAAACAGAAAAAAATCTATTGAAACTTACAATAAAGGAGAAAATCTTTAGCTTTATGTTAAATTATAAATAAAACTGTAGACTAATGAATTTTCAAAATATTCTTTCATAAAAAGGCAAGTAATTTTTTACTGCACCAAAATATTTTAAATTGTCATCTTTAAAATCATGTAATTCTGCAGTGTACACAAACAAGGAATTTAAAGTAATCTTGATGCTGAAAAATGTTTTTTTTCCATTACACTTTTCATGTTCTGATGAACAAATAGTAAATGCTGGCTCTGAATGTCTCACATTATCACCAAATTAAATACAAGCTCCCTGAAGATTCAGGAAATTATTCTCACTTCATTCTGCACATCAACTTACAGAAGTGCTTTACTTTAGTAAGTGACAAACTATTCATTTTCTTTTATTTTACTGTCTAATTCACAGATAATTTTGGTTTCTCATCATTTGAGAACATTTTTCATTCTAGGCGGTCCTATTGATTATTTCTATTTTATATAGTTTATCCAATTTGATGGTTATTTGGGCTGAAGTGCCCCCAAACTAACTTCATACCATAAAAGTTGGAGTTCCTTGACTTTTAAAGGTATTTACAGGTATGTGTATGTTTGCAAACATCTAATGTTTTGTATATCTATATCTATAGCTATATCTATATATCACAGCAATCCCATAAGGCAGGCAAAGGAGGTATTTTATAAAGTGAATTGAAGTTGATAGGACATGTCACATGACTAAAGCTAAGAGGATGAGAGTAAGTTCTTGGAGCCCTTATGTGCTGGAGACTCATTTGACTGCTAAAGGGAGAAAGAGTCCTACAATAGGTATCACTGTCCACGAACTTTGTCCTAACAGCTAATCAGGCCAAGAGCAGTTTGAATGGAAGCACAAGTAATGACTAAGGAATGTGTTTTGTTGTTTGCAGTTCTACCCTCTCAAATAGTTCACTTTATTTTTGAAGATCTTTCAATACTCTGCCTACAGAACTGTAGAGGGATAAGGAAAAATAGTATGCTTTTAAATCTTTCTATATCCATTTCCGGGAGACAAGGGACTCCTGGGGGACCCAGCAGTCCTAGTGGAGCTTTGTCCATGATCACTCAATAGCTCCCCTCCAAGGCATAGAGGAGTCAAGGTCCATCTCCTCAATCTTTTCCTTCTTTTCCAACCCGAAAGTCTGTTCTCTGTGTCGTCCCTCACTTTCTGCCCCTTTTCTGTGTATCTCTCTCAACTCCATTTATCACCTTTATGCCTTATCTTGCCCTCTAGTAGACTCTGGGCTACTCTAAATTTATTGGGAGAAGGATTTTCCTCTTATAACTCTGTTCTCCTTCCATCTGTTCAGGTCACCTCAGAATCTTCAGCTCTCATTCTAGTGGTTCCTGCATTACTCAGATTTTCTCAAAGTAATAATAAGAGAGAAGAGTATTAGCAAATTCATGGAGAAAATATATTCTCTTAAGCAAATGCAAAGAAAAAAAATTAAATCTTATTTTTTCAAATGTTTGTGATTATTGGCAGTTTGCTTACAGGTGTGAAAGAATGACTAATTTTTTCATCCCAATTTTATTTAAAGTCATAAATTATATATTATTTGAGATAATGTTGTATTACCATAATATTAGATAGAAGACTCAGAATACAGCAGTGTATTAGTTGCAAAAGTTTATTAGGAAGTAAGCAGAGTTATCTCAAAGAGGGAAGAAGGATTAAGAATATCTATCTGTACCAGATGGATGAAATAATCCACAACCTCCAATTTTTGTTCACCTTACTTTGATTATTCCTAATTTTGATTTGTTCAAGCTTAGACAAACTATGATACTCAGTTAACCTAGGGATGTTTTCTTTATTTCTGCAGATATATTTTTGGCATTTCATTCTCTGATTCTTAATAACCTGGCTTCTTGGAAAGATTATATGTATGTCCTTTTCTTTCTAACTGAAATTTCTCATGTCCTCAGAGCAAAAGGCAAGGGGCAGTGTTTTAGTGATCTGTAAGCTTTAATTGGAGATAATATGCTTGAAGTCCAGAAGTTTCAAATGAATGTGGTGTGCCTATTTTTAACATTCTCCAGGTCCAGAGAACTCTGGCCAGAACTCAAAATAAAGGAATTACCACAGACCTTGCTCAAAAAATGTGCTACCATTTGAAGTAGAATGAAAAAAATAAGGTAGAAAGAATATATCTAAAAGAAGCAGGCTTAAGGAAAGAACTTGTATTATATGAAAACTATACTGGTGTTATATGAGACTTCAGTAATCAAGAAAACAGCATGCCCTGGTTGGGTTGTGGGGTGGATGGAAGGAGTCAGAACTAGATAGTCTTTAAAAAAAAAAAAAAAAACTTCTAAGAAAGTATCATAAAACTGCTTTATTATAAGTTATTTTTAAAAGAAACAAAATTTTAATGAAATGTAAAGTCACCGGTGCCTCTTATATGATTATTGGACTATATAAAGAAAATAATGGACCTGGCATATTTATTGCTCTCTGACTTGAAATTCATCATGGGCCTAAGAATTGTTAGTAATACTATATTATGTCAACATATATGCTATGAAATAGGTTTTAATCATAAAACTGTAATGAAAATTGAGTGTATATTAGTGTATGTTTATATAATTAAGAAACTCTTTACACAGTAAAAACAAACACTTTATAAATGTTCCTTTGGATATTAAAAAAGCTAGCAAACTAATAAATGGAAAAGTAAATACGTGTGTATTTTGCCAACACTTTAATTTAGTCATCAAGAAACTACCTTGTGATATCATCTGGTCATATCCCTAGTCAAGAAACCCATACAATGTTTCTCAAAATGCAAAGACAATTTTAACATAGGAAAATAGCTAAAACTTCAGTCATCAATGATAATTTCATAAGATTTCCCAATTTTTCAAGGTGTTTTACTATTTTTAGTAAATAGGGTCCAGATTTTTAAAAAGGAACATTAAAAAGTTCTGTTCAGAGAAAGGAATAACATTGAGTATGATGACAGAGTTCTATAACATCATTTTTCAGCCTCAGAGAAATTCAACAGAAATTACTCTGAATATCTCTAAGTGACTAATTCACTTAGAATGTTTTTTTTAAGTCTCTGAAGAATCTTGGAATTAGTCAAGGTATAAATTAACATGTACTAAACTTTGATATTACTTCCAGTAAATGTTGGAATCACTTCATTAAAATATTGGTATGATTCTTCTCCCTATAAATAAGCTCCATCAGCCCCCAACCTTGTGTCTGATCATCACGGTCTAGTGAAGTTACTTCAATGCTCTGATCCCTTTATTCTTGGTAGTACGCTCTAATTACAAAATGATAGTAACTTCATATAAAGATTAATGAAACAATTCCACTCAAAAACATAGAGTACATGTAATCCATTGTTTAATAGGGATTTCTATGGTTTAGTTTAATTTTTAAATATGGTCATGACTAAGACATTAAATTATAATTTTAATTATAGGCAAAATGAACTAATTCCAGTGCATTTCATCTGGAAATTATTTACCTGTATTTAAGTAAAATTTAACTTAAGCAAGATATTTTCCACTATAATGTCTTTACGTAACTTCCCCACTGACATTTAAGGTCTGCTTGCAGGTTCAGCGATATATGGCACTAGGCTATCAAATACCGGTATTTTATATAATCATCACAGGAGATAAAGGAATACAGAATACAAACCCTTATCACAATCTACATTTTGTGTATTGGGGTTTATTTAATTTCTAGGACCATATTTGTCAAAGATATATATTTTACGTATTGATTTTTGTGCAATTTACTTGCAGTTCCAAACATTTTTCTAAAAAATAAACTAGGATAAAAGGGGAAAAAAAAGCCTCCAAGAGAACAATTTCTGGAAGAATACAGAATTATCAATCTGGTGCTATTATCTTTGCTTGCTTATCTGAAGGGTATTTGGGGTTACAAAATGTTTTATTTTTTTCCTAATTTTATTGGCTTTTAAATTTAATACTGCTAAAATAAGAGAAAAGGAACCCTGATAAATGCCTGAATAGCTAAATTAGATCCGAGAACCATGTGGGAATCAAGTGACCTGTAACAGCAATGTCACATGGGAATGAGATATTTTGTAACTTTTTGTCTTTGAGAATTGATTGAGTTGTTTTTTAATCTGAAATGTACTACGGCAAAAGCAAACACACAAATTGCTACTTTTGTATAAATATGAATGTGAATTACAACATTGTTCAAATCAATTACACTAATTTATATGTAATTGATACTTAAACAATTTAAAGTAAAATGAAATATTGTCATTTACATATATAATCAATATAAAAATTGAGATATTTTACGTGTTTTTATATCTTCAAAATCTAGTAGGCCTTTTGCACATATAACACCTCTGAATTCAGACTAACCATAATTTCAAGAGCTAATGTGGCTGGTGGTTACCTATTGGATAGTATAGTTCTAGGAGATGTCATTACTATTATATTACTATTGGAATTTAGAGAATATTTTATTAATATCCAGCAGAATAAATAAATGCCTACATAAACCCATGTTCATTGTGGCATCAACTTTTTATTATCAGATTTTTTTTATCATTGGTCTTTTCTTCTATTCTTACTAAATAACAATAATAATCTTTCTTATAAGAGCTCTTAATAGAGCTTTCTTATTAATCAAATACTTAATACTTAATAGTTATGGATCATATGTTTACTGCCAATTTCCAAAACACTTCCAATGTAATAAATATATTGAACTCACTCTTGTATTATCATTGTTAAAGTTCCCAATTGTTGTACTTAGCATCACACAATTGTGTGTTAACAGCATATCTCCATATTTATAAAAATTTTTCTATTAATATGTAAACTTTATTATTGATATATTCCAAACACAAATATGTACCTTTGTTAGAGAATGAACTTTTAGTCCTTCCAGAAATATACCAGCTCACTTAATAATTCCAAATCAGAGATACCTGTCCAAGAAATTCCTGATGGAATCTAGTAAAGACTCCGTGGCATAATGCAAATCAACACTTCTATTTTGTTTAATTGGCTATATTCCCCACATTGTACATTTCATTTCTTTAATTCTAAATTTCATTGGAAAAGCAATTATCTATGTCTAAGTCACATCTCCAAGTCAAATGAGGAAAGCCTATTTTAAACCCACCTGACCTCCAGCAATTTGAATAATAATTATGACTTTTAAATGTGGAAGTTCATGTTTTAAGGAAGATGTGCTATATTAACCTATTTAAGACTGGATATAGTGTCAAGAGTAATTCAAATCAGTAGAGCGTGGACAGAAGCTTAAGATGTCAGAAGAGAAATGATTTTGCCTAAATTGGTAAAAGCATAAGATGGTTCTAGAAAGGAAATGAATAATATTTGCAAATTGTGACTTCTTTTGCTAATTACAAATATATTTTAATCACTTGAGATTTGTTGGCCTCTCTTATTTATGAGAAAAAATAGCACTGCTATTTTTAGTTACAGATAATAAAATAATTTAAGAAGGAAAAAAAACTCATTGAAAATTTAATTAAAACAAACAATTGAGGTAGGTAGTCTTCAGTACTGGTCAGATTATAGAAATAATCACTTTTTTAAAATCACGGTTACACCACTTACCCAACTTTTTGCTTCTATCTTTACTCTCCTGGTAAAATCATTACGTATTTAAAGGGAGAGAGAACAAAACAGGTAAAGCTGCAGCAAAAGGTACAAGGATACAGTCCCTTCCTGGAAAGAGGATTTTGTGACGAACCATTTCTCCCATAATGCATCCCACAGACCATATATCCACTAGAATAGGAGAGAGGGAAGTGAAGAAAAGGGAGGAAAGTAAAGTTAACTAAGATAATTGCTCTCTGAAGGAGAAGGAAAAAGAACAGTTTGATTAGAAGGTACAAATTTTGTCTCCCACCAAAAGTTGGCCAAAATGGTGAGTTAAAACCAGCACTGTAATATTACATAAACAATGTCTAGTATAAGAACTCAAATTAATTTTTTAAAATTACTTTATGAGTGCCTTAGATTGCCCTTCAGTACCATCAAATGGTAACACGGAAAAGCAGTAGCTTAACCAAAATATCTCCATGCCAGGTGACAGTTAAAAGGCATCGAAGGGTTTTCGATGTCATGTGTTGGATGCAAAAAAAATAATCTTAATCAACCCCTAGGGGAGGCTGATTCCATTTTCTATCCTATTTAGTTACACGGAATGGACAACTAAAGACCCCCTTTTTTTTGGTCCAAAATAAGGTACATGCAACCAAATCCAAGAAACTAGGAAATGGCTGGAACCATGGTTTAAAGGCAGAAACATTGGAATCCGTGGTATTCAAGACTTGGTTTTTCCTTCAGAGGTTATTCTTGAAAATAAATATCAGTTTTAGTTTCTATTTGAAATATTTCAAGAAAAAAGATATATAATTAATTTGCACACATATAAAGGAGTCATGACATAAAGTATTAACGGTGTTAAAAAGTTGTTATACACATATGTTTCTCAGTTGCCATACTTGTTAACAAAACATGCTTCACCTTCACTTACTAACCTTCACCCTCTTCCAACCTGCTTTTTAGTAAGGACAAAGAGAACTTTGGGGCAAAAACATTAGGCTAATACGCTCTTTCGGGAAGGAGGGCAGGGTTAGGTGCACAGGATAGCTGGGCATGCCTGATGTGGGAGCAAGCGGGTTTCTCTGCATGATAACCTTCATCCCATATGGAGGTGAGAGCAGCACAGGGTGCTAGGTATGCTTTCTCCACAGATCTAGAGAAGCCAAAAAACTAAGGCAGCAACTCGCAATCCTTTCTAGTGAGGGAAGGACAAGGGCTGAGGTCACATGCCATCTGTACAGCAAAGATCTGAAAATCCATAATAGCAAATTCAAACCTCCCTCCAGATTCCTGTAGATTCTTGATTTCTTGAATTTTTTTAATTGGTTCCCACAATGATTTTTGAAAAATAACTTATGAAGAATGTATACAACTATCTTCTTTTCCAAATAAGTTAGATGTGATATTGTCTTGGGAAGAGGACTAGATTTTCCTCTTCCAAGTCAAAAGGGAACGGAACTCTGCCATTGTCCACCAAAGTAAACCTGACCTTCCTAAGAGCTTTCTCCCTTCCTCTACACAAATGGACAAAAGTATTGGCTCTCTTCTAATCTGGAAGGACACCAGAAATTTTTAAAAATTTTGGTGCCCAGAGAATTTTCATAAAAGTACTCGGTAACACCTATACATAAAAATACAATGATAATTATTTCTATAAAATGTATAGATTGCCAGGAACTAAATAGAATATCAAAATGAGTATGAAAGGTACATTGAGTACATATACACAATTCTAATTTAAGACAATTTTAATTCCTAAACATATTGGATATTTTTTAATACACCTCATTACTTGTTAGAGATATTCTTTTCAAAATAAGCTATTGCAATGCTTTCTAATAAGTACTTCATAAATCCTTCATTTTAATAAAATCAAATTGGAATACATTTT
Source organism: Hippopotamus amphibius kiboko (assembly GCF_030028045.1). NCBI lineage: Eukaryota > Metazoa > Chordata > Mammalia > Artiodactyla > Hippopotamidae > Hippopotamus > Hippopotamus amphibius. The sequence goes on from NC_080188.1 coordinate 56,243,236, forward strand.
GAAGATTCTTTCTACCTTTTCTTTTAAAGTGTTCATGAATACCAGATTTTCTTCATGAAAGCAACAGTGAAAATTTAATATTTTTCTCTCTCTATGGTTTTAGAATTTATAAAAACTTAGGCAATTGCTACCTTAACTATTACTTACGGAACAGTTTAAAGTATTAAAGAAATTCTTATCCAACTTAACAGTTTGGGTTATTCTAAATTGACTATGCATTGAGCATTTGTGAATATTCTTGGTTCAAGGATTTGTGGTATCTTTTTGTCTTTTCCTAGGACTAGAGACATCACTCTAAGACGTGACATAAAGCCAAATGGTTAAATGAAGCAGATAGATTTCTTCCTGTGTATACGCACTTTGAGCTGAGCTGCCACCTAAATAGCAATTTTTTCTCAATACCTGCAGCATGTATGCTAATCAGTATCCACTTGACTGTTTAATCAGATGTCATTTACAACTCTTTTTAGCTATAACATTTCGGTGTTCTAGCCAAGCTTACTTCTCAGAAACATCCTTTACATGTCTAATGAGTGATTCTTCAGTGTAGCAGTTTTTTTAAAACCTCTGAATATGAAAGCTGGCAGCCTTATTTTTCTAAAAATTCATACACATGAGAAAGAACATTACTCTTGGCTATCTAAAACGTACTCATTTTCTTCACAGTCTCTATGGCTGCCTCTCAGAAGCATCCTTACCGTTCTCCTTGTAGCCCATTCCCAGAATGACCTCGGGGGCCCTGTAATAACGTGTCACCACATAAGGAGTCATCATGAAGCTTGTGCCTGCTGTCCTGGCCAGTCCAAAGTCTAGGATTTTCAATGTACAATCAGACTTGACTACAATGTTACTTGGTTTTAAGTCCTGACAATAGGAACAAGAGAAGAAGTTAAAAGCTGGCACCAAATGGAACATGTGATTTCCATCTACTCAATCAACATGGCAGTCCTGCAACCGCACTGATGGGCCCCCCACACCATGGACTGTAGAGTCCTATGTAAAGCAAAAGAATACTGCCCAAAGAAGTTTACAAGTCGTTTTGGGACTTTTTGTTTTAATATCCACAGAAACTTTTTTAAACCCAGAAGAGAAGTGTATCATTTTTACAATTTAGGCTCATCTTGAGAAGAGGTTTTTAGAAAAAGACATCTTTTATTGTCATCTGTTAGGTTTCTCCTCATGGCAACATAAACCTTTTAGTTTATATTTCATTTTTAGGCCCAACGGAAGAGCAGATTAGGGCTGCCGTCTTTATGTGACCAGAAACAAACAGTGGAAATGAATTGTCTTGTTTCAGCTGCACATATGACCTCTGCCAATCAGAATTTCTGAGAAGCCTCAGAATCTGACTCTCAATGAGCTGAAACAAAATGTTAAACAAAATCAACCAGTGTGCTAAAGTTTCCTCCACATTAGTGAACTATATGCTAATTCTATAGTAAAATAAATGAGGTAGTATACTATATGTAACCAAGCTCCCCTATGTAAAGAAAATAATCTACAATTGCGCTTTCTCCTCTCCACAAGCATCTTCATTATAATTCTGGACAAGGTGTTCTTACCCTGTGAATAATGCCAGCCGAGTGAAGGTGCTTGATGCCACACAACATTTGGTATAGCAGGTAAGACATTCGCTCGTGGTCTAACTCCATCTGAATCACCTGACACAAGTTGGCATCCATCAGTTCCATTACTAAGTAACTGCAAGGTAAATCCACATTGTGAGTTCCAACTCACAAGACCTGTGAAGTCTTTCAAACAAGTCAGAATGCTCTCCTAAATCTAAGTCTTCCAAACTTCTCAGCTCAACTTTTGGCTGAATTAAGTACATGATAAACCTCCAAGTACTGCATGTGTGTTAGCCATGGTAGCTCTACCACAAAGGTGCTAATAGAAGTAGCATTTATTAGTGGGTGGTTCCTGTCCATGTATTTTGTACCTTCATCTTGTTCTCATTTTACCCTGAATTCCCTGAACTTCTTCCCAAGTATTGTGATTACAAATAAGAAAAAAAATTCAGAACAGCATCTTCCATTAAATGCAATGTATCTGTCTTAAACAAGACAACATGCTAGGATTCACTTCCTCTCCTCTGCTTATTGTCATTATACTTCTGGAAGATTTGTTTGTTTGGTTTTTTCCTTCCACAAAATCAAAGGCACTGCAAAAATCAAACAAAAGATTAAGGATGATTTTTTTAATTGTGTCCATCATTAATATTTCTCAAAGTGAATTGACTCATTCTAGAAAGCTCACAGAATAAGTTAAAAAATAAGGAGAAATATAGAATAAATAATACGCCTTCCCTGATTCTGATTGAACCAAGAACATGGGGCAACAAAGCACAAAAAGCAAGAAGGCCAGAAAGTAGCAGAAGTGTCTTTCCAGGAAGAAACAGCAGAAATAGAACCTTCTGTCCTGTCACTGGATCCCTTTCATTTGCTGCCAGTTCTTCCCTCCCTTTGATCTCTACAAGGGATTTCATTCATCTGATTTTTGTCAATATCACTTGAGTCATTTGAATGTTATGTTCCCTCTTCCTTCATGAGTTTTGTTACTTACACATCTTGGAACTCCTCCAGCGTTTTCTGGGGTGTGAAGACATTTAATAAACTAATAATCTGGAGAAGAGACAGTGGAAGGGACAGAAGACAGAGAGAAAGAAAAGGGGAGAAAATGAATTATTTAAAAAGCATATTTAAACAAGTACTTATTCCAACTCAAAGTCACATATTAGTGCTCTGGTGGAAATAGAAAAGTCAGAAAAATTTTCTAGAACTGTCTCATGGAACATTAAAAAATGAATTCAGAAAGGACACGTGATCTGTCTTTAGGTTAAAATGCAATTAAAAAGCTCAAATTCTTAGGCGGAAAAAAAGAGTCAGAGAAGATATATAATTGTGATATTGTTTTAGAGTGTGGTTTTCCTTGGTAAATATAGGGTTGCAATGTAATTAAACAAAAAAAAACAACAACAAAAAAGAGGAAAAGCCATGTAAGAAAAGTAAGGCAGCAGTGAAATACCCAGCAAGACTTAACAAGGCTATGTTTTCCTCCAAATGAAAAGGTGGTGTTCTAAGTCAAGGAGATGTTCGAAATCAAGGAGGTATTTCTCAGTCAAGACTTTTTCGCATCATTACTTTAGTTTATTTTGCTTCTGTTTCACACTCAAATATTATTAAAACTAATGCTCCAATGGTATGTGTGGGGGGAAGGTATATTTTGGATGATATCAATGATGAATTTAATGGCAAATGTATTTTAAAAGTTATAAAAATTGTTTTTTAAACTTTTTTGTTTCCTGCTTTAGTTATTTTCTATATTAGGTAGTAAAGAAGTTTACCTTCTAGCTTTAAAAGGAAAAAACTTTTGTTTTATGCAAATAGATTGCATACATAAATAACTCAAAATTTTCTTTCAGCTAAATATTCTGTACTAATGTGACAGTGAGAAATAAAAATAAAAAATATAGAAAACAATCCTTTACTCATAGGACAGATGCAATCATTTCACAAAAACAAGTTTAAGATTCACAAATCTTTAAAACATAAACTAATGAATTTCAGTAAAGTCATAAGCGTACAGAAACACAAAGTAATAAACAAAACAAAATGATTTTTAACATCTGAGAAATACAGTCAATCTAGGGAATGCTTTAGACCTTCCATAGTTTTCATTTATTGAGGAATTACTGAGGAAAACAAATCACAATACCACCCAATACTTTTATATATATACATGGCAATGGTTATAACACATCAAAAAACACATTACCTCTTCTGAAGCAACCTTGCAGTACGGAATGTGCATGTAGAAATAAAATTGTTTCAAAATACTTTTTAAAAATATTTATTTGGCTGTGCCAGTTCTTAGTTGCGGCACGTGGATCTTCGTTGTGGCATGCGGCATCTTTTAGTTGCAGCACGCAGGATCTAGTTCCCTGACCAGGGATGGAACCCAGGCCCCCTGCATTGGGAGCACGGAGTCTTAACCACTGGACCACCATGGAAGTCTCTCAAAATATTTTTAAAACTTGTGATTAAAGTGCTTTGCTATTCTGTATACCTAGTTATGGTGTGTGTTGAAAAACGTCTACAGGGACTTCCCTGGTGGTCTGATGTTTAAGACTCTGCGCTTCCAATGCAGGGAGCACGGGTTCGATCCCTGGTCAGGGAACTAAGATTCCACACGCCACAGGGTCAAAAAAATAAATAAATGAAATTTAAAAAATAAATGAGTGGGTTTAAAAAAATAAAGAAAATGTCTCCAGTTCTCATTGGAGCTGTGAGCCTCTTTTTTATAGGACTTTATCAATCTTAGAAAGTAATTCATTTTGATATTTGTGCAAACAAAAACATCAGAGACTGTGTGTAGCACACACACACACAACACATACAAACAACTGTTAAAGATGAAAAAATGCTAATCCATGTTATCTGGGGAATAAATAATCTAGGTAATCTAAATTAACCTAGAAAATCACATTACGATGTTAAATACATCAGGTTTATTATTTTAAAAGGTAAATTCCCCACTATATAGTCTTGTATTCTTTCCTACGCCCTTGTTTTATCACTTTCACTGTCTTTGATTTTCCTTTGAGGATTTCTTCTCTGTTCTTTCTTTGATCTCTTATAAATCCTAATTCCTATTAATAACCAACTAAAAAATCTTGTCTTTAGAAACAGATCATCACAGGTATTTCCATTTTAGTGCAACAGCCTTCAGGCAGGAATATGACTCGGTTCCTTTTTTATTCTAGCATCTTAAAAAGCACAGATGTGAATCAATGTCTGTCATAGCCCCACAATCATACCAGCTATCACTTCCTAGAATTGTGTTCACTTTTTAGATTGTCTTCTTTATTATTAAAAATTTAATTGGGATTGCTTCACTATTTTACATTACTTTCCACAGCATTAACAGTGTTCTGCATTCTGACTGCTTTTAGTTAGTATTACAAGCACTAACGTGGAATTTGCACTTGGTTGTACGTGAACTTCCTCTCCGTTAACAAGTTCCAGAAATGTATAGACTTATATACATACATGCATACAAAGATATGTACATACACAAACATATGTACATATACACATAAAAGGGGGTAGCATGTAAGATGCCATTTACAAATTAGTATTTCAATTTGGAAATCCTTTTTGGACATCATAAATGTGAACCTCCATATTCCACTCAAGGATGGGGAGTATGATTTCCCTCAGATTGGCAACGTAAGTGCAAATTTCTCCACAGTGTATTTATTGCATTATACGGGCTAGAAGGAGGATTAGGGAAATATAAATATTCAATATATGAAAACAAAAAACTATCAAAACTTCCCACGCAGTTGTTTCATTGCTAGTGTCCATCCATCTTCCGTTGCCTATGGGATTTCTCATCCTCTCTGCTATCATAAAAATAGATTGCATTGGTCATGCAGTGAATCTTGCTCCTGCCTTTATTTAAAATACTGAAAGAATAAACTGCTTTAGGAGAATGATTTTTCTTAGGAATCATCTTTTCTATATTTCTTTCTAGAAGTATCATGTTCCTTGCCTGGCCAAACCAGAGATGAGTATATACCTCATAAAATTTCTCTTTAGTAGTGAGGCTTTTCCTGCTCAACCTATTTAAAAGAGTAACCCTACCCACTCTGCACTGACCAGTATTTTTTATCTTCCTTCTTTGCTTTGTTTTACTTGGTAGTACTTATTGCTATCTGACATTCTATACATTTACCTACCTATTTTACAGACTGCCTTTCTCTCCCCAGTAGAACATGAGCATTACATGGGCAGGGATTTGTCTCTCTTATCTTCACTGCTGTATTTTTAGCATCTAGAGCATCTAGAGCTATACCTGGCACATTTTATTCACTTAACAAGTATTTGTCAAATGAGTGAACTAAAAAGCCATTAGACTAGAGTAATAGAGGAAAAAAGAAACGTTATATTGGGCCTAAATCCACATATTTGTATTTCAAATATCTTTCAACTAAACACTCATACATTTGCTTCTACCTAGTGTCCTTATGACAAATTCACCTGTTTATAAAACTGCACTAACAGATGAATGGATAAAAAAGATGTGGTACATATATACAATGGAATATTACTCAGCTGTAAAAAGGAATGAAACTGGGACATTTGTAGAGACATGGATAGACCTAGAGACTGTCATACAGAGTGAAGTGAATCAGAAAGAGAAAAACAAATATCATATATTAACACATATATATGGCATATAGAAAAATGGTACAAATCAACCGGATTGCAAGGCAGAAATAGAGACACAGGTGTAGAGAGCAAACATACGGACACCAAGTGGGGAAAGCAGGGAGGGTTGGAGGGGAATGAATTGGGAGATTGGGATACCAAATTGTACACTCTAAATACATGCCGTTTACTGTACGTTAACTGTATCTCAATAAAAGTTCTTAAAAAAAGAAACTGCATTGATATAATTTCATATATTCTGTTATTTCCATGCTTAAGAAAAACTTTATAGGGAGTTATTATAGCTTTATAATACTTTATTTTTATTATTGTTTATATGTAATAAATTATATATAATATGTTTATTATAATTTATTTATTAATTATCTTTATTAAAATAAGTATTATATCCCATTTATCCTTACTAAGAAGAATAGGAGCACAGAAAGAATTCTAAAGGCCTTTGCCAGTGTTTGAAGAAGATTATACTCTAAAGTGAAGACAGCCCTGCAATGGTGTTCCCTACTGAATTCTAGTGAGAAATGTTCTTGACAAGCCTGTTCTGAAGTACTTTGCAGATATGTCCCTGCACATTTGCCCAACCCTACAGAAAGCAAGATGCCAAAGCACAGTGTGTACACTGAACAGTTGGATGCCAGTGCCGGACTATAGCTAAAAGTAGAAGGAGAAAAAAATCTTCACCTGTTACTAATAAAATGTAAATTATTATAGAGAAATATAGCACATTGTTCTTCAAGATAGTTTTGGTTTTATTCTGGTTTGTTTTGGATTTGGGTTTTTTTTTTTTGTTTTTTGTTTTTTTTGGAAATGCATGAAGTTCTCTGGTTAATTTGGAGCACGATAACCAAATACGGTTAATTTCTTAACAGGGAAATATCTATCAGATTCATCCTCTCCATGCCATATGGTTTTCAGACGATTTCTAAGCAGAAAGCTACCATGAAGACAATGAAAGCAAATGTAGCATATGGGCAGGATAAACAATCTTAAGAAGCAAAAGTTGCAAAGTAAAGAAAGCCTTTCCTACTCAAGTTGGCACACTGATCTTCTTTCCCCACGCTCACCACCTCCCACCACCAGATGTTTAAAATAGGCACTCACGTTTTTATGGTTCACACACTTCATGAGGACCAGCTCCCGGTAAGCTCTCTTGGCATGTGTTTGGTTCTGAAAGGGTCTGCTGAGCTTCTTAATGGCCACATTTCTGTCAAGCACAGCATCATACGCAGCACTGCAGAGACCCAAGAGCAATCCAGAATTAAGAACAAAGGAGCCCTTAGAATTTCTGCCTACCATAATAAAGATATGGATAAGGAAAATACTAGTTTGGAATTCTACTCAAATACCTGCTTCTCAAGTCACATGTCAATCAGGCTGTAAATAAAGACATAAGAGTGACTAGTATAGAAACATTCTACTTGCTAAGAAAAGAAAAAAGAGTATCTTGCCAAGAAAACAGCATGTAATTACATCAGTGAGTCGGGGACAAAAGAAGAAAGAAAAGTGCTCAACTTTTCCACTAGCCATGTGACTGTGGCAAGTCATTTCATCTTGCTGGGCTTGAATTTCTCATCTATTAATATGTGACATCTAGCTATAGAACGTCATTGTTCTTTGATTATTTTAAGTGGACGTTCACTCCTTCCCCATTCACAGGAACCAGTGATGTTAATTGCCATGAATGCACAGGTGGGCTGATGCTCAAAGGACATTCATTAACAATAACAAAACTTGAAATAAGGAATGCAATCAGAGAGGATTTCAGAAGCATAAATAACTGCATTTAAATACAAAGACAGAAATGAATGCTACTAACATTTGAAGCTTTCAAACCATTTGAGAATAATTTACCATGCTTTATGTTTCTGCCATACTCAGAATACATGGGTATAGGGATCAAATGAATGTTAGTCTCTTCTTGTTAATATTATACCCAATGAACCCACTCACAAAGTTTTTTCCATCTCTGCAAATTTGTGTTGTCCTGGATTTTGTCATAGTTGCAGGAAGGAAGACAGCAACCTGTATCCTGCTGATCTATTGAACTGAAGTGACATTAACCATCTAGGGCTCATGCCACTAAACTGAAAGATAAAGAAAAGGATTGCTATATTGCAAGATAGAGATAGAATCACAAGAAAAGTTTGGACAAAGTCTTAGAGTGCATCTCGTCCAAGCCTCCACATAATACTTATTCCTCTCTAAAATATCTCCATCAAATTTTGTCCAGTCTCTGCTTGAGCATCTTCAAAAACCTGGATCCCTTTATATAAAGGCAGCTCATTCTGTTGTTGTACAGCTTTGAGAGTTAAAAATGTCATCATTCTAATAAACAGAGTTGTTTCTCTGTGATTTCTATCAACTACTATCAGCGCTGCCATCCAGGGCAACTCAAAATAAAGTGCTCCCATTTCATCATGATGGACCCGTAATGTTTGAAATCCATTAAAGAACCTTCCACAACATCTGGCCTGCTTTATAAGCATTCACTAAGCACTCAATAACTCACAGCTTTTCTTATTTCCCCCCTAAGTCTTTTCTTTCTTAAGCTAAATATCATCAATGTCCTACCACCATTTGTCAGAGTGTGATTTCAAGTCCTAGTCCCATCTGGTGAGTTCCCTCTGAATATATTCCAGTCTGTTGATATCCTCTGAAAATGACATTGTTACTCTAAGCGTGGAGTGTCAGTGAAGACTAGGGAAAGGCTATCAACTCCTTCATTATTCACTTGCTCATTCATTCTGTTGACACAGTTAATACAGCTAAGTCTGTCGTGGTTCCTTTGATAAATGCATCACACACTGTTGATCCACAGTGAACCTATGCTAATTAGAAATACTGTCTTTTTAAAAACTTGTGCTGCTATTCAACTCTGTATTTCAGCACTGGTACTTCTATTCTTGTGTTTGTTCTTGTTAACCCATCAATGTCAGCACAAGTAAAGAGCCAAATGGGCCTACATCTGATAGGTAGTGTACAAGGGCAACAGTGAATTTGGAAATACAGGAATTAAACTTCTTTCCGAAACTAAGAAATTGTATCAGCAGGAAACTGATCAGAACCGTCACCTTAAAGAGAAAGATTCAATTTTAAGCCAAAACAACTTAGGTCAAGTGATTAAAATATCTAAAGAAAAAATAGCAGTTAGTCATGTGGGCCTAAGATGGAGTCAGAGAAGCAAATTCTGGTATCACCTGGTGAAATAAGAAAGTGCCTTCTCAGGTCCAGGGATCCAGTCAGCCAAGTGGACATCCCTACTGTGACTGTCAGAGAATTCAGCCAGTTAGCAATCTGATCTGTGTCTCCTTGGGCTGATTCTATCCTCTGCAGTCAAAATTCTGCCCATCAGGCTCTCCTTCAGAATTCTGCATGCAAGAATTCTGTTCATATTTGGTTAGCTTGACTATTACATTTCTTGTAATTTAATAAATCAGCATCTGGTTTCATGTGTGAGCCTTTAGTGCGGCTTGTCATTGTGAGTTTGAGTCCCTGAGATACCGAACAGATACTGCAGGACAGTAGGCCCATGGGGGATGACTGAGAAAATGCCGCCCTCCAGGGATCTTTGCAGGTTCTGGCCAGTTTCTCCTAGAAATGTTGTGATATTCTCTCTCCTTCTGGTACATTTTTCTTAAAGCAGTTCTAAGTCTGAATCTCAGCACTCCTGCTTACTAGATGTGAAGCTGTGAGCAAGCCACTTACACTTTCTGGCATCAATTTCCTCATACTTAAAAATGGAGATAATAACAAGCTGATAAGATTGTGGTAACGAGTAAATGAGGTAGCACCTCACCTAGAGTGTGCACTCAATAAATAATGACTGTTACTATTTTTTTTATTTTATTTATTTATTTATTATTTTTTTGGGGGGTACACCAAGTTCAATCATCTGTTTTTATACACATATCCCCGTATTCCCTCCCTCCCTCAACTCCCCGCCCACCCTCCCTCGAGTGGACTGACTTACTATTTTTGAAGTCAGTGTCCTTGCTGGAGTCATTGTGTAATGCAGGGCAGGATAAAATATATGTATTATATTTATGTGCTATAACTGGACATGTACCTACTAATCAGCAGTTTTTAATATTTCTACTAATTACAAATCCATTCAACTATACCACTATCTTGACCACATTTCATAAGTTTGTCCCACGATATAAAAGACTGAGACAAAAGCCTTGTTAAAATCCAGATACATATAGCCATATGTATACATACATATAGTTCTATTACCTACCACTTTAATATGCTATTTGGTGTGATTTGTTTTTAATGAAACCTCTATTCCCATGATCACTACACCCTTTCTTAATGACTCACGGGGTATCTTTTCTGACCAATACTAGGACAAATGTCAAAGTTCAGCAGGTGTCTCTTATAACCTCCTTCCTCCTAAAGAAATAACGTTTGCCTGTCTACAGTTGCATGGAATATGGTGGTTTAGCTCACTGAATGTTCATTTACCCCCTTGTAACACGCCATCCTGTACTGAAGAGACTGGAGAGACACACATACAATTCCCAGATGCTTTTGCAGCTGGTACTCTGGATTCCAATATGGTCCTGCCAGGCAGATGCAACCATGGGAGATTCATAAGGCAAAAGTGAGGATGGTGATCTTCGAACGTTCGTAGTTAGCAAGCAGGGTCTCTCAGGAAGAGGTGACATTTTCTTCGGAGGCGGTGGTTCATGTCATTGTCCAGACGGCTGGGTAGGAAGATGGTTTGAAGCAGAGGCAGCTGAGGTCCCCAGGGCGCAGTCTCCAGCACGATGGGGTGGCAGTGATGGTAATAAGGAGCGCACAGTTCCAGCTCTGTGATCGTCACATCTCGCTTACAGTCGTGTATTCTGGAAGCTCAGCTTTTCTAGGATATTCTCAGAGGTCAGAGCTCCCATGCTGATTCATCTCTCTCATGTCTGGGCGTCCTTCCAGGAAGCCCAGACTAGAGCCCACTTCTCCAGGCCTTCCAATGATTTTGCAAGCACCCAATTTACCGTATTACATCTTTGGCTACTTATAATGTTTCTGTCTCCTGCCATGAACCCTCGCTGACACCACAATCTTTCCCATTTTCTATAATTCCTCAGTGATTACTGGCAGCAGTTTAGCAAATACATCTGCAAATTGGCATCACTGGTTGCTGCATAGTCATGAATTAATGTCTGAAAGGTTTTTGTTATTCTTAAGTCCTTTTTTTGAATCTTGTTCTACAGAATCTTACTTTATTTCTTTTGGTGGTTTTTCTTTTTTTTTAATGAAGGTGAAAAAAGAGATAAATCTTTATGACGTTTTCCCAGCAACTTCTAGCAACTTTCCAGCAATTCTGCTGACAATTTTCTAGCAATTTCTTGACATACAGTACTAACTCACCTCCACTTCTACCAGGTTTATTCATAAAAGGAAGATACAGCCTTCTGTTGTGATGCTCCTGTCATTTAATCCAGTTTTATGATGTAATAAAGCTGTTTACCTCCTTGAATGTATTTATATACACACACACACCCCTCCCTGTAGACAAGTCTTATTTTCAACATAAAATCAGCTGTTTTGATTTTTTTCCTGCTGGAAATTGCAGACAACCTCTTGCAAAGATTTCTTCTTCCTAAGTCATAATCTTTTAATTGATAATCTCTCTTGTTCTCCTTCCCTATCACATTTAAAATGTTCTTCATCAATATTAACGTGTTTGTGGGCAAAAAAATTAAAAATTAAAAAAATAAACCAAAAAATCCCTAGGCATTATGAGAAGAACTTTATGTCTTAAAAAATAAAAATTAAAAAACCTTATCATTAGAGCATCTTAAACATCTTAAGCCATAGCTGGGCAAGCCAAATGCTGTCCTGGAATATATGCTGACCGTTCACTGCTCTTTTCCTATGTTCCCATGTTATCACTTTGACCTTTACCAAAGGCCTGGACTTTAATCGAAAATGGTCAAAAAATCTCTACCCAGTGCCCTCCAACATCTCACCTTCATGCCCAAACATGATGGTCCCTAGACATGCTATCAAGACACTGACTCCACCACACGTTGGCCAACCTACAAAATCACCTCTGCCTCAGGGCGTTTGCATTTTCTTTCTGCCAGGCATGCTCTTCCCACATCCCCACTTGCCTGACTCCATCTTGTAATTCAGGTTTCAGCCTACATACCATCTCCTCAGTAGAGGCCTTCCCTAATCCCCTTATCAAAACACAACAGTTAATTTTTTTGCTTGATTAATTTGTCATTGAATTGCTTGGCTACACCAATTTGGTTATATTTTGTTAGAGATACTTTTGATTACAAGTAATAGAATTATGACTAATAGTGACTTTACTATTAAAGTTATTCATTATGTCATACAACGGAAAGTCTAGAAGTAGGCATATCCCAGTTTCAGGAATACATTATAACTCTCATGAGCCCTAGGCACTTTTGGCTTCTGATTTTCTGCAAATTGTTCCTAAGCATGTTGAAAAAAAAAGCTAATAACAGAAATCCATTAGTGCATCAAAGGGAAGTGTAGGTGCTGTGATGCGCTGCTAAGATTCCCCTTCAGGAATAAAGGACTTTTTATCCCAGCTGCTGGGAATGCTGCTGGCACACAGCCCCAAGGCTCTTAGCCCCCTTTGGTTACAGCCTCAGCTGAAAAGAGCTGTCTAACCAAAGTGACACTCTTCCTGGGCAGACTTCAATCAGAGACTAATAAACCTGGGATTATGAAAGGCTGCCAGTTCACCCTAACTCAGGACAGCTAGGAAGGCTCATTCCCTCTTCAAAATACCCGAGAGTCAGCTGAGGTGTCCATTGAGATTTCACTGCAGCTGAACTTCTGCCTTTGCCTCCTTCCCTTCCTTTCCACAGCTGTAAACCCCCAAAGCACTCCCTAATAAATCTCCTGCATATGATCACCATCTCAAAGTGTATTTTCTGGATAAAGCCACATTTGACCAGCAGTAACTCATGGCCAAATACAGCAATAAGCTGTGGAGTTTGCCCGGATCTTTTTCTAAGCAAAAGGTAGGGTCCCATTGTGGATGAAGGTGGCTGGGCTCAGAGCTCAATACCAAGAAAACCATTTCACCTATGCAACAAACGAACCTAGGTGACCAAGCCTAGTTATATACATTCTAATCAAAACCACTTTGCACTTGATGAATAACAGAGCTGAAGCAGGGGTAGCAAGGGGCTCAGAAGCCAAGCCCTGAAAGATAGTACCAAAAGTAGCAACTCTTCCAAACACTAGAAATTGAACTAGTACTCTACAGCCCTTCAGCAAACTGGTGTCAGGGGAAATCATGCAAAGACTTACCACATGGATGACGAATGTGGGACTAGAGAAACTCATCAGCACAGAAAATAGATGATAGTAAAGAATATGGTTAACCTAAGCACAATGCAACCATATTCTTAGAAATTGGGTTGATGGCATTGGAGAAGAATTGAAAGCTCCCAAAAAGGGATTTCTTCATCTCAGTGAGATGGAGTGATAGGGTGCAAGTAGGTGCCGCCTCACTTGATCTTCTTTTATCTTTGTGACAAGTTTTCTCATGGTCACCCTGCTGCCCTTAGTGACCATGTAGTACACCATCCATGTATGATCCAGCTCATGATTTAACCCACAAAATCCACAAAGCTGCCAGGCTGCTATTTGATAGGCTAAGTAGGAAACCTGGGAAATTACAGTTTAGCTTGATACAAAATATATGAGAGTACAGAGGCTGGTCAGCCTGCTGTAAAGCATATAGTGAGGATATAGAAAGTAGTCAGAATATTCTTGCTACACTGATGTTGCCATTTGTGTGGCATAAACCTATAATTATTACTTTTTAGTGTTTAGTAAAGCTTTTTTAACTTTGAAATAAAAAATAAATAAAATTGAGACTGTATATTTAATTAAAATACTATAAGCTATATATATATACTATTATAGTATATATAATATAGTATATATAGTATAGTATACTGTAGTAATATAGAGTGTGTGTGTATAAATATATATATATGATAGTAATAGCATGCTATACTATTTCTCATGTTTTCTTAGGCATGACTAATGAAAACCAGAAAATAATTCTCCTAAAGGAACATCATTATCTATTTCAAAATTAGCAATTAATTTAAGACCATGCCCAAAGACAATAATTTAACACATGAACCTACAAAAAATGCATTTGAACCATGACTTTTCATTTAGATCAAATGACTGTTCTTCTAAATTAATTTTACTTATTTTCTATCCCAAGGGGTTTTATGGATATGTACAAAAAGTTAAGCAACGGCTTGTTAATGTGTTGCCTCCATTAGCAGAAAAATAATTTTGAAAGCATTTAAATTATGTCTGCTTTATATCATTTTACCGAATCATTTTACCTGCTTTATATCAAATGCTTCAAATATAAAATCAGAACTTTTCAGTAATAGCTAGATTTTATATAGTATAGTAGAAACTATACTAAACTATAGTATAGTTTGATTTTCTATAGTTTCTATAGGTTGTGATGCAAAAATAATTCACATTGAGTCCAAGCAAACTGCAATATTCTACAAATCAAAATAGAATTTGTATGTGCCAAGATCTGCAAATAGAATATATACATAATTAGAATAACTTCATTACAAAATTTTGGAGACAAAGCTGATGTTGAATCAAAAAAAATAAAGATGCTTCAGCAAGGCAGTTGGCATTTCTTGGCACCCCTTATAATTCTGATTGAGGAACAACTTTTTTGTAAATAAACCCTAAATTTCAGATTTTTTTTCCAAAATCACTTAGAAATCTTTAACCATAGTATTCAGTAAATGGAGCATCCCAACACTTCAAGTCTTGAAATTTTAGGGAATAGCTATTATTATAAACAAATAATACTTGCAAATAAAAGCACACTGAAATGTGGTGGAAGGAACTGAAGCAAGAAAGGAATTGAACAAATCAAACAATAAAATCACATTGAAAAAAGTCTTCTTCAGAAAAATACAGTGAAACTGTATTATAAACAGGGCTAGGAAGTTTCAGTTGATTAAAATACATAAAGATATATGAAGAATAATCATTCTTCTTATATTTTTAATATTTAGGTAATCAATATAAATACAGTTTAAAATTTTATTTGTATTTGTATTCTTTTAAGTAAAACAAGTTTCAATAGCACTATTTTGACACCCACCAATGTATTTCAGTGTGCCCTTTCACTGTCAAATTTTCCCAGCTTAGACATAAATGATATGGTTCCTGCTGCTGGCAACCACTGTGCTTCTTGTTGAAGAGGTTTTGCACATTGTTTCCACAAGATGGAAGAGGCAGAAGCAAAGAACTGCTCTTCCTGGGTGATTGCTACACTCTTACCTTCGGCCATTTCCTGGTAAAAAAAATTCAAAGCCTGATTTCTATTTAATAGTTTCATTTTAATAAGATTTTCCTTATAAATCCACATAAAGGTTAGGTGAGTATCAGAACCTGGATGACGTCAGAGTTAGCTAAGGAGTGGAAGTGTATCAGGCACTTTATTTGTACAAGTAACTCTATTCTGAAATGGCAACTCTCAAATTCGCCATGTAGTAAAAATGTGCTATGTCCAAAATTAACGGCGCTAAAGACAGTAAGATGTTCCTTTGGCTCAGAGGTTGACACCTGCCAAATTAATGAGATCCATTAAGTGAGCCACAGGAATTGCAAATGGTTCCCGCGCACAGGACATAGTCATGACAGGAGTAAGCTTCATTGCCCAGCCCACGGGCCCACTCTCTCTGCCTCCGTGCCTGCCCCAGCACAGCGCTTCTGCCTTGATGACTGCCGTCCATTGGCCTGACGACTGGGGCAGCTCCGCTAACGATGGATGACCCCCAGCGCCTCTTGCCTCTGAAAATGTGTATCAGCTATTATTTACGGCCCCTGGATTTCCTTCTTTTGTTGCTGCTCTGTTCCTCTTTGTCTACTATTTATCGTTTTTAATTCACCTCCCTGACTCCCGTATTTGGGCTGATACTCATGAAATTGAATTCTATATCTGCAACAGTTTGTCTGTATGATCATTACAGTACCCTTATCATCAATCACCTTGTATTACATTTTTTGCTATCCCCAGAGTTGCTGTGCTCCTTAGTGGTCGAAATCCAGAAGGATTTAGCTCTGTATCCCCTATAGGTTTGTTGCATGGAATTATATTTGCTATTGCTAGATGTTTATGTCCAGAGCTTTAAATGTGTTAGGAAAGTGGCGTTACATAAGCTAAGGACAAGATTCAAATAAATGAAACAGCATATTTTAACTTAATGCTGTGTTACTCAAGACGCCAAGATATTATCCGGCTAAGATGTCTTTCGCAAAGCTCCTGACTCACATATACAGTTATCTACTGACCACCCCTAACTGGATGTCTCAGAATTATCTGAAAATTAATATGCCTGTAACTGAATAAACCTCTGATTTCCCTCTCAACTTGTTTCTCACTTAAACATTATTTATTCAGGTGTAGAAATTATCTTGATTTTTCTCTTCTCATCTCCTCCCCATGTCCAATTCATGAAGGTCTGTATTTTCTTCCAATGTAAATTTTCAAATTAATCCACTTAACTCTAACTCCACTTCCACTGCCGTGAGCTACATGTACGACAGAGACTGCTCCTTAAATGGTCTCCGGACATTAACTCCTTCTCCTCAACAGTCTGCACCTCGCCATCCTCAGAGTCTCATCCTATCTGAATTGGGCTATCCACAGCACATTATTTTGTGTCTGAGAATCCTGCTCATTTTTAGTGCTTGTCAAGAAAATGTCTTGAAGTAACACAGCATTAATAAAATAACTAATAGAACCTCATAAATTGTTACAAAAATTGTTGGCTTAGCTTAAAAAAACCAGCCACACTGCCTGATTGTAAGTTCAATGAGGGGAGGAACCACGTGTCTTGATCACCTCCCCCCCGCCGCAGTTTTATTGTGATATAATTGACATATAACATTGTACTAGTCTAAAGTGCACAACAAAATTATTTGATATGTGTAATATATTGCAAAATCATTACCGCAATAAGTTTAGCTAACATTCATTTCATCACCTTACTTAGTTACAAACTTTTCTTATAATGAGAAGTTTTAAGACTTATTCTCTTAGCACCTTTCAAATATACAATACAGTATTGCTAACTATAGTTACCATGCTGTGCATTACATCCCCAGGACTTATTTATCTTATAAAAGGAAGTTTATCCTTCCGACCACCTTCAACCATCCCTCTTCCCACTCCTAGCCCTGCCTCTGGCAACCGCCAATGTGTTTCTATATCTATGAGTTTTATTTTTTTCAGATTCCACATATAAATGTGATCATATGGTATTTATCTTTCTCTGACTTATTTTACTTAGCATCACGCCCTCAAGGACACAAATGGCAGGATTCTCTTATTTTTTAAGGCTGAATAATATTCCATTTTATATGTATATATATATCATATTTTCTCTATCAATTCATCCATCAGTGGACACTTAGGATGCCTTCATGTCTTAGCTATTGTAAATAATGCTGCAATGAGACTCATTCACTTTCGTTTGCATTGAGAGTGTAGTAGTGTCTGGCATCTAGTTGGCCCTAAATAAGTATTTTTAAACAAGTAAACTAATCAGTTATTGAAATACTCCTAATGGTAGAGCAAAGTGATTATAGGTCTCAGATTTCTACAAACATGGGTTAAATAGCGTATTTTTGAAGTCATATGGTTCATTGTTAAAATTCATGTAAAATTTGTATTTTAATTCCATATATATCCATATTTGTTTTAATATAAAATTTCATTTCCCCATCAATACTTCAGTCTTCACATGAAACTGGAGTTCCAGGCAGACCTGCCATATTTATCGTGGGCTTCGAGTGTTCCTTGCTTGCTGCACCAGCACCCTTTCCCATCCAGCCCTTACCCTGAAGCAAAAAGACTCCAGTTTGAAAAATGGGAGATTAACAAACAGGTGGTTTTCTTTTCACCAAAATTTTGTTAGTATTTCTAGACAACAATAATGTGACTGTAGTTTCTTCCACCAGTAAATGTTTTCCTAATAGAAAATAATTTAGCAGATTCACTTTAGGAAAGATCAACTAGATTCATCCTCACATTGATAGCTACTGATGTGAAGCCGAGGTAAACCCAAAATGTGAAGACTTAATATAATTGTTAACTCTAGGTCAAAAAAAAAAAAACTATGCATAGGCAATTTTGATTTTCTTGTGTTGTTATTCAAGTAATCATAGACACTGGGATTGGGTTTCTTCCAACAAGAAATTTCATTATTTATATAGCACAGGTTGTCATTAACTTAGGCAGGAAAAATCTTGGGTTGCTAAGTTTTATGCATGCAATAATCTTATAAGACAGGCACTCTTATTATTGCCATCGTTCAGGTGACAAAACTGAAGCTTAATAATAACGACTGGTACTTATCAGTTCCAAGCAGTTTTTTCTCCCAATTCATTTTCTTCTAAAGTTCTTAATACTTTCTATATACTCATTTGATCCTCACCAAAATATATGAAATAAGTATTATTATGATCTTGCTATAGTTATTTTTACTATTATTGCAACTTTTCCACAAGTTTAAAATTATTTCAAAATAAAAGTTTGACATCTTTATTATAAATATATAGGAGTACAGCACACATTTCAAAATTAAAATGTAACATATCATATGACTGTGATGGTGTGAGATCTCTTAATTTTTCTCTAGTTTTTAATATTAGAATTTTCTACATTTTCTTTATTATCTCTATTATTAAAGCCAAAATTACAAATATCTGAGAGACATTCCACTAAGATGGCAGACTTTCTGATTCTTATTTCACAGTTAATTCATCTTCATTCATTTATACACTCAACAAATAGTTAATATTTATTTAGATAATTGAAAGAGTTGATAATAGAAAAATCACTTCATGATAATAACCAAATTTTGTATTTATTGTCTGGACAGATATTATTAGCTAATGCTGTATTTTTACAGAAAATTGACAAACTTGTAGAGCTAAGGAAACTGAGGCACAGAGTGGTTAAATAACTTCTCATGAGATAATTAGTACCTGAGTGATCTGGGGATAGAATGCTCTCCAGTTAAAGCTTTACTCCTTGCGTTTAGAAAAGAAACAAAAATTGAGCTTCCAGGAAACATAGTAAAGCATTAAAAAAAATCACAGATTTTTTTTATTAGATAATTTCTTTGACAGACATGGTAAAACCAGATAAATGGCTGGTAAATTCTTCAGGTGTTAGTTGTTTTTTGTTTGTTTTAAGCTAACACGAAGATTATTCAGCAAAGATTTGTTCTATATAATATTCTTCTCACAAAACCTATCTTCTTAAGACTTTTAAACAGTGATACGAAATTGGCACTTTGAGACTATACATTGGAATTTCTTGTGCACGACTATCTAAAAAGAACCACACCGGTCAAATACAAGTATTGATTTTACTTCTAAATGCATGCCTGCCTCTTGCACTCTCCCCCATCTTCCTGTTGGTTGGTATCATTAACAACCTGTTTACTGACCTCCAAATGGGTTTCCTGACCAGCCAGTGTTAACAGCCCTCCCACTGCATCCTGCTTTTGTGGTTTTATGTGTGCTCCAATTAGGAACCCAAGGCACCCAATGCTCATAAGCACCAAAGTGGAAAAGAGATTTATTTATGTACTCTTCTGTGATGCAGTCTGAGTTTAGAGAAAGGTCAGAATGCACAACACTCACTTTAACAATAATAAAAATTCTCTTCTCACAAAGGTTCTTTCTGTGTCACTGGTAAAGATTAAAGCATTGTGAAGCATGTGTGTGTGTGTGTGTGTGTGTGTATGCACACATGCATATGTATTTTTATTAATCGTCTATTCTGGGACACCATAATTAACATAGAGATGAAACCACATGAACACAAATTCTACTTCCTCTAAGATTATAAATATAATACCTCTCTCTGTCCTTTGGCTAAATACTATAAGGAAATGGAATTCCATTGCAACATTTCTTTTTAATTTGAACTAATACTGTTTTGAAAATAGAGTTCATTTAAGACTGTTACATGGCTATCTCTTTATTCACTCAGTAGAAATGTACTGATCTTCTATTATGTCCCTATTTTTACTTATTGGATACATTTATTGGAATAAAATAAAAAACTTCATAGAAGCAGGTTAAATTTTACTAGATCATGTCACATGTTACAAAAGTAAGCAAAAATTTGCTAATATTTATTGTGATATATACAAAAAAGTACAAGTTAAGTTTCTTATACTCAAAGAACTGTGACATATTGGGGATAACCTAATAAAGGAATAAAACATAAACTGAAATATTAGCTCAAAAATGAGAGAAAAAAATACTAGACTAATGGAAAAGTCTAGTTTTAAGGAAATATGGAGGATGACA
The DNA here is from genome assembly GCF_030028045.1 of Hippopotamus amphibius kiboko. Taxonomy (NCBI): domain Eukaryota; kingdom Metazoa; phylum Chordata; class Mammalia; order Artiodactyla; family Hippopotamidae; genus Hippopotamus; species Hippopotamus amphibius. The sequence continues at coordinate 56,263,854 of NC_080188.1, forward strand.
AAGAGGATAATTGCTAGAGGTGATAAAATGGTGTAGGATCTAGTTGCAAGTGTCGGGATTAGTTTATACAGGATAAAACACTGCACAGCATCAGCCAGAAACGTAGCCTAAATGGGTTTAGATGCCAGTACATAGGTAGAGATGGTGGTGGGGAAGAGACTGTTCATTTCTGTTGGCTTTTAGTTTTGCAGTGAAATAGGAAGCAAGATCATCAGCTGAGAGAAAGGATGCAGGAAAGGTTGTTTTGAGGGCAGAGTGAAGGGATAAAATTGTCACCTAGGTTGGTAGAAATGTAATGGGCTAGAGATTCTGGGCAGTAATAAAGTCCCACTTAATCTTTTGGTTTTGAATTTAGGAGCAAACAGTCAACATGACTAAATGTTTTTCTCCAGCCACATTTATCTGTCTTAGTGGGGAGGAGTTAGATTTAACCAGCATTTGAGTTTTGCCAGGAAGGAAGAGAAGATAACTGAGAGTTTATATATGGGATAGATTATAATATGAGACACAATATCTAGACTATGTAAGGAGGAAAATGAGTACATGAGAGTGGTCAGGAACAGAGAAATGATGGAAAATCATAGATTGTAGGTCCTTGTGGAATTGGAAATAGGGTGCTAGTATCAAATGTATCACTCACTCTAGAAACAAAATTTTCAATTGAAGTAGTTAATTTAGCTTTGTTTTTATCATTGAAAACATATATAAACAAGATCTTGTGGGTAGTTTTTCTTGTTTAGTTTTTATTATGTAGCTAACAGGCATTCAGTAAGTTCAAGAGTCAAGGAGAAATATAGAAAATAATAAACATGGAAAATTATCACTGCAGATGCGGCATTGAATTTGAGGATTTAATAAAACCCAGATTGCATGTCAAAACTAATATATCAGTTTTGAAAAGAACAGTTAGGGAAATATCTACTTAGCTAGGAATTTATCTTAGCATCTGTACTAGTTGTTGTATTTTTAAAACAAGAACTATAATTTTCCCCTGTTTATATCATAAACTATAGCTTTATTGCAGTTTCAAGGTAGAAAATGAGAAAGGGAAAAGAAAAGAGGTCCCGTGAGTTTGTGATCAAATTATTGGCAGCATGTTGTGCCAAAAATGCAATCAGTCAATTGTTTCAGCATAAATCCTGTGTATAAGTCAGTAACTAATGTAAAGTGTTAATGTTAAAAAATGTTCTCCTTGCCACTATTTTTAAATCATGTTATTTATGAGACAATGCAAATAGCATTTTACATGAATGCTGACACCAACTATCAAAATACCATATTTAAATTAGAAAATAAGAGTTTGAAATACTGTCTTGAAAAACACAGCTGACAATATTTAATGAGTAATGAAATAAATTGAAGTGTGCCAGATTAGAAAGGGGTTATCAAATATGAACTCAATGAAATACCAACCTAGAACTTAATTCCAGGGGTCACCTCATTTTTGTTCTGCCTTAGTCAGATGATAATATACTGTTCCAATAAAGTTCTGAAATAATGAGTTAAGCAATTTATGTAATCCTTCATACTTAGCTAAAACTTGGATACAATTCTTTAATTTTATTGCTGCTGCATGTTGAGTTAAAATATTATCGTATAGCAGTTATTCTTGCAATGATTTTATGTTGCTCTTTGTTGACTGTTGAACAGAAAACTCAAACAGAACACATTCTTTTTGTATTAGGAAATGCATCTAGCCAAACATATTCATCTTATTGAAGATTCAGAGCTAAAATGACTTTTGAAACTATAAAGTTGACTATGATAGCCATAAAAGATACATGTTCAAGACTAAGTCAAACTGATAAATTTTGTCATGTAGTTCAACAAAAATTTGCCTCTAATATTTCTGATCTCAATCTCAACTCCAATTCCTTTAACTTACAAATAATATGCTTTAAAAAAGCAACTCACATGCTGTTTATATTTAAATTTTCTAGAGTTAAGACCACTGTCCCTTTTTACTCCACTTTGTCTTCCATCAACTCCCCCTTGTAAAATGTAGAATCAGAGTGGCTGCAGACATTTTGGGGACCTGACTAACAGGAAATTAAGTTAAGAATAAATTTATTTTGGTTCAGTGGGTTACTACAGGCTTCACAGTCATTTATATATTTAAATTATTGCAATTTTCTGGGATTAGACATGCATGCTAAGAATATTGCAACCACTGGGCACGCTTACCTGGTGCCCAATGTTGTAACAGGAGGTGGCAGGACCAGAAATTATATCACAATGTGAATAGTGCCTGACACCGGAAGTATGCAGGTATGCAGATGGTGGTGGAGAAACAATATTTGAACCATATGAAGCAAGAAGATAGTCTGTAAACAACTTTTTCAACCGTTACAGACCATACATAAAATAGAGTTTTTCCCAAACTTGACAACAATTCTAAACATGTATATGAATTGTGAAGCTGAAAAATGTTTTCTGAACTATCGATAATAAAAGGTAAGTTTTGGATTTCCTAGGTGATGCAGTGGGTAAGAATCTGCCTGCCAATACAGGGGACACAGGTTCGATTCCTGTCCCAGGAAAATACCACATGCTGCGGAGCAACTAAGCCTGTGTGCCACAACTATTGAGCCTGAGCTCTAGAGCCCGTGAGCCACAACTATTGCACTCATGCGCCACAACTACTGAAGCCCACACACCTAAAGCCCGTGCTCTACAGCAAGAGAGGCCACCACAATGAGAAGCCCGCGCACCACAACAAAGAGTAGCCCCGGCTCGCTGCAACTAGAGAAAGCCCACACTCAGCAATGAAGACTCAACGCAGCCAATAAAATAAATAAATAAATAAATAAATAAATAAATAAATAAATAAATAAATAAATTTATTTTTAAAATAGGTAAGTTTTGAAGATATTTGGAAATATCTGATAAAAAGTTTGCATTCAAAATATACAAAGAACCCATGCAACTCAACATCAAAACAAAAACAAAAACAAAAAAATACCACAAGCAACTAGATTAAAACGTGGGCAGAGAACCTGAACAGACATTTCCCTAAAGAAGATATACAGATGGGCAACAGACACATGAAAGACGTTCAACAACACTAATCATCAAGGAAATGCAAATCAAAACCACAATGAGCTATCACCTCACACCTGTCAGAATAGCTATTATGAAAAAGACAACGAATAACAAGTGTTGCTGAGGATGTGGAGAAAAGGGAACACACATGCACTGTTGGTGAGAATGTAAATTGGTGCAGCGACTATGGAAAACAGTATGGAGTTCCTCAAAGAAATTAAAACCAGAACTATCATAGTATCTAGCAATTACACTTCTGGGTATTTTTCCAAGAAAACAAAAACCACTAATTCAAAAAGATATATGCACCCCTATGTTCGTCAGAGCATTATTCACAGTGGCCAAGATATGGAAGCAACCTAAGTGTACATTGATAGATGACTGAATAAAGAAGAGGCGCTATATATGTACAACGGAAGATTAATCAGCCATAAAAATAAAAGAATAAAATATTGCCATTTGTGACAACATGGATAAACCTGGAGGGTATTATGCTAAGCGAAATAAGTCAGATGGAGAAAGATAAATACCATATGATTTCGTTTGTATGTGGAATCTTAAAAAAACAAACATAACAAAACAGAAACAGACTCACAGATACAGAGAACAAACTAATGGTTGCCAGAGGAGAGGGAGATTGGGGGGTGAGCAAAGTAGGGGACAGAGATTAACAGGTACAAACTTCTTGTTATAAAATAAGTCCCAGGGATGTAATGTGCAGCATAGGGTATATAGTCAACAATATTATAATAACTCTGTTTGGTGGACAGATGGTAACGAGACTTATCATGATCATTATTTTGTAATGTATAAAAATATCTAATCACTATGTTGTACACCTGAAACTAATATAACATTGTAAATCAATTACATTTCAATTAAAATTTACTTAATTAAAATTAGAACTTGGGGGAAAAAGGTAAGTTTTGACCAACGATGATAGGAGAAAAACTGAATTTTCTTGCTATCTTCTCTATAGGTAATGATATTTTTAAAAATCATTGTCATATGAAGGCACATTCAAAGACTATGCATCCAAAAACATATTAAAGGAGTATTATATCAGTTAATTACAAAAATATTACTTTTCTAATTTATGATTCTGTGGTATTGGTCAGCTTTTTTTTCAGTTTGCAATCTTTTGTAATTTTTTAAAAAAAATTGACATTTATTTTTCGTTGAAACTTTACCTTTTTAGGGATGCTTTAGGTTCACAGCTACATTAAGGGAATGAACAGAGATTTCCTATCTGCACCCTGCCCCCACACATACATAGCCTCTCTCATCATCAACATCCCCCACGAGAGTGGTACATTTGCTACAACTGATGATACCATATTGACATATGTTCTTCCAAAATTCATAGTTCATATTACATTCCATTGTTTCTACATTCTACGGGTTTGGACAAATGTATGACGACCTGTATCTATCATAGGCTATCATACAGAACCATTTCACTGCCCTAAAAATCTTCTGTGCTCGATCTATTCATCCTTACCCCACCTCATGTAATTCATTTTTATTCTAAACAAATAATTTGCTTTCATTCTTAATTTTATGTTTGTGGTTCTTCTTAGAGAAGTTCCCCTCAAATTTTTATAAGCTTAAGGCCCAGCAAATCCTAGGTGTGCCCTGTCTATAATATAATAGCTAGAACAAACTATTTCACCTTTCTCAAAGAAATGTGCTCCTATGATCTAAATGTTTGTGTCCCCCCAAAATTCATATGTTGAGTTCTTAATGCCCAATGTGATGATATTTGCATGGCCTTTGGGAGGTGATTAGGCCTGAAGGTGGACCCTTATACTTTGGGTTAGTGCTCCTATAAAAGAGGCCCCAGAGAGATCCCTTCCCTTTCTGCCATGTGAGGCTGTAGCTAGACGGCACCGTCTATGAACCAGAAAGTAGACCCTCATCAGACACCAAATCCTCCAGCACCTTAATTTTGAACTTCCCAGAACTGTGAGAAATACAGTCTGTTGTTTATAAGCCACCAAGTTTATGGTATTTTGTTATACCAGCTGGAATGGACTAAAACACATGTCTACAGTTTTGTGTTTAGAGAAAAGTCTGAATTTTAAGAAACTCTTTTGGTGGATGTTAACACATATGAATCTAGCGTACCTAGACAGAATTTTAGGTTCAGACTTTGGGTGTAGAGTCAGACATCTTTACTGTGATGCACTCTGATATTTAGATATTACCAACAATGTAATGTTGACATCCCATTCCAATCCCAATCTAAACATAACACGACCTTAACCACTTCAAGCAGTAGATTCTCTGCTTAAAACCACTGATGACTTACAAATAATGTCTCCAAGGTAACGAAAAACTGCATAAACTTAAAATGAGTAGAAAACTAATCTATTTAATCCAACTAGTTCATTTAATCCAATACTCCACCAAGAGAAGAAATTCAAATATAATATTATTAAGAGATATTCATCCAAACAGCACAGTACTGGCACAAAAACAAACACGTAGATCAAGAACAGAACAGAGAGCCCCGAAATGAAACCGGGCCCGTATGGTCAATTAACCTACAACAAAGGAGACAAGAATATACAATGAAGAAAAGACAATCTCTTCAATAAGTGCTGTTGGGAAAATTGGACAACTACATGTAAAAGAATGGGATTAGAACACTTGCTCACAGCATAAACAAAAACTAAACTCAAAGTGGATTAAAAAGCAACTGAAAGCCTGAAACCATAAAACTCCTAGAAGAGAACATAGGCAGAGCACTCTCTGACATAAATGGTAGTAATTTTTTTAATCTGTCTCCTAAGGCAAAAGAAATAAAGGCGAACATAAACAAATGGGACCTAATTAAACTTAAAAGCTTTTGCATAGCAAAGAACACCACTGACAAAACAAAAAGCCTACTGAACGGGATAAAATATTTGCAAATGATATGACCTATAAGGGGTTAATATCCAAAATACACAAACATTTCATACAACTCGATATCAAAGAAACAAACAACCCAATTAAAAATGGGCAGAAGACCTGAATATACCTTTTTCCAAAGAAGACACACAGATGGCCAACAGGCACATGAAAGAATGTTCAACATCATTAATCATCAGAGAAACGCAAATCAAAATCAAAATGAGGTATCACCTCACACTTGTCAGAATGGCTATTATTAAAAAAACAAAAGAAATAACAAGTGTTGTTGAGGATGTGGCAAAAAGGGAACCCCAGTACATTGTTGGTGAGAATGTAAACTGGTACAGCCACCATGGAAAACAGCATGGAGTTTTCCCAAAAAACTAAAACTAGAACTACCACATGATCCAGCAATTCCGATGCTCGGTATATATCTGAAGAAAATAAACACAGTAACTCAGAAGAAACATGCACCCCAGTGTACACAGCAGCATTATATTATATTACAATAGCCAAGATATGTAAGCAACCTAAGTGCCCATCAACAGAAGAATGGATAAAGATGTGGCATATATATACAATGGAATACTACTCAGCCATAAAAAATATGAAATTCTGCCATCTGCAACAACATGAATGGACCTAGAGAGTATTATGTTTAGTGAAATGTCAGACAGAGAAAGACAAATACTGTATGATATCACTTTATATGTGGAATCTAAAAAATACAACAGACTAGTGAATGTAAGAAAAAAGAAGTAGACTCACAGATATGCAGAACAAACCAGTGGTTACCAGTGGGGAGAGAGGAGGCAGGGAGGGGTGGGGGAGGGGTATGGGATTAAGAGACACAAACCACTAGGTACAAAATAAATAAGCTACAAGGATATATTGTACAGCACAGGGAAATATACTCAGTATTTTATAATAACTTTGGAGTATAATCTATAAAAATATTGAATCACTATGTTGTACACCTGAAACTAATATAATATTATAAATCAACTATACTTTAATAAAAAGAGAGAGTTTCATCCTGCCAGCTTTTGCTTAAAAACTATCAGTAGTCAATTGCTCACACTTTCACAGGGAAGACAACTCATTGATGAATAGCTCTGACTCTGATAAAGTTCTCTCTTATATCAAACCAAATCCAACTCCTATTAATACTATGTATGTCCTCTGGAGCCAAAGTGAGTAAGTCTAGTCATTTATTGACATAGGTGTTTTCAAATATTTGAAGATATCTTCCATCTTCCTGAAAAGTCAACCTCTCTCCAAATTGTGTCTCTAACTCTAGATTCAATAACCATATCCTTCCTATGTATACTGTCAAATATAATTGTGAATTCATAGACCACTAATTTATCCAGCTACAGAGTCATATATTCACGCCACTGAAAGGAAAAGGTCTGTTGTCAGATAAATTTTAAAGTCTGAGGTAACTCAAACTTAAACTTTAGTTAATAGTAATTAGTTATCAAATCTTGTAAAACAACATCAGTCCACTCCATTCCCTCTATCCCATTGCCATCTCTCTCTCTCTCACACACACACACACACACACACACACACACACAACTTTTTCCAGTCTATTATTTCTATTTGATCTGTAAACTGATAATAACAGTCAGGTGTTTCAGATTTTCCAAAGAAACAAAAGCCAGGAAAATGGAAAAAATACTATCTTTCACAGTACAAATTATATATTCTCATCATTCAAATGAAAAGAAATGTATGTACACATTCAGATTCCAACTGCCTGCAATTTAAACACACATGTGGGCATGCTTGTGTTCAGTCAGGTATACACACCCACATAGACACACAAACTATTGGCTGCGGAGACTTGAGACTTTGTAATTACTTCCCAGGCTCCCAAGCCATGCTTCCTAACAGATGCGCATTAAATACTTCGTAAAATGCTGAAAGCACTGTGCTTGTCAGCAGCAATTTTCGAAAGAGAAGAAAAAGCATATTGTGCATTTCCACAAATAGCAAATGGGCTACATATCAGAAAGACTTCTAATCATCGAACCAATACCCTGATTTTAGTTATACAAGAGGAAATTGAGGCCTAAGGAAGACTACTGACTTACCCAAAGCCATACTACTGATTTACACAAAAGCTTATTTGCGACCCAGGTTCTACAACACTATCCTAAGTTCTAGAGTTCAGCGGCACTATAAAATACAAGTCAAGCCCAGAATGGTTAATGACCCAGATTTACCTAAGGAATCATGAAGCCATCTTACAAAAAATATATTGTTTACAAAACATGATACTGGTATCTTACAAAAAATTATAATTCCATGGTGAATTATAACAAGATACTAAGAACAAGATACTAAGAGATAGAGTATATACCTCAGATATAGTGACACAGGATAAATCAGTCCCTGAACTGAGGAAATTGCGTCGTGAGGTCCATATCTTTGTTGGGGGTAAGGAGGAGGGAGGATCCTGTGTTCAATATAAACAAAACAAAGCTCTGTGGAATTTACTGATACAGAGTAGACTTTTTAAAATGCACTTTGAGCAATGTAATAGGATAATCCTAAAGAAAATAATCTTTTGATATAATATTGATGCAACAGAAAACAAACAAGCATAACCCACATTTAGTAAGAGAAAAAGAAATATCAAGACAAGACCAGAAAAGAAAATAATCTTTAATCCAGACCGAAGAATTTTCACCAGTTCTTTTATGTGTCTGTGGGTGTGGGTATGCACACGTTTGTGAGTGTGTGTGTGTGTGTGTGTGTGTGTGTGTGTGTTGGTTTGGGCCTAGGGATGAAGAGACAGAACCAGAATTTGTTGAGCATCTAACATGTGTCACACACTGCATGTTGTATTTTACTTACATAATAAAATTTGATCATTACACAACCTCACATAAGCCTATGATGTAGGTATTATTATACTCATTTTCCAAATAAGGAGAAAAGCTCTGGGGGCTTTAGGTCATATCGCTAATAAATGCCAGAGGCTAGGCTGAAATCTATGTGTGTTGAATGTTAGAGTCTATGATAATTCAATTGATGAGGAGAAACAGGATGTTTGATCAAAACCTCAGCATGTATTCATTGTGATTTGTCAATTATATTCTGAAGTATTTATCTTTTTATTTTTTCACAGTGTGATTCAGTCATTCTCATTTAGTTATACACAATCATCAGAGTATTCACCCATCAAACTGTCCAGATACTGTTACATCTAATTATCTTCACTATGCAGAACCCCCTAGTAGTTAGAGGAAGGTCAAAGGTACACAATATTCTTTGGAAAATTATGTCTGAGAAGGCTACTTCTGTTTCAGCATGTGTGTGTTAAGAAGTGTCCCCCTCTTAGTTCATAAGGTGCATATTTAAGTAAAATAGCTGTTGAATTCCCTGATTGCAGCAAAGTTTAAAAATGCGAAACCTACTTCTAGTGCTAACAACTTAGTGACTCAGTAACCATTAGACATAAACTTGTCTAAAATCCTCCATACATGGGAATATAGGTATGTTTGACACATTTCCAAGACATTATCCTTTCAAGAATCGCACCCACCTATGAGAATTAACTGAAGAAGCCTGAGAGGGCAAATGAGATGAACTTGAATTAGTTTTCCAGGCTGCGGAACAAATTATCCCAAAGTTAATGGTTTAAAATAACAAACATTTTTTATCTCGGGGTTTTTGTGGGTCTGGAGTCCATGCAGGCATAGCCTCGCAGGATCCCTTGCTCAGGGTCTCACAATTAGGGTGCAGTCAAGGTGTCTGCAAGCTGAAGAAGCTTTCTGCAGCTCAAGAGTCTCTTCTGAGTTCACATAGCTGTTGGAAGAATTCGGTCCTTGTGGTTGTAAGACAGAGTATTTTCTTGCTAGCCATCAGCCAGAGACTCCTATCAGCTTCTGGAGGTCACCTACAGGTCATAGGCTCATGGCCCACTTACCACATGGGCTCACTCCTTCAAAGCCAGCAGCAGAATCTCTCACTCAGTCTCACAAAAATAGAGTCTTATAATATAATCAAGGAAGTGAGTATCCTTCCTATCACCTTTGCCATACTTACTGACGAGAAGTAAGACACAGGTTCCATCTGCACCCAAGAGAAGAGGGCCATACAAGGGTCTGACTCATTGGGGGTTAGCTCAGTGTGTATCCACCACAGACCTGCTATGCACTGAATGTTTTCTATCCCGCAAATTCATATGTTCAAACCCCACCCCCTAATGTGATGCTATTAAGAAGTGGGATCTTTGGGAGGTAATGAGTAGATGAGAGTATGAGGATAGAGCCCTCATAAATGGGATGAGTGTCCTTACAAGAGTCCGAGAGAGCTTGCTTCCTCTTTCATTATGTGATAACACAGTGAGGAGACAGCCATCTATGAACTAGGAAACAGGTTTGCACTGAACTCTGATCCATGCAGACAACCTGATCTTGGACTTCCAGCCTCCAGAACTGTGAGGAATAAATTTCTGTTGTTTATAAGCCACCCAATTTATGGTATTTTGCTACAGCAGCCTGAGTTGACCAAGACAGACCTCAAGTCAAAAAGTTTTAGCAGTGAATTAACTCACCCAGGTCTCCTTGCTCATCAACAAGTTTTCACTTCATTCTAAATCAATTGCAATTTCTGACACGGAAAAAGGACAAAGGGAGGCTAACCATCTGGATTTCAATTGTCTCATGGGAAAAAACAAAACTCAATTATGAAGGGATTACAAGCAAGCCACCAAGAAAGTAATACAGGGACTTCCGTGGTGGCCCAATGGTTGAGAATATGCCTGACAAAGCAGGGGACATGAGCTCGATCCCTGGGCAGGGAAGATCCTACATGCCAAGGAGCAACTAAGCCCATGCACCACAACTACTGAGCCTGCGCTCTAGAGCACACGAGACACAACTACTGAGCCAGTATGCCACAATTATTGAAGCCTGCAAGCCTAGAGCCTGTGCTCTGCAACCAGAGAAGCCACTGCAATGAGAAGCCCGCACACCGCAACGAAGAGTAGACCTCGCTCCCTGCAACTAGATAAAGCCCATGTGCAGCAATGAAGACCCAATGCAGCCAAAAATAAATAAAATTTTTAAAAGAAGAAAGTAATACAAATTTCATCCTTTTGATGACCAAGATAATTTAGCTAGATTATCCGCTTTGCTCCTTTGTTTTAGGACTGACAATTGTCACTATTTTGAAGCATCAATAGATAGACCCAAATATCCATACAAACTGCCCAGATTAGGCAATTCTGTTGCTGCCAGAGAGTCTGTATCCAATCCCTCCCTTTTGAAGCCCAAGAATAGGTCAATCCTAAAATATGCTACTGGAAGTTTCTTTTCTCCTTCTATTTGAGTTAAAAAATGTTAAAGATTCCAACCAAAAAGATCAACTAATGTGAGAAATGACATATGTATTATTATTATTTTTTTTTAAATAATTAATTTATTTTATTGGTTGTGTTGGGTCTTTTTTGCTGTGCGTGGGCTTTCTTTTTAGTTGCGGTGAGTGGGGGCTATTCTTTGTTGTGGTGTGCGGGCGCCTCATTGCCATGACTTCTTTTGTTGCAGAGCACGGGCTCTAGGCGCGTGGGCTTCAGCAGTTGCAGCACATGGTCTCAATAGTTGTGGCTCATGGGCTCTAAAGCGCAGGCTAAATAGTTGTGGTGCACGGGCTTAGTTGCTCCGCGGCATGTGGCATCTTCCTGGAGCAGGGATCGAACCCATGTCCCCTGCATTGGCAGGTGGATTCTCAACCACTGTGCCACCTAGGAAGCCCTGTGTTATTATTTTTATAGTTATTTCACTGAATAGCACTGTTTCCTCAAAATTATCTGTAGGACTTTTGGTTTTCTAGAAGAAAAAAAAATGAAAAATATTGCTAGTTCTTTTGGTGTTTTGGAGGAAATCCATTTTGTTTCTAATAATTTTTTACCATGTTAAGGAGGGAATTACAGGAATTAAATATCTTCTATACACCCACAGATTGTGCTGGGCACTTTTTATGCTCCTTTACGGACATTGAAAATGAGGATCAGAGACTGTAAGCAACCCACCCAGGTCACTCAGCTAACATACATGATAATGGCATTGTGCCAACCCAAGCAGATTTTAAATCTAGATCCCTTTGGAGTTTGTTTTTCAGTCTACAAACTGCCATTCAAAAAGAAGGGAACTTCAGGTGGGTGATAAAATTAACTCAAATTACGATGCTAAAAAAGTGTGTAATCTTGAAGGAAATAATTTTTTTAAATGTTCATCACCAAAAGTTTACAAAAAATGCAAAGCAAACATGTAATGAATATAACTAGCCCTAAAATATAGATTTTTGCCTACACAATGTTAAAATAATTGAATTAATTACAAAATTTCAGACACACACATATATACACACATGTATATATAGGTATAGCAGATATACATATATCCTGCTTCTCCGGAAAAACAGTCTCCATAGTTTCCTCTTAGCACTAACCAGAGCCACCCACTTTAGGCAAATTTATTAAGGGGCGATGTTTATTCAGGACTCACTCTCTCCAAAAGTGAAAGGGCAAGTAAGAAAGTGTATTAAAGTTTCACCTTTTACACTCTACACACTCAGGTGTCTCTATCAATAACCATTTGAGGAGAAACAGGTCAACTGTTTCCCCAGTCATTTGGGAATGATGAACTACAGGATAAAGAGTATTTAATTTATTTCAGAGGTCTCTCCTCATTTGGAGAGACTAGGATATTTCTGGCCATATAGATGCTCTGACATACTCAGGATGAAGCCCATTCCTTAAAGGTCATGAGGCAATTCTCAAACAGTCCCTTCTGGGAGAAACATCAACTGTGAAGGTTCCGCATCTGGGCTCTATTAGACCACTAACCAAGTTCTACAAACAGCAAAAACAAAGGAGACAAATCGCTTAAAGAAAGCTGACAATTTTTTGTGGCAAAATATTGTTTTGCATATACCAGCAATACCAAAAGAAGGCTGTTAAAATTTGAAGCAGCATCTTTTTAAAAAAAAAAATTTATTTATTTATTTATTTATTTATTTATTGGCTGTATTGGGTCTTCGTTGATGTGTGTGGGCTTTCTCCAGTTGTGGTGAGCAGGGGCTATTCTTCGTTGTGGTGCATGGGCTTTTCATTGCGGTGGCTTCTCTTGTTGTGGAGCACTGGCTCTTGGCACGTGGGCTTCAGTAGTTGTGGCACGCAAGCTCAATAGTTGTGGCTCACGGGCTCTAAAGCACAGGCTCAGTAGTTGTGATGCATGGGCTTAGTTGCTCCACGGCATGTGGGATCTTCCTGGCCCAGGGATCAAACCCATGTTCCCTGCATTGGCAGGCGGACTTTTAACCACTGTGCCACCAGGGAAGTCCCTTCTCACTCAATTCTGAATATGGGGGCAGGCGGAGGAGGCATGACCCCTCAAGTCTCAACAACAACAGATTTATCAATATGTATTGAGCGTCTGCACGGGTCAGACATAGGGTCACTGCTGGGTCAACATTGATGAATAAGATGGGTGAGATCTTATGCCCTCCTGGAGCTGGCCATCCAAAAGAAACAAGAATGCACATCATTTCAAATTGCAATATGTTTGTTCTGTGGAAGAAATCAATAAGGAAAGTGATGGGGAACAGCAGAGGTGATCAGGGAGGGCTTCTCTGAGGAGGTAACATTGAGGCTGAGACCTGCTGGCATAGGAGAGTTGCCTGCAGAGGTGGGGGGCAGCTGTGGCTCACCCCAGGGACAGGGACACTGGTGGCAGGGAAGTGCCCATTGGCTTGAGCCCTCCTGGAGTCCGCCACCAGCCCTGCCAAAGAGCCTGCAAGCTCCAGTGCTGGGCAGCCTCAGGCCAAACAGCCAACCCAAAGCACTGTCTTAAGGAACACATTACAACTAGAGGAAATTTGAAAGAAGTTCTTGGTCCTGGAAACTTTGTGTTTCAAATATCAAATATTATTATTTTTCATATCACTCAATGAATAAATTATATATACATATACATAATTAAAAATAGTGCTTTAGAAAACACATGGTCACTGAAGTTAGACAATATGAGTTAAAAAACTCACCCCTTCCAATGTCTGACTTTGGGTATGTGGGTTGGGGGGGCAACTTAACCCCACTAAGCTTTAGTTCCTCATTTATAAATGACAGATGATTCATAAACTTTACCAGACTATTGTGATGATTAAATGAGACTAGGTACATGTAGTATCTAGCACAGAGAATGGCATATCGTAGACACTCAACAATTGGTAGCTTTGGTGTTGGTGTCTATATCATATAATGCCTTAGGATATGCTGTGTGCTGTCCTGTCAAGGCAGAACAGTGGCTCTGAAACTTGAGTGAGCATCAGAATCACCTGGAGGGCTTGTTAAAACCCACTTTGCTGGGCTGGAGCCTTAGAGTTTCGGAGTTCCTGGGTCTGGGGTGGAACACAAGAATTTGCATTTCAAATAACTTTCCTGGAGGGTCTGATGCTGCTTGCTGCTGCAGGCCAAGGGACCACACTTTGAGAACTGCTAAGGAAGAAGAAGGTGCACTTCATTTAGAGGCAGGTGATTTGAGTGTGCGCCTCAGGTCTACCACTTATCAGGCACTTAATAGTTCAGAATCAACGGATCGAAGACATATGAAAAAGAACAAGACATACTGAAAAGAACAAGTGTGGAAGATTTTAGGAAAACAGGGTGAAGGAGACAGGGTGATTGCATTAGACTAGCAGGACACTAATTCTTTTATTTATCATATAATTTATGTTACATTGTGGCATTTCCGGAGAATCAGTTGGCCCTAATCCATATAACACAGCTGGCTGGGACACAACTTAGAGGGATCATGAACTAAACCCCACACTGATTTGAAGCAGGGCCCACAAGTCAAAGTCAGATGACCAAGAAGAGGAACTGGATATCAGTCATCAGATCCAGAAACGGAAGACTTCCTATTTCAGAGACTAATGGTCTCCTAAAATCCATCCTCTTCCTCTCATCGTTATAAGAACCTCCCTACTTTAGATAGGCACATGGTATTCAGAAAAAATATATATTCCCAGCTTCCCTTGCAGACAGATGTAACTTGTGATTAGGATGATGGATGGGAACAGAGTGAAACACGCAATTTCTGGGTCATATCCTTGTACATAGGTCACTTGCTTTCCACTTGCTTTTTATCTCTTCCTACAAACTGTACTGTGGGGATTTTGCTGGTGCTGCAGTGGTTAAGAATCCACCTGCCAGTGCAGGGGACACAGGTTGGAGCCCTAGTCAGGGAAGATCCCACATGCCACAGAACAACTAAGCCCATGCGCCACAACTACTGAGCCTGCGCTCTAGAGCCCGTGAGCCACAACTACTGAAGACCTCACGCCTAGAGCTCGCGCTCTGCAACAAGAGAAGCCACCACAATGAGAAGCCCCCACTCGCCACAACTAGAGAAAACCCGTGTGCTGCAATGAAGACCCAACACAGCCGTAAATAAATAAATAAATAATAAAATAAATCTTAAAAAAACAAAACAAAACTGTAATGTGACCCTAGTGACTTTGGCCATGTAGGCAAGAACAACATTGTCAAGATTCCTCAGGATCTCAGGATCACCTTGTGAAACAGAATTGCCCTATCTTCTGGAACCATTTAGCAACTCAGACTTTTATGGGAGAGAGAAGTGTTTAAGCCACTATACTTTGCATCTCTTTGTTACAGTATCTTTAGGTATATCCTATCTAACACAGATATCTAGAACTGGATCCCATGTACTACATAACAATTTGGAAATATCCACTTTTGCTTATGACAGTAGGTTCAGCATCTAGCACGGTACCTGGAACATACTAGGTAATAAATAAATGAGTTCAGTGAAATACATGTGGGTCCTGACTTTAAGGCAAATCATTGCACTATGAAGAAACAGACATGGAAACAAAAGCGAAGTATAGCTTTCCCTTTCAATCTTATTAATGCACAGTCTTCCAATTCTCAAAGATATATTTCATATTTTAAAAATTCTTATATTGGCAAAAGTTTAAGCTCCTCTGACATGCTTTTTGATAACCAAGGAAAATAGTTATCAGGTGCTAAGCTTGTTAAATTGGATGAAAATAACTTTGAATCTCAATTGTATTGTTTGTGCTATTATTGTGTCCCAAACTAAATTACTAATAAATATTTTTTTAGTTCACTTGACAGGAGTTAGCAATATATCTGTAAAAAGGGACCAAATCACTGGTCTCTTTCCTTTCAGTGTGTTTAAAGGGGTTATTTTTATTTATGCACAAAACAATAAGTTTATATATATAGCCACACCATGTGCACTTATAAATTAATTTAACTAAAGCAGTAAACAATCTCGCATTCTAGTTAAATGAGGATTGCTAAAAAAAAAGCATGTTTTTATGATGAAACACTTATTTTTGAATAATGATTTGAATTATTTTTAAATAGTCATTTTACAAAGTTATTTGATTCCAGAAACGCTATTTCTTTACAAGGCTGGACTTCTATATTATTGATGTACATAATAGTACGTACCTCATGGAGGTATCTTAATGTTTCTGCATTATGAGGGCTTTCTGAGGAAAGAAAACTGGAATCTGGTTAAAGCACAAATCTTGGAAATTAAACAGTGAATAAGTAGAGACTTTCAGAGAAAAATGTGTTTATATTTCAAAGCAAGTGAAACCCAGAGCCAACTTTTTACATTCCAAAGGATTGTAAAATAGGGACCTTTCCTTTCTCTTCCCAGAGAAGATTTATTCATGTTAGGGATATTAGATCTCTTTCTCTCCCCCTCCCTCCCTCCCTCTTAGAAGGAGGAGGTTGCAGCTTTGTAGCATTTCCTATACAAACTCTGAGATTCATAATTTCTTCTTCTTGGTAGTGTAAGACCCCCTTTGCATGTATAGGATACCATTTGGCTTTTATAGCATAGCCCTGAGGGGAGAAGGGGACATAGGTATCTGATGCAGTTATTGCTGTAAGTAATAATACTCTGCCTCTGATCTAGAAACTTCATGTCTGCTTTCAGGACGAAACAAATGAATATAGATATTAAAAACTTATAATGAGCTATATAAAAGAAGGAGAGATCTATGAACACCATTCGACAAGTTGTCTGCTATGGACATGGTAGCTGAGCCTATGTTTCTATTCCCTACCTATTACCATATTTACCAAAAGAAAAGGTATTAATCATAAGACACTTCAATCAATGTTTCACCCTCCTCAAAGTGCAAAGAAACAGAAAAGTGGCAATTTTATAAGAATTGCTCTGTGACTAATGCTATTCTCTTTTGTCCTACTTTTCCTTTCAATTGCTTTTCATATGTAGCTGTGTGGTCAAAAGACTTCTTTGTCCATTCAAATCTCTACCTCTATTTGAGAGTAAAGCAACGTTAGTGAAGAAATGTTACACAATATATCAACAAGGTCCTCTGTGAACAAAAGAAAGAAAAAGCATTTTTCTCAATTTTGCTCTTTCATGAAGAATTATTGTTTCTGTTTAAAGCTAATCCCATTAGTATCTTCCTGCTTCCTCAGAAATTGTTCTCTAACAAATATGTTTTCACTTTCTGGTATCTTCAGTCTCTCTGTCTCTGTCTGTTCTTCTCTGGGTGTCTCTCAACCTCCTCTTTGTGTTCCTATGTCTCTCCGCCTCCACTCTTCCTCATCCTTCCATGCATCTGTCACCCGTTTCTCTCTCGCTATTTCTGTTTCTACATCTCTGTCACTATCCTCTTCTCTTACTTCTCTGGACCTGTCTCTCTCTCACTCTTCCTCCCCACACACCCAACCTCCATCATCCAGCATTTCCTCTCTGATGGGGTACACAGACCATTTTTTAAAATATACTCTTTCCAAAAATATATATATACTTTTTTCTTTATCAGTAAGGTTGCAAGCACTTAACACTCAAGAGCTCTCCTTCGCAAGCTAAATTTAGGGAAAAGGAATACACATAAGATCTGAGAAGGTAAAGTTGAAAAACTCAGAGGTAAACCTTAAAGAGGAGAGCACCAAAATGGAGTGGCAAGTGCCAAACCAAAGAAGACAGAGACCCAAGAGTGCCTGCCGTCTTTGGCATTTGGTTACCGGGAACTTCGCGAAAGCAGTTCCCACAGAGCGGTGTGCACAGAAGCAGACTCCAGTGAGCTGGGGAGCGAACAGGAGATGAAGAAGAGAAAACAGGAAGTTTAACAGCAATAAATATTTAAGTGCCTACTCTAAGCCGAGGCTGTGCTAAGCTTTAGAAATAACAATTAGGAGCAAGCTTGATAGCCTCTTCCTGTAAGAGCTTATAGTCGAGTGGGAAATGAGACACTATAAATAAACAATATAAAAATAATGTGATGATTTGTTAAAGAAAATACAGGGTGTTGTGGAAGCATATCAGAGAGGCACTGATATTGGATTCAGAGGGGCAACAGACATTTAAAATAGGGCAAAGACTGCAAATCTTAGTCCCTCTCTTCTTGGGCATATGGCCAGATGCTATTTCCAGCCTCCTCAACAGTTAGAGGTGGCCTTGTAACAGCTCTGGCCAGTGGACTCTAAACAGAGGAAAGCACGCTGCTTCTGGGGCTGTCCAAGAAGCGTTCCTCATGCTTTTATCCCCTTCTGCTGTTTGGAGACCTTAGATGCCACAAGGGGAATGGGGCAAAGCCTTCATCAGCCTGGCTCCTCAGATCACTGAATAGATGACTGTAACCACATTTTTAACTATAGTTAATACTAGTGTCTTGCACATTTGAAAGCTGCTGAGAGAGTAGATCTTAAAATTCTCCTCACAAGAAAAAAATTTTTGTAACCATGTAGGGTGACAGATACTAACTAGATTTATTGTGACGATCATTTCACAATATACACAAATATAGAATCACGATGCTGTATACCTGAAACTGATATACTGCTATATGGCAATTATACCTCAATAAAAACGTATATTTGAAGATCACCAAAATATACTTTACATCAATAAAAAAAGAAATTAAGTGTAGCCAGAATGATATAAATGTGGAAGACATTAGGCATCGAACTGTGAAGGGAAATGAAAAGCCAAAGGCGGAAGAACATTTAAGACATACAAATATTTGAAGAGTAGTGAAAGATGACCGATAAAAGAGACAGATAACTCTTGGTTACCGAAGTAGGAAGGAACCAGAAGACAGCTGGCTTCAACCCCATTTAGCATCATTACCACTCACCCACCAGCCAATATTACTCACGACACTTGTCCTAGATTCACTCCAGTGTTCCCAAATTTCTCCCACTTTGATCCAGTTCTTTACTGGTTCTTGGCATTTGCCTCCATCTCTCATTTAGAATCTCCCTCTAGTTAGGATTTAGAATTAGTACTCACCTTTCTAGCTCATTTTGCTCTGGCTCCTGATTCCAGGAGCTTTGAATTGAATTCTTTTACTATCTTCCTGAGTATTAAACTATCAAAGTCAGTTCTCCATCTAGCCAACCCCAGAAACTGGCCATGACCCAGGCCAGCTAACACTAATGAAAACTAACATGCATTGGCTACTTACTAAAGCTAAGCACTGTATTAACGAATTTAGTTTGTTTTAACAACAATTCTGTGCATACATATTTCTATTAGCCCCATCTTCAGATGAAGTAACTGAGGTCACAAACAGGTAAGAGTGAGCCGAGATCCCAACCTAGCAGTCTGGCTCCAGATTCTGCATTCTTAACCTCTATGTTATGCTACCCTTCACGTGCTGGCTAGTTCACCCAATTCCAAACAAAAGGGCAGATTTTGAAAATTCCCAGTTTGAAAATCAAAGGAAGATGACATTCAAGAAGAATTCAGTGAATACTTGATATTTCCAAACATTATAGAGAAGTAAAAAATTGAGGGCTGAAAAAGAAGTCAGTGGACTATTAACCATTTAGGCTAGGGTAATCTTCTCCATGGCATCTTACTCCATTAGAGGGGTGATGGTAATAGAACTGGGATTGTCTGTGAAATAAGAATTTAAGTAGCATGTGGAGGCACTAAAGTCAGACTACTTTATCCAGAAGTTTGATGATGAAGGAAAGAGAGTAAAAGAAGGGCAAGCTTGAGGGGCAGGCACATTCTAAATAACTTTTTTTTTAACATAAGAATTGGGTGACAAAGCATCAAGTTGATCTCCCTGTGCTATGCAGCAGCTTCCCACAACTCAATGCTTTGTGACAACCTAGAGGGCTGGGATAGGGAGGGTGGGAGGGAGCCTCAAGAGGGAGGGATATGGGGATATGTGTATACATACAGTTGATTCACTTTGTTGTACAGCAGAAACTAACACAACATTGTAAAGCAATTATACTCCAATAAAAATCTGAAAGAAAAAAAAAAGGAATTGGGTGGGAGGTCTTCTACAATCAGGGCAGAAGAAGCTACCGAAAAAGAGACAGTTGAAGCGAGATAGAGAACCACTGACAGACCCCAGGGGCAGAGGATGGAATTAAGAGCGCTGGTGGGTGCCCGCCTCCGGAGCTCCTTACGGAGGAGCTAATTGGGCAGGGAAGATTGCAGACAGAGTTAGGAGGTGGAAGGGGAAATTGAGAGCTCACATGCCTGACTGAGGCCATCTGTTTTCTCCAGGAAGTAGGAGGCAAGCCTTCTGCAAAGAATCAGGTGGGTGAAGTGGAACTGGGAGCTTGCAATGAAGGTTATAAAAGGATCCTAACGGCCAATCGGGGGAAATGAGGTAGGGGGCTGATGAAACACATAGGTAAAAGGATTGTAAAGCAGCGACAAGGGCCTAGCTGAGGATGAAGCTCATAAGCTTATAATGCAGGAAGTCAGCATAATTATGTGATTTCTCCAGCTGGGCTCAGGCTGCAGCAGGAGCAGAGAAAAGAGCCAGTTGGGCTGCTCTGGATGGGGGTTTGGAAAATGGCGAGCTGCCGGAAGATAGAGTGGTAAGAAAATAGAGAGCCTCTGAGACTGTCTTTGAAAACATTTTCACGGTTTCAGGCTAAATAGGAAATATGTTAACCCAGCAGGAGAATGACAGAGAACAGGGAAGCCTTGAAAGACTGACGTCTGGAAGGAGATGGAGAGAAAGCAGGTGAGAGGAGGAACAGCGTTAATGTGTGACAACAATTTGGCTTTTAATTTTCCTCTGCTCCCTATTGCTTTCCGTTTTCTTACATTTCCATGCCAGAGAGCTATTTAACATCCTGAATTTACTAGATTTCCACTACACACTAGTTACCCTCCAACTCGTATTTTTGCTAGATAAATTGAGTTTCTCTCATTGGTCACCTGAGATCTAAACTTCATTTATTCAATAGCAGCTCAGGTGTGGTGCGCGAATTAGGAAAAGGTAGCTCCTCAGGGTAAAGGGGACCGCCATCCAGGACACACTGCTAGAAGGGTGAAGGGCAGCCTGGGTTTCAGCTGCTGCACACTCCCTCATCCATATGCCCTTGTGAAGAGCACACCTTCCTTCGCTGCATTTTCTAGTCCCAGATGAGCCCAGAGAAAAAAAATTTAGATATATTTGACATTGTATCTCCCTGGATTGGAAGTAAAATCTTGATTTTATGGATGGATACATTAAAATCTTCTATGGAAACCATTTTTAATAAATTAAAGGTGAATATAGATGAAGAAAAGCATAGCTAAGAGGTTTCTAAAGTACATGTCTTTAAAGAAAAGAAACCCCGTGTCAAATGAAGTGGCTAAAATTCCCTCTCTGATGGTGATTGACTACCCCATCATACAGAAAAGCTTAAAATTCAGTGGTTCAATGCTGGATTCAGAACGTTGGACATGTAAAGTGAAATTCACTTGACAAGGTCAAATATTTTAAATAGATTTCACGAATCCAGGAATAGAGAGCGGAACCAGGGAATGATAGGGCTGTCGCTCGAACTTCTAAAAGATGTCTTCCTTTGTCCTCAGCTTCTACGTTGAAATCCATGATTAGCAAGACAGCTCAGACTCTATAAACAGAACATGATGCTGTAACGGGCCAGAAGCATGACTCTGTAGAAGAAAGGGGCCAAGTACCTTTCCTCTGAGCTTTATAAAATGCTCCTCAAAGCCTTAGTATTTTTAGTGACAATATTTATAACACCTACCTGCTCTCCTTTTGTTTGTTTGTTTTTTAACTCATCTTATTCTACAGATAGAATGGACAGGCCTCTAAGAGTAGTAAATGAGAATGATTTCTGGAATCTGAGGAACAGCAATTGCCATTTGTTATCTAGCGTAATTTCATTTAACTGAAGACATTGCCTCCTTTCTGTGAGGAATGCTGTCTTTTCCAAGATGCAGGATAGTGCAGGATTAAGCCCTTAGGTATTTATATTTGGGTTATAGTTTTTTTAAAAAAATATAACCATGAACACACTTTAATCCTAACAATCAGAATGTACGCATCTGGCAAAAGAGCACATGAACCGTAAACTAATCTTATTTTTGCAGTGAAAATACTTATTGATGCCCTAGAAGACAGGTCCTAAAAGAAATAAGAATTAGTGTCACTTAAACTTTTAATCTTTGGGACTGAAGTAGAAACTGAAAAAATAATTTACTTACTAATTATTTCTCCTGATAAAGGATAGCAGCACTTACATCAATAACTGATTTACAGAAAAGACTCAGTCATCTATAAGCGAATAATTATCTATGGAATTTAAATGACTATGTTTCCCTTCTGCCAACAAAAGTGCTTCTGGGCTACAAACTCTTGCTATCAATTTTAACTACAGGGATATAAATTAATTACAAATTTACTAAAGAAAGACAGAATTCAGAGTAAGTGTCCATAATACATTGCAAAACCAAATATAGTTTTTAATATTATATGCGACCAACCCGTTCAGCATCAGTTATTGCACTGGAGACCACATACATACTTAACACACAGAAGTATGGGATTTTTATAATTTTTTCCCTGTAAACATACTGCTGCTAAACTCCTACTCATGGTTTCTCAAAGTCCACACTGCCTCTATGAAGGAAAAAAAGGGTGATACTTACAAGTCTTAATCATCAATTAAGTAATACAGCAAGTAAATATTTGGGGCTTGTGCTATGCACCAGGTCCAAGGAAAATAGTGAAATATGGAAGAAGAATACAGTGTCTTATTCTCTCCTATTGCACCAGACCATTACAACCTCAACTGCCTTACTAATATAAAAGGCAATATTTAAAGCTCAATGCTCCTTATATCAAGAAGATTGCAATTTAAAAAACATACACACACAGGGAACTATATTCAATATCCTGTAGTATACCATAATGGAAAATTTTTTCATCGAAAAAATAAAAAAGAAGTTTGCAATTAAGGGTCTGAATTGTAAAATTAATGGAAAATAACAGGGATACAAAATGTGCTGATATTCCAGATGTGGATCAGAGGGTAATCATGTCCACTGGTCAGAGGCTAAATGGAAATGTGTGAGTAAAGCTCCATCGTTTAGCGTCATGGCTCATTAGGAACTCTAAGAAGAGAAATGCACCACAGGAGCACGAGTGATGTTTCCAGAAACAAAATAAAATCATCATTCAGGACCTATTGATCATGTCTCTTTGTGTCATTCAGGAAGTCTGATCACCCTCTGGATGATCTCACCATCTCTTTTCATACCATCAACCTCACTACCATTAAACACTTCCATCCAAATTCCCTTAAAGATAGTTAGCTGCGTCTGTGTAGCCATGTTGCAAATTTAAAAACTAAAATTTAAAACTTGTATAAATGTTGTAAATAACCTAGGTTAACTGAAACTCAGATTGAAAGATAGGAATGAAAAGGTTCCGATGCTCCTTTTCTTGACTCAATTATGGAGCATTAGGTAAATCATTTTTTAAAACCCATATTCTCAACTACAATATGCAAACAATATGCATAGTCTGAAGATTAAGCAACTGTTATAATCCGCTATCTTCTTGGGTGACACGTTGACCTTTTGTAATTTTCCATTGATAGAAAAGAGTAACATTCAGTCTATTGTCCTTGAATCTACTAAAATTTATGACAGTATCAGATTTATAAGGCAATTTCATGTATCTAGTTTGTTCTATACTTTTTGAGTCCTATAGATGCTATCTCCATTTTACACATGAGTAAACCAAGGTTCTAAAAGATTGAACATTAAATATTATCATTGATAAAGCACAATGGAAAAATTCATATTCTAAGGTATAAGTATGTTTATAATTATAGTGACTGAACATGGTAATATAAGGTATCTTAAAGTATCTGTAATTGAATCAACAATATTTAAATGTGCAAATATTTTACAGAATTCAGATAATTTAATTTCCCTCCCAATCTTAACTAGCAATAAATAGATACTGAATATCTTTCTATCATATACCCTAACATTGCCAAAGCTCAATCTCTTTTGTTTCGGTGTTTATCTACAGATATCTCCCAACCTTTGCCAGTCATTTTGTAAATGTGTGCCATTATTTCAAGGGTGATTAAATCAGAGTCTAGATAGAATAGCTCCAATTCATCATCAAGATGAGAAAAGCTGCTAAAAGCATCAGTGAGTCAACAATGTCTTTTTTTAATAAAAGTGAGCATATTAAAAATGGGGGACTTTCCATAAATCATTCTTTAAAGCACATAGAAGCTATTATTATTTGAAGAAGATTCTATGGGTGGTGATCGTTCTACTAATGTCTCTTGACTTGGCACTGTTATCAGTAATTATTTTGAACATTTGAACAAATTCTGAGGTTTTGGGGGTTGGCTCTTGGTTCTATTGGATTATGGTATTTGGTTTGGTTTTTGGTGAGAGCTCTGGCCTACCCACAGTAATTCTACTTACTAGTACTATGTGGAAATAGAAGGCAAAGTTTCAAACTATGTTCCACATTTAAAAAAACAAAAGCAAAACAAACCACAAAGAAAACCCCTTCCCTTCTACCCCTACTAAGGCATGGGGGAGCTCTTCAGTCAACAACTGAAGACTATATGCCTTATCCCATATCATTACCCTTAAGGAGACTCTACTCCGAGGGATATGGTTACCATCTTCCCTCAAATCCCTCATGTTAGGTGGATACTAGATCACATCTATCTTTTTCTATCACTTTAAATCCTATTTGGGAGTAAACAAGATGCTGTAACTGAGTTTCCTGTACTACAGTATTTCTTACAGAATGTTTTCTATCCCTGTCCTCCTTCAATGTATATTACTCATATCAAATAGAAAAAAAAAAAAGTCATAAGTACAGGAACTCTAGACTTCTCTTCAGTCTACCTAACCCTTAACTTGACCAGGATGAAAGGACATTGCTAGGCAGGCCCACCATTCTCACCAGTATTCACTTATTAAAGAAAGGTTCACATATTAAATAAGAATATGTGAACACCCGAGGTTCTGTTGAACATACCTGGCAATTTAAATCTTAGACTGTTTATCTGCATAGGAGCTTGTTGCTGCAGACCACTGATTGAAGGGCATTCACCAGAAATAATTTTCTTAATTTTTGTGAAAAACAAAAACAATATATATCCTATGTACATAAAATACATGTGTATAATATATAGCATATAAATTAAATTAAGATAAACTTATCCATTGGATTAGTATGTATATAAATTATATATGCATATATAATATGAGTATGTATTTGTTATATATTCATTTTGTATATATAATACATATATGGATATATACCCAATTTAAGATAGATTAATCCACTACATTATTCCAGGGCATGCTATGACTACAATTATTTCCACTTCTATATCACCCTGCTCTAATTGGAATTTTAGGAAAGTTTAGTTAATGTACAGTGTATAATATCTTATTTCTAAACATTTAATTTTCTAGGTGCAGATTTTTTACAACAAGCCACTTTAAGTCTATACTTCTTCAGTAGTGAGCTTACATCTTTGACATAAATATCCTGTAAAAGATCACCTTGCAGAATTGGATTGGGGCTGTTTGCAAGTTGATTACATGTAGACAACAAAGAGAACAAGCCCAAGAAGGAAAGAATATGGTTTTACTTCCTGTCATTTAATACTGTACAATCAGCTCTTTTCCGTGAAGGGCCAGACCAAACTTGGCAAGTCTTCTCTGCTAAACTTGGTTGTTGAATTTTGCCACCACTTTCACTGTTTTGCCACCACTTTCACTATTTTGCCACCACTTTCACTATTGGTTTAAATCATCTTCAAAGAAAAAACTGACAAAATAGAGATGCTTCTTGGCTTGGCAAGCAACAGCAGGATGGAAGTTAGAGAAGATAATGAACTCCCTGCTGTTGATTTCTTCCTACATTCTTTTTTTGTTCTGGAGCTTGTAGTAGAAACAATGCTAATGAGATCCTCTTCCGATGATCAGAAACATTTTCTGAAATGATTTGTTCATCTGGCTCCTGACTACTGTTGTTAAAAACAGATTTTATAGATCACTTTACAATTCCCTACCTAGGAAGCTAAGAGAGGACTTTTCTGCTCATATGGAGAAGGAGACTGATCATTGTTTCCTTTTGTTTCAATGGATAATATTCATTTTTTCCTCAGTGGTAGAAGGAAATTTTTTACTTATTCCAGAAGATTTCATGTTAGATTTAGTGATTCTCAATAATGATGTATTTGGTCTATCATCCATGGTGAATGAAAAGTTAGCATGGTAATAGCGAATTCCTTTTGAAGATATTTTACTATTGCCTATTTGTTTTCCTGATAATAAGTAAGCAATGAAGCCATCCAAAGAGAGGAAATAAAGTGTAAGAAACCAATAACAAGTTTAAAGTAACTGGAGCAGGAGAAATGAGAATCCATTTCAAACAAGTTAGGAGGATGGAGATTCTGTGACAGAAGTACCAATATAGCAACAGTTACACTTGAAAAGCAAAATCCTTCTGATGCACACAGAATTTTATAGTGATATATGCCCAAATAAAAGAACTGATGATGAGCATCCCTTTCAGAATTGGTTCCTCCGTGTGTTATTCCTGCTCTAAAGAAAATAAAGTGAAATAAATAAATCATCTGTTTCACATTGTCTGCCCTCCACCTCCTTCTGGGTGCCCCAGATACTCCCAGTTTCCAATATCTCCCAGTTACTATACTCAAGAGTGTGTGGGACGGTCAAAATATGCAAATCTGAGTTTTCATGAACAGAGGAAAGGTGTGGATTTTACAAGCATGCTGGGGAATGGTGTGTTCAGTGTGAGAGAAGTGGGTGAACTCACCATTGACAGAAGAAAATAGGAAGGAAATTAAATACAAGGCAGGTAGATAGCATAGATTAATACAAAAATAGATCTTCAAGAAAACAGTAGGACTTCCCTGGTTGCTCAGTGGTTAAGAAACCACCTGCCAATGCAGGAGACACGGGTTCGATCCCTGGGCGGGGACGATCCCACATGCTGGAGAGCAACTAAGCCAGTGCTCCAGAACTACTGAACCTGCACTCCAGAGCCCGGGAGGCACAACTACTGAAGCCCGCATGCCTAAAGTACCTGCTCCACAACAAGAGAAGCCACTTCAATGAGAAGCCCACGCACCACAACAAAGAGCAGTCCCGGCTCGCCACAACTAGAGAAAGCCTGTACGCAGCAACAAAGACCCAACACAGCCAATAAATAAATAAATTTATAAAAAAAGAAAAAGGAAAGAAAATAGTACATTACAAACTCAGGTTAATAAGTAAACAAAGATAACTCAAAGGTTATCTTAGGTTGAGGAAGAGGGACAAGGAAGAGACAACTATATTCTTGTCCAGAAAGGAATGTGCTGGAATCGTGGCATCTGTGTACATGGTAGAGTGGCAGACTGAAGATAAGGGAGAGGAATATGCCATCCCATTTCTGCTCCTTCATCTCTGTCTTTGCTAGTTTTATTTGCCTCAGCTGCAGACTAAAAGACTAATAAGAACCCCAGGAATCTCCAAGGCTAACATTTTGGAATTCAGGTGCCCTTTTACTGACAAATTTGCTGATAAATTTGTTGTAAGACTGTAGTAAAAATTTAACTCAAGGACATTTTATTTACTAAAGTTTATTTCAGTTACTATACCTAAGACCTCGTATGATATCCATCCTGTACAAGGAGAAATAGAAGCCCAATATGCCCTATAAAACATGCAACTAAATTATTAGTACTAGTAGGATTTCAAATCTTTCTGGAACAATCTGTTAACTTCTTAAGCAAAATGCTGCTTTAGGTCTATTTTTGAATCATTAAAAGTCTATCAACTGCCTTTTATTAGTAGTTCTCATTTTTGTGGCAGTTTTATTTGAAAAAAAATGAATCAATTCCAATGAATATTTGAGCATCTAAAATGAGAATCTTAGAAAAGTTTTCTCATGTTCTACAATTTTCCATTTTAAAAAGGTAGCTAGAAATCACTATTTTCTCCATCTCCTTTCTCTTCTCCTTCATAAGAATTTTTGTTTTTGTTTTATTTTCTATTTCACTTTGAAAGTTGTTCATGAATGCAGTGACGTCTTAAACGGGGTTCCATGCAGTAGAATGCAGAAGAAAATACAAACATATATTTTAATCTAGAAAAGAAATTAAACCTCACTAGTAATTATTATTGGTCTCTCCCAAGCACACTTTATCCTCCTAGCATTGGTCACCTATAATCTAGAGTAAAAGATGAGACTTGGAAGGAAAAGGGGAATTTCAAAGTTTGGGGGGGGGGTTGACAGAGGCACCCTGAACTCCTTCCTTTGACAATACTGTAGTTCAATGTTCCAGCTTTTTGAAGATTTATAGCAATCATCTTAATAGCAGAATATTTACTGTGTGTATTGGTATTAATGCCACAACAAATCATCACAAACTTAGCTGTGCAAACAACATAAATTTATTATCTTACAGTTCTTTAGGTCAGAGGTCCTACATGAGTCTCACAGGGCTAAAGTCAAGATGTCAGCAGGCTGAGTTCCTTTCTGGAAGTGCTAGAGGACAACCTGTTTCCTTGCTCATTTGGATTTGCTGGCAAATTTCAATTCCTCATGGTTGTATGACTGCGGTCTCCATTTTCTTGTTAATTGGTAGCTGAGGGCCATTCCCAGCTTCCAGAAGCTGCCCCATTCCTTGTCTCATGACACTTTTCCTCTGTTTTCAAAACCAGCAACAATAAGGTAAGTCCCTCTCATTTTTTGAATCTCTTACCCCTTCTCTCTCATTACATCTCTCTGACCTATTCTTCTACCTTTTTTTTTCTACTTTTAAGAACTCATGAGATTAGATTGGTCCCACTGGTATATTCTAGGATAATCACCCCATTTTAAGGCCCTTAATCTTAAAGTTATATGGCAAAAGTTTTGTCATATAAGATAACATATCAAGAATTCTGGGAATTATGATCTGGGCATCTTTGAGGGACCATTATTCTGCTTACCACACCTTGCAATTATTTTGTGTCAAAAAGAGGTTCACCTGCATCCTTGCACCATAATAAATAAACAAACATTGAAAATAAAAGTTACTTAGCTGTTTAAATATCTACAAAATGAAAGGTTTGGCCTGTTATTTTAAAATATTAAAATATTCCATCTTCAAATTGCAAAAATAACTACTGATTGACATTAAGAAAGATTGAATTTACTAGGTGAATTTCAATAAAAGCTTTGTGTATATTTGATAAATGAGGCTTATGTGCTAGTAAATGATTTAGTAGTGCACCAACCAGGCACTTCTGCCATTTGCCTTGACTAAGTATTAAGAGTGAACTTAAAAGGAGTTGTCAATATGAAATGAACTGTTAAAATTTATGTCCACACAAAATCTGCACACAAACGTTTAAAGTAGCTTTACTTATAATTGCCAAAACTTAGAAGCAACCAAGATGTCCTAAAGTAGGTGAATGGAAAAATAAACTATGGTACACCCAGAAAATGGAATATTATTCAATGCTAAAAAGAATGAGCTTTCAATCCATGAAAAGACATGGAGGAAATTTAAATGCATATTACTATGTGAAAGAAGCCAATCTGAAAAGGCTACATTCTGTTTGATTCCAACTATACAACATTTTGAAAAAGGTAAGCTATGGAAACAGTAAAAAGATCAATGGTTGCCAGGGTTTGGGGGTAGGGAGAGGGATGAATAGGTGGAGTATATAGGATATTTAGGGCAATAGAAATATGATACCATAATAATAGATACATGCCATTTTACATTTGTCCAAACCCATTTTACATTTGTCCAAACCCACAGAATGTAAAACACCAAGAGTGAGCCCTAATGTAAACTATGGGCTCTGGTGATTATTATGTGTGAGGGCAGGTTCATCAGTTGTAATAAATATACCATAATTGTGGGGAGGTTGATACTGTGGGAGACTATGCATGTATGTGGGCAGAGGATATATGGGAAATCTCTGTACCCTCCTATCCATTTTGCTGTGAACCTAAAACTGCTCCAGAAAATAGTCTTAAAAAATCAAACAAAAAAAAAAGTTTAAAAAGGAAGTGAACCAGATTTTAGAATCATCTTATGAAATATAAAATGAAGGTCTGAAAAATAATTGTACCCTATTAGAATTCTTTCATCAAAACAAAATTATATCAAATGAGTGGAAAAAAGGAGTTTAAAAAAATGTCTATTTTAAAATGTTTATTTCATCTTCATCTCATCTCTTAAAAGGGATGTTTGTATTTTTAAGTGGCTATTACTAATATAGCAACAATTTATATAACAAATAAATATAAGTAAATATCCTTTATAAATAAATAAATATAAATATACATGTATATTTATAGTGCATGTCCTAAATTTTTACTTATAGTCGTGAGTCACCAAATTGAAAATTATTATACGAATAAGTTCATACTAAATACATTTGGTTACTAAATTACAAGTTAAAACTACCTAAAAGAAATGCTTATCAATCTGATATCATCACTTTTGCAAGAGTTTTATAATAGGTAAGTCAGATCTTGATTTGTCATCATTTCAATCTGCCACTCAAAAATGTCATAAAAGGATGGTTACTAAGGAGCCCAGAATTTTTCCATTTTGGAAATATTCAACAAACATTTTTTTTTTAAATGTCACTTTTTCTAATAGGCAACTGAATTTTCAATGAACTTTAAAAGTCACTGGAACATTTGAGATCTCATGTATACTTCTTTAGAGTGTAGGGAACTTTATTTGCTGGTTATCTGAACACATATTCCTTCATCTCTTGCTGTGAAAACAGCCAAAAACAATTTTCTAAATACTTTAGCAACAGCTAGAAATCCTCTGATTTTCTCCTCTATGTTTGTTGTATAATGGATTTCTTTGTGTGACTAGAAAAACTAGTCACAAGCAAAGATGTACATATTGTTAGCCAATGGGTAGTAAATTACTAGTAATGCTCATAAATTTATTTTTCTTCAGTATAATGGATTTTTTCCCCCTCAAATCATGCTATTTATTTGTGTTTGTGTTTGTGACTAGTCCACACACGCAGCATGTTACCTCTAAAAACAGAAGTTAAATCCACCCTACTTACCAAACTATTCCCTGAGCCCCAGAGCCAATAGGCTTTAGATTCTGGTAGCGCTTGAGAACTGTGAAGGTTGAGTCTCCCACTTCCACACTGTAGAACTGGTTGTCAACTTTGCTTTTGCTCATGTTGTAATGTTTGGCAATATATGACACATCCACTTGTTTATCGAATCCCTGTGGGAAAAAACAACAAAAACTTGAGACAAGTGAACAACCAGAAAGACAATGAGATACAGAGAAGCCTGTTCTTTCAATGATTACTAATACTTTGTCATCTGTGATCACTATGTAAACCTGCAATTCACACAGAAAAAAATATATATTAGTCCATGTAAGATAATCTGGAGTAAAAGATCTTAGAAAAAATGCAAAGAAAAATTTGTTTTCAATATTAAAACTATTTATGATAAAATATTCTTAGGTCTGAATCATTTTTTCTGAAATGTTTCATTAAAATCATTTATTTATGCAGCAAACATCTGCTGGACATATACTAGCCCCAGGGACTATGTTAGATACTTCAGAGGTGATCCGTGATCACATTATAACAGCCATATGAGGAAGAATAAAAGATTGTATCTACATTATTTTCTCAGAAAGAACTGAGATACAAAATAATGCATAGTTTTAATTTTCAATTAGGCAAATTTGAACTAAATAATGTCGACTTCATTTGCTCTCAATAATACCAAAAATGCTACTACCCTGCATTAAACACTGAAAATTTTTAGTCACTAACACTGTTCTAGTGTCACATGACAGCTTTTTTATTTATTGCAAGCTTAGATTTTAAGTATCTCAATTGCTGTATCTTTTGTTCATCATTAAGAGAAGTTCTTCTATCTATTAATTATATTTAGCAATTGAAGAAATTGCTATTTTGAATCATGATTTATGAATATATATATAATGTAAATATCCATTATCTGTGATTATTATTTACACATAAATGATCCTACATTGCTTTTGATGACATTAAATAGTTTGGATTCTATAGCAAGAAGGAAGTTACAGAATATTATCTAGCCTTTTTCTTGTGGCACACATTGGCAGACGTCTACCCAATAGTCATTTGTCTCCTTCTTGCTGATTTTGTTCAGGTTTTGAGCACTCACATGCTCTATGGGTTCTTCCCAGTTCTAGCACTTGCAAAATGAATAGTCTAAACCAGTGTTCCTCGTTAGAGGTGGCACTAATCCTGAGCAGGCATTTGGGAGAGCTGTGGGCATGTTTCCGTGTGCCACAATAATAGCAGGTGTGGCTTGTCGACCAATGCTCGTTGTCCTGCAATGAGTGGGACATTCCCACTCAATGAATAATTTCCTACATACCTTACATCTTTTCAGTATGTCAAAGCTTTACTTAGTAAAAAAAGAAAGCAAAACAAAACAAAATTGGCTTTAAAGTTCTGAGCCTATAATCTAGACTAAAGGACTTTGTATGGTTTTAACATACACTGACCTCTGAAAATCTAATTCTCACATAATTTGAAAGAAAATGTAGACTTCCTTAGCCTCTGAACCTGTAGTTGGTAATAAAACCATTTCCTTGGACATTTTTGGCATTTCATTTCTAATTAAAAAATTGAAATGGAAGTAGAAACTAATTTGCCCTGTATGCTCTTGGAAGAGAGGCAGGCAGCATCAGTAGTGTAAATGGGGAGAACACAAATGGGGACTGTGTGGACAAAGGTGGCAAAACCTACGAAACTAGTGCAAGAACCTTACGACCCCACACGGGCTTGAGAGCAAAATATTTGTGACAGGCACCAGCCTATGACTGGGAGAGAGACGCTAGCAACAATGCAGTACACATGCACACAGACCTCAAAGAACAGAGTGGACTACAGATGAGGAATCTAGGTTGTTTGGACTGAAGCTGAAAATTCAGGTAATTTACAAATGAAATCGTGAGGCCTGAAATCCAGGAGGCAGTCTATGAAGCACAGAACAGGAAATTAAACAACGCTATTAAGAATCAGGGCAATGTAAGCCCATTCACGGAGACTAAACAGGGTTTAGAATTTAGCCGATGCGTGTGGACAAGAGCAGAAACAGGAACGTTATGACAAGGCTTCATTTCAACAACAGTATCAGGAACTGTTCTCCACGCCATAGTGCATTTCTACTCTAGACTTTTTTGACATATCAGTGAACTAACCCTACTAAAGTCATTTTTTCCCCTCAGCTAGGAATGATTAAAAAAACAAAAAGCAACTGGAGCTAGACTAGCAAATGAATTTCATTTGTCAGGGTTAACTTGGGACAAAGTGCCTGACATTTGTGATGTTCTGACCCTTCTTCACAACCTTTACTACTCTCGTTTCTGACCACCCACAAAACTCTCAGCACACACTAGTCTCGGCAAGCTAAGCAATCTACTTCCCTTCCCCCCACGTCTTCTCTTCACCTCTGAAATGTCACCGTTCCAACTGCACTGCATGTATGTAGTAATAATGTGGAATGACCTTTATGTTCTAGACTTCTGGCACTGGAGACACAATAAAAAGATAAAGTCCCTATCTAGATGGAGGCAGTAAAATAAGCAAGTACTTAAAATATGGATAATATATTTTATAGCAGAATAAAGAAAAGATGTTGGGAGCAAATAGAGAGTAGCAACTAATTGCCTGCATTCATTCATTATCATTAATTCGTTCAACTGCTATGGATAAAACAACCATAGATGCCAAGTAATGGTATAAAACTGGTAACGTTGGAAAGGAGACTCGATGTGTTTTCTCTGGCTAACTATATGCCCAGTCCTTCCCTCTAAGTGGTTCTCAGATGTGAATGTGCATCTGGACCACCGGGGGAGCCTGATAAAATACATATCCCTGACATAACACCTTGGAGATTTGGATTCAGGCCATCAGCATGGGTTCTGAGGATCTGGAGATCACTAGGCAGTCCAGGTGGTTCTGATTTGAGGATCTGACTTTGAGGAAGACAGTGTTAGGAAATCATTCTCCCAGTGTGTTCCCTGGAGCATCAGTATCAGCATCACCTGGAGACTTGTTAGAGCTGCGACTGCCCGCTCCCACCCCACACCTGTTGAATCAGGGACTCTGGGGCCCAGCATTCTCTTTTAATAAGCCCTCTAAGTATTCTGATGTATATTGAGACCCACATACTGGAGCGGAAGGACTGCCTGAAGCCTGTGAAACAGATCATACAGCGCTGCCTGAGATATTTGGAAAGTCAGACACTTACTATGTGACAGAAATAATAGTTCCGCATCTGCATCAGGGAACACACACTTTGTGTCTTTACGTATTGCCAAATTCCATTGTTCATGGCAAACACAAACTGGCAACCAGAGTCCTAGTTAGGACGAGGATTACCCTACATCTCAGATTCAAGTATTTGAAAGAGACCCACTGCTCCAGACTCAAGGACTAACAAAGCCTTGGTACTCAGACAGGTCACCAGCTGGCCAAGTGCTGTAATGGAGTATATCATTTCATCCCAGCAACTGTTCACACACCTGAGAAGTACCCTGTAATTTTTCCCAGTGCATACCTGGAGCAGGACTTTTCATGTAATAGGGAAGCTATATATGGACATGGTGGTAGTTTGGTAAAATGGTTAAAACAATCATAGAGCTTAGACTGAGAGCAAAATTTTAGCTACAAAAAAGTATTCCCAGTCAAAAAGAAAAAAATAAAAGCTATTCAAATAAAATACCTAATGCCTTGACACATTTCCTAAAATAAGTTACTCCATGATCTTTTTTATCCATTTCAGAGCATATAATTTCCTACAATAAGATTAAAAATCATCATTGTAAAGTCTGTGAATTCATACACACACACACAATTTCCTTCCTTAATTTCCATGCAGTCTTTCTTATCATGATTATAAAGTTCAAGTATAAACTTTTCTCTAAAAATGTGCCTATGAAAATATGCCATTAAGCACCCTATGGAAAAACATTATCAATGCTGAAGAGATTTTTCACCAGTTATGTGTTTTAGTACATTCTTATTTCAGATCACAGAACTGGTGATTTGAACCCAAGGAGGGAAGAACCGAAAATTCGTACTGGGAAGGCATGACTGGCCAATAGTTTAAGGCAGAGCTTCTGAAGTTTTAATATAAACCAGAACTACCTGAGGAGCTTATAAAACACAGATTGTTGAGTTCCACTGAAAAGTTTCTAATTCAGTGGGACTAAGATAAGGCCAAGAGGTTGTATGTCTAACAAGCTCCACACTTCAAGAACCACTGTTTTAGAGAATAGTAGATGTAAGAGATGGCACCATTCAAAATGGGCTAGTTGGAGAGGCAAAAACTGAAGAAATGCAGGTCAAACCAAGTAAACAAAGGATGTGGAAGTTAAAAATAATGCCATGATGACTTTCCATGGTATAGCACCTCTATAAGCAGGCCCAGATGTCATTTTCCCTGGGTTGTGTTTTCCTATCTCACAGGTACAATAGAGTGCCCAGTCAATTTTCTCTCAGTTAGCTCACGGAATAAACATTCCATCATCTCTTTATATTAAATTTATACTAAAACACTTGATAGGAATGTATGAAACTCACAGGTGTTCATAAATGCTCATCAGAATGAAACATCTCTTTCCAGAGAAGAAATTAAGATGTTGATTAAGTTATTATAAATAAGAAATGTATTAAAAATCATAAACATTACAGTGGTAACTTTTGGAGATCAATACGGCTCAAAATAGCTACAGGTTTAGAATAGTCTATTCTATCATTGATTCAAATTATTTTTAAAAGTAACCCATTCCTCCACTGAATATTAATCTTATATTTAAATGACTCAATAATGTATTTTATATAGACATAATATGAAAAAATTCAAGCAAACTCATTTCCTCTCTGTCCCCCCGTCTGCCAAAAAACATTTAAGCTAAATTAAAAGACTTTATTGCTGCTGGCAGTTTGGTAAGCAGAGAGGAAATCTAAATATAATCTATCTTGTGAAAAGACTGCATATTACACAGACCTATAAGAAAAGGCCTTGTGTCATGATTCCCCACCATAAGTTCAATTGCTAGCCCACAGCTGTGGAGTTTGCAAAGAAAAATGTCCCACATTGCTGA
The DNA here is from genome assembly GCF_030028045.1 of Hippopotamus amphibius kiboko. Lineage (NCBI taxonomy): Eukaryota > Metazoa > Chordata > Mammalia > Artiodactyla > Hippopotamidae > Hippopotamus > Hippopotamus amphibius. The sequence goes on from NC_080188.1 coordinate 56,300,281, forward strand.
TCTTATCCTGCAGGTGTCCAAAGCCTTGATTGCATTTTTCTCGAATTTAATAACCTATATTCCACTCCCTCCCCGTTTTCATTTGTGCAGGACTGGACTGTGTTACTGCTAGTCTGTTCCTAAGCAGGAAACATTAAGGTTTAAGAGATTTTAGATGTTAAGTTTCCTTTGTTTCTCTTAAATGATATAGCTGAAAAGAGCACCAAGCCTGGATTCGTTCTGCACTTAATACCCATGAAACCAAGTCATTTTATTCTTTCATTCATGTATTGTTTATATTCTGTGTGGTTTCAAAAAGGATTTGTGCAGCTCATCATAAAAGATATAGAAACAATAACACCATTGAATCCGGTTTTAAGAACAAATGTCAAATAAAGTAGGCTGAGAGATGACAGTTTTACTAGAAGACTTAAGAACATCCACTGTCTTGAGCACAAAAGTTATTAGTGTCATGCTTCCAGCAAGCCAAAGGAAAAACATGACAACAACAAAACCACAGTAAGCGGCAAGTTTTGATTCCTTAATTTTATAATGTATATTGTACAATAGTCCATAGGAAAGGTAAAACTTCTCCAGCACTCAACCCCAGGAAAAAAATATTCAATACTTCTTTATATAATAATCCTGGAATAAAACAATGGGCAGTAGATACAGTATTTTTTCATCAAAGACATAGAAATATGCTTCATACAACTTATGTGATATCAACTCTCAATAAGACAAGAGGAGAAAGGTAAACTAGCATTAATCACTTACCTAGTAAAGGTGAACTTTGTATTCTGTTAAATACTATATTTAACAACAGGTGAGGAAAGTGGCACACAGAGCTGTTAATTGGCTCAAAGTCTTGGAACTATTAATTAGTGGTACCAATTAATATGAATTAAAGTTTGGCTCCAAAAGATGTGCTCTTCCTTTAATAAACCATTCACTAGTTCAGCTAAAACAACTTAGAACAGTGATGTGGTTTTCTTATGATAAAGTGAGCTGTAGGAATACAGCTTAAAAGAGATGAATAAAAAACACATCCTGGGACATCCCTCGTGGCGAAGTGGTTAAGGGTCCGCCTGCCAATGCAGGGGACACGGGTTTGAACCCTGGTCCAGGAAGATCCTTCATGCCGTGGAGCAACTAAGCCCGTGTGCCACAACTACTGAGCCTGTGCTCTAGAGCCTGCGAGTCACAACTACTGAAGCCCGTGTACCTAGAGCCTATGCTCCACACCAAAAGAAGGCACCGCAATGAGAAGCCTGCGCACCACAATGAAGAGTAGCTCCCGCTTGCCGAAACTAGAGAAAGCCCATGTACAGCAACGAAGACCCAACACAGCCGATGAATTAATTAATTAAAAAAAAAACCCACATCCTTCTCTTTCACTTATCAATTGTCTCAGCCTGAAGTTTGAAGTCAACATTAAACAACTCAGGGTTGAACTAGACAATTTGGTGCTGGTGATAGAAAGCTGGATTTTTCAGAGCTGCCAAAAAATGTATTTGTTAAATTCTTATTGGGCACCTACTGTACGCCAGGTAGTATTGAAGATGCTATGGATGTAACATTGATCTAGCTCAACAGGATAGCCAAGATGAATTTGCTACAAAATGCATCTCCAGGAAATGAACTGGTCACTCTGTTGGAATTTATTTTAGTATTATCATTTGGATACTGAAAAGTACCTACAAAAAAGTGGTGCTTCTGCTTTTGACACAAATGATACTGAGCTCTTCAGTCTTACAGTTATGTCCAGCATATTGAATTGCTCCTGCCCTTCCAAGATTGTTATATAAAATCAGCAGAAACATTGCCTGCTACTCTGTTATGGCACAAAGGCATGTGTTCAATCCATTTAAAATCTGAATCAAATTATCTACACATGAGTTTTAAAGGGGAAGATGTGAGACAATCCTTAATGACATTAAGGTTTAGATTTTGTTCTGTCCCATGTATATTTTTCCCATTCAATTTCTTGAGGTGTTACTCTCCAAGGAGGATTACAGTAGGGAATCTACATCACTTTAATATTGGTTGTTCCAGAGATGATTACTCTGTGGAACCAATGGCTTACTACAAATCAGTAATGCAGTAAAAACTCTAAGACTTAAATTATGTTTAATCACTATTTTCAGTTATGTGAAAAAGCACATAACAGTAATCATTGGTAGAGCAGGCATGGCTTCTGCCTGCCTGTTTTTTATATATAAAGGAAGACAACTAGTACTGCTTGAATACCTACTAAGCACCAAGCTAGTATTAGGACCAGATGCTGTGCTAAGTGTCTAATAAATCATCTCATGTAAGACAGTATTCTCATTTAGCACTTGAGAGATCCTAGAGTGACTACTTCAGCAAAGGGTAAAAATTCAGCTTTTATCTAAGAATCCTTACTGCGAGGCCTTGGGCAAGCTTTTTACAATCTTAGTCTTAGTGTCCTTATTTATGGAATGAGGGCAATACATGCATATGTTGGAGAAATTGCGAGTTTTGTTCCAGATCACACAATAAAGCGAGTCACAAATTTTTTGGTTTCCCAATGCATATAAAAGTTATGCTTACACTATGCTGTAGTCTGTTCAGTCTAAAAAAAAAAACCTTAATTTTTAAATATTTTATTGCTAAAAAATGCTAACCATAATGAGCCTTCAGCGAGTCACATTCTTTTAGCTGGTGGAAGCTCTTGCCTCAGTGTTGACGCTGCTGGCTGATAGGGTGGTGGTTGCTGAAGGGTGGTGCAGCTGTGGAAATTTCTAAAAATACAACAATAAAGTTTGCTGCATTGATTGATATCCTTTTACAAATGATTTTTCTGTAGCATGCAAAGTAGTTTGACAGCATTTTACCCACAGTTGAACGTCTTTCAAAATTGGAGTCAATCCTCTGCCACTGCTTTATCAACTAAGTTCATGTTATATTCTAAATCCTGTGTTGCCGTTTCCACAATCTTCACAGCATCATCAGCAGGAGTAGTTTTCTTCTCAAGAAACTCCTTTCTTTGCTCATCCATAAGAAGCAGCTCCTCATCTGTTAAAGTTTTATCATGAGATGGCAGCAATTCAGTCACATCTTCAGGCTCCACTTCTAATTCCAGTTCTCTTGCTCTTTCCACCACATCTGCAGTTACTTCCTCCACTGACATCTTGATCCCTTCAAAGTTATCCATGAAGGTTAAAATCAACTTCTTCCAAACTCCTGTTAAATTGATATTTTTTTAAATCTCTCCCCATGAGTCACAAATCTACTTAATGACATCAAGAATGGTGAATCCTTTCCAGAAGATTTTCAATCCTCTTTGCCCAGATCCATCAGAGGAATCACTGTTTATGGCAGCTATGTCCTTACAAAATGTCTTAAATACTAAGACTTGAAAGTGGAAATTATTCCTGATCCATGGGCTGCAGAATGGATGCTGTGTTGGCAGGCATGAAAACAACATTAATTTCACAGTGCATCTCCATCGGAGCTCTTGGATGACCAGGTGCATTGTCAATGAGTGGTAATATTTCAAAAGGAATCTATTCTGAGCAGTAGGTCTCAGCAGTGGGCTTAAATTATTCAGTAAACCATATTGTAAACAGATGTGCTGTCATCTAGGCTTTGTTGTTCCGTTTATAGAGCACAAGTAGACTACATTTGGCATCATTCTTACGGGCCCTAGGATTTTTGGAATGGTAAATGAGCATTGGTTTCAACTTAAAGTTACCAGGTATATTAACCTCTAACAAGAGAGTTAGCCTGTCCTTTGAAGCTTTGCAGTCAGGCATTGACTTCTCCTCTATAGCTATGAAAGTCCCAAATGGCATCCTCTTCTATCAGAAGGCTGTTTAGTCTATGTTGAAATCTGTTGTTCACCACCTTCATTAATTACCTTAGCTAGATCTTCTGGATAACTTGCTGCAGCTTCTACATCAGCATTTGCTGCGTCGCCTTGTACTTTTATGTTAAGAAGATACCTTCTTTTCTTAAACCTCAAGAACCAATCTCTGCTAGCTTCAAACTTATCTTCTGCAGCTTCCTCATGTCTCTCAGCCTTCACAGAATTGAAGGGAGTTAGGGCTTTTCTCTGGATTAGGTTTTAGCTTCAGGGAATGTTGTGACTTCTATTGTGAATTTTGATCTTCTATCCAGACTATTCAGATTTTCTCCATATTGGCAGTAAGTATGTTTCATTTTCTTATCATTTGTGTGTTCACTGGAGCAGTGATTTAAATTTCCTTCAAGAACTTTTCCTTTGAATTCACAACTTGGCTATTTGGCACAAGAGGCCCAGCTTTGGGCCTATCTCAGCTCTCAATGCCTTCCTCACTAAACTCAATCATTTCCAGCTTTTGATTTAAAGTGAGAGACATACAACTCTTCCTTTCACTTGAATACTTAGAGGGCACTGTAAGATTACTAACTGGCCTAATTTCAATATTTTTGTGTCTCAGGGAATAGGGAGGCACAAGGAGAGAGAGAGAGATGGGAACAGCCAGGTGGTAGAGCAGTCAGAACACACAACATTTATCAATTAAGGTCCCCATTTTATATGGGTGCAGTCCATTGTGCCCCAAAAAACAACTGCAACAGTAACATCAAACATCACTAATCACAGAATATAATAACAAATATAATAATAGTTTAAAATTTTGAAATACTGTGAGAATTACCACAAAGTGAGCAAATACTGTTGGTCAATGCAGGGTAGCCACAAAACTTCAATTTGTAAGAAAACATAGTATCTGCAAAGTACAATAAAGTGAAGCACAGTGCAATGAGCTATGGCTGTAATCTACTTTCGATTAGTGGGAAAATTAAATGTGATCATCTATGTAAAGCTCTTAGCATGATGTAAGCTTACAGGAAACTCTCAACAAAGTTTGTTGTTGTTATTATACTTTACTTTGTTAGTTACTTTACTACTACTACTATAGTTATCATTAGTATTGAGAATTTAGATAACACGTAAAGACATAGCTAATTAGTAGTTTTAGAATGTTTTTAACCAAGAGTTGGCCTGGGCCATAGCACCATCCCAAGACACTATGACACTGCTATAAAATCAGTGTATAATCAACAGGGTTCAGAATGGTCAGGTAATAAAATATTTTTCTGTGTTTTCATCTGTGGTAGAGACACTTGCTCCATGGATACCCAAGTGCTCTACTACATTTCCCAGACTCCCTTGCAGTTCTGCTGGGACCAAGTTGCTATAACTGGCCAATGGACTACAAGAAGAAGTGGCAGGTATCATCTAAATGCAGAGGCATTTAAGAGGTGTGCCTCCACAGTTCATTTCTTTCCATACTCTGATGCCTTAACTGGACATCACAAGATGGCAATTCCTGAGTCACAAGATGACAGAAGACAAAATTCCTAAGTCACCAGAGGAGAGTCCTCACTAACCTGTTCTAGACTTTGTATAGCAAGGAAATAAACTTTTGTTCTGATAAGTCACTGAGATTTGAGGTCTATCCACTATTGCAGTATGTTTTTCATTCAATAAATATTTATTTTGGTCTTACAATGTGCCAAGTAACATTCTAAGCACTGAGAACATAAAGCACCTGTCCTCATGGAGCTTAATATTAAATTGTCCCTTACACAATCAAACTCAGAATGCTGGCTTCTCTATCACAATGATCTAACTACAAGTACTAAGCTAATCACCTAGAATACACTTTTGATTTGCATATCCGCAATTTGGCTACAATAAAGAAAAAAGACGTATAAAATAGGCAATAAAAGAGGTACTATATAATTGAGATAAGACAAAATTTCCAGGTTAATAAATAATAATTAATTTTTAAAAAATACTTTCTCAGGGTAGGAGCAAAAGTTTGTTTCATCATAAGGAGAGTAAAAAGTCATTTAGGAATCAAAATGTTTAAAGCGAGTGATCTGGATTTCACTGACATCTCTAAAATATGCCTGTTTTTTTTGAAAGGGAAAATTGAAGTTTAGCAAACGCTACATTCAAGAATATGGAACATTAAAGTCCTATTTTCATTTACACAACAAAGAATGTTATTCTTAAATTCTATGTGATATTATCATTCTCTCATTCCACAATTATAAAACGATCTAATTTATGCCTAATTTTAGTTATTACACATTCTCTAAAGTCTTGGTTTTCTTCTCCTTAAATATGCATTTTGTAACTATCTTGACTTTTTTAAGAATGAGTTAGAGATGTATCAAGTATATCACCAGATAAATATTCACCTTTAGAGAAGATGAACAAAAGAAAAGTTGAATGACACATTCCCGATTAGTACTGGTTTTAGAACTCAGAAAAAAAGTGGACATTATTTTTCTTAACCTACTGGAAAATTAAACTTCTGCTTATCATGCACCCCAACCTCAGAAAATACCTGTGCAGGAAAGCAAAATCATCATAATATGTTTTCTATAGTCTTAACATCAGAAGGGTAACAGAATTAAAATATCGTATTTAAGGAATTAATTGATTTCTTAGCAACATTTATATAGATTGAAATGGAATCCAAAAGTTGGTGCTTTTCTGACAGAGCATTATTAACTATACGCTGAAAACCACAGATAATTCTGGGATATTTTACAGCATAACAATTTTGACAGATATAAGCAATAACTTCATTTCATCTGATTACTGCTTCAACCATAATTAAACTCATAATATTAAGCTACATCTACATTCAGGTTAAGATCATTCAACAAGAAGTCAAGTCCAAACTTTATGTGCTTCAAGCAAACCAAATACATACTCACATAAACCAATATAGAGAAGTTCATTATTACAGAACCGAATCTTAAGTAGGACCTATACATTTTTTTTGTCAGACAATCTTTAGTAGCATAACTGAATCTGTTTATTAACTGGAATAATAACTTAATAAATCTTAAGAAAAAGCTGCCTAAGGTATAAGACATAAATGTGACACTGAATTTACTCTTTTGAAATTTGCTGAAGAGTTAAGTTTTTACTTATTTAGAACACCCAACGTCTGTGGCTAGGAAAATTATAATCTATACACACATAGTGCTTTTGTTACCCAGACATTAGAGTAGCAAAATAAAATTTAGTTAACTAGTCATCTAGTAATATTTTATATTAAGAAAAGCATTGCTTTAACTAGAAAAAATTCAACATGCCTAGACTTGGCTATCACATCTAAGAAGGTGCTATACCAAAAAACACTAAAACCTCAAAAGACATTGTAGACCAATATTGACAATAAGAACTCTACAAAGAGACTGCTATATCTATCATATCCCCAGTAATATTTTAGACCTTATATATCACAACTGTCCTTTGGAATATACATAAACGTCTTCCTTTTTTTGCTACTGGTGACCAATAGAATCTTAACTTCTTTGCATTTAATCATAGTATTCTGGTTCTTATGTTTAATTGCTACTCACTTCAGTCAAAACACTGTATAACTGATAGAAGATTTTAAAAAGTTCATAATGGGACAAGATTTCTATTATAATGATTGAGATTTCCAACCCCAGAATAAAATATAATTGAATTCTGTCAATAATTAATGGCACTGTAAAGATTAAATGAGATAAAATCTTAATGAAGTCATCATACATAGTAAGTATTTGGTAAGTATTGGGGTGTTTTCTTTTCTGACTCATTATTGTTTAGCCCATAGTTACCACTGAGGTTTTTAACTCAAACCAGAATAGGTTTTCTTTATGTTTATAAGCCTAGCCACTCTCTACTGTGCTTTAGACTAGGTAGTGTGTTCTTTGAGGAGAGTAACCATACTCTCCCTGTATCCCTAATTTCTACAAGGTACAGATACATAGTATAGGTACTCAGTAAAGATGTGCTGAATAAATAAATAATGGAACCAACAATAATCAGTCGATGTGTAGATGTCTCCTTACATAGACAATGTAAGAAGGCATGAAGAGTTTCTGTGTCATAGCAAAAAGAAGTCCACTGAGCTCAGTTTCTTTATTTCTAGTGTTACTTAAACTTATAATTGTTGACTCACTAATTTGAACCTTCTGTATCTCAGGCTTTCTGAAAGTCAAGAAATCATTTTAAATGATTCATAACCAACTCACGCATCAGTAAACATTTAGAGAGGACAGTAAGTTAATAACTTTTTAGATAAATGTTACACTAACACTGATTTATGATTAGCAAATTAACCAAAATGCAATTAAATATATTAATATACACTTAAAAGATGGCAAGATGTTGAGAAATTGACTTGATTTTGAAAGGCAAGTAAATGTCTACTCAGGACAGAGTGTTTTTCTGAGTTTTTATTTACCCTCTTTTACCCCAAAGCATTTATTGAACATTTACTGAATTAAGACAGAATTCTAGGCTTGGAAGACAAGGATGAGGATGCCCTGGCCCTGTCCCAGAGGTAGTCATCATTGAGTGGGGAAAACACAAACCTGTACAGCCAATGGTAACACAAACCAGGATGTGGTAAATGCTATAGACACCAGTGGGTGCACGTGCAGTTTCCAACACACATTATCTCTGTGCATATATTTCTTGGTTAAAACCCTGACTCATCTATTCAGTACAGCAAAAGTTCCAAAAATAGCACTTTTCACAGATTTTTTAAAAAATTCATAGAGTGAAATTTAACAGTTCTGCACTTCTTTATTCAATTGAGAAATGACGGCTAAGGGTTTACCTATTTCTCAAGAGGATCGAGAGTTTTTGCACTTTCAATTCCCTGTCGGTCTGTATTTTTGTAAAGGATTCACACAAGTGCAAACTAAAGGTTATTTTTTCACTGTTTATGACAAATTTCTCCCCAGAATATCACAAGAAATCTCTTGTCTGCAAAAGCTACTTAATGTTTTTTAAAGAAAAAACAATGAAATTAATAGGAGTAGATAAAAAAAGTCAATGAATCCCATGTTCTTCAAATAATTCAATTAAGAATAAAATTAGTACTACTACAGATGATGTACATATTTACTGTTGATACATAACTACCTAGGCAATGCTATTTTTCTATATTTTCTGTGATTTCTTACTGATAACAGTGAAAAAATTGGAAATATGATATAATTTTTTAAAGCCACAGATTGACTCAAGAAACCTGAATTCTGGATACACTTGATCACTAATTGTTGACAAGTTACTTAAAGGTCTTTGCGTATGGTCTGTGTGGCAAGAAGTTGGGAGCAACCTAATTCTGCTGGAGATGGTGTTAAACACCACTGCATACCAAGGATCCATGAGATAGCTCATGAAATGAGAAGTTTCCAAAGCACAGAGTTTGAAAGTAAACCCAAGTAGATAATTCTGCCTCTAAAAATACACTATTTTCTTTAAGTTACTAGAATAGTAAATGAGGCACAGAGCTACAGGAAAGAAAAGATAAACATTATCATCAAATAAAAATTCTACATGGAAAGTAAATAAAGCACTCTGAGTCACAACTAGAAATATTTTGCTTGCTATGATATTTTTAGTTTTTTCTTTAAGTTATAGAATATGCATGTATATTTTCTAGGTATCGAAAGCTCACAGTAAGCAAAAAAAAAAAAAAAAATCAGAGTCATTAAGAAAGTTCATGCTTCACTTCTTCTCTTTATTCCTTTTCTTTAAAAGAACTCTTCCTAGAAATCGACATTCTGCATCTGTAACCAAATCTTGGGAGCTGATTTAAAAATAACTTCAACCTACATAAAAACTCTTTGGGTTAAAAAATAGCTTAAGCTTTGAAGATTTTTTATTGATAAACTCTGAAATTCAGATTTAATCTTAAAATATATAAAAAAATAAACTTTTTCGTTTGTTTGTGGTTTGTTTCTTAAGCGCTACTGCCCATGGTAAATGGTTCGGATCGTGGGCACTAAGGAAACGGCTCACAGTCAAACAGTATGCAAATGGCAGGCCCAGATATTCTAACCAGAAATTCAGGCCAGCTCATTTTCCACCAGAGCTCTATCACAGTTGCAAATGACTGCATTAACCAAACATATATCATTCATTCATTCATTAAGCAAATATTTGGTGCGAGCCCACCCTATGCCAGGGTGGGCTCTTAGTGATAGAGCACAGCAGTGTGCGAAAGAGACAAAATCCCAGCTGTGTGCTGCTAATTGTTCAACAACTAGCTGAGGGTGAGGGAGAGAAAAGAACTTATCTGCAGCAATTGTTCACTTACAGAATGTACATACTCCTGTCATGACAGAGTTCAGTCTACTAACTTGACATCACTGAACTTAGAGCTGGGAAGAGATGTGCACAGCCAACTCTTGTGAGTCTTGTGAGCCTGTGTGAGCTCACAGCACACCACTGAAAAAATCCCTGCCCAAGTGGAAAATGCATTCCAGCAGAGAGAGAGTAGCATCACGTTAGTCACATATATAGTGTATCAGATACAAAAAAATGTTACGGAGGGAAAAATATAGAAAGGCAGGGAGGTTGGGTAGGCAGTGTGGGATAGGAAGTGTGGTTTAGGAAGGGGCAAATTTAAATAGGATAGGCAGGAAAGACTCCCTTAAAAATGATATTTGAGCCAAGTCCTGGAGGTAGTGAAGGAGGATTGAGCCAATTGGATAATAAAGGAAGAGCATTTCAAGGAGGGGTGTCTAGGTGACTACATGGCAAAGGCTTGGGTATTTATTTTTACCGTAAGTAAGATGGGAAGACATCGCACTTGACTGAACTTTTTTTTTTTGTTTTGCCTTGTTTTGTTTTTAACCAGGAGTGGCATGATCTCACTTATATTTTTCAAATATCACTCTTGCAGATGTTTTGAGAGTTTGGGGGTGAGCAAAGATAAAAGCTCTTAGAATAATCCAGGCTTGGATCAGAATGGTAGTGGAGAAAATGGTGAGAAGTGGTGAGATTCCAGATATATTTTTAAAGTAGAGCCAAGAGAATTTGCTGACAGATTGGATGCAAAGTACTGTCCAAAAGATGATGCTGAAGATTTTGTTCTAAGCAACTGCAAAGATGGATTTAGCATTTACTGAATTAGAACAGAGCAATTTTGGAGGAAAGATCGACGGTTTGGTTTGGTAAAAGTATCATTTGCTATGCCTGTTAGACATCTGAGCTGGACGAAGAACAAGCAATTGGGTATATGAGCCAGGTTTCAGAGAGAGGTTTGTGCTGGAGGTATAACTGGGAAGTATTCGAGATATCGGTAATATTTAAAACACTAGGACTCAATGGCAGCAGCAGAAGAGTGAATGAAAATTAATTTGCGATTTAGTTAGCTATTTAACAAAAAAAAATTCCAGCACTGTTCTCAGTGCTCTGCAAGTATTAACTCACTTAATTCTCATAAACCAAGAAGGTAGGTACTATTACATTTTCCCTTCTTACAAATAAAGAAACTGAAGCACGGGGAGGTTCACTAACTTGCCCAAGCTCACAAGTAAATGGCTAATAAGTGGCGGATTTGGAATTTCTAAACCAAGCTGTCCAGATCCAGAGTTCCTGTTAGAGAAGAGAAGTTATCTGAAAGTCTGAGGCTTTGGGCACTACAACAACTTACAAATCAGGGAGATGAAACAGGCGGTAAGTCCCATTCATAGCATGGAACACATTTTATTTTTCCATAGAAATTCTAACTACACACAGGAAGAACAGATTTACCAATGTTTTATTTCCCTTTGTACTTTTATATATTTTCTACAATAAGCACATATTACTTCTAGAATCAGACAATAGTGTATTAAAATAATAGAAGCTGCAGACTTATTGTATACACCTTGTTTCAAGGGATGCAAGTCATTCTCTGTTGACAGTCCATCTCGATGGGAACATACAAGGAAAAACCAGAAGTGTTCTCTGCTTGGGGTCTGAATAGAGTTACCACAATATTTACTGGCCAAATAACAATTCCTGAGAGTTAAAATGAGCACTATTAATTAACAACAGGCTTAACTTAGAACTACCCTACACATACGTAGAGTAGGTACAGGTGCCCCAGGTGGGCTCTTTCTTAAGAATATCATTTGTATGAAGCGAGAGAGTAGCACAGACATATATAGACTACCAACTGTAAAATAGATAGCCAGTGGGAAGTTGTTGTATAACAAAGGGAGTCCAACTCGAGGATGGAAGATGCCTTAGAGGACTGGGGCGGGGAGGGTGGGGGGACTCGAGGGGGGGGAGTCAAGGAAGGGAGGGAATACGGGGATATGTGTATAAAAACAGATGATTGAACCTTGGTGTACCCCCCCCCCCCCAAAAAAAGAATATCATTTGTATGAATACAAGAGTGCAGACTCTTATCTGGTCCATGCACACCACCTTCTTACTAGTGTTACTGTAGGTTAAAGATACCTTTATTTGTCATTATTATTGTTTATCTTTTTTACCAACTACTGGTTAGAACTGGCCATCAGAAAACAAACTGAGCACTACCTACATATGACTATATTTGGGTACTGGAGATACTCTACTTGGGGCTCATCAGTTCTTAGATGAAAAATAATATCAAAGACTTCAACTATTTTGATGATTAAAACTACATTTTAAGGATTTGAGAAAGACATATTAATGATGTTAAATCTGGTAAGAAATCACTCTACACAGTGATTAAGTACTATATTTATAATTGTTAAAAACAATTCTCTTCTTTCCTATTCTAATGTAAGTGAATTGGGAAAAAAATATCTAGGTACCAGCTTCTAATTCCTAAGCTACTTTTAATATTACATAAACACTAACTTTAGTATGGAACATGTGCAAGATGGGATGGCAAAATGGAAATACAAGGGAATATACTGTACCTTGTTTTACCTGTAAGGAACACACACCTGACAAAAGGCAATTTTCACATCCAAGGTTGGTTCAGTGCAGTAGTACAATAAATGGAGGCTCATAAATACCTACAGAAAAAAACGGGGCATGAATTTCCAAATCACCTAATTATTCACTTTGAATAGTACAAACTTTGGTATAATTTGAATTATACACAACGGGTCATGCACTACATATATTCAGCATAATCCTTGACCAGACCTGTACTAGCCACTTTTCACAAACTGTTAATATTAAATAATAAAATAAGGTTAAAAATGTCCTGTCTTCTATAATAATCAATGTCATCATGATCATAAAGACTAGATATAAGAAACTGGATATAGCTAATATGTAAGTTAAGTTCATCCTATTATAGAGCACTTTCAGTTCTAGGCATCTAATTTTTAAAAATTCTCAAATATATACTCAAGTGGATATATATATAAGAATATTTGTTGTAGAACAAAGGGACTATTAAATAAAATTTAATTTATAATAAAATTACAGACCACACTTGGAATAATTGAATCAAAGCTTAGGGTATCAGCATAGATAAATATTTCAAATATGATGTTGAGTGGGAAAAAAAGCAGCTTTCAGTAAAGTATAAATATCACTATATTATTAATGTAGAATTTTAACGTACACAAAAATATTATACATTGCTTTATCTAACCATATAACCATAAGTTAAAGAAATTAAGACACTATATTAACATGTGTTTAATCTTGGTGGTAAGTGCAAAGATTTCAAGTATATTACTTTCTGTATGTTTAAAATATTTTTTAATTTTGTAAAGTTTTAAGCAGAGGATAATAATCTAACAGCCGAAATCCCAAATTAGGTACTGGGTTTTTACTGAGGCAGCATCAGAAAAACTCAGCTGAAATCTTATTCAGTTCAATTAAACACACTTCGTTAAATACGTATTATGTGCAAGATATAATTCTGTGAGATTAAACAATTTTAAAACCACCACTGACCCAAGACTTTTGTTTCTTGCAATGCGAATGATTAGATATCCTGAAAACCACTTTCAGTGCAAAACTTCTAGAAAGATTAGATGAAACAGACAAAATCTCTTCTAAAATGCATAGCCGAGCTGCCCAAGAAAAAGCCAAGAAAAATTCTGAGAGGCTGAAAACAATGTGAAAGGATCCATGCAGAGAAGTAAATGAACTGAACCTGTCACTTGTCCTCAGACCATCTGCTGATGTCTGAAGATCAGGAATTTAGCTTTTAAAGGGCAGGCTGCATAGTACAGGAACCAAAGCTTGGAAGCTATCTATGGTGGGAAGTCACAGTGGAGACACCTGCATAACGTTTACTATGGGAAGTTTCAAACAAAATTCTGGAGCAAGCAAAACAATCCCAGAAAGAAGATCTGAATTGCAAGAAAAAGCATTTTACATTGGAACTTGTGTAGATTTTTTAAATACAAGGAAGAATGAAAGGACCAGAATATATAAGACATTTTTGAAGAAGAACAAAGTGGGTACTTGTGGGGGTTGGGGAGGGAGATGCTCTACCAGAGATCAAGATTTATTACAAAGCTGTAGTAAGTAAAGGTATGTGGGTGGATGCAGAGAGAGACTACTGATTGATAGAATAGAGTGTCCAGAAACAGACACATACAAATATGGAAACTGATTATGTTATATTATATTAATATAGACATTTAAACCTGATTATATTAAAGATATCTGGGGAAAGGAGAAACTATGCATTAAACTAAGCAGAGACAATTGGTCATAAATATTGGGGCAAGAGGAAGGAGGAAGCACATCCCTGTTAAGAAACAACTCTCTATGGGCTTCTCATATTTCTGTATGTCTTACAGGCAGAGGCACCGGCTGCCTTTATTCGAGACTATCTTCTCAAGGATGATTATAGAGCAAACAGCCTTGGAAGGGAAAGCCATATCTCCCTCTAGAGCATGAGGCAGGTTTGATTACCCTCCAATATAATATAGATAGGTAAGCTGTCCCTCTGGGGCAAAGGTCAGGCATGCTAACCACACACTATAAGAGATTTGGGTTCCCTAAGCTTGCGGTTTCTCTTCTGTAATAGAACTCACTGTATGTGCAGTAGTCACCTGACCTTCTTTGAGTCACTCTATGGGAATAGGTTTTGACAAATGCATATATCCATGTAACTCACATTCCAATGAAAATAAAGTCTGAAAATTCCCTACCCTTTTCTTGACAATAGTCCCCACCCCCCATGCAACAACGTTCTAACTTCTTTCTCTATACAGATTAGGTTTTTTTGTGCTAGAACTCATATAAATGAAATCATACAGTATGTACTCTTTTTTGTTGGGCTTCTTTTAGAATTCATCCAAGTTGGCATAAGTATCAATAGTTGTTCTTTTTGTTGCTGAGTGAAATGTATCAGTTCGTTTATCCATTCTGCTTGTAGACATTTGAGGTGTTTCTATTTTTTGGATGTCAATAATGCTGCATGAACATTTACGTACATGTATTTTTGCACAAATAGGTTTTCATTTCTTTTGGGAAAAATACCTAAAGACGGAATTGTTGGATTGTAGGATAGGAATATATTTAATTTAATCAAAAACTGTCAGACACATTGTCTACCCCCTGTAGCAATGCATAAAAATTCAGTTGCTTCACATCCTTGTCAACATTTGGTGTTATCAGTTTTCTAAATTTTAATCATTCTAGTAAGTGTTTAGTAATATTTCATTATGGTTTTACTTTTTATTTCCCTGATGACTAATAGTGTTGAGAATGTTTTTCATGATTTTATTGGCCATTTTTTTTATCTTACTCAGTGAAGTGACTTTTCAAATGTAATACTTTGCCCATTTGGTGGGGCTGTGGGTGGGGGATGGGAGTTGTTTGTCTTTTTATACAAATTGTAGAAATTCTCTATTTCAGATAAAAGTTTACTGTCAGTTAAATGTACCATGAATATTTTTTTCAGTCTGTAGCTTGCATACACAGCTTATTGATGCTGTCTTTTAGTGAGTAATATTTAATTTTTATGAAATTTATTTTATGATTTATTTTCCTTTTATTATTAGTGCTTTCTTGACTTTGTAAAGGTATATTTGCCCACTCCAAATTCATGAGGATATTATTCCACATTTTTTTCATGAAGCTTTACATTGTTAATTTTATTTTTAGGTCTATGATACTTCTTCAGTTAACTTTAATTCATGGTGTGATGTATAAGTTGAGGTTCATTTTTTTTCCTTAATGATACACATTCTTGGTGAAAAGACTTTCCCTTCCATATTGAGCTGCCTTGCTGCTTTGGTTAAAAATTCAATTGATTGTACCAATGTGAGTCTATTTCAGGATTCTATTCTATTCCATTTAGCTGTTGTCTTTCACCCCAATACCATCCTGTCTTGATTAATGTAGCTTTATAATAGTCTTAAAATTAGGTAAGTTCTCCAAATTTTTCTTCTCTTTTATTTGGGGGAGTATTCTAGGTTTCTGCATTTCCACATTAATTTTAAAATCAGCCTAACATTTCAAAATTTAAAAAATCCTCCTAGAATTTTGATTGGGATTGCATAGAACTATGGATCACATTGGGAAGAACAGATATCATAATATTGGGTATTTTATCCACAATCACAGGAGAGTTGTCCATTTACTTCAATTCTCTCTAATTAATCTCAGGAATGTTTTGTGGTTTACAGTATATAGATAGACCTTATATGATTTTTAAGTTTATTCTCTGGCATTTATATTTTTGATGCTACTGTAAATGGCATGTTTTCATTTCCATTTCCTAAATGCTCATTTCTAAAATTAAAGTTGATTTTTGTAAGTGACCTTGTATCTAGGACCCTGCTAAATTCACTTATTAAATCTAGTAAATATTTTGCTGATGCTTTAGAATTTTCTTTATACACAGAAATGTTGTCTGCAAGTGAAGACAGTGTTTGGTTTTTCCTTTCCAATCTTCCTCTTCTTACCTAGTTGCCCTGCCTCAAGTACAATATTGAATAGAAATGAGGACCTGCTGATAATCTCTGCATCTTAACAGATATACTTATCCATTTTCATTTAAAATAATTATGGATGTTATTCAGTTTAAATTTACCATCATGCAATTAGTTTTGTATTTTATCCCTATATTCTTTATTCCATTTTTCTTCCTTCTGAGCCTTTTTTGGAAGAACTGAGTATCTTCTTTATTTCCCATTTTATTTTATGCAATAAATTATTAGTTATATTTCTTTTTCTTTTTTTAATGGTTGTTCTAAAGTTTGCAATATGCATTTTTAATTTTTAGTAAACTAGGTTTCAAATGTTATTCTACTTCACATGTACAGTTTAAGAAATTTACAATAGCATGCTTCAACTTTCACCTCTAGTCCTTCGACCTATTGTCATATATTTTACTTATACATATTTTATAAACCCCATAACACATTGCTATTATTTTTCCTTTGCATAAGCCATTCTATTTTAAAGAAATTAAGAATTTACAAATAAAAGTATTTTATATTTAATCATACATTTTATGTGTATAGTTCTTTCATAACTTTAAGTTTATTCTTAAGCACTTATGTTTTCACATTATTATAAATGGCATTTTTATTTTGTTTCCATTTTCCAAATTCTCATTTCCACCATTTAAAATATGTTGTTCCTTTGCTGTTTCACTATCTTGCAGCATGCATTAAATGGGGAAATGTTCTCCCAGTCACTCTTCAGTCTTTCCTTAGTCTTTTCACTTTTATAACGAGTATCTTATAATATTGTAAGTTTGCTCATATGTCTGTTCCATACTACCTTATGACCTTCTTGGGGAAAGTAATTATGTTTTATTCATGTTCACAACCCCAGGGCCCAGCGCTATTCTTAGTGTATAGCTAATGTCAAATAAATGTTTACTGAATAAAAAGAGAATCAAAGGAAAAAAGCTTCTGTCCTTCTCTACCACAAACCTTAGTATTTCATTATCTTTTCATATTGGGACCTGCGAACTTTCAATAAATTTGATGAGAACAAATTAGGAATGAGGAGTTTGCAGTAGTGAAAGTATGAAAGAGTCCAGCAAAGATAACCTCAGAAATGTTACCACGCAGGGCTGTTTTCATTCTGTACTGCTGAACTGGGCATGTGGGAAATAATAACATCCAGTCCCCCACCTGCAATGAACAATGTATTTTAATTTTTAATGAATGAATAATCTTGCTCTGAAAAGCAAGCATCTTGACCTTTCCTGGTTTGTATTATAAAGATTCCAAATGTAGCACTATGACTAAGTTGACTAAGTCAAGGCAGAATCTTCTGGTTCCTCAAAGGGACATTAAAGGAAAAGAATGTTCAGTATGATAATCCTAGTGAATTACAGAAAATTAGCTTGGTAATTATATTTCCTGGTGGCCTGGCAGAGGACATTAGGCACCGTTGCATAGAAACAACATAAATGGCCAGGGCACTATCTTGATATTAGTCTAAAGTGGAATTAGTGATAACATCTTGGTACAATATAGGACCTATGAGTAGCTTGAAAATGGAGGGGATGATAATTTGGGGAGTTTAGTGCTTTCAATTACTGGTTGGTCTTTTGGGAAAACCCCCATGTGTTCATTCTTGCTATGTACTCTACTGAGTTTCTCCTCATTACATGCCTATAGGAGTTAATGGCTACTCTGAGCAAAGCAGTAGGCCAAGCTGTACGAATGAGATACACTTGAGAATTCATTAGGTTGAACTGGTGCACAGGCGTTGCTATAAAAGAATGTATCTATGATATGTTTTAATAGCTTAGATCAATACTTAAATTCTTTTGCATGTGAGATATGCCAACTAAACCACAGGAGGTTTGAGAATCTTCACAGATGAAAAAATCAAATTGTTCTGGGAAGCTCCAGGCTCCCACAGTTTGTCACTGAAACGTAATACACACAAGAGAAAACCATATGAACTATTGATTCCAAAAATAGTCTAAGGTCCAACAGTTTCCAAGTTGAGTTGGTGTACAACAAATATAAATAATTTTTGTATTTAACACAGATCAGATTTATTATAAGTGACTCTCTTAATAGCCTGCAAGCATATATACAATATTAAAATACAAAGTCACTGTTAATTACAAAAAACACTGTCTCTTCTATGCCCAAAACGATTCTCCCAACTATGTGCAAAAAAAAAGTAATAGTATCTTAAAACTAGTAATTATCTTTTCAAGTGCTAATATAGAAAATGAAATTTATTTTTCTATTAACAACGGTGCGTATACTCACTTTAAAATATTATTAACTCTTAACGTCCACGGATTATCCTTTAGACCAGGGCTCAGCAAGCTGTAGCCCATGGGCCAAATTCAACTCACTACCTTCTTATAAATAATGTTTTATTGGAACAAAGCCATCTATTAGTTTACATATTATCTATGGCTGCTTTCACACTATAATGGCAGAGTTGAGTAATTGGGAGAGGGACAGCATGGCCTACAAAGTCTAAAATTTTACAATCTCACCATTTATAAGAAAAGGTTGCCTCTGATTTAGAGCACTCTACCCACAAATATCTAGGAGTGCATCATTAGCTTCAAGAGATATGCTATCTCCTTTCAAGGAATCTGTGCTTCTTTACCTCTAAAAGCTAAGTGTCTCTTAAAATATTGTTTATGTAACAAGATGATTCCTTCCACGGAAATTCTTTAATAAGCTTATTTAGCAGGAGTAACGCAACAGAGACCAGAATGTAAAAGATGGAGGAAAGAGGCAAATGCATAAGAAATAGGGTGGAGTATTAAGAGATAGGACATATACAATAAGAGATGTAGAAACAGTGAGATTCACCAATTCGAGAATTATAACTTGCAAATATTTTTAAGCTTTCTTAATTTTGAACATATACTATTGCTTCTGGTCCTGGAAACCTGGTAGAATTAGCTAACGGAAACTCTTATATCACAAAACTCTCCATGTGCTGGGTAAACTATAACAAAAATGAATAGAGACCTGAATTTATATTAAAAAAGGAAAATTGCCAGTGGTGTTCTGAAGTTGGCTCCTACAATCAGCTTACAAAACCTAAGTGTGCACCCCTCTTCCCACCTCCATGCATGATGACACCACTTCAGTAGCTTAAAATTGGCTGTGCTGAGAATGTGCTATAAATCTGAGCACTTTTTCTCAGAGAACTAATAATTAAACATTTGCTAGCACAGCACCGGAAGTTACCAGGTACAAGAAATGAAAAAAAAAAAAGACCACTGAAAGATGAATCACATATTTTCCATAAATATAACAAGGAAAGCAAACACCCCAAGTGAGAATGGTAAGATACTATAAAAGAAGTATTACCACCACAAGAACTTTAGACATGATGAAAAACAGTTGGAAAGACCATATGTAGGAATGAGTCAAATAATTAGAGTCAGAGTAAATGCCATAAGAAATAAGCTACCACCTGATAAGAGGAAAAATGGATAGAGTTGAAAATAAACTAAAAAGAAGTTGTGGAAAAAGTAGCTTTTAAATTAAAAGCCTAATTAACAGGTTAAATAGAAACAGTTGAGCTAATGAACGGGAAGGAAATTCACAAGAATTTGTGACAGAATAATAAAGAGACAGAAAATATGAAAGATTGGGAGACATATACAATACAATGACAAAGTCCAAAATGAATATAATGGAAGTTCCAGAAGGAACAAAGCAAATAAATAGAAAGGGCAAGGAGCAATATCTGAAGTAATAATGACAGTTAATTCTCCTAAAAGCTAAAAAACATAATGAAGTCGTTAGCAGGATAGGTAAGAATAAATCCATGCCTAGAAATACTATGAGTAACTGTAGCAGAGCCAACACAGTGATAAAATCTTAAAAACAACTAGAGATAGGAGTCAGAATCCCCCCAAAAGAACAACTGGACTGAAGGAAGACTGATAGGCATAAAATAAAGTATTAAGGTAGGAAAAACAGTGCTTTGGAAATAAGTCAATTTAAAACACAGTATAGGGACTTCCCTGGTGGTTCAGTGGTTAAGAATCTGCCTGCCAATGCAGGGGACACGGGTTCGTTCCCTGGTCGGGGAAGATTCCACATGCTGCGGAGCAACTAAGCCAGTGTGCCGCAACTACTGAGTCTGTGCTCTAGAGCCCTTGAGCCACAACTAGTGAGCCCATGTGCTGCAACTACTGAAGCCTGCACACCTAGAGCCTGTGCTCCACAACAAGAGAAGCCATGGCAATGAGAAGCCCGTGCACCACAACGAAGAGTAGCCCCGGCTCGCCACAATTAGAGGAAGTTCGCAGGCAGCAACGAAGACCAAATGCAGCCAATAAACAAAATAAATATAAAATAAAGTAAATAAAACACAGTATAGAACCAACATAATGAGAACAATAAGACATGCAAACAAAAAAAAAAATCAGTTTATCACCAACATATAATGGAAAGTAAAGTGCTCTAATTTTGATAAGAAAAATTCTAATTTTGATGACAAAAACATGGTCATCATTGGCAACCAGTTGGAAGAGAACTAATTAACATTAGAATCACCTTCCTCCTTCACCTGAGAGACACAGACACCAAGAAAGGTAGTCAGTACAACAAAACAGTCCCAACACAAAATGGCTATCAAAGTAATTTTTTAAAAGGATTTTTTGATCTTAATAGCAAAGAAATAAAAAAATAAGACAGTATTTTATTCATCAAATTGCAGAAGTATTTTCACGATTAATAGTCAATTCAGAGAAACAAACCTACCCAGCTCTTCTCCTCCCAGACATCCATTTCTCTCAGTACTTCATTTCATTCATGTTTACTCAATATAAAATAAGCAGTAAATAAATATTGAATGAATCAATAGATGTTACAAATAAATATCCGTTCAGTATTGGGAGTAGCTTGACAACAAGTACCCAGTTGCTTAAAAATGCATTTAAGACAAATAATTCCACACCTAAGGATTTATGATAAAGATATAATCAAGTATCCGTACAAAGATTAATCTATAAGAATGTTCACCACAGCATTATTTATAGTAAAATAATTGGAAAACTAAATTTTCAATAAAAATGGATTAATAAAATATTTATTGTAAAAGCATATAACATAATTCCATTTAACCATTTATAAATTACAAGATGGATAAATATTCACAATATACCTTAAAGTGGAAAAACATTTTAAAAATACCACACTATGTCCCCAATCTTTTAAAAACTAAATAGACATGAATATAGTTTTACAGAGATAGAAATGTGCCCATATTTTCACTTTGTGTTTCTACGTATTTTCCAGTTTTTACAATGAAGACCACATCACTTAATAAGGAAAAATGTTATTACAGCATATGGTAAAATAACAGATGCAAAGCTTTCGAACTGAAAGAAAACATATCAAGCATCTAAGCAACTCTTTTCACAGATGAGAAACTTGAGGCCTAATGGTAAATAGGAAATCTTCCAAATTTATATATTTCATCAGTGAGGCAATAAGGACTCTAATCCAAATGCCCCAAATGCTATGCAGTTCACACAGATTAGATTTCTCAAAATGTTGGCCAGCCAACATTTTAAATATAGTAGCAACGGCCTCTCAGGAACTGATATTTTTTTCTCTTCTAATTTCTCCTGAAATTCATATATCTAGGGCCTGCGCTTATTTTTCTACTTATTTTTCTAAAATAGCCCTTATACAATTACATTAACATAGAGAAACTGGATTTTTTCATCATCCGTATAATTTATAAAACTAGTAAAATATTTCTTAGAAAGGAAGATCAATGGAATAGAATAGAGAACTCAGAAGTAAGCCCAAACACATATGGGCACCTTATCTTTGACAAAGGAGCCAAGAATATACAATGGAAAAAAGACAGCCTCTTCAATAAGTGGTGCTGGGAAAATTGGACAGCAACATGTAAAAGAATGAAATTAGAACACTTCCTAACACCATACACAAAAATAAACTCCAAATGGATTAAAGACCTACATGTAAGGCCAGACACTGTAAAACTCCTAGAGGAAAACACAGGCAGAACACTCTATGACATACATCAAAGCAACATCCTTTTTGACCCACCTCCTAGAATCATGGAAATAAAATCAAGAATGAACAAATGGGACCTCATGAAACTTAAAAGCTTTTGCACAGCGAAAGAAACCATAAACAAGACTAGAAGACAATCCTCAGAATGGGAAAAAATAATTGCCTATGAAACAACGGACAAAGGATTAACCTCCAAAATATACAAGCAGCTCATGAAGCTTAATACCAAAAAAGCAAATAACCCAATCCACAAATGGGCAGAAGACCTAAATAGACATTTCTCCAAAGAAGACATACAGATGGCCAACAAACACAGGAAAAGATGCTCAACATCACTCATCATCAGAGAAATGCAAGTCAAAGCCACAATGAGGTATCACCTCACACCAATCAGAATGGCCATCATCACAAAATCTGGAAACCACAAATGTTGGAGAGGGTGTGGAGAAAAGGGAACTCTCCTGCACTGTTGGTGGGACTGTAAGTTGGTACAGCCACTATGGAAAACAATTTGGAGGTTCCTTAAAAAACTACTAATAGAACTTCCATATGATCCAGTAATCCCACTCCTGGGCATATACCCAAAGAAAACCATAATCCCAAAAGAAACTTGTACCATAATGTTTATTGCAGCACTATTTACAATAGCCAGGACATGGAAGCAACCTAAATGCCCATCAGGAAATGAATGGATAAAGAAGATGTGGCATATATACACAATGGAATATTACTCAGCTATAAAAAGGGATGAGATGGAGCTATATGTAATGAGGTGGATAGAACTACAATCTGTCATACAGAGTGAAGTAAGTCAGAAAGAGAAGGACAAATATTGTATGCTAACTCACATATACGGAATCTAAAAATGGTACTGATGAACTCAGTGACAAGAACAAGGACGCAGATACAGAGAATGGACTGGAGAACTCGAGGTATGGGAGGGGGAGGGGGGTGAAGGGGAAACTGAGATGAAGCGAGAGAGTAGCACAGACATATATATACTACCAACTGTAAAACAGATAGTCAGTGGGAAGTTGTTGTATAACAAAGGGAGTCCAACTCGAGGATGGAAGATGCCTTAGAGGACTGGGGCGGGGAGGGGGGGGGGGACTCGAGGCCGGGGGAGTCAAGGAAGAGAGCGAATACGGGGATATGTGTATAAAAAGAGCTGATTGAACTTGGTGTACCCCCCAAAAAATAAAAAAAAAATTAAAAAAATAAAAAACTAGTAAAATATTTCTTGAATTGGTTCTAGTGGGTTTAATAGACACCACCAGTTCAGATCTCTTTTTATTTATTGCAAAAGGTATTTTGCCCGGGTGAGGGATTTAAACCTTTATTTTTTGCCTGGTTATTTCATTTTCTTCAATATTTGTCATGACATTTCTCCATCTAAATATCAAGAGGTATAAAACGCAGCTCCTCAGTTACTGCAGGACACCCTATGTATCTCCTACCACCACAGCCATCGTTCTATACATAGCACACTCAGCACCTAACATCTGCATACACCACACACCCACTAGCATTTCTAGGTTTGTGTGTGTACACGTGTGAATTACACACAGTCTTTTTTCCTAAATAGTTATGTGAGGGAAAAGATGCTATTTTTTCCTTAGTGATTCCACATTAATAATATTTGTAAAGCATGGAGTATAGTGCCTTTTATATAGTAAGTGCTAACTATATGTTTTTATATCTACAATTCGATAGGTAAGTAATTAACATCTCACATCACAGAGGATAAATACATACAGGACTACAAGTCCCAAAGAGTAAAAACAGAAATAGTGTTTGTATTTTTGTTTTGATTTTAGTCAGAATTACTTATAATATGTATAACCATTTTATATTAACTTCATTTAAAAAAATTCAAATTCCCATCACATGAAGTCAATGAAAAATATATGTATATATCCAGTATCTACTCTACAGCAGGTACTGTGGAGGGAACTCCAAGAATAAAAGTGAACAATTCAAAGATAAAAGGTCAACACTAGTGCCTCTAAGGAATTCCCATTAAATTAAAATGCTGTACATATATATGAGTTAATTTTAAATACTCAAAGTACAAAATTTTCTATTAGAGTAACTTTTTAATTTTTCTAAGGATGGACTTTAAAAATGTTTATTTTAACACAGATGGGCATCATAATATGCCTAAAGCCAGAAAAAGCAATAGACCTTGGGGCAATTCATTTAAAAGGCAAAATGAAATCTTAATTCCACTGAACAAGTAACATTAATGCCTTAATTATAAACCCCAGAATAACTAGGCCAATAGGGGCTATTAATTAGGTGAAATGTCAGCTTGAATCCTTGAGAGGTGCTGAACTTATGACGAACAAATCCATCCCTTAAGTGATGTGGAAAAATATAACAATATAATGAGAAAAATAAATTCAGAGGTCACTTTATCTTCCAGTCACTTAGCAACTGAATTCGAGTGAAGAGGGCAAGAGGGAAATGATTTGTAAAAATAATTAACCATAAACTCTGAAGTAGAGATAAGTACGCAGGAGGACGGAAATGGAAGCAGCTTTTCCGGGGTCTTCGAGCCAGCTCCTCCTGTAGGAACACATTTATCAGCACACAAAGCCCCAGGTGCAAGGTTTACCACCCTTTCTTTTTATCCATACAACTCTTTGGCTCCTCCACTTTTCTCTTTCTACCGCTATACTTCATAAGCACACATGCAAAACCAGAGCTGTTCTCATTGTCTCCTTCACGGCTTCTTTCCATCTCCTGGTTTGCAGGACAGAGTTCTCTGACCAGCCCCTTATTGCAGGCATAATTAGCACACATCCCATTTGCACAGCCAAATCTTTCTAAATTCTAATGTAAAGCACAAACTTAAGGAATCAAAAATGTAAACAGGTACTCATTTCATTTAGTAACATATTTCTTTATATTAATCAACACTTCACAGAGTGAAGAAAGAAAAGGAGGATATTTGGGATATTGCCAACACAAACATATCAGAACCCAATGCTTCCAGCAGAATAAACCATAAATTCACATAAGGTCAAATGTTCCCTCAGTTTATTCTTTTAGCCCAGTTACAGGGGATATTTCCAAAGAATATTTCTTATAAGAATAATATGTCAGGACTTCCCTGGTGGCACAGTGGTTAAGAATCCGCCTGCCAATGCAGGGGACAAGGGTTGAATCCCTGGTCTGGGAAGATCCCACATGCCTTGGAGCAACTAAGCCCCTGTGCCACTGTGGGAAAACATTCAGATGTTTTTCTGAAGCCTTGAGAATGTAACAGAAAATATGGCTAAAAGTAGTTAAAGTACGTGGGCTGAGCAACTGCGGGCAGGACGTCCTGCTTGTGCAGCAGAGGAGCGAGGGGTGCGGACTTCGGAATGCTGGGTCAGCGCAAGTTAGAATGCTGCTTGTGCACGCACTGATTGTTCTTCTGCTCTTCTTGCAAGGACACTGCCCCCAGTCATGTGAGGCCCTTTGTACAAGGATAAAATTGGTTACTTCAAAGAAAACATTAATTGTGGGACATAACTGGGAGCATGGGAACCTTATGCTATCTTACTTCCTGAATGCCGAGAGCTCAATAAAAGCAATGTGGGATGAATTAGCGGGGCTCTCGATCCTAGAGGTCGTGAGTCTCCCAGTCCCTTCTTCCTCTTAAGTCTGTGTTTGTGTTTCTTTACGCTTCGAGGCACCCGTCATTCGCCGCGAGTTGCTGAGCTGGTCTCGGCATACCACAGCTACTGAGCCCATGTGCTGCAGCTACTGAAGCCTGTATGCCTAGAGCCTGTGCTCCGCAGCAAGAGAAGCCACCACAATAAGTCCATGCACCACAATGAAGAGTAGCCCCCACTTGCCGCAACTAGAGAAAGCCCATGCACAGCAATGAAGACCCAATGTGGCCCAAAAAAATAAAAATAAAAATAAAATAAAATAAAATAAAATAACTCCTACTAATATGACCAATTAATTAAAAAAAGAATATATCTATTATTTTAGGAAATATAGAAATATACAGTATTATTATTTTGTGGTTATTTAAAAGATTGCAGCAAGTTTAACCAAGTAACCCTTAACCTATTAGAGGAAGGTCTTTTCTTTAACAATAACTAAATTAGTAGGCAACTTGAATTTTTTTTCTTTAGGTAATTATCTCATAGAAAAAATCCTTTATATTCTTCAAGTAGAATATTAACATTCTTGCATTCAAATTGTTTTAATTACCTGTTAGTGTAAACCAAAGCAAATTAAAGATTATGAAATGAAGTAAACAGAAGGTAAAAAACATCTATTGAAAATCATCCACAGACAAGGCTCTTTGTTAAGTGCTTTTTATAATAAATTAATTGCTTTAATATTTTTTCAGGACTATATATATGAATAACAATATATCACCTAATCCTGCAACATAAAACTGCACAGACTTTTTTTTTAAACTCTTTATATTGAATCAGCTGCATCTACACACATATCCCCATATCCCCTCCCTCCCGCAACTCCCCCCCACTCTCCCCGTCCTGGCCCTCCAAGGCATCTCCCATGAAGTTGATTGTGGGAAAACATCCAGAAGTCTTTCTAAAACCTTGAAAATGTTACTAAAAGTAAATAAAGTATGTGGGCCGAGCAGCTGGATGCAGGACGTCCTGCTTGAGCAGCGGAGGAACTAAGGGTGCTGGGCGTGGAGGTCATGGGGGCATTAGGCTACCGTAGAAACAGAAAATTGACCCTCTCTGGGGGCGCAGCCCCTTTCTCACTTGCACACCTCATATCACCCTGTTTGGCCCTGGAGGATGGGTGGTTAGCCAGAGACGGGTAAGATTCCTCAGGGGAGGAACAACCTAAGACAGGCACAGTCGCAGAGGGGCCAACAGGGGTGGGGCACAGACCCTTAATCCTTTTGAGAGAGGTCTCCTGCCCCCAGGGCTGCTTTGCTCTCCACGCCCAGCTCAAATCCACGCCCAGCTCAAATCCACACCCAGCTCAAATCCACACCCAGCTCAAATCGGGACCCAGGAGGCAAACAAAGATCATTGCCCCCAGTCATGTGAGGCCTTTGTTTACTTCAAAGATAACCTTGATTGTGGGACGAAACTGGGAGTGTTAGACCCTTAGGCTATGCCAAGAACTCAATAAAAGCAACGTGGGATCAATCAGCGAGGCTCTTGATCCTAGAGGTCTTGAGTCCTCCGGTCCCATCTTTCTCTTAAATCTGTGTCTGTGTTTTCTTTAAGCTTGCTGCACCCATCACTCACCTGGAGTTACCGAGCTTGTCTCTGCAGTTGATCTCCTTTTGTTATACAGCAACTTCCCACTAGCTATCTATTTTATAGCTGGTAGTGGAAATATGTCTATGCTACTCTCTCACCTCGTCCCAACTTCCCCTTTGCCCCTCACCCCAGCCCTGTGTCCTCAAGTCCATTCTCTACATCTGCATCTCCACTCTTGCCTGTCACTGGTTTCACCAGTACCATTTCTTCAGATTCCACATATATGTGTTAGCATACAGTATCTGTTTTTCTCTTTCTGGCTTACTTCATTCTGTATGACAGACTCTAGGTCTATCCACCTCATGACATATAGTTCAATTTCATTCCTTTTTATGGCTGAGTAATATTCCATTGCATATACGTGCCACATCTTCTTTATCCATTCATCTGTTGATGGGCATCTAGGTTGTTTCCATGTCCTGGCTATTGTAAATAGTGCTTCAATAAACATTATGCTACTTGTTTCTTTTTGGATCATGGTTTTCTCTGGGTATATGCCCAGTAGTGGGATTACTGGATCATATGGTAGTTCTATTTTTAGTTTTTTAAGGAACTTCCAAACCCCCAAACAAGCTTATGTTTAGAAATTTTACCCACATCCAATCTAAGTAAATTATGATATACTAAGTTGCATTAAAAAAAACTTTTCAAATATATGCTACATAAATGTCAACAAAACTACTTATTAAAAAATGTGTAATCAAATCAAAAGGCATTTTAATGACTTATGACAAAAAATTTTATGCCATATAAATTTAGTTTGCTTTAATTTCATCTATATTTCATGTCACAACATCAAAACATAAAGTTCAAAATAAGCCATTAGAAAACTGACCTGTATTCAACCATCACTTATAAGAGCTATTCATTCCGAGTGCTTCATCCACAGGGGGAAAAAAAAAAAACAGAACAAAAACAAAAAACCAAGGCTGACAATATATACTAATGTTCTGAACCTCTATGTTTTTTAATTGAATAATGGGTGATGTGGAAAATATAAGACCATTACAGGAATAATATGATTTCAAAAGAATATAAGAATCACAAATCATGTCCACTCTCTTTTTCAAAATAATAACAAAGCTTTTACATTTTGATAAGTGGATTGAGTGAAGGTCGGAAAGAAGAGGCAGTGATGTCATGAGTTTTCTTTAAGTTCTATTTAGTATTAACATATGAAAAGTGACAGAGAAATATTTTCATTTCTTCCTTTACATACATCAACCATAATTAACTGGCTGGTAGTTCGAAGGAAATGTATGTGTATATATTGAACTCCATTTGTGTTTAGAGTTGGAAAAGCAAGTTCAAAATTTTACAATTATTTCTTAAAAATAAACCATATTTTATGTTTCTTCTAATGACATTTTCAGTATACTGCATTTGCTATGGCATTTCTATCTAGTATTTTAATATATGGGTTAGGGCAAACATCTCTCTTTTTGTTTATCTTACCTAATTTATTTCTGTCTCAATCTGCAGGCTCTCTATAACCTTTAAATATGTTCAGTAGATTCAGCTGTGTCTTAATTGTCTCATAACATAAGGGACTTTTGAAGGAATGACTTGAATATGCTTGAGGATTAGCACTTTAATTTTTTGCATCACTTCCCTCTTCAATGAATGTGTTTGGGGAAGTTCTCCCTTTCCCTGATTTAAAAGCTGGGCTGGCTCAGCTGGGATAGAGACCACTGAGAAAAAAGGGGGTTAGGAAATGCCAACTGGTTGCAAGAGTCAGGGTTCAAACTCCAAGGAAAAGTTTAGAACATTGAAAACTGTCCATAGCTATATGTGGATAATGAGACACTATTGCGTCTCAGAAAGGATTTGCAATTATTTCAGATACATTTAAAGAATTTGTAGATAGTCACTTTATCTGAACTATCCCATGAGCCAAGACAGGGTAGAAAAAATTAGTAGAAGAATTTAGCCAAAGCGACTTGCCAAGTTTCTTACCATGTAATATGTCACTCCAAATTCAACTATATAAGTCTGTCCTTGTAAGTAACTCAGTGGGAGATACTTCAAGGCTTGCCTTAACCACGCTGATTCAGAAAAATTGGGTATTAGCAGCAAAAATCTGATATGCATGCTGCTCTGTTCACTTATGCTTATCTACAGATTTTAGCACAAGATCTATACTCTTCAGAACTGGTATTCTAAACTAATACACTCCCCTAGTAATATCTGTTAGGACCAGGGGTCTTAATAACCAAAATAGCCAATGAAGTTGACGTAGTGTCACTCTGTTAATCAGTTACAAAGAATTTCCTTCAAAAGTGAGCTGACAAGAGATGAACCATTAGAGAAATCTCCCCTATCATTTACCTTTTTGCACTTGCTCTTCCCTCTTCCTGGAACTCCCTTCCTATATGTCTTCATATAATTCCCTTTTTCTCATTATTCAGATCTTTGCTTCAAGAAGACCCAGCTCCACCCCTCCAAAACTCACCTTACCCTTATATACTTTCTTTCTTGTGCTAATAGCTAAATGAGATTATATTATTAATTTGTTTAATTATTCATTGCCTTACCACCAGGAAGTATCCCCAGCATCTAGAAGGATAGTTAGCATATAATGTGTATTTATTTTTGAATGAATGAATTTGATTGGTCAAATTTCTTGAAAACAGACTAGAAGAATAAGAGGCAATAATCATTCCTCTGGTCCCATCCTTTAAGATTAAGACACTTCCAATTTTTACAATCACTAGTTAAACAGAGAGGCACAAAAATGAGAACCTCCTTTAGGTTTAAGAACAATGGAAGAAAAAAGAATGAGGGTTGTTACCTAATTCTAAAATGCTGGGAACGTCTTAATATACTTGCTTCTCTGAGTTCATGAAGTTGGTTATTGCAAAAAATGAAGAACAAGAGAGGGTATCAGTTCAATAATTTTGATCTCATTGAAGGCTTTTATTAAAAGCCTGATAATATTTCTGCTTGCTTTAGATATCTTAGAAGAATGCAAGAGTATGTCAAAGAATGAAGGATATATATATTATGAAGAAATTTTCAGAAGGAAACTTTAACCTATAACTTCTGTTTTACTAAGAGAGAACTTAGTAAAACACAAAAATACATATATTTTCAAACCTCTAGATATTCAGAGATCTCAGTTTGAGAAATACTACTCAATTTACATTCTGCAAAACATGATTTAGCTAATGTCTTGTATATAAACAGAATGAAGAAAGGTGTATTCCTTTCCGTCTCTTTTGTCCAGCTTTATTGATAAAATTGTCTCATATATATATATATATATGATTACCACAGTAAGGTAAGTTAACACATCCACCACCTTATATGGTTATTTTTTGTGTGTATGGGGAGAACATTTGAGATCTACTTTCTCATCAATTTTCAAGTATATTATATTATTAACTATAGTCACCATGCTGTACATTAGATCTCCAGAAGTTAGTCATCTTAGAGCTAGGAATTTGTACCCTTTAATCACTAAAACTCATTTCCCCCACCCCCAGCCCCTAGCAACCATAATTCTATTCCATTTCTACCTGTTGGGTTTTCTTTAATTCTACACAAAATACTGTATGATTTGATCATATAGTATTTGTCTTTCTCTGTCTGACATTTCACTTAAAATAACGCCCTCAAGATTCATCCATGTTGTCACAAATGGCAGATTTCCTTTGTTTATGGCTGAGTAATACTGTATTGTGTATAAGCAATGGAATATTATTATACATATATACCATGTCTTCTTTATCCATTCATCTGTTGATGGACACCTAGGTTGTTTCCATGTCTTAGCTAGTTTAAATAAGGCTTCAATAAACATCAAGGGTACATATAACTCTTTGAGATAGTAATTTGATTTCCTTTGGATGTATATCCAGAAATGGGATTGTGGGATCATATGGATCATAGTTCTATTTTTAATTTTTTGTGGAAACATCCATACTTTTCTCATAATGACTGCACCAATTTACATTCCCACCAATAGTACACACGTGTCCCCTTTTCTTCATATCCTCACCAGCACTTGTTATCTCTTATACTTTGATAATAGACATTCTAACAGGTATGAAGTGATATCTCATTGTGGTTTTTTTTTTAATTATTATTTTTTTGAGGGGTACACCAATCATCTGTTTTTTTTTTGTTGTTGTTGTTGTTTTAATTTTATTTATTTATTTATTATTTTTTGGGGGGGTACACCAAGTTCAATCATCTGTTTTAATACACATATCCCCGTATTCCCTCCTTCCCTCGACTCCCCCCCACCCTCCTCGTCCCAGTCCTCCAAGGCATCATCCATCCTCGAATTGAACTCCCTTTGTTAGAAAATATGGAATGCTTCACGAGTTTGCATGTCATCCTTGTGCAGGGGCCATGCTAATCTTCTCTGTATTGCTCCAATTTTAGTATATGTGCTGCCGAAGTGAGCACTCATTGTGGTTTTGATTTGCATTTTCCTGATAATCTTATGTTGAGCACCTTTTCATGCACCTGTTGACCACTTGTATATCTTCTTTGGAAACCCTTCTATTCAGGTCCTTCTCCCTTTTTTTTATCAGAATATGTGGAGTTTCTACCATTAAGTTGTATGAATTCTTTATGTGTTTTGGATATTAATACCTTATCTGATATATGGTTTGCAAATATTTTCTCCTGTTCCATAGGTGAACTTTTCACTTTGTTGATCATTTCTTTTGCTGTGCAGAAGCTGTTTAGTTTAATATAGTCCCAATTGCTTATATGTGCTTTTGTTGTTTTATGATTTTGATTATGATTTGTTGCTTGTGATTTTGATTTTGCTGTGATTTTGTTGCTTTTGCTTTTGTTGCTTGTCATATCTAAAATATCACCACCAAGACCAATGTCAAGGAGCTTTTTGTCTATATTTTCTTCTAGGAGTTTTACAGTTTCAGGTCTTCTGTTTAAATCTTTAATCCATTTCGAGTAAATTTTTGTGAGTGGTATGAGATGGAAGAATTTCATTCTTTTGCATGTGATTATTCAGTTTTCCCAGAACTATTTATTAAAGAGACTGTCTTTTCCCCATTGAATGTTCTTGGCTCTCTTGTCAAATATTATTTGACTGTATATGCACGGGTTTATTTCTGAGCTCTTGATTCTGTTCCGTTGGTCTATGTGTCCATTTTTACGCCAGCATAATACTTTTTTGATTACAATAATTTTATAATATAGTTTGAAATCAGAAAATGTGATGCCTCCAGCTTTGTTGTTCTTTCCCTAGATTGCTTTGGCCACCCAAAGTCTTTGTGTTTCCATATGAATGCTAGTATCGTTTTATCTAGAAAGCTGTATTCCAATAGGTCAGTTTAATATTCATATGACAATTTGTGTGTTGAAAATTTTCATTCACTAGTCAGTCAACAGATATTTATTGGGTACTATCTCTGTGCCAATCCTTGTGCTGGGCACTGAGGATGAGCAGTTTATCAAGTCTAACGTGGTTGTATACTTCATAGAGTTCTATGCCAATGCAAGCCTATCTTTAAGAATCTACGTGATTAACGGAACCATTTTTAAGAAAAAATAAAGATAAAATGATTTTATGGTTGCAATACCCTCTAAAAAGTACTTTAACTCAATTTCTTATCAGTTTTCAGTTGATGAATTCTGTAAGTTGACAAGTAGTTCTTCTTCAATAAGATTCAATTTGCCACTGATTCTTCACACCAAGAAATGCAAAGACATACAGTATATAAATGCATGAGTTTATTTGTACTCTATTTAAAATCAGTTTCGATGATTTTTATGTACACTCCAAGGAGAAAGAATGTCTTTCCCACCAAAGATATTCTTTGTCACTGTTCTTAGAAGACCAAATACAACTTCCAAGTTTAATGGGTTTAACTACAGCACGAAAAAGCCATTACAAGGGTAAATTAACAAGGAAAACAGCATTCAAAAACCATGCTTTAATCAAGCAAAGTACATGCCTTTACCTGTTGCCTAAGCAAAAACTAAAGCTTCATAATATGTAGCTCACATTTGTAGCTTTGGCAGACCAGTAAGAAAAACTCTTCACTTTGTGAGGAATCCCAAAATAGGTGGGAATCGGGGTCCAGCCCTTTCCTACTGAAGTGGAAAGAGGAAAAATATTTCTTTTCCCTGCCTCCTTTAAGATGGAATGTGACCAATGACCTAAGCACAGTCGGAAGTGACTGCCCAAGATTTCTTCATCTTGAGGAAGTCATTCAAAGATGTAGGTCATATGGAAATTATTGCTTGGCAGCATTGGGTAATAGGAGTGAACAGTGGTAGCAGGTATCCAGAAGCACCAGAGTCCAGAATCATTCCTTTCTTTGGGTTTTTGCCTATGCCCACCACCCTTGGTTCTTGACTGGTCCTCCAGTCATCCAGAAGATTTATGAAACAGCTAATGCCCTTTTACTAAACTCCTTTCTGCTTAACCTAACAAGAGCAAGAAAAAGAGATCTCTGCAGAGTAGAGATTATACAGAACAAAAACTGTATGGTGCCCAGGAAAGGTAAAATTAGATCCAATACAAAGGCTTTCTTCAGTCAATGTTTAAAGATTATCACTAGCTCCTTAATGGGGAGGAACTGGAGATTACTTACGGAAGGCATTACTTCCATATTCAATTATATGTTGATCTCATTAGGAAAATTAGCTTGACATTTGCAACAAATTTTGTCATCATCTTCCTAACATCCTGAGTTAAAGAAGACTTTTAGGTTTTTTTTCACATATAGATATCTGGATTGGATAATTAAAATTAATAATATGTTGTCCAGATGAATAACACTAGAAAAGTACAAAAGAAGATATTCTTTACTTGCCCTGAGAAAATTTAAATTCAATATAAAGTAGATAGTCCTGGTGCAAAGGACTGTTAGACTAAGCTACAAATACATGAAAATATTCAGCTGCAAAGAGCAAACAGAATAAAACTGCCCTAGAAATTGCATTTCATCACAGACCCAAGAGATAAAGACAACATTAGCCTGATTTGGCAAAGCAAATCTAATATAGTCACAGCCTCTTTATCTTAAGCCACATTTAATCCCTTTTCAATTTTGGTTTTTATTTGTTAAAATCTGTATATAAATGAATTAGTTTTGTAAAATAAAAATATTTCAAATTGTCTCAAATAACCTCTACTAGTATAAATATTATTTCAATTTTAAAATACTTTAAAAATCAAATGGATTAAATATTCCCAAATGTGGGGAAAACACATAAGCAAACACAATTTTTTAAGTAAGCCAATTATATAAATAGATTTTACATTACTGACTGATCATAAGATAGTTTTCATTAATAGAATGGTTTAATTGATATTATGTAGTATTTGACTGTAGATCCAGGCAAATATTTCTAAATAAACGTGCATCTACATGAGTATTTGTGGATCTGTATAACTGCATATGTGTTACTAAACTACAGATGTTGGTCCTTAGGTTCATAGCCCCTACTGTCTAAACAGCTATATTTTGTACCTTGTAAGTCACTCCTCACCATCACAGCTGATTGGACTGGGCTGAGCTAGCACAGAGAACTACATAAAATCTCTTGTGTTCTGGCTCAAAATTGTGATCTGAGTCAACCATATTTTTTCTTGAACATTTGGAATTGGAAAATTAAAGAGACTGTATAAGTTAAATGGAGGAATAAGCTGTGTTTTAAAATGAGGCTATGGAAGTGTAAGAAGAAAGCACATGCTACTATAACAATATATTTCAGTTATCATTAAAATTTAGTAATTGATAAAATTTATTGAGTGCTTATCCTATGTGCCCAAAACTATGCTAAATATTTTATATGCATGAGCTCATTTAATCTTTTTTTAAAATAAACTTATTTATTTATTTTATTGGCTGTTTTGGGTCTTCTTTTTTTGCTGTGCACAGGCTTTTTTTTTTTTAGTTGCGGTGAGTGGGGGCTACTCTTTGTTGTGGTGCACGGGCTCCTCATTGCCGTGGCTTCTCTTGTTGCAGAGCACAGGCTCTAGGCTTGTGGGCTTCAGTAGTTGCAGCACACGGGCTCAATAGTTGTGGCTCACGGGCTGTAAAGCGCAGGCTCAATAGTTGTGGCACACGGGCTTAGTTGCTCGGTGGTATGTGGGATCTTCCTGGAGCAGGGATCAAACCCGTGTCCCCTGCATTGGCAGGTGGATTCTTAACCACTGCACCACCTAGGAAGCCCATCATTTAATCTTTATAATAACCTATGAGATAGATACTCTTTTGGGGTAAGCAACTTGCCCAAAGTCACATATTTGTATAAACCCAGAATTCATGCCCTGACAATATGAATCCATATTCCTTATTCTTATCCACAACACAATACTTCCAGTGATGTGAGAAAATGGAAACTAAGAAACCATAAGAAAAGAAGATCATGTCCTTTCTTAGAAAAGAAAGAGAATCTAAAGTAAGAATCATGTATATTTAGTTCCCCAGAAGGCTGACTACAATATACATCCTATCCTTGGGCTCGTATAAGATTTCTATATCCTTAAAATCTAATGTGCCAAATAAACATAGTCAACATGTGCACTTCTATATAGTTAACAAATTGCTTTACTTATGATTCCTTCTAACCTGTCTTAATATATTCAACTTTAAATAATCACCAAAAAAAGTACATTCCATAAATTATTTTTTTTAAATCACCAGTTTGAGGGACACCATGATTTTGAACTTGAAATTAGGCTTATAATTATCAAAATTACAATTAACTATTTTTAATTATCAAAGAGGTAAAAAGTCAAGGAACTCAATTACAAGTATTTTTTTCAGTAGCTATTACTGCACTGGTGCAGACACTGAGGATATAGCAACGAGCCCCCCCCCACCCCCCAAAAAAAGAATTGCTGCCTTCATTGAATTTACATTCTCTCTGTACAAGACAATTTTAAAAAATACATTAAATGTGGTATAGTACAAAATCCATGCCAATAGGCAGCTTCTAGGAGAATGATGCCAAACTACAACTTCAAACTGCAAGGCCAGAGCCAAGTTCATCCACATAATCAGAAAAGAAAACACTCTTACGAGAACTCTCATTAAATGGGCCCACTGGTTGAGTGTTACATTTGACCTTTTTAAGAACTATTTACATGTTGTGTTCATAGATAAATCATAAATTATAATGACTGTCCAAAATGAGAAGCTTATTTGCTCATGCCTGTTCTGGTTGACTGATTTCCCAGATGAATTCTGTATGAGGACACAATAAAATTCAGCTGGAATTCATGATTTTGAACTAGACTTATAAAATAGTAATTACAGTCTGCAATGCTAATAATAGACCTAGTAACTCAGTATTATTAAATTTCTATATCAGATAATATAAAATTTGAGGATTTAAAAAGAGCAAGAAAGGTTATCTCAGCATGGTTTTTAACACAAGTAAAAGTAGCAGTTGCATAAAAATGAGACACCCAACATTTCCTTATAAACAGATATACCTGCAACACTGAAATAGGCCACTCAAATATACATGCAGCTCTTTCCCACCATTGTAATACAGAGTCTCATTCCATTTTTGATGATTGATTGCTGACACTTTTCCAGTTTTCCCCTTTCCCTGTCCCCTCCTGCCCCACATCTGGGAAAACTGCTAAGAAAGCTCAGGTTCTCCCTCTCTCAGTGACGTCAGGAAGTTCAAAACACTCAAGCCCTGACCTGACCCACGCACACAGGAAATCTTATCCCAGCCCACTCCTAACCACAATAAAAGCCCAACCCAGTCTCCTCTCCCTGCTCTCTCAACTCATTTCTGGACCTGCTTAGGAAGCTATCTGTTCCCCCCAGATAGCCACAGTATTTGAGTGATAGACCTTTCCATGCCTTTTTGGAGCAGGTATGGCACCATCTTGACATCTGAAGTAAATTCTGGGAGGGGGAGCCATCTCTCCTTTTCGGGATGGCCATAACACTTGACACAGCAAGCATGTCTAGATGATACACAGCACCCCTGGGGGTGAGGGATCTTTCTTCTCTTGCTTTGCCTTGCTGACGGGCTCTGCTGCCTGCTGACTAGCTTGTTCTTTGAGCTGTGCTACTTTGCGCTGCATTTGCTGGGTCCTCTGTCAAGCTTCTGCTATGGATTCAACTGACCTACATCGGAAGTTTCACTATTCGGCATTTAGGACAGGAGTATGGAAATGAGGCTTTCCTTAAAGTGGCCGTGGATCATGTGTCTTGACCTGGACCTATCTGTGAGTCGTGTATCTTGATTCTAGCATATACTGCCACTGACCCTAGGCTCAGGGTATGTGTTTCAACGAGGAATTGGCCCTTTCTATAGAGTGCTCAGGAGAAAGACCAATATCCTGTTCAAGAGGCGGTCCCACTGGGTGATCTCTTGTGTGGACGGAAAACAGTTATTATGTGGCATGCTGAGGTCACACTCCTGAAAGTAGAGAGCTGAAACTAGGACACTATCCACTGCCTTTGCTAACGCGGCTGCCTATACCGCTCTCGACAACAAAGCTCTTCATCCTTGGGATTATGGAGAAAAACACCCATGCGCCCCCGCCCATGACACAGCCAAGGGGTTAATCCAAACCCAGCATCAACCTGGGTTCCTTAAACTCTGTAAAGCGCCCATTGACATGGAGGAGAACTCTGTCTTTAAGACGCTGATTGAGGCTTCTGAAAGAAGAAACAGAAATACGAGCAGCGTAGAGAAGGCCTCCTTCCCACCGAGGTACATCCAAGGGCAATAAAAACAAACAGAAAACTGATACAGGAGATAGACATAAAAAAACTGAAACAGAAGTCCTCACTTTGACTAATTGGAAATCCAAATTTTACTAAAAGAATTTATACAACAAAAAGATAAAAGGGAACTGATTGGCTTTTATGTCTCTATAATGTAGGTTCTGAATCAACTTTAACATATATCGAAAATGCACCAATTGCCCAGCTCTCATGACCTTAATCAATCTGGGGACTCAAATTACAGTTAAACTAAGGGATCCTACTAAATTTAAACAAACTGTTTTCTATAGTTGTAGGAAAGTTACAAAATATACAATAGAGATAAATATCTATGTCTCACCTTAACCAACAGAACTGTTGCCTTGCCTAAATTTCCCATAGCCATGATGTCCATTGCCCTTAATATCTTACAGTGGTGGTGGATACTCTGACCCAAAGAGTAATAAATTAAAATTAAATTAAGTCTTTGGTACTTGCAATTGGCTTGATAGAAAGGAACTCCATGGAGCCTCCCCTTCAAGCATTATTATAAGACCTGTTTAGAAAAAGGGTGATAATGTCCACTGTTCCTCTTTTAACAGCCAAATTTGGCCTTTTTTTAAACCTAGAAGAATTGTAACCTTAACATTGTGGTCTCACCCAAGGTCCGCACACCCAATGTTAATAAAATTATTGACTCCATCCAATCAGCCATTGATGTATATTTTGCTATTATAGATTTGGTTAATATGTTTTCTTCAGTGCCTATTTCAGCAGCCTCTCAGTGACAGTTTACAGTTTGCCTTCACCTTTGAAGGGGCACTGTATACCCTTACCTGGCTACCCATGGTTGAGTACTTCAACAGCCCTGCCATGACACACAGTCTTTGCAGCAAGGTCTAAACTTCATCCAACTTTCTCTAGGAGCAAGTATTACATCACACTGATGACGTCCTCCTCCAAGGAGATTCAGTTTACACACTTGGTTAAGACATACAAACATTCTCAAATGAGCTCACAAAAAGGCGACAGACACACATAGTACAAGGCCCCACCAACTCAGTTAAATTCCTGAAAATTATTTGGTAAGCCAAGGGTCACGCCATCCCTGACACTGTCAAGAAAGCTGTTAACCCTCAGCACTCAGTGTTCAAGCAAGCCCAGCATATTTTATGCTTTTCTAGATTCAGGAGGCACTATATTCCTCACAAATTTTACTAAAGCCCATTTATGCTGTTACTTACAAATCAGCCCATCATAAACAGGACTTCCTACAACAAAAGGCTCTAGAATCTGTCCAAATTGCAATACAACAGGCACTTCCACTAGTGCCCCCTGCTTCCCTGAGACTTCTTCATTGTAAAGACATAAGAAACTTTCTCTCATGTTTCTTGGAATCTCTGGACCACCCATAACGGACATAAATTGCCCATGGACTGTGGTGCAAGAAACTGCCCTCCTAAGTTACATACTATCAGAATGGCATTTTCTGCATGCATTCTGTGCTCTCCTGAAAAGAGAAGCTCTCACAGGGCCTGAGTCCAAGATCCTCTACACTCAGCTGCCTTGGGTCATGGAAGCACACCCTGCAAGATCAGCACTGCCACTGAGGCCTCCTCGCTACAGCACAGAGTCAAATCCGGGCCCCTGGCAAATCCTACCTGCAGGAGGAAGCGGCCTCCCCTATTCCAACCTCACCCCTTACCCCCTTTCCACTGCTGCTCCACTTCTGAGCAAGCTGATAAGAAAGCCCCAGATGCTGTTTGGCACCAGCAGGACATTCAAATCACACAGGCTCTGGACCATGCAGAAACTCT
The DNA here is from genome assembly GCF_030028045.1 of Hippopotamus amphibius kiboko. Lineage (NCBI taxonomy): Eukaryota > Metazoa > Chordata > Mammalia > Artiodactyla > Hippopotamidae > Hippopotamus > Hippopotamus amphibius. Next base: position 56,340,730 of record NC_080188.1, read on the forward strand.
CACCCCAGCCCCACCCCCTCACCATAATAAAAGCCTAAACCCATCTCTTCCTTGCCAATCTTGGACCTGCTTAGGAACATGTCCTGCTCTCCCCCCAGAAAGCTCCATTATGTGAGCAATAAGCCTTTTCATACCCTCTTGGTGCATGAGTGACATCATTAGTCTCAACATACAAACCAAATTTGGGGTGGGTGTCCATCCTCCCTCTTCAAGCTGAGCACAAGATCACTCTACATTAATGAGTTAAACACATCACAGTTTTTATTTTAAATCTTCTTTGAGGTACAGTTTAGTTACCATTTTGTAATACTCAAAATTCCATATGCAGGAGTTAGATCCCTGCCCCAGTTCTGATGATCTGCGGACATACACAAATGACACTTTCCCAAATTGTTCATGTAACAAACATTTACTATAGGTCTGGAATTCTGCTACACGCTAAGGACACAGTGGAGCTTCCAATCAAATGGTAAGACAGATATTTATCAAAACCATTCTGGGAAATGCCAATTTTCAACTGTGACAAGATCCAGGGAAGAAGAGCCTATTATGTTATGTGGCCCTATATATTATAATGGGATCCATCCTAGACAGTCAGGAAGATTAAGGAATTGATATCTGAGCTGAAAGCAGAAGAATGAGTAGAAGTGAACTAGGTAGAAAGGGAAGCAAAGAGAATTCCAGGCAGGGCTAACATAAGACAGAGGGAGCAAGAGAAATGTGAGGGACTGAAAAGTCAGAGCAATCAATACCATCAAAAAGTTTCAGGGTAAGCGTGAGATTAGCAGATATGTTTTAAAATGATGGCTCTGGGTCAGTATGAATTGAAGAAGGTTGAGTAGTTGAAGATCAAGTGTCAATAACCAAATATCAGGACTATTGATTAAAATTATGAACATATGTATTTCTTCCCTTTCTTTACCCCCCAAATTTAGGAGGACATAGTCACCGCATAGGATTGTATATACCTCAGTTGGTGTTTTCTCCCAAGTTTAGGAAATAAGTTCAGAGAACCTCATCTTCTGAAATGGAAATTTTAAAAAATTACTCAAAACTAATGAGATTCACCACTTACAGAAATAATGTCTTAAATACAACTCTCTATTGCAATGAAAATTAAACCTCATTTATTTTGCTGTAATCGAAAATTCATAGATAGCAGATGTTTAGTTGCCCTAAAGAAAACTTGAAGTTGATTGTTCCCAATTAGTGTGGAAATTCAACTGCTACAGTATATTAACACCCTAGAGGAAAAAAAAAAGTTTCAATAACCACGTACAAATCTGAACAGTTTAATATATTTGGTTTCTGTGCAGAAAAGAGCCAGTAGCAGGCCTGAGACTGCTCTCCTTAAAAAGGCCTGCTTGAAAGTTTGGCCATTGGCTGGAGTATGGTTACTTGGATTTGAGGCATGTTCCCACCATTGCCAGAACTAAAAAGAACCCCATAACTGTGTGCACAATGTGCTTTATGCTGGACATCTGCTTTCCTTCTGAGACTCTCAAATTTTGGTACATGCCAGGTGGACTCGGCATCTTGGGCAATGAGTCTCCAGCAAGCTTCCCCAGTAGCCGTGTGGTCACAGTTTGTTGCTGGAGGAATTAGGCATGTCCTCGGAGACCTCACTGGGAGAGGACTCTCGGCAGCTTGCAGCTGATTCCCTTCAGACTTCATTCACCCCATGTGCCTGCTCCTTCTGTAGACTGTGCTTTGCATCCTTTCACTGTAATAAATTCTAGCTGTGAGTAAGACTATCTTCTGTGTCCTGTGAGTCCTCCTAGTCAATCTCCAAACCTGAGGATAGTCTTTTTTTTTTTTTTTTGGGGGGGTACACCAGGTTCAATCATCTGTTTTTATACACATATCCCCGTATTCCCTCCCTTCCTTGACTCCCCCCACCTCGAGTCCCCCACCACCCTCCCTGCCCCAGTCCTCTAAGGCATCTTCCATCCTCGAGTTGGACTCCCTTTGTTATACAATAACTTCCCACTGACTATTTTACAGTTGGTAGTATATATATGTCTGTGCTACTCTCTCACTTCGTCTCAGTTTCCCCTTCACCCCCCGCCCCCTCCCATACCTCGAGTTCTCCAGTCCATTCTCTGTATCTGCGTCCTTGTTCTTGTCACTGAGTTCATCAGTACCATTTTTAGATTCCGTATATGTGAGTTAGCATACAATATTTGTCCTTCTCTTTCTGACTTACTTCACTCTCTATGACAGATTGTAGTTCTATCCACCTCATTACATATAGCTCCATCTCATCCATTTTTATAGCTGAGTAATATTCCATTGTGTATATATGCCACATCTTCTGTATCCATTCATTTGTTGATGGGCATTTCGGTTGCTTCCATGTCCTGGCTATTGTAAAGAGTGCTGCAATAAACATTATGGTACAAGTTTCTTTTGGGATTATGGTTTTCTTTGGGTCTATGCCCAGGAGTGGGATTACTGGATCATATGATAGTTCTATTTGTAGTTTTTTAAGGAACCTCCAAATTGTTTTCCATAGTGGCTGTACCAACTTACAGTCCCACCAACAGTGCAGGAGAGTTCCCTTTTCTCCACACCCTCTCCAACATTTGTGGTTTCCAGATTTTGTGATGATGGCCATTCTGATTGGTGTGAGGTGATACCTCATTGTGGCTTTGACTTGCATTTCTCTGATGATTAGTGATGTTGAGCACCTTTTCATGTGTTTGTTGGCCATCTGTATGTCTTCTTTGGAGAAATGTCTATTTAGGTCTTCTGCCCATTTGTGGATTGGGTTATTTGCTTTTTTGGTATTAAGCTTCATGAGCTGCTTGTATATTTTGGAGGTTAATCCTTTGTCCGTTGTTTCATAGGCAAGTATTTTTTCCCATTCTGAGGGTTGCCTTTTAGTCTTGTTTATGGTTTCTCTTGCTGTGCAAAAGCTTTTAAGTTTCATGAGGTCCCATTTGTTTATTCTTGATTTTATTTCCATGATTCTAGGAGGTGGGTCAAAAAGGATGTTGCTTTGATGTATGTCATAGAGTGTTCTGCCTATCAAACCTGAGGATAGTCTTGGTGACCCTGACACGGTTTTTACATTTTATCAGTAAAATAATAGGAAAGAGTGAGTATATCCTTTATTTCTATTTTGAAATTCTTATATTTAATAATTATTAATAAAATATTAACACATTATTTGCCTATCCATATTTAAAAGTTACTAGGGAATGTTTCCAGAAGGTACTGTATTCTTGGTGCCCACTGATTCAAAACTTCATTGCTAAGTTTTTCTCCTATATATTCTCTATAAATTTTTCCAAGGATATACACCCCGTTATATATATAGATACAAATATACATCTAGATGAGACATAGACATACATATGTATATACATTTAGAAAGAGACAGAATAGAGACAGAGACTTCTAACAGCAGATTTCTCAAGAAAAACTTTTTGATTATGACAGCATAATGCAAGTGGTCCTTGTATCACACTAATTAAATATGGAATTTTGTTTTTTAAAACAAAAATATTTTTCATTATACAGGGCTTTCTGGCTTTCAGCATGTGCTCACACATTTGCTTCTCATTGATGTGAGCTTGGAAGGCATGGTTATGAAAAGAGAATCCAAGTCTGTGAGGGTTCACATGATACTTAGCAGGCAAGTTTCTGAATTATCACTTGGGTATCTATTCTATGCTTACTCTCCATTTAAAGCCAGACTTTACCAGACTTTCAGTAAGCAGTTACATTTCAAGATCATAGTGCATATTAGGATCCTTAGATGGTGCCAAATATAATGCAGAGAAATGTAATTAAATCTTAAAATAGAAGAAAAACAGCATATTATTAGCAACAGGTTAAAAGATTATTGTTTCAGAGTCTATCCTTATAGTACATCATGCCAGAACTTTAAGATAATTTGAAATTTCTTTATAGGACACAAGTTAGTAAAGAGCATCAAATCTTGAATATATTTTCCCTCTAAGGTTTTAATTCAACACTGTGAATTGCACATTATTTCAGTCAGTTTCTGAATGAGCTACCCTACAATGTAAGAATCCAGGAGGAAGCCATCACTTTAATTTCTCCCCAAGAATTTCAAAGATAGTTCCAGAAAATAAGAAATGACAGATGTGCCAGGAGTTTAATTTTCTATTCTATGTTAGGACAATATACTGAAGAATTCTGTATTCTGTATTACAAGTATAACTGAAGACCATTTCCACGTGAGAATGAATTCCTTAAGAGTTTGATATGGCTGTCCCTGAACATTTACCAATATCGTGTCAAATGATCATAGGCGCTGCATGTGAGAAATGTGTGCGCCTAAGGCACTGTAAATTCAATTCACCTGGCTGCACTTTGTAGCACGTTTTCAATGCATTTGATGGATTACTTTACTTGATTTTTGAGAAAAACCATTTTATGTCCAAATAATAACACATTGTGAACGTCACAATTTGTCTTGTCAGTCGTGATAACATAAGACACACAAAGAACCAGAAATGAGAAGGGGGCTTTCTCACACTGTTCCCCACATATTTGTTCTCCTGGGAGTGGCAAAATGTAACTATCTTCTTTGCAGAATATTAAAAACTGTTTGAAAGAAGATATGCACACAGTATTATTCTCAGGTCTTTAAGATTATTTTCCCATCTGTCAGCAAAATTAATTACAAGGTAAGCTTTGTCCTAAAAGACATTTAGACCAGCCTTGGAGATTGTGTATGGCCAAACTAAAAATCTTCAGAGATTCTCAAAGAATGTTATTCTCACATGGTGGGGGGGGAGGGGAGGGAGAAACACAAAACAATATTGATATGGATCTTCCCACATTACCTAAGATCAAGTGTCTGACCCTCATGATCTGACCACTGCCCACCTCTCTAGCCTTCCTTCCTTCCCATCCTTACCTCACATTTTGTTTTAACAACCTTAAATTGCTTATGATATCTCCCAATACCATGTTCTGTCTCCCTTCTCCTTTCCTCATGCAATTTCTTATACCTAAAATCCTCATCCCAGGGACTTCCTAGGTGGCACAGTGGTTAAGAATTCACCTGCCAATGCAGGGGACACGGTTCAATCCTTGCTCCAGGAATATCCCACATGCTGCGGAGCAGCTAAGCCTGTGTGCCACAACTACTGAGCCTGCATCTAGAGCCTGTGAGCCACAACTATTGAGCCCATGTGCCACAACTACTGAAGCCCATGCACCTGGAACCCATGCTCCACAACAAGAGAAGCCGCCACAATGAGGAGCCTGCACACCACAATGAAGAATGATCCCCGCTTGCCACAACTAGAGAAAGCAACTAGAGAAAGCCTGTGTGCAGCAACAAAGACCCAATGCAGCCAACAAATAAATAAATTTTAAAATGAAAATAAATAAAAAATAAAATCCTTCTCCCATATACTTCTACTTTTTAACCTACCTTTATATTAATACTTTTTTTACTTAAGATATAAGTTCATCTTAGAAGGCTCATCAGACCACTCCTGCCAGATCCAGGCTAGGAAACCTGAGGCTCCAGTGTGCTCCCAAGATACCACAAGCATATCTCCACCACTCTACCTTACAATTACAAATGCCTGTTACCCATTGTACCACGGAGTGCTTGAAGAAGGGAATACCTCTTACTCATGTTTGTATCCCCAGCACTTACACAGTACCAGCCCCAATGGTAGGCATACAATATGTGTTTGCTGAATGAATGAATACCAACTCCCAGATAAGGTATGGTTTCAGTCAACCTAGCTTCATGTCTTAATTTGAGTCCTTCATGAATAACAATGACTACATAATACAGGCTAAGTCCATGTTTCAACTATACTCATTTTATTAAGAAACAAGACTGTGAATAGTTCTAAACATAGTTAACATTCAATTATAGTTCTACAGGATCTCTAAATTTGCTTTTTGAGAGAAAGCAAACATCAAGAATTTAAGTAAATTCTCCAAATACTGACATTTTCAACCTCCATTATGAGTTTGCAAGGCAATTAAAGGTTGCTTCCCAACACCCCAATGAACTTCTGTTACGTTTAAACATAAAGATCCCAATTAAATCCTAATGGGAAGAGCAAAGTCACATTCCAGGACCCGTATGAAGTTTAATTTCTCCATATGTACTGCCCATACTCCTAGATACATCAATTATGCATCGTTAAAATAGTTTCCATGAGCTAAAATTTGGTTATAAGAAAATAATAAAGTAACCATGGTGAGAAGACCACATGGCAGCAGTGTGCATGCGGGCCATCAAGATGAGTCTACATTATGCCCACACCTGAAATGGAAAGGCCTAGTACCTTAGCCAATGCTTATCAAGCTTTAGTCACACACATGGAAATAACTTATAAAACTCTGTAAGAATCTAGGCTTTCTTTTCTCCAGCACCTGCCTCCAGCACCTTCTTTTCTCCAGCTTTAGTCACACACACGGAAATAACTTATAAAACTCTGTAAGAATCTAGGCTTTCTTTTCTCCAGCACCTCTCTTTTACAGTAAGAGAAACTGATATATTCTGTTATAAAGGAAATTATTCACATTTTGATGTTCACTAAAAATGCAAGGAAACCACTGGCTTTTCATTGTGTACCAGATTAAAAACATGAAATATATAGGAACTCTCTTATTTTCTACTTTGTAAAATGATAAATGCAACTCTTTGGGATTTTGTTTTATGAAAAACCACATATATAATATAATTTTCAGATTAAAATTAAAATGACATGTTCATAGAATAATTCTGAATTGTCAGAACTGAAAATAATAGCCATGGTTTGGAAAAAAGTATTTCTCAGTTTTTATCTTTAAGTGAGTATAAAAAAACTAAATTCATACACTTTGGTTGATTACAAAATATATTTCCCATTGATGACTGTATTTCATTTTGAAGGTTATTAATTTCCTTTTTAAATGGGAGATTAAGCATGTAAAATGTCAGTGTATGAATTACCGTAAGATTTTAAATCATACCACTTAAAGAAAATAGCATATAGCACATAAAGAGAGTTTGGCTTATTCAGCTCTAAAAAAATATTCGTAAAGAGTGTGAGGTATCTATGCCTATCCTCATAACCTACTGCTTGCCCCTAATTTTTAGAATAGATTGTCTCTACTAATTTTATCTCAGGATTATTTTTGTGCGTATTCTGCTTGCTATGCAAGTGAGGAACCATGAGGATTATGAAATTATTGATTTATGGCACTCATCAGCCTAATACTTAAACAAATCAAAGTTAATACTTTACCTCTGTACTAAGGAAATTGTACTTGTACAAGTTCACCTTATTAATTCCTTACTATAGAACTAATTTATAAATTATATCTTTAAAACCATCCTTGATTTATTCACCTTTATTTTTGCACAATTTAAATTTCAGCAAAATATTACTACTTCAATGATTTTAAACCTAAAATATTGTATAACATCTAGTCAACATTTTTATCACCTCTAGTTTTATTGGCAATTATAAAGTCTCTGCACTTTTAAATACTTGCTCAGTCTACTTTCTGTTCTATTACTGACCTTTTTTATCTGCTCAGATACGAATGGCAATTTAACAGCCCAAAAATCTAAAGCTGAGATAACTAGAAAAGACATGCTCAAGGAATATCACAATTTTAGTTCCATATGAAAACTTTTATCAGAAAATATGAATTGATAAGCTTTAGAATCTTTGACCAAGACCAACGCTGACAAGAAAGTCAAAATGCAAGGAGGAGATTTTTTAATAGCCTAATGTATTATCCTGGTTATTAAAATGATTCCTATAGTACATCCTGTAATTGCGCTGTAGATACTTAAGATACATACTTATCACCATTCCTAAAGAGCTTGTTACCAGTTGTGTAGAAGGAGAACGGCCAGACAAAATACCTGCAATATTTGAGACACATTTATTTGCTGTTTATTTGAAATTTTCATTTAACTGGGCAACTGTATTTTTATTTGTTAAATCTTGCAACTTATGTTGAAGTATAATTAGAGGGATACTAATCATTTTCCTTCACATTTAAGTTGAAGAAACTCTTACTCTAAATATTATAAAAATACATGTTCTTAGACAGAACTAGCTACATAACATGTGGGGCCTCATGCAAAATGCAAACACAGGGCCCCTTTTCAACAATTATCATGTCAAGATGGCAGTAGTAGAGCATTAAGCCAAGCGCCATAAAGCCAGCCCCTTTCCTAGAAGTTTAGAATCCCAGGCATTAGGTTATATATGAACCAAGCACATTTATACGACAGAGAAACATAAATGGGTTCATTTTTAACTGAAACTGGTCTATACCAGGGGTCACCAAATTTTGTCCATAAAGGGCCACATAGTAAACATTTTAGGTTTTGAGAGCCATACAGTCTCTGTCACAACTGTTAACTCTGCTAGACATATACAAATGAGCATGGGCCGTGTTCCAATACATTTTTTTTTACAAAACAGCTGGTGGACCAAGTTTGACCCACAGTCTATAGTTTGCTGACCCCTGGGCTATACTACAAACATGAGCAAAATTACCAGTTAGATTTGTTTAGCTCCTACACAGATATAACCACTAAGGTAGAAATTTGGATTATACTCATTTCCCCAGGACATTAAAACATTTTTGCAAAAATATGTAACAGAATTTATTTTTTCATATATGTAAAATTCAACCATTTAGTTTAATCGAATCTCTGCCCCAGTCTTCTAGGCCCTCTAAAAGTATATATCAGGGAACGCATAATAAGAAATGTAATAAATGTTTATTTTATCTTCCTCCCCTATTTAATTTTTATTTACTTTCATATGCTTTCTTGTTGGTTAAGAAAAAGAAAGCCAAAGGAAAGAACATAAAGACATAAAGATGTGACTCTCTTGATCTGTTCTTACTGGGGTGAAGGCTGCATGACAGGTCATACAGGGTTGAAGATGAGACTTATTCATATCTACAAACCTCAAAGACCTTCTTGGGGTTCCAAGAGTTTTTGCATAATGCTGGCTTGTTGATAGGAAGTAGGTGAAACAGTTATTATTCCCATTTTAAAGATAAGGAAACTGAGACCCAAAGAGGTTAAATGTCTTCCAAAAATCATGTCAGAAATAGAAAGGCCAAGCTTATGTTCCAATCTTCTGAGCTCTTGGTATCACAGAAAATGCAGCAAGTAGAGCCATGGCCCTTGTTTTTGAGTAGCCAATAGTCAAATATGGACAAAGAACCAAACACAAAACTCCAAGGAACAAAACCATACATTAAATTAATTTGGGTTACTCAGAAGTCCATATGTAATCTTACTCAGTGAAGTCAGAATAATGGATGGTTATATAAGGCCATCTTATAGGAATAATTGAAAGTTATAGTATGGGGAAGAACTAGTTTAAAAACATTCCAGTGAAAAATAAATTTTCTGAGTGACTGCCACAAAAATTTAGCTGAATAGGTATGTCTCAGCTATTCTGCTTCTTCCAGGCATAAACTGCCCTCCCCAGAAAGCATCCTTTGAAAGTTGACACAGTAGTGACAAGCAAGTGCTTGGTAATGTTTAGAATCATATTATACACAATCTTTGAAGTTTTCCTTTCACTCAACATTATACTTCCAAAATTCATCCATGCTGTTGTGTGCAACTCAATTCATCATTTTTTCTACTGTATAATATTTCATTGAGTATATATACCACAATTTATCCCTTGCCTATTAATGGGAAAAAAAAAGAATGATGTTTTTCAAGCAGGCTTGATTTCTTCTGACCAACATTTTGGTGGTGGATTTTCAAGATAATCCTTACCGTCAAGTCTGAACCGAAGTGGAAAGATACCACCTTGTACAGCAGACTGGGAAGAACTACTTCTCACCCATTTGGTTTAGCACCTATCTGCACTAGGCACCTTCTAGAGCAACAAAGGTTTTTCTGACCATTTCACTTTGATTTGGTCTTCCTAACCTACCCATCTTTGTGGCAGTCATTGTAAGAACCAAAAAGAGATGCTCGGAACCCCAGGATACGGTATTGTCTCCCAAGGTGTGTGCCTTCCTTCTGAGTTATGGATTCTAGGTGATGCTGATTTTAGATATGATGGGGGGAAATGAAAGGCGGAATAAAACATAATTGGCCAGGTCTTTTCCTTTAAAACCAAGAAGAATACGTAAAATGGCTGTCCTCTCAATCATAATATGTATCAAAGTGAAGCTGCTTGGTATGATGAAAAAAAATGAAACTTTAGAGTCAGAGTACCTGCACTCAAATGCGGGGCTCACAATGTATTAACTATGCAACATTGAACTTGATCTTTCAGTGCTTCCATTACTTTATATGTAAAATGGAAAAAATAGTATCTCCATTTCAGGGCTGTTATATGGAGTCATAAAGATAAGAAATTAATATAAAGATTCTGATATATATTATTTGTTCAATAAATAGTATTTTTGCTATCATCTTTTGAGTAATAAACAATAATATTCTTATAAAAACATATTCCAAAATTCAAAATAGATTACATTAAAAATTCTGAATTGAATTTGATGCATATTATAATGTAACTTACAAAATATGAACCAAAATATGAACTGTTTTATGTCCTTATTAGATACTTGGTTTTTTATTTTCATTTCCTTTAATATAATATCTTGAGTACTTTTATCTAAACCAAGAATATCTAGTCCTAATCCTTCAATAATAAACACTATATGAAAACAAATGGCTGACCCTCTGACAAATGTATTAACAAGTAAAGAGAATTTGTTTCCTTTTCCAAGCAATTGAACAATGAATCAACTTTTCCATTTAAAATCACCATTGTCGGTTTTCTTATTGACATGAACTTTTAATTACCGATCTCAGAGTTAATCCTCTAGTTCTCAAAGCTTATAATACTCTAGAAACACCACCTTATAAATTATGGGAGAAATTACAATGTTAGACTTAAATTGACAATCTCTAAGACCTTTTTAGGAAGTTCAACTCTTTGTAAGAAAATGTTCAGCCATCTTATTCACTCGATAAAGTAGGCAGTTAGTCTCACACATTTCCTGAAAGCCGTGCAACAACAGATTAAAAGTAAAGAGAAGAATCAAGACCAAAAAATCATTTGGATATATGTAGTTTATTGTATCTCAATTGTATGTCAATAAAAGCTCTTAAACAACAAAAAAAATAATACCAGGTCACCACTCCCCTACCCTGGCGCTACATTCATTTTCCAGGTAAGTAATCTAGATTAAATCATATTATTCCTATAATTTAAATTAATGCTATACAAGCTTCAATCATCAAATCCATGTTTCCTGCACAATCAAATTCACCCACATACCAAAGAACCAGGTCTTAGACTCACACAGTGAGATGAACTGAGGTTACTAGGTACCTCCTCACTTTCTAGGTAAAGAAATAGAGGCCTTAGATGGAAGGCTTTTTATCTGAGTCTCACACATTCCTGTTGATCATCCTTACTTGATCAAAAGGGAGATTCATTTTCAAAGTCAGTATTCCTAATTCTTATCAAAATATGCTTTGTTTGCACAGACACCCTTGTGCTAGAAGTCAGGACAGGGAGGGCTCCTGGGTGCCTACAATGTTTTATCTCCTAACCTGGCTGCTGGTTATACGGTTGTTCACCTCATGAAAATCCATCAAACCTCACACTCATGATCTGTATACTTCTCTGTATACGTGCTATATTTCATTAAAATGTAATAAGATGAGTTCCTACTTTCTGTTCAGTGGTAACTGACATATATCACGTAGTAGTGAAAAGCCACTCATCTTTTATGGAATACCCACTACTTGCCAAGTCCAATGATTTCTACTGAAAATATGAAGATAAATGAGGTCAAAATCTCTGCCCTCAAGCACCTCACAATCTATGGAGAGACAGACAAGTAAATAGTTGCAATGCTGTGAACAAAGTGCTGACAGCTGAATAGAAAAGGAGTTGCGGGGCCCCAAGACCTGAGTCGGCAGGGGTGGAGGTGAAAAGTGTACTGAGGAAAAGCTTCAGAAAGAGAAGATGCTTGATTTGTGTCCTCTATTAATTTCCCATTGCTGCTGTAACAAATTACCATGAGCATGGTACCTTAAAACAACATATATTTATTACTTTACAGTTTCTGGAGGTCAGAAGTCCACAATCAGTCCCACCAGGCTAAAGTCAAGGTGTTGGCAGGGATGGCTCCTCCTGGAGGCTCTGTCTGAGGGGGAATCTGTTTCCTTGCCTCTTCCAGATTCTAGGGCCTCCTGCATTCCTTGGATCGTGGCCGCCTTTCTCCATCTTCAAAGTCAATAGCAAAGTAGGACCTTCAACTCTCTCTCTCTCTGACCTCTGTTTCAGTTATCACATCTCTTTCTGCTGACTCTGACCCTCCTCCCTCCCTCTTGTTAAGTACCCTTGTGATTACATTGGGCTCACCTGAATAATGCAGGATACTAGCCTCATCACATGATTCTTAATTTAATCACATCTGTAAAGTCGGTTTTCCCATGCAAGGTATCATAGTCACAGGTTCTGGGAATTAGGATGTGGATATTTGGGGTGGGGGGATATTAGTCAGTCTACCATATGTCCTGAAAGATGAGTAGATGTTAGCCATTTGGACAAGAGAGAAAAGGATATGACTGGATGTTTAGTCCCAGTCATAAGACTGGATAGAAATGTAGGTCAGATTATAAAGTGATTAATAATGCCAAGCTAGAAAGTTAATATCCCAAATGAAACAGAGAAGAATTTCAAGCATGAGTGATGCAATCTAATATGTATTTTTAAAATATTTTAACAGCTATGCATAACCTAGAATCAGAGGGATTCAGAAAAAGACTAGAAGAGAGAAGGCAAAGATGGTTCGAGCAGAGGTCTGAACTACACAAGTTGTGGGGAGATGGAAAGATGCACCCAGGTTGAAGAGATATTTAGGAAGTAAAATTAATAGAACTTGATGAGATAGGGTGGAAAAGAAAGTGAGAAAGAGGGGGAATAGTGAATGCTGGTGCCATTAACCAAAATTGGGACTCCAGAAAAAGGCATAGACTAATAGGCAAAGACAAAAGGTTCAATTTGGGACATGTTGAGTTCCAGGTGCCTAGAAGCCTTAGTTGTGAAGATATTGAATGCTGATCATATATCTGGTCTATTCTACACACAACGACCAGAGGAACCTTGTGAAAATGTTAAAGCATATCTCTTTACTTGTCAAAACCCCAAATGACTCCAGTCTCATTCAGAGTAAAATACCAAATCCTCATAACAGTCTGTTAGGTTAGAGAAACTGGCACCCTCAATCTCTCTAAACATGTTCTCTACCCTTCCTCGTCTCACCCACCCATTCCACTCCAGACACATTGACTTGGTGGATACCTCAGGGACACTCCCACCTCAGGGCCTTTGCACCTGCTCTTCCTTCCACCTGAAACTCTCTTCTCCAGATACCCATGTATCTCCTGCCCTGGGCTTCTTCAGGTCTTAATTCAAACATCGCATTCCCAGTGACATCTTCCCTGACCACCTAGTTAAAATTGCTACCCCATTGCCAACCTTGTTACTCTGAATCCCTGTTTCCTGCTTTACTCAGCCCACAGCACTGATCTCTGTAAACTTACAATTTATTTACTTGCTTGTATATCATCTGTCCTCTGCTATGTCCCCAACCTCCCCCTAGACCCACTGGGATGTAGTAAGTCTCATAATGGCAGGCATGACTTTTGATTCACTGCTGCATGTGGAACACTGAGAACACACCTGGCACGTAGCAGCAAGTTGATAAATATTTGTTTCATGATGAATGCTGGAGTGCAGGAAAGAAGACCAAATGGAAGCACTGATTTAAGAGTTACTTAAGTGGAGGCTAATACAAGCATATCCACAGTGCTACACAGATACACACTTTTCTAGATGTCTTTATAACTCAGGTTACAATTAAAGAAGCATAAAACTAGGGGAGAAAGTCTGTATGAAAAAAAGTAAAGCGTTTAGGTAAAAAACACTTTAAAAAAAGCTTAGAAAAACAATGCCAAACATTTTGTGCTTCTTAAAATTTGTGAAATTATAACACATTCATACAAAATCATTTTTCATGAATAATAACATGAAATCAGAGAAGACACTGAATGGTGCAAAATCTATGCAACAAGGATTATGCAAAAGGTAAAGTTTCTTGCATTTGAGATATGCAATTTCCAAAATAGATGTTTAAATATATCACTGCTCATAAACTCTTACTTAAGTTTATGTATCTATTTAATTGATTATGCACCAGACGAAAAGCCAGTTCTAGTGGCCCAATTCACAATCGTTCTTAACAGCATCTTTCAGCACGAATAAGTGAACTGCCAGCTGAGAAGCAACTCTGATAAAAACAATGTCCTGTAGGAATTGTAAAGTGGCTTATGATGTTTCCAATGAACAACAGGGAGGGACTAGAAAGTATCAGACAGAGTGTGTATGTGCATTTTGTGATTCCTGAAAGACATGCTGGAAAGGCAATAAAATGTCAGCAACCAATTTAAAAGGCAGCTTTAAGAAAGAGAATCAGAGGGCTAAGCTTCCTAAGTGTCCCAGCCTTTACTGTTTTGAATTGCATCATGTGATCTCTTTGAGCCTGAGAAATTTTCATTTTTAACTTATACTGTGAAATTTAGAAAGCTCTAGATTACTCCCTAATCTTTGAACACGGACACAATAGTTTCTATACAACATTTTCCAGAATTTAATATTTAGGAATTTCATCCAAAGTGTCTAGATGTGCATTTTTCCTCTTTATAAACATGAATATAGCTCTTTCCAGGAAATCTACTTGACATTCTAAGTCATTACATAATCTAAACTTTCAAGCTAGTATTTGCAAGCAATTTCCTGAAAAACACAACTTAATTAAATCATATCCAATACCCTGCATAACCTATCTCTTCTTTTTCTTTCTTTCTTTCTTTCTTTCTTTCTTTCTTTCTTTCTTTCTTTCTTTCTTTCTTTCTTTCTTTCTTTCTTTCTTTCTTTCTTTTTCTTTCTTTCTTTCTTTCTTTCTTTCTTTCTTTCTTTCTTTCTTTCTCTTTCTTTCTTTCTTTCTTTCTTTCTTTCTTTCTTTCTTTCTTTCTTTCTTTCTGTCTCTCTCTCTCTCTCTCTCCCTTTCTTTCTTTCTTTCTTTCTTCCTTTCTTTCTTCCTTTCTTTCTCTTTCTTTCTTTCTTTCTTTCTTTCTTTCTTTCTTTCTTTCTTTCTTTCTTTCTTTCTTTCTTTCTTTCTGTCTCTCTCTCTCTCTCTCCCCCCCCCCTTTCTTTCTTTCTTTCTTGGCTGTGTTGGGTCTTTGCTGTTGCACACAGGCTTTCTCTAGTTGCAGAGATCGGGGGCTACTCTTCATTGTGGTGCATGGACTCCTCACTGCAGTGGCCTCTCTTGTTGCGGAGCACAGGCTCTAGGCACACGGGCTTCAGTAGTTGCCACATACAGGCTCAGTGGTTGTGGAGCACGGGCTTAGTTGCTCTGTGGTATGTGGGATCTTCCTGGAGCAGGGATCGAACCCGTGTCCCCTTCATTGGCAGACGATTCTTAACCACTGCACCACCTAAGAAGTCCTAATCTATGCCTTTTAATCCTGTGTATATGCCATAATACTAACTGTAAGAGCTCTTTATACAGCTTATATTCAAGTCACTTTGAAGACACTGGTTTGCTGAGTCCAATTGTGAACATGGTTCTATACTACAAATTACAGAACACACAGTGACACAAGGGCTAATTCTTAATAAAAGGACCATATTTCTAGGTTTAATTACTTCAGCTTGTGGGTCTAGCATTCAAGAGGGATGTTATATGGACCAGTAAAACAATACATGAGTGAAGTTTAAAGCCTTTGATTAGTCCTGCCACAAACTGTATAATCTTGGGCAGGTTCACTTAATTCCTTGCAGTCTAAATTTTATTTGCAAAATGAAAGGGTAAAGTAGACGATGTTTAAGAATCTGATTAAGCCCTATGAATACGTTAGTCTCAATTATTTTTTGGTATTTCGTCTATAGTTGGTTTACATGACCACAAGATTGGCAGAATGTACACTGTTAGAATAAACAGGCATAAATAGTCTTTCTTACTTTCCAGACATGATTAATATACAGTTAAGACATATACTTTATTATGGAGTATTATAAAGTATTATTTATACTCTTATTAAATGTATTAATAGACATACTTTTCCATATGATTATCTTTCCATTTAAATTTGAGACTCATCACTACATAGTGATAAACATTTAAAAATAAACTGGATAATCCTCAAGTCAAATTGTTAAAGAAAACAAAAACTTCTGTAATGAACACTGTTGCTTGTCTAAATACAATCTATTCTCTGCTTTTACCTTTTTAATATAACACCAATTTTTGTTAAATAATCAAAAACTGAGAACTAATACTTCAGTAGTGCCTCCCCTGTTTCTTAATAATTTACATCCAATAACTCACTAAACCTCACAGTGACTTTATGAAGTAAGTACTCTTACTGCCCCTACTAAAAAGTTAAGAAGCTTAGTTAACTTGCTCTAATTCACAGAGCAGCTACACAGAAGAGGTGGGATCTGAGTGCAGGCAGTGGGGCTGTCTGTGCTTCTTAACCCTTACACCCTTCCCACACTCAGCCTGCTTGGTTGGGGGAAGTTAATTCCCTACCACTTCAAGAGGGTCTCCTGACTAGTGAGCGAATCACAATCATCCCCACTATCTCACCAATCGTTGCATGGCCTTCATCCGCAACCCCGACAGCCCGGCTCATGCACGCCCCAAGTTGGAGGGGAAGAATGACTAAAGGGAGCAGAAGGGAGGTCTTCTGCGGGCAGCCGCCTGCCAATCATGAAGGAAGCCAGTCTGAGCTCAAATCCCACATAAAGAAAGGGGGAGGAGCCAAAGGAATCATGAAGCCGTGAAGCTGGAGCCCCGATTTCACTATACTCTGCCTATGTACTTTTGTTTGGACAACAAATTCCCGTATTGTTTAAGCCAACTTGAATCAAGGCGTCTCTTTCTTATATCCAAAGGCATCTGATAAACACTGGCATAATCAAGCACCTTAACACAAATTCTAAATTGTTAACCATCTTTGTTTAATCTGACCTGTGTTTTCCCTCTGCCCTGATCCTGAGACCTGTTGCAATACAGCATTTATGCTATCTCCACTGAATCTTACTGCTGAGTCATTCCCTTTCTAGGACACTCGTTTACTTGACAAAGATTTATTGAGCACTTACTCTGCCTCAGGCATTGTGAGGTCCTGGTTTAGGGAGATAAATGAGTCACAGCCCCTATCCTCACAGAATTAAAGTCTAGGAAGGGAGAAAGACATATAAATCAACAAATTACCATAATATGCGATGGTGTTGGAATATAAAAACTGTGTGTGTACGCGCGCACGCACGCGCACTGTGCAGGTGTTCTGAGAGCATAGAGAATAGAAACTCTAAGATGTTTTGAAGTACTTCATGAACGTTTCACAGAAGAGCTAACCTTTTATTCCTTGACTGAAAGTTCAGTAGGTAAAAGGCCTTCTAGGCAGTGGGAAAACCTGATCAGCAGCATATAACTACAGAAGTGCTGGCAAGGTTTGAGAATGGCAAAAAGTTCCAAGTGATGGTGTGCTGCAAAAAAGTAAGGAAAGGGACAAGTTCTAGGACTCAGGCCTGACTAGTCTCAAAAGTCTTTCTGGTTTTTTGTTCTTATACTTCAAGTAACTTTACACTTTTCTTCACCTCAACTACCATTATCCTTTTGAGTTAATACAGCTAAATAAAGGGTGGAGGCTGTGTTTCTCTGGCTTTTCTAGTTTCCCATCTAAGACCAGAGGGGAAAAGCTCAAGAGATGTATTTAATTACTATCATGGTGTTGGTAAAACCCTCTGATTACTTTCTTGGCAATCATAATTTATCAGTGCTTCATTGTTGCTTTACTAATTTTTCTAAGCTTTTCTTCCACAATTAGTTTTGAAGTATTCTTTGAAATTTCCTGGTTATCTAAATTATAGTGTTAAGTTAATTTACTAACTTCTTTCTGTAAAGCCAACTCACAACCTTAACTTAGATACAGACTGTGTTCTAACCAAGTCAAGAGAACCGAACAAGAGAACTCAATAAAGTTTCTTTTAATATGCATGATAAGCCCTGGGGATTTTTATGAAAATATAGCCTAGAACTAAGTCCACAGGAGATGATTAAATAATAATAAAATCTCAAGTGGCTATAGCCAGAAAATATTTTTGATGGTACCACAGAGGAAATTTCATAGAACTCATGACTCCACCGAGCAACTCTTCTTTCCCACCTAGATTGAGAATTGAGGCACAAGATCTCCTTCTATCATAATGCAGGGTCAACCAGAAAGAGTCACTCTCATAGTGAGAGGCAATAGAGAAGCAGATTAGTGACCTCTCAGAGAGCAGTGATGCCATTATTTCTAGACTAAAGAGCAGCTGAATTGTCAATCTTATTAAATATTTCAAAGAACAAACCATAAATTTCAGTATTGTGATGGTGAGAAGACAGAAATGCTATCAATAAAGATACTATTGGAAATCTAAATTTTGAACTAATTCTGAAAGACTTAGAAGGCTCTGAAATTGTTTTAAAAAGTAGAATTTAGCACAGGCAAATGTAAAACTAATTTGAGTCAGCAAACCAAAATAACAAAAGAGAAGAAATCTGACTAGGTCCAAGAAAAATCTCTTCGTCATTTCAACCTCCAGCTTCTTATCAAATCCCTAGTAAGGATAAACTGATAGCTAAAACCAGAACTTTGTTGTATATATACACATATATAGGTATATGTATATATAATGTGTCTGTGTATATATACACACAAATACTATATGCTTTCAGGTACATATAATGAAACTTAGTGGCTAAATTGAATAGAAATTTATTTTTGTCATTTGAAAAGACATCTGGATGTGGGTGGTTGCTGGCATTGATCTAGTGTGTCAGTTATGTAATGCTAGTGTTTCTGTGAATTCCCTGTGCAGGGTCCTTCAGTGTCATGAGATGGTTGCTATAACTCTAGGTTCATCCATGTTAGCTGCTAAAACAAGTAGGGGTGGACCAGTGCCCACCAAATTAGTCCCTGTTAACTTAGAAAGTGAAATGTTCTCAGACACTGTCTCAGCAGACTTCCACTTGGGCAGAACTATGTCCCACTGGTCACCACTTCTAGCAAAAGAGACTGGAAAGTGAATTTTTAAAAAATCTTTTCCAGCCTCTGTAGTAAAAGAAGAAAGCAGGAGAAAAGAGGGGTTGGAAACGACTTGAGGTTGGTCAGAACCAGGTGAGGCTGCAAATGCAGGCTGCAATAACTGGTCAGTACAGTGGGATATAAGTTATTGATCCATAGGGTGGGTTTGACCAATGCCAACAAATCTTTGGCATTGAATCCCATGTTAAAGTCTTTTCAAACCTTTTAAAGAGAGATTTCTTGACCAGGTGGGCACCCTAATGACTTCAGCCAAAAGGCTGAGGGAGTAAACTGGAAAAACTTCACGATTATACGATGAAGCCTTAACAAACTCAATCCTGACTGTAGAGCCTACACAGGATTGAACCATCATGAGAATGTTAAATGAAAGATGTTGTGACTGTACTACAAAAAGCCTCATGTCTAAAAGGGAGGAAATCACATGAAGTGAGGTTAGAACAAGTACATAAAAACAGGACAGCTAAAAATAGCATTTTTGACTATTTCTTTAATTTGTCTTTGACCAAAAGCAGGAAGATTGACTAAAAGACCTTTTAAGGTATTTCCATAGTTAACTGTCCAGCTAGACTCACAGGAATGATGATCTTTACAAACTTTTGCAAGGAGTTTATCAAAT
Source organism: Hippopotamus amphibius kiboko (assembly GCF_030028045.1). NCBI lineage: Eukaryota > Metazoa > Chordata > Mammalia > Artiodactyla > Hippopotamidae > Hippopotamus > Hippopotamus amphibius. The sequence continues at coordinate 56,360,526 of NC_080188.1, forward strand.
CCATGGAGCTGTGATCATTGATTAAATATATCTTTTTACCTAGGCTACAGAGTTTTGAAAGAAACATGTCTCTCCAGTAATCACAGAGGCAAGAGGCTGATTTCGTAGTGATCCTTGTACTGTACTGTGGTCATCTTAAGTACCCACATCAGAGGTTTTAAAATATCTCAGACAGACAAGCTCTATTCTATTTTAAACGTTAACAGAAGGAGATTATACAGCCTCAAGATAAGTGTATCATAAAAATAGCTGTTATTCCTGTTGAACTGTGTTTCTGCTATTAATACTGATTGAAAGCCTATAGACTTTTAGAGTGAAAAAAATTAGAAAAAGGCAACATTTACCCAATTTTGAAGTAAAGAATCAAGTTATTTTCTCAAATTTTTAATTAAATTAAGTCTAATTTTTATAGAGTCATCTGACATTCCCTGTCTTTAAATTTCTTTATTATAGAAGAGAGAAATTAGCAAAGAAAGAATAAAAAAGTAAGTTACACAATTTCTAGAAACATAGTCATTGCTGTAAACAAGTCATGGACAAGCTTCCTGGGGCCTTAACAATGTACCAGTGTCCAGAAAACATGTTCTCAAAGAGCCAAGCTGATTAATTTCACCAGTGGTCATGAGCCACAACATACCCAGGGGATATGACAGATTGACTGTTGGAGAAAACTATTATTTTTCCTCTGTGACCAATGCTATAACTGTTGAAATCATAGCTGGGAAGAAGTAAGCTCAATCATGCAGTTAAAGTGTTGTTTTGAACCAATTGGCCAATAATTTTCTCACTGAAATAAAACTTCAGGGAGCAACCCTTAGAAGTGAAGGAATTACCCATCACAACAGATAATTGCTCCCACATTAAGTCTATAAAAAAGATCCTGGTTCTTTAAATCACTGAGCAAAGTTAGCAATCTACAGTTCTTAATGTTAAACACCTTTTTTAAAAGCCTTAAAATAAATACAGTGTGTTCCTGTAAATATCCTCCAACAGCATCAACACACTTTTAATATAATGCACATTTTTCAAAAGAAGATAAACTAACATCCACATACAGTTCCTTTGCAAAGATGCAACACATGAGTAATATCACCGAGGGGACCAATCTGCTTAATCAGAGTAACATATTCTTGAAATCCTATTTTCTGGAAAAAAACAAAAACAAAAACAAAAAACAACAATGGTAAAGAGACTCTCATTTAAAAAAAAAAGACTAAATTGGAGGCCAGAGCAGGATAGAGGGTGGAGTGGGTGAGGGGTTAGGAAACGGAGAAGCCCTTCTGGTTTGGTTTGGCCTGGGACTATCACTACTCTCCAGTTCATGATTAGGTTCCAAAATAAATGAATCTGCTTTTTTAATGTATAGAGGTTTTTCAAAATGCATTTCCTGGTCTCAGTGAGTAAAGAGCATGAATGGAATTTGATATGGAGGTTTTCAGTCTATAACATGTCTCACTCTTGATGATTTCTTCCTCAATGCATGTGACTTTTTAGACAGGATGCTGTGGCAGAGGGAGACATTCTCAAAAGGAAGAGTTTCATTCCTTTCTCAGCTCATACATGCTGTCCTGATAATACATTTTCCATTCCATCTACTGTTACATGTAACAGGTAAGGGACTTTGAAGACCTGCCCTGTAGATCTAATTAAAACTACAATCTTGTCTTGAATGACGGTTTTTACATCTATACTGAATATTTTAGAAATCATAATTCTCCCTACTTCTTTCTGATTGCAAAATTTTAGAAAAGCTTATCAAAACTGAATATTCTTTTTTCTGGGGGAAGGGATATTGTGGTGTCTCTGCCTTGCTACATCCCTAAACTTAAAAAACTACAATCTGCTTCTTGAGTAACCCAGCATTGCCTGGAGATTTAGAAATTGTGTTTCTGTCATTTCAGGTATCTCTTTGTCTTAATTTTCTCCCCAGGGGAACTTAGGTTATGAAGAGAATACCTTCCCCTTATGTATGCACAGCACCAACAGTACCTGGCATGTACCTAGCACTTAATATATAATTATTCAATGAAAAGGTTTCCAGAGGATGCAAAGAAAGAGAATGGAGAAGACAAATGGAAAGGAAGGAGAACAGGCATCAGACAGGCACAGTATAGCTGACTTACACATTTGTAGGTACTGGACAAAAGTTGCTGTGTTTAGGAACCTCATATACAGCAAGCACACAAGAGCCAAGATATGTCCCCATTCTTCCCCACAAGTCATTTTTATTATGTTTTGTTTAACAACCTTATCAATGGCTTTCATCTCTACAATCAACCAATCTCCCCATGTCTAGTGACAGACTGAATCAGTGCCTTCACCAGGGCACAAAGGTGTCCATAGCTTGCACATCTTCTCCAGAGGAGAGTGGAAATATATCTTTAACTAAAATATGCCTATTTATTTTAACCGCCCACAGTCAAAAACTTAGGTTACCATGAGAAAGTTACAGCTGTAAAGTCATGTTATAAAAATTTCCATTCCTTAAATGCTCCTGTTTTGAAATTGGCCAAAATTACAATGTTATATTTCTGTTTTGCTCATTCTGAGAACAGGGATTTCCATTAAAATTAGAGAAAATTTTCCTTTTTAGACTTTCATAGACATAAGATATATATTGCAAAATGAACAAATATTTCAACTTAATAAATACCTATATTTTTTCTGAGCAAATAACCACATTCTTTTAAAATACATATCATTGGGTATCTGAAGCTTTATGTACTACGTTCCATTTTTAATGGTTGCACTAGGTCTTTATAACAGGTGACTGGCCGTGCTTTCAATTCCTCTGCTTTGTTCCAAATGTCATTTCTCACAGTACTATTTTAGAGAAGTAATTAGAAAATATAGGATACTAGCATGAATATATTCTCAACTATACGTGACCAATAAATTGGCATTTTTATTAACCCCTAATAATAATTTACTTTCTTGTGATTTTCTCTTATCCAAAAAGGTGAAAGAAGCAAAGCCCAGTTAATTAAGGAATCATTTTAGGTTGGTTTGGGTTATGATAAATTGAAGCTTAATTTGCTATTAAAAAGGACAGATACGGAATCTACATACCACACCCACTGAGAGTGAATTTCCTAGGCAGTCTTTTTGAATCTCACAGAATGTCTTAACCATCATGAAATCACCCTATGGGGCTCACGTGATCCAGATATTGCCTCCCTCCTCTCTTCTTCACTGCCATCTTCCACAGATTCAGCAATAACTTCATACCAGTTCACAGCCTCCCTCTTAATCCCTGCCACCATGCTGGGTGACTTCGATGCTCGCATTGCTGACCAGTCCAATAGCCTGGCCTCACAGTTCTCTGTCCTTCTCAGTTTCATTTATTACCCACCTCCACTTCACTTCAGGCATCTTCATCTTAGGATCTCTATCAGCTAGAACTGCCCCATTTGTGAAATCTTAAACTCCAATGTCAAATTCATTGAATTACCTCCTCTTATATCTCCAGTTCCCTCACACCCACTCCATCCTCTCTGTCCTTAAATATCTCAATTTAGTCCTAATTCATCAGCCCACTCCTGTTTATTCTCTCTCTTTTCTATGACTAACCCAAGTTATCATTTTAAATACAATCTCACCAAACCCCTTAACTCGCATTCTCCCAATCAATCCATCACAAGTACCAGGCAAAACCTCAGGCCTGGATCAGTTCAGCTGTCTATTCATTCCTCTTCTATGCCTAGCCTGATAAGGCATACTACAGACAAGGCAGAATGCACAATCAAGAAGATGAATGGTATGAAACATTCATGGATTCCAGCTTCAACTCTACCCTCAAAATCGTTCTGCAGCCCTAGTCGTTTTATTCTGTCCCACAGTAGCTAGGGAAACTGTCCCAGGCCTCTACCCGCATTACCTACTTTATCATTTTTAACAAACAGCATCAATTCCTCACTTCATAGAAAACACTACAGTCATCACTTGCCTCCTCTCAATACTAAATTATTTATAAGCAACTCAATATTTCCTCATTCATTTTTGTCCCAGCGGACGAGCTCTTTCTCCATGTGGATCCCATTCTCTCTCCCTCATTTTCCATGTCCTCACGTACCTCTTCCTGTAAGTTCACATCCTCTTGCCCAACTGGATTTTTAATCTCTGCTGTACAGGCTTCACCCTCTCTTTGTCTATAATTATGTTCCTGTCTTTCTTATCTAATAATAAAATAAAGCAAAATCTTTATTAAACAAAATATTAATCTATGTCTCTGGATACCACATTGTTTTTCCTTTTCCCTTCATAATTATACTGGTAGAAGGAGAGGTCCGTGTTCTTTCCTTCTTCACCTTACATTTATTCTACCAATGCAATCTATCTTCTACCTTCTCCCCATGCTTCCAAATTTCCTTTTGTCCAGGTCAATGTTGACGCCACATCTCAAAAATCAAATAGAAACTTTTCAGTTATTATCTTGCCTAACCCTTCTGAAACATATGGAGTACTGCATCCTTTTTGAAATTATATCTCTCTCCCTTGATTTCCTTCAAGTCTTTACTCAGATGCCACTTTCTTGTCTACATATCCAGGTTATCCAATTGTAAATTGCAACACTGATCCCTGTACTCTCAGACTCCCTTGCATTGCTTTACTATATACTATATTTTACTGTATTTTCATCTTTTAACAAAATATGGAACTTATCTATTTATTATATTTTTGTCTATCTCTCCCCAGCAGCAAATAGGTTTATCTGCTGTGCTCACTGATTTATCTCAACATCTCACACAAAGTAATAGCTCTAAAAATATTTGTCAAAAGAATGGGTCCTTTGGTTTCCAGGACAAAAGTGTCTCTCAGCTTTTCTCATGAATCTTGGATTTTTCTTTCTCCCTCTCTTTTGCAACCTCCTCTATACATCCCTTAACCTTTACTTTTCCCCAGGTTTCCCTCCATAGACTCTTTCTTCATATTCTCCCTGAGAGATGTCAACCACTATTATGGTTTGAACTACCTCCTTTACATTGGATACTGAATATCTATATTTCCAGTCCAAATCTTTCTCCTAAATTCCATACCCATACATCTAACTTATTCCTAAACATCTGCACTTAAAGGTCCCCACAGGGAATTCAAACACAACTTATCCAAACTCCAACCTACTACAGCCATTCCCTAGATATGTATTTGTATGTCTTCTGTAAAGTACCATTTCCAAGTTAAGTACAATATTTTACCTAAAACCTCATGGTGGAAATGATTGATACTATGGATGTGAGATTGAGTCTATGTGTTATGTAACCAGGAAGCATTCAAACCACATCTAGAGATTTAGAGTTCTAATTGTATGCAAGTGAAATATTTATGGGTAGATCAAGGAAGCCTTTGCTCTCAGCCCTCAATTTTATCTATAATTTTGATAATCAGGTAATTAATGACAGTATGCCAAACTTTCCGTTATAAGTATATAGAGAAAATTTTTTAAAAACATTACCCTCCAAGCCATTTGCATCTACAAATGAAAATCATCAACCAGCAACCATTATCTAATAAATTTAACCAAGATGATCACATTTCAGAGGCAAAACATAGAATTAAAACTATGTAGTACAATCTCCAAACACAAGAGAAAGTGTGACATGGGCAAAACATACCCCATTCTAAATAAATTTTAAGTAAATAATACACATACAATATGGACTCGTGGAAAGAACACTGAAGTTGAAAAATGATGACCTGGGTCCAAATTTTACTTCTACTTAATTGTTTGGCTTCAAGTAAGTTAATAATATTGAACACATATTGAGCTCTTACTACTACTACAATATCTGCTATTTACTTTTCTAATAGTTTAACATTCTGCAGGTTTCATGACAATCCTACAAAACAGCCACCTTCATGGTCTCAGTTTCTAGATGAAGAAACAGGAATGCAGAAATAATTTATTCAAGATCACAGTTTGTAGCTGACAGTCATGTTTCAAACCCAGGCTGTTTACTTCCAGGGCCCACACTGTGTTTTGAGGATTTGCTGTTTATAAAATTGGGGTTTCATATCTCAAATAGGGGCTTAAGATTGCACATGAAAATGGCTTTTTAGGGATTTTAAAGTGCTATGATGTGAGATATAAAATTATTAGTCTAATAAATTAATAAACTCCAAGAAGTGGTTTCTTTCTTTAGTCAGAGTTTGTACTGCATCACTCCCTAAATGGATCTGAGAAGCTATTTCCTTGCTGTAGTGGATTCTCTGATTTGCATTTCATTGTTGAGTCTTAAGAATTACTCTGCAGGGACCTTGAAGATAACATTAAAAGTCCACTGGAATTCAGGGGCAAGCTCTTAGGCATCCTGGCAAATATTTTTATAGTAGTTCACTGTAGAAAAAACTTACTACAACTCAAAACCTATCTGCATTCTTCACCAATTAATAGATAAATTTCCATCTGTCATCCTTAAGAGGAAATATATGTGATTGGCTCTCTTTTAAAAATACAATTCTAGGGAAGTCAAATTTTAATGCCACTTAACAAAGGCACTTACCCATAAGAAAAATTTTGTCCAAAATTTGAATCCACTATAGTGTACACTGTACTTACATTCTTTCATTTATTCATTCATCCATTCGACAAACTTTATTGAGTACCATGCAGGCCACTGCATTAGATGCTGCAGATGCAGTGATGAGACAGATAAGATTATTGTCCTCACAGGGTTTACTATCCATTGGGGAGAATTTTTTCCACAAAAAAATTATAATACAACATGATAAGTAGAGTATGCTCTAGGAGGACATGGGAGAAGCAACGAGATATATCTCATGTGACACATATATGAAAGGCCATGCTAACACATTTTGTATGACACAGAAAAACACATCAGCTTTTTAATATTTTTTTTTGCCTTGCAAGCTAAATATTAAGATATCAGCTAATTCCAAGGGCTGGCTGAATATAGAACTAGGTGTAGCTCACTGTTATTTGCATAATAATGACAATTATTTAAATGACAATTCATCATGGTATTACAGATCATCTCTTTGGAAGATATTGTTGGCTCACTGACTATTTAAAATCATTTACTGGTGCAAAACAGAATGGGGTTTTCTTTTTGGTAACAGGAACGGAATTGGTCTTCCAGTGCCTCAGTTAGGAACTTTGTCTCATGCCCTTTTCATGTCTTTCTCTTGTTCTATTTGATCCAGCAAATACTAATTAGAAGCATAATATGTGTGCAAAGGGTTAACAAAATCTTTTCCCTTTCTCCCTTGGAATTTGACATTCAATTCACTTTCTAGATCTGTTACCTTGGCAACCTGATAGAGGGGGTATGTCAACTAAGTTACTCGGCAGCATTGCTTATGGTAAAAATAATCTTTGCTTAGTTCATTGTATCTGGAGTGAGAGACACTATAAATGAATGATAAATACCTGATGGGGATCCCACAGTTTTAGACTCCTGGAACTGATCATGTCTTTTATAAAGACCATAGAAGCCCTGCCTAGGGAGCTGGTACAAGAGATACTGGCTCCTATGGAATAGAGGGCTTTTAAGCCAGGGGAACTTTTCTACCTGCTCTGAGACTCATTCTTTCAAACCTGAGATGTCACCTAGGAAACCAAAGTTGACAGCTCTTGGACTGCCATACTGACTTCAGGAACTACTGCGAGGGCTAGCCTCATGCAAAAGCAATACCTGATGTCGCCCTGCTGGCCAGCTGGGGTTCCTGTCCCACGTCCTTCTAAGTGAGTTTGATGCATGTGTGACTTATGGTCATCTTGTGAGTCTGATTCTTTAATAGAACCTAAAAAGACCCCTGGCCTTGCCTTCTGAGTTTACAGTAGAGTAATAGTAGATAATAGAACAATACATAAATAATTAATAAACATGCCAGGAAGATGTTTATGATTGCCCTTTTTAACACACCTCGTGACTGGACTCATACTGCATGTGGCACCTAATACAATAACCATATGCCTGGCATAAAATAGAAACTGAAGAATGTTTTGTTGAATAAATGAATAAATAAATAAATAAATGAGTGAATGAATTAATGATTCTCACCAATACAGTAAATGATAGAAACTAGAGCCTCGGCTCTCAAGTCACATTTGATACTAACCCAGCTTTCCAGTTGCCCCAACTCTACTCTCTCCCTGATTTTGAATCAAGTTGTTGCTCCTCTGCCTGACATGTTGCACTAGGTAACGTCAACCTCCACCTCTATATCTCCCCTCCAACTTTCTCCAATTTGCCCTGTGTCCAGGAGGCTGACTAGCATGCACTTCATTCACTGCCTTGCCCTGTAGCTTCCTACTGAGCCACTAAGGAGCACCACAGAGATTGGAGGGAGGGTAAAACAGGAGGTTGGGGTATTTGTTTCTCCAGCTCCCTCCTTATGGAGTGCGTCATAAGGAGGCCATCACCGTAGCCATCACAGGGTGGCTGTAAAGGTCACAGCAACTGTGAAGCTACCACTGTAAGGGTCACATCTCCAGGTTTCAGGAGCCACTATTCCCTACACCCTTTAGGCGTAGCTTCCTGCTGTTGCTTTCCTCAGGGGATCACACTATCCCCTGTTATTTCTCTACACGCTGTCCACATGTTTGTTAGTCCCTTCATTAAAGATTCCTCAGATTACCGAATGTGAGTATGCTGTCTTGCAGGACTCTAATACACTGTTGCTTCTGCTATCTTTCAGATCTCTTACAATAATTTTCTGGCTCCTAATGTGTCCACCTGTTTCAGCCACCAGCCATGATCTACCTTGAGTGCTCCTATTTTTCCAAACTTGGTCTAATCTAGCTGTAATCACCTCTAAGCCTTGATGTTTACTTACCCAATCCCCCAAAACCTTGTTATATTTTTCTGGATCCAAACTAACTGCCTGTGCCCTTGTAGCCACTGCCACTTATATTTTGTCATGACAAATAGGGATTAATTTTTGCTTTGAAGACATAGCTGGATATAGTTGAAAGAGCAAGGACTTTAGATCTAGACAAATGAGGGTTTGAATTTTAATTGTAGCACTTCACTGATGTCTGAGCAAGTCAGCAAAACTATCTGGAAATCAGAGAGAACAAGACCTATCCTGCAAGGTTTTAATAAACACTAAAGCTGATATACATTGATGTTGGAATTTAATATACACTGAAAAAAAGTGGTAGATTATATTATTATTGACAACACAGTTATAAACCAAGAGCTACTAGAAAGCACGTTCCAACAAAGGGATCATTTCCAAAGGTCCATTCAACTATATAAATTCTGTTTAGCTGCAGAAATCTTTCATTCTCTATTTCTCTCACATAAACTCACAATATCAAATGATCATAATTACTAATTATGATTGTTGCTTAGAGATAAATATTCTATTGTTTCTAGTTGCTCCAGACATAAACAGCAGAAAAGTTATGTGTTCAAGACTTCTATTTCTTGTTTACAATAAAAAGTGTTTTAACTTAGAAATTTGAAGTTAATAAGAAATGCCATATTTTCCTCTATCAGTGCAACATATTAAGACAGCCTTCATAGTGTATGATTTTCCTTTAACATTAAAGCTATTTTTTTGTAGAGTTGCCAAGATATTTGACATAGTTCCCAGTGCAAATTAAGAATATGGTCTTTCAAAGTACAAACATTCAAAGAGTAAAACACTTTCTAAGCCAAATGAGTTTCACACCACACAAGAACATGAAGAGACGAGATACTTCTGTTTAGCTTGGTATGCATTAGAAAAATCTTTTAAAAGCCCCACTAACTGAATCAGCCTTAAATTCAGAATAGCTGGTAGGTTGTGAATTATAATTTTAAGACTGCCAGAAGGACTTTTTAAAATCCTCTGCCCTTCATTCTAATCCCCTTCAATGATGTCTGAAACTCCTTTGGTACTGAAGAAAGAAGTCTATTCGCTCACATCTAGAAATAAATTTAAAATGCAAAAAGTTATTAAATGAACTTAAATGGATAGCTATATTTGCTTTTATTTTTCCTGATTCTGATAAAGAGTTACAGCAAGGAAGGAACTGAATAGTTGAGAGAAGGAGGCTGGGAACACTGAACACCAACATCACCTAATTCACATTTGTGCCTGAGGCTGGCCCTGCACCCAGCTCTTTAAGAGTTGAATAGAATTCCTTAATATGCTTCTTTCTTCTAAAATATGTCCCCTTCTCTCAGTTTTTGATGGCCACGGAATTTATATAGAGATTCTGAACCTGTTCAGAAGCATTCATTCATCCAACAGCCTAAAAACATGCTGTTATGAAGTCTGTGAATTAAAAGCCCCTACTAAACCCAAACGTGGCCTGCCAGTCTGTGGAACTCATGGGCCACCCCCTTGAGTATCCATTGATACAACTTGAAAAATGCATTGGCATTGGTGACAGAGAAAGGAACATGTATGGGTTGTTATTTCATTTTGTTTTGTTTTATTTCTGCTACATGGGCACTGAAGGAGAATAGATGTAAATAGATTAGGAGAATGCTTGAGTTCTCATTCAATCCCTTAGGATATCTGAAACGCAAATTGAGAGATACATTAGAGGCAGAAGCTGCAGAAACTTTTCAAGAAGGTTTTTTTTTTAATGCTGTCCACAAGCAGTGCTGTTTCAGTGTCAAGATGACAGCATGCCACCCAGAGTTGGGGCAAGGTTCATTACCCCTTCTGCATGAATGCCAGGCTTGCTCTGACCTTGAGGACTGATGGCTTCCTGAGCAGCAAGGGACAGCACCTTTAACTCAACATTTTCACATCTGACAATAGGGCTGCTTGGCAAGTAGAAAGATAGATAAAGGGAAGGTGGAAATTAAAAGAAAAAAAAGAACAATTGGCAGAAATAGAGAAATGTTATAAAAGAGTTGGCAGATTAGTTCAAGAGAATATGTGAGGAACTCTGGAATTTCCTTTAACACTGCCTAGGTGTACAAAACACCCAAGGAAAAGAGATGTTTGGTAAATGGAAGATGAGGTCCAGTTTAAGCAGGTACCAAGCTAAGAGCTGCCATGATGTGTGAAATAACATAGCATTGTAATGAGATCTTGAGCTCTGGAGTCAGTCCCTGGGTTCAAATGCTGGCCTAGCACTTATAGCTGTATGGCCTTGGGCAAGTTATTTAATAATCAATGCTTCAGTTTCCTCATCTGTAAAATGGACATCAAAATAGTCCTTACTTCAGAGTACTGCTGTGAGATTTCAAGAGTTCATACACGCATATAATTAGAATTGTAACAGCAATAATGACAAACATTTGAATTTGGTCGCATTTGTACTCACAGGCTAATGATGTAAGAGACATCTGGAAAAAGAGGTTAAGTAGCATCCTCTAAGCCTAATAGACATTTTCCTACTTTCTCTACCATCCTAAATCAATTAGAATTGCAACTGGCACACATCATATAAATATCCATTCAAATCATGTAAAAAATAACAAAAGACGCTTATTACTTGATTCCTGATTGACTAATGTGTCTTAAGATCTTGGTGAACCATAAATGAACCAGGATTTTGAGGAGTTTCATTCTGTTTGCAACTCTGAAATTCACTTAATCCTCTTGAATGTTTAATTGCTTTCTAAGTTTACAACTATACAGTCAGACCTAGACAACACAAAATACTAAAAACACAACAATGTAAAAGTAGTGTATTCCCCTCAAAGTATAAAAGTTTTCATTTCAACCCTGATCAAATCCATCTTTGGTGGTACGGGTGTGTATTTATGTACTGTATTTTCTTTATATCAGAGTTCAGATTTATGTGAGCAACCAAGTTGTTTGGACCATTTTAGTCTCCAACCCCAGGCTTCTATGCTGAGTATTAGATGAAACAAATTAACAGGTGTGTGATTCAAATGTAAATGGATGCAATCAGTTAGAAATGGATTCATAGCTACAAGATAAAGGCTGTCCTGAATGAAAAAGCTCATAGAAGTTACTATTTTAGTATAGATTTTTACCTCAAATGTTGTAATTTGCTTCTACTAAGATAAAATTGCCCTCTTTTGATTTTTGATAGGTAGACAAAAGAAAAATCCTAACAAAGTACAGTACCTGAATCAAAAGCCACATAAATGTAATTATTCGCATTATATCCTTTTCCTTCTTGCCAGTGTCTCAGGATGTTCTAAAATCTTAATTCTCTGAGTACTCTTATGAGCTACTTCTTTCCCTCAAGGAAGAGTCAGCCTCTTGGAGGTCTTCAAACACCATTTGCTTTGAGGCTTGCAGGACTAATCTCATCATGCCTCCACCTTCCCATCCCCCTCAGTCACCACTGGAAGTCCCAGTCTGCCAAAGTATCATTCTCTCAGGAAGGTTGATTCCCATACTGGACATGCCCTAATCTGTCCCCACTCTCCTATACCCTTCCACCTTGCCCTCTGGAATTCAATTTTTCATCAGCTAACTCCCCCTCCTGTGTCCTCAAATGATTTTTCACCTTCCTGCTATGACTGAAATCTGGCTTTCCCTTACAGTGCTCTCAAGTGGTAGCCATAGTTTGTTTCACACCCCAAGTTTCTCAAAGATTTCAAATAGAGTTAGTTTGCTCCTTCCTCTCCAGTGCTTTTTCCAAATATTTTTCCCCTTTGTCTTTCAAAATCTTAAATCATTTGAAGCCCATTTCATTAGACTTTATCATTCATTTCTTTTTGATGTCATGAATCCAACTCTCAGTCACTCTCTTATATTTATTAATGACCTTAACATTTAACTCATTGCCTTTCTCTCTTCCAACTGTTTTATCATCATTCTCAGTGACTTCAGCATCCACCAACAAATACTACGGCCTCTCAGTTCCTTGACTACCTTAGCTCCAATGACTTTTTTCCCACCAGTCTCACATGGCTCTACTCTAGAGGATTACCCTTCTTCAACAACTGTATAACTTCAAAATTTCAAATTCAAATTACTGCCTTTGAATCCAAACCACTCATCTGGTAATCCATATCAGTACTTTACCATCCTCACTCAGGATCTCCAATCCATTACCCCTCTACCATGCTTCATCTCCAACAGCCTCCCCCCAGTAATCCTGGTTCCCTCTTTATTCCACATCTCAACCATGGGCCAGCACTAGAATCACTCTATGATCGGATATGCTGACATACTGTATTTGAAGAGGAAAAGAAAGAGAGTAGAGTCAACAATGGCTCCAAGGTTAGGGAAAAATGGAGTTGCTATTTACTGAAACTGGAAAGACTCTTCCTTTATCGTATCTGCATGGAGAAACCCTGGCCCTTGTTAAACACAACTATCCAATTATTCTTGCTAGAACCTGAGCAAATGAACACTTCTGGAGAAAATCCTGACAATATTGATTAGTCTTACTTCAAATTTAAGTCCACATTTCTCAACATTGCCAGAAATAATCCATGATTCTTCCCTCAAAAATTCAATTCCCATTCTCCCAGATGACCTTCATTCCTTTTTCTTCTGAAATTTTCAAAAACCCCTTCTGCTCCACTCCCATCTGATAACTTTATGTCATAATTCAAGAAAACAGATGTGTTCAAGACCTACCTCATCTTTCCATCAAAAAGTCTTGCTCATCCTCTCTGCTTTTCCTTCTGCTCTACTGCAAGTAGCGTTGCTGCTCAGATTTCTGCCAACCCTTCCTCTTGCGCTCCAACACTGCCTCTAATATGCTCTCATTTTCTCAAAGGCTTTCTTTTACCAAGTTCTCATGCTCTGCTGAATCCTTTCACCAGCATACAAATGTGTGTTAATATTATCCAACTTAAAAATAGAATGAAACAAAAGCTTCTGTTGAACTCATGTCCCCTTCTAGCTATCATCCCATTTCTCTGTGTGCTTTCACACAAAACTTCTTGAAAGTCTACATTTGTTGAGTTCAAATCCCTTTTCTCCTTTTCTCTTGAACCCATACCTGTTAGGCTTTTGCCCTTACTACCCACTGAAACAGATCTTGTCCAGTTTTAATGACTCTATGTTGCCAAATCTAATGGTCAAATGCCAGACCCTAAATATGCCTGACCTATCAGCATCATTTGAAACAATTGACCATTCTCTCCTTCTTGAAAGAATTTTTTCACTTGGCTTCTTAGTTCTCTGCCTAACTGGTCTCTCCTCAGTCTCCTCATCTCCTGACTTGCAAATGTTGAAGTGCCCACACATCAGTCCTCAGATATTTCCTCTCCTCCTTTCCTTCCCTGAGGTATCTCTTTTGTGTCTTCTTTAAATATCATCTAATACTGACCACTCCCAAATTTGTATCTATAGGTTAAGTCAGGATTTCTCCACTGAAATCTAGTATATGTGTATGCGTGTGTGTGTGTGTGTGTATGTGTGTGTTTGCATGCACACACTCCACATCACCATCTATATGTCTAACCGATGTCTCAAAATTAAAATGCCCCAAACTGAATATTGGTTTTCCTTTTAAAAACCTGCCCATCCTGAGGTCTTCCCCCATTTCAGTAAATATCAATTCCATCCTTCCAAAACCTTGCAGTCATCACTGATTCTTCTCTTTTATTTCAATATCCCAAATGCAGTCTGTCAGCAAATACTATCCACTATGCTTTCCACAACTCAATCACCTTTCATCACCCTCACTACTACATCCTAACCCTAAACACCAATATTTTAGGCCTAAATGATCAAAATAGCCTCCTAAGTAGTCTCTCTACCCCAGTTCTTGTCTCCTCAGGCACTACATACAACAGAACTAAAGAGGTGCTTTTAAAAACATATGCATTCCTCTGTTCAAAACCCACCATTGGCTTCTCACTCAGAATATAAGGCAAATTCCTTACAATGTCCACAATCTTCTACACCATAGGGTGCCCTGCCTCTCTTGGCAACATCTGCTACTACTCTCCCATCCCCAGTTCACTCCACACAGACCTCTGTGCTGTTTCTCTAATAATCCAAACACAACCTGTTTCATGGCCTTTGTATTTTCTGTTCCCTCTACCTGAAACTCTTTTCCCTAGATATCCACATGGCTGGTACCCTCACTTTCTTAAAACTTCACTTTGTTAATAAGGTCAGGTAGAGAACAAACATATGGACATCAAGAGGGGAAAGTGGGTGGGCTGGCGTGGGATGAATTGGGAGATTGGGATTGACATATATACATTAATATGTATAAAATAGATGATGAATAAGGAAAAAATATCAAATTGTACACTTTAAATATATGCAGTTTACTGTATGTCAATTATATCTCAATAAAACTCTTTTTAACAGAAAAAAAAAAAGCTCAAGTGGAAAAACTGTAGAAAAAAAAAAGGTCAAATCTCACCTTATTAAAATGGCCTTCCATGACCACACCAAAAAAACCGCAAGGCTAACTCCACCTTCAGCACTCTCATCCCCCTTCTGTTTTTATATTTATCCATATTTATCAACATCTAGCAATGTAAGCTCTATGGAGGTGAGTATTTTATTTCTGGCTGTTTTCCCAGCATCTAGAACAGTGGATGGAACATATGACGTGCTTGGAAAATATTTATTGAAATTAATTCATTGAAACAACAACATAGCCAAAATAGAACCATTCACACACACACACACACACACTACTCCATTCACCAAAATTTTGCCATCTCTCTAAATAGCTCCATTATTTCCCCGAATTGCTCAAGTGAAAAGCCTGTGTTGTCATCTTTGATCCTGTCTTCCCCACATACCCCAAGTACAATTTTTCAAGAAGTCATGCCCACTCTACCACAAAATCGATCCCACATTAGGCCATTTTCTCACCATCTTTACTGCCACAATTCTATCCTAAGCCTTTAGGAACTTCCACCTGAACTACTGCAACAGCTTTCTGCCCTAGTCTTGATGTCCAAACAGCAGCCAAAGTGACAGCTCTGAAGCATAAGTCAGAGCACATCCCTTCCCCACCTCTCTGGCTTCCCATTACAGCCGGAATAAAATCTGAAGTCCTTACAGCATCCCACAGGCTCTGCGCTAAAGCCTTGGCTGCTTCTCAGGTCTCCTGTCCCTCCGTCCTCTACTACTTACTCCACTGCAGTCATGCTGTCCTTCTTTCCCTCTCTTGAATGTGCAAAGCTCAACTCCACCTTTGTTTATTTGCTTTTGATGTTTCTTGTCCTTGAAATATTCTTTCCTTAGGTCTTCATTATGGCTGCCTCCACCTTACTGGTCTTAAATAAAATATCACATCCTCCCACATGCCTTCCCTGCCAGCTCTCGCCAGAGTTACTGACCCATCCCTCCCATTTTCTATACATTACCCAACTTTTTAATGCTTCATAGAACTCATCAGTATGTGAATGAATAAATTACACATAATTGTCTCCTCTACTCTCTTATTCCCAGTAGAATGTAAACTCTCTGAGGGACGTGAGTACTTCTATGTTGCTCTACATTATATTTGCAGTGTTCACAATAGTGCATGGTACATGATCTTATACATACAGTGCTGATTTAATTACTGGCTTCATAATGTCTCCCAACATTCATTAAATGGCTAAAATGCACCTTTTTCTGTTCAAAATTTGAGGCTATACAAATGTGAAAGTAATAAAATACATATACTATAAGATAAAAAGATAAGCAAACAAATTTTTGCAATGCAATGTGACATGCTCTGCATTTCTCTCCACACTTCCTATATATAAACTACATAAATTATTTGAACCCACTAGTCTGTTAGGGTGAGCTATTAGGCTGTGTAGTGAGTACATCGCCCTGTCATTATGACGTATGCCTGAACTACTTAATGTTTTTGGTTCCTGTCCTTTTGACAAATTCAACTTTCTCTTTGCTTCAAATTTCTTCCAGTTAATTCAAGTTCCGTTTTCTAAAATCTTCCCTTTTTATCACCATGACAACCTCACCGCACTCCTCAAGCTCTTCCTCTCACTCCCTAGGTCTTAATAATTCAATTCAGAAAGTGCTTGAGTGCCCACGAGCACATTGAGTCTGTACATCTTCTCTCAGCACTCAAGGCTCCACATCTCTATTCCTACTCTCTTGCCTCTATGCAGCCCATTTATTAATTCATATTCTTTTTCTTCCATGTGTCTACTATTCGGAGAGCACTTCCACTTCACATACTACATTCCCTACTACCACCTGCTCAGCTAAACCCAGCCTCAGTCTGATTCATAATAAAATCCTAGATAACAACATACAGATTATAAGAAAGCAATTAAGCCTCATGCTAATACAAGTTGCTATGACAAAAAAAATCAATATTTGGCATCCTTAAGGTCATATAAGAACAAGGTTATGGTACAGCAGTGGTAAAAATATTTAATAAGAAAATTATAATTAAAAGATATTTCTACAGTGAGCTAGCCCAAACTTAAAAATTTTAAAGTAAAATATGTAACTCTGAAGCTGTTTTCTGAATAACTGCATATTGTAATTCAAAGATCATGAAAAGCATTATGAAGATATTATATCAATTTATGAGAAAGTTTAAATTTTAAATAAGAAAAATGTAGATATTATGATAAAATTTTTCTAGAAAATAAAAATATTTTAAAAGCATCACATGGGCCAATTTATTATAGCATCCATTTAGACACAGAAATGGAATGCAAACTTTTAATATGTTCTAATTTCAACTAGAAATTTGGGATGTTAAAATGAAGAGATTAATTTGACTTTGGATACTCAACATTTTCATATATTTCTTAGGAGATAATTTATATTTACTTTTTGCCTAAAACAAGAAAAAATGAAGGAAAGCGGGAGATGAACAAAAATAAGAGAGCACTATTGTGAAAAGTGGAGCATGCCACTGTAAATTCTGCAGTTGCAATTAAAATTTAGGTAACTAGAATGATGTAATCAGTAGAATATGGGAACGCTAATTAAAACTTTCTTAAATCCAGATAGTTGTAAAATACATGAAATTAAGGGGGGAAAGCTAGGTCCTAAGAAGTCCCAAAGGCTTAATTCCTTGACCGATACTGATAAAACAATAGAAGATAAATCAAATGCCTTCTATGTGCCTTTGACTTTAAGACCAAGATGTTATTCACACTTACTCCTTTGACCCATTTTCTTATACCATTTAGGAAACACTATAATAATTAAGAATTAAAATCTCAGTTGAGATAAGATTGACAGATAGTGAGATGCATAAACCTTAAGTGCATAATTTGATGATTTCTGATACATATTTACACCCTGCAACCACCATTCTAATAAAAATATAGAACATCTCTATCATCCCATAAAGTTCCTTCACGTCACTTCTAGGCTGTCCCCACACCTCATCAGCAACCACTATCTTGAATTCTCTCACCATAGAGTAGTTTTGTCTGTTCTTGCATTTCATAAAATGGAAACATGTAGTGTATAATCTTTTGTGCCTGACAGATATTTCTCAGAATTATGTTTTTAAGATCCATGCATGTTGTGATATGCATAAATAGTTGATTCTTTTTTATTAATCAGTAATACTCCTCTGAATGAGTCTACAGTTTGTTTATCCACTCAGCCTTTGTTGAAATTCCTGAGTTGTTTCCAGTTTGGAGCAATTCTGAATAAATTTGCTTTGAACATTCCCATAAAAGTCTTTTTATGGAAAAATGCTTCTATGTCTCTTAGCTAAATGAATATCTAGGAGCAGAATTACTGGTTAATAGACAGGTATGTGTTAACTTTTTAAGAAACTGCCAAATTGCTTTTCAAAGAGATTGTTCCATTTTGTCCTCCCACTGGCCTCACATACCACCATTCTGTGTAGTCAGCTTTTCAATGGTAGGCATTCCAGCAAGCATAATACGGTACTTCATTATGATTTTAATTTGCATTTTCCTGATGACTAACAATGTTGACATCTTTTCAAGTGCTTTTTGGCTCCGCCTATATCTTCTTTTGTGACGTGTCTGTTCAAATCCAAATTCTTCAACTGACCTGTTTGTCATTTTATTATTGATTCATAGGAATTTTTTAAAATATATTCTGGGAACGAGTCCTTTGTCAGATTTTGTATTGCAAATGTTTCCTCCCAGCATGTGGCTTACTTACCTTTTCATTTTTCTAGCAATTGTTTATGAGCAAGCAGAATTTATCCTCTTATTTTTACCATATTTTTCTTTTTATAATTAATGCTTTTTGGTACCTATCTAAGAAGTATTGCTTACCACAAGTGTAAAATATATTTCTCAAATTTTTTCCAGAAGTTTTATGGCTTTAGAGTATATGTTTAAGTCTAAAATCCATCTCAAGTTAATTTCTGTATAATGTGAAATAGAGCTTGAGATTTATTTTTTCATACATTTATACTCATTATTAAATTTTAAGTTAAAATTTTTGGTGAAAAACATAAAAACACATATACCTAACATCAGTACTTAAATTTCTTTCCCTTTTACATTTTGCCAGGCTTCTTTTTACTATTGTTGTTGCTTTTAATGTAGCTCATGTCTATACAAGAATAATCCAAATAGAAGTAGGCTAAAATGGTTCACAGGTCTAGGGAGGGCAAACCACTTTTGCCATTTGCTTCTGGCTAAATTCCACCTTTTCTGAGGGTATTTGCTGGATGGCTCAAGCTTAGGAGGTTACTTAGGAGGTCCCACACATCCTGGGGTCAACACACATACTGAACGAACTACATCATCCTCTGCTCTTATGAAACGCACTGACATTGACAAATGATGTGATCTTCTACCCAGAAACCTACTTTAGCAGCCAAAATACACAGTTGCCTCCTGACAGTGGGTCTATGGCAACTCCCAGATCTCGTTTTAATAAAGATAACTCAATGCTATTTTGCAGGGATTTTTTAAATTCTACAAAATAAAATAACTAAGTAAAACCTAACACTTCAATATATCCAATAATGGAATCTCATTATTTTACTAAAATATTTTTAAATCTGCCATTTCTATTTACTATAAGGTACACACCAGCTTTCTCGCCTTAGGACAACCACAGCTCCACTGTAATAAAAAGAAAATAAAAGTTGTATGAGCAAAAAATTAGCTTGCCCAAGCCCAAACAAAAGTAAGACAGTTGTTCTGAGGAGTTAACAAAGCCAAGATATAAGCTGCACCTAATAGCAAAGTCCAAAAAATTCTCAAAGTAACAGTTCACATTTCATCCTTTTCCAAAATCCCTTTAATAAAGCCAACCAATGGAAAAGAGTTAACATGTTTCACTTGTACTTTTATAGCACAGATATTAACTTGTTCAAGGTCATGAAGTCATTTAAGTATTTGAGAAGAAACTAACACAATCTTGTAGTAATGTCTATGACATCCAGAGAATTTGACTTACTGCCAAGAGTCACCAAGTCTGACACTCCGAGCAATCAGATATCAATGTTGTATAAAAGTTTTTGCCTTCATCATATTTGATTTTGACACAGCACTAAAGTATTTCAAAATAGGGACCTAATTTATACTTTCTGTGATTTTTACATAAAACTCAAATACCTGGTACAAAGTGTTATATTCAAAGACAGAAAAGACAGCAACCAAAAGTAATTAAAAGTAATTCCAATTGCTAGTTGTACCTCTTGAAAAATGTTAAAGGGGATCCAATTTGTTCGTATAACTCATTTCTTTAAAATCTTCTCTTTTTTTCTCATTCCTGTTGATTTCCCATTTTCCTCACTCCTTAACCCTCTCCACTCTTACTTTCCATCTTTTCCCTAAACCTCCTTCCCTGTCTTGCTGTCTCTTGGTGGGACTTTCTCTTTCCTTTCCCTACTTCCTTGTTATTCCCTGCTATTCTCTTTTTTACTCGAGACTACTTCTTCATGCAGATACTCACCCCTAATTCTATTGTTCAGCCTCTAAAAATGATGCCAATCTGCATAGTAAATTGGTTAGGCAGGGGAAGAGAGAAAAAAACGTGTCTCCTCACACCTTAACATTTTCTGTTCCTGTTACATACACATCACCTCTCTTCAAGAAGTCTCAAGGTATTTTGATGTACTCAGCATTCCAGTGCACCTCCAGCTAGTAGTTATCTGTCAGTCAGACTTGACAGAAAGACTGAGGTTAAGCAATTTTCTCAATTAAATTGAGGATAATAAGGAATTTTGCTTAGGGCTCTGTCTCCCAAATTAAAACACTTTCCCAGCGTACACCAAGCCTCTCTAAGGCTTTACATGTACAGACACATCTTACTCATTTTCAAAACTGCTTTTATTGGCATTATAAACTTTCTCCACTTTTCTGAA
This sequence comes from Hippopotamus amphibius kiboko, assembly GCF_030028045.1. Classification (NCBI taxonomy): domain Eukaryota; kingdom Metazoa; phylum Chordata; class Mammalia; order Artiodactyla; family Hippopotamidae; genus Hippopotamus; species Hippopotamus amphibius. Next base: position 56,381,626 of record NC_080188.1, read on the forward strand.
ACAAAGAATCTTGATTAAAACAAAGAAAATTAAACTAATGGCAATCATTTTGTGCAGTCCATACGTGAACATACACAAGTTTTTTCACAAAATAAATGTAAAATTCTGATCATGATGGATTGTTAAAGAAATCACTTCCAATTACACTGTCTGATAAATAAAAATATAAAAACCCTTAGCTCCATATCTATTAGAGAAAAAAGAGTCTAGCTAATTTTGTGTAAAACATAGAGATGTTAGGTGTTCCCTTGCTAGAATATAAAGAAAGTCACAACTTAAAATTATCTATGTAATTTTTCAGAGAAGATAAAAGTGAAATCTATGACAAGGAAATGATATAGTCTACATCTAATGAGTGACTCCATATACTTAATTTTACATGGTCCATACTGGGAACATCACACTTAAAATTACATTTTATCAGATGTGGAAGACTCAAAGGACACAAAATACCGGAGAATGTTTCACCATCTTATGAAAGGCCCCCATAGTGCTACATCTGCCCAGGCCTAAAAGATCCTGAAGTCAAATATGATTTTACTACCTCTAGAAAAGATGTATGAGAGTAGAAATGTAGAATTCTACATTGATGCTTTAGTTTCCAAGATGTAAAGATATATGAATTTTAACTAAAAATCCATCCCCTTCAGGAAATTCTCTATGATAAGGTTAAAGCATTTTCCAACTTAATTTCAACTTTCCTAGTACTTTATTCATATTTGATTTGGCATTTAAATGTGGCTGGTACTCAAGGCCTGTTTGACTTCTTCAATGTAAAACAAGCCTATCCGCTATATGTGTACAGGTTTGTTCAATGAGTATTATAACACCGAAAATACACTTTTGGTATTTATTTTCATGAAATATTTTTTAAGTGGAAGTCTGAGAAGTGTGAACATTTCTGATAGAAATTTTGTGTCCTATATTAAAACTCTTTGTAAAAGTTTTTCCACTCTTTTGTTGAGTTTATTTAATTAATTTATATTTTTCCATAACCAATGGTCTTCTGGTTCCTCAAGATTACCAGGCAATGTTTCTATATTTTCCTAGTACCTGTCTCTATTATTCCATTTCCCACCCAACAGTTATTTCAAACTAATCTCATCCTTTTCAAACCTTATGCCCTTTCCCACAACTCTTAATTCTTAGAAAATAATGTCATATCCTCATTCACAGAGAATATAGAATTTACCTGTACAAAAGTATAAACTGCTACAACAAAGGAGCCCTGAAACCCAGTATTTCAATAAGAAAAATATTTATTTGCTTCTCACATAACACGCAAAGGTAAATAGGCAAGCAGTCTAGGTTTTGCTCAGGATGACAGCAGGGACCCCAAACGTTGGCTCATGCCCTCATGTGACAAAAATGTGCTTTTCATCAGTGTCCAAGACTGACTTCCACTTCAGCCAGGTGAGTAGAAAGGGCAACTGGGGCAAGCCACTTTATCTCTCCCAGAAGATGCACACATCATTCCATTCACATCCCATTGGCCCAAATATGATCACAGAACCACACTTAGCTACAAGGGAGGCCATGTGCCTAGCTAAAATTCCAGGGGATTCTATTACTAATAAAAATAAAAGGAAAATTAATACCAGAGGCAATTTAGCATCCATCAAACCAACAGACAGGAATTTTTCAAATTAGCTCCACAAATCATAACTCTAACCCTAACTATAAACAACAAAAAATGCACCTGGAGTCACACACTTTCCTTCTGATGCCCTTTGGTTAGTAGAGAATCTAACCATCCTCCTTTCATCTTGCATCTATCATTTCATTTTCCAGGTGCCTTCCTCTATCATTTATTCTCTTCTGCAACTTCAAATACTCTGCGGGCTCCTTCTCAACAGAATTATGTGTTTAGATCTCTTCTGTTTTCATTCTTCAATTTCCTTGAGCTATTTTCTTCTATAACCCCCTTCATAAACTTAAATTCTTGAAACATTCCTCTAAAGTAGAAAGACATGCTGTTCTGTGAACTGACTTCATCAGAATCACCTTGGGAACACTCTAAAAATTCAGATACCTGGGTATTATCTTAGGGGAAGTCAATTCAGTAAACCTAGCATGGCATAGAATCCATAGTTTTTAAGCCCCCAGATGATCTTAATGCACCCGCTTTAGAAAACCCTAGTATGCTCTTCATCTGTACTTCCTCACTTCCTATTTGCACACCCAGTTCTGTTTCCATCTTTACTAGTCCACTTGGGAGATTATGAAAATTACATCTCCATCTACCTATTTGGATGGGCTAAAAAACCACATGTCAATCTTGACTCCTCTTTCTCCTTTTGCCCACCCACCACACTAACCATTACTCATCAATATCTCCTCTGTTGCTAACGATAACATGTATTGATTGATGAGAACGTTTACTGGTTGAAACACTTTATGTATACTGACTCTGTTATTCCTCTTAATAACCCAAAGTGTCTGATACTATCATTAACACCAATTTTTAAATGAGACACTGATAGCCAGAGAGACTAGGATGGTTCAGTATCACAGTGCTAGTTAAGGGGCAAGCACCAGGATTTGGACTGAAAGTCTGGTTCCTAGTCTATGGTCTTAACTCTCAGTCATTAAACCACTCCCTTATTCCTTAAAAATCTCTACAAATTGCTCAGATCTCATCAACATAGTCTGGACCACATCATCTGTCTCCTTGGTTTAATAGAATGGCCTCTAACTAGTCTCTAAGCCTCAACTCTGTCTTCTCCAACCAGAGATGTGCTCATATCACATCACTAGAGAACCTGCATATATCAGCTCATTAGAGCAAACTCTTATGTCCATCCCTTCTCACCTACACATTCAGCGACATCATTGATGGCTTTCAGATCAGCATAGTGCAAATACTTACACCACAGAAGTGGGCAAACACCACAAATCAGGGATTTTGTTCCCCTGGAGAGTCAGTTTTTAAACATTTGTTAGCATACCACTGTCTCCAATCTATGTTCATATACCCATCAAAGACTTTGTAATTCACAGGGCTAATTATGATCATGTAATCAACTTCTCAAACTTTATCAATCTGGGATAGTTGGTGCTTTTATGTGCTCTTAGAAGGCCTTGAACTTCATCACCCTAGCACTTACCACACTGTACTTCAATGATCTGTTTACTTTATCCCCCATTAGAGTGTTTGAGGATAGAAAGTGTTTCTTTCATTGTGGTCCTACCACCTAAAACAATGCCTGACACATAATCAGTGATTAAAAACTGTTTGGGGTATAAATGAAAATAATGAAATAACAAAAAAAGATCTCCCACCAAATATTTGCCAGTCCTCACACTACTCCTCTTAGTGACAGCCTTGTTACCGTTTACTTCTCAGTTTACAAACCATACATTCCAGGACTATGGATTAGACAGGCTATCCATCCCCCACATCACACCATTTAAAAGTCAGCAATAAACTTGACGAAGCTCTTAAATATTAGAAATATCTACCATCATCAAAGTCACTGAAAATGCTCTTTTGCATTTTATTTGCTCACATTATACAAAGTTCGGCTTGTAACAGAATTGCAGCCTCAGCTTCCACCTTACAAAAGTCTTCTGGGAAAGAAAATAGTTCTTGACAGCTAGCTTCTGTAGCTGGAGAAATGCCACAAAAAATCTGAATATGCTGCTCTTCCTTAAAATAAAACCCTCTCTCATTCATGTAATTAGTGTTGCTTTGGAAGCATTATTTCCATGGATAAGCACAGCATAATTAATGCAATGTACAAACTCCATCTCTAACTAGAATTCTAACATAATCTATCCCTAAGTTCTATCCCCAAAGAAACTTGATGAAAGTTAAATATTTTTAATTTATTTACCCCCAAAACAACTATTGTGTTTAGAATAGCTTACCTCATTATTTCAGGGCCTCTTTTTTTTTCAAGTGGTAATACTTTGACTAACTTCATTTTTATCTCATATTCAAATACTACCTTAACTCGCAATCACTATCTTAATTTAGATGCCTTTACTGATATAATCTATCCAAATCTTAAATCATTTTTGAAAAACAAAAATATACTGGTCATCTACTGTGTGCTCAGCCCTGTTTTAGGCATTGAAAACCAGAAATAAAGAGATCTAGAAGATTCCTCCCTTAGGTAGTTTATATTATAGTAAGGAAGAAAGACAGTAAATAAACAAACTAAGTACTTTCAGAGAGTAGTAGGTGTTATAAGAAAAATGGAGATGGGTGATGAAATGGCAAATGTGCCAGGTCAAGGGGAGGGCAGGACAGGGTAGGCTATTTTAGATAGGATAATCAGACAAGGTCTTTCCGAAGGGATGACATATAAATTCAGATGGGAAAAAAGCCAGCCAAGTATATATTGGAGGGGAAAGTATTCCAGGCAGAAAGAGTACAACAGCAAACTCAAATTCCCTGAGAAAGAAATGAGGATAGCATGTTTGACTGGTGGAAAAAAACTCAGTAACAGTAGGAGAATAGTGTTTTAAATCACATGGTCTTCCAGCATACTTAATTTTATTTTCTTTAAGAAAGTACATAGTTATAATGTTAATGATAAGCTTATCAAGCTCCCAGCGTGAACTCCCTGTACACCAAGCTGGGAAGAGATGTGCAGTGGCACACCATTATAGACTATTTCAACAGACAGATAACCTCAAGAACATAAATAACACAATAGTAATAATAAGGAGTAATTTTAGGAAATGATGTCTTGAGTTTTAATGTATCATAGTTTTTAATAGTACTTATTTGTGAGTTTATACAATTTAAATTTTAATAAGGGCTGTGTTTAATAACTGAGTGATAAAACTCCTTAGAATTTAACAATTGGTTCTTAGAAGCTGGTATAAGTCAGCTCCAGCACACCACTACTGCACACTCTCTCTGAATAAGAGCTCTGACCAGAAACCTGAAATGATCTATAGGAACATTTAATTTTATGTCCAGCTCCCTACTGCCAAATGGCTTTTCCCACCTCCCCATCACCTACCTGAAAACAAAAAAGCAAAAGCAAAAACAAAAGCAATAGGAAATGTAAATAATGGTTTGTAGATATATCATTTGTAACATATCCTGGTACATAAACTGAGTTATTTTTAATTTTTAAGATTTCTCATATATTAATGCTAAGATTAAAAGCCAATTTTCCAGGATACTATACTAACTCTTGGCAGTAACAAACTAATAAAATTGTTTAAAAGGAATCATATGACAAGTTGAAATTTAATAATAAGATTACTAATATACTTTTAAAAGTACTTAAGCATTGATATAAAAGCTGATGAGTATGTTATTAGATGGCTAAGCAGAGTGTAACTTTTAAAAATGCTAACTTTTTTTTGCAAAAACAAAGTACACCAGAATGGGATGCTGAATATTCTAAGTTGATAAATATGAGAGCATTGCTAGAATGGTAGCATACTAAATACTGGCTTATAATGAGTATGTAATTTTATTTTTTCTACTTTCAGCCACACCTTCACTATCACTCATCTAAATTTAATTTTGTAGCAAACAGTTTACCAAACACTGAAAATTTTTACTACCTGTTGGACACCTGGAGCAGAGGTTACCATTTATTTTGAAGAGGAAACAAACACACACAAACAACATGTAATACTGCCCCTAAGATGCAAAAAATTAAGGAGGGCTTACAGATTGGTTCTCTAACACAAGAAAAATTTATATATGTATAAATTTATTATATATATTAAACACAAAAGTATAAAATTATGATGGTTTTTAAGTAGCTACTTCAATTACAAGAAAACATACAACTTACAAAAGATCATGGGCTTACACAGGGATGATTACAAAATGATTTTCGTTAGGAATAATTTGTCTACATCCCTATTTTGGCACATGTTTTACTCATATCAAAAGACAGATGCACATTTTACGTATGGAGGATTGTTTTAATGAGCTCTACATAGTATCATAAAACCTAGACTAATAGCCAAATTTGCCTGAAGGCCTTACTAACAAATGTAGCTTTCAAGAACAGCAAAAGAAATGGCTTGGATATTCATTAAATGGACAGAATTGACTACAATTCACTAACTCCCTAGTGTGGTTCTACATTTTGTCTCAGAATAAGGATTGCCTTTGGCTATGGCATCTACTCCAAAATACAGACATAGTGGACTGCTCATCTTTCACTTAGCTTATTACACATCAGACGGAGCATTTAGTTATGTGTGGTTTAAGGAATAGATTATGATTTAAGTCACAGAAACTTAGACACGGAAAGGCAGGAATGAGTTATTGATCCAGGAATCCATATGAGTTAGAGGTTTTGCAACCAAACAAAACCTGATAATAAAAATAAATAAAATTTACTGAATATTGGAAATGTTAATCCAATCAAAGTTTCAAGCAAAGAAAGTTAACTTAGCAGTTTATTAAAAGGAAAGAAAAATTATGATTAAAAAATTAAATACAGTCACCTTAATCAAGTGATCAATATTAACGTCACTAGTAATATGACACATTGATATTACATACTTCCTGATAGAATGCACTTAAGTGGGCATTCTTCACCAAATTCATAACCTCAACTTACTCATAAGAAAGATCACACAAGCTCCAACTGAATAATGTTCTAAAAAATACCTGACCATTATTCATCTAAAGTACCAAAGTCATAAGAGACGAGAAAAAAAAAAAGACAAAGGAACTGGTGCAGATTGGAGGTGATTAAAGGATTAATGAGACACTGTAACTAAATGCCATGTAGGATCCTGGATTGGCTCTTGGAACAGAGAAGCAACACTAGTAGAAAAACTGAGGAAATAGAATTAAAGTCTGTAGGGTTTTTTTAACCATTTTTAATTGAAGTATAGTTAATTTACAATATTGTGTTAGTTTTAGGTGTACAGCAAAGTGATTCAGTTATACATATATATGTACATATATACATATATATATTCTTTTTCAGATTCTTTTCCATTATAGGTTATTACAAGATATTGAATATAGTTCTCTGTGCTATACAGTAGGTCTTTATTGTCCATCTATTTTATATATAGTAGTGTGTATATGTTAATCCCAAACTCCTAATTTCTCCCCCCACCAAGTCTGTAATTTGTTAATAGTGATGTGTCAATGTTAATTTCTTTGCTTTGCTCATTGTACCATGGTTATGTGAAGTATTAACCTTAGAGAAGCTAAGTAAAGACTGTATATGGGAACTGTCTGTACTATCTTCGCAACACTTCTGCAAAATCTAACATTACATCAACACTACAAGTTTAAAAAGATACATGGGTTTACAGTAATACAAAATAAAGAGAAAAACAGAAATCACATATTTCATCACCAAATAAAAGAAACATTTGATTGTCGATTTGTTGATTGTTGATTTGTCACTTTCTCTTTCTTTGTCTTTCTTTCTTTCTTTCTTTTTAATACTAAGTCTCTTAACACTCATTTTTGGCAAGACTGACCAACATGGAGAAGGGTACACATTCTGGAACCTGAGTGCTCAGCTTCAGATTCTATCTCTACCAATTACTGTGTGATTTGGGGCAAATAAATTAACTTCCTGTGCCCAGTTCCTTTGTTGTACAGATGGAAAGAATAATATCTGCCAAACAGAGTTGTCATGGGAATAAATGAATTACCATGTGCAAAGTACTTAGAACAGTGTGTGCAAAAGTAAGCACCGCTTGACAGAAATATCAAAATCATTTGGAAGTGAGTGATGTCTCCCACTCTAGAAAGAGAAGGGGTTCAGAATCAGCCTCACTAGAACGCACCACCTTGACATGTAGAGTATTTTGAGCTAAAGGCAATCAGACCCTGTGGGCTCAAAAGAAACTTCTGTCCCTCCCTTAACTACCTAGGAGAATTTAAATTGGGGGGTGGGGGGGGGCTCTTTCCCAGAATGAAAATTATTAGCAGAGAGAAATTTTATCTCAATGACCCATCTATAAGGCAGAGTAAACACCTAATTACCAAACACCTGCTCTTCACCTTGTTCTCCTGTGAATTACCCTCTTTCCAGCTGAAGCCCCAGTCCCCTTTCACATTTCTTAGCTCAGGATGGCATACATACTTCATTTAGCCCTGTCTTTGAATTCCTCATATATGTGGGGTTTCCGTACATACAAAATTAAATGTGTTTTTCTCCTGTTAATCTGTTTCATGTCAATTTGATTATTAGACCAGCCAAAAGAACCCTTGAGGGGTAGAGGAAAATTCCTTCTCCCCAACAAAAGCAAAATGGAGTAACTCTCTCCCTCCCTTTACTCCTTTGCTGTCATACAGCTGACGTTACTAGAAGTTGACTCATCTAATCAAATACTTCTGGCTGGAATTTTGACTCTGGAAAGGATAACATGTCAGAGGGCAAAAAGTTCCCAGCCCTGGCATTCTCACTAAACCCTCCCCAGATGGAAATCAGGCTATGCTCTCCCAACTGACTACCTTTTTGGTTTCCTGGTCATCCTGCCACCCTGGATCTCCAATGCTCCTGCTACTCTGTGAGCCATCACGTGCCCTTCCCTCTGCTGCTCAAGTTGATAAAGGTTGTTTTCTACTATTTGCAGCCAACCACAAACATGCTGTGTGTGTACCCCGACACTGTTATCCAATGACCCAATTCCTAAAGTCTGGGAGGAGAGGTGACCCAAAGTCTTGCTTCTGAAAATGTCCTTAATGTACTTTGACTGAAAGAAAATGAAGTTTGTTGAGTTGGTGTTTGAGATAATAAATTAGAGGGAAAGGAAATCCCATTGGAATGTAGGTTTCTCAAGGAAAGGCACAGTCTTTCAGCCATGTCCCAATTGCCTATCACACAAGTTCTCTCCAATACCAGTACAGATAGTAAACAAAGGTGGATGCCTGTTATTCGTGGGGATTTAATTGACTGTAATAAGAATACAACTATTGATGGGACCAATGGGAAAAATGGCTCATAGTTTGGGTTTGTTCTCTAGACAATTCATTGTACATTAAACACTAAAAGTTCAATTTGCACCCTTCAGTGGGTGCCCCATAAGAGGACTTTGACACTATAGAATGGCCATGGGTATCTTTGTGTTTTGAATGTGGGAAAAACTATTTGAGAAGATGGAATAATTACTGAAGGGCCTGGATTACCATGTAAATGCAATGTTACTTAAGTGATTGATAAGAATGCTAAAGAAATTTATTGACCTTACAAAAAAACTCTTAGTTAAAAATTTAAATTACCAAATTATAGAGTTAAACTACTCTTAGACTTAGATTGAATAAGATTTCACAAGAAACTACAAAATAACATTCAATTAGTTAATCGTTTGAAAGTACAAGTGGAAGTCTCCACAGCAGTTTGTGAATTAATGTATAACAAGAATGTTACACACTGCTAATCAAGAAGCAAGAAATCTAATCAAGAATCATACCATTAGTATCATATATTTAAAGATATTCCCTCAAGGTGAATATTGTATTAATTTTTTAAATTTATCCTCTTGTGATACTGATAATTGCATTTGGTATTTTACTATAGATCTGCTGGATATTTATACAACTGTAAATGCTCAGAAAAAGTAGAAACAGTAATGGAGATAATTTAAAAACTGGACTGTAACTATAAAATAGTAATGAAAATGGGAAGTAGCAATGGTAAATACAGATCTAAAACAACACTTTATTTTAAATTTTCCCTAGAGCCAAAAAGGAAGACTACTCCTCCCTCTCCCTTTAGCATTTTCCTTAGAAAACTTGAAATTGGAACTGCTTTTTCTATCTTCTTGAGATGTATATAAATCTCTTTAAAAGCTGGATAAGCCTCATGTCAGTTCTGCATCCCAGGAATGTATTTCTTGGAGGGCTCAGAGTCATTTCTTTGAAATGTGAACTTATAGGAGGATGGATGGCACTTGTCTCTCTGTGTCTGTTGGAATTTAAACCTAGGTACTTGGCTTCATGACGTTACTTCTTGCTTGTCATAAAGATACAACAAGTTTGGGGTTTTATTTTTGATAGAGACAATTAACATGTATTTAATGGATTGTATCTGCCTAACTATATGGCAGGGTGAAATTTGTTTCTCCCTTTGCAATCTCTTTAGCAGATTGCCTGCGATGTGCATCTCAGCCTGATTTAATGTTTATTCAATAATAAAATTTTTTCCTTCTTTTCTACATAAAGAAGATTCATTGGAATGTCAGGAGATTTCATTTCTAATTATATTTCCCCAAGCCAGATTAGTGGTAATGGGGTACAGTGGGAATAATTCCTATAGAAGCTAGTTAACTTCTCTCTTAATAAACTCATGTCCAGTTCTGGAAAACCATGCAAGGATATGCCATCAGATACAGAAACATTAAATAAAATACAAACTGATCAATATAAGCTACCAGCAGTTCTGGGGAAAATAAAATAAAATAAAACTTTTGAATAATGTGGGTTTTTATACTAATACCAAAGTAAAGTGCACTAGAGAAATGTAATTCCAACTTACAAGGAAATAGTGTCCTCATAACATGATGACAGACAATGAACCACAAACACTTTGAAGGATTATAATATGGTACAATAAATCTCCACATTGGAGATGGCTGGAGCCATGCCAATTTTAACTCATTTTTTATGACATTCTGTAAATGTGCTGAGAAAACTTTCAATGTTAAGGGTAATGGCGTTGACAAGAGTGAGTGATCACAAGATCTGAGTGCCTAGACATATGGTTTTGTACACTGGAAAAAGAAGGCTATTCACGGTGCTTTGTAAAGCTACAAAGGCCTTTGATGGCTAATTGTTTGTGGTTCAGGTGACCAATGAAAGGCATTCTCTCATCTGTTTTTCTATTCCTCTGAACAATATGTATGAAATAAAGAAAATTTCCTAGACTGTGGTCTGTATAACACCAATGTCCCACAAGACATTATTTATACTGCATGAGAAAAAGTGGGGAGGAGGAAGAGGTTCTGTGGTCAAATAAATCTGAAAATCCCCCTCTTAAAGTTTTACAATTTAGGTAAGCATATTAAAGGCTATGAGGAGACATGCAGTAAACAAACCCAATTACTGAGAACTCCCAAAATTATTTGACCATGAATTCTCCTCCCTTTTATTTTCCACCCATTCAATAAGAATGATGTTGATGACTGTAACTACCACATATTGGGGACTTACTATGTGTCACAATTTTATGTGTTACTTTCCATTAAGACTCACCTAATCCTCAAAAAAACCATATGAGGAGCATGCTATCATTATCATCTCTATTTTACAATTGAAGAAACTGAAGCTTAGAAGGGTTAAGTAACTGGCCCAAGGTCACCCAGCTTGTGATAGAGGGAAAACTTGAATTTACAAAGCCTGCGCCCAGCAACTTTGCTCAGCTGCCTCTCCTTCCTTAGCAGAGAGCTGTGCGTACTCAGCGCATTTATTACCAGGGAAGGTTACTGCTTCCCTTCAACCATTCTCATTTACTCCTCTGAATGACTTCCATTCCATGGTTGGTTGGAGTTACCTCCCCTGGTTTCCATGTCTATCAGCTGGGCTGTCGTCCTTTCGTTGTCCCTTCCCTCCGCATTTCAGCAACGCTTCTCAAGTTTGTCTTCCACAGCACTCTATGCCTCTGTTTCCTCATCTAGATAATAGGAATAATACTACCTGCCTGACAGGTTATTGTGAGGAGTAAACAAAGACCTGAAGCAAAAAGTCTTTTGAACAGCAGCCTGCGCAGCAAGATCTTGGTGAATGCGGACAATGTTGATCGCCACCCTCACCTCGACTATTGGTAGTGTTTTCCTTACTGATTCAGACAGAGTCAGCTTCTGTGTGGGTACGGAGAGCAACATATGGATAACAGATGGATAACAGCATTCGACTGCTTAGGGTATGAAATGACTAAGAAACAAAGGATCTTCATACCCACTTTCAGAAGAGCAAGCTTTTTCCTCTTTTGCAATGGAGACTATCCACTGCTTTTTTCAGTCTATTTTCTATGGCCTTGCAATGAGTAGAAAGTCCCTTAGAATCTAGAAAAAGTAAATTGTCAATCCCTGATTTCTTTCCTGTTGTGACTTCTTGTGTTTTCCTCTGTTTCTATAGAAATTTAAGTTAGAAGATGGGAATGAATGCATTACAGAAAGCCAGTGAGATGCTATTTTTAACCAAAATTATGGTATTTTGCTTTTAAAAGATATTCTTCAATGAAATTTGCATCTTATAAAAACTCTGAGATTTCTTTCCAGTTTTTTACTTAAAACTCCGGAGATTTTTTTATTTGAAGAGAGCAGTTATATAAGTTGTGTCATTCCATTCATGAATTTCAGAGAAAACTAATATTTGTATAGTTACATGGACTTTTAAAGAACTACGTGAGCCAAAAAATTAAATCACTGTTAGTGTGCATCCCTTGATCCGTATAGCAGTAGATGGTAACTGGATTGCTCCCCACTCATTAGATCTGGAGCTGACTTGCTCAGTGCCTGGGCAGCATTGGCCTGCCAGCCTAGAGCAATGTCTCTCAGCAGGGCTTTGGTGATACAGTCTTACCATCTCATTCTCACAGAGGTTCTGTTATTGCTCCCTCCTATCACTACCTAGAGAGGCAGTGTTACTGAAAAGTAATAAATAATAACAATTACCACAACTAATGCTTGTAATACTTACTCTGTACCAGGCACTGCTCTAAACACACACACACACACGTGTGTGTGTGTGTGTGTATATATATATATACACCCATTTAATTTCATTTTCATAGCAATCATATGAGTTAGCGTTTATTATTCTCATTTTACAGATGAGGAAACTGAGACAGAGAGAAGTGAAGAAATTTGCCCAAAGTCACACAGCTGATAAGTGGCAGAGCTAGTAAATGACATGGCAGAGATTCAAATCCAGACAGCCTAGCTCCAGAGTTTTTGCTCTTAATCTCAAGGCTGTTGTGAATGAGGGTGGTATGGAATTCCTTAGGTACAAGAGAGGTGGGTTGGGGAGGAAGGATGTCATCTCTAGAGCCTGCTCCGCCTTCCAGCTACCCACCTAAGAGTAGCCTTAGGCAGGATATAACTCTATTGGTTTGTTGATGATACTTTCCAGTGTCAGGAAAGACTGATGGGAAAGAAATTTAAAGGCTGAACCAACAGGATTTGGAAACTGATGGATGGAGAGCAAGTTAGAGCCTGTTTGGTCGAATGCTCTGTTAACAGAAGTAGAGAATCAGATTTGCCTTCAGGGACTTCCAGTCGTATTCATGAAAGACCAGAGTATAAACACACCATTTCAATTCAGTGAGGAAAGTAGTATGATTTGCTCCAGGTGTTGTAGAAGGACAAAGGACGAGCCCTTACCCAGCAGGGTGAGGAAAAAGGATCATCAAGGAAAGCTTATAACGGTCAAACCCATTTTCTAGGGTCATAGACCAATAAATGTAGTATTTCCCCTTTATAATCAATCAACAAAAACATTTTTAAAATGTTGTATATATTCATCATAGTTAAACAGAAACACTGCAAATTATATTAGAGTGATTCTAGTTTTCAAAGCATCTATTAATTATGAACTATTTCTATCAAAATGTCTTGTCCACACACTTTCTGGTTTTTGCTTTTTGTTGTTTCGTGAGTTTGGGGTTTTGGGGGTTTTCCTACCAAAAATGGGCCATATGAACTCTACATACTGTCTAAATATATTCTTGCCCTTTTCCATATGTTAATCTTAAGAATATTCATCACCAAATAGGAAACACAGAAAAGAGTCATGAGTAATGGTTTATTCTACATTTCAGAAAAGAGTCATGAGTAATGGTTTATTCTACATTTCTAAATATCAGGTGTTCTAAAAATCTCAAGAAAGTCAAGTTATTTTTATTGTCCCTAAATGTTCTAGGCTTACATTAGGGACAATTTAAATGTTTACATTAAAATTAGCCCCCACTAATGCATAAATTGCACACTACTGTATAAATCTACATAACTCCTTTTTAAAAGAAAAACTAATCATTACCAGATAATAATAAAGAATAGTCTTCAAAAATGTTGATGATATCTAGAATTAAGTTATAGCTTGGAATTTATCTAAAATCAGATCTGTGCCTGCATTGTTCATACTCTTGTGATAAAAAGTGTGCCTCACTGAATTGGATCGCTGAGGCTCCTATATACATGGAAAAGAAAATCTAATATGATAAAACACAATAGAATGAAGAGGTTGGTTATATACAGGCTTCTGAGGTTAGCACTGGAGATGTGATCACCAGGATCAAGGAAACTGAATAAGGATGGAAGAATGGCACAGTGAGGAAAGAATTGGACGGAGATCCAGATAACCCAACTCTAGTGTTAGCTTTAGGTTTTTTACCTCCGAGTTCTGGCCCTCAGCTTCATTATGTATAAAATAAGGCATTGGACTAGATGATCACCAATGTCAAATTCTACAAAATCTAAGATTCTAAGGTCTGCATTTGCTGTCTTAATATTGTCAAAACTCTATTGGTCATGTGAGAAACTGCATGCTTTTAAAAATTATCATCTAAAATTTCATATGGTTTCAGAACATCATTTATCCATTTTCTAAACCAGAAATTGGCTGCATTTTACCCAGTACAAGACAGTTGATCATAACAAGGCTACTAGCCTAATGCTTTGGGGAAACACCAGAGATTCTCTGAATTGCGTCCTTAGGAAATAATGATATCAACTAATCATTAATTTATCCAATACACTTTTATGAAGCATCCTTATGTGCCCAGGCCTTTTCTGAACATTAAGAAATCAGAGGTGAATGTTAATGTCATTTCCTTCCAGGGGCTTACAGTCCAATGAATGAGAAAAAATACTTCCAATTAAGATACGGTTTTTTTAAGTGCTATGATAGGGCTGTATACAGGGGGCTATGGAAGCCAAAGTTCAAAATAAATTAAAAATTCAAATAAATATGTACTATATTGCCATATGGTGATGAAAGTTATTAAGAAAAATTTTAAAAGACATGGGAGTATAGGCTGGTGGAAGATTCCAATGTTAGATAGTCAGGGATAGCCTCTGTGTTGACATGACACTTAGGCAAACATGAACGAAGTAAAGGGGCACAAAGGATATTTAAGTGAGGGTTCCAGCAAAGGGAACATCCACAGAAAAGACCCCAAGGCAGGGCCCCGCTTGGTGTGGGAGTGGAAAGTGACAGAGAAGTTTATAGAGATGAAAGGCTGCTATGCACTATATTACGTAGGGCCTGTTGGATATGATAAGGAGGCTGGATTTGTTTCTGGGAGGATGGAAGGTCATTGAAGGTTTTTGAGCCGAAGAATGACACAATTGCATTTCTAGTTTTAAAGGATGATTCTAGATGCTGTATGGAGAATCAGCTATGAAGAGGCAGAGGCAGAGAACCAGAGTTGAAGCAGAAACAAAAATATTAAAAGATAATTTTTATATTTATTATACACATATATGTGTGCTTGTATCATTATATCATAAGTTATATTAATATATAATGACAAATTATATTTCCACATTTCTATTTACAATAGTTATATAAATCACATATATACCATAATATATTATTTTATAATAATATAAATAAAACAGTCTTACATTCCAAGAGTATCATTAATTCAAATATATTTTATATATTTTAATACAGAGTTAGACCCAACAAGACCTGCCAATGGATTCTCCGTGAGAGGTGAGAGAAAAAAGGGCTTGTGGAAGACTCCTAAGATTTAGCTGGAGCAACTACATGAATAATGAAGCCATTTACTGAGAGGGCAAAGAAAAGGTGAAGGAGGTTTTGGAAGTGGGGCTGAGAATCTAAAGTTTGGTTTTGGACATACTATACTTGGGATGAAGGTAGATGAGATGTCAAGTAAGCAGTGAGACACACAGGTCTCAATAGAGTGGTCAGAGAAGTCAGGGCTGGGAATACAAATTTAGGTGGGTTTGTGTGTAGTAAGCCACAGGCGTGCATGAGATGATACAGGAAGTGGAGAGAGAAGAAAAGAATTATGAGGATTGAGCTACAGAGTACTCCAACATTGCAAAATCATGAGAAAACGAAACCAGCAAAGGAGGCATCGGTTAAGAGAAGAAGAAACCTGGGAGAGTGGCACCATGGCAGCAGAGTGATCTACTTCCAAGGAGAAGTCACATGAGAACTAAAGAACTGCCCGTTGGATTTAACATGCTGTTCCTTCTTCCTGGAATGCTATTCCAGATTTCCACATTGCTGGCAGTCTCTTCAGGTCTTTACCCAAAAGTTACATTCTTGATGATACTGGCAATGGCCACCCTATCAAAAATGACAACCCGCTCTTGCAGTTACTTCTATGCCCTTCCCCAGCTTTGTTTCTTTTCCTTAGCACTTTATCACTATGTGATAGACTAGGTGTTTTACTTGTGGTCTAGTTCCTTCATTAGAATTTTGAAACACAAGCAACAAACCCCAAATAAAGTCACTTATGCCAGGCCCCAAGTCACCAAACTGAAACGACTTAGTTAGAGTTTCAGCTCTCCCAGAAATAAAATCTCAAGCCAGTCGATCAGGAACACCCTGGTCAGCACTAGTGAGGTAACCTGACTGATAGATCCCTGCCATCCCCTAAAGGAAAGTAACCTTACAATAACCAACCCACTTTTTTGCCTAGTATAACCTCCTCGTTCCCATTCCATTCTGCCTATGAAAGTCTTTCATTTTGTACAGCTCCTCGGAGCCCCTTTCTATCTGCTAGATTGGATGCTGCCCAAATAGAATCGATTTTTTGCTTAAATAAATGCTTACAATTTTTAACATGCCTCAGTTTATCTTTTAACAAGAATAAACCCATAAAGGCAGAGATTTGGGTCTGTTTTATTCATTGCTCTTTCCTTAGTACACAGAACAGTGCCTGGCACCCAGCAGGCTCTCAGCACTTAATAAATACTGATTGAATGAACAAATCCATCAATCACTGCATCAGATCTAGGAGGTCTACAAAACTGGCCTTTTTCCTTTCTTTTTAAAGCAAAGCTTACCTTTGGCCCTAGACCTACATTTCTTTAGTGAAAAGCAAATATATAAAAGAAAGAGATACTTGCATATTTCTTGAAAATGTTGGACTAGCTTGCTAAAAGTTTACCAGATATTATGTAAACCATTGTGTAGATGTTGATGACAGAAGGATGTAGAAGGCAGGGTGGCCACTCTCAAGAAACATTTAGTCTGGTGGTGAATGAAGACTTGTAAATATGAAAACTATGAACAATATTGCAGCGAGTGCAAACATAGGTAAAACCAGGAGAGGCCTAATTAAAGCGAAGTGGGGCCCAGACAGCTGGAGAATTGGGTAAGATTTCACCTGTGCATGATGGGGAACACAACATTAGAAAAAGTCTGGGACTTAATTCATTTGTTCGCTGAATATTTATTGACATCTCAGCACCATATTAGGTCCTGGGGATACAATAAGCAAAAGAAACACAATCACTTTCCTTATACAGTTCAGTTTAGCTGGGGTAATGCTCTATCTGCGTGAAAGCAGGACTTCCAAAAAGCAGCTGTTGAAATGTTTTAAAGGTCCTTAGTCAGACAGTTCTTCGTAGCCTCATTATACATCTCACCAGCCTATACTGAGGAAACAGAATGCAATGTTCTAATGAATGGTTCTTAATGAAAACATCCAAGCATACCTTATCATTGGCCCAATAGTTACAGAAAAATTAGAAGGTTTTATTTGAGTAAAGGCAGCCAACTGAGCTATACACATTTTTTTTTTTAAGAAATGCATTTAGCTTTGGCATTTCAAACTGAGACATGGCACTGGAAGGCTACGTGCTGGAATGAAAAACTTGTAAGTTACAACATTTCAGCATGAACTTTTAGTTTTTCAGAGAGTTCATTTCTATCTGGCTATCTTTTATATGACATTCCATTGCCCTGGTACTTGCCAACTTCCAAACTGAAAGGATTCCAAGGAACCAAATGCCCTTGGGTTAAAGCAGGAGAAGGAAAAACAAATTAATTTTCAAGGGTTAGTGCTACAAATTCTTATAAAATAAAACAACTGGGAGTCAAAAGTAAATAAACATATGGACAGTCATAAATTTTTTCTTAACAATTTTATAAATTTTTATACCTAGAGTGAAAAAAAACTTTAGGCTAAGATGTGTCCCTCAGGGAAGACCACCATTACCTCAGACCTTTTCTCAAATATTCCTAAGCCACAATGTCCTTTCACTAATGGAGCCCATGGGGAGAGAAACTTACTTCTCAGATGTAACAGGGTTGCTGATTCTAAGGAATACGTATAAGGAAATTGACCGGTTAATCAGGAACCTTGCAAATTTTTCAACATATTCTAATGATTAAAGTTAGAATCCTTTTTTTTAAATGGTGTCCAGTATTCTATTTCTAGTAAAAAGTTTAGAGGAATATACAGAAATGTGTGAAACTGAGTGAGATCCAGAAAAGGATAATATGATATTGACTTCCATGAGTATTAAGAAAATATAATCCTTCCTTATGAATCTCCAGCATAACTCTTAAAATGTCAATGCACAATCCTCATTTAATTCTGTCAACAAGATATTGGAGGAAAAAGCATTTGAGTAAATGGATGAAGAGATTCCTGGGATCAAGCGTGTTTTTGGCATAGTAGCAATAATAGATGTGTTTTGAACAGTGCTGACAAGTCAAAGGGTGGGGACGGCTTCAACAAAGGAGATAATTTGGGGGTGAAAGGGGCAATGAAACCACTTAGGGAAGGCTATGGCGTCTGTGATCTCATAACCATTTTTTGCATAACTCACTAGTATTGTTCCCCTACCCAGGCTGTCACACTACATTCTTCCTCTTATGAGACAGGTACAAATGTGTAAAACTAAGTTGGCACGAGATGCTCTGTCAAGAAAGCCACCTCCAAGGTACCTATCCTAATTTTCCTTCTCTCCACAACTACAAAGGCAACTATGTCTATGGTTTCAGTACACAATATTAAATAAAATTACTGAGTCCCTAACAAAATCTAAAATCTATTTCATGTCCTCTATTTAAGAAGGCAATAAAAAGTAAATGTATTTCTGTAAAAAATTCATGTGCAAAACGTCATTACCTAGGTCAAATTTTCAAGTATGTGGAAATATCAAATACACAGAATTATTCATTTCTTGTGAGTTAGGTGTTCATTGTACTTTTGAGAAATAAAAACTTAGAGAACATTCTCTAATTATTATAAGAGGAAATGAAGATTGACAGAAGCCTGCATCTACCAGGTCAGCTCTATTTAGTTTGGTGTGTTGAAAGAAGAGCAACTCTGCTTAAGGAGTTTAATTTACATCTTTTTCTGGTACTAGTAACATTACTGATACCCATTTACATCCCCTTGGCTTTCACTTTCACATCGTCAAGCCTGTGAGCAACTGAAGCTCTCTGCCTGAGGGCTGTTCTCTGGCCACAGGGAATGTGCTCAACCTGCATGGAGAACAAACCAGGCGTGCAGAGAATCAACACCCACAGAAGCACCTCTCAACAAATGATGGAAGAGGAGCCGAGAGATATACACCCAGCTTCCTTACTCCGCAGCTGTGATAGCTCTGAGGTGTGCTAAATCTATTCTACCTCCCCGAGTTCCTCTGCAGGACTGAGCCCTTGGCTGTATCTGGTGAGTGAGTTGATGACACACCGTGGAGTGTCTTATTTCCCTTCCCCACTCCTCCATTTGTGTTTCTTGGGATTGCCTGCCAAATGAACTACTCTGCATGTAAATCACTGTCTCCAGGTTTACTCTGAGAAAACCCAGTCCAAAACACATGGCAGAATTTATGTTTCCACTGTATATAGGTTTTTAAGTGTGGGCCAGAGTTCACATATAAACAAACAGGTTAGGCTCCAAGAAGCTTTCAATTAGCCCACGTGCTTGGCAATCAGAAATTATACTAGGACTTCTAGTTTTCCCCATGAGGGATTAACAGCCAAGAGGATTGCTCTCCTGTTTAAAAAAGAAAAAAAAAAAAAAAAAAAAAAAAGATCCATATGTGAAAATAAGTATTTTATGACATTGTACAACAGCCAGAGCAAGACTGTGACCCATAAAAGAAGACAAACAAATGAAGTGATCTTTACACTTTCTCCAAATTATTGCCTGGAGGCAGCTTTAGAGCCACAGGGAAGGAAAAACCTAAGGAAGCTCACGGTCTCCTGCAGGTGAGGAGATGAGAGTTCAGGGAAGCTGTGGCAGCTAGAATTCCTGGGGCAGGGTACCAGGAAGAGGGAGATGAGGAGAAAGAGCTCCTGAAACCGGAAGAGAAACCCTTCGAGGCTTTTCCGAGTGCTGATCAGCGCACATCTGGATAAACACTCCACAGCACTGTGGAGAGACCCTCCTGAAGTAATTCTCAGAGCTCAAGCCAGGCGAGGAGTAGTTTGTCTTTTCAGGGGCCGGAGAGGGAAAATTTGGTAATACATGGAACTCGGCTGGAGTCCTCAGAAAGGTATCGCCTGTGTAGTCAGTTAAATTAGCCCTAAATTAAAGGCTGCTGTGGACTCGCCAAAATAAAGCATAAAAGCAAGATCTGAAAAGGTCCATGTGATCCAAAGTAGCCTAATTGTGTGCTAAAACCAGGCCCAACACTTCTATCTCCCTGGCTTTCATGTCTACATTATCAAAGAATAACACAACACAATGTTCAAAATATTCTGTATCCAATAAAAGTTACCAGGTATGAAGAGCAACAGAAAAATATGATTCCTAAGCAGGAGGAAAAAAAATCGATCAATAGAAACAGAACCAGGAATGGAAGAAAAGGTGAGATTAGCAGGCAAGGACCTTAAAGCAGATTTTATGAATTTTATAAATGTGTTCAAGTATGTAGAGAAGGTATGTACATAATGGCAAGAGAAATGGAAAATATAAGAAAGGCCTGGGGAGTTCCCTGGCGGTCCAATGGTTAGGACTCCACACTTCCACTGCCGGGCACCGGGGTTTGATTCCTGGTTGGGGAACTAAGATCCTGCAAGCAGCATGGCCAATTTAAATGAATAAATAAAGTTAACATGTGGCCCTAGCCTTTAAAAAAAAATCCGAATGGAACTTCTGATTGTGAAAAATCGAATGTCTGAAATGAGAAATTCCAAAGAATGAAAGTCAAAGACTTCACCAATCCATGAGGCCCATGGGATCTCACCTACTACTTTCCCCTGTTGCCCCAGGCTGCTCCCTCTGCCTGGAGCACACTGCCTAGATTCTGTCTGACGTGCTCCCTCACTCCCTCAACACCATGCTCAAATGTCACCTTCCCACGCAGGGCTTCCCTGACTATCCCATGCAAACCCATATTCTCCAACCTACTTCTCAACCTCCTTCCCTGCTTTACTTTTCTCCATAGAATTTTCTACCATCTAACTTGCTCTACTTTTAACGTCTGTGTTTTGGCAGGGGGCGGTGGCGGGGGTGTCAGTTTTCCTCACTGCACCATAACCTTCATGAGGGCAAAGATTTTTTTCCCTGTGTTCACTGCTGTCTCCCTAACATCTACTGCAGTTTCTGGCACCCAGTAAGTGCTCAAAGAATATTTGTCAAATGAATATTTTAGAAAAATAACTCTGGCTCCAATGTACATTGATTGTCTATTATAATACAAAAGAAATAGAAAAGATACAATATAACATATCTTTTGACATTGTCTCTTCTGGCATCACTATAAATCTTAATGTTAGTAATTGTATATTCTCAGCATTTCCCTCCTCCTTGTCTCTCTTACTAATAACCCAAAGCCTCTTTTTTCCCCTCCCTTTATCAACACAGAAACTAAAACAGACTCAGAGGATCTAACAGAAATGCAAAACAGAAAAATTTGGTTGCAATGCACGCTTTTTTTTCTTCCTACTCCTAAAGATTAGTTAAGGCCATATTTGTGGGAGGGAGAGAAGAGAGTTCAGCAGTGACTAACTGAAAAAGAAGGAAGGGCTGAGGCCCAGAAGTGGGAGGGAAGAACAGGACCACCTGAAGGAGCACCAAGACGCTAAAAGGAGCCAACCCTGGGTGGCCCTACATGGGACACTTAGCCCTAAATGGAGAGATGGACACTTTTTGTGAGGCAAGATATAAAGAAAAGCTTCACCCTTCTGATAAAATGGGACCAAACAGAACCAGGTAAGTATTTCCCTAATAGATGAGATTTTTTTTAAATGAGAAAAATTAAAGAGCAGTACTGCCTGGTGAACATAAAACTGGAATGCAAACATAATTTTCTTTGCCTATAAACAGTTTAATGGCACAAGGAATCTCATGCCAAAGACTTGGATGAGACAAGGGACCTAACTCTTTCTAAGAAGAAAAGCACAGTCAAATTCTCATTAAAGTTAGAATTTTTAATAACTCCGACTATCATTTCTTCTTCAATAATGAGAATTTCTTATATCTTAGTCATTTGATGGCCCTGAATGTGCATTTCTCATTATTCCTTAAAACATTTTTTGTAAATTCTATTCCTAAGACCTCTGCCTTTAGAAAAACTTACTTCTTATATCCTTAGTATTGGAAGAGACCAATCTCAACTTGCCGAAGCCATGGTTATCAATCTTCAGTCTGCATGGGACTCCCCTGGAGGGCTTGTTAAACACTCTGAAGGTGGGCCCCACTCTCAGAGGTTCTCATTTATAGGCTTGAGGTGAGGCCTGAGCACTTGCATTTCTAACAAACTCCTTAGGTGAAACTGATTCTGCTGGTCCAGGTACCACACTTTAAGAACCACTGACGGGGGCTTCCTAGGTGGCGCAGTGGTTGAGAATCCGCCTGCCAATGCAGGGAACACGGGTTTGATCCCTGCTCCAGGAAGATCCCACATGCTGCGGAGCAACTAAGCCCGTGCACCACAACTATTCAGCCTGCGCTTTAGAGCCCGTGAGCCACTATTGAGCCCATGTGCTGCAACTACTGAAGCCCACATGCCTAGAGCCCGTGCTCTGCAACAAGAGAAGCCACGGCAATGAGGAGCCCGCGCACCACAATGAAAGTAGCCCCCACTCACCACAACTAAAAAGAAAGCCTGCACACAGCAAAAAAGACCCAACACAGCCAATTAAATAAATTAATTAATTTTTAAAAAAAAAGGACCACTGACTGAAGTATGGTTTTTAACTTGTAAAGAGTTATAAGCATCTTTGGCTTCAGTTAGCTGCTTTCTCTCTTGTACAACTTGTATCCCTAGTTGCTGGCACAGGGTGGGCTCTCAATAAATATTTGTTGAATGAATGAGATAGGCTTGTTTCCAAAATCATACAAAAGCAATCAGATATCATTATACCCATGTTCAATTTTTTACCAGTTTTAAAGACAAAACTTCTACATTATGAACATACTTTGTAAATGAAAAAGATATAGAATAAGGCTCAGTTTTCTGTGTTATTTAATAAGGTGAGACTTTTTTTTTTCCCCTTGGGGGGGTACACCAAGTTCAATCATCTGTTTTTATACACATATCCCCATAGCCCCTCCCTCCCTCGCCTCCCCCCCCACCCTCCCTAGAGTCCCCCACACCCTCCCCGTCCCAGTCCTCTAAGGCATCTTGCATCCTCGAGTTGGACTCCCTTTGTTATACAACAACTTCCCACTGGCTATCTATTTAACAGTTGGTACCATATATATGTCTGTGCTACTCTCTTGCTTCGAATAAGGTGAGACTTTTATACCATAAAAAACACAGCTGTTAAAATACCTTCTTTAATTATCCTGAGCTAATGGGAAAGTTGAACTGATACATAAATCATCAACCAAGTCAATGAAAGGCTACATGACATCATTGTTTGTGGTACCAATCTAAGTTTCACATTAGTTCAAAAACAAAGAAAGGAAGAGAGGAGGCAAATACTTGAGGCATCGCAGCACATACAGCAATATAGTAAATATTGAAAACCAAAAAAACCTGGGCTGGATCATCAACATACAGTTGTCATAAGCTAAGGTTTTTGCACAGATGCTATATTTGTATGCAGTAGCTGGTTAATAGTAAGAACATGCAGTAAAAAATAATATTTTATTAAATAACTTTTAATTTCTTAATATACTTAGTGAGGCACAATTACATTTTTGGGTTATCAAAATAAGAGACTGTCATTTAAAACTAATTTGTTTCTAAAAGAGGAAAAAGACACCAGGAACTATACTATGGCCCACACAATGGTGCATCCTACTCAAAGAATCAAGTAAACACGTGAAACATAAAAATTGAAAAAAAAAAACCCTTTCTATCCTAAAACTTATTTCCAGGGATTTATTTTCAGCAAAACCACACCATCTATCATGTTCACTTGAAATTCATTATTTTAATTTGGCTGGTATTGAATTTGTAAATCTGTTGACTTTATAGCTATATAAAAACTATAAGCACAAAGATATATAGAGTTTTATGTGTACATATTTAAATAATTTTGTTTAAAAAAATGTTTACTGATGAGAATTTTGTCCCTGTAATTAGTTCCATAGACATTATTCAGTGCTATCATTGTCTTAACCATCTTTCCCATCTCTAATTTTGCCTCTACTCCATTCCTTTCCCTACATTGCAGGAATACGCAGCCAGTGTGATAGATGTAAAATATAAATTTTATCAAGACTCCTTCCTCTGATACACTTTTCGATGGCTCCCTCTTTTTGTCTGGATAAATTCTAGTTCCCCAAGATGACATAGAACAGGCTTCAGGACCTGGCCCCTTCTTATCTCTCCAGACTCATAGCTGACATCTCACCTCCCATAGTCTCTTGGACCACCAGTAATTCACTACATTTGTTCTCATTTGTATCAAAGCTTTTATTTGAGCTGTTCCATCTGCCCAGATGCTAGCCCCATAATCTCACTGAACTTGCTTTACTTCATGTTTTTTTAAGATTCAGCTTGGATGTCAATTCCTCTCTAAGTTTTTGCTGACCCCCTCCAGAGCACTCTATAGATTACTCATAACAATACTCATCGCACTCAGTTATCACGTTCTGTTTCCTTGTATGTGTTCCCCAAAAGTTTGTGGGCATTTCTAGAGCAGGAGCTGTGTCAATATTGAATTACTGAATTCCTCCCAAAATCTCGGCATACAAAATACACTAAGGAAACTTTTTAAAGTATAAGAATGAAACTCAATGATAGAACAAATAGGTCTGAATTTTCTACAGTTTTTAAATAGACCAAGCCACTGTCACATTAACCACCACTGAGGCCCTCCTCTAGCCACCAGGAAGATTGGAGTGCCTAGCTGTAGTAAATACCTGCAGCCCTTCCATGATGATGCCCTCACTCCTCGCAGATACTAAATACCCAAGTGCCTGAGCTAAGAACTGCTCCACTGCCTCCTGCCCTGGAAGCTCCACACGGGCAGAAACTGTGTCCCACTGAATCCCAGTGCCAAGCACATGATAGATGCTTAGCACATTGGTCGTTTATTGTAATATAATTATGGTTGTTGATAAGCCCCATTTCTGGCCCTTAGTGCATGATCAGAGTTAATTCAGCCAACTGGATGTTTGTTCCTGAATTGTTCATCGACTCACCCAAATACACCTTTACTCCCCATCACCTTTCTTTTTGTTTTTGTTTTCTTCTTCCTTTGTACTCAACTTCCAAAAACTTAGGGCAGATGATGGGCAGAGTGGTTTTGATTTAGTTCTTCATTTTTCTTTACGGAGAAAAGAGATAGGAAAGGTGACAAATGGGTTTGGAGAAATGAGAATAGGAAAAGTAGAAAGACCTTGTCAGCTTTCTTCCCCCCATCAAACCAACATTAATAGTCAGTGCTAAAGTAACCTCTAAATTTCTACTTATAAAAAAAGAAAGCTGAAGGGCCTACCAATTATTTGAATACTTGTGAGATATGACCTCCTTGTTATGTCTATACTATGAATCAATTTGTTAGTGCAATAAATAAGAATTAGCCTAAAATAAGAAAATAAGTTTTTCAGAATACAAGCAGTAATAATAATACCTTATTCAGTTTGCAACTTTAAATATGTGAATATTCACTAAAAGAAACTTTTAAAAGTCTTATAAACAAAAACTAAAAGGAAAAGAGATTACAGACTTGATTTTGGCAGCATATAGATGACAATATAATATTAATATTAATTTATCTAAGTACTTTGTAAATTTATTATCCAGATTTTCTTTCTCTTAAACTATCAAGACTAGTCAGTTAAAGGCAAAAACTAAAAATTACTGTTATACTACTTACAAAGAAAGCATCTGGGAAGAGGATTTAATTATAGTATTTGAGAGCAGAAACACTACCCTTAATCATTGTTCATGAATTTGCTAAACTGGAATATTATATGGCAAACAGTGTTCAAATTTTTCAAAAGAGATAGTATATATTTCTTATTATAAGAATGTTATGAGGATTAATTAGTTAACATGTGAAGAATTTTAAGATGAAATGCTTCCCTCCCTACAAATGTCACTGAAATCACTAAACAAGTGACAATCAATACTCCCTCCTTAAAATCTGAAAAGGTTTATCCAGTGCTGTGCAACTATCTAAATTTTCCACGTTAGAACCAAAATTTGAGCCCCATACCCATAAATAAAAATGTTCAGTTCTTTTTTTAAAATATCTATATCATTCAGATCAATTTGGAGTTTTCAAAGACAAAAAAGGGGCCACCCTAAAAATATTATTAAGATTATTGAACCACATTCTCTTTCCAGAATTTGATGTAATATACAAATACCCAGTTTAAAATTTCTCTACAAAAAAAGATTTAGAACAATACAAAATAATTATTATTTATAGAGCAGCTTCAAAACTCCATGTGATATATTTGTAGAGCTTTTTTTTTTTATGTCTCTCTTAAAAGCAATGGGATATTCAGGATTTATTATTCCTGGCCCTCAACTTGCATGCTTGCCTTTCGACCCTCTGGAATTTGGGGCTACTGGTGAGTTAACTGTGTATCTCAGTTCAGACTCTGGTAGCAATGACTGAGGTCTCATGTGACAGTTTCTCTCTCCGTGGCAACATCTTGAGGTAAAGAAAGCAAATTTTAAAGATATAAGAAAATAAGCCAAACCTAAGGGGAAAAAAGTAGGGGACGGGGTGGAGATGAAGAAGGCATAGAGTGTAATTCCGAAGGATTCTGAACAAGTTCCATGAAACAGCTTGAAGCATCAAAGAGCAGAGCAGGTTTTCTCAGCCTTGGCACTACTGACGTTTTGTGCCCAAAAGGTCTCTGTTGTGAGGGCTGTCCTATGCATTGTAGAGGTTTAGCAGTATCCTTGGCCTCCACTTACTAAATGTCAGTAGCATTCCCCATGCCACCCCACCTCCCGCCAGGTTGTGACAACCAAAAATGACTCCAGATACTGCCAAATGTCCCCAGGGCAGTGAGGTGGAGCAGCTGGGGGAAAGGATGCCAACAAAATCATCTCCAGCTGGGAACCAGGGACAGAACCTGGCACAAGAAGAGGAACAGCACTGGAAGTGCCTGCATAAAACAACCACTCGGAGCTTTGACTATGACAAGGTAGAAGGCGTGGCCAATCAAAGAGTCAGAAATGGCAAATGATGCCACCAAAATCTATGTTTAATTGAATCCACTAGCTGGGGGGAAAAATGCTGACGGTAAGAGCTGCCTCCGAGTGGTGTATGCGACCATAAGTACCTGCCTGTAGAAGCTCCACAGCAGATACGTAGCAGTGAGGGTCATGGTAGTCAGCGATACGCTCTTTAATGAAAGGAAGAGTATAATGGCTTCTTCCAGGAAACTTGATGGGCTTAAATACCAAAAACTTCTTGCAGGGGATTCACTGAGTTTCATTTAACTCATTAAATATTTATTGAGCACTCAGTGTATGTCAGGCCCTGTGCTGGCTGTCAGGAACCCAGTGATGAAAACAGCCTACCCTCAAGGAACGTATGCTCTAGAGAGACACAAAATTACAACAAATCTGGTCTTCAAATTCCTAGTATAGGGTGTGACCCAGTCAGAGAGGATCCCAATTCTCTATACTGATAACCACCACATAACTAAAACTTCAAAATCATAGCACTTTTCAATTTTAAAGAGCAAAAACTGCTTAGCTTGATTCTCTATTCAAATGCTCTTCTTTTTTTCCTCTCATTTTAAATTTCTCAGCCATTTCACTGGCATTTCAGGCAGCTGCTTTTTCTCCATTTCAGAGCAATCAATATATGAACATTTTAAACAGCAAAAAAGCACTTCAGCTGCAAATGTATTTTTCTGCTGGCACCCATGTGCACAGTCATTTGGATTTACATGACGATGCTGGCTAGCCAGTCAGTGAGCCTTCCTGAAAATGCATTTGACACAATGATGACCGATGTGCTGTCATTTCTCATTTAGGCCCAGCTGCCTAATAATAGCAAGGTTACATTATTAATAAATTACTGGCATAGCTAGTTAGGAAACGTACAATCCAATTACATATAGTTTTTAATTCACTACAGGCAAAAAGCTCACTACTTTTCCACATATGACTCCCAGGCCCATCTTCAGGGGAATTGAACAACACAGCCTTTGTAGACTAGTCATTAGTATTCAGAATAAGAAACAATTGCTTGGAACAGGAAGCACAGAAGCCAGACATTTGGCAGCATCACGCAGAGTTCACTGGGGATGTCAACCGTCAAAGAGACTGGGCTGACATTAACTGGCCTCTGTTGCCATGGAAACAGCAGTGAGCTGTGTTAGTAAATAGTTTGGGTTCTCTCACCTGCCGGGCTGTAAATTTAGAATTTACTGCTGATTTTTAAGTCTGCTATTTGTAAATGACCTATTTATGAAGTAAACACTAGAAATCACTCTTTGCTTCAGAAGAAATATCCAAACATTCATAAAAATACCTGAACCTTAAGGCTTCTAAATACAATTAAATTTAATTGTGCAGATTATCTGATGAAAAAAGTTCACCTCTTCATTCTAATGGTTGCTTATTTTGCCAAAAACCAGTTCCTAAAGATACATAAATAAAATAAAAATTTAAATGGTAAGGATGTGAGGATAATCCTAAAGACTTACCCAAATTCAGGATAAGGAGTCAATTCACTTTTTAATCTTATTCAAGCCATAGTTGTGTATTTAAAATTGTAAAATTAAAAAAAATGTATTTATTTTAAATTTCTCTCATTCTCACTTATAACCAAATGAGCCCACTTTTAACTCAAACATCCCCTTACGGGAATTCCTCTCTTTTGATAATTACAATAATTATTATCCCTAGTCTACAGATATATAAAGTATGACAAAAGAAAAACATCTCGACTAAGCAATTCAGGGAAAAAGCCACAGTGCAAACCTCTAAGTCTCAGCTCTCTTAATCCTTATCTCTTCTCGGTCATTCTGGCTTCATTAAGTGTCTTCTTTCAACTTTTTTCAATTTCATGCTCAATTATATTTTCCCATAAAGTCTACAAGTAAAAGAGTTATTTTGGGGTTTTTTTGGGAGAAGCTTACTCCCCCTCATCACCAAATGCTAAAACATGCCCATCACCCTCTTCTGTGATTTATGCTTTCATTCATCAATAAACACTTACCAAGCAAATGTCTATATGTCATGTGCTATATGCTTGGCAAAAGAGTAGATGATACAAAGATGAATAAAACATGCTTTCTGCTTTTGAAGAGCTAGTCTAGTGGGGAAAACAGAAATATAGATACATAGCCTACGATTTGCTAAGAGCTGCAGTAGAAGTGATACATGAAAAGTGCGATGGGAGCACTCTGAGGCAAAAAGCTAATTTTACTAATGAAAATAGAAAAGGTCCCACTGAGAAGGTGGTATTTTCATCATATCTTAAGGAATAAATAGGAGTTTATACATGGTAGTTGAAGAGGCAGATACTAAAATATAACTTTTCAAAAAGTTAAAAACATTACTCTCATTCATAAATAAAATAAGCACGTGTCAAATATTTTATTTGCCATACAGAGATTTATATCCTGTACTGGGCAAAACTCATTTGCATTGCCATGAACAGGAATTGTTTGTATTGCTATGAATAAGAATCCTTTGAATTGCTATCAGTTTTCTACACTTAACTTCCACCACTAAAGCTGTAAAATAGTCTAGTCAATAGAAAAATCAATCAACCCTTCATCCCCCTATAGAATCAACAATCCCCAGAGGATCCTCTAGGTAATACGCAGTAAGCCCATTTCCCAGTCTTGTACAATTTTTTCTGACAGGGGAAAGAGGCATTCCAAATTTGGGGGGAAAGATGTTAAAAACAAACAGATATAGAAAAGTAACTACTGAAGATGAGGCATTGGGAGGATAAAGATGTCAATGCAGTCACAGACAGAGGTTAAGATTACACTGGAATTGGTGGCTAGGTGTCAAACTGTGAAGGATCTCACATGCTGTGCTAAAGAGTTTAGACTTTGCCCCAAAACAGTGGGAAGCCATTGAAAGATTTTGAACCTTAAAGTATCAAGCTAAAAGATGTTTTCTGTTTCCTCACTCCTAATTCTGATTTTACTCAAATCTGCAGTTTCTACATATATGGCTTGTTTTGGAGTATTTCTTACTCCAATATTTTTTTTTCCTGTTTGTTTTCTAACCTTTAAAAATGTCTCTATTTCTATCCATATTTCCATCCACCAATGTTACCCTAGGAAAAAGCCATGTAGACTCTGCAACTCAAGCAATTATCACTGGATTGTTTTAAGATTAGTCCCTTGAGAAAGCTTATGTTTCCATTATGTAAAAACATAAAAATCATTTTCAGTAACTAAACGATAGTTACTCATATACTAAAATTAAAATTAAGAATCAAAGAAAAGCTAATTCTGAAATATGATGGTAAAGCAGAACAGATACATGATTCCATTGTTGATTATTTCAAGCTTCAATAAAAATTAGAATAAAATTAAAATTGACACCGTCATTTTCTTTTTAAGACAAACAAGTCTCTATAAATACTCATTACTTTTTAAAAAAATCAAGGAAATGAAATCAATTTTCATGCCTAAAATCATCACAATTTAAAATATAGCTGACCCTTGAACAACCTGGGGTGAGAGTCGGCCCACATCCGCACAGCGGAAAATCTACGTATAACTTCACAATCTGCCCTCCGTATCCACGGTTCCACAGCTCTGGATTCAACCACAGATCCTAAAGTACTGTATTTATTGAAGAAAATCTACATATAAGTGGACCCATGCAGTTCAAACCCATTTTGTTCAAAGGTCAACTATAATGCAGTTATCACACAAAAAACAGATAATCTGTTTGATAATATTGGGATTTTATTGTATATGCACAAAGCAACAATTATCAAACTTTTTCTCCACACCCTCTTAAAAATAATTGAGGACTCCAAAGAATTTCTGTTTATGATCGTTAGATCTATCAGATTTATCATGTTAGAAATTTAAGCTAATAAATATTTTCAATGTCTATTAGTTCAAATAATCATAATAAACTCATTAAATATTAATATCAATAATGCGTTTTTATAAGATTACTATATTTTCCTACAAAATGCATGAAAAAACTGTTCTATATTTTTACAAATCTATTCACTATCTGGCTTAATAGAGGACAGCTAGATTCTCATATTTGTTTTTGCATTCAATCTGTTGTGATCTCACATATCATGTAGCCTGTGGAAAACTTTACTGTAAATTACTGAAAGAATGAACATGAAAAAAGGCAATAGTATTTTGACATTATTATGAAATGGATTCTAGCCCCGCAAATTTCCTGCAAGGGTCTCAGGAACTTCCAGGGATCCCCAAACCACACGTTGAGGACTACTGCATTACTTTGAGAACTAGTTGCATCAATTTTAGAATCCCAAAGATACTATTACATTTGATCTTTTTTCTTTTTTTTACATTTAATCTTAAAACTGTAAATATGATGCTGTGTGCTCAGAATCATTATAGAAAACAAAATATGCATTATAATAGATTGGAATGTTCTCCTCCAATATTTCAATATAAAAAATAAATTTTCTTAGGGGGAGAATCAAGGAGAAGTTGTGGCATGTATTTGCTGTTTACTCTTGGGAAGTTCATCAATTTGAAAAAAAAATAAAAGATTTAACTCTAACATTTTCTGTGATAGTCTTTACCTACGGAATGAAAATCTTGCCATGAAGGCCATGAGGTAATGCTGAAGTAATAACTATTCTCTAGGTGTGCCCACAGGTTTATATAGCCTTTATGGGGTGAAAATTTTTACTTTGAATGCTAGATATTTCTAACTCGCTAAAGTAAGCTTCGAGTCTATAATTCAAGCATGGGTCTAATAACCTTCTGAGTCTGTGCAGTCATTCCACTCATAAACCACGTACCATAAGGAGGACCACAAAGAAAACAAAGCACAACTAGTGTCATCTACGGGAGCAAAAAAAAAAAAAATCTTCCGTTGACTTACAATGGTATAAATCAAGCTAAATTTCCAGAAAAGGCCCAACAGGTCCATTAATTAGAAAGTAAATATATCACATAGTCTACCTTGTGACAGAGGGAATCCGTGGGTTCACACTGCACACAGTTTCAGGCTATGTTTTCAATAGGCTACATGCAGATCTTTGAGCCTTTCCAATGTATAACTGAAAACTACCTAGGGTGCTGGAACCCCAGTTCTACTCAACTGGCTTAGTATTTTTTCCAAGACATTCTTACGCGTGTGCATGAGTGTGGGACTAGGGAGTTGGAAGTGTGTTGGAAAATATTACATTGATTATAATACAAGGAATTTTAAAAGAAGTACAGAGGGCTACAGATATTCATAGAGAGAAGGAATACTTTAGGTTGGGATAAGGAGAGAGAGTTGGAGGTGACAGACATAGATGTACACAGGCAAATATGATTTCAAAAAGTAGAGATGGAAAGCGAGGTTTTCCCAGGAAAAATAAATGGCTTTAAAAGAGTGCAAAGACAAGAAATAGAACCACGATTCATGTTCAGGAAATGGTGAAGAGTCTAGTTCAGTTGGAGGATAGACTTGTTGGACAAATAGGGCAAGTTAAACAGGAACAGTAGAATGATGCTGCCACATTGTAAAGGTCCTTGAATTCCTGGTCGAAGAGTTTATAGTTCATTCTGAGGCAAGAGGGAGTAATTAAAGACTTTTAACTAGTCATCTGAGAGTCTTGCATCAGGTGGATTGGAGAAGAGAGGTAGGACACCAGTAACTATCTATTATCCCAGTTGAGGCAAGAAGCAATAAACGAATGACTCTATAACTGGAGTTATAGAGGCAAGAGTTATCCTCCAGGTAGAATCTATATGATGTACCAACAGGTGAATATAATGATTAAGAGAGAAAGATCTCTCAAAAATGACTCAGATTTTGCCCCTAGTCCATTAGGGAAATGGTGATATTAGTAATATTAATAGGAAAGTACCAGAAAGAAATGAATTGATTTGGAGGAAAGAAAATAGTTGTTCAATATGGTGAATTTCAGACTGAAGGTCAAGCTGGCATAAGAATAGGGTATAAGTCTTATCTATTGTGGTCTTTAGACATATCTTTAATATCTTAAAGGGGAAAAAAGATAAGAATGAGTTTCTTATGGAAAAAATAGATTGATTTTATCATTACATTTTATTCCAAACAGATGAAATATCTGACATTATAATCCTATATTTCTGCATAGAGCTTAAAATGGGTAAAATCTTCTTTCTTTGTTGAACCGCTATCTTGAAGATTACAGAGAGAAAAGGAAAATTAAGGCCGGGGAAAGAAAATAAACTTGTAAGAGGATATGGTAATATAAGGCCTCTGCGCCTCTATTCTTGCATGAATTCCTACTGGTCATCCCCCTTTTTGTAAGTGAGGATATGTCTCATGGCATGATTTAGTTAAATTATAAATAGCCTGTTTAGGTGCATCTATCCAAAAATAACACCCACCTGATGAGTCGTCAAGCCTCTAGCTTAGTTTAGAATAGACTGGGGGAATAATGCACCAGCTCTGCTGACCAAGAAAAAAGGAGACTTTTCAAAGCTACCTAGGATTGGAAGGAAAACATATCATTTAAGAAATGAAAAACCATCTCCTTTTTCTGCTATTTTGCTAAAATAATGCCAATTAAAGGCCTTCAGTTAAATAACATTTAAATTTTCTTCAGTGAACTTCATTTCATAACATTAGAAACACTCAGTATGATGATGAATGAGTTAACGTGTCAGTTGCTGTTTAAGTGCTGATAGCATCATTAGCATCAGCAGCATCAGCATCTGCATCAGCATCCGCATGAGCATTAGCAGCAGCAGCAGCTGCATCATGCTCATCAATAGCTGAAAACAGTAAAATTTCTTCCATTTATAGAACTGAAAAACAAAATTCCTACAATCCTCAAGTTAAAGGTTAAAGAAAAGGAATAATTTCAGATTCAAAGCTTTATAGGTGAGTATTCTTTGTTGGCACTGGAATCTGGCTTCTCTTTTTTACTTTTTTCGTTATTTATTTTGTAACTAGCTTTCTTATTTGAAAACTCTATAATTAAAATGAAAAATAAGGGAGGCTCATGCGCAGTCCCACATTCTCCACTGGCGCTATTCAATGCCCACATCTCCACCGTTGCCACAGGCCAATTATGAGCAGGTGAACTCTGGCTCAGAGATTTCTTGACACTTTTATGCACACATATTGCACACACATTGCATCAATGTAATAGGTGAAGGGGGCTGATGCTCAGAAGTAAAGACCAAAGGCCACACTGCCTTCAGACACTTGCCACCTGCATTCAACAATCTGCTGGACAACTTTGTAAAGGAGACGCTTCTAGCGATACTAATGTAAATATAAAATCAACGATTTGGACCCTCCCTTTCCTGGCAATAACCTGGAAATCATTTGTAGTGGTTAAAACTGGAGCCAGAGACAGTTGTTCTTTATTCAAATCCCAGTAACTTCCAAGCATGTGACGCTGGGCAAGTTACTAACCTCTCTCTTCCCCAGTGACCATGTCATAAAATAGGGATAGTGATAGAATCTTCTTTATTGAACTGTTCAGAGCCAATGAGTTAAGGCATGTAGAGAGATTAGAGCAGTGCCTGGCACACACTAAGTGCTTACTGAATGTAACCTAAGCTAGCAATGCTGTGTGCCAAGCCTTGTGCAGGTCTCAGGATTCAGTGCTGCACCACTCTCTTTTGAACTCTTGAAGTCTGTTAATAACACCTTCAGCAAATCCATTATACCCTGTTTTGGCTTCTGTTCAAAAGTACAGGGAATATATTTCTTAAATATGGGTCTCCATTTATATACCAAGTAACATATGACTAACTGACTTGATAAAGTGTGAAGGTCTCTAATAAACATGTACCGTTTGGTTCCCCTATTAGCAACTTCTTACAAGCAACATAAATATGATACCAATATAATGTCAAGGGAGAAGTTGATTCTAAAATTGCTGGCAACCTGAAAGTCCACTGAAATGTTTTCGCCTTCCTAAGCTTGAGTCCTGTTTTTAAAATATTATTTACTTCCTTGAGGCACTATTTATGATGGCTTGATCTCCATCGTTGTTTTTTTCCCCCAATTTCTCACTGTGTGACTTAGCGGTTTTTCTTCTCAAGGAAGATTGTTTATTCCTTTCCTGCTGTGGAATGCTTTTCATGAAAGCAGCTTTAATTATTTATTCCATACCTCCTACTGCAGCACAGGTCACATTACTTTTAAGGTGGGATGTTATGTAGGTTTCTTGTGAGAGCACAAGTCAGAAACAGGACCAGACATATACCCAGAGAAAACCATAATTCAAAAA
Source organism: Hippopotamus amphibius kiboko (assembly GCF_030028045.1). Classification (NCBI taxonomy): domain Eukaryota; kingdom Metazoa; phylum Chordata; class Mammalia; order Artiodactyla; family Hippopotamidae; genus Hippopotamus; species Hippopotamus amphibius. The sequence continues at coordinate 56,417,258 of NC_080188.1, forward strand.
GACGTATGGGGACCTCCGTGGTGGCGCAGTGGTTAAGAATCTGCCTGCCAATGCAGGGGACATGAATTCGATCCCTGGTCCAGGAAGATCCCACATGCCACGGAGCAACTAAGCCCATGTGCCACAACTACTGAGCCCTAGTGCTGCAACTACTGAAGCCCGCATGCCTAGAACCCACGCTCCTCAACAAGAGAAGCCACCACAATGAGAAGTCCACGCCCACAACAAAGAGTAGCCCCTGCTTGCCACAACCAGAGAAAGCCTGCACACAGCAACGAAGACCGAACGCAGTCAAAAATTAATTAATTAATTTTTTTAAAAAAGACACATGCACCCCAATGTTCATTGCAGCACTATTTACAATAGCCAGGACATGGAAGCAACCTGCATGTCCATCAACAGACGAATGGTCAAAGAAGGTATGGTACATATACACAATGGAATATCAGCCATAAAAAGGAATGAAATTGGGTCATTTATGAAGACATGGATGGGCCTAGAGACTGTCATACAGAGTGAAGTGAGTCAGAAAGAGAAAAACAAATACCATATGCTAACTCATATATATGGAATCTAAAAAAATGGTACAGATAATTGGCTTGCAAGGCAGAAATACAGACACAGATGTAGAGGACAAACATATGGACACCATGGGGGGAAAGAAGGGGGGAGAGGTTGGGGTGGGATGAATTGGGAGATTGGGATAGACATATATACACTAATATGTATAAAATAGATGACTAATAAAAAAATCAAATTGTACACTTTAAATACATGCAGTTTATTGTATGTCAATTATATCTCAATAGGAAGAAAGAAAGAGAGAAAGAAAGAAAGAAAGAAAGAAAGAAAGAAAGAAAGAAAGAAAGAAAGAAAGAAAGAGAGAAAGAAAGAGAAAGAAAGAAAGAAAGAAAGAAAGAAAGAAAGAAAGAAAGAAAGAAAGAAAGAAAGAAAGAAAGAAAGAAAGAAAGGAGGGAGGGGGGAAGCAAGAGGCCCAGAGACACAAAGCATAAGGAAGCCAAATTCCCAAGCACTACATGATATACAGTTTTAAGGTATTCACACACACACACAATCATGAGCACTGCACATATTGGTCCTTGGAAATGAATATCTCTGCTAACATGCTAACAAATATAACACACTTATATTGCTTGAATAGTATAAATGTGTTAAGAACAACAAAAATGGCTCCACATTAATAAAGAAGTTTAAAGATAAAATAATATTAAGCAAAGTTATAAAATGGAAATCTTAGGCTCTTATTATTCATTAGTTTTTGTGGATAATCCCAGGTGAATCTCTATCTTTTCTATGACCATGGCTGCACACATTTTTTATATGGCACTGACCTTACATTATGGGACACCTTTGGGATAACTCCTGCATGGAGTTTGAGGACATCCATCCCCAACATGGCCACTAAGAAGAATTGTTTTATCTTGCAGAGAGCATATGAGACTTTAAAAGACTGTGGCTATATTTCCTCACCAAATGATGCCAACTCCTATTCTCCCTCTTCACAGAGAGAGAATTATTTCAGAGTTTCTGCCACACATATAACAGTAGACACGCTGGGGCTCTTTACTTCCTGGATAGGCCGCTCACAACTTTCATTATTATAAATTACACTGAATGAATACCCTTATATAATTTTTGATTACACACACACATTCTAGAAGTGGAATTTCTAAACCCAACAGTGTAAACATTTCGCTGTTCACTTGCTAAATATGGCATTGTCAAATTACCTTCCAAGAATATTGTACCAGAAAAGTACTTGCCTGTTAATTTTACTGTTGTGTATGTATAAAGTTGCTTTCTAAGGTAAGTAGAGGAATTCTCTAACTTTGGTCAAGTTATACATTTTTGATGCTGAGACAAATGTATCTAATAAGCAAAATTAAGTGTACACAAATCACATGCTTCAAATGCAGATCTGCATTAAAATTTCTTCACCTAGACTTAATGAAAAAAATTTTAATAACTTCTGATATATACGGAAAAACAAAATATCAGTTTCTTCCCCAAAGCAATAAAAGTAGCACACTTAAGACTTCTGTGCAGGTAAATCTCTACACCTATTTTTTTTTTAATTGATGTACAGTTGACTTACAATGTTGTGTTAATTTCTGCCTACACCTATCCTTAAGTGAGATTTGTTTATCGATTTTCCTTAAAAAGACTCCATTGTGGGAGCGATATCTTCTTAAGAAATGCTTCTGTATCTCAATAAAATTAGGGAAAAAAAAGAGAAACAAAGAAACACTTCCATAACCAAAGACAGATGCTTTGCCTTATCTAAAGTGGTCTTCATACTAGGGCTTTCAGGAACAACACGAATCATATAAAACCAACACCACACTGTCCAACAAAGAAAAGTACAGAGATAACAAGAGGAAGCATATTGCCATAGCTGATCCTTAGCAACACAAACATAAATAGATGACTTGACTACCACATGCACCAAAAATAACACTTAAATCTGAAATAAAATGCAGTTGGTGAAACCTGGCATTTATTTATTTTTCTCTATTCCAGTTAAACTTAACTAGACACCTTAAAACCAACTTATTATCAAGGACAGATAGAAAGAAAATTGACATATAATTATACATCTGAATTGGTCATATGACTAATATCTACATGTCTATGTAAGAATTATCTTTTTCAGGGAAACCTCACAGTAAATTCAGTAAAATAAAAACTGTGCATGTGTTCCTCTCTGTGTCTGTCTCTGTCTCCCTCTGTCTCCCTCTCTCTCACACAGGCACAAAAAAATTATGTGATGTGATTTCCATCACAGTCAAGAACATAGTCATTGACAGAAAGCAGGAGGAGCAGGCAGAGATCATTTGGTCCAGGGGGTTTCAAGTTCAAATGCCCAGAGGAGCTATAAAGTACAAGCTTAGCTTAAAACAAGAGAAATGTATTCTCTCAGAGTACCAGAGGCTACAAGCCAGAAATCAAGTTGGGGCAAGACCAAGCCGTCTCTGAAGGCACTAAGGAAGGATCCGTCCTTGCCTCTTCTAGCTTCCAATGGTTGCCAGCAATCCTTAGCTTTCCTTGCCTTATACATGCATCATTCCAATCTCTGCCTCTGTCTTTCCATGGCCTGCTGTCCTGTGTATCTGTTCTCTGTGTCCAAATCTTCCTCTTCTTTAAAGGACACCAGTTATAATGGATTTAAGTTCCACCCAAATCCAGGATACCGCATGTTAATTCAATTACCTCTGCAAAGATCCTAATAAAGTTACATCCACAGATTCCAAGATGACACTATTCAACCTAATACAGCATCTAATTTATTTAGGGTTGATTTTATGAAGATTTTGAAATATCAGTAATCACTACAGAAAAAATAAAATTCTAAAATAAATCAAATGAGTGTACATATTTCTTACATTTTTTCTAAGATTATATTTAATGTGGGGTATATGGAGAAACCCACTAACAATACGACTAAAAAATCAGACAAAATGCATAATTATAAAAATTTGGCTGATTTTAAGCTGTCTTGCCCCATGTACCTCAAGTTATCAACAGATTTTAATGCTTCAGTAATCCATAAGAAGCAAAGTAATCAAGCAGTATAAATGGGGAGGAAGAATAAATGGTACAATGGACTTCTCTCTCATTTCCCTGCATCGCTTGAGGGGCTCCCTTGATCTCCAACTGTAGTTATTATCTATTACGGTGCCCATTGTTAGGAATTACATAAATCAAGTAAACAGATCCATTCTCCAACCATCAGAAACTCGCAATTTACAATATTCACATTAATTAACAATTCATAGTAGGCTGGCCCTATGATAGACAGACAGGATCCCTGCGTGTTGGGATCCCACAGCTCTGCTGTTATTAGTTGTAGGACTTCAGCAAGTTCCTTACCCTCTCTAGATAGCACTTCTTCACTTGAAAAGTGAAATGGGACAGCCTAGATTCTCTCTAAAGTTCCTTCCAACTCTAAGTGGAAAGCAGGAATGTCTGCATTTATTGAACCTGTGAGTTAGAGAGTGTTTCACAAGTTAAATAGAGGAAAAGACCATCAACACTCATTCTTTAATTCAAAGTTTCAAAAGACTAGCATACTAGATGCATTTCAAAACATCACTTCAATTGATGTATTGAAGACAAGAAAATCTTGGGTTAGAAAATGGGAAATGTATTGTTAGAGGAAGAGATGTGAGATAGACCTAGGAGATGAGAACAAGGCAACAGACAGGCAGACAAAAGTGTGAGCTACGGGGCATCGGGGGTGGAGGTAAGTGGGAGGTAGCCAGGGCAAATTAACTGAAAAAGGCAAAAGGGAGAAGCAGGGCAAGGGGCAGAAACGAAAAAGAACAGAATGCGAATTATACAGAGAAAACATTGAAATATAGTTTCAGGGTTTCAGAGATGAAGCATTCCTCATACATAGCTGAGTCCTCTATTTTTGGAAATTCATGCAAAATAACAGAATAAGTCCTCTTGACTAAAGGATAGACAGTCCCGAATCATCCCATGGGAAGAATGTGAAGCAATGCATTGACACTCTACTATGAGAAACCTGGACTCAGATTGAAGCGCCCCCGCTGGTGCCCCGTGCCCCTCTCCCTCCACTCATCTCTGATTTTTCAGGCACAGCTGCAGTGAACAATTCCAAATGAGCTCAGACTCGACTTACTTTGGCAGCACCCTAACTCCAGCAGGCACCAGATCTCTTTCTACAATACTTTATGGCCCAAGCCTCCTCCAACTCAAAGAGAGCCTGTTCAGCGCTCCAAAGAAGCTCAGCCTGAAAGTGCTGGAGGGGTTATTGCCCCCAGGGGCAACCATCAATCAATAAGGGACTATAACCACTGCTCCCAAGTGCTTCTGTCTCAGGTCCTTAAGCAGACAACCTGGGATACCTAATGCTTGCCTCTCAGGAGTCTTGACCAAATTGAGTCCTTACTGCCCATAGTAGAGATCTCTTCCCCCATTCCCCTCTCCTGCTTCCTCACTCCTGCCCTCTGGAACGACCTCTGAAATATACAACTTACATCCAAGTCCTTTTCGGTCTCTGCTGCAGACTCAGAGTTTTGTGAAATCGTCTCTTTCCAAAAATTTCTTGAAAGTAATTTTTCAGTAGTCAAATCTAAATTTTTAGTAGTCAAATTTAAAGAACAACAGCAATTAGAAGAGACATGGAGTCTAGCTCTGTTATCAAGTGGCTGTATGACCTTGAACAAGTCAGTTAACCTGTCCAATCTGTGGTTTTCATGAGAGTATCAAACTAGACATCTTATGATATTCCAATTAATATAGTCTTTAATTTGAAAATGCATCTACCAATCTGTAGCTCATAAATAATGAGATCAAACAAGTAAGACTCCTCTATACCTTGTTGATTGAAATGTAATTCCTCTATAGTCTATTACATTTCAAAACTTTAATGAGAACCCGCAGTGATTTAAATTGATTCACATTTTCAGGACTGATGCTTATTTCTGTTCCAAGTTCCCAAATGGTCTAATACCAAATCAAGTAGAATATCTACATTTATTGCCAGAAAGAATAGTATCAGTTATATACAGTTTTGGATAAAAAAGAATTTATGTCAGATGATTTACTAAATATCTTACTGTAAAGTTATTCTGTAATTCTAAGACAGGTATGTACTGTCTCATTTGTAATATATCTCCTTTTCAAATGAAGCTCGTAAAGAATTATCAGATAAATTTTAAATGCTACTATAAATTAAGTGTTCGTAATTCCATAAAATCATCTCTCTTGATCTATAACAACTAAAATATAGCCCTAAATTAATGTACATGTTTAAACAGCACCATATGTTTTGAGTCATGAGAAACTATTTGAGGAATAGTTTCTGACAATTTTGTTTACAGATCAGAAAAACAGCAGAAAAATTTGCATTTGTTTGTCCTTGAAATTTCTTTTCTGCATCAGCTTCTCACTTCTCAGGAGGATACGTCCCTTATATGTGAAATATTTTAGAACATAATCTAGTCAGCTACCACACATTCTGCAGGGCTTCTATTTATGGAACACACAGAACAAGGCAGCACCAAAAAAGATGTGAAGTTATGAATTCTAACATAAATTAATTGGCAGGGAGGAGGCAAACCAACCTGAATAATGCCTATACAGAAATCTAAGCGCCTTCTACCCAAGTCTGACCTCCTTGTAGAGCTTAAAAGGGAAGAAGAGTCGGTAACGAGGAGGCATTCCTATGGCAGACTTCAAGTCCACACTTGAATTCATATGACTGACTACCTTGTTCTGAGATGTCAGCAGAAGTTTGTTGCTTGCTACAGAAGGCTTGTATCACATAAGAATTACCCCCCTCGCTAGCACAGCACCTTATTTACAGACCCGCCCTTGGACCCAGAGAAGCCCCATTCTCCTTCCTAGGGAATTTAAAGTCAATAACTATGGCTTAGATGCTCACCAAGGCCATTCAAAATTTGAAACAGTCACGTTAGGAAAGAGGAAACTATTACTCTTCAGATTTCAGAGGAAAAAAAATGAGTTCATTTTGAAAAATATCATTTATTATAGCAGGAGATACAGCAGAAATCCACCACACATGTTGGAAAGGGCACTCTGGTAATGAAAGGTAAGCCCTCTCTCTGCTCTCTTCATGGTCCCTCAGCAGCACATCTTTTGTAATCTCTGAATCTCTCAATGTGGTCTCACATTTCATTTTTATTATAAATTCAGGGCAGGCCAGACAAGGCACAAATCCAAAATAAATTGGAAAAAGTGTTTGCCAACTCTGTGCCAGACATTAAACTAAGTGTTTTATGTATGTGATCACATGTAGACCTCATCAAATCATCCTTAGTACCCTGGAAAACTAACTTGTCCAACCAAGTGTCAGAATCAAAGTCTGAACCAAATCTATCAGACTTTACAATCATAATCTCTCTTACAACAGACTAGACAAAAACTGAAAATTGTAGGGAGAAGATGATCTTAATAGAAAGGAATCCTACTAAGACATGCAAAGTTCCCTGTCGTAGTCTCTGTGGTATCAGTGCCTGCTTAGAGATTCTATACAATAGACTTATCAAAAATTATTTTACTATTACATTCAATAGTATATTATTGATTATGTATATAACACATTAAGTTGATTTGGGGATAATCAAAAGAGTCAAACCACCAAAGACAATATACCCTGAAAAACATTTGCATGAAAATAATACCTATCTTAATCTAAAGAGAAACGATCTTCCTTCTAAGAAATTCAAGTGATGTTACAGGGGTATTTCTTTGCCATAAACTAGATTGCAGGATTGAACTATTACTTAGTCTGTTATTGACCAATTCTAAATGGTAAAATTGAAAATATTGTACAGCTTCTCTTTGTTTGAGGTAGGAAGTTCCCACCAAAGGTTTTGGAGAAGCAACATCAACATCCGAGCCTAAGAGAAGGGCCATATCTGCATTAGAGGACCTAATTTAATGGCAGAACTGATAAGATACAGAGATAGTAACCAACATTTATTGATCACTTATTGTACGCCAGATCCCAAGAGCATACATTCATTATCTCAGTCCACAGAACAACTCTATCTTCTATACACAATTATCTCCATTTCATAGAGGAAATGGAGCTTTAATGTGGTCAGACAATATCCAAATCACAAAACCTGTCAGAGGCAGAATCAAGATTTGAACACAAGTAGCAGTTTGTTTTTAGATTCCTTATACCATATCACCTTCATAATATTTCATCTTTGGACTCAACTTCTGATAGTTACTAAATTGGTGAAGAAGATGATGTTTAGGCAGAGGTATGGTGAGAGCTGGGAAAATATTGAGTGTCATTTATTTGGGTTTATCCCTCCTTCCTCTGAGGAATTATCTTCTGTTCATTTTTGTGCATGCAATAACCAAATAAATTGTTATAGACAGAATATATTGCATCTCCATAAACATACGAAACTCACACTATTCATAAAATCTATTGCAAAAATTCTAATGTAAAAAGCATCATTAATAAGCCTATTTTCCCACCATTTCTTAGCCACTCCCCTTTTTAGGAATTCTTGTCTATGAATTTCTGCCACCTACTTATAAATATGAGCACCCTCTGAAACACATATCTTTATTCACACACACACACACACACACACACACACACACACAGTCTCAAAATTTGCTCCTTATAGCAAAAACTGTGCATTTCAAAATTCTTTTTTACTTTATAGCCTGCATAAGCTCTCATATTATAGCCATTGCACTCTGTGCATTGTCTTCTAAATTGCACATTGTTTCGGACAAGGACTTTTACACACAGGAAATGAGTTCAATTTCGTTTCTAATTTGCAACTCTCCCTTCATTGTCATTTTAATTCACCCTTCTGTACCTGTGAGCTTCCAACTAACGTTGCAATTTGAACTGGAAGATACTCCTAAATACACCCTACACCAATAATTAAATAAGTGGGGTGTCACAGAGCACAGAGGAAGAACAGGTGGTAAAGTAATTTAGGAATGTTAATAATAATAACTTCTAACACATTGACTGTACTGGAAGCTTAGGCACTTTTAAATGACATAACTCAATTCACAAAGCCATCTTATAAAGAAGGGTATCACTACTGTCTCCATTTAAATGAAAAACAAATCGAGGCACAGTAACTTCTCAAAGTTATTCAAGTAGTAATTAGTAGCACCAATATTTTGACAGTTTGGCTCTAATGTCAGTTTGCTTAACCACTATGCTATTCTGCCTTTTATATTTCATTTACTGAATTAACATTATCAACAAGTAGTACTACTAAACAATCTTAGATATGAGTGTGGTGTTAGAAACTTCTTAAATTTTATCAAGACACAGCCCTAATTCTTATGAGAATTTATTACAAAGAAAAATGCACATGCTTAGATCTAGAAATTCAAATAGATTCCAAAAAGATTTGACCGTATCTGAATTTTTAAATAAAATTTAGGGGGAAGTTCAACCTGTTGACATAGGAAGATCCTGAACTCATCTCCTCATGGACACACCAAACCTACAGCTACATGCAGAACAATTCCCTCTGAAAGCTAGCTGAACAGTTTCTTCACAATTAGTAAAAGGGCCACAATTAGATGATTAGGAGAGGCAGAGACATGGTCTCTCACCAAAACCCACCCCCAGCACAGCAACTCAGGATCGGAAGGGATCTCACAAATCCAGAGCTTCTCCCCTGAAGAGCAAGGGGTTTGTGCCCCACATCAAGAACCCTAATCCTGGGGACCTGCAACAGAGAGGCAAGCCCTCAAAACATCTAGCTTTGAAGACCATCGGGGCTCATGTTCAGGTGACCCAAAAGGATGGAGGGAACTAAAATACTTCTCTTAAAGGGCTTGCACAAAGACTCACTCACCCCAGGGACCAGTGCAAAGAGATTTATTTGCTAATCTTTGCATGTGCCAGAGGGCTGGGGGCCTGCTGGGAACTTCTCTGGGGACAGAGGCCCTGGAAGGCATAATTTTTGCACTCTCCCTCTACCTTGATATTGCAGGCAGGCACACCTCAGCCCTGCACCTTCCCATGGCTCTGCAAGAACCAGTGGGCACTCCCTGGTCCAGCACGCTCCCATCACCCCACAACATCCTGGGGGCACACCCTGGCCCTGTGCTCTCCTGCTGCGTTTCTAAAGCTGGTAGGCACACACAGTCCACATAGGGGAGGCTCCTTGATCATCTGTCTCTAGTGACTGGGGGTGCTTCTGCTCCTGGGTCCCACGGGATTTTAATAACTGGAGAGACAGTTCTTGGCAGACTACCACTCCCAGGGCACTATACAAAGAGCAGACTAAAACACATTCCCCAGTATTTCTGTCAAAAAAAGTCTATCTAGGACTTCCTAGGTGGTGCAGCTGTTAAGAATCCACCTACCAAAGCAGGGGACATAGGTTTGATCCCTGCCCCAGGAAGATAGCACATGACACAGAGCAACTAAGCCCGTGTGCCACAACTACTGAGCCTGTGCTCTAGAGCTCGTGGGCCACAACTATTGGGCCCTTGTGCCACAGCTACTGAAGCCCACGTGCCTAGAGCCCATGCTCCACAACAAGAGAAGCCACCACAATGAGAAGCCCGTGCACCACAATGAAGAGTAGCCCCTGCTCGCCGCAACTAGAGAAAGCTCACATGCAGCAACAAAGACCCAACACAGCTGATTAATTAATTAATTAATTAATTAATTTTAAAAAGCCTATCTACTTTTATTGGCGCTTCAGCCTAAGGGACAGACTTCAGGTATGTCACACATGTAGAGGGTACAGAGGTGCTCTCAGGAAATGTAGCCCAAGGTACACCATCTTTGCACTCTCCCTCAGCTTCACTAGAACTCACCAATACCTCTCAGAAAGGAATTGATACACTCATCTGAAACCCAAAATTCTGCAACTGTTGCCCAGGGGTCATCTCTAGATCACCTGGTCTGGAGGCAAACAGGGTTTACAATTGTGATCCCATGGGACTGTATATATTTGCACACTTTAAAAGCTGCTGCCTGAGGACCCGGCTTCCAAACAACCTGAAACTAGGTGCTAACTCTGATTCCTACCTTTGGAATACTGACATGTCTTGGCACACCCTCAACAACTGACCTCTCAAGAATAAAACAGGCTGCTAGACAATCACAAACATTCCAGAGACAACTAAGAGCTAGTGCAAGATTGAAAGATAAGGTTCATCTCCTACACATGGCCACTCTGTTAAGACATGAAGAAGTAGCTCTTTCACATAACACATAGAAACAAACTCAGAAAGTCAAGCAAAATAAGGAAACAGAGGAATATATTCCAAATGAAGAACAAAATAAAACCTCAGGAAAAAAAAAACCCTTAATGAAACAGAGATAAGTAATTTACCTGATAAAGAGAGTTCAAAGTAGTAGTCATAAAGATGCTGACTGAACTCAGGAGAAGAATAGATGAACATAGTGAGAATTTCAATAAGGAAATAGAAAATATAAGAGAGTAACAAACAGAAGTCACAGAGCTGAAGAATACACTAACGGAACTGAGAAATATACTAGAGGGGTCCAATAGTAGACTATACTAGATGAAGCAGAAGAGAGGATTAATGATCTAGAAGACAAAGTAGTAGAATTCACCCAAACAGAGCAGTAAAAAGAATTTAAAAAATGAAGATAGTTTAAGGGACATATGGAACAATAATAAGCAGAATAACATTTGCACTATAGGGGTTACAGAAAGTGAAGAGAGAGAAGCAGGCAGAAAACTTATTTGAAGAAATAATAGCCAAAAAATCCCTAACCTGGGGAATGAAACAGACATCCAATTCCAGGAAACCTAGAAAGGTCTAAATAAGATGACTCCAAAAAGATCCACACCAAGACACATTATAATTAAAATGTCAAAAGTTAAGGATAAAGAGAGAATCTTAAAAGCAGCAAGAGATAAACAACTTGTTACATACAAAGGAACCCCCGTAAAACTACCAGCAGATTTTTCAGCAGAAACTTTGCAAGCCAAAAGGCAGTGGCACAATATTTTCAAAGTGCTGAACAGAAAAAAATTCTAACCAAAAATACTCTGTCTAGCAAGGTTATCATTCAGAAGTGAAAGAAAGATAAAGTGTTTTCCAGACAAGCAAAGCAAAAGGAGTTCATCACCATTAAACCAGCCTTAAAAGAAATGTTAAAGGGACTCCTTTAAACTGAAAAGAAAGAGCATTAATTAATTGGTAACAAGAAAGCATATGAAAGTATAAATCTCATTGGTAAAGGTAAATATATACAGTAAAGGTAGTGAATTAATCACTTACAAAGTTATTATGAAGGTTAAAAGACCAAAAGTACTAAAAATAACTATAACTAAAATAATCAGTTAAGTGATACACAAAATAAAAAGAGGTAAAATGTGACTTCAAAAACATAAAAGGTTGGGGAGGAGCGAAAATACAAAGTTTTAGCATGAGTGTAAACTTAAGTTGCTATCAACTTAAAATAGACTCATATGTAAGCTTCGTGGTAAACACACAGAGCAAACACCTATAGTAGATATACAAAAGATAATAAGAAAGGAATCTAATAACACTAAAAAAAGTCATCAAATGACAAGGAAAAAGAGCAAGTGAAGAAGAAAGGAACAGAGAGGAACTACAAAACAGCGAGAAAACAATTAACAAAATGGCAGTAAGCATTGCCTACCAACAATTACTTTAAGTGTACATTGACTGGGACTTCCCTGGTGGAGCAGTGGTTATGAATCCATCTGCCAATGCAGGGGACATGGGTTCGAGCCCTGGTCCAGGAAGATTCCACATGCCTCAGAGCAACTAAGCCCATGCACCACAACTACTAAGCCTGCACTCTACAGACCATGAGCCACAACTACTGAGCCCACGTGCTGCAACTACTGAAGCCCACATACCTAGAGCCTGTGCTTGGCAATAAGAGAAGCCACCGCAATGAGAAGCCCACATACCGCAACAGAGTAGCTTCACTTGCCACAGCTAGAGAAAGCCTGTGCACAGCAACGAAGACCCAATGCAGCCAATAAATAAATAAATAAATAAATAAATAAATTTATTAAAAAATTTTAAAAATTTAAAAATAAATGTACATTGCCTAATTCTCCAATCAAAAGACATAGATTGGCTGAATGCACTAAAAAAAAAAAAGTCTCATCTTTATGCTGCCTACCAGACTCACTTCAGATGTAAGGACACAGACAGATTGAAAGTGAAGGGATAGAAAAAAATATTGCACACAAATGGAAACCAAAAAAAAGCTAGGGTAGCTATACCTATACCAAACAAAACATATGTTAAAACAAAGACTATAATAAACAACAAAGAAGGGCATTATGTAATGATAAAGGGGTGAATCTAACAAGAGGATATAACATTTGTAAATATTTGTGTACCCAACATAGAAGCACCTAAACATATAAAGCAAATATTAACAGACACAAAAGAGAGAAATTGGTAGCAATACAATAAGAGTAGGGGACTTTAATACCCCAATAACATCAATGGATAGATTATCCACAGAGAAAATCAATAAGAAAACTTTGGCATTAAATGACATGTTAGAACAGCTAGACTTAACATATATGTAAAACATTCCACACAAAAGCAGCAGAATACACATTCTTCTCAAGTGCACATGTGGCATTCTCTAGGATAGATCATATGTTAGGCCACAAAACAAGCATCAATAAATTTTAAAAGACTAAAATCATATCAAGCATCTTTTCTGACCACAATGGTATGAACTGAAATCAATTACAAGAAGAAAACAGAAAAAAATCACAATTAGTTGAAGATTAAGCAACATGCTACTAAACAACCAATGGGTCTCATGCAGCTTCATACCAAAAAAGCAAATAACCCAATCCACAAATGGGCAGAAGACCTAAATAGACATTTCTCCAAAGAAGACATACAGATGGCCAACAAACACAGGAAAAGATGCTCAACATCACTCATCATCAGAGAAATGCAAGTCAAAGCCACAGTGAGGTATCACCTCACACCAATCAGAATGGCCATCATCACAAAGTCTGGAAACAACAAATGTTGGAGAGGGTGTGGAGAAAAGGGAACTCTCCTGCACTGTTGGTGGGACTGTAAGTTGGTACAGCCACTATGGAAAACAATTTGGAGGTTCCTTAAAAAACTACAAATAGAACTACCATATGATCCAGTCATCCCACTCCTGGGCATATACCCAAAGAAAACCATAATCCCAAAAGAAACTTGTACCATAATGTTTATTGCAGCACTCTTTACAATAGCCAGGACATGGAAGCAACCTAAATGCCCATCAACAAATGAATGGATACAGAAGATGTGGCATATATACACAATGGAATATTACTCAGCTATAAAAAGGGATGAGATGGAGCTATATGTAATGAGGTGGATAGAACTACAATCTGTCATACAGAGTGAAGTAAGTCAGAAAGAGAAGGACAAATATTGTATGCTAACTCACATATACGGAATCTAAAAATGGTACTGATGAACTCAGTGACAAGAACAAGGAAGCAGATACAGAGAATGGACTGGAGAACTCGAGGTATGGGAGGGGGCGGGGGGTGAAGGGGAAACTGAGAAGAAGCGAGAGAGTAGTACAGACATATATATACTACCAACTGTAAAATAGTCAGTGGGAAGTTGTTGTATAACAAAGGGAGTCCAACTCGAGGATGGAAGATGCCTTAGAGGACTGGGGCAGGGAGGGTGGGGGGGACTCGAGGGGGGGGTGTCAAGAAAGGGAGGGAATATGGGGATATGTGTATAAAAACAGTTGATTGAACCTGGTGTACCCCCCAAAAAAAAAAAAATAAAAAAAAATAAAAAAAAAACAACCAATGGGTCAACAAAGAAATCAAAGGAGAAATCAAAATATATATTGAGGCAAATGAACATGGAAATACAACTCACCAAAATCTACAGAATGCAATGAAAGCAGTTCTAAGAGAAAAGGTCACGTAGATACAGGTCCACCTCAAGAAATAAGAAAAATCTCAAATAATCTAACTTTACACAAATAGACTAGAAAAAAAATAAGAACAAAGTCCAAAGTTAGTAGGAAGGAAATGACAAAGATAAGAGTGGAAATAAATGAAATAGAGACTAAAAGACAATAGAAAAGATCAATGAAACTAATAGGTAATTTTTTGAAAAGATTTAAAAAATTGATAAACCTTTAGCTAGACTTATCGAGGAAAAAAGAGACAGATTGCAAATAAAAACAGAAATTAGAGATTACAACTGATACCATAGAAATACACAGGATCATAGGAGACTACTATGAAAAATTACACATCAACTTAGAAGAAATTGATAAATTCCTAGAAATGTACAATCTTCCAAAGACTGAATCATGAAGAAATAGAAAATCTGAATAGACCAATCACTAGTAAAAATATTGAATCATTAATCAAAAATCTCCCAACTAGCAAAAGTCTAGATAGCTTCACTGGTGAATTCTACCAAACATTTAAAGAAGATTTAATACCTATACTTCTCAAACATTTCCCCCCCCAAAATTATAGAGGAATAAATGCTTTCAAACTTATTTTACGAGGCCAGCATTACACTGACACCAAAAGCAGACAAAGACACCACAAAAAAGGAAAACTACAACCCAATATCCCTGATGAACATACATGCAAAAATCCCCAGCAAAATATTAGCAAGTCAAATTCAACAAATACATTAAGAGGATCAGAACCATGATCAAGTGGGATTTAAACCAGTGATGCAAGGATGGTTCAACATACGCATATCAATCAACATGATATATCACATTAACAAAAGGAAGGATAAAAATCACATGAAACTCTCAATAGGTGCAGCAAAAGCATTTGACAAAATTCAGCATCC
Source organism: Hippopotamus amphibius kiboko (assembly GCF_030028045.1). Lineage (NCBI taxonomy): Eukaryota > Metazoa > Chordata > Mammalia > Artiodactyla > Hippopotamidae > Hippopotamus > Hippopotamus amphibius. Next base: position 56,432,609 of record NC_080188.1, read on the forward strand.
ATTCATGATAAAAACTGTCAACAAAGTAGGTATAGAAGGAACATACCTCAAGGTAGTAAAGACCATATATGGCAAGCCCTCAGCTAACATCACACTCAACAGTGAAAAAACTGAAAGCTTTTCTCTAAGATCAGGAACAAGGCAAGGATGTCCACACTTGCCACTTTTACTCAGCATAGTATTGAAAGTACCAGCCATAGCAATTAGACAAAAAAGAAAAATAAAAGACATACAAATTGGAAAGGAAGAAGTAAAACTCTCACTATTTGCAGACATGATTTAATATATGGAAAACTCTAGACTCCAAAAAACTCTTAGAACTAATAAACTAATTTAGCAAAGTTGCAGAATACAAAATTGATGTACAAAAATCCATTGTGTTTCTGTACACTAACAACGAACTATCAGAAAGAGGAATTAAGAAAACAATCCCATCTACAATTGCATTAAAAAAAAAAATACCCAGGAAAAAATTTAACCAAGGAGATGAAAGACCTGTACACTGAAAATTATAAGACACTGATGAAAGAAATTGAAGAAGACACAAATAAATGGAAAGATATTCTGTGCTCATGGACTGGAATAATTAATATTGTTGAAAGGCTCATATTACCCAAAGCAATCTACATATTCAAGGAAATCTCTATCAAAATTCCAATGGCATTTTTCACAGAATTGGAACAAGAATTCATAAATTTGTATGGAACCACAAAAGAACCCAAATAGCTAAAGAAATCTTGAAAAAGAAGAACAAAGCAGAAGGCATCACACTCCCTGATTTCAAACTATATTACAAAGCTATAGTAATCAAAACAGTATAGTATTGCCATAAAAACAGCCACATGGATCAATGGAACAGGAGAGCCCAGAAATAAACTTATGCATAAATGGTCAAGTAATTTATGACAAAAGAGGCAAGAATATACAATGGAGAAAGGAATATCTCTTTAATAAATGGTATTGGGAAAACTGGACAGCCACATACAAAAGAATGAAACTAGACTACTATCTTACACCCCACACAAAAATTAACTCAAAATGGATTAAAAACTAAAACCATGTTTCCTAGAGGAAAACATAGGCGGTAAGCTCCTTTACATTAGTCTTGGTGATAATTTTTTGGATCTGACTCCAAAAGCAAAGGCAAAGAAAGCAAAAATAAACAAGTGGGACTTCATCAGACTAAAAAGCTCTGCATTGCAAAGGAAACCATCAACAAAATGAAAAGGCAACATACTGAATGGGAAAAAATATTTGCAAATCATTGATAAGGGGTTAATATCTAAAATATATGAAGAACCCATACAACTCAATAACAAACAAACAATCTGATTTAAAAATTGGCAGAGGAACTGAAAGACATTTTTCCAAAGAAGATATACAGATGGCCAATAGGCACATGAAAAGATGCTGAATATAACTGATCATCAGGGAAATGCAGATGAAAACCATAATGAGATATCATCTCACACTTTTTGGAATGGCTATTATCAAAAATATAACTAGTGGACTTCCTAGGTGGCATAGTGGTAAAGAATCCGCCTGCCAATGCAGGGGACACGGGTTCAAGCCCTGCCCTGGGAAGATTCCACATGCCACGGAACAATTAAGCCCGTGCACCACAACTACTGAGCCTGTGTTCTAGAGCCCATGAGCCACAACTACTGAGCCCATGTGTCGCAACTATTGAAGCCCACACACCTAGGGCCCGTGCTCCACAACAAGAGAAGCCACTACAATGAGGAGCCTGCACACCACAATGAAGAGTAGCCCCCGCTCTCAGCAACTAGAGAAAGCCCATGTACAGCAACGAAGACCCAGCACAGCCAATAAATAAATAAAATAAATAAATAAATTTATTAAAATATATATATATAACAAGTAAGTTTCGGCAAGGATGTAGAGAAAAAGGAACCCTTGTCCACTGTTGGTGGGAATGTAAATTGGTGCAGCAACTATGGAAAATAGTATGGTAATTCCTCAAAAAATTAAAATGAGAACTACCATATGATCCAACAATTCCACTTCTGGATATTAATCCAAAGAAAATGGAAACACTAATTTGAAAAGATATACACACCCCTATGTTCATTGCAACATTATTTACAGTAGCCAAGATAGGAAATCAACCTAAGTGTCCATTGATGGATGAATAAAGAAGATGCGATACAAACACACACACACACACACACACACACAATGAAATATTACTAGCCATAAAAAAGAAAGAAATTTTGCCATTTGCAATAACATGGCTAGATCTTGAGGAATTATGCTAAGTGAAATAAGTCAGACAAAGAAAGACAAATATCATATGATCTTACCTATGTATGGAATCTAAAAAACAAAACAAAACTCACAGATACAGAGAAGAGAATGGTGATTGCCAGAAGGAAGGGGTTTGGGAGGGGGTGCAAAATGGGTGAAGGAGGTCAAGAGATACAAATTTCCACTTATGAAATAAATAAGGGGATGTAACAATTAGCATGATGACTATAGTCAATAATGTTCTAATGCACATATGAAAGTTGCAAAAAATTATATTACAACATTGTTATTTTTATATAGTTGCAATGTAAAGAAGCTTTTAAGTAAAAAATAATTTAGTGTGGAATGCTTCACCTTAATTCATTTCACCTTAATTGTTTCCTTAGTTTAAATAATAATTTGATTTATTTTACTAATACATATTTAACCAGTATCAAATGGGTAAATTATAGCTGAGAAAAGAATACATAAAGAATTTGTAAAGTGAAAACTCTAGGTAGACTTTATTCATCTATCAATCAATATTAATTGAGCACCTAGAATTTCCATACAGCATACCAGAGGACTGGTGAGAAGAAAATAACCCTATCTTTGAGGACGTCTCAGTCAAAAGAACCATCAGGAACAGGAAAAGGGAGGATTATTTTTGCTGGGTGTGAAAATGCCCAGAAAGGCCTTCACAGAGTCAGGGACACTGCAAAATAAATGTGACTTACCCAGTCAGAGGCTGAAATTAGCAGGCACAGAATACTCCTGTCAGAAGCAAATACATGAGAGGACATGGCTTGTTCAGGGAATAATAACCAGAGTCTCAGATTCACAAAGGCCAGGAAATGAGGCTGGCAAGAATGTAAAGAGACTTGGTTACCATGCTAAGAAACTTCGACTCTATGGGAGAACCACTGGACACATGTCAGCAGGGAGGAGAAATGTCCAATCTATTTTAAAAAATTCATTCTGACATCATTGTGTCTGATGCGCTCGAGTGCTGTGAGAGCTGAGGCAGAGACCAGGAGAGAGGTAACTGCACTGGTTTGGCCCAGAAGTGGTGGGGGCTGAGCTGGGGCAGCAGCGGGTGAGGGAAGAGGTAATGGTGAGATGGCTTGCCACGGCTTTTCCCTTCCTCCTGCAGCTTCCCCCAAATGTTGAAAAAGGAGGCCCACTGGATAACAGCCTGAATTCCTCTGAGAGTAGTACACCTCTGCAGTCATCTGCAGTCAGTTTACACTAGATTTTTAAGATGAAATAGCTGCAAATCTACCAAGTACAAGTCTATAGCTCTTTTCACCGTTGGAGGAGAAATTAAGGGATAACAAATAATGGAACTAAAAGTCTACCACATTCAGTACGGAGATAAAATCGCTAATGAAATATGGAGTAAACTGTTTATGCTAACAACTATATAAACATGCCTAGTAGCATGGGAAATATATACACGTACTTGATTTTAAATCTACACTGTGTAAGTATTTAACCACCTTGTTCCTTGTTATATTACTTTCAGCATTCTTAAATCTACTTTAAGAACGTTTTTATAACCGTGTAGTGGGAGTAGACCTAATGTACAAGGACTCATCCTCTTTTTACTTCACATGGTATGTAATCCATCTGGTTTAAAGTCAAATACTTTGTTAAATTTTACAAATCTTGGAAACCTTGGGTATTCCAAGAGAAGTTTACCAAATACATGATACCTTGATTTTTGCTTTTGACTTTTACACAGACTATCTTACCCCAGGGTTTAAAAAAACTATCTCACCCTGAGGTTCAAGAAACATGAATTTTTTTCTTCGGTGAGTGCCAACACGCTGCTTTAACCAATAAAGCCTTAAGGAATTCTACCTTATAATGTCTGACACTTTTCCCTGAATTACTTACAGCACTACTTTCTTTTGCAAATGTTTCAACATTTACAAGTTTCACTCTTGCATTGAATAGAGTCCTTTGAAGGACAACATGATCTCAATGTCCTACATAATGCTTCATTAAGTAGCATAATACTGTACATTTTTAAATACTATTTTTTCTAAAATACCAATATTAATTTAGAGTTTATTAAATGTTGTAAACTCTATTTGTAATCAAACACACTCCACAAATATAAACATATTTAAACATATCTTAATCAGCTGGATAAATGTGTATAAGTTTTTAAGTCACTGATCCCTTAGTCCTACCCTTTTTCATATTATTACTATTACAGAGATTTTAAGAACACAATTAATCTAGATACTAAACTGCATTGTTATATTACAATTTTATTAAGTAGGAAACCAGCACTGTGTAATAAAGAGGAAGGTGCCTTTTACTATCCACAGCCTGTTACCACGGGCAAGGACAGGTCAGCAAAAAGAGATCCCTGTTTGAGGCTTACAACAGTGTGACTTCTCCTCTCTATACCTGTTCTTATTTTATTCTCCACTGAGCCTCCTGCCATACCCCTATGCAAAGATCCTGAGTCACCAATTTGCCTTTTCTTCCCCTAATTTTGCTGAATAATCTCATTCTCTAGTCTTTACTAGAGGTCACCACATTTCTACCTTCCCAAAAGGAAGGAAGGAAAGAAGGAAGGAAGAAGGGAGGGATGAAGAATGAATCTTTTTGGAAAAACTCATATTTTAAGAATGTTTTCTATTGTATTCAAATGCAGCTATGCCCAAAGTGATAAATCTCATAAGCAATGAAGGGGGTAAAACAATTAAATCTTACTTGGATTAGGACTGACTGATGCAGCTATTTTCTAGACTACTAATTTAGTAGAATTTTATATCCCTAATTCAGGAAAGTTTAGTTATGAAGGGTCACTAGAGAGAACACAGAGGAACATATGTGTAGCCTGCTGTGTGTGAGTATGTGCACACAGGTGTCATCCCTTAAAATGAGCATCTACATGTATGAGAATTCACATAAATGTGTATTGTCTTGTGTTATTTAGAATAATCAGTATCTTTCTATGGGAATTGATACAATAATAACATGGCACTTATTTTCAGTTTCTTTGTGTTCAAATAGAAACTCATGAGACCCTCAGGTACCGTGCTACCTTAACTCCTCAACCTAATGAGATTTACAAGTATATGTTAAATATACTTGTTGGTATTCCTTCTGGGTACCAATAGATCATGTGTAGAAACTGTATAATATTCATTTTCATCCTGGAATTATAGCACAATGTCTAGATACTCAATAAATGTTTGCTGAATTTAAAAAAAAAGAGTTTGAAAAAAACTACCAAAGAGAAAACATAAATATTGGCAAGCAGTTTATCAGTGTTGTGAATGACCTACAATAACTCTATGAACTCAGAGGGTGCAAGTCACTATATATATATTTAAACACCTGAGCTAACAACGAATCTTTACAGGGAAGCTAAAAGGCGAGGTGTGAAGACAGTAGGAACAATGCCTTCCTGGCTCAAGGGTGACATAATCCACCAGGAAAATTCTTAAAATCAAAGATATTCTAAAGCCTTTCTCAAGCTCTCACCAAAGCACGGAAAAATGGGCTTTTCCAAAGGTGTAGATAATTCCATACGAGGCAGACAGCAACAGAAGCAGGGAAGGCACATCCTTCCTCTCACTCAGTGGCACACAGGCAAGACACAGAACACAGTGTAGACGCTGCGATTTCCTTTGAATATGCGAAATTTCTCAAACATGATGTATAGCCATGTTCAAGTTTTACTGTGATTACAGAGTCCCCTCCACACCCTTATATCAGCCTGTAAGTAAGAGTAGAGCCTCATCAGAACAAGCCAAACAGGAAGGAAAAAAAAGCCACCTCTGTTTATGACTCTCAGAAAAGGACACTAAGAGGTACACCCTGAGAGTACAGGTGTTCCTTCACTCTCACGGTCTCAATGAACTGAAAAGAAAAGTATTCTCAGTTGGCTTCATTGCCTGTTTTTTACTCAACAAAGACTGTGTACTGAGAATTTTCTCAAGCAAATAGTCACTGAAGCCTTTTAACAGGGGAAGGCTCAAGCACTTCTTATTAAGAGCAACAAATCAATCATGAAATGGACCTCATGAAATATGTTTTATAGTTAATGTGAGGAAATGTGACAAATGATTCAGCAAGTATAATTATCTACAAGGCCTGTTTGGAAGAAAAAATAACTACCCCCTACTAAAGAAAAAATGATTCTTTAATTGGTTTTGCCTATGCTTTTACTGGGTTTGTAACTGAAATTTACTTAATTGTTAACTATGTATCTGTCATTAATCTTACTTTCCTCTTCCCCTGGGACCCATTTTAGTCCCAAATGGGGACTCTAAAATGACTGATACGCTTACATTTTTTCCTAAAAAGGTAGAGTAAGCCCATATAGCAAAGCTTTATTTATAGCACACTACTTTTTTTCTTCAAATAATATGCAAACGCACTATGGATGTTTAAAAAAACAGAAACTAATACAACAAAATTAAGGTGTTAAGATAATAAAACCACATTTAAATGCGTTTTACATTTAAATAAATTTAATCAAACTTTAAGCAAACTTTAAGTAAAACTTTACATTAAATACAACTTTACACTTAAATGCATCATTTTATAAATCATTCTCCCCCATTGGCAAGATTTTTTTTAAATTATTCTAAAGTTTCACAAAGTCATTAAACTCATGCTGTGGATTTAAGATAGGGGAAAAAAAACTTGGAGAATTAATACATCTTAGAGGTTCAGTAAAAAATATATATATTCTCAGTAATTTAGCTCTCTATTGTGGAAAAAGGGAAGAATGCCACCCATCAAATCCCACAGAATATTAAAGAATGTGCTCCAGTCCACCTTTGCTATGAAGGCACTGATGGTGGTTTGACCCAGCATCACACCACTTTGGCATTTGCGACATTTCCCCGTGCCCTACCTTCTCACAGAGAAGTAGGCCAGCTCACCCTGTAACTTTCCACAAGACCTTTCGCAAGAGCTCCTTAATCATCTGGAGGTTATGGCAGGGATGGGTGATGGTCCAACTGACCTTCTAAGACAAAAGCCTAGGGTCAAAATTAAACCTGATTTGAAGCTATGAGGAAAAGCAATTTTTAGGGAAACTTCCCCAAGGCGATTCTTGCCATCTGTAATAAATGGAAGGAAGTGAGCAAATGGAGTGAAATGCACTAAAATATAATTGTCATTTGTCCTAGGTGAGAGCACCCTATTTACATCTGGGTAAAATTTATAATGTCTTTGTTCCCAAGGTTCTCAAGAGAGAAGTCACAAATCCGTAGGTTCCTGGCCATAGGCTTTGCATCCAAATTTAATGCTGCTGACTGATGGCAATCAACTAATTACTGAATAGCTATAGAGATTTTTAAAAAACAACAAACTCTAATTTATAATTAAGGATTGTCTTATGAACATTTTAGGCCATACCTGCCTTCTTTTAAAAAAAGCAATGTTTCTCAAAGTTATTCCTGTCATGAAGAACCCCTCTCCGCTCTACCCCCACATCAAGTCATTTCCATGACTTTTTTCCTGTCCCAAGTCTGTCATCCAGAATTTCCTAACTCCTCTCTCCTCACCTTCCCTGTCGAACTGCAGGGCACCACCATCTGCACTTACTGTCTTTATTTCCTCACCTCTCAGTAGGTCCTCAGCCTACTTTGATCTGTCTTCTCAGGCCACCACAACAGCAAACAAGTTCTTGTTATGGCAAATGTTATTAAACCTAATGGACAACTTTCAGTCCTCATCTTCCTAGGCCTCTAAGCAGTGACATAGCTCTAGACTCCCTCTCTTCCCAGAGTTTCTGTACAGCACAACCTCACGGCTTTCAGAAAAATGTAAAGAAAGAGCCCACAAACTCTGAAGCCAGGACACCCACGTTTAAATCAGCTCTACATATACTGGCTGTGTGGCAGTCTGTAAGTCACTTAACTTCTTTCAGACTCATGTATTTTTCATCTGTAAAATCAGAGATAACAGTACCACCAAACTCTCAAGATGATTAAATTGATTCAATATATGTAAAAGCACATAAAATAGTGCCTGGCCCATCGTAACTGTCATATACATTTTAGCTTTTATCATTTTTTGTTATAATTTTCCTCCTACTTCTCTGGTCTCTCATTTTTTATTTCCGTTTATCAGGGTTTGTTCCTAGATTCTCCCCCCACCCCCGCAGCTACAGAGCCCTTCTGCTTGCCGATGAAGTCTAAACGTAATCGCCAGCCCACACCTATTTCTTAAACTTTACATGGATATATGCAACTGCCTACTGGATATCTCAAATTCAACATGCCCACAGCTGAATGCATCTTTCTCCCATGCCTGTTCCTCCTCCAGTGTTCCCTTTCTCTAAAATTGCATCCACCACCTACACAGTCATTCAAGCCAGAAACCAGGAATCATGTCTGACTCTGTTATTCCCTCATCTTCCAAACGCAAACAAGTCCTACAGATTCTATCTTCCTCCTAAATATCCCTTGAACACCACTATCCTCTTCTCTTCTAACTCTGAAGCAGGTGGTCCAGGTCACTACTATGTCTTTCTGGACCACTGCAGCAGCCTCCTTATCTCTTCACCATCAGCCTTACCCTTCTCTAAACGTTTTCCACACAGCAAAGGCAGCATTCTTCTAACACTCAAATCTGATCATGCCCCCGACCCTTTGCTTAAAACTCTTCTATATCATGATGAATATGGCACACAGAGCTCTCCATAATGGAATCTGCATATTTCTTAAGCCTCATGTGTCATTCTTCTCTCTCTTACACAACATGCAGCTCTTCAAGTCTTTGTCACCTCTGGACCCACAGATGCTGTTTCCTCAGCCTGAAACTTTCTCCTACTCCACCAACCTCCTTCCTGTATCTGGATAATTCCTACCCAACCAATTCTACTCAAGGAGACTTTCTCTGACACGTAAACTATATTCAGTACCCTTGTAATATGCTCATAAAAAATACTGGAGCCCTGCCCCTAGTAATATTCCTCGCATTTAAATATTTGAAGTAAACATACAAATAAATTATATCATTACAAATTGTGATACATGCTATGAAGGGAACTGTCTGTGTCCCTCACCAGACTGTGATCTTACAAGGAAGTGACATTTTCTGAGTTCAATGCCTAAAATAATAGGCATTCAAATATATATATATATACACATATATGATGATAAGACTGATATTATCAATAGTAAGAGGAAGAAGTAGGAGGGAAGAGGAAGGAAGAGAGCTTAATTTTCTACCTGCACTCACCTGTTAGATTCTCTGCAGGCCTTTACTGTCAATGCCCATCTCCACACATCGACCCTTCCCCGCTATGTCATCTCAATAGCTTTGATGCAGTGAAAGGTAACTCATAAAGTGCCTGGGATAACCCCTGATAGATGCTTTGATTTGGTCAACAAATATTAATAATTTGGGGTATGTGTTAGACTGTGCTAGGCATAGAAGTCTATTCAAATTAAAAGATCACAAAACTCGTAGAAGCTAAAGCTAAGTGCCATTTGTATCACACATGTTGAAGACACTGGTATATAAACACTATGTGAAAATGTTTTTTTAAAATTTAAAACCCGCCCATAATGATCCTGCCTTAGAGTATAAGGCAACAAACAACAACCAGATAATGTTCCTACAGACAGAAATGACAGGCTAAAAATAAGTTGGTTTTTTTAAAAACCATTTTGCTTTTTATCTTCTCGCTCTCTTTTTCTCTCACTCTTTCCTTTTTCTTTTCTATCTCTCTCTGTATCTCTATCTTTGTGTAATGGATAATATATTACACAACTTGTATAATGTCAGAGATGCACCCTGAGTTGGAAATTGGTCAAAAGAAATCAAACCAGGATCAAAAGATTTCCCAACATAGGAGAAAAAGATGGCGGCGAAGTAGAGAGACGTGGAGTGCATCCCTCTCCACAGATGCATTGGGAATGCACGGAAGGACACAGTCATTCCCACAGAGAACCAGCTGAACACCAGCAGACGGCCTCGGACACCGGAAAGGGCTGCGGAGAACCTGACATAGCCGGTAGGGAGGCATCCACGAGGGCTCAAAGAGGGTGAAGCGGCGGAGCTGTGGCAGACGGGAGGGAGTGAGAAACATACGGAGGGTCCGCAGCGCAGCTCAGCGTTCCCGGACCGAGACATCGATCCGCGGCTGAACGGAGGGTCCAGGAGCGGGAGCGTGGGAACCGGAGAGCTGGTTCGGGGGAGAAACATTGTTGCCGGTAGGGTGACGGACCGAGAGGACAGGAGGGAGGAGGTCCGCGGAGAGGAGTGCCGATCCCTGAGAGCTGCCCGGCCATGATGGCGGCTGGAGGCTGCAGGCTCCCGGGCGGGGGGGAGGAGCCGCGCGCATAGCCTCTCTCTCTCTTTCTGCGCCTCTGCAACAGGCAGCGGAGAGACGCCCTGCGGGGCCACATAAGGCGCTCAGGGATAACAAGCACCCTCAGGCGCTCGGGCGGGGCTAGATTAAAACTCCTTGCAACGCCAGCAGCAGGGAGGCTGCCGAGAGAAAAAAAAAAAAAAACCAGCATAAAAAAGAAAAAACCCCGAGAGAGGCCCAACTCTAAGACTTTCTGTGTACGCCTGAGCCACCAGCGCCCTCTGCAACAGGCACCTCCAAGCCTGACAGAAGCAACAGTGCGCCACTGCTCACTCCCTCCCAGGAGAAGGAGCCACTATTGCACCCTCTCCCTCCCCACACACCGAGGCTTACAGACGAACAATAAAGGAACCTCTGCTGGTCACAGAATAACGCAAAAAAAAAAAAAACCCAAGGCAAGGAAAAGGACACTTACAGCTGAGACGCTAAGGAAACAGAAATAGTAGTATCAATACCTATTGAACTGGTCCATTCGGGGATCAGTTCTGGATTTTTTTTTTTCCCTTTCTCTCTTTTTTTTTTTTTTTTTTTTTTTTTTTTGATTTATTAAATACGATCTTAGCCCTAAGGGATCTACAAGTTTTACAACATAATTTTATAAGGATATTTTTTACTCTTTTTTTTTTTTTTTTTTTTTTTTTTTTTGCCTTTTAAAATACTTCTATATCTAGCTAAGTTTTTGGTAGTACGGACAAAATATCTTTCATACTTTCCTTTCATCCCTTTCTTTTATACACTTCTATTCCTTTCTTTTTCTTTGCATATTTCCAACCACATTACGCTCTTCTGTTCCCCTTTCTTCCAGCCATTTTAAGTGTATTTTATCTTAACATACTTATAAGCAACACTATCGGTCTGCTCAGACTCCTTGCTCTATTCTCCAGATGATGCACTGCCTTGGTATTAATATTAGGCTTTTGTCTTTATCTTAGTTCTTAGTACAGTTGTCTAATTACATTCTGAGAATCTCCATTCTCTCTGGTGGTACTCCAGCTCATTTCTATATTTGATCCTAGCTTACAAAATCTCCCTGGATTGATGTTTGTATGTGTAGGGTGTTATTTGTTGTTTGTTTGCTTTTGCTTTTGTCTCTGATTTGTTCTGTTTCAGTTGTCAATTTCTGCTGGGTTTCTCTCTGAATATCTGATAGCACACTGGGGTTCTGTCAGGTCTTTCTAGAGCCTTATGTCCTAACGGATTCAATAATTGTGTGTCTTATACATGTATGTGTTTCCTAGACTGAATATTCATCTAATCCAATACTTGGACATTAGTCTGAGGCTTGGACAGTCTTCTGTAAACACCTCTATCACCAGGACAAGCAACCCCAAAAGCTTGGACAACCATGAGGAAACAAAGAAACACCATGCAGGCAAAGGAGCAGGAAAAAAACCCACAAGACCAAATAAATGAGGAGGAAATAGGAAAAATGCCTGAAAAAGAATTTAGAGTAATGATAGTAAAAATGATACAAAATCTCGATAACAAATTAGAGAAAGTACAAGAAACAGTTCATAAGAACTCAGAAAAACAAACAGCAATGGATAACAAAATAACTGAAATTAAAAATACTCTAGATGCTCTAACCAGCAGAATGACTGAGGCAGAAGAACGAATAAGTGAGTTGGAAGATAGAATGGAAGAAATAAACGCCACAAAGCAGGAAAAAGATAAAAAAATAAAAAGACTAGAAGACAGCCTCAGAGACCTCAGTGATAACCTTAAACGTACCAACATTCGAATTATAGGCATCCCAGAAGAAGAAGAAAACAAGAAAGGGTCTGTGAAAATATTTGAAGAGGTTCTAGTGGAAAACTTCCCCAACATGGGAAAGGAAATAATGAACCAAGTCCAAGAAGCACAGAGAGTCCCATACAGAATAAACCCAAGGAGAAATACACCAAGACACATATTAATCAAACTAACGACAATTCAACACAAAGAAAAAATATTAAAAGCAGCAAGAGAAAAGCAACAAACAACATATAAGGGAAAACCCATCAGGATAACAGCTGACCTTTCTACAGAAACTCTGCAGGCCAGAAGGGAATGGCAGGATATACTGAAAGTCCTGAAAGAGAGAAACCTACAGCCAAGAATACCTTACCCAGCAAGAATCTCATTCCGATTTGAGGGAGAAATCAAAAGCTTTCCAGACAAGCAAAAGTTAAGAGAATTCAGCACCACCAAACCAGCCTTACAACAAGTGCTAAAGGAACTTCTCTAAGTAGGAAACACAAGAAAAGAAAAACACCTACAAATACAAACCCAAAACAATTAAGAAAATGGTAATTGGAACACACATGTCAATAATCACTTTAAATGTCAATGGATTAAATGCTCCAACCAAAAGACACAGACTGGCTGAATGGATACAAAAACAAGACCCTTCTATATGCTGCCTACAAGAAACCCACTTCAGACCAAGGGATACATATAGACTGAAAGTGAAGGGATGGAAAAAGATATTCCATGCAAATGGAAGTCAAAAGAAAGCTGGAGTAGCAATACTCATATCAGACAAATTAGACTTGAAAGTAAAGACTATTAAAAGAGACAAGGAAGGGCACTACATAATGATCAAGGGATCCATCCAAGAAGAACATATCACAATGGTAAATATCTATGCCCCCAATATAGGAGCACCTCAATACATAAGGCAAATGCTAACAGCTATAAAAGGGGACATCGACAGTAACACAATTATAGTGGGAGACTTGAACACCCCACTTACATCAATGGACAGATCATCCAAACAGAAAATAAATAAAGACACACAAGCTTTAAATGACACATTAGACCATCTCGACTTCATTGATATTTATAGGACATTCCATCCAAAAACGACAGACTACACTTTCTTCTCAAGTGCACACGGAACATTTTCCAGGATAGATCACATCTTGGGTCACAAATCAAACCTCAGCAAATTCAAGAAAATTGAAATCATATCAAGCATCTTCTCAGACCACAACGCCATGAGACTAGATATCAATTACAGGAAAAAAACTGCAAAAAAGACAAACACATGGAGGCTAAACAATTCACTATTAAACAACCAAGGAATCACTACAGAAATCAAAGAGGAAATCAAAAAGTATCTAGAAACAAATGACAACGAAAACACAACAACCCAAAACCTATGGGATGCAGCAAAAGCAGTTCTAAGAGGGAAGTTTATAGCAATACAGTCCTACCTTAAGAAACAAGAAAATGATCGAATAAACAACCTAACCTTACACCTCAAACAACTAGAGAAAGAAGAACAAAGAAACCCCAAAGTGAGCAGAAGGAAAGAAATCGTAAAGATCAGAGCAGAAATAAATGAAAAAGAAAGGAAAGAAACCATAAGAAAAATAAATAAAACTAAAAGCTGGTTCTTTGAGAAGATTAACAAAATTGATAAACCATTAGCCAGACTCATCAAGAAAAAAAGGGAGAAGATGCAAATCAACAGAATTAGAAATGAAAAAGGAGAAGTCACAACGGACACCTCAGAAATACAAAACATCATGAGAGACTACTACAAGCAACTATATGCCAATCAATTGGATAACCTGGAAGAAATGGATACATTCTTAGAAAAATACAATCTTCCAAGACTGAACCAGGAAGAAATAGAAACCATGAACAGACCAATCACAAGTACAGAAATTGAGGCAGTGATTAAAAATCTCCCAACACACAAAAGCCCAGGACCAGATGGATTCACAGGCGAATTCTATCAAACATTTCGAGAAGAGTTAACACCTATCCTTCTCAAACTCTTCCAAAATATTGCAGAAGGCGGAGCACTCCCAAACTCATTCTACGAGGCTACCATCACCCTGATACCAAAACCAGGCAAAGATGTCACAAAAAAAGAAAACTACAGACCAATATCACTGATGAATATAGATGCAAAAATCCTCAACAAAATACTAGCTAACAGACTGCAACAGCACATTAAAAAAATCATACACCACGATCAAGTGGGGTTTATCCCTGGGATGCAAGGATTCTTCAATATACGCAAATCAATCAACGTGATACATCATATCAACAAATTGAAGGATAAAAACCATATGATCATCTCAATAGATGCAGAAAAAGCTTTTGACAAAGTTCAACATCCATTTATGATCAAAGCTCTCCAGAAAATGGGCATAGAAGGAAATTACCTCAACATCATAAAAGCCATATATGACAAACCAAAAGCCAACATTGTTCTCAATGGAGAAAAACTGGAAGAATTCCCTCTAAGAACAGGAACAAGACAAGGGTGTCCACTCTCACCACTGTTATTCAACATAGTTTTGGAAGTGTTAGCCACAGCAATCAGAGAAGAAAAAGAAATTAAAGGAATCCAAATTGGAAAAGAAGAAGTAAAATTATCACTCTTTGCAGATGACATGATACTATATATAGAAAACCCTAAAGACTCTACCAGAAAACTGCTAGCACTCATTGATGAGTTTAGTAAAGTAGCAGGATACAAAATTAATGCACAGAAATCTCTTGCATTCCTATACACTAACAACGGAAGAGCAGAAAGAGAAATTAAGGAAACTCTCCCATTCACCATTGCAACCAAAAGAATCAAATACCTAGGAATAAACCTGCCTAAGGAGGCAAAAGATCTGTATGCAGAAAACTTTAAGACATTGATGAAAGAAATCAAAGATGACATAAACAGATGGAGGGATATACCATGTTCCTGGATTGGAAGAATCAACATCGTGAAAATGACTGTACTACCCAAAGCAATTTACAGATTTAATGCAATCCCGATCAGATTGCCAATGGCATTTTTCACAGAACTAGAGCAAGAAATCTTACGATTTGTATGGAAACGCAAAAGACCCCAAATAGCCAAAGCAATCTTGAGAAGGAAAAATGGAGTTGGTGGAATCAGGCTTCCTGACTTCAAACTATACTACAAGGCCATAGTGATCAAGACAATATGGTACTGGCACAAAAATAGAAAGGAAGATCAATGGAACAGAATAGAGAACTCAGAAGTAAGCCCAAACACATATGGGCACCTTATCTTTGACAAAGGAGGCACGAGTATACAATGGAAAAAAGACAGCCTCTTCAATAAGTGGTGCTGGGAAAACTGGACAGCAACATGTAAAAGAATGAAATTAGAACACTTCCTAACACCATACACAAAAATAAACTCCAAATGGATTAAAGACCTACATATAAGGCCAGACACTATCAAACTCCTAGAGGAAAACATAGGCAGAACACTCTTTGACATACATCAAAGCAACATCCTTTTTGACCCACCTCCTAGAATCAGGGAAATAAAATCAAGAATAAATGAATGGGACCTCATGAAACTTAAAAGCTTTTGCACAGCGAAAGAAACCATAAACAAGACTAAAAGGCAACCCTCAGAATGGGAAAAAATAATTGCCTATGAAACAACGGACAAAGGATTAACCTCCAAAATATACAAGCAGCTCATGAAGCTTCATACCAAAAAAGCAAATAACCCAATCTACAAATGGGCAGAAGACCTAAATAGACATTTCTCCAAAGAAGACATACAGATGGCCAACAAACACATGAAAAGATGCTCAACATCACTCAGCATCAGAGAAATGCAAGTCAAAGCCACAATGAGGTATCACCTCACACCAATCAGAATGGCCATCATCACAAAGTCTGGAAACAACAAATGTTGGAGAGGGTGTGGAGAAAAGGGAACTCTCCTGCACTGTTGGTGGGAATGTAAGTTGGTACAGCCACTATGGAAAACAATTTGGAGGTTCCTTAAAAAACTACAAATAGAACTACCATATGATCCAGTAATCCCACTCCTGGGCATATACCCAAAGAAAACCATAATCCCAAAAGAAACTTGTACCATCATGTTTATTGCAGCACTCTTTACAATAGCCAGGACATGGAAGCAACCTAAATGCCCATCAACAAATGAATGGATACAGAAGATGTGGCATATATATACAATGGAATATTACTCAGCTATAAAAAGGGATGAGATGGAGCTATATGTAATGAGGTGGATAGAACTACAATCTGTCATACAGAGTGAAGTAAGTCAGAAAGAGAAAGACAAATATTGCATGCTAACTCACATATACGGAATCTAAAAATGGTACTGATGAACTCAGTGACAAGAACAGGGAAGCAGATACAGGGAATGGACTGGAGAACTCGAGGTATGGGAGGGGGCGGGGGGTGAAGGGGAAACTGAGAAGAAGCGGGAGAGTAGTACAGACATATATATACTACCAACTGTAAAATAGTCAGTGGGAAGTTGTTGTATAACAAAGGGAGTCCAACTCGAGGATGGAAGATGCCTTAGAGGACTGGGGCGGGGAGGGTGGGGGGGAATCGAGGTGGGGGCGTCAAGGAAGGGAGGGAATATGGGGATATGTGTATAAAAACAGTTGATTGAACCTGGTGTACCCCCCAAAAAAATAAAATAAAATAATAAAAAAAAAAAAAAAAAGATTTCCCAACATAAAAAAAAGCATAATTCAGTTGAAATCAGTGTAAGATCAAATAATAAATGAACCAGGAAAGAAATGCCATACAATAACCTTTAGAAAACAACTAGAACATGAAATTACTTTTATAAATTAATGTCAGATAATTTCCAAGTAAGGGCAGAAACAATTTCATGGAAGAGAGATAATTTTAAAAGTTTTCAATTGTTTTCTTTTAAATTAGTGATATGTGTATTTTGGGAAAACTAAACCATTGTGACTAACTCTAGAACTTGGTCTTAGCTGTTTGAGACTCGGTCTTAAGCAGAATTGAATGTTTTACCTTAAGCTTGACAAACCTACTTTCTCCTATAAGTGATTCCTAGCAACTTGTTTGGAGTTTCTATCAAGCAATTAGAGCCACCCACAGACCCTTGAATAGAGGGTATTATCCAGGAAGATAAGACATAGAGAACGTATCCAGGAAGCGCTTCCACTTTTCTCAAGTATATGGCTTTGAAAGGGACAAACACAGAATCATGCAGAGAGGGGAAACGCATGCTCATGAAGATACATCAAAAGAAGTCTTTGTTCAGTAACACTCCAGGGAGCCCTTCCCTGGTCACCCTATCCAAAACTGTAACCCTCCACCACACTCTCCACTCCATTTTCCTGCTTTAATAGTCTCCTTGATTATTTCCAACAACGAATATACAACATATTTTACTTATTCTTCTGGTTTATTGTCTGTCTCCTTCAACCATAACATAAGCTCATGAAGTCAGAGATGATTTTCTTAGTCCGTCGCATTCATTATTGCATCTCCGCAGCTAGAACAGGCACATAGTAGTAGTGTTCAATAAATATCTGTTGAATGAATAAATGTAATCAATTCTTCCCTTGAAATCATATGGTAACTTGTGGTGCATCCAGATTACCTTTACCTTCACGTGGTGAGTTTAATGTAGCAAGAAGTCTCGCCACAGATTTAATTTAGAAACAGTTTTCTGCATTTGATAATCACTTGATCACCCAAGAAAGGCAAATCATACCTGAATCACTTCAGATAGATACTTCAGGCACTTTTCATGATCTCTGTCCACACCTGCATGAGTGGATGTCCAGAACAAGGGGGTTATCAGCCCCTTTGTGTTTGAGAGTCATAAAAAAGAAAATGCCTCGCAGCAGAGAGAGAATGGGGAAATGGAAAACAGTAAGCATTCTGGGTCCATAAGATGGTGGACATCTATAGCAAACATGATTGTATAATCCAACAAGCTTGCAACCCAGGAAGAGGGGCTATTGCAAATAGTTATTATATCCACACATCGATCAAGAGCTGGAGCAGAGCAACCAATTTATCTGCAATTGCCACTCCACGTACAATGAAAGAAAATGTTGCTCTCTGCTTCCTTGGATCACCATGGGAATGTGGGACCAAGCACTGATGCTGGGAATGGGCTGAGGTTGACTGAATATCACCTAGAATCCTCTCCCTGGCACTCCAGCCCCCATTAATTTGCCCAAATATTCATATACTATGGGACTGGTTATTTTATCCTTATCGTATATGCTTTCCCAATATCTACCTATTTGCCTTTTTCTAAGAGTCCAATTGCTCAAATTCTGGTTTCTGTCAATCCAATCATACTTTCCTTAACATCTAATGCAAGATCTCCTCTTCTCTCTGCCTTCCTTGGCTAATTCCATACTTCTCTTCCTGTTAGAATTCCTATGGAAATTATTTTTTAATATCATATTTGCAAAGAATTTGAGAATCTGCAAAGCACATCCACATACATTATCTCACCTATATAAATAAGTAGCAGAGTACTATTTTATAGACCCATTTTTTTTCCTGCACGTCCCAGCCCTATACCCTTTCCACAGCTTGCTCTTCCCAAACCTAGTAGGAGTCACTGCAGAGTATACATACTAATGAGGATGAAAATGAAATTATTTTATTTTATTAAAAGTACCCCAGGGCATTTGCCATGATAACAACAGAGCTTCTTTAGTTATTTCAATATGAAACTGCTTGGTAATGATCCAACACAAGCTAATCTTTTTCAAAGTTTTAGTGTTATCATAAGAATAACGAAATGTAATTCCCTGCTCTTGCCAGACACCACATTAAAATGTTTCACACTCAATTCTCTCAAAAACTATGGGATATGTAAAACATAAACATTTTATAGATAAGGAAAGTAAGTCTTAAAATTGTTAACTAACTGCCCAGTGTCAGATTGGGAATTTGCATCTGAACTGTATGACTTGAAAGCTAAAGCCCTTTGATCCCATAATCTGCAGTCAGGCATTATTCTGTCACACAGACTGTAAGAGCAGGGCTGCAGTGCAGGACAAAGTCACCTTAGTACAGGACAAACTCATCTTAACTATTGCCAGGGACATACAGAGGATAAAGCACAATAACATAACATTTATTTTCATTATAAATAAATGGTAAATGTATGTGATTGCCTAGGGCTTCAGACAGCCGTGCAGTGACTAAGGCAGCAGCAGGAAGAGGGGGAAATTTGGAGCTAAACAAGCGGAGAAGTCTTCGTGTGAACCTGCCCTCTCATCTCACCGCAGGACAGGAAGAGCTTACCTGGGGCAAGAAGGCCTGGAGGCTTCCCGTCCATCCTCAACCACAGAGACGTCAGGTCCCCCTTTTACGAACTGCCTCACCTTCTCGTCCTCCTTAGTGCTACTTATTAATCTCCATCTTCACTAGGTTTATCTGGCTATATGAATAGATTTAGGGTTTGAAAGAGGGTAGGACACAGTGAGAGCCTCAATCATCAGCCTAACAGTCTAATTTCACTCTCCAGACACGGTAGTTAACTTGTTTCTTTATTGTCATCAGTAAAGAGGCAATAAAGTGTAACACATGGTGTTCAGATTCTGCTCCACTACTCACTTAACTCTGCGATCTTGAGCATGTTGCTTAACCTCTCTGTGCCCCAATTTTCGCATCTATAGAAGGAGCACAGTAATATTACCTACCTCACTGTAAGGTACTGTGAAGAATAAATGAGATAATATGGGTAGCGTACTTGGGATATTGCCTGGCTCAGAGTAAGTACTCTACGAGCATTTGCTATTATAATTACTATATAATACATGTGTCATAAGGATTATAAAAATAATATCTAATATTCAATGAAAATTACGCTATGTGACTTCCATTTATTCCTCACGTAAACTCTTGTGAAGTAGATGCACACTGTCCCAATTATAAATGAAACAGAAACTCAGAGAGGTTATAGAGGAGTCCAAAATTACCCAGGCAGTAAGTGATAGTTAGGACTCAAGTCCAGCAGTCTGATTCCAGAATCAAGCTATATAACCACCATGCTATTTCAGATGGGTAATAATACTTGCTAATAGGTACTGAAGTTTTGCTCTGTGCCAGGCATTGTTTTAATAACTTTAGATCTCTTATATCTTATATCTCTTGTGAAAATTAAGTGAAATTCTCAAAACTACCTTATGAGACAGATGCATATGTTGTTCCTATTTTACAAATAAGAAAACTAAGAAACCAAGCATTAGGTAGCATGGCCAAGATCACACAATTAGCAGATGGCTAAGATAAGCATACCTCACACTAAAAGGTGGGTCAAACAGGTGCTAAATTTAAACCTCAGTGACCTAATATCAGACTGAGCATCACAATTTTCAAAAAGGAAACTCCCTCCTAGTGTATCCATGTAAACAATTTCTGAGCCAGTATGATTAAGACAGATATTCAACTCTGGAATCATAAAAGAAGGAACTGATTAAGTGCTAATTTATTCTGATTTGCCTTACTACTCAATCATCTTCCCACCTCTAATAGCAGCTATTTTCAGTAGTCATTTTCATTTTGTCCTCTGCAATTTGAATAGATTCACTATTAACAAATAAGGATCAACTTTTCACAGGAAGCAAGACCATTACCTTCATGGGGTTCCTGTCCCATAGAAGTTAGAGGCAACGTAGAGAGAGAGAGTGGATGAATATTCAGTCCATGCAACTATGAAAAGAGAAGAATCTGGCAATGATATTTTTGGCCAAAACTCACAGGAATTTATAAGTATCACATATCATTAGTAATGGATAACAGCTGATTGGGTGCTGAGCAGGACCACAGTAGTCCCATAACTTCTTGAAGTATTTATGCAAATGATAAAAATGAGCTTTGGTCTGGTGAGCAGAGCACAGGTTTGGTTGTAGCCCAAACCACTCACTGAGACTCAACACTTTGTACCGAGGGCTTGGTATATGTTTCAAATGGATCTCAACGGACCTGAGCTCATATGGGAAGGTGCCTTCAGAAGTCCAGAGAGACATGATGGATAACAAGGATAGAAACATACTGTTACAGATCTTGGGAGCAGACTGAATAAAATATTAGTCAAGAAGGAAGAAGGGCAGAAAATTTTCTTTATAGGAAGATTGTGTGGGAAGATAACAATGTGCCATGGGAAATAATATCAGTCAGATGGTTAGGACGAGTTATTAGATCTCTTATATTCACAGCACAATTAAATACCTGATTTGTTAGGTAAGAGAAAGCCCAGTAGGACTAGATATAGATATAGATATAGATATAGATATAGATATAGATATAGATATAGATATGGCAATGAAAAAAATTTAAGATTTTGGGGATTCTTCAGAATGTTATTCTAGGTAAAGAAAAGGTTGATGATCAATTGTATGGTCACAAATTAACTCAGTAAACGAATCATGAATTAACAAAGTATGGAACAGGAACCTGATTAGGAAAGAAAACATGTTGACAATAATGGCAATGAATTTGACTTAAAGCAAAACAAAACCTGGCAGCTACTGAGCACTTTATGCTATGTGTTTTCCATGCATTACCCGTACAATAACTTTATGAGATCAGCATTATTAGTAGTGCCATTTTACAGATAAGGAAAGTAAAGCTTAAGAGATTACGTGACTTAACCAGGATCTCATACGAGCTAATAGAATTGGGGTTTAAATCCAGATGGTTTAACTTTGGAGTTTACATGCTTGAGCACCATGCTCTAGAGCTAAGCATTAAATTAATGAAAATAGCCACGATTAACAAGAACACAGATGCAAGTACCAGACACATCAAGTGTGGCACCACTTCCGTCTGCATAGAGAAAAGTCAGCATAATGAGGCCCCGGATAGTGATCAGAAACCTGACAAGAATAGAGTGATGGAAATAATGAGACACAATGAAATTCAAATACTCTTAAAATGATGTCTCTCCTAACCAGGAAAACAGTTTACAATAAGCAAGATTCATAATAAACAAAATAGAATGGACTTCCATGCCTGGCTGCATCATTTCACTTTGGAATTGACAGAGAAGAAGTTTGCTGTGTAAGCATTTCATGGTAATGACTTTACTATTATTAACAATGACAATAGTTCCAGGCAGTAGTTCCTATTTGCATAGCAGCCTTCAACATAGGAGCAAAAACACCCAGCAAACATTCCCGTTGTTATTATCGATGGCTTAGATTCACATAGCACTTTTCGGTCAAAGAGCTCATTAATCCGTACATGGATGCTCGTGACACAAACAGGTGAGCAATCCATTTCTACATTTTACATAAGGATAAACCAAAGTCCAAGGACCTCTGTATAACTGCTTAGTAATGCTGTGGCTGGTCTACAATGAAGTCGTAAGGAACCTAACATTCCCCTTCCTTACTGACTGAAGCCCTATCTCTTTGACAATTTCTTACTCCAAATTTCCTGAGAGTGGAGGCCTTCTCGGTCTACTGGATCCTTCCCCACCGATTCTTACCACCTCTTTTCAAGCTGGATTCTCATTGCCTCCCTCCCTCTAATAGCTCAGCCTGCCTCCCTCCTCTCTTCTCCCCGAACCACTCTCGATATTGCTCCCAGATTCATTTTCTTCAGCCTGCTCAGAACACAGTAGTAGTGCTTCATTGTCGATGGAAAAGACCCAAATTCCTTCACAACCTCCCTTAATCAGGCCCCAATCTCTTCCCCAGCCATATCCCTGAATGCCTAGGTCACACAAGCCTAAACTTCTGAACCCCAAGCTCACTCTTCTCTTTTCTCGTTCTGTTCCCTCTTCTAGAAGTAACCTTTCCAACTCCAACACTGACTACTACAAGTATCTTCACAACTCCACTCTGCTGCTGTCTCCTCCACGAATCCCTGCTAATACCTAGTTGAAAATGGCTGCTCCCTCCAACTCCACGATACCCATTTGACCTGGATTTATTGCACGCACATATTCTACCTAGGGCTGTTGTGACTTATAAAAGTGCCTCTGTCTTAGTAGAATGTTTTATCACGGAGATTCACAGGGAGTCAACAATATGTCAGGCTCTGTGACAGCTAGTAGGTAAAAAAGAAAAACAGATCTCTGCCTGCGCAGAGCTTACAATCTCACAGACTTTCTCATCTAGAGTTCCTCCTCTGACTGACCAAACACACTATTTTCTCTATTTTTCCAAGAATGGTACCATTCTAGATCATCAAAGAGATGTTCATTCATTATATACAATAGATGCTTTTTAGATGTGGCTCTCCAAGCATAGTACACAGATATCCTGAAGGTCCTCAAGAGTTTTTCAGAGGGGCCTCTGAGGTCAAAACTAACTCCAAATAATAAGACACAGTTTGCCATTTTCACTCTCACTTTCTCTGAAATGTACAGTAGAGTCCTCCAGAGGCTGCATGATGTATGATATAACCCCAGATTGAAGGTATAAGTAGATAATAAGAGAATTCAGTTGTCTTCTATTAAACCAGTCATTAAACAGATTTGCAAAAATGTAATACCAT
The DNA here is from genome assembly GCF_030028045.1 of Hippopotamus amphibius kiboko. Taxonomy (NCBI): domain Eukaryota; kingdom Metazoa; phylum Chordata; class Mammalia; order Artiodactyla; family Hippopotamidae; genus Hippopotamus; species Hippopotamus amphibius. The sequence continues at coordinate 56,456,472 of NC_080188.1, forward strand.
GCTTGTCACTAAATTATTTTTGGTTTGTAAAAAGCAGTTTTCATTAAAAGAGACATTATTGATATTTTATTTAACATATGTAACAGTTCACTGCTGTTAATTCTTAGTTACCTAAATACTTAAAAGTGATATCTTAATTTCTGATATGGTAAATACCAATGGATATAATAATTGTCAAGTGTGTAAAGGAATCATGAAACCACAAAGTCTGAGAACTGCTGCCTTAGAGCCCTGGGACACACGTATTTCCGTAGAACCCCAGTCGAGAATGTCTGGTGGGTGAGTCGATGGTAATTGCACTGTTCCCTGAATTCAACCTCTGTTAAAGCAACTATCTATCCTATGTGTGAGAGGAATTCATCTTTGATGCTGCAGCACCTAGCACATAGGAAGCAGCCAGTAAATACTTGAGGGAAAAAGGAAAGAAGGAAGGAAGGAGAAGAAGGAGAGAGGATGGAGGGAGAGAGGACGGGAAAGAGAAAGGAAAAAAAGGAGGGAATAGGGGAAAAGGGGAAGAATTGTGTCATTTTCATTCTTCAAGGATTCTTCCACAGTAATCTGCCCACTGAAAATATCTATTAACCTTCATGCAAATGTGTTTTATTGATATGATACCTAAGGTCATTAAGACAACAATAGTTTCATCTGATGTGTTGGTAAATCCCAATACAGCTTAGAAACCATGATTTTAAAGACAAATTTTTAAAGAACCCTTTCATAAATAAATCAATGGACAAACATTTATGCACACTGGTCCTTCAATATCAGAGGATACTTTTAAGATAAAGAAAGATACAAATTAGGCAAATAGATGCAGTCAATTTGGTTGCCGACACATAAATTATCTTCCTTGTGGATAATAAAATCTCAATAATTAGAAGTGACTTCCTATAACTGAAATATATTATCTCTAGGTTTTGAGTGAGAATAGATAAAATTAAGCCAAAGATAATAAAAGGGGGAGGGTCCAAGCAAAAATTGGACATACGCAAGTTTGTCTTCAAGATTCTTCTAAGCCTCCATCTGGCCTATTCCCTTTCAGCTGCCCATGAAGTGGCTTTTCATCCCTATGAAGTCCCTTCATGCCCGATGTTACCCTCACCAAGGTACTCCACTTGGCCTGGCCTTTGGGGTATTATTCCATGCTTTAATTCAATCTGTACAATTTAATCCATATAATTTTTACAGTTAAAAAGAAATTTAAACATCATCTATCAGAACTCCTTCATACACAGTTGAAACTCAACTAGGTTAAGACTTGCTCAAAGGAATATTAATTCATGACAAAGTGGCAATGAGAATCTAAATCAAGTTTTCTTCCTTTTCCAGAAACAATATAATGAAAATTTTTAAATGATCTGCTAAACCCATAACAATGCACTCTCTTTCAGACCACTCTTTATACCCTCCCCATCTAAAAACCTTTCCTATATATTCCATTTCCTTAGTCTCCTATGTTCATGTGATAAGACATTTATCCAAGTGTGGATGTTATCTAGATTCAAAATCCATTAACACCAATTCACACCTTAACTCAAGTGAGTTTATCAGGTTAGCTAGCCAAGCACTTTACCTCATAACATTTCTTTCTTTCTCTTCTTTCTTTCTTCTTTTTTTTTTTGGGGGGGGGGGGGGGGGTGGGGGGGGCATGTGGCTTTCAGGATCTTAGTTCTTCTCTGACCAGGGATTGAATCCAGGCCCCAGCAGTGAAAGCGCCAAGTCCTAACCACTGGATCACAAGGGAATTCCCATAACATTTCTATTTGAATAGGAACTGTCTTCAACCAAAGGAGTAAGTGGGAATTTCACACATTACATGAGGTTCAGAAACAGAAAGAGTTGAGAACCAGAGGGCATTTGGGTTCCTTAAATCATGACACAGAGTCAGACCCCTATACTTAGGACCAAGACTAGAAAAGAAGGTCAACATATGAGATTTGACTGCCTGTGATGTTCCATGTTGCTCACCTGAACCCTGATGGGCAGGAGCAGAGTCAACACACGACATGATGTATTTGGCTAAAGCTCATAAAAAATGAAAAACAGTTTAAATTAATTGTTTTCCTACCCACTATTTCACATAGTTTTTGCCTAATACAGTTTATTCAATCTTTTTTTTTGAAGGGGGGTGCGGGAGAGAAGGGGGGGATGTAATACCTTTAAATCTTAATAAATTAAATTCCAAAGCAGAATTATGTTGATTCTTAAGATTTATAAGTGCCTTGCTAAAAATTATACTGTCAAGGTTATCCATTCTCATATTTAAAGGTATTTGAAAGTGGGCCATAAGGATTTAAAGCACCAAAAAACCAGAGTTTCCAAAAGTACAACTAGAAAGAGAACTTTGAAACATCTGGCATATATAATTTCTGGCATCTCTACCATAAATAACACATGATCACATGCAATGCATGCTGTTAAACTGTAGACTAAATTTTCCAATAAGTTCCAATCTGAGAAGGTTTCTTATGTCAATCAAATCTTCATTAAGATCTCATACTTTTAATAGCAGTTCCTCTGATACTATTTATCAGAATGCAGAGAATTCTTTATGAAGAATCTGAAATATCCTAAAGTTTATGCTGACTCATTCTTTAAATAAGTTCCAGGAAAACATTATTGTTTTCCTGACCTGACATCAAATTACTTGGGACCTCTTAAATCTATCTTCCTAAGAGATACAGCTTGAGGTACCACCAATCAGTGAAAAGCCTTTAAAATTTTACACAATACAAGGTCTACTTATGTTGGTCTTACTAGAGTTAAATAGCCCTAAGGATTTAGTTTCCCACGTTGGAAACTTGCAGCCACTGAGAAGCAAGACAGAGCAGCACTGTAATGACAGATTTCTGAATATTCTCTTAGTCATCCGTGTATGAGATATTTGGTTCCACAAACCTGTTATGCTCACTTGTATCACTTTTTACTTTGAGTATGTTGTTATTTCTTGGAATCCCTGTTCTTACCCTTACCTGGAATTCAAACCATATCAATGTTTAATGTTCCATTTGGGTCCAACTTTTACCTTTAATTCTGAAAAGGATATGACGTGGAAATAAAAAAGGAAGCGCTCCAGAGATGGATTCCCTGGGTCTCCCACCACTAGTTGCATGACCTAGGGCAGGTTACTAAACCTCCTATGTTTCAGCTTCATGATTTGTAAAATAGAAATGCTCTGTGGGATTTCTATGAAGATTAAAAGAATCAGTGCATAGAAAGTGCCTTGAATAGTGCGTGGCACAAAGTAATCACTCAATAAATGTTATCCACTATTATAATCTTTATTATAACTCTCATTCTTCCCACACCTTTCTTAACACATGTAGATACACAATTCATAAGGACCTTAGACCCTGGAGGTCACCTAGTTCAATCTCCCACATAAAGTAGTAACATCTCTAAAAAGTTCTTAACATTTGGTCAACCATGAAAACAGTTAAATATTTGCAGTGCTGGAAAGTTTGCTACTTTTCAAAAAGCACAGACTCACAAACAATTCTAATAATCAGAAAGTTCCTCTATATAAAGTGCCTATTCTCCATTCAGAGGTCTGCAACTTCTCTCTCCTGTACAACTTCAGAATAAACCTGCATCCTCTATCTTCTTTCACACAATATTCCAAACAGTCTCTGACTACTTAAAAGAACAGTAAGACACTTTGTTTAGAAAAGTAAACAAATTTTGGTAAAATCTACTCAACAACAACAACAAAAATAACAAATTTTGTCAAAATTAAGAAATTAAGGTAATCCTTGCTTCTGAGGGATTTGGCAAACAATATTAACATTTATCACCCGATCTACTTAAGTAAGATTGTAGACGCTCTGTCAGGCTGTCAGGCTGCTTTCCAGATTGTACAAACAGGTACAATTTTTGGTGCTTTTTTTTTTTTTTTGTAGTCTAGTTATTTCTCTACAAAGTTCCTTTGGCTATGTTTTTTCTCATTGTTATTTTCTTTTTCCTGCCTCTGTTTCTCTCTCTCTCTCTTTCTCTCTCTCTCCCTCTCTCTCTCTCCCTCTCTCTCTCTCTATATATATGTATATATATATATACACACACACATATATATCTTGCTCTTTCTTCTTTCTTTTATGAATCATTCAATGAATATTCATGCGGTACTATCAAGTATCAGTCACTGTGCTAGGCATGGAAAAGTCAAAGATAATTAGATCTGGCTCAAGTTACTTTCAGGCTAAGGTGGAGAGACAGACACATAAACAGTTAATAAAACACAGTGGTAATGCAGTGACATAGACACACATAGGTTATGGTGAGAAAACCAAGAAGAAATGCCTAATGGAAGGAGTCGGGAAAGGTTTCTGGAAGGAGATAACATCTGATGAAGTCTAAAGTGAGTCTAAGCAATGACTCCAAGCACTAAATCACCTGAGAATCTTGTTTGAAAGATTCTGAGTCAGTAGATTTAGGTAGGACTTGAAATGCAGCAATTATAATCAAGCTCCCAGATAATATCCATGCTGCTGGTCCCCAGATCATTCTTTGAATCACAAAGGTCTTAAAAGATGACTAATGACTAAGTAAAGGATGAGTGGGGTGAATACAGGCAAAATAGACAGTGTGAAATAAATCACAGAGATAAGAAACACTTGAGTATGTGATGAGATTGAAGCGCCTTGGTGTCCCCAGGCAATTCAAGAGGTCATCAATTCCTAAATTGGAGGTGGATGGGAGTATGGTATGTTTTAAGAAAGGGAATTTATTACATAGGCAATGGAGTGTATCAGAGTAAGCAGGGCAGCCGCATGGTAGCAACTGCAAATAAGATCTGGTAGAATCATGAGCAAGAAGATAATATGCAAGGCTACTTTAAATAAACCTGCTGACAATGATGATGAGGTCTAATTTTGGCTGTAGCAATAGATTTATTTCAAAGGGAACTGATGTGAGAAATGTTTAGGAAATAAAGTAGGTTGATTTTATTTTAACTTATTAATGTAAAAAATCAAGCAAGTTGCTATCTCTTTGCATTCTTTGCCTGCTTGGTGTCTATTCTTAATCTGACAGTAACATATGATCTTGAACAAGACACAGCCTCCTTTCACACCAGGTTCCACATTTTAAAACAGTAAAGAGTTGACCTGAATAAACACTGTGGTCTCTTTAAACCCTAAACTTTAAAATCCTGTGAAATTCATCTCTCATTGAATCATGGAATCATAAAATATGTTCTTAAAACCTACCACAACACCTGGAATATAAATATACATTGTATGACCAATACTGAATCTACCTAGCCAACAGATTTTAAAACTTGAAATTTTAAAATCCTCCCCCTTCTTCACCCACCATGTGCATACTGAGTCTAGTTGCTTTGTACTTATGTCCTACTGATGATTCTTTGGTTTATGCCCTTATTATTTTTTAGCTGAATTCCTGCAATATCCTCTTACAAGTTCTCTCTGGCTCTAATCTAATCCTCTTCCAAACACTATCCAAGAAATTGAAGAACTCTGGAGTCAGAAAGACCTGTGCTTAAGTGCTAAATCCACCATTTCATAGTTGTGTGACAACTATACCCTGCTCCCATAGTATGGGTTTATACACACACACACACACACACACACACACACATACACAGAGAGACACACACATAAGTTATATAGAAACAATCCAAATGTCTATCACTGGTAGAATGGATAAGTAAATTTTGGTATATTCATAGAGTAAAATACTATATAAGTTACACAAATAAACAACATACATTGACATGGAAGAATCTTACAGTGTTTCACAAAATCAGGCGATTAAGAATATATCAATATATACTACTACGATTACAAGATTGAAAACCTACAAAGAAAAGCAAGGGAATAAGTGTGACAAAAGGCAAGGTGGTGGTTACCTTTAGCAGGGAAGGAAAAGCATGTGATCTTAAGGGAGCACAAAGGGCTTCCTGGGAGTCTGCTCCTTAATATGAACAGTGGTTATGTGAGGTTTGCTTTATAATTATTCTTTAAGCTGCATTTGTTTTATACACTCTTCTAGGTTCACGATATTTACTAAAAAATAAATTTCATCATGTCATTCTACTTAAAATCATTCAAAGTGTCTTCAAACTCCTTAACTTTGTCTAAAAGATCCTTCATGATATACCTCCTGTACGCTCTTCAGCTTTATCTCTACCAGCCCCATTGATGCCCCTGCACAGTACATGGCATAGTGACCCCACACGACCAAGCTCTCTCAAGTCTCTGGGCTCTTGAAAAATGTTCTCACTGTTCCTCTTCTTCTGGCTAATCTCTTATTGTTCTTAACATTCAGCTAAAATATTACTCCCTCTGGGAAGGCTTCCTTAACAAATCCCCATCCCATCTGTCTTAGACTCTCCTCTGCTGCACTTCCTTTAGCACCTGATGTCTACCCACATAACAGCAGTGGACAAGGACCACATTCTTTAGAAATAACTCCCTTTTTTAATGGCATACTTTTCCATAAGTGCCACATTCTTTAAACAAAACTCCTTTAAGGCAGGTACTGTCTTTTTCATCTGTCCCAAGAGTTAAAGATGATATCTAACCACAGATTCTCAATAAATGTTTGCTTAATGAATACATGTTTAAGATGGGGGAATATATGTTTTCTATATCACTGGAAGTGACACATGACTCAAAGTATTAAGTTCAGCCATAAAAAACCACCCTTATTTTAAATCAAAATGGTTGATTACTGGCAATTACATATGATACTCAGTCATAACAAACACTCCTTTAATACATATTGATTAAACACAGCATAGTGATGACTATTACATCTACTTCCTCAACATAATTGTAAGGAGATTGTAATGAGAATTATGATGTGAAATAAGCATAGGGTTAATTTCATCAGTCCTCTGCAGTTATGGGTTATGCATTGATTCATAAGGCAGCCTACATACTCAGAGTTATATAAGCCACTAAACAAATGAAAGAGAGATATTGATCACTACTTCAAAACAGCTTCTTTTGGAGTCTTATGAGCACCACTGTTGTACTCTATTTCTCAAAGATGTTGTCTGACAGATTATAACTGGTTCATCTCTGCTGGAGTCTATTGATTATTGACATTGGTAACTATGAAGCATCAACTATTTGGTTAAAAAAATATACTCTGTGTGTGTACTGATATTTTTATAAAATAATAAGAAGATTTTAAAGTTATTCCAACTAGCAAAGCAGCTGGATCTATTTTTAATACTGTTTTTATTAAGCCAAGAATTTGTAGGCTAAAATGTCCACAAATTGAGTTGTATAAAACTGTGATGTGATTTCTCTTCCCTTATGTCTAAAGATCTAAATGTTATGTTAACATATATTACATATATCCTATATATACATCTATATGGAATATATACATGGAATATTAGGACTATATATATTCCTAAAAGGAATTAAGCATTATAACTTATCTCAGAACCAATTCTTCTACTAGAGAGGATGAATCAGTAAAATATAGAATTATGCTGCAAATAATAAAAGCCACTGAAAAACACCGTTACCCAACTGTTATGCAGCCACATGAAATTATGCATTGCAACAACTTCACTTAGGCTGGTATCATCCAGGGTGGTAGCATCATGGTGTTGTACGATGAACTTATGCACCTAAAGACCTGAAGCTCCTACATGTGGTATTAACAGCACCACACCACCAGTTAAACTTTCTGTCCTATTGATTTTCACTCCTTCAGTTGACATTATTTGGAGCAGTATTTCTTCAGATCCATACACCAAATCACATGCAATATTTAAATTGGTTATTTAGATCACATGTTTCCTGCTAAGGAAAGGTTTTAAATTTGCAACTCACCACTGCTTATGTGGTTTCTCATCTACAGGAAATGGGTCTAATTCAACAGCTTCTTGCCTGAGTTGCCATAACAAAGATCTGAGATAGTCCTGCCGTTGGTGTTTCTCACACTAGCCTAAAATCAAAGCAAAAACACAGTCAAGTTTGATTTGAACATTCCAATGAGAATTTCACCTGCATTTAGAAAATCAAAAGACTAACAAAGACCATGGGTGTTGGGCGGTGGGACACAGGACGAGGGAATAAAACATCTCACGGTAGTTCACTCTGTTCAAATTTATCACAAACCCAAGAACGTGGGTGTTACCAACATCAGAATAGCTGGATATTTTAAAATCTGAACATAAGCCCAATTAACAAGTGTTACCTTGGCTGATATGGATTTGGTTTTGTGATAGGAAGCACCTTATTCAGCTTCAACTGGGACAGCTCCCTGTTACCTGTTTGCACAGTCTGCTTCTCACTTAAGAACAATGGGTTCATATGGAACAATGGGTTACAGAGTTATGGATAAAGGAGGAGCAGAAGTTCGAAAATCTCTGAAGTATGTGAAATAAAATAAAACTAAACTGAAGTTGGTCTGAAGCTAGAAAGAGACCTGTATGCATGTTTTCCCATAATCTGATCTAGTTACAAAAGTAGTTTGTAACTTCAATCTGTTACTGTTACAATTCAACATTATATTGGACCAGATTCTCTAAGACTGTGCCAGTTTCCAATGTTCTACCCATTATCAACCCACAACTTTTGATTTCTAGTTTGGAAAGTATGGTAACCATGCCCCAAATAAACATCCTCTTTGCCCTAAATAAGAGCCCTCTCCAGGCCAAGTGCCTATAACTGCTGCTGGAATTCCTCCCCCACCACATCTTCCTGCCCTCCCCACCTCAATGTGGCCTACCACCAATTTGGAGGAGGTGAATTTCTTTCTCCTCTGAATTCCTATTATATTTATTGACTATGGACACTTGATCATATACCATCTCTGTTATAACCTCATCTCCCTAAATGACTACAAGCACCCAAATGGCAGAAACTGTGTTACAGTTTCCCAAACTCTTTCACCCATGGTACTTGGAGATCTCTGCGTGTGGATACATTCATTCACAGAATATTGATTGTGCCCCTACTATGCACAGGCAGATACCGTCATCCCTGACAGAGATTGTAATTTAGCAGCGAATACAGGAAGCCCAGGAATAAGCAATTACTGTATTGCAGGATAAGTGCTATGACAGAGGAAGTACAGACACTGAATAAATGTTGCCAAATAGCAGACCTAAGAGCCTGACTTCACTATCAAGGCTTTCAGATCCTATTTCCAAAGTATGAAAACAGGACGATTACTTTAAGAAACTCATTTTCACGAATCACATGGTGCACCCAGGCAGGTTAACGTCCAAAACCCAGAAGGCAGTTTTACTTCTGTGAAGACAAGTCACTAAGATGAATTTCTAGTGCATTTAAATCACTGCTGGGTTGTGTGTGTGTGTGTGTGTGTATGTTTTCCTCCTTAAACACACACACACACACACAATGTAGCAGAAATCCTGTTTATTATGGTGCATACGGGGTTTTGGAGCAACTGTGCGTTAGGAACACTTCTAAGAAATCTTTAGTCCTTTCTTTTTCCATCCAAAACTTTAATTTCCATTCCTAGGAGCATTAGTTCTACAACCCTATGGGTTTTACATCTCATAGTCAAGAGGGATAAAATCAGTAAGAAAGGCCATAGTGGCTTGTTATGAATCTAAAATGTCAATTCAACTAGAAAATCCTTTATCAAAAATAATTATAAACTTGCAGCCCACTTTTCAAACTAAAAATATTTCTCTCAATTTAAGGATTTTAAGTATCACCTGAAGTCTCCACCAAGACTTGGTAGAGTTTCCACCAAGATTCACAATTAGAAATGGGGTTCTCTTCCATTAAATAGAGGGGGGGAACAGAACCTGAAACACAGAGATTTTCCACTTTCCCCACTTTGCCTTGATTTTCTCATAAACATACAATGTACCCAAATTAAAATAGCTTTAGTCAAAATCTTACAACTTGACTATGCAAATATGTACAGATAGGTAAATTTCTGAAAATTCAAGCTCCAATTCTAAATTCCATTTCCTCTTTCAATCAATACACAGCATGATCTATCTGAATCAGCAGCAGTGTCTCATCTCAGACTTATGTAATGCAATAAATATCTCTGATGTGCTAAAAAAGCAGATTCTATTCTTTATCAGTGAGCATCTCTCCCAGTAGTCTCTAGGCCCAACTTTTTCCACAAATCCTTGGTCCTCAGAAGAAGGTGTAACAGATGCAAGTGTGGTAGGAAGGAAGCACTCAGCCTACAGCAAACACAGCACTGTACTCCTTTTGTGTCATTCCTGGACACTTTGTGCCTCTTCTTTGCATAAGTGTTGCAGCGTGCAACCAAAAGCTTAAAAGAGACTGCAAGAGGACACAGTAGAGGCAACAGAGAAAGAATTTAAAACGTCAGTTTGTTACTTCTTCTTTCTAATTGCAGGATGTCTCTCTTGCTTTGAGTCCATTATTCTCATTAGCACTAAGCACTCATTTGATTTGAACACATCAATTCCATGTAAAGTCTTATAGCTACAACTGTGACCTGCAGCCAGAAGCAGAGCAGGAAGGGAGAGCATCTGCCCTCATATTTAACAAGAAAAACCCAATTTGTCTTTATCCTTTATCATCAGTATTAGAAGACTTTTCCACTTAGATTCATTTACGTAAAGTCACAGTCACAAAAAAGAAAGCCTGAAGAACAAAACAAAACAAATCCTTTAAATATGGGAGGTTTTACCTCTAAATATGGGAGGCTTTTTCACATTACTTAAATTAGGCAGATTCTTTTTGCTTATGATATTCCTATAGGATATACTAACAAGGGAAATCCTATGAATTTTCCTGTAATTTTAAAATATAGATATATTTTATGGCATCCACAATCAATTCTCAGTTCATTTTTAACCTTGAAAAATATTGACCACATACTATGAAACCATTAAATACTAATAGCTGCAGACATACCAGACAATGACAGCAAAAACACACTTGGTCCCTCTGGGATCTGTTCATAAACATCCCCTTCCAGCATGGCAAACACACTCCTCCCCACAGCAGATGCTCTTCTGGGACAAGCAAGCAGGAAGCTGGAGGCAGCTGATTTTTCCCACTCTGCATATTATTTCTCATTGCCTCATCCTCAAGAATCTTTTTACCAAAACTGTGAAGGTTTTATAACACCAGGAGATTGCCAAATTAGAGATACCTTGCAACAACGAGAGGGAGTGATGTGCAAAGGAGGAAGCATGAAGACTCTAATATCTAAGGTCATACCACCTTTGTCATTGGATTTTCCAGTGCTGTTGTAGAGAGAGAAAAATCCGGTTTGTTGTACGTGATAAAATAAGCTAATCTAGGACTTTATGTGAATTTTAAGAGTGAGATGAAAGTAGAGGAGGGAATACAAACCAGAGGCAGAAAAGCTGCTACATCCAAACTGTCTGGCCCCTATAATCCAATGGCTCCAAAGTGGAGTCAGAAGCTTGCGAGTGCATCCTGTGTCTATTCACAACACAAACATTCGCCTTAGGCAGAAAATTTACAGAAGCCTCTCTGAGAGAAATGGCCATTCCTGCAACCATTTTAATACATCGATCAGCATTCTGTGAGATCTTTCAGGGTCTGACAACTAGCAGACTAAGGATAGAGGAAGAAATTGGACATTGGGTTAGCAATGCCTGGTGCACGTAGACTCAGTTTCCTTCAGTGTGAACTGTGGCTTGTCCCATAGGACTTAGCCTGCCTCTATCCAGTTCGTTCATAAAAGTTATTGTCAACATACCCGAGGAGGCAGGGCTCCTGTACAGACACTGTCAGGCTCTGCAGCAAAGACAGCCCATGTAAACAACCTTGTGATTGCTTCAGAGACAACTGCCACAGGATGAGCCCTTCTTTTTCTGTGGTTAAATTGCAGTCCCCTAGGAAATTATGTCGTTAGGGGGTAAAAGCAGAGACTCAGTCTCTAGATTTCAATGGAGAGGGAAAAGAGAAATGTATATGTATGTAATTTTCTTGAAATAGCTCTCGCCTTGATTTACTTGAAGATTTTCCAATAAATCACATTTATTTTGCTGCAGAAACAAATACATAACTTCTGCTAAATATATTGTCATGCTCGTTGCTGATGATATATCTTTTTCTCCCAAATAAGCTCTGACATTTCTGGGGGACACAGTATCCCAGTACAGAGTACCTGGGAACCATGCCATGAAGAAGAAAAAAAAAATGCTGCCTGCTGTGACTAGGAGATCACTTTCTTAAAGGGACCCCTTACCTATGCGACTGCAGTGCCAGTGTTTCCTCTTATCTCTAACCTGACCCCCATTCTGTGTCCCTCTTCCCAGCCCAAAATTAGCCTACAGTGTCTCAGCAAGAGTAATGCCATTAGTTTTGCAACTAAAATATAAAAAATGCCATCCCCTAACTAAAATATGTAAATATGCCCCAAAATACTTATTTAAGCTACATCTCTCAGGAAGTAAACATAAATGTCTAACTTAAAGATGTCATTTTTTTAATGTTTTATGGAACCCATGGCATTTCTTAGATCTGGCACTGAGGTCAGCACTTCTAATAAGCACAGCTGTTTCTCTCTCTCTCTCTCTCTGGTTTTCTCTACCCTTCTGTAGCTCAGCATTGGTCTAAAAATCCCTGGTCACAATAAAAATGCTCCCTCCCACCCTCTGCCAATCCTCACTCCAAACAGAAAGCTTTCAACACACCCAAGTCTGGGTAGAGATGCTCCGCACAGAAGGAAAGCCTAGTGGCTTCTTGCCTCAGAGGTAGTTCACTTCCTTAATCTCCTATCCACCCCATCTCTGCCCCCCGCCATGCTCACTCTCCCGCCCCACCAGAAACAATCAACAGACATCACCCCACCCTCCAAAAAACAGGTTAGAACCCAGAATGAGCAGAGAGTCACCTACCATTCCGTGCTTGAGAACTACGATCCTGATCCAGCAGTGTTTGCCCCAGAAATCCTTCCTACTTGTTTTCCATTAACCACATTCCAAACTGCAATAAGGAATAGATTCTTTGGAGGTGGGGAAATTGTTTAAAATTAATGATGAACAGGTGATTTCCAAGAAAACCCAATCTTAAAGTCACTCAAGCCCCTAGGAATTGAGGGGTGAGGAGAAAAAAGGAATACTGTAAAAATGAAAAAGGAAAGGAAAAAGGTAAGCATACAACAAGCACCAACCACCCCCATAAAAATAAAAAGAGAAGGGGAGGTTTCAAAAAAAAAGAAAGAAAGAAAAAGAAGAAGAGTGGCTTGCTGAATCACCGTCTTTCACTGCCTGGAAACCATTGTGCAGCGTGATGCTGCCTGTACCATTGTGGAACCTACCAGAGGAGACGGACAGAGGGCTTGGGGAATGGGGTTGCTATGGCAACCAAAAGGAGCACACGTGACGTCAAAGCCCAGAGAGGTGTAGGGAGGGGGAAGAGGGGGAAAGGAAGAGAGGAGATGTCTATGTGCGGCTATAGTTACTGTGTTTTCCGATGAAATGAGGACCAGGGAAAATGGAAAGGAACAGGGTTCGCTGGCAGCCACTATCAGCAGCTATGACATCAGGCAGCCCGTCTGCACAACCAGGGGAAACAACCCGCTCCATGCAGCCTTGGCCCAGCGCACAGCAGAGCTGAAAAACAAATGCTTGCAGACCAAAACACCACTGGAAATATAGTCAATCTATGCTTTTCAACTAGCTCGGCTTTTTGCAAACAGCACAAAGAGAGACATATAGTATCTCTAAATGTCAGAGTAAACAAGGATGGTAATAACCTCAGAGACAAAGTGAGCATTTCAGTCCCACCTGGGCCCCAGAGGTCATATGAACCACACAGTGCCTCTTCTCTGTTTCCTTATCTTTCATAGAAATCCTAAATCAGTACCCACTAATCCAAACTTGGCAAACTGATTCTCAGATTGCAATTTGAATGTGAAAAGAAAATACTGATAATTTGATTTAACAAATCAGGGTTCTTCTTTTTTTTCAATTGGGATAATTCTTTAGAAAACAGATGCAACTGCTATATTGCTATTTGGGGCAGATATCTCAATTTTATTTAAGTAATTTGTCCTGCCTTTGACTGTTAAGAGTATATTTTTAAGTCTCTGTATAGTTTGCTAAATGTTAAATATAGACGTTTAAACATAGATATCATAGGTTATTAAATACAGAATGTTAATTGATAAATATTAGTCTTCTAGGATGAGAGCTCAGAATAGTAGACTACTTCCACTATTTTTTTTAATTACCAAAATTTTTTAAGCATTTAAAAATATTTTTTTACTTAAGGAAAATTTTCAGTATGTATTGGGTTGGCCAAAAAGATCATTTGGGTTTTTCCTTAACATCTCACTGAAAACCTGGAACGAACTTTTGGGCCAATCCAACATTTGACCTAATCAGCCTCAACCCTTGGGTTTCTCAGTTTACATAATTGAATCAAATTCCTTTTTTGCTTAAACAACTTTGAGGTGGGTTTTCTGTCTATTGCAACCAAGTAGGACTGAGTTTTATACCTCTCTACACTGTATTTTGGAACTAATATACTAAGATAAATGAGGAGCTTCTACCACATGTTAACATAAAGGATACGACACGTAACAGATATAAACCAAGCAGTGATTGCAGACAGTGAAACACATCATAAAACCATAAGAGACCACATCGGGTTTTGTGTTGTTGTTGCTACTGCTGTAATTTCATTCAGGAGGAAATCTAGAAAAAAAAATTCTTGCATGAGTTTTCTTTTTCATCCATTGGGTAAGTTTTTGGATGTTGCTTTGTTCTAATTTCAAATTCAACAAGAAGCAGTTGATTATTAACTTTTAGTCTTGGCCATGGGCCTATCTACAAGACAACTACGTCTCAAGCAAAAATATGTATTGATTAGCCAAATAACTTAATAGCACAATGTAACTGGCATTCAAGCTTTTAGTTTACTTTATTCTAAGTTTTGTTATCAAAAGTCAATTCCCAACAACTGGATATCAATGAGCAAAAAATGAACTCCACCTCCTACCCCACACAGCAAACACAAAAATTAATTCAAGATAAATTTTCACTGAAACATGAAAGCCAAACTCTATAAAGCTATTAGAATAAAAAGTATCTTTTAGAAGAAAAAATAGCTTTCTGTTCTTGGAGTAGGCAAAGATTTCTTAGGACACAGAAAGCACTCACCATAATAGGAAAAAAAATATAGAGAGACTTGATCAAAATTAAAAGCTTCCAAAGTAACCATTAAGAAAATGAATAGACAGCCACAGACTAGAAGGAAATGTTCTTGATAAACATAACTGAACATACTCTTGATATTCACAAATTCTAGATTATATAAAAATATCCCACAACTCGATAAAAACAAACAATTTTGTTTAATGGGCAAAAGTCTTGAGCAGGCACTTCACAAAGGAAGACATATAAATGGTCAATAGGTACATTAAAAAGTATTCAACAGAATTGGTCATTGGGGAAATGCAAAGCAAAACTGCAATAAAAGCCATTTCATGCCCACAAAAAGTGACTAAAACTGGAATGACTGACAACACTGAGTATTGAGTAGAATATGGAGAAACCAGAGCTCTCCCAGATTACTGGTGGGAGCATAAAATGGTAAAACTACTCTGGGAAATGGTTTGGCCGTTTTTAGTGATAAACCTACACCTACAGTACAACTAAACAATTCTATTCATAGCCACCTAAGAGAATAGAAACATTTGCCCACCAAAAAAAAAGTTATACATAAATGTTTATGCCAGCTTTATTTATAACTGGTAAAAAACTGGATACAACTCAAAGTACATCAACAGAAGAATGGGTAAGCAAACTATGGTATATTCATATAATAGAATATTATTCAGCAATGAAAAAAGAATGACAACTTAACAGAGTGAAGTGAGTCAGAGAGAGAAAAACAAATATCGTATATTAACACATATATGCAGAATATAGAAAAATGGTACACATCAACCGATTTGCAAGGCAGAAATAGAGACACAGATGTAGAGAGCAAACCTATGGACACCAAGTGGGGAAAGCGGGAGGGGGATTGGGGGAGAATGAATTGGGAGATTGGGATTGCCATATATACATTACATACTTTAAATATATGCAGTTTATTGTATGTCAATTGTATCTCAATAAAAGTTCTTAAAGAAAAAAAAAGAATGACAACTATGAATAGGTTAAAACCAATCATTTTTCTTCCATTAGGTATTAATTCTTTTTTTTTAATTTTATTTTTTATTTATTGGTTGCATTGGGTCTTCGTTGCTGCACACGGGCTTTCTCTAGTTGAGGCGAGTGAGGGCTACTCTTCATTGCGGTGTGCAGGCTTCTCATTGCGGTGGCTTCTCTTGTTGAGGAGCACAGGCTCTAGGCTCACAGGCTTCAGTAGTTGCAGCACATGGGCTCAATAGTTGTGGCACACGGGCTTAGTTGCTCTGCGGCATCTGGGATCTTCCTGGTCCAGGGCTCGAACCCGTGTCCCCTCCATTGGCAGGCAGATTCTTAACCACTGCACCACCAGAAAAGCCCTAAGTATTAATTCTTGATGGCACAAGTGACAGAGTGATAGATGCCAACATTGCACTGGGATGTATTTTACTATTTAGGGCTTTAATTCTTAACCTACGCATTTCAGTAATATTAAGATGATTAAAATTTTCTTTTAAGTCTATTTTATACACCACAGAAAAAATAATTTCCTAAAATTAGATCATTCAATATGTTAGTTTAAAAAAAAATCAACACCTAAATAGATCCCATTCCTTACTGGATAAAACCAAAACTTTTCATTTAAAGTCCTCAATGAGAGGGTATTACATTTTCAGAATGAACTATGGAAATAGGCAACAACATAAGAGAGTCTCAAAAACATGCTATATGAAAAAACTGAGACAAAAGAGTATTTACTATATAAATCCATTTATATAAAGTTCTAGAACAGACAGAACTACTCTATGGTGATAGAAATCAGAACTATGGTTGTCTGGGGGAGCCACAAAGTTGAAGGAAATTTCTGTAGTGATAAAGATGTCCGACATCATGATAGAGATGTGAGTTATTATGTAAGTGTAAGCATCTGTCAAAACTCTTCAAAGTCTAACTCTCAAGATCAGTGCATTCACTCTGTGCAAATTAAATTGCTGTTTTTAAAAAATTAAATCAATTCCCAAGAAGAAAATTGCTGAATGAACAATAAGTTAAAGTTTCTAACCCTGCAAATCTGGCCCTTACCGTGAGTCTAGACTTTGCAAACCCAGGCAGATCCAACAACAGGAAAGGCTAGAATCAGGTCACCAGAATCTTAAGAGATATAACAGCCCCTCTGAAGTGAGACAGACAATTGATGGAGGTTTACCTAACAAACAAGAAATGAGAATTCAGACGCTAAAAAAGAGATTTTTTCAGAGAGACCTGGCGAGAACTAGATTCCAAGGTTCCTCTGTAGGGACTATAATTCAGTGGCAGGACTCCAGACTGAAGGAAATGAAGGTGCTGAAGACCTGGTTTTCCAAACAGTAAATGGCAAAGGACTCGGAGATAGAGGAACATAAAGGAATTAGGTCAGTGAGACTGAACTGCCCAATAAGAATTCAATTTCTGAATCTAAGTCTCAAGCACATTCATGGGGGACTAGCAGTAAAACCAACTACTGTACTAAGGTCTCTTATCAAAATCGGACCCAGAATAGAGAGACCAACTAGTCCTCATTTGCCAGGAACCTCCCAGGTTTTAACAAGTCCCACATCCCAGGAAACCCATCAGTCTCAGGCAAACCCGGGAGGCTGACCACCCTATCCCAGAGTCTAGAATGAACTTGAACCCTCAGATGAGAATTAAAGGTGCCAGCTGCAGAGAAAGTTACAAAAGAAGTCAAAGAGGTCATTATAACAGTGATGTTGCTAAAGAGGGGTGTAACCTAGCTACACTTTCAACAATCTGATATTTAGGTTATAAATTAGGATGGTGGTAAGAGGATGCAAATGGTTTGATAAATACAAGCAAAATTATAAATGAACTTGACGAGTGAATGAATATGAGGGGAATTCAGAAAGTCAGTGTTCACTCAGATTCACTATCATTTCAACATATATAATAATGTCTTCTCTCAGAAAGTCAGCCATGTAACTTTCATGATGCTTCCACGTGGCGAATGCTTGTCCTTTGCAAAACAATTGTATAATTTAAAATTTTCAGAAATGCTGCATACAGTATCTCCCTTTTGGAAAGTCATATTGCACATTACTAAATTAAAAGCACTGGGAAACCTTGAGGTTTAAAAAAACTATTTAAATTTCTTAATATTAAATCAAAATTTATATCAAAATAATTTCTTGAATGCAATTTTTAATTAATATCTTTTATCATTCTACTTGGATAGCAAATACATGACCCACAGCTTATCATGGTCATAATAATCTTCAGTGGAGTGAACTTAAAATATTAATGGTTCCTTACATGATCCAATTTCACTTCTGGGTATTTATTTGAAGAAAGCATAAACACTAACTTGAAAAGATACATGCATTCCCATGTTCATTGCAGCATTATTTATAATAGCCAAGACATGGAAGCAACCTAAGTGTCCATTGATATGTGAATGGATAAAGAAGATATATATATACACAATGGAATATTATTCAGTCATAAAAAGAATGAAATCTTGCCATTTGTGACAACATGGATGGACCCTGAAGGCATTATGCTAAGTGAAATAAGTTAGAGAAAATACGTATGATCTCACTTACACGTGGGATCTAAAACAAATAAAAAAGCTCATAGATACTGAGACTATATTGGTGGTTGTAAAGGCAGGGGGGATGGGTGAAATGGGTGAAGGAGATCAAAACATACTAGCTTCTAGTTATAAAATAAATGTCATGGGGGATGTAATATACTGCCTAGAAACTATAGTTAATAATATCATATTGCATATTTGAGAGTTGCTAAGAGAGT
This sequence comes from Hippopotamus amphibius kiboko, assembly GCF_030028045.1. Lineage (NCBI taxonomy): Eukaryota > Metazoa > Chordata > Mammalia > Artiodactyla > Hippopotamidae > Hippopotamus > Hippopotamus amphibius. The sequence continues at coordinate 56,475,340 of NC_080188.1, forward strand.
ATATCTTAAAAGTTATCATCACAAGAAAAAAAGATTCTGTAACTATGTATAGTGACGGATGCTTGCTGCACTTATTGTGATCATTTCACAATATATACAGGCGTCAAATCGTTGTACACCTGAAACTAATGCAATGCTGTAAGTAAATTATACTCAATAAAAAATTAAATTAAACCTAATGGGTTTCTGGGTTTTGTTTTGGCTTTTTTTGTTTTTTTGTTTGTTTCTTTGTTTTTTGGCTGCACTGGGTCTTCATTACTGCACACGGGCTTTCTCTAGTTGTGGTGAGCGGGGGCTACTTTTCGTTGCAGTGCACAGGCTTCTCATTCTGCTTCCCTCCCAGACAAATTTTCCCCTATTATTAACATCCTGCATCAGTGTGGCAAATTTCTTACAATTGATGAACCAATATTAACAAAACCCATAGCTTACATTAGGGTTCATTCTTTGTCTTGCACAGTTCTACAGGTTTTGACAAATGTACAGTGTCATGTTGCACTCACTTTTAATTTTCTTCTTGCTTAGCAGTCAATTTTACATTCAGGAAACAACTGTGTTCACATCAAAAGTAAGTAGATAAAATTGGTCTGCTGAAAGTTTTTCAGACCAATTGGACAGAACACTATTGTTAGAATTCAGTGGCAGAAAATGTACTTTGAACCAACTTTCATTAAGCTTATAAAAGCATTGATTTTTCTTTCACTGGGAACACCCACAACTAGCCAAATTATAACCTTCTGTGGTTAAACATAAATGCAGAATATCTGCTGCTTGGAAAATAGTAGTTATACATAGCTTTTCAGTAGCCTGGTAGACTTTTTTGAAAGTCTAGATTTAGTTTATAATAATTATGGGGAGTGGGGGGGCGGGGATTCTATTTAAAAATATCAAAGTAGGTTAAACTTCCTCAGGTAGCAACAGCTTAAAAAATCTAATTAGAGTATTTGTCTTTTGAACAATGATGCTAATAAAAAATTGCCTTTTCTTAGATCCCAGCAGAAGCTGGTGTGTGAGATAAAGAAACAGTTATTCTTGCCACACATCCTCAGGTTTATCCACACTTCAATCCATACACATCTGTAGCAATTTCAATTTTCCTTATCCTTGCTTTACTGCAGTGCCCAGAAGCATGACAAAAGCGTGGAGATACCATGGATCATATTTAAGTTTGGCCTAGCTCCTTACAACTCTTGCAGCAATTCGTATCTTTACTAAAAGGACTATTCTTTTTTTTCAGCTTTATTGAGGTATAATTGACAAATAAAATTGTGAGACATTTAAGGTGTACAACATGATGACTTGATATATGTGTACATTGTGAAAGGATTCTCCTCATTGAGTTAATTACCATAACCATCACCTCACATACCATATTTACCTTTCATTTTTTAGTGAGAACATTTAAGATCTACTCTCTTAGCAAATTTCAACTATACTTTACAGTGTTATCCACCACAGTCAGCATGTTATACATTAGATCCTCAGAACTTACTCATCTTATTCCTGAAAGTGCATATGTATTCTTTAACCAACCTCTCCCTATTTCCTCCACCCCCCAGCCCCTGGAAACCGCTTTTCTACTCTGTTTCTGTAAGTTCAATTTTTTTCAGGTTCCACATATAAGTAATATCATGTAGTATTTGCCTTTCTGTGTTTGGCCTATTTCACTGAGCATAAGGCCCTCAAGGTCCATCCATGTTATAAATGGCAGGATTTCTAAAAGGGCTGTTCTCACCCCTGACTCTAACTTCCCACCACAGTACTCAAAAGGCAAACAGTCACTGACACAGACCAAGAGGCAAAATGCAGGCCCAAATTTTTGTAATTAAATATAAGAGATTAATAATATCCTCTTTTTTACGTATTTTTAAATTTTTATTTATTTATTTATTTATTTATTTATTTATTTATTTATTGGCTGAGTTGGGTTTTCGTTGCTGTGTGCAGGCTTTCTCTAGTTGCCCCGAGAAGGGGCTACTCTTCGATGCAATGCTCAGGCTTCTCATTGCAGTGGCTTCTCTTGTTGCGGAGCATGGGGTCTAGGCATGAGGGCTTCAGTAGTTGTGGCACGTGGGCTCAGTAGTTTTGGCTCACAGGCTTTAGAACACAGGCTCAGTAGTCGTGGCGCACGGGTTTAGTTGCTCTGAGCCATGTGGGATCTTCCAGGCCCAGGGATCGAATCCGCGTCCCCTGCATGGGCAGGCGGATTCTTTTTTTTTTATATATAAATTTATTTATTTATTTACTTACTTATTGGCTGTGTTGGGTCTCTTTTTGCTGTGCACGGGCTTTCTTTAGTTGTGGTAAGTGGGGGCTAATCTTCGTTGTGGTGTGCAGGTTCCTCATTGCCGTGGCTTCTCTTGTTGCGGAGCATGAGCTCTAGGCGCGTAGGCTTCAGTAGTTGCAGCACATGGGCTCAATAGTTGTGGCTCATGGACTCTAAAGCGCAGGCTCAATAGTTGTGGTGCACAGGCTTAGTTGCTCCATGGTATGTGGGATCTTCCTGGAGCAGGGATCAAACCCATGTCGCCTGCATTGGCAGGCAGATTCTTAACCACTGCGCCACCAGGGAAGTCCCTGATTCGAGAAGATTTTTTTAATCATCAAATTGGTTGTGAATTCAGGGTCTGTGAAATAGAATAGGCTATGTAATAGCAATGAATGGTGATAGTATCCTAACAAGCAAAAGAATAGTAATCAGGGCTAATAATATAATTAATACAGGGTCTGATATATTTGATCTTACATTTTTAAACCAAATAATCATCAGCATTAACTTGTATACACAGCTTATACCTGCTAGATTTTCAAATTATTAACCAAAAAATTTCTGTGTATCCTAAACATGCCATTTAGCCTTTATTGAAATGTTATATTCAATAGGGAGATAGGGAAATAGGAATCCAATTTTGAAAATTATCTACATTCACAAAGATATAGCAATGATGATGGTATAAATTCAATGAACATCTTGTGCATGTACAGGGCATTTTTTAAATTATAAAATAAAATATAAATACTTTTAAAGCTTATAGTGGATAGTGGAAAGAGTATTGCACTCAACAACAGATTCTGTTTAAATCTATTGTTCAAATAGCTATCCTGTTTCCTGTCTGTGTGACTTGTACAGACCACATAGCCTCTCCATTTCTTAATTTAAGCATCAACATAATGGGTGTAATAACATTGCCTTCATAGAATTGTTGTGAGAATCAAATTAAATAATGTATATGACAGTGCTGGGCACAACCTTTGGCACATGATAGTCAATAAATATTCAACTGAATTTATCTGCAAGAAGAAAGATGTAACCCACACTAAAATTTAAATTTCCTGGTATGACTTTGTAAGCTATGAAGATTGTCCAGTGCTCCAGAAGCATTCATCTCCTATTGCTTGATAATGTTCTTAAAGTAGACACACACGAGGAGGTGCAGTTGATCATACACTACTCGGCAGTGTTGCAGAAGCATTATGGACCTAATAATAAACTTGAAGGAATTTGAGCCTAACTGCCAGTCTACACTTGAGAAACTATACAGGACATCAGCAATTCTCCCTGGAAATTTCCCAGAGAAAATTCAGCTACTTGGTCAGCAGATATTCAGAGATCTACTCTTTCACAAGAAATAGAGAACAAGATCAAGAAAACTAAGCAAAAAAAAAAAAAAAAAAAAGAAAAAAATAGTACAGCTGTTGGAACTGTGTGACATTCTTACAATTTAATTAAAATCAATTCAATTAGCAAACCACTGAGTAGCATATAAGTACAAAACACTGTGCTGGAGATTTGGAAAAGTCCAAGACATGGTACCATTAAAAAAAAGCTCATGATCTTATTGCAGGTCAAGACTGGTCCATTAGAGAAAAAGATCTATAATAAGTCCTTAAACGTAGGATAAATCAGTGAAGTCTGTAGTTGAGAGAGGGAAGAACTCAACATGGGCATCCATGCTGAAAACACGGACCTCAAATCCTATATATGTTGAAAATGAGCACAGTCCAATAAAAATGGAGATCTAGTTCCACTGTGACTGACTCTCTAGATTTCAGTTTCTTCACCTATAAAATATGGCGTCTAGATTACATCATTATAGTTCTGTAACAGAATGGAAGAGAGAGCCTGAAGATGATTCTCGAGCAATGAATACAGTTCAGACAGTTGGGAGATCTGAGGAGAATGAACTTAAAAGTGAGGGAAAACATGTCATGTTTGGATGAGAGGAAAGAGATAATACTTCCCCAGTTGAAGGGAGTGGGAAAGTAGCAGGACAAAAGGGAAATCTTCAACCAGATTGTCTTACGGGGCAAAAGATGCAAACCAAACATTTATATTATAAGTGAGAATGTAAGGCAAAGAGAACAGGATCCATGGCTGAAGTCAGTTCTGGATTTTTGAGTCATTTAATAAATATTACTTGACAATAATAAAGTCATAGGTGCTATTATGTCTATCGCTGTTGTCACCGATATCATCACAAACATCTGTACTCTTATTTTAGCTACTATCTTTTGAGAATATACTCTGTCCCAGACGCTAGGCTAGATTTACAGACATCAGCTCCAATCTCACAGCATTTCTTGATCACCAACTCACTAACATTTATTGATCAACAATTACGTGCTTGGGCCCATGCTACATGAACACAGTCCTCACTTCTGTCCCATCAGGGAGGTAGGATTATCACCCCTACTTAATAGACAAGAAAACTAAGACTTAGAGTTTAAGTTACCTGTCCAGGATCACACAGCTAATAACTAGATGCATCAGGACTTAAATACATGCATATCTGACTGAAGTTCCTACCTTGAGAGATTAAGGGATGAAATGCTAATGAGCTTAAATTATAAAAGTAGCATCCTCCAATGAGAAGGTCTTTGCACACACTCAAAGTGAGAGCACTAATCATGTCCTACTGTTATTGCTGCCTTGTGTGGTAAGTATGGAAAACTGGCAGTCAGGGCAATACAACCTTGTGAGCAGAAGCAGAGAAACTCCCAAAAAAAGGAAGGCAGAAGAAGCCCTTCAAGGATGTAGTGTAACAGTGTAACACAGCTTTTTAAAAATATGATATGGCTGTGAAGTGCTGAGAAACAGCAGCAGCTAATAGAGCGCCTGGTGTTCCTCTGTAAGGAATGTGACTGCTCTTTCTTCAGCAAAGGTTTTAGGCCAAGTGTGAATCTAGGAGACAAAATTTCAATCTTTTCAAATAGCTACAGTTCCTAAACTGAAAACCCATTCCCTGTATGCAGTGTAGAAAAGATACTGGTAGTAGTCTCTCAAACACAGCTGCATACTTTGAAGGCATCATTTATAGAAATGAAATGCAATGGTGTTATGAATGCTTGTATACACACACACAAAGACAAACAAGCATTCATCCAATCAGTAAACAGTCACTGAGTATCTATCTACTATACATGGTAAAGACAAAACTTGTTCAGATATTGCTTCTGCTCTTTCAAGGAGCCCAATGTTTTACTAGGCATGGATTTGAATAATCATAAAGCAAGGTTTTTTAATTGCTAAATCATTAGAGCAGTGGGAATAAATCAATGAAAGCTTGGGAAAAAAGGGGATTATTTTTAGCTGGGGTAATCAGGGAAACCTAAGAAATGCACACTGTGAAATAACAGAAACTATACGTATTGTCATCTGCCTCTCACCCATCCACCACCCTCTTCCTGGCACAGAGCTCCTAAAATTCTTATAATTTCCTAAGTGATAAGAGCACTAGGAGCATCTTTTGTTCTAATATTTGGTCTTCAACCCTGGTTCCTGACACAGGGCTCCCAAATCCCTTGGAATTCCTGGGTATTGGGAGAGAGCACCTTTTGTTCTAATGAGGAAACTCTAAGTGGGCTCCAGTAATCATTCAAAATAAAGGAAAATATTCCAAAATAAAGGAAATTATTCCCTTTTTTCCCTCCTTAGATAGTCTCAAGACTTATCTTTGGGTCTAGTCAGGCAGTGTTACAAAATATATTTATCTTTTTTACTCTCAACTCAAAATCTGGTCAAAATATATTCCATAATATCAAAAAAAAAAAAAAATACACCCATAGCACCCCTACATAAGTCATTATTTTAACTAAGTGAATAACATAAGAGTATCCTGATTTTTCCAGATGAAGATGCAAACATCATGAAATTGAGGCCTAAAGCTAAGTAAACTATAAAATCCAACAAAAAGTTTCCTAAAATGTGAGGACTCTGATTCACCAAATTCAGACTTCACAAAAAAGAAACTACGACAGTTCAAAATTTTTGTCTAAAGCACATGTGTAAGTTGGCTGTTAAGATTACATCTTCAGCTTATTGTATGTCAATTGTATCTCAATAAAATTTCTTAAAAAAAAGATTACAACCTCAACTAGACTGAGCACTTGTTGAGACCGTGTCTCAGATATCCCAGCATCCCTAACACTAATATAGTGCTTGGTAAAAAAGAAATTGGAAGAAATCATATTTAAGGACTTAAATAATTAACCATATCCTTTTTAAGCTAGTTGCCTAAAGTTCCTAGCATTTGATATGCTAAGAACCAACCACTCACTTTCTCAAGGCTAATTCAGAATCTCTCAGACAAATATTTTGCAGAAGAACACATTCTGCCATGTCTTTTGAAAATAGAGAAAATAATTTGAATTCAACATAACTGAACCACTAGAGTGAAGATCACTCCATTCTACACTTGCAACCACAGGAGACAAACTTCCTGTGGGAAATCTTTCTCTTAGATTCCTTCTGACCCTTGCTGGGGGTTTCTGCTCCAGACTAGCCCATTAAAAGCAATGAAAAACATGACGGCTTTCAAGTAGGCACCCATTTCCAAGGCTGAGTGTTCAGCATGTCATGGATAACAAAAGCCCTTGGATTCATCAAAATTCTACAGCAGCCAGTCATTCCCTATGAGGTAGCTATCTTAAAGAGACTGAGGAGGTCTCTGACGAAGCTTTTCTACTTCCTAAGAACCGTCTTCTCATCAGGTTAGCACTAGCACTCTGATGGTGAAGGCCATCCAGATTCTCCTTGATTTAAGGCAACTCTTGCACAGATCTCTGAAGACAGATGTTCATAATTACAACAACTTCCAGGAGACCTCTATTACTCCATGGCTCAGAAGACTTAGATTTCCAGAAGAATAAAAGGTGGTTCTCCCATGTCCTGCAGAGAAGTTGACCTAGCAATGGGAATAGTGATCAACTACAGCCACCAACAGAGCTTCCTAATGAGTTTCTGCTGTCAGGGGTTTGCAACTGAGTTTCAGACCTTGGTGAAAGAGGAACAGATCCTGAAGGGCTAGATGATCTAAAATCTTACTGGGAGGAGGAGGGAGTATGTATCTCAGAGTATACATTTCGTGAGGGCAGGAATGTTTTCCGTCTGTTTAGTCTGTATCCACCATACCCAGAAGTTCCTGGAAAATATTTAATGCACCTTTGTAAAATAAATGAAAAATAATGAATCAGTGAATCAATAAAACAGTCAAGTATGAACAATATAAGGAGCAAATGTTTTAAAGTTTCTGTCATGCATTGAATTGTGTCCCCTCAAAAAGATATGTTGAAGTCCTAACCTCCCAGTACCTGAGAATGTGATGTTATTTGGAAATACAGTCCAGATGGTGTGCAGATGTAATTAGTTAAGATGAGGTCATATAGGAGTAGAATGAGCCCCCATTCCAATACAGGGTGTGCCCTGAATCCATTAAGGACAAGGTGTCCTTACGAAAAGAAGAAATTTGTACACAGACAGACATGCATTGAAGTGTTACCAAATCAAGTCCAGCTGCTTGCCACTCAAAAAGTCAATATTCTATAGAGAGACAAATGTTGGTAAAAAGGAAAGGTGCTTTTAGTCAGAATGCTGGCAATTTGGGGAGATGGTAGACTCGGTGTTTCCAAAAATCACCTCCAAAGATTATGCTGGCAATGAAAGGGAAGAATGGGAGTCATCTCAGTTAATCATTGAGATGTAGGGCCAAAGTCACCACCATCCGCCACTGTGTACAGGCTTATCAACTTTTTGTGACCTTCCTCTAAATGTTATTCACAGTTTGGTCACACAATTTGTTCATGAGATTACTGAAGGGGAATCTAGGGAAGAGATCTGGTCATCTGTTAATTCCTTACTCTTCATTTCTACTTTATTGATCTACAGAAAGAACTGACAAATGCAGGGTATTGTGTGATTAAAAGATTTGAAAGGTGTTTTAGGGCCAGAGATGAATAGAGCGTGGGGCTGCCTGTCAAAGGTTAGTGACAAGACAAAAGGGTGCCTTCTGCAGAGAGCTCTTTCCTGCAAAGAGCTTTTTCCTGCCAAAAGCTGCTTACAAATCCCCACTTGTCAGAACACCATTCCATTTCTCTGGGACCATGGACAAAGTCCGTCTTCTATAACTTCTTCGTGCTAACACAGGGCGCCGTATTCTCAGAGTGGAAGATGTCAATGTGTGTTGCTGACATCTTGTACTTGTTGCTGCATCTCTTTGCTGACAGTTGCACTTGCCTATTTACATATACAGGCAGAACAAGCTACAATTATTTTGATGCCCACAAAGATGTAGATTATTATGCGCAGTAGTGTTAATCTCATTCTCTAAAGGTCAGTTCTTCGAACTGTGCCAGTCATAGACTCAGTATTGCTCAGGATGGAGCAGTTTATGTCATAGCTGCAGTCTGGTCATCATGCAGTTAGCTTTTTCCCTTTGGTGGCAGTTCCAGTATCTGTAGAACAACTCAGGAATGTGCATCAGACACTATTGTCCTAATCATTAGCTGCTTGAGCCTGCTCTTTTGTGACTCCAGGAGGCCTGGGAGACTTCAGTTTTTCTATAAACAAGAAGCAAGAGACATGTAAGGGCCTTTGTACTTGGGCGGAGGGCACTTGGGGTTCTACTCAGTTTCAGAAGGAAGATGATGTGAAATGGCCCCAGGAAAATACGGCTATCTACAAGCCAAGGAGAAAAGTCTGGAATAGATCCTTTCCTCACAGCCTCAGAAGGAACCAGTCCTGCCAACACCTTGATTTTGGACTTCAAGCTCCAGATCTGTGACACAATAAATTTTCTATTGCTTAAGCCAGTCAGTCTGTGGTATTCTGCTACAGCAGCCCTAGCAAAACTAAACAATCCGCCAGCTCCTCTTCCCGCTCCCGTACAGACTATTCTCAGAGCAACCACCGTGATCACGTATATCACATCTCTTTCCCATGCAAAACACACAATAGCTTCCAACACACTGAGAATAAAATGCAAATTCCTCATCCTGGCCTACCAGGCTCTGACTCCTGGCTCCCTCACTGACCTTATTCTCCACCCTTCTCTCCTTCGCTTCTTTCTGCCCTAGCCAGCACTGGCCTCTTTGCTGCTTTTCAAAAAAAGTCAAGAATGCTTCCACCTCGTGGCTTCTGCACTTGTTGCTCCTCCTCTCTAAAACTCTTTTCCTTAATTATCTGTACCTCAGTTCATTCAGAACTGATGGAAAGGGCTCCTGGAGAGGACTTTTTGACAAGCCTGTCTAAAACAGCACCCCACATCACCTCTATCCCTTATCCGGTGGCTGTGTTTTAATTTACAGCAGTTACCCCTTCCTGATATAATAAATGTTTGTGTCCATTTTCTATCTTCCCCTCAAAATGTATGAGGATGGGGACAGTGGTTGTTTTTTTCAAAAAATTATTTATTTATTTATTTATTTATTTATTAGCTGTGTTGGGTCTTTGTTGCTGCACGTGGGCTTTCTTTAGTTGTGGTGCACGGGCTCCTCATTGCTATGGCTTCTCTTGTTGTGGGGCATGGGCTCTAGGCACATGGGCTTCAGTAGCTGCAGCACATGGGCTCAATAGTTGTGGCTCACGGGCTTTAAAGCACAGGCTCAACAGTTGTGGCGCACGGGCTTAGTTGCTCCATGGTATGTGGGATCTTTCTGGAGCAGGGACTGAACCCGTGTCCCCTGCATTGGCAGTTGGATTCTTAACCACTGCACCACCAGGCAAGCCCCGACAGTGTTTTGTTTACTGGTATATCCTCAGCACCCAGAACAATGCCTGACACACAGCAGGTACACTAGATAAATACTTAGTGAATGACTAAGTGCAAGAGTCTTACACATTTGCTCTGACAGCCTTGAAAATTCTACGAAAAGAAGATATTGTTGAGTCACTAAACATCTATTTGGCATGTCTTTTGTACCTAGGACTCAAATAGGCACCAGAGAGATACACATAAATCTGTCATGGACCCAGCCCTCCAGAAGCTGTTAAGCGTGAGAAGAATTTAAGCATGTTCTGTGAATTACGAAGGAGAAAACAGTCAGTTCTACCTTACAGGTAGGAAAGGCTTCACGGAGTAAGTAACAGGTGGACGTAGGCTTAAAAGAACTTTCCATAAAAGAAAGGCAACATAAATGTGCCCAGCGTAGCACGGGACAGTCTGGTGGATTCAGACAACAAAAAGTACTTAAGTATTGTTGGAGCACAAGAGTTCAGGGGCACAAGAGTACAATACTTGTGTGGTGAGAGTTGAGGTTCGACGGGAAAGCAGGGGACAGATAGCTTATTTAAGGAATTGAGACTTTATCCTAGAACCCAAAGAATTTTCCTAAGACCCAGACTAATGGACACATTACTACTTTAAAGTCTGAAAATGGGTCTTCCCTGGTGGCACAGTGGTTAAGAATCCGCCTGTCAATGCAGGGGACATGGGTTCAATCCCTGCTCCAGGAAGATCCCACATGCTACAGAGCAACTAAGCCCGTGCGCCACAGCTATTGAGCCTGTGCTCTAGAGCCTGTGAGCCACAACTATTACGCCCAAGTGCTGCAACTACTGAAGCCCACGTGTGACACAACAAGAGAAGACACATCGCAATGAGGAGCCATGCACCACAATGAAGAGAAGCCCCCACTCACTACAACGAGAGAAAGTCAATGTGCAGCAACAAAGACCCAACACAGCCAATAAATAAATAAATAAATTTATGGAAAAAAAAATAAAGTCTGAAAGGAATGAAACCTAAATCGCTAACATGCATCACCTACTACCAGCATTACCATATTGTAAAAACCATTTTGCAATAACAGCTAAAAAGGAACCCAAAAACATGAAAACAATTTGATTGGTTGGGAATGGGAGCTTTTGGGTTGTTGCTGTTTGGTTTCTTTTTATTTTTCGATTAAAGTGTGGTTTGGTCGAGGTCTCTTACATGTTGGCTTAGAGTCTCCAATTTTATAATTGCCAGTGTTCTCTGTAGGTTTGATTTCCCTGGCATCAACACATCTCTGGAGACAGCCTGTCACAATTAGTTGTTGACTTTGCCTGGAGTAATTTAGCCCTAAACTGTACACTAGCCCCAGTTTTAACAAAGAGAACCAGGCCAGTCCTACGTAAGGGCTGCCACTGACAAATTGGTTTTTCTAACCATTTTAGTCCTGAGCTTCAGGCCTTCTGGTTATCAGTCTTCCAATCACAAACCCTCAGTGTATTTATCTAGTCTACTTGTTTTCAATTTTTTTAATGAAACCCTTTTTTCTTTTTCTCAGAAAAATCTCACACATAGAGCCCAGTGTGTAAAATCTGTAAAGCAATGTTTAATTCATTATAACTACATTATGCAGATTTAAATTTGTACCATTTGTTTATAGTAAAAGTAATCAATGAGCACAATGTGGCTTTTTTTCATGAACCAGACGTTTTCAATCTTGACTTAAGGAAGACAGTTGCAGACCTGTCATTATAGCATGAAATTTAGTTCTATATTTTTTGTCATTGGAAAATACATTTATTTGATGGAACTTGCTTATAGATCCTGAGTTTTAAAAAGAAATAGAAATAGAGATCAAAGCAGAGCTAGAAACTTTATCCTGTCTTGCTTACAATTAGTTTATGTAGGTTGGAGGTTGTAAACTCATCATTCTAGACTCCAGAGTCCAGCTGAGTTCATATATGTTTTTTAATTAATTGCCATTATTTAAAAATTGAAAGATTTTACTTAAAAATCTGGATTTCTGGTTTCTTTTGAAAACTCTGAGGATCTGGCAATACTAGGACCATATTCCTACCTATGACTACTTTAGATGGTTTGCTCTTTCTAGATGGACTTACACACACACACACACACAATCTTCCACTCAATCCTCACATGGATCCTGTAACATTCAAGTTTGTGTTCCCTGAACTATATGTCCAAAGACGGTGGGAGAAGTTGTATTCCCTTCTCTGTCTTTACTCCATCACCCTAGTCCATCACCCCAGTGCAGGCCACCATCAGGCTCCCTGTGGGCCACAGCAATAACCTCCTAAATGTTCTTGTTCTAAGGCTACATCTTTGTGCAAGCCTATCTGTATTTGCCCTTGGATCCACTCTTTGTCCTTCAATGACTCCTGTAGTCTGCATTTCCCAGACACACGTTAGCTGATTGGGTTCAGCCAATGGGAGACACTACAGGAGACTGGGTGGCAGAATAAAAGGAAAAGCCAGTGTATCTGTGTCCCTCCTCTCTGCCTTATGCAGCATTTCTAACAGAAACACCTCTCTCCCATGGCTCTATCTCATGAAGTCCTCACACAGGTTATCTCTTCTATTGGGAATAGCCTTGGGGTCCCAACAGGAAATAGATGACATATTTGAAAAGGATAATTCAAAGTAGATTTACTTACAAAGAGATTGCTTACAAAGATGTAGGTATATAGGAACCACAGAGGATTGTGCTTAGCACTCCTAGAACTCAATGATAAGGAGAGAATCAAGTAGCGTCTCCATTTCATGAGGAGGAGGCACCTTCAGGCAAGAGATACAGCCACCTGAAGATAACTCTACAGGGAAAGAGCCAGAGGGATAAAATCCCTGGCATTGCTTTCCTCCCTCCGCTGAGTTTCTCTACGTGGCACTATTGACATCTTGGGCCAGTAATGCTATGCAGGGAGGCAGGGCTGTCTTGTGCATTGTAGAGTGTTTAGTGGTGTTCCATTAGATACTGTAGAGTGTTTAGTGGTGTTCCATTAGATACTGAAACAACTGAAAATGTCTCCAGACACTGTCAAATGTCCCCTGGGGATCAAAATCACTCCCCAGTTGAGAACCATTGAAGTTCAACTACCTGTTGTAGTCCATTCAAATCAGCCTCCCAGAGCAAAGAGAAAGGTAGAGAGAGGGGGAAAGTAGATCTGGAGGGGCAAATGAGATATTCAGGTCAATGCTCTGCTCTGCCTCGACCTGACCTGGCATTGACCCCTCACTCATTCTTCAATCCAGGGTCACACAGCACCTATTCAGAAAGCCCTTTCCTAGCCAGCCCACCACTTGCTAAATAAAGCTCTCACTCATTATTCTAACTAACTGTTCCCTATTCTTTACTCTCAGACCTTATCACAGTTTGCAATTATGTATTTGACGTGTCTGTTTATTTTTCATATCTGCCTCACCTGTGGACTGAAAACCTTTTGAGGACATGGACCGTGACTGCTAACTCACCTACCACCTAGTACAGTGGCAGCATAAAGCTGAACCACAGTAAACATATGATGAATAACTGAATCATCAAGGAGTGTGCTAACTCGACAGCATATGTTAATGTGCCGGTGATTTTTGTTATGTTAAGCTTGTTTGGGATCACATTTGAGTGTTCTTATTGTTAAACAAACAAAATATATTTAAAATACAGTCCAGAAATAAAATCTGACTCAAATATTCATATAACCCTTAGCTCATATTCGTGAGAAATCTCTTATCTGGTAGAACTTCTTTTTTTTTTTTTTTTTTTTGGCACACGGGCTTAGTTGCTCCGTGGCATGTGGGATCTTCCTGGAGCAGGGATCGAACCCATGTCCTCTGCATTGGCAGGCGGATTCTTAACCACTGCGCCACCTAGGAAGCCCGAACTTCTTTATTTTATATATGAAACTAAGTCAAACTAACGAAACTGGCAAAACCAGGCAAACTAATAGTAATAATAAAAGTATTCACCAAAAAAGAATGCAAAAGTTTCTGCAACAAATGTAATTTGAACTGCAGAAAAAAATTTAAATAGAGAAAAATTTAGAAGGTAGAAATAAAAAGTAGTTATTGGGCATACTAATCCAGTTAATAAAATTGAGATAATGTTTAAAATAAATAAGCTCAGTTGTATACCCACATTTATAGCAGCAGTATTCACAACAGCCAAAAGATGGAAGGAACCACATGTCTGTCAACAAATTAATGGATCAACAAAGTGTGGCATATATACATACACACAGAACGAACATCATTCAGCCTCACAGAGGAAGGAAATTCTGACACATGGTACAATGTGTATGAACCTTGAGGACATTATGCTCAGTGAAATAAGCCAGTCACAAAAGGGCAAATTCTATATGATTCCATTTATATGAGGTACCTAGATTAACCACACTCATAGAGACGTAAAGTACAATGGTGGTTGCCAGGGCCGAGGGGAAGGGAGCTGTTTAATGGGTATAGAGTGTCAGTCTTGCAAGATGAAAAAGTTCTGGAGATTGATTGCACAGCAATGTAAATATACTTCACACTACTGAACTTTAAGTGGTTAAAATGGTACATTTTATGTTACATGTATTCTACTACAAAAATAAATGTTTAAAAAGGCAAAAAGTAAGTAAATATATAAATAAATAATATCACTCAAAATAGTAAAATAAAAATAATAATAAGCAGTAACTATAGAAGTGCAAAATCCATGGATTATCATTACCAAAAGACAGGCATAAATTTCATCGGAGAATATGACCCATCTAATTCCCGTCGTGGTGATTCTGCTGCTCACTAATGTCCAAGAACCACACTCTTAGGTTAGTGTGGGAAGCAGCAGAGAGTAGTGTTAAGGGCATGAATCCAGAGACAGACTGCCTGGGTTCAAATCCCTGCTTTTTCTACTTCTTACTTGCTGTGTGACCTTGAGCAACCTGCTTAACCTCTCTGAGCTTTAGTTTTCTCATCAGTAAAATAAGGATAATGATACTACATACTTCATAAAATTGTTATAAGAATTAAATTCAGTTAAGAATTTTTAAGTACTTAGAAGATACTCATATATTGTGAATTAAAATAAATGCAGTCAGACATATATTAGGCTTCCTTTCCACAAAAACCTGTTCTTTCATTTTCCTTCCCTTTGGGTACAAGACTGGAAGGATGCAAGCTTCTCCCAATAAACTGCTCCCTTAAGGGGCACTGAGTATTTACCCTAGGCCAAACAGCCAGCAAGGGGCAAATCCATTAGCCTTCCCATGGTGCCTCCGTGCTGCTGCATGACCTGGGCAGCAATGGCTGTCAGGATCTCCCCGCCATCTGAGCAAGCTTTCCCCAGGCAAGGGTAGAACCTAACCACCTATTCTTTTATTAACCCTTCAAGCCCTACTTTTCCACTCAGCATACGCTGGGCAGGTAGATAAATGATTTATAAACTCAACTCCCTTCCTGGTTTTTATTTTCACATTCTTCCATGGAGCATCTTATTGTTGGGAAGGCAACATTTATTAATTTCATAAGAATATGACCTCAGTGTGACTAAGTAAGATAAAATAAACATTGTACTTTTATGTCAATTCCAAATGAAATCTTAACCACAGATAAATAAACTAAAATATCTAGACATGATTTCAAAACCATGAAATTTTGCTTATTTTCAATAGAGAATAAAATAGTATTCCCTTCTTCAATTCTATTTTATCCTTTAAACATAGATTTAATATAGGAAGAAGATGCAGGAAATTTACTTTGCAAAATAAATACCATTACAAAGAATTGGATGAAGTACCAAAAATACAAATAACAAAAAAAAAAGAAAACTTAGACAATCATAGAGATGACATAAGGTACCTCACACATAGCTGAAAGGCAAAAGAGCCAATATGTATCACTAAAGTGCATAATAACTGTAAAGCATTAAATGACCTGGTTTATCGTCTTTAATTTTTAATCTTCACATCTCTTTGCTTTCATTTCTCAACAATCTTAAAGACATCATTTCTTTCATCATTATATCCCAAAGCTTCATGGACTATTTAGCACTCACTAGTTTCTACAGTACACTTAAACACTACAAGCACTGGAGAAACATGAAAGCTCTCTTTGCACCTCACCATTACTGTCTTTTATCTGGGCCAACTTTAAAATATAGAATGTTAGCTTTGATTTTGTCATCAGCCTGTTTATTTATTTAGCAATTTTTATTGAGTGTCTCCTATGTGCCAGGTGCTCTATACCAGGACCTGGGAAATAGCAAGAAGTTCCTGCTAAATAAAGGCTACATTACAATTGCAGGGACAGAACAAACAGACCTTTAAGCAGAGAACTTTACATACTCAAGTCAGAAAGAATAACAAGTGCAAGAACCCTAAGATAGGACAGAGCTTGGTATATTCAAAAAACAGCACAGAAGCTGGGAAGGAAAGGGAGAACAGTAGGAAATGAGGCCAGAGGGGTAGCCAGGAGGAGGGGTAGTCAGGAGATGTGGCAGGGACTTTGAATTCTGTGTAATGGGAAGCCATGGAGAATTGAAAGCCAGGATGTGGCAGGCCCTGGTTCACACCTACAGGCCACCCTGGGAGCAGGAAGAGAGACCACAGTGTACATGAAAAAGCAAGACAAACAAATTAGGATGTTATTAGTTGAGGCAAGAGATGATAGTGAGTTGGATGAGGATAGTTGGATGAGGATAGTAGGGGCAGATAAGAAGAGAAGTGGTTGGGTTCAAAATACATTTTGAATGTGGAGACAGCAGATTTGCTGATTGTAGGATTTGATGCATGGGATAACAATAAATGCTTACTTTTCAATCATGAATGATTCATAAAAATTCTGACAACTCATCTTGCAAAGTTTTAGTAGAGCAAGAAATTATCCTGCATACCTGTACTAAAAGAAAATACTAAAGTTTTAACAACTTCCACCTAAGCTAAAGAGAAGGAAAAATAGATTTCTAAGTAATTATATTTAAATTGTTTTCTTATACATGTAATGCTGTTGGGCATAGCATTAGCATGGTAGAATTTATTTGGAATTTTTAAGTACATAAAAACAAAACTGCTCAGACTTTGATCTTCATTCACTTTTCCAAGTTATCTCTCTGAATTTTAGATAAAAAATAGGTTTCAATGTAACGTAAAATAAACATTCCTATAATTAATGAATAGAAATATCGCCAAGCTGCTAATTAGCTACTGCAGAAACAATTGGCAAATTCCTATTTGATATTCAACCACTTTAATCTACCAATCACTGTTGATTATTTTTACCATCCTAACAATCATTGTTAATCTACCATTTTGAAATCTAATGGAGCAAGACTCACCATCAGAAATGCCACAAGCTTTCCAAAGGATGTCCTCACACTTAGTGAAATTTCCAAAAGAAAAACAAAATTCTGTGTTTGACTTCAGCAGTGTTATTTCCGTCATCTCACTGCTTTGATAACACTTCCTATATGCTTTGCCTTTTCTTTGTAGTATGAACTATTTAATCGTTGGTCCTTTACAAATTAATCACATATCTTAATATGAGCTGATAGAGAATAGTTATTTCTGAAAATCAATTTGGTTTTCATGAATCGTTGCTCACAAATTTTAAAATAACAAAAACAAATCTGAGATTTAAATTGGTAAAAATCCACACACAATGAATATGATGAGCTCCCAAGACAGGTAAATTAAGAGGTTGTAAATATGAAACTGAAAAGTTTCGAACACCCTACATTCCATGAATATTACCTGGGTATAATCTCCATGATGTCAGGCTGAAAAGTGGTTATAACTTAGTCAAATGAGACAATCAATTGTATTATGTCTAATGTAAGGAAAGACTATGAATAGCAATAGAATCTGTAGACTAAGGCACACAAAAAGAAAGACTTAGGGTCATAGCATTTATCCAGCCTTAATGAACCAGATGAAGAGAGACAAAATGATTGGTAACAAAAACATGCAATTCATCACTCAAGTTCTGTTCCGCCCCCTGAAAGTACAATGCACTTGCAGCCCACTTCATCATTTGTAATTACACATTTAATATCTGCCTTCCCCCACTGGTTATAAATTTCATGAGGGGAAGGACCATGTCTATGCACCACTATATCCGTGGTGCATTCAGTCAGAAGGGAATTTCACTATCCCACTCCTGGTTGACATGGAGATATATTTCCCCAAGCATAATTATGGCATCTCTCTGTTCCTTTACACACTCTTTATGTGAGAGAAATGAAAAATTGGGAAGAACAATTGGGCATTCTCAGTTGCACTGTTCTCTCTCTTGGGAGCTGCCTGCCTGCAAGAGGACGTTTTTCACTTCACGTCTAGGACCTAAGTCCCTGTGCAGAAAAGGTCTTTCCTGGTCTAGCACTGCAGGGACAGTTTTGGTAATCTAATTCTGAAATTCAGTTCATCAGCCCACTTGGTTCTCTCATGAATCTATATCCTCAGTCTTGCTCTATGAGCAACAGAGGTGATATTTTGCTTCCATCTGCCTTGCTATTTTTTTCTTAAATTATTCAGAATCCAGACAGGGAGGGAAAAGCTCTTATTTACTGGTCCTCTTGAAACCCTACACATAGCACAATATCTGAGTTATTGTAGTTGCTTAGTAAATATTTGTTGATTGACTGTAGAAATTACCACGAAACGTTGATTCTGCAATTTAAGTTCTCTGCCAACAGGAAGAATTAGTATACTACAGGTTGAAACTTGAAGGCTTAATCATTGGCTATTAAAAGCCCATTTCTCAGATAAGATAACAATGGTCTGGGGCCGTGAGATGTAGGTTGGGCTAGGATATCCTATTGGGGTACGTGGAGATATTTATTGACATATCTCCTAGGAGATCCTAGGAGATCCTATTAGGCTTTGGATATAGAACATCACTTGACTCAGGACCCCGACAGAGGAAAAAAGTGGACTGTTTAAAAAGACTACTCAATTAAAAGAAGTTATAGAAATTAAAAAAAATCTAGGCATGAAGCCAATAGGATAAAAACCAGAGATATGGAAGAGAATAGATTAGAATAAAGGACTATGGAGAGGACAAGTTCTGGGAGAAATAGTCTGATCAGACTTGCGTATAGCTGCAGCGTATTTTATTTCTTATAAATTCTATGACTGGAGCTGGGGTAGGGAGGGAAAAGGAGGGAGTTGGTTCAGTTGTGATTATTTGGCTGGCTTTCGCGGGGAGTAGCCGTAACGGTCTGCGACAGGGAGGATGTCTCTCAAGCTTAAACAAAGAACTAAACTGCATTTTACTTGAACAAGAAAAGGTCATTTCTGGCCTGATACAACTTAATTTTGCCAATGATTTTCTGCTCTTAGGTATTATTAGCAAAATATACTCATTAAAACAGCCATGTTAAAAAAAAAAAAAAAAACAGCCATGTATTATACTCAAAACAATAAATCAGGACTTCCTTTTACAATGAACAGCTATTTAGGTGCAACCCTTTACCAAATCATGCAATAGTTAATTGTATCAATTCACCCAGAATCTTGACCTATAAAAAAGCGTTTCCTGATATTTGTTCTCAAGGTTCAGGTTTGGACCAGAGTGAGGCCCTGAGCACTTATCTCCAGACAGCTGACACTGCCTCTGCCACAGTGTTCTAGTCAATCTCTGCACATTATTCAACAAAAGTGAAGGGAAAGCCTTGGTCACCTTGTTTGGAAGCTATTATTTTCACTCTTCATATGGTGAAAGAAAAGTAAAAAGAAAAAAAGGCAGCTACATAGTTCATGTTGACATGAAAAGAGTAAACTGAACTGACTTTCTTCTCCAATTAGTGTTTTTCTAAGTTATTTTTTAGACTCTCCTCATACCAGTTGTTCACGTTTTTAACTGGATCTCGTCGGTTCTTATTTATATGAAATACATTGTACTGCTTGACTACAACTCATGTTTAAGGCAGTTACTTAACATAGTGAGAAAGTTTTTCCTTTAAAAATTTTTTTAAATATACACACACAAATATGCAGGAAAAGTTTAAAATTAAAAATAAAACTACTAAACAAATGGTAGATTATCCATGTAAATTTGTGAAGTTAATAACTGTACTGTAACCATGTTAGGAAATTCACACTGTTTAAAGAGCCACAATGGGGGGAGTCAAGGAAGGGAGGGAATACGGGGATATGTGTATAAAAACAGATGATTGAACCTGATGTACCCCCCCAAAAAAAAATAAAATAAAAAAAAATAAAAAAAAAAAAAGAGCCACAATGTATAATGTAACTTGTAATTTACCTCAAATAGTTCAGAAAAAAAAAGTGTGTGTTTGTAGAATACACACATGATTTATATAAAACACGCCACAGCTACCATACGGCACTGTACACCACTTATTTTTGTCAGTTAATGTGTATACATATTGTAGCTAAGACTAAGGATATAAAAATGTATATGAGTATTAACTTTTCCACATAATTCTAAAATTAATAACTAACAAATATTAACACCAAATACTACAAATACAAAAGTGAACACAGAAAGAATCAAGCAGGTTATTACCGAGTCAATTCAGTTATTTGCCAAATGATAGATGAGGTGACTTTTATTTATTGGTCTTTATGGGAATTTGGATTAAAACAGCAAGAATCATAGTGTCTGTGACTTACTGCCCCTGGAAATCCTGGCCACCGACTTGATGTCACAAAAACTTGCCTAGCTTTCTTTGCATTTCCATGTTATTGTATAACAAGTCAATCCAATGACGGCAACAGAATCAGTGTAGCAAAACAACATTCAAATCATTTTTCATTATGTAACCATAATATAAGTACAAACATAAACACAGATAAAGATAAATAGTAATAAATAATACAAATTATACCCATGACATTTCTGTTTTCAAAAGGAAACACAGATGAATGAAATCTATTCAATACAACAGCTCACCATTTTATTTCCTGCTCCAAGAACACTGTCTGGCACAAGTAGACACATAATAAATTTTTGCTAAATGAATTAATGAATGAATAAAATGATATAATATATGTGATATTCTTAGTGCAAAAATTAAAACCCAGAACTCAATATGCCAGCCCTTAGCAACAAACATCCAATTATTTATTAATAATATTACATTGTTGTTAGTATGCACTCTGCTAAATAGATACTTGTTCTCCTATGAATGTAGTCTGAAGACGAGCTATTCTTCAAACAATGAGAATAGTTTCAAAATTGACAGACACATATAGCATGCACACACACACACAAGCACAACTCCTCCTAGTTTTAAAAGTATTAAGGTCATACTTTGAAAACATGCATGCTGAATAGTACAAGCAAAGCCCTGAACTGTGAAGGGATAGTGAAACTCTTCCTTTTAACACTGAACTTATGCTAGGTATTTATAAAAGCAAGAGGTAGTAATATTAACTAATATTTATAAAGTACGTAAAGTGACTCGTATATTTAACTTAACTCTGTCAGGTAGATGCTATTAATTCCCCTGATTTTACAAACGAAAAAATCAGGGCAAACTGTGCAAGATCACACAGCCAGAATGCAGCAAAATCTGTCTCGCGTCCGGGTTCATAACTGCTGTGCTATTTTGCATCTCAGCGGCAGATGAGATTCAGGTGATATGAGAGTGAGAGACAAATCTGAAACAAAACCTCAAAGTTAAATTTATTGCTTAAGGAGAGCTATGCTGCCTTCCCACAAGCTCTCCAAGCAGAAGAGACTACTGATACTGCACGGACTTTCAGGAAGCATGCAGTTAAGAGACGGGCAAATTTACAGCAGCCAAAATGGGCTGACATTAATTGTGGAAGCATGGCTATTACACTGCTGCTAATAGTTTGATCTTTAAAAGCATGTTCATTGGAGTGAGTCTGTCTGACTTTCAGAAGTAAGGAGCTGTCACTGGTTGGTTGGTGCATAGAAATATATTCACTCAGGTGAGTTGTCATTGATTGATTAAACAGGTTTAAAACTAGTTCTGGTGGTTCCCTGTTACCATGGCTAAAAAAACAGCTAGTCTTTTACTAGAAGTGTGGGAACGGTCACTCTTAAACCTCCTTTCAGTCCTCCCTCAGCCAAAGCTGCAGAAGAAACCGTCAAGAATTGTCCAGATCTTCACCACTGTTATTGACGCACCTTAAAGATAACGTTTTGTTGGTAGAGATGTGGTTTTCAGTTTGAGGGTAAGTCAACATGATTTCTTTTTTTTTTAATCTTTTAATCATCCAAGAAGACAGTGGTTGCATAGAAGCATTTAAGGTTCTGACGTAAATGCTTAAGTCTGACTTAAGAGATACGGAACACCAGTGAAACAAAGATGAAAAATTGAAAGTATTGTAAGAAGAGACGAGAAGGCACTCTGGAAATATAACCCCAGGTTTTCCAGGCTCAACCAAGTACACAAGTTCTTCCTGTGGAAAGTTGCCAGGGGAACAGCCTTGATTTGAGCACTGGAACTTTCAGCCCCACCCCCAAACTCCCCTATCTGCTGCTAGGGGAGAGCGGCTGCAGGTCGAGTTAAATCACCAATGGCTATTGATTTAATCAACCACACCTAAATAATGAAGCCTCCATTAAAAAAAAAAAAGACAGAGCTCTGGGAGCTTCCAGGTGGGTGAACATGTGGAGGTGCAGGGAGAGAGGTGTGCCTGCGGAGGGCAGGCCAGCTCCGTGCCCCTCCCCCCACACCTTGCCCTATGCATCCCTTCCACCTGGCTGTTCCTTAATTATATCATTTTACAATAAATAGTAATCTAGTGAGTAGGCTATTTTCCCGAGTTCCATGAGCTGCTCTAGCCAATTAATCAAACCCTATGAAGGGGTTGTAGGAACCTCCAGCGTACAGTTAGTGGGTCAGAAGCAGGGGTAACAACCTGCATTGGGATTGATGTCTGAATGGTGTGTTGGGGGAGTGAGGGGCAGTGTTGCGGGACTGCGCCCTTACCCTGCGAGCTCTGATGCTATCTCCAGACAGTGTCAGACTGAGTTACACTGTAGGCCACCCAGCTAGTGTTGCAGAATGGCTTGATGGGTGGAAAACCCACATGCCTGGTATCAGAAGTTACGTAGCGCGGCAGTCGAGTATTGAGAGTAGAGGGGACACACAGCAAGCTGTTATTGCTTTACAATAGAATATAACTTTTCCTCATTACAGTCTTGCTTGTATATTGATGGAGTAAGTCCATTTTCCAACTGCTCTTCTACTTTCTGAAAAGGAGACTAAAAATCCTTCAACATTAGGCAGGTCTTTTCTTCTACAGTTACAGAGACCAGGAGCACAAACACGCTGACACAATCTCACCCAGGTACAGTGTAAATGACAACTATAAGGACATCACCTCAGGGAGACAGAGACAGCATGTGACGATGAGCCCTTTCAGAATAATAAGGGTAAAAGGAAGAACGATACCAGGAGCATGATTTCACCTAATTTATGATACAACTTGTAGCAAGTTACCAAACATTTGTGCCCCGAGACTCCTCTTAAAATTTGTTCAGTGGGAGAAGGTTTTCCTTTGCCTCTAGGTGAAATCCACATCTCAGTTCCTTCTCGTTGCTTATGGACTCACTCCTACATAATCTATGGTCAATATAGTCACTTTTAAGTAAAGAAAATCTCAATTCAGAATTAGAAGGTCCAACCTGGGATAACCATCAGTGCTTGAGTCTTCACTCCAAGGAGACAGTTCTCCTCCTCCTCCCCCAGCAGACGCCTGAGGTTGACTGTCACTTGTCTGAGGGAAGGAGTATGGGTTGGCTTCTGTCTTCTGTCCCCACTTACTTCCTCCCTCACTGTCAAGCCCCAGATTAGAATAGAGGAGGAAGATGAAAAGGGGAGTTAAGACATTACCTGCTGATTGGCAGCCCACACCCTGGGCCTGCCAGTTCTTTAAGGCTGACTCTCTCTCGGGCACAGTTATGGGCTCCATGGAGCTTCTTTGACAGGGACAAATCCATTGCTTCTGGCTCACAACTCCCCACCCTCCTCCTAGCCCTCAGACACCATTCACGATCCACTCCACACAGACCCTCCCCTGCTGGAATCCTGTCGTGCTCCTCGGTGATCCTCTAGGCGGAGGTAGGACAGGAAATGATGCTGTGTTGGCTCTCTCTGCCTGTGTGCCCATATCTGTGTATCCATGAACCTCACCAATTCTGAGAACGCAAATCCACCAGAAACAGGCACTTCTGTCCTGCTGACAGTCTCCTCCAACTCCTCTAAGTTTCTCAGACGTGAGGAAGGATATATGTCTCCAACTGTACATGTTTCAAGCATTCTAAGTTGTTTCATGGAAGCATCCTACCCTGGGCCCAAAGTGGAGGTAGCATCCTACCCAAGTCACCCTGGGGAAGGGAGTGGGGACCTAAAGGCTACAGTTCTCTTCAAAGACATCTTTTTTTATATATAATTTTTATTTATTGCTTTATTTATTTATTTATTTATTGGCTGCGTTGGGTCTTTGTTGCTGCGCACGAGCTTTCTTTAGTTGTGGCGAGCTGGGGCTACTCTTCTTGTGGTGTATGGGCTTCTCATTGCAGCGGCTGCTCTTGTTGTGGAGCACAGGCTCTAGGTGTGCGAGCTGCAATAGTTGTGGCATACGGGCTCAATAGTTGTGGCTCGCGGGCTGTAGAGCAGAGGCTCAGTAGTTGTGGCGCATGGCCTTAGTTGCTCCACGGCAGGTGGGATCTTCCTGGCCCAGGGATCGAACCCGTGTTCCCTGCATTGGCAGGCAGATTCTTAATCACTGCACCACCAGGGAAGTCCAAAGACATCTTTTATTTTTAAACAAATTATCTCTCCTGTCTCCACATTCTGATTCCTTTCAAATTCTTGCAATGACAAAGTTGTCAAAAAGTATTGCAAATCTTTTTTTTCATTGAAAGTTCTGCATTTTTTTTGACATCACTTTGATAAGCAGATCTACTGCAGTGGTTTTCAATCCTATCCAATCCAATACACACTTTTAATAACAAATCTTTATATCTCCCTCCTTTATTACCATGGAGTAAAATTCATAAATAACGTAACCTACCTACATATACAATTTCAAAGAACCAATACAATGCATCAACTGTGAAATAAAAAACAAATAATATTTTGTGTCTACATACACTAAAATGATATACAGTTCAGTATTTGAATATTCAGGCATGGCTCCACTAGAAAAGAAAATGAAGAAGCCAGATGTTTGCCCTCACTTTAATGAATAAACGCAGATGTAAGAAAAGGCAATATTTAATTGAATGTTGTCAACCATTCTTCTCTGTATTTGTCATTTTAAAATAAGGGATAAATAAATATATTCTGAGTTGGATAGATGAGAGAGAAAGGTTCTTTCAACATGGAGTCAATAGCTATAAATGCAGAATGATCCATTTTAACAATTCGAATTTCACAAGTGACAAGGCCTTCAGTAACATGTTTTGAATTCCTTACCAACTCCTAGGAACTGTGAAGATATAAAAAGATTGTATAAAATCTTTCCTCAGACTTCCCTGGTGATTAAGAATCTGCCTGCCAATGCAGGGGACACAGGTTCGAGCCCTGGTTCGGAAAGATCCCACAAGCCACGGAGCAACTGAGCCCGTGCACCACAACGACTGAGCCTGTGCTCTAGAGCCCATGAGCCACAACTATTGAGCCTGTGTGCTGCAACTACTGAAGCCCGCATGCCTACAGCCCATGCTCTGCAATGAGAAGCCACCGCAATGAGAAGCCCGTGCACTGCATTGAAGGGTAGCCCCTGCTTGCCGCAACTAGAGAAAGCCTGTGCACAACAACGAAGACCCAACTCAGCCTAATAAATAAATAGATAGATAGATAATAGATAGATAGATAGATAGATAGATAGATAGATAAATTTATTCCAAAAAAATTTTTTTCCTCTACTTACACAGTAACTGCATTCCTAGAAAATTCAGTATATGTGAAAATCATGACGAAATATAAAGGTTTGTCACTTGTGAGATTTTGGAAAGTCTCACAGAATAGGGACAATTCATCATGGTGTGGGGCTGTCCTCTACACTGCAAAACATCTAGCCCTCTTCTTCCCAGAGAATTCAAGGCCAGCTGGACCTCCAATCACTGTAACAACCAACGAAGACAAAAAAATCCAAAACCTCCAAAACTTTTCTTGGGGAAGTGTGGCATACCTTCTCCCATCTGAGAATCAATAACCTGTTGTCTCATGATGCCTAGAACAAAATTTAAATGCTACATCTGTTACATCCTAATGGGAGAAAAAGGAAGTATTAAATCTTTTGAGGAGAGTGAAGGAAAAAAAGGTCTTGACCCAGAGAAGACCTTTTTTTCCTGTGTAGGTCACTGTGACTAAATGCTACTACCAGTTTTCAGCCAAATCAAGGTAATTTTCCTCTTACTTAGCATATACCTGATTTCTTACTTGAACTTTGTTTAAGCACTTTCCAAAGGATAAAGGATGATGATTAGGTTGATGAGAAAAAAGCAACATTTAAAAAAAGGTATAAAATGATGTTTTTATAACATTTCTTTACAACCTAATGTGACCAAAAATGCTAAATATCTGAGTTTACAATGTCTGTGCTATTGATTTTCAGATATTAAATTTTTTTCCTGGCCAGATTTCCAACTATTAGCTTTCATCATCTAGATGGAATTCCTAGACAGGTGCTTAAAGCTTAAGGCATCTTTATAAAGAGTGGTACTCACTATCAGGGGAAAAATACACACCCCTTTGTGTACCTGTTTTATGCAATTCAGAAAAACAAAGTACGAGTAATGAATGGTTTGACTGACATCCCAGAAATACAAACAGAAAAATATATTTCAGATATCCTTAGAAGCACATTATAAGGCAAGCAGGTCTATGTCTCTTAACAGGTTTCCTCTCTCTGACAATCAGCTACTGTGAGCTATTTTTCAAGAAGCTGCATTATGGGTGAACAGATACAACCTCATCTCTGCCCTTACATAAATTTCCTTCAGTATGAAGGCAAGGGTTAAAACAGTGTTTCTTGCAGAGTTATCCCTGGGCCTAGTCCTCTAATTCCACTTCTGACTTCGGTATAACCTTAGGGAAACCATTTAATCTCTTGGTTACATCTGGAACTAGTGATTGTACTACTTTAGCTTTGTTATCCAAAAGCACTAGCAACTCAGCAATGTCTGATGTATATGAGTAGCAGCTGTTGCATGTGTGTTAAGGCCCTCATAGCTCCTCCCAAGCAGGGAGGAGGCAACATTCAGTGCCTTCCGAAACACAAAGGGCCAGAAAATCAAGTAACCAATCTCTGTCCATGTAGATATTATCTCTGGTCTCTCTTTGAGCAAGTGTCGCAGAAGTGCTCTCTGAGAAGTTTCGTTATTTTATCTATTTGCGTTACCAGTGCAAATTTTTGAAAATATTACAGTATTGTTTAGAAAAGACCCTTTTTTTCCATATTTGGCTTCATTCTCAGACATGAAAGCCTATATAAAAATCTGATATGAAATTGAGGAAGATGCAACTAGAGATGCATAATTTACATTCAAGACTATTTGGCTTCTTCCTTAAAGCATGGTTTTAGTACATAAAATTATATTTAAATTTCTCAAACTTGCATGTCATCAGAATGCAAGGCTCTATAAATATTATCGTAGATCAGCACTCTAATTGTAGTCAAAAGCTCTGCTTGAATAAATATCCTTTCAGATAAGAGCAAATGGAAACAATTTAGATTTTTATCTTCTGGTCATATTAGCCAGAGTAGTTCAATCTTTAGTAATACCATGTATATGTTTACATGCAAGTTTTTCAAGTATATTATGATTGAAGAATAACAGAACTATCTACTCTAAGCATTCACAACTTTTTTTTGTAACTCTACATCAAGCCAAATATGGAGTGGAAAATGAGCAGAGGCCCAATGCTACAGCTCAGAGAATCAGGCTCTCTCTCTAGGCAGTGAACACTCTCTCTCTCTCTCTCTCTCTCTCTCTCTCTCTCTCTCTCTGGTGATCCTCAAATGAAGGTTTGAATTTCTAAGGGATATAGGAGAAGAAATTCCTGCATTGGATATGAAATTGGACTGGATTAAGCTTAAAATTCATATGCAACAAGACAGATGGCACTGTTTATTAACATGGGGAGGGGAGACTGGGTCCTCTAGGGGAAAGCAATAAGAGCAGTGGCATGGAGAGCCATCTTTTGACTACCCTGAATGCATTCATATTCATTTCATTCCAGGGCAACCATCCCTTTCACATTCCCAGCCCAATTTGCTTCAACTAAAACTAACTCTACCTCTGGGATCCAGGAACAAGTAGCCATGGGCTGAGCCAAGCAGCA
This sequence comes from Hippopotamus amphibius kiboko, assembly GCF_030028045.1. Taxonomy (NCBI): domain Eukaryota; kingdom Metazoa; phylum Chordata; class Mammalia; order Artiodactyla; family Hippopotamidae; genus Hippopotamus; species Hippopotamus amphibius. The sequence continues at coordinate 56,503,612 of NC_080188.1, forward strand.
CATTCCATCTCTTGGCCCCACTGGTGATTTCTAGAGTGGGCACCAGACACAAAATAGGCCAGTCAGGACCAATAAGCTCAACTCTAAAATTTTCTTTGCAGCATCAGGAAAGTGGGGTATCTCTTATGGTAGAATGACTATTATCTTGCTGTGAGACAGAAGTTCTGCCAGGCCAGCCAGCAGAGCCTGAAAATGGAGCCAGTCTAGGGGAAGCAGAGTCGATGAGTGGATTCTTAGGATATTTTCTGGGTTCTGAATCGAGTCATGTCTGTTTGGTTACATAAATCATTTAAGTCTTTTTTGTCTATCTGAGTTGGATCTTTCATAATCTGGAAAAAGAAAAAAGTTTAACAGATAAAGTGGGGGTTATAATTCTCTACTCTATCCTGGTACTAAGGATGGTGTCAGACACATGGGAGGTGCTCAGTGAATACCTGTGAATGAATGGACACATTCCCTGAGAGGACTTCAAGCAGCAGGAAGGAACACAGTTTGGCTCAGAAGGGAAGAGGGGTGAAGAAGAAGCGAACAGTGACAATATGTTGGTGAGGAGATTGTGTAGAAGGACAGGAGAGGTTTCTAGCAGTTATTATTGTAGGCAGATAGAATAGGGGGGTCTCAGAGGAAGAGAACAAGACAAAGGTTTCTTGACATAAGAGAAGCCATTTTGAGCCTAAGCCATTTTGTGATCTAAGCCTGGCCACAGTGCTTGCCCAGGCAGAAAAGCAGGTCTCAGTAGTTAATGATTTTAAGAGAACAGTAGAATGTAAGAACAAACAGTTATTACCAGGCCAGGGAAATAACCATATCAGAGACAAAAAATCAGTTAAGTCTATTAGCCTCAGCTGATTCAAAGGTAAAGATTAGTCTAACGCACACACTTGAGCTGTTTTGCAGGATTCAAACTCCCTTGAGCACTCAACCACCAAACTAACTAAAGTCAGAGAACGGATAATGCTGACCTTTGCTGACCCTCATGACTCCAATCAACTAGGACCTGGGCTTTGTCAACCTATGATGACATTTGCCCAGTTCTATGCCTAATTCTCCTTTGCACAAGCCCCTTCATGAACATGAAGGCACCCTTAGCTTAAAACTTCCCCAGTTTTGCTTTTTGGAGAGACATTGCTTTGGGAAGTATCCCTCGTGTTCTCCTTTCTTGTTGCAAATAAGAAACTCCTTCCTTTTTCTGCTCTTTGACTTGATTGTATTTTTTGGCTCGATACCCACCACAAGGCAAGCCCAGTTTTCAGGTAACATGAGTGTGAAACTTGGGGAGATGGAGAGAGGTATATAAAGAACTTTTAGGAATTTTTGCTTTATGACAAGCTACACATTAAGATTTCTATACAAAGAAAATATAACCTAAGTTTCTGTAGTCCATTGTTCAAGGTTTTGGAGTTAGACTTATGTCTTTGATGGTGAGTTTTTGCAGAGGCTGACTTCAAGACAGAGCACACACATGGGCTTCCTAGGTGGCACAATGGTTAAGAATCCGCCTGCCAATGCAGGGGTCATGGGTTCGATCCCAGCTCTAGGAAGATCCCACATGCCGCGGAGCAACTAAGCCCGTGTGCCAAAAAAAAAAAAAAAAAAAAGACAGAGCACACTTGCCAGGTTTAATGAGGATTACCTGTATGCATTTAAATTCTTTAAGTAGAAATCAAATTCAAATGTGTTGATAAAAATAGGCATATTTTGGCCTTTCACCTAGAGAAAAAAATAAAGGAAACTTTTTTTCTTTCAAGAACATTTTTGATTGGAAAGTTAAGATCATTTAACAAGATAATTTGAAATGGTTACCCAATAAGCCTATGGTTATTTACTTCAATAAATTCAACTCAAATTTTTGGCCAAGTTCATTTCTTATAGGTTCCTCTTTTATATCAAATTTGCTTCTTTTCTTAAAGGAATAATTTACTAACCTTTGCAAACAAGAAAAAGAGGTAAATTAGAGAATCAAGAAATTTGATTATTATGTAAATTGACTTTGACAGTGCTACAATTTTTTATAATCGACAAAAATATTCATGACTATCTATAACAATAATATTTATGATCAAAAATATAGAAAGTAATGTTTCTAATAGAACTACTACCAGGAAAACGTTAACAAGCTGAGTATTTTAAATACTGCCATTACAGCTTTTATTCCATTAAGTCACTACTTTTTTCTGAAGGAATCAAGAAATATTTTTAGATACTTAAGAAGAACCTATCTAGGGCTTCCCTAGTGGTGCAGTGGTTGAGAATGCACCTGCCAATGCAGGGGACATGGGTTTGATCCCCGGGCTGGGAAGATCCCACATGCCATGGAGCAACTTAGCCCATGTGCCACAATTACTGAGCCTGTGCTCTAGAGCCTGCGAGCCACAACTACTGAGCCCATGTGCCACAACTACTGAGCCCACATGCCTAAAGCCTGTACTCCACAACAAAAGAAGCCACCGCAATGAGAAACCCACACACTGCAATGAAGAGTAGCCCCCGCTCGCCACAGCTAGAGAAAGCCCATGTGCGGCAATGAAGACCAAACACAGCCAAAATTTTTTTTGTAATTAAATAAATAAATAAATAAATAATAAAATGAATCTTTAAAAAAAAAAGAACCTATCTACGTTGTGATGCTAATATGAGCATCCTTTATTTAATTTCTGTGAGACACTCTCATTAAATCTGTGGATCTGGTCATACTCAAAGGCTTTAAGCAGAATGATAGGAAATGAAAACAAATTTGAAGACTCTCCATGACACCAGAGACAACAATAGAAACCTGACTCTAAATTCCACAGTAACTCTCCATGTGACCTTAAATGTCTTTTTTACCCTCTTTATGTCTCACTAAGTCACACAGGTGAAGGACCTCTTTAAGGGTATTAAAGAGCCACTCTATTATTGCAACATTAAGATCATAACACTTAAAATATATGAGTGTAAAATGAGAACACCAGATAACTGATAAGAAATAGGAACTAATGATATTTGAAGTTATTTCTCTTTGACCAAATAATAATATGCCATTTGTTCATACTTTATCAATATTTCAAAATTAAAGTATTTTAGTGATTTATTTTTGTAGAGGATATATCCCAAAAGGATATCTCAAAAATAAAAAACATGTACAGTTTGAAAATAAAATAAATACTTACCCTTTGTTTTGACTGATTTTTACTTTTAAAATGCTTGCTTTCTATCTCAAATAATATTTTAAAAGATTTTAAATTATTAACAGTGTATGATTTTTACAAGTTGGGAAAACAAACTCAGTAGGTTTAAGGAGAATCAAAAGACAAAAAAAAAAAAAGTTAAAGCAAACTTCTTGGAAACCTCCAAACTCAGGAAACACAATTACCTATGGAAAGGGATATTGGGGGAAAACGCTATTTTTTTTTTGACATTCTAACACATTTTCTACCTTGAGTAGAATCTCATGTATTTTTAAAAGTGAAGTGAAATTTGGATCTACTATGACAGAGCTTCCCAACCTTTACCAAATCTTGGCTCACATAGAAAACAATATTTACACAATGCTCTGGGATTACGGATGAGGCTGCTCCAAACTGAGATGACAGCCAGAGGCTCTGGGCCACCCCAGGCACAGCCCAGTTGCTCCAGTGGCTGAGTGGATCAATATCTCCACACATCTGTGTCCTCTGCTATATAGTCTGTGGGGGATACTTTGCTCTCCAAAATGAAAGGGGCATATAAATCTTCCACAACTTCTAGAAAACAGCTCAAAGTGCACCCATTCACAATAATGACTCAGTAAAAATCCACTACAGTAGTGCAACATTGAGTATTCTATGCAAGCTATTTTAGGGCCAAAGTGTACTATAAGCTCAGACTTGCATACAAAAACAAAGGCTGCTACCTTCATTTTACAATCATACCAAAAAGACAGCACTCAATATTACAGCCAAAATCTAAATCCATATTTTTTGGTTAACATCAAATGTACTTAAAAATTCAACGGTCTTATATTTGGACAATTAACCAAAATTAATCTCTAGTTATAAGGCAGATGCTTTCTCCTTATCACTTCTAATTTTTAGCTAGCCCTTTCGACTAATGTAATTATTAGCTAACATGTGTCAACACTGTCTAAACAGATACTCCCATGTAGCAACCAAGAATTAAGAAGTGTTAGTATCAAAAAATACCAAGAGGAGAAATAAAAGAATACAAGATGTAACCAAATCTTTATGAAGAAGATAGTTAATCATGAAATCACCAGAAAATGGTAGCTGTAGAGGTTGGAGGATATATAGCTAGAGATAAATGAAGTTGCCAGATAGTGGAGTTAATGTTTCACTGTATGCATTATATTCTTTATATCTGTACATTACAAGCATTTTTAGGGCAAACCTAAGTAAGCAATCCTTCCAGCATGGAAGGCCTGGAGCTCCTTGGCCCAATATGGTACCTTGAAATGTGCTTAGAGCAAATTGTGATGAACTATATAAGTGTAAAATACACACTGTATTTTAAAGACCTAGTGCCAGAAAGTATCAAGTATCTCATTAGTAATTTGTATATTGATTACATACTGATATTAAAATATTTTGGATATACAGAGTTAAATAGAATATACATCAAAATTAATTTTACCTCTTTATTTTTTAACATGGCTTCAAGAAAATTTAAAATTATATATGTGGCTCATCTTATACTTGTATTGGACACTGCTGGTCTAGAGCATAATCTACATAAGAGAGAAGAAAAAGATGAAACGAGCACACAAATAGAAAAAGAAGATGCTCTGGAATAGATGAGAAAAGAAACATTTGCAATAAACATGTCTAAAAAGTTTCTATTAATTCCTCTCAAGAAGGAATTATAAATTAGGACACCTACTGTGGTGGGCCTAACTAACTTAACTGTGTGTAGTTCTCAGTCTGTAACGTGGATTTAGTCCTTCTAAATGAAATCTTTTGTTGTCACTTTTATAAATTCCTCCTTCAAGTACTGTGATAGGTATTTAGATGATAGATAGTTGGGTCGGTGCTAGATAGATGCATATGTACTTATATACATACATGGATCTCTACTTCATGGAGCCTGACAATTGCAAAAAAGATTCTGGTGAAGAAAACTAGGCCACATTACAACTGTATACTTTACGTAGATTTGCCAAGCCGTAGAAAGCCAACTACTTCTACTATGATTTCAGGGAAAGTGAATAAATCATTACTCAAGATAGATGGTTAACTTTCCTATTTTAAAGATCTCCAAACATTTTAGAAGAGAGCAGGGTCTTTGGCATCTTCATCCCTTCTCAAGACATTAGGAAGTTCCAGGAGGGCTTGTTTTTCTCTCCTGGGCTCCCAGATATGAGATAACTTTTTTACCCCATGGATCAGCTACACCTACAATCACCCTCTCTGGGTAATACTCCCACTTCTTTTTCATTTAGAGAGCTGTGTTATCAATTGTCATTCATTTGACACTTAGCCCTTGCATTCAGTTACAATCTGTTTAAATTTATTCTGATAGCTAAAAATAAGAGAAGAAAAGATGCATATAGTCTGCGACCTCAGTTTTCCAAATGGATTTCACAGATAGTTAAACAAGCTCTGAATCGGCTAGCCAAAATAAATAAATTTTCAGGCTTTTCCTGTTTCAATTAACCACCATGTAGAGAAAATGATTCTTTTTCAAGAAACGGGTATCAAGAACTATCTACTTTCCACACAGTTTTTCCTCCCAATAATAATGCCCCTTATTATTAATAAGTAATATACAATCTCTACTTTTATATTATGAGTAGTCTGAGGGCAAGAATCACTTGCAGCTGCAACCTGCACCCAATATGGCTTTATCAATTCAGTCATTCAACAAATCCAATACTGAACACCTAATATGCAGTAGGTGCTCTAATAGGTGCTGGGAGTATACAATGAGCAAGACAGTCTCTGTCCTTAATGTCTTCACAGTTTGAGGTGGTTCCTTAGTTGTAATATATTTTGATAAACCCTGTCCTAGTGGTATGAAGCTAGTGCAGTGAAGACAGAGAGAAGGAAACAGTTAACTCTGCTTAGCAATATTAGAAAAGAATGAAAACTTGATAATAAAGTTTTAAAAGATATTTATTTTAAAAAGATATTTATTTAAAACTCTCCATAATACATACAAAATGTTACAGTTATTTTACATGTATTATTACAGTAAAAAAAAATCACTTAGATGAGATGTAAAGAAGTATCAGAAACAGATGATTGAACCTGGTGTACCCCCCCAAAAAAATAAATAAATAAATAAAAATAAAATTTAAAAAAAGTATCAGAAACAATAACTTTGAAAAACACGATGCAGTTAAAAATTCTTTTGTAGCATATACTGCTAATACATAAATATATACATAATATACTCTCAGACAGACATATAAATATATTTCTCACATCTTACAATCACATTATGTACAAAGTTCCTGCTAAACTATCATTATGTTGCCACTGTGTTGGACATTTTAATGATATGCCTTAGGGTTAGATAAGTTTCTGACAAAAGCTCACCTCTTCTCTGACATTATTTGCTGATTTTTTTCTCTTACTTATTGAGTGTTGTTTATATTGCCCTTCTGCTAATGCATTTCTTTCCCACATCTGTGTTTAGTACAGTGGCTTGTAACAAAATGTCATATTTAGAGGGAGCAGACATCTTTCATGCCCTGAGAACATTACTATAGTAATGCATAGGGAAAATAAGCAAGGGATATTAATGACTTCCTCCCTCCCTCCCTTCCTTCCTTTCTTTCTTTTTTTCTTTCTTTCTTTCTTCCTTTCTTTCTTTCAAGTACTGGAGAGATTTAACTTACTGGGAATAGCAAGTTACCACAAAGACATGACAGCACAACAGAAAATACCTCTTAGTCCCAAAGCCCATATTAATGTACCAGGATATTGTTAACAGTTGACAATTTCTATAATAAATTTGGTTGAATCAATTCACATTTTCCACCAAAAAAAATTACAATAAGCTTTCTGATTGTATAGATGTTACTCAACATATCACAGATGCTACTCTCTGAAAGAAGAGTTTAATGGTGGGATTTGCTCCCTTGCAGTTTCTTTGGAAACCGTTTACTTCTAATTCAATGACATTTTAGCAGCAAAAGTTCAGAGGCTTAACCATAAATGTACTTATAAAATAATTCCTCCATAAGTTATAATTAACCATTATTACTTTATTTTTTAAAGAGTTTTGTCAGAGCCAGTAAATATAAGAAGATTTGATTATGTCCTTACATATACATGGATAGTGAACATAAATTACAAAATCAAATGTGGGTCACTAGGTCAATTTCCTCAGACTTTATAAATTATAATTTACAGAATTATTATTACAGAATCTCAATAGATGCAGAAAAAGCTTTTGACAAAATTCAACATCCATTTATGATTTTAAAAAAAACTCTCCAGAAAATGGTCATAGAAAGAAACTACCTCAACATAATAAAAGCCATATGTGACAAACCAACAGCCAACATCATTCTAAATGGTGAAAAACTGAAAGCATTCCCTCCAAGAACAGGAACAAGACAAGGGTGCCCACTCTCACCATTATAATTCAACATAGTTTTGGGCTTCCTAGGTGGTGCAGTGGTTGAGAATCCACCTACCAAAGTAGGGGACACGGGTTGGATCCCTGCTCCAGGAAGATCCCACATGCCACAGAGCAACTAAGCCCGTGCGCCACAACAACTGAGCCTGCGCTTTAGAGCCCATGAGCCACAAATATTGAGCCCATATGCTGCAACTACTGAAGCCCACGCACCTAGAGCCCGTGCTCCACAACAAGAGAAGTCACGGCAATGAGAAGCCTGCGCACCACAACGAAGAGTAGCCCCCACTCACCACAACTAAAAAGAAAGCCCTCACACAGCAAAAAAAAGACCCAACACAGCCAAATAAATAAATAAATAAATAAATAAATAAATTTATTAAAAAAAAATTCAACATAGTTTTGGAAGTTTTAACCATAGCAATCAGAGAAGAAAATGAAACTAAAAGGAATCCAAAATGGAAAAGAAGTCAAATGACATGATATTGTACATAGAAAACCCTAAAGATTCTATCAGAAAACTGCTAGCACTAATCGAAGAATTTAGTAAAGTAGCAGGACACAAAATTAATGCACAGAAATCTCTTGCATTCCTATACACTAACAAAGAAAAAGCAGAAAGAGAAATGAAAGAAACATTCACATTTACCACTGCAACAAAAAGAATAAAATACCTAGGAATAAACCTGCCTAAGGAGACAAAAGACCTATATGCAGAAAATATATAAGACACTGATGAAAGAAATCAAAGACGATACAAACAGATGGAGGGACATACCATGTTCTTGGATTGGAGGAATCAACATTGTGAAAATGACTATACTGCCCAAAGCAATTTACAGATTCAACACAATCCCTATCAAATTACCAATGGCATTTTTCGCAGAACTAGAACCAGAAATCTTACGATTTGTATGGAAACGCAAAAGACCCCAAATAGCCAAAGCAATCTTGAGAGGGAAAGACAGAGTTGGTGGAATCAGGCTTCCTGACTTCAAACTATACTACAAGCCTACAATGACCAAGACAGTATGGTACTGGCACAAAAACAGAAATGTAGATCAATGGAACAGAATAGAGAGCCCAGAGACAAACCCATGCACTTATGGGCACCTTATCTTTGACAAAGGAGACATGAATATACAATGGAAAAAAGACAGCCTCCTCAATAAGTGGTGCTGGGAAAATTGTGCTACATGTAAAAGAATGAAATTAGAACACTTCCTAACACCATACACAAAAATAAACTCAAAATGGATTAAAGACCTAAATGTAAGGCCAGACATTATAAAACTCTAAGAGGAAAACATAGGCAGAACACTCTATGACATACATCAAAGCAAGATCCTTTTGGACCCACCTCCTAGAATAATGGAAATAAAATCAAAAATAAACAAATGGGACCTAATAAAACGTAAAAGCTTTTGCACAAAAAAAGAAACCATAAACAAGACAAGAAGACAACCCTCAGAATGGGAGAAAATATGTGCCAACAAAGCAACAGACAAAGGATTAATCTCCAAAATATACAGGCAGCTCATGTAGCTTTAATACCAAAAGAGCAAATAAAACCAATCCACAAATGGGCGGAAGACCTAAATAGACATTTCTCCAAAGAAGACATGCAGATGGCTAACAAACACATGAAAAGATGTTCAACATTGCTAATCATTTGAGGTATCACCTCACACTGGTCAGAATGGCCATCATCAAAAAATCTAGAAACAATTAATTTTGGAGAGGGTGCAGAGAAAAGGGAACCCTCCTGCACTGTTGGTGGGAATGTAAGTTGGTTCAGTATGGAAAACAGTATGGAGGTTCCTTAAAAAACTAAAAATGGAACTATCATATAACCCAGCAATCCCACTACTGGGCATATACCCAGAGAAAACCATAATCTAAAAGGAAACATGTACCACAATGTTCATTGCATCACTATTTACAATAGCCAGGACATGGAAGCAACCTAAATGCCCATCAACAGAAAATGGATAAAGAAGTTGTGGTACATATATACAATGGAATATTACTCGGACACAAAAAGGAATGAAATTGAGTTATTTGTAGTGAGGTGAATAGACCTAGATACTGTCATACAGAGTGAAGTAAGCCAGAAAAAGAAAAATAAATACTGTATGCTAACTCATATATATGGAATCTAAAAAAAATGGTACTGATAAACCCAGTGACAGGGCAAGAATACAGATGCAGATGTAGAGAATGGACTTGAGGACATGATGGGGGATGGGGGCAGTGGGCAAAGGGGAAGTTGGGACAAAGTGAGAGAGCAGCATTGAGATATATACACTACCAAATATAAAATAGATAGCTAGTGGGAAGTTGCTGCATAACATAGGGAGATCAACTCATTGATAGGTGATGACTTAGAGGGCTGGGACAGGGAGGGTGAGAGGGAATCGCAGGAGGGTAAGAGGGAATCGTGGGAGGGAGGGGATATGGGGATATACGTATAAGTACAGCTGATTCACTTTGGTTTACAGCAAAAACTGGCACAACAGTGTAAAGCAATTACATTCCAAAAGAGCTAAAGAAAATGAATACAAATTACTGAAGCGAACAAAGAAATTATCATTAGCCTCTTATATATTAGAGCAGAAATGCAGCACATGTTTTGTACATCCTTTATGTCTGTGAATACATGGTGTGGTATGTAAGTATGCATTATCCTATCCCCTAACAATAGCTTTTACTGATTCACACTTTGGTGCTAGACAAGGTGTGAAAAGCAAGGTAAGAAATAGCATTAAAAGTTGCAATAGCTAAAGAGATGCTGTTGAGATTGTTACCCACTACAGTATCCTATATAAAGTGCCACATGATAAATGTCTTTTATATCTTGTAGCTAAAAAAGCTTTACTCCCATTAGGAGTTGATATGTTTTATTCTTATTAATCGTGTTCCTCGTTTCACTTTGGCTACCTGGAAGCTAATACCTAAATGTGTGGCTCAACTTCATTACCTAGAGCACTATATTCTCCATGTTCTACTCTATACCTTCCAATCTAACAATTTTTTTCTCACTTTTTAATTTTACTCATTTATATTTTTTAAACTTTTTAAATTTAAAATTATATGTCTTAAAAATGGAGTATAAATAATCACATAAACCAGTATGACCCTGAACAAATCCTTTAATCTCTAAATTTCTATTTTCACATTTATAAGGTAAAGGTAATACAAGATGTTGTAAAACTCAAAATAGATTTTTTATAACAGTATTTATGGGTCTTTTTACAAATACTATGGCTTATTGTTTGCCCAAAGAGAGCAGCACTGAAATGTATATTAGGTCTGTAACCTCAATATTGGATATCTGCTACTGTTTTGGAGTCTTTTGGAAAACTCTCCCTCCTCCTCCCTCACTGTCCAGCTCCAGAGGGGGACACATGATTCAGATCTGGCTAAAAAGCACCCCATGTTTGGGATGGCCATAGTCATTAGGTCCAGATGGGCACATGACCCAAGCTGGAAAAAGGAGAGTCATACCTCAGATTTGTTGAAGCATAGGGAAACTGGTATTCTCATTTCACTGAAATTGTCCACAATGAGACGATCCAAATCTAGAGCTGCTAAGAGGACTTTTTTCACTTTATTGGGAGAGTATACTTTAGAATAAAACCAAACAAATGCAAAGGAAAGTAGAATTGAGTGAGACAGAGATGATGTTCTGACCACAAACTTTGAGTCCCTTGATCCAACCACGTCTGACGCCATGTGTACCCCCAAACACAGCATCTTATGAGCTATCATCATTGTCTCTCTAACTCACAATTTTAATTCAGGCAAATTCACAGCACAACACAAACCTACTTGACTATCCTATAATGCTGTATTAAGATATGTCCAGTCAATGGCCAGCATATTTTAAAAATTAACTGCCAAATCTATGAGCAAAAAGCTGGGGATTGTGAGAGGGAAAAATCCTCTATAACTGCAGTATGTTAACCCAGATTTTCTGAGAAGTAGATGCTAAGATGGGATTTAGAAGTTCAAGGATTTCATTTAGAGAAACTCCTGTGTGGGAGAAATTGGGAGCGAGCTGGGAAAAAGCTAGTCATTTGTCTGTGATGTGAGTCGGATCCTGAGTGAAAAAGAAAGGGAGGAAAATTGGATGAAAGCATTGTAGATAGCAGTGCAGTCTAGAAGGTTTGGCAAGGCTGCTGGGGAGACCTCAAGCCCAAAGGTTTCCAGGAACAGGTTTGCCTTAGTATCCCTGCCACAGTTAGTCACTGACCATAAGCAGTCATGGAAAGCATGACTTGGGCTTAAATACATCAGTGGATTTCAGAGTGAGTGGCCAAGGCACTTGGTCAATTACACTGCCATAGTTTGAGGTCTGTGAGGCACATGCTCATGGCTGATGCCTACGGTGAGATCTTATGGCACAGATGATACAACTAGGGCTAAGGCAGCAGTTAAATATGGTGTCAAGTGACAAATATTGAAGTAGAGAATTAGAGATAGAATGGCAGAAACTAAGTCAATTTTTTTCCCTATAATTCAGAAACAAGAAATATTGATGGCTTTATATGATTCTTGGCTCTGGGCTGTATGGCTCAGTTGGTTATAAAATTACAGCATTTGTCTAACTTTTTGGATGCAACCTAAGTGACCACCTTTCTCCCATGCTAATCCCTTTAATTGTGTCTGTTTACCCTTACAAGGCAAAAAGAGTCTCTATGACTTGTATAATACCAAAAGCCGAGGTAGTAATTATGTTGTCATGATGTCAGGCCCAAACTTGTAGCTCTCAGGTGTAATCTTCTATTGTCAAGTCGCCAAAGCAAAGCCCACATCAGCTATTTCTTTTAGAACTCCCCTGAGTCAAGTTTTAGGAATTAAAGTCCAGAGCCTGAAAATTATTCTCTTCTGTTCTCATGAAATGATCTTCACACAGGGTGTACTTAATAACTATACTCTCTGACTGATATGGGAGAGTAGTGCAACATTTAAGGCAGGAAAGCAATGCAATCAATAAATGCTCTCGAATCTCCTCTTGTAATTAACTGTCCTGGTGAACATTGCACCCTAAGCTTGAGTGCACAGATTTTAGGACCGTTTCCTTGAACTCCAGACTTCCATTACTCTTCATCCTTGATCTTTTTATGTTAATGCATTCATCAGTGCCTACTGTTTTATGCCACTTCTATATCATCCATTGGGTGTGATGCTTTCTTATTGTTATTTATTGGGGAGAAAGCATTTTATCACTGTTTACAACTCTTATTATGATCCCTTTAAATCAACTTTAAATCAAGGCAGTTTGATCCTGCCATTTTAAGCCCCATTTAAAAATAAAAGGAGGGAAAGCATATCAGAGGAAGATAATTTGTAAGCAGAGAAGAGCAAATGCACAGAAATCTTATTTCACAGAATTGGAAGGAAACTTGAAGGCACAAAATATGCCCCAGATGTCAAAAGTCCTGGTTTCAAACTCTGTCTCAGTAGCCAGACAGTAAGAGTACTGCAGTGGTTAAGGGTTCCTGCTCTGGATACAGGCTACCCAAGTTCAAATCTCCATCAATAGATTGCTGACCTTATGATCTCGAACAAGAAAATAGAGATAGTGACATTACCTGCTTCCTAGAATTATGTGGATTAAATAAGAAAATCCTATTCAGGAATTTGGCATATTCTAGCACAGTGTATTCGATGCTCATTTGTTGTTGTTTTTATATAAAGCACTGCATAGTATGTGACCTACAGAATTTAGCAGAAGGTAGCTATTATTGTCCCAGTAAGAACATGTGTAGCTGTCATATTTGCTGATTTGGGAGATTATAAAACTATAGTCTCCATAGTAAGTCATTTTTGAAGATCTGGTCCAACCATTCATTCTGTCATCTATCAATTAGAGCTGGTTAATAAGGGGCTCCATTAGGTGTGGAAGCAAGGATCTAACAGATATCCCATGATGGATGAACTTGAACTTGCAGAAATTGAGGAGTGAATGCCAGGGGATGAGCTAATTACATCGTGAAAAAGGAGTTTTCCTTTTCTTCCCCCACTGCCAAGAGGCCAGGAAAACTATGAAAAGCAGAAGAAACACTGTGGAAATTTCAGCTTGCAGAGAGGAAGGCAGTTTAATGTCTTGTCTTGTCTTGCCTTGTCTTGTCTTTTTTTCCTGATTAGGCTGGAAATACTCAGACTTCACTCACTAGGAAAAGTTAGTGAGAAGGAAACTTTCTTTTGCTCTTTTGCACTTTGGTTTTGTTCAGCTTTTCTGAGACGTAATTGACATAAAATTGTGTACGTTTAAGGTGCACCACATGTTGGTTTGATACATTTGTATATTGCAAATGATTTCCACCATAGCATTAGCTAACATCTCCATCCCATCACATATTTACCAATTCTTTTTTGTAGTGAGAACATTTAAGATCTACTCTCTTAACAACTTTCAAGTATATAATTCAGTATTATTAGCTATAATCACCATGCTATACATTAGATTCCCAGAACTTATTCATCTTATAACAGGAAGTTTGTACCCTTTGACTGATCTCTTTCCTTTTCACCCACTCCCAGCCCGTGATAATCACCATTCCACTCTTTATTTTGCTTAGTTCGGCTTTTTTTTAATTCCACATATAAGTGCTATATACAGGGTCTCTTTCTGACTTATTTCACTTAGCATAATGCCCTAAAGTTTCACCCAAGTTGTCACAAATAGCAGGGTTTGTTTCTTTCTCATGGCTAAATAGAATTTATATACATTTTTTTTTCTTTATCCATTCATCCATTGATAGACACTTAGGTTGTTTTCATATCTTGGCTATTGTGAATAATGCTGCAGTGAACATGGGAGGACAGATCTCTACAAGATACTGATTTCAATTCCTTTGAATACATACCCAGAAGCAGGATTGCTGGGTCATACAGTAGTTCTATTTTTAATTTTTTGAGGAATCCTCATACTGTTTTCCATAGTGGCTGCACCAATTTATATTCCCACTACCAGTTCACAAAGGATCCCTTTTCTCCACACCCTCACCAACACTTGTTTTCTCTTGTCTTTTTTTTTTTTAATTTATTTATTTATTGGCTGCGTTGGGTCTTCATTGCTGCACACGGGCTTTCTCTAATTGCAGAGAGCAGGGGCTATTCTTCATTGTGGTACATGGGCTTCTCATTGAGGTGGCTTCTTTTGTTGCAGAGCAAGGGCTCTAGGCACGTGGGCTTCAGTAGTTGTGACACATGGGCTCAGTAGTTGTGGCACATGGACTTAGTTGCTCTGCAGCATGTGGCATCTTCCCAGACCAGGGCTTAAACCCATGTCCCCTGCATTGGCAGGTGGATTCTTAACCACTGTGCCACCAGGGAAGCCCTCTCTGGTATTTTAGATAATAGCCATTCTAACAGGTGTCAAGTGATCTCTCATTGTGGTTTTGACCTGAATTTCCTTGATGATTAGTGATGTTGAACACTTTTTCATGTGCCTATTACCCATTCATATGTCATCTCTGGAAAACTACCTATTCCATTTGTCTGCCCACTTTTTAATAGGATTGTTTGGTTTTGTTATTGAGTTGTATGAGTTCTTTATATATTTTGGTATTAATCCCTTATCAGATATATGACTTGCAAATATTTTCTCCCATCTCATGGATTGTCTTTTCATTTTGTTGATTGTTTCTTTCGCTGTGTAGAAGCTTTTTAGTTTAATATAGTTCCAGTGCGTGGGCTTCTCAGTGCAGGGGCTTCTTTTGTTGCAGAGCATGGGTTCTAGGTGCACGGGCTTCAGTAGTTGCAGTATGTGGGCTCAGTAGTTGTGGCTCACAGGCTTAGTTGCTCCAAGGCATGTGGGACCTTCCCGGACCAGGGATCGAACCTGTGTCCCCTGAATTGGCAGGTGGATTCTTAACCACTGTGCCACCAAAGAAGTCCTACGTTTTTCTTTCTCAGGATTGCTTTGGCTCTTTTGGGTCTTTTGTGGCTCCATACAAATTTTAGAATATTTTTTGTATTTCTGCAGAAAATGCATTAACATTTAAAATTTTTTATGGGGACTACATTAAACCTATACAAAGAAACAATTTTTAGTGCAACTAACTAAAGGACTCCAGGGGCCTTGGACCCCATACAGTTGGGCAGGGGGAACTGAGTCCCTCCTAGAGTCCACTCATCAGGCTAACTCTGGGAAGAAGGAGTAACTTTTTCTAATTTACACAAAGTGCTTTATATGCAAGGATGGCCATGAATTCTGAACCCCTACACAGGTTTTTTTGTTTGGTTTGGGTTTGGTTCTGGTTTTGGCCACGCCACTTGGCTTATGGGACCTTAATTCCCTGACCAGGGATCAAACCTGGGCCCCAGCAGTGAAAGCCAGAGTCCTAACCACCAGACCACCAGGGAGATCCCCCACATGTTTTTCTGGCCCTAATCTTGTCTCATCTGTTGCCATTTTGTCTTAGTAAGTTTCTAAATTTCTTTAGCTAACTCCCTGATGTAATTTGAAGTTAGGAATTTTCTCAGAGTAATGAAGAACTGGATACTACTTTCAGGCAAAACTTTTAATATCTTCCCATTGGGAGAGAACCACACTCCATATTATGGGTCTTATCACCACTATGTAAATACACTCTGGAATAAATACTGGAAAGATCAGCAGTGTCACTCCCCACGGCAGCACCTACCTAAAGAAGATGGGGAATTAGAAATCATAGGAAATCTGAATCTGAGGCTTTGGATTAGACTTACCAGTTCTCCCCAAAACTTGGGCCTGCTTCGGAACTTCGACAGTTAACTAAAAACCTATCTTCCCCAAGGCCCACCTGGATTTCTTTATTTTCCTCACACCTTACTGACTTTAGGATTCCACCACACTATTTCATTATGAACCTTCCACATGCTTATTCTGAAGCCAAACTACCTGGAGTCAATTGCCTGTGTCACCAGTTACTATGGGGCCATAAACAAATTATTTAACATTTTTGAGATTCGGTTTCTTCATTTGTAAAATGGGTGTAATAATAGGCGTAATTTGTATGATGACTGAATGGTTTAATATTTTAAAGTGTTCAGAACTTTAAAAAGTGCCTGGCACTCAATAAATGTTAGCACTAGTAGCCACTGTACTCAATCTCTTATTGCCTGCTACCATGGTCTCCATACACTGAGCACCACGTTCTGATTGGATTGTTCTCTGAGTCAGTTCGGCTGGTGAACCAATCTGAATCAATCTGGCTGGTGTTCCTGGTTTCTGAGTCTGGTCCATTCAATTATGAGTTCAATAATCATGATAGGTAAGACCATCTCTCATGTTTCATATGGTTTTATATAGCCATGGACTATTTTATGGAATTAGAAAAAGAAGAACAAACAAAGCCCAAATTCAGCAGAATGAAGGAAATACTAAAGATAAGAAAGGAAATAAATAGAGACAAAAAGTAGAAAAGATCAATAAATCCAAGAGCTGATTTTTTGAAAAAATAAACAAGAATGATAAACCTTTAGCCAGGCTCAACAAGAAGAAAAGAGAGAGAAGCCAAATAAACAAAATAAGAAATGAAAGAGGAGAAATAACAACTGGTATCACAGACATACAAAAAAACCATAAGAGAATACTGCGAATGGTTATGTGCCAACAAACTGAACAATATAGACGAAATGGACAAATTTCTAGAAATATATAACCTCCCAAGACTGAATCAAAAGAAAACAGACAGTCTGAACAAACCAATCACTAGTAGTAAAACTGAATTACTGATAAAAAAAAAAAACTCCCAGTAAACAAAAGTCCAGGACTGGACAGCATCACAGGGGACTTCTACCAAATATATAAAAAAAGAGCTAATACCTATACTTAATCTATTCTTTGAAAACTGAAAAGGATGGAACACCCCAAATTCATTCTATGAGGGCATCATTACCCAGATACCAAAACTGTCAAATATACTGCAGAAAAAAAGAGGAAAATTACAGGCCAATACCTCTGATGAATATAGATGCAAAAATCCTCACAAAATATTAGCAAGGCAAATTCAATAGTATATAAAAAAGGATCAAATTTAAAAAAAACATACCTTGATCAAGTGGTATTTATCTGAGAGATGCAAGAATGTTTCAATATTCTCAATCAGACAATGTAATACACCGCATTAACAAAAGGAAGAACAAAAATTACATGATCATCCCTACAGAAGCAGAGAAAAAGCGTTTGACAAAATTCAACATTCACTTATGATGGATCAAATTTGGTAAAGAGGGAACATATCTCAACATAATAAAGGCCATCTATGACAAATCCACAACTAACATCACATTCAACAGTGAAAAGCTGAAAGCCTTTCCTCTAAAATCAGGAACAAGACAAGAATGCCCATGCTTGCCACTTCTATTTAATATAGTATTGGAAGGCCTAGAAATCTGACAAGAAAAAGAAATAAAAGGCATCCAAATTGGAAGGGAAGAAATAAAACTGTCACTATTTGCAGATGACATGATACTATATACAGAAAATCTTAAAGTCTCCAGTAAAAAGCTATTAGAACTATAAATAAAATCAGTAAAGTTGCAGGATGCAAGAGTAATATACAGAACTGTGTTGCCTTTCTATACATTAACAATGAACTATCAGAAGAGAAAGCAAGAAAATAGGAGATGAAAGACCTATATGTTGAAAAATATAGCACATTGATGAAGGTATTTGAAAATGATAAAAAAAATGGAAAGATATACCATGCTCTTGGATTGGAAGAATTAATATTATTAAAACATCCATATTACACAAAGCAATCTACAGATGTAATGTGCTCCCAATCAAAATACCCACAACATTTTTCACAAAACTAAAACAAATAATCCTAAAATTTTTATGGAACCACGAAAGACCTCAAATTGCCAAAGCGATCTTGAGAAAAAAGAACAAAGCTGGAGGTATCACCCTCCCTGACTTCAGACTATACTACAAGGCTATAGGAATCAAAACATGCCACTGGCATAAAAACAAACGTCTAGATCAATGGAACAGAATAGAGAGCCCAGAAATAAAACCATGCACTTATGACCAATTAATCTACAACAAAGGAGGCAAGAATATACACTGGAAAAAAAGAGTCTCTTCAATAAGTGGTGCTGGGAAAAGTGGAGAGCTACATGTAAAAGAATGAGATTAGAACATTCCCTCACACAATATATAAAAATAAACTCAAATGGATTAAAGACCTAAATGTGGACTTCCCTGGTGGTGCAGTGGTTAAGAATCCGCCTGCCAATGCAGGGGACACGGGTTCAGTCCCTGGTCCGGGAAGATCCCACATGCCTCAGAGCAACTAAGCCCATGCACCACAACTACTGAGCCTGTGCTCTAGAATCCATGAGCCACAACTACTGAGCCCTCATGCCACAACTACTGAAGCCCGAACACCTAAAGCCCGTGCTCCACAACAAGAGAGAAGCCCCCAGACTGAGAAGCCTGCGCACCGCAGGGAAGAGTAGCCCCCACTCACCATAACTAGAGAAAGCCCGCATGCAGCAATGAAGACCCAACACAGCCAGAAAGAAAGAAAGAAGGAAGGAAGGAAGGAAGGAAGGAAGGAAGGAAGGAAAGAAAGAAAGAAAAAGAAAGAAAGAGAAAGAAAGAAAGAAAGAAAGAAAGAAAGAAAGAAAGAAAGAAAGAAAGAAAGAAAGAAAGAAAGAAAGAAAGAAAGAAAGAAAAGAAGGAAATATCTAAAAAAAAATTATAAAAAAGACCTAAATGTAAGCTCTGAAACCATAAAACTCCTAGAAGTGAGCGTAAGCAGAATGCTCTTTGACATAAATTGTACAATATTTTTTGGATCTGTCTTCTAAGGCAAAAGCAATGAAAGCAAAAGTAAACAAATGGGACCTAACTAAACTTAAAAGCTTTTGCACAGCAAAGGAAACCATCAACAAAACAAAAGGGCAACCCACTGAATGCGAGAAAATATTTGGAAATGATATGACTGATAAAGGGTTAATATCCAAAATATATAAACAGCTCATATAACTCAATATCAAAAAACAAACGACCCAATTTCAAAATGGGTAGACAACCTGAATAGATGTTTTTCCAAAGAAGGTATACAAATTGCCAATAGGCACATGGAAAAATGCTTAACATCGCTAATCATCAGAGAAATGAACATTAAAACCACAATGAGGTGCATGGGTGGTTCAGTGGTAGAGTTCTCGCCTGCCACAATGAGATACCACCTCATACCTGTCAAAATGGCTATCATCAAAAAGTTTACAAATAACAAATATTGTCAAGGACATGGAGAAAAGGGAACCCTAGTACACTGTTGGTGTGATTATAAATTGGTGTGGCTACTATGGAAAACAGTAAAAATAAACTAAAACTAAAAATATAGAACTACCATATGATCCAGCAATTCCACCACTGGGTATATACCCAAAGAAAGTGAAAACACTAATTCAAAAAGATACATGCACCCCAAAGTTCATAGCAGCATTACTTTTTTTTTTTTTAGCAGCATTATTTACAATAGCCAAGATGTGGAAGCAACCTAAGTGTCCACCAACAGATGAACAGATAAAGACGATTCAGTATATATATAATGGAATATTACTCAACCATTAAAAAAATGAAATTCTGCCATTTGCATGAACAGGGATGGACCTGGAAGATACTATGCTTAGTGAAATAAGTCAGACCTAGAGGATACTATGCTTAGTGAAATAAGTCAGAGAAAGACAAATACTCTGTGTCACCTATATGTGGAATCTAAAAAATAAAACAAACGAATGTAAATAATAATAAAGCAGAAACAGACTCACAGATATAGAGAACAAACTTGTGGTTACCAGTGGGGAGAGGGAAGTGGGGAGAGGCAAGACAGGGTTATGAGATTAAGAGAGACAAACTATTATGTATAAAATAGATAAGTAACATAGATATATTGTACAGTGCAGTATCCATTATTTTGCAATAACTTTAAATGAAGTATAATCTATAAAAAATCTTGAATCATTATGTTGTATGCCTGAAACTAACATAACTTTCTAAATCAGCTATACTTCAATTTTAAAAAGAGAAGAGATCCCAGGGATGCACATTCAGAGAAAAGGTCATGTGAGCACACAGTAGGAAGTCAGCCACCTCTGGGTCAAGGAGAGAGGTCCCAGGAGAAACCAGCCCTGCTGACACCTTGATCTTGGCTCCAGAACTGTGAAAAATAAATTTCTGTTGTTTAAGTCACTTGGTCTGTGGTATTTTATTAAGGCAGCCCTAGCAAACAAATAAAACAACCTTCGTCAACTGTTGTGAGAACCAAATGAGTCAGTGAGTATAGAGCCTAGAACGTGGAAATGCTCGTGAATGTTTGTTTCTGCTATTTTTGTCAATTCATATACAGAGACCATGTGGGAAAGGGTAGAAGAATACATTCTACATCCCTCATCATCTGTCCCAAAATTCCTTTGGGAAATTATCCAGGGAAGATTAAGCCCCTGCTTTTGATGATAAGGGCTGGGTTGGGCACATTTTAAGAGAGGTAAAGCCTGGTCCACAGCAAGAAGCTACTTCTGGGCACACCTTCCTTTTTTCAGATTCCTCATTTCCCAACACATGCATCAAATATGAGGGTCCAGCAGCAGCCAAACGATGGTCCAGAGGGTGTCCCCTGTATTAATCCACCATCAGTCACATTCTTCTCAAGAAACCAGTTTCTGACAGCTAGAAATAGCCAGCCCTGGAACCATGGGAAGAATGGAAGGTTGAAACCAAGGGTTTCATTGCTTTTTTTCCCCCACTGTATTAAGGATCTCTCTCTTAAGAACCTTCTTAGTGCAACTGCTGTTATGGTTGGGTTATATGTTGGATGAACTGTCCACCTCTGCAGTGCCCATGCCACTCTCTAACTCAGGGAAAACCTGCATCATCTACTTATGTCTATACGCACACACAGAAATAAGTACATAAACACATCAAAATATTCACAATGGCTTCCTAGCGCTTATAGAATTATTAACACTTCCTTTTTAATTTTTTCTTTTTTGTACATTTACATCTGTTGATTTTGTGTGACAAATGTGTGCTATTTGCATAATTTTTATTTATTTTAAAAGTAGAATTTTTAAATCCTACAGCTTTTGTTTATAAAAAAATCCATATTCTCTTAACAAAATAAAATCCTTCAACATCGATTACTTGAACAACCAAAGAACTGTAGTGGAAATTTTTAAATATTGTTGTTTAGTTGCATTTAATTATACAAAACAAGTTGCTTTGATTCTCCATATCAGTTTGCATGTTTAGATTCAATTTGTAAAGCTTAGATTCTTAAATTCGAATTCTAAATAAACCATTCCCTAAATGTATCTCTTCTTCAATTTTTCTGCTTGTAATTCAAAATAATCCTTGAACAACACGTTTAAAGCTATAGCCCCAGGTCTAGTTACTTTCAGTGTGAGTCACTTAACCACAGAAACTGAATTTTGATGGAATTGAACAAGGATGGTTTGAGGTATTTTGTTTAATATCCATTTACAGATGATTTCTGAGACTGTTAATTTCTCTGGAGGTCCTCCCTGAGAGCCTGCTCATCCCTTGTGAGAGCTGCTTATCCCTTGTGAGAGCATGCTCAAGGCTTTCCCGCTGCCCCACCCAGACGATCTCTACTCTCCATCTTTCCTAAATCCTCTTCTCTTCTTTCAAGACGTCCCTTGTTTGGGGTCTTATCCTACAAAGTTCTTACTTTCCTGAAGAAATGGTAAAATCATTCGTACTGTAGGGTATGAATTATCCCAATGGAAGATAAGTGATAAGTGCATTTTGTATACGGATGCCATGTTTTATTGATCTTTTGATTCATATAATACACTGCATATGTATATATGGTACACGGTAGGCATACGAGAGGCAGAGTGAAGAACTCTAGAGAAGAATGCATAAGATATCTTTCCCCAAACTTGGCCTAAAATGTAGAAATTTTTTTCATTCCACAGCTAATTCCTTGCTTCAGATGACCTTGAAGCAACCTTTTTCTCTGAACATACTATAGCTCCCCTCAGTGAAACATCAAGCTCCAAACAACACAGAGCAGAGCCTGGCTCTACTGCAAATAAACAAACTATTAATTATTGCAAACTACTAGCTCCCTTTAGTACCATAATCTACACACAGTACACACTCAATAAATGTTATTGGAGATTATGATTAATAGTGTGAACGCTAAAGGCACACAGTAGTCAATAAACACTTGCTGAATAATTTGACTTAACAGCAAGTTGAGAGCATTTAGCTAAGAAAAAAAATGAGGTTTTTTTTTTAAGTCTGGAGTTGTTTTATCAATGTGTGGTGTTTGCCATTTCATTTCTAAATCACCATCCAAAATATGTTTTCATTTCAAACCCTGCATTTTAAAAAACTCATACACTTTTACCCAATGTCAGAAAGTGTTCTACTTTCACTCATCAGTTAGAGATTATAATTAAAATAACAGATTATTATAGATTTATGGCAAAATTATTTGTTGTGAAATGCACCAAAGCAGTAACTTGCAATTCATCAAGAAGACAATAAAGTATAAACTAAAATTAGCAACTGCAGACTACTCAAAACATTGTAGTATAAAATACTCCTCCTTTTGTTTTTAACAATCTTTTCTAAAGGCTAGATCAATTAATCCTATTTATCACAAAACCGCAATGGTGGAATATTTGCAAGGATCTATACCTAAGAAGTTTTCGCAAATTTAAAAATATATGTCTTTTACTGACTCTGAAGAATAGCCCTGACTATAATAATGTCTTTTTCTAAACAAAAAATAATTTCTTTATCATAATATCTATGTGTTTTTACCATTTTTTACTGGTTTTGCTTTCCTTCTCCCTTTGACAGTGGTAAATTAATTGAAACATCAATTCTGCAAATTAAATACAATATGAAAAATACTACTATCCATACATATTTAATAACTGATCTCTATTGCACATACATTTATGAACACAAAAACTACATACATAATTTATCATACAACATGGTCTTATCTAATACTTCAAATAGACTATACCAGCAGATTGGAGATCACATTTTAAATCAATTCCTTTCCATAAAATTTATGTAGTCATAAGTAGTAAAACTGAATTGCTTTAATAATCACTTACTATTTTTTTTAACATACCTGACTTGAATTTCAAATTCACCGATTTTGATGGGTGATTTTTTTAATGAAAATGAAATGTGATTCATAAGAGAATATTCATTGAGATTTGAGAAAAACCCATAAAACTTCAGATCCCTTGTGTTCCCTTTTCTGGTTTATTTCCTCTTATACCCTGTCTTAGAAATCTGTCTTGCTCAGTGGCATCAGCTAATATCCATGATAGTAAATTATCATTGAATTTTTACAGAAAGTCTTGAAAACAAAGATGTAAGGACCCAAGGAAAACTTCTAACTATATCTTAGCCACATTGTGGTTCCTGTATTTCCTAATATGATACTCTGGATGGAATTTCACTCCCTCACTCTTTCCATCACAGATATTCTGAATACCAGCAAATACGTGCCAAGTTCTCCACGAACCACTGGGGTAAACAAAGAATAAGAACTGGTTCCTTCTCCTAAGGAGGTGAGAGGCTACCAAGGGATATGGGTCATAAAGGGGATTACAATAAATATACCATAAATGTTTGGCAAGGGACTGCAATTCACCTTAGAGGGGATGAGTCAGGTAGGGCAACAAATATCTATGCAGTGCTGTCACCTGCTTCACTTGCTTGCAAGGCCAACTCTCAATCCATTTGTTTATGTATTGGAACACAATATCAAATAATAGCTTACTCAGAAATGAGCCAGAGTTAAACTCAGCAGTTGTTCTGGATTACTGAGGAACTAGTTCTCCTGTTGTTAAAACTTTTTATATTAACTACAAGTACTTCTGCTCATGGTCCCATCATTAATCCACAAATCCAGAGGATGACAGTTCCCTAAAGGACTCATGAAAAACCAAATTAAGATAACTGCCAAAAAAATCTGGTTTTTAAGTATACAAAGTCTACTTCTGCATGAAGTAATCTAGAGTGTATACATGTGCATGCATGTGTGTGCATCTGATTAATTTAAATGTGCAACAGGAGTTCCCATCTTCTGGATCATTTCACCAAGTTCTATTGTCCTTTTTTTGCTTCTTAGTACATTAGTAATATTATTGGGCAACTGATTCATATTATCCTGGATTAGGCAGTACTGTGATTCTAATTAAATTTATTTTCTTAGTTTTAAGAGCAATAAATTATTAATTCTCTTTAAAATATTTTAAATTGCTCAAGTTTAAAGAAAAACGTGTAAGAAGATAAGCCTTTCGGACTTTTTTATCTTGGCCTATTCTAACCATCATTATATTTTGAACACTTGTGGAGATACTAAGTTTTATTTTAATTTTTAGTTCTGTGTATGATTAAAATCGTAATTTTGTAAGCAAAACAGCACTAAGCAAAAAAAAAAGTTGCTATTTAATTTTATCTAAAAATATTAGTGCTCCTAAGTTGTAACTGAATAAGGTTGCACTTGTTTCAGATTTTGAGAAACAGATTTTTAATTACCTCAATATTTATCTGGTAGTATATAGATATCTATTTATTCTCACCATGATCAAACTGGACACCTTTGCATAATAGCCAGACAATCGAGAGAACTAGATTCTGATTCTCTCTCTCTATGACTCAAGAAATACACTTAACTTTCTTCTTTCATATATAAAGAGTAGAGTGGGGAAATTTTTAAAAGTCTTGAAGTCATCTTTCATCATTTTCAGTCTTTAAAAATTCTTTGTATACTAGGCACTAGGCTGTAAACTAAGAATACAAAGGTGAATAAATAATACATGGTCTCTACCCTAAGGAATTCAGAGTCTATTAGGCGAGAGAGAACTATAGAGATAATTGTAGTCCTATTTGAAAGAGACGATAATAGTTAATATTTAATGAATCTTAAGTATGTGCCAGGTTCTGTGCTAAGTATTCTGCATGTATTATTTAATTTTTCTTCACAATAAAATAATCATTAAGGAAACACAATCATTACCTGCATTAAACAAATGAAGACACTGAAGCCCACCACTAACTAGGTGCAAATATTCCCTACACCACAGCTAGAAGGAGCTTTCAAAAACAAATGATATTGTGCCAGTCCTCTGACAAAATCCTGTCAGTGGCTTCCGAGTGCTCTTAGGATAAAGCCTGAATTCCTCGCCAGGACCTGCAAGGCCCCAGGAGATCAGCTTTGCCCCCCGTCTCCGGCCCCCGGCTCTCTGTGCTCCAGCCTCACTCTCTCCTCTATGGCCAACTTTAAGCTTTCGCATGATTTCCCAGCTCCTCAGAGAGGGACTTCCCTGCCTAAAGTAGTCCTCCCTACCTCCTAGTTCCACTGGATTATCTACCCCAGCACTCTGCCTAGGTCCCTTATAGCTTCATCCCATCAGTTAGCTATCTTGAGCATTTACGTTGTGTATTTATTGGTCATCCGGCTCTGACATTAGAATGTCAGCCCTCAAGGGCAAGAGCCTTAACTGTCATGTTCACAGTATAGTGCTCTTACCAGAAAAGTGACTGGCAACACACAGGCGTTTTATGAATTATGACTGAATTGAATGAAGTGTTAGGTGTGAAAGGAAAACCAAAGCGGAGTGGGCATGGCTAAGAGCGCCCGCAGAGGCGGAGCTGAGAGGCCACTGGGGAGGTGTGGCTCATGCACATCTCAGCCTGGATGCAATCTGACTTTTGATCACTCATTGTCTTAACAAAGGATCCAGAGCATCTGCCAGAAACTCAAGATATTTATCAGACCCTAAAACAACTCATAATGGTCTATCTACTCATAGGATCCTACCCTAAAACAACTCGTGATTCTTTAAGGAAAAATATTCTCGTACGCATCATAGTCAATCCGTTTTCACCAGGCAACTTTTAACAACCTTGTGCTTTCTATCTTTATAAACCGCTGACTCTTTTTCGTCCCCTGAACCTTCTTTCTTACCTGAATCTGTGCCTCTCAAATTGCAATTCTTTTTTTTTTTTTTTTTTTTTTTGTATTCCAGTTTCCTCATTTTTATTTTTTTTGTTTGTTTATTATTATTTTTTGGGGGGTACACCAAGTTCAATCATCTGTTTGTATACACATATTCCCGTATTCCCTCCCTTCCTTGACTCCCCCCACCTCGAGTCCCCCCCAACCTCCCCGCCCCAGTCCTCTAAGGCATCTTCCATCCTCGAGTTGAACTCCCTTTGTTATACAACAACTTCCCACTGACTATCTATTTTACAGTTGGTAGTATATATATGTCTGTGCTACTCTCTTGCTTCGTATCAGCTTTCCCTTCACGCCCCGCCCCCCCCAAACCTCGAGTTCTCCAGTCCATTCTCTGCATCTGCATCATTGTTCTTGTCTTGTCACTGAGTTCATCAGTACCATTTTTACGTTCCGTATATGTGAGTTAGCATACGATATTTGTCTTTCTCTTTCTGACTTACTTCACTCTGTATGACAGACTCTAGGTCTATCCACCTCATGACATATAGCTCCATCTCATCCCTTTTTATAGCTGAGTAATATTCCATTGTATATATATGCCACATCTTCTTTATCCATTCATTTGTTGATGGGCATTTAGGTTGCTTCCATGTCCTGGCTATTGTAAATAGCGCTGCAATAAACATTATGGTACATGTTTCTTTTGGGATTATGGTTTTCTTTGGGTATATGCCCAGGAGTGGGATTACTGGATCATGTGGTAGTTCTATTTGTAGTTTTTTAAGGAACCTCCAAATTGTTTTCCATAGTGGCTGTACCAACTTACAGTCCCACCAACAGTGCAGGAGAGTTCCCTTTTCTCCACACCCTCTCCAACATTTGTTGTTTCCAGATTTTGTGATGATGGCCATTCTGATCTCAAATTGCAATTCTTAAGACCCCAAATAAACTCTTCTCTTATTTGCAGCTTCCTACCTTATTTTTTGATTGACAAGGTACTATACTGAATGTACTACACTCCAAGAGTACTTGCATTTTTAAAGAAGATAAAAACAGAAGGCAATGTCTAACACAAGGTAATAACTCTCTAATGTTAAATCAGAAGGGATATGTGGGGAAAAGACTCTTGTAAATAGTTCAGTCTGTACTTGACGATATATTCAATACTGCCAACCACTTAACTGTCACAGCCATCAGTAAGGACAATCACAACAGCTACAGCAATCGCTGTCACCATCTGTTGAATTACATTACATGCCAAGTACTTTACATACATTAGCAGCTAATTTTTTATTTGCTTTAGGGTACTGATATCTTTCTTGTCTCTTCACTCCACTATACTTACCAAGGACCTAAATACTGAATTTTAAAAATGACTACCTATCTGGTTCCTAGTGTACCCATGAGAATAGTATAGAAAGTCAGAATAGCTTATTTCTCTTTTGCAAAGTAAATATTACACTTTTTTAAACATTACATATATTAATTTCATTGGCACTCTTGATAAACCAATAAGTACATAGTTAATCTTTAGCATATTTTAAGGTAGGATTTTTTAACACTCACTAAAGTAAATTTCAAAAGAGACTGGCAGGCATATAAACAAAAAGGTGAGAAGTTTTTAAGGGTATATGATACACAGGAGGTTATATGAAACAACTGGGAGTGTTATCAAAATGAGAACACTCTGCTAAGATAATGAAAATTGGAAAATCTTAGCAAACAGGAATTATATTAGGAAGAGAAACGCATTAAGGAAAACATAAGAGACTTTTCGTAATGAATTTTAATTCTTTCCCCAGTCTTTGTTGTTATTTGCTAATGTACTTTGTGAAGGTTGAAAACTAAAGTTTATTTTCTCATTAGCTTCATTCTTTTCCACAGGCAGATATCAACTCCTTTCCTGCACCCTCGCTTCAGAAATACATAGAACTAAAATGAATATGGTATATAGTTCCCCTTTCAGTACTTACATATTCATTAGTATCGCAAGGAAATCAAAATAGCTTAGGGTGAAATGTATATTACCTACAGAAGCAATTGTGAAGAGAAAAGCACTCTGGAATAGTTGTGTTCTAAGAATTTCCCTCATTATTATCATAGAAACTTTTCTATTAAAAAAATTTAGATGGAACAAAATAATTTAAATAGCCAACCTTAGATTGCTTTTTCATTCTGGAAATACTGTAGGATCAACATAAACAGCAGTGAATAACGACCGAGCATCTGTTGCTCATATGACACTATCTTTAGGCTCTGAGGATGCAAAGAATTTTAGGCAAGGGCCTCTCTGGACCATGAGCAAAACATCCAGGTAGGTATACAGAAAATTCATGTGCCTGCAATCCACAGCAAATCAGCCACAGAATCCAGATGATAAAGGAATTAAGGCATAAAAAAAACAAGGGCAGGCAGACGTTAGTTTTACTAGTAGGATGAGCTTGAATAGGTTACTTACCCCCATTAATAAAATGTTAGTAAGTAATAATAAACAAGGATTAAATAAGAATTAAGCCAGTTAATGTACATAAAGTACTTGGCATATACTAAAAATCAACAAATGTTGGCAGTGGCTCTTGTAGGGGTAGTGGATGTCCTTGCTGATGGTTATGGCAGGAAGGTTACAGAAGGTGTAGATAGTTTTTAACAAAGCCTAGAAAATCTGGAGACTTTGCACGTGTCACATCTGATATGATGACAGCATCCCACACCTATCACACTAGGTCCCCAGGGTGTATGTGAGGTGTCCCCAGGCTGTGCTGCAATGTGGCAGGGTCACACACGTCACACAGGGTTCCCCAGGTCTGCACGTGTATTTGTCTCCAGGCTGTGCTGGAGTGTCATCGTCAGGCACCCTGAAATGTGTTTTTAGGCTGTATGGCTGCGCACTGTGAAAACACAGTCACACTGTGTGTGTTTCCAGGTGAGTCAAATACAAATGTTTTAAAAAGAGACCTCATTCTCCCTGCTGAAAATGAGGAAAGAGATCTCTCCCTCTGTTTTCTCAGAGTATATGCCTTAGAAGACTTCTAAGTGCTTTCTCATCTCTTTAAAATGCATTCCACTAAAGACTAGACAGGCCTTTTGTCAGCTGGTCTTTTTTTTTTTTTTCCAGTTTTATGACCCAGGAATGTCCTTCTCGAGAACCTTTGACGTGTACATCTTCTTCAAATGTACACGTCAAAGAAATAAACCCTCCCTCTCCCAGTTCCCGTGAGACAGTAGGAGCCTAACCTCAGTGGGCACCTTGTTCCAATTTGCAAAACTCCCTCCTGTCATAAACATATGAGAAGTTTGTTCCTCTTCTGGATGAAGCTCCTGAGCTAACAGATAGTCACCCCATTACCAGCTGATGCCAGGATGAACTATGTGTGACGAGTGGTACTATCAAGTCCTTTTGAGGGCTAGTCGCTGTTTACCTTGACAACGCGTATGTAATGGCTTGTATCTGCTTGGCTACATAGAAGGGAGAGATTTTTTCTGTTCTGCAACATCTTAGTGTATTGCTTGTGATGCACATCACATTCTGGCTTAACGCTTATGCAATAACACAAGTGTTTCCATCTCTAGTTTAAAAACAGAAAATCCAGAGGCTTGTATTCATGAAAAAATGCAGATGTTATTTTGTGTGAAGGGACTCATACAGGGAGAGTGTGAGAATGGGGTGGGGCTTCACCTCTTGTGGAGTATGAGTACTAAGTAGCCTGGTTTTTCTGGAATGCAGACCCCACATAAAAAGTGGGTAAAAGTCTGGGAGACTCCCATTGCCAGGCGAAGCATTCTATCCCACGGGAAAAGAACAGTCAATAAAATTTTGAGCGGGGAAGAGGCATGGGTAAAGAGATTGTTCTAAGGAAAGTAACCTAAAAATAGTACCCAAGATGTATTGAAAAGGTGAAGACTTGAGAGATCCACAAACTGATTGGGAGACTGCCGTAATATTCATACAAAGGAAGTGCATCTAAGAGAACTTTCCCTTTATGAGGCTGAAGATGCCTTATAAAAATACGGATGGTGATATTCTGACAGCTTGTGGAATTCCACCAAACTTCACTTCTCACCCTCCACTTCAGACCCATTTCTTCAGGTCTCACCCCCCTGTTTCCACTGCTTTGCCTCAACTGAGATTCTTGCACTCTGCCTAGCATCTTTGTGAAGGAGTCCTAGTCAGGATGACTGCCTGCTCTCTCTTTGCACCTCATCACAAGAAGCCACCTATTGAATCACGTTTGGCCACCTGCACCAGCCCATCCTATCCTTCTGTTTAAAAAAACAGCCTGAGTCCAGAGCTTTGGACTCCTCCTTATCTGAGAAGATGAATCAGAAAAGAGAAATTGTCACTAATTTGTTTTGGAGACAATGGAGAGAGAAAAGCTCAAGCTGACATCAGTGACTTGGGCATAACTGGCCATAAGAAATATGTCCAGCGGGCAGACTGAGATGAAGAGATAAATCTCAGGGAAAAGTGTCATGGCCAAGGAGAAGACTGAGGAGCATCTCAATGAGCCTCCTAAGGAAAGACTTTTGTGACGAAATGGCAGAGGGTCAAGGACTAAGCCCTCATTCAGGGTCAGGAGGAAGAAGCATAACCAGCAAGGAGATAGAGGAGTGACAGAGGAGAGAGGCATTTAGACAGAGAAAGCCAAGAAAAGAAAGAATCAACACTTAGAGGCACTGAAAACAGCAAAGAGGTCAACAAGAGTAAAGACTGATAAAATCCCTCTTTTTTCCTAATAGAGTTTAATTTCCCAAAACATTGCTTGTTGGTTTAACGAAAGATAATACAAGTGGTAGTCTTAAAACAAAATGATTATTAGTTCCAACATTACTTCTAATATTGAAACATGTCTCTACTGGAAGCTGCATGTGTTAGTTTAGTTCATTTTAAAAAGCTTATATAGGGACTTCCCTGGTGGCTCAGTGGTTAAGAATCTGCCTGCCAGTGCAGGGGACACGGGTTCAATCCCCGGTCCGGGAAGATCCCACATGCCACAGAGCAACTAAGCCCGTGTGCCACAACTACAGAGCCTGTGTTCTAGAGCCCTCGAGCCACAACTACAGAGCCCACATGCTGCAACTACTGAAGCCCTCTCACCTAGAGCCAGTGCTCCACAACTAGAGAAGCCACCACAATGAGAAGCACGCGCTCCTCAATGAAGAGTAGCCCCTGATTGCCACAACTAGAGAAAGCCCACACACAGCAACAAAGACCCAATTACAGCCAATAAACAAAATAAATAAATAAAAAATAAAATAAAAGATTTTATATATATATACTATATATATATATATAATGACTCCAAGTATTTTTTGTTTTCCAAATAAAAAGATATTTACACTTCAGTATTTTCACTAAACTACTAAAAATACATCTCTTTTGTCTGTTGGAGATTTCAGTTTTTCTAAGATCTTTCTTCAAATGACCCAGTTTCATGACTTAAGCACCCTGCCTAACCTATGGCTTCCCTTCTCTTCTTGAACTCATTTCTTCCACAGCGATGTCACACAGAGCAATATTTTAAATATATGTCACAAATAAAGATTTTTTTTCTAGACTCAGTCTAAACTAAGCCATGCTAAAACTTCCTACTTTTCAAATATTTGTTTCAAAAAGTCTCTGTATATCTTTCCTTTTCAGTATTTTAGCATCTTGTTGTTTAATCTAAAGGAAAAAATTTAGTTATTCTTATTTATGGTATATTATATTACTGTCAAGTTTGCCATCGATACTATTTATCAAATATAATACTAAAATTTCTCTTTTTTAAAAAATGCAGTGTATTTACATTCCTTTGTCTTTTATTTTTTCTTTCTTTCTTTTTTTTTTTTTTTTTTTTTGCCTTGCAGCACAGCTTCCAGGATCCTGGTTCCCCAACCAGGGATTGAACTCGGGCCCCAGCTGTGAAAGGGCCAAGTCCTAACCACCAGACTGCCAGGGAATTCCCTTGGCTTTTCTTTTTCTTTTTCTTTTGGCCTAGCCACATGTGAGATCTTAGTGCCCCAACCAGGAATCAAATCTGTGCCCCCTACAGTGAAAGCACAGAGTCTTAACCACTGGAATGCCAGGAAATTCCCACCCTTGTCTTTAAATGTAAATTTTTATTGTGATTAAAGCACTTGTATTCAGAATAATTGGTCAGCCACTATGGACTGGATTTTTAAGTATTTTTCAGAATAAAAGTGTAGGCAGAGTACGAACTTTGCCCAACACCCAAATTTCCACTTTCTCTTTAAATGCTCTTAAAACATCAGACAGACACGAGGCCAGAACGCGTTAAATTCTACACTGCCTCTTGGTAAATAACAAGAATAACTACCATTTGTTGGGGACTACTATGTGCCATGAACAGACAAAGGATTTACATACACTATTTTATTTAATCCTCACTACTTTTTAATAGAGTGGGTAACATCATCCTTATTTTGCAGAAAACGTAGCTGAAGCTCAAAGAGGTTAACATGAGCCCAACTATACCACTAGTAATTAATGGAATCTATATTCAACCTAGCTTTGTCTGACTTCAGAGCACATGCTTTCAGCTATACACACGCTCTCCCCTGCAAATTATCCTACAATTTAAAAAACAGTTATAAATAGCCAGTGTAAATATGTTTGAACTTTATTGCAGGTTTAAAGTACCAAATTACATTGGTGGATGATACTAAAATGGTAACAATTATTAACCTGAATTCACCTAAGTAAACATTTAAAATAAGCTGCATTAAAAATTGTATAGTTTATAAGACCCTCAAAGATGTAATTTAAATATTTGAACTCATTTTTCAAATTGTTTACTTAAAATAAAAAGTTTGCTCTACCATCCAGTTAAGCAGATATTTTCATTATGTTTGCTGTAACTTATCGTGTCTATGAAATGAGATTACAAAGTTACTTAAAGACTATCTATGTCAGGGTCCTCCCCGGTGGCACAGTGGTTAAGACTCTGTGTTCCCAATACAAGGGGGCTGGGTTCAATCCCTGGTCAGGGGACTAGATCCCCCACATGCATGCCACAACTAAGTGTTTGCACGTCACAACTAAGGAGCCCATGTGCCACAACTAAGGAGCCATGTGCCACAACTAAGAGGCCAGTGAGCTGCAACTAAGGAACCTGCCTTCCATAACTAAGAAGCCCTCCTGCTGAAACTAAGGGACCCACATGCCACAACTAAGGGGCCAACAAGCTGCAACTAAGAAGCCCACCTGCCACAACTAAGGAGGCCTTGAGCCACAACTAAGGAACCCATGTGCCACAACCAAGCTTTTGCACAACTTGCACAAAACTAAAAACAAGACAAAAAGACAACCCTCAGAATGGGAGAAAATATTTGCAAATGAATCAATGGACAAAGGATTAATCTCCAAAATATATAAATAGCTCATGCAGCTCAATATCAAAAAAACAAACAATCCAATCAAAAAATGGGCAGAAGACCTAAATAGACATTGCTCCAAAGAAGACATGCAGGTGGCCAACAAACACATGAAAAGATGCTCAACATCACTAATCATTAGAGAAATGCAAATCAAAACTACAATGAGGTATCACCTCACACCAACCAGAATGGGCATCATCAGAAAATCTACAAACAATAAATGCTGGAGAGAGTGTGGAGAAAAGGGAACCCTCTTGCACTGTTGGTGGGCATGTAAATTGATAGAGCTACTATGGAGAACAGTATGGAAGTTCCTTTAAAAAGTAAAAATAGAATTACCATATGACCCAGCAATGCCATCATTGGGCATATACCCAGAGAAAATCGTAATTCAAAAAGACACATGCACCCCAATGTTCATCGCAGCACTATTTACAATAGCCAGGACATGGAAGCAACCTAAATGTCCATCAACAGATGGATGAATAGATAAAGAAGATGTGGTATATATATATACAATGGAATATTACTCACCCATAAAAAGGAATGAAATTGGGTCATTTGCCTAGAGACTGTTATACAGAGTGAAGTAAGTCAGAAAGAGAAAAACAAACATCATATATTAACGCATATATGTGGAATCTAGAAAAATGGTACAGATGAACTGGTTTGCAAGGCAGAAACAGACACAGATATAGAGAACAAACATGGACACCAAGGGGGGACAGCAGGCAGGGTGGGCTGGGTTGGAATGAATTGGGAGATTGGGGTTGACATATATACACTAATATGTATTAAATAAATAAAGAAAAAAGAAAAATAACTTAATCTGAAGTAGAAAAAAAAAAGAATGCAAAAAGAAAAAAGAAAAAAGGAGCCCATGTGCCACAACTAAGGAGCCTGCCTACCACAACTAAGACTGGTGCAACTAAATAAATAAATAAATATTTTTCAAAGAAAATAAAAAAGACTATCCATGTCCTACTGTAATCTGCATGATGTTCTGCTTGATGTTGGCACTCTGTTAATATTTAATAATAAAGAGGTTTAAACCACAGAAACAAGCAAAGAGAACTAACTAGTTCTCAGACTAAAACAGCATTCCTGAAAAGCATTCAGCAGAAAATTAGTGTGAGAGAATGGTCCAAGAAAAAAGATGGAGGATGGATAGACCAAGATGCAGTTTCAATGAAAATAATCAGGAATCAATTGTATGATTTCAAAATATCCTTACCCACAAGGGAGGTTTTTCTGCATGCCATCAATTCTAGGACTCATTTCTTTTACCTATTAACATTTCTGAAACTAGGTGTGTCTTACACTTGATTTCATATGACAATCCTCAGCATTGTTTTTTCTTTCCCAGTGATCCATAAAACAAATGGCACATTTACAACAGATAGTACGGTAGCCAGCATCCAAGATGGCTCCCAGTGGCCCCCACCTCCTGGCATTCACAGCCTTGGGAAGACTTCTCCAATGTCATATCAGGGTGGTCTAGGTAACCAATAGAATGGAAGTGACAGTCTGTCATTCCCATGATTAGGTTATGTAAGACACAGCTGCTTTTGTCTTGGTCACTTTGCCCTTTGAGGAAGTCAGCTGCTATGTCATGCTATGTCATGTGAGGAGCGCTCACCTGGCAAGGAACTGAGGCCTTTTGTTAATAGCCAGCAAGGAACTGAATCTCCTTGCCAACAACGACCTCATGAGTAAGCCATTCTGGAAGTAGACCTTCTGGCCCTGGCAAAAGTGTCGGTGACTGCTGCGTGGCTGACACCTTGACTACCACCTCATGACAGATCCTGAACCAGAACCACCTCACGTTGCTCCAGGTTTCCTGACCCTTAGACACTGTGTATATTAATAAATGTCTGCTAATTTGGGGGATAATTTGTTATGCAGCAATAGATAACTAATATAGATGATCTCTTAGAGTCAATGAAATAGAATAAAGAAGATTTGTGAGAGGGATTTATTTACAGAGACCCTCAAGAGTAATGTGAGCCCACCCCGCTCCCATCATCACCAAAGAGAACTCAGAAGGATGGAGAGGTGCTTGTCCTTCATTTCACATCTATGAAAGGGGTTTTAATAGTACTAGTCAGAGGGCGTGTATCTACTGTAGTTGGGCACACAAAGTGACCTGGGGGGTGATTCCTACTTGAAAAGCCAATAAGCATGAAGCCATGCATGGCTGCTGTGGCAGGGAAAAGGGAGAAGTGGCTACCTTGGCTTAGCCTCAAAACCTTGAGTTTGTCAGCCCAAAAGATATGTTGATACACTCTGAGGTATAGATGAATTCCAGAGTGAGCCACCTGAAAAAAAAAAAAAAAGTGGTCTGCAGCCAATTAAACTTGGCAAGAGGACCACCTGAAAGAGTCATAGGGCTTAACAGGGTGAGTCTATATAAAGCAGATCAGCAGAAATCCAAGGGTGAGAAGGAAACTGCAGCAGGAAAAATAGAGCATCACTGCCTGTGTCAGAAAAGATTCATGGAAGCTTCCAAAGCACCCAAGAGAGACAGATCCAGCATCAGATATCTGCCAAACCCAGAAAGCATAAAGCCATGCTATGGCAAGGTAAATTACAAATTTTCTGTCCCCCTTTCCCTCCCTCCTTCCTTCCTCCTGCTCACATTGATCTTGTGAAAACAGCTAGCTAGGGAGAGAGAGACACTTCCCCA
This sequence comes from Hippopotamus amphibius kiboko, assembly GCF_030028045.1. NCBI lineage: Eukaryota > Metazoa > Chordata > Mammalia > Artiodactyla > Hippopotamidae > Hippopotamus > Hippopotamus amphibius. The sequence goes on from NC_080188.1 coordinate 56,540,212, forward strand.
CAGCTAGCCCAAGCTGGGGGAGGGAAAAAGATTTTTGTAACTGACCTAAGATGCTGTTTCCAACCTAAAGTAAAGCAATGGTTTTATTACTGAGTGACCAGAAAATCTAGCCCTGTCAAGTTTTCATCAAGGGGCTACGGAAGTACATCCCCCCTAAAAAAATTATAAAGAGATAGTGGGAGACAAATATAAATTTGCATTTGGATTGCATCTCACAGGTTGTGCTGGTTAAACATACCAGTTCCACAAGTTTGGGAAATGTTGTATACTACAGCTCCGCTTTAGGGACACATAAAGTATCTGAAAAACACATCAGGAAAGTTGCAGGCTTAGCTTTCTTTAATCCTGTATATCCCAAACTTGTTTGAGCATGGATCCCTTTCTGTTCACTCACAATCTAGTTTCTGGAATCAGTTCTTGTGCAAGTCACTTTGCCCAGTTCAGCCTGAATTTCCCCATCTTTGAAACAGAGACAGTAATAGTACCAACCTCATGTATCATTTGAGAGCGTGAAATAGTTCAATGTATATAAAGTACTTAGCACATAATAAGTGTTCTATAAATGCTAGGGAGGGGGAAAAATCTGCAGAAAGTTGGTATCTAGTTTTTTCATTTCTTTCAACTTGACAACTTTTGTCAGGGAAAATATTAAAGTTACATTAAATGATCAAATGTGGTTTCCAAGTCAGTAAACACTCTCTATATCACCCTCGTAACTCTGCAACTCAGAGCTGTGTTGGTAGCTCAGGGTCTTGTACCCTCCTAATCTTCTCTTGTTTCTCTTGCCCTCTTTGTAGCTACACTCATATTCCCATGGATCAAAATTATTTCTTCTTTGTTTCATCAGAATATTCCTTCCTTCAGAGAGTAGGTGGTCTTTGAACTGCTAAAAACAAAAGTTTTGTCTTATTTATCTCTGAATCTGTGTCTCCCTCTGGTACTCCAATTAGATATATATTATGCCCTCTTACTCCTTCTTACATATCACTTACCTCTATTTCATATTTTCCAACTTTACACCTCTGTTCTTCAAGACGTGTTACAGTTCGTTATTCCTTTCCTTATCATGTCAAATCTGCTGTGTAAACAGTCTTTTGAGTTTCTCACAAACTTTTATATATATTTCATTTCCAGAAGCCTTCTTGCTCCTTTTTAAATCTAATTGGTTATTTTTGGTAGATTATTATCTTCTATGGTATTTATGATATTATCCTGCATCTTCTTTAAAAATATTAAATATTCATACTTGCATTTGGTATCTGGTAAATTCCAATGCCCAGTCTTTGCTGGTCTGATTCTGTAGTTTATATTTTTACTGGCCTTTACGCATGGTTCTATATGTATTTTATTATTTTTATTGCCTGCTTATATGCATAGGAATTTTATCTGAAGGAATGCATTGAAGCTTGAGTTTACAATGAATTCCTCCGGAGAGATTTGCCTTTAATTTTGCTTAGGGCATAGGAACACCCAAAGCCTGAAAGCACTTAAGTTTTCAGCCAAAGGTTTTTCAACCCACAATAGTATGGATTTGCCACCCACCCACCCACCTCCCCCCAAAAAAGACAAAAACTATGTTAGGGCGGGCCTCTTGCAGACTTCTCAGCAGACTTGTTTTCTCCTACTTCTCCAAGAGCCATGGCAGAGATAGGCAAAAACCACTACATCACCCTCCTGGAGACAGGAATCTTTCTGGTTCCCCACTGAGGATGTGGAGGATCTAGCTTTATGGCCCAGCCTTTCACTTGGCATAAGTCTCTCACAGCCCTTTCATAGCTCATTAAAGTGACTCTGATTGTCCCTTGCCTTCTGATTCATGTCTTCTTGTCATTTCTCCAATAATTTCCTTTATTTTCCTAATGGCTCATGTAAGCATTAATTTTAAAAAGTTTTATACTGGACTTACAGATGTTCTTTACAAGAAGAGTTACTCCAGATATCTGGTACACCATGTTATCAGAAATAGACGTTTCTATAAATAATGATATTTCTGGCACTTTTGCACAGTATCAGCCAGTGTTGAAGGAACTGTTCTCACTGAACTAAAATACCATCCACCAGGCACCCTCCTTTTCTATTTTTGAATGGGGATGGCCTTTCTTCTGAACACAGTGGAACACAGTATTGAGGAGATAATAGATAAACTTCTCATTTTTTTCAGTAACAATTATGAGTTGTCTCTCTGCCATGAAAAAAGAGAAAAACGTGCTATGTTTTTTCAAAAATAGAAATGGCATATTTATGAGTCCCTCCACAATGTAAGGCTAAGGAATTACTTCCTGATAATATTTTATAATTTATTTTTTTAACACAAATTCTCCTCACGAGAAATTTCTCCATGAAGAAGGTATGTTAATAGTAACCAGAAGGCAGTGCGAGACGACGACGTATGTGCCACACGATGAGGGGACGGCTGCACATCACCATCTCCAAATAGACTGTGGCTTCTTTCTCACTTGTCAAGATGCACATTCAACCATCTCACTGCATTGATTCTGCACATTAAACAGCATGTACCAAGGTTTTTGTGGTTTGGCATTTTTGTTTTCGTCTTAGCTTTAGAGAACTTCTGAGGAGGGAAACACTATATGTGAATAATAATATTATCATTCAACAAGAATGAAAAACTGCTTTCCTCTGTTTTGTATGTTACCAGTATTCTTTTTTTTTTTTTTTTTTGGAAGATTATCTGGGCCTGCCACTTGCTTCCTCAGCACAATTGAACACATAATTACTATGTAAATTTGAATTTCCACATGCTTCCAGAGGAACATAGAGCATTTGGTAGTGGAGATTTTAAAACATTAATCTCTTGGAATGTGGTACATTTGACTTAATCTGTAAAATGAAGATAATTCTTATCTGCCTTGCATGGTCTAGTATTAGGATTAATTACTTAATTTTGGATAAGTAATTTGAACATGGAAAGCATTACATAAATGAAAGTAAGTACTAATATTAAAACAGAAATTACTGAGCCATTCTGTAAAGAAGCACAGAGATATATTTTCTGCTTATTATTATTATTCTGTTATTATTATCATGTGTATTATCAGATCATTATCTAATAATTTCTGGATTTAAAAATGTAAGACAAAAATAGAGCTTTTTTTTTTTTTTTAAATTTATTATTTTTGGGGGGGTACACCAAGGTCAATCATCTGTTTTTATACACATATCCCCGTATTCCCTCCCTTCCTTGACTCCCCCGCCCTCGAGTCCCCCCCACCCTCCCTGCCCCAGTCCTCTAAGGCATCTTCCATCCTCGAGTTGGACTCCCTTTGTTATACAACAACTTCCCACTGACTATCTATTTTACAGTTGGTAGTATATATATGTCTGTGCTACTCTCTCACTTCGTCTCAGCTTCCCCTTCACCCCCCGCCCCTCCCAAACCTCGAGTTCTCCAGTCCATTCTCTGTATCTACGTCCTTGTTCTTGTCACTGAGTTCATCAGTACCATTTTTACATTCCGTATATGTGAGTTAGCATACAATATTTGTCTTTCTCTTTCTGACTTACTTCACTCTGTATGACAGACTCTAGGTCTATCCACCTCATTACATATAGCTCAAAAATAGAGCTTTTTTAAGACCTGACACATAGGTGTTTTCCTTCTTTCACAAAACTAGCATTGAGCATGTTATTATCACTAAAATCTGTGATTCCCTAATACAGTGATGTTGACCTCTTTCATAAAACATTGTATGGCTTGGACCACAGCAATTTTTTTTTTTCTTTTTTTGGTTGGGAGAGTATTGAGAAGAAATAGCAAGTCTGTTTCAAAAATTACTTGCTTGGGACTTCCCTGGTGGCATAGTGGTTAAGGATCTGCCTGCCAATTCAGGAGACATGGGTTCGATCCCTGATCCAGGAAGATCCCACATGCCACGGAGCAACTAAGCCCACGCACCACAGCTACTGAGCCTGCACTCTAGAGCCTGAGAGCCACAATTACTGAGCCCACCTGCCACAACTACTGAAGCCCGCATGCCTAGAGCAACAAGAGAAGCCAGTGCAATGAGAAGCCTGCACACTGCAATGAAGAATAGCCTCTGCTAGCCACAACAACGAAAGCCCATGCACAGCAAAGAAAACCCAATGCAGCCAAAAATAAATAAGTAAATAAATAAATTTTTTTAATTACTTGCTTAAAATAAAATAAAAGTCAAATATATACAGATATTGGTAAAACTTTAAATCCATTCCCTAAACCAGTGGAGAAAAAATACATTCCATTTTAATTAAAGAATTACAGATGCCCTACTATGTGCTCATGCAGATTCCTGGTTGTACAAAAAAAATACCCAAGAAATGATTATTGATTGAAAATCCAACATTCTGTAAGAAGAGAGGGAAGAACAGAAGGAACAAAACTGATCTCTGTTATTAAATGTTCCAATGACTCTTCGTTTTCCACAGCACAAAGTATAATTTTATCAGCACAGCACTACAATCTTCACCATTTTTTCTAGGGCCTCATCCTCAAATCTCAATCATTCTTTCCTTCAATAGTTTTTAAACAACTATTTACTGAGCATGTACTCTCTGCCGGGCTCCTTGTTAAGTGCTGGGAATACTACAAGGGCAAGGGGAGTGAGAGAATTCCTAACAGCAGAGCGATTAGGCTCTAGCAGGCGCTACAAACAGCCACCTAAACTAATGGTTAATTGCGTATACTGTGTCGTTGGGTCAGGGACGACAAAGGATATTGCGGGATGCCACGAGGGCATATGACAGAGACCTAACCTGAGGGATAGAAAAATTGTTCCTACAGAAGTGCCATTTAAGCTAAGATCTGAAAAACAAGAGATTATCCAGGCAAAGCTGTAGGGACACGAAGAGGGGCAGGTGATGGTACGCGTGAAGGCTCTGAGGGGGATGGGGCCTGACACACGAGAGGAAGAGAAAGGAAGTGGCTAGAGATGGGGCTACAGGAGTAGGTGAGGGCCCAGACTAGAGAATACTTGTAACCAACTTAGTACCTTATTTTAAGAGCAACGTGAAACCATTGACGTATTTGAAGCAGTACGTGTGAAATATTCTCAAGTGTGCTTTTTACAAAATCATTCTGGCTGCTGTATGAAGAAAAAACTGACAGGGACAGGAACAAAAGCTAGGCTATTATTGTTAGAAGCTTATTGCAGTGGCTTAGGATAGAAAAGATGATAGGAGATAAAGGAAGAAAGGAATAAAAGGAGGGAGTGTGAGAGAAAAGGAGAAAGGAAAGAGAGAGAAGAAGAAAGTAAACTCTTAAGAAAGTAAACTCTTAACTTCAAATGTCAAATAACAATAAAGAAAAAATATTTTCTATCATATTAGGCAAAGAACTAATTCCCTCCACATATACAGAACCTCTACAAATCAATAAAAGACTGACAACTCAATTTTTAAAATGAACAATGAACGGTTTATAAAAAAGAAAATACAAATATTATAAAAATGATATAAAAACATGTTCATAATTAGAGATTTAAAGTTAAAATAATAACATTCTGAGATATTTTTCATTTATGATATTAGTAACATTGAGTAACATTAGTAACATCGAATGTCAGTTTGAGAGTTTAAGAAGTGTCGCATGACAAAATTGTTAAATAGGGTTTTTACTCAAAATGTTACATACTGTTTGCAGAAATTCACATTCCACTCTCACATAAAAGACATTTAAAAACACTTCAGTAAAGAAATTACATTTAATTTGGCTTAAGCCAGTGCTGCAGGCTGAGTCTTCAGAGAGCAAACTCTCTGTGGAGATTTGTATGTTTAGGAAGCTTACTGGGGACTGGCCGTCTTCCGAGAGCTAGAACTGAAAACAGGAGGTGCTGCTACAGAACTTCACTCTCTTGCGGTGGGATGCTAGGACCCCAGAAGAGCAAATGTCTGAGGGTGGCACTTAACCCTCAGATGCAAGAAAGGCATAATAACCACGCTGGCCAGCAAGGACAGAATGGCCTGACGGAGAGACCAATGGAGATGGCAAATAAAACACAGGGTTCCTAGGGGGAAGCACATGGACGGCCAACAAGGATAACCCTTAATTTACAGAGTCAAAGGAGATCATAAATGGATGCGCCAAAGGCTGCAGTCAGACCTCCAATAGGGAAGTCATGATCCTTTGCCTAGTCTCCAGACCCAAGGCAATTCTCAGACTCAGAACTCACTCACTTAAGCAGAGGCTGGGATTACATTAGAAAGCATTGCAAAAGACCATGGAAAATGTATGTAATAATTCCCCAATCTTTCCCCCAGGGAACTGTAGCAATTCACTCAGTTCATGATATACTGGAGAAAGAGAATACCCAGATCTTTTGAGGGCTGTTGTACACAGGGTCTGAATTGATGCTGATATTTGGTGTCATTATGGAAATGAGATAATAAAGGGAGTCCTGGCCAAGTCTGTCTCATGGTTTTCATTCACATGAGACAGACAAAAACATTAATTCATTGTCTTGACGTAGGGCTATAAACTCCTGCTCCCTGTCATAATGAAGGCACCTGGACCATCTGGACATTCTATAGAGCATCACATTAATTCCCTATATTGATGATATCATATAAATCAGAGCTGATTAGCAGGAAGTAGTTAGTATTCTGAGTGGCATGGTGAAACTAATGTGCTCCAGAGGGCAGAAGATAACACTTGCAAAGATTCAAGGGCCTCACTGATCTGGGTCATGTTCAACCATCCTTTTCAAATTAAAGAGCAAGTTGTTCACCTTGCACATCTTACTATGAAAGAAGAATCACAACACTAGGTAAGCCAATTTGGCATTTTAATGTAGCATATTCTGTTTCGAATATAGCACCAACCTATTTATTGGGTGATAAGAAAGACTGCTAGATTACAGGTGGTCCCAGAGCAAAAGAAGTAAAAAATAAAAAGGTCTTTATTGAATGTCCAAGCTGTGGTATAAGCAGTTCTTCAATTTGGGCCAGATGACATAGAAAATCTCATGGCAGAATTTCTGGCAAGCCCCTGTGGGGGACAGAGTCTTGGGCTTCTGGACTAAGAGTAAATCATCTGTAGCAGAGAATTAGGCACCATTTACAAACAGTTTCTGGCATGTTCCTGGGCTCTGGTGGAATCTGAGCATCTGATCACGGAACATGAAGTTGTAACTGCAGATGGTAAGCTGGATAGGGTCAGACCTATCCCATTGTGTCATTAGGCTAGGCTGGCTGAGATAGGTATGGAGCCCCTCAAAGCAGGACTTGCCAACCAACAGTGGGAAGTACAAACAGCTTCCAACTATCTGCTCCTTCAGGGTCTGCCTCAGCAGCAGAGAGACACTAAACCCAAGGTTATACCATTCCCAGTGCCCACACCTGGTGGCTGAGAGATACAAGGGAGCCAACACCTGGCTCTTGCAGCCTGTTGCAGGACACCCCAACAGACACTATTTGCTGCAGAGCTCCCAACCAGGTCAGCCCAGGCCTTGGGGGACTGGGTGGAAGTTTGACTTCCTCCTCTGCCCAGTCTTGCTTCCTTCCACTTCCTTTCACAAATGCAGATTCTTTAAAAGCATCTTGCACCCCAAATTTTTCCTAAGTCTACTTCCAGAGAACCAATTCTGAAAATATTTATAAAATGGAAGTGATTTATCTATCAGGTAAATAGATAAATTTACCCAATAAACTTATATAAGAAAAGGCCCAAGAAAGCTGCACAAACACGTGGCCCAGATTCCCATGTCATTCCACTGCTGTACCACGGCCTCTTCCTCAGCTCACCTAAGTGGGGCTTGAGTGGGGGTGGGTTTCCCTGTGACCAGCTAGTGAAGAACAAAAACTAAACTTAATTCACAGGTGGGTCAGCTCAGTATGTTGGTGCAAGCTGATAGAAGATGGTCGCTGGTCTACAGTGCTGCTCGAGTTGATTCTAAAAGACAGCAGTGAGAGGAAACCCACTCAAGAGGTAGAGCTCTAGGCAGTACATCTAGCCATCCATTTTGCGTGGACAGAGGAGTGACCAAGGTAAGAGCATAAGAACACACACAGTCTGTGTGAGGCAAATTGCTAAGCTGGTTGATCAGAGGCTCCCTCTAACCAAAGCTGCTCTAGCTGCTATCACTGTAGACTGTCCAATATGTTAGCAACAGAGACAAATCTAAGCCTCCAATATAGAATCATCCCTCATAGACACCAACCAGCCTATTGATGTGACATTGATAAAAGGGCAATGATTTACTTTGATCAGGATTGACAAGTATTCCTGTTATGGGTTGAGATCTCTTATAAAATTGTTTGAAATCAGGTCAAGGGTCCAGATTTATGGCAAAGGAGGTTTACTGGTAAGCTCACGACAATAAATCCACTGGTCTAACACATACCTCACCATCCAAAGCTGCTGAGCTGATAGAACCGTGGAATGGCTTCTTGAAGATACAGCTAAGGGCCAGTTTGGAGATGACACCCTGTGAGGAAAGAATACTATCCTTCAGGACATAATAAATATACTCATTAAACCAATACCCTTTATTTGGTGCTGTGTCTCCAAAAGACAGAATATGGGAACAAAGATCCTGTTCATGGTCATTCCAGTAACACACTTTAGGAATTTTTGCTTCCTATCCTTGAATCTTTAGGACCTGTGGGTTTAGACATCCTGACTCTCAATAGGTACTGTCCCCTTTTCCAGGGGATACACTGAGTCCCACTGAACTTAAAGCTATAGTGGCTGCCTGGTCACTCTGTATTCCTTGTTCTAGTAGGCTAGCAAAAAGAAGTTAATATAACGGCAGATATAATAACCCTTGTCATCATGAGGATAAAGGACTATTGCTACATAGTGAAGGCAAGTAGAATTATGACTGATACTCAGATAATCCGCAGGGCATCTCTTAGTATTACTATGCCAGTTTCAACTCTACATGGGTAAATTCAGGAGCTCTGGACTGATAAAGACATGGTAACCAGGGGCCTAGATTTCTCAGGATTGAGAGTCTTGATCACTCTAGCAGGCAGGCTACCTAGAACTGGAGAAGTGCTAACCCGCGGGGAGAGAAGACAGAAGGGAAGGTAAAAGCAGAAGATAATGAGTATCCGTTATGATCTCAGGATCCACTGTAGCAAAAGGGGCTGTAGTTTTTCCTACTAATCCTCCTCTTTGCTTTTCCAGAAATTGGGACCACCAATTATGTGGAAGCAACACTTTTACAGAATGACCTTAATGTGAGAAGCAAGTGGATTTCATCACTGCAAGGAGAGGATTGTATCAGATACTATTGATACCTACCCAGATCCCTTTACTCCATTGATGCCCCCACCCCTCAGCTGTTCTAATTGCTGTTACTGGCTCACATTTCCCCTTTCCCATGAAAATTGCCCTTTGGCAACAGGAGCTCCTTCCCCCTAGGATGTTAGGTACTCCAGAAACCCCAGCTGCAGCCAATCCACAGCTAATGACTGCCTGATATGGGAATACAAAAGGCTGGACTCCTTTCCTCAAGGTAGGACTAAACTTTTGGTGCAAATAATACTCCCCATAGGATCAGGTCGAAGCTGGACTTCAGCTGAGAGCACATTCTGGCTTAGCTTTTTTCCCTTCTCCTATCCTGATTCCATCACCCCCTTTCTCCTGAGAGTGTTCTCATAATAAATCACTTGCCTATGAATCCCCATCTTAGGTTCTGCTTCTAGGGAACCCAAACCAAGTCACTGCACCTCAGTTTCCTCATCTATTCCTACCATTATTGTCCCTTTGTTACAGAGAAGGAAATTGAGGTGTAATCATAAAATCCTTTTAAAAATGCTTAGAACATGCCTGACACATTAAATGTTCAAGAAGTGTTAGCTATTACTCATACTCTGCAAACTTTTTGAAAAAAAACAATATGCAGTTGCAAAACTTAGCTTGCTCCATTTTGACAAATTAGTCATAATCCCTATTAGGATCAAAGAAAGAAATTATCTATCTTATTGTTTTCTTCTAAAGAGAGATTTAACAATCGCTCATGTGCAGTCCTCTACACCGTGCGATAGATCTACCCCCAAGTACCAGCTATGATACTTGTGTCTCATTTATCTGACATGCATTTCTATGTAAGGGACCCTATCAAGGGCAAAGCTTCCTCCTGATTTACAAACTTTCAACAAGCTCCATTTTGTCTTAAATACTTTGTTTAGGTATATATGTATACTAATCTAGAAATGAGATAAGCACAAAGCGAGAAAAATAATAAGGCAAATAACTTTCCAAAATGTTGTCTACCTAACCCTAAGAAATAAATCTCAGTACTTTAATAGGATTACCTTTGAAACTGTACTTCAAAATTAAATTTATCCTTCCCTCAAGAGGCTAAGGTTTAATGCCCATTTATTGAACACTCATGACAAATCTATCATGTATCTAACCTGTGTCATAAACTGTTACAAATCAGAGTAGCTTGTGTACGATTCTGTGGATCAACAGTTTGTGCTGGGTTCAACTGGTGGTTCTTCACTGGTCTCGCATGGAATTACCCTACAGCTACAGGAATGGATAGGCTTGACTGGCGTCCTAATTTATTTGAGCTGCTATAACAAAGCATTATAGGCTGGGTGACTTGAACAGCATATATTTCTCATAGTTCTGAAGGCTGTAAGTCCAAGATCAAGACACCTGCAGATATGGTATCTGGTGAGAGCTTACTTCCTGATTCATGGATGGGCTGTCTTCTCACTGTGTCCTCACACAGCAGAAGAGGCAAGGGATCTCTCTGAACCAGGGTGCCAATCCCATTCATGAGGGTTCCACCCTCACGACCTAATCACCTCCTAAAGGCCCCACCTCCAAATACCATTATACTGTATTGGGTATTAGGATTTAACATATGAATTGGGGGGGGGGGGGCACATAAAATTTGATCTATAGCAACTGGGCTGGTTGGGCTAGCATGGCCTCCCTCCATGTCTGATGACTGGTATGGGCTACTGGGCCTTTCTCTACCTGGTCTCTCATTCTCAAGAAGCCTTCTTCACATGGAAGTCAAGAAGTTTCAAGAAGATAAAAACAAAAACTCATGGCCTCTTGTTGCCTAAGCACAGAAGCACAACAACATCATTTCAACTGCATTTTATTAGTCAAAGTTCAAAATCCAATGGGAGTTGGTTAGGCGGATGGAATGCGAAAATGGACTTCATCTCTTGCAAGAAAGGGCAAGTCATGCTACAAAAGGGCAAGACGACAGGGATGGGATGAATTTGTTTGGCTATCTTTACAAACAATCATTCACCCTAGGCTCTATGCAGCCATTTTATACATATTCACTATGTTATTTTCCCTCATAGTAATGGTGTAGGGAAAAGATCTTCAGTCCCACTTCACAAATACAGAAATTCTGGATCAGGTTTGGGTTCTCATTTTTGTTTCTGGATTATTTTATTAGAATCTCCTCTAGCCTACCCATATGTTACAATAAAATTTACCACTTTTTACATTAATCACTCTGAAAGTAGAAAGCAGACTAATAAATAGAGCTTTGTGAACAAAGAAAGATGTAGCACTAATTACACATCATCTCATTTCACCATCTGTGGTCCAGGGTGAAAATATTCTCAAAGTCCGAGCCTTCTGTTATCAGGATGTATGGCTGATGGAATTGAGGACTGATAACTACCAGACCACGACTGGGCTGGGCTGAGTCCAGTGCCAAGGCTCCAGTTCTAGGCAGCATCAAAAGAATAAGATTGATCTTGGTGTCATGTAGATTAGTGTTTTTCAGATTAAAGTTCATGACATACAAATAATGAACTCAATTTAGGGAGCTACCGCTAGTATTTCTTAAATGAAATGAATAAATTACAATAGAATAGAAACTATCTGTAATGTCACCACAGCACCCACAGCCTATGACTAGAGCTCAAATATTTAATTATGTGGCCAGTCCAATTAGCTCTTGCCAACCAGAAAAGACTAGCTCTTCACTAGTCCCTTTTGCTCCATCTGTTAGATTAGCTACAGAGATTCAATGCTTATTGGATTACATCCTTCTAAAACCCAATTTTTGGAGTGGGGTCCTGATGATATATTGGCTTATTTGGTTAATAGTATTTATTTGGCTACAATCTTACTTACTAAGCTGAGCCAAATTCAACTAATATTAGAAACAAAGCCTTCTTGAAGCCAGTGCAACATTACCTAATGCTTTTTAAATCACATCAAAGTCAATAACTAATCTCAAACTTAGTGATGAGGTTTATACTAAATTCTTATCTTAAGGAAAATAATCAAAATGTTTTGTTTCAAATTCCTGTACAGACGCTAAAACCAACTTTCCTTTTTCTTTACCTTTCAAGATGAAATAATCTCATAGAACATTGAAAAAAAATGTGCTATTCAAGGAAAGAACTAGGGAGTTCCTCAGTCTCTTCTACCATATAAAGAGATATAGATACAGAATAACACTCCTCTTCCCTGGAGTTTGCACTTCTGGCAATCTCAGTTACTTTGAGAAAACTAGACTCTGGATATAAGTGTAAAAGGCTCTGAGTAATTCCTAGAGCGCCAAAATAAAAGTCACAAAATCTACGTGCTAAGACCCTTTCAGTTTATTAAATAATTTTTACCTATTTTATATTTTTATTGATTTTCCAGTCACAGCACACTTAAGGCAGAAAATTAGTAAAAGAAGTTGCAGTTATAGATAAGCATAGTGATAGCAACAGAAATCGTAGCTAACAACCCACTAAGTTGAGAGAGAGGAAAACTGTCAAAACTCTGATAAGAGGACACCAAAAGCATAGCAGTGTATGGTCATTTAGGATAAGCACCAACGTAGCTTTACACATATAGCCTACATACATACCATCATGAATGATTCTCACAAACATAATAATAATCGAAAGGAACCAGACCAAAATAAACATATATTCTGAGCGATGCCACTTATTTAAAATTCAAAAATAAGCAAAACAGATCTGTGGTGTTAGGAATTCAGGCCACTGGTTACCTTTGAGATGGAATCAGTCAGTGGGAGAGCATAAATTCGATGGCAGTGGGGGCGGGGGTGCTTCTGAATTACTGGTAATATTCTTGATCTGGGTAATATTTTCACGTTGTGAAAATTCATAGGCCTGTACGCTTATATTTTATATGTTTTTCTTTATGTATACGGTATGCAATAAACTATAAAATAGGTGATTATGTAAAAGTAAGTTAAAAATGTGACTATGCGTCTTATCTCTGTGGTAATCGTATTATAGAGCATAAAACTGGAGGTTGTGTTGGTTCAGGTTCCACAAAAAGCAGTTGCCAAGACAAGATTAAATATGTAAGGATTTTATTCAGGGAAATGCTTGTGTGGGAGACATTGAGAAGAGAGCCAGTAAGGCTGAGAGAGCCATACCCACCATGCAACTCTGACTTGAGTGAAGAGGAAAGGAGGTTGGGTAGAAGTGTCCTACACTGCAGTGTAGCCTAAGGAAGGTTCAACAAGGCCACTGGGGAGACCCGTGACACCCCGGAATGTGCCTGGCCTTAATATCCCTGCGATGTTCAGTCATTGGCAAATGCAGCAAAGAATTTCAAGCACAGAAGCTGACCCTTTGGTCAATCAGGCTCTTTGTGTTGGATGCATGTAATGCATATTCTTATGGCCACTACCAACACTTTGGCAAGGTATTATCTTTTTTTTATTCAAATAGAATTTTTTAAGTTTCTAAATTTTTATTCACTTTTTAAAATTTACATATAGTAAAATTAACCCATTTTTAGGGACAGTTCTACAAGCTGTGACAAATGCATACAGTCATATAGCCACAACCACTGTTAAGAAATTTATCAGTTCCCTCACCCTAAAAGTTCCCTCATGATACAACTTTAAAGTGACCCTCTCATCCTATCCCCAGGCTCTGGCAACAACTAATCTGTTTTCTGTCCCTATAGTTTTTCGCTTTCTAGGCTATAAGTGAAACCACATTATGTAGTCTGTTGAGTCTTAATGCACTTGAAACTAATTCGTATTCTTACATGCATCAGTACTCTTTCTTTTATTTCTTTTTTTACATTTTTTTTATTTCTGAGCAGTATTCCACTGCACTGATGTACAACAATTTTTATCCATCCATCAGTTGTGAATATTTAGTTTATTTCCCGTTTGGGGGCAATTATGGATAAAGCCACTGTAAGTATTTGCATATGTGTTTTTGTACAGACAGAAGTTTTCTTCTCACTTGGGTAAAACCTAGAAGTACAATTGCAGGGTCACGTGGTAAGTGCATGTTTAACATTAAAGGAACTGTCAAACAGTTTTCCAAGTGGCTATACCATTTTTACATTTCCATGCACAATGTTGTTCCACATTCTTATTATCACTTGGTATTTGTTGGGCTTTTTTGTTTTTTGTGTTTTGTTTTACCAATTCTAATAGGGGTGTAGTACTATCTCATCTTAGATTCAATTTATATTGCTCAGGTGACTAATGATGTGGAGCACCTTCTCATGTGTTTAGTTCCTATTCATATATCTTTGGTGAATGTCTGCTTAAATCTTTTCAAGTATTGTATATTTTAATCCATGGGAAAAAATATGCATTCTAGCCCCCAAATTTCTATGTCCAAACATTTTCTGAGGCTCAAGTGTTTATTTTTCTATGAGAATAAAAACAAAATCTTTAAGGGAGATCCCCTCAACTCTCTTTAAAATATAAACTTGTTGATCAGAAACAAATAGACTGCTGGCTATTTCCCTAGCAAAGATGAGTTTATTTGGAATCAACAAAGAATTGCAATTTGGGGTCTGCAACCATGGCAAGCTACATGCAAGTCCCTGCACTACAAGGAAAGAAGAATGTTTTTATAAGGAGGAAGAGGAAGTTGGGAAGGCTATAGTAAACAAAGCATCCATGGTTTTTCATTAGCTGACTCCTTGCCAAGAAAGAAGAGTCCTTCTTTTTCCTTTTGGGCTCTGCTATCATTGCAGAGTGTGAGTGCTCCCTCTTTTGGTATCCCAACTCTATTTAATTAAGGTTTCTGTTTATTAATTTTTATATTTCCCTCTTTTGGCCAAGATCTTCCTCTGAACGCAATGCTGATCAAGAGTTAGGTTTTCTAGTTTCAGCAGCTTTTTCCTTCGGTGTCAGGAAAGACCTTTCCTGGGTGTTGTGTCTCACGCTGGAGGGAAAGTGCATAAATTGGAAACCTATTAACATCACATTCAAGTAGCAATGAGGGGTAGGAGGCAGAACTCTCAGGTACTTTTGTATCGCATACGTTATCAAGATCATAGACACTGGCAATCATCTGAAGCATTATGTCATCGTCAAAGATTTGGTAACAAAACTTCCAACAGGCCTTGTTAGGATGTTTTGGGAATGCTGTCTCATCAGCGTTGTCTACTTCAATCCCAAGAAATCTTTATTTTCGCGTAACCAGATAATGTGTAGGTTCAGACAGGATTTGACGCTTTCTTCAGGTGTGTCACACGGATCCAAGAGTCTATTCCTTGGAGTCTGTCAGCACAAGAGTTGGTTAGCAGTACCTGATTGGGCCTTTCCAGTGAGGCTGAAGAGAGTTCTTCTGGAATTGTCTTTTCCAATGGGTGAAGTCTCCAGGTTGCAAGGTGTGATGCTTAGGGTCTTTGTCTCCCAAAACACACTGAAAAGATTACTCTACCAAAGCATGGTTATTTTTAATAGAAAAAATCAGGCCTTGCAATATTGGAGTATCTCTCCTTTCATCAGTTGTAAGTCAAAAGAAGAAGGAGTCAGATACATTGGGCATCCAGTGACTATCTCAAAGGAAGAGAGCCAAAAGGGGACTGTTGGCTTATGAGAACCAAAAGGGGTGGATCTGAGATTTAGAGGGACCAATGGCAATGTTTTTGGCCACATTATTTGCAGGGCCTCTATAAATTTTGCCAGTGGAGTCTCAATAATGCTATTAGTGCATTTGACTAAACCAGAGGTTTGAGGGTGGTAAGCACTGTGAAAGTGTTGTAAAACAAGCCAAACAGCACAGACTTGTTGAAGCACTGGGCCAGTAACATGGGTCCCTCAATTACCATGAAGTTTGAGAGGAGCTCTCCAGGTAGGGGTAATCCTTCCCAAAAGGATTTTAGCCATTGAAGAAGCAGGAGCAGGCTGTCTGCAAGGGAAGTCTTCAGTCCAGTGTGAAACAAACAGACTATGACTAAAGCATATTTATATCCATTAGATATAAGAATCCATTTGCCAGACCTTGAATGGTCCATTTAGTTAGAAATGCACATGAGGAAGGACCGTGGTTTTTAAACATAAAATCAGCCAGAGTCCTCTAGGGGTGGGAGCGCCCTCAACTGAGATCCCATTTCCTAGAGGTTTTTCCTCTAGAGTAAAGAACAATTTTCAAAAGCTCAAACAGTTTATAGCACAATGGTTCACTAGCTCAATTCAAATGGTTTTCAAGCCAATTGCAGCCAGTCTTGAGGCAGCTTGGTCCTGGAGGGTCCAGGCGGAAGGCTTTTTTTAGCCAGTCTCCAGAAGAGAGACGTCTTCCAAAAGAATAGGCTAAAAAGCCTGACACCATTTCAGAAAAACAACCCCTGTTCCTAAAGGAATGTATGTGTTCTTTGAGCTATAAATTCCATAGCTAATAATTTATCATAAGGGAATAATTAAGGATATACATAAAAATATATTTGTACACATATACATGCCAACACACACGTACATTCAATGCAGTGTTGTCTGTGATACAAGAACGTTGAATGTAATCTAACTTCAACAATATGGAATTGTTAAAATAAAATATAATATGTCCATATAATGGAGTATCATGTGGTCATTTAAAATGATGTTTCAGATATGGATCTATAGATATAAAAAAATTCATGATATATCACTATAAGAAAAAGGCAGATCACAAAAGATATTATTGTATGTTCCTATTTGTTTTAGTATATGTGTGCCTATAAGTGCACATTTGAAAATACTTACACAAAGAGTTAGCATTGGTTATCTCTGGGTAAAGGTAATAACTAATGTTTTCCTCTCTGTATTTCTGATTTCCTGTAATGAGTATTGCTTTAGAAATGGGGAAGGGGGAGGGAGTAAAAGCAAAGCATTGCAGAGAAATAAAAACATCATACTTAATTATTAATAGTGATGGATGAATCATCAAGAAAAAGTTTAAATGTGTTTGGTATACTTACTAAAGAAGGCAGATTCATATTAAATATTAAACTATTCTATTTAGTTGAGTAAGTTTCATTTGTATAGAGAAAGCTCATTCCTATGAAGAAAAAGGAGATATGCATTTGTGTGTGCATATTTGTATGCATATGCCATGAAAGTGTGCGTGCCTGTCTGTGTATTCTACAAAGTAAACCTGGGACTCCCTAGCCTTTCTCACTTAGTCATAGAGAATATCTGACACAGAAGGCAATGTTCTGATTCACCCCAAAGCCTGTACCGGAATTGCTAAAATATCTTTATTCCTATTTTGCTACAAGCGTTGAGTTCACAGAGGAACTCACACTTCAACAGTTTCCCTCAGTTTGGGTTAAGGAGACCTACTTTCGCATTACATAGTTACAGAAACCACGTGAACCTTTTAGCCACAAAGCATGTATCCCAAAGACATGATATTTCACTATAGAAACTGCAGGCTTCAAACTGTGGCTTTCAAAGCTCATATGGTTGTGTGGATTTCTTTTCACTTAAAGCTAGAAAGATGATTCCCAGAGGACTTTAGCTTCTTTATCTTTTTTTAAAAACCTCAGCCTTACTGACACCCAGAATACAAGCATTTCCTTAAACAGAAGGTAGTTTCCAAGTCATTCAAAAACACTGTACTTTTCAAAGCAGTCTCAATGAAGGTCACAGTAATCTGATACGCCATGAAGCTCTAGTGATTTAGAAAACATGGACCAAGGTGTCAATCAGATCAGACACACCACCCACACTGAGGACAAAGAAAAAGACATACAAGCAGCATATTCTAGGATGATTCTGGTTCCCTCTCTTGCCCCCATGGAAGGCTCTCCTGCTTAGCTTTCTGGTATTTTGTTAATGAATAGAACAGTAGTAAATTCCACTAGAAGCTTGAAAACATTTTTATTTCATTCTAGGAACACAAAAGGAGGTCTCCTTGTGAGTTACTAAAGTATGGAGACAAGAATCAAACAAGCTCAGCAAAAATTTTCACATTCCCCAGGAAATGATGATGGAAACCAAATCAGTCTCTGATTCTTCCAGAACAAATAAAACTAATGCTTTGTTTTTCCATTTTACCCTTGATCAGTAGATCACCAAAAGCAGAAGCATCTGTGGTATTTTTCAAATAAAATGACAGCTAGCTAGAGTAAGGAGTGCTAACAGATACATTTGTTCTAATTTGAGTCAAATATGGTAGAACTTGCTACAGTAATAACCCATATAATGTCATTTTTAAGTTCATCCAAATTCTTAAAATATTTCAATCTCTTTCATAGTAACTTTTCTTTACATTTTTATTATAAAAATTTTAATCTATTAGAAATATATGTATATAATCAATTTAACCCTCACAACCGCTTCTATGTCAAAGAAAGAAAACTAAAGTACTTGGAGGTTCATTAGCTGCCCTAAGGTCACACATAATTAACAGGTGTTAATTAACACCTCTTTGTTGCATCTGCTTTAAATCTTTTGTTCTTTTTAGAAATAAAATATTACACACATAGCGGAAGTCCCTGTGTTATTTCTCAGTGATTCTATTCCTCCTTACATCCCAGAAGCAATCACTATTCTAAAGATATGTTTCTCTGTTACATTATTGTACTTTTATTATACACATATGTATTCATAAACAATATATGGGATTGTTTTCTGTGTATCATTCTGCATTTGCTTTTTTTACTCTACTTTTTGTGATACAGCCACTTTAAATCATAAAAATCTAATGCACTCATTTAACTGCATTATAGTAGCCCATTATATGAATATACCACAATCTAATTATGCTTTCTCCTACTGACAGATACTTAGGATGTTTCGATTTGTTTAATACTAAAAACAATACCACTGAGCAGACTTCTCGTTTTCAGTCAGTTCTTCCGAGGAGCTTGGAAGTTGGCAGTCCACCCTAACAACAAGTAAGAAGTTGAAAATCAACAACTCTTCTGAGAGCCATCAAAGAAGTGCGGTCCCAGGGCAAACTGCTGCCCCCAAAACTGGAGAAACACATGCAGAGAATTACAATTTACCAGAGCAGAAACCATGAGCAGAAACCTTCATCAGAACCCCGTGCTGGGGCAGGAAAACCTGAAATGTAATTGAAGGACTGCTGGAGGCTCAGTGTGGACGAGCCCAAGAGTTAAAAATGCCAGGGGGCCTCATCCTCAGCTTCCCCACACTTTTTGTGAGTTTTACCATCAGGACCTCTACCAAGTTCTCACAGTGAAGACTGAAGAAGAAAAAACCTTTGTGCTTTTTGCATGGGGCAGAAGAAAAGCAACCATTTTTATATCACTAGAGCATTCTGTTCTTAACAAAGTTTGCCCTCAAGAAACTATTTTACAAGACCCTAAACTACTGGGGTTTTATCAAAGCCTAATCAACTTGGGGGAAAGGAACTCCAGGCATACAACCTCAACTCCAGGCCCTCTAGCCATCCTGTCTCCCCTAAGGCAAGGGGAAAAAACTGAGAAGCACTTGTGAAGTTCACAGACCAGGGGTGCAGACTCACTAGATGACTGAGACCAAGTCATAGGATTATAGAACACTTCCCCTCCTCTGACACCCTACCACCACAGTGCTAAAAGTTCCTTTCACTCCATACATCATATCTGGCTTTTAACAAAGAAATTACAAGGCGTACTACACGGCAAAAAACACAGTTTGAAGAGAACAAACTAGAATCAGAACCAGATTCAGAGATGGCAGGAAAATTGGAATTATCAGACCATGAATTTAAAACAACTATGATTAATGTGGTAAGAGCTCTCATGGAAAAAGTAGACCACAGGCAAGAACAGATAGGCAATATAAGCAGAGATGGAAATTCTAAGAAAATATCAAAAAGGAGTGCTAGAAATCAGAAACATTGTAACGAAAAATAATGTCTTCACTAGGCTTATTAGTAGACTAGACACAGCTGAAAAAAGAATCTCCCAGCTTGAGGACAGTGAAAACTGTAAAGCCAAAATAAAAAGACTGAAAAAAACAGAACAGAATATCCAATTACTGTGGGACGACTACAGAAGATGTAACACACACAATGGAATACCAGAAAAAGAACAAAGAGAGAGGGGAACGAAAGCAATATTTGAAGCAATAATAACTGAGAATTTCCCCAAATTAATGTCTGACACCAAAGCACAGATCCAAGAAGCTCAGAAAATACCAAGCAAGAATAAGGATGCAGATGTAGAGAATGGACTGGAGGACACGGGGTTGGGGGGGGCGGGGGGCGAAGGGGAAGCTGGGAAGAAGTGAGAGAGTAGCACAGACATATATACACTATCAACTGTAAAATAGATAGCTAGTGGGAAGTTGCTGTATAACAAAGAGAGATCAACTCGATGATGGGTGATGCCTTAGAGGGCCAGGACAGGGAGGGTGGGGGAGGTCACTGGAGGGAGGGGATATGGGGATATGTGTATAAATACAGCTGATTGACTTTGGTGTACCTCAAAAACAGGTACAAGAGTGTAAAGCAATTATATTCCAATAAAGAGCCTAAAAAACAAAACAAACAAACAAAAAAAAAACCTACACCCAGGCATATCATATTCAAAGTGTAGAAAAATCAAAGATAAAGAAAAAAATCTTGGGATTTCCCTCGTGGTACAGTGGTTAAGACTCCATGCTCCCAATGCAGGAGGCCCAGGTTCAATCCATGGTCAAGGAACTAGATGCCACATACCGCAACGAAGAGCCCGCATGCTGCAACTAAGACCCAGCACAGCTAAATAAGTAATTTTTTTGAAAAAAGAAAAACAAAACTTGCTATATGTCAATTATATCTCACATTTTTTAAAAAAAGAAAAGGAAAAGAAAAAATATTGAAAGAAGCCAGAGGCAAAAACACCTCACCTATAGAGAAGCAAAGGAGCAAAGATCTGACTTCTCTTCAGAAACCAGGCAAGCAAGAAGAAAGGGGAGTGAAATATTTCAAGTATTGAGAGGAGAAAAAACAAAAACAAAAACCCCCAAAATAGAATTCTGTATCCTCTGGAATTATCCTTCAAAAGTAAAGGAGAAATGAAGACTTCCTCAGACAAACAAAAATTAAGGGAATTTGTTGCTGGTAGATCTGCTTTGCAAGAAATTTTAAAAGAAGTTCTTCAGAGAGAAGGAAAATAATATAAGGTCAGAAACTCAGATCTACATAAAGAAAGGAAGACGATTAGAGAGAATGAATGAGTTAAGGTATATAAAAACTTTTACTTTTCTTATCCTGAGTTGATCTACCTCCAGAAACAGAATCAGTGGAATGTGTGTGTGTATATATATATATATAATGAGGAATTGGCTCATGCAGTTATGGAGGCTGAGAAATCCCAAGATCTATTATCTATAAGCTGGAGACTCAGGAGAACCAGTGGTGTAATTCAGGCTGAGTCCTTAAGGCCAGAGAATTTAGGGAAGCTACTTGTGTAAATCCCAGTCAAAGGCAGAAGAAAATATGATGAGTTGAGCCCAATCAGGGAGGTAGGGATAAAAGGGGTGAATTCATCTTTCCTCTGCTTTTTGTTCAGTGCAAGCACTCAATGGATTGGATGGTGCCCACTCACATTGGGGAGGGCAATTACTTTATTGAGCCGCCAATGCAAATGTTAATCTCACCCAGAAACACCCTCACAGACACACTCAGAAAAAATATTTAATCTGGCCACCTCTTGGCCAATGAAGCTGACACAAAATTAACCATCATGCTTGGTTACTATGAAGTACCTGCAGGACCTATGAAGTGGTACAGTGTTATTTGGATTGGTTTTCAATCCAACCAGTTGGATTGGTTATTTGGATTGTATTGCAAATCCTAGAGCAACCACTAAAAAAAATAAAAACATGGTAGCGATGCCAATTTCACAGATGCCATGGGTACTAATTGCCAAATGCTTTAGAAATTCTAAGATAAAATATTTAAGAATTACATTACCTAACATATCCAATAAAATTTTTATTTTAAAAAAATGCTCCTGTGAACATGATTGCACAGTCCTCCCTGAGCAGATGGGGATGGAACTGCTGAGTCACAGGGTCTTCAGGGGCATCTTCCACTCTGCTAGGCAATACCACATTATCCCCAAAGTGGTTGTACCAATTCACACTCCACCAGCAGTTCTTACTATTGTTCTCCATCCTCGCTGATACTTCTTACTGTCAACCTTTTAAATTGGGGGGTGTGAAATGATATACCTCATTTTAATTTGCCTTCTCATTATTATTTATGTGGTTGATTGTCTTTTCATGTGTTAGCCTAAACTTCCTCTTCTATGAATTACCTGTTCATATCTTTGCTCATTTTTTCCATTAGTTTGTTTGTCTTTTTCTTACTGGTGTGTGAGAGTCCTTTATATGTCCTAGATAATAATCCTTTGTTGGTTCTATGTGCTATAAATAAATATCTCTTCTCAGTTTTTAGAACTCATCTTTTCCCTTATTTATGGTGCATGTTCAATTTTTATAACATAAACTGTCCTTATAAGTGGAAGTAAGATACTTGCAAAAACATGCTATGTAAAGCAGGCCTCTGAATTACTCTTCCCTGTGTTTACTGCTTTTGTTGCTGTTATTTGTTTTTCTCTAATAAATAGGATACGTACAAAGCACAAAATTCAAAATACACAAAATGATAAACATAAACAATAAATCTTCTTCCTTCCTCTGCTCCCCAAGACACTTTGTTCCTCTCCCCTAATGCCAGCACTAGTGCTAATTTTTTTGTATCTGTGAAGACAGACCATGTATTTACATTTATCAATATAGTCTGTTTTCCACAAAATGATAATATGCTACAACATTCTATTTTTGTAGTTTTCTTATAAAATATGTATTTTAGAAATACACAAATATTTGTATTTCTAGACCATCTAGGATATCAGTACAGTACATAGAGTGGCTTCCTTCTTTTTTAAACCTTCCTAGAATTAGAATGCCACATATATGGGAGAAACTGCAGCCTAGTAAGAATATACCAACTTGAGGGCCTCAGTTTGAGTCCCAGCTCCTCTGTCTATTAGGAGCAAGTTAGCTGTCCTCCCTGTGTCTCAGTTTCCCATTTTGTAAAAAGAGGATAATAATTATTCCTACCTCACATATTTCTTGTGAGAGTTAGATTGTATATGTAAAGTGCACACTATGGTGCTTGGCACACACTAAATATTCAAAAAAGCTCTTATTATCATCACAAACCATATTCTATTTAAATAACATTCTATTAAAGGGCATTTAGGTCACTCACAAATGTTTCCATTATACACAATACTATCATGAATATCTTTGTACACATTTATTTTGCTCACACTCATGTATGAGTATACTTTAGGACCAACACATAAAAAAAATACAGTAGGATCAAAGGCTATATGAATTTCTCAGTTAGCTAGATATTGCCAAGTTATCCTCCAAAGAGTTTGTATCAGATTACACTCTCACCAGTAATATAGGAGAGTAAGTTTCCCTATGTCTAGCTAACCATGTATTATCAAATAATGATAATTTTCTTTGCCAACTTAATATAGTGAAAATAAGTGGTATATCATTATTGCTGTATATTTGTCTTTACTTTGAGTGAAGGGTTTCATCTGTTTGAATCATTTTTATTTCCTTTTTTTGTAAAGTTTCCTCACTTTTCTGTTAGCCCATAGTCTTTTTTAAATTGATTTATAGGCTATTTTATATACTAAAGACAGTACTTTTATATAGTATATTTCAAATATTTTTCCAGTTTTATAATTTTTCTGTTTACATTATTTTTTATTTTTTTTATAAAAGTAAATTAAATCATTGTAGTGGATTTCAGAAGGGTTGTGTCATTTGTAGAAAGGCCTTCCAAACACCAGGTTTATAAACCATCTTGCATGATTCCTCTGCTACATAATCATTCTAATATTTTAATATTTATGCCTTTGACCTATGTGGATTTACGTGGGGTGGGGGGTAGATAGGGGTCTACTTTATGCTTTCCTTCAAAAAGCTATTCAATTGTCCCATGAGAATTTATTGAATAAAGCATCTTTTCTCTATTGATTTGAAATACCACTTTTACATTAAAATTCCATATGTATTTGAGTCTATTTCACAACTTTCTATTCTTTCTATTCATATACCAGTACTATACTTAAGTAATGTAGCTTTATTGTAGCATATACATATTAATGTGTGATTAGCAAGTTCTGCCTAAATCATCTCTTTCTCTTTTAGTGTAGTTAGAATTTTCCAAGCTATAGTTTCTTGATCATTTTTCCATATGAATTTCAGAGTAAACTTGTCTAGTTAAGACAAAACAAAACAAAAATTCTGTTAGTATCTTAGCTTAGATTTACAGATTAACTAAGGGAGAAATATCAGCTTTATAATATTAAATCTTCCTTTCCATGAACATGATATGTCTTAACACTTGTCCAACTCTTCTTTGTGTTCTTCAGTAATATTTTAATTTTTTCCATGTAGATCTTGTAAATTTTTGTTAATTTTATTTCTAGGTATTTCACCTTTTATCACTATTATAAATGAGCATTTTTCTATTGCATCTTCTAACTGGCTGTTGTTTATCTACTGTTCTTGGAGTCTTGTTTTCTTATCTCCAGATCTAATCCTCTATGAAATTTTTCTACCTCTGTAATCCATTGAAATCTTCTGAAGCTCTGGGCTGACCGACAAGTACTAATCAAAAGACAGTGCAAATGTCATCATGGTCATGAGGGTAATATATACCTCTTACTTATTTTATGAACTTAGAAAACAAATTTAAGCTAAAGAATGCTTTATTCAAGACCATCAGTGATTTCAGTGACTCATGTGTTTCCATAATATCATAATTTTTAAATTATATCTCAATTTACCATACTATGACATGAAACGGAAAAACTACTAGATCCTAGTTCAACTTTAATGTGATATATATCCTATTTACATAGTTTTTAGAATACCAAGAACAGTGGGCTCTCCCTAACATGACCTCCAATGAGTAATGCATGCCTTTACATAATCCCCTTCAGTGCAGAGGAAACTATGACCTGCTTCTTAGTCAATAGAATACAGCAAGGGTAATAGGATAATCACTCCCTGGTTAGGTTACATTATATGGTAAAATGAGAGTATAGTCACTCCTGTGATTGTGTTACATTATATAAGAATGTCTTCCAGACTGGAGCGAGAGATTCTCCTGCCGGCCTTGAAGAAGTACACTGCTATGTTGTAAGAAAGCCACATGCCAAGCACTGTGTGAGACCTCTAGGAGCTAAAAGTTGCCCGGGCTAATGGCCAGCAAAAAAATGAGGTCCTCAGTCCTATAACTTCTTGACCTGAATTCTTCCAACAATCACAGGAGCTTGGAAAAGGACCCTGAGTTCCAGAAAGAAATTCAGCCCACCTGGCACTATGATTGCAATCTTGTAAAGCCCTAAGAAAAGGACCTAAGTTGTACCTGAACTCCAAATCTATGGAAACTGTGAGACAATACATGCATGTTGTTTTAAGCCTCTAGGTTTGTGGTAATTTGTTACAGCAGCAATAGGAAACTAATACAGTATGTTAAATCCTGTCCTCGAACAGTACAACTACAAACAGTAAATATCTCTTATAGTTTAGCAAATTTATGGTTAAGTTCTGAGTGAAAAATAAGGATAGTATAGTTTCATTCTCTCTCTAAATTTACCATTCCATAAGGAATTCCAGATTATCCCCAGACAAAGCTCAAAACTTTGACATAACTCTTTCACACCACATACTTCGAAACTTAAGCTAAATACTATTCATTAGCATTAAGAACTTGTCTAAATTGAAATCTTTTATAAGTGCAAGAGTCTATTTGAAAAATGAAAGTATTATATTAATGGGGGGAACAGAGTCTTATTTTAGAATAATTGAAATGCTTCATTTATCTCTGCTTTTGCCTCTTCAGTTACCCCTGGCGTATAAATTTCAATGCATTTTTTATGGTCAGAAACAAAACCACAATACCCTGCCCATAGTTACAGCTATAATAACATTTCCATGGCAAATCCAGTTTTCTAGAATTTCATGCAAATAATACAGCTATTTGAACACTTACAATCCAGCATATGGGTTCAAACTTGACATTTAATTTCTCAAGTCTTGAAACAAACTGTTCCATCTCTTTCAAAAAGAACATTAAAATGTTGGCTTACAAAATAAAACATTGGCTGACCAAACCCTTTTAATACTTGCAGTCCTTGAATTCAAAACTATTTTTTCATTAAAAGTTTTTTTTTCTTTTTCTTCCCCTAATATTGTAAAAGCCTATGAAGTTAGTGTCTGACACACTATTTGGATATAAATCCTGGTGTATCATTCACCCTCAGTCACTCAAAGAAAAGGATCATATCCAAAATCACATTTTAGAAAGATCCTGTGAGTAGACAGAGTTTTCTGAAGAGGATGGGGATTTACACCACAAAGAGTTAAAGGAGCTTGCCCCTACTCAGGATCAAAGAGACATACAGACCATCAGTGAAGAAGGCAAGGCCAAACTCTATTTATTTGTAGAGTCCTCTTATCTCAACAAATAAATTGTATTCATCATCCAGTTCTAAGTTTTTATGTCCTATACTGTTATTCCCAAACCTTCTGGAAAGCTGGTACATAACAGCCTTTTACAAAATTATCGTTTCTCTTGTGAATTACTAAATATAATAAGATACATTTTCTAGGCATAAAGCAGTGAGGAAAAGGGGACCTTCACCAAACCATTCTGCCTTCGACCAGCATAGTAACAGCATGAATAATAAAGCCAACATTATATGACATACTATGTGCAAAGCACCCTATGTAGATAGGAAGTCAAATAAACTGCTTTAAGTTGACTTCCCCTGAACCAGACTCTGAGGCAAAGGTTTGTGTGAAAGTGATTAATAAAAGTGTTTTCAGGAGAGGTGGCAGTGGTGAAGTGGGATAGAAAGTGAAGGAGGCCAAGCAAAGATGTGAGCCATGTCAGATGGACGATAACTCAACCCCACAGGAGCTCTGATGTAAAACATACGTCAAGGTTATGTCACCCAGTGTGTCCGATGGTTAGGGGGCGAGGAAGATGGAATTATTTATACTCTACAAGTGTCAATCCTTGATTAAAAGGCTGGGGATGGGGGCATACAGATATAAATTGCCAAGTACTTTACAAAGCAGGTTCTGACAGCCAAGGGCAGTTGACAATAAAGACACAGTGCTGGCTCAGAAGTGACAGCTCATTTGGACTATACGTGCACAAAAACAGAAAGAAAATCTGAGGATACTGAACAACCCACTTTACTATATAACCCTCACAATAACCCCAGGAGGTAGCTATTCATTTTATATCCATTTTAGAGGTGAGGAGACTGAAATACAGAAAGATTGAGAGACCCAAGATCCTACAGTTAGTTGGTAAGTATCAAGCCAGCATTTGACACCAGATCATCTCCAGAATCTGCACACTAATGCATTGTATTAAGTCACGTGCTACAGCAGGGCATGCAGGGGCCAAAGGCAGAAAAAAAAACATGGTTAGGAACTAAGCAATAATAGAGAACAGGCAGAACCAGGAATGACTAAGATGCAGCCCAAATAAATGAGATCAAGGTGATCCTCATTTGGGAAGGGTGGGTAATAAGATCTTTCTGTTAAGCAGTAAGAGCCTATACAGGCATCAGACACTTGGAGTCCATGTAACATTCACTTTTACTCTAAGCTTGCAGGGGAGAGAAATTGTTGCGGGAAGGAAAGTAGCTGTGGGGAGAGGGAAGGAACAAAAGAAAATTTTCCCTCCCTCTTCCCTTTCCCTCTCTAATTCCCACTTTCTCCTTCCCTTCTGCACACACGCATGTACACATACAAACACACACACTGAAATTTGAAAGCTTCTTTCAGTGTGTTTCTGATATTTATTGAAAATAATTAGAGATAATTGTCAGAGACATTAAATTCAACACACTATAGCAAGGAATGAAGTCATAGGATTTCCTATAAGTTAAGCATGCCTATCAAAACAGCTTGGGTAACAGATAGTTTTTAATTAATTTTAAAACCTAGTTGCTTCAATACATAATTTGAGATTCCCTGGGAATGCTTGTGACCCATAAAATGTTTCCTTCGTCAATTAAGTTATTATTAAATCTACCACCAGATCTTCCCTCATTTGAATATTGCAGATCTTCAACTTTAAAGAGTCTCCTATGGGTTTCAGCAACAGGACAGACTGAGCTGTATAGACCCCCCTCATGTTACCAAAATAACACAATGTTGGATAAGATACAACCCCCAAATTAGTTTACAAAGCTGGGTAACAATAATAAATTAGAACAGTAAATCTCAAGTGCCAGAAATGAAACAGGAACTCAAAGCCAGAGATGTGACAAAAGAAGCCAGTGTCATGGATCTGGAGGGTAGGGCCAGGAGAGAAGGCAAGAAAACCAAGTCCTGGAAGAGGCTGTCTCCAGGATAGGAAACCTAAGGGGTGAAAAAGCTCTATCTGACATGGAGAAAAAAAGTCTTCCTTGAGTAAGTAAAGCCCTAAGGTTAAACCATGCCTGGATATATTTCTAAATATATATGTGTGTGTGTGTGTGTGTGTGTGTGTGTGTACACACACACACACATATGCATATTATATATATATATACACATATACACACATACACATGTATGCATATTACATATACACACATACATACACATACATACACATATGTGCATATTATATACACAGAGACAAATATATGCATATTATATATATACACATACACACATATACACACACATATATGCATATTATATATACACACACATACACACATATGCATATTATATATATACACACACACATATGCATATTATATATACACACACATATATGCACATTACATATATACACACACATACCTATACAGAGACAGAGAGAGACTGACCGAGAGTAATTAGCATAAGCATGCACAAATAGACAAACAGGACCTATTAGGAGACACCGGAAAGAGACGGAATACACCTGGGAACTTGATATATGACACAGATCACCTTAAAAATATCAGAGGAAAAGGGACAGAATGGCCCTTGAATGCTGGTAGGCATATTTGATTATCTGCAAAAGTAAACTAAACTTAGATTTCTGTGTCACACCATACCCCAAATAAATTCCAGATAGATCAAAAACACAAAGGTAAAAACCAAGTCTTCCAAAGAACATATAGGAGAATAATTTTATGACATTAGGTAGGGAATTATTTCAACAGGGCACGAAAAGCACAAATCTCAAAGACAGGGACTGGGGAACTTGGCGCAGCAGACTGTATCGCTCTGAACATATTTGCTGCCCCTCCCTACCAGTTTCACCTGTGGCAGATATACACCCTCACCTCATGTCACTTGCTTTGGCCAGTGAAATGTGGGTATAAAGTAATATCTGCCACTTGCAAACAGAAGCTTTAAGAGCCTTCCTGTGGGTCTGAAATCTCTCTCTTCTCTCTGCTACAAGACTGGCATGTCTAAGATAAAAGCTGCATCCTCAGTTATGATCCCTGGAGTGAAAAATATGTGGCGCAAGGCCTGTCAACCTATTTGGATGTAAGTAAAAAATACTTTTGTTGCAGTAAACCCTGAAATTTGGGAGTTCTGTTATAATGGCATGATTTACCTTAAGCTGACTCAAACACTTAGCTATATTCAGAAACAAAAACAATGAAAGCAAACAGATTAGGTACAGATCTTTTCGATGTATATGATCAACAAACAAACAGGTATATAGAAAACATGAAGAACGTCTACAAATCAATAAGAAAAAAACAACTCGAGGAAAGTGGGCAAAGAGTAGTTATATTGCAAAAATTAAAAAGCAAATGATCTATAAACATAACAAAAGTAAATCCAACCTCATTACTAATCAGGAACTAAAAATTAATGCAAAAAGATATAACAGTTCATGCCTAACAATATGGAAAAAATTTTATTCTGACACTATAAAATATTATAAGAATGTGGAGCACAAGGAATTGTTATAGACTGCTAGAGGAAAGAGGTGGATATAAATTTGTACAACTGCTTTAGAGAAAAATTTGACAGTATCTAGTAAAGTTTCAGAAATTCCACTTCTAGGTATACACCCTAAAAAAACATTTTCTACATGTACACAAGTTCAAAGATACACACAAAAAAGACTTTATTGTTTGTAATAGGAAAAAATTAAAACAGTTTGTGTCTATCTACGGAAGAATGGATTTTTAAAAATTGAATATTCCAATAGGGCACTGCCATACAGTAAGCAAACAGTGAAAATTAGTGAATGAGAAAGACATGTTCCAAAATGTGCAGGTCTCAAATACTCACCATTGAGTGAAAAAAAGTGAGATATAAAGAGACAGAGATAGAGGATAGGTTAGAGAGAGATAAGTATGGATATATTGTATGATACCACCTAGTAAATCGAGAGCACATCAAACAATACTGCGTGTGCTGGTGCGTGTGTGTGTGTGTGTATGTGTGTGTGTGTGTTTCATGGATCACACATAAACAACAAAGTCTAAAAAAGAGCAATATATATGTATCTTGTGTAGTGGTTAACTCTGGAGAGAAAAATAGGAAATGAAATAAGTTGCATGGGTTCACTTTATCAGTAGTATGTATTTCTTTAAAAAAATGTTTTTGGAGCAAATATGGCCCAAAACGTTTACATTTGTGAAGTTGAGTGGTGAATAGTAACAACGCTGAGTTTTACTAGAGCCCTGAGATCCTGGAAAACAGCAGTGTTTGAAGAAATCACCCCACTCACTCTTTTGTGTTTCAGAAAACAGCTTATTGCAAAGAACCACTGGTCCCCATGTAAATTAGAAAAGACTCATGGATAGCACCCTTGTTTACCCTAAGCATGGCCAGATACAAACCAAATTCCCATTCTTTGCCTCACATATGATTAGCTGAACTGTTTGTCCCTATTGATCTATCAGCACAAAGTGCTTGTTAAACTATGGTTAACTTCTCTCCTAACCCCAGGTCTCTCTGGCCAGCAGATAGCTCCTCCTTTATAAGCCCTCTGGAGAATAGATTGGCCTTAGGGTAGAACATTCTCTAATCTACTATCCCATCTTGCTGCCCTTTCATCCCACCATCTTGTTACGCTTTCATCTACACCATTCTCTCTAGCCATGTTACTCTTTCTATTAAAGAAAATCCCTTTTTGCATAATGCTTGAGATGCTTGCAGATCTTATGGTCAGAGTGTTCTACCTAATTGCAATAGTCCCCTTCCCCATCATGCAATAATCCCCTCAAATAAAGTCTTTCTTTACTAAGTCTGGATTTGTTTTTTTATTTGAAAACCCAGGTACTTTTACTTTTTTGCATTTTGAATATTTCATAATATAATATAGATTTTAAAGAGGGTCTTATTGAATAGAAAAATAAATAGTTGTTTAAAAAGTTAGAATAGTTTTCAAAATGTCTTGATAAAAACAGCAACAGAACTCATGTCATACCAACTTTCTAGCAGAGAGAGGATTAGAATTTCTGATTGACCAGGCTGGTCAGAGGACTCCTACGAAATACAAGTGAAGGAACTGGGAAAGAAAAGACAGCTGGGCAAAACAGCTGCCTTCAGATCTGTGATGGGTTGTCATGTAAGAAATGAAGGACATTTCTATATGTTGCCACTAGGTAGAATTGTGATCAATAAATGGAAGCTTCAAGAAGACTTCAGTACAATCTAATGAAGAATTGTCTGACAGAGTGACCCAAAGTAGGAACAGGCTCCTCACCTGTGCCAGTGTCCAGACATGATGTGTACGAACCCCTAGACCAAGAGTATTAGACAGGTTGTTGGACCAGGTAACCAGTCAGCTTCCGGATTCTACAGTTCTGTACACTGGATAATGCAGAGAGCACCTGAGTAAACTTCAATAACCAGGTAATCATTTACTGCTAAGATTTTCTAATTGCCAATAATTTCCAATTTAATTAGGCATAAGTAGCAGAAAAAAGACAGTAAATACCACCCATTGGGAGATAACATGCTTTAAGAATTTTTTTAAAAAAGAGGGGAAAGAGTAAAATCAGAATAATCGATATGCAAAAGTCATTCTCTCACCAGAATGTGCATATTAGAAAGAAACAACAAGAACTCTAACCCCCAAACACCAGATGTACCTTATGCTTCTGACTTTAACGGTACTGCATCCATTTTAAAGCATTTATGAGACTAAGAAACTTGTAAAACATGTAAATTCTCAACCAAAGAAGTATTTGATGGCTGAAAGTTGAATAGAGCAATGCGACGCTTTTCTAAAAGCCATAACAGGAAACTCTGAATGGATATATCAATCAATCCAACATACTCTACACAATACAAGGTTCTAGAATAGCCAAAGAAAATGATAGCTGATTGGATTTAAGCAACTGCTTTAGGAAAGAAAAAAAAAAAAACTGCTTTGCAGATTTGTTTTTCAATTACTTTCATATTCCAGCCTCCACGACCATGAAAGCCACACAAGGGGTATAATTATATTTCACAGAAGCTGTTCTTGTTTTAAATCTGCCCCTAATATAAAGCAGCCAACAGAGGAAATTATATTTAATAAGACATCTGGCTTCTAAATGAAGATGCATCCCATTTTTACTATAAAATAATTTTAATTCGGTTTGTTATTGAAACATGAAGTTGATGTCATTTGGAGTTTCCTGTCCCAGAAAATTGTTCACAAAAGAAATATATCAGAATATTTTCATGGTGCAAAATTATGCTTTTACCTAAAGTATGACAAGCCTTAATAGGTATTTTGACATTAACATCTTCTAGGAGAATTTAACTTCTTTTTATTCATGAGATTATATTTCCTTTAACTAAAATGAATAACATAGGATATCTGCTTTATCCTATGCTATCTATTTATTTTAATACTTATCCATTCATTCATTCTATCCATTCATTTTCTCCAGAGTTACTGTTTTTACTTATACCGCCTTCTGTTAAATAAAATTCTTTACCTGTTCCCATTTTATCTCCTTTATTTTTCGACTCCTTTCCTTTTCTATCTTCCTATATCTTGTTCCTTCTTTAGTCTACCTTTACAACCAAAAGGATTCATAACTGTTCAGAATCAAGCGAAAGAACTGAATATTAGTGAAAGGAATTACTTTGCATATGGAATACCCTACTATAGAAAGAGACTTCCAAAAAATGTTATCATAGAAGATAGTAAAATGTGAAGTGAAAAAATAATAAAAGAAAGCCAAAATAAGCCAAAAGTCAGACTACCCAAAATCTACAAATTAAGATTAGTGGCTATTACAGTTACCAAAACAAAACCAGTTATAAGTTCTATTCTTACTAAAATATTTACTGACACTTTATTACTAATTAAAAATTAATAATTTGGTCCTTATAGTATGAATGCAATAAAATTTGATATTATAGAGAATTTATCATTAAGAAAACAATTTTATTTCATAAATATTCTTGCAAAATAAAAAATAAATCCATGAAAACTGAATCTAACAGAAGACTGCACCCAAATCCATCTCTTCTCAAAATAATTGGCCTCTCGTGTCTTCTCTAAATTGTGCATACAGTTATTCCTGAGTGTATTTGAAAAGTAGAAATTTACAATTTAAAATAAAGTTGATTATATGGAAAGGGCTGTTTCCTCAAAATGTAAAGCATTTTACCACATTATTCCTTTGATTATGTATGCTATAATATGTATTTTGCAAAGATCAAATGGAGTGTATTTGTTAGCATGCTGAAACACCACTGGCTAATTACAATGCCTGAAAGATGCTTTTTGCCTGTAGCAGAAATTGTTATATAATTACTATAATGCATCTGCTATGTTTTCACTTTTATTTTTTTTTAACAAAGATGAACCCAGGTGATTTCTGGGTAATTCTAATATGAATCAAGAAGGATACTTGTAGAAATGAAATTGTAAATAAAATATACAGAACTCAGAGTAATTCAAGAATTTTGCCTTTGAATAGAATTATAGTCATTTGCTTTTTAAGAGTTTAGGGTGGTTGTTGTGGTTATTGAGAAATTTTCATAGCAACATTCATCAGAAATAAACCAATTGTCATAACAAACTTGTATGTATCAAATTGAGTTACAGTACAGGAAGCTGAGTGCATCATAGATCAAATTCTAATTTCAGCTGTTTTTAATCTTTAAAATTGATGAATGTTCCAAGTTCAAGAGGTCTCCTTTTTAGAAAAAATAGAACGCTGAGAAGTACACAAACTTATCTTTGTTAATAGGTCACTTTAGTTCATTTAAATACATTTTTTTCAGTAGACTAACACTATGTCTTCTATAATTTTATTTTCTCACAATGTTTTTAAACTAGTAAAAACTATTCTAAATGATATTTATGGACCTTGTTAAGATATCTTCAAGTACTCATGGCTTAACAGGTTTATTCAATTATCCATTTGCGAACATCTGAAAGGAACGGTTTGGCATGTTACTTATACGAGGTAAAAAAAAAATTATAGACTACAGATAAAATATAAAGTTGCAGGCTGGAAACACAGGGTAAGATTCAGAAATATGTAAAAGCATTATACAGACAACCATATAGGGAGAAAATATCCCCTGGCATTTTTCAGGGAAAATAATGTCATTTCTGATTCACTTATATTTGGCAATGAAAATGTTGTTTTTTAAGAAGTTCCATCCAAATTAAAAAAAAAAGAAAGAAAGAAAGAAATTCCGTCCAGGACCTGTGAAAACTTTGAAGTCTTCCTAAATGTTTTTGCTTAGAAATAATGGTCTTGAAATATGTTGAAACCACAAATGTTGTGTTTCTATTTGGAGGGGGTCAAAAACAGCCATATTTGAAAAGATACGTGTATCAACCTTAGTGGAGGCCACCTTAGAGCAGTGGGATTCCGTTTTTCAAAAAGCGGAAATGAGTGAACTCTGTGAAGGTTTGCCAAGAATTCCACTCAAACTAGAATGAGTATAGAGAGGTTTTTTAATTTAAAAAGGAAAAAAAATATATCAGAACTATCTCAAGAGCAGAAAGTACACTCAGAATCACACAGCCAAATCTTAGAATTGGAAAGCAATCAGGAAATAATCTCTCTCTCTTCCTCCAATCCCTGCTCCTTCACACCCATGACCCAAACACAGCCATACACCCCAGCTCCAGCAAATTTATCAAGTCATCTGCATTTCTGTGTCCCAATTACAAATCCCCATTAGAGAGACTCTAAACAGGTGCAGTCCAGGCACAGCTTTGGCTCTCCTTAGCTCTGATGTCCACCACTTGCCCATTATAAAACTGTAGGAACTCATCCTCTGTTTGGGAAGGGAAAATTCCAGAGAGGTAAGGTGATTTGAGGTGATCTGCTATTCTCCAGAGATAAGAGCAATTAACTATTTGTTCCTACATCGGTTTAACTTTACAGGATATCTTGTTTCCATCAGGAATTCAAGCTCATTCATCTTTGAATGCTTTTGGCACATCACAGACATTCAGTTATTATTTGACAGAGATGAATAAAGTAGCTATAAACAAACCGTTAAAAGATAAACTGAGGCATATTTTAAATGTTGAGAGTTTGAGCAAAAATTGACTCAAATGAGGCAGCACCAAATGGAAAACTGTTAAGAGTACTCTGCAGACAGGAGCCAAGGGAAAGACATATAAAGTACAGAAATAAAAAAAGGAAATTATTTGATTGGCTATAGCTTAAAGCCTAGTTGGTTATGACTGGTTGTCCTTAGCGTTTTGATTTTGTAAACTTGAGGCACTTGCAGGCTTATATTTTGTTTTGCTTACACAAGCCCCCACAGCATTCGAGACTCTGCAGTGTAATGGTCCCTTGTTTAATCAGTTTAACACTGCATTTGGTTATTTTTCTGGTTAATATAGAAAGTTCCACAGATTGTTGGAGGGTAATCTCTGGCAGAGGTTAATCAGTGTTAAAATAGCTTGTATATACGATAACTGAGACATTCCAAGGCTGAATCCCTCATGTTGGAATCAATATTCAGCTTTTAAAAACAATAGAAATTAATTTAGCTATTATTATATAATGAAATGAAACCCAAACAAAATATTTATTTTTTTATATATTCTTTATTTATTTTATTTATTTATTTATTGGTTGCATTGGGTCTTCATTGCTGTACACAGTTTTCTCTAGCTGCGGCGAACATGGGCTACTCTTCATTGTGGTGCATGGGCTCCCCATTTCGATGGTTTCTCTTGTTGCAGAGCATGGGCTCTAGGCACGCAGGCTTCAGTAGTTGCAGCGCACGGGCTCAATAGTTGTGGCTAATGGGCTCTAGAGCACAAGCTCAGTAGTTGTGGCTCATGGGCTTAGTTGTTCCGTGGCATGTGGAATCTTCCTGGAGCAGGGATAGAACCTGTGTCCCCTGCATTGGCAAGCGGATTCTTAACCACCGCGCCACCTAGGAAGTCCCCAAACAAAGTATTTAAACTGGAGTTATTATTAACAGAGACTCAACAGTTGTCCTTCAAAAGTGTAGATATGTCTAATGTTATTCAGCAATTTCTATTATCTATTGTCTCTGGCAGAACATACTGAGAATATTTTCTTGCACAAAATGTCATACTGGTCCTTGAAACTATTTCTTGTCACCCTTGACCACCTCACCTCACTGCACCCCAGTTTAGATCATAGAGCTAGAACGTGTGCTGAAGGCAAAGTATTGATTAATACAATACTTGACACAAAGTGAGCAAGCCAAAGAAGCCTGACCAGACATATAGATGAAGGAATAAATAAGTGAGGGAACACATTTTGACAGTTATTCAGGACCTTTGTCTGTAAATACCCTCTTCTACTCTGGCACAGGATGAAGAAAACAAACGTTTGGAAATGAACGTGATCACATTTGTAGCCATGGGCATTAACATCCGATTGTCATAATCCCTGCCCGAGTTCAATTTGTAGGAGACAGCTTTGAAGCCAGAGAATTTTTACTATGAAATTATGGAGGTGGAGGAATAAAAACCTTTACCACTATTATTCCCACCTCTAAAATTCTACTTCTACAACTTGCAGCTAAAGTTCCTCTTGTTTATCCCCTAATTACTCTCCTTTAAAAAACATTTGGTGTAGGGACTTTCCCGGCAGTCCAGTGACTGAGACGCGGCCCTTCCAATGCAGAGGGCGTGGGTTCCAACCCTGGTCAGGGAACTAAGATCCCACGTGCCGCACAGCCAAAAAAAAAAAAAAAATGGTGTTGTTCTCGCCCATTATTTGAATGTTGTCCCTAGCTGTGACACAAAATGAATCTTTTCAGAAGTCTCTCCCCAGGAGGGAGTTAAGTGCTTAAGGAAGCTTGTTTATTCTCAAGGCTGGGCAACCACTTAGTCCATTACAATGGAAAGAGCTATTTCAAGGAAAGTATGAACTGCTAGAAACAGGTGCCTAAGAACAGTGGCTGTCTTACAATTTTAAGAAGGCAAGAAATTCAAATTAACGCCATGCAGCCTTCTGTTGGAAACCACCACTCTGACAAGCAAAGCAATAAGCACTTTCTGTTCAACACTGGACTGCTTGATTCTCTAGGTTCTTGGCACTTTCAGTTATTTTCTTTCACTACCTTAAAGTCAAGAGAAAGTAAATCATGAAGCTTTAGTAATTCTAAACGAAAAGCCACAGGAAAGAAAAACAGGAATGAAAGAGAACTTTTCCCAAAACTTAAAATTTATTTCACAATACGAGTACAATGTTTCAATCTAGGAGAAAACTCATTTTAAGTGATTTAATTCTGGACTTGTTTATTCACAAAACTCTTATTAGCTTAATAAATTATAAAACAGATGTTTCATTTGATGAATTACACACTCCTGCCTGGTTCATTTATAGGGATAGAGAGCAGATGGACATTGCTTTATTGCTCTTAAATCCTTCCCTGTGCCTATCACAGCGGTAGGTGATTGTGAACTGTGAGCTGAAATTTAATAACACTACCCAAAGCCTAGTGCTACTGGATTTCATTTCAAACAACAGTCAGTCCAACAACATAAATCCTACTTTCCTTTACTCCTCTTCCCCCATGTCGACAGAAGAAAAGAAAAAAAAAAAAGCACAACCTAAAAGTTGAGAGTTATGTTTTATTCGGAGGACAAAACTGAGGACTTAGGTCCAGGAAACAGCCTCTCAGATAGCTCTGAGGGACTGCTCTGAAGAGGTGAGGCAGGAGCCAAGACATACAGCAGTTTTTGCAACAAAGACCAGGTAGTCAGAACATCAAAAGATTACTGTTAATTAAAGAAAATCAGACATCTCAAGTTAAAGAATTTAGCACTCTTCTATATATGGGGAGATGCAAGAGTCTGGGCTCAATGAATCACTCCTTTGATATGCACCTCAGCTATCTGGGGCCAGTATCCTGTGCTTTTTCAGAGCACAGCATCCAGAGTCTCCTCAGGATGAATCCTTGGGGGTGGCTGCAGGGGCTGAGGGCTTGGCAGTGGGCAGCCCATTTGTCTCCATCCTGAGTTCCCTCAGGGGCTCACCATCCAGGGTGGTTGTAGTGGCTTGATGGCCGCAACATCCTTTGTTTACTGATAAGGCAAGTAACTCTTACTCATTGACACCCATTCCTAGTTATGTGCCATGATGAGAGAGAGAGAGGAAAAAGAGGGAGAGGGAGAGGTAGAAAGCTTCTGCCATCCTAAAAGACTGTTACCAAGTCCAAGCTTGCTCTGCTTGCCGCACGACAGGCCAATGAATCAGAGACGAGGTGTTGAGGCAAGGAATTCGACTTTATTTGGAAAGCTGGCCGATGGAGAAGATGGCAGACTAGTGTCTCCAAAAAACCGTCTTATCAGGGTCTGGATGCCAGTTTGTTTTATAGAATCAGAGAGGGAGAGGCTGTGAGGAAGTAAAGCGAAAGGGCCATCAGTCTTGCAAAACATCTCCAGGAATGACCAGGCTCAATGAGGGGATATGTTACTTTCTTCTTTTCTGCAGCCATTCACAGGTGGGCAGGGTAGACTGTCTGCCTGTGAGCTGAACAGAGGTGCTTTCGTTTAACATTCAGGCAGAGGGGCAGGGTTCCCTGAGGCAGGCCATCATGTATGATTATAACAACAAAAGCAGCAAAAAGCAAAGGTTAAAGTCAAAGAAACAGATTTAACACGGAGTCTGATTTAGCTCTTCCCTGTATAAGACCACAACTTTTCCCCACAATGAGAAACTTACTGTGGATTGACTTGCCTCTTCCAATAAGCATTGTTTTAATAAAAGAAATGACCTGAAGCATCTACAAATTGCACAGGGCTAACTCAGTCAACTTTGAAACTAGATCGTAGTAGACTTTTTAATTCCTTACCATTAAATCTGCTCACACTGCCAGAATGTGTTGTTGAAATTTTACTCGTGGGGCTCAAGAGAATAAGGCACACTTGCTCTAGCACTCTTGGTTATATCTAGATTAACAATTTAATGAAAAATGAAAATTAAAAAATTAAAATAAATTACTGCCACCTAACGCAGACTTGAGTGTATTCAATTTCTTGCTTACCTGATATTTTTCACGTTTTTGTATGTGTGGCAGGCAGGAGACAGTCAGTTTTCCAAAGAGCTGATTCTTGGATTTAGATAGTGCAAGAAAGAATTCTAGCTGTTGCAGCAGGGGTTAAAATGTGCAAACGCCTGCAGCAATTCACTCTCTTTCACTAAGCTGTCAAAACATTTAAACTGTGTCCCTGTCATTCCTCCCTTCCTCCTCCACCTTCTCCCCAGCAGGGGCTCCCAGCACTGAATCTTCTTCAAAAGAGAAGAGAGTCAGATTGGCAAACAGCATCTTTCTAAAAGGATCTCCAACCTTCTTTGTGTTGCTTGTCATGTTTATTTCTTTATGTCATTTTTGCATTAATCCTTGCTGATTCTTTTCAGCTTGATTTAATGGAAATGCCCTTATTTTAGGTCAGTTAACAACTTAACAAAAGACATTACATTTGGTTAACGAGTGTGCTTAAAAAAAAAAAAAGTAATTGGAGACTTTCACTGTGTCTGGACAATGGGGAAAACAAGCAGTCTGCAAAATCACTTTATAATTACCTCAACTGATAATAGAATAAAATGTAGCAGAAAGCCTTCACTAAACATGTTGCTTAAATTCTGAAATGTATACAAGGGAACAAAGGCACAAACATCACCCTCATATTATAAATAATTGAATATTATTAATAGAATATATTGGGTAAGAAATATATAAAATTATCAAAATGTTGAAAAATGTTTATTATTAAATACCTGCCAAGAGCCAGGCTCTATACTTCCGATTATTGCATTTAATCCTCACAATCAGGCATTCACTGAGTATCCACACTGTGCTAAGTCTCGGAATACTGATGAGAAAGACACAATCTTTGCCCCTTTGATAGCACACAGTCTAGTGAGGAAAAATGACTGGTAAACAATTGTGAAATGAGAGTCCATGGATGCCCACTTACAAAGGCATCTGAGAAAGGTCATGCAAGTATGACTGGGGGAGTTGAAGATGTTAACCAAATATGGCTTTGTAAAAAAAGGGGGTGGAGGGGTGGGGGGAGGTGATCCAAGTGAGCCAAAAGATAACATTGGGGTGGGAGCAAGAGAAGGAGGGGCAGTTTTTCAGGCCAAGAAAGCAGCCTTAAAAAAGGCAGAGAGTTATACGAAAGCAATGCATGTTTTGGAGAATTGCAAGTGATCATTATGAAACCTCAGGGTGGAAGATGAGGGAAAGAGGTGTTAATGCATGGCTCAGTGGGCCATGCTGAAGAGGGTGGACTTTATCCTGAGGACGCAGAGGGAGAGCCACAAGATTTTCAAACAGAGTAGCTAAGTACCTGTACTTTTAATCTAGAAATAAAGATAATCATAGATATTCTTTATTGAGTGACATTACATGCAATTCACTTTATATAATTCATTCTTATTTGACTTTCTTTACAATGTTGTACGTATATACCTTCATTTTACAGATAAAATAACCGATGCTCAAAATCTTTAAGAAACTTGTCCAAGTTCATCTAGCAGCTAAGAACCGAAGCTGTTTCACAATGTTCTCACTTTTCCACTCTCTCTCTCATGATAGCTGTAGTTGTGTGGTTAAGGGCGGATGTTCTGGAGGCTAACTGACTGAGCATGAATTCCTCACCACTTTATTTGCTGTGTGACTTTGTGCAAATTTGTGCCTCATTTCATTAAATGTGGTAGTGCACATAAAGCAGTTAGTACAATGCCCCGCCCGTGGTTTAATGCTAACCATTAGTAGTATGATACTAGATCATGCTTGAGCACATTTTACATACTAGAGCCCAGTATGGGTATTATTATCTTCATTTTACAGTTTTTTTTTCAAATGTTGAAACTTAAAGAAATTAAGTCACTTGCAGAAAGACATACAACTATACAGCAGAGCTTGTTCTGCTCCAAAGCCTAAACTCTTTCTTTTAATGCAGAATATAGTATGCCAGAGGATGTCTCTGGTGCACTATAGAGGATGAACTAAAAGGAGATAAGACAGGGGGCAAAGGGTAGAATATTTAAAGAGGTTTTTGTAGAAATCTAAGAGAGAGACGTCAAGAGTCTGAAATAAGTAGTTAAGTGGAGAAAAAGAAGTCAGTTAAAAGATATCGATGAGGTTGAATGAACAAGAGTGGATGGCAAATTGGATGTTGGGAAGTAAGGAGGCTGGAGAGATAGCACCGAACTGACCAGCATATGTGGCAATTGGTATGTAGGGCATTCTCACATAACAGCTTCCATTTGCTGTGTGCTAGGAAAATTCATTCACAGGAGGTAATGGGCAAAGTTGCTCA
Source organism: Hippopotamus amphibius kiboko (assembly GCF_030028045.1). NCBI lineage: Eukaryota > Metazoa > Chordata > Mammalia > Artiodactyla > Hippopotamidae > Hippopotamus > Hippopotamus amphibius. The sequence goes on from NC_080188.1 coordinate 56,582,086, forward strand.
AGGAAACTAAGCCAGGTTTGAATCAGCTTTTGAGCAGCAGCAATAGAAAGAGAATTGCCCAGAAACACAGAAACATCAGCAAACAGACTACTGTTACTGGAGATAATGAATCTGCAGTGGAGCTAATCCACCTACAGGTGTGATTTACAGCAACATTATTCTATAGGTGGTTGAACTAATATCCTACTGGAGATGGGAAAAGTGGACAGTGCAGGACTATCAGCAAAGGATTTGATGGTATAGGTGCAGATATTTAAATTGATAGTCCTTACGGTACTGTGTTCCCTTGCCAGGAACCATCAGTTCCCTGTTACACCACCTCCCCTTCTCCTTTCTTTCTCTCTGCAGTTAACTCTTGGCCTTCCATTAGATCCAGCATGAATATCATTTTACTGGAGATGCCTTCCCTGACTACACCAAATAGGTCAATTCCCTCCTCTTACACTCTCTTATACATATTCTTTGGAGCACAATTGCATTGTAATCTTACGTGTTTAAGAAATTAAAAATACAATTGTTATTTGGATGACTCTGTGATCAAGGTCAGACTCCCCCAGTTGGCTATAAACTCTTGGCACTTATCTATTTTCTGTTTTCCTCCTCACCATTATATCTCCCATGTCTAGCAAAGTGCCTTATGCTTAGTAGGTGTTCAATAAATAGTTTTTGAATGAGTAAATTATTCAATAATGAATGACTGGATGAATTGTGAAAAGAATAAATAAGGAAGCATATAAACAGGTGAACGAGGAAGGAACTGAATCAAAAGGAGTCAGCAGCCTCAATGAATTTCCAAAGCCGTATCAAGAGCTTCATGGAAAAGCTGAAGTCTAGTGGGTATTACAGACAGAACTGTGTACCCTCCAAAATTCATATGTTGAAAGCCTAAGCCTCAATATCACTTGGATGAAGCGACCTTTAGGATGTAACCAAGTTTAAATGAGGTCAAAGGATAAGGCCCTAATCCAATAGAACCAGTGTCCTTATGACAGGAAGAGACACCAGGGGTGCTTAAGTACAGAGGAAAGGCCATGCAAGGACACAGGGAGGAGGTGGCCATCTGTAAACCAGGAGGAGAAACCAACCCTACCAGCACCTTGATCTTGGACTCCCAGCCTCCAGAACTGTGAGAAAATTAACTTCTGTTTTTCAAGCTACCCAGTCTATGGTATTCTGTTATGGCATCCCTGGGAGACTAAAACAGTAGGCCATAGATTTTAGGTTTGAAAAGATGGAGTGGAGGTGGGGAAAAAAACTAAAACTTAACAGACACAGAAACAAATTAACACACTGTAGTTTAAATTAATAATCATGATGGTGGCGGACGGGTGTTAGGGAAGGATAAATACCACATAGAAGGGGGAAAAAAGCCGATCCAAATTGGCAGTGTAAGGTATCTGGCCTTCAGATATCTGCTGATTTTGACATTATACCTATAATCTATGGTATAATGAGCACAGCATTTTGACATTATACCCATAATCTAGGGAATAAAAGAACTGCAAAAACTCTTGAGGTCTTTCTGGTGGGTTTGTTTTTCATCATGATATTGGTGTAGCTATTCTGAAACTATTTTTGGTTAGTGAAAGACTGAGAAAATAAATAATTCGATGACAATGTTAGAACCAAGTTTCAACTGTGGAAAAAGAAAGATAAAATTATGGAATGAGGTAAGAAAAGACAACCCTGCAACTAACATAATAAAGACTCATTAGAACAAGAATTATCAGTGCATCCCAGGGGAAAAAGCTTGATGAGGAGCAGGATGTGTGCGTAGTCCCAAAGTGTCTCCCCACAGATTACTTAGCAATGAAAGAGAAAAATAGTGACTCTGCAGTGGAGAAACCAGACAACACCTTAATTAGGTGATCGAATTAACATCACCGATAAGAGCAGATGGACATTGTGTGCCACAAGATGTGGTACTTTGGGAGGAAAACGCATTGATTTTGTGTACGGGTAGGAACACATGATCTAAGTCTAATCATCAGGAAACACTGGACAACCCCAAAGTGATGAACAGTCTATAAAATAGCTATCTCGTATTCTTTGAAAATATCAATCTTTTATTAAAGATTTTTTTAAAAGCTAAGAAAATCTACTTGGACACCACAGAGGTAGGACAACCAATTGCAATACAGTATCTTGAACTGGATCTTGGAGAGAAAAAAGATATTATTGGGATAACTGACAAATTGGATTATGAACTGTAGACTGGAAGAAGTATTGTTTCAATGTTAAATTTCCTAAATGTGACAACTATACTATGATAATGTTAAGACAATATTTTTCTTAGGAAACACATAATAAAGTAGTAAGAGGTCAGAGGGAATAATACTGCAACCTGCTCACGAATGATTTCATATATACACATACAGAGAGAGAGTACAAAAAAGCAAATGCAGAAAACATTAAAAATTGTTAAACCTGTATAAAGGGTATGTGGGAGCCTTCTATTAATCTTTCCAACCTTCTGCAAGTTTGAAATTATTTCAAAATAAAGCTTTTTCTAAAACGTGGAACAAATGTACACTCTGGTGGGGGATATTAACAATGGGGGAGGCTGAGCCTGAGCTAAGGCAAGTGTTAAACAGGAAATCTTTGTACCTTCCCCTCAATTTTGCTATGAACCTAAAACATCTTTTAAAAAACACATCAATTTTTAAAAATCAGACGAACACACATAAAGACAAGAGAGGCAGAGGAATTTTGGATGATGTAAAGTCCAAGCCTTGATTTTAAGGTAGATTCCTGAATCGTCTAAGACATAAATAGTAACATCCTCCATTTACTGAGAGGAAGTTGGGACTTAGAGGCCTCCAGATCTGAGGCTACCTAGAGAAGTTAAGGCCCAGATGAGGAGCCAATGAGCCAAGTTCTTCCCTTGGCTCCACTTGCTGTCTTAATTTAGCCCCTTGATAGATGAGCTCACTGAAGGAGAAGCAGCTCCCTCACAGCATTCCCCACCTCCTCCCATTTCTGCAGTGATGTTCTGCTCAGACCATTAATCGTCTCATGAAGGCTCCAGCATGCACAATTCAGTAATACTGGCTACACACACTGTGCTTCTATTTTCTTGACACAGCTGATAATAAAGAAACTATTGTAAGATGTCTACCCTTACCTCAGTTTTCCACAACAATCAGGAAAATGATACTTTTTAATCAGTCTAGTTTCAGCTTTAATAAGTATGATTCCTGGTTTTTTTCAAGCTTCTTGCACACAATTTTATAAGTTGGGTAACATCCCGTAACCCAGTTTTCCCATCCAGATAAAGGGAGGCTAATACCAGATCTAGATTACTGGACTGAGTACTAAGTATTGTCTAAGTAATATCTAATATCTAAGTAACATCTATTGATAATAATAGCTAAGGTTGAGTCTTGCACAACATTTAAAAATATTTTAAATGTTGTATCCTATAAAGTATCCTCTAATCAACCACACTTCTTTCCTCTACTAGTTTTCCCTTTCCAAATAATTTCTGGTATGAACTTTAGTTTCCGAGTCTGCCACTTAGCCCAAGTTAGGGGCAGTTCCAGGAAAAGCTTTGAAGTAGACAAAGATCATCTTTATCCTTCCCCTTCTCCATACCCCTTTCTTCCTTTCTCCCCAGTCTGCAGCCTTTGCAGCAACCTGAAGTCCTGTAGTAGCTGGTAAGAATGGCAGCAAGTCCCTGTGGCATTGTGGAACTTCCCATCAAGAGAGAGATTCTGCTTCCCCACTCTCTGAGTTGTGTTTGGCCACGTGACCTGCCAAGTGGGACATCAGCAAACATGAGGTACAGCAGGTCCTTAGAAGTGCTGGTGCTTGCTCCCTTGCTGCACCTGGAAACCCGAAACCATCTCTTTACAGGCCCGTTGCAACCTGCTGGCAGATAAGAAGCCACTGGAGGAGAACTGAGATACCCTAGCTAACAGCCAGCCAACTACCACACATGTGAGGGAGGCCAGCCGAGACCAGCCAATTCCCCAGCTGATGCACCATCTTATCTACAAGCAGCAGGTGACCAGAGACTCATGAGTAAGCCCAGCTAAGACCAGCAGGAAAACCACCAAGCTGATCCCATACCCTAACCATGAGCTAAATAATGACTGTTGTTTTAAGTCACTAAATCTTGGGGCAGTTGTTTACGGGGCAATAGATTACTAATTTAGGCTCAAATACCTCCAAGAAGGTACTGCTGTCACCCTGCCTTCTGGCTACCCATCTTGACTCCGCTGTCACCCACTAGCAACCCAACAGCTGTTCTTTTCCTCCACCATCAAAATTCATTTGTTTCATGTGTTTTAGGATGTCAAAAGCCTTGACTAAGTTGATAAACTAATATGAATTCATTAATTATATATATGAATTAACTCTAGTTAATGTAATTAGAGTATAAGAAATAACACAGAGTCCCCAGAAAAGGCCCCAAAATAAGCCTCCTCACTTCTTCGATCATTCTCTTGTGTAACATCCTGACTGGTAACTCCTTCTGAAGCAGCAACTTGAGAATTCATAAGTGTATCTCTTTCCCTTCCTAGGAATGAAAGTTAACTCTCATTATATCCACTAGAGATAAAGACTGTTCAAATGTACCAAGTTAAGAAATCATTGCTCTAACTCCTTATCTACTCTCTCTCCAGTCAAATTTGAATGGTTTCCAAATGAGTTGATTAATCTTTCTCCACCAAAATCGACATAACTTGAGTACTTTCCAACTCACTCTCTGAACAATTAAGCCCTTCAAAAGACCCTTTTTCTGTTCCTTTATCAGTAGTCAATCCCCCCACTTTCAGCATCAAGGTTTAACAAAAACCCTCCAGATAACAAGCCAAGTATATTACATATTCCTGATACATTAGCAAGTCACAAAACATTCCTTTAAGGTATTTCCCTGGTGGTCCAGTGGTTAAGACTCTGCGCTTCCTCTGTATCCACTGCAGGGGGCGTGGATTCAATCCCTGGTCCGGGAACTAAGATGCTGCATGTTGCACAGCATGCTCCACTCCCCCAAAAAATATTCACTTAAGCTACAAAACTTGCCTCCTACCTATTTTACCATTGTTCTTTCTTAAATACATTTATGCAATAAACTTCATATCCGCCTCTTCTTAAAATTTATTCATTCGTTCAGGGAACATTAACTGAGTACTATGTTACTGAGAACCTTCTTTCTCCTGGTCTCATGATTCCATGAGTAAGAACTTCTGCAACAATAATTCCCACGGCTTCCTTCCCACCTCCTCACTTATTCCACCCAAGGGAAAGAAAGGAAGTATTTTACTGTGGACTTTGGGAGAAAGTGTTACTGAACCAAATTTGGGTCTGCTTACCAGACCCACAACAAAGCCAATCTACTGACACCAGGTTGTGGTGAAGGAAAGCACAGCATTTATTGCAAGGAGGATGGGCAGCTCATGCTCAGAAGACCCAAACTCTCTCATTACTTTGAGGGAAGGGTTTTTAAAGACAGTGTGAGGGAGAGGGTCAGAGGGTGTGTCATTAGCTTGTGCTCAATTCTGTGATCGGTTGATGGTGAGGTAACAGGGTGATGTTTTGGGGAATCTCAATCATCGACTTTCTGGTTCCAACAGGTCTACGTGCTGGTAAGTCAGCATGCACCTGAGGGGATTTTAGTATCTGCAGAACAACTCAAGGATATGGCCCTTCAGGAGGAAATAATGGTCCTTGACTTTGTTTTATAGGTAAACTTATTATTTTGTCCGGCTTGACTGGTTTCCTTTTTTCTGCATTTCTCACTGCTCTGATTAAATCTGCTCTTTGAAACTCAGGGAAGACCTAGGAGGCTAAAGCTTTTCTACAAACAAGAGGTGGAAAACACGAGGAGTCTGTCCCCAGGAAGGTCCTACAGAGTCCAGCTTGGTTTCAAAAGCCCTGAGCAAATTTGGCAGAGGCTCTTGTGAGCCTCAGGTTTTTGTACACACCCGGTGCAGGGAGGGCAGATCCTGGTTGACTCTGCTATGTGATAAGTATAGTGGGCCAGGTTCTATTCCTAAAAGGAGAACCCTACTATTTTGAATGGTAAATTCAATTAACGATAGATTTTGTTTTGTTTTGTTTGTTTTGTTTTGGCCACGAGGTTTGCAGGATCTTAGTTCCCGGACCAGGGATTGAAACTGGGCCTTCAGCAGTGAAGGCACTGAGTCCTAACCACTGGACCATCAGGGAATTTCCAATGATAGATTATTAGAAAGCCCATCGTGAGGGTATATCTATGCAATATGCCCTAATTCAAATTTTATTATTAAAAAACAAAACAAAAATATATCACATCCTCCTGCTTTGATCTCCAGAGGCACTTACACAAAGGCACTGGCCCTGGGGACAAGCAGGCACTAAATCCAGCCCAGCTTCTGCACATCAAGCCAGCCCCCTACATCCTTCTTCTAACTTATCCACCCAGAGGCAGTCCATCTCTACAATCGTCTTCCAGGAGTGGGTGTTTGCTTCTAATTCATATGTCCAAAGGAAGAAAAAGATGCCTTTTTCTAATCTGAATAAAGGCAACTTATGTGCCAGTAGCAGCCTGTTGATTTCCAGCTGTCTAACTCCTTTGTCTATTTCTCAGCAGGTTCCCAACTTAAGAAGGAAAGCAAGAAGTGTAATTAATTTAGCTCCTAAAATTGACACTACTACGATATCGTGCCAGGCATTGGAGGAGTGGGGGGAGAACATAAGTATGAAAGAGCTCCTGACTTCAAAAAGCTCCCTGTCTAGCTAAATTCCCTAGGTTCTCAAAACCACTGTTTATTTGCTTGTTTCTTTTGTATAGAGAGAAAAATCGACAACCTGGTGTAGACCAGTCCCTGTGAAGGACTTGGCTCCGCTCTCAGGGGCTGGAGGGACCTCTCAGGCATGAGTAGAGTTGTGTGAACCAGGCACTGGAACGGGGTACAGTGGTCACAAGGGTGACAGTGCTGTGACTGATGAAAACAGACACAAGCGAAGGATACAAGTTCCTCAAGTGCAGGTGCAGGACAACGTTTAATTCACACACGAACAGCGACTCCGGGCAGGAGAGACAGTGGCACAAGCAAAGGGAGGGGCACACATCCCTGCCAGACAGAGGCCCCCACCTGGCGGACGCTCGCGAAGCACCTGCTCCGGGAAAAGTCCGCCATGTCCCTCGGGAAGCTCCTTTTCTGCCACTTCATTATAATGAAGCTCCTCCCGATCCCACCCCCGTTCTGGAGGCTCAAAGAACCCACCTGCCCACCGGGGTGACAAACCCCAGACACTGCTGCTTAGTGCCAGGCTGGGTGAGCCAAAGTCCTTGTCCCAGGAGAGCGTCTCCCAGCAGCTCTGGCTCAGGGCAATCAGCAGGGAGACCCTAGAACCAAAAGGATGAGAAGAGCTGAGACCTGGTGGGGGTGCTAAGACCCAAAATGACAGGAAGGCTGTCTCAAAGGTTATCAAATCCGAAACAACCAGAGGCAAATTTCAAAGTGACGTCAAATCCGAGAGTCCAGGACCAGGCAAAAGGGAGCCCAACTACAATCTGGGAACAATGAATGGGGAAAAGGAAATACAAGAGAGAAGAGGATCCTGAGCAGCTACCCAGAATATGTAGAGACTATAAAGAGAGCTTTTTTTGATGTGTGTGTGTGTGTGTGTGTGTGTGTGTGTGTGTGTGTGTGTGCGCGCGCGCGCGCGCGCGCGCATGCACACAGTAAGTTGATCTATTGTAAGAGGTTAAGATCAATTGGACAGATAATAACTTATTTTGACACCCCTCATAGATAACATTCCTTGTTAAACTGTAGTTTTCATATGCCTTCATCTTAGAAGTAACAGATGTCTCTGATATATTTCCTGAACCAAAAAACAAAACATACAATCTTACAGTATGTCCAAATTGCTTAAAAATCAAGTCACCTTGGGAAAGTTGATTCCCATGATCATTTTAGATATATAGAGAGTGCATGCCTTTTTTGAGCACCTATAAAGTTCCCAGCATTTTGTGAAGTACTTTACATTAATTGTCTCATTCAAACCTCACCCAAGGAAGAAAAATACCGAAATTAAGTGACTTGCCAAGGTCATGTGTATGGTGGTGCAAGAATCTGAACTTGTGAAATCTGGGTCCAAAGTCTACACCCTGAACCACACCACCTCACCACAGAGGTAACAAGGGTAAAGGAATATTTTTATTTGGCCAGCGGAGGAGGGAAAAGTATTCTGCCCACAGAGGATGTTTGGGAACCAGGTACTTACTTAGGGAATAGAAGGGGAGGAGGAGAAGACTTGGCCATGGTTCCTGATGTTTAATGTTTCTTTAAAACTCTGCTCTCCTTAACACTGCACTGCCGACCGGTGTTGCAGGATGCTAACCCTCATTGTTGCTTCTCGGGCCCTACCATAGGGTAATTTGCACACCTAGAGTCTGCTGAAGTATGCTTACTACTCTTACCCTCAGAAATAAGCTCACATATCATGACTTCGTGAATCAATTTCATCAGTTTCACATCTGAAAGTCTGAATAAAACTTCTCTGTTATTAAGAAAAAAGAAAAGTGCCTGCCATTAACAAACCACTGTGTGCAAAAAAATAAACTCATTGGAACTACATGGCTTTGTTTTCTTTTGGGTTAAGAATCCTTGCTAAAAAGGAAGTAGTTAGAGACCCAAATTAGAAGTTGGAGGGGACATTCACACCTAGTCATAGTCCCTAGCCACACTCCATGTGTGAAGTTAAAAAATAAACCTCTTCTCACCTTGAAGAAAAAATAAAAATACTTGTATGTATTTGAAAAATGTAGAATAAAACTATAAGGAATCAGCATAAACAACCTACAGAAAAACTTTTTAAAGTCTAAGCATTAAAGTGACATACCTTCCTAACGAAAAATAAAAATAGATTACTGATTCCCTACATGTATCTACATGCTTCAATTTAGGGTCATTCTTGACAGATAATAAGGCCTAAAGTGAAAGAATCCCATGTTAAAGTCCTGCTCACTCTCCCCCTTCACTCCAACCCTGCTCAGAAGGAAACCATGGTTTTAGGAAACCCCATCTCCTCCTGACTTTCTCTTCAGTACTAAGTATCTACCTATGAGGGTTGCTGTGGATTTATGAAGGTACAGTTTTATGGGCCACCCTGCTTGACTGGAGATTTTTAAATTATTTTGAACATGTTTATGTGTCTGTAGTCCCTTCTACCTCTCCTCCTCAATACCCAAGAGAAGGGAAGGTACGGTCTCTGGCCTGTCCTTCCTGAGACCGCCCGCCACCTCCCACTCCACATGCTTTCCACTGGCAGTCTCATGCTCTCCGCGTCTCCCTCCAGGTGCTCTGGCGTCTTTCCCCGTGTGGCTTGGTGATGGACATGCAGCCTGGACCAGCTCCCCACTAGGTTTTGAGACAAATCCTCTCTAGCCCCTTCCCCTCTATCTTGTGCTCACTTCAGCCTCTTGTTGGCAGATGTGGAGTAATAGGAATAAGATTCAGATTCAGGTTGTGGAGTAGAAGTAAGCAGAGGTATTTAACCCCTTTTAGTCCTTAGCTTCTCAGGCTTATGTAAAGAGTTCCTGGTGGGGTCCTTTCTAGCTCACTGAAATTCTTCACTGGGGATACACACACATCAGTGGAAACATGGTGTATTTTCTTACTATCTTTTTTATTCTTTTCCATTTTGGTTTATTAGAGTATATTGAATGTAGTTCCCTGTGCTGTACAGTAGGACCTTGCTGTTTATCTGTTTTATGCATAGTGGCTTATATCTGCTAACCCTGAACTCCTAATTTATCCCTTCCCAACTCCCTCTCCCCACAAATTTGCTTTCTATGTCTGTGAGTCTGTTTCTGTTTTGTATTCTTACTACTTTCTTCACACACTTTCTTTTTTTTCAGGATTTGGTAAAGAAGATTGCTAGTGAAAGGGTGGATCCAGTTATTCCTAGATCCCAGGTCTAATATGCCATCTTAATCACAATCCAGAGGCCCAACACCCTACTTTAAGAGGTGGTAAACAATGTTTATGTTCTCTCTTTCCCTCAACCATGGTAATTGGCAAATTTTCAGATGGTGGTTATTCCATTAGCATGGATTCCAGAGAGAGGAGACTTGAGCAGAACTTCAGCCAATCCATGGTAGGCATGCAGTATAAAGTGAGAAGCAAATTTTGGTGCCATAGGCCACTATTTTTTCACAATTGTTTGTTACCCAGCATAATCTAACTTGGTGGTGGCGGTGGTGGTGGTGGTGTGGTGGTGGTGGTGTTTCAGGAGGACCCAGACCTAAATGGTACATCAAATTTGGTGTGTCAAAGACTATGATTGGCAACATAGCCAGTATCATCTCTTTAAGAATGGCCTAAGAGATAACTCAAACTATCCTACATGTCTTCAGGCCTCCCAGCAGATACTGACACATTGGAAGCTGTGGTGAAAACTGCTCTCAGTGAAGATTCTGCTCAAGTCGCTTCTAAGAATGTAGAACCAGTGGCAAATGGGTTCACCACTGCTCCCACAGTCTAGGGCCAGTGCCCCATCAACTGACACATATGATAATCTTGATGCCTAAACTTTTTTCTGTACCCATCTTATATATAAGCTGTAAATGGAAAACATCTCTGCCTTAATATTCCTCTCCTTTCCAGACGTTACAGTGCCTTGAATATTCCCACTTTCATTGTTCAAAGAATCAAGTGTCAGCAATTAAATAGGAGTTTTCATAGCCTTGACAAAATAGTCATCCTGCCTGTTTTCATTTCCAAGGACAACTTCACAAGGTGACTTCCTTTAGTCTGAACATCAAAAATTGTCAGAAAATTCTTCCTTACGAAAGATTGAAACTTGCCTCCACATTCTTTTCTTTTATTCTAACTTTTAAAGTTTTGATCACGCTACCTGTCTTGACATTCTTTTTTTTTCTAGGTTTCCTGGGAAGAGGTTAATCCTGGCAAGAAATGAGGATTTAAGGAAGTAGATTTAAAAGAGTTTGTAGAAGAATATTCTCTTTATGGGTTCTTGGAGTTTGTCCTGGATTGTGAGTCATGTAATGGTCCAGAATAATTCCAGTGGTGGGGAAAAAGCTGCCCCCACACAAATGGAATTAGACCAAGCGAGGCTGAGGCAGGAAGCCAGCCTGGGCTGGTGCAGAAGGTATTTTCTGTATTCTGCTCTCTTTCCTTTATCTTTCTACCTTCAGTAAAGACTAGTTACAAATAATAGTCTTGCCTTAGATTATTAAAACCCATTAGTCTGTAACACAATAACAGTAGAAGACTTTAACACCCCACTTACACCAATGGACAGATCATCCAAACAGAAAATAAATACAGAAACACAAGATTTAAATGACACATTAGACCATCTTGACTTAATTGATATTTATAGGACATTCCATCCAAAAACTATAGAATACACTTTCTTCTTAAGTGCACATGGAACATTCTCCAGGATAGATCACATCTTGGGTCACAAATCAAGCCTTGGTAAATTCAAGAAAATTTAAGTCGTATCAAGCATCTTCTCTGACCACAACACCATGAGACTAGGTATCAATTACATGAAAAAAACTGTAAAAAAAAAAAAAAAAAAAAGAAACACATGGCGGCTGAACAATATGTTATTAAACAACGAAGAAATCACTGAAGAAATCAAAAAGGAAATCAAAAAATACCTAGAAACAAATGACAATGGTAACACAACAACCCAAAACCTATGGGACACAGCAAAAGCAGTTCTAAGAGGGAAGTTTATAGCAATACAGTCCTACCTCAAGAAACAAGAAAAATATTGAATAAACAACTGAAACTTACAATTAGAACAATTAGAGAAAGAAGAACAAAAAAACCCCAAAGTGAGCAGAAGGAAAGAAATCATAAAGATCAGAGCAGAAATAAATGAAAAAGAAATGAAGGAAACAATAGCAAAGATCAATAAAACTAAAAGCTGGTTCTTTGAGAAGATAAACAAATTTGATAAACCATTAGCCAGACTCATTAGGAAAAAAAGGGAGAAGATGCAAATGAAATGAAAAAGGAGAAGTAACAACTGACACCTCAGAAATACAAAACATCATGAGAGACTACTACAAGCAACTATATGCCAGTCAATTGGATAACCTGGAAGAAATGGATAAATTTTAGAAAAATACAATCTTCCAAGACTGAACCAGGAAGAAATAGAAACCATGAACAGGCCAATCACAAGTACGGAAATTGAGGCAGTGATTAAAAATCTTCCAACAAACAAAAGCCCAGGGCCAGATGGCTTCACAGGTGAATTCCATCAAACATTTCGAGAAGAGCTAACACTTCTCCTTCTCAAACTCTTCCAAAATATAGCAGAAGGAAGAACACTCCCAAACTCATTCTATGAGGCCACTATCACCCTGATACCAAAACCAGGCAAAGATGTCACAAAAAAAGAACATTATAGGCCAGTATCACTGATGAATATAGATGCAAAAATCCTCAACAAAATACTAGCTAACAGAATCCAACAGCACATTAAAGATCATACACCATGATCAAGTGGGGTTTATTCCTGGAATGCAAGGATTCTTCAATATATGCAAATCAATCGATGTGATACATCATATCAACAAACTGAAGGATAAAAACCATATGATAATCTCAATAGACACAGAAAAAGCTTTTGACAAAGTTCAACATCCATTTATGTTAAAAACTCTCCAGAAAATGGGCATAGAAGGAAATTACCTCAACATAATAAGAGCTCATATATGACAAACCAACAGCCAACATCATTCTCAATGGTGAAAAACTGAAAGAATTCCCTCTAAGAACAGGAACAAGACAAGGGTGCCCACTCTCACCATTATTATTCAACATGGTTTTGGAAGTTTTAGCCACAGCAATCAGAGAAGGAAAAGAAATAAAAGGAATCCAAATTGGAAAAGAAGTAAAATTTTCACTCTTTGCAAATGACATGATATTATACATAGAAAACCCTAAAGATTCTACCAGAAAACTGCTAGCACTAATCAATGAATTTAGTAAAGTAGCAGGATACAAAATTAATGCACAGAAATCTCTTGCATTCCTATACACTAACAATGAAAGAGCAGAAAGGAAATGAAGGAAACTCTCCCATTTATCACTGCAACAAAAAGAATAAAATACCTAGGAATAAACCTGCCTAAGGAGACAAAAGACCTATATGCAGAAAACTATAAGACACTGATGAAAGAAATCAAAGATGATACAAACAGATGGAGAGACACACCATGTCTTGGATTGGAAGAATCAACATTGTGAAAATGACTATACTACCCAAAGCAATTTACAGATTCAATGCAATCCCTATCAAATTACCAATGGCATTTTTCACAGAACTAGAACAAGAAATGCTACGATTTGTATGGAAACACAAAAGACCCCAAATAGCCAAAGCAATCTTGAGAAGGAAAGGCAGAGTTGGTGGAATCAGGCTTCCTGACTTCAAACTATACTACAAGCCTACAATGACCAAGACAGTATCATACTGGCACAAAAACAGAAATGTAGATCAATAGAACAGAATAGAGAGCCCAGAGACAAACCTACGCATACATGGGCACCTTATCTTTGACAAAGGAGGCAAGAATATACAATAGAAAAAAGAGAGCCTCTTCAATAAGTGGTGCTGAGAAAATTGGACAGCTACATGTAAAAGAATTAATTTAGAACACTCCCTAACACCATACACAAAAATAAACTCAAAATGGATTAAAGACCTAAATGTGAGGCCAGACACTATAAAACTCCTAGAGGAAAACATAGGCAGAACACTCTATGACATACATCAAAGCAAGATCCTTTTTGACCCACCTCCTAGAATCATGGAAATAAAATAAAAAATAAACAAATGGGACCTAATAAGACTTGAAAGCTTTCGCACAGCAAAAGAAACCATAAACAAGACAAGAAGACAACCCTCAGAGTAGGAGAAAATATTTGCCAACGAAGCAATGGACAAAGGATTAATCTCCAAAATATAAAGGCAGCTCATGCAGCTTAATACCAAAAAAGCAAATAACCCAATCCACAAATGGGCAGAAGACCTAAACAGACATTTCTCCACAGAAGACATGCAGATGGCTAACAAACACATGAAAAGATGCTCAACATCAATAATCATTAGAGAAATGCAAGTCAAAGCCATGAGGTATCACCTCACACTGATCAGAATGGCCATCATCAAAAAATCTAGAAACAATAAATGCTGGAGAGGGTGTGGAGAAAAGGGAATTCTCCTGCACTGTTGGTGGGAATGTAAGTTGGTACAGCCACTATGGAAAATAGTTTGGAGGTTCCTTAAAAACTAAAAATGGAACTACCATATGACCCAGCAATCCCACTACTGGGCATTTCTCACCCAGAGAAAACCATAATCCAAAAAGAAACATGTACCATAATGTTCATTGCAGCACTATTTACAATAGCCAGGACATGGAAGCAACCTAAATGCCCATCAACAGATGAATGGATAAAGATGTGGCACATATATACAATGGAATATTATTCAGCCATAAAAAAGGAATGGAATTGAGCTATCTGTAATGAGGTGGATGGACCTAGAGTCTGTCATACAGAGCGAAGTAAGCCAGAAAGAGAAAAACAAATATTGTATGCTAACTCATATATATGGAATCTAAAAAAATGGTACTAATGAACCCAGTGACAGGGCAAGAATAAAGATGGAGATGTAGAGAACAGACTTGAGGACACAGGGTTGGGAGGGGTTGAAGGGGAAGCTGGGACGAAGTTAGAGAGTAGCACTGATATATATACAGTACCAAATGTAAAATAGATAGCTAGTGGGAAGTTACTGCATAACACAGGGAGATAAACTCAACGATGGGCGATGACTTAGAGGGCCAGGATAGGGAGGGTAGGAGGGAGACGTGCAATGAAGGGGATATGGGGATAGATGTATAAATACAGCTGATTTAGTTTGGTGTACCTCAAAAACTGGTGCAAGAGTGTAAAGCAATTATATTCCAATAAAGAGCTTTAAAATTTTTTTTTTAATTTAAAAAAAAGAGAGAAAGAAAAACATTAGTCTGCAAACTCAATGAAGGCAAGAACCATGGTCTTTTTTTTGCTTACCTTTCTATCTGCATTGCATAGCCCTGAGCCTAACATATATTAGACACTCAATAGCTATTTTTTGAATGAATGATGAAATAGTTATGTGGGAGATTAGGAAGTGGTCTGGGCTTATCTTGGCACTTCCAAGAAGAAATAATTTAACTTAAAATTTGCAAAGGGTCATGCCTCATTTCAGACTGAAATCAGGGAGGCTCAATCTTGTGTGTTCGTGGGTAGGGAGAAGGAATATTACATCAGAAGAGGGCAGTGATGGAAGTGTGGCAGGATGGCAACGTCCTGGGTCTGCATAGACAGTGTGTCCAGAGCAAGAATCCAGGGAAACACTAGGAAAGCAGTATTCAGCCTCCTTAGGACAAGTAAGGGGAGTGGTTTTCCACATGCACTGAGGTGAGGGTCAGGTGGGTGGAAGAGGGAAGATAGGGAAGGGGTATATAAGCAAGTCTCAAACCCTGTAGCCAAGGAGAATGTGAACATCAGGGTCAATGTCTTATTCTTTGGGTAATTTGAGCTTATTACATTGTCTCTTCCCAAGAATTCCTTATTCCTGACCTTTAGTCTAAGATCCACTCTCATTTAATTTGGAATTAGAGTCCAGATAAAACTAACCCAATTTCTTAGAGGTCCAAGAAATCAAGGTTCACTTTGGTCTGAGCCAGACTTCTCCGGGCTGCTCTAATAAATTTAGGATGTTCTCCAATACAAAATGAAGTTCAAAGTGAGCTTATCTTGGGTTGAGGGTGGTGAAGGGAATTGTTTTAGTAGTTCAATGGCTGTATTCATAAATTTTACTAGAAGTGCTGTAACCAACGTATCAATATTATTGCTTTATTATGGAGAATTTCAAATACACCCAAAAGTAGATAAAATGATATAATGAATTCCCAGGTACCCATCCAGTGCCAATAACCAGAGTCCATGGCCAATTTTGCTATATCCTCACCTCCATCCATTCCTTCCCCTCCACTATATTGAAGCAGATCCCAGATATCGTATGATTTCATCTATAAATATTTCAGTGTGAACCTCTAAAAGATAATAACTTGTCCTTAAACATAACTAAAATACCATTATCACACCTAAAAATAATTCCTTAATATCAAACATGTACTTTCAACTATTTATCTTATAAATTTTACAAACAGGTTTTCTTCACCATGCTTATTTTAATCCGGATCAAAATAAGAGCCACCTATGGTAAATGATGGTAGTCTTTTGAACCTCTTTTAATTTTGAGATTCCACTTTCATGTTTTTTTTTTCCTCCTGCAATTTATTTGATGAAGAATCGTTCTTTTATGTCCTGTAGAATTTCTCACAGTCTGTTTGATTATATCTCCTTGGTATAGTCTAACATGTTCTTCTGTCCTACGGATTCCCTGTAAATTGGTAGTTGGAGCTAGAGGCTTCATCAGATTCAAGTTTAGTATTTTTTTTGTAACATATTAATTTCTACCAAAAAAAAAAAAAAGGTCCACCAGAGTAATCTCAGTTTTGGCCAAAACCCTATGGACAAATTTATTTTTCTACAATTTGTACTAGGAGATACTATATAAATCATCAGAAAACTTAGAATTTATAACTAAACATACTAGGTTTTGTGGAAAAGACCATATACACACACACACACACAATACCACCAAAAATAAACACAAGAAAAGTTCAAGTAACATCAACAACACTTAGTATCTAAGAAATGCCAAAACCTGAATTAAATACATGCTCTTTAAATTGAAGGCTTAAATATTCAAAACCCTATTTTTGACTCAAAGAACTGAACTTTTATTCCCCAGGTTTCAGTGCAGTTTGCCTCAGCTACCACTAGAGGGAGGCCAAGATACATCTTAAAAAACCCACTTAAAAAAACAGGATTCAAACCTGAAAGATGTAAATTTTGTTTCTTTAACATATCAAAATTCAGTATTAAAAATTGTTTATTTTGCATTCTACAAGAAAACATTATACTAAAGTAGTTTTATATCTGAGCTCTGCCTGTAGTGTGGAGAAAAAAACAGCCTTTATGTGTTCTGTGCAGAGTACATGACACAAAATGCACCTCTGAAGGCTTCCTTCACCCCAGTCCTTTTGAACACAAGGAGAAGTATAAGAACCTAAGTAAAAATTATTTCATGGTGGTTGAATTAAAATTGTCTTTAAGAAACTTAAGTACTTTTAAAGAATGCAATACCTCAACTCCCTTCCAATAATTTAAAACATATAATTTTAAAACATTAAACTGTAAAAGAAGCATAAAGAAATCCAATAAATTTCTGTTTTTCCAATGATGATAATTTATTTTGGAGGGATTGGGGGAGATATATCAAATTCTTTCCCTCCAAAAAGTAAGTCAATACTCCTTTGCTGGAGGGCTAAGCATATGCTTCATTAACTTTGGGATAATCCAGCTCTGCTTCTGTCCTGCAAATAATTAGCTAAAATGTCAGAACTAACTAACCTCTCCTTTTACCACAATAATGTTTACATTAAAGTAGCTCTTTAAGATTTATAACGGATTTTCACATGCTATTTCATTTATCCTCAAAACTTTATAATTGAAGATTATTATTCCTACTTTAAAACAAACCAACGCCCCAAGCAGTGAAATATTTTTTGGAAAGTTCCACAACTGTAATCTGCAAAAGAGGACTCAAATCCAGAACTTCGAACTTCTAAACCTCAGGTGCTTTGCGACTCCACTGAGAAAACCATTGCTAACAATTTCAGTTCCCCCATGAACTGACCTGTTTCCTGCTATCAAGGCCTGTAAGACTCTTAAGAGCATCAAAGTGACTCATGCTTTCCATGTCAATACATTTGGCAAGGGACTGTAGAAGCCTGCCCTGAATGGTCAGTCTCAGTGCCAATGGAAGACACATCCCAGGCCCCTTGGCTCTTTCAAGACAGAGGACTCAGAGTGCAGACTGCAAGGCAACTCTTTAGGCTCTGGGGGCAGGCCCAGTGGAGTGTATCTCTGAGAGCAAACAGAAGGTGCAAAGGCTGGAGTTTTTCATGGCATCATAAACATGCCTGTCATCACTGATCATGAGCATCTCCACTAGATAATGGGGGCAGAGAGAAGTATCAACCATAAACCCACGGAATTAAAACTCCAGTCCAGGGCCAGGTGGTGTGCTGATGGATTTTCAACAACCAGCTCTGCCAGAGGAGAGGAAAGAGAGTCCATGATTTGTCGTTTGCCATTTCCCATGGATATATAGTACGTACTCCCATCACAGCCAATGTCAGTCTACCAAGCATCACTGAATGTGGAGTTGAGAAGTGGTGCTAATAATCAGCTCTGCACACCACTGCCCCGCCCCTGTGCTTACAACACCCACCATGGCCCTCCTCTGGTTGTGTAAATACAACTATACAGGCCTGATGGGAAGAACGGCTTTTCTCCTATGGATGCTATGAAGACAGCTTTTCCATGAGCATGACTGGCTTCCTGGGCCATACCTCCATTCACTTGGGTGGTAAAGAGCTGATTTATCTAACTGGCATGCTGAGGAGAAGAAAGTGAGTGTGCTGGGCTTCCTCCCCTTCTCTCAGATCCGCCTGCCTGAAGAGGGTGTGCTTTTTGCTTTGACTGCTGTCATGAGATAAAAGTCAGTGAACTTATATCATAGTTTGCCCGGAGGAGTGCTGGCATTTTATCCTACTAGCGCCACCTTGAACTCTCAGAGTTATAGTCTTGGTTTGGACTATAAACTATGTCACCCTAGATAAAAGGGACTGTCCCTGAAGAGCAAGGCCTGGAGAAAGGCTTCCCATTTCTGGGTGCAGTCCTAGGAAAATCCTTGACCACAAAACTGAGCCACATTTTTATTTCTATCTGCTTGATTCTATTATCTAGCACTAATTATATTCCAAACCAAGGAAGTAACAACAGAGGCATTATTTTGGGAGATCTTTTTTTTTTAATTTATTTATTTATTGGCTGCATTGGGTCTTTGATGCTGCACACGGGCTTTCTCTAGTTGCGGCTAGCAGGGGCTACTCTTCATTGTGGTGTGTGGGCGCCTCATTGTGGTGGCTTCTCTGGTTGTGGAGCACAGGCTCTAGGCATATGGGCTTCAGCAGTTGAGGCACATAGGCTCAACAGTTGTGGCTCATGGGCTCAGTTGACCCAAGGCATGTGAGATCTTCCTGGAGCAGGGATCAAACCCATCTCCCCTGCATTGGTAGGCAGATACTTAACCACTGCACCACCAGGGAAGTACCCTGGAAGACCTTTAAAACACTAACAAACTGAGTACCCTGAAAAATGACTGGCTGTAATTCCTGGACAAGAATGAAGTCTACACACATAAATACAAAGGAAACCAAGTTCCCTCAACAAGGACCCACAAGCTCCCAAATCTACATTAAGTAAACAAAAGATAAGAAGGTTCAGTGAGAACTTACCCACCAATAACACTGCTACATTAAAAATTTACAAATAAATAGGGTGACTTTCTAAAGTATAAGTCACAACCACAGAGATGTAGGGTACATCAAACTCTTTGTTGTTGCCTAAGTGTATTTATGCTAGCTACCTTTAGAGGGAACTTCTGATCTCCAAATATCATTTTTCCCCAACCTCAACTGCCCTTTTGCCCTACAAATAAGCTCCATTTTGCTCAGCCCCTCATCTGTGTACCTACATAGATGAAGCTGTGGAACACCCAAGTGGCACTCAGAGTAAAATTACAAAGCTTTTAATATTTGTGAAGCAGTTAAATATGTACTATTTCAGAATGTATCTCTAAACTACCTTCTTTCTCTTCTTAAATCAAAGTCCACCTGACCATATATTAGATTAAATATGGAATTGATCATTTACTTTTTAAAGGTCACACCCAAATACAGAGAATCACAACTCTCATATAGCTCAATAGTGAAAACTAAAAATCAAAAAACAAACCAATTAAAAAATGAACAAACGACCTGACTAAAGATTTTTCCAAAAAAGATGTATGAATGGCCAACAGGTTTCTGAAAAGCTGCTCAGCATCACTAATCATCAGGGAAATGCAAATCAAAGTCACAATGAGATATCACCTCATACCTGTTAGGATGTCTATCATGTTTTTAAAACTAATTTAAAAAATTCAGTAAAATTGCAGCATACAAAAATCAGTTACATTTCACTACACTAATAATGAACAATCAAAAAGAGAAATAAGAAAACAATCTTATTTACAATTGCATCAAAAAGAATTAAATACTTAGCAATAAACTTAACCAAGGACGTGAAAGATGTGTATGCTGAAATCTATAAAACGTCGATGAAAGAAATCAAAGACACAAACAAATGGAAAGATAGTCCATACTCATGGATTGAAAGAATATTTTTTTAATATCCCCACCTACTCAAAGCAATCTACAGATTCAATGCAATCCCTGTCAAAATTCAAATGTCATTTTTTAGAAAAAGGAAAAATAATCCTAAAATTTGTATGGAAGCACAAAAGACCCCAAATGGACAAAGCAATCTTGAGGCAGAAGAACAAAGCTGGAGGCATCACACTTATTGATTTCAAACTATATTAAAAAGCTATAGTAATCATAACAGTATGGTATTGGCATAAAAATAGACACATAGACCAATGGAACAGAATAAAGAGCCCAGAAATAAACCGATGCATATATGGTCAATTAATTTATGACAAAGGAGGCAAGAATATACAAAGGGAAAAGGATAATCTCTTCAATAAGTGGTGTTGGGAAAATTGGACAGCCACAGGCAAGAGAATGAAACTGGACCTCTATCTTACACCATATACTAAAATAAACTCAAAATGGATTAAAGACTTAAATTTAAGACCTGAAACTGTAAACTCCTAAAGAAAACACAGAAGAAAGGGAGAAAGAAATTACTACTGGATGTCCACACCCTTTTGCAATTAGAATTTTAAGTGAAATATTCCTTTCAGGCAAGTTAGCTGCCACCTACGATTTTGGAGAGTGTGGAGAAGCTGGACCTCAGGGTAACACCCACAGAGACAGACACACTCATAGAAGGCACAGGGCAGAAAGTTGCACAAAAGAAAAGTGGCTCTGTGCCCCAGATTAATGTAATCAATCATTAAAGGGAAGATTTACTCTCTCCAGGCTCTGCCTAAGTGTGATCAGCAGCAGCTGAGTTGTAAGCACACCAGGAATCCAGACTTAAGTTCATGACCAAAGGCAGGGTGGGGAGGAATTCAGCAAGAACATTTCCAGACAATTCTGCTGATGCACTTGTTGGTTCGGTTATTTTCTTGCCAGGGCCACACACACACACCCACAGGCGGTGTCTCCAGATCACGAAATGCAGTGGAAATGTGTCAGTTGTTCAGTCAATATCAGCAAGACGAAAGGCCACCCATATAATTCACTGTCCAAAGAGGGTTTTTTTTTTCCTTTAATAATTGATTTTGGTTTCTTGCTATAAACCACTAGTCACCTATCGAACATACAGTCTCTTCTTTTTCCTTGATAGCAGAACATTGATTTTATTCCAAGCAGTGGTATGCCCGGCTCCATGTCTACATTTACTACCATCTCCTGCAGTTAGGGATGGCAGAAGTACAGTAAGTGGGCCTTTGGAGAAAACTCCTTAAGACACACAGCTGGAGCATGTCTGTTTTGTGCTTCCTGCTTCCTGCCTGGAACATGTATACAATGTCTCAAACCCCAGCAACTATCTTAGACCACATGCTATGGATGGTGGAGATATAAGAGAAAGAGCCTGGGTCCTTGATGCCACTTTAGATGCCCCATCTAAGGCCTGGGGTCTCTCTCTTCAGCCTTCCTTTATGAAAGAAAAAAATAAAAGTCCATCTTGTTAAATTCCTATCTGCGTTAACCAGCCGCTGAATGAAATTTACAACTAATATGCTAGCTCTGCTCAAGCTACCTGAAAACTGCTCAATACCCATTTCATTTTGGGATACGGAAACAAAGCTTTAAAACTAACCATGATAGTTACGGTGATTCGAGTCTCAAACCAAAAATTAGGTCACACAATAAGAACAATTTGAATCTTCTTATGGGAGAAGCAGATCATCAGCTCATTCGAAATCAGGGCTGTGCTAAAACACCCAGATCATATGATTCTACTTGAGTTATTAAGTTCAAGCACATTGCAGTAATCCTGACCTGATTTTCCACTTCATCATCAGGAAAAAGATAAGTTTGGGTACTGGGTGATACACACTATTTTAACCAGGAGCTTCAGTTTAATACAAAATCTCCAAAAGTAATTTCACAAAGGGTACTGGACCTCCTGAAACTCATATCCTCCCATAAACTTTGGTAATTTTATAGTAATTACACCTATGCTTCTCTCTCTGTACCCAGGGAGAAGCATTATTGGCGCCTTATCCTAAAGAACTTAGTTCTAGATATTTAACATTTGCCTTACCTAAGCCCTCTGTAACTGTTTCCCCATAGAAGGATAATAATACTTACCTTTCCTTCAAGGTGTGTTGTGATGTTTAATTAATGTTTACAAAGTATGTAGTAAGCTGCAGATGAAAGATATTAAAGAAGCATAAAGCTGTATCATTAGTCTGACACATCAGTTACCCTTATTAGGTACGCAAAATGAAAGTCATGTTGCTACAACCAAAATAGTTATGAATACACATTAGGTCAAATATAAATTCCAGAGAATCTATATACCACATCTACAAAGCAAACACCTGAAGCTCCTTATTATTAGAGAAACGTGCTTTTTTTTCCTCTAACACCTGAAACCCTTAACTTAGAATAGAAACTGATTAGAAGGTTAGGGTAATGATGAAAATACCATATCTTTGGTAAACATCTGAAGTTCTTTACACTTTAATCTGAAGATAAAGATTCAGTCTGAACTTATGTGAAACTCTATATTGCTTGCAGAAACTTTTATTTGATTCTCCTGCAATGGAAACTAGCAAGAATACTCTGAATTTCATAGGAAATTTAAACAATAAATTGATAACCTTGAAAGTTTAGTACAATCAATGTTTCTTGAATTCAAATGTGCACTATGTTGGAGTGCATGCTATTTTATATACAGTCTCAACAATTTTCAACTAACTATACAACTATATTTATATATTAAGTACATACTAAGATTTTATATATTTCCAAACCAAGGAATCATTTACACTATATACTCTGGGCATATAAAACTGAAATATCATTTTATTGAGTGACATGGGGCTCTTTTTCAAGCTCTATATCCTAATGCTCCCTTGCTGTGTAGCAGAAAGAGAATTAGGAAATAGAAAGAGCCCTGCTGATAAGAATGGTCCATTCTCCTACAATTAGTTGGGGTAAATCCATACTACCTATCCATAGCTTACCCTGGATGTACAGTTTCAAAGAGAACTAATAGTCATAAGAGAGAAAACACAACACACACACACACACACACACACACATATATTATTGTGCACATGGTTCTGAAAGACATTGCAACAGGATTCATCATCACATTGCGTCAGAGAATGAAATGACTGTCCTTCACTCAGAAAGTACACTGTTGAACTCTTCAACTTCCACAAAATTTGGTCAGTTTGATCTAGTTAGGTTTACATGGAAGGTAAAAAGACTCACATCTGGGGCTTCTCTGGCAGTCCAGTGGTTAAGACTCTGTGCTCCCAATGCAGGGGGCACAGGTTCAATCCCCAGTCAGGAACTAAGATCTTACATGCCGCACAGCACACCCATTTCATCCCAAAAAAGCACAAAGTTAACATTGTCCTGACTTGAAAGTAAAAACTTTTTGGAGTTGATTAACCAACCTTCGATAAAAAAAAATTTTTAAGAGACAAAGAAAGAACATGTAATTGCATTACAGGACAGGAGCAACTCTTAAGAGTCAGAGGATTTGATGACCTCTTAACCAGTCGAGATATAAAGTCATCCAAGTTGTTAGAAATAATCTGAAATGACCTTCTTCTACCTCTTCAATGACTACTTTTCTCATCTCCATTTCTCCTTTCCTTCCTTAAATGCGTCTGATCCATATGTTTACAAGCTGGATGTCCCCCAGAGAGTCACCACCCCCTTCCACTGCCGCAGAGTTTTGTATATATTCTGTGAGTTACAATGGAAAGAATCCCTATCCTGAATATGATGGAAAACCAGCATCTCCCACCTCATCCCTAATATCTTCATGAACTCTAAAGCAACTTACATTGCTTTGAGCCACTTCCTCAGATTTCTTGCTTCTGCTGAATTCTCAAGCGTCATCTTTGTCTTTCCTTAGGTTTACTCCATATTGACTCAACACAGAATATCCCCAAACACTAATTTTCCAAAAACACTAATCCCACAAGATCTAATCACACTATAGCTGTGATCATACATCTTTATTGACGTTTCAATGACATGAGGTAAGAAAGTGTACTATATCACAGTACAACACAACAAAAGATTTAAAACTGAATTCAGAAAAACAGTCCTCTTTTCCTTCCTAGCTGCTTGAAGATCAGCCGCCGTCATGAATGACACAGTAACTATCCGGACCAGGAAGTTCATGACCAACCGACTACTTCAGCGGAAACAAATGGTCATTGATGTCCTTCACCCTGGGAAGGCAACAGTACCTAAGACAGAAATTCGGGAAAAACTAGCCAAAATGTACAAGACCACACCAGATGTCATCTTTGTGTTTGGATTCAGAACCCATTTTGGTGGTGGCAAGACAACTGGCTTTGGCATGATTTATGATTCATTGGATTACGCGAAGAAGAATGAGCCCAAACATAGGCTTGCAAGACATGGCCTGTATGAGAAGCAAAAGACCTCAAGAAAACAGCGAAAGGAACGCAAGAACAGAATGAAGAAAGTCGGGGGACCGCAAAGGCCAATGTTGGTGCTGGCAAAAAGTGAGCTGGAGATTGGACAACAGAAGGAGTAAAGATTCTGCAGTGACTGTATCTGTGGTGATTGTGCAGATTTTTCATGAGAGAGTTAATAAACTAAGACCTTTGACATGAAAAAATAAATAAATAAATAAATAAAAATAAAAAATAAAATTGAATTCAGTATTCCCGCTATTCAAAGACACATTTTTCCCATTTTAATGTGCTTGGAATTTTGATATCATCTTACAATCAATCTGTACAATTACTGTCATATTTTCTCTTGAAAATTTTTTATTAAATTGACAGTATATTACATTATCCATAGTATCCTAAAATCAAAGGAATTTGGTTTAAAAAAAAAAGAAAGCTATGTCCTTAAAAGTCCAAAGCCACATCCACAATCAGAAACTTCTCACTGATCATCTCCTTTGGGATTCCTGCCCCTGTCCACTCCAACATCCGCTCCATCCCCTCCCATTTTCCTATCTCCCAATTTTTCCATCTCCCAATTTTTCCCTGTTTCTGGAGTTCTTCACCCTCTTCCTCCAGATTGCTCCCATAAGCCTCACAAACCTTCTTGTTTGTTTGTCTTTATGTCTCCCCTAGACCACTCTTGCATTCTGAATTTTATTCTCCTTTACAATATGGTCCATCAGGGTGACTGACTAAAGAAAACATTTTCTTTTTGAGAAATGCTCTTGATAGCTTTTATTTTCCTCTTTGCTTTCCCTTTTTTCAACTTTTAAAAATGTTTTAAACTGAGATGTAATTGACATATAACATTGTATAAGTTTAAGGTATGTAACATGCTGATTTGATAAATTTATGTATTGCAAGATGATTACCACCATAGCATTAGCTACATCAAGTAATTATTATCTTTCTTGTGTGAGAACATTTAAGCTCTCAATAGCTTTTATTTTATTTTTTTTAATAAATTTATTTATTTATTTATTTATTTATTGGCTGCATTGGGTCTTCGTTGCTGCTTGGGCTTCCTCTAGTTGTGGCAAGCAGGGGCTACTCTTCACTGTGGTGCACAGGCTTCTCATTGCAGTGGCTTCTCTTGTTGTGGAGCACGGGCTCTAGGTGCGTGGGCTTCAGTAGTTGAGGCATACAGGCTCAATAGTTGTGGCTCACAGGCTCTAGAGCACAGGCTCAGTAGTTACGGCGCATGGGCTTAGTTGCTCCGTGGCATGTGGGATCTTCCTGGACCAGGGCTCGAACCCGTGTCCCCTGCATTGGCAGGCGGATTCTTAACTACTGTGCCACCAGGGAAGTCCCTCAATAGCTTTTAAATGTACATGTCCTCCCACCACCCCGTCAATTTTTCAAATTAACTTTCTTATTACACAGGTTTCTTCCTGCACCTGTAATTAATACTCTTCTCTTTTTATATTCTTTCCCTTGTAATTCTTACCCAGTTGGATAGCAAATGACTCCCACCTTTCAATCTTCAACTTGTATTTCTCTTTCACATTCTGGACTTACTTTTCCATTCTGAAGGATATCTTCACCAAAACTTACTACACAGGCCCCAAAGCTAGCACATAATCAAAGGAAAATAAGGAGTCTTCTGTGAGGCTCTAACTCCATGTGGATCATCAATATGGACTACAGAGTAAAGAAACAAAAGTTCACTCTCGGAAGAAGACTGGGATCCAGGTGCCCAGGCCACCAAGGATGTGAAGTGACTTTCTGCCAGTCAGAAGATCATGGTTTACCAGATGCCTCTGAAGTCTCAAAGCAGGGACTACTGATAGAGGATTACAGACCAATAATTTAAAGGTGAGTATTAAAATCAACCTGGATGTATAGAACTTCAAAGTCATGATACACAAAGTTAAAGGCATCATCTTCTGTTCCTGACTTTCCCATTTCTGTTAACGGAGCTCTTATTTTTCTGGTCACGCAATTTCAAAAAAATTAGCTTTGACTCTTCTGTCTCGATCTCACTCTTATATTCCTTCAATTGTCTAGCTCTTTCACTTCAGACCCTAAAATGTGCTTTCCCTTTGCTACCTCATAATCTTTTAATAAAATGGGCACCTGAAATGTCTCTGTTTCCTCAGATTCTTTTCCATTTAACCCAATCCTTGCCATCTACTGCTACCAATAAACAGATTTTCATAAAGTATAATGCTGATGATATCACTTCCCTATGAAATCGTCAAAGGTTATACCTACCAAACTGAGTACACACTCCACAGTAAACTCTGTTGCCAAATCCAAGGGTCAATTCTCAGTCTTTATTTTATTCAACCAATCAAAACCATTTAATAATTCATCTTTAACTTGGATTTCTACAATTGGTCTCCTGTTTCAATTCCTTACTTAATAATTTATTTCATAAACAGCCATGGTGATACTTTAAAAATATAAGTCAGATTATGTCACTATTCTAATTGAAGTCCTCCAGTGGCTTCTTTCTATCTCACTCACTTTCTATCTCACTTCAAAGCACTTATGATGGCCTGCAAGACCCTATATGATGTGGTTGGCTACTACTACCTCTCTGACCCCATCCTCTACCACAATCCTCCATCTTTTTAACCCTACTTTAGCCACACCTGCCTTATTGCTGTTACTAAAGGACAACAAACATGTTCTCACCTCTGAGGCTTTGCAATAGCAGTTCCAGTGACCCGAGTGCTACATGGTCTCTCTGACTCATTCAAATGTCTATTCAAATATCACTACACTAGAGAGCTCTTCTCCCTCCACTTTATTTAACTAATATTCCCCCAGCCGACCCAGGTACTCCCTATTCTCCATAACACTTAGCACCATTTGAAATATTATATTTGTGTGATATTCTATATTGTCTGTTTCTTCCCACCAGAATATAAGCTCCCTGACAGGAAGGTCTTTGTTCCTTTTACAGCTGTATTCCTAGAGACTAAAAGAGTACCTTGTACTTAGTAGATATCCAATAAATACATGCTGAATGAATGAATGAATCCCTACAGGAAGACCCTTCCTGCAGAAACCGCATGCTAGCCCGAGCGGAGCCCAAGCTGTCGACCAAGGACCTGGGAGGTATTGGAACAGTGTAGGGTCTGAGAATTCACGTAAGTCCAGTTATTCTCTGTAAACTAAATAAATTTCTGCTGTATATGTTAACTTAAAAACAATTGTTGAAAAGCATATTTTATCAGGAGAAAAGATGGCGGCGAAGTAGAGGGACGTGGAGTGCATCCCGCTCCACAGATGCATTGGGAATGCACGGAAGGACGCAGTAATTCCCACAGAGAACCAGCTGAACACCAGCAGACGGCCTCGGACACCAGAAAGGACCACAAGGAGCCCAACATAACCGGACAAGCAACCCCAAAAGTTTGGACAACCATGAGGAAACAAAGAAACACCATGCAGGCAAAGGAGCAGGAAAAAAACCCACAAGACCAAATAAATGAGGAGGAAATAGGAAAAATGCCTGAAAAAGAATTCAGAGTAATGATAGTAAAAGAATGACTGAGGCAGAAGAACGAATAAGTGAGTTGTAAGATAGAATGGGGGAAATAAACGCCACAGAGCAGGAAAAAGAAAAAATAATAAAAAGAATAGAAGACAGTCTCAGAGACCTCAGTGATAACATTAAGCGTACCAACATTCGAATTATAGGCATCCCAGAAGAAGAAGAAAACAAGAAAGGGTCTGAGAAAATATTTGAAGAGGTTATAGTGGAAAACTTCTCCAACATGGGAATGGGAAAAAATAATTGCCTATGAAACAACGGACAAAGGATTAACCTCCAAAATATACAAGCAGCTCATGAAGCTTAATACCAAAAAAGCAAATAACCCAATCCACAAATGGGCAGAAGACCTAAATAGACATTTCTCCAAAGAAGACATACAGATGGCCAACAAACACAGGAAAAGATGCTCAACATCACTCATCATCAGAGAAATGCAAGTCAAAGCCACAATGAGGTATCACCTCACACCGATCAGAATGGCCATCATCACAAAATCTGGAAACAACAAATGTTGGAGAGGGTGTGGAGAAAAGGGAACTCTCCTGCACTGTTGGTGGGACTGTAAGTTGGTACAGCCACTATGGAAAACAATTTGGAGGTTCCTTAAAAAACTACAAATAGAACTTCTATATGATCCAGTAATCCCACTGCTGGGCATATACCCAAAGAAAACCATAATCCCAAAAGAAATGTGTACCATCATGTTTATTGCAGCACTATTTACAATAGCCAGGACATGGAAGCAACCTAAATGCCCATCAACAAATGAATGGATAAAGAAGATGTGGCATATATACACAATGGAATATTACTCAGCTATAAAAAGGGATGAGATGGAGCTATATGTAATGAGGTGGATAGAACTACAATCTGTCATACATAGTGAAGTAAGTCAGAAAGAGAAGGACAAATATTGTATGCTAACTCACATATACGGAATCTAAAAATGGTACTGATGAACTCAGTGACAAGAACAAGGACGCAGATACAGAGAATGGACTGGAGAACTCGAGGTATGGGAGGGGGCGGGGGGTGAAGGGGAAGCTGAGACGAAGCGAGAGAGTAGCACAGACATATATACACTACCAACTGTAAAATAGATAGTGGGAAGTTGTTGTATAACAAAGGGAGTCCAACTCGAGGATGGAAGATGCCTTAGAGGACTGGGGCGGGGAGGGTGTGGGGGACTCGAGGGGGGGGAGTCAAGGAAGAGAGGGAATACGGGGATATGTGTATAAAAACAGATGATTGAACTTGGTGTACCCCCAAAAAAATAATAAAAAAATTTTTAAAAAATTAAAAAAAAAAAAAAAGCATATTTTATCACCACATGT
This sequence comes from Hippopotamus amphibius kiboko, assembly GCF_030028045.1. Classification (NCBI taxonomy): domain Eukaryota; kingdom Metazoa; phylum Chordata; class Mammalia; order Artiodactyla; family Hippopotamidae; genus Hippopotamus; species Hippopotamus amphibius. The sequence continues at coordinate 56,611,792 of NC_080188.1, forward strand.
TTTCTCAAAGGCATTAACAATGCAGTCACTATTATGTAGGGGCCCATTGATTTATTTCTTATTAACAGGAAATTTTCATCAAAAAAAAAACCATTAGGAACTCTACTGTGCCAGCCAAATGAAACCACTGTCTTTTCTCCAAATTGTCCCTCAACCTTCACACCTGTGCCTTTGCTCACATTTGTATCTTAACTAGAAAAACCTTTTCCTCTCTTCCTCCTCTTCCCACCCCGCCCTTTAATTGTTTTGCCTTTCCAAACCTTAAATCACCATCATCTGCGCCTGAATGCGTGCGCTCCTAAGTGAGAGCTGGCAGTGAGACCCACGACGACTGCCTGGGGTGAGGGATGGGTAGGAAGGAAGTGCCAGTTTGTCTAGAGCCCCCCCGATTAAATGTCCCCAACAGAGCCTTCCCACCAGCAAAGCCCATCCACTCTGCGTTCCCCATGACACAACATGCTAATTCTTGTCCCTACACTATTTTTTCATACCAACCAAAGTTCTCTGCCCACTGCTCTCTGCCAAATATCTCCTATCACATCTTCATTTTGATCCAACCTTTCTGGAAGTTTTTCTGGTTAACCAACACCATGTTCTTATCATTCCTCTATGACCTTCAGCAAAAAACAATTTTTCAAGTAAATTTTCTACTCTAATAACTTATTTTGTAACAGTTTCCTTTTTAGCACTTATTCTCTTAAATGTGAATTCCTGCCTGAGATGTCTCATACATTTCTCTTCTTTCATAGGTCTCTTGCCATTATACCATAATGCCTAGTACTATACTAGATACGGAAGAGATACTGAAAAATATGCTGTGAACCCACTGTTCCACTAAAAGTTTTTCTGTAACAAACATGGGCAAAGTTTCAAAGTATCAACAGACTAAAAGAAAACAATTATGCATGTATGTGTGTTTATTTGCACACACAGTTTAGACACCCTGTGTATAAGTTGCAAGGTCCAAGGGGATATGATTGAGGACCTGCCCACATTTGCTACAATATACATAAAAATATAAGAATATGTATGCATGAGAATATATAACAAATATATATCAGGAAAAGATTGATAATTTAGATTGATAAATAAAAACTACACATTATAAATAATACCATTAGCAGTGTTTTTAAAAGGAGCACAATGAAATATTACTCAGCCATAAAAAAGAATGAAATCTTGCCTGTTGCAACAATATGGATGGAGCTACAGGGTATTATGCTTAGCGAAAAAAGTCAGACAAAAAGATAAAAACCACATGTTTAACTTATATGTGGAATATAAAAAACAAAACAAATGAACAAACAAAACAAAACAGAAACATACATACATACAAAGAGCAAACTGGTGGTTGCCAGAGGGAAGAGGGGGTAGGGGAATGGATGAAATAGGTGAAGGGGATTAAAAGGTACAAACTTCCAAATTAGAGGCAATTCCCAGAAGAAAAGATAAAATGGTCAATAAGCATAAAAGGATAAAGAAGCAGAAAATAAAAGTTAAAACAATAATAAAATACCAGTTCTTAGCTATCAGAATGACAAAAAAAAAAAACAGTTTGATTATATCAAGTGTTGGCAGATGTGCAGACAAAGAAATGTGGGAAAACAGCCTCTCGTTACATTGGCCCCTTCACAGGGCAATAATCAGTGTCTATCAAACCAAAAATACACCTACTCCATGGCTCAACAATCCCACTTCTCAGTATATCCTCTAGACAAATATCCATGTGCATAAGAATCTTTACAAGTATTGCTTATAATTCTGCAAACAAGCCTAAAAAGGAGACAGGCTAAATATCATGAAATAGTATGTCATTATTAAAAAGAATAAACTAGAGATACAGGTAACATCATGGGTAAATCCCCCAAGATGCATTGAATCTTGGGGCAAAAGGCAACTGCATACAGTGGTACTACAGTATTTTACTGTTTTTGCAAAACACATTCATACATACATATGCCCCATTCAAGTTCACAAGAAGTACCAAACAACTTCTATATGTGCTTTTACATATATATCACAGCTTAACATCTGCAAACCTGTAACTGTGGTTATTGGTGGGAGGAAGAGAGGATTATGGCTGGGGTACCAGTCAGAGTAAAATTTACCCATTTCTGTCAAGTTTTAATTTGGGGAGAGCATTATCCATGTACTATTTGTGTAGTTTATACTAAATGTAAAATAACCGACCTGTTCTTTTGATTGCATGCAAATAAAAGAGTCGTTCCTTAAGCAGGTGCCAAGACTGATGGTTTTGCGCTTCCCACGGAGCCCAGCCAGTACTGTTTACCTGGTAGGCTCAACCAGGTGCTTGTTAAAATGGATGAATGAATGGAGATACAACAGGAGGCTGGAGCCAGATCATGAGAGCCTTTATTTCTGAGTTCAAGAGCTTGTAATTTGTTTGACATAACAGATAAATTAAATGAGATAATACATTTAACACAGTTCCTGTCGATACATTTTAGCTTTTATGATTAACATCACATTGCACTTCTATCTTGTTTCATGACCAGAAGATGGAGCTCCAAACACTTAAACCTTTTTTTTTTCTTTTTTCTCTTTTCTCTTGTTTTTGTTGGAGTCTTTATAGAGGTTGTGGTTTTGTTTCTTTAATTCTGGTTCCCATTTAAACCCTTCCATTTGTATTTAGTTCTCAGATTATCAAAATCTAATTGCTGACAGAGAAAAGATGGGAAGAGTAACCTATAGGGGAAGCTGACCCTTTAGTCTGATTTTTCTACCTCTGGGGACTTCGTTTCATGCACTAGTTCATACTTTTTATCCAATTCTTCCCATTTGGAACTCCTCAAAATGGAAAAGCCCACTCTAAACAGGTGCTGACATCCCATGCTGTCCTCATGGGAGGGAAAATTCCAATCCTGCTACACAAAGGCTTTGTCACTATGTGCAGTCAGGAATTTATGCATTGATGGAAGAAAACCTGGCAGGGCTGGAATAGATACTTTGGACTGTTCTCCAGTTTCTACGCTTTTCTAACATAATTCCACAAAATTCTTCCTTGAGGCCTCTAAAGACTCATGGGAAATAATGAATTTTCTAAATTTCCAGAATATCTACTTTATTACCATTATGTTGATACTATTAGTACAGCTGTATCTCCAGTTATTTATTGAAGATTCATTCATTTGTTCATTCTTTTTTTTCAATAAATATTTATTGATCACCACTGCAAAACTGTAGAAGCGTTATGGTGGGACACACACGTGCACAGGCACACACATACCTGAACAGGCACACACACACACACCCCTACTCTAAGTCCTCCGTGTATTTATGCAAGAATACACACCCTAAGAAAGCCAGGAGAGATGAAAGCAGGAGCAGCATCACCTGTTAAGGCTTTTCCTTGCCCTTTGTTCTCTACACTGAGGGCAAAACTGTCAGGGACTCTGGTAAGGTTCTGCAAGAAAACATTCTTGCTTTACCAACTGCCCTGTTATACTCAGGCTTACATCGCTATTTTGAAAACAAAAAAAGCAACACTAAAAATATATACACCATTGTTTAATGGAATGTTTATATACATTTGGCTCCTCTGTTTCTTGATCCAAATGCAGCATCAGGAGATGCATGTCTTTCCCTGGTCCACAACCAGGTACACGACAGTAAAGCCCTTCTACCCACTGCCTCCCAGAATCCTTCTCAAAAGGCGCTTGTGTCTATACCTACCAAACTTCTCCCTGGTTCTAATCCAGTATTTCTAAATATCTTCTGGTCATTTTCAATTGTAAATTCAAAAAGGTTTACATTGAAGTTATTTTCTTTCTCGATCTTTTTCCTCTCCCCATACAAACATGGTCTCCTTTCAGCTTTTTGGAGATCATTTTTCTGCAGTCATTGACTTAGTAGTCCAAATTGAAAACCTTGCAGAAATCACTTTGGATTTCACTTCTCTCTCCCCTCTCACATGCCGTCAGCAAGTCCTGCCCATTCTCCACCTCCACAGTGTGCCCCAAATCCAGTCCTTGCATATCTGTTGTCCGCAACCTTCTCTCCCACAATAATTTCAGTACTCCCCTAGCTATCACTATTCTGTTTCTACTCAATCTATACAGGAGAGATGTATAATTTTTATACATACATACATTCTTTTTTTCACATTCTTTTCCCATTATGGTTTATCCCAGGAGACTGGATATAGTTCCCTGTGCTATGCAGTAGGACCCTGTTGTTTATTCATTCTAAATGTAACAGTTTGCATCTGCTAATCCCAAACTTCCAGTCCATCACCTTCCCTCCTCCCCTCCCCCCTGGCAACCACAAGTCTGTGAGTCTGTTTCTATACCGGCTATATTAACACCATACCACAGGTGCCAGATAAAATACAGGACATCCTGTATTTTTATTTGCTAAATCTGGTAGCCCTGTACCACACTCACCTTTCTAAACACATTTCTGGTCTGGTAATGCTCCTATTTAAACTCTCCCCCCTTTCTATTACTGAATTAGTTATTTTAGTTTTGGGGTATTGTTGTTTTAGTTCCCTATCCATTACTGAATTAAAGCAAAACTCCTTAGCCCATCACTCTACAAATAGTTTATTCATCACCCACAATGCACAAAACACTCTGATTTGTGTTGTAAAGTATGAAAAATAAATAATTTACAGTATCTGTCCTTAAGGAGCTTGAACGTGAAGAAACAAGCAAACAGAGTGGTTAAATCCAATTTAGTTTGAGGGATGAGAGTTGAGGAGCTTTCCAGGTTTATAATCCTGTTACCTAGATTCTAATTTGGCCTTAGGCCAATGAAAACTTTTTTAACCCCACCCACACCCTGATCAGTCACTAAAACAAGTCAGTTTCTTGAAATTTACCATGACAAAGACAGTCATGGCTAATGAAGGTTTTCCCACCATATAAAGCAGAAGAGAGCAAGCTGTCTTTATTGAGTTCCATAGCTGAGAAAACCAAATATAGAGGTTTCATGACTTACACAGACTCCTGAATGATTAGAGGAGGCAGAAAGTTAAGGAACACTTAGCGTTCCTTCTGAAGCTAAATAGGACTTAAAACCTTTGATGAATAAAGCTATTTTATTTGAATAAGCAAAATATAGACAGTGATATAGGAATAAGCAAATCAATAAGACATAATATTGGAGTAGCTGTTTCAAAGATTCAAAATTAAAAAGGAAAAACCTGAGGATATTCTAAACATCTGTTTCTCAGGAATTTTAAACACTGAGATTCACTGGGTCACAAAGAAATAATGAGGACAAGATGATGCTTGTCTGGCAACAGCTTCCAAAAAATAATCCTACAATGTGGAAATGTATCTAGCCCATATATATCTTATATACATTCATCAATGCTATAGAATTGATATAGAACTACATGACTACTTTTGGAAACTTTAATATAAAGCAATTCTGTGATATTTTAAGGAAGAAACATAAGAAGTGCATGGTTGGAGGGGGAGGAAAGGGGAAAAAAGCTAATCTGCTTTTATCTTTTTATATCCTTTGAATTCTGTAACATGGGCATATATAATTATTCAAAAAAATTTAAGCAAAATCTTTATTAAATAATATAAACTTATTATGGATATATAATAGTTTTAGTTTTATTTTTCCAATGTTTCCCAAATACACACTATTTTCCTGCTGAGCAGCAGCTCCCCAAATACATCTTGCCTAGTTATGTGTTTTCAAACAAATATGGTTATTACAACAATCTCATTCAGCTATTTCAGACTCGGTCCTGTTTACTTACACACTTCAATTGTATTTTCCATCAAAATCCTACTTGTCCCATGACCCAGAAGAGGTCAGACTTTCAGTTTTGGACTAAAAGCTGAGGGAGTTTGGCGGGGGGAGGGGAAGCAGGGGGAGGGAGGAGGTAGAATGAGTTCTGGCTCTTTGTCAACTCTACCCCCTCCTTCTTCTAGGTGTGAGCTCCTTTAGAATTGGGTCAGGGAGGAAGCACGAGTATCTATCTCCTCTTGGAACTGAGCAAACTCTCATCCTCTCCTCAGTTGACTATAACTACTAATCTGGACTATTGTCTATGGGCTCAGGGAGGATGAGTGATGGCTCCAAGGTTCCCCTCTGGAAAGAAGTTTGTTTACATCCCTTAGCAGATGCTGCCCTGGTGGCCTTCCCCCACATGTGGGTCCCTCTTTGCCCCCACACTGCATCAATCTTGGGACAACTGTGGCTCCGAGTCTTATATATTTCTCAGAGCCAACTCTCAGGTCTACAGGCATGTGAGGACTTCCTCATCTCCACTTTAAAGAAGGAGGCCCCCTCTCCATCTGGATTTTGTTCCACTCATGCCATTTCCAGCCAATTCTCTTTCCCCACATTCCCATAGCACACAAGGCGCATCAGCAAGTCTGCTACTTAAGAAGGTCATACAGCCAGGGAACAAAATGTCTGTTTACTTTTCTTCTCAAGTGATTTACTTGAGCTCCCCTCCCTCACACCCTTGACTTGAGAGAAGGAATGGCTTTGTACATCCACTCCCTAAAAGGCTGTCTTCCTCTCTCCTGAAGTCTCCTGGGAGTCATGGGTGGGTGAGCCTGTTCTCTAACCGTAGGCCTCTCAGTGAGTTCCACAGGGCGTGACCCCATCTACTAGTGAGTCCATAAATTTAGGATAGGGACCACATTGCACCTTCCGTCTTCAGTTTGGGCCTTAACAGTAGTTACGCAGCAAAAAGAAAATTCCTACTTGACATCCGATAATGCTTGTCGATGGTTTCCATCACCCATGTATGGTTCAGACACTACCACAATTCCAATTTTACGTGATTAGAATGTTTTCGGTAATGATGGTTCTCAAACCTAGCTAGGGTCATGGAATCCGCAATGGATTCAAACACAAGCAGCCTGATGTTTAGAAGCTTCTGGGTGAGGACTCAAAAAAAGAGACAGAGAGAGAGAGAGATTTAGACAAAAGGTCAAGAAATGATTTGGGTTAATTTATAAGCCCCCTGGACAGAAACCATATCTACCTGATTCGTTGCTGAAGTTCCAACACTTCGAACAGGGCCTAGCACGTGCTAGACTTTCAGTAAATACTTCTTGCGTGAATGAATGGATGACTGGAACATTTCCATTTCATGGGAAAAGCAGCTATCAGTCTCACCAACGTGCACCACACCACCTAGTGGGAAACCAAGAATCTACCAAAACTCAAATGTATTTTTTTCTGTAGTGATTGTAATACAAACAAAGAAGTCTTTTCTGAACTTGGATGTAGCTAAATTAGGTGAGATGAGAAGTGCTACTTAGGCTGGCTGGCCACTGGGTGAGACCCCAGGGCTGCCTTACCACCATGATGAGATCTCAGCCATGCAGGATCTGGAACTGACCAGGAAGGAAGAAATCAGAACAAAGGTAGGGAGTTGGAAGAGCTTCATAACTGCCAAGCTAACAATTAGTGCATCCATTTCCACCATAACAAAATGTGTATGAAATGTAACCTGCCAGCATGATCAAACCATTTAAATTCAAGAGTGCTGGAAATTTACTGAAAAAATTCTCCCTTGCTGGCTACCTTTTCTCTAGATTCCATTTGTTTATCAAATTCAGAGGTTACCCAGCCTTTGGCTAAGCAAGGTATAAAGCAATTGATTCTATTTGAGCCTATTACATTACAGTCATGTTTAAGACCCCTTACTCTGAGAATATACCGAGATGCCCTTGATTGCAGTGTGTGGTGTGCAATCAGATGAGTTAATAAGAGAAAAAAATTGATACTTTGGGATTGTTTTGAGGTGGTGGTTGCTATTATTGGTTATTTTCCTATAGTTGTTGATATTGTTATTATTGCTATAGACTCACCAAGGAAACATAGCAATTTCTTTTCCCCGCCCGCTGCAGGAAAGGAAGCATTGGTTTCTAAAAGTTTAGCTCCTTGCCTCCCTCACCAGGAAGGAAGTAAACAGCTTGTGTTTGAGGTAGATTGGAGGAGATTCAGCTTAATTCCCCAGTGGAAGTGGTGTGGAGAAGAGATGATAGAAGCTGCCACCGGGGAGGGGGAAGCATCTCCAACATGGAATGGGGACAGGATATGGGGTTGTCACAGATGTCAAGCCATGGGCTCTCCCAGCACAAAGCGCCCAGGGTTGGCGGAGGCTAAAGCTGCACAGCAAGAGAAGGAGGCTCGACACCAGGCCAAGGAGCCTCAGCAAAAGATCCCATCAACCAGTGAGAAAGAGTGAGAGGAGACACATCTTCAAAATGGACCCAGGGGGTTAGATAACAAGCTTCTGGGCAGTTACTAGAGATAAATCTTTAGGAAAGGGGAGGAGCCCTCAACAATGATTGACATTTGGTAACTCACAGCCAGCCCCACTCATGAGAGGGGGCTTAGAGCTGGACTTCATTAGATTTGGAAAATGAAGTGCTGTGATTTTTCTTGTGCCAAAGCACTGCAGAGAAATGTGTATGCCCTAAAGCCTGTCCAAACTCTTCAGATCCAGATTTACAGGCAATCTCTCATGGTTTACTTGTACAGGTGGCTAAGCTACTGCTTGTGGGTAAATTTTATAGGCTTAACTCTCAGCAAATAATCTTATTTCTATATAACTAGGAAACACTTCACTGTGCTTCCATGTGCCAACAAAAATCTTGCCAAATATGTTTTTTTCTACTGTTCACAGATAGAAGGAAACACATTTATAAAAAAAAACCCACAAGGGACTTCCCTGGCAGTCCAGTAGTTAGGACTCTGTGCTTCCACTGCAGGGGGAGCGGGTGTGATCCCTGGTCAGGGAACTAAGATCCCACAAGCTGCACAGTGCAGCCAAAAAAAAAAAAAAAAGGACAAAGAACCCACAAGATCATCAACTACTCAGACAAGTCCAAATACAAAATGAGAACAGCTAGATTAATTTTACTTTCTGACTAATAGAGATAGAGTTTTCTATGGAAGCACCAGCTTCCATGATTTCCGAGAAAAAGAAATGATATTCATTGGCCTTATACTAAGTAACTTGTTCAGGATTCCACAGGAGAAAATATGCAGCAGGAGTAACTGATGATTCATTCCTCAGCTTTTTTTCTTTCTTTCTAACCCTTGTTTTGAGCTGCCACTGAAAGTCTACTGGCATGTAAAGACCTGGTTATTTGATATTAGATTTCTCTTCAATCCTTCACTTCTTGTCCAGGCCTGGAAGAGAAATGCCTTCGGTTACCTCACCACTTCAGTGTTGTAAAAGCTTCCCCACCAGTCAACCTCTCCAATTTCTCTATACATTCTCATCATATTAATCTTCCTAAATTAGAGCCTTGACCATTTTACCCTATTAGCCTATCAAAACTCCCTAATTTAATACCATTCGAATCAGAGAATGCTTACTGAGGAACTAGGAAGTTTAAGACATTGTGCTTAATACTCTGAGAGACACGAGCTTAAATAAAACAGCTCTGCCTCCAGGAAGTTTATATTCTTATAGGAGATGCAGACATTTTCCAACCTACCGTAAGGTAAAGTATGCTAACCTACTATAAGGCTAAAGTATTCTAATTACGGTCAAGATTAAGGCTATGGCAGTTAGGGCAAAGGAAAAGATAAAGTTGGTTCATTTTCTGATGATGCCCATTGCTTACAAAAGAATCCAAATCATTTATCTAGTGTACTTTGTAAACCAGCATCATCAACCTACTTCTATCTTCTTCTGAATTCCTTACAAACCCTCTGCAGCCTTGGTCAAATTGGGCTATTCAGCTCTGAAAGCATCTTGCAGCATCCACCTCCCTATCTCTCCTAATGCCAGTTCTTCTGAGAAGACCATCACCCCAGGTCTCTCTGCCTGTCCAAATTCTACCCACTTTATATACCAACTTTTCTATAAAAACTTTGCTGCATCAGCCAGCCAGAGTGGTCTCCCCCTCCTCGGCAACTGAGTCACTCACTGGAGGCTTTCCCTTCACCCTTCTGAATCCACAGTCACCTCCACATGCATTACAACTCTGGGATGCACAGGATTCTAGGTTCTTCTCATCTAATATCTCTGCCCCAGTCCAGCATTCTAGCCTCATATCACCAGCCTCAGCCTTGGGATTTGGTCCTCCATTATCCATATCCCTAGTGCTATGCCTGGTCCTCAATCTCCAACTCTATCTCTGGTAGCCATGGGATCTGGGGCATCAATATCCTGCCCCTACTACGGATGCCACACACTCTTCCCCTCCAATGTGCGTTTCATGTGTCTTTCTATTTACCTCAGGCTGTGAAATTGCCTCAGGAAAAAAGCAAAAATTCAGCAGAATTTGACTATGACTACTTTAGGAATAAAAGTACAGCATCACAACCTGGATGAAACTTGAAAGACACTATGCTAAGTGAAATAAGCCATACACGAAAGGACAGATATTATATTATGCTGTTTCGATGAGGTACCTAAAGTAGTCAGATACATAGAGACAGAAGGTAGAATGGTGGTTACCAAGGGCTGGAGGGAGAGAGGAATGGGAGGTAACTGTTTAATGGGTCCTGGTTTCAGTATGGAATGAAGCATAAGTTCTAGATATGAATAGGGGTGATGGTTGCACAATAACGTGAATGTACTTAGTGCTACTCAACTGTACACTTAAAAATTATTAACATGGTAACTTTTATGTTATGTATATTTTACCATGATAAAGTTTTAAAATGAATTATTCAAGACCTGAAAAAAAAAAAGTCAGGCACTGAGAGTTTAGTGGAAAATCAAAATAGAGAACTCCATCAGCACTCATTCTTTTGAGACTCCTAACTAGCTGGCTAAATATCCACCCTACTAAGATTTCATAAGACTGAATATTTGCTCTGGATATATCTTTGTTCTTCCTAGTTCTTGGCTCTAGTTTCTTCTAAGCCACTCTGTGGCCTGACCCTGAATAATATACTGTAAAATAAAGTGTGTGAGCAATTTAGAGCCAAAGGTTTCTAAACAAACATATTTCACCGAGGTATCGTTTCCTACTCATGGTCCTACTGTTTGATTTTCCCACCATCTGCGGACTTCATGTCCCACGGACTCAATCTCATTTGCTCCCTGACTGGTGAGTATATTTCTCCCATGAGAAAGAGAGGAAGCAATCTCTTTCACTATCTCAGTTTCCCTCCCCCCTCACAGATACATCACAACCATCTGCCTAGAATCATGGGCTCTTGGTGCCTCTAAATATACAGCCCTCTACTGCCTCCACAGGGATCCTGTTGCCATAGCCACTGAATTTATTTACCGTACAGCTCCCAAGGCTCTTCATTAATACTTGTCTTTTCTACCACATAGTGTTTCCTTGTATTATTTACCTTCCTGGAAGGCAGAAGTACTTTCTTATATGTCTTCACACTCTTTGCAGTGACTGTGACTATGCATGCCACCTTTTTTTGAAATATAACTAGTATGTCAGACACTTTCAGGAATCATAGCATAATTATTAATCCAGAGAAAAAAGAGTTTTAAAATTAACCTTAGAATTTCTCTTAAGCATGACTCTATGTATTACTTTTAGATTTTGCTCCTGTTTACCTAAGTTCCAGCAGAGCTCATGCAAGCTGTCCTCAGAGTCCACTGAATTCCACTGCAACGCCCCTCATGTATGAATCATAGAGATTTAATACACTGTCAGTTTGATAAATCCTGCTCACGCTAATGAAAATTTCCAAGACGATATAATATGAGTACTGTTCTTCAATCCTATAATTCACTTAAATGCCTTTGGTGGAATTTTCATAAAATTCCTCCGTGGGGTGGTTTCCGGTAAAATTCCTAGACTTCGGATCATGCTTTTGATCACTATTGTGAAAATTGTCTGAGCTCTGTCTAAGTCTACCCTAGGCTCTAACTCACTATAAAATTTCACCCAAATGTCATTCTCCAGTAAAGGAATGAGGACTTCTTAGAGAAATGCTGATTCTAGGGCTGGAGTAGGACAAATACATGAGGAGCCCAGAGCATCTTGTGGTGCCAGAAGGCTCAAAACACAAAAACACAGAGGCATGTCAAAGGTACTCAGGAGCCAACCTGAAAGAGTTCCCAATGGCCAAAGCTAGAAAAATTTAAGCAACAAAATAAAAAATGTGGCAGGGAATTACAATTCAAAGTACAAAATAAACACACGAGTCCATACCAATATAAATGAATGAGTGAATAAATAAATAAACAAAGGAGAGCAAATAAAATTTTCTTACAGATGATTTCCAAAAATATATGTATGTAGATACTCCCCTTTCCAGGAAATGAAAATTAGTTCCTCAACATGCCCTCTCCCCCTTGAGTGAGAGCAAGACTTAGGGACGCGCTTCCAAAGAATAGGGTTTGGAAATGGAAAAATAGTAACTTTCCAATGGAGAAACCTGGCAAACAAAAACTGATACAGTTAACATCATCAGGATTAGTCATGTTGATAGCATGTACTCACAATATGATGTGATGAGAAGGGTGCTTCACCCCGTGACATTCTTTCCAAAAACCTGTCACCTCACTCCAATCATGAGAAAAACATTAGACACGTGAAAGTTAAGGAATATTCTACAAAATGCCTGACCAATATACCACAAAACCATTCAGGTCATGAAAAACAAGGAAAGATTGAGAAACTGTCACAAACTAGAGGAGAGTAATGAGATGTGATGACTAAATGTAACATGGTATCTCGGATTGGATCCTGGAACAGAAAAAGGACATTAGTGGAAAAACTAGTGAAAGCCAAATAAAGTATGAAGTTCAGTGAATAGCAATGTATCAATGCTGGCTTCTTAGCTATGACAAATGTACAATAGCACCGTAAGGATATCATTAAGGGAAACGGATGAGGACTATACAGAAACTCTGTACTATCTTTGCAACTTTCTGTAAATTAAAATTATTCCAAAATAAAAAGCTTATTTTAAAAACTCCGTTAATACTTTCTCCAGTCATCTTTAGAAGCAAATGGAAAAGTATTTGCTTCCCCTGCTCATGGAAGAGGTCCCTTTTCTATCTTGGGATTTTAAAAAATCAATACTATAGACTCATGTCCATCTATAGACATGGCTTAATACTTTTTCTCAAACGTGTCATAACTGGATTTTTGGGTCTTATTTCCATTTTGAGTTTTGTTGGTGACAAGAAAGAAAGGGCCCCTTGAACTCTGTTTCTGAGAAGTGAGCACCCGAGGTTTTTCTGCCAAAGCCAGCAAATTCCAGAATAAGTTTACAAAATTCTAAAGTTTACTAGAAAATAATTCAAGTTAATTACTGCCAAAACAAACTTAACAATTTATCCAAAATGGACAACCCAAGAATCACATGAAGACACAGCCTAAATTAACTATTCTTTTCTATCAACAATATACTTAAGGAGGGGATATGGGAATATATTTATAAATACAGCTGATTCACTTTGTTGTACAGTGGAAACTGGCACAACATTGTAAAGCAATTATACTCCAATAAAGATCTGAAGGAAAAAGAAAAAAAAAAACCAATAAACTTAATTAGGGGGAATTCCCTGGCAGTCCAGTAGTTAGGCCTCCACACTCTCACTACCAAGGGCCTGGGTTCAATTCCTTACTTAATATACTTAATTAATATAAGAATATATTTAAATGTATTTACTCTTTATGCTATGAGATAGCTATGTCTTCATAAACTCTTTAATCTACTTTTGTAGTTAAAAAATTCTTAAAGGGAAAAATGCAAAACAAGCTGCGTTAAAATAGTTTGATCTACCAAAATTCCAGGGCTGAAATTTTGAAATGTTTGTTTGTCTATTGTAATATAGTACAGGAGGATACTTCAAAACATGTTATCAACTGTGATGCAAATAATCCCACAAAATTTCTATCAAATCTATGGCCACTGTATTCTTGGAGATTAAGTAGACCTAAGAGAATTACGGGATGTATCCCAGAGGAAGTTCACAGTGAGTCTACAGTAATATAATAAGGAAGGACATTTTATTTCCCCGTGTCCCCAGATATTGACAACTGTGAGGTTCTAGTCAACTGAAAATTTATGGAGGGAAACTAGAAAAGACAGTCTGGCTCAAGGAAAAATTGAGGCAATAATGGTACCTGCTAAAGAATTTAGTGGTAAATAGAAGAGTATAATCTACACTAAAAACACTCAGCAGGCAGTCTTTCACAGTAATACCTATAATAGTAAATATGATTGTACAAATCCATACTTTCTTTGGACAGTTTTTGGTTTTCGGTGTTTAATTTTACTTGACATAATTCAAAGAAGTGGAGCCAAGGGTAAGAAAGGGCTTTTTTTGTTTGTTTTTCTAGATAGAAACAGATGTGTATTAGAGAATAATCCCTCATGAGTACTCATGTACTGCAGTGACAGAGCCCAGACATATTACATCTATTCATCCTGAGGTTTCACATTTTAGGGAGTAGCTTTCTCTATTTAATTTTAATTTTAAAACTTCCCTGAGTTGTACTTTACATGCCATCTTCTTAAAAGAAAAATTCAGCCTTGTTAAAATTCAACTTTATTTTTCTCCTTTGAGCTGTAGATGAAATCTCAAATTTGCTTTCTTGCTTCCAAGGTTGTCTTTCTACCACTTCTTCAAAAATAAAAATTGTCATTTATTTCAACACTGCATATTATACTAATCAAAAATATTTCTATGGGAATATAAATATTTAGTAAATAACCCTTTGATATAAGTAAAATTATCTTTAAATCATGCCATATTGCCATGGGTTAAAGAGATAATTATAGAGATCTAGAGAGAGCTCTTCCCTTCCACTTTCTCTTCATTTCTTTTCCAAAACCATTAAGTCAAAAAGGCTTTAGGTGGAGACAAGCATTTACATGAGGATAGGGAAAGCCATGGTGACCCTAAGGGAGGTAATATGAGCATCTATCAGCCTAGAAGGAAGAGCTAGCATGGATGCTGGAGACTGAGCAGGGTGAAGAAGATGCCCATGCATGAGGGTGCCTGGCTCAGGGTATCAGAGACTGGGTAGGGTGAAAAGGGAGTCAGCTTGGTGGTGTCCAGCTACAGGATCCCTGCAGTCACTGAGGGGACTGTCCCCCTTCCTGGGTTGAAATTCAAGATGGATACTTGTGCTCCAAATAGGTTTCAGGATCTGAGAGAAAGAGGTACTTTTGTTCTACTTCCTCCATGAAATCAGGGAGGAACCACATTCAGAACACCCACTGACAACACAGGTGGCTGCAGAGGGGACTGGAGACAGAATGGGCCTGAGAGAGCATGGTCCCTGGAGAGGGAAATGGAAGGGAACTGGGAATAATGAGACAGCCAGCTTGCGAGTGGGGTGGGGTAGGGAATGACCACAGCGGAGGATACGGGGGCCCCATGCTAAAGCCGGGGACAGTCGGGTCTCACCAGCAGCAGGGGAAGATGCGAAAGTTCCTCGCAGCAACTGCCCTTGTACCTCACCCCCCATGCCCAGAACATAAAGGATGTGCTACGTACGCAGCAAATCAGGGAGGCCAGAGACTGACAGGCAAAATTTACCCAAGGCAAGACACAGCCAGGAAGCACTGGAGGGTAACACAAGGACCAGATGGCCGTCCCCTGCCAGCAGGATGGTAGCCTGAGCTTCCTCTGTTCCCAGAGGCATTGCACTGGCAGAGGAAGGTGGGATGCAAAGGAGAAATCCTGAGAGGGAGTCTGAACTTTGAGTGTAATAATGACCTGGAAGAGAGAATTACTCTGAACTGGCAACAAATTGACTTCAGTTACAAAGAAATTTAAATGTATTCATGCATTCATCCAAGATGTGACTGCAAACTTCAAAACTAGGACATTCACATCCAATGCTATTTTACCCTATCCAGTATTTATTCTCTCTTCTGATAAGAACAGCTGAGTTTCCTGGGTACTATTTTTCCAAGGCCTAGGTGTTTCTTTGATTTTGTAGCCTGCCAAGAAATTCCTTTCCTTCCTTAAATTTGAAACTAGGTCAGTTTGTTATTTGCAACTGAAGAATACCAGCTGATATAAAATATATAACCCCAATTTTGTAAATGCACACATGCGCACACACACACATCTACACATGGAAAAGATTAGAATGAAATGTTAATAGTGATCATCTCTGGGTAACAGGATTACAAAATATCATTTTTTTTCTCCCTTTGTTTCTAAATTTTCTTTTCTCCACAATGAGTACACACTATATTTTTATTCAGAACATGGAGAGATAGAGAAGTATTATCCATAATGTCTAGGAATATAACATTAGGAAGCCCAATTTATTAAAAAGACATGTCATAGGTCTTTGTCTTTCGCCATCCTGGGCCAGCCCGCAGCGGCAAGCATAAGGCCTGTAGGGCAGCACTAGAGAGAGAGCCTCAGACCTGAGTTTCAGCTCTGGTTCTGTCACTAACAAGCTGTGGACCTTCAATAAGTCTTTACACCTCCCTGAGCCTCAAGTATCTTCATCTGTGAAATGAAGGGTTAAACTCCCTATAAGATCACAGAGGTCACAGACTTGTGAACCAGACCCAAGCTCAGGTTCCAGTTCCCAACATTTCTCAGATACAAATGGACAGGACAAAATGTCCCTGTTATGCCAGCTAAAGTCTGAACTTTCAGAATACTTAACAAGAGAGCTCTACAGACCCTGCTTGTTTTGCTTCTGAGACCAAAACCTAACAATATCACTTTGATGTTTTCCATCTTGTTTTCATTCAATCAGAAGGAATCCTTACAACCCAGCATTGCCTGCCGCCGGAATGAGAGTACAGCGCTTGGCCCTGACATCAGCCGCAGATCAGCCTAGGAACCCGGATAGTGCCATATCTCTCCCTACCTTTGGCACACTGCCTCATCATGCAGTTGGTTTTCAGAGATACAGACAGCAAGGAAGAGCTTATGGAGGGATCTAGGGAGAGGCAGATTTGCTACTGCTGCTTCAATCTGGGAAATCACAAAGCGAAGGAAGCCCACAGTGATATGGTGCTGTATCTCACAACACATCCTTGGTTACCGGGGGTCTGACTAGGCAGGGGACCTAGATAAAGGCCAGATGTGGTAGAGGCACACAGAAGAGTGCAGCAGGGATGAAGCTGTAGGAATAACAAAGACCAAACTACCAACATTTACATCTGCTCTAAACTAACCATGACTTCATTAAAGTAATTTCTCAGCTATTTTTTCCTCCTTCCATTCTTGTATCCATGTCTTGCAACTTCCTCTGGGAATCTGCTTCCTCTTTTTACACACATCTAAAAGTCCTCTTTGGTTTTCTGGGAACCAACTCCCCACGTACCACAGTGATCCATGACCTGAGACTCCCCACCATGTCTCAGGAGACACCAAACTCTCAGGGCTCTAAGAAAAATAGGAGCCCTGAAACCCTTTAATTTGGTACAGTAAAAACCTGCTGCCTTTTTCGTACATCTTAATTTCTAATCTAAGAGAAGAAAACAGAATGGAAATGGACTGGGTAATCTTTCCTAAGAAAAACTTAAATTTTTTAAACACTAAAAGGAAAAGAAGTAAATTTTGAATGCAGGAAAGATACAATTAAGCACACTTGCAACCTTGGCAAGGACATTAAGGGGAGTGTAAAGAGAATTAGACTGTGTGGGAGTCGGGTTCAGTCCAAAGAAAACAGGCCCAGGAATGTTTCAAGATGGGAGCTAAAGAGATGGAGTGAGTCACTAAGTGAAAAAAGGAAAGAATAGAAAACACCAGAAAACAGTCATTCCAGTGAAAGAAACCCTATAACCAGCAATGAGGAAGTTTAAAGGGTAGAAATGTTATTTAAACGAAAACCTAAGAAAAGCAAAGAGGGAGAAATAGCGATTTGTCTCTTTGCCAGTTCAGTGTTGCCGATGGGGAGGGAAAAGAATGGGAAGTGTGGGAGGGATTGAGGAATTCCAATAAGAAGGTTATCTTCCCCAAAGAATGCCTGAGAAGGGTTTTTTTTTTTTTTCCACAAGAGATTAAGTCATTATTCTTAAATAACCCAAGAGGTCATGCATTGACTTTCTGGGGCTTATTAGTATAATCACTGAGCAGAAAAAAATCTTCTAATATGAAGTAGGAGTGCAGGAGGTAACACAGAAAGGATAAAGATTCCTCAAATTAAAAATAAGAAGGCACTTCAATGGTTTATGGTTTAAAAAATTTTTTTCTTTTAGAGAAAACCTTCTGACTCTGCAGACAAGGCTGACATTACAGACTGCACCATAGTTAACTACCTACCAACTATTCTTACTGAAAATACAGCAGGATAGGAAGCCACAAACATTTTCTAAATAGCCCTTCATCTCTCTCTTATAAGTTGCGTCGTCACAAACAATTTTAATTCATTGAAACAAAACGTCACTTACGTTCCCCACTTTAAAATCTATTACCAAAATTAGTGAGCAATGCAAGCTAATTTAATAAACAAAAAATATATAAATAAAATAAAATGTAGCCACTTTGAGAGAACTATAGTTCCTTGATTATAAAAAAAAAAGATCATTTCTATTTTGTTGCCAGTGGGGATTTCTGGTAGTGGGTCTATCTGATAAGCTTCAAAAACAATCGTTCCATTGAACTGTTAGAAAGGAAGTTGTTATGACCAGATTGCTTCCTGTGGTGAACAAAGGGCTTTTGCTGACATGGCAACTTCATGGTTACAGAGAGAAACCTGCAAATTTTGTCCTTCAAAAGTGAAAGTTGTTGATGCTGTTGTTTTAATTCACTATTTCAAGAGGTAATATAATCTTCAGACTTGCTTCCTAACTTACAAATGTTACAATGCCCATGTGGGTATCATCTTAAGGATAAGAACACAGGGCAAAGCCCACAGGGCCAAGGATGCAGGGTTTTGAGATGAATGCATGGATTTGTTCACCTCAAGACTTTTTAAGGGGTAGAATCGAGGTTTCAGGTTAAAAAGTTGAGTCTTGGGAATAAATGCATTAAAAAATAGGATACTTTCTCCCTCATGTCCTTCATTTCTTTCCCTTTGTCCTTGGTGTGGAGGGCATCCCTGGTAAGACGGAATAAAAGGGGCCACTTCTGGATCAGGGAAGTCATAAAGCAGGTGTGCTCTCCCCTGGGCACTTTCTCCTCAGCAGACCCCATTTCCCATAGTGGTTTAGGCCGCGATGAAAAGACCTCGGAAGAATCACTAAAATATCATCCTAGGTAGGGTTGCAATGGCACAGTCTAGGTCTGTGGGCTACTGGAAGAGAAAGGAAGTATGTCTTGGTAGGCATGTCTCTAAATGAAAAATATATATACACTTGTCGCATTTTTCATGGTGGGACATCAGGAAGGAGACCTGAGGGAAGTCCATGAAGGAGCATGAAGGCCCTAATGGACCAGAAAGACAAAAGACGTGTGAACGGGAAGAAGGAATAGAGTTTACTACTTTAAACATTTATGTAGCTTCAACTCTGACTAGGGACATTTTGCCTTAGTGCCTAAATATACCCAAATAGAATAAACACCAACTTCAGATTTAAAAAAAGAAGTTAGTCATACATTAGACATACATTAGAGAGTAACTCCATTATTCTTCCTTTGAAAATAAAAGCAAATCATTGCAACAGAACTGGTTATATAATCTGCAAGGTCCAATGCAAAATGAAAATGCAGAGCTCGAAACTAACTAAGAATTCCAAGAGGGCAATAGCAGAGCATTAAACCAGGCAAGGGGCCCTTCTTGGCACAGGTCCTGTGTGACCGCCCAGGACATAACACCCAAGAGAGCGAGCCCTGCCCAAAAGTTACGATCAGATTTGGACGGGTTCAATAAAGCATTTTGGGGGGGGAAGATCCCAGTTGTAAACTCCCTCTGTAAAAATTCAAGAGGGAAAGCTCGATTATTGAAATTAGACCAGTTATCCTCTGCTCTTTTCTGAGCTGTAGTAGGTCTAAATGCCCTCAATGCTACCTCTCAATCCTAGTGTTTTACGATTCCGCCAGACCACGACTGCTCACTATGAACAATGAGAGCTCAGAGGGACATCATATACAGTTCTCAGATAGGAAAAGGCTGAAAACATCTTCTGCACGGTTTTAGTTCTCTTTAAATACCTTTATACTCTTGTAACACTGTGAGGCCCAACTAAATCTATGCTTTCATTGTTACGGGTTAGTTGTTTCATTTCTGAAGCAAAGTGAAAACACTACTGGTAATTCACTGTTTATTTCATGCAATGATAAAATACCAGTACAAATGCTAGCAATTTATTTTAAAGTTTAAAAGTCAGTTAAACTAAATATATAATACATATAAAAGTTCATAAATATATTATAAATAAAATAAAAATGAAAATTTGTAAAAATATTAATGTTAACCATTCATTGTCAATGTGATAAAAAATTTTCCATAGATAAATTATTCAAAATATTTCTAAATGTATTAAACATTATGTTTGAATTAAGATAATTGAACTAACCATGGGAAGTCAGAAATAAAGCATATACTTTTTAAAAATGCAGTATAAAAACAAAGGCATCAATTATTGTCATGATTAATCCTTGAGCAAAATTTTCTACAATTTTTTCCAGCTGCTGCAAAAGTGTTCTGACTATATATTAATTGGAAGAATGGGAAGGAATAATTACATGTGCCAACTCCAAATAACTTCCTCTGGCCCTTAATTTTCAATTAATAATATTTATTATTTGATAATTTAGATAATCTTTGGGAGCAACTTTTTTTCAGGGACTACAATGTTTTTGTTGATAATGATTGTCATGTTTTACTGATTTTTTTTTAAATTATGATCCTACTGTTTTGTATGAAGTAGGGTCTCAATTTTTTTTAATACATTTTATTTTATTTTATTTATCCTTTTTTTGGCTGCATTGGGTCTTCGTTGCTATGTGCAGGCTTTCTCTATTTGCAACGAGTGGGGCCCACTCTTTGTTGCAGTGTGCGGGCTTCTCATTGTGGTGGTTTCTCTTGTTGTGGAGCACAAGCTCTAGGCGCACAGCCTTCAGTAGTTGTGGCTCTCGGGCTCTAGAGCACAGGCTCAGTAGTTGTGGCACACAGACTTAGTTGTTCCACGGCATGTGGGATCTTCCAGGACCAGGGGTTGAACCTGTGTCCCCTACATTGGCAGGCAGATTCTCAACCACTGTGCCACCATGGAAGTCCGTACTGATATTTTAAAGGGAAGTATTTTAAGTTCACTTCCATTTTCTTTAATTTCATTAGGTATAAATGAAGACTCCCAAGTAGAGTTAACTGTATCACTTTCAAAACTATTATTTTTATATTCCACCTGTACAGAAAATCTTTGCATTGGAGTGAAAATTAATTTTGCAACAGAAGCTTTCCAATACCACAGTATGGTTGCTTACTGAGACTCTCATAAGCATAAACCTGTCTGGAGTAGTTATCTTTCCGTATAAAGTGAGTTTTGGGGTCATTGTTCTTGATCTCAAATCATAAATGATTCAGACATTAACTCTTATAAAACAATAAAACAATGGTATTACATGAACAAAAATATCAGTATGTAGGGGGTTACAAATACACTGCATAGAAAGCATCAGTTGTGCTATCATTGTTATGGTTCATTTGCTTTTGTAATCCAATCCCTCACGTATATACACAAGTTAATTTTATTTGGAGAATTTCACGGTTATCCTTGAGAAAAGTAGAAATATGCTGCAGTATCCAAAACCTGGGGTTAGAATTATCATAATGAAATTTCAGATCAATGAACAATTAATAAATATTTCCATTTTAAGGCAGGCACAAAGAGCTTATGTGCTATGCTATGACAAAGAGCATAACATCATCAACATAATAACTCCATCATCAATTCATTTTTCATTCTTTGATAGCAGCCAGCTTGGGTTATGAGGTAACCTTGGGAATGGAGGTTTACCCACAACAGAACAAGAAAGAAGGACCCTGGATCCCTGACACGGTAGAATGCCAAACCAGCCTTGCAGTAACTACTTCAAGACATTCACAAGAGAGAAAAAACGTTTTCTAGGTCATTATTATTTGAGGTTTTCTGCCACTCAGAGTCAAACTAATACTAACTAATACAAAATTCTGTGTACAAAGTAGGCTGCTCTAAATACGGAACCTGAAATATGTGGCACTGTCTCAATGAGTAGCTGGAATACTTTCCTATGGGCTGAAAAGGTAGCAACGCTTCACATGTCTTAGAAAACATTTAATAAAACTGTTACCTATGATAATTAGACCACTTGCTAATTAAGAATGCAGTACTTGGGAAATGGCTAGAAAAAAATCAGAATATTTGTTGGCTGTGTCAAATTCTTACAAGCTTGAGCTAGAGCTAGCCAGACTTCAAGCAAAGGTGGAAAGAACTTCAGCTCTGCTAAGAGAGAGCTGCTCTGCTGATAGCCTGCAAACAAAGGAAACTGAAAATCTGATAAATTAGAGGCTCCCAAGATTTAAAACGCAAGCCTTCTCTCCCCCAACTGAAATCGTTTTAAGCAACATCTTAGAAACTACAAGCTTAACAGTACATATGCCCTATCTTACCAAAGTTGCTTAGAGAGATGGATTTAAGATTTTTGCCTTCTCCAACCAGCCCATTGCTTTAGTTGACATCATAGCCACCATTAAGTTGAGTGATGGGAATGAGCAGAACTCAAAGGCTACCAAGAAAGACCAGAGTTTTCATGTAAAAAAAAAATATGCCTAGACAAGTATTTTGGCTGTGGTTACTTACATATGAAACTGACCAGCAGCAAATAGGCTGGAAGTGTACTAAATTATTGACCATTTTATTGCCAAAGAATTCCTACAAGTCTAGCCTATAAAAGGCTGTGATTGTTCAACTCCTATAGCACACTGGACATGTAAATCCCAACCAGCAGAAAGTGATGGATATAGTACAGACTCTGCCAGAGGGCAGTGACGGGGACACAGAGGCAGATGAGTGAAGGACTCCCTCCAGAGGAGCAGAACCAGCGCTCTCGCGAAGGGGGTGGGGAGAGGAAGGGTAACCCAGAACTCACACTTCTCCCAGAGACGACAATCTTTCCTATTTCTGCATATTGGGATTTGGGTGTTAGCCATTCTCCCCTTTCCCAAATGGGTGTTTCTATCTTGGCTACCCTGCTCCTATACCACCGTAGCCCAGGAAATGGGAATCAAATAACTTATCTTCAGTTCATGGATCACTGAACCAAGAGGAGCCAGATCTGGACCTGGTGGAAAACTCTGCTTCATTCAGATCCTAGACTTCATGACTTTGATCTGACTGAGACTATGAAATTGTCTCTCTTAGAAGGACGGCTGCAAATGCATTATTTATGTAAGAAGAAGGGTGTACAGAGCAGACACTGGCAAAGACTGATGATTGTTCCCCAACTGGTTCTGCCGCAATAGAACTCGTGATGTGTGTCTAGTCACGTGGCCACCTGAAAGAAAAGCTGCACTTTCCAGACGTCCCTGTAGTTAAACACGTGGTCTTCAAGTCACGTGACTAAATTCTGACCAAAAGGGTATAGATAAAAGTGGTATACACGTTTCCGAGAAGTAACCTTAAAGGGAAAAGGCATACTTTTCTCTTTCCTTGTCTTCCTCCCTGTTAGTAGAATGCAGACATGATGAACGGAGCTGCATCAGCTCTTCTGGACTAAGAAGTGACCTTATAAATGGAGGACATGCAGAAGAAGCCTGGGTCTCTGACACTGTAAAGTGTTATATCATCTCTGGACCTCTTACCTCTAGACCTAAACTGCTCCATACACTACTCCTTAGCCATACGTGGCTACTGAGCATTTGAAATATACTAGCCCAAACTGAGCTGCAAGTATAAAATACATATCAGACTTTGAAGACAGTATGACAAAAAGAATGTAAAATACAGTGTATCTCAATAATTTTATATTGATTACATGTCCAATTACAACTTTTTGGATATACTGGATGAGTAAAATATATTATTAAAATTAATTACAAGTGTTTCTTTTTACCTTTTTAACATGGCTACTAGA
The DNA here is from genome assembly GCF_030028045.1 of Hippopotamus amphibius kiboko. Classification (NCBI taxonomy): domain Eukaryota; kingdom Metazoa; phylum Chordata; class Mammalia; order Artiodactyla; family Hippopotamidae; genus Hippopotamus; species Hippopotamus amphibius. The sequence goes on from NC_080188.1 coordinate 56,635,664, forward strand.
AAAATTTCAATTACAAACATGACTTGCATTGTATTTCTATTGAACAGCCCTGTACTAAACTTTTATGTAGGAAAAATCTTCTTTCTTAAGCCTTTGTTATTTTGGATTTTCTGTCACTCGCGGTTGAACTTAATCTTAACAAATTATCTGCAAACATTTTTTTAAGCTCTTTATTGGAGTATAATTGCTTTACACTGTTGTGCCAGTTTCTGCTGTACAACAAAGTGAATCAGCTGTATTTATACATATATCCCCATATCCTCTCCCTCCCACAACTCCTTCCCACACTCCCATCCCAGCCCTCTAAATCATCACCCATCATCGAGTTGATCTCCCTGTGTTATGCAACAGCTTCCCACTAGCTATCTATTTTACATTTGGTAGTGTATAAATGTCAATGCTACTCTCTCAACAAATACATTTTTAAAAATTCTATCTCGGGCTTCCTAGGTGGCGCAGTGGTTAAGAATCCGCCTGCCAATGCAGTGGACATGGGTTTGATCCCTGCTCTAGGAAGTTCCCACATGCCACGGAGCAACTAAGCCTGTGTGCCAAAAAAATTAAGAAATAAATTAAAAAAAAAAAAATTCTATCTCAAGTCTCAGACCTCTCATCTGAATTCCAGATATATATTCTCAAATGTCTACTCAAAATTTCCCCTTGGCTATCTCAAAGGCATGTCAAGCCTGCAAGTCTCATACAGACTTCGGGATCCTTTCCTACATACAGCCACACTCAAACCAGTTTCTCTTCCACTGTAATCTAAGTGAAATCACACCATCGCAGTTATGCAAGCCAGGGAACTAGGTGTAGCATTTCTTGACATTCATCTTTCCCTCACCCAGCTTACTCAAACCATAATGAAGTCCTAGAAACTGAATTCAAAGCATCTCTCTAATAGCCACTTCACTCCACCACCACGGCCACTACTCTAGTCTTAACTACCTTCCTTTCTTCTCTGGTCTACTATGACAGTCTCATCCAGCCTGGCCTCCTTCCAATTCACTTTTCATGCTGCCAACCAGAGCGTTCTTTTCAAAATCTTAATCTGGTCACATAAGCCTCAGGTGTAAAATCTTTTGAAGGCTTCTTATTGCTCTTAAGATAAAGACCAACCTCCATTAAAAAGACCATAAAACTCTACACCATCTGATCCTCTCTTCCCTGACTCTCTGCATCCCTGCCGTAGGGAATGTGCCACGCTCCCTCATGTCAGGGGGCCTTTGCTTATGCTGTTCTCCCCATCCAGAACCTGCTTCAGTGCCTTTCTTCATCTTTTTTGCCTAGTTGACTCCCATTCATACTTTGGAAATCAGGAAAACTTTTTCTGACCTCCAGTATAGGTTAGTTTTCATTACATGTTCTCACAGAATTCTATTTCTCTCAGACTACAACCCCAGTTTATAACTATATATTCACTTTACTCATTTATGTCTGGCTATGAAAATTGCAACTGTGCCTGTTTTTGTCCTCTAATGTATTCTCAGTGCTTAGCACAATTTTTGGCTGAAAATAGGTACTCAGTAAAGATCGGTGAAAAGAGTTAATGAATTTATATTCTTTTTTTCACTTGAAAATATTTTATTTTAAATACTTAGGATACAAAAAGAATCAGGAGCATTATCACATGGCATTTTAATTTTATTTTACTTAAAAAAAATAGTTTCCCCAAAAACTATATCTTATCAAGGAAGAGCACATTAAAAAAAAAAAAAAGACATAAAACATATTATACCCTAAAAGGCAGGCCTCTCAAATCTTCTCAGGGCAGAAAATAAATAAATCTCACAAGTGATCTATAAGTTATTATGTATTATTACCAGTACCTTTCAAGAATAGCTTTTAAGTCACCACAGCTGCCTGGTATATAGATTTACCACCTACTTCAAGACAAAAACTTCTCCATTAAATATATACTAAGAGACATCTTTCTTACAAACATTCTGAGCTTGGGCTCAAAGTGAACTAGTTCATTCAGGACTCAAGAGCACATACATACAGAACTACTATCCAAACCACTGAATCTGGATCTCACAGTGAGATCCAGTGGCATTAAAGTATGACAATGGACAATTCGGGGGCGGGGGGGGGGCGGGGAGCGGATGTGGATGTGTTAGATCTACAGGGCTCATACAGCATTCACTATGCATCAGAATTCAGAATAAAAAAGATGCAGTAGCAGCATTATAAAGCAGAGGTTCAGTTAAGAAGAAAGAAAAAGAAAAGCAAAAGTTCAGATGTCAGGGGTTTCATTGAATTAAAGTTTAATTCTTGCCCACATGAAGTCCTTTGAGGCTTGCTTTCCTTTGTGGTCCGTTTTCTAGACTCTGCTTTGGTATTATGGCATGTCCTTACCAGCACATGCTTTCACAACACTGGTAAAAAATGTCTCCTCCTGAAGGTGACATACATCACTTCTACACACATTACATAAGCCAAAGCTAGCCAGATGGCTGTACCTCATTTCAAGGAGGCAGGTAAGTGCAATTCTCTTGTTTGCCTAAAGATAGAGGGGAAGAAAGAAGTGAACAGCAATAATGCTCTCTATATTGTTTTACAGTCATCCAGATTTGTGGCAGTTTGTATAGTTTGACCCCAATCTTCTAATAGTTACAGTAAAAATTATATATGTGTGTGTATACATAAGTCCATCAAAGAAAACTATTTCACCAATATTATCTTATAGAAATTTATGTTTTCCACTATTTAATGATCATATCACATATGCTAAATGCAGTAATAATTTTTTTTATTTTGTTTTGCTTTTGCCTATGAATTTTCTAACTAGGTAAAACCAGATAAAACAATTTTGTTGTGATTTTTTTACTGTATTACTCTTATTTATTTACTCTTTACTGTATTAATATTATTTATTTTTACTGTAAAACTCTTATTTTATTATTGGAAATGAAGTGAAGTGTCACAATAATACAAATCAGCTACAGAAATAATATTAACAAGTACACTTGAGCATTTACTGTGGAGAAAACTTTTACACCTATTATTTACAGATTTTAAAGGTTGATTTATTAATTTAATTAACTAGTCAATCAATTTTTATTGAAGTATAGTTGATTTACAGTATTAGTTTCAGGTGTACAACATAGTGATTCAATATTTTTATAGCTTATAACCATTTAAAGTTATTATAAAATATTGGCTATATTCCCCGAGCTGTACAGTATATCCCTGTAGCTTATTTTATACATAGTAGTTTGTATCTTTAAGTCCCCTCCCCCTTGCCTCTCCCCACTGGTAACCACTGGTTTGTTCTCTACGTGTGTGAGTCTGTTTCTGTTCTGTTCTATTTATTCATGTTTTAATTTTTCGATTCCAGATTTAGATATGTGATAACATACAGTATTTGTCTTTGTCTGACTTATTTCACTAAGCATGATATTGTTGTGATTTTAGAAATTAACTTTACTCAGTGCAAAACTATAATTCAGCTTATATCATAAACAGTTAAAATTTTGTCAAAAAAAAATTCCTGATTTTGAATTTTTATTAAAGTTGGTAAAGTATCTACTTCAAAAACAGCATTCAAAAAATATACACCAAATATTCTCTTGCAACTCTTTGCTGCCATAACAGTTTGGGCCTGAATTTCATTCTCATAGGTTTAAAGATATATTTTTATTTCTGCTGAATTTTGTCATTAGCGGATACCTATTATTAAAAAAAAAGTTCTAGTGGATTAAACTGTATCTTAAAAGCAAATAAAGATGAGAAAATAAGACACACAAAAAGGGAGGGTTTAGGGACTTCCTTGGCAGTCCAGAGGTTAAGACTCCGAGTTCCCAATGCAGGGGGCATGGGTTCCATTCCTGGTCGGGAAACTAAGATCTCACATACTGTGTGCACAGCAAAAAAAAATAAAAAATTAAAAAATTAAAAGGAGGGATTAAGAGAGCGAGGAAGAAAAGAATACTTAGAACCTACATGTTGGGAAACTGTTCTCCATGGATCTCTCACATTTCTGCATATCATACAAGCAGAGGAACTGACATTCCCCCCCGCCGGATTATCTTTTCAAGAATGTTGTATAGAGAACAACGTTGGAAGACAGAAGCAGAATACATCTGCAGAGCAGGGGGCAGGTTTGTTTGCTGCACAGTACAATTAAGAAAATGTTGAGCTAAGACTGGGCAGCTTTGCTCGCAGCTCCCTTACAACTGATCAGGGGTTCCTAAGCTCAGGGTCCCTCCGCTGTGATGCAAACCCACTGTTTGTGTAGCATTCACCTGGGCCACTGCACATCACCTCCCTAAGACCCGTGGGGGCACAAATGACATAAACATGCAGCTGATGCTGCCTGATGTGCTATAAGTAATAAAGTCCTTCCTCTCTGACCTAGGAGTCTGTCTTTTGCCAGCATCCATAAAGTTGTGGCAGCAAACTTGACAGCTTTTAGTGCAAGAATGGAATACTGACAGATAGGCCTTTCCAGAAGAGAAAGGACAAGAGAGCCTAAGGACTAAATTATGGTTTAAGCAAAGACTCCCCAGGACCTACTCAATAGCGTAATTCTTGCCCAAGCAGTAAATAAGGGTTGATGGGAGTTGGAGGGAGAGGTCTCCTACTGTCCTTCTTGTTTATGAATATTTAGTGTCTGAGTGGCAAGAGGCAGGATTGAAATAAATCACCTAAATGTCACTCACCCTCCTCTGGGAGGGAAGAGAAAGGGTCAAGGAATCCCCAGAGCTGACAGAGGGCTTTAGGTGGTCTGAAACACCAGAACTTAGTTTTGGTTGAGCCATGAGCAGTCACTGGTCACTCAAAATGGAAAGCAATGTACTTTGCTTACTGAAAGAGCCACTCTCTTCCTACACAGCTCCAGATTTTTCCTTCCATCCCTTCTACTCCTAACTCAGCTGCTTTCAAGAGAAGGTAATTGGAGGTGGGGGTGAAGGCTCCCTGCCCCCAAAGGGGAACAAAAACTGTATGCACATTTCCAAGTATGCTGGGGAACTTAAGGGGAATGAAGGACTTCAGCTTCTATAGCTTTGGTGGACACAGGCACCTAAGTCATCCATTCTACGAAGTTCCATGAGGGAAAGCAGTGCCCAGATTGGATTTATACAGTTTGGTCAGGGTTTGCCAGTAGGGGTGTGACACTAATGTAACCTTGTCTCCTAAGTCACCACCACTCTTAATTTTCCCTCTACTTCTCTAAGAACCCCTTAGTTTTCTTCAATGGGTCCTTCTCCTCTGACTAATTCTTCAACTAGAAATTCTTAAAAGAAATAGAGAGGAGAGGAGAGTACAAGGAATTAGGGACTGTCATGAGCCTTTAAGGGGAAATATCTGAATTGCCATGGTTAGAGGTAAGTTGATATTTTTACACTGTCCAAGGGAGGAATGATTGAAAATGAAAGAGGAGCACTGTCTTAAGCGCTGATGTTTTCCACAGTTTCAACTTTGGTGGCCTTTCCTTCTGCACTTTTAGATATATCCTTTCATCCACATTCTAGAAGCTATTTTATATGCTCATGGTTCCCAAGTCTGTACCTCCAGTTCTATCCTATCTTCAAGTTCCAGACCAGCTTTTTCAAACGCTTGTCAACTTGGCTATCCCAACAGGCACTTCAACCTAATACATTAAAAAAACTGAAATAATTATATCTCTTTAAACATTCCCTCCTTTCCTATCATGGTTAATGGAATCAACATCCTCAAATTTCTTAAGTAAAAAACTAACTCTAGAGTCCCTCCTCTTCTTAACCATCTACACCCAAATCCTACCTATTTTCTTTCAGAAATATATTCAAAATATGACCATTATCCCCCATTTCTACTGCCACTAATTAATTCAGGCTTTTCTGATTTCTCTTCGACTAATGACATGGTGCCCTACCTGGTCTCTCCCCCATCAGTCTCTCCTACACTCCATTTCTACACTCCTGCCGTAATTACCTTCTTACCAGATATTACATCCTTCCCTTTATTTAACAATTTCCCCTGATTTTCCACTAGCTTCTCTATAAAAGCCAAATTCTTTTCTCCGGGTATGATGCCCTTCATGATGTAACCCCAATATACTGTTCCAATTTCATTTCCTTCCACTTCTCACCACAACCCCAAGCTCCAAACCACAATGAACCTCTCACATATCTTTTCAAAACTAGATGCCTTTGCACATTTTGTTCTCTTTGCCTGAAATGCCCTTTCTTCCTCTTCTTTATGTAGCAAATCCCCATTCTGCCTTTAAGAGTATCGAGAGCTCACCTCCTCTATCAAGCCATCCCTGATGTTCCTAGCATCTACCATCGCACTTGTTTCTGTGTATTCAATTTATTTTCTCATGTAATTGCCTCTGCCACTAGACTGAATTCTTGAAGAGTAAGGATCATAGGTTTTTCATTTTTGAGTCCTGAATGCCTATGCAGAATGTCTTGAATGTGGCTGAATAAACGTTTATTGGCTTAATAACAATTTCTTATGTCAGGTCAGGATCCAATGAATACCTTAGCTTGGAATCAATTCTTGAGCAACCAAATGCTGGTATTTTACATATTCAATACATTTGATTCTTTAAACCCTTCATTTCTTGACGAACCTCATTTAGGTTATTTACATAATGAACTATCACATGGGGGGGAGAAACACATTTAAATTTTGTCCCTTATTAAAAGTCTGAGAAGTTTGGTAAGGGAAAACTATTAGCTAAATTAAGGATAAGGAATATCTATGAATTATCCTTGCATCCCTTGGGGTCATGAAAAATTAAGAATGTGACAATTTGACTAGATATAAGTTTATTACTAATCACATCATTCCTTATAATATCCAGAATTTCACTAATAAAAGAGTTTAATTTGAAGATCCTAAGAGATTATTCCAGCTACTAAAATTATACTCTGTTCAGAGTGTGGATTTCATTGGTTTGGGCCATAGCATTTTACAGTCTGTTGCATTCTAGCTGGTATTTTTATCAAACAGATCAACCACCTCTTGTGCTCTCTCAGAAACATGTCAAGTTCCTTAAGGACAGAGAACTTTTACTTATCCCTCCTCCTCTCCTGGTAAAATATTCTGAGTATGCGTTTGTTGAACTGTATTAAATGGAATGCTTTAGTCTTTCTTTATAAAATTCTAGATGATATTCTAATAAAACATAGTTATCGATTATATGATATAATAAAATATATCACAAATGCATCAAAAAGAATAAAAAGGCTTGCTTTTACTCTCGTGTAATATTTAGCAGAAAAAAATAGAGAAATATTTTTAGACACTCTTTGGGCAGAGGAAACTGCAAAGTAATTGCTGACTCAGTCAGCAATTGGAGATGAAAGCTTATTTTTGTCAACTAAAAGAGATAGTAGATAGCAGACCCAGGAAAAGGAGAAATATTTTGTTTCAAAGAATACAGAACTGTGATTGGAAAAAAAACAAAAAAAAAGATGCTGAGCAAAGCAAAAATATGGTGTTTACTTATTATGGAGCCTTATAAGTCTTGAGATGCAAAACAAATAACTAAACCAAAAGACAACTTGGACAATATCTCCTAAGGCCTGAAAATCCTTAAAATTTTCAATTTAACCATGTGAAAAATGAAAACCATTTTTATAACACTGGCAAGATAATCAAGTTATAAGATGCCCTTACAATTTCATTCTCAGTCAGTACTCGGCTGTATTTTTTCTCAGTGGGCTGGGCAGTGAAACCCGTAAGATCTGCCCTTTGGGACAGAGCCCTTTAAAACACATGCTCTGCCCACTCATCAGACACAAGAAAGCAGTGAATCATTCATCTTCCAGCCAAAATTCAGCTGGTTAACTGCATGACTATCAACCTTGACAGTTAATGTTTACATTCAAAATTTGGGGTAAAGCATAAAGGAGTTTTAACAACAACAACAAAAATTATATGAAGCAGACCATTAATGAAATTCTAACTGGAGGGAAACTAAATCTTTTTTTTTTTTTTAATGGCAGTAGTAAATGTTTTAAAGATACATTACTTGTTTTTCAGCCTGTCTTTTTCTTGACCAAAACCAGCATAGGATATAATAATTCTAAAATAACAACCTCCTAAGTTATGTTATTGTAGAGTAGTTTTACAGCCCAGCCCAAAGCAAAATAAACATCAGTAATGAATTGTTCCCATGAATTGACCTAAGGAAAGACTGTCACTAAAGGCTCACTACATTTTTAAAAGCCTAAGAAAGGTAGAACTCTGAGGTATGACAGTTTCATTGCTAATTTATGTCATCCAAAATTTCATCCAATTGAGCAATTATTTAATTAGGAAATAATATCTCAAGAATCTTATTGGCTCTGGTCATTTACAAACTACTGATAAACTTAATGATATTTCAAAGGGTAAAACTGTTCATTTACTTAGTGCTACTTGTTGAAATTTAGTGAAACCAAAATGCTAGTTTGTTTCATCTAAAAGTAGGCAATAAATATTTTTTTTTCTTGTTACAGAACACAGAGGTAACTGCTTCATCATGGTTTTTTGCTTTCATATTAGTCACCTGGCATCCAAGAAACTCAATATATCATGGGAAGGAGGTGCAATTGGAGTCATATTTCTGAAAATGAAAATGCTATTTTCATATACTCTTTCTGTTGGCTCCTAAATTCAGGCATTTAGAGAAACGTATTTCGTTTGATTAAGTGTCCTGACTCGGGCAGATTTAATAACAACTTTATTCTAAGCTGAATCATTGTTACTTTGATGCTAAGTGATGGCAACAAATTAAATGTTTCATTTTTTTGTGTACCCCTCAAGAAGATCTGCTAGACTCAGTTACTCTTTGGAAACAAACACCTGATTAGCTTATTGATGAACATAACAGAGGTGAAACAAAAAGTAAAATAAAATATTTATTTTTAATACTAACTGGCTATCATTACTATTTTCAAATTAGTATTCTCTTCTTTGATTAGCCTAGGTTGAAAAATTAAATATAAAGCACATAAATAAAACACACATGAATCAATTCATAAACTGAAGTCACATAAATCCAGGAAAGTGTATTCTTATTTCAGAATTCTTATTTGAAAATTTAGATGCTTCAGAATTCTGCCAACAATAAATGAGTTTTTGTATTCCATCAACTGTACGGCCAATAATGAGGCTTTGTACTTAGTATGGTAGCTTTCATCTTTAGCCTTTGAAACACTTTATGGGCCTTAATTAATTCTCACCACACCCCTCAAGACAGGTTGGTATTATTATTCCCTTTTTATAGTTGAGGAAATGAAGACAAAAAGAGATTAATATGAGATTTGCCTAGCGACACAGAATAAATCAGGGACTTATTCAGTGTGACTACAAAACTCCTCACAGACAACCATGCTGTTGGCCTCTTCATTTCTCCTCCTATTAGCGTCAGTGTTCTCACATTCTCCCCAGAAAAAAGTTTCTCATTTAGCAACACAGTTAAGTTGAATTACTTTCTCATTCTGAATAACTTACATTGCCTCTTTGAAGATTTATTTTATTGCTTTCTTTTTGCCACAAAGTGTGTTTTTGACATTTTGCAACTAAATGTACAATTTGGTGCCCTGAGAAAATTATAGAGTATGCCTTACTTACAATAAGATATAAAACTTTCAGGAAATGTCTAGCATACAGTTTGGATCATTTAGAGGGATATTTTGGAGTCCACAGAGGCCATTCACCAGAAATCTTTATGTAATGCTATTATGATACGAGTGACTCGTGCTGGCCTGTTCAGGCTTGTGCTCTTTGTGAACTGAAGACCTGCCACAGACCCAGTTACGACTAGTTTCTCTGCCTGTTGCATTATGCCTCACATTGACTGTGAAAGTAAAATCTGTGTATCCATTTTTCTGTTAGAGTTCAATGGCAAATGTCTGCTACTGAAGTGGAATGAAAAAAGAAAACCGATACTTTTTTTCCTTCCTTTGTTTGTTAAGACATTCCAAAAAGTTTATCTTCAGGCTTAGCCAAATCCAATAGCTTTGCTTTTCTATCCCTTACATGACTAGCATCTCTTATTAAAAAAGATAATGCCCACCTTTCAAAATGAAAATGTCTTGTCTGGGTAGAAATGCTTACTGGGAGTATCTCTATTATTATATTTATTCCAAATTTGGTTTGCTTATGCTGTTTAGTTTTCTTGTGATGTCCTACTACCCCATTAAATCATATCAGATCATGCTACCAACAAATGGTCTCTCTTCACATTGAACTCTTTCTTCTTTCCCCTGCTCAACTTTGGATAATTTGCATAAAATACAATGCAATGATTACTGTTGAGGAAAAAGAGAGAAATGACAAAAAACACACCATTTTAATTTTTAAATTTTTGAAACTATACTATTCAAATATTTTATGCTTTACCTTTCATGCCTACTCACTTTTCTTATATAAAACCACCAAATTTAAGTTTAGGATATTATTAGTCATATAATTTTAGTAGTAAACATATTGTTTTAAAATTCTGCTATACTACATAGGGAACTCTGCTTAATATTCTGTAATAACCTAAATGGAAAAAGAATCTGAAAAAGAATATATGTATATAACTACATCACTTTGCTGTACACCTGAAACTAACACAACATTGTTGATCAACTATACTCCAGTATAAAATAAAAAATTTTTAAAAACAGTAAAGAAAAAATTCTGCTATACTAAATCATAGTAAATTAAAATTCACCATATTGTGTGTATATATATACTTTTTTTAAGGAAAACAGCAAGACTTTTCAATATGAATGAATAATTTACTCTAAGTCTCATGTTTGATAGAACCCTGTTGTTAGCAAATTGCAATTGCTGGATATTTTAAATATTTTCCAAAGTCCACCAGTGTGTGCCCATATAATTTGGATATGTTATAAAATAATCTTTTCCCCTTAAAATAGAAATATGTGCTATTTTCCTTGAATGAGAGCTTTCAAAAGGATACATCTTCTTTCAATATTTATTGCAATTTACAATGGAATTCTTATTCTAAGGTTTGGATAGAATCAGTTATACTTACTTGTCAAATACTCCCAAATATTTATTTTAGGGAGTAGTTGATAAAGCTGCCTGTTCTATCTGATAGCCTAAACTAGGTCAATTTCACCAGTTGGAGCTAAGCACCATTCAGCGCTCTTATCTCTCTTACAGCTAATCTGAAGTAGTTAAGTAGTAATATATTGGCATTCCTCTTTTAAACTGATGCAGCAAGCATTACAAAATAGAAAAAAAGAAAGAAAGAAAAAGAAAAAGCTGTGCAATAATCCTTACTGATTTGGTGGTAGAAAGCTTGGTAAACTATTTTTAAATTCAAAATAAAACTTAAAACTATTTTCACACAGTGGTGAATTCTTTCCTGTGTAGGACTAAGACATCATGGAGTATATTTAATGAACTGTTCAAGGAAAAGCCTTTTTTGCTCTTATAGAATTCATGTCAAAAATAGAGCAAAGCACATTAAATTCTTTTCTCGTCATAGTAAAAGCCCTGTTCGATTTCCTAGATGACTATCTGTTGCTGTATATCATGAATTCTTATGATATAATATGAATAATACAATGCTTATTAGTAGCAGTGGTAGTCTTTCTGATAATTGTTCTATCATGCCTTCATAAACCAGACTCACATGTGCTCCAGGCTTATGAGTTCAGTTTCAAAAGCTCTTTTATTTTTTACTGAGAGCAATCCACCAAAACCTCCTCCCTCTTTTCCAGAATCAACTCTTCATTTTTGTTTCTCTTTTGATTTACAATGAATGAAAAACTGCTCTAATATTACGGAGGCGTGTTTTTTATAGAAAACCAGCTCTGCTGGAAAAAAAAACACATATATATTAATTAGTAGACTATGCAAGACAATTATTTGAAAGCAAACAATATGAAAGTGGATGAAGTAGATAATAAAGAAGGATATTTATTCATCATAAAACATTTCTCTGTGTCAAACAACGTACCAGGCACTGGGGAGACAAAATGCAGACACATCCTTGCTCTCAGAAACTGACAATCTAGTTAGATTAAATAGAAACTGTTTCTTCCTTTGCAATTCATGATGAATCATTCATTTTTAACCCCATTCAAATATTTATCATCCTAGTTTGGGCACTTATCACTTCCTGCTTGGATCACTACAATGGTCTCCTCTAAAAAGAGACTAAAATGGTTTAGCCTCTGGTAAATCCCCCCCATTTGATCCTTCCTGGATTGACTATTCATTCTACTTTCTATTTTGATTATATTCACACAGGCTTGTGTAATCCTGCTCCAAAAGCTTAAGAACTAATGCCTTTGGAATAAAGTTTTAATTTCTTAGTCCAGCCTCAATGCTTCTAAAATCAGATGCCAATCTACTCATCAATTCTAACTGCTTCAATATCCCCACACATACTATAAGTTTAACTATACAGTATAGCAAATCATTCCCTATATATCACACATACTTCCCCATATTTCTATCTTGGATAACACTGTTCCTTTGTTTAGAATTCCCTCTGTTGAAATCCTACACATCTAAGGTCAAGTTCATGTGCCACTTCTTCCGTAAAGCCTACCTAGAATTCCTCCAGCCGAAACTTCGGAACTACGTGCGCACTCCCACACCCCTCCTCCCCGCCTTCCCCCTCATCTAAATACTTTCACTTCTTTGTATCACTCTTATGGCACCAGTCAAATACTACCTCGTATTGTTATGTTTATTTCTTTCTTCCTCACAAGCATATTAAAACCCCCACATAATTCTTGGCATATGTCATATACATTGAGCGCTTAGTAAATATTTGTGAGGTATTGAATGAATACAGTGAGAGGAACAAGTGTGCAGAGATGAGAGCAAATACGTTGGTGGAAATAAATGTTATGGAAAGCTTTGTAAAAAATAAAAGAAGGGGAGCTTAAATTTAATATTGAAGAAAGGAATTTTATTCACAATTGTATGTTGATTTATAGTTTCCTTACAGGAAAGTTCCAATTTCTCACATAAGCATTTCATTCAATTATAATAGTATTTCATTCAATGCTACAAAAAAGCATTGAAGTCAACAGGTGAAATCATCGTGAAAATTTCAGGAAAGAGAGGACATTCAAAATATCTAAAAGAGAACTTGTTCATGGTAGTGACATCATTTGTAGCCCAGGCAATTCAATGACCAGATTTTATATGCTAAAATATCTATTTCCTTTGGTTGTCTCTATTTATGGAGTCATCATGGTAAGTAGGCCCATCTGGGACTGGAGTCACTTCTCTGATTATTTGACACATATGACCTACTTCCTTCTGGTTCACACAGCTTCAGGGTGAACAGTCTCTTGACCACGAAAAGGTGTTGGATGCATAGTGTTTTGAAAAAGAAACACAAGGAGAGAAGAGAAAAGGGACTGCAACTGTTAGAAGCAGGACAGGAGTCGCCTCCCCTCAAAGCAGCTGGTCTCAGAGCCCCTTGCTTGCCTCTCCACTGCAGCCTTTCTCCCTCCCCTCCCTTAAGATACAGTACTTGATTCAAAAGGAATGCTAGTGACCACAGAAAGAAGATAAGGAATAGTTGTGTAAAGCATTGCCTGTGGATGAAGAAATACTGAGACGCCACCAAATGAATCCTGTTCTCCCCACTCTGCGTGATCCCACGCAGGCGGGGAGCTGTGGGCAGGCATCCTTTCCCCTCTTCCACCACCATTTTAATTTTTTTTTAATTTTATTTATTTATTTTTCCACCACCATTTTAAAGAGATAAAAGAGGCAAATGTTCTTCAGGCTGGATTTAGGCCTCAAAGCTCTGAAAAGGGTGAATTTCCGGTAGGGCAAGATAGTCTTGGGGAGGAATTCTTCAAACATACAAGGTCAAACTACTCTAGAGAATAACACGATAGGGTACTTGCCTAGCCTTGTGGAACAATCTACATTTATTCACGCCAGAGATAGTGGGGGAGGTTCAAGGGCCTCCCACACTGGAAAGTGTGCTTGATGATTTGGCATCCTGAGAACTCATCCAGACTAGCGGGAGGAAGTCTAACTCTGCAAACGTGCTTCTGTGAGAGTTCTTCTTACGTTTCCCACTCCTGTTAATGCAACTGGCCGCACATGTGGCAGCCAGATGCCTCCCCAGTCCACTCAGAATAGGAGGTGGTGGGGAGTCAACAGGACAGAAGGCAAGATGGGTCAGCCTCCTACTGTACACCAACAACACATTCATCAAATCAAGCTCATCTGTGTACAACTTCGTTTTTTAATAGCTCAGAGCAACATTTTTATCTATCAATCCAGAGCATATTTTCAAATTACACACACAACCCATTTCTCACTTTGCTCAGAAGAATAAATCCACGTTAAAATTAAAAAGTTTTAATTCCCAGCATTTCTATTACTCTGTAATGATACTTCAAAAAAAAAAAGTGGGCAGAATACAAAAATCTTAAATGGATAAGATAAGTATTTCCTAACACTATGATAGACTATTAAGACGCTCTCAGACACACAAATTTTCTCTAAAGCTAGCACTTAAGCTCATCCACGAAATCATAATTGATCTCCAAATGGGACACAGAGTTGAAGCACTGAAGTTCCTTTTGAATCATTGCAGATAAAATTGTGTTTAGCTTTTTGAAAACCAACTGTAACAGCTATAAAACACAGCAAAAAACAAAGACATGGAGGAAGCATTTTCATGCAGCACAGACTTACGTAGCAGAAATAATCAGTGTTCAATACTTTAGCCCAGAAACAGATAAGATTCAGCTTGCTTACAGTGCTTGTTGCCTGTGCCATCCCCTCCTTCCTGTTTAAATTTCTTTGACAGCTGACCATTTCCTACATTAAACTTTCAGACCCCTTTACTTGGCCCTTCTCCTCACATTCCTCCCTAACACTTCAAACTACTTCCTTACATAAAACTCCTGCTCAAGATAGACTGGTCTGTTTATTGTTTCCTGAGCACATCATTCACATTCTCTCTACCTTCATGGTTTTGCTCGGGCCTTCCCCATATATTTTATCCCTTTCTTGAGGATGCAATTTAAGTGCTACCTCTTCCAGGAAGGCTTTCCCAACTCTCTACCTACCAACAGAGCTGCACACATTCACACCCCTGTGGAACACTCCCTTTCCTGTTCTGCTCTGATAAGTATTATCTGGACTACCTTTTGGTCTTTACTTCATGCCTCCATCTATTGCTATACTGCCTATATTTACTCCCTAGTCCCAAGGTCAAGGATCAGGTCGACTGCCTATTTTTATGCACAGAAACTAGAACTAAAAAGTACTCAATAATACTGTTGCAGATAATAATGTTGATGTGATTATAATGGACCTATTAAAAACAAAGACTAGTGTGGAATCTCTTAGGAAGTTATTGGCCACAAAAACTTGAAAACACCCTGTTCCTTTGCTAAATTCATCAGATATAAAAGTAACTTATACCAGGTTTTGATCAATAATCATCTATTTCCTCATTTCTTCATGGTAATTACATTCATTTTGGTATACCTCTTTTAAGACTGCATTTTAAAATTACATACTATACATAAAAATATTATTCAAAAGTACGATGTCTCACACTTGAAAACTCAGTACAGAACATTATTCCTAAAGAGTTTAGGTTGTAGTCAGATTTTGAGCGTTGTTCCTCCTAAGTGCTATGGTAATTTCCTTATCTATACCAGCCCATACTGGTTTACTTACACCTTTGAATTTTCTGATAATTGATAATTCTTGAAATAGACAAGAGACATATATACCTGAGAATATACTGTAATCCTTTGAAACCTTTCTATAACTGAGTATCAGAATTCGTTAATTCTAGTCTTGGCTATACTACTGTGTCACTTTTCTATCAGTAAAATAGGGATAATAACATCAATCCTTTTCTTATTGCATATTAGAAAATATATATGAGATAACAGATCTTAAAATCCTTACAGGAAAGGTAATACATAAAGTCAAGGTATTATCCATTAAAAGTCAGATCTCTTCATTGTCTGAAAAAAAAATTTTTTTAAAGTTACTAAGCACCTATAATGTGTAGTTTGTTGCCTGGGAATTCAAAGATAAATAAAACCAAGGACAGGTTCTAGATCTCAAAATATGGTAGAGACAAAGAGTTAAATAAATAGAACAGAGGTCAGGAAACCTCACAGCCTGTTTTTGCAAGCCTTGTGAGCGAAGACTGGTTTTTACAGATGAACATTTGCAATCAATTTGATAAATGAGAACACTAACTTTGAACTGCAATCAAGAGAAACGTTATCCCCTCCAAAAGAATTCCATTTTTCTGACAGGTATACCTGTATTACAAAAAAAATTGTACTCAATTGTTACTATTTTTAATTTTATCAATAAAAATCATTAAAATTTGTTTTCTCTCTTATTATATAAGTACCTACATACTATCTTTGGGTTTCCCTCTTGGCCTGAAGACTTGAAATATTTACCAACTGTAGACTTTACGGAAAAAGTGTGCTGGACTTCCTAGGTGGTGCAGTGGTTAAGAATCCACCTGCCAATGCAGGGGACACGGGCTCGAGCACTGCTCTGGGAAGATTCCACATGCCGTGGGGCAACTAAGCCCATGCGCCACAACTATTGAGCCTGTGCTCTAGAGCCCGTGAGCCACAACTATGGAGCCTGTGCTCTAGAGCCCGTGAGCCACAACTATGGAGCCTGTGTGCCGCAACTATTGAAGCCCGTGCACCTAGAACCCATGCTCCGCAAAAAGAAAAGCCACTACAATGAGGAGCCTGCACACCACAATGAAGAGTAGTCCCTGCTCGCATCAACTAGAGAAAGCCCGTGTACAGCAACCAAGACCCCATGCAGCCAATAAATAAATTTATAAAAAAGAAAAGAAACGAAAAGAAAAAGTGTGCTGACTCCTGAAATAATTAAACATATAATGTAGTAAATATAGTGATAGACAGTACAACTGGAGAATTTAAGTTATTATGAAAATATTGGGAAGGAACCCCCAAATCAGCTTGGTATAATGGTTTCTGGGTAGAATTCTGGGAGTAGAAATAATGGACTGAATCTGAAAAATTAAGTAGGAGTAAACAAAACAAGAAGGATGATGGGCAGAAGGATCATCAAGGATAGTTGGTGGGTTCGTTCAGGTCCTCAGGCAAGCAGATGCCCAGATGGGACGCAGTGTGATTAGTTTAGGTGTTGATGATGCTTCGCTGGATACCCCTACCATAGACTGGATTCCAGGCATAACCAGCTGCCTGACGGTGTGTGTAATCAGCAGTGGAAGAGCTCTGTGAGTGGGAGTAGGGATCTCTACTGAGAAGACACCGTGGTCTCTATTCCTCCTATGGACATGGTCCTTGTTACATGTTCTCTTATCTCTTCAGTGTGTTCACTGTTCACTTTTCAAAGCTGCATTGTTTTATACAAAAAGTAAAATACTTAATTTTTTTTAGTGACAGAAGTCTGTAGAAAATAAAATGAATTTTAAAAAATAAAGTCTTTGCAGTGACCTCCAAATTTTAAATACTTATTTTCAGTAACAGGCAATGAATAGAATACATGTATATACTTATCCCTTCTCTCTTACAAAACATTACAAAAATAATGGCAGGAGAGGTGTGTTTAAAGACACAAAACCTCAAAAAAAAGAAGAGCTGGAGAGAAAATAGCAGAGAAAACGGTCAAAAATAAGTTAGAATCTGGAAAGCATATCAGGTAAGTGGTAACTGACTTTTTAGCAGACCAGAGGAAGCTGAAAAGTAAGTGCCTGTAGCTAGGAACATGAAGAAGCAGACTCATTCATTTGGCAAAACTTTAGAAAGCCTCAGGAATTGGAGATGCCAGTGGGAGTCACAAATAGGAGGCTTGGTTAAAAGTTCAAATAAGAAACAGGCCCCTCCCCTGTATCCCCGCCCCCATCTCCTAACAACCTCAAGAAGCAAGGTGACCACCTTCCCCCACTCAACAGAAGACTAGAGGTTTTTCCTTTGAAGATTTTGAACCAGAGGGACTCTGGACTTGAAGTTACTAAGCACAGATAAGGGCCAGGGTGCCAAACTAAAAACAGGTGAAGTAAATTAAAAATCTGTATTCTGAATAATCAGAATTAACCTGTTCTATTTAGCTCCAAGAACACTGTCTGTAACATTCTGGGATATCTGGCTTGATATCTTCTGATAACTCTTCACTGAAGCCCAACAAATGATTTCTTGATCACATATTAAATGTATAATTTAATTCATACATTTTTAAATGTACAGTTGGAATGTATAATTCTTACATGGTCAGCTATACCATGTGTCAGGCCCCTTGTTCAAAAAGCAGGAAAAAAGGGTCACTAAAAAAATTAAAATATAAACCTTTTTCCTGTCTTTCTCAGTCTCTCTTTCAACTTGTTATGGTGTTTTCATTTGCTATTAAATACTTTCTAAGGAAAGAAAAATTTTAAATTTAAATTATCAACTTGTTTTTCACTATTCATCTTTACATTGTACAATTCCAGTTTTAAATACAAATATGAGAACATTTAATTTATATACAGAATCACCAAAATTATTCAATTTGTATTCTGTAGCTCATACATGCATATGTATTTTGCTCTTACCAAAACAGTGGAACTGATACATAAAACTAACTCATTTATTTCAAGTCTTGATATGCATACATTCTACCAACACTCTCTACTTTTGGCTTATTGGTATCATCACTTTCACCATAAGTGTTTTACTAATGCTGCAAAGTAACAGGAGTAAGAAAGAATATGACAGGGTTCCTTGCTCATTTGCATTTCTTAGAATGCCACTGCCTTCTTTCTGCGTTATTAACAATTCTTGTTCAAACAGAAAATATGGCTTCCAGGGGTTGTCTGCCCCACTTCATCGTAGATGTAACTTGCTTACTTCTACCACATTTGAGTCTCACTAAATTCTGTGCACTGGAATTGGGCTTATGGGGCATCTCAAACACTGTATGTGAATGGGGCAGCAAGTAATGGCAGATATATTGCACATGTTCCAGTATTTCAACAGACTTTAATTATAATACATAAGTTCAGAGGTAAAATTATTAAGAATTTCAAGATAGCAACAGTAGAACATTAAACCAAGTGAACAATTGTGTTAATTATTCACTAATCAATGAATTATTCATTGTCATGAATAATTATGTACTTTGCCTCCTGGATATCTTCCTTAGTGAAACATTTGTTAAAAACTTTTGCTCATTTTTAGAGGGACTTCCCTGGTGGCACAGTGGTTAAGAATTCGCCTGCAATGCAGGGGACACAGGTTCCATCCCTGGTCCAGGAAGATCCCACATGCCACAGAGCAACTAAGCCCGTGTGCCACAACTACCAAGCCTGTGCTCTAGAGCCTGCGAGCCACAACTATTGAGCTTGTGCTCTAGAGCCCGAGAACCACAACTACTGAGCCCATGCACCTAGAGCCCATGCTCTGCAACAAGAGAAGCCTGTGCACTACAACGAAGAGTAGCCCCTGCTCACCACAACTAGAGAAAGCCCCACCACAACTAGAGAAAGCCCGCATGCAGCAATGAAGACCCAACACAGCCAATAAATAAAATAAGTTTATTAAAAAACTTTTGTTTATTTTAAAAAGTTGTTTTCTCATTATTGACGTTTAAGAGTTCTTTATATATTCTGGGTATAAATTCTTAACCAGAGTGTTTTTAACAAATATTTTCTCCTTGTCTGTGGCTTGTTTTTTCATTTTTGCCACAGTGTCTTTTGAAGAGTACAAGGTTTTAATTTTGATGAAATTTACCAATGTGTTTATTTTATGGATCATGCTTTTTATGTCCTGAGAAATCTTTGCTAACCAAAGGTCACAAGAATTTTCTTCTATGTTTTCTAAAATTTTTATAGGTTTCACACTTTGGTCTATGATCCATTTCAAGTCAATTTTTTTATATAATAGAGGTAAGTTTCAGGTCCAGTTTTTTGCATATGATGTTTACTTGTGCCAGCACCATTTGTTGAAAATCTATTACACAATTAAATCACCCTGTCATCTTTGTTGAAAACCATGTGACCATAGCTATGCAGGCATCTTTTGTGTCTCTTTATCTGTATGTCTAGCCTTACTCTAAAACCACACTGTCTTGAATACTACAGCTTTATAAGTCTTGAAATCAGGTAGTGTGAGGTTCTCACTTTTTCTGTTTCAAAATAATTTTGCCTATACTACATCCTTTGCATTTCCAAATAAATTTTAGAGTATGCCTGTCAATTTCAAACTGAAAAGTTGCCTCAATTTTTATTTAAATTGCATTGATTCTATGACACATACGAGATAAATTACATCTTAAAAAGAGCAAGTCTTTCAGTCTGTGAACATGGCATATCTCTCAGTTTATTAGGTCTTCTTTCATTTCGCTCACCAATGTTTTATAGTTTTCAGTGTATAAATCTTTCATATTTTTCTTAGATATATTCCATAATATTCATGTTTTCATACCGATGTGATACTTTCAGTGTTCTGATTTCTAATTGCTCATGGCAAACATACAGAAATATAATTGATTTTGTATGACCCAACTGAATACACTCATTAATTTTAGTAGATTTTTCTGTGATTTTTTGGGTTTGGGAGAAGACAATAATGCCATCTGAAAATATGACCGTTTTATTTCTTCCTTTCAGTTTTCTATGCATTTTATTTATTTTTTTGCCTTATTGTTCTAACCAGTGTGTCCAATACAATATTTAACAGAAGTAGTTTGAGCTGAGATCTTTTATCTGTTCCTGATCTTAGAAGTAAATATTTCACCAATAAGTATGATGTTAGCTCCAGTTTTTTTTTGTCTAGTTTATCAGGTTGAGGACATTATCTTCATAATTTGCTGTGTTTTTTTTAAAATCATGAATGGATATTAAATTTTTTTCAAACTTTTTCATATACTAAGATGATTTTTTTTCCCTGTTAATATGGTGAATTACATTGATAGCTTTTCAAATTGAAAACTGAATTTTTGGAATAATCCCCACTTGGTTATGGTGTAGTAATTCACTCAAACATAAAAGTATAGACAAGGATTGCAAAACATTTGAGAGGAGACTCTAACATGAAAGACAAGACCAAAATAAACAGTGGGAAAAATGGTGCTTGGAAAAAAGAGAGTACAGTGAACAAAGAAAATATTCAAAAGTAGCATTGGTACCTTCAGAGAGATGAAATACCCTAGGAAAAATAACATAACACTATATATTTAAAAGAATTATTCAAAGAACTTAAAAGAGCTCTTATGATTAAATTTTTTTAAAAATAGAAAGATGACATTAAAAAAATTCCCAGAAAATAGGGGGAAAAAAGAGAAGAAAATTAAGAAGGGGGTGGTGGGGAGGACATAAGAAATTTAGGGGATCAGCATGTAATTGATGGTAGTTCCACAAAGAGAGAGCAAAGATATGGGGTTGGGAGTGGCGGGGTGGGGGTGGGGGGGGGTGTGGAATAGGCAGAGGAATTAATGGAGTGACATCCCAAGAAAACTTCCCTAAACTGAAAAGCCCGAATTTCCAGTACCCAGCAGAATGATATTAAAAAGATCTCTATTGTGCTCACCATTGTAAAATTTCAGAGCACCACGGCCAAAATGAGCAAAGATCCCAGATGTTTCACTGAGCAAAAATGATTTACATAGAAAGACTCAGAAACTGGACTGGGGACTTCCCTGGTGGCGCAGTGGTTAAGACTCCACCTGCCCATGCAGGGGATATGGGTTCAACCCCTGCTCCAAGAAGATCCCACATGCCGTGAAGCAACTAAGCCAGTGCACCACAGCTACTCAGCCTGTGCTCTAGAGCCTGCAAGTCACAACTACTGAACCCAAGTGCCACAGCTACCGAAGCCCGCATGCCTAGAGCCCATGCTCTGCAACACGAGAAGCCACCACGTTGAGAAGCCTGCACACCACAACAAAGACCTAATGCAGCAAAAAATAAATTTATAAAAAATCAAAAAGGAGACTGTACTGGCCTCAAACTTTACAACTATAACCCTGAAAGTTAAGAGACAATGGAACCATGCCTTTAATATTTTGATGGGAAATAATTTCCAACATTATATTTAGAATAAATACATTTTTAGACATTCAAAGGGTCTACTGGAGGATGTATTCCATCAAATTAAAAGAGTAAACTAGAAAGAAAAAGGCATAAGATCCAGAAATAGGAGATCAAGCACACAATAAAGATAAGAGGAATCCCAAGGCAGTGTTGCCAAGAAATTGCTGATGCTATCTACACAGCAGGTTGAGAAAGCAAAAAGTCCATATTGGAGCAGGAGAATGGAAAGCTCTAGGAAGAATGTTTCTGGCTGGAGGGCGGGGGATTAAATTTGAAGGTAACCTGGGTTTTATTGTAGGAAATGAACAACAATCCATGGATAATGTTGAATATTTTAAGAATAGTTTAAAAATATATAGCAATTTCTCATTCCACAGGCCAGACATACTTAATAACTTGTGTTTTAAATTGTTATGACCATCTTTAAAAAACAAAATATCTTGAGGGACTTCCCTGGTGGTCCAGTGGTTAAGACTCCACGCTCCCAATGTAGGGGGCGTGGGTTTGATCCCTGGTCAGGGAACTAGAGCTGGCATGCTGCAACTACAGAAGCCCACAGGCTGAAAATTAAAAAAAAAAAAACAAAATCCCACATGCAATGAAGATCCTGCATGCAGTAATGAAGATTCCATGTGTCGCAACTAGGACCCGGTGCAGCCAAATAAATAAATAAATATTTTAAAAAACCAAAAATATCTTGAAATTGTTGTCACAAGGCATTAATTAGCATATGTAGGAATTATAAGATAAAATGAGAAATTAACAAGGACAAGCAATTTTTTTTAAGCTCTTTATTGGAATATACTTGCTTTATACTCTTGTGCCAGTTTTTGAGGTACACCAAAGTGAATCAGCTGTATTTATACATATATCCCCATAACCCCTCCCTCCCGCAACTCCCTCCCACCCTCCCTATCCCAGCCTTCTAAGTAATCACCCATCATCGAGTTGATCTCCCTGTGTTATGCATCATCTTCCCACTAGCTATCTATTTTACATTTGGTAGTGTATATATGTTAATGCTACTCTCTCACTTGTCCCAGCTTCCCCTTTGCCTCCCGCCCCCCCTCCCCTGTGTCCTCAAGTCCATTCTCTACATCTGTATCTTTATTCTTGCCCTGTCACTGGGTTCATCGATACAATTTTTTTAAGATTCCATATATATGTGTTAGCATATGGTATTTGTTTTTCTCTTTCTGGCTTACTTCGCTCTGTATGACAGTCTCTAGGTCCATCCACCTCACTACAAATAACTCAATTTCATTCCTTTTTATGGCTGAGTAATATTCCATTATATATATATGCTACATCTTCTTTATCCATTTATCTGTTGATGGGCATTTAGGTTGCTTCCATGTCCTGGCTATTGTAAATAGTGCTGCAGTGAACATGATGGTACATGTTTCTTTTGGGATTATGGTTTTCTATGGGTATATGCTCAGTAGTGGGATTGCAGGGTCACATGGTAGTTCTATTTTTAGTTTTTTGAGGAACCTCCAAACTGTTTTCCATAGTGGCTGTACCAATTTCCCTTCCCACCAACAGTGCAGGAGGGTTCCCTTTTCTCCACATCCTCTCCAGCATTTATTGTTCCTAGATTTTTTGATGATGGCCATTCTGACTGGTGTGAGGTGATACCTCTTTGTGGCTTTGACTTGCATTTCTCCAATGCTTAGTGATGTTGAGCATCTTTTCATGGGTTTGTTAGCCATCTGCATGTCTTCTTTGGAGAAACATCTATTTAGGCCTTCAGCCCATTTGTGGATTGGGTTATTTGCTTTTTTGGAATTAAGCTGCATGAGCTGCTTGCATATTTTGGAGATTAATCCTTTGTCCGTTGCTTCATTGGCAAGTATTTTCTCCCATTCTGAGAGTTGTCTTCTTGTCTTGTTTATGGTTTCTTTTGCTGTGCAAAAGCTTTTAAGTCTCATTAGGTCCTATTTGTTTATTTTTTGTTTTATTTCCATTATTCTAGGAGGTGGGTCAAAAAGGATCTTGAGACAAGCAATTTTTTAAATTATCCTTTCAATTAGAAATTTAAAGTATTTAGAGTATTTAATTTTCATCACCATCATTGTTATATAGCCCTTGAAATGAACTGAATTCAATTCTAGATCAACTGCAGTAGACAAGATTTCTTTTATTTGCTCCTGAGAAAAAGGCTCACCTTCTGCAGTCATATACTTGATGAGTTATTCCTTAGAAAGAAATCCATGTGTAGCTGGATTTCAAAAGCTTGAAGTAGGATATCTTTTGGAATTGGTCTGTATCTTCTTCCCAGTAGTACTTCAGTCATCACTGGAAGAAATGTTTTGAATTAAATATATCCAGTGGGTTCTTCTTCCTCTACCTCTGTAATCAGATAATGTACCTTTCCGGAAAATTAGTTAATTTGCCAAATGTGTCCAATCTTACTGAGAGTAGATTTGTGTTTCTAATAGACAGTTTAGGGATAGTTAGCTACATAGAAAACTGAGCAGGGTCTTTCCTAGTGATGCAGTGGATAAGAACCTGCCTTTCAATGCAGGGGACACGGGTTCAATTCCTGGTTGGGGAACTAAGAGCCCACATGCCATGGGGCAACTAAGCCCATGTGCTGCAACTACTGAGCCCATGTGCTCTGGAGCCAGTGCGCCACAGCTAGAGAGAAGCCTGTGTGCCACAATGAAGAGCCCACGCAAGGCAATGAAAGATCCTGAGTGCTGCAAAGACCTAATGCAGCCAGGGGAAAAACAAAAAAGAGTAACTACCTTAAAAAAAAAAAAAATTAAAAAAAGAAAGAAAACTGAGCAGATAAACAAAAAAGAGGCAATTACTTAAAAGGAAAAGAAAATAGTACAAGAAAAGGAATATCATGAATATAAGTGAATATACTAATACACTATGTGGCTCAGCTTTGAGCAATGACACAGTCATAATCATTATAAAGACTGAATATTGACATAAGCAAAAATAATAACTGTATAGGCAAAATGGGAGGAATGGTAGTCTAACGGATAAAACATAGAGCTGAAAATTTTTTAATGTAATTGCATTTATTTAGCAAATGTTTATAGAACAATTACTATGCTAGGCAGTAAATGCTTCACAAATGCTACTCATTTAATCCTCATATTGGCTCTATGAGTTGGTACTATTACTTTTTTTTTTTGGCTGCACCACACCACGGCTAGTGGGATCTTAGTTCCCTGACCAGGGACTGAACCCAGGCCCTGGGCAGTGAGAGCATGGAGACCTAACCACTGGGCAACCAGGGAATTCCCAAGTTGGTACTATTGTTAATTCCAATTTGCTGATGAGAGAACAAAGTCACAGAAAACTTACTTAACTTCCCCAAGATCAGTGGTTCCCAACTGGGGGTTGCTTTTAGCAACACCCGAAGACATTTTTAGTCATTATGGGGGAGGGGGGGCAGTGCTACTGGCCTCTAATGGGTAGAGACCAGGGATACCGCTACACATCCTACAATGCACAGTATAGCTCCCCACAACAAAAAGTTATCTGGCACAAAATGTCAATTGTGTCTGTTGAGAAACACTGACAAGATGAACAGAAATGGTGAGTAGCAGAACTGGGATTTGAATTCTAGCAGCTCTTGCCACCTTACTATATTGCCTGTCAACAGCAGCCCAAGGATGTTATTTAGAAACATGAAGGTAATATCAGAAGAGAGAGCTGGAAAAGTTGAAATTAGTTGCCTATATGGAGAGATAACCTTGGATGGGAATAAAGGCTAGCAGAATATTTTTGTGTGTGTTGTTTGTTCTTGGTTTTTGGTTTTTGTTGTTCTTGTAAAAGGCCTGAAGAACTCCTTGAATTATATTTACTTTTAAATGTTATAATGATTATAAACATTCAAATCACAGATTAATTTTAGCTTAACCACTGTTTCTCATATTTTAGAAGTGTTTAGTAATACGCAGTTTATAAGAACTGCCTCTCAGTAGATTTTGGTTGAATAAAAGAAAAGAAGGAAAAATATTCATGGAGGACAGAATATACAAAAAGAGACCTTTCAACTTGATTGACACCTTTACATATCAAATTCCAACTTGCAACATAATGAAGCATTTCAGACAGAAAATCCTGAAGATCCAGATTGCTAATGGAAAAGCTATTTCAAATCTAATTATAAGCAAACAAGAAAAAATGGCTTTACTAGATAATGAGAGATTACTAACTCCATCATTACATATATAAAAGCAACCATAATAGAGGAACAATGAAGTTATTTTAAAAAAAATTGAAAACAAGTGAAATAGGGACTGTTATTATTCTTTTTTCTTCTTTTTTTTTTTTTGGCCATGCTGCATGGCTTGCAGGATCAATCGAACCCAGGCACCGGCAGTGATAGCACCTAGGGATGATTGTTATTCTTAATAACTATTTTTAAATTCATAAATATCATGCAATCTTTAAAAATCCGTATAGAAAATACAAATTTAACTTGGAACCTCACCAACTTTCCCAGTGTCTTGTACCGGTAACAATATATCTTTAACTTAACAGGATATACTGCAGAGTAAAGGAAGAAAGATGCCAAGTTCATGTCACTACTAGAGCAACAGATTTGATCAACAGATTACCTCACTCTTCATTCTCAGAGAAACCAAAGGCCATCTGCAAAAATCTTCCCCATCTCTTTTCTTCCCCCACATTTCTATTTTATTTACTTGGTTATCTCTTTAAGGTTCTCTACCTATGCCTTTGTTTTCCCCCTGACTACATAATTTCACATTTTCAAAAAGCAAAAAGACATCAAAATGTGTACAGTAAGAAGTCGTGCTCCTGCTGCTGTCCACATTCAGTCCATTCCTCCCTGTCCCTTAAAGGTAACCATTTGTAACAGCACGGATCCTCCAAGTATTTCTTTATGTAAATACAAGCAAATCAAGATACATACATATATTTACATATTTCCTTATATTTCTTATATGCACTGTTGTATTTCTTGCTTTATTTCACATAAGAATACTTCTAATAAAATTTAATATGTTAGTTAAAGTCTGGCCATCTTAGAGACACTCATTGCATAACAAATGAGAAAATTTAAGTCCAGGGAGATTACATCTCTATTAAAGACATGTAACTATTATTTAACAATTATTTAACAACTATTAAATAATTATTTAACAATTTTAAAAAGTTTTTCAGTTCTCAGGTACACTAAAAGAAAAATATTTTAAAAATCAAGTGTATACTTTATGTTTTTAAAAGTTACTAGTTAAGCCAACTTAATAAAAATTTGTACTTTAACAGCTAGTATGTTTGGAAACAAAGTCACAATTAGACCTAACAATATCCCTTGTATTAAATAAAAATAAATCCGTGATTTTAAAAATTGGCTAAATTTTGTATCATTTTCTGTACTGCTAAATAGTAATTTCTTAAAATTTCAATAATATGCTGCTTTATCAAAGATTTTAATTTCTTATATTAAAAAATCAATCTTGGTATAGTCAAAGACCATAAAACAAATGCTAAATGCTTAAGTAAACACATTGAATTTAAATGTTTCTCAAGAAGATTTTAATCAGAAGTTGAAGGGCTTAGAATTGTGTAAATAATTAAACCCTTCCCACCTTTCTTTCTACCATTTTTTTCCATCCCCCAACCCTATGCAACCTAGACTGCTCAGTTGGAAACGTATTTCATTGAGTGGAGCTCAGAATGGGGACTTGGTAGAGGAGAGAAAGAAAAATGCAGCACATAACAACCACCCACCAAGTTAATTCAGAGATACTCCCCTTCACATTGCTCCAGTCAGGCTGATTTGGCCTGGAACTGTGAAATCAAATGAGAGTGTGAGTTTCTCTGTGGCCCTTTCAAGATTCTTCCCAAGAGCAAAGCTTGTTTTATATTTACAGGAAAACCACTATTCTATGGTCAATGGTATTTGAATGAATGGTTTTCTATTCCAATGCAAATTAATATTATCTTTCGGGTACATATTAAATTCGTGAGTCCCTTTATTTCAAGTGAGGAAAGAAATTACTTTGAAAATAAGACAATCTAGCAGACAGTCAGAAGTCATTGCACCACATCTGTTTGAATTTTTTAAGGCATGTGGGCATACCCTTGTCTCAAATAAAAGACTACAGAAAGAAAGGAAAAGATCAGCTCAATGCCTTCAAACAGGGAAAGATGCGACTTCCCTGGCAGTCCAGTTGTGAAGACTCTGCGCTTCCAATGCAGGAGGTGCAGGTTCGATCCCTTGTCAGGGAACTAAGATCCCAATGCCACTTGGTGTGGCCACAAACAAAAAAACAAAAAAAAGGGAAAGAAAAAATTTCAACATATGTAAAATAATTAGAAGAAATTAAACACATATTGAAAAACTACTATAAGCAAAGAAAAGGTATTTGCCCCTTACGACTTCCCAGAGGCTAAAAAAGAATAAAGTGCTATCAAAAATATGATAAAAATTGTGAAATACAGATTTTATCAGCTCTCTAATTATTAAAATTAAATCAAGATTCTTCCATGAAAATTATGTATATTCTCAAGCAGGAAATTTTAAAAAAAGAAAAACACTAAGCACTTTATCAAAACTCCATCAATGATATTGCAATCACATCAAAACCCCCAAGTGGGTCTTCTGTCTAAACAAATTTGTATGTTCACTCTTGTTCAGTTTTGTGTAACCAACTTACCTTTCTTTGAGTTGTTTGTCATCATGTGTATGTGTGCTTTTTTGGTGAAGATTGAGATGTAAGAATTTGAAATTCTTTATACAATCTATATCTGTAGCTTTAAAGAGACTATCAATTTTTTAAAACATTAATAGGAATTAAAAGCATAACACTTGAACTGAGTGTTCTTACCTATTATTAGTTGGCATTGATAAGTTTCTAGAAATTATGAAAACATGGTAAATCACTCTTCAAATACTGAAGTGGCATGTGAACCAAATGATTTGCAGAACCGATACCAAAATAGAAATTAATTTTCTGTTAAAATGTCACTAATCAGGTGTCGAGTATAATAGGAATTCTCAGAAGTGTCATAGTAAGCCTAAGAGTTTTTTCCTTTCTCTTCAAAGGTACAAGAAATATTTATCATCTGTGAAAGTGAAAGTAATAACACATGTCAAATCCATTTATGGAAAAAATAGAAAAATAAGCCAAAAGTAATCTCCAGCTCTTTGAAAGTCAAAAGCAATCCCTACTGGAAAGAAGAAACGTAAATGTCCAAAGCTAAATAGCTGATACACATTTATTTACATTGTTAGAAGTACATTATAAAATGATATTATTTTCAAGGGCTCAATGGCATATTAAAACTAGAAATATATGATTTTTAGAGAATGATTACAATAGAAGTATGAAACAGACAAAATTTAGCAATAGTTTTTGCACATATAATGCAAATATTATGAAGACTTTGATTTTACTAAAACAATATAAACCATAACTTTATTCATGATCATATCAAATTAACTACCCTGGCTCTTTGTTTTCCCCTCCAAAACAGCCCTCCTGGGCCTCAGCGCAACTACATTTTACTTAACTTAACCTATAGCTAGAGCAAGACTGAAATACTCACCTATGTCATCTAAAAGAAACCCACTTATACGCCATTGTGGGGGAAGAGAGAGCCAATGGCCTGGCACTGATGACCATCAAACAGAAATTGGGAACTAAACCAATGGACCTGAAAGACTAGTAATTTGAGAGGAAATTTTCTATAGTAACTGAGGAAACTAAGGATACTTTAAAACTCTTTTAAAACCAAAACTAAAAATTTAAAAGTTTAATCTCTTTTATAATATTTTTGCATTTTAGTTGATAACTTACATTTATATTTTAATTTTACTACTGTGGTTATAGTTGAACATGTGATTAGTACAACTGTTGAGGTGATATAAAAATTATAAAAATGTAATTATATACTATTTTATGAAAATATTGCATTATTAAAATACAAATAATTCATTTAAAATTTGTTCTAAATTGGAATAGCTCATAATGTTCTTGCTCGTTTTAAGATTCATGGAAAAACTCATTGTTAATACATCTGTATGACTAGTTCACCCTGCTCTCACCACCAACTGAACCTCAACTGTGACTATAGTAACCCCATGCTGGGGATACTAAAGTAGCAGACACTGATGATTGCCTTAATAAACCAACATCGGTTTCCAAACCCTGTTTCCCATGCTTGTCTTCTCTCGAGGCTAGAAAAGCTAAGTACTGTACTTGCTTCCCTGCTTTCCTTGTAGTTAGGAGGACACAATTCTGGCCAATATTACGTAGGTGAAAGAGTAGTGGAGCAAAGTCTTTTCAGAAGCTTTAAATTTCCTGTCTATAAATATATATATATATATATATATATATATATATATATATGGAACAGCCAAGGTTGGCCCCACACTTTTCCATCCTTCTTTTGGTCTTGAAAGAGGATTATATATCTGGAGTTACAGTAGTCCTCTTATAATTGTAAGAGGAAAACAAAAAGAATTGCAATGACCCTGGCTTGGACATCAGAAGCAGTTGCCTACCACCTGGTTTCTTATGTGAGAAAAATAACCCTTTTTATTTAAGCCACTTCTTATCAGATATTCTATTACTTGGAGCCAATAGATTTTCTGCCCTCAAAGAGTTCATGTTTTACTGAGAAAAACATGGTAAGATGCCCAAAATTAGTGACCATGTTTTAACTATAAGACATCCCTCATCTAATTAAAGAGAACGATACTGATCCTCATCTCATCCTCCTGCAGTATCTTGATTATCGGAGTCTGGCTGTTTGCTGAGAGAGAGGGCCAGGATCTCTCAAAGCGTCTATCTGAGTGAGTTTATGCACAGAAGTGCTTTTGCTTTTGGTTGAAGGGAAAGAGTAGTATGTGTGTGAGTGCATGTATGTGTAGGGTGGTGACAGTAAGGGAAAGGCATGACATGGTGACTACCTCCCTTAGCCTCATCCACATAAAATAATTAATTTCATCAGAGACCCTGTCATATAATGAACATAAGCAATGCTCCTTCAAGAACCAGGTGACAGGGACTTCCCTGGTGGTGCAGTGGGTAAGACTCCACACTCCCAATGCAGCTGGCCTGGGTTCGATCCCTGGTTGGGGAAGCAGATCCCACATGCATGTCACAACTAAGAAGTCTGCAGGCTACAACTAAGAAGTTTGCATGCTGCAACTAAGAGTCCGTATGCCACAACTGAAAGATCCCACATGCCACAGCTAAGACCCGGCGCAGTCTAAACAAACAAATAAATAAATAAATAAATAAATGTATGCTTAAATAAAAACCCAAGTGGGACTTCCTAGGTGGTGCAGCGGTTAAGAATCTGTCTGCCAATGCAGGGGACACGTGTTCAATCTCTGCTTCAGGAAGATCCCACATGCCGTGGGGCAACTAAGCCCATGAGCCACAACTACTGAAGTCCACATGTCTAGACCCTGTGCTCCGCAACAAGAGAAGCCACAGCAATGAGGAGCCCATGCACCACAACGAAGAGTAGCCCCTGCTCGCTGCAACTAGAGAAAGCCCGTGTGCAGCAATGAAGACCCAAC
The DNA here is from genome assembly GCF_030028045.1 of Hippopotamus amphibius kiboko. Lineage (NCBI taxonomy): Eukaryota > Metazoa > Chordata > Mammalia > Artiodactyla > Hippopotamidae > Hippopotamus > Hippopotamus amphibius. Next base: position 56,667,175 of record NC_080188.1, read on the forward strand.
GCAGCCAATAAATAAATAAATTTATAAAAACAAAAACCAAGTGACAAAATATGGCACCGTGGTGGCCTTGCTTCTGCAGTTGAGCTCAGCCCAGCTCTTGCTCATTAGTGAGCAACTTTGGGAGCACGGAGAGGCATTCCTCTTGACACCAGAATGGATTCTCTTGTGACATATCAGCAGCAGTGGAAGTGGCAAGCTCCCTACTGCAAGTGATGTTCAGGCATTAGACTTGCAGGAGAAGGTTTGAGGACAAGAACAAAGACAAACATTACAGAGCACATATGAACTACCTCTTAGGGAATCCTGGAAATACGGGAAGTAGGTGAGACATTTTCAGGAGTCTGGGGGCCCTGTGGGAGCAGAAGGGGCTCAATTTGTATTATTAATGTAACTGGAATCCAGTCCATACCCCAAGCTGGTGAGAGTTTTAGAGTGATTTTTGGCTAACAGGTTGTTAGCTAACAGATACTTTAACTCTTCACCTAATTCAAATTGCCATTGGTGGTACTGAGAAGACTTTCCCATTAAGAGAACTGGTAAGAAGAAGGAAGATCTTTCAAAGTACAATGAAAGAGAATGCTTATTGAAACCTGAGTAATTGGAATATATTCTCTGATCAAAGGCAATGAAGTTCATTCTTCTTTGAGTTCATGTTAATGGCAAAATTTAGCAACTATTCTGAGAAAGTAGAAAAGTCTCCTTCCCCCTCCAGACTCCAAGACAATATCTGCAATACTAATGTCTCTTCTATTTGCCCTTCCCCCTTTTTCTCTCTCCCTCCCTCAGTAGGGTGATAGGATATCAACCAACAATCAACAAAGATTAATATTGTTTGAAGACATTGTGTATAAGATACTGTGCTCAGTATTATAGTGGGATTTTTCAAAATAAAATAGAAGTGCTACTAAATGACCTTCACTTAGTCAAACCATGAGATTAATGTTCTCCATTCCCTCTATAAGACACACAGACTGATGCCCATGGCCTTTGAATGTTTACTAATGGGCTATATCATGGTATACGCACATTTGTTCTTCCTCCAGCTGTTATAACTACCAAAAGCCATTCATTCATTCCCTTAACAGTGTCTGAGTGCCTACTATGTGACAGGCACTGCTCTAAGAGCTAGGGACATAGGAGTGACTAAAACAGACAAAAATCCTGCCCTTATAAAGTTTACAAAAAAATCGTTTCAGTTTTCCAAACTCAATGTTATTCTTGCTAATGTAATTAGGTAATTTAAATTTTATGTACTCTATAAGCCTAAAAGATATTTTTTCCTATTGCAAATGAAGTTGAAATTTTAAAATGATTACAGTGATAAGTTTCATGTTATATATATTTTACCACAATTTTTAAAAAATGAAGTTGAATGCTACAGAAAGATGAATTACTGCCAAAAGATTACAAGAAGCAAGAAAACTGGAATATGTTATATATTATACAAATATAGACGTACTCTAAAGTCATATTATTTCACGAGTATCCTTAGGTTCTATGTTTCCTTTAACAGAAAACAAAACAGAAAATTGTAGATTTTGCATCTGGGAAGGGTTTATGTAAAAAAGACAATCTGGAACTCTAAACAGCAGATTCGTGGTCAGAAAAGCCTTGGTCAAGCATCAAAAGATTTGCTAATGAATGTATAATGACAGGTTTTTAGTAAAAGTAAAATGCTTGTTATATATGTATTACAGTTCCCTACTTTAACTTTTTAGATGAACTAAAGGACTGCTTAGCTTCAACTCTCGAAGACAAATATCCTCTCTTCATGTGGTTGTAAAGTGTGGCAGGTTCAATATTTCTCCCATTTATGTATCATAAGTTTGGACCTGGCCCTAAATTGATAACCAGTTTCCATAAATAAGACCATTTTCCTAAGTTTTCTTTTAGACATTACAGGGGAGAATGCAAAAATCAAGGCAATCAACTTTTGATAAATTTTTTACAAAGTGATGCTTTATTTTATTAAACATTCCCATTCCGCCTAACAAAGCCTTCTCTTGCACAGCAGCTCACATCACCACAGTGTGAAATCACCCTCTTTAAGACCGAACATAAACTAGAAAGCTTAACTTCTGATTTTGTTACCATATCTAGGAACACTTAAAAAAAAAATCAAGATTAATAGTCATAAACCCCAAGGCAAGTCCCTATAGGTCAGACTTAGATGACAGCATATTCACATTAGATTACCCTGTGTATGTGGAGACATGGCTAAGTTTCAAAAAGCAGAAGGGCTATGCTTACTTGCCATACTCCCTTCAACCAAAGTGAAGAGGCGGTTATGTAACTTGCCAGGACAAGTAGTAGAAATGAGTCAGACAGGACCAGCCCCAGTGAAAATTGTGAATTAGGCAGTTTGACTTCAATGCCACACCCCTTTAGTACTATATATACTTTTCTGATCCCCTCCCTTGGTATCACCAGCCCTGAGGGCCACCCTCATACCACATACCTCTTCCCCACCAAATTCCTTTCTTTCACTCTTCCTCTTCCACTCTCACCGAAACTAGCTTCCCCTCATTCCTCCTTCCCCTTCATTAATTAAAATTTACCTCTCCAGTATCTCTCACCCTCTGGGTTTAAAGTGACAACTACCTAATCTGGTAAATCAATCACACTAATATGCAAAGAGAGAAAGCTGGAAGGTAAAGCAAACTTCAAACTTCGAAAGTTAACGCCTTGCAGTTTAACTCATTAGTGACTAAAAGTGAGAATTACCAGCTGAGGCATTCAGCGGAGAGAACCATTTTGTGTCAGGTAGAGCACTTGGCAAATCAAGTAGGTGTAGATGAATGCCTTTAGGCTAACAGGGTGCCAGCCCTAATCAGCGCAACTAATAAGCCCTGGTCAGTTAGTGGCCAGTAGGGGGAAACTGGAAAAGAGCAAAGAATCTGGTTGGCAAAGAAAAGCAGAAGATACGTAAGCACCTCAATCAAATTTTTCTAACTTAACCTTTCATAGGGCTAGCTAGCCCTGGCACCTAATAAATATTTTCTAAAGTTGTCTTCAGAATGAAAGAGATTATTTAAAATTTCTTTCTCATTAAGTCTAAAAAACTAATCCCAAAAATCTGTGCGGCTTCGGTTGTTGCTGTTATTTGATTTTTTAAAACAGTGCTTTAAAGTTTACAGTTTCCGTACATGCATTTCATTTAATCCAGTTGAATACTGAAAGAACATTACAGGCGCCTATGTGTGGAACATATCAGCTATTCTTATTTCCTTCACTTTATAAAGGAGGAAACTGATGCTCAAAGAAGTTAGGTGACTTGCCAAGATTTGTACTTCAGTCTTCCGAGTGCAAATGTTGTGCTCTTTCATTGTACTGAGCTACCAGGCTGCCTCCCAATGCTTAGAGTTATCTTTGCCATTGCTGTCATGTAACTCTACATCCTAGGGGAATTCTCACATTTTAAAGAGAGTTCAGCTACCACTAAAAGAAAATAACCTGCTTATTCAATGGACCTGAGGGTAATTGTAGACCTACCTGGTTTCCATCGTAGCATTTTTTTCCCAGCTAATTCTTGGTTCACTTGAAAGTGTTAGTACAGCCTCACAAAATCTTCCTTAAAGCACTGTCAAGAGTTTGTGCTCCAATTACTTACTCATGTTTTGCTGGATTACTTATCTTGCTTCTGCTTCCCACCTGGGCAAAGTTCCCATTACAGTCCTTACTCTGTAAGCAAGAAAGGATAATATGTTTCTGGGCTTAAAGGTGGAAAACAACACTAGCATAGTTGGTACAAGCCAGAATACAAATATTTCATATTGAGATGAACACAAGAAGCCACCTGGGAAAACACTGCTATTTACAGATTTAGATTAGCCTAGAATTCATTTCAACATTTGAGGTAAAATGTTGTATTTTAAAATCACTGGCATTTAAAGCACACAATCTCAACATTTTGGAGAGATATAAACCCTTTTCTGAATTTTTTGAAATGTTTAGATGCTTTCCCTAGAAAAATATACAAAACACACATACTTGGAATACAGTCCCAAGGAGACCGTTATGGGGTGATCCCTGGGTCCCACATAAAATATTCCTTAGCGTGTGACTCAAGGATGGTCCTCAAGTGATGAACATTCTGAGGCTATGGGCCATGTGGGGGCCCAATTAAATTTTGTATTATGGCCAGCTATCTAATTTCTTTATTGTTAGTAGTGATAATCTATGTTGACTTTTTTGTTTGTATTTTTTAATAGACGCTAGCAAAAGAGAAATAATTTTTATTTAGTCTTTAAGAGCAAAATCAGGTATGTTAGCCTCTGAATTAGCACTGTCAAATAGGACTTCCTGCCACGATGGAAATGTTCTATAACTGTGCTACACTCAAAATGGGCCTCAGGAAATGAATTTTTTATTTAATGAACATTTAATTAATTTACAAAATTTTTTTTCTTGTGATGAAAACTTTTAAGATCTACTCTCTTAGCAACTTTCAAATATACAATAGAGTATTATTAACTATAGTCCCTTTGCTGTATATTACATCCTATGACATCTATTTTACAGCTGGCAGTTTGTCTTTTTTAACCCCTTTGACCCTTCATACAAAAGTAAACACGCTTGTTGTGAAGATTTTAAATAAAAACATTTCAGAAATGCAATGTTCTGTATTTCTAATCCTCATAGAGATCATTGTTAACAGTATAAATATCACCATATACATAGATATACATACTTTTGAACAGAAATCAGGTCATGTATGGTCACTTGCTTTTGTCACTAGGTATTATATGGGTGACCACAGTTAATTTAATCATTCCACCATATGGGCATTTAGTTTGTTTTTAATTTTATGACTATCAACACACTGCAAAGAATATCCTTGATCGTATCTCTGGTCACATGTGTAAATGTTTCTAAAGGATAGGGACTTCCCTGGTGGCACAGTGGTTAAGAATCCATCTGCCAATGCAGGGGACATGGGTTCGAACCCTGATCTGGGAAGATCTCACATGCCACGGAGCAACAACTACTAAGCCTGTGCACCACAACTACTGATCCCACAAGCGACAACTACTGAAGCCCACGCGCCTGGAGCCAATGCTCCTACCACCAAAATAAATTCCATATGGATCAAAGAATAAACTGTGAAGGCTACAAAAGTTCTAGAAAAAAACATGGGATAATATTTTTAGTAACAGAAAATAGAGTGACAAGCACTTCTCAGAAGAGAATGGAAGTTATAGCTGTAATGTGATAACATTTTGTATCTAGATTGGCAAAGATCAAAAGAAAACGTTTGGTGATGCTGTGTTGGTGAGGGTGTGAAGAAACAGAATGCACTATCAAACTTTCCATCTGTATTAGGATGACTGTAACTTGTACCACTTCTTGGTTTTGTCTACCAAAATGTATAATGTTACTCTAACTCATCTTTTATTGCCTCATCTTTTATTGCTTCCAAAAGTTTTTCTATTGATTCTTTGAGTTTTCATATAATTTGCAAACAAATGACTATTCTAACATTTTCAGTATTTAATTTCTTGTCTCTATTCCGTATCTAATTTCATTGGCTGTCATTTCCTTACATGGTGTGATGGTGGGCATTCTCGGCCTTGTTCTTGACTTCAGCAGGAAAAGTATAGTCTTTCATTATTCAGCAAGTTTCTGGCTTTGATATTAAAATATACATTCTTTAAAAATTTTTATTAAGGAATGATGCTGGATTTTACAAAATCCTTTTCAATACTAATTAAGACACACAGTTTTTCTCCTTTGACTTACTAACGTTGTCAACTCTATGAATAAGTTTTCTATTATCGAATCATTCTTAAATACCTGGCATAATCCCTCTTAACTTTGGCATATCATCGTAATATAGTTCTAGGATCTATTGTTAATACTGTATTTTAATTTTATATTATATCCAAAAGGAGATTAACCAAGAGAGTTCTCTTTTGCTACTCTTTATCAGATTTTGGTATCACAGCCATTTATTTTAAAACCAGCCTTTCAGCTCATACAAAACAGGATTACTGGTGAAAAAGCCTTAAGGGCAACCACCTGAAATGGTCTTAATGCAAAAAAAAAAAAAGAAGAGAAAAGAAAAAAATGCTCACAACACGGCGGTTTGTCTACTTTTGTGAAACTTTCCAACACTATACTCCATACTTTCTTTCTGACATGAATTCACAAGTTATTCCAAGTATTATGGATGTTGCTTTTCTTTCTAATAAATACATGAGCTTCTTTCAGTGGCAAAAAGAAGCAGATGTTCCATGAGGATTTTTATTCTCACAAAACCACCTCTCCCTCTCTACCTTACCACCCCAATATTTCAACCAGAACGTTTAAAAACTATTTCAGAAAATGGGGCAAAGGCTGGGGAAAGGACTCCAATCCTTCATTTCTGTCTCTAGTTCATCTTGACTGATCTCACTGTTACTTACTTTCACCACTCCTGCTGCATTTTGGTTTTATCCTGTTTTCTTCAAATCTCTTTCCTCATCTTTGCTTCCTGCATCCCACTCCCTACCCTTCAAAGCCCAGTCTAAATTCCTTTCCTCCTTATTCTGACTAATCCAGCCCATTCTACATACCACAGACTTCCCCTCACTGACCACTACACTCAGTGTTTGGCTGTACATTCTAGCTATAATCTCAAATTGCTTCAAGAATGCTAGTTTTATTTCTTAGGGTCTATGGTTATCTCCTCGAGGGAAGGGCCCTTATCTTAAAATTCTGCTGGGCATTTTCTATTGTGTTTAGCACTGTGAGTAATCACATTCAGTGCACATTTGCAAGGCATATTTGACTGAACACATCCATCACAGTTATTCATTTAGTAAGTGAGATAATGAAAATTTAAGTGCTAGCCAAAGGTAAATCATTACTATTAATTCCCTCATTCATCACACGTGTACAGCAGCCTCAGGGGCTAGGGAACCTAGGATTGCAGCTCCAACTTTGTCTCAGATCTCTCCATTTTGGAACCAGCCATGAAGTTTAGATTCACTTAGGGCTCAACACTTGGAGTCCAAGGCTAAATTAACTCTCAGGTTCCCTTGTACCAGGTTTACCTTATACTGCTGAGAGTAAACCCAAACTTTTGAAACTCAAATGACAAGATATCATTCACTCATGAATTCAGTAAGGCTTCTTTGTAAATTGTTGAAACCCAAATCTTTTAGCTTACAGGAGGGTCATACATGCTAGGACATACTTTTGCCAAGTCGTAATGTGTAGTCATGCAGAAAAATGGGTGTCTTTAGTTTATACCACTATGTCAAAACTTTTACTGATTTTTTTTTAACTTTAGGATTATCTGAGCTTCAGAAGGAAAATAACAAGAACATACTTTTTTTTTCCCCCCCCCAAAATATGAGAAATGTGAGTTTTCCTGAGGGCATTTGGGGTTGACCAAGTGTTGCCACCACACCTTTGAAGATCACTTTACAACTGTGGGAAAACTCACCGAGCTGTTTTCATTGACCCTGCCATTTCCAAGTTGCTATACTGCTACAGAGAGCTGGCACAGACCTGCTCTTTCTCTCATTCTTCTTCTCCTCACCCTTTCAAAGCCCAAATCCGCCCGGTGAGAATATGGAAACAAGGCTGGAGGCAAGGGAGGGCAAAGGGGGGGAGGGGTTATTTAGATTGACAGGGGAAGAGCAGGGCATATTTCACCCTCCCTCGCACTCCCCAGCGCCACAAAGTTCTGTTTCTGAAGTTTGAAGCGTGGGGGCGGCCGGCTGCATTTTCAACTTGGCGAGGAATCAGGAGTCCACCCCGCAGGGGCTACGAACTTTGCTGCCAGGCCATCAACCTGAACGTCTGGCAAGCCAGAAGAACGCGAAAAGCCAGGCCCAAGGCACCGGTTGTCATAGTAACCTAGGCGGCCGTCTCCCCGGCGACCTCGTCCCTAGGGAGGGGGCGGGGCTGGAGGGCCCTCGGGCCAATGAGGCCGAGGGGACGGCGGGGTGGGAGATCCGCTGTGCTCCCGGGGCGCGGGGAGGGTTGATTGACAGGAACTGGGGCGGAGCCGGCGCGGACGCCTGAGGTGGAGCCCGAGTGGAGCGAGTAGCTCCGGCGGCCGCGACGCGGCGAGGGTGACACACCATGATCACAGCCCCTAGAGACCGTCGTGCTGGCGAGCAGCGCTCCCAGGCTACCCGGTCCGCCTCTAGCGCCTCGGCAGCGCTCGGAGCCGGCGGCAGGAGTTGAGTCGTCCCGCACCGGCGCGTTCGGTGAAGCCCTTGGAGGCGAGCAGGGCAGCTGAGGGCGGAGAGGGTGCGCAAGCGCTCGAGGGTCAGGAGGTCGGCCGGGGTCGCAGCTGGAGGGGCGTTTCGGAGGCGTGGAGGAGGAGGAGATGCTGCTCCTCTTCTCCCCCTCCCCAGGCTCCTTCTCCAGCTCCCTCAGCCCACGCCCGCAGCCGCTCGGGGAAGAGGAGGTGGTGGCTCTCGGCGCCCGCGGCGGCTGCCGGCGGCCCGCCCCGACGCCGCGTCCCGGCAGCCCGCGCCCCGCGCTCCAGTAGCTGGACCGCATCTCCGGACAAGCGGGTAAGGGCGAGAGCTGCCGTGGGATCTGGACTGGATGTGCGGAAAGTGCAAAACAAAGTTCACCGCGTTGGCTCCCTTCCTCCTCGGTCTGCTTTTGCTCCAGCCCCTTAGATCAACTTCTCTGTTGCCCTGGTGGAAGGAACTTTTCTTTGGTTGGAGTGTTTTGGTGTGTTAGGTGGGGGGCGGGGTGGCTGGGGTGGGGAGGGATGAGATGGTGTTTTATTGTGAATTAGGTAGATCCACCTTCTGCGCGGAGGAAAGTCGAATTCTTGGGAATTAAACCCCAGAGGGGGTGAGTAAGCGATTGTGGGGTAGTAGAGAGTGACATTGCCCGATCACGCTACTACAGCTCTGCTCTGTGCCTGCTAAGGGAAGGGCTCCCGGAGTCTGTTTCTAATTTCTGTAAATGATTGTGGACATGGTGTGGTTAGAGACCGCCCAGAAGAATGTGTAGATGTAAGGACTCGGAGAAGAGGGGGTGGGGTGGTGGGGAAGAGGGGGCAGAGGGAGAGGCATGCCTGATGCAAGCTCTTTTATTGCTTTTCTCTGCCTGCTGGAGTTAACCACCGCTATCCCCCTCGCCTTTGCTCATTAAAAGGTACTGTAGTAGCGAAAGCTGGAAAGCTAAAGTTTGGTAAAGGCCAGAAAGTTTTTACGAAGTTTAATTTCCCTCCGTTGTGAGTATATTGGAGAATGGGGGATGGGGAGAAATATTACCACTAAAATAGATTTACGGCAATACAGTTTTCATTGGCCTTACACATATATGATCGACACCTCCACACACTTGCAACTAATCTCTTCGACAGCTTTGTGTCATTTTCGTTTAATTGCATCTTTGAAACAGCAAACGCGGTGACTTCGTAGGGAGCTGCCTGGAGCTGAGTTTACCTCTCAGAAAATGGGGCAATCGGGTTTGTTTTCAAGGCGGAGACCTAAACAAAATGTAGGACACTTGATCTGTGGGTTGAAGGGCGCGGGTAGCTAATTAGAAAGATTTTAAAATTTAGATCTACAGAGTTTACTAAAGGATGGGGAAAAAACAGAAGTCGATGTATTAGGAAACAAGCTTTGGTATTTTCCCAAATTCTTGATGCTTGGGTTGGCAGGGTCAGCGTGAAAACTTGCTTCGTGCTCATTGGTTACTTGTGTTGGCGCTATGATACAGATTATTTCTTGTGTTAATATCATTAGCATTATTTATTAAGTTCATGCGGGTACTGATGCAGTAAATTCGTACAGAGGCGAATTGACTGCTTTATGGTCTAGTCTTAATTTTATTATACTTTTTTCATAATAACTTTGTGTTCTAACTTTGATGTTCTAGAGGCCTTGTGGGAGTATGTGTGGGGGAGATGGTAGGATGGAAGCTGGAATTAAAAATAGCAAAAATATCTAGCATTAGTTATTAAGAAAAGGAACTAATTTGTAATGTGTTTCACTTTGCAAGAACTTTTTAAAATTTTTATTTAATTTTTATTGGAGTATAGTTGATACAAGAACTTTAAAAAAAAACCGAAACTATTATGTAGGTTTGTCTTTGAATTCACATTTGTCCCACCAAAACTTTTCCTCGCGTGTAAAACCTACTATTTTTTGGAGGGTGATTACCAGCATCTGAAAATATTTATAAATAGCTTTTCATGTCACAAGTAACACACATACACAAACCATTAAAATCAGTGTCAATTGCAAGAATGGATTTTGATAATATGTTGGGGTCAAAAGTTGTAAAACTTACATTATGTTTTTCTGGAGGCATGCCTCAAATGCAGCAAGTGAATGTGAGAATTGGCTAAATCAGTTGTTTTTGGTGGATGGTAGGTATCAATCTTGAAATGAATGGAATTTATGTATTTTTTAATTAAGAAAACCAGGTCAAATCTTTGCTTTATTCTGCCTTTAATAGGTCAAGGATTGGATGAGGGGCATTGTAGCTTCTCCCATATCACTATGTGTTTTTCCAGCTCATCTTATTGCCCAGCCCAAATGAACTAGAGAAAGAGACTACTGAGGATAAGATGCTGCTGCTTCCTTTTTTTTTTTTTTTGACAAGAGTTTGTAATTTTTACATAAACTGCAAAACATTTTTGGTGGTATAATTAAATTGTCATTAATATCAATTGAAATCGAAAGGAAACACTGCCACACTGCAAGCCTGTGCATTTAGGAGTTACTCCTGTCAGTGTTTTCGTGTTTTCGAATATGCTTTGGGAGAAGTCTGTGCCATTAATTAGAATAGAGAGTTGAAAGTTTTCTCCTGTCAGGCTCTGATGTAACCAGGTGTGACTCATTTGAATTAATGTCCCTTTACAATGCTGGGGCCTGAAAAAGGAGAAAGGATATTGAGTCTCAGGATAGAAGGATTAGTGCTGATGGGAAGGGTGAGGGTCTGTTGCTCTGGATTTCCAGTTTTTTCCACTAACAACTTTTTTTTTTAAATCAATTTATTTTTATTGGCTGTGGTGGGTCTTTGTTGCTGCGTGTGGGCTTTCTGTAGTTGCAGAGTGGGGGCTGTCTTGGTTGAAGTGTGTGGGCTTCTCATTGTGGTGGCTTCCCTTGTTGCAGAGCACAGGCTCTAGATGCAAGGGCTTCAGTAGTTCTGGCACATAGGCTCAGTAGTTGTGGTGCAGGGCTTAGTTGCTCCGAGGCATGTGGGATCTTCCCAGACCAGGGCTCGAACCCGTTTCCCCTGCATTGGCAGGCAGATTCTTAACCCCTGTGCTACCAGGGAAGCCCCAGACAGCTTTTCTTAATTTGAAAATTAAGATGCATTGAACAACCCAGGAACTGGATTTTAAAAGCTTTTAATGAGTATATTAATATAGAACATTCAGTGATCTAAGTTAAAGTTGTGTAGTCACTGTACACATGTCACATCAAAACTGTGGTCTGTAAACTGTTCCATGAGGAGTAATTCCAGTAATCCTGTGAGTCTAGGGGGCAAAATGAAAACATCTTTAAGACCCCTATCTTTTTCCTGTTTGGTGTCAGGCACTGTGAATAAGCATCCTGTTCTATCCTGTATGAAGAATGTATGACTATAGCCAATAGCTTGTGAGGCAGTAGGAGACCAATTATTTAACTTCTTAGGATAGAAAGGCAGCAACTTCTAAATGGTCTAGTGTAGGGGCTGGTGTAGATTTGAACCACAGATGAACATGTTTTTCCTGGGGTTTGCTATCAGGTGTTTATTAGGAAATACAGGAACTGTTTTAAGCACCTGTTTAAGTGTTTTTGCCTTATCCTGTATTCCACCACTGAATCCTGCTTTTTCTTTTTCTTGTTTTGATTCCAGTGTGAAAACGTATTGAAACAAACTTCCTCAGAGAATTCTGTTGTAGTATAAAGAATGTTGACTGTTTGAGAAACATGTGTCCAAATCCTAAAGAACATCTTTAAACTTACTTTTCATATCTGTAAATAATTTAATGATATCTACTTCCCAAGGTATGTTGAGGATGAAATTAAATAATATATGCAAAAGTGGCAAGTGCAAATCGACACTCAGTAGTTTATTTCTTTCCTTTCTAATCTTTTTGTAATTGAGTAACATTCAATAATAGCAAAAACTTATGATTGTACACCCAAATCATTCCTGAATGTTTAGAACATGTAACTCACCATAGCCCTCAGGTGTTTTGACTTGAATCTGGGTTGTTGAAAGGCCCTCTTTGCCTACCAGCAATATCTTTGGTTGCATACTGCATCTACTTAATAGTTTCTTATTTTCTTTCTAGTTTAGTGATACTATGTCTGCATATTGGAATCACCTGGGTAGGTTTTAAAAATCTTTATGCCCAGGACTCAATTCAGACCTATTAAAGCAGAATCTTTGAGGGTAAAACCCAGACATCCATATTTTTGGAAGCTCCCTAAGAAATTACAACATGGAGCCAACTATCAAACCAATATTCTAGTCCTCTCTAGGAGGAGAGTATAGAAAATTTGATTCCCACAAATGCAGCAAAATTTTTATGTTGTATTTTGTTACTTTCCTCTACGTAAATCACAAGAATTAAAAAAAAAAAATCTTAGAAGCATCTATGTATATACCCATCTACAGAATTTTTACTATTTGAATCAGAATTTAAGGTATAAATATTTCCCTCCAGTTCCAGAGAGCTGCACATGTTAAATTTAAATTAATTTCATTAGCTATCATTTAAAATTCAGTTCCTTATTCCCGCTAGCCAAATTAAAAGAAAAAAATTTTTTAACTAAATTTATTTTATTATTGGCTGCATTGGGTCTTTTTTGCTGCATGTGGGCTTTCTCTAGTTGCAGGTAGCAGGGGATGCTCTTTGTTACAGTGCATGGGCTTCTCATCGCTGTGGCTTCTCTTGTGGAGCATGGGCTTCTAGGTACTCAAGCTTCAGTAGTTGTGGCATGTGGGATCAGTAGTTGTGACTGCTGGACTTAGTTGCTCCATGGCATGTGGGATCCTCCCGGACCAGAGCTCAAACCCGTGTCCCCTGCATTGGCAAGTGGATTCTTAACCGCTGTGCCACCAGGGAAGTCCCTAAAAAAATTTTTTTTATTCAAGTATAGTTGATTTACAATGTTGTGTTAATTTCTGCTGTACAGCATGGTGACTCACATGGACGTATATTCTTTTTCATATTCTTTTCATTATGATTTATCACAGGATATTGAATATAGTTGCCTCTGCTAAACCATATGACCTTGTTTTTCCATCCTATATATAATAGTTCGCATCTGCTAATCCCAAATTCCCAGTCCTTCCCTCCCGCCACTAGCCAAATTTTAAGTGCTCAATAGCCACTGTATTGAACAACTCAGATGTGGAATATTTCTATCATCACAGAAAGTTCTGTATTACCTAAAGATTTTGAAATTTGTATTCCGATTTCTCATCATCTGAAATGAGATAAATATATATATAGTCTTTTCCTTTAGGTTTATAATTTAAAATATATTATTTTTGATCGTTTTTTTTTAAATGAGGAGAAATACCACATTTGTAATGCTTATGTAACCTCTTTCCTCAATTTCCTGTACCTAGTTGTGAGGTTTTCCTTCTTAAAGTTAACTGAGAGGAGGAACTTGAGAGTCCTTTATCATTTATATCAGTATGCTCTGAATCTAACCAACGGCGAAATTGCTCTCGTGTACTACAGCAATTTCAGGAAATAGAGAAAGTCGTCATTTCAACTTAAGTGTTAGAATTTGATTTAAGGTTTTTCTATCTGGGGAAGCTTTTCTTTTTTTTTTCCTTTTACAAATGGAGACTCTTAGTTGTCATAGAAAACCATCTTATTCGTTTTAACATGAACGTAGAGGTGCACAAGAGACTTTATTTCTTCCCCCTTCAACAAAAATGAGGTTCCTAAGCTGAGAAGGTTGAAAACTAACACTATGTCATGAATTCTAATGGTGTTTGTCACTTGTTAACTGCAGATGCACAGTTTAGAAGAAAATGTACATGCATGTAGTTCATCTCAGCTGCACCTCCCCACCTTAATGCCTAAAAAAAAAAAATCAAAATTTTCTTCATTGGTTTCTTGTGTTGTGAGTAGAAATACACTAAAGTGGGTAGAAATGGAAACATTTTTAACTAAAAGTATTTCTTCTTAAGAGAAAAACAAATATCATATATTAACACATATGCGGAATGTAGAAAAATGGTACAAATCAACTGATTTGCAAGGCAGAAATAGAGACAGATGTAGAGAACACACATATGGACACCAACTGTGGAAAGCGGGGTGCGGGGGATGAATTTGGAGATTGGGATTGCCATATATGCATTACTAATAAACAAAATATCAAGTTGTACACTTTAAATATATGCAGTTCATTATATGTCAATTGTATGTCAATAAAAGTTCTTAAAAAAAGTATTCTTTTTTTTTTCCTTATTGCTAGTTGGTATATTTCTTTTAACATAAACACATGCTTTTTAACTACTCAGTTCAGACAAATTTGCATCCAGGATGTTGGGAGTTATCTTGTTAAAGGATGTCTGATGGAATTTTTTTTATTCTATATCATTTTCATATTTTAATGCTATTCCTCTTATTTCTCATGTAGTTGTGGAACAGAAATGAAACATTCTTGTTGAATAACTTAAATTAAGGTTAGAATGGTCATATAGTCTGAGATTGTGTTAAAAATATTCAAAATTGGTGTGGGTTTTTAGTTTTTTGTTTTTTTTTCCTTTGGATGAAAGATAAAGCCTGGGGATTTTTTTAAAAGAAGGGAACGCTTTTAAGAAACTTACAATTAGCACTGCTTAAGTATTACTTGAGCACTTTTTCTAGAAAACTCTAATTTTTAAAATTAACATTTAAACTATTAAGGGATTATTTATTTTAGATCTTAGTGTAGTCATATGTCTCTTATAGAAAATGTAATGTTGCGGTAAAAAGAAATAATCAGTTTTTTGACACAGGAGTTTACCTTATTATAAGGTTTTGAATGATGAATTCATTCTCTGTCTTTCATACTCTTGACTTTCCTGAGATGCAATTTCATAGGATTATTTGGATGTAATGTTGATTAAATTTATTCTTCACACAGCCTATTTTGATTTTACTCTGATGCTAGTTTCTACTAATGAAGGAATGAGCTTCAGGGGATGATTCAAAGGTAACATATACCAATTTTCTACCTGCTGTGTGAAAATTTACAAAAGCTAAAATGTATCCTTATAGCTGTACTTCATGAAAGCTGAAATAGGTGTTTCATTTAAAAAAAACTGATTGAATATACTTCAGTAAAAAAAAATCTTAGGTAAGAAAAATAAAATAACATAAAAATATGTAATAAATATAATTTATTTAGGAATATTCAGTTATCAAATCAAAATTAGCTAAAACTATTGTGAATATATACCATTCAGTTGAGTTTAATCGGAACTTTGAAATTCTGGCACTGTTTTGAGGTATATAGAAATAAATAACAAATAGGATATGTGTTATTACACGGTACCTGGCAGTATTGCTGTTTCATTTGTAATTCAAGTCAATATATCCTTCGGTGTTCATAGTTATCTAATTCTTACACTTACAAAGAAAAAATCTAGTCTATATTATTTTCCATTATTAAAATTTAATGGAGACTTCCCTGGTGGTACCGTGGTTAAGAATCCACCTGTCAATGCAGGGAAGGATTCCTGGGCCGGGAAGATCCCATATGCTGTGGAGCAACTAAGCCCATGTGCTGCAGCTACTGAGCCTGTGCTCTAGAGCCCGTGAGCCACAACTATTGAGTCCATGTGCCACAACTACTGAAGCCCATATGCCTAGAGCCAGTGCTCCACAAACAAGAGAAGCCACCACAATGAGGAGCCCGTGCACCACAATGAAGAGTAGCCCCCTCTCTCTGCAACTAGAGAAAGCCCGTGTGCAGCATCGAAGACCCAACACAGCCAATAAATAAACTAATTTAAAAAAAAAGATTGAAATACTGAGATTTAATTTTAAAGTAGATGATATTGTTCTTCCACCTAAAGGGATATTAAAGAAACACTGTTGGTGAACCAAGCCAGTTGAGTGTTTTTCTAGTAGCAGTAATGATGAATCTGGACTGACCTAGCCATATCCTGATGGCCAGCTCCCTTTTTAATTGTTCTATATTCAGTAAATCTACATTGAATTCCTATTCTCTGCCAGGCACTCTACTAGGCACTGGTGATACACAGAGAGGGCACACTTCCAAGACAGCAGATAAATGGAATAGTCTGTGGCCACATATATTGAATCATCTGAGTACATGCCAAGTAAACCCATCTATTGAAAGAATATATTGACACAGAACAGCTGTGAAGATAAAAATTAAGTATGTAAAAGCTTTACAAGCACATGGGTACTGATCTGAATATGTATGAATTGTTTTTAGATGCAGTTGTGCGTGGTGTTGACCATTACTCTTTGATTTAGGGACAACAGTATAGCATGGGATTTAGACCATAGACTCTGAAGCCAAGCTGCCTGGGTTTTAGTTTCTGACTCTGATATACAAGCTCTTTGACTTTGTGCAAATTTTCGCTGTGCTTCAGTTTTTTCATCTACAAAATAAGGCTAATAACCAGGCCTCTTTTATGGGTTTGTTGTAAGGACTGAATAATTAATTCATTGAAACGTAAAGCAATTAGAGCAGTGCCTAATGCACACTAAGTGTTTAATAAATATTAGCTATTATTTTTGGTATACTTATATTTTGTTTATAACAGTTTTTTTTTTTAAATAACCTGGGTAAAGGTAATGTATAAACTTAAATATGTTTTTTTGTTTCAACGTTTATGGCCCTACTTTGTTCCCTGGGTTAACATGTTTCTGTTTCTTCCACTGGTTACTTGGACTTGTTGATATATATAACCTGTACCTAGTTTTCACACACTTCCTGGAAGTTGTGAAAATAAATGTCATCCTCTTCAAACTACCTTTTTTTTTTTGGCCATGCTGCACAGCTTACAGGATTTTAGTTCCCCACCAGGGATTGAACCTGGGGCCCCAGCAGTGAAAGCACCAAGTCCTAACCACTGGACCACCAGGGAATTCCCAAAACTGCTCATTTTTAGAACCCTACCTCTCCTGTTTTGCAGTTACTTTTTAGAACATATGGCATGTTATTTTTGAAGATCCTTTTTAGTGGCATATCTCTTCTTTGAGAATGGGTTTGATTCAATTAATATATTCATGTTCTAGAAAGATGAATGATTAAGGACTTAATTTCAATTACAATGAAAAATGATTATAAAGTAAAAAGAGTGATTTTTAAAATAGGACTGTAAACATGATTAAAAAGAAGAGTCCCAGAAATGTCTCTAATAATACCGTGTTTGGGGACAAAGGTACCTATCCTCCAAAAGTGTCTATTTTGAAAGTTAACACTCTCAGATACATAAATTCTAGTATGTATAGATGTACATTGTTCACAGTCACATAGAGATACTACTTTATATCTGTGAATCTTATGTTTCTATGTCCCTAGGAGTTGTGTTGTGTAACGTAACCTATAATTTTTTAGTAAGTCTTTGTAGACATTTATCCTGATTTTTTTCTTTTTATTTATTTATTTTGGCCGTGTTGGGTCTTTGTTGCTGTGCACAGGCTTTCTCTAGTTGTGGCGAGTGACGGCTACTCTTCATTGCTGTGCCAGGCTTCTCATTGCGGTGGCTTCTCTTGTTGTGGAGCACAGGCTCTAGGCATGCCGGCTTCAGTAGTTGCAGCATGCAGGCTCAGTAGTTGTGGCCCACGGGCTTAGTTGCTCTGTGGTTTGTGAAATCTTCCTGGACCAGGACTCGAACCCGTGTCCCCTGCATTGGCAGGCAGATTCTTAACCATGGCACCACCAGGGAAGCCCATCCTAACTGATTTTGTGCACCCTTTTAGAACCTTTAATATGCTAATATACCTTATGAATCTCTAAGATGTTAATGTATACAGTCGTCAGTATTCTCCATGGGATTGATTCCAGGACCCCCCTGGATATAAAAGCTGTGGATACTCAAGTCCCTTATATAAAATGGCATAGTATTTGCATATTACCTACACAAATCCTCCCCTCCCATATACTTTAAATCATCTTCAAATTACTTATAATATCTAATACAATGTAAATACTGTGTAAGTCATTGTAAATAAAATGTAAGTACTACGTAAATAGTTGCCAGCATGCAGCAAATTCAAGTTTTGCTTTTTGGAACTTTCTGGAATTCTTTTTTTTCCAAATATTTTTCATCCAAGGTTGGTTGAATCTGTGGTTATGGAACCTGTGGTTACAGATGGCCAACTGTTTATCATTTTCATTTGTTTGACAATTTAACTTCAGAATTCATAGTACATCTCCTACCATATTTCATAATAGGAGCACTGATTTGGGAAATATTCTTTGGGCTTGCCCTATCCAAGACCACTGCAATGAATTATTTGTTTTGCTTCTTCCAATTAAAAATTGCATTGGGTTGCTAGTACAAGAGACCTGGCGTAACAGTGACCTAAGAAGATAGGGATTTCTTTTTCTCGAATATAAAGTCCAAGCATACTACTCCAGAGCTGCTATGGCTGTTTTAAGACATGGCAGTGAACCCAGACATCTTTTTTTTTCTTCTCTACCCCCTTACTACATGGCTTTCATCCTCAAGATGCCCTCATGGTTACAAAATGGCTACTAGCATTCTATTAAAAATGTTGTCCTTCTAGTCAGAATATGGAAGAAATAGGGGAAATGGCAAAAAAAAAAAAAAAAATGGTGCGCCTTCCAGCTGAGTCAGATCCTTTTAAAGAATTTTCTTGAAAGTCTTACCCAATGACTGTTTATATTGGCCATCCATACATAAAGGGATGCTGAGAATTGTTTTTTGCTGGGCGCTTGGCTGTCCCAAATCAAACGGAAGAGAGTAGATATTGGGGATCCAGTTACTGTTTTCTCCAGACAGCCTAACATCTGATCTCTGTTTCCAGTTTGATGGAATTTGGTTGTAGTACCTCTGAATAAATTATAGATCCTCAGCTAGGTTTTGGAGGGGATAGGTTTGGTTTTATTGACTTCTCACTTGATAGCTAACACATTATGCTAATTAAAGTATCTTGACCTAGAAGATAATTAAGAAACTAAATTTACTCTCTTTCAAGGCTGGTTTATAGCCATTAAGATTGTTTAATACTTTATACTTTGCATTGTTTCATACTTAATTTCTTGTAATAAATATGTATCATTCATATACTTTTTAAAAATCAGTATTTAACCTACTATTGAAATATTGAGTTATTGTTAAGCTTTAACAAGACAAAGCTAATATATTGGTTTGGCCAAAAAGTTCGTTCAGGTTTTTCTATTCCATCATACTGAAAACCCCGAATGAACTTTTTGGCCAACCCAATATTTATGTCTGTTCTTAAATGTTTATTTTAGCTTTTGTAAAAACTAAATCTAGGCCACGTCCTAATTTGTTATTCATATTCAAACAAATTTGGAAGCATAGTATATTAGAAAGCACACAGATTTTGGATTTAGGTAGTCCTTGGTTTGCATTTTAGCTCTTTTAGTAATTAGAGTCATTTTGGATAAGTAGTCTCTCTGTGTCTGAGCTGTAAAATGGAAATAATATCTACCTCAGAAAGTTCCATGAGCTTTATTCCTCAGTCATTACACATATAAAATGATTGGGTACAACCCACGGATTCAGTGTACAAGAATTCTTTACTTTTCACTTCCCTTTTCATCTATATATACTGGGCAAAATAGCAACCTGAGAAATATGGTTAATTATACTGAGACAGCATGGCTTATTATGTCTTTATCCACCCAGATTTTAACCTCTCTAGTATGTTTTGATTAGGTCACTGGCTATGCTTTGGTTATCAGATATTTTACATGTAAGATCTTTTTAGACATAGTAGCTATATATTTACTTTAAAACTAAAGTGGTTGACATCTTAAAGTAAATACAGTGGGCAAAGTGGCCATACCTCCTTGAATATGTGAAAAATATGGAAATTGGTAGAAAAAAAAATCCACAGGATTATTTGACTATAGTTAAAATAGCAACAATTAAAAATGTTTTACAAGTAATATAAACTAATTTTTGTTGTCTTTTGTTTCGTAGCTAAACTTATATAGTTGACTGCTCTGTTTTAAGAATTGTTTTCTGTATATTGAGAAACACTAAAGAAATAAAAGGAAAATGGTTACTATCAAAAAAACTTAAAATCTGTTTTAAAAAAACAAACAGGTTTTTTTTTTTTTATTAATTTTATTTATTTATTGGCTGCGTTGGGTCTTCGTTGCTGCACAGGGGCTTTCTCTAGCTGCTGTGAGTGGGGGCTACTCTTCATTGTGGTGTGCAGGCTCCTGTTTGTAGTGGCTTCTCTTGTTTTGGAGCACGGGCTCTAGGCGCATGGGCTTCAATAGTTGTGGCACATGGGCTCAATAGTTGTGTCTCACAGGCTCTAGAGCACAGGCTCAATGGTTGTGGCGCTCAGGCTTAGTTGCTCTGTGGCATGTGGAATCTTCCCAGGGCAGGACTTGAACCCGTGTCCCCTGCATTGGCAGGCAGATTCTTTACCACTGCGCCACCTAGGAAGTCCCAAACACAGGTTTAAAAAAAGAACCACAGATGGGAAATATAGGAAACCATTCTATAGTGCACAACAATGAATAAATGCTATAAAAGTTTTGAGGAAGAAAGTGGGGCTTAGAGGATTCACTTGGATAGAGCTTCAGCTGTCTTGAAGACATTTAAATCTATTTATTGATTTATTGACTGCATTGGGTCTTTGTTGTGGTGCACAGGCTTCTCATTGTGGTGGCCTCTCTTGTGGAGCATGGACTAGGCTTGCAGGCTTCAGTAGTTGTGGCATGTGGCCTCAATAGTTGTGGCTCGTGGGCTCTAGAGTGTAGGCTCAGTAGTTGTGGCACATGGGCTTAGTTGCTCTGAGGCATGTGGGATCTTCCCTGACGAGGGCTTGAATCCGTGTCCCCTGCATTGGCAGGTGGATTGTTAACCACTGTGCCACCAGGGGCGAGCCTGAAGACATTATTAACGTATGGGAAAGAGCATGGTGTATCATAGAGCAGAGTAAAAGATATGAGTGAGTTGACTTAGGAGAGAGGAAGTGTTAAGAAGTGCTGAAGGTTGCATGTGAAAATGAGAAGAGAAGGGGGACAGAGAAAGACGTGCCTGAAGAGTAAAAGAACTAGGAAAGTGTAATCTTAAAGATAATGTGTTCAGAGAGTCTGTCGGAGTTTGTGACCAGTACCAACAGATGCCACAGGGAGCCAACAAAAGATAATGGAAGAAAAGTAGAAGCAAAAGAACTGTGTCATCAGTTGAGTGTTACTACCTTCAAAACCATTTTACTATACTGATAGGAGAGGAATAGGAAGGAAGTTGAAATGGAGGATGCTATTTGGTGGCAAAATAGATGAGATTCAGATGATCTAGGAGATTTCATGGGTCAGAAAAAATTTCTTTGTAAAATTGAAGATGGTGAAAGAACAGATTCTGTGAAATTAAGAAATTTAAAGTTCCAGAAAGAGTGAAAAAGAGTAATCTTTTAATAGGCTTTGTCTGGGTGGGAAGGAGTGAGCTCTAGGCAGTGTTGTTAGCTTTGGTCAGGAGGGCAGCTTTTTATGTAAGATTGAAGGGATTGTTACACAGATGGATGTGCGCCTGTTGATGAATAGAAAGGAAAATAAGGTTCTGTAAGAGAATTTACACTTAATGCAGTTATCTTCAGAAAGTGTTGTCAGAAGAGGCAAGCTTATCTGCTTTTAAGTATGATTCGGTAGTCATGAAAAATTGGAAGTTTGAAGAGAGATGTAAAGGTTAGAAGTCATCATGGTTGGGAAAGTAATGGGAAATCAATACAGGATTTATAGGCTTTATCACATTGAAGTTGAAAATTTGAACATTGATGGCCTAAATCCACATCTGCAGAAAATGAAGGGTAAAGTATAAAGATTATTGCAGTCTGCAGTGATTGAGTGAATTATGGGGCCTAGAGTAATGAGGAAACTCAATGAGGCTGGGAAGATTGGTTGAAATATAAAGTGATTTTACTCAGCACTTTCTGAATTTACTCAACAAGCCAACTATTGACCGAATCAAAGATATTTATCATCTGCTGCTGTCACTTGGTAGAACAAGCTGACAAAGGATCTTGACTCTCAGTGAAGTGTGCATGATGTTTGCTCAGTTGAAAATGCTGTGTGGATTAGTGACTGCTTGGTTCACTTAACCTACAATTGGGGATTGTATTCAGAAGGAGCCATCTAAACCAGAAATTCAGAAAAAGTGTTTAAATAAAACTCTCATCCTGTTGTTTAATATTGTGCTAAGGTAGTTGGGTTTGTTATGTGCCACTAGTGTGAGCTTACTGTCAGGCTTTATGCTTATTTACTTTATAGTTATCACTAGGATTCAAAATTGTAAATTAATTGGGAATCTCTCCTGCATATTGCTTTGGCTACAAAAGAATTTTCTCTCCTCTTCTTAGATGTTAGCATTATCTTGGCAGATAGATCAACTCCTAAAAAGTTTTGAAACTCATTTTTCCATTTTTAATTCAGATAAATGTTTTATCTACTATACCAAGTGTGATATGAAAAGTAAAATTCAAAAATATATTTAGTATTTTACCAACTCAGGACTTGATTTTTTAAATTCCTGAAATAACATATTACAAAACTTCTTGGCTGTCTACAAATACTTTGTTCATTGCCTAAAGTCACCTGGTTGATTATTAAGTAACAGCAAAATTCAGTGTAGGCCTCTACAAAAAGTGTCTTAGCAGCTGGCCAGATCATCTAAAGGATTAATTGCCATTGCCTTGATTAGTGAAGTGTACATAATGGTGGCTGATGCATTTTCCTTTTCTGCTTTTTGTATTACCAGATAGTTCTAAGGAAAAAAAATCTAGAGGAAACAGTGTTACTCTAGCTTATAAATTACTCCTGGTTCACTTAGACAGCATCCTTTTAAATATAATTTGACCTCCTAATCATGTGAAAAAGACCTAATCAGAAATTTCTTATTGTCTCAGGAGAAACAGTTTCAATGGTATATGCTATCAACAGCAAAATTCATGTTTATGATAGCTTTAAAACTATTCTTTTAAGAAGTTGTTTAAATTCCTCTTTACCCTAATGAAGGACATTGTAAAGGTTTTCATATCTCTATATTGTGACAGTTAGCTTTTTAGACTGAATATTTTAAAAGCTAATTTTATTTTTTTGTTTTTTTTAAATTTTTATTTTTTATTGTTTATTGTTTACAATAAACTGCATATATTTAGAGTGTACAATTTGGTATCCCAATCTCCCAATTCATTCCCCCCCCCCCCCCCAAAGATCCCCGCTTTCCCCACTTGGTGTCCATATGTTTGTTCTCTACACCTGTGTCTCTATTTCTGCCTTGCAAATCAGTTGATTTGTACCATTTTTCTATAGTCCACATATATGTGTTAATATATGATATTTGTTTCTTTCTTTCTGACTCACTTCACTCTGTATGACAGTCTCTAGGTCCATCCATGTCTCTAAAAATGTCCCAATTTCGTTGCTTTTTACAGCTGAGTAATATTCCCTTGTGTATATGTACCACATCTTCTTTATCCATTCATCTGTTGATGGAAATTTAGGTTGCTTCCATGTGCTGGCTATTGTACATAGTGCTGCAGTGAACCACTGGAGTGCATGTGTCTTTTTGAATTATGGTGTTCTCTGGGTATATGCCCAGTAGTGGGATTGCTGGGTCATATGGTAGTTCTATTTTTAGTTTTGCAAGGAACCTCCATACTGATCTCCATAGTGGCTGTATCAATTGACATTCCCACCAGCAGTGCAAGAGCGTTCCCTTTTCTCCACACCCTCTCCAGCATTTATTGTTTGTAGATTTTCTGATGATGTCCATTCTAACTGGTGTGAGGTGATACCTCATTGTAGTTTTGATTTGCATTTCTCTAATAATTAGTGATGTTGAGCAGCTTCTCATGTGCCTCTTGGCCATCCGTATGTCTTTGGAGAAATGCCTATTTAGGTCTTCTGCCCATTTTTTGATTGGGTTGTTTGTTCTTTTGATATTCAGCTGGATAAACTGTTTATATATTTTAGAGATTAATCCTTTGTCTGTTGACTTGTTTGCAAATATTTTCTCCCATTCTGCGAGTTGTCTTCTCGTCTTGTTTGTAGTTTCCTTTGCTGTGCAGAAGCTTTGAAGTTTCATTAGGTTCCACTTATTTATTTTTGTTTTTATTTCCATTATTCTAGGGGGTGGATCAGAAAACATCTTGCTGTTATTTACATCGAAGAGTGTTCTTCCTATCTTTTCCTCTAGGAGTTTTATAGTGTCTGGCCTTACATGTAGGTCTTTAATCCTTTTTGAGTTTATTTTTGTGTATGGTGTTAGGAAGTGTTCTAATTTCACTCTTTTACATGTAGCTGTCCAGTTTTCCCAGCACCACTTATTGAAGAGGCTGCCTTTTCTCCACTGTATATCCTTGCCTCCTTTGTCATAGATTAGTTGACCATAGTTTATCTCTGGGCTTTCTATCCTGTTCCATTGATCTATATTTCTGTTTTTGTGCCAGTACTATACTGTCTTCATCACCGTAGCCTTATAGTATAGCCTGAAGTCGGGAAGCCTGATTCCACCAAGTCTGTCTTTCCTTCTCAAGATTGCTTTGGCTATTCGGGGTCTTTTGCATCTGCATACAAATCATAAAATTTCTTGTTCTAGTTCTGTGAAAAATGCCATTGGTAATTTGATGGGGATTGCATTGAATCTGTAAATTGCTTTTGGTAATATAGTCATTTTCACAATGTTGCTTCTTCCAATCCAGGAACATGGTATGTCCCTCCATCTGTTTGTGTCTTCTTTGATTTCTTTCATTAGTGTCTTATAGTTTTCTGAGCACAGGTCTTTTACCTCCTTGGTTAGGTTTATTCCTAGGTATTTTATTCTTTTTGTTGCAATGGTGAATGGGATTGTTTCCTTAATTTCTCTTTGTGATCTTTCATTGTTAGTGTATAGAAATGCAAGAGATTTCCATGTGTTAATTTTGTATCCTGCAACTTTACCAAATTCATTGATTAGCTCGAGTAGTTTTCTGGTGGCATCTTTAGGATTTTCTATGTATAGTATCATGTCATCTGTGAACAGTGACAGTTTTAGTTCTTCTTTTCCAATTTGGATTCCTTTGATTTCTTTTTCTTCTCTGATTGCTGTGGCAAGGACTTCCAAAACTATGTTGAGGAGTAGTGGCGAGAGTGGACATCCTTGTCTTGTTCCTGATCTTAGAGGGAATGCTTGCAGTTTTTCACCATTGAGAATGATGTTTGCTGTGGGTTTGTCATATATGGCCTTTATTATGTTGAGGTAGGTTCCCTCTATGCCCACCTTCTGGAGAGTTTTTATCATAAATGGGTGTTGAATTTTGTCAAAAGCTTTTTCTGCATCTATTGAGATGATCATGTGGTTTTTATCCTTGTGTTTGTTAATGTGGTGTATCACATTGATTGATTTGTGTATATTGAAGAATCATTGCATTCCAGGGATAAACCCCACTTGGTCATGGTGTATGATCCTTTGAATGTGTTGTTGGATTCTGTTGGCTAGTATTTTGTTGAGGATTTTTGCATCTAAATTCATCAGTGATATTGGTCTGTAGTTTTCTTTTTTTGTAGTATCTTTGTCTGGTTTTGGTATCAGGGTGATAGTGGCCTCATAAAATGAGTTTGGGAGTGTTCCTTCCTCTGCAATGTTTTGGAAGAGTTTGAGAAGGATGGGTGTTAGCTCATCTCTAAATGTTTGATAAAATTCACCTGTGGATCCATCTGGTCCTGGACTTTTGTTTGTTGGGAGATTTTTAATCACAGTTTCAATTTCATTACTTGTGAGTGGTCTGTTCATATTTTCTATGTCTTCCTGATTCAGTCTTGGAAGGTTATACCTTTCCAAGAATCTGTCCATTTCATGCAGGTTTTCCATTTTATTGGCATATAGCTGCTTGTAGTAGTCTCTTATGGTGCTTTTTATTTCTGCGGTGTCCGTTGTAACTTCTCCTGTTTCATTTCTAATTTTATTGATTTGAGTCCTCTCCCTCTTTTTCTTGATGAGTCTTGCTAGAGGTTTATCAATTTTATTTATCTTCTCAAAGAACCAGCTTTTAGTTTTATTGATTTTTGCTATTGTTTTCTTTGTCTTTATTTCATTTATTTCTGCTCTGATCTTTATGATTTCTCTCCGTCTACTCACTTTGGGTGTTGTTTGCTCTTCTTTAGTTTCTTTAGGTGTAAGCTTAGATTGTTTATTTGGGATTTTTCTTATTTCTTGAGGTAGGATTGTATTGCTGTAAACTTCCCTCTTAGAACTGCTTTTGCTGCATCCCATAGGTTTTGGATTGTTGTGTTTTCATTGTCATTTGTCTCTAGGTATTTTTTGATTTCCTCTTTGATTTCTTCAGTGATCTCTTGGTTATTTAGTAGCATGTTGTTTAGCCTCCGTGTGTTTGTGTTTTTTACATTTTTTTTTCTGTAATTGATTTCTAATCTCATAGCGTTGTAGTCAGAAAAGATGCTTGATACGATTTCAATTTGAATTTACCAAGGCTTGATTTATGACCCAAAATGTGATCTATCCTGGAGAATGTTCCATGTGCACTTGAGAAGAATGTGTAATCTGCTGTTTTTGGATGTAATGTCCTATAGATACCTATTAAATCCAGCTGATTTATTGTGTCATTTAAAGCTTGTGTTTCCTTATTAATTTTCTGTGTGGATGATCTGTCCATTGGTGTAAGTAGGGTGCTAAAGTCCCCCACTATGATTGTGTTACTGTCGATTTCCTCTTTCACAGTTGTTAGCATTTGCCTTATGTATTGAGGTGCTCCTATATTGGGTGCATATATGTTTATAATTATTCTCTCTTCTTCTTGGATTGATCCCTCAATCTTTATGTAGTGTCCTTTCTTGTCTCTTGTAACATTTTTTATTTTAAAGTCTATTTTATCTGATATGAGTATCGCTACTGCAGCTTTCTTTTGATTTCCATTTGCATGGAATATCTTTTTCCATCCCCTCACTTTCAGTCTGTATGTGTCCCTAGGTCTGAAGTGGGTCTCTTGTAAACAGCATATATATGGGTCTTGTTTTTATATCCATTCAGCCAGTCTGTGTCTTTTGGTTGGTGCATTTAGTCCATTTATATTCAAGGTAATTATTGATATGTATGTTCCTGTTACCATTTTCTTAATTGTTTTGGGTTTGTTTTTGTAGGTCCTTTTCTTCTCTTATGTTTCCCGCTTTGAGAAGTTCCTTTAGCATTTGTTGCAGGGCTGGTTTGGTGGTGCTGAATTCTCTTAGCTGTTGCTTGTCTGTAAAGCTTTTGATTTCTCTGCTGAATCTGAATGAGATCCTTGCTGGGTAGAGTATTCTTGGTTGTAGGTTCTTCCTTTTCATCACTTGAAATATATCATGCCACTCCCTTCTGGCTTGCAGAGTTTCTGCTGAGAAATCAGTAAGAGCTAATTTTATGATGTAGCAGTTTGTAAATATGCACCCATGCCATCATAATCTGTAGATTAAGCCAAAAATTTATATGCAGACTATACATATATGTTTATGATATCTTTCAGATTACCTAAAGGAACAGTGAAAATGGTTACAATGACAGGATACTATTTGTGTATTTACTATGTGCTAGGTACTATTTTAAGAATGTAAAATGGGGTGAATATTATTTATCTTTACAACAAATCTGTGAGATAGATATTATTATTCTTATTTTACAGATGAGAAAACTGAGGCTTAGAGAGGCTTGATGAGTTGTGATAGGTCACACAGCAGGTTGGTAGTGGAGCAAGTAATTTGAATCCATGCCTGATTGACTCCAGAATCAACTGTCTTAACCATAACTTCTTGTGTGAGTAGTATCATTCATTTATTCATTTATAGTATCTTTTAAAACAAGCAGTGTCAAAGAGAGGCAAAAAATTACTTCAGTTTACATAGAAAATGTGAAAGAGAACTCCATAGTCTATGTTGGAATCTAAGTTAGTGAAATTGTTCACAAGCTTTTAAAAAAACAGTTGTTCTTTGCATGGTAGTGTATATTACTTTCAGCTTTTTTTCCCTCCAAGGTGTTCCCCCTACTATCCTGTGGTTTCTCTAAAATCAAGTTCCTATAAACTGTTAAGACAAAAAAGTGTCCTTTTGAAAATCTTTTAAAAATGTTTAAATGCTTATCACAATGTTATTTGTAATGGTATAAAATTGGAAACAGCATAAATATCTTACAGAGGAGGAATGATTTAAAATAGTCTAAATCCTTATAATGTAATTTTGTGATTATCAAAAATTAGATTGAGAAGAGGTTTTTAATAACATGAAAATATAATGTTAAATAGAAAAAAGATAAAGCTTAGTAAACGAAGCATGATTATAGCCATAGTTTTCATTTTGCTTTACTTTTTTTGAAAACTTTCAGTGTTAAAAAGGCCAAGAAAAAACAAAACAAAACAAAAATTGCCCCAAATGGTGATATATTGGTTTAGCCAGAAAGCTCGTTTGGGTTTTTCCATAACATCTTACTGAAAAACCCAAATGAACTTTTTGGCCAACTGAATTGGGAAAACCAACCTGTTTTAGAAGTAGAAAATTTAGATTGTGAAGAATTAATGATGTATAAAATTTATTCTGAGAAATAGATTGATATTTTGCCTGATTTTTTTCTAGTATGGAAGGGGCTTACTGACTGTAATACATTGAATTATCTTAGCCAATGCTTTAGACAAACTAGAATATGTAGTTGAGGCTGGATTACTTTTTACAAGGATGTCTAGATAATAACAGTAATACATATTTGTGAAATATACTGTTTAGTAAAAAATTAATTCTTCAAAACAGCCTTCAGGTAGATACTACTACTATCTCCATTTTTTCAGATACGGAAACTGAGGTAGAATTAGATTCATTTGCCCACAGTAACTAAGTAGAAAAGCCA
Organism: Hippopotamus amphibius kiboko; assembly: GCF_030028045.1. Lineage (NCBI taxonomy): Eukaryota > Metazoa > Chordata > Mammalia > Artiodactyla > Hippopotamidae > Hippopotamus > Hippopotamus amphibius. Next base: position 56,696,158 of record NC_080188.1, read on the forward strand.
GCATTTTGAATCTAGATAGTCTCGTCCCAACACCTGTGTACTTAATTACCATACATTAGATAATTTTAATAGTGAGAATCTTTTTTAACTTTTAGGTCTGGGTTAGAAGTAATGATCTTATTAAGGTGTGGTCATTAAGAATAGTTTACGACCAACTCTCCATTCCATTCACAGTGCATTTAAAAATTGTTCTTTGGTTTGTTTGACAGCTGTATTTACAGAGCCACAAACTGTTGGTGACTGCTAACAACGTTTCTTTTCTTCTCCTCTGAATCAGCTCTTTCAGTAGGCTTGCTTGCTTTGTATGTGGTGGTGTAGAAAGTATCTGATAGGAGAACTCCAAAAGTTTCTAAATTTTAGTTTATCATATGGTTTTAAAATTCATTCACAATGTAAATTGATTGACATTTGCTCTTATTTGGAGAAGTGAAATTATATCCTGGAGTTCTTTGAAACATAAAAATCTCTATTAACCCTTAACTGTCTTCACATCCTTTTTTTTCTCTCACTGAAGAATTGTATACCATTCTTATGCAAATAGTTAGATGATCTTTTAAGTGAACAGTTTTGTAGCCCACAGACTTTAATTATTATAGCAGGTAAAGTTTGTTTTTATTATTTTTAAGTGTCTTTTTTTTTTAGGATAGGTAAACCATGTATTGTACAAGATTGAAAAATACAAAAATTGAAGTTAACTTTCTATTCCTATCTCCAGGTTCCCTCCAGGGGTGCTCTTCTATATCCTTCATTTTCAGTAGTCTCACCAGAGCCAGGAGGAAATATTAATGACTGATGTACCAAACTGATGTTTTAGTCTTCCTTAACAGGAAACTTTATGTGTACCCTCTTAGTATGCTAAAAATCTCTTTGCTATTGAAAATAATTTGTACAAAAAAGTCTTCCTTTTTTATTTATTAAACAGTACCTCTTTATTTTTCTGGTTTTCTTTTTCTCCCCTCCTCAAATTACCTCACTAGTCAAACATTTCTCATGCTTTTGACCGGTTAATTCCCATTCTTTTGTTACCAGTTAGAAATCTGTTAATAGTAAAAGCAAACGTGAATGTCTTACCATTAATATAATGTTTTGTTTGTTAGGTTGAACATCTTCTTTTAACTGAAGCTGATAAATATTTTGGTACAGCTGAAGTTGGATCATTTTACAGTTGAAACTTAGATCTATTTCAATTCTCTTGTAGAGCATTAAGTTACAAAGAAACCACAATATATAGAAATTTTTGATATTTGGAAATTTGATGTATAACAATTTTTTTAAATAAATTTATTTATTTATTTATTGGCTGCGTTGGGTCTTTGTTGCTGCATGCAAGCTTTCTCTAGTGCAGAGAAGGGGGGCCACTCTTCGTTGTGGTGGGCGGACTTCTCATTGAGGTGGCTTCTTGTTGCAGACCACGGGCTCTAGGCATGCAGGCTTCAGTAGTTGTGGCACATGGGCTCAATAGTTGTGGCTTACAGGCTCTAGAGCACAGGCTCAATAGTTGTGGTGCACAGGCTTAGCTGCTCCATGGCATGTGGGATCTTTCTGGACCAGGGCTTGAACCCACGTCCCCTGCATTGGCAGGCGGATTCTTAACCACTGCGCCACCAGGGAAGCCCAACAGTTTTTTTAACATGCTTGCTCTTCTAGTTTTCTTAGTTGTAGCATGAAAACTGAAGACTATATATGGAGTTACTCTTACTGTATACCTAAAGTTCAGGTTTATTTCCTGCTTAAATAGAGTGCATGGGGAGGAAAAGTATGTCAGAGCATGCTTTTCTAGTAACATTGTTTTTGCTCTTTGTAATTGTGCTTCCTTTTAGTTGTACCTTTTGAAATGTAAGCAAAAGGTAGGGTAGATCGTAGGTTCCAAACATGAGCTGTATCTGAATTATCTGTGTTTATATATCTATAAACATTCAGGGATACTTCCTAGACCCCCAGTTTTAAAATGTGCCCCACATACAGCTTTCCTAAAATTGGTAGAAAATAAGTATACTTTTTATTATATCTTTCTAGGAATCCTATTTTCCCTTTTAAAAAGAATAGATATTTTAGTCATGCTTTTATAAATGTGTTCTGTAAGTTAAAAAAAAATAAGTTAATTGTTAGGATAATATTATACATACCCTTGAGTAGGTGTCACCAGCCTCAATACCTGTAGGGGCAAGAAGGGTCAGAGGTAGTTGAGGTGAGAGGAAAGCAATAATGAAGGATGGATATTGTCACGAACTAACAGGCTCAGACTGTATCTAAAGTCGACATCTGCTACCCACCTGGCATGCTGCCACATCTCCTTTTTTCCCCAAGATTTTTATATGAAATCTCTCTAATTTGTGTAATCTTTTCTGTTTATAAATATTGGCACAAATCCACACTTTTGTAAAGTATGGTGTGGGCCATTGCTCTATAGGCCAAACACGTCTGCAGGCAAATAAAGTCGACCGGCCTCCAGTGCGCAACCCATGCCCTAGATTATCTTAACCACTTTACTGGTATGAACTTGCCATATTTTGTTTTGACATTTATTAAGGGGTAATAATGATGATAATGCTTCCAGCTGTCTGCCTTGTTTAGTATTTCACTTTAGCATATTAGTTTTAGAAACATTGGAGTTTTGTGTCGGAGGAAAGAAAAGAATAAGACTATTTTATAAAATATATAGAGGACAATGTTTGATGTGTAACAATGTGTAACAGTGATGTGTAACATGGAACAATTGGTTCCCTGATTTTTCTTAGAAAAATTTTGTTCTCAGTCCCTTTCTTTCTCAAAGTCTGTCATTCTTCCTTTTCCCTGCCTGTGCATTCAGTATCTCCATGCTCTTCCCATGAATGTTCTTTTCATTTGTAAGAGTTATGAAAGAAAAATCCTTCATATAGAGAATGAAAATCACTTTGTGACTGACTTAGCTGCACAAACTTCAAGACATTCTTCACCATAGCATTAAAATTCCTTAGCCTTAGTACTATTTCTTTCAAATGTGCTTTTTAAACAGAAGAATGACTGCCTTTAAGGCAGTTAGTGAAAAGACTCACACAGAAACAATCTAAAGGGGCGGCCTCATAACCATGTAAGATTTGACCTCTATCCATCAAGAGATGATTGAACTGAGATGCCATTTACAGTGGCTCAGTACAGAGAAATAAACATAATAAACTAGCAAAACTTCTGCTTCTAGCCAAGATGGAACAACAGGGACAAGATTTATCCTTCTGTCCACAAGAGCTAAAAAATGGACAAGATGTTGGAAACAACAGTTCTCAAGCCACTGGACGTCAGGCAGTGAAAGGCAGTGATATCCCTGAGTGACAGAAATAAGATGAGCCTTACGATTGCTCAGCTTACTAACTTGAGAGAGTTTCTAGGCTCTGGTGCAAGGTGTGGGAAACCAGGTGGAAAATGGTACAGAACCCTGAATTCAGGACATATTGCTGAAAGTCGGGGGAGGTTAAGACCGCTGAAGTTAATAGAAAGAGTAGTAGAGAGGTGAGAACAGCACACAGAAAGAACCCCACAGATCTACAGAGGGTCCCCTTCGAGGATTCAGCTGAGTACTCAATATGTACATGGGGTGAGGAAACTTGCTGAGCTGGAGGGGGACCATACAAAAAGATTAGAAGGAGCAGTATTTGTGTATGCTGGCAGGGCTTGAAATAGTGCCTATTCCCACAAACCAGACTGGAGAACCTCAAGATTCACAGGGCATTAGGTAGACTACACAAAAGATTCTTGACCCCAAAATGAGCCCTAGGTTGAGCATTACTTTGGGCCAGACTAACAAATCTTAAAAGCTAGACCCAAAAGGATCAGACTTACAAGTTTTCAAGTAATTTAACTTCATCCCCAAGCAAAACTCAAAAATATGTCTAAACATATTCAGCATCTAATAAGATAAAATTCATAATGTATGACATCTAATCAAAAATTCCCAGGCATGCAAAGAAGCAGGAAAATATGATTTATAATGAGAAGGCAAATCGATCAAACTGATGCAGGACTGACACAGAGGTTAGAATTAGCAGGTAAGTGTATTAGTGTTTATAACTGTACTCCATATGTGCAGAAGTTAATAGGAACACATTGAACGTCTAAATATGAAAACTATAATGTCTGAGATGAAAAATACATGCGATGGGATTAATGGTAGATTAAACATTACGAAAGGAAAGATTAGTAAACTTGAAGACACACCAATATAAATTATTCAAAGTGAAACACAGAAAGGAAAATAACTTTTAAAAATGAACAGAGCATCTGTGAGTTGTGAGATAACTTTAGGTGGCCTAATATACATGAAATTTGAGTCCTTAAACAAGAGGAGAAAGGCCATGATGAAAACATACTTGAATAAATAATGGCTGGAACTTTTCCAGATTTGATGAAAACCGTAAACACACAGGTCAGAATCTTAATGAGCCCCAAGCATAAGGAACACGAAGAAAATCACATCAAGGCACATCACATTCAAACTGTTCAAAACGTACAGTAAAGAGACAATCTTAAAGGCAGCCAAAGAGAAAAAGAGGAATAAAGATAGGATGGCAGTTTGTTCCTTGTCAGAAGCAATGAAATAAGACAGTACAGCAACATCTTTAAAGTGCTGAAACTGTCAACCTAGAATTCTCTACCCAATGAAAATCTTGAAAAAACGAGGTGAAATAAAGACTTTTTCAGAGATACAAGAGCTAGAAGAATTCATCACCAGCAGACCAAGAAATACTGTAGTCCTTCCGGCGGAAGGCAAGTGATGCCAAATGGATAGCAAATAAAATGCTGACTACACTGGTAAATACATATGATATTTTTCTTGTTATTTAAATGTCTTTAAAAGGTAATCTAGGACTTCCTAGGTGGCGCAGTGGTGAGGAGTCCGCCTGCCAATGCAGGGGACATGGGTTTGAGCCCTGCCCTGGGAAGATTCCACATGCCACGGGGCAACTAAGCCCGTGTGCCACAACTGTTGAGCCTGTGCTCTAGAGCCCGTGAGCCACAACTACTGAGCCCACGTGCCGCACCTGTTGAAGCTCACGTGCCTGGGGCCAGTGCTCCACAGCAGGAGAGGCCACTGCAATGAGGAACCTGCGCACCACGATGAGGAGTGGCCCCTGCTCACAGCAACTAGAGGGAGCCCGTGTGCAGCAACGAAGACCCAATGCAGCCAATAAATAAAATTAATTAATTAATTAAAAATAAATAAATAAAAGGTAATCTATAGGACTTCCTAGGTGGCGCAGTGGTAAAGAATCCGCCTGCCGATGCAGGGGACATGGGTTCGAGCCCTGCCCTGGGAAGATTCCACATGCCCCGGAGCAACTAAGCCTGTGTGCCACAACTATTGAGCCTGTGCTCTAGAGCCCATGAGCCACTACTACTGAGCCCATGTGCCACAACTATCAAAGCCCATGCGCCTAGAGCCCGTGCTCCACAGCAAGAGAAACCACTGCAGTGAGGACCCTGCGCACCACAGTGAAGAGTAGCCCCCACTCGCAGCAACTAGAGGAAGCCCAAGCAGCAACGAAGACCCAATGCAGCCAATAAATAAATAAAATAAATAAATAAATTTATTTAAAAAAAAGTAATCTATAAAAAGCTGAGAAAAATAGATTCATAGGCCCAGTCTCTAAAGAATCCCAAAATGCAATAATGAAATAATGAATAATGGCTAACATTTTGACCACTTACTATGGGCAAGGGGTTTTACCTATATCCTTTCATTTCATCTATTCAACAGTCCTTTAATTAAGTACCATTGTTGTTACTTTGAAGAAAGTAAGCTCTACGGGGGTGTAATAACTCGTCCAAGATTACAAAACTGTTAAATGAATGAGCAAGGACTTAAACTCATTCTGACTCTAAAGCTTAGATACTTTACCATTTTTCTACACTGCCTTCCCAGGGAAGGAGCAAATAGTATAGAGCATGTGATCACAGGTCAAAGAGGATCAAGGAAAGAATCAAGGAGGAAGGAATAAAGAGGAGCTGGCAGACAGCTTAGCAGATATCATCAATTCCTTATATATGTATCACTGATTATTTCTATCTAGTTGGATGGTCAAGGTAACTCAAGATGGCACTTTTAACTCTAATATTTTTTAAAATACAAAATTTACACACATGTGGGAGCCACTGAGTTCAGATGTCTTGTTTTTAGTTTCACATAGTTCAGCATGTGCCCTTTGGAGTTATGGAAGGGGGAAAAACACACCCCTGTCTGTCCAGGGAGGTGATGAACCTCTCTATTCAGGGAGCCAGCTCTTATATCACCTCAGCTGGTTCCTTCACCAACTGGCTGGACTACAGGCCTAAGTTATTTAATAATTTTTCTCTTTCATTTTTTAAAAAAATTTATTGATTGATTATTGATTGGCTGCATTGGGTCTTTGTTGCTGTGTGCAGTCTTTCTCCAGTTGCAGAGAGCAGAGGCTACTCTACATTGCGGTGCACGGGCTCATCATTGGGGTGGCTTCTCTTGTTGTAGAGCATGGGCTTTAGATGCGCAGGTAGTTGTGGCACATGGGCTCAATAGTTGTGGCTCACAGGCTCTAGAGCACAGGCTCAGCAGTTGTGGCACATGGGCTTAGTTGCTCCGTGGCATGTGGGATCTTCCTGGAGCAGAGATCAAACCTGTGTCCCCTGCATCGACAGGCGGATTCTTAACCACTGCACCACCCAGGAAGTCCCTTCTCTTTCATTTTTAAATAACTGTTGTAACATTTTACAGCTTTACAAGATCAGCTAGCTAGAAGAAAGAGTAATTTGACTTGTACTAATAACAGTGTTGAAGTCACATGGGGATGATTTAAAAATACCTATGGATAAAGATTCATACTTTTTAATGTGCTTGTATTTTCTTATGTGCAATAAACTTTTTCTTATTTTAAAAGATAATTTATTTTAAACAAAAATAACAGTGTAGTATGGAGGTTACAACACATATAAAAATAAAATGCATGGCATTGGCACAGATGTTGGGAGTAGAGCAATGAAAGTACAGTTGACCCTTGACTAACACAGGTTTGAACTGCACGGGTCTACTTATATATCAATTTTTTGAACAGTAAACACCATAGCACTTTGTGATCTGTGGTTGATTGACTCTATGGATATGGGGGAACCATGTATATGGAGGGATGACTATAAGTTATACACAGATTTTCAGCTGCACAGAAGGTCAGTTCCCCTAATCCTCATGTTGTTCAAGGGTCAACTATATACAATTGTACAGTCTTACGTGAAATGGTATAATATCATGTTGAGGTAGACTGGGATAAGTTACAGATATGGACTGTATCACAATGACTAAAATAACAAAAAGAGTTATAGCTAAAAGGTAATGAAAGATAAAATGGAATCATGAAGAATACTGTTAATTCAAATGCAGGAAAAGAAAAACAGGTGAGGAAAAACAGATGGGACCAAAAAAAAAAAAAAAAAAGCAAAACACTAAATCCAGCTATATTAATAATCACATTTAATGTAAATGGCATAAACACCTCAATTAAAAGGCAGAGCTTGTCAGATTGCTTACAATTTGGTCTTGATTTTTAAATCCAATCTTTTTTTTAAAAATAAATTTATGTATGTATGTGTTGGTTGCATTGGGTCTTCATTGCTGTGCACGGGCTTCTAGCTGTGGCAGGTGGGGGCTACTCTTCATTGTGGTGTGCAGGCTTCTCATTGAGGTGGCTCTTTTGTGACTCATGGGCTCTAGAATGCAGGCTCAATAGTTGTGGCGCACAGGCTTAGTTGCATCATGGAACCCATGTCCCTTGCATTGGCAGGTGGATTCTCAACCACTGTGCCACCTAGGAAGTCCTTTAAATCCAATCTTAATTGAAAGTAAAAGAATGGGAATTCCCTGGCAGTCCAGTGGTTAGGATGTGGCACATTTGGCACATTCACTGCTATGGCCCAAGTTCAGTCCTTGATTGGGAAACTAAGATCCCTCAAGCTTGCACAGCATGGCCAAAATAAATAAATAAATAAATAAAGGATGGAAAACATATACCATGTTAATACTAATTAAAAGAAAATTGACTAAATTAGTATCAAAGTAGATCTCAGAACAAAGAATGTTACCAGGGTGAAAAAATATCATTTCATAATGACAATAGGGGCCATTCATTAAGAAAATGTAACAGTTCTAAACATTTATGCACCTAATAACAGAGCCTCAAAACACTCAAAGCAAAAACAGCACTGCAAGTAAAAATTGACAAATCCACAATTGTAGCTACAGATTTTAATATGTCTCAGGAGCTGACAAAACATACAGACGTACCTTGGAGATGCTGTGGGTTCAGTTTCAGACTACCATGATAAAGCAGTCCATACAAATGTTTTGGTTTCCCAGTGCATGTAAAAGTTATGTTTACACTATACTGTAGTCTGTTAAGTATGCAATAGCATGTCTCTAAAAAAACAATGTACTTATCTTAATTAAAAAATAACTTGCTTGACGCAGGGTTGCCACAGACATTCAATTTGTAAAACTGAAAATCTGTGAGGAGTAATAAAGCGAAGCTCAGTAAAACAAGATATGCCTATAGAAAATCAGTAAGATATAGAAAAGCTTAACAACATAATCAACTAATTTATTTATAGAACACACCACCCAACAACAGCAGAATGAACATTCTTTTCTAGTGCATACAGAATAGTTACCAAGATAGTTCATATTCTGGGCCACAAAACAAGTTTTAATGCATTTAAATGTATTCAAGTCATATAAAGGGTTTCTGGGAAAGTGTCAAAAAGTTGAAAACTAAGGCACTTCTAAATAACCCATGGCTCAAAGAGGAAATGAGAAAGTAAATTGTTTGGGATACAAATGACAACACAATGTGTGAGATGTAAATTCCTAAAGAAAGACTTGGGGGAAAATTTATAGCACTAAATACCAATAGTAGAAAAGAAAATATGTCTCTAACCAGCTTTCTCTTAGAAAAACAAGCAAAGTAATAAGTAGTAGAAAAGTAAGTAGAAGAAAGGAAAGAATGAAGACCAGAGGAGAAATCAAACAGAAGACAGAAAGGAAAAAAAAGAAAAACAAAAGCAATGAAACCTAAAGTTGATTCTTTGAGAAGAGCAAGTAAATGTATAAATCTCTAGCCTGACTGATCAGGAAAAAGAGAAGACACTAACTACCAGTATAAAGAGGGAGAGAGGTGACATCGCAGCAGATTCTGCACTTATTACAAGAATAAAAAGGGAATATTATCAATGATTTTATGCCAATAAATTCAACAACTTGAAATGGACAATGAAATCTACTGAAATATAGGCACTGTCCAACTTAGATATTACTGTATCTTGTGTTAGGAGATGAAAAAATCTTCCAACCGTGTTTTGTTTATTTTGTGCTTTTCTGGAGAAATTAAAAATTTAAAACCCCAAAGAGTAATGTCTTCAGATAACTCTATTTTACTTTTACATATTCAACTCTTTAGAAAGCTTGGAAAAGTACTTACAAAGATTCTTTCCATGACAAAGATTATTTTAAAATGCTGAACATAGCCTGGAGGTAGAAGGTTCAAACATTTGTTCAGCGGCTCAGTCATGCATTTTATAAGGTTCTTTTTCTTAATTTTTTTTTTTTGCCTACTGTCCTTCTGAATATTATTTTGAATCCTTAAGTCTTTTATTTTAGTAGTTGCAATAAATGTAGCTGCCATAGTTCCAGATATCACCTATAGACACCTCACTGGCTAGTGTGTTGGGGGTTCCCAAGATCAACCCAGGTTCCATGATTTGCTGGGAGGACTCACAGGACTCTACTCAATAGAGTTATCACAACAAAAGGGTGCAAAGCAAAATCCACAAGGGGGAGAAAGGCAATGGGGTGACGCCTGGAGGAAACCTGGAGCAAACTTCTAAGAGTCTTCTCCCAGGGGAATCGCACAGGATTCATTAGTTTAAAGGAATTGCTCTTTATTGTAATATTGCAAATTTATTTTCCCACAAGAGTCTTTGTCTACACTTTTATATGGTTGATTTTCCAAATTGATGAGACATTATTGTTCAAAAAGGATCACCTTATTTACCATAAGAATTTTCATCATTTCTCAATGAAGTTATTATTTTTTGGTTTGACTTTTAAGAATTTCCTTTACGTTTGACACAGTGCTTTTGTCACGATCAATTAGTCAATTCAAGTAAAAACCAGTTGGAATTATCAGATAAATGTAATCACTTTGGGCTCTTAGAATGGAACAAAAGCCATCAGAATTCATTTCCTGATATGAAGGTTGTGGCTGGAGTTGAGTGTGTCAGGACTGAAGGGAAAAGTGAGTAGTTAAGGTGTAGGGGTAGCCTGGAGAAAAATCATGTAGGGAACTGTAAGCCTGACTAGGGATGTAAGACTTCATTCCAAGTGGTGGGAAACCATGAAGCAGAAGAGTGACATGATTAGGTCTACACTTGAAAAGGATCATTACAGCGACTATTGGGAATAGACTACAAGGGGGCAAGAGAGGAAGCAAAAACACTTGTTAGAACCCTATTCTTTTATTTTTATTTTTTAAAATTTTATTTATTTTTTGGCTGCGTTGGGTCTTTGCTGTTGCGCATGGACTTTCTTTAGTTGTGGCGAGAGGGGCTACTCTTTTTTGCAGTGTAAAGGCTTCTCGTTGCAGTGGCTTCTCGTTGCAGAACGTGGGCTCTAGGTGCTTGGGCTTCAGTAGTTGCAGTGCATGGGCTCAGTAATTGTGGCTCTTGGGCTTCGTTGATCAGTGGCACGTGGGATCTTCCCGGACCAGGGATCAAATCCGTGTCCCTTGCATTGGGAGGTGGGTTCTTAACCATGATGCCACCAGGGAAGTCCCCAACCCCATTCTTATAGTTTTCTGGACTTTCCCTGTCCGTTATGGTAGCCCCAGGTTACAGGTGAACATTTAAATTTGTTAGTTAAAATTAAATAAAATTTAAAAATTCAGTTCCTCTCTTGCACTGGCCACATTTCAAGGGCTCAGTGGTCATGTGTGGCTATTGACTTTACCATACTGGACAGCACAAATGTAAGATATATCCATCATCACAGACAGTTCTGTTGGAGAGCACTGTTCTAGACAATATAGAGTAGACAATAGAGGTCTTGAAACTTCGATATATTGATGATATATTTTGAAAGGAGAGCTAACAGAATTTTCTGATTGGATATGGGATATAAGGGAAAGAAAGCCAGGTGACTCCAAAGCTTGTGACTTGAATAAATAGCTCAGTTCATTTCAAAATGGGGAATGCTGGAGGAGAGGTTTAGTAGTTGAAATTCAGTTTTTGATTAGATAAATGACATGCATATTAGAGAGATTGAATATAAAATGATCATTGAATTTGGTAACATGGACATTACTGCTTTTTAAAATTGTTTTTCAAAATACTCATTTTTCTGTTATTATTTGCCTTGTGATTCTTAGTTCTGGGTACTATGTACTTTTCCTATAAAGAAGGATGTAATTGTTTAGTGTATGAATTACATCAGAAAAATATTCAAACTTCCAATTTAAGAAGGTTAACTGTTTCTTTTCTTTTTTTTTTTAGAGATTGCCTTGAATTATTGCATTTTTAAAAATATTTATTTGGTTGTGCTGGGTGTTAGTTGCAGCAGGTGGGCTCCTTAGTTACAGCAGGTGGGCTCCTTAGTTGTGGCATGCAGGCTTCTTAGTTGTGGCATGAGAACTCTTAGTTGTGGCATGTATGTGGGATCTAGTTCCCTGACAAGGGATCGATCCTGGGCCCCCTGTATTGGCAGCTCAAAGTCTTATCCACTGTGTCACCAGGGATGTCCCCAAGGTTAACAGATTTATTAACCTAATTTCTTAAGTCTCTGCTTAAATGCTAATAAAGAAATTAAAAAGCTAAAAACTCACAATAAAAAAGAGAACAGATTGAGGGAACATCTGTTTCTAGAGAAAAATTCAAAAATTTTTAAATGATCATAGGAGCAAAGGTACCTGAGGAAGCAAAGTAGAAGAAATGAAGCACAGAAAATGAAGAGTGGGATAGGAAAGAGTGGACCCATTTTTGTGCAGCTAAACCCTGGAGAGCCCTAGGACTCAGAAACGTTAGATATGAAGGGGAGCAGGAGTGTGACATGCTATGGAAACAAAGACGTGAACTGCAAGATTTAATATGTGTTATTAGTGGTTCAGTTTTTTAAATTCTATTAAATGATTAATATTTTAAGGAATATTTAACAGCAATGAAGATTCAACATGTACACAGTAGATTATTTTTTCTGTTTATAAGACACTACATGCCTTGACCATGTACTCCTTGTATGCTGAACCCCTATTTGTCTTTAATTTTGAGGGGAAAACCCAGATACATATCTCATGTGATTAGAAAGGAGTGGAGGGAATTACAGTGGAATATTAAATATGAAGGAGCCATTTTCAGGTTCTTCCTCTCCCCTTTCTTTCCCTTTGCCTCAGAAACAAGGGGGAATTAGGAAGAATTACCTCTTAGCTACATGATAGGGCAAATTCAATACAATTAAATCTACCACCCCACTCTTGTGTGCCATGCCCCACTTCTCTCTGTAATTCCCAGAAGTGAAACTGCTCTGCCTGAATTTAGACCCATTAGAAAGAAGAGAGAGTTATGCATTGATTTAGGGAAAAGCATCTTGTAAAAATACTGTTTCTTTTGTTAGATAGGGAAACATAAAATGTATATAAATACATTTTGTGATGTAATTGGGATATTAATTGAGGTATAGTATATGTTTCATTGTATCAGCAATGTTGGCTATTTAGACAGGCGGTTCTGAGGTTTAGTTATAAGTCATGAAATTTGGAGAAAGAGGTTCTAGAATGTTTTTGCTCTGTTCTCCTACGTAAATAGTCCATAGGTATTAATGTGCCCATTAATCGAACCATCTTGCTAGTTGGTTCAATTTTTCCTTAAGAATAGAATTTCCTTAAGCTTTTGTTTCCTATACTTTATTCATAAGTACTGACATCATAGTCTTTGCCATATCCTAAATGCTATTTACTTAATATTTTTAAATATCTCATTTTTTGTGTTTGAATTTGTTTAAAAAGGAAATCTTAGATCAGTATTATTTTCTTAAATGGAAAACCAACAAAATGTTCTGTAAGTAGAAGGTAAATGCAAAAGTCAATATCATTTTGAAACATGAAAACATAATAAATAATGTTATTAAATATGAGCTATGATGGAGTGGCCTGCCTGTGCAGCAGTGCTCCACCAGGACATGTCTCTATTTGTTGAAAGGGGAGATTAGCAAATAAAACTAACTAGCACTAAACTGGAACTTTCTCTATGACCTAATTAGGAGTATTGAAAGAGAATTTAAAACAGAGTAACTTGCTTATTGTGAAATTCATTTTTCTAAAATTTAGCTGCAGAAATTCTTTCTCACCATTAGCATTACTCTTAGAAAAACTCTACCTTAAGCCAAATGTAATTAACAGAGATGTTAGAAAAGACATTTAAGGACATAGAAATGTGATATGGTGATAGGAGTTGAATTTTGGGTCTCTCCCTTCAGCTCCCTTTCCACTCCTCCTAAGAAAGGAAAGACCTTAGGCTATGGAAGGCTTCCAGAATTGTCTCTCTTCCTGTCTAGATTTTAATGCAGTTTCAGTATGTCTGCCTACTAAAACAGAAAGCGAGGTCTTTTCCTTTTTTAAGTTTTTCCTTTGTACTGGATATTTAAAAGATCAAAGAACTTGAATTTTCTTTCTTCATCTGTAGGTTAAGCCCATCTCAGGCTAGTATGCTTGCAAATGTAACCTATGTTCTCCTTTTCTTTATGAAATTTCCATCTGTGAAGTGCCAGAAAGACTGAGAAATCCAGTTTGTTTTCCATATTTTTTCATTGAAATCTCTTACTAATTGAATTTTTTAATAATAGCTAACATTTATTAAGCAATTATTAAGTGCCAGGCACATGTTCAAAGACTCTTGCATGTATTTAACTCAGAAATCCCCATTTTTCAGATGAAAAAATTCATAGTGCTTGAGTTCACATCTCAACTCCAGAGTTTACTCATTGTATGATCTTGGGCAGTTTATTTAATCTCTGTGCCTCAGCTCCTCATTTGTAACATGGAATAATCATAGTATCTCCCTCATGGAATTGTTGCAATAACACAGTAATTTCCTGCACTCCCCAGCAAAGTTGTCAAAGGGGTAAGTGTCTCTTGCTTAATATACTCAGCCTGCCCATTAACTCATTTCAGAAGCCAAATCTTTGGTTTTTTGTTGTTTGTTTGTTTTGTGGGGTTGTTTTTTGTTTTTTGCAGTTTGGCATTAGAGAAAAAAAAGATATTCTAAAACTTGTAAAGTTCTTACAACAGGACTGACAGGAATAAAAATACTTCTCTTTCCTGTTTTTGGAGATATTGAAAAAAGTTTCCTTATTGGCCATTTTGACAAGTTCCTTCTTCTGTAAAGTTATAAGTAGAAAGAACCAAAATTTAGTGATGGTTTTCTTATGAGTTTGTAATATTTGAGATTTGAGTTGATACATTTTTTTAACAGTGTCAGTAATTTAGTGTATGTTCTTAGATAAACCGTTTCATAAAATTAAGTCTCTAACCAAAGTCCAGCTTCAAATGAGGTGTTTGGAAATTAAGAACTTTAAAAAGATAAAGCAAAACGATACCTCTTGAGCCTTGTAGTGGAATGATCTCTTATGGTATTTGTGTAGTACCCCTAATTTAAAAACTAGCTTTAAAAAAAAAAAATGAAAATGGAACTGTTCCGGGAGGGTACTGAAAGTACATGATCAGAGATTTCATTCATTTAGTACATGAAATCTTTTGTTTACATGAGTCCAATAGAGATGTTTTTGAGTGTGTTCCATCCACATAGGCTATGATGTCACTAACATTACATATAGTGTAATATAAATAACAGAAAACAGAACATGTCGTGCATCGCATTCTCTGAATCATCATGTTCGTGTGTACTGGGTCACATTCTCCTTGAGTAATGAACACAACATAATTAACTCACAGTTGTGCTCATTAATCAAATGGCAGTACTTCAGTCTTGTGTAATCCAGATTACTGGCGTGCTAGCCATCTGCAGTTACTCTTAGGTACTTTCAAATAGATAATATCTACTCTGGAGGTAATTTTAGAAATAAATGTCGAATAACTTTTACTACTCTGTAGTTTCAGCTCTTTTCCTCTCATTACTTGAGTGTTTACAACTAGTTGATTACTGCTGCAGATTTCCCTATTTTTGTTTGTCTTCTGTCTCTGGAAGCCTCTCCTGTGTTTCTCTTGAATCCTTTCCTGTTTCTCCCTAAAATACAGGTTTACAATGTAACCCTCTATCACAGAGGCTACCACTGCCTCTAACTGAATCTTGTGTTTCCAGTTTCTCACTGGCTTACTGAATTCCTTACACTCAGAAGGCAGACAAAGCCTGGATAGGAGTACACATGTGGAATTCACACTATAGGCCATGAATATAGACAGAATGTCCTTTATTGGGGGTGTAGCCACTTGAATAATTAATAGATCGAAAGCTCTTATATTAATGATATTCAAATGAATATTTAAAAAAGTTTAAAGATAATCTTGACTTTACCATATAAATTTTAATTGGGTTCGGTTCCACCCTTGTGGCCCTAGCATTATGCCAAAGTGCTCCCAAAGATAATAGAATTTCTTATAAAGCTAATGGGCCTCTTTAATGAAACATATGTTCACAATCCCTTATCTGCAATTCTAGAATCCAAAAAGGTCTGAAAAAGAAAAAGGGTTTTTGTAACTCATTTAAAGGCACACCTGACCTGAGCTTTTTTGGTGATAAACCTGACTTGAACTGACCTGAAACTATTTATAGTTTTTATTTATCCCACTTAATGTGAATATTAGTAAGTTTGCTGCAGAAATGTTAGTGTATTGGATTACTGGATACTGATCCACACTTTTGCTGGAAGTGTGTTTTCAAAATATGCAGTGTAAGTGCTGCATTACTTTTCTAAAATCTGGGAAACACTCACCACTAAAACACAGCTGGTCCAGAGTTTGACATAACTGATTGGGAACCTACATATAAACAGGAGTACACATAAGAGAGAAAGTGAAGCTTGATTTTCTTTCTCAGTCTCTTGCTGCTGTTCCTTTGTCATTCACCTTCTCCTTTCCCTCCCTTTCTGTCCATCTCCCTCTCCTCTTCCTCCTTCCTGAAAATCAGTAGCTATAACCCAACTAGCAATGTCAGACGAGCTAAGAGTTTTTTCTTAAAACATTTTAATTGACCTTAATAAGTTCTGTAGTTCATTATTTATAATAGAATCCATAACAGGCAGAACCTCAAATAAACACTATTCTTTCTTAAAATCCTCTCTGCTTTGTGCCTCCAAAAGGTCATTTGAGTTAATATTGCAACCCTGTCATTTGGTCATTTTATTTTCTTTCTTCAAATTGCACATTAAGTAATTACACAGCTTAGTAAAATTTTATTGAATTTATCTTCAGACTGGTATAGTATGGAAAACAGGACCATTGCTCTATTCCATGCCCTATGTACCAGTCTGAACATAAATTATGAGTTTTACTTCTTATCATTTATTTTAGCTTAGATTTTTCTGCTAATGTTAATAAAAGATAATTTTTCAAAAACAGATACTGTAGTTTTGAAAGTGATAATTACAGAATACAGAATGTAGGTTTATAGAGAGTGTTTAGTAATAACAAAATAAGTACATAAAATCCCTTTTTTTTTCTTTTTACTGGGATTTACACCATCAGTGCTCCTGGCTCTCAGACCTTGGAATTCAGATTGGACTTTACACCATGGAATTTCCTGGGTCTCCATCTTTTTTTTTTTTTTTAACCTTTTTATTGAAATATAATTGCTTTACACTCTTATACCAGCTTTTGAGGTGTACACCAAAGTGAATCAGCTGTATCTATACATATATCCCCATATCCCCTCCCTCCTGCTCTCCCTGCCCTGGCCCTCTAAGGCATCACCCATCATCGAGTTGATCTCCCTTTGTTATACAGCAACTTCCTACTGTTATACAACAGCTTCCCAGTTGGTAGTGTATATATGTCTATGCTACTCTCTCACTTCGTCCCAGCTTCCCCTTCGCCCCCCCCCTCCGCCTCCCCAATCCCATGTCCTCCAGTCCATTCTCTGCATCCTTATTCTTGCCCTGTCACTGGGTTCATCAGTACCATTTTGTTTTTTTTTTAGATTCCGTATATATGAGTTGGCATACAGTATTTGTTTTTTTCTTTCTGGCTTACTCCACTCTGTATGACAGTCTCTAGGTCTATCCACCTCATTACATATAGCTCCATTTCATTCCTTTTTATGGCTGAGTAATATTCCATTGTATATACATGCCACATCTTCTTTATCCATTCATCTGTTGATGGGCATTTAGGTTGCTTCCATGTCCTGGCTATTGTACATAGTGCTGCAGTGAACATTATGGTACATATTTCTTTTTGGATTATGGTTTTCCCTGGGTATATGCCCAAGAGTGGGATTACTGGATCATATGGTAGTTCTATTTTTAGTTTTTTAAGGAACCTCTAAACTGTTTTCTATAGTGGCTCTACCAACTTACATTCCCACCAACAATGCAGGAGAGTTCCCTTTTCTCCACACCCTCTCCAACATTTATTATTTCTAGATGTTTTGATGATGGCCATTCTAACCATTGTGAGGTGATACCTCATTGTGGCTTTGACTTGCGTTTCTCTAATGATTAGTGATGTTGAGCATAGTTTCATGTGTCTGTTTGCCACCTGTATGTCTTCTTTGGAGAAATGTCTATTTAGGTCTTCTGCCCATTTGTGGATTGGGTTATTTGCTATTTTGGTATTAAGCTTCATGAGCTGCTTGTTTATTTTGGAGATTAATCCTTTGTCTGTTGCTTCATTAGCAAGTATTTTCTCCCATTCTGAGGGTTGTCTTCTTGTCTTGTTTATGGTTTCTTTCACTGTGCAAAAGCTTTTAAGTTTCATTAGGTCCCATTTGTTTATTCTTGATTTTATTTCCATTATTCTAGGCAGTGGGTCAAAAAGGATCTTGCTTTGGACTGGAGAACTTGAGGTTTGGGAGGGGGCGGGGGGTGAAGGGGAAGCTGAGAGGAAGCAAGAGAGTAGCACAGACAGATATATACTACCAACTGTAAAATAGATAGTCAGTGGGAAGTTGTTGTATAACAAAGGGAGTCCAACTCGAGGACGGAAGATGCCTTAGAGGACTGGGGTGGGGAGGGTGGGGGGACTCGAGGCAGGGGGGAGTCAAGGAAGGGAGGGAATACAGGGATATGTGTATAAAAACAGGTGATTGAACTTGGTGTACCCCCCCCAAAAATAATAAATAAATAAATAAATAAAATTAAAAAAAAAAAAGGATCTTGCTTTGATGTATGTCATAGAGTGTTCTGCCTATGTTTTCCTCTTAGAGTTTTATAGTGTCTGGCCTTACATGTAGGTCTTTAATCCATTTTGAATTTATTTTTGTGTGTGGTGTTAGGAAGTGTTCTAATTTCATTCTTTTACATGTAGCTGTCCAATTTTCCCAGCACCACTTATTGAAGAGGCTGTCTTTTTTCCATTGTATATTCTTGCCTCCTTTGTCAAAGATAAGGTGCCCATATGTGCCTGGGTTTACCTCTGGGTTCTCTATTGTGTTCCATTGATCTTCCTTTCTGTTTTTGTGCCAGTACCATACTGTCTTGATCACTGTGGCCTTGTAGTATAGTTTGAAGTCAAGAAGCATAATTCCACCAACTCCATCTTTCCTTCTCAGGATTGCTTTGGCTATTCAGGGTCTTTTGTGTTTCCATACAAATCGTAGGATTTCTTGTTCTAGTTCTGTGAAAAATGCCATTGGTAATTTTTTTTTTAACTTTTTAGTTTTTTATTTTTTACAATAAACTGCATATATTTAGAGTGTACAATTTGGTATTCCAGTCTCCCAATTCGTTCCCCCCCCCCCAACCATCCCCACTTTCCTCACTTGGTGTCCATATGTTTGTTCTCTACATTTGTGTCTCTATTTCTGCCTTGCAAACTGGTTGATTTGTACCATTTTTCTATATTCCACATATATGTGTTAATATACAATATTTGTTTTTCTCTTTCTGACTCACTTCACTCTGTATGACAGTCTCTAGGTCCATCCATGTCTCTACAAATGTCCCAGTTTCATTGCTTTTTATAGCTGAGTAATATTCCATTGTGTATATGTACCACATCTTCTTTATCCGTTCATCTGTTGATGGAAATTTAGGTTGCTTCCATGTGCTGGCTATTGTACATAGTGCTGCAGTGAACCATTGGAGTGCATGTGTCTTTTTGAATTATGGTGTTCTCTGGGTATATGCCCAGTAGTGGGATTGCTGGGTCATATGGTAGTTCTATTTTTAGTTTTGCAAGGAACCTCCATACTGATCTCCATAGTGGCTGTATCAATTTACATTTCCACCAGCAATGCAAGAGTGTTCCTTTTTCTCCACACCCTCTCCAGCATTTACTGTTTGTAGATTTTCTGATGATGTCCATTCTAACTGGTGTGATACCTCATTGTAGTTTTGATTTGCATTTCTCTAATAATTAGTGATTTTGAACAGCTTTTCATGTGCCTCTTGGCCATCCATATGTCTTCTTTGGAGAAATGCCTATTTAGGTCTTCTGCCCATTTTTTGATTGGGTTGTTTATTTTTTTGATATTGAGCTGGATGAACTGTTTAAATATTTTGGAGATTAATCCTTTGTCTGTTGATTCATTTGCAAATATTTTTTCCCATTCTGAGGGTTGTCTTTTTGTCTTGCTTATAGTTTCCTTTGCTGTGCAGAAGCTTTGAAGTTTCATTAGGTCCCACTTATTTATTTTTGTTTTTATTTCCATTCTAGGGGGTGGATCAGAAAAGATCTTGCTGTTATTTACGTCGAAGAGTGTTCTTCCTATCTTTTCCTCCAGGAGTTTTATAGTGTCTGGCCTTACATTTAGGTCTTTTATCCTTTTTGAGTTTATTTTTGTGTATGGTGTTAGGAAGTGTTCTAATTTCATTCTTTTACATGTAGCTGTCCAGTTTTCCCAGCACCACTTATTGAAGAGGCTGCCTTTTCTCCATTGTATATCCTTGCCTCCTTTGTCATAGATTAGTTGACTGTAGTTTATCTCTGGGCTCTCCATCCTGTTCCATTGATCTATATTTCTGTTTTTGTGCCAGTACCATACTGTCTTCATCACTGTAGCCTTATAGTATAGCCTGAAGTCAGGAAGCCTGATTCCCCTGACTCCGTCTTTCCTTCTCAAGATTGCTTTGGCTATTCGGGGTCTTTTGCGTTTCCATACAAATCGTAAAATTTCTTGTTCTAGTTCTGTGAAAAATGCCATTGGTAATTTGATGGGGATTGCATTGAATCTGTAAATTGCTTTTGGTAATATAGTCATTTTCACAATGTTGCTTCTTCCAATCCAGGAACATGGTATGTCCCTCCATCTGTTTGTGTCTTCTTTGATTTCTTTCATTAGTGTCTTATAGTTTTCTGAGCACAGGTCTTTTACCTCCTTGGTTAGGTTTATTCCTAGGTATTTTATTCTTTTTGTTGCAATGGTGAATGGGATTGTTTCCTTAATTTCTCTTTGTGATCTTTCATTGTTAGTGTATAGAAATGCAAGAGATTTCCATGTGTTAATTTTGTATCCTGCAACTTTACCAAATTCATTGATTAGCTCGAGTAGTTTTCTGGTGGCATCTTTAGGATTTTCTATGTATAGTATCATGTCATCTGTGAACAGTGACAGTTTTAGTTCTTCTTTTCCAATTTGGATTCCTTTGATTTCTTTTTCTTCTCTGATTGCTGTGGCAAGGACTTCCAAAACTATGTTGAAGAGCAGTGGCGAGAGTGGACATCCTTGTCTTGTTCCTGATCTTAGAGGGAATGCTTGCAGTTTTTCACCATTGAGAATGATGTTTGCTGTGGGTTTGTCATATATGGCCTTTATTATGTTGAGGTAGGTTCCCTCTATGCCCACCTTCTGGAGAGTTTTTATCATAAATGGGTGTTGAATTTTGTCAGAAGCTTTTTCTGCATCTATTGAGATGATCATGTGGTTTTTATCCTTGTGTTTGTTAATGTGGTGTATCACATTGATTGATTTGTGTATATTGAAGAATCATTGCATTCCAGGGATAAACCCCACTTGATCATGGTGTATGATCCTTTGAATGTGTTGTTGGATTCTGTTGGCTAGTATTTTGTTGAGGATTTTTGCATCTAAATTCATCAGTGATATCGGTCTGTAGTTTTCTTTTTTTGTAGTATCTTTGTCTGGTTTTGGTATCAGGGTGATGGTGGCTTCATATGCCATTGGTAATTTTATAGGGATTGCATTAAATCTGTAAATTGCTTTGGGTAGTACAGTCATTTTCACAATGTTGATTCCTCCAATCCAAGAATATGGTATGTCTCTCCATCTGTTTTTATTGTCTTTGATTTCTTTCATCAGTGTCTTATAGTTTTCTGCATACAGTTCTTTTGCCTCCTTAGGCAGGTCTATTCCTAGGTATTTTATTCTTTTTGTCATAAAATCCTTTTTAATGTAAGCAAATGAAGGCTAGAGAAAACTTATATATTTGCTGTGCATTTAATTCACTTGTTTTTAGGGTTTAAATTGAGAGGAAAAAATTGGACTTTAAAAGTGTAACCAATTTGTGTTAAATTAATGGTGTAAAGGATTACTGTTTTAGATTAAAGAGACACATAATATGTGGACCTTTTTTGGATCCTGATTTGAACACATCCAATTAAAAAAAAAACCAGAGCTATTCTGAAATAATCAGGGATTTCTGTAAGAGGGGCGTTTGGGGCAAAGCCACTCCTACTCAGCCTCCTTTTCTTATTAGTGCTCATTCTTCTGTCCTGGGGTCTCTCTTCTGTCTGCATGTACTGCCTTAGAGATTGCATGAAATTTCAGGGCTTTAGAATACCACCTATATGCTGACAGTCTCTACATGTGCATCTCCATCCCAGACTTCTCACATAAACTGCAGACTCATCTATGCAGCTATATACTTGGCATCTTTACTGGAATATCTGATCAGCACTGCAGTATTCACATGTACAAATTGAACTCTGAAACTTCCTCCAAACCAACTCCTTGCACTCTTCTCTAACTTAATAACAACTCTGTCCTGCCACTTTCTCAGGGCACAGAACATGCATATCAGCACATCCTTTTGGCCTTCAAAATGTTTCCAAAATTTGATCACTTCCTAGATGTCACAGCTACCATCTGGGGTTAAGCTACCACTGTTTCTTGCCTGGGGTATTGCCACAGCCTCCTAATTGTCTCCTTGCTTCTACCCTTGCCCTTCTATAGTTGATTCTAAAACAGCAGCCAGAGTGATCACTTTAAAGCAGCTCAGATCACATCTCTCAAAACCTTCCAGTAAGTTTTCCATTTCAGTGTACATGTCCGAGTGTTTTCAGTGGCCTGGAAGACCCTGTATAGTTTATCTTCAATTTTCCTCTCACTCAGCTTGTTTCTCCTTGCTGTTCCTAGGACATCCTGTTGCCTCAGGGATTTTTCAGAATGTTCTTTCCCAGGCATCTCTGTTCTACTTACCCTCTTACCTCCTTTAGATCTTTGCTCAAATGACAAATTCTCACCAAGGACTTTTCTTGACTATTTTATTTTAAAT
Organism: Hippopotamus amphibius kiboko; assembly: GCF_030028045.1. NCBI lineage: Eukaryota > Metazoa > Chordata > Mammalia > Artiodactyla > Hippopotamidae > Hippopotamus > Hippopotamus amphibius. The sequence goes on from NC_080188.1 coordinate 56,718,821, forward strand.
GTATACTCTCTAACTTCCCTGGTATTCATTAGCCATTCTCGTGGAGTTATTTTCCTCTGTAGCTTTTATAACTGTATGCTCTTCTATTTACTTATTTATTTGTTGTCTCTCTCTTCTAATAGAATGTAAAGTCCATGGAACTCAGTGTTTTTATCTGGTTTGTTCAACTGCTGTATCTTCAATGTTTGAAAGAGTGGTTTATAGTAGGTACTCAATAAATATTTGTTGACTTAATGAATAAAAAACTAGTGCCTACCAATGTCAGACACACAGTAGAGTTTTAATAAATATTGAAATGAATGAATGAATAAACGAATGAATGAGTCAGTGAATGAACAAACAAGTGGTTAAATAATCTAGTTGACAGATCATCGCATTCTCTCCCGATCTCTTTGACGCTCTTCTAGCTTTGTTTTTTTAACTTTTTTTTTTAATTGAGGTTTGTCAATATACAATATTATATGTTTCAGGTACACAACACAGTGATTTACAATTTCTAAAAGTTATACTCCATTTGTAGTTATTATGAACTATTGGCAGTCCCTGTGTTGTACAACATATGCTTGTAGCTAGTTATTTTATACATAGTAGTTTGTACCTCTTAATCTCCTACCCCTATCGTGCCCCTTCCCCGCTCCCTCGCCCCACTGGTAACCACTAGTTTGTTCTCTGTATCTGTGAGTCTGTTTCTTTTTTTGTTATATTCACTAGTTTGTTGAGAAACTGACTTCAGACTCCAGGGCAACCATGAAAGAGACCAGCTGGGAACCAGTATTCTCATTATGATACGATGTATAATTCTGTAGTTACATGCTGCAACTCCAGTGGTCCCTTTGCTTTGGTTTTCTAGTTTTCTGTACTGAAAGGGTACCACTTAAAATAGCCCTTTATCATTAGTTAGTTTAAGAGCCTCTAATTGCTGGAAATCAAGGATGCGCATAATACGGAAGTACTCATTTGGCTGATCTCTGATTCATAGGGGAAGTCTGACATTGATTGCTCCCCTTGTAGAATAGATTAATATCAAGATGATCATAGGAGTTATTGGAATTGAGAGGTAAAGCTTTATTTGAAGATGTTTAGTGCAGTAATTCTTTAACATTGTTGTGTGTGAGAGTTACCAGGGGAGCCACAGATTCCTAAATACCCCCGAAAGAAAGTCAGTTTTTGCAGTATGCAAGCAAATGGACATATGTACCAGTCATTTTGAAACAAGTCACAGGGACTATATCACTCAGCCAGTGAGGCCTTTAGGCGAGAAGTCCTTCTCCTGACTTTTCTCCATCTGCTCACGTGCTACTTTCCCTTTGAGTTCAGTGGACCTGATGAAACATCTGAAGGGAATCAATTCCTTTGTGACCTTGCCTGCTGGTCTCCCACCTCCTCCTGTACCTTCAGCCTCCTTACTGGCTCTTTTCCTCAGCATATACACAGAGTTCCTTATATATTTAAAATAAAGCAAACATTATCCACCCTCACCTTCAAATTTATCATCCTAACTTTACTCCTGTTAGCAGCCAAGTTTCTAGAATTCGTCAGCACTTACAATTCAGCATGAAGTCGTTTCCTATCCTACTTGATTAAAGTTTCTTTGGATAAAGTTACCTATGACATCCGGAGAGCTAAATATGTATGCTCTCATATTGCATGACTTCTCTATGTTGTTTGAGAATGATAAAGATGAGCAACAGTCATTGATATTCTGTATCAGGTCCCGAACCATATGTATCTCATTTAATTCTTGCCAATTTCCCGTAAGATAGAAACTGTTAATAACTTGCTTTAAGAAGAAAACTGAGCCTATAATTAATTTGCCCAAAGTTACAGAGCTAGTGATCTGAACTCAGACCACGAGGCACAAAACTCCACGTTCTTCATCTTGCGTTCTGCCGATCTCCTGTTTGAAACTCCTCTTTCATCCTAACATAGTAATCTTATGGGTTTCTTCTTATTTCTCTGGCTTTTTCTTTTCAGGTGCCTTTGCAGGCTCTTTTCCCTCCTCTAACTTTTAAATGCTAGTGCCTTCTAGGTCTCTGTATTTGACTCCTTTTCTTTATATGCTCTTCCTGAGTGACTTTACCCAAACTCATGGTTTTGTCCAGCGTTTACATACTAATCATTTCCAAATCTGTAATTCAAGACCTCTGTTCCACTCTATAATTCAAATGATCCTTTGAAAATTCAAATTTTGTCACTTTATGCCTCACCCTGAAATTTGTCAATGCCTCTTCATAGGTTTCATTATAAAATTCAAACTACTTAGCAAATCACAAAAACACCTTACATGATCTGGCTCCTACTCACTGTTATAGCCTCATCTCTTGTCTCCCCTCCCCCCTCTCTAGATAGTCTACAGAATTTGAACACCTCATACTGTTTCATATCTCTGATTTTAGGTTCACAATGTCTTCCTTTGCCTGGAAGACCTTAACTCTTTTGTATCCTCTTCATCTGCCTTCCTCCTCTTCTAGAGACTTGAAAGAAAGATTAATTTGAGAGAGATTAGGAATGAATAAGCAACAGTTCTTAGTGATAAGACTAAGTCAAAAGAGAGGAAAAAAGAAGTCAAAGAAGAGGGATTTTGAGCCTGATAGCCAGAAGAATAGTGGTTGCATTAATCTGTTTGGAATGGTGAGACACTAATTTGGAGGAAAAGATGGTTTTGGGGTTTTTTCGTTTTGTTTGTTTTATTTTGTTTGTTTTTTGGCCACACATCTTGCGGGATCTCAGTTCCCTGGCCAGGGATTGAACCTGGGCCATGGCAGTGAAAGCCTAGAATCCAAACCACTAGGTCACCGGAGAACTCCCTAAATGTATTGAGTTTGATACAAGAGGATGGTATGTACCCAGGCAGAAAAATACAGTACATAGTTAACTTTAAAAATCTAGAATTTGGGACAAGGTTTTCTCAAGGCTGGGGATAGCTTTAGGAATAATCTGCCCTAAATTGATTAAGTGAAGTCTTGGCAGTGGATGCGTTCTCCAATAAAAACAGGATATAGAGAACACTACTAACTGTGTGAGAGTAGATGGAGATTATGTGAGTTAAAATTAATTTTGACGTTGAGCAGCATTGATTAAAGTTAAAAGAGATGATGTGATGTACATTAATATTCAATTTGAATAATTTATCCAAAGTGAGATTATCATTATTTGTCTGTAAGCCAGAATACCTTTATCTTCTCATGTAAAAAGGGCTCCATTGCTTTTGCACATTAATCATTTTTATTTATGACAGTTGCTCAAGAGTACTGTATAGTTAATTAAAATAAAAATTAGATATGAAAACTACACCTTGAGAAACATATCTGTATAGAGTTAGTTGGATTGCCACAGAATTAGGGAGCACCCCAAACCATGTGGTTTGAAATTGGGTTCATGAGTTCTTAGGTCATGTCATTATTTAAATTACAAGCAGTAATCTAATTTAGGTGTCACAATTATCTTAGATAAAATAAAAATGGCTTAATGAATAGTAATATTCAACATGAATAGCTCTTGTATCACTGCTTAGTATTTTTAGATTCAGGTTTTAGATTTATTAAATTTTGTTGTTTAGGTATAAAAAGTAGATGTTTCACACAACATGTCAATTTTTAAAATATTTCAAAATGGAAACTGGTACATCAAAATCACTTTTAGAACAGAGCAGTTTGAGGAGAACTTTGTCTCCAAATATCAAGTTGAAATTATTCTTGTAATTAGTGGACCATGCATAGGTTTATTATGCTTCACCTGTGACTTGTGAAGTTATTTGGTCTTACTCTTTCCATCTATTTTATCTAGAGTCAGAGTCGATTTGTCCGCATTAATACAGAATGACACCTACTACTTTATTTTACTACAGTATAAATTTACCCTCAAATTTTTAGATTTGATAGACTTGTATAGATTTTTTGTAAGAAAGGACGCGAGAAGACGGCAAACACCACCTTCTCCCCTAGTATTCAACTTAGTGTGAATGTTTGCCAATAGGTATTGTTTGTTGCCTTCTGCCACCTCTAATAGCTGGCTTCCTGCTTCTTGGATCACAACTGTAGAAGCGTTGCCTGATCTTGAGAATGCTACGTGGTGGAAAATCAGGAAAATAGCAAGAGCCTCTTAAACAGACTGTCACTGTTTGTCCTGCTTGTGTTACTTACTTCACTTCTGAGTTGAGCGAGCTTTGGTCAACTTTTCTGGACCATCTAACGTTACATCCCAAACAGTATATGATAAAGGCACCTCAGTGCAAATTGCTTTGTCAATTAAAACGTGAAGTAAGAGGTTTGTTTAAAAAACAAAAGAAAACAAAACAAAAAACAGCTTGATGTCTGAAAAGACGAGATAAATTTACTCAGAATGTCCCCTCTCTTATGAGATCCACTTTAATGGTCTGAAAGCATTATCCTAAAATTGTCAGAACTATAATAAGGGGACTTTGTTCCATTTTCTTTGAAATCTGTACCCAGGTTGTATTAGTTTTCTGTTGTTGTATAACAAATTACCATAAGGTTAATAGCTTCAGACAACACATTTATTTTCTTACAGTTCCTGTGGGTCAGGAGGCGAGGTACAGGTTAACTGGGTCTTCTGCTCAGGGTCACACCAGAGTGAATCTCATCTGAGGCTCGGGGGGTTCTTCTTCTAAGCCCACTAGTTGTTTAGCAGGACTGAACTCCTTGCAGCTGTAAGTCTCAATTTATCATTTTCTTGCTGGGTGTCAGCTGGGGTCTGCTCTCAGCTCAACAATGTTACCATGAGGTCCTAGCCATGTGATCCCCTCCTTTGGCAGTTGACAGCATGGTTGTTTGCTTCATCGAGGCCAGCAGGAGAAATCTCCCTGTCTTTGAACCCCTTTCCATCCTGCTCCAACAGAGTCTTCTATATCATAACCTAATTAAGTGGGCCTCTATCACTTGATATTTATTGGTCCCCCCCATCTGCAAGGAAAGAAGACTGTACAGGCATACCAAGGGGGGCAGGAACGTGGGGGCCATACCAGAATTCTGCCCACCATCGTCTTCCCTCTGGCCCTCAGGTGTTCATGCCCTCTGACCCCATACACGCACACACAAGCAAAATACATCCCCTCCCACGGTTCCCAGGATTCTCATCCCATTAAAGCATCAGCTCAAAGTCCAAAGGTGCATCTAAATTAGGGGTAGATGAGGCTCCTATATGTCGCTTATCTGTGAACCTGTAAAACTAAAGAGACAGTCCCAACATTCCCCACATAAAATGGTGGGACAAGCATGGGATAATGATTGTAGACATTCTGGTTCAAAAAGGAGAAGGGCAGTTCATTGCAGCACTATTTACAATAGCCAGGACATGGATGCAATCTAAATGTCCATCAACAGACAAATGGATAAAGAAAATGGGGTGCATATATACAATGGAATGTTACTCAGTCATAAAAAGGAACGAAATTGGGTCATTTGTAGAGACGTGGATGGACCTAGAGACTGTCATACAGAGTGAAGTAAGTCAGAAAGAGAAAAACAAATATCATATACTAATGCATATATGTGGAATCGAGGAAAATGGTACAGATGAACCAGTTTGCAAGGCAAAAACAGACACAGATGTAGAGAACAAACATATGGATACGGGGGGCCGGGGCGGGGAGCAGTGGGATGGGGTGGTGGAGGGATGAATGGGGAGATTGGGATTGACATATATACACTAATATGTATAAAATAGATAACTAATAAGAAAAAATGAAAAAAAAAGGCCAAATGGAAAGTCAAAAAGGAGTCACTTGGTCCATAACAGTTCTGAGATTCAGATTGGCAGACGCCAGTTGGAGTTTTTTGGGTTAGTCTTCAAAGGCTGGCAATAATCCTTCATGGCTCTCAACTCTGCCTTCTGAGTCTCGATTTTGCCTTCTGAATCCTTCTTCCTTTTTCTAGAATGGTAGCACATATTTGTAGCTGAGTGGTTTTAACCAGCCTGATTCCTTACTGTAGAATTGAGGGTGTATCCAACAGCCTCCTTTCCATTTTATATTCTTTCTCTTATAGTCCAACCTGGCAGTTTTTATGCTGAAGCAATTTTCTTAGGAACTCTGGATTTTATGTGGAGTTCACAAGAATTCAATACATTAGACAAAAGTACACCTGCAATTTTTTTTTTCTAAATAATTCTTTTTCTGTCTTTGCCTCCTGGTGAGATAGCTAAGGGACAACTCTAAAGCTTACCAGAGAGCCTTAAAATCTTGAAAGGGCCCTTTATGCGATTGAATCCTCTGACCTTTTGATTTTTCTGAAATTTTAGCAGAAGGTCATTTTTTTTTTGTATGTTGTATTTTTGGCAACCATTTCTGATTTTTAGCATCTCTTCCTATCTGGAGAGGCTGGGCATTTTCAGAGTCGTCTAGTCCTTATTCCTTCTTCTTTAACAGGACTTGCCTCAATTATTTCTCCTTGCGTTTTTCTGTAAAGAGCAAGAGTAAACCAGAGAGCACATTTAAACTTCACTTGGAAATCTTCCTATATGTCCTGTTTTGCCATGTGTAAGTTCTGCTTTCCATATAACTTCAGGACACAACGTCACCAAGCTTTTTTCCAGTGTTTAACAAGGATTCCCCTTCTTCCAATTTCCAATAACACGTTCCTTGTTCCCTTCTGAGCCCTCACCAACAGTATTGAAAGTCCAGGTGTCTATTAAAAATCTGTTCAAGGCAAGTTAGGTTTTCTCAGAATTCTCCCAGCTTTTGCTCACTATCCAGTTCCAAAGCTGCTTCCACATGTTTAGTTATGGTTATAGCAGGTAAGTTTCAGTTACCACAAATTTAGCACCTTAAAGCAACACACATTTATTATCTTGTACTTCTTGTTTGTCAGGATTCTGGGTACAGATGATCTGGTTCCACTTTTCAGGATTTCCCAGGCTAAAATCAGGGTGTCAACTGGGAATATGATATCATCTGGGGCTCAGAGTCCTATGCCACGTTCACTGGTTGTTGGTAGAACGTGCCTCGTGGTTGTAGGACCATTTGCCTGCTGGTAGTTGGTGTACATCAGCTCCTAGGGGCCACCCTCACATCCTTATCATGAATCCCTCTACATAGGCAGTTCACAACATGAAAGGAATGTTGAGGGTAATCTCAGAATTCTACTGAGCACATTAATTTATTACAATATGAAAGAGAAATAGGATTTTTTTCTTAGACTTTTGTGCTTTATACATATTTGTTTCCTTTAGTGTCTGCTTACTCTGAGACATTTTAAGTCTACATTTCTTGAAAAAGACCAACTAGTAAGTATTCTAAAGCAACGATCTTAACAGAAGTCAGTGGGTGGGGAGGAGGGGTGATGTAGAAAGACAATACTCGAAACCAAAATTCTATCAATACCATTACATTGTTTTCTGTTGGTACCTCCCAGTTGGTGAGGAAAAATATAACACATGTGAAATTAGGTGTTTTCTCCTCCATTTACTTTTCCCTTAAGTTTAAATGATACAGAGAAAGATTAAAGAATTCCAGAATTTTTCTTCGGGTTTTTTGAAGTTGTCCTTTGAAAAGCAGGGAATAGGCATATATGATTTCAATTTAGATAAGTAGTTGACCTGAGCCAGAGGCCCAGAAAGGCGATTTAGACTTGTGTTTGTTTTAGTTTCTCTCCTCACACTGGGAAAGTATAATGGAAAAGTTGACAAATATTAACCATTGCTCCAACTTCAATAAATATATTTGGACACATGCTATTCTCTACCTTGAGGCAACGTTCAATGAAAACTTCACTGACTTTTATCTTCTGCTCCTTAAAATCCCAATGCTTTCGTAGGCTTTTCTAATTATACTATGCAATAATATTTTTTCTCTACTATTTATCCATATCTACCCTCCTAATGGAAAAGAAATATTAATGTATTTGTTTTAATTAGGGAGATTAGCTTTTAGTCTTCAAGAGCTCTAATAGTGCTTTTCTTTCTGCTTTGTATACATCTGTCTTGGTGTTGACCGTTTTGGATCAACAGATAAAAAATAGAAATAATTATTTCACATTATTTAAAATGTCCTGTAATTATTGTAATTGTTTCAGGTTTAAATGCTTTAGGAAATTAGAAGTTGAGAGAAAAACAAGAGATGGCTGTCTTGAATAATGGTTTTTAAAAAAATGATTATGTTATCAAGCCACACATTCTAACTTCAGTAACATAAGTTACATGGCATCTTAGACATGCTTTGGCTGTTTAAGGAGGGAAGATCTCAGACCTTAGCCATGGATTTTGATTTCTTTAACTTACAGATTTTATTTTAATGAGAGAAATTAACTTTTAGAAAACTTTTTTTCTTTTTAAAGCATGTGTTACCTGATGTTGGGGCTTCACAGGACAATGAAAAGTAATGCTGTCCTGGCTTTGATCAGGTTTGGTTTGTTTGTTTTCTCTTTTTAACAGCTTTATTGAGGAATAATTGACATATAATAAACTGTACATATTCTGTACAATTTGATGAATTTTGACATATGTATGCATCTGTGAACCATCATCACAATCAAGATAACAAAGGTATCAATCATCCTCAAATGTTTTCTCATGCCCCCTTGTAATCACTCCCGTCTGCCTCTCCATAGGGCAATGCCATCCTCAGGCAGCTGAGCTTTTTTTTTTTTTTAATAAATTTTATTGTATTTTTTAAAAAATTTTTTGGCTGTGTTGGGTCTTTGTTGCTCTGCGCGGGCTTTCTCTAGTTGTGGCAAGCGGGGGTTACTCTTCTTTGCGGTGCACGGGATTCTCATTGCGGTGGCTTCTCTTGTTGCAGAGCACGGGCTCTAGGCACAAGGGCTTCAATAGTTGCAACACGTGGGCTCAGTAGTTGTGGGTTGAGGGCTCTAGAGTGCAAGCTCAGTAGTTGTGGTGCATGGGCTTAGTTGCTCCTCAGCATGTGGGATCTTCCCGGACCAGGGCTCAAACCCATGTCTCCTGCATTGGCAGGCAGATTCTTAACCACTGCACCACCAGGGAAGTCCCTGAGCTATATTTTGTAACTGTAGTTGGCATTTTTTGTAATTTCTTACAAATGTATTCATAAAGAGTGTACTCCCTCCTTTCTCTTTCTCTCTTTTTTTTGGTCTAGCTTCCTTTGCTCAGTATAATTATTTTGAGATTCATATTGTTGTATGTATCAATCATCGTTCATTTCTTTTATTGCTTATTAATATTCCATTGTGAGAATATACTAAAATCAGTTTATCCATTCACTTGTTGATAGACATTTGCTGTTTCCAGTTTTTGGATGTTACAAATAAAGCTGTTACGAACATTTGTATGTTAGTTGTTTTTTTTTTTAGTTTTTTTTGTTTTTTAAAGAAATGGAAACTTTCATTCCAGCCAAATTTGAGGATTGTAACCTGGGAGGAACATCTCAGAAAGCTCTGAGAACTGTCCCCTGTATAAGTCTTTGTGTAGATATAAGCTTTAATTTCTTTTGGGTAAATACTTAGGAGTGGAATGGCTACATCTTATGGTATGCTTATATTCACTTTTTATGAAACTGTCAGTTTTCCAAAGGGTACCATTTTACATTCCCACTAGTAATGTATGAGAGTTCAGTTCCTCCACATCCTTGAGTACACTTAGTATGGTCAGTCTTTTTCATTTTAGTAATTCTGATAACTATGTGGCAATATCGTTTTAATTTTAATTTTCCTAATGACTGTTGAAGTTGAGCATCTTTTCATGTGCCCATTTGCTATCCATGTATTTTCTTTAATGAAATACCTATTCAAATCTTTTTCCATTTGATAAAAAAAATTTGCATTGTTTGTTTTCCTGTTATTGAGTTTTGACAGTTCTTTATACATTCTGGATATAAATCCTTTATCAGTTATGTGATCTGTAAATATTTTCCTTTAATTTGTGGCTTTTCTTTTTATTCTTTAAACAGTTATTTTCAAAGAGCAGAGGTTTTAATTTTGATGAAGTCTCATTTTTTTATTCTATGGTTCACACATTTGATGTTGTATCTAAGAAAAATTTGTCTGATCCAGAATTACAATGATTTTCTCCTAACTTAAAAAAAAATGGAATCATATATATGGACTCTGAAAAAACAGTACTGATGAACCTAGTGGCAGGGCAAGAATGAAGACGTAGATGTGTAGAGAACGAACGAACTTGAAGACACGGTGGGAAGGGGAAGCTGGGAATCAAGTGAGAGAGTAGCACTGACATATACACACTACCAAATGTAAAGTAGATAGCTAGTAGAAAGCTGCTGCCTAGCTCAGGGAGATCAGCTCGATGATTGGTGATGACCTAGAGGGGTGGGACAGGCAGGGTGGGAGGGAGGCTCAAGAGGAAGGGGATGTGGTGATATATGTATGAATATAGCTGATTCACTTTGTTGTACAGTGGAAACTGGCACAGCATTGTAAAGCAATTATACTCCAATAAAGATATGAAGAAAAAAAACAATGGTGTCCAAGATATTCCTGTATATAGAAAAGCTTACTGAAAATTATTTTTAAGTGAATATTCTTGTTACAGATTCTAAAATCTAGTTCTTAACTTTCTAAGGTCAATTATTTTATTTTACTTGTAGAAAAGATTAATAGTCACTTTTAAGATACCTTTTGATTATACAGTCCCATTTTCAATCTTTATTTATTAAAATTCCTTAACTGTTTTATTGTTACTTTTTTTTTTTTTTTTTTTTTCTGGGCACACGGGCTTCGTTGCTCCGCGGCATGTGGGATCTTCCTGGAGCTGGGATCGAACCCGTGACCTCTGCATTGGCAGGCGGATTCTTAACCACTGTGCCACCTAGGAAGACCCTCTTAACGGTTTTAAAACACACTCATACAATCAAAGTTGACCTCTCCAAGCTTCCACTCACTGCAGGAGGCACGGGTTCAGTCCCTGGTTGGGGAACTAAGATCTCCCTGTGCAGCGCAGCTCCCCCCCCCAAAAAAAACCAACTTCCTGAGTACTTAAACACGTGTCTCTAGTGAATGAAAACTTATAAGTATGCTGACACTTAAGTACACTTATATGTTCCGGTGGTATTTTATATAAGCCTGAACTCCTTTTCTCAATTACATTATTTAAATTGGACTCACAAGGCAAATCTGTTATTGTGACCAACCTATTTGTCTTAAACATTATAAACAGATAAAATACCAAATATGTACAGATTATTTAATTTAAAAAGGATACTAATATATGGGCTTGCTTCTCTTTAACTTTTATAAAATTAATTGTAAATCTTCGTGGGTTAAAGAAAGATGCTTGTAACTTTGGGATTGCTTTCTCAACTCACTATGATTTCTTTTATTTATTTATTTATTTATATTTATCTTTTATTTATGGCTGTGTCAGGTTTTAGTTGCTGCTAGTGGGCTTCTCTCTAGATGTGGCTCTGGCTCCAGAGTGCGTGGGCTCCATAGTAGTTGCGGCGCACAGGCTTAGTTGTCCCACAGCATGTGGGATTTTATTTCCCCAACCAGGGATTAAACCCATGTCCCCTGCATTGGAAGGCGAATTCTTAACCAGTGGACCACCAGGGAAGTCCCTCAACTCACTATGATTTTTTAATGACCAAAGAAGTCTTCAGCCAGGATGATGAGCATGTCTTTGCCCCAGGCTAGTGGTGCACACAGAGCTCTATTTTATAGTTGCTTTGTTCTTGAAGTAGGGTACTCATATAGTCCTATTCCTTTAGACTCTATTTAAACATTCCTAATTCTTTAGTCTACCTCTAGATGGGTTGTCATATCACTTGATTGGATTCAGTTAATCTGTTTACAATTTCATTCTTTTTGGAATCATGTGCTTCCTATTTGCGAGTGCCACAAATCCTTCAGGATTAAAATGACATCTGTTAGAATCCTCTTGTGGCTTTATCTGACTCTGGGCACAGTTTTAAGGTCATGGACAATAATACCTATGTTAACCAAAAACATAATAATGATTCTGGTTATGTAATATAATTATTCTTATTTGAAAGTCTTTCAAAAACGTAATTATCATGTAGCCTACCACCGTCAAGGAGATAAAAGTGAATAATATGGTTATGGTTATGTTTATTGTAAAGCAGGACCTTTTTTTTAATAAAATTTTTTTTTAATTTATTTATTTTTGGCTGTGTTGGGTCTTTGGTGCTGTGCGCGAGCTTTCTCTAGTTGCAGAGAGTGGGGGCTACTCTTCCCTGTGGTGTGCGGGCAGGCTTCTCATTGTGATGGCTTCTCTTGTTGTGCAGCATAGGCTCTAGGTGTGCACACTTCAGTAGCTGTAGAACACAGGCTCAGTAGTTGTGGTGCATGGACTTAGTTACTCCGCAGCATGTGGAATCTTCCCCAACCAGGGCTCAAACCCATGTCCCCTGCATTGGCAGGCAGATTCTTAACCACTGCGCCACCAGGGAAGCCCAGAGCAGGACCTTTTTGATAGTAGAATAATGCCAGTCATGTATCTGCATCCCAGGTTATCTGGTGCTATGTCTAAAGGAAACAATTGAAGTCGTAAACTCTTTGAAATTTTCATAACTGTTCCCTCATCTGTTGGTTGACTTCAAGCTTTTAAATTGTTTTCTCCGCTTCCTTTTTGTTGAATCCTTCTTCCACTTTTGCATTTCTTTTTTTCCCTCTCTTTCCTTTCAGAGCTACTGATCTGGAGCCCTATAGTAAATGTGAATAAAAATAACAGAGAGAGATGAAGATGATAGGTAATTGCCAAACTCGGTGATGGTAGACAATTTATAAGCTGCAGTCATGTTGTTGTTTATTTACTTGAATTTCAGAAAGCTGCTTTAACATTACATTGTCTTTAGATTGGGTGATTAGAGGGTTAAGGCAGTTTTAAAAAATCTTAAACCTCTTTTCTAGCAAAGTTATACATTTAAAATGTCTAATCTCTTCTGTTAGCCAGACAATACTGCTTTTAAAAACAGATGTTCCTTCTATGTTTTGGTGGTCTAACAGGTTTCAGCCAGAGATGCATAGAGATCCTGCACTAAATAGGCAAAAAATATTTTACATAAAAATTAAAAGAGGATGAATAACATATAAATCAGACCTGACTGAATCAAGCAATAAAGGTGTAATTGGTAATCTTTATAGAAAGAACAATCACGTGCTGAAAAAATTCTGTTGTCTTGAAGTTACTTTTACTCTTTCATTTTCTTATTTATAGGAAAAAATTATTTTAGAAACCAGCCTCTTTAAAGATAAGTAAAAACCAGTATCTTAAGATTTAACAGTGTGTGTGTGAATGTAGCATTTGCTTTATAACAGATAATCATAAGCATCTTATTTTGCCCATCACTTTTCTTTCTGCCCTCCTTCCTTCCCTCCCCCTTTCCCTCCCTCCTTCCTCTCTTTCCCTTTTTCCTTCTTCCTCCTTCCTGTGGGGAAGTTATTCTCTTGCCTCTATAAGAAAACTCAAGTCCATAATGGTCTGCTTATTCTTGGATAATAATAACTACAGTCACTTATGTTGAAAAGGCAATGTCAATTCCATAATTAAAAGTGCCTGTCAATATATTAAGCAACATTTGTCTTCATTCAAAACTAAACTGATTCCCTCCCCCGGCTAGGATTGACAGTAAGTAGGAGGCAGTGTGGTTGGCCTTTTTTTTGTTGCTTATCCCCTCATCCATTTGCAAGTTGCCGTATTTGACTCCATCAGGATTTAAACTGGGGGCGGGAAGAGAGGTAGAGAAGCAAACTATTTTTTTACCTGACTCTTGTTATAAAATGACTTCACAGTCTTTGAACTTGTTATACGCTTAAGACTGACACTTTCTTTTGTGTGTACTTTTATGGGTTCTTCAGAGTCCTTTTCTGGAACTGTACTTCCTGTGACACTTCAAAAAATTTTTTCTCCGAGTAGCCAATGCCTAATTATTCTTCCTTCTCCTCCTCTTCTCCCTCTCACCTCATACTTCCTCTTCTTCCCCCTCCACCTCTGCTCGCTTCCTCCTCCTTCTGGTTAGTACTCTGGGAACCTCAGGTGGTACTCCGGGTAGAATTTTTTTTAACAGCTTTATTGAGATGTACTTGACATACCATAAAATGCCCTGTTTTAAAACATACCTTCAGAGTTTCGCAACCATTACCACAATCTAAATCTGGAGATATTTTCATCTTCTGGGTAGAATTTCATTAACTCGAGGCTGTGTGGCCCTGCTCCTTGTCAGCCTTCCCCTCTGCCCCCGCCCAACCAATGGAAGGAGGAGTAGCTAGCTCCCAATAGGCATGCTTCCTCACTCCAGCTCTCTTCTGTGCCTCTCCTCCCTCTGGCTGCCACCTCAGAGTGATTGCCAAAGCCCTTAGATCCCTAAAGTATCAGGCACCAGTCTGTGGTGTCCTCCCTAACTCCAGGGAACACATACCAAGCACTCTAAGGCACCTTCCCACACCCCTCCCACTTAGAAGGAGGCATGAAAGTCAGTGCAACTGTCTTCAAAGAAATGCTCCTTATGCAATTCCCTCCCTACTCTTTATACCCTGTCTGTAGGCTTTAGAGCTACCTAACCGGTTCTCATCTCATTCATATTACTTTGGAAATTTGCTAAGAGTTGTCTTTCCCACAAGTCACGTTGGTATCTGATTGCTAATAGTTATCTTCTGTTGGAACTTCCAATTTAATTTAGTGTTTTATGTAGAAGATCACTCAGATATCTTTTAGAAAGGAATGAAGCTTCTATTTTTTTAAATGTAATAACTGTGCTATTACTGTGCTATCATAAAATAAAGTACATGAGGAACTTAGAGAATTGGGGGGTCTGAATAAATAATCCCTTCTTGTGCAAGCTAAATAAGAACTCCTTTGGCTTTTTCAAAGCAATATCTTAATATCTTTTTAACTTTTAACTACCGCGTCATACATTTAAGTAGACACCCCTCAAGGCAGACTCTAAGAATAAAATGCTATAGTAAACATTTGAGAAGGAAAGTAACAGGACAAGGCAGGCCTCATTTGTAGAGCTGTAGTTTTTTTTTTTTTTTCCATGTGGGTTAAAGTATCATAAATGTAAATTAAAGGAAAATATTAGCTTTTCTTTTAAATATTGTTAGCTGACTAACCAAAGTCAAGTTTTATCTGAAAGAGATGTTTTTATAGGTTAGTTTTACAATTTAATGAAGTTTATAATTACAGAAAATAAGTATTTAACGTTTTCTACTCCTTTTAGTTTCTTTTCCAAACTCACTGCTTCTGCCTGTCAATAGATATACATTATTCTTAGTTTGGTTAGTGTAGAAATCTCAGTGGTCAGTACAAAGAGCAATTTTCTTTTCAAGCAGGATCAATTAGGAAAATTTATATAGAAAGATTTTGACTATTTGCATTTTCCTCTTCCAAAATGTAAATATGGTTATTGAGTCCCACAGAGAATCTTAACTTTTATCAGTATATCACCTAGTTAATTAAATGCTTTAAAAACAAATTGACCCTCAGAAATGTCACCACAGAGGCACCTTTCTGATTTTTTATTAATTCAACTTCAATAGCGTCTTAGATTACAAAGCATGTTTATAGGCATAACCTCTTTCTTTGTTGTAGCCATCTCAAAATGGCATTATTGTTACTATTATTATTATTCCCATGTCACAGATGGGAAACTAAAATTTAGATGTAAAATGACTTTCCCTGGGGCAAATGGTAAGTTGGCAGCAAAGCTGGGTCTAGAAATAGTTAATTTCATTCAGTGTAAAATTTATAGTTACAGTGTATGTATTAGAAATGTAAAAATCAATTAGTGAATGGAAAAAAATGTGTTCCATCTTATTCCCAACTTCTTCCACCATGGCTGTGGGGCCTTCTCTCTATTCTTTTTACCTAGGTGAATAGAATGAAATCTGGAACTTCAGTCTGGCTGCTTGGATTTAATTATGTGCACTTTGGTGTCTCTGGGACCCTGAGTACTCTGTCTTCTCCCATGAAGTAGTCACCACCGCTATGGCTATTCACCAGTTCTGTCTCTGAAGTTGACCCTATTGGGCTAGGGCAAGTGGTTGTTTTGAGAGTTCTTTTCCTCCTTTACCCACTATTACTTTAAGCTGTAGGACTATATTATATTTATACTGAAGACCATATTGAAAACTTAAGTGGACAGCGACCTCATAGTCTCATTGCTGATGTAGAACTTTCACTACTGCAAATGCAGTAAAGTGGCTGATGTGTAGTTACCTTTGTTTCTTAGGTAATATGCATGTGACACTAGCTGAGGCCCTGGAGGTTCGGGGTGGACCACTGCAGGAGGAAGAAATATGGGCTGTATTAAATCAAAGTGCCGAAAGTCTCCAAGAATTATTCAGAAAAGGTAAGTCTCTGTGTATGTGTGTGTGTGTGTGTGTGTGTAGGGTAGCTGAAAAGCAGCTAGGGTGGCAGACTATAGAAAGGAATGCTTTCTCTTATCTCTCTTAGGCTGAAAAAGCTCAGATCTTGTCTACCTTCATTGGAGCGTCTTCTGTGTCTGATATTGTGCTAGGCACTGAAAATATAATGGTGATCAAAAGCAAAAACGTTCCTTGTCTTTCTGGAGCTTACAGTCCAGTGTAGAAAATAGCTATTAATAAAATATTTATATAAACAAATGTAAAAAATGCAGTCACGGCAAGGGCTACCAGGGAGGGGAACCAGTTAACTCTATGAGAACCCATAGTAGGAGGATTTGATCTGGTGAAGAGGAAAGAAAAGAAGGCTTCCTTGTTACCCATGAGCTAAGACTTGAAAGAAGAAGAGAAGTTAACCAGGTAAGAAGGAGGGAAAAGCATTCCTGGCAGAGAGAATTATTTGTGCATCCCTGGGATAATGCAAACGGAATAACTAGTCTGATGCTTCGCTGCAGAGGTGGTTACCTGGTCCAAATGCTTGTGTGGCATTTTGGAGCTAGAAAAGTTAGAGAATCAGTCACCCTTGGGTTGTCCAAAAACACGTGATATCATACTGAAAAGCTCCACATGAAGATGGTGTTTGCCATTCACACCACGTGTCCAACACCTATTTAGAGTAGTACATAAAGAAACTAAGCTTCGTCTAAAGGAAGAATTAAACTTTAAAACTGATTTGAATTAAGCACAATAAACATGACAGAGATAGGGGAGGATTTGATGGTCGTAAGAGTTCTCAAAGTGTGTCCTGGGGGAGTAGCACCAGTAGCACCTGAAACCTTCTTAGAAATGCAGATACTAAAAAAAAAAAAAAAAAGGAATGCGGATACTTAGGCCCACCCTAGACCCACTGACTAAGAAACCCTGGGGTGGAGCCCAGCAATTTGTGTTTTAGCAAGTCTTTAAGGATATTCTGGTGCATGTTGAAGTTTGAGAACCATTATACAATTGAATTGCTGAAGTCCCAGCAGCCATGGGAACCTTTTGGAAGGTGTAGAGGTGACCACTGACTGAGTAAGGAAAGTCTAGAACACAGGGGAAGAGTGGGGATAGATGGTAGTGCTTTTGTGTTGCTGTTTTCTAACCCAGAGGCAGGAACTTAAAATAGTGTTAGGACCCACCCAGTTCTTCTATGACCTAGATAGTTGAAGATCTTTGATTAGAGTTAGGATTAATTTAAAGAAAATGTATTCATTTTATCTAATTCCACTTACCTAAAATCTAGTTATTTTTCAGTATACTTTGTTGTTTTGTTTGCTTCATTTTAATTTTTCAGAGAATTTTCAGTAAGTATAGACACTCTGGAATACAGAGCCGGTAACCATGCTGCAAAGGTGTTGTTGAAGGAAGGATATGCTGGTGGCATTATTACTCAGTTAATTACAACAGCCAATTAATATTTAAAAAGCATCTCCTCCTTGTGAGGTATTGTGTGGAAGATGCCAATAAGTAGAAGGTGTCACTGTTGCTTGCCCTTAAGGGATATACTCAGATCAGTCAGATGAATGTGAAAAGTTTACTACTTCAAAACAGTGTGCCAGGTGTGTGATAGAGACAGTAAGTGCTAGGGATGTTCAGAGGAAGAAGAGATAATACCTTTTTTTATTATACTAATAGTGAGATCACTGCCCTGGCCATGACTCATAGAGTATAAAGCATCTCACACACTATTTGAGTACCTAAGGGTTTTCCTTCTTTCAGATGTAATGTTAATAGAGATCCAATGTCTGAATGTTAAGTCCTTGTCATTGAAATGCAATTATTGCATAACATATTGGCAGTTTTACTAATAAAGAGATTTACTGAATGTGTAAACGCTGCCCAGTGGGAGCTGGTTACCATAAGGCCTTCAGTCCAATTCACAAACTAACATCAGTAATATAGAGAAATTTGGCTTCTTTGGCAGTCTGGAGATTACCAACTATTGTGATTGCCAATTGGAAATTTCTGTTTATTTGGAGGAAACTCATGTTTATTTGATTTAGTTTATCTGAAATCTGTGGTTTTTCATTCCTTTTATTTGATAGCACAATGTCTTTTTGCCACAAGTTCTTCTGACTATTTTAACAAATTGAAATAAAATAACTATTTTGTTTGCTTATTTTGTGGATGAATGGTGTTGGTCTTGGTTCTTTGGTTTTATGAATAACACTGCAAGTGTTATGGGGAAAAAAGCAGGTAAAATACAGTGGTCTCCAAGAAGTTTGTTTTTTCTGAAATATGTTTTCCTCTCCTGATTTTCTTTGTCCTTCTGTGTTTGTTATAAAAATCTTTTAGTTCTTACGGGTGGTTTTTTTTTTCCTTATCTTCTTGAACTTATATGTTGTTCCTGTGTCTTTTTCAGTGAAAATTGACATTCCTATAAATAGAAGGCTGGAAATAAGTGTTTCTACTGAGGGATTATTGAACACAGGTCAAGAAAGTTATCTATTTCTTAATCTTTTTGAGCCTCCTAGTAATTTAAGTCCTTTTTAAAAACAAAATTGTTGTGGTTAGTATTCATAGAATAATGGTATCTAAGCATGACTTTGTTGAAAGACATCATATTCAAATGAATTTCTCTTCAGGGAAGAAAAAATGTGAAAGTTTAAAAGAAAAAGTGTGATTCCAAACATTTAGATGATGGCAATGATGATACGTGATTTTCCTTTTGTTATAAGTTCCTTAGTATTAGTGTCTTGTGAATATTAATATGATGACTTTTTAGAATTTTTTTATCGTGGCCTTGCACGTGGTCTATTTTTGTAATATTCTGTGGGAATTTGAAAAGAATATGTTTTTTTCTATTTCTAAGGTGTAACTTAAGCTTGTTAATGTTTGTACTTTAAAGTTTTTTTCTATATTTTTATTACTTTATGTACTTGCTCTGTCAAATTCGTAGGGATAGTTTAAATTTTTCACTGTAATGATATTTTTGTCTGTCTTCTTACTACTGTCATGTGTTTGTGCTAGTTTATGATACGTATAACAGTTAATGACTAATTTAAATGGACTGGATCTTTTACTACCATAAAATAAGCCCTCTTCCCCCTTTTTATTACTCATTGCCTTAAATTCTGTCCCTCTGCTCTTAATATTGCCACCTCTGCTTCCTTGCCATTTACCTAGTATTTTTTATCCTTCCTTAATTTTCAGATCATCTGTATTGTAATTTAGATATCTCTTGTAAATAGTAGGTAGCTGGATTTTACTTTTTTGCCTAAGGGGATGCTGTTCTTTAATTAGGAAATTAAATGTGGCCGTTGAAATAAAAATTCTGGAAGAATTTCGTTAAGGGTCCTCTCATATCATGACTTCTAATTATATGTTTCTCAGTCCATCTTATTAACTGAGTGGGAAAGTGTAGCTTATGTCCAAAATGTATACACACTTAAGATTTTAGCTTTTACATCATGGATGAACTCATGCAGGGGCTCAGTGGTCCTGGATAATAAAAAATACAATGCTATTCTCACATGCATTCTGGATAATCTTTAGAAATGAAATTATTGCTACCTTGGAAAATTTAGCTTACAATTATATTAGTTGCCCAAAACAGTGATTTCTTTTTTTAAGTTATGAAACTATTGCTCTTTGCAGAAAACAGATCTTTTGAGTCTGTAGGGTTTTAAGGTATTAAAATGGTTGATTGGTTATTGCTAAAATTGGCACTTCATAACTAATCAGAGGGAAAGACCCAATCTTCCTTACTAAGGCAAGGATATAAAACCCATAAAAATCCCTTTACGTGTACTCATTTCTGGCTCCCTGTTTAATAAAACAATAATTAATGAAATCAGTAAATTAAACAGTTAAAAAGATAATAAAATAAAGCATTTTGATAAATATAAGTGCTAAAAACAATCAGGGTTCATTGTCAAAATAAAAACATTTAAAGAGTTACCAGCAAGTGTCCTTGGAAAATTGAGAAGACCTTGTTGCATTTCTTACTGTTTTTGGAAAACAGATTTGTATAAGATTGCAGAGAGCAGGGCATATAGAATCTGTATTTTATTATAAACATTTGCTTATTATATGCATGAGTGAAAACAATGAGTTACTACAGATAGCTGGGGTATATACCAAATAAACTGCTCTGCATTTCCCTCCTTGAAAAGTGTTTAAAAATTAGAGTTTATAGGTACCTGTTTAAAAAAACAATCTTATTAGAGAATGAATGATCTACTATTTTTATCAGCAAAATTAAGTGAAATAGTAAGATTTTTTTTTTTTATTTTGTAGAATTGCTTTCATTGAATACATACTTTCAGGGAAATTTCCTTGCTACTGAAAGGAAAAAATTATGTGAGAAATACATAGGCTCAGAACCCCACACATATATGTTTTTATTTATGGAATCAAACTCCTCAAGCTGGAAAGATCTTAATCCATTTTGCCTAACTAATCATTTTTAGAGATAAGGAAACAAGGCCCAACTCAAGTGACTTATAAGAATTAACATTAGCAGAGCAGAAATTATATAACTATTTTAAAGTCATGAACAGTACCTTTTAGAGCTATAGAATCACTTTATGTATACATGACAATAAAATTTTAAAATTGATAACTCTGCTATGAACATAGCAACAGGATGTTTAAAAAACCAGTATCAGGTGAAAAAAGTGACATTGCTTCAGATTCTACACATATTAAGAGTAATAAGGGAGGGCTTCTTAGGTGGCGCAGTGGTTAAGAATCCACCTGCCAATTCAGGGGACACGGGTTCAATCCCTGCTCCAGGAAGATCCCACATGCCACAGAGCAACTAAGCCCATGTGTCACGACTACTGAGCCTGCACTTTAGAGCCCGTGAGCCACAACTATTGAGCCCATGTGCTGCAACTACTGAAGCCCACGCACCTAGAGCCCATGCTCCACAACAAGAGAAGCCATGGCAATGAGGAGCCCACGCACCACAATGAAGAGTAGCCCCCACTCACCGCAACTAAAGAAAGACCGTGCACAGCAAAAAAGACCCAACACAGCCAATTAAATAAATAAATAAATAAATAAATAAGTAATAAGGGAAAATTATGTACAATGTTCTTGAAAAAATTCAATCATTTACATGGACACTTTAAAAGACACAAACTACCAAAGCTCTTTGAAGAAAAAGTGAACAACCTAAATTTCCCTATATCTATTAAATGATTAAATATATATATATATTTTTTAATGTGCCACAAAGAAAACTTCAGACCCATATTGCTTCACTAGGGAATTCTGAAATTTTAAGGAACAAATAATACTAATACTGTATCAAACACTTGAGGAAAACTGAAGAGGAGGTAATACTTCCCAACTCTTTCTATGAAGCTAAAATTACTATAATATCAAAACCAGACAAAGACACTAGTGAAAATAAAACAATAAACTAATATACTTTATGAACATAGATGCAAAAATTCTTAACAAAATTTTAACAAATTGAGTCCAACAATATATAAAAATTATAATACATCATGATCAAGTAGATCCCAAGAATACAGGATTGGTTTAAAATTCAGAAATCAATCATCATAATTCACCATATTTACATGATTTGCAAATATTTTCTCCCACCCTGTGACTTCTCCTTTCATTCTCCTAATAATGTGTTAAAAGCAGTAGATGTTTTAAATTCTGATGAAAACTGCTTTATTATTTTTTCTTTTGTGAATCATGCATTCAATATCATATCTAAGAAATCTTTGTGTAACTCAGGGTCACAATTATTGTCTCCTGTGCTTTCTTCTAGAACTTGTACACTTCTAAGGAATCAAGTTTTTCTTTTCTGCATCTACTGAAATGAACATATGATTTTGCTTCTTTAGTATGTAATAAAAAAATAAAGAAGTAAATGCAAAAATAAACAAATGAGGCCTGATCAAATACTTATAAGCTTTTGCACAGCAAAGGAAACCATAAACAAAACGAAAAGAAAACCTACAGACTGAGAGAAAATACTCACAAATGATGTTACCGCAAAGGGCTTAATTTCCAAACTATGCAAACAGCTTATACAGCTGAACATCAAAAAAACAAACAACCCAATCAAAAGATGGTCAGAAGACCTAAATAGATATTTCTCCAAAGAAGACATACAGATAGCCAACAGACACATGAAAAGATGCTCAACATCACTAATTATTAGAGAAAGGCAAATCAAAACTACAAAGAGGTACCACCTCATACCGGTCAGAATGACCTTCATCAAAAAGTTTATAAAAAGAAACGAGCACAACACTGTAAAGTAGTTATAATAAAGACCTGAAGAAAAAAAAAAGTCTATAAATAACATGCTGGTGAGGGTGTAGAGAACAGGGAACCCTCTACACTGTTGGTGAGAATGTAAACTGGTACAGCCGCTATGGAAAATAGTATGGAGGTTCCTTAAAAAACTAAATAGTTGCCACATGGCCCATCAATCCTACTCCTAGGCATATGTCTGGAGAAAACTCTAATTCAAAAAGATACATGCATTCCAGTGTTCATATCAGCATTATTTACAATAGCTAAGACATGGAAGCACCCAAAATGTCCATCGGCAGAGCGATGGATAAAGATGTGGTATATATACATATATGCAATGCAATATTACTCAGCCATAAAAAAGAATGAAATAATGCCATTTGCAGCTACATGGATGGACCCAGAGATTATCATATTAATCGAAGTAAATCAGAAAGAGAAAGATAAATACCATATGATATCACTTATATGTGGAATCTAAAATATGACACAAATAAACTTGTCTACAAAACAGAACAGACTGACAGACATAGAGAACAGAATTGTGGTTGCCAAAGGGGAGGGAGAGTGGGGGAGGGTTGGATGGGGAGTTTGGGACTAGCATATGCCAGCTATTATGTATAGGATGGATAAACAACAAAGTCTTACTGTATAGCACAGGAAACTATATTCAATATCTTGTAATAAACTGTATTAAACAGTTTATATGTATGTAAACTGAATCACTTTGTTGTACCCCAGAAACTAACATAACAATGTAAAGAAACTATACTTCAATAAAAAATAAAATAAAAATACAATAAATTTAAAATTCAGTTCCTCAGTTGTTAACCACATTTCAAGTTCTTAAAAGCCATTTGTGGCTAGTAGCTACTAAAATGTGCAGTTAGAATGTAATGTCTTCCTAAACTGTGGTTCAAGAAAAACATCAGCATTTTCAAACAAAAAATACATTTTCAGTGTATTTACCATCAACAAACCCTCACTGAAGAAATTACTAAAAAATGTATTTCAGGAAGAAGGAAATTTAACTTAGAATGAGGAAGAAAGCTTGAATGAAAGCAAAAGAATTAGTCAATTTGATGGTAAATCTAAATAAGCATTGGCTGTATAAAACATCAATAATAATGATGTCAAGTTTAAAATTATAAATAAAATAATAAGACAAACAAATAGATGACAGGAGTAAAACAGCTTAAGAATATTCCTAAGAATGGTAGACTTTAGAATTTGTGTAGTCAAATATCCTTAAAGTTTGTAATAGTAATCACAAAACAGAAGGAAAATGTAAAACTTCCAATCTGGTGGAATCAAAGGAGAGTAAGTAACTCTGTGCATGAAAAGGGAGACAAAGCACTAACTTCAAATTGACTTACTGGTTGTTTTGTTTTCTTAAGCCTTTATAAGAAATATGGAAAGTTTTTGTGGATTAAAAGCTTTTGAGTAAATCTTTGTGTAGTCTACGCAGCTTTTAAAAGACCAAATCCTAACTAGTCTCTTTATATTACATTCCTAATTATTTACAATAATAATTTTTCTTGATTAACAGGGTGTATTAGTTGTCTTTGACATGCTACATCTTGCCCTGCCTACATAAGACCAGAATTAACAGGTCCTTCAAGTTAAATGTGTTTGAACCAGAGAAAATTACTCCATATGTTCCCTGGAAACAAACTATAAAGCATGAAATTAATTTAATATCTAGCACTCTTAAAATGAATAATGTGGATTGTTTAACAAGTGTATGAAACACTTGTAGTAAACCACCCCTCCCCCACAACTATTGTCAATATACTGTGTTTTGATTTGAAATTCTTTTTGGCTGTAGATGTGACAAACAGGCCATTTTATAAATTTAAAGTCATATATTTAGAGGGAAAACTAGCTATAGGTCGTGCTTTCTAGCCCCATCTTTGCTGACAAATGTAATTTTACTATATTTATTGTTTTAATTTAATACAGGAATTTTTAAAATGAGGTATAATGTATATAGTAAAGAGCATTATTCTTAATTGTACTTCCTGATGAATTTTATAAATGTGCACACACTCATATAACCACTGCCTAGGTCATTTCCAACACCAGGAAGGCTTCTCTCTTGCTTCCTCCTAATCAATTCTTGGTTACCAAGAGTAATCATTATTATGACATTATCACATAAATAAGTTTTTAAACAATCTGGTTTTAAGTATCATATAAATAGAATCATACAATGCAAATTCTTTTGTGTCAGACTTCTTTTACTCAACATTTTGACCGAGATTTTTCCACATATATAACCAAGCTTTTTAAAGAAAATGTTTTGCAATTCTTACATTTTTCTCAAATATAGAAATTAGAAGGGGGATTTATGTTTTGTGTCATTTAGTAACAGGTTAAGATTTTTCTTGGGGTGATGTGTATCAGTCATTGTTAACATTTTTACAAGAAATATATTGTAATATTTCTTTTTGAAAAATAGTTTACCATTCAAATAAGCCCCCTCATTCCTTTTCACATTGAGAAGGAAAATTTCTTTAAAATGTAAAATAGGAGGATGGTAATCTGAAGAGCAGCAGAGAAGAGCGTTAGTGAGCACAAAAGTGGAATCATGTCATCATAAATAAAGCCAGTTCCTCTCTGGAACACTATTTCCTTCCTCTGCAAACTGAAAATATACGCTGGTCTTCATTGACCTTTTCATCTAGTTCTTCAAAAGTGAAATCAATGACAGTCATCCTTGATATTATTGGTTTTTCAGTCTTTGTATAAATTCCAGGTCTGTCAAAGAGAAGTTGCTGAGTTCATTTTTAAAATTTTATGTTCTTTTTTCCCCCCGCTTTATGCAGGTAGCAAGGGTGGAAGAAGATCTCCTTTAACCTGAAACTTTGTGCGGGGGGGCGATCCCCAAAACCCGCTGCCTTATAAGGGGCGTTTACCATGAAACATTTCTGTTGCTAATTATCTCAGTTATAGTTTATTTTGTCTGGCAAAATGTGGCAATTGTGTGATCTGCAGAGGCCGTCATGAAGTTGTTAGGTGACAACAGAAATGCCAGTGCTTTAAGAAGCTTAGCACTTGGTTCTAAGATTTCTTAAACAAAATTGTTAAACTAGCAATAAAATCAAGTTTTTGAATAGACTTTACCGTTCAAGATTAACATTTTTGCAACTGCTTGAATTTGTGCATTTTAAGAAAGAAATCACCTTCAAGCAAATTTGTCTGTTGAAAGTCTGCAGCCTAAAATATAGACATAAGAAATAGTTTTGCTCTCAAAGTTTAGACCCTCCTTGGGGAAATAAAAATTGGTATTAATCCCAGGTACTGGTTTTAGGCTTAATACCACATTGACATATCAGACAGGGTAGAAGAGATCAAAGGTACTCACCTCAGGGTTTGAAGAGATACGATGTACATATTCATTGGATTTAAGAAAGTGCCAGAAAAGAAGCAGAGTGCATCAGAAGTTCATTTGTAGTTTGCTTTCCTTTGGAAACAAGATAGAAGAAAAGCCAAATAAAGATTATTTTATCAGCTACATAAGGCGATTCATTTCTAAATGCACAATGACATCCTCAGTTTGGTGCCATTTATTCAGCTTCCTCCTTAGAAATAGAGAAGAGCTATTTAGGTCTCTCACTTCTAATCTAAAATTATTTCTTAGAGTCATTCTGCCTTCCTAACACAAAATGACTTTATTATAATTTGATAAAATAGTTATTTGTAACACGGTCTGGCTTACCATATATCCTATTAAATGCCTCATTCATAAGGTGAAAAAAAATTTTTTAAGCATTAAGGAAGGAAACAAAGTCATACATATTCCATCTCATGATAGTGTTAGTAGTAATTGACATAGAAATGGAACAAGTACAAGGTCAAGATGCAGCTTAATTAAGCTATGATACCATTTTATTGCCTATAAGAGCATTGGTTCTTATTTGTGTGTCAGGTAGATTGGTGTGCCCATTCGAATCCCCAGGAAACTTTTAGAAAATACTGTGTAGAAGAATCCTGTGCCCCGTCTCCAGAATTCACACAAAAATGCTGCGAGTTGGGAGACAGGACGCCTCTGTGCTTTCTCAGTTACCCCTAAGCCCTCAAAATCAGGTACTTTGTGAATAAGTTTGTTTCAGTAGCCCAGTTTAAAAAGCTGACACTTCCTTTGAATCATACTTGAAAATGTAACTGCAAGTAATAAAGATTGGAGAATAAAATGAAGATCCAGAGTATTCCCTCAGTGAATAGTTCAGAGTTCTTGGTGTTTGAAAGTTGAAAGAAAACTTTTTCTTCATGATAGAGATTCAAAATAAAAATTTTTTGTGACCAGCAAAATGTAAATTGATGATTTGTCATAGATCAGGGCAGAAGGACACCTTTAATAAAAGGTGTGGACTGGTGGTCTAGAGTTACCAATGTAAACAAATTCATTTTTTTCAAGTATTGCAATTATCATAACGGTGTTGTACTTGATCTTTAGGAAATCCATATTTTCTATTCTTAAACCTCTTATATTCTACAAGAAATGTGTGAAAACAGAGTTACAAAAGCATTTTGTTCAGTATTTTGGCATATAATTTTGAGGTGTGCAGTTTTTATTGATGAGGATAAAGAAGGTTGGTGGGAAAGGTGAACACTAAAGAAAAATCAGAGAGAAGGAACTTGATATGTTAAAGGGACAAAGTGGGCAGTTTCTTCAGAATATGATAAGAATGCAAGGAAGAAATATTTCTGCAGCTGTTTCTTTAATGCTGATCCGGTGGCCAAGGAGGTTTGCTTGAAAAGGGGGGCAAATTCTTAGAGATCTGCTGCCTTCTATCCATATTGTCCAGCTATTTAAGCCCTATTGCTTTGAATAATTATGACCAATTTAGTTTTACTAATGGATTACATACATATATCACTTTTGTTAAACTCAGATCTCATTAGTGTTTTGGAATTACCTCAAGAGTCTTGCAAGTACATAACAAAACTGCTAGAAGCCTAACTGATGCGTAGCCATACCAAGATTCCAGTGGTTGTGGTTTGGATAGGTGGCCTGCTTGTGTTTAGTGTTTAAAAAAAAGAAAAAGAAAAGAATGTGTGTGTTTGTGTAAGTAAACGTCATCAGTGAGAGTCTTTTACTTAAAAGTAAAAATGCCTTTTCCTATTCTGGTGAAGAAAAACTCATATATATCAATTTAGACTGACAAGTTTGCATAATTTTGTGTTATCAGAATGCTGTAAATTCTGTTACAAATAAACATTTCTAAAACTGTATGCTCATACTGTAGTTGATATGTGTAAATTCAGATAATTTTTTCATCTAATAATTCATGTTATACCTAAAGATAATGACTAGGTACAGTAAAACCAATTTCACTCAGTAAGTACAAATTCCCTTGCTTGTAAAATTTTAAACTAAGTTCTCTAAATTTGGAATCTATGTTAACTAGAAATGGCATGCAATAAATAGAACACTCATAGAAGATATATTCCCTGAGGAATTAAGGAAAAAAATAGCTTTTAGGGTACTTTGTATCTTAAATCATCGGTATTTCTAGTATGACTTTTAGGTAAGATATGCCCGCAAATCCCTAAAGATCTAAAATACAACAATTTGAAAAGTCGATTTGTTATTCTGAAACAGTACTTGTTATGCTCCTTGTCTTCCATTGGGTGGAGGGGGAGATAAATAGGTGATTGAAGATGAACTTAAGTGGAGACTTTTCTTAGGTGTATTGTCTGCATCTGGTATCTTCAGGGTTTTACTAAATAATAATGGTTGCTACTTTTGTATTGTGCTTTCTGTGAGCTAGAAACAGTTAAAAGTGCATTAAATCTCCACAATAGCTTTGTCTATTCAGATGAGGAAATTGAGGCACAGAGAGGCCAAGTAACTTAAGATCGCAACGTAAGCTACAAATGTCAAACCTAGGATCTGAACCCAGGGATTCTGGCTTTAGTCTGTACTCCTAACCAATGTGCCTTACCGCCTCCCTTAAATAAATGAGACTGTATACTAAATTAATGAAGTCAGATGATAAAAGGAATGAAATGAAGCTGACACTTTGATATATTTCCAAATCTCCTAGGTGAATTTAGAGATTTGGATGCTTAGCAAAGTCTGGGACCTGCTATATCAGAATATAAATTCTTGAAGACCAAAGGCTTATTGGAGTTTATTAAATGCTGTTGGATGATTGGATACATCAAGAAAATTTACATGATGTAAAATATCTTTGAAGAGACGATCATTGTCAATTTATGTTACACAGATGTCTTAATTCCAATTATAATACACAATTTTATTTTCAGAAAGGGATTGCTATTCCATTGTTTCATATTAGAGAAACTGAAGTTTTAAAAATTAGTAACAAAATTTATGAGGAAATAATAAATTTTTAATTAGGAATCAATTTGGAGCGTAGACTATAATTTCCAATGAATTTTTTTTTCTTTTTGTAGTATAGTTGATTTACAATGTTGTGTTAGTTTTAGGTGTACAGCAAAGTGATTCAGTTATACAAGTACATATATTCATTCTTTTTTAGATTCTTTTGTCATATAGGTTATCACAGAATATAGAGTTCCCTGTGCTATATAGTAGGCCCTTGTTGGTTATTTATCTTATATATAATAGTGTGTGTGTGTGTTTATCCCTCTACCCCCACCCCCCATGTGTTTCTCCTTTGGTAACTGTCGTTTCTTTTCAATATCTGTAAGTCTTTCTGTTTTGTAAATCAGTTCATTTGTTTCTTTTCTTTTTTAAAAAAATTAGATTCCACATATGAGTGATATCATATGGTATGTCTTTCTCTGTCTGACTTTGATTAGTATGATAATCTCTGGGTCTATCCATGTTGCTGTAAATGGCATTATTTCATTCTTTTTTATAGCGAAGTAGTATTACATTGTGTATTTGTACCATATCTTCTTTACCCATTCCTCTATCCAAGGACGTTTCGATTGTTTCCATGTCTTTGCTATTGTAAATAGTGCTGCAGTGAACTTTGGGGGTGCATGTATCCTTTTGGATTATGGTTTTCTACAGATATGTGCCTAGGAGTGGATTGGTGGATTATGTGGTAGTTCTATTTTTAGTTGTTTTTTTTTTTAAGCTCTTTATTGGAATATAATTGCCTTACACTCTATTTTTAGTTTTTAAGGAACCTCCATACTGTTCTCCATAGTGGTTGTACCAATTTACAGTCCAACCAACAGTATAGGAGGATTTTCCCCTTTTCTCCACACCCCCTCCAGCATTAACTGTCTGTAGACTTTTTGATGATGGCCATCCTGACTGTTATGAGGTGATACCTCATTGTAGTTTTGATTTGCATTTCTCTGATAATTAGTGATGTTGAACATCTTTTCATGTGCTTTCTGGCCATCTGTATGTTTTCTTTGGAGAAATGTGTATTTAGATCTTCTGCTCTTTTTTTTTGATTGCATTGTTTGTTTTTTTGACCCAGAGCTGTATGAGCTGTTTGTATATTTTGAAGATTAATCCCTTGTCAGTTGCTTCATTTGCAACTATTTTCTCCAATTCTGTGGGTAGTCTTTTCATTTTGCTTATGGTTTCCTTTGCTGCACAGAAGCTTTTAAATTTAATTAGGTCCCATTTGTCTATTTTTATTTTCATTACTGTAGGAGGTGGGTCACAAGAAATATTGCTGCGATTTGTGTCAAAGAGTGTTCTGCCTATGTTTTCCTCTAAGAGTTTTATAGTATCCAGGCTTATATTTAGGTCTTTGATCCATTTTGAGTTTATTTTTGTGTGTGGTGTTAGAGTGTTCTAATTTCATTATTTTACATGTAGCTGTACAGGTTCCGCAGCACCACTTATTGAAGAGACTGTTTTTTCTCCATTGTATATTCTTGCCCCCTTTGTCGTAGATTAATTGACCATAGGTACATGAGTCTATCAGGGCTTTCTGTTCTGTTCCATTGATTTATATTTCTGCTTTTGTGCCAGTATCATGGTGTTTTGATTACCATAGCTTTATAGTATAGTCTAAAGTCAGGGAGTCTGATTTCTCCAACTGTTTTTTTTCTTTCTGAGGTTTGCCCTGCCTATTCAGGGTCTTTGTGTTTCCATACAAATTTTAGAATTTTTTGTTCTAGTTGTGTCAAAAATGCCATTGGTAATTTGATAGAGATTGCATTGGATCTGTAGCTTGCCTTAGGTAGTAGTCATTTTGACAATATTGATTCTTCCAATCCAAGAACATGGTATATCCTTCCATCTGTGCCATCTCCCATTTCTTTCATCAGCATCTTATAGTTTTTAGAGTAGATGTCTTTTGTCTCCTTAGGTAGGTTTATTCCTAGGTATTTTATTCTTTTTAATGTAATGCTAAATGGGATCGTTTCCTTAAGTTCTCTTTCTGACCCTTTGTTATTAGTATATAGGAATGCAAAAGATTTTTGTGTATTAATTTTGTATCCTGCAACTTTACCAAATTTATTGATGAGCTCTAGTAGTTTTCTTGTAGCATCTTTAGGATTTTCTTTGTCTAGTACCATGTCATCTGCAAATATTGACAATTTTACTTCCAATTTGTATTCCTTTTGTTTCTTATTCTTCTCTGATTACCTTGACTAGGACTTCCAAAACTATGTTGAATAAAACTGGTGACAGTGGATATCCTTGCCTAGTTCCTGATCTTAAAGGGAATGCTTTCAGCTTTTCACTGTTGAGAATGATGTTAGCTTTGGGTTTGTCATACATGGCTTTTATTATGTTGAAGTAAGTTCCCTTTATTTCCACTTTGTGGAGATCTCTTATCATAAATGGGTGTTGAATTTTGTCAAAAGCTTATTCTGTGTCTATTGAGATGATCATATGGTTTTTATTCCTCAATTTGTGTGGAATGTGTTGTATCACACTGATTTGCAGATTTTGAAGAATCCTTGCATCGCTAGGATAAATCCCACTTGATCATGGTGTATGACCCTTTTAATGTATTGTTGGATTTGGTTTGCTAGTATTTTGTTGAGGATTTTTGCGTCTATGTTTATCAGTGATGGCCTGTAATTTTCTTTTTTGTGTGATATCTTTGTCTGGTTTTGGTATCAGGGTGATGGTGGCCTCATAGAATGAGCCTGGGAGAGTTCCTTCCTCTGCAGTTTTTTGAAAGAGTTACAGAAGGATAGATGTTAACTCTTCTCTAAATGTTTGATAGAATTCGCCTGTGAAGCCATCTGGTTCTGGACTTTTGTTGGGAGTTTTTAAATCACAGTTTCAATTTTAGTACTTGTGGTTGGTCTGTTCATATTTCCTATTTCTTCCTGGTCCAGTCTTGGGAGGCTGTATCTTTCTAAGAATTTGTCCGTTTCTTCTTGGTTGTCCATTTTATTGGCATACAGTCGTTTGTAGTAGTCTCTTATGATCGTTTGTATTTCTGTGGTATCCATTGTAACTTCTCCTTTTTCATTTCTAATTTTATTGATTTGAATCTTCTCCTTTTTTTTCTTGATGAGTTGCAGTGAATCTTAAACAATTTATCACAAAGCTTTACTATCAAGAAAATGTTAAAATAAAGGGGAAATATTCTGAACCGTGTTGTTTTTTCTGTTTGTGCATTGTTACACCAGATGACTGATTTAACATTGTGTGTGTGTTTGTGTATTTTTATGCACACGTGAACTGAATTTTAGAGGGAATTCTCTATCACAGAATGACTTCATCAGATCCTTCAGAGTTTGAAACAGTGGCCGCTGCATAGATTTTTACCAAGTACTATAATAGAACATATATGTGCTTAAATAGGCAAAGGGACTTTTCAGGTCAAAATGGTTTTGATGTTGTTCTAAATGTTTTAGATGATTTCCTGATACTTTTGATTGTTTTGCCTTATCATGTTTGTTACCCAGTTATGATCATGTCTCTGATTTTTATACTGTAATTAGAAGGCCAAAAAATTAAATGTAAAGGACAATGTAAAGGAAATGGTAAGATCCCTCAGTCCGGGAAACTGTAAGTATGGGGCTTTGTTTAAGGAAACATTGAAAAGAAGCTCTAAGATGTTTCTCTGCATATCAAATTTCTGCTTATTTCTAACTTTCTTTAACTGCTTGAAATTTGATTAAGTAACTTTTTCTGTGGAATGTTTGTAAAAATCTTTAGAATCATTTAAGTACTGGAATAAGTTTATATCAGATTTACCTATAAATAATAATAGTATTCTTGAGGACAGTCATCACACAACCAAAACATTATGGGACACCAAATTACAAGCTTCTGGAATTCAATCTTTAAATATTCTTTTCTTAAATATTCTTTTGTTAAATCCTTCTTTGAAGGATTTTGAATACATTTGCTTTAAATTTCTTTCTTTTAGTTAGACAAGGAGGGTGAATTAAACTGATTCTAGCCATGACTCTAAATTTCCTCACTTGAAGGTTTGCATAACTGTTTACAGTTATTGAAAAATATATTTTGTGGTTTGTTTTCTAAAGAATAAAGCTCTTAAATGTCATGTGTGTTTTGGGAATTGACAGCAGTGTAGTTTCTTGTTACAGCTGCTTTAGCTTTATTATAAGACTTAAAAATCATATTTGAAAACAAAAATACTTGTGTCATTTCTTTGTATGTGTGTTTTTTAACAAGCAGAAATATGATTCACCTTGATAATTCTGTTTCTCACTACTCTCTACCATTCCTCTGCTCAAAATTCTTGCTGTTCCTTGTACAAACTTAATTTCCTGACCACATGCCTTTGCTTTGGCTGTTTCTTCTCTTTGGAATCTCCCTCTTAACCATGGTCAAATCTTACTCTTCTTAAAGGGCCACATATATTTAAAAAAAAATTAATTCTCTCTTCCTTGTAACTGAAGTAATTTCCTTTTATTCTCTTTTAGCTACCTTATACTTTCTATCTTATATTTATTTATGAGTACATTTTATCTCCCCAATAATACTATGGACTCTATGAGCAAATGACTTGTAATTTTGAGAATATTATGTTTCAGTATATATAGTACTTAAAATAAGGTTATACTTTAGATGTTCAATAAAAACAAAGAAACAAAAACCTATTGTATACAGCAAAAGTTGAGAGATACAGTTCTTGTCAGAGTAGTAGTTTTGCTGACCTTCGTTGTGCTGGTAAGTGAATAAATCTCTTAATTTCAAAGTGATAAGCAAGTATAGATTACTTTCACCTTCAATAGTTTCTGTTCTGTGTACCCTGTCGAGGAGAGGGTGGGGTCAGTCTGTTGCCTGGGGTGAGGAGGAGAAGTGTAGCAAGCTCTTCAGGTCTGAGTGGATGCCAATACCAAGAATGGCAAGACAGGAATAGCGTTTAGACTTCTGGATGGCACTCATGCTTCTGTGTTAGCTGTGATCTCTAATAATATATAAACTCAAATGGTAACAGATATACCAAAAATCATAATTCTGTCCCCACATAAGGCTGACAGGAATTAGGTTTGAGAATCAGAATCCCAGCTTCCTCTCTTAGCTTCAGCAAGCTGGAAGAAAAGACTGAGAAAGAGCAGTTGGAGTACCCCAGGGCACTGTTCTTGTCCTTGATTTCTTTTCTATCTTAACTCACTTTTTGGTCATCTCATGCAGTTACAAGGCTTTCAGTACCATCTATTAGACCAGTGACTCCCAAAATGAATCCCTAATTCAGACCTTTTTCCCAAACTTGAGATCCAGCTCCCTACTTGATACCTACATTTGAATATTTAACAGGTATCTTAAACTTAATAGGCCCCAAAGTAAAGTTCTAATTCCTACCACTATCTCCTAGCCCCTATCTCAGCAACCTATGCTATTCCTACAGTCTTCTTGCTCAGTTGATGACACTCCATCCTTCCTGTTACTGACACCAAAATCTTGGAGTCATCCTGATTCCTCTCTTTCTCTCACTCCGTATCTAGTCTGCCAGAAAATTCTGTTGCCACTGTCTCTAAAATATACTCTCATTCCAACAGGTTCTCACTACCACTGTGGTTCCAGGCCATCATCATCTTATAACAGATAGTGCATTGCCTTCTGAATTGGCCTCCTAGTATTTGTTCCCTTTAGTTGCTAATTTGAAAGGAATTGAGCGTAGACTATTTTATTATGTCTGTGACGTGAAATCTCAATATTTTGAACAGCATCCTTTGGCAAAGAAAATATTGTTCTGCCTTGTTTGAGTTCTTCTCTGGTTGGATTTTGTGGTATTTGTGCGTGAGATACCCAAGAAGAAGCTTTGAAAAGACATTGTGTAAAGTGGCTATGAAAGGCAACAGTTATGATGATTCATTGAAACATATTTTGCCGTGAGAATTCTGAGTCATGTTCTTAGCAACTAGATGTGTGGTTGAATAGGAATGTGAGGACCACTGTTCTGTAACTCAGCTTCAGGGCAACATAAGATATGCTGACTGATTAAAGATTCATTTAAACACGTTTAGCTTCCTTGACACAGTTATTAAAGACATTTCAAATTCATAAGAATTCAGGAGAATGTATAGTTGGCTTTTTAATCTTCAAAGTAGAAATGAATTTTAATAGTTTACTTTTTAAGTCAAATTCTGATGATCAGAATCTTGACCATAGGTAGAGGTTAAAAAGTCAGAAAGGATGATCCACAAGAAGTAGATGATTCACTTCTAATAAAAGCTGTTTTTAGGAAAGCATAGATACTGTATGTTTGATAAACTATTCCATAGACTTCTGTCATTTTCTTATGATTTATCTTAGAGAGTAGTGTAACCCATTCAGGTTGAATAATCAGGGCATTGGCAGGCAAAGGCCTTCTGTGACTTTCCTGTAGAGATTTCTTGCGTCTGTAACTCAGTTTCATGTAGCAATTACCTTAAAACCTATTTTAATTTGCTTTTGAAATGGGAGGTCGAAATGAAATTCCCTCTAATAAGTCTGTGTGGTTGAACCTAATGTATAGCTTTACTTTTAGAGGAGGCCTGCTGAAATCTAAGGATTTTTTTTTTTTAATACTCTTAAACTGAGCTCTTCAGCACCCAATAGGGCAAACATCAAAGTAAAACAAAAGGGACTTCCCTGGTGGTGCAGTGGTTAAGAATCCACCTGCCAATATAGGAGACATGGGTTCGAGCCCTGGTCTAGGGAGATCCCACGTGCCTTGGAGCAACTAATCCCATGTACCATAACTACTGAGCCTGTGCTCTAGAGCCAGCGGCCACAACTGCTGCAGCCCGAACACCTAGAGCCCATGCTCTGCAACAAGAGAAGGCACCACACAGCCAAAAATAAATAAGTAAATAAATAAATAAATTTATTTTAAAAAAAACAACAAAATTAGAGACCACATTGATCACATTTGGTAGCATAGAAGCTGCCTGAAATTCTGCTAAAACAATGAACAAATGCAAACAAGACAATATACATCCTGATACAAAAAAGAGACTTTCATTATAGTTGGAAATTTTACTAATTCTAAATCTGATGAATTATCAAAGGAATTATTTTCTATCAGTTTCAAAACACTGTAGTCTAAATTAGAGAATCTTAACCTGGGATCCATATATGGGCTCTAAGAAGATCCATGAACACCTTTTGTTTACAAGGTTTTGTGTTATGGGCAGTTTTCTTGAAATGGTCTCTCAACCACAGTTTTCACCAAATCCTCAAAGGAATCTATGAACACCCCCCCCCCCCCCACGCACACAGAGACCCCCAAATGTAAGAACTTTTTTAAAATTAATTAATTAATTCATTAATTTGCTGCGTTGGGTCTTCGTTGCTGCATGAGGTCTTTCTCTAGTTGTGGTGAGCAGGGGCTACTCTTCGTTGCGGTGCATGGGCTTCTCAGTGCGGTGGCTTCTCTTGTTGTGGAGCTCAGGCTCTAGAGCACAGGCTCAGTAGTTGTGGCACACAGGCTTAGTTGCTCCGTGGCATGTGAAGTCTTCCTGGACCAGGGCTCGAACCCGTGTCCCCTGCATTGGCAGGTGGATTCTTAACCACTGCACCACCAGGGAAGTCCCAAAATGTAAGAACTATTGATTCTATTTCATGTCTCAATGTCACTGTGAGAAAATATTTGAACCAAGTATAATCTTATGACTGACAATGAAAGTTCTCTATTTCTAGTTTCTATGATCTGCCATCTGGTCTAAGTTTGTAAGACTAAGCCCAATCAAGGCATTGTTAATAATGTGAGCAGGAGTAGGTGTATGAAACCCACTCTTTTCATAACACGCTGATTTGGTGTATATAACTGCACATATATATGAATATGCTGGGATATTCATTTATGGGATCTGTAATCACTTAAAGTTTTAAGTATTTATCTTTCTTTTTTGTTTTTATCCTGTGTGATTACAAACCAGTAAGCATAGCTGATCCTGCTGCCCTTGGCTTCATCATTTCTCCGTGGTCTCTGCTACTGCTGCCGTCTGGTAGTGTGTCATTTACAGATGAAAATATTTCCAATCAGGATCTTCGAGCATTCACTGCACCAGAGGTTCTTCAAAATCAATCGCTCACTTCTCTCTCCGATGTTGAAAAGGTAACATTAAGTCTTTTTTGCTTGATTCTGTTTTTTGTCTTGGTGGGGTTAGGAAAACTAGACACTGGGCTACCCTACCTCAATCCTCTGAAAAACATCTATTGAATTTAAAATGATCGTGTAATCATTTATATGTGAAATCTAAAAAATACAGCAAACTAGTGAATATAACAAAAAAGAATCACACTCACAGATACAGAGAACAAACTAGGAGTTACCAGTGGGGAGAGGGAAATGGGGAAGGGGATTAAGAGGTGCAAACTGTTAGGTGTGAAATAGGCTACAAGGATGTATTGTACAACATGGGGAATATAGCTAAATATTTTATAATAACTATAAATGAAGCATAACCTTTAAAAATTGTGAATCACTGAATTGTACACCCATAACTTATATAATCTTGTACAGCAACTGTATGTCAATTAAAAATAAAATAAAATGATCACGTATTCCAAGAAGTTCATATTTAAAGAACTCCAAGTAGTTTTATAAAAATGTATGGATCTAAGCAAAAATATGAGAAAAATGTGAGCCATTATTAATTCATGTTTTAAAATACTTATTAAATGCCTGCTGTGTATAAAACACTGTGCTTGTGAGGAAGATACAAAAATAATTGGCCCTTTCTTCCTTCCTCCCTTCCTTTCTCCCTGCCTTTCTTCCTTCCTTCCTTCCTCCCTCCTTCCCTTCCTTCCTTCCCTCTCTTCTTTCCTACTTCCCTCCTTCCTTCTTTCCTTCTCTTTCTCTTCTTTTCTTTCTTTCTCTCTTATTATTTGTCAACTTGATAGTTTTACAGTAGCAACTGTCTGGTTTACGTTTGTTTATTGATTAAATTGATCTTATATATTTATAGCCATTTATTTTTTTATGAGTTTTTCTACGTTGCTTAAAGAATTTCAATTTTATTTTTAAGTCTTTGTATTTTATTTCACTTTATCATATGTGTGGAAAATATTTTAAAAGTTTGTTAATGATTATATATATATACACACATATATGTGTGTATATATATTTATCATTATGGAATTCAGTATTCAAGTTTTGCTTTGTGATTTTTCTATTTTTATAGTAAATGAATCCTGAAGTTTTATCCTGGAAAAAAAACTGGAAAATTGATTTTGATCAATGTATATAGAACAATCTATAATATAAGGCAAAATGGAATAAATGCTATATAGAGGGATAAAGTATCTTGAAAGTTTAGAAAAGAAGCAACTTCTAGGTTAGAATGATATTGCAGAGAAGGTAGCATTTGTGTTGGGCTACGAAGAGTGAGTAGAATTTAGAAAATTGAAAATAGGTAGAAATGGGGATTCTCCTCAGGGTTGCAATGATGTGTAATGCTGGAGGTAGGAAATTGTCCACTGTTGATAGGGGAATGTTTGGTCAGACTGGCTGGGCTGGAGCATTAGCTACCTGGAACACTCTGGTTGAAGGGAGACTATCAGTCAGAATGAAGACTTTGAATGCCAGAACTTGAGACTTTCTTCTGGGGCATATTTTTAGAAGAGTGATATGATGTGATTTGTCATTTCAGAGGGTAAGTTTGGTGAAAGTGGATAACTAGGTGAGATGAAAGATTATGTAGGAATCTGACTGGGGCACTTTAATAATCTAGGAGAAAGAACTAAAAATTATATAATGCCTTGGGACTATAAAGGTGAGGATGGTGGGGTTATAGTGGCAGCAAAGATGACAGAGTTTGACAATTGATTTGATGAAACAGTGAAGAAGGCAGTGTTTGTGATAGGAATATCCAGTTTGAGGATGGCAATGCCATTGACATCAGAAGAAGATTTAATTTAATTGTCAAGGCTCTGAAAAGAAATTTTGGAACAAATATATGTATTGTGTGTAGCAAGCTGTGACAATTTAGATAGGGAACTTTGGAGAAGTCAGAATTGGCTATGAATATCATTTCACATACATCAATATATATAAGTTCAAAAATTAACCTAGTAATTTCCTAATAGTAAAATTGTTAAATGAAAAAATATGTGCATTTAAAATTTTGACACATAGTTGACCCTTGAACAACACCAGTTTGAACCGCATGGGCCCGCTTACACGCATATTTTTTTTCAATAGTGAATACTGTAGTACTGCACAATCCTTGGTTAGTTGAATCTGCAGGTGCAGAACCACCAATATGGGGAGCCAAATAGGGACACAATAGCTATGAGGTAGGTGCTTAAGGCATTAGCCCTAAGAAATTTCCCATTACATGAGATGAAAAGGACTTTGTATAGTTAGAGTATATACAGTGTTGGTAGTTGTTATATATCATGAAGGTATTTATACTGGTAGTGTCTTATTAAACTGGATAGGATAGATATAGCTATTCATTTTTATTATTTAAATAGTATACATTCATTCTGTATGTTCTGTGTATGATTATAGTACACTTTTTAAAGATAGAGGGTAATTGGAATATTGAAAATAGGTATGGTGTATGTGTAAAGTATTTAACCCTTGAGTTTTCTGGATCTTAACTGAGCTTCAGGTTGTCTACAAACCAATGAAACGATGTACTAAGTTTTGTGTGTCCGGGGTAGGGTATCCATAATGTTATCAGTCTCTCAAGTGGGTCTGGTGACCTAAGAAAAACTAAGAACCACTGCAATAAAGTAAAGCCACAGATGTCTTAGTTTTGAAAACTTCTGCTGAATTATAGACAGGTTTTCTCTACTTAAGAAAACTTTTGCACAAGTGTTTATGAATTCTTTCTGCAAGGCATTTAAAATCACAATTTAAAAAATGCTTAGTAGAAATTTCAGGAACACAAGTGCTTTTCTCATTTGCCAGAGGCTTTCCCAGTTTGCCCTGAGATGTCAGGATACGCAAACAGTAAACCTCCCCATGTTTAGGTACAACCGTTAGATCATGTGTTTGGAAAAGTGACTGAAGCCTCCCTATTATTAGGCTAAGTGTTTAGAAGCAAGTGTTGGGGATGGGATGGGCATTGTTGCCATTACTACAGAGTTGCTAACTACTACAAAGTTGATTTCTTTGTGAGTCTTACTGGAACTTCCAGCTTACCTCTTGCCTCAAGAGATTGTTTGAAATTCTAAATACAAAGACGATCAAAGGTAAGTTTTTGATTCCATTACTTTTTTTTTTTAATTTATTTATTTTGGCTCCGCCAGGTCTTAATTGTGGCACGTGGGATCTTTAGTTGCTGTACGTGGAATATTTAGTTGCGGCATGTGGGCTTCTTAGTTGCAGCATGCAGGATCTAATTCCCCAACCAGGGGTCAAACCTGGGCTCCTGTATTGGGAGTGCAGAGTCTTACTCAGTGGACCACCAGCAAAGACCCATTGCTTTTTGTAATACGAACATGAAGCAAGGGTCAGAGGAATAGCCATATATCTTAGTATTCTGACATTTTGAGAAAGAGGGTGGTAACTGCATTTCATGACTTTCATGAGTTAAGTATATGCCATTAACTTGTACTCAATAAATGCTTGCTATTGGTGGTATATAAAATGTTTTTTATATATAATACCTAGCACAGAATTGTGAATAATAGTGAGTACTTAGTAAGATCTTGACACATGAAAATGTTCCCTTTATTCAGTGGAACTTGATTTGTAAACTGTAAGTTGTATGGGGAAAAAAATTTCCTTACTACCAGCTGTATAAATAGACATTTTCATTTATTTGCTGAAAATTTTTACTCTTCCAGATAGCATGCCCTTTGGTTTAAATAACTAGACAAGTTTATACAAGTCACACGAAGCTTTTTGATTCTCTGGCTTTTCCCTTCCCTGAGTAATTGTTGACTTCCTGCTTGCTTGATACATGATTAATTTGGCAATTCTTTTGAAATCAGTTTGTTGGGATTAGAACCTGAATCAAATTCTCATTTTATTTTCTCTTCAAGAATACTAATATGCACCAGGGATTTGTACTATATTCCTGATAAACTGAA
Organism: Hippopotamus amphibius kiboko; assembly: GCF_030028045.1. Classification (NCBI taxonomy): domain Eukaryota; kingdom Metazoa; phylum Chordata; class Mammalia; order Artiodactyla; family Hippopotamidae; genus Hippopotamus; species Hippopotamus amphibius. Next base: position 56,759,735 of record NC_080188.1, read on the forward strand.
GGAATCTTAGTTTAAGTGCTCATTGCCACAAATTTGCAGTAGAAGTATCAGGAATTGTGGTTCCTGCCATATCTATGCTGCTTGAAATCAATGGTCATCTTTAGAAGGGCAATATTAGGAAATCTACTTCACCAACCTTAGCAGTAGCCTCGAATGAACTTGTTTTAAAAAGACCAAATGCCTTTAACCACACTGTACTATATTTATTCTATGTTAAATCTTATTAATCCATCCTTTCTCCCCTCCTTCCCATTTGTTTACTCACGTATCCATAAATTTGACAAGTATGTTGTTATATGCCAGGCATTCCGTGAGTCACTAAAGAAGAAACTCCAGGGCTATCTAGTACCAGAGTCCAACATGTAATAACAAAAGTAAATTGAAAAATTTAAATGCTGGGGTTGTAGAGATATCACCTCACAACCGCTAGGATGGCCACTATCAAAAGAAAAAAAACAAACAGAAAATAGCAAGTGTTGGTAAGGGTGCAGAGAAATTGGAAATTTTGTATACAGTTTCTGAAAAGGTAAAACTGGTGTAGCCATTATGCAAAACAATATGGAGGCTTCTCAAAAGAGTTAAAAATGGGACTACTGTGTGATGCAGCGATCTCACTTCTGGGTATATATGCAAAGGAATTCAAAACAAGGTCTGAATGGCAGATACAGCATAGAGCAGTGGTTCTCAAACTTTACCATGCATCAGAATCACCCGAAGGGCTTGATGAAACAGATTGCAGGGGCCTACCTCCAGGATCTCTAATTCAGTAGGTCTGGGGCAGGGTCTGAGAACTTGCTTTTCTACCAAGTTTCCAGACGCTGCTGCTGCTGCTGCTGCTGCTGCTGGTTGGAGGATAATACTTTGAGAACCATTGGTATAGAGCAGAAAAATTAAATACAATAGTACTTGTAAAATGCTTAGAACAGTACCCACCATAGACTAAGCACCCACTAAATATTATCTATTACTATTATTTTTAAGTGCTGTCCTAGGTCCTGGGATAAAGCAGTGAATAGGACAAAGTCCTTTCACTCACAGAGTTTACGTTTTAGCCCACTATCACTGTAAAGACAAAAACATATTTCTGTTCCCTGTGAGTTATATTAGCTCTTTCAACTTTTTTTTTCCCCATGTCACTTTTTTTGTGTGTCTTTATCTCTGACTCCCCTTTCCACATATCCACTTAATTGCCTGAATTTCTCAAGTCAACTTCCCGAGTCCAGTCATTCTTATCCCTTCCCCTTCTGCCCTCTTGCCAGGGCTATGGTCAGGTCCTCATTTCCTTTCTCTTGCACTTTTATCATAATCTCCTAACTCTTATTTCTGCTTCTTGACTATTCTCCCCACTACTGTCAGATTAATCCCTCTGATCGTGTCATTTTTCTTTTCAAAAACCTTCTGTTTTTTTTTACTCAATTAAGTATAGATTCCTTAACAGAACATAGAAAACCTCTCCAAAGTCTGATTCCAGCCATATTCCACCTCCTCTCTTTCAGATGCACAAGTTGTAGTCAGTGATTATTAAACAGGTCCTATGCTTTTGTGGCTTCACTCTTTTGTATAACAATGCTCTCCCCCATTTCTTCATGTCCTTATCCTATGTACCAACCATTCTTTCATTCAGCATCTATTGAGGACTTACATATTCAACACTATACTAGGTCATATGGTTACAAAGATGAATAAGAAATAGTCCTTACCCTCAAAGGGTCAGCAGTGTAATGGAGAAATGGACAAAAAGAAAATAATGGTAATAATAGTAATAGAAATAATATGCAGTGATAGTAGATCTGTACAAAATAGTAAGAGAGCACAGAGAGGAGACACATAACCTACATTCAAGCCTCAGTTTAAACGCCCCCTGCTTTAAATTTCTTCTATAATCAGAAGTAATCTTGTCCTTTTGAATTTCCTTAGCACAAATTTACCACTTCTGCTTTGTTTAATAGAGGCATACATATATATTCATGTATCTTCTTAGAGTTCTGATTCTAGGGAAGGTAATACAGATTAAAGCAGTGGTTTTCAATCAGAGGCAGTGTCTGGAGACAGTTTTAGTTGTCATAACCGGCGGTTGGGGGAGGCGGGGAGCAGGCCGAGGAAGACGGTAGTGCTACTGGCATCTAGTGAGTAGAGGCCGCGGATGCTGCTCTTATCTTACAAAGGGTAAATATCCACAGGACAGCTCTCCGTAGCAGAGATCCCAAATGTCAGTAGTACAGAGGATTATAAACCCTGGTTTAGAGGGTAAGAGTGTGGCTCTGGAGCCAGAATTTGAATCCTGCCTCCAACACTTAGCTAGCTGTGTGACCTTGGGCAAAAGTTAGTTTCTCCCTCTGTAATACTGAATAAGCTAAAATATAAAATGTAAGCTTGACACGGAGTAAACATTATGTACGTGTTTGCTATTAATATTCTTATGTATTAGTATATGATAGTATTATTGATCCAGGATGAGATACTTGTATCTTACCACACAGCTTAGTGACTCTCAGAAAAAGTGTTGAACAACTAAATGGATAATTAATTAGCTCTTCTGTAAATGCTATCTTCTAGAACCAGTTCCTTTATCTTTTTATAAAACCCTGTGTATGAATCATCATTATCAACAGTGCCCACTTCTACAAGAAACCATCCTGGCTTGCTGTTATACTAAGGGAAGGGAATAGATTTTCCCTGTGCTATCTATCAGGAACAAATAGGCACCGAGATCTTTGATACACATAGGGCCTTCGCAAAGATCACAAAGCCAAAAATTCCCTTGGAAGCTAAATAAATATGCAGCAGAAGCGAGAGGCAGATCAAAACTTTTTTTTTAAAAAGCTTCTAATGCCTGATTGCTTTTAGTCCCTGGGCTTGCTAATCTGTAACAGAAGATATTTCTTAGTTGGATTATGTGGGCCATCGTATTCTCCTTTTTCTGCTTAAGTAGAAACCAAAGAAAAATATGAAGGCCAAATACTTGCCTGTTTTTGAGTAATCATTCCTTGTATGACTTTCTCCTTTCTATACAATGACTGTAACTAAACTATAACCCACTCACTGCTGTTTATCCACCAGATGTACTAAGTGCTCTCAGTGATATTGCAGTGTTACTGTATTAACTTAGTTACACCTTGGTGTCACTGATCTTCCTTCTGCCCGTGTCTTCTCAGGCTACATCAACAGTAGAAACTCTTAGCTTATGAATAATGTATATGGACGTATTATCCATATTTACTCTACAGATTATTTTGGAATAGATGTAAAAGTAAAGCATTTTTCTTTGTATTCTGTATGAACTTTTTCTCAAATATTAATAGTATTTCTCTAATATTAGGTATCGGATATTATTGTACATTAACAAAGATCTGATGTATCTGGAGTTACTTCTTTAACAAAATTTTAAATGATTTTAAAAATATTAAAATTTTGAACCCATAAAGCACTATCCTAATAAAATAGCAATTATCATTTTTGCGTGTTTTCTCTATAGTATTTCATATCTATATGTATTAAGCAGGGGTCTCCAGAGAAACCAGATCAATAGTGTGTGTGTGTGTGTGTAAAGAGAGATTTATTAGCTCATGTAATTGTGGAGGCTGACAAGTCCCAAGATCTGCAAGGTGAGCCAGCAAGCTGGAGACCCAGGAGAGCCAATGGTGTAGTTCTGGTCTGAGAATCAGGAGAACTGAGGGTGTAGTTCCACTCTGAAGGCCAGCAGGCTTGGGACCCAGGAAGAGCTAATATTTTAGATCAAGTCCAAAGGCAACAAAAAGCTGATGTCCTAGTTTGAAGGCAGTCAGACAGAAAGAATTCTTTCTTGCTTGGGAGTGGGTAAGCCATGTTGTTCTGTTCAGACCTTCAGACGATTGGATGAGGACCACCTGTGTTGGGGAGAACAATCTGCCTTGTTTGGTTTACGAATCTAAATGTTACTTTCATCCAAAAACACTCTCACAGAAACACCCAGAATAATGTTTGACCAAATATCTAGGCATCCCGTGGTCCAGTCAAGTTGACACATAGAATCATTAATCATTATACTATACACATAAATGATCAGCAAATGTATAATTTTATAACCTACTTTTTAAAATGATGTTATTAACTTTATATAGTCCTATATAAAAATTATTAAAATTAACTCAGCCTACTGACAAGTAAACATAATAAAGAATCATAAAGTACTACCAGTATCTCAAAGGATCACAAATCAAAATTAATATATTAAGAGAGAAATATATCTGAGTATGCAGTTGGTCATTTTTGCTAAAGGTATGAAAAATGTTTTGCACATATGAGGCCCTTTGAAAAGGTGTTCCCATATGAGGTTCTTTGAATTCTAAACAGAAATATGATTACAAATAGCTTACATCATGCTGCCTCGAACTTCGTGCACATTTAATTGAATGCAGCAGGCATGTATTGAATATCTACTGTGTACAAGTTCTGTGTTAATCGCTGAGGGATATTAAGATGTGTAAAAAAGGCTCCCTCAAGGAAGACAAACAAGGACACAGCTTTACGTTACAGGTAGTATTAGTTAACAGTTTCATTAGAGATACAAATGAAATAATAACTGTATCATATAAGAGGAAATACTTTATTCTTTTTGAGAAGATTTATATGCATACATAATAGATAACATCATCTCTGGACTATCAGTAATGGGGTAATTGGAAGAACTTGTTTTGTTTTTTAAAGATTTATTATTTATTTTTATTTTTGGCTGCATTGGGTCTTCGTTGCTGTGCACGGGCTTTCTCTGGTTGTGGAACGCAGGGGGCTACTCTTCATTGCAGTTCGCGGGCTTCTCATTGAAATGGCTTCTCTTGTTGCAGAGCACGGGCTCTAGGCACACGGGCTTCAGGAGTTGCGGCATGCAGGCTCAGTAGTTGTGGCTTGCAGGCTCTAGAGTGCAGGCTGAGTAATTGTGGCGCACGCACTTAATTGCTCCCCGGCATGTGGGATCTTCCCGGACCAGGGCTTGAACCCATGTCCCCTGCGTTGCCAGGTGGATTCCCAACCACTGCACCACCAGGGAAGCCCAGGAATGGGTAGAACTTTTATAGACAGATGAAACAAATTCTTGGTATAAAGAACCGCTCAAGAAAAACTGGTAAAGAGAAAGATTTATTTTGCCAACAGAGAATTATCTAGTAATTCTGAAGTATTAAGTGTGTTAGAGGAAGGAGTGATAATTGAAGGAAAACTTAAAAATCTGTCTGGAAAATGGAGGTAGAGGCAGATCAGAGTGAGCCTTGCATATTATAAAGAATTTGGATTTTTGAAACTTGGGAGCCATGAAGATATTTGAAAAGAGGAACAACTTTTTCTAATCTGTAATTTAGGAATAATTTAGGGGGCAATATTAGGAATACATTAAAATGCTGTGAGACTGTAAAGATACCCAGTTTTATTTGTTTTTAATTCACCTATATCTAAAAAGGATTTGAGGCACTTTGTGTAATTAAGAAATACAGGTGAGAAAATGAGAGCCAACTGGGGGAAAAAAAAAGACAAAATAAGATGACCCTGGAGTAAGATTGGTAAAAAGTAAATGTCATGGTAAGATTATTCAGTACTGGTAGAGATGGTCTAAAATTCTAGCTCCGAACCGCTTAACAGGAGAACTAGAAAATGATTACTTATAAGAATTAACTGTCCTCACTTCAGCCTGATAATCTTGCTTCCTGTTTCACAGGGGAAAAAAGTAGAAGCAATCAGGAGACTTCCCCCAAGACCCCACGACCAGATTACACACATAAATTTTCATATTCCTTGCTTCCCTACTTCAGAAGAACTGTCTGTGCTACTCTGTCAAGCCAACTCCTACATTTGCACATTAGCTTCTACTTCCTCCCGCTTACTCAGCAGTTTCTCCCAACAGCCTCCTCTCTCTCCTGCAGTTCCAGTTTTCCCTGTTAGATCATTCATACTAGCATAAAAATATGTTGTCATTTTTTCCAGTCTTTAAGAAGGAAACTAACAATGAGAAAGGAATCTTTTCTGACCCAGCTTTTTCCTCCATCTACTACTACGCCATCCATTCTTAGTAAGAAAAATGCTAATCAGAACTGCAATGGGAAAAAAAAAAATAAAGGTGCCATGAGATTTTTTTTCTCTTTTCAGTTTTGCAGAAATCCAAATCTTCATAACACATTCTATTGATAAGGCTTGTGAAAAAACCTCTCACATTGCTGGTAAAAATGCAAAATGATAAAACGTCTCTAGGGGGAAATCTGACAAAATGTATCAAAACTGTAGATGATTTACTCTTTTATTCATAATCTAAGATAGTCAATTCAAGAGGAATACTGCATGTACAAAATGACATATCACAAGGCTGTTTGCTAAAACATTATAATAGCAAAAGTTTAGGAAAATTCTAATCGCCCATTAATAATAGATCAGTTAAGTAAACAATAGAACTGTTACTTATTTATATTTACCTCACCTATATCTAAAGAGAAGATTTCTGACAGTTTGTATAATTAAAAAATACAGGTGAGAAAATGAGCAAAAAGGAAAAAAAAAAGACAAAATAAGATGACACTAGAGTAAGATTGGTGCAAAAAAATGCTCATGGTAAGAACGCCGCAAAATGGAGTTCTGTGGCAGCAGTAAAAAAGAATGAGAAGATTTCTAAACATTGATATGGAAATCAGTGTCCTGTTAAATTAAAACTGCAAGGTGTTGAGTAATTTTTTTAATTTCTGACCTTTTATAAAAGAAGAGGAAAGTAAGACTATTCATATTCGCTTGTTTGCATAAAGAAACTTTAAGAACTAATAAAAATGATTACTCATAGCAGACAGGCTGGGGAGTTGTAAAAAAAAGTCTGTTCTGATCATTTCCAGTCTCATTTTCTGTTTTAAGGTCTCACATACTTTTATGCAAAATATGAAATGATGACTTTCTCAAATCATGTGTTACACTTTCTTTGGAGCAAAAAGTCATGAACATATAATACTTGCTAAATTAAGTTTTTACCGTAAAATGATTTTTTAAAAAATTCTGTTCCTAGATCCATATTTATTCTCTTGGAATGACATTGTATTGGGGGGCTGATCATGAAGTACCTCAGAGTCAAGTAAGTCAAGTCATCACATTTGTACAACTTTACACTTTTTAAGGAGCTCTTCCATGTATTTATGTGTTCTACAGTGTGTTGTCAGGCACACCAGTGTTTCTGTACTGGTTGTTCACATTAATAATGTCACACTCTCAGAATGAAATAATAAAGTACTAAAGAAATAATTTTTCTTAAAATGTTCTTAGAATTATAGCAGTCACTACCTGTGTTTTCACAGTTCAGTCTGTGAAATATAGTAGCCTCTTCAAAATCATAGCAAGAGAAATGGGAGTCCACTTTATTTCTTTTAATTTAATGATTGATAAAAGGGGATTATTAATGTCTTTGATGATTCATTCCTGAATAGAAAGTGATAATCTTTTTTTGATGCAAAAACTGTAGGAGTAATAGTCACTCTATGGCTCAGAGTTTATACTTCAGTACTTTTTTCTCTTGTCACTTCAAAATCATATTTTACTACCCATGCAGCAGCAGACACAGATATTAAAGTAACACTTTGTGGGGTGTTAGGCTTTGATGACCACTGGGTTGCTCCTACTTTTTATTTTCTAAAATAACTGATTTCCTGAAGATACAGGATAAGCATAATAATAAATATAATCAAAAATTTTAAAATAACTATTTCATCAAAGATATAGCATATAGAATTGTTTTATTTTAGGCATTTAGAACTCAAAACAAAAATAACTAGGTGTGTTTTTGTTTTTGTTTATCAAATTAAGAAGCATTTTAGGCTTTTATTCTAAAATTCAGACATCTTAAGATCCATGAAAGATAAATGATAGTCTTCAACTTGGTTTGGTTTCATTTTACATCATGAAAAATACTGTGTATTTACTTTCTCTCCTCAGTTTCAATTCTACAAATATAAATGAGAAAGTTAAATTATTACCGGAAATAATAGTGTCATATTTTATACAACCTAACTTACATGTAAAATGTGATCACAGCCTATAATTTAACACTTTCTCTTTTGTGGTAACTGAAAATAAAGTCAATATCTATAATGTGTAAATTGAAAGGAAAGTATAAACATTTACTTCTATTTTACTATCATATAGCATAACTGTTTTGGAAATGTTTAATATTAAACTCAAAAGTATTTATTAAGCACCTAGCTTATGTCAGACACTATACCAGACACTAGGAATGTAACGGTCTGTGCCTGTGGGGTCCTATCATAGGTACAGACAGCCAAAAAACATCACAATGCAATGTGATGAGTGCTATGTGAGTGAAAATGGAGGATGCTATGGGAAACCAGAGTTGGAGCCTCTAACTAGACTTGGAGGGTCAGGATAGGCTTATCAAAGGACATTGTTGCTAAGCTGAGCTCTGAAAGATGACATATAATACCCAAATGGATGAGAAGTAGAAGGGAAGGGTCACAAGGAAAGCGTATGTTTAAACCAAAGTGGATGTACCAGTTCAAACTCCCATCAGCAGTGCTTTTCTCCTCACCACTACTTCGTATTATCAGTCTTTTTAATTTTAACCATTCTACTGAGTGTGTAGTGACTGCTTTTTGTGGTTTTAATTTGCATTTCTTGGTAGGCTTATTGGACATTTAGATATAATAGTCCATAAATTATGTCAACTAATTTAAAAAGACATTTTGGCTTCTGTTTCACCAGGGTCATATTTAAATGACCTGAGTCATTGCAATATTTGAAATCTCTTCTAAGTTATCATGAGAGTATCAAGCTATATTTAATATATATCAAATATATTACTTTTTATGAAATTTTAGAAAATTGTTTATCAAATTACCAAAATTGCTTACCAAAATACTTAAAATATTTAGATAACCAAAACATTCCATTTATTTATCATACCAAAAAATGCCAGCATTTTTCTTTTTCTATAATGCCTCCTATCTTAGGAGATGTATGTTAACCATCTTCTGCTAATAAAATTGTTGGATTATAAAAATGTAAAATACATTCACATATATATGCTACTCAATGAGGAATTTATTTTCTCCAAGTGTGTCTGGTGTGGTTCCCTGTGACTCTTGGAATGGTTTGTCTCATGTTAGGTTTACTTACACTTATCAGCATGACCTTTTCTTTCTTTATATTCAGCCTATCAAGCTTGGAGATCATCTCAACAGTATACTACTTGGAATGTGTGAGGATGTTATTTATGCTCGGGTTTCTGTGCGGACCGTCCTGGACGCTTGCAGTGCCCACATTAGGAATAGCAATTGTGCACCTTCATTTTCCTACGTGAAGCAGTTGGTAAAACTGGTCCTGGGAAATCTTTCTGGGGTAAGCCACAGTTCCAATTGGTACATATAGCCATTGTTTAAAATTTAGTAGCATTTCACAAAATTTTCTTTAAATATGATAGCATTTCCTCAGTGAAGACTAGGAACAGGAGGTTGAATTTCTTGTTCTAATGTTGTTTACTTGAAACAGTACTTAAAAAATCTAGAAACCTATTGTAAGAATTTAGTCTCCTAGATTTTATGAGAATTAGTCTTTTTTAGAACTTCATTCTAGCAGGTGTTGTAGAATCACAGCGTGTTAGGGCTGAAAATCTCTCCTTGCCTCTTTTGTTACGTCCTTTCCTACGCAGCTTTCATAGGAAAGCTATGTCTACTGTGAAAGTCGTGTGGACATGCAAAATGGACTTTAGAATTATTTAAACGCACTTTCTGTTGCTTTGTACCTCTTCTTGCCCACTTGTTAGTCCAGACCTCTTAGGTATTCCCAAACCTTCCCCACCTTCTTTGGACATTGGCACCTGGTGTGTAAGGGAGATGCATGCTTGTATCCCTATTAGATTGCCTCGAAACTGGGACTCCTTTATTTTCTATCTTGTTGTCTTAGATGTGAAGAATCCCAAGATGAACAACCTCTATGTCTGATAGCCCCACTGCTGCATTTTTTAAGCGATGTTCTATCCTACATGCCCTAGTTTGGATATCCCTTGGTTTTTGATGATTGATCCAGATCTGACCTTTATCTGCTCCTCCCCTCTAGGTTATGGTGACTGAGTCCCTCCCCTTATGTAGACTTTGGATAGGTTTGCCACGGCCACACAGGGCTCTCGCTGGCTTCCTTTTAACCCCTCATCCGTGAGGGTTTAGTTCCGCCCTCTCAACCGGGATGTCCTATGTCTGGCAGGGTTCCATCCAAATTCCACATGCTTCACCAGCTGATAAGAAACAGGCTCGTAAAGTCTTGAAGGCAAATGGTTTGTAAACTGTATCCCAAGGAGCCTTTGCAATTCTGCAGTGAGAGGGATGGAGGTAGTAGAGGCTAAGTGAAGAGGGCTCTTAGCTGTTTATTTCCCCTCCTTAACTAGAGCTGGTTTATTTATTTATATTCCTGTATGTGATTATTTTTTGGAACAAAGATAAAAGCTACTAAAAACTTATGAAAGTCCTCTATTCAGAGCATAGTTTCCTATATATTTTGAAATATATTTTTGTTTAAAAGAATTCTCTGAGATCAAATAAAGTTGTGGAAACACTATTTAAGGAAAATTATATTTTCACTGCAGAACTTCCCAGAGGCTTTAATACACTAGATTGTATTACTAACCCTCAAGAGGAATAGGCACATAGGTGAAACATTTCCCAAACTTATTTGGGCCTTTTTTCACAGATCTTCTCATAATACTGATGTTCTATAAAAGCTCGCTCTGAGGAATGTTGATCTATACTAACTCCTTCACTTTATAATATATATATTTCTTAAGTAAAGACATTGAGACTCACAGAGCTTATGGAACTTATGTTTCCTGTTGATCAGTCAGGGATTTAAAAGCTAAGAGAGTTTGAGGGGAAAGGATACAAGTAATGACTGCATTGAAAAATAGCACTTTGAACTAGATCCTACAGCCTAGACAGAAAGGGTAATCCAGGCAGAGGGAAGTAAACTGAAATAAATGCTGTGAGATGGGAAAGAGCAGGATATTTGAGGAACAGTAATAAGTCTGATACGGGGTTGTTTAGTGGGAGAGAAGAATCGAAAGGTCAGTTGGAATCAGCGTGTAGAGAGCCTGGCTTTCCAGAGGCAAATTTCTAGGTAGAAATAATACGCTCCCCTCATCCATTGTTCTTGCTAGTCTCCTGGACATCACTGGACAGAAGTAACTCTCACAGCTACCGTTTTTTAAGTGTTTACTTCGTGCCAGGCACTGTGCTGATTGACTTAGGTGCTTTTTCACGTGTATTCATTAACAACCCCAGGTTACAGGAGATAATTTAATCCTCATTTTAGAGATAATGAAAGCAAGGCTCAAATAGATTAAATAACTTGCCCATGGCCACACATATGGCAAACGACAGAGACACAGTTGGAATCTGGGTCTCTTTGACCCCAAAGCCCATACTTTAGCCGTTATGCTCCTTGGAAGCTGTCACTGCCTCCAGTAGCTGATAGAATAAGTTAGTCTTTCACTCAGTGTGAAATTCACAAGTGACCATAGTGCTTACTTACTTAAATTAATCAGCGTAGAGTAAAAGTCAGTAGGCCAGCTTACTTGTCCTGGTTCTTCCACTGATTTAATGTTATGTTTGACTTCAATTTTACTTATGTGTGAAATAGGAATAATAGTGCATACCATCCACCCATATTACTGAACAGTTGTGAAGATAATTATTTCAATGTTGATGAGCTGCTTCAAGATCCTTAGAAGTTTCCTTGCTATTTCTCTCTTTATTGTAATATGAAGATAGTAATAACATATACCACATGAGGTTTTTGGGTAATTAAATAACATAAAGTATGTAAAGCACTTAAGGTAGTGCCTGCTTCATAGTAATTGCTCAAGAAATGACAACTGTTATTAATAGCAGTGTCAATGCAGGAATTCCCAAAGATGATACAGGATGTTATCTCTTCAGTTACTGCCAATATAGTGCAATATGGACTAATATTATATAATTTAAATAACATCATTTCAGAAATAGTTCCATTTAGGCCTTCTTATAGGTAGGAAGCATAATACCTTGAATATACTACCTTAAATGGATTTTTAATTCATACTTAAGTTTCCATTCATGGAGGAATATTAAAATCTGTGTATGTGTATGTGTAAACAGATAAGTGTGCATGCTCTTGGTGCCAGAGTTAAATAATTTCTCTTCACCATTCTCTGTCCTTACATTTATTTCTTCAAGTTTCTACTCTCATTGATCATCTAAATAAACTCAGTATTCTAACATTTCACCCCTTGTAGTGTGGAATTTGATCTGCTTTATTTTAAACAAGTACCCTCGGTTGAAGTTATTAAAGTTTAAGACTACTTAAGCATTTTGTTCTAAAGTGTCTCAAAAGAGCATTGATTTAAATTTAATTGTCATCCCTCAGTATGTCCATTTAGTTTAAAGTATTTCTCAAATGTAATTTCTGGCAGGCAAAATCTAGAAAATTATTTTCGAAAATAATTTATATCAGCACCCTCAGTGCATTATTACAATTAGGAGAAAGCTTTATCATACCAGAATTAATATGGTTTTAAAATTATAATTACACTTGAGAGGTGAAAGTAGTTATCAGTTTGGGGAAAAAAAGAATATTTCAAGTATATTGTTTCGAAATGGAACTCATTTTAACTACTTTAATTTGGCTAACTTTGCTCCCTAGTTAGCAGGTTAGTCTTTGATAGATGTTTCTTGGCTTTTATTTCCTGAAGATGAATTGGCCGGAACTAAGCTACATAAATCTTACCCAAGGAATATGTATTAACAATAGCAGACATGGAGTGTTTTTACTTAAATGTTATGCTCTCCAAAAATTATCTAACTGGTGTTATTCTGTAGACAATTACCAAGAAAACAAAAGGGAGATTCTGTTGTCAAACTTAACTTTTGATTACCTATGTACAGACGGATCAGCTTTCCCGTAACAGTGAGCAAAAGCCTGATCGAAGCCAGGCTATCCGAGACCGATTGAGAGGAAAAGGATTACCAACAGGTAAGAGTATATTAACGGGAAATTTTTAGGCTTTAACCTCAGTTATTGTTTCCTTTACAAAATCATACTTAATGTAGCTTGGAAATCTGGTAATTGTGGCCATAATCTAAGTGTGCAAAATGGAGGCACCAAACATATAGGAATACTAGGTGCATTAATATATAAATCCATGATGGTTATACAGAAAATGTTAATACAGTCAGGACACCACGGTAAATAATTTCTTTCCCAGTATTGTTATTATACAATAATATCATTTATTTACTTTATCATGGTATTTCATATTAAAAATACATTTTAAAGCATGACAAAACGTATTTATGAACATAAATGCTACTAAAACAAAAGTTTCAGAAAGCAACATTATTCTTGTTGCACACTGTTATTTTCTTTCTTTTTTTTTAATGCTAATCGCAGCCCACTAAATTGATTTCATTACCATTGAATTTCATGGCTTAGAGTTACCAAATACTACCTTCGGTTATATGATGCTTAGTAAGTAAAACTGATGAAGAGTGGTTTTGCTATTTGCCAATAGCATTAGATAATTATAGGTTCTAGATAGTTATTAAATTGATTTTTTAAGGAAATGAATAGAAATTCAAAACAAAATGAAAGTAGAAAAACTAAATTTTTACATGAAAGTTTTTCAGTGATAAGTTTCAAGCTTGGCTTATTTATAAAATGTACTTTTGTTTCTGCTGATTATCTTTGTTCTCTTTACTTTTCATCAAGCAATATTGATAATTATGATAATTTAAACATTAATAAAAATATTTTGTGGGTGAAATATTTTATTGTCTTAAGTCGTGAATTTGCGGTAAAGTAAATGTAAATATTGCACAAATAAATTCTAATAAAACATTCTAATGGATGTAGATTAAAATGTTAAGATTTTTTTAAATTAGATTATCAGAGCACAGCTATCTTATTTAAAACCTATGAGAAACTCTCATTGTGAAAACTCAATACAGACATTTAATTATCTAGACTGAATGTTTTGCAGAATTCAGAACTCTCACGTCAGAGAGGGAAGGATGTGCCCTAAGCAAATGTACTGCATATCTTAGGAAGCCAAAGAAAAGCAATGAAATTGTTGCTAATGGAGTGATTCTGAAATAGTGTAGATAGTTCCATGTCTGTTTTGGTACTTTCATTTTACTTATTGAGAATAAGGATTGTTTTTCTGATAAGGTATCTTAGCTTTCATGTCATCAATATAGTCAATTTACTTCAGGTTACATAAAGTTCTGTTTCTGATACATATATTATTAGTTTATGCATGGGTCAGAAAAGAAGGCAGACTTTGCTCAGCTTAGTTTTTACAGTACTTTGATGGCAAGTGAAAAAAAGTATTTTTAACCCTTCCTGTGTTTTCTTACTATACTAACATCGGCATATATATAGACACCTTCCTCTCATAAGTAAAAATCTGTTTTCTTTTCTCTTTAAATGATGCTAGAATTTGAGATGAGGTATAGTGTGAACCTTGGTGCTAAGAATAGCAACACTTTGTTCATCCATCAAGTTCTCAATCAGTCCCCTGTTTTAGAACTGAAGGAGTCTTTTCCAAGGAGCCACAATGAAAGCTTTAATAAGTATACATTAGTTTTAAAAGAAATGATTTGTTTCTCTTATTTATCATCTTTATATTTCTTCCTTCCTCCTTCTCTTTCCTCTTATCTCGCTTTCTCCCCTCCTCCTTGCTTGCTTTTTTTTCTTTCCTGTTTTTTCTCTCTTTTACATAGTTACCGTCTATCATCTCCTGTTGTCATTAAGTGGCCATGTTATGAAATTGAAGTTTGTATGCTTGGCTGTTACTTGTTTACTTAGTAAATATTATATTATTGATTATTAATTTTTAAAGACTGTTTTTTCTAAGAATAAAAAATGCTCCTACATATATGAGACCCCCCATTCTATCCCTGTTCATCATGAATCTACAGAATCTGAAGAAAAAGATCACCCTGCTATATTTAGTTTATCAAATTTTAAAGACTCACAAGTGTTAACATAGTTTAGATTATGTTACTTTCAATGCTTCAGTCTTATTGTTTCAGACAATTATTATGTAATATTTTAGAGGTAGCAATAGAGATTGAGCTGAATCTATACCAACTCTATAACATACTTTTTTTTTTTTACTGGTAAGATATTTTATTT
This sequence comes from Hippopotamus amphibius kiboko, assembly GCF_030028045.1. Taxonomy (NCBI): domain Eukaryota; kingdom Metazoa; phylum Chordata; class Mammalia; order Artiodactyla; family Hippopotamidae; genus Hippopotamus; species Hippopotamus amphibius. The sequence continues at coordinate 56,774,906 of NC_080188.1, forward strand.
TTTAATTTTAATTTTATATTGGAGTATACTTGATTGACCATGTTGCGTTAGTTTCAGGTGTACTGCAAAGTGATTCAGTTATATCAATGCATATACATGTATCTATTCTTTTTCAAATTCTTTTCCCACTTAGATTATTACAGAGTTATGAGCAGAGTTCCCTGTGCTATACATTAATTCCTTGCTGGTTATCTATTTTATCTACAACATACTTTAAATAGCAGGTTATTTACTTGGCATTTACATATATACATATATTTATGAAAACCATGTACAAAATTAAGCTTTTTGGACACATAGATGCTAGAGATGGGGAAAATCTGCTGTTAAGCACATTAGTTTTTGTAGGTGTTAAATGAATATTTGTTGATTGAATGAGTATGAGAAAAAGTTTTATAAAAATATTAGATACAGTAACATATTTGTAATAAAATTTTAATGATTCTGAAAAGAAATATATGAGACTCCATGATTCATTTTTTTTTAGATACCCTATTTTAAACGTTGTTGTACACATAGTAAAAAATAAACTGTAGTTCACCATCTTGGCTCATGTTATTAGACTATTTTCTTATTATAACAACAAATGTATCAGAAGTTTTAAACCAAATTATTAATGTCTTTTATTTATGACTGTTTTTATAATATTAAGATTTAGTATTATTACTTAATAGTGCTTTAGAATTCTTATGACTAATAGACTTCCCAAATGCAGATTACCTAGAATTGACTGTAATAACTTAAGAAAATTAACAGAGAAGTCTTTAAATAGACTGTCCATTGATTTTAATTCTCTAATAATCCTATCTCCTTATTGGAGAGTAAAATCTCCCCAATATCTAAACTCATTTGTAAGGAATTACAGTTTGTCACTCAGGATAAACCTAAATTAGTTCCTCTAGTTTGGGGTAGAACTAGAGGGCCTTATACTTAAAGAAACAGTAGCTTTTCGGGATCAAATATAATGGAAGAGGATTCCTCAGCCTGTCTTAGCCATTGCTTACCACAGTAGTACTGTTCAAAGGCTCTTTTGATTATCTTTAACAAATTTATAAAACCACATCTCAAGGACAGAATCAGCATAGTACACTAATTACATACACTACCAGACAGAAGCAAGTAGAAGCTAACAGTCAGTAGCATACACTTACTTATATAACTGTTTTAAGACTAAAAAAATTAACTCCTGAAGAAGAAATATTCTTCTAGGGTACTGGTATTACCTTTGGGCAGCACAGTTCTTAATTGTCAGTGGTCATTTGCAGCAAAGCAGTGTTGTCATATTACATTATCAGTAAAGCATTCTCTTTGATGCAGACCAACCTAAAACCTTTATGTAATGATAACTTTAGTTTATTAGATTCCTCACCACTGTTCTCAATACCTAAAATGTCAAGATGGGCAGTGAGGTATAGAATTAGATTAAACGAAGTAAGCAATTTTAGACATGATGCCTCGTATCTAAGTGATTTGATCATTCAAATAAAACTTAATAATAAAATTTTTCGTCTATGAGTAAGTGACCTTCAAAGGTCTCTGCTTGCACCTTACCTCTGAGATCTGTTACAGAAGCTAAGGCCTCAACTAGCAGGCTGTGTGCCTCCACATTGTTATTTAATACTGTCAATGCTGATAAAATGGCTTCACTAAGCAGAAAGAAATCAAACATTTCCTGCCAAGCAAGCTTAAGGTGGAAACCTACACCTTCATCAGATCAGCCTGATAGTGCTTCAGAACTTGGGCGTATTGATAATATCATGTTTCTTTTTTTATGTACCTGAATGCATTTGTGAGGACAGATGGGGAATTGGGGAGACTCTTTTAATACTGAAATGTCATTTTGAAGTTAGCTTCTAAGAGATGCTGTGAGTTTTTTGAGTCTCTGTGTGAGGAGAAAGATGAATGATGATATCCCATTAAGGATAATGTTAATTATAAGTAACAAAAGTAGTTGAAACACAATGTGCTTTACAAGGCAGATTTCTTTCAACTTAATTTAATAAATGGAATGTGTTATATATTATGAATACTCTTTATGACCTTAAAATGTTTTATTCATAGCTCTTCAAAGTTTATTTATTGTTTGGCATTTATTTTTTTAGCAAACTATGCACCCTCTGAAAGGAAAATGTTTGTAGTATCATTTTAAATTTGAATACTTCTAATTGTATGTAATCTCATGTTGTCTGTAAACTCTTTCTGAACTCAGAGTATCCTTAAGAGATGGAAAAAATCTACCTATAGTCACTATTCTGTTTTGAACAACTTTTTAAAATTATAGAATCTAAAACTTTTCTAGGAGATCTTTTGATTTCTGGTTTTATGATTTTCTCTCAAAAGAACTTAAATTCTCCCTGAGTAGATAATTACATGCTGAAAAAAAAAAGCAGGAACAAAATGAGGCAAAATTTAGAATTTTATGTTGCTACTTGTTCAGAAGAGCTCATAATAGTTCAAATGGGTTACTTTGTTTATCCTGTCATCTCTGAGAAGAAGGTGTAACAAATTATATCCACATCTTTGTAGATGAAGGAAGTAGGAACAGAAATTAAGTGACTTGCCCCAGATCATGGATTGAATGACAAAGTTAGAATTAAAACCCCATCTTTTGACAGTAATCTAAATTGACTTAAAAAGGTTTCAAAAGTTATGTAACCAGACCATTCTACAAGCATTCTTTTGGAATTTCTTTTATCAGGAACTGGAAATACAAAAATGAGTAAGACATGATCCCTTACGTTATTGTTCCAGTTGGGGGTGGGGGTGAGGAAATGAGTAGGAGTGATGACAGATATATAATGGATAATTTTAATACAGTGAGAGAAATGTCTTCATAGAGGTCCAGCATGCTCTGTCAGTTAAGGTGAAGGAGCTTCTAACTCTGCCAGGATAGGAAAATACCAGGGATGTCTCCACCTGAAGTCTTTTAAGAGTAGCTGTAATGGCACTGCGTTCAGAAGTACCACTAGTTTAATCTCCTGTGATCAAAATGAGTAGTGAGCATAGCTATTAGATGTACTTAATTAATGATTTTGGTGCTGTTTATTGCTTGTTTGTTACAGTATTTATAATAGTCTGGACACGTTTGCAAAGATCTGGAAAGCAGCTGAGGAAATTGCATTTTATCTAGTTTCATATATAGTTATTTGAGGTGACACTGGTATTAACAGTAGATGGTTTTCACTAGTTTAGTAGACTTATGCATCTAATAAGTGGGCTTAGAATTCCGTATTTTTTCTCATTTATATGGCCAAATTCTATATTTCAACTCTGAGTTTGAGTTCCCAGATTAGTGAAATTTTTTCCCTAGTGCTTCAGCAACACAAAGCAACCATGATACTATATTGCTGTGTATGGTGCCAGATGTATTTTATCCACCTGTAAAGTGTTAATCAGGCAATTACATATCTCCTTGTGTAGCTGAAGATAGTGAGCATCACTGACATGACAAAATGCATGAAGACTGCTGCCAGTTAGGAATATGTAATTTAAGAATAGTATGTTTCTAACCAGATGAAATCCACCTCTCTATGTCCCTACCTAACGATGTATCTCCTTTTTCTTCCATAAAAGCAAACAAAACCAGTCTTAGGCTAGAAGATCCATTGGCTGGAGAAACCACTTAGCTCAAAACATCTGTTTCCTACCACTTCCTTCGAAAGGTCATCCACACTCAGTTTCTCCTTTTAATGCTTTTGTAGCTCATAGCTACAGAAATAATTTTACTTTAGATTATTTGTAGCATGTGTATACGTATCACTTTGAACCGTATTTCACACCTCCACAACTTTTTGCCTGTTTTCCTGACGAGTATCACTGCCTGCCTCCCTCTGCTCCCCACCGTCTTCCTATGTCACCATGCCTTTCTTTGCCCTGCTGGCTACTAGAAGAGACCTGAATTGTGGTTCAAAATCATCCTTTGTAATAGTCATGAGATTTTAAGTTAACTATCATAATGTGATTTTCAAACATACAGAGCAAAATGAGCCGTATTTTGTAGAGACAGAGTAGGAAGTTAATATAAACTTTTAAATGAATTATTTTCATTATAATTTTGTACTACCCTGCAGAATTTAAAATAACTTTCTGAACTTTTTAATAAACATGAACTGAAATTTTTCTATATCTTCTAATTTTCATAAAGAAAACAAAAACCTAGCATTTGTAAAGCAGTAGTTATCCAAGAGCCACCTTATTAGCAATTAGTTTTAAGCTTCATATGGCTAGTGAGAACACATGGCTGTTTTAGGATACCTTAGCCCATTAATATATTGCTAGTAAATACTAATGACCTAAAAGAGAATAATTTACCTGTTACAAATGTAATAGACTCATGATACATTTGGAAAGTGATCTGTTTCAATAGTGCTCAGGGTAAGCTTCACTGAAGAAGTCATATTTAAAACTGCAGAATAAGAACAGCTAACCGTGAGAAAGGTCTAGAATAGACCATTCAGGGCAGAGAAAATGGTATATAGAAAGGCCCTAACATATAAGAGACCTTAGAAGAGAAAAGCTTGTGGTCTGGCTGGACTAAGGCAAGTGGAGATAAGAGTAAAAAGGATTCAAGTGGTACACCCAAAAGGAGCCTAGATTTTATTTGGAGTGTGATAATATGCCTTTGAGACTTATTAAGCAGGAGAGTGACATCATGGAATGTGTTTTTAAAAGCTAGCTCTGGTTGCTGAGTGGAGGGTAGTTGGATGAAAAAAGAAGCAAGGAGGTCATTGCAGTTGTCTAGTCAAGTGATAATGTTAATCGAGAATAGGGTGATGCCAGTGGAATCGGAAATAATCACATGCAGTAACATATCTTTGAGAATTTAGATAGCCAGCACTTTCTGATGGGTTTGATATGGGGAATTAAGAAGATGAAGGGTTTCAGGAAGATACCCATGTTTCTGTTTTGAACCATCAAGTGGATACTGGTGTCACTTATTCAAGTTGGAAAGACCAGGGTAAATGGATATCTCTGGATATGAGAAGCAAAAGATTAGTTTTAAGTATGTTCAGTTTGAGGTGCTTCTGAGATATACTAGTAGAAGTTTCAGTTATTTCAGACTGGAGCTCCCAGAAGAGGTCCGTACCAAGAAAATAAATTGAGTTGTGATTATGTAGATAATATTTAAAGCTTTGTTAATAGATGAAATTATGTAAGGAAAGAGTGAAAAGATAAGGTTCTAAAACTGATACCTGAGGAAATCCAACATTTGCATATCCAGTAGAGGAGGAAGAAAAAGCAGACGTAGAATGAGCAGTCTGAGAAGTAGTAAGAAACCAAGCTTGTAAAGAGAAGAAAATGGTTTGTTAAGGGGTTGTCATCACTATTAGTTGTTGCTAAGAGGTAAGATATGGATGCAAAAGTGTCCACTGTATTTGGTAATATGGATATCATCAGTGATACATGATGAGGGTTGCCAAGGTGTAGAGGAGTTTGAAGTTGACTAAAGTGGGTAGAATAATGGATGGGAAGTGAGAAATTGGAAATAGCAGTAGCTAGAGGGGAATGTAGTAATAGGGGAGAGGTTCTGTTTAGTTTGGTTTTGTTTAGTTTGGTTTTGTTATGGAGATATTAGGGCACGTTTGTGTACTGATGGGAATGACTCAGTAGAAATGGGGGATAATGAAGATGGAAGCAGAGAGGGCAGAAGTTAACCAAAGAAATAAAATCTTTGATAAAGTAAGAGGAGGGGGGAATTGAACACATGTTGGGAATTGGCCTTCGACTGGTAAGAAATTTCATCCTTTGGGACAATAGGGAAAAGACTGCAGACAGGGGTGGATATGTAGAATTAGTCATGGAAAAATGAGAAAGCTCTCTTCTGACAGCTTCTGTTGTCTTGATGGAATATGAGACCAGATCATCAGATAAAGAGAGGTGAGAGTTAAGGTGGGAAATTTGAAGAATGAGGAAAATGAATCAGTCATTGTGGAAAGTGAGTGAACTTACTATTAACACATGATGATGAATGTCCAGAGTGGTTGACCATGAATTTATGGTGTTGCCAGAATACCCACTTCTTTGCTTTTCTCCAATTTTGACTACCTGTTGGTTGTCAAGGTAGTAAAAGAAGGCAGATTGTTGAGTTCATCTACAGTTCTATGATCGTAAATCCTTTTGATTCTTATTTTTTATCTGTTCTATCAATTTTTAAGAATATCTTTGTTCTCTATTTTTTTTTTTTGATTTTACACTTTTTATTTTCCCCCATTCCTGTAACTGATTTCATTAAATTATCAGAGCTTATTTCTGCAAGGTTTTTTTTTTTTAATTTTTATTTATTTATTATTTTTTGGGAGGTACACCAAGTTCAGTCATCTGTTTTTATACACATATCCCCGTATTCCCTCCCTTCCTTGACTCCCCCCCTCGAGTCCCCCCCCATTTGTTCTCTATTTTTAATACAGTTTTAAGTTAATGAGTTTCAAGATGTGGTTTAAGAATGTAATTCACCACTGAAATACTGTAAGATAGGCATATATTTATCAGTGTTAAATTATTTTATGTTAGAATCTAAAGTCTGTGGCAATCTATGTGTCTAGATGTGGTGTGGTATATTTCCCAGTATTCTGTCGATGATGTGCCCCAAACAGGCGATGTTAATCCTTATTTGCACTTGAATGGATCCATGTTGAGGGGAAGATGAGTTCCAAGAAGAGCAAAACATTTGAATCTAATTTTCAAGCAATTACGTGTTGCCATTTTGAAATTAACTTACTCTTCCATGATTTTTAAGGTAAAATTTGTGGTCAAGGAATTCAAGCTTGTAGTTGTTAACCCTGAAGAAGCAATTGACTTCTTCAAGTGAGTTAATAAGCAATTTATAATTACCAGGAAGGTTTTAGTCATCATTTTATGTTGTATCCACAGCAAATAGGTTATCAAAGAGGGATCACAGAAGGTCACGCAGGAAACCTTCAGTGTTTATGGGCTATTGGGTTAGTAACCTTGAAGTGTTTTTCTACATTTCTCTTTTTAATAGTGGAGCCATATATATGTGTGATTTTTGTTGTTGTTGACTCTATGAATTCAAAAAATTTTCTGGTTGGGCATTTTTGCTGCACCTCAATGTATTTACAGACTACTGCCTTAAAAAAAAATTTTAGAATGGCTTACTGGTTTTAACTACATGGAAGACTAAAGCATACATAAGAATGAGTAATTTATTCCAGTTGACAAATACTGATACATTGTGTTTGAGAGGAGAAACTATTTCAGTACATGATGGTCTGCCATGGAAAAATTGTTTCTTGCTTAATTTAAACACAGTCAAGTTGTCTGGATTTCAAACATAATCAAATTTTCTGAAAACATATCTAATCATAATAAAACTTTGATACTTAAGAATTCCAAATACTACAATCTTTTTTCAATCCAGAATATAGCAAGAATTCTTTGTATCTTCTTTGAACATGTTTGTTTAAATGACAGAAAATGGCAGGGCTTTATATTGAAATAATACATATTTGAATTATATCTTTAGAAGTTAAAGGAGTATACTACATATTCTATTATTACTCCAAATCCTTTCATGAATAATTAATAGTCTGCCGAACTGGATAGGATCAGAAACTCTTATCTACTTTTTAAAACCAAATAATTCACCTTTGAATATAAAATAATGCTACTTTAAGAAGTAAGTTCAATATATTCTTGATATCATTAGGTAAGAAACATTGGACTATGAAAAGTTATACAAACATAGCATCTCTTTCCACTTCCCTTATCATCACCACCATCCCATTTCATCTCTGTTCCTCCATGTGGAGAATTAGGAAATTGCCGCCACTTTCATTATCAATATTAAGGTTACATTCCAGATATTTTCTAAAAAGTCTGTGCATACATGATAGATTCTTATCATTCCAGGAAGAAGCTCTACTTCTGATGTACTAGACACATACAAGTCTCCATTCTCTCATCAGACCTTTCTTAACAAAGGGCTTAGTAAATCTATGGGATTTCTGTCCATCAGAGACACACAAGATGAGGAAGAATATTTCAAGGACATATCATTGGATAATAACTCTGGACGTGAAGATTCTGAACATTCCTGCTCCCCTTACCAGTTCAAAACTAGCGGCCCAGAAAAAAAAGCTGTTTCTGGCATTGATGTGCTTCCCAAGAAGAAGATTTGGGCTTCATCCATGGACTTGCTTTGCACAAGTGATAGAGACTTCTCTCCTGGGGAGATTGACAGATACCAGCGCTGTCTCCCTGAGGCAGTAACAGTACGGACTTCAACTACTCCTAGAAAAAAGGAGGCAAGATACTCAGATGGAAGCATAGCCTTGGATATCTTCGGCCCTCAGAAAATGGATCCAGTGTTTCATGCACGAGAATTGCCCTCCTCCTCAGCAATATCAAGTGCTTTGGACCGAATCCGAGAAAGACAAAAGAAACTTCAGGTTCTGAGAGAAGCCATGAATGTAGAAGGTTAGTAATTTTGTGTTTGTTTGAGAGAGAACTGAAGTGTTTAAAATTGTGTTTTGAAATAAAGAAGGGCTATTAAACCATTCTATAAGTCTTATTTCCACTGCCAAACCTTTGTACCCAAGTTAGACTCTTTCTTCTCTGTCAATTTCTGTTCTTTCTCTCACAAAAACCCTCATCAGAGTACAGTGCTGCTAAAGCATCCCTACGAAACACACCCAGCCCAGCTACCTTGTAGCCTCTCAGTATTTTAGGTAGGCAGGAGCCATGTTTTCTGCTTCTTTTTAATCCTCCACAGCACCGTCTGTCACGCACTACCTTGTGGGAGGCTTCCGTAAAGGTCTGGTTCTTTACTGAAGAATGAGATGCAGTTAATCAAAGTCAGCAACCCCAGGGAGGCAGTGCGGCCCGGTGATAGTGCAGTGGTTCCCAAACCACCCGCTTCAAAAGACACATTTTGGGACATGACTCCCGGAGATTATAATTTCTTTGGTCTGGAATGAACTTTCAAATCTACATTTTTAAAATCATAGTCTTTAGGTTTATAGATGTAGTCAGACAGCCTAGGCCTGAATTATTGACTCCACTCAGTAACTGTGTGATCCTCACTTCAGCAGTGGGGCTTAATCACTCTGTCTTAAATTACCCTGTGTGTAAAATGGGCTTAACAAAAATAAATTAATTGGGTAATGAATGTAAAGTGATTAATAAGTCAAATTATTACAGTCGTCGTATGAGGGCATAAAAGAACTTTATAAATTATCGGTTCTTGTTTTTTGCAGGGGAAAACTGTTTCAAAAACAGATTCACACACAAAGCACAATATATTGAATAGAATAATTATGGTCTAGACATATGGATAGAGGCTATTTTTAGTATAGATAAATGGAAGAGAAAGCAAAATAAGAGTTTTCAATCTAATCCCCTACATTTTTTAAAGATTAAAGCTTTATAACTGCCGCTTGACTACTAGACCCCTTGGACATAGCAGATTAAAGGGAGATTTAAGGTGCTTCTATTTCAGTGAGAGTAGTAACATAATCAAGGATCATATTCATTTTTAAGATCATTGTACTAGTTGAATATTTTTGATTCACAGGTTGCCTTTACAGTACTCTGCTCAGATTTGTTCTAAGTTTTAAGCATAGTCCTAGAACTGAAAATACACTCCACTTTGTGCTTTACTTCTCCTAAGTGAAGCTTTGCTTTTTTTTTTCAATTCAGGGTTTGCAAATTAGTGAGGAAATTGAAATTATGGAGGAAATTATTGAAGACAGTATTATGGGTTTGTATATAATTGCAGTTTTAAAAACATTAGCCAGCATTATGAGATGATCAAATATAACCTAGATCTAAAAACTTTCAAAGATAGAAAATAAAAACTTGGAAATTTGTTTTATGCATGATTTCACTGTTTAACTCTGATCAGTAAACTTTGAGCTGTGACAGCAAAAAGTAGTCACTTTGTAGCTTAAAACAAAGTCTCCTTTCAGAAGTTGTATTTCGTGACTATTTAGTGTCACATACCACTAACATATGAATATAATTTAGCCTGACATTCTTATGAGCATTCCCTCATGGAGACATTTATGTGAAGAAACTCTGCTTATTGTGGGAAAAAAAAAAATCCCTTAATGATTCAAGTAGATAAAACCATGATCGTCTCAGAATATAAATAGTGAAGACACACACCAATTTAGATGACTGTTTCTAACATTTAAAAAGTTGGTATCTTAACATGTAAATATTAAAATATTAATTTGAAGTGTTTTCATGTGTATGTTTTGAAAGATTATCTGACTTGCTATTTGGTAAATTAATAGTAGTTTGGATTAGTGAAGTCTGAGGAAAGTGTTTTTTACACTTGAACTTTGGTTGAGAGTCAAATAGTAAAATATCAAAACTTTAGTGAAAATATTTTTAATTTGCTAAATTATACTACAATAAATAGTCTGTTTAACATGTTTTGTTTGAGTAGGTGATTTATGGGGATGTCCTATAAAATGAGTATTAAGTCAAATTATGTCCTAGTTTGCATAGACGTCTTATCATCTCAGGAAACATGTGCATGCATGTGTGTGTAAGTATATTAAGGAAACTCAAATAGACCAACTTGTTTTCAGATATGCATATAAATATCTGCAAAGATGATATGTAATCTGTATAGACCCTTATTTTTTCAAAATGATAACTTGTTAGCAGAAGTAAAGTTTCCAGATTTAGAAAGTTTAGGTTTAGTATGAGATACAAGAAAAGGAAAAGAATTTCTTTTTAAAAATAAATATGCTTTCAATTATTTGATATGGGACAATTTCTATCCTGAAATCTTGCTTCAGTATTAAAGTTTTCAAAAGCATTTGCACCCGCAAAGAACCTACCCATTTTTCTGCCAGAATATATTTTATAACCAAGTTAAAGAAAATGAAACAGAACACCTTGAAAATGTTGGTTTATTATGGAAATGCACGACCTTAAACTCTATTATAATATAGTAACTTGCAAGTAGTAATAAATTATGTTTTCTTTAGACTAAAAACATTGAAGGAATGTTTGAGGTTTGGAATTCAAAAGCAATTATTCTTATTAGTTACTTAGTTGAGTAACTTACTGGTTTTATGCTGTGCTGTCTTTTTCTAAAGATAAGATAATTTATGTTAGCAGTGCAAAGTACAGATTGCCAATATGAAGATTTTAGCTAGTATACAAAGGAGAAAAAAGAATGGAAAATAATATAAACCCATTTATCTCATTTAATTCTTATGAAAAGTAGGCTTCATAGATCCCTTTTATGTGTGATAAATCAAGCAGAACAGTGGATATTACTAATGTACACATTTTCTTGTACACCTTTCTTTTTAAATACTCTTATTTTAAAGCATTTAAAAATGTTAATACTCTGTACAGTTTTTGTGATCTTTATAATTGGAAGTTGCTACTGGGTATCAGTAATTTTAGAATTAGAAGAGGTCTTAGAGCACATGTGCTTGGGCTTGTGAAGATTTCATAATGTACCCAAGATCACATAAATGGTTAATAATAAAATTTCCATTATTATGGGAGATTGTAGATTTCCATCTGTGATTTCAGCATTCCAGTCTAAGGATTTCCCACTACATGTCACCTCCTAACTTTTAAAAAAGATGTGTTACAGTGTGCACTGGGATAATTTAAAAATCAGAAGAAAAGAAATTGCTAAATTTCAGTTTGTTCTTTGGAGCACATGTGGAGATTCATTGAACTAATGGGAAAGACAGTTGTTTCCTTCAACCTCAAATGTATAGCCCTTTCCTTAACCCAGGCCCAATCCTCTTGAAAGGAGCCTGTACCTAAATCACCTCCACAGCATCTCCTCAGCTGACAACATCAACCAGCCAACTAGCACAGGGGAGACCAGACTTCAGAATCATGGAGTTTGGTATTGGAAGGAATTTGGATATCATTTAAGTCAAACATCTTCAGAGACCCGGAGTAGACTACCTTGCCAAAGGAGAGACATAATCCATAAATCATAACAGAGCTGAATTTAGAATCCACGTCTCTGGAGCCCCAGAATGAGATTTTTTTTCCATTCTGCCATTCTGATTTCAAGCAGAAACCAGATACGTTTCCAATATATTGTTGGGAAAACATTTTACTGCCTGGGAAGTTGGACATTCAACTAACCACCTAAACAAACCCCTTAGGTCTCTTCCGAATAAAATGGTATGATTTTTAATACAGTAAAACAAGATATTATTGTGAAAGAAAGGCTCATTTGGTTCTTCCTTCAATAAACCACACTGGACGTGGGTTGAGATGGGGCTCCATTGTGTCATATGCTCTGTGGTGGCAGATAGTGCGGTTTTGCTTTGCTTTGTTTTGGATAGTGTTTTGATGGGGCTTTACTGCGGTAGGATCTGGGAGATGGTTATCCTGTACCTGATGAGATAAGAGAGTAAGCGGTCAAAAAGCAGTGGTTGGTATTGAGTGCTCTAATTTCTTTGGGAACAAAATAAAGTGAAGAACAAAAAAAGATCCAAAGAAAGAAATTGTAGTCGAAGCTTAAGAATTATAAATAGAAGATTATTACTACCATTATTAATAGTTTTCTACATTCATAAAGCAGTAGGGGAGGGGCAGGAAGAAACAACAGCTTTCTCTCATGGAAACTAGTTTTAAAATTTGATGTCATTCCCATTTTTTGCTTTATTCTTTGCATTTCACTCTTTTCACCTCAGCATAGGACTGTCCTATTCCACTCTTTCCCTTTCTTCCTTGTTCCCAGTATTTCCTTTTCCATCTCTCTCTACTCCATCTCAAGATCTGAGAAATTGTCTGTTTTCTCGTGAGTATCTGTTGCCCTGCGGTTTGTGGTGTAATTAACACACACTCCCTATCCATTGCTCTGTGGGTTGACAGCACATTCCTGGTTATGAGAGACTGACTTGGAACCAGTACTGTGAGTATAGTATGAGCAGCATTCCACACCCTGGGTGGGGACTATGAATAGCATTTCACTTCCAACAGTCAAAACTCCTCTGTGTTCTGTGTGATACTAGAAGGGAGAGTATGAAGAACAGGTATAATTACATTCTACAAAAGTGACTGTGGTTAAATATTACTTATTTAAAGAGCTTAAAGTCAATCTACTGTATGTCTAAATTGTGTCGTTTCCTTTCTGTGGCCTCTGGTCTAGCCTAGTTTTTGCTGTTCTGTGACTGTTCTGTGAATACAGCTTTAAACTCTGTTGTGCAACTAGAGTATGTAAACACTCAAATATGGGAGCCTGTTCTCATTATTGAGGCACCTTAATGTTTCATTTCCGTTCACGTTCATTCCATTGAACTTGAAAGTGCATATATTTTTATAGTTATGTTTCAGAAAAACAAGAGGCTGGAATCGTAAATGTTACAGTTCATCATATAGGATGCCACTAGTGACATTTTATGGAGAGAGAGAAATATTTTCAAAACTTATCTCTCTTTTCTAAGGGCCCAAACTGGTAAAGGTGAATTACTCAGTTTTTATTTTCACCTTATTCCTCCCCCCCCCAAAAAAAAAGATTGAGTTGTTATTTGGATTACTCCTTGAACTTAAATAATTTAAATAATCACTTTCCACAAAAGTAAAAATGAATAAGCAGGGATTTTATGTGACATTGGTCAAATAGCACATGTATTTAAGTATTAATGACTGTTATTATACTACTAAGATACAAATATATTTCATATCTCTGAAGAGCACACTATTTTAGATGGATTCAACATCTTAACCAGAAAGAACCAAGTGCCTACTGTGTTTCCAGGGCTGAAATTTAAAGAGATTTATATTTTAGACCAGCATTGTCCAATAGAACTTCTTTAATGGAGGAAATGTCCTATATCTGTAGAGTCCAGCTCGGTAGTTACAAGCCACATGTGACTATGCAGCACTTGGATTGTAGCTAGTGCAGCTAAGGAACTGAATACGTTATTTAAAATTACATAGCCATTCAGTGCAGCTTCAAACCATTCTCATAGAGTTAGTCTAGTAAAACATACCAGGCTCCAGTGGAGGAAAGATTGGCTTGAGAAACATTTGTGAAGAGGTATGCAGTAAGTCATTCTTTAGCTTAAAAACAGCTAAGAATAAACATTTACTTCTCTTCTTTGATTTATCCAAGGGGGAAAAAAATTAAGTTGCATTTTTAAACGCTAAGGAAAGTTAAAGGTGAAACCAAAATGGACTTTCCACTGTCTATATTCATAGTAACGTAATACTGATTTTGGAGTCCACAGAAATCAAAGGGTACTTCATTAGAAATTAGGGACCTAATTTAAATCTAACTCATACATAGTTAACATAGACCCAGTTTGGCTTTGATATGGAAACCTTCTGAAAAGCATGGATCGATATGTTTTCAGAATGATTTAAAATGGATCTTACTAGTAATGAGTATTACCACAAGTTTTAAGATCCAGCAGTTTTAACCTCTAAAATATTTCTTCATTTCATCCCAGTCCTTCAATTCTTTCTGTTGCCCATGGACTGTAGAACTAGCTTTCTAAGTTTATCTCTCAGCTATATTTGTCCTCCGTTTCCCTGCCATGGAAATTAGAATGCATCTCTTTTCTGTCCACAGCCATTTAATAACTTTTCATCAGCTGAGCAGGGTAAAATTCAAGCTTCTTAGATTATGGTATGCAAGGCTTTTCATTATTGTGTCTCTGCAGTCTCACCCTTCAGCATTTTCCATCTCGCAAGTCACTCCAACAACATATGTGTGTACTCTCCCTCTCCTCCCTCTCTCCCTCTCTCTCTCCCCCTCTCCCACTCCCTCCCATGCCCTCCCCACCCTTCTTCCCTCCATACAGGCCATTTTATATTTTTATGCTTTTATTCATGCAGCTTTCTGCCTTAAGACTGTCTAAGCTTTCAGGCATTGCCTGGTTCAGGAAGCTTTCTCTCATCTTTCCACTTCAGGGTGATAGCCTATATTTTTCATTGAAATTATTTGTTTTGAGGAGCTTATTTCTCCTCTTGCAGACACCAGAAATTTGCCCTGGTCTAATTCATGGCTATATCCTTAGCATCTACCACTATGCCTGACATATAATAGATAGTCAATAAGTGTTTGTTAATCTAAACTGAATATTGCAACATGGCTATTTATATTAAATGTTTAGTATATTCAGTGGTGCTATTTCAGATATAGAATACAACAATATTCTCTGATGAATTATACTATATAGTGAGGAGAAATCCCACTTCCTTCTCCTCTGTTTTGTCCAGCTCTAAGAGAAAATCATATACTTGTCAGTCACAGCCTGACCAACCAACAGCAAATACAGTCACTTACCTTTAGAACTCTGTACTGTTTGAAAGCGTTAGAAGGGGCAGTTGAAGTCATAACAACAAAGGATCTTGGAGGATGCTAGAAAAAGAGTGGTCCAGCTGGCCCAGATTTGTGGCTACTACACTGCACAAGACCCTCATAGAGGAACTGTTCACTCTTGTTGCGTTCTTACTCTGCATAAATTTTACATCTGAAAAGTAATTTATATTTCACAGAGTATTTTTCCATACGTCCTCCCTCATTTATAAATATTCATACTTGCAGGAGTTCTGTTCCTCCGGGTTAAAAATTTTGTTGATCACGTCTAGCTCTCAAAGGATTTTAGAATATATTCTATTCATGTGTCATGCAGCATGATGTAATATAGAATACAGTGGACTCCAGTGATCATGAAGAAGGCACACCCTCTAATCTCCGGAAATTAACCCCCTCAAAAGAAAGCATAGAGAAAAGCACTTCATACATGAATACCTAATGTTATTACTTTCGTTTCTCTGCTTCATTTGAAGATTGAAATATTTTACTTGTTAGGGCTCATGACTATAAAAATGCAGGGTTTAAAAAAATTTTTTAATAGTCCTAAGCTACAAAACCAGTCATTTTAGTGCATTTCTCTTTGAAACTTTATCTGTAATTTGGGTCAGGTATTAAAGGTAAAGACATGCCAAGCTAAATGTGGTTATTTAATTCCTGATGTTGCAATTGCCTGAGTCTCAGTTCCTTCATGTTACTTGTCTGAGCTTGATTATGTGTCACTTGTAAAAGGTGTTTTTAGATTACAGTTTGTGCTGGCTTAGGTTCACTTTAATGTGAAGATTGTAGACTTGAATGTTTCATCTAAAATAGCTTTACATAAGCACAGAATATCATGCAAGTCTTCATAATTCCCTAACCATTAAAAGTATAGTATTCATGACCACATGCCACAACTTTTATGTTTAAAGTGTTAAGTATTGGTGGAAATTGTTACTCTCAGTTGTCATGACAAAAAACTAGCCTACTGAAAAGCTGCCTTTTAGTGTTGCTATATAAATGTGAAGTCAATACCATATTAGATTTGTGGTTTAGAGGATCAGGTACAGTTAAAGGATAATAAAATATTTGTCAGATTTGTATACCTCGTAATCTGACCAAAAAATAGTATACTCTTAATTATGGTAAAATGATACTAAAAATCAAAATATATCTTTAATTGTCAGAGTATGTGTGATTACAGAATCTCTATAACTAGACTTCTGCCCAGATGTTAATTCTATAAGCCATTCTTCTCTAGTCCCTATTCCTCTCATTCTCTCACAACTATTCTACAAAGTGTTTTTTGGAGAGACTATTCCTATGTGTTTTATATGTTTACACACATATATTCACACACTCAATTTGATGTTCTGCTTTTGTGGTGACATGTATTCAGGCTAATTTTACTCTCCCATTTTTTTCTTTTGCACTCATTATTACTTCTATGCTAAGATTGTTAAAGACAACTAAAAAGAAGGAAATCATCTAGTGAAGTGAGGAATAATCTTGATCCTAAATGAACTCTAGTACACTGATTTACACAATGTAGGTTTTATTTAAATATTTACTAGCTGAGAAAAGAAATTTGCAAACCAACAAATTAGATACTGAGTCTAATTTTAGCCCACAAAAGGCAAATAAATTCAGTTCTCCAGTTGTAATGATGACAGCTTAAAATTTTGCTATTGCAGTTTTAACATTGCAGTGAAAGTAGCCACATGTGTATTTTATAAAATGTGTGTTTGCATATTCTTAATAGGTCCATTGCACATGATTCAAGAATTTTGGCATTCAGAAAACTTTGTAATAGTCTATAAATACTTAGGAGCATCTCTTTGTTTAAAAAAAAAAGTGTGATACTTTCTAATTAAAATAACCGTCATTTGGTTTTGTTGATGCTGGGAGATGGGTGCGTATGAGGAATTAGTATTGTGTGTACTCTGTGTTCATGTCTGTTTAGGAGTTTTCATAATAAAAAGCTGTGTGTTTTTTTAATCACTCCGTTAATACCACATTCCTGAAGTCTGGACCACATCTAACGTGCTAACATTATACATTTAAATATAGATAAAAAACATATCTGTGCTGTGTGGATCCTCCCAGAAAGGTTGTCAATAATGTTAGGACACCTTGTAGAAAATTAGGGATTACCCTTCTTTTGCAGACCAGAACAGAGGAAGAAAGCTACTATTTACCTAGTTAGTGTCTACTAAGTGCCTTTTATGTCGGTCATCAGAAAGCTAAGAAGTGTTTCTATCCAAACGATCTGTCAGCATGGAAAACATGCCTCTGTTTTACACCAGTGCAGATTCTCTTGGTAAAGGACATGTAATTTTATAATAATTCCTGAAACTGTTATCTTTATTATTTAATTCAGAAAGCTTATAAGGGCTAACCTTTCTTGTAACCTCAACTGAGAGCTTTAATCTGATTATAACCTTCTTATAACCATGACTGAGTAGTAGATATTGCCTGGGAACTTTATTCTGGTTATATCTGCCATGCCATTAAATGAGAGGAACATGGTTAATAACATTTTTTTCTAAAGATGCATTCCGGAATACAAGAAGCTCACGAAAGATTCCTGCCACTTTAATTCACATAGACACCGCACCGCTACCCCAGTCTTAGAAGGAAAAAAGTCTTCTTACTCCCTAATTGTCCTGCCAAGCTTGTCATCCAGTTTGTGTTTCTGGAGTGTTTGTGCCCTACTCCCCAAAGCGGTAAAGCATCGTAAGGCAGTGTCCTCCCTCCCCCCAGGTGTGGTACTGAGAACATTTACAGACCAGTAGTTCATCAACAGAAGATGATTTATTGTTATATTTTTAAGAGGGGTTTGTCAGAGTTGCATTAATGTGTCTTACAAAGGAACCCAAAGATTGAAAAAAGTTTACTAGTGTTGTCAGAGTAAAGGAAACAAGGAAGAAAAAGGAAACAAAACATAGGCAAGCAAAAGACAGGGAATATGGACCCTGTGAAATTATAAGAATAATTATAAAGCACCACCAAAGAATGGAAATTAAAATTAAAATTTATTTACTCTATTACAGCCACTTTGCAGAAATAATTATGAAACAGTAAGTTCAATTAATATGGGGTGTGAAATTGTTATTGCAGTCATAACATCCAAGTGACTGAAGTTCTCTACTTTGTCTGCTGAATAGGTTTGTTGCAACTTCCTACTGTTCTTTGTGAGGTAAAACCATATTGCCTGCATACATTTGGGTCTTCCCCTTGGCCTTGTTGGTTTTACTGTCCTGTAGGTTACAGTGCCAGATTTGGCATTTGGTCAAGTTACCTTGGGAAAATTCCTCTAAACTTTAGCCTGGAGGTTCTGTACAATAAAACAAAAAGTTCTAAATGTATATATATATATATATGTAATATATATGTATTTATTTGGCTGCATCAGGTCTTAGTTGCAGCTTGCGGGATCTTTGCCACAGCATGCAGGATCTTTCATTGTGGTGCATAGGCTCCAGAGTGTGTGGGCTTAGTAATTGTGGCATTCAGGCTCTCTAGTTGTGGCGCACAGGCTCTAGAACGCAGGCTTTGTTGCCCCGAGGCGTGTGGGATCTTAGTTCCTCAACCAGAGATCGAATCTTCATCCCCTGCATTGGAAGGTGGATTCTTAACCCCTGGACCACCAGGGAAGTCCCAAAACAAAAAGTTCTTTGGTGCCCCTTTAAAATAGCAGTTCTTCTAACATAACCATTTAACTATGTTCATTAAATTTAAATAGTATTAGATAAGACTGTTGTCCGACATCTTCTGCAATCCTTTCAAGTCACATTCATCTTAAACCAGGGGAATTTTTTTTAAATTATTTATTTTACCATGAGACATCCCTGTGATAGAATGGAATCATTTTTTTTTAAGTGCTGGGAAATACTAGAGGTATATCTGAAAATGACAACAATCCTTTTTGTCACAAACCTTTTTCCTTTAAGGCTATTCATCTCATTCTGGTGGAACTAAATATCCCATCTTAAGTATTTTGTACTTCTACATTGTAAATTATTTGAACTTGGGACTGTGTCTTTGGATTTTCCATCCCTCATAGCACCTAACGCAGAGAATGATGTTTATATAGCATCCACTTCTGTTCTAAGAGCTCTGCATATATTAATTAATTTAATGCTCACAACTCTATAAGATGCACACTACTATTATACCCTATTTTCAGTTGAAGAAGAGTCACAAGAAGGTTAAATACCTTCCTAAAGTCACCCATCTGGTAAGTAGTGGAGCTGAGATTCAAACCCAGGCAGTCTGGCTTCAGAGTTCAGGGTCTTAACCAGTATGCCAAACTGCCTCAAAATTGTAGTCACATTTTTGAATACCACCCATCGATTAGTAAACTTAAAGCAATATATAAAATGTTCTAGTCTTACGAGAATAAATGTAGTGCTTTATTTGGTTTGTGTGGAATAGCTAATGAGTTTGCTTTCTAACGTTTATGTTTTAATCCTTTCAGAACCAATTCGAAGATACAAAACTTACCACAGTGATATCTTTAGTACCTCCAGTGAAAGTCCATCTATTATTTCCTCTGAATCAGATTTCAGACAAGGTGAGAGGCATCTGAACAAGCAAAATGTTCTTAAGATACCATGATTGTTCTCTTTCAGTAGTGTTGAGATACACGTGTCAGAAGAATTCTATATAAAATTTTTTAATCATAAAAAGCTTCCAGTTACTCATTTTAACAGTATTATAGAAACTTAATAGCAGTTTCATCAAATAGCAGCGCAGTCATTTTCGTAGCAGCGCAGTCATTTTCATAGTAGAAGATATAATTGTTTTCAAAAATAACATGACTTACCTCTAAAGAGTTTAATGATTACATCACTAATTTAATTATATGAATATGATTTTTAAAAATTATCTTATGTGTCTGCTGAATTCTTGAATTTTAAATGATTACTTCATATTTTTATCACTTGTGCTGTACCTTTTTCATTCACAATTAGTGAGAAAAAGTGAAGTGTCAAAGAGATTTGAGTCTAACAGTGGTCTCCCAGAGGCAGATGAAAGCCCAAGTCAAGGCCAGTCACAGAGACCAAGGTATGTAATATGAAAAAATGGTAGTATATTTCCAGTTGCAGGTGTTTTTTTCACTTTGTTAGAATCAAGGAGAATTTTTTTTTTGAAAATAAATTTTTTTATTGGTTATCTATTTTATACATATTACTATGTATATGTCAACCCCAATCTCCCAATTCATCCCATCATCCATCCCCAGCCCCTGCCATCTTTCCCCACTTGGTGTGCATACATTTGTTCCCTACATCTGTGTCTCTATTTCTGCCTTGCAAACTGATTCATCTGTACCGTTTTTCCAGATTCCACATAAAAATTATATCCTCTATTTTCTTCATTTTCCTTTTCCTCCTCTTTAAGTTCTTGCAAATTCGTTTAATTATGTAAAAGATGTTGTAGTAGTTTGAGTTATTAGGATCTTTTAAAATTAAAATTGGCCCGGATTATTTATAGTTTGTGCTTGATTTTTTAAATTGTCAATATGAATATACAATAACTTATTAACAGTAAGGAAGTTCTGAAGGCACGGCATTAAACATCTGTGAGAAGATAGTAAACTTTGATTTCTAAGAGAATAATACTTCTTTCGAGGTTGAATGGGCTCAACAAGCAGGCTTTCAGTGAGTATTATTTGTTAAATGAATAATTAGTAGTTACTACTGAGTAACCTATTATGTAAAAAGTTAATTTTTCACTACATTTTTTCCTGGCTTAAAAGAGGTCATCTTGTATTTTTTTAAAGCCCACATTCTGTTTAGAGTTCCTTTTCATGCTGAAATGCTCAGGTTTCATATAAGGTGTTGTATATTATTGTGCTAGGATTAGAATGATGTTATTATAGGCATGGATTGATTTACTTTGAACTGAAAAGTGTGAAATCAGCAGTGAGTATGTTAATGTGTATCTTTTTCAGGTGTGTACAGGTCCCTTCCATGAACAGAAGCATGCTGATAATGTTAAGCATTGATTTGAAGTTCATAATGTGATATTAGAGAATGAGAGATTGCTTCCAAATTTACTCCCAAACTATGGGAATCCTTTTAAATTTGGTAGCAGTTCATTTAGTTCAAGTGCCATTATATACAAAAGAATCCTTTGAAAATTAACTAAAACTTACCCCTTGGCTGATTAATTCTGGCAGACATAGTTTCATACCTGTAAACTATTAATAGACCAGGTAACCCTAGCCATGTGATTAAAGCAGACTATTTATCCAGAGTTTAGATTCCAAATTAATTAGATACATTGCACTAAAATTATTCCTTACTGTTCCAGTTTTTACGAAATTTATATCTTTTGCTCTTCTCTCTTGGTCTTTTTAAAATAGTCTATGAGGGACTTCCTTTGTGGTTCAGTGGTTAAGACTTCAACTTCCAACGCAGAGGGTGCGGGTTCGATCCCTGGTCAGGAAGCAAAGATCCCACATGCCTGGCGGCCAAAAAACCAAAATATAAAACAGAAGCAACATTGTAAAAAATTCAATAAAGACTAAAAATGGTCCACATCAAAAAAAAAAAATCTTAAAAAAAAAGCCTATGATACTTTCTTTGAGGAAAGCTCTAAAAGTATTCATTTACCTAAAGTGATGTGATCTTTGCATAATAATATTTTCTGTTACTATGACTCCATTGTGGTAATAGTAATTGTGATTACTATTTTTGTAATTTTGACCAAAGAGGTAAGAAACAAAGACAGATCTGTGCTTGGTATTACATAATTTTGTTAAAGAAGCAAAACTTTTTTGGAATGACCAGCAATAAGAAGCAAATGTTGAATTGCATGAAGCTCTGTATTGAATTGAGGAAGTCAGTCTTCTCTATATATGTAATTTGGAGAAAACTTATAAATAGTTAATATGATGCCCTTATACCGTAATCAAAAGTAGGAGTAAAGATAACAACTGGAAGAATTGCTGGGATTATGTGTTGACTGATTTTTTTTTTTCTGTGTTTTTCTTCACGGTAGGTCCTTGTTGGTTATCTGTTTTAAATATAGCAGTGTGTACATGTCAGTCCCAAACTCCCAATCGAAGATTGATTGATTTTATAGTCAGTTTGCTAGTTATTTAAAAAACATATTCGTCCAAACAATATTAAGTCATTTTGTGAGTTTTACTTCAATTTTCTTGATAAGCTACCTCAAAAGTGTCAGGATTATAAGAGAATCTTAATTTTGACTGTTTCCAGTTTTATTTTAGGAAACTTTGAGGCCTTAGCTCATCAAATTTTTATTTAGTGATTAACTGCCTTTTATTTCACACTTTAAAAGGGTGAAAAACACAACATGGTTATTCATAGCATTTGCAATTGATAAAGTTATAGGTGAAAGAAAAATATTTCAAGGAGAAGTAGATTGTTAGGTCTGTGTATCTGTTACATTTAATGTAAGATGCTAAACTCTACTTCTTTTAGACTATCCCATCTCTTCTTTCTGCCCAAGGAAAAACACATTAACTAAAGTATTTTCTAGATTGCTTATTCAAGTGCTGAGTTTTCTGTATGTGTAAAAAGGCTTCTGATAATATCCTTAACACGCTGGTACACAATCAGGAGGTTCTGTTTGTTCTTTAGGTCAAATATTTGCGAGATCTATAAATAGTTCTGTATTTAGATATGTTGCCTGCTTCTTTATAAAATTTCCATTTCTTTAGCTAGAATGAAATGGAAAAACAGATCCAGACAGTGCTATTGATTTGTATCGTAGTGGGTGGGGGGAGATTAACAGGAAGTTATGAGTCAGATCCAGCAAAATGAGTAATTTTTGGATGTTGAGCTATCAAAAGTGTCTTTCAGTGACCAAAAAAGATATTCAAAGCTGTTTCCCAAAGAACAACTCTTAAGATTTTTTTCTGTGTTAACTGTTGAAGTACAATTTATACATTATATAATTCCTACCGCTTCTGTGCCTATCTGCTTAGTGATGTAACCATTTTTTCTGTCCCAAAAGAACCTATTTATTCATTCCTAAATCATTTACATTTTCTGAGTTTTTTGTTCATTTGTTTTGTCCGTTTTGTTTGTTTTTTGCCTCTCAAACATTTTAGTCTTTATAGGAATTTCTACCAAATACTGTGTTGGGACAGATAAAGTGATGATCAGTCATCTTAGCTCCCTGTTGGTAGCTCTGGTATAAAATAATTTGAACAAGAAGGCTAATATATTTGATGAAAGTGACAGGTATAAGTTAAAATGTGCAGATTCAAATTCTTATTTTCCTTGACCCCCATGAAGTGAGAGTGAGCCAGAAAATCATGTTCAATCATTTGCTCAACAAATGATTATTGAATACCTACCATGTAATTGGTACTTCTGGGTGCTGGAGATGGGGTCATGAACAAGACCAAAAAGTCCCTCAAGAGACTTTCTAGGGCTGAGGGATAGCCAATAAACCACTAAAAAAACAAATAAGTAATGCACCGTCAGAGTGTGATGGTGCTCAGGAGAAAAATAAATCAGGCTAAAGGGATAGAGACTACAGGGGTGTGATGTCCAAGTTCTAGTTTACGTAGGTAGGGTGATCAGAGGAGGCCTCTCCCAAGGGGAGACATTTGAAAAGAATACTATTTGAAGCAAGGAAGTAAAACATGCAGATGTCAGGAGGAAGAGGGTTCCAGACAAAAGGAACAAGAGCAGAGGCCCTGAAATAGGGGAGATATGTCCATGTTAGATGAATAGCAGGATGGACAGCATAACACAGAAGGCAGCAGAATAAGTGAAGGGTGGAGTGGATGGTAACCAGGACCCAAATCACATCAGACCTCAGAAGCTAAGGTGAGCACTTCGGATGGGATTCTAAGTGTAATGGGAAGCCATTGGATAGCTGAGAGCATAGAGAGCTATGATCAGATTTACATTTTAATGGGATTACTCTGAAAGTCAGATATAGATTTCTTCAAGGTTGTACCCTTCAGGGCTTGCTGCTCATTCAGATGTGGGATTTGTAAGAGGAATAAAAAATGACTCCAAGTTGTGTCCTAAGCAACCAGTTGAGTGAGAGAAGGTTGCACGTAAGGAAAAGGTATCAAGAATTTGGTTTTAGACATATTAGGTTAAAGATGCATGTTAACATCCAAGTAGAACACTCACCTAGGCAGGTGAGTAGAATTAGAATTCAGGGGAGAGCCTGGAGTTATGGAAATGTAAGATAATTAAGGCCAGGTGACTACGTGAGATCAGGTAGGTATATGACGTGTACATGGAGACTAGAAAAATGTGGAGGTCTGAGCACTGTTGTAAGTCTAACATTAAGAGACTAGAAATGAAGGAGGATCCAGCAAAAGAGGCTAAGAAGGAGGAGCCAGTGAAGTAGAAGGAAAATAAAAAGAGTGTAGTTTCCCAGAAGTCAGATGTTTAAGAAGAGGAATGACTGAGCAACTATGTTATGTGATGCTTGGTGGTCAAGTAAGATGCAAACTGAAAATTATCCTTTGCCTTTGATAACACAGAAGCGGTCATTTTTGTGACTAGTTTTGGTGAAATGGTAAGGACTCAAACTATTGGTCTGAGTCCAAAAGAGAGTGGGAAATGGAGTAGAGATAAAATTTAAAGGACAGTTTTGAAGAAATTTACTCTAAAAGACAGCAGAAAAATGAGATAGAATCTGAAAGGGGATGTGGAACCAAAGGAGGATTTTTTTGTTCTAAGTAGAAAATAGTCCAGCATGTTTCTATGCAAATGAGAATAGCCTAGTGTATGTATGAGACTGTTGATGCATGTGAGAGGGTACTTGCAGGAGCGAAGTCTTTGGGTCGGGGAGAGGGCTGGAATCCCATGCACAATAGAGGTTTGACATCTGTACAAGTGTGCAGGAGATCCATTCATTGTAACAGAAAAGACAGCAGAACATATGGATGTAGATTTGGAAAGTCCAGTAGTAGAAGGATAAGGAAGTTATTTCCTGATTGCTTCTTATTTCACCAAGAAAATTGAAGGAAATTCATCAGTTGAGAGAAGACGAGGGAGAAAGCATTGGAGCTTTGAAAAGAAAAGAGAAGGAAGAAAATTTGAAATAGTTCTCTAAGAAAATGAATCACCAGGCAGTACTAAGAACCCATTGAGATCAGTCAGCATGGTTCTCTAGTTTTATGAGAGTTGAGGTCATATGCAAAGGGATGATTTTAATGATGGGCCTTAGAATTCAGGCAATGTAAGGGCAAGAGAGGGTTAATAGGGAGAAAGTGGTAGAGTCAATGGACTAAGATGCGTGATAGAGTCAATGAATTATTTGAAGGAGAGTGTTAGAGCAAGTGAGCTAGAAAAAATAAGGAGATTAGATAGAGAGGGTATTTAAAGATAGAAATAGGAAATTTTAGAGGTGGTGCAGTTATTGTTGATAGCCAGCATAGAATAACATGGGAGTAGATTGCTGACTGTGGTGGAGGAGGCCAGGGTGTTGGAGGACTCTGCAATTTCTGTAACACCACCATGAATGATGACATCAGCAGAGGTGAAGACCACTGAGTCAGGTACTTAAATCTTTAATGAATAAGGGGAAGTTGACCAACAGGACATCTAGAGCAGAGCAGAGCAGTGGATGGTATGATTTCATAGCATGTACTTCAGGGAAGCTGGGGGCTCTTAGAGGAGGGGTCAGTAATGATCTGGAAGCTGAAATAGAAATCACAGGGAGCCTCTATCGCATGTCCAGGCCCACTGGTGCAAGATTATGAGAATAAAACAGCCCCAATCTGAGAGAATTGCAGGGGAAGCAGTTTTCAGAAGATGCTGGAATGTTAAGAGAAGAGGTGGAAGGTGTAGATCTACCCATTGAAAATGGGACACCATACTACTTTAATACATTAAAAATAGGACTGAAATGTTACTGCAAGGGTTCTGGAAAAAAAATTTGTTTAAATTCTTGATACCTTACTTAATATGATTTTTTCCTTGATTAGACTTAAAATAATTGTTTTCTTCCCAACCTTTACTTTCTCTTCTATATGGCAGACATTATGAAACACCCTTTGAAGGCAGCTTAATTAATCAAGAGATTATGCTAAAACGGCAAGAAGAAGAAATGATGCAGCTGCAAGCCAGAATGGCCCTTAGACAGTCTCGATTGAGCCTGTATCCTGGAGACGCAATCAGAGCTTCCATGCTTGACATCACCAGGGATCCCTTAAGAGAAATGGCCCTAGAAACAGCCATGACCCAAAGAAAACTGAGAGTAAGTTGATTCTCAAGTTATTGCATCTAAACTTGGTCTCAGAGGTATCCTATAGGTTGCCTGTAGTTAAAATTGAAATTTCATATTAATTTCCATTGGTGTTAAATATTTTGTTGGTTGATATTAAAATAAATAATTAGCTCTTTTCATGATTTCATTTTTAAAATAACATTGGATGGATTTAGAGTGTCTTAACTGTATATTTTAAAAGCATATTCATGATTCTTAAAGTCAGCTGGCTTTATTTAGTATTGTGGGGGTTGTTTTTTAATATTAAGAAATTTATTATCCCACAAACCAAGAAGATCAGAGATAGAGAGTTCAAGGTTGGTTCAGAAGCTCAAGAATGCTATCAGGCGCATTCCATTTCTGCTCTGCCATTCTCTGAATTTTGACAGTAATTCTCTTTATAGTTAAAAGATGACTGCATTATCTCCAGGCATCATACCCTCATATTACAATATCCAAAAATAAGAAAGAACAGATCTTATATCTGTGGAGGGTTTTTATTTTATGTGTTGGTTTATTTTTCTTTCAACATATATCCTCTATATTTTTTTAAATATAAGCTCAAAATGAACAGTCTTTTCTCATATAAAATATCATGAACATTTTGCAACTTTTATAATATTATTGCTAAGGACTATAAAGTATGCCATTATGTGAATTTACCACTATAATTTACTTAATCAGTGTTCACTTATTGGGCATTTAAAATGTTTCTAATTTATAATTGCTACAAACATCCTTATAGCTCAATCTTTGCAGATAACTTCCTCCAAGTAGAATAGTCAAGTCAAAGGCAAATACCTCTTAAGATATTTTATACATATGGTCAAATTGCCCTTTAAAAGTTTCTTTCAGTTTGTTTCCTCTGATCATACCTATCTTACCATATTCTTACCAACTCTGATGTTAACATTCTTTTTTATTATCACCAATTTGATAGATAAGGCAATATCTCATTTATATTGTTCCTTTACAAATAATTCTTCAAAAGCAAAATAAATATTAGTAAAAGTCTTAAAATCTAGAATGATTTTTTTCTTTTTAGTCCTACACTAAGAAAGTATATTATCCTGTTCTATTTTGGGTTTTGTTGCTTATTTCAAAGAATCCTCTTAGAAGCATATCTGTATACCCTGAAATTGATAGAATTCAAATTTTCCTCATAGTTTTCTAAGGAGAAGAAACAGTATTGCGTGGTGAAAATTACACTGAACTACAAATTAGAAGACTTGGGTTCAATATCTAATAATTCACTTTCTAATAATATGTCTTTATGAACCTTTTTAAACCGCTTTGTGTCTCATTGTGCTAATTGTTAAAATGTGGAATTGGGTTGTAGTTTATAAGACAGTGTCTAATTTTAAAGTTATTAGATTCCAATAAAATGTAACTGAATTTATTTTAAGCCAAAAGGAAGAAATTGAATACGGCTTCATCAATTTATCATTATAACCAATAAATTTTTCAAAATTAAGCAATCGGCAGGATAGCATGGGCTTCCAATAATTAAAGGCGCACATAAAGCATAAAAGGCACACATATATACACATCTTTTTCCTAAATCATAGTTTCAGAGAGCTAATGCAGAACTTTAGCTCATTAGAGAGTTATAAATAGTAGTCTGTACATTTATAGTATGCCACTGTTATATGTCATCTCACTGAAAACCTGTGTTTTCTTTCAGGCAATAAGTGTGTGTTTTCTTCATCAGAGACATGCTATATCAATGACAAGAGAATTTGAACTACTGGTCATTGAAAGGCCACATAGTGTTTTTTTCTAAAAAAAAAAAAAAAGAAAAAGGAAAAAGCAGGAAGGGGGAATTCCATAGTGGTCCTATGCACTTCTACTGCAAGGCACCTGGGTTCAATCCCTGGTGGGGGAACTAAGATCCCGCAAGCCATGCAGCATGGCCAAATAAATAACATAAAAAGAGCAGGAAGGATATATTTTTGAGGCTGAAAAATAGTACTAGTATCAGGAGGAACAGTTTCACAATTGAATTAATGTTCTTTCCCCAAACATAAGTTTTTAGTTCATTTGTTTTCTATATTATTTTTAGTGCGGACACATTTTAATGTTCATACCCCATGGCCTTAGTTGATCTGCATCGGATTCTGTGTTTCCCATGGCAGACCATTGTCTTTTCTTCTACTCTGTTTCTATTCTCATTTAAAATCCGTCCTGCTGGTTTGTTCAATATTAACGAATGCTTAATGTTAAACTTTTACTTACATGATATCTGTCACATGTTCCATACCCAGTTGATGGATAGAATTCCCACATCAAGCAACCAAATGACCTGTACAGCAAAATGCAAAGAAGAAACGACAAAAATAAAACTCCAGTAACCCCCATTAATTCAAATACATGCGTGCACGAGAATACTCCCGCACACACACACCACCTGCCTTTGGCTTCAAAATTAGCCCTATGTTCATTCTACTTTTTGCCCATTTGGACATAATCTTTCAGTCTATTCTGAATCCTGCTCCCCCCTGGGGTCTAATTTATTTTAAGGTATCTCTTCAACCATTTCTCCCCTCTGGGCAGAAATCCCTGGGTTTATAAGACATAAAGGGAAAGAGCAGATTGAAAAGCAGTAAATGCAGAGTGTGGGCTCTGCTTTCCCCAGCTCCTGAGATATTATTTTCTTACTAGAGGCAGCAATGGGGAGCAGAGACTGTGATACCTATAATATCCCTAGTTGTCACCAATTAGAACAAAAAAGTACAGAATTCCAAGAACTTGATTACAGATGGATGTGTCTTTTGTAATCACAAAATAGATGTTGTCCAATAACTAAGGCTCGTTTTAGGACAAATTGAATATCACTCTCTGAAATAATGAGATTCTGTTCAATCACTTTGCACATTAGCAATATTAAATCAAATCCTTATATGAACTTGATAACTGTATATTGCTTCAATAATGGAGACTGCTATTTTTTTTTTTTGAGAGTTTGAGTCTACCTGGAGTCCAAAAAATTAAAACCTTTATTTATGTAAAACAATATAAAGCCAGGCTTTATATTTTATGTCACTGGCAGAAAATGAAGTTGATAAAACTTCTATTCACGCTTCATGTAAGGCACATTCCATTCTTGTTCTTGGTAAATTCCACTGTACTTCTTTATTGAAAGTTTTTACATTTGTTTCGCATCACTAGTTCTAATAGGATGGCTTTACATGTAGATGATGGTGATGATGATTATTACATTATTTTCCTTTCAAGGAAAGAGGTAGAATAAATAATAAAAACTATTGATTTTGCTTCTGTGATTCACAGAATTTCTTTGGCCCTGAGTTTGTGAAAATGACGATTGAACCATTTATATCTTTGGATTTGCCACGGTCTATCCTTGTAAGTAATAAAACCACTTTGTGTCACTTTTAGACAATAATGTTAGTAATGATTTTTTTAAACAGTTAAAATTCTTACAATGTTTATGTTATTAACTTCATTAATAACTACATTTTTTCAATTGTAGACCAAGAAAGGGAAGAATGAGGATAACCGAAGGAAAGTAAACGTAATGCTTCTGAGTGGACAGAGACTGGAACTGACTTGTGATACCAAAACTATATGTAAAGATGTGTTTGATATGGTTGTGGCCCATATTGGCTTAGTGGAACATCATTTGTTCGCTTTAGCTACTCTGAAAGGTACCAAGACATTTTAAATTCAGGGTGCAATTTGGAAACTTGGCAACAGTGACTTTCTATACCTGTTCTGCCTAATCTTCTTTGGGGAAATATTAACTACATGGATATGTCAGCATTGAGAAGCAGGAGTTAGAAACTCCCTTCCTTTTCCTAACTAGTACATTGTTTTAATAGCTGTGTCTTTTTAGCATCTTCTGTACCTTCTGTACCATGAAGATTTTTCTCTGGTATTGGCTATTTAAAAATAGATTTTAATTGTTATATTTTGGGGACCATTATTTTGTCTACATATGTAATCTAGAAATTAATATCCTGCTAATAAGACTTTGAATATATAGCAGGACCCTATTCTGAATCTCCATATCAACTTCTTCAGCTTACTATCCTCGAAACATAGTGTCTTTCTTAAATGTTGTCAGCTGATGACTGAAAATGTCATTTCACATTTTTTTAAGCATTATGCCCACTGTGACATTCACAATCACAGTGGTCTTAGAATACAGATTCAGTAGAAGCTGCTGCTATTTATCAATTAGAATTGCCATATAATAAGAAACCCTTTGGAGTTGGGATATACTAAATATTTCTTTAATAATTACTGTATTTATAAATTACTCTTCAATATTTCAGATTCCTGTTTACCTCAGAATTTAACTTAAAAAGCTCTGACAACAAAGTACAATAAATTATAACTGAAGGATCAAATTACCCTGAAACCCTACAAGATCAAGATAACGCCATCTTCATCATACAAGAAATACGTCTTTCAACTTAGTTTATTGAATTCTTGTTCCTTAAAAACTAATAATTCATTTTTTAGTCATCCAATAAATATTCAGTTAGTGCTACTGATCTGTCACTTTACTAATTACAGTTTTAAACTAATCATGTAATACTATCTGTATGAAAATATTCAGTTAGAGTGTTTACTTAAAATGTATCTAATTTCTTAAACATTCTGGATAAGTTAGATTTTACTGACTCATCTTTTATTTGGGCAGAATCAATAAGTAAATGATGACATTAAGACTAAAAATAAAATAATTGTTGTTCCTCCTAGGTTTCGATGGTAGCTCAAATATAACAAATAATAGCTAATATTTATTGAATGCTTACTATGTGCCACATGCTTTAAACTACCAAGTGTTTTATGTCCACTATGTCATTTGATCTCTATGACAACCCTAAAAAAGCAGGAATTAGCACTATCCTGATTTTACAGACAAGAAAATTGATGTGTAGGTAGGTTACATAATTTATTCCGTATCATACAGATAGTAAATGATGTGACCACGAGTTGAATCCAGGTCTGTCTATCTTCAGAGCCCTCATTTATAAAAGACTGAACCATACTGCTTCCCATCCTGATGTAGTGCCTGAGAATTCCCTGCCACAGTTCTTAACAATGCTGTTTTATTCTGGTATGAAACTGTTTTGTGCAAGTATGACCACAAAGTGAAGAAATTAAAAGAAAACATGAAAGTATTTTTATTTTATCTGAATATTTTTCATTCTGTTCTAGATAATGAATATTTCTTTGTTGATCCTGATCTAAAATTAACCAAAGTGGCCCCAGAGGGATGGAAAGAAGAACCAAAGAAAAAGAGCAAAGCCTCCATTAATTTTACTTTGTTTTTTCGAATTAAATTTTTCATGGATGATCTTAGTCTAATACAGTGAGTACACAAGAGTTTCTGTGTTTCTCTTTTTGACCCCTGGTCTTTTGAGCCTTTAGTTTACTGATAGTGAATTATTCTGATCAATGATAAAGTCTTGTTTATCATAAAAGAAATATTTCCTTCAGTATAGTTTATTAATTTCTCGTGCTTGATCATAAGTCATCTTGGCAAGTAAACTTATATGCCAAGAAAAAAAATCACCCCAAGATTCAAGATCAAAAGCCTAGATGTCTTATGCGTGTGTTTGTTTTCCCAGACATACTCTGACCTGTCATCAGTACTATCTTCAGCTGCGAAAAGATATCTTGGAGGAAAGGATGCACTGTGATGATGAGACTTCTTTATTGCTAGCATCCTTGGCTCTCCAAGCTGAGTATGGAGATTATCAACCAGAGGTAGGATTTTCTTTTTTTTCCCAGGACAGATTTTGCGTTGGTGTTCTTATCCTCAGCGTGATTAAAGACTAAACCTGGTTGAGGTATTTGCTGTTTAGATCTGGAGATTTTTGAGGCTAGTTTGGTGTCTCAAAATGACCAAGTTCCCTATGTATATTGGTTATTTCAAATCATACAGTGTGGAATTCCTTCCTTCCTCCCTCCCGTTTCAGAGTTTGGGGATATCTAGTACTTAGCCTTCCTTCTCCCTATTTCTAACTAACAGATACCAGACTTAAGGGTTACCAGCCAATTCTGGATCAAAGGGGTCTTCTACCCTCCACGTGGATCCATGCAGTGATGGGCTGAGAACCTAGCAGAGCTCACTCTATGGAGAACACATGTTCAAGGCCAAATGCACCTGAATCAAGTGGACCTAAGAGGAAGGCAGGGAGCGAGAAGAGATTATGCCCCTCAAGCAGCATCCTTCACAGCATTATCGCTTAGCTGTAGTGACATTTGGCCTTTGATTGTCAGTCTCTCCTCAAGCTTGCCGATCCGTTCAGTCATCCTGCCTCGCTGAATAGAAGAGAAAGACAGATGCACTCTCTAAAACTCATTCCTCAGAGAGTATTATAAATAGGAGTACCTTACCTCTTGGTTGAGGCAAGAACTCTAAGATAGGAGGAAGAGGGCAAACAATTTCTTACAAAAACACTCTCCTTCTAGGTTCATGGTGTGTCTTATTTTAGACTGGAGCATTATTTGCCTCCCAGAGTGATGGAGAAACTTGATTTATCCTATATTAAAGAAGAGTTACCGAAATTGCATAATACCTATGCGGGAGCGTCTGAAAAAGAGACGGAGTTAGAATTTTTAAAGGTAAGCATGCAAGATTACAAATGATAAACTTTGTATCTTTTTCAAAGTAAGCAAGAAGTGTTGGAGGCCACACATCTGAAAGTTCAGGTGCTGATAACTGATGCTATATGCTTTATCTCATCTCATTTATTCCTGACTAAAACCATGGTATCTTAATTCTCATTTTGTGAAAGAGAGAACTGAGGCTCAGAGAGGAAATGTAGTGTTCCCAAAGTCAATGGCTGGTATGTGGAGCAAAACTAGGATTTGAACCCGTATCTATCTGGCTATGGATTATATGCTTTTATCCTATTTCATGCTCTCAAAATCAAGATACATTCATAAAGAAGAAACAATTGGATTTTGTGACTGTCTGGATAAGAAAGGCAAGTTCAAACTAATTCTAGAGTTGTTTTGCTTTGTTTTTTCTTAAAAAGCTTAAGATTCAATTGTATCTTCTAAAAATAGTCTTTCCAACTAATTCACAGAGGGGAAAGGGGTTAGAAAATTTGGTTTATAGTTCCAGTTCTGCCACCAGGTTCCTGTAAGACCTTAGATGAGTAACAGTGCATTTATGATCCGAAAAGATAGTACTTTGCAAACTGCCAGTGTGAACAGCAAATATATGATAATATTCTATTCAGAAGAGAAACTTCAGAACATCCTCCTCTTGGGACTTCCCCAGCAGTCCAGTGGTTAAGACTCCCTGCTTCCATTGCAGGGGGCACGGGTTCGATTCCTGGTCAGGGAACTGAGATCCCATATGCCACGTGGTGCAGCCAAAAAAAAAAAAAAAAGAATATTCTCCTGTTGCAGCTTCCCAGGATGTAACAGTGTGCCTTAAATTTGCTGCTCCATAATAAGGGAGCCAAGTTTCCCAGCCCTACGAGTATCTATGAAGGGGTTTCATGCACAGACTCATACCACCTTTAATCTAGTATCATGGTAAGAAAGGCAGGGTGGTTTGTTATGTCTGAGCCTACGTTTAAAGACATTACATTATTTTTTTCCTCAGTTATTACATGTTTATACTTGTAGGAAATAAATATCAAGTTATATTTTTATTAATAAAGGAGAATTTGCATGGGGATTTTCAGACAGTCTTGTATTTGAATTCTTGTTTCAACCAGCTGGGTAAACTTACAGTGTATTTAACCTCTCTGAGCTTCAGTTTTCCCCATTATAAGTATGCTTAATGCATAGTAGGTTGCCCTTCTTCTAATAATGTATCCTGTTACTCCTTTCCTCTTTATCTTGAGCATCTTTCTTCTAAGGATTTTTTTAAAAATCTCATTTATACCCTTCAAAGGTTACCATTCTGCTATATATCATATTGCCTTTGAAAAACTTTTATGTCTTTTTGTAAAACTGCTTTATTGAGGTATAATTTACATACAATAAAATTGACCACTTTTAAATGTTCCATTCAGTGAGTTTTGAAAATATATATACGGCTAAGCAACCACTTCCACAATCATGATAAAGACCAAGAATTAGCAAACTGTGGCCTATTTTGTAAGTAAAGTTTTATTGGAACTCAGCCATGCTCATTTGTTTCCCTGTTGTCTGTATCTGCTTTCACACTGCAAGAGCAGGGTTAAGTAGTTACGGCAGAGATCACATGACCCACAAAGGCAAAAATATTTACTCTCTGACCCTTTAAATGAAACGTTTGCCAACTCCCGATATAACACATTTCCAACACCAAAAATTTCCTCCATGTCCCTTTCCAGTCAGTCCCTTCCCCCCTACTCCTAACCTCTGGCAACTACTGATCTGCTTTCTATCACCATAATTTGTTCTTTTCTAGAATTACATTTAAAGATCAAATATTGCATAGTCTTCTATGTCTGGCTCTTTTCACTTAGAATAATGCTTTTGAGATTCATCCATGGTGTGGTGTGTATAGCAGTTTATTTTTGGCTGAGTATTTTTCTGTTGTACAGATAGCAGCGATTTTTTAATTTTTTTATTTAGTTGATGGATATAAAGCTGCTTTAAACACTCAAATACACATTTTTGCATGAACATATGGTTTTTCTTTTTCTTGAGTAAATACCTATTAGGTTTGCTGGGATCTATGGTAAGTGTATGTATAACTTCTACGAAACTGCCAAATTGTTCTCAAGGGGTTGTACAGTTTTACAGTACTACTTGTAATGTGTGGGATTTCCAGTTGCTCTACACTCTTAACAACACTTGGTATGTTTAGCTTTTTTTTTTCATTTTAGCTATTAAAATAGGTTAAGTAGTGGTATATGATTGTGTTTCTAACTTGTATTTCCCTAATTACTGTTATTTTGAGCATCTTTTCATGTTTGTCGTTCATATATCTTCTTTGTTGAAGTGTCTAATAAAATCTTTTGCCCATTTTTGTATCTGGTTATGTGACTCTTTTTTGTTGAGAAGCACATTTTTTTAATATATTCTAGGTAAAATTCCTTTATCAGATGTGTATTTTATATATATTTATCTCCTGGTCTGTGCCTTGCCTTTGTTTTCCTATTAATGACTTTTGAAGTGCAAAAGTTTCTAATGTTAATGAAGTTTCAGTTTACCAATCTTTCCTTCTGTGGTTACTGCTTTTTATGTCCCATCTAAGAAATCTTTGTCTAACCCACAGTCATAAATATTTTCTAAATTTTGTAGTTTTAGTTCCTGTATTTAAGTCTGCTATCCTTTGGAGGATAATTTTCATATATTGGCTAAAGTAAGGGTCAAGATTTATTTTCTTGGCGTGTGAATATCCAGTTGTTCCAGCAACATTTGTTTAAGAGACTCTCCTTTCCATATTAAATGACATTGATACAACTTCTGTATCTTTAAGTCACCTTTTCCAAGGTGCATTGGTATGTTATGGTATTGTTCCAACAGGTCTGCCAGAGACTGACAGAATATGGAGTTCATTTTCACCGGGTGCACCCTGAGAAAAAGTCACAAACGGGAATACTGCTTGGAGTCTGCTCTAAAGGTGTCCTTGTGTTTGAGGTTCACAATGGAATTCGCACATTGGTCCTTCGCTTTCCATGGAGGGAAACCAAGAAGATTTCTTTTTCCGTATGTCCATTCTAACCCCTTTTGATTCTGTGTTTAAATAGGTGTTGTCGATTTCAAATGTAACATATTAATTGACTTGCCTTAAGGGAACTTTAGACCCTAGCAGTAGGGCTTATATGTCTTAATACTATTTAACTCTTCTTTCTTAGTTGTAGGAAGTATTATTGAGATTTTGTTTTTGGTTTTCTCAGGAGGTGATTTTTAAGAGAATTCTTAGCTGGTTATATGCTCAATTAACTTTAGTTAAGTTACAACCAAGTTGACCTCCCTGTTTATTCAGAACTTATTCTAGGGTACTAATACTTCTCACATGGAGAAAACCCTCTAAGGTATTTAAGATTGATAATTATCTTAACCCCAGTGAACTTTGTCTAGTTCAGTAATAGGTCCCTCACAGCAACTGTTTTTGAATCTCAGGGATCCAGAGATTTACTGGCTTTTATGAACTCGCCTCAGGACTTTCTACAGTTTTAAGTTTTAGTGTACAGTCTCTGGAAATAAAATTAGGAAAGCAATTTTTAGAAAATCATGTTTATGAAAGATAGTGAACTATAGGGGCATATTTTGATTTTGGAAGTAGGTAGAAAATCTGAACATCGAAGTGCAATTGGCAAACTCCAGAGGTAAATCAAAAATCTGTTCAGATATTTGTTTCTCTAATGGTATTCAGGAACTGCTGACATCTTTAGTTTATATTTGGGCTGAAATATGGTCTCACCAGAACAAACAGCATTTGTAAGGATATAATATCAAGGTCCCAACTGACTCTGGATAATCTTCAACCTAGAGACCTTTGAAATCATTTCTAGACCTGATGGTTAGTTGGTTGGTTTCCTTTGAAACCCAGAGATACCACTAAGATTACCAGATAATAATGTAGTCTCTCAGGAAAACCCAGACCATCCTTATCTTCCCAAGATTGTCAAGATCAGGAAGTTACCTAGGTTTAATTTACCTTCTCCAATGGAAATGCTGGCAGAGCAAGTGCCTAGAGGAAACCTTGATTAATTAAATAAAAGTCTAATTTGGACCAGTTTTTAAAAGGCAACAAATCAAATAATCATCCAGCATTCAG
This sequence comes from Hippopotamus amphibius kiboko, assembly GCF_030028045.1. Taxonomy (NCBI): domain Eukaryota; kingdom Metazoa; phylum Chordata; class Mammalia; order Artiodactyla; family Hippopotamidae; genus Hippopotamus; species Hippopotamus amphibius. Next base: position 56,812,096 of record NC_080188.1, read on the forward strand.
CTGTCATTTGCCACCTATGACATCAGCCCTGCAACAAAAATTGAACTAGTTGTGATTAGCTCATTTTTAAAGATCTCCAGTAATAAAGAATAGACCACATTTCCCTGCAAACTATTCCCGTCTTTAACAGCACTTGTTTATCCTGAAGTTCTTTCTCTAATACAGAGCTCTCTTTTTAAAGTCTCTTTTGTTTTTCTTCCGCGGGCTTCTGGAAAAGTTACCCTTCGCCCTTCTCATCTCTTACAACTGAATTCCTTTAGGCACATTTCCTGTCCAGTCCAAGAGTTAACACTTAGAATCAATTATCCTTATGATCTGTTTCAAACCTGTACAGCTTTACAACTGTGGAGTTCAACCTCCTTGGGAATTACTTAATAGTGGTTAAATGCAATGTTTGTTAGGAAAAAAATTTCCCAACTATTTGAAGGTTACTAGGTATACTGCTGGTAGTCAGGATACTGGTTTGGTGCTACTATATCTTTAACTCCTCTCTAATACTTGCTGATTTCCTTTTTTTTAACCAAGAGAGAACAGGATCCTCAAGATTTCATTGGTAACAACATCTAGCAAGAATTTAATAGTCTTTTTTTATTTTTAAGACCAGGAATTATGAAGATGGCACCTGCATGAGTGAAGTTTGAGTAATACTCTGTTAACATCTCTTTTGTGAGCCTACGAAATTTGACTTGTCTGTGCTTATTTCTGCATTTGACAGAAAGACAAGGGGCATGATATAGAGGGAATAATTTGCACAGTAGACGAAGCCAAGAGCTACAGTAGAATCTAGCTGGGTTTGAGCAGTTCTCCAGAGACATTAGCCTTAGATCCCTGACAAGTTGAATGTTAGTCTTTTAAGGCATGTGACTCACTGCAAACCTTACCACATAGGTCGCAATATTTCAGGGTCTCCTCTTACATAAGAAACATTCGTTTTTAAGAAACAGGGAGATAAAACTGGTTAGTGGTTCTCTTCCTTTCCCGGAATTTGGCAAGAATCACTGTCTCTAAATATTGATGTGTTTCATCTCTCAGCCCAGCAGTTATGTTATCTGGTGTTTCTGAATTCCAGTATTTTCCTTAACTTCCCCCATCTTCTACCCCAGCCTTCATGCCACCAAGATTTTTCTTGACTGAATCACAGTACTTATTATTGCATATTAATATCAGTTTTTGTTGAACTTCAATTTCTTTATCCAAAGGAGTAGAACATATATTTCTTGTAATTTCTTTTTCAGATAATTCCGGTGTTTGTAAACATTGCAGTAAACTCAAAATATCAGTAATCTTTAAAGGAAACTCTTTCCCTTGCTGGTGGCTGGTATACAGTCTATACAATCTGATTTAGGATACAGTTTCTAACAGTGGCAAATAATATTAATTTCATTTACTTTCTGAATTTCTAATAATACAGGGTTACATTTTTCTGTATTTATATTAGATATAGGTCAATGAATATTCATGCCTAATAACATGAAATAAAAATAATATCTCTACTTATTCATTATTGTTTGGTCCTGTACTGAAGTGATAGGACAGTATCCTAATTTTAAATACCCTTGATTAATATTGTAGAAAAAGAAAATCACATTGCAAAATACATCAGATGGAATAAAACACGCCTTCCAGACAGACAACAGTAAGATATGCCAGTACCTGCTGCACCTCTGCTCTTCCCAGCATAAGTTCCAGCTGCAAATGAGAGCAAGACAGAGCAACCAAGATGCCCAGGATATTGGTAAGGAGAAACTATTTCAGATGACTCCAGGGTAAATGCATGATTTTTGGCACAATCTTTAAAAGAACTATGTTTAGGATGAAAATGACAAGGTATGTAGATGTTAAATGACTAAGTCAAGTTCATAAAGGTGTCATAAATAAAGCCAAGATGTCCATTTCATGTTTATTTTGAAAACAGCACCCCTGATCAGTCAAGGAGTACCTGTTGAACTATTTTGTGCTTATTGTTAGGCTAGCTGATGTAAGTATTGTTAAAAGTTTCAGACATATTCTCTACCCGTGGTAAACTTATACACTGATTGGGAAGATAAGACCAACAAACATGAAACAATAATGCACAATAGAGGGTCAGGCTTTTAATAACAGGTTATAGTGTACAATCTCTATGATCTACACTACAGGAGGAAGGGGAGGTCAGGGGATAGAGTATGTGAGTGGTGACACTTGAATTGGAATTTGAAGAACAAAAATAATTAAGTAGGTTGACGATAAATGGAAGGGCGTTCCAGATAAGGGAAAGAACATGGGCAACAAGGCAGAGGGCGGGTATGCACCGAGCACGGGGAAGTTACATACCATAACAGTTCTGGGGGTGACAGATTTCAGTTTTACTTGGTCACATCCCTGTTCTGAGGCTGATATGAATAAGCATCGTACCCAGTGTGAAGTGCTCAGGAGAGTGGTTTCAGTTCCTTTTGAAAAGGAACCAACAGAAGAAACCAGTTTAGCTCTGAAAAAAGTCTCAGTCAGAACTGAAATATTTAAAGCTTACTCTGCAAGACCATATGTAGAGATTAACGTTATAGGGAGTCTAGTACTGCATATTAAATTCTTAAGACTTCAGTGAAACACTCTGAAGAATCTGTTTAAAAAATTAAATGTGATAGCACTGATGACTTTGTGCAGCACAGCCCTGTGAATTCTTTATCTGAACTTTCTCATATCCTAAAATCGTACGGAAGATATATTCCCTGAAGAGTCAGGCTGGGGTGATGGCAGTCATCACTGGGGTGATGGCACTCATCAGTAGATGTTTCTCAGTCTTTCCGAGTCAAGACGGTAGGGGCTGTACACTTAGTAAAAGTGACGATTCCAGAAACCTGCCTGACAGTGAATCGCAGTCTTTGGGCACTGGGTCCCTGGAATCTGCATTTTTAACATGCTTTCCTCATTAATGATTTCATGCATGCTGAAATATAACGATTGCTGTAATCTCATTGTTCCTTTTCTTTCCCTGATTTGCTCTGCTAAAAAATGTGTATGCTCTTATATATTTTCAAAGTATAGTAAAATATCATACTTATGAGAGCTGTCAGTATCCCTACTTGGACTAATATTCTATTCAGTACAAGTCAGAATTGAATAATTGAGGGTTACATCATTATAGATGTTGTATAGTGTGCAGCGGTGAAGAGTCAGAAAACTATGCAGCCAGCCTTCCACCCTCAACATTTCAGTGGTATATTGTGGTAGTTAAGAACATGAACTGTGGGGCAAGACTGCCAGTGTCCAAACCTCACTCTATTACTTGCAAACTCTGAAACCGTGGGCAGGTGACTCAAACTCTGTGCCTTAGTTCCCCGTCTGGTAAAATGGTTATCAGAATGACAATACCAACATCATAAGGTTATCGTGAAGATGAAATGAATTCATACATGTAAAAGTGCCTGGCACAAAATAAGTGTGGAATAAATATTCACCATCCTTATCACCATCATCATTGGTTTACCATGACTACCACTAGTTACAGTAGTAGTGTAGTAGTAAAATGATCTCAGGAAAGTAGTTGACTTTTTGAAGTCTCATTTTCTTTATCCACAAAGTGGGAATGTTCTATGTATCTCAGTTTTGCCCCTCAGAACACAGCTGTGTATCCTTAAACTCATATGTAAAAGGACTTTAAGATGGTATCATCAACATCTATTCCCTGATTTTTTAAGCCTTGAAAGGAACTATTTTCTGCTTGAAATCAGCTTAGAAGTAACTACCTGCCTACTTAACTGTCTGTACTAGGCAAGTGAAAATAACCAGTGTTATTTATAGGAGGTTATTGGGCTCGCAAGTGTATGTCGCTTCTTTAGAGTCATAGGATATGGGTGCTAGAAAGAACCTTAGAAGCCATTAAGTCCAAATTTTACTGATGAGAAAACAGGTTCAGAGAAAAGAGTGTCTCACTTAACCTCATGGTTAGAGGGCAAAGGAGACTAGAACCTGATCTCTAATTCCTAATCCAATACTCTTTCTATTTAAGTTTCCAAAGACCTAATTTGCATGGAATTAAGATTAATAATCATTTACTGAGCACTTACTACATGCTAGGTGCTATGGGTTAACAGAAATAAATAAAGCCCCTGTACTCAAAAGAGCATACAATTGATGACATAAGGAAATACAAAACAGGTACAAGAGACTGAACAATAGCACAGTGTGGACTGCAGACTGAGTGTGGAACTGGCAAGTCTTTGAGTTCAAGTTTGAAACATTAGTAATAGGATATAGGTTCATTCTAATGTCCTTTTCCATCCTGGTGGTCCATGCTGGAGTCCTTTCCGGGTGAAAGGCAGTAGGATAGTAGAAACGTGGGTAGTTTATTATTCCATCCCATGTTATATGTGCAATATTTTAAGTCCTACCCAGGAGTGAGCTATGAATGGATTTGAGTAGCATAATCCTTGGTATGTTTACAAAACAGATATAACCTAAGCTGAACTGGCTGTCCCTTCTCCTGCCAAAGTTTGGTCTACATTTTCCTTTAGGGTGAAGAAATCTGTTGGGTGTAGAGGCATTTCCCAGTAGTTGAATCTGTTTAAGACTCAGTTTTGTGTCTTTGAATAAAGTCTGCTCTCGAAGTAAAAGGAAATAGAATTAATGTTATCTGCTCTTATAAAAACTCTATTTTAAGCTAAAGATCATCCTGGGAATTTAAAACAAAAGTCTTCTTTTTATTATCATGTTTTAACTTGGTGTCCACTTCTACTTCAGAGAAAGAATGTTGAGTTTTCCTGGTGACGAGACATGTTTATTTAAACTTCATTCCGATGCATGAATATGGAAGAATTTCATTGTTTTCCTATCTGTTTACGCCTGAGATGAAATATTAATTTTTAATCTTCCTAGGAATTAGAAGATAAATGAAACAGAATCTAAAGATCTAACTCAGCAACATTTGACATTTTCTTTTTAAAAGCAAGTTTTTGCAGCTGTTTTACATAGTGGTCAAGCCGTATTCCCTATAGAGTGCAACACAGGGTTGGTACTTTCCATGGGGGGACCAATCGCAGTGCCTCGTGGTGTGGATTCCTAATGCATGAACAACCAAACCACTTGAAATTCTGTGCTCCTGATCCTTTATAAACATGAAAGGATTTTGATGCCAAAATTCTGTGATGCAATGCTTTTGTTCATAGCCTCAAAATATTCAAATACTGACATGACATTGGTTCTCACAAAATAGAGTAGCCAATCGCTTGTTATAAGGTATCTCTAAATTTGGCCCCTGAAAAAATACTTTGGATATGTATTTAGGAGTGAAAGGAATTTAAGCATAAAGAGAACCCCAGCTCCTTAATCATGTTAATTAACAGAAACAAAAGAGAAAAGACAAGAAATGTGTGATTCTCTCCTGGCTCCTCTGCCTCAGTTAAATCAGGAAAAGTCTACAAGGTGGGCAGGTGGTATTGGCACAGTAAAGAAACGACAGAAAATTTGCCATAAAAGGTTTTTGTTTTGGTTTGGGGTTTTGGGTTTTTTTGTTTGTTTGGGGGTTTTTTTTTTTAGTAGTAGTAGTTTTATTGAGATCTAATTCACATACCATACAATTTACCCACTTAAAGTACACAATTCAGTGATTTTTAGTATATCTGCATTGTTAACAGAGTTGTGCCAACATCACCACAATCTGTCATAAGCTTTTAAAAATATAGTTAGAACTTTTTCTCTTGGCAGAGCTCTCCTCTGCACAGCTTTCTTTAGGCATGCTCTCACCATACTGGCCTATCCAGGTTTTATCTCTCCCTCTCCCCATCCTTGGTTTGTTGATATTTTAGCAGAGACACTGCTAGGATTAAAATTTTCTCTGTCAAATGTCATTCTCCTTTCTAACTGAAAACTGTAATTGGGAACTGGGGGTCAGCAAGCCTGAATGAAGCCTGAATATAATTAGATCCAAGAAAATCACGAGATGATGTAAGGAAATGCTGACCAGGCCCTGGCTGTGAGAAAGCTGCAAGGATGGAGAGATGGTATGAAAACCAGGATCTTCCAACCTCCTTTTTAAAATCCTCGATGGCCCTCTTTGAAAGCTACCTACTTCTGCTGGCAATCAAAATGATTAAAAATTGCATGCTGTTTTTTATTTGTTAAAATAGCTCTTCTCATAAAGGTGCTGTGGTGTTTCCATCATGTAAAGCAATCCTATTTCCTTGTAGAGAGAGCTTCGTTTAGGAGCCTGAATCTCCAAGCAGAGTCCGTTAGAGGATTTAATATGGGACGAGCAATCAGCACTGGTAGTCTGGCCAGCAGCACCCTGAACAAACTTGCCGTTCGACCTCTGTCCGTGCAAGCTGAGATTCTGAAGAGACTATCCTGCTCAGAGCTGTCGCTTTACCAGCCACTGCAAAACAGTGCAAAAGAGAAGAGTGACAGAGCTTCATGGGAGGAAAAGCCTAGAGGGATGAGTAAATCGTACCACGATCTCAGTCAGGCCTCTCTCTATCCTCATCGGAAAAATGTCACTGTTAACATGGAATCCCCACCACAGACCATTGCGGAGGTGGTAGGAAAACCATTTCACCAGATGGCGAGATCTGATACAGAATCTTTGGCAGGATTCGCAAAACTTAATAAGTAAGAACATACTTAACTAACCCAAACTACATATTTGTAAATTCTACATTTCATAGTTTTGTTTTCGTTTTTATAATTTATTATTTTCATCATATTTTTTTACATTGACACTTCCCCTCCACCTTCCTTTTCCCTCTTTAGTTCAAAGTCTGTTGCAAGTTTAAATAGAAGTCCTGAAAGGAGGAAACATGAATCAGACTCTTCATCCTTTGAAGACCCTGGTCAAGCATATGTTCTAGGTCAGCACAAACAAGCTTACCTTCTTTTCTCCCATACCTCGTGCTCATAATGAAGTAAAGGAGACAGTATTAATTACCAGGAAATTATTTTTAGCTCTTTGACCTAATTGCCAAAACTTTTTGTGAATATAAAATTTCAGGCTACTTAAAAATTACCAAGTCAAATCAAAAATTGGCTTAAGAAGTGATTGCCTCATGGCATAGACTGTTAGCTTTCTCTTGGTCTCAATTAAAAGCTATGACAGTCTTACTGAGGGAACCCAGACAGTCTGATGCCATGGCTTTGGATAGCCTTCCTTTGGATTTTCCTTATAGTCTGTGAGAATAGGCTCCACTAAATGTTATATTTTTTTTAAAGAGAAGTTTATGTAGGGTACTTTCAGAATGGAATTATGTCTAGAAAGAGATAGCGTTATGAAATGTGCTGTGGTTGTTAGGTAGACATTCTTAGTTGATTTCAGTTTTCTCAAGTTCTCCCAGCTAGCTGGGGCCTATGAACTATTTAAGTATAGACAGAAGTTGTTTGTGTTTATAAATGCACACTACCTTATAAGATAAACAGTTAAGGATTCCTGTTGTTTTATGCATCTTAAAAGGGAAATGCATGGGAATCAATCTTTTAGAAAAGTAGATATTTAAGCACAGAGGTCTGAATGACTACTCAAAATAAGAAACAGCTGGGGATGATGACTTAGAGGGCTAGGATAGGGAAGGTGGGAAGGAGTTGTGGGAGGAAGGGGATATGGGGATATATGTATAAATACAGCTGATTCACTTTGTTATACAGTAAAAACTGGCACAACAGTGTAAAGCAATTATACTCCAATAAAGAGCTTAAAAAAAAAAAAGAAACAGCTGGGGAGACAAGCAGTCAACAAGGATACCCTTTTCTTCGGCTGTTTTACTAAATAATACTAATTAACTCTCCCTTGGAACTGTGATCATAACTATACAAAGTTAGAAAGTATTTTTTCACCCTATATTTGGGTTGAGGATATGTGAAGTAAATGAAGTCAAAGAGACCTGTACACTATAGTCAATAAATATTTATGGAAAGTCACATTGCTTTATTAATATAGGTTTTCACAACTTTCAGAGATTATACTATCATCAGTTTAAATTGAATTGGTTAAAAAAAAAAACTGTAAACAGATGAAAGGCAAGACTTCATCTTTTTTTTTTTTTTTTTTTTTTTTAAGACTTCATCTTATAGGTTACCATATGCATTGAAAATAGCCTAAAAAGACACTGATTTAATCTTTTAGAAAATAATTTTCAGTGTGTTCGTCTATAATGGGATCTCTTATAGATTCTAAGCTATTTTCATTACTAAGGCTTTTTCCTGCATAAAAATTCATCACATGTCGGAGGTAGAGTAGTAAATATTCCATAGGAAAACACAAGTAAAATAAATTCAACCATAAAAGAAAATTTATTTTTTGTAGTTGTTTTTGATCGATTATTCATTCTTACTGAATATTGAACTTCCTTTTAACATTTGAACAAATACTTTTAAAATTCATTTTAGTTTCATCATTTTATATATGACATCAAAATGTCATTGTCAGAAACAATACATTTGTGTTTAAGTTTATTCTGCAAAACAAGTTGGTTTGCTTAACTTGGACATTAAAAGTAGTGGGGGGAGAAAAGTCCATTGTGGGGAGACATATTTTTCTGAGTATAAATAAAAGAATTTGTTGCTGTCTTAATGTTTTATTGATTTTTATGAGTTTATCAGAAGAATTACTTCTGTATATAGTATCTGACCATTTTTAAACTGTCTAATAATTTAATTTATACCACAGGAATGACTTTGCCTAGTTCTGGAAATTCTTCATCCCAAGTACCCTTAAAAGAAAATGGTAGGTTTACAAAGTGTTTTTCCCCTCATTTCCATCATAATTTTTCTCTTGTAGCTTATAAGATAGTCATGGACCTACTAATAAAGAGCTTTCAATTCCACGTCAAAGACTTTAGGCCTTACATTGGGGTCAGAAGGGAGTTGTGGTTTTCAGCGTCTTGGTGATGTGTTGGGACCTGTAATGTAGACTAATGTTGATGAATGAGAGAAATGACAAGTTTGAGATAAGGACACTAATTGGGGAGCTAAGATAGTTTAGGTGGGAGATAATTTTGATTGAAAAGTGTTTTAACTGAGGCAGTTGTTTGAAAGGGATGCTTCAACTCAATCTTGAAATAAAAGGAGTGTTAATTCAGGCAGCGGTGTGGATAAGTATTCCAGACCAAGGGCGTAGTGTGATCAAAGACATGCAGACGTGAGAAGATAACAGATTCAAGGGAGATTCAAGAATCTCAGTATGGAGGTATGTTGGGGCCAGATTGAAGGTCAAGAGCTAAATGGGTACTAGCTGTGAGTCTTAACATAAATCTTTCGGGAAGAATTTGAAGACTTTAAATGTTGAGATTAATAGTTTGGAAAGACTAAGAAGAAACGAAATTGTAGGAAGAAGACTTTGTGCAATGATTTGAAAGTCAATGGATTCAAAATTTTTAGAATTTAGGTTACAAAATATTTTCATGTACGTCATCTGATTTTTCTAACAACTTTCATGGTTATAAAGAATACTATCATCACTATGTATACACTACTTTCCTCCAAAAATGTTTGTTTTATCCTCATATTCTTAAAGTTGAAATAAGCAGAAGCATGATGCGAAAGAAGCAAATATGCTGATCAAAAGTGTTAATATAGTTAAACTTGATGAAGCTTCAAGTTTAGCTTAAAGAGCCAAGGCAAAAATGAAGGCATGAAAATTGGTTGAACCATATGAAACTGTTGTTTTTGTAGGTCACAACCGTCAGACATAGGTAACCTATTTTGTATAATTTTTATTCTCTGATAGAAATACACGTACCAATTCTTCAAGAGAGGAACATTTTTCTTGAAAGCAAAATTGGGTCCAAAAAAGTAAATCTTTTTATTTTTATATCTTAAGTACTCGTATAAATGAAAGACTTTTTCATCTCCTATTTTTTAATGTACTAATCCTCAAAAAATCTGAGGGCATACCATTAAAGAAAAACTTATTCAACTTAGACCTAAGTTACTAAGACCTTATTATGTAGCTTTTTGATGACCAGATGTCTTACATGGACCAAAGTTAGGGTACCTCTCTACCTAAAAACAGCTCCGTTATTAACATGTCCATAATGGTTGTACTTATCGATTGACAGTTATTGAGTGCTCACTATGTGCCAAACACTGTTCTAAGCACTTTAGCTTTCTCTCTCAGTCCCCACAACAATCCTAGGTGGAGCGAATGTTATTTCCTTTTCACAAATAAGAAGCCAAAGCACGGAGAGGTTGAGTTGCACAATAAGTCATGGGGCTGGCAAAAGCTGGGGCCATGGTTTTGAATGCGGGATGTTTGTTTCCAGAGCCTACACTCTAATCCACTCTTTAGAATGTCTCCAAGCATAATAATGCCTAATTATTTTTAGGTATTGTTTTTCCCAGCTAAACTTTTGAAATAAGCTGGATAATAATCCGTTCAAGGATGAGAGCCCAAAATGTGTTTTTACCTAGGTTCTAATGGAAAAGAATATGAATTAACATTGCGTACCAAATGACCAGCCTGTGCAGGGCAGAGTCTGTGTTTAAACCTCTAGGCACTCTTCCCACCTGTACCCTACAGAGGGGCCAACCCACCTTCCCATGGAGGTGTTCCCCAGTTGGCTTACAAACAGCTTTATATTTTCTTCAAAATTCTCCTTGAATCTGTCCAAGTAACCCTGAATTAGTGCTCTGTTGAGAACTGAGTTTTGACATTATGGAGCATGGCAAACATGTTTTTCCAAATAAGGTAAATGAAGACTAAAATGTTAAATTCCTTGCCCATGGGTCAAATATAGGACTTTTTATTCTAATTTCAGTGTTTTTCCTTGCTGGCCAAGCTTATTAAGAGAAAATTATAAATGAGCATTAGTTAATACTGAATTATTTATCACTTAATACAAGGACCAATGAATAAAATGCAATCTTAACCTTTTACAACTTTCAGAGACTCATAAAGAGTGTGAAACTTAGAAGATAAAAGAAAAAAGGCAGGAGTCTTCCAATCTCATGAAACAAATATGGAAAGGATTCCAATCCTTTGACTAATTGTGATTTCAAAAAAAAGGGTTGCTTAACCTTTCAAAAAAAGACACATCTTATAATAGTTCTTTTTTCTTTTTTTTAAATTATAGTTGATTTACAATATTAGCTTCCAGTGTACAACATAGTGATTCAGTGTTTTATACACTATTAAAAGTTATTACAAAACAATGGCTATAATTCCCTGCACTGTATAATATATCCTTGTTGCTTATCTATTTTATACATGGTAGCTTATATGTCTTAATCCCGTACCTCTATCTTGACCCTCCCCACTTCCATCTCCCAACTGGTGACCATTGGTTTGTTTTCTATATCTGTGAGTCTGTTTCTGTTTTGCTATATACATTGATTTGTTTTATTTTTTAGATTCCACATATAACTGATATTATACGGTATTCTCTGTCAAACATTTCACTAAGCACAATATTCTCTACGTCCATCCATGTTGCTGCAAATGGCAGATTTCATTCCTTTTTATGGCTGAGCAATATTCCATTGTATATATGTATATATACCACATCTTCTTTATCCATTCATCTGCTGATGGACATTTGGGTTGCTTCTGTAACTTGGATAATTGTAAATAGTGCTGCTATGAACCTTGGAGCACATGTATATTTTTGAATTAGTGGTTTTGTTTTTTCTGGTTATATACCCAGGAGTCGAGTTGCTGGGTCATATGGTAGTTCTGTTTTTAGTTTTTTGAGAAACATCTATACTGTTTTCCATAGTGGCTGTACCATTTTACATCCCACCAGCAGTGTACAAAGATTCCCTTTTCTCCACACCCTCAGCAACATTTGTTATTTGTAGACTTTTTGATTGTGGATAGCCATTCTGACCAGATATGAGGTGATAGCTCACTGTAGAATTGGCATTTCTGACAATTACTGATTTCAAGCAACTTTTCATGTGCCCGTTGACCATTTGTATGTCTTCTTGATCTTATGACCATTTTTTTATTTGGTTGTTTTTGTTATATTGAGTTGTGTGAGTTATTTATGTATTTTTGATATTACCCCTTTTCAGTCATATCATTTACAAATATTTTCTCCCATTCAGCAGGCTGTCTTTTCATTTTTATAAGTGGTTTTCTTTGCTTTGCAAAAGGTTTTAGGTTTAATTGGGTCCTATTTGTTTATTTTTGCTTTTATTTCTTTTGCCTTATGAGGCAGATCCAAAAAAATATTGCTACAGTTTTTGTCAAAGTATGTTCTGTGTATGTTCTCATCTAGGAGTTTTATGGTTTCAGGTCTTTGATCCATTTGGGGTTTACTTTTATATATGGTATGAGGAAATGTTCTAATCTCATTCTTTTACATATAGCATTCCAGGTTTTTCAGCAATACTTATTGAAGAGGCTGTCTTTTCTCAATTGTATTTTCTTGCCTCTTTTGCCATAGAATAATTGATCGTAGGTGCATGGATTTATTTCTGGATTCTCTGTTCTGTTCCACTGATCTATGTGTCTGCTTTTGTGCCAGTATCGTGGTGTTTTGATTACTGTAGCTTTGTAGTATAATCTGGAATCTGAGAAGATGATATCTCCAGCTTTGTTCTTTTTTCTCAAAATTGCTTTGGCAATTCAGGGTCTTTTGTTGTTCCATATAAATTCTAGAATTATTTCTTATAGTTCTGTGAAAACTATCATGGGTATTTTGATAGGGATTTCATTAAATCTGTAAAGTGCTTTGAGTAGTATGGCCATTTTAACAATATTAATTCTTCCAATCCAAGAGCATGGTATATCTTCCCATTTCTTTGTATCATCTTCATTTTCCTTTATCAGTGTCTTATAGTTTTCAGAGTGTAGGTCATTCACCAATTTGGTTAAGTTTGTTCCTAGGTATTCATTCTCTTTGATGTGATTTTAAAATGAATTGTTTTTTTTATTTGTTTTTGGTTTTTTGCTTTTGTTTTTGTTTTGGGTTTTGTTTTGTTTTTTTTTAACTTTCTTATAGTTCATTATTAGTGTATAGAAAAGCTACCAATTTCTATGTATTAATCTTGTATCCTACAACTTTATTGAGTTCATTAGTTTTTTGGTGGAGACTTTAGGATTTTCTATTTAAAGTATCATGTCATGTGCAAATAATGACAGTTTTACTTCCTCCCTTTCAATATATAGATGTCTTTTATTTCTTTCTGATTGTTGTGGCTAGGACTTCAGTGCTATGTTGAATAGAAGTGGCAAGAGAGGCATCCTTGTCTTGTTCCTGAATTTAGAGGAAAGACTTTCAGCTTTTCACTGTTGAGTATGATGTTAGCTGTGAGTTTGTCATAAATGGCCTTTATTATGTTGAGATATGTTCTCTCCAACCAACTTTGATGAGAGTTTTTATCATGAATGGATGTTGAATTTTGTCAAATGCTCTTTCTGTATCTATTGAGATGATCGTGTGGTTTTTTCCTTTTGTTAATGTGGTGTATCACATTGATTGATTTGGGAAAGCTGAATGATCTCTGCATCCCTGAAATAAATCCAGCTTAATCATGGTATATGATCCTTTTTCTGTATTGTTGCATTTGGTTTAGTAATATTTTGTTGAGGATTTTTGCATCTATTTTGGATGGAGATGGTGTAATGGATGATCACCTCATGGAATGAATTTGGGAGTGTTCTGTCCTCTTCAATTTTGGGGAATAGTATAGATATAATTTCTTCTTTATATTTTTGGTAGAATTTCCCAGTGAACTGCCCAGTCCTGGACTTTTGTTTGCTGGGAGGTTGTTTTTTGTTTGTTTGTTTTGGGGGTTTTTGGTTTGGGTTTGGCTTTTTTTGGTTTTTTTTTTTTTCTTCTTTTTTAATTTATTGCCTGCATTGGGTCTTTGTTGCTGTGCAAGCTTTCTCTAGTCGTGAAGAGTGGGGACTACTCTTTGTTGCAGTGTGCAGGCTTCTTATTGCAGTGGCTTCTCTTGTGGAGCATGGGCTCTAGGTGCGTGGGTTTCAGTAGTTGTGGCACACAGGCTCAATAGTTGTGGCTTGCAGGCTCTAGAGCGCAGGCTCACTAGTTGTGGCACACGGGCTTAGCAGCTCCACGGCATGTGGGATCTTCCCAGACCAGGGCTCAAACCTGTGTCCCCTCCATTGGCAGGCAGATTCTTAACCACTGCGCCACCAGTGAAGCCTTGTTTGTTTTTTTTTAATTACAAATTCAGTTTTACTACTATTGATCAGTCTGTTCAAATTGTCCGTTATTTCTTGACTCAGTCTTGGCAGGCTGTATGTTTTTAGAAATTTGTCCATTTATTCTAGGTTATCCCATTTGTTGGCATGTAACTGTAATGTTCTCTTATGATTTTTGTATCTCTGTGATATTGATTGTTATTTTTCCTTTCATTTCTTATTTGTTTATTGGTTCTTCTCTCATTTCTTCTTGGTGAGCCTGGCTAAAGGTTTATCAATTTTGTTTATCTTTCAAAAAACTAGCTCTTGGTTTCATTGATCTTTTTTTTTTTTTTTTTTTTTTGGTCTGTATTTTTTTTAAATTTCCTCTCTGATCTTTATTATTTCCTTCCTTCAGCTGACTTTGGGCTTCGTTCTTTTCCTGTTTCTTTTAGTTGGTAGGTTAGGTTGTTAAAAACTTCCCTCTTAGAATTACTTTTGCTACATCTCATAATTTTGGAGAACTGTGTTTCCATTTTCTTGTCTTGAGGTATTTTCTGATTTCCTCTTTGATTTCTTCATTGACCCATTGGTTTTTTTTTAGTAACATGTTGTTTAGTTTCTTCCTGTTTGTTCTTTTCCCATTTTTCTTTCTATAATTGATTTCTCGTTTCATACCATTGTGGTAGGGAGAAACACTTGACATAATTTCTATCATCTTAAATTTGTTGAGACTTGTTATATTGAAACTTGAGCTATCCTGGAGAATGTTCCATGTGTACTTGAAAAGAATATTCATTTTGCAGTTTGGGAATGTAATTTCCTGTAGATATCTGTTAAATCCAACTGGCCTGTTGTTTCATGTAAGACTACTGTTGGCTTATTGATTTCCTGTCTGGATCATCTGTCCATTGATGTCAGTGGGGTGTTAAAATTCTCCAGCCATCCAAGGGGCCTGATCTCTGCTTTGTAGGAACCCAGGACTGGAGCACCCAATCTGTGGCTTTCACTGCTTACTCCGTAAGGCTGGTCTCTGCCCATGTATTCTCCCTTTTCCTCTGAATCCCCTTCCAGGGGCACAGGTCCCAACCTGATCACTTTTCTTTCTTTCCTGATTACATGTGGGTCTTTCTTACAGCCTTGGTTGTGCAGGATTCTTTCTGCCAGTTTCCAGTTATTTTTAGTGAGAATTGTTCCACATGTAGATTTATTTTTGATGTATTTGTTGGGGTGGGGGTGAGTTCCATATCCTCTTATTCCATCATCTTGATTAACCCCCCCCCCACATTCGTTATTGAGAGAGTAAAAACGTTTTTAAAATGTGTAAAACTTATGCAAGACTTATGCAAAATTGGTTTTTTGTTTTTCTTGTTTTATTATGACTCAGGATTACTGTACAATTGAAAAATAACTTTTAGCTGGATTTGTCACCTTTCTTCCTGTTCAAACCACAAAATGGGGTCAAACATCAAACTCTTAACAGAAACAAAATGCAAGAAACAAAAAAACTCATGTGAAAAAGCTTATTCTGATGCAAAGTGACTTGTACAGACAGTTAAGTAAACTTTTCCCCCAGTATTAGAACTAATTGTTGTCTTTATGAACATTCTTAATTCCTAGTAATAAAATGTTGTACAGAAGATTACTTTTTTAGTCAGATGTCAAGGACCAATGTAATTTTAGATGCTAGGTGTTTTTTTTTTTTTTTTTCCACCTAAGGTTTAATTAGAATACATACGAAGTTGAAAATTGTAATAAAAAATAAAAGTCCAAAGTGCTCACAAAGGATTCAACAGATGTGGGAATTAACCAGAAACAAAAGATAGAGTCAAATAAATTGAGAACTGAAAGGAACTTAAAAGTTTATCTAAATCAAACCTTTCCGTTCTATGAATGAGTTAAATGAATCCCAGAAATGTTATACAGCTCAAGTTCACTCAGCTAATTCCTGCTGGCACAGAAATAAAGCACCAGAATCTCCATTTTGCTCCTCCTTGCCTACCGCCAGAGCAGTTAGTGTATTAGGTAATATAACAATGAAAAGTACCTCTCTTTGTTTTTATACCAATGTGGTGTTACGGGCCTGTCATCCCTGAGTTTGAAATGGGTCATTTTCCCTAGAGCAAGTGATGCATTTATCCAGAGCCTCCTCTGCCTGTAGTCCAGTTCCTCTTAGAATCAGTGGCGTGGAGCTGCCTGATAGTTGACAAGGCTCTATATCTATAACCAAAAAAATGGATTTTTCTTGCAAAAAGAATCGTTGACTCATTTAAATTGATTATATGACTTTGGCCTTATCAGAAACATGCTTTTACTAGGAAATTCAAATAGTTTACTCATAGATGTATCTATCATTAGTATCCACAATTATTCTAGTTGGAGACTGAATATGTCCACATGAACCTTATGAGAAATGAGAAAGGCAACATGGAAACAACAGTCTCTAATGCAGAGAGGGTGTACATTTAATTTCTAAATTATATATTTATTAATTGTTCTTAAGATATTCCCCAGGTAAACATTATTGGGAGTGACACCAGCATATATTGGTTAAAGAAGTGGAAATTTCTATTTGAGCCTCTTTTTCACATTAAAATATTTGCTGAATTTGCTGTGGTATATTAATGGGAAAAGAAAATTCTTTTAAAGATATAAAAATAAGTATTCCTTGAATATTAATGCTTGTTTCTATACAGTAATTAAAATAACTCAGAAATGTCTTGGTACTTGGAATATCTAGCTCCTCACTTTTAGGGATTCATAAATTCTGTTTAATCCTCATTGAATTCTATATCTTTGAATTTAGTTGGGTTCTTATGTACTATACACCCTCAGGTATTTCCTTCTCTTTTTTTTATTTTTATCCAATGGAAAAGTATTTTGAACATCTATATGAATAGAGTACCAGATAAATAGAAACTCAACATGTGCACAGTACTGTCTAGTAACATGTAGCTCTACACCAACATCCTTCCTCCCTCTGTCCCCACATTAATAAGTCACTTTATATCAGGGTGGCGGGGGGAGGGTTCCCTGTTAAAAAGAATAGGTTAGCAAATCTTCCCTTTCCAAAATAATATTCAGCTCCACCTGACTCAAACTTTGTACTCTAGCCAAGCTAATCTGTGACGTTTTCCCAGAACCTTTTCTGCCTTTTTTCCACCTCAGCTTCTGTTAATGCCTTACTTGTTGTGTATAACCATTTCCCTAATCCACTTTTTAAAACTCTACCTCATGTCCTTGAGGTTTGTTGATTTCTGGCAGAAAGAAACCTCTCCTCTCTTGCACCTCCAACTCATGCCTTCATAATACAACTATTTCTTTGAAGTCTTAACATTCTATTTTTCAGTCAAGACTAAATCTTCACTCTTCTAGCCTGATCTGATTGAGCTCACGTTTGTTATGCTAGCAGCTTTCACATATGTTATCTCTGTTTATTTTCCCCAATTGCCTAATGAGGGGCTTTCACAGGAAAATTATTCAGCAAATATCTGAAAGGTGAAAGTATAGTTGAATGAATTAATATTCAAATCTCACTGATATGTCTTTGAATATAGAGAGCCTAATCTATTGCTTCTAGTTAGGGAAATAAATACACAAAAATATAGCACACTTAGTGTGTGGGAGGGGGTGTGTGCGTGCATGCACATGTATGTATACATATATTCCAATGTTGTTTACCTGGGAAATGTTTTAATATACATATACACACATATATTTATTAGCCAAGTAAATAACATAAGTAACCAATCTTGTTAGTACCTGTGTTGGAAGTGAAAATAAAGAATTGACATTTTTATTCTTTGAATCAATACCTTTGACTTGTAGCAGATACTCCTTAGAAACATTCAGAATATTGATCACTTTTATACTTGAAGTCAGAAACACTCTGTCTAAAACAAATGGACTCTATCTTTACAATGATGATAAAAAGTTTACATTCAATACCTAACATGACTTCATCCCTTATTTGTTTTATTTTATGGGTTTCACTCTGTTGTATTTTTTATTTGGTTCCAGCTGATAATTAGAGCTAATTGTCTATTTTAGACTAAAAGTATCTTGGATACCTAGATAATATTAAGTTAGGCTATAATTAATTCATGAACTTTATGCTTATTTGTAATAACCAAAAATATAAGGCTCTTCACAGGATTGTCCAGTGATCTTTTTTTTTGGAATTTCGTTAATTAATTAGAAATACTGAACTACTACTACTCGTATTGATTATAACTAAGTTTTGGTCAAAAAAACAAAAAAAGAGATGTGTATACTACAGGGAGTTAGCAAACTTGCAGTAGTACTTAGTGTTTAAGGGACAAGGTTAATTCACTCCAGAGAACAAATGGTTGTTACTGTTTTCTGAAATTAAAGGAGTTTATTTCTAGAATATGAAGTATCACATTTGTATCATTTAAACATGAATATATGTTATGTAACAAAGTTACTATTTATAACATACGAACACAATTTTAAATCCATGGGTAGGCATATGTTGGCAGATAACCTCTAATTTTCAAGAAGCTTCAATATACTTAAGAACTATGTAAAGATGAATTCGCAGGTTTAGTTTAAACAAATGTCTTTCTGAGTATGTCGAACTCATTTTACCACTACTGCCAACACCTCACACACAGACCAGTGTGAACTATTAGATTACAGTTGATGTGAAGAAGTGTATTAATTTGCTAGAGCTGTCATAACAAGGTCCCACAGATTGGGTGCCTTAAACAACATAAATTTATGTTCTCACAGTTCTGGAAGCTAGAAGTCTGAGACCAAGGTGTCAGCAGCGTTGGTTTCTTCTGAGACCTCTCTCCTTGGCTTTGTAGGTGGAGGTTTTCCTCTGTCTTCACATGGTCTTCCCTCAGTGCACACACATGTCTGTATCCAGATTCCCTCTTCTTATAAGGGTATCAGTCATATTGGATTATCTTTTTAAAAACCTATCTCCAAATATGGTACTAGGACTTAGGGCTTCAACATATTTATTTGGGGGGAAAAGGGAGGAGAGACACATTTCAGCCCATAACAAGTGTGTGTGTGTTTTCACATACTCCTTTTATTAAGTAAATGAAGTAATTTTATTAAGATGACAATTAAGTGGCATATTTATTGGTTTAATTTAGGAAATATTTGTGAATGATCAGCTTACTTAAAAAAAAAAAAAACCCAAGTGTGAAATAAGAAAAAATAAATTCTAGTTCTGATGCCAACATTCACTCAATGTATTGAACTAGCATTTATCAAGCACTTAAGGCGTTTTGCTGGGCAGGGATACTCGCTGTAATGTTGAGCAAGTCATGAACTATTATTCCTCATCTGCGAAACAGTGATTAAGAAATCTCTTTACTACCTTATGAGATTGTTCCACAAATAAAAGAAGTGAATGGAAGTCCTGTGAGAATGTAAATGTGCCAGCCAAGTCATTATTAGTGGGATTTAAAAGACTAAATCCTGTTGCTTCGTGTTACTCTTTGACCCTAGAACTTACATGAATGTTTTACGCATTATAAGTAGAAATGTCAACCACTTATTAGGAGGAAATTCTTAGCATATTGAGCGTTATCAAATGCAGGAAGTCAACTATGGTATAACAGAATGACATGGAGTCTGACAACCTAAGGTTAAGGTTCAGCTCTTGCCTTTACTAGCTGAGTAAACCTGCTCAAATAATTTAACTTCTTGAGATCTATTTATGCATTTGTTACTGAAATATATCAATACTTATTTCACAGAGAACCATTTATAAGGAATAAATATGATAATCATTTGGTAAACTAACTCACTATCAACATATAAGATAATGGCATATTATTTGAAATATGATTTTAAAGTGACTGAACAATCTATTAGCGAGCTTTGTTATTTAAATTGTAGCAAGCAGACAGTCTCAATGCCTAGGCATGTTAACGTTTATTTTATCTTAAAATTGTCCATTTCCGATAGATGTGCTGCACAAAAGATGGAGCATAGTATCTTCACCAGAAAGGGAGATCACCCTGGTTAACCTGAAAAAAGATGCAAAATATGGCTTAGGTAAGTCACTGAGATTCTTAAAGGTCTGTGAAATTCAAATAGAAAAAGTCAATTGCATAGCTGTCCACCTTTGGCTACCTGCATCCCCTTTACCCCACTTGCCCAGTCAGGAAATGACAAAGATGAAATGCTTACAAGCAATATTTCCACCAAATTTAAGTCCCATCTCACATGGTACCTGTTAAATCATATTTGATATGAGACTCTACAATTCTGTTTGTCAGGCAAGCTAACCATTAATCCTTGAAAGCACCAGTATCATGAAGATCTTTATATTTTTATCTTTACATATTTTTTATTGAAATGTAGTTGATTCACAGTATCATGTGAGTTTTAGGTATACAACATAGTGATTCACAATTTTTAAAGGTTATACTCCATTTATAGTTAGTATAAAATATTGGCTATATTCCTGTGCTATATAATACATTCTTGTAGCTTATTTATTTTATACATAGTAGTTTGTACCTCTTAATCCCCTACCCCTATTTTGCCCTTCCCCATGAAGATCTTTTTAAAATGTGCTATTTCACAGGATTTCAAATTATTGGTGGAGAGAAGATGGGAAGACTGGATCTAGGTGTATTTATCAGTTCAGTTACTCCTGGAGGACCAGCTGACTTGTATGGATGCTTAAAGCCAGGTATTTATTTTTAGGTAACTTAGGTAACTTCCTAAGTACTTACTGACAGGCATGAATTTACACAGATGGCAAACGTAGAACGTGGGCAAAACAAAAATAATGAGGGGTGGGTAACAGTTCTAAGATTTGGCATTAATTTCTTTTTGATGTAGAAAATACTGGGTTGTCTATTTTTACAGGAGACCGTTTGATATCTGTGAATAGTGTGAGTCTGGAGGGGGTCAGCCATCATGCTGCAATTGAAATTTTGCAAAATGCACCTGAAGACGTGACACTTGTTATCTCTCAGCCAAAAGAAAAGATATCCAAAGGTAGTGTTGTCAGTGTCTCTTAGCTGTGTGTTCTGTTTCTCTTTCCACAAAAAGTTCAATACCTTCAACAATAAGTTAGATTTAAACTTATTTCGTTTCTAGAAATTTAATATGTATAGTTCTGATTGCTTTAATTTTATACATCAGTATAACTTTTTCATTCATTACTTCTAAGATTTTCTGTCTCATTCCTCTTTAGTAATATATGCATAAAAATGGATTTGTTGTGCAAAATCAATATCGCTTAAGTAAATTCTGAGTACTCGGTGTGTTCCATCACTTCTTAGGCCAAATCAGAAATAAAATTCTTAATCATTGCCTAATTAATATATAACAGTTACCTATGAAGTCCCATCATGAACCCGATTATAAAGGGAAAAGGATACCAACATACCAGAAATGTAAAAGCAAGACTATCATTTTGTCTCATAATCCCTGCCATTAGCATGTTGTGACAAAAAAGACACTTGACAAAGATCAGATGACTTGAGTTCAAGCCGTACCTGAGCTACTTATTAGCTGTATGACTTAAGTCCTCTTGAGCTATTGTTGTTTTTCTTTCTTTAAAGACGATACAGTCTGTCATACAGAGCGAAGTAAGCCAGAAAAAGAAAAACAAATACCATATGCTAATTCATATATATGGGATATAAAAAAAAAAATAGTACTGATGAACCCAGTGACAGGGCAAGAATAAAGATGCAGATGTAGAGAATGGACTTGAGGACACAGGGTGGGGGGCAGGGGCAAAGGGGAAGCTGGGACGAAGTGAGAGAGTAGCATAGACATATATACACTACCAGCTGTAAAATAGATAGCTAGTGGGAAGTTCCTGTATAACATAGGGAGATCAACTCGATGATGGGTGATGCCTTAGAGGGCCAGGATAGGGAGGGTGGGAGGGAGTCGCGGGAGGGAAGGGGATATGGGGATCTATTTATAAGTACAGCTGATTCACTTTGGTGTACCTCAGAAATTGGCACAACAGTGTAAAGCAATTATATTCCAATACAGAGCTTTAAAAAAAAGAAAAAGGACGATACAGTGATCAGGCCTTGCCTTGCCTTGTCTGTCTTACAGAGAGTTGTCACGAGGATCAAGTGGTGGGGCAGTGTTAGAAAGAAGCACACATGGCCTGTGCGGTGGGCAATGGGAAGGGCTCAGAGTCCAGGGTCAGTTTCTGTGTCCCTGCTTAGCGCTGTATACTTCTTATTGACTTTTAGGAACTCTTTGTATGTTATTTAAGTTTTCCTTGATTTCACTTGCCACGTAAGACTTTTCATTTCTAATAAGCTTGCATCTGTAATTTTTTTACCCTGTGGTTTGTCTCAGGAAAGCTTTCCTAAGTGGCTTTTTGAAAGAACTATGTGTGTAAGGAATTTGGAGTTGCCTTCCTTGATAATTACTTGGAATCCAAAAATGCAGTCTGATAGAGCAATATAAAACAAATATATAAATAACCATTAAATAAGGATCAAGGATTTTTGGAGACTCAAGTTGTCTCTAGTTAGGGAATTAAGAAAGTCTTCACAAGGGAGACTCACTTGAAATAGGTCTTAAAGAATGAAAGTAAGGAGTTAAGGCAAAGGGCATCCACATTTCCATAGAAGTTGTTGCCATAAGAATGACCAAAAGAGGAAGAAAAGGAAACAGAAAGCATCTGCTATATTTGTTGGGTCCTTGTCATGGTTCCAAGCCCTGGTTCAGGTGTTGTACATGTGTTATCCTGTGTAAAGTCTCCCAACAATCACCAGGGAACTTCGTGCATGTATGTAAGCACATACACGTGTCACTAACCTGTTATTCTCATGGACGGATTTTGACTTTTCAGTGCCTTCTACTCCTGTGCACATTGCCAATGGCACGAAAAACTACATGAAGAAAGCTTCCTACATGCAAGACAGTGCTATAAATTCTTCTGAGGATCACTGCTGGCCACGTGGCACCCCGCAGCACATCTCAGAGAGCTCATTTGGGCTGTCTGGGGGCCTGCGAGAGGGAAGCCTGAGTTCTCAAGATTCCAGGACTGAGAGTGCCAGCTTGTCCCAGAGCCAGGTCAATGGTTTCTTTGCCAACCATGTAGGTGACCGAAGCTGGCAGGAATCACAGCACGGCAGCCCTTCCCCATCTGTGATATCCAAAGCCACTGAGAAAAAGCGGACTTCAGTTGACAACAACCGAAGCAAAGCTAAAAAATCAGGCATTTCTGATGCAACAGATTACTCTGACCGTGGAGATTCAGACATGGATGAAGCCACTTACTCCAGCAGTCAGGATCATCAAACACCAAAAAAGGCATTGTTTAATTTGAATTTTTGTTTTTTTCACCTAACATAGCAAACAACAGCAAATATATTACAGAGCAGAATAATCTACTATAAACTGAGTACATTATTCTGGGAAGGAGAAATAGTTTATATATTATGCTACTAACTGCTACTGCATTTGATGCTAACTTTCAGAGAAATTAGCAGCTTTGAACACTAACTCCAAAATGACTGTTTTTCTGGGAATTTGCTATGTGATTACACAAAGGAATGAAAAATCAGATTATGATTGTTTTCTACAGATTGTTTATCTCTTGATATTTATATTTATAAGAGAATTTAATATCTGAAAAAATTGTTCCTAAATAGTTCATATAATAATGGACAGCTGACTTTACTATTTTTCATTGATAGCCTAAATTATCCTGAGGTTCAGAATGTATGATAATAAGAGCAACAACATAGAAAATTGTTCATTTCCTAGAAATTTTAGAAATGATGTAAATTTAAACTCATATTCACACGCAGATTCAGAAAAGAACCTTAAGCCCTTTGTTCACTGCAAAACATTCCTCGTAATGTCTCCAGCATTCCTCGTAAGACAGTTATGTCCTCATAAACTGGGCTTAGCTGTTGTGCCTATGTTTATATTGGATTTGTAAGCATTAGCAAAATAAACATGAGGCCTGCTCATCTTGAAGGCCCAAGTTAAAAGCTACTGCTTGATATATATTGATTTTTAAAGGAAATGTAAATACTTTCTAAATTTGAGTGTATAAAAAGCATTGGATAGGGTTATGTAAAAGCCAGATTTGAACTGGGTTCTGAGCTTACCTCTGCCATGATCTGTTTGATCTGAAGCAAGCCCTTTAATCTCTAGACCTCAGTTTCCTCAACCATAAATCATGAAGGCATTGGATTAGATGATCCTTAAGATCTCTTCCAACCTTCATGATCTTCTATTCTATCCCTTAATATCTTGCTTTTTCTTAATTTTTCAAAAAAACACATATTGATCTTCCATTAATAATTCAGTTTGACTCTAACAAGAAATCCTTTTGTTTGTTTTTCTTTGTTAAGGAATCTTCCTCCTCAATGAATACATCCAACAAAATGAATTTTAAAACTTTTCCTTCATCACCTCCTAAACCTGGAGATATCTTTGAGGTTGAACTGGCTAAAAATGATAACAGCTTGGGGATAAGTGTCACGGTACTGTTTGACAAGGTTTTCAAATGTTTTCTCTTCTCCATTTCCAGCAGCCTATTGTATGTCAGTTTATTAATTGAATTATTTTGCTTTAAAAGGGAAACTTGTCAAATATTTCCAAAATTACAAATTGAATTATATCCTAAGACTTTTAAAAAAAAAAACTTGAGTGTGCTAGTCACTTTTTCCTGTGGCTTAAAAGAAATTAGACAAGTGCTATTTTCTCCCATAGATCTCATACTTGCTTAATCTGAATACAAAACTTGAAAAATATAAAATTAATAAGTATGCTTTGTATACATTTGACAGCTTCTGTATCAGCATGGAATAATACATTTTAACCTACATTATAAATAATTAAAGTCTAATGTATATTTATATGCCCTTTTGGTTCGTAACACATCTTAACATGTAAATATGATTAGTATCTTAATATTAGAAATTCCCAAGAATATATGTAGTGCTTTTAAAGTAGTTAAAATATGAGTATAGGCTATTTGATGAAATTACTTTAGAATTCTGTTAATCAATATACTATACCCTGAAGTGTAACATTATCATTTGTGACATTTGAAGGATATTGTTAGTTATGAAAAGCCATTTAGAAATAAAGTAGAAGTAGCACTCTTAACATAGAGATCAAAAATAAAACCTAATTTTCTATCCGTTCTAAAAATACTGTAACACTTTCCCCCTTGTCCGTAACTCCATTAGAATTTTTTTTTCTTATTATTGTGAAGAAGTAAAAGCTGAATATCCACAAGAGATGGAGAATCTACTCA
The DNA here is from genome assembly GCF_030028045.1 of Hippopotamus amphibius kiboko. Taxonomy (NCBI): domain Eukaryota; kingdom Metazoa; phylum Chordata; class Mammalia; order Artiodactyla; family Hippopotamidae; genus Hippopotamus; species Hippopotamus amphibius. Next base: position 56,837,397 of record NC_080188.1, read on the forward strand.
TTAGATCTCATCTATACTGTAACAAAACTTCTATACCAAAGCCTTTTAAAATGAAAAGAAGATTTTCCCTTGACTCATGAGATTTGCTTTCAGATTAGCAAATGTCCTCTGAAGTATATTATTCCATATGCTGTTCTTTCTGACAGTTACATTCTCACACTAATTTTGCATAGATGGATTTTGCTTGCCGCTTGTGCATAGTGCATGGTATACACTCATAAAAGGAAGAGCAGCTCCTCATACAGTCAAGATCTGGCATGCTGTTATTTTCTGAATAAAGAATTTTTCTGGAAAGTAACATTTGGAAAACTTGCTAGAAATATTCTTGGGTATTGAAGTAATTGCACGTGCTGATGTGATGCAGCTGCTTTGGCTGATGAATGCTTTCTAGGTCTCAGACTTGGAAGATGGAGTGCAAAATTTTTCATGCGACAAAATGTCATTTTATTTGTCTTTTTCCACTTAGGGAGGTGTGAATACCAGTGTCAGACATGGTGGCATTTATGTGAAAGGTGTTATTCCCAAGGGAGCAGCAGAGTCGGATGGCAGAATTCACAAAGGTAGAGTGTTGGTGTGTATGGAGTTACATATAGAATTATCACTTCAACAAATAACGAAGAAATTGGAAAGTTGATACAGACCTTCAAATTATTCATAATATGAAATAAGAACATATCAATTATTTTAAACTACAGCATTAAAAAACTCCTTGATATAATTCCAAAACCTTTTTTTGTTTTTTGGAGTATCATTGCTTTACAATGTTGTGTTAGTTTCTGCTGTAGAACAAAGTGAAATAGCTATATGTATACATATATCACCTCCTTCTTGAGCTTCTGCCACCCGCCACCCGCCCCCCCATCTCACACCTCTAGGTCATCACAGAGCACCAAGCTGAGCTCCCTGTCCTATACAGCAGCTTCCCACTAGCTAGCTATTTTGCACATATGTTAGAGCACATATGTTGATGGTATTTCTCATTTCGTCCCACCTTCCCCTTCCCTCTCTGTGTCCACAAGTCCGTTCTTGACATCTGTGTCTCCTTTCCTGCCCTGCAAATAGGTTCATCAGTACCATTTTTCTAGATTCCACATATATACATTAGTATATGATATTTGTTTTTCTCTTTCTGGCTTATTTCACTGTGTTTGACAGATTCTAGGTCCATCCACCTCACTACAAATGACTCGGTTTCGTTCCTTTTTATGGCTGAGTAATATTCCATTGTATATATGTACCACATCTTCTTTATCCATTCATCTGTCAGTGGACATTTGGGTTGTTTCCATGACCTGGCTACTGTAAACAGTGCTGTAATGAATATTGGGTTGCATGTGTCTTTTTGGATTATGGATTTCTCTGGATATATGCCCAGTAGCAGGATTGCTGGGTTATATGGTAGTTCTATTTTTAGTTTTTTAAGGAAGCTCCGTACTGTTCTCCGTAAGGGCTGTACCAGTTTACATTCCCACCAACACTACAGGAGGGATTCGTTTTCTCCACACGCTCTCCAGCATTTATTGTTTGTAGATATTTTGATGGTGGCCATTCTGACCAGTGTGAGGTGACACCTCATTGTGGCTTTGATTTGCATTTCTCTAATGATTAGTGATATTGAGCATCTTTTCATGGGTTTGTTGGCCATCTGTATGTCTTCTTTGGAGAAATGTCTATTTAGATCTTCCACCCATTTTTTGATTGGGTTGTTTGGTTTTTTGTTTTGTTTTGTTTTTTTATATTGAGCTGCATGAGCTGCTTGTATATTTTGGAGATTAATCCTTTGTCAGTTACTTAGTTTGCAAATATTTTCTCCCATTCTGAGGGTTGTCTTTTTGTCTTGTTTATGGTTTCCTTTGCCTTGCAAAAGCTTTTAAGTTTAATTAGGTCCTATTTATTTATTTTTGTTTTTATTTTCATTACTCTAGGAAGTAGGCCAAGAACTCTTATTTTCAGTTTATTCTCTAGTATCAGAAAATATCTTGACAGTGTTTTAGTTCCTGTTTTGTATTGAAACTTTCCAAGAAGCAAATTGCTAATTGTGAAGGAGCTAGTGCCCTTGCAAAAGCACTGACATCTGCATTTCTAATAAGAACTAACTAGAATACTTCCCTCCAGTCTCTCTGCATTTGTAGTTCAGTTTATCTTTTTTCCATAATTTAAAGTGATTTTACGATACATACAATATCCTGTTCTAAAATGTACCCAAGATTAGCCATAGAATTGAGAAAGGAATTAGGTACATGTTAAAGAAACTCTGTGACATAGTTTTGTCCAGAATTTGTCTGAGTCTCTCCTCAAGCAAAGTAGTACCAAACAAGACCATAAAGTATTAAAGAACATGTAGAATCTTTATTTTATGATTTGCTTCTTTCAACATTGCTGCCTAATTTATAGGTGATCGTGTCCTAGCTGTCAATGGAGTTAGTCTGGAAGGAGCTACCCATAAGCAAGCTGTGGAAATGCTAAGAAATACAGGACAGGTAATAGATGATTATACCAACCTTTTTTAGATACCATAGAAGAACATAATAATGTGTGAATAATATCAGTTTCGCTGACATCTCCAAATTTATTAGTCAAGAAACAAAGCCTGATGCATGTAAACATGCTTGTATTTTTTTTCCTTCCAAAATGGTAAGCAAGTATTATGCTGAGGATTTTTATTTAGGAAGCTGGCTTTCTCTATCACACTTAGCCCTAATATTACAGAGATCTAACAAGAGGAAGGGGGCAGATTGCATTGTAATTTTTTCATAAACATCTACAAATATCTAGTGATTTTCACTTCTATTTATCCTTCAGCCCTAAGGCTAAATTCACGCTGCTCTAATACATTTTGAGTCCGGGAGTTTACCAAATTATTTACCATGGTCTTTATATTATTGGGATAGTGGTGATTTTATTTTAATACCTGAATTTTCTATAACATGTTTATATTATTTTTATAATAGAATATTTCTTTCTAATCGTTTATCTTTTTAGACAGTTTTCAAAAACTTGATTTCGAAATTTCAGTCCCTTGCTTTTGTCTATTTTATTCTCCCTTTACTTGTATTTTGGTAGACCAGGTAGTTACTTTAAATGATTTTATAACATCAACTGTACAAAGCCCTGAAAGCTTATCTACTTTCTTATAAAACTTTCTTCTTAGTTAATGAAGTACTGTTATATTTGTCCAGGTGGTTCATCTGTTATTAGAAAAGGGACAGTCTCCAGCATCCAAAGAACATGTCCCCATAACGCCGCAGTGCACCCTCTCAGATCCAGATGCCCAAGGTCAAGCCTCAGAAAAAATGATGAAGAAAATGGCTCATATTAAAGACTACAGCTTTGTTACTGAAGGTCAGAACTTGGGAGACTGTCACCTGACATTAAATTTACTCCTGGATTATTTAAAATATGATTTTTACATGTTGGATCATAATTAATACCTGGGTCACTTTATTCTTGTTAAGTGTAAATAATTATCTGATGCAGCACTATACTGAATTAAAAAAAAAAAGAAAGACATGTTTGTAGCTCTTGAAGTCTGAAAGCCTTTGGATAATGAAATCATGCATGAAACAAATTATAGTCATTTAATAGTGCCTTAAATAGTTGTAAAATTCAAAATAAAATTTGTAAGGGAAAAAATAAATATAAATAGTTGCTGAGAATGGCTTCAAACCCATGTGAAACCATGACTCTTATATTTTTTGTATTTCTGTTTAATTCTGTGGACTTGTGAAGCTAACCCTGGGCAGAAATTCACTGATAGTTCCCAGACACTGGTTTTTCCTAAAAACTTTGCTAGCCTTTGGACATACCACTAATTGGTAGTAAAATAAGGAAATTAAGACCAATGTAGTAGTGAGTTTCTCTTAAGGCTAAATATGTTCAGAATACAGGAGTGCCCTTTATTCTGAGTCCATCTATCTTCCTTTTGAGGTTATTAATGTCCTTTACTTTCTAAATGGTGGTGGTGGTATATAGTTCATTGTTTTTTCTTTATTTCAAATATTTCTTTGATTATACAAATGTGAGCAACTCTGAATTAGTCCCCAAAATAAAAAGAAAATATTAGCCCAATCTATATCTTTTTCCTGATTATAAAAATAAAATTAGTGTATCCACTTAATCTCACTGCCTTATAGTCTTTATTTCTTCCATTACTCTTTCTTTAAATACTTTTTTTTTTCATGCTTTCCTGGTTCTTGTTCTTTTAATTTCTTTTGTTGATGAGAATTTTGTCATAATGCTTTGCAGTTTGCTGGATTAAATTGTATCTCACCTAAACATAAGAAGGTTACCTCACTTGCCCATAACCCTTCTCTGTTGTTTGTTTTGCTCTTCTTACCATCTCTTTTCCAATACATACCTGAATTTCTCTCATTCTTCTCCTTTCTTGGGTTTTTCCCTCTTTTCCTCTGTCATTCTACAGTTTTATAAAACATATGGGATTAAAACCCACTTTTCTGTTCAAGCAGCTTATTAGTTCATGCAGCTTAGTTCAGTAGTTAAGTTTGCTTAATGATAGAGAGTGTAAAATAGGATTTGAATATAGAATGAGTACAATAATTGCACATAAAGCTGTAAATATGGTGGGCTTTTTTAAATGTATCGAAAAATATATATGTTTATATGTTCATTTGTATACACAGCCTGTTAAGAATATTTACTTTTTTTTTTAATATATATATCTTTTTTTCTCCAGAGAATACATTTGAGGTGAAACTGATTAAAAATAGCTCAGGCCTAGGGTTCAGTTTTTCTCGAGAAGATAATCTTATACCCGAGCAAATGAATACCAGCATAGTAAGGGTTAAAAAGCTCTTTCCGGGACAGCCAGCAGCAGAAAGTGGACAAATTGATGTGGGAGATGTTATCTTGAAAGTGAATGGAGCCTCTTTGAAAGGACTGTCTCAGCAGGTGAGCCCCCAGCTTGTGGAGTGCGCATTTTTAATGAGATGGTTTGGCCTTTCAGAATGATTTTGCAATGCTAGTTTAACTGTATCTTCATTTCTCATTCATGATACCCCCAGGAAGTCATATCCGCTCTCAGGGGAACATCTCCAGAAGTATCCTTGCTTCTCTGTAGACCTTCACCTGGTGTGCTACCAGAAATCGACCCTGCTCTTTTGGTGAGACTTAGGAAAAGTAATTTCTATTTTCATAGAATATCAATTGAGTGATTAATTCAGTTGTAGTAGTTTCATCATTGATTGATCTCCTGGGCTTCATCCTAGGTACTTTTTTGGCTGGAAGTATTGTCTTGCATGGGTCACATAACCTCTGAGTATAATCTATGTTTGTAATACAAAGTAATTTAATTCACTTTCTCTTCTCTCCCTTCCAATTCTAGAATTTTAGGATTCTAGGATTTTAGGAATTTATTTTCCAAACATAAATAGAAAAAGACATAAAATCTTTTGTCCATTTCTTCACTGAACCAAATTTGGAAATGTAATCCTCATTCTGAGCTAGTTTAGATGAAAATGAGAATTATTTAAGATTTTTTGCCTTAATTTTTAATACTAGAAATCACATAGTAGGCAATATGTTTGTCCATTTCCTTTCTTATGTTAAGGAATAGCGAAAGGATCCAAATCCATTTTGGTGGTTATTTATAAATTGCATACTGATAGACAGGAATCCATACATAGATGAATAATCATCTAATTGAAAGACAGCCTCTGGCCTGTCTACTTAAAGTAGTGTTCTGTTACCAGTGAACATGATTCCTGGGTATGAAAGGCAGGAGTGTCTGGCCCCAGAAACTTTAACCCTTATTTCGGGGAGAAGGAGGGAGTATTATAAGGACATTAGCAGGAAATAACATTTGTGTAAGGTGCATTATGAATAGCATTTTAAGAGACTACACTGATTTTGAGAGCAGGACAAGAAGAACTGAGTAGAAATTTCTTGATGAGTATAGAAATGGATACAATCTTTCTGAAAAGCAATCTGGAAATATTTTATAAGGCCTTTAAAAACATCTTATGTGCTGAATATAAAAATTCTGTTTCTGTTACAGAAAATTACAAGGCAATAATGAGACACTCAGGTGAAATCTACATACAAAGAAGTTCTAGATTTCTGTTAATAGTGAAAAGCTAGAAACAACTCTGTATCCAATAAGAGGAGAATTCTGAAATAAAGATATAGCCATCTGTAAGATGATTATACAGTTTATGCATTTGTTTTCTAAGCATATTTAAGGGGTCTCAGAAAATAACTCATGGTAGAAACCTAAATTTTGAAAGCATAATACAAGGTATAATATTAATATGTGCTATAACTAATTCTGAATGAAAGTATAAGTTGTACAATATTAACAGTTACTTTTATATATGGTTTTTTCTCTAATGAGCATAAATTACTTTTGTTATCAAAAGGTTGATTAAATGTTTTAATAGGAAGTGCTTATGTTTAACATGTTCATTTTCAACTAAGTGAAAATATAAGTTAATATAAATTGTCACACTCTGATCTCTTTAAATGTGCCCATTACAGACTCCACTGCACTCTCCAGTACAAGCACCTCTAAACAGCAGTAAAGACCCTCCTCAGACAGCATGTGTGGAGCAAGGCACAAGCTCAGATGAAAATGAAATATCTGACAAAAGCAAGAAACCAAGCATGTCGCCATCCAGGAGAGACAGTTATAGTGACAGTAGTGGAAGCGGAGAAGACGACTTAGTGAAAGCTCCAGCAGAGATACGCAATATGAGCTGGAGTTCAGCGTTGCATCAGACTTTAAGCAACATGGTGTCACAGGCACAAAGTCAGCACACTGCACTCAGGCGTCAAGAAGATGCCATTTGTACCATGTTTTACTATCCTCAGGAGGTACCTAATAAAGCAGAACTTGAGGACAGGTATTGTCAATATTATGTGTGGCACTCAGAGCAACCGGTTGTTGTAACAAGGGCAACAACCTCCATTTCTCTAAGAATCAGATCTGTCTGTGTGTGAACCTCACAGTTGTCAGGCAGAAGATGACTCTTGGGTATCAGGCTACTGTGTCTGACAGTTTTCGTTAGCAAACTCCAGTAAACTCTCTAGCTGTTTGACCTGAGCCTTGCTCCTCTTTTGAGCATATTTGCTGGTAATTAGGAAAGTTTCTTGTATCTCACCATCATTTATGTTACTTCTCAGAAGGAGAACAGAGCTATTTAGATCCTGATGGGATAGGAGAGTAAGGAGTGGCAATTTAGAGGGACGTGCTGGGGAGGAAGTGGGGGGAGAGTTTACAAAAGGTAGGATATAAATGAGTGCCAAAGATGGGGACAGAAGAAGTGGTTGAAAACATAGAGGAATACAAAGGGAAAGACTACATCTACACCTGTGATAGTTATTCAGACATTTTATAGTTTAGTTACAGCTTTGGGTATATTCAGGTCCAACTATATATGTTCACGTTTTTTTGTTTTTTTCCTATTGTGTCATCCAAAATAACTGTAAAAATAATACTTACTCTTTTCTTATTTCTTCCTTTTTCTTATTATGGTGAAAACACACATTAGGCTTCTGATAACATTAGCTTCAGCCTTGAATTAACAACTAGGAGTCAAAAGTATACTTACTTAACTTTTCTTACTGATTTATGCAGCTTAAAGAGATGCACAGAGAATAAAAATAAGTAATGTTAGCATATAACAGATGTGAAATAAATTTGTAGTCCAGAATCAGGCAAAAAGTAGCTAGGATCTCAATAAAAAGCAGATATAAATATTTGTTCAGCATTTTCTATTTGTGGCACAAACTTACTGTATTGACATTGCAGTGTGTTTGAAAATAGTCTTACTTTGTCTCTGTAGTAATCCTTCCCCTCGACCACCGGATGTAACTCCTGGGCAGAGTTGTCAGTCTCAATCAGAATCTGCTTCCACTAATACAATGGATAAATATCACGTACGTCACACATCTGAGCCAACCAGCCAAGAAAGCTTCACATCTTTGAAAAATGACTTGGAAAACCACCTTGAAGACTTTGAACTGGTGAGTTACTTCCTTTGTATGAAGAAAATTCCCTATTTTCTCAAGTACAATGTAGTCATCCACAGTTTCCCTTTAGGGAAAAGGCTATCTTTTAGATTAGCCTCATATCTATGTCCAGTAAATAGATAACATATCTGATATGTTTCTCTGCTGAGAATTAGGGAAAAAGGCAAAAAGACCTGGGTGCAGATCCTTACTTTCTGCAATTTGGCAGCTACCTATGGACAAATTACTTAATTCTTCTGAGTCTTAGTAGTTCTAGCTCTAAAATGAGACTAGTAACTTCATAGTATTGTGGTGAGGATTGAATGAAATAACATATGTAGAGTACCTAGCACAGTAGCTGTTATTTCCCAAATTCTGGTGAGTTACCTATTTACTTTTTAATCAAGTTTGAATATAATTTTGTTTTCCGCCACACTGTTTCATGGGTGCCTAAATGGAATCCTTTTCATTGTACTAATAGCCCTAGAACTTCTAAAGCTACAACTTCAGTTTGGAAGCCAGATTTCCAAGAATGATCTCCTTAACACTGATTCAAAGTCACCCTTTTTTAATACTGTTTTTTGTTATCTAAGTAATAAATATTTATTGTAGGAAAAGTAGAAAACAACGAAAAAGATTAAAACCACCTGTAATCTCACCAGTCAAAAACCATAAACGTTTTGGAGTTAACCTTTCCAGATACTTTGTTTTACTATAATTGCGTGCGTGTGTGTGTGTGTGTGTGTGTGTGTGTGTGTGTGTGTGTGTGTCTACATCCTCAATTTCATTCTCAGCAACAGAGTGAAAATGATCTTGGAACAGTTTCCTTAGAAATCTGTCATCACACCTATAGGCAGTAAGCAACCTTGCATCTCAATTGAAATCTTAAAAAAAAAATTTATACAACTAAATACATCAAGTTGTGATATTTAGTCACCCAGACTTCATGTTTGTACCCCCTCAAAAAACTTCCTTTTGTTGCTCTTGGCATGGGTATTTGTCCTTGTTTCTTCTGAAAATACAAGAATTGAAGCATGAGTAAGTTCTGTCTCAGCTATCTCTAGACAAGCAAATAATGTTGAATTTAAACCCAGCTCTTACATGGGCAAGGGGGCATTCTGTCTAGAATTGGGCATACCCGACTTCTTCACTTGTGCAAGTTAAGTAGCCTTTTAAGGTTTAGCATCAATGGAGATAATAGTTGTCTTTCTCTTTGCCTATACAGCAAAATAGACAACCTAAAAGAATCATTGTTTTCTTCCCTTAGGAAGTGGAACTCCTCATTACCCTAGTTAAGTCAGAAAAAGGAAGCCTGGGCTTTACAGTAACCAAAGGCAATGAGAGTATTGGCTGTTATGTTCATGATGTCATTCAGGATCCAGCCAAAAGTGATGGAAGGCTAAGACCTGGAGACCGGCTCATAAAGGTGAGACATTTAAGCAGATGTGGCCAAAGATGGCGCCAGGGCTGAAGAGGAAAAGCAAGAAGACTGAGTTAATGTAATACTCTGTTTCTCTGTTTGGTTTATGTTTTCCTTCTCTGCCTCTTAAAAGTAAAGACCTTTATATAGTAATAGTTTGGAAAATGTTTAATCTCAGTTAAGGCATTAAACAAGCTATCTTGGGTCTCAGAGAGAGAAAGTTTCTTAAATTGCTATAAGAATAAATTTTCTGTATTAGCATTTGTTAGGTATTTTACATTATTGTTTCATTTATAGTTACTTGGTCATTGTGTGCATGATTTCCACAATAAAGGGGATGACCAATAAACTCTAGTTTAAAGACCACTCTTAACTGTGAATCTCCTACTGGCTAAAATAAATTATATAAAGAGTTAAGGAAATCACTATATTTTGTTGGCAACTTCTGTGTTCCAATAATCATAAACCTGCTTTGCCCCTTTCTCATTTTTGTAGGTTAATGATACAGATGTTACAAACATGACTCACACAGATGCAGTGAATCTACTCCGAGCTGCGCCTAAGACAGTCAGATTAGTTCTTGGCCGAGTTCTAGAATTACCCAGGATGCCAGTGCTCCCTCATCTGCTACCTGACATTACATTTATCTGCAACAAAGAGGAGCTGGGTAATGCAAATTCAGGCTTTGTGCAGTGTGATTTTTCTTGGGTAGGTTAAAAGTAAGTACTCTTAAGACTAAGGAAACAAATATTTTTCTCTTCCCTGAAGGTTTTTCCTTATCTGGAGGTCATGACAGCTTTCATCAAGTGGTATATGTTAGTGATATCAATCCGAAGTCAGTTGCAGCCACTGAGGGTAATCTCCAGCTCTTAGACATCATCCACTATGTGAATGGAGTCAGCACACAAGGAATGACCCTGGAAGAAGCTAAGAGAGCATTAGACATGTCACTTCCTTCAGTGGTGCTGAAAGCAACAAGGTACTCTGCAGTTATTCATGGATTTTGTTTGTGTGCGCACATGCATTCAGGCCATTAAAAGGTATTACATTCTCTTAAAGATATTCCTGAATTAGTAATTCACAGACTAAATGGAAGGAGGTTAGTAAAGTTTACATGTTTCCTTCATAATAGTCAAATGTCTATGTCAGTTTCATGCCTCACACCTGCATCCCATACTGCCCAGAGCAATCTTCAAAGAAGTCTCACCGATCACTGTGGTAAATACACAAGGGCTGTGTGCTGATTGCCTTAGACCTAAATTAAGGCCAGTCTTGATGAGGAAAAGGGATAAGAATATATTGATTCTCAGAGCTGGGACATAGTCAGTCATACCTGAATCTCATGTCTGCCACCAGTGGGGCACAGACTGTCACATCCACTATACCTCATGACAGTTTCACATTATAAGAAATGCTGATAGCAACTTTCCTTACACTTAATAATGGAAATAAATGGAAAAAAATATATACGTATTAGTTTCTTACTGCTATTATATTACTACAGATTCACTGAGCTAGAAGCAAGGTGTTGGCAGGGCTGCATCCCTTCCACAGGCTCCAGGAGAAAAATCCACCTCCTCGCCCTTTCCGCCTTTGCGACGTTGCCGCTGTGCCTTGACTCATAGCCCTCTGCCATCTTCAAAGCCAGCAAGCACAGCAGTCTTTGCTTTGGTTGTCACATTTTTCTGACTCTGACATTCCTACCTCCCTGTTTAACTTATGAGGACGCCTGTGATGACTTTGGGCCCAGCCAGTTAATCCAGAATAATCTCCTCATCTCTAGATCCTTCATTTACTCACATCTGCAGAATTCCTTTTGCCATGCAAGGTAACATATTCAGAGGTTCTGGAGATGATAATGCAGACATCTTTGGGGAGCCATTACTCTGCCTACCACATGTACATGAACCCCGGCCTTCTAGATTAAGAGAAAGATCACAGTCTTTACATAAGAGAAAACTTCACATTTGTATCTGTGATACGTGGTGAGTTTTACATAGTATGTCTTCCAAAATATGGAAACTGTTAATTAAATCATTTGATCATAAAGCTATTTTTCCTTGTGAATCTTTAAGTTAGATTAGATACTTTTTCTCTTCAACATAATCCCTAACCAGTTCCCCTCAGTATTTCTAAAAATGAGATTGGCATTCAGGTATTTCCGCAGGTGTACCTGGATGTGAATTGGTGGAGGAGGAAAATGTTCAAACAACCTGGAGTGTGTTTTTATGACAATGAACATTTCTGCTGACCCGAGATCTAGTTGAATTTTTTGCCTCCAGATCACTTAAAGCGCCCCTCACCCTAGGTCTAAAATCAATTTCTTTCGTCTTTCTACTTTTACCTTTGCTTAAGTCACTAAAGATATAGTGGTAGTAGTCATAGTGACTGTCCCCTTCATTCTTCTTCCAGCTCTCTCTCCACTGTTGTTTTATTTCTGCCCTCTCTGAAGTCCACAGGGTAACAATAATGGAGGGTTGTATACTTGTGATAATTATCTGTCAAGAGCTGTAAAGTGTCTGTAATTTTACGCTACTTGCAAGCTAATAAACTAGCTTCTTATTGTTTTATGAATTCTGGTAAAAGATACAAAACTCCTGGATCAGAAGCAAAAGACCTTATTACTAAAGGCGCAGCAAGCAGCATGAGTGTGGTATCGGTTCAGTTCCTGTGCTCTCTTAGTCCCATGGAGATGACAGATGCAGGCCTAGTGGGTTTCTGTACTTGCAGTGGGTTGTAGTACAGGAGAAGAGTGCTGTAAGAAGAGCCAGGGAACCCACCACTTTATGGCAGCCTGTAAGAAAGCTTGCTGTTTGTTTAAGGAGAGAAATTACATAATTCCTCAGGCTTGCTTACCACTAACAGAGCCTTGAGAATTGGCCCAGATAAAAAGTGGTCAGAGCCTCACATTTCTGGGGTACCGGGCAAGAACACACAGGGGTGCTTAGGACCGGTGGCTGACAGCCTTTCCCAACACTGTATATCTTAGGCAACCTCCCTTTTCTTTCAAGTATTAGCAACAGTAAAATCACATTCTAATCCTCTTCCAAGGTGCTGTCTCTTGACCGTTTTTCATCTTGGGTGGTACTGTTCTTATATTGCTTTGAATATATGTATTTTGTCTAGATTTTCACTTTAAATAGACCAAAAGGAAAACACATATCAGGGGCTTTAAATACGCAAAACTTAGTGATCTGTGACTTCTGAGTGTCATTATCTTTGAACTATCACCTGAGTGACCGTGAAGTAAGTTGTTAGATCATGAATATTACCAGTGTTTCAAATGAGAGGAGAAATATGGCGATGTATTGAACTGAAGCCCAAGAAAATTATATAAAGAAGTGATTCTTAATCTTTTTTCAGTCCAGAATATCTCCTTCCAGCATGTACAGATGAACACTGATAAAATTTTGTCTACAGCTTCAGGAAGTCCCTAGGCCCCCTGAAGCTCATCCAAAATGAAACTCTTGAGGCTAGTTAACGGATAGTTTGAAGGATATTTAAACAAACATCTTAAATAATTTGTAATTACATTTCCTTTTCTTTCTTTCTTTTTTTTTTTTTATACAACACAGAGATGGTCATCCGGTGGTTCCCAGTTCTAAGAGGTCTACTGTTTCAGCTCCAAAGTCAGCCAAAGCCAATGGTAAGAATACAGTCATTTTATGACACAAGTAGTTATAGAGAGGTAATTATTTTTTTCCCAAAAGCAAGTTTGGATACTATCACTAAAATGTTTTTATTGCCCTTCCAGACTGTTTTGCAGGATCTAAGTGAAAAAATTACATTTAGATAAAAGCATCTCTAATATTCAGTGCATAATAGGAAAGAGTAGAACAGCATGGACCCTGAGAATTAGAGCTAGATAGAAATGAGTTTGTAAGTCCTGTTTAACCTTAGCAAGTTGATCTGTATCTAAGCCTGTATTTTCTACCAGTAAAATAAGATAAAGTTATAATAAGACATAAAAACAATAATATGTAACAAACACTTACCATAATGATTGTCACATAATAATTTATTCAGACAGTTACTAAATTCCTTCTCTGTACCAGGCAGTGTTCTGGGCTTGTGAATATAGCAGTGAGTAAACAAAGTATCTGTCTTATATCCTAGCATAGTAATAGAGATTGTAGTATTAATAGTTGTGGCAGCAGTTAGCATTAATTTATGCTTTTTTGGGACTAAGCATTCTTCTAGGTGCTTAAATCCTCACAACACCCTGTGAGACTACTATTACTGTTATCTTCCATTTGTAGAAGCAGAAACCAAGGCACAGAAAAGTTTAATAACTTGCCCAAGCTCACAGGGTTAATAAATAGTCAAGCCAGAATTTAAACCTAGGATATCTGACTCCATGCTCTCATTTACAGAATCTGGCACAGTAAATGTAGCTTTTATTGATAGTATTAATATAAGAATGTTAGGCACAGGGGAATATAGTTGAACTTAAGAGTATTTGACTTGTAAATCCAGTACTTCTTATTTAACTAAACTTGTAGATTATCAAGCAGTAGTATCTAAATACCAAAATAGTTAAAAGAAATCTGCCTATTGCAGTTGCAGTTTGATTATCTTCTAAAAGCAAAAGGACATCTGTTTCTCTCCTCCTCCGTTGTTATCTTGAATGCCTTAAGGGTCCTTCTTGCTGCATTCTAATGGTTCTGGTTCACTTTAGAGTCAAACTATCTCACAGAACAGCCAGGAGAGCATTTTTCTAGTGACCTCTGAGAAGACTCCTGTTTGTAACTTTCAAGGCAGAGGAGGGTGGCTGTGCCCTGCCCCCCTTGTAGAAACTGCCTAGTAATCTGTCTTTATGGGATTCTCTGACCTAGTTTCTTTAAGAATTCTGAAAATCATATAGTATCAATAATAGGAACTCTCTTATAAAAATGAAAATGTAAAATGGTGCAACCATTTTGGAAAACTGACAGTTTCTTAAAAATTTAAACATATGCTTATCATATGATCCAGCCATTCCACTCCTGTTTGTTTACTCAAGAGAAAAGAAAGCATATATCCACACACAAAAACTTGTACAGGAATTTTTTAGCACCTTTCTTTTTAATAACAAAAATCAGAAACCACTCAAATGTCTAAAAACTGTTGAATAAATAACCATTTGTAATATATCCAGGTAACAGAATAATCCTCAGCAATAAAAATGAATAGACTGGACTTCCCTGGTGGCGCAGTGGTTAAGAATCTGCCTGCCAACAAAAGTCCAGGGCCAGATGGCTTCACAGGCAGATTCTATGAAACATTTTGAGAAGAGCTAACACCAATCCTTCTCAAACTCTTCGATAATATAGCAGAAGGAGGAACACTTCCAAACTCATTCTACGAGGCCACCATCACCCTGATACCAAAACCAGGCAAAGATGTCACACAAAAAAAGCATTACAGGCCATTATCACTGATGAACATAGATGCAAAAATCCTTAACAAAATACTAGTTAACAGAATCCAATAGCACATTATAAAGATCATACACCATGATCAAGTGGGGTTTATTCCTGGAATGCAAAGATTCTTCAATATATGTAAATCAATCAATGTAATACATCATATTAACAAATTGAAGGATAAAAACCATATGATCATCTCAATAGATACAGAAAAAGCTTTTGACAAAATTCAACATCCATTTGTGAAAAAACTCTCCAGAAAATGGGCATAGAAGGAAATAACCTCAACATAATAAAAGCCATATATGACAAACCAACAGCCAACATTGTTCTAAGTGGTGAAAAACTGAAAGCATTCCCTCTAAGAACAGGAACAAGACAAGGGTGCCCACTCTCACCATTATTATTCAACATAGTTTTGGAAGTTTTAGCCACAGCAGTCAGAGAAGAAAAAGAAATAAAAGGAATCCAAATTGGAAAAGAAGAAGTAAAATTGTCACTCTTGGCAGATGACATGATATTATACATAGAAAAGCTGAAAGACTCTACCAGAAAACTGCTAGCACTAATCAATGAATTTAGTAAAGTAACAGGATACAAAATTAATGCACAGAAATCTCTTGCATTCCTATACACTAACAACGGAAGAGCAGAGAGAGAAATGAAGGAAACTCTCCCATTTACCACTGCAACAAAAAGAATAAAATACCTAGGAATAAACCTGCCTGAGGAGACAAAAGACCTGTATGCAGAAAACTTTAAGACACTGATGAAAGAAATCAAAGACGATACAAACAGATGGAGAGACACACCATGTCTTGGATTGGAAGAATCAACATAGTGAAAATGACTGTACTACCCAAAGCAATTTACAGATGCAACGCAATCCCTATCAAATTACCAATGGCATTTTTCACAGAACTAGAACAAGAAATCTTACGATTTGTATGGAAACACAAAAGACCCCAAATAGCCAAAGCAATCTTGAGAAGGAAAAATGGAGTTGGTGGAATCAGGCTTCCTGGCTTCAAACGATACTACAAGGCCACCGTGATCAAGACAGTATGGTACTGGCACAAAAATAGAAATGTAGATCAATAGAACAGAATAGAGAGCCCAGAGACAAACCCACGCACATATGGGCACCTTATCTTTGACAAAGGAGGCAAGAATATACAATGGAAAAAAGACAGCCTTCAATAAAATATGGTACTAATGAACCCAGTGACAGGACAAGAATAAAGATGCAGATGTAGAGAATGGACTTGTGGACATGGAGTTGGGAGGGGGCGAAGGGGAAGCTGGGATGAAGTGATAGAGTAGCACAGACATATATATACTACCAACTGTAAAATAGATAGCTAGTGGGAAGTTGCTGCATAACATAAGGAGATCAACTTGATGATGGGTGATGACTTAGAGGGCCAGGATCGGAAGGGGAGAGGGAGCTGAGGAAGGGAGGGAATATGGGGATATAGGTATAAGTACAGCTGATTCACTTTGGTGTACCTCAAAAACTGGCACAAGAATGTAAAACAATTATATCCCAATAAAGAGCTTAAAATAAAAAATATTTAAATTTAAAAAAACGCCTGCCAATACTAGGGGACATGGGTTCGAGCCCTGGTCTGGGAAGATCCCATATGCCACAGAGCAGCTCAGCCCGTGCGCCACAACTACTGAGCCTGAGCTCTGGAGCCCGTGAGCCACAACTGTTGAGCCCATGAGCCACAACTACTGAGGCCTACACGCCTAGAGCCCGTGTTCCACAACTAGAGAAAGCCTGCATGCAGCAACAAAGATCCAATGCAGCCAATAAATAAAATAAATAAAAATAAATTTATTAAAAAGAAAAGTTGTAAAAAAAATGAATAGACTGTTGATACATGCAACAACATAATTAAAATAAACTCAAAATAGGTATGCTGAATGAAAGAAGCCAGACAAAAATAGAATTCATATTGTAGTATTCAATTTATACAAGATTGTACAAAACTGCAAATTAATCCCAGTGATAAAACAGATCGCTGGTTGCCTGGGGACACAGGGGAGAGAGTAACAGGGGGAACAGGTGGGAGAGATTACAAATAATAAACTGTTGTGTTTTATACTATTCCAATATCATTCTTTTGAACCAGTGGTTCATTTTTTATATACTTTTTAATTATTTTTCCTGGCAGTTTAATCAGGTATCTCCTGGAAATAATGACTAATTTTTTTTAAATATGTAAATTTTTAACTGTAGGAGAAACAATCTCATTTTTAATATATATATATTGAGTTTTTGTCCTGATGTCTGAGAGTTAAAATCAGCATTTGGTTTAGAAATATGCTAAAAGTCCTGTCCAGTTGTATCCATACTTATTTTCCTGTGTTAAATTGATAGATAGTCTTTGTGAAATGAGATAGAGGGCCTGCTATCTTTCCAGTGACTATAGTTCAGCACCTGTAATGTCTCTCCCACTTAGTTGAAAAAATCTATGTTTAGTATCTCACACAAGAAATATTTAGCCCGAACTGAGCTTTTAATCAAACTATTTTCTTTTAAGAAATTGACTCTGTCCTTGGAATAAACCCTTCTTTAATATTTGATTCTATCTTATTGATTTTTTTAGGTTATTTATTTGGTTGCATCAGGTCTTAGTTGCAGCAAGCAAGCTCCTTAGTTGTGGCACGTGGGCTCCTTAAGTTCGTGATGGCATGCAAACCTTTTAGTTGCAGCATGCATGTGGGATGTAATTCTCTGGCCAGGGATCAAACCCAGGCCCCCTGCATTGGGAGCACGGAGTCTTAACCACTGCGCCACCAGGGAAGTCTCCATCTCGTTGATTTTAAGTTACTTTGTGATGTGACCTCTCTTACTGTATTAATAAAATTAAGAACATGCACAGAAATATGGGTCTTCTTTCACTATTTTATTGTCTCTAATGTGGTTCTGAGTGGCTTATCCTTTTCTTTCTGTTCTTCCTTTAGGTCATCACATTGTGGAGCCTTGTGGCAAACCTGCGCTCACACCTAATAATTCATTCTCCAAGGTAAGTGAAAAGCCACCTTCTTGGTGTCCTACTTCCTTATCTAAATAACTAGCTTGTTTGTTTTTTGAACGAAACTGATTTCACATTTTAAATATTTGCCTTTTTTTTAGCTACATGTATTGATTTTTAGATACATGTGCTTAGTGAACTAATAGGACTTACTAGGTAACTCACACAATGAAAAGCCCACACACAAGTAACCCTACATCATCAGGCACACATTCAGCTCTTAAATAGGCTAATGACTTACATAGGTAGCTTTAGTGCTGGGATTTTTTATTAATGTACACAGTTCTTTTGGTTGTCTCTTAGATACCCAGAAGAGAAAAATGTAATTGAGTGGGTTAACATTGAGCAGCAATGACTCTCAAATGACAGATCTCTGCTACTAGTGAGGCAAAACTGTAGTGGCAAAAGAAATAGGCTTACTTGCTTTTTGAAAGATATAGAAAATGCTTGACTACATAATAAAATGAACCTAAATCATTTAAGATTAGCACAGAGAAATCTGGAGGTGTTTTAACAATACTATTTTAATATGTAACTAAATTCCACTTTCAAGCTCTTTATTTAAGGCTACATTTATGCCCATTGTTTGGCTAACATTTCTTTTTACTTTCTGGCATGTAGTATACACAGCTTACAGCTGGATCTTCATTTCGTGGAACTGTTTTATCTCACACATATCTCATGCAATCTATTCTGAACCTTAGTACTTGAATATCTTTCATGTAAAATCCAGAGCTGAAGCATTTTGCTTCTAGTAATCTGAAAATCCTATCAGCTCAGCAAGATTTCTGGACCTGAGCTGGGTTTAGTGTAGAAGGAGAAAATGAGTTTACTGACCAGAAGCCCCAAATTCTGTGCCTTTCACCTCACTGTATTATCTCAACCTTGTGACATGGTTTAGCATGTCTTGAAAAGATATTGCAACAGAAGAATTATATGACAGAAATGATTGGGACACAAAAATAAAAATTTCCTGGTGTCTATATGTTTGTAGATTGAGATATAACTACACATTTTGTTCTGTTTATTCAGAATGTCTCCAGTTTCACATAGCTGAAACAACTGAATTTTCACTTATTTCTAGTATTAGTCATGCTGTATAGTGCTTATTTTCTTTGTAAATATCACCATGTTGTTGAAAGGGAGAAGGGTAGAGTTTCTGTTTAAATTAACACAAAACCCTAGAAATTAGAACTTTTGTTATTCGTGATTGCAAACGTTTTTTGTCAGTTAAAATCTTCCAGGAAGTCTCCCAAACAATATTCTGTCCTTGAAAACTAATGTCTGTACTGCAGGTTTCTCATGAAGAATGGAATTTTACAATCCAGTGAAATTTTTTGACATTATGTAACCACTATTTATGAAGAGATAATTTCATTGTATCTACTATCTCTACTTTTTATCTTAATAAAAAAAGTAGTCTTTAAAGCAAACCACCCTTTTATTTGTATAAAATTATTTTAATTTATTCTAATCACTTAATTTTGCATTTTTGCCCTAATCATCTTTCTCTTAATAGTCTAACATGCCATGAAGTGCTTCACAATTAACCATTGAATTTAAGTTACATTTCATTTAATAATTACTTTATAGTGATGAATCCATTGCTATTTTCCTTAAACTAAGATGAGATTTAGACTAAATTTGAAAATCTTTACAGCCAACGGTTGATCAGGTTGCTAAACTGAAGACTGTGTCCATGTAACAGCTTCACAAATACTTAAAAAGATTGACTTTTTTTCATTTCCCTCAACTTCGAAGTTTAGTAATCCTATTTAACTTTTCTAAAAAGTTCTATGGAAGACAAGTCGCATGAAATTTGCCTTAAAAAGAGGTTTCTGCAGTCAAATAAATTTAGGAAATACTACATAATACGTTTCTCTTTTGACAACTCAAAATTTGTGTTAGTAAGCATTGTGAGAATTCTTGAAATAAAAATATTGATTTAATGTTGTTTAATCTAGTGTTTCCAGGCGTATTTGATGATGGAAAGTCCCATACCCTTTGCATATTTCATTGCATTGGTATCTCCTAGAAGCACTGATCCAAGGTGGGGAGACATAAAATGGATTTTGTACTGAGACGGGAGAAGGATTTGGAGGGACAATGTGCAGTCCCTCCCTAATCCTGGATGTTAGTAAAATAGTAAACTAATGATTTGCTTTGGTTTTATACTTTAGGTTAATGGGGAAGAAATAATTGAAATTTTGTACCCTGAAGGAAAATGTTCTACCTATCAGATGAAGGAATCAGCAAACCTGATTCTGTCCAAAGGTAGTTTTCCAAATCAGTCATCCAGTTATTCTAAATGCCCTAATAATTCAAATAATAAAGAAATATTGATAGCCTTTCTGATTTGCTTTACATGTTCCTGTCGCTTAAAAAACACAAAAAGATTATTGTTCAAAGAAATAAAAGAACAGCGTAAAATTAATATTAGCTGCACTACTGCACAAATGTCCAGTGTTCATTCTCATCTCGAAGGTTAAAATGACTTTTAAATGATTGAAGGGATAGCAGTTTTGTTTGATAATGTTCAATTTGGGATTAATTTAGGGAAATAAACATTAAATTATTAATGTCTCATGAAAAGGTGTATCATAGACATTGATTTTGGTTTACTGAGGTGCATTTGTGTGCTCTTTTGTCATAACAACCAAAGTAGTTCTAGAACTAAATATGCCTGGGTTCCCTTAGTATAAACTACTTTTCCAGTCATGGCTGCTTTTTCAAAGTGGATGCTTAAAATTTGACAGACCTGGCATATGATATTTGACACACTGTCTCTTTCCCATATCAATATTTTTAAAGTAAAACTCCATGTAAATTACTGTTTTTCAAGAATCTGATGTACAAGAAGATGACATTTATGATGATCCTCAAGAAGCTGAAGTTATCCAGTCTCTGCTGGATGTTGTGGATGAGGAAGCTCAGAATCTTTTAAACCAAAATAATGCAGCAGGAGATGCCTGTGTTCCAGGTAGATGAACCAGAATGAGTAAGTTGGTACACTAAAGGAGTACAGGAAGGCCTCTACTGAGCATTTTAATTCCTCTTCGCCTATTTCTTTCTTTCCCAGGTGCATTGAAAACCAGTGGGAAGTTATCTGAAGAGAGAGCAGAAGATACAGACTGTGATGGTTCACCTTTACCTGAAGATTTTACAGAGGTAAGGATAATATTTAGGTAAACACTCTATGATGCTATATCTTGTTAGAATTCTCTGATGAGGTCTTACCTCTCCCTACCTACCAGTTTCCCTTCTAAATATTAAAGATAATATCCTGATGGCTGGTTAGTAATCTCAGTAGGAATTAGAACTGATGTCGTTTACTCATTTCGGAAAAAGAACTTGCCTTTACATCATTTAACTTCTTGGTGAAGGTTTCCATTCAGGAAAAAAGTTTCCAAAAACCTTTTTTTTTTTCTTTTTGGCATCTTTATTTTTACACCAAATAAAAGTTGGTAATTCCAAGATCCCATTCCAATTAATACCTAACCTAGGTAGAAAACTTGATTTTTATACCTGAATGTCTGTTTCCTTCTGCCTGTCATGAATCTTTGGTCTTAATTATCATGGAAAGATCTCATTCTCTCAGTTATTCCATGACTTTTGCTCTGATTGGTCTGCAATTTCAGTTGAGACATGTTTTAAAAGACTTAGACAGCTGACTCATTCATAATACATTAGACTAGTTGGATCCAAACTAGTAAAAATAGGCTATACAGGAATTAGTGCTCAATATATGATATATATGATATATACGTTAGTTAAAATCTTTAAAAAAAATAAAACCCCAAAGTCGGAATCATCTGAGATTAATTTTATTTGTTGCATTTGAGAGTCATCCTATGCCAGGGAAAGAATTACTCTTCAAGTTTCCTCAGGCCAAAAAAAAAAAAAGAAGAAAGAGGAAGAAACCAGTTTTCAAAAATGTAAGGACAGACTTCAGATTAAGACTTCAGATCTTCCGGGATATTGAACTGACTAAGAAAAAAACATGATATAATAGATAAATAAGATGTAAGCCTGTTCAAACTAGGCATCACCCTATTTACATGAATCTGAGCTTGCTCATTGTTCTAGGATAATTTCCCTCACAGTTCTTACTCTTCCTACTGAACGTCTTCAAAATTGTCAAAACTAAGCTGGTTTGGATTCTTACCATGCATGTACCCACACACAATCTCATATACACTTGATTATTTTCATTAAATACTTATAAATAATTAATGTGTGTAAATGCAAGGAAGCTTATATCTTAGTATGTATTTCCTAATCTAAAAAAATGATTACACAAATATTGGATAGCTCACAATGTATCATGCTGTAGTGTTTTTTACATAAGTTATTGTTCTTTCATACTATCTAAATATTAATAATTATAACTAAGCCCTTTGAAAAAGGTTTTCTGAACAAATTAAATCATACTGTAATATTTTTATTAATAATACTATTTAAAATACCCCTTAAAATGTATGTTCTGAAGTCTCTTAACTAAGACAATAAATAAAAATCTTTGATTTCCATTTCAAAATCCAGTGCCTTTTTTTTAACAATAACAAAAAAAGCTTAACATTATATAGATTCTCTTTTATACTGAGCTATTATAACAAAAGTTTATAGCAAAAAACTTCGTTGCTTTTTTTATTTTGATTACGAAGATACTACATCCTCATTTAAAAAAAATATTTTAAACATAATCCTCTAAAAATACAAGTCCTTTTTTTACCCATTCCTCATCTTCATCTGAGATAGCTGTTGTTAAAATTGGGGTTTTACCCTTCTATGCTTATGAAAACATATAATTTAATATAATTTTTGTCACATGGGTCTAAATATGGGTCTCACTTAAAATTGATCATTACCCTCTTTCCACAAGTATGTAAAAATGTGTCTCATACTTTCTAATGCCTCCCTATTATTCTCTTGCATAAATATACCATAATTTATTAAATTGGCTATCTATTGATGAGTATTAAATTTCTTATTTATTATAAACAACAATGCAGCAAAGATTCCCTATCTCTTTATAGTGTAAATTCTCAGGTCTCATAAGATGGAATTATTCCCTCAACCCCAGCATTTCAAAGGTTTGTATTATTTTTCTGGTTCCTGTAGGCATTTGAGTTTGTAGTCTGTGCTAGTTTGCTTGGGCTGCCATAACAAAACACCACAACCTAAGCAGCTTAAAAAAAAAGAGAGAGAAAATTTATCTTTTCATAGTTCTGGAGGCTGGATTCTGCAATCAAGGTGTTAGGCAGGTTTGATTTCTGGCAAGACCTCTCTCCTTGGCTTGCAAGCAGCCACCTTCTAGCTGTGTCCTCGCATGGTCTTTCCTTTGTGTGCACACACTCCTGGTGTCTCTTCCTCTTCTTATAAGGACACCAGTCCTATTGGATTAGAGCCTCATCCTCATTTAGCCTCCGTTATCTCCATAAAGACCCTATTTCTGAATATAGCCCCATAGTGGGTTAGGGCTTCAGCCTGTGAACTTTGAGGGGACACAAGTCAGTTCACAACACAGTCTTTGCTTTAACCAGTTGTAAAATATAATCACATAAAATTTTATTCACAGTAGTTACAAAACAAAAGCCCTAGGCATAAATTCAAACAAAAATGTACATATCTATATTATAAAAACTTTAAACTCTACAAAGAAATATAAAAGAAGTATTAAAGAAAAACATTCCTTGTTCTTTGGTAGAAAAAAATCTAAAATTTAAATTCTCCCTGGATTCACCCCTAAATTCACCCCTAAATTAAATACAGTCCCATAAAATATTTTGAGGTTTCTCTTTTGTTTTGGGCTTCTTTTGTTTGTTTTAATGAGAGGCAGGGTGGCTTTGTAAAATGATTCTAAAGTTTACATGGAAGAATTAGGATGTAAAACTATCCAGAACAAATCTAAAAAATTTCATGGAAGGAGAATATTCCTACCACTTATTAGGAAATATTATGTAAATAATATATAAGTTTTCCTGCCACGGAAGTATAGACAGAGCCCACAGTTTGTGCCTTGAGAATTCAAGATGTTTAAGACCAAATATTTCGGGCCAGTCCATCCTTAAAAACAATAAATTAGTATTTGAATAGATGAGACTTTTGCTTTAGAAGAGATTTTGACTAATGGTAAGCAAAACAAAGAAAGCAAAAGATAAATTTAGGAAAAGAGGATACAAGGTACTGAAATGAAAACATGAAAAAGTTTCATTTATTTCAAAATCTAAATGTGTTAAAATCACAATGGAAATTATATTCATAAGAAGGCAAATTCAAAAGAGACAAATATGACTAATCTCCATCGCTGAAAGAAAGACTGAACCAGTATTCTGGAAGTTTTATGTTTCATCTTGTATTTCTTGAATATTGCCTACATTTGAGTGATTTTAAGAGTTCCTTAGAATTTTTGAAAATATTCAGAAATTTGTAAGTGTGCCACTTTGGGAATCATCCTGAACAAATGATTGTTTACTGTATTGGTTCTTAACAGTATATTCTGGGGACTTCCCTGGTGGCACAGTGGTTAAGACTCCACGCTCCCAATGCAGGGGGACCAGGTTCAATCGCTGCCCGGGGAACTAGATCCCACATGCCTGCTATAACTAAGGAGCCAGTGAGCCACAACTAAAGGAACCCACCTGCTGCAACGAAGACTCAGTGCAACCAAATAAATAAATAAATAAATATTTTTTAAAAAAATGTATTCTGCAACTCTGAAAGTTTTATCATGTGCCAGAAGTTAAGCTGCTCTCCACTGGTATTATAAAGAGTTATAGGAATGTCCTTTTTAAAAAGAAAAATTATCCCTCTCATAGCTACTTGTGCAAGTCATTGCATTTGTCCCTCTGCTGTAATTATTTGTCTCTATACTTGACTGCAGTAGTTTCCCTCCCCCCCCACTCCCCATCCATAATTTCACTTTCAGAGGTTTCAAAACATTACAGTCAACCTCAGTCAGAAAATGTTAAATGGAAAATTCCAGAAGTAAATAATTCCTAAGTTTTAAATTGTGTGTCATTCTGAGTAGTGAGATAAAATCTTATGGTGTCTTGCTCCATCCATCCCAGGACCTAAATCATCCCTTTGTCCCAGTGTATCTTGCCCATTAGTCCCTTGGTAGCCATCTTGGTTATCAGAGCGACCGTTGCAGTATTGAAGTGTTTGTTTTCGTATAACTCTCATTCTACTTAATGATGGCCCTGAAGTGCAAGAGTAGGGATGCTGGCAATTTGGATGTGCCAAAAAGAAGCCATAAGTGCTTCCTTTAAGTGAAAAGGTGAAAGTTCTCTACTTCATAAGGAAAGGAAAAAATCGTGTGCTGAGGTTAGTTGCTAAGATCTACGGTAAGAATAAATCTGTGAAGCAGGAAAAGAAAATTGTGCTAGTTTTGCTGCCGTACCTCATACTGCAAAATTTACGGCCACAGTGCATGAAAAGTGCTTAGTTAAGATGGAAGAAGCATTAGATTTGTGAGTGGAAGACATGAACAGAAAACAATGTTCATTACTCTTGAGGTTTCAGGCATTCACTGGGGGTCTTGGAATATATCCCCCTCAGATAAGGGGGGCGGGGGGAGGGGGGCTACTGTATTCCTTAGTGATATACTTCAGGCCAATGGCCTATGTCTAATTATTTATGAATGAAGGAATGAATGCCAGTCATATACATTATGGTAAATTACTATCTAAAGTTTCAAAACTCTTTACTTCAGCTGTAGCTGAACTTGTTTGACTCTATTTCGGGGATAACAGGGTAAGAAGAGACATCAGGGTTTCTGTCCTAAATTTGCTTGTACAATCTAGCAGTCATTTTGGGAGATGTACACATGCAAATAAGTAAATTTTCTTCCTCCATGGGAATTCTGATTTCCCACAAAAAAATTGAAATTAATATCAGAATAACTTGATTTTACTTTCAACTCTATAAAAAGCTATAGCAGGGCTTCCTGGGTGGCACAGTGGTTGAGAATCTGCCTGCCAGTGCAGGGGACACGGGTTCGATCCCTGCTCCAGGAAGATCCCACATGCTGCGGAGCAACTAAGCCCGTGCACCACAGCTATTGAGCCTGAGCTTTAGAGCCCGTGAGCCACAACTACTGAGCCCATGTGCTGCAACTACTGAAGCCCACGCGCCTAGAACCCGTGCTCCACAGCAAGAGAAGCCACAGCAATGAGGAGCCCACGCACCACAACAAAGAGTAGCTCCCACTCACCGCAACTAAAAAGAAAGCCCACGCACAGCGAAGACCCAACACAACCAATAAAATAAATAAATAAATTTATTAAAAAAAAAAGAAAGAAAGCTACAGTAAAAAACATACCCTGCTTTTTTATGGGGTGTTTATGTGGAATTCAGAGAGGATCATAAAGAATTGGGGGCTATACAGGAGTGGGTGGGTATGGTTATTAAAGCCTCCTAGAGAATTAGCATTGTAAAGAGTTTGATAGGTGAGATAAAATGGAAAAGAGCATTCCATACTGAGGAGATTCTCAGCAAAGGTACAAAGGTCTGGATCAGCCTGGAAAATTCAGGGCACTAAATCATTGCTATTAGGGTATCACATAGTGTCTTGAAAGCTAAGCAAAAGAGACCGGCAGGGATGAGTTCATGAAATGACTTACGTGCTGCGCCAAAGAAAGAGCCCATATTTTCATCTGGCACTGGGCACTACAAATTATGTAGCTGGTCCTAGATCCAGCAGACATCTCTACTCTTCACGTTGCTCGATCTGGATTCTTTGACCAGCAGGATTACAAACAAACCTGCAAACAGGCTGGCCATGATAAAAACCTTAAATCTTTTCCTCGAGGCAGTACTATAGCCTGCTCCTTTTCCAAAGAGCCTACGCTCCAGAATGAGAAGAGAGACTGACCTACCCCTAAACCATATATCGGTAAACTTTGCAAAAATAGTGAGAAATTGGTTAATACAATTATCACTATAGTGTATTTCCAGTTGAGCTTTATCTGATTACTTTAATGTTAATAGTAACACTTTACTCTTATAAAAGGCTTTATACTTTGCAAAATGATTGCCCACATGATAATTCCCTGTATCAGGATTATGATGGAGAATAAGAAATCCAAATGAATTTACTTGGAAAAAAGTTCTAGTCCAGACTAAAATTATCAACTTCTAAAAACAGGTAAGATCTGGGCTTCCCTGGTGGTCCAGTGGTTAAGAACCCGCCTGCCAAAGCAGGGGACACGGGTTCGATCCCTGGTTTGGGAAGATCCCATGCGCCACAACTACTGAGCCTTCACTCTAGAGTCTGCGAGCCGCAATTATTGAGCCCACGTGCCACAACTACTGAAGCCCACATGCCTAGAGCCCCTGCTCTGTGACAAGAGAAGCCACAGCAATGAGAGGCCTGCGCACCGCAACAAAGAGTAGCCCCCGCTCCCGCAACTAGAGAAAGCCCATGTACAGCAACGAAGACCCAACACAGCCAATAAATAAATAAATAAAAATTTGAAAAATAAATAAAATAAAACAAACACTTTCAATTTCAAATGAGCTATACAGAAAAAGAAAACAATTCATTAATAAATAAATCACTTTAAAAAATTAAAAACAGGTAAGTTCTAAGAAGCTTTTTTTTTAATTGTCAGTGGATGAAAAAAATCTACTTTTTTTCTTCCTCCATAGAAGTTCTGCATTTCCTGCAGATAAATTGAAATTGATATCAGAGTAACTCTACAAAGTCTATAACTAAATGTTCAAATAAACATGCAAGTTGTGATAAGGTCTATGAAGTTTAAAAAAGTGCTACAAAAGAGAATACCAAGGAGACTCACCTTTAGACTGGGTGGTTAGGAAACATCCTCAGAAGATAAAGACACTTAGATTAAATATGGAAAAAGTGAAAAAAGAGCAATTTTGAAGAGCTAAAAGAAAGTCCCATCAGTTTGAAGCCTAGTTACTGAAGGGGCGAGTAAAACCAGATGGATTGTAGAAGCAGACAGGCCAGATAATGCAGGGTCTTGAAATGAAAGGAATTTCCTGTTTAAGATAATTTGTCCTGATGAAGATTGAAATGTAAAGTTAACCAACTTGGCATCTCCTGATTGTAGCAAACTGCTTCTGCAGGACTTGGGTCTCTGGGACGCCATATTCAGTCAAAGTATGAAGTGATTGATCTGATTCCCTAGGGATACTCCCCTCACTTTAACAATAAGAGGGCAGATATGATAACCCTTATATGTGAAATCTAAAGTATGATACAAATGAACTTATGTACAAAACAGAAACAGACTCACAGGTATAGACAGCAAACTTACGATTACCGAAGGGGAGAAGGGGTGGGAGAGGGATAAATTAGGAGTTTGGGATCAGCATATACAAACTACTATACATAAAATAAATGACAAGGTCCTACTGTATAGCACAGGAAACTGTATTCAATATCCCATAATAAACCATAATGGAAAAGAACATTAAAAAGAATATACATATGTGTGTGTATGTGTATATACGAGTCACTTTGCTGTACACCAGAAACTAACACAACATTGTAAATCAACTATACTTCAATAAAAAAAAATTTAAGTGAAATAAATGGGCAAGATAATTTAACATATTGGGAATTTTAGATTTTAAAATTGAAGTAGTGTAAAGACATATGTCATGTATGCACATCTAAATAGTTATTACTTTAGGTTTTCCTTTTTTCTTTTTCCTTACCTCTATACATCTGTATCCCTTATATAAGAAGTGAACACCAAGGTGAGTGTGAAGGAGAGTGAGTGGAACCAGCAAAAACTCTTGGGCCGCTGCTGGTGCCTCAGCCTCCGTTTGGCTGTATTGAGTGTCATGTGTGTCTCTGTAACATGGTGATGAACAAAACAGTAAATATAGGAAATAATAGATAAAAATTGAACATTAATAAAATGGTTGGGGGTTTTTGTGTGTACAATGGGCTAATTTGATTTTGATTTCTCTTTGTTGTAGTCTACCAGGATGAATGGCTGTGAAGAATATTGTGAAGAAAAAGTAAAAACTGAAAGGTAAAAAAATAATTTTTCAGATATTCATAACAATTTCATTCTTTTTTTAGAAGTGCTCTGAAGATTTCCATTTAGATGTTGATTTTTAAACAAATAACTTTTTTTTTAATTTACTTATTTTATTTATTTATTGGCTGTGTTGGGTCTTCATTGCTGCACACGGGCTTTCTCTAGTTGCTGAGAGTAGGGGCTACTCTTCATTGTGGTGCGCAGGTTCCTCCTTGTAGTGGCTTCTGTTGTGGAGCACGGGCTCTAGGCACGTGGGCTTCAATAGTTGTGGCACACAGGCTCAATAGTTGTGGCTCACGGGCTCTAGAGCAGAGGCTCAGTAGTTGTGGCGCACGGGCTTAGTTGCTCCGCGGCATGTGGAATCTTCCCAGAGCAGGGCTCGAACCCGTGTCCCCTGCATTGGCAGGCGGATTCTTAACCACTGTGCCATCTAGGAAGTCCTAGATGTTGATTTTTAAATTAATGTGTCTTCTCCAACAAAATGAGACTTGTTGAGTAGATTATGGAACTATGGTTGAATATTAAAAATGTTTTTAAAATGTTACAAGGAGGTTCTAGTGACATGTGACAATGTGTTTGTTATAACATTGCTCAAAAAAAGCAGTGTATTCTCTTGACCATCAGAAAAAATGGAAGAAAGGTCTAAAAGGAAATATGCCAGCAATGATGATAGTACCTTCTCCTGGTACGATTATTGGTTACTTATTTTTGTTTCTCTATTTTTCTGTACTTCACAAATTTCATTCTTTAATGCGAAAATAAAACTAAAGAAGTTAAACTCGAGGATGGAAGATGCCTTAGAGGACTGGGGCGGGGAGGGTTGGGGGGACTCAAGGTGGGGGGGAAGTCAAGGAAGGGAGGGAATACGGGGATGTGTGTATAAAAACAGATGATTGAACTTGGTGTACCCCCCAAAAAATAATAAATAAATAAATAAAAACTAAAGAAGGTAAGAAACATTTTAAACCCCCACAAATGTTTTTGTTTTTGTAAACAGTTTCTAATATAAAATAAGACTTTTTTGTAACACTAAATGATATATCAGGAAAAATTATATATATTGTTGGCCAACAAAGTGGTTGTACATAAATTTTGCTTCATATTAAATAACCAAATATTCAAAGGGAACTATTTACATTTTCCTAGAAGAGCAAATTGACAGTGGATTTTTCACTAAGTAAAGTTAGATAGTGGGTATGTGTTATTAATATAGAAATTAATAGTTTTATATTCAAAAGATTAGCAAATATCTGGGTCAGCCACCAATAATTATAGGATACAGCCTCTTCCCTGTTGAACAGGGGAAGCAGAGGAAGAATAAATTAGTGTAAATTCTTCGGGTGGCAATTGAGAACACTATTAACATATAGATTTTATTAACATGTTACTGATTCTTGGAAACACTTTTTAAAAATTTTAACTCTTCTGAAATCATGAAGGGTCATAAAATTATAGTCATTGATATTATTTTTCTTAATGTAAACAAAATGATAATGTATCTTACAATGATAGGTATCATAGCTTCAAAGAACTGTGGTACATTCCCTTCAACCTAGCAATTTTATTTCTAAGAATGGATCGCACTACCATATGTATGCAAAAACCTTTATAAGAATATTCATTGCAACAGTGTTCATAGTAGTAAAAAACCATAATAGACACAAAATAAAGTAGGGTGTACTCATACAATGAAATACTAAGCAGCTGTTCAAAAGAACAAGAAAGGAGTATCCTTATGGCAGGATCTCCAAAACATATCCTTCTAAACAAAGTGTATACTTGATAGAAGACCGAAAAGACCTCATGGATGCAGAACTTGCATATTACGTGTTAATTGTGATGTACAATTAGGTGGAGCAGAGGAAAGCATCCACCATAAACGCAGCATAATTCCTGTCCTGTTAAACGATGTTTGGGGAGCATTAGTGCATGTCCTGCCTTAATGGTGTATAATAATGTCATCAGACAAAATGTACTCTGCTTTGTTCCCCTGAGTATCAGAAAGTTAAAAAGTGTATTCAGGCCTTTGTGTTATCCTTTTTCATATCATCTATGACTAAACATTATTCTTCTACCTAGTTTCTCTTTTCTAGCCATTCACCTTACCAGGGAGGCGGCATCTGCTGTGCATCCCTAGAATAATGAGAACTTGTACTGAGTTTTATGACCTTAAGTGAGCGTCCAGGTACAGGAGTGTCCTTTTAGCCTCCTGTTGTAGTGAAAGACTGATGTCCATCAGTTGGGACTTCTGTAATTAAATAAAGAATCATTTTACTTACACAGTTGTTATCATTCATCCACATGGAAGGGTGGAAACAAACCAGCACCTTCTCCATCCCCAAGAGGACTCCTTCAGTCTAAGTTGCAAAGACTTGGGATTTATTTGAGGACAAAATTTAAACTATATTAAACAATTCTGTACCTCACTTTAATTTACATCTACCAATAAATTTTAGGAATTGTAGATTTGAGGGTTTTTTAATAAGATAATCTATTTTTTAAATACCATAATAATTGTAATGGAAATATGTGGTTCAAGGGCATAATATTTAAATTTATTTTGGAGACAGAACTGAAGAAAATATTATAAATGTGTTTTGTTGTCATAGCTTAATTCAAAAGTCAGAAGAAAAGAAGACTGATGATGAAATAACATGGGGAAGTGATGAATTGCCAATAGAAACGACAAACCACCAAGATTCCAATAAAGGCAAGAAATTTATTAGCAACTTTTTGAATCAAAAACAGTAGGCAGAAAAAATAAGTGTTTGAAAATTACAGTTTTCAGAATACATAGATATGTTATTTCACCATATGTCTGCATTATTAGGTTCTGTACATAAAGTTAAATCACATAGACAAACATCAATATTTAAGCTAAAATTCTCAGTAGCTTGGAGTAAAACATGTCAATAGATGTATAAATACTTTAAATAGAAACAGAAAGTCACAATTTTGCCATCTTGGAATAAGAAGTCGGGAAGTACATTTTATTTATAGTAAAGTAGGAAGAATAGCTCAAAGATAGGAAAATTTTTAAGAGCAAGAGTCAGTTGGTCTGTGCTCACTATTACTGCCTCTCTCGTTTTATATTGAACCAGTAGAGAAATGAAGTTCTATCCAGCGTTTCATTTGTCTTTTTTCATATAAGGAAATGTTATACTCATGCAATGAAAGAACAAGGTTTTGTAATTTGAAGTCATTGAAAGATATTAAAGAAGTTGCATTAACACTTTTTGATTTAGGTAGATTGCTGGTGTCAATGGAAATGCTCAAATCCTGTAGCCCAGGTTCATCTCTCCAGCCTCTGAGCAGCTGTTGAATTCACACTCAGCTCTGTAAAAGTTTACAGTTACTTCATATGATTGAATTTTGTATTCACAACTAGTCTTCACCCCAGACGTTAAGCTTCTCGAGATCCCCCATAGTGCCTGGAATTACTGTTGCCTACATAGTAGCTGCATCATCAAAACGCATTTATCAACTGATTGATGTAATTAAAGCTACACTTGTGCAGACTATAGCAAGAAGTCTCTCCTGCTTTTTTCCAGGATAACAGTTGCCTTCTGTTATCAGCACTTTCCATAGATAGAGCAGGTACTAAATCAGACACACATCTCCTCTTAGACATTGCTACCACTTGTTTGATAAACTCCAAAAGACCCTTAGGATTTCATTTGCATGGAGAAAACTATCAAATGACAGAGATAGTGGCACTGAGTACCAACATGGGTAGAGAGGGGAGAAATCAGTGTTTCTAGTGCAGTGTTCCCTTGTAAGGAATTTCTGAAGCATCTTCCTTCATCTTTTCTCCATGTGCTGGGAGGCTAATTTAAATGCAAAGTAAAAACAGGACTAAAGACATTTTCATCAACTTAACAGTGCCATTTGAGTCCAGAGAAGCAAAAAGAAACAATTTAAACTCCTTTAGAAGCTATAAGTAATTGACAGCCAAGAGCCTTAACTCTGAACAGTCAGTGAGGTGTTCCCTTAAAAGTTGGATACAAGGATCTTGCTATGGCCAGAATTTTCCTTTGTTGATTGAGTTATCTGCCTATTAGTTCTGTTGCCTTATTAATTCAAAGACTCTCACTTTTGTAAAAATAGATGAGGTGAGAACAGGCTAAAATTAGTTCTCTTATTGGCTGAATCAATTCTGGGGGGAATTTTCTGTTTTTTTAATTAACTGCCATGTCCTTGTTAGGTCTTCCTTTTCTGACAGATGAGGAGCTCACCACACTCCCCATCGTCAAAGTGCTTCCCTCTGGTAAATACACTGGTACCAAGTTGAAATCAGTCATTCGAGTGTTGCGGGGTTTACTAGATCAAGGAATTCCATCTAAGGAGCTGGAGGTAAGGAGCTTCTGACAGTGGTTCTCTTTCTTGAACAGTTTTGTGCAAGGTTAGGAGAAATTTTGAGAATTTTGAAAATGTCTATTAATTTATTATAACTTCCAACTGTAAAAGCACCATCTTGTCATTTCTAGCAGTAAATTAATTTTTCTAATTAGGATCCTAATAGTATTGATTTAAAAGGATCTCTTTAGCCACTTCAGAGCTTGGTAAATCTCTCTGAAGATTATCCTCATATGTAAGGCTAAAGAGTTTTTTTTAAAAGTCAAGTATCAATTTCAGCTGTCCACTAAACTTCATAATTAATATGCTATAGATGTGGTTCATCTTTAGCGACAGTTTTTAATTTAATAGAACTCCAAGAATGTGCCCCCCAGTTCAAAGCAGCAATGATTCAGAGGCCTTGCTCCTGTGGTCTTGCTGGCCCCATCCGTTACTTACCACTAGGCCAAAGAATCGTGCAGCACCACTGTGCTTTGGGGGTCTACCTTGCCGGTCCCCTTCAAACTATCTGCTTACTTGCCCACTTCCTGAGCTTTTTGTAGCCCCTGACTAAGGAGCTAACTTCTAGTGAGAGCTTCTGCAGTGTGCTAGATGCTTTGTACATAATGCTCAAAATATTCAAATCCCATTGCGTGGATTTGGAAACAGGTTCACAGTAGTTAAGGTATACTCTTTCTCCATTTTGCAGAAGTGACGACTTCTTTAAAGTTTTATGTTTCAATGCTACCATCTCAGAGACCTTCCATCACAACCCTTTATAAAGCAGATGTTTATTTTTCTGTATCACAGCAGCTTGTTAATGTTTTCAAAGCATATATCACAGTATTTGTTTGTTTACTTCTTTACTGCCTGTTTCTCCCAGTAGGCTGTAATCTCCAGGAGAGCCCAAATCATATCTTCTTTCTCTCTAGTGTATTCCCAGCACCTACTACAGTGCCTTGAATATAGGAGGCATTTTCAGTGTATATTGGTTGACTTGGATGGATGGATGGATGGATGGATTAATTAGTGAATGAAAAGTGAGAAAGAGTTGACTTTAGAATTTAGAACTATCTAACCCCAACTCTACCACATGGAATATTCTGTGACCCAGAAGACACTATTGCAAGAAATTCTGCTCCAGCTCATTACTTTAAGCCAAAATTGTTTTCATAAATTGTGTTTTTTCTAGAACGCATTATAGATATCTTTAAACCGAAATTTAAATTAAGATACAAAGTGCTGCCTCACAAAGTTACTTGAGTACAACGTGTTAAACATATTTGCAACAATATATTTCAAAAACTGGTATATTGAATTAGTATTGGGGTTTTAGGCTTATTTGTCTTGACAGGACATATCTGTTTCTTAACACTCAGAGTTTGCCCTGATCAATAGTCCGTTTTGCACCCTGCACATTTAAAGCATTTGCAGTCATTACTGATTTACTGTTTATCTCAACAAATTTAATTTTATTTCCATTTTTGCTTACAGAATCTTCAAGAATTAAAACCTTTGGATCAGTGTCTAATTGGACAGACTAAGGAAAACAGAAAGAAGAACCGATATAAAAATATACTTCCCTGTAAGTTCCAATTTGGCTTCAACTCAAATGCATATTTAACATAATTTAAACTGATTTAAAACTTATGTGCTGGTTTACCTTATCTCTCACATAGGTGTGCGTGCACACACACACATATTCAGAGATTTACATTAGTAACATAAATTTATATATACAACGTGAATTCTTTTAAAATTATCTGTGTGTTGAGTTTTTAAAAGTGTTTTTAAAAATAGGAATTGGCTTCTGGATAAGCAATTTCTTAGTCCATGTGTCACAGTCAAATCTGTTTATTCCATTTTAAGTTTAGAGAAATGTCTATGGTACATAACAGCTGTATACGGGCATGCGGCCACCATGCGACTACCAAATTGCATTGTACTTTGAACTGTTTCAGATAACAGGAGGGAAAAAATAGCAATTCTTTTTACCCATGTTTCACCCATTTCACCAATCAACATGTAATTTTTAAGAAGATATATATATGAATATATGTATATAGCTAAAATATTAACATCTAGTAGCTTCTTATAGTAATCAGGAGCCACATTTACATATATTATCATGTTGGGTTACATGATATGACATACCGACCTTATCTTTGCCAGGAAGTCATAAATTCAAAGATAAATAACAGAACCAATAGTGACAAATCATGCAATAGATAATAATACCATTGAATTTTTTTAATCAAGGTGGAAGACACAGAATTCATTTTGGAAAACTTCCTTTAAGAATTAAATCATAGACAGGATTTTTTAAATGGAATAGATCATGGTTTGACATAAAGTAGATGGTAATCATTTCAGGCAAAAGAAATGGCCAGAATGAGATAAGCCATAAATGAGTAGATTTGTTTCCATGGATCAAGAGAGAGAAGTCAAGTAACAGAAAGACAATTGATGGAGGATTTTGAGAGTTTTTACTAAATGTGATAATTTGGTAGTCACAGAAATAGCCAGTTAAATTTATAAATATTTGAGATAGAAATGACCTCTAATGTATAAGTATATACAAATTAATTCTCTTGGATGAGATGGCTTATATATACTTTTTACTGGGGCAGCCTGGTTTGAAAATTTATATTTTGACTATATGAAATTACACTGCCTGGAGAATAAAGTGAGCTACCTTTTTATTTATTTTGTTAGTTTATTATTTTGGCTGCTAATTTAAAAGAATTAATTTAATTAGATAAGCAAGAATTAATTGTACCAATTGTGTTTGTAATAAGTGCTTTAATAGTTTCACTGTAATACTAATTTTTGTTTTATGAAATAATTTTTGGAATTTTCATTCATATTAAATTCACTATTGTCATCATTACTAAAATAACAATGGAGAAGCAGCAAAGTTGTGTTTCTCTTCATCTTAGGAAGTTTTAAATTTATAAATTTGTAATTTATAAGTTTATTATTAATTTTTATTTTTTTAACCAAATCTATGTGAACAATATCTAATTTTTTCCCAAACTCACTGAGTTAACATCTTAAATATACTTGTAACATGAGGGAAATGTGCAAAATGATTTGACTGTACTACAGTTGGAAAACATGCCTTTATTAAAATGTTTTTGTGATTTCATCTATGGTTATAAGGAAATTCTAATGATCTTTGACTCACCTTGTCTATAAGGCTCTTGTTTAAAAATGCATGATATAAATGGCTCTGTTTTGTGGTTGGAAATTCACAGATGATGCTACAAGAGTGCCTCTTGGAGACGAAGGTGGTTATATCAACGCCAGCTTCATTAAGATACCAGTGGGGAGAGAAGAATTTGTCTACATTGCCTGCCAAGGACCTCTCCCTACAACCGTTGGAGATTTCTGGCAGATGATTTGGGAACAAAAATCCACTGTGATAGCCATGATGACCCAAGAAGTAGAAGGGGAAAAAATCAAATGCCAGCGCTATTGGCCTAATGCCCTAGGTAAAACGACCATGGTCAGCGACAGGCTTCGACTGGCTCTTGTGAGAGTGCAGCAGCTGAAGGGCTTTGTAGTAAGGGCCATGACCCTAGAAGACATTCAGGTATGTGGGTTAAATCTTTCCATGATTGTATCAATGTATTTCTGAATAAAAGCCAGTGACTTCTTGAGTCCCATTTCAGTGGAACTAATTACATCTATTTTCGTTAATCTAATCTAAGCTTAAATGTGACCCTCTTCATGAATTCTGCCAAATAGTTTCCTCCAGTGTGTATTGTATTAAAATGATAATGAGAATACAGGACTTTTACAGGATGGTGATCAACCATCATCCTTTGCTTTTTGATAGTACAGAATGGCTCAGAAGCTGTGTGCTGGAAACACATTTTTTAAGGTCAAACCTTTAAGTAAAATCAATAAAACTATTTTTTAAAAACCTCTAGGACTTCCCTGGTGGCACAGTGGTTGGGAATCCACCTGCCAACACAGGGGACACGGGTTCGATCCCTGCTCTGGGAAGATGCCACATGCATGGAGCAGCTAAGCCTGTGTGCCGCAACTGCTGAGCCTGTGCTCTAGAGCCTGCGAGCCACAGAGAGGAAAGAAAAAAAAAAACCTCTAAGTAGCAAATATTCCCCCATAAAGACAACATATTTGGTAATATAGGAATATAGGAACAGTTGTAGCATAAATATAGCTTGAATTAGATACGTGGGTATACCTTAGGTAAAGCTGCTACTGTTTCCTCACCTACACACCCCCTCGCTGTATTTCTTTCCTCTGCCCAGTAATACAAGCTCGGTATGAGTAATGTGTTTCCTATTGGAGTTTTAACTTTGTTAAAGAAACAAAGTAATTTTTACTTTTATAGAAACAAAGCATTTTATGGGTGGCATGTAAACATAGCCTGAGAATTTCTTTCATGGTTTTTGTTTTGTGATTTTACAAAGAATTAAAGATTATACCTCCTAATTCATTTATACCAGCCTACCCACTACTTTTGCTGGCACAGTTGTTCAGTATTCCTTATGTGATTTGTTTATATAATCAACACATGTTTATAGAGCTTAGGCCCTGTTATGGAATCTAGGGATTCAGAAGTTAACAACACAAAGAAAAGGAAATCCCTGACCTCATGGACCTCACTTTCTAATGAGAATACAGGTATGAAGATGCTGTAAGAAAAACATCATCACAGGGCTGTCTGGGGGGAGGGAAGCATTTCAGTGAGAAAGAGCAAGTGTAAAGGCCCTGACACTAAACTGTGCCTAGTGTTTTTAAAGAACTGTGCTCTCTATGGCTGGAACGAAGTAGCCAGGAAGAAGAGGTTAGTTCTGAGAGGTAGCCCTGACAGATCATGTAGGGATTTTAAGTCACTGCAATGACCGAGGCTTTTATCTGAGGTGAATTTGAAATGGGATCATTAAAAAAAAGTTGCTTTTCATATCAAAACATGATTTGCTTTTAGGGTTTGCAAAAAGTAGTTTTTACCAATATTTAAAGTGTGGATTGGGGACTTCCTTGGTGGTGCAGTGGTTAAGAATCTGCCTGCCAATGTAGCGGACACAGGTTCGAGCCCTGGTCCAGGAAGATCCCACATGCTGCAGAGCATCTAAGCCCATGCGCCACAACTACTGAGCCTGCGCTCTGGAGCCCACAAGCCACAACTACTGAGCCTATGTGCCACAACTACTGTAGCGCGCACGCCTAGAGCCGTGCTCTGCAACAAGAGAAGTCACCACAATGAGAAGCCTGTGCACCACAATGAAGAGTAGCCTCCCCTTGCTGCAACTAGAGAAAGCCCATGTGCAGCAACGAAGACCCAACGCAGCCAAAAATAAATAAATAAATAAATTTATTTCAAAAGGGGGGAGGTATCTAGTAACCTACTTGATAAAGGCCCTCAGTTGTTGTTTGATGGAGTCTTTTTGTCTTTCATTTGTCCTTGGACCTGATCCAGTGGCCAAGTCAAAATTTAAAAGGACAAAATAATAAGAATTATATGTAAACCACATAGCATGCCTTTATCTACTTATTCTGTTGTACAATTTCAGACAGGAGAAGTGCGATCTATCTCTCATCTGAATTTCACTGCCTGGCCAGACCATGACACACCTTCTCAGCCGGACGACTTGCTCACTTTTATCTCTTACATGAGACACGTTCATAGATCGGGCCCAATCATCACACACTGCAGCGCTGGCATCGGACGTTCAGGGACCCTGATATGCATAGATGTGGTTCTAGGATTAATCAGTCAAGATCTTGAAGTGAGTACTCGGAATTTTTTTTATTTACCAGTTTGTATAAAAGACAGTTTTCTTACTACATAGAATCGTATTTTAGTAAATGTTCAAAACTGCACAGGCCATAATCAGTAAGAAATAATACTTCAAAGTTATATTTATTTTACTTGTTTTTTTAAACCATGCATTCAAAGCCCCTCCTTCAGCATCGCGTTCTACTCTATATAGTCTTTAGATTTGGGTAAGACAGTCTTTGTCATTATCATACTTTCAGGGACAGAAATAGTGACAACACGCAAAAGAAAGTATATCTCTGAAATGAAAAAGCCTATGTCCTTTTTTTTGTTATTGTTACCTATGAGTGGGAAATATGTACTTTGTTATGCAAATTGATGCTAAATAGTCTATCTCTAAGCAATTACTCCCAGTTTTTAAAATGATTACTAAATAAACAAAGCTAATAAGAGTAATCTTACTTAAAACCTGAATTAGTATAAATCATACTTAAAATGTTAGAATGTCTTAGTATGTAAATACATAATATGTAATTAAAATCATTACCTCTTGAAGAATTTGCTAAAAACAGTTCTGTCTTGTTCATCACACTCTCGTGATAATTTCAGTAGGACAAAATGAAATAGTCTGTTTCTCCCTTGGGAAAATAAAAGGATCAGGAATTTTATTCTGAGCAGCAAAATGTAGGAAAAATAGTTTGCTTTTTTTTTAATGGAGATATTAGATATTAGTCAAATTTCGGAGGGAAGAGAATTTCTCTTGGGGATTTTTGAATAGAATAACTTTCCTGATTCTTAGAAAGGTCATAAATAAAATTATCAAATGATGGCAAAGTCAATTCACCAACTTAATTTTGTCCAGAACAGTTTCTCAAGACTGCTGGAGGGGGAAGGAGATTGGTGTATAGAAATCTATGTGTCACTCCATAGTGAATCTTTGGGGTTCAAATTCAGTTATCCTTTTTATATAACACACAGATTCTGTTTCCTTTGGCAGTTTGACATCTCTGATTTAGTGCGCTGCATGAGACTACAAAGACATGGAATGGTTCAGACAGAGGTGAGTGTTGGCTGGTGCATTCTAATGAAGATTTTTGTGAAAATATTTCTAGACTATCTTTTTTAAATGTTGCCTTTTAGTTTAGAAAATGAGGAAATGCAATATCTACAATAAATAGATTACACAGAGTAGGATGGCATATTGGGATGGTACAAAATAGGATGTGATTAGTGGCTTTCCTTCCCCATTTCCAACCTAAAAAAGATAAAAGGTGACATTTCTTGCTGCAGAAATTTCCTGAGAAGGAATGGATTCAGCAGCACTGACCAGAAGGCAGGAAGGGAGACTGGAGTTGCTTAGCTTGGAGAAGGCACTCTTGGGGCAGAGTTCATTTATCCTCTGTCTTGATCATTTTCATTTCTCTTACCTTAAGTCAAAAGATGGGTTACACTGACCTACAGACTTGGGTCCTTCCCAGGGACTGCATTACTCTGCAGATTTCCACTTTCCTTTTTGTTTGTATTGGGGGAGGAATGTGAAAGCTATTTTCATGTATCTATAAATTCATATTTCTCTACCTCTTGAAGAATATAGAAGTTTACTATTTTTAAAATTAAAATTTGCCTATTTTCCCTTCCTATACCTTTTTAATTCAAATTAATCTCCTAAATATTAAGCTGATTCACAGTAGTATTTTTTTAGGTAAGGAAAACATATTGATCTGTATAAGCAGTTCTTTAGACCCAGGAAGTTCACTTGCTCAATAGATATTTATTACATACCTACTATATGCCAGGCACTCTTCTAGATGCTTGGAGCATATCAATGAATAAGATGAAGATCCCTGCTAGAATAACAAAGATCTTCTAGTGGATGGTGATGAGGAAGGCAGATAATAAGCCCATTAACTAAGTAAATGATATAGGATCTTTGAAAGTGATAAGTGCTTTAGAGGAGAAAAGAGTAGGGTAGAGAGGAAGCGTCATGGCAGGTTGGGGTGCATTTTAAATAGAGTGGCACTACTGAGCACATAACCCTTGAGCAAAAACTTGAAGGATGTGAAACAGGCAGTCACGCAGCTGTCTAGAAATAAGAGCCTCTCAGGCAGACAGAACCACCTACAAGGAGGTCCAGGGTGGGAGTGGGTCATGTGTGTTCAAGAAGTCATGGCCAGTGTGCCTGAGGTGGAGGGAGCAGGAGGGGAGGTGTGAGAGGAGGTGACAGGGCCAGGGCTTGGGCTTTCCTCTGAGTAAAAAGGAGCCATCACAGGATTGTCTCCATGGAATGACGTGATCTGGCTCCTATTCTGAAGGACCACTCTGGCTGCTGTGTTAAAAGAAGATCCGATTTGGGAAGGAGGGTTCAGAGTTAGAAGCAGGAGGTTACTTAGGTGGCAAGCAGTGGTGGCCCAGACTGGCGTGGTAGGTGTGGATGTAGGGAGAAGAGGACATTATGTGATGTCTTTGCTAATGGATGGGCTTGTGGCATGAGAGAAAGTCAAGGATAAATGTGTGAAAAATGTGGGCAAGTTAAAATTCAGAGGTGCAAAAAAGGAAATAAAAGGCGTCTCATATTCCTATTCTTCAGAATTGTAACATTTTAGGCAACATTCTTAACATTTCTCCATGCACAGTGTAAACTGTTTTAAATAGGATTCAACTGTTGTTGTTACTGTGTTGTTACTTTCCACTTAGTATATTGTGAATTTTTCCCCTTTACTTTCAGGCTCATTAATTTCCTGGCCAAGTAACAAGAAAACTCAGATCCCTGCTCTGTCAACTTAAAACAGAGTTAATTTCACTAAAAAAGTTAATTTTCAAAAAAAATACTGATTTTTGAAATGAAAAATATTATTTGGTTCCAAAATAGACAGTTATTTTGTGTAGCGTCTTGGGTATTAATTTCTTGACATTTCAAAACATCAAGATGAGTTCAGTAAGTCTAGAGGAAATTTTGTAGGAAGTTTGTTTTTCCATTATAAAAAGCAAATCATAAATATCACCAAAGCACAAAAAATAGAAGTAGTCCACCCATCAGAGACAACTTAAGTTTAACACTCACCCCCCCCCCCCCAGGCTTCTTCCCTCCTCATTTTGTCAATATGGTTTCTGTTTCTTATAATTTTTATGGCACTGCATAAGTCTACATCCTGCTTTCTACATTCAACCCTATAACACAATTTTTCCATATTTTCAAAATTACTCAAACATCACTTCCAATCATGGTGAAGCCATGTATTATATATTCACATCATACATCTGAAGTCTTCTCTCCCTCTCTTTCTCTCTCTCTCTTTTTTTTTTGTGGCTATAGGATCAGTATATTTTCTGCTATCAAGTCATCCTTTATGTCCTGACACGTCTTCAAGCTAAAGAAGAACAAAAAGAGCAGCTCCAGCCTCTGAAATGACATGAGAAGAACAGCCTTCTGGATGTCTGTCCATTTCTCTCCCAACTTCCAGTAGACGCTCCTGCTGTCTGTTTAAAATAAAGATCACAGGGCAGCAAGTCCATAAAACATCATTATGCTTATTCTCCTCTACCTTAGAGGGGCATTCTTAATAACAGTCAATAATGGTAAGTGCTGTAATTTTACAGCTACTTTAACCTGTGATAATTATCAAAGATTTTTTGACACTAACTGAATAATGCAGATCTTAGGGATGATTAAAGTCACATTTGATTATAGTTGACATTGTTACAGGGACACACTGAGTCTATTTTTAATGCACCAATCTTGTTTATAGCAAAATTATTTTCCAGTATTTTTTAAAAACTAGAGCTATTTTATAGGGGATACTTGAAACCAGTATTTAAGCTTTAAATGACAGTAATATTTGGCATAGAAAAAAAAGTAGCAGATGTTTATATCAATTTCTAATGTTTACTATCTAGAACTTCCTGTATTTATATACTTTTTCATGAAAATGGATATATCAAATGTTTGTAACTGCATCATGTTATACATCATCTCACTTTGTAAATAAAAATACACTTTAAACATGAACAAGCCAAAAGTGTGTGCAGACAAGTTAAACATTTTCAGTGTGCTGTTTTCTAAGAATATTCCAGGCCTCTTGGAAGGCAAGAACTTCTGGATCCCAACTTCTGTCTCCCTCCTTGGTCCTAGCCATCCCAGCCACAGGGCCTGGGAGTGTTGTTACAACCCCTGGTAGATCTTCACAGGCTCTGATGTTGAGGGTCAGGAACTGACTAACAGTGGCTAAGAAATTCATTCTCCCTTCCTGCTGCCTTCCTGTGAGCCTGATTAGTACAGAAATCAGAATTTTCAAGTCTTAGTTGTTGTAAAACTCAGACTATCTCAGAAAAGAAAACAATATCACACTACCTGGGAGGTTTGTGTTTGATTCTGCCTGAAGGGAAGAGATCAGCTTCAAAGAACCTGCTTCTGATTCTCAGTTCTGAACATGTTTCACTAACTCCTAATTCTGACAGCATTCCTCCTCTCAGTCGTGAGTGATGCCACCCTGAGACCCCAGAAACTGCTTGGTTCCTTCTCATAGGATCGGCCAATTCTGGGCTAGTTAACTGGGATTTCTGATCTTACCCAAGTGCAACAGTTTGCTGAGACCTACTCCTAAAGAGCCGAGGCTGTTTAAGGGCAGAAGACAGTATCAGGAAATGCACAAAACCCCACAGGCATGTTTGTGACTCCTCACCAGATAGCAGGTTTGAATCCTACCTCAGAAGTGGCTCTGAATCTGACAAGAGAAGTGTCACCACCATCATTTCCACTTCAGTCAGAACAGTTTCTACAGATTGGGTTGTAGCTAAAGATTTGGGGGGGGGGGGGGGAAGGTTTCTATTGCTTTAAAAGATACTTAGAAACTCCTGAGTAAGTTAGAATCATGAGACCTTGTTTTCCTGTCATAAGCACAGGAAACAAGGCCAGCAGGGCTCCAGGAGCCAGTACAGCTGGAGGTGATTAGCTACCATCTGAAGTCAACAGAGATGGGAGGGGGAACGCTGGAGAGGGATCCTTTTTGGGAAAGAATGTAGCTAGGAAATGGAAAATGTGGGTTTCGATTTACAAACCCTGAATGGAAACTTCATTATAGTAAACAGGTTACTGCCCTCATCTGGAACATGGCTCCACTACCACGGAATGGGGTGAGTCATTTGCTAGAGCCACGCTGGTTGGAAAGCATGGAGAGGCCACAGGGCCAGGGTGGCACACAGAGGCACTCAAATAGGAAATGAATGAATAAATACAACTTTGCTCCTAACACACATTAGACAGCTAAGTACTGTAAAATATACACCCAAACATATAATGGCTCAAACATAATGGAAGTTTAATAGTTCTGAGTAAGAGAACAGCTCAGCAGGGCAGCTCTCCTCCCTCCAATCGTTTGGCTGGTGGAGGTTTTGTAATCAACACATAGCTTCCAAGGTCATCCCAGGGATCATCTCCATTCCCCCCAGCCAGCAAGGAGGGAAAGAGTATGGAAAGACACCGTAGGGGATTTTTTGAGCTGGACAGGCATGAAAGCAAAGCATATTCTATCAGCAAGAAGTGGTCAAACAGTGCCCCTGAGCACAAAGAAGCTGGGAAATGAGTTGGCTG
Organism: Hippopotamus amphibius kiboko; assembly: GCF_030028045.1. Taxonomy (NCBI): domain Eukaryota; kingdom Metazoa; phylum Chordata; class Mammalia; order Artiodactyla; family Hippopotamidae; genus Hippopotamus; species Hippopotamus amphibius. Next base: position 56,881,926 of record NC_080188.1, read on the forward strand.
AGCAGCTGTTTCCCAGTGGCTGACAGCTCTATGCCATAGACAGAGAAGCACAAGTTGTGATTGAATTTATTTACAAAACTGAACTAGGACTTCCTAGGTGGTGCAGTAGTTAAGAATCTGCCTGCCAATGCAGGGGACACAGGTTCAATCCCTGGTCCAGGAAGATCCCACATGCTGCAGAGCAGCTAAGCCCATGTGCCACAACTACTGAGCCTATGCTCTAGAGCCCATGTGCTGCAACTGCTGAAGCTCACGCACCTAGAGCCTGTGCTCTGCAACAGGAGAAGCCACCGCGATGACGAGTACCACAATGTAGAGTAGCCTCCGCTTGCTGCAACTAGGGAAAGCCTGTGTGCAGCAACAAAGACCCAACACAACCAATAAATAAATAAATTTATTAAATTAAAAAAAAAAGGAACTAAAGTTGTATATTCTAAAGGAATGTATCTTAGTACAGTCCTAAGCACTGCAAGATTGGCTACATCATTTCATCCCCAAATTTGGTATATGTCGTTAGTAGAAACATTTCTGTATTATGATAAAAAGGCGAGAAATGGCTGTTGAGAAAAGGTCGGGTGTTCATATCTGTGGTTCCAGATAGCCTGCTAAATCTCTTGGTTTTAAAATGTCTGATTATCTAAATGCAGTGTGATAGATCCAAGAAATTAACAACTCACAAAAGCTATCCATCAGCCAGATACCTTGACTTGAGAGAATGCATCACTATTTTACATAATTCAAGGTACCTTGCTATGGTGGAGATAAATATAATTATGCATTGACCTGCATAATATTTTAAGCTAATCTAAGTTTTAATATATCAATTTGGAATTGCACTTGACTGCAAGTAACCAAAAACTAACCCAAGAAGCTTACACAAATTAGAGATTTCTTTCTTTAAGGAAACAAGTTCAGAATTAAACAGTTGCTGGAATTGCTTCTACAGTTTGATAATGTAAGATGTAGTCCCATTTGCTTATTTTTGGTTTTGTTTTCCTTTCATGAGGAGACATATCCAAAACATTATTGCTAAGATTGGTGTCAAAGAGCATGCTTTCTTCAAGAAGTTTTATGGTTTTGGGTCCTATATTTAAGTCTTTAATCTGGGGTGTTTTTTTTTTAATATTTATTTATTTTTGGTTGCATTGAGTCTTCATTGCTGCACTCAAGCTTTCTCTAGTTGTGGTGAGCAGGGGCTACTCTTGGTTGCGGTACACAGGCTTCTCAGTGAGGTGGCTTCTCTTGTGGAGCACGGGCTCTAGGCACATGGGCTCAGTAGTTGTGGCACATGGGTTTAGTTGCTCCATGGCATGTGGGATCTTCCTAGAACAAGGATTAAACCCATGTCCCCTGCATTGGCAGGCAGATTCTTAACCATTGCACCACCAGGGAAGTCCCCTTTACTCTGTTTTGAATTTATTTTTGTATATGGTGTGAGAAATAGTCTAGTTTGATTCTTTTGCATGTGGCTGTCCAGTTTTCCCAACACCATTTATTGAAGAGGCTGTCTTTTTCCTGGTGTATATTTTTGCTTCATTTGTTGTAGATTAATGCCACATATATAAGTATAGGTTTGTTTCTGAGCTCTCTATTCTGTTCCATTGAGCTATGTCTGGTTTTTTGTGCCAGTACCATACTGTTTTGATTATTGTAGCTTTGTAATATTGTTTGAAATCAAAGTGTGTGGTGCTTTCATCTTTGTTCTTTCTCAAGATTGTTTTGGCTGTTGAGGTTCTTTCAAGTTTCAATACAAATTTTAGAATTTTTTGTTCTAGTTCAGTGAAAAATTCCATTGGTATTTTGATAGGGGTTGCCTTTGGGTAGTACAGTCATTTTAACATATTAATTCTTCCAATCCATGAGTACACTATATCTTGCCATTTGTTTGTGTCATCTTCACTTTCTTTCATCAGTGTTTTATAGTTTTCTGAGTTACAGGTCTTTTACCTCCTTAGATTTATTACTAAGTATTTTGTTCTTTTTTGATGTGATTGAAAATGGAATTGTTTTCTCAGTTTCTCTCTCTGATAGTTGTTGTTGATGTATATGGCCTTTCTTATGTTGAAATATGATCCCTCTATACCCACTTTCTGGAAAGTTTTTATCATAAATGGATGTTGAGTTTTGTCAAAAGCTTTTTCTGCATCTATTGAAATATGATTTTTATTCAGTTTATTAATGTGGTATATCAGATTGATTTGTGGATATTGAACCATCCTTGCATCTCTGGAATAAATCCCACTTGATCACAGCATATGATCCTTTAATGTACAGTTGAATTTGGTTGAGGATTTTTATATTTATGGTCATCCATGACAGTGGCCTGTAATTTCATGAGTATTTGATCTATCCTGGAGAATGTTCCATGCATGTGCCCTTGAAAAGAATGTATTCTGCTGCCTTTGGGTGGAATGTTCTATATAAATATCTATTAAGTCCATCTTATCTAATGCATCATTTAAAGTCAGTGTTTCCTTATTAATATTCCATCTGGATGATCTATCCATTGAGGTAAGTAAGGTGTTAAAATCTTCTACTATTATTGTTTAACTGTCAATTTCTCCCTTAATGTTTGTTAACATTTGCTGTAAGTATTTAGGTGCTCCTATGTTGGGTGCATATATAAGTCCATCTTGTCTGATAAGTATTGGTACCCTAGCTTTCTTCTGTTTCCCATTTGCATGCAATACCTTTTTCAGTCCCCTCACTTTCAGTCTGCATGTGTCTTTAGATATGAAGTGAGTCTCTTGTAGGCAGCATATATATGTATCTTTTTTTAAATCCATTCAGCTACTTTATATCTTTTGATAGAGCATTTAGTCCATTTATATTTAATTATTAATAGGTATATACTTATTTGCATTTTGTTCACTGTTTTCTGATTGTTTTGAAGCTCTTTTTTGTTCCTTTCTTCTCCTTTTGCTCTCTTCCTTTATGATTTGATGATTATCTTTAGTATTATGTTTGGACTCCTCTTTTTTTGTGTGTGTATCTATTGTGGATTTCTGGTTTTGTGGTTCCCATGAGGTTTATATATAACAAGCTCTATATACACATACATATATATATATATCGAGTTTGAATGCATTATAACAACCCTACATTTTTGCTCCTTCTCCCCACATTTGTATTTCACACATTTTATATCTTTTTGTTTTGTGTATGCCTTAACTATTTTGGATATAGATGATTTTACTACTTTTGTTTTTTAACTTTCCTAATAGCTTTATAGTGATTGATTTACTACCTTTACTGTATATTTGCCTTTACCAATGAGATTTTTCCTTTCATAATTTTCATATTTCTACTGTGGCCTTTTCTTTTCCACTTAGAGGCATCTCTTTAACATTTCTTATACAGCCGATTTAGTTGTGCTGAACTCTCTTAGCTTTTAAGCTTCTCTGTTAAACTCAAATCTGAATGATAGCCTTGCTGGGTAGGGTATTCTTGGTTGTAGGTTTTCTCTATCACTCTGAATATATCACACCACTCCCTTCTGGCCTGCACAGTGTCTACTAAAAAGTCAGCTGATAGTCTTAAGGGAATTTCTTTGTACATAACTAGTTGCTTTTCCCTTGCTGATTTTAACATTCTCACTTTTATTTTTGTCATTTTAATTACAGTGTGTCTTTTTTTAAAAAAAAAAAAAACTTGTTTGGTGTTAGGTTTTTTTTTTTCTTTTTTTCTTTATTTATTGGCTGTGTCAGGTCTTCATTGCTGCACACGGGCTTTCTCTAGTTGCTGTGAGCGGGGGCTACTCTTTGTTGCGATGCACAGGCTTCTCAATGTGGTGGCTTCTCTTGTTGCACAGCATGGGCTCTAGGTGCACGGGCTTTGGCAGTGGCAGCACATGGGCTCAATAGTTGTGGCACATGGGCTTAGTTGCTCCATGGCATGTGGTATCTTCCTGGACCAGGAATCAAACCCATGTCCCCTGCATTGACAGGTAGATTCTTAACCACTGCGCCACCAGGGAAGTCCCTACAGTGTGTCCTTTTTAAAAAATTATTTATTCATTTATTGTTTTTTATTCATTGGCTGCATTGGGTCTTCATTGCTGCACACAGACTTTCTCTAGTTGCAGAGAGTGGGGGATACTCTTTGTTGCAGTGCACAGGCTTCTTATTGCAGTGGCATCTCTTGTGGAGCATGGGCTCTACGTGCACAGGCTTCAGTAGTTGTAGTGTGTGGGCTTAGTAGTTGTGGCCCATGGGCTCTAGAGTGCAGACGCAGTAGTTGCGGCACATGAGCTTAGTTGCTCCACGGCGTGTGAGATCTTCCCAGACCAGGGCTCGAACCCATGTCCCCTGCATTGGCAGGCAGAGTCTTAACCACTGCGCCACCAGGAAAGCCCCCTACAATGTGTCTTAATGTGGACCTCTTTAGGGTGATCTTGTTTGGGACTCTCTGTGATTCCTGGACCTGAATGTCTGTTTCTTTTCCCAGGTTAGGGAAATTTTCAGCTATTATTTCTTCACATATGTTCTCTGCCCCTTTCTTTCTCTTTAACTCCTTGTCTGTGACCCCTGTAATGTGAATGTTAATATGCTTGATGTTGTCTTGGAGGTCTCTTAAACTGTTGTTTTTTTGTTTTTTTGTTTGAGTGACTTCCTCTGCTATCTTCCAGTTCCCTGATCCATTCCTCCATATCATCTATTCTACTGCTGATTCCTTCTCATGTACTTCTGTTGTTCTTCTCTTCAGCTCTGTTTGGTTCTTTATATTTTCTAGCTCTTCGTTAAACTTCTCACTGTGTTTATCCATTTTCCTCTTGAGTTTGTTGAGCATCTTTATGATCATTACTTTAAACTCTATTGGGTAAATTGTTTATCTCCTCTTAGTTTTTCTGGGATTTTGTCTTGTTCCTCATTTGGAACTTACTTGTCTCTTCGGTTTGCCTAATTCTCTGTGTTTATTTGTATTATGAGGTAGGCCAGTAATGTTTCCCAGTCTTAGAGAAGTGCCGTTATGTCAGAGCCATACTGTGGGCCTCAGCAGCACACTCCCCTCTGGTCACCAGAGCTGTATGCTCTAGGGGTTCCCCCTATCTTGGCTGCATGGGCACTTTTTTTTAATGGCAGGGCTGACTACAGTGGGCACACTATTAGGCAGGCTGGCCCTGGCCTTGTTGCCTGCCAGGCCCTGCCTTGTGCAGTGGCTGCTGGCCCACTGGTGGGTAGTGTTAGGTCCTAGTGTGGTTGGCTGCACAGCCTAGGGGCTCCCAAAGCGAATGCCAGCCCATTGGTAGACTGGGCAGCATCTCAGCATAGCTGGCTGCAGAGCCCAGGGCATCCCGGGACTGCTTCCAACCCACTGGTAGGCAGTATATCATCCTTTTTAAGAAAGGAAACTGAAGTCCAGAGGGATTGTCACTTGCTCAAGGTTATCCAAATAACAGAGCTGAGATTTAATTCTAGGACTGCCTGACTTCAACCCACAAGTCCTAAAGCATCCTAGCTCTTTAAGTGGATTACAGCAAGCAGCCCTGGCAAAGCCCGTGTTCTTTACACTCTGCTGCCTCAACTGTCCACATGGCTCTTTTCCAGACACAGAGCTGGCCTCATTCTGCTTAACATTATTTCTCTGGCCCCACTTCTGAGCTTCATATAGGCCCTGCTTTTACGAATGCATGATTATTGAGATCAGTTAGAATATAATTTATTCAGTAAGCACTTTTGTTTAGTTACATTCTTCTTTTTAAAGATAATGTGTGGTCCTCCTGGATAACTTGACTAGTTCTAGTTCTTGTCAGTAACATGTTTACAAACCATCTCTGGAGATGGCAGTCTCCCAATGTGACTACTTTCAAACCCTGACATTGATTTGTGTTGTTTCTGTCTTAAAGGATGCTTTTGGTAGACTTGTCTCCAGACCTGTCCTGACTGTGGTAAATACTGATCACGCAGTTAATACTTTAAGAACAGAGCATTAGAATTTACCATTTTGTGTTAGGTGCCTGTGTAGAAAAACAATTTAGAAATTCCGTTTTTGTGGATCCTTTAAAACTCATGGAAATGCTCATTTCAGAACTGGGGCTCTCTAAACATATAATTCTACTATGTTCACTGAAGCAGTTAAGAATTAACAATCATGTCACACATGTGTGTACTTCTTTTCCATATAAATATACTTGTGATGCCTAATGGAGCTCTTTCTGTACTACCACAAAGATGCCCTTAATTGTGAAACTACTATAATAACCATTGTCATTATATATATAACCCACAAGTTCTTGGGTATACATTCAAAATAAAATTGTAAAGCACTAAATCGCACATAATACACTTTCTTACACTTCAAAATTTGCAAACAGAAAAAAATGGAACCAAATAGAGTCCAACAAAAACACATTATATAAAAATTTTTGTGATAAAGGTGGCATTTCATATCAGAGAAAAGATGAATGATTTAATATATGATGTTAGGACAATTAATTAGATTCTTAACACACCATAGAGAGAAATAAATTCAAAATGGAATAAACATGTACATCTTTAGTCCAAAGTAATAGAAAAATATATGGGAAATACTTTTAATAGTTAGAATAGAGAAGGAGGATGGGTGTTATCTACTGACACAGTATACACAGCAGCTAGTAAATATGTGTGTTAATCTCCAAAAAGAACTCCCTGAAAAGGAAATAAATACATTCTCAGAAAGGGCTCCTTTTACAATTCAGAATCCACACAAAAATATCAATATTCTAACATTTGACAGATATTAAGGTCAAAAAACATTTTTTAAAAGACTAATAAAGCTGTATACATAAAAAATATAAAACTTCTGTACAGCAAAAAACCTTTTACAAAAATAAAAGACAAAAGAGTAAAATATTGACAGAACATAAAACAAAGGGTCACTGTCTGTAATGTGTTAAAATTATCAATCAAAAAGGAAAAAATACAATAGAAAAGCAGGCAAAGGACATGAACAAGCAAGCATCCATGAAAAATACTCTGCTTCACTGAATTTTAACAATACAATTTTAAATAGATACTTTCACAAAGCAGAATGAGCATTCTTAAGACCGGTGTGGCTGTGGGAAACCAGACACTCTCAGGCACTGCTGAACAGTGTTGCCAGAGAGTTCTCTGCCCGACATTTTAATGTGCAATCAGCCTGGCAATTCAAGTCTGGAAAATGATCCTACAGAAATACTTGCATGAAGCCACAGGTGTTTGGAGCAGCACTGTAACTCCAAGAGGTGAAAGCTATCTCAATGTCTGTGAATGAGGAATGGTTAAATAAATTACTGTCCTTTCATGCACTGGAATACTTCTGTGAAGCCACTGTTCTAAAGAATGAGGTGAGTCAACACAGACTGACACATAAAGATGCTCCACAATATGTCGTGAAGTGACTTATGAAACAGTATATGTGGAATGATCTCAGTGTTTTTAAAATGACAGAATGCATAAATGTATATTAGAAGAATATACATGTGCCTATCTCTAGGGAATAAAAATGTTAACTTCAAGTGTTCATTAAACTCCCTCTAGGCTTGTATTAAATCTATAAATAATCTAAAAAGATTTTCAAGCCCTTAAAAAACAACAATAATTTGATAAAAGACCCCATTTTTATAAGAGTTGTAAGCTTCCTCCCCAGTGCCCCAAAGGACTTGCCCAAAGTTGAGAAGTCAAGTGGGTCCAGACTCTGTCCTTGCCCTGCAATATGAGGTCACATCTTCTCTACAGAGTCCTAACCCTCATGAGATTAGAATTCACAGCGTGATGACTTCACATAACAATGGGGATCACTCTTCACTGTATGGGAAGACAAGAACACACACAGCAGCTAGTAAATCTGTTGTGTAAACCCCCAAAGAAAGAACCTGAAATAGGCAGAAATACGATCCTCGAAAGGGGATCGTATGACAATTCACAATCCACACAAAAATATAAATATGTTAACATCTGACACTCAAACATCCCCATGAGCCCTCCAATGAGATTCACTCATCAGCTCTGCATTGTGTTCACTGGCCACTGAGGAAGACAGGGACCAGTCAAGCCGGCAAGTCCCTACTCTGCACAAGAGCTCTGGCCAGTTGGCGTGAGAGCCCTGTGGAGATCTGTGGACCCTGACGGCCCAGGAGTGAGAGCAGCTTCTTCATTCACCTCCGAGAGAGCACTGGTCTCTTTGGGAGAAGTGGATTTCTTCTTATGGCGGGCTTCTGCACAACCTGGGTTCTTTTTTCTGTATTTGTTCTTCAATCTCCTCTTGTATATCTTATATGCTAGGTGTTAAAACATACCAGTATTAAAAATCACTTTACCAAAGACTATAATTGGGTGACATTGTACACTTGTCAATACTTTGGGGGTTTGTTTGCTTTGGATCATATATGTATAAACACACAGAAAAAAGAAAAAACTACAGAACAAAATAATTCAGTGTGTCAAGATGGGTATTTCTGTCTAGAATGGACCTTTTGTGATTGAGACATTCATCAGGTCGCTGACAGCTCGTCTGTCCATCCATCCATCCAGTCAGTAACTCCTGTGGAGTGCTTACTATGGGTCAGGTGCTCCCCTGGGTGCTGGCAGGTAGCTGGGAATGGGCCAAACAGATTCCTTCCATCACAGTCTCACCATGAGAAGGAATTAAAACCTGGATTTAAGACCAGGAGTTTTATTGTGTTAGAATTTATCTTGTGAGAAAATTAAACCCCTAGTGTTCCTTATATTAATTGTTCTGTCAGTAATCAGTATATAATCACTTATATAAGTAATCATTAAGCCTTACACAGAACGCATTCTGTGACAATAAAAAAATTTACAATGGCCAATATTAAAATATACATGTGTTTATGTATATATCTACCAACCTATATATTTTAAATTTACCTTCTGTGAACCTACATAATGACTGACTCCAAAATGATGTATTTTTGGCTATAGGGATAGGTAAGCATATATATATGTATACACACACACACACACACACACACATATATACAAATATGTATATATACATATATATAAAATTTTAATATCTGTGTATTATATTTCATAGTTAAACATTTCACAGCCATTCAGCACAATTCTTAGTTACAGAAGTACTGTGAAATAATATTTGGAAGACTTTCAAGGCTCTTAATAAAACCTAACAAATGTCATTTTTGAGATAAATAATTGTTCATGGAGAGTTCTGATAGTACATTGTTTTTTTGTGAAGCATATTTGTTTATAAGCTCACTTTCACAGGGCTTTTTTTTTTTTCTATTTTTCTGTGGAACTTCTACTTGTGATAAAGGATCTTATTTATACACTTTATTTTCCCCAGAAATGTCAGGCTAAAAATGTATCACAAGGGCAGCATATGTATATTCAGATAGAAAAAGGAGTTAGTGGGGTTTCCCTGGTGGCGCAGTGGTTAAGAATCCACCTGCCAATGCAGGGGACACAGGTTTGATCCCTGCTCCAGGAAGATCCCACGTGCCTCGGAACAAATAAGCCCGCATGCCACAACTACTGAGCCTGCACTTTAGAGCCTGTGAGCCACAACTATTGAGCCATGTGCCGCAACTACTGAAGCCCATGCACCTAGAGCCCATGCTTGCCACAACTAGAGAAAGCCTGGTTGCAGCAACAAAGACCCAACACAGCCAATAAATAAATAAATAAATAAATTTATAAAAAAAAGAAAAAGGAGTTAGTAAGCTGGGTGAACAATTTTCAGTCAAGTCTACTCAATGGGGCCTTTACCTACCTGCAACAATGAGAAACCCATCCAACAGCTGGAAGAGTCCAAAGGCCAATGGGAAGCTAAGCATCTGGCCTAACTGCTTGGCAGTGAAAGATAACTGCAACATGGTGACGCACATCTGAATATTCTGAGCTCCAGTTTCTAAGGAAATCGTCCTGCACCTGCCAATGGAAAAATTTTACATGCTAGCAATAAGGACTATTTTAAATTTGTCTCTTATGTATAGCAATAAGTACAACCGATAAGTACATTTTTAGACCACTAAAAATGTTTACTCAATATTTATTTGCTGAGTGCCTACTCTGTAGGTGGTCTCTTGAGAGGCACCTCCAAACAGGGCCCTACAAACCCTGCCCTGAGAATCAGGGTGAGAAGACAAGATACACACATAGAAACAACACAAGACAAAGTATGACTGAGGGTCAGGGAGATGGTGTAGAAATTCAGAAAAGTGGCATAAATGGTTAGAGAAGGCTTCACAGAGGAAAGATGGAACGGAAGAATGGAAAGAGTGAAAGAGGCATTTAATGTGAGGAAATGATTGAAATTAAAGTTCTGGGGATAGTAATGAGCTTGGCCTATTCAGTAAGCATTGCTGATGCTCTAAGCCAACCTGTGGAGAGTGGAGGATTGAAGGCGATGAGAATAGGAAGTTGAGTCAGGTACAAAACAGTATAAACAACACTTTAAAATAAACATAAAAACTCTACATGAGAACAAAATTTCTAAAATGGTTTCTTTTGTGAAAGGCTTTAGTAGTAAGCTTTTTCCACTTTCTACTTGTCTATATTTTATTCATTTTCTAATTATGAAAAAAAAGGAAGGGAGGGAGGGAGGAAGGAAAATAAACCTCATATGAAAAAGAAAAAGCAGGAGGGAGAAAAAGGAAAACCTAGGCAAGAACCTTGGAGGCTGGGTTAGGCAGTTTCATCTTCTCCAATTTATTGAATACAAAGGGCGTCTTCAGGTTTTTACAGATGGCAGAAGAGACAGAAGAGGCATTTGATAAACCGGTTTCTCTATACAAACTGGACTGGGATGTGGCGTTAACAAGGGTGTGTAATGTGGGAGTGAAAATATTGTCACTAGTACAGGGGAAATTTAGTGGCTCTTATTTTACTTCTAATTACCCTGTTGCATGCTATGCTTTATCCAGACTTTACCCTCACTTCTTTCAGAGCCCTGTCCATAACTTCACATGATTAAGCTACACAGCTGGACCTCACAGCTGGACCATTCACAAGGCAAATACAGTATCTCAGTCCTGATCTTTCTCAAGCCGTCAGGTGTGAAAAAAAAAGATTGTTGACTACAGTTTACCAGATGAATACCTTCTCTCCAGATCCAATTATATTTCAACTCCTGAACAGTCTGTGTTCCTAATTACAGTCAGCCCTGCATATCCACACGTTCTGCATCCACAGATTCAGCTAACCTCGGATCAAAAATATTGGGGAACAGAAAAATTCCACAAGGTTCCAAAAAGCAAAACTTGAATTTGCCATGCAGGCAAATATTTACATAGCATTTACATTGTATTAGGTATTATAAGTAATCTAGAGATGATATGTATATTGTATATGTATAATCTAGAGATGATAAGTATATGGAGGATTACGTAGGTTATATACAAATATTACGCCATCTTATAGAAGGGAATTGAGCATCCTTGGATTTTGGTATCTGCAGGGGGCCCTGGAACCAATGCCCTGCAGATATGACTGTACTGACCTTGTAAGCAAACCCACGTCCAAAATCTTAAGCCCCCCACATTCTGGCTCTGTGTACTTGGTCAGGCTACTTCTCTGAAGGGTTTGCTCCTCTGTAGAATGAGGGCACAAGAGTATCTGCCTCTCAGACTTGTAGTAGGAGGTAAGTGAGATACACTTGTCAGAGCCTCACCAAGTACTTGGTACCACCCTAAACGTTTCCTAAGTGGACAAAAATGTAAAGCCAATTAAAAATTTCCCAAATGCCACCTTGGGAATTCAAGTGTATAGTTTATTTTTCTTCAATGATTCTTTTCTTATTTTAAAAGTAGTACATACTCATTGAAAAACTTAGAAAATATATCAAGGAAATGTTAAGAAACTAAAATTACTCTTAGTCCCACTAAAGATTAAACATTATTAGCCTATGGTATATTTCTTCCAATATTTTTCTAAGCATAAATTTTTTTTGTTTCCTTCTACAAAATGCGAATCAAAATGCATAGTTTTCTGTTCTTTTTTAACTTAATTTCAAGTATTTTCCAAAAGCATTAAAACTGATAGATCATATTCCGTCACATAGACATGGTCATGAATTAAATATCTCCCTTTCATCAGATGCTTAAATTGTTTCTATTTTTATATTTATAAATAACACTGCAATTAACATCCTTGCACATCAATATTCGTGTGCTTATCTGATAGTGCTAGCTTCAGGACAGATTTCTAGAAGTAAAATCACTGAGTTAATAGCTATTAATATTTATAAAGCTATTGACATCACTTAATTGCCTTCCAGACAGTCTGTGCCAATTTATGTTCCCTCCAGCACTGTCTAATAATGCTCATCTCACTGACAGCATAGCATGTGGAGTATTATCATTTTTAATATTTTATGGTATTTATATATTATATGCCCCACCTTGTAATGATAATATTTAAGATAAATTCCTATCATATTTCTCAAGCTTGTCCTTTCTCCTTTTGCCCTTATAATTAGCACCTTTTAAAAACTTGGCACAAACAATGGATAAATACCTAATCTGTTAAATCTTGCTCATACTTTAGAATGATCTCTATATTTAGTGAGACCATTTCACGCACCCTATTTAACTATTAGAATAAGAAGAGAAGTATGTCCAGATTACAACAAGTGGTGTTAATACCCCAAACCTAATTTCACAAATTACAACGTCCCATCAATTTGGCCTTGCTTTTCATTTACATAAAGAATTACTAGGATCTTTCCACTCTCTCTATGATGATTTGTCCTGTGCCACCACCTTGTAAGTCAAAACTCTGTGTGCTTCCAGCAAAGCCTGCCAATGGCAGTGTGTTTAATGTGTCCTCTTTATAAAAGTTTATCAATATTTTAACTGTACCTCTGCCAAGATTGTTGGCTAAGAAGGGCCAGGAGAAAGCCCGTGACATGGCCAATCAAAGGAAAGATGAAGCTAATGGTCAGAAGAATGACGTCTGAATTCCAAGATCCTTTCGCCAGCACCACACCAGCAACTGTGACTACCAAAAGGAGGACCCCACCAACAATGGCTCCAACCTAAGGCAAACCAATAAAAGAGGTACATGTAAACATCATGGGCTTCTTGCAAAGTCCATAACTGCTCTGAAACTCTTGGAACCTAGAAGGTTTTAAAACAAAGAGGGGATTTAGGGACCACCAAATCCAAATCTCATTTTACAGAGAAGAAATCTAAGGTCCAAAGTGGTCAAGTAACTTGACTGAGCTAGAATTTCATGAAGCGCAACACAAATCTAAGTCTTCTTATTTTATGATCAGTATCTTTTCCTTTCAAGTGGAAGATTTTGCCAGAAGGATTGGGTAATGGAGTTTTTCGTAGATAGGACAAATTTGTGAAATGAGTGAAAAATCTGATAATACGCATCCAAAACCTCTATACACAACCTCGCAGACCCCATGCTGATAACCTCTTATCTGAGATTTGCCTTGCCTGACCATCCACCACTCTACTCCCACCACCCCTTCAACCACCAATGACTTCTTACTGTTTTGGTCCCTGTTCTCCACCAAATGAAATTTACCCATTCTTCATTAGACAACCTGAGCTAATATTAATGTAAAATGAGATAGTACTGAAGATACTGATATCTTCTCCCAAATGCATACTGTCTCTTACTTTTGTTGTTTAACAGAAACAAAAAAAAAATCAACAAAAAATTTTCCCAATGGTCTGAGTTTTAAACCAGATAGAGAGGAAGCAAGACCCAGGATATCTGGGGGAAAATCAGGATCTTGGCAAGCTCCCATTCACATCATGTAAACAGCAAACTGTGCACCCAGTTCAGCCTCAACCTTGATTTGAAGTGATTCAGGGTGTGGAGGAAGGCGGTCATGGGGAACCAAAACAAAAACAACCCAACGTACCATGGATGTGTTCTGGGATCATTTTTACTGCTCTAATACAGGGAAAGACTGGGCCTCTGCCTAACAGGAAGAAGCTGGAACACACAAGGGCCTCTGACAGTAAAAATCCTCCTCCAACGTTCTACCAAGAAAGGGATTTCAAAGTTTAAAATTTACCAAAAGCAACTTATTTAGAAAAATGAATCAGATCTAAAATAAAAAGAGGACTAGGAACAAAGAATGAAGACATCCCAAAATAATGATTAAAGTGTCCTAGTTTTAACTAAGGTGCTGTAGACTATTTATGCATATTATTAAATATTTTCTGCCACAATGCCTGTGGAATAGCCAAAGGGTGTTTTGTTGTTTTTGTTTATTTATTGGCTGCATCAGGTCTTCGTTGCCTCATGCAGTCTTTCTCTAGTTGCAGAGAGCAGGGGCTACTCTTCATTGCAGTGAGCAGGCTTCTCATTGCAGTGGCTTCTCTTGTTGCAGAGCATGAGCTCTAGGCGTGCAGGCTTCAGTAGCTGCAGCAAATGAGCTCAATAGTTGTGGTTTGAGGGCTCTAGAGCGCAGGCTCAGTAGTTGTGGCGCACAGGCTTAGTTGCTCCGTGGCATGTGGAATCTTCCTGGCCCAGGGATCAAACCCATGTCCCCTACATTGGCAGGCAGATTCTTAACCACTGCACCACCAGGGAAGTCCAGCCAAAGGGTTTTTAACTGGTCTCTACAGACATACAGAAAATTTATCTGATTTCTCCACTGACAGTGATGGACTAGTAGAGAACCTGGAAACACCAAAATCATTATTTTTTGTTAGATGCCCTTGGAAGGAACTAATCCAAGATAAAGTACTTAAAAAGTAAAAGATTCCCATGATCATACCCTCTCCTCTTGTTTTGTAAACAAAATTATAACCACACACTGCCACACTGGAAATTTTCTCCTATTGAAATAACAGTAAAGTCAACATGTGCAATCCAAATGCGTTGAAGCCTTCCTCCAATTCCCTGTGCCCAAATGATTTGTCTGCTTGTCAGCCCCTCTTCTCTCATTCTCCATCTCATTGGAGGAATAGCGCAGTTGTTCAGTCTTGTGCTACACTGGGGAAGCAGCATCCATTTGTGCGGGGAAATGGAGTAGCCTGTTCTGTCAGGCAGAGCCAAACATTAAGAGCTTAAACTGAACCAAACCATAAACCCCAAACTAAAATGAACTGAGATTTATTTGCTGAACCTCCAATTAGCTTCAAATGTCTCTTTCTTTATAAATGTAAAAAATAACTAAACTTTTTGGGGGCTTCCCTGGTGGCACAGCAGTTAATAATCTGCCTGCCAATGCAGGGAACATGGGTTTGAGCCCTGGTCCAGGAAGATCTCACATGCCAAGGAGCAACTAAGCCCGTGTGCCACAACTACTGAGCCTGTGCTCTAGAGCCCATGAGCCACAACTATTGAGCCTGTGTGCCACAAGTACCGAAGCCTGCACGCATTAAAGCCACAAGAGAAGCCGCCACACTGAGAAGCCCACGCACCACAACAAAGAGTAGCCCATGCTCGCCACAACTAGAGAAAGCTCACGTGCAGCAATGAAGACCCAACACAGCCTAATTAATTAATTTTTTAAAAGGTAGCGATCATTCTTTTTTTAAAAAAATAACTAAAACATTTTTAAATCTTCATGAAAGCAGTACATAATAAAAGTATACATCTTCTAAAACAATACATAATTGGAAAAATGGACAACATCCTAGGAGATGGACACAATTGTTGAGAATGCCTCCTCTCAAGTCAGATAATTTTAAAAGCCATTTAACAAGGACACTGGCTTGTTTCTTCAGCAGACAAAAGACAACCCTGGAAAGTCAAGAGGAGGTAGGGGGTTCCAGCTCCCATCCTTCCAGGGCCAGACTCCGCAGCGTGTTCTGGATGGTTTCGGCAGTCATTCATGTGCTCAGCAGCCCTCGCGCACATGTACAAAGTCCATGGTTAGAGGCTCCCCCAGGGCTGCTTCCTGCACACAGCCCTCATCCTGCTGTTCCGGGAAACCAGCTGCACTCCTAAACACTGGGCCCTACTTCATGCAGACTTGAACAGCCTTCACTTGAGAGCACCTATGTGAAGCCTTGTGAACAAATGGGTGCTCTCTGGCCACACGCAGGCCTAAGCTCCTCTGTCACTAAAGCACGAGTTCCACGCTTTGCAGGGTCATCACCCTCAGTGTAGGGGCCCAAGAGAATGACAAAGCAAGGTTTAGAATGGAGGAAATATGATGGTTGTATCCAAAAATGCAGGACATGTAAAGAAAATTGCTAGATGTGCGGCTGTATTTGACTGGCCCACTTGTTCTGGTCATTGCCTACATCTATTTGTCAAGTCTCTGATTTTAAATGTGCTGTCCCATGGAGTCGCTTACCTTAAGAATAATTTTGGATTGTTTTGGCCACCTAGAATTCACATAGACACCGAAGGCCACAGGAATGGTCAGGCACACAAGCGTAATTCCTGAAGAGAAGAAAAATCTGTCAAATGGCATCCCCTCTCAGCCTTACCGCCCAGTCCTCAACAATTTATGTCTATCTCAATTAGATAAAAGCTTTAAAGATGCATTTTATTTCCACATCCACCTCCAAAAAAATGTTAACCTTTAGAAGACAATCTTTGAAGGGTATATGACACCACTGAATACCATCACACACAGCCTATCGTTTCTCTCAGAATCCCTCAACAATCACATGGAATTTTAGCGACAACTGAAAATGTAAAGATTAGAAAACAGGAGGACCCTTTTTTGTCTGCAAAAGTCTTTGGTTGCTATGTATGGGGTCAGCCCTCTACAACTATAGCCATTACTTCTCTATTTGAAGCCAATGGGTGATGTGCTTTGCCAGGTAAAGAATACCTATTACAAGACAAAACCAGCATTTGTTATGGAAACCAAAGCAAGCTCTGATATCTCCAAGTGTAGCCAGGTAACCCAAAGGCAGGTAGAGAAATACGTCTTTTAATTGACACAAGTGAATAAACCCAGGCTCAGTAGAGGTCTACTTGCCAACAGGATCCATACACTGACATTTTCCAGTGCCACTTTCCAAATCTGCTCGCTTGCAATTCTAGCTCCAAAGTCATATAAGTTGCTCACATTTGGGGCTTTAATTGTTTACAAGTGCCTTTTAGAGTATATTATTAAAACAGAATACATGAAATAACTTAGTGATAAAAAAAAGTTCATGTAATATCATGATTTCTAAATTAAGATTTCACTCAAATTTTACAAATTCAGTGGGCTTCAGCCTTTATCCGGACATGGCTCTATTCATGGTTTTGAACTATGGACCATGGGTTGTAAACTCTCCAAGTAATGACTTGAGACTCCAGATTGACACTCTGGAGTTTAAGTATCATAGTTTCTACCAGTTCTCCAAAGACTCTGATCAAACCAGAACAGACATATCATCTCACCAAGTTTTTCTTCCAAGCCTAGTAAGTCCACAGAGCTCTCAGAGTGTGAGGAGATAATGAAAGAGAAATGGGTGTGGTTGTGACATGAGGATATGCTTTAATACTCAGGCCCCAGTGATGTAAAAGGTGGAGCTGGGGGAACTGAGGTCTCATTAGAGCCACTGTGATCCAGTTAACCTATGGGTCATAATGAGTCTAATTGCTTTCTAGTGAGTTATATAAGGGCTGTTCGGTGTTGTTTTTTTTTTAATAAGTAAGTTTTCTGGCTTTGTTTTCAAAAGTGAACCCTTGAAGGCATTAAGAGCTTGGCCTTTGTAGTCGGATTTGCACATCAGAATTCCAGCCTGCACTTACCAGCTGCACAACCTTAGTCGAGGTACTTCACCTTCCTAATTTTGAAAGTACAGGATATGGAACTGGTAATAGAATCTATACTGTAGAGTTATTTGGAGACTTAAATTAGATAATATATTTAAAAGACCTGGATAAAGGAGACACATAGTAAACAACAGCTATGATTATTACCATCACCATTACTATTACTATTTCACGTCACCAGCCCAGTACAGACCTATGTTCTTATATGGAACGGTGAGATTCTGCTCAAGATCCCAGGACAAGGTGTAGAGATAAAGGCAGAGCGGCATCATTCCCAGGGCAGCCACTGTGGAGCAGGTTGTCATACTGATGCTGAAAGTCAAATTAAAGTGATGCTTAAGAGAGAAAGTTTGAAATGAAGGATTTAGTCCTTACCAAAAACACCCCCTGGGGCACACCTTCTTAGAGATTAGGTAGGGTAAATTACTTGAAACTCCCTCCTGTTTTATTATTCAACAAATGATGACTGTATTTGTGGTCTAGAAAAAGACTTCCTGAAGTTCTTGCCATCTATCAGTTTACTCATATTTTATGAGCATTGACTTGTCCTAAACATTCTGCTCGTCACTGTAAGGATTCATTTTTTTTCCTTATATAGCTCTTCTCTATTGATACGTAATTCATACACCATAAAATTCATTCATTTTAAAGTATCTTTAGTATATGTGACTATTCTATTTCCAGATTATTTCCATCATCCCAAAAGAAGCTCCACCCCATTAGCAGGTCCTCCCCATTCCCTTCTCCCTGCCACCGCCCCTGACAACCAGGAATCTACTTCCTGTCTTTACAGGACTTTTTTCCTATCTGGGTGATAAAACCAGCAACAAAATCAATCAGTAAAATTAGGGGAAATAAGGTAAATGGAAATGAGATATTCTTCAGGACAGCAAAATACTTTATCTTTAAATCACTGGGAAAATTACACAATCTGTTTAAGCACATACAAGCTGTTATATGCACGATTAATGCTGCTCTACCAATGAGGTGAGAGGCACAGGGAACATCATATAACACAACCCAGGGGTAAAGCAAGAGTTTATTCCCTTCCACACTAGGCTTTGAGAGTCTGGGAATGTTTTGAGTATTTTTGTTTTGGGGTTTTTTTTTTGGCTTTATATGACTATTGATAATAAAGTAATCTGATTTTACATAGTCAGTGTCTTACTCATCATATCCACCTTAATCCCTCTTTCAAATAAGATTTTAAAATACAGACTCTTGGCTTCCTAGGTGGCGCAGTGGTTAAGAATCCACCTGCCAATGCAGGGGACACGGGTTCAAGCCCTGCTCCAGGAAGATCCCATATGCCGCGGAGCAACTAAGCCCGTGTGTCAAGAAAAAAAAAATATAAAATAAAATAAAATACAGACTCTTCCTGGGAAGAAAGCCATGTCCCATGTCCTATGTGTGAATGCAGGATGCAGAAGCACACGTGCCTGGCATTTACCACCACATCTCCCCGCACTAGCCTGGCCCATGGGGAAGCTCACTGAGAGCAATCAATGGTCAGTTCAAATACATAGTTTGTCCAGAGAGTTCCTTGAGTTTGCACAAGGCTCCACCCCAAAAAGGAGCTTCTGTGATAATCTTTTTTAAAGTGTACAATTTTATATTTTTTTGCTTATTAGTAATGTATATATGGCAATCCAAATCTCCCAATTCATCCCACCCCAACACCTCCCGCCCCAGTTCCCCCCCCCTTGGTGTTCATATGTTTCTCCTCTACATCTGTGTCTCTAGTTCTGCCTTGCAAGCCAGTTGATCTGTAACATTTTTCTATGTTTCACATATATGTGTTAATATACGATATTTGTTTTTCTCTTTCTGATTGACTTCACTCTATATGACAGTCTCTAGGTCCATCCATGTCTCTACAAATGTCCCAATTTTGTCCCTTTTTATGGCTGAGTAATATTCCATTGTATATATGTACCACATCTTCTTTATCCATTCATCTGTTGATGGACATTTAGGTTGCTTCCATGACCTGGCTATTGTAAATAGTGCTGCAATGAACATTGGGGTGCATGTGTCTTTGTGAATTATGGTTTTCTCTGGGTATATGCCCAGTAGTGGGATTGCTGGGTCATATGGTAATTCTATTTTTAGTTTTTCAAGGAACCTCTGTACTGTTCTCCATTGTAGTTTTGATTTGCATTTCTCTAATAATTAGTATGTTGAGCATCTTTTCATGTGTTTGTTGGCCATCTGTAGGTCTTCTTTAGGTCTTCTGCCCATTTTTGGATTAGGTTGTTTTTTTGATATTGAGCTGCATGAACTGTTTATATATTTTGGAGATTAATCCTTTGTCTGTTGATTCGTTTGCAAATATTTTCTCCCATTCTGAGGGTTGTCTTTTTGTCTTGCTTATAGTTTCCTTTGCTGTGCAGAAGCTTTTAAGTTTCATTAGGTCCCACTTATTTTTCTTTTTATTTCCATTACTCTAGGAGGTGGATCAAAAAAGATCTTGCTGTAGTCAAAGCCACAATGAGGTATCACCTCACACCAGTCAGAATGGCCATCATCAAAACATCTAGAAACAACAAATGTTGGAGAGGGTGTGGAGGAAAGGGAACTCTCCTGCACTGTTGGTGGGAATGTAAGTTGGTACAGCCACTATGGAAAACAGTTTAGAGGTTCCTTAAAAAACTAAAAATAGAACTACCATATGATTCAGTAATCCCACTCCTGGGCACATACCGAGAGAAAACCATAATCCAAAAAGAAACATGTACCATAATGTTCATTGCAGCACTATTTACAATAGCCAGGACATGGAAGCAACCTAAATGCCCATCAAAAGATGAATGGATAAAGAAGATGTGGCACACATCTTCCATTGTGGTACACAATGGAATATTACTCAGCCATAAAAAGGAATGAAATTGAGCTATATGTAATGAGGTGGATAGACCTAGAGTCTGTCATACAAAGTGAAGTATGCCAGAAAGAGAAAAACAAATATTGTATGCTAACTCATATATACAGAATCTAAAAAAAAAAAAAAATGGTATTGATGAACCCAGTGATAGGGCAAGAATAAGGATGCAGATGCAGAGAATGGACTGGAGGACACAGAGCTGGGGAGGCGGGGGGCGAAGGGGAAGCTGGGATGAAGTGAGAGAGTAGCATAGACATATATACCACCAACTGTAAAATAGATAGCTAGTAGGAAGTTGCTGTATAACAACGGGAGATCAACTCAATGATGGGTGATGCCTTAGAGGGCCAAGACAGGGAGGGTGGAAGGGAGTCACAGGAGGGAGGGGATATGGGGATATATGTATAAATAGAGCTGATTCACTTTGGTGTACCTTAAAAGCTGGTACAAGAGTGTAAAGCAATTATATTCCAATAAAGAGCTTAAAAAAATTAGTATACATGATTTTCCCAGTTGAATGCTTTCTTTTGTGTCAAGATCAAAACAAGTAAGCAAAACCAAAATAAAATAAAATAAAACAAACATTAAAAAAAAAAATCTTGCTGTGATTTATGTCTAAGATAGTTCCTCCTATGTTTTCCTCTAGGAGTTTTATAGTGTCTAGCTTTTACATTTAGGTCTTTAATCCATTTTGAGTTTATTTTTGTGTATGGTATTAGGGAGTGTTCTGATTTCAATCTTTTACATGTAGCTGTCCAGTTTTCCCAGCATCACTTATTAAAGAGGCTGTCTTTCTCCATTGTATATCCTTGCCTCCTTTGTCATAGATTAGTTGACCATAGTTTATCTCTGGGCTTTCTATCCTGTTCCATTGATCTGTATTTCTGTTTTTGTGCCAGTACGATGTTTTCTTGATTACTGTAGCTTTGTAGTATAGTCTGAAGTCAGGGACTCTGATTCCCCCAGCTCCATTTTTTCCCCTCAAGACTGCTTTGGCTATTTGGGGTCTTTTGTGTCTCCATACAAATTTTAGGATTTTTTGTTCTAGTTCTGTAAAAAATGCCATTGGTAATTTGATAGGGATTGCATTGAATCTGTAAATTGCTTTTGGTAATATAGTCATTTTCACAATGTTGATTCTTCCAATCCAAAAACGTGGTATGTCTCTCCATCCGTTTGTGTCATCTTTGATTACTTTCATCGGTGTCTTAGTTTTCTGAGTACAGCTCTTTTACCTCCTTAGTTAGGTTTATTCCTAGTTATTTTATTCTTTTTGTTGCAATGGTGGATGGGATAATTTCCTTAATTTCTCTTTCTGATATTTCGTTGTTAGTATACAGGAATGCAAGGGATTTCTGTGCATTAGTTTTGTATCCTCAACTTTACCAAATTCATTGATTAGCTCTAGTAGTTTTCTGGTGGTGTGTTTAGGATTTTCTATGTATAGTATCATGTCATCTGAAAACAGAGACAGTTTTACTTCTTCTCCAATTTGGATTCTTTGATTTCTTTTTCTTCTCTGATTGCTGTGGCAAGGACTTCCAAAACTATGTTGAATAGCAGTGGTGAGAGTGGACATCCTTGTCTTGTTCCTCATCTTAGAGGGAATGCTTTCAGTTTTTCACCATTGAGAATGATGTTTGCTGTGGGTTTGTCATATATGGCTTTTATTATGTTGAGGTAGGTTCCCTCTATGCCTGCTTTCTGGAGAGTTTTTATCATAAATAGGTGTTGAATTTTGTCAAAAGCTTTTTCTGTATCTATTATCATGTGGTTTTTATCCTTTAATTTGTTAATATGGTATATCACATTGATTGATTTGCATATATTGAAGAATCGTTGCATTCCAGGGATAAACCCCACTTGATTATGGTATATGATCCTTTTAATGTATTATTGGATTCTGGTTGCTAGTATTTTGTTGAGGATATTTGCATCTAAATTCATCAGTGATACTGGTCTATAATCTTCTCTTTTTGTAGTATCTTTGTCTGGTTTTGGTATCAGGGTGATGGTGGCCTCGTAGAATGAGTTTGGAAGTGTTCCTTCCTCTGAAATGTTTTGGAAGAGTTTGAGAAGGATAGGTGTTAGCTCTTCTCTAAATGTTTGATAAAATTCACCTGTGAAGACTTCTGGTCCTAGACTTTTGTTTGTTCAAAGATTTTTAATCACAGCTTCAATTTCATTACTTGTGATTGGCCTGTTCATATTTTCTATTTCTTCCTGATTCAGGCTCGGAAGATTATACCTTTCTAAGAAATCGTCCATTTCTTCCAGGTTGTCCATTTTATTGGCATACAGTTGCTTTTGCCAATTGGCATATAGTAGTCTCTTATGATGCTTTTTATTTCTGCAGTGTCCACTGTAACTTCTGTTTCGTTTCTAATTTTATTGATTTGAGTCCTCTCCCTCTTTTTCTTGATGAGTCTTGCTAAAGGTTTATCAATTTTATTTATCTATTCAAAGAACCAGCTTTTAGCTTTATTGATTTTCGCTATTGTTTTGTTTCTATTTCATTTATTTCTGCTCTGATCTTTATGATTTCTCTCCTTCTACTAATTTTGGCTTTCATTTGTTCTTCTTTCTCTAGTTTCTTTAGGTGTGAGGTTAGAGTTTTTATTTGGGATTTTGCTTGTTTCTTGAGGTAGGATTTTATTGCTGTAAACTTCCCTCTTAGAACTGCCTTTGCTGCATCCCATAGGTTTTGGATCAGTGTGTTTTCATTGTGAGGTGTCTCTAGGTAATTTTTGATTTCCTCTTTGATTTCTTCAGTGATCTCTTGGTTATTTAGTAGTGTACTGTTTAGCCTCCATGTGTTTGTGTTTTTTACAGTTCTTTTCCTATACTTGATTTCTAATCTCATAGCATTGTGGTCAGAAAAGATGCTTGATACAATGTCAGTTTTCTTAAATTTACCAAGGTTTGATTTGTGACCCAAAATATGATGTATCCTGGAGAATGTCCCATATGCACTTGAGAAGAAATTATAATCTGCTGTTTTTGGATGTAATGTCCTATAAATATCAATTAAATCTAGCTGGTCTATTGTGTCATTTAAAGCTTGTGTTTCCTTATTAATTTTCTGTCTGGATGATCCGTTCATTGGTGTAAGTAGGGTGTTAAAGTCCCCCACTATTATTGTGTTACTGTCAATTTCCTCTTTTATAGTTGTTAGTGTTTGCCTTTTGTATTGAGGTGCTCCTATATTGGGTGCATATATATTTACAATTATCTCCGCTTCTTGGATTGATCCCTTGATTCTTATGTAGTGTCTTTTCTTATCTCTTGCAACATTTTTTATTTTAAAGTCTATTTTATCTTATATGAGTATTGCTACTCCAGCTTTCCTTTGATTTCCATTTGCATGAAATATCTTTTTCCATCCCCTCACTTTCAGTCTGTATGTGTCCCTAGGTCTGAAGGGAGTCTCTTGTAGACAGCAAATATATGGTTCTTGTTTTTGTATCCATTCAGCCAGTCTGTGTCTTTTGGTTGGTGCATTTAGTCCATTTACATTCAAGGTAATTGTCAACATGTATGTTCCTGTTACCATTTTTTTAATTGTTTTGGGTTTATTTTTGTAGGTCCCTTTCTTCTCTTGTGTTTCCCACTTAGAGAAGTTACTTTAGCATTTGTTGTAGGGCTGGTTTGGTGGTGCTGAATTCTCTTAGCTGTTGCTTGTCTGTAAAGCTTTTGATTTCTCCATCGAATCTGAATGAGATCCTTGCTGGGTAGAGTATTCTTGGTTGTAGGTTCTTCCCTTCCATCACTTGAAATATATTGTGCCACTCCCTTCTGGCTTGCAGAGTTTCTGCTGAGAAATCAGCTATTAACTTTATGGGAGCTCCCTTGTATGTTATTTGTTGTTTTTCCCCTGTTGCTTTTAATAATTTTTCTCTGTCTTTAATTTTTGTCAATTTGACTACTATGTATCTTGGCATGTTTCTCCTTGGGTTTATCCTGCCTGGGACTCCCTGCACTTCCTGGACTTGGTTGGCTATTTCCCTCCCCCTGTTAGGGAAGTTTTTGACTATAATCTCTTCCAATATTTTCTCGGGTCCTTTCTCTCTCTCTTCTCCTTCTGGGACTCCTATATTGTGAATGTTGGTGCATTTAATGTTGTCCCAGAGGTCTCTTAGGCTGTCTTCAGTTCTTTTCATTCTTTATTCTTTTCCATGTCACTGATTTTCACCATTCTGTCTTCCAGGTCACTTATCCATTCTTCTACCTCAGTTAATCTGTTATGGGTTCCTTCTAGTGTATTTTTTATTTCGGTTATTGTATTACTTATCTCTGTTTGTTTGTTCTTTAATTCTTCTAGGTCTTTGTTAAAACTTTTCTTGCATCTTTTCGATCTTTGCACCCAGTCTTTTTTCAAAGTCCTGGATCATCTTCACTATCACCATTCTGAATTCTTTTTCTGGAAGGATGCCTATCTCCACTTCATTTCGCTATTTTTCTGAGGTTTCATCTTGTTCATTCATCTGGTGCAAAGTCCTCTGCCTTTTCATTTTCCTATCTTTCTGTGGCTGTGGATTTCATTCCACAGGATGCAGGATTATAGTTCTTCTTGATACTGCTATCTGCCCTCTGGTGGGTGAGGCTATCTAAGAGGCTTGTGTGGACTTCCTGATGCAAGGGACTGGTGGTGGGTAGGGCTGGGTGTTGCTTTGGTGGACAGAGCTCAGTAAAACTTTAATCCACTTGTCTGCCAATGGGTGGGGCTGTGTTCCCACACTGTTGATTGTTTGGCCTGAGGTGACCCAGTCCTGGAGCTTACAAGCTCTTTAGCAGGGCTAATGGCAGACTCTGGAAGGGCTCAAGACAATGAGCACTTCCCAGAACCCCCGCTGCCAGTGTCCCCATCCCCACAGTGAGCCACAGCCACCACCCATCTCTGCAGGTGGCCCTCCAACACCAGTAGGTAGGTCTGGTTTAGCAGGTAGGAAGGGGCAGGGGTCGCTGCTCCCTCCCCCTGGGTCCTGGTGCACACACTACTTTTTGTGTGCCCTCCAAGAGTGGAGTCTCTGTTTCCCCCAGCCCTGTAGAAGTCCTGCAATCAAATCCTGCTGGCCTCCAAAGTCTGATTCTCTGGGGATTCTTCCTCCTGTCACTGGACCCCCAGGTTGGGAAGCCTGACGTGGGACTCAGAACTCTCACTCCAGTGAGTGGAATTCTGTAGTATAACTGTTCTCCAGTTTTTGAGTCACCCACGCAGTGGTTTTGGGATTTGGTTTTATTGCGATCGTGCCCCTCCTACTGTCTTATTGCAGCTTCTCCTTTGTCTCTGGATGTGGGGTGTCTTTTTTGATGAGTTCCAGTGTCTTCTTACTGATGATTGTTCAGCAATCAGTTGTGATTCTGGTGCTCTCGCAAGAGGGAGTGAGCGCACGTCCTTCTACTCCGCCATCTTGAACCATCTCTTGGGAATATTTTAATATTCATGGTTTAAGTTCTCACAGCAGACTGCCTTGCACATAGTATATGCCCAACCTGTGTCTATGGTGCAAATGGCCAAGAGACAGAGGAGGGGAATGAGACCCTTCATAGGACTAAGGTCTTCTGCAGAGATAGCCAAGGGTCCTCCAGCACTTGATCAGGCCTGCAAGTCACCCATCACTCTTCCTCATAACATGAATCACCAATGCTTCCATCTAATTACCCTGCCTATAAAATAATCTGTGATTACTCTGACATTTTCTATCAGAAGAATACTTACACTCCTGGCAAAGCAGCAACCATTATATTCAATGATATTAAAAATATTCCTCCTGTACTCTCAATCATTGCCAGTGAAAATGCAAAATGGCCAACCCTGGAGGGAGTTTGGTAATATCTAGCAAAATTATACATGTGTTTACCCTTTGATCCAACAATCCCTCATTTGGGAATCTAGAGGTACCTAAGATGCACTGTCAAATATTTAACTGTTTGGTGACCCTTTCAGAAAATCAGACTTAGGTGATTCACAAGTATTTGTATATATTACTTCTCCTCTTTGTTTCCATTTAAATAGTCCTATTTCATAGCTGCTTGTTCAGTGAATAGAAGCTTATTTTATTTTTTTTTCTTTTTAAAGCAATCACACGATACAACTTACTCTGCAGCTTGGTTGCTCTTTTTTTCTCTCTACTTAATATTATAGGCATTTTTCGGGACAACTGATTAAAAAAAAAAAGGTTTGTTTTAAGAACTGCAGAGTAGGACTTCCCTGGTGGCGCAGTGGTTGAGAATCCGCCTGCCAATGCAAGGGACATGGGTTCAATCCCTGGTCCAGGAAGATCCCACATGCCGTGGAGCAACTAAACCCATGCATCACAACTACTGAGCCTTCGTGCCACAACTACTGAAGCCTGCATGCCTTGAGCCCATGCTCCGCAACAAAAGAAGCCCTTGCACCACAATGCCCCTGCTTGCTGCAACTAGAGAAAGCCCACATGCAGCAACAAAGACCCAGTGCAGCCAAAAACAAAAACAAAAAAACTGCAGAGTACAACATAAATATGCCATAATTTCTTCCATCACTCCAATAATGATGAAAAAATTGTTTGAGTTTTCTTCCATTATAAATAATGTTACAATAAACATTCTTATACATGTTTCACTTGAAATAATTCTTTTCTTTCTGTAGAATAGATTCTCCAAAGTGGAACTGCTGTGTCAAAAGTTTGTTTTTTATTTTAATAGATACTACCGGATTATTTTCAAAAAAGCTTGCTGCATTTCACAATCTTGCCTATACCGGAGGTGATCAATCCCTTTTAATTCTCATGAGAATATTGAAAAACACATCTCACTCTTCTTTTTTATACACCTGCCTCTCTACAAGGTTGTGCTTTCTTCCATGTTTATTAACCTCTTGGATACCTGCCCCCCCCCCAAAAGCCTTGCTTGTCTAGTTTTTCTTTTCTCAACTTGTGGGAGCTATTTTAAAATTAGGGTACATATCAAATGTAATACAGGGACTTCCCTGTTGGCACAGTGGTTAAGAATCTGCCTACAAACACAGGGGACATGGGTTTGATCCCTGGTCTGGGACGATCCCACGTGCCATGGAGCAACTAAGCCCATGTGCCACAACTACTGAAGCCTGTGCACCTGGAGGCCATGCTCTGCAACAAGGAAAGCCACCACAATGAGAAGCCTGCGCACCGCAACAAAGAGTAGCCCCTGCTCACCACAACTAGAGAAAGCCCGTGAGCAGCAACAAAGACCCAATGCAACCAATAAATAAATTAAATAATTTTTTTAATTTAAATGTAATAAATATTTCTGCCAAGGTTATTCATATTTTTACTATGCTTATGACTTTTGCCATAATAAATAACACTGAGACAGTCAAATCTGTCCATCTGTCCATTTTTTCCCCTGGCTTCTGAGTCCTTGTCTTATTAAAGATTTCCCCCTCTCCTGAGGTTATTCAAATATTGCCCCCACTTTTTACTTTTTCATAGGTTTATGTTTTACATTTATATTTTTAACTTATCTAAAATTTATATTTTACATTGTGTAAGGTATGAAACTAATCTATTGTTGTCTATATTGAGAGGCAAGTGTGTTAAAATTTCCAAATAAACAATTTTCCACTAAACTGAAGTGCCAACTTCATTATATATTAAATATATGTTCAAATGTGTTCAAAATGTTTTTTTCTAAGCAAATACCAGACTGTTTTAATTACAGTGTTTTTGTAGTGTATTTCTGTATACAACAGAGAAGACACTTCTGTATAAGTCTTTCTTTTCAAACTTTTCTGAGCAGTTCTTGCATATATTTTATCTCATATGTGATTTAAAATTATCTTATCCTATTGAGAATGCTTACTTTGA
Source organism: Hippopotamus amphibius kiboko (assembly GCF_030028045.1). Taxonomy (NCBI): domain Eukaryota; kingdom Metazoa; phylum Chordata; class Mammalia; order Artiodactyla; family Hippopotamidae; genus Hippopotamus; species Hippopotamus amphibius. The sequence continues at coordinate 56,910,281 of NC_080188.1, forward strand.
GCAAAGTCTTCTTCCTAACTGTAGAGCAGATTAAGGAAGAAAAGTAGCTTGCCACAGCTCTCAAACCTCTGTATCCATGAAAAATGTGTCTGGAACACTTTTCCAAATTCCTAGTCCATGATAGTGCTATATTCCTGGCTCTGCATATCACCACATCCTGAAAGGAATTCTATATTATATCATTTTGATCTTGAACTTCTGGAGAACTAACAGGGCATTTTCCTCCTATATGGCTTTGGTTCAAACACCAGAAAGGTAAGATTCATGACTGTGGGAAGCAAAGTGTGAGATTATATCAGACTGATTATATATCCTTGATTACACAGGTTACTACTTCCATCCTTTATACAACTTCACGTCCATAATATTCATAGTAATGGTCAAGGAAGGCAACAGATGACCCTGGTGCTCTGCCAACGGTTATAAATACCAACAAAGCTGGAAAAGCACATAGTGAATGTGTATGAGTGCATTGGATAGTCACACCTTTTGTTTTACTGCCATGAAATTCCAATGTAGCATAAACAGAAGATGTGGTCAACTGGGTCTCTTGGCTGTTCACATATAGTAAAATTGTTGGCAAAATCTGACTTTAATATAACAAGATTCCACTTGCACTAAGAAGAATGGCATCACCATCTCCAAACTATTACAGAGAATAATGAAACAGATTCAGCAAGTCTGGACAAACAGGTAAATCCTGAACCTCCTTTAAAACATGAAAATTACATATATAGGCATTATATTAAAATGTAGTGTCAATAAGTATACCATTTTGCAATTGGGTTTAAATTATACACATGCTGTTTTAGTTTGAAACCAATAAACTCAGGAACTTTGACACCCAAAGCTATGGAAGTACACACTTGCTTCTCCACTGAAAAAAATCTTTAAAAATATCTAGGTAGTCAGATGGACATGGAATATGCTATAAGATCAGATCAACAGACTTGGCCCTAGAGAGGAGTTCAAGGCCAGGTCTTCCAGCCCCAAATATAAATGTTACTCCTATCTGCTGCTTCTCAAGAACAGTAACCAGCATTTATTGAGCACCACCTGCTAAGTAAGAGACCTCATTATATACATTTTCTCTTTTTGTCTACAAAACAATGCTATGGGTGGGTATTTTTTTCATTTTACAAACAAGGAAAGTAAGGTACACAGCATTATAGAAATACACTAAGTCACATGGATTCAGTTTAAGTTCTGTCTCCAAGATGATCTTTGGTTCTCCACCAGGCTCTGTTAGACAGACCTAAAGAATCTGAAGTCCTATTTTCAGGGTCTCTACTGAAAGATCAGGAGCTCCTTTAAAGTTCCAAAGTCAAAACTGGCCACTGAATCCCTCAGGCTCTACCACCACCAGTGGTCAGAATTCTTTCTCTGCTGCTGAGGACACAAACACATCTCAGGCAAGAACAGACTTCATATATCAAAAGTTATCAAACTAGAGTTCCCAGGTTGCCTAGTGGTTAGGATTCTGGGTTTTCAATGCCAGGGCCAGGGTTCAAGCCCTGGTTGGGGAATTGAGATCCCACAAGCATGGTGTGGCAAAAAAAAAAAAAAAAGTTATCAAACTAAAACAGTGGGAGCTGTCCTGAGTTGTACCAATAAACTGATTGCATTTCAAGAGAAGCTTCTGTAACACACACGTGCAATCAGAAACTTTCCTTCAGTCATTCACTCCAGTCTATCAAGCGCCTGCCACCACTAGGCTGGCACTGAGCACACAAAGAGGAACAAGCCCTGGAGGAGCTCAGAGACCTAGTGAGACCGGTAAGTAGCCCAGCTACTGCAGTGTCCTCAAACAGACAACAAAAAAGCACTGCATACTTAGTGCTACAGGACAGAGGGTGGGAGAGAGGAATGCTTAGACTATATAATTTGCTTTGCTTTTCCTATTGTCATAAAATACTTAAAACTTAAAAGACCCTCAGATCCACTACTGGTTTATACTCAAAAGAATTGAAAGCAAGGACTCCAACAGATATTTGCACACCCATATTCATGACAGCATTACTTAAAATAGCCAAAAGGTAGAAATAACCCAAGTGTCCATCAAGAGATGAACGGATAAACAAAATGTCTTATATACATACAATGGATTATTATTCAGCCTTCAAAAAAGAAAGGAAATTCTGACACAAACTACAACATAGATGCACTCTGAAGACCTTATGCTAAGTGAAATAAGGCAGACACAAAAGGACAGTGTTGTACAATTTCACTAATATGAGATACCTAAAGTAGTCAAATTCACAGAAACAGAAAGCAGAATGGCGGCTCCATAGAACAGTGGGACTATTGTTGCTTCCTGCTGCCGAACTGTTGAATTTCAGAGGACTCAGGTCCTTGCCCACTCCTCCTCCTGCTCCACACTCCACACCTCACCCTTGCTTCCCTGACCCACCCCTGACCTTCAACAGATTCCGAATAGCCTGAGTCCAGGATGCTTGTGGCCTCTTGCTTTGTTTTTCTTCTCTTCAGAGAAGTAAATTAATGGTTTCCTCACTACAGAAGTTAAGTTAGACTTTGACTTGATACCTCTTAGTATATCCAAAAGCATACCAGATCTGCCCTTTACTCCAGTTTTCTCTAACGTGTTTTTGGCAGGAGGTCTTAAAAGAGCTCCACCTGAGTTGACGCTAATACTTGTCACCACCACCTGGAATGTAGTTATTGATTGGCAAGCCAGACACTCTCCACATTCCCCCTGGGCCCCTTCTGTCACCTAGCCCTCTCTGTCAGCTGCCCTCTCTGAACGGCCTATGCTTGAAAGATAACGTTTTTCCGTGGCTCACTGCTAGGACGTGGACACACACATCCCCTGAGAGGCTGTGTGAAGAAAGCACACGGCAGGGGTAGGGGGCAGGGAGGTGCAGGAGCAAGGATTCAATGGTGTTCCACCAGGGACCTTTGGGATTCTAGCAGCAGGAAGTCTGCAGGCAGCCCATTTGGGAAGGAGTTCTGAAAAGTCAGTAAAGGTCAAGGTGAAACTGAAAAGCTAGCTTGCTCCCCAGACAGCAAGCTTATCTTGGGGCATGGTTTGAGGTTTCATGGTGGGCAGCCAAACCAGTCAGGCGCCAGACGGTCAGCCTTCTTAGCATTTAAGACACTCATTACAAAAGGATCCAAAAATCCTGTCCACTTAAGGGGGTTACTTAATGCCTTAAGCAGGTTTTGCAGATGATAAATTGGATTGCCTAGTCATGTGACCTCAAAAGAACTCAGACACATCCAATCCAGAAATAAGTTTCACTGTGGGGAGAAAATATCTGTAAATATTCTTTGCTTTCCAGGTTAGACTGGGATGCAGAAGGAGTTTTCAATATTTTTTTTTGAACACTGATGACCATTGAAGAGTATTTATGTAAACACATAATGGGTGGGGGTTCCGATCAGGGTGATGTAGAGGATGGATTCTCTTGCTATGAGGATGGATTCTCTTGCTATGATGTAAACATGTAAAATAAAAAGATTCTATGACAGAAAGAAAGGAAAGAAAGAAAGAAAGAAAGAAAGAAAGAAAGAAAGAAAGAAAGAAAGAAAGAAAGAAAGAAAGAAAGGAAGGAAAGAAAGAAAGAAAAAGAAAGAAAGAAAGAAAGAAAGAAAGAAAGAAAGAAAGAAAGAAAGAAAGAAAGAAAGAAAGAAAGGCAGTTGCCAGGGCCTGAAGGGAAGGAGGAATTATTTTTTAATGGATACAGAGTTTCAATTTGGGAAGATGAAAAAGTTCTAGAGATGGATGGTGGTAATGATTGTACAACAATGTGAATGTACTTAATACCACTGAATTGTACACTTAAAAATGTTGAAATGGTAAATGCTATGTTATGTATATTTTACCACAACAGACAAAAGGACCTCATATGACACAAATGGACTTACCTGTAAAACAGAAACAGACTTACAGACATAGAGAACAGACTTGTGATTGCCAAGGGGGAGGCAGGCAGGGGAGGGATGGATTGGGAGTTTGGGATTAGCAGATGCACACTATTATATATAGAATGGATAAACAATAAGATCCTACTGTAGAGCACAGGGAACTCTATTCAATATTCTGTAATAAACCATAATGGAAAAGAAAAGAAAAAGAAAGGACCTCAGAGAGTCTAACCCAATGATTTTACAAATGAGGAAATGGGCCCAGAAAGGTAATTGCTCAAAGGCACACAGCTGCTTGAGCAGAGACTAAAACACAGACCCCTGACACAGTGCTCTTTTGCCTGACCCACATAATAATAATAATAATAATAATAATAATAATAACAACTCACATAGCATTTTGTGCCAGTAAGACTCTAAGCACTTTATATATATTAACTCATTCAATCCTTACAACAACCCATGAGGTAACTTATGTTTCTCCCTATTTTAGAAGTAAGGAAACTAAAATATAGAGAATTTACATAACCTGTCAAGATGACCCAGTTAGTAAGTGATGGATCTACTTACTGGCTCCAGACTGGTGCCCTTAACCACAACACTGTACTGCCAGATCTCAGTTTTCATGTCCTGCTGTCCAACGCAAGAATTCTGTCCATCCTTAGTATAGTAGATTGCAAAAATATCTCCAGTTCTTTTCCCACCTCTTTTCCATGCCCTCCGCACTGTGACTTTGCAGCTCATCCCATCGAGAGACAGAATCTGCTTCGCCAGTCCTTGTATTTGGGCTGGCCTTGCAAACTGCATTAGCCACTGTAATGTGTAGAAGTGATGATGAACAGCTTTCAAGCTCAGGTCTCAAGAGACCTTGTAAGCTTCCTCTTTTTCAGAACCCAGACACTGTCCTGTGGTTAGGTCTAGGCTAGCCTGCTGGAGAACAAGAGACCACATGGAGGAGAGCCCAGTTGTCCCAGCTGAGGCCATCCGAGATCAGTCTACATTTAGCCAGTTCCCAGACATGTGAGGGAGCCCTGCCAAGATCAGTGGAGCTCAGTCCAGGGGCAGGATAATTTTCAGGCTCTTGTACATGTGGGCCAACTGCTTTCCAGAACAGTTATAATGAAGGATGATTGGAGGAGACAGATCAGGCCAGTTGTCATCGCAGGCTGTGAGGACAATGGGCTAAAGAAAGTTGGAAAAGTGTGAAGTATGTTTAAAGAACAATTCGTGGTCCGTTTTGATCACGGACCAGCTGTGCTTACGGGGTTAATGGGAAATAAACCTGCAGGAGTCAGTCAGGCTCTGCCCCACTCAGCAGGTGTGGGAAGCCTTTACACTTGTATGTACAACACGCTCCTTTTTTCCTCATAATACCGTAAAGGAAGTGCTATGATTTCCAGTTACAGAAAAGAGATCCCCGGTCAGGATATACAGACAAGCAGTCTGACCCCAGAGCCTGCCTTACCCACTTACTACAAAACCATGAAGGAAAGACTGAGGTAGAGAGGCTATTGTGACGATACAGCAGTTGGCCAAGAAAGAAATCGCAGTGCCTGACCTGAGGTGCCGCACGCGGAGAGAGAGGGAGCAGCTGCTGGGCCACAGCACCAGCCAGGGGGCTGAGTAAAGGAAGTGAAGCGTGAAGGGAGTCACACGGGGGCTGCCAAGATGAGGGGCCCTGGTGACTGCGAGAATGACCGGTGTCAGCATCAGGTACTCAGAATGCACAAACGGGTTCAAACGCCTTGATTCTGAAACACCTTGGTTGGTGGGAGCACGTGTAGAACTGCAAGTAGAAGGAATGAAGCCCAGAGCTAAGGCATGAGAAACATATGTGGGGTCATCTCAAGAGCGCTACATCTAAACTTCCTCGTTTGTAAAATGAGGATGTTGTACTAAATGCTCTTGGATTTTATCCGGTATGAACACAGAATTCCTGTCAATGACTGTCTACTGAGTTTTACTCAAAAGTTATTTTTGCTGGTAATCTAGAAAGAAAAACATAATGAACTTGGATATTGTTTCACTCAATAATACTGAATTTCCTATTTGCAATTTTTACTGAGAATTAAGATTTATTACTTTTGTATCTATAAGCTTTTGAAAATCTAATATTTAGTTCCCATTTTTAAATTTCATTTCTTAGAATTGAAATATCTTGCTTGTTTTGTTTTTTGTTTGTATGTTTAAAGAACAATCCATGGTCCGTTTTGAACAGCTGTGCTTAAGGGGTTAATGGGAAATACACCTGCAGGAGTCAGGTTCTACCCAACTTAGCAAAATCAAAATTTTGTAAGAAAAATGGGAAAGTAGCCAATATTTACTGCATACCTACTGTGTGCCTGGCATTCTGTATATATATTTCCTCCTTAAAATACATCCTTGTGGCGAATAGGTAATTTTAACCCTGTTTTACAAATGAGGCTTTTAGGTTAAATAATTTGACCAAAGTTAAAAGCTAATTAAGGGAAGTAAAATGAGTTTTATCTTTTGTAGACTTCCTATAATTGGTGTTTTTATTATAATTTTGGCCAATAAGAGATGAAGGTAATAAATGTTCTCTTTTCCAGAACAGAACACTGTTTAAAGATTTATGGTCCTACTCAGAAGATCTAGTTGTGTTAACAAATGAAGAAAGTGCCTAAATTGCAGACTGATGAGAAACAGCTGTGACTTTAAATCTGCGTTCTGCCGTACTCATTTGTAGCATTTGGCAACCTACTTAACCAATCTGAGACGCAATTTTCTCAGCTGTAAAATTCAGAATAATAAAAGGTCATTTACAAGGTTATTTTGAGAGCCAAGAAAGAAGAGAGAAAACATGAAAGCACAGACCCCATGCCTGTCAGGGTACTTATAAATATGTTTCCTTTTTCTTTCCAAAAACTTTCAGGCCCTGGGATTTATCACTGTTATACGGACTTTGTGTAGAGAATATATATCATTTCCCAATTATTACATTAATGGTCAACTTTATTGAATTTGAATTAGCAGTGCACATTAGGGGTTTTTTTTTAATTAGCAATGTGATTCATTTCAAATCTCTGATAAGTGGGTAACTAAAAACATAGCCATATGAAAATTAATTACTTGTCTGCCTGGCATGAACCCATTAAAATTTATAGGTGAAATAAGTTCCATATGCTAAACATTCAGCCCATGCAGGAAACTAGAAACCCATACCTGCAGCTGACTCACTAATGTCAACTCCCAGCACAGTCAGCACCTCTGATTCATTCATTCGTTGTGTAATAAATCTCAACTAAATGACATACACATTGAACAAAGGTTTAAATTTATAAGTAGTTCCTTCCCTGGGCAAGAGGTGCAACAGTCTGCTCATAAGTAAGCAAAGATTCTAGAAAGACCACTGTTTTTAAACCCTGTCATTTTCTCCAACTGAGACTCCTCTATTCTTTCCTCAAATGCTCCTTTTTCCCCATCAAAACAAGTACTCCAAAATACATGTGATTAATTCAATCTCATTAAAATGTAAATGAATGATAAAGCTTAATGTTTTCCAGGGGTATTTATCTACACTATAATTGGAAATAAGGTCACTGGCTTAAAGGAAAGGAATGAGAGTCTAGTAATGAATGTTAAACATCTGCAAAACAACAAGAAAGAACAATTTTAGTCATGTCTTTATGTTGCTTCCCAAGGGAACTCAGTAGGCCACTTACACAGGATGCGTCTATCGCATACCCCTAAGGCTCCCTTATCCAGTCCCCCAGATACTGATCTCATAAAGTAGATGTGCAGGCATCCCTTGCTGATTACAGCCATGAGGCCCTCATTCTGGTTATGCCACCACCACCACCACCACCACAGATACAAACCGGTATCCTTAGCCTCTTGGGTGTCTGAACCTACGTCCTGGGAGACTGTGAAACCAGGACGGTGGTTAAAGCTGTCAGTGTGGCTGAGAATGAGCTCATGCCTAGGAAAGGCCATTGGGTGAGGAAGGAGACCTGCCTTCACTACTGCATATGAACCCAACCCCTCTCCTCAGAAAAGTCGCTGCCAGTAAAACAGGACAATCACAGCAAAGTAAATTTTAAGTTCAGAAAGGAAAGTCCTTCTGGGACTGAACAAGTCTCTGTGAAACGTTTCCCACCGGAATCTCTACCTAGATGGGCAGGCAGAGTCTTTAACACACGCATGTCAGTCCCCGCACCGCCACCCCCACGGCAGGCAGAGTGCTGTCAGGGGAAGACAGCGGAGCTTCCCCAGTGTACCTTACCTGAGATCCATATCTCCATCAGCCCAGAAGGTGAAAATGTTAGAGATGGTCCCCCCGGGGCAGCACCCCATGATGAGGACGGCCACAGCCTGGACTGGCTTCAGAGAGAAGCTGATGACCAGGAGATAGGCGGTTAGAGGCATGAGCCCAAACTGGCAGAGCAGTCCCACGGCGATGCCCCAGGGTCTCCTGATGTGCGACCAGAGCTTCCGGATCTCCACAGAGCATCCCAAGGAGAACATGACCAGGCCGATCATCACGGCCGACACCCCTGTGAAAACAAGCTCCAGGTTCCCACGTGCCTCCAGCCCCACCGGCAACTCCTCCTCCGAACTGTTGGCAGGGCAGGCTGAGCTGCTGGAACAGTTCGCTCTCATCTCCTCATCTCCTTAAGACAGCATTACAAATGAACATCTGCCGCGATGGCAGGGCAGGTCTACCCTGCCACGTTTTGTAATAATGCCACCAAGTCACACATGGTGGATCATTCCAGTAGCTATAGGCTGGTCAGGTGATTCATCCTAATCTGGTCAATTTCTTCATGAGTGGTATTATAAAAGTAATTTTCATGGGCATGAAACATATAATAAACTGTGGTAAGTAAGGTTTTCCACTTCTGTTGTTACTCACCAGTGAATATTCAAAGTGAAATGAGACAAGCAAACACTGTCAAGTGGAACAACTGTATGTCGTCAGCAATCACATCGTGTTCCAGGAAAGAGGCTGGATGGCAAGACGTAATTTCTCCAAATTCAGTGGGGATTTCCTGTTGAATTTGAGAGCTAGGATGCAATGTTGTGCAGAGAGAAAGGCTAACTCTGGAAAAGAAAAAGGCAGCTAAGCCAAAGCCACACCTCACAGCATTAGCAAAACACTTCTGTTGAAGCCATTAAAACAAAAGGCCAGTTAAAGAAGTGTCAGGAGGGACTACGGATAATTTCAAGAGAGTTTTGGAATTACTCTCACTTTTTCTTCTTTCTGTTTCTATTAGAATTTGTGTCTAAAGCCAATGAGTAAACAACTGTAAGAATAATATGGTATTAAGAACCTGATTTGTCTCATGAAAGATGTGGAAACTTATTTCTGAACCCAAAATTATTCAAGGGAGCTGTCACTTTCTTTTGGAGAATAGAATCGGCTCTGAGATGCCACACCCCTGGTCTTGTAGTGAGGTCTGGGAATTCAGCAATAAAATGTAGTAAAGAGCTTGTCTGGAAGGCTGAAGACAGCCTCTGAGCACAGTGGCCCGGGACCCCTCTGCGTGCCTTAACCACACAGACACGTTTTGTTGGCAAAACCAGACAAGGAAAATATGGTTCCACGAAACTTAAGTTTCAAAATAGCAGATGCCACACCCTTTTCTCACAGAAAGCAGGAAGTGTACATGTGGGACAACGGTTGAGGACAAGGTACACTTTATAAATGCCTCTACCTGTCTTAAGAGGGATACTAACTATGCATTGCTTATTTTTGGATTAGCAAATTATTTTCCAGGACAAAATGCTCCGGGCATGATTGCTATATAAAAAAACAAGTTGAAGACAAATGTAAAATGAAGTCTAACTATCTGCAGAAAGCATAAACTGCCTCAGGCAACCCACCCCCCCCAGGAGCAGCTCTGAAGGTAGAACCTTGCTGGAGGCCAAGGGAGGCCAGCATGAGGACCTGCTACCACCAGCTCTTGCTTTATGTCCGAGAACAAGCCAAGGTTTACGCCAAGCTCGGGGAGCCTGTCAGGAGGCAACCCAGAACCATCTGTATTGTGTTCATGCAGAGCCAAGCAGAGAAATGGACACTCTGGAGTGGGTTAGATCTCCGGAAAGCTACGTGTTCCCAGCTAAACGATGCAGAGGGGTGAGTGGTCGAGCTGAGGAGGAATGGAGGAACTAACATTTTTGAGCACCTACTAAGTGACAGAGGCATGCTAGGTACTTTACACATATGTGGCTGCATCTGGTGAAGCAGAACTTTTTTTTTGACCTTATTTAGTAAGAAAGTATCAGATTATTTGTCTGGATAATGTCAAAAATTCCCTTAGCAAAAAAAAAAAAAAAAAAGCCCTTTGATAGGCCTTCTTTGTTCCTGAAAGAATCACTTGAATGAGCCTTCTAAGTTATACAAAGTTTAGTAAGCATTCCTGATGGATAACAAAGTGACAACAACTCTGGTGATTTGCTTGGCGCTCAGCTCTAACACCTCGGAGGAGGGGGCTAAATTTGCAAAGTGGGTTTAAGGAGTCTCCAAAGGGGAAGGTGCCCTTGGCCCCTTGCCTTTTGAAATTCAGTGTTACCAGAATTTCTCAAATGAATTAGGATGATTCCAACTGCGGTTCACTGGTAGGAAAAGATACTAAAATCTAATTACACGTCAAGAAAGGAAGGGATGTCTGGACTGGTGACAAGTTCCTCTGGATCCAACTGTCTTGGCACAGATGTCACGGGGTGACACGGGACACGACTATGTGGATGTAACCGGAAGAGAAGTAGCCTTGAGAGGCCAAGCTTGGGCACCACCACGTTGTGTGCAGATCTGGACCAGAAGGGGCAGGCAGCAGTGGGTGAGGACCCACTGGCCTCGGTTGGATCAATTTATTAAAAAGGTCCCCACAGGGCCCTGACGAGCCAGCCAGCCTGCCTGGCTCCCCTTCCCAGCCCTGACGGGTTGGCAGGCTGCCCTGAGGCGGGGAGGAGAGGGCTGGGCCTGCTGGAGGGCAGACAACAATGCCAAACTTCTGTGTGGCCCCCAGCTGCACGGGAGAAGAGCATGCAGTCTGACCTGGCCTTCTTCAGGTTCCCGCAGGATCCGGCCAGGTGCCAGAAGTGGGTGGAGAATTGTAGGAGAGCAGACTTAGAAGATAAAACACCTGATCACCTAAATAAACATTGTCAATTGTGCCAAACACTTTGAGACTTCTATGATCTGTAGAACTAGTCCTTATAGGACAGTTTGAGATAATGCAATACCAACAATATTTGATCTTACCAGCCATTTGAATAATCCACATAGTAGACAGAGAAAACAAAAACGAATAGAAGAATCTTGAGTGAAGATGAAATCAGGATACTGAAACAGAAAAAAATGATGAAACTTCTGAACAGGAACCAAAACATAAGGAAATAAACAACAGCAATGCTCAGAACCCCAGTGCAGAAGAAGGGGTGAAGAGCAGGATGGAGACATTTTACCTTTAATCCTTGAAGAGAAGGAAAACAAAGAATACTTAAAAGCTTTATCTGAAATTTTGATTCTTATCGGAAAACAAAATATACCTCTGGATGGACATGAAGCTGATGAAATCCCAGAAGCTCTCTTTACTCCTGATCACTTTCAAGCACTGCTGAAGTGCCGGATCAATTCTGGTGAGGAGGTTCTGAGAAAGCGCTTTGAGACAACAGCAGTTAACACATCGTTCTGTTTAAAAACACAGCAGAAACAGGTGCTAGAGATCTGTTAGAGCTGCATTCGGGAAGAAACCCTCAGGGAGGTGAGAGACTCTCGCTTCTTTCCCATCATCACTGACGATGTGGTGGACATAGCAGGGGACGAGCACTGCCTGTGCTGGTGAGGTTTGTGGATGAAGCTCATAACCTAAGAGAGGAATCTGTGGGCTTCCTGCCTTAGGAAGCTGATGCAGAAATTTTGGCTGTGAAATTTCACACTACAATAACTGAGAAGTGCGGATTAAACACGGAGTACTGTCGTGGCCAGGCTTACATTGTGTCCAGTGGATGTTCTTCCAAAATGAAAGTTGTTGCTTCTAGACTTTTAGAGAAATATTCCCAAGCTATCGACACTCTGCTCTTCCTGTGCCTTAAATATGTGACTGGCAAAATCAGTGGCTGTTTTGGGAGTATGTGTCACATTCGGAACAACTGAGGAAGTTTGTTCTCTTTTCCATTGATCATCACAATTGCTTTTAGAGCTTGACAATGTCATTTCTGTCCTTTTTCAGGACAATGAAGAAAAGGGCAAAGAACTGAAGGAAATTTGCCATTCTCAATGGCTAGGCAAACGTGATGCCTTTGAAATCTTGGTGGGCCTCCTACAAGCACTTGTTCTGTTTAGATGGTATAAACGGTGACGCAAATGTTAGATGGAATAACTGTATAGCTGGCCGAGCATTTGTACTCTGTACTGTAGTAACAGATTTTGATTTCACTGTTACCATTGTTGTTCTTTAAAATGTTCTATCTTTCACAGGAGGCTTTCGGAAAAATCTTTGGGGCAAACCTGTGATGTCTTCTTTGCAGCCAGCAGCTTGACTGCAGTGCTGCATTCACTAAATGAAGTGATGGAAAATATCAAAGTTTATCATGAAGTTTGGTTTGAGGAAGCCACAAATTTGGCAACGAAACTTGATATTCAGATGAAACTCCCAGGGAAATTTCGCAGAGCTCAGCCCAGGAACCTGGAATCTCAGCTAACCTCTGAGAGTTCCTATAAAGAAACTCTAAGTGTTCCAACAGTGGAACAAATTATTCAGGAACTGAAAGATATATTCTCAGAACAGCACCTCAAAGCTCTTAAATGCTTATCTTTGGTACCCTCTGTCATGTGACAGCTCAAATTTAATACATCGGAGGAGCACCATGCTGACATGTACAGAAGTGACTTACCTAATCCTGACACGCACTCTGCTCAGCTGCATTGTTGGAGAATCAAGTAGAAACACAGAGGGAAAAATACAGAACTTCCACCCACTATTTATGAAGCCCTTCATCTGTCAGACATCAAGTTCTTTCCTAATGTTTATGCACCGCTGAAGGTCCTATGTATTCTTCCTGTGATGAAGGTTGAGAATGAATACTACGAAAATGGGCAAAAGTGTCACAAAGCATACCTGAGGAACACTCTGACAGACCAAAGGTCAAGTGACTTGGCTTTGCTTAACATAAATTTTGACATAAAACACGATTTGGTCCACTCCCTAGAGTCATGGAAATAAAAACAAAAATAAATAAGTGGGACCTAATGAAACACCAAAGCTTCTGCACAGCAAAGGAAACTATAAGCAAGACGAAAAGACAACCCTCAGAATGGGAGAAAATATTTGCAAACAGACAAAGGATTAACCTCCAAAATATATAAACAGTTCATCCAGCTCAATATCAAGAAAACAACCCAATCACAAAATGGGTGGAAGATCTAAATAGGCATTTCTCCAAAGAAGACGTACAGATGGCCAAGAGGCACATGAAAAGCTGCTCAACATCGCTAATTGCTAGAGAAATGCAAATCAAAACTACAATGAGGTATCACCTCATACCAGTTAGAATGGGCATCATCAGAAAATCTACAAACAGTAAATGCTGGAGAAGGTGTGGAGAAAAGGGAATGCTCTTGTGCTGTTGGTGGGAATGTAAATTGATACAGCCACTATGGAGATCAGTATGGAGGTTCCTTGCAAAACTAAAATTAGAGTTACCATATGACCCAGCAATCCCACTACTGGGCATATACCCAGAGAACACCATAATTCAAAAAGACACATGCTAATAAGCAACTGGAAAAAAAAAAAAAAAAAAAAGACACATGCACTCCAATGTTCATTGCAGCACTATTTACAATAGCCAGGACATTGAAGCAACCTAAATGTCCATCAATGGATGAATGGATAAAAAAGATGTGGTACATATATACAGTGGAATATTACTCAGCTGTAAAAAGCAACGAAACTGGGACATTTGTAGAGACATGGATGGACCTAGAGACTGTCATACAGAGTGAAGTGAGTCAGAAAGAGAAAAACAAATATCGTATATTAACACATATATGCGGAATATAGAAAAATGGTACAGATCAACCTGTTTGCAAGGCAGAAATAGAGACACAAATGTAGAGAACAAACATATGGACACCAAGCAGGGAAAGCGGGGGGGGGGTTGGGGGGGATGAATTGGGAGATTGGCATTACCATATATACATTACTAATAAGAAAAATAAAATACCAAATTGTACACTCTAAATATATGCAGTTTATTGTATGTTAACTGTATCTCAATAAAAGTTCTTAAAAAAAAAAGATTTGGATTTAATGGTGGATACATATATAAACTCTATACAAGTCAGAGCTTCCTACAGATAATTCAGAAACCACTGAAAATACCTAGGAGACTTTAAAAATAGGCTTTCTCTTATATTTGATATTTGAAAAAAAATCTATAAGAAATTTGAAAATATCTTACAGAAAAGTTGTAAGGTGTATGTAGGCCACTTAATCACTGAAGATCTTTACCCGTAGGCCTCTCGTTGAATACATTAGTCATTGATAGTCTGCCTGTTAAATGGCCCATTTGAACTCCCATGCTTTGGAGACCTTACTGTTCTTCCATAAGACAGCATTGAAAGTACCATGTTACACTTCTGTGGCATCTCTGCTAATGGCACTTTGGAATTATTTCAGTTAAGTCATTTTAGACATAACATCACTGTGGATCCAATTGTCAGGTATTGAGTTATCAGTTCTTTGAAGAAATCAATTTTAAAGAGATGCGGGAGGAAGGAATACATTTTATAAAACGTTACAATGAAGCTCATGACTGAACTTTGAATAGTAGCAGTTTTAAGTATGCTGTTAAAAATCTATGAGGGACAGTTAAGAAAATTATCAGACTGTAAGAGAACATGTAAGCTTGCCAAACAAGGATTTCAGTGTAGACTTTGTCTGTATCAAATGAAGTTAAAGGCACAAGTTATAGTTATAGTTTGAACGGAAGAGCCTGCCATTGTTGTTCCACACCTGGTTGTTGCTGTGTACATTCCTTTATCAAGTCTACATCTTCAGAAGCTTTTTGGCAGGTGTCAATATATGTTGAACACTTCTGTTTCATAGTCAAGACAGGATCAGAGGCCATGGATACTGACCACTGATTTGTCTATTTTCTTCAGTCTTTTTCCATGACTGTATCTACTGCCTCATCCTGATTTACAAGCAAAACCTAGAAAACCTACAAAAATAAATGTTTTGTGGTTTATCTAGGAATAATACAGAAAATATTGCTGTTATTTTTGGTGAAGAAAACAAATTTTGTATAGTTTACTCCAACCTAAACAAAATGTGATTTTTTTTTTTAAAAAAAAGGTCCCAACAAAACAAGAGCAGCTGAAACCAGGGCCTACCAGTGGAATGGTCAGGCTTTTCCTAGTTTCTCTCCATCTGGGGCTGAAAAGGAGGCTCCTTCGGAAGAGTAAGCCCACTAGAGTTCTTAGTCAACTTGTAAATGAATTTTTAAATAGGGGACCCTAAACTTATTGACTTGTAGAGATTCAAGTGATTAACTAGAAAATTTTAAAAGCCAAATTTATACCCCAAGCTACTGAGGTGAATCATGAGATCCCATTTAATCCTCATATCCAGAGTAAGAGGTAAGTACTATCATTCCCCATTTCACAGATAAGGAAACAAAGGCCTAGTGAAGCCCATGTGATTTATCCAAGGTTATTAAGGAAGTAAGTTGTATCCCTGGGATATTAAATCCCAGTCTAATTCTCAGTCTGTCCTCATTTCCCTGGAGCACACTGAGGTGGAAACAATGAAAGCAGTTGGTAGCATGACCATGCTGAAAAGACTGGCAACCCTTAGACATAGTTCAGGGATAAAACACCACTATTTGGCATAAAGATAGAGAAAGAAACCAACCAATCCCTAATCTCTAAATTTATATCATATGCTCACAAGCTTAAAATGTACCTGAATATGTTCAACATATATGCACCTTGAGATCCAATTTTACAAAGCACAGGAAATGCTTCATGTATTTCTATTCCCTGCAGATAGAATTAGAAGTTAAAGATATTCTTCATGAAAACAAACTGAAAACCCTGGCTTCTTCAGATTGAGAATGTAAATGAAGAAGGGAAAGTGCCGAAAAGAAAGGTGATTAAACATGGCTAAGGAATTGTTTGCCAAACTCTGAAAATTAGCACAACAGGAAACTTCTAGAAGCTTGAAGAACATAAAAAATCCTATAGATTCCACCTCCTACACTGTTGATGGGAATGTAAACTGGTGCAGGTACTATGGAAAATAACATGGAGGTTGCTCAAAAAACTAAAAATAGAGTTACCGTATGATTCAGCAATCCCACTCCTGGGCATATATCTGGACAAAACTATAATTAAAAAAGATACAGGCACCCCTATGTTCACAGCAGTACTATTTACAATAGCCAAGACATGGAAATAACCTAAGGGTCCACTGACAGGTGAATGGATAAAGAAGATGTGGTACATATATACAATGAAATATTACTCAGCTGTAAAAAATAATGAAATAATGCCACTTGCAGTAACATGGATGGCCCTAGAGACTATCATACTAAGTAAAGTCAGTCAGAAAGAGAAAGACAAATACCATATGGTATCACTTAAATGTGGAATCTAAAATATGACACAAGTGAACTTACCTACGAAACAGAAATATAGATCAATGGAACAGGACAGAAAGTCCAGAGATAAATCCACACACCTATGGCCATCTAATCTATGACAAAGGAGGCAAGAATATACAATGGAGAAAAGGCATTCTCTTCAGTAAGTGGTGCTGAGAAAACTGGACAACTACATGTAAAAGAATGAAATTAGAACACTCCCTAACACCATACACAAAATAAACTCAAAATAGATTAAAGATCTAAATGTAAGGCTGGATACTGTAAAACTCTTAGAAGAAAACATAGGCAGAACACTGACATAAAACACAGCAAGATCTTTTTTGACCCACTGCCTAGAGTAATGAAAATAAAAACAAAAATAAATAAATGGGACCTAGTTAAACCTAAAAGCTTTTGCACAGCAAAGGAAACCATAAACAAAACAAGAAGACAACCCTCAGAATGGGAGAAAATATTTGCAAACAAAGCAACTCACAAGGGATTAATCTCCAAAATATACAAACAGCTCACGCAGCTCAATATCAAAAAAACAAACAACCCAATCAAAAAAATGGGCAGAAGACCTAAATAAACATTTCTCCAAAGAAGACACACAGATGGCCAGCAAAAACATGAAAAGATGCTTAACATCACTAATTATTAGAAAAATCCAAATCAAAACTACAATAAGGTATCACCTCACACTGGTCAGAATGGCCATCATCAAAAATTCTACAAACAATAAATGCTGGCAGGAAGAAAGATGGCAGCGAAGTAGAAGGACGTGGAATGCATCCCTCTCCACAGATGCATTAGGAATACACCAAAAGACGCAATAATTCCCACAGAGAACCAGCTGAACACCACCAAATGACCTCGGACACCAGAAAGGACTGCAAAGATCCTGACATAACCAGTAGGGAGACATTTGCGACTGTTCAAAGAGGGTGAAGCAGCTGAGCTGTGGCAGACGGGAGGGAGTGAGAAACACACGGAGGGTCCGCACCACAGCTCAGCGTGCCCAGACTGAGATGTCGATTCACAGCTGAACAGGGGGTCTGGGAGTGGGAGCGTGGGAACCGGAGAGCTGGCTCAGGTGAGAAACATTGTTGGCGGTGGGGAGAGGGACCAAGGGGACAGGAGGGAAGAGGTCCGCAGAGAGGAATGTCTACCGCAGAGAGCCGCGAGAACATAGTGGCAGCTGGATACTGCTGATTCACAAGCCGTGGGGAGGAGCCGCGGGCGTAGCCTCTCTCTTGGCGCCTGCAACGGACAGAGGAAGGGCCCCTGTGGGCCAAGCTAATGCACTCAGGGATAACAAAGGCCCCTGGGCAAGGCTGGCTTAGAGTGCCTGCAGCCAAGAGCCAAAAGCCCGCAGAGTGGCCCAGCTCTGGAGACATTCTGTTTACACCTGAGCCACTGGCGTCCCTCTGCAACAGGCACCACCATGCCTGACTGAACCACTGTGTCCCAGACAGGGCGCCACTGCTCACTCACTCCCAGGGAAAGGAACCACTATTGTACCCTCTCTCTCCCCACACACCAATGCTTACAGACGAACAATAAAGGAAGCTCTGCTGGTCGCAGAAGAATACAAAAAACCCAAGGCAGGTAGAAGGACACTTATAGCTGAGACCCCAAGGAAACAGAAATATTAGTATTGATTCTATTGAACTGGTCCATTCTGGGTCAGTTCCAGTTTTGTTTTTGTTTTTTTTTTTTATTAATTACAAACTTAGTCCTAAGGGATCTACAAGCTTTACAATATATATTTTTATTCTATTTTTATTTTTAACCATTTTTATATATTTCTATTCCTAGCTAAGTCTTTTATAGTGCTGACTGTATCTCTCCTACCTTCTTTTCATCTCTATGTTTTATACATTTCTCTTTCTTTCTTTTTATTTTCATATTTCCAGTCATACTACGCTCTTCTGTTGCCCTGTCTTCTATCCTTTTTTAGTTTACTTTATCTTAATATACTCACAAGCAATATTATCAGTCTGCTCTGTCTCCTTGCTTTATTCTCCAGATGACACACTGCTTTGGTATTTATTATTAGGTTTTTGTCTTTATCTTAGTTCTAAATGTAATTGTCTGATTTCATTCTGAGAATCTTCAGTCTGTCTGGTGGTACTCTAGCTCTTTATTATATTTCATCCCAGCTTTCAGTATCTCCCTGGATTTGTGTTTGTGTGTGTGTGGTGTTATTTGTTTGTTTGTTTGTTTGTTTTCGCTTTTGTTTCTGTTTTGTTCTGTTTTGGTTTTGAATTTCTGTTGGTTTTCTCTTTGAATGTCTGAGAGCATACTGGGGGTCTTCTGTCAGGTCTTTCTAGTGCCTTATGTTCTATTGGATTCAGTATTTGTGTGTCTCATACATGTATGTGTTTCCTTGACTTAGTATTTGTTTGACTCAACACTCTGCCATTAGTCTGGGGCTTGGACAGTCTTCTTTAAACCCCTTTATTGCCGGGACAAGCAACCTCTGAAGTTTGTACTACCATGAGAAAACAAAGAAACACCCTGCAGGCAAAGGAGCAGGAAAAAAACCCACAAGACCAAATAAATGAAGAGGAAACAGGAAAAATGCCTGAAAAAGAATTCAGAGTAATGATAGTAAAAATGATACAAAATCTCGATAACTAAACACAGAAAATACAAGAAACAGTTAATGAGGACTCAGAAGAACTAAAGAACAAACAAACAGCAATGGACAACAAAATAACTGAAATTAAAAATACTCTAGGCTTCCTGGGTGGCGCAGTGGTTGAGAGTCCTCCTGCCAATGCAGGGGACACGGGTTTGATCCCTCCTTCAGGAAGGAAGAACCCACATGACGTGGAGCAGCTAAGCCCGTGGGCCACAGTTATTGGGCCTGCACTTTAGAGCCCGTGAGTCACAACTAATGGGCCCATGTGCTGCAGCTACTGAAGCCCACGTGCCTGGAGCCCGTGCTCTGCAACGGGAGAGGCCACGGCAATGAGGAGCCTGCGCACCACAATGAAGAGTAGCCCCCACTCACCGCAACTAAAAGGAAAGCCCGTGCATAGCAAAATAAATAAATAAATAAGACCCAACACAGGCAATAAAATAAATAAATAAATTTATTAAAAAAAAAAAAAAACTCTAGCCCACCCGGCCCAACCCACCATCAGTCCCTCCCATCAGGAAGCACCCACAAGCCTGCGAGACAGCTTCCTCCACAAGAGGGCAGACAGCAGAATCAAGCAGTATCAGCAGTATTTCATCTTGTGGAACTGAAAACCACAGGCACAGAAAGACAGAGAAAATGAAAAGGCAAAAGACTTTATACCAGATGAAGGGACAAGATAAAACACCAGAAAAACAACTAAATGAAGAGGAGATAAGCACCCTTCCAGAAAAAGAATTCAGAATAATGATACTGAAGATGATCCAGGACTTTGAAAAGAGACTGGATGCAAAGATCGAAAAGTTGCAAGAAAAGTTTAACAAAGACCTAGAAGAATTAAAGAACAAACAAACAGAGATATGCAACACAATAACAGAAATGAACAATACACTAGAAGGAACTGAACCCATAACAGATTAACTGAGGCAGAAGAATGGATAAGTGACCTGGAAGACAGAATGTTGATCATCACTGATGCGGAAAAGAATAAAGAAAAAAGAATGAAAAGAACTGAAGACAGCCTAAGAGACCTCTGGGACAATGTTAAACGCACCAACATTCACATTATAGGGGTCCCAGAAGAAGAAGAGAGAGAAAGGACCTGAGAAAATACTGGAAGAGATTATAGTTGAAAACTTCCCTAACATGGGAAAGGAAATAGCTACCCAAGTCCAGGAAGCGCAGAGAGTCCCAGGCAGGATAAACCCAAGGAGACACATGCCAAGATACATAGCAGTCACATTCACAAAAATTAAAGACAGAGAAAAGTTATTAAAAGCAACAGGGGAAAAATGACAAATAACATACACGGGAACTCCCATCAGGTTAACAGCTGATTTCTCAGCAGAAACTCTGCAAGCCAGAAGGGACTGCCATGATATATTTCAAGTGATGGAAGGGAAGAACCTACAACCAAGAATACTCTACCCAGCAAGGATCTCATTCAGATTCGATGGAGAAATCAAAAGCTTTACAGACAAGCAACAGCTAAGAGAATTCAGCACAACCAAACCAGCCCTACAATAAATGCTAAAGGAACTTCTCTAAGCAGAAACATAAGAGAAGAAAAGGACCTACAAAAACAAACCCAAAACAATTAAGAAAATGGTAATAGGAAAATACATATCAATAATTACCTTGAATGTAAATGGACTAAATGCACCAACCAAAAGACACAGACTGGCTGAATGGATACAAAAACAAGAACCATATATATGCTGCCTACAAGAGACTCACTTCAGACCTAAGGACACATACAGACTGAAAGTGAGGGGATGGAAAAAGACATTCAATGCAAATAGAAATCAAAAGAAAGCTGGAGTAGCGATACTCATATCAGATAAAATAGACTTTAAAATAAAAAATGTTGCAAGAGACAAGAAAGGACACTACATAATGGTCAAGGGATCAATCCAAGAAGAGGAGATAACAATTATAAATATATACGCACCCAATATAGGAGCACCTCAATACATAAGGCAAACACTAACAACTATAAAAGAGGAAATTGACAGTAACACAATAATAGTGGGGGACTTTAACACCCCACTTACACCAGATCATCCAGACAAAAAATTAATAAGGAAACATAAGCTTTAAATGACACTATAAATCAGCTGGATTTAATAGATAGCTATAGGACATTACATCCAAAAACAGCAGATTACACATTCTTCTCAAGTGCACATGGAACATTCTCCAGGATAGATCACATTTTGGGTCATAAATCAAGCCTTGGTAAATTCAAGAAAATTGAAATTGTATCAAGCATCTTTTCTGACCACAATGCTATGAGATTAGAAATCAATTACAGAAAAAAAAATGTGAAAAACACAAACACATGGAGGCTAAACAATACACTACTAAATAACCAACAGATCACTGAAGAAATCAAAGAGGAAATCAAAAAATACCTAGAGACAAATGACAATGAAAACACAATGATACAAAACCTATGGGATGCAGCAAAGGCAGTTCTAAGAGGGAAGTTTACAGTAATACAATCCTACCTCAAGAAACAAGAAAAATCCCAAATAAACAATCTAACCTTAAACCTAAAGAAACTAGAGAAAGAAGAGCAAACAACACCCAAAGTTAGTAGACAAAGAGAAATCATAAAGATCAGAGCAGAAATAAATGAAATAGAAACAAAGAAAACAATAGCAAAAATCAATAAAACTAAAAGCTGGTTCTTTGAGAAGATAAATAAAATTGATAAACCTCTAGCAAGACTCATCAAGCAAAAGAGGGACAGGAATCAAATCAATAAAATTAGAAATGAAACAGGAGAAGTTACAACAGATATTGCAGAAATAAAAAGCACCATAAGAGATTACTACAAGCAACTATATGCCAATAAAATGGAAAACCTGCATGAAATGGACAGATTCTTAGAAAGGTATAATCTTCCAAGACTGAATCAGGAAGAAATAGAAAATATGAACAGACCACTCACAAGTAATGAAATTGAAACTGTGATTAAAAATCTCTCAACAAACAAAAGTCCAGGACCAGATGGATTCACAGGTGAATTTTATCAAACATTTAGAGAAGAGGTAACACCCATCCTTCTCAAACTCTTCCAAGACATTGCAGAGGAAGGAACACTCCCAAACTCATCTTATGAGGCCACCATCACCCTGATACCAAAACCAGGCAAAAATGTCACAAAAAAAGAAAATTACAGACCAATATCACTGATGAACATAGATGCAAAAATCCTCAACAAAATACTAGCCAACAGAATCCAATAACACATTAAAAAATCATACACCATGATCAAGTGGGGTTTATCCCTGGGATGCAAGGATTCTTCAATATACACAGATCAATCAACGTAATACATCATATCAACAAATTGAAGGATAAAAACCATATGATCATCTCAATAGATGCAGAAAAAGCTTTTGACAAAGTTCAACATCCATTTATGATAAAAACTATCCAGAAAATGGGCATAGGAGGAAATTACCTCAACATAATAAAAGCCATACATGAGAAACCCAAAGCCAACATCATTCTAAATGGGGAAAAATTAAAAGAATTCCCTCTAAGAACAGGAACAAGACAAGGGTGTCCACTCTCACCATTATTATTCAACATAGTTTTGGAAGTTGTAGCCACAGCAGTCAGAGAAGAAAATGAAATAAAAGGAATACAAATTGGAAAAGAAGTAAAATTGTCACTCTTTGCAGATGACATGATATTATACCTAGAAAACCCTAAAGACTCTACCAGAAAACTGCTAGCACTAATTGATGAATTTAGTAAAGTAGCAGGATACAAAATTAATGCACAGAAATCTCTTGCATTCCTATACACTAACAATGAAAGAGCAGAAAGAGAAATGAAGGAAACTCTCCCATTTACCATTGCAACAAAAAGAATAAAATACCTAGGAATAAATGTGCCTAATGAGGCAAAAGATCTGTATGCAGAAAACTTTAAGACACTGATGAAAGAAATCAAAGACAATACAAACAGATAGAGGGACATACCTTGTTCTTGGATTGGAAGAAGCAACGTAGTGAAAATGACTGTACTACCCAAAGCAATTTACAGATTCAACACAATCCCTATCAAATTACCAATGGCATTTTTCACAGAACTAGAACAAGAAATCTTACAATTTGTATGGAAACACTAAAGACCCTGATTAGGCAAAGCAATCTTGAGAAGGAAAGACAGAGTTGGTGGAATTAGGCTTCCTGACTTCAAACTATATTATAAGGCCACAGTGATCAAGACAGTATGGTACTGGCACAAAAACAGAAAGGAAGATCAATGGAACAGAATAGAGAACACAGAGGTAAGCCCAAACACATATGGGCACCTTATCTTTGACAAAGGAGCCAAGAATATACAATGGAAAAAAGACAGCCTCTTCAATAAGTGGTGCTGGGAAAATTGGACAGCAACATGTAAAAGAATGAAATTAGAACACTTCCTAACACCATACACAAAAATAAACTCCAAATGGATTAAAGACCTACATGTAAGGCCAGACACTATCAAACTCCTAGAGGAAAACATAGGCAGAACACTCTATGACATACATCAAAGCAAGATTCTTTTTGACCCACCTCCTAGAATCATGGAAATAAAATCAAGAATAAACAAATGGGACCTAATGAAACTTAAAAGCTTTTGCACAGTGAAAGAAACCATAAACAAGACTAAAAGGCAACCCTCAGAATGGGAGAAAATACTTGCCAATGAAGCAACGGACAAAGGATTAATCTCCAAAATATATAAGCAGCTCATGCAGCTTAATACCAAAACAGCAAATAACCCAATCCACAAATGGGCGGAAGACCTAAATAGACATTTCTCCAAAGAAGACATACAGATGGCCAACAAACCCATGAAAAGATGCTCAACATCACTAATCATCAGAGAAATGCAAGTTAAAGTCACAATGAGGTATCACCTCACACCAATCAGAATGGCCATCATCAAAACATCTAGAAACAACAAATGTTGGAGAGGGTGTGGAGGAAAGGGAACTCTCCTGCACTGTTGGTGGGAATGTAAGTTGGTACAGCCACTATGAAAAACAGTTTGGAGGTTCCTTAAAAAACTAAAAATAGAACTACCATATGATCCAGTAATCCCACTCCTGGGCATATACCCAGAGAAAACCATAATCCAAAAAGAAACATGTACCATAATGTTCATTGCAGCACTATTTACAATAGCCAGGACATGGAAGCAACCTCAATGCCCATCAACAAATGAACGGATAAAGAAGATGTGGCATTTATATACAATGGAATATTATTCAGCTATAAAAAGGAATGAAATTGAGCTATATGTAATGAGGTGGATAGACCCAGAGTCTGTCATACAGAGTGAAGTAAGCCAGAAAAAGAAAAACAAATATTGTATGCTAACTCATATATACAGAATCTAAAAAAAAAAAAAAAAAAATGGTACTGATGAACCCAGTGACAAGACAAGAATAAGGATGCAGATGCAGAGAATGGACTGGAGGACACGAGGGTGGGGGGGTGGGGGGCGAAGCTGAAGCTGAGACGAAGTGAGAGAGTAGCATAGACATACATATACTACCAACTGTAAAATAGATAGCTAGTGGGAAGTTGCTGTATACCAAAGGGAGATCAACTCGATGATGGATGATGCCTTAGAGGGCTGGGATGGGGAGGGTTGGGGGGAGTCACGGGAGGGAGTGAATATGGGAATATATGTATAAATACAGCTGACTGACTTTGGTGTACCTCAAACACTGGTACAAGAATGTAAAGCAATTATATTCCAATAAAGAGCCTAAAAAAATAAAATAAAATAAAATTACTTCAAATTAAAAAAAAAAATATATATATATATACATTCTGTTATATACATATAACTGAATCACTTTGCTGTACACCAGAAACCAACACAACATTTAAATCAACTATATTTTAATAAAATCAATTTTGGGGACTTCCCTGGTGGCCCAGTGGTTAAGCCTCCATGCTTCCACTGCAGGGGGTGTGGGTTTCATCCCTGGTTGGGGAACTAAGAACCCACATGCCACGTGCAGTGCAGCCAAAAAATAAAATAAAAGCTTTTTAAAATCCTATAAGGGGACTGCCCTGGTGGTGCAGTGGTTAAGAATCTGCCTGCCAATGTAGCAGACATGGGTCTGAGCCCTGGTCCAGGAACATCCCACATGCCACAGAACAACTAAGCCCGTGCACCTCAACTACTGAGCCTGCTCTCTACAGCCCATAAGCCAAAACTACTGAGCCCGAGTGCCACAACTACTGAAGCCTGCGTGCCTAGAGCCTGTGCTCCACAATAAGAGAAGCCACTGCAATGAGAAGTCTACGCACCACAATGAAGAGTAGCCCCAACTCGCCACAACTAGAGAAAGCCCGCTCGCAGCAATGAAGACCCAATGCAACCAAAAATAAATAAATAAATACATTTATTTTTAAAAAAATAAAATAAAATCCTATAGGGAGTTCCCTGGTAGCCTAGTGGCTAGGATTCCAGGCCCTGGTTCAATCCCTGGTTGGGGAATTGAGATTCCCAGAAGCCGCGGTGCGGCACCACTAAAGAAAAAAAGGAAGAAAGAAAGGAAGGAAGGAAGGAAGAAAGGACAGACAGACAGGAAGACAGACAGACTACAGGCTCCAAAAGAGTTTAGGTAAACTCATGAGAGCTAGATCCAAAACAAAAGAAAATTATTTATTTAATCCAAATTATTTGTTTAATCCATAATTAAAATAAATTGTTGGTAAGGAAATAGACTGTTGCATGACACATGATAAAAAGCCTAATTCTATGTTTTAAAAAGATCAAACCTCGAGAAGTCCCTGGCAGTCCAGTGGTTCAGATTCTGTACTCTCACTGTCAAGGGCCCGGGTTCAATCCCTGGTTCGGGAACTAAGATCCTACAAGCCACTGGATGCAGCCAAAACAAAAACAAAAAAACCAAACCTTAAAAATAAAAATACTATCACCTCGTGTCATGTGCGTGAGCACCGTAGGACCAGGGATGCACCAGCTGTCGGGTGGGCGGGGAAGAGGCCGAGGCCACAGCTTGAGGGAGGCCCCAGCCCTTCTGCACCTGTGTCTGGTTGAGCCTGTGTGAGATGAAGAGACAACCTTCCCAGCAGCCCAGATAATCAAGAGCTTGGGCTGGGCCTTGGAGCACACATAGAGATAATGAGGAGCCAGACGGAAAGCACAGACTATGGCACTGAAACGAATTAATAAGGAACTTAGTGATTTGGCCCATGACCCTCCAGCACAATGTTCTGCAGGTCCAGTTGAGGATGATATGTTTCATTGGCAAGTCACAATTATGGGACCTAATGATAGCCCATATCAAGCAGTATCTTCTTTTTGACAATTCATTTTCCTACAGACTACCCCTTCAAACCACCTACGCTTGCATTTACCATAAGAATTTATCATCCAAATATCAACAGGAATGGCTGCATTTGTCTCAATATTCTAAGATCACGGTGGTCACCTGCTTAACTGTTTCTAAAGTTCTTTTATCCATTTGTTCACTGCTGTGTGATCCAAACCCAGATGACCCCCTAGTGCCAGAGATTGCACGGATCTATAAGACAGAGATAAGTACAACAGAATATCTCAGGAAAGGACTCAGAAGTATGCCATGTGATGCTGCCTTCAGGTCAGAATAATCCACATTATAGGTGAAATAAACTTTTTTTTAATTTATTTATTGGCTGTGTTGGGTCTTCATTACTGAGTGCGGGCTTTCTCTAGTTGCGGCAAGCGGGGGCTACTCTTCGTTGCAGTGCACAGGCTTCTCAGGGCGGTGGCTTCTCTTATTGTGGAGCACCGGCTCTAGGCTTGCGGGCTTCAGTAGTTGTAGCTCACGGGCTCTAGAGCACAGGCTCAGTAGTTGTGGTGCACGGGCTTAGTTGCTCTGCAGCATGTGGGATCTTCCCAGACCAGGGATCGAACCCGTGTCCCCTGCATTGGCAGGCAGATTCTTAACCACTGTGCCACCAGGGAAGTCCATGGAATAAACTTTAAATTACTATTCCTTTTTTGATTTTCTTATCCGGCTGCTCCCCTATCAGACCTTGTCTTTTTAAATTTTATTTTTTGTTTCCCTCCCTCCATTCATTCACATGATCATCTGAGAAGACTTGAGTTCTTCCAGCTTTGGACCAGAACTGCTTTTAGAAACTGTAAAGTAGTTACAAGAGAACAGTGGCCAAGATTCAGAATTTTTTTTTTAAATGGGGCATGTGTATTACATGGCCAAAGTCTTCACTCTTAACCTGTTATGAGTCTAAAACCATTCCTCACAGCTCTCACATGCTGAAGAATCACCTGGGGGGGGGGGGGCGGAGATGGGTGCTGAGTTGTCACATCAAAGGAAGCGGCATTATTCTAGCAGCATCCATTCTTGTTTAAGCCTTCCCCTTTTAAAGAGTTGAAGTTACATGATATACTTTATGCTCATAACTGATGTGGCTGGAAAACTGGTATTGAATTGGTAGCATTACAGAACAGAAAGTGTGATGTATTTTATGCATGTCAATAAAGGAATGACCTGTGCTTGTCCTACAGAGAATGGAAACTGGAAGTCAAACACCCTTTGTATTCCAAAATGGGGCCTCAAACATCTTATAATTTTCATTTAGATTGTTAGGAGGCTTGAAGCTATTAGTTGATCTATCTTCCAATAATATACTATTTAACATAGCTCTGAATAAATGATGCGAGTTGTCAGTGGATGAGAGATCAACTAATACCTCTTTAGTAACCGATTTATTTTTCTTCAATAAAGTTGTGCAAAACAATGAAAAAAAAATACTATCACCTCACAGGAAAAAAGAACCCAATACTTGAACAGAAAATTCACAAAACAGTTAACAAGCATAGTAATCAACATCACTAATAGTTTTTTAAGTACATTAAGATAACACATCCTTATTTCCTATAAATAGGAACAGCACAATTTTAAGGTGAATATCCCTTATTAGTAAATAAGAATTGAGTGAAAGAGTCAATCTCATATGCTGCAGGTAGAAGTGACAATTCACACAACCTTTCTGGAAAGAGTCTGCCAATATGCATTCATAGCCTTGTCACTACAAGTCTAAGAAACTATCATAATAAGTAAGCTGCAATACTTGCAAAAATTTATTATTATTATAAATGCTCCTGTTTATAACAGCACTGTTATTTATAAATACATTCTTATTTATAATAGCATTATTATTTATAAAAGCAGAAAACTGGGAACAACTTAAATGCCCAAATTGAGTCTATGTTTAAGTAAATTACAGTACCATGAGATATGATGGAGTTCTTTGAAATGTAAACATTTTAACAGTGAGAAATGGTTACGTTAGAAGGTTAAGCAAAAGAAATCAAGATCAAATGGCATAGAGAGAATGCTCCCAGCCATGTTAAAATAGCACACAGACACCAAATCTAAAGGCTCTAAACTCTTCATAGTGATTGCTTCTATATGTAGGACTACGGATGATTTTTTTTGTCTTCTTTATATTTTTTGTACTATCTGACATCTTTAAAATGGCTATAAATTACTATTTTTATAATCAAGGAAAGGAGAACTGAAGAAAAAGGAGTAAAGATAGAGTAAGTTGTGGTTATTTCAAGCAGCTCCCTAGAAGTTGGTAACAACCTGACGACTCCATGAGGAACCAGGCTGTTGAGATGACTCAACCATTGTCTTTGTTCATAGGTTTTTATAAGAAAGCCTAACAAATACCAAAGCTTCCTGGTAAGAGATACCTGCAGAAAATGGAATGCATGAGTGTGGGAAGGACTGACGGGCCGAGTAGGACCTAGAGAAGGGTGGTAATGAGCTCGCAAAAGTGTTAGCCCTAAACAGCACCTGCTCCACCTTCAGGATAAAATAACCAGGAGGGAAAATGAAGCAGCTCATCAACAAAACCAACTGGAAAGACCTGTTTACCTTGCACTGGCGTCTTGCTATTTATAACAGTACTCATGGTCCTCTTCCCAAGAACGTTTCGGGCCTCAGCTCATCAGATCAGATAGTTAAGATTACAGCCATAAATTCTCATGTTGTCTAAATCCTAGACTTATGAGAAGAACATCCACAAATTATAACAAGTGTGATCAATGGGGTTTGTCAGCCATGAAAGCAAATGACTGATTCTGGTTTTCTATGATAATGACACTAACAACTACCATTTATTGAGTTCTTCCTAAAAATGCCAGGCCCTGTGATAGGTCCCTTACCTACGAAGGGTAACAGAATCTGCCACCCCAAAATATGCCACTTTGGCATAAGGATTATTTTGAGCAGAAGGCAATTAAGAAGAAGCAGATACGAGAAGAGTTCCTTACCCGCCCCCATTTGCCTAAAAGCAGGACATAAAATTGGAAAAGCGTCTCCTCTCCCCTCTCTACCAGGAGGGACGGCCGTTAATCACTGAAGACAACTCTAGACCCTTACCAGCCCAGAGGAGCCTACCTAACAAAACTCAGCTACCATTGGTTTCCCCATATATTTGCCTTCTCGCCCCTAGAAACTCAGTCATTTTCCTTTGTCTTGTCACATCTGTAAAACTGTATTGTTCTTTTAAGATGATATACAAGGTGACGTTCTAACCACCTCTTTGAGTCACTCTTTTCTGAGTGCTCCCACGTGCATGTGCGACACATATGTTAATACACTTGTTTTTCTCTTTTTAATCTGTCTTTAGTCTAATTTACAAGGTCCCAGCTGAAGAACCCAATACGGCGAGAGAAAAAGATTTTTTTCTCCCCTATACATATTTAATCCTTCCAACAACCCTGTCGTGCAGGTACCATCATTACCCTCATTTACCTGTGAATGCTGAGAGGCTTATAGAGGTTAAACAACCTGCCACGGGCCAAGCTAGTAAATGACAAGGCAAGATGATGGGAATCGACTCCAGGGTCCAAACTGTATATGAAAAATAAATAAAATAATAAAAGTTCATGACTTTCCCTTGTATAAAATATTATT
The DNA here is from genome assembly GCF_030028045.1 of Hippopotamus amphibius kiboko. Lineage (NCBI taxonomy): Eukaryota > Metazoa > Chordata > Mammalia > Artiodactyla > Hippopotamidae > Hippopotamus > Hippopotamus amphibius. Next base: position 56,940,418 of record NC_080188.1, read on the forward strand.
CTTGCTACTCAAACTAAATATTATATCCTGGTCACTATTATTCACCTTCATAAACCCTTAACTCATGTGCCTTATCAGGTGCTGAATATGGTGCACAGTAAACACGTGTTAACTGACATTATGAAAGAGTAATATCCATGCTGAAAAGGTAATATGGTAATTTACATGTCTGAATAACTCTTTTATTTTTAAGTAATTACCTGACTCAAACATTCATGATCTTAAGCACAAAGGGTATTTCCCAGCACTCACTGTAGGTTATAAGCTACTTTATAGTAGCCTCCCTAAAAAATTACATAAACAAAGTAGATCCTTGACCTCAATAATCAATCAAACACGGGTGGCACCAGGGAAGGCAGACATTTTAGTCATGATGAAAGTGGCCATTTATCCCTTCCTTATAGACTTTCAACAGAGGTTAAACCCTAAAGCTATGGCTATTTTTTCTCTACCCTCAATTGCTAGTCCAGGAGGTCACGTACCTAGTACAGCAGCCAAAATTAATCAAAATAAAGAGTGCTGCTGAGCTCAAGAACTTCATAGGAAAACCAGGGATCAATCTCAAGCATCTGGTACAAATTTCTAGGTTTTTGATCTGACCATTTCTAGCTACTATGCCTGGGACATTTAAGTGCCCAATAAATATCAGCTATTGTGTTATTATTAGCTACCATTATTAACATCTGTTACATCTAACTCAGAAAGACAACAATGTCAGTATCAAAAATAATAAAGAAATTCTTCTTTGCTCCTGCCTCCAATTTTCTGATTTGCTTTTCAAAGACTTTTGATAGTAAAAATTTAGTAATTTCTTTCAAATACTAAAGAGTCATGCAATTTCATGATGAAAGGAGACCACCATTACGATGAAACAACCCTCCTCTTCTCTTGAAGGAAATAAAGTTAGCTACTTCCACTATGCATGCAAAGTAATCTTGATATGGTTAAACTGCAGTGCTCAAGTTCTGACAGTCACTCTCACGGGAACGCCCAAGGTTTGATGCAACAGAGCTCCCGGGGAAGGAGGTGCGCACGTAATGAAGCCCAGGAAATGTTTGGTCATATTCAATTCAGGTTATTCTTTTCTTAGCTGCTCTACATAGGTGCAGAGAGCAAGAAACGAAGTTCCAACATGAAATATGCATTTGGTGAGCAACCTCTAAAACAACGAGAGAGAGAGTTTGTTTTTCGGCACTTGGAGGAAATTGATTTGATGTAGGGAAAATGGCACCTACAACTGCAGTGCATGAGGGGGGTTACAGCTACATTCCAATACTGTGAAAGCATCAAAGTGAAAAACAGTCTTTAGAGTTGAGGTCGATGATTTGAAGAGAAAGAGCGGGACTGAAACTAAAAGGAGCACATGAATGGAGGGTAGCAGCCTATTAGCAGAAAATTCCAAAATAAACTGAGATGCCTGGTACACTGGCAACTTCTTCCTTCTCTAGGGATCAATTAAGATCAATAGGTTATGCCCATAATTATAAATAAAGTAAGCCAAGGTCACTAGGTTCTTTTCATAGGTTATATCTGTTCTGAGGGACAATGAAAACATCTCTAAGCCTCCCTGTCAATGCCTCTATTGTCTTGGTTTCTACCTCTTTAACTTCCAAATGAAGCAAAAGAAAATTGTAATTGGATTTCACCTTGGCCTCCATAATGGTGGATTGGTGGCTCAGTGAAGACTGGAGAGATTCAGCAACTCCTCTGCTATCTGCCCCCAAATATCAAGGAAGGAATGACAGCTTTGTGACTCAAGACAATCTATATTCAAGAATAAAAATGGTCTTGTATGCAACTATCCTGTTCTCTCATCCAGACTAAAGACAAGGACTGTGTATCACCCTGAAATCCTGGACTTGGAGCTGATGCAGTAGCTGGATATGATTTTGAGGAATAAGTGAGTGGCTTTATACATGGAAAGAAGGATGTGAATGAATGTGAGTAGTCAGAAAGGTACTGGAGACATCTACTCACTGCTGCCCAGCATTCATTCTCCTCCTGCCATGGTAAAATAGCGTGGCCTTTCTTTGGGGGAAAAACCCCACCTCGTGATTCTCAGCCATACAGTTTGACCCAAGCTTCTGTTTCAGCAGTGTATCCCAAGTAGCTTAAACCAATCAGCTAAATCAAGGTTTCAGCCTTGGAACTATTGACATTTGGGACTCTATGTTGTAAGGGGGATGTCCTGTGTATTGTAGAATATTTAGCAGCATCGCTGAACTCTACGTACCCACTAGATGCCTTTATGATACTCTACGGTTAAGATAACCAAAAATATCTGGAGGCACTGCCAAATGTCCCCTAAGGGGGGGAGGGAGGAGGAAAAAAAAATCACCCCTCATAGGGAACCACTGAGCTAAACTCACCCCTCATTTTACTAGTCAGGGTTCTTGATTTCAAAAAATTAATAATAGGTATACCTTATTTAGTACTTATTATACATGAGAAATTACTCAAATAATCCTCAACAGCTCCATGAAATAGTGTACTAGTCAGGGTAAAGACGAGATTTATATAACAAAGATATCCCAAAATGCAATGGCTTAGAAAACAAAGACATTTCTCTCATATTCAATGGTCTTGATGTGAGCACAGGTTGGTGGAATTCTACAGTCATTTAAGGACCCAAGCCCCTTTCGTTTTGTTGTCTATTTGGTCTACATTATCATTGTCTAAACAGCCAAAACTGGATGACTACCACATCAGGGTTCAACCCACCAAGAAAGGGAAAAGGTAATGGAGGAAGTATACACAATGCCTTTCAAGGTTCAGATTTGGAAGTGGTACACGTTACTGTCACACATTCCATTGGCAAGAACTTAGCTGCATCCCTATACTTAATTATAAGTCAACCAGCAAATACAGCCTACTGCACAGTCATGTGCTCAGCTACAACACAACTATGAACTGAATGTCTGTGCCCCCAAAATTCATTTTGAGGCCTGAATCCCCACTGCAATAGTATTTGGATGTAGGCCTTTGGGAGGTATTTAGGTCATGATGGTAGAGCCTTCATGAATAGGATTAGTGCCCTTATGAGACACAGGAGAGATGATTTCTTTCTCTGTCATGTGAGGACAGAGCAAAAGGTGACCATCTGTAAATCAGGAATTGGGCACTCACTAAGAATCAGACAATGCTGGCACCCTGATCTTGGACTTCTAGTCTCCAGAACTGTGAGAAATAAACGTTTGTTGTTTAAGCCCCTTAGTCTTTGATATTCTGTTATAGCAGCTTGAACTGACTTAAAAAAATACCATAGCTTTGAAAGAAGGGGAAATAATTTTGGTAGAAAACTAGCAGTCTCTACATATTACCATGTTACAAATGAGGAAAGCAAGGTACAGAGCTAAATTAACTTGCCCAATACCATATGGCTGGCAAGTGGGACTGGAACACAAGCAGCTAATTCCAGAGCCCATGATTGTAAACACTATATCACTGCTTTTCAAATCTCTGAATGATAACCTAAAATAAGAAAAGCATTTTACTTAGCAACTTAGCACACGTGTGTATCTGTACATGTTCACACGTGTGTATGTTTCATGAAACAATCCCTACCCTTACCACAGTCAATGAATACTAGTATTTCTATTCTATTCTATGCTATTTCATTTTTTTAAATATTGGTCACACCCACTAAATTGATCTCATAGCCCTCCAATGTATTGTAATTAACAGCATGAAAACAGTGCGCTACACTCAATTCTAGCCAGAGAACTGGAATTTGTTGGAAGGCTACTGGAGAGCTCACAGTATTAACTGTATGATAAGAAGGCTAGGACTTCCCTGGTGGCGCAGTAGTTAAGAATCTACCTGCCAATGCAGGGGACATGGGTTTGAGCCCCAGTCCAGGAAGATCCCACATGCTTCAGAGCAACTAAGCCCGTGAGCCACACCTACTGAGCCTGCGTTCCGCAACTACTGAAGCCCGCACGCCTAGAGTTTTCTCCACAACAAGAGAAGCCACTGCAATGAGAAGCCTGAGCACCTCAGTGAAGAGTAGCCCCTGCTCACCACAACTAGAGAAAGCCCACACACAGCAACAGAGACCCAACACAGTAAATAAATAAATAAATAAATAAATAAATAAATAAATAAATGAATGAATGAATAAATAAATAAATGCATTAAAAAAAAAAAAAAGGCTAGAGAATAAGGTTCAGAAAACAGGTAGGTCCAGGGACTTCAGGAAACCCAGAATCACAGCTAAAATCTTATCATGGGAAGGGTCTGTTAAGATGCACCTGACACCATTGTTCATGTTACTTCCACCTCTGCCTCTGGACACTGGATGCCATGACACCATCACTAAAATCAATGCCAAACCAGCTTGGCTTCTGTGTCTCTCTCACTCCAGATTCAATGTCCCAGGAGGAAGCATCCAGTTGGCATATTTTGGCCACATGCTTATGTCCAGACTCTTGGGATCAGGCAGAGCAAGAATCTGACTTTTCAGCTCACAAAACCACAGAAATGATTCTGTGGCAGCCCAAAAATGAACAAACAAAAAGGTAAATGCCCAATATACTCACAAACCACTATAAGAAGCATATAATGGCCAGATGGAGAGCGATTTGGCATTATTTTGTAGAACTAAAATATGTACCCTATGACGCAGAAATTCCATTTCTAGGCACAGAGTCTAGATTGAAATTCCCACACAATGTGCGTATAGAGACATGTTTAAGTATGCTCACTGAAGCATTATCTACAATAATGAAAACTGGAAACAAGCTAAAGGTTTATCATTTTAAAAATGGACAAGACTGGGTCTTGTTCATCTTTAAATCCTGGCATCAAGCACTGCTGCCAGATTATCAGAATCAAATAAACACTTGTTGAAATGAACAACAAATGAATGAACTGCCAATCAGAAATTATCCAGTGAGTGATATGCAGGGCTGGACCAAAATATTCAGTAAACCCTTAGAAGAAAGCATCATGTGGTATAAAAAATGTGGGTTTTCATTTAAGAAAAAGCTTGGTATAACACCAAGTTCTGGCTGTGCAACCCAGGGCAAGTTACTTAACCCCTGGGTCTTAATTTCCTTGTCTATAAATGAGAAGATTAATGGGATAAGGGATCCCAGATATGTAGTGCAGGGCTTCCCAACCATTGGGTGCAATGCTACACTGTGACTAAATGATGGGCATGGAAGGAAGTGATCCCTCAGCCTTTGGGTTGCCTAAAAGTCCCCCGGGCTGGTCACCTCTGGCCTTGAGCATCTTCACTCATCTTTTACTCCAGTATAAAATATTACAATTTCCTACATGTGCCATGACAGGTAAACTGTTCAGAAGCACTAGCACCTTGCAGGCCCTAGCACACAGAAAATACTTGGTGAATGTTGGTTCCCACTACTTACTGATGGAATGTGAGGCTCTCTCAGGATTTATTATCTACCAGGGTCATATGAGATCTAAAACGATGTGACTCTTGCCAGATCTCTTGGAAGTGGCTCTCTTAAAAGTCACCAAGGATTTAGGAATGGCCTCAACATGTTTTTCATACAGAAGACCACCTGGCAACTGTCCAAATGTATACAGAACAAAAGTCACGGGGTCTAGAGTGAGCCAAATGAGGGAAAGAAATGTCCTTCAATCTTACCTCCTAAACTTCATCTTGGCTCAGACCATCTTTTTTCCTATTCTATCTCAAGAAGATCATATCTGTCTTGTATGTTATCATGCATAAAGGTGCTGAAAAGGAACACTTTTTTTTTTTTTTAATATTTATTTATTTATTTTATTTATTTATTGGCTGCGTTGGGTCTTTGTTGCTGCACACGGGCTTTCTCTAGTTGTGGTAAGCGGGGGCTACTCTTCATTGTGGTGCACAGGCTCCTCATTGCAGTGGCTTCTCTTGTTGCGGAGCACAGGCTCTAGGTGCATGAGGGCTTCAGTAGTTGCGGTGCATGGGCTCAATAGTTGTGGCTCACGGGCTCTAGAGCACAGGCTCAATGATTGTGGCACATGGGCTTATTGCTCTGCAGCATGTGGGATCTTCCTGGGGCAGGGATCGAACCCGTGTCCCCTGCATTGGCAGGCAGATTCTTAACCACTGCACCACCTAGGAAGTCCAGGAACACTTTTCTATTCTGGGTGTTTCCCTCCATGTGAAGAGGGTTCCAACTCCTGGTCTCTTTCTGTCCCCTTATTTACTTCACCTCAAGGGAAGTGAAGCTAACTGATAAGTTTGGAAGGAGACAGTGAGCACATATGGCCCAACTTCTTCCTTCTTTCTTCCCCTTGGAAGCTAATATCCTAGAGAAACCATGTGTTCTTAACTCGGCACACAGTACACTTATTGGAAATCACCCTGCTGCCTAGAAGGCCTGCTGTGGCCTAGGGCTGCCAGTAATGAGATGAAGAAATCTGTCTCATTTCAGATTCCTACTTGCCCCATACCAGTCATATTCTCTGATATCAGCTTTCTCAATAGGTCAGGCAGCCAGGACAAACTGGACCAAGCAGGTGGCTTAACAACATAGGTTTCTGGAAAAGGTTGGACTTTGAATTCACACAGATCTAAAATTGCACCTCAGATGACTCTCTGAGCCTGCCCATGTGTCTATCCACACGTATTCTGCTCTTTTTTTCCCTAATAAATACTTAACTTGTTTCACTACTTTCTGTCTTTGTGGGAATTCTTTTCTGCAAAGCCATAGGGCCAGGGCCTTGTCACTGACCACTGGTCTAGTGGCTAGGATTCAGTGTTCTCAGTGCCACTACCCAACCTCAATCACCGACCAGGAGCTTAACCCCGCTTCAAGCCACCGCAGGCTGAGGCCACCCAAGATCATATTTGGTGCCAAAACCCGAATTTGAGAAGTCAGGGTTACTCAGCATGGGAGGATCCTCCTCCAAGCCAGAAGAGACACTTCTGGAGTCCCAGAGCTAACACATTCTTGCCTGGAAACCCTTGATCAGGTCTACACCTGCAGACCTGACCTAACAGAGCAGGTCACAGAAAACCCTGAGGAAGAATGGTTTGCTGACGGCTGTAGTTTCATTAAAGATGGAGTTAGGAGGGCAGGGGAAAGGGCTCATGGATACAATTAAAAGAGTCACTCAGGGGCTTCCTAGGTGGCGCAGTGGTTAAGTAATCCGCCTGCCAATGCAGAGGTCACGGGTTCGATCCCAGCTCCAGGAAGATCCCACATGCCGCGGAGCAACTAAGCCCATGTGCCAATAAATAAATAAATAAATTTAAAGGACTTCCTAGGTGGCGCAGTGGTAAAGAATCTGCCTGCCAATGCAGGGGACACGGGTTCGAGCCCTGCCCTGGGAAGATTCCACATGCCACGGAGCAACTAAGCCCGTGAGCCACAAAACAAAAAAAAAAAAAAAAAGAGTCACTCAGGACTTCCTAGGTGGTGCAGTGGTTAAGAATCTGCCTGCCAATGCAGGGGACACAGGTTCGATCCCTGCTCCAGGAAGATCCCACATGCCACAGAGCAACTAAGCCCATGCACCACAACTATTGAGGCCATGTGCTGCAACTGCTGAAGCCTGTGTGCCTAGAGCCAGTGCTCTGCAACAAGAGAAGCCACCACAATGAGGAGCTCATGCACCACAATGAAGAATAGCCCCCCTCGCCACAACTAGAGAAAGCCCATGTACAGCAATGAAGACCCAACACAGCCAATAAATAAATAAATAAATTCATAAAACAAAAAAAAGGAGAGGGGCAAGCCTTCAGAGGGAAAAAATATGATAGCAGAAATGAGAACCTTAGAAGATAAAACAGAGCTTCTCTCAGAAATTGGAACAAAAGACAAGGGGATGAAAAGCAGGAGAAAAGATTTTAAAAATTAGGCCAATACAGAAGGTATAGTATAAGAATAATAGTACTCTAAAAAGTATACAGAAAATGAAAATATGGAAATATCCATGCAATAATTTAACGTCCCAGAACTGAGGGACATGAATTTCCAGCTTGCAAAGGCCTGTGGAGTGCCAAGCACCAAGGGGAATGGTAAGAGTAGCTAATGCTATCAGCTTTAGTGCTTGCTCTGTGCCAGGCACCGGCCTAAGTGCTTTACATATCAACTCATTTACTTGTCACAACTATCACTAAAGCACAGAGAAGTTACATAACTTGTCTGAAATGACACAGCTAATAAGTTATGGAACTGGCATTCAATCCCAGATGGCCCATGCTCTACACCTAATGTTTGAAATCACTATGTACAGTGGACGTAAACAGTCTTTCACCATGACTCCTGTTAGAATACTGGGATCTAGGAGGAGATACCAAGTTTCCAGAGAGGAAAAAAAAGAGCAGGTCTCAAGGAAAGGATCCAGATTAAAAATGGCTTTGGGAATGCTAACAATACAAACAACTAAAAAGAATAAACAAGGCCTTCAAAATGTTAGAGAAACATATTTGTAACCTAGAATTCCATACACAGCCAATCAATGAAGTCTGAGAGTAAAATAAAGACTTTGGACAATAAGACCTCAAAAAATTTTCCTCGCATACACCCTTTCTCAGGTAACTACTGGAGGATATGCTTCACTATGATAAAGCAAGAAAGATAATTAGACATACAAGAAACAGAAGTACCTACACTAACGAGTATGAAGTAGATCCCCAGGATGGTAATGTGGAAATCACAGGACAGCTAGTTCTGAGTGTAGAAATACAGTTCAGGTTAGATCAAGTCCTTCTCAGGGGACTTCCTAGGAAGATGAAATGATAGAATATATAGAAATGTTTTGAGAACACTGACAACTGGCAAAGAGCTTGGGGTTGATTTAGTGATAAATACATTGAAAACTAAGCAATTACTAATTCAGTTACTAAATACTGCACACAGACACATACAAAAGTGGCAGGAATGGAAAAGTAATTATAGTTTATTACATGGCTCAGCTGTGAAGAGTTTACACATAATAATGTCAACACTTAATATTGAGCTAGGGGACTTCCCTAGCAGTCCAGTGGTTAAGACTCTGAGCTTACAATGCAGGGGCCATAGGTTTGATCCCTGGACAGGGAACTAAGATCCCGCATGCTGCATGGTGTGGCCATATATATGATAATTTTGCTTAGATCAGTATATGTAGAGACCTAAGCAAAATTATAATCTATATTTAGAGGGAGATAGAAATGTTATGTATATGTGGTTAGGATGGAGGAAAGAAAAGAAACAAAATGTTACCTTCAACATTGGGAAGTCAAGATTATGCCTAAAAAGGAAAAATCAAGAAGCAGCGAAATAAAAGTGTTATTTATAGAGACATGGCGGTAGAAAACAAAACAGGCGAAAGAGGTAAAATTAGTTGCCTCTGTAGATGTGGAAATGAGTGTTGGGAATACACAGAACTACTGTTTTTAAAGACAAATCTTTATTTTACCCCTTAAATACATTTAAAACTGATAATTTTTTTTAAAGAGAAACAAACTGAGTTCCATCGAAATTAAGAGATTTTTCTCAAGGATACATAATGAATCAGGGAAAGGAGGGAGGGGACGAGAACGCAGACCTATTAACTAAAACCTACAGTTTTCTTTCTACTACTGTCTTACATATTTGATTTTTAAGAAATTAAAATTTACTAATACAATGTTAGACACACTGTACAATGTATTTTTGGACTTTAGAAGATATTTACAGTTCTCAAAGAAACTGTTGGAGCATTAGTGACAATGACCCTAAAAGGGAAGAGTACAAGCTACTTAGTGGGATGTGAACTACAAAAATAAACACAAACTTAATCCCATTACTGTCCAAAACATATGTTGATACAGCTGGATGTGATTAATTTTTTTTAAAGAAAGCAGTGATTTGGTTTTGATTTCTGAAGAAATAAAAACACACTGAATTTTTGCTAAAGACTGATCTTTGGTTATATAAGCATAAAATGGTATTTTCCACATTTTAAGCTGTTAACAACCTGGCTGTCATATTTATGATAATAGCCTAGAAGGAGGATAAAAACTAGCCAAATGGGAGAAAGAACAATTGGAGGGGACAGATGTGGAAAGACGAGGTAGAACTGTGTAACACAGTAAAAGTCCCAACTCCCAGACTCTTTCAGCCAAGAAACTTTGGAAGTGGTTCTGGTTGGCAGATAAGCATTTGTTTTTTCTTTTTTCTTTCTGGCCGCACCACGCAGCAGCATGTGGGATTTTAGTTCCCTGACTAGGGATCAAACCCACACCCCCTGCAGTGGAAGCATGGAGTCCTAACTACTGGACTGCCAGGGAAGTCCCAGCAGATAAACATCTTACGCAAAGCAAATCTCATAAGGCAAATTTGAACGAGGAATGTGGAAGTTCCATCTCCTCAAAGTTACACAACCAAGGCTGCATACAAACCCTGAGTCCCTGACAGCTTTTTCCAGGTCTGAGGGTCACCGAATCAAATGGGTCATTCACATGAAAACTTCTAAGAGCAACAACCTCCATTTGAGCCATCATGTCACAGGCAGAAGAAAGTATCTCAAGATAATTCAGACAATAGCTTCTAAATATTTTAAAGCACCAGCCGCCAGATACAGCTCCCTAATAAGAAGCCAGACTGCGGACCCACAGGTTGATTATGGCTCCCTATGTATGCTTTGGTCGGTCTATCCTTCATAAAATTGGAAATGTTCACATTTGTAAAATCTGCATTTCTGTAATTACAGATGAACTGATATGATATCTAGAATTTACTTCAAAAAAAACCCAATGGTAGGGACTTGGGATGGTGTGGAAAGTGAGAGAGCATAAGTGAAATAAAATTGGCCATGAGGTGATAAGTGCTGCTGGGTGATGGAAACACGGAAGTTTATTTTCTTATTCTCACTGCTTTTACATGTTTGAAATTTTCCACAATAACAAGTTGTGTTTTTCTTCATCTTTATTTCCATTTTCTCTTGAAAAATTGGAAGATTTACCCTCTGGGAAAAATCAAATTGGAAGATTTTTCCCCCAGGTGCTGTTCAAGAACACCATTGATAGGCGAGAGCTAAGAAGCTGCTGCCCCTTTGAAGGATGTGCATGCTCTCTACATCTCCAGTCTCTGGATCCCCTTTATGGCTTCATTGGCCCATTTTGTTCATTTATGCTACCTACTTGATATTGGGTGGCATGGGTTTGAAACCTCACCCTTATCCATAACCTTAAAATCCCAGGTGCTATCAACATAACAGAAATCACACATTAGTGGAGTGATGTCAGCAAGATCATAGAATAGGAAGCCCCAGGCTCTCATTCCCTTGACTTAACAATAGACAGACCAAATTCCCTTGTGGGAACTCCAGAAACCAGCTAAGATGTTGTACCACCTCAGGTGAACACAAAGCCAAGAAGAGATGAATCAAAACAAGTAGGATGGGGCTTCCTAGATGGCGCAGTGGTTAAGAATCCACCTGCCAATGCAGGGGACACAGGTTCGATCCCTGCTCCAGGACGATCCCACATGCCTCGGAGCAACGAAGCCCGTGTGCCACAACTACTGAGCCTGTGCTTTAGAGCCGGTGAGCCACAACTATTGAGCCCATGTGCTGCAACTACTGACGCCCACGTGCCTAGAGCCCATGCTCAGCAACAAGAGAAGCCACGGCAATGAGGAGCCCACACACCACAATGAAGTAGCCCCCACTCACCGCAACTAAAGAAAGCCCGCGCACAGCAACAAAGACCCAACACAGCCAATAAAATAAATAAATAAATAAATAAATAAATAAATAAATTTATTTTAAAAAAAACAAAAACAGAAACAGAAACAAACGAACAAAAAAAAACAAGTAGGAGAACTCAGGACATCTATCCACCCTAGCCACTCCCTCTCCCTGGCACAGCATGGCATGACCAAAAGAAAAATCCCAACTTCCAGATTCTCCCTCAGGAAGGAAAGAGAAGAGTAAACTGCGCATCCAAAGTTCTTTTCAGGACCTCTTCAAGGGATTGGTTTCTGTCTCACCTGACTCAGAACTGATGGGAACAGCAGTTTGGATACCAGGTTGGAGGCCACAGAGAACAAACACAAACACAGTTTGTTACAGCACCAGAGACACAATCACAGACAGACAACAGTGGAAGCAAGAGATTACAGGCTCCAGTGAGCAAGTGGCCAAACCTCTTTAACTAGAAAATTACACACACAAACCCAGGGAAGATGCATCTCCAGAAAGATCTGAGAGGTCCACAAAATCTCTAGCCAGGTTGATTGTTGAAGTTCTTCCCCCATACAAAGTCAGTCCCTGTAGACTGCTTTTTCAAATGCCCAATCTCACCAAAGATCACAAAGCCTACAAAGAAATAAGTAAACATGGCCCGTTCAAATAAACAAATCTCCAGAAACTGATCCTTTAGAAAAATGCAGATCTATGAATTACCTGACAAACAATTCAAAATAACCATCTTAAAGATGCTTAATAAGCTAAAAAGAGAACACAGACAGACAACTAAACCAAATTAGGAAAGTGATGTGTGAACAAAATGAGAATATCAACAAAGAAAAATTATACAAAAGGAAAAAAAAACAAATCCTGGAGCTGAAGAATACAATAACTGTGTTGAAAAATTCACAAGAGGTTCAACAACAGAGTTGATCAAGAATAAAAAAGAATCAATGAATCTGAAGAAACATCATTTGAAATTATTGGGTCAGAAGAGTAAATGGAAAAAAGAATGAAGAAAAGTGAAGAGAGTCTAAGAGACTTTGTGGAGCACCAGCAAGAAGCCCAACTTGATATACATCATGGGAGTCTCAGAAGAAGAAAAGGGCAGAAAGCCTATTTGAAGAAATAATGACCAAAAACTTCTCAAATTTGAGGAAGAAAATGGATATTCAATTTTAAGAAGCTCAAAAAACTCCCCCGAGGATAAACCAAAAAGATTCCCATTGAGATACATTATAATAAAACTGTTAAAAATCACAAAGAGAGAATCTTGAAAGTAGTGCGAGATAAGCAACTCATCATATATAAAGAAGCTCCTATTAAACTATCGGCAGATTTCTCAGCAGGAACCTTGCAAGCCAGAAGGGAATGGGATAATATATCCAAAGTGCTGAAAAGAAAAAAACTACCAGCTAGGAATTCTATAACTGGCAAGACCGATCTTCAAAAATTAAGGAGAAATTAAGACTTTTCCAGATAAACAAAACTAAGGGGTCCATTACCACTAGAAGTGCCCTATAAGAAATGCTAGAGGGGACTTCCTAGGTGGCGCAGTGGTAAAGAATCTGCCTGCCAATGCAGGGGACACGGATTCGAGCCCTGCTCTGGGAAGATTCCGCATGCCACAGAGCAACTAAGCCCGTGCGCCACAACTATTGAGCCTGTGCTCTAGAGCCTGTGAGCCACAACTATTGAGCCCATGTGCTGCAACTACTGAAGCCCACGCGCCTAGAGCCCATGCTCTGCAACAAGAGAAGCCACAGCAATGAGGAGCCCACGCACCACAACGAAGAGTAGCTCCCCACCACAACTAAAGAAAGCCCACGCACAGCAAAAAAGACCCAACACAGCCAATAAATAAATAAATAATTTTTTTTTAAAATCTAGGAGCAATAAATGCTGGAGAGGGTGTGGAGAAAAGGGAACCCTCTTGCACTGTTGGTGGGAATGTAAATTGATACAGCCACTATGGAAAACAGTATGGAGATTCCTTAAAAAACTAAAAACAGAACTACCATATGACCCAGGAATCCCATTACTGGGCATACACCCTGAGAAAACCATAATTCAAAAAGATACATGTACCACAATGTTCACTGCAGTGTTATTTACAATAGCCAGGTCATGGAAACAATCTATAGGTCCACTGACACATGAATGAATAAAGAAGATGTGCTACATATCTAGAATAGGATATTACTCAGCCATAAAAAAGAATGAAATTGAGTTATTTGCAGTGAAATGGATGGACCTAGAGACTGTTATACACAGTGAAGTAAGTCAGAAAGAAAAAAACAAATACCATACACTAATGCATATATATAGAATATAGAAAATTGGTACTGATGAACAGAGTGGCAGAGCAGGAATAAAGATGCAGATGTAGAGAATGGACTAGAGGACACAGCAGAGGAAGGGGAAACTGGGACACAGAGAGCAGCATTGACATATATACATTATCAATGGAAAATAGGTAGCTAGTAGGAAGCTGCTGTATACACAGGGAGATAAGCTTGGTCCTTTGTGACAACCTAGATGAGTGGTACAGGGAGGGTGGGAGGGAGGCTGAAGAGGGAGGAGATATGAGGATATATGTATACACATAGCTGAGTCACTTTGCTGTACAGCAGAAACTAGCACAACATTGTAAAGCAATTATACTCCAATAAAGATGTATTTAAAAAAATAAGTAACTTGTGACATAAATAACAAAGTGAAAGGGGTCAGAGATGTAAAGGAACAAAATTTTAGCATGCAAATAAAATTGTTACAGTTTAAAATAAATTTGTATAACTTTAAGACCTTTTATGTAAAATTGTATATTTGTTCATTCTTATCTATGTCAAACTGTTTGAGCCCATATTCAATTCAACCATGGCTACCTCTCCATAAAAATTATCCTACCGCAAAAAGTAAGGATACAACTATGAAGTACTTTCTATTATGAACCCCTGACCATGTGGAAATTTTCAATCAACAATCAATAAATGTATATTGAGGGGCTACATGAGTTAGGCATCAAGATAAGGCACTAAAGTACTAACATAAGTAAGAAACTATTCCTATTCTTATGTCATTTTAGGAGACAGATGTACACACATGTATTACACTTATTTTGTTATGTAATTTTACTTCAATATGCACAGTTTAAAGCAGTCTTAGAAATATACGCGTAAAAACAATATTAGAAGAATCTTAAAGCTGCAAGCAGAGATTTTTCTACCAAGACAACGATGGGAAACTAAAGTTCTCAAATCCCACCTTTTCCGAAGGAATATTAAAATGTTTAATTTTGGAAAGCTTTTTGCAAACAGATAACATATTTCATTCATTTTCACAACAGCTCTGAAGAAGGATGGAAGCATGTAACTCATATCCCAATTAACGTCACTAAGGGTGTAAGGCTCTGAGGTGAGGAGTAAGATGCTTAAGGTCCCCTGGTGGCTCCTGAGAGCAGGCATAAACCAATACATATGTTTCCGAGCTACACAGTGGCTTTTTTCACACAAATTTTCCATGCTTCTTTTAAGAGGAAGACATAAGTGACAAGCTGATTATCAGAGATTGTTGTTTATAAACAGAAAAATCAGGGTATGCCATAGGTACAGTGGCCAGATTTTGAACTAAAAATTCAGATCAGAATGAAATAATGCCATGTGCAGCAACATGGATGGATCTAGACATCATCATACTGAGTGAAGCAAGTCAGAGAAAGGCAAGTATCATGATGTCCCTTATACAAGGAACCTAAAATAAAAGGGTACAAATGAAGCTACTTACAAAAGAGAAATCGAGTCACAGATGTAGAAAACAAACTTACGGTTACCAAGGGGGAAGGAAGGGAGGGACAAATTGGGAGTTTGGGATTGACATCTATATACACTACTATATATAAAATATATAACTAACAGGAACCTACTGATAGCACAGGGAACTCTATTCAATACTCTAATAACCCATATGGGAAAAGAAACCCCCTCCAAAAAAAATGGATATATGTAGCTGTATAACTGAATCACTTTGCTGTACACCTGAAACTAACACAACATTGTAAATCAACTACACTCCAATATAAAATAAAAATTAAATTTAAAAAAATCAGGTCATATGGTCTGGCAAATACATATATACTGACAAGAATAAAACCAAATTTTTGAAAATTCAAGACTTCTGTCTCCACAAAGGTCAACAGAGTTAGCCCAATATCATACATCTTTGATACTAAGATTACAACAGTACAAAGGAAGTGATGATCACACTGAGAGCTAACACTAGAATAATTCTCATTGTGTGCCAGGCAGTTTTCATTTAATCATGACAATTCTATGAAGTAGTACCAGTATTACTCCTATCTTACATGTAAGAAAACTGAAGCTCGGGACATAAGGTAACTTACCCCAGGTCACACCATTACAAGCAGCCAAGCTGGGATTTGAAGAAAGCAGCCAGGTCTGAAGTGTGTACTCTTGAATACGGTGCCATAATGCCTTTCATAACGAGGCTAAAATACCAGAAGATCAGAAAATGCCTACTGGATCATCTAACAAACACTAAATTGTGCTTAAATAAAACTTTCATGTCCAAGCATGCTTTACTGGATTCAAATTCTAGGAAATTTGGTTCATGCAAATCCAATTCTTTCCAGTTAATCAATTCTGCATTCTCCAACCACTCTGTACAAATAAGAGTTTTCCTCACAGATGCAGTTTTTGTATTTTGATATCATTTTTCACATATGTATGAAGCCTATTCCACAGGCTCCAGAGGGTATCCAAGAGAGATAACATGAAATTAGGCAAAAGGAAAAAAGACGATTTCTTAGAACAAAAACAAAGCAAGTTCTACTTGCCACTTTAAAGTACCACAGGAGAACAGTAAATGATGTTTCATTGAAAACTGGAAACTAGACAGTTACTAAAATGAAACAAAATTTTTCTAAAACAAAATTTTTTTCCACAGTTAATCATTTAAAAAATAATTTCCCTCTCTCCTTTCTTGGTACCTCCTTGAGGGTCTCAAAGATGAAAATTCAAAATATTCTTTAAAATAATGTCTCTTGGCCAGGGGGAGGCCTCTGACAGGGAGTTTCCTCTTTCCTTAGTGCAACTTTACAAAAAGCAAAATGAATAGCACAAATGACTCAACGCCAGCTACATTTTTATTTACTTACAGTGCTGTTGCTTGTGATACAAAGGTACAAATACGTGGCTGGGACCCAGATCTGTTCAGAGCCGTCGACTAACCCATGGGAGCTCACTTGTCCACCAGGGGGCATTCAGATGCCAGCATCAAACTTCACATAGTGAAAGGCTGGAGCCCTTCATCCTCTTTGCGTGCAGAAAGCCGAGTACAGATTCAACTATGAGATGACTGTCACTTAGGTGGAAGAGGTCTTCTCAAACCAACTGGCCTTTCCCTTAGGGAAAACTGAATTTCCTCGGCTGCGTTTTCCTGACATTTCAGGTTATTCAAGCGCTTCATTTCATACTCCCTTTCAAGTTGGATGGCTGAAAAATAAAATACATGAAGCAATTCAACTGACATTTTTCACCAGGCATAATTTAGTCAAAACTGAATATTTAGCACACAGAAAAATTCACATTCTTGAATACTAAACAAGAAGACAGGGCTACATAGACAGGGAGCATGGGTGTGAATGATCAGATTTAAACATTTCTCTAATAATCAAAATAACACACAAAATTTGCAATCTATTACAGTAGTCCCTACAGAACTTACATTCTGCTGAAGGTAGCAGGCCATCCTTAATGGTTTTACATTTTTTAAGATGTATAGAACTACCAAATGCAATTTCTTCCAAGAAAGGCAACTTGATGTTGGCTAGGTTCGTGTACCAGGTCTCTGTAAGCAATGCAAGTTCCCAGGGATCCTGTCTAGGGCAAAAATTCATTAATTCATTCAATAAATATTTATTGACATATACTGCAGGATATAGAGAAGACATTTGAATTCTCAGTTCTATTTTCCACGAGACATTTTGGTTTATAGGAAAGTATTTAGGATTTTCCAGAGTTGCAAATCTAGCCAGAAGAAGGAGCCTTATATTAACTAATGTAGAGATACACTGAAAAATGACCGTAAATTATAATGACAAATTTTTGCTCAAAAAAACAGCCTCCTTGGAGTCAATCTGATCTTTCCATGTCTTTAAAGAGGATGTAGTTAAAAACTGAAAGCTCCAAGACTTTTTTGGCTGATCAAAAATATGATCTCATTAGGGAAAGAACAAGGGAATAATCACACGTTGAGCAGGGGTCTCGGTACACACTAAGGCTTTCAGTGTGTGATCTGATTTTAATCTTTACAACTACCATGGAGGGAGACCAGGAAACAAAGACTCAGAGTTAACTGAGAACCAGAGCTGGGATGTAACCTAGGTGTGTTTAGAAACACTAGTATCAAGAGAATCCTTAGAAAACTGCAGAAGGGAATGAAACCCCAAACTACAGTATTTAAAAATAATCACTAAGCCAAAATAAATAAATAAATAAATAAAAAATAAAAATAATCACAATGAAATTTTAATTAATTATTTTATATATCCTAATTTGGAAATTTAAAATATCAGCTACATTTCTCATCTATAGTCAACATGAGTTCATATGTATGAGGAAAGGTGAAAAACCTGCTTTGGTACAAGTAGGGGATGTGAGTGTATTACACACATACCATCTGTTTTCCTCCTCCAGCTTCCTTGTTACCTTACCATCTAACTTTAAGAAGTGACTTGAAGTCTACAATTATTATAAATGCATTTGAACAAATACACAAAGATATATTTACAAGAATGCTCACTGAAGCATTGTTTGTCCAAAAAAATCCCACAACATAGGCTTCATGTCTATCAAGAAGAGCCTGGTTAAAAAACCTGTAGTACATACATGTAATGAAAGAATGAGGTTTATCCTGATATATTAATTTGGAAAGATGAGCAATAAAACAGCTAATGTTGGGCATTCTCTGGCGGTCCATTGGTTAGAACTCCACCCTCTCACTGCTCAGGGCAGGGGTTCAATCCCTGATCAGGGATCTAAGATTGCGCAAGCCACATGGCATGGGCAAAAAAGAAAGAATTAAAAAACAAAAACAAAAAAAAACAAAAAACAGATAATGCTTACCTAGCCCCTACTACATGCAAGACACTGTTTTAAATCAGTAAACACATATAAACACATTTAATTGCCACAGTAACCCTATGAAATAGGCAGATGCTATTATTATGCTCATTTTACAGATTAGGAAACAAGAACAGAGATCTACTTGCTTAAGGTCACAAGACTTGGGTTTGAAATTTGAACCCACAAAGTCAGACTCTAGAATCTGTGCTCTTAACCACTAGGCAAGCCACTACACAAGATATAGTTGGGGAGGGAGCAAAGTTCAATATAATCCCATTTGCAAAAACCTGTGTGTGTGTGTCTGTGTGTGTGTATCTCATATAACCGACAGACATTCTAAAAAATATAAAACATTTTACCTGAGTAGGACTGGGCGGGTAGGGTGGGGATGGCAATGGGGATATGAGAGAGAATATTTTTATTTTCCTTTCAAATGCTTCTATACTGCTTGAACCTTTTTAATGTTTTTTTTTATAATCTTCTAAAAATACTTAACCAAAAAAAGCCCAAGGTGAGGAGTTGCCTGAGCAAATGAACTCCAAAGAGTGCTACTACCTTTCTATTCCTTTCAATTGAACTGCTCGTAATTAGAATAATATCAAATACTTTCTTGTGAGAATAATAGAGAAGGCACTGGTTTTGCAGATATTATTTGTGATATAAAATGCTATATAGCCAAAACCACAGAATCAATGCTTTAAATCACTCTCCAGATACAGGAATGTCTTCATTATAAAAATTATGTTTACAATGACTATAATGGTATTTGCCTATAGTTCAAGGTCTAAGCACATACTGAACTAACAAATCTAAACAGAATGCAATGATGAGCTTTCTCTGGTTTTCCCATATCTCTGGTGTTGCAACCCTGTGGGATGTCTCCATTTACTTCTTAGAACACTGTCAAAAAGTAAAATTCAATTGACTTGCAACAGTAAATATGTCATAGACTGTGGCAGAGAGGTTAAAAAAACAAGTCCAAAAATGAAAAACAAGGTAGCACAGAGTGAAACTACCATGTAGTAGCAACCCATGTTTATCATGGGTTTACTATTATGTCAGGCAACATGCAAGTACCTTACATACATTACTTCATTTGTATTCCACACCATATAGGTAGGTATTGATGTGTCCATTTCAGGAGATGTGGAGGCCAAGGCACAGAGAAGTTAAGTAATCTGCTCAAGGCAGCATGCGGAGCCAGAGGCACCGCCAGGCTTTGAGCTCAGGTCTTCTTGGTCAGCAAGCCATGTTGTCCATACATCACCTGCCAAAATGCACAGGATGCAAAATTCTCTGTACCAGCTAATTAAGTGTTCTGTTAAGATACATCTGACACCAAGGCATTTCTAGGTAGATTCACACCATCTAAAGAGGTACTTTAAGATGGTCGTCAGCATTGGAAAATGTTGCTTTGGAGTAAGAAGACTCAGGCTTCGAACCCTGTCACTTCCTTACTACATGACTATGGGACTTGGATCATACCACTGCTTCAAACTTCAGTTTCCTCATTTGAAAATGTTGTTTTGTTGTAAAAACCAAGTAAGAAAATTTATAAATCCTTATAAAAGCATTTTCCTTTTGAAAACATCAGTATCCAGACACCTGAAGATGCCTCATATAGTCCAATATCTCATGGGGAACATAAGGGTGTTCGGTACTTTTATTTTAACAAGGACACTTCCCACCCCAAGTCAACGCGTCCCATGATAAAAATACTTACACTTTATAACAACTGCATTTCAAAATGGTTTTCACTGTGTTCTTTCTTGGCAAGCCATAAGCCATGGTGAATTATTACAGTCCAATTTCCTAACACAGGTGCCTGATGTAATGACTCAGATATTCTGGTCACTTGCCTGAAATGATTGCAATGCACCTAATTACTATTAAAATATTCACTTGAATATTTTTAATATCCAAATAATAAAGATTCAGGAAAAAAATTTCTGAGTGTAAGAACGTCCCTAATCAACGTTCACTGAACTCCTAACCTAGAACTGTTCTCTTTTGTTTCCCAGGAACTCATTTTATCATTTCTTGCCATGTAAGGAGAAAATGCCAGGGGAACAGCCTCTGCATTCCGGCCCGGTATTCTGTCACTGCCTAAGCCTGCAAACTGGCTCAAGTACCTCATCACCAAAAGGTGTCTGACTGTGGCAACGTTAAGCGACAAAGAACTCTGCGGACACGGGAACTTGCCGTCCTCCGCCGGAGCCCTTTAAAGGATGCAAACCTTCCCAGGTTTTCAAAAATCTGAACTTAGAGCGAGGTCCACTTTAAGCACTCCCATTTCCCTTCCAGCGCACGCTGCTTCTGGGCGTGTCTCCTCGCCGTGGACGCGCAGATCGCGGGAGGAAGCCGCAGCCGGCAGGCCCGGCGTGGGGGGGGGGGAGTGAAGGGTGCGCGGAAAGGAGGGGGGAGGGGCCTCCCCCGCGCGCCGCCCCAGCCCGCGCCTCTCTCCCCTCCTCCTCGCACCGCACCCCAAACGCGGAGGGTGCGTCCGCTCCGCCCGGGCCTCGCGAGACGGGTCCCGGGAGAGGACGCCGGCGCCCGATCACTGGCGCTCTGGGCGCCGGGAGGGTCTCGGTGCCCCCGGGGATCGAGGGCAGAGCGCACGCCCACCTAGTCGCACGTGGCGGCGCACACGCCGCGGGCCCGCGCCTCCTTCCTAGTCGCGCCGGGAGCTGCTGGCGGCCCCGCGTCAGGCCGCGGCCTCAATATCGCGCTTTGTGGTGCCCGCCCCGCCCGCGAGGAGGCCGGGACACGTGCCCCGCGGGGGTCCCCTCGGGGCGGGGGCTCGGCGTCCCACAGCCGAGGGCCGGCTCACGCCTGACGGAACAAAGCCCTCAGCGACAGAGAGGGCTGTGAGCGAGGCCTGTCCCTGAAAACGACGCTTCTGAATGTGAAGCGACCTGGGGACTCGGCCTGGGGGCACCACTTACAGAAACGCGCCCGGTTCTGGCGGGTGGACCGTGCGTGAGCCTCACGGGACCCTGCAGGAGCGGAAGCGCCGTTAGCGCCCGCGCGCCCCTGTGCATCAGGGCCGCTTGAAACGGCAGCTCGAAACACCTGATGTGTGTTAAGGGCAGAATAGGATCCGAAAACGTGGACTCATGGGCTCGTTTCTGAAGTCATTACAGTGTGGTGATTCAGGATGAATCTTTGCTTTAATACACAGATGGTCACACTTAAGAGTCGAATGGAAATCGTTTACCTCCGTTTTGCGTGATGGTTTTGGAGTCAGAACTGGTTTGGAATTCTAGTTCTGCCACTTGCTAACTTTAAGATCTTGCCTTCGTAAGTTCTCTAAGCTTCAGTTTCTTCACCTATAAAACAAGTATAATATTCTGTATCTCACGTGGTTGTTTTGAGGATCAAAGATCGGGTCTGTAGATTCTCTGCCACAGGGTAATTGCCCAGTTATCTAATTTTGACCCTAGTATCTAATATGGATTAGGCGAGGGATTACTTATGCCAGTTGTGGAGAGGAGGAATGAACTAAGAGAGGTTAAAGGACTGCCCAAGGTCAGATAGCTAGTGAGTTACAGGGCCAACTTTTGAAGCTAAACACAGTACCCTTTCCACCAGGACAAGCTACTTCTGATACTAGCTCGTGCCTAATTAGAACAGGCTGGTGGTGTTGACCCACCGGTAGAGGATACTTTTGTGCCTTCCCAGAAACAAGAAAGTGAAAACTCGCCTGCTTTTTAACATTTCTGTTCTAGTACCAATGGAAAAAGAGCAGCCAGGAGCGAAAGGGGGTGTTAATATTTTAACACAAATAGTGAAGCCATTAATGGATTGTGATATCAATGCAGTAGATTTTGACCTCAATTTTTTTGAATCGATTAGCGTAGAATGGTGGGAAGGGTAATGAGACTACAATATACAAATAAGTGTTTTTAAGTATCGTTTTGTGGAACTTTCATTTCTGTTATACATATGTGCTTGTACACATACCTGTGTGCATATGAAGTTTAAATGTAAAATACAGTTCTTACAGTGGATCTAAACATTTTGAAAGCCACCATCTAGGATCATTTCATTTTAGAGACAAAAAAAAAAAAAAGCCAGAGACCACGTTGTTAACTGAGGTTTCTCCCAGATGGGGCAGAGATAGGCCACCTCAGAGTTGAAGTGGCTATGGTTTCATGACCTGTGTTCCTTTTAGAGATGAAGAAACCAAGGTACAGGGAGAGTATGTGGTGGGTCCAGGGTCACACTGAGAGAGATCAGACAGTCTGTGAGTTATCCATATGGGAACTCCATTTCCTGTATACATATATTATTCCTGACAGTTGTGTTTAGTTATTTCCTGTGTGACTCACTTCAAACAAATATGGTGGAAGTTAGAGCATGACTTCTCAAACTAGCTTATAAAAGGTATGACCTTCTTGCAGTCTCTCTTGGATCACTAGTCCTGGAAGAGGTCGACTGCTGTGTTGGGAGGACACTCAAGTCAGCTTATGGAGAAATTCACATGCAAAGGAATCAAGGCCTCTAGCAAACAACTGGTGAGGAGCTGAGACCTCTTACCACCAACCATGTGAGTGAACCATCCTGGAAGCAGGTCCTCCAGGGTTCGGGCAAACCTTCAGATGACTGTAGTCCCAGCTGATGTCTTCACTGAAACTTCATGGGAGACCCTAAGCCAGAACCACTTAACTAAACCAATTCAGGATTCCTGGCCCTCAGAAAAAATGGGATAATAAATGTTTTTCATCATTTTAAGCCACCAGCCTTAGGGTTATTTGTTACAGAACAATAGATAACTAATGTACCATTAAGTGCCTTATTGTAGAAAGAATATTTTACATAGAGGAAAATAGGCATATTTTTATAATTGAGATTAATGGTTTGACTAAAATGAACCGTAAAACACATTATGCTTTACTGACACTGGGCAGCTGATTTTGCTAAATCTCATCTAGGACCAGTATAGATCCTTAAAAACTGTCAACAGAGAAAATACACTTGATTCTTGAACAACACGGGTTTGAACTGTGCAGGTCCACTTACATGTGGATTTTTTTCAGTAGTAAATATTACGGTACTACATGATCCAAGGATGGATAAATCTGTGGATACAGAGGAACCACCGATATGGAGGGCCGACTATAAGTTATACTCAGATTTTTGACTGTGCAGTGGGGTCAGTACCCCTGGCCCCTGCGTTGTTCAAAGGTCAGCAGTGTATGGTAACCACCACTCCCCCACGTGTATTTATAAACAAAAATAACACTAAATCCTACAAAATGTGGAAGAATATCCAATAAAGACCTGGTCCTACCCCCACCCCATCATCACTATTTCAGTACTTTCTTTTGAAATATCAAATTATTTCTATACATCTCTCTCTCTCACTCTCTCTCCCCCTCTCTTTCCCTCTCCCTCTTCCTCCTTTCCCTTCCTCCCTCCCTCCTCCCCTCTCCTTTTTTCTCTCTGTCTCTTTCTCTATCTATGACCCCTCTGCCCCTGTTTTTCTGCTGCCCTACACACATCTTCCTATTGTTAGACTGCGCTGATCTCAACTATTACAGAAAGTTGCCACGTTTCATTTAAATTGGTTAAGAGAGCACTGCTGCCACCTAGTGATAAAATTAAGTACAAGGAGGACTGCAAAGAAGACATAACACGTAACAGAAAAAATACTAGTGTGATAACATTTACTGTACTTCAGGCAAGGTTCTAGGTCCTTCACACACATTGTCTCATTTAATTATCACAACAATAGGTGCTACTATTTAGTGATGTAATTTTCTGGTTATTAGAGAAGAAAAAACAGGCACCTCAAGCAGGTCACAGGATTTGAACCAAGACTATCTGATTCTGATTTTCTGCTCTCTCTACCACACTATACATTCTCCTGGGATTGTAATTAGGGCAAGGTTTTAGAGTATTTACTTGTAAATATTTTTGCAACTGCCCTTTTCAAACATTCTGTTAATTTCTCATCACATATACAGTGCATATATCTGTTCTACTTTCAAAGAGCAATGTTTTATTTCTTTTAACTTAGTATGTAAATCACAGATGCAACCTACACTTTTTTCATGGCTACACCCAAAACTTCTCTAGGAATGATACCAACTCAAAGATAATGATAAAGTAATTCATTTGTAAAAACTTTACAATCACTGAAGAACTCAACAGCACTGAAAACCCTAAGTATTCTCAACCCTTCTGTACTAGCACCTTCCTAATTCTGTCGCTTCTCTAGCATCTCCTTCCCGTGTTTCTCTCTTTCTTCCTCCCCTGAAATTTGTTTATGCCCGTAGTTGTGATGCCCTTCTGCCTCTATTTGTTCTACCCCAGTACTCTCAGTGGCTCTACTCTCAGTTATGTAATTATCCCTTCTCTTTGGAGGGCCTCAAATCTGATTCTCTAGCCAGCCTTGCCTTCTTTCTGAATTCATATCCTGCATTTCCACTGGTTTATGGGAACTTCCTACCTGAATATCCTCTTCAGCTGAAAATTTCAGCATATCCAAAATGCAATCCATCACCTACTCCTTAAACCATCTCTTCTGTCTCTATTTCTGGGGATGCCCTATGAGTCTAAGCCACGCTTAGAGCATTGAGCCACTTTAGAGCATAATGTTAGGTAGCTACTCCATGCCAGCCATCATTCTTGGCAATCTTACATGATGTCTGATCCTCACAGCTTAGGAGGAAAGAAGACAATAGTTTCCCTATACAGTAAAGGGCGAAAGAGTTTATAAGGTTACAAAATGACTTGCTTACAATTACACAACTAATAAGTCGCAGAGCGAAATTTAACCCAGGTCAGTTTCACTCCTGACCTACCTTCTCCAGATCTGATGACTGGACTCTATGTCCTTTTGTCCATGAGGTTTTCATAGCATCCTTACAACACTCACTACCCACCTATTTTATCTGAGGTCAATGGAGTATGTTCCTGTACCTTAAACACATGGTTTTCTGACCCAGAACAAAGAATAATAGCCTCAACTGGTGTCTTCTCTACTCTACTTAGAGACAGAAGTTACAATTTTCTAGGTGCTGAATTCTCCTGTTCTTTGGGAGGCAAAGCAGGTCAGAATCCATTATCCTTATCCAAGACTATGACATACGATGTACAGCCCAGGATTCTCCCCAGGACAAAATCTGGAACAGTGTGGATCCTTGGCTGGCTCTCAGGAGGGCACCACAAACTGCATCTGCCATGGAGCTGTTTACACCAGGAGACCACAGCCCCTGACAGCAACACTTAAATCCTTCCATCGCCCAAGCGTAAAGCATTTGTTGTAATAGGAAGAGAGGTCTTTCTTTGCACACTTAATATATGAGGCCGTTGGGGTGTTACAGCATCACCCTATAAAGTTCTAACTAAAACAAAGGATTTATCTGCTTCAGTCCAATTGACATTTCAATTTCATGCTAATTTATAATGTCATGTTAAGAGTAAGTAGGAAAGTAGGAGCAATCAGAAAACAATACATGAAATCTCTAGTTATTCATCAGATTTGTTAAAATGAGTCACAGTTTGTTGATTTTTCAAATATATTGTAAATCACGTCAATTGAACTTTTTCCGAGGAGGTAGGGACCAACTAAAGAGGTGGTATGCTCTGATAGAAAGGGTCCAACTAGGAATCCAAAACACCTGGGCTGTAAACTCTGTTCATAAATATGAATGGTTTCTAAGCCTTTGTATCATTTATGAAACCTAATATGTAGCTCTCAGAAATAGTTTTATGATTGATTCCATAATTTTGTCTAAATCCTTCACATAAATATTACAGTGCTAAGTCCTTAATAAGTTAGTAAAGGACAATAATTTTACCTATTTTATGTTTTGGCTTATTTATGTAAAGAATTCATTAAAGTTAGTATATGAAAGGAAATAAATTTTGTCCTAAAACTTTTTTTCTTTTGAAGATTTATATCCCAGGTTTACTGTATCCATAAACTCTTTAACTTTTTTCATTTCAGTAATTCATATTTCATCTTAAACTTGTCAGTTTAACATACATCTATTGAGCACTTTCTGTATGCAAGGTTCTGAGATTGGCCCCTGCAGTCTAAACTTTGTCCTCCCTTTCCTCTCTCCCCCTATGTGTAAGAAAAGTTCTCTTTTCCCTTGAAGGTTTGTCAATTATACAAAGGACACATTCTCAGCTTGGAAAAATATGGAAAAAGAAATTATTACCTCTCTGTCAGTTGTGAAAGTTGTCTTGAAACAATTAAGATTCCTTTTTTAGGCCAAAATCTAAAATTAGAATGCATATAAGCCCCCATAGGCAATAAATATCAATCTACTTAAACTATGGATTTTTAAAAAAAGGAATTATTTCAAAGCATAGAATTTCTTTTATTTGCTCAAGCACTGACTTCCTAATGTTAAATCCGTGAACCTCTAAGACAAATTCCTTTTTTTAGCTTTATTGAGGGATAATTGACAAATATAACTGTATGTATTTAAGGTGTACAAAGTGATGATTTTGATATGCATATACATTATAAAATGATTGCCAAGATCAAGAAAATTAACACATCCATCACCTCACATAGTTAACACAGTAACTCTGTGTGTATGTCTGTATGTGTGTGTCTGTGTGTGTGTGGTTAGAATGCTTAAGATCTACTCTCAGCAACTTTCAAGTGTACAATACTGTATTACTAACTATAGTCACCAATTCTTATATTTATTTCTTTACTGAAGTATAGGTGATTTACAATGATGTTCAGTTAATTTCTGTTGTACAGCAAAGTGACCCAGTTATACATATATATACACATTTCTTTTTTTTTAATATTCTTTTCCATTATGGTTTATCACAGGATACTGAATATAGCTCCCTGTGCTGTACAGTAGGACCTTGTTGTTTATCCAGCCTATATGTAAAAGCATACATCTGCTCACCCCAACCTCCCACTCCATCCACCCCCCAACCCCCTCCCCCTTGGCAACCACCAGTCTGTTCTCTATGTCCTTAGTCACTAATTCTTGTTTCTCAGCTTCCACTTCTACTTTCAAGGTATTAACAATAAATCAAAGGACACCCCCTGCAGCTCATTAGTAATATTGCAACCTAACATGCTTTTAATTTTTAAGGTTTGTTTCATATATACTGTATATTTGAGAAAGGAAATAACAAAGATAAAACAATGTTGGAACAAACTCATTTCTATGCCGAAGTTAAGCAAATTCTCTCAAATGTATCTAAGTAGCTTTATAGAGTTTCTTTGAATATCTAAAATAAGAATTATATTCCAAATCTCAGGAATTGGAAATGTTCAGAATAATACTTCACATTGCAGGGGGTGCTTTATATTTTGCAAGTTGTGAGTCTTTCAAAGCAGACTTGAAACCCCACAGCAGAGTGACAATTAATGACTTTCTAGTAACTTTTATAAGAGCCAACATTGGCCTTACAACTCCAGCCAAAATGTGTGTATGGGAGGCAGAATTCTAAAATGATGCCTGGGTGTGGAGAAAAGGTAACCCTCCTACACTGTTGGTAGGAATGTAAATTGCTACAGCCACTATGGAGAACAGTATAGATTTTCTTTAAAAAAAACTAAAAATAGAGCTACCATACAATCCAGCAATCCCACTCCTGGGCATATATCTGGGGAAAACTATCATTTGAAAAGGTACATGCACCCCACTGTTCACCGTAGCCAGGATGTGGAAGCAGTCTAAATGTCCATCGACAGAGGAATGGATAAAGAAGATGTGGTGTGTGTGTATATGTGTGTATATATATATATGCAAACTAATACAGCTCCCCAAATTCCCACCTACCTATGTACTCATCCTGTGTGTGTGTGTGTGTGTGTGTGTGTGTGTGTGTGTGTGTGTGTGTGTATGTGAATGGAATACCACTCAGCCATAAAAAGGAATGAAATAATGCCATTTGCAGCAACATGGATGGACCTAGAGATTATCATACAAAGTGAAGTAAGTCAGACAGAGAAAGACAAATATATATCACTTATATGGAATGTAAAAAATGGTACAAATTTACAAAACAGAAATAGAGTCACAGGCGTAGAAAACAAATTTATGATTACCGGGGGGGGGGAAAGGTAGGGGAGGGATAGATTGGGAGATGGGGATTGACATCTACACACTACTACATATAAAAAAGGTAACTAATAAGGACCTACTGTACAGCACAGGGAACTCTACCCAATGCTCTGTAACGACCTATATGGGAAAATAATCTAAAACAGAGTGAATATATGTATATGTATAACTGATTCACTTTGCTGTACAGCAGCAACTAACACAACATTGTAAATCAACTATACTCCAATTTAAAAAAAAGTTTAATAAAATAAAATGATCCCTGTGATGGGCTGAATTGTGTTCCCCAAAAATTCATATGTTGACGTTCTAACACCTAGTACCTGAAAAGGACTGTATTTAGAGATAGGACCTTTGAAAAAGGTGATTAAGGTAAAATGAAGTTATATGGGTTAGCCGTCATCCAATGTGACCCGTGTCCCTATAAGAAGAGGATATTAAGACACAGATGTGCACAGAGGGAACACGATATGTGGACACAGAGAGGAGAAGATGGCCATCTATAAGCAAAGGAGAAAAGTCTCAGAATGAAACTAGCCCTGCTGACAGCTTGATCTCAGAATTCTAGCCTCTAGAAATGGCAAGAAAATAAATCTATGTTGCTTAAACCACACAGTCTACGGTACTTTGTTATGGAGGATCTAGCAAACTAATACAGCTCCCCAAATTCCCTCCTACCTATGAACTCACCCTGGATAAGCTGCCATGGAAGTGAGCCACCATGTTGTGGCTAGAATGTGAGGCTGGCCTCTAAGAGTCGAGAGCAACCACTGCTGACAGCCAGCAAGATAACGGAGACCCCAGTCTGAAAACTACAAGGACCTCAATTCAGCCAACAGCCTCCGTGAGCTTGGAAGAGGCTCTGAAGAGACAGTGTACTCTGATAGAAAGGGTCTATCAGCAGAGAATGCAGCCTAGCTCACACCTTCATTTCAGTCTCGTGAGGTTCTAAGCAGAGAACCAGCTGTGCCACGCCCACACTTCCGACCTGTGAGATAATAAGGTGGTCTTTTAGACTGCTAAAGTTTGTGGTACTGATCTGCAGCGCAGAAGACTAACTCAGTATGAATGCAGCTATAAACCCAAGAGCTGGGTCATCATTGTGTGTTGATTCAAGGTCACTTAATTTATAATACCTCAGGGAGGATGTGGCGTCCAGGAAGATCTCTCTTTTTCCCATGTTGTCTCAATAAGTCCCTCCTTCTTTTAAATTAGAATTCTAAGTTGAAATTTCCCGTTCCCTTTTCAAGGACTACACTGTTCACTCAGAATTAATAGTGGATAGTTCTCATTTTTTTGTCTGCTGAAGATCTGCTCTACTTCCTTTATTGAAGAATGTGCCTGTACAAGTTTTGAGGGGAAATAGGGCTTACCTTGCACTACAAGAAGACCAAACCCCATTGGTCAGGACACAATCTCTCCCCCTGATGTTGGCTCCCTCCTGGGTTTTGGAATCTAAAGGAGGTAATATGTATAGAGGTGGAGCTTAATTTCCCTCCCCTTGAGTATGGTCTGGACTTAGTGACTGTTCTAACAAATAGAATACAGTAGTCATACTGTGTATGACTCAGAGACTCCATCATAAAAGGCACTGTGGCTACCTGCATGTTCTTCCTCTCAGATCACTTGCTCTGTGGGAAGCCAGCCACCCTGTTGAGCAGTCCTACGGAGAGGCCATGGAATGAAAAACTAAGGCCCCAAGTCAACAGCCATATGAGTGAGCCATTTAAGAAGTGGGTCCTCTGTCCCCAGTCAAGCTTTCAGATGACTGCAGCCCTTGCCAACATCTTGGCTGCCACCTCATCAGAGACCCTGGGCCAGAAACATCCAACTAAGCTGCTCTCAAGTTCCTGACCTACAGCAACTGTGAGATAACATGTCAATTTTAAGCCAGTAAATTTGGAGTAATTTGTTACTGCAATAGGTAACTAACATAATAGGCTAGATTACTCTTACTTGAAACAGCAAAACACAGAAGGGAAGCGCTGGAAATGAGGGGTTAAGAGGAAAAAGAAGTAGAAAGAGGGCGTGGTAAGGAGAATTCCAGAGGTGTTCACTCTTTTGGAAAGACAGGATGAGATGAAGGCAACTGATATAAAAAGTGGGACTCTGGAGACAGATGTTAAAAGGTATATTTAGGAAACTTTGCTTGGCTATGTGGTATAAATCTCTCCCCTGTGTTCCTGAAAAACCTTAAGTAAAGATCTATATATTTTTAAAAATAATAATAAATAATAATCTAACACTGCCCAGTGATTTAATGTGTCCCCAGGCTCATGAACCACTTATTTAAGTCAACCCTCGTAATTTTATCCTACATCCTCAACTTCCCAGTTTTTCTAATAACTCAGGTGGCCACAGTCAAAGCTCTGGCCAATGAGACAGTGGAGGAAGTCTGCTGGGAGTTTCTGGGAAACACTTTGCTTTCTACTGAGGAGAGAAACATACTTAAGAATTCACAAGCACTGCCCCTGACTTTTCTTCCTGTCTTAAGTGTCTTGAAAGGTTGTATGAGGAGCCGGTCTTGTGCCAAGAAGACAAGCCTAAAGGTGTAAAGGTATCAAGCAGAAGGTGGCTGAGCATCAGGACAGAGAGTGGCTGGAACCCTGGGGCCATGACTGACCACACGCGCTATGACTAGTGTGGTTTTGGGGGGGTTTTTTAACTTTATTTATTGGCTGTGTTGAGTCTTCGTTGCTGCACAGGGGCTTTCTCTAGTTGCTGCAAGTGGGGGCTACTCTTCATTGTGGTGCATGGGCTCCTCATTGTAGTGGCTTCTCTTGTGGAGCACGGGCTCTAGGCTCATGGGCTTCAATAGTTGTGGCACATGGGCTCGACAGTTGTGGCACACAGGCTTAGCTGCTCCGTGGCAT
The DNA here is from genome assembly GCF_030028045.1 of Hippopotamus amphibius kiboko. NCBI lineage: Eukaryota > Metazoa > Chordata > Mammalia > Artiodactyla > Hippopotamidae > Hippopotamus > Hippopotamus amphibius. The sequence goes on from NC_080188.1 coordinate 56,972,113, forward strand.
GTGGAATCTTCCCAGAGTAGGACTTGAACCCATGTCTCCTGCATTGGCAGGCGGATTCTTTTTTTTTTTTTTAATAAATTTGTTTATTTATTGGCTGTGTTGGGTCTTCGTTGCTACACACGGGCTTTCTCTAGTTGCGGCGAGCAGGGGCTACTCTTTGTTGTGGTGCGTGGGCTTCTCATTGCTGTGGCCTCTCTTGTTGTGGAGCACAGGCTCTAGGCGCATGGGCTTCAGTAGTTGCGGCACATGGGCTCAACAGTTGTGGCTCACGGGCTCTAAAGCACAGGCTCAATAGTTGTGGGGCACGGGCTTAGTTGCTCCGTCGCATGTGGTACCTTCCTGAGGCAGGGCTCGAACCCATGTCCCCTGCATTGCAGGCAAATTCTTAACCACTGCGCCACCTAGCAAATCTGAACCCACGTTCTTTTAGCTAAGATCACATACCTGGTTTCAGGACTTAATGATCCTCAGGTTGTTTTGTTTGGTTTGGTTTGGTTTGGTGTCAGGTTCTTGATATCTCATCACAGAAAGACAAGATGATAGGTAAGAAGTGGATTTATTAGAGAGAAACACACTCCACAGACAGAGTGTGGGCCATCTCAGAAGGCAAGAGTGGCCGACTAGTATGGTTTTCTGTTGTTTGTAGGAAAACCATTCCTAACTGATACTAAGATGAATATTTGCTCAAAGGTGGTGCCCTCAAGCAGGGCAACATCATATGTGTGGGCATGAGACAAACTGAGTTCAAAGTCTCCTTCCACAGCAGCAAGGAGCCCTCCAGTTAGGAAGGTACCTCGGTGCCTCTGTTTTCCATCCACAAGGTGGAGATAATCATACTGCCATCACAGGAGTGTCAGGGTCATTAGTTGAGAGCACATATTACTTAAAAGATTGCCATGCCCATATTACATAATAAATATAAATTCTCATTATTTTGAGAGTTTAAAAAGTAAAAACTTAGCATTCAAAATCTTGAAAAACAAGAAAATCCTCACAAAATATGAAGTCTATCAACTACCAATTTAAGGCCTACAGATACTCTGCTGCTGTAATTAGTAGATCTTGGGAAGATGTAGAATTAATTTAGTTCTTAACTCTTCAGTGAAGAAAATTTCAAACAGATACAAAAGCAAAGAGATTCATATACTGAATCACCATCTACCCATTACCCAATGTTGGCAGCTATCAACACATCTCCAATCTTGTTTAACCTGTCACTTTCCCAATATATACTGAGTAATTTTTTGAAGTCATTGATAAGTCATTTTAATTTCACCAAAATAATTAAATATGTTATATATCTCCAAAACTAGCATATATTTTTTTAAGTTTTCCTATATTTATTCTAAATGTAACTCCTCAGACTGAGGTCTTAATTGCGCTTGAAAGTATGGATTTGGAGCCCGTCTCTAGACTGGTTTTTTTGGTTTTTAGTTTTTTCTTGGCTGCGTTGGGTCTTTGTTGCTCCGCAGGCTTTCCCTAGTTGAGGAGAGCCGGCAGCTTCAGCAGTTGTGGTGCAGGGGCTTCGTTGCTCCGCGAGGTCTGGGATCTTCCCAGACCAGGGATGGAACTTGTGGCCCCTGCATTACCAGGCAGATTCTCAACCACTGCGTCACCAGGGAAGACGCTAGACTGGTTTTGGTTTTTTGTTTGTCTGTTTGTTTTAATAAATTTATTTATTTATTTATGGCTGCATTGGGTCTTCATTCTTGTGCGTGGGCTTCTCACTGTGGTGGCTTCTCTTGCTGTGGAGCGCAGGGCTCTAGAGTACAGGCTCAGCAGTTGTGGCCCACCGGCTTAGTTGCTGCGTGGCAAGTGGGATCTTCCCTCACCAGGGATCGAACCAGTGTTCCCTGCATTGGCAGGCAGGTTCTCAGGCACTGGGCCACCAGGGAAGTCCCTAGACTGGTTTTTTTAAATTTCAGTCCCACCACTTCCTAGCTATGTGATCAGGAGCAAGTTACTTAAATTTCTCTGAGCCCCAGTTTTTCCACCCGCGAAGAGGAGCAGATCAGCAGTCAGGACCCCATTCTCCAGGGTCACTGTGAGAAATAAATAGCAAAACAATGCTGGATGATAGCTATAATTACTAAACCAGCCAAGCACTTCCTTAAGCACTTTTCCTGCAGTACGTTTAAGCCTCAGCAGTTGGCGCATGCCCAGGGCTCAGTAAATGTTCCCTTCCAGTCCTAGAAGCAGGTTTTACTAAGCGATAAAGATGACCAAGCGGCGGTCCTGACTATGGGAGGTTGGTAAGAAAAAAGTAGTACCTTATGGAGCAAAGTCTTCCACAAAGCGCGGAGGGGGCGGGGTGGCTCACGGAAGACTTCTCAAATTTGCAAATGAGTCCCGCAGCTGGGAGAGTGCAGGGTGGAGTGAAGAGATAGGAATGAGGTTGAAAGGAAGTGTGGAGTCAGGAAGAGACGAAAGTACCCTGAGGCCTCTAAAGTGCTCTCCAGATTCACGCAGCCCCTCCCAGCGGTTAGCGCTCTGCACTTATCCTTGGGGTTCTGTGACTGGTACAAACTCAGGCTAGTATGGGGCTCTATGAGGTCAAGATTCAAACCCACAGCCATCTCGGGATGCTTGTTTTGTTCCACACGGGCACATCATGCCCTTTGCAAATGATCTGAATGAGAGTTATTTTTTCCAAAACTGGCATGTGGTATGACGTGTTAGACACGGCTCTGAGAATGGGGGATGCCAGGGGGTGGAGTGAGAAGCAGACTGGTGACCTGAGGTTAGCCCTAGAAAGACCACAGCCCCTATTATCCAGGAAGGCAGTTCCCAATACCCCCTAGGCTTCTGAGGTTCCCATTACTGTTTAATGGGCCTGCAGATAATATTGGTCTGCAAATCTGGGCCAGCTGGGATGGACCCCTCAGCAGTCCTGACCACCTCAGAGGGTGCGAGTGCTGCCCGACCTTGGGAACCTAGCCATTTCCCAAGAAATGCTCAGATCATCAATAAGCTGGGAACAGATTCTAAGAGTTAAGAAAGGATGAATCTTAAATCGATGCTTATTAGAGAGGAAGGCCTTCCCTTTTTTTCTGTTTCTCTCTCCAGAGGATTTTGTGTCTAAACTGGGCTTCAAATGTAGACTAGGAGATCTAACAATACTTCTCAAAGGGGGAATCTGTGGACCCATAAGAATCAAGTGGAGAATTAATTTAAAATGCATAGTCAGGGCTACCCTGATGGCGCAGTGGTTAAGAATCCGCTTGCCAATGCAGGGAGCACGGGTTCGAGCCCTGATCCAGGAAGATCTCACATGCCGCAGAGCAACCAAGCCCGTGGGCCACAAGTACTGAACCTGCGCTCTAGAGCCCACGAGCCACAACTATTGAGCCCACGCACTGCAACTACTGAAGCCCACACACCTAGAGCCTGTGCTCCTCAACAAGAGAAGCCACTGCAATGAGAAGCCTGTGCACCGCAACAAAGAGTAGCCCCCGCTTGCCCCAACTAGAGAAAGCCTGCAGGCAGCAATAAAGACCCAATGCAGCCAATAAATAAAAAATAAAGTAAATAAATAATTTTTTAAAATATATTTTATAAATAAATAAAATGCATAGCCCCAGGCCTTGCTGCCAAAATTCTAATCCAGGTGGTCTGGTGGGGAGGGATCGAGAATTAGCTTTTCAAAAATAAGTTCCCAGGTGATTCTCTTTCAGGTGTTTTTGGACATTTTTCCCAAAGTGGCCTGAAGACCATTGTGTCAGATGAGCACCTGGTGTCTCATGAAAAATACAAATTTCATGGATATCCTGAATTTTCAATCTGCGAGGGCAGAGTTGGATGGGGAAAGTGAGGAAGGAAGCCCAGCATTCTGCATTTTAAAGAGGCTTCCCGGGTGAAGGTTTGCTGGTAAATTTTTAAGAACCGCTTGCCTAGGGAATAACAAAATGTTCTCTTAGATGGGCCATAGACTGGAAGACCTATTTCTGCTGAATCTTATTAAGCTACTTTGGGTGTATGTTCGTGAGGAAATCACAACGCCAAGACTCAAATAATGAATGAGAAAAAGACACGGTACTGAGAACAGGAATTAAGTAATAACCAATAATGGTTCCACATTAAAGTTTCTTTGTCAAGTTTCTTTAGCAGAAACACCACACCACATGTGCCCTCTTATTTATCGTTACTTTGCCTGCAGAGCAAGTTTTCTTACATCAAGATGCTCATTAAGTACCCATTAAATTGACTTAAATGTATTCCCCTTTGGAGAGCCGTACTTTCAACAAGTGCTTTCATTTACTTTTTAGTGCTGGCGTTTGGACAAGTTTTCATGTGTATGTGGGCAAGAGGCGGAAGAGGTGGTGGTGCACAAAAGTGGGTTGGATAAAGGAAGGGAGATAAAACTCAGTGGGTTGCTAAGTAGACTTAAGTTGTAGTTAGGGAGAACATAAGTACAAGTTCTAATTTTGGTTTATTTCCTCTTTTGCTCTGGGATCTTAAACAAGCTACTTTCATTTCTCTATTTCAACCGTGCCTTTTTTTTTTTTTTAAGGAATATGCCTGTGGAATTATTTTAAGAAATAAGTAAGAAAAGATTGGAAAGCACCTTTTCCTCTTAGCCAAAATTATGCAGAAGAGCACTGGACCAGCTCAATGTCAGAAATAGTTTCTCTTTTTTTCTTTTTTTATCTTTCGTTCTTTCTATAAACTAAAGATCATTCACTTAGTAAATGTCTACTGAGAATTCATTCTATGCCAGAAGGTATGTTGACTTTTGGGACAGCAAACAAGACATAGTCACTACCCACTGTTGTTGGAGAAGCTGGGAAATTAGAGTCTGAAATCAGAAGCTGAAGGATCAGAGAGAAGTCACTAAGCAGCCCTCCTTTAGTGCTGGCACAGGTGGGCAAGATGGAGCTTGCCAAGTCATCTGGAAAGCCAGGCACTTCAGAAGTCAGAGTGGAACCGCCCAGCCTGGAGTAACTGGTGATCAGCAGGGCCTGCAGTTGAGAGAAGAGCTGGGTGTGGAGCAGAAGAGAGCAAGGACCTACGGAAGCTGCAGAAGTCTGGTGGAGAGTGCGGACCTGCTGGGACATGCGAACCTCTCTGCATGCCTCTCCCAGAGCATGGAGCGTGGCTGCTGTTTCACTTCTACCTCCCAAATCTCATACCAGCTTCTTTTTCTCCAACTCTAACACAAGTCACACTAGGAATGGGACTCTGGGAACTGCCGGGATCAACTCGGCGACTCGAGGTGAGTGACGGGTGCCGCAAGCTTGAAGAAGACACAGACACAGACTGAAGAGAAAGATGGGACCGGGGGACTCAAGACCTCTAGGATCAAGAGCCTCGCTGATTGATCCCACGTTGCTTTTATTGAGTTCTCGGCATAGCCTAAGGGTCTAACACTCCCAGGTTAATCCCATAAACAATCAAAGGCCTCACATGACTGGGGGCAATGATCTTTGTTTGCCTCCTGGGTCCTGATTTGAGCTGGGCGTGGAGAGCAAAGCAGCCCTGGGGGCAGGAGACCTCTCTCAAAAGGATTAAGGGTCTGTGCCCCACCCGTGTTGGCCCCTCTGCGACTGTGCCTGTCTTAGGTTGTTCCTCCCTTGAGGAATCTTACCCGTCTCTGGCTAACCAGTCATCCTCCAGGGCCAAACAGGGTGATACAAGGAAGGCTCTATGCACCACCCCTGTTGGCCCCTCTGCGGCTGTGCCTGTCTTAGGTTGTTCCTCCTCTGAGGAATCTTACCCGTCTTTGGCTAACCAGCCATCCCTCAGGACCAAACAGGGTGATATTAGTCTCCACGCCCTGCACCCTCAGCTCCTCCACTGCTCAAGCAGGACATTCTGAATCCCATCGCTCAGCCCACATACTTCAACATTTTCAATGTTTCAAAAAGGTTCCAGAATGTCTTCCCACAGGGAACCACAGTTCCAACTTATCCAAAACACCACGTATAGGAAGAGTTGGGTCAAGAAGTGATGGAAGTTGACCAGGGAACAAACACATAATCGAAGGTGACACAATCAATGCCAAGATTCTGAGCAAAAGCGCTTGTTCAAGTGGGCACCAAGCTGTTTGTAACTCCTCAGGACTTCTCTCAGTGGTCTCCTGTGTCAGCCCTAGAATTCTCCTACCCACAGCAAACTGGCTGCATAATGTATAGGTGGAAGTCAGCTGGTAAATGCAAGGCTGATACCCCAACACAGCTACCACAGGTGCAGCAATTAAGAATGCTGAGCTTTTATGTGGTGTTTAATAGCAACGGCTATTAACAATCACTTTAAAATTTAATCTTTTATCAGATTCAGATTTATGAGGTATCAAATGCTCATCTGTTCAAATATTTATTAATGTTTACTGTATGCCACATGAAACAATAGTGAAACATCCTACTAGTCTCTGCATGAGACACACACCCCCCTTCTCCACCAGTTCTTGCTTACAACACCTCAGATCGCCTTCTCGACCATCGCAGGTTCCCCACAAGGTACACCAGTAAATAAAACCTGGTGATAAGGCAGAGGGAAAGAGGCTCTGAGCCACATGATAAAGTCACAAGCTCTGAGGTTTTATAGCCTTAGTCCAGAAGGACTGGTCATAATCCCCTTAGTTGTAATTTGGTTAAAAATAGCAGAACTTCCAGGGAACTAGTTTAAATGGAAAGGGGGATGGGGAATACTGGCTTATCTCAGGAGGCCCAAGGGTAGGAATGCAGCCAGCCCTCAGGCGGGGACTGAAATCAAGAAGTGGAGAGCCAGGAGCACTCCACTCCGTTTCATTTCTGCCTCTCTCTGTGCTTTGCTGATTTTTTTTGCAAGCTGATTTTTCTAGTCCTCAAAGCACAAGATGGAATACAGCTGCCTCTCTTGAGTTTGAAGTTATAGATTGAAGCAAATGAAAACTGACTTTCTTTCAGTTCCAATACCAAATACAGCGAGAATCTGATTGGTTAAACTTGGGTTCAATGTCCTCTCCTTGGACCAAGCAGCCTTGGCGGTGACGGGAGTAGCGGGGAGCTTCAGTACAAACCTGCTACCAGGGGCCCCATCTCAGGGAATAGGGCAGCACCCAGTATCAACACTGTATCTTTAGTTATAGGGCATACAAGGTTAATCTAATGACAGTCAAGTGCACAAAGATAAATGACTTCCTAGGAAGACTCCAAAAATGAAGCCTACTCTTCAGCTTTCCATAGACAGTGACAGAAACAGCAGCAGCCAATTCAAAGTCAGAGCCTAAAAATATGAGCATTGGAGGAACCATAATAAAGTCAGGATCAATTAAACAAAATATGTCCAGGAGTGCAGTAGATGTTGATTGCCTCCCTTCTTCCTTGCTCTTACAGCTCCAGTTTTGTTCAGGCATCTACCCTCCTCCACTTGGTCATGTGCTTGCATGGATCGCTGGCTACTCCCTAAACTCCTGAGGGTGAATCCTGATTAACCTAAACCGATCAAGGTAACATCATTCCCTTTATTACTGATGTGTTTAGGCTGGGGCAGGTGATACATTCTCACCAACGGGAAACATGAAGTAAAATTGACTAGGAGTTTCTAGAAAAGGTTTCTTCACCCCTAGAAAAGATACATTATGCAGCGATTATCTTTTTCTCCCTTACACCCTTGTCTGGATATTTGATACACCTGGAATTGGTGCAGCCATCTCATGACCATAAGGAGAGCTAATGTAAGGAAAAAAGAGGGAAAAGCTAGGAAATGGAAAGATTAAGGTTAATGCAAAGCCATTTATCACTGAATTAACTATCCTGGGAGCCATCCTACTTTGGACTTCTTATAAGAGATAAATTTTCTTATTTTTTAAGCCACCTGGAGATGATTTTCATTCACTTGCTGCTGAAGGCATCCTAACTAAAGCAGAGGATACAGTGGGAATTAAGGCTTAAAAGGCAAGTAAATTAATCCTATGTACAGAATCAGGAGTCAGAATGGAAAATCAGACTTCTCAGCAACAACCCTGAAAGCTAGATGATGAGATTGTGAAGGAAAATATTTTTTCAGTATAAAATTTTCTGCTCAGCCAAATTATCATTCAAGTATGAAAGTAGAATGAGAATATTTTAGTACACACAAGGTCTCAAAAAATACACATACACTGAATTCTCTCCAGGAAACTAGAAAGAATGTGCTTCTCCAAAATGAGGGAGTAAACCAAAAAAGAAGGTGACATGGGATCCAGTAGACAAGACCTCCATTACGAGAAGTGAAGAGCGGTCTCATAATAATAACTGTAGGCAAACTTTGAGGATCCTTTTACAAAGAAAAAACAGAAGAGGTGAAATGATTTTTTTTTTTCAAGAAGTGATGCCTCTGAATATGGTGGGAGGAGTTTTACAAAACTGACAGAAAATTGAGGAAATGGAATTAAGCAGAAAAGGAAAAGCTGTCATAATATACTACATCTTAAATTGGACTAGCGTTTTCATGAACATTTATTTGTGCAAAATTATGATATAGTTTTACCGGCAGGATGTATGCACAGGAAGGGTGTGTGAGTGTGAGTGTATAAAAGAGCAAAATCTTCAGTAGTAGAAAGTTTAAATTTTAAAATTGAGCAGCAACATAAGCATTTTATGTAGCGATATGGAGGAAGGTACGAAAATAACCAGCAAGAGTGAAAGCTGTAACCTCTGAGGAGCGGGAAATTGTGATGGGCAGGGGCAGGGGACTGATGTTTACATAGCAATCTTTTAGACTTTTTGTTTTTGGTTTTTGGTTTTTAACTTTTATATTGGAGTATAGTTGATTAACAACGTTGTGTTGACTTCAGGTGTGCAGCAAAGTGATTCAGTTATACATATACATGTATCTATTCTTTTTCAAATTCTTTTCCCATTTAGGTTGTTACATAATATTGAACAGAGTTCCCTGTGCTGTACAGTAGGTCCTTGCTGGTTATCCATTTTAAATGTAGCAGTGTGTACATGTCAATCCCAAACTCCCTAACTATCCCTCCCCTCCCTTCCCCCTGGTAACCATAAGTTCGTTCACTAAGCCTGTGTAGACTCTTTGTTTTCCTATGGGCATTTTAAAATGTGATTAAAAATATTTTAACAGTAGGATATAAAAAGAAACTATCATTGCAAAAAAGGAAAAGGAAGGTTTCGGTAAAAAGTTTAGGTAGAAATGTGAGAACAGCATCCCAAAGGATAGGGAATATGTGGTCTCTCTTGGTTTTAGCTGATGGTATGGCAGGAGGTCCTTGAATGACATGTAAGAAGTACAAAATTTTATCCTGGAAGAAATAGGATTCAGGGAGTTTTGTGGGCGTGACATAATCAGATTAATGCTTGGAAAAAGGGAAATCACTAAGTGGCAGGATGGAGAATGGTTTGGAGAACATCAGAACCAGGGGCAGGAAGGCCAATTAGAAACTTTTGCATGAATTAATCAAGTCTGAACTAAGGGCTGGAACCACAGAGGGGAGGTGAAGAGAAACAGAACAACTGTGGGAAACTGGGAAGGAAGTCTTGGTGACTCATCGGACGTAAGCACTGCTGGGAGAGGGAGGAAACTTAGAAGACTCTGGTTTGAGCAGTAGTGAGATCCCAGTGGCTGCCCATTTTCATAGGAATTCCCCCAGCTCATTAGTTGTATGAAACAAAATCAAAGTAGCATAATTCCTCTCATCCCACCCCATCTGACACCCCACTCTTGGCAATATCCAACACAGAGGTCAGATCTCTTACCACACATTTTATTGATAGGCTTAATTAATATGAAAATGTTACATGTTAATTTCAAGCCTGGTATATGGGACTGGAAAGCCCCTGGAACTCCACCAAGTTCCTGGCCTTCTGAGCTTAGATGAAGATTTTGGAAAGTTTTCAAAGGGTTTTTGTTTTATATCTTTGATTTTTGCTGCTGCAACATGCCTTCCTGGTGTTCCCAACAAGAACACTGAGTGCTTACAACCTGCCAGGCATTTGACTTAATTGTCCCTTTCTACCCTTGTGCTACCCTGTTTACAAATGAGGAGCTGAGGCTCAGAAATGTTAAGGAACCTGATGCTGATACAACGCTTAACTAGCAAATCCAGGGCCGAGACCCTCCTCACTCTTGGTGTGGCCCCAAAGCTTGGTCCCCAAACCACTGCAGGCCCCTGTGCTCTCACTGTAAGTGGCTCCAGTCTCTGCCTTCCTGGAATGGACAGGTCTCCCAGTAGTCAATGCCTGCCTTCATCTATGGGCCAACTGCTTTGTCTGTTCTCAAAATGGTATTTAGAAATCAATATCTGGGTACCAGTTTTGCTCATTGCTACCAAGATGTCATCACTCCCAGGTTCTTTCAGAGGACAGGTCTAACCAATACATGTGTGTATATGTGTATTTATGTATATATGGACACATATATGAATACGTATATGTAAATGTGTATACCTATATACGTTACATGTATATTTCTATATCTCTCTATATAAAAAACCATGAGTTCACACCAATACCTCCAATTCTAATCCATGACCATAAGGTTTAGTCTAGTTTTCTTTATATGCTTTTAATCCTTTCTCCAATAGTGAGAAACCTGGCCTTCATTATCCTTAACATTTGATTGTTCCTCCTGGACATAATCAATCTCCTGTCAGCTCTGCTGTCCTCTTCAACATGCAGAAACCCTCCTCGTCTCATTTATATCCCAGTACTCTAGGCCAGGCCACCCCACCCCTTGTCTGAAAGCCCTCTCACTCCATTTGGTCTCTCACATGCACTGAGCTGCCCCCTGCGTGAACTCACAGCTCATTCAGATTCTGACTCCCTAGCCAAGGCTGCCCCCATGCATGGATGCCTTCCTCCCTTTTTGGGGCTCCAGCACCCAGAGCTAGACCATCCTCATACATGGACATCCTCCTAGCCCCATGTCAGTTCTGATCTTCACATGACATCACCCCCATGTGGATATCCTCCTCACCTTATTCAGGATCTAATGTCTCATGCTGGTGAGTCATATTTTTAAAAAAACATTCCTACGATTTGCCTAAAGTACTTGTGAGATTTTACGTATAAAATAAACAGAGATAAGCTTTTGTATAAAGTACCAGGTTTAGGACTTCCTAGGTGGCGCAGTGGTTAAGAATCCACCTGCCAATGCAGGAGACACGGGTTTGATCCCTGCTCCAGGAAAAGCCCACATGCCACGGAGCAACTAAGCCCAGGCGCCACAGCTATTGAGCCTGTGCTCTAGAGCCTGTGAGCCACAACTACTGAAGCCTGCGTGACTAGATCCTGTGCTCTGCACCAAGAGAAGCCACCTCAATGAGGAGCCTGAGCACCACAATGAAGAGTAGCCCCCACTTCCCACAACTAGAGAAAGCCCATGTGCAGCAACGAAGACCCAATGCAGCCAATAAATAAATTAATTAATTAATTAATTAATAATAATAAAAGTACCAGGTTTAGAAACAGCATGGGTGGCATTTAAAAAAATTAAGCAATGAAAGAAAAAAATGGATAAACTGGACTTCATCAAAATTTTAAAATATATGCTTCAAAGGACACTATCAAGAAAGTAAAAAGACAACCCACAAATTGGGAAGAAAAATATTTGCAAATAATATATAATCTGAAAAGACCTTCTTCCAATGAAGAAATACAAATGGCCAAAAAGTACCTGAAAAGATGCTGAACATCATTAGTCATTAGGGAAATACAAATCAAAGCCACAAAATACTACCTAACATTTACCAGGATGGCTGTAATTTTTGAAAAGACAGATTACAAAAAGATCCAGCTAGTTTTGCACAGCAAAGGAAACCATAAACAAGACAAAAAGACAACCCTCAGAATTTGGAGAAAATACTTGTAAATGGAAGCAACTGACAAAGGATTAATCTCCAAAATACACAAGCAGCTCGTGCAACTCAATATCAAAAAACAAACAACCCAATGCACAAATGGGTGGAAGACCTAAACAGACATTTCTCCAAGGAAAACATACAGATTGCCAACAAATACATGAAAAGATGCTCAATATCACTAATCATCAGAGAAATGCAAATCAAAACCACAGTGACATATCACCTCACACCAGTCAGAATGGCCATCATCAAAAAATCTAGAAACAATAAATACTGAAGAGGGTGTGGAGAAAAGGGAACCCTCCTGCACTGTTGGTGGGAATGTAAATTCATACAGCCACCATGGAAAACAGTATGGAGGTTCCTTAAAAAACTAAAAATAGAACTACCATATGACCCAGCAATCCCACTCCTTGGCATATACCCTGAGAAAGCCATAATTCAAAAAGATGCACGTACCACTACATTCACTGCAGCATTATTTACAATAGCCAGGACATGGAAGCAACCTAAATGTCCGTCGACAGATGAATGGTTAAAGTAGATGTGGCACATATATACAATGGAATATTACTCAGCCATAAAAAGGAATGAAATTGAACTATCTGTAGTGAGGTGGATGGACCTAGAGTCTGTCATACAGAGCAAAGTAAGCCAGAAAAAGAAAAACAAATACCATATGCTAATGCATATATATGGAATCTAGAAAAATGGTACTGATGAACCTAGTGGCAGGGCAGGAATAGAGATGCAACGTAGAGAATGGACTTAAGGACACAGGGGTGGGGAGGGGAAGCTGGGACGTAGTGAGAGAGTAGCATTGACATATACACACTAGCAAATGTAAAATAGCTAGTAGGAAGCTGCTACAGAGCACAGGGAGATTAGCTCAATGCTTTGTGAAGACCTAAAGGGGTGGGATAGGGAGGTTGGGAGGGAGGCTCAAGAGGGAGGGGATGGGGGATATATATCTACATACAGCTGATTCACTTTGTTGTACAGCAGAAACTAACACAATACTGTAAAGCAGTTATACTCCAATACAGATTAAAAAAAAAAAAAGATCCAGCTAGGATGTGGAGAAATTGGAAACTTCATACATCCTTACTGTGAGTGTAAAGTGGCACAACTGCTTTGTTTTGGTTTCTGTTTGTTTGTTTTTTTAACATAATTTGTATTATGGAAATCTGCTTTCAAGACATTTTTTTTAATTGGCTGCACCAAGTCTTAGTTGCAGCACCCAGGATCTTCAGTTGTGGCATGCAAATTCAGCTGCAGCACGTGGGATCGAGTTCCCTGACTAGGGATCAAACCTGGGCCCCCTGCAGTGGGAGTGCAGAGTCAGCCACTGGACCACGAGGGAAGTCTGGTGCAGCCACCTTGGAAAACAGTCTGGCAGTTCCTCAAAAAGTTAAACATAGTATTACCCTTTGACCCAGAAATTCCACCCTTAGGTATATACCCAAGAGAAATGAAAACATATTTCCTCCCAAAAAATACCCAAAGGTGGAAACAACCCACATGTTCATAAACTAATGAATGGGATTTTAAAAATGTGTTATATCTATACAATGGAATATTCAGCCATAGAAAGGAATGAAGTACTGATATATGCTACAATACAGGTGAACTTTGAAAATATTATGCTAAGTGAAAGATTTAGTCACAAAAGATCACATGTTATATTATTCCATTTATATTAAATATCCAGAATAGGAAAATCTATAGAGACAAAAAGTAGATTAATGGTTGCTAAAGCAGGTGGGGATGGGGAAACTAAGGGGAGGAGAAACAATAGCTAAAGGGTACATGGATGATGAAATGTTCTAAAATTGATTGTGATGATAGTTGCACAACTCCATGAATTACAAAAAGCTATTTTATTGTGCATTGTAAAAGGGCAAATTGTATGGCATGAACTATATCTCTATAAAGCTGTTTTTTAAAAAAGCCCTCTGGGGACTTCCCTGGCAGTCCAGTAGTTAAGACTTTGCCTTCCAATGCAGGGGGTGAGGGTTCCATCCCTGGCTGGGGAGCTAACATCCCACATGCCTTGCATCCAAAAAACCAAAACATAAAATCTAAGCTATATTTTAAAAATTTTAAAAATAAATTAAAAAGTCCTCTGATTGGGTGATAAGGCGAGGAAGTGGCTCTTCCAATTTTCAAGTTACTCTTCCTACACAATCCAGTGTCTTGTATACCCAGCTATCCTTGAATTCAAGTCAAGGTCCTCCCTAAGGGCTAATCACCAGATCTCTGGTTCCTGCAACAGTTTCATATAGGTGTTCCCTTGTCAGAATGAACAATAAAGATAAAGGAAAGGGAAGAGATATCATTCTCTTATTATCTGTTAACAATAGATAATAAATATCTATTGTTTTTCTCTGCCAAGCAGCTCCTTCTCTCCTTTTTTATTACAGAATCCCGTGTTCCTTGAGAAACTACCCCAACCCATCTTTTTTTTAATTAATTAATATATTACTTTATTTATTTTTTGGCTGCGTTGGGTCTTTGTTGCTGTGCGCGGTCTTTTCATTGCGGTGTGTTGCGGTGAGCAGGGGCTACTCTTCGTTGCGGTGCACAGGCTTCTCACTGCAGTGGCTTCTCTTGTTGAGAAGCATGAGCTCTAGGCACACTGGCTTCAGTAGTTGCGGCACGTGGGCTCAGTAGTTGTTGCTCATGGGCTCTAGAGCACAGGATCAGTAGTTGTGGTACACCGACTTAGTTGCTCCTCAGCATATGGGATCTTCCTGGACCAGGGATTGAACCCGTGTACCCTGCATTGACAGGCGGATTCTTAACCACTGCACCACCAGAGAAGTCCCCCAACCCACCTTTAGTACTCCTAGTTTGGGTGCACCTGACTCCAAGAATGATCATGTGATACTGGCTTAAGCTAACTAAAACAAGTGCCAGCCTGGCTACAGTGACTGGCTCAAGGACGAAAAAAGGAATCAATTTAACCCAACCAGCATATGTGTATCCCAGAACTTCTGTGAGAGTTTACAGCAAAAGAAGCTCTTCTTAAAACTGTGAAGGTATAAGCATGAACCACTGAGAACACCAGACAGGCCACATCTGATCCGTGACGAATCGAGCCAGGAGATGGAGAGAGACAGCTTTCTGAAACATGTTTTGAGCACCTAAATTCAGCCATGCTAGAAGTTAGATCTATCTACTCATGGACTTTACATCTACAAGAGCTAATAATCCCCTCTCCTCTTTTTGTTTTGTTGTTTGGCTTAATCCTGTTTGAATTGGTCTATCTGTAATGTGTGAATAAAAGAATACTCCCAGATACAGACATAGACTAAAGACCAACTCTAACAGGAAGGAGGCTGTGCAAGTGGGAAAAAGGGTATCAGTAGGACTGAGCTCTATATTTAGTACTGTACATTGCAAGTTTTATCTTTTTTGACCATGCACTCTATGGAGATAAGAAAACTAAGGATCATGGTCACACTTAGTCAGTGAAAGAGCGATGACTTAAACTCAGATCTTCTGACTCCAAATTTTATCCCCTTTATGACACTGTGCCACAAAACTATCATAAGGAACTACATAATATAAAGCAATGTATGTGCATTTTATACCCGCTTCACCTATCTCCCCTAAGCTTTGAGATAGCAGTACAAGGGAGAGTTAAAAAGTCTGTCAGTGGTAACCAAAATATCTTCCATCTGATCCTTTCAACCTTACTGTCACTGTCTATGTTTAGCTTTCACCATTCAAGTTCTCTGCTCAAAAAAAAAACAAAACAAAAACAAAATTATCCTACATTTTCTTCTATTAATATAGAGTTTTAGGGCTTCCTAGGTGGCGCAGTGGTTAAGAATCCGCCTACCAATGCAGAGGTCACGGGTTCGATCTCAGCTCCAGGAAGATCCCACATGCCGCGGAGCAACTAAGCCCGTGTGCCAAAAAAAATAAATAAACAAATAAATAAATATAGAGTTTTGTCTTTCACATTTATGCTCTTAAGTCGTCTCTAGTTTACCTTTGTACATAATATTAGGAAGAGATCCAGTTTTATTGTCTCCATATGGCGATCTAGTTTTCCATTTATTTCTTTAGTTATGTATTTAGGCCGCACGGCATGGCTTGTAGGATCTTAGTTCCCTGACCATGGATCCAACTCGGGATGTAGATCCTAACCACCGGACCATCAGGAAATTCCCCCATTTATCTATTTGTCTATTCATGTGCCAACAACATCCAGTATGTATTATTGTATTTTTGTAATATGCCCTAATGTGGGCAAGACCTACTTTTTATTCTACTTTTCCAAGGTTGACTTAGCTATTTACAGGCTTTTCCTCCTCTACGTGAGTTTGTCAAGTTCCTTAAATTTTTCAACTAAAATTTTGATTGGGCTTATGTTGAATTTATAAATTAATTTTGGAAAATTAATATCTTTGTAATATTAAGTTATCTCACCCCAAAGCATGGAATCTCCTATTATTTGTTCAGATCACCCTCTATGCTTTCTGTTGCAGTTTTACATTTTTCTTCACAGACATATTGTTGCTATTTTATTTTATTTTTTTTTTAATTTTAAAAAAAATTTTTATTTTATTTATTTATTAGCTGCGTTGGGTCTTCATTGCTGCACACGGGCTTTCTCTAGTTGCTGCGAGCAGGGGCTACTCTTCATTGTGGTGCGCAGGCTCCTCATTGCAGTGGCTTCTCTTGTTGTGGAACAGGGGCTCTAGGCATGGGGGCTTCAATAGTTGCGGCATATGGGCTTCAATAGTTGCGGCATATGGGCTCAATAGTTGTGGCTCACGGGCTTAGTTGCTCCGCGGCATGTGGAATCATCCCAGAGCTGGGCTTGAACCCGTGTCCCCTGCATTGGCAGGCAAATTCTTAACCACTGTGCCACCTAGGAAGTCCTGTTGCTATTTTAAATGGTGTCTTTTCTTAAATTCCATTTTCTAGTTCATTATTGCCAATGGAGAGAAAAGCAATTAATTTGTGTATGTTGTGCTGGTATCAAAAATGTTCAACTTTCTTTTTAGTTCTAATAATTTTATGATTTGATTCTGTTGGTTATTCTCTATAGATGATCATATTATTTGGAAAAATCACATTATAATCTTTTCTCTTGTAGCCTTTCAGCTTTTAAAAAATTTCCTAATACCATTGGCCAAAACCAGTAATTCTATACTAAATATCACCAGTAGTATAGGACACATTTTCCTCTTCCTGATCTCAAAGGAGTGCATTTAAGATTTCTCCATTTGTTTTCATGTTTGCTGCTGAGAATATATTACACATTAATTATACCTTAAAATTTGAGTAGAAATTGTATAACCCTCTAGGTCTTGAGGTTTTATTTTGATTTGTTTAATCTTTATTGATCTATTCAAGTTCTTTCTCCTGCAATATTTTTGTAGTTTTGTGTTTCTTCTTGGGTTTTGTCCATTTCATTTGTTTTCACATTTGCTTACATACAGTTATTCATAATACTATTTTGCTAAGTTTTAATTTCTGTTGAGACTGGTTAATTTCCCTTTTTTTCACATTGTTATTTATTTACATTTTCTCTCTGTCTCTCTTTCTCTCTTTTCATCAATCTAGATGTGGATTTGCCTTTCTTATCTATTATTTCATTACTATTTTCTATCTTTTAAAAAATATTGTTGCAGATAAAGATGTGGCACATATATACAATGGAATATCACTCAGCCATGAAAAGGAATGAAATTGAGTTATTCGTAGTGAGGTGGATGGACCTAGAGTCTATCTTACACAGTGAAGTAAGTCAGAAAGAGAAAAACAAATACCGTATGCTAATGCATATATATGGAATCTAAAAATACGGTACTATTGAACCTAGTGGCAGGGCAAGGCTAAAGATGCAGACACAGAGAATGGGTTTGAGGACACAGTAGGGGAAGGGGAAGCTGGGATGAAGTGCGAGAGTAGCACTGACATATATACACCACCAAATGTAAAATAGATGGCTAGTGAGAAGCTGCTGCATAGCACAGGGAGATCAACTCAATGCTTGGTGATGACCTAGAGGGATGGAATAGGGAGGGTGGGAGGGAGGCTCAAGAGGGAGGGGATGTGGGGATATATATATAAATATAGCTGATTCATTTTGTTGTACAGTGGAAACTGGCACAATATTGTAAATCAATTATACTCCAATAAAGATCTAAAAAAATATATTGTTGCTTTTATTTCTTCTTTATTTTTAGTGTTTATTTTTATTTTTTGCTTCCTTCTTATTTCTTTGGGTATTAGTTTTATTCAAATATCATAGGTAAATGCTTAGCTGCTTTGTTTTAAAACTATCCTTTTTCTTAATAAATATATGTATTTACATGTGTTGTTTTCATTGCTATTTATTTCTAAGTATCTTTGCACTTTTTTTTCTTTTCTTTCTTTTTTTCTTGCACTTTCCTTTTTAACATAAAGGTTATTCAGTAACACATAACTTAATTTTCAAATATGTGAAATTGTATCTATCCTTTTGTAATTAAATTTTCACTTCATGGCAACATGCTTAGGGCCGGAAATGATCCTGATGGACAGTGGCAAAGGGAAATCTTCCCAGTAGCATCACCTGCTGTACTAGGTTGAATAGTGTTCTCCCCCAAGATGCATGTCCACCTAGCACCTGTGAATGTGACTTTATTTGGAAATGGCATCTTTGCGGATGTAATCAAGTTAGGATGAGGTCCTATTGGATTAAGGTGGGCCCTAACCCAATAACTGGTGTCCTTACAAGGAGGAAATTTGGACACAATATACAGGGAAAGCGCTGTGTGACCACAGAGGCAGAGATTGGAGTGATGCATCCTCAAGTCAAGGAACACCAGTGATTGCCAGCAACCACCAGAAGCTAGGAGGAGGCGAGAAATAATCCTCCCCTAGAGCCCTCAGAGAGAGAGCGTGGCCCTGCTGACACTTCGATTTCAGACTCCTAGCCTCCAGAACTGAAACAATAAACTTCTATTGTTCTGAGGCACCTGATTTGTGGTCATTTGCTTTGGCAGCCCTAGAAAGAGAATATATCTGCTTTGTCTACTGTGAGAAGACAGATGTATGTACACTAATTCATGTGTGGCTGCTAACAGTTTGGTTGAATGATTAGGGAAGGGAGCAGATTGAAAGGTTGGCGACAAAGACATATGGAGAAGAGGAATGTTGATGATCTTCCTGGAAAGGACATAGACTATAAAGATATCTGAATGCTCCCCAAAGGGGATTCACTGCAGAGGAGGCTTTAATAATCACATAGACAAACGACATGCTCTGTGGATGTCAAACAACCTCCTTTCCCAGATACCCAGTTCCTACTCATGGGCCCATGAACAACGTGATCATGTCAGAGATGGAGGCTAGCCATGGACTCCACAGCATAGACCTCTCCTTACCAAGGCTGACCTGGTTAATGCTGTTGCTGAGCGCCTTATCTGCCAACAGCAGAGACCAGCGCTGGCCCCCTGATAAGACACCATCGCTCAGGGTGATGAGCAGCCACCTAGTAGCAGGCTGATTGCATTGGAAATGTTCCATTGTTGAGAAGGCAGAAAAATCTTCCTCATTAGAATAGACACATATTCTGAGTATAGGTGCCTCTCTACTCATAGTAATTCTGCCAGGACCTCTTATCAAGGGACCGCAGAATGCTTTATCCACCATTGAGATATTCCCTACAGCATTGCTTCTGATGAAACTCATCTCACAGCAATGCAGCAGTGAACTGATACCTGTGGAATTAACTGGTCTTACCATATACACTATCATCTAGGAGTGGTTGCTCTAGCTTAAAGGTGGGACTCCTTACTGAAAACTCAGTTACGGTGCCTCAGTTGTTGTGAGTCAACAACTTTAAAGACAGGGTCTGTCTTGCAAGATGCTGTATATGCTTTGAATCAGAGATGACTATGTAGTGGAATTGCCACCACACCCCAGAACACATGGATTCGGGAATCAAGGGGTGTTAAGTGCAAGTGGTTTCTCTCACTATTATATCAAATAACCCACTCACAAATTTTTGCTTCCCATCCTGGCAACTCTGGAATTTGATGTTTTAAAGGTCTTTGTTCCCAAAGGAGAAATGCTTCCACCAGGGAACACAACAGCACATGCACTAAATTGGAAGATGAGGCTGACACCTGGCCACCTTAGACTTATTGTGTCACAAAGTAACAGGCAGTAAAAGAGATCTCTTTACTGCTGCAGTGATTGATCCTAACTACCAAGGGGAAACTTAGATTGCTGCTAACCACTGAGTACAAACAGGACTATATCTGGAACCCAGGGCATTTCCTGGGGCATCTCTTAATACTTCCATGCCCAATAATAAACATTAATTAAGGAAACGTAACCAAAACAGAGGCAGGAATATCAAAGACTGATATGCTTCAAGAATGAAGGCTAGGGGACCTCCCAGGTGGCACAGTCGTTAAGAATCCGCCTGCCAATGCAGGGGACATGGGTTTGATTCCTGGTCTGGGAAGATCCCACATGCCTCAGAGAAACTAAGCCCTGTGAGCCACAACTACTGAGCCCACATGCCACAACTACTGAAGCCCAAGCACCTAGACCCTGTGCTCCACAACAAGGTAAGCCACCGCAATGAGAAGCCCACACACCGCAACAAAGAGTAGCCCCTGCTTGATGTAACTAGAGAAAGCACACATACAGCAATGAAGACCCAACACAGCCAAGGAAGGAAGGAAGGAAGGAAGGAGGAAAGAAAGGTTAGGTCACTCTACTAGGAAACTGACCAGCTAAGCTTCTAGCCAAGAGCAAAGGAAATATGGAGTAAGTAATGAAAGAAGGGGGTCATAAATATCAACTATGGCTCATGACCTGCTACAAAAACAAGGACTGTGGTAGCTTTGCATATTTTCTCTTTGCTTGTTATACGTATGTGTTTATTTGTAAAGATTAAATATTTTCTTCTTTTTCCCATTATTTCACATGCAAGTTGTTGGTGGCTAACTTTACAATTTAGTCTTTAGGTAAGAGAATATTTAGTAGAACTGTGACTGAATTTGAGAAGCAATTAATATACCAATGTTAAAGCATAATTTTTAATTTAAAAAATTGTGGTAAACTATGCGTAACACAAAATTTACCATTTTAACCACGTAAAAAAGCACAGTTCAATGACATTAAGCACATTTACATTTTTTGTGTAACCATCACCACTATCTATCTCCAGAACTTTTTCATCATCTCCAACTGATACTTGGTACCCATTAAATAATAACTCCCCACACCCTCCTTCCTCCAGGCATGGCAACCACTATTCTACTTTCTATCTCGATGAACTTGACTACTCTAGGAGTGGCTTATTTAAGATGTAATTTTTTGAAAGTTAAGATCATAACTCTCATACAAATATAAAATGAATATGTGTCAGAGGTTTTACTTCCCTCATTAATTAATGAGGAAACCAGTAAGATGTTACAACCAGATCAAAAGAGAACTCAGTCACACATGTATGGGCAACCAGGAATGCTAGAATGAATTTACAAAAAGATACAAAAGGGTCTAACCACAGGAAAATAATCAATTGTATTTCACTAGACTCAATTCATTTCCATTTCTATGGGCTGAAATTGTTTGCATTATTATTCATTTTCTACAATTTACAGAACTGTAAAACAGTCCAAAAACAATGGAAGGGAAATATAAGCAGGAAGTGTGCTCAAGGCATACCATACACATAGAACATGGATGAATATTGACAATATAGCACTGAGTGAGGGAAAAAGTGGGGTAGGATTGTGCCAGGTATCAATGTCGTGTTTGTCAGCTCCACTGCCACCTGGAACTGGACCCTGTGAACATTCTCATTTGCCAGCTGGTACAATGTTAGGCCTTATCAGCAGAGGGCACTGGAGGGACACTGCAAGGCAGAGCAGAGAGGGTGACTTCTTTTCCTGGATCTTCCGGTTTCTGTGACATCTCCTATGGAGACCCCGTGGCACTCACTCTCCAGCAAATTTCATCACTACCCTAATGGACACCTTCCAGCTGGCATCCCCTGGCCTGCGGGCTGCACCCCAGCTTGGAGCTGCAGCTCTCCAGTGCAATTCTGTCATCTAGCAAGCTGTAGCCTTGCCCTCTCCAAGGAGGTCTGAATCTCAGCCTTGGGGATGGGACCTCTTCCAAGTTTGCTCCTCCCTTGGGTATTCTTCCTCAACCTTAGTGGTAGTAGTGCTGTTTACATTTGCTATTCTATAGTTGTCTTTTACCTCTCTCAATAGTTTTATTAACTTTGTTAAATTTGAACCATCTTCTGTTAGTTCATAACTATTACATTAAATGTTCCCTGCTAAATTGCTGTGTGGTTTCAGTGTCCTTACCAATACAACCGTAACCTTAGCTATTTTCTCCCTGTTTATTCCTTCAATGTGTCACATCCATATGATTACCCTAACAAAAGAAATATATATTAGCATGGTCTTCTGTCCCTTTCACTTTCTCCCAAAGCATCCATCACATTAATAATATCCAGGGTGTTAGTTTTGCATTGTAGTGGATATATTTTCTCTATCTCTTTCCTTTGGCTCTAGTTGCTTTTTCTTTTTTAAGGTTACAACAAACTTTACTTAAGTATATAATACTCTTACTTCTGATATCTCTTAAGACACATCAGGATTCCTGCCCACAACCCCCACCCCGGCCCCCGCCCAGCGAGTTCAGAAAGGATTTTTTTTTTTCTTCTCATTTCTGTACTTCCTTAAATATATTTTCAATGCGGGCCTTTGTGTGGCATATTTTCTGAGAACTAGTATGCCTGAGGCTGAATATCACTTTTCCTATGCTTTTATTTTTGAATGACACTTTGGCTGAATACAAGATTCTAGGCTCAAGTTTTTTTCAGTAGTTAGCATATATTACTCCTTTGTCTTCTTGCAGCTAGCGTGCTGTTGAGAGGTCTAATATCAATATGATTCTTGTTCCTTTGTAGATCGCATGCCCTCTCTTTCTAGAAAGTTTCAAAGTTTTCTCTTTATGTCTAGGTCTCGTTTTTCTTTATCTATTCTCTTTGGCTCTTTATTTTCTGAAATCATTCATCTTTCATTAGTTATGAGAAATTTTATTTTTTCTTCAAATATATCCCCCTCTTCCTTATACTTTTTTAATTTTGTCATCTGAGATTCCTCTTACATGGATGCTGGCACTTGTGCTTTTTCCTCCACATCTCTCTTCTATGTTTCATTCCTTATCACTTCCTGCTAGCTTTCCCATTTGTTTTGACATGAGTTTCTAGAGGAGAGGTCAGCAAACCATAGCCCATGGGCCAAATCCAGCTTGCCACCTGTTTTTGTAAATATGGTTTTATTAGGATAGCCATACTCATTCATTTATGTATATGATGTACATTTATGTACTCATTTTTTTGTGCTACAATGGCAGAGTTGAGTAGTTGCAAAGGAGACCATGTGACCCACAAAGCTTAAAATACTTACTATCTGGCCCCTTACAGAAAACATTTGCCAACACCTATTCTAGAGGGTAGGAATAATTTTGTTCTTCCTTCTATCCCGAAGACCTAGAATATACCTTGCCCAGGTTTGTTGAATGGATAAATAAATGAATAACCTTTGAAGAGCAGATATTATTTCAAAAGGTAGAACAGCAGGAGATTATTTCAAAAGGTAGAAATAGCATTCTAGCTAAAGGGAAGAGAAATAGCATAAGCAAAGACAAAAGGGAAAATTAGGGGTAGAGTTTCAGTAGAGCAAAATACTTAACACAAGTGAAGCCAAAAGACTGATTTAAGAACTATTCTAGGGAGTCTTGAGTCTAGAATGGGGAGTTGCTGCTTAATTCTCTTTGCAAGTGCCAGATATGTCACGTGACCAGAGATATGCTTAGAGAGGACTCACGTGGCAGCACTGTGGAGAACAGATTAGAGAGAGAAGAGAGCAGAGAGGGAGAATGGTTCAGAGGTTACTGTAATAGCGAAATGAAAAGGAGCTGACTCAATATGGTGATGGTAAGTTTGGAGAGACATGGCAGTTTGTTAGAAAGCAATAGACTTCGGAATCACAGACTTGGTCAACATTGAGCCCCACGATATCCTAACTGTGAGTAACAGGCAAGTTGTTCAGCCTTTCTGGGTTCCTTCATCTGTAAAGCCTGGTGATTCAGTAAGGATGCAATTATGAAAATAACCCTCCTGCCAGGTGGTAATTCAATAGAGAGAATTTAATGAGGAAACTAGTTAAAAGGTACAGACTGAAGAGCTGTTAGACCAAACAGGAGAAGGTGAGACTACCCAGGGATTAAGCAACTGCAGGAAGCAACTAACAGCCACACCCAAGGCTGGGACCAAGGGGAAGACACAGTATTACTGGAGCCCAGGAGGCAGAGCCACTCATCGGGGTCTGTGGGAACTAACACTAGGGAAGAGGTGCAGCCATTGGAGTCCCTTCTCTTCCTGCCTCCAACCTCCTCCCAGTGCCATCCATTGGCTCAACACAGCCAAAAGCCCGTTTCCCAGCAAGAAGTCTGGGAAAAAATGGTTTCAAGAATCAACCGCTTGTGATTCACCGCACAGTAGAGGAAGAGCAGGGACTAGATTTGAGGCAAAGGAGCAACTCGCCAGCACACATAAGATTACTGTGAACATCTCAGCTGAGATTACACACTGAACTACTGCATAGTATACAATCAATAAATGGTGTTTTTTTTATTACCTTATCTTACATCTCTATCCACATCTTTTACTATTCTTCCTTCAATTTCAGACATGTTGAAGTATTTCTAGTTTCTAAAACTTACCAAGAACTCTATCACTCTGGGACTCCCTCTGCAACCTCCCCAATCACACACACTCCCCAACTCCCTCTTTCTCTTTCTGATTCATCCTAGGTTCTACCTCTGGCAGGATGCTTTCTCTGAATTCATCCGTGTTTGTTAGATGCCCCTGTCTAGGCTCTGAGAGCATCCTCATGCAGGCCTGAACCATGGCACTAAGCAGGCTGTATGACAATGATCTCTTTATGCTTTTCTCTCTCTGTATTAGTTTTCTACCGCTGCATTACAAATTACCACAAACCGAGCAGTCTAACACAATACCCATTTATTACCTCACAGCTTCTGTAAGTCAGAAGGCCAGCATGCTTTACCTGGGTCACTGCTCAGGATCTTACCAGACTGAAGTCAAGGTGTTGTCCAGGTGTTTCCTCATTTGGAGGCTTAACTAGGGAAAGATCTGTTTCCAAGTTCCTTGGCAGAATTCATTTCCTTGCAGTTGTGTGACTGAGGTTCCTATTTTTTTGCCAGATGAAGGCCAAAGACCACTCTTAGTTCTCACAGGCCTCTATCTCAGGTCCTTGTTCTATGGCCTTCTCCACAACATAGTAATTTATTCTTTCAAGGCCAAAGGTAAGCATCTGCTGTAGCTTTGAATCTCTCTGACTTCTCCTTCTTTAACCCCTGGATCTTCTTTTTTATTTTTATTTTATTTTATTTTATTTTATTTTTTAAGCTTTTTATTGGAATATAATTACTCTACACTCTTGTACCAGCTTTTGAGGTACACCATAGTGAATCAGCTGTATTTATACATATATCCCCATATCCCCTCCCTCCCGCGACTCCCTCCTGCTCTCCCTGTCCTGGCCCTCTAAGGCATCACCCATCATCGAGTTGATCTCCCTTTGTTATACAGCAACTTCCCACTAGCTATCTATTTTACAGTTGGTAGTGTATATATGTCTATGCTACTCTCACTTCATCCCAGCCTTCCCTTCACCCCCCCCCCCGCTCCCCCAACCCCGTGTCCTCCAGTCCATTCTCTGCATCTGCATCCTTATTCTTGCCCTGTCACTGGGGTCATCAGTACCATTTTTTTTTTTTTTTTAAGATTCCATATATATGAGTTAGCATACAGTATTTGTTTTTCTCTTTCTGGCATACTTCACTCTGTATGACAGACTCTAGGTCTATCCACCTCATTACATATAGCTCCATTTCATTCCTTTTTATGGCTGAGTAATATTCCATTGTATATATATGCCACATCTTCTTTATCCATTCATCTGTTGATGGGCATTTAGGTTAGATCTTCTTTTTTAAAAAGAGATCACCTGGTTAGTTAAGACTCACCAAAAAAAAAAAAAAAAAAACAAACAAAGACTCACCCACACTCAAAGAGATGAAATTAAATAGCAGATACACGCCGGGAGTGGGAATCTTCAGGGCCATCTTAGAATACCACTTCAACACTCTCCTTCAAGATGTGAATTCTCCAAGGAAAAGGACAGTGTCTTATTCATCTTTATATCCCTGTAATTGGGCAGAATTAGTACCTGACACTTAGTACCTATTTGGTGAAAGAATGAAGAAATGAAACAAAAACAGGAAGGTAACTTATAGGGAAGGGAGATATTTAAAAGGAAAGTTAAATATGACTTGGTTGGTAATGGACTTTTTTGTAATTAATAAACTTTAATTTCATTAATGTAATAGTTTTCTATAATTTGTATTTGTGTGTGTTCATTTATTTTTATTTATTTTTTAAATTGAAGTATAGCTGTATACATTAGTTACATTAGCTTCAGGTGTACAGCAAAGTGATTCAGTTATATATGTGTATGTTCTTTTTCAGATTCTTTTCCGTTATACTTTATTACAAGATATTGAATATGGTTCCCTGTGCTATTTCTTGTTATCTATTTTATATATAGTAGTGTGTGTCTGTTAATCCCAAACTCCTAATTTATTCCTCCCTCCCCCCTTTCCCCTTTGGTAACCATAAGTTTGTTTTCAATGTCTGTATATCTTTCTGTTTTGTAAATAAGTACATTTGTATCAGTTTTTCAGATTCTACATATAAGCGATATCATATGATATTTGTGTTTTTCTGTCTGACTTACTTCACTTAGTATGATAATCCCTAGGTTCATCCATGTTGCTGCAAATGGCATTCAGTTTTTTCAATGGCTGAGTAATACTATATTCCATTGTATATCTATATACTATATATATAGTACTATAGTATATAGTAAACAGTGCTGCTGTGAACATTGGGGTGCATGTATCTTTTTAAATTAGAGTTTTCATCTTTCCAGATATGTGACCAGGAGTGGGATCACTGGATCAGATGGTAGTTCTATTTTTCATTTTTTAAGGAACCTCCATACCATCCTCCATAGTGACTGCACCAATTTACATTCCCACCAGCAGTGTAGGAGGGTTCCCTTGGTAATGGACATTTGAACCTGAATTCTGGGTCTATAATGGTTTCAACACCAAAAGTTGGAAACAAAATAGGAGGAATTGGGTTGGGTGGGTTGTGAAAGAATGGGTGGACAGGGTGAAAAACTATGAGCTTAATACCAGATGTGCTGAGTATGTTTTGCCTATGGGACAACCCTGTGGAAATTTCCTGCAAACAATGAGCTTGATAGTCTGGAACTTAGAAGAGAGATATGGATTGAGATGAACCATAGTAATGAGTATTGTTTTTAAAATTGTGCCATAGTCTTTAGGGTGCTTTTACCCCCAGTCTTGTTCCCACTGGGAACTCACTATCCAGTGGTGCCCCATGGGGGCACCATAATTTGTTTCTTGTATTCTGGCTCTGCCTGTTATTTCTTTCCCTTTTTCATTTTCCAAATATTTGGTTTTCCCATAATCTCTCAGGTCACTTATCCTCTTCCTATTTAACCCTCCAGGTGTAACTGTCAGAATGCAAACCCATTCGCAACTCCCTCAGGCTTGCTGATGTAAATTTAACTGTAATAGACATTAGTTGGTATATTGATACTAATCTAATTCTGTTAGTAGTAAGAACATGAACTTGAGCCATAGAAAAGCTGAGTTCAAATACTGTCTCTGCTATTTATTTGCTTTATAATCATGATAGAGATGAATACCCTCTCTGAGTTTATTCCTTCTTTATACATGGACTAGAGCTATACACATATTTTCAAGGGGGTTTAAAAAAAACTATGTGTGTGAAATATCTGGTAAATTGTAGAAATTCAGTTAAATCCCTACATTTATTTCTTTAGAGAAAAATATGGATTTGTGCTCGTATTCTTTTTCTCCAGATTCATTGGTATTTTCCAAATTACAATTTATTTTTTTATTTTTTTATTATTATTATTTTTTTGGGGGGGTACACCAGGTTCAATCAACTGTTTTTATACACATATCCCCATACCAAATTACAATTTTAAATACTAAATTAACAATACTATCATATGACTCAAAAATATTCATAATCCCACTGGGACTGCGAAGTAGTGTGTAGTAGCAATAGGTAAAAACTCACACAATATAAAACTCATATTGTACTTGCTAGAAAAAATGAGGTCAGAAAAAAAAGGAAAAAAAGTGGGGTCAGGTCACTAGGAAACATGTTTTATGCAAAGTGTTCATGACAAAATACAGTTATTTTAATTACAATAATTGTACACTTAGTTCTTCTTGCAGGAAAAGATAGCAGGTTTACATTTGCATACCTGCCTCCCAGGTAGAGATGTAAAACTGGGAATTTCTATATCTGCCTACTATCTATGCCCAGCTCTCAGTACATTTCCTTCCATGGCCTCAGGGATTATGACTATAGCCTTTCTGTCTCCTATTCATTTTCATTTTCGTATGGCAAACACAGTAGTCTTTCTAAAATGCAACCTGATCAAATCAATCTCAAAAATCTATCTTATTTCTCATCGCTGCTCCTCATAATCTTTGCCTGGAGGTCCTACTCCCCCTCTTTCTTTGTGTTCTTTTTTTGGAAACTGGCTCTATCTCTACTGCCCTTTACCTGGCTTAGACTAATTCTTCCTCCTCCCTCCTCACTGTCACCCTCTCCTCATCTACACCACCTCCCCCCAACTCTGGGTTGGTTGATTGGTTGGTTGCTGTTGTTGTTCTCACAAGTGTATGCTCAGGTTAGGATTTGGTTACAATTTATTTGCCAATTTGGTTAGGATTTTTTTACACTTTGAAGAAATTCATTCCCTTTGAAATATACATGCAGTAATTTTGGAGTAACATAATTTGAACTGCTTGTTTAGAATACTCAGGTCTTGCTAACTGCAGAGTTTAGGAATACTCCAGGCTGCCCAAGCAAGCAGCTGTTGGTGCTGTGATGCAGGCGCATTTCCCTCCAGTCTCAACCTTAACATGTGTTCCCGCCCCTTGTACAGTTCAGGAGCTCTGAGAATACCACCTATGAGCTTCTGTGAGTCCCCAGGGGTTCACTTGTTTGTCTTCAGAATTTAAGTAGAATTATGGTTGAAAATTGTCAGGTAACATCCCAGGAGTCCTTACATGAAGAGGCAGCTGATAAAGTACCATAGTTGTATTAAAAAGGGAAAAAATTTTTTTTCAGTTCTGTTGTAAAAAAGATCACTGATGTCAGAGACATACTTCACCTTAGCAGAAACATAATCAGAAATAAAAGTGACTAGGCTCTCAAGGTGGAGAAAGTGCTAGAATTTCACTGAGTGAGGTAGAAATGTAACTGAAGAATTCCTATAATGAAGATAAAGTGTAGCTAATGAAGTGAAATATCTACATCTCTCTTGCATAATTACTTTTGTTTATGTCATAAACTTTTTGAAAATTTAGATGTGGTATAATCACTATTTAAAATAGCCTGCTTATTAACTGGTTATACAATGTGACCTGGAGAAAAGGCAGAAAAGCAACTTAAAAAAAAAACTCACTAGAATGCGTAACTGCTTTTTCTTTATTATGAGAAAATTAGTTTTAAGTGTTTTTAAATAACCTACCAAAATTCGGGAAATTAATCAGTAGAAGCACGCATTGGAATTGTGTATTTACTTGCTTGTAGCTGGAATCTCACAGAAGCTGGTGCACTGTCTTTGTCATTGATGTGGCTCATCATCTAGCACATTGCCTTAAAAATATTCCTATAAATGGAATGAACTAGTCTCTGAACCAAAGCTACATCAACTTCAACCAAAAATTTTTTTGCAGAATTACATCCCTCAGCTCCAACAGCAGTAAAATAAAATTATCAAACTTTCACTGTCAACATTATTTACTAAATTGACTACAGTTTGAAGGTATTAGGAGGTGTTATGGGATTAGGAATACAACAAAGGAAAAAGCTTTAGATTGGTAAAAACCTTCAGATGATAAATTATGACTAGGTTTATATATATTTTACAATGAAATATGTTAATTCCATAACAAAAAGGTTAAAATATGTGTTATGATTAGAATAGAGTCGATCTCTATTAGAAACATTTAAGAAATGCACAAACTCGCATCTGTCAGGGGTGACTGCTGTCCCACCTGCCCAGGGAAGACCTCCAAAGCTTTCATCTAGAGGCACTAGATCTCATTAGGGGCACCTTAAGTATTTTAGCTGTTCAGGTAAATCAAATCAATATCATCGTGGGAGCATAGGGAGTAGGGAGAAGAGTTATATTTTGGAAAATAATGCGTGGGTCCAGAGTTTAATTTGGAAATGCAAGTATCTATCACTTAGCTTTCCAAATACTGTTCGTGTGGACAGTGAAGGAGTCACGAGGGACAAAGCAACAACAACAACAAAACAACAACGAAAAAGGGAAAGAACAGGGAGGGCACGGAAGGGGGTTATTTTCATACATTATATGAATTTGCACTTACATTATATTACATATGAATCAGGTGATTTTCTTCATCCAAATAATTTCACCCATTTAGACCATTAAGATATTGGAAAAAAGCCTATCTGGGCCATTTGATGCAATCCTGAATCTCTTTCAGGGAGGAAGGTGAGGACGCAAAAAACTCAGCGTGATGCTTTCCTTGATGAAAGAAGGGATCAAGTAGCAACTAGACATTAGCCTTCCCATCTTTTGGATCTATTTGACAAAGCCCCAATAGCCAGTAGAATTTTCTGGGTTTGGGCTGCTGAAGAGCAAGAACCGGGAGGCTGGATTCGGGAGACCTGGTTTCTCATACCACTTTTTAGCTTGTGACATTGGGCACAATACTTATTTTCAGCTCTTCGGTTTCATTATTTGGAAAACGGCAGCAATAATGTGTGTTTTATAAGGCTGTGACGAAGATGAGACGGGCCTGTGTGTGAAAGGCCCTTTATAAACCGTAAAACGCTCTCCAGATGTTAGTTATTACCTCTTTTAAAGGATACAGAATGTGTTTCAGTTGTGTAGGAGACTGCAGAAAGACTCCTTGACACTTTTAGGCAGAACTTGACCCTAAGCTTAATCGCGCTGTAAAGCGGAAGGGTTCTTGTGCCCCACACCAGCCCGGGGCAGGGTCACCCACGCTGCCGGTGCGGTCACTGCAGTATTCCATCCTGAGAGGCTGCTCGCCCTCGGTCCTCCCCCTGGTCTCCCGGGGAGGGCCGCGCAGTTCCTCTCCATCTGGGTGGTGCCAGCTAGAGGGCGTGGGCCGGGCGGGGCCGGGGAGCGCGGGGGGCGTGACCTCCTGGGGAGGGCGTGGCCCCGCCTCCCGGGCCTTCCTGGGCCGCCGGCGCGCGGAGCTTGCCAGCCTGCTAGCGGACGAGCGCGCGGCCCCTGCGCACTCGGCCGCCGCCTGCGCGCGTCGTTGGCACGGTTGCGTTCTCGCCTCCGCGGCTGGGAGCCGGGTCCCGCTCGAGCCGCCGCTGAGCGCCCTGCGCTCCCCGCACCTGCGCCCCTTCCCCACCGCAACAGGTCGCGGGCGGGGGCGGCCAGGGCTCCCGACCCGAGACCGGAGGAATAAAGGTCTGGAAGGTAAGCGAAACCCTGCGCCCCCCGGGCTGGGGGTCATCCTGGCCAGAACGCCGCGGCCGCTGACTTCTGGGAAGCCCGGGCTCTCCCGCCTCTGCCGGCTTCCCAGCACGCTGACTCAAGTCGCTGGCCTTCCCACTTTTCCGGTGGGAACCTTAGGGGAGAACAGGCGAAGGAGACGCAGAGCTCGTACCGCCCTTACCGACCTCCAGCAGGTAGCGTCTAGAAAAACTGGGGAGGGGAATCCAGAAAGAGACCCATCCTCCTCCCGCTTTCCCACTCCCCAAAATCAAACGTTTGTCCGTGCTCCCCGCTTCTTGCGGAAAGATGTTGGTATTTTGGAACCCGGTCCCGGGGTTGCGTAATAGAAGAGTCCCAGAAGTTTCTCCGGGAGGTAAAAGCGTAGCTTTTCTCTCCTCCGAGTACCCCTCCCCCCGTCATAGTCACCCCTCCCCCCACGTCTAGTAGAGACAGATTAGTGGTTCCAGTCTCATCAAATTGTGATTGAGATGGAAGTGTGCGTTGGTGGTCCGCAGACTCTAGAGAGGGAGGGGGAAAGTTGGAGGCACCTTTTGAGATTTGCTCCTGGCGCAGAGGGAGACGGCGTCTGCAGAACATGGAACTGGTTAATTTCCCTTGATGATATTTTTTTTCCTTGGTGTCTGATTCTCTGACTGCCGCACGCTAGACCTCCAACTTCGCGAGCGTCGGGGTCGGCGAATTAGGAGGGAGAGGAGTTGGAGGGTTATAGGAATCATACTTTACCTTAATGTGTGGGGAGTGACGTTAATGAAGCTGCGAGGGCCCTTTGAGGGTCTTGACACTTTCCTCCTAGGTTAGTCTTCTGGGCGTTTACACACACAGACCCCGTATTGTTATGCAAATTGTCCCAGGAAGACCCTTGGCTTTGGAGGTGGAGATGTGTCCGAATCTTCCGGGAGCTCTTCTCTGTTGGGAGGGTGAAGTGGGGGTGGGGAAGGCCTTACGGACGAAATTTTTTTTTAAGGGTTGGGGTGGGGTCATCGTAACCCCGTTGGTGCACGTTGGAGGCGGAGGTGGGAGTGGGGTTGGGGGATAACATACCATCAAGAAAGCAGACAGATTTGAAACTTAAAAGATGAAACCGTACGTTAAGGCGAAGACCCAGTGTTCCCTGAAACGGTTGGAAGGTGGGAAGAGCCCAGTAATTGAGGCACAGAAACGTCAGACAAGGGACCGGGCTGAGAATTTTGGGGATTTTGCTTGTGCAAGATTATTTCAGAGCAAGGTCAGGCAGAGGTGGTAGAAGTTACGGGAGGTGGGGGGACCGTGGTGTCAGACTCCGAGTTGGGGTAGAAGTCACGAAAAAGAAAGACCTTTGGACTCGGGAGTCTAGGTCAGCTTAGAGGCTTAAGAATACCTAGGCATGCCCTGTTTCAATGTTTACTTCCTCTGTCTAATGTATTTCCTTAGCTTGCCTTTCATCTTTAGTGGAAAGGGTTCCTTGAGTGGATATTCTGGAAATAAATTCACAGGAGAGTTGAAAATTCTGGACGGTTTGCCTGCTTTCCTTTAAAGGGGGTGTCTCTTGCCAGTGTTGGAAAGTATTTTATTTGAAGATAAATAGGTAGAAGAGTAATGGAGAGAACTAAAGTATACCGACCCAAGAGAATGAAAGGAGACTAGGAGAAAAAATAGGAGAATAACTAACCAGTACTTAAAGAACTAATTTGAATTCAGCCAATTTAGGCGAGAGGGAACCAAGGAAAGGATTTGGGACACATTTGGTCACTTTAAGACAAAGAGTTATTGAAGAGTGGGGCACAAGGCTTTGCGGAAAAAATGAATTTGGGTATTGGGGACTTCCTCCCCCCCCCCCTTCTTTCTCTAAATAGAACTGACAGCTATGATGAGGCTGGGGATGTGGAAGTTGGAGATGTGTTACTGTCGACTCTTTGCTCCCCACTTGCAGGAAGAAAATGAATTGTTACATATCAGAGTTAGTGTGTCTTCTTCATTCACTGTAGCAGTTGAATTTCTGTAGTGTCTTTGGCATTTGCTTAACTCTTAAACTTTGTAAAAATACAATTTTGAAGACTCACAGTGTGTTAATTTAGAATACAAAAATCATCAAGAGACTGAGAATTTATGGCAAGAGTAAAGCCATAAATTCTCAGGATTTCTCCTACAGGATGCAAAATATGCATGCATTTTTTTGCCACCAGAAGTCAGTGTTTCATTGTGAGGTTATGAGACAGTAAGTAGTTAAACTATGTCAGAACTGGCTTTCTCTTCTGTTTCCTTTTGGTTTAACTGAATTTTGCAAGGAGTTGGTGGAGCTAAAAGTTACTTTTTTATTGACTTAAGATACTTGCTTAATTAGGTTTTGGATTACGTTGGAAGGGTATTGTTTGATTAAGGTACATATATATGAGTTGCATCTTTATTAGGAACCTCTGTAAATCACTGTAGCTGTGTGATTGTTTAGTTGAAGTTATACTGCCTTGGGAGTTGAAAAGATGGGTTAAAAAAAAAACTTAGGAAAGGCAAACTTGTTTTCCATATTTTTAAAGAAGCAAACGAAAGGAGTTACATGCTCAACTCTGTAATTTGTGCTCTTTCATCAAACAAATTTGCATAATCCTTTATGAAGTTAGTTGACTGTTAAAATTCCAGATCTTGAGATAGACTTGTGCTTTTACTTGCTAAAAGGTAGAACTAATTTATATATAAATATCTGGATCATTATAAGACCTACACAGGGCACAATATACTCGGCAAAGTAACTGGGATATTCTCCTTACTGTTGCAGTTCCACACTAAAAGCTGCCCTTCAACTCGAATTCCTTTGCTATCTTAGATATGTCTGTTGAAGCTAAAAGCCCAAAGTTCCCCTATTTCAAGACTAGACCGTTAACTAATTTTTCAGGAGATTGAGAAAGTATGTTGGAGAGAGTACAAATTAAGGAACTTCATTTACCATACATAAAGTTTTGTAAATAAATTATTTTTTTCATTAAATTATAAACTCAACCAAGATTTCTGTTCTCAAATGATATTTAATTGACAACGGTTTTCTAGCAGTCTCTTTTTATACACAGTAGTAGCTTATTTAATATTTGTTGAATTAATATTAGATTTTATTAAAAGAGATTACATAAACCCTGTAATCTTATTAAAATTCTACCACCGTGAAGAAGTAAATGTGGAATATTTAGTTCTTTGTAAGTGCACATCCTTTATTCCTGACTGTTTATAAGAGCACAAGGGATTGTTGTAAACGTGAAACCACAATCTAAGGCTGTGAGGGTTGCTAATAGGAATTTCTGTCTTATGCCTGAGGACAGAACTTCTTCAGTAGTGTTCTCCAGGGGAAGAAAATCAGCTGATTTTCCTAAATTATCTGGCCCATTTAAAACATGACTAAGGATTTCTTGTTCGAGTCACTTTTTTTCTATTAAAAGACTGAGATTATTGTGACAAGTGGAGCCCAGAGGAATCAATTATATCATTAATATAATACCTCATGTTCATTACCAATACCTCATAAGTATCGAGCATCTTCTGTGTGCCAGACAGTACTCTAAGCATTGGAGAAACTGATAACAGCAGATCAAGAGAAAGAGCCCATGCAGGTGGAGTTTACATCCACGTAGCATAAAAGCTGTTTACCAACGGCTTTCATATGACATATCATTTAAGCCTAATTGCAACTCTGAAGTTGGAGTTCATTTTCCATTTTAAAATCAGGAAATTGAGTTGAAGAAGTTAAGTGACTTGACTCTGTGACTCAAAGCCTGGTGCCCTTTCTACTATGGTACACTATGCTGGCTGTGTTGATATGTGGTTTCCTGTTTTTCAAGAATTACAGCTTGACTCTCAAATATAAATAGTGTTTCTCCTTGGCTAAGTAATTCTTTCTAATTATTATGGGAATAAAAAAGCAGGTATTTTCATTTAGCATTCTGGACATATATTTGTGATTCCAAAGGAGAATATGCAGACCTATTAAACAGACATGTGGCATTTATTTGCACCAAATAAAGATCCTTACCTTCCTAAAAATTAAATGCAAGGGCTTAGGAGCCATCTCCCTTAGTGCCTCAAATCTGTTACTCAAGTTATGAAAGGTCAGTTTACATCCCTATGTAAATCAGGATATACTCATAACATTTCCTTCTGTCTTATAAATGCAGTGAATATATGCACAGTATATGCACATAGCAGTGTTTTTCAGACTTAGAGTAAGCATCAGAATCTCCTGGAAGGCTTTTAGATGTGTCTCTCCCTCCCCACTCCCCAAGTTTCTGATTCAGTAGGTCTGGGGTAATGCCCAAGAATTTGCACTTGTAGCATGTTTGCAGGTGAAATTGATGCTTCTAGTTCTGGAATTACACTTTGAACACTACTGCAGTATAACAGAGAATGTAAAAGCATGGTTTCTAAGCCAGACAGCTTGGGCTTGAATCTTGGATATGCCACCTACTAGCTGTCAGACCTTAGGCAAATTATTTACCTTCTTGTCAAGAACTTCGAAGGCTCTGAGATTTTATCCTACTTTCAAGCTAACAAGCTAATGTGCCACAGTTTCATGGACTCTTGGGAATGGCTTTGTTACTCATAATAATAGCTGTAGCCAGAGTGTCACCATTTTCTTACACCAGTTCCTTAAGCACCAGTTTCCAAAGAGGGGAAATGTGGAGAGAGTCGGATGATACCTGCAAACACAGTGGATTACATTAAGGAGAGAAATCCTGATCTTAGAGAATCCTAATCTTTTATAATGGGCAGTAAGCATTCCTGCTCTTTGCTCCAGAGGGAGACATTAGCTTGATTATACTGGACAGTAAACCTGCTGCCCTTTGCTCTAGAAGGAGACATTATATTTTTCAAGGCTGTCTCTATACAAGCATCCTTAGAGGTTGTCTGGAACAAAGGTAGTTGGTGCCTCTACTTGTGCAGTATGCAGAAATGACCCATGGAGAGTTGGCTTCCAACACTTTTCCATTCCCTTATACAATGAAGTTGATGATACTGTAGTATCTCCCTTACTGGGTAGTTGGGTAAGTTAAAGGTAATAAGACTTGGCGAGTACTTGAAGCAGAACATAATAAGTGCTACATAAATATTTCCTGTTATTACTCCTGAAGGAAACAAAAATTGTGGGGCTTTTTTTTTTTAATGGTTAAGTATTGCCTTATAAGATGAAATAATTGCTTTATTGAGTATCTCTAACTTTGAGTTCATTCCAAGAAACTTCTTTAATGGGTCTAAATTCTAAAATGGGGATGACACATTGTACAATATCTTACCATTCCATGGGGAATGAGGCTTAAATATTTACTACCAACATTGATGTGCTCTCCCATGTGTCTCAGCCTCCTTAGGTTATACAGAATCGTGACTAATTCTGGTCCAGTGGGCTGTGTATGGGAGTAACATGTATTTCTGGACTGAAGCATTAAGTGGCTCTTATGAGGCCCTCCACTGCTCTTTTTTTACTATAGTGAACCCTGCAATGTTTTGAGATAGTGGAGCTTCCAGCCTGGCTTTTTTCCAGCTTAGGTGTTTCAGTGTGAAGAAAAGCTCTTTGCCACCTTCTTACCCCACCCCCGCTCCCCCAATATGCAACGGACATGAAAAATAATCAGGAAATAAGTTTTTGTGCTGTCAAGCCACTGAAATTTGGGGGTTAATTTGATACTATAGCATAACCTAAACTATCCTTACTATATTCTAGTATCTATAATGCCTGTCTACTGTGAGAAAGTTGACAGTCAGTTGTTTTAAAATATGGGCTCTGGGTGTATACATGTAAAGCTGGAGGAGTATAAGCCATTAACACCTACATATTTATTTAGCATAAGTTAATTTCAGGTAGTGTTAAGTACTATGAAAAGATGAGTGTGGCCGACACTGTTCTTTTCCTCCCCAGTGCTTATTCCCATTTTTTTGTTGTTGTTGCTAAGAGAACCTCGCTTTTGTGTGGGCTCACGTTGTGCCCAGTCTTAGGTGATAGATCATGTTTGTTCTTAGCTGGTGATAACAATTTGTATCCTGATTTACCTGCTTCCGCTGCAGCTGGAGGAGGCCACGTGGCCTAGTTCTGGTTTTTAGATAGGTTTGGGAAGGATTCCTTTCCTGACAAAAGGAGATGTGGCTGACATAGCCACACCTTCCTCCTCTCATCTACCTGCCTTGCATGTTGAAAAGCTCTCTGGTTATGGCAGCAACCTTTTGTACCATGAGATGACAAGCATACAGACAGCATGCTAAATGTGGCAGGGCAGAAAGAGCCAGAATTCCTGATGGCCTCATTGAACAGCTAAAATTATACCAGTAGCCACCCTCCTCTAGACTTGCTATAGGGGAAAGAGAAACCTCTGTTAATCAAGCAGTTGTTACTTGCAGCTCGAGACATTCTGAACCCATATAGAGTATAATGGAATAGAGCATGGGTTGGCAGGAGGGCACAGCAGTGCTACATTAGCTACTGTATTCAGGGGAGGCCTTTTTGAGAATGTATCATTTGAGCTGAGACCTGAATGATGGGAGGGAGCTAACACGATGTGGGATGTGTACTTGAGTTTGGGGGCAGCACCAGTGCCCCCTAGAACAAGGATTTGAAGTGGACAAGAGATAGTTGGGGAAATCATGTGCCATTATGAAATTCTTCTTTTTTTTTATTTAAATATTTATTTGTTTGGCTGTGCGGGGTCTTTAGTTGTGGCATGCGGGATCTAGTTTCCTGACCAGGGATCAGACCTGGGCCCCCTGCACTGGGAACGTGGAGTCTTAACTGCTGGACCACCAGGGAAGTCCTGCATTATGAATTTCTAAATATGTGGGCTTCCTGTGGCACTGGAGAGCTTAAGGAACTGCAGATGATCAGGTCAGTTTGGGACCCTGGAAGATTATGGGCTGCTTGGGGTGGAGTTCTGGAGAATTCAGATGAAAACTGTATGACCCGTGACTCACCCCTGACACATTGCCAATTACCAAGAGACTGTTATTCCTGGAGGGTATGTGTGGAAAAGGGGAAGGAGATCTGACCAGGGACTGCTGACCAGTCCAAACATCCTCTGGTCTCTGGACAGTTATTTTCCTCACATTCCCCTTTGGAAACTGGGTCATGGTCACGGGGCTTTGAGACCTGCTTAACGCTGTTTGTCCTGTTGAAAAGCTTCTCTAACGTATGGATTGTCCTGAGCGTGTGCTTTGGTTGGCAGAACAATAACCAGAGCAACTACTACAGCCATTTATTGAGTGCTCACCATGAGCTTGGCATTGTGCTAAAAATATTACACCCATTTTATTTAACCCTGCAACAACCCCAGGAAGCTGCCTGTATTACGGATGAGAAGGCAGAGACCTTGGGGAAGAACAGTGATTTCCTTGAGGTTATGTAGCTAGTAGGTTGCAAAGCAGGCCTTTAAACCATCATGTCACAAGGACTCCTGAGAGTAGGTTTCCTCAGAATGTGCTAGGTTAGGAGCACGTAATGACGTAGAACAGAATATTTGAAAATACCTTGGATCATTTTTTTTTTTATATTCCTCCTCCCTCTTTTTCCTTTCCTTGTAATTATATATGTATGTGATGTGAGTGTCTATAAAACTTAAAAAAAAAAAGAATTTTTTTTTTTTTTTTTACTTGAAATGTTTTACTTGCTATTTTGGGAGAAAAGTAGTTTGATGTACATGACATTTTTATTTCTGAATAAATTTGCATTGCAAGAGGCTGGAAGGACTGTAGAAAGGTCACTTAAATAGATCTGGCAAGGTACAGCCCTACATGAAATGTAGTCTGTTTCACTTACATAAAATGTAAGATAGACATTGCTGACTTAAATAAGAACCACAATGTATTGAATGCCCATGATATGTCAGTGTGCTGGGCATTTTAGCTAGATTTATAAAGCACTCTTCTCCATAACACTGTAAAATAGGCTGTTTTCTATTTTACGGATGGGGGCACTGAGGCTGGTAGGGCTTAATTTGCCCAAAGTGATCACCTTTCTCACTTGAGCTTATTTTCTTTTTGCTGTACAGCACTGCTCTGTTTTTGAAATAAAGGCAAGTTGGAATCTTACCTGCTTTAAAAAAAAATTTTTTTTTTTGACCACACTGTGTGACTTGTGGAATCTTAGTTCCCTGACCAGGGATGAAACCTGGGCTCCCTGCATCGGGAGCATGGGGTCTGAACCACTGCATCACCAGGGAAGTCCCTTACCTGCTTTTTCTAATGGGAGGGTTTT
The DNA here is from genome assembly GCF_030028045.1 of Hippopotamus amphibius kiboko. Taxonomy (NCBI): domain Eukaryota; kingdom Metazoa; phylum Chordata; class Mammalia; order Artiodactyla; family Hippopotamidae; genus Hippopotamus; species Hippopotamus amphibius. Next base: position 57,011,825 of record NC_080188.1, read on the forward strand.
AAACTGCCCCCCCCCCCATTTATTATTCTGCTTTGTCTTTATAATCTGGTGAAAATAATATAAAAATGTATGAAAACTTCAGGAAGACCTTCTGATTTCAGTGTTTATGGGCCAGTACACCGCCCCCCCCCCCCGTATATTTAGAGAAAAAAAAATGTTTACACAGGTAATAAAGGATTCACAGCATACAGAATAAATGGTGAAAGTGTCTGTTCCAGAGAAGCACTGTTGACAGTTAGGTTGTGTGTGTGATGCATAAATATAGAAAGAAGACACTTTCTTTTTGAACAAATTAGCTCACATTGTACATTTTGTTCAGCATCTTGTTTGCATAAAGCTATTCTTTTTGATGTTACATTGCGTCTCATGTATCATAATTTATTTACCCTCTCTGTGTTGATATGTATTAGGTTGTTACCAGTTTTTTTTTTTTTGCTATTATAAACAACATTTTATTGCATGAACCTCCTTGTACAAGTGTGACTTTTTTTAAGAAAGATTTTTTTTGAAGGAGACATTAACTGAAGCATATACTAATTTCCTTTCTTAGCAGTAGTTTAGGGTAATAACTTCCTGACTACAGTGGGCCTCCATTCTAACCTAACTAACCTTATATCTGGGTTGTGTGGCTACTCTGTAAAGCTGTGCAAATCATACATACATCAGCATCTAAGCAGACTTTCATAGGCTGAACTTGGTCTTTCCTGTGAGATGTAAGAGTCGATAATCTGGTGATCTTGCCTCCTTGCCCTTGCCTCTGTGGAAAGGATTGAGCCACCATACAAGGTTATGAATTTGAGTTGTACACACAAGTCCCTGGCTGTGCCCAGGGGCCAGATCAGAGAATATGTCTCTTTCACTTCGTACTTCACTCACCCACCCAAGAAACCAGGAGTGAGATCCAGGGATTCAGCTGACTCCTTCAGTCTTGGACTTGTCAGTTTCCAGGACCATTTTTTAAAAAAACAGGCATTTATTTATTTATTTATTTATTTATTTATTTATAGCAGTTACGTTCACAGCAAAGTTGAGTGGAAGATAACAGAGATCTCCCATAGAGCTCTCTGTCCCCACCCCCAGCTTCCACGTGAGCACTGACACATCATTATCACCCAAGCGCTAGACAGTCTTTTACTACAGCTCTGCCTGGTTTGCTCCTCACTTCCTTTAAGCCTTTGCTCAAATGTTTCCTTATCTGACCACTCTATATAAAATTGCAACACCTTACCTCATTTCCTTTCTGGCAGCCTACACTTTTCACTTTGTTTTTGTCTATGACACCTTTTTTTTAAATTAATTAATTTATTTATAGCTGAGTTGGGTCTCCCTTGCTGCGTGCAGGCTTTCTCTAGTTGCAGCAAGTGGGGGCTGCTCTTTGTTGCGGTGCTCAGGCTTCTCATTGCGGTGGCTTTTCTTGTTGCAGAGCATGGGCTCTAGGCATGTGGGCTCGGTAGTTGTGGTGCATGGGCTTAGTTGCTTCTCGGCTTATGGGGTCTTACCAGCCCAGGGATCGAACCCGTGTCCCCTGCATTGGCAGGCGGATTCTTAACCACTGTGCCAGCAGGGAAGTCCTATAACACTTTTTAAAGTCCAACATCTACATATTGTGTTTCATCTTTGCTTACCTCCTGTAGTTTGTAAACTCAGTGATGGCAAATGCCTATTTCCTTCACCCTCTTATTCTTATGGTAGATACCCAGGAAATATTTGTTGGCTCAGTAAATAAATGAGCAAACAAGGAAACTAAGCACCACTCTCTCAGGTTGGTTTCCCTCAACAACACCCCACCCCCCACCCCACCTCCTTCCTTGCTGCCCTCTGTTCTCCACCAGTCGGCCCATGGGTGCTGTTGGGCTGCAAGCAGGTGGGCCATCTTCACTGGGAGGGCAGTGTTGGGGTCTGCCATCATGGACTCTTACAGTGTTGGGAAGATTAATGCCAAAGCAAATGCCTACTATTTTATTGATAATTTGCTGTGGGCCAGCCCTGCATGTTGAGAGAGAAAGAGCAAGAGAGGGGAGGTGGGGGAAGGGGGGAAAGGAGAGTAGAGAAAGAGAGGAAGAAGGAGAAACAAAAGTGTGTGAGGGACTTCCCTGGCAGTCCAGTGGTTAGGACTCCACTTTCTCGCTGCTGAGGGCACCGGGTTCAATCCCTGGTCAGGGAACTAGGATCCCACAGCGTGGCCCAAGAAACAAAGCAACAACAGCAACAAAAAGTGTGTTTGAGACAGGGAAAGAGAGAGAGAGTAAGGGGGGAGAGGGAGGGAGGTGATTGGGATTTGAGTTGGAGAATTTAGGAAACTTGCCTAGGGCCGCTGTAGCCAGTTGGAGGAGAGTGTCCTACTCCAATGCATGTTTGACCCTGAAAAGTTTAGAGCTCTACCAGTGTGAGTTTAATTAGAATATTTGTAGCATCCGTGTTGCATTCCTTTGGGGGAGGGGATAGAGTGACAAATGGTATCTACTAATATGGAAACATTGTAGTCAGCAAGTCAACAATTTTAATTTCATGGAGGGGGAGATAAAAGACCTTATCAAGAGTCAGAGTGGAGCTGAAGGACTCTATTCAGTGTTTCTTCAGCCTTAGGCAAAAAGTATAACAGCCTCTTAAAGTAGCAGGCAAGCTAAAATTGTTACGAATTTAACATCATGTTTCCATTTGTTGATACAAATAGTTTGTTAAATTGGTACTAAGATAATTTAGTAACATACCCTTTGCCTTAAGGATGTTTGAAAAAATAGAAACTATTTAAAGCAAGTTAGGATAAGAGCAGTAAATTTACAAATACAAGAAAGGGAAAAGGAAACAGCTGTTGATAGTGTTAACCATAGAAAGAGAGGTTGTTTCTAGAGATACACAAGATAGTACCAAGGCCATCTGCCCAGGTTGGATAACAACTTTTTTTAACCAATACTTTTTTTTTTCAAGCTCTTTATTGGAAAATAGTTGCTTTACACTCTTGTACCAGCTTTTGAGGTACACCAAAGTGAATCAGCTGTATTTATACATATATCCGCTTATCCCCTCCCTCCAGCAACCAATACTGTTTTGAGAGAATGCTCCAGAATTGCTTTGGGGGTGAAGTACCTTTTATGAGTGGAAGTAAAATCTCAAGATTGGCTCTTAAGCTGGGCCCAGTTTTTTTATTCAGCATTGAATTCTTATGTGAAGATCAGCTGTTAATTTTCTTTCTTGTCCATACTCTTTCACCGATTTCCCTTTTGATTCTAGTGAGGTTGTTGACACAACCTGTTACCTTAGGCAAATTACTGAAAACTGTTTCGGTTTTCTTATATATAAAATGGGCTATTTACTATATGGGGTATTGGTATGTACCTTGCAAGTGTAATGTAATGTTTACATGAAATGTCATTTTAAAAAGGGCTTAACACAATGCTTGGCACAAAGTAGACACTGGAGAAATGTTATTTCCTTTCTTCCTCCTCAAGATAAACTTGTGCACATATTTTCTTGGCTGAATTTGCTTTGAGTAGCAGCCTTAAAATTAAAAGTGCATTTGCCCTTTGATATATGCCGGCTGGTTTGTTCATGCAACTTGAAAGTTGGTGATGAACCATTCTCTTATTTGAATGGGAACTTTGAATTCTCTGTCCAATAAGATTCTTTACAGGTCAGGTGTACCTATGAGTTTACTTATGGGCCCGTGTTCACAGGCTGCTGTTTCTCTTTCAGATGAGTAGACTCGTCACTTTCCACTGACTGGCAGCAATGGCATTTACCGAAAGAGTCAACAGCAGTGGCAACAGGTAACCCTGAAATCCATGATGCAAAGATATGATAATATTTACTTTTATGATCTACTGTTCAAATAATAAGTTTGCTTCTTTTTATTTATCTGACTTATGAACTCTCCGGTGCAGGAAAATGTTTGAACGTTTCTGTTTTTTCCTACATGAAATCAAACCTATTAGACTGGCCACATATTTTCTTTAAATCTAGTACTCTGAGTCTCTTAACTCATTTCTTTAACAGGTGCATGTGATATTAGCTCAGCATCCTAATTCTGTGTTCAAGGTACGGGTCCAGATTACACTAATTTGGGAAAATGTGCGCCTATTCAGCTTGTGCTGGAACAGATATCAATGATGAAATCCACCTTATCATGAGAGCTTTGAAAGAGGGAATTCTGTCAGTTATATTTTATGACTCACATCTCTCCCTCCAACTCTGTACATATAGTCAACTGCCTTCTTGCATATAGTACATGATCAGGGTTGGTTGAGGGGAGCATATTTACATTCCGAATCAGTTATTAAGAACAACCCATTTGCTCTCCAGAAGGAATTCTTAATATCACTGATAAGTTTTTATTTATACTATTAGATGTTCACATACATATGAAAGTATGAGACATGTAGATTCAGACTTAACACTTCTTGAGTAATAGATGATAGTGACTGTAATTCTGGACCATTCTGTTGCTTTTCAACTTCCTCCTTTGTTCTGGTTCATTTAGGAAACTCTTACTGTACTCCAAAGTGATCCTGGGGGTACTGTTGTTCAACTTGGTGCACTCTCCTCTCCTACAGAGGAAGGCATGTGACCCAGGCTGCAACCGTCCACATTCTTCTAGAGCCAGAGGGGAAACTGTTATCATCAGTTTTTTTAGGCTTATTCATACTGTTCGGTTACACATAAGTTTTAAATTTTTATGTAGTTAAATGTCTTGCCTTTTATGGATTCTGGTTTTGATTGTGCTTAGAAAGGTTCTTCCTACTCCAAGATTGAGAAAATAATGTCATGTGTTCTCTGCTGGCACTTGAAAGGTTTCATTTTTTGCATTTAAATCAGAACTTGTAAGCTGGTGGCCTGTGGGGGCAGATCTGGTTAACAGATGAGTTTTGTTTGGCCTTTCACAGTGTTCTAAAAAAAAAAAAAAAAAAAAAAAAGTCTACCAGTGATTTTTGCATGATGATCTAGACTTCTGTCTTCTCTTGAAAAATTTAACAGCATCAGGTTTACATTGCAATATAGCAACGCTCAGATGGAATTGAATAGCTGCTGCTCTTTTTGAGAAGTCATGAGCTTTCTAATTCAAATCTCCCCAAGTGGTGTGCCGTTCGTACTTTTCAGGGGTGCCAAGGTGTTGCTCTCTCCAACCAGAGCTCCAGAACTCCCGAACTCCCACCTGATTTCCTCCTGCTTTGTCAGCTTGGCCCAGAGAGACTTGATTTTTTGTTTGTTTGTTTGTTTTAAGAAGTTGGGGAAACATGGATGCTTTCTAGTTCACTGCAGTTCCCACACAGCTGGATTCACACAGTGAGTTGGATGCTTCACCCTCTTAACTTGCAATCCATTTTAGATCTTTGACTGTTTAGTGTTTTGATCCATCTGTAATTAATTTTAAAGTGTGTGTTGTAAATTTCCATGTTAATAAGAAATGAAAAAGTCTGGGGGATGTTAGGGAGCCTTTTTTTTTTTTAAGCAAAAGGCTAGCCAGTTGTTTCAACATAATTTATTAAATCATTTATCTTTTCTTTACTGATTTGAGTGCTGTGTCCAAATTCCATTCCATTCTTGAGTCTGTCATTGGACTCTTTTGTTCCATTGATCGTCTCTTCTGGCAGTGGTGCTATACTGTTTCAGTGTATTTTTATAGATCTTAATATTCAGGCAGAGTCTTTGTCATTACTTTTCATTTTTAGAATTGTTATAGCTATTCACATCTGATTACATTTCCACATGTACTCTGAAGTCAGTCATTTTCTAGAAAAATTATTGTTGGCATTTTGATTGGCATCCCTTTGCATTAATCAGAATTGAATTCTATAGAATATTAAAACTGGGTCTTTCTACAAAGGAATCTAAATACCAGATTAATGAAAATTTACAAGGGTGAAGAAATTTTTTTTTTAATATTTTTAAAATTTATTTTGGCTGTGCTGGGTCTTAGTTTGCAGCCTGTGGGATTTTTTTTTTTTTTTCAGTTGCAGCATATGAACTCTTAGCTGTGGCATGCATGCAGGATCTAATTCCCTGACTAGGGATCGAACCCAGGCCCCCTGCATTGGGATCACGGAGTCTTACTCACTGGCCCACCAGGGAAGTCCCGACAAGGGTGAAGAAGTTTTAAACTTCAATTCTAAGATTTTTTGGAGGTATGATTTTTCAACTATTTCTAGTTATTGACTCTGCCTCCAGGGTAATTTCTGGTAGAAGAATCCATTATAATAGCTAGCAATATCATCAGTGGCAATTTTAAAAAGATGTTTTGTAGTCTATTTCCATATGCTTTCTATTATTGCTAATTATTAGGATAGGTAACTGCCTTTTGTGGTAACATTCTAGCAGCTGAAGAGCTGTTTTTATTATTTGTTACATTTACCTTTGCAGCCCCTTATCTCCCTGATGTGGTCCTTTTAATGTTAATACCCAGTACAGTGATAAGCTAGGGGAAATCTAAATGGAGCTCTAATTTTAATATATGCCAAATAGCTCACTTGTTTAAATGTTTAGTTATGGCAGTTTAATCTTTTAGTAGTCCAAAAAAAAAAAAAAAAAAAAAAAAAACAACAACAAAAACAAAAACCAGTCATGCTGAATGGGTCCAGGACTAGCACATATTTTAAAGGAAACAGATGTATATTGAACAAGCAGCTCCAATTGCTCAAACTAAAGAGAAGTCTGAGTGTGAATCCTTACTTTGCTCATGGCTATCAGAAGTCATAAGCATGGACAGAATATTAATATCATGTGTAAAGACAATATTTGTTTTAGTTCTGATAAATAATAGGCTTTTCCCCCCAACTACCAGATTTATCAGCATTAGACACTATTAAATCTTATTTACTTATATTTCCCCTCACCTTCCTTCCCCTTCCCTTCCTGTTCTTTCTAAAAATTTTTATTGGAGTATAACAAACTGGAAAGGACAGACATTATTAGTACAGTTCAATGCATTTTCACAAAGTGAACACACTTGGGTAACTGATCAAGCAACAACAGTACCAGCTCTCCAGAAGCCTCTCCTGTCCCCTTTCAGCTTCTGTCTCCCTCAAAGCCTGCCACTATTCTAACTTCTAACACCATGAATTTGTCTTGCTTGCTGTTGATTTTTATTTAGAAATGATCGTATAGTATATTCTTTTGTCTATTCAGTTTTGATGTTTATGTTATTTTTCTTTTTATGTTGTTTTTCTTTCATAAATGTGAATACGTGTCTTTGTAAGTTATTTTAAATTAATGTACCATGTTAATATGTAATCAATAATAAATTTAAAAAATTTCCATCAACTTTTCATAGTCTAATATAATAGTATAATTATCCTCACTCTTTTATCCAATTCTCTCTCCTCTACCCTCCAACTGTTGGCTCTGCTTTTACTTTTAAATTGTCCAGATGCATAGCACATTCTATTTTATAAGCATCTGTGCCCTCGCAAGCTTTGTCTTTTAATTGATAATAAAAGCTGAAATACCAATAAGCATTATTTACATTATTTTGATTGGGAAGCAAAATATTGTTTAGGGTTTCATTTCTCCTCTGTGGGTTCAAAGTCAACCCAGTACCACTTGGGAAATTTCATATTGATCAGGACAAATGAACTCTTTAGCTGAGAAAATTGTTTAAATTCATGCCACATTTTAAATTGCTTGATCTTTGGTGTTTTTATTTTTCCTGGAGTTTGTAATTACTTTTCTTTTTCCTTGTTGAAAGAAAGAGCATGCCTTTTTGTTATGTCACTACCATGTTCCCCTTCTTACCTTTCTGTATGTATTAGGAGATTTGCTGATATGCTTTTCATTTTGGGGGAAGATCTGAGGGATTGCATTTTGTGAACACTGAATCATAGTGCTGTAGTCCTGGATGCCCTGCTTCCCCAGGAGAGTCTGAAATAATGTTAACTCTCCTAATTGAGGAGAGTCCTCAATTAGTGAGGAGGCTACAAGGTGTTAAGCTGATTAACACCTATTATATGGACAGATTTTCTTTGTGTAAGTAAATCAGGGGCCTGACTTCCAGATGCTCACGAGAGAGATTAATGGCTGTAGGCCATGTTTTCCTGAAACTGTGATTGGCCTGGGCATTGTAAATAATCCACACCTGGAATTGCGAAATTTCCTGTATTTCCCAAGCAAGTTGTTTTAGGCCTGATTTACAAGTGCAATGATGTTTCTTAAACAGAACGCATTGTTTCTCTTTATTTCAGAAAATTGCTCTTAACTGTAAAGTTTGTGTCATTGTCATATGTAGTTTTAAGGTGAGTCCCTCAGTTTGGTAGGTTTAGAAAGAGTTTGGTTTCAGACTTATCCCAGACCTGAGGAAATCTTTTCCAGAATTAGTTATTTCCCAAATGGGAAATAGATTTTTGTTTTTTAATGAAGGACAGTTAGATTTTGAGGGGAAAAAGACTCAACTGCAGAAGTGTTGAGTAATTTCATCAGTAAAATCCAGTTGACCTGTTATTGCATGGGTGATATAGTGGACTTGAGTGTGGGACTCCAGGGCCACAGCTTATGTTTAGATCTCTGACATGTTGGTTATTCGGACAATTTGCTCAACCTTTAAAGCCTCATTAAAATGGGGATATGGAGAATAATGTATGTAAAGTGCTTACCACAGTTCCTGGTAAATCATAAATCCTCAATAAATTCTGTTGCTCTGGTGATGATGGTAGAGTACTGGGTTTCAGGAGAGTCAGTACCTTCCTCAATTCTACCTCAAAGGAGAAAGGCTTTGTTTAGAGGCAACTCTGGATGGAAGGGATTACTTTGTGAGCTACTCCAGGAGTAGTATTCATAGGAAGGAGAATGATAGAGGAAATAGACCTTTAAAAAATCAAAGCACATAGTGTGTTTATTTGCTGGGCTGTGGATACACTTACAAGCTTTCCTGTGGTCTATTTTACATTTAATATTGGCTATTGGATTGTCCTAAATCACACACAAACTAGAAAAAAACACTGATGCGTAGTATTTTCTTTTCTACAAGTAGCATAGTCTTAAAAAAGGGAAAACAAACCAGTCACTTTATTGAGGTATAATTTATGTGCTATCTCAAGGTATACAATTTAACAATTTTTAGTAAATTTACTGAGTTGTGCAATCATCTTTACAATCTAGTTTCAGAATTGCACTCCCAATAGATACAACTGCCTATTTCCTGCCCCCAGTCCCAGGGAACCATTAATCTACTTAATATTTTTGCCTATTCTAGACATTTCATATAAATGCAGTCACTTAATATGTGGTTTTTTTCTGTGACTGGCTTCTTTCACTTAGCATAAGGTTTTCAAGATTCATCCATGTTGTAGCATGTATCAATAATTTATTCCCTTCTTATTGCCAAATAATGTTGCATTGTATGGATATACCATTGTTTTCTTTACTGTTCACCAAATTGATGGACATTTGGGTTTTATCCACTTTTTGGCTATTTTATATATATATATATATTTTTTTTTTTTTTCCCACATATATTTTCATTTCTTTGGGGTAGATATTTAGGAGTGGAATTGCTTTCTTGTAAGGGAGATTTATGTTTAGAGTCATCTTAAGATTATTCTAAGTTTATAAGTCAGTGTGCCTAAGGTCAGTTTCAAGTTTATTTGTATATGTTTTTTCTCTTTGCCTTCAGTCCTAAATTCTACTAATGCTGTGAGTTGGAGGAGGATGAATTAATATTTATTCAATGCCTTCAACAGAATGGATACTAGTCCAAGAAGTAGGCATTATATCATTTTAAGTGACACTTTGGTCCATGGTGGTGGATAAGATGGACGTTGAATTGGATTTTTGTTGTTGTTTGTTTGTTTTTGCTTTTGTTTGTTTTTGTTTGTTTATTTTTCTTTTTCAGTTTCCTCTATTTTTGAGAAGCCTGGAGGACATTATTTCAGAATCTGAATCTTGTTTCCTATACCTCATGATAACTCTGTAATGTGGTCAGGTTAGATAGTAAACTGCCTCATTGTGCTGGAGAAAGAGAAAGCCTGGAGAAATTAATAGTTGAATGTGTGAATCAGATTAAAGGGACTGCTGGGACAACTAGTTTGTTTTGGTGGAAAATTTTTAAATTACTCTACTAAATAACATTTAACATGTAAGGCACTGTACAATTTCATTTCTGCCTTTGACCAACGAGTTTTGATGCTTTTATCAGATGATGCCTTCTTCTTAACCTGTAATGCAGAGTGCCACCATTTTTGTTGCTTTAAAATGATTTTAAAATGGTAGACATTGGATTGTATGTGTTTATATAGGTAAGATGTTAATAGATATAGTTAAGTGAACAGGTCTTATTAAAGCTACTGAAAGAATGAGGTGCTCCAAGACTTCTTGTTAAGTGGAAGACAGTCTAAAGGGAGAGAGAGAGGAACGTTGGGAAGGAGGATAGGGGGAGGGGGGAAGAGAGACACAAGGGAACGACAGATAGAAAGAAATTTGTGCATTGTAGCAGCGATAAAGAATTAACATTGGCCCTGACGGGGCATGATAAACCTAATTTAGTGTAGACTCTATCATACTTCTTGCCTACTCTGTTTTTTCTTCACTGTAGCAGAAAAATTTTTATCATAGACATATTCAGACATTAGTAGAAGTAGAGAGAATTCCCCAGATTCAAAGGGACATTTTCCTACTTAATTGCTGCGTACCAGTCTCATACCTAATAAAATTAACACTTTAGATTCATCTATTAACTAGCCCATTGCCAAAGTATTCATATTGTTTTAAAATGTCTATTCAAGTTGTTTATATCCTGCTTCAGCCAAATCAAAGTGCATATACTGTGTTAGGTTTTGTCAGTTGTCTTTTTTTTTTTTAATTAATTTATTTTATTGGCTGTGTTGGGTCTTTTTTGTTGTGCGCGGGCTTTCTTTTAGTTGCAGTGAATGGGGGCTACTCTTCCTTGTGGTGCACGGGCTCCTCATTGCCGTGGCTTCTCTTGTTGCGGAGCACAAGCTCTAGGCGCGTGGGCTTCAGTAGTTGCAGCACATGGGCTCAATAGTTGTGGCTCACGGGCTCTAAAGCGCAGGCTCAATAGTTGTGGCGCATGGGCTTAGTTGCTCTGCGGCATGTGGGATCTTCCTGGAGCAGGGATTGAACCTGTGTGCCCTGCATTGGCAGGCGGATTCTTAACCACTGCGCCACCTAGGAAGCCCTGTCAGTTAAGTCTTAACCTCGAGCATTTACCCTGCTTATTTGGGGCAGGGATGGGGGTGGGGGGGGTGGATTGACTGGTTGAGGAAGCTGAATTTGAGTGTATGTCCTACCTACTTTGTGGATTTATCTGACTGCTCCTCTTAATGTATTTTTGTCTTATATACCAGTGGTTCTCAACCTGGAATAATTTTACCCCCTGGAGGTGGTGGTGGTGGGGTACATTTTTTTTTTTTAATTGAAGTATAGTTGATTTACAATGTTGTGTATAGTTGATTTACAATGTGTTAGTTTCAGGTGTACAGCAAAGTGATTCAGATATATATATATATATATTTTTTTTTTTTTCAGATTCTTTTCCCTTATAGATTATGACAAAATATTGAGTATAGTTCCCTGTGCTCTACAGTAGATCCTTGTTGGTTGTCTACTTACGTGTAGTAGTGAATATGTGTTAATTTCAAACTCCTGATGTATCCCTCCCCTCATTTGCATTGTCCTATTCCAAACACACACAGAGAAAATAATAAGATAGGTCATATATTCAAGGTCATGAGACAAATAAACTCAGGACTCAGTAGACTCAAGGCTCAAAAGCCATTGTTTCACACCAAACTGTGAGACATTACCATGCCACTGCTCCCATTCTGGCATTTTAACAGCTCCTTTAGTAAATAGATTGTTTTCTCAGGGTGGTGGGGTACATTTGAAGATGTGTGGAGAGATTTTTAGTTATCATAATCTCATGGGTAGAGGCCAGGGAGGCTGCCACACATCCTGCAGTGCTCAGGAGGCGCCCCCACCACAAATATTTTCCTGGCTCAAAGCGTCACTAATGCTGAGGTTGAGAATCATGTGGTTCTTCTATCCCAGGTATTTCCTGTAGAATGGACGTGAGCTCTAAAGCTCAGTTACATTTGAGATAAATCTTTTTTGCTAAGAATAGTTTAATAGTCCAAGAGTGCTGGTATTGTTCTGTGATTTGATCTGCGTGCTGGTTACAGGGGTGTGTCACTTTGTGAAAATGCGTGCGTGAGCCATGCACGTTTTTATTTTTTAAGTAATTAATTTTTTTTTTATTTAGTATTTCTTTTGGCTGCATTGGGTCTTCGTTGCTGTGCATGGGCTTTCTCTCTAGTTGTGGCAGGCAGGGGCTACTCTTCATTGCAGTGTTTGGGCTTCTCATTGCGGTAGCTTCTCTTGTTGTGGAGTACGGGCTCTAGGTATGCGGGCTTCAGTAGTTGTGGCTCATGGGCTATAGAGCTCAGGCTCAGTAGCTGTGGTCCACGGGCTTAGTTGCTCCTCGGCATGTGGGATCTTCCCGGACCAGGGATCAAACCCATGTCCTCTGCATTGGCAGACGGATTTTTAACCACTGCGCCACCAGGGAGGTCCTGAGCCATGACTTTTAAAATGCATATTATATTCTGATTTTTTAAGTTTACTTGAAAAAATCTAGCCCTGCTGTGAACCTTCCTCTTTTTGGCTACCATCTCAGATTCTTGGATGAGTCAAATCTTTAAATCCTCTTTCCTTTTAAACTGCCTTAATTCTCAATTCCTTTTAATATAAGAGACTGGTAAAGATGGGGAAGCAGGTGCCTTGTGACCTACTTATTGGGATGGTTATGGGTCTGTTAATGGCCAAGCCAGTGTGCAGGTATCATCCTTGCTCTTGAGAGTTGCCCTAAGGGAGTGAACACAAGAACTGTAAATAATGTTAGGCCCCCAAGAAAACTTGAAGGAGAGAGAAGCAAAGTCCTCCCAGGTGGGATGCCTTTAAGAGAGAAAGGTTGCCTTTCCCAAGTACTGAGAAAGGGGCATTTGGGGCAGAAAGAACCAGTGGAGGCTGGGAATGCAGTAGGGGTGTGCTGGGAACCCTTTCTGGAAAGTTGTCTTAAAGCCAGCTTCTCTCCCCATCTCTGATAAATCACTGGAAGGAAAGGCAATGAATTTTTTCTGACAATCAGTTCTTACTGGGGGCCCAAGCTTCGTTTGCAAGTGAAAGGACTGCTGTTGGAGTAGTTGACATCACAATGGGCCCTGACTCTTTTCACATCAAAGTGTAAAAGAATCTCCAGGGGTGATAAATGGGGGCTGCTGGACTCATTACTTGTAAACAAAGCTGAGGGATGACCTCTACATTTTTTTTAATTAAAAGAAAACAGGGTTTCCTAGTGGAGAGCAGAGGGCTGCTCTTCGTTTGAATTTTGACTGCTCACACTGGAGAAGATCTTTGTTAAGGTGACAGAGAGGCAGCCTCTGTTACCCTGGGGTTTGCCCTGACTCGCAAATCCTGGAGAAGTGGCTCCATGTGGGGTGGCCCTGCAGGTACTCCTGCTAGGTTGAGAACTGAGGTACCCTGGCTTCAGCTGGGTTTTTGTTGTAAGAAGGGGAAACAGGGCAGAATTTTTGAGCCCTGTTTCTCTAGGGAGACTGAGGACTTAAACCCCTCTTCTGTTCCTTTTCCCACCCAGCATCAAGAGAAAAACTCCCTTACTCCCATGCAATGCAGAAAGAGGTTAGTTTTTAAGTAAATTCTTAGAACTTTGCACAGAAATCCAAAGGCTATTGTTTTCAAGTTTACATTTAAAGTTAGTATTTCTTTTATTTTTGTAGTACAAGGCTTTGCATTGGATCAAAACCTTAACAAAAATTACAGTATTTGAACATTTTATGATCAATGTTTATGTTGAAAGCAACACTATTAAAATACTGTCAGTAGCACTAATAACCTGGCATTTTATGGAACCAAGACTTGGAAACTGCTCTTTAAATTCAACCCTGCAGCTGAAGGTCCGCCTTCAAGTAAACTCTCTTCCTCGTATCCCCAATTCCCCATCAAGCTTATCTCTCTCTTGCTGTTTTTTCACTTGGCTCCTTTGTTGCAGTTGGTCCAAGCCTTAGCCAGGTTTTAAACAGCTGGGGGTCAGAGACTGCCCTTTGTAACCTGAGTGAAACCAGTAAGGCGCTGGGCACCCAAGAATTCTAATGTGTTTACTGACTTCCCAAGTGTTTGGTAATCACCTTCTGAGTGTATCTTCCAAACAAGTTATAAGATTTGAGAAAGGTGCAGAGGTCACAGCTGGAGGGGAGCATGTCCCTGGATGCAGGGCAGAGAGGAGAGCTGTCCTCCAGCTGAGGCGCTTTCAACTAGAGATAAGACAGTGTTCAAGGCCCCCATTCCCCGAGATACTGGAATGGTGCGGATGTGGGAGATACTCCTGGGTGACGTGGCTTTTATGAGTTCAGATGCCAACAGCAGTTAACATTTAATGAGCACGGTGACCAGATTTTGTGCTAATAAGTATTTGATAGGTGTGATTTCATTTCAATCTCACAGCTCTCTATGGGGCTGTATTTTTCAGATGAAAAAGGGAAACGCTAGGTTAACTGACTCATCAGTGGCCGATACTCAAGCTACTTTCCTTCTGTCACTGGGCCCCAAGTCTGTTCGACATTGTTTTGGCAGAAGCCAGTGGCAGGGAAATAGTTTCTGAGGTCTGGTCTGAAACTGAGGCTTGGGTCAGAGATCCTCTGTGGTTGACTTTCTTTTCTGACATCGTAAAGGAATACTGGATAAAACGTTCCTGGGAGATGGCTTCCACGTGGCTCCAGTAGTCAGAGAAATGTGCATCTTTTTCTACTGCAGGAACAAAGCCGATATCTTTACATTGGGGTGTGGGAGGAGGGGTGCGGACAAAAAAGGATGGGAGGAGAGAGGGGTGATGAATGAGCTGCTGCCTGGAAGAGGATGAATTAATTTTAAAATTGAGGGATGGAGGTGGTGCCCATCTTAAGATAAGATGGAGCTGTTTTCATGCACGTGGTGAGGTGGTATGTGCTCTCTCCCCGAGAGCACTCTGCAGCCTGTAGAGCATTGCACAGATGTCAGGTGGTGACCCTGTGAATAACTCAAGCTCTCAACGGTTAGAAGTTGTAGCAGTTCTCGTTTTAGATTATCTTTCAACATCCGGCAGAAATTTACTTTCCCTCAGTGAGCACTTGATAAGTGAGATATGAAATCACTCTTAATTTAAGAGTGGAGGTGTTGATTTTCAAAGAGACAGAGGGTTTAGTAAATGAGAGCGGGGAATATACCTTACTTGTTTAGGAAAATATGTCTTAAAATATGTGTTCCTTGTAAAGGACAAAGAGTTGAGAGCAAGGGGAATGATTGGAGTGAGATGGGAAGATATTTGGAATAGTTCTTAATATCACCGTTACTTTTCCTTTCTGTCCTCATGTTGCCAACCTACAGTAGTGACTAAGGTGAGTAGGATACTTCTTACAGGCTCACTGAGACCCTGCTGTTAAATTTTCACCTGGAGGGGCAGCCTTCGTTCAGGGGAAAGTGAGTTTGCTTTGAAGTCGATGAGACTTTGGATTGAATTCTAGTCCCAACTAGATATGTAATGCGGGGCAATTGCTTTAACCTCTCCAGACTCTACTTCCTCAATCTGTAAAGTAAGAATAATGAGAACTGCTTGAGATTTTTAAAAACCCAGTGCCTGCACTGAGTCAGTATTTAATAAATACTAATTTTCTCCCTTTTCTGTTGACCTGCCTTTGATACTTTTAGTGTTCAGGGTGCGGAGAATTTAAACTCAATGATGTTCTTAAAGTCTCTAGAAGGTTAAAAAGTTTGGGCTCCATTAGGCTCTATTGGGAAGCACCTCCTAATCCCCAATCCTGTTCTGAGACCCAGCTCAGAGATCCTGGTCTGTGACCAGGCTCTGGCAGTATGTGAACTGCTTAATCAAATGTTCCTGCTTACTGGGCTCAGATGGTTATGAGACTGATTTTGTTTGTTATTTTGGGATTTATATTATTAAGAGTTTGGGTAATTTAAAATGCTTGATGACACTGAATTAATTTCTCAATAAAGCCCTCATTTCGTGTTTCCTATTACAATATTGCATTAAGATATAATTTAGGGTATGCATCAAGATAAGTGTGCCTAACTGTGTAGAGAAAATAGATATTTAGTAAGTAATACTTTCTACCCTTTTGTGTAAAAAAGTAAGTAAGAAATCATGCATTTCCCTCAATTTGTTTGATTTTAAATGGAGGGTCTTCTCTGTTAAGATAATTCAAGACTCACTCATGCATTCAGCAAAGACTTAGGAGAGCCTTGACATCACAGGTGCCTTGCTAAGAACCAGGGGGAGAGGATGGGGAGGGAGAGAACTGGGGTGGGGATAGATTAACCTGATAGGAACTCCTACCAGCACTTGCATTCTGGTTACTGTAAAAGTATTACCAGCCAGTGGTTTTCATCTAATGCTTTAAACTTTTTTCAAAGTTTATTCACAATTCACTGTTGCATTTTAATCTCATATGGATCTTATAAGGTAGGTGAGCTTGAAGAGGTTAAGTGGTTTGCTGAAGATCCCAGGGTTAATGGTAAAACTCCTCTCAACCTGAAATGAGTTGTCTCTTACTCATCCCTCCCCCATCCAAATCTTACCCATCCTTTAATGTTGGGCTGAAATGTCACCGCTTTTAAAACTCTAATCACCCGAGAAATTCATTACTCTTTTTGTGCACTCCCATCCTTTCCTTTACCTCTGTGCCACATTTCACTTAATTCCTTGCTTCTCCAGATTCACCCTTCAGTACCTGCACTGCTATAATGGACTCCAGGCCCTTCTCCTTGACAGCCAGCACAGTGTTACCCTTGGTCCGTGGAGGCTGCTGGAGCGGCGTTGCGGCAGTTAGAGAGATTCTCTTCCTGGTTGTGGTTGCTGCTCTTTTCCTCCTCTTGCTGTGCGCTGTCGCTGAGAGCATGTGCACACTGTGTGCACGTGTGCACACACCCCGTGGTGCTCTGTCCCAGTCTGGCGGCCGAGAGCTTGCAGTCTCTTGGCGACTTGCCTGGGTCCTCTCAGTGCAGACGCTGGCACACTCCAGACGTCACACCCACAGAGGCGCCCAGCTCTCTGTATACCTGTCAGCCTCGGCTTGCCTGCACCGCAGAGAATTGTTTCCTGCCGCTCAGCTAGTCTGAACGAGTTCCAGTGAACTTCTCTGCCATCCAGTGGGCTGCAGCCACACCCTCGCCAGTGACAGGATCTCAACTTCAGTTTTGGGGAGTGACCCTCCCCCCTCAAAGTTTGTCCTTCCTTGGGTACCCTCTCTAAGTCCAGGGTACCTCTTAGAGTCTCTCTTTGTGTCTCGATAGTTTTTCCCTATCATAGTTTACCTTTTTAAAAATAATTAATTAATTAATTATGGCCACGTTGGGTCTTCGCTGCTGTGCACAGGCCCTCTCTAGTTTCGGAGAACGGGGGCCACCCTTCATTGTGATGTGGGGCTTCTCATTGCTGTAGCTTCTCTTGTTGTGAAGCACGGGCTCTAGGTGTGTGGGCTTCAGTAGTTGTGGCACATGGGCTCAATAGTTGTGGCACATGGGTTCTAGAGCACAGGCTCAGTAGTTGTGGCACACGGGCTTAGTTGCTCCGTGGCATGTGGGATCTTCCCGGACCAGGGATCGAACCCATGTCCCCTGCATTGGCAGGTGGATTCTCAACCACTGCACCACCAGGGCAGCCCCTACCTTTTTTTTTTCTTTTTTTTTTAAATTTATTTACTATTTTTTGGGGGGTACACCAAGTTCAGTCATTGTTTTGTTTTTTTGGCACACAGGCTTAGTTGCTCCATGGCATGTGGGATCTTCCTGGAACAGGGATCGAACCTGTGTCCCCTGCATTGGCAGGCGGACTCTTAACCACTGCACCACCTAGGAAGCCCTATCCTACCTTTTTTTATATTACACTTCTGTTCACATCATTGTGTGGTTTCGCTCTCCTGATCAGACCTAGGCTAATATGACCTGTAGTGCTTATTTTCCCCAGTCTCAGTGTTACATCACACATCTGTGTAAATTGTATATTTCTTTCACACTGGAGGTCTGTTTAATCTTTGAGCATTATCTCTGTGCTTTGCAAATAACTAGCCATTAATGAATGATTGAGTTTGTGGCTGTTGTAGTTGTCGCGGTCATAGAGATGGAGGATGGATGATGGTTATAATGGGTATTTATTTGCCCTTTCTTGGAAAAACAGCCAAAAGTTCTTGCTCTATTACTAATGGGTTAACTTGGTGTTTCTGTGAAATCCTATAGTTGTTGGGACAATTGCTTGTTGACCCAACTGTTGAAAACTACATTTTTAAGGCCCGTGTATAAAGTCTTCAGAATGGTGTAAACAGTAATTTACTGCTACCTATTTGTCTTCACTGACCTTTTAAAAACAAATTGCTTCAAAGCACAGCAAGCCTTATAACCAATGATGCTTAAAAGTCACCTGTATTTCACTTTTCAGGCTCATCTGTCCAAGTCACCTTGCACTGGCATTTTTGCCTGTTTCGGGGTTGGGGGGGTGATATGAGGCTCACGGTAATGTTCGGGCTCTGTATACGCACTTGCTGAGTCTGTTCCCTTTCCAGCCCACCAGCCAGGGAGGAGGAATAAAGTGGGTAGCCCACAGGGGGAACATTTCCTCTCCTCCTTTGGCATCATAAGCCTACGTCCAGGAAAGCAGTGTAGCCAGAAGACCAGGAACATTGCCTGCGTTTGGAAGATAGGTGCTCCGCGATGGCCCATAGAAAGGAAATATTGGTATGTGGAATCGTTATGAGGCTAATGGGCATCTGTGAACCCTTCAAGAGTTGTTTGGCTCGGCCAGGCCGCTGGCTGAGCCTTGGAGAGGTGCATTTGCATATGCCCCCCTTGCCCACGCCCACTCTCCTCCAGCAGCCTTGTCGTTGCGCCATTCTTCACACCCCCCCCCCACTCACACCCACGCAGGTGACCTTTTCACACTAAAGCAACACTTCTCTCCTTTATGAAGACAGAGGATACATTAAAACCCCCCGTTTGAAAGAGCAGAGGACAATAATTTGTATGAAGAAAATTTTGTTGTTTCTTTTCAAAAGGTTTCACACCTGGCATCCTTTGAATCAGGGAGTGGGTGTGGTTTTTTTTTTTTGAAGTCTAGTCAGAAGACTATGTTTGGGGTGGGTGTGCTTTTTATCTTCCCCAGCTCCCTGAGGTGACAACTTCTGTAATAAGAGGGACTTGATAACCTGGGAAATATATGCAGCTGCTTTGGGATATATGTAGCCTAAACAGAGGTGCTGCAGCGTATTATTTTACACTCTAGCAAATGCTCAGCATCTACAGTGTGCAGAGCGCAGCACAGTAAATTGGACACACGATGTGGACATTCCTTCCCCTCCTCCCTGAACCCCTCTCTCAGACACTCATCCTGGCTCAGAAGCTCCTTGCCGTTCTGATTGGCCCCTTTCACTTTCACATGAAACTTCCTTTTTTCCCACCTGAGGAAAGCTGTCACTTCTCAGACCTCTGACTTGCTTCCTTCTTACACCACAGGTTTTCTCTGCGCAGTCCTCATCATGGCTTTACCACCACCTCATCCCCCAGGGGACCCCCCCCCCGCCCCCGATTTCTGACCCCGAACTGCTTCCGAAGTGCCATCACTTCCCTGAGCATATTCCTCTGCTCCCCTAAGTGCTAGTCATTATCTCCTAGCCTAACCTGATTGCTCCTCAGTGGGAGAAAGTTTATTATGTTAGGAGGTTTCCTCTAAGTTCATTGCTTCTCTGCTTGAAAAACCTCCAGGGTTCCCTATCACCTACAGTTTAGAGATTGATTCCTTTAATGTGGCATTCAAACCCCCATTCAAACAAGACTTGAAACACTCCTGTCCTTCCACCAGCCCTGCTGTCTAGCTGTATAGAAGGTCTCACAATTCCATGTATAGGCCTTTGTGTTTCAAATACCATGCCTTGGCATATGCTGTGCCTTCCTCTCATCCCTGCTTCATTCATTCATTTCTTCATCTGTAAGTGCCATCAGGGAAGTACAGAGCTTTACAGGAACATATAAGAAGGGCACCTAAATGTAGATTTAGGGAATAATCAGGGAAGACTTCTTGGAGGAAATGGTGGTTAGGCAGAGAATTAATGTATGTTGAGGAGTTAATCAATTGAAAAAGTTGGGTGGTGGTGGGCTTCCCTGGTAGCACAGTGGTTAAGAATCTGCCTGCCAATGCAGGTGACACGGGTTCAAGCCCTGGTCGAGGAAGATCCCACATGTCATGGAGCAACTAAGTTCATGTGCCACAACTACTAAGCCCGCGTCTAGAGCCTGTGCTCTGCAAGAGAAGCCACCGCAGTAAGAAAGCCACACACCACAACGAAGAGTAGCCCCCACTCTCTGCAACTAGAGACAGCCCGTGTGCAGCAACGAAGACTCAACACAGCCAAAAATAAAAAATAAAATAAAATAAATAAATAATAAAATAAATCTTAAAAAAAAAAGTTGGGTAGTGGAATGCGGAGAAGAGAAGTATATTCTGGGTAAAAGGAAATATACTTCTGAAGATTTGGGTAAAAAACATAGTGTCCTTTTGAGGAACTTGGTGAACTTCAGTATAACTGGAGCATAGAGCAGCAGGCCAGGAAATGGTCTGGGGGCTATGCTAAAAATTTTGACTTTATATTTAGGGGAATGGGAAGCCATCAAAGCACTTTTAGTAGGTTAATGGTAGATTTGCTTTTAAAAGGTCACTTGTCAAATGGGGACTGGAGTATAGTGGGGCAGAAGTGGAAGCCCAGAAACCAATTGTGGCCCAATTAAGTCGTCTACAGGAGAGCTGGAGAGAATGGAATGGATTCTGGATAATTGGGGAGAAATAGCAGCAGCAGCAGCAACAACAACAGAGCATTTGCAGGTAGGTTGGATGTAAAGGATGTGCAAAAGAGAAGGATCAAGAACAATTCCCAACCACTTGGCTTTATTACGGGGAGATGCTGTGATTAAGATGAGGAACACTGAAGCTTGTACATGTTCTTTGGGGGAGAGTTTAGTTTGAGAAGCCTATGAAAATCCTTTTGTGTGGAGATGTCAAGTGGGCAATTGATTATGTAAGAATAGAGCTTAGTGGGGAAAATCTGGGCTCAAGAAACACATTTATTCAGTGGAAAGTGAATCAGAGTTGTACATGAGATTTCCAAGGAGAGTAAGAGGATGAAAATGCCTAGGAACAGGAAACTAAGGAGCAAGAAGGCTCAAGGAGACAGAAGGCACTGCAGGAGAAGTGGGAGGAAAACCAGGAGACTGTTGCCTTGTGGGCCAAGAGAAGAGACTGGAGTGGTTCAGAGCATCTGATGCTGTTCAACTGTTGGTTCAGTCACTTCTTCTGTGCAATTTCCCCTCTCACTTTCCAGCAGTATTGGACTCCTGCCTCTCAAAGGTACAGTCTTTTATTATGGCATTTATCTCTTAAATTGCTTTTATGTTTATCTTCCTTATAAGATCCTGTCATTGGACAGCTGATTTTTTTTTTTAAGCTCTTTATTGGAATATAATTGCTTTACACTCTTGTGCCAGCTTTTGAGGTACACCAAAGTGAATCAGCTGTTTTTATACATATATCCCCATATCTCCACCCTCCCGCGACTCCCTCCCACCCTCCCTATCCTGGCCCTCTAAGGCATCACCCACCATCAAGTTTATCTCCTTATGTTATTCAGGAACTTCCCACGAGCTGTCTGTTTTACATTTGGTAGTGTGTATGTGTCAATGCTACTCTCTCACTTTGTCCCAGCTTCCCCTTTGCTGCCCCCCACCATATGTCCTCAAGTCCGTTCTCTACATCTTCATCTTTATTCTTGCCCTGTCACTGGGTTCATCAGTACCATTTTTTTTTAGATTCCATTATATATGAGTTAGCATATGGTATTTGTTTTTCCCTTTCTGGCTTGCTTCGCTCTGTATGACAGACTCTAGGTCTATCCACCTCATTACAAATAACTCAATTTCATTCTTTTTTATGGCTGAATAATATTCCATTGTATATATGTGCCACATCTTCTTTATCCATTCATCTGTTGATGGGCATTTAGGTTGCTCCATGTCCTGGTTATCGTAAACAGTGCTGCAGTGAACATTGTGGTACGTGTATCTTTTTGGATTATGGTTTTCTCTGGGTATATGCCCAGTAGTGGGATTACTGGGTCACATGGTAGTTCCATTTTTAGATTTTTAAGGAACCTCCAAACTGTTTTCCATAGTGGCTGTACCAACTTACATTCCCATCAACAGTGCAGGAGGGTTCCCTTTTCTCCACACCCTCTCCAGCATTTATTGTGGACAGCTGATTAACTTGTCATCTTTGTGTTTCCAAGGGTTGGCATTGTACCTAGATTCAGAAGATATTCAATAAATTAATTAAATTATTTAAAGATGAATAAGAATTTGCCTCTACCCATCAAGAAATGGTAATGCCTTCTTAGTGATTTGCCTGATTTTTGTCTGGATTTAAGATGTGCTTTTAAATATATCAGCATTCCTACATAACCCCTTCTGCACTCACAAAGGCAGAAGTATGACATTTTCCTGAGGTCTTTGCCCATCACAGTTTAAAAAAAAAAAAAAAATCGAAGTACAGTTGATTTACAATATTAGTTTCAGGTGTACAACATATTGATTCAGTATTTTTATAGCTTATACCCCATTTAAATTTATTACAAAATAATAGCTATATTTCCCTATGATGTACACTATATCCTTGTTGCTCATCTATCTTATACATAGTAGTTTGTATCTTTTAATCCCCTATCTTGCCCCCCACCTTCCCTCTCCCCAGTGGTGACCACTAGTTTGTTTTCTGTATCTGTGAACGTGTTTCTGTTCTGTTATATACATTTGTTTGTTTTATTTTTTAGGTTCCACGCATAAGTGATAACATAGAGTATTTGTCTTAGGAACCACACTTTGTGACCTTACACGGGGGGCTTACACTAGGGGAGTATGGGAAATGGCAACCCTTGTAAAAATAAGCTCGTCAGTGGGTGGTAGGTAAGCTGAGGGAAGAGATTTATGAGCAACATCCTGTTCTGGCATCATTGCTGGGGACTGAAGAGGGGGAGAAACTGCTGTATAAATCATGAAGGCAGCTTAGGAAATACAGTCTGCCCTGGAGGGTCTCGGGGGGCCCTTGATGGATCCCTTTGGCATCACACTTGGGTGAAGGAGAAGTGATAGGTGTAGGTCTATGTGGGGGTTAGTCTGGGTTGAGATAATCCGTCTTTCAGAAGGGGCAAAGAGCAGGAGAAGACGGAGAGATGGCACAGTGGGCCCCAGCGTCCTCTATGGCTTTATAAGTGCTTGCTGAATTGTGAAGAAAAACAGGGAGTGGTGGGGCCATTTGGTAGCGAGCAGATTGCATTCATTGGTCTCAGGTCTCATGCTGGGCCCTCTGCACCGAGTGCCTCCCTGTTCCTGCGTTAATGTGCGTGGGTCTCTGCTCTGGCTCTGGTTGTGTGGGTGAGATCCTAATGTCTTGGCCAGAGGGTGAATTATTTGGCCTGAGTTTGCTTTTGTTTTTGAGAGGGAGGAGGGTCCTTTTCAAATGAAAAATGCTCGAATCAGTCAATTAATAGGGGGATTAGATTCTACATTAGATACACCTACAAAATAGAAAATTAAGTGCCTATTAAAAAGGATAAGATAATTCTATGTGTAGCAACATAGTATGTAATATATAAATTATGGAATAAAATCAAAGGGATGATCTGTTTCTATGGATAGGAATACAGAGCTCTATCCATCTAGACAAACATGCATTAAAATGGGTCTGAAAGGACATGTCCCAACCCTTGCAACGTTAATTTTCTTGGGAATAGAATTATTCAGGTTGCTTAGTGGAATGACTTTTTTAAAAAAAATTTATACACTTAAGGGTAATTTTTTTCATGATGTGCACATCTTAATTTTGTAGTTAGGTTTAAAATATTTAAATGAATCTTTTCTGCGATATTATTTGAAAAGGTGAAGGAATGGTTCCTCGTTCTGCTACTTCCTTAAGAAATTTAGAATATTGCACATTCACTTGTTCAGCCAATAAATACTTGTGTCCCTGTTGCATTCCAGACATTGTACTGTGCAGTGAGGCTATAGTAACAAATAAAACCAATGTGACTCTACTTTTCTGGAGCTTATGTCCAGTGTAGACAAAGTAAACATGTAACAGGTCAGGGTTATAAAGTAGGATTAGTGGGGATAAATAATGTCAGGTATATGAGGGAGAGTTGTGCTATTTTCTATCAAGTCCTCAGGAAGGTCCTCTCTGATAAGGTCGTGTTTAAGCAACAACCTGAAGGAGTATAGCCAGACAGATGACTGGATCCGGGCGTGGGGGGGAAGTTTCCAGGCAGAGGGAGCATGTGCGGAGGCCCTAAGGCATGTATACTCAGCCAGCCAGCCAGCCAGCGAGGAGGGAGAGTGGTTGTTTGAGGTCTGAAAGAGCTAGCAGGAAGCCAGGTTGTAGAGAGCCTTGTAGCTGTTGGAAAGTTGCTGGAATGAGATCAAAAGCCCCTTGAGGGTTTTGACCAGAGGAGCAGCACTAAATGTCTGCATTGTGGTGGGCGTGAGCAAAGCAGTTTCGGGGACACTGTCCCTGCCTTGGGTGGGGAATAGCCTTCCCTCTCATTTCACACAGAGAGAAAGTCACAGGTTTGGTACAGGAACATAAAACATTACAGAGTACGGACCAGGTCCTGACTTTTCCTAGTGGGCACTTCAGCACTCTGTTACACAGATAAGGGTATCCCATCTGGGAGTTCCCATTTTCTAGCATGTTTTTAGAGCATGTTATTTTTAAGAGTTAGATCTGTAATTAATTATTGTGAACATGGCCCACGATGCTGTGTAGAATGTCCAAAGGTTCTGGCCTCGGTCCTCTTCCATGAAGATGATGCTTCTGATCTCTGACATTTGCTAAAATTCTGTGTCCCAGTGTGAGTTAGTGTCGCTTTTTCTGAGATGGAGTTGGGATGCACCCACCATTCAGCTACTGTGTTGCCAACGGGTGTTGAGCAATAGTTTAGTTTACCTTGGAACTACCTGTACCTCGCACGTATGTTCAATTTAAGGGTACTCTTGTCTCCTATGAGGCTGGTAACTTGAAGAAATCACTTCATTAGAAGTTTATCAAGGGTCTTTGGTGTGCGAAGCACTATGCTGTGTTCTTCAAGAGCTATAATATCAACAGCAATACTGTGTCTTTAAGGAGTTTCCAATCTGTTGGGTACGACGGGCAAAGGCACTGATGTTATTATAGACATTGCAAGGATGACATGGAAGTGCAAAGGAGATAGAGATGGATTATGAGGGGAGGATAGTGATAAGCTTCATGAATGAGGTAGCACTTGAACCCGGTATTGAAGCTTGGAGAGAAGCAGAAAAGACATGCTTAAGGGACAGCCAGAGGAGTGACATGGAAGGAAAGAGGATTAGGGGGAATGGTCTATTACAGCTGGATTAAAGTATTTTCAAGAGGTGAAAAGAGGGAGGCAGTGGTGCAGTGGGGTCATTCCATCTCAGCCTGCACTGTTCAGTTCAGCACAACAGCCACTGGCCACATGCGGCTGTTGAGCCCCTGAAATGTGACTGGTCTGAAGTGAGACCAGTCTGGGTGTCCTGGAAACATACAACACACACACAGATTTCAAAGACTTGGTCTGGAGAAAAATGTAAAACATCTCACCAATAGCTTTATATTGATTCCAAGGTCAACAATGAAAACAGTCTTGGGATATGTTGGTAGAAGAGGGAGTGGAAGCGGGGTGAGTGAAAAGAAGGGAAGGGATAGAAGAAAACCGGAAATGGGGACGCTCTCGATGGTTTGGGAGGGCAGAGAGACCTCTGAGGCTTCTTGCCTTGATGCTGTAATTGACTTGAAGGAGCGCCCTGTGGCGCGGAGGCGTTGGAGGGCGGAGGACAATGATTTCATTTCGGTCCTGTTAATCACAGGCTGTACTGTAGGGAGGTTCATTTGGCAGCACAATGTGGAGCTGGCAGAGGCTGGTGACGGGGAGACCCGTTCGGCTGGGTCCCATGCCCGTCACACCTGGCTGCTGCAGCCTCTTGGAGGGGGCAGGGTGAGAGCACGGTGCACTGTACAGATAGTCTGCAGAACTGCTCAGTAGACTGTGCTGAAGTTTACAGCGGGCTTTCCAATTCTGCCTCCAAAAGTCTCTCTCTCTCTTTTTTTTTTTTTTTAATTACCATGTCCTTTATAGTAGGGGGAAACAAGTGGTATGCAAATTATGGTGTGGCCCCCAAAGTTTAATGCAAACATTGAGATGAGTATAGCAACTTACCTTTTTCCTTATTATTTCTGGAAGAAGATTGATTTGGTAAAGGGATAGCAAGTATCCAAATAACAGATTTGCTTAGCTTTATTTTCTAGAATCAGAATGATGACTAAGAAAGTTTTTATTATGAGAGCTCCCCCCCTTCTTAAAAATATTTTGGCCTCGTTTGTGAGGCATGTGTGATCTTAGTTCCCAGACCAGGGACTGAATTCTGCCTGTAGTGGAAGCACGGAGTCTTAACCACTGGACTGTCAGGGAAGTCCCTTTTTAGAGTTTTTTTTTCATTCATTCATTCATTCATTCATTCAGCACGTATTTATTGAACATTTCCTATGTCAGATGGTAGGTTAAAATCTGGTGTCTCAAAGATGATCAAGATATAAAGGGTCCCTGTCTGTTTAACCAGGGAGATAGGCACACAGATAAATTATGAAACTGTGTGATAAATGCTCTAACAGAAGGCTCAATGAAGTGTTACAGGACCATCGAAGGAGGTGACATGTCCTGTGTAAGATCTTTCTGCTGAGAACCATGATTATCCTGGTTCATTTTGACGTTCTTTTGGGGGCTTTAGAGTCATACCATCTTGCTTGAAGCACTGCTGTGGCAGAATTCAACCTAGTCCTACTTAAACTTTAGAGTTTTTATAAATGCAGGGATTTATATTAAATATAGTCTCCTTCTTGCGGCTCTTCCACCGTTGTCATTTTGGTTACTATGAAGTTGCTTTTCTTCTAAGATTTGAAGTGCAGATGAAGGGATCAGACAGGAAATTCCATCAAGAATTGCTAACTTGTGATTTCCTGAAAGGGTGGTATTTCTTCTAATTAAGAGTATTCATATCAAGTATCTTGAAAGCTAACAATGTGAACCCACAGGAAAGCATTTTGTATACACTTGAAAGAAAAATCTGGAGGTAATGTTTTGGTCACTTGGGTTAAATTCAGGAAAGAACTTTGTTTACTAGCTGAAGATGGGGTCATGACACACAGAATAAGCGCTCAGGCTGTGGTGTGGGAGACTCTGCCGTCCTCTCTGGGCTCAGATTCCAGGCCCTCTTTCCCTCCCTGTCGTCTCGTGAATGCTTTGGACTATACTGCCTGGATTTTCCCAGTTGGCTCCAGTTCCTGTACCTCCAGCTAACTGCTGCCTCTGCCACCCCTGTGTCTACTGGAAGGATCTTTCTCAAACCACCACTGCTTTGAAAACTCTGCTAGATCGTTGCTGCCTAAAGAAAAATACTGCAGCCTGATGGGCACTCACCTCTTCAGTGCTTTCCCTACTTCTCTCTCAGGCGCCTTCTAGTTTTCACTGTTTTCCTCCAAAAGCCATGTCTTCCCTGGCCCCCTGTCTTCCCTGGCCCCTTCCCTCCTTCCCCCCCTCCCTCCCTTCCTTCCTTCCGCATTAACTGTAGCATCATCTTTCTAGCCAATTTGACTTTAATTTTATTTATTTATTTGTTTGGCCGCACTATGCAACTTGTGGGATCTTAGTTCCCCGACCAGGGATTAAACCTGGGCCCTCGGTAGTGAAAGCACCGAGTCCTAACCACTGGACCACCAGGGACTTCCACTCCCACCCCCTCACCATCCTGCACGCCCCCCCCCCCCCCCCAACCAGGTGTTTCTGACCATATCGGTCTGAGGCCTGGAACAGTTTTCCAGTGCTCCCCTTTTCCCTGGGGAAATTGTATTTATCCATCTTAACCTTTATTTGGTTTCAGTTCAACAAAGATTAATTGAGGGCTTCCTATGTTCTGTGTGCTGGGGATACAAAACTCATTAAGAGTCTTTTTTTTTTAGGATTTAGTAGTGTAAGGAGGTAGATATACAAATATTTATTAACATTTCCTATGTCCTACGGTTAGGTGTTGAAAATATACTGACAAAACAGTTTACTTCCTGCCCGCATGAAGCATTTGTTCTAGTCGGGAAGACAAGTCAAATTTTAAAAACTCATCTGTGAAAAATACTGTAAGCCGGGGAAGCCTTTGGTCTGAGAAAGCAAGTGACTTGGATGGGTAGAAAGTCAACTTTAGACAACATAGGATTGGCCTCTCTAAGGAGGTGACACTTTTGTAAAAATTAATTAATTAATTAATTGGCTGCATTGGGACTTCATTGCTGCGAGGGCTTTCTCTAGTTGTGGTGAGCAGGGGCTGCTCTTCATTGCGGTGTGTAGACTGCTTATTGCGGTGGCTTCTCTTGCTGTGGAGCACAGGCTCTAGGCTCACGGGCTTCAGTAGTTGGGGCACGTTGGCTCAATAGTTGCGGTTCCAGAGCACAGGCTCAGTAGTTGTGGCGCATGGGCTTTGCTGCTCCGTGGCATCTGGGATCTTCCCAGGTCAGGTATTGAACCCATGTCCCCTGCATTGGCAGGCAGATTCCCAACCACTGTGCCACCAGTAAAGCATAGAAGGTTAATTATCATAGGGTAAGTACAGGAGAGCTATGTGTAGAAATGTAAATGCAGACCAATAGTTATGATACATTGTGATAAACTCAGTGATGGAGGGATATAACAAAAGATACTTTGATCATGGGAGGGCCACACAAAATTTTTATCACCATGCTGTGGAAGGGTTTGGTGAGGGGTGGCCAAAGGGCTTTCCATGCAGAAGGTTTTCCCACGTAAAAGCGCAGAGGTTTGAAACAATTTGAGTTGTGTTCACAGAATTTAAAGTAGTTCGATATTACTGAAGTTTTATAGTGCAGGGAGTCCAGATGCAGGACATGGGGCAGAGAAATGGGTGGTTATGAAAGGGGCCCTGGTGCCAGAACTGTGCTCATAGCTCAGCGTCTGACGTCCCCATACCCAATATCTAGGACGAGATTTAAAAAAAAATCATTCTGC
This sequence comes from Hippopotamus amphibius kiboko, assembly GCF_030028045.1. Taxonomy (NCBI): domain Eukaryota; kingdom Metazoa; phylum Chordata; class Mammalia; order Artiodactyla; family Hippopotamidae; genus Hippopotamus; species Hippopotamus amphibius. Next base: position 57,040,981 of record NC_080188.1, read on the forward strand.
GGCTCAGTTTCCTCATCTGTAAAACTGAGGTGACGGTAACAGCAACCTTGTCAGGTCATTGTAAGGAACAAATACTTATAAAATGCTCGGAACCGTGTCTAGTACACAGGGTGGTGGTGAACCTTGTATTGTGTGGAGGTAAGCTTTAACCTATTGTAGATCCTTGAAGGGTTATTTGCAGTGGAATGACTTGGTCATGGGTCTGGTTTTCAAGTACCGTTTTAGAGTGAGTGTGAGCATGTGTGTTGGGGAAGAGGGGGTTGGAACTGAATTTCTGTAGTTTCTCTGAGCTCACCTTTTCCCGCATTCCGAGCATAATTACTTGTCCCTTCATGTGTGTTCCCACATCATTTTCTCTTCGCAGTGGCATTTTCCCATTGTGTTTTATAGTTTGAGTTTCTCACAGTAGACTGAGTTCCCTTGGGGGGTTAAGGACTGGGTTACTCATCTTTACATGCCAATGCCAAGAGTGGTGCCTAACACTGAGCATACTCGGTGCTCCATAGTGTGTGTTGCATTTGTTTGAAAGGTTTATTAGGGAGTTGCCCCAACTTATAACTCAGGAGAAAGGTCCTCCCATGGAAAAGTCTGGGCATGTTGCTATGGGAGGGTGTTTTCATTCTTTCATACACCAAATAGTTATTGAGTGCCTACTGCACATGGTGCTGTGGGGATCCAAAGATGAATCAGCCATGTACTCTGCCCTGGGTCGTGTTGACTCTTACAGTCTTAATTGTGGGTGTGAGGGAAAAGGTAAATGGTTGCTGATAGTTTAATGAGAAAGAAGCTATGAAGTGGCTTAGTTGTATTCGGGTTTTTGTTTAGATGTGTAATTACTTCAGTCAAAGAATCTCTGAATGACGAGGGTGAGTCAAAAATTATCCGCACTCTGGCTGTAGAATTTATTTTAATTAACTTTTAGGAGAGACAAATACATAATTTTTTGACATAATCTCCTTGCTTTTCAATACACTTTCTCCATCTGTCAACAAGCTTTCATATTCCCTCATTAAAAAATGTTTTAGGCTGAGCTGCAGGCCACGAATGTACCACTGTCTTCACTACTTCATCAGAAGTGAATCTTCATCCTCATAGAGCTGCTTTCAGGGGACCAAACAGGTGAAAGTCTGATGGAGCAAAATCAGGACTATAGGGAGGATGCTTTAATACCTCAGAACAAAATTTTTGCAGAGTATCGACAGTGTGGGCAGAAGTGTGTGGATGTGCACACCCTCAGACCCAAAAAATGAATCACTGCACGCTGCTCTTCTTTCATGCAAATCACAAGTGAGGCATCCATTTTTGCTCATACTGTAGTTACAAAGGAACTGATGCAACACATTCACACCTACACAGCAGTGACTGGGGAGACAGTATTCTTGAATAGAAAGTACTGAAAAGATAGTGTGGCCAACAGAAGTTTTAATATAACCCGAGTGCGGATAATTTTTGACTCACCCTCATTTTTTTAATGCTATCTCATTGCTGGTGGTAGCTTATTTCTCGTGGTTACATTTCACGTTTATATCATGACAGAGTCTGTCTAGTAAACTGCACAGTGTAAAGTTTCGTAGTAAGCCTGCTCAGTTTCTCAGATTTTAGTTCTAAATAGAAGGATTCCATCCATGTGGGATAGGGGATATATCCTTGTCTTTGGACAAAATACCTTCCTGGACTCTTTGTTCGTGAACGCCTTTTTCTTGGACTCCATCAGTTTTGGGTGTTACGTTAGATTAGAGGTACCTAATTACAGGTTTTTATTACAGTAGTTTTAGGCTTTTGCTTGTATCCGTCTCTGCTTTTCTCACCTCAATTCTCTGGCTACTGTAGCCTATTCCACCACCTTTCTTTTAACAGAAAAGGCAGGCTTATTCTGCTCTGACCATTTATTACTGTTTGCTTAGACCACCTCTAAAGCCTAGAAAACCCTTTCTCTTTTGGCCCAATGAACTACTCCTTATTGGAAGTTGCCTCAGATACTCTGAGCTCTAGTGATGTGCACGCCACTGGCATGCCCACTGAACACCTCATCATTGGCCTTCCCATACCCTCTGCCCCGCCTGTGTTAGCACACCAGGGACAGGTCCTGGTGCATCAGCCCCCCCCCCCCCCCCAAATGTGTGTTGATTAGATGAACTGGTATGAATAAGCCTATGTGTGTGCGGGGGCTGGGGGGTGTACTAAATTACTCAGAATTAAGGAGGGTGTTTAACAGTTCTTCTTTATTTTTGTGAAAAATTTATTTGAAAACTTATTCTAAAATATCAAACCTGTCAAAGCAGTTACATTGTTAAAATGTAAATATGAAAAGATGCTTAGTCATGCATGATAAGAGAGATGCAAATGAAAACTACAGGGCTCCATTGTATCTTATCTGTCAGGGTGGTAAAAGGCAAAAGTTTTGACAGCATGTTTTGTTGATAAGTCTGTGTTTGTTGCTGGGGGGCCGGGGGGGGGGGGGGGGGGAGGGGAGGGACTTCCCTGACCAGTGGTTAAAACTCCTTGGTTCCACTGCATGGGGCATGGGTTCCATCCGTGGTGGGGGAACTAAGATCCCACATGCTACACCCCAAAAAAGACTGTAGAGGGGAAGGTACTGTGCTATCACTCATAGCTGGTGGGAATGCAAAACAGAATAATCCTATAAGGAGAATTTGTCAGTAGGTAGCAAAATTATGTTTGCATTTACCCTCTGATCTAACCAGCTTACTTCTACAAATTTATCCCCAAGATACACTGGCAAAAATAAGAAAAAGATATCTACAAGTTTATTCATTACAGAGTATATGTGACAGCAAAAGACTAGAAATAATCCAAATGTCAACAGGGAGTTGGTTTTAAAAAAATCTGGTCCCTCAGGGACTTGCTAGGTGGCGCAGTGGTTAAGAATTGGCCTGCCAATGCAGGGCACGTGGGTTTGATACTTGCTCCAGGAAGATCCCACATGCCATGGAGCAACTAAGCCGTGCGCCACAACTACTGAGCCTGTACTCTAGAGCATGTTAACCATAACTGTTGAGCCCATGTGCTGCAATTACTGAAACCTGTGTGCCTAGAGCCCATGCTTTGCAACAAGAGAAGCCACCACAATGAGGAGCCCGTGCACCACAATAAGGAGTAGCTCCCGCTGGCCGCAACTAGAGAAAGCTCATGTGCAACAATGAAGACCCAGTGCAGCCAATAACTAACTAACTAACTAACTAAATAAATACATAAATTAACAAAAAAAAAATCTAGTCCTTCAATACAATGGAACATTATACGTTTCTTTCTCTATAAAAAGAAATGAGGACTCTTTTTTCCTGTTGTGTAGGCTCTAAGGTATATTATTTTAAAAAGTAAGATGCAGAATAGTATGTATAATTATGCTATGTTTTACCTAGTAGCATAAAAGTAAGGGAGGAAGAATATGAGAATGTATATGTATTTGCTTATATTAAAGAATAATAGAAGGATAAAAAACTGATGGGGGAACAAAAATAGAAGCTAGACTCTCCTGAAGGTACCTTGCTTTGTGGCTCACTTTGGAACTACTAAATGTCACACATAATTATAAAACAAAATTAAATGAAAATTGGAGAGGGGGAAAATGATCTCTTAAAAATTGAAAGCAACAATGAAAAATGAATTTAATAGTTTCTCAAAATGGTGATTTATATTTTCTGAAAAGAATCACAGTCAGTCCTTACTTTGCACAGTTACAATACGAACAAATTTCAGTTACATGGTTTAAATAACACCAGTCTCCCAACACAATGGTTCAAATTTCAGTTAGCACAGCAATTTCATAAAGTACAAACTCTGCTGCTAGCTCATTACTCCACAGATCACTATATAAATAACAGATGGCCTCATGGTCAGTGACCACTTCTTTTACTTTTTATTTTTTAATAATGTTTTTTTTTTTAATTAATTAGTTATTTTTGGCTGTGTTGGGTCTTTGTTGCTGTGTGTGGGCCTCCTCTAGTTGTGGCAAGCGGGGGCTACTCTTCGTTTTGGCACGTGGGCTTCTCATTGCCGTGGTTTCTCTGGTTGCAGAGCACCGTGCGTGATCTTCAGTAGTTGCGGCGTGTGTGCTCAGTAGCTGTGGCTTGCAGGCTCTAGAGCGCAAGTTCAGTAGTTGTGGCTCATGGGCTTAGTTGCTCCACGGCATGTGGGATCTTCCTCGAACCTATGTCCCCTGCATTGGCAGGTGGATTCTTAACCACTGTGCCACCAGGGAAGTCCCCAGTGACCACTTCTTTTAAAGCCTTTTGGTGATTGGTCACTGAGGTGCTCATTTATTTAGTTCGTGCAGAGATAGCAAAGCATGTCACTGTGTTGCCTTCTTGTCACCCAGTGATAATCATGTGACATTTCACATAAATGGGTAACAGAAAGAGAGAATTGGCCGATCAGGATGAAAGTGTAGGAAAGAAACAAAAAGTGACAATGCTGGAAGTGAAATTCCAACAGAGTATAATGAGGTTATTATAGAAGAAATAGCTGACTGTGGGCATGTGCAGCCAGAGGAGTGGAGTGAAAGTAACTTATTGACATAAATAAGGAAAGTGGTCGAGATGGAAAGGATGCAGATGTCCCAGGGGAGGTGGTGCCTCAAAAGCACTCACATTAAAAGAAGTCCTGGAGGTATTTCACCGCACTTAAAGAGCAAAGGATGAAATGCTGGAAGTTGATCCATACTTAGAAAGGAGTATGACAGTTTGCCAGGGCATAGAATGGATGTTGGCTTTGTGTCATAAGTTATGTGGCAGGAGGAAGGCAAGCACCCTTCAAAGAACTCTTAGAAAGTTTTTTTTTAAATAAATAAAATCATTCAACTCTCAAATGTGTCTGTTTTAAATTACAGCATAGTAAGTATTAGTTTTGCTATTCATTTCCCTATAAACTGATAACCATATAGGTTACTTATATATCTTATCTGTATGTTATTTACATGTAACTTATGTTACATATATGTATATACTCATAATATATATGTTATATATGTTGTGTAAGTTTTTTTCCCTATAAATCTATAGACTTTTTAGTGTTTTGATAAAAATCTGTAAAGGACATGGAACAATTGTAATTTCCCCCATTCATTATTAAGATTGTGTTTGCAAAGTTTCAGCCTGCACAGTCCTTTTTATGGCCCTGCACTACTCTACAAATGAGGATTATCTGTATTTCAAGTGACTTTAATGACAGGGAAACCTTAAACTGTTCTCAGCAAACATGTTTAGTAATGACATAGCTATCATTATTGTATTTGTTAGGAAACAAAATTTTCAGTGTAAGAGAAAAGAGATACAAACAAAATCAAAGAGGTTAAGTAAAAGCACTGTAATCCTAAATATAATTGAAAATATCAGTTGAAACTAGTGATGCCTATTATGTTTTAAAAAATTGCATTTTCTTCTTCTGGTTCTTGGGAAAAAAAGCATAAAAATGGCCAACCCAGCAGCAGGGCATTCTCCCAGACCTCACAGTGAGGATTTTATACACCATTGCCCACTAAAAGGAACCAGGGCTCTTTGGGGGTAAAGACTGACTCTAGGCCTGGCTCTGGAAATGTAAAGATGAGCCTAGGATTTCTCATCATTACCAGAAAACAAAGCACCACCAAAGAGTATTGGAATGTAGCAGAAAGACTCCAGAAACAGCTTGAAAGGTTTCTCAGCAGCCAAAGGTCAGTCAGTGGAAATACAAAAAGAATAAAAACTGCAGTGGATTAAAACACATCAAACGTTTAAACCCATGGATTTAAAACAATACTAAAACAACAAAATTCATTAGTCACCTTTGGAAAATGGCAGGGAACCAACTTATACTTAAAAAAAATAAATATGAAAGAAAGAATCAAGTGTTTATCCTAGTTTCCTGAACAGATGGGTAACCAAATAATTAATATGGAAGATTTATTTACAGGAAAAAAATAACAAATAGAGAGCAATAGCACTGGATATTATCACTCCAATATTTGCATTTTCAAACTTGATAGGCAGTAGTTACCAGTAGCTGATAATATCATTTGCTTAAAAGGCGGTGAGAAACTTTTTAATGGGGTGGTTTGGGGTGGCTGTTAATACCTGAATACATTACTATTTAATATTTAATGTTAAGATTTTTTTTTTTTTTTTTTAGAGAGTTAACGGTTGTGCATCCTGATGGGATTCAATGGGATGTAGACAAAGCACCCATGAAACAGTCTTTCTAAAAGTTCGGATAGGAATCTGAACAAGCTGAGTTATAGGAAACATGCTGCACAGAGGACCATGTTACAGGATAATTCCTGCATGCTGTCAGCAAAATCCATAATGTGAGAATGCTACAAGAATAATCTCTTTTTTTCCCTAACAAACAAAGCACAAGGAAAAAAAATATAGATTGTTAAAAGCCTAAGAGACATATCAACCCTGTAATGAAAAGATCCTGTTTGGGTCTGGGCACACCAATTAAATTTGAAGACTAACTGGATATTTGAGGTTATTAAAGAAAAGTTTTATAAATATTAATATTAAAGGAAGCATTTTAGGTGGGGTAATAGTCTTGTGGTTGTGTTTTTGTTTGTTTTTAAAACTTCATCATAAAGTATTCAAATCTGGAAAACCCTGGTACTTGAATTTCTTACCTGTGGAATTAAGCAAGAGGATTAGATGTCTTTTCTGTTTTCTCTCTGCTCCTTATGTAATAGCCACTCCCACTTGTTTTCCTTCTCGGAATCTTATGCTATTATGTGCAAGCAACAGTATTGCTTTTGGACAGGGCTTTATTTAATCAATGCACCTCTGGGAGGCAGGAACTCCAGGGCTTGGGCTGAATTATCTAATTGACCCTAGGAAGCTGCTCTGTGCTTTTCTCCTGCTCATTTGCTTCCTCCCTAGCAGGGTCTGAACACAACAGTTCTGAACCTTGAGTCAGGGGTCTGCTAGGGGCTTGACAACAGTTTATAGACTGGGCTGAATCAGACTTGGCTGAGAGCCAGCTTTCCATGTGAAAGTCCACATTCCTTAAGAGGTGATAACTAACTAATACCCATGTGGGAACCAGAAGCAGTAACCATGGTAGAGTAGTAATGATTTAGCACTTCTTTAAGACTGCATAAGTTGTAGAAGACAGCAGGACCCCTTCAATGCGGGAAGACACGGGTATCTCTGCTTTGGCAATATCCAAACAGCCTTTATTAGCCGTTGACATCAAAGAGGTATGAAGAAAACACTGGGCCACGGGGTCCACCTCCAGAGAGCTGTACACCAAAGCTTGTGTGCAGCACAAGTTCTCGAAACCCCAGAATCCCCAAGAGCAATTTCAGACTGCTCACAGAAAGGGTGTCCTCCAGAAAAAACTAGCCACCAACTGCTAGCCACCAATGGTGAGTAGGGAGAGTACAGGGAGGTGTTTGCCAAAGATGTCTTGGGTAACACACTATAGACATCATCAAAGTTGTTGAAAAACGTGGGCTTAAGTACTGCATGCAGGCAGTAGGAGGCTGTCCAGAAACAGTCTTTCCCAGGAACTTGATCAACCTCTGAGAATAAATGTGTGAGTGTTAGGAGAATTGTTTGGGTAGAAAATATTTCTTATTTATTATTTTATCTTGGTCTCTCAGCTGCTATCCACTTATTTGAGGTTGTTGGAAATCTACAGCCTACCTGTGTATCCCTTTGCAACTATACATTTGTTAAAGGGAGGAAGGAGAGAGAAATGCTGTTAGTTGAAACTGTTTCAGCCAATTTAGTTCTTACTCTGAAATCCTTTCTGTTCATAAAATGATTGTCCTAGATGACATCAATAACTGTTACTCTTAATCTCAGGCTCAATAACATTAACTTGCAGCTCTGGAGACTTTCTACCATTATCTTTTCTGAAGGATGAAAACAGCATCTTCATTGTGACTTGTGAGTTACGGTGGGAGATGTTAGTGTTCGTGGTACTTGGAATATCAGTGAAAAAACAGGACTGGAGTTCCATGTTTACTTCAAATTGCTTTTTAAAATATCTTTAGTCATTGAAAAATGGTAGACGCTCTGGTCCCCGATATTGAATTTCAACCCTGGGTACTCCAAAAGGAAACCAAACCAACCAGCTATGATAGTAAATCACCATTTGCCTTTTGCAGACGCCATCTAGCTGAGCTCAAAAGTCATGTCAAATCTGGGAGTGTTGTGATGAAACATAGCTAGAGAGCAGGAAAAATGATTTTCTAAAAGTCTGTAAAAGTAATCCTATGACTGTTTCCTCGAGAGTGTAACAGTAGCTTCTCCAGAGAGGCTGCATGGCATAGTGATTAAGAGTAGGGACCCTGGAGCCAGGGTGCTAAGGTCACAGCTCAGTCCCACCACTTACAGCTGCATGACTTTGAGAAAATTACCCAACGTCTTGGGCCTCGTTTTCCTTATCTGTGAAGCAGGATGATAATACTGCACTTGGCTTAACAACTTGTGGTGGAAATTAATTTAATACCAGCAAAGTACTTAGAACAGGGCCAGACATATTGTGGGCAGTCAGCAAACGCGGGCAATTCACATCACTAACAAAATTATTCCGAGTACCTTGCTTTTCATTGTGCCGAGGCTTTGGTACCTTGTATCCCGTTACTGAGTGTCTCAAATACATGTACTGAGGAAATACTATCATATTTGGGGGAAAATCACCTTTCTGTGAATTTCCAAGTGAAAGTGTAGGGCCTGTTACGTTGTTAAGCATTTTAAAGCAAGAAGCCAGTGGCTTTGAGATGTTCAAGGTGCTCACGACTTCCCAGCTGAGAATTCTCACCCTCCTTTCTGGGAACATAGGCAATACTGTAAACTAAAACTGCTGTAATTTTCTTCCATGAATCCTAAAACATAATGCTTAAAACGAGCTCAGTAACCTATAGATCCTTGATTGGGAAAAGATTTAATTGAGTATTAATCAACTTTTTGTTGTTTAGATTTGTTTTACAATTGACCCGTGAACAACATGGGTTTGGATTGCTCAGATCCAGTTACACCGGGATTATTTACGATAAATATGTACAATAGCACACAGAATCCCAAGTTGGTTGAATCTGCAGATGCAGAACCCCAAATACAGAGGAACCTCAGCTACGGAGGGTGGGCCATAAGTGATATATGGTATTTCTGCAAAGAGAGTGCATGCCTCTAACCCCCGAGGTGTTCAAGAGTCAACTCTATTTTTCTTTCTTCCTTGTTTCTAATTTATTTATTTATTTATTGGCTGCATTGGGTCTTTGTTGCTGCGCATGAGCTTTCTCTAGCTGCAGTGAGCAGGGGCTACCCTTTGTTGCGGTATGCGGGCTCCTCATTGTAGTGGCTTCTCTTGTGGAGCATGGGCTTTAGGTGCACGGGCTTCAGTAGTTTTGGCACATGGGCTTAATAGCTGTGGCTCGCGGGCTCTAGAGCACAGGTCCAGGAGTTGTGGCACACGGACTTAGTTGCTCCGAGGCGTGTGGGATCTTCCCGGCCCGGGGATCGAACCTGTGTCCCCCGCAGTGGCAGCTGGAATCTTAATCACTGCGCCACCAGGGAAGCCCAACTGTATTTTTCAAGATATTTAGGACTTAGAAAATGGAGTAGCCTTTTCTCTTAGTTATAGTAACTGCTTAGAAGACAAGGATTTAAAAAACAAAAAAACAAAAAAACCCCAAAAAACCTTTTCTATAGGATTGCACAGGGCTTTGGACATTATATGTGCTTAATAAATGTTGATTTGATTTCATCTTAATTTTCCTGTTTTGCATGTGACCTAGTAGGAGACAGAGCTCATGACAAACAAACCTCAAATAAAACTTCACTGACTTTGGGGAGGAAATCCTCAGGCCTCAAATGGAAAGTAAAATTGGTACCCCAAATTAGATTTTGAATTGGTGGGATTTAAACATTTGCTGGGAATGAAAACAGCACATTTAGGACAGGCCTGGGTATCAAAAAAATGTCAGTAGTTGATGTAACCTCTTCTATATATGGGGAGATCAGATCTTAGTGTAACTTATAAGCTGCAATTTACTGATCATTGTGGCTTGTCTGTGTATGTAATTCCCCTCCCCCCCCCCCCCCCCAACTAAAGGGAAAAACAGCCCTGCAAAGAAGGACTGGGAAATATCCTCTTTCTCCCAGTTCTTAAATCTTTCCCTTTTCTTATGTGTAATCAGGAAAATTGAGAGTAGTTTGAAGGGATGGAAAAGGCTCCAATGACAGAGAGGACTGTCCCAAAATATTATTTAGAGATTAATGTTTTAGAATGAATATTGGGGGAATATTCACTTGTTTCTGAGAGGTGAAGAATTCTTTTTTGCTGTTGAGTTTTCCATTTATTATCTTACTTGTAAATCTAATTAATTGTAACAATTACTTTAAGGAAGATTTTATAATTTGATAATATCAATATAAATACTTTAATACTAGTTTAAATGAATACTAATTTAATATTTTTTAACTGTAGTTGATGTACAATATTATATAAGATACAGGTGTACAATAAAATGATTCATAATTTTTAAAATTTATGCTCAAATAACCTTTGAGTTTATAGTTATAAAATATTGGCTGTGCGCCCTGTGTTTTACAATATATCCTTGTAGCTTTTTTTTTACATAATAGTTTGTATTTCTTAATCCCTGCTCCTAAATTGCCCCTTCCTTCTTTCTTCTCCCCGCTGGTAAGCACTAGTTTGTTCTCTGCATCTGAGTCTGTTTCTTTTTTGTTCTATTCACTAGTTTGTTGTATGTTTTAGATTCTATGTATATAAGTGATATCCTACAGTATTCGTCTTTCTCTGTCTGATTTACTTCACTTAGCATAATGCCCTCCACGTCCACCCATGTTGCTGCAAATGGTAAAATTTCATTTTTTTTAATGGCTAAGTAGTATTCTATTGTATGTATGTACCACATCTTCTTTATCCATTCATCTGCTGATGGACACTTAGGTTGCTTCCATATCTTGGCAATTGTAAATAATGCTGGGTTAAGCAATTCTTAAGTGTTCTGTATTTTATAAAGCAATGTTTCTCAGACTTTAGTGGACATACGGGTCACCTAGGACTTTTGTTAAAATGTGTATTCTGATTTGGTAGATCTGGAATGGAACCTAAGGTTTTGCATTTCTAACAAGCATCCTCTGCAGGGCACTGCTGCTCTGGCTCTGGCCCCCACTTGGAAGAGGAAGACGCGAAAGCAGAGGTTCTCAAACTTGGCTGCACATTAGATCACCTGAGGACATTTTAAAAATACGGATGCATGGGTCCCAGCTCCAGAGATTAATTGGTTTGGGGTGTGGCCTGAGTGTCAGGAATTTATAAATCGCCTCAGGTAATTCTCAGGTGTAGCCAAGGTTGTGAACCACTGCTCAGTCTGAAGGAGCTGAATTGTTTTCATCAGGTCACATCCAAGGGGGAATTACCTGTCTTCAAAGTGATCTCTCTGTGTGTGTTTTTAATTATTATTGTTTTCTGTGTTTCTTTGTATCTCATGATTTGAAAGAGTCCCTCTACCAAACAAACTCCATTTAAACAATTTTGTTTGTTTTTCTATTTTTAAATCAAATCTAACCACACACAGTTGTGAATTGGACTTCCTGATCAGCAGGAGCTCACTGGAGCTGCCACACTCAGCTGGCATAAGCTCCAGAAAGGCCCAAAGCAGTCCTTCACATGCTTTCCGTGGGCAAGTACGTGATTTCCTTTGGACTTTCTGAAATGTTGAAAATAGTTCACTGGTCTCCAGTTGCTTCATTTGTGGACCCAGATCAGAGTCCAATGATTATGTGATTGGCGAACTCCTCAGATTGTACTGGTTTGGGGGCATTCATGTGCAGGAGGAAATCTTGCCAACTGCCCCTGCAGCAGAGTCCTTCACAATTCTCTGTTACAGTAATTATCAGTTAACTGCATTATCTGTTGACTGCCTCTCCCTTCAAACAAGCAAACATTCCACTTAATCCCATCCAACCTCATGACTTGGTAGACATGAGAGGTAAGAGTTTGTGGTAGGTAAAGAGTGTGAAGGCTAAGATATCAGCTTCTGTGAAGAGCTGCCTTGGTTGGGATTTGAATAATGGTAGAAAGTCTCCAGCTGGAGAAGAGGGGAAGGGGCATTCCAAGGAAGAGAAAACACTGTGCAAAGATTGGTGGCACAAGAGAAGTGTCTGGCTGGAGGGCTTCGGTGGTGATGGGGTGGGGAGGGGATGGAGGGAGGTTGGTGGATGAGAAAGAAAGCTACTGATGTTGGGAAGGGTGTTGGATGCCCCTGTAAAAAGTTTACTCTTCAGCCTGGAGACAGGGAATACATATTTTCTTTTCCTCCCTTCCTTCCTTCCTTCCTTCCAAGTAACATCTGCTGTGCATTTTAGGAACAATATATTCTATATTCTGGCGGTGGGATTGAAGGCTACGTTGGCGGGGGAGGGACAGACTTGGCAAGGGAAATAATTCTCCTTAAGCTATTGAAAAAGCATGATGATGTATGAAGAAGATCCTGAACTAAGAGAATGGTAGGTGTTCTAGAAAGAATGGAAGACCTTATGGTTATTTTTAATTTCCAATAGGAATTAGATGATGGAAGAGTTAATGAATTGGTGCAATATTGACTCTAAATATAATTTGGTCAGTTAAGGATGCATTCTTTTAGCCCTAGAGCAGTGATTTCTAAACTTTAGTGTGAAACAGAATTACCTGGAGGGCTTGTTGAAACTCTAATGTTGGACCACACCCACAGTTTCTGCTTCTGTAGGTTTGGGTGGGGCCTGTAAGTTTGCAAAAGAATGCAGGAATGGAGCAGCAGAGGAACCCAAAGCAGCAAATAGAAGACAAGTAGGAAGTTGATAGAACTTAAATCCTGCCATATCAATAATTAAAGTAAATGACTAAACATATGACTTATAAGGCAGAGACCCAGCAGACTGGGTTTTACCCAATACAGTCATCTGCTTCCGATAGATGCATTTAAAAATAAGATGCATAGGTATGAGGGCAAAAGATAGAGCAAGATATGCCATCCAACAGTAAGCATAGGAAAGCTGGACGGCTATATTAGAATCAAGAGGGCAGAGGTAGAACCAATGGATGGTGGCTGCAGGGAAGCCAGTTTTAGCTCTGTGGAGCACAGAACTTTCTAGCACTATCACTGGCCAGCAGTGCAAGGGGCTGCCTTGTAATTACAACAGATGTCCCTGGAGATATGCAAACAGGCCAGTCTCGGAAGAGAAAGAGCATTCTTGCATGGAGAAGTAAAGTAGATGATTTCCTTTAGTCTCCTTATGGAACTAAAATTTGGTCATAGTTTATTTTCTGCAATAATTGTAAATTATTACAATTGTTGTAAATTGTAAACTACAGATAAGTGTTCATTTTGTAATGTGTAGAATATTTTTAAATGCCCAGAATAACGCAAGGCATTTGATCCTTCCAGACAGGAAAATATCTATGGCTAGCGTTTGGTACAGAGACCCAGTCAATCTTTTTAATACACAGATTTATTTCAATTTTGGTGAAGTGGGTTCATAACAGATGCACTATATATAGCAACTGCTTTTTTTGTTTTTTAACCTTATGGTATAATATCTTTCTATATCATAAAATAATTTTGTAAAACAGGAGAGTGAAAGCATACCCAGGGAGAGAAGAAGCATTTTGAGACTAGTTATATAAATTCAAAAAAACAGAAGTATTTCAAGTAAGATCTCCCTGCAATGACACCCTGCACCTTTTCTATCTCAGGAGACCTTTGGGATTTGGGTGGTGATTACATGTGCAGGAAGAGTCAGGAAAAGGAGAGTGACTGATCTTTAGTTTGGGTGATTGGTGACTAGGACCAGGGGAGAGGAGTGGGTTGGAGACACATTAACTCTGGCCCAGTTGAGTTTGAGTTGATGGGGGGGGGGGGGTCACTGCATGGTCTGGGACCATTTCTCAGGCAAATTTTGCCTCTTTCCTCAACCTGTTTGCCTTTCTTTTTTAAAGGCATCACCGCTCTACCCTGCACAGTAACTGCATACTCAGTATTGTGCACACTCCCTGGCTTTTACTAGTAAAAAACTTAAGGAGGCAGATCTTATTTTAAGAAGTTAATTGCTGATCATTACAGTTAAACATATTATAAAGATAATGAAATTTTTTAGTTTTATGAGACCTACATAACTCCTGAGCTGCTAATTGGAAGACCTCTTTGAATTCTTTCTGCTTTAATTCCCAAGAATGGAACCAGCTACCCCTCCCCCCACCCCCACACCCCGCACACCAATCCCTCCTTTGGTGAAGGAGACATTGTCCCCTTCCTCTATAGAGAAACCACCCTTTGCAAACCCTAGCAGCAGCGCAGGTTGAATGATAGGTGACTCTTGGCATCTCTAAGGTGACATTTTTCACTAAGTGAATGATCCATTTGGGACAGCCTCCCAAGTTCCTTTTTATACCCAGGAAAGTGTTTTTAGGCAGCTGGAAAGAATGGACTTGGAGTTGTGGGGAGAGGCTTGGGCTGGAGTCACACTTCTGGAGGGTCACTGATGATTTTGTCCAAGACAGCATGTAGACTGAGAGATAAGGGACATTTTCTGGCATGTTATATTGAATCCCAGAGGTGTGAGCAGAAAGAATTATAAAACACAGTGAGTTCCCCCCAAATAGAGAAGTATCATGAAAGTCCAGAGAGGAGAATTTCGAGGAAGGTGGCCACTGGGGTCACAAAGGAAGCAGACCCCTCTTTGTTTAGGAAGTTTGGATGTGATGGCAGAGGGAGATTGGACATTAGCTTTTAAGGATAGAAGACTGATATGTGGGAGAAATGGCTGATTCTAGAGAAAGCTGTGGTAGAGACAGTAGATGAGCACGGAGTACCTTGTAGTACCAGAAAGTAAGGAAGTGCTTAAAAGACAAAAGGATGGGAGCAAATCAAAGGGATGAGGAGCTAATGGGAAAGAGTTCCCAGTGGCCAGAGTGGGAACAGTTTGAGCAGTACAGTAAATTGTAGAGTATTGGATTATAGCCCAAAGGATAAAATAAATATCTGTGAGTATGCCATACTGCTATGAATAAATGATTGAATAAATTAATAAATGGAGACATAAACCTTTCTTACAAAAGAATTCCAAATAATGTATGAATACTACCACCCTACAGGAGATGGAGCGTAATTCCCTCCCTCCCTTGAAGGGAAAAACCATTAGACAAAGCCAGATGGGGGGCATTTTACAGGACACCTGGCCCAAACACCTTAAAACTGTCAAGGTCATAAAAAACCAGGAAAGACTGAGAAACCATCACACAATGCAAAGTGTGATACCCTGGATTGAATCTTGGAGCAGAAAGAGGATATTAATGGAAATCAAAATAAGTCTAGAGTTTAGTTCATAGTAGTATACCAATGTGGATTTCTCAGTTTTGACAAATGACAGATGGTATTATAAGACATGAAAATGGGGAAACTGGACGGAGAGGTATATGAGAATTCTTTGCAACTTTTCTGTAAATCTAAAATTATTCCAAAATAAAAAGACTTTTTTTTTTTAAAGTGTATGTTTTTGTTACTGAATGAAAAGTTCATATGTCCATTGCATAGTGAGGCCAAGCAAACTGACATGTCAGAGTTTGGAGCAGAGAAAGGTTTATTGCAGGGCCAAGCAAGGAGAATAGGTGGCTTATGTTCAAACAAACAAAACCCCATACTTCCCAAAGGGTTACAGCAAAGCTTTTTTTTTTTTTAATTTTCTAAATTAGGTTTTCATTTTTATTCTAATTATCTTTTTTCATCTCTTTATTGGAGTATAATTGCTTTACACTGTTGTGCCAGTTTTTGCTGTACAACAAAGTGAATCAGCTGTATTTATACATATATCCCCATATCCCCTCCCTTTCCCAGCCCTCTAAGCCATCACCCATCATCAAGTTGATCTCCTTGTGTTAGGCAGCAGCTTCCCACTAGCTATTTTATATTTGGTAGTGTATATATCTCAGTGCTACGCTCTCACTTTGTCCCAACTTCTCCTTCGCCCCCCCACCCCACCCCCTGCCATGTCCTCAAGTCCATTCTCTACATCTGCATCTTTATTCTTGCCCTGTCACTGGGTTCATCAGCACCATTTTCTTAGATTCCATATATATGAGTTAGCATACGGTATTTGTTTTTCTCTTTCTGGCTTACTTCACTCTGTATGACAGACTCTAGGTCCACCTACCTCACTGCAAATAACTCAATTTCATTCCTTTTTTATGGCTGAGTAATATTCCATTGTATATATGTGCCACAGCTTCTTTATCCATTCATCTGTTGATGAGCATTTAGGTTGCTTCCATGTCCTGGTTATTGTAAACAGTGCTGCAATGAACATTATGGTACATGTTTCTTTTTGAATTATGGTTTTCTCTGGGTGTATGCCCAGTAGTGGGATTGCTGGGTCATATGGTAGTTTCATTTTTAGTTTTTTAAGGAACCTCCATACTGTTCTCCATAATGGCTGTACCAACTTAGATTCCCATCAACAGAGCAGGAGGGTTCCCTTTTCTCCACACCCTCTCCAGCATTTATTGTTTCTAGATTTTTTGATGATGGCCAATCTCCCCTCCCTCTTGAGCCTCCCTCCCACCCTCCCTATCCCAGCCCTCTTAAATCATCACCAGTCATTGTGAATTGATTTCCCTGTGCTAAGCAGCAGCTTCCTACCAGCTATTTTACATTTTTTAGTGTATCTATGTCAATGCTACTCTCTCACTTCGACCCAGCTCCACGCCAACCCCGTGTCCTCAAGTCCGTTCTCTACATCTGCATCTTTATTCTTGCCCTGCTTCTGGGTTCATCAGTACCATTTTTTTTTAGATTCCATATATATGAGTTAGCATACAGTATTTGTTTTTCTCTTTCTGGCTTACTTCACTCTGTGACAGTCTCTAGGTCCATCCAGCTCACTACAAATAACTCAATTGCATTCCTTTTTACGGCTGAGTAATATTCCACTGTGTATATGTGCCACATCTTCTTTATCAGCAAAGCATTTTTAAAGGCCAGGTGAGGGAGGGGCATCCCAGGGTATGTGATCAACTTGTGCACTATTCTCTGATTGGTTGATGGGGAGGTCACAAGGCAGTGTCGCCGGGGTGAACATCAGTCCTTTAGGCACCAGTAGGTCTGGGGCCTATGTGCTCATGGTCATCAAGTAGTTAATTTCTTTTGTCTGGTGGTGATTTTAGCATCCGAAAAACAACTCAGGAAATGTGCAGCAAATACTCTTATTTAGGTACTAGAGAGGAGCTAAAGCAGAAGATATGGGGGAGAGGATCTGTCCCAGGAAGACCCCATAGAGTCCTGCTCAGGTACATGTTGGGGTGGGGTTGGGGAAACTTGAGCTTGTTTTTCGGCTGAGAATGTTATTGGTATGGATGGGCAGGGGTATTGGAGAGGGGAAGGAAGGATATTTTATCTATGCACAAACAGAAGAAGATAGGAAAAGTGTAGACCAGGAGTGGAGAAAAAGACATTCAGTGAAGGCAGAGGTGACATTGGGCCGTAGTCTTTAAACATTTTCTGTTTGTGCCGCCCACCGCCCCCAAATGAATGTTGAAACACTGCAAGTCTTCAATCTCAAACGTATCAGCTGAATCGTATCAGAGAAAATTTCCATCTCATTTCATGATTCTGGTATATAGCTGGACTGGTGCTGCAGGGCCTTTCTCCAGGTTGGTTACCTGCATGTGTCTAACGAGGAGCCACCCATGAGTATTTCTTGACTTGTGCTCAGGGACTGTCCTCCTACACAGAACAGTTCCTCTGGGGCCTCAGAGGTATTTGCACCCTGGAGCAATGTACACTAGAAGATGAATTTGGGATGGGTGAGAGGCCTACCTTTCTTGATCAAGTAGGGAAAGGCAAGTGGGGAGTGGGAGGAAAGGCTGAACCCTCCTTTCAGGAAAGAGGGCGTTTGGGAATGAAGGACCAGGAAATAGATTTACTTCAAACCTCTGTCCTCATCCCCATTGAGACCTTCCATGTACTCCCGATTTGAAGATCATGGTAGAGAACCTGAAAAGTGTGGAGTAAAGCTGGCAAAGAGGAAGACTTTCTCAGGCCAGCTAGAGGAGGACGTTGTGTTGAGGTCACAGCTGAAGGCGGAGCTAGTTAATTTCCAACGATGCTTGTTACCCAGTTTTCCCTGCTATCTCTGCCCACCTGAGATGGCTCATCTTTTTTCTCCTCCTTTGTTTCCCCTCCCTTTTCCTGTGTCTGACTTATTTGAGACTGTCCAGTGGCACCCTTCTTTTGGTGAAGTGAGTTTTGCAGTGTCCTCATTAAACAACATCCCACTGAAATGAAATAAAAATTCTTAGGTTTGACCTATGTAACTTTTAGACCAAAAATGCCATTGAAGAGTAGACTCATGGAATGACTGTTGTGGACCAAATGCATACACTGGATGAATATTTAACAGTTCTGATTAAGGCAACTTGTTTTAAATTTTTTTTTTTAATTTAAAGTATTTTAGATTTTGCCTTCTATCTCCTAAATTAAAAAAAATATTAATATAAACATACATTTTAAAACATATGTCTGTTTTTATTTCGCCAAATAAATGATGGATCACTTGAAAGATTATTCTGTTTTCACTTTTGGATAACAATATCTAGGATACATTTGTGATTGTACTTAAGATATTGTTACATATGCCATCTGTTGTTGCCACTACATGTGTGCAAGTGTCATTTATGAAGCTCATTAATTTAAAGAGCTAATAAAAAGGCACTCTTGTGATTCAAGAACCCATTTCAGGTAGTAAAATAGTCTGTCCCACTCACCTTATAAGCTCTGCCCTGTTTATTAAATTGTATACCTTACTTTTTTGGTGTTCGTATACTTGGTCACTCTGGGCTTTGTGAATTCAGGAAATGTAGAACTGATTAGCATATTCTCACTTTACTGAGAAACTTGTTATTTTGATATATAAGTGATATTTTGCTGTCATGTAACATCTTTCCATTCTTTCTTTTTTTTTTTTAAGACCTTGTTTTGAATTGGCTTTATTAGGCAATTCATGCATAAGGCAGAATCCCATCTAGCAACTAGAGGGGTATTCCCTCTTTCCACTACTTTAATTAGAAATTCTTCACTGTAGGGAATTCCCTGGTGGTCCAGTGGTTAGGACTCCACGCTTTCACTAGGTTCTATCCCTGGTCCTAAGATCCTACAAGCTGTGCAGCATGGCCAAAAACAAATATATATATATATATATATATATATATATATATATATATATATTCTTCACTGTACTGGGCAATAACTAAGGCAGTCTTAACTTTTTAAAGGAGCCGTGAAGATTGACATGTGATCATACCCCTTATGTAAGGTAAGTTGGGTCCATTAGCTGGTCTAGTTCGAGTGCGCCTTAGGGCCCAGGGATTCATCACCTAAAGTCTGCAGAGCTTCAGGTCCTCCCTAAGTGGGCTGCAGGGGATCATGAACATCAAAGTACAGCAGATGTTGTGTGCATAGGTCTGTATCCTCAAATCTCATCAGAAAGCCAAAGAATGCTGTGTCCCCAAAAGGTTAAGAATGTCTTTTGTTTAGTTTCACTGTTGAACAAGACTGTGGGTTGGATACAATGGTGTTTTCAAAACACTTGGAGATAATAACACCCACGTGTGTATTGCAGTACTTCTTCAGCCACATGCAGTATCCAATTCCAGAATAATTTCTCCTAATACTTTCCTCTAGTATTGTCACATCTATTACAAATCGAGTGTAATCCCACTTCTGTTTCAAATTACCCTCACTAATTTATGTTACAAATGATCTTGAGAGCCTCTCAGGTGTAATCCCGATCTCCTGTTGATTTTATATTTCCTTGTGTGTAAATATTTGCCGTATTCTTTCATTTCCTTATCTTTAATGGAACAGGACAATTAACACAGTTCAAGGGAAAAAATGTAATTTTAATATGTCATGTTACATTTCTAGCCAGTGATAAATGAGTATTTTGTGAGTATTGCTATTAAGCAATATTGTTTCTGCTTACTTATATGCCTGGTATCAATTTAAAGCATAAATGATCATAGTTGGTATTTAGAACAACAAGAGAAAGATGGGGGGAAATGGCAAGCAAAAAAATTTGGGGAGAGACTTTTGTCTAAATTTATGCTTTGTTTCCAAGGTTTATCATTCTCCTATTGCAAAAGAATATACCTGTGCAATGGTATTTTACTGTCTGATAGACATCTCTTCTGAATGAAAATAAATGCTGTCCAACCATGATCCTTAAAATGATTGTGGGTTTAAAAACCAATACTGAATCAGAAAGCTCACCTTTATTTTTTAAGTATGCATCATGTAAGTGGTTATCAAATACAAGCACACAAATATTGGCTGGAGAATTTGTTGAAATACATACCCCGAGACCTCTCCCTACAAAGATTTTGATTCACTTGTTCTGGAGTCTGTGGTTTTAACACATGCCACAGGTGATCTGACATTTTACCAAAGCTGATCTAGGTGCTAAGAGGTTACACAGGAATAGCTATAATGTAATAATATGACTTTTTTAAAAATTTTTTATTTTTTTTATTTTTTGTTTTTTTATTTATTGGCTGCATTGGGTCTTTGTTGCTGTGCACTGGCTTTCTCTAGTTGCGGCGAGCAGGGGCTACCCTTCGTTTTGGTGTGCAGGTTTCTCATTGTGGTGGCATCTCTTGTGGAGCACAGGCTCTAGGCACATGGGCTTCAGTAATTCTGGCACGTGGGCTCAGTAGTTGTGGCTTGTGGGCTCTAAAACACAGCCTCAGTCGTTGTGGCATACGAGCTTCGTTGCTCTGCAGCATGTGGAATCTTCTTGGACCAGGGATCGAACCCATGTCCCCTGCATTGGCAGGCGGATTCTTAACCATTGTGCCACCAGGGAAGTCCCTCATCTGCTTTTGTATTCAATCTGTTGCAGTGTTATTTTGGTGGCAATCTATGAAGAAGATGCAGCCTCACATAGAAAAGGGAGTAGCATTTTATTTTTATTTTTATTTTTTTAGGGAGTAGTATTTTAATACCTTTTTTGATATTATATCAAAACTCCACAAATCATAGTTTCTTAAAGGTTAGTTCCAGTGTGGAATCTGAAATCATATCAAACAAACTTTTTTTTTAACTTTGATATATAAAAATCCATTGGTCTGTCCTGCACTTTCAGTGGATCATTTTAGCCATGCATGATTTTGTACTTTTTAGAAAATTTTGGTCACTAAGTTACACAGGTCTTCTAAAACCACATGAATTACTGTTCTTTCCTCATCAAGAAAGTCTTTAAGTATTGGGAAGCTGTCAGGCTCACAGTGGCAGATGTCAAGTTTTCCAAAATGCTTGAAAACTAAAATTTTATCATCGACAATAAATACTATCAGTTGTTTTCCTTGAAGAAACAGACTCACTTTGTTCAGTTTTGAAAAAATGACTGCCAAATACTCAAGTCAGAATAACCACAGTTGGTCAATTGTTCTTTCAAGTAGAAATGGTAGTCCATGAAAAAACAGCTAGTTCAGCTTGCAACTCAATTACACAAGTGCTTTTCTTCTAGACAACAACCACTGTACTTCACTCTGCAGCAGCAGCAGAAGACTTCCCATTTTGTCACAAAGAACATCAAAATGATCTGTACTCAAGGATCAAGATTTAATAAAAGTAGTAATTTCTACTGCTTGCTTCATTAAGGACATGTGTAAGGAAAACTGACCTTTTTTTTTTTTAAACTGCTCATAAGAGCCACTGCTTTGATTAGTGCTATAAGGTGCCAGCAGTTTCCCCACAATTGCTTTTGCACCATCAGTGCAAATGTCAGCACAGTGAAAAAGACAAATCATGTCTTTGTGTTATGCTAAAAATAGTTTTGACCTCTGAGAAGGCCTTGGGGACTCCCAGTAGACCATGAATCACACTTTGAGAACCACCATAGCGATGCTTTGGGCCGTCCTCCCACCCGCCAGCCCCCACCCCTCAGCTTTGCAGTTTTCGTGCAGTTGTCAACATGTCTGTATCCATGGCTCCTTCGTAATACTGCCTGGAGTATCTCTTTGTGAGATGGTGACACTGTCATGATTCTAGGTAAAATAGGGGGTCCACAGGGCCCGCATTCACTCAGCATTCATTTAAGAATTTCCAGCTCCTGCAATGTGCTGCTGGTCCCCATAAGATGCCGAAGCCCAACCTTTCTCCAGCCCAGCGTTCTTCCCTGCTTGGCTTTAGGCACAGTTTAAATTTAAATGCCTTTCCTGGTCCCCTTAGTAGGACACGGTTTCGTTTGTACTTATAGTGTTTAATATATTGTTGGCCTGCATTCTCATTTTCTAAAAATTTGTCAGTTCCTTAATTACTTAAATTCCTGATGAGTTGCTGTTTCCTTTTGGTCTGAAGGTTGTCCAGTAAAAGAGAGGGAGTTTTGTAAATATTTGCTTCAGAGTAACGAAATCAAAACTGAAAGCGAACAAAGTCAAACAAGTGTGCGTTTCTTGCACATTTCCTGACTGCAAGCTTTGGCACTATGAAAAGTAGCGAGCGTGTTTTCCTGCTGTGGTTTTATTCCTTGTTCGCGTCAGCCTCTTGGGGCCCAATATTCAGCAAATATTCAGATTGGGTCTGGAGCTCTGAGCGCCCGGGTACTGCGTGTTCCGGCGGCGTGTGTCTGCGTTGTTAAAACCTGGCAAGAGCGCGGCAGCCGGGAGCCTGCAGGCGGGGCTCGTCGGCGGTGGAGCCAGCTGGGCTGCGTCGGCGTTCAGACTCGGCGCCCCCGCCCGGCGCAGCCTCGGGCTCGGCCGGCCGAGCGCCGTGCCCTTTTAAGGAGGCGGACCGTACCACCAGAACTTTGTTGGAGGGGGTGTCCAGGCGAACTCGGACAACTTTAAGCGAGCCGAAGGACGATTTCCTTTACCTTCTGACGCGGGCCGGGGTTCTGGTGCTGCTTGGCGGGAGCTGTGCACCGGTGGGCTTGGCGCGAAGGGAGCCCTTCGGGCTCCCTTCTCCGGAATCTCCCGGAGGGAGCTCACTCGCTCTGAATTCGCACGCGACGCTCCCCGGGCGCGTCTAGAGTGCAGTTCGCCTGCGGAGGCCCCAGTGCCCGGATGTCCATCAGGATTAGCGCGAGCCAATACGGTCGGAGCCCGAGGCTGCGCTGAGGACGCCCGGGCTCGGGAGCAGGTAGTCTCGGAACATCGGGGAGTCGCGCTGGGGAGTCGTCCCCGCCTGGCCCCGGCCAATGGTGAGCGCGGCGCTGGCAGGAGGGCCGCGGGTCGAAGGCTCTGATGGACAGGGGAGCTCGAGCTCTGTAAACTGAATTATGGCAGCCCAGTCAAGGTAAGGCAGGCACCGAGAGAAACTTTTAAAATATGTTAGCGGCTCCGGGAACAGAAGGTTGCTGGGGAAGGGTTGCGGGGCTGCGAAGAAGAGCAGGGAGCAGCTTTGTCATTGCTTTCTCATCATTTCTGATGCTGTGGTTCATTATTTATGTCAGATAAAGAACAGTTTGGGAACATACTAGACAATTTCTGCGGAGCAGAGGAGAGGGATTGAGTTAAAGTTAAGATTAAAGTTAAATTTCTCTTCTGTTCCAAAAATAATTATTTTCAGGGAAATCAGATTGATTTAACTTGTCTGCCTTTGCCCAAATTGTCCTTTAGTTTCTTTGTGCACCTCCTTTTGGGTCTCCTGATTTTATTTTTTTCCCCTCCCCGCTAATGCCTTGAGCAGAATTTTAGAAATTAATTAATGTAATACAATTCGCCTTGGGGGAGGTGGTTGAGAATTTGCCTGGTAAGTGACTGGAAATTTTACTGCCAGAATGTACGGTTGCACATAAAACGGCACAGCTTGCGTGAATCTGCTGAGTAGGCAGGGACCAGGAATGTACCGGGGTTGGTGAAGGGGAGCCGGTAATCAACTGCAGTTGCTGTCAGAGGAACGGACGCTGTTGTAAGAACCTCCAGCCCTGACTTTCCGTGGTTGGTTACTTTTTTTGTAATGCCTTTAAGAGTGATGACAAGGCATTAGTGATTATTATGAAATTCATGGTGTTTCGTGTGATTTCATTTTAGTTGTGCCAGGAGTTGGTGCTCAAAGGAAGCTCACAACTTAGGTATACATTCTTTTTTAACTTTCAGTTTTACTAGAAAGTACTTTGGTGTCGCATTTAAATTAATAGGAGGGCTCCTCAAGTTGCATTTTGATGTGATATAGTGATTTGGGGGAAATCTTACAAGGCTAAACACATTTCAGGTCAGAAGACCCAGATGGGTCACTCAGAGAAATAGATGCTTTAATATTGAAGTCTGGGCTTGATGAGACTTTGAAATTTTTTCCTAAGAGATAGAACTTTCTAGGAAGAAAAAGAACTTCACTTTATAGAGCGCCTCCTATGTGCTTTGTATATTTAATCCTCTAGACTCAGTGATTTATCCCCTGCCCCCATTTTGTTGGTTGTTCTAAGAAAGAGGTTCTTAACTTGAGGCCATGTAGCAGGAAAACTTGGATGAGAAACACAAACTGCATCTTTAGCTAGGCTAACTTTGACTGAAATTTAACTGCCAAAAGGGTCCATGGCATCAAAACCTTAGATTAAGACACTGTGAGCTAAGAAATTGAATAGTATCTAACAGAGCTCAATAATAGAAAGCTGGGATTTGAACTCAGGTGTGAGTGATTGCATTGTCTGAACCCCTAAATTAAGAATAAAATGAGGTAATAGCTAAATTGGACACTGCTGTGTGCTAAGCACAGCAACTGTAATTGGATTACCTCTTTGACTCTTCTCAGTCACTTAAATAGGTAAGTACTTTTATGTTTCACATTTGTTCAGGAAACTGAGGCCCAGCCAGCTTGTTTTCTTGCTTAAGGTCACACAGGTAGAGAGCAGTGCCTGACTCCGGAGCTGCCCTGCAGCACTTCCTTACTTCCAGGCTGCCTCTTTAATGCTGAGATGAGGTGTTAAAAGGGAACTGCAAAGCCTCAGTCTAAGTGCACAAAAAGCAATTTCTGCTAAAAGTATTTTGCTACAAGATGTAAAAATCTGAGTTATCAGTATGGTAGTTCAGTTTGCTAGTAATTGAAATATTTCGCTCTTCTACCTGGCCTTCAGATGTGCCCTTGAACTAGGAACAAAGCCACAAGGCCATAATATTTTTTTTTTTAAATCTTTTAAAAATTTAAAAATTTTTTTGCCGCCCCACACATGCCATATGGGATCTTAATTCCCAGCCCAGGGATCAAACCTGTGCCCTCTGCATTGGAAGCAGAGAGTCTTAACCACTGGACTGCCAGGGAAGTCCCCAAGGCCATGATACCTTTTTGTTTTCTTAGTCTGCATTATGAGAGTGTACCTCACAAGTGGTAGATGCACATTTTTATCACTTATAGCTGGAATGTGGTCCAAGCTCACTTAGACATTGTGTTTGTAGGAGAATAGGTAACTTTGAGATCCAAAGAGAGAATATATGGAGGAGATTGCAGATATTTTTGGATCTCAGGAAACCCTGAAGCTGGCCACTATGCCTGAGTAGTGCTAAGAGAAATGCAACCATCGCCTATGATGTATAATCTGAGGTAGTAAAATCTTGCCCATGTGCCACCCGCAGCATCTGTTTGCTTTTGAAACAATTAATTTAGATTCTTGGACTCACTGAAACTGAATATTCATAGCATTCATAGCTCAGTTCTAACCATTGTGCACTGTTTAATTAGGTGGTTCGTTAATTGTTCGTTTTGTTTTTGTTCTGTTTTTGAGTAGAAGAGGTAGATGGAAACTTAGTTGAAAGTGCATTTTGTAGTACTGATAGTGAATAAATGAGCTGACCATGGCCCTGCTCTCTTATTATTTGTTATTGTTATAAGGTAATACTCTTCATTTGATATTGATGGATTGGTGTATGACTAATTTTTCATGTGTATTTCTTCTCTGTAGTCAGCTCCTTAAGATACTGTCTCGGGCTTCCTAGGTGGCGCAGTGGTTAAGAATCCGCCTGCCAATGCAGAGGTCACGGGTTCGATCCCAGCTCCAGGAAGATCCCACATGCCGCGGAGCAACTAAACCCGTGTGCCAAAAAAAAAAAAAAAAAAGATACTGTCTCACATTTTTAGTATTCCCTGAATACGCTAGAAGTACTTTGAATGAGGGAGAGGCTACTTAAGTATCTCTTGGCTTGGGAACTTCCATAAATTGAGGTTGCATATTCCTCTCCTTCATTTTAAAACCTAAAAGTAGGAAATTATCTTGTTTTGCTTTGTGGTTGGTTTCTTCTAGATATGGAAGGCATTTTTTTTAACGAAAGGTCAGGTGCCTAAGTTTTAAAAAATTAGATTTTGAGTCAGTATTTTGAGAACATAATCTGCTTTGCCTTTTCAGAATTGTGGAGAAAGGCAGTGACTTAGAAGTGCAACATCAGTTAAAGCAGGACATATTCTATGCCTCCCCTCTCAGATCACTGTGTGCCTTTTTTGGAATCCATAAGCACAACAGATATATTGACTAGGCTTCCTTGTGAGAGTTGTAACAAACTTGGTTTCTTTAGTGTGAAATAGGGATCATGGCTTTAGTTTCCAAATTGTGATCTAAAGTGCTTGGAGACTGTGCTTTTATAGAAGTATACGGCCTGGCATAGCCTCTTTTGAGGACTGGTAAACCTATGATGGGTAGGGGTAGGCATGGAATCCCATCAGTTTGTAGATCTATCCTTTTTTTTGAGGATTAGCTTGGTTTATATTGAGGAGTATGTTGATAGATAAAAGAGAAAGGAGGGCTTTGTCTGATTCTCCATCTCTGCTAACCCCTTCATTGAAGCAATTCCTGAATTTTAGAAAGGAATACAACTATCATCAAGGATTAACCAGTTTTAAATGCACCTTGTGCTAGGGAAGAAGCCCTGGCCCTCCCCTCCCCCCCCCCCCCAGCAGGAGGGGTGCATGAATGAGAGTGGGGGAGTTGAACTTGCTTCTTGAGAAGAGTAGCTTCTGTTGGCTGAGCACATCTCAAAGTGCTTTCAGACAAACTGCAAAAGGAAATTAGGTTTAGGTAACTCTCCCACAGGTTTTTTTTGTTTGAATTTGACTAAAGTTAATGACGTTTAAAAAAAATAAAGTCAGATTGTTCCCGAGATTATTATGAAGCTGGTTTTTGGTGGATCTCTGACTCTGGTGGGGGGGACGTTTTCCATTGCAAAAAGCAGTGCACTTAAACTGGTGTGGAACCAGTTTTGCTCCGTCCTCTGCCTTCACCCCCGATTCATGAGCTTTGTAAAGATTACCTTGGAGGAAAATTCGTGAAAGCAAAAAAGCTCGGATTAAATATGAGCAAATATCAAAGAAGAATACTTAGTGTTTTGGAAAGTGCAGTTCAAGGAAGTGATTTCAAGAGGGAAATAATTTATGCAGTATTTTGACCCAGTGAATGTCTTCATTTTTTCCCTTATGACACCATTGTAAACTGTCCTTGACAGAAGACAAACAGACAGGTCTCTTAAGTGATTTCCTTCTGGTTCATTCTGGGAGCCCAGCAGAGCTTCCTGAGTCAGACTAGATACAGGTTCTTCCATGATGAAGATGGAAAGAGGATTGAGTCATTTTTTTTTTCAGTCAGTTGGCTTATGGGGCTCTTCTTCGGCAAAACAAACAAAAACAAAAAACCCTCCAAAACCTCACAAACAAAAACAAAAAACACAAGTGGTCTCTCAAGAGGGTTAGGGGATTCTCTACTATACCATGAAAAGGTATTCAGTAGCTGGTTCTATACTCTTTTAAAAAATGGAATTTAGTGAATGCTTCATTTAAGCAACTTAAATGTCAAATATACTCATTATCTTAATCGTGGATAAGAGAGAAATCTCTCTCATCTGGGTACTATCACTTGTTTTGAGCATCCAAATCTATGTATTACTTGATAGCTTTAAAATGGAGGAATTAGAAAGCTGGTTCGCTTCATTAGTGCTTTGAGGTATAACACACAACTTGATTGCTTCTAAATATATAAACTTAGTTTTCTGTTAGCAAATTTCTCTATTTCGTTTGCTTTCCAAGATAGGAAAATAAACTTATTTCCAAAATCTGTCTTCTGAAAGGGAAGTCCTGTATGTGAGCTGTGGTGGGAAGGACTACAAGCAACAGTGTGTTCTGACTTTGCCTCTGTACTGCTTGGAAATACAGCCTGCGCCTTTAGCACAGAGTTTCTTGGCTCAGAAATACAAGCATAGCAAGCTTGGGTATCATAATCTCTTTGTTGTGGTTCAGTTACATTTTATTGATATGGGGTGGGTGCATACATTTTACAGCTTAAATGATTACCTATCCTTTTTAACTAAGTTAAAAAAAATTGAGCTAAAGTTGTATTTTAGCTCTGCTTCAGATTATTCTTCATTTTAGTATGAACATGACGTATTCATTTGCTCAAAATAATACAGCAACTAGAATGCAAAATAATGTCTTGCTCAAATATATGTGTGCCAGATGAAGCTTAGCTTCAGGCCTCTGAGGAGGCGGGGGGTGGGGTGGGGGGGGAGGGAATAAGATTTATAACTTTTGGTGTTAATGCCCTTAGAGACCCAAAAGTAAAAATTAACTTTAATAACCATCCCAGGGCTGACTTTTTGTGTCTTGGCAGTGATCAGTGTTGAGAGTCCTGCTCCTGTGCAAACTTTTCCCTTTTCCTATCTATCTGCAGTGAGTTAAAGCTTAACCTGACGGCCACAAAGCCAGCAGACTTAATATCCTGAAAGCCTTTTTCTCTGGTGAACGTCTGTTGTTTTCTTGCATTGGTTTATTGGCTTTGTTTTTAATTTAACCAGATTGGACTCCTATCAGGTTCTTAAGGCTATTACTCAAAGCAGTAATTTGATGTCAGATTTAATATATTAAGAGGAAATCCCAGTAGTGACGTCTTGTCAAAAGGAACTGAAGCAAACAGAAGGGAGAAATATATTGTATTTCTATTGAGAGCTAAATTGTCTTTATTTTGGTATTAGCTATTGTTTCTAAAGGGCACCCACAGTTCGACCATGTTCTGAAAGTACCAAGGATTGTTCTTCCTCCACGCGTGGCTCATGTGATGATGAAAGCCTGGAGACCTGCGGGCCACATAATCCTTTGTTTGGGTGGGCTGGGGAGAGTTAAGGATGTGACTCCTGAGTCACTGGCTTGCCTTCATTTTACCCAAAAAGGATCTTGCCTTTTTTTTCAGCATTGCTTACTGCTCGATTGGCAATTAAACAAATAGAAGTGAAGGAATGTTTTAGGGTCAATATGGTTATATTAAGCTCAAGGTTCTCAAACTGGATTAGACAAAAGAAACACCATGAGTGCTTCTTAACATGCAGATTCTACTCTCCCCTCCCCCCAGAGATTCCTATTAGGCAGGTCCAGGGTGGAGCCCTGCTGGGTCTGAGGCCACAGGCCCACCTACCACGCTTTGTGAAATGAGGTGTGTGTGAGGGAGATACAGCATCATGTAAAACTATATCCTGTAATGCAGTTATATATTGATTTAATATATATTTATATATACATGTCGCCCCCCCCCCCCACCGCTGCCCCATTAAAATAGACATGAGGTTGGTAGAGAAGGTAGATGTCTACCTCTACAAATTTTATGTACCGATTACCAACTCTATTGGTTGAAATGTCCAAATGCACCTATAATTTAAAAATAAAAGGAAAAGGAAGGTACCACGAAGTAATGTCCAGTGTTTGATCAAGCAGCACTTTTCCAAGAATTGTTTCTTAAGGTTCTGGGTACTTATTTTACCCTTTCCTATCCACTCTGGGCTCCCTCCCAAAACTGCTAACTCACTCTCCAACACCCCCCGCGCCGGTTCATCAGGTGGCAGTTGTTTTTGTTCCCAGGGAAAAGATATAACTGAATCTGTCAATTATATCCAGATTTTTGAAACTGAAATAAAAGTTTGGGTTCTCCCCCTTTAAACAAGAGCATTGTCTAAGTGTACTGTCATTGAACAAATAGTATGCAACAAAAATTTTAAAATGGGACTCCTATGGGAAGTAAATGTTAAAATTATAGCAGAAGTCAGTTCCTGTAACAAAATTCAGGAAACACTTTCTGGTATGTGGGTGTTGTAACTTTTCAGTTCTTGGAACTTTCCTTCAGGAAACTGTCCTGTCAAAAGCAGAGCAGTCGATTTTCAATAAAATATGAAGCACAATTCACACACTCTGTCGTGCGGTGTAATTAAATTTTGAGTTGGGACATATGTTTTTGTGGTGGTGCAAGACCCGAGACTGTCATGTGACTTTCATCCTGGATAGCATGCATCTGGAGAAGTTGTTAAATGGCTTCTCTCTGTCTCCCCATTAGCTTTGCTTTAAAAATACAGGTGTACCTGATTTGCTCTGAATGTGAATTTATGGCAAGTGATATTTATAAAATCAGCCAGTTCCCACTATTTTGTATAAAAGTAGGAAACCTGTTTCCTATCCAGCTTTACAGAAATTACATATTTTTGTCTCAAGATTGACAAATTAATATTTTACCTTAGACATTTCTAAGTAAGATGGGCTACCTAGTAAGTTGGTAACTTAAGATGCCAGAATGCTGATAAAAAGTTGAGTCCATGATCTTAGAATTTTAATTTTTTTCTTTGAAGGAAAATAAACTCTCCCTGAATTAATAGGCCTTTTTAAATGTTTTTTTTTTGGGGGGGGAGGGGGTGTTTAAAAACATATTTATTGGTTCAGAGTTCTAGACAGTAAAACAATAGCTAAAACTCTTTTTCAAGTAGCTTTGACTTAGCATTTACACGTCTAGGAATTATGTTTTTCTGTTGTTCTTTTGTAGTCTGTGTATCTGCCTTTTCCCCTCAGTTCCCTCTTAGAGTTCAGCCATACTTGTGCTAGCTCTCCATTTAAAAAAAAAAATTGTGTAAATATAAACTTTGTACCACATGGGAAAAATCAGGCAGCAACATTTACAAACATTAGGATAGTAAAAGGGTAGAATGAAGCCCAGTATGTTACATTTGTTTCAGAATGAAGTTCTGCTACCTGAAGATGTTGGGAAGAATAAACAGTGTGGTCTGTGTCACTTGGTTTTAGTAAAATTCAGAGTAAACCAATTAAACTTAGTTTTTGTTTTTAAATCAGAACTATGCCCAGAAGACAAAAAGCCCTAGATGGGAAGTTATAAAAGAGAGAATGCGATAATTTCTGACCTATTGCTGATTGTGTAGGGGTTTTGTTTTAACCCTCACAACAGGGGCCTTCCCCCCCCCAAAGCTCTTTAGGGGGGGCCTATTTTTACAAACATCTTCATATTTTTCTCATTTTAAAAACTTTATTATTTATTTTTCTTTTTGGCTGTGTTGGGTCTTTGTTGCCACACACGGGCTTTCTCTAGTTGTGGCGGGGGGGGCTACTCTTTGCCAGTTTCTCATTGTGGTGTCTTCTCCTGTTGCGGAGCACTGCTCTATGCGAGCTCGGGCTTCAGTAGTTGTGGCTCACGGGCTCTAGAGCTCAGGCTCAGTAGTTGTGGCACATGGGCTTGTTTGCTCTGCACCAAGTGGGATCTTCCTGGGCCAGGGTCGATCGAACCTGTGTCCCCTGCATTGGCCGGTGGATTGTTAATCCCTGTGCCACCAGGGAAGCCCCATATTTTTCTCATTTTAACTGTCATATTTTTCTAGGGATAAAGTGAAAATCATCGGATTTACTTCATGTGAGTTTAATTTGTAGGCTTTTAAAATCTTGACAGTTCTCATGATAAGCCTAGAATAAAACTTGGTTTCTATCTGAGGTCACCCATAATTCTGTGGTGAAACCCCTAAGGTATTGGTATTATCCATTATTTTAAAGAACAAAGTAGAGGCTTTACCTCTTTTGGGCTTCTGGAAGCTGGGTAAATGACCTTTTTATTTTATTTTTTTCCCCAAAGGGGGAGGGGTTAGCTTTAACTGAGGTATGTTCATTACCACCCAGATCTTTTATGTCCTGTTACTTGTCATTTTACGCTTCTTCCCAGCCCAGGTTTTTTGTTTTGTTTTTTTCTCCCCCCCCCCCCCCTTTTTTTTCTTTACAACTTTGAGGTGTATTTTACATACCTTAAAAGTTAACCATTTCAGGTGTACAATTCAGTGATTTTTTAGTTACTTTACTGATGCAGCCATCACCATTAATCAATTTTAGAGCACTTTATCTCTCAGTAAGATCCCTCATGCCCCATTCAGCCATTAATCTACTTTTTGTCTGGGTGTAAATTTGCCTTTTGTAGGTGCTTCATGTACACAGAATCTTGTAGTTTTTTGCGTCTGGCTTTTTCCACTCACATAAGTATTTATTTATTTATTTATTGGCTGAGTTGGGTCTTTGTTGCTGTGCACGAGCTTTCTCTAGTGGTAAGAGGGGCCGCTCTTCATTGTGTGCAAGGGCTTTTCATTGCAGTGGCTTCTTGTTGGCGGAGCACAGGCCCTAGGCAAACAGGCTTCAGTAGTTGCGGCATGTGGGCTCAATAGTTGTGGCTTGAGGGCTCTAGAGCACAGGCTCAGTAGTTGTGGCGCACGGGCTTAGTTGCTCCACAGCATGTGGGATCTTCCTAGATCAGGGCTTGAACTTGTGTCCCCTGCATTGGCAGGTGGATTCTTAACCACTGTGCCATGAGGGAAGTCCCTCACTCACATAATTTTTTGAAGTCCATCTGTGGCATAGCATGTGTCAGTAGCTCTGTCCTTTTAATTGCTGAGT
Organism: Hippopotamus amphibius kiboko; assembly: GCF_030028045.1. NCBI lineage: Eukaryota > Metazoa > Chordata > Mammalia > Artiodactyla > Hippopotamidae > Hippopotamus > Hippopotamus amphibius. The sequence continues at coordinate 57,073,640 of NC_080188.1, forward strand.
AGTCAGTTCCATTGTCTGGATAGGTTAGACTGGTTGTTTCCAGTGTTACGCCTTTTGGGGATGGTATTTGAATAATGCTGCTATGAATATTTGCACGCAGGTGTTTGTGTAGACTATGTCTTTCTTTTTCTTGGTTAGATACACTACGAGTGGAATTGCTGAGTCTTATGACAGTTTTGTACTTAACTTTTTGAGAAACCACCAAACTGTTTTCCAAAATATATGCTCATCCACGGCCCTTGTTTAAACTGATCTGATTCATTCAGTTTCTTGTGAGTTATGTACTATTGTCATAGTCCGTTGGGCTGTGAAAGTAGTGGTTCTGAGATGTGATCAATTTTGCATTTGATTTTTTTTTTACAATAAACTGCATGTATTTAAAATGTACAATTTGATATTTTTTTTCTTATTAGTAATGTATATATGGCAATCCCAATCTCCCAATTCACCCCCTCCCCCCAGCTTTCCCCACTTGGTGTCCATATTGCATTTGATTATTAGAAGATATTTTAAATTTATAGATGTCTTAAAAACACAACTCTTTTTTCTATAAAGATATCCCTTTTGGTATTTTTTATTTTTTTATTTTTAAAAAAATTATGTATTTATTTATTGCTGCATTGGGTCTTTGTTGCTGATAGCAGGGGCAGTTCTTTGTTGTGGTGCATGGGCTTCTCATTGCCGCGGCTTCCCTTGTTGGGGATCACTGGCTCTACGCACGCAGGCACAGTAGCTGTGGCACACAGGCTTAGCTGCTCCAAGGCATGTGGAATTTTCTCACACCAGGGGTTGAACCCGTGTCCCCTGCATTGGCAGGAGGGTTCTTAACCACTGCACCACCAGGGAAGTCCCCCTTTTGGTATTTTTAAAATAGATAGGGCTTTTTAATGAAGAAACTTACCAAGGAATGTTTAAAGTATCAGTGCATGCTGTTTTCAAAATTGCGAAAGAAACTTCAGCCCACAACTCAAATATCACAAATACATTATTAAATATAAATCCTTTATTTCATAACCACAAAATGGGCCTAGAAATTGTTACTTCAGTACGCTTTTTAATAAAAACACTGAGGCAGAAATTAGCCCTTCTCATACACTACAGCCTCACATGCAAAGATATGTTATCTAAATGAAGCTTCTGGAAATTATCATTGAAATTTGGGTCCTGCATGGGGAAGGTGGTGACCAGGTGCCCTCAGTTGGTGGTGTACTCCAACATTCAGGAAAAGATACATCTGTTTTACAACAGAAATATTTCATGAAATGCTCGGAAGTTATCTGTATGTGCATGTGTGATGGTAGTGACAGCGTATCATCTTTTCAGCTCTCCATTGCTATTCTGTTTAAAAACAAACAAAAAAACACAAAAACTGCAAGCCCCTGGTTCATTGCCCACTGCACAGCTGCCCTGAATGAGTCTGCCCCGTGTGTCTTCTAAGCTTTGGAGGATATGTTATCAGAATTCACTGCTTCTGGGTACTTTTACCTACGTAAACATTATATATTAGTACTAATAGCTTTATGACTGTGGCCAAATCACATGCATGACAGTGCTTTTAATATTGGTTCTCTGTATTCTGTATTGATGGAGCCTCACTGCTTGTTCAGAGCCAGCCTCAGTGTGTGTAGGGCTCTGAGCTGCTTCAGACAGATCCGGGGTCTCCCTCCCCACAGGCAGACAGAAAACCAGCAAACAAACTGGCAGCAAAACAACGGCAGGCTGTGTTAGGTACTGTGACAAAAACCCAACCAGGCCAGGTGGAGAATAAGGGAGTGTGGCGAACTTGGTCTCGCATGGAATGTAAGGACCTTCTAGGAAGTTGACCTGAAATGGAGAAAATGCAAACCATGACAAATTAGAATTAATTGTCCTTTCAGAATGTACATGGAAATAAATGATGTTGGTGGGAAGGATGCCATTTTTTTTTAAATTTTTTTAAAAATTTAAAAAATTTATTATTATTATTTTTTTTATTTTGGCTGCGTTGGGTCTTTGTTGCTGTGCGTGGGCTTTTCTCTAGTTACGATGAGCAGGGCTACTCTTTGTTGTGGCCCGTGGGCTTCTCATTGCGGTGGCTTCTCTTGTTGCGGAGCAGGGCCTCTAGGTGCCCAGGCTTCAGTAATTGTGGCTCCAAGGCTCTAGAGCACAGGCCCAGTAGTTGTGGTGCACGGCCTTAGTTGCTCCGTGGCATATGGGATCTTCCCAGACCAGGGCTCGAACCCGTGTCCCCTGCCTTGGCAGGTGGATTCTTAACCACTGTGCCACCAGGGAAGCCCAGGATGGCATTTTTAAACAGGGTAAATATAGTTTTAAGAAGTAACCATCATGTGGCAGTTCCTCAAAATTTTTGTGTGTGTGTGAATTAATTCTACCTAACTCAGCCCTATTTTTAATTTTTTTTTGAATTTTAATGAAGGCAAAATGAGTTCCATAACAATGTAACTTGAACTTTAAAAATACTATACTTTGACTATACTTTGTAAGAGTTTGTTTTAATTGGTGCATAAATATAAACAAATTAAACATGTGGAAAAGAAATTTGAGAGGACGTTTTCCTTAGTTGGAAGCCATCAAATAAAGGATGTGCTATAGAGTTAGAGAAGTCCCAGCTCAGTGAGACAGTCATAAAAGAATGAAGATTTAGACTATCAGGAGGGTTTTTAAGCCTGGCTATTTTAAAAGGTTAATCTACAAAGCATTTTTTATACATGTGAAAAGCTGTTATGGGGAGTGGGGTGAAAGATGGCCTCCATCTCTGCCAAAAACAAGTCTTGAAGAAATAATTTGTATATGTTAAGACGTTTAAGCAAAGCCTAGAATGAGCTTCTCATTGACGATAACTAGACATGAAAATATAGTAGGAGGTGTTCTTTTAGTATATATAGAAATAGAAAATAGATAATCTTCTACCTTGGATATTTTAGGAAGTAGCAGATGGTTTTAAGTACCTTTTTCTCAAGGGATTCTGTGGCTTCTTAAAAAAAATTTTGATCACAACAAACTATAGAGGAACTGAAAATTCTTATCCTCTGCATGCATCACAGCTATATTTGATTATATAGACTTGCCTCAAGGATCCTGTGATCATTACCGCCTCAGGTCTTTTGTACCTCTGTTTTATAGTTTTTTTCAGATGAATGTATTTAGTTTTAGACCTTTTGTGGCATATATATATATATATATATAGTGGCATTATATATAATAAAGTAATTTTATGACTATTGTGGACATGTGAAAAGAAGGTATATTCTTTATTTTCAGGGTCCAGAGTTAAATGTGGGTTTGTACATTAGACCTATTTTACCTTATTTCTGTATTCTTTGTCCATTTATTCTGCCCTGGACTGAGATGAATAAAGGTCTCATATAATTAGAGAATGTATATTTCTCCTAGTATCTTATGAAGTTTTTGCTTTATTAATATGGATGGAATGCTTTTAGTGCGTAGATGTTCATAATTGTTACATCTTCATTTTAGATCGCTCCCCTTGAAGGTATTAATTTCTTATGTATACTTCCAGTTTCTTTGAGTATTGGTGACATTTAAAAAAAAAAGTAAAATATATATCTTTACATCTTTCATCCAGATGGATTTTATTTTGGTTTAAGGAGTGGGAGGGGTGGTCCAGCCCCACTTTCCCCCACCTGCTGGCCCCCAAACTAAACATTTTGTTCTCTGTTCAAGAACCACCAACAAACTCAGTTGATGGTGGTTCTTGATTGTACCTTTATAATGTGTTGTAATGTGTGAAAGATTAATCTCCCTTCTTTACCCTTCGTGCTTTCAGAATTTTCATGGTTATTTTTTCACGTGTATTTTTCAACATGAACCTGAGTGTTTTGTCAAAAACTGGTGGCTTTTAGTAGGAAGACTTCCTAATAAACATAAAATCTCATCCTGTTTTTCAGAAGTATTAAAGTATTAAACAGGATCCCTATGTTGTTTGTAGATTTTTCATGGAATGGAAAAGGGTAAGTTCGAGTGCCAGGGACTCCTGAATCACCAGACAGACACCACTCATTTATCTTGGAGACATTTGGGAAACCCTGTTTGCCTCAGTTTCTCCAGAAGAAAGTGAAAATGTTCATTTGCTCTTGTCATGAATGAATGTGTTATTGATATAACTGTAAGTGGAATCATAGTTCTGTAGGTGATTCACATCTGGCTTTGAGCAGAAGCAGCATTTTGCAGTCTCTGTATTGCTGTGGATAGTATCTCACTTTCTAGCAGACTTTTTGGTCATTTGCATTTCTTTGACCATAAAAGATATAATTTAGGCTCTTTAAAATCTTTCTGTAGTTCAGTATATTTATTTAATTGTAATTAAGGTGAAAGAGAAATATCTTCCTTAAATCTCAACAGTTTGACCAAAGATTTTTTTTTTTTTTGGTTCCTTTTCAGCTTTTTCATTATACATTAAATGTTTTCATATAGTTGAATTATTCTTTATATACATTTGATAAGTGATTTAGTGAATGTACAGGGGAAGAGAACATGAGGTTGGGGTTACTTTAGGCTGTTGTGATTTTTGAGATTGTCATTTTCTCTTAAATTTGAAAAGGAACAGATAAAACTTTCAAATCTTTTACGCTTAGAAATGCCATGCTAGGAATATATATATTTTTAAAGCTGAAAATAGCCCAGTTAATATTGACTAAAGCAAGGTGTTATTTTATACATTATACTAGGAGCCAAGGTAGTAATGGAGATATTATTAACACATGGCCGCTTTGGTTTAATAGATGCCACAGCCTGTTCATATTTCTGGTTATGGAAACTACACTGAACACCATATTTATGAACTTCACCCATTTGTATTTATTTATAAGACTGTCATAGTTGAAGAGCTGTTATAGTCCACAAACTCATAGTAATTGAAGACGCTTTGTAGGAGTTTTTATTTTCACACTCGGCAGATAATGTTCATGTCTGCTCACATAGAACCCAAACATTGCCTCAGTAGGAGAAATTGGAATCATATATGTAGACTGAAATCATTATTTCTAATCGTGCTTTTAAATGTTTAGTTTGAAAAAATTGCTTTTTTTTGTGTTTTTTTTTTTTTTCTCCTTGGGAGTCTCATTTTAAAATCAATAAGAAAATCGGAGTTCCCTGGCGGTCCAGTGGTTAGGACTCTGCACTTCCACTGCAGGGGGCATGGGTTTGACCCTTGGTTGGGGACCTGCATGCTGCATGGTGTGACCCCTCCCCCCAAAGTAAATAAAGTCAACAAGAAAATAAACAAATTTTTTACAGTTGTTTTTAACTTTGTAAATCTTAATCAAATTATCAGGAATAGAAAATTCAGATACTTATATTTTTATAGGATTCCTTTAAAAATTGTGCCCAAACTGTAGGACAGCAAGAGTCACTGAAATTACTCATTTTCTTAAGGAAAACATTTCTGATTTAATTCAAAAATGATTTATTTCCCCACTGTATTTTCATAGTTGAGCTGGTAAGAGTGGGTGGTTATTTCAGTAGGTGTTGGGAATTTTAAAAAGCATAGATAGTTTCCTAATTACTGCTTTTTTCCCCAAAATGGGTTTGGAGCACATTCACAGTTCAGTTAAAAGACAGACACACACACACATACAATCATGTTCCATTTTTTCCATCCTTCCTTTGGAGCACAGAAAGCAGCAATGAAAATCATGTGATGAAGATTAAGCCCCCAGGCTGAACCCAGAATATTTCTTCACTTATGGTACCAAAATGTGAAACATTTGGAACAATAATGGTAAACAGGGCAGTTGATGAAACAAAGTATAGAAACCATGCTTTAATAAGATGGTTTATCCTATACTCAAGTTAGTTTTTTGTTTGTTTTGACAGGAGGGAGGAGTGGTATAAGGGATCTTTAGGTTTAATAGGAGGAGAATGTGAAAAAGAATTATTGGGGATTATTTCTGTTGGTAAATTAGGGGATTGTTTCTGTTGGTAAACTTGGACACTTTGAAGGACAGAGGCTTTATGTACAGTTTCGGTATATGATAATAACAGTCCTGTATTGTGCATTCCATTATGTTCTCAGCCCTGAGCCAGGAACTTTGCATATTTGATATCACTGAATCTGTACGACAAATTATCACACCTATTGCACAGATAAAAAAACAGGCTTGTGGAGATTAATTGAAGCAGGTTACACAGCAAAATGACAGCTGACACACAGCCTCTACTAAGCTACTCCAGACTTTCATTTAATTGTCTTTGTCCTCATACACTTATCCATATGGCCAATGTTCCTTGGTTTACTAATAAACAAAGGAAGGATGGAAAAAATGGAACATGATTGTATGTGTGTGTCCATCTGTCTTTTAACTGAACTGTGACTGTGAAACAGGAAAAGGGAGGGAGAATAGGGAAACACGGTATGTGTGAAATTCCTCTCAGGGTGAAGAAATGTGAGGTCAGTTCTTTCCTAATGCCCAGCACTGGGGAGTGCCTTTTCCTCACAACCTGGTTGCCACATGGAGAATTAGGGAGAGACGATGCAGACATTTGAAACTGTAGGGTGTTTGTAATTCAGGGAACTCCTGTCGTATTTGGAAGGGGAGATACATATGGATGGAACCTTTGTGGATAAAAGATGTGAAATCCTTTTTACCCCGTATCTCCTCCAGGATGCTGCTTCCATATAAGAAACTCATTGTGGAACAAGACATCCTCCTGCCACTTTTTAGTATGAAATGCATGCACCCCTTTGCTTCTGTTGCAGGACACTATGCTTCTCATATCATCCTTGGAGTCTCCTTTTTTCTGCTGTTCTCTTACCTGCTGTATATGCTGCCAGCTCTAGGACCCATTGTATTGTGTTTAGTATTGAATTATTTTGCTTTCTCCTTGGGAGAGGAGAGGAGTGGGAGGAGCATAGAAAGAATGGGGGTAGACCAATGACCAATGGCTGTGTATCTTTGCCCAGTTCTTGGACTCCAGCTGTATGTATTTGTTAATAATAGCTTGCAGTTATTGAATACTTAACTACATGCCAGCACTGGGCTAAGCATTATGTATGCATTAGGTAATTGAATCCTTACAACAGTCCTAAACCTTTGGTACAATTATCTCCATCTCAAAGAAGCTTAGAGTTTGTGATTTACGCTGTTGACCATAGCTAGTCACGACGGAAGTCCTAAAGGTGCCTTTCACAAATGTAGCTATTTTTTTTAAGAACTTTTATTGAGATATAATTGACATACAATAAATTGCATATATTTAAAGTGTACAATTTGATATTTTTTTTTCTTATTAACAAATGTGGCTATTAAGAAGGATCTCCGTGTTTGTTTTCAATGTGCTTTCTCAGTAGAAAAGTAACACGGTGATTTGGGGACTATCTCTCATTCTCTACAGTGGTGGCTCTCAACATGGGGGAAGAAGGGAAAGGAGGAGGAGGGTGCTGAGGATATTTTACCACCCCCCCTCCCCCACCCCCCGGGATGCTTGGCGATTTCTGGAAATATATTTGATTGTCAAAGCAGGGAGGAGGGTGTGCCACCGTCATCTAAGAGGCAAGCGGGCCTGGTAAACTTCCTGCAGTGCACAGGACAGCCCCCTCCACAAAGAATGATTTGGTTCAGAAGGTGGGTGGTGGCATGGTGGAGGACCCCTTCTCTACAGGGCCCCCCGAGTTCATAGGTCTGGAGATATGTGTGCTTCAGAGAGCCCCTGTACGTTGTAATCATGCTCCAGCTCGGTCGGTGCTGGCCCCAAATGTGAGTTATGTGGCCTGTGTAGGACATAGTGCACAAGACACTGCTAGGTAGCGTGTGGATTACGCTGTCTTGTAGAAGTGGTCAGACTTCGCCTAGAAATTCAGAACATGGAAGAAAAGCTTCTGCGTGTGGTGAGGAGGGGATGTGTTGAAGCAGAGGGGCGGTGGCCGGGGGCAAGAGCTTGGACTTGGATACAAGTTGCGAATTAGGAACGTGTCGACCCCCAGGGGGTAAAGAGCACAGAATTCTTTTGGCGGCTGGAGGTACATTTGGGGGACATTTTCCGGCTTCTTTCTTAGCCACAAGAGTGCTCTCTGTTTACTGTGCACTTCAGCAGTCATTAGCTCACTTAATCCTCCTGTTGATCTTAGGGAGCTGGTACTGTTACTCGCCCCACCCCTTTTACTGGCTGATGTGACTGAGACTCAGAGAGGTGAAATGACTAGCCCAAAGGATCACAGCTAGGAAGTGGCAGAGCCCCATCTGAATGAACCCTCACTAACTCCAAAGACTGTGCTTTTAACCAGCTTGCTATGCCAGTATCCAGAGTGTTCTGTCCTGTCCTGCTCAGCCTCCTCTCTGCCTTCCCCACGTTCAACAAAACCGTGGTAGGAGACGGACAAACATCAGTCTCCATGTGGAAACCTTGAGTGGCCATCCGGTTGCTCTGTAGCGGGAGGTGGTAGAGGGGTCAGAGGTGCCAGGGGCGCATGAACAGAGAACTAAGGTGAGCCTTTTAAAGGAGCAAGGAAAGACTTCTGAGTGACTTGGGCCTCACTGTATCTGGCAGGGGTGAGGTTGATTGCAGCAGCATTTTCAACTAGTTCAAGGGAAAAAATATACAGAAAAGGAGATTGGTAGGTATAAGGTAACTACCTATTGTATTACAGTTTTACTTGTGTAAAATGCATTTCTAAAATCTGGGCCTTTTATAGCTAGATATCAGATGTAACTCAAACTAGGGAAAATAGAACCATAGAATCAGGCCCTCCTTAAAGCCCAAAACGTTCTGGCTTAGTAATTTTGTAGGGAAGGACTTGCAAGAAAAACACTTTGAAATATGAAGAAGGAAATGTGATTCTGATGGTTCCTTCATAGGCTCTAAATCAGTACATGAAAAAATAGGACAGAAATCAAAGAAGATTAATTTTCCAAAACTTCACAAACAACCTAGTTCTCAGATAGGGAACAGCAACAGTGTTTTTTAAAAGGTGAAGATTGGAGGAGGGAGGCGGGAAAGGTGAATGAAGTCTTCTCCTGGTTGCTAGGGAAATTGCCTGAAAGCTCTGCAGATGGGAGCCTGAAACTCACTCCTGCAAATGTGTGTATGTGTCTCTGCTGGATCATTTGTAGTTTCTCAGTAGAGCAAAAAGCGGAAGCCAGGGCACGGTTTTGAAGGAGTGAGGTAAGGTTTTGCTCAGCGTGCTTGCTCAGATAGCACTCATGCAGCCTGCACGCAGGTACTCGAGCTGTTTCAGTTCCGCTCACAGCAGATGCAGTCGTGTGTCTCACAAGTTCAGGACCACTCTTTACTTCCTTTCTTTCCAAAGTCCACCATGCTATTTGATAGATGAACATATGCTTCCCAGGTATTCCTTTCTGATAAAAGTTTACATTGCACCAGAAGTCTCTGAATGTGTCTGATGAAAGATGTGAGAGCTGAACGCCTAGCGTGTGGCAGTCTTTCAGGTACTACCATATTTACTAATTTATTCTTGTGGTGGTTTTCCTTAATATTGCAATAGGAACATTTTCAAGCAGTTAGAAAAGTTGAAAGAATTCCACAATAAAAAGTGTCATCCCCAGATTATTATTAACACTTTACTATACTTTGGTTACCATATGTCTGTTCATCTCTTCATTGCTGTATCCATCCAGTAATCTTGTCTTGTGTGCTTTTTATATCAGTTGCAGATATCAGTGTACTTTCCCCTCAGTACTTCAGATTCTGTGTCATTAACCAAAGTTAAGTATTTATTTAGAGGGTTTCTTTTTCTTTTGCCATAAAATTCACATGCCACAAAATGTGCAGGTCTTAAGTATACTGGTACATTTTGACAATGCAAACCCCTATTAAGTTATAGAACTAATCTTAGGGTTATTTTTTGGTGTGTATGTGGGAAGATGATTGGAAGAGTAAATAGACACGTTTGTGTTTTATTTTGCCTCCTTTCAGGGTGTCATTCCTGTTTGTTTTTAAAATTATGAGCTGTGTGAAGTTGATGATATCTCACATTGTAGAGATTGGTTAGGTAGTCTCTTGAGGTCTCAGACCAAAACCTTTGGATGAAGGTTTTTCTTTACCCAGGTTTCTCTTACTAAGAATTCTCCTGGATTGCTTTAGTGAGTTTCTGAGATTTTCGGCCCTTCTAAAATATACTGAATATTGTTTTGAAAATGACTTTTCCCATGACTGTTACAAACTAAAATTTCTTCTCTGTCTGTGACTAGGGATATGGTGACTGCCTTCCTAAAAATAAGCAAATCTTTCTTTACAGAGTGCTTGGAACATTTAGTCTGACTCTAAAATTATTAAAAATACTTTTTTTTTTTTTGACATTAGCTTTCTCTGCAGTGAAGACACTGTGAGGAGTAAAGACCCTGTCCATTCCTTTAGACGTCCCTATTTTGGGGTAACAGTAAAATGCCTGTGAAAGAATGTAACTAAACCACCCTCTGCTACTTTAAGAGTGCATGTGTTTGGGAATTCCCTGGTGGTCCCAGACTCTGTGCTTTCACTGCAGAGGGCCCAGGTTCAATCCCTGGTCAGGGAAGTAAGATCCTGTAAGCCATGCAGTGCAACCAAAAAAAAAAAAGGTGCATGCGTTAAAGGAATGCTAGGACGATTGGGTTGTGTTCTTCCAGGGTTATGCTATGGAAGTCACCAGTAGGGAGGCAGGGGCTCTCCTGAAAGAAGTGGACTTAGTTGATGTCCATCATCCTGCATGGGTGGGCCCAGGGCTCTTAGAGCCTCTCTCTTGGGCAGGATGAGAGAAGTCTGGGGGTGATGGCGTGTCTTCCCTGGCAGCAGATCTGTAGATAACCAGGGACCCCAAGCTGAAGTGAGACAGTTGTAATTTGTCGATCAAATGATCCGGTTGCATGTTTCCTGCTTAATTCTATTCTGTTATCCTCCAGCTTTTGGTAAAGCCTAATGTAAATGTTCCCATCATTTTTCAGCTATTTCATTGTAAGGGAGTAGCTGAATCTGTGATTGCCCAGAGTTGTAAGGGAGGCAACATCCCCCCTGAGGGCAGAGTGGGTGTAGCAGCCTTAATTAGTGGGAGATCCCCTAAGGGGTTTTAAATTCGAAGGAATAAGACATCAAAGGAGATTCACTCTTCCTTCATTTGAAGATCTCAGTTTAATTTCATCAGGGCTGTCAACCTAACAGATGTTCTTTTATTTAAATAAAGGTACTCAAATCTAGTAGAGCAGTCTCCCACCAGACTTCTAAAGAACCAGGACATTTGAGGGAACACTAAGTTCTGACCTTTAATAGCAGCCACTGGCTTAATTCTTCATATTTTCCAAAAACCACACCCACCCTCTGGAGTAGCTAGCTCAGGGAATTGGATGGACTCACTGTGCCTTGGGAGTTTTTAATCCCAGAGCTTCTCCTAATGTTTTCTTCTGCTCTGCCATCTCCCTCACATCCTGTCCTTTTCCATTTATTTCATCCTGAAATTATAAAGAATTGTAGTGTGAAGGCCATTATTCCATTGAAAATGCAGCTGGAACCAGGGACTGGCATGGTTTTTATGCCTCATACAGCTCCTGAACTTCCACCAGCACACGCTGTTTTACAACCCTTTTGAAGCTGTTGACCGTTAGACCAGGCAAAGCATTGGAGATGGGGAAGCTGAGTCCTGGAGACAGCCGGTACCATCGCACGGTGAGTGGCACTGGAGCCTGCAGGCTGCCCGCTCGGGGCACGTCTCACCACACACTGCATCATGCGAATCTTTTGGAATAAGGGAGTAAGGCATTAAAATGAGATAATTAGAGATGAGTGGAGATTTTCCATTTTTCCCCTTGAGGCAGGAAAGCTGGCGAGAGAGAAATTTGGTGTTACTGAAAGACATATATATATTCCAGAAGAAATTATTTCAGAAGCACTCCTTTAAATGAAACACTCCAAAATGAACTTCTAAAAATTCATCCTTTATTTTTCTTGTTTAATAATTCAGGGGTTGACAAACCTTGTCTGTGAAGGGCCAGAGGGCAAACATTTTAGGCTTTAGTGCTCATGCATTCCTTGCTGCCACTACTCAACTTTGCAGCTTCTCACCTCTGCTGTTCCCGCACTGCAGCAGCCGTGTAGACAATATGTAAACAAATGGGCAGGGTTCCAATAAGTGTTTACAGAAATAGGCAGCTGGGCCAGATTTGGCCCACAGGCCATAGTTTGCCAACCCCTAGTAGTCCAGTTTTTGTTTCTGCTAACTTTGTTCACTGTACATTTATAAGTTGGGATTTAAGCATTGATTAATGGTAAGTCAAATAAGAATGTTAAAAAAGATATTTTTCCCGTCTTTGCCGCTGGTAGCCTTATTCTCCTTTAATTTTACTTCACCACTCGGAAATTTCTGGGCTAATCGTGTGAGGAAACTAGGGAACAGTTTGGGGTGGGGATATTCAGTTAAATGTTTCTTTTAAACTTTTTCAGTCCTGGAATTGTGACTGCCAGCTCAGCAAACAGAATGATACATTGGCGATCTTGAAAAGAGTGTAATAAAATCATTTGAATTAGGAAGTCAAGGCAGACTGCACAGCAAGGCTCTGTAACGGGGGCTGGTGCCCTGGTGGGTGCTGGGACTGCGCTCTTTGGGGCAGTGAGGAGGAAAAGAGGGTGTGGGAGGAGTGATCGGTTTTGCTTTTGTGATCATCTGTGGTCACAGTTAAGTCTGTTTGCATTCTAAACTTTGACATCCCTGCTCTGATCATTTCCTAAAATTGACAGTTTTTGGTGTGCACCGTATTTGAGATCATTGTTTCAGACTGAGGAAAGCCCACAGGCCATATCGGGATTGTTGCCATAAGAAAGGTCTTTGAAGCCTAGGCCAGCTCAGTGGAGAGGATGACTGCAAAAAGCTGTCATCCCCACAGATAACCTGGGATTCTTTGGACCCTTCCTATGAGAAATTTGGAGTTGGGGAACACGGTGAGATGGGTGCAAACACTGCATGGCCAGTGATCTCTTTCTAAGCGGGGATGTGGTGGTCCCGTCTCCTCCTCCAAACTTCCGCGCATCCTTCAAGCTCAGGTGTCACTGCTCTTAATTAAATCATCCAAGGCCCCTCCATTTAGACTTGGTGTTTTTCTCTCCTATTTAGCGCTTGTAAGCATCCTCTACAATCAGTCTTAGTGTTTCCCCCCTTTTGTATTTCTCCCACTAGATTATGGTCTCCTTACTGCTTTTGTCCGTAGGTCTAGCACATAAGAGTCAATATTTACTGGAAACAAATAGGTCTTCTGTTACCGTTCTGTGGCGATTAAGATCTTGAATTGGACTACAGAAAACCATAGATAAATAAGTGTATTAGAGCTCTTAAATAACTTAAAGTGGTATAAATAATATTTTAAATGCAATTTTGTTTGAAGGAAATACTTTATAATCAGAGGCCTTGTTTAATTGTTATCAGTGTATTGGTAATTTTTAATATTTGCTTATCATTTCCTTACAATGGATATATTAGCCTCTGCTTTTCAAAGAGAGAGTTAAAAATGAAAATGATAAAGCATGAAAAAGGACATAATCTCTAAAAATCCTGAAGTAGTTCTTTTCTTTTTTAAATAATTGAGCTCTCAGATTCTCATTTACTTGGATTGAAGAAGGTGGAGCGATGCTTTATTAACTTTGATAAGTACCCTTTGTTTTATGCAAGTGAGCTGCCTGTTGGCAGTGATGGGGGAAAGATGATCTAGTCTGCATATAAATGTTCATGGCTGGGCCAAAATCCAGCCCAGAGAATCCTGACAAGCTTTGTAAGGCTCATAACACTGCTCAGTAGAGGTCAAAATGAAGGGAGACTTTTCCAGAAAAACAATGACTTACTGTTTAGCTTTAAGGCGATGCCAATTATAGCTGGTGGTAGGAGGTGAGCTGGGGTTAGGATGAAAATGAGCATATTTAGAAACATGTAATTGTTGCTTGTTGCCATGTAAAATACCAATACATGTCTCCAGCTTTCTTCTCCTATAATAATCTCCCTGTTCTTCCTACTTGAAATGTCTGTGGAATGAAATGGAATAGAATAATGGGACTGCCTCTAGTTTTTATGACATTAAGCTTTCTTTCTGTGAAAACAAGTGTGACATGTACAGTTAAGCAAACGGAGAGAGAACTGTAAGTCAAGAGATAAAGAGAAAAAAATGCTGATGGTTCTTTAAAAACACAGGAACACTTTATTCTTATATTTTCTTTGTTTTGTTTAACATGCAAGTAAGATTAGATATCCATGTGGCTTTATTCCATGTGATTGTTAGAGCCTGAAAACTTTTTCAGTCCTAGAAAGTTTCTCTCTTCATATGTGTGTCCACGGTAGCGTGTTTAACTAGGTGTGAAATATAATTGACAATGATTTCTGCTACTAGAAGTCATTTGTTGATTGGGGAGTGGAGTTTTAGATATCCTCCCCCTCTATGGAATGAGCTTTATTAAATGAATGGAGGAAGAGCCCTACAATTTTGGGGGGTTTGTTCAGTAACTGAAAAATGTATTGGGTCTCTGTCTACTCTTTTAAAGAATAAATATTTCTTAATATTTTCTTCTTTAGAGCAATAAATTGCATCTTGCCAGTTTCCTTACTATTCCATTGTTCCCTGCTGTTCTTATCAATACGCAGACATTGCTTTTCCTTTCATTTTCCACGTGCAAGCCTTTTCCTGTTGCTTTTTACTGTTGGTTAGCAAGTCTAAAGGCTGAGCATTTGTTCTGGCTGAAGCTGTATTTGGTATGTTGGCCCAGTTTCAAACAGTTCTTCTTATCGTATGTGGTGCAATTGGTTTTCTGGAATGTGTGTTAGAAGTTCAGTCATTGGGAGGGACTCTTCCTTTTGGAATGGTAAATCCTGTAGTTTTCCAAGCAGTTCTATAATATAGAATGTAATTTGTTTAATTTGGTGTATGTTGGGAATTAGCTGGTGCTTAAGCTGCTCAGTGACAAAAAATATCCACTTAGTATGTTCGATCTCTTATGACCATAGAATTAGTCTCTTCTTTAAAAGAACAAAAAATAAAAAACAACAAAAAAAACTTGTTCCTGAACAATTTTTTAGTCCCTTTAGGGACATTTTAGCAATCTCATGAGACACAAGATGAATTTGGAAATGATTTGTTTTTCTCTTGCTTTCTATAGTACTTGAAAATTTGATGTATTAATCAGTTATTTAGAGGATGCTGTCCATAACTGCCTAGTTTTTAAAAAGTGAGTATCTTTTGAAAATGCTTCTGTTAACTTCAGGTTGTGTGATTTTTTAATAATAATAATAAAAAAGAAACCACTGCTGTCTCTGCATCTGTATGCAGAATTCCATCCATTCAACCAGTATTCGCTTAGCTTAATGGGTTAGAGCTGGGTACATAATGAGGCACAGGAGAAAAAAGGTGACTGACCTGCTGCAGCTTATATTCCTTGTGGAGGTGAGGGTGGGGCTCCAGACATAGTTAAACAGATAAGTGAACAGACAAGACAATTTTAGTGATAAGAAGAGACAAAGCAGGGTGAAGTGCTAGAGAGCTCCTGCTGGGTGGGGAGAGTGGCCATTTAGGTCTGGGACCTAGATGAGGAGCTGATAATTACCACCAGGAGATATTAGTGACAACATTGTCCTCAGCTGTAGGGACTGAGCATCCAGACAGGGATCAGCAGCGCACAGCTCGACCAGTTCCAGCCATGGAAAGGCCAGCGCGACTAGCGATTGAGGAGGACGTTGGGGAAGGGAATAGATCAGGGAGGTAGCAATTGAAAGGAAATGGGGATGGAGCCTTCCAGGCCAGGCTTCTGGATTTTAGCCTTGAATGCTAAGGGCAGCCTATAGAGGGGGCTTTCAGCCGTGGAAAGAGCCACGTAATCTGATTTGCATTTTAAAAGTCTCTCTGTAAATCTCGTATTTTCTTTGTTTTTACCATGATGCGTTTATAGCAGCACTGAGAGTTTTTTTCATTGTGGAATTTTGTTGCTGAAGTTGCTTGTTAACAGTGTTCTAAATCTTGTTGATTTAAAATTAAATGTGTCTTTGCTATAAATGTTACCCACACCTTTTTTTCCCCTTTGGTATAGTATACTGTTATGACTAATTGAAGAATAAAACCTGTGACATTAGCTGATAAACATACGGTGTTAGCTGAGGCAGCTTTCATGGCTGATCTAGGAAAGAATGATGTCAGCTTCCTTCTAGGTTTGAGTCATTTGATGGGCACAACAGTCTGGTAAAATCGGTTTTAGGTATCAGACAATGAATCATGCTTTGTCATCAAATAATAAATACGATTGGCAGAATTCCGCAGCATTCTGGATTATTTGCAATTGAGTAATGCCGGAATATAATCGTTTTAGTCAAAGATGTGTATTAAGCATCCCTTTTTGCTAAGCTCTCATGAATAGTTCTTGCCCTTCGGGAGCTCACCGTCTAACCAGGGAAATCTCTAGGCCCGCACACAGTTTGTCTTGTTTTCGTAAATGTAAACATGAGCAGATTGGCAAGAACAGAGGTATCCCAGAGAAAGAGATCATTCACAGCAGGAGATGCGAGGTGAGAATGGAGGTCCAGGCTAGAGGCAGTGATGTTTTGCAAGGCTTTGAGAGTCAGGTTAGGAGTCCATTAGGGAACCGGCAGAGAGAGGAAGGTTGTGCTTTCTCCCACTTCCTTGTGCTCCGAGGGTTGAGAGGTGAGGGAGTGGGCAGAGGGGGGTTTATTCCAAGAGGGCTGAGGGGTAAGTGGAAGCCAGGTGGTTGAAGGGTCGCTTGCACACCATCCATCAGCTTTAATCCTGTAGGCAGCTGGAGGCTCAGAAGGCTTATCAAATGGGTGAATGACACGATCAGATTCATGATTTTAGAAAGAGGCAGCTTCATGGAGCTAGATAGCCAAGGACAAGGAGGTGAGGACGTCCACACAACACTTCATTTGAATTTTTGGATACTTAATTGATTTAATGCCCCAAACATTTTTTTTAAAGTTGAGTATGAATTAAATGAGGCGAGCATAAAAACAAACGCCACTTTAAGCTTGCTTGTCTACAGTCTTTCCTAGTTTGTGACCGCAGCATTCTTTTAATTTGTGGCTGTAATGATACAGACTTTCACCAGCCTCATTATTTTATAGGTATGTGATGTGGTCCTTCATGGTCAGTTGAGTGTGTAAGAAGAATGGCCTGGGAGTGAGGCCAGAGCTCTGGTTGATCCTAGTACAGACCAGACTTGCAAGAAGAGCCAGCAGCTTCTACCCATGTTTCTGGTGGGTGCCAAATGTGCAGGGCCAACCAGCAGGCCATCAGAGGCGGCTCTGATCACCAGGGGTCTTTATAACTAAAGGAGGAGATGTGGATAACTAGTCAAGTGGCAGATCTATCTCTAGTGAGCCTGTTGCCACTGTGGGGAGTAATTTCTATACGTCGTTTCCATTAACTGCAGGTGAGTACTGTCAGCATTTTAGGGAAGCTTCTCAGAGACTGAGTTTTCTGGAATTCGTCAGTAGCAATAAGCTGTTCTCATTTCAAGTAACATTAACAACAGATACTTTATTAACTGCCAGCTATACTCATTGTCAAAGTCTTCGAGATTGGGAGTGATTTGTTTTCCCTGGTGTGGTTTGTGTAATTGTGTCATCGGCACGATGGCCTTCCTCTGTCAGTACTAGTTTTTTGTTTTTAAAATGTGTGTGAAAGGTACGGACATGGTGTACTGCATGTGGGAACACATTAGCTCATTCGTCCCCTTTCCCTTCCTCCCACTTTTGTCGCAGCTGTGTATCCCCAACCACACAGCCTCCCCCACGCCCCTTTTAAGACCAATTAGTGATGAACACAAGTTCTTGTGCTTTTCTGTCTATAGGGTAAAAAATACCCCTCAAAATATAATTAAATGATTAAAATTTTTTAAAATTTATTTTTGGCTGTGTTGGGTCTTCATTGCTATACGAGGGCTTTCTCTAGTTGTGGCGAGCAGGGGCTACTCTTTTTTATGGTGCGCAGGCTTCTCATGGCGGTGGCTTCTCTTGTTGCGGAGCACGGGCTCTAGGTGCACAGGCTTCAGTAGCTGTGGCACATGAGCTCAGTAGCTTTGGCTCAAGGGCTCTAGAGCACAGGCTCAGTAGTTGTGGTGCACAGGCTTAGTGGCTCCACAACATGTGGAATCTTCCTGGACCAGGGATCGAACCCATATCCCCTGCATCTGGCAGGTGGATTCTTAACCACTACACCACCAGGGAAGTTCCTAAAAATTTTTTTTTATAATATTTTGGCCACACCACAAGGCTTGAGGGATAGATCTAAGTTTCCCAACTAGGGGTTGAACCTTGGCCCTCGGCAGTTGGAGCATGGAGTCCTAACCACTGGACTGCCAGGGAATTCCCTATGTGAGTTATTAAGAAGGACAAAATGGGTTATAATGAGACTACTCCAGTTAAAAAACAGCAGCTGCTGGTGTTTGAACTTTGAAACATAGTCTTCAGTGCAGTTTTATGAAGATGGGCCTATAATTATTATTTATCAACGATCTAAGACTGAGTTGAGTCCAAAATCCGTTTTCAGAGATGCCAATGAGAGTTACTGCCAAAATGATCAACACCCTAATATTTCTTTACCCCTGATCGTGATATTGTTATATGGATATGAGGCTGTTTCTTTTGGTTTTAATTAGAACTTTGAACTACACAAATAATGAGTAAATACATCCTCATGAAAAGCACGTTAAAACAGAATTTTAAAGCAAGATACTTCCTAAACTACCACCTACCCCCTTCACCCTGATCTTGTGCTCCTTGATAGATTTTTGTGAAGTGTATCCTTTCAGACCTTTGCTCCACATTAACATGCCTGCAGAAGCACCTGGCAGATTCATTCTGAAAAGTACATTAGCACGTCTCTTGTTAAAAGTGAAGTGACTCACTTTTTTCCCCCAAGTTTGCCCAGGTAGAGGCTGTTTCAATTTAAAACTCATAGTATGCCTTTAAGGTATATAAAGTATCTTAAAGGTTGATTGAATTCTGCAAAATGGAATCACAGTTCTTTTGTTATTTTAATGAGGCTGAGCATTTTGTGGCAGGCGGAAGCCAGTAGCAGAGCTGTTAGTTTGAGATGATCCTGTGGGAGCTGCTCCGGGAAAACAACTGTGACATAATGCTGTTTTGTAATTTCACTTTAGCTGGTATTTATTTTTTATATCACATCAGATTTTGTTTTAGGATTAAGTCTCTGATTTTTTTCTTTATTGTGTGTGTTAAGTGGTGGGGCAGGTAATGAAGGTGAAATCCTTGAAAGACTTAGCTGAGTGATTTTTATTATGAGAAAGCCTGTTGTGAATTCTTTCACCTGCACAAAGTGGGAGACAAACACATTTTCCGTTCTTTGAAGCAACATTTCTTCTGCCTTCAAACATGGAGCCACTTTGATTTCTCTTTTTAAAATGTACGTATGAGTGATATGGTTTAATGACCAAAAAAAAGTTGGACCTTTTTTTCATAAAGCCAGTGTGCAAAATGTTCTCTGATCCCCGGATTGTAGGAATAGAGGACACGGAAACAAAGGGCCAGGTGGATTTAAAAAGTCAATGGGGGTGGCTTCCAAACTAAAAAAAGGCACTTGTACAAATAAGCATCCAAGCCTGCTGTCCTTTTGCCTCTGTCACTTTGTGATGTGTGTCTCCACTCTCTAAGCCAGAGCTGCTTCTCTCTTGTGAACAAACTTGTGAGTTTTATGTTTTGCTCTATCCTTTGTATGTTGAAATCAGAATGGCACAGTGCTTCTAAAACAGTGAAAAGACTCGTTCTTTTCGAGAATTAATGCACCCTGTTGATTTCAGGATTTCCCCCTTCCTTCCCGCCAAATGTCTCTTCCATGCCCATGAAGATAAATACGCAGGAGAAATTGCACTCTATCCTCCGAGGGAGAATTAAACTTTTAAACGTGAGTTGGTCACATCCATCAGAGGAAGGTCTGTGCAAAGTGACCAGTCAAGGGTGATAAATGGGTAGTCAGCTGTGCACAGCCTGCCCTGTGGGCCGAGTTGCCATGGAAGCGCCCGGTGGCATTCGGCGATCCTGCATGACTAACCTAGATTAGCAGCAGGGCCCGTGGGCTCAGCCCGGGAAGGTGCTTACAGCCAGATGATAGCAGAGCCAGCATGCACCCTGCATCCCAGGCCCAGCTCAGGCCTCCCTTTCCCTCCTTCCACAGAGGTTCTTTCCTTTCTTGGTGTAAGAGAAAGCGAAAAAGGGGGATCACTCTCACTAATCCTTACAGAGCTGTGATTTCTTCATTTTATCTTAATGTTCTAACACATGGGCCCATACCCCCAAGGAGGAGCATTTGAAAAGTGGGAATAAATGTGCCCTGACAGGCCCCAGCATGGGGTTGGCTGAATAACTGCTTTCGGGGGCTGACTGGGCAGCTCTGAATTCCTCAGGAGTTTCACCACCTCTCTGGAAGTGAGCGCACCCTGGCAGGTTTGAGCTCTCCAGGCTTTGTTCAGACTCCCGTGCGGCTGATGGAGAGTGGTGGAATTCTGTCAGTGAAAACATCTGTGGCGCAGCCCACCTTAGTAATGGCTTGTGAGTCTCACATGTCACTATGCTCTCACCAGGCCCTGGAAATGGAAGCCTGTGGTTTCCCCCATCGGTCTTTCTAGTTCACTTAATTTAAAAAAAAAAAAAAAAATGTGGTAGAGGCGGTGGTTTGATGCATTTTGCAGAAATCTTTCGAGGCATCAGGGTTGAAACTTGCAGATGGTGGACAGTAGTATATGATCCAAAAGCAAGAACCTGGCTACTACAAAGTAAAATTATTCCCTATCGAAAAATATTTTTGCACACTTTTGGTGGAACTCATGGATGTCTGCTGGGTGGTCAGACTTTGCACCCTCCCCCCAGGGCACTTCAGCACGTGGACTTGTTTTTGAATGCAGTCAGCTGCTTCAAATCACCATGTGACTTGTTCCCCCCCTAGGTGGGGACTCCTGGGCTGACCAGAAAGCTGGCACTGAGGCCCTAGGAACATGGCCTGGGTCAGCCGGCCAGCAGTTAATGGGAGCGGAGCCCGGTATCAGGCATATAATGGCTACTTTAGTGCAAGTTTATTTACAGCCTGTTCTTGAAAGAAATTAATGTGAAGAGCCCCTTAGCACATTAGAGATGACTTGTGAATCCAGAGGTTATTATGGGGTCAGTGACCTTAAATCTGTAAACTTAAAAAAGGCTCTAACATAAGAAGTGTAGCACAGTTTTTATAATTTGAAGAGCAAATTCATGCTGTCATCCTCCCCCCCCCCCCCCCCCCCCCAAGGGCTCTGTGTTGCGTCCACAGGCAGGGACAGACCTGTGTAGATACATGTAACGAAACGTGTGTTTTATGGCTGTGAGACGCTCTGCTGGCAGGGGTCATACCGCAGTTGTCAATGTGCACCTCTTTGAGACTAAGGGGTTATAAGCAATTACGAGTGATTGTAAATTAGCACATTTTAGCACGCCTTCTTTGTCTGCTCTATTTAATATAGCCTGAAAGCTTTACTAGCCGAACTGTACTTCAGAACACAAGCTTTGGTGTCAGGCGGCCTGCACTTGAATTTTCAGGTCTACCGTTTAATAACAAGTTAATCTCTGAGCCTTTTTTTTTTTCACCTGGGAAAAGGGATTAATCATCTCCCTCTCACAGAGCAGTTGTGACTATTAAATAGGAGGCTGAGGTGATGTGCCTAAAGCAGTGCCGTCCTTGTACAGGTGCTAAGGGGGGGCTGTCCTTGGCTCTGCTGCTCTCATCATTGCTGTTGTTTCTTGGTAAGCCTAAAACGACCCACAGAGCCCCCAAAGACTGTGTTCGCTTGTACTCATCAGAACCACCTGGAAACTTGTTCAACATGCACATCTCAGGTGTCACATCAGAATGAATCAGAAGCCCTGGGGGCAGGTCTCTGCAATCTCTGTTTGAACAGGTCCTCCCGCTGCTCACTGACGTTGGAGAACCTCTTATCTAATGCGAAGTGCCGTGTAGAAATCAGTGAAGGAGAACTTGTACCGCCACCCCTTTGTATCTGCAGGGGACTGGTCCCAGTACCGCTGCTGACATCAAAATCCCAGGATGTTCAAGTCCCTCGTAGGAAGCGGCCTCGTATGGTCCTTCCGCGTCTGCGCGTTCCACATCTCCAGATACAGAGGGCCAAGTGTAACTCTCCGTGTGAACAGTGGCAAAGTCTGACAGGGCTGGTGTTGGGATGAGGCTATCCTGTGAGAGCAAGAATGCGTTTTTTCCTTCATACCAGAGGAAAAACTGCCACCTTTAATTAAGAGAAGTGGTTGTCAACTTGTAATTATTCAAAGGTAATTACAGACTTTATGAATTGTGTAGGACATTTACTGCTTCCTAAAATCCCCTCATTTAAAATTCTTCCATCCACCCCCTCCTTGCTTGCACCTTGGTTTTAAAACAACAGTGATGTGTATGTAAGAGGCGGAACAATGGTTTACTCATGCTACTAATTGTGTTAATGTTTTTAAAATGTAAACTTCCCCTGATTTCACAGTGGAACCAAGAAAAAGAAAATACTCGTGAAAAATTTTGCCTGATACGTTAACAAACCATTCCTTAAGCCATTGTAAACTTAATAAGTAAAAGCCAAATAAACCAGAAAGCTGCCCAGTATGACTGGCAAACCTCTGTTAGTTGCAAGGAGAAGGTAGACAGCATAGAAGAATGAGGGCTCACAGCTTACCCCACGTCATCCTGGGGCTTGGACTGGTCACATCCTGTCTCTTCTGCCTTCCTCTGCCCTGCCCAGGGGCCTTGGTGAGCGATACCCAAGAGGGAGTTGCCCAGCAGACAGTGTGGGTGGGAGTGAGTTGCTATCACCAAGTTTAGGCTTCATAAAACTCATCCTACCAGTGACACTTGTGGTATCTTTTCCTCATCTCACTATTTGTGGGTTTCTCAGTCGAAGGGTGATGGTGAATGAGAAATTGGTGTAGTATCTCAAAATTGGTATAGTATTACATATGTCTGCCAAAGAAATCTGGGTGTGGCTTTTAAGCTTTTTTCCCCTTAAACTAACGAAATAAAACCTTTAATTAAGCAGAATCCTTAAGTTAGTAGAATTTCCGCCCGGTAGGAGGCACGTGCTTCAATTTTTGAATCACAAAGCAGTATGCCAGTGTTTGAAATTTTGTAAAATTGAGTTCTCATTATTTTTGTAGCAGCTTTTATATTTTTGGAATGAAAATTTAGAAGCGTGGTAAAGCCTAACTGATGCTGAGATAAGGCTGAGCTGATTGATTTAGAGAGACTTCAGTCATTTTAAACCAGTGTAGCTTTTCTTAAACGTATGTGCAGTTGACAAGAAAATTAAGCAAGGACCCTGAGCAGCCTGATAGTTGAGGTGCTGTTGTTACACATGCTCACTTTTCAATCTAGGACTGAGAATTTTGCCATTTGGGGTTCCCTTTTCTGAGACAAAGGTAGCTGCTTCTCAGAAGTGGGCAGAGCTCTGCCTCTTTAAGCAGAGCCACAGGCCGTGAACATTCAACAAGCAGATCAAGCTATAGAAACCCCACTGATGTAACCGGCAGAATCAGACAAGGGAGAACTCCCTTTGTGGCGAGAATAGCAAAACAGGCACCCTTGCAAAGCTGCGTCCCCTTCTGTGTGCGGCCCGTGTGGGCTGTCTGTACCAGGTGGCTTTGGAAAAGAGAAGCTTGGGAGTTCAAGTTGCTTAGAGGACAGTTGCGTGCCCTACCCCTCCCTGCAAACAAAGTGGCAGTGAAGCGAGTTTGAAGGAAAAAAGTTATTTCCTGATCAACCCCCTTATTTGGCTCCCATGGTTGGATGTTAATGTTAAATGGTGCACGCGCACGTGTGTGTGTGTGTGTGTGTGTGTGTGTGTGTGTGTGTGTGTGTAGCCAACAAGAATTACCAAAATCATAAAACAATTGAAAGGAGTTCTTGAGTGGTCAACAAGTCCATTGTGCTACTGTCACTCAGAAATAAGTCTGTCTGAAGTGTGTGAGATTCAAACTTTTAAAAGAAGACTCCATAAGCCAGTTTCTGTTTTAGTTTTTCCTCAATGTTTTTAGTATTTGACTAACATAAATGTTCACTTTGTTGTTCTCTTAAATTCTGATATCAAGATACCCATCATCTAGGAAAAGTTTTTGCTGTGGTGATCTAAGCAGATAATTCTTTACTACATCCCAGTGAATTCAACCAGGTAGCTTAGCCTTCCTGCTGGCCCCCCACAATTTGTAGATTGAAAGTCTATGGAAATAGCAGGCAATCACCTTTTAGATGATCATAATTTTTTAAAAACTGTTTTGGGCACGCTGTGTCTTTCAGAGTTAAATTTAAAAATTACAAGTAATATACTATAAGCATAGTGGCTGTTTTTAAATTAAAAAACATTTAATGTTTAGCTTCTATGCAAAGTACCATGCGTTAGCACCAGGAGGCAGGAAAAATATTAGAGGTTCTGTTATGATGAGGTTGACATTCAAGGGGACAGGGGAGAAGGGGAAAGAATCAATCGATATATTAAGTCAGGTGGATTTGAGGAAGCCTTTAAGGTGGGTGAAATTGGAATCACTCCTGATATTTGTTGGAAGCTGAAAATTGGGACTAGAGATATATGGTTGAGAGACCGAGAGGAAATTAACGTGATTAGAATGAAAGCATCAAAGTCCAGGATTATCACTAAGGAGCGGGGAGTGGTCTGGTGTGACTGGAATATAAAGGTGGTTCGAGGGAGTTTTGTAGGTAATCTGGTCCTGGAAGAATGGTTATCTTTCAGTAAAAGGGGGTTCTGGGGTGAGGGGGATTAGAGCAGGAGGCTGCGCTTTACAGGGTGTGTTTGGGCAATGGACATAACTATTAGGTAGAATGCAAATGGTAGGCCTGCAGGGAGACAGCAAGGTTGTTTCTAGGGTAGATCTGTACCAGATTATGGGGGACTTTTAATGTCAAAGCAAGGATTGAGAGTTTATTCTACAGTAGCAAAGAGCTGTTGAACGCTTGTTATTTTAAAATATGGATAGTGACATGAGACCCTGAGCCTTAGATCAGATTTCTTTCCATGAGAAGGCTAAGTTAGAGGGACAAGATGTGGGCGGCAGGGAGACCACTAAGTAGGCTCTTGTCAGAGGAAATCAGAGAAGTCCTGCGAGGGCAGAGAGGCCGGGAAAGGGGTGGGGGAGGGTGTCCGACGTCAGGGCTCGAGTTTCTAAGGTACAGAGAGCCTCGGAGAGACAGTAGAATATTTTCCGGTTTATTCAGATAATATTGGGGGGAAGATTCAGTAGATCCTCTAAGACAAGCCTATGAGGACAAAGGTCTTACAGTTCTTATTTTCATTATTCTTACGTATCACATGTCAGAGTTGGGAGGGGGTGGCCCGCGTTGCTGACCTAAGGCAGACCCTCTTTTGGTTTACATGCTAAAACTGCACTCTTTTGGGTTGCCATCTTTGTGATTTGTTTGTCGGTAAATGCATTTTTAACTCCTTTGGTGCCAGGGCTGATGATTTAGGATACATTTTTACGTGGTTTAAGTAGTGCAATCAGATTATAGGTTTCTCAGTAGGTAGAGCTGACATCTAAAATTGAATTTTCTCATCCTTGACATTTGAAATGAGAAATAAAAATTATCTTTTCAGGTTTACATGCCAAGACACTTCCAGTAGAGTAGGCTGAGAATAAAGTAAATGCTGTTTTGGGTGCCTGGTAATCTTTTAATTATGAAATAAGCCTTTTGATTTTAATCTTCCAAAATGTGAAATACGGATCCAGGAAGACAGCCTTTTTAAAGTTCACATCCTGCTGACTCCTTCAGATGAAAAGCTTCTACCTCTACCCCGTATTTTGCAAGCCGACAGTGAAAATATCATTAATCTTGTCTCAGTTCCACCACTGACTATAAAAGACTGTTCCGTTTGGAGTCAGTCCTGAGCCATGAAGGCAGTAGCCCAGAGTGAATGCTTAGTCCAGAGCCAAGACCCGAGGAGGGTTGCAGCGGCTTGACTGAGGCCTTAATCTAGGAGTGGGATGAGGGACTTGGGCTTTCTTTAGACTAACTAGCTCCGTTGTCGTCGCAGCTTCTTGAGCTGTGCTGCCCTCCCTCACACGTGTACATATGTACAGCAAAGCTTGGATACTGATAAACTTTGTTTTTGTTCTTTTGTGGCATCTGAAGCAGCTTGTACAATGAAGACAGAAACCTGCTTCGAATTAGAGAGAAGGAAAGGCGCAACCAGGAAGCTCACCAAGAGAAAGAAGCATTTTCTGAAAAGATCCCCCTTTTTGGAGAGCCCTACAAGGTATTTCTTGAATATGAAAAAGTTTGATTTATCACCATATTTGACTTTGTGATGAAAGTGAGTTTGAACAGGGTCACAACTGTGAAAATAAGACAACTTATCCTAGCGATGGCTTTTTGAAAACAAAAGATGAAAATCCTCTGAACCTCATTAGTCAAAATTACCAAAGTTTGTGGTTTTCTTTTGTAATGTTAAGTCTCATGTATTTAGTAATATTTGTCCATGGCAGGCTTCTCAACAGAGGAATTGAGTCGAAATTGCATGTTAAATTCTCTGTTACACATTAAATTGAGGTGTTTCTTTTCTAATGGCATTGTGTAACGTGGTTTACTAAATGGTGGTTTTCCTCCCCCTCTTTTTCTCCCTCAGTATCTAACTCTGCTACCTTTTCTTTTTTTCAGACAGAAAAAGGTGATGAGCTATCCAGTCGAATACAGAACATGCTGGGAAACTATGAAGAGATGAAGGAGTTCCTTAGTACCAAGTCCCACCCTCAACGCTTGGATGCTTCCGAAAATAGGTTGGGAAAGCCAAGATATCCTTTATTTCCTGAGAAGGGGAGCAGCATTCCATCCCACTCCTTCCACACTAGTGTCCACCACCAGCCTGTTAACACTCCTGCCTCTGGACCACTACCTGTTGGTAACATTAGCCACAACCCAAAGATGGCGCAGCCAAGAATGGAACCAATGCCAAGTCTCCATGTCAAAAGCTATGGTCCAGCGGACAGCCAGCACCTGACCCAAGATCGCCTTGGTCAGGAGGGGTACGGCTCTAGTCATCACAAAAAGGGTGACCGCAGGGCTGATGGAGACCACTGTGCTTCAGTGACAGACTCAGCTCCAGAGAGGGAGCTTTCTCCGTTGTTCTCTTTGCCTTCCCCAGTCCCCCCTTTGTCACCTGTACATTCCAACCAGCAGACTCTTCCCAGGACACAAGGAAGCAACAAGGTTCACAGCAGTAACAGTAACAATAAAGGCTACTGCCTGGCCAAGTCTCCCAAGGACCTAGCAGTAAAGGTCCATGATAAAGAGACCCTTCAAGACACTTCAGGGGCCGTTGCCAGCCTTGGCGTAGCCCCTCCCCAGCCACCTTCTCAGACTTTTCACCCACCCCCCCTCCCCTCAAAAAGCCTTGCAATGCAGCAGAAGCCCACGGCCTATGTCCGACCCATGGATGGTCAAGACCAGGCTCCTAGTGAGTCTCCTGAACTGAAACCACTGCTGGAGGACTACCGGCAACAGACCTTTGAGAAAACAGACTTAAAAGTGCCTGCCAAAGCCAAGCTCACTAAGCTGAAGATGCCTTCTCAGTCAGTCGAGGTAAGTAGAAGTTCATATCAGAGTCAATTCCAGTGTGAAGAAAGATTTGAGGTGGAAGTTTCTGGAGATTTAGGGGCAGGGATGTCAGTGGCCTTCGTTCAGGGAGATTCCTTTCTGACTTTAGGATCTTGTTGACCCACAAGAAACTGAGGTCTGAGATGGATTACTGATGACAGATATTAAAATGTGATTTGTAGAAAGTTAAAAAAAATTTTTTTATTGAGCCATGATTTATATACACTAAAATATAGAGATGGGAAGAGGATAGTTTGCTCTGTTTTGAAAAATGTATACCCCTGAAAAATGTATATACCTGTACTACCCACAACCCAATCACAGCAGAGGACATTTCTATCATGAGAGTTTCAGGAAGGTTTTGAGCTGTCTTTGATTTGGGGAACACTGGCTTCTTTAAAGACACTGTAAAGGAAAAAAAAATTTTTTTTGGTTAATACTTCCTCTGCCCCAGTTAGTTTTTCCTGAGATCCAAACCATAAAAAAGTGAAAACAAGAGGTCAAAATGTTGAAGGCAAGGTATTAATTTTTAAAGATTTGTTCCCTATAAATTGTAAGAAACTTTGAAACTAAATTTCTGTTCCAATATATTTTATTTACCACCTACAAAAGAAGAGTGGGAGTGTGATGACATCTCATTTGAGAGTGAGTCACAAATATAATGTTATTGAACTATAGCTTTTTCAAGTAACCAAAATACATTATCTTTTTAAACAAAGGAAAAATTCCTTTTTTTGCTCCTTAGACAAATGGCAGTGTGCTGTTTGAGGAGAATCAGCACGCATCCTATCACTGAAATTCTAAATTAACACCGGTTACTCACATTCAGATTCATAGTGCAAAGTGAAATGTTTGAAGTGAATTTATTTTAGCGCTTATCTGTTAAGGTAAAGTCTGTGGTTTAGTTACATCCATTGTATAAACATTCTAATTTGCATATCCATTCGTCAAAGACTTGTATGTGCACTCAGATACCAGTTTTACATAGTGCTAGAAGGTAAAATTCCTTAAGATTTAAATAAAGGAAAAAAAAGACTCCCTAGCTGGAAAGATAACTGTTATCTTGAAGGAGGAAAATTGTTCCTTTGTGGTGTCAGCTTTTGGTTTAGAAGAGGTTAGGGTTTTGTCCACCGTCAGCTCTTGAGCTGGAGTGTCTCTGGATGTCTTCAGAATGTGACTGGTTTTTAGAGGCTGAGGAAAAATTAGAAAGGGGGAGTAAAGCAGATGGTAGAAATGACCAAGATGGTAGAACGATTCCTTTAACTCTGTAAGTTATACAGATTCACTGCAATGAGCCGTTTATTGAACCTTTTGTCCTCTGATGGGCGGGCAGTAGGGGTAGGGAACAGAATGAAGGTGGAGAAGAATAAAGTGAGGCTCTCCCTCCTCCTGTGGTCAGTCAGCCTACCTTATAGTTAAGAAAGAACCATAGGAATTTTCTTTATTTATCAAATAAGATCTGTTCTATTTTTCTAGTTAACAACAAAAAAAGGGGGGGTAAGGGGACAATTTAACATGTTTTCTTTAAAAAAAAAAACGCTCTAAAACAATTTTAAGACAAATTAGCAAATATTTGCGTTGTCTGCCAGTGCCCAGCCGAATGCGTACGTGCAGGGTGGAATGCCACAGAAGTGCTGGTCCCTGCCCCAGACAGGCGGAAGTCTAGTGTAGAGATCAGCCTACACATGTGAAACAGAACTGCCTACTACTAGGAGCATAGAGAAAGTTTCAAACATCAGCCTTAAGACAGTGAACTCATGTAAATTTAGCCAACAGGTTTTCTGGTAGACCTTTTAGGCTAGAGGATCTCCGTTAACCTTTTGCTTTCCTGGTGAAAAAAAGATAAGGTGAGTTGAGATTTCTCCAAGGTCTTAAAGCCCCTCAGATTTAATACTTAATTCAAACATAGGGTTACATTAGATGGCGCTTGTGTATTTTCTGAGTGGACACTTGAAAGGAACAAAATCCTCCATAGATTTGGTGGTAAGAGAATGGGGTTTTCTTGGCTTTTCTTGATCTGCTGTCAGCAGTTGAGTAGAGGCAGATGTTTCATCTTCAGCCTGTGTTTGCAGTCAGCCTTCATGTTAACATGATGGCTCCCTCTGACCTCTGATCAGGGTTCTCAGGCAGCTGTGGTGCCAACTGCCTTGGAGCCCCTGGGCGGTGTTAGTGGCGTGGGAGGATGGAACTGAGAGTCAGGCAGATGGAGGGCTCTGGGCAAAGAACTTGTAATGAAGGGGGAATAAATCTGGGAAGCAGGGATGCTTGGTGCTCTCTGAATAGATTTTAGATGTGGTTTAGCTCGTTTAAGTAAGACCTCACATTTCACAGACTTACCAGTAATTTTCTGTTCATAGACCCAATAAAATGGCTTTTTTAAAATGGTTTTTAAAACATGTAGATTTAATTTTTTAAATCTAAAAAAATATATATATTTTAAAATATTTACTTGGTTGTGTTGTGTCTTAGTTGTGGCCGACAAGATCTTTTTTAGTTGTCAAATTTTAAAGGAAAGCCTAGAGGTGGGGGGACAGAAAAGTGAGGAATTAGCCCCAGAGCAGGTAAACTCTGAATATAGAACCAGAATAGTAGCAGTATCTTGGGCTGTTTGTGGCATTGGGGCAGAAGGATAGAGAGTGCCAGGGTGGAAGGGGAAGTTGGCTGTCGGTAGAGCCGCCGGAAGGAGCTTGGGAGTGGCTAAGTGGTTTTCCCTTATTTGCTGAATTTGTCCTAGGACAAGTTGGAGCAGGTTTTCTTTCCTGGCTTTCTGAGTGTGAGGGTTTTGTGGTTTGTTTCATTGCTCCCCCTTCCCCACTGCTTCCACCAAACAGTATTTTTTAAAAATGGACCGAGATGGGAAAGTCATCTTGTCTGTTTGGTGCTCCTTTATTCTCAAGCCACATACATATGAGTTCCTTACTATTTTCTGTCCTTTCACTTTATGGGAAACACTTGGTTTGTATATTTTAGTTGGTTCTCCTAAAAAATGGTATTCCTTTCTGGGATAAGTCATGCTCAATGTTAAAACTCAGTCTTTCCTAAAATCCTGTGGGGAAAAAAACTATCAAAAGGTCAACATTCTGACTAAATAGAGGCTAGATCACGTGATCTGCACTGGATTTTTCTCTGGGTTTGTTGGTTTTAGTTTTGTGTCAACTGGAAGATGTATAGCAGCTTGAAATGACCCATCGAAGGGTACGGCCAGGACTCCGTGATCTCACATGGATGCTTTCCAGCTGTAGAGTTGCCATATCAGAGATGGAGCTGCCCAAATGGAAGGCTGAAATTCCTTTCTAGCTCTTTTCTACCGGAAGTTGACAAATGAGACTGAGAGGACAACCAAGGCATCTCTGTGTGAGAGTTCCTGAGCATGGACCCTGGACTGGAGTGGGTGTGCTTAGAGGCAGCACTTATAAAATAGGCATTTTACTGAAAGGGAGAAATGCAATAAACGAAGGTGGGCATTTTCAGTTGTATACTGCGTTTAGAATATTAGAATTTTAAGGCTAAACCTATAGCCCTTTCAGTTTGCAAATAAAGCCTAGGAAGGTAAAGTCAATTACGCTACAGTTTATTTAGTAGCAGAGCCAGAGTTAGAATTCTCAGTTCTGTGATCTTTCTACTTCTGCTTGTTAAATATGCATGGAGACCATTGGAGGATCTTGAGCAGGGGAGTGATATATCTACTTTCTCTTTTTGAAGAAGATCATTGTAGCTCCTGGGTAGAGAATGGCTTGGAGGGGCAAGGGTGGCAGAAGTAGGGAATTCAGCTAGGGGGGTGGGACATGATACTGGCTTGAAGTAGGATAATAGCAGTGGACTTAGTGAGAAGTGTACAGATTCTGGATACATACGGCAGGGGACTAATAGGGCTTTGCGACTGACTGGAGATGCACGCGGGCCTGAGGTACAAGGCACAGTGAGGCATCGAGGAAGGCACTACTAGACAGGTGTGGATGGTGGGATGCTACCTGCTCTTGAGATGGAGTTGACCTGGGTGGAACAGGTTTGGAGGGAAGATCAGGAGCTCTGGATGGATCCTATGTTAATTTTGAGTTGCTGTAGACATGACAAGTTGGCAGTCATCAGCAGTAGGCCAGCCCAGGGAAAATGGTAAGATTTGATGTTTGCTGCGGGGTAAGGATCATGGGAGTGGAGGTAAGTGAGATGGAGCCAGCATTCAGTCAGCACACAGCACAGGTTAGGCACGTCGGGAAAACCGGGACGGGAGTAACCAGCCACGTCAAGGAGAAGTCTGGGAAGGGGGCATCTCAGCACGAGCAGTGGTCTCGGTCGGACAAGGGGTCTCGCGACAAGCGTGAGTGGGAATTTGCCGTCCGCTGGGGACAGAGCCTCTGTCAGTGCCGGCATGAAGCAGCTCTCAGCAGGAGGAGTCGGCTCCTCCAGTCTTCAGTTGCTCGGCCCAGTGGGCTCATTTTAAGGAGCTTGTCCGTGGGTGTAACCGTCTTACTCTAAGACATTCACAGTCCTGCTTTTCAAAACAACTAATACAGAAGTTCACATTGGCTGCTGGGACTCCATTTTGAGCTACTTAACATTGCTTAAATCCTTTAAGTTTCACACAAGGTGAGTAGAAATCATAACACGAAAGAAATCTCCTCTTAGCACCGGGAATAATAAATTCGGGCTGTGTGTGCGTATGGAGGATATTTAAAGCTTTGGGATCCGGCAGGTGTAGCTGAGAAGACCCTAAACCAGGCCTTCCCTGACTTAGTTTTACCTGTGGCAAGGGCAGGAGTGAGAAGAAATGGGGTCCTGTGGGTCTTCAGAAGCAGAAAGTGAAGACCATTTTGGAAACTTGAAAATCTGCTTATAGATTGGGGGAAATTATAGGTTTCTGTTTTTTCACTTAGGGTTTGAAGTGTACGTGTAAATAATACAATTATCTTAATTTATGCAAGTAAGTCACTGGAACCTAGCAGAATTTACCGTCAGCTTAAATTTGCTACTGCATCTACCTCTTTATGTGGCCCTGCTCCATTCCCCTCCAGAGAAAACTGGCTTCGAGTCCTGATGGTTTCTGATTTCTGCAGAGCAATTGCTCTTTTCCTTGTGGCCTCTCATGACATCATTTAGGAACATTTTCTGATACCAAGTCCTTCCACCTGATTTCCAGGACTCAGGTGTCACCCGCAGCTGTGGGTGCATTGTTGGACTGCTTTGACTCAAGGCAACTCTTAAATTATGCCTTCCATTTTCAGTCAGCTGCCAGCCTAATAGTGTGAAGTAATCCACAGTAGAAAACTCTAATAGTGATTCACTTTGCATTCATGCATGCAAACAGTCTTTCCTACTTTCTTATTTAGCTCTTTTACCTTACATCCTGAAAAGAGGAACTTCGCCACCATTATGAAATGATCTAGCCCTTCAAGAGGTTTACTTTCTGTGTGTGGATGGTGTATATCCTGCTGATGCGTCACTCAAAATATAGTTAAGCTCCCCCTCTCCCTTTTATATCCCCAGTTCAACACCTTTTAACTGAAATATACAGAGCCCCGACTGTATGGCAGGCCCAATGCTAGGGAGGAGGTTGCAATGCTGGGCAAACCCCTGATGACTCTAGTCCTCTTGGGCCTTAACTGTCTAGTTAGAAACTGACTCTATTTAAATGACCACTCAGATCAGTGTGTAAGAACTTTGGCAAGTTCTATAAAGGAGTCTATGAACTACTGTAGGATTGATAAAGGGGGGTTGTGGCTTAGAATGTTGGAGCTTAGGGAAGAATTCTGCGGGGAAGTACTGAGTGAGACTTGAGTGGTGAGTAGAAGTGAAGAAAGTGAGGGGTTGTGTTAGTCCATTTGGGCTGCTATTGCAGAATACCACAGACTGGGTAGCTTGTAAACAACAGAAATGTATTTCTCACAGTTCTGGAGGCTGGAAGTCCAGGATCAAGGCACCAGCATGGTCATGTTCTCGTGAGGGTTCTCTTCCCAGTTCCCAGCCAGTGCCTTCTCGCTGTGTCCTCACATGGTGGAATGGGCTAGGACTTTCTCTCTGGAGCTTCTTTTATAAGGCGTGAATCCCATCCGAGAGGGCTCTGTCCTCATGACTTAAGCATCTCGCACAGGCCCCCACCTCTTACTGTTATCATATTTGGGAGTTGGGATTTCAGCCTGAATTTTGGGGGCTCATAAACATTCAGGCTACAGTAGGTGTGTTAGGGGTTAACAGCATCAGTATTCCAAGCAGAGGGAAAGTATATGCTGATGGTTTATGCCAAGTGACGTACAGAGACCATTTTAAGTTTTCTTGGGTTATAAACCCAGTACTGTAGATGAAAGGGAATTTGTGCATTCACTCTGTGCATTCATTCTGAAACTTGATGGCAAGTCTGAATCACCTGGGGGAAGCCTGTTAAAAATACAAATGGTTAAAAATAAAAATTCCCAGGTCCCATCATAGGAGATCGATTCAGCAAATATACAGGTGGCCCCGAGTTATCTGTAGCTGATTCTCATGAGGTTTCTTCTAGAGCCTAGAAATGAAACTGTTCCAGAAGAGCTGATAACAGGCCACAAGAAGTTAGAAAAGGATCATCGAACGGATGGGACTGCTTGTCCTGAACAGGATATGAGAGGAACCTCAGGGAAGAAATAAGGGAGTAGGGCCCCTAAGACTAGACCACACTCTTCCTCTATAGCTCATATTTTTTTGGCTTGGGTCCCCAACATTTTCAAGCTCATGCGGAAAGTAAGATTCTGGCACAGCCTTATCTAACTTCACTCCGTTTTCTAAAAGTGTTTTTATTACAGTAGCTCTTTTATTGCAAATTTAAATTAGATTCCATGAGCTAGAGCTCAGTTAACTTGGACAGACCTACGTGACTTAAACGTTTGTTAGAAAAATGGTAGCAAAGCAAAAAAAGCTTGTCTGTGTGCATGATTCCCTGATGATGTTGAGTGTCTGGAGCAGAATACTTTCTGTGAGAAATAAAGAATAGTAAGTAACCTGTATCTGCTTGGAGGATGGCTAAATTTTAGACCCCAAAATATCGAAACATAGAAGTTCAAAAATAGTGACAAGTGACTGACAGAAGTTTTAGAGCAGAAGCTGCAAACAGCCTGAGGGGTGTGCTAGACCTGCAGACTGTTTTGTTTTGCCTGCGTAACTTTTTTTCTTTTTTTTCCCCCCTCCCTCTGAGCCAATATTTACTAACTGGAGAATTCTGGTGAAAAACGGATTTTCAGTTTCACCAGCTAGAGCTGAGTAGAGGCTGCCACCTTTAATTTCCTGATCCTGGCAGTTTTTTCGAGTTTGAAGAAACACTTTAAACTCTGAGGGAAACATTTTAAATAATATAGGAGAAATATTTTTTGAAAAGCTCTAACATTGCTAGAAATGAGTTAGTGCAAAAGAATAGAATTGTTTATAGAGGCAGGAAGAAAGCAAGATTGAACCTGGGACATCTTTTTTGGGTGGTATTAATTGGAGTTGTTTTCTTTGTGCGTTTTACTTTCCATTCCTTCTCAAAACGCCAGAAGTACATTTGGTACCAGGATAAGAAATTCCTGCTCCTTCGTGTTGTTTTCACACTTGAGATGTTTGTGGAGGGTCATTGGATCCCCCCTGGGTCCCTCATGCTGTGCCTCTGCCAAGATGGAGACATTCACCACTTCAGAATCTTTCCAGGCTGTGTGCTCTCCCAGGCTCTCGCATAGCCACCCGAGTCATTTTAGCTCTTCTCTAGATTAATTGTGTTTTATTTTCAGCCAGCTGATAATCTTCAGGGACAGAAAACCAGCTATTCCAAGGGGAGTCCTGTTGATGACTGAGTTAGTGGTTTTGATCTGGGCTGTTTCGGTGGGGGTGGCCAATACGCAGGAGATGTTTAAGCAGGCTGCTTTTTAAGAGGATCCTGGTTTATGTTATAACAAGTTTACTTTTTGGCCTTGAATTTCTCCTCTCCAGTTGCCAAGATCTATTTGAAAATCATTTTCCAAGGTTAACTTTGCGGCATGTTCATATTTTCCAAGAACTTTTTAAGCAGTTAGTGTTACATTGATACTGTTTCTGAAGTCCCTAGTCTGACCATATTCCCCCCTGCACAGATGCTCAGGGTCCACACACGCCTTTAGATTTCTCTGGAACTTCGTTTTATTCCCTATTTAAGCTTGGCCTACTTTTTCTGGGCTTTTTCCCATCCCCCTAACCCTGTGGTAATTTGTCAAGCCCATTCTAATCTCCTTAATCCCTTTGGCTGAAAGGTTTTGAGGTTTAATGTTTTAATCTAGAGGCCTCAGTATTTAAGTAATTAGAGGTCCTATTTCTAGCTCTCTCCCTTAGATAAATCACCTTAGGGGTTTTTTTGTTTGTTTTGTTTTTTGTCCAATTTACAAAAAATACAACTCTGAAAACTCATATTGAGCAAGATTGAAGCTTGGAGTTGAACCGCATGCATTAAGAGAAGAAAGCATTCTGTGCTGTGCAGAGGCCCTGTGTGCACGCTCCCCAGCTCAGGCTTTATGGAGTCTCTTTTTTCCTTACAGCTCAATTTTTAAAATACTCCACCCCAAAGCAAATGTTTGGTATTGAATTTTAGAGAAAAGATTTTTAATAGAATTTCATGCTATAATTAGGATTTCTTATGTTACTTCCAACATTTTTTTTTCTTCTCATGCCTGAGAACATCTTAACTTGAGGGGAAAAAAAACTTTTTTTTTTTTTTTTTTTCCTATTACCAATCTGGACATTCTTACAAAATGTTAAAAAAAAAAAATCTTTCCTGTCAGGAACAATTTAATCATAATAGGATTCACTTTTTACATTCTAGGTTTCTGCCATCTTAGTCCATAATATTTGAACACCCCCTAGATACAAAGGGGAGCTGATTGGAAAGATGTTTGACAGTCTGTTTATTATGTAGCATAAGAAATACAAAGTATAATCAGTATGAAAAGGTGATATGGAACTACTAATTATAGTCAGATAATGCTCGCACTGTTCTCTTGTACACTTTATGATAGGAACTGTTCCAAATGCTTTATGAGTATCAACTGAATCCTCACAGCTGTCCCACATGGTGGGTACTGTAACTGTGGCTGTTTGACCAAGAGATTTACAGAGGTGCAGAGAGATTCATTTGTCCAAGTTTACCCAGGCCTTAATACTGGATCTGGAATCCACATCCAAGTAGTTTGGCTCCAATCCACGCCCCTAACTTTGACTCCTACATTATACTGCCTTTCAAAAGAGGAAGCTGTACATTTTTTTTAGAGTTGACTTTTGAAGCACTTTGGGTATGGGCGAGAGTGCATTCAAGGCTAAAGGATTAAGAAGGGAAGAGACAAGAGGCAAGAGACGGTGAGAAATCTAATAGGAGTAGCTGGGCCTTTGGTTCAAGGAGAATTGGGTAGAGGCAGAGGAACTTGACCTTGCTGTGTTGCCAGTTTATGCTTCTGTACCGCCGGGCTACTGGATGGAGGGCCATCCGTATGAAGTGCTTAGAACAGTACCGGGCACATGGCAAGAGCTCAGAAGCTGGTGGTAGGAGTGATGAGGGTTAAAATGTGAGCTGGGCTTTAAGGAGCAAGGTGGCAGGGTTATCAGAATGAGAAGTGAGTGTTGTTGAGGAGGCAGGAAGGCTTGGAACATGTTCCTGTGTATTGGAGTATGCTTGAGTATGTAGGTGGGATCAGATTAAAGGGGCCAGGAATGCCCAGTTAAGATGTTCTAGGTAAATAAAGCCCTAAACATTTGATTTTCAAGTGTTAAACAAATCAAGAGCCTGGGGAAGGAAAGCATTCGCTTGGGAGTTACCGAGCTTTTAGAAACTGGTTTGCCAAGGTGAGGGACCACTGCCCTTCCCACCCACGCCTGATGGCGCAGGGGCATCCCGCTTACCCCTGAAGAGCAGGCTTCCCATAGTTTGGCAACCCCTGGTGTAAATATTTCACTTAACACAAGCTTATTCACTCGGAAATATTTCACTGCCTCTCCCGCACCCCCCCTTTAATTCCCAAAGCACTTGCTTATTTGTTTCCTCTCGATTGTCACAGCAACCTTGTGGGTTACGCAGGGCAGTTGGCAGGAATCACCATTTTACATGCCATGGAACCGAGTCTCTAGGAAGTGGAATGATTTAAGCTCATAAGTGGCGGAGCTAGGGGCACGAAACCCGGACCCTTGGCTTCTAGCTCCAGACTCCTTCTGCCACGCAGCGTGTTCTCTGTGGAGTCATGACCCTTTGGGTGACACTTTTATTGAAAGCGTTAAGAGCGCTTTGTTTCTCGGCCTGGCTTTGCCTTCGAGTTGGCACCATGCAGATGTTGGGTGGCCCAGATGATTCAGGTGAGATGATTCCACCTCGCTTTTGGTGGTGGCAGCCACGTGGCTTGCTCTGAGGCTTTTACCTTTGCCTCTACCGTTTAGAGGAGGCGGCCACCAGGTATGAAATGTCAGTTCTTTCCACCTACGATGATTCAAAAAAATATTTTTTTTTTTCCACATCCACACGTCGTTCTCTTTGGTCTCTGAGAAGGAGGTGTTCTTACTCTCGCCTGTCCGCCTACATGCCCTTTTTGGTTGCCTTAGACCTTTCCCTCATCACGAGGCTCTTTCCTGACAGTCTGTAGTTACATCCAGGCCTTTCCTAGCTGAAAGGGCAAAACAAAGGCTTCCGCACTCCCGTGTCTTACTCTAACTGCTTCTTTCTTGTTCCCTTCACGGCCAGAGCTCTGGAGACAGAAGCAGGTAAGCATTCCATGCCTGCTTCCTCTCCTCCCATCCACTCTGACCCCCTGCCTGTGCCTTCACCCTCCACCACGTGTCCCCAGTGGACTCCCCCGGATGCCCAGGTCAGGAGTGCTCTTGGGCATAGTCTGCTTGACCTCCTCATGACGTCTGACACTGTTGACCACCATCCCTGCAAACACTGCCCCCCTTTGCCGTCTGCTCTTTCTTCTACCTCTTTGGACATGTGTCAGTCTCCTCCGGAGGCTGCCTCTCCCACCCCTTCCCCAGCGTCTGCCCTCAACTGTCTTTTCTTCTTCTGCAGCCTTTCCCTGGTGAT
Source organism: Hippopotamus amphibius kiboko (assembly GCF_030028045.1). NCBI lineage: Eukaryota > Metazoa > Chordata > Mammalia > Artiodactyla > Hippopotamidae > Hippopotamus > Hippopotamus amphibius. The sequence continues at coordinate 57,112,232 of NC_080188.1, forward strand.
CTCATCTGCACTTAAGACTTCAACTATTGAAATACTGATGACCACCAAATTGATTTTTCTAGCCTGAAATTCCAAAAAGTTTTCTGAGCTCTGCATCCTTTTATCCAACTGTCCACTGGGCTTTTCTTGTCGATGTTGCAGAGGCATCTCAAATTGAACCTGTGTATAGCAAATTTCATGATGTCTGCCTTCCTCCCTGGACCTCTTCACGCACACTAAATACTCTCCTTCCTGGTCATCGATCTCAATTCTTTTCTGTCCTCTACTTTATCCATTTGGCAACCCAATCGTACAGGGATTACTTTGTAAATATCTGTTGAAAGTGTCTCCTTTTCTCCATTCCTCACTGCCCCTTTATAGTTAAGAGCTTTTTGTCACTTTCTTGAACTCTTACAACTTCCTTCTAACCTGTCTTCCTGCCTTTCTTCTTAAAAGTATCTGCCGCACTGTTCCACAGAAGAATGGTTATATGAAAACGGGATCAGGTTATCCCAGTTTAAGATCCTTCAGTACCTCTTCGTTGCCTTCAGGATAAGAATCTCCAGTTGCCTTCTTGCCTCTCTCTGCAGGCTTGGGTTGTGGCCCTCCTGCCTGTGCCTCCCAGCCCCTCTGTTGTCACCCAGGCCCTTTAGCGAGGATTTCTCCCTGTGCTCCTGGTGCCTGCATCTCCAGTCTCAGCACTTCTCCTTGGCATTGTCCTTTGTGTGTGTGTCCAGGTGGGAAACACTTTGAGGGTGGGGTCATTTGTCTCATATGCTTGTTTGTCCTTTGTGTTTAGCACAGGTGAGGACCAGGGCGCAACAGGGCTATTTCCTGTAGTGTGCTCACCTTGAGAGTTCTCCCCCAGTTCCCTTTGGTCTGGAGTCTGAAAGACAGTAAATGTTTGTTGAAGTAGAAGGGGAAAACAGTTTGATGTGGGACAAAATTTACTATTTCAGGACACTTAGATGGGAAGCAGGCACTAAGTTCAACAATTTTTTAGAGGAGCTGACAACCTGTTTATTTCCCAGGTCATTTTAGGCATCGTTACATGTGGATTTGAAAATAAGCAGCATAATCCGATTACTGGGTGTTCTTAGCAGAGTTCCAGCCTTAAATTGCTGTGCTTTTCAGTATTGAGTTTAGAGATTAATCAGGTGGTTTTATGTACTGTAAGAATTGGAAAGTAATGATTTTTATGTATCTGTCCTGTACACAGGTGCTTTCTTCTGTACCAGACACCAGACTTCCTTTAGTATATATGTATTTTAAATATATAAATGGTACTTACAATAAAATTGCTGTTAATCTCAATTTTAAATATTTTGCCCTTGAATGATTCACATTTTGGGGAATGAGCCAACCATTTTGGGTAGAGGCATTAACTCCTCTAGATCACTTGGGTATCATTAATTGGTATCCTAGTAACTTAAGAATTATTGACCCTGAAAATGCCCGACTGGCAGCCTGGGTTTAATTTTCTAGTAAGATTAATTATCTTGCAGTAAAGGGTAAAACAGAGATACCAGGGTTCTTTATGTCCCTTATGTTCTCTCAAGATTCCAGTGAACTAGTTGCTAAGATGAGGGAAAACACTGGTGTGTTGTTCTGAGCCTAATTGAGTCCTTTATTATGTTATGACTCACCTGTAGTTCACAGAGGTATTTCGTGCAAGTCATATAAAATAACTGCACTGTGGTTTGTTTTGCTTCCTTGGTTCATGTTTCCCGCGATCTCTCAGGCCGCCGCTGCCAATCCCAGGCTTTGGCAGGAGCCGGTGCAGCAAAGAGGAGACCACCCCAGGTCAGCGGGGGAGCTGCCTCATGCTTTGTCCCCTCAGGCAGGCATGCTTTTCACCATGTCTTGGAGGGAACTGAAGATGTTCATTCTGTGTCCGGGGCTATGTTCAGCATAAAAAGAGACCCTTCTCTTCAAAATGCGTGGATTCCCAGTCTCCTGTTCCCTCCTGTGGGAGAGAAGGAAGCTTTAGAGTCAACGCTGGAGGGCGCTCAGGCAGAGGGGCAGTGTCTTGTACCGTGTGTGGATTTAGTTGCAACATCTGAAGACTAGTAAATTTCACGCTGAAATCTGGGTTTTGATTTTTTTTTTTCCCTTAAAATTCTGGAAGCATTGTCAAGATAGGACTTGCATTCCTGCAGGATGGCAGTTGGCCAGCCCTTAGGGCGCACCGTTGCGCTTGGCCCAGCCCTCCTGTGCTCCTCCTTCACCTGCCCAAGCCCTGTGAGTGCTGGTGTTTTCTCTCTCAGAAGTATAGCATCTCTCTGTCCTCATGATTATGCCTCCCTCTGGGCAAATCCGAGAGATGAGAACCCAGACATGCAAAAGACATATCTTTTCAGAAAGTTATACGAAGGTGAGTCAAAGATTATCTGCACTTTGGTTATATTAAAACTTCTGTTAAAACTCCAGCCAGAGTGTGGGTAATTTTTGATTCCCTCTCGTATAATGCTACATGTTTAATGGTATCTAGTTAAACTAAAATGGGGTTTATTTTCAGACTTTTAAATGAAATTATGTACAGTAGGTCCTACTTGGTTTCTTTTTCTTTTTGTCCTTGTTTCCAAATGTGAAGATGTTTTCCTATAAACCTTTAAATTCAGACACCTGTTCATATTTTAAAGAAAAACCCCCACAATGTTAGCCTAATTGACAACTCCCCTCACCTTTTAAACTTTTTTTTTTTAAAGGTTTTTGCCGCTACTAAAAACAATGGAATATGAGTTCTTATCCTCCTTGTCCCGAAGTAGAAATGTGCTCACTTAGTTGTGTGACTGTGAGACAAGGGGGTCGTTATGCTCTTTTCTGCTCTAAAATATTATGGTGTGGGGTTTTTTGTTTCTTTTGGGGGTTTTTTTTGTTCTGTTTTTTGGTATTTTTTGGCTGCACGGGTCTTAATTGCAGGATCTTAGTTGCGGTGTACGGACTTCTTAGTTGCAGCATGCGAACTCTTAGTTGTGACATGCATATAGGATATAGTTCCCCAACCAGGGATCAAACCCGGGCCCCTTGTGTAGCAAGGAATCTTACCCACTGGACCACCAAGGAAGTCCCTATGGTTCTTCTTTAAAAAAGAGTTTGAATTCTAGCAACTGAACTGTGATGCTGTTTCCTATACCAAGTCAATTAGCATATCCTTTAGTACCTTTTATTCTAAATTACTTTTCTTGTTTTTATAGTGGATAATAGGAAGTTGGTTTTCAACACCCATTCAGCAAACAAGAGCTGCTTTCCTTCCTTTGATCTTAGCAACGTATATATGTTTTTGTATTATGGACTTTTATTGGTTGCAACAGGGTGGGTGGATACAATAGCTCTGGCTCCTGGGGGAGCTCCAGAGACTCCATCACCCTGCCCCCCTCCCCAAAGAGCTGGTCTTAGCAATATTGATCCTGTAGTTATATAGACAACTCATGTTTAAGTTTCTATAGTATACAGGTTCTGTAGGGTACAGTTTTCAATACTTGTATTTAGTTAGTATAAGGTACTGCTGAAGAACTGGGGAGTGACAGTCTTTGGAGAATTTGCAAACTAGTCTTTCTTGTTGGATGCCATTTTTACTCCTAGCAGTGTCGTTGCTGAAAATCTTGATGTCTTAATAATTGTGTAACTAGGGGTAGATAATAAGTATATAATAGAACATGTAATCCATGGAATGCCGAAAACTCTGGTTGTTGTTGGAGGGTAGGAAGGTATACTGGAAGATTTTGGGGGTGGGGCACTAATTAGATGGGACTTTTAGGCATTACAGGGAGCAGTTAAGAGCATAGATTTTGGATTAAGGAAGATTTGGGTTTGAATCTTGTCTTTACCTTGAATTAGCTGTTAGACTACAGGCAAATTATTTAACTATTAAAAATTACTGCTCGAGCCTCAGTTTCTTATCTTTAAAATAGAAACAATAATAGAGTCTTTCTTAAAGTACTTGTGAGGCTTAGATAAGAAAGCGTTTGTGAAACCCTTAGATCAATGATTGGCTTATAGTAAGTATTTAATAAATGGATTCTGTATCCATCATTATCATAGTTATTTTAATGCTATCTAAGGGTCTGAGTAAATGTAGTGGATTCATCTCTTTGCCTTGGCTTAGAATCTGAAGTTTAGGCAGCTGACAAGTTTTGAATATTAAGGCTTTAGGGAAATATTAAGTGGGAGGTAATGTTTCTAATGAATAACTGCAGAGTCAGAATACCTGGACTCATTTTCTTCCACCTTTAAAAGCAGAATCTGTGGGAAAAGTGTATATTACCCATCTTCAGGTTATCTTTATTGACTTTACAACTATGTTTAGGAGTCAGCTGGGTCTTAAGAAGTATCCTAATGTTTTGGGTTGTTTTGATAGTGTTTCTCTCAGCTGTTTTGGTGAAGTAATGAAATTCTGTATCATGGGTTTCATTTTATCCATGTTTAAAAATATGATGCTTTTTAAAATGAGACTTGAATAAATATCTTGTGCCACTAATAAAGTATTGAGTACCTGCTGCATTTTCAGGATTCCAGAATTGTATTAGTAGTTGTGAGAACTCTTAGGGAGCTTTCAGTTGTATTTGAGCATTATGAAACATGGGAAAAAGAGTATTGTACTGAATTGTACATCATATAGTCTTTTTTATTATTATTATTATTATTATTTTTTTTTTTTGTCGCTCGATCGGCTGACTATATTGACAAGATACTGATTGGTTACATGTTGAAGAAAACATACAGTACAAAATACAGAAAAAGTTGGTTCCATCCCCCCCCCCCCCCCCCCCCAGATAGTCATCATCGTGATTTGGTCAGAACAGGACTCAGAGCCAGAGGTCAGGGTGACCAAGGACGAGGGGGAAGGGGGCTGTGGGCAGTGGGTTCGTGGCTGTCACAAAGAATGCTGTGGTAATGCTGTGGGTTCCTTCCCAGCTGTGAGTCGGGGGGGGGGGGGCTGCCCTCCCTCCCCTGGCCCCAGGGCCTGCCCCACCGCCAGAACCAAGCGCACTGCAGACACAGTAAGGATATGGCTGCTCCTGCCGGGCCTGCTGCTCAGCAGGAGGGGGACAAGGGTAACTGCTCCAGGCCCGGGGAACAGGGGCCCGTGGCTCCTAGCAGCAAGGAAGAGTGGGAGAGCAGTAGAGAGGGCAGGAAGTGGGAAGAGCACATCATATATATTAAAAAAGTGACTTAAGACTTAAAATTGAATGAGTATTTGTACAGAAAGGTGCAGGTGGAATAACTCACTCCGGCCTATGATCAAAATGATATGGAGAAATCATGGTGGACCCCCTCCCCCTGCCCCGCCAGCGGTGGCCCGCGTCGGTAAGTGCGATTGGTTAGAGTGGATTCCGGTCGGGTCGTTGAGGCGGAGGAGGCGGGGGCAGTGGGTAGGCAAGGGGGGCTCCGTTGCTGCAGCACTGGCTCCGGCTGGCGGGGTTGTTCTCCTGGAGGTCCGCGCCTCGGTTCCGGCCCGGAGCACCGGTTGCATTCTGGGACTCGTTCTTGGGAAGCTTCTTAGCTATTGCTATGAAAATCTCATTCACGGTCATCGCGGTCTTTGCTGATGTCTCCATGAGCAGCAAACTGTTGTCCTCTGCATAGGCTTGTGCTTCCTGGAACTCCGCAGCTCTCTTGCTGGCCAGGTCCGCCTTGTTGGCCGCGAGCGCGATGACGATGTTGGGGCTGGCCTGCCTCTGCAACTCCTTCAGCCAGTTCTTGGCTCATGCAAACGTATCTGTGTTGGTGATGTCGTAGACCACGATGGCAGCCTGGGCCCCCCAGGAGTACATGGGGGCCAGGCTGTGATACCGCTCCTGTCCAGCTGTGTCCCAGATTTCAAACTTGACTGTTGTGTCGTCCAAGCAGACGGTCTGTGTGAGGAAGGCCGCTCCAATTGTGCTCTCCTGGTACTGGTGGAATTGACCCTTGACAAAGCGGAGGACGAGGCTGGATTTGCCCACCGCAGACTCCCCCAGCAGGACCAGCTTAAATTGGCAGATCTTGTTCCCAGCAGCTGGTCCGTTGGGTCGCGCTGCACCTCCCCGACCCGCCATGGCCCGTCCCGCTGTAGTGGTACCAGTGAGCGTGGGGGCGGGGGCCGGCGCTGTGCAAAGAGGCACTTAGTGGGGAGGGGAGTCTCCAAGGCGGCTCCGGGGCGGCGGCGTTACTTGGGGCCGGGGCTCGGACAGGCTCCGCTCCTCTCCCCCCGGTGGTGTCCCAGGCTCCCAGTCGTACATCATATAGCCTTAATTTTGTGTTCTGGGTCACAGATCCAGTAAGGAAAGGCATGAGCAGGCGTATTTTCATGTAGTTGTGAGGCACGGGCAACACTTGTATAAGCGAATAAAGTAGGATGATTTTACAAGGTAGGGGATGTCCCAAGATGTTCATTCAGTGTTTGGTTTAAATAGTACAGATTAGTACATGAACTTCCAAAAGAGTATATGGGCACCAATCTTTGTGTATCTTAAGGTGAGTTAGAAAATATATATACAGCAGCACATCAAACTCAGGGTTTCACAAGTATTGTTACTTGGGATCAGGCCAAATTAAAAAGTGAGTTGATAATAAGTTGATTTAAAGAAAACAGTGCAGATGTTATTGCAATATGGTGTCACTGTCAAGATAGTGTGGAATTGACTGAAGTTTGGGTAAAACTGTTTTAGACTAGACTTTGAGTCATGGAGGAGAGGATTAGAAAATGCAGTTAGGGATGGGGCAGTGTCACAGAAGAAGAATAAATAAGCTTGATGCCTCAACGTGACTTAAAACATTTCTTTGCCTTCACCAATGAAGGGCCTTTTCGTGCTTGAAAAACTTGCGTAAGTTCAGAACTGAGTTTTGGTCGTTATCTCCTTGTTCCCTTCCTCCACCCGCTCTGTCCAGCTGGTGCTTAATAAATATTTCCACTACCGACAGCTGTTACTGCTACTCCTGCTGCTGATGCCATACTGTAGACACTTTTGAGTGAGGAATGCCTTTTAGAAGCCTTTTATGATAATACTGTGTGAAATGTATTTCTTACTATGCCAGCAGATGGTCCTGCAAGTTCTTAGCTCTGTAGGATCTGAAGGAGAATGGGCTGAACTCTATTTGAACATTTTCAGGAGTGAAAACAGTACAGGGGCCATAGATGTTCTCCAGAGTATCAGTAGGGTAGAAACATCACTGCATGGTAATGAAGCTATAAGCTGATTTTGATAAGAGCATTATAGCCTGTGTTTTATTTCCCTTGCTTGCAGACCTAATAATTATTTATTGATTGGCACTGTGGAATAGATCATGGCATTCATCCTTAACAGCAGGTCTCGTGCCGGAAGTCTCAGAATGGAGACATTCTCGATAATGCTCTAGTAGTTGGCTAAATGAACCCCAGGGTTTGGCTTTCTAGTGGCCCATCAATGCCCCATAAAGAGACAGTCATGTAGAAGGGCAGTGCTAAATGAGCAGTTCTTGCTTTCCCCTCTTGGGCCTGGGACTCATCTCATAGGAAGCTTTTCTGTACTTTTGCCTTGTTCCATAAATGGCTTGACATGAGGGTCTCCTGGAGGCAGTCTCAACCAAACCCTCAAGGCTTATCAGCACTTGCCTGGTGGACAGCACCACAGCCCCTGCCCTGGCTCCCACCATCCATCCCCCTAGTCCCCATCCCAGAATCCCAGGATCTACAAATCATCATGTTTTCCCCACATTAGTTAATTCAGAATTTATTAAAAACATATTTCAGGGACTTCCCTGATGGCACTGTGGTTAAGAATCCACCTGCCAATGCAGGGGACACAGATTCAAGCCCTGGTCCAGGAAGGTCCCACATGCCGCGGAGCAACTAAGCCCGGGTGCCACAACTGCTGAGCCTGTGCTCTAGATCTTGGGAGCCTCAACTACTGAGCCCATGTGCCACAACTACTGAAGCTGAGGCGCTTAGAGCCCATGCTCTGCACCAAGAGAAGCCACCACACTGAGAAGCCCACACACCGCAACAAAGAGTAGCGCCTGGTCACCACAACTAGAGAAAGCCCGTGTGCAGCAACAAAGACCCAACACAGCCAAAAATAAATAAATAAGTAAATAAATAAATAAAAAATAAATCTTAAAAAAAAAACAAACCCCAAAAAACATGTTGTAGACACAGGTGTCCAGTAGGTGATGGCTTCTTCAGACCTGAAGAGACTTCCGCTGTTTAAAGATAAATCAGAGAGCGGTGCAAGCAAGGATTGTGCTGTATAGTTACTAAAAGATGTAAAATTTTTTGTCATTCATTCCATTAGCATTCTCTTCCCCTTTCCAGTGGAAGTTTTCCTAGTTGTTTGTTAAATAAAAGTTATGTTTGGGTGATGGGTTAGAGAAGTGGGAAAGTTTAGTAGAATGAAAGAAAGACTGAGGCTTTTGTGTCATGGTAAGATTAATATTTGAATAAAAATGATGTCTGTCTTTTATTGAGAATGTGCTGTATACCAGGCACTGTGCTTAAGCTGTTTCCATACAGTGAGCTTAATAGCTGGTCCCTGGCAGAGCCAAGTCTGGAAGCTGGTGTGTCCAACTCAGAACCTTGCTCATAAGCACTACCCTGCAAGGCCAGAGCCACTGAGGATGACTTGGAGGAATGCCTGAGATTTTTGAGAATTCCCCAATTTGCAAAGACTGCACAAATTTCTCCAATAAACTGCTATAAAAAGCCTGACTTCGCAGAAATTATTGTACGTACCTGGGCAAATAGTGAGTGATGAGCTGTGGTGAGAGGTATGTTCTAGGGTGTTAAGTTCATGTTTGCGGCTGAAGCAGGATTATAAATCCAAGCATGTTATGGCATTTTAGGACTATTGTTAAGTCTAGTCAAGGACATTTTGGATGTATTTTTAGTGGCCGTCGGTATCACCCAGGCTTTTCTGCTTCTGTCAGCTCCGGGTAGAGACTTGATGAGAGCAATAGGTCAGCCTGCCCTTTGTAGCTGGGACTCGGTTCCTATAAAATGTTTTTGAAAACATGTGTTTCTAATATGTCAAGATTGGTTTGGCCAAAAAGAAAATTGTAGCCTGATTTGTTTAAAGGAACAAAAATATCTACATGCCCAAGTTTGAATGCACAGAGCATGCTTTAGTTCTTAGTTGACTTTTATGCCTTTTAACACTTTGGCTTTTATTTCCCGTCGATGTGCTAGATAAAAAGTAAAATTACATGCAGAACATATATACTACCCATAAAAGTTTTATTTTTATTAGGTTTTTTCCTATGTATTAAATTACAGTATTATGAACTATTTTTAGTGTTAATGAGTAACCTCAGTAAATTACCAAGATGGCTATGTTGAGGGAAGTGTAAAAAACTTGGGAAACTTAAGATTGTTTTGAAATTCATAATGTTGGAATTACTTAAGTGAGCTTTTGTTCTCTAGACTTCTTAGGTTCCTTTGCCATTGATCCATGTCTGTGTGTGTTTGTGTGTGTCTTCGTATTTTTATTTATGAGGTTGGGCTATAATGTGAGCATGAAAGTTACTCTGCCTACTCTGTGAATAAATTGCCTTTATGTCTTATTTTACTGATAAATATTTACACATAATACCTTGTGATAGAACATGTTACATAGACAGTTTTAAACACAATGGGACTTTTAGTTCAGACCTTTAAAGCTAAGTGAAGATGAAACCATTTGGGGGAGGGGGTTTTCACATCCCTGGTTTTGCGGGGAGGTGGGAAGAGTGGAGGATTGCCTATTTCATAAAACTGTATGTGTTTTTAAACTATGAGCGTGGTGCTTTGCACAAGTCAAAACTGCCAAAGGGACAGATGTTGCCAATTTCAAACGTACAGGGGGAAGGCAAATATTGCTAAGCAACGGTGTACTTGAGAGAGCATTTTTAGGAGCAGAGCCAGGGGAGTTGTGTCTGGGAGCACTAGCTGCTGCTTATGATTCAGTACAAGGGAAGAGATTAAAAGTTCTTTCCTGTCAGGGCCGCCATTGCAGCTGCCAGCACAAAATACAGTGACCTAGTGGCACCGATTAGGGCTGGCAAGGGGATGTATGGAAACAGGAAAGCCTTTTTGCCATGTAGGAAGGCAGTAAGACATGTTCACGGAGGTAAGTGCCCCAGTGCACAGCTGCCCCACAGTAAGTACCAGTGAGTGCAAGCCTGAGGTTCAGGAAGGGAAGAGCGAGGCCTCCAAGGAAAACCTCTCTGTTCCCTTCCCTCTCTTTCTCCCCCTTTCTCTCTCCCGTCTGCTTCCCCTCCCCCACTTCCCTTCTTTCCTCTCTCTCTCCTTCCCTTCTTTTTCTTCTCTTTTGCCTCCTCTGTTAGGGGCTAACATCAAAGAAGAGAAGGATCGGAATAAACTCTGTAGTTGAGCGCTGCTGTATGCGTGACCTTACAAATAAGGTAAATAAGCTTTCCAGCCACAGGCATTCAGCCCCTCCCATATCCCCTCCCTTGGTGTACACTTGATAGGTAGCAGACAGGTGGTGTGGTGTGGCTTTTTTTCCTTTTGGCTGCCACTAGAGACTTGGAATACCTCTTGAGATTTGCATGGTTGTTGGTTTGGGTTACGGATTTTCCTTTTTCTGTCTCTTTCTAATGAAATAATGGAGTAAGAGCAGAGAAAGTATAACGTTATAGTTTTCTATCTATCGCACATCACAGCATATTTTTGGCAGTGCATTTTAAAGAAATTAAAAACATTTTAAAATAAGCAATTCCTTACCAGTCAGATATTTTGTCCCTCTTTCAAACTCTGGTCTTGAACTTCTGGATCTCTTGGCAAACATTGATTCGTTTGTCTTTCCAAAGTAAAGGTACAGGTCAAAGATATAGGCAGCGTAAAAGCTTAAATATGTGTGTATACACGTGTGTGTTCCCCCCTCCCCTTCTCTCTCTCTCCCCACTCCCTTTTGGCTTTTATTGCTTTGTTTTTGTTTTTCGGCAGACAAATGCAACTGAAGTTGGATATAAAAGATTGTGAATCTCCTACCCAAGTTTTAACGTATAAAATGTATTGATTTCTACTAGTCTAGGAATATTTAGAAGTAATCTTACTTCAGTGCAAGCAGGTGTAGTAGATAAATTTTAATGTTTAATGTTCCTGTAGCTTTATGGGTCTAATTAATTTATTCAGCATAGTGTGTGGTCACATAGCCTGTATCTGTCCGGGGTGTACATTTATGTGATGAAATGCTGATTAGAGAACATGACAGTCTTTCTATTTTTTCCCCCTCAAAAAATAGAATTTGTTTAAGGTTAAGCAGTAGTGACTCTTCCATTGGTGAGAGAGCTCAGAAATTGGGCAAAAGTAATGAGAAAGCAGGGAGAACCTTCAAGTTGTTACAGCACAAACTCTTAATTGATTGATTTAAATTTAGGTTATGCCTTTTGGCTTTTCAAAATAGGAACTGTGTCATAAAACGAGCTGGAGATCTGTTACCTTCAGACTTAGGAAGCAGTAGAGTTTCCCAGTGGTTTATGTTCCTCACAAGTTTTTGTTTTGGTATTAAAGACCGTGTTCTAGTTAAGTCCAGAAGAAGTTGGTTTATTTGTCCTACAAAAAGCTTTTGAGAAGATCTTACTAAGAAAATAACTTTTTGACATTGAGATGCTTCTTAAAAGTTTTGCTTAAAACAGAGAGAAGAACAGATTAAGACTTACCTGCTCAGGAGCCAGTCTAAAATTTTTCAGGTTCATTTAATGCTGCTTGGTAGAGAGCATTATCATGATGATATTAATAATACTGCCTATTTTTACAGAGGATTTGGCTGGCTGTATACCAATTAAAGAATTTGTTGAAAGGGTTTTGTTTAAATGGCCCATCCCCCAAACTGGCGGTATGATTATGATGATGTCAGGGGAAAAGTGAAGTAGGTTCCAGGATGCTTTTGCCCGGTGGGGCGTGGGCCAGGTGTGTGGAATAGTCAGGAGGGCCGCCGTCGGGTTGACGACAGCTGAGATGTAATTTACCTCTGCTGGATTGACCCTCCCATGCCTTACAGGCAGTTTTCAAGAGGAGTTGTGTTGTTCCTATTAGAATGACTATTTTTCATGTTCTCTCTTCTCTGGCACCTAGATTCTGCATTCTAGAAAGTGTAGAAGGAAAAGGAGAACACAGGAAGGGACAGTAAATGCAAGAGTATTGGGAGTTAGGACAAATATGGTTGCGTTATACTGTGCCTTAACACTCAGAAAGTTGGAGTCTGAGTCTTAAAACACTCAAAAGTTTAAGGACTCCGGATTGAAGTCAAAAGAGTACTTTTAAAACTTCATTGCATGTGTGTGTCAGTGTGAGGGGATGGGAGAGTCAGAAGGACTGAGAGAAGTGTATCAAGATGGAGAAAGATGGGCAGAGAGTCACTGACTGCTACGTGTTTTCAAAATGAGCATAAACCCGTTGTTTCCTACTGTAACTTTTAGAACTGAGGTCTGTGTAAGATGGGGTACAGTTGTGGTAGATATACTACGAATGCTTAATGCTTTTACATTCAGCAGGCATTAGAGCACATTTATTTTACAAGCAAAGGAAAATTTCTCCTAATGCAGGAAAAGGAAAAGATTATTAAACCTACTTGAGATTTGGTGGAATTAGTAAGCTTTCTTTTTTTCTTTAAAAAGAATCTGGTTTTTAATAAATTATAGAAGAGCAAAATAGTCTCTTAAATGTAGGTGCTCTTTGATATGATTAAATAAGTGATTTATAACCACCATAATGTTATATTAAATAATTATACTTTCTCAAATGATCTCTGGCACTTTTTCTAGACCCTGGCAAGTAACCTGTTTGTTACCCAATAAGACAGACAAAAAAAAAAAACAAGAAAGAAAAAAAGAAAAAGAAATTTACTTATTCAGAATTACGATATAAAGGGCAAGACCATCTTTATTTGCCTTCTCTCCTCTGTGTTTATTATAGTATCAATAATCCCCAGGGTAGTTGAAGCTCAGATTGTCTCCTCAGTGTGTATAGTGCCTCTAGCCTACCGCTTCAGTAATTTTCTTTCCTTTTTTCCCCCTGGGTTCTGTTTTTTGTTTTTAAAGATCGTGATGCCAGGAGACAGACAACCAACACCTAGCCCAGGGGGAGCTGTTGAGATTAGCACTGGAAGAAGCGCAGGATAAAAATCTTTATGTCCCTTCAGACAAAGTGTGGATTAAATGCCTTATTTTATTCTTATGACTTCAGTTTCTTTCAACCTCATCCAGAAACTGATGGAAGGGTTTTGGTCCCACCCAGGTGCCTCTGTAGTCTTTGCTTATGCCCAGCTATACCAAAAAAAAAAAAAAGTCCAGGCACCCTGTGAAACACAGAATTAGATGTGGTTCCCGAACATTGTTTGCCACAGATTTGATAGACACATACACTCAAAAGGAGCAGTAATACAGGTTTATGCACCTCTAAATCCTGTCATGGTTGACAAAGTAATTTAGTAGTGTTGTTTTAGACTCAGAACCATCACTTAATATGATTTGTGAGAGGGTACTTGTGGCGGTGGGGTGGGGGGGGGGAACAGAGCAGGATGGGAATGGAGTAAGCATGGTCACAGAACACCATCAAACTTCAGTTTCACACCCTCCCTGCAGTGATATAATTGAAAGACTGCTCATGCTTTGCAAATTAGGTACCTACTCAAAAATCAAAATTAAATTCCTCTTTAAAAAAAAAATCTAAAAGTTGTTTCACTGAGGAGAATTGGTTTTGGAAGTGGAGTTAGGTCATACAATTTGGACCATTTGAAAGAACTTGTCAGTTTATTATCACTGGAATGGAACCAGTGTCTAGACTTGTTCTTTGTGATGCCTTTTTCTTTTTTTCAAAGCAGTGCTTTTTAGCCAGTCTCACTAAATCATTCATGGTTGCTACGCCCACAATGGGCTTCGTGGGGTCTCATGTGATCTTCCATCAAAGGCGCAGTGTTTTCAAGTCTTAGACCATTGGGGATTTCTGATTCCTTATTACATGCTGAATGGTAATGGTTCACAGTCAAAAGTTAGAAAGTTGGTGAATAACTGAGATTAGACCTATTTACTGTCAAACAGTGATAAGTTTTCTACATTTTTTTTTCATCCAGGTACTTTGTTTTTAAGTCTGTTTAAACCTGTCTCAGGTGTACCCCGCCCCTTATAACTTTTACACCAAGAAGCTAGTTGACATATTGTCATAAAGAATATTTACTGAAAAAATTTCTGCATATAAAGCAGCAATATAAATAGTTTTTTTTAAAAAAATAAAAACTGTTTCATGTGACTGTAGAGCCTTACAGATATATTAAAATTAAACACTTGTGATCTCAGGAAATATAGTAGTAATACAATAAATGAAACCAGTGCTTTTATTACTCCCTTAATATTTATTTGTATATTTATATAAAGTAAGTGTTATAATTATATATGTGGGGAACAGCTACTCATGGTTCCTGTTTTCATTTATTTAAACTAGATCTTAAGAACTAGATCCTAGGTTTCCTGACTAAAAGATGCCCTCTTTTAATAGAGATCAAAACAGAATTTCCAGAATATTTTAAATAGTTCAGTTAATACAAATTATGAGCTTCTGTAAATTTTATATACTTTAGAAAAATAAATTCTTTATGACACTAAAGCAAATTGCTTCACTGGTAAAATCAAAGTGACTGGAAAGGAGCAATAAACTCTCTACTTACTCGTATTAATCTTTAAAGTACATGTAGTTCAAAATACTTCTTCCTGTAAGGATTTGTTAGTTTCAGTAATGATATTTAGGGTCTTTTTTTCTTTTCATTTTTTAGCCTGTTTTTGTTTTAGCTGGTGAAAGACAAGGAGATATCATAGTTCGTTTGTAGAGGAGGAGTTGACCTAAAGGTGAACTTTACAAAAATTTGTGGATGTTAGCTCTCATTTAATAAGTGAATTGGGGCACTAGCACATCTTCCAAGCTTCCAGCATTCTTTTTCTGTATGTATCCTGGAATATTTCTTGATCTCCAGTCTCAAGGAGATATACCCTTTCTTTACCCCACCCAAGCGTGCCAGTATACCCCTCCCCCAATGATCATAATCTGATGTTACTGTCACTTCAGAGACTGCTCTCTGAGAAACTCACGTCCCCAAATTGCACTTAGGCAACTACTCCTTGGGTGAAAAACATCTGATTAGGTTAGTGGTGGTGATAGAATTTCTTTCTTTTTTTTTTTTTAAGCTGAGGATTTCTGTATCTTGAAAAACAAAATAGCCTTGTGCTGTGAAGTTGCCTAGAGTTTTGCAAATTTGAGCAAACATACATTGCTTCCAATGTACAGGCAAAAAATGGAGAGTTCACTATAAAATATTCCATAATTACTTTTTGACTAGCTCATGTTTGTGAATTCTGTCAGAGATACCATGAGATGGCAAAACCAGATTTATTCATTTGACAAATATTACTTGCATGTCTGTGTTAGTCCAGAATTATGCTAAAGCCCTGGGAGATACTGGGATGAATAAAACCCAGTCCCTGCCTGTAGGAAACCAGTCCAGGGGAGACAGATGAGAACAGGATGGGTTACCATTTGGAGTTGAAGGTGGGTGCAGAGTCAGGGTGAGGGAAGACTTCCACGGAAGGGCAGCCAGTGTTTGTGACACCCGTGTTCTAGACTGCTGCCCCTTTTCTAGATCCTCCAATATTAGTAGAATTGCTTGGTCTTTCCACAGTAAATTTTTGTTGGACGATAGTTGTAGGTGACCTACAGATTCCTAATCTTGTCCTTTATTAATCTCTTTCCTCTTCTCTCTCAAACATTTACTTGGAGAACTATAGAGATTTCTGCAGTTAGCGTAACATTAATTGTGGTAGCTTCCACACCTGGCAGACCAGTTTGGGATTAAAAAGAGGCTTCCAGGGAACATGTGAGTAATTCTTTGCTACATATTGAAGCTTATCACCTTAAAAAAATACTGCCCCAAACCTTGCTGTTATTTGAAAATATTTGAGTAGAGATGGAGGGTGATTAATGTTTTGAAGGGAGAGTTTGACAGTTAAAATTGGTTTGCATTATGCTACTATTCATCTTTAGGAAAACTGTTAGGGATATCTTATTCTCTGTTTTCTGACCCATTATCCTTCCTGGCATGTTAACAATCTATAGCTTTCTTTCTTTTTTTTCCCCACTTCTCTCTTTTTGTAATATGTGTCCATAAATTTGTCCAGGGATTTAAAAAACTCTTACCTAAAATACCGGGCGTGGAAGTAGACATTAAGATAGTTGCCCAAAGGGCATGGCATTTCTGAAGAAGTAGTACTGCTAGAACGTTGTGCCTTTTCCAGCCCGAGAGTAGGCACACCCAAGTGGTCTGAGTGAGTTCTTGCAATAGGCCTAGCTATTTAGGTAATTTACTTCGTATTCACAGAATAAAATTACTTTTATGTCAGAACCTTGCTCAGGCAGGCCTTTGGTTTCCTCCTCTAATCTGTCTCTGGGAAATGCTGATTATGGCATCTTCGTGATAAATGCTGAGGCTTATTTGTGTGGCATTAGCTTTAATGTGCATCATCTTATTTCTTCCTCACAACACTCCTAGGAGGCTCATTTCAAGTACATCTGCCCAGTATTTAAGCATGACTGATTTAAAGAAAAAAAAGTGAGAGAGAGAGAACCCATCCCCACCCCAAATCATCCTTTCAAGGACTTTGTAGTAGTCTAGTTTGGGAAACAAGAGTGAACTAGCCAGCAAATACTGGGCTAGACACAAAGTCCTAGGTTTCCCGAGGAGCACCTCGCAGGAAGATTGACTGTAAATCTAGGAGCAGTTCAGTGTGCTGGGTGTTACATGGGGCAAGCCCAGAGCACCGAGGAGGAAGCTGTGGACAGATTCATATAGACGTGTGTTTGGGAGAAGGAAAGTTACGTAGAGGAAGGCTAATAGAGAGTAAACACAAATGTGGTGGAGACCTTTGGCTGTACTTTTGAGTAAAAATTTTAATCCCTAATTTTTAAAGTCTCACTCTAACTTTTGTGTTTTCATTTGTGAATACATATCTCATAATGCAGAATTTAAAAGGTAAAAAGATAAACAGTGAAAATCTTCCCATTACCCTAGCCCTCCAGCCATTTAGTTTTCTTTTCTAGAAGTAGTTGATGTTATAGATTTCTTGTGTGTTATTCCCAGTGGTATTTTATGCATAATAAGTAACTCGACGTGTATGTTCTCTTCCGATGTCACCTTTTCATTTATTCAAATGCAGGCAAATACTGCATCTGGTTTTTTCCCTCCCCCTTGACAGTATATCTTGGAGATTACCCAAATCGGTGCATGAAGAGTGCCTTCATTTCTCTGTCATGGCTGTGTAGTATTTCAATGTAAAGGGCATGTAACATAGTTTTCTTAGCCAGTTACCTCTAGATGGGAGTTTAGATTTTTTCCGGTACTTTGCTATTTGCAAACTAGGCTGAAGTGAATAACTTTGTGCATATATCTTTTTGTACATGTAGGAGCTGGTGCTAGAGGTCAGATTGCTAGGTCAGAGTATGAGAAAATAGAATTTGGTGGCTCTTGCCAAATTGCTATCTTCAGAGATTGTGCTGTTTTACCCCCCCACCAACGACGGTATTTGAGTGCCTGTTTCCGCACATCTATCTCATAGACACAGTGTTGTCACTCTTTCGTTTTTTGTTTTGCCAATCTGATATGTGAAAAATAGTTTCTAAGAGTAGTCTTAATGTTTTGAAGGAGAAAACAAGGCAAAACAATTTCCTTTTTGTCCCTGGTATGTTTATTTCTGTGTAGTTTGTTAATAAAGATGTTGGCTTACAATTTAAAGAAGGTACAGTATTTAGAAAGTCTCTAACACTCTAAAAATTGGAAATTTATTTTCATATTCTGAGTTTGGAGGCTGAAAACTGTACCAGCAAATGTTGATTGGTTGCCTCCATGTGACAGGCAGTGTGTGATTGGTGATTCAGCAAGGCATGGCCCCTGCAGTCATAGAACTGTCATCGAGGAGAAGCAGAGATGGTGGGACATGAGGTGCTTGGACAGGGAAAGTACAGACAGCCATGGGAGCACATGCACAGTTTTGGGAGTGAGGTAATCAAGAAATGTTTCCCAAAAGATGGTTTTTAATCTGCAGCTCAGAGTCTGAGTAGGAGTTACCCCGACAGAGGTGGGAGAGGGAGACGGGTTCCAGGCGGGGACAGAAAGAGTGTGGCTTATCTAGTTAGTTTGGGATAGGTGAGCAGCAAGTAGGTACTGTAGTCTGAACCATAGTCCAAAAGGTGACATATATTTGCAGAAAAATAGCACAAGCTTTTGTTTAATCTTTTAAAACATAAACTGATAGAGAACCTATTGGGGTTTCTTTAGAAGCTGTTACACCCGTGAAGACTGCCTTGATAATGTTGGCCCCGTGTATTTATTTCACATATCAGTGCCTCCTGATAGTTTTTAAAGTTTCACATTTGCCCTTCATACCCATCCTGTGAAGCGGTTCGGGTTGGTAATATTATCCCTTTGTTGCCATGAAGAGATGGTAGCAGAGAAGTGGACTCTCAGCCAGCAGTGCATGAACCAGTCCTCAGCAGAGCCAGCGCTAGCATCCAAGAGCTTTTGGCTTCCTTCGTCAGCACGCCGCCTTGTGCTCCCTGCAGTTCTGGTTAGTGATAACTAAGCCTTTTTGAGAACAGCATTGTTAAAAAAGTGCTGCTCTGTTGAAACTTGAGAGACTTAAAACACAGTATTGCCAGAGCCTCCTGGTCTCAGCGGTGAGGCATGTTTCTTCCGTCCGGCTCTTTTTAGCTTATTAAAACAAACTGTCATGCTTAGAAGATGTTTACTGACATATTTTATTTTGGTATCAGTGCATTTCCTTTGGGTTACACAATGTCGTTCCAAGGGGAGTGAGAAATCAGACCGAGGCCAGCACTGCTGCCTTTTCTGGTCTGAAGTACCCACAGTAGTAATAGGCACTTAAGTCTGAATACCAGCTTCTTCGCACAAACACAAGGAAGACGGCACTCTTTGAAAAATGGTTTGGTCATGCATACGACAACTGGGATCATATCCCCTCCTTAGATACTATATATTTGTCTCTTACCTGAAGTTGAGGTTTTTGGAAAAGTAGTGTAGCAATATCAGGAAGTCAGACTCAGTCACTTGAGATCGTTGTGTGACCTTAGGCATGTAACTGTAATTTCTTTAGAATTCAGTCTTCATTTTAAAAACTGGGGTTATACCACAAAAATTGATGTGAAAATGAAATGGGGCATTATACAGAGTTCCCTCAGATTTTTATTTCATTTTTCAGTGTTTGTAATAAGGGATGTATCAGCAGTTGATGAGTACCTTTAGTGCTGTAGCTTTTCCCCTGGTAAGCTAATGATGGTACATTTTATAGTAGATGGTATCAAATAGAGAAAATAATAGTATGAAAAGAGTTTAATGCAATATCAAGTACAATATGTATTCAATAAGTAGCTACTTTTTTTTTTTTTTTAATTGAATAGGATTATGGTTCCTGTGTTAAGGCCATACCCCATGGGGAAGTGAGGGCTCTGCTGGGAGGTCTGTCTATATATAGGACACCGGATATGTGAGGTAGCCGAGCTGGTCTCCTCTAGGAACCTAGATGTTGAGGATCGGAGACCACAGTGTGATTTGTGGTTGTGTGTCTAAAGTCAGTGTCTCCACCACTGAAGGTGAGCTAGACAGGGAAGGACCTGCAAACTAGAGCTTCTGCATTCATGCAATTAGCACAGATTGTTGCTGTTGCTGCTTTTTAATCATCTCTTGTTCTTTGAGGAAGTCTTACCTAAAGATCCCTTGGCTGTGCTTCAGAGAGACTGATTATTTACTCTTTGGCCACCGTGTTAAAGGGAGAGCCTGGCTTCTCTGAGTAGGGGTGGCATTACTCAGCTGGAGACCCTGTGGGGAAAGTGGATTTTAAGGAAGGGGATTAAGCCATAATGGTTTGTTGAACTACCCCTCCCTTTTTGGAAAGTCTCCTTCCAGTGGCAGACTTGGAGGTGCCAAGTTGTACTTTTTAAAACAAGTCAGTCTCTCCTTACGGATTTTTCTCTGCAAACACAGCTGAAATACCTACTGTACTCTGAGTCTCTAATTTGGGTCAGCGAAGAGTGGAGATATGAATCTCAGGATGGGCTCATCCTATACAGACTATCTTGTAACCTCCCCTCTTTTAAATAAAGCTCTAAAGCATACCTTGGTATACACAGAAGTATTCAGAGGTCAAAAGGGCATTAACTCTAACTCTCTAACTTACTCTTTTTTTTTTAAATTTATTTTATTTATTTATTGGCTGCATTGGGTCTTCGTTGCTACACACAGGCTTTCTCTAGTTGCTGCGAATGGGGGCTACTCTTCATTGTGGTGCGCGGGCTCCTCATTGTAGTGGCTTCTCTTGTTGTAGAGCTCGGGCTCTAGGTGCGTGGGCTTCAACAGTTGCGGCACTCGGGCTCAATAGTTGTGGTGCACGGGCTTAGTTGCTCCGCAGCATGTGGAATCTTCCCAAAGCAGGGCTTGAACCCATGTCCCCTGCATTGGCAGGCGCATTCTTAACTACTCCACCACCTAGGAAATCCTTAACTTACCCTTGAATGGCTCAGTGTAGATGTATGGGTGGAGGGTGGGGAGAGAAAAATAGAAAGCAAATTGTGGTAGAATGCCAACATTTGGGGAATCTGAGTGAAGGGTTTGTGGGAATTTCTTTTACCATTGTTATTTTCTGTAAGTATGAAATTCTCTCTAAAGAAAAAGTTGAAAATATCTTGAGCATCTTTCCATGCGAGCACATGTATTTACATTATTTTATGTATATATATATTCTGTGTGTAACATACTGCTGTATGGGTGCACTGTGGAGATCTTTAGCTAGACTCCTACTGTTGGGCATGTGATCATTTCCAGTTATTTGCCATTATAAATAGTGTTGCTTGGAGATCTTTAAATATGATAGATCCTCGTGTATTTGGAATGGAATTCTGGCACCCCCTTGAAAAACCCCCACTTATATAGTGGACCTGATATGAAAATTCACAGTACATTAACCAATTAATGCTTGAGCCTTAGACTTTAGTTAGAATTTTAAACAGGTTAAATGGTGACTGTTTAGCAGTATTTATCTTACCCTGTTACCAGTAAACAATAAGCTATGGAAAAAATTTCTTCAGTCCTGGTTCATCTCGTGTAATAAAATTTTAGGGAAAAAAAATGAATCTTTTAGTGACATGAAACATCTTGGCTGAGGGTTGACAGCCTGAGTAGTAATGAAGATCAACAAGTCTTTTAATGTCCTGCAGTTGTAGCTTCCTGACCCCATTCTCTTGGAAGCAGTGAGCAAATCTTTTTTGTCCTCGTTCCAACTGTGCTTCACGATTTCATTGATTGCTGGAATTTTTTTTATCAGTATTTTAAAAAATTGAAGTATGTTCATTTACAATGCTGGTTAATTCTGCTGTACAACAAAGTGATTCAGTTATACCTATATATACACTCTTTTTTTCATAGTCTTTTCCCTAATGGTTTATCGTTGGATATTGAATATTGTTCTGTGTGCTGTAACAGTGGGACCTTGTTGTTTATCCATTCTATATATAAAAGCTTACATCTGGTAGCCCCAGCCTCCCACTCCATCCCTCTCCCAGCTCCATCCCCATCCCCCTTGACTGCCAGATATTTTAATTGGATTCTCATTCTCATTCAAGCAGCACATAGGATGAAGGGACTGTTTAACCAAAGTCAGTAGTCATATGCTCTGTTCTGTTGATTCATTTTCAGCTCCTAATTGTTGTTCCTAATGACACATGTGAAAAATTAAAACCATAGGATATAATTACATCTTACCCTCAGGTCAAAACAGCATTCATCTGTTTCTGACATTTGTGCTATAATATTTGCTTCAGTTTTTAGGCATTCCTTAATAGTCTTGAAAAACAAAAAGTAGGTCCTGTTGTTGACATGGATAATGCCTGAGGGCCAGTCCGATAGGGCCAGCAGAGAAAGGGGGTACCCTTGATTCTTTGGTTATATCTCCTAACTTCTAGACCCTACCTCAAAAATAGCAAACTACAAACATTTCCATAAGATCATCTCCATGAAATTTACATGTTTTAAAACCGAACCTAGGCAGGTCAGGTTTTTGAATTTTGACGTGTCCGTTAGATTCAATTCCAGGACCGTGTGAATGCTGTATGTTCTTTCCCTTTTTCCTTAAACAGGAATGAGAGAAATGGTGGATTAATAAACCCTAGATGAGGAATGAGCAACCAATGCTGTATTAAATTACACTCAAATTAGAAACGCGAGCCCTAAAAAGAACCCTTTTCCATCTGTACACTCTGGCTGTGAGGCAAGCATTGGACCAACTGACCGGGAAGAGCAGTGCTTTCTGCACAGCAGGGGCAGTAACGGGAGGGGTGTGTGTTGTATAGGAGTTGCCCAGGGCACTTGGCTCATGAATGCCACAGAGCGAAAGTTGATACTCCATTAAAAACCATGAAGTCAGCAGATTTGTTCCATTATCTCTAGTTAAGGGAAAGTGATTGAAAAAAAATTTTTATTTTTACTTTTCCATTTTCTTTGCACTTAAAAATATAAAGACTGTAAAATGACATTTCCTAGACACTGGGGTTGTGGTAACTAGCAACAGCAGCTGTCATCTGTTTAGCTGGGGATAAGCAAGAGGAGCTTTCCTCCAAAACGCTAGGTAATCTCTCTCCCTAGGGTCTGTCTCTGGAGAAATATTTTGTGTGTGTTTGTATGTGTTTGTGCGTACGTGTGTGTGTGCACACGTGCATGTGTGCGTAGATAAGATGGAAATGCAGACTTCAAGGAAGGCTAGAGACATTCAACTTTAAAATGAATTTTTGGGGATATGTGTATAAAAACAGATGATTGAACTTGGTGTACCCCCAAAAAAATAATAAAAAATAAAATAAAATAAAATACATGGAAAAAAAATGAATTTTTGGCAGGTAAAATTTCTAATATTTTAGAATATTACCATAATATTAGCATGAAAATCTATCCTTGGTTGGTTGCTGGCCTCCTTCCTGTGGGCTCAGCAAGATGTTCAGAATGATCTCGAATGATCTCCATCTTTGTGTTCATGTAACTTGGCTCACTGGACAGATGTTGCTATGAAGCAGCCAGCTAACACCGGTTTTCTCTTTCTGCCTTTGTTGTATCTGTTATTCCCCTAGATTTACTAATGTACTAATTTTCTTTAATATGCACATTTTTCATTAGAAGCTTTTGACCTCAAGGTTATAATTCGTCTGTCATTGTCTCCAGCAGAAACCTTTCCTCCACAATTAGGTCAGATTAATCTCTTTGGTTTTGTTTCCATCCAGAATGTGAAGTTTTCCATATTTAGCTAGTAAAAGGTGGGCCCTGAGGTGATTCTACGTAGAAGAGTGTTGCTGTATTAATTAATGCCAGCATCTACTAATACCAGCACTCTAGTTGTTGGTTTTTTTTTTTTAATTTTTATTTATTTATTATTTTTTGGGGGGTACACCAAGTTCAATCAACTGTCTAGTTGTTTTTTGTTTGTGTACTAATCTTTTTCTTGCTTTTCCCTTTCAGCAGACCTACTCCAATGAAGCCCATTGTGTTGAGGAGATTCTGAAGGTGAGTTTATTGTTACTGTTTCTCGCTTGAAGAAATACTTAAGTAAGCAGACATATATTCATTTTCTTTGACTTTAATGAACAGTTGCCATTCTAAACTCCTTTAAACAGTTTCTCCTCTCATACCTCCCAAAGCAAAATAAACCAGAATAATAACAAAGGAAGTCTTAGGACATTTTTGAACTCTCTGACAGATTTTAACTGAAATCAAGTCTACCAACTGCAAGGCATTTGGACCAGAGTTTTATGACATTTCTCTCAAGCTTTTCTGGTTGTCCTTTAAAACCCAGGAGAATTGCTCACCTCCCAGAGAGGAGACTCCTTGTGTTGCTGCAACAGGAGGTACCAGAGGTTAAGTAGTGCTTGGTTTTCACCTCTTGGTGTTTTATAGGTGACATCTCATATGTTTGGCCTCATTTTCGATGAGACCATGAATTTTTAAAGGGATAAAGAGAAAAACAGTAGAAAGTAAATGGATATCTTCAGACCTACCTTGAAAGGGTTATTTTTTGCTCTTGCTGATTGAGACAATGCCAGGAACATTTGTGCTGCTTCTACAGATACATCATTGAATCCATTATCCATTTGTTCGATTTTCCTTGCACAAGGATGACAAATTCCTTCTAGAATTCAGTTCCAGGAAAAAAATAAGTTCTCTTCATGAACCGGCATGCTTTCTTTTTATCAGAGAAGAATTATATAAACTGTTATGTGTCCCATTTTGGCTTTAATTTCCAGGAAATCTAGAGCTAAATTTAATGCTCAGATACACTAATTGTAATAACTGAGAGTTTTGTTTGTTTATTTCTCATTCCTCCTCTATGGCTTTTAATTTTCTTTCATGTCACTTTTAATGATAGTCTTTATCTTTTACTATAAGGTTTCTGATTTTTTTTGGGGGGGGAGGGGGAAAGTAGGAGAGAGATGACACATTTACCTATTAATTTTTATCCCTACTACACACTTTTTTCCTCAAAATACATGCTTGCCCAATTTTTTCCTTTAAGTTTCCATTGCAAAGTATTAAGTGAGGTGGTGCTGAAACCAGTAATAAAGTATATTGGTTACCTTTTCATTTGTGCAATTTTTGACAAAAGTGGTATCTAGCCAGATGTTTGGAAAACAGTTCCATTATTTTGGTTTTACTGTCTTTGGTCCCCTACTTTTGTAGTTAGAATTTTCTAAGAAAGAAATACCTCTAAGGAAACATACTATGTACTGCTGAAAATGAGAAATCTTTGCCAACCAGCAAGTAAGTTAACAATAAGTTATCTTGATCAAGTTTTTGTTTTATCCTCTCCTTTTGGTATTTCTGAAATTCTTTGGTAAGATGCGTCATAAAAATGACTGCTGCAAATGACTTAGTTATAAAATAATTTACTTATTTCCTAAGTAAACGCAGCAATATATATTGGTTGTCTCCTGCACGTGTCAAATGCTTCTCTTATGTTTTGATGTGTGTTAATATACGGCTTGTCGAGTCCTCTATGTAAGGTGGTGGTATTAGAGCATCAGGCAGGCGTTTTTAATTTAATGAACTCATCTGTCCTCCCTCCCCTCTCAGCCAACATCACTTTCATGAGTTCTTGCTTACCTGGAAATGCTTGAAAGTAGATGGTTCATGCGAGCCACAGGTGAGTGTGTTCATTTGGAAATCATAAACAGAGCAAGTAGATCGCAGGATGTCCTGGCCTGAAGAGGGGCGTGGGCCTCTGCCTTGTGGAGACTTAGAGTCTGTCCCCTTCTCTCCTCCCCTGCTGGGGCCTCCGTTAAGTCGCGTGTACTCCCTGGACTTCAGGTTCCTCACGGGTAAGATGAAGGCCCTGGGCAGGTATATAGTAGGTGACTCTAGGGTCCGATCTCACTCTCTGATGCTGCTCCAGATGCTTCCCTCTGCCTCGTGGTTCCTGTTCTTATCTCCTACCAGTAATTTATGAAGATTGCCAGAAATTCTAACACAGATCTTTCTGATGGGCGATAGAAACAGTAAATAGTTCCCTAGTGGAGAGAATCAACCATAGACGATATCGTCTGGTTCTCTGGTGGAAATATTAAGAGTGGCAATGTTTTACTGAAGGGCCCGCAGTGGCCTGTGACTCGTGCAGACTGGCAGGGTAAGACGGTAGCAGGTAGATATACCAGCTACCAGGAACTGGTCATGCACAAGGGTCTAGATGGGGACGGTGCCCTCAGTGGGTGTATGGAAACAGCTCAGGTTTTCTACAGCCTGGACAGCCTTTTGGGGACGTTAATGCAGTGCTTGTAGACATTGTACCAGTGTCACTGGAATGTTGCACTGAGATAATGAGTGGTAGCACCATTATTTGTTCATTCCTTCATTTATTCGACAAATATCTGTGAAGGTGCACATACTTTTCTAGCCACTGATATGCCATGTGAATGAGTCCTTACTCTTGTGGAGATCTTAGTGGGGAAGATAAAGATATAATAAAATGTCAAATGTTGATACGTGCCGTGAGTCATATAGTAGGCAAATGAACGGAGGAAAAGGCAGAGGAAAGAGTGCTGAAGCCTTGACGTGGAAACAGGTTGGTGTATTAGAGGAACAGCGAGAACTGGACGGTGTGTCTAGAGCCACGTGAGCAGGGTGGGAAGTGGGGAGGAGGTAGCAGCGGTGGCACCTGGAGGGCCAGGAGTGAAGCAGGTGCTGGGTGATTTACCCCCATTCATGTGATAAGTCAGTGTTAAAGCAGGGAGCGGATTCACGCCCTGTGATTCTGGGCAGCCTCCTCTCCTTATGGCCCCAATTCTCCTAAGGCCCAACTTCCTCTAGTAAGCTAAGCATTTAGGGAAGTATATAAATTCTTTCACACTACCAGCAAACCACTTAGAGCCTGAAAGAGTTTATGCACTTTCCAACTGCCTAATTTAATAGCCGGGGCAGCCTTAGGCATTGAGAGTACAATGGATGTTTCCTGGGAATCACTGGTGACTAAAAATCATAGACACCATTGGGATTTTAAAGACATTCGTGGAAGAAAGAAGGATGATACTTTCAAACATCTCAATTATTACAAGTTTTTCCATTGTAACGTTCTCGTGGTCCCATACTTTAGAGTACAGTCAAATACATAAAACAGCAGGAAACTCTTTGGTGCAGTATTAAGATTCTTTAAAAACTAAGCTTATAATTTAGTAAGTGCTTTCTCTGACCATGTATTCTAGCACTTTATACTTTGAAAAATAAGTGGTCTTCGTCCACCTCTTCCTGAGAACTGAGGCTCAGAGAGCTCAAACGTCTCAGGCTGACCTGACCAGCAGGGTCACTGCTAAGATCCAGTCTGGGTCTCTGGCTCCACAGCTGCTACTCTTTCATTATATTTTAGTATAGAATTCCTCTTTGGTACCGAACAAAAGATGGTTAAAGTAAGTAAGGGCATAATATCACCTTTAACAAAAATGACTCAAGCAAGCTTCGGTTACTTTCCTTGTCACTGTGCCAGCTCATTTATGTGCGTTCTAGGGTTTTGCAACCTGGAGGGCGGCTGCAGAGGTGAGCGGGGAAGATGTGCGCAGAGGTGGAGAATGGGGATACTTGCCCCAGCTCCATCTCCAGTTGTTGCAAGGATCAGATGGCATTTCTGTAGTGGTGGAGAGGTCGGTCAGCACTTGGAAAAAAGCACAGTGTGTTGTACATGTTGCACAGCATGATGTGGGGGCTCCGGTGTGCTGGTGGAGAGTTGCCTGTCAGTCTTTAAGCCTGGCAGGTCTGATACACATTGGGGTGGACATCTTTTAGTCTCGAATGCAAAGGGGCCATTCCATGTGTTCTCAGCCATCGGCTTCCTGGGGGACTGATGCTGTCCTTTTAGACCTCGTTTTTCTCAGCTGTAAAAGTAAGGAGCTGGAGTTAATCTCCAGTGACCTTTTAGCTCTCAAAGTGCGTGCGTGCACACATTTACGATTAGACACCTTTAATCCGACATTTTGTTTTCCACTTGTTTTTTTAGCAAGTGAACATGCTTAGAAAAGAAGAACTCATGTCAAGATAAATATATTAATTTGTGAGATATAGAAATCTTGCTTCCATGAAGACAGTGAATAGAAATGAAACTTCTGTGTTAATGAAAAGGGATGGTCACTTTTTAAGGCCTTCTCCACAAAAGTTCTTACCTACTAATAGTGTGTATCAGGGAAGGGTCAAATCCATTAGAACTCTCCCAAGTGGAACCAGTGACCTGAATTACTTGTTTGCTTAAGTCAAACAGGAAAGTTCTTCTTCCTTTGAACTTAAATAATTCCAGGAAATGCAATAAAGAAGCTGAGGGAGAAAGAAAGCATTGAGACAGGACTGAGTTTTCATAGTTACATAAGCTCTGGTAATACCTACTACTGTTTTTAAGCTTCATGCTGTTCAGAGTGTTAAGACCGTTCATGTTCTATGCTCTTGTTTTTCTTCTTCGAACTGATTTCTTTTCAGTTTTGTTTGTTGGAGAGCTTCAGCTTTTGAACATAGCCCACCAAATAAGAGTTTTTTTTAAAAAAAGTAAATGAAATAACTTTTAAGATTTCACTTTTCATTTACCATCGCTCCACTCTACATTCAGTTTAAAAAATTAACTTAAGTAGCAATAAATGTTCTATTTATAATTTACTTTTTCTTCCCATTCCACATCTCTTTCCAGGAAATGACCCATTCATGGCCTCCTCCTTTGACAGCAATACACACGCCTAGTACAGCTGAGCCCTCCAAATTTCCTTTCCCCACAAAGGTAATTCCTTACAAGTCTAGCAGGCACTGCATCCACACCAGTGACAAGTCTGAAGTATCGCTGTGTGCCAGATTAATCAAGTATTATTTGTTGAACTCTTTGGAGATTAGGTGAATATTGCAATTAATTTAGCTACTGAAGTGTTTCCTAATGCCTTCAAATGCTTCATTCTCCAGTTATGTCAGTAAGAATATCTTACATTTGTATAGGGTTTTGTAGCTTATGAAAGTATGCAGGACTTTGCAGTAAATTCTTTCATTTTTGAGGATCTTTACCTTAGAAGAGGGGCAACGGAGATACAGGGGAATTAAGTGAGGCAGAGTGTCTACTTCCAAGTTCAGAATTTAGATACATACAGATACACATTTACACTTGTCATACCTCCTACATTTGCTTAAAGTTTAATGCGACCAGCTACATTCATGATGGTTGTAATAGCAAGGTAAACTGCTAACTTGCACATTTCTGTTAAAGTATTTGTGAACAATATATTAAAAACACTGACCCCCGCCCCCGTACTTCTGGATAACACTTCAGAATATAGAAATATCACCTTCAGATCTGTGTTCAGTCCAACCTGATATACATGCATATTGATAATATATTATTGCTGTTCCTCTCTGTGATGTCATTGAGGTTTTATCTACCCAAACCAGAATTTACCATGTTAGGTACTTTACATATTTTCTAATAAAGTTTTTTCCCCCCCAAAAACATAATTCATTGTTATTGATTTTTAAGGTAAAATATTGTACTTTGTGTTAAAAATCCTTGACACTAAAGGAAGAATAAACTTTAGGAAACAACAGAAGCAATAAAACCTATTTTATATAAAATTAGATTTATCAGTATTTATTAGATTTAACAGCGATGCAACCTTGGATTTATAAACCTTAATATTTTATTAACTAGAGGTTTTTATTTTTCTTTTCTAGGATTCTCAGCATATCAGTTCTGCAACCCTAAACCAAAGTAAGTAAATATGTAGAACTGATTATTGCATTGGAGAACAGAGCATGGTTTTTACTCTTTTAATATAGAAAACATAAATGAAAAACGCTCCAGAAGAGATGAAGTTTTCCTGTGGTTAAAGAATAGGAAGGAAGGGCAAACATAAAGCTGTTCTTTAGGTAAAGTTCCAGATTATTGCAAAGAGTTAATGAAGATGTCTTAGTAAGGTACCTAACACATATAAATTGATATCACCTGACATATGATAAATACCTTGAGTGACTCTAAAAGCATTATGACCCAGGAATTGTGTATAAGAATAGATTGGGGTATTTTGTGTGTTTATTTTAAACGAAAGAAAGTTTTATAAGGAAGAGAACGCACAGCTTGTCTAGACCTTCTATATGTATTTGCCACGTACTTCTTTTTTGGTTCCTTTTAATGGATTGTAAATACTTGATAATTCAGGGGGAAACAGAAGAAAGCCAACTGAACCCAGACTTTCTGTTCATCAGTAACCTCTCGGTTCACTAAATTATTTATGTCCCAGCTACATGCAAGGCATTTCAAGCCTTACAAAAATGACTGGTGTATTTGCAGTCATTTCGTTCATCAACATATGGTGAGTGCCCAGGTTGTGCAGTGTTAGTCTTCAAGGGTAGGGAGACCGAAGTAGGGTGAGTGGGGGGGATGTCGGGAGCAGGTTGCTCATGGCTCTTCCATAGAGGTGACTCTTCTTTATATTTTTCCCTTGATTATCCTGTTGTTTAAATTGCAAGGATATGAGGAGAGTAAAAAAGATGAGAAAAACAAGAAATGCAATATCCTTCCTCGGGATAGGTACACTATATATAGCCTGAGAGTCAAATCTGTTGTATAGCTATTTTTTGTAAAGGAGGTTTTATTAGGACACAGTTATGCTCATTCATCTAACATTATGCCACAAGGTATATAGCATGCAAAGTCTAAAATATTTACTATCAGACATTTACAGAAAAAGTTGCCCCTGTTGATGGAAATGTAAATTGGTACAGCCACTATGGGAAACAGTATGGAGGTTCCTTAAAAAACTAAAAATAGAACTACCATATGATCCAGTAATCCCACTACTGGGCATATACCCTGAAAAAACCATAATTCGAAAAGATACTTGTAGCACAATGTTCATTGCAGCACTGTTTACAATAGCCAGGACATGGAAGTAACCTAAATGCCCATCAACAGATGAATGGATAAAGAAGATGTGGCACATATATACAATGGAATATTACTCAGCCATAAAAAAGGAATGAAATTGAGTTATTTGCAGTGAGGTAGGTGGACCTAGAGTCTGTCATACAGAGTGAAGTAAGCCAGAAAGAGAAAAACAAATACCGTATGCTAACTCATGTATATGAAATCTAAAAAAAATGGTACTGATGAACCCAGTGACAGGGCAAGAATAAAGACGCAGATGTAGAGAACGGACTTGAGGACAGGGGTGGGAGGGGTGGAGTTGGCACGAAGTGAGAGAGTAGCACTGACTTGTATACACTACCAAATGTAAAATAGATAGCTAGTGGGAAGCTGCTGCATAACACAGGGAGATCAACTTGATGATGGGTGATGACTTATAGCGGTGGGATAGGGAGTATGGGAGGGAGGCTCAAGAGGGAGGGGATATGGGGCTATATGTGTAAATACAGCTGATTCACTTTGTTGTACAGCAGAAACTGGCACAACAGTGTAAAGCAATTATACTCCAATAAAGATCTAGAAAAAAAAAAAGTTTGCTGCCCCTGCTCTAGAAGTACTAAATAAGACTTTGCAAATAACGCCTAACTGAATTTCCCCCAGGGACTTCCTTGGAGGTCCCGCGCTTCCACCGCAGGGATTATGGGTTCGATCCCTGGTTGGGAACAAAGATCCCATTATGCCACATGGTGTGGCCAAAAAATAATAATAAAAGTAAATAAATAAATTTCCCTCAGATGCAAAGAAATAAACCTGATCATCTTGCACAGTATTGGGGAGATTGGGAAATCTTTTTTTCTCAGCATCTTGGCAGCCTGTCCAAAGATAGGTAACGGGTGAAGTGCCACAGGTCTGCACGTGGGTCGCCAGCTCAACTGTGGGCAGGATTGCCGCGTGTCCTTTACCTCTGGCTTCTCCCCTACCCCTGCGTTTGCTAGGGCTGCCAGTCCTGCAGATTATATGCCTTCCACTGAATTCCTCACGGCTTTCATGACTGCTCCCTCCTGATATAGAAAGACCCTGTAATCCTTTAAACTGTCTGATTTCTCCTTTTAGCAAAATATAGTTGAACACAGACTGATAAGCACTTTCTTTGCCAGGGCTGGTGGCCCCCCAGTCCTGTGAAATAGTGTAGGCTGATTCCTCGTTGCTCTGATGAGAAGTTTTCAGATCCTGTCAGGTCTCCTGTAGATCTTGGCTCAGCAGATGCTTACCTTGGGATCTTTTATGCTGCTGCTGGAAACCCTTTTCACCTCTGTGAGATTGTGGCCTTTGGGGGGCCTAGTTGGCCCCTGGAGGGGTCTGGTTGTGTGTTGGATGAAGAGGGAATGGAGTGTGTGCAGACATAGCTTTCAGAAAAGTGGAGTGTGACATGTATTTTTCAGAGTATGCCCAGCAAGACAACTCAGATCTCTTGAAAAATTATCTTATGGTTTTGGAGTCTGTAGAGAGGGGTTTTACCTGTACGTCCAAGTATTTATATCCACATGTGCAGAAAACACGGCTTAGCAGAGCCTCGTGGAACTTAGCGCCAGGTCAAGATGACTGTGTGGGAGTACATGTGCGTGGACTTCAGCCCCGCTGATTTGGGGTGCCAGCCCTAGCTCGCTAGCCAGAAGGGCAAGCAGTTTACAAATACCGTATGAGAGCTGCTGCCACCATGAGGATAAAGCGTTTAATTGCAGATATTCAGGGGTCTCCACACGACATTTGTGGCTCCTTTCCTCACGCCTGTCTGAAAGGCACCCATCATGTCCATCCCGCTTCTGCTTCAGGTCCATGTTATCTCAGGCCTAGACAAACACAGCTGAGCTGGTCTGCTGCCTCCACACGTAACATTTCCTGTTCCTTTTTAGGTGACATCCGGTAGCACCAGCAAGTTAATCTTTCTGAGGAATTGCTGTGTTGTGCTTCGGTGGTGTCTCGTTGCCTGACCGCTGAAGTTTTAACATCCCATTGTGGCACGTGGAGCCCTCTAAAATCTGGCTCCCCGCCCCGTACCCCATGCTGCCCACTGCACACCCTGCAGCCCAGCCTTCTCCTGTCCTGATCTGCACCATTTCAGCTTCTCCCATGTTCATGCCTTCGCTCACACGGTCTCTTCTGCCTGAAGGCCTTCCCCACCCTCATCTCCCTCTGGTCAGCGGTCATTCTGTCAAAATCTCACCCATCCTTTGTGACACGATTAATTTAGCTTCCTTTCTGATTTGCCTTCTTTCGTCAGGACCAATAGAGTGGCTCGTCCCTAGATTCCCGGGAGAGTTCACTTGGATGATTGACTGATGCGCTCATCTGGCACTGCCTGGGGCTGTAGAGACCTGTGCCTGTTTGCTGTCCCTCGGTCAGCTGTACGCTCATCAAGGACAGGGTCAAGGGCCTCGAACGTCTTGGTGTCTGATAGGCAGTTTGTAAACAGCAGTTGGATAAATGAATGGGGGCTGTCGAATAATGGGGGGACAGGTGGGAGCACAGGGGGCCAAGGACAGAGGCGGCAAGAGAGAGTGCTAGCAAACCTGGTAGATACGAGACATCAGGCCAGGTGGGGGTGACGGCAGCCCCGTCATGGTGCTTCCACACGGGAGCCCCCGCCAGATGCCCGCGAGCAGAGTCGCCCACCCGTGGCGGAGTGGTCAGCCTGCCGGGCGGCGCTTTCCAAGTGTGTTCCCTCTGCTAAGGGCTTTCCAGTGCTGAACAAGCCCCCTCTCTAGACGTAACATAAATGTTATTTTATAAGCAGTGTATAGCACTCTGGTTGACATAATTTAAGTATACTAAGTGTTTCGGTGAAAGGGGGCAGCCGCAAAAAAAGACAGCATTTATAAGTAAAGATCTCGTAATTTGTCATTGTGCGCCTCTGATCATTTTTCCCTCCCTCGCAGAACAATATGATACAGCTTCAAAAACCCACAGTAATTCTCAGCAGGGAACATCGTAAGTAAAATACTTTTGTTTATTAAAAGTTTATAATACAGCATTGTAATTTCCCATGTAAATCTGTTGCTTAGATTGTTTTCCCCCCTTGCTTTCAAGTAATGACTCATAAAACACTGCTGCATTGTGAAGGGAAGAAATGACCAACATTTCTATTTGGATTAAGTTCTCCTGTTGAAGGTTTAGGCACCTTAAGGGTTTGCTAAGGGGTTTTCTCAAAAAGAAAGGCATTTGAGCCATTATTTACGTATTAAGTGTGGAAAATAGAAGGTTTTAGCTTTATACATTTCCGTCTTTAGCTTTTGGAAACAAATTTTGGGGGATGTGCACAGTTTCAGACTTTCTGCCACTTTTTTGGCCTAGTTTTAACTAATAAAGAATGTCTTATTGCCCAGCTGTTCTTCATTAAGGCCAAGTAAGTCCAGATACATTTTGGGTTTTTGGAACAGTTGAAACTACGTAGTAAAGATTTTTAAACCAGCGTTTTGACCCAATTTGTCATTTCTTGGTGGTGATGAACTAATATTTCTTTCTTTTCATGACTAGCAGTGAGTGGTTCACTTAGTTCTGGGACTAAGTGAGGAGGCCTTTCTCCCTCAGTATTTGGTCAGTTACCAACATGGAGTTGCTAGTCTCTGAGGATTCAGGTTCAAGCTCCAGCTTTCTTCTATTTTTGAGGCATAGTAATTGTTCCATGTATTTTGGGAGGGGGTGTTGCTGCGGACTGAGTAAAACTGTATAGTTGAGGCAAAAAGGTTCTTTTATCTCTTCACCGTGACTGAATATGGAACTGGGTTAAATCACTGTTCCTTAGTGCTAGGTCCTTGATGCAATTGTTTTCACTTCTCCACAGCAAAGATAAATTTATTGGGAGTTCCCTGGTGGTCCAGTGGTTAGGACTCCACGCTTTCACTGTGAAGGGCGTGGGTTCGATCCCTGGTTGGGGAACTAAGATTCTGCAAGCTGTGCTGCATGGCCCCAAAAAAACAATTTTTTTTTAAAGATAAATTTATTATAGTTTGAAGGGTGGACTTGTGTGTGTGTAATAAAACGTTTCATTTGTGGTTCTGGCTGATGGTGAATTTTTGCTTATTTGTGTCCTTTACTAGAAAAAAAACTAACCCTATGTTATTCTTTCCCTTTTTCTTTTTTTGCCTTTTCTTCCCCCCTTTTTTAAAATAATTTTATTTATTTATTTTTTTATTTTATTGACTGTGTTGGGTCTTTGTTGCTGTGCGCAGGCTTTCTTTAGTTGCGGTGAGTGGGGGCTACTCTTCGTTGTGGTGCACGGGCTCTTCATTGCCGTGGCTTCTCTTGTTGTGGAACACGGGCTCTAGGCGCGTGGGCTTCAGTAGTTGCAGCACACGGGCTCAATAGTTGTGGCTCATGGGCTCTAAAGAACAGGCTCAATAGTTTTGGCGCACGGGCTTAGTTGCTCTGCAGCATGTGGGATCTTCCTGGAGCAGGGATCGAACCCGTGTCCCCTGCATTGGCAGGCGGATTCTTAACCACTGCGCCACCTAGAAAGCCCCTCCCCCTTTCTTTTTGTTTAAGAAAACAAAATTTACTCCTGAGTTCTGAATTTCTGAAAGTCTAGAATCACCAGCTTAGATTACATTTAGAGGAGGAGGTGGTTGGTTAAGCCAGTTGATGGCTGGTGGAGAATAGACAGGACAGCTCCAAGGGCCACACTTATAATAATTGCGTGGATGTTCTGTGGGTTCCCTGAGGTTTTACATCTTGTGCTCTTTGTAATGGTTGGTGGTAAGACCATTTAGACCAGGGGTCCCCAACACCCGGGCCTCAGACTGGCACCGGTCCGAGGCCTGTTAGGAACCGGGCCGCACAGCAGGAGGTGAGCAGTGGGCGAACAAATGAAGCTTCATCTGCTGCTCCCCATCGCTTGCATTACCGCTTGAACCACCCCGCCACCGCCACCCCATCCGCACCCCCTCCCCCATCCATGGAAAAATTGTCTTACACGAAACCAGTGCCTGGTGCCAAAAAGGTTGGGGACTGCTGGTTTAGACCATAAGAGGTCCCAGCTGATTGTCTTTGGCGGGAGCAGCGAGGAAAGGGAAGCTGAAGAGTTTGCATCCCACTTGGCAATAAGAACAGAAAGGAGGCGCTCCCAGAGGAGCAGAGTGGGTGGAGGCAGTGGCACCAAAGGAAGGAAGTGGCTGTGTCCCTGGGCCAGTGTGTAGAGGAAGAAAGGCAGTTGGGTCTGATCTAGGCCTGAGTAGGGCAAAGCTACACCCTTCCACACCAATTTTCATCAGCTTTCAGACTTGGGGTAGTTGGTGGGGACTCGGACTATTTTCCATGATAATTTTGCTACTCAGAGAAATGGGTTGTTCTCCTGATTGAGTTAAATCACTGAAATCAGAGGTTTATAACAGATATGCTCGTACATTGTGATTTACCATATATAAAATCGCCTAGAGGGAATTCCCTGCCGGTCCAGTGGTTAGGACTCCATGCTTTCACTGCTGGGGCCCAGGTGCGATCCCTGGTTGTAGAACTGAGATCCCGCATGCTGCGCAGTGCAACCAAATTTAAAAAAAAAAATTTTTTTTAATTACCTAGAAAAGAATATTTGTTTGGTCCTAATAAACTTGGAGAAGGGATGAAAGTAGGGCCTAGTGCAGGTGAAGAGGAGAAGAGTGATACAAAAGAGAAAGTAATACTGAGGCTGGGTGGATACTGAGGGTTGTGTGGGGCGGGATTGACGGTATTGATAAGTGCAGACATGAAATGTACCTGTGGGAAAAAAAGAAATCACTTTTATGGAGACTGGTTGAAAGCAGTGTCCCAATTAATCTGTAAGAGTGCAATCGTTGTTTCAGAGTTAGCGTGACAAATCTCTCAGTGTTCGCAGGTTAATTTGATCTAGTGTCAGCGTGAGGGTTCTTTGACAAGCAGTTAAACTGTTTGAATGGCACATAGAGTGGCAGGGTGATCGTCTAATGCACTTTGAATGTCAGGAAAGAAAATGTTAATTACAGGGTCATTTGTACTTTGGTTTTAAAAAAATCAATCTAGGTCTTAATGCTTTTTCTTTCAGTTACTAGTACTTGGGCCTCCTTTCAGAAGCAGAGTAGTACATGTAAAAGGGAAAAAGAGGGGCCTGGCGCTGGAGAGTAAACTGTGGAGAGTCTGTGTTAACTCTTAGATCTGTCCAGACTTGGGGGCAGGCGGGTGGGTGTTAGCCCGGTGGTAGAAGGATGTAGGTGTGAAAGAAATGTGCTGCATCCGTTACTTTTAGTCTCTGTAGTTGAAGCTCTAGGTACTTATCAAATGATGAGTTCTTTCTGCCAAGCACCTCAGGGGAGTGATTAGCTAGGAATCCAGTGCTATTTGCCCCAAAGTTTAGGGAAGGGGATGTTGATTTTAGGGCTCCTAGCTTTGGAATCCTCTTCCACGACTTAGGTCTGTGGCGTTCTCGGGGCAAAATACAAAGTATTTCCTTTTTCTGTGTAGCTGTTATGTCCTTCACGTGTTTTGGATAGTTCCCTTTCTGTACAGTCGGACACAGTTTCCTAGCGTCAGTGCTTTTGCCAACCTCTCAAAAGGGATAATGTGTTAATGTTTTAGAAACTGTAGAGCAGTTGGCATGCGTTATTGTGGCTAACTTCCTTCTCCCTCCCACCCTCACCTACCCCCAAATTGCCATCCTTGCTAGATGGTGCCCTCCTTTATGTTTCTTATTTTTGCTTCAGAAATCGTCAGTACCTATGTAGACTGAAAGACAGAAATTAACAATTATAGTGATTTTAAATTTTTATTACTTACTTGGAAAGTTTCTTTTGAAATAGGGAAAGTGTTTGGATGTGAAGATTGGGATTGTCCTGGAAGTTGGCTGAGAAGGAATGGTGCAAAGTTAATAAAGCCTGGGAAAAGTCTGATACTTTTTTACATGAGGCTGAGTTTTCAACTTTTACTCAAAGCATTATTGGTTTTTAAATATCTTGCTAAAGAACTAAGGAAGACCCATTCTATCAGTTTACTGCGAAATAATGTCATCACATCAGGACACGTGTCGGCTAAAATGTCCGAGAATGAAGTCTGAAGAAATGGCTTGTGTCAGTTCATTTAAATCATATTTGACCTAAGGAGAAAAATGTTTTACTTTTCTAAAATGTTATACTTCTCTCTGTCTTGTTTTTTAAAGTTGTTCTGGATGCATACTAGTATATATAGAATGGATAAATAACAAGGCCCTACTGTGTAACACAGGAACCTATAGTCAATATCCTGTGATTAAACCATAATGGAAAAGAATATAAAAAAGAATGTGTGTATGTGTATGTATATATATACACACATTATATAACCTATAAATACATGTAACCGAATCATTTTGCTCTACAGCAGAAATTAACACAACATTATAAATTAACTATACTTCAGTTTAAAAAAAAGGTTGTGCTATATGAAGATGTCTTCCTTGGGATCTTTCTTTATTTCAATTGACAGCTCTAACTTAAAGTGCTATTTGCTGATAAATGTATGGATGAAGTAGCAGAGTTCACCCTGATGAGCAAAACTTATAAATTATTTGTCCTTGAGATTATACCCCTATCCCTTATTCACAGTTCTTCAGCTCTTCCGAAAACAAGGAACAAACATTTGTGCTGGTCAGTGATACATTTGTAGGTCTACATTAAAACTTCAGCTTCTCAGAATGTAAGTCAAGATCTTGTTGTTAATAATAATTCTCAGTTCTCAAATACCTGGCGTTGCTGGAAAAAGATGCACTTTATTTTCACTCCCAACTTAGCAAGTGATTGTGAATCTAAAGTTACTGGTATTCATAATTATTTTAGTAACCTAGATATAGAAGGAAATGTTCTGTTTGTTTTCGAGAGAAAAAGTAGAGGTGTAAAATAAAAGACAATAAGGAATATAGCTTTTTTTGCATTTTTTTTGTTTTTAAATAGTTACTATTAGCCATGCTGTGGAGAAATGAGAATTTGTAATATTGGATTTTGAAGAATTTTCATGCTTAGGTGAAAGCAAACAAATGGTCATTCGGGGCAATGTTTGAAAAATCTGCTTATTTCAGAATTATAGTTACTAGGACACATTAAGTCAATACTGAGAAAATGCTGAAACTCCCAAGTACAGAATCACCTCCTTTCATGGTAGAATTGTAGTCTTTTGAAATAGTCACTTTAGGATCTCTTGCAGGACAATATTTAACTTATTGTATACAAATTTATGCTAGAAAGTTGCATAATATTGAAGGGGTAGTCTGGTGAGGCTATGAAATGAAGCATATTTTAAATAATTATAAAAATACTGCTAAGGTGCCGGAGAGTCATCTTCAAAGTATTCCTCTTAGAGCTATATATATCTCTCAAATGATGGCTTGAACTACTCTGGGAGCACCACTTTAGGATAACATATACTCCGTACTTGGTCTTAGAGCAAAGGTCAAATAAAATGGACAAGAAAGATAAATTTATCAAGTGCCTATTGTATAATAGGTAAGTGTAATGTAAATGGGTTTGTTTATGTTCTACATAAGGAAAATCATTCTCATCATTCTTCAACATGCTTTGACCCCAATTATATAAACATTATTCTCTGGGCTTGGTGCCAGGTGATTTGGAGATACTTCCAAAAATTGCCTCCATTCATCCATTCAGTACATAATCGTTAAACACATGCTGTGTGCCGGGTGCTGGTGTAGGTACTTGGGGAAATAGTAGCCAGTGAGACAAAGTTCTTGTCTTCCATGTCTTGTAACTAAATGCGGGTGGCATGTAATACAAACTAGGTGATGTGATAGAGACAGGCTTGAGGAAGCAGTTTTTTCTGGGTGGTGTTGATACTTCTGGGAGGCTCAGGAAAGGTCTCTCAGAGAAGGTGACATTTGATCTGGAGCCTGAATGATGGGAGGGAGGCAGATAATACTTGCCACCTTTAAAGGGGCTTGATGGGCTGTAGGCTCTGAAGACGTTTGAAAACGCCAGGGAGTAATTCTTACTGGAAGTGACTACTTTGAAGTATTTATTTGCATTTGGAAAACATGGTTTTAAGGGTGTCCTTAAGGGTCTAGTCAAGTCTCATTTTTAATCATACTGCTAATTTACTACAGTAAGTGATCCCTGAGTAATTTAAGCATAGATTGAAAAATCAAATAAGATATGTTTTTATTGGCCCTAAAAGCAGTTGTGTACATTCTGCGCACTCTGGGATGCTGGGCTCCTGAAGCAGCAAGGTGTGGTCTACTTGCACAGGAATTCACATTCTCCCCGTCCGTCTCCACCCCTTGGAGACCTCTGAGGCGCTCAGTAACCTATAACCTACCTCTCCATCTTCTCCCCTATGCCCTGCCCCACCCCCCCTTTTCTGACCACATTGGCCTCTTCTCTGTTTTCTGTGCCCTAATCACCCTCCCCCATTTCCTGCATCGTGCTCCCTGCTCCTTTCAGGTCCCTCCTTGGATGTCATCTCCTTATCAGTACAGTCTTCCCTGACTACCCTAATGTAGAAGAACAAGCCACATCCATCCTTTCTCTTTTATGCTTATTTCCCCTCCCTAGGTTGCTTACTTATTGAGAAAGAATATACTTTGGTTATTTATCTCCCTCCACTAGACTCTGAGTGCACAAGAGCAGGGGTTTCTGTCTGCTTAGAGTTGTATGGGTAGAGTCTAGAGCAGGGCCTGGCACATAGTAAGTACTCAGGGTAAATGCAGAAGGAAAAACATTACACAGAAACTTGATTAAACACCAATAAGCAATGTTTAATAGACATATGATTTTTCGCAGTAATTTTTCTAGGTTTTGTTTCTAGTTGTCCAGTGTGTCATCTTGTGCCAGTATCTTATTTATCATACTTAATGATTTGATCTTATTAACTTCAACTTTTCCCTCATTTATACTCTTGTGATTTTCCTCATGCCCTTATTTGATCTCAGATAATCTTCACTTCATCCATGGAGTTTAAATAATCTTTTACACCTCTGGCTGCAATTTTTGCCTTATCAACCATTAGGTCACTTATTATAGTGAATCATGTACCGAGTCACTTTTCCCTATGCCCTCTTAGTCCACCATCTCCTGTGGACAGTCCCTCCATGAATTTGTATTCTGCCAACTGCTGTCACCATTTGGAGAGTCCCCCTTGTATATTGTGTCACAGTGGCTTAAGGTCTGCTATTTCATTTTTAAAAATTTATTATATGCAGAGCCCTCTTCTTAACTTGTCACCTCCCATCAGCTCCTACAAAAGTATGTGCAGTCCTCATTTCTGCCCTGTGTCAAAAAAAGGAATCAAAGCACGTTCTCACATGCTCATTAGTGGTTTCTGAAAAGTACGTATCACTTTGTTTGCCATTTTGAGCACATCTAATACCAGGGTTGTGACTTATTAATTGCAAATAACTACTGTGGGCTTGCCTTCACTCGCTCTTTTCTAAGTAAAAGGTATGGCCTGATCATAGGAAATGTTAAGCCAAGAAATCAGTGTATTGAAATAGTTTTGGGGTTCTGAATTGAGATGTTACAGAATATTGGCAGTTGGAGCTTTGGGTAAGCCCAGTACTAAGTGATGGAAAAGGAATAAAGGCTTGTCTGGTGTGTCCTCACACAGTAACAGTTGAGCTCTGAGTCGCTGAAGCGTGCCTGCTGTAACCTGTATGTGGCTCTTTCAGCTTTGCAGAACAGCTGTCTGAAGAATGCATTTGTACAAAGGGGTTTGAGAATTGTTTGTTACCTTTAAGTAAGAAGTTTACCTAACCAATAATGTAAAATGTGGTTAAACCTACGTGGTAGTTCAAAGAGTTTCTTCACCGGAGCATTTGTCTTTTTTTGAACAGTGCCAAGCTAGGCCATATGGTGCCATATGCTTTGAAATAACTCGTTTGCTTGGAGTTTGGAAATGAAATTAGTTATTTACCCAGTTTAAACAGTATATAAGGTTTAAAGTTCATTTATTTTCATAGGGGAAAAGTAGTGTATTCATTTTACTCCAGCAGTATAGTTCCTGTTTTCTTTTAAACCAGAGTCTTTCTCTCAGTGGGTTCTGGAACTTAGATTTCATTCCCTCAGGTTTTCTAACCACTGTCCTATATTGGCCACAGTGCGGGGATGATATCTGATGAAATGGCTTTTGCATGCAGGCTCCAACATATACCAGTCTCATGTTCTTAGGCAAGTTAGGTGGCTGTTCTGAGCTGTTTCCTCAGCCTTAGAATGTGAGGGAATGATCAGAGCCAGCCCATGGAGTTAGAGTAAAAGCAATGCCTGTCAAGTTCAGATCACATAAAGGGCACAGCTGTGTGGTGGTACTGTTCCGTATTCAGCAAAAGGGAGGCTGTTCATTCAGCCAGCTTCTTAGGGTACCTGCCAAGTTCTAGATGAAGAAAATATGAAGGCAAAAATGACTTGATCCTGCCTCAGAAAAGCTTACAGTTGAGTGTGTCCCTTGGGTCTTATGTTGTTTTGATCAAGATATTGTTTGTATAATTGAGACTAGATCTAAGAGATTCGCTTCTCTTTTAGTGGGTGCAGAGGTGCTCACCCAGATATGCTGTAATTTGTCATCTAGACATTCAAGGACCAGTCAATTACATATAGAATATTAATATATGAAGTATAGTGTAGTAATTTAGTGATATGCGTGGCCTCAAGTGTAATTATTTGTGGCACAGTAGGGGGTTTTAGCAGTCCATCCCTTTAAACATAAAACCTTTACCTGTCATCAGGTTACATATTTCCCAACTATATAGATCCTTTTTAAAAAGAATCGTAAAGGCATTCATGATTAATTTTCTGTGTTAACAAAACTTGGTTATGTTTTTTAAGTAGCCTCTTTTCTTATTAGAGATAAAATATATGTTTGTTACCAAAAACTTTAGAAAATATCTCTTTGCCTCACTGCTGATTTATGTTGAGCTACCCATCTCTGGTGATAGAATAAACCTTGGTTTCTGGGAGAGTCTGTGGCTACTGTTGGCTGGGTTGGAAGACACAGTACACTATGTCTGCTGATTCTTGTGTCAAATGAATTACACCCATGAATTTCGATTAAATGAAATACCATGTGTAAATCCCTAGTACATCCTACATAAGTGATAGGTTTTGTTTGACCCTGTTGTTTTGTTTTTGTTTTATTTTGTTTTTGTGAATGCTTCTTTGGAGATATCTTTAGCAGTCTTCCTTCAGAGATCAGTGTCCCTCAACTCTTTAGGTCCTGAATAAGTTTTCTACCTGCAGGCCTATTTTGTTATCATCTATCTACCTAATGCTCTGAACAAGAAAAGGATCTGGGACAGCATTTTTATGGTCCCTTTAGTCCCTAAGAGCAAGTAGAGCCAAAAGTCAGAACAGAACAAAAGAAAGATATTTTCTACAGTTTTTGATAACAAACATAATATTGTATTTCTAAAAGAAAAAAGGTTACTTAAAAAACATAACCAAGTTTTGTTAATATAGAACATTAATCATGAATGCCATTATGATTTTTTTTTAAAGGATCTATATTGTTGGGAAATATGTAACCTGATGATCAGTTGCTAAAACCCCTTGCTGTGCCACAAATAATATACTTTTGACTTACTGAATATGTCTCATACTTTTTGACTTGAGGAGAGTATATTCATGGAAGAGCTAGGCATTCAGTAGCTAAGCAGACAACTTACAAGGTATTTAGTTAGTCCTCTGCTTGCAACAGGAAGCGTGGTTGGATTACATGATCACTGATGTTTCAGGAAATTAAGGCAAATCAGCTTTATACAAAACAAACCCAATGACTAAGAAATGAAGAGGTCCA
The DNA here is from genome assembly GCF_030028045.1 of Hippopotamus amphibius kiboko. NCBI lineage: Eukaryota > Metazoa > Chordata > Mammalia > Artiodactyla > Hippopotamidae > Hippopotamus > Hippopotamus amphibius. The sequence continues at coordinate 57,155,399 of NC_080188.1, forward strand.
TTTACTGTGGTTTTGTTGTTGGTGGTTAATATTGAATATACTTTGCCAGATTTTTTTTTTCTGATTGTATTATACCTAGCATTTATTCCAAAGCTATGTCTTTTTATCTTTTTGCTTGTGTGTGTCCCAGCCAAGCTATTTTTAGCAGTAAACCTGTTGAGTGACTTCTTCGTGTACACCATTGATTGCTGCTACCAAGTCATACATCTGAAGGCTGTATCTTCTAGCCTTGCTAAAACAGGAGTTTAGCTTCCACTAGATAAGTATTGAGCAAGATCTACATTTATAAGTAGCTAACAGTTTTTATTTTTTAAAAGAAATTCATCACAAGATGTTTTTAGTGCATTTGTTGGTGAAAATAAGTCCTTGGCAGAATTACAACATTGCATGTAGGCGGTCATTTTGAAAGAGCCAAGTTTTATCATTTATTTTCATTAGGAAATACAGTGATTTTTACCATGGATCCCCAAAATAATAATGCCTGCTTACTTCAGTGGCAGGTAGTGAGTTTGCAGTAAAAATTGTTGGTCAGACTATTGAAGAGGTATTTTTAGAAATACTGAAGGATTGTAACTTATAATTTGCTTTTTCGAACATCAATAATACTCAAGCAGAATTTTTTTTTTTTTTTTTTTTTTTTTTTTTTTACAATTTCACCTGTAACATTTCCTCAGGTAGTCATGCTTATAAATTTTGAGGGAACTGGGAGGGAGTAATTACCAATTCATTCCTTTGATGTTGTGTATCTCCATGGAAGAAGGTAAAGAGGAGGGGGTAGGGAAGGGGCTAAGATTTGAGTAACCACGTACAGATTGGAAGATGTTTGCTTTTAATATTTAGGTTCATCATAAACTTGAATGCCTAGAGATAACTATTAAAATAACTTTGAGGACATGAACTGAGTTTTTTTTTTTAAGAACTTTTATTGACATACAGTTAACATACAATAAGCTGTATATGTTTAGAGTGTACAATTTGGTATCCCAATCTCCCAATTCATTCCCCCCCCAGTCCTCCCCACTTTCCCTACTTGGTGTCCACGTGTTTGGTGAACTGAGTTTTTATTTTTACCTGAATGACAGCAGTAAGGTTCAACATATTTTTTAGACAACAGTATTTGTATTACTGCTCTTTCCACGGATAAGTGTTCAAACACACAGAAGAAGATATTTGTGTGTGCGAAAGAGTTCAATATTGATAATGTCTTTGGGACTTCCCTGGTGGCACAGTGGTTAATAATCCGCCTGCCAGTGCAGAGGACACGGGTTCGATCCCTGGTCTGGGAAGATCCCACATGTCGCAGAGCAACTAAGCCCGTGTGCCACAACTACTGAACCTGTGCTCTAGAGCCCGTGAGCCACAACCGTTGAGCCCATGGGCCACAACTACTGAAGCCCGCATGCCTAGAGCCCGTGCTCTGCAACAAGAGAAGCCAGCGCACTGCAACAAAGAGTAGCCCCTGCTCACCACAGCTAGAGAAAGCCTGTGAGCAGCAATGAAGACCCAACACAGCTAATAAATAAAGAAATAAAATCACTAAATAAATTAATTAAAAAAATAATAATGTCTTTGGACAAAAATGTAACATAACTGCACCGTATGGTGACAGTTGTATTTTTTATGTATTTATTTAGTTCATATATAGCACTTTATGAGAGCCTGGCACTGTTCTAAGTATGTTACAGATATTCATTCATCCAGTATTAACTCATTAATGTTTAATCATTTATTCTAACTGTTAGAGACCATAGAATAAAATGATTTGAGCATATTGTAGTTTTAAAATTTTTATTTTTGTTGTTGTTTGTTTTGTTTGTGTGGATCTTGGAACTTTAGTCTCAGGGCTGGCAACAAATCCCTTGTAGAACTTGTAGTTCTGCTTTTAATGCTTAGAATGTGTGAAAGATTCAGTTTTGAAATGATAAGGAGGTTGGACTGAACTAGTTTCTGTGTTAAAATTGTAAAACTTAACATTTCGAGGAAAATAAAGCATTTGATGAATAAATAAAAGTTACACTTGTCCCACCCCTCTTTTGTTTCATTAAGCATATGTACTGTTTATATGCTAAAAGAAGTTATTAGACATTATTTTAAATTCTACAATGTCTCTGTCCCTGTCTGTTCCAGCATGCTCAAAGATGACCTTCAGCTCAGTGACAGTGAGGACAGTGACAGCGGTCAAGTAAGTTCTGTACACCCCACAGAACCAGGAATTCACTTACTCTAACATTTCTGAGCCACTTATCCTAACCTGTTTTTTGCTTTTTTTCCCCCGGCCATTCTTCTTATTGTGAATGCCTAGACTCCAGAGAAGCCTCCTTCCGCATCTGCACCACCAAGGTACTGTGTTTGGGTTTCTCTCCATCTATACAAAATGTTTGCTTTTTTCTATCCAGTGTAGAAATTACAGCCTTATTTAGTTAGTGCTTTTATAGCTTCTTCATGGGAGAAAGAGATGGAAGATCACAGTCAAAAGAAAGTACCTGTTTAATATTTTGGAAACTTAAATCAGCCCTAGAGAGGTTGTTAACTCTGTAAAACAGAAAAAGTCCCTGCATTCACCTGATCTTTAGTTAGGTTTGTATATTTAAAATTTGAGTGTTTAAAATAAGCTTAGATCACTTTCATCAGTATTATGTAACCAGTATTTGAAAAGTTATAACTGAAGAGCCCAGTGTTTTTATGAAAGTGACAGATTTGCTCTGTTTTCAAAACTTGAAGCTGAATTATTTCTAGAAATTGTTTTCCATAGTGCCTGTCTTCATAGTTATATGAATTTTCTAATTGTTTCAGTTGCTTTAAAAGATGACCTGCAGTACATTTTGGTATGATGGAAAATGGCACTGTTTCCACTTTGCAAACAGCTTAGCCACATTTTCGAAAATGTAATGTTTTCGTTTTTGGAAAAGGAAACTATCCGAACTACCTTTATTTACCATTTCCTCTGGTACTGAATTTAATGATTTAATATGCCAATACTTGTCCTCCACGGACAAAGAGTTAAATTAGCCTATAGCTGATTTACTCCCTTGAGATGTGGTCATCCATTTTGAGACAAGCTCAGCACTAAAAACCTTGCTCTCATACAGCTGAGGTTATAGTTAATGTGGAGGAAGATCATGTAATTATGTGCGGTGTTAAGGATTCATAACCTCTGCTTATTTATATCCCATTTTGTTCAGTAATTTCTGATGGCTTGTAATGACTTAGAAAATATGACAAAGTAACCTAACTTAACAGTGGAGGGGGAAGAAAGGAAAAAAACAAGTTGGGGGATAGAGGAAGGGATAGTATTGGAAGTATTTTTTCTCTTTCTAACCATCACTGGCTTAAGCCCTTCAGCTATCACAAATTTGACATGAGAAAATTGTTTTTGTATAGTTTTTGTTTTCAAATTGTCTCAACTAGTGATTTTATTATTATCTAATAAATTTTTGTTATTCTAATATAGTTACTAACTGTACTGTCTTGAAAATGTTTTGGGTAGATGTGGAGGCTTTCACAGTTATAGTTATTGATTTACTGCTGTGGCTAATTCCATCGAGGGCAAGGTTTTAAGATACTTTCAAATTCTGTATGTGTTCAGCAGTGTGATCACTGTGTGTCTTCTCACAGGCCTGGAGTTAGTGCGCTATCCTGAAAACTTGGTAGTTATTCTCTACTTCGGCTGATAATTTGGGAGGGATCCTAAGCCACTCATAAAGAATGGCCCATTTTATCATTCTTTCCAAGAAATACGAGCGGATTGCTTGTGGGGTCACTTTCCAAAGGAACCCCATTTGTATTCAGCAGTCTCCGGCTACTCTACAGTTGGTTCTGATATCGAGAACAGAGGAAGACTTTAATGGATTGGCTGTTCTTTTATAAACTAACTCCTTTGGGTTTTATATTGCAGGCGTCAGCCAGGTTAAAGGGACAGAAGGTCAAGGTTTTAGGCTTTGTGGGCCATAAAGTCTGTGCTGCAACTCTTCGCCGCTGCTTTTGTAGTATAGAAGCAGACGCAGACAATATATAGAATAGCGGGTGTGACTGTGTTCCAATACAACTTTACTTAGAAAAGCAGGCAGCCCGCTGAGGCCGGGTTTGTCGACGCCTGATTTGAAGCACCCCGCATCTCGCTTATTTACGTGGCTCGGCAGGTTCTTCAGGAGAATTCCCCAGGCGTCTCTTACGCAGTTACCTGGGGGATTTCACCGATTTTTGAGGCACCATGGGCCTTGCTCTCAGCTGGGTGCCGCGGTCATTTAGCACTGCTAGATGCTCCTGCGGCCCTTTCTTTGGGGTAGCAGAAAAACGGGCGAAGAGGGACGTGAGCGAGGAGGGCAGGAATCCGCGTCGCGTGGGTCTCTGACTCTGTCGCTTGCTCCGCAGCGCTCCGCAGGCGCTGCCGGCGGCCGCGGCCTCAGCACATTCCAGCAGCGCCGAGTCGGAGAGCACCAGCGACTCTGACAGCTCCTCGGACTCCGAGAGCGAGAGCAGCTCCACTGACAGCGAGGAGAACGAGCCCCGAGAAGCCCCGGCTCCCGAGGTACCGGGTCGCTCCGGGCCGTCTGGGGGCGCGGTCGACCCCCCGTGGCCGGCGCTGCCTGAGCGGCTCCGGCCCGGCCCGGCCCGGGGGCAGCGCTTTCCCGCCGCCGCGCGCGCGCTGCTGGCTGTTTGTGTTTCAACTTGTTTCTTACCAGGCGTTTGACGGTGGAACTTTGGGGGAGATGTCTTCTCTCTCCTGTTGAAAATGATAGGTTCTTCCCGGTTGCTGCCAGAGCTGTTTTGAAGAGCAACTCGTAAAGAATGTGTACACCCCATTTTCTTTTCCCTTCTTTCGAGAAAAAAAAAAAGAAAAGAAAACCAAAAAACTCGTTTTCAGTAAGCTGCTATTTTCATATTAGTGAGAAAACTTTTTGAAATTTTAGGAATGCACGAATTAAAAGGAGACAGCCTGATTTAGCAAAGGGCAGGAACGCGAACTAGAAATAAGCCATCAAGGGTTCTATTTTTGAATCACTGAAAGCCCTGCATTAAATTGATGGCGGAGTAATTTTGCCAGGGCCGTGCCTCTTGATCCCTCTGTCCCATGTAAAATAGGGGTAGTGTTTGCCTGTCACCCACCCTTGGGAGATATTGTAAGATAAACAGATGAGACTGAAAATCTAAAGCACTAAATCTATCTGGAGGATTTATGCTATTTACTGGATTGCTGAACACAAGAAATGTAGTAACAGCTAACAAGGTTGCCAAATGTCTTCAGAACTTGGAGTAGCAGTGTAAAATGTTTGCTGGGGAAGACATTTTTAGTGAACTAGACCAGCTTGTATAGAGGAAACTATTCTGTGTATTTCAAGTAGGAATCCCCAAAATGAGATTTTTTGACAGAGGAAGCATTAAAGTTTTCAGTATTTGTTTCAAAAGCAAGGCTACTGCACTAGAGCATTAACCAAATACATCTGGAGATGATCTAGTGAGACTGAAGAGCCATGTCTGAGGGCAAGGAAGGATGAGGAAATAACAGTATCATTTTGTTGTTGTTGTTGTTAGCCACGAGTTTATGTCTGGCACAGAGTAAGTGCGCAATAAATATTTTTTGGAATGAATAAACTTAGATCAGCATTAGCTGCACTTGAAGTGCCTTTCAGATTTTAGAAGCTACTCTGTGTGTTTCTGGGGGCTCACTGTTTTCTCCTGAGATACTAATTGCTGTTGAAGTAATTTTTCTGTGCCCCAGGGAAAAAGGTACTGAATATGCTCTACCTAGAAATTGCTTTGTGTCTCACCTTATTCACTAAGAAAAATCTGCATGCTTGTTTGGTTACTGATATATGCAAGAAAATCCAATTAAATCATAAAATTCAGTTCAAATAAAATGAAAATGGCATAGGTTTGGCTGAATAATTGTATTTTAAAGAAAAATTTAATCTGGTGTTTGTTTTAATGAAGCAGTTATATCTTGTTGCTGACGAGACTATTGAATAGAATAGATTTAGAGACTCTTAGGTGAAAAATGATGTTCCCATCCTACTTTACTTTTTAAAATCACTTTCCTAAATAGGCTCATATTTGTCCATTTGTGTTCATGTGCAAATCTAGACTTAAGTATGGTTTTTTTTGGTCATGTACCAAGGCTTGGCTTCCTCAGATATAATTTTGTCTTTGTCTAGATTTTAAACCTTTAATTTTTCCCGAAGTTATTTAACAACCTTTCTTTCCTTTTAAGCTTAAACACCTTCATTATTGTAAATCTGTGTTAGTTGAGCGATACGTGAATTTCATAATAGGTCACAGTTACTAGTTTTAACTTTCTCTGCCTTTTCTTTATTGTAGTTTTAGTGCTGAGAAATTTGCTCCTTAAGTCTCCGTTTTAAATTCATTTGACGAAGTTGTCCAGTGATCTTTTGAGATCTGAAATGTTATATGTGTACCAATGGGCTGGTAGTGAACTTGGGGAAAAGCGACTTTCAGTCTCTGCTTATAGTGAGTCAGCATGTAAATCTCAGCTTTTCAGAGTATATGGGATGTATCACCCTTTCACTGCTTAAGTAAAGTTCAGGGAAAAACAGTTCTATTCTCAGTTATTCAGGGATCTGCTTAGTTTTCTAATCTTTTCATGGTCCAGTTCTTTGGTGGTAAACAACTGTGGTTGATTATCTACTAAGCACTTGGCACTTTCTTCATAATTTATGTGATGTAACCATCAACCCTACAAGGTCGGGAGCTTTCTTTTCACCTGTAAGGAAGTAGCAGCACTAAGTTTGAAACTCATAGCCATTTAACTCTGAAGCCATTTTTTTTTCTTTCTTACTACACCGTGGTACTTCTCTCTGTCTTTTTTTTTTCCCTCTCTTAAGTTTTGGAGTTGTACTCCCTCACAAGAACTATGCTGTTTTACAAAAAAAAAGTAGATATATGTTGTGCATAGCTCAAAACTTTTATTTCAAAATCATAATTCATTCTAAAATACATGAACTTTTGCCAGTCTGAGAAGTTAGGAGGAGAGACATACAGTCAGACATTCATTAAAATGCTTTGCTCCTCCTCTGTGCCGTGTTTGGGTTGATCCAGCACTGAGAGGCTGCATGTGAGGTCTGAGGAAAGGCTGAGGAAGAAATGGAAGTCCAAACCTTGATCCTATCCAGCACTTACACTCTTAAAATTCATCTTAAAATCCATTTTTAATCAATCCCTTATGTAAAACTTTCCCCCATCCCAGCACCCAAATAATACCTAACCTTAAAGGAATTCTGTCCATTTTACATCTTTGTAGTAGGCATACAAAAAGGATCACCCCTACCCTTTCCCCTTGTCTGGGCACACCAACTCAGTTTTACCCTGCAATTGGGCCATAGGCCTCCCTTCTGGACGTTTTCAGTACGGCAGTGGAAGAAGATGTGTTTTATTTCTGTAACCAGGACATTCCTTGAGGGAGTACTAAATGTATCTTAAAACTGCCCTGTTTTGGGGTGGGGGTGGGGGGAAGCAGATATTATTTATAGACATGACCTTCCCTTTTGGTTAATGTATAAGTGCCCTTCTATAGAGCAAGCATGTCAGTGACTGCAGTGCAGTTGTCAGCGTAGCCCTGGTGAAAGATCCCTATACCTTTCCCGAGAAAGGCTTTGAAGGATTTGGTTCCTGAGGTGATTGATGAGTGATATATCTGTCTTTCTTTCTCTCTCTCTCTTTTTTTTTTCTTTTCTTAAAATTTTTTTGGGGTATAGTTGCTTTACACTGTTGTGTTACTTTCTACTGTACAGGAAAGTGAATCAGCCATAGGTATACATATATCCCCTCTTTCTTGGATTTCCTTCCCATTTAGGTCACCAAAGAGCACTGACCTAGAGTTCCCTGTGCTATACAGTAGGTTCTCATTAGTTACCTATTTTATACGTAATATGTCCATCCCAACCTCCCATATAAGTGATATATCTTCATGCCTTGTTCCCAATCATTTAACCATTAGAACTACCACACCCTCAAATCTTCGCAAGAAATAATGTCTAAGTAGGCATTGTGTGCTAATCTTTTCTCTACCCTAAACAACCATCCTGTCTTGTTAGAATATTGCATGCAGTTTTAGATTATGTAGGACTGTGTTAGTTTCCTTCTTCCCTCCCTCCCTGCTCTGAAATTCAAATGGGAGCATGGAGATAGAGTTGATGTAAGTGGAGGGAGCTACCAAGAAGATATGTTGTCTTAGGGGAAAAAGAACCCCACAATTCTGTTGCCCTCTTTCTGGCCAAAGTATGATCCTCCTAGTTCCTTTGAGTTCCTCTTAGTCTCTTTTGTTATAGTCACACTAAGCCCAAACTATCTATCTGATCATTTTATTACCTAACCTTTTCCTGGCCCTGAATCCTTTCCACTATATGCACATATCTTAAACATATTACATTTGCGTGTTTTTTATAGAGTTGAATTGTTTGGGATATTCCACTTGGGAAAATTGTTAGCAATCTTCCCCATAAAACATCATCCACTTACTGGAGTGAGCTCCTTATCTATAATCTAATCAGTTAAATCCCATGTGAGATATCTTTCAATTACCTTCTTGTGTTGTGGAAATGATTTAGTCGTTTATACAAACCACCTGTCAGAATGAATCTTAAGAAAAGCATGAAGCATGCCAGTGACATACTGCCCTTAAAAAAAAAGGTAATCATTACTTTATTAAGACACAAGTATTTTCCCAAATAGCATAAAATTTATAGGTACAGTCATATACCCATAAGAGTGCCCAAATAAATATGTGCACCACTATATGCTAGAGGTAATAGAATTTGGAGATAAAGATGTCCTTGTCATTCTTTTAGTAAGATCTAATAGCCTAGTTGGAGAGAGAGGGAGCCGGCGCCATGTATCAATAGTCAGTTAGCAACAAAGCTTTTAACAAGATATCCCCTGTTAAGATAACAGAAGTCAGGCACTTCTGGTTATTTGCCAAGTGAGTTGCTCAGATAATCAGTATAATCTCAGTACTCTTAATTGTGTGCTCGGGAGCCTTCCTAGTGTTTCTTAGAAAAATAGGTGCTGTTTCAAGAGACTGCCTGTTTGATTTTTAAAGAATTCAAGTGGGACTAATGACTGGCTCATGCGACCTCACGTGATTCTTTTTACCCAGGTGTAAAATTTGAAAATCAGAAGACAGTATATCTGTGATAAACTGAACACTGTATCACGTGTTAATGTTTTTAAGTGAATAAGAAAAATGAAATCAAGTCTTGAAGAAAGTCATTTTCAATTGACAAGTACATTAAAAAAAAAAAAGGATAAAGCTTGAAACCCATCCATAATCACTTAGACTTCGTTTATTCATTGACCTTCTTCTGAAAATCCTTAATAAAAGGATCCGTTTTATTCTTCATTTTTCCCTATCGTTTTCTGACAGGAAACTAGTTTACAAGCCAAAATAGGAACACCCTTTTTAAATTATATGATAATTACCAGTGGAACAAAATATTTATTACACAGATTTCTTAGCAGTTGCCAGTGGCCTACAGCGGTCAATATCTAATGGCCTATTATTAGCGTCTGCTACAGCGTGAAAACACTGGAAGATTGTTTTAAGAGTTAATTGCTATAGAATTTGAGCAGCAATTAGAAGGGGGTCCCATGGACCTGAATTCTTAGGTTTGGAGTGATTGCATCTCCCGGGCAGTCCTGCAGGATGGGGTGACTAACTTAGAAGAAGAGTATCGTTATCGGGCAGTTAACGCTATCTTCTTTTTCCTTGTTCGTAGCCCGAGCCTCCGACAACAAACAAATGGCAGCTGGACAACTGGCTGACCAAAGTCAGCCAGCCCGCAGCGCCCGCCGAGGCCCCGGGCGGCGCCGAGCCCCCGGGCCGGCACCCGGACAGTAAGGGCAAGGGCGGCGACGGCGCCACCGCGGCTCTCGAGCGCTCCGAGTCCAAAGAGCCTGCCCCCAAAGGCTCCAGCAGAGCCCCCCGGGGCCCTTCCGAAGGCCCCCACGCGGGCAAGAGGAGCTGTCAGAAGTCCCCTGCCCAGCAGGAGCCCCCTCAGAGGCAAACCGTGGGGACCAAACAACCCAAGAAGCCCGCCAAGGCCTCCGGCCCGGGGCCTGCGGACGCGCCCGCGGCTGCGGACGCGCGCGCCGGCCTGCAGGTGGAGAGCGAGCCCGGGCTTCCTCTCCCCGCCTCCAAAGACCAGCCTTCCAAAGACAAGCCCAAGGTGAAGACGAAAGGGCGGCCCCGTGCCGGAGAGAGCCGCGAGCCCAAGCCGGTGGCGCCCACCCCCAGCGAACGCAAGAAGCACCGGAGCGGCCCCCCGGGTCCCCCGAAGGCGCCTCCGAAGGACGCGGCGGAGGACAGGAGCCCCGAGCCCTTTGCCCTCGTCCCCCTGACCCAGAGCCAGGGCCCGGCCCGCGGCGGCGGCGGCGGCGCCAGGACTAGTGGCTGCCGACTGGCCGTGGTCGTCCAAGAGGACCGCCGCAAGGACAGACCCCCGGTGCCTTTGAGAGACCCCAAGCTGCTCTCCCCGCTCAGGGACCCTCCGCCCCCGCAGAGCTTGATGGTGAAGATCACCCTGGACCTCCTCTCTCGGATACCCCAGCCTCCTGGGAAGGGCAGCCGCCCCAAGAAACCGGAAGACAAACAGCCACCGGCAGGGAAGAAGCCAGATTCTGAGAAGGGAGGCTCAGAAAATTCAAGCAAGTTGGCCAAAAAGAGAAAGGTGAGTGTGGGGGACTGACCTTCCCCTACAGTGTGGAACATAACGTGCTGTGCACTTGGGCCTCTCCTTGGCCCTTGATTTTAACCTTGGATTGTCTTAGAAGAGGCTGGGAATCTTTGGATTCCATGTTGCCTTTGTGACTATACCAGAGTTAGTCTTTCACGGCAGACAAGTGTTAATAAATGCCAGGTTGCTTCAGCAGTCTTGCTAGTTTGAAAAAAAGATGAGGTAGTCATTGAAAAGGATATTTTGCTTTTGAACAATATAGCATTAAGGGAATGTCTTTATTTGTTCTGATAATATTGGTATTTACCACCTGGCCCATTAGGTTTTGCCCTAGAAATTAAAGCCTTACGTAAACTGAAATGTTAATTCTGAGTTAGTAACAGAAGTGCTATACACTGTAGTGTGATCTTTTTAATACTGATATTGTGTCCATATTTTAACTCATGGCCACCTAACACCTCATTAATTTGAAAGATTTGAAATTTGGGACCTCCATTAATGACTTTTTCTAATAAGCAGAGCATTGTGAAAAAAAGTTTTCGAGCTCTTATCCAGATGGTTAGGGCATCGTTTGGAGTAACATAGGCTGTTACGATGCGCTGTGCAGTATTGAAATCTGTCCTTTATCATAGTATTTGGAAACTTCACTTACGGAATGAACATAGTAAATAATAATAATAATGATCTCTGCATTATTTAAGACCCTTGTTACTTGGACATAACACTAGGTTGAACAGTCTCCTTTTGACCTTTGTTCTGAATTATTGAGCTCTTGATATATTTTTTCCTGCTTCTTGATGGTGAAAGATTAGTTTTCCCCTCAACAGTATTCCCAAGCCAACCTACCCAGAATTCAGAGTGAAAGGCACAAGAAGGGCCAGCTCCCGCTGAGAAGGAATAAAAACTTTAGCCCCATATAAATACATAAACAACTTCTTACTCAGTTGTGGAAGTTGAGCTAAGAATAACAAGGACAAAAAGATCATGAAGACTGCTGTCATGAAAAAAAAAAAAAAAAAAGACTGTTGCTGTCATGTCTGATTTGACTGATTACTCCACTAGATTAAAAATATAACATGACTTTACCAAATGGTAAAGGGTGATGGTTTCTCAAGCACCTCATTGAATGAGACATGAGGGTGTGTGTCGCCACCATAATTGCAGCCAGTGAGTCCAATGGAGTGAGATCGAGTGCTAATTGGCAGTGCTGTACGCCCAGAAGAGGGCATATTCTTGTGCCTGATAATTTTTAAAGTGATGTGTGAATGTAAGAGGTGTAAAACGTTATGGAGAAAATTGTGATGGACCAGGCTAGGAAAATGGTGCCTGCATCTAATATACCTGAGAAAGCTTCAAAAATACTTTTTTTTTAATGATGTATGTTTTGTTTTATTAGTATATATTTATATATCACATCTTCTTTTTTAAAATTAACTTTAATAGGAGTATATTTGCTTTACAGTGTTGTGTTAGTTTCTACTCTACAGCAAAGTGAATCAGCTATACATATATCCCCTCTTCTTTGGATTCCCTTCCCATTTAGGTTACCACAGAGCACTGAGTAGAGTTCTCATTAGTTATCTGTTTTATAGGAGGGTGAGTAAAAAATGATTGGTGCTCTGGCTGTGGAATTCACAGAAGTTTTAATATATTCGGAATGTGTTTAATTTTTGACTCCTTCATACATAGTATCAATAGCAAAAATACACTCCTTTACCTCCTCCTGGGAAGGCTTTTATCACCTATCTCCCAGCTGCACTAATACTATCTAGTCTCCACTGCTGACCTTCTGTATCACCTGGAGTGGGGAGAAGTATTAGCTTTTAAAGTGCTTAGTAACCAAGTGGAAATGTTGAAAATTGGAGGCTCCCCAAACAGTTGTCAGCCAAGTTCATCCTCCTGTGCAAATCTAGATGCTCTGCTTGCAGCTCCGGAAAGGGAAACTCAGCTGTCTCTGTTGAATATATGAACTGTGCCCTCTGAAAGCCGTTCCCAGCCCTTGGCTGAGCTTTCCTAGGGCAGCTCATTTATCTTTCTATTCAAAGGATGGAGAAATAATGACCCCCTCGTCTTAGGCAAGTGCATGCTTGCTTTGAAACTCTGGCAAGCAGCGGAGAGATCTGGCTCTGGGAATGGCCTGCCCCTCTGCTGTGGGACTGACAGAATCAGGGTCTGAGCCAGTGGTTCCCCTGCGGAGCTCTTAGTACTGGTGGCAGGATGTGTGCCACCTCCTACCACCCACACTCCCATTGGCATCTTCTCACTCCTCAGGTGATCCTGATGCCTAAGGATCTGGAGCAGAACCTTATTACCAGGCCAGGATTGTACAGAGCTAGTGTTTTGGACCAAGAAATCTCTCTAGTGTGAAGCATTTAGATGTCATGGATCTAAACAACCAGGAATTCCTGGCCTGAATTATGTCACTAATTAGAAACATTACTTAGGACCTTTCAGATAAATATAAATGTCAGCCAACAGAGAACTGTGTGTCATTGGTTTTCCTTCCTGCTGGATTCCAGGTGGTATTAATACTGAACATCATACCCTCAGGTTCTCTCTGCAAGGGGCAGGCTCCCCTTTTCCTGTCAGGACCCTGACTCTGCTTGCTCAGGGCACCTTGGCCGCTGCCCTCTGACGAGCAGGGATGCTCCATGGACAGCCCAGGTCTCCTTTTAAGCTTGGGTGCTTCCCCCCAAATTTGGATAGTGAAGACTTGTTCATTTTCTTCATGTTAAGTGTGAACACTAGAAGAAACTCCCTGAGAATATAGTGAGCGCAGTTGAATAATGTAGCTGCTCCTTTGCCTTAGTGGGATTTATTTAAAGGGTCGTCCCTCTCTTGACACAAACTCTAACAAATATTTTCAGAGGGTTAACAGATCCTTGAAGCCATTTTAGACTTAAAAGTGTGAGACGACAATCATAAAGAGTTAATGGTGGGGGCTTCCTAGGTGGCGCGGTGGTTGAGAATCCGCCTGCCAATGCAGGGGACGCGGGTTCGATCCCTGTTCCAGGAAGATTCCACATGCCGCGGAGCAACTAAGCCCATGTGCCACAACTATTGAGCCTGCGCTTTCGAGCCCGTGAGCTACAACTACTGAGCCCATGTGCTGCAACTGCTGAAGCCCACGCACCTAGAGCCTGTGCTCCACAACAAGAAAAGCCACGGCAATGAGGAGCCCGCGCACCACAACGAAGAGTAGCCCCCACTCACTGCAACTAAAGAAAGCCCGCGCACAGCAAAAAAGACCCAACACAGTCAATAAAATAAATTAATTAGTTAACTAAAAAAAAAGTTAATGGTGGTTAATAGCTGACGAAGCCATTAAAATGGGGCACCTATAGGAAAAAATATATTTATATGTATATATATATTTTTTTCCTTCTACTTTAAAGGAATGGGTTGGAGCCAATTCATGAGAAAAAAAGTAGAGAAAATTGTGAGGGTAAAAGGCATGGTGTTCCTTATTACATAAACTACAGAATTTCTTCAACCTGATTGCAGTTTAGAATTTAAAATAGAACTTATATTTTCTTTTATATAATTTCTAAGCTTTATGTTTTCCAGACTTGGAAGAAAAGTTGAAGTTGAGAAGCACAAGATAATATGCAGTTAGGGCGGTGCAAATGAGAGCATTCTAAAAGCACACCAAACATGCATAGAGCTGAGCATTGCTTTAGGCGCTTTCAGAGACAGCCTCATTTCATTCAGTCACCTTATAGATGTCTTTCAAATAAAATGCTAGACTGTCTCAACAGTTGTTTAGACAAATAACGGAACTGGGAGGCATTCATTCAGGTCTTTTCTTTTTTTCTAAATAATTGCTTTACTGACCAAGACGCTTGGACACTTTTGGAAACACATTTCAGTGCCATGGTTTATGTGTGTTTTGAGGAATGGGGAGGGAAGATATGGGATCCAGTGGGAAAAATGTGCATTTTTATTGCTTAATGGTTGATTCAGACCTTCCCTTCTATCCAGGATCTGACTGTTTTCTCTTGGATTGTTTCTCCAGATCAACATTCCCAGTTATTATCTTTCAAAATCAAGGGTTTGAAAAGTCATCCCTATAATTTCCTAAAGCCACTTCCATCTAATTTCTTCATGCCTGTTAGTTACCCTAAGAGCATCATATGAAGATCTGTTTTAGGGCCAGTCAGTGCCTGCGTATTCCCTCACCAAAAAGGAGGGGAAAAGTGCATTCATTTTGCTTTTCTGTGGTACTTACCCCAGTGAACATAACCTGCCTTCTCAGGAAGTCCCCACCCTCATTCTTGGGGTCAGCGTGGACTTGTCTGCTGTGGCGGCGTCTTATTGAACCTCCTGCAGAGGCAAATCCCAGAAAAGTACCTGAACTTCCCGCAAAGGCTGCTTCTCCACTTTTGCTGTGCTCCATATGCTACCAAGTTTCTTTGCTTCCCTGTGGGAGTGGAGGATAGAGTTTAGCATTGGAGTGTCGAGACATCCCGTGTCTTGTTCAGCCGCCACCTTTCATAGATGGGATCCAGAAAGGCTCTCATGTCACTTGGCTGCTTAGCAAAAGTAGGTCTGGAGCTCCATATACTGACCTTTCCCAGTGATCTTTGCTCTCTTTCACACCTTTTTTGTTTTTGGTAGGGGCGGGGGAGCGAAATGTGTGTACAAGTGTCTATTGGGGGGTGGCGGTGCAGGAGGGTATGGTGGTGAAATTCGTGGAGTGAGGCCCAAGGTCATAGTTGATGATCAGTGTACTGACGGGCTGTTGCAGTATCATCCCTGGCTCAACCCCTCTGCTGTCCCCACTCCTGCCACCCCAGTGCCCGCCTGCCTTTAGTTTCCCTTCCGGTTGCCCGTCATCTCTCCCCATCATGGCTGAGCTCTGAGTAGACTCTCTTTCTGCCTGTTGGAAACTCTGGCCCCAAATGAGTGTTCTAAAAAGCTGCCTTCATTCCCCGCATTACCTGCAATACCTAGCTGGTGAGTCAGGTGCTGGGGCAGGCAGCAGGCTGCCCTGGAGGCCTCTTCAGAAACCGGCTGGGCCTAGCACAGTTCCAGCTCTTCCTTTTATGGTCTGCATTCTTGCTTTTGCTCCACTCTGTAGGTGGAGCAGCATTTGGCAGATAATCTGAGGCTGCCTGACCCAACAGGTTAAGAAAAGTGAACAACGCAGTCAGGAGCAGTTGTTGGCCAGCAGCCTCCTCCTCTTGGAGATGCGGGTACCATTGAGACATGGTCCTTCTGGATAAAGGAAGTGTCCAAGACCCAGACTTTAGACAGTGGTCCCTGAATTGGGAATTGATCTGTGGATAAGCCACTGGGCAAAGGAGACTCCTTTTTCTTCCTGAAGAGAGTACATCACTCACAGCCCACTTCCAAATGGCTTCTTGACCCAGAAAAACCTCAAGAACTCCTTGCCTTCTGTTTTCCAGTCTTGGAATTTAAGTCTGTGTTTCCTGCCACCCAGGATCGGATGGCTCCCCCTCTAATGGCCCTTTACTAAATCCATGCACTTAGGGTCGTAGTGCAGGTCTGCTCCCGTGCCAGCTGACGGAGTGCCTCCAGGACTCTTCCTACAGCAGACGAGGGTTCCGAGGACAAAAACACAGACCCCGGCCCACAGGCATGAACTCAGTCAAAGCAAGCACAGTCAGCAGAAGGGGATTTTGCTTAATCAGTTTAACGGCTTACTTTCTACCAGCTGACAGAATATTACCAGCTTCTAAGCTGCTGCATGTCAGTATAAAGTGTGTTATTCCAGTAAGTGCCACCACAGTTGTGA
This sequence comes from Hippopotamus amphibius kiboko, assembly GCF_030028045.1. Classification (NCBI taxonomy): domain Eukaryota; kingdom Metazoa; phylum Chordata; class Mammalia; order Artiodactyla; family Hippopotamidae; genus Hippopotamus; species Hippopotamus amphibius. Next base: position 57,171,842 of record NC_080188.1, read on the forward strand.
AAGCTAACGTTGAAGTCAACGTTTGGGGATACTTGGTTTTGGGCTGTTCTCTTGAGTCACCAATTGGCACATGCCGGAGTGAAAACCAGTTTCTGAGGGTTGACTCATTGTGAATCTTACTTTCATGTGTGGTTTATAAGGCCTGCCACTTTGGTTTCTAGTCATAACTAGCATGTTTTAAGGAACATGAAGATACACAAACAAAAATCAACTCTCAGTCCACCTCTGGAGTTCGGTGTTTTCTTTAGAAAGTAACCTTGTGGACCATTTATGCGTAGCTTTGTCTTGGGGACTTTTCCTGCATGTCGTTAACTGCCTGGAAATGCCTTCCATTTAAAAAAGTATGTATTACTAACTACTTTGTATACAGGTTAATTATCTGTCTGGTATTTTAGCAAATTCTGTGACTTTTCCCAGAGATCAATTTCCCACCCTCTTGTAATGCTTGCTGGGCCAGCTGTGGCCTTTAACCTAAAACTCAGCGGAATTCACTGGGGCCATTGGCGGCAGAGCCTCTTGGGCACAGTGGGTGTAGTAATAAGGGGATACCCGTTAGTAGTAGGGTTCTGTTTTAACCAGTCATTTCCGGTTTTATTCTCTCTTCTCTGCCAATATCGAGTACCTCTCAAGCGTTACCATTACGACTTGTTGAATGGAGGGTGAGTTACATGCTGGGCAAAGCCCCAGCAGGCCTCTCCGGGCCTGTGCCAGGGCCTTTTCACCTCTCCTGAACTGTGCTCCCGGCGTGTGCTGCTGGCCTGCACTGCCTGCCACGTGAGAAACAGCCGTGTGACATTTCCTGGCGTGTTTCAGTTGTGCCTGTGGGATGTGCTGGCTCACATCACGTGTTCTCTCCTTATTAAGTTCCTCAAGACGCCTTTTTTCCAGTCTTCTGTAATGAATGGTTATATTTCTGAGCAACTGATTTGTTTTTATCTTACCTAACCTGTACATTTAATAATTTTTTCTTTGCATTGGCTCATTGAAAGTTCAAGGTCCATTTTGCGCTAGAAAAGTGTGTAAAACAGCTTTGTCCAGTAGAAATATAATGTGCCCACATACATAATTTTAAATTTTCTAGTAGCCGTGTTATAAATAGAAAAAGGGAAAAAAAGCAGTGAAAATAATTTAATCCGGTATATCTAAAATATTACCCATTTAGCATCTCATCAATAGATAAATGATTACATTCTTTTTTGCACACAGTCTCTGATTTCACTTGTCCCTCTGGACTAGCTGTGTCCAAGTGCTATGCGGCTCTGGGATGGAGTACGCGAGACAGTGCGGAATTGGCCTCCAGTGGTACCAGCCTTCTCTTGAATTTCGTTTCTGTACCCATATTTTCCCTTCTTCCTAACGTTCTCACTTGTGTGCACACAGAGACGAAAACCAAGTATCCTTATAAGCCACCTTGAATTGCCCGTTTTGAAATAAGACGTTCTCTGCAGAGTGTGAGAAAGGCTGGATGGAGGCACGCACCCAGGCACGCGTGCTTGCAGAAAACCGGGGGAGGGAAGGGCATGTCTTTGCTATTTCCCTCCTTTAGAGCAGGGCCAAGCCGCTTATTAGCATCTGGGCAGAGCTTGAGCCTACACATCTTAATATATTCATTTTTCTTGGAGAAATTCAGAGAATGAGGGAGAGACTGTGGTGAACACCAGGGCCTCCCACAATCAGATCATTTGAAGAATGTTGTTTTTCCTTTTAAGGCTCCAAGAGAGGATTTCAGGTTTTTTAGGGATTGTCCTAGATCGGCTGGTGGTGTCCCAGATTTCTCTCTGGTGAGCTGACCGTGGGAGTTTCGTTCCAATGCACCTGAGTTGATTGAAGGACTCCCACTGATCGCCTTACTGTCCTTGCGAGAGAGCTAGTGGCCCCTTCCCACAGGGCCGTTACCTGAGCCCAGAGACGGGGAAGGAGCCTGCGTGTTGCACTTTCTGTAAATGTGATATACATGTCGTCATGGGAAAATGCAGCTGGTTTCTTCCTGGGTAGAGAAGAACCTAGTTCTTTCCTTCTTAGACATCCTCCTTTTCCTGGGTGGGAGGAACCGGCCTTCCTCAGGTACGAATCCGGCTCAGTACAAATCCCATCACATCTAGGTGGTCTGCTGCCCCCATCCCCACCCCCAAACACAGTGTAGCTACTTACACGGTTGCTGTGTATGTTTAGACGTTTCCAAAAGTCTGATTGTTCTCATTGCCTTTGCTATATATTTTTTCTTGTATTTTGTCTGTACAATTATGTTTGTAACAATTTGCTGTTATACTACAATAATAGGGTGAAGCAGAAAGAGACCACGATAGCAAGAAAATCAGGCTGGAGAAAGAAGTCAAATCACAGTCGTCATCTTCATCCTCCCACAAAGAATCTTCTAAGTCAAAGTGAGTATAGAGATTAGGAACAGTCTGCAAAGGTGATCGAATTTCCTGAATCTCGACACGGGAAAACGTTTTTCTTCTGCGGTAAAACCAGAGAGTAGTCAACTCGTTCGGGCTCATTTTGGTGATATGCTAAGTTTTGTTTGTTTTCCTCCACGAGGACCTTAGAGGAATGAACAGTTCACTTGGCATCAAACTTAGATTTATCAAAAACACAAAAGGACTTGGCAAAAACAAGTGAGTCGTGTCACCATGTGGGAACCAACAGAAATTTGAGAGAGAGAGAGAGGAGGGGTCAGATGTGAAGAGGGCAGAGAGGAGGTGGCAGCTGGGCCTGCCTCCTTGTCAGAGACAGGGTGAAGGTTCGGCAGCAGCTACTGTAGACTGACTTGCTTGGGTGGAGGTAAGACCATTGGCAGACACTGCAGGCTTAGTGACGAATTATGCAACTTCATTTATTACTCATAGGTGGGACTATATTTTTCAAAGGCATCAAAAAAAGGGCTCTGAAATTTGGCCTCTCTACAACAGTGGATTTCATGGCTCTGTGATATCCTTTTTTTTTTTTTTTTTTTTTTGCTCTGTGATAATCTTAATCTTTTGTGTCAACAGCCATTTTGTCCATATAACTAAACAACTAAGTTACACAGTTCATGTTCTGCCTTAACTTAGTTTTGCACGATGTTTCATTCCAGAACGCCCAGGCCCTCCTCTGAGCCCTCAAAGAAGGAAATGCTTCCCCCTTCACTTGCGTCATCCTCGTCCTCATCCTCCCAGAAGCTAGCCAAGCCTGCACAAAAGAGGCCAAGGCAGGAAGCAGACCCTGGAGGCCAGGACCCTCCCAAAAGTGCCAGTAGTTCCAGGGGCAACCACAGAGACTCTTCTGTTTCCAAGCACAGAAAAGTAGAGGGGAAGAGCTCTGGAAGCTCTGCAGAACACAAAGTAAGAAGCAGGAATGTATAGAAGGGGATATGTGGTATATCTTTACTTTAAATGCCCAAATAAGTGTTTAAGGATGGTGTTTCAGAGCTATTCATCACTTTTAATAAAGCAGCAATGAGTTATGTGCACCTGAAGCTCTACTTCCCAGAGGGAGAGTAAAAGATAGTTCATATTACATGAAAATTTAGGTGGAAGTTTATTCTTCTTAAGGTGGTTCATATGTGAAAAATCAGAGTAAATTTTTGTGTTCATTTTCTCTCAGGTGTTTTGCGGTAAAACGTGGTTCCCCTGGTTAGTTCTTGGTTTGGATGTTTGATCTCAAATACTTTCATTATTAGCGATAATGGGGGAAAAATTGTCCACTTTCTCAAATACAAATTCCTTTCTTCCTGTTAACCTGGGGTAGGTGAGTGTGTGTTTGTGCGTGAGTGTATTTGTGTATTGCCTAAGAGAAAGTGTTAAATTTGGCTTTGTTGATAATCTCTTCTCTTGGACATTCTTGTCTTACGGCGTTTTTGTGTCCCCGATACAATCAACATCTACAGTTTCAGTTGAATCCAGCTGAGAAAGTGCTTGTCCAAGCTAAAGTGCATATTGTTTGAGTTCCTCTCTTTTGAACTACTATTTTGGGATAATTTAGAGAGATGGTACAATTAGGCCAGTGATCTTAAATGTTAGAGGGTGATTGGTATAATGATTTTTTTAAGGGATCTTCTGGAGATACTGCAAACCGTTTTCCCGTGCCTTCTTTGCCAAATGGTAACTCCAAACCAGGGAAGCCTCACATGAAGTTTGACAAGTAAGACTTCGTATGCTTCTACTTCTCTCTTCTCCCACTGCCTCCCCCTCCGCCTGCCTCCTCTTTGCCGTCCCTCTCCTCCCATCCTTTCACCCTCCAATCTTCATAAGTCATCTTGCCCCAGTCCAGAACTTTTAGGTTCCTGTGACCCACGCCTGGTCTTGTCTTCTCTTTCAGACAACAAGCAGATTTTCACATGAAGGAGGCCAAGAGGTTGAAGGACAAAGCAGAATTAGTGGTCAGTCTTGGCTCTTCCTCCCTTTGGTGGAATGTTTTCTGATAGAATATTTGCCGTCTCCTTCTGCTGTATTCCGTATCACTGACCATGGCACAAGGTGGGGACGGGAGGCAGGGCTGCCTGGGGCCTGTTGTTGGCCACAACGTACGCAGGATCAGCAGGGTCGGAATGAGTGAGGGGTGAGGGGTTCCTAGTGAAGTGATTTCATTGATTTCATTGATGCAGTCTGATCATGAGCAGATAAACAAAGTGCTAGTTGCACATTTTATATCTAAATGAGTGAAAGTTGACCTACCTAGTATTGTTTTATTTAGTATACATTAGGGCTTCCTTGTCCTATTGAATCAGTTCTTTGGGTGTGAAAAACAACTCTTGGTTATTGAAAGCTGGTCAGTTTGTTTACCCCAAAACATTTCAAGAAGTGAGGTAGACTGTTTGCATTCCAAAATTATCTGAAAGCCCTGGAGAGACTAACAGTGAACAGCAGACCAGTGCCATCAGATGAAATTTTAAGGTGAAGGTGGTGATTACACTGTTGGTAAACATGTTTTAAAGAAATGAACTCTCTTTACCTGGTGGCTGTTGGACTTTCCCGAAGGTGGTGGTTTTGTTAATTGCATACATAATCACATATGCTTTTATTTTTCTGCTGCACTATAGTTATATAATGCTTGCCCTTTGTCACATTTAAACGTCTAAGACTCTGGGGCTTTTGTTTACTTCATGTATTCCCCACACCAAAACCTCAGCAGATACCATTTGTTGAACTTTGTACCACAGGAGAACAGTGTCAGTTGCCTTGATTCTGCCAGGTGAAAACCTAACCACAAACTCTAGAGGTCAACAGGGATTGAATCAGATCAGTCCATGGTGGCCTCAAATCCGAGCCCAGTGTTCTTCAGCCTCCATCTCTAGACTGGCATCTGTGCTCAGGCTAGGGAGGGCTGGGCCAAGACCCTTTTTTCAGGTCCCCGTTCATTGGGGTAAATGTTTATTGAGTCCTTACCATGCTGGATACTGTAAGTGGGTCAAAGACAAATTAGATACTCTCTCTCAAGTGACCCTGTACCTGGATGACCTCAGTCAGCATGAGGCCTCAGCACCAAACAGGTGGTGTCTTCCTAACCTCTTCCTTTCACTTCTCCAAGGCTGTTGCTAGAACTGTGTGAATCTTTTGATCTCTGTCAGCTAGTTATCGAAAATTTATCATGACATCGGGCACTAGATTCCCTCACTATTCAAAGAAGATTAATACTCCAGGAAACTTTGTTTTTGTGTCGCTTTTAATCTGTACATGTGCACATCTTCTTTCGCACTTCCTATGGCTATTCCATCCCATTTTAATAAGTAATATTAGCTCATTCCACTCTCAAAATATGCCAGTTTGGAGAGACACCTGAATGGCCAGCCTCTTCATAATAGTCTCCTTTAATTGCACAATGTCTCAAAGATGTCCTTCTTGCATTTCAAATAGCTACGTGCACAACTGAATACAGACGAGTGTATTTCACCGCTATTCTTATTTTACTTATTGTTGAATAAGGAAATTAGAACACTGCTAGTTTAACACTGTCTCAGGAGATACATAGATTTATCACAGGAATATTTTCATTATATTAACTTCACAAAATACTTAAGGTAGATGCTGGCAAATCACTTTATTATAGTTTCTTTTGTTTCTACTCTAAGGCCAATATAAAATCTTGGAAATCCCATGAGGGAGACAGTATTGAATAAGTAAATTTGAAGAGTTAAATTCGCACCAGTGAAGCAAACAATAAGGCCCTATACTGTTGATTATTTGGGGCATGCTGATTTGATTTTTAGTCTTTCTGTCACTAATTTTCTGAGCCCAGGTTCTCTGGAAATATATGTATATATTTTATTTATTTTTTTTTTATTTATTTATTTTTGGCTGCATTGGGTCTTCATTGCTGCATGAGGGCTTTCTCTAGTTGTGGCGAGCAGGGGCTGCTCTTCCTTGCTGTGCATGGGCTTCTGATTGAGATGGCTTCTCTTGTTGCAGAACATGGCCTCTAGGCTCGTGGGCTTCAGCAGTTGTGGCATATGGGCTCAGTAGTTGTGGCTCTTGGGCTCTAGAGCGCAGGCTCAGTAGTTGTGGTGCATGGGCTTAGTTGCTCTGCGGCATGTTGGAAGTCCCGAAAAAAATATTTTTTTTTTTTTTTCCCGAAAAAATATTTTTAAATCAAGATTGTTTTTGTTTTTTTTGGTTTGTTTGGGGTTTTTTTTGTTGTTTTTGTTGGCCATGCCATGTGACATGTGGGATCTTAGTTCACCAACCAGGGATCAAGCCCATGCCTCCTGCATTGGGAGCACGGAGCCTTAACCACTGGACCCCCAGGGAAGTCCCTCAGGTTATTTTAAAAAAATAAAATTAAGGGCTTGCCTGATAGTGCAGTGGTTAAGAATCCACCTGCCAATGCAGGGGACATGGTTTCGAGTCCTGGTCCAGGAAGATCCCACATGCCGCGGAGCAGCTAAGCCCATGTGCCACAACTGCTGAGGCTGAGTGCCACAACTATTGAAGCCCGCGCACCTAGAGCCCGTGCTCCACAAGAGAAGCCACTGCGCTGAGAAGCCCACGCACCACAACAAAAGAGTAGGCCCCGCTTGCCACGACTAGAGAAAGGCTGTGCGCAGCAGTGAAGACCCAATGCAGGCAAAAATAAAAAATAAATTAATTAAAAAACAAACAAACAAAAAATTAAAATTAGCAGCCATCTTTCTTTGCTAAACCTTTCTTTGCGGGTATGTCCCCATCTCTTTACTCTCCACTTGCATCTTTACGGTTTTCATTCTTTCTTTTTGAACTTACCAAGTTAGAGGCATTAGCAGAAACTACAGCCTTGCAAATGTGTTTATCAGTTGCTCTTACAGCATATGCCATGTGGAGAGGAAGAGTGGAGGTGCTCATTACATTCTCGGCTGAGTTGGCTGAATTCCACTAAGTGACAAAATGTGTATTCAGGTTTAGATGGCCATCAATATCTGATTGCATTCATATTTCTACATTCCTGTTAAGGGACTCTGAAATTTTATCCTTGCTGGCCCAGGGGATCACCTTGTGCCCTTAACCCAGACTCCCAAAGGAGATGACCTGTTGGGCTCTAAAATACATAAAAAGATTATCATTTGACATGCTAAGATGCTGATAAACCGTAACATTTTTTACTTATTAAGAAATAAACTTTAACACATACAAAGAAACTGTGTCTACATTATTCTAGATGTGTAGAATAACCTATTTCCAGGAAAATCATATAATGGGTAATTGCACACTAGTAACAAGGGGACCATGTGCTTAGTGCCTTAGTTTGAATATGTACTTTAATAAGGTTTTGAGAGTATAGTCTTAATACGAGATTGTTGTTTCCTTCTTACTGAAGTTTTGGTAAAAGAAAATTCTCAGTAGGTCAGAACTGACGGGCTCGGGTTATCATGTTGAGCTGGTTTGTTCTCACACTTCTCTCTCGCCTTAGTTAAATTAAGACAGTGGAGGGAAGTTTCTGTAAAGAATGTGTGTGAGAAACTAAGTAGAAGTCCGTTTTAGGCTTAACAATGACCATTTCTTTGCCCACAGACGGACAAGGTTGGGAAGGCTTTTAAGTACCTAGAAGCTGCCTTGTCCTTTATTGAGTGTGGCATTGCCATGGAATCAGAAAGTCCAGCGTCCAAGTCTGCTTACTCCATCTACTCCGAAACCGTAGACCTCATTAAGTAAGTGCCACCTTATTTTGCCTTCCTCTTAAGTACTTCTCTGTTCTCACCTTTATTGCTTTAATCCATTTGAACTTTGGTATGAAGACAGCTTAACAAAGGGGAGTCTTTAAAAAGTTAATGATCCAGGAACTTCTGTGGGTTTTTTTGGTCATAAACTAAAATTGTATTCCAGATGAAGTGCTAGAGCAGAATAACTGGGTTCGGTTGCATCATTTTGCCAAGTGCACTGTGAAATGCCAAACCCTTCAAGGAGAGGTTTGTTTTTTCCAGTTTTACTTTCTTATCAGGTGCCCGCTCATCTCAGCTGAAGCTCTCGTCCTTGTTTATTGCCTGCTTTGTTTCAAGCAGGTGGACAGGTCAGAGAAAAGACATGTCCTCGCCTAAATTTCTGAATGGCCTGAATTATTGCTCTGAAGCCTCATTTTTCTTCTGCGTTGCTGTCATGTCTTCATGTCTTCAGGAAAAATCAATGTAAAACCAAGACAAACATAGTGTCTTTGTGTCTGGGATTTTCTGACTGTCTTTTATTAACCTGATGAACATTTATATTTTCCTGTAGATTCATAATGTCATTAAAATCCTTCTCGGATGCCACAACACCAACACAGGAGAAAATATTTGCTGTTTTATGGTGTGTATTTTTTTCTTTGTCTAAATAGTGTTACATTTACTTTTGCATCGCTTGATATTACAAAGAGATTTGGGTATCTGTTTTCTTAAAGTGAAAATGATAATGAAAAGTGAATCCATACCAAAAAGTGGTAGGATGTGTGGTCAAGGGGTTCATCCCACTGATGGTTAGTTATTATGAAATGGTGTCTACGGTCGTTTTACTGATGACTCAATAGATGCTGTGGTCTTGTGACTTAAATTACATCCTTGTATATTTGTGTTGTTTCACCAGTATTTACTTTTGACAGTAGTGTGAACAGCGCAGTGAGATTTTTGACATTGTTCCTTGTGTCGATGAGGAAAAGCCAGTATGTTCATTAAGGTGGAAAAGATTAGGTGGCTCACTCAGTAGTAGCGATACTCATGTCTCCGAGGTACTGCTTCCCTTCAGCTTATGTTTATGTTCACAGCATGCGATGCCAGTCCATTTTGAACATGGCGATGTTTCGTTGTAAAAAAGATATAGCAATAAAGTATTCCCGTACTCTTAACGAACACTTCTTCAAGACTTCTTCCAAAGTTGCCCAGGCACCTTCTCCGTGCATCACAAGGTAACGAGCAGTCTAATTCAAATAACTTCCAAAATTAAATTCTTTCTTCATGGATCACTTGCTGTGACTTTGTTTCAGAAACTGTAGACATCCATGGGCTGATTTGCCCCTTCAGGCGAAATCATTAGCACATTTCTACCTTTTTGAGGAATAGTTAGAAATCAAGGTTTTTGCTGGTTAGGTAACATCAAAAGATAATTACAGAGAATATAGGGTCCAGATTGTGGAGCTTTGAGGATATTTACATACGCCCAGTAATACAGAACAGGCAGAGCCAGCGAAAGCCCTTTCTCCTCCTATACAGCACACCGTCTTGGCATGTCAGTAAGCAAGAACTTTCCAGAACCAGTTGCCTCTACCTTCTCCAGGATCTGTAACAGTGATATTAAGAATGAAAACAGTTATCTCTAGTTAAATTTTTTTCCCTCACTTTGTGAACTGAAATTGCTCATCTATTCCATAAGCTATTGAAAAACAGAGTCCTTGTGCCAGGTGTTTTTCAGGTGAAGGTAGAATTTTCTTCCCTTTAGTATTTGCCTAGTATTTTTTTTTTTTTTTTTTTTTGATCATACTCCTTGAAAAGCTCCCAGTTCTGATGGGTTTTGCTATTTTAAGATCACGTAGAAGATTGCCCCATTTCCAGCACATTCAAAAGAAGAGATTCCCATGTGGCCTCTCTTTAAAAAAAAAAAAAAAAAAAAAAGTCCTGATTGAGAAGGAACTTCTTTACCTCTGAAAATTTTCATGACTCCTACCTCTACGATATGATTCTAAGTTAATAGGTGATCACTCCCATGATTTTCTTTTTTCTTTTTTGGTTATCCATTAAGTTAATAAATTAATTTTTAAAAGCTCTTTATGGAAATATAATTGCTTTACACTGTTGTGCTAGTTTTTGCTGTACAACAAAGTGAATCAGCTGTATTTAGGCATATATCCCCATATCCCCTCCCTCCCGTGACTCCTTCCCACCCTCCCTGTCCCAGCCCTCTAAGTCATCACCCATCATCGAGTTGATCTCCCTGTGTTATGCAGCAGCTTCCCACTAGCTATCTATTTTATATTTGGTAGTGTATGTATGTCACATGATTTTAGATCACTCCTTCATCATTTGTCCATCACCTTCCTTGTAGCAAACTTTGTCTTAGATGCAGGGAAGCAGCAGTAAACAAAGTAGACAGGAATTGCCGCCCTCGGGGAACGTCTGCTCTAGTTCTTCGAAGTAAACGTGCTGCTGGGGACACGTAGGATCCATTAGAATTCCTGCAGCCCAGGGGCAGATGTGACTGTGTCATGAGGCCACTGCTGCTGCCCCACCTTTCCACTTCATGTGCATCAGTTCATCCCTCTGAGTGACTCCTCCTGTGTTTCTCACTTGATCCACATCAGGGGACTTGTGCACGTGCAGGTGGGAGGGGACAGTCACTAGGAGAACAGAGTGTCCCCTGATGCCCAGGTCTCCTCATGGGCTGTCCTCTGGTCAGTCAGTTACGGGCTCAGCGGGTGTTTATCCAGAGTACCTCCTGTGCTAAGTGCTAGAAATGCAGAGATTAGGAACACATGGTCCCTGCCTTCAAGGTGCTTGTGAGGCAGGAAAAGGAATAGACAGAAAAGTATAGGGAGATGTGATAAATGCGAAGAGACAAGTCCAAGTGGTGACAGAAAGGAAGCTGTGATGTATCCCCAGTGTCTGAAAGAGTGCCACGTGCAGAGTAGGAGCTCAGTGATGTTTTTGACTGGCTGAAAGAATGAATATATCGGAGATGAGGACCATTTTCTCAGGGGAGGTATTGTTTTCCCAGGAGAAGTTGGAATGGGGGGTGGGGAGACAAGGGATTCCAGGCAAGCGAGTAAAATATGTAAAGGGCCTGGGAAATACACTTGGGATACAGATTTGCCCAACTGATTCTGTGTCCAGTGAAGGACACCTTACCTCCATCCAGTTACTTTTTCCATTTGGGGGGCCCCACCCCACTGTGTTTTATGAAATAAATTTCCAAAATACTGAAGGTGCAGGTTGCCTCTCTGGCCTTGCAGAAGTGATTGTCATTTTGGCAAGTACCTACTAAAACCTTGTGACTTGGCCTGCAGTTCCAGAAACGGGAGGTCTGGGATCTGGGAGTTCAGGGGATTGACTAGTTCTGTTTTCTTCCTCCTTCCAGAAGCACAGGCACACCATCCCCCCTCTCTCCAATGCCTTCTCCAGCCAGCTCCATAGGATCCCAGTCAAGTGCTGGCAGTGCGGGCAGCGGGGGCGTGCCCGCCACCATCAGCACCCCCGTCACCATCCAGAACATGACGTCTTCCTATGTCACCATTACGTCCCATGTCCTTACGGCCTTTGATCTTTGGGAACAGGCTGAGGTCCTTACCAGGAAGAATAAAGGTAAGTGGATCTGTGGTGGTTATTACTGGGCCATGGGAATTGGGAAGCGAATGACATTGTGTTTTCTGTTCGGTGTTTTGGCCTTTTTGTTTGTTTGTTTAATTAAAGTGTCGTTGATTTATAATGTGTTCATTTCTGCTGTACAGCAAAGTGATTCAGCTGTCCATATATATACATTCTTTTTCATATTCTTTCCATTATGGTTTATCACAGGATATTGAATATAGTTGCCTGTGCGATACAGGAGGACCTTGTTGTGTATCCATTCTGTATGTAACAGTCTGCATCTGCTAACCCCAAGCTCCCAGTCCATCCCTCCCCTCCCCCTTGACAACCACAAGTCTGTTCTCTGTGTCTGTGAGTCTGTTTCTGTTTCATAGATAGGTTCATATGTGCCATATTTTAGATTCCACTTAAAAGTGATGTCATATGGTATTCAGCGTTCTCTCTCTGACCTAATTCCCTGAGTATAATTTCTGAGTCCATCTGTGTTGCTGCAAATGGCATTATTTCATTTTCATGGCTGAATAGTATTCCATTGTATGTATGCACCACATCTTTATCCATTCATCTGTTGGTGGACGTTTAGGTTGTTTCCATGTCTTGGCTATTGTGAATAGTGCTGCTAGGGGTGCATGTATCTTTTTTGAGTTAAAGTTTTGTCCAGATATATGCCCAGGGGTGGAATTGCTGGATCATATGGTAGTTCTATTTTTAGCTTTTTGAGGAACCTCCGTACTGTTTTCCATAGTGGCTACACCAGCTTACATTCCCACCATCTCTTCAGTGTTTTAAAGAAAAGGAAGTATATAGCTACTTACTCTTCTCACATTTTCTCCATTCTGTCACAATTCTTTCTTGAGCTTTGTGGCATGGAGATGGATTTCTGTGACTAGGTCTTAGCAAAATTAAATTGGAAGCGGCTTTAGCACCTTGCCCCTTCGGAAGTTTTGGTATCATTATTTCACCATGAACTGAAGTGCTAGCAAAAGGGCAAAGGAGATGCGGAAGGAAGGTCATTGGCTGTCCCCAGGCACAACACATTTGAGATGGGAAGTAGCATAACCTAAACTACTGAGCTTATTGCTTGTTTTCAGTATACGTTAAGAAAGATGGTTAGCAACAGTATAAGAAATAAGGCTTAGTAAATATTCTTGAGTCTTGTTTAAGAAGGCCCTTGGAGAAATCCATGGTTTAGGAGCTGGTCAAGCATCCTATTAGAGGAACTGCTTGGTGTCAGTGCCAGTGACCACTGAGTAAATGCTTATATGTAAATACCAGATTAAAGCCTTGACGTATTCGTTCCTGGCTATAGGGAAGAAGTTGGCCAGCTGGCTGTGGCCGCAGTTTCCTCATAGCCTATTAAAACTTTATTTTCTTTCTTAGCAAACTAAAGATGCTTTTTTAACAGGTTGGGTGTGTTTGTTTGTTTGTTTTCATTCACGCATCCATTGATCCAGAAGTATAAATTGGGTATTTTCCATTGTCAGCCACTGTGCCAGGCATTACAGAGTCAACTCTAAAACAAACCTAGTTCCTACCCTTTTAGACCTGGGAGGGATGTGGAGAATTAGCAAACCATTACAGGAGATTGTGATTTTTTTTCTTTTTTTCTTTTTTTTGCTGTGCTAGTTGAAGTACAGAATATTGTGGGGATATAGTTTCTGAAACTTTTCATGCTTTCATTTTTATCTTTGTGTGTGCGAGTGTGTTTACATGGTTTTGGGTCTGCTCTGTTTGCAGAATTCTTTGCCCAGCTCAGCACGAGCGTATGTGCCCTGGCCCTCAACAGCAGTTTGCTCGACCTGGTGCACTATACACGACAGGGCTTTCAGCGGCTAAAACAAGTCACCAAAACACCTTAATGGAGGCCCCGGTTGACTTGATGCCTTGGGAACTTCTTTGCACATTGGAAGCCTCAAAACAGTCCAGACTTTTGTCTCATCAGGATACCAAACTCAAGAAGAGAAGCGCCGTGAGATGGCCAGGACATTTGTTCACTGCAACTCAACTGTGGAATCACTGGTTGGACAGGATGGTTTTGCAGAAGCAGAACTGAGGAGGCTGGCCTCAGAGATGATCTTGCCTTTCCTAACTAAAGGACAGAAGTGCAATGTAGCCTAAGTGGGCGTATGAATGGTCTAGAAACATTTCTGTATTTTTTTAACCAGCAGGATGCGAATGAAATGAGGAGGAGCAATTTCAACTCTGAAAACAAATTCACATCATCTCAGTAGCCACGTTAGTTCATCCCCAGAAGGAAATTTTTTTTTTTTTTTTTTTTTTTTTTTAACAGTGCATTGTGGTGTAGGGTTTTGTGGGTGAATTCTTTTAAGTTTTGGGAGAAATAATTGTTTAATAAATTCTAATGGTCGTCTATAAAACATAAGTTGTGAAGGACTCCACTGTACCCATCTTTCTGCCAGTGAACAGTGGCTTTGATGATACCAGGTATGGTCCTAATTTAGAAAATTGAGCGCAACACCCCCCGGCCCCGGTGCCTGGATGCTGCACGTGCAGCCCAGCTGCGACGTCTCTGGTACTGTGCTGGAACGTGGCCCCGTCGGGCGGGGGAGAGGAGCTGCGGCGCTCGGGGACGCCATCCCCATCTCCAGCCCCGTCTCCACCCACCACGGGGGACCCGGCGCCGCTGCCGTTCCCACCGCCTGCTCCAGTGAAAGACAGTCACGTGGACTGTATTCTGCATTTTCTCCTTTGGGGAAGAAGGAAACCAACACTGATCCGTGACCAGATGGTTGAAGTGCTTTTTAATTTTTGTTTAAGTAGAGCTGAAATTTGAGGTGCTGATCTGTGGTCTATAGTTATGTGGTAACTCATGTTGTCTAACCAACTCAAGAGTTTTGTCAGCGAACAAAGAAAAATGAAATTACTTCTTAGAGAGGCTATATTTTTCTGCTACGAATTACTTTATATTTATAGCAAAACTAGACGTTGAGAGCCCTTGATTGTCTGGGGGAAATTAACTCCTTGAGAGGCTGTGGAGATTTGGGGTGGTTAATTAGACTTAAAAAAAAAAAAAAAAAGTCACCGCATGCCTTCACTCCAGAGTGTTCTCAATAAGTAGATTTGATTAGATTCAAGAGGAACTGTGGCCTTCCCGTAAGTTGTTATTGCCAGATTCTGTACCTTAAACCAAGTTTATTTTGAGTGACCTGAAGTTGGAGGGGGTGGGGGGTGGGACGGAATTCCCACATAGCCATAAGCACAGATCTTTTTCACTGAAACTTTGAGGGTTATTATTGGAAGCATTATTTTGAGTGCAGTGTTTTTTAGAAGCCAATTCATTTTATCCCTTTTAGAAGTAGAATCTGCACATGTATTACAATGAGGAGTAAATGTTATCGCTACAATTGGTTTAGTTTTCTCCCTTCATCCCATTCCGCCCCCTACGTGTTTCCTACCAAGCATGTTTGACATTGTCATATTTATTTATTAGTGAAGAAGGGAGTACCATCTTTATTTATGATGAAGAGGTCTTAGGTCCATATGGTGAATGTAAGAACTGTTTGGGTAATTTGGTAACTCTATAAAAGGGCTGTGTAGAGGATGGGAGTGATGCTTATTTTTCACAATATGAATTGTTTGTGTGAAGCTGTTCCTTCAGCATCTTACATTATCCAGCCTGTTCTTGGGTTACCACTGGCTAGGTCTGTTACCTCATGTTTAAATTAAAGCAAGAGAATTACAGCAGTGGTAATATCTGAGCATAAGAACTTGATGTGCGATCTTGATGTGATTTCATTTATTGATGTTCTAAAGCAGAGCCGTGGTCCTTTTTAAACTCGTTTAAAAAGCAGCCTGTTGTTAAATGAACAGTGATTGCCTGGTAGGTTGTATGCTTGTGGCACTGTGTGTCCATCTCTTACATGTAGGAGACGAGACACCAGAACCAGAATCAGGCTTATGTGGTTACTTTACATCTTTTTTCCCCCTTACTCCCTTGGCCATTCCCGCCCCCATCACTCCCCAGTACAGGCCACCTGTCAGTTTGGAAGGGTGTGTCCTTGAGAACAGGTTCCGACTGTGGCGAGTGTGTGTGTCTTGTCAGGAGCCACAGTGCCCGCTTGACTGAAGACATTTCCAAGTCAATTTCTCAGCCATTTCTAAAAGAGGTGATTACTTTTTCAGTGGCCTTATTCTTTGTGTGTTTTTCCCCCTGACCTTTGTATTAAAGATTTTATTTGTCCCTTTAGAAACTAACAAATTTGCAGAGATCAGTTTGTACTATTTTGATCATGGAATATTTCTGATTCTTACTGCAGCATGCAATGTACCTAAAAGAATTCTTAATGGCTCCTTTTAAAATAGAGTATGTAAAAGGGTAGTGGCTGATGAATCCTTAATGTTCATAAGGTCTTTTTGCTGTTACAGTTGTATATCGAAATCTAGAAGATTTTTAAGTCATTTGCACTTTTTCACTGCATGCTTAATTTCCAAAGGCAAAATCTGTGTTGTGGTAGATAATTGAAAGGACTAGATTATAAAATTAAGCCTTTGAATATGTGAAGTTCTTATAACAACCATAATAGTACACACTTCACAGTGAGACACAGAACATCTTGAGTGAAAATGGAGTGTAAAAATCTTGCCTTTGGCACTATAGTTTTGTGTGTGTTTGTGTCTGTCTGTCTATCTTTACTAGGAAGTGAAAGAACCCTGTCTTTTTTACTCTTTAAAATGTTGAATGTTTCTGTCCTTCCTGGAGATAATTAAAATGTGAATCACTGAATTTAAGATTTTAGCCAGACTAAGGGCCCTGATAAACAATGAGAAACACTTCACTGAAATGTACCAAATTACACTGGGTTAAGAATGTGAAAACATCAGCTATATGCCTGCTGTGGTAGAAGAGTGGGAGGGTCCAGCTGGCATATTTTCAGGACAAGAACTACAATAGGAGAATGACTTAGCTGATGCTATGATTTAATCACAATACTGAATGTGAAAAGCATCTGATTTTTTTTTTTAACAGAAGGACCTTTATTTTATAATCTGTTTTGACCAAAACCTTTATTTCCCCTAGACAAATTGAACCACACTTATCTCCCTTGTTCTATATCCTTTAATTCCTGATATCAGGATGTTTAGAAGCTAACAAACTACCCCTTTCTGGCTGAAAACTTGGCTTAATTGGTACCTTAAATATTATTGTTAGTAGTATCAGGAGTTTACTTTTTTTTTTTTTATGATTCCTGTTCAATAATTTTTTGAAGCAAAAAAGAAACTGTTGTGCCCTCCAAAATGAGCAAAACTCTTATCTCTGATCTATGAAAGGAAATGTGTACACACACACACACACATACACACACACACACACACAGAGGCTGGCTGAATTGGATATATTTATCGTGCCTTTGTTGACCAAACCTAATTTTGGAATAATGCTGTATTTATTTTGCCATGGCTGTAAGAGATGTTAGATGGGTCTTGTACCTTTTTCTCTTCTGCTTCATGAAGTGTATTTGAGGTGTATTTTTGCATCTTTAGGTAAGTGAATCAAATAAGGCTTGATTCCCTATCTCCCACACAGATTCTCCTTTTTTCTTAAGGATTTATTTTCCCAGACACTACACAAAATCTGTGACACACTTTGCCACTTCATCTGTTACACTCTTTACCACTGACCAGCAGTATTTAAATCTTGCTAGAATATTTGGCCTCCTTTTAGAAACACGCACGTGGAGATTTGCTCCCTGTGGCTGTGGAGGGGTCAGGATTGTTGCGGTACTTGCTCCTGCTTGCTCTGGTGGATTGCCTCTTTCGTTTTTGATCCTACTTAGAATCTGTGGATATAAGCTTTTTCCCTATATGTTTGTCATGTTGTTTGTGGGAGGTGGAGCGGCAGAAATAACAAACATGGTGTTGGGGAGTTTCCTTCAAACGTTGCAAGTGGTATTTCTACCATGTAAACCTCAAATATCCAATCCCGTTGCGTCCGTCACCAAAAATCTGAGAATGAATTGTGACCACTGGCCATACTCTAGTTTTTATTTATGAGGCGTTGACAAGCACCGGCTACCACCTCTCTTAAGGTGGCTGTAAATTTCTCGTCGTCCTGGGGAAAGCCACACTATATTCTGTTCAGCGGTGTGTGGGGTAGCAACAGGTACTGTGATGGGTTGAGAAGTGCCTGTATTTCTCTACCCAAGAAGGCATGAAGGAAACTTACAGCTCCCTGGAAGCCTAGAGATTACTGTATCAGCCTGGAAGGACAAGGGAATAAGACCACTGGCCTAGCCGCACTGGTCAGACCAGGCAGTGGCTTACCTAAGGAAGATAGCTTGCTTTGCTTAAAAGTAGATGTTTAAGCAATGCTTAACACAGGCAGTATTAACTTTTGTTAACTTTTCATAACAAAAGGCAGTATTCGCCTTTTGTTCAGGCCATCAACATGTGTTGTTAAAATTCCTGCACATCCCCTCCTCAGATAGCAAGTATACACTGTTCATGTTGGTGTGTGTGTTTATACACGTGTGTCCCAAATCTTGTGGGGTTTTTTTTTTTCTTCTGAATGTGATCATGTTTTGGATTATACCTGAGCAGGGTTGCCTTTTTTTTTTTTAATTTATTACCATTATATATTATATTATATTATGTATTTTTTGCTTTCTTATAACTTTAGAGCAAAGTCAGATCTTGGTATTATTAAAATTGTTTAAAAAAGAATAAATCGTCCAGTTGATAAATGAAGATCACTGGTCTGTCTCTAAAATAATATGAATTTTTCTTTAATTATTGTGTAATAACGTGCCAGCTGTCTAGTCCACACAATGATTTTGTATGTAGGATAGGGAAGCCGTGATGCGCTCAGTGGGAAGATGTGCAACACAGATAAGGGGACTCCATGTGTTTTATCTGCTTCAGCAATGGAACTGCAACTTGGGGCTTTTGTGAATAAAATTTAGCTGCCTTGTATAGTCCTTTGAAAGAGACATACGTGATCTGTGAGAATTATAGTTTTCTTTTTTTAGAAGAAAAATTTGCAAAAGATCTTTCCAAAGATAATGTGCCACAGATCTTTTGTTTATTATCCTGTGTAATAAGGATTGATTGCTGTTTAAAAAAACATGTAATTGTTCGTCTTCAAACTCTTTACTTTTCACAAGATCAAGCTGTAAAAAAAAAACAATAAAAATTTAGAGAAATCATTGGCGTGGAATCCATGCTTTCACTTTGCCTGAATAAAGTAATTCCTAAAATTGCTGTATGGAGTTACCACTTATAGCCAAGGAGTGTCTCACATGGAATAATGTGCCCTTATTCACAGTATGTATTTATTGTTGAAATGGGAAAGGGGCGGGCAGAGGGTAGCTCATCCTCCTGTTCAGTTTATTTTCAAGATCTCAGTCACAGATTAGCATAACACTACCAGTGTTGCTTATCCTAACGTCAGCTGCCAGGTGTAACAGTGATCACATTTGCCTATTTTCAGTTTGTTTGCTGGGTATGGGTAGACATATTTATAGAATGTTGGTATTGGAAGGAATCTATGGGCCATCTGGTTTCTCCTCCCTTTGCCACTCCAAAAGAAGTAATACTCTAGATGCTGAAATATGACTTCCTAAATTTGAATCCTGGCTGTCTGGTTTGCTGTGTGGCCATGCACAAGTTACTTAACCTCTCTGGGTTTCTTTTCTCATAAACAGATTTGGTGTCTACCTAGTAAGGTGCTGAGAATCACGTTGGAGAGTGCTTACCATAGTGCCTCTGCCATGAACACTCAGACTGGTGGCTTTTTTAAACTTACTCCCTCCCCTCACTGCACCACAGTATCCCAACAGGTGACCCTCCAGTCTGACTGAACACTGATAAAGACCTTGCTACCCATCTCTTCCTCTTTGATTTTTTTTTTCTTTCTTACGTTAGGTTGACCTCCACTTTATCGGTCCTAATGAACAGGGACCCACCTTTGGCAAGCTTACGGTAAGAGCTGACAAGCCAGCAGTAACTGTGGTAAGCGTGCAACGGCAAGTGTGGGGAAGGGAATGTTTAGTCCTGTTTGAGAGGAGCTACAGGGAAGAGCGCGCACTTGAACTAGGCCTTAAAAGATGGCCATAAAACCTATTCTGGGTTTTCACTGTTTTCACAAAAACTTTCCATATCATATCTTGTCTATTACAAATTCTCAGTAGTTGTCCACTGCATGGTTTTACCAGTTTATGTAGCCAACCCCCTTGTTAAACACTGAGATTATTTCTAATTTGGGGATGGTATAAAGAATGTGCCCATGGCTATCCCTGAAGCAAGTTAGTAGAGCAGATTCAACAGTATTTCACCATGTTTTCCTTATGTAAATGTGTATGTGTATACTTACGCTGAATTCCATCCCTAAAGACTTCAGCATGCATTTCCTAGGACATTTTCCAGCAGAACGACGATACCATTTTATCAGCTAAGAAAATTTCTCAACATCTAATACTCAATTCATATTAGAATTTCTGTAATTGTCCGCCAGAGGTCGTACAGCTTTTATTTTTTTTATTTTTTAGCCAGGACTCAGTCAAGTTTCAGGCATTACATTTGGTTGTGCCTCTTTGTTAACCCAGGAAAAAAATACGCTTTTCAATGCAATGTCCTACATCTTGGATCTGTTTTTCCCTAAGTCCTTTAATTCATACCTGTATCTCCTATGTAGATTTCCTGTAAGCTGTTTTAGGTTTAAGGTTTTTTTGATGTGGACCATTTTTAAAGCCTTTATTGAATGTTACACTATTGCTTCTGCTGTATGTTTTAGTTTTTGTGGCTGTGAGGCATGTGGGATCTTAGCTTGCCAACCAGGGATGGAACCTTGAACCCCCTGCGTTGGAAGGTGAAATCTTAACCACTGACTTGCCAGGCAAGTCCTGGGTCAGGTTTAGAAGCTTGATTTTATTTGATAAGAATCTTTCACAAGTGGTGCTGTGTATTTCACATTGCATCACATCAGGAGACACCTAAAATCATCCTATTAGTGATGCTAACTTTGAGTCTTTGATGAGGATATGATCACCAAAACTCTTACAAATATGGGCTTTGCCCTGTGCCAACCATGTTTCACTTATTGGATTCCTGGGGGGGGGAAGGGGTTTTCGTTGCTGCACACGTTTTCTCTAGTTATGGCGAGCAGGGGGCTACTCATCATTGTGGTGTGCTGGCTTCTCGTTGCAGTGGCTTCTCTTGTTGTGGAGCATGGGCTGTAGGTTCGAGGGCTTCAGTAGTTGTGGCGCACGGGCCTAGTTGCTCTGCGGCATGTGGGATCTTCCCAGACCGGGAATCGAATCTGTGTCCCCTGTATTGGCAGGCAGATTCTTAACCACTGCGCCACCAGGTAAGTCCCTCAGTGATTTTAGCATGCACTGATGACCCAGTCCTTTACCAACCATGGGTATTATGTTTGAAAAACACAAAAAGGAAAAAAAAAACCCACCCAATCTGATAGGTGAGAAACTATGCCTTGTGATGTTTTCATTTACATTTTCATTCTTATGGTGCCGAGCATGTTATGATGCCATGTTTTTTGTTACATCTGTAGTTCATAGGCTACGGGGCTAATACTGTAGACCCAATTCAAGGGCCTAACTGGGTAGATGTGGGCGAAGTTTTCACTTAAATCACCTGGAATGAGTTCACCACTAGGAAGGGTTCTGTTAATGGAAAGGATGCTGAGCAGTGGAAAACAACAAATTATCCCTGCAGGCTATTCGTCTTTTTCCTTTTGATTTATATATTCAGGATATTAACCTCTTACTATGTTGTAAACATTTCTCTCCAAATTATCTTTTGCTTTTCAGTTTTTATATTATGGCACTTTTTTTTTAGTTTTAATTAGGCCGACTTCTCCCCAATGTCCTTGCAGTTTCTGCTTTTGGTATCTCAAGTTATGTAAGGACTGTTTCCCAGACACGGGGAGGCAGTTTTACTACTGCTGGTTTACCAGCAGCAACTCTAAGGTAAAACACAAACCCTTCTCTGTGTGTCTGTCTTTTCATAAGTATTTAGGCACTTTTGGCACCTGAATTATTTAAGTAAATATTTGTTTACTATTTGCCAGGGTTGTTAGGAATATAAATTGTCACAATCCAGGCCACTTTAAATTAGGACACCTAGGTAGTGTTCAGAACCCTTCGATCCTTTCCAAACAGCTCTGGAGTCCAATGGGTCTTTACCAGAATATAATCAGAGGTTTATCTGCTGTTACTTGGTTGTGATTAGATAACTATACCCGTCCAGCCTATTTTGTCTTACAGCAGGATTTTTTCTGTGTTTGCGGTTTCTCCACAAACCACACTCAGCTGAAAGCCAAGACTGCAGCGAGACAGCAAGGCTCTGATAATAAAGACCTGTGCCCTTCAAACAGACTGGAGGGCGAGCCTTGAAATACTCTCTGAATAGACAATTCTATTTTAGCTTAAAAACACTGTGTGCCTGCTCTGGAGTAAGTGCTTTACATCACCCTTCTCTATTACTGGGGCCCAGTCCTAACATCTCATTTACCTTACTTCACATGTAGGAGGCAGAAACAAGTATGGGTTTGCAGCTCTCCACTGCTCAACATTCCTGTAAGTTATCTAAACAACACACACATACATTTCTACATATATACACACTATTATTGGAAAACCAATTGTACTCAATTGCATGGGCTTTAGAAAAATGTCTTTAGTTAACTCTTCTACTCCCTGCCTTCCCATCTTTGTTCTGCAGTCTTTGAAGAAACCCCTCCTCCCACAGGTTGACTTGGTACACAAGATCACAACTGAGGACTCTACACGCATCTCAGGTGATCTGGTAAAGTAGTTTTGCAGAGGTCCCCAAGCCTACATCTACCTAAGTATCATTTTGGAATTAAAAAATAAAATTGTTTTCAAACTGATTTACAAATAAACTAGTTTTTAAAAAGTCAAATGACACAAAAGCATACAGAGCAGGAAGTGTAAGAGCAAGTCTCTTCATCCCTTCCTCCCCAAAGTAAATAACCATTGTTTGGTGCATTTACACATTTTTAAACATAAATTTGGATACACTATATTCTGACTCCCCCCCTTTTTTTTGGCTGCGTTGGGTCTTTGTTGCTGCGTGCAAGCTTTCTCTAGTTGTGGCAAGCGGGGGCTTCTCAGTGCAGTGGCTTCTCTCATTTCAGAGCATGGGCTATAGGCACATGGGCTCGGTAGTTGTGGCACATGGGCCCTAGAGCGTGCAGGCTTCAGTAGTTACAGTGTGTGGGCTCAACAGTCGTGGGTCACAGGCTGTAGAGCACAGACGCAGTAGCTGTGGCACATGGGCTTAGTTGCTCCATGGCATGTGGAGGGTCTTCCTGAACCAGGGATCAAACCCGTGTCCCCTGCATTGGCAGGTGGATTCTTAACCACTGCGCCACCAGGGAAGTCCCTCCCCCACTTTTTATGGCTTCTGTGTTAATCATTTTGGCTGTAAAATATTGTGTAACTAAAGATATTTCACCATTTACTTAAACATTCTATTATGCACATAGGCCACCCCTGGCCCAATTATTCTCCTGTTGGAAACAATGCTGTACTGAGGATTCTTGGTACACACACAACCGTTACTACAGGAAAAATTTCTGAAAGGTGGATGTCTGGGTCAAACAGTAAATTAAAAAAAAAATTCTGTCACCAAACCACTTCTCTCCAAAAAGCTCTTATACCAACTGTGAATGAGCTTACATCCTTGCCAGCTTTGGCTGTGAAATGAAACACTCGTGGCTTTCAGAATCTTAGTTCCCCGACCAGGGACTGAATTCGAGCCCCTGGCAGTGAAAGCGTGCAGCCCTAACCACTGGACCACCAGGGAATTCCCAAAAAAGTCTTATACTACCTCAATTTGCATTTCTCTGACAACTGAAGTTAACCATTTTGACAAATTTATTTGGCCACTTGGCGTTCAATTCTGCAGAATGCCTGTTCCTATACTTAGCTCATTTCTGTGAGATTATCTTTTGCTTCTAATTTGTACATTAAGAAACTTGGACTAGGTTGTTGACTGCATGACTGAAGAGTCGTTCCAAGTTTGTTCCATTGGGAACAAGCTGCTGAAAGCATTTCCCATTTTTTCCAATGTTGGAGGCGATGATCAATCCCTGGGTGGTGAGGGCAACTCCACATCAATGACATGGGTCCTCAGGATTTGAAGCTCCATTCATCTTTAAAGTTATTTCTTGGTTCAAGCAAATGACATTTATCTTGGATAAACTGGAAGCTGTAAAATATTGGCAAAGTTCTGAAACCCACTAGATATACAGAATGAACTTCACCGTACGTTTCTCTGTGGCCCATGGATCTAGTCTAAAATTTGATTGTAACATGTCAGTTCTGAGCCTTGACTAGTCCTATTAGTTTTCTATTTGCTTATTTTAAATGAAGGTATAAAAGCAAGGGAAGACTGATTTTTCATCCCTGTGAGATTGACTCCATGCATTCATCCTCCGTGCAAAGTGACATGCTTCAGAATGCTGGCATAAAGCACAAATCAGGGGCCCAACTTCTGAACTGCGTGTCTCTTCTCCATGCAGGTGACAGGTGACTTCAGATATAGTATTTTTCCATTCAAACAGCCATTGTCCCGGCCTTCAGTGGTCCTCTATAACCTAGATGCTATTCTAAAGCCACCACAGTGGCTGTACTGTTCAGACTGAGCTATTTCAAGCTTGACAGCATGGCCTAAGCCAGCATATCTGTTAGGCAGAGAACAACACTCCTCTTATGCCCGTGTGTTGGTCCTAAATACCCCACAGCAGAACAGAGCCACTCTGCCTTTTTTCCTTCCATTTACTACATCCATGATACATTCCCAATCCCTTTAGCACAAGAGACCTAGAAAGTGAAAACATGGAGAGGAATGTGTTAAGCCGTGTGCGCTGTGTACTTTACTTTCCATAGTTTGTATTTTTAAAAATCACCTTTCAAATTAGTCACTGTCATGCTTTGCAGATGATGAAATTTAAGCTAATATGTCTGTGGTCAAGCAGCCAATAAAAGATGAAACTCAGATTATGATACAGATCTGTTTGACTTCAAGTCATAAAGGGGATTTTGCTTAAAACACACTGAAGGAAACATGGCTTTTATAAGCTGTTTAAATGTCATCCACAGCCAGTATCCTAACACTGTTAACATTTAACCATTTTTGCATTTTACTAGAGACAAGCAGTAAAACTGGATTGTGAGTAGGCATTAGAGAGGTTCCATAAAGCAGGAAGTCCCGAGAATCCAGTCACAGAAACTTAATAAGCAGCACAACGGTGGGGCAGGGGGCCCTTGTTTGATGTTGCTCAATATGTTGCCCTGTAGATTTTTGCCATCTCCAGCCCTAGTCAAGCCACTAGTACACTTCCAGCGGCTGCTGAGATTGACAGGTTTTTTTCTTAATTGTATACTCTTTGAGGACGTGGATTATTTAATAAAGAAAAAGTTAATAAAATATAGACATAAAATTTGGTGTGATAAACCTTTAAAGAAATTAGCATAAAACAATTTTTAAAGTCATGAACAATGTTAAGTAACCTTTAAAGCTTAAACTACCAGCAAATATAGAATAACTAAAACAGGCAACAGCATGAATTCCCCTGGGTCCTCCAAGTTCAGGAGTAAAGGACCAAATAAAACTTTAACTCAGAAACTGGTGACTTTTAAGGGCTGGGTGTACTGGGCGCTAGCTGGGTGCTTCTCACTTTCATCAGACAGCATCTAGGTAAAACCACCTTCATCCTTTATCTTGTCATGTTACCTGAATGTCTGGTACTATAGTTCCTCACCTGTAACAAAAAAAGGAGTTGAAATATATGATATCTTAAAGTCTATGTAATGAAAATATTAGTAATCCAAACATGAGTTACCATGTAGAGATACACAGAACTTCACTAAAAAGAGCACTGTCCTTCAAGATCATCTCTGAGGGGTGGGGTTCTACACATTTGTTACCATTGTTCAAAACAAATTTGTAACATCATCTTTAAAACTGTTTGCAGAACTGGATGGGCAAGCATACACACACCCTGCTTACTTCATGATAGTTTTTCTGGGAAGAGTTAGTACCGTTCATATAAATCACCAGACTTGGTTCCAAAACACAAAGGCAGAGGATAAAAAGTTGTCCTTTTAAATAACAGCATATCTGTAAGTTGTTCTGTTTTGGCAATGAGGACTTCGGATTAACCAAAATCTCCACATATTAATCCTTTGAAAAGCAATATTATAGTAACATTTTTAAAGTTCTGATGCATGTTTAAAATTATTTTAATCCCCCGATATATCAACTTCCCTCCTATCCAGTGCTTATCATGAAGCTTAATAAACTATATAACTCCTAAATATTATACCCCTTTATCACCCCAATTGATAACATAATTCCATTTACTATGTTTACTATAGAGTAGAAGAATTACTGTGTCCCAAAATGTCACTCACAGATAGTCTGGCCCCTCCGCTTGCCTCCATTTGACTGAAGCAATAAATCAACCATGGGCAGGCCCATCCACGATGGTGCTTTCTACTACTTCGTATTCAGGCATTTGTGTACGTGCGTATGTATATATACACATATACGTGATCATTGTACAGACATGTCAGGAGGGCAAAATGCATTTTTAGGTAAATGCGTTGTACTAAGGAATAAGACATTAGGGAAGTTTCACATATGTACATTCTCTCTACTTTTTAAAAAAGATATCCTTTTGCATTAAAGCAAAACTTTTTAAGTTCTTATTTTAAACCATTAAATGTTTAGTTCTACTACTCTGATTTCCTGGAGCCACATCTTGTTTACTTATCAAATATACATTCCTTAAGTTAGTCCCTGGCCAGGTTCCTTCCTCAGCTCAATTTCTTCACTATTTTTAATGTGCATAGTGCTCTTTCAGCAGAGCTCCAGGATCCTGGGGGCAGCTGAGACCCATTCTCCTAAAATTTTATAACTCTCTACAGGCATATTTACAAAGTGTTACCTGAAAATACCAAGGAGCCACCAGACATTCCATTTGTGTGCACTTCATTAAAAAGAATTTACATTCTTTCCACTAGTAAGAATTATTTACTCCTCTGGCTCTGGTTTGAAAGGATGTGGTAAGTTTGAGTCAACAAAACTGTCTCTGGCCTTTTCCTCCCCATCTTCACAGGTATTAGCCACTCCACAGGTGTAAACCTTTGTGCCAAAAGATGTGAGAATATAAAGTAGATGAGATCTGAAGCACAAAAACTTGGTTTGACTATAGTGCACCTCCAGGGATTAAGTAAAAGCTACAGCCAACCAGCCAGGTCCTGAGGATTAGTAATAGGGGCAATTAGGAAAACATTTCAAACCTGGTCCTCAAATTGCACTCAGTGTGCTGAACAATGCAGGCACAACATGAATGAATGTAAATTTTAACATGCTTAAGCTTCTTATTTAATGCCCTTTTCCCAAGTGTAATGTGAGGAATGCACCACTAGAGAGCAGCCATTTCCTTTAGGGGAAAAAACGCTATTTAAAAAAAAAAAAATACACGGTTTAACCACCACTTCATATCCTGGAGAATGGGCTATAATCAAAGAGAAAGACAACACAGTGTTGTAGAAGATGATGAGAAAGCAGAACCCTCATACTACACTGATAGAAATATAGTATAGTACAGCCGCTGTGGCTAACACGTTGGTAGTTTCTTTAAAAACAAAACAAAACCCCAGCAATTCCACTTGTATGAACTCACCGAAGAGAAATGAAAACACATTCACATTAAGACATGTTTATGGACATTCATGGCAGCATTCTGCATAACAATGCCAAACTGGAAACAATTCAAATGATCAACTGGTAAATGGATAAACAAAATGTGGTATATGCATAGGATGAACTAATATTCGGTATCAAAAATGCTAGTGTTGGGCTTCCTAGGTGGCGCAGTGGTTAAAAATTTGCCTGCCAATGCAGAGGATATGGGTTCGATCCCTGCTCCAGGAAGATCCCACATGCCACGGAGCAACTAAGCCCGTGTGCCAAAAAAAAAAAAAAAAAATGCTAGTGTGGATGACATGAACCTCAAAAACATTATGCTAAGTGAAACAGGTGCAAAACACTACATAGGGTTTCATTTCACCTACATGATATACACAGAAAAAGCAAAATTATGGGCAGAAACCACATCAATGGTTGCCTTCAGCAAGAGGAAGTGAGGGGAGGAGTGGAGACTGACTCCAAGGAGGACTCATAAAAGAAAAAAGGGGGGGGGCTCTTGAAAATTTTGGAAGCATGGTGAAAATGAACTAAATCTGGATTACAGTGATGTTGGCACAACTCTATAAATTTACTAAATCATGGATTATAAACCCAGCAGGTCAATTTTCTATCATATGAATTATAATTCAATAAAGCTAACTCCCAAGAAAGCACACTGATTTGGTATTGCATTAGAACCGGTATTGAGAAATGTAACAAATAGAAGGAGGAAAACTAGAGAACTGTGTTAGAATGTAGTACAAACAGCCACTGTGTCATTCAGTCCTGAGCTCTGGTCTCCAGACAGGAAAAAAGATAATTGTTCGCAGACGAATAGGGGGAAATCAGGAAATTTATGGTCAGGTAAAAACTTTATTACTTTTGGCCAAAGGCCAAAACAAACTTTTTTTTTTTTTTTTTAAATAAAAAGTTGCAAAGTTTCAGGAAGAATGCAATTACTTCTGAAACTACATCAGTATTTTGGAGTCATACTTATGAAGGAATTTATAACATCAATGTGCTAAAGGACTGGTGTATATAAAATAAATGATACTTGAGACATTCAGCGCAAAGAGGCACAAAGTGATAGAGCCATGCCAAGGAACCTTACATGTTACGCATTATGAACTCCCAGTTTAAATTTAGGAAACACTTCAGGCATGACAAATATATGGGACAAAAACCTTACTCTGTTAAGGTCTACAAAGGAAACAAATAAGCTGTACAGAGGGGTCTAGTAGTATATAAGAGAAAGGTTAAGTAAACATCAAGACAAAACTATGCCGTTTTGGGGGACTCTAGATGACAGTGGCAACCTTCTCCCTGCGGGGGGTTACGAGAGACAGCACAGTCTCATTACTGTTAGTTCTTAAATTCTAAACATCATTTTAAATACTTTACTGGATTCTCAGGAAAGCAGGGAAACCTCCAAGGCTAGCATATAAGTGGGAACCTGAGCAAGAGTGTAAGTGAACAGAAAGGCCACAGCTGCCCTAAGGACAAGTGCCAATATCGGTGCTGGGACCGGGAGACCACTGAACCCACAGTAAGGGGAGGAGGCGAACCTGAGCACCTCGAATTAGGCCAAGGGCCAAGAAGAGAGCAAAAATGTCCCGGGGCAGTTCCTGGGCTAGAGGAGCAGATGTAAAATCTCTCAGAACATGCCCAATTTGGAACCTCTCGGTTTCCACAGGTTCAATTAAGAATACGTTCATAAAATAAAATCACCAAACAGAAAAGAATGGCACCATAAGGAAAAATTCAGAGACGATAAACACATTCAAACTCCCAAAGACTTCAGATACTGGATTTATCAGGCCACAGGATATAGAATTAAATACATATGAATTGCCCAAAGAAAACGATACCAAAAAAAAAAAACTAAAAACAAGGATCCATTCAAAATTACCAAGCATATCTAAAACAGAACAAAGTGGGACATTTGGAAATGAAAAACATAATAATTAAAATTAAAAATTCAATGGTTTTACAAAAGATTACATAGAGCTGAAGTGAAAATTAGTAAATAGGAAGAGTTTCAAATCCCAGAAAAAGAACAGAAGTAATATTCAAAGAGTCCATGAAAGAAAATTTCAGAGCAGAAAGACATATGTCACAACGTATACTAGCAGGATAAATACCCAAAGACACATCTAGGTACATTACAGTGAAACTACAGAACAGATGAAGAGATCTTAAAGGCAGCAGCAGAGAAAAAGGAGATCCTGTAGGAAGGAAGATAATTACACCGCAGCTGACTGGAAGTACAAACGAAGCCAGATGATAGTGCAATAACAACTTCAAAATACCAAGAGAAAGCTAACTAGAACTGTATCTAGCATAACTAGCAGGAACAACAGTGTATTTACTGAGTGTAAACCGCAAGTGTTCTCACCGCACATACAAAAGTAGGTAACTGTGAAGTGATGGATGTGTTAACCTGTGATAATCATTTCACAAAATATGCATATGTCAAATCATCAAAATATATACGATTTTGTCAATCACACTTCAACAAAGCTGAAAAAAAAATTAAAAGTACATTTTAAGAATGACAGTAAAATAAGGACATTTTTCAGATGAACCAAAACTGAGATTACTTGAACAGAATTTCCCTACTTATAACTTCTAGAAATACATCCTTTAGAAAAAACTTACTTCAGAAGGAAATGTCTGAGATACACAAAAGAAAAATGATCAAAGTAAACCCAAATAAATATTTAATAATGTTTAAATGTGGGTTGAGAAATAACTGAAATACTGAACAAAGGTTGGAAAAAAGGTGATGAATTTTACTGTTCTAAGGTCCTCATCATTCAGAAAGGCATTTAACACACTGATTAACTTTAGATTGTTAACTATGCCATGAAAATTTCAAGCTTAACCACTAAACAGAAAAAGGTGAGAGGGGAAACAAAAAAACCTTCATTTAAAAAAAAAAAAATTTCCTGGACAGTAGTGGGGGTACTGGTAAAATCTTTGACCACTTAATCCTCACTCCTTCAAAAACATACACCAGCCAGGGCAAGTAGGATAACAATTTTAAAAACCTATACACAGTATCGTAATCAAACTAGGTGTTTCAGGAACCTCACATTTTGAGCAGGTATAAGACATGTGCAATATTAATAACTGAGCAGGGGGAAAGCAACCAGTATGTGATCCACAAGAGAGCCAAAGGCACTCACTGAGATATTCGGAGGACCAGCTCTAGAACAGCTCTGAAACTGGAAGGTGTTTTTGCCTTCTCCAATAGCAAGAGAGGACAAAGGTCTGAGGCAGGTCTGAAAGGGCTGGAGTATTCTGGGCCTCGTGAACTCTTCAAAACTAACCAGTGAAAGTTCCAATCCAGGATAAAGCCCCTAGGAACAAACAGAATCAAATACACATCTGAAAATACAGTACCTAAAAATAAAATGTTCAATTCTTTTAAGTTTGCATAAATGTAAATCAGAAAACAACACACACACACACACAGAAAACTAATCACAGTATGGAATAGCAACACACTTTGCTCTATTTGATAGGTCAAACAGCCAAAACAAAAAAACAGCAATATATAGAAGACTGAGAACAAAATTAGCTAGTTTGTTATAATGTACAAATACAGAAACTGCATTACAACATTAGTCAGGCTTTTCAAGAATACACAAATAATAACAAATTTTAACATAACAGGCAATAAAACAAGTCTCAATACATTTTCATGAAGTGGAGTCAAACAGATCATGGTCAGACCAAAAGAAATTAAAGAAAAAACATATTTGGTAATTTAAAAAATATATTTCTAAACTCACAGATCAAAGAAAAACATGGAATGAACATTTACAAAATATTTAGAAGTGAACATTAACGAAAACAGTACAAGTAAAACGTGTGGGATCGGTATTTTAAAAAGTAAATCTTAGGCTTCGCTGGTGGGGCAATGGTTAAGAATCCGCCTGCCAATGCAGGGGACACAGGTTCCATCCCCACATCCCCAGTCTGGGAAGATCCCACTTGCCGCAGAGCAACTAAGCCTGTGCACCACAACTACTTAAGCCTGAGCGCCACAACAAGAGAAGCCACTGAAATGAGAAACCCATGCACCTCAACAAAGAGTAGCCCCCAAATGCCACAACTAGAGAAAGCCCATGCGAAGCAATGAAGACCCAACACAGCCAAAAATGAAATAATTTTTTAAAAATTGTTTAAAAAAAAAAAGTAAATCTTACCAAAACTGACTCATAACCAGTAAGATACTGAACTGGTAGCTAATTTTTCCTCAAAAGAAAACTGTAGATTCAGTTGGTTTTACATGTAAGTTCTATTAAATGTTCAAGAAATAGATTATTTCAATGTTAAATAATTCAGAGAATAGAAATAGAGGATTCTTCATAGTAATTCATCCTACATGGCACTTAGCTCTTGGTTAGACAGACTGTCCAATGGAACAGAAAGTCCCAGATGTTTACTTACATGGAAATTGGCCACGTAGACAGTCCCGAGGTAAGGATGGATTAGTCACTAAACAGTGTGACGAGAACTGGCTTATCCACATAGTAAAGAAATAATTTTTTTCTCTCTCAGACACACAAATCAATTCCAGATGGAGTATATATGACAGACTTTCTGACTTTTAGAAGAGATGATAAATTTCTTAAGACACAAAAAAGGAACATATGAATACATTAAAATTAAGAAGTTTTCTTTACTAAAAAACAAAGTGAAGAGCCACAAACTAGAAGATATGTACAATAAAAATAAATGGAAATATTAGTATCCTATTATGAAGAACTCATGTAAATAAGAAAAAAATAGAAAAAAAATGGTAAAAAGACATCAAGAAGCATTTCACAGGAGAAACCAGAATGACTAATAATCATGGAAACATGTTCAAATCAATAATCAAGAAAATGCAATTAAAGCCACAATAAAATATCATCTTACACCTAACAGATTGGCAAGAATCAGGACTTACAATAGCAAGCAAATAATAAACCATAATGTAAACTGGCATGACCATTTTGGAAAATAATTTCACATTATCTTATAAAACTGTTACGAAGCTGATCAAGCATGTCTTACAACCAACTCTGCTTTTAGGTTTATACTTTAAAGAAACTTGCACATGTGTACCAAGAAACTGTATACAAGTGTTCATTGTAGCACTGTAAAAGCAAAAAAATGGAAAACTACACCCAACATAAATTATAAAAATGAACCTGTTGAATGAAAAGATCAAATTACTAAGACTACATACAGAATATTTTTTACAAAGCTCGCCAATGAAAGTCAACAATATATGCCTTCGGTATATTTGTATAAAAACAAAAGAAAAAAGCAAAGGAATGAATGATTGGTTCAGGACGGTACTCACCTCTGGGGAAAAGAGTAGGCTGGGGATTGGAATAGAGAAGGAACACAAAGGCAGAGTCAATATTACCAGAAATGTTCTAGTTCTTAATTAGGGAGTGAATACACAGATGTTTTAATACTATGCTTAATATCTTCCATGTTACATATATTTTCATATATGTACCAAACACAGAAATACAGTGATCAGTGGTTACCAGAGGTGATGTAGAGGGTGGGAAAAATGGGTAAAGGGGGTCAAAAGGTACAAATTTCTAGTTGTAAAATAAATAAGTCCTGGGAATGTAACGTACACCACTGTGACTATAGTTAATAGAACTGTATTGCACATCTGAAAGTGCTGAGATAGTAGATCTGAAATCTCATCACAGGAAAAAAAAACTGTAACTGTGTGATGATGGATTCTTAATTAGGGAGTGGTGACTTTTCACAATATATATACACATATATTGAATCACTGTTGTACACCTAAAACTTATGTCAATTATATCTCAATAAAATAAATGGAAATGTGACCAAAAAAGAGAAATGATGACCATAAATATTTTTATACTGCTGAGAAGAAGCTATGAAAAAGAAAATCACCTTTCCTTAAATATAAATCTACTATTTGAGAAAGCAGAGGCATAGTTGGTTAGGTGGAACAGTGGAATTTTTCAGTCACAAAGACTGTTGGTCAACCAGTGATTACTTGTGGATCTTGGACACATTATTTAATGCATTTGAATCTAATTTTTAACACTCTGGTAATCCAGTGGTCAGGACGCCACGCTTTCACTGCAGGGGGCATGGAACTAAGATCCCGCATGCTGTGGGGCACAGGATTGTAAAGATTAAAAGGTTATTGTAAAGTGACCGATGCAGACTACACATTAAACAAATTGTAGTTATTAATACTCCCCATGACTCTTACCCAAATTTAAGAAACTCCTTATGGTTCAGGCAGACTAAATTTAGCCTCAATCAGTAAGATAATGGAAGAATGACTTGTTAAAATAAAAACCACCAGAATTTTTGCATTAAAAGTTTCCTTTCAAAGACACTTTTTTTTCATACCCATGACTCCAGTATTTTGCAACCACTGTCTGTACCTCCCTCACAGTCTCCCTCACCTATTTCTCTCCCCTTTCCCCATCCTCCCCATCTGGCAACCACCTGTTTAGTCTCTCTATCTGTAACTCCGTTTCTGTTATGTTTGTTCATTTGTTTTGTTTTTTTAGATTCCACATATAAGTGAAATCACACAGTATTTGACCTTCTAAAGATGATATATACCTCTTTCACTGACGTTACTATTGCTCAGCGTAATTTTAGAAATCTTCCATTGGAACTGTTTACTTCCAAAAATTTTTTTTCCAGTAGAGGAAGGAAAACCTTAACTCTTTGAGGGCAGACTTCACCTGTTATAGTCATAAAATATTTTGAATCAAGTCTGGTGAATAAAGTACACAGGGCCATTATCAAGTTAAGATTCTGGTCCAAATTAACATATAACTATGATGAGACATTCTCTTGGATGATTTACAAATGGATCTTCAGGTTATCTTCAAAGAGGAGTTTCAGAAAAGTTTTTAGCAATGGCAAGGTAGGTAGAAAAACAAAATTATAACTTTATAAGGTTACTAATTGGAAGGACAACATCTAATGCAAAAAGAATCTTATTTCTATATAGTACAAGCCGGCAATTTCTGAAGAGACAGTTGCTCAGTTGCCTGTTAACCTTTAATTTTTGTAAGGGTTAAACAAAAAATCTTCCTATTTTCAGTTAAACATAAAGATCTTTTCTTTAAGGAGAAAAATATGCCAGCCAACCTACTAAATCAATTTTGTATTTGAAAGATTGAGAATAAACAATTATATAGTTTTGAAAAGATTCTATAAAAGCAATCAAACAATGAAAAACAAAGTTACAAACACTATAAAGAAAGAAGTTCCTGTTCATAATAGGTACATGCAACATATTTTGAATCAATAAACAGCAACTTTCTGATCTTGGTACTTGGTAGCATATATGATAATTTATTATTTTGATTTGCTAGAATATTACTACACTAATATATGGTTTTAAGAAAACACTGTAGAGAAGTTTGATTGCCACTTGTTTATTCCACATAAAGGAGAAAAGGGGGGGGGGCCTTCCCTGGTTGCGCAGTGGTTAAGACTCCATGTTCCCAATGCAGGGGGCCTGGGTTCGATCCCTGGTCAGGGAACTAGATCCCACATGCATGCCACAGCTGGGGAGCCCACATGCTGCAAATGAGGAGCCTGCTTGCCATAACTAGGACCCGGCACAACCAAATAAATATTTAAAAAAAAAAAGAGAGAGAGAGAGAGAAGGAGACAGAGTCAATGACATCCCAACACAATTTCTTTAGAAGCCTGATATGAGAAACCACAGAAAACACTCTTAACCACTAAGACATGCATTAGATTCTAAATGCATTTTCTATCATATAACACATGGAGAAAAAAGGAACAAAATTCTCAAGTTTACCATTTGCAAGAGTAGCTTATGCAATTTCAACAATCTCTTATCTAGGCATTTAACAGCATTGTAAGTTTAAAATGCATTTAGGAATTAAGAGAATGAATAATATTCAGAGTACTAAGTTTATTTGAACATTTAAAAATAAATTAGTTACACAGAATATAGTGAAATTAGTCAAAAAACAATATCAAGTAATTTGTTTTGAAATTGGCAGTACAACAATAAAAGCAGTGGCTTTCATAACTATATGGGAGAATCACACAAAAGCAACTAGAAATATTTCTTAAAGAAATATGCAAATTTTTACTTTTTTTTTTTTTTTTTTTTTTCATTTAGAATTTAGAATTTTAGCTCTATTTTACATCTTTCTGGTAGGTGATATTAACATCTGGAGTTAAAGGCACAGGCCTCACAATTAAGTAGCCATCTTCTTTGAATATTTCATCCTTCTTTTCCTATGAATATAATCACCTTTCAGTTGCATGATTCCTTCAGCCTGATTGATTCCACTATTAATCTTTTCACACCACTGTCAGGTCCTTCAGGGCTATGCTTCTGACTGCCCACACATAATGAAACAGCCAGCCACGTGTTCCACTTACGTCACTTTACCTCCCTTATGAGTACTTATATGTTATGGGTAGCTAGGGTACCAACTTAGTAATGTTAGATGACTACTGTACAGATAAAACCAGTAATGGAAATGGAACACCTTAATGCTATACACATGACAAAGGCAGAAACATGTTAAAGAAAAAAACATTTTAAATAATCTTAGAAACAAAAAAGATCCCCTCCCCCACAGAAATAAATATAACACACTAGTAGCCATACCTAGACAAGCATTATAATAAAAGGACTCCATTAGACATGAGAAATAGCTGAAGCCAAGTTTTGAGCCTTATTCTCCACATCCAGCCAGTTGTAGCCAGTCCAGTGAGTGCTACAAGTTAAGTGCTTTTGGGACTGACTGAAATACAGTTACAGTTGTATAAGAGAACACTAGTTCAGATCCAGCAATGACTTATGGACTTGCCCACAGGCTGACAGCAAAAAATGGCATAATTTGGGAACATTTAAATCTGCTTCATGAAAGACCTTTATCTGCTAGCTGACCCCTCTTACACTGTTTTCTTCTTATTTTTTTTTTTTTTGATCTAACATACCCAAGG
This sequence comes from Hippopotamus amphibius kiboko, assembly GCF_030028045.1. NCBI lineage: Eukaryota > Metazoa > Chordata > Mammalia > Artiodactyla > Hippopotamidae > Hippopotamus > Hippopotamus amphibius. The sequence goes on from NC_080188.1 coordinate 57,208,272, forward strand.
CACTGGCTTCTGTCATGTGGCTTTTTGCCTTACTGTACTGACAAGCCTAGGCTGCCATTTAATAAGGACCATCACAGCTACCAGGCAATGAACTTCAGGGCTGGACAGATGGAGTAGTGTTCTTCACTGCCCCAGCTTCCTTGTGAACAAGATGACTGACAGCAGTAAACTTTTTACTGAATTCTAAGGCATGACTAAAGGAAAATTTAGGAAGGCCTAAAAAAGAGGTACCAAACTGCACTGCAAATACAAAATAGAATATTTTAATATTCTTCATAAATATTTATAAAAATATATACATATAATAAGTCACTTTATAATTCTGGTAAAACCATGAAGAGCTGTTAGATCGGCAGGTGTATCAATATCCTGGCTTCAATGTAATGTAAAGAAATATTTTCAATTAAAGTTCAATAAATACTGGAGAGAATTAAATATAACAAGAAAAAGAGTTTCAATCTTTCTCTGTTTTTACAATATCTTTTATTGGTAATGATGAGCTTGAAGTAATCAACAGTTCAACTAGTCTATAAAGAAAGGGTTTTTGTAAAAATGCATTCATGTTCTGATAATAAATAAATCCAGATTCTGTACAGTTTAGAAAAATTATGATGGTGGAAAATAGCAAAACAGAAAGATAATAAATGTTGGGTTCAAAATGAAATGATTAAGTCAAAGGAGGATGTTAAACATATTTTCGGAGTCCCCTCATCAGGGAGTCACGTGATGGACATCACTCCCTCTCAAGGTCTCTCAAATGGGCACCAGAATAATGCTGACTCTAAAGCCTTCTCTAATATCTCCTCTGGTTCAATTTTTGATTATGAAACAAATCCTTTCTGCATGAGATGAAAAAATAAAAGTGTAGATTTGTTCAGATGGAGTTAGTTCAGTTAGATCTTTTGGTGTCCTAACAAATCAAACTGAAATTAAGGGCTTCATATAGCATTCCTGTAAGCTTCTGAAAACACAGCCAAGGGGCACTCAGAAGAATTAAACATTTTTCCTTTTTCTTCAAATATCCAAGGAATTGAAAAATCAACACCTAGAAAAAAGCAAGGCATAAATTCATCAGCACCAAGTAGAAAAGATCTTCAAATGGAGCAGATCTGTTATGTGTCCTGATATCCTTGTGTTGATGAATAGGTTCCAATCTCCCCTCTAGGAAAAATCCACTGCCTAAGGTTAACACCTTTAGGCAAAAGGTAAAGCTCAGCAAATGACTTCATTTTACATTTTGACTCATCCACATTTAAAAAAAAAAAAAAAAAAGGAATTTCAAGGTTTTGGTAGTCCTTTAAACATATTTTTTTTGGAGGAAGTATAGTTTCAGGTTAGGGTGTTTTCCTTCCCTCCCTAGTTCATTATTTGTTAAAGTGGGAAGCATCGGCTTTAACTTTATTACTAGCAGTTCTTCAGCTACCATTTCAAAAGTTGCACTTAGTCACAACAGTTTACATTTAAATGAGACTCTAGTAGTAGTTAAAACTGTTCAAAGGTGGCCATTTCAAAATCCTGGTTGTCTTTCTTGCCTACCAGATATGACTAAATTGGTGGCTGGAACTCAAGTCACATACAGTCGACCACATTACTGGATCCATGACCTACATCTCGAATTTGGTTAGTTAAACAGGCACACACAGCTACACCTGCTCCAGCTCTGCAGTGAGATACAGATCCAACAAGCTCCCACCTGAAAAGATAGAGGAGAAAGGATGTTATCCTAAAACAAATCATGATTTACTTTACTCAAAAGACAAAACAAAAAGTCCCTATTATGGGACTGGTTTTGAAAGATAGTAAGCTATCCCCAAAGTTTTCTATTAACTACATGTAGCAACATTTTAGCACTCTGGAATAATCTGTTACTGGAAGATCCCACCAAAGCATAAAGGAAATAAAATTACCTATTCAGCACTGGATCAAACGCCTCCACTGTATTTAAGTATGCACTGCCATTATGACCACCGACTGCAAAGATTCTGCCCATCACTGCTGCGATCCCCACTCCACCCCTGGGAGTGGTGAGGGCCGCTACATAATCCCACTTGTTGCTTCGAGGATCATACCGCTCAACTGAACTCAGAGGAGAATTATCATCAAAACCTCCTATACAGAGAAAGTTTTTAAAATAGTATCACGTTTCACAGACTTTAACCATTAAATCTCAATCCAATAGCTTCTAAAAACCAATCTTTCCAAAACATTTTAGAAAACTCCATCTATCACTACTACCAACTCCTATTACACATTTTATATAATTCAAGATAATTTAAATAGTATTTTCCTCAATATTAGGATTAAAAACCTTAAAGTGAGAAAAACTAAAGTCCCTATATTTAAGCAGATAATTTAGGAGGGAAAAAAACCCCACGGACATTCATAGAATTTTCCCTTAGCCTCCTAGAGGCAAGTAACAACGTACTGAGATTCCGTCTCATGTATATATTAGATTTTATATGTATATATTAATTTAAACAGTAAGAAGGCTTGAGAATAGAATAAACTAAATTACTTAATCGATTTAGATATAAATCAGTTTTCCAACTGTTTCCCTTAGTACCATAATTGTAATCATAATTACAGAGATGGTGGACTATGATTGAATTTTTACCAATTTTTGCCAAAACTACATCTTCATGCCACATATTCCAGATGCTGACAGTCCTCTCTATAGATCATCTTAACAATGTTACTTACTATGTTTCTGAGTCTTAAACATAGAGACTGCTATTTTAACAGTTCTATTTCCTTTAAAAATAAACATATCTTTTTAGGCTCCATCTCAGTCTACATGAGTAATAGGTCTCCCTGATGACTAAGCCTATTTTCCTGAGGACAGGAAGTGTTGATATTATGACCAGTCTATTTAGAAACAAGATCAGGTTAAAAAAAAAATCAACAAAGTCAACTTCTCTAATGAGTTTAATTTTATTAAATCAACTGAGGTAAAACTCACTGATCTTAGTTCATAATTTAATGAATTTTAACAAATGTAATAGTATCATCATCACCACAACCATGATATAAAACATTTTTTCACTATAACAAAGGCTCTAGTTTTAATTATTGCTAAGGCTAATGTAGAAGATTAAGTTTTTAATACAGGGTAGTTACATTTTTCATGGCCCTCTTTTTCAATGGCTCCCTATCACTTTCCTAGGGAATGCATATAAATTCTGAACAAAGAACTCAAAGCAGAGGAATAGAAAAGGGAGGATACAATTAGCTTCCTGTACATACAGGTTACCTTCAAAGTTTTCTTATTCAAATCAGTTGTACCTGTTTTAAGTAGGACTTGAATGACCAAGAAGGTTTTTAAGGTTCAACCTGAGTCAGTCTTATTTTTACCATGTCTGTTCTACTTATAAAGGCCCAGAAGATTTAACAAGTAACAGCAACAATGACACTCCTACTGAGATATAACACACGTCAATGCCTATGCTACCTAGGCAGCTGAAAGAGGTAGCAATGGTGTAATATAACAACTCTGGGTCGTCACAGACCCTGTTTCAAATTCCAGCTTCATCAACTTATTTAGGCATGTGACTATGAGTAAATTATTCACTCTCTCAGTCTCTCACTACCTCAAAGAGCTGCTGTGATGATGAGGCTAGACTGAAAAGGTAAATTATGCTATTTCTCTTCTTTAACACACATAAGCACTGAAATATTCACTATTACTTCTATTACTTGCAGATATTTAAGTGCTAACAATACACCACTCTCATATCAAGAACTCTAAGTTTTGTAACACCAATTTATATCAACATGAGAAAGTGTGACATATGCTAGTGACAACCTCTCCAAACTCACCTCCTCTTGTAAAGGAAGGGATTACTAATTGCAATATAGCTACCCATTTACTGATATAAAGTACCAGACAGAGTTTGAGATGCTTAACATACATTAACTCGGATTCTTAAAATAATTCTTAAAAATGAGCATTATTATTCCTATTTCACTGCCCTTTAAAAGCCTTGCTACTGGAAATGTGCTGAGTGGACCAGAAATAGCACTGATTATCACTTGGGAGCTGTTAGGAATAAGAATCTGGGCCCCTCCCTTGCAATTTAACAGTATCTCCTTATTATTCACATGCATATTAAAGTCTGAGAAACTACTGCTCTATGGTTTCCTCCAACTCTATTATACAGTAAGTCAAAAAGCAGTATAGACATGATAACCGCCATCATGCATATGAAATATCCATTGGCTTGCTTAAAATAGTCAACACAATTCCCTTGAAATGAAAATGAGAAAAACATGTCTTAAATCTTTACAGATTTATAATAGCAAAGCACATTCAATCTGTGTCCTTACATTAAAAAATATACATATCTTATTTAAATTTAACCCCCTACCTTAGGTATACTTGCAACTCCTAGGTAAAAATATGGAGGCAGAGTTTTAAACATGAAAGATGAAGATATAAACAAAGAAGCATGAATATGAGCCTTAAGAATTCAAAAGCAAATCTCAGGACTGATTCCACTTGAGCCTAAATGCAATGTAATTTGTGTTACTGACACTATTGTATATCCTATAAAAAAAATTAAACTAGAGAAATATCCACTCACCAACAACGTATAAGCAACCATGGAGCTCACTAACTCCATTGCCTGCTCTTCGCTGACCCATTTCTTTAACTTCTATCCATTTATCGAGATGTGGATCATACCTCTCCACACTAGATAGAGAAGCTACTCCATCATTGCCACCTACTGCATAAACATGGTTCTAAATAAAGAAAAATAATAAAAACACATGACATTAGATTTTGAACTGATTTATATGTTGTCCTAATGGTAGACCAGAATGTGCAAGAGAGCAGTATTTTATGAAATAATCTGGTGTGTGATCAATATCTGCATACTGGAGATATGAATATACCAGACCTTCCCTTATTTGGTTAGGGATGTGATGTGATGCAATGCAATCCAGTGAGCAAGCTGCCACATAACTCACCACAAGAGCCACAGAGCCAACTCCTCCACGGGGAGTATTCATGGGTGCCACTGTACTCCACTGATCAGATTCTATGTCGTATCTCTCCACATCATTGAAGCAAGTGTTGTCATCTAACCCTCCAATTGCATAAATTGGACCTCCCAAGGAGGCCAAGGCAATTCCTCGCCTACAGAAACAATAAAACACTCTTTAGCATTCCGATCTGTCTCCAGAAAAAAAGGTAGCAAAAAAATTGTGCTAATGCACCCATTTATCACATTAAACATCAATGTGGCTTTTTCTCATTATTTTTAGATTTATCAAAGCTTCTGAATAGATGGCTACAGGGTTGTCAAATTGTGCGAGTCTATGCGAACAGGGCCTGCTGGAGTTTTTATTATGCATAGCCTACACAGGCTACTTTAAACGTCAATGAAATAATAAAGGAAAACCCAGCAAAAATACTACAAATGGAGTCCAAAACATTCAATTAGTAAAACACTCAGTTCCATAATTGAGAGGCTGATGAATTGACAGAGATGGTTTGCTACAGAGGTCAGAAGTCAATCTCATTACTAAATTCATGTAATTGCAGACCACATTTTGTTGCAGTGTTTCACTGTATCATACAAAAGAACATCAACTTTATATTACAGGCTTCACACCACATTGCTTTACTTCTCAAGGGCATCTACTTATCTTCTTGGAACAGAAGAGACTTAGCCCATGTTAAAAGCTAATTCATCATAATGGTGATTGGAAAAAATTATATCAATTTCTTAAAAAACACACTGCAGCAAAAGCTGAACTATTCTAAACCTTATCTGTCACTGACTTGGTATGTTCTTTGTATAAAGTGTATTGTTTAAACCTCTACTACCTTGCTTCATGTGTCACCCATTTGAGAAAGTGGTAGACATAGCTGACATTCATGAGTCAATACAGGTAATGCACTGAACAGTGACTGGCCGATATTCAGTGCTATGTATTAGCTATTACTATTTCTGGAGAGAGCTGCTGCTCTACTGAGATTCTAACACTCAGTTTACCAAAAGAGTATCCTAGGAAAGAATTCTTGAGGATAATGTTGTCACTCATTTTGTCTCCTTAACTTCTTTTCCCTTGAGTGTAAAGCAGTGACTTACAAAATACTGTGGTTATAAAAGCTTTCAGGTGTGGCTGAACTCACGTGTGTGCACGCTAGACTACACGGGTATTACACCATGGCAGAAGTGAGTGTGCCATACAGCTCCCTGCTCCCTCCACCCCCTCAACCACAAGAGCATAAGATAGTATTGGTTATTTCCTACTCCTCAAAACTCTCTTCTTTTGATTTTTGTGATATCACGTTTGAGTTTCCTCCTACATTACATATCTGGCTGGTACTTTTCAGCTTCCTTTATCAGTGCCTTCTCCACTGAATTATGCCTTCTTGTCACTGAATTATGAAGTTTCCTAAAGCCTCTTATCACCCTATACTCTCTTTATAGACAATTTCATTCCTTCCATGGATTTATGATAACTCTAATATATATTTCCAGACATACATCCAACTTCTACTTCAAATTTGTGTGTCTGGATCTTCAACCTTAACTTTAATCTGAAGTGAAACTTACTGTCTACCTCCCTGTGCTAGGCAGATCTTAAGATGTCTCCCACCACAATGTTCACCCTCTAGTTTTACTCCTATGATTCTGCTATGTCACATGGCAAAATGGAGATTACCTGAATGAGCCTAATCTAATCACATAAGCCCTATAAAAGCAGAGAGGCTTCTCCAGCTGGTAGCAGAAGACAGGTCAGAAACTCAAAGAATGAGGTAGATTCTGCAAGTCACTACTTGTTTCAAGATGGAGGGGAACACTTGGAAAGGACCTCAGAATGGTTTCTAGGAGCTGAGAGTGACTCCCGGCCTGCAGCCAGTAAAAACAAGAAACTCGGTCCTTCAGTCACAAAGAACTGAGTTCTGTCAATAACCTAAATGACCATAAAAGTAGTTTCTTCCCCAGAGCCTCCATTAGAGCCTACAGCTTACACCTTGATTTTGGTCTTGTGAGACCCTAAGTGTTTCGAAAACTCAGTTAAAATTGCTGGACTTCTGACCTACGGAACTGTGAGCTAATTAATGGATGCTGTTCTAAGCTGCTAAGTTTGTCATAATTGGTTACAAATAGAAAACTAATATACCCATTATAAGACAAACAAAAATTGTATCCTGTACAGTCTTTTTCCTAATGCAGAAAATGACACCACTATCCATATTCAGCTGTTTAAGTTAGAAACTGAAGGGTCATCTTTGCCCCTACCTTATTTTCTTTTTACCTCCCACATCTAATTATCATAAAATCTTGTTGATTGTACACTTCTGAACTCTCTCAAATACATCCTCTTTCCTCTATCTCAACTTCCACCACTTTAGTCCAAGCCACCATTATTTCTTTGACTGAAAATATTACAATAACCCTTTTGGTTTCCAACTGTTTTCACTCTGGTCCTCCTCAAATACCTTCTCCATTTCATAGCAGAGGATCTTTGAAAAGAGAAATCTGATTCTTTCACTCCCCTGCTATCAAAAAAAAAAAGTGTGTATGTGTATTTCAAAGCCCACCAGATTAAACAACCTTGACAAACCACTTAATCAGTCTAAACTCTTCTGTTCCTTCAGATCTTAGGTTAAGTGGGACGTCATTAAGATCTCCACTCTCAAGCATCCTTTACTTATGCTGGTGCTAACATTGTTACCCTTGTAATTGTCTTTATTTGTATCTTGCCTTTTAGAATGTAAGCTCTATGGAGGCAGGGATGCTGGCTGTCTTATTTATTGCTGCATCTTCAGCATGTGATATCTTGCAATGGGCACTTAACCAGTTTTTGGTGAATAAATAAATCAACCCCTGGAGATGCTCTGTTAGGATGATGGATTTCAATAAAATCATATCATAGCTTGAACTGACATCAGTATTCATTTTTGTGAAAAGATGAAAAGGGGAAAAAAAAAATAAAGAAAACCAGGTATTTAACATGTGAATATTATTTTGGAATGCAAACTGAAACAATGTTTTGGGGGGATACAAATTATAAAAGCAAATAACATAAGAAAATAATTGCATTTCTATTATTTTTTTACACAGTTGGAAAGCTATTGTAGTGCTTAAGGCATATTTTAGAAGATTAAAGAAATTCAACTGCTATTTTGTTAGACAAGTTTCACTCAATTCTCAACTAAAAACCAGCTTAGCATGATAAAGAGGCAAGAGTATAAAGATTAAAAATGTACTTAAGGATTTTCTCCCCCCATTTTAATTCATGTGCTAGAATTTAAACTATTTATTTGTTGTTACCATGTAGCATAAACCAAGCCCCACTAAAGTACTAAAAGGTCATTTACAGATAAGTAGCATATTTTAAGACTAGGTTTTTCCACTAAGATTCTTTCTCCTCATGAGTGAAAAAAGGGCCAAAAATCTCTTCTCAACCAAACTCTCTTCACACTTCTTAATTTTTCATATTTTCAATACACAAGAAAACTCAGTTAAAAACATTATGTTAAATTAATCAAGAATAAAAAATTAGAGGGCAATGTATCCCCACATGCAAAATTATCTTAAGCTGAGAACCACTAGTACACAGGAACACAACTATTTTTGAAACTTTTCTGAAAATCTAAAATTATTTCAAAATAAAAAGTTAAATAAATGCTCAGGTATAAGTCAAAACTATAACAATCATTATCATACTCAAAGACACGACTGTTCTAATTTTTAGGAAAATTTTAGAAGTTATAACAAAGCATCACATTGGATGCTTTAACAAAATGTATTTAAGAAGGTATTTAAAGTTTCTAAAAATGTAAAGTAAAAAATTAGCCCTTTCAGTTATAGGAAGCTTTATTTTCCACCAACAAATCAAAATAAATGTCCATGATGATCTACCTCTTTGTGTTCATTGATGCCTTCATCATCCATTTATTAGTAAGAGGATCAAACATCTCCATACTACCTAAATGTTCATTTCCATCATGTCCACCCACTGCATACACTTTACCTGTCAAGCAGAGAAGTACTTTCATTTGATTCCAAATAAATTTATATATAATCAATATATAATTAAAATAGCACAAAAAATTAGCTGTCAACCAGTATTCTTCTATTCAACATTATGATCAATGTCACTTCACTAGTCAAATGAAAATAAATGTAAGCTTTTACTTAATAAAATGCCTGAAACATGTTTTACAAGAAATTATTTAAATGCTCAAACACTATCCTGCCCTTAGGTTTCCCAACTGTTTATTACTTAGTAGATGAAATCACTAATCATCCTTGCAAAGGATGTTTAATAAAATGGAAAAAATGCTCTTATATAAAGAAAATGTAATGTCTTAATATATCAAACTTTTCCAAATGAAACAAAAATTGGAACTATTAACACACGAAAATGTTAAATGTAACTATTTAGGTGTTTGGGTTACAGATGATTTTTATTTATTAAAATATTTTCCCCCAAAAGCATTTGTACTTTCACAATCAGAAGTGACTTTTTAAAGCCTCCTAACAATTTATCCATGGTTCTGCAATTAATTCATTTTCAGTAACCAGTTAAAAAAAGCCTCATTTCAATAATAATAATTAGATGGGTATAGAAAGAAGCTGGTATATATTTATTACTTGGGTTCAATAAGTATTTTTCTTTAGTTCGGTTATTTTGTAAATACAACTCAGAATAGTTTAACTCCCTTTGCCCTTAATACTCATCTCCTCTTAAGCATCTATATGCAAGAGATCGTACACTGAGTATCTATGGGCATAAAGTAAGTAAACATTCACCACCCAAATAATTTGATATACTGAAACATATTTTACAATGTAGGAATTTTCTTATAGAAATTCTCAAAGTTCAAATATTTAAAAAGAGCATTGTGATGACATGATGTGATTTAACACAAAAGCAGACCCACCTTCCACTGAGATTACACCCACGTGTCGCCTTCGACTGTTCATTTCTGGTCCAAAGAACCAACTGTTTTTATTAATAGAATAGCATTCAATACTGCGAAAGGGGTTACCCGATCCACCTCGACCACCTACACAAAATAGCACACCTAAAGGTAAAGCCACAAAATAGAGGTTACAAATCACAGCTCCCCAATTTTCTTTCTTTCTTTCTTTTGTTCTTTTTCCCAGCTAATTTTATTTTTATTTTTTTGGCCACAGCACACAGCTTGTGGGATGTTAGTTCCCTGACCAGGGATTGAACCCAGGCCCTTGGCAATGAAAGTGTGGAGTCCTAACCACTGGACCGCCAGGGAATTCCCTCTAATTTAGAAAAAAAAAAGTGCAGATAAAAACTTTGGAAGTCAAAATTTTGATTGATGACCCCCCACAAAAAAAGTAATTTGGATACCATTTAATGTCATTATACTACTAAAAATCTAATTTTTCCCCATCATTTGAATGTTTCAAAGACTAGGATACGTCAGTTATCTCTGCTTACTCACATTCCACTACAAAATATGGTTGAGATCGTAACCCACCCTGAAAAATTGCTCTTTAATTAGGTCATGACAAAACCCAACAAACTCATAAATTTCTAACTAAATACAATTACATTTTATACTGATCTCTCTGGGTTTTTGGGAAACTCCTTAACTTTTGATTTCTATAATATCAAAGTCTCCTTTTGTCTCCAATCATTTCTTTCCTATGTTTTCTGTTCCATTCCCAGCCTACTTCTCATGTACTTCATGCTCACACAGGAAAAGTTCAATCCTTTTACTTAAAATTCCATCTGTATCATGCCTTCCAAGCTACATTTCTAAGCCACATTTCTGCTTGACGTACCAGAGGCACCTCAAACCCAACATACAGGGATCTCCCTTCCTCATCCACCTAAACCTCTTCCTTCCCCGAGGTGTCCTTTCTCTCCCTCGCTATTCCCACTGCCACTGTTAGTTCAGGCCCTCATCAGCTATTACTGCAAAATCCTATTCTATCTTATCCCTCAGTATTCTTTTTGCTTTCAGATTGTCAACAGAATAATCTAATTAAAAGGCTCTTTCAACAGCTTTTCATTACCTATATCAGTTCTTAAAAATTTTATTGAATGCCACTAAATTGTACACTTTAAGAATGGTTAAAATGGCAATTTTTATATGTATTTTACCACCATTTTTTTTTAAACAAATCAAAACTTTATTTTGGGGACTTCCCTGGTGGTCCAGTGGCTAAGACTCTGTGCTCTCAATGCAGAAGGCCTGGGTTCAATCCCTGGTTAGGGAACTAGATCCCACATGCCACAACTAAGAGCTCACATGCCCCAACTAAAAGATCCCACGTCTCAATTAAGACCCAATGCAGCCAAATAAATACATTTTAAAAAACAGTTTATTCTGATTCAGAATCACCAGGAAAGCTTTATAAAACACAGATTGCTGGGCCTGACCCCTCCTCCATCCCTAAAGAGTTTGATTCAGTGAGTTTGGGGTAGATCCAAAATTCTGAATTTCTAAGAAGTTCCCAAGTGAATGCTGATGCTGCTGGTCAAGAGGCCGCCACCTGCTTCACACTATGAGAACCACTACTCTACAAGATAAAGCCTTAGCAGAGCATAAAGGCCTTGCAGTGTCCAACCAGATTTTCCCCCTCTTCCCCTTAATGTTCAAGCTCCTGTTTCACCCATACAGTGATCACCCTCAATGTTCTGATAACAACTTTTGGTAACTATCATTCATGTAATATACAGTATTGAAATGATCAATTATGCTGATATCTGTCACCAGAGTCTAAGCGAGATTAAGATAATGTGTTAAGCGTTTATGCACTTATAAAGACAAGCACAGTGCCTGGTGTATCTAAACATTCAATAAATGTAAAATGAACTGAATACCCCTTTCTCTAACTGGCGCACAGAAAAACATTTATTATTCAAAACTAAGACTGAGGGTTATTTTCTCTATAAAAACCTTTCTGTCCCTTCCAAAGTAAAAATAACCACTCTTTTTCCTTCCCACTATACCTTGTGATTGTATCAAAGTAACTGTAATACTTTATTGCATTTACTTATTCATATGTCTATTTCCCTAGATCAGACTGAAAGTTCTCTCAAAGTAGGAATGGCTATATTCTATTTGTGTTTATATTTCTAATGCCTAACCCAGAACCTGGCACACAGTAGGCACTTAACAAATGTTTGCTGAGTGACTATATAAATGAATGACCAGAACTGTTTGCACTATCTTTTCCAACTAACTCAATATTTTAAGTCAGAGAAAGTTGAAAGAGACTTTAAAGATCATGCAGTCAAAATTATTTATAAATAAACTGAGGCCTTCAGAGATTAAGAAATCTGCCCCAAATTACAGATGTTTAATGGTATAGCTGGAATTATAATCCCGGAATGTAATCCCAATCACTGATTAGATTTTATTTAAGTGGACCCTAATATTTCTATTATATAGGTCACCTAGCAGCATGACATGGAAGAAAAAAAATTAAAATGAAGTGAAAAGATCAGGACACAAGTCCTTTCTCCACTGTTCTGTGTTGCCTTGGGCATCCTTTCAGCCTCTCTGATTCTTAGTTTCCTCATCCATAAAATGGGATAAAACCATCTTTCTCAGAATAAGGATCAAATTCTGCACTAAAACCTACTTTGTAAAGTTCATGCAATCATGTAAGAGATCATGTATATGAGGGTCTCATACACGTATATATGTTTAGCATGTGTCCTAGACTGTCAAGATCTTTGAATTCAAACCTGAATCTTTTTTTAAAGTTCATGATTTATTAAAACTAAGAAGAGAATTCAGCAGTTACCAGATACAATTTTTTTTTTACTTTTTTTTTTTTTTACAATTGAGGTATAGTTGCTTCACAATGTTGTGTTAGTTTCTGCTGTACAGCAAAGTGAACCAGCTATATGGGTATATATACATATTCCCTCTTTTTTGGATTTTCTTCCCATTTAAGTCACCATAGAGCACTGAGTAGACTTCCCTGTGCTATACAGGAGTCAAATCTGAACCTGAAGAATTAAATACCTTGACTCCCTGAAATTAGTTTCACAACTAAAAATATCTACACTTCAAAAATTTAATACTCGGGCTTCTCTGGTGGCACAGTGGCTAAGAATCTGCCTGCCAATGTAGGGGACACGGGTTCGATCCCTGGTCTGGGAAGATCCCACATGCCTCGGAGCAACTAAGCCCGTGTGCCACAGCTACTGAGCATGTGCTCTAGAGCCCATAAGCCACAACTACTGAGCCCCCATGCAACAACTACTGAAGCTTGCGCACCTAGCGCCTGTGCTCCGCAACAAGAGAAGCCCCTGCTCACCGCAACTAGAGAAAGCCTGTGTGCAGCAACGAAGACCCAACACAGCCAATAAATAAATAAAGTAAAATAAAAAGCTCCTGTTAAACACCCCTGGAAAAAAATTTAATATTTGAAATCAACCCATAAAAAAGGGAAAATAAATAAGTCGTCCTTTTCATGTAAAACTAATTATTTAGAAGAACGACTTCTTCATAGGCAGATCTACAACATTCAAATGTTATACTATCTAGATAAAAATCCCACTATTCATAATCATGTACTGCCTTTTGTTGTTTTGGGGCTATTCCACAGATCTCTTTATTTAATAACCACACTAGGTCACAGCAGATGTACAGTAAGTGTCTTCAGAGTACAGATTCCTGAATTCATAGACCACATTTACTTTCCCTTATTCCACAAACATGTTCTTTATAAAGAGTAACATAAGTGAATATAAAACTATTTTCTTGGGAAAAAATGAAGTCTGAAATTTATGGCAAATAAAGGCAAAACTGCATGCCTCCTCAAGCATAAGAGCTTTATATTCTAAGAGTCTAATATGGTCTGTTATACTATTAACATTAGATGTATCTAGTACCTATCTCTTGATGTGACAGAATGCAAAAACAAATATTTAAATATGTAATATGTGTTAAGCTCCATGCTTAGTACTAGGCATACAAAGCTATTAAGATACTTACCTGTCTTTAAAGGGCTCAAAACATGTCAAATAAATTTCAATGCAACATAGTAAAATAAGTGCAAAGAAGTGTCATTTAAGCAAAAATGACAGAGGAACTATTTCTGCCTAGAAGAATCAAAAAGACCCCCAGAGAAGAGATACTTCAGCAAGCTCTTCAGAGTGTACAGGTCTTGTTACAGCTTTTTAAAAAATTGCCTTATTGGTAAAACTCTGAAGTCACATATGGTAAGAATTCATATATAACCTAATTTGCCAACTATTACTTTAAGACAGATACTAACCATCTTACAATTAGGTTTGGGCATACATAACCAACCCTCAAATACAACAAAACTCCTTCCAACAGAGTAGATAAAATGAGTAATTTAATTACCAGCAGTATGTTTCCTTGGAGTAGTCCGAATGGAGTATTCGAAGTCAGGTACTGCTCTGCTACTCAAATGAAGGTGGTAATTCCTTGCTTCGTCCAACAAATCTCTACATTTTAGATTTTGTTTGACAATCTGTTCTTTTGCCACAACACCCATTAGAAAATCAACTGGCAACAGCGGCAAACGAACCTAAGATCGTGAATAGTTGCAGATATAAAACTTAAATTGCAGTTGGAGAGCTCATTCTCTACTTTCACTGCAGCAGGTTCTCTTTTCAAAACTCATTTACTTTCTAACATCTGAATGAAGTTCAATGTGTCAAGTTCTAAAGCAACTGCCAGTACTTCTGTACTAATGAAATCAGATTATATATCCTCCCCTTTTAAACAGACTGAATAAAACAATTCAATTGTCTTCAAGTTACTTATTCACTTCCAAAAATGGTACTGTCATAATCACAAGGCCACTTGCTGTTAAAGAAAAGGCAGAATCAGAACAAAATTGTGGTGCTTTGTTCTTTTGCCTTTTAATGCTAAGACCAAACATATGGAAATGTGATTTACTTCTTACAAACACACACACACACACACACACACACACACACACACACACACACACACACACACACACACACACACACCCTCTCTCATATCTGAAGCAAAGAGGTGTTGTTTTCTTCAACTTAGAAGGTTATATTCAGGGATGCACCCTCTCGTTCAGAAGAGGTACTCGCCATTCTTCTCTTAAAGATGCATTGATTTTTCTAGTGGATTAAAGGGATGTTCAAACCACATACTGTGATTCTGAGTTAAAGGCACACAAACATACACAAAAATAAGATACAGGTGCAAAATAAAACTTTTTGGTTTTGTTGACAAAGTTATTTTCAAAGTAATTCTAAGGTCAATTTGTCAGCTCCCTAAGAAACCCCTGTTAACAGTAAAAATAAACAAATAAATAATTTAAAAAGAGACGTATTACATATTTCTGAGGTTACAAAAGTAAAACTGTGGTGAGGGAAGAAAACAAAGTGATGTCTTATAATTCTTTCCAGAACAAATCTGTATGCATTAGGAATAAATGTACTTTTCATTAGCAAAGTAATTCAGTAAGTTTAGAAACTATTATAATAAACAAGTTATAAATTTAGAGCTGTTTCCTCAGAACCTTTTAGCATAAATAAAATATTCATTACTACTATTTCAAAGGGATTTTTTAAATATTCAGGTTAAAAAGCAGGTAATATTTCTAATTCAAATATAACACATTCACACCTATCTTTAAATGGTATAGTAAGTAGGAAGGTAAGAGTCAAGCGTTTTCACATTATGTTACATCAATGGATAACCTACACTTTTTATGCTAAATGGAACATGCTGACTTGCTTCCATATCATTTCCTTTCTATACAATCTTATTTGTCCCTACCTGTGCAAGTGTTTCATCCAACCATTTGGAATGATGCTGAGGATTGGCAAGAAGCCACTTGATGGCTGCACCATAGACCTGCTTTTCATTCTCAATATTTAGATCACTGGAGGACAAAAGCTTATGGAGATGCTGGGGTGACACACTTACAAAGTCTTCACACTCCACCACTTCAGTAAAATGCTCACAGGCATACTGATCCGCCATGTCCATTAAGTCTATTCGATTGTGACTTTCTGCAAAGGCTCTTACTGCCAGACAATTGGAAGGATGAAAATGTAACTTCATGTATTCACAACATGCTCTAGCCACCAGTTCAACCTGTAGAATACAGGCTGCATATAAGAGAGGCTGGACATTGTCAACAGTCAAAGTGAGCCGTGAAGAATAGACAAACTTTACCAAATCTTCTATTGCGTCACCATCAAAATCTCTGATCTCAATCAGCGTTTGTTTGGCTTCAGCCATTTCAGAGAGAAACATAGCTCTGAAGTAGGGAATAACACAAGCCAATACCAGTTTGTGACAAGAGATTAGCTTTGAGCCAACCTGTTCAAAACAAAACAAAAAGAAACTCAGTTTAATATCACAATTAGCCTGAGATCAGCATCCAGAGCACATGCTGTAGCAGGGACAAAAACTCCAGACAAGTTCAATGTGTTTCTCCTAACAATGTAATCTTTTGTCTTTTACTTTCAATCTAGGCCAATTTTTTAAAGTCAAGCAATTTTCTTCTTCCAAGGTAGAATCAAACCTTTAATACATGTATCTATAATGTATATAACATAATCTATGATTTATATTATCCCACATTTCAGAAGCATTTTGTGAATTAATAAGAATAATACCAAACATCACCTAGCACTTACTATGTATCAGGCACTACACATTTTTTTGGGTCTATGAATCCCTTCTTTTAAAAAACTGTTTTTTCCAATTTTATTGACATACAATGTTGTATAAGTTTAAGGCATGCAACATTATGAGTTGATACATGTATATACTGTGAGACAATTACCACACCAAGTTTTAGTAAACTATCCATCACCCTCATATAATTACAAATTTTTTTTTCTTTCTGATGAGAACTTTTAAGATGTACTCTTAGCAACTTTCAAATATACAATACAATACTGTTAACTACAGTCACTGTGTCAGGCACTGTTCTAAGTGCTTTTCATATATTAACTCAATTGTCCTAATGCCCCTATGAGTAGATATTATTATTATCCACAATTTATCAGTGAGAAAATTGAAGCAGAGTAAACAAATCAATATTTAGTACTTACTATGAGCTTAAGTGAAGTTTTTTCATTTCCTATTTAAATCATTCTGAAATATTTTATAGAAATGTAATAAAGAACACTGAAATCTCACTTTAATTGTTGAAAAATTAGATTGCTTCCAATAGTCTGCCATTACAAACACACTAATGAACTTTACTGTAAGAGAATCTTTGTTTACATTCTCTATTATTTCCTAAAGATAAATTCCTAAAAACAGAAATGCTACTTCAAAGGATAAAAACAATTTAGATACCTACTACTAAACTGTCCATTTCTGATTTGCTTATAATATTTGTGCCATATTCTGAGTGTTAACTTGTTAACAAATATTTGCCAATTCAATGCATGAAATATCTCACTGTTGGGACTTCCCTGGTGGCGCAGCGGTTAAGAATCCCGCTGCGAATGCAGGGGACACAGGTTCAATCCCTGGTCCAGGAAGATCCCACATGCCGAGGAGAAATTAGGCCCATGCACCACAACTGCTAAGCCTGCACTCTAGAGCCTGTGTGCCACAGCTACTGAGCCCACATGCTGCAACTACTGAAGCCCTCGTACCTAGAGCCCATGTTCCAAACGAGAAGCCACAGCACTGAGAAGCCTGCACGCCGCAACGAAGAGCAGCCCCCGCTCATCACAACTAGACAAAGCCTGCGTGCAGCAACGAAGACCAAACATAGCCAAATAAATAATATCTCACTGTTTTAGTTTATTTTTTACTAATATGATTAAATCACTCAAATTTTGGACTACTTTTATTTCTTCTATGAACTCCTTCTATGACTTTTCTCACTTGTAAGAACTCCCCAGACATTTAGAATATTAGTCATTTGTCATATATACATTTTAAAACTTCTCTTCTATAAGTATGCTTCAGAATTTTACTCACCTATGGATTTTTCCTTATGATTTCTTTTTATGATCAATCTTTTTCCTTATGATTTCTGCCTTAGGTGCTATGCTTGAAATGGGAATCATTCTAATAGTCCACAAATATTTATAGGTATTTTTTCTAGTTTTATGTTTTTCACAAATCTATTTCCATCTGGAAGTTTTTGGTACTGAGAAGACAGATCTTTTTTTATTGCAGGATAGTTGCTGTACAATATTATATGTTACAGGTGTACAATATTGTGATTCACAATTTTTAAAGGTTCTATTCCATTTAGTTATTATAAAATATTGGCTATATTCCCCATCTTGTACAATATATCCTTGTACCTTATTTCATACAGTTTGTACCTCTTACTCCTATCTTTTTAACACAGTAGTTATCCAGTTTTCCCAACACTTTATGTTAAATAATCAATGAGTACAAGTAATAGGATAGTAGTATATAAGCAATTATCCTGTTTTCTTGTAACATTTTGACTATGTAACACACTTATAGTTGTGTTTCAAATTATTTGGGAACTAATTTTAAAATAAGAACTAAAGAAAAAGGCCTGAGTAATATGACAATGTATAAAAGGTTTTGCTTATAAATGTCCCTTCCCCAACTTTTTTCACTAATGTAGAGGAAGAATGAATATCACTTATTTCAACAAGTACAAGATGATTGTTTCTGTTTGTTATACTATATTTACTTGCCCTAAAATGGGATCTGAAATCTGGTATTAAAATTTTAAAAAAATCTAAAAATATCCTTTTTTTCTTTTTTTTGGATTATCTGCACTGGCCACCATTTAGATTTAGTTTCTATGCAAATACCTGTAAATCTCACATGACATACACCTGCTCAATTAAACTTACACTCTATTACATAACAGTACTATAAAATAAGGTACGACAATTTCCAGACCAACATCGTTTTTACGTCTTCTCATCCAAGCTGTACAAATCTATGGCCCACAAGCTATTTTCATGTTGTTTATAAGGCTCTGTCCCTTTATAACTCTAGTTTAATTAGATTCAAATAAACCAAAATGTGTATATTTAATACACACACCCACACAATCATACCCCTATGTGCCCTTTTAGAATAAATACCAATTTTAACTTTAAAAAGATCTTTGAGCCATACATATGAAATAGGAACATCAAAAAATTTGAGCTGCTATGCATTAATTTTTCTTTGACACTATGCAGTCTCATTATGTTCTTAAGAGTTTATTTCTAAATTTTTCTTCTCTGGTACATAAAAATAACTATCAATTACCACAAACATTTTATCAGAAATTTTAAAATGAAAGAAATCAAAGTCTAAAGACAAGATGTTTAAAACTGGGTTAAAAATACAGAAACTATAAAATATTAGACATTATTATACAATCTAAAATTATATAAATAAATACTACAGTATATGTCCTTGATGATAGGGAACTTTCTAATTTACTTTTTCTATTAGATCAGTGAACATATGAATGATTCAAGATGCTCAAGGGAAAAGCAAATATGTCAAAGTGAAACCCAAGTAGTGAAATATTTAGAATATCAACATTAACATAATGATCCTTTATTTTTTAATACAAACCACTAATCAAAACCTTGAGTAACTTTCCATGGATTAGCCAATAGGATCAAAATACAATGCAACAAAGGCTTTTAGATTAGTAAAGCACTTTACTTTCAACATGGGAATTTAGTGGGGAAGAGTACACAGGGAAGTCAAGCATCCTTAATTTTTATTGCTGATTCAACATTTAGGTCCAACCAAAAAAAATATATGACAAACTAAGTAGAATTCTGTTTGAAAACAATAAATGACCATCTGCTGAATTATGAAGTAAAATGAACTAAAAATGACATAAAAAGAACAGTAAACAAAGAACATTAAAAATTTCATTAACTGTCAGCCCTGACTTACAAAAGGAACCTATCTTACATTAAAGGCCACTTACTTTTCAAGTTTTCTTTTGTCCCCTCAACTAAAATATATGTTTACTGTGTAAAATCAAGAAAGTACAGAAAAATATAATGGAAAAAATTTACCCACAACTTAGCAAATACTGTCAACCTGTTGGCATATTTCCTTTCAACTTTTTCCCATGCATTTTGAAACACAGCAGACTGTCCTGAACTTCGTTACCTTTTCCTAAGTTTCTAAAAACTTTCGACTCTTCATGCTTATTCTATACAGTGGATGTAACACAGTTTATTTATTCTGATATCAGCCATTTAGACAACTTTTCCATATTTTAAATATAAATGGTATCTTAGAGCAGGAAGTTTTTTCAGTATTTCAGAATACTTCCTTGAGATAAAATCTGAAAAGCAGAATTAATGAATCAATAAATGTTTTTAGTTCTTCATACATACTGCCAAACCATCCATGAAAAACAATGACCCAATTTAAAGATCCATCAGCAGTGTTTGAGAATAATCCCTTCAAATTTTCAAAGCAATGATGTAAATGTTCAATATGTTGATAACTGAACAACTTTTCAATTGAATTAATTTCTACTTCTTGCTATTTTTAGTACTTTAAAAAATCTGGCTATCCCATGAACTATTCTTTTGCAAGCTGCTGTTCTTACACAGATTTACTTCATTTCTAAGTGTTAATTGTATAATCCCATTAACATGGACTGTTGAAAACAATTCTACTACAATATTGTAAATCGTTACAACAAAAAGTATATATTAGGTTGAAATGTTTACAATTATGCCACTTAACAGTACTCAAGCTTAATGTTTGAGAATGACATTGAAATAAAAGTGCAGAAAATACACAGAACAGAAATAAAGACTGGAAGGAAAAAAGCCTATATAACTGAGTCTCCTTTTACATACATTTATAAGCTATATTCTAATTTTTCAGTTTAATCTTGTAATTTTGCCCCTTTAGCTCAATTAGCTACTCTTTTCAATAACCCACCAATTTTATTCACTCTGCATAGCTAAAAACATGTTTAACTGTGAAGGTCAAGGGGTTAAATGTATAAAACTCAATGTCTTGGCTTGTAGTAAACTACTGTATCACAATGTCTAGTCACATCCACTGTTCTACAATCCTATCTCTACATTTACTTTATTTTTTTTTTATAAATTTATTTACTTATTTATTTATTTTATTGGCTGTGTTGGGTCTTTTTTGCTTTGCGTGGGCTTTCTTTGGTTGTGGTGAGTGGGGGCCACTTCCTCGTTGTCGTGTGTGGGCTCCTCATTGCCGTGGCTTCTCTTGTTGCGGAGCATGGGCTCTAGGCGCGTGGGCTTCAGTAGTTGCAGCACATGGGCTCAATAGTTGTAGCTCACAGGCTTAGCTGCTCCACGGCATGTGGGATCCTCCTAGAGCAGGGATCGAACCTGTGACTGCTATATTGGCAGGCAGATTCCCAACCACTGCGCCACCTAGCAAGCCCTACACTTACTTTAAAAACCTACACAATGAAAACAATTTTTTTATAGCATTTTGGGGGTCAAATAAACAAGAATCTATGGACATAAATACTCAAATATCCCTTCTCAGCAATATTAAGAAAAATCAAAACACTGACTTATTTAAATGGACGAAAGTAGAAGTGATCATCATTGTATTAGACTTCTTAACATAGAATGCTTAAGGGTTAAATATAATATCACTTTCTCCTTTATCATTTTTATTAGATTATGCCTGCTTTCCAGTCAGGAGTTAACTGTTACATTTATAAGGATAATAATTTTATCATTTCTACCTCTTGGAAGTATACTACTATAATGCAGTTCAAACATTTTGTTTCTCTCCAATCTTTCAAAGCACTTTTTCTTACATGATCAGCTGAAAGTTTTGACAGCAAATAATTATAATACTTAAGAGTCTTGAACGTGTTCATCAGAATCCTATATTTGTTTAAAAAAATCACAGAAACATGCATTTGCAAAAAAAAAAGCCAAATAATACGATTGAAACATAATCAATGGTGGCATCAAGAGGTGATTTAAGGAACTGGCCTTCTCTAATAATCTCTATCAACCTCTTCAGGTAAAATTAACTGTGATCGTCAGTAAGGACAATGACATTTCCTTAAACTACATAAACCATAAATAAAATCATCTTTGTAGATGCTACTCTTGTTGATCTATGACATATAATCTCAGCATTATGAGTGCTATGCAATACCCTTTTCAAGACAATTTCCCTCTGCCTTTTCCCCAACCAAATCGTTGCCCTTAAGAATCTTCCCTCATACGTAATTTTAGAGCTGCCACAAGATATATCGTTTAAAAATATTTTCACTAGGAAAAAATAACTCCTATGAAACAACGGACAAAGGATTAACCTCCAAAATATACAAGCAGCTCATGAAGCTTAATACCAAAAAAGCAAATAACCCAATCCACAAATGGGCGGAAGACCTAAAGAGACATTTCTCCAAAGAAGACATACAGATGGCCAACAAACACATGAAAAGATGCTCAACATCACTAATCATCAGAGAAATGCAAGTCAAAGCCACAATGAGGGATCACCTCACACCAATCAGAATGGCCATCATCACAAAATCTGGAAACAACCAATGTTGGAGAGGGTGTGGAGAAAAGGGAACCCTCCTGCACTGTTGGTGGGACTGTAAGTTGGTACAGCCACTATGGAAAACAATTTGGAGGTTCCTTAAAAAACTACAAATAGAACTACCACATGATCCAGTAATCCCACTCCTGGGCATATACCCAAAGAGAACCATGATCCCAAAAGAAACTTGTACCATAATGTTTATTGCAGCACTATTTACAATAGCCAGGACATGGAAGCAACCGAAATGCCCATCAACAAATGAATGGATACAGAAGATGTGGCATATATACACAATGGAATATTACTCAGCTATAAAAAGGGATGAGATGGAGCTATATGTAATGAGGTGGATAGAACTACAATCTGTCATACATAGTGAAGTAAGTCAGAAAGAGGACAAATATTGTATGCTAACTCACATATACGGAATCTAAAAATGGTACTGATGAACTCACTGACAAGAACAAGGACGCAGATACAGAGAATGGACTGGAGAACTCGAGGTATGGGAGGGGGCGGGGGTTGAAGGGGAAACTGAGACGAAGCGAGAGAGTAGCACAGACATATATATACTACCAACTGTAAAACAGATAGCCAGTGGGAAGTTGTTGTATAACAAAGGGAGTCCAACTCGAGGATGGAAGATGCCTTAGAGGACTGGGGCGGGGAGGGTGGGGGGAACTCGAGGGGGGGGAGTCAAGGAAGGGAGGGAATACGGGGATATGTGTATAAAAACAGATGATTGAACTCGGTGTACCCCCAAAAAAATAATAAAAAATAAAATAAAAAATAAATAAAATAAATAAATAAAAAAGTATTTCACACACACACACACAAAAAAAGAGATGCAAATACAAATCACCCATAATCTCCTAATGAAGAAAAAATATAATGTTTGTCTTTTAGGAAAAAAAAAAAAATATTTTCACTAGTAAATAAACGTAACAATATATAAAGAAGTTTTACCTTTCCCTGGAATGACCTCAAGATTACATATAATCTCCTATGCGAAGCCTTTCCAATCACCTCTCAGACATAATTAACAGATTCTCTCCTGTGCTTCCATAAAAATATCATAAAATGACAATCACTAAATTGTATTTTAGTTAGCTATGTACATGCCCATCTCCAGCTAAACGTCAAACTCCCATGATGCAAGTACAGCAAGCATATTATTCAGGTTTATTTTACTAGGGTAAGACCTTGGTGAATATCTGTTAAATGAATTTGTTTTTCCAATATAGGTGCTCACTATAAAATTAAAAACATACTAATGGCCTTACGTATAAACAATAAAACAAATTTTGATAACTGTCTTTCTAAAATGCTTGCCCTAGGGGACTTCCAGGGTGGCGCAGTGGTTAAGAATCCGCCTGCCAATGCAGGGGACACAGGTCCGATCCCTGGTCTGGGAAGATCCCACATGCTGCGGAGAAACTAAGCTCATGCGCCCCAACTATTGAGCCTGCGCTCTAGAGCCTAAAAACCACAACTACTGAACCTGTGTGCTCTAGGGCCCAACTGCCACAACTACTGAGCCCACATGCTACAACTACTGATGCCCAAGTGCCTAGAGTCCATGCTCTGTAACAAGAGAAGCCACCACAATGAGAAGTCTGCACACCACAATGAAAGGTAGACCCTGCTTGCCACAACTAGAGAAAGCCAACACACAGCAACAAAGACCCAACACAGCCAAAAATAAAAAGTAAAATAAATACATGGCTATATTTCACATAAAGCTAGTAAAATTAATGGTTTTCTTCTCAATACCTTAGGACCTAGAAATATATAAGGACACTAAAAGTAAAGAGAATGTAGGTCATTTATTTATAGTACAACATTATACTTCTGGACATTCTGGGCCCAAAACTCAGATTTATGCATTCAGTTTACAGACTTTTGCTGAGTTTCCCCTGATCTGATTCTCCAAGGATGTCCTCAATACCCATAACTCTGAGCTCTAAGAACCTAACTGATCAGCAGCAGAAAGCAAAATCTAAGAGATGCCAAAGTGGCAAACTTCATGTGGAAAATGCTGCATGGATGCACATAACTGCTCAAAAGAATTTAATATTACACTGAGAGATAAGAGTAGTAAAAAGTACTTTAAATAAGCAATGAGAAACAGTCAGAACACAGGCTCTTCCACAGTGCTTTATCAATTTTCCAATTTTATTAAAATTGTCCTTTGTAGCAGAGCAACATGATTCTATAAGCCTCAGACAAAGTTTACTAAAGACTTTTTCATCCAAGTCTCAAAAACACTCTACTTCACTATTAGGTATAAATAAACAATCTCACCTAAAGATGGTAATATTGAAGTAGAGATTAAATTACAAGCAGATCTTGGAGATACTGCAAGTTTGGTTCCAGACCACCGCAATAAAGCAAATATCTCAATAAAGCAAGTCACACAAATTTTTTGGTTTCCCACTGCATATAAAAGTTATGTTTAGACTAAAAAATGCTAACCGTCATCCTGACAACTCAGGGTTGCCACAAACCTTCAATTTGTTTAAAAAAAAAAAAAACACGCTTTATCTGCAAAACACAATAAAGCAAGGTGCAAGAAAACAAGGTATGCTTGTACAACAAAAGGAACCACACAGTAAAACACTAGTGCAGTGTGGGAAGACATTCGGGAACCTTTCTGAAACCTTGAAAATGTTAAAGTATGTGGGCCGAGCGATGGGATTCAGAATGTCCTGCTTGAGCAGTGGAGGAGCTAAGGGTGCGGGGCGTGGAGACTAATATCACCCTATTTGGCCCTGAAGGATGGCTGGTTAGCCAAAGACGGGTAAGATTCCTCAGAGGAGGAACAACCTAAGACAGGCACAGCCGCAGAGGGGCCAACAGGGGTGGTGCATAGAGCCTTCCTTATATCACCGTGTTTGGCCCTGGAGGATGACTGGTTAGCCAGAGACGGGTAAGATTCCTCAAGGGAGGAACAACCTAAGACAGGCACAGTCGCAGAGGGGCCAACAGGGGTGGGGCACAGATCCCCAATATCTGAGAGAGGTCTCCTGCCCCCAGGGCTGTTTTGCTCTCCAGGCCCAGCTCAAATCCACACCTGCTCAACTCCGACCCAGGAAGCAAAGATAACTGCCTCAGTCATGTGAGGCCTTTGATTGTTTATGGGTGTAACCTGAGAATGTTAGCAGAAGAACTCAATAAAAGCAACCTGGGATGAGTCAGCAAGGCTCTTGATCCGAGAGGTCTTGAGCCCCCCGGTCCCACTTTTCTCTTCAGTCTGTGTCTGTGTCTTCTTCAAGCTTGCAGCACCCGTCACTCACCTCGAGTCGCCGAGCTGGTCTCGGCAGTGCAGCTACCTACACAACCAAGAATTCTGACTTCTAACCAATATCAAGAGTAAGTGAAAACATTAAGATTTTTTTTTTTTTTTGGCTGTGCCAGGCAGCCTGCAGGATCTTAGTTCCCTGACAAGGGATCAAATCCCCTGCAATGGAAGCATGGAGTTCTAACTACTGTACTACCAGGGATTTCCCAACATTCAAGATTTTTAAATTCACAACTTAAAAGCTAATTCCCTGGTGACCCAGTGGTTAGGACTCCAGGCTTTCACTGAGGACAGTGCAGGTTCAATTCCTAGTTGGGGAACTAAGATCCCGCAAACTGTGAGGGATGGCCCCACCCCACTCCCCACAAAAATAAAGCAAAAAAAAGCTTATTTAGTCAACAGCCATTTGTTCATTTCATTTCACAAATAACTCTGTTGTTTTAGGGGTCCAGAATTTTCAGAAGTGAAACTAAGAAATAGTGAATATCAACATTTAATTAGCATAATAATTCTATCTTATCCTAAGCTCTCTTTACTTACCCTCCCTTATGTCCCTTCCCCTTCAATAAAGAGTTGAAACTAAAATCATTCTGACTGTAATAAGTAAAGCACCAAAAATCTGCCTTATGTGGTTACAGAAACCCTGATTTTACATAATACACTGAAGAGGTTGAGGAAAGAAAAAAAAGACATTCTCACCTTCAATGTGACATCACAGAGTTCTCCATTTTCATAAAACTGAAGAAGAGAACCATGAAAATCTTTCCAAGCTTCATTTGCCTCAAAGATAAAGGAGTCTTCTCCATCACCATCACCAAGTGAAGATCTGTTCTTTATTTGCTGGTGCTGTTGTTGCCTTTTCCCCTTTGTGAAGCGATTCCTAGGTTGTTTTGCATTCACAGATTCTGAAGCCATTTGCAACACTCTTCTTTTAATACAGCTCTCTTCTCAAACATCCCATTTATTCTTTTGTAAAGGATAGGGAGAAGGCAGATGCAGTCCACTAAACTTCAGACATTTTTCAAAACCTACTCAACTGCCATTGTCCAGTTTGCTGAGACTGAAAAAATAACAAAACACACATAAAACCCCTCAAAAAAAGATTACTAGAAATTATAGTTTACCAATACTACATATGTAAAATGACCATATAAATCATTGTTGAAAAAAGAACAAGTGACTTTGTATTTTTACTCTAAATGTCACATAAGCCACCTCAGCTAATTATATCAGTGAAGGGACTCCTTTAAAATCTAATTGAAAAACTGTGGGAAGATGGTGGAATAGAAACACAAGGAATCTGTCTTCCCACAGAGACAACAACTGCACTGACAGGATCTGTCTGATGTAACTATTTTGGAACTCTGGAGTCTGCTGAAGGCTTACAACTTCCAGAAGAAGACTCAGTCAGTAAATTACAGTTATTTTGGTCAATTTTAGCTCTTTGTACAGTAGCAGCTGCCCACCCTCAGCCATGTGGCAAGCAGCTGTGCATGTGTTTCTGGAGCAACTTGCACAGAGTTTGCAGGAGCCACAGTAGGCCAGAAGGACTCTGTCCTCTCAATATCAGGGATCTCTCCTCTGATTGCTGACTACTGTTTCTGATCACAATGAAAATTATCAAGTCTGAGGAACAGAAAGATTGAAGACGCATGAACAGCACCTAAGGGATCTGTGGGACACCATCAAACAGACCAGCATACATATCATGCAGGTCCTAGAAGGATAAGAAACAGAGAAAGGGGCAGAGAGAATATCTGAAGAAATACTGGCTGAAAAGTTTCCAAATTTGATGAAAGACATAAAAATAAACATCCAAGAACCTACAAGAAAAATGAACTCGAAGAGACCTAAGACATTATAATCAAACTTTCAAAAAGCTAAAGACAATCTTGAAAACAAGAAGAGAAGTAAATCATCAAATACAAGTGATCCATCGGTGGTTTACAATTGTGTTAATTTCGACAATTTTGTAAATTTTTCATTTTTCTTTTTGTTATTGATTTCTAACTTCATTGTGTTGTGTTTAAAGAAGATACTTGGTATGATATCTACCTTTTAAAATCTATTGAGTCTTAATTTGTGGCTTAATATGTGGTCTCTCCTAAGAAAAAGAGATAATAGGGCTCAAAACACTATATTCAGAAATGAAAACGGGGACATTACTGATTCTAAATAAATAAAAAGCTTATATAAGAGAAAATAATGAACTGTACACCAACAAATTGGATAACCTAGATGAAAATGTCAAGTTCCTAGAAACACAAAACCTATCAAGACTAAAACACGAAGAAATGGAAAATCTGAATAGACCTATAATTAGTAAGGAGATTGAATCAGTAATCAAAAATCTCCAAACAAGAAAAAGCCCTGGACCTTATGACTTTATTGGTAAATTTTACCAAACATTTAAAGAAGAACTAACACCACTCTTTCTCAAACTTTTCCAAAAAACTGAAGAGAGAAGAAACACTTCCTCACCGATTTTATGAGGCCAGCATTACCCTGACACCAAGGCCAACAAGTATGGCAAGGATGGGGAGAAACTGGAACCCATGTATACTATTGGTGGGAATGTAAAATGGTACAGCAACTGTGGCAAACACTGTGGTAGTTCCTCAAAAAATTTAAAATAGAATTACCATATCATGCAGCAATTCCACTTCTGGGTATATATCCAGAAGAACTGAAAGCAAGGTCTTTCTTTTTAATTGAAGGATAGCTGATTTACAATGTCATGCTAGCTGCAGGTATACAGCACAGTGATTCAATTATATACATACATACACATATATACAATATATATTCTTTTTCAGATTACTTTCCCTTACAGATTACAAAATACTGAATATAGTTCCCTGTGCTATACAGTAGGTCCTTATTGGTTACCTATTTTATATATAGTAGTGTGTATATGTTAATCCCAACCTCCTAATTTATCCCTCTCCCCTCCTTTCCCCTTTGGTTTGTTTGCTATGTCAGTGAGTCTGAAAGCAAGGTCTTGAAGAGATATTTATACACTTATGTTCACAGCAGCATTAATCACAATAGCTGAAACTTGGAAGCAACCCAAGTGTCCACAGACAAACACACGGATAAGCAAAATGTGGTATATACATACAATGAAATATTATTCTGCCTTAAAAAGTAAGGAAATTCTGCAATATGCTACAATGTGGATGAACCTTGAGAACATTCAAGATATTATGCTAAGTGAAATAAGCCAGTCAAAAAAAGATATACTGTATGATTCAATATGTGAGGTAAAAGTAGTCAAAATCATAAAGACAGAAAGCATAATGATGGTTGCCAAGGGCTGTGGGGAGAGGAGAATAAGGAGCTTGTTTAATGGGTACAGAGTTTCAGTTTCACAAGATGAAAAGAATTATAGGAATGGATGGTGGTGATGATGGCATAACAATGTGAATGTATTCAATACACTGAAACATGCACTTAAAAATAATTAAGATGGGGACTTCCCTGGTGACACAGTGGTTAAGAATCCGCTTGCCAAAACAGGGAACATGGGTTCAATCCCTGGTCCGGAAAGATCTCACATGCCACGGAACAACTAAGCCTATGCACCACAACTACTGAGCCCGCATGCTGCAACTACTGAAGCTGGCATGCCTAGAGCCCATGCTCTGCAACAAGAGAGGTCACCACACTAAGAAGCCTGTGCACCGCAACAAAGAGTAGCCCCTGCTTGCCCCAACTAGAGAAAGCCTGCATGCAGCAATGAAGATCCAAAATGCAGAAAAAAAAATTAAGATGGTAAATTTTATGCTATGTGTATTTTACCACCCCCCCCCCACACACACACACACAAATCTGATTTGAGGACAATTCAATAGCACATGACTTTTAGGATGCGGAATGCACTATCCCCAAAAAGACAGACTATGAGCTAAAAAAGTTTAAGTTTAAAGATTGTTTGATAATGCAAAGCAAAAATAAAGGGTATTCTGGCTGAAACAGGTTCATCCTAGGTTTTGAAATCAGATCATGGTTCCACCATTTACCAACTGAATAACCCTGGGCAAATGACAATCTGCTTAAACTTCAGTTATCTTCTCTGTGAAAGAGCGATCACTTATCTTACAGAAATATTCTGGGGATTAGAGACATGGTGTTGCTAAACACAGACACTTGCATTATAAAAATCTCACTTTATAAAGTAAAACTCATTATCGGAGCATATCTGATGACTATTCACACCACCATAGTTCTACGCTACAATTCTATTTTATTTGTGACAGTAACAAAGAGATTTTAAGTTAAAATATGTGATTATAGCACTTACTGGCTGTGTGACTTTTTTTTCTTGTAGGCTTTGGTAACCTCAGTTTCTTTATCTGTAAACAGGTACACCTATCAACTTCATAAGACTATTCTGAAAATTATATCAAATGTAATAATGGATTTACACATGCTTATGAAATTATGAACCATGTTGCAAATACTGGTATTATTAGCATGGAAGCTTCAGTTATTATGCAGTTTCTGAAAATGATAAATATCTTAGCTAGTCTCTTCCTATATTAGCCTCTTTATTGTTAATTGCAACAACTATTTCCAGCTTTTGACAGGAACCAAAATGGTAAATGTAAGATTATAGGTTATAATTATTAATATCCTTTTTTTGGCCATGTGGCATGCAGGTTCCCCAACTAGGGACTGAACCCACGCACCCTGCATTGGGAGTGCGGAGTCTTAACCACTGGACCTCCAGTGAAGTCCCAGTAGTTAATATTTTCTTAAAGTTACTGTAGTGGACATGTGATGGTGACCCCCATTGAGTCATGCCTTCATATAATCCCACTGAGTATGAGAAGAACCTGTGACTTGCTTCCAAGCGATAGAAAATGGAAAGGTGATGGAGTGTCACTCTCTTGATGGTTACATTATATAAGATTGTGTGAACAGACTAGAGTGACAGGCTTTCCTGCAAGCCTTGAAGAATCCAACTGCCATGGCCAGGTAGCAGGAAACTACAGGCAATCCCCAGGACCTCAGAGAGGCCTCCACCTGACTGTCAGTAAAAAGTCAGGGTCCTTAGTCACACAACTGCAAAGAAATTCTCTCAACAAATGAGTTTGGAAGTAGATTTTTTTCAATAGTTAATAAGCCTCCATACGATAACACAGACTGGCCAATATGCTTACTGCAGGCCTTTGTGAGATCCTGAGTAGGTGACGCAGATAAACTGTGTCCAAACTCCTTACTCACAGAAACCGTAAGATAATGAATGTGTGTTGTTTTAAGCCACTAAATTAATGGTCATCTGTTAAAAAGAATAGAGAACTAACACAGACAACTTCTGCTAAGTCTAAAATTTTATCTGAGGAAAGCATGTGCAGATGTCCTAATAGGCAGCAACCACAGTAAAAGCTCACATTTCTGATGCAGAATAAACAATGAACAGATGGGACAAATAGAAAACAAATACCCCAATCAGTAGTTGAAAGCCTTTTCAGTGAAGTGTCAGATAGTATTTCAAGCTTTGAGGCCATAAGGTCTCTATCACAACTACTCTACTTTGTCACTGTAGCACAACAACAACCACAGACAATAGTAAATAAATCAGCATAGCTATATTTCAATAAAATTTAATTTATAAAAACAGTTGGTGAGTGTGATTTGGCCCCTGGGTCATAGTTTGCCAAAACCTTAGAAGGATGGCTGACTTAAACCCAACTATATCAATATTCATGTTAAACATAAACAGTCTATACACTCCCAACTAAAAGGCAGCAAACTCAGGAATACTACTCAGCAATAAAAGAAACAAGCCACTGAAACTTATCACATTATGCTGCATGAAAAAGAGCCAGTCTCAAAAGGTTACATACTATATGATTCCACTTATATAGCAATATTGAAATGACAAAATTATAGAGATGGAGAGATTAGTGGTTGCCAGGGGCTAGGGAAAGATGAAAGAATAGGAGTGGCTGTGGCTGTAAATGGGTACCACAAAAGATATTTGTGATAGGACTATACTGTATCTTGACTGTGGTAATTTAATGGCCACATGAATCTACACGTGATAACGTATAAACTCATAAATTAGTGCATGTAAAACAAAGAAATCTGAAAAAGGTAAGCAGACTATATATTAATGCCAATTTCTTGGTTGTGATATTGTTACACAAGATATTAACATTGAGGGAAACTGGGTGAAGGGTATACAAGATCTGTTATTTCTTACAACTGCATGTGAATCTACAATTATCTCAAATACAAGCTTAAAAAAAAAAAGAAGACAAATTGGATAAGAAAAAGTGAAAAAAGTGAGACCCAACTATAAGTTGCCTACAAGAAAAGAGCCACTTCAAGTATAAAGACACAAATAAATTAAAATAAAAGGATAGAAACAGATATACCATGCTAACAGTAATCACAAGAAAACTGAAGCGGCTGTATTATCAAACACAGACTTCAGAGCAAAGACAATTACTAGTGGTGAAAAAGACACTATATAAAACATGGATAACAACATGCAAAAGAATAAAGTTTGACCCTTACCTTACACCATACACAAAAGTTAACCCAAAGAATATTAAAGATCTAAATGTAAGACCTAAAACTATAAAACTTCTGAAAGAAAACATGGGGAAAACACTTTATGACAATGGACTTGGCAATGATTTCTTGGATATACCACCAAAAGCACAAGCAACAAAAGAAAAAGAATAGACAAATAGGACTATATCAAACTTTAAAACTTCTGCACAGCAAAGGAAACAATCAACAGGGTAAAAAGGCAACCCACAGAATAGCAGAAAATATTTGCAAACCATATATCTAATGAGGGATTAATACCCATAATAAAAAACTACTGTAACTCAACAACAATTTTAAAAAATTGACAATTCAATTTAAAAACAGGCAGAGACTTCCCTGGTGGCGCACTGGTTAAGAATCCGCCTGCCAATGCAGGGAACTGGTGTTCAATCCCTGGTCCAGAACGATCCCACATGCCACAGAGCAACTAAGCCCGTGTGCCACAACTACTGAGCCCACATGCCTAGAACCCATGCTCTGCAACAAGAGAAGACACCACACTGAGAAGCCCAGGCACCACAACAAAGAGTAGCCCCCGCTCACCACAACTAGAAAAAGCCCATGTGCAGCAACAAAGACCCCATGCAGCCAATAAATAAATAAATTTATTAAAATGGTCAAAGAACTTGAATAAACATTTCTCCAAAGAAATACAAACGGCCAATAAACATATGAAAAGATGCTTAACATCCCTAACATCATTGGAGAAATGCAAATTAGTCACGAGATACCACCTCACACCCATTAGGATGGCCACTTTCACAAGAACCAGAAAATAACAAATGCTGGCCAAGATGTGAAGAAATCGTAATCCTTATGCACTGTTGCTGGGAATATTAACAGAATACAGATAGCATGTAAACAGTATGATAGTTCCTCAAAAAATCTAAAATAGAATTACCACATCATGCAGCAATTCCACTTCTGTGTAAATACACAAAAGAACCGAAAACAGGACCTAGAATATATATTTGCATAACCATGTTCACTGCAGCATTATTCACAATAGCCAAGAGGTAGAAGCAACCTAAATGCCCATCAACAGATGAATGGATAAAGAAAAAGTAGTATACACAAAGAATGAGTATTATCCAGTCTTAAAAAAAGAAGAAAATTGTTATATGCTACAACATATGGACCTTGAGGACATTTATGTTAAGTGAAATTGGCTGTCACAAAAAAGACAAATACTGCATGAATCCACTTATATGTCGTATCTAAAGCAGTCATATTCTTAGGAAAAAATAAAATGGTGGTTACCAGAGGCTGAAGGTGAGGAAAGAGTTGTTCAATGGGTTTAAGCACTTCAGTTTTGCAAGATGAAAAAGTTCTACAAATCTGTTGCACAACAATGTAAACATAGTTAACACTTAAAAATGGCTTAGATGGGAAAATCTGTTGTGTGTTTTTTACAACACACACACACACACACACAAAGACACTACATACTGATAAAAGGGTCAATTCACCAAGAAGATATAATAATTTTAAGTGGTGGAGTCAGGACTCAAACCTAGCCAGCAAGCCTCCAAATGTCTGTGCTGTTAACTCCTGCACTACTGTTCAGAGAAAACTGCAAGTTAAACAGAATTACAGAACAAAAGAAATACAGGAAAAATCAACATCTAATTCTCCTCTGTAAAACCAGCTATTTTTTCTAATTCCTCTGCTTTTTGCAAGTGGCAACACCATTTTTTCAGTTGTCCTAATTCAAAACCTGAGCCATACCTGACTCCTTTTATGACTTACATAACCCATCAGTTTCAAATCCCCTTATTTTTACTTGGGAAAAATCTCTCTCCCATTCACGTCTTTCTTCCTACTCTCACTGAACTCTACTCTCTTTCACTGTATTCTAATTCATATCTTCCATTAACCAATCACCATGCCCCTCTGCCCCATCCCTAAACATCTATCAAGGGCAAGGCTGTCAGATTTATTTAGCTGTGTCACTTCCAAACTGTTTAATGTTATGTATTTCAACAGCTTATCCAGGACTTCCTAGGTCACACAGTGGTTAAGAATCTGCCTGCCAATGCAGGGGACATGGATTCGAGCCCTGGCCCAGGAAGATTCCACATGCCGCGGAACCACTAAGCCCATGTGCCACAACCACTGAAGCCCTTGCACCTAGAGCCCGTGCTCCGCAACAAGAGAAACCACCAAAATGAGGAGACCGTGAGCAACAATGAAGAGTACCCCCTGCTCTCCACAACTAGAGAAAGCCCATGTGCAGCAACGAAGACCCAACACAGACAATAAGCAAATAAGTAAATTTAATAAAAGACAAAACAGCTTATCCAGGCATTCAAGGTTCTCCTTGCTCTGACTCCAGCCTGCCTTCTAATCTTTTCCTCCATTAATTTTTTTTTCCATCATTGGCCATACATGGCCTGCTTTTATTTACTTTTAAAAATCTGATGAATATTCTTGAAACCACTACCATTCCCAGACCAAGAAGTAGAACATTAGCAATAACTTACATCTACCTCTGCACACCTCTCCTCCTCCATTAATTTTTGACATAAAGTAGGGAAAAGGAGGGGAAAGACTATTTACTAAAGTACTATGTGTCACATATTTCTCCAGAAATCTTACATTATACATTTGTCCCTCAGTATCCACAGGGATTGATTCCAGGACCCCCCTCAGATACCAAAACCTAACGATGCTCAAGTCTTATACAAAATGGCATAATATAGTTGGCCATTTCCATAAATGCAGAATCTGCAGATACAGAGGACTGACTGTCCTCTCTCATTTAAGCATCACAACTACATTATAGATGGCGTAAACATCCCTGACTTGCCCTGTCACACAGGTAGAAAATGGTGGGAGCTAGGGGTTTCAATTCAGTTCTGATTAAGCCCATTCTTCTTCTACTATATCACAGACTTCACTATCCCATCTTCCTCAAATATATGTACAAGTCCTCAAGCTGTTCCTCATGGAGGAATGACGTGAAGACCTTGCTTATTAAGTACTGCCTCTTTCATGAAGTCTTCTCTAATTCTTCCAATGGATGTGATATGCCTTCTATGAACACAAACAGTACACTATACTTCTCTAATTCATTCACTTTTCTTTCCTGTGTTTCAGACTTACGTGCTTAATACACTGTGAACTCTTTTGAAAAGAGTATGTCTCAAAAACACCTATATCCACATGAGCTTGGGTCATACATATGTGACTGAATCAACCTGATTCTTGTGGGCTGGGTGTTTTTTTTTCCCCCAAATATTATTTAAAAACAAAACAAGACACTGGGTAAACTCTTCATTCATTACTGGTTACTCTAATGAGTCTTCTCTCATCTAGAACTTCTGTCATACTGCATCTCGTGTCCTAAGTGTCTGGGTACTATGACTACAGGCAAAATTAATATCTTATTTTTACACTTTACTAGGTTTAAATACATACAATTCAAAACTATCACACACTTCTCCCCTTATATCAAACTACTCTAACTTCTGTCTAGCAAAAGTCTTTATTATGGTTATAAAATTATTTCATTTGTCAGAGGAGTGCTCTATGAAAAGGACATTAACAAGAATTCATTTTTATAAAATTATTTTTACATTTGATGTCAGATTTGGGCAAGACACAACAGCTCAAAAACTTCCTATACTAATTTCTTTTAAAATGGTCTGTTTAAAGAATGCAATGTCTTACACTTTTTAAAAAGTCTATTATATATAATAGAACACAAAGACAGGAGCGGGAGAAAAAACTTATCCTAAAACACTTCACTCTATAGAGCTTAGCTGAGGGACTTCCCTGGTGGTCCAGTAGTTAAGACCTCACCTTCAAAAGCAGGGGATTCAGGTTCAATTCCTGGTCAGGGAGCTAAGATCCCACATGCCTGGTGGCCAATAAACCAAAACATACAAAACAGAAGCAATACTGTAACAAATTCAATAAAGATTTAAGAAAAGAAAGATAACATCCTAATTCTTTAAAAGGGGGGAAAAAAAGACTGCACATTAATAATGAGTGAAAGTGTAACTCCACCTAAACTAACCCAGAATTTCTTTTAATGTATTAAGATTCTGAAAAAATACTAAGAGATTAAAAACACCAGAAAAAAAGAGAGATGGTCCATGGAAGTTTGTTTGTATCACACCCTAGCACATTATGGCACTGAGGCAGACAGGAAGTTGAGGCCATTTTTTTGTTGTTGTTGTTCCTCTAAGAATCAGTAAACTCCTATCAACCAACAAAAAAGGAAGTTGTGAAGAAAAAAGTACTTCAAAGAGAAGATAGGTTTTACTGGTTCCCTGCAGAAAATATATAACAAAAATAATGTATTTTTACATGAAAATACAACAACTTACAATGAATCACAGAAAAGAGGCCCCACAGTAAAAGCATAAAGGTACTATGTTAAGACAGCTCACTTTATTCTCTTTTTTCAAACTTCTTTGCATTCATAATCTCACATTTTAGCGTGTACTGTCACTATGAAATACTATTATTCAGAATACTGTATTAACTCATATTATACTGTATTATTCTCAGAGAGCTTTACAGGCAAAGAGTGACTTTTATATTAAATATCAATTAGAAAAGTACTAAGCAGTAAGAATTCCAAATGGCACCCCCCCCAAATGGCACTTTGATTGAAAACACCTCTAAAAAAACCTCAGTGCTTTATAGTTACTGATGCAGTACCTACTACAAGCAGCAATAGTGCTATTAGACTAATTCTTTTTAAAAATGACTTTAGCTTGTATTCTTACAGTTAAGTTACACCAAGATTTTAAGTGATATAAAACATTTGATTAATTTCAGAGCTATATCTGAAAATTGACAGAGAATGTGTGTATATTTACACCAAAATTAACTCCTGTGGATTTGTGAAATAAAATGGTAAATCCCACCTTATGTTGTATAGAGGAAAACCTGACTGAATGTAATTCTCCACACACTTAATGCTATTTCACACTTATCTGCCTCTGTTTGGCTCTCTTTTTTGTTGTTGTTCGGCTATCTTCTCATTTTGAAATGCCATTTATCAACATCCATTCTTATCAACTGACTCTTACTCATTTTTTTTTTAAGACTCAGCTGAGGTTCATTTGCTCAAAAAGGCCAGCCCTGAAAATCTCCCTCATTCCTACTTTGGATTGGGTGTACTTCCTCTGTGCTCCTGTAACAATTTAATCACATCTTTTTCATTGTACTTATAAAGTAGACATACCATACTCAACTTTTTCATCGAATTTATAATACTTGTAATAATTGCCTATCCACTATTAGTCTTTCCCATAACACTATGTAAGTCCCCAAAATGTAGGCACTTTCTACTCACTCCTACTGTTCCCATGTTGAGCACAACACACAGTAAACAGAGGTACTAAAAATACTTTTGGAATGGATGAACAGATTAATTATGAACCCTTGAGACTATTTTCCTATTATCCAAATCAACATATAATTATTTTAACTAAAATAAAATTGCATCCTGGATATTTTAATCACAATCACAAAGAATATCATTTAGCAAAGTCATTTTTGAATTATTTCAGAGATAAATGTTTCTTAAAATTTTTATATTTTTACTTTTATGTCAGAAAAAAATTAAGCTACACCCATTATTTCCTTTCTATTTACAAAAGCAAAATGTAGAGATTTTAAATTTTGAATTAAATGGTCCAAAAGAAAATATATTATGCCAATAATTAAAGGAGAATCTGCTGCTTTGACAAACTGAATCACAGCTTCAGTAGTTCCTACTAAAGTAAAGGTACATGCAACTTCCAAGAATTTACTACTGTGACTTAAAAAAAAGGTTTTTCTTAGTATTAGCGTATTTAGATACAACTGTTATTTGTTATCAGAGTCTGCTTGTTAAATACTATTGTCATTTCCAGGGTCTAAAAACAGCATTTTCACTGCATTGAATATTTTGTAAGATGTTTCTATTTTAGGGTCTGTTTTATTAAGAAGGCGTTCTACTGATGCTTCACTATCCATAATCATTTCCTTGTTTGAAATGGACCACTTAATTTATTAGTTATAATAGCTTAAAAGTCCAGTATAAAACAGTTTAAAAAAAAAAAGACTTCAAGTTTATTTAAATATGTGAATTGCACTTGCAAACTCTTAAGAGGAGCCCCTATTATTTTTACTTAAGAATGTCAGAGAAGTCAAAGGGTTGTACTCAGATAACAGATAATTACTTGAATAAAAACATGACGCCAACTAAAAAATTAATTTACCAATAATTTGTTTCCAAGTATCAAAAGATGAAATATTTCCCACTCAATACATGAAATAAAAAACACAAAGCTAAATAATTATTACTTCAGGGAGAGCCATATTGGTCACGCACAGTCTCTCTGAGTAGAGCACACTGCTAATCTTACAGAGTCTGGGAGCAAGTGTAGCGTTCAATGGCTGGTGGGACTTTCAGAGGCTTGCAAAATCTTGTTTACTAAGGGAAGTTTTTGATTCACTGCACTGACTTAAAATCAATGCTAAAGAACTGTCACTTATTGGGTAAGCAGATTTGAAACTGGTTCCAATGACTGTTACCATGGCTATACAAGAATCAGTCTTCTCTTAGGAGTTTTGGAACTTGGTTTTATTTTTACAAGATGAGCACATAAACTAACAAACACATACATACTAAGGATATATACTAGTCACGTGGTTTTACAACATTTCAAGAAATTTCAATAAAAAAACTGTTAAGGATAAACACCATTTGTCTTATATTAATCAGTCATCATGTGTTATATTGCAGGTTCTGAAAATTCAAAGACGAACAGGAAAAACAACAACCAAGTGCTTTATAGCAGTACTATTCAAAGTAGGTTTGGTCCACAAACTTTTTTCTTAAACAGGTCTGCAATGAGGTAGGTACAAAAATGGAGTGTCCAGAAACTCATAGCAAAGTTATGTTTGACAGTAATTTTATGTCTATAGAATTTCATAGAAAAATTGAAGTTTATATTTTGTGTGTCCTTTTCTTCATTTCATTTTTCCAGTAATTCATTTATTTTTGTTGGTTCACAAACTAGTTTTTCACTACAGCATCTGAAAAGCACTACTTTACGGGCCTCAAGAAAGGCAGGTAGGGACTCCCCTGGTGGCGCAGTGGTTAAGAATTTGCCTGCCAATGCAGGGGACACGGGTTCAATCCCTGGTCCAGGAAGATCCCACATGCAGTGGAGCACCTAAGCTTGCGGGCCACAACTACTGAGCCTGTGCTCTAGAGCCTGGGAGCTACAATTACTGAGGCCAAGCGCTGCAACTACTGAAGGCCATGTACCTAGAGCCTGTGCTTCACAACAAGTCACCACAATGAGAAGCCCCTGCTCACCACAACTAGAGAAAGCCCACATGCAAAGACCCAAAGCAGCCAGGAAAAAAAAAAGGCAGGTAGCCATAATAGGTGAGGCTGTATTATGTTTTGCTACCAAGATACATGCAAACTAACATCTATTACACACCAAGAAAGTACCTGCATCAAAATTTTAAGAATGGTGTTAGTGGCCTAAAAGAA
Organism: Hippopotamus amphibius kiboko; assembly: GCF_030028045.1. NCBI lineage: Eukaryota > Metazoa > Chordata > Mammalia > Artiodactyla > Hippopotamidae > Hippopotamus > Hippopotamus amphibius. Next base: position 57,248,133 of record NC_080188.1, read on the forward strand.
AATCCCTCAGAAGATGATACAGCACACTTAAGAAAGGCTGCATCTTCAATCCTCTAGATGAACAAAGAGACTATATAGAAAAACAAGTCATTCAAAATGCTTCAAAAGTCAGACCCTAGGGACTTCCTAGGTGGCGCAGTGGTTAAGAATCCATTTGCCAATGCAGGGGACACAGGTTCGATCCCTGGTCCAGGAAGATCCCACATGCCTCGGAGCAACTAAGCCCATGCACCACAACTACTGAGCCTGCACTCTAGAGTCCGTAAGCCACAGCTACTGAGCCCATGTACCACAACTACTGAAGCCCATGCGCCCAGAGCCCATGCTCCACAACAAGAGAAGCCACCGCAATGAGAAGCCTGCACACCACAAAGGAGAGTAGCCCCCGCTCTCGGCAACTAGAGACAGCCCATGGGCAGCAACAAAGACCCAATGCAGCCAATAAATAAATAAATTTAAAAAAATGAAAACATTTAAAAAAATACGTCCTCCCCCAAAGGATGAATAAGACATGACATAACTCCCACCATTAAGGAGCTTGAATCATCTAGATGGGACACAGTTGATAATAATAAAATAGTAAAGGCAATAGTAGAGAGATATACCAGATAATATGGGAGAACCTAAACTAGCCTTCCTGATCAACAGGGCTCCCCACTGAATGCAACAGCTCACGTGTACTCAAAGTTCCCATTCCACTTTATCCAGCTATTAACCAAGCTTCATATACTACTCCCTAAAATTTTCTCATATTGTTGGCTTTGCTTCTCCAGCCACACCACTTCAGTTACAGGCCCCATCATTTCAGTTATTATTACAGCCTCCCCACAGCCTCTTCTCTCACCAATACATCCTTCTTACTGCTGCCAGTTATCATTCCCAAATTCAAATCTGATCACATCACCTCAATGCTTAAAAATTTCCACGAATGGGACTTCCCTGGTGGCTCTGTGGTTAAGACATCATGCTCCCAATGCAGGGGGCCCGAGTTCGATCCCTGGTCAGGGAACTAGAGCCCACATGCATGCTGCAACCAAGAGTTCACTTGCCACAACTGAGCCAGCAAGCTGCAACTAAAGGAGCTCATCTACTGCAACTAAGACCCAGGACAACCAAATAAATAAATAAATACTTTTAAAACAGGAAAAGAAAAATGTAATGGTAAGTAGAAAAAACTAGGTACAAACTGTACGATCTGTATTTTATAAATGTATATGTGATAGGTTTCTAACGAACTACTGTTTTGGAATCAACTAATGAAATAATTCCAAAGCCTCTATTTTTTACAGAGAAATTTGTGAAGGAAAATAAGGAAATCTAAGTTTAAAGTTGTCTATGGAACTCTGTGTCATGGGCCATACAAAGTATAATCCCAAAGCTCTTCAAATTCTAAGAAAAATGACTAAATGTTTACTGTTATTATACTTAGCATGCCTGTTTTAACTAGATTAAATATTCTTAAATATTCTTATATATCATAAACATTATAATACTTTAAAGTCCCTTATATAATTATACTATGGTACACTTGTTGATTTTATAGGACTTAAGAGGTAGCATGGTATAGGAGAAAAAACAGTGAATTAGGTATCAGGAGAACTGGATTTTAACCAGCTGCATTATTGGGAAGTTACCTAATCTCTCAAGTCTCAATTTCTTCATTTATACAAGAATAGCATTGGTCTAGGTCAGGGGTCAGCAATCTTTTCCTGTAAAGGGCCAGAGAGTAAATATTTCAGGCTTTATACATCATCCAGACTCTGTCACAACTACTCAACTACGCCACCATAATAGGAAAGCACCCATAGATAATACAGAAAATAATGAGTGTGGTTGTGTTCCAATGAAACTTTACAAAACCAGAAGCAAGCTGGGTTTGGTCTACAAGACCGTAGATTTGGGTAGTTACTGTTTATAGTTGTCCCTTGGTATTCTGGGGGATTAGTTCTAGGACATGGCCCTTTGTACCCAAATCCGAGGACGCTCAAGTCCCTCATGTAAAATGGCATGGTATTTGCATGTAACCTATGTACACCCTCCTCTCATACTTTAAGTCCTCTCTGGATTATTTATAGTACCTAACACAATGTAAATGTTATGAAAATAGCTGCTGGTGCACAGCTAACTCAAGTTTTGCTTTTTGGAACTTTCTGGATTTTTTTTTTTTAATATCTTCGATCTGAGTTTCCTCTAATCTGCATATATGAAATCTGCAGATACAAAGGGCCTACTGTTCTACTTTTAAACTATGACAGTACTTTTTTCCTATTTAAAATTACTTAAACTGCTGTGTTTCTTTTTAGAGAAATCTATACTTACATCTAACACAAGGCACATAAACTAGTGAGCCAGTTTTAAGATTCCCTACTAGTTGTGTAACCATGGGCAAATCACTTAAAATCACTCTGAGCCTCAGCTTCCTGTAAGACTGTTGGGGAGGATAAATGAATATATGTAAAGCACTTAGCCCTTTTATCTAGTTCACAGTAAGCATTTAATAAATGGACATTATTACTCTTATAAACTATGTGATCTTCAGCCCCTGGTGAACACAATGCTCCAATCAACACTTTTTCCAGCAAAGAAATAAAATATGCTATATAATGATCTACATTCAGTCTGCATTTTCCACCACACCAAAAGATGAGAACTGGCTATATTACTCTAAGTTTTTCCTTTTTAAAAAAATAAACAACAGTCAGCATTACTTGAGTGCTTACTATTTACTTTGTATGTATGACTGCATGACTTTGGTTAAGTTACATAACCTTTTATTAGTCTCAGTTTCTTCACCTATAAAAATAAGGAAAGTAACAATAGAAAGTTCATAAGATTGTTATAAGGACTAAATGAGTTAATAAATTGGCACAAAAGCTATATAAGTAACTGTTATTACCTGAGTTAGACATTTCACATTTATTCATTCTACTCCTCAGGACAACTCAAAGAGGTATTATTCCTTTATTTATAGTTGGCTCAGAGGGCTTCCTAGGTGGCGCAGTGGTTAAGAATCCGCCTGCCAATGCAGAGGTCACGGGTTCGATCCCAGCTCCAGGAAGATCCCACATGCCGCGGAGCAACTAAGCCCGTGTGCCAAAAAAATAAAAAAATAAAAAAAAATAAAAAAATATAGTTGGCTCAGAAAAGTTAAGAAACCTACCCAAGGTCACATAGCTTTTAACACCCAGGACTCAACACAGGCTTGCGTGACTATACAGCCAAAACTCTTAATGCTAGGCCAAAGATAGCATTAACTCTATCTTTGTGCAGGGAGCATAACTACATCTTTGCATGGTATGTATAGATTATAAGAACTAAAATATGGATATTAATAATATTCTCCCCATACAGAAAGTGTTTTTAAATTTTTTTAAAGTTCAGGAGTAAGAGAATACACAAAAAATCACTGATTTTTTTTTTTAATTGAAGTAGAGTTGATTTACAATGTTGTGTTTGTTTCTGGTGAACAGCAAAGTGATTCAGTTACACATATACCCATATTTTCTTTTTCAGATTTTTTTCCCTTATAAAATCACAGATCTTCTTAACATGATAGTACTTCCACAGGTAAAATTTTTGCTAAAACAATTCTTTTCTGCATCCAATTAATTTAACTCAAACTTTCATTACTGAAGAAATACGCAATCCTCTGCATTAAAATAACTAAAGATGCAGCACAGTGACTTTACATGTATATGTGTGGGTGTATATAGATACACTATGCAAATACTGACATTCATCTCTAATTGATCTTCAAGATCTATACAGACCTCTCAGATTATTTTTATAAAGTGCAAATCTAGAGAGCTAAACATAGTTCTGCTACTTCAGTCTACAAATCCCCAACTATTTATTTAGAACCTTGGACTCTGAAAAGCACTCAGCTATCAAATGAAAATACCAATATCAAAGGGGAAAAGAAAAAAAAAACTCAGACAAAAAGACATTACTCCACTGGATAGATTCATTCATAAGTTTGTATACCATCACTTGATCCACCTCATACTCTTCAGACCTTATGACTGCTACTGGTAACTGACCCAGAAACAGAAGTTGACTTCACACTGTAAAGTCTTATAGCCCAGCAACCTATCACTAACAAAGAAAATAGGGCAGTATGATATACCTTACTTCCAAACTCTATTACAGGAATGAACTCTAACCTACTTCTGAAATTCCCAAAATGCAAATAAGATTAATTTTAAATGTCACAATTAAAATCAGAAATTAAAATCTAACCTACATAAGCTGGTTGTAAATTTCATATTCCTTCCAAACTAGCAATGCTGAACGTTAAAATAATCAATTAGGATTCAACATAACTTCACATTCCATGTTACATAAGAAGAAATATTACACCATAAATATACCATGTAAGTATCATCATCTAGCTTGGAAGAGGAAATAATTTTCTTTAGCATTTGGTGTTTTGTTGAGAAAAAAAAAATCCAGATTTTAGAATAAACAAACCAAGTTATCTTTTAGCATTTCAAAACAGTATTCTAACATGCTGGATTGTATTAGGGTGCCATTCTTTGCCATGCATTCTACTGCCCATCAAGGCTGGAGGGGTGGGGGAGGAGTAGACATTATCTGCCTAACAACAATGGATCAATCAGTGGTGTGTGCTCCAGGTATAAGCAGCGGCACGCTTATTGGTATGAACATAATACATCAAAAATATCAACTTCTATTCATAGAGAAAAAGGAAGCACTCACAGTGCTTCAAAAATTATCTGTATACACCTAACAAAAATTCTGTTCACTTTCTCAAAAAATAATTTTAAAAATAATTTGCAAAATATCTAGTAAAGAAACCGCCTTAGGCTAATGCTTGTTATCTAAATGGTTTAGCTAAAAAGGGTCATTAACTCCTCTTAAACATACGTTGAAAGCTGTGGGTCTTCTCCCCAGAAAACACAAATTTACCCAGAATTCAGACTCTTGGAAGACCATTTATGGGCACATCCATGAATCCAGGTTAAGAACCACAAACAAAGCAGAAATTTTCTCAAGGTCCCTTTGACCCTCTTCCATAATTTTACCTCTGACTCACAAGAACCAACTAAATTATTCATAACTAGACAATGAACTCTCTTGTACAGCCAACCCTTAAAAAAAAAAGTTTGATAGTACTTACATAAGCAGTATTCAAAAGAAAATAAACTATACTGGCAGCATTCTGAAATACAGCATGTGACTAATGATATCGATGAATATGATAGTGCATTACACTTTATAAAATGACTTCACATTAAAAAAAATTAACATTTTTACCCCCTTTTACAGCTAAGCAAATAGAGGTTCAGAAAATAACCTGCCATGGTCACACAGCCAACAAGTGAAGAGCTGGTATTCTAATCCAGATTTGCCTAGTTCCAGAACTGAGCTCAACATGTTATTATATCTGATGCTTCCACAAAAGCCCCTCAGACAAAGAAAATAGATTTTTTTTTTTTAAAGCCTAATGGGTCACATTTTAGTGTAGTTATATCTTGAATACTGGCATTAGTAAAAAAGAAATATGTATATTTTGAAAGTTCCATTTCCTCTTGCTTCATTGGTTTACATAAAACATGTTTTCAGAAAAGTGAAGAAATGGTCAAGCTAATGAGTTTCAGGACTGTAAAATATGACACTCTATGAAGCATTTCTTCTCTCTCATCTCTTTAATTCTTCATACACAAAAATAAATGACTGCTGAAAATTCAAATATCAGAAACCAGTTTATCCAATGTTTTAAAACACAAAAGCTAACTGAAATTAATTTTTAGGATGTTCAAAATAGCCCCTTTAATCTCAAAATGACAAACCCACTTTCAGTTCTCTACAACTCTTTAAGAGTTGATTTTTTGAAAAAGGGTCATTTGTCTAATCCCATAGTATGTACAACACCAAGAGTGAACCTTAAGGTAAACTCTGGACTTTGGATGATGATGTATCAATGTAGATTCATCGATTGTAACAAATGTACCATTCGGGCATGAGGATTTTATCAGTGGGGTAGACTGTGCATACATGGGGCAAGGCAGGGGGCATATGGGGACAGAGGGTATATGAGATCTCTGCACCTCCCACTTAAATTTACTATGAACCTAAAACTGCTCTAAATATAAACTATTTTGATAAAGGGTGAGGGGTCTAATTTATCTACCTCACTTTCTTCTTAACAAATGAGGAAAGGGTGTTTTTAAATATTACCCTCACTGGCTGTGAATTAAATTTCCTGCCAGGATACAGAACGTGCAATTGTTACAGAATATATTACTATCTTAGAAAATAACAGTAATCTTATCAAACACTAAAAGAATTAGCAGCCTTAACTTGTCAACATGATAAAACTAAATGCAATAGTTGAGTATGGTATCCTAAGATTTCTTTTGATTTTTATGTTCATACTCTTTGTACCTTAAGGGAGATATATAAAGTGACTAAAAGTTTGAGGTAGGTCATGGATTGACTGACAAACTAAAGTCGGTGCCCCTAGGAAGGAGGAGGAAAAACAGCAGCCAATGAAAAAAAGCCACCACTAAGTGGAGATCCTCTGCTAACCCAAGTCTATCCTCTGGCAGGATCAAAACTCAAGGGAGATGGAGGAAAAGGATTTCCTCAGAGAAGGAAAATGAAGACCACCAAGAGTCGAAAAGTTATCAATCTATACAGGAAAAACAAAAACAACAACAAAAAATGCAAAAGAAAAAAAAGTGCAACCAGCAGATAAAACACCTGTGTCAGCCCAGCTTCTTTCAAAAATCTTTTCCCAAAGAATCCTCCCAACATGGTAACTATTAGCATCAAGGTAAAGGGCCAAACATAGTTATGCTAATTAATACAGATCAAAAGGAAAACTGAGAAAAGTTCAACTGTCTACGAAAAGTCATCCAATCCAACACTGCCAAGTGGGAAAACACATAAAAAGTTTTTCAAACTCGGGCACCCAAAAGGTAGCACTGCGCAAATTCAGTAAAGGACCCAGCCCCAGGCCAGAAAAAGCGAACCGTGTAGATCAATCGCCTCCCGCAGGAAACCAGCAAGCTAACTAAGCCCAGAACTGAGTGAAAGGAGGAAAGAGCAGGCATCCGCGGCTGTAAAACAACTCCATCGAGCAGCTGCGTGTTTTGAAAGAGGCTGCAGTTTCTCGTGTCACACCGGGAGGCACTCTACGATCCGGTCTCCGCCCCCGCGGATGGTCCGCCTGGCGCGGGCTGCAAGCCCCCAGCACCCGCCAGTCCCACCCGCAGCGAGCCCCGCGAACCGGCCAGTCCCGACGGGCCACGAGCCCCTCAGCCTGGCCAGTCCCGGAGGTGGGGTGGCGGGGGCGGCTGACCCTCCCGGCGGGCAGCAGGCCCCCAGAGCCAGCATCCCGGCCCGCGCGGCTAACCCCCCGGCGGGCCGCTCGTCCCGCGCCGCAGGGCCGGGAGTGAGCCTGCCTGCCCCGCCCCCACAGGCCGCGGGTCCCGGGGGCGTCGGGCCGCCCTCCCCGAACCCCGGACCCTGAAGCCGCGCCAGCCGCACCGCACTGCTCATGCCCGGGGCCCCCGCGACGCACCTGCCTGCCCCTCTCCTCTTCGAAAGACCCAGAGGAGCGAACCAGGGGGCCGCTGGCGAGACTGACAGAGTCAAAGGCTGGGGTTTCCCTCGGGGAACGCGACCCCGTTCCTCCCGCCCAAGGGGGCGACAGAAACCACGCAGCGGCTTAATGGGCCCAAACCCTCTCAGCTGTGGAGTTTGGGTTACTGCGCGCAGGGCTGGAGTTTCCCAGCGCCAAAGGCGCGAGCTGGGGCGGCGCTACGATTTGGGGCTGGGGTGAGGGAGGACCTGGCTGGAGCTGACAGCCCCACACAAAGGAAGAGAGTGAGGGGGAACGAGCGTCCGGTTACCTCAGTCCTCAGCTCGTCCCTCCGCTCGGTGTCTCCCGGCCTCGTCAAGGCTGCAGCCGCGCCACCAGGTTCCCGCAGCTCGGAGCGGCGCCGCACCAGCCCCTCGCGAGCACTTCACGGACGCGCGCTCTTTTGCGCGGCCCCGCCGAGCCCAGCCGGCGCCTGGCGTCCTCTCGCCCGCGCCTGCGCACAGCACTCTGGGAAGTGTGGTTTCCAATTACCTCCTGGGGGTCCGCCCCCGCCCCACGTGCTCTCCGAGCCCAGCTCCGCGGGGGTAGCGGGAGTTTCACCGCAGCCGGAGCGCTGTCCTGCCGGATGCTGGCAGGCCAGGGCCTAGGGGACGTTCTAAAAGCACGTTTTTAGACAGGTCGCGGCATAAATACCTGTGGAGTTACCCGTTTCTTCACTTCTGTGGCAGTACAATAAGCACCCTCCTGATTACGGTGAGGGTTCTGAGGGTTTATGTCTTAAAAAAAAAAAAGATGAAAAAAAGGCTTCTACTTTAATTGCTGTCAATTTCTCCACAGGCCCTACAAAGGATATACAAAACAGCTGGTTTTTGTAAGTACATACCCACAGTTTATAAGCCCACGGAAGCAGCTGATTGACCTAAGCACTGGCTGCTGAAAATCATTGCAAGTAAAAATGATGTTGAGGTAAACTCATTTTTCAATGAAGTCAATGAAATGTAGGAGAGGGGAGGTAATAAGAGAGAAAAAAAATTGAAGGAGGCTATTCCTCTAAATGTGTCTTTGTGTTAGAGCAACTTCTAGCTTTCACAACCCTAGGAATCTGTTTCAGAATATATTCAATCCTAGGAACATTTATAATTATTAGCACATAGCTTTGGATTGATTTTGCTAGCAAAGTGTTTGCTTGTTTGTTTTAACATTAGAGTCTTATGTAAAACCCCCAAATGACTATTTGAATTTGAAATTTCATTTCTAAGGAAAAAAATCAGTTACTTTTTTATATAGCATGAATAGAAATCTCTTATACTTCAGCATATTTCCCCTCAGAACATTATATTTTGCAAATTTAATGTAAATGTACTTAGGGACTTCCCTGGTGATCCATCAGTGAGGAATCCACCTTGCAATGCAGGGGCGGTGGGTTTGATCCCTGGTAGGGGAAATAAGATCCCACATGCCATGGTGCAACTAAGCCGGCTCACCATGACTACTGAGCTCACGTGTCTCAACAAGAGAGCCTACGTGTCTCAACAAGAGAGCCTGCGTGCCACAAAACTACAGAGCCCACGCACTCTGGAACCCAAATGCCACAACTACAGAGCCCATGTGCCCTGGAGCCCGTGTGCCACAACTAAAGAAGAGAAAACTTGCACCCCCCCCAACTAGAGAGAAGCTCACGTGCCACAAGGGAAGATCCCGCATGCTGCAACTAAGACCCAACGCAGATAAATAAATATAGTGTAAATGCACTCAGAAAAATAGAGCAAGACCAGTTTTACTGTGCGCACACACACACACACAAAAGAGATTGTAAAATTTGTCTGGAAGCATGATGTAATACTAAATAAGACCATGTTCTAATAGAATTTTTTTATAATCTGAACCTCTTTAACTGCATGTGCAGTATCTTCTAAAAAATGCTTATAGAACAGAACTGCTCTGTTTTTCTCTGCTAACTGATACGCAAAACTACTTGTAGTTACTAACAACATCAAAGAAATATATGCCATATTTCAGTATTGTTACCATCTATTTTAATGACAACTATTTAGTGAGCATCTACTATATGCCAGACGCTGAGTTAGGAACTGTGAAATACATAGTGAACAAAACCAAATTGTGCCTGCCCTTGTGGAGACTTAAGATCTAGCGGACGAAACCAAACCAAACAGATAATGAGAAATGAAAAGGTATGCAGAGGGTGGCAAGGGGAGTGGGGAGCTTATAAGGTATACCAATCTAGAGCTTTTTGTTGGGAGAGGGAAGTCAGGCAAAAATTCTGAAAATTAAATGAAAGTCTCAAAGCGAGTAACAATAAACTGGAAGGGAAAAAAATCCTTCCCTAAAATGTGATATAGTCACAATAATGCTCTCAAATAATTATTTTTAAAAATAAATATCTTATAAAACAAGATACATCTTGATGGGATTCAGAACATGCTACCCCAAAATATGGCACCTTGGTGCAGTGAATATCTTAAACTGAAGGAATTTGAGAAAACAGCAGAAGAGGAAGGTCACTCTGAATTCCCCCCTCACTCTTCTTCCCCAAAACAGGTCATCAAACTCCCATTTAAAAGGTACCCTCCATATACCAGGAGAAAAGAAGACATTCATATCGCCAGAGATGGAACTGAGGGCCGAGAAGTCTGTATAAACATACCTAAGATAAGCTAACCCTTGTCTTTCCAGTTACTTCTTCACCACTTACTAACCCTAGCCCAAACACCACTGTCTTCTCAGTTCACACATTTATCGTTTCTTTGTCTAAAAGGTGTAAAAGGTTCCTGCTCAGGTCACTTCTATGGGTCTTCGTTCTCTTGAATATACACGAAGGCTACCGCATACGTGTAAAAATTCAATAAAATGTGTATGTTTTTATCCTGTTAATCTGTCTTTATCCGTTTAATTTTCAGAGGTAGACAGAGACCCTAGGAGAGTCAAGGAAAACTTCCTCTGCTACAACCTCACTGAAAGAAAAGAACACACATTTCCTAAATATGACAAAGACATCTTCTTAGCTTTTATTCATTCTTCCCCAGCTCCATTTGAAAATAAACAGGACTAGCCTTAATAAGTAAGGACCTTTTGTTAGAGACGCCTTCCCTTCACTAAAGTTCCATAAAGTAAAACTGTAAAAGATCTGATATCTGTTGGCTCACTGTCTGTTGTACTTTGGTCCAAATAAATTGCTGTGTTTTAACCTCAATTGACATTTGCGTTTTAAGTCTTTATCTCTAATCCTGGAATAAAAGGCTTTATAATCTCCAAAAGAATTTCAGATGTGGCCTGCGGAGGGATTTGGAAAGATTAATGAAGGGGACCATTTTATTTTCATTTGTAGTGGAGGCCAAGCTTTCAGTCAGTGGGCAGTTCCCTGGAGAGCTGCCTGACTCTGAAAACTTCCTTAGGGAGTCTGAACAAGCAAGACCACCCCTCCTGTCCAGGTCAGGGTCACTGGTTTGCAGTTACCTTTCTTTCCACCCCTCAACTCCTGTTTTATCAGTTTCCCTTAACAACAATCACTTGCTGCCTCCTGCCCCACGATGTTACTGGATGGGTGCATTTTCTGGCCTCGGCCTAGTGGCCTCACAACCTATTTGTGACTTTATGATGGTTCTTCCATGCATTACCCCTACCGTTAATCTGACACAGGTATCTCTAAGCCTTGCTGACCTTTTTTCGCTCTCATCTCTGAAATATTTAACTTTCCCTAATCTCTCTCTGGGCCTTTGAAACTGCTGTGCTGTCTCCTTCTTCACCTGATTAACTCCTACTCGCCATCCAATATCAACCTAGATACTGTTTTCATCAGGGTACAGTTATCCTCATTACAGTTCCCCTCCTCTCTATTCCGGGTTAATGCTTTCTGTATATGCTCACATTAAAACCTATTTTTGCCCCTCAGGTAGCACTTATCAGGGAGCATTTTAATTAGATATCTATTCTTTCATTTGTCTGAAAACTCCTTAAATAGAAAGAAGCAGAGTACTTGATATAAGGTGGCTGGTTAGCAAATACTCGGGAAATAAATGAACGCATATCAACTTAGTACAATAAAGAAGTACCCAGCAAATATTTTCTATAAAGAAAATATTTTAGGCTTGCAGACCTTCAGGTCTCTGTTACAACTATCCAACTCTGCTTCTTAAAGCATGATGGCTAATTCTCACTGGTGGCTCCAGAATATCTATATAACAGGGAATTGGAGTTAAAGATTTGAATGGAAGGAGTAGGAGTGCAGCTTTGGCTAGAGGACAATTCTTGAGGATATGTTTACATAACAGGTACATTGTTCTTGTTTGGAGAGATTATTTATTTTGGGTAGTTTGGGGGCGGGTCAGTAGATGGAGCTAAAACAGAAGGCATCCTTGTATAGCCACTGCCAGTTTAGTTTGTGAAGTAAATTATTTCTTTTGAAAATTACCTGTGTTGGTGAATTTTTAAAACATTTAATTCAGGTTTGCTCCCCCCCCCCCCCCCCCCATTTTTAACATCTCACTTTGGCTATTCCATCCTGCTCAAGTTAAATCACTTTCCATTTTCCATGAACCTGCCTAGACATGGTTGAACTTTCAAGCTGCCTTTGTGGGGCGCTGTAGAGCCTTCTCTAGAGCAATATATGACACCTCAGGATGAGATCAATTTGCCTCCAGCCCTACAACACTCCAGAAGTCTGCTGACTTTAATTATTAGAAAAACACATTTAGAGAAACTTTGTTTTCCAATGTTTGAAACGTGTGCAATACACTTCTGAGCAAAGTTGTATCCATATGTATGGTAGAAAGTGGTACAATGATACAAATGTAATTGTGTTTCAATTCTAATACTATTAGAAATGTATGGTCTCTGTGAAAACTACTATAGAGCTATATTACATTTGCTTTCTGATATCACCTTCATACTTTCAAAGAAATCTATCCCTGAAAGGTTTTGGGGGTTTTTTGTTTGTTTTTTGTGGTTGTTGTTTTGATTTTTTTTTTTAATTGCAATGCAGAATGGCAGCTACTGCTAGCTGCTTAAACAGGATCTTCCTGCTTTCTTCATTCAAAAAAGAACCCCAGGTTTGTTTTTTTGGTTTTGGTTTTGTTTTTTTTAATAAATGTTTGGGTTTTCTTTTCTAATTTATTTTTTAAAGTTTTTTTTTAATTATTTATTTATTTTTGGCTGCATTGTGTCTTCATTGCTGCACGCGGGCTTTCTAGTTGCAGTGAACGGAGGCTACCCTTCATGTGGTGCTCGGGCTTCTCATCGCAGTGGCTTCTCTTGTTGCAGAGCACAGGATCTAGGTGTGCAGGCTTCAGTAGTTGTGGCATGTGGGCTCAGTAGTTCTGGCTCGCAGGCTCTAGAGCACAGGCTCAGTAGTTGTGGCACACATGCTTAGTTGCTCCACAGCAAGTGGGATCCTCCCAGACCAGGGCTCGAACCCATGTCTCCTGCATTGGCAGGCGGATTCTTAAGCACTGCTCCACCAGGAAAGTCTCCCAGTTTTTTTTTTTTTTTTTGAAGGGATGACTAGGTACCCAGCTAACAGATTATTTGTCAGGCTCCCTGACAGACTAAGTTCTATGGGACTTTAGGGATGGCTGCTTAAAGGGAATTGATTCAGCTGGAAGGTACCGCTCTTATCCTTCTTCTTTCTTCCTGGAAGTAATGGCTTGAGTTTTAGCAGCCACCTTGGACTATGAGGTTATTTGAGGGTGGAAGTCATGTACAGGATGGTGGAAGAAAGAAAGAGCCTAGGTCCCTGATGACCACTAAGCCACGAAAAGTGTTCTGCTACAAGCCTTTCAGGGTTAGAAGTTCCAGTTGTGAAGAGGATAATATTTGTATATGATCAACAAAATGTGGCTGCTTCTAATTGTTAGAACCCACACAGTGGCCTGCCCAGGCTTGCAGGCTTTCTTTCCTTATTAATTAGCAATTTAGGACTGCTGTTTCACTGGGCCAGTGGAGAAGGGGGAACAAGAGTCAGAAGACATAAAGAGATTAGAGGTGAAAATCATTCACTGAAAGAGAGAAACCAGGGTTGAGTAATCACACAGGGTATGTGAATTTACTTCACTAGGCCTTGACCATTTTGCACAGAAACCTTAAGACAGTGCTTTGAGGTTATCAGGTTGCAACCTTGTGATAATGATGTAATTCTTTCCCCTAAATGGTTGCTGGCTGTCCTGTAACCACAAACTCATGCCCTCATAATCTTTGCAGGGATGCTGCAGAAAGAAGCTCAAATTTTCAGATCCTCTTTGTAAGTGATTCTCTTTGGGAGTTTATAAGCCAACTTTGCAAAAGAGACATTGTTACAATTGCATTTCCTTTTCAAGGAAGCAGAACCAAAAGAAAAAAACTTTCAGCCGATTTCCTCAGAGGCAAAGGTGGATTAGTAGAATAGAACAACCTGTTGTTCAGCCTACCTGTGAAGTTTCAGTTGCTACTTTTATGCTCAGTTGAGCCTTGAGTCAGAAGCCCCGGAGGGTAATTGGATATGTGCCTACCTGGTAGGAGGTACCACAAATATCCTCTTGCTTTATGTTCACAACTGCTGAATAGAAAACAGATGAGGCCAAAGAGGGCTCAGGATAGAAGATATGTGATCACCTTTGTTGCGTACTGCACTGGCAAGCAGTTATTTACATGTCAGTCAAGAATTTTTAAACTTCACTCAGACTATTGTCCTTAAATCTGGACTGCCATTTTTCTTTAGAAAAATTTTACAAGAAATGTTCATCTACCTGCCTCTACCTCTCAACGTGAACCCTTTCGTCAAGCTCTGCCAAAAGTACCCCCCCCACCCCCCACCTCCTGCCAAGAAGCCCACTCTCAGGCAGGCTGCTGGCAGAAAACTCATGGTACATTTAATGAGCCATTTGAGGCAAATTTAATAAAGGTGTGGACAGGTTCTAGGAAAAGCTAAAAGGAACATGCAGTACTCCTGTGCTGGTAAGAGAGCAGTTACCAGAACCAGGAGAGGAGAGAAAGCTGTGTGCAGAGAACTGCTGACTATAATAAAGTCTTGACGACTCTCTGCAGGGAGGATGCTAGGATAGAAATACCCTAATCTCCCTCTCCTTCTCTTTGACTTCAGGTAACAACCCCTGCCAAAGGCAGCTTCTGGAAGCCAGAGGACAAGAAAGTCTGTTAATTTTGCTCATCAACAGGGCTTCCCTGGTGGCGCAGAGGTTAAGAATCTGCCTGCCAATTCAGGGGACACGGGTTTGAGCCCTGGTTGGGGAAGGTCCCACATGCTGTGGAGCAACTAAGCCTGTGTGCCACAACTACCAAGCTGGTGCTCTAGAGCCTATGAGCCACAACTACTGAGCCTGCCTGCCACAACTACTGAAGCCCACACACCTAGAGCCTGTGCTCCGCAACAAGAGAAGCCACTGCAATAAAGAGTAGCCCCCGCTTACCACAACTAGACAAAGCCCGCGCATAGCAACGAAGACCCAGTGCAGCCAATAAATAAAAATTAATTTAAAAAAATTTGTTCATAAATATAGCTTTTTTGGCATAAAGTTGGATAGAGAAGGGTGAAGAGGGATCTAGAAAGACAGCTGGAAGATATTCAGCCAGCTGCTCTGATATTTTTTGCTCATGCTGGGCTTATCACCTAGAATGCCCTCATTTTCAACCGTCATATAATCCGCTGATCTGGTCTAGGATTCAAGTGCATGACCTACTTTTAAATACAGAAATGCCTCTCTCCTGCCTCTCTCCTCGGTTAGCATTTTTAGCTGTATGGTTCACACTGACACTCAACTACACACATCCTTTATTGCCACTTAAATGTTTCAAATGTCTGTAAGATATCCTGTTATACTATAAGCTCTGTGGACGGGAATTTATGAGTTGTGCTTCTTTCCTATCTCCATCACACCCTAACACAGTCTCAGCACAGACCAGTTGAAACAAATTGTCATCTTCTTAATCCCGCCCTCTTTTTGTCCCCACCCCCTACCTGCCGCAGCGGATGCTTATACCTTCATATTACTTTGTGGACACTCGAGGGAAAAAATCATTTAAAATCAACATTAGAAAATAAAGGCAAAAAAATAAAATAAAATCAGCATTAGAAAGCACAAGAAGTATAGACATGTCTGTAGGGGTGTTTCTGAAGTTGGCTAGTAGAGCATGCAGGTCAAAGCTAGACTTCCATCAGCAGGCACCTGCAACTCTTTGCCTGATGGCTTTTTCTATCTACCTCGCCAGCCCAAAGGCAGGGGAGGCTAGAAATGCTGGGAAGTTCCGCTGTCTCCAACCTCCCCCCAAGGAGCTCTCAAATAGTGATTGAAGGGACTTGGTGAAGTCATGCTACCTCACCGACCTGATGGGGGGGGGGGAGGGGCTGGCAACACTGAGGCACTTTCTACAAGGGTTCCCAGAAATTCCCCTGAGGTTTGAGCCCCAGCTGCCCAAAGCAGTGATCTGCATGATAATTCACCCTTAATTATCTTCCTTCCCTTTCTTTCTCTCTCTCCCTCTCCACTGCTGCCAGTGCTTCTTGGAATCACCTCCCAAATGAAATACTGACTGAAATTCTTATCTTCAAGATTACTTCTAGGGTAGAATGATGTGATATCACCAGTGATATTCAACCCACTTGTAGGAATATACAAGGATCTACTTTTTTTTTAATAAAAATTTTTATTGGCTGTGTTAGGTCTTCGTTGCTGCACACGGGCTTTCTCTAGTTGCGGTGAGCGGGGGCTACTCTTCGTTGTGGTGTGTGGGCTTCATTGCAGTGGCTTCTTTTGTTGCAGAGCACAGGCTCTAGGGGTGCAAGCTTCAATAATTGTGGCACACAGGCTCAGTAGTTGTGGCACACAGGCCTTGTTGCTCCTCGGCATGTGGGATCTTCCTTGACCAGGGCTTGAATCTGTGTCCCCCGAAGTGGCAGGCAGATTCTCAACCACTGTGACATCAGGGACGTCCCTCAAAAGATTTTTGACATCTTATCTAAGTGGCTCCTACCAGCAATGTATGAGATTGTTTATTTCCTGACACTTCTATCAACTCCATTTTCTTCTTTAAGCCTTTGCCAATAATTAATTTTATTTCTTTTATTGATAACAAGGATGAACTTTTTAATATTCTTCTTGCTCATTCTTTTCCTTTTTTTTATGATGTGCCTTGTTTCTGTACATAAAGACAATTGTAGGAAGACAATGCTTCTGCAATACTAGCTGGTGGTTATGATCTCATCCTCATAATGATGAGATAATTATAATAAAATTATCATAATAAAAGGATTTTTAGTAATTGGTTGGTTAGTCTTCCTCCAAGAACAGGCCTGTCTAAAAAGGGCCTCTGAGCTTTCCTTGCTTCAGATATCTAATTTACACTTAAGTTTAACCTCAACCCCTGAACCAATAACCTTTCCCATCAGTCTTTCCAGTAACCTACTGCATCTCACCATTGGCTTTCCTATCAATATTCAATTTCAGCATGTTAAGTCCTGACTTCCAATCTGTTGCCATTCCCAACTTTCTCAGTTCCATCTAAACTCTCTTGGCCTCCAAAATTACAGCGCTGCTATGTACACTTGTGACATGTACAAGCGTACATAGCAAATGCAAGAGTTTCTCTAGAGGTGGAATTGGTGATTTCAGTGTTCGTGACTTCAGTGTCACTAGATAATGCCAAATTGTCTTCTAGGATTTACACTTTTAAGTTTCTGAGGATTTCAGTTGTCCCACACTCTGGCCAACACTTAGTTTTGCCAGATTTCTTAAGTTTTGACAATCTGGTAAATATAAAATAGTATCTCCTGGTTTTAATTTGAATTTATCTAGTTATGAATGAAATTTTAATGTTTCACATTTTTATTACCAATTCAGATTTCCTTTTCTGCAAAACTCTTTTTTTTTTTTTTTTTTGATAGGTGAGAAGTGGATTCTTTAGAGAGAAACACACTCCACAGACAGAGTGTGGGCCATCTCAGAAGGTGAGAAAGGCATCAGGGTATGGGGTTGTCAGTTTTTATAGGGGTGGGTAATTTCATAGGCTAATGAGTGGGAGGAGTAGTCCTCCTTTCAGGAGGGGGTGGGAATTTCCAGGAATTGGGGCCACCGCCCCAGGAATTGGGCCACCGCCAATTAAAACACTGTCAGTAACAGTGTTTGTTTTGAATTATCAAAAACAATTTATTATTGACATAAAATGTTGGTTGATTAAAAAATAATACAGACTATATGCAGAAACCTTGCTCTGTATCAGGATATGGAGATGAATAAGAAGCTGCTTAATTCCTATAGAAACCTATGACTCAGTGGGAGAGACAAATAATATATAAAAAATTTAATTACAATTTATAATATAGAGTGATAAGCACATTTGTGTAATGTTCAAGATTCTGTGGTAGCACATTAATCTTCATTGTGAGAGATTCACAGTGTTTTAAAACTTTTTGGCAAACTTCCCAAATATCAAATTTTAATTGTTTTAAAATTTAATCAAATTTTAATTAAGTAAAATTTTATCAAATTTTAATTAAGTTCTTTTAATTTCCAGCTAACTTTGGGGTACTTCAGAGGGTCCCTGAGGTATCTTAAAGAGAAATATTTAACTAAGATTATTTGGTATGTTAAATGTGATTATTTGTGATTCTGGTTATTGTAACCAAGTTTCTTTATTGATTATACTGTAATCAGATGTTTAACCATGCCTTTTAAGTCTTTTGTCATTTATAGATATTTTTGTACTCTGATGCTGTTACAAAAAGTGCTTCATCATCAAGGATATTCATAGAAAGGCTATGGAAGCAATTACAACAGCTCTGCACCAAGATGATGGCTATGCAAGGATTCCAGCCTATACTGACTTAAAACAAGGAGCTGTCTTGCCCCTGGAGATCCTAGATCAGGCATCCAGAGATTTTACTCCCTGACAGCCAGGGTCTAGGCCCCTACTCAGCTTTGAAGCAGTCACAGAAGATAGAGATCACCCTTCTCTTTCCCATAAGAATATGGGAGTAAAATCTCTGAGGGGGGAATAAAACAGGAGGGAAGGGGGCAGGGCACAACCTTTGAAAGAATGATATAGTCAGAGGATGTGACCTAAACTGATTAGACCTGAATGGGTCCAAGATGGCGGACAGGTCGACTTCCACTAGATCTTAAGCCTCAGTATACGTTCACTGTAACACATCTGCAAGCTAAATGACACACCCCCAGGTGCCATAGTAGTTCTCAGGCTGACCATAGGGATCAAAAAGTGGGCTTGTTACCGAGTCCAAGCTTGCTCTGCTCACTGCAGGACAAGCCAACGAATTGGAGATGAGGTGTTCAGGCAAGGAATACGACTTTTTTTTTTCTTTTTAGAAATGAAAACATCTCAATTTATTATTGCATATCCAAGAAAGGAATACGACTTTATTTGGAGACCAGCAGACGGAGAAGATGGCAGACTAGTACTAGTCTCCAAAAAACCATCTTATCGGGGTCTGGATGCCAGTTTCTTTTATAGAATCAGAGAGGGAGAGGCTGTGAGGAAGTAAAGTAAAAGGGCATCAGTCTTGCAAAACATCTTCGGGAATGACCAGCCTCTCTGAGGGGATGTGTTCATTTCTCCTTTCCTGCAGCCCTTCACAGGGGGGCGGGGCAGATTGTCTGCCTGTGAGCTGAACAGAGGCACTTTAGTTTAACATTCAGGCAGAAGGGCAGGGTTCCCTGAGGCAGGCCATCGTGTATGATTATAACAACAAAAGCAGTGAAAAGCAAAGGTTAAAGTCAAAGAAACAGATCCAACATGGAGTCCAGATTTAGCTCTTCCCTGTTACACAAGAAGGTTGCACCAGTGTCTATAAGAAATCCCATCAAGTGGCCTGCGGTATCAATGACCACCCAAGGCTCGACATTAGTTATGTAAATGGTATCTTTAGGTAGAGCCACTTTCGGCCTCGGTTCCCTACAGTCTTCTGATTGCAAAACCATCAATGGCCGAGGGGCCCTCCGGCGCTCTCTGTTGTCTGGGGCATTCCCTCTTCCAATGTCCTGGCTGTTTCGGCAAAATTCTTGTTCAATTTTTTCCTTACCTTTTTATTGGATTTTTGTTCCTTTTTCTGATTAGTTTTTAGGAGTAATTTTTAATATTCTAAATAGTAATCTTCTGTTCATTAGCTGCGTATTAGACATCTTCCAGTTTGTGGCTTGTCTTCTTACATTTTAACGGTATCTTTTGATAATCAGTTTATTTATTTTAAGCTCTTCATTGGATGATAACCAGTTTTTAATTAGAAGGTATTGATAATAAAATTTATCAATCTTTACCTAATGGGTTGAGCTTGTTATATCTTCTTTAAGAAACACTTTTCTATTTCTGAGACATAAAAAAAATTTCTTCTAAAACTTTTGAGTTTTACATTTTATATCTAAATTCTTAGTCTATTTGAATTGATCGTTGGAAATAAAATTGTTATCACATTACCATTTATGCTTACACCATAGCCAGCCTATAGAAGATACTCAGTCTTTTCCCACTTTCTTTATTCTTTGATTATTTTAAATAAATGTTTTTTTAAAAGTGTGTATTTCAAGCTAAATGAATCTTTTAGAAGCACTCCATGATGCATTCTTTGTTATCATTTAGGTGTTGCATAAACTACTTTAGTACACAGGCAAGCCAACAAGTTACCACAATCAGCATTAAATTCTTGGATGTACCACTAAATTTTAGAGTGGGATGAGTTGGGTCCATATTGTAGATGTAGAGATATTTTTAAGTATTTGATCTGCTAAATGAAGAAAATGTAAAATTATCCTTGTGTCATCCTCTGAGATGAATTGGATGAGCTACACCCTTGGGGGGGAGCACGGTTGTTATCATTTAATCATCATCCATCATGATCTCTAACTATAGCAAATCAAACATTAAAAACTATGAATGGCCGGTTAGCTCAGCTGGTTAGAGTGTGGTGCGAATAATGCTAAGGTCGCGGGTTTGATCCCTGTACGGGCCACCCTCTTTGATCACCTTCACAAGAAGGTTGCATGCTGTTTGGGCTTCCCTGGTGGCTCACTGGTTAAGAATCTCCCTGCCAGTGTAGGGGACACAGGTTCTATCCCTGATCCAGGAAGATCCCACACGCCACGGAGCAACTAAGACTGTGCACCAGAACTACTGAGCCTGCGTTCTAGAGCCCACGAGCATAACTACTGAGCCCAAGGACCACAACTACTGAAGTCTGTGTGCCTAAAGCCTGAGCTTCACAACAAGAGAAGCCGCAGCAATGAGAAGCCTGCACACCACAAGGAAGAGTAGCCCCTGCTCATCACAACTAGAGAAAGTCCGCCCATCAACAGACTCAACACAGCCAATAAATAAATAAATTTATTTTAAAAATTATGCTCTATACTTCATGTTGTATATTTAAATATGACCAACCTCCTTAATGGAATATGAAGATGTATGATAAAATACGGAATCTCTCTCTTCAGGTTTTTCAAACCCTACCAGCTCCTAATATATCTCCAGAGGAAAGCCAGACCCATTCAATGACTTGGCACCAGGATTAAGCCAAAACTCGTCTTTGGGGTAGGCACAGTGGGAGGACATGAAGGCACCATAGTAATAGTTGTAAAACACTTGAGCTCCCTCTGCTGGAATATATTGCTTAAGGAGTGAAGGAAGTGATCTGCTTCCAAGGTAGAAGAAATGGAAACAAAACGAAACAATCTAAAAATTAGCTTTGACACCAGCTTAAAGGGAAAGATTAAAACAAGAGTAGACTTCTTTCTTAAAAAAAAAAAATTATTTATTTATTTTGTTGCCTGGGTCTTAGTTGTGACAGGCAAGCTCCTTTGTGGTGGAATGTGAACTCTTCATTGCAGCATGCCTGTGGGATCTAGTTCCCTGACCAGGGATCCAACCCAGGCCCCCTACATTGGGAGCATGGAGTCTTAATCACTGTGCCACCAGGAAAGTACCAAGAGCAAACTTTCTCCTGGAGCTTTTTTTTTTTAATTTTAATTTAATTTAATTTAATTTAATTTAATTTAATTTAATTTAATTTTGGGGCTTTGTTGAGTCTTCATTGCTATACGCAGGCTTTCTCTAGCTGCAGAGAGTGGTCGCTACTCTTCATTGCGGTGCATGGGCTTCTCACTGCAGTGGCTTCTTTTGTTGCATAGCACAGGCTCTAAACACATAGGCTTCAGTAGTTGTGGTGCATGGGCTTAGTTGCTCCATGGCCTGTGGGATCTTCCCAGAACAGGGATCAAACCCATGTCCCCTGCATTGGCAGGCATATTCTTAATCACTGCGCCACCAAGGAAGTCCCTAGAGTTTTAATTTTGTAACATTTGTCTTCTTCCTTCTGTTGCAGAAATTGGTCCGTCAGCACTTGGAGAACTCAGGTTTATTAAGCCCGCAGCCCCAGGCGAGCTAACGCTCCAAAGTTCTGGGCTCCGAACTCAGTGTGAACTTTACTTTTATAGAGCACATGTTTACAGAGCATGGAGGGTTCCAAACAGAAACTTACAAGAGCAGGTGCAGAACATTCCATTTTTTAGCAAAACATCTTAAAGTTACATTGGATTGTTAGGTCATCCTCTTTTTCTGTTTTTCTCGTGCAGCAAGCATATTTCACAAAAGCAAAACAAGCATGGAATTATTTTAGCTGAGTGTAAGTTTCTAATTTTCCTCTTCTACTTTAAGGATATTTGCCTTATAGTACAAAAAGCATTAACTTGATTCATTAATTGATACCTTATGGGAGCAGCCTCAGGGAAGAGCATAACATCATTTTAGAATGCTGATGACTGAAAATACATTTATAGACTAGACTTGTATTCATTATGTAACTTTTGGAAAGTCATTTAACTTCTCTGTACTGCGTCACTCTAATTTTAAAATGAAGATGACAATAACAACCCCAAACTTTTTGACAACGGAGGGTAAATGAGAAGCCAAAGATGTAAAACAAACTTCCAAGGTGTCACATATTCTCATGGCTGAAGTCCCAGAACTGGTCGGTAAACCATGTTCCCAGATGAATGGTGTTGAGTTCCAGGCACTGTGTCAGGCCCTGGTAACACAGTATTGAATAAAGAATGTCCGTCATCCTCTTAGAACTCACAGTTTAACAGCTTATGGGAGGACACTATATTAACACAAACGGTAACAATAAAACATGGCAACAATAAAAGAAGAATGTACTAGAAGGTTGTAGAGACACAATTTTCTAGATGGTCAGAAAAGGCTTCGAAGAAAAGTTGTATTTGAGTTGAGACTTGAATGATAAGGTACTTGCCAGTACATATTTCTTTCTTAAAATTTTTGTTTATTTAGCTGTTCTCAGTAGGAGCGCTCTTCCAAAAATGGTTTTTAAAAACATGTTAATTAGGGGACCAGAAAGTTAGCCTAGTTCTAATTGATTTCACTGGAAGGCTTAATAAACAGCATACTGATGCAACTATAGGTTAAGTAAACAAATCACTAGACTGAGATAAATATATCAGCATGGGAATAAGGAAAATATTGGCTGATGTACAGGGAGAAATTAATGGTGTGATAGATTATAAGTAATATACTTTTGTGTGTGTGTGTGTTTTCTTTGTTCTTTTTTTATAAGCAACATACTTATCATTTGTAGTTTAATTCCGAAAATAATGTTAGGCTTGATAGTCTTTAGTTGGTAAATTAAAGATTATAACACAAATTTACCATTGGTAATGATAATGACTTCTGTTCTTGCTATCCTTACCAAAAAAAAAAAATCTGTGTCCTGATAATACTTTAAAATCTTTGAATGCTAAACATTAGTTTCTGTTTCATGCATTTAGCCTTTAATGATTTCTCAACAGGCATATTCTTAGAGCAGGAAAAAAAAATTTATAGCTGCACTTGCCTACATTAGAAAAGAAGAAAGACTGTAAGTCAATAATCTAATTGTATACCTTAAGGAACTAAAAAAGGAAGAGAAAATTAAACTGAAAGCAAGCAGAGGGAAGGAAATAATAACTGACTGGGATTATATAAAATAGAAAATATAAAAACAAAAGAGAAAATCAAAGAAATCTAAAGCTGTCTTTTTGAAAACAATCAACAAAATGATAAAGCTTTAGCAAGACTGACCAAGAACAAAAGAAGGAAGACTCAGATTACTAAAATCACAGATGAAAGCATGGACATTACTACCAACCTTATGGAAATTTTAAAAAGTTTATAAGGAAATACTATGAAAATTATACGTCAGTTATAGGTCTAGATAACTTATGTGAAATGGACAGGTTACTAGATTTGTCCCAAATTCCCAACTCATTCTATGAACCTAGTATTACTCTGATACCAACAAAGACATAAGAAAAGAAAACTATAGACCAATATCCCTTATGGATATAGATGCAATAATCTTCAATAAATTACTGGTGAACTGAAGCCAGTGTTATATTAAAAAGATTGTACACCTTGACCAAGTGGTATTTTATCTCAGGAATACAAAGATAGGTCAACATATGAATATCAATCATTTTAATATGCCATATTAAAGAATGAAGGGGAAAAAAACTACATGATCATCTCAGTAGATATAGAAAAAGTACTTGACAAAAGCCAACACCATTTCATGATAAAAACATACAACCAGGACTTCCCTGGTGGTGCAGTGGCTAAGCATCCACCTGCCAATGCAGGGACACGGGTTGGATCCCTGGGCTAGGAAGATCTCATATGCCTTGGAGCAACTAAGCCCGCGAGCCACAACTATTGAGCCTGTGTGCCACAACTACTGAAGCCCATGCACCTAGAGCCCATGCTCTGCAACAAAAGAAGCCACCGCACTGAGAAGCCAGAGCACCACAACAAATAGTAGCTGCCGCTCACCACAACTAGAGAAAGCCAGTGTGCAGCAAAAGAGACCCAACACAGCCAATAAAATAAAAAAAAAAAAAAAAGAAACACACACACACAACCAACTAGATGCAGAAGAGAATTCCCTTATCCTGACAAAGAGTAACTATGAGAAATCACAGCTAATGTCATACTTAATGGTGAAGACTAAAAGATTTCCCTTAATACCAGGAACAAGGATGTTCCCTCTTGTCACTTCTGTCCAGCGTTGTACTGGAGGTTTACCTGGGGCAATTAGCTGAGAAAGAGAAATAAAAGATATCCAAATTGGAAAGAGGGAAGCAAAAATTTCTCCATTCACAGATGACATGATTTTCTATGTAGAAAAACCTAAGGTGTACACGCACACACACAAACTATTAGAACTAATAATAAAGTTCAGCAAATTTGCAGGATACAATACACAAAAATCAGTTCTATTCCTATATACTATAATAAAAGATCCAAAAATGAAATTAAGACAACAATTCCATTTACAATAGCATCAAAAGAAATATGAGACTTGTACATTGAAAACTATAACACATTGTGGAAAGAAATGAAAGAAGACCTAAATAAATGGAAAAACATCTCATATTCATAAAGTGGAGGATTTAATATCATTAAGATGATAATACTTTCCAAGTTGATTTAGAGATTCAACATATCCCAGCAACGTTTTTTTTTTTCCCAGAAATTGAAAAGCTGATTTTAAAGTTCATATGGAAATCCAAGACGCACAGAATAGCTTAAAAAACCTTGAAAAAAACAACAAAGTTGGAGAATTCACATTTTCCAATTTTAAAACTTACTACATGGACTTCCTCTGGTGGTCCAATGGTTAAGATTCCGCACTTCCACTGCAGGGGGCACATGTTCAGTCCCTGGTTTGGGAACTAAGATCCCATATGCTGCATGGTGCAACCAAAAAATAAAAAGCACTTACTACAAAGCTACAGTAATCAAGACGGTGTGGTTCTAGTGGAAGGATAGACATATTGGATATTCACATGTAGAAGAATGAATTTGGATACCTATCTTGTACCATACACAAAAATTAACTCAAAATGGATTGACAATCTAAATGTAAAAACTAAAGCTATAAAACTCTTAGAAGAAAACTTAGGCATAAATCTTTGTAGCTTTGGATTAAGCAGTGGTCTTTAGATACAACATCAAAAGCACAAGTAACAAAAGAAAAAATTTTAAATTGGGCTTCCTCAACCCTGAAAACTTATGCGCTTCAAAACTTTTTCACATCATCAAGAAAGTGAAAAGAGAACTCACTGAATAGGAGAAAATATTTGCAAATAATATATTTGATTAGGAATTTGTATCCAGAATGTATAAAGAATATTTACATCCCACAGTAAAAAGACAATCCAATTTTAAAATGGGCAAAGGACTTGAATAAACATTTCTTAAACAAAGATATACAAATGGTCAATAAGCATGTGAAAAAAATGCTTAACATCATTAGTCATTAGCAAAATTGTGAATCAAAATCACAGTGAGATGCTACTTCACACCCACTAGGATGGCTATAATAAAAAATACAAACAATAACAAGTGTTGACAAGGATGTAGAGAAATTGTAACATTCATACACTGCTAGTAGGAATATAAAACGGTGCAACCAGCTTGGAAAACAGTTTGGCAGTTCCTCAAAAAGTTAAAAGTAGAGTTATTACATGACACAGGAATTCCACTCCAGGTATTTACCCGAGAGAATTGAAAGCTTATGTCTATACAAAAGCTTACATGTGAATATTCATAGAAGCATTATTCGTAATAGCCCCAAACTAGAAACAACCCAAATGTCCATCAACTGACATACAGTGGATAAACACAATGTAGTATGTCCATACAAGGTATATTATTCAGCCATAAAAAGAAATGAAGTACTGAAATAGACTAGAACATGGAGAAATCTTGAAACTATTATGCGAAGTGAAAGAACTCAGACACAAAAAGCCACATATCTTATGATACCATTTAAATGTAGTGGCCAGAATAGCCAAAACTATAGAGCCCAAAAGTAGATCAGTGGTTGTCAAGAAGTGGAGAATGACTACGAATTATATAGTGGTGATGGTTGCACAACTATGTGAAAATACCAAAACCCACTAAATTGTGCACTTAAAAAATTAACAACGATGACAACAAAAACCCAGAAAAAAAAACCAAAACAACTATCGTAGCCTCAACAGCATTTTAAAACTTTGGAAGTAGCTAATAATACACTAACTATTGTTAGCATTTGAAATCCATTGCAGATATTAACTCATTTAGTCCTTATCACAAACCTATGACATGGTCCTATTACTATCTCCACTTTTTAGAGAAGGAAACCTGAACTCAGAGAGGTTACGTACCTTGCCTAAGGTTATACAATTAAGAAAGGGACAGAGCTAGGATTCAAACCCAAGCAACCTGACATGGAATCCGTTCAACCAGCACATTATTTGGCTTGTCATTGTGACTACGCAACAAAGGTCCACAGGAACTGGTAAACAGGAAATATGTTTATAAAAATATAGTTCATGGTGACAGATATTATTGTGCCTTCTAGAGTATACTGGAAATTGTAATCTTTTTAAAGAGACGAATACAACAATTTTTTATTATTAATTATCCTGTATTAGGAAAGGCCCTTTCCCGGCACTTACATTTCAGATGTTATCAGCAGCGTGCAATCTCAAAAGCTTCCACAGGATTTCTCTTTGAAATGTGTGTTTTTATTAAATCTTTGAGTTCTATTTGCAGCACTCAATAGACTTTGAAATATTCACTTTATTTTGAAGTAGCAGCTGGAAATAAACAGGATGGGGCATTTGGCTCTGATAGTTAACAAGGGCTGAGTTTCTTTTAATGCTGCCAACTCAAGCAGACGCAGTGAGACTTGCGCTGCAAGCTGCTGTTAACAGTGGGATTCAGTTCATACTGGCGAGTCTGGCCAAGGTCCACTTTGTTTCTGCACAGAGGGGAGTACTTCAGAGCAAGTGAGGGCTTATTCTCTGCCATGCCAAGATTAATCTGCTGTATGTTCACTCATTTTCACGATTAAGACTCCCAAAAAGAAGGTTGTCTTTTGTCCCAAAGAGAGCTGTTTGGTAGAAAACATCTACATACATCTAGTGCAGTCACTGATCATCTTGAAAACAGGAAAATCTCCATGTGAAGTCGTAACAGGGACACAAGACTAAGGGCAGTGCCTAAGTGCTACAGATGGCCATGACTGTGACTGTTTCCACTCTTGCCCACCATAATTCATTGTCCACACAGTAGCCAGAAGGAGAATGAGGCTAAAAAAATTGAGATGACATGTAACTTTACTAATGGCTTTCCATTGTACTTAAAACCCAAAATTCTTATAATGGCCTATAAAGCCCTACAAAATCTAGCCCAGGCTGCATATCTGAGGGTGACTCCTACTTCTAGTTTCTTCAGCAGCAAATTGCAAAGAAAGAAAGAATGGGAGGGAAAACTGTAAGTTTGAAGAAACTTTAAAAAAACCTATAAAGCACATGCAATATGTACCTTCTGGTTGGATTCTGAATTGGACAAAACTATAAAAAATTATGATGTAATTGGAGTGACTTGAGCATGGATTGGATATTTGTATTAAGAATTGTTAGTTTTTCAGATGTAATAATGGTATTGTGATTATAGTTTATTTTTTTTAAAGAGCTCTTAGAGATATATACTAAAATCCAAGTGGAATAGTATTATATCTGGGATTTTCTTCAAAATAATCTAATGAGTTGAGGAGTGTGGAAGTAAAAATAAAATAAGATTGACTATGAGGAGATAATTACTGAAGATGGATGATGAGTACATGAGATTTTTACACTATCCTCTTTACTATTCTTAGGGCACTTGACTTTTCTGCCAACTTGCCATTTCTATTAGTTATCTCCAAACCCAGGACACTATCCATTGTTCTCTT
Organism: Hippopotamus amphibius kiboko; assembly: GCF_030028045.1. NCBI lineage: Eukaryota > Metazoa > Chordata > Mammalia > Artiodactyla > Hippopotamidae > Hippopotamus > Hippopotamus amphibius. The sequence continues at coordinate 57,276,482 of NC_080188.1, forward strand.
CATCAATTCCGAAAGTGTAAAAAAACAAACTCTGTTGATTGGGATTACTGTAAATTTCTACCTGATCACTTTCATGTCCTCTTAAATTACTCCCACCTTTTCTACTGTGTGTCTGCAAGATTTACCCACATTCTCAGGCCCTTGGATCCTGTGACTCCTCTGCTCCAACAGAAGATGTGGTCTTCTACTTCACCTTTGAAGGCCTAGGTCATCCAGCATTGAATCTTTTGCTTCCTCTTTGCCTTCTAAAAATCTTTCACCTTATTTTCCTGAAATTTATCCTGTTTAATTCTTGGATAAATTTTACTCTGGATCTTTTTTATTTGATTGATCTTCTAGTATATGTAATACTTGTCCATTTTAAGCATAATTCAGATAGGATCAAAATCCAGAATTCAAGGATGAGAAGTGTATATTATTGCAAAAATCTTTTTGTATACTTATGTATGCAAATATGTATCAAAGATCATAAAACCTGTTTTTTGGGGTTTTTTTTTTTTGGCCATTCAGCCTGGCATGTGGTATCTTAGTTCCCCAACCAGGGATTTAACCCATGCCCCCTTCAGTGGAAGCATGGAGTCTAAATGGAATCCTTTTTTTTTTTTAAGCTCCTTATTGGAATATAATTGCTTTACACTGTTGTGCCAGTTTTTTCTGTACACCAAAGTAAATCAGGTGTATTTTATACATATATCCCCATATACCCTCCCTCCCACGAATCCCTGCCACCCTCCCTGTTCCAGCCCTCTAAGTCATCACCCATCATCGAGTTGATCTCCCTATGTTATGCAGCAACTTCCCACTAGCTATCTATTTTAAATTTGGTAGTGTATCTATGTCAGTGCTACTCTCTCACTTGGTTCCTCCCCCCGACCGTGTCCTCAAGTCCATTCTCTACAATGAAAGGAAGGATTCCAAGGGAGTAGGATTAAGGGTGGGTGGGGGAGAGATGGGGACTTTTACTTTATGCTTTATACATTTTTTTATTTATAGAATTTTTATGATCATATTTTTGCCTTTGTTATTTAAAATGATATATAACAATTACAAATTCTGTATTTAGTTTTGAAAAGTATAGTATCACTGGCCATTTGAGTTATTAGAACCCTAGTTTTCATGTCCTAGGAAGATGAAGAATGTGTTCAGTATGAGTCATGGCCATCACTAAGAACCGTACCTGAGGCTAAACATGACTAACTACAGAACCCATGTTTTAATTGTGTAGAGAAAAACTTAATTCAATTCTAAATGTCTTTATTATGTTAAATGTCCATTGATTCACGTCTTTCTCCTTTGTTTGACCATTCGCTCCTTGAATGCAAGGGTGAATCTTAATTTTAGATTCCTCTAGCCATAGTTCAAATCTCATCCTTTCATGAAATTTCCCTGCCTATCCTTAAGTAATCTTTCATTCTTTACATATGTACAGTGAACAGAGAGCACAAATTTTCCTGAATAATCCAGATTTCAAATTCTTGGACCGTTTTTCTTCTCATAAACTTCTCAAAATGTCCTAGCAATTCCAGAATTTCAGTATCCAGGCTGCATCTCCTAAATATCTCTGTGGCTCTGAGAAGAGGCACAGTATACGTTCTATGTTTTAAAAACAGGCGACAACATGACATCTTGGAAAGAATGTAATCTTTGAAGTAAGACATCTGGAATCCTCAACTCGGTCTTTTCCTAATGGCATCACCTTGAGTAACTCTGAGTATCTGTTTTCTTTTCTGAAAACCTAAGGACTGTAAAACCTAATATGAAGCAAAGTTGTGAGAATTAAATGAAATTATGTACATAATTCACTTGTACAAAATTTTCATATGTACATAATTCACCTACTTCGGTATCCAGCACATAGAAGATGCTTAATAAATAGCATCTTTTACTATTTGTCAAGAATCAGAAATAGAAGTATAGCAGTTTACTCTGGCTATGAGTCACTCAGTTCTTATTGCTCTGTACTGTTAACTTTTCTTATCTGTGCATTTTTTCTCTTGAGGTCCAGAATGTAAGCTGCTCAAGGAAGCTTTTATTTTTTTATAGTTTTTTGTGCCTAGAACAGTGATGCATATAATACATGATTATTGATTGAATAAAGCAAAACAAGATGTTTGACCTCTGAGTTTGGGCATCAAGAACTAATATTGATGAACAACAGGGTCCTACTGTATAGCACAGGGAACTATATTCAATATCCTGTGATAAACCATAATGGAAAAGAATATAAAAAGAATGTATGTATATGTATAACTGAATCATTTTGCTGTACAGAAGAAATTAACACAACATTGTAAATCAACTATACTTCAATAAAACAAATTTTTAAAAAAGAACCAATATTGAATCACTAACATAATGTCTGTGGGACATCAACAAGTGTATAGTTTTTTAACTAGAGTAATTATTAAACACATATTTATTGAGTGCCCAATATGTGCCAAGCCCTGTTCTAGTTACAAGAGAGGAGTGAAAGTTGGAAACAAGAAAAATTTCAAACACTGGCTAACACTATGAGAGAAATTGTATACATATTTTTTCTGTTATTTTTGTTAACATCAATGGTAGCACTTTTATCCACTCGCGGCAGTTCTGTCATGTTTGGTATTAAGACCAATTTACTTGACATTGTATGTGCTTGGCATTAAAAACAGCATAAGAATTCTGCTTTCAAAAGGGGCATAGTTAACTGTTAGACTCTCTGCCAGAGCAATTTTCCCTCCCTTCCTTTCACCTCCGGAGGAGACAATTGGTTACATTCTAAGCAGATGCTTGCTCAGAGAGTGGGCGGCAAGCCTTGCGTGGGCAGCCTTCTCGTTTAATTTTAAGCAAGATCTTTGTGCTTTTTATTATATTAATTAGTGCATTGGCAAGGTCGAATGGGATTTTTAAACCAGCAGGGGTTTTGCTGATCCCTTAATTTGCAGTTTGTGATGGCCCTTTTGTTTTTGTTTTGTTTCACTCATTAAACCCTTCAATCTAGCCTTAGCTGTAACTCCCAGCAATGCTAGAGTTTGGGGGAGTGATGTGTAAACACGGATGGCAGCTGTGGTGAGGGGGGCAAATACACTTTCCCTTTGTCACTGGTTTGAGAGTGGGCAGCTACCGCTATTTTAGGCACCTAAGAATTTAACTATGGGAATGAGCTCCAAGAGAGAGGATGTCACATAGTATGTACTTTTCAGTGATGCGCAGAAAAATTCTTCAAACTTTTATTCAAGCTTTATGTGATGGAAGTAAAAAATCACTTGATTCAGGCATCCTGAGCTGCTGAAGGGACTGGGGGAAATGCATCAGGAAGGGATGTATTTGTGGATTTGTGTAATTGAATGTTGAGGGAGGGTTTCCTGTTGCCCTTGAATTAACTGCTTATCTTCTGCTTATCTTCTCACCTCTGTTTGAGGGCAAAGATGCTCTTTGTGTTACTTCATCTAATCCTAATCAGACCCATCTCAGTTTCCTACTTCACTCTCAAATTCCTTTCTTTTTTTTTTTTTTTAAATTCTATATGAATCTCATGTCTTTCCCCATCCCCAGGGCAGGCTTGATCCATGCCTTTGAGGGGAAAACTGCAAGGTAAGCTCCTGCATCCCGCTGTCCAACACCTGTAAAATGGAGGAAATTGCTTATTACTTAAAAATATTTGTTCTTGAAAATTGAAACTTTTAAAAAATATGGGGCCTTGGTGTGGGGCAGAAATGCCAAGGAGTTCTTGCTGAGAAACATTTGAGAATTAAGGTGTGATGGGGGACTTCCCAGGTGGTCCAGTGGTTAAGACTCTGCCTTCCCAATGCAGGGGGCCCAGGTTTGATCCCTGGTCAGGGAACTAGAGCCTGAATGCCGCAACAAAAAGCCTGAATACTGCAGCTAAGAGCCCGAATGCTGCAACGAAGATCCCGTGTGCTTCAACTAAGACCCGGCGCAGCCAAATAAATAAATGAATACTTTAAAAAAACCCAAAAAGAATTGTTTAAATTAAAAAAAAAGATGCAATTAAGTAGTGAGTAAATGCTTTATGGTTAATTTGGCAGTGTAATGAAACATCCCATTTTAAAACAGTTTTCTTTTATGTTTTTTTAAATGTATTTTGTTAAAGTCCCAAGGGAATAAAGTTTATGTAAAAAGATCATAACCAAACAAATTCTTCCAAAATGAGAGGAGTTTTTACCTTTTAAAAGTTACTACTCTTTTTTGGGGATCCCTTTGTAACTGCCAAGGAGGCAGTAAAATACATTGGGAATCCTATCCTTCTTCCCCCACCACGAGACCATGGCGGATGCTTGGCAACCACTGGGACCCTTTTTGAAAAAATATTAGGTGCAGTGTCTAAAACTAATTTAATATATGCTGTTTCTTTTTGTGTTCCCTTTTTATTTCTTTTTCAAAGGAAGTGATGCTTGAAAGGGTACATGGCATATTCTTTGAAGTCCCTTCATTCACTGATGAGAAATGTGTGGTTATGAAAACAATGACTGGGACTGTTGAACATTTTGAAGGCCATCAAGGTTCTGAAAAATGTAATTATTTTGGAAAAGTTATCAGCGTTAAGTGTTTTGTGGAAGATTTATGTAAGGTGTTTTTAAAGTGTCTGAATTTTTTCCTGAGACATGGTCTGGAATAGGTAAGAAATATTAATGACAATTTATCTTAGAAAGGATGTTTGCATTATACTTTGATTTAACTTCCCTTTAAATTTTATTACATAACATTTATTCTGGTTGGGCATACATCAATGACTTGTTAACTATAAAAGGTTAGCCGCATTGGGTATCTGGGTAGCTTATCATCTTATAGAGGAAGAACTTTATCTATAAAGCAACAGTGGTTTCTGTAATGCAATAGTTCCCCAAAGTCCTTTGACTATCCTTGTAAGGAAATAAAATGACATAGAATGGAATAGAAATATGGACAAAACAATGATCTTCAGAGTCAGATAAACTTAAGTCTAGAATCTAGGCTCCACAACCTAATGGCTGTATCACTTTAAACAAGTTACGTAACCTCCTTAACTTTAGTTTTCTCATCTATAAAATGGGAATTGTAATAATACCTACATCTCAGAGTTGTTGTGTGGAGCATAGGAGAAACTGCACATAAAAGTGCTTAGCACATTGCCTGGTACATGCTGATACTAAAAGTGGATAACTATAATTATTTCTTCAGAGATTGTCACTTTATAAAAATAGCCCTCTGTCTTTTTAAGAAACAAAAACATCTCTTCCTTATAGTGATCTCACTGAAAGTTTTTTAAAATTAATTAATTAATTTTATTTTTTATTTATTGGCTGCATTGGGTCTTTGTTGCTGTGCATGGGCTTTCTCTAGTTGCTGCCAGTGGGGCTACTCTTCATTGCTATGCATGGGCTTCTTATTGCAGTGGCTTCTCTTGTTGTGGAGCACAGGCTCTACGCGCACGGGCTTCAGTAGTTGTGACATGTGGGCTCAATAGTTGTGGCTCACAGGCTCTAGAGCACAGGCTCAGTATTTGTGGCACACGGGCTTAGTTGCTCTGAGGTATGTGGGATCTTCCGGGACCAGGGATCAAACCTGTGTCCCCTGCATTGGCAGGTGGATTCTTAACCACTGCACCACCAGGAAGCCCCTCACTGAAAGTTCATAGATCATTACACTGAATGAAAATCATAGGTTAGGAGTCAGATCCAAGTTCCTATAAATGGGTATACTATAAAGAGGATAATGCTTTTCAAATTTCAGCAGAACAGAGATCAGTGAGAGGGATCTGAAAAGAGGCACAAAAACACACCAAACTAAACAAACTGTTGGATGGAAGAAATTGACAACAGGTCACAGCATAGCAAAAAATGGCACAGCCTCTGTCGCCAGTCTACCTGGGTTCAAATTCCAGTTTTACTACACTAGTAATGTGATATGGAGCAAGTTACTTAACCTCTCCGTGCCTCAGTTTCTTCTAAAATGAGGTAAATAAAAATACCTGAAAGAGTTGTTGAGATAATTCCCAGAGTGCGTATTCATACAGTGCTTCGCACAGCGCCCAGCATAGAGTAAAAGCTATATAGATATTTGTTCAATAAATAAATATGATAGTTTTCTTATTACCTAAAAACAACTCCATAGTTATTTGGCCATGCCACGTGGCTTGCGGGATCTTAGTTCCTGGACCAAGGATTGAACCTGGGCCGCCTGCAGTGGAATCATGGAGTTTTAACCACTCCACTGCTAGGGAATTCCCAACAAGTCCATATTTAGATTGTAAGGGTAACTTAGTATGAAGAGCATCTCAGAAGAAATACCTACAACATATACAAGGCCCACTTTTGCATTTTCAGTATTTCTCCTATTTTTTTCTTCTTTTTAAAAAAAAGGGATATTTATTATAATCCATTTAATTATGGGAGAGGAGAGCTATGATTGTCATTTATCTTTTTAAAGTTTTTTTGGTGTGTGAACTTGTTTTTGATGAACACATAATTTGGTATTCAGTCTTAATGTTTTCACTAGCACTTTTGAACTGAACCCCAAGGGCCTAGCAAAGCTGCTGAAGAAGTGGCCTTTGAGGTGCTTTTCTTTATTCCTCTAGCTCAAATGCCCAGAGGGACCAATGCAAACAGAGTATGCTGGGTCCAAGATTGACAGTGAGCCCCCACTGCCAAAAGCACTGGCATGCTTTTCATTTTAGATGAGGCTGTAGCTGCTTTCTATGTTGTGACAGGAAGCTTAGACTCCGGATAAAGATCTGCTTGTTGCTCATTATGCATCACCATCATTGCCTCTGAGGTGTATTTGGGGAGAAGCATATCCCCAGTTTTCCTTCTGGGACCGTTTTACTAGATCCTAAAGCAGTTTAATCTTTTTTTTTTTTTTTTTAAAGCTATGGGGTAAGTTCTAATTTAAAAATACTTTTATTTATTAAAACCCAATTTGTTGAGACTTCCCTGGTGGCGCAGTGGTTAAGAATCCACCTGCCAATGCAGGGGACATGGGTTCCATCCCTGGTCCGGGAAGATCCCACATGCCACAGAGCAACTAAGCCCGTGCGCCACAACTATGAGGCTGAGCTCTAGAGCCCACGAGCCACAACTACTGAGCCCGAGTGCCACAACTACTGAAGCCTGTGCACCTAGAGCCTGTGCACCGCAACAAAGAGTAAGCCCTGCTCGCTGGAACTAGAGAAAGCCCGCGCAGCCATGAAGACCCAGGGCAGCCAATAAAAAACAAAAAAACAACAAAAAAACCCAATTTGTTTTCAATTTGTTTTTCTGACATCTAAATTTTTAGTTTGTCTGTTAATTGCAGAGTTACTACATTCAAAACTATTCCAAATCTAGTAACTATAGAAAACAATATCATGGACTGAGAAGGAAGCTTCTTGTGCGGGGATTCCTCTCTGCCCAGTACTATGGGACAATAAAAATGACCAGGCTGGCTGAAACCATGCATGATATTCTTCACAACCAATGAGAAGAATTGCAATTATTCTGTGGCCTTCTGTTAAAACATTAAAAACTGTTTTACTGTTGGTTATGAATCTATAAGGAAATGAAAAAAATAGTAAAACTAGTATTTACTTAGTACATTGTAATTAAAAAGAAATGTATGTATGTATGTATTTATTTTATTGGCTGCATTGGGTCTTCATTGCTGCACACGGGCTTTCTCTAGTAGTGGCGAGCAGGGGCTACTCTTCACTGTGGTGAGTGGGCTCCTCATTGTGGTGGCCTCTCTTGTGGCGGACAGGCTCTAGGCGTGTGGGCTTCGGTAGTTGTGGCACGTGGGCTTCGGTAGTTGTGGCACATGGGCTCAATAGCTGTGGATCTCGGGCTCTAGAGTTCAGGCTCAATAGTTGTGGCACACGGGCTTAGTTGCACTGTGGCATGTGGGATCTTCCTCGAGCAGGGATCGAACCTGTGCCCCCTGCATTGGCAGGAGGATTCTTAACCACTGCGCCACCTAGGAAGTCCAATACATTGTAATTGAAAACATTAGACATATTGAGAATTTAAACGTTTATTTGTAAAAGACATCACAAATAGTTTGAGTAGTGCTTGCCTTCTTCTCATTGCACAACTTGTGGAGTGAGTAGCTTTTCTAAGTTTTGACTAATTCTCACATTCTTTCTAAGTTTGGATCGGCTTCCAATATTTTATGCTTTGTGCATTCAATGTTGTAAAATATCTCTGAGAGTTGCTTTAGTGTAAAGGGTTCACTGTTGCCTTTTCCCTTGGGACATCTTTATCCTCCTTTTCATTACAACTGCTTTCCTCATTTATGTCAGTCAGTTTGCCTTTACTAAGTTTCTCTGGCTGCATATGTAATGTCAAGATTCCCATGGTCCGCTTTTTCTTTATAACTCTATGTTCAATTTGAATTTTGTATCTAGTGATACCACTTTTTGTTTCTTTGCTGTACTTTCATCTTTCTTGGCCAATTCCTTCCTTCAATGATCCATTTTGTAAAATATCACGTGGGTTTGTCACTGGGAAACAAGAGGGGACCACAGCTGCGTTTTTGCTGTGTGTATGTGTGAACAGAATTCCAGATGTGCAGTGACCAATCACTGACAGACTTCAAAAGGAGCGACATGTCACTGATCATGTGTGCATCTGTTATTTACATAGTGATTTGCGGACTAAAGAGCAAGCCGTAAAGTCGATACTGTATGTAATGACTCAGTTGCTATGCCAGGGTAACGGAGATTGGAACTATGTTGCTGGGGGATGGCGTTATTTAACTATCCTGTGGTAACTGAACTGTGAATATCAGAACCATGCAAAGTGAAGACTGACTGTATACAACTTGTGTGTTTTCTCTAGTATAAATTGAGGGACGTTAAAGCAATGTCTATCAATATATTGCCTGGGTGATCATTCTAGAACACATTTGATTACATCATTCCTCCGCTGAAGATCCTTGAGTGACTTTTTGTATAAGATTGTGAAAATGACTACAATCCTTCATCTTCCCTGTAGCCAATCAACCCCTCACCAGGCCCCCCCCTTTTTTTTTTGGCTGTGCCTTATGGCATGTGGGATCTTAGTTCCCTGACCAGGGATCAAACTTGCACCCCCTGCACTGGAAGCATGGAATCTTTTTTTTTTAATTTTTTTTATTTTTTATTTATTATTCTTTTGGGGGTACACCAAGTTCAATCATCTGTTTTTATACACATATCCCAATATTCCCTCCCTTCCTTGACTCCCCCCCCCCCCCCCCCCAGGAAGCATGGAATCTTAACCACTGGCCTGCCAGGGAAGTCTTAGGTCCTTTTCAATATGACTTTTTAACTCCTCCCATCAAGAGGTGAAGTCTTTTTCCCCTCTCCTTGAATCTTGGTTGACCTTGTGACTTGCTTTGGCCAATAGGATGCCGTGATGTTCTGCCAGTGCTTTATACATTTCCTCTTTTGAGACCCTCTCTGCTGTGTAAACACATGGGTGGACCTAGCCAGGAAAGAACTGTCCAGCTAAACTTACAACAAAGTGCCCACCCACAGAATCATGAGCTAAGTAAATACCTTTGTTTTAAGCCATTAAACTTTGGAGTAGTTTGTTACATACCAATAAGTCACTAAGTATCCCAATACTTATATGACCAATTCTAACCACAAGGCTTCCCATTCATGGCTTGGACATCCCTAGCAACAGAGAACTTCCCACCTTTAACAGTAACTTTCTCTACTTTTGTGTAATATGACATTAAAAATAAAACAAAAACCAAAAAAGGTGGCACCGATAATTATAGTTATCAAATATTTGAATAGCGCTGAGTATTTCTGAAAGTTATTTCTTTATAATAACTGGAGTCTATTACCCTGCAGTTTCTATTCATTGGACTCAATTTCGCTTCTTACATAAAGCAATCTAAATTTCTCTTTCACATGGGTGCTCTTCAAATATTTAAAGATAGCAATTGTGTGCCTCATGGGTTCTTGCCTCTTCATCCTGAATATTTCTAATACTAACTGACATGTAACTTTCTCCCAAGACTTTTGTCATTTCCACTTCACCAACAAATCCCTCCCCGTTGGTCAGTTTGTCACAGAGGAGCAATTCCCCTAATCACCTCCTTTACATGATAAAACTGTTGAGCAAAGTCAGGAAATTTTCAGATCACTGCTTTTCAGCTGATTCAAGTACAGCAATTTTGTAATCTGCACTATGAAGGCAGCTTCCTTTTTCTTTTCCTCCATCTGGCCTGCTATAGCCAGGACTCTTTAGAAATTATCCTGAAACTGTCTCAAGCATAGAAAAAAATTAGAAGAGGCTAGGAGTCAAGTAATTATACTTGCTAGGCATAAGTTGGGATTATTCTAGAACCTATTGTATCCAGTGTTCTTGTTTTAGGTGGAATTTTATCCTTGGAGAAAGACCTGTTTTACCCTGCATAATGCTTCATTTATTTAATGTTGCTATTTGAGCCTCTAAGGCCATAAATATTGATTTTTCATCTGAGTGCCTTCTCTTTATATCTTTGGTCCAGCCCCAAGGCTGTGGAATCCTCACCCAAGACAATAGGAGCTGCTTCTGCCAGAGAGCTGTGCAAAATAAGCAATGCCCTGTGTCAGGACAGAGTGCCAGGGTAGGGACCAGAAGTAGGGACCAAAGTTTGCTGAATATGTGAAGAGAGCCTAGAGTCAAATTCGGGAAGACATGAGTTTCTTAGGTGAATGACTTGTATATCGGAATACCATTTATTGGTTAGGGAGGGTATAGTATATGTATGTGTAATTAGCCATTAGGATCCAGGGTGAAAAAGGGGAGGTGAGTTACTTTTGCATCTGCTCCCAAGTTGAAGTGCTATATCTTTTCACCTTGGGTGGGGAGGAGAGGAGGTCCTTCAACTTGACTGCTTACAGTAATTTTTGCTTACATTGCTATTAGAGCAATGTCCTCCAGCTTGCCCTGTTTTCCAAATTGTGTTTTCTACCACCTTATTGCATCTCTCATGGCAAAGGTCCGTTGAGTATTAACACACATATGGAGGTCTTTTCAAATTCCCATTTGCGCGTAGCCCCCAAATTGGCATAGGAGTTTTAGCAATTTCTTTTGAAGTCTGGCCAGCATTTTTTCACCAGCATAAATGCATGGTGTCTGTGAGTCCACGCCAACTCCCAATGCTGGATCCTGCACGTTATATTAATTGCCATCCTTTCTTTAGGTCAGTGGTATGTTCTACTTACAACTTCAAATTCTCTTCTCCCAACCGTGCCCTTTTCTAAAATGTTTCTAGTTACTGGTGTTATGTGGTCTAGACCAGACTTCCTCATGTCTGCCTGATCACCAGCCCTGCAGAAGCCATTCAGTCTTCAGAAAATCCTTTTTAAGTAGGTAAAGTAGAATAAGGGCTGGGGTGAAAACCAATATCCAGCCATCTAGATCATCAGGAATTTCTTGGACTTTTGCATGCTCAGAAGGTCATACGGCCCTGGGTATGTCTGGGTTGCTGTATGAAACATTCTTTTCTTCCTTCCTCTCTCTCTCTCTTTCTTAATAAATTTATTTATTTATTTATTTATTTATTGACTGCATTGGGTCTTCACTGCTGCACGTGGGCTTTCTCTAGCTGAGGCGAGCAGGGGCTACTCTTCGTTGGCGTACGTGGGCTTCTCATTGCAGTTGTTGTGGAGCACAGGCTCTAGGTGTGTGGGCTTCAGTAGTTGTGGTGCATGGGCTTAACTGCTCCATGGCATGTGGGATCTTCTCAGACCAGCGATCGAACCCAGGTCCCCTGCATTGGCAGGTGGATTCTTAACCACTGAGCCACCAGGGAAGTCCCCAAGCTAGAATTATTTTGACAGGCTTTTGAGACAGAGAAATACTTCATTCTTGATCCACATATTGTTGATTTCGTAATACTTTCTGTTTACATCTCCTTTCCTTAAGACTCTTAGCTGATGGAGACTCACAGGTAGTGCAATTAACTGTTTTTCTTTATTGTGGTGCAAAGCAAAGCTGAGCTACTCTCTGCCCTCCTCCCTCATCATTCTCCTTATTCCTGCTGATCTGCTTCTCTCTTATTTAGGCAGATTGTTTGAAAAGAAAGAGGAGGAAAAGAGAAGGAGCAGGAGAAAGAAGAAAGAGAAGAGGAAGGAGAAGAAGGGTTACTTAGTCATTGTTTCTGTTTCCCCCTTACTTGCTACAAAGGCCATCTGAAGCCCTGGGCCTCTCCTGTTCCAGTGGAGGCCGTTACATAGGCTCTGAAAGAAAATTTCCATTTCATACACATTATTAAGCATGATTTCAGTAAGTGAAAGCGAGGACAAACTATTAATAAGACACATGGCTAAGAATGGATTATAAGGAAATACATTTTTTTCTTCTCTATTTGTATCATTAATCATTGATGGGAAGAAACGAAGTTTTGTCCTTTTTGTTTATTCCATTATTTCTCTTTCTTGGAGAAGCTGTGTTTTACTTATTTTGTCAAAATTCAAATGAAAGAATTTAAAGAATAGTACTCTTTCACTTCAGATATGTAGAGAATTTACTGAATTATTTTTCTGATCCAGTAGTAAATTCATTCCAGATGGGGTTTCAAAGAGTTATTTGCCCAAGGTTTACATAATAATATAACAAAAATTGCCAAGCCAGAAAATTCTGTTTCATGCACGTTTTCCCTCTGGCTCTCTCTCTTTCTCTCCCTGATGCCCATCTCTCTCTGTTCTTAATACTTAACAAATATTTAACATTGTTTCTGCTCTCTTTATAGAACACCATGAATTTTATACCACTTCCCTTTTAGGAATGAAAGAGAACATGAGTATTAATCCTGCTGCCAAATGATTCAGAGTTCCCTTACAAACGAAACTTCCATGAGCGTTAGTTAGAAATGGTGAACAGAAGGGAGATCAGAGCCTCATGCCTATTTAATGACTGACTGTAGACCCACTGCCTAAATTGCTTTAGGCCCTTCCTGATTTCTTTCTTTCTTTTTTTGTTGAAGTATAGTTGATTTGCAATGTTGTGTTAATTTCTTCTGTACAGCAGTGACTCAGATATACATATATATATTCTTTTTTCATATTCTTTTCCATTATGGTTTGTCACAGGATATTATCAACTTAAAAAAATGCACAACATGAGAGTTGTGAGTTGAGTTTATTTGGGGCAAAATGAGGACTGCAGCCCAGGAGACAGCATCCCAGAGAGCTCTGAGAAACTGTTCCAAAGAGGCAAAGGGAAGATTAGTGTATATGTATCCTGGTGAAGGAGGAGTACATGCAGTCAAACACATATTTTTGTAGGGGGTTTCAGCTAGTCACGAGGAGCAGACGTCACCATGTAGGGATTTGTGCTTTTCTAGATACGAGGAGATGCAAGGGTTGGGCTCACAAAATCAGCTCCTGAAAACATCTAACTATCTGAAGAGCTGTTCTGCCCAACCTCCACAGCACAGAGTGCCTCACTCCTGGTCTCCACCCTGAATGCCCTTCAGGGGATGTGGAAGGTCAGCAGCAGTAGCAGCACGATGTGATTTAGTCCCTGCGCAGGCAGACGGCAAGTTCCAGCTTACAGTTGACAGGACCCCCTCATGGTCATAAGATCGACCACGCTTTGGGAGGCATTTCATGTCCCACGGTGCTAGGAAGGCCCATTCCTAGGTCTGATGAAGATTTTGCCGATAGGCCACTCATTGTGCCAGTACTGGGCTAGGTCTTTTAAACAAAAGTCAAAGCTCTCTGGACCACCTGTATTCCTAAGCTGTTATGGTCCAGGAAAGATTCCCTCTTGTTGCATCTTCCCATATCCAGAGTTACACTATTACAATCATTGATCACATACAGAACTATATATTTGATCAACTGCTTCAAGTAGCCTAGTCATCATTATTTTTGTTGGTGGTTCAGTCACGCATTTGTTAATACAAGAAACAATAATCTTGTGAAACAGGCAAAATACAATATAGCTAATAACATTAATAGAGTTATAAGTAAATACTTAGGCCAAGAGCTTCCCACGCCAAACCAGTTTTTGATGAGGTAAAGACTTGGGAATGGGTCACTTATGGCAGAAATCTGATTTTTCATATGCTTCATTAAATGTGTTACATTAGAGGATTCATCAAGTATGAAAACACAGCATTCAGTTTGAATTATGGCACAGGTCCCTCCCTGAGATGCTGTAAGGATGTCGGGGGCCATGCAGTTTTATAGCACCGCTTTTCTCATCATAGAGAGCTCAGAATTCAATAGGCTAATAGCCTGGTTACTATCATTTAAGGCCTGTTGAGTGAATTTTATTAAGGCTGCAATATGGCTAGATATGGCAAAAATAGCTGCTAATGGTCCAGGCGAGAGGATCCCCTGAACAGGAGTATAATTTTTTTTTTTTTTCTCTTTCTCTAGAGTAAATTTCCTAAGGGCCATCCAATTAGAGCCTTGGAGGGGAGAAATCCACCAAGGCAACCCAAAAGTACTAGTCATAGGTAATTGGCCGCAAACCCAACAATTGCATTGATTTTTAAAATTAGCATAGGTTTGTGCCTATGATAGAAAAACATTTGATTTATATGTAAAGTTCCAAGAAGTCAAGAAGACATTTATAAATGCTCATATGAGTCAGGTCCAGCATCTCGGGCTAGATGTCTACTTCTGATGTTGGCTTCTTCTCGTCCTGGTGTGAGTGTGGTTTCTCCTCTGATAAGTGTCCTTCTGTCTAGGTTGGGGATTGTCCTTTAAATTGTGTCCTTTTTAGTATGCAGATTGTGGGGCATCTGATTTTCATCCAAATATAGATTACTGAGATAAGCTTCAGAAACAAACTTAGAGTGCCCTTTTAAAAACTCAGTTGGGCTTTATATTAACATAGCATAACAGCAAGTAAATATCCAGGGAGTGAATCTTAGTAAATACAGACCTCCATCAGCAAAACTGGCACTTAATATTTATTGAAACAATCTTTTTTTTCTCTAAAATTACCCTCATTTTTACCAAATACAACCAAATGAAGACCAATATGTTTGCAAAATAAGTCTGGTCCCAAAAGAAACTTGGCCTGAGAATTTATGTAACTATAATTGATCATATAGGCTTTTGCTTTGCTGAAACTTTTATAAGGAGTCTCAGACTGGACGTTTTTAAAAAATCTCTCAGGGCTAGGAAAGCCATGCCAAGAGCTTGGGCTTATCACAGATTTTTGCCTAACAGATGTAGCTGAATTCCTCCCTTTTCAAGGTTCCCAAAATACCTTGAGTTTTCTATACCTGTTAGTGAGGTAGCCTTCCTAATTTATCTGATGTCTGGAGGGAACAGATAGAGAGAAAAGATAAATGTTTCAATTCTGCTTTACAAAAGTATAACTTACCAAGTTATTGTGAATCATAATTAGTTTGAGGGGAAGGTTTTCCTTACACCTGGAAAACACAGATTTCAACCAGTAACTTTTCAGGTAGAAACCATAATATTTATAACCATATTCACTGGTTTACTCAGTCCTATGTAACTTATCCTTTTTGTTAAACAGCTTATGAGGCCATCATATTTCTCATTAGGATTCTTCAGTTTCATACCCCGTCCAGCATTATGGTCTGAAAGTCAGAAACTTGTATTTATCCAAAAGTCCTTTTCATAAATCTTCTTGAAGAGGAAGCATTTTTGCAAAGACATCACAATAAAACCAGAACCATCTATAATGACATAAGGCTTAAGAAGTTGTGTTTGAAATCTGATTGCAATATCAGTCAGCAAATTTAGTTAGTGTTGTGACATACAACACTTTAAGATAATAACTAGAATTATGACTGATAACATTTTACCAGGACATATCAGAATTTTAGGAACTCCATATAATTTCTAGAATATCTATATTAATAACAATTACCATGCACTAAAATCTAAGATTTATTATTCATTTGACAATACTTCCCATGTAACTTAATGTACCAAATGAACCTAGTTTATATCTCTCTTTGGGATGTTTCAGAGGCACTTTGAAGCATCCCAAAGTTAGCTAGAGGTCAAAAGGACTTCATCAGAATTTTTTTTAGGAAGTTTTGTCAAAAATACCCAAAAAGGGTTTAGAACACTCAGTCAGATAGGATCACAGGTCACTGTGAAACAATAGTTATTCACTTAGCCAAAGTAACAAGAACAGATCACTTAAAAGGTAAGGAAACTTAAAATCTGTTATCAAAAGGCAGTTCAACACTTTAAGAAAACCTGTCCTCTTAACAGAGAGAAAAGCCAAATTCAAGTTTTGTACCAGCTTACATTTAAAATTAATTTACTCAACTAAATTTATTTTAAACTTAGTCAATCCTGACTATGCATAAAACTCGTTTCTCAGGGTCCACTTTCCACAAACCTTCTCATCACTTTCTGTGTCATTACTTTATATTCTATTTAGAAACATTCATCTGTAAGTCAGACCTATTTTCTTTTCCCTTAATAAAATGTAATCCCATTCCTCATGGCTTCTTTACTGAAAGCACACCTCCTACTTTCCTTAAGCAAACATGAACTGTCCTTTATGATAGCATTATGTAGATTGGTGAACATAAATACTAGTGATATTTTCTAAGAACATTTGCTTTCTTTACAGAACGTGGCACCAAACATATTCATCAATAGTCCTAAATACCCTTTTGCTTCTCTGTAAAAGGAAGCCAATGTTCAGTAATTAATGTTTCAGTATCTTATTTTATTTGGGAATGATCTAGCTAGTCAATAAGCTTTCATCACTTAATTTAGGGCAACTCCAGAATTTCAAGTTACCAGGATCTGGAGAGACTATTTTAGGTAGATATTCCTAAAGCATAATTCTTCTTGACAGAGTTTAGCTAAAAGCTCTTATCTCATTTACATTTTCTTTCCTTAGAGGTTTCTTCACATCAAGTTACTTTCCTTGCTGACAAATCTATAACAGATATGACAAGACTTTATTTAGCTTATATTACACAGGCACAATAAAAATTTATATAAAAATTATACTTAATGTTGATGAGTCTAAAACATGTCTATATTAATCAAAACAAGCTTAAGCCATCTTCAATACTAGATATCAGTTTAGTACTGAATTTTCCAGATGTCATAAACCTGAAATTCATTCTGGCCAGATTATTTTCTATTTCTGACTATTTATATAAATGCTTAATTAATTTTTTAAAAGCCAATTAGAGCTCTTTTATGAATTCGTTTTTGGCAATACCACACACCTACAATGAGCATATAGATATATATAAGCACACAAACAAACGCAGAGGCCTCATAATTCTAATTCCAAAATTTCAGCACTGGGTCAGGTACAACATAAAAGCCATCAGTCACAAGGGGTTGGATTCAAATTGGGTTCTAGCAGATGGAACAAATCGAGGTCACCTATCTAGAAGTCACCTATCTAGATGGCTAAACCCTTTTACTGTTTACAGAAAAGACACTTAGGGTTTCTGTTTATCCTTGACAAGTCAAGTTTTAAATTACTTTACTTCTTTTTTTCAAATTTGCATTTAAAAGGATAGCAGAGGTAACGGTTCCTTAGATGACCAGATAAGACATTTACCTCTCAAAGGTACAAGCAAGTTCCTCCTAAGATGACTTTGTTTCCCCTTTGTTTAATACTTACAAGCCTCTTAAGAAATAGGGAATGTTTTGGGAATGGTAAAAATTGGTGGACTTTGGATTATTTTTGGAGCCACAATTAGATCAACAAATATTAATACCAGTTATTAATTTGACACTAAATATTTCCCAGTTCGTGTGAACCTGAAATTTATTTAGCTTAATTTCTCTTGTACTTAGAATTGTTTGATTTGTAAGCACCTATTTTTCCTTAAGCCAATCAAATAGAGCTCATTTACAAATTAACTTCAATAACAATCAATATCCAAAGACAAAGACACACACTGAGACATGCATATATCCAGACAGACACAACGCGAGAGATCTCAAAGCTTCATTTTTCCAAACTTAGTCATGAATTAGATATCACAAGGTAAAAACCGACTAGTTTACAAACAGTTGGAACAAGAAAAATTTTAAAGGGCTTCTTCCAGTTTTTTTTTTTCTTTCTGTCTTTTTTTCCCTTCTAACTGCATGCAAAAATATGTTTTGGAATATCAAAAGAGCCCCAATTTGGTCATTTTAGGTTGAGATCTCCCTTAGTATAACTTTCCCAAATAAGTAGGTACTTGCAAGTGTAAGTTTTTGTACATAGATAAACCTGGCTGGGGTGTTAGAAAGAGGCTGGCCTTCTGACACCCTATGTTTCTGTGAGAGGCTCTATTGCCTATTTTAAAGTCAAATTTATCTGGGATGAAAAACACTAGTGAAATTGTGTGGTGGGACAGTGTGCTGCTTGTGATCTTAACTCCCAGGCATCACCCCAGAGTAGCTTCAGCTCTCTCACATGCCTCGGTCCTTCCTTCGGTAGTCTAAGACCACCGCGGGTGCTCGGATCACTGAATGGCCAGTTCTTATTTTGCAACCCCTGGCGAGCAAGTGTTTTAATTAACGAGTGGGTTTCCCTATGGGACCACTGCACGGTATGAGGACGGTGCCTCCACCACTCCCGTAAATCTCTCAGTCACCTGAGAGAGCCATACTAGCCGGGAGGAATCTTGTCCCTTGTCTTCGGAGCAAAGCTCTCATGTAACATCTTCACTTTTATTCTGACAAATTCAATTAAGGTAGTCAAATTGAGGAAAGGCATCAGATTAGCCTCTTATCTGACCACTCAGCCAAGACCACTCAGTCTCCTACAACTGAGCAAACCCTGGTATCTTTCAGTCGGGCCCCCCCCACCAGGATCTTTCACCTGGGTGGCTATTTCCTGGTATCTTTCAACCGAGGCCCTCCCAGGATCTTTCAACTGGGTGGGTATTCCCCTGGTATCTTTCAACCAGGCCCCCCAGGATCTTTTACCTGGTGGATATTCCTTGGTATCTTTCAACGGAACCCCACCCAGTGTTTATCTGCTGGGTGGGTATTTCCCTGGTATCTTTCAACCAGGGCCCCCCCCCCCCCCCCCACAGTGTTTTTCAACTGGGAGGAGGCAGGTACCTGCTACACCACCAAATAAAACAGAATCATCAACCAATACGGGAGATCCGAGAACCAGGAGATACTTACGCAAATTCGTCTGGACTCCCTGAGGAGGTGGATGGGCTCAAGGGGCTTCTGCTTGTACCATGGCTCTGGTTCCTCGTAGCGTTCAGGTGAAGGAGAGAGGTCCACTCTGGGTCCCTTTGTGGTGATCAAAACTGTCGACTTAAAAAAAATGCACAATGTGAGAGTTGCGAGTTGAGTTTATTTGGGGCAAAATGAGGTCTGCAGCCCGGGAGACAGCATCCCAGAAAGCTCTGAGAAACTGTTCCAAAGAGGCAAAGGGAAGACTAGTCTATATATATATATTCTTGGTGAAGGAGGACTACATGCAATCAAACACATATTTTTCTAGGGGGTTTCAGCTAGTCACGAGGAGCAGACATCACCATGTAGGGATTCAGTGCTTTTCTAGATATGAGGAGATGCAAGGGTTGGGCTCATAAAATCAACTCCTGAAAACATCTAACTATCTGAAGACCTATTCTGTCTGCCTGTTTTCCAAGGCACAGAGTGCCTCACTCCTGGTCTCCACCCTGAATGCCCTTCAGGGGATGTGGAAGGTCAGCAGCAGTAGCAGCACGATGTGATTTAGTCCTTGTGCAGGCAGATGGCAAGTGCCAATTTATAGTTGACAATATTGAATATAGTTCCCTGTGCTATACAGTAGGAACTTATTGTTTATCTGTCCTATATATAATTGTTTGCCTCTGCTAATCCCAAATTCCCCCAAATATGGAATGCTTCACTAACTTTTGTGTCATCCTTGTGCAGGGGCCATGCTAATCTTCCCTGTGTCATTCCAATTTTAATATATGTGCTGCTGAAGCGAGTACCCTTCCTGATTTCTTTTTACTCCATCATCATGGACCAGTACTTACCAGATTCAGAATATGAGTATCTGAACTAGCCAGAGAAGTCTACTTTTCTGCTGTTAAATAAAATAGATTTGAGCCATTATTTTTATATTTCATTACATACTTTTTCACAACTGCTCTAAGTAGCATCAGTTTTAACCATTTGCCTTTTTATAATTTAACTTTTTATCAGAGAACTACACATTCTCAAGGCTTGTGTTGAAACACAGTGTCCATTGCTACACTCATGCCCACCTTCATTCTTCTCACTAAAAAAACACATTTGTTTCAACTAGCTATTTCCACATTTCTAAATAACATGTTCATACTACTATTTCTTGGGGGTTTTTTTCTTTTCATTTTACATATTCCCAATTGCCCTCTACAAATTAATCATCTTGCATTTCCAACATTTCTCTAAGCTTGCACAATCTTCCGCCATCTAACCTCCCAATATAGTTATATGATCCTTTTAAATTAAATATTCAGTTTACATTATTTTTTTTTATTTTTTTATTTTTTTGGGGGTACACCAGGTTCAATCAGTTTACATTATTATTACTGTGAAAGGATTAGGCACAAATGAGCCATATATGGTACTATGATTACATTTCCTTTTCTGTACAATTCCTCCCCCTCCCCAAGAGTTAATACTTGCCTTTTTTTTTTTTAACAGCTTATTCTTTAAAAAAAAAAATGAAGTACAGTTGATACTCTTTTTTCTCCACTCACCTTTTATTAATTCATAACTCTTGAGAGCAGCGTAAATCTCCTCTTAGAGTAATTAGCTTTTCTCTCCCCCTACCCTTCCCCCCCACCTTCTGCAAACAGCTGTCCTCTGAGCTTTCTGACCTTCTATGCTGAAGTCCAGCTCCGGCGGGTCCAGGTGTACCCAAGGGATGAGTGGCGTCGGTGCAAGGAAGAGACGGGGAGGCCTCTGTCACCTATGCAGGATCTCTTTTCTTATTGCCAGAGCTTTGTGTGTTTATATAGTAAACATATCTCAGAAAAACTCTTTTATGACAGAGCATATCTTCCCTCAGCATCTACCAGTTCCTTTCTTTCGTCAGGTTTGGCTTGCAAACCTTGTGACTCTGAGGTAAACATGTGTAAATAACTTCTTAATCTTATATCTAAGCAAACGATAGCCCTCAGTACCCATACCTATGCCTAATGTCTCTGTCTATACTTATGCCTGCTGCAATCAGGAGCATTACAAAAAGAGCCACCCCTCCCTTTTCTCCAGCATTTAGTAGCCTGAGGTGCCCGCCTTTTCCACCAAGGAGTGGTGGGAGGGGACTTGGTGGGGCAGACACGGAGAAGGAATGTGTCAAACCCTGGTTCTTTCCTGGGGACATAGAAACAGGGAGGGGAAGTGGGTGGTAAGCACAGTATTACAAAGAAACAAAGAGCAGAATGTACAATGGGTGGAGATGGTCTGGGGCCTGTTCTTGCGGAGTGGTCGCGTTGCGATCCTCCTGCTCCGAAGTGCCCTTCCAAGGAGTTCTCGCCTTGCGGTCCTCCTTGGAGCCTGGTGACCTTGTCACAGCATTGGCTTGTCCAGACGGCTCCCGACACTTCTGTTCTGATTGGGATTGGTTGCCCTCTACGTCTGACACACAGCTCCTGTCCTGGAATTTTCTTTGCCTCCCTTGTGTTCGAGTTTCTATTTTCTACACTCTACATCTTTTTTTAGCTTACTTTCCCTTCTGTGAAGAATCTTTTCTAGCAGCTTCCCAAGAAAGGACATATGATTGTAAAGTTTTTGAAAACTTGGAACGTCTGAAAATGACTACATTCTATCCTTACATTGACTAATAGTTAGGTTGGGAATTTAATTCTAGATAGAAAATTTCCCCTGGGATTGTGAAGACATTGTTTCATTGTCTTCTAGCTTCCCGTGTGAATGTTGAGAAATCTATTTTTTTCATCCACAATCTTTTGTATATAAATGATTTTCTCTTTCTGGGAGATTTTAGGAGTTTTTCATTATCCCTAGTGTTCTGAAAAGTCGCGATGGTTTGTCTTACTGTCAAACTTTTTCATTTATGCCACATGATATTCAGTGGGCTCTTTCTACCTGAGAAGTCACAATCTTCATTTCTGAGTAAGCCCCGTGAGATCAGGAATTTTACTGCTTTCCTGTTTACTGCTGAATTCTTATCATCTAGCACAGGGTCTGGCATATAGAAGGTACTCCCTGAAAAGTGAACAAATGAATTGACGACTAAATAAATAGTGAAATTTTTTGGTTATACTTCTTTGTTAGTTTCTCCTCTATTCTCTGGAAGTCCTCTGGTTCTCCTGTTTTCTAATCTTTCTCTCCTTTTATTTTAAACTTCTTTGTCTCTTTGTTTTAATTCCTGTGCAATTTCCTTGGCTTTACCTTCTAAATCTTTTATTGCATTTCTAATATCTGTAACGTTATGCTTCACTTGCAAGATGTCTCCATTTGTTTTCTAAAATTTCCGTAGCACATTTTTCTTATTCTAAGGATATCTTATGTCTTATACAGTGTCTTAAGTCTTTGAGGATATCATTATATTTACTTGCCTGGTTTACTTTAATTTCCTCAAAAGTTAGTTTGCAATGGTCAATTTGCTTCTTTTGGGTTTACCCCTCTGGGGTTTAGGTTTCAAGTTTCTCTGTTTCACTGTTACTTACTTTCATCTATCTGCTTTGAATATTCTCTTCTCTGTTGCAGTCTTTTCTTTTTTTATCCTGTGACTTTATATCTTTTAACATTTCCTTCATTGCCATTTTAGAGGAGTTATGAGAGGGAATTGTTGCTGGAGAAAACCTGGCCTCTGTTCATTGATGTAGAATAGAAATACAGAGACAGAGCTTTGGAGGAGTAGAAAGGAACAAATTTATTACTTTGCCAGGCAAAGGGGAAACACAGTAGGCTAGCGCCTCCGGGGAATAGGGAGAGTCTCAACATAGTCCGCGTTTGTGGTCAGGGGGAGGCGATAAGGATCAAGGCAGTAACAGTCTCGCATTCTTCTGGTGGGTGGGTGGTGAGGTAAGTAGGAGTCAGCATCACCAACCTTCAAGTTCAACTGGTCTGGGGTCTACATGCTTGTGGGCAGCATAAAATTGTTAATCATTAACTTTTCCCACCTGGAGGGGGTTTCAACATCTGCAAAGTAGCTCAAAGATATTGTTGTGTGTATTATTGATGGGGAAACAGCACCTTGCCCCAAGGCTGGTTTTGTCTGTTTCTCCCAGGTCTCGTGCATCCCCTCCCTTCACTAATTCACAACTGCTTGAATCTGCAGGTCAGAACTCAGAGAAGGTCATGGAGGCTGAATGAGACCTGTTTTCCTATAATCAAAGAAATAGGGGACACAGAAAGGCTTTGTGCCCAGGGGCCCTACAGGGCCCTGCTCAGTATCAGAATGGTGGTAAGTTTGTTTTAATCTTATCAGTTTAACTAGAATTTCCCACTACATTTTTCAGTGAAAAATTGAAAGGATTTAGGATTAGGTGGCTTTTTTATAAATACCTGAGCACTGCATGGGAAAATACTCTTTAACTATCATGAAGATAGTGAATGGTCTTATTATTATTTTGGGGGTAATAAAATACGACATTTCAGTAAACTGTCTTAGCGTGTCAAACATTTTTTTATATGTGAAAAGGTGTTCTAGATTTTGGTTAACATTTCTAGTGAATTTCTTGAGGATTTATATAACTTTTGATGGTATTTGCAAAACTCCCCAAGGCAAACTCATAGTGAGGGCTGGTCTACTTGAAGTGGGGAGGAGACAAGGAAAAAAAAAATCTCTAAAAATTACCCTTCCATATACATTAAGTGTAGAAAGAACAACTCAATGGCATTGTCAATAGCACCTTCATCTTAGAGTGGGCGCTTAGATGGCAGATCATTTTGCTCCCTCTGGGAGGAGCTGTTTGCAAGGAGTTTCTTGAATCAGCCTGTCACCACTGATACCCAAAAAGAAAGTGTCATTGCTAGAAGAAAAGATGATAAAGTTTAGGCACAATTTTGTGTCCTCTCAACAATCTAAAGCAACCAATATCTAGAGCAGTGGCCTTTTACTTTTTTACTTAAAAGGAGTTAATATATACTAATAAGAAAGAAAAATCAAATTGTACACTTTAAATATATGCAGTTTATTGTATTTCAATTGTATCTTGATAGAAGTTCTTAAAAAAAAAGTAGTTAATATAAACCTAAATGGGAAAAGAATTTGAAAAAGCATAGATACCTGTATAAGTATCACTGAATCACTTTGCTGTACACCTGAAACTATCACAACATTGTTAATCAACCACACTCCAATATAAAATAAAAAGTTAAAAAAATAGTTAATATATATACACATTAAACAGTCAAGTAGTTCTAAAGACTTAAAAATGTGTGCCCCTTCACCACTTTTACTGCTCTTAGCTATTTCTTTTGATGCTTACGTGTGTATTTCAAGAAAAAAAAAGATATATAATCATTAGATTCATTAATTTTAGGTATTATTAATGGGCTTCTGTGCTAGGCCAGACCCTCCATAAGGCAGACACAAAAGCAAGGACTCTATTAGGGGAAATGCCTGTGAGAAAAAAATGGAAAGGAACCTGGGAAAAGGCTGGGAAATGCTGTCAGACTGACTGCAGTTCCTACAAAGTCGAGAGACAGGGAAAGGCAGAAGTTGGGGTAGTCTCATCTTAGACCACAGAGCAGCTGTAAGGAAAGGTCAGCAAGGCCACTGGGGAGTTCTGAGTCACAGTGACCCACTGCAGGGATCTCCACGTCATTGGTTGGGAGCAGCCCATGAGAAGCCTGACTGCCACATAAATATGGTGACTGATTTCAAAATGCAGCAACTGGGCCCTTTGGGTAGATATGTTACCTACATCTAGAGATCCAAGAGGGGACGTTCCCATGCCTGCCAACCACTTCCGTTGTGACAGGTGAAGATTTTAGCTTCCTTACACAGACCTCCTTCGCTTTTTTCTTCCCTCCAATATAATTACACCCCAGTTTTGATTAAACCCATATTCAGTGCTTTCATTATAATGATTATGTAAAATGACACCCCTAGCTGAGCCAGATAATTTATTTAATTATAGTATATTTATATGTTTTGCTTTTCCTAGAGATTGTCGACTTAAAAAAAGGCACAATGTGAGAGTTATGAGTTAAGTTTTAGCTGGGGCAAAATGAGGACTGCAGCCCAGGAGACAGTATCCCAGGTAGCTCTGAGAAGCTGTTCCAAAGAGGCAGCGGGGAAGATTAGTATACGTGTAATCTTGGTGAAGGAGGAGTACATGCAGTCAAACACATATTTTTGTAGGAGGTTTTTGCTTAGTCACAAGGAGCAGACGTCACCTTGTAGGGATTCAGTGCTTTTCTAGATGTGAGGAGATGCAAGGGTTGGGCTCATAAAATCAGCTCCAGAAAACATCTAACTATCTGAAGACCTGTTCTGCCCATTTTCCAAAGCACAGAGTGCCTCATTCCTGGTCTCCACCTTGAATTCCCTTCAGGGGATGTGGAAGTCAGCAGCTTCAGCAGCAAGTGTGATTTAGTCCTTGTAAAGGCAGATGGCAAGTGCCAATTTATAGTTGACAAGATGATAATTGCTTCATTTTTTCCCACTTGCTTAGTTTTTTTAAAAAAATTATGGCTGAAGTTTCCCACAATCCCCAATAGGTTTGTAAAATACCTCTTAATATAAATTTCTGTATAGTAAACTTAGCAGCGAATGCTAAGTTCAGGAGTGAGCTGGTAAATGTTTAACAACTAGCTCTCCCTGGGCAGGAGGGGTCCAAACCCTGATTTTTAACTTTTTCCCTTCTCCTGTGTAAATACTCCCACCACGGCAGATTTCAAGCTACCAATGTGGTGTCACTGAATGCAGAGTTGGGAAGAGAAGCACACAGCTATTGAGGACACCCCCACAAAAATATGACCAGAGGATTACTGGAAATAAAATATTTTAAACTTATAGTTTCCATAAGCATTAAAAATTAATTTTATAACTTTATTTTCTTTTAAATGTATTATAATTGTTTTACGAATGCATTTTACATAAACAATTTACCTTTAGGTTTTCATGTTTGAACATCTGCCGTTAGGAACATTGAGAAAAAACAAGAATTTTCGGGCTTCTAATTCTGACTTGATTCACTCATCTATCAACAGTTTGCAGCTTCAAAACAAGTTTTGCATTGAAATAGCCAAAATAAGGCAAGAGGAAGTAATATATGTCCCTTGTAAGCCTAGCCTGCAAAAGCCTCCATTCTTTTTTTCACCTTCTGTTGATGGAATGCAGGGGATAAAGCCCTCTAGGAGGGCAGGGCCACATAAGAGTAGCTTGGTCCCCTGAATGGGTTTTATGTTGAAACCACAGGACCCGTTTGAACCCATCCTACTCTGTCAATAACAAGATCCTGAGTTGTTTTTCAGAGACAACAGAACAAAACCACAAGTCATGTGGCTGAAGCATGTGCACAAAGAATTTTGACCTCAAATAACACTTGGAACCAAAGCACCAGGATGTGAAACCTGAACACTGGAACCCTTTCAGAAGTCGAGGGTCTGTTGTCTAGGAAGATGCAGCGCTGAAGCCCTTTACCATATTTTACCATAAACGGCCAAATTCCAAAACCTCTGATGGAAATTTGCTCCACCAGCATTTCCACATAGCAAGCTGTTCCCCAACCTTTTTCATTCTTTTATTTTTTCTTCACACTTTAAAGCTCTTTATTGGAATATAATTGCTTTACATTGTTCTATCAGTTTTTGCTGTACAACAAAGTGAATCATCTGTATTTATACATATATCCCCATATCCCCTCCCTCCCGTGAATCCCTCCCACCCTCCCTATCCAACCCCTCTAAGTTATCACCCATCATCTAGCTGATCTCTCTGTTCTATGCAGCAGTTTCCTACTAGCTATCTGTTTTACATTTGGTAGTGTATATATGTCAATACTATTTTCTCACTTCGTCCCAGCTTCCCCTTCACCCCCCACCACATGTCCTCAAGTCCATTCTCTACAACTGCATCTTTATTCTTGCTCTGCCACTGGATTCATCAGTATCATTTTTTTAGATTCCATATATATGAGTTAGCATGTGGTATTTGTTTTTCTCTTTCTGGCTTACTTTGCTCTGTATGACAGACCATCCACCTCACTACAAATAACTCAATTTCATCCTTTTTATGGCTGAGTAATATTCCATTGTATTTATGTGCCACATCTTCTTTATCCATTCATCTGTTGATGGGCATTTAGGTTGCTTCATGTCCTGGCTATTGTAAATAGTGCTGCAATGAACATTGTGGTACATGTTTCTTTTTGGATTATGGTTTTCTCAGGGTCTATGCCCAGGAGTGGGGTCATATGGTAGTTCTATTTTTATATTTTTAGGGAACCTCCATACTGTTTTCCATAGTGGCTATACCAATTTGTATTGCTACCAACAGTGCAGGAGTGTTCCCTTTTCCCTGCACCCTCTCCAACATTTATTATTTCTAAATTTTTTAATGATGGCCATTCTGACCAGTGTGAGGTGATAACTCATGGTGACTTTGACTTGCATTTCTCTAATGATTAGTGGTGTTGAGCATCTTTTCATCTGTTTGTTAGCCACCTGCATGTCTTCTTTGGAGAAATGTCTATTTAGGTCTTCCACCCATTTTTGGATTGGGTTATTTGCTTTTTTGGTATTAAGCTGAATGAGCTGCTTGTATATTTTGGAGATTAATCCTTTGTCAGTTGCTTCATTAGCAAATATTTTCTCCGATTCTGAGGGTTGTCTTCCTGTCTTGTTTACGGTTTCTTTTGCTGTGCAAAAGTTTTACATTTCATTAAGTCCCATTTGTTTATTTTTGATTTTATTTCCATCATTCTAGGAGGTGGGTCAAAAAGGATCTTGCTTTGATGTATGTCATAGAGTGTTCTGCCCATGTTTTCCTCTAAGAGTTTTATAGTGTCTGGCCTTACATTTAGGTCTTTAATCAATTTTGAGTTTATTTTTGTGTATGGTGTTCAGAAGTGTTCTAATTTCATTCTTTTATATGTAGCTGTCCAGTTTTCCCAGCACCACTTATTGAAGAGCCTGTCTTTTTTTCATTGTATATTCTTGGCTCCTTTGTCAAAGATAAGGTGCTCATATGTGCGTGGGTTTGTCTCTGGGCTCTCTATTCTGTTCTATTGGTCTACATTTCTGTTTTTGTGCCGGTACCATACTGTCTTGATCACTGTGTGGCCTTGTAGTATAGTTTGAAGTCAGGGAGCCTGATTCCTCCAGCTCCATCTTTCCTTCTCAAGATTGCTTTGGCTATTTGGGGTCTTTTGCGTTTCCATACAAATTGTAAGATTTCTTGTTCTAGTTCTGTGAAAAATGCCATTGGTAATTTGATAGGGATTGCGTTGAATCTGTAAATTGCTTTGGGTAGTACAGTCATTTTCACAATGTTGATTCTTCCAGTCCAAGAACATGGTATGTCTCTCCATCTGTTTGTATCATCTTTGATTTCTTTCATCAGTGTCTTATAGTTTTCTGCATACAGGTCTTCTTCCTCCTTAGGCAGGTTTATTCCTAGGTATTTTATTCTTTTTGTTGCAATGGTAAATGGGAGAGTTTCCTTAATTTCTCTTTCTGCTCTTTCGTTGTTAATGTATAGGAATGCAAGAGATTTCTGTGCATTAATTTTGTATCCTGCTACTTTACTAAATTCATCAATTAGTGCTAGCAGTTTTCTGGTAAAGTCTTTAGGGTTTTCTATGTATAATATTATGTCATCTGCAAGGAGTGACAATTTTACTTCTTTTCCAACTTGGATTCCTTTTATTTCATTTTCTTCTCTGATTGTTGTGGCTAAAACTTCTAAAACTATGTTGAATAATCATGGTGAGTTTGGGCACCCTTGTCTTGTTCCTGTCCTTAGAGGGAATTCTTTCAGTTTCTCCCCATTTAGAATGATGTTGTTTGTCATATATAGCTTTTATTATGTTGAGATAACTTCCTTCTATGCCCACTTTCCAGAGAGTTTTTATCATAAATGGATGTTGAATTTTGTCAAAAGCTTTTTCTGTACCTATTGAGATGATCATATGGTTTTTATCTTTCAATTTATTAATATGATGTATCACATTGATTGATTTTCGTATATTGAAAAATCCTTGCATTCCAGGGATAAACTCTATTTGATCATGGTGTATGATCTTTTTAATGTGCTGTTGCATTCTGCTTGCTAGTATTTTGTTGAGGATTTTTGCATCTATATTCATCAGTGATATTGGCCTGTAATTTTCTTTTTTTGTGACATCTTTGCCTGGTTTTGGTATCAGGGTGATGGTGGCCTCATAGAATGAGTTTGGGAGTGTTCCTCCTTCTGCTATATTTTGGAAGAGTTTGAGAAGGAGAGGTGTTAGCTCATCTCTAAATGTTTGATAGAATTCTCTTGTGAATCCATCTGGCCCTGGGCTTTTGTTTGTTGGGAGATTTTTAATCAGAGTCTCAATTTCAGTGCTTGTGATTGGTCTGTTCATGGTTTCTATTTCTTCCTGGTTCAGTCTTGGAAGATTGTACTTTTCTAAGAATGTATCCATTTCTCCCAGGTTATCCAATTTATTGGCATATAGTTGCTTGTAGTAGTCTCTCATGATCTTTTGTATTTCTGTGGTGTCCGTTGTCACTTCTCCTTTTTCATTTCTAATTCTGTTGACTTGCATATTCTCCTTTTTTTTCCTGATGAGTCTGGTTAATGGTTTACCAATTTTGTTAATCTTCCCAAAGAACCAGCTTTTAGTTTTATTGATCTTTGCTATTGTTTCCTTCATTGCTTTTTCATTTATTTCTGATCTGATCTTGATGATTTCTTTCCTTCTGCTCACTTTGGTTTTTTTTTTTGTTCTTCCCTCTCTAATTGTTTTAGGTGTAAGGTTAAGTTGTTTAGTCGAAATTTTTCTTGTTTCTTGAAGTAGGATTGTATTGCTATAAGCTTCCCTCTTAGAACTGCTTTTGCTGCGTCCCATAGGTTTTGGGTCATAGTATTTTCATTGTCACTTCTTTTTAGGTAT
This sequence comes from Hippopotamus amphibius kiboko, assembly GCF_030028045.1. Lineage (NCBI taxonomy): Eukaryota > Metazoa > Chordata > Mammalia > Artiodactyla > Hippopotamidae > Hippopotamus > Hippopotamus amphibius. The sequence continues at coordinate 57,306,401 of NC_080188.1, forward strand.
TTTTTTGTTTCCTCTTTGATTTCTGCAGCGACTTCTTGGTTCTTGAATAGCATATTGTTTAGCCTCCACGTGTTTGTATTTTTTACAATTATTTTTTTCCTGTAATTGATATCTAATCTCATGGTGTTGTGGTCAGAGAAGATGCTTGATATGATTTAAATTTTCTTGAATTTACTGAGGCTTGATTTATGCACCCAGATGTGATCTATCCTGGAAAATGCTCCATATGCACTTGAGAAGAAAGTGTATTCTGTAGTTTTGGATGGAATGTCCTATAAATATCAATTAAGTCGAGATGGTCTAATGTCTCATTTAAACCTTGTGTTTCCTTATAAATTTTCTGTTTGGATGATCTGTCCATTGGTGTAACTGGGGTGAAAAATTTTCCTATTATTGTGTTACTGTTGATTTCCCCTTTTATGGCTGTTAGCATTTGCCTTATGTATTGAGGTGCTCTTATATTGGGTGCATAGATATTTACAATTGTTTTATCTTCTTGGATTGATCCCTTGATCATTATGTAGTGTCCTTCCTTGTCTTTTTAATAGTCTTTACTTTAAGATCTAATTTGTCTCATATGAGTATTGCTACTCCAGCTTTCTTTTGACTTCCATTTGCATGGAATATCTTTTTCCATCCCCTTACTTTCAGTCTGTATGTATCCCTTGGTCTGAAGTGGGTTTCTTGTAGAGAGCATATATAAGGGTCTTTTTTTTTTTTTTTTTTTGGGTATCCATTCAGCCAATCTGTGTCTTTTGGTTGGAGCATTTAATCCATTTAAATTTAAGGTAATTATTGACATATATGTTCCTATTACCATTTTCTTAATTGTTTTGGCTGTGTTTTTGTAGGTCCTTTCCCTTCTCTTGTGTTTCCTGTCTAGAGGAGTTCCTTTAGCATTTGTTGTAGGGCTGGTTTGGTGGTGCTGAATTCTCTTAGCTGTTGCTTGTCTGTAAAACTTTTGATTTCTCCATTGAATCTGAATGAGATTCTTGCTAGGTAGAGTATTCTTGGCTGTAGATTTTTCTCTTTCAAGACTTTAATTGTCTCCTGCCATTCCCTTCTGGCCTGCAGTGTTTCTGCAGAGAGATCAGCTGTTATCCTTATGGATATTCCCTTATATGTTATTTGTTGCTTTTCTCTTGCTGCTTTTAATATTTTTTCTTTGTGTTTAATTTTCATTAGTTTGATTAATATGTGCCTCAGTGTGTTTCTCCTTAGGTTTATTCTGCATGGGACTTTCTGTACTTCTTGGACTTGGGTTACTATTGCTTTCCCATGTGGGGGAAGTTTTCCACCATAATCTTTTCAAATATTTTCTCAGACCCTTTCTTTTCTTCTTCTTCTTCTTCTGGAACACCTATAATTCGAATGTTGGGTTGTTTAATGTTATCCCCGAGGTCTCTGAGACTGTCTTCTAGTCCTTTTATTCTTTTTTCTTTTTCCTGCTCTGTGGCAGTTATTTCTGCCATTCTATCTACCAACTCACTTACTCCTTCTTCTGCCTCATTTATTCTGTTGTTTATACCATCTAGAGTGTTTTTAATTTCAGTTATTGTGTTTTTTATTACTGTTTGTTTGCTCTTTAGTTCTTCTAGGTCCTTATGAAATGTTTCTTGTATTTTCTCTATTTTGTTTTTGAGATTTTGGATCATCTTTACTATCATTACTCTGAATTCTTTTTCAGGCAATTTGCCAATTTCTTCTTCATTTATTTGGTCTTGTGGGTTTTTATCTTGCTCCTTTGCCTGCAAAGTGTTTCTTTGTTTTCTCATTTTTTCTAATTTATAGTATTTGCTGTCTCCTCTCCCTATGCTGCCTAGTAGTAATTCCTCTTGTCTCTGTTCTGTTTGGCTTGAAGTATCAAGCACTGGAGCTTGCTGGCCTTTGGTTGGATTTGACGCTTGGTGTTGAGAATGAGAATTGTGGGGGAGCACTTGCTGATTAATATGCCATGGGGTCAGGAGTACTCTGGTGGTCCAATGTCCTCGATTCTGCTCTGCTGTCTCAGGGGTCCAGGTTTGACTCCCAGCTGGGGCACCAAGACCCTGGAAGCTGCACAGCATGGAGAAAAAGGAGGTAGAAGGAGAGCAAAGAAAAAAAAGGAAAAAAAAGGGAAGAAGGAGAAAGGACAGATCCCCAAGACTGGTGGTAAAAGCAACTCTAATCAGTCAAAATCACACAAGGAGATGTGCACACTTGCACTTGCAAAAAGAGAAGAGGAAAAGAAACCAAAGAGAAGAGAAAAAGAGAGCAAAGAAAAGAAAGAAGAGAGTACTCATATCAATTACAAGCAAATCCACATACAAATATATGCAGTAAAGATTAAACTAACAAATACCTAAGACCAGAAACAAGACAAACAGACCAAGAAGTCCTCCAGTACTTTCAGGTAGGGCTCTGCACCTGCTGTAGAGAGGACTGTGGAGAGCTCAGACTGCAATCTAGTATTAGTCCTATGTGTATTTGTCCCCACAGTCCCCAGTTGCCCCCTATGTCTACAGTCTCTAGTGTAGAAACACTCGTCTATTCAGGTGATCCACAGATTCAGGGTCTGTCAAGCCTATTGTGGGTATTAAATCTGCTCCTCCTGTGGCTGTTTCCCTTTCTCTTCTTTGGTTCTGCAGTCCTTGGGGATCCGTTTTGGTTCTGGTCCCTTCTTTGCATGTAGGTTGCTCTCAGGAGTCAGTTCCCTGCCCAGGCAAGAGGGGGCGAAAGGGGGTGATTGGGGCTCACTTGCAACTTCAGGTCGGGGGGAGGGAGACACAAGGCAGTCCAATTGAAATATGCAGGAGTGCTTGTAGCAGCAGAGGTCAGCGTGAGCCTGAGGTGTGCCATGTGTTCTCCCAGGGAAGTTGGTCCTTAACGTGGGAACTTTGATGCTGGTGGGCTTCACCTGCTGCCGGGATGGTGTGGCCAATGACTTGCCTTACACGCAGGACCCTTGGCGGCAGTGGGTGGGTGGGCAGCGGGGCCTGGTGGCACATGGTGGGGCAGGGGAGAGGGGCAGGGGGCAGGTGGGTGGTCAGTTGGTGGGGCCCAGTGGTGCATGGCAGGGTGGGGGCATGGGGTGGCAGGAAGGCTTTTCGATCCAGCAGCCACGGGTCATGCCGCTTAGCAGCCTGTGAGTTCGTGGAGAGGGAAATTCCTCCCAAGCACTCCAAAACAAAGGTTCCGTGCCTCTCCATCTGGCCCAGGATTTTCCCCAGACTCCCTCCTAGTTTGCTGGCACACCTGCCCCTCAGGCTGTTTTTATGCAGCCAGCCCCAGCTCTCTCCCTGGTGTCTGTTCTCCAAAGCCCAAGCCTCAGCACCCAGCCCCCACTGCCACCATGGGTGAACAGATTAGCTTTACTGGCTGGGGAGTGCTGCCTGACTCCTCTGTGCAGGGGTCTCTCCACTCTGCCCTCTGCACACCTGCCATTGCTCTCTCTTCTGGGGGCTCTGAGGCTCCCCCTGTCCTTCCCTGCCAGTGAAGGGGCTCCCCAGTGTGTGGGAGCCTTCCCCCTCACAGTTTCCTCCCAGAGGGGCCGGTTCTTCAGGATTCCTTTGTCTCTTTTTTTTCCTTCTTTCCTTTGCTCTACCCAATTATGTGGAAATTCTCTTGCCTTTTTGGAGGTCTGAGATCTCCTGCCAGCATTCGGAAAGTGTTCTGCAGGAGCCACTCCACAAGTAGATGTATTTTTGATGTATTTGTGGGGAGGAAGTTGATCTCCACGTCCTACTCCTCCGCCATCTTTTTCAAGGTCCCCCCAACCTCTCAAATTTCATCCCAAACCCCGGATATGGGAGACAGATTTGAGGCCTGCCTCCTGTTTCCTTGCAGTCAACCTCACAATAAAGTTCTTTTCTCAAAAGCCAGTGCCATAGTATTGTTACTGAGTTCAAGCTCGTATTGCTCAGACCAGTAGGTCAAGAGATGAGTTGTTGGGGCAAGGAATAGCAAGTTTATTTAGAAAGCCAGCAGACTGAGAAGATGGTGGACTCATGTCCCCCCAGATCATCTTCTTTTATACTAAAAGGAGGGGGAGTAAAGTTAGACATTTCCTGGTTCTGATCAGTCTCTGCTTGGGATGTACTAATTTCCTCCTGCCTGCAGTGATTCATAGGTGGGCCTGGTCAGGATATTTCTTATGAGCTAAACAAAGGTATTTTAGCTTAATGCTCATTACCTGGGAGGCAGGGTTCCCAGAGCTGGGGCATTATGTATAATTTAAGCTTATAAGCAATATCCCTTTAGTGATTAACTTGTAGTAGAATACAGGTTTCTTCTCTACTACAGAATTGGCTTCTATGTGTGTTGGGCAGTGAGTCCTTGCTTGGTAACAATATGAATGATAAATAAAATTTTATTCTACGAGCCACTGGGGTTCGGGGATTTATCTGTTAAAGTAATTAGTGTTACCTTAATTAACACACAACTGTTTTGAACATTGAGTTATTCAAGAAATATTTAACACCTAATAAATAGCAGGCACTTTATCAGGTTAGTTGTGATACCGTGGTAAATAAGACTGGTAACATTCTTGGAGCTTACGTTCCCTCAGGAGGGAGAGAACTACCAAGCAAATAAGCAAATAGGCAAATAAATAGTGAACATATCAGATAGTGGGAGGTGCTATGAAAGAAATACAATAAAGTAAAGAATGACAGGATAAAGGGGCTAATTTAGATTGGGGGGTCATGGAAGCTGAGGCCTGAATGATGCCTCAGCTGCATTTGCAAATGCATCTTTTGATAGGAAGCTTTTTTTTTTTTTTTTTGACCGTGCCAAGCCACATACAGAATCTTAGTTTCCTGATCAGGAATAGAACTTGTACTCCCTGCAGTGGAAACCTGGAGTCCTAACCACTGGACTGTCAGGGAATTCCTGTAACAGGGAAAAGCTAAATTGGACTCCACGTTCAATCTGTTTCTTTGACTTTAATCTTTGCTTTTCACTGCTTTTGTTACTGTAATCATACATGATGGTCTACCTTAGGGAACGTTGCCCCCCTGCCTGAACTTTAAACTAAAGTGCCTCTGTTCAGCTCACAGGCAGATAATCTGCCCCGCCCACCTGTGAATGGCTGCAAGAAAGGAGAAATGAACACATCCCCTCACAGAGGCTGGTCATTCCCGGAGATGTTTTGCAAGACTGATGGCATTTCACTTTACTTCCTCAAAGCCTCTCCCTCTCTGATTCTATAAAAGAAACTGGCATCCAGACCCTGATATGAAGGTTTTTTGGAGACACTAGTCTGCCATCTTCTCAGTCTGCTGGCTTTCTGAATAAAATCATATTCCTTGCCTCAACACCTCATCTCTAATTCATTGGCCTATTGAGCAGCGAGCAGAGTGAGCTTGGACTTGGTAACAAATTTGGCTTAGCCAGCCAGGAGCCTTGCTGCTCGTGGCTAGCTGGCCCCAGTCGGGAAGTATTGGGGCAAGGCCCTAGCAGCTGCCAAGACCATCTGTCCTGAGGATCTTCCCTTCAAAATTCCCTGATGTGGCACTGGCTACCCCAGCTTGTGGCAGTTGAAGCAAGGAAATGATAAACTTCAGTTTGGGGCTATGAGTCAATGGACTCTATTCAATTCTGGAACTTTCAGCTCCATCTGGGCAACTTCGGTTCCATCTGGGGCTACGAGCTGATGGACTTGACTCAATTCTGGAGGGTAAGTCACTCTGGAGTGCATGCTGGGAACATATCCCCCCTCAATCTGGGCTTTTGCTTTAGGGGACAAGTCAAGCTGGTTGGGGTACCCTGCTGGAGGGGAGAATTATTGTTGGACTGTACCTGACTCTGGGAACTGGTTCGCTGGGAACCAGTTCCTTGGTTTTTGTAGGGTAAGTCTACCCAATCTGGGAACTAGTTCTCTGGTTTTTGTCTTAGTTTTGTGTGCCTTGATGCTAGAATTTTTTTGTGCTTTTTGTATTAGAATTTGTCTGTCTCTTTTGTGTTTTGGATGTTATCAAAGTTATAAAAATGGGAAATACTCCATCAGTCCTGAAGGAGAGCACTTTGGGGCATATATTAGATAAATGGGCAAAGCATAGTGGTGAGCCTATGACTAAGAAAGACATGATATACTATTGTAATTGGGTGTGGACCTAATATATGTTAGGATCAGAAGAATGACGGCCCCTGAGAGGCTCACTCAATTATTATACCATCTTGCAGTTAGGAGTGTTTTGCAAAAGAGCAGGGAAAAGAGACAAGGTTCCATATGTAGGAGCATTTATGCTATTGTAGCAGGAGGAAAAGGAGTCAGAAGGCTACAACCTTATGGTGTAGCGGTCTGAAAGGAAACCCAAAGTAAAGCCTGTTCTACAAGGGAAGAGGGAGAAAATGAGAGGGGGGCTATGTTTTTTCAAAACTTAAATCCCCTCTTCAGCCTATCCAGCTCCCCCAGTAGCCAAACACGCTGCTCCAGCAATTGTTCCAACTGCACTCCCCTCATGCCATCATGTTCACTGCCTCCTGTTTCCCCTACACATGGGGATCAAATAGAAGTTTCTGTGTTAACCCCTGGAGCACAGGGATCTGGTTTAGCATCACCATCTAGGACCTGACAGGGCACCCAATTTGGACTGGGAGCCACTTCTGCAGTAGGGCAATTTCCCTTGCTCTGATATCCTGTAAGAGGCTAGGGGACTCCCCTGGACTTGAGGTGTCCAATTCTGATTTCCCCACAGGAGCTCCAAGTAACATTGACAGTGGGGAACAAGTTGACTGACTTTCTAATAGATATGAAACAGGATGGAAGGGGGCAGAGCACAACCTTTGAAAGAATGACATAGCCCGAGGATATAACATAAATTGATTAGAACAAAATGGATCCAAGATGGTGGACAAGTCAACTTCCAGGCGCCATGACAGTCCCAAGGCTGTCCATGAGGATCAAAAAGTGGGTGGTGGCCCAATTCTGGAATACTCTGCCCACTCATCAGCCTATGAAATTACCCACCCTCACAAAAGCTGACAACTGCCTCATGCTGGTGCCTTTCTCACCTTCTGACATGGCCCACGCTGCCTTTGGAGTGTGTTTCTCTCTAAACAAATCCCTAAATAAACTTCTTACCTATCACTTTGTCTCTCACTGAATTCTTTCTGTGGTGAGACGTCAATAACCCGAGCTTCATTAAGTCCTGAAACAGTTGTGTGATCTCATTTGGAAGATGTTGGGTTTTGGCTGGGTTTGAGCCCTGGCTTCATGGGTTCAAGTCCCAGTCCGGGTTTTGACTGGGTTCAAGTCCCAATCTGAGGTGCACGGTTTCAGATGCAGGTGCCACATATTCTGTGGTAAATGCCAAGGTGGCACAGAAAACATGTCAGTCTAGCCCGGTCATGGGAGTTTCTGGAGAAGTACAAAACTGTTTGTTCTTACAACCTCTAGAAGTCCAACTAGGGGACTTCACCCTACAGGGCCATGGATCCCAAGCGAACATGGATCCCTCCTCCCCCAAGGTACAGGCCCTTTTGGCTAGGCATTTCATGGCCCAGTCTGCCTCAGACATCAGGCGCAAAATTCAGAAAGCAACTGCTGGTCCTCAGACTCCAATGTCCAATTGGCTTATTCAGTTTTCAATAATAGGGATATGGCCGAAAAGGCTGAGCACACTCAGAGAAATATGCAAAAGGCCCACATGGTTGCAATGGCTTTGTCTACTCAGAGACAAACAAAGGGGAAACAATGTCATCCTAGGAGGAATTTGCCTATATATTTGAGATGCAAATGTCCTATCTGGTCTTCTCAGAAACCCTTATGTCTGCCATCTTGTTAAAATGCAAATTTTAGAAAACCAGGTACAGTAATTCAGAAGTTGACTTGTTTTCCATCAATATCTGTAGAAAGGGTTTAGCCATCCAGACGATTGAGCTTGATTTGTTCCATCTGCCAAAATCCACTCTTAATCCAATCTTTCGTAAACTGATGGGTTTTTACATTGCTGTACCTGACTCAGGGCTGAAATTTTGAAATGAGAACTATGAGGTCTCTCTGTGTTTGTATGAGTCTTTGTCTTTGGATAACATTGTTTAGGTTAATCTATAAATGAGCTCTATTTAATTGGCTTAAAGAAAAGTGAGTGCTTACAAACCAAATAATTCTAAATATAAGAGAAATTAAGCTAATTGAATTTCAGGTTCACTTGAAGTGGAAATATTCATTATTAAATTAATACCTAGTATTAATATAATGTTTGTTGATCTAATTAATATAGACATGTCATTAGAGCCATCAACATTAAGTATGGTACCTTCACTGCACCTAGGTTTAATAGAAGTTAAATGAAATCTTGTTATATCTGTTGCAAATTTGTCAGCAAGAAAAATAACTTCATATGATGAAATTTTAAAGTAAAATGTAAATGAGATAAGAGCTTTTAGGTAAACTATAAGAAATAATTATGTTAAAAAATCATCTAAAATAGTTTCTTTAGATTTTGGTAACTATTGTCTCTTGGTTTGCACTAGAAATTAAGGTTTTTAAGTGTCAGGGATTCTAATTTAAATACATAATTAAAACTATTGGAAATAATAAAACATTTCAGTATTGCATAATGTGTGTTTTCAGTTAAGAAAGTATGAGAAATGGAATTACATTTTACTGAGAAAGTTTTGTACATGGTCACGATTAACTAAATTTAGATTGAAATTAAGTAAGTAAATGGATTTTGTTAAGTAAGATAATACAAGACTGGAATTTGATCTGTTAAAATGGTGTTTTTTGATAACAGATTTTGTGAGTTTCTGTGCCCTTAGGTGATCTGTATTTATTTACTTTCAATCATTTTGTGACTTTGGTTAAATGAATAAGTACTGTTTCACAGTGACCTATGATACTGTTGTGTTTTAAAACCTTTTTGATATTTTTAACAAACTTCCCAAATATCAAAATCTGATTAAAGCTTCTTAGCCTCCAGCTGACTCTGGGATACTTTATTTATTTATTTATTTAATTTAATTTTTTTAAAGAACTTTTGTTGAGATACAGTTAACAGACAATAAACAGCATATACTTAGAGTGTACAATTTGGTATCCCAATCTCCCAATTCATGCCCCCCAACTCTCCCTGCTTTCCCCACTTGGTGTCCATGTATTTGTTCTCTACATCTGTGTCTCTATTTCTGCCTTGCATTTCCTCTTTCATAGTTGTTAGTATTTGCCTTATGTATTGAGGTGCTCCTATATTGGGTGCATATATATTTATAATTGTTATCTCCTCTTCTTGGATGGATCCCTTGATTTTTATGTAATGTCCTTTCTTGTCTCTTGTAACATTTTTTATTTTAAAGTCTATTTTATCTGATATGACTATTGCTACTCCAGCTTTCTTTTGATTTCCATTTGCATGGAATATCGTTTTCCATCCCCTCACTTTCAGTCTGTATGTGTCCCTAGGTCTGAAGGGAGTCTCTTGTAGACAGCATATATATGGATCTTGTTTTTGTATCCATTCAGCCAGTCTGTGTCTTTTGGGTGGTGCATTTAGTCCATTTACATTCAAGGTAATTACTGATATGTATGTTCCTATTACCATTTTCTTAATTGTTTTGTTTTTGTTTCTGTAGGTCCTTTTCTTCTCTTATGTTTCTGACTTAGAGAAGTTCCTTTAGCATTTGCTATAAGGCTGGTTTGGTGGTGCTGAATTCTCTTAGCTGTTGCTTGTCTGTAAAGCTTTTGATTTCTCCGTCTAATCTGAATGAGATCCTTGCTGGGTAGAGTATTCTTGGTTGTAGGTTCTTCCCTTTCATCACTTGAAATATGCTGTGCCACTCCCTTCTGGCTTTCAGAGTTTCTGCTGAGAAATCAGCTGTTAACCTCATGGGAGTTCCCTTGTATGCTATTTGTCATTTTTCCCTTGTTGCTTTTAATAACATTTCTCTGTCTTTAATTTTTGTCAATTTGACTACTATATGTCTTGGCGTGTTTCTCCTTGGGTTTATCCTGCCTGGGACTCTCTGCGCTTCCTGGACTTGGATGGCTATTTCCTTTCCCATGTTAGGGAAGTTTTCAACTATAATCTCTTCCAATATTGTCTCAGGTCCTTTCTCTCTCTCTTCTCCTTCTGGGACCCCTATAATGCGAATGTTGGTGCTTTTAACATTGTCCCAGAGGTATCTCAGGCTGCCTTCAGTTCTTTTCATTCTTTTTTCCTTATTCTTTTCCACATCAGTGATTTTCACCATTCTGTCTTCCAGCTCACTTATTCGCCCTTCTGCCTCAGTTAATCTGCTACTGGTTCCTTCTAGTGTATTTTTCATTTCAGTTATTGTGTTGCATATCTCTGTTTGTTTGCTCTTTAATTCTTCTAGGTCTTTGGTAAACTTCTCGATCTTTGGATCCAGTCTTTTTTCAAAGTCCTGGATCATCTTCACCATCATTATTCTGAATTCTTTTTCTGGAAGGGTGCCTATCTCCTCTTCATTTAGTTGTTTTTCTGGGATTTTATCCTGTCCTTTCATCTGGTATAAAGTCCTCTGCTTTTTCATTTTCTGTATCTTTCTGTGGCTGTGGTTTTCAGTTCCACAAGATGAAATACTGCTGATACTGCTTGATCCTGCTGTCTGCCCTCTTGTGGAGGAAGCTATCTAGGAGGCCTGTGCATGCTTCCTGATGGAAGGGACTGACGGTGGGTAGGACTCGGTGGGCAGAGCTGAGTAAGACTTTAATCTGCTTGTCTGCTAATGGGTGGGGCTGTGTTCACACCTTGTTGGTTGTTTGGCCTGAGGCTACTTAGCACTGGAGCTCACAGGCTCTTTGGTGGGGCCAGTGGTGGACTCTGGGAGGGTTCACGCCAATGAGCACCCCCCAGAACCCCTCCACCAGTGCCCCTGTCTCCTCAGTGAGCCCCAGCTGCCCTCCACCTCCATAGGCAACCCCCCAACACCAGCAGGTAGGTCTGGTTCAGTCTCCTGTGGGGTCACTGCTCCTTCCCCTTGGGTCCTGGTGAGCACCCTTTTTTGTGTGCCCTCCAAGAGTGGAGTCTCTGTTTTCCCCAGTCCTGTGGAGGTCCTGCAATCAAATCCCGCTGGCTTTCAAAGTCTGATTCTCTGGGGATTCCTCCTCCTGTTGCTGAACTCCCAGGTTGGGAAGCCTGACATGGGGCTCAGAACCCTCACTTTAGTGGGTGGATTTCTGCAGTATAACTGTTCTCCAGTTTGTGAGACACCCACCCAGGATTTATGGGATTTGATTTTAACACGATTGCACCCCTCCTACCATCTCATTGCAGCTTCTCCTTTGTCTCTGGATGTGCGGTGTCTTTTTTGGTGAGTTCCAGTGTCTTTCTGTTGATGATTGTTCAGCATTTATTTGTAATTCCAGTGCTCTTGCAAGAGGGAGTGAGTGCATGTCCTCCTGCTCTGCCATCTTAATTCTATCTCTGGGATACTTTAAAAGAACATCTCTGAGACATTTCAGAGAGAGATGTCAAACTGAATTTATTTGTTATGTTAAATTACTTCAAAAGCATTGTCAAGTGATTGGAGATGAACCTTACGTTATAGTGTAGGGATAAATGTCATTTATATAGATACTCAAAAATTTATATGGAATCCCTAACATCTGATATGTTCTGATATGTTGTCAACCATAATACTAATTATTTTAAAATGTTATATCCAAGTTTCATGCTAATTGCATTGTACTCAAATCTTTAACCATGCTATTTTAAGTTTTGTCCTGATGTTTTAGAAAATGAAGATTTTCAAGAGGACTGAATAAAAGGAAATTTTTAACAAATATAAATTTCTGATAGCCTTTAGATAATATCACTGGACTAGATAACAAATGACAAAACTAATGGGAAACCTGATTATTTCATCCAGATCAATGGGAATTAATTACATGGGACTGAGTGAACTGGTAAATATGATTTATAACTTTGTGACTTTGGGAAGTGTATTGGCTTTAATCCTGGTTTTTTTTGAAAAACTTTTTCTCTTATGCTGTGACCCACAACAAGTTGATAAATTTTGCCTTTGTAAACAAAGACAAAACATTTATCTTTTTTCTCTCTACCTAATCCTGCGAGAATTTTGTGTCTCTAGCTGTCTCTTCTGTGGACTTGATATTTTGTTGCAGCTGGATTACAACTAGTTATACTAATCATTGTTTTAATTTGTTCTTTAATTTGTTTCCAAATTGTTTGTGCTTTGTGTCTCCCTGTTGCACCATGGCTTTGTCAATGTTACTAGCTACATTACTTATATCCTGTCTATTTTATAATTGCTGTCTCTTGCAGTACCCAGTTTGTAACCGGGCCTCCAACAAAACTTGTATGGCTAAATGTCTTAAGGAAACAGATCACATTTATAACATAAAATAATTGTAATGATGTGATTCTACGTATGGGAAGAAGCAACAAGGGAAAATGTCTCCTGGATCATAATTAGACAGGGGATCCAGAGAATCTTTAATTATTAATAGAGCTTAATCCAAAAATTAGCACCTGGAGTGGCATATCAAGAATTTTTGGCTGACCTGGGATGAGCCTCCCAGCACCATGGGACAAAATTGGATTATGAAATGTCTCCCAGATATTGGTCAAATTCCTGACCAAGAGGAGAGGATCAGTCATCGGCAGCTGCAGCCCTCCAACGTGGAGCTGGTGAACCCTGAGGAAACTCAGGAAGGAGAAGAATACCTACCATCTAGCAGCCATCAGACTGCAGCCACTCCCTATGGTGAGCCCTGAGGAAACTCAGGATGTGAAAACACAGGATACAGGCCCAGACAGCTGTGGTACATATAAAAAAAAAGATTTAAGTGAGCCCAGGCTCTTGCATCTTTCCATACATAGAAAAATGCTGAATTCCTTAACTTGAGATGAGTCCTCCTGGGCTTGAAGCCCTCAAAGGTCCTGATAACTCCCAACTTTTAGGTTGTACATATTTTTAAGTCTACAGGTGGAAAATAGGCACTTCCAAAGTGGAACGAAAGACAAATATCAACATTTGGAACACTGACACCCATGGCAGACATTCCCAGAAAATCCATCGGGCAGAGCAGTTAGAACATTGTCATGCTTTTTCCACAAGATTGTGATGGACATTGACAGTGGGAAATTGTAACAGGAGGAGCTAAGTTGTGCTCCATGTTGGATCTGTTTCTCCGACTTTAACCTTTGCTTTTCGCTGCTTTTGTTATTATAATCACCATAATGCCCTGCCCCAGAGAACCCTGCAAAACCTGCAAAACTCTGCCCACCTGCGAAAGGCTGCAGAAAAGAAGAAATGAACACATCCCCTCACAGCGGCTGGTCATTCCCGGAGATGTTTTGCAAGACTGATGGCCCTTTCGCTTTACTTCCTCACAGCCTCTCCCTCTCTGATTCTATAAAAGAAACTGACATCCAGACTCTGATATGATGGTTCTTTGGAGACACTAGTCTGCCACCTTCTCGGTCTGCCGGCTTTCTGAATAAAAAGTCATATTCCTTGCCTCAACACCTCATCTCTGATTCATTGGCCTGTTGTGTGGTAAGCTGAGCGAGCTTGGACTTGGTAACATTCCTAAGAAGCATTTTTCAAAATAAAAACTCCTCTCTAATGTCTTTTCAAAATAATCATCTTCAACATTGTGAAATGCTTAATATTTCTGCTCCCTTCTCTTCCTAGCATGGATTTGATCTTTCTCTGGCTAGGGAAGAGCATTAATAGATGAAGCCCAGTTATACTTTATGGGCTGCTTCTCTAACACCTATGATCTTCAGATTCCACTTGAATTTAAAAGGGTGAGAATAATAAGAGATGAGGTTAGAGAGTTAACATGTGGCCAGATTGTGAAGGATTTTACTGTAAGTGAGACAACAAAGGAAGGCTCTGAACATAATCAGTCTTATATTTACAAAGATGACTTTGGTTGCTGAGGAAGTGTGTAGGAGTCTCAGGAAGAAGCAGGAAGAACACTTAGGAGGCTGTTGCAATAATCCAGGCAAAGCAAAATGATGACTTGAACCAGGGTGGTGGCAGGACAAGTGGTGAGACATGGGTGAATTATGGATGTGGTTTGAGTGGAGAGCGGACAGGATTTATTGACAGTTTAGATATGAAGACTGAGAATGACAGTCAATGATAAGTCCAAGGATTTTAGTCTGAGAAGATGGAAGGGTGGAGTTGCCATCTACTGTGATAGGGAGGACTATAAAAAGAGCAGGTTTGGGAGAGAATATTGAGAGTTTGGTTTTGGAAATGTTAAACTTGACCTGTTTTTTAGACATTATATGCAGTATCTATTAATTTCCAACATTAATTCTGAAAGTAGGTATTGGTTGTCAGTTTCATTTTATAGATGAGGAATCCAAAGTTGAGACAAGTTAAGTAAATTGCCCACATTCACATAGTAGTGTCAACTTAAAAAAAAAAAAAAGCACAATGTGAGAGTTACAAGTTAAGTTTTAGCTGGGGCAAAATGAGGACTGCCGCCCAGGAGACGGTATCCCAGATAGCTCTGAGAAACTGTTCCAAAGAGGCAGCGGGGAAGATTAGTATACGTGTAATCTTGGTGAAGGAGGAGTACGTGCAGTCAAACACATATTTTTGTAGGAGGTTTCTGCTCGTCACGAGGAGCAGACATCACCATGCAGGGATTTAGTGCTTTTCTAGATGTGAGGAGATGCAAGGGTTGGGCTCATAAAATCAGCTCCAGAAAACGTCTAACTATCTGAGGACCTGTTCTGCCCATTTTCCAAAGCACAGAGTGCCTCCTTCCTGGTCTCCACCCTGAATGCCCTTTAGGGGGTGTGGAAGGTCAGCAGCTGCAGCAGCACGTGTGATTTCATCCTTGTGGAGGCAGATGGCAAGTGCCCACGGCAAGTGCCAGTTTATGTTTCATTTACCAGTAAATGACAGAGACAAATGAGAACCGAGTCTTTTGGAATCTGAAATTGGGGTACATCCTGCTACCAAGCTGTGCTTACCTATTTCTACAAACTATTTCTCACCTTATTCTCTATGAACTAGAATTTCTCCAAGTTGCTTTCTCTACACATTCTTTTTAATAACTCTCCATTTCTCCAACCTAGATGCTACATGTGGTCTGATAAATAAGCATATGAGCTTCATGTGATGACCAAGTGAGGCAGAGATTGCTAATAACCAAGTCTTCCCTGAGTTTCCAATGGGTACATGGCTGCCGACCTGGACCCAACATTCTCATTTCTCCTTACAGCTTGGTGTGGCTGTATGACAAAGTTATGGCTGAGCCATTGGAATGGAAATGGTGTGTGTGACTTTCAAGTCATATACTCAGAAGAAAACTTCTTTCCCTCTGCTTCCTCTTTCCTATTTCCTTTGGGCTGGAACCAGGATGTGCTGGAATACAAGGGATACACCCTAGGGGATGGTGGAGCAGCAGGGTAGAGAGAGTCTGGGTCCCTAAATGATACCGTAGAGCAGAGCTGGTCTCTTCTCCTGGACCTCCCGGGAGCTTAGAATTTTAAAATGAGAGAGAAATAAACCATGTCTTTTGTGTAAGGCAGTATTAATAGCAGCTGAACCACTGTCTTAGCGAAATACAGCACAAATTAGTCTCAATACATCACAGCTCCTAGGAGGCATTATGAGATAGTGGTGAAAAATATAGCTTCTGTGGAACGATGGCACCATTCCTGGCTAGGTCACTCAGTAGCTGTACATTCTGACTTTGTTAAGTAATTTCTCTGTACCTCAGGTCATTTATCTTAAGGATAACAAGAGTGTTTATCTCATAAAGGTTTTACTATGGTTAAATAATATGTGCAGGGCATTTACAGCACAGTCTGCGGCATGGTAAGGACACAATAAATAGAAACAAATATGGATAACATTGAAAAAGGTGAGATGGAACTATTACCATTGAAGGAAAATAATGACTCAGAAGATATTTTATTTCAATAGAGATGAGTGAGCATCAGGAATGGATGTTTTCTTTTTTTTTCTTTTGGCCGCACCATGCGGCATTCGGGTTCTTAGTTCCCCGACTAGGGGTTGAACCGGTGCCCCCTGCAGCAGAAGCAGAGTCTTAACCAGTGGATCACCAGGGAAGTCTCTATGAATGGATCATTTTAAAAAAGAATACTTCAGTGCTTTGCCCCTCTTCCTTCCCAGTTTGGCAGAAAAAGTTAAATGTCCACCCAAAATCCATGCTCCTTCTCACAGTGTGCAGGTATCACTGGAAAGCAGCTACTCAGCCAAAGATTGTTTTTTTTCCCAGGTGCTCATGACTAATCTTACACGGAGGCCTTATTTTTTTTGGTAAAATATGCGTCACATAAAATTTACCATTTTTAAATGTACAGTTCAGTGGTATTTAGTACGTTCACGTTGTTGTACAAGCATCACCCCTCGCCATCTCTAGAACTTTTTCTCCCCAGTCCTCCTTCCCCCCAGCTCCTGGTAACCACTGTTCTACTCTCTGTCCATATGTATTTGACTCTTCTAGATATCTCATATAACTGGAAATATACAGTATTTGTCCTTTTGTGTCTGGCTTATTTTGCTTAATATAATGTCTTCAGAGTTCACCCATGTTATAGAATATGTCAGAATTTCCTTCCTTTTTAAAGGCTGAATAATATTGCAGTGTATGGATATAGCACATTTTGTGTCTCCATTTACCTGTGAATGAGGTGGGGCTGCAGGTTTCTTAGAAGTAGAGGAGGCGTCTCCGTTCTTCTCCATTCTCTCTCATCCACTTCAGAGAACTCTGAGATCCTAGAAAATATAACTGCAAGAAGGAAGGGCCTAGACTAACCATGAAAACTGTCCTCTGACCAGGCACACCTGCCTGTCCTTTATATGAATAAGAAACACTTTCACTGCATTAACTAAGCGCTGGAAATGCGGAGGCTATTTGTTCCAGTATCTTGTCTTACCACAACAAGCACCATCAGGCTGCTCATACTCCTCTACCTACTTGGCAACACTTTTTGGTCACTGACCTATGAAAATAATTTTTCTCTCTCTCTCCTTCCACAATTTCTCTGCTTCTAGAAAACCACAATCCCTTAAAAATTGAGAAAGCAAGCAATAATGAAACAGCTCTTGGCACTCCCCGTTCCCCCTCCCCCACCACGAAAAGTGGGAATTGTGACGTCTTTTCCAGAACCTGCTCTAGATTAGCCCACCTCTCACCTTGACTGAACTCAGATATCCTTCTGTGCGAACGTGGATCATGTGTCAGTTCAAATAATGAATTTTCTTTAACTGAGACTGAACAAAGTTCTTCATGCCAAAATTATCAGGCCTCCACTTGGCAGGGGCCCTGGCAAATCCCGAGCAACGACTGCTCTTTGTGTTGACACCCCCCCAGAAGTGTTATGTTTCTTTGCTTTTGTTTAAGCTCTGCCAGCCGAAGTTTACAAGGCTCAAGTTTCTCTTGTTTAGCAAGGTTCTGAAAAAAGAGGGCCGCACCTTCTGTGAAGAATGTACAGACTCTGATACGATGCAGCCACCATCAGGTGATACGTTACATAAGTCTGAATAAAACACATTAACAGTTTCCACGCTGAAGAGAATGACTGCAGGGTCAGAGTGATCTACCAAGATTTCCAGGATTCCAGGAGCCCTAGCGATCCCTGATCTTCCCTCAAATCTATTTTCAGGCCATTTCAAAAAGATAAGTTGCTCTCTAAGACATCCTTTGACAGGTGAATTTCCTTGGATTCAATCTGGAGTGATTGAAAAGCAGGTAATAAAAAATTTGAAATGTGTGTTGCAAAAGTCAAGGGACCGTAGTTGACTTCATCTCTGTGTGATCAAAAAGCCCTGAGAGCACAGTCACTCTTGGTGTGCAGAGCCGACATCAGCTGAAACACTGAGCCTCGTTGTCTCTGACCACACTGGGCCCTGGGGCACCAGCTCTCAAAGGTCCCACTTGAATGGGGAATGGAGGTGGGTGATAATTAGACAGAAAGGGAAGGGGGAGAGAGGAATGGGAATTTGAAACATTAGAAATGGTTGGAAATTAGAAAGCATTAGAAATGGGAGAGAGGAGGCAGAATGAGGGAGAAGGACTTGGCAATGTGGTGAATAAATTAGGAGGGAAGAAATGAAAGGAGATGAGGAGAATAAAGTGGGAAAGAAGGAAAGGGGAATGGAAAAATGGAAAATAAGGAGGAGAGAGGGAAAGGGATGGCAATCAACCATCACTGAGTACCTCTACATAAATGGTAAACCACCTTGAGGTGAAGTCTTACTTTCTAGCCAGAAGGGACAGGGGCTGAGGCTGGGGTTTAGGCATGATGTCTATGAAGCCATACCCTGGATGAGGGCTGATTGCTACTGGAGGTGCCTTCAGCTAGGACCAGATTCATAATCTGCAGGGCCCTGAACAAAATGAAAATGTAGCATCCTTGTTCTTAAATTATTAAGAATTTCAAGATGGTGACAGCAGAGCATTGTCATTCGTGGGGTCCTTCTGGGCCTAAGGTTCTGTGCAAATGCACACATGTCCATGAAGTTGGTCTTGTCTTCAACGTACTAACATAATTAGAAAGTTAGAAAAGGAACTCAACATTTAAGTAGTGTCTATATGAAATAAAACCATCTGGTTTACTGAAACTGGATCTTTGGCACAATTGAAGTAAAATTGTTGCTTGTTTGATTTTTTCTCAAGCCAACTGTTTACCTTGTGTTATATGAATTTAGTTCAGAGTTTTCTTTCATACCTGGCTCCACTGCCTGGAGCTTTATCTTTAAGACAAGACCTGTGCTTGCTTACCGGGTAGTAACAACTGTGAAATTAATAGCTACTCATAGTTTTTAATATCAGGCTAACAGATGCTATTAATTGCACAATAAAGGGTCAAGTTTAGCTCACATTTATTGAACAGAGGGAGAGCTTGTGATAAGTTCATGCAGGCACACAGGAAAAATGCATGGAGAAGAAATTAATAAAAATGTAATTATGTCCTGGGGGCGGGGGGGAGTCAAGGAAGGGAGGGAATACGGGGATATGTGTATAAAAACAGATGACTGAACTTGGTGTACCCCCCCCAAAAAAATGTAATTATGTCCAGTTATTAGAAAGGCTGAATTAGTTCATTTAACTCATATATTTTCTTTTATGCTAAAAATAATAAATTAAAATATTAGGCTTCCTTTCTCCTGTATTCTACATAGCTCCAAGTTTCATACTTTGTCTTTTTGCTGATAAAAATTATGTTCTTACAAAAAAGTCAAAGGTTAGGAACTTATGAGTATCTCTGCTTGGTTGTCGGACCTAGCTGTCCTTTACACACAGAAAGGTAGCTGGGTTTCTAGGCAGGAAGCTCCCAGCATGCCCAGGTACAGGCATACATGCCTTGCTCAGATGCAGGGTAACCAAGATTATCACCCTTTTATTTTTGCCTTCCTCCAGTAAGTGCATTTCTCAATCTCTAATCCACGAAGTTTAGGATTTTAAAAGGGCAAATCTAGGTATTATTCAGAAAATGCCAATTATCTGTAGAGAAACTAGCACTCAAAAACTTTTTTATTTTGAAGTAATTTGAGATTTGCACAACTGTGGCAAAAATAATACGAGTGTAACCTTCAAACGATTTCGCTAAATGTTAATAACTTACACAAAACATCATAGTATAATTACTAAAACTGGGAAATTAACATTGTTATAATTCTATAACCTATGGTTGTTATTCAAATTTTGCCAGTTATCCCACTGATTTTAAAATGTTCAGGCTGATTTTATAGTGAGATATAGCTGATAACATGTAGTTTTCTGATTTAAGAATTTTCCCCTAAAATATGTTTACCATCTGAGTTGTTTGTAATCTTAGAGCAAACACTGATGCAGGTGAAAATCTGAAATTGTCACATTTAGGTAATCTCTATAAATTATCCAGTTTTAGTGCTTGAATGGGAACTTTGTTTCCTTTAAACTCTGGGAAGATGAATTTGTGAATTCAATAACAATACAACAATTTCTAGATTAAAAAAATTGAACATTTTACCCACTGAAAATTTCTTTCTCTTCTTTGATTATGCCCTCTGCTCAATTATATAGCATGTAGCATAAGGATTACCCAGGTGTATATAATATTGTATTAGGGGCTTGACTTAATATGAAATGGCCTAACTTGGATTGGACTGATACGAAATAAAGAATATTCCCGATAATATGATATGTAGGATATATTCAAAAATAATAAAAGAAAGAGGTGGAGGCAATCCAAATGTTCAATGACAGATAACTAGATAAAATGTGGTATACATACAATGGAATACTATGCAGCTTTAAAAAAAGAAGAAAATCCTGTCATGTACCACCACATAGATGAACCTTGAGGACATTATGCTGAGTGAAATGAGCCAGTGACAAAAGGACAAATACTGTATGATCCTACTCCTATGACGTATCTAAAGTAGTCAGAATCTGGGCTTCCCAGGTGGCACAGTGGTTAAGAATCTGCCTGCCAATGCAGGGGACATGGGTTTGATCCCTGCTCCAGGAAGATCCCACATGCCACGGAGCAACTAAGCCCGTGCGCCACAACTATTGAGCCTGCGCTTTAGAGCCCGTGAGCCACAACTATTGAGCCCATGTGCTGCAACTACTGAAGCCCATGCGCCTAGAGCCCGTGCTCTGCAGCAAGAGAAGCCATGACAATGAGGAGCCCATGCACCACAATGAAGAGTAGCCCCCACTCACTGCAACTAAAAAGAAAGCCCACACACAGCATAAAAGACCCAACACAGCCAACAAAATAAATAAATAAATAAAATTAAAAAATAAATAAATAAATAAAGTAGTCAGAATCCTAGAAACAGAAAGTAGAAAAGTGGTTGCCAAGAGCTGGGGGCAGGAGAGGAGAGGGAATTAGTGCTTAATGGACAGAGAGTTTCAATTTTGCAAGATGAAAAAGTTCTAGAAATCTGTTCCACAGGAATATCAGTACATTGAACACTATTGAACTGTACACTTCAAAGTGGTTAGGATGGTGAATTTAATGTTATGTAGTTTTTAAAGTCACAATTTAAAAAAATAATGGAGGAGGTGGAAGCAGTTAGAAATAAGGATCAAACAAGGTGGTGAAAAGCTGACAATTGGAGGGGCAGCGTGACGGGTATATGAGAGTCATTATACTATTTTAAAATATATTTTATAAGTCTGTATAATAAAAAGCCAAAAGAAAGAAAGAAAGAAAGACAGAAAGAAAGAAAGAAAGAAAGAAAGACAGAAAGACAAAGAAAGACAGAAAGACAGAAAGACAAAGAAAGAAAGAAAGAAAGAAAGAAAGAAAGAAAGAAAGAAGGAAAGAAGGAAAGAGAGAAAGAAGGAAAGGGATAAAGAAAGGAAGGAAGAAAGAGGAACTTCCCTGGTGGTCCAGTGGTTAAGAATCTATGCTCCCAATGCAGGGGGTATGGGTACAATCCCTGGTCAGGGAACCAAATTCTTCATGCATGCCGCAACTAAGAGCCCACATGCCACAGCTAAGAAGCCTGCATGCTGCAACTAAGAGCATACATGTCGCAATGAAGACCCAGCACAGTCAAATAAATAAATATTAAAAAAGAAAGAAAGAGAGGTTTCTAACTCCTGGATAATATTTTCTTAACATTATTTATAATCACACAGCATTCTTTACCCAAAATGAAAATAACATTCTTATGAAAATATTTTAGTTTGTTAACTGTCAAACTAACAGTTTTATACCAACTCAAAATTAAGAAAACAAAACAAAAACAAAAACAACCCTGGAAGGAGCTTGACAACAAGAGATGACACTAGAAAAAAAGTGAAAATCATCCCCAACCCTACCACACATATTTTGGTGTATATATGCCAGAGTTTTGTTGCTGTTGCTGTCCTCCACTTGGCTTGCAGGATCTTAGTTCCCTGACCAGGGATCCAGCCCAGGCGCTCGGCAGTGAAAGCCCACAGTCCAAACCACTGGACCACCAGGGAATTCCCTTTAACTGCAGATTTTTAAACAAAGAATATTTTAGAATGTCAGTTTGCTTTACTGTCAGATAAAAAGAACTTATATTTACACCATGTGGAAAATGACACCTTCCTTGTCTATCAAGAAAGTCTTTCAAAATAGCACATAAATGAGCTATTACACATTGTATATGCAAAACTATGTGTTTATATATAGGCTTTTTTTTTTCCCCTGTAGGGAAGCTAAAGCTTTCATAAGGGTTTCAAAAGTTACTGTGACTTAAATAGCTTGAGAACCACTGCTTAAATTATAAATTCAATTCAAACCACTCTTTGCAGCCAGTCATTTCTTCATTAAGGAAAATTTTGAAGGACTTTTTAAAAATTGAATTCATCTTTGAACTCATTAACACACATCTTCACCAAGGGAAAATAACCACCTAAGGTCAGATTAAAGCACTTTATTATTCATTTTCACTGGCACTAACTCCACTTTTCTTTGGGTGAGCAGTTATTTATAACGTGCTTGGTGCCCTGCTCTGTTGTAATCTTCTTTAAAGCAAGAATCACATCTTAATCTCTGACTTTTTAGCCTAGTATCATCCTCTTCCTATCAATGTTTTGTAATGAGATTCATGCTGAATGAATATCTTTTCTTGTATGAACTACAGAAAAAGACTGGTTTCGTTTGAAAACAGTCTGCGAGTTGGTGCAGTCTGCTTATTTTGGATGTGATGTATGTTGCATTCACAAAGATAAAAAAGAGCACTCAAATTTGCAACATTATTAGATAACTGGGTAGGCTAGAAGGAAAATATTGTTTGAAGTGTTTAAATTATATCATTCCAAATTGAATTCAACATTGAGTGGTCTTCTTTTCCTCCTACATAGATAGTGTAGTTTTGGTGGTTGAAAAATAGGGTGTGTTTTCAGACCTAATCAGAGTGTGGGTGGGAGCTTGGAAGAGGGAGGCTGAAAGAGAATGAATGTAATGGAGGAGAAAGTGAGAGCTAAATGCACCAAAATAATTCAACAAGGTATGAACTAAAGAGTAAAGAGCCATCAGAATGAAAAAGGTATTGAGAAACCAAAGGAAAAAATTCTAGTTATTTGAACTAGATATTGAAATAGGCAACTTAGGTTTTGAGTTATTGTCCTGAAAAAAGTTAGCCTCATATTTAAAATTAACAAAGCCTCTTTTGAAATAATGGTTCATTATTAGAGTCCAATAGGTAAAAGATTTTGCTTTACCTTTTTGTTGTGTTGTGTTTTGTTTTGTTTTGTTTTTGGCTGCGTTGGATCTTTGTTGCTGTGTGTAGGCTTTCTCCAGTTCCGACAAGCCAGGGCTACTCTGTTGCAGTGCGTGGGCTTCACATTGCGGTGGCTTCTCTCACTCTCTTTTTTTAAATTAATTAATTAATTAATTAATTGGCTGTGTTGGGTCTTCATTGCTACATGAGGGCTTTCTCTAGTTGCGGTGAGCTGGGGGCTGCTCTTTGTTTTGGTGCGGGGGCTCCTCATTGCCATGGCTTCTCTTGTTCCAGAGCATGGATTCTAGGTGAATGGGCTTCAGTAGTTGCGGCACATGGGCTCAATCGTTGTGACTCAGAGGCTCTAAAGCACAGGCTCAGTAGTTGTGGCGCAGGGGCTTAGCCATTCCGTGGCATGTGGGATCTTCCTGGACCGGGGCTTGAACCTGTGTCTGCTGCTTTGGCAGGCAGATTCTTAACCACTGCGCCACCAGGGAAGTCTCCCTATAATACATTTTTAATCGACTTATTTAATACAGACAGGAACCCACAAGAAACATTTGTCCAGCGTCCTGCACACCCTAGCTGTAGCCCTGGAACTGGGATTTTGGTGGGAGTGAGGACGCTTGAGGAGACTTATGAGATGGAGATCGTCACAGTAAAACATTTAGAAACACAGCTGGAACTTATAAGGAAGAAGTCAATAGTCAAAGCATACAGGAAAAATAGGCAAAGAGAGCTTGATGTTTGTGCTTCCAGGTATTTCTCTGAGTTTTATTCACAAAGGCCAAAAATTGAATTAAAAAGGAAAGTTTTTTCTTTGCACCTAACATTAGGATTTCATTTATATGGGTCTGTTCCTAACAAATTCCTCAGATCCTTTCTCTCATACTCAGAAAAATCAAAACTTCTTACTGTGCCTGTGTGATCTCCAACAACCTGGTGTCGCTCGTGGCATGTCACCTGCAACTCTGCCCACTTGCTGGTCCACTCTGGCCTCAGTGGCCTGTACAGTTCTTTAGAGAAGATTTTTCCTTCATCAGAATGTGCACTTTCCTTCCCCTAGATATTTGCACAGGCCGTGCTTTCACTTCACACATATTTCTATCCCAAGATGTCAGTTCTCGGAGAGTTCTTCATTGACTCTAGTATTTTATTATCTATTTGTTTATTTGGCTGCACCGGGTCTCAGTTGTGGCAAGCAGGATCTTTAGCTGATGCATGTGGGATCTTTTAGTTGTGGCATTCAGGATATAGTTCCCTGACCAGGGATTGAAACTGTGCCCCCTGCATTGGAAGCGCAGAGTCTTAACCACTGACTGGACCACCAGAGAGGTCCCAACTGTACTATTTTAAACACTCTCTCATGATATTTGTAGTCTGTTTGTTCCATCTACTAGAATGTGAGCTCCATTAAAGCAAGGAGTTTGCTTTATTTGCTGATGTTTCTCCAGGTCTAGACTGTGGTCAACCCTCAGTAAGTATTTGTTAGGTAAGTAAAAAAGAAAATAAATTGAGAAAAATTGGAAACATCCTAAATGTTATATTATAAGGGAATGGTTAAATATAGTAGCAATTAGTAGTGTGAATGCTACTGAAAAGGATAAGGTTAAACTCTATACACTGAAAGAAAAGGCTTTGGGCATATATTGGTACGTTAAAAAGCAAGTTACAGAATATGATGCATGTCTTGAAACAATCTGGGTAACACATGCAGTAAAATAATGTAATGTATTTCTCATACATGTGCTTGTACATGCATTAGAAAAAGATGGGAAGATTGTACATTAATAGCCTGACATCTAGGGAATGAGATTGTGGGGGTTGGGTTTATATTTTTCACTTTACGTATTTCTTTTTTGAAGTTTTTTAATCATACTTTTAAAATAATACATTGTAAATTTTCACTCATAAAGTTCTTAGTTTTAAGGGAAACAAAAGAATATCATGAACAAAAAATTGTTGCAAAGTTACAAGGAAAAAAATCTTAAAACAGTAGTACACTGCTCAGTGCCTCACATACAAAGGACTCAGTAAGTTTCAGTGCATAAATTGACATTCCTAATCGTCAGAGAAGCCCGAGTTGGGAGAACACCTGGTCCCCTTCAGTGTCAGCAAAATCTCTCTGGTACCACCCAGATCCTTGGTTTCTGAAGGAGACTCACAGACACCCAGAGATTAGAAATCAAAATTCTTAATTTTGTAATTACAAGAGGTTATTTTTTTAAAGCACAGCAACATATTTGTTTTTAAGAAATTGTTTTTATTAATGATTTGTTTTTAATCATTTGTTTTTAATGAGGATAAAACAGCAGGATAGTTGATGTAAAAGCAGCCTATAACATATGTGAAAAACACAGAAAACAATATTATTCTTGATGTAGTTAGACTCAGATTTTTCTTTCTATTAAAAAAAAAAGGCCACTGTTTTCCCCATTTCTCAGATCCATGGTGCACTATTGGGTAGCCAACCTTGTTCTTTTCCCTGTGTTCGCTTTCGTTTTTGAAGCCCAAAACATCTCTGATATCAATGGCATGTGAAAGCATGAACTACAAAGAAAGAGGTTACCATGGAGTTAAAATTTCAGATACTCTAGAGATTCGAGCAAGTCACCCTTTGTCATGATATAGTATTTTAAAAGATTATGAAAAGGGCCGAAAGTGTGGAGGACCCACTCTTGGTGGATATAAGAGCTACCCAAGGGGCAGAATGAGGTGAGAAAGCACTGTTTGGGGCTGACGAAAAAGGAAGAAGCTAGAGAAAGCTTCCAGATGCTGAATTTCATAGGAGTCATCTGTCTGCCTTTCGGCCTGCTTAAACTTGATCTCTAACTGCTAGCTCACACTGTGTACTTGCTGACATTCTGTGTCCTGGCTACAGATTGGAAGGCTAGTTTAAGAAGAGTCTTAAAATGTCCCTGTGTAAATAAGTTCTTTTTGTATTTACTCTCAGGGAGGTAGCTTTGTCCACCTTTAAATGGAAAAGAAAAGAAACTCTCTTACAGAAAAATGATCCTTTTAAGTATGCTTATGTAAGCATAGACATTTTTAAGAGGCATGGGGTGAAAAATGGATCTGACTATTAAAACTAAATAAATAATCTTGAGAAATAGAAAGACAGGTGATTAGTCTTGTTCATTCGACCACTGCTAATGCCAAACCAATGTTTTTAATATTAACAACATTGAAAAATGTGAAATAGAGCTTTGAAGCATTGATTCTAAACGTAGTTCCACATCATTAAGGTGCATACATCTCAGCCTGGAGCTCATTTATTCATTTCATTTTGGTTTTGTGGCCAACCACTGCTTCAAATTGAATATCTTGTACACGATTTATGGCTGCCAAGGCACGTTCAGGAAGAAATCTGCATGGAAAAAAGATGAAAAATTTTCAATTTAAAATCTTTAACACCAGAATTCTTTTTTGTTGTCAGTTAAAAGACACCCTGAGAATTATCTGGTTTGCATTTAATTTTCTTCTGTTCTTCCTTTATTCCTGTACATCTACCTCTCTCTTTTTTTGTGCATGTCTTTTAACAGTTCAAATATTACATAAATATAAAGAAACCGCTCTTCTTATCTTCTCATCTTATATTAGCAAACTTTTATATGACATCTTATGTGAGTAAAGACCTAAAACTGAAGATCTGGGCTTAAGGCTGTAACTGCCAATGAATCCTGATGCTGAGTTCACAGAGAGACACCATCAGAATCCACTCCATCTGTCTCTCCACCTTTCCTTGAGTTCTTACTGAATAACCATTCTGCCTTCTATAATAAGGTAGACTAAAGTACTTTAAAAACAACTACTTCCTTTAGGGAGCTTATTATTTAGCTAAGAGACTAAATAACAAGCTCAAATGGCTTCACTGATGAGTTCTACAAAATATTTAAGAAGGAAATAATACCCATTCCACACAAGTTATTCCAGAAAAGAGAAGAGGAGGGAATACTTTCCAGTTCAGTTTATGAGGTAAGTGTTATCCTGACACAAAAATCAGACAAAGACATTACAATGCAGGGTCGGTTTAATCTTCAAAACAAGTCAGTGCAATCCACCACATTAACAAACTGAAATGGAAAGATCATACGATCTTAATACATTCAGTAAAAGCATTTGACAAAAATCCATATCTACTCTTGATGAATACTCTCATCAAAGTAGTAATAGAAGTGAACTTCTTCAAGCTGCTAAAGGGCAAATGAAAAAAACTACAGCTGATATCATTCTTAATTGTGAAAGACTGACTACTTTCCTCTTAAGATCAGAAACAACACATTGGGTGTGTGCTTTCCCCAGTGCTCTCTGACATGGCACCGGAGGTTCTAGCCAGTGTGATAAGGCAAGAAATAAAAAACATATAGATGGGAAAAAAAGAAGTAAAAGTGTCTTTACTTGCAGACAATATGATCATCTATATAAAAATATCTGTTAGAATCTACCAAAAAGCTACTAGAATTGAGTTTAGCAAGGTTGCTAAATACAGATCATAGTGCAAAAATTGAATGTATGCTAACAACAGTGGGAATAGAAAATCATTTAAAATGCCATTTGCAATAGCACTGAAAACATGAAATACTTTGGGATGAACCTGACAAAAGGTGTATAAGACTTGTACACTGAGAGCTACAAAACACTGTGGAGACATATTGAAACAGATGAAAAAATAAAAAAGATACATTGTGTTCTTTGTGCTCTTGGATTTGGATACTCAATATTGTTAATATGTCCATTCTCCCCCAACTGATCCATAGATTCAATGCGGTCTTAATGAAAACCCCAGCAGGCTTCTTTATAGACCCTTTATTTTTAGCTTTTTTCACCATATTGCATTCCCTTTAGACTGTCTTTCCTTCAGTTAGAATAGTCTCTGGCAAAGACTGGGCGGAAATGGTGGATGTAGTAGAGAAAACGCATCATTCTCTTTTTATAGATTGGGTAAGGTAATAACAGAGGAAACCTAACTGTTCTCCCCAGGCATGGAGAGTTTCCATGGCAACTTTCACAACTGAAAGACTCTCCATAATGATAGCTCTATTGGTATTTTAGTATTTTAGGTGTTTTTTGCTGTACTTACCTCTCTAGTGTTAGGAAGATATTGAGATAGGATGGAACCAAAATCATTTTCTTATTGGTAAGTATTCCATCTATCAAACGTCTAGCAACTTCATGTGTCTCCAATACAGGCCATAGTCTGTGATTAAAAAAGAAAACTTTGGCCTTTTTTGTTATTTTTTATAATTAACAAAGGCAGGAAAATTAACGATTATCTTTTCACCAGTTAGGATTTAAAAGATTCCAGGATTCACTGCACAAAGGCCACCTGCCTCCTTTCCCCCATGCCACACTGATGTTTTGTTATCACAATCTTCTGCTTTCACATCCAGTAGGTGTGTTTCATGGCTCACTCAGTCAAAACATCAAAATGGTGGTGAGGAATTAGATAGTAGAGGAGAAGAGGAGCCAGGCAAGGAAGAGTAGTGGGTAGGATTGATCATAGGACAGAAAGGAAACATCTGACATCTTTCTTCAGGGCTTGTTAAATACAAGAAGAGAAATCTATAGCTAAGTACACTTGCTTTCTAGGGGAGGTATCCCACAAAGCTGGATTGTTTTGAGGGCATTTAGTACTTGAGATTCACTGCTGACTTGTCTATGCGGTAGTTTAATAAGAGCTCAAGATGTGCAGAGGGAGTATTACATTATAACTAGAGGTGTGACCTTGCTTATACTGAAGACTGTATTCATGGGTTCTTGAGAAGTATTCATAACCACAGGCTAGTATAGAATGCCCATTAGTGCAAGATGATGACAGGAAATTAAAACGTAAATGGACTGAAGTATTGCACCAAAGTTAAGATATTTAGGCATAGGTTGAATGGCCTAGAGAATAAAAAGGTTGTGCAGAGGAGTTAAGTAAGTAGTGACCGTTATAACTTCTTTCCCTGAGATACCATGTAATTTACTGCAGATTATGATGTGATTGAGGTTTCCATGGCATTGAGTGGCAAGCCAGCAGAGGGTAATACAAATCAATTGTTTTCTAAATTATTGGATGCTGCCTCTTCCCTCCCTGATTTCCCCCACCTGGTCTATCAACCCTGTCTCTGAGCCAAGCCTGACACGAGTATATGGACATGCTAGCCTTTGCTAAGGAAATTCAGAATCAGGGAGTCTGGGTGAAATGAATTCCAAGTCTTCAGCATTGCCTGAGTCAGCCCCTACCGATCACCCCCAGGAACCCACACACCTGCGGTCACGTTAGCCTTACTCTTCAAATCTATTTTGCCTTCCCCACCAGAAGACCTGGTACTCTGGGCTCACACTAAGCTTGAATGCTTACCAAGAGGATTTTTATTGGGCCCAATTTCTTTTTTGAGAAAACTGGGGGACTTCCTAGGTGGCACAGTGGTTAAGAATCCGCCTGCTAATGCAGAGGACACGGGTTCAATCCCTGGTCCAGGAAGATCCTACATGCCACGGAGCAACTAAGCCCGTGCGCTACAACTACTGAGCCTGAGCACCACAACTACTTAAGCCCGCCTACAGCCTGTGCTCTGCAACGAGAGAAGCCACTGCAATGAGAAGCCCGCACATGGCAACAAAGAGCAGCCCCCTCCCCCGCCCCCGCCTGCCACTCGCCACAACTAGAGAAAGCCGGCATGCAGCAACAAAGACCCAACGCAGCCAATAAATGAATAAATAAATAAATTTATTAAAAAGAAAAAAAAAGAAAAGAAAACTGAGCCCAGAGTTCCAATTATATCATAGCATTTACTTATATACAATATTATATACTTAGGTACCTATGTTCTCACACCGTTAAGGACTCAAGCGCCAGGGAGTGGCTACACTCCAGAGATGGTACAGCTAATGCAGAGCCGGTTGCTTCAAATGAGGCTGAGCTTAAAAGGGAATTTGTTAGCTCCTTTGAATGAGTATATTTAGGACTAATTCCCTTCCAATAATAAATTGGCTTCAGATTAGCAAGCTCCATATATGCTGTTAACCTGTAGCAAAATGGTTACTAGAATCGAGGCAAATCTGTGAAGCAGATGTATTAATTTCAGGGTCCTTATCCTCACCTTTCTGCTTTCCCCCTCTACTTTCAGGGTCAATTTCTCCTCTCTTATGGTCTCAAATCCTCTCTTACCAGAGACAAAGTACTTGCAGAAATTCACCGTGACTAAGGGGTTAGAGACTCAGCTTATTGCTGCTTGTGGGAACGTTTGCATTTTTAAGGCGCACAGGGTGGTAACTGATCAGATGCATGTGGTGATATTTACTGTGTCAGTGTTTTCCAAGCCTGTCTCCAGAATAACCTGGTTTGCTTGTAAACAGAGCAAAACAAAACAAAGTGCCCTATTCTTGGTGCTCGTTCCAGTCTACTGAATCAGAATCTCTAAGGAAGAGCTTAAGAATATTTATTTTTTATGTAAGCACAGGGGATGATTCTTAGAATCAGGCAAGTTTGGAGAATGTTGGGGTACTTTGTGCTAGCACTGTGGCCAGTGCTGTGGATGATGGATACGGGACATACACCTGTGCCTTTCCATACTCTATTTGAGGAAGCTGGACCCCAAACAGGAGAGGGGGATGTTAGGTGTCATTCATTTTGGAGGTGTGGTTTCCAGGAGAGGATGCTCTTGCAATCACCCCCTGAAGCACACCACTCCATCCTGCCCACCTCCATTCTCACTACGTCTTAGCACCTGCGTCTGTGTTGAATCTTCCACCTGGACATGAATAAACACCCATTGCCTGATTCATTGGCAGCTGATCACTCCTGCTAGTCCCTAATGCATTTTCCCCCTTTGTTCATCTAATTTCAAAGTAAAAACATAAAGGCAATACAATATTAGTAAGAAAAAATGTTTTTACCTTTCTTTTCTATTTTTCTCAGTTGACCCACCTAAATTTTTTTCATGTAGTTTTCATACCAATTCCTCATGCTATATTTCCATCCTAGCTTGTTTTGACCTCACCTTGTGCTTGGGTTTTTGGTGAACCCGGTATTCACAAAAACTGGGCAGAGACATGAGGTTTTGATACCAGTTTTTCCAAGGACTTCAAGTTCTGATGTCAGAGCTCTGTGGAAGCCAACAGCAGCAAATTTGCTGGAACTGTAAGAGAATTATCCATTGCAGTTAGCTCAGGGAAAGTGAATCACATTCCTCAGCTTTCTGTGAGAGGAAAATGTTGATTTGGTTTGCGAACAAGTAAAAGCCAAACCCCCAAATCTTCCACTTGGTCATCCATTTTCGTTTACATTTTCTTATCTGATTTCACTGAATTCTAAATGTACTGATTTCTTTATTACTTTTTTAAAATAAATTTATTTTTTGCTGTGGTGGGTCTTCATTGCTGTGTGAGGGCTTTCTCTAATTGCAGCAAGCAGGGGCTACCCTTTGTTGTGGCGCATGGGCTTCTAGTTGTGCTGGCTTCCCTTGTTGTGGAGCACGGGCTCTAGGTGCGTGGACTTCAGTAGTTGTGGTGTGCGGGCTCAGTAGTTGTGGCACACAAGCGTAGTTGCTCTGCAGCATGTGGGAT
The DNA here is from genome assembly GCF_030028045.1 of Hippopotamus amphibius kiboko. Classification (NCBI taxonomy): domain Eukaryota; kingdom Metazoa; phylum Chordata; class Mammalia; order Artiodactyla; family Hippopotamidae; genus Hippopotamus; species Hippopotamus amphibius. The sequence continues at coordinate 57,338,054 of NC_080188.1, forward strand.
CTTCCTGGATCAGGGATCAAACTTGTGTCCCTTGCATTGGCAGGTGGACTCTCAACCAGGGAAGTCTCCTGATTTCTTTATTAGCAGTGATAACAATAGAAAAAATCCTAGGGGCTTCCCTGGTGGCACAGTGGTTAAGAATCTGCCTGTCAATGCAGGGGACACAAGTTCAAGCCCTGGTCTGGGAAGATCCCACATGCCTTGGAGCAACTAAGCCCGTGCACCACAACTACTGAGCCTGCACTCTGGAGCCCATGAGCCACAACTACTGAGCCCATGAACCACAACTACTGAAGCTTGCGTGCCTAGAGCTCGTGCTCCACAACAAGAGAAGCCACTGCAATGAGAAGCCTGCACACTGCAAGGAAGAGTAACCCCGGCTCGCCGGAACTAGAGAAAGCCCGCACACAGCAACAAAGACCCAATGCAGCAAAAAAAAAAAAAAAAATAAATAAATAAATAAATAAATAAAAATGTTTAAGAAATAAAAAATAAAATTAAAAATGTTAAGCTTAAAAAAAAAAGAACAAATCTTAAAACTTTGATTGACTGGCTTACTGTTCACTTTTCCATTCTATATGTAAGGTTTTCCATTCAATATTTAAACTGTTTTCTAGTCAGTTTTTACTGCTGTTTTTATTTTGAAAAATAGGAATCAGGAAAAAGCATGTCCAGAAAAACTACGTAACTAATATCTAACTTCTGTGGGACTCTACACATTTCTCCTCTCTTTCCACAGTTTCTCTCTTGAAATGTGGAGTTCACTTTGGCTTCTTAATTTCATTGTGAAGATCTGGGGTAAAAAGTCTTCAGGTGGTGTGGGTGTATTAGTGTATGCAGCTTTCAACATATTACTTTGTTTTCTTCCTTTGATTTTCTGATCTTTAAAATGCTGGTAATAGCGACTTCCCTGGTGGTCCAGTGGGTAAGACTCCGTGTTTCCAATGCAGGGGGTTTGATCCCTAGTTGGGAAACTTAGCTCCCATGTGCCACACGGTGCGGCCAAAAAATAAAAAAATAAAATAAAATTCATTTGTTAAAAAAATGCTGGTAATAAAATATAGGGCTGTCTCAAGGATTAAATTAAATAGCATATGCATAATAATTTATTACCTATGAGGAGCTACGTAATGTTGATTGTATTTTTGACCCAGATGACAATAAGAGCAATAAAGGTAAAGGCTGGCTGCTTTCTTAAGGGAAAAAAAAGGAAAACTATTATTTCAGTGGGTTTCCACATTTCTGTACACTAAAACAATATTAAATGTTTAATCTGGGAAATTCTGATTTATGTTTTCAGATGTAGAGGCAGCCTGAAACAACCATATGTATGTGCAAGGACACCTTAACCTGCAGTGCAATTTAACTGCATCTGTGACTATGTTCGGTGTCAGAAATAATTTGGTCTGTGACCAAATTCAGCCTTGAACATGGATGTGTAGGTAAATAATAAACCAACTAACTACCCCCCGCCCCATCCTCACCCACTGATAGGCATGTACTGGCTGTTAGGAAAAGAACTGGCCAAAATGTTAACAAGTTAAATTTTTCTATGAGGTTGATATAAGGCTGGAATAAGGAAATGAGATGCCATTGAAGGAGTGTACAAAGAAAAGACATTTTGCAAATAGCGTGTCCTTAAGGCCTTCCCATCTTCGTCTCTTTATGTCCTTGGTAGAGCATGGAATGTGCTATCTGCATCTTTTAATACTGTGAAGGCTTTCTCTCAATCTCTCTCTCTCTCTCTCTCACACACACACACACACACACACACACACACACACACACACACACACAATCTTTCACGGCACAAGCACACTGGAAAATGTTTTGATCCAGGACCCACTCTATGTAGCCTAGCTTGGGCACGCAGGCCATGGCATAGATTTGTGTTCGTTTGCACTTCTGCATGTTTTCCTTCTTAGCCTGTGAGTTCCCTGTTTCTTTCACTAGCATCTACTCCTTCCAAGATACAATGGAAACATGCTCGGTGTCACTGTTTTTCTTTATTGCTCTACGGAGGGGTTTTCAAAAATCTAAAAATATTTTAAATGATTACAGCCAGTTTCATTGTTTTAGGAGAAGTCATTTTTAAGAGTTTATTCTGAACTATTACATACATTCTGTAAATCCAAATTACCCTGCTATGAGGACTGGAATCTGAGGTCTAACGAACCCTTAACAGTATAAAAATATATAACACTGCTACAAAGTAATACTTACCAATACGGAATAAGATAAGGAATCACTCCGTGGCCGCATACCGAAGCCACTGTGACAATGTGGCCATGGTTTCTCCTTATCATCGATGGAAGAAGTGCTTTTGTGATCTTCAGGATCATTGCAGAAAGAGAAGAAACAATGACACAGGTGTTAGGTTTCCAAATTAGGTAGTTTTATGTTCAAGACAAAATGTCATTTGAGACAACTTGTGTGATGAAGTGAAATATGTGCCCAGATTCCATGATTACTTCTATGCAGATGATAGAAATGGAAAAAGATTCAAGTGACTGGTCTGAGCTGCCACTGAGTGCTGTGCACTGCATATCACAGGCCAAGAACTCATCTTAATATCCCTTTTCTTCCCTTCAGAGGGAATCAAAAATCTCTTTCATGGATCTATCATCTAAACAATATTATTAAGGGAAAAATTCAGAGTTTTCAGAACCGAAAAACTTCTCTATGGTAATCTGGTATAGTGTGATTTTTCTGGTTTGGGGCTCTATCTTTTTAATGAGAAGAGGTAAAAGCTCGCGTACCTATACTGAGTAGAAGAGGCAGAGTCCTGTACCGACCCATGGCCCTTATGCATCATGATTAGATTTAGTATCTCCCTGTTGGTAATGTTGTTCATTATATGTTGATGTCACAGGAAACAAAAAGTCTTTCTTTACCTCCAAAAAGCTTTACTATTTTGTGAGAAACATCAATAATTTTTTTTTTTTTTGGCTGCATCACCTGGCTTGCAGGCTCTTAGTTCCCTGACCAGGGATTGAACCCAAACCCTTAGCAGTGAACGCACTGAGTCCTAACCACTGGACCACCAGGAAATAACCTCAATAATATTTTATGAGAATTTTATAAACCCACCCTGTGGACCCTATGCAAATTCATAGAGATAGAACTGCCAAACCAAGCCAACCTCAAATTCCTGACCCACAGAAACTGTGAGAGGAAAATGAACATTCATTCTTGCTTTAATCCACTAAGTTTTGATATAATTTGTTATGCAGCTATAGACAATGAATATATGCGGTCTCTATGTAGTTCAGTGGGTGTAATAATTAATTCTCATTAGCATGTGTGAGGGGCTTGGGAAAATGGGGGAACACATCTCTTTTTTTTTTCTCTCTTCCAGAATCCAGATCTGTCCAGGTTCTACACTAAAATTGGGGCACTTGAAGATTAATTCATATAAATGCTCTCTGTAAAGGGGTATTTCAGTCTCTCACAAAACCAACCAATTATAAGAGGTCTGTAGAGCTATATCTCTAAGCTCTAGTCTGATCTAGAGCTTGTCTCAGAGTCCCATTCAGAAGAGTCCCCAAGCCCTATATACACCCAAGTAGTGAGTTCTCTCGTCCTTTCTGTTCTAAAATTCCCTGACATGAGGTCACAGGTGAATGTATACGGTATGTATTTTCTCTAAAGCACTGAAAAGATGTATACTGACAATTCTTAGCAAAGCTCCACAAATATTTTTTGAATGCTTGGTACATGCCAGGCTTTGTGTTAGGGACTGTTGGATAAGACAGACTAACTAGCCTGCATTCTAGTGAGTTGTGTCCTTTTGAACTCTGTGGCCTTCTGGCAGAGACACAAACATCTGATGATTGTTGTTTTAAGGCAAAGATATGCAGTTTCCCATCCAGAAGGATGTGAACTTAATTATGAACTTCATGTACCTTAAGAGGAGTTATCAGACATACACAAACTAGGAATGTTTCTGACCCACACTCACCCAAAAATGTCCTAGGATGTTGACCTCAAAAGTTTTGGTAATGTCTTCATCCTTTGTACTAAGAAGGTCAGCTGGATATACTGCCCCAGCATTATTCACCAAGATGGTTACATCACCCACTTCTTTCTTTACCTGTTGAAACAGAAAGAACACAATCATTGGGTGTATTGTAGAAACTCAAAGTTTGGGGCTATCACCCAGGCATTATGTTCTTTATTCTATTGGATGAGATCTCTCAGACTTCAGGCAGGAAAGAGCTTTAGCCCAAAGAGTGGTTGCAAAGGGGACACTGTCATAAAGCTGGGATAAATTCAGTACCCAGTACATCACAGATTTTTTTTTTTGAAATTTACCAATAAACTGAAATTAATATTTGTGTTGATTAACTGATACATCAGTTCTAACCAAATATTTAAAAAGTGCTCATTGAGTAATCCTGGTTTCACTACCTGCTAGCTACATGACCTTGGTCTGACATATCCAGCTCTTACCACACATTTTTAAAGTTCTAATTGAGTAATCCTGGCTCTGCCACCCACTAGCTACATGACCTTGGTCTGGCTTAACCTCTTTGAATCTCAGTTTGCTTATCTGTCAAATGAGGTTAATAGGGTTGTTGTAGGGATAAAAGGGTGCAACTCTTTATCACAGTGCTTGGTCCATTTTTTTTTATGTTTACTCTTAAAAGTTGTTATAATAATTATTAATATTACATTTTCTATAGAAGATTAGATTGGCACCAACATAAATAAAATCTCAAAGAGGAAATAAAGGAAAAAAATAAAGGAATTACTGCAAAAATAATAGGACTAAAACGAAACTAGAAAGTTATCCTTTTCCCTGGTGATAAGTCTTTTCTCTGTCTCCCTGTCTCTCTGTCTCTCTGCTCAAACTTCTAATCAGAATGAAATCAATTAATAATGTGAAACCATAATAATAGGCAGAGTTGAGTGGATTATATGGAAGGAAAATGTGTATGTCCTTCCTTGTTCACACAATTACTCAGCAGAGGCTAAAAAAAATCTAGTTTAAATTAGGCAATCATAAAGAACCTTTTCATATTCCATGTAAGGGGACACAAAATTATGGGAAGAAATTTGTATCCTGAAGTCTCACCTGGTTTACAGAGTTATAAATCTCTTCTCTGTTACTGCAGTCTACCACAAACACATGTGTAGTGGCCCCTAGTTTTCTGCATTCAGTTGCCGTTTCCTCAACACCATGCTGTAATTGGAAAAAACAAATTCCAAAAGACATAGGTTAGTGAGGGGACAAGAGTGAGGGAGAAAGCATTGGAGAAGAACTTTTTTTTCAGATTAAAATTCATGTCCAGAATATCTTCCCTGTTGGTAAGCAGATTTCATGAGAGGCACTGGCTTGTGTAATTTGCAGAGATTATGCCTGGTTTTGCTGCCAGGGAAGGCTCATTATTAGTCTCACATGCTTTCACTTGTTTTGCTACATTCTCACAGTTTAAAGAACATGCTTGACAAATGTTGCTCTTTGTGGTGCAGTGAAAGGAGCTGTTTGAGTATGGAGAAGAAGAGAAAACTCAACAATATATTTAACTTATATTTGTTGAGCACCAGCTATGTAGTAAGCAGTAAAGCACCAAGCAGCAATTCTAAACTAGCAGTAAGTTTAAACTCTATACCTCTGCCCATCATACTTTTCTTAATGATTCTGATTTAAACCCTGTAGGAGGGAAGGAGAAAGAAGGATCCTTATCTGAGAAAACCTTCATGGGGGAGGAAATGCTGCTACTCTCAGGGACATATTATTATATTCTTGGAGTGTTCTGGAGTGAAAATGAGCAAAGGCCACTGGACAGATTCTCATCTATGTAACTACGTTGTACATAACTCCAGGACATAGAGACAGAGTAACTTATTTCAGCCTAAATTCAAAGACCTCTTTCCTAAAATAAAATTGTTCAGATGCTTCTTGGCCTGCATTTCTGGAAAATTAGAATGCTTTTCAAGTTTTGACATCTGTTGACTTTCGTAAAGAAGATTATAAAGTTTTCAAAATTATACTTTTTCCTTTCACAATTTGCAAACTCTTCTTTGTGACGAAGAGTCAAGGATGCCTGAAAAGCCCTTTTGGCATGTTGGGATGTAAGCAGCGTGGCTGTTGTTCGGGGCTGTCCCTGAATGAGTGGTGGGCGGTTTTCCTTCGCCAGTAGAGATTAGGGCACTCAGTCAGAGTCATTGTCCCCTGTAGCCTTTTGGAGAGTTGCAGAGGAGTAAAGAAGAACTGTAGCATCTTTCACGGTTTAGGTTTCAGCGGGGAGCTTGCTCATTGCCAGATTACAAGATGACACTGTTTTGTCTCTAGATTCAAGGTCAATAGGGAGCTGTTAGTAACCAGAGCTTTCATCAGATGCTGAGCTCAAGCCTTGCAAAATGTAATGCTTTATCTTAAACCCCAGTGTGTGTTTGCTCCACTTATCACAGTATTGCTAAAGCAGCAGTTCAGATTGAATGTGAGCAAACTGTTAACATGACTTGTGTAAGGCAAAAGGAGCCAGCACACCAAGAAGACAGCTAATAGGTAAAGGAGATCTGAGTTACAGCCTTAAAGTGAGCCATTTAATAACCTTTAAGAACCTTAAATATTTAACCATAAGATTCAAGGATTCAAAGAGACCCTGTGAGGTTAGGTGACCCATCCTTCAGGCAGATTCTTGAATAAGCCATTTTTCTTTATCACCGGAATTAAAAAATATATGTAGTAAATATCAGGCCTCTCCCCAAAAATACACATCTGGAGGGATCCAAAGTTTAGATTTCATCAAGCCTTTCTCATGGATGTATATTTATTTATTTATTTAAATAAGTACCTGAGAACAGCAGGCCATCATTTTCGCAATTTGTAAATTCTTGTCCTTTTCTAGAAAGTGTATTGAGATCTCTTCAAGAACCAATCCGATGCCCTATGACTTTCATGTGTATCAATTTATCTATGCTATAAATGCCCATGTCTGTTATATTAAAATGTGTCAACTTTTTCTTGTATAGTATTCTTTACTGTCTAGAAAGAACTAGTTTTCTAAATTCGAAAGACATTTTTGAAGGCCTCAAGAAAACAGGTGCTAACTAGACATGACAGTAAGGAACATAAGAGAGTAGTAACGTAATGGCAACTAAAATCTCACTGTGATTTGTGGAAACCTGATTCTCCAAAAAAACCCCAAAAAACAAAAAATAAAAAGCTAGACAATTATTTTTTTCAATTTTGAAATTCTGTAAACATTTTTCTGTATTTTCATGCCCTTATCAGAATTCAAAAGTTCAGGGAAAATGATACAAGATTTCAGTTACTTCAGTTTTATTTTGAGTAGTCAATTTAGTGTTTACAAATATCAGTATGAGAAAAATACGAACACCCAAGGAAAAGCCTGACTCTCTGCGTGGAGGTTTATTTAACACACCTATATTTATTATGGCCAGGCATTGTTCTAAGCACTTAAAATATTAATTTGTTCAGTCCTTTTTTCTGTAAAGAGCCATATAGTAAATATTTTAGGGTTGTGTGCATGTGAGAGGAGGAGGAGAAGAAGTCACACGTTTTTCTTTGTGTTTTATTTGGTTTTTGCCTCGACAGCCCTTTAAAAAATACATTCTTAGCTCAACAGGCTGCTCTGGGGCCAGGTGTGGTCCATTGGCTGTAGTTTGCTAACCCTTGTTCTTGCCCATCCTGTGAAGTATTATCCCTGTTGCAGATAAGGAAACTGAGGCTGAGAGAAATAGTCTGCTCAATATAAACAGTTTGGAAGTAGCCTGGCTCCTGAGTCTATGTTATTGAACCTGCATATCATGGCATAAAAATCACTGCTAAGGTCTCAGTTATGTTCCCTTCATAAAACCATCCAGATGCATATGTAGAGTAAGGCTCCAGGGAAGTTAGTTACCAAACTTCAAAAAATACAAAGATAAGCAAATGCTAAGTCGAATAATTTGTTAAACATCTGTCTCACTTATAAATTTAAAAGGTGGGCAAATGAATCCGGTACCTTATTAATATCCCACAGAACCAATGAGCTCTTCTGTTTTGCAAATTCATAGGCAGTCTGCCTGCCTATTCCATGCCCAGCTCCTGTAATGAGAACAATCTCCCCAGCCACAGATTTTCTCCTCCGTGGAATGAAAACCTTCACCAAGGATTCCAAGTAGGAGTAGATGATGATGGTCAGAAGCAGGAGGAGATCCAAGATAAGATTCATGGCTCTGCTCTGTACTCTTCTCCTCTGGTTCAGTCTCTGTCTATTCCCAGCAAAGAGCCACCCTCTTCCTAGAGCTCAGGGAAGAGCTGTGTTTCGGGTGTTGATGGTACTGGCAGAGGTAAGCCAGATTTGCAGGCAGGCTTTGTCCACGTGTCTAATTGGCCAGACACATCTTAAGCTTTTGAAGTGGGGCCAATTGCCAGTAAAAACTTGACACAGGGACAAGGGAACTCAGAGAAAATGCCCTCTGGACTTTCTGAGAAGGTGTCCTGTACTGTTTCACCATGGTAACTGACAAAAAGATGCACAACATAAAAACTGGGAATTATGGGACTTCTCTCGTGGTGCAGTGATTAAGAATCTGCCTGCCAAGGCAGGGGACACGGGTTCAATCTCTGGTCTGGGAAGATCCCACATGCCACTGAGCAACTAACCCCATGCATCACAACTACTGAAGCCCACGCACCTAGAGCCTGTACTCCTCAACAAGAGAAGCCACTGCAATGAGAAGCCTGTGCACCACCATGAAGAGTAGCCTCCACTTGCTGCAACTAGAGAAAGCCCACACTCAGCAACAAAGACCCAAACACAGCCAAAAAAACCAAAAAATTGAGAATTATGTTTTTATTTGGTGACCTCACTGAGGACTATATCCTGATGTTACAGCCTCTCAGATAGTGCTGCTCCAAAGAGGTAAAGGAGGAGCTGATAGGGATAGAGTAGGATAATCAAATAGCTAGTTTAGGGAATTCCATGGTGGTCCAGTGGTTAGGACTCTGCGCTTTCACAGCCGAGGGCACAGGTTCAATCCCTGGTCAGGGAACTAAGATCCTGAATGCCACATGGTGCAGCCAAAAAAAAAGTTAATTTAGAAATCCCACTAAGGAATTGTAGATAGAGAGGGAACTTTAGGGGGCTTTGGGAAACTACAGTAAATTAATGATATCACAACTGACACTGCAGAAATACAAAGGGTTATGAGACTACTATAAACAACTATATGTCAATAAAATGGACAACCTCGAAGAAATGGACAAGTTCTTGGAAAGGTACAATTTTCCAAGACTGAATCAGGAAGAATTAGAAAATATAAACAGACCTATCACAAGTAATAAAATTGAAACTGTAATAAAAAATCTTCCAACAAACAAAAGCCCAGGACCAGATGGCTTCACAGGTGAATTTTATCAAACATTTAGAGAAGAGCTAACACCTATTCTTCTCAAACTCTTCCAAAAAATTGCAGAGGGAGGAACACTCCCAAATTTGTTCTACGAGGACACCATTGCCCTGATACCAAAACCAGGCAAAGATATCATAAAAAAGGAAAATTACAGGCCAATACCACTGATGAACATAGATGCAAAAATCCTCAGCAAAATACTAGCAAACAGAATCCAACAACACTTTAAAAGGATCATACACCATGATCAAGTAGGGTTTATCCCTGGAATGCAAGGATTCTTCAATATACACAAATCAATCAATGTGATACACCATATTAACAAACTGAAGGATAAAAACCACATGATCATCTCAATAGATGCAGAAAAAGCTTTTGACAAAATTCAACACCCATTTATGATAAAAACTCTCCAGAAAATGGGCATAGAGGGAACCTACCTCAACATAATAAAGGCCATATATGACAAGTCCACAGCAAACATTATTCTCAATGGTGAAGAACTGAAAGCATTTCCACTAAGGTCAGGAGCAAGACAAGGATGTCCACTCTCACCACTCTTATTCAACATAGTTTTGGAAGTCCTAGCCATGGCAATCAGAGAAGAAAAAGAAATAAAAGGAATACGAATTGGAAAAGAAGAAGTAAAACTGTCACTGTTTGCAGATGATATGATATTATACCTAGAAAATCCTAAAGATGCCACCAGAAAACTATGAGAACTAATCAATGAATTTGGAAAACTTGCAGGATACAAAATTAAAGCACAGAAATCTCTTGCATTCCTATATACTAACAATGAAAAATCAGAAAGAGTAATTAAGGAAACAATCCCCTTTACCATCACAATAAAAAGAATAAAATACCTGGGCATAAAGCTACCTAAGGATACAAAAGACTTGTATTTGGAAAATTATAAAACACTGGTGAAAGAAATCAAAGATGACATGAACGGATGGAGAAATATACCATGTTCTTTGATTGGAAGAATCAATATTGTGAAAATGACCATACTACCCAAAGTAATCTATAGATTTAACACATCCCTATCAAATTACCAATGGGATTCTTCACAGAATTAGAACAAAAAATTTTATAATTTGTATCAAAACACAAAAGACCCCAAATAGCCAAAGCAATCTTGAAAAAGAAAAACGGAGCCAGAGAAATCAGGCTCCCCGATTTCAGACTATACTACAAAGCTACAGTAATCAAGACAGTATGGTACTGGCACAAAAACAGAAATATAGATCAATGGTACAGGACAGAAAGCCCAGAGATAAACCCACACACATATGGTCACCTAATGTATGACAAAGGAGGCAAGAACATACAGTGGAGAAAAGACAGTCTCTTCAATAAGTGGTGCTGGGAAAACGGGACAGCTACATGTAAGAGAATGAAACTAGAACACTACCTAACACCATACACAAAAATAAACTCAAAACGGACTAAAGACCTAAATGTAAGACCAGACACTATAAAACTCTTAGAGGAAAATATAGGCAGAACATTCTATGATATAAATTATAGCAAGATCCTTCTTGACTCACCTCCCAGAATAACAGAAATAAAAACAAAAATAAACAAATGGGACCTAATGAAATTTCAAAGCTTTTTTTGCACAGCAAAGGAAACCATAAACAAGACAAAAAGACAACCCTCAGAATGGGAGAAAATATTTGTAAATGAAGCAATTGACAAAGGATTAATCTCCAAAATATATAAATAGCTCATGCAGCTCAATATCAAAAAAACAAACAACCCAATCCAAAAATGGGCAGAAGATCTAAATAGACATTTCTCCAAAGAAGACATGCAGATGGCCAACAGACACATGAAAAGATGCTCAACATCACTAATCATTAGAGAAATGCAAATCAAAACCACAATGAGGTATCACCTCACACCAGTCAGAATGGCCATCATCAACAAATTTATAAACAATAAATGCTGGAGAGGGTGTGGAGAAAAGGGAACCCTCCTGCACTGTTGGTGGGAATGTAAATTCATATAGTCACTGTGGAAAACAGTATGGAGGTTCCTTAAAAAACTAAAAATAGAACTACCATATGACACAGCAATCCCACTACTGGGCTTATACCCAGAGGAAATCGTAATTCAAAAAGATACATGTACCACAACGTTCATTGCAGCATTATTTACAATAGCCAGGACATGGAAGCAACCTAAATATCCATCGACAGATGAATGGATAAAGAAGATGTGGCATATATATATACAATGGGATATTATTCAGCCATAAAAAGGAATGAAATTGAGCTATTCGTAGTGAGGTGGATGGACCTAGAGTCTGTCATACAGAGTGAAGTAAATCAGAAAGAGAAAAATAAATACCGTATGCTAACACATATATATAGAATCTAGAAAAATGGTGCTGATTAACCCTGTGGCAGGGTAGGAATTGAGATGCAGACGTAGAGAATGGACTTGAGGACACCAGCGGGGAGGGGAAGTTGAGATGTAGTGAGAGAGTAGCATTGACATATACACACTAGCAAATATAAAATAGATGGCTAGTGGGAAGCTACTACAGAATACAGGGAGATCAGCTTGATGCTTTGTGAAGACCTAAAGGGATGGGATAGGGAGGTTGGAAGGGAGGCTCAAGAGGGAGGGGATATGGGGATATATGTATACATGTGGCTGATTCATTTTGTTGTACAGCAGAAACTGACACAATGCTGTAAAGTAATTATACGCCAATAAAGATTTAAAAAAAAAGAAAAAAAAGGAGAGAAAAAAAAAAGAAAGCAATGGGAAAATCTTGAAACATTGTGAGCTTGCTTGACTTGTGAAACAGAGCAAGTCACTTAGTAGCAAAGCCTGTCCAAGTCCCCTAGCAGCAAAGCCAAGACAGGCTTGCTTAACAAAACCAAACCAAACTTGCTTAGCAGCAAAACCATGCAATGGAGGCATGAGTCATACCTCAAGACAATAAAATATTAGCAGAAAAAAAAGGCCTACACACTGCCCAGTGAATGTCAACAAGTTAATGACCCCTAGGACATGCTCTCCGCACACACAAAAAGCAGTAATTTGGGAAAGGTGACATTTCAAAATGAAAGACCATCATTATACTGAGACCTGCAATAATTTTTCCATAGCACCATGACAATCCCGGATGGGCCACATAGGGCCAAAAACCCGTCCACCTGACATGTAGGAGGAGTTAATATTGGAAGACTTGAAGAATGAGGTAGGAGATGGTCTCCCCCCGCTGCTGCCCTTTTCCTTTGATTACAAAAATGTAATCCACTAACACTCACTTGCCTGCCCGCTTGTAAGCCTCACAAGCAGCCTATTCTAATAAATCACTTCTTATCTACCACTTTTCTTCTTGTTCAGTTCTTTCTATTCTGAGACAAAAAGAGCCAGAGCCAGAGCCCGACCCCCACGCTGAAATGCATTTCTGTGGTTTGAGAGCCAGGATATATATGCATTTTTGCTGGGAAAAAAATGTAGCTGAACATCATAGTTTATTGCTAATCACAAAACACAGACATCTCAAGTTAATAATTTTAGTGCCTTTCTATGTATGGGAAGATGTAAGAGTCTGGGCTCCTTGACAGTATTCCTTGGATATGCATCTTAACTATTTTGGGCCAGTATCCTGTCTTTCTCTATCCTGAATTCCCCTCAAGGTGCATGATTGGGGCAGCTGCAGTGGCTGATGGCTTGATGGAGAGCAACATTCATTGTTTATGAAATGGTAGGCAACAATTCTTTGTCCATAACCATGAAGTTTTACCTCTGGAAATAATCCTAAAGATACCATATCAGCTAATGGTCTCTTGGTATCTCTCTGTGAAATGTTTTTTGTTTTGTTTTTTAGTGAAGGAAAAGGAGAAAGAAGAGATATTATCTTAAGGAAACTTAAAGCGTGGACTAACCAAGCTTAGTTTGATTCATTTATTCATAAACGCTCAGCATCAACTTCAATTTGCTAATCATTTTATGTAAGATGCCCATCTCCCTGAAAACCTCTTGTGTTTGGGGGAGATTGTAGGTTCCATCAGTTCCCTTTGTGATAATATGGAAAAGAGCATTAGACCAGGAGCCAGAAGTCTTCACTTACAAGGGGTGTGACTTCCATACCTCAAAAGTGCAAACAACTTAAGTGTTCATCAATGGTTAAATGGGTAAACAAAATGTGATATATATATATATATATATATATGTATACATACATAAGGGAACAAAATTTGCCACCCCAAAATGTGTCTCCTTGGCATGAAGATTAATTTAGGCTGATTTTTTAAAAAACTCTTTATTGGAATATAATTGCTTTACACTCTTGTACCAGCTTTTGAGGTACACCAAAGTGAATCAGCTGTATTTATACACATATCCCCATATCCCCTCTCTCCCGCGACTCCCTCCCCTCCTCCTTGTCCTGGCCCTCTAAGGCATCTCCCATCATAAAGTTGATCTCCTTTTGTTATACAGTAACTTCCCACTAGCTATCTTAGGCTGATTATTTTTAAGAAACAGAAGACTGGGGAAGTCATTCTTTCTACCTCCCCACAAGCTGCCTGAAGGATTTAGATAAAGGGCCTCTTCCCAGAAGATATGCTAAATACATACAATGGAATATTACTCAGCCATAAAAACTAATGAAATGTTGCTATTTGCAGCAACGTGGGTGGACCTAGATGATATCATACCAAGTGAATTAAGTCGAATAGAGAAAGGCAAGTATTATAGGATATCACTTATATGTGGAATCTAAAAAATAATACAAATGAATTTAGTTGCAAAACAGAAACAGACTCACAGATATAGAAAACAAACTTATGGTTACCAAAGGAAAAAGCACAGGGAGGGATAAATGAGGAGTATGAGATGAATAGTGCACACTACTATATATGAAATAGATAAACAATAAAGATTTACAGTATAGCACAGGAACTACATTCAATATCTTGTAATAACTTAGAAAATAATCTGAAAAAATATGTATAACTGGATCTCTTTGTTGTATACCTGAAACTAACACAATATCGTAAAACAACTATACTGTAGTTTAAAAACAGCTATGGAGATGGATGGTGGTGATGGTTCCACGACAACATGAATATACTCAATGCCATTAAACTATACTTTTAAAAAGGGTTCAGGGATTCCTTGGGGGTCCAATGGTTAAGACTCTGCACTTCCAATGCAGGGGGCACAGTTTCGATCCCTGATCAGGGACCTGAGATCCCACATGCCACACAGCCAAAAGATTTAAAACAAATAAACAAACAAACAAATAATAAATAAAGATGGTTCATATAGTAAACATTATGTATATTTTACCACACACACGCAAATGTGGCATGACTTCAAGCAATTCTTTTTATTTTTTCTATGTCTCACTTTTCTTATCTGGAGAATAATGATAAAAATAAATGCTTCTGGGTAAAATGATTTTACCCAACACAGACCTTCACCAACACACCACAAGCTCAACCTTCCTCACGTACCCACACACAAAGGGGTTATGAGGCTCAAATGAGAGAGCGTGTCTATGAAGTAGATTTGCAAGTAGTAAATGGTTATATAAACCAAATAATAATAGTAATCATTTAAATTTATTAAGCACTTGCCATATGCCATAGACTGATTTAAGGGCTTTATATAACAACGTATTTAATCCTCACAGGAAATATTTGAGGTAGGTACTACTAGAATGAGCATTGTATAGATGAAGAAACTGATGGAAAGAAAAGTGAAGTAACTTGCTGAGGTCACATGGCCAGTAAGAGGTTGAGTTAGGATTCAAGTCAGAGCCCCAACTTTTAATTTAGGCCAACTAAGTTAAAACCAACCAGCAAAATGGTTCTCAACCAAGGATGCTTTTGCTCCAAAGGAGGCAATTTGCCATGACTGGAGACATTATTGATGGTCACACCTCAGGCATGCTAGTGGCATCTAGTGGGTAAAGGCCAGGAATGCTGCTGAACATCTTACAATCCATAGGCAGCCCTGTGCATTGAAGGAAAGAATTCTCCAGCCCCAAATGTCAGTAGTACCAAGGTTGAGGCATCCTGACCTAGGCTATAGCATATTGCATTGGAGAGAGTATAATTGGCTCTTTAAATTTTAACCCTGAGTGTATTTATAAAAAAGAGTACTTGACTATATTAGTCTGCGTGCAGGTTTGCAGTGATGTTTACATGCAGTCATTTAAATGTTTAAATATTAACATAGGTGATTTAGATCACACCTCATGCCGGCTGCAACATCAGGAATCTGTTTTCAGGTTGAATGTCTGTAAGTTTCATATTTTGTTTGCTCAGAGTGGGCCAGACCAGAGGACTCACATCATGCAAATTCATATACTACTGATATACTTCTAAAAGGCAATTAAAATTTTATAGCAGGATCTAGATTCTTTTACCCTCTGGGATATTTGTATTATCCAAGAATTAAGAAACTTTGAGGAAGTGAAAATCACTTTGTTAATGTTACTTAGTTCACATTATGCTCAAATAGTTTAAATGCTGAGAAATTTCATTCAGTCTGAGATCACTTGGAAAACCACCTTTTATTTATTTTTTATTATCTTGGGGTCAAAATGTTCACATTTCTCAAATACAGGTTCTACTTTCTCAATAAATGCTAGAAACATAGACTCTACCTCCTTGCTTTTTTTTTTTTAAGTTTTGGAGACTTTTGTTTGCATGTCTTTAAGACATCATTGGTTTCATTTCAACAATTTTTTTAATTAATTAATTTATTTTATTGGCTGTGTTGGGTCTTTGTTGCTGTGCACGGGCTTTCTTTTTAGTTGTGGTGAGTGAAGGCTACTCTTCATTGTGGTGTGCGGGCTCCTCATTGCTGTGGCTTCTCTTGTTGCAGAGCACAGGCTCTAGGTGTGTGGGCTTCAGTAGTTGCAGCACATGGGCTCAATAGTTGTGGCTCACGGGCTCTAAAGCTCAGGCTCAATAGTTGTGGCGCACGGGCTTAGTTGCTCCGCGGCATGTGGGATCTTCCTGGAGCACGGATTGAACCCGTGTCCCCTGCATTGGCAGGCAGATTCTAAACCACTGTGCCACCTAGGAAGCCCTCAACAAATTTTTGTTTACTAGTAAAAATGTTTAGTTTACTCTGATCATATTTTACACCCGTTTTTCCCTACTGATCTGAATGAAGGCACATTGAGTTTATCATTAATTTGCCTTCCCATTACATTTTAGGATAAGTTGCTTTTGGAAAATTCTTCTTGAGTAAACTAACACCATCTATAACATTTAGATTCTTATTAAACTAAAATACTTTTTGAATTTTGTCTGCTTTTGTTCTTTTCCCTTTTGAATTAATATCCCTCTTGAGAGGCACCCCTCTGACTGCCAATTTTAGAAATGTAATGATTTTTACACAGGTAATAATAACCAGAAAGGGAAAAAGATGGAACAGCATAACTAGCAGATTTATAATTTGAAACACAGATAATAAAGTTAATATTAATCATAGCATTTACATAGCAAAAGAAAGAGAAGGAAAAGGAGAATGTGGAGAAAACACTGGTAGGGTATCATTCGAGTTGGATTTTACTTTCTGAGCAAAGCCATTCCATGAATGTCACTTGCACACTGTAGAGCTCAGAAGAGTTGATATAATATTGTAATTGATGATGGGTAGGCGGTATAGCATGGTGTAAAAAAGTTCAACACTAAGCCATTATTTCTTTGGAGGCCATAAAATGATAAAGTTAAGGGATCTGTGCATGTTATTTTTTTTTAAAGAACTTTTATTGAGATACAGTTAACATACAATAAACTGCATATATTTAGAGTGTACAATTTGGTATCCCAATCTCCCAATTCAACCCCCCCAACCCTCCCCGCTTTCCCCGCTTGGTGTCCATATGTTTGTTCTCTACATCTGTGTCTCTATTTCTGCCTTGGAAACTGGTTAATTTGTATCATTTTTCTATATTTCGCATATATGTGTTAATATACGATATTTGTTTTTCTCTTTCTGACTCACTTCACTCTGTATGACAGTCTCTAGGTCCATCCATGTCTCTACAAATGTCCCAGTTTCATTGCTTTTTACTGTTGAGTAATATTCCATTGTATGTATGTACCACATCTTTTTTATCCATTCATCTGTTGATGGGCATTTAGGTTGCTTGCACGTCCTGGCTATTGTAAATAGTTGTGCACATTATTTTAATCCACAGTTTGTTTAGTCTGACTATAATAATCTGCCAAGTAGAAGTTTAAGAACATAATGTCTTCAAACAAATACTTTTTCCCCCTTTCTGGAGGGGTTCATTAGTTCATCATCAAGGATTCTGTGTACTGCCAAATTGATAAAGCAGTCTTAGGCAGTCTTAAAGGTCATATAAACTTTACCTTGAGGCTCCCAAACTTAGTATATATCCAACCAACCAAACCCCCAATTCACACCTCATACATATTTTTGGTTTATAAAACCCTTCGCTTCATCTCCACACATCAATCCTGCTTCTTTCCTTGCAGTAGCAAAGAAAGCATCCTGATCTCTATAATTTGCTTCTCAAGCATTCTTTCCTTGTTCCTCTCATTATTCTTCTTTCCCTATTAATTCCACTCTTCTGCCTACAGGACCTGTCTCTTTTGCTTTCGATTATTCTTTGACCTCTTCTGTCATGAAAATATTCAGTGAACTCCTCACTCACCCCATCCTAGTTTGCCATCCTGTATTTCATATCTTACTGTCAGGTTAATTATAGTGATTGCCTTGTAGTCTGGCTCCCCATTTCCTTGGGAATACAAAAATCTCTTGCCCTTTTACTGTACCACCTGGTACTAAGTGCTGAGACAGTCCGGAATATAAGGAGCTAAGTGAGCTCACAGGAAGGGCAAATCATCCAGTACTGAAGATGCAGGTGGAAGGTGAGCCATAAAAGGGACCTAAGGGTGAGAAGGCGTTAGCTGGATGATGAAGGGGATGCTAATGTTCCAGATATAGGAAACCAGGTGCACGGGCACCAGGAGGTGAGAGATCATGGTGCATTCAAGGGACTGGAAGTTGTCTTGGAGCACAGAGTGTGGGATAGAGAGAAATAGAGACACAGCAAAGGCTTAATCTCTCAGAATCTTAGCAACAGCGAGGGCTAGTCAAAGGTTGTGAGCAGGAGACTGCTATCATCAGATTCAGAAATGCTGCAAGCTGGCGAATGCACTGGAAGAAGGACAAGAATAGATGGAGGGAGACCAGTTGGGAGGCTTTTCAATAATCCAGGCCAGAAATGATGGCAGTCTGAATGAGAGTGATGGCAAAGGAGATATTTAGGAGCTAGAATAATGGAAGAAATATGCATTCATTTAAATATATATATTGGGACTTCCCTGGTGGCTCAGTGGTTAAGATCCGCCTGCCAATGCAGGGGACACAGGTTCAAGTCCTGGTCCAGGAAGATCCCACATGCTGAGGAGCAACTAAGCCTGTGTGCCACAACTACTGAGCCCATGTGCCACAACTACTGAAGCCCGAGCACCTAGAGCCTGTGCTCCGCAACAAGAGAAGCCACAGAAGTGAGAAGTCCGAGCACCTCAATGAAGAGTAGCCCCCACTCACTACAACTAGAGAAAGCCCGTGCACAACAATGAAGACCCAGTGCAGCCAATAAATAAATAGATTAATTAATTAACTAATTTTTAAAAAGAGGGAATTAAAAAAATATATATATATCAAATACTTGGTATGTTTTATGGGCTATTCCAGGCATTGGAGGTACAGCAGTGAACGAAATATATAAAAACAAAGCACTTCCCTTGGGAAGCTTACTCTCCAGGGGCAATGCTGACAGTCAAGAGCATAAATAAGCAGCAATTGTAGCTTGCTCCATAATGATAAGTGCCAAGGAGAAAATCAGAGAGCAGAGGGAGAGCTGGAAACTCGTGTAGGCAGGGTTGCAGTTTTGGGCCTGCCGTGAGAAATTCTGAAAAGATCTAAGGAAAAAGACTTAAAGGAAAGAGGGAGTGAGCTATGTGGATATCTGGAAGAAGAGATTCTGGAGAGAAAAGAGGAATGTACAAAGGTCTTGAAATGGGAGCATGTCTGGTGGGTTGAGAAACATCCAGGGACTAGTGTGGCTGGAGTGAATTGGGAGAGGGTGAGGGTAGTGTGATGTTTAGTGTTATAGGTCAACATGGTTAGGCTATAGTTCCCCAATTATTCAGTAAAACACTAATCCAGGTGTTGCTGTGAAGGTATTTTGTAGATATGGTTAGCATCTATAATCAGCAGTCTTTATTTTTATTTTTTTAAATTAATTAATTTATTTATTTATTCATTTTTATTTATTGGCTGCATTGGGTCTTCACTGCTGCACATGGGCTTTCTCTAGTTGCTGAGAGTGGGGGCTACTCTTCATTGCGGTGCGCAAGCTCCTCATTGTAGTGGCTTCTCTTGTTGTGGAGCACGGGCCCTAGGCGCGTGGGCTTCAATAGTTGCGGCACCTGGGCTCAGTAGTTGTGGCTCACGGGCTCCAGAGCACAGGCTCAGTTGTTGTGGCATACGGGCTTAGTTGCTCCGTGGCATGTGGAATCTTCCCAGGGCAGGGCTCAAACCCGTGTCCCCTGCATTGGCAGGCGGATTCTTTACCACTGCGCCACCTAGGAAGTCCAGCAGTCTTTAAATAAAAAAATTATCCTTGATAATGTGGATGGGCTTCACTGCATCTGTTGCAAGTCTTTGAAAGCAAAACTGAGCTTTCTCTGTGCTATAGACTGAACGTTTGTGTCCCTCCGAGGTTCACGCGTTACAACCTAATCTCAGTGTGATGGTTTTTGGAAGTGTGGTGTTTGTCTCAGGGTCCAGAGATAAAGCCAGGGAAGAATCACGGGATCGGAGCTATACAAAACGCAGCTGATATTCAATTAATAAAGCACTCATTTGTTGCACACCACACAGGTTAAAGCAGGGAAAATAGGAGAGGGGGTTACGAGCCACCGCAAGGGGACGTCTGGGAAGGAGGCGTCTCAGCACGAGCGGTGGTCTCTGGTCCTGCCCCAGGTTGTGAGCGGGAAGTTGGCCTCTGTTGCGACAGAGCTTCTGGCAGCTGTCCACCTAGAACCGCTCTCAGCAGGGGCAGTCGGGTCCTCCAGTGAAGATCTTTCAGTGGGTTCATTTTAAAGAGTCTACAAGTGGGATATAACGATTATGCCCCAGGGGGTCTTGTCTCTATCAGTTACTTCCGTTCTAACAATGTAGTCTTTCTGTGGACCCTGCCCAACAAGTTCCTTATTTAAAATAACGCTCCTAATTGATCACTCTGAGACACTTGGGTCCTATGCCAGATGGTTCAAAATAACTAATATCAAAGTTGACATTGGCCATTATAAGTTGGGGCCTTTGGGAGGTGACTAGATCGTGAAGGTGAAGCACTCATGAAGGAAATTAGTGTCTTATAAAAGACCTCAGAGAGCTCCCCTGCCCCTTCTGTCCTGTGAGGACACAGCGAAAAGACAGGCTGGCTGACCGCGAACCAGGAAGCGGGCTCTCACCAGACACTGAATCTGCTGGTGTCTTGATCTTGGACTTGAGCCTCCAGAACTGTGAAGGGTACTTTTCTGTTGTTTATAAGCCACCCAGTCTTTGGCATTCTATTACAGCAGCCTGAACTAAGACACCTGAGTAAGAGGAAATTCTGCCTCAAGACTGAAGCATCAACTTCTGCCCAAGAGTTTCCAGCCTGCCAGTTTCCCCTACAAATTTCAAATTGGATAGCCTCCACAATCATATGAGCCAATTCCTCAATTTCTTGAAATACATCTCCCCTCCGCCCCCCGCTGTCTGCCAATATGTATGTATATAAAACCTCCTACTGGTTATGTTTCTCTGGAGAACCCCGACTAAGAAGGTAGTAAGGTAGCAGGTAAGAAGACTGGACTACATATGGCCTTGTAGGTCATGGTAAGAATATTAGCTTTAGGTTTTAGATGAGAAATTAATGAAGGATTTTGAGCTGAAGCATGACATGATCTCATTAAAAGAGTCAATCTGGCTGCTGTGTTTGGAATGGCAGAAAGGAGAACAAGAGGTGATGGTGACTTGGATTGGGGGTAGCAGTGAGGATGATAAGAGGTGACAGAATTCTGCATATATTTTCCAAGTAGAGCAAACAGAACTGTTTGCGTGATGGATGTGGGAGTGAGAGAGAGGAATCAAGGATGACACAAATCTTTTTGGCCTGAGCAACTTGGGTAATGGTTTGGAGCAGGTTTGGGATAGCATTAAAAGCTTGCTTTTGGCAGTGCGACCTTGAAATGTCTATTGGCCGTACGGGTAGAGATAATCAGGAAGATATTTGAATATTTGTCTGGTGTTCAGGGGGATGATTTGGGCTGGAAGTGTAAATGTGGGAATGGTGATTGATACTGAATGTGTGTGGTGGGGATCAGGATTTTGGTGAGGTGAGAGATGAAGGTGAGGAGAAAGGAGGCAGGTATAGCTCTAGGTTTTTGGCTTAGACACTTGGTAAAAGTGTCATTCTGTTAGGGAACACACTTTGCATGTGTTGATTTATAATCATCTATTTAACTGGAACTGGAGATAATCTAGGAGACTATGTAATTTAATTTGATCCTTTTATAGATGAAGAAACTGAGGTTTCAGAACAGCTGGTTTGAATGACACTGACCAGTGCTCTTTTTGCAGTTCTAGAGTGCCTGTAATTATAGGAGACCTGTAATTATAGGGGAGACTATAAAAATAAAAGGCACATTTCTCCAATTCCGAGGTTGACCTAGTCTTCCCTAGGTCAAAAAAACCTGGAACCAAAACACTTGAGTGGTCAGATTGGCTCTCAGGTCAAGTGGAAATTCCTATCTATTTGAGGGAAGGATTTGATGTCCAGTGTAGATTATGTTCAATCCAATATTTTCAGGCTCAAATTTTAATTTCAGGAAGCTTTATCTGTCTATCTATATCTATCATCTATCATCTAGCTAGCTAGCTAGCTATCATCTATCTATCTAATCTATCTATATCTACCTATATCATCTATCATCTATATCTATCTATCATCATCTACCTATCTATCATCTATCTATCTATCTACCTATCTATCTATCTATCTATCAATGAGTCTTTCAGGATCTTAGTTCTCTGACCAGGGACGGAACCTGTGCCCTTGGTAGTGAAAGCACAGAGTCCTAACCACTGGATCCCCAGGGAATTCCCAATTTCTGGAAACTTTAGACTATGGTGATATTGGGCCAGTTGGATCTTTAAAAAAAATATTTATTTATTTATTTGTCTGTTCCAGGTCTTAGTTGCAGCACACGGGACCTTGTTGTCATGTGCGGGATCTTTATTACTGTGGGTGGGCTCTTAGTTGCAGTATGCATGTGGGCTCTCGTTCCCTGACCAGGGATCAAACCCAGGCTCCCTGCATTGGGAGCTCGGCGTCTTAACCACTGGACCAGCAGGGTAGTGCCTTGGAACCACTGGAGCACCAAGGAAGTCCCTTGGATTTTTTTTTAGGTGGAATAATTGGGCGTCTGCATTGTAACATTTTACTCTACCTTAAAATACTCCCGGATGGAAGAGCTTCAATTGCCATCAAAGATTTTAATTGGCTGATTTTGGAATATTGTTTAAACATAAAGGAAAGCTTGGGTAAAAGCAGAGGTTGTATAGGGTGATGGTTCAACTCTCCAAGAATTCCACTGAGACTGTATGATAGTGAGGTCAGCAAATGTGGGTTCAACTCCTGAGCTTGCCTTCTGGATAATGATGTCACAACAGAATCGTCTCAGGAGGTAAATCTATCACCCAGCCCGGGAGAGGAGGCTCTTAACTGCTCCCCTGCCCTACAGTAAAATACTTATTAGCCATTTACTCACCAGGCAGGTTGG
This sequence comes from Hippopotamus amphibius kiboko, assembly GCF_030028045.1. Taxonomy (NCBI): domain Eukaryota; kingdom Metazoa; phylum Chordata; class Mammalia; order Artiodactyla; family Hippopotamidae; genus Hippopotamus; species Hippopotamus amphibius. The sequence continues at coordinate 57,361,285 of NC_080188.1, forward strand.
TGTTGAGGAGGTACCGAGGGTCAATATTAACCCTTTTCTTTGGCCTGATTCCCCACTCTTTCTAATCCTCATTTCCATTAAGAAGTGTAGGTTTCTGGCATGTGAGAATGGTGGCATGGGGGCAGGGGCGGCAAAGAGTGCTTCTGAAGCAAGCATGGGCACAGTCTCAAAGGGGATAGGAAAGAGGCTGGTGAGCCCCAGCAGGCCCACGGTGGGGCCCCAGGGTGATGGCAAGGGCTCAGAGGAAGGCTTTAGCATGTGTCCAGGGAGGGTGGCTACCTGCCACAGTCAGGATTTCTGTACCCTGAAAAGGAGAGGGGTGCCGGACACCAAGGTCCTAGTTTAGGACCACAGGGTACCATGACAAGTGACACTTGGGAGTCTTTCCCCATTTACCCGAAAACAATGTAAGCCTCTTTGATTTTGATGTGACCCTCACAAGTAGCCTGGCTGATGGCTGAGATGGATTTTCCCATTAAACTACTGAGAAGTGGGTTTAGAGTTAGCATAATATCTAAAAAGTACCCTGCAAAAGAAAGAAGTAGTACTTATTTCTCACAATGGTCAATGCCCAAATTCACCCAAGTGCTAGTTTTAGACAAGTGTGCTAAGAGCCAAAGCAAGTTTATTGTGAAAAGAGGAAAGTTATCAGTACATTTTGGGCCTCAGTTATTTAACTGAAGTTTCACTAGACTTTCTCCTAGCCTGCTGAAACTTGTCACTTGACAAGGTGGAACAGGTATAACTTAGTCAAAAGAAAAACAATCTATTTCAAAATGAGTTAGAAGATGACTATAACAGACTCTCCACCGTCTAGTGTCATTCTCTGCTTACATGATAGGGTCTAGGTAAATCTATAAACTCTGGTGTTTCACAGATACTTCAGTACAGCTAAAGTATGGAGAGGACTCCAAGTTACAATATTCAAATATAATGATGTTTTGGAAAGCAGGCTTCCTCCTTTTTTTTTTTTTTTTTTTTGGGCCGTGAGATGTAGGATCTTAGTTCCCCACCTACAATGGAAGGGCGGAGTCTTAATCACAGTACGGCCAGGGAAGTTCCTGAAAAGCAGGCATTTTTGACTCATGTGTGTTTACATCAACTAAGTGTAGAATATGGTTTAACAGCAATTATGTTTTGATTCCCTGTATTAGAAGTTAGTTGATGGGAAAGAGGGAGAAATTTATTGTAGAAATGAACCTTCAGATGAAATTTCCTTATATGTTACAGAAACTAGAGTATAACTTTCCTTAAACAGATTTCCAGACACTAAAAAGAGAAAAAGACCTTGATTACATAACCCATTTTCCTTTCACTTGAAGGTTAAGCTATGTCCTGTTCAAAACAAAAAGATAGAAACACCAAAAGTTTATTATTATTGTTGCCATTTATTATTGTTGCCACTTATGGGTACATTCTCCCAATTCTCTGCCTCAGATCCCAGTGATGTTCTCATCCTTGCAACATGTGTTCATCTCTAGTTTCCTTGTGCTGAAGTGTCTGACGTTGGAATGTGAGGTATTTCTCAGAAAACAGTAGTAATGTGTACGATGAAATGTTTGAGCAATATTTCTTACATCACATGAAATTCATTATGAAATGCCATTAGATATAGTCCTTCATTATATTTAGCGAGCTTGAAGTTTCCATTTTTATGTAGAATAGAAAATGAAATATGAATTATATGAAGTTTAAGTGTAATTAAAAATAAAATGTATCAAATATTTATAGTACAAACCTTGCAAAGCCTTCAATGAACTACAAAATCTTGGAAATTATTGTAAAACTGTTTCTCTTTTCCTCCATTTTTTTCCACAAAATCAGTTCCTAATATATTTCTGTGTATTATATGAAATTAGGACCTGCCAGAACCTCAAAAGGTGGTATTGAAGAAAAAAAAGATAATTAGGAAAAGCAGGAGTCCAAACATTAAAATCCTGATTAATATTAGATGAAATCAACTTAAACCTGGTAAATCAGTTTTCAGAAAACCACTTATTTTTCTTTCATTTTATATCCAATAACTGCATCAAACCTAACAACAACCTTTGGTCTTAAAATTTCCAGGAAACGCTCAGGAAGGACCCTAAAAGAAAGATACATGAAAATAATTAGGAAATTAAGTGCATTTGTAAAATATCTTTAAGAATACTTGCATTTATCACTTATCATGTCCATGTTCATCTTAAATAAGATTAAGAACATTAACTCTGAGTCACTATTATATGTTCTTTCCAATGAAATCCATTTCCTTTTGAAAAGGAAAAGGAAAGAGGCTTAGCCTTCTTTAGGGTAAGAGTAACTTGAAAGATTTATTAGTCTTGAAAATATTCAGCCTTTTGAATATTTTTCAAAAGATCTAAGAGACAAGGTATATAGAACTGAATAGTTCAGATGCTAAAGGCTCTTAGAAAAAGAAAACTGACACTGGAAAGCAAAGTAAGAACAGGAACTAATTTTATGCTTTATAATCCAGAAACTATTAAAATGTTCCACTAAGAGACTGCTAAAAGAAAATGCAGACAATGTACTTGGTTTTAAGCAAAATGCTGAACAAGTTAATGAAAGAGTTTAAATTCCTCACATGTAAATGAAAGAGTTAACTTGTATTTCACAGTGTTCTTGTGAAGAATCAATGTGTTAACATAAAATGCCTTAAACAGTGATGGACACATAGCAGGTTTAATTTTTTTCTCCCCACCCCATACTTAAGAATATTGAGGAACTTGTCACATTCCAATGAGTCTGAGAGAAACTAAAGAGAATACGTAAGTTAGTGTAACTGTATACAGATATCTGCTTAGATGGCATTGAAATAAGGTTTGGAAATTGAGCACTAAACATTCATAGAGGAAAATCAGGGCAATATTAATAATAGTGATATTGCAATGATAATATATAATGTTTATTACTTATAGGATACTATATTTTATAGTATATATAATATACATAGTATATATTGTATTACACATATAATAAAGTATACTGAATATTTTAAATGCATTATTTTGCTTATTGCTCACAGCCCTATAAAGTCTTAGTGTTGTCTCCATGTGACAGATGAGGAAACTGAGCTTCAAAGTTAGATAACTCATCCATGTTCATGTAGTGAGCAAGTCATAAAAACACAACTTCATCTAACTCTAGAACACAAACTATGAGTCTCTATGTTAAAGGTCTAGGCAGTCCTTATTTATTTAATCAACAAACATTTTGGTGCCTCCTATGTGTCCATCAACTCTTCAAAGTTTGAGGATATAGTGATGAAAACCAGGCAAAATTCCTTCCCTCAGAGAGTTACATTCTAAAGGACCGTGATTGCTGAGTGCTTACAGAATGTGACAAGTATAATGGGAAACACTTCACAGGTTTTAATTCATTTATTCACCAAGAACGTCCTTGAGCTTTACTACCTAAACCGCAAAGGTAGTTTCTACGTCAGTAGAATCTATTCTATCATTCAAGTTTCTACGTCAGTAATTCTCAAAGTGTGAACTTTGAACCAAATGCCTAATGACAATTGCCTGTTAAAAGAGAGATTTCTGGATCCCAATTCAAACATCCTGTATTAAACTCTCTAGAGATGAGATCCAGGGATCTTTTTTTCACTCTGACTTCCCATGTGACCTATGCTGGGGAAGCCTGACTCTAGCGACAGGCAATAAGAAGCTTGGCTTTTTTTCTTTTCCTGACCTAAGGCACCTCTTCACTTTCCCCTGAGCAGCCTCATCGCCACACAGCCTTCCCAAAAAAGTAATGGGACAATGTGTTAATGATGAGACAGTCTTTAAGCCAGCAGTTTCCAATCTTGGCTGTACATTAGAATCACCTGGAAGGTTGTATCTCTCAGCGACCAGGCCACAGTCCAGGCCATTTAGATCAGAATCTTAGGAGTAGGTATCAGGCGTTAGCATTTTTAAAAATCCCAGGTGAATTTCAGTGGGCACCAAAGTTGAGAGCTACTGCTCCCAAGGAATGCTTAATTTGAATATGCATACAAATCACATGTGGGTCTTATTACAATACAGATTCTGATTCAGGAGATCAGGAGATTCTGTATTTCCAACAAACTCCCCGGTGATGCTGATGCTGCTGGTCCAGGGGCCACATCTGAAGTAGCGAGACTCAAGGTCTCAAAAATTATAAAAGATGATGTAGCAATTCCTGTGCTTCAGTTTAATTTTGCACAAAGTAAGAGCTCAGTGATTATCTCTTGTATATTCAAATGAATATCTAAAACCTGATCATGGTCTCCTCCAAAATCATTGTCCCATAATCCCATTTTGTAATAATGCTTAAAAACTATCCTCCTTCATATGTATTCATTTATAAGACAGGACTTCCAGAAATATACAAATTTCTTTCTTCAAGATGTAAAAAAAAAAAGAAGAAAAAAAGAAAAAAAAAAAAAAGGAAGAAAAGTAGAAAAAAATTAAAAAAAATTTCTTTCTTCAAAAAAAAAAACTTTAAAAATGTATGGAAATTATTCGGTTCCATTACCCAATTGCTATACAAATATTGCTTGAATGATGAACAAATGTGGTTTTAAAAATGGATGGATTGAGACTGCCATATATACATTACTAATAAGAAAAAAATATCAAATTGTACACTTTAAATATATGCAGTTTATTGTATGTCAATTATCTCTCAATAAAAGCCCTTAAAAAAATGGATGGATTCCTTAAGCCTATTATTTTTATTAACTTAGTTCCATTTAATTGTACTTTGTCAAATGCTTGGTTTTAAATCTGAGTAAAAGCATGTAATAAACACCCTTTATTTTTAATGCTGACAAACATCACTGTCGCTTACCTTTCCGCCACTGTTAAAAAGCTTATAGAAGATGGAATAAAGATCATTTTCTGCTCAGTCAGGATCCCATCAATCAGCTTGTTTACCACTTCCTCAGGTTCCAGGGTGGGTCCCAAACTGAAATCAGAAGCAGTCTTCAGAAACAAAACATTTCACCGAGGTTGCAGCTTTGGTTTGGTGCTAAATGAGTAAGTTAAGGTACCGTACAAACCATAATATAACTGACATGTAGCGTGTAGCCCAACAAAGCGCTCAAAAATGGTAGCTGTTTTAGCATTAATAAAAACAAAAACAATTATTTAGTGCTTACCATGTACTGCACACTGTGTTAAACATTCTACATAAGTTATCTCACTAAAGTTTTCCAACAGCCCTTTGAAGGAGATATTACAGCCCCTATTTTTCAAAGAAGAACTATAGGAGTAACTAGGACTCAAAAATAATTTATTTAGATTAGGACTGACAAATTTCACTTTTAAATCTCTAGAAGTCTTGGGAAAGAAGTCAGATACCATTAAAGAAGTTTTGTTATTCTACTAAGACTATTTAGGGAACAATTTCTAAAGTATCAGAGGAATTAAAATATAGGAATAGGCTCAGCTGTGTCTTTGATCTCTGCATATTTATTAGGTATTGATTTAATTTTTAGCTTTCTTACTTAATTCCATGTTGCATCTTTACTGTGTAATCATCCTGGTATATGTACTACTGAGTGTAGTGTGTAGTGCCTAAAAAGTGGCTTTTGTTTTCTGGGTATTAAAATAAGTGCACTTAGGATTGAGTTGCACAAGAATTGGTTCTGAGGTGTTTTTTTTTTTTTAAATGTCTATTTGGTTGCACTGGGCCTTAGTTGTGGCTCACAGGCTCCTTAGTTGTCACAGGCAAGCTCCTTAGTTGCAGCACATGGGCTCCTTAGTTGCACTATGCGGGCTCCTTAGTTGTGGCATGCTAATTCTTAGTTGTGGCATGCATGAAGGATCTAGTTCCAGGGAATTAACCTGGACTCCCTGCATTGGGAGCTCAGAGTCTTATCCATGGCGCCACCAGGGAAATCCCGATCCTGAGTTTTTAACATTTTGTTAATGACTTAGAAAAAAAGATACAGAATGATTTACTCATGAAATTTGCTAATGTCACCGAACTGGGTGACTAACATTTTGGAGAGGCAGATTTTAAATGTGTGTCACCAGTTAAGAGAAGTTAGACACACACACACGCACAATGGATGAGATTCTTTAGAAATGAATACAGAATAGTTCATTCAGAAAGAAGAATATGCAGTAAAGTAAAACTGAGACAACTGGAAAGTGCAGTATTGTACTTAAAAGTGAGTATGATAATTGGATACATGAAGGAGAGCAGAGCTTAAAACATATATGATATAATCTTTCATTCTCGGCATAGGTCAGTCATGTATTAGAATACTGTGTTCACACCAGGACCCTGACGCAGTAGTATTATGTATGAAAAGCTTGGAGATGTGATTGCAGAAGAAATATAATAATGAAAGCAATGGCTTTTGGCTCAATAGAGGCAAAAATGAAAGCCAATGGGAACTTGAAGAAGACTAAGCAGTTCTTTAGCCTGTGGGATAAGAAGGTAACGGATGCCAAGGAGGATGACTCCAGAAATTGAAGGATGCTTGTGCCTTGAAAAATGTTCAGAGGGAAATTCACTTTCAAGCATATTGCTACCAGACTTCAATATTCCCAAGCTCCATCAAAGCTTGCAAACACCTGTGTAAACAGTATAGCACACTGCCTCATTCACACTGTGGCCTTGCTCACCTTCCAATCAAATGGTGTTGCATTGACTGAACTTTTCTTAGTTACTTGATCTCTTTATCTAAGGTCTTAGCTTCTGTCAGAAGAATTTTCGTTAAATTTAAAGGCTGTCCAATATCATGATATTAAAAAGACCAAAAGAAAAGGCTTCCAGAAAAAATTCAATTTCTTGGCAGAATAAAACCTTGATCATTAAAATGTCAGTATGTGGAAATATTTTTTTCCCTGATAGTCTAATTTTAACAGGAGTTGAAAATTTTATTAAATAAATGCAGGTAATGGATTTTGTAGAAACTATCCAAGAAACACTTCAGGCCAATCTGTTGGGGACGAGAAGAATCCATGTGGGATCATAAGAATACGTAGGGAGAAAGAGTATTTTCAGGTAGAAGGACTGTGTTTGATTACCTAATTTTACCACTTAGGTAGCTGAATAATTTCGGGGATGACATCTCTACTCTTTAAAGCTCAGATTTTTGTTTTTGTGTTTAATTTGAAAAATGGAGATAATGCAGTGGTATGCTGGTAGATGTGTAACAACTGGCTCTCCAGGGGACAGAATTACCAGTTTTGTGCATTTTCCAGTTTCTATGATATAAATATTCTCACCATAGCCAATTTCAAGCTACCAACACAGTGTCACTGAGTGAATACAAGCTAGCTTTAGCACTCCACAGGTACCATGATGGTTAAATGGGAAATGTACACATAAGTGCTTACATAGTTAAACAATACAAATGAAATGTTACTTGTCATCTTCTCATATAACATCATTTTTTATGGTATTAGCCAATGAAAACTAACATCTTTCTGTAGCACACACAAAAACTAAATGTTTAGAGAAAATAAATTTTATGTATATTACATATAGGAGAGTAGACATTTTAAAAGGATGAATCAGAACATCCAATTATCCTTAATCTAATACATTCAGATTGTGCTGCATTATTCATATCACTAACAGAAAAGAAAAAGATAACTTTAAGGGAAAAGCATTCAATTAAAAATTGTTCATACACCTAATAATAGAGCCCTAAAACACATGAAGTAAAAAATAACAGAATTGAAGGGAGATACAGACAGTTTAGAAATAAGAGTTGGAGACATTAACCCCACTTTCAACAATGGATTGAACAGCTAGACAGAAGCTCAACGAGGAAATATAAAACTCGAACAACAGTATAAATCACCTGGACCTAACAGCGTCTATAGAACACTTCATCCAACACCAGTAGAATGTTTCTTCTCAAGGGCACAAGAAACATTCTCCAGGACAGATCATAAATTAGACCACAAAACAAATCTCATTAAGTTTAAAATACTGAAATCATACCAAGTATGCCTCTATCAGCCAGTTAAATGTACTCGGCGGTGTGTTTTATGCTCTAGAAAGGGTCTGTCTTGGATACTGTTCCATGTTGCACTTGGGCAGGATGTCCCGTTCTTCTGCTATTGGGTGCAGTGTTCTATAGATATCTGTCACTCTTGTTGATTTTGGTGTTTTCAAGTCTTTCAGATCCTTGATCTTCTGTTCTAGTTGTTCTATCCAATTTTAGAAGCAGAGTATTGATATCTCCAAACTACTATATTGAATTACCTATTTCTCCCTTCAATTCTGTCATTTTTTTGCTTCATATATTTCAGGACTATCTTGTTAGGAGCATATATGTTTATCATTTTATGTATCTTTCTAATGGATTAATCATTTTATCATTATAATATGTCCCCCTTTATCCTTAGAAACATTTTTGGTTTTAAAGTCTATTTTGTCTATTAGGATAGCCACTCCAGCTCTTGTGCATGCTGTCTGCATGGTGTTACTATTTCTGTCCTTTTATTCTCATTCTACTCACATCTGTGAACTTGGAACATGTCTCCTATAGAGAAGCAAATGTCAAATCACTACGCAGCACACCTGAAACTAACATAATATTGTTCATCAACTATGTTTCAGATAAAAAAGAAATCAATAATATATAAAAAATTCACAAATATGTCAAAATAAATTAATAGGACAAAGAAGAAATCACAGAAAATTAGAAAATATTTTGAGATGAATGAAAAAACACAGCATACCAAAACTTACGGGATGCAGCAAAGGCAGTGCTCAGAGGGAGCTTATAGCTATAAACACCTACATTAAAAAAAGATCTCAAATCAGTAATGTAACTTTCCACCTTAAGAATCTAGAAAAAAAGAACTAAACCTAAAGCAAGCAAAATAAAGGAAATAAGGATTAAAGCAGAGATAAATGAAATATAGAATAGATAACAATAGCAAGAATCAATGAAACCAAAAGTTGGCTCCTTGAAAAGATCAACAAAATTGACAAACCTTTTGCTAGAGCTGACCAAGAAGAAAAGAGATTAGGCAAACTATTAAAATCAAGAATAAAAGTGAGTTCTTTACTGAGTTCACTACTACTGACTTTACATAAATAAAAAGGACTATAGGAAAATACTATGAACAATTATATGCCAAAAATTAGATAACCAAGATGAAATGTACAAATTCCTAGGAACATACAAAGCACTAAAACTAACTCAAGAAGGAACAGAAAATCTGAGTAGACCTTTAACAAAAGATTAAATTAGTAATCAAAAAACTTCCAGTAAAGAAAAGCCCAGGACTAGAGGGCTTCATGACGAACTCTACCCAATGTTTAAAGAATTAACATTAGTCCTTCTCAAAGTCTTTCAATAAACAGAAGAGGAGAGAACTCTTCTCACCTCATTCTATGAGGCCAGAATTACCCTGTTACTAAGACAAAGATGTCACTAGAAAACTACGTATCAATATATCTTATGAATATAGATGCAAATATCCTCAACAAAATACCATCAAACCAAATACAGCAATAAATTAATGTAATATACTATATTAACAGAATGAAGGAAAAGCCCAACATGATCATTTCAATATGCACAGAAAAGGCATTTAACAAAATCTAACGCCCTCTCATGGAAAAAAAAAATCGCTCAACAGCCTAGAAACACAAGGCTACTTCCTTAACCTGATTTTTCTAAGCACTTGTATAATGAAGTCTGATTTGTATAAGCAGAGTGAAATAGAGAAGATAATGGGACTTATTAAACATGAAAAGATGACTGTGAGACTTTCTAATAATCAAAAATACACCGCCATCACATAGAAGTACTGTTTTTTCCTATCATATTGGCAAAGATTAAAAGTGTGCTAATATTCAAAGCTGGCAAAAGTGAGAAGAATGGACACTTTATACCCCGCTGGTGGGAGGATAAATTAGAACAATCCTTCTGGAGGGCAGTCTAATAAATCTATCAAAAGTAAGTTAGTTCCTGGGCCTTCCTAGGTGGCACAGTGGTTGAGAATCCGCCTGCCAATGCAGGGGACACGGGTTTGATCCATGCTCCAGGAAGATCCCACATGCTGTGGAGCAACTAAGCCCGTGTGCCACAACTATTGAGCCTGCACTTTAGAGCCCATAAGCCACAACTATTGAGCCCATGTGCTGCAACTACTGAAGCCCATGCGCCTAGAGCCCATGCTCCACAACAAGAGAAGCCACAGCAATGAGGAATCTGCGCACCACAACGAAGACTAGCCCCCACTCACCACAACTAAAAAGAAAGCCCGCACACAGCAAAAAAGACCAAGCATAGCCAATGGAAAAAAAAAAAAAGTTAGTTCCTACTCTTTGATCCAATCATTTATTTCAAGAAAATAATGATAAAGTGAGCAAAGGTATACACACACATACACCTATATGTACATATATACACACGTGAATATATAAACACATAATGCATATATGCACATGCATACATGCACACATAGAGATATGCATTTATTACAAGAACGAAAGATTTGAGATCTAAATGTCCATCAGTAGAGAAGACGTACACCCAAAGATCATCAGGCTGACATTGAAAGGAATAAGGAAAGAATAAGGTAAGAAAAAAGAAGAGTAAGGCAGCTCTTTATGTATCAACACAGAAAGCTGATAGCAGCATACCGCTGTCAAAAAGGCAGCTTATAGAAAAGTATGTATGTTTCCACACATACCAGAAAAAGAAATGCAGTAGGAAGTGTAGCCTCTTAAATTGGGAAATTTTAACTGGAAATCTAATTTTTCAATAAAGTGATTATCTCTGGAAGAGTAGCATCTTTAAAGAGGCTTTTCTCTATATTATATAAATTTTATTTATAATCATCATGTATTATGGGAAAAGCAATAAAACTACTTCCAGTGAAGTACTTACCATACATTTTAAAAATAATGATTCTCAGGAAAAAACTTCAACTAAAATTATGTTTAAAAAACAAAGCTAGGGGCTTCCCTGGTGGCACAGTGGTTAAGAATCCACCTGCCAATGCAGGGAACAAGGGTTTGATCCCTGGTCTGGGAAGATCGCATGTGCCACGGAGCAACTAAGCCCTTGTGCCACAACTACTGAGCCCGTGCTCTACAGCCCACGAGCCACAACTATTGAAGCCTGCGTGTCTAGAGCCCGTGTAGCCCCCACTCCACCACAGAGAAAGCCTGCACGCAGCAACAAAGACCCAACGCAGCTATAAATAAATAAATAAATAAATAAATAAATAAATAAATAAATAAAAATAAGCCACCTGAAATTAAAAAAAAAAAAAAAAAAGCTAGGAATAGTGAGGCTTTTGGAGTCAGTGACTTAGGTAAGAATTCTAGTCTGCAGCTCTGGGACTGTGTGACCTTGGGCAATTTTCTTAATTTCTCCAAGTTTCAGCTTCTTTGTCCATAAAATGGGCATAGTAAAACTTATCTTGCAGATTATTATAAGGATTAGAGCTGGGTTAGGCAAATTATGGTGTGGGTCCAAATCTAGTCCTCTTGTTTTACAGATGAGAGGTAATTTATGTTGGGTATCGAGACCTAGTAGGGTACCTGGTATTTAGTAGGCTTTCCATAAATGCTTTTAATAAGGCGATTTCTTAATACCCAGTCTATTTAACAAAGATAATTCTTAGCTGTCAAAAAAATTACGTGGAGCACCTGATTATACTTAATTCCAATAAACTCAGATTATGTTGCATTATAACCCTTACAGTAAACCAGTTTCTTTGCAGTGTTAGATATGTAAATATAACCAATAAACTACATCTTTGATGTGTTTTGAAAGAGAATTTAAGTTCCAACATTAATATAATACAAATTATTTTGAATTGGTCATTTGGCGTTTGATCGTTTCCTTTTTTCTCAAAGGCTATCCCTCTGCATGAAAAGGAAAGTTTATTCTGAATCTCAGTTCTGCCAATTATAGTCAAGTTACTTGATCTCTCTAAGCAAAGTACTGTTGTGAGGTTTAAGAAAATTACAGATTTCATTTAGTGTCCAAAATATAAACTAAAGTAAGAATTTTTCTGTTCTCTAATTAGAACTAAGCTTCAATATTAAAAGTAACTTCATCTTTGGCATCCACTCTAATATCAGCTTATCTTCAAAGGGGTTTCTGTGGCAGGACAAACCCCAGACCCTTCCTTAGCCAGGTAAAATTCCTGTGACTATACTAGAATCACGCCAACTTCTATTTATACTTCCTCTCCCCAACCCCACAGCAAGCATCCCAATTATTTTTTAATTGTACTAGTAGAGCTTTGCCAGGAGAGGGCACCCTTGCCCACATGAAGGTTAGCTTTGTGCCAGCTTGTTCTGGGGGCAAGGGTAAAAAATTCAATTATAATTAAAAAAAAATCAATATGTCTGTTTTTAACTGCTGGAAGACAGTTTGAGTAAAAAACTTGACTCAAATATATTATTTTAGTGTCTAATACTGGCAAATTTTATCCTTGGGGATGATACTTTCCTCTTCCTTCGATAACACTTCAGTTTCAGGGAACTCTTTTTAAAATTAATTAACTAATTAATTCTTATTGAGATACAATCGACATATCATATTATATAATTCTGAGGTGTACAGGCAGTTGATTTGATACATTTATATATTGCCACTTAGCATTGGCTAACACCTCTATCAATTACATAGTTATTTCTGTTCTGTTATGGGAACAATTAAGATCTAACTTCTTGGCAACTTTGAACTACTTAATATAGTATCGTTGTCTATCATCATAATGCTGAGGGAAACAGGCAGTTTACTTACTGCTTGCAGAATCCCATGTGTAATATATGCTGGTTATATGAAATTTAGATATTTAATCTCTACATAGAGAGATGTCCAAAAGGATGTTCTTCAAAATGTTAAAAGTAGTTTCCACTGGATAGAGGGTTTTAAGGAAATTTAAAACGAAACTTTATTTGTATTTTTCTGTATGTTGGAAATTTTTTTAAAGTATACATCATGTTTACAAAAATATTAAAGCTATCCCCAAAGAGAGGAAACATTAAAAATTAACCTCAGCTCTGATCCTTTGTAATTTTATTTTTTAACCAAGGAAAGACTATGGTCTGGTGCTTATTTTGGAGGATAATCTCTGGATTACCAAAAAAGTCTTTTTTACATTGTGGTCCTGCGTCACCTCTATCAGAATTACTTACGATGCTTGTTAAACATACGGCGTTCCAGGGTCCCTTCCCCACCACTACTCTATCCCAACCAAAGTGAACACATCAACATCTCTGGGCGGTGGGACCCCTACATTGTTCCCAAGCACTCTTGGAGAAATGTATGTATACTTGACTCTGAGAATCACCACTTAAGGTAAAACAAAAGGAAGGATTAGCAATCTCGCTGTCATTCATATCTATATCTATATACATTCTTTCTCTCTCTCTCTATTTCCCCACAGTCTATAGAAGCTGAAACTGAGATGCGGTAAGGGCCTTGAATATCAGGTGTTTTAAGGATTAAAATACTTGGGAAAACCCACAGAATGGTGATCTTCACAGCAATCACCAGTCCTTTCATCTCCATTTCTGTCTCAGCTTACCTGCTACTAGGGTTTTTGATGAAGCCAGTGTTTATGAAAACAGGGCAGAGACATGTTGTTTTGACTCCGGTTATTTCTAAGGCGGCCAGTTCTGCAGTCAAAGCTTTATGAAATCCAACAGCAGCAAATTTGCTTGAACTGAAAATAAACAGAGTTCACAAAATAATTCAAGAAAGCTGCTGCATCTATTTAATTGAGGTGTCTGTTCTACTTAGTTAAGTGCGGTGCTCTGCCAAGCAGCACAGGCAACATCTGAATCTCGGGACCTGGCCCAGACCTCCTGAGTCAGAATCTGTATTCTAGATGATCCTCAGGTAAATGTATAGGCACAGTAAAGTCTAAGAAGCACAGGCATAGAACACTTACTGCATCCCAGCATCATTTATCAGAGTGAGAACTGAGTAGGTTTAAATGTCTTGTTAGGAAAACTGGTAGGGTGTTTGTTTTTGTTGTTGCTGTTTCCATAAAATTCAATGTTACTATATAGGTTGTTCATTATTTACTTTAATATGTTCATGGAATTCATTGGGAAATTCTCCTGGTTAAGTCCTATTCTTCCTTCAAGTCTTAGCTTGATTTCCTCAAAGCTAAGGAAATTCAGACCCCTAGTCTAAATTATTTCCCCATTACACAGTAATCTTCAGTTTTCCATGAAGCACATCTTGGACTTGTAATTAAATATTCATTTGGGTGACTTTTTTTAACCTCTGGCCCCCATACCTTTACTATAATAATCTCCATGACTGTTTTGGTCTCCAATGAATGAATTCCCAGGGCCTGACACAGTGCTTAGCCTATAATAGGTACTCAGTAAATATTTGCCAAATGAATAAATCAAAATGCAAAGCAATTCTTATTGTCATAGTGCCTTCATTTGGAAAGAGAAGGAAATTAATCATATTCTAAGTGGACATTACTTTTCCAGCTAGGCTTTTAAAGAAAGAAGCATTATTGAAATATAAATTCGCATAGCATATAATTCGAATCATTTAGTGTACAATTCTTAAAATTATACAAAAATTATAAAATTTACATTTACCATTTTAAGTGTATCATTCAGTGGCATTAATTACCAGATAGATTATTTTTCTCTAAGCCTGTACAGATTAGCAATTACACAAAGTAAATTCTCGCCAATTAACCCATGCTTTGCAAAATAGAAAGCTGTGGAAAGGTCTCTTTTATCCTTTTGTTTGTTTGTTTTAAAGCTTAGACATTTAGTGAACGCTTAAAAGAAAGATTGCTAGATTCAACTACATAAAATGTGCACTGAAAACAGCACAAAAATAATCACATCTAAAACTGACCACTATACGCCAGACAGTGTCCTCAGTTATTCAGATGCATTAGTTCATTTAATCTTCACAACAATTCTGTGAAATCGATACCACTATGATCTCCATTTCCCAAAAAGGAAATTTAGGCAGAGGCAGGATTATAGCACTTGCCCAAAGACACAAAACAAAGTGGTGGGATCAGGCTTAAAATCTGGGCAACAAATCAGGCCTCTACATGATATACTCTAAACGTTACTAGTTCCTAACCAAGTTAAGAGGTAAATGCAACATATAGGACAAGGATTAAGGGTGAATACCTGACAACTTCTATAAATGAATAAGACAATACTCTAATGGATAAATGCCTAAGGACATTAGCAGAAAATTTACAAAATAAAAATACCAATAGATATATGTACATCAAATGTTTTATTTTCTTTGGAGTAATTGATATAACTACAAAGTAAAAAAAGATAAAAATTTTTTTCCTAGAAGTAATGGTAAGGATATGAGGAATTTTTTTGTTTGAGTTGTTTTTCAATGTACAGAATACTTTAATTTTATATAATTGAACTGGCAATCTTCCTAAGTCATAAACATACGTCCAAGTTTTCAGAAAAAAAAAAGTGAGAGACAACTTTCCACAGAACTTCCTATTTTCTAAAGCACAGGTTAATTGGCAGCATTTTCTGGAAGGCAATTTGGGAAAATGGTATAAAATTCATTAAAAATATGCCATGCTCTTAGATCCAGTCATTTCTCTTTTAAGTATTTATCCCAAGGAAGTAATCAATCATGTTGCTAAAGATTTATATTCAAGGATGGTCCCTGGGGTATATAGTTCATGAAGGCAGATAGCTGGAAACTGAAAATGTGTGTAGTGGACAGATGCTGTTTCTGCCCATCAGCATTCACAGTCCTCATTCTGGTAAGATAACTCTGATTTTGTCGGGTTACACCCCAGCTCCCCCTCTCCACACAATGGTCGAATCCAAATTGATCTAGTTAGAGTGAACTCTAGAACTAGAACATTTGAAGGCACAGCTTTTCCCCCACCTGCTGGACTTGGAGTTGAAAGGATATCATGCTAGAACTGCTGGTAGCTATCTTGCCAACAGAGGAAAGCCTGCCTAAGACTTTTCCTCTTTTGGTCTGGGGCAGTTTGTTTTGTGTTCCTTGCAACTGAAAGAGTCCTGAAATATAAATTATCCAACAATAATGGAGAAATTGAGTAAACAGTGGCACATATATACGATGCAAGAATTGAAAATGATGTTGCACACATATATTTATTAACATGCAAATATTCATTTTAAATTTTAAAAAAGCAAGATTACGTACACAATTTTTTTCAATGCATGACTATATCAACATTTAAAATGTCCTAAAAAAATGATAACAAATGCTCATCATGGTTATTTCTGTGTGGCGGGACTATCAGCAAATATTCTATCTTTGTCTTCTACTAAACTGTATTTTCTGATTTTTCTTAAGTGAACCAAAAGTGCAGGGATATATTAAAACTCGCAGTTAATGACCTTGAGTGTTAAAGGAACTTTATATATTTGAACTTCAGAGTGAATATGTTTTTAGACATGGATATATGAAAGCTAACAGTGAGTGGATTTTTTTCTGCACTTTTTTTTTCCTGAAATTGGGTGACATTACACCAAATTTCTTCTTACTATCAGCAATCTGAATTAATATTTCTCATTTCAAATTATTCTTTTAGATAACATTTGATTAAAAGCAAATGATCAGGACTCAATTTTGCCATGTCTTCCCATACTAGTAATTGTCATGCTCATAAATTGGCTATTTGAGTTGACAAAATATATTAGCCAGAGTTTACAGGTGAACCAAAAGAACAAACACGTTTGCAGCATAGTCTAACCACATCCACAGAGCGGTTGTTCTTAGGTAATGGCAAGAGAAGTGGTTTTTATTTTGTTCTTTTTATCCATCTACATTTTCTTTCTTTATTTTTCTTTCTTTCTTGGCATATATTTGTTTTCTAACAGTTTTTTTTCTTTCTTTCTTGGCATATATTTGTTTTCTAACAGTTTTAAAAATAAATATAAACTTGGCTTGAGTTTTTAAGAAAAGATGAAATACTGCTAAAGCAGTCACAGAACAGACCTATTGTGTCCAGATTGCATACTCTTTCCAAGTCAGTTTAAGTTGGGCGATTAGCCTCTAGCCATTAAAGGCTAATACAATTTGGCATTTATTCAACTTGATGAAAGATAGTTTCATGTGCTGCTGCTAGGCACGTATGCTCATATCTCATATGAAAATAAGTCTCCCACCTGAGCCTATGTCTATATATTCATACACATACCTATAGCTACATTTACAACGACATCTACGTTTCTTCTAGAATTTAGATACTTAATTCGAAAAGAACACAATGGTAGAAAACAAATTTGAGCATTATTTGTATGCATATAATGCTTTCACTGCGGAGGTGCTGGTTTTAATTTCTGGTCGGGGAACGAAGAGTCCGAAAGTCTCAAGGTGTGGCCAAAAACAAACAAACAAACAACAACAACAAAACAACAAAAACACCTCAAACTCTTAATGTGCATAATGGCCAGAATGTTGTTTGGAAATTGTCCAACTCAGCCTAAATCAGGAGTAATCTGCCTCCATTAGGGTGAATTAAGTTGTGGGGCACAAAGAAGACTTACATTGAAGGGTCAGAGCTCAAGGAACTTGCTGAGAAACAATAGAGTCCTTTGGATAAATCTCTGATGTTATTGACATGGGAATATTTAGTACCTTAAATTACCTCTCGTCAGTAAAGACGTGCCCTCCCATCCAAAATTAATCATGCTCTCTATTCACAAATTACTACTTTGGGAGTAATTTTCACTGGCACTAACTCCACTTTTCTTTGGGTGAGCAGTTATTTATAATGTGCTTGGTGCCCTGCTCTGTTGTAATCTTCTTTAAAGCAAGAATCACATCTTAATCTCTGACTTTTTAGCCTAGTATCATCCTCTTCCTATCAATGTTTTGTAATGAAATTCATGCTGAATGAATATCTTTTCTTGTATGAACTACAGAAAAAGACTGGTTTGGTCTGAAAAGAGTCTGCGAGTTGGCGCAGTCTGCTTATTTTGGATGTGATGTATGTTGCATTCGCAAAGATAAAAAAGAGCACTCAAATTTGCAACATTATTAGATGACCAGGTAGGCTAGAATGAAAATATTGTTTGAAGTGTTTAAATTACATCATTCCAAATTGAATTCAACATTGAGTGGTCTTCTTTTCCTCCTACATAGATAGTGTAGTTTTGGTGGTTGAAAAATAGGGTGTGTTTTCAGACCTAATCAGAGTGTGGGTGGGAGCTTGGAAGAGGGAGGCTGAAAGAGAATGAGTGTAATGGAGGAGAAAGTGAGAGCTAAATGCACCAAAATAATTCAACAAGGTATGAACTAATGAGTAAAGAGCCATCAGAATGAAAAAGGTATTGAGAAACCAAAGGAAAAAATTCTAGTTATTTGAACTAGATATTGAAATAGGCAACTTAGGTTTTGAGTTATTGTCCTGAAATAATTATCTTACTTTACACAAGTTAGCCTCATATTTAAAAGCAACAAAGTCTCTACTGAAATAATGGTTCATCATTAGAGTCCAACAGGTATATGATTTTGCTTTTCATAAGTGTTTTGATGTGAATTTGTGACTGCTCTTTAACTGCACACTGAGCTTATAAAGCTAGTTTGAATGGAAAGTGATTGCATCTTAGGCAAGTCAGAATGTGATTACTGTTACTATAAAAGATTCCTGTTGTAGACTGAATCTTTGTGTGCCTCCAAAATTCATATGTTGAAAGCTAATCCCGGGACTTCCCTGGTAGTGCAGTGATTAAGAATCTGCCCCACGAGTATACAATGGAAAAAAGACAGCCTCTTCAATAAGTGGTGCTGGGAAAATTGGACAGCAACATGGAAAAGAATGAAATTAGAACACTTCCTAACACCATACACAAAAATAAACTCCAAATGGATTAAAGACCTACATGTAAGGCCAGACACTATAAAACTCCTAGAGGAAAACATAGGCAGAACACTCTTTGACATACATCAAAGCAACATCCTTTTTGACCCACCTCCTAGAATCATGGAAATAAAATCAAGAATAAACGAATGGGACCTCATGAAACTTAAAAGCTTTTGCACAGCAAAAGAAACCATAAACAAGACTAAAAGGCAACCCTCAGAATGGGAAAAAATAATTGCCTATGAAACAACGGACAAAGGATTAACCTCCAAAATATACAAGCAGCTCATGCAGCTTCATACCAAAAAAGCAAATAACCCAATCCACAAATGGGCAGAAGACCTAAATAGACATTTCTCCAAAGAAGACATACAGATGGCCAACAAACACATGAAAAGATGCTCAACATCACTCATCATCAGAGAAATGCAAGTCAAAGCCACAATGAGGTATCACCTCACACCAATCAGAATGGCCATCATCACAAAGTCTGGAAACAACAAATGTTGGAGAGGGTGTGGAGAAAAGGGAACTCTCCTGCACTGTTGGTGGGACTGTAAGTTGGTACAGCCACTATGGAAAACAATTTGGAGGTTCCTTAAAAAACTACAAATAGAACTACCATATGATCCAGTCATCCCACTCCTGGGCATATACCCAAAGAAAACCATAATCCCAAAAGAAACTTGTACCATAATGTTTATTGCAGCACTCTTTACAATAGCCAGGACATGGAAGCAACCTAAATGCCCATCAACAAATGAATGGATACAGAAGATGTGGCATATATATACAATGGAATATTACTCAGCTATAAAAAGGGATGAGATGGAGCTATATGTAATGAGGTGGATAGAATTACAATCTGTCATACAGAGTGAAGTAAGTCAGAAAGAGAAAGACAAATATTGTATGCTAACTCACATATACGGAATCTAAAAAATGGTACTGATGAACTCAGTGACAAGAACAGGGAAGCAGATACAGAGAATGGACTGGAGAACTCGAGGTATGGGAGGGGGCGGGGGGTGAAGGGGAAACTGAGAAGAAGCGAGAGAGTAGCACAGACATATATATACTACCAACTGTAAAATAGTCAGTGGGAAGTTGTTGTATAACAAAGGGAGTCCAACTCGAGGATGGAAGATGCCTTAGAGGACTGGGGCAGGGAGGGTGGGGGGGAATCGAGGGGGGGGCATCAAGGAAGGGAGGGAATATGGGGATATGTGTATAAATACAGTTGATTGAACCTGGTGTACCCCCCAAAAAAAAAAAAAAAAAAAAAAAAAAAAGAATCTGCCTGCCAGTGCAGGGGACACGCGTTTTGATCCCTACTCCAAGAAGACCCCACATGCCAAGGGACAACTAAGCCCGTGAGCCACAACTACTGAGCCTGTGCTCTAGGGCCCCTGAGTCACAACTACTGAGCCCATGTGCCACAACTACTGAAGCCCGAGCACCAAGAGCCTGTGCTTCACAAAAAGAGAAGCCACCGCAATGAGAAGCCGGCACATGGCAACCAAGAGTAGCCCCTGCTCCACCACAATTAGAGAAAGCCCGCTTGCAGCAAGGAAGACCCAGTGCAGCCAATCAATCAATCAATCAATCAATTTTAAAAAATAAAAGAAAGCTAATCCCTCGTGTGATGGGCCCTTGGGAGATGATTAAGTTATAAGGGCAGAAACATTGTGAATGGGATTAGTGCCCTTATTAAAGAGACCCCAGAGGAATCTCTCACCCCTCTGCCATGTGAGCACACAGGAAAAAAAGCCTTTACCAGACACTTAATTTGCCAGCATCTTGTTCTTGGACTTGCCAGACTCCAGAACTGTGAGAAATAAACTTATGTTGCTTATAAGCCACCAATTTTATGGTATTTTGTTATAGAAGCCTGAACAGACTAAGACAATTCCCATCACACACATGTCACTTAACTCTCCTACAATCCCATCCTTGTTGCAAGCAGCTGACAGATAAATGTGGTCAGAGGTAGCCTATCTAATCAAATAAAGAAGGAGCTGTCAACAAAACACCTAGCACATTTGAAGACGTGAATTGAAAAAGTTACGCTATCTAATAACCTCAGATACAAGAGAAAGCAAAAAGTAGAAGGTGTGAAAGGAGCCTTAGGACAGGGGTTGGAACTTCCTCCCTGTGGTTTCTCACATAATTTGTGAAGAAATAAGCACAGAGGTAACTCTTGGATTTGTTATAATTATCATATATTTAGAACAGCCCAGTTCTGACATGGAGCTGCACTAAATTCAAAATTAATGTCATAAAAAGCAATGTGTCTCAAACTTTAATGTGTGTATCAATCAACTAGGGGTCCGTTTAAAAAGTATAGACTCTGATGATGTAAGTCTGGGGTGGAGCCCAAGAGTCTGCATTTCCAGCACGCTCTCATGTGGTGGCCGTGATGCAAGGGAATAGAGCAATGCCGGGATGAGTCTTTTGGTTATAAATGGGGGACCTGAATGTTAGATGTTATTTCAGCCTTTGAAACATTATCATATGCATAATATAAGATTTAGATCTGAGACTAAGTGGAAAACTTCTCTTCAGCCATGTATTTACTTTGGCGCCCCTTTAAGCGGTGCACAAATCTGGAGGAGCTCGGCATTACTGCTCTTAAACCTGGGCACGCAGGCACCTTGCCCCAGCCCCACACCTCAGAGTCTTCCTCTTTAAAGTGCCTTCTTTGAAATATTCTAAGTCCTCTTTTGGTGCTGGCCCTGTTTCTCCCTTTGGAGTGCTGTCTGTCTCTCTCTGCACATGGGGTTGACCAGATGTCCTGAGGAGCTCTCGTCTGTGTGGTGTCATCCTGGGGCTTGGTTTTCAGATCCCAGTTCTCGGAGAGGTGCCTGGTGAGCAGATTGCTGCTGCTGGTTTGCAAGGTATTTCTTTTGCAGGATCACGTGAAATTGGGCTGTTGGAGTGATACTGACACGCTGATTTCGGATGATACTCACTCATTTTGGACATAGGTCTAATTTAGGGCTCTGGGCTATCTAAGGTCCACTGCTCAGGCCTTATGTGTGAGCTCAGGTGTCCACTTTCACTGTCTATGTGCTAACCATGCTGCCACTTCTGCTGTATAACACCCAAGGACTCTGGAGGTGGCATCAGGTGTCCTCATGCTCCCTGCCACTGGCAGTCACCACGTCCCCTTCGTAGGTTCTACACTATGGATCAAGCACTCCTTTGGGAGTGGCTGCACCTATCAGTTCTGAGGGCTTTCAAGCCTCTCTTCACCACAACAATGGACCCTTCTGATTGGTGCGATGATGCTATGTTCTGGTTAGTTTTAAGCTCTCCCAGATGAAGAACAGACATTCCTTGCATGAATGAGACTATTTATTTTGTACGCGTACAATTCCCTTCCTGCTGGTGGTACTATATGAGAGGCAAGGTGCAGTCACTATTGAAAAAGATCATATTCTAGGAATGCAATAATTATGGCCTAAAGAGTTCCAGGCAAGACATAGTTGGGAGATGTATCATTCCATGTTATGCTGTAACATTCTAAACGATAAATTTAACATGACCAGAAAACAGACTGTTCATGTTTTCCTGCGCACTCTGGGTGGGTCAGGCTTGAATTTGTGGTTATCATCAAAGAAGTACCATAATAATCTTTGAGTGATTAGAAGCTAGAGTTTACAAGTAGCACAATGGATGATGCAAAATGAAGAGTAAGGATGTGACTAACATGATGTAGATGGTACTAGAGTATTGTAGAGGCTAGAAGAGTCACATTATTTTAATAGAAACATGTTACAAGCACCATGGTATTATTCTTGTGTTGAAAGATATGAAATTAGCAAGAAATGGCTCATCTGATAATAAAGAAAAAAAAAGTGATTCTTGAACCAAACAAGAAGAAATGGTACCTGGATACCAAGAAGAATCTTTACATACATTGAGTGGACAATAAATAAATAAATTTTTTCATTATTCTGAATCTTCATCAATAAATCACTATACCTCCACGGACCTATGAATTTTATAATACATTTTTAATTGACTTATTTATATAGACAGGAACCCACAAGAAACATTTGCCTAGCATCCTACACACCCTAGCTATAGCCCTGGAACTGGGATTCTGGTGGGAGTGAGGACCCTTGAGGAGACTTATGAGCTTAATATTTGTGCTTCCAGGTATTTCCCTCATAAAGCCTTAAAGCCAAAAATTGAATTAAAGAGAACATTTTTTCTTTGCACCTAACATTGGGATTTCATTTATATGGGTCTGTTCCTAACTCAAATTCCTCAGATCCTTTCTCTCACACTCAGAAAAATCAAAACTTCTTACTGTGCCTGTGTGATTTCCAACAATCTGATATCGCTCTTGCCATGTCACCTGCAACTCTGCCCACTTGCTGGTCCACTCTGGCCTCAGTGGCCTCGTACAGTTCTTCAGAGAAGTTTTTTCCTTCATCAGAATCTGCACTTTCCTTTCCCTAGATATTTGCACGGGCCGTGCTTTCCCTTCACACATATTTCTATCCCAAGATGTCAGCTCTCAGAGAGTTCTTCCTGGACTCTACTACACATGCTCACTTACCAATAAGCCAGTAAGAAGGGGACCCCAGTATGCCCAGCCACTGAAGCCACAGTGACAATATGGCCATGATTCGTCTTCATCATCTCTGGAAGAAACGCCTTTGTAGTCTAGAAATAGTTTTTGTTGAGAGAAAAATATTGTTATTTCTGATTCACAAACCCATTGGAAATATTTCAAGCAAGGGTATATTTTGTTAACATTGTTCTTGGCATAAATGAAAAAAGCCTAGTTTAATTGCCAAATGTGGCAACATACAACAACAGGATAGGACGCCCAGATTAGCAAAACTAAGTGAAAGTGAACTTGCATATATTTTTTAGATTATTTTCCATTATAGGTTGTTACAAGGTACTGAATATAATTCCCTTATAATATATAATATAATATATTAAGTCCTTGTTGCCTATGTATTTTATGTATAGTGTTAGTTTGTATCTGTTAACCCCATACTCCTACTTTGTCCCTCCTCCTCTTCCTCTCCCCCTTGGTAACCATAAGTTTGTTTTTTATGTCTGTAAGTCTGTTTCTGTTTTGTATATAGATTCATTTGTATTATTTTTTAGATTCCACATATAAGTGATATTATATAATATTAATATTTGTCTTTCTCTGTCTGACTTACTTAATATGATACTCTCTAGGTCCATCCACGTTGCTGCAAATGGCAATATTTCATTCTTTTTTATGGCTGAGTAATATTCCATTTTATATATACCACATTTTCTTAAGCCAATTGTCTGTTGATGGGCACTTGGGTTGTTTCTAAGTCTTGGCTATTGGAAATAATGCTGCTATGAACATGGGGTTCATGTATCTTTTCAAATTAGAATTTTCATTTTTTCTGGATGTATACCCAGGAGTGGAATTGCTGGATCATATGGTAGTTCTATTTTTAGTTTTTTAAGGAACCTCCATACTGTTCTCCATAGGGCTGTACCAATTTACATTCTGAAATTACTCATGCCAAACTCACATCTAAGAAAACTTTGAGGGACGCTTTTATGTACTGGCTATTTGGTCAATATTTAGACTCTCTTTCATTTTCTCTCTCTCTCTTTATATATCATTTAAGACCGTGAATGCTGAGGTTCATAATAAAGTTTGCCATTTTGAGACCAGGAAATAACATGAAGGACTTCCCTGGTAGTGCAGTGGTTAAGAATCCACCTGCCAATGCAGGGGACACGGGTTCGATTTCTGGTCCTGAAAGATCCCACATGTTGTGAAGCAACTAAGCCTGTGAGCCACAACGACTGAGCCTGCACTCTAGAGCCCAGGAGCCACAACTACTGAAGCCCCTGTGCCTGGAGCCTGTGCTCTGCAACAAGAGAAGCCACCAAAATGAGAAGCCCGGTCCCTGCTCACCACAACTAGAGAAAGCCCACGCACAGCAATGAAGACCCAACGCAGGGCTTCCTAGGTGGCGCAGTGGTTGAGAACCCACCTGCCAACGCAGGGGACACGGGTTCGATCCCTGCTCCAGGAAGATCCCACATGCCGCGGAGCAACTAAGCCCGTGCGCCACAACTATTGAGCCTGCGCTTTAGAGCCTGTGAGCCACAACTATTGAGCCCATGTGCTGCAACTACTGAAGCCCACATGCCTCGAGCCCCTGCTCCGCAATGAGAAGCCACGGCAATAAGGAGTCTGCGCACCACAGTGAAGAGTAGCCCCCACTCAGCAACTAAAAAGAAAGCCCGTGCACAGCAAAACAAAAGACCCAACACAGCTAATAAATAAATAAATAAATAAATAAATAAATAAATAAATAAATTTATATTAAAAAAAGACCCAATGCAGCCAAAAATAAAAATAATAAATAAATAAAAATAATTAAAAATAATAAATAAATCTTAAAAAAGTAACATGAGATCTGAGTCTCATGAGAATCTGAAAGTAAACTGGGTGCACTTTTATAGAATCACAGAAGATGACTCAGATGATCTCTAATCCCTTCCTTCATCTCTCTAAACAGGATCACACAGAAATGTGAGATTCTAGCTTAGGATTAAAACATATATAACACCCAAAGCTTATTCTTATTCTTTTTTTGTTTTTTGTTTTTAATTTTTGGCTGCTTTGGGTCTTTGTCGCTGTGCATGGGCTTTCTCTTTAGTTGCGGTGAGCCGGGGCTACTCTCCCTTGTGATGCGCAGGCTTCTCCTTGTGGTGGCTTCTCTTGTTGTGAAGCACAGGGTCTAGGCATGCAGGCTTCAGTAACTGTGGCCCACGGGCTTAGTTGCTCTGCAGCAGGTGGGATCTTCATGGACCAGGGATCAAACCCGTGTCCCCTGCATTGGCAGATGGATTCTTAACTACTGTGTCACCAGGGAAGTCCTCTTATTCTTATTATTAATATTATTAATATTTTTGAGGTAGGAGAAGAATGATTGATAGGATTTGGTCACAGTATGAAAAATGATCTCTTTGTATATTGTTATCCCTGGTACCTGGAGAAAACTTTAGTATTGATTTGATACATCCTCATGTCTGCTGAAAGCTCCACTTTAAACTTAATTATTGGGTTACACAAAAGAGAATGTTTTTGTAAAAGAAATCATACTTACCCAGAAATGTGCAAGTACATTAACTTCAAAAGTCTTTTCAATCTGAGGGTCTTGTGTAGCAAACAAATCCGATGTGTAGACTATACCAGCATTATTTACTAAAATACTAACATCTCCAATTTCTGCCTTTACCTTTAAAAATAAAATAAGAAATATATTTGCAATATTGAGGTCTGAGAGTAGGTTTGCATGCAATGACTATTAAAAAAGTATAATTTTTCTATCAAATGTGGGAAAAAAGTAGTTTTGTAACCTATGTGCCAAATGGAAATAAAAAATACTTTTAATTTTAAGTACTTAATTTCAAAATAGCCCTGCCTGTAAGTCTACTAGATAGAAATTTTCTTTTGCAATTTAGTCTCTTGACTTTGATCTATTGATTAGAGCCCAAGACGCATTTGGCTAACAAAAAACCTAACCAGTGACAGATAAGCAGTATTTATTTTAAAAATACTACTTCAAAAGGTAAGCAAAGAAAAAAACATTAAATTAACTGACAAATGCAGGGACTGTTACGGGGGAACTATGTAAGACTATACCATTAAGTGGCCACATCTTCTATTTCTTTATTTTTGAGGTCACTTCATCTATTGCTCACCAACCTTTCCCCACCAGGTGACAACAGCCTTAGGGACTAGCAATGCAAGAATATCTTCTTCCATATTTTGACGGTTCTTTGCATAAATAAGCTTCTTGGTGGATGGTCTCCAGAGTTACAGTGCATGTTGTTATACACTGTGTTCAGCTAGCTCCTTTTAGTAGAGTTATCATTATTTCATAACGCCGTGGTGTGCTGGAGGACTGAGGGAGAGGTGGTATGTGGCCCCGTAAAGCCTTACACTATGCTATGCATTTTACACAACTCGTTATGTATTTCATTTAATTCTGCTCGTTTTAAAGGTCAGAAACATGAAACAGGGTCACATGGGTGTTGAAGGTCACATGGGTGTTGAAGGTCACACAGAGCTGGGACTCTCTCGGATCCTCTGACCTCACAGTCTAAGACAAGCCGCCTCAGACAGCAAGGAAGCTGGGGAGAAGGCCCATCAGTACCTCAGGGGGACATCAGTGTGTCATTGCTGAAGGTTCATCAGCCAGAACTGAATTTCATCGGGTTGTATTTAAATTCCTGAAGAGCCAGGCTGAGTTGTTTGGCCCTTGATGAACACTGCTTATAGCTATAGCCACATCTCCAGCACAATATAAAAAAACTGTTGTTCAGGATAATGCCCCCAAGTCATTGAGAAAAACAGGACGTTTTGTGTGGTTGAATGGATGAAGCTCCCATAAGGCCTCCAAATTAATGAGACTCATGACATACATTACTGTTTTATATTGCCAAAGACACTTTTGACCCTATCTTCATCCTCAAGCTCCCTGTTATCACATATTGTCTCCCCAGGGTTTGCACATCTCTTAATAATGAAAGCAAGCTGAGAGTTTGTTTACGTAGCATAAAATTGTCCTGATACTAAAATCACATCAAAATAGCCATGTCAAAATATCTGATAATCACACGTCCATTGTGTAAACTCTGTTTAAGCATATAGTTTATCTTAGAATAATGTAAAACACAATGGTTAAAATACATGGAATACGTTCAAATAATAAAATTATCTTTTCCAGAAAAGT
Source organism: Hippopotamus amphibius kiboko (assembly GCF_030028045.1). Taxonomy (NCBI): domain Eukaryota; kingdom Metazoa; phylum Chordata; class Mammalia; order Artiodactyla; family Hippopotamidae; genus Hippopotamus; species Hippopotamus amphibius. Next base: position 57,388,841 of record NC_080188.1, read on the forward strand.
CTATGCCCAGATAAGTCTGGAAATGAATGTTTTCCATGTTAGGTAACTAGTAAATCCCCTTGACAATGGCCAATAGCAAAATTATACAGATGGTATGGGTGATTCTATTTTAATACTAATAACTAATTCTTACAAAGTGGCTATTGAGCACCAGGTACTAGTTTCTGTTTTATTTTGTTTGTTATTGTTGACTTTGGCCATACTGTGAAGCTTGTGGGATTTTAGTTCCCCAACCAGGGATCGATCGAACCTGGGCCCCTGGCAGTGAGAGCATGGAGTCCTAACTATTGGACCACCAGGGAATTCCCCAAGTACTGTTCTAAGAACTTTACATCATTAATTCACTTAATCCTCATAACAACTCTATGAGGTAGGTATTGCTGCAATCCCCATTTTATAATTGAGAAAAGTTAGGCACAGAGAGGTTAAGTAACTTGCCCAAAGTAACTTGCCCAAAGTGGTAGCTACTATTAATTGAAAGAGCACTCATTTCTCTGACAGAGAATCACTGTTACTTTAAGTAAAACAGTCATTGTTAAATGTAGATATTTCTTACCTATAGGCCTTATTCTTACTGTACCCCTCTCCAGGAAAGCCCTTTCCCACCACTGGCCTGCGTAATTTCTACTTAATTCTTTAGGCTTAGCTCGGGCCTCACCAATAATAAAGAGGCGTTTGTTTGAAATAAAAAATTACAATCTAAAAATAGAAGTTAAAAACATCCCCAAATTTAAAGTTTCCTAAACAAAGAGATTCTCAGATCTGGTAGAATCGGAATCTTCACACCACACTAAACATAATGTCCAGGGGTGAGGTCCAGGCATGTGCATTTTATAGAATTCTCCCAAGCCCTAATGACATTTCTACCATTACAGTATTTAGCTAACAAAGATGTGTATGAATGTATTCATCGTGAAGTCCCAATACACATAGCACATCTCAGTTATATACAGAAGAGGCAAATAGTGCTTTCTAGAAACAGATCTACATACGATCAAAGTGTGATAAGCAATTAGGTTTATCCTAACTTCCTAATCCAGTTCATTGACTGGGCTTCAGAAGACCCCGCCGGTGATACTGCAGGTCATCCAAGGATTCATCTGCATTGGAATCGGATGGGCAAAGTGTGGGTGCACAGGGTGCGAAACATACAGATTCCTGGGCCCAGCCCTCGACCTACTGAAAGAAAACCTCTGTTACATCTGGGGTGCCTAATTCTTAACAAGTTCCTTGGAAGATTCCAGAACACACTAAAGTCTGGGAACCTCAGTTCTAGGTTCTGGTTCTGGGTCTGCCACTGGCTAGCTGCACAACTTTGGGCGAACCACACAACTTCTGTTATTTTGTCTACATCATAACTGGGTCGTCTCCAAAATCCCTCCCAGTTCTGACATATGATTCAAACCAAATTTAAAACTTCACCTTCTTTGCAGAGCTGTAAATATCTTCTCGGCTACTGCAGTCTACCACAAAGGCATGAGCCTTTGCACCCAGTCTCTTGCATTCAGCAGCTGTTTCCTCAAGTCCATGCTACAAAAAAGCAACAAAGGTCAGGGAGAACAAAACAAATGACATGAGCATATTATAGCAACAGATGAAAACAGTTAAGAGTAGGCAGATGCTTTGAGCTAGGAATGGGCAAGAATTTAACTGACATATTTTTGACAGAGAGATAGGCACCCTTTGTTCCCTGTACTTCAACTAGCCTCTTATTTGGAACTGAATTTAAAGCAAGCTTTTCAAAAGAAGATAAAAACCTTAAAATTCTGGGTTTGTATTCATTGATTTTACATACTTTGCAAATGTATATGTACGTGTGTGTGTGTGCGCGCGTGCGCGCACGCATATTCCATATGTCTTTAAAAAAATGATGTTGAGTTTTTTTTCTGTGTCACTAAAAACTATCTGTGGATATCAATTTTCTGGCTGTAAAATACCTAAATACTGTAAGGAGTTAACTACAGTTCATCCATTCATTCAGTCACTCATTCCTCCAACATTTTAATGTCTAGGTCATAGTCACGATGCTTAGGAGAACCTGTGGACACACATATGAGTGAGACACAGTGCTGATCTCAGCAAGCTTGTGGCGTCGTAGAAAGAAACATAAAATAAGTATAACATTTAGGTAGGACCATATGAAATTGCTGCCGCTTTGGAATGAAGGACTGAATATGGCCAGTTTCATATGACTTAAACTAATATATTGTGGTAAGTATAATAATAGAGCTATATAAAGAGAGTTATGGGAACACAGAGGAGGGGAGTGCACTACAATTCTAGAGGCACTGAAAGAAGAGGTCCTGAGTTGGTGAGTGGAACAGCCAGGTAAAAAGAGGGGAAAAGGCATGCCAGGCAGCGTAAGCAAAGGGATGGACAGGAGAAAGGTCCCGTGGGAAAGCACTAGCAGATTGGTATTTCTGAGTCATAAAGTTCAAGGCCAGCAAGAGTCCAGATTAAAGGCCATTAGATGTCATATTAAATTTAATCCAAAAAGTTTGTAGAGCCATTGATTAAATTACACAGTCAGATTTGTGTAATATATTGATTACTCTTTCTAATGTATGAAGGACAGATTTTAAGGGTCTGAAAAGAGAAGAATTATCAGGCAGTTACAGTGATTTAGCAAGAGATGATACAAGCTTGAATCGTGGCTCCAGTAGAAAGAATATAAAGAAGAGAATAATCTTTAAAATGTATCTTCAGAAGGGACTTCCTAGGTGGCGCAGTGGTTAAAAATCCGCCTGCCAATGCAGGGCACATGCGTTCGAGCCCTGCTCTGGGAAGATTCCACATGCCATGGAGCAACTAAGCCCGTGCCCCATAACTATCGAGCCTGTGTGCCGCAACTATTGAAGCCCACGTGCCTAGAGCCCGTGCTCTGCAACAAGAGAAGCCACTACAATGAAGAGCACCGCTCTCAGCAACTGGAGAAAGCCCGAGTGCAGCAACGAAAACCCAATGCAGCCAATTTAAAAAAAATGTATCTTCAGGAGGTGAAATCATCAGGATTTGGTGATTGGATGAGGAAGATGGGAAGGAATCCAGGCTGATGTCCTTGTTTTTCAGGTTTGGTAATTGGGTACGTGTCAGCTGGAGATCACACGGAGAGAGCAGATTTGAGGCAAGGAACAATGAGCCCAGTTGGGGGCATTACTTTTGAGTCACCTTAAATTCAGGATCAGACCATAGTGTTCTGTCTTTGTTTGTTTCTATTTCTGCTTGTTTGTTGGCTTGCTTTTGATTTTATAGCTTTTTTATATTAAAAAATTTATAGCTTTTTTATATTAAAAAAGTCTCAAAAGACACCTTGGTTTGTGGTTTCTTCTGTGAACTCTGTATGCCAAGATACTATTTCCAGCTACTGCACAAGTGGACACACTCACTACACTGACCTGCAGTGAACGAAGTAAGAGAACTTACTACATTTTTCCACAGAGAGAATGGTAAAACAGAACACCAGTGTGCAAATTTGCTAGTAAATGCAATTACTTTTGCTGTGAAACCAAATCTGGACAGCTATGGAAAGAATTAGCAGTGTGCGTAGTGAACTTATGGTGGCAGTAAAAGGAAACAGCGTGTTTTCCCTTTACCGAAATCTCCCACACAAATTGTAACATACTCTGGGGAGGAGCCATTTTTGGGGGGATGGGGGGTATACACTGCACGGCTTGCAGGGTATCAGTTCCCTGACCAGGGATCTAACCCAGGCCCTCAGCAGGGAGGGGGTGGAGCCCTAACCACTGGACCCCCAGGGAATCCCCTGATGAGGAGCCCTTACTCCCCAAGGGACATCAAGACACCTCAGGTAAACTTTATGGTGCCCTCCTGTATCTCACAGGCAGCTTTTAGCACTTTCCTTTAAAAGAATATGTTATTATTGTGTTATATATAATACATATGGTGGGATTTGGCCTTCAAGAGGAATAAAATTCTGACATATGCTACGGCATGGTTGAACCTTGAGAATATTAAGCTAAGTGAAATAAGCCAGACCCAAAAGGCCAAATATTGTATCATTCCAGTTACATGAGATACCTAGAGTAGTCAAATTCAAAGAGATGGAAAGAAGAATGGTGGTTAGGGGAGAGAGAAGTAGAGATAATTTGTTTAATAATACAGAGTTTCAGAATGGGATGATGAAAAAGTTCTGGAGATGGATAGCAGAGATTATTGAATGACAATGAATATACTTAATGTCACTGAATTTAAAAATAGTTAAAATGGAAAATTTTATGTTATATATATTTTACCACAATTAAAAACAAGTATAAAAGGTATATTGTACTACAGTGGAAAGATTTTTGAGGGTAAAATTACTCTGGGCTCCAAACTTCCCGTGCAGAGCCGTGGGGGACAGTGCAACAGCCAACTTGGAGAAGGCTGCCCACAAGGACACCTGAACATCAAGATGATTGCCAAAAAGGCTGAGATGACCAACACTTGGGGGGGGGGGGAGCAGATAATTAAAAGAAACAAAACTAATGTCTAATTCATCTGTGAATAAATTATTTGATTTTAAAGCCAAAAAAAATAAGGTATATTGTACTGATTTGGGGGGGGGGGTCTTACCTTTATAAAATTCAGGCCATATTTGGAACAAATTTTACAATAAAAATCCATTTACCAATTATTTTGTTTTCAGAGGTTGGCGTTCTCTAACTGTCAATGGACAGAGTGTGTAGAGGCAAAGATGCCTTTACATTTGCAGACTCACTTTTGCCAAACTTCCTTGATCTTCTTCGCTTAGGGCCTAGGTTTCCTTCCCACCCCTTCTGAACTATGCAACAAACTTAAGTTCTAAATTCCTCCAGAAAAAAAATTTTAGTCCATCTCCATATTCATTTGATAAGAAATAAAAAATAAGCAGACCTGCAGAAAAGAATGCATTCCTCCCTTAACATTTTTCTCAGCACAATGGAACTGCTCATCATTTTTCAGGATTTCCCTTGGTAAATTAATTTTTTCTACTGTGTTGGATTCAGTTCTCAAATTTAAATCCTGCGTGCTTCTTCAGTCTTTACATATCACTCTTTGCCCTCTACCTCCACAACTAAAACCTTTTGCCCATTACCTAGATTAATAAACATGAATGTTTTTCTAATTCCTCCTATTTTCCAATTCTTCATTAATTCACTTCTTCATTCAATAAACAACCTTGGAGTATATGCTATGTGCTCATCACTTACTGTAAATTTATCTTTCCAAACTTATCTAACCAGACATGGGGGTGAGAATGGTCAAGAAATATGGGATTATCTGCATAAAACAGAATGAATAATTCATGGCATTAGTCTCAGTAGAATAAAAAAACTGAAGTCACTCCCAATCCCTCCCTAAATTCAAATTCGTTTTTTTGTAGACTTCACGATGACTATGAAGACGTCTGTCCCTGACATCCTGAGATGGATAAAGTTGGACATTGTTATCCTTGCTATTTGACTTAATCCTTGAAATTCCCCCTGGGAACAATTTGTGCCCTAGGTGAAAAGAATTTGATATTGCCCCTCCCTGCCCTTCTAACTGGATCCTAAAACAATCTTAAACTCTCCTTCACGTTCTTACTCACTCTCCACACATCCACCAGCCCAAAAGTTTTACCTCTCTAGGTTCTGCTGCCTGGACTGCTTGAAATTTCCACCCTACTTCTGCTGCTACCAGCCTAGTCTGACAAGCCAGCATCATTTCTCACCTGGATTATCACAATAGTCTCCTGTCTGCTTTCCCTGCAACTCAGCAGCCAGAGGAGCCTCTACAATAGAAACTGGCTTCAAACCCTCCACTGGCTCCCTCATTAAAGCTGAAGCACAGCCTACAGGAACGAACCTTCACAATCTGGCACTGCTGTTATTTAAGTCTCCAGACCAGAGCCACCCCACAAAAATAAAATGCAAGCCACATATTTAATTTTAACTTTTCTAGTAGCACATTAAAATTTTTTAAATTTAGTATATTTTAACTTAACATATCCAAAATATTATTATTTTGAAATATTTATTATGAAGTATTATCACTTCAACATGTAATCCAGATAGAAGTTATTAATAAGATATCCTACATTCTTTTTTTTCCATACTGGTCTTTGAAATCCTGTGAGTATTTACACCTACAGCACATCCTAATTCAGAGAAGCCACACTTCAAACACTCAACAGCCACAAGTGGCTGGTGGCTACTATCTACCATTGCACCAAAACAATAGTAGCACAGCTCTAGACCCTTCTTTTCCTTCTCTCCCTTCTGCGCCAGACTTTGCCTTTGTGGATCTCTCTCTGCAGAGGTGTGCCAGGGCCTCACTGTACTCTCTGCCTCTTCTGGTCTTGACTCAATTGTCTCCACCTCGGTGAGACCTTCTGTGTAAGAACAACACTCCCACCTCTGCCATCCCCACAGTATGGAGTCCCTATCCCTTTTCATGTTTTATTTTTCCCTTATACTTACCACCATCCAACAATTACACAGTTTATTATACAGCATGTCTTGTTTATTGTCCCTAGCTCATAAGGTTTTCCTCACTGCTGTATCCTCAGTTCTGCATGAGAACAATGTCTGGTAGGTAGTAGTGCTTGATAAATATTTGTTGGGTAAACGCACTTAACTTCAGATCAGAAAAAAGTCTGTACAGACCAGCACTGGGAGTCTCAAACTTAGATGTGTACACTCTTATACATCTTCAAATTTTAGCTTAAACTTCACTTTGTTGAGGAATAATAATAACTAACACCTTAGTGTGTTTACCATGTGCCAGATACTGCACTACATGCTTTGCGTTCAGTATTTGGTATAATCCTCCCAGCCCTCTTAGGAAAGTACTGTTATCTTATCCATTTTGCAGAAAAGGAACCTACCGTGATGTTCAGTAAGTTAGCCATGAAATGCATAGCTCCTCTGAGTCTGACCACACCACCATGCCTGCCACTCACCACTGTGACCACATCAAATGAGGCCACGCCTAGTTTCTACCTTTCATTGCACATGGAATTATTTAATGTTTATTTTCCCTACTAGATTGAGGGGACCCTATCTCCTGTTTGCCACTGTGTTCTTAATATCTAGGTAACAGACAGTCAATGGGTATTTGTTGATGCCATTTCAATCACCCACTCACTGGTTAGCCAACCTCAATCCCCTGAATTCCTGTTTACAGCACTGGATATTGACTAATGTGCAGGGATGGTATTTCACGCCATCGAGGGTCTCCCAGAAACCCCTTTGTCCGTCTGACACTGGCCAAATAATAAAAAGTAAGAGTCTAAGACCTCCTCCCTTCCTTAAGGTACACGTATTCTGGGAATTACATTGAAGGTTGGTTTTTTTTTTCGTTGTTTTTAACTAAAAGATGATTTAAAAAATACCTCTTGGCAATTACTATGGCATAGTAATCTTGCTTTCTCTTGGGTATCTTTTAAATGCACTTATCTCAGTAACTGTAAGATTTTTCTCTCAATAGGTGCAAATCTCTTACTCTTTTAATATACTAGCTTAAACTATGACTTTTCCATGATTAAGAGAGAGGGATCAGGGACTTCCCTGGCAGTGCAGTGGTTAAGACTCTGCATTCCCAATGCAGGGAGCATGGGTTCGAACCCTGGTTGGGGAACTAATATCCTGCATGCCCGCACAGTGAGCTCTAAAAAAAAAAAGACAGAGGGATCAGTGAAATCAGGTTCAGGAGGAGATTACAAATTATTTTCAGGGCAAAGTGAAGATAAATTTACAATGTCAAATTAGTGACAGACAGTAACTGGGAATCTTATATCCTCTGGGTTCGTTCACCATGTGATCATCAACACAGTAATTAACCCGTGTTTTTCCCCCATCTATAAAATGGCAATACTAGTAATTTTTTTTCTACATACTTAACAGAAATTCTGTACGGGCTGTTGCCAGCAAAATGCAACACAGATGAAAGGTACCGGAAAGTAAAACATAGTAAGTATTATTACCTTATTTATATCCCACAGGACCAGTTTGCATTTAAGTTTGGCAAATTCATAGGCAGTCAGTCTCCCAATTCCGTGACCAGCTCCAGTAATCAAGACGATTTCTCCAGTAACTGATTTTCTCTTCCTGGGAATAAAAAGCTTCAGGAGAGACTCTAAGATGCAGATGGGCAGCAAGGGCAGAAGCAGGAGGACGTTCAGAAAGAACTTCATCCTTTATGTTGCTGCGAGCTTTTGGTATATTTTGTTTTACCAGTCACACTAAGTTGCTTCTGGGGGGTTGTTCCGTCAAATACCAGAGAGAATAAAAGCAAGAACAAGGAAGGGCTCCTTTATGGAAGGGCAACAAACAACTCCGAAACCGTTCCTTCCGCTGGGCTGGGCTTGGTTAGGTCTTTTGCAATTGGCTCAGGCTGCAGTGCGGAGCGAGTGCTTGCCAGCTCAGAGATCTGGGAGGGACAAAACCCAGAGGAAACCAAAGCTTCCTAGTTCTGGGTCCCTCAGCCCCGACTAAGTGCTCCGCCAGAGTCATCTTTTGCTCACTTTCTCCTGGTCTCGTGAGCCGACCTTGGAGGGTTAGTTACCATTGGTTTCGCTAAATTTGATAAATTCCTTTTAAAGTAACAAGGCTAGTTGACAGCGTCCGCAGTCCAGGTGCTTCCTTGAAACTTGATGGTTGCCCTTCCCTAGTTAAAGGATGCAAATGTAGTTTAATGTCTCAATAGAAACCTGGGGAGAAGGCCAGTTGTTCCGCCCTGGCTGAGAAAGGACGGTATATCCGATTTAGTTCGAGCTATGCGCGATTTCTAGAGGACAGAGGAAATTTTGTCCTTCAATGGCAGCGATAATCCAGCCCCAGGAAAATTCTGATCATATTAAAGGAGATTGTTTCCACAAGAAAGAGCAGTGTTTGGATAAGCTTTTTCACTCAATCAATTAGAACTTGTAGAAAAACCCATATTACTCTTTAGTAGTTGTATCTTTATCCAGGTTAATAAATCATTGCCCCCAGAATAAATAATAAACTAGGAAGAATATCACCTAACCTAAAGTTACATAGATTACTTATGTAACTTTAGGTTTAGTAGCCTGTGTGTGAGTATTCAATATATAATGGTGATTTAAACAAAAATCAGAGATATTGTTTATTGAAAGAAAAGACCCAACTGTGGGCTTATGTGCAGTAAGAGCTTAATAAATGTCCCTTATATGTATTTTTTCAATTCAATTCTTGACAGTAATTGAATTGGGGCTTTTTGTGAGGCATTACAGTGCTTGGAAAGAGACTTTTGTCATGTGGGTCACTCATGGTCACCCTTTATATTTGAGGGGCAGGAAGATCACAAAAAATGGAAGTTCGCAAATAATTCATACCCACTTGTCCCTCTTACTTAGACAGCCCCGCACTCTCATAGGGGATGCAATGATAGAGACAGTTCCCCAACGTAGAACTCCGCTATAGAGTTCCTGAAAATTCTGAATATTATCTGCAATTTTTTCTTATAGCCCCCAAATCCAAGTTTACAGTAGTACAAACATTGGTATAGAAAGTTTACAGCTTCCAGAGCTTTTTTTCACGTACATAATCTCATTTGATTTTCAAAAAGCTTGCTGGGAGGTAGAGAAAAAAAACAATTTGTATCCCTATTTTATAAACAAATAAATCAGTTAGATAGACTTTTTAAAGTTCCCACAGCAAGTAAAAGTATAACTAGGGCTAGACACAGAGTCAGGGTTTGTCAAACTTTTTTGCCTAATACCTATTGGAAGAAATCACATTTTACATGGTGAGGTCATAAATGTGTGTATGTTTGCTTTCATATATGTTGACTTTCATATATATTGAGGTTCTGGCTCTGCTATTTTCCTATTTTAAAAAGGTGTTTAAAAAAAAAAAAACTGGGTAGTTTTGACTCACTAAGTTGACTGAGGTTCCATTGGTCTAGGGAGAGAACCCAGTGTTTGAAAGCATTCATACCTGAATCCCGTAAGTGACTTCACCTCCTTGAGTATGTTTCCTAATTTGTATTGGGATGTTACTAATACCCTACAGGATTCTTGTGAAGTTCAAATGAGTTAATATACAGCACAGTGCTTTATCAATTATTCAACTCTCTATAAATTATAATGAACACTAATATAATTACAATGTGAATGGTTTTGTGAGTGATGATTAGCTATTTACCTGACACAATGTAAAGCATGTGATTTTATACACTTGTGGTTTTTAAAAATACCTTTCATCGAGAGAATTTAAAATGTTTTATATATGGGGGATCTTAATTTCAGGCTGCCCTCTGTTTAAAACAAGACAACAGGGAGAATTCCCTGGCAGTCTGGTGGTTAGGACTCCATGCTTCCACTGCAGGGGGCACAGGTTCGCTTCCTGTTCAGGGAAATAAAATCCTGCTCTGTGCAGCCAAAAAACCACCAAAAAACAACAACGAAAAACAAGACAACAAGCTCAAAATGGACGTGCTTATGCTAAACCTCAGGTCATCAGACTGGGGCTTAATTACAGTTTCGGCTTTCTCAGAAATGGAATCTTAAATCAGTCAATCAGGAATCGCCTGATTAGCTTTAGTTAGGTAATCTACTTGTTAGACCTCTACCATCCCCTAAATGAAAGTAACTTTGCAATAACCCACCTATTTTTAGGCCTAATGTAACTTCCTTTTTCCACTCCTTCCTGTCTATAAAATCTTTCATTTTGTATAGGTCTTCAGAGCTCTTTTCTATCTGCTATATTGGATACTACTAGATTCAAACTGATTTTTGCTCAAATTCTTAAAAACTTTAATATGTTTCAGTTTACCTTTTAACACTTCCCAGCTGTTGAACTGGCATTAAAAAAGATAAGGGTAAGGACTCCTTTTCAATGATATTTTGAGCACTTACTATGGTCAGACATTGTGCTAAGTTCTTTACATACATACATAGTTCATTATATCCTCTCAATAACCTTAAACAGTAGGTTTATTTGATATGTCTATTACATGAATGAAGACATAAGGGGGACTTCCCTGTTGGTGCAGCGGTTAAGAATCCGCCTGCCAATGCAGGGGACACAGGTTTGATCCCTGGTCCGGGTCCGGGAAGATCCCACATGCCACGGAGCGACTAAGCCTGTGCGCCACACTACTGAATCTGTGCTCTAGAGCCTACGAGCCACAACTACTGTGCCTGAGTGCCACAACTACTGTGCCTGAGTGCCACAACTACTGAAGCCTAGAGCCGTGCTCCGCAGTAAGAGAAGCCCCTGCACTGAGAAGCCTGTGTATCGCAATGAAGAATAGCCCCTGCTCGCTGCAACTGGAGAAAGCCCACTTGCAATGAAGACCCAGCACAGCCAAAAAATAAATAAATTAAAAAAAAAAAGGCATAAGGGATTTAAGAGAAATAAGCAAATTGCCTTAGGTCACAGTGGTAGACTCGAATTTAGACCTAGGCCATTATCACTAGATTGCCTTCTATCTTTAGGGCAAAGAAGAAAAGCTAAGCCAGTTCTAAGTCTCTTTGAAAATTCAAAAGGATCAAAACGTTTACTATTCACAACACCTCCTACCACTCTACACTCAACTCCAACAACATTCATAACAGTCCCCTCTCATACCATTAGATAACTTAAATGCCTAGTTAGCAGGTGTCGGGAAGGGGAAATTCCCCCTACCCTTCTTGAGTTCTTTTGGCTGGTCTAATAATTAAATTGACACAAGACAGATTAACATGAGGATAAAACCCCAAATTTAATTCATGCATGTAGAAGTCTTATAGAAATAGAATCCAAGAATTGGCCAAAGCTGGCATCTTTTATACTTTTTAGACAAAGAAACAATAAATTTGCAAGAAATTGACAAGACAGAAATTTAGGCTAGGGTGTTTAATTAGTGAAGAATCTAAACAGAATTTGGGCTAGTAAATTAAAAAAGTGCAGTAAATTAAAGAAGTAACAAGGTTTGCTTATATGGTTTTCTCAGCCCTAAATTCTCTGACTCTGGTAATAAGAATGTCTTCTATCCTTCTGGTGCAGGGTGGGTAACTTGTACATGGGAAATTTATTTCCTGCTTTCAAGGGGACAGCAAGGAGGGTATTCTCATACTAGCTGTTTCTCAAGTAACTTTAATTCAAAACAATCAATATGCTATTGTGACATGTTTTGAAGTAGTTGGTCCTGAGCCCCAACACAGGCAATAGAGCGCGGCCAGCAATGAGTTTGAATTTCTGACAAGCTTTTTATTAGCTGGGTGATCTCTGGTTAATTACCCTTTTCTGAGATCTCAGTTACCTCATTTATAAAATAGATATAATCACAGCTTGGTTGAGTAAATGAAATATTTAGAAAGCACAGAGCGCTAGAAGGACAGTTTTCTTTGACTACGATTGGTCTGTTCCTGATAAGATTATGAAAGGTTTTTCTTTACCTTTTAAATAATCTGCCTAGAAAATGAAGATTCTGTGTTTTATCAAAATAATTTCCTGTGCTTCATGTTGTGTTTATCAGGACTTTGATTACTTAATAAAACCGAGTCTTCTCTATTAAAAGAGCTAAGTGTTTTTCTTTTTTTTCTAAAAAATAATTATGTAACTCTCTGTATTTGCCTTTGAAGTCTTTAACTGTTGCTTTGGTTAAATGGATAACTAAGTATTTCTTCACAGTGATCTATGATTCTGTTTAACTTTTTCAAAACTTTTTGATATTTTTAATAAACTTCCCCAAAATAAAAAAAAATAAAAATAAAAAATACATACACATACACCTGATGAATGGTCGCTATTACTATATCTTATCCAGTCATCTGTAAGACATCTACGTTTGCAAGACTGAGCCTTAGAATCCTAGTGGATTCAAAACAAAAGGCCACAAAACTTAGTAATTACACAGGTCAGTGAAGAAAGTTCCCCTGTTAACACTAAAGCATACTGAGGAGGAATATCCAGAAAGGGTGGCCAGACTGTGATAAAGGAGGTACTTCAAATAGTTTTCCTGTCATTCTGGGATAGAAGCCTTCACATTTGGCTCTAAAGTCTGAATTTTAGAGCTGGAGGAAGTTAGATGTTAGCTTCTCCAACTGGATCTTTTTTTTTTTTTCTTTTGGTATTGCATCTGTGAATTCAAAGTAATGAATATATCTGGTTTAAAATGGTTCAACAGGGCAGATAACAAAAAGACACAGTCTTTCATCCCACCCTGGTTTTTGTCTGTTTGGCCTCACCACCCGGCTTTTGGGCGTCTTAGTTCCCCGACCAGGGATCAAACCTGGGCCACTGCAGTGAAAGCACTGAGTCCTAATCCCTGGACTGTCAGGGAAATCCCTACTTCATTTCTTTTGATTACCAAGTAATATTCCACTGTATGGATATGCAACCAAAAGTGGGGTCTGGCTGCTCACTGCTCAAAAAAATCAATAAAGAGGCGAGGTTGGCGGAAAGAAAATTTGCTTTATTTTGGATGCCAGCAGCCAGGGGGGTAGGGTGGGTGGGGAAGGCAGACTCCTGTCCAAAGGCCGCCTCCCACACCACTGACAATCAGTGGGCAAGAGCTTTTATAGATGGAGGTGTTGCAGAAATCGATCCCATGAGAGACCAAGCATCACATTCAGAGGGTTGGAGAACTCAGGTTTATTGAGCTGGTGGACCCAGACGAACCAACCCTCCAAAATTCTGGGCCCCATTTCAGGGGAATCTTTTCCTTATATAGGTTAAGGCATATAGCTATAATTGGCACAGACGGACTGGTTGGTTTAAACAAGGCTCTAGTTGAGTTTGGCACAAACTGATTGGTTACATAATTACTATAGGTTATGGGCAGTTACAGAGTGCGGGAGTTGCTGTGGGTTACACGCAAGGGGCGTGGGGGTTTCCGAACAGAAACTTGCATGAGCAGGAGCAGGACATTTCATAGGTATCAGAACATCTTAAGGTTACAGTTGATTATTAGGTCGTCTTGTTCTTATTGCGGCACAGCAAGCAGATTTTACAGAAACAGAGTTAGCATAAAGTTATAAACTTAGAAATTCCCTCATCAGAGGGAGAGGGCTACATGTAGGAACAGTACAGTCAGCTCTGACAGTCATCTTGAAATTGGTCATGCAGTGGTCTAACCATTGTCATCTTGATTGTTTTAAGTACAGTTAATCTTTAGTTCCAGGATCAGTTCGTGCCCATTTCTTTGAGGCCAGTTCTTGGAATTGTGGCAGCTTATGTCATGGCTACACTCTGGCCATCATGTAATTAACTTCTTCCACCTGGTGGGGGTTTCAGTATCTATAAGACACCTCACAGGATCTGGCTCAGAATATTATCTATAGCCGTTGAGAAGGAACTAAAGGTCCTTGACTATGCTTAATGACTAAACTATTATTATTTAGTCTTGTTGGTCTGTTTTCCTTTGTTTCTGCATTTTCTCACTTCTCTGATTAAACTTATTCTTTGGCTAAGGTTTTTCCACAGACAAAAGGCAGACAGAGGACATGAGGGGGAAGGACCATAAGGTCCTTCTTCATTTCAGACATACCACAGTTTATCCAGTCATCAGTTAATGGAAATTTGGGTTGTTTCCACTTTTCAGCTATTATGAATATGCTGCTGTGAACATTTGTATACAAATTTTTGTGCAAACATATGTTTTGATTCTCTTTGGTATATACCTAGAAGTAGAATTGTGGGTCATAAGATAATGTATGTTTAACTTTTTGAGGAACTTCCAAACTGTTCTCCATAATGGCTGTACTATTTTTACATTTCCAGTAGCAATGTATGGAGGTTCTAATTTCTCACCAACATCCTCACCAACACTTACTTTCCATTAAAAACATTATTATAGTCATCCTAGTAGGTGTGATGTGGTAACTCATTGTGGATTTGATTTGCATTTCCCCAATAACTAATGATGTTGAGCCTCTTTGCATGTGCTTGTTGGCCATTTGTATATTTTCTTAGAGAAATATTGATTCAAGTCCTTTGCCCATTTTTTAATTGAGTTACTTGTCTTTTAGTTGTTGAGCTGTCAGAGTTCTTTATATATTCTGGATACTAGATCTTTATCTGATATACGATTTGCAAATACTTTCTCTCATTCTGCAGGTTGTCTTTTCACTTGCTTGATAGTGTCCTTAAAATTTTTAATTTTGATGAAGTCTAATTTTTTTTTTGTTTGTTCTTTTAGTGTCATATCTAAGAAATAATTGCCTAATCCGACATAGGCCCAAATATTTATGTCTATGTTTTCTTCTAACAGTTTTATGGTTGTAGCTCTTACATTAACTTATTGATCCATTCTGAATTAATTTTTGTATATGATATGAGGTAAGAGTCCAAATGCATTCTTTTACATGTGAATATCCAGTTCTGGCAAAGTTTGTTGAAGAGACTATACTTTTGTTATTGAATTGTCTTTATAAGGTTGTCACAATCACTGACCAAAGGCTTCCCTGGTGGCTCAGTGGTTAAGAATTTGCCTGCCAATGCAGGGCGCTGGTCTGGGAAGATCCCACATGCCTTGGAGCAACTAAGCCCATGTGCCACAACTGAGCTTGCACTCTAGAGCCCATGAGCCACAACTACTGAGCTCAAGCGCTGCAACTACCGAAGCCCACGTGCCTAGAGTCCATGCTCCACAACAAGAGAAGCCACTGCAATAAGAAGCCCGTGCACCACAATGAAGAGTAGCCCCTGCTCTTTGCATCTACCGAAAGCTCATGCGCAGCAACGAAGATCCAACACAGTCAATAAATAAAAATAAATAGATAAATAATAAAATAAATCTTTAAAAAAAATCACTGACCACAGGGCACTACCTGGTGGTCCAGTGGTTAGGATTCTGCACTTCCACTGCAGAAGGCATGGATTTGGTCCTTGTTCAGGGAACTAAAATTCCACATCCTGCATGCTCTGTAGCGCAGCCAAAAAAAAAAGGAAAAGAAAAAGAAAATATCACTGACCATACATGTGTAGATTTATTATTTATTTATTTATTTTTGGCCATGCCACACAGCTTGCAGGATCTTAATTCCCCGACCAGGGATTGAACCCGGGCCACAGCAATGAAAGCGTCTACTCCTAACCACTGGACCACCAGGCAATTTCCAAATACAGATTTTTATTTGGACTCAATTCTATTCCACTGATTTATTCCATATATCTGTTCTGATGTCAGTACCACACTGTAATTGTTACTGTAGTTTGTAATTAGTCCTGAAATCAGGAACTGTAAGTGAGTCCTTCAACTTTGTTCTTTTTCAAAATTGTTTGGCTATGCTGGGTCACTTGCATTTCCATATGATTCTTAGCATTAACTTTTCTCTTTTGACAAAAAGGCAACTGGGATTTGAATAAGGATTGTGTTGAATCTGTAGATAAATTTGAGAGTATTGTCATCTTAATGATATTGTCTTCTGATCCCTAAACATGAAATGTCTCTCCATTTAGTAAGAACTTCTTTAACTTCTTTCAGCAATGTTTTAGTTTTCAGAGTTTTAATTTGAACTTCTTTTTTGTTAAATTTATTTTTGATTATTATATTCTTTTTGATGCTATTTCACATGGAATTGTTTTAATTTCATTTTCAGATGAAAATGAAACTTGGGACTTCCCTGGTGCTGCAGTGGTTACGAATCCGCCTCACTCTTTCAGCCATCTTGGACCCTGTGGAGGTGTGTGGCGCTCCCGCCGCTCAACTTTGGGGGCAAATAAGTGGGGTAGGCTCGGCGATGTGCCTCTCACGAGGCACTGGTGCGGCTCTGCCGCTCTACCAGCTAATGATTTCTATGGATTCCAGCAACAGGGAGGACAAGATGGAGGAGATATGGGACTGATGGTGCTGGTCCCCTGACCTCCGAGCATGGGTACTCCAGCCTGCTGGGAACAGGACTTCTAAAATGACAAATATGTCTGGAAGGCTGTGGTCCAAGGCCATTTTTGCTGGCTATAAGTGGGGTCTACAGAACCAGAGGGAGCACACAACTCTCCTGAAAATTGAAGGTGTATATGCTCGAGATGAAACTGCATTCTATCTAGGCAGGAGACGTGCTTATGTGTACAAAGCAAAGAACAACATAGTGACTTCGGGTGGAAAACCTAACAAAACCAGAGTAATCTAGGGAAAGATAACTCGCGCTCATGGAAACAGTGGCATGGTTTGTGCCAAATTCTGAAGCAACTTTCCTGCTAAGGCCATTGGACGGAGAATCCGTGTGATGCTGTACCCTTAAAGGATTTAAACTTACTGAAAAGTAAAGAAATAAAAGTGTGGATTTGTTCTCTTGAAAAAAAAAGAGTCTGCCTGCCAATGCAGGGGATTCGATCCCTGGTCCAGGAAGATCCCACATGGCGCAGAGCAACTAAGCCTGTGTGCCACAACTACTGAAGCCCCCGCACCTAGAGTCTGTGCTCCACACCAAGAGAAGCTGCCGCAGTGAGAAGCCTGTGCACCACAATGAAGAGTAGCCCCTGCTCACCACAACTAGAGAAAGCCTGCGTGCAGCAACAAAGACTCAACGTAGCCAAAAATTAATTAATTGATAAAAAAAGAAAATGAAACTATACACTATTTATTAATAGTGTTTTGTATATTCATCTTGTATCCTCCAACCTCACTGAACTTGTTAACTCATTCTCTTAAACGTTCAGTGGACTTTTTAGGTTTCTGTATACAAGATCATGTCATTTGTAAGTAAAAATACTTATACTTCTTCCTTTCCCAACTGGTTGCCTTTTTTTCTTTTTCTTGTTTAATTTCCCTGGATAGAACCTCTAGTACAATGTTGACTAGAGGTGACTAGAAGTGATGAGTGATGAGAACAAGAATGGAGATATCTTATTGCTGATCTTAGAGGGAAAATATTCAGTCTTTTATCATTAAGTATGATGTTAGCTGTCGGTTTTTCATAGATGCTCTCTGTAAGGTTGAGGAACTTCCCTTCTATTCCTAGTTTGTTGAATGTTTTTGTCATAAAGAGGTGTTGGATTTTGTCAAATGCTTTTTCTATTTCTGTTGTGATGATCATGTGGTTTTATTTTTTATTCTATTGATATAATGTATTGCATTAATTAATTTTCATATGTTAAACCAATCTTGCATTCCTGGGATAAATCCAATTTAATTGTACATTGCTGAATATGATTTGCTAGTATTTTGTTGACTATGTTTTGTCTCTATGCATAAAAGACATTGGCCCATAGTTTTCTTCTGATGTCTTTCTCTGAATTGAGTATCAGAATTATATTGGCGTCATAATATATGTTAAGAAGAGTTTCCTCTTCTATCTTTAGAGAAGAGTTTATGAAGAATTAATATTAATTTTTCTTTAAATGTTTGGCGGAATTCACCAGTAAGGCCATGAGCCTAGGTTTTGCTTTTTGGGAAGTTTTTGAATGATAATTCAATCCCTTTTTTGTTATAAGTCTATTCAAAGCTTTTCTATTTCTTCTTGAGTTAGTTTTGGTAGTTTGTGTCTTTCTTAGAATTTTTCCACTTTATCTACAAAGCCATTTTGTAACACGTAAATTTACTGTTACAAATTCTATGAAGAGTCAAAGGGTGCTTTGACAGATAACAACAAAGATGTGGGAGGGATGCCTCCTTTATTTAGGGCAGCCAGAGGCAGTGATATTGAATCTGAACTCTAAAGAATCTGTCAAACACTCTCTTTTCTAGACATTTTACCCAAGCCCGTAGACTTCATTTTCTACTTTTCTGTGACTGTCTTTGTCCATTTAGGTCTGCTATGATAGAATACCACGGACTGGGTGGCTTATAAACAATAGAAACTTATTTCTCACAATTCTGGAGGCTGGGAAGTCTAAATCAAGGCAGATTCCACGTTGGAGGAAGCCTGGCTGCTGGATCATAAATGGCCATCTTCTCCTGTATCCTCACATGGTAGAAGAGGGGAGGGAGCTCTCTAGGATCTCTTTTATAAGGACACCATTCATGAGGGCTCCCATCTCACGTGTTAGTCACTTTCCAAAGTGATTTCCATCTCTTAATACCATCACCTTAGAGGTTAGGATTTCAACATATGAATTTTCAGAGGACACAAACATTCAGTCTGTAGCATTTCATTCCTGCCCCCCCCACCCCAATGCACGTTTTTCTGAGATGAAAAACACCTTCATTATATCCCAACAGCCCCAAAAGTCTTAACTCATTTCAGCATGAACTCTAAAGTCTAAAACCCAGTCTCATTTGTATATCATCTGAATTAGATAGGAGCGAGACTCAAGGTGTGGTTCATCCTGAGGCAAATTGCTCTCCAGCTGTGAGCCTCTGAAACCAACATGCTATGTGCTCCCAAAATACAATGATGGGACAGGCATAGGATAGACAGTCCCATTCCAAAAGGGAAAAATAGGAAAGAAGAAAGGACAGGTCCCAGGTAAGTCCAAAGCCTAATGAATCAAACAATGTTAAACTTTATGGCTAAAGAATGATCCTCTTTACCTGGATGCTCTGTCTTCCACGCCCTCTGGGGCTGCAGTCCTAACTGCATCATTCCCTGGTTGGGGTCGGGTGCCGGTGACTCTACAGATCTGGAGTCAGTGGAGTGCCCCACCCCCACTCAACTGGATATCACCCTAAAGAGGGCTCTTCGTGTTGGCCCTGGCCCTTTGAAATCTAGGTGGAGGCAGTCATGTCCCTGGGCCCTTGCATTCTGCACGCAGATGGAGGAAGTGCTGCACTGATGCTGCCGAAGTTTGCTACCTATGCCCTTCGGAGTGGCAGCCATCCCATCCTGCACTGTAGGGAGGCAGCTGGAGCCACACCCAAGGTGGCAAAGGAGCATGGCACCCAAGTGCTGGGTGTGGAACCTGAAATGTGAGGCAGCGCCGGCCAGGGCCTGCCAAGGGTCTGTAGGTGCAGGAGGCCCCTCTTTTGAAATTGCTGTGCCTCCAGAGCCTTTGTACTCTGGGCCTATGAGGGGTTGAGCCACCCTAAACATCTGTGAATTGCCCTCGGGGCCATTCTTCTGGTTGTCTTGGAGAATAGCTTCTATCGAGATGCTTGATCTATACTAATCTCCTTAGTAAGCAATCACTTGGGCACACGCATAGCGTTCTCTCTCAATCTTGCTTTCTCATTTTTCACAACAGGTAGGCTGAGAGTTGTCTGAGCATTAATGTTCTACTTCGTTTTTGATGAACAATTCCACCAATAAATCATTTCTCTCTGTTTGCGTGTTATTTGTTAATAAAAGTAATCAATAAATAATCTATAATATGAATAGAAAAGAATCTTATTTGTGCCAAACTGAGGACTATAGCCCCAAGACAGCCTCTCAGATAACTCTGAGGAACTGCTCTGGAGAAGCATGGTTTACAGCACAGTGTTATATCTTGTCAGAACAAAGAACATCAAACAAGTCAGGAATACATTCCTTCAAGTTTCCAAAAAAACAGATCATCACATACACAGTGAGTCAGTATGGCCTTGGCACCTGGGAAGGGAGTCTTACATAGAAGGAGTACCAGCATTGCATTCCAGGAAGGGAGACATTTTTTAAAATGGACATTCTTTACTTCTGGTCAATGAACACTTTTCTTTAATAATTAAAACAGATGTACAATGTATGTTTGATCGACCACAAACAGGCTGTTTTAGTTAGCATAAATTTCAAGTTAAATTAATTTTTATTGGAGTATAGTTGCACTACAATGTTGTGTTAGTTTCTGCTGAACAGCAAAGTGAATCAGTTATACATATACACATACCCCCCCTTTTTTTAGATTTCCTTCCCATTTTGGTCACCACAGAGAATTGAGTAGTTCCCTGTGCTATATAGTAGGTTCTCATTAGTTTCATACAGAAATACAAGTATATTGCACACTTTTTTTTTAAACTTAAAGACAAGTCAAAAAGGTGTTTTTTTGAAAATCAATTCCATCTTATTTATTTATTTATTTCATATATTTATTTATTGGCTACATTGGGTCTTCAATGGTGCACGCGGGCTTTCTCTAGTTGCGGCAAGTGGGGGCTACTCTTCGTTGTGGTGCGTGGGCTTCTCATTGTGGTGGCTTCTCTTGTTACGGAGCACAGGCTCTAGGCATGTGGGCTTTAATAGTTGCAGCACACGGACTTAATAGTTGTGGCTCACGGGCTCTAGAGTGCAGGCTCAATAGTTGTGGCGCACGGGCTTAGTTGCTCCGTGGCATGTAGGATCTTCTGGAGCAGGGCTCGAACCCGTATTCCCTGCATTGGCTGGCAGATTCTTAACCACTGTGCCACCTAGGAAGCCCCAAAATGGTGTTTTTAGAATTCGAGAATTTAAAAGATTAAGAATTGGGGTTTGTATATATGTGTATATCAGACAGTCTATCTTCTGGCCAAAAGTTAGAACTTCATAAAAATCTGAGATTTGTTCACTAATGTGAAATAAGCTGTGTGTCCAGGGTATCACTCTCCTGAATTTGTGTGAGTGCAGTATAATATTCAGAGAATGTGACTGAAATTGTGCAACTCAGATTGGGACTTGAACCCACAGGCCAGGACGGGAACCCAGCCAAAATACAAACTGGACTTGAACCCAGTCTTTTTTTTTTTTTTTTTTTTTAATTTTTTTTAAAATTTTTTATTTTATTTTATTTTTTGGGGGGTACGCCAAGTTCAATCATCTGTTTTTATACACATATCCCCATATTCCCTCCCTTCCTTGACTCCCCGCCACCTCGAGTCCCCCCACCCTCCCCGCCCCAGTCCTTTAAGGCATCTTCCATCCTCGAGTTGGACTCCCTTTGTTATACAACAACTTCCCACTGAAAACCCAGTCTTTTTAACTGAGATCACACACCATAAGTCTCAGGACTTAATGAAGCTCAGGTTCTTGATGTCTCATCACAGAAAGAATTCAGTGAGAGACAAAGTGATAGGTAAGAAGTGGATTTATTTAGAGAGAAACACACTCCACAGACAGAGTGTGGGGCATCTCAGAAGGTGAGAGCAGCCCCAGGGTATGGGGTTGTCAGTTTTTATAGGGGTGGGTAATTTCACAGGCTAATAAGTGGGAGGAGTATTCCAGTTATTTAAGGGAAGGGGCGGAGATTTCCAGGAGTTGGGCCACCGCCCACCTTTTGGCATTTATGGTTGGCATCAGAACTGTCATAGCACTGGTGGATGGGTCACTTAGTTTGCTGATGTGTTACAATGAGCGTATACTGAGACTCAAGGTCTAGTGGAAGCTGACTTCTCTGCCACCTTGGGCCTATTTGGTTCTAATGATTATGTTGTGTCCTCGGGCTATGGCATTCTTTTAAAGGTTGTGCCCTGCTCCCTTCCCTCCTGTTTCATGATGAGTTATTCACTGTCATTAGATTTTCTTTAGAAAATAGGGGCTGCTTTTTTAACTGCTTTCAATATGGGAACTTTACCAAAATATCAGGTGTTTGACCTAGTCAGATACAGTGTGTTTTCATATTTTCTGTTGAATTTTGTTGACAGTACTGTAAATTCAGTTATTTTATAACTTAATTTAGAGCATCATCATATTATAGTTTTGGATGACACATTTAGTGTAAGCATATAAACTCCTTGTTTAATTTGGTAAGTAAAAAAGAAAAAAAAAAATCAAGCTAACTTAGGTGTAAGCCAGAATGACGTTCCCATATCTCAATATGCAAAAATTTGTTTCATCATACTAAAGCAGTCAGGAAGAACCAGGTTGCTCCTTCAACACTTTGCTTAGTAATAGCTTCAGCTAAATAGCCAACTTCATTGCTTGCAAGTTCTACTTTCCACAAAACACTAGAACATGAACAAAATTCAGCCAAATTCTTTGCCACTTTATAACAAGGATAGCCTTTCCTCCAGTTTCCAGTAAGACATTCTTCATTTCCATGTGAGACTGAAACCAAGTCAGTCCCTGTGAGGCTCCTGGGCATGGAGCCCTTTTCCCTCCCCAGTTTCTTGTAGGCAAGACTCCAGCCTCTATGATCTTCCCTGAGTTCCAGTGGGCAGATTCAAACACTTGCTAATCAAGGGAGGAGCAGTCAGGAAACCATCTGAAGCAAGATTAAAGGGACCAAGGAAGCTCATCAAGATTAGGAGACCAACTAGGACTTCCCTGGTGGTCCAGTGGGTAAGACTCTGTGCTACCAATGTATGGGGCCTGTGTTCGATTCCTGGTTGGGAGACTAGATCCTTCATGAATGCTGCAATTACGAAGTCTGAATGCTGCAACTAAACATCCTGCCTGCTGCAACTAAGACACAGTGCAGCCTAAAGTATTAAAAAGAAAAAAAAAAGATAAGGAGACCAACCACCTTAGACCCTGCACATACCCTAATCTTGTCAGCAAGCCCACCCTTGAACTATTGCTATAAAACTTCTCATCAAATCCTCCTGGGTTGGGACACATAGGTTTTGAACCCAATGTGTCCCCCTTTGCCTGGCAAAGGAATAAAGCTATCCTTTTCTACTTCACCCAAAACTCTGTCTCCGAGATTCGATTTGGCACCAGTATACAGAGAAGCTGAGCTTTTGGCATCAAGACTGCATCAGAATGGTCTTAAGCATCCATATTAATGTCGAAACTCAGCCTCTGTGCACCAGTGCCAAACTGAATCTCAGAGACAGAGTTTGGGTGAAGTAAAAAAGAATAGCTTTATTGCTTTGCCAGGCAAAGGGGAACACAGTGGGCCAATGCCCTCAAAACTGTGTGTCCCCACCTGGGAGGATATGGTGAGTTTTATAGCAAGGGTTCAAGAATGGGGTTGATGATAAGGATCAGGGTGTGTGCAGGGCTTGCATTTCTTTAGTCTGACCTCAGGTGGTCTCCTGATGAGGTTCTGTGTTCTTGAGGTTATCAAACTGTGACATTCTCTCTGGAACGAAGCATGCTTCATCAAGTAGCTAACATCTTCTATTTGTTGGGAGTTTTAATTCTGCAGAAGAGCTCAAGATATTGTTATGTGTACCCCTTGAGATGGAACCAGGACCCTGTCCCAAGGCTGCACTACTGTTTCTTGACTGCTCCTCGCTTGTCTCTGCATCCACTCCCTTCCCTGATAAGCAATTATTGAACCTGACTTTTGGAACTCAGGGAAGGTCATAGAGGCTGAAGCCTGTGTCTGGTGAAAGTCCACTTCCAAATGTGTAGACAGCTGTCTCCTTGCTGAGTCCTCACATAGTAGCAGTGGGTGAAGGATCTCTCAGAAGTCTCTTTTATAAGGGCATGAATCCCACTCATGGGCTCTGCTCTCATGATCTAATCACCTCCCAAAGGTCCCACCTCCAAATACCATCACACAGGGGATTGGGTTTAACACATGAATATGTGGAGCACAGAAATATTCAGTCTACAGCAGAGTGACTTACACTCTATGGCCTGATATTTCTCCTAAACTTTATACCTTTTATCCAACTTCCTGTTACACATTGATACCTTGAGACCTCTCACAATCACAAGCTCAGGACATCTAACCAAACTCTTTATCTTCTTCTTAATTAAAGACTGTGAGGAAAATACCACTAGAACAGCTTACTTTTATTTCACATTTTTGCATAAACTCTAAAATGTGTAATATACCAAATAAAGCCACAACACATAAACTGTGAAAGAAAATGGAAAGACAAAGTCATCTAGTTTAAAAAAATATTACTACTTTATCAAAAGTTTAATTTCATTATATAGACATGTAATAAACTTACTTCTCTTCCTGGGTTTAGGAGGCCTCAGGTAAGAGAAAATGGGGAAGTGGAAGCAGCTTGATGTAGTGTAGTGTCTTTAAAATATTTTATGTCAGGATTCATGGAAAGAAATATGTTTACACTGCAAGCCAATACATAAGTTCAAAGGCCCTGAGGCGGGATGTGCCTGGCATGTTTAAATGAAACACATACAGCATTTAAAGTCAGACTGGCCTGGGTTTTCTGACTCTGCACCTACTGGCCATTAGGCCTAGGACAAACAAACAACAAACAACTAAATATTTATTTCTAGGCTTTATTTATTTATTTTTTCTTCAGCTTGGGGACATTTAGACAAAAAATAACAACTTCACACTTTCCTTTAATGTTGTTTGAAATAACTGAACAAAAATTCTAATTAATTAATATTTAAATGTGTCTTTGGAAGTTAATAAATATTAATATTATTAATATCTACTATGCTTTTTTTTTCAAATTATACAATGTTGTTAGGAAAGCCTCTGTTTTGCCCTCTGGTTCATTTTAACCCTCAATTGAGAATTACTTATCCAACCCCTAGTTGGTCTCAGAAGTTTCCTTATTTGTGGTATGAGCAAAATAACTCTGATGTATACAGTACATCTCCTCCCTGGGAAATTGTCTGAAAGAAGCCTATACTTTCTGACAGGTTTGCTTAAAACTTATCTCTTTATTTGGTAATCACACCTAATGCTGAGGGATCATGTCTTTCCTTTAGTCTTCAGCTTTTTCACTGTAATTTTTTTGATAGTATAAATTATTAAAGAATAATATTTATCAATAAATGTATTTCTTAATGGGGCAGTGAATAACATTTTAGTAGTATTTTAAAAGATAACTGAAATTTTATTAACTAGATTCTTTGAAAATATAATACATTTACATTGAGCTGGAATAGTAAACCTAATTCAGAGTCCTGTATTTTTTTAAGGATTTTTATTGAGATATAATTGACACAATAAACTGCATATATTTAAAGTGTACAATTTGATATTTTTTTCCTTATTAGTAGTGTATATATGACAATCCCAATCTCTCAATTCGTCCCACCCCAATCCCTCCCACCCTTGCTTTCCCTGCTTGGTGTCCACATGTTTGTTCTCTACATCTGTGTCTCTATTTCTGCCTTGCAAACAGGTTGACCTGTACCATTTTTCTAGATTCTGCATATATGCGTTAATATATGATATTTGTTTTTTGCTTTCTGACTTACTTCACTCTGCATGACAGTCTCTAGGTCCATCCATGTTTCTACAAATGACCCAATTTTGTTCCTTTTTATGGTTGAGTAATATTCCATTGTGTATATGTACCACATCTTCTTTATCCACTCATCTGTTGGTGGACAGTTAGGTTGCTTCCATGACCTGGCTATTGTAAAAAGTGCTGCAGTGAACATTGGGGTGCATGTGTCTTTTTGAATTGTGGTTTTCTCTGGGCATATGCCCAGTAGTGGGATTTCTGGGTCATATAGTAATTCTATTTTTCGTTTTTTAAGGAACCTCCAAACTGTTTCCCATAGTGGCTGTACCAACTTACATTCCCACCAACAGTGCAGGAGAGTTCCCTTTTCTCCACACCCTCTCCAACATTTATTATTTCTAGATATTTTGATGATGGCTATTCTGACAGGTGTGAGGTGATACCTCATTGTGGCTTTGACTTGCATTTCTCTAATGATTAGTGATGTTGAGCATGTTTTCATGTGTTTGTTGACCATCTGCATGTCTTCTTTGGAGAAATGTCTATTTAGGTCTTCCATCCATTTTTGGATTGGGTTATTTGCTTTTTTGGTATTAAGCTGCATGAGCTACTTATATATTTTGGAGATTAATCCTTTGTCCATTGCTTCATTGGCAAATATTTTCTCCCATTTTAAGGGTTGTCTTCTTGTCTTGTTTATGGTTTCTTTCGCTGTGCAAAAGCTTTTAAGATTCATTAGGTCCCATTTGTTTATTCTTGATTTTATTTCCATTATTCTAGGAGGTTGCTCAAAAAGGATCTTGCTTTGATGTATATCATAGCGTGTTCTGCCTATGTTTTCCTCTAGGAATTTTATAGTGTCTGGCCTTACATGTAGGTCTTTAATCCATTTTGAGTTTATTTTTTTTTGTATGGTGTTAGGAAGTGTTCTAATTTCATTCTTTTACATGTTGCTGTCCAATATTCCCCACACCACTTATTGAAGAGGTTGTCTTCTTTCCATTGTATATTCTTGCCTCCTTTGTCAAAGATAAGGTGTCCACAACTACTGAAGCCCGCATACCTAGAGCCTGTGCTCCACAACAAGAGAAGCCACCACAATGAGAAGCCAATGCACCGCAATGAAGAGTAGCCCCCGCTTTCCACAGCTAGAGAAAGCCTGCATGCAGCAATGAAGACCCAACACAGCCAATAAATAATAAATAAATAAAGAAGTAAATAAGTAAATAAATAAATAAAAAAAACCAAAAAAGATAAGGTGCCCATATGTGCTTGCGTTTACCTCTGGGTTCTCTATTCTGTTCCACTGATCTTCCTTTCTATTTTTGTGCCAGTACCATACTGTCTTGATCACTGTGGCCTTGTAGTATATAGTTTGAAGTCAGGAAGCCTAATTCCACCAACTCTGTCTTTCCTTCTCAAGATTGCTTTGGCTATTCAGGGTCTTTTGTGTTACCATACAAATTGTAAGATTTCTTGCCAAGACCAGCTCGGCGACTCGAGGTGAGTGACGGGTGCCGCAAGCTTAAAGAAAACACAGACACAGATTTAAGAGAAAGATGGGACCGGGGGACTCAAGACCTCTAGGATCAAGAGCCTTGCTGATTGATCCCACATTGCTTTTATTGAGTTCTTGGCATAGCCTAAGGGTCTAGCTTCCAGTTTAGTCCCATAAACAAGGTTATCTTTGAAATAAACACACAACGCCTCACATGACCGGGGCAATGATATTTGTTTGCCTCCTGGGTTCGATTTGACTAGGTGTGGATCTGAGCAGGGTGCAGATTTGAGCTGGGCTTGGAGAGCAAAGCAGCCCTGGGGGCAGGAGACCTCTCTCAGAAGGATTAGGGGTCTGTGCCCCACCCCTGTTGGCCCCTCTGCAACTGTGCCTGTCTTAGGTTGTTCCTCCCCTGAGGAATCTTACCCGTCTCTGGCTAACCAGCCATCCTCCAGGGCCAAACAGGGTGATATGAGGTGTGCAAGTGAGAAAGGGGCTGCGCCCCCAGAGAGGGTCAATATTCTGTTTCCACGGTAGCCTATGCCCCCATAGTCTCCACACCCAGCACCCTTAGCTCCTCCACTGCTCAAACAGGACATTCTGCATCCAGTCACTCGGCCCACATACTTTAATTACTTTTAGTAACATTTACAAGGTTTCAGAAAGACTTCTGAATGTCTTCCCACAATTTCTTGTTCTAGTTCTGTGAAAAATGCTGTTGGTAATTTGATAGGGATTGCATTTAATCTGTAAATTGCTTTGGGTAGGAGAGTCATTTTCACAATGTTGATTCTTACAATCCAAGAACATGGTATGTCTCTCCATCTGTTTGTATCATCTTTGATTTCTTTCATCAGTGTCTTATAGTTTTCTGCATACAGGTCTTTTGCCTCCTTAGGCAGGTTTATTCTTAGGTATTTTATTCTTTTTGTTGCAATGGTAAATGGGAGAGTTTCCTTAATTTCTCTTTCTGCTTTTTTGTTGTTAGTGTATAGGAATGCTAGAGATTTCTGTGCATTAATTTTGTATCCTGCTACTTTACCAAATTCATCGATTAGTGCTAGCAGTTTTCTGGTGGAGTCTTTAGGGTTTTCTATGTATAATATCATGTCATCTGCAAAGAGTGACAATTTTACTTCTTCTTTTCCAATTTGTATTCCTTTTATTTCTTTTTCTTCTCTGATTGCTGTGGCTAAAACTTCCAAAACTATGCTGAATAATAATGGTGAGAGTGGGCACCCTTGTCTTGTTCCTGTTCTTAGAAGGAATGCTTTCAGTTTTTCACCATTTAGAATGATGTTGGCTTTTGGTTTCTCATATATGGCTTTTATTAGGTTGATGTAATTTTACTTCTATGCCCATTTTCTGGATAGTTTTTATCATAAATGGATGTTGAATTTTGTTAAAAGCTTTTTCTGCATCTATTGAAATGATCATATGGTTTTTATCCTTCAATTTGTTGGTATGATATATCACATTGATTGATTTGCATATATTGAAGAATCCTTGCATCCCAGGGATAAACCCCACTTGATCATGGTGTATGATCTTTTTCATGTGCTGTTCAATTCTGTTAGTATTTTAAGGATTTTTGCATCTATATTCATCAGTGATATTGGCCTGTAATGCTCTTTTTTTGTGACATCTTTGTCTGGTTTTGGTATCAGGGTGATGGTGGCCTCGTAGAATGAGTTTGGGAGTGTTCCTCCTTCTGCTATATTTTGGAAGAGTTTGAGAAGGATAGGTGTTAGCTCTTCTCTAAATGTTTGGTAGAATTCGCCTGTGAACCCATCTGGCCCTGGGCTTTTGTTTGTTGGGAGATTTTTAATCACAGTCTCAATTTCCGTACTTGTGATTGATCTGTTCATATTTTCTATTTCTTTCTGGTTCAGTCTTGGAAGTTTGTATTTTTCTAAGAATTTATCCATTTCTTCTAGGTTATCCAATTTATTGGCATATAGTTGCTTGTAGTAGTCTCTCATGATCTTTTGTATTTCTGTGGTGTCAGTTGTTACTTCTTTTTCCTTTCTAATTCTGTTGATTTGCGTCTTTTCCTTTTTTTCCTGATGAGTCTGGCTAATGGTTTATCAATTTTGTTTATCTTCTCAAAGAACCGGCTTTTAGTTTTGTTGACCTTTGTTATTGTTTCCTTCCTTTCTTTTTCATTTATTACTGACCCGATCTTTATGATTTCTTTCCTTCTGCTCACTTTGGGGTTTTTTTTATTCTTCTTTCTCTAATTGTTTTAGGTGTAAGTTTAGGTTGTTTATTCGATATTTTTTTGTTTCTTGAGGTAGGGCTGTATTGCTATAAACTTCCCTCTTAGAACTGCTTTTGCTGCGTCCGTACCATATTTTAAATGCTTGAAAAGAATAATTATTACATTTTTTGTTAGACATTTAGCAAAAGTTATCTTTAATTCTCATAGCTTTGTGATGTTGAGTGCCATATCTCCTCATTTTAACAAGCATAGGGAAGTTAAATAATTTGCCCAAATTACATGGCCAAAGGAAAAAATATTATGAGGACAGGACTTGGGAAATATTTTTAGGTGCGTTTTTTATATTTTGTGCAACTTACTGCTCTGGGTCACCCCACCCATTGACATAATAGTTTCAGTTTTTCAGAGGGAATAATAGATATGAAATAGAAAAAAGAAGTGACTGTCAAATGGGATTTCTGAGTCTGCAGCACAGGACTAATCTTGAAAGCCAGGCTTTGTCAAGTGAAAAAGGGCTTTACAATTTCCTTAAGCATGCAATAACTTATTAGGAAGCAGGACTGGTGGGTGTGAAGTTTCTCTTGATTGAAAGAACATCAAAGATATGAAGAACATCCTTGCCATAAGGGAAGAGAAAGAGAGAAGCAGGCTACTTATGACCCAGTGAATTATGGGAAAGAAGAGAGAGATAACAGTAGTGAAGTCAAGTATTAAAAATCCAGTAACCTGGCTTCCCACTCCAACCCCAACCCCAATGTTTCTGTTTATCCAGTTCCAACTCTTGATAATACTTACTTCTCTATGTTGTGAGGAATAAAGTTTGGCTGGGTATTAATGGCTTATAAGACCTTAGGTGATTTGACTCTTGTGTCAAAATTTTCACACAAAATAAACCCAATCATAGAAGCTAAGCCAAATAGGGGTTTATTTTTCTCATTAGTTGAGAAGCAGGATATTCGGGATTGGTGCAACTACTTGAGGAAGTCATAAAAGACTCAGGATCCTTCTTACACCCTACTGTGCCAAACTTATATGTGGCTTTTGTCATTACGGTCTCAAGGTGACTGCTCCTTCTCTAGAAATTGTGTCCTCCTTTCAAGCAGGAATAAAAGAGGGAAGGGGAAACGGCAGAGGGTTAATTGTTCCTGCCAGATGAGCTAGTCTCTTTATCACCAGGAAAATAATAACTTTCCCAGAAGACCCACACAGCAGGCTCCACTTTTATCTCATTGGCCAGGAAGGGTCAAATGACCACTTTAGTTGCAGAGGTTGCAGAGAGGTAAATTTTTAACTGGATGCATGTCTACATATGACATGGAAGAAGAGAGAGTGGGTAAATGGGTACTGGGAAGCAATGAGCTGTGTCCACCATACTGGCCCATGTCTCTGGCTTCCTAGCTGATCACGATTCCCCTGGCTTACTACCTTGCTTTAGCACACTGACTTTTCCCTTTCTTGATTATGACCAAACTCTTTCTTATCTCAAAGATTTTTGCACTTACAGTCCTCTCTGTCTGAAATGTTCTTTCCTCAGCTTTTCCAGTAGCTGGCAAATTCATGTCTTAGGTATCTCTCAAAGCACGTCCTCCTCACAAAAGCCTTCTCTGACACTCCTCCCTTGTAATCTAAAGTAGCCACTTCTGCTTCAATTATTCCTTTCCACAGCAAGTTGTCTATTTCCTTCATTGTACTTCCTAGGACTTTGTCCATCTTGCTCATGAAGGGGTTCAGAATGAGTCTCCCTTAAATGTGCCACTTTGGCATGTGGATTATTTTGAGGGGAAGAGAATCAAGTACCAACTTTTTACTGCCCCATAAGCTGACTAAAAGAATTTAAATAGAGGGCCTGGTCCAGAAAGAGAGCTATTACCAGAGATAACTACAGAGTATGGTCTAGATGTGGTTGGCTGGGGAGAGCTTAGTGAACCTGTTTATTCAAATTCCTCACTCTATCTTATTGTCTCTGCGTGGCATGACAAACTTTGTTTACCAACATTTGCTTTTCCCATCTTTCTGTGAGTTGTCTTCTTTCCCTTTGAAGACCCAGATCCCTACCCTCTTCTGCTTAGCTCAGGATGGCCTATAAGCTTTAACTGCCTCCCTGTCTTTGACCCTCTCATATCTGTGTGAGCCTCCCATATGTACAAATTAAATTTGTTTTTTTCCTCCTGTTGATCTGTCTTCATTAATAAATAAGCCAAAAATATTTAGAAGGGCAGAGAAAAAGTTTTTCCTCCCTTACATTCACAGTTGTATTCCTGCATCTAGGGCAGTGCTTGGTAAATAGTAAGTAATCAGTTAATATTTGTTGTATACAAAATAAATGGAAAAGGGGAGAACAGTTGGAATTCTTATTTTTACATACCTATCAATTCCAGTAACCATATACACTGCCTTCCTATTTAAAAGTATTTTTTTCTCAGCATCTTTTGTCTGTTTCACCAACTATTATAAGGTGCCCTGAAGTGTTGGTATCTGGTTTCTAAATAAAAAAATAAAATACAAGACAAAAGCCCTGGGACTTCCTAGGTGGTGTGGTGGTTAAGGATCCGCCTGTCAATGCAGGAGACATGGGTTTGAGCCCCGCTCCGGGATGATTACCACATTGCAGAGCAACTAAGCCCATGAGCCACAACTATTGAGCCATGTGCTGCAACTGCTGAAGCCCACACGCCTAGAGCCTGAGCTCCACAACAAGAGAAGCCGCCTCAATAAGGAGCCCACATACTGCAATGAAGAGTAGCCCCTGCTCTCCACAACTAGAGAAAGCCCGTGTGCAGCAACAAAGACACAATGCAGCCAATACACATATTAAAAAAAAAAAAGGCAAAAGCCCTCACTTTCTTAAGTTCTGATGATACCCATTTAATTTGGGATGTGGGTAGAGAAAGAGTAATATAAAATAGTAAATGCTCAAGATGTTATTTCTGTCCTGTGCAAGAATGGGTTTCAGCACACATACTACACTCTTGTAGACCTGTGAGTCTACAAGAGTACATGTCTCTGAAGGGAGGAACCTAGCAGACCTGGCTGTCTAAGCCAACTGTGGTGCAGGCCCAGTGCCAGGGAGGTGGTTTTGTTTGCACAGCTGTGTAGCTCAGGTCTACTCCAACCTCCCCTTAAGGAATGTAGCATTAGGAGACGAGGGCTTGAAGAACTTCCTATGCTAACTCCTTTCTCTTTCTCCTATTCTTTGATTAGAGGTTTTGTGGGTCACACTGCCTTACTCTACTTCTCTCTAATGAGTAATTTGTCAGCTGAACTAATTTGGATGAGCTGAGCCTTTTAAAAAGCCTGCCTAAAACATTTCCAGTGTTAAAAAAGGAACAGTAGGTCCAACATGGAGTCACTTATGCTAAGTCCCAGAGACGCAAACTAAAACTTAATACATAACTGCAGTTTCAGACTCTCTCAGAAATATAACTACCCCACCCCCCCAACCCCCAGCATCGCACAGCATGTGGGATCTTTGGGATCTTAGTTCCCTGACCAGGGATTGAACCCACACCCCCTGCATTGAGAGCACAGTCTTAACCACTGGACCATCAGTGAAGTCCCTCAGAAATGTAATTTTCTTTTTTATTTTTTTAAATTAATTTTTATTGGTGCATTGTTGCTTTACATTGTGTTAGTTTCTACCACACAACAAAATGAATCAGCTATACATATACATATATCCCCTTTTTCTTGGATTTCCTTCCCATTTAGGTCACCACAGTGCATTAAGTAGAGTTCCCTGTGCTATACAGTATGTTCTCATTAGTTATCTATTTTATATACAGTATCAATAGTGTATATGTGTCAATCCCAACCTTCCAATTCCTCCCACCCCCCAATCCCCTTGGTATCCATATTCTCTACATCTGTGCCTCTATTTCTGCTTTGCAATAAGATGACCTATACAATTTTTCTAGCTTCCGCATATATGCATTAATATACAATATTTGTTTTTCTCTTTCTGACTTACTTCACTCTGTATGACAGTCTCTAGGTCCATCCACATTTCTACAAATGACCCAGTTTCATTCCTTTTTATGGTTCAGTAATATTCTACTGTATATATGTTCACTGGGTCTATACACAGAGAAATGTAATTTTAAACCAATCAGTTTGGAATTTCCTGATCAACACCTGTGAGGTGATCTGCATGATAAACCCCTACCTTTCTCCCAAAGGAAGGTGACCTCATCTGAAATAATCCTTTCTTTTCTTCTTGACTCCCTTTTCCCTTCTTTCCTGCTTTTAAAACACCTTCCATTGCACAGCTCCTTGGAGCTCCTTTCTATTTGTTAGATGGGATGATGCCTGATTTATGAATCATTTAATAAAGCCAATTAGGTTTTCAAATTCACTCAGTTGAACTTTGTTTTTTAATACAGTTTAAGCAGAGGTTAATCGTGGTACAACATTGAGAGCAAAGTTTATCTGACCACAGAAAGCAAAGTCCAGATATTTATTTTTCAAAAAGCAAGCATTTTTTAATAATAGAACTTTCTATCTGGATGGGTTGGTAAAGATAAACAAAGCTGGATACTAGTTAAAGTGGTAAGGACATATTTTGTTCAGCAATGCTACAGTATGAACTGAACTTCACTTCCCTGAAACAGAAGGCTGAAGACTTTTCAAAAGTTGGAGTGTGCTAAGGGAAAGGCACTAAGGAGTGTTAAAGTGGTGGATGGGTGGGTGATACAGGTGACTGGGCCATCTGAGTTTGTTAATTGGCATTTGTCAGAGGAGAAAGAAACTTCTATCTTTATGAGAGGAAGCACTAGTTGAAGGAAGTTAGGTCCTTACCCTTCCACAAGGACTGGGAGCTAGCACAGTTATCTCCCTGAATACCTGCATTTTAAAGAGAGGGGCTCACAGGTCCTTAAGAAAACAGTTCTGGGTTGTAGATTTATATCATAAAGGGCAGAGAGAAGATTTATAATTGCAAGCTTTCTAAAGAAACTGCTCCAAGAGAGGGCTCTGGGGTCTGTCTGCCTATTCAGGTTTTGCCTGGAACAAACCGCAAATTCTTCTGGCAGTGTTGAGCTTTTCTAGGCAGGTATTTTAAAGGGATGGGGGTGGGGCGCTGGGCTCACCCTAGGGACAAGACCTTAAGCTGCTAGAAGCCATACTAGAGTGATGAAATAAAATTTATATTTTAAAGCAGGACGAGTAAAAGTTAAACATAAAATTCTCTCTCTGTGTTTGTGTTACCGAGTCCAAGCTCGCTCTTCTTGCCACACGAGAGGCCAATGAATCGAAGACAAGGTGTTGAGGCATGGAATACTACTTTATTTGGAAAGCCAGCAGACTTAGAAGATGGCAGACTAGTGTCTCCAAAAAAACATCTTATTGGGGGCTGGAAGCCAGTTTCTTTTATAGAATCAGAGAGGGAGAGGCTGTGAGGAAGTAAAGTAAAAGGGCATCAGTCTTACAAAACATCTTCAGGAATGACCAGCCCCATTGAGGATATATGTTAATTTCTCCTTTTCTGTAGCCATTCACAGAGGTGGGCAGGGCACTTTGTCTGCCTGTGGGCTAAAGAGAGGCACTTTAGTTCAACATTCAGGCAGAAGGGCAGGGTTCCCTGAGGTAGCCAAACAAAAGCATCGAAAAGCAAAGGTTAAAGTCAGAGAAACAGATCTAACGTGGAGTCTAATTTAGCTCTTCCCTGTTACATTTGTTTGGGCCTCCTCCCTCCCTAAAGTGCAGTGTGCATCTGCATTACACTTAATCAGAACTTATCAAAGATGGGAGTGGCTGCTCAATTCCAAAGATCAATTTTTTCTTCATTCTGACCCTAGCAATATAACTTCTTAAAAGAATAGTGTTCTTTCCCAGCTCTGTGGGAGGGATGGTGGTGGTGATGGAATAGTGACCTATGCTAGCCTTGCATGGGCTTACCCGGACTATGTATCTTTGCTGTAACTTACGTAAACTATCAGTCAGTCAGTTTAATGTATGATCCTTTGTTTCAAAAATGTATGTGACTGCTTTCAACTTCTAACAGACAGAACAGGTTCTCAGAGCTTTCTGATAATCTGCTTCCAGGGTTATAATCATCAGTTTGGCTCAAATAAAATTCCTTTTTCTTATTAACCTGATAGTTAATTGAATTTTCATCAATGAGAGTTTGGTCAAGTCTCTTAGTGCAGAGGTTCAGATGGAGTTTTCACATGCCAAGAACTCTACAGCCTTCAGAACACTTGTTAAAGTTTGATAAATCTGGTTTTTGACAGGTCAAAAATTTTATGTTTGTGTCCACACCACACTACTGAAACAGTGGATTATGTACTTAAAAGTAGACATGTCCACACATTAATAAGATAATGAATATCAAACACGAAAACCACATCACAAACTTCTGAACAATCTTTATTTCCAATTTCCAGTTTGGCAGTGTGGCTAATTTTTGCCTCTGCAGGTATCTCGGGTGTTCCTCTCTGTTTCTCCTCCAGGCTATGTGCCTATTTCACAGCTGGTTTACTCCTCCCCGGGTATTTACCCATTGCAGGGAAGAACTTGGTAAAAAAGGAAGAGAAAAGCCTCAGATAAGTGGATTGCAAGTTTCTCAACCACCTCCTTCCCTTGTAACCGCTAGTAATTCAGACGTGACTAGGACACGCGCGGTTCACAAGAGCAGCTGCCTGTAAGCCACTTCCTGCCAAAAAAAACCAAGACGACGCATTCCTCTCAATCCCCTTTCTTTCTTCCCCTTTACAATTCGTCGACTTCTTTCTCTTCCCCCCTTCCTCTTCCGCTTTTCCGGTGCTGCCCCAGCCTCCTCGCTGACCTTGTCCCTAGTACGTCTCAGTAAGGCTGAGCAGCCGCGGAAGGCCGGCGCTACGAAGCCAGGGCTGTCTTCGCTTTGCGGCGCTGCCGTAAAGTGCCGCCACACACCGGGACGTCACGGCTCCGCTGGCTATTTTCCTGGCGGCTGGCGTTGCCAGCTTGGGCGTCACCTAGGGAGGGCGTCGAGCTGGGCTGTCGTTTTGGGAGGGCGTTTGGTCACTGTGTGTTGCTGCGATAAACCTAGCTACTCCCCCTCCGGAATCGGAGGGCTGCCCGGTCCTAGTGCCTGCTGGACACCCGGGGCTCGGGGCTCGGGGCTCGAGGCTGTGGGGAGGGCGCAGGCTGCGGCCCAAGCTAAGAGTGACCCCGCTCCGCGCATGTGCCCAAGGACCGCAGATGGCTGGACGCTTCCTGGGGAAGACTGTAGCCACCGTGTCTCTCTCTGTGGCCTTGGCCTCTGTGACTGTCAAGTCCTTGGGCTGTTGCAACGTCGCGGCGTGCAGGTATTCTATTCCGCCTTCTAGTGCTGGCTCCTTGTTCCGAGTCGTCACGTTGCGGGTGGGAACCAGCTTCTGGTCGGGTGGATTCAGTAGGCTTCGCTTGGGTCCCAGCTTTTTACAGCCATATACACGTTTTTTAAAAGGCCCTAAAATGTTTTACTTGCCTTTTGAGAACAAGTGGTAGTGACCTTTCTTATGAAATTTGAGATTTGCCATCCTCCCATGAGTATTGTCTCCGTAGACTTTAAGTAGCACGTGTTTGGGTGTGGTGGTGTCCCGTGCTCCTTTTTTTTTTTTTTTTTGGTTAATGCTTAAAACATTATTATTGAAATTAGCACATGCACATAGTTTAAAGATGCGAACAGTATAAATGCTGTAAAATGAAAAATATAAGTCGTCATTCCTCTCCTCTGCTTCTCCATTTCAGTGTAGACAATATATTTATTATTTACCTTTTTTAAAAAAATTACCTTGAATAAATTTAGGAATTTATGGTATCTCCCACTGCCTCCTCCTTTTTTACTCCTCTCTGATGGTTGGTGTTCTACGTACCATGCCCATGCTAGGCATGGAGTAATAAACAAGTTTTATGAGGCTGCCTCTAGGAGTGGTTTTTTTGGTGGTGGTTTGTTTTTTGTTTTTGTTTTTCTCCCCGCTTGTCATGTCATGTTTACTTTTGGCACAAGGAAATTTTCTTCTATTTGTTTTTTTCCCCCATTTTTTCTTTCTGTCTTGTCCTTTTTTTCCTCCTGGAACGCCAGTGATAGCTTTTGGACTTTAATGGGTAGAGCCTCTGTTCCTCTTTTTCTTTAATTTTCCATTGGTTTGTCTTTTTGTATAATGTTCTTAGAGATTTTCCTCAAATTTATCTTCTAGAGTATTAGTTCAGACTTCAGTCCTGTGCATGCTGGCATCTCTTCTGTTAATTGTCAATTTTGACAAGAACTTTTTCCCCCTAATTGCTCTCTTTAATAGCCTTTCCTTATTTTATGGCTATAAAAGTCTTTTGAATCTATAAAAATGATAGAATAAAAAATTCTCTTTCCTGAATTGTCTGTCCCTTTTGGATCAATGGTTCTGTTCCGTTTTGGTCCTTTTTCCTTCTGTTTTTTTCTCAAACATCTAGTAGATGCTAGTTATTTATATTTTGATTAATGTAGATAATAGGCATTGTTTTCTCTAAATAGGAGCACTGATTGAATATTGGCTCCATGTACCAGTGCACCTAGACTGGAAGGTTTCAGTTGAGGGTGTGCAAGCAGGTAGCAGGAGGTGGATAGGCTGGAAACCTCTCCCTCCCCCCCTCTCTCCCCCTCCCCCTTCTG
This sequence comes from Hippopotamus amphibius kiboko, assembly GCF_030028045.1. Lineage (NCBI taxonomy): Eukaryota > Metazoa > Chordata > Mammalia > Artiodactyla > Hippopotamidae > Hippopotamus > Hippopotamus amphibius. The sequence goes on from NC_080188.1 coordinate 57,426,971, forward strand.
GTTCCAGGCTTTACACTTGTGTAGCAACTTCCCTACTGAATATAGCTTCCTTAACTTTATTTCCTCAGTGTGAATTATAGAGATTTTAAGCTTAAATTTCTGCTATGTTCTGTAAAACCTAATTCACAGTAGAGGTTTTAGTCCTTCATTTTCTTTAAGTTTTGGTTCTATCTTGGGGACAAACAACTAATGCCAACTTTTTGTTTGTAGGGTGGGGAGGGAAGAGGACTGATTTCTATGGTTACTGTCTCACTGCTCACTTAGGATATTTGGGCCCACTTATTTCAAATGTAACTCTGGTGGGGCATGTTGATATGGGAGGGGGATGTGTGTGGTGGGGAGACTGGGGGTGTATAGGAGCTCTCTGTTTTTTGCAGTTTTGCTGTGAACCTGAAACTGCTTTAAAAAATAAAATCTATAAAAAAAAAAGGCAGGTAGGATTCTTTGCTACTTTCTTCAATTCACACAGGGACAGGTACATGGAAAATAAAAGACATAATGCTTTTGTTAAAAAAAAAAAAGTTGGCAAAACAAATGAAAAGATAGTGTTTCAAGCAAGAGTGGTTTGAGTATCAGAGGAATAAGGGAGGCCTTGGGGAAATTTTGATGATGGCTTTTAATACTTTTGCTAAAATTATTCCCTCTGATTTCACTGTGAAAGTACAAAAGTGAAGTTTGCTGTATAATGTAGTTATAAGTAAAATGTAACAAATAAAATACAACAAAAAATTTGATTAATTCCTTGTTGAAGACTTAGTATATAGATTTGGTTATAACCTAACAAATACCTATAATATAAAATTTATTTTCATAATTTTCCCTCCAGTTTTATTGAGATAAAATTGATATACAGCACTGTGTAAGATTGATGTGTACAGCATAATGATTTGAAATACATACATCATGAAATGATTGTCACGATACGCTTTAGTGAACATCCATCATCTCATATAGATAAAAATTAAAGAGAAAAAAAAATTTTTCCTTGTTATGAGAACCTCAGGATTTACTCTCTTAACCACTTTCGTATATTTATAGAACATACAGCAGTGTTAATTATATTTATCATGTTGTACATTATATCCCCAGTACTTATTTATCTTATAACTGGAAGTTTGTGTGTGCCTTTTGACCGCCTTTATCCAATTTCCCCTCTTGCCCTTGCCCTCTCCTGTGACCACAAATCTGATCTCTTTTTCTATGACTTCGTTTTTGAAATATAATTGACCTACAACACTATGTAGTTCCTGCTACACAACATAGTGATTTGATATTTCCATACATTTTAACATGGTCTGCAGGGTAAGTCTAGTTACCATATGTCACTATATAAAGATAACACAGTTATTCCTCACACCTTACATTTCATACCCGTGACTCATTTATTTTGTACCTGGAAGTCTGTACCTCTTAATCTTCTCCCTTTTCTGCTTCCTTTGTCCCCCTACTACACTCTCTTCTGGCAACCACCTGTTTGTTCTATGTATCTATGACTCTCTTTCTGTTTTGTTATGTTTGTTTATTTGTTTTGTTTTTTAGATTCCACATATAAGTGGAAAGACAATATTTGTCTCTTTTCTCTGTCTGACATTTCACTTAGCATAATACCCTCTAAGTCCAACTATATTGTCACAAATGGAAAGATTTCATTCTTTTTTATAGCTGAGTAATATTCCACTGTGTGTGTGTGTGTGTGTGTGTGTGTGTGTGTGTGTGTGTGAGAGAGAGAGAGAGAGGGAGGGAGAGAGAAGAGAGACATCTTTATCCATTCATCTATTGATGGGCACTTAGGCTGCTTCCATATCTTGGCTGTTGTAAATCATGCTGCTGTGAACATGGGGGTGCATGTATCTTTTCTAATTAGTGTTTTTGGTTTCTTCACATAAATACCTAGGAGTAGAATTGCTGGATCATATGGTAGTACTGTTTTTAATTTTTTTGAGGACTCTCCATACTGTTTTCCATAGTGGCTGCACCAATTTCCATTCCCATTAGCAGTGCACAAGGGTTCCCTTTTCTCCGCATCCTCACCAACACTTGTTATTTGTTGTCTTTTTGATAATAGCCATTCTGACAGGTGTAAGATGATATCTTGTTGTTTTGATTTGCATTTCCGTGATGATTAGCAGTGTTGTGCATATTTTCACGTTCCTGTTGGCCATTTCTGTGTCTTCTTTGGAAAAACAACTATTGGATCCTCCACCCATTTTTTTTAACTGGGTTGTTTGTTTTTGATGTTGTGTTGTATGAGTTTTTTGTATATTTTGGATATTAACCACTTACCAGGTATATTGTTTGCAAATATCTTCTCCCATTCAGTAGGCAGCCTTTTTGTTTTGTTGATAATTTCCTTTGCTGTGCAAAAGGTTTTAGTTTGATGTAGTCCCATTTGTTTATTTTTGCTTTTGTTTCCCTTGCTAGAGGAGACATATCCAAAAAAATCTTGCTAAGACTAATGTCAAAGTGTGTACCGATTGTTTTTTCCTAGCAGTTTTATATTTCAGGTCTTACATTTTAAGTCTTTAACTCATTTTGAAATTATTTTTGTGCATGGTGTGAGAGAGTAGTCAAGTTTGTTTCTTTCACATTTATTGAAGAGGCTGCCTTTCTCCATTGTATATTGTTGCTTCTTCTGTTGTAGATTAATTGCCCATATAAGTGTGGGTTCATTTCCTGGCTTTCTTTTCTGTTCCATTTATCTGTTGTTTTTTTAGTCTCTATTTCATTTATTCTGTTCTGGTCTTTATGATTTCTTTCCTTCTACTAGCTTTGGGTTTTGTTTGTTCTTCATTTTCTAGTTCCTTTAGGTATAAGGTTAGGTTGTTTATTTGAGATTTTTTGTATTTGCCAAGGTAGGCTTGTATCACTATGAACTTCCCTCTTAGAACTGCAGGTCCCTTAATTGTTCTGAATTTGACTGAAAATAAAATTGTTTAGAAAATGAACTGTATTAGGAAATAATGAAACAGAAGTGAAAAGTAAATTTATACCAGGATTGGTGGTGCTGAACCCTTTTAGCTTTTGCTTGTCTGTAAAACTTATGATCTCTCCACCAAATCTGAATGAAAGCCTTGTCAGGTATTCTTTTTTTTTTTTCTTTGTAAAGAATTGTATTTATTTACACACTAGTAATATATATGAATTTACATTTCCCCATATTCACACCAACTTTATTTTTTATTTTTTTGGCCTCACTATGTGGCATGTGGGATCTTAGTTCCCCAGGCAGAGATCAGACCTGTGTCCCCTGCAGTGGAAGTGCACAGTCTTAACCACTGGACCACCAGGGAAGTCCCTGGGTACAGTATTCTTGGTTGTAGGTTTTTCCCTTTCATCATTTTAAATATGTCATACCACTTCCTTTTGGCCTGCAGAGTTTCTGCTGAAAAAGGAGCTGATAGCCTTATGAGAGTTCCCTTGTACATAACTTGTTGCTTTTCGCTTGCTGCTTATAATATTCTTTCTTCAATTTTTGCCATTTTAATTATGATGTTGATTTGGTCCTGTTTGGGACTCTCCATGCTTCCTGAACCTGGTTGTCTGTTTCCTTTCCCAGGTTAGGGAAGTTTTCAGCTGTTATGTCTTCAAATATGTTCCCTGCCACTTTCTCTCTCTTCTCTTTCTAGGACCCCTGTAATGCACATGTTGGTACACTTGATGTCTCTTGAACTGTTCTCATTTCTTTTTATTCCTCTTCCTTTTTTTCTGTTTTGCTCCAGTGATTTCCACTACTGTGTCTTCTAGCTTGCTCATCCATTCCTCTGTATCACTCATCTGCTGATGATTTCTTGTAGTGTCATTTCAGTTATTGTAGTCTTTGTCTCTGGTTGGTTCTTGTTTATATTTTCTAACTCTTAGTTAAAAACGTCTAACTTCTCACTGTGTTCATCCAGTCTTCTAACAAGTTCTTTGATCATCTTTATGATCATTACCTTGAACTTTTTATTGGGTAGAACTCTTTACTGGATATTGCCTGTCTCTACTTCACTTCGTTCTTCTGGGGTTTTATCTTGTTCTTTCATTGGGAACATGTCCCTCTGTTGCCTCATTTTGCCTAATTTGCTGTTTTTATTTTATGTATTTGGTAGGTTGGTTACATTTCCTGACCTTGGAGAAATGGCTTTTTATAGGAGACTTCCTATGAGTCCCAGTAGTGCACTACCCTCTCGTCACTTGAGCTATATGCTCTAAGGGTGCTCCCCATATATGGGCTGCATGGGTCCTTCTTTTGTGGCAGGCTGCCTGCTGTGGGCACTCTGGTACATGTCGCTGGCCTCCATCCATTGGTTGCCAAGCTCTGCCTTGTGCAGAAGCTACCTGCCACAGGTGGGCAGGGCTGTGTCATGAGGCAGCTGGCTGCAGAACCCTGGAGAAGTCTGCTGTTGGCCCACTCGTGGGCAGAGCAAGGTTCTGGATTGGGTGGTTGTGGGGCTGGCATCCCAGATCTAGTGTTGGCCTCTTGGTGGGCAAGGCTGGGACCCAGGGGCCAGGGTCTTGGGCCCTCTGGTGGACAGGTAGCTGTGGGCTCAGGGCAACTTAAGGCTGCTGACTTGCTGGTGGATGGGGCTGTGTGTCCCCACCTAGCTAACTGCTTGGTCTGTGACGTCCCAGTACTGCTGCTGACAGGCTTGTGGGTGGGTCCAGATCTAGGGTCTAATAAGCTGGAGGGAGGATTCCAAAGTGGTGCTTGCCAGCACCAGGGTCCTTGTGGTAAAATGACCGCCACAAGTATCTGTGCCTGCAGTGTGAGTCCCAGTTGCTTCTGCCTCTCTGGAAGGCTCTCCAAAATGAGCAAGTTTGTCTGACTGAGGCGCCTTTCAATTTACTGCTTCTGCCCTGGGTCCCAGAGCATATGAGAGTGGAGTCTTTTTCTACAGCCCTCTAGCTCGCCAGAAAGTAAGCCCTGCTGGCCTTTATAGCCAAACATTACGGGGGCTCATCTTCTCGGTACAGGACCCCTCAGCTGGGGAGCATGATGTGGGGCTCGGACCGCTTGATCTTTGGGGAGAACCTCTCCAGTTGTAATTATCCTTCTGTATGTGGCTTGCCCACCTAGGGGTATGGATCTTGACTGTACCACGTGTCTGTGCCTCTTACCCGTCTCATTGTGCTTTCTTCTTTATATATTTAGTAGAAGGTCGTTTCTGCTAGACTTCTAGTGTTTCTTATCAATAGTTGCTCTGTAGATGGCTATAATTGTGGTGTGCCCATAAGGGGTGGTGGTCTTTTTACTTCGTCATCTTGGCCACACCCCTATTTTCATAATTTTAAATTTCGTTTTTAAAGATGAAGCCCCAATCAAACTCCTTTTCAGTAATTACAATGAAATTTTGGTCTCTAAGATGTATGTGTGGTGTGCCAGGCACTATGCCAGACATAAGATATAAGTGTTGAGCTGAAACAGATGTGCTACCTGTTCTCCATTGCTATAGTCAAATTTCAATAATAAATGTAAAATCACGATGATGGTAATTCACTGAAGAAAAAGTACAGTCGAGCTCTGATAGTATAGCATGGGAACCTTAATTCTCCTAGGGAGTTAGGAGGAAGAGTTCCCTGAGGAAGAGAACTTTGTTGTTTTTTTTCTAGATTAATTTTTATTGGAGTATAGTTGATTTACAGTGTTGTGTTAGTTTCTGCTGTACAGCAAAGTGAACTATGATCTGAGGGATGAATGCAGGTTAGCTGCTTAGAGGAAGAAGGAGAGCTGTTGCAGACAGAAAGAACAGCATGTGTAAAGGCCCTGTAACCGGGGTGAGTGGGGGGTAGGGGCTTCTTCCAACCCCTTTCCTTCTCTTTCTCCTTCTCTTTTCTTCCCCCCTCACCTTTTGCTTCCTCTCCTCCACTCCCCTTTTCCTCTTTTTCCTTCTCCGCCCTCTTCCTTCCTTCTCGCTCTTCTCCTTTTCCTTCCTCCACCCACACCCACACCATATTCTCTAACTCGTCTTAAGAACCTGATGATATGGACCCGTCTATATTTTACCTATGCTCATATAATAAATAGTAGAGACATTTGTAGTAGACAGAGTAATGGCCCCCAAACAGTCCACATCCTAATCCCTGAAACCTGTGAATATGTTGCGTTACATGACAAAAGAGAGTTCACAGATGTGGTTAAGGTTAAGGACTTTGAGATGAGGAGAGTAACCTGGACTGCCTAGGTGGGCCCAACTTAATCACAAGCCTTTAAAAAATAGAGGAATGTTCCCAGCTGTGGTCAGAAAGGGCTATATACAGAAAAATGGTCAGAGAAAGATTCAGTGTTGCTGGCTTTGAAGTTTAAGGAAGGGGACCATGAGCCATGGAGTGGGGGTGGCCTTTGGGAGCTGGGAAAGGCAAATGAATGGATTCTTCTCTAGAGCCTCTAGAAGAGAGTACAGCCTTGTCTACGTGTTGATTTTGGCTCATTGAGACCTGTGTCTGACTTTTGACCTAGAAAACTATAAGATAATAAATTTGTATTGTTTTAAGCTGCTGAACTTGTGGAAATTTGTTACGGCAGCAGTAGAAAATGAATACATTATGTACATACTCTTTTTTTTTAAAGCTCTTTGTTGGAATATAATTGCTTTACACTCTTGTACCAGCTTTTGAGGTACACCAAAGTGAATCAGCTGTATTTATACACATATCCCCATATCCCCTCCCTCCCGCGACTCCCTCACACCCTCCCTGTATGTACATACTCTTAAATATATATACTTATTTATTTTTTCCATCACTACTTTATAAAATGGGATCATATTATACACACTGTTCTGCATCTTGCTTTTCATTTTCAACAATACCTTATGAAAATACTGATAAATCACTTGATGTCATTATTTTTAATAGCTACTTAATATTCATTCCATGATGTGGCTGTTCCAATATTTATTAAGCCATCCCCACATTATTGGGCTTTTCCTTTAATTCTCATAAACATTGCGGAAATAAACATTTTTTGTGCATGTAACTGGTGGTTTCATTTTTATGGGATAGGTGAGCAGGAATGAAATTACTGAGTTGAGGGTATACCTGTATTCATCATTATTGCCAGATTGCTTTACACAAATTCTGTAACAGTTCACATCTCTACCAGCAATGTATGGGAGGTGGTATTACCTTTTTAAAGGTTTGTCAGTCTAGTTGGAAAAAAGAATTTAATGTTACTTTAATTTTCATTTCCTTAATTTCTAGTGATTATAACCATCTTTTAATGTTTGTTAGCCAGTTAGATCTGCTTTTCTATAATTGTTTAGTCATAATCTGCTCAATTTCTGATTCCAGTTCAGCCTGTATTTGTCCATTTGTAAGAACACAGTATATTGTAGTTACTAACCCTTTTGAATGTCATCTGCATTACAGTTTGCGATTTGCCTTTTCACTACATTGATGGTGTCCTTAGATACAGAAGTTTTTAATGTTGATAAAGTCCAATTTACCTGTTTTCTTTTGTCGCTTGTGCTTTTCGTCACATCCAAGGAGTCATTGCCAAATTCAATGTCGTGAAAATTTCCCTGTATGTTTTCTTTTAAGAGTTTTAGAGTTTTAGGTCTTATGTTTGCATCTTTGATCCATTTTGAGTTGACATTTGTGTATATGTAAGGTATGGGTCCATCTTCATCTATTTGCATGTGGGTATCTAACTTTATCAGCACCATTTGTCAAAAAGACTGTCCTGGGCGGGGGGGGGGGGGGGGGGGAGTCAAGGAAGGGAGGGAATACAGGGATATGTGTATAAAAACAGATGATTGAACTCGGTGTACCCCCCCCCCCAAAAAAAAAAAAAAAAAAAAAGACTGTCCTTTCCCTATAGAATGTTGGCATCCTTGTCAAAAATCATTTGACTGTATATGTAAGGTTTATGTCTGGACTCTGTGTTCTAGCCCATTGGTCTGTATGTCTGTCTGTATACCAATACTATACTGTTATGATTACTGTACCTTTGTAGTAAGTTTTGAAATCAGGAAGTATAAGACTTGCAAGTTTTTTTTTTTTCCAAGATTGTTTTGGTTATTTGGGGTCCCTTGTTCCTGATCATAGAGTAAAAGCTTTTAGTCTTTCGCCATCACACCAAAAAGATGTGGACTTTTCATATATGGCCTTTATTGTGTTGTAATTTCCTTCTATTCCTAGTTTGTTCAATGTTTTTATTATGCTGAAAGGGTCTTGAATTTTGACAAAGACTTTTAAAAAATTTTTGTTGAAATATAGTTGATTTACAATGTTGTGTTAATTTCTGCTGTACAGCAAAGTGACCCAGTTTTACATGTGTGCGTATATATATGTATATATATAATCTTTTCCATATTCTTTTCCATTATGGTTTATCACAGGATATTGAATATAGTTCCCTGTGCTATACAGTAGGACCTTGTTGCTTATCTATCCTGTATATACTAGTTTGCATCTGCTAATCCCAAACTCCCAATCCTTCCCTCCCCTACCTCACCTCCCCCTTGTCAACCACAAGTCTGTTCTCTATGTCTGTGAGTCTGTTTCTGTTTTGTAGATGTGTTCGTGTCATATTTTAGGTTCCACATATAAGTAATATCAAATAGCATTCGTCTAACGGACTTCTTTTTTTGCATTAATTGAGATGATCATTGGATTTTTTTCTTCATTCATTTAATGTGCTATATTACGTTGGTTCATTTTTCTATGTTCAATTGTCCTTGCATTTCAGGAATAAATCCCACTTGATGATGACATATAATCCTTTTAATGTGTTGTTGAAATCTGCTACTATTTTGTTGAGGATTTTCGCATCAATATTTGTCAGGGATGTTGGTCTGTAGTTTTCTGGTAGTATCTTTGTCTAGCTCTGGTATCAGGGTAATAATGCTGGCCTCGTAGAAAGATTTTGGAAGTATTCCCTCCTCTTCAGTTTTTTGGAAGCATTTGAGGAGGATTAGTGTTAATTCTTCTTTAAATGTTTAATAGAATTCACCAGTGAAGCCATCTGTTCCTAAGCTTTTCCTTGTTGAGAGTAAATACATAAAGTTTTTCTATTATCTTTTAGAATTATTTATCCAACCAATTATTTACATTTCATCACTTGTCCTGAATTTTTTTTTTTTTTTTGAATGATTCAGGAAATAACCTGGGATCATTGATTGCACTTAGTTTTCATGTCTCTATCTGGAAGAGTTCCTCTAACTTTATCTTTCATGACCTTAGTGATATAAAGAGTATGGATCTTTATTCTATAAGATATCCCTTAATGTGGGTGTGTCTGGTATTTCCTCATGTCTAGGCTCTGGTCATACATTCTTGTAAGGAATACTTCAGAAATGATCACTCTGTGCTTCTCACTGTATGATATCAAGAGGCATATGAATTTGACTTATTTCGCCACCCCATCAAGTTGGTGTTTGTCCCATCCACCATTTGTCTCAAGAAGCGCAAATTGTTACAGTATTGTGAGAGCAGGAGAAGGGAGCTGTCATCAATTTACCATGTTCTCAGAACCCCCTTTATCATACTAGCTATCCTAATTCAGGGTCATTAGGAATTTTAATCTTTAAGAATAATGAGAAGGCATTTAAGTTTTTAGTCAGCAGGAGAAATAAAAAATTTTTTGTGTATGCTGTGAGGTAAAGGTTAAGGTTCAGTTTTTTGTTTTCCTTTTTTGGTATATCTTATCTAATTGTTTCAACTCTACACCTCTTATTTTACTCTAAAGTTTATAATTTGTACATTTATCATAGTCTGACTTCAAGTAACATGACATTACTTTGTGTACAATGTAATAATCTTACAATAATATATTTCCATTTCCTGTTCTTTTGTGCTGTTTTTGCCATAAGTTTTCTACACATGTATGTTAGGCCATAAACCGTTTTTTAAGATGGATTCCTTCATGTAGATTTAAACAGTCTTCCTTTACATTTGCTTTTATGTTTGAATTGTAATAACAAACTTCTCTTCCCCAACATTTGTGCTTACGAAAGTAAACTTCTGTTCCTTTTTCTCAACTAAAATAAATTCAGTGAGTAGGTTTCAGTTAATAAGATTTAGCAATATTAAAAAAATGTTTATTTATTTTGGTTGTACTGGGACTTAGTTGCATCATGTGCACCTCCTAGAATCATGGAAATAAAATCAAGAATAAACAAATGGGACCTCATGAAACTTAAAAGCTTTTGCACAGCGAAAGAAACCATAAACAAGACTAAAAGGCAGCCCTCAGAATGGGAAAAAATAATTGCCTATGAAACAACGGACAAAGGATTAACCTCCAAAATATACAAGCAGCTTATGCGGCTTAATACCAAAAAAGCAAATAACCCAATCCACAAATGGGCAGAAGACCTAAATAGACATTTCTGCAAAGAAGACATTCAGATGGCCAACAAACACATGAAAAGATGCTCAACATCACTCATCATCAGAGAAATGCAAGTCAAAGCCACAATGAGGTATCACCTCACACCAATCAGAATGGCCATCATCACAAAATCTGGAAACAACCAATGTTGGAGAGGGTGTGGAGAAAAGGGAACTCTCCTGCACTGTTGGTGGGAATGTAAGTTGGTCCAGCCACTATGGAAAACAATTTGGAGGTTCCTTAAAAAACTACAAATAGGACTACCATATGATCCAGTAATCCCACTCCTGGGCATATACCCAAAGAAAACCATAATCCCAAAAGAAACTTGTACCATCATGTTTATTGCAGCACTCTTTACAATAGCCAGGACATGGAAGCAACCTAAATGCCCATCAACAAATGAATGGATACAGAAGATGTGGCATATATATACAATGGAATATTACTCAGCTATAAAAAGGGATGAGATGGAGCTATATGTTATGAGGTGGACAGAACTACAGTCTGTCATACAGAGTGAAGTAAGTCAGAAAGAGAAAGACAAATATTGTATGCTAACTCACATATACAGAATCTAAAAATGGTACTGATGAACTCAGTGACAAGAACAAGGATGCAGATACAGAGAATGGACTGGAGAACTCGAGGTATGGGAGGGGGCGGGGGGTGAAGGGGAAACTGAGACAAAGTGAGAGAGTAGCACAGACATATATATACTACCAACTGTAAAATAGATAGTCAGTGGGAAGTTGTTGTATAACAAAGGGATTCCAACTCGAGGATGGAAGATGCCTTAGAGGACTGGGGCGGGGAGGGTGGGGGGGACTCGAGGGGGGGGAGTCAAGGAAGGGAGGGAATACGGGGATATGTGTATAAAAACAGATGATTGAACTTGGTGTACCCCCAAAAAAATAATTTAAAAAAAAAAGTTACTAGAAAAAAAATTTATTTATTTTGGTTGTACTGGGACTTAGTTGCATCATGTGGAATCTGTTGTAGCACTTGGGATCTTTAGTTGTGGCATGCGTCTGGGATCTAGTTCCCCGACCAGAGATTAAACTTGGGCCCTCTGCATTGGGAGTGTGTAGTCTTACCTACTGGATCACCAGGGAAGTCACTAGCAATATTTTTATATTTGAAAATAGTCTCTCACAGATGTTGGACCTTTATACTAATATGCATCAAATTAGAATTTTCTGATTTTCAAGTCTTTGAAAAGTTTTATTTTGGGGTCTGTGAATTAGGTTCTTTAATTAATTTTGTGCTTATATGAAACATTTTTCTTTTTTCCTCCCAGTAACTCATTTTCATCCTGTGGATTTCATCTTAACTCCAACATGATGTCTGGCTCTAATGGTATCAAAGAAAATTCCCACAACAAGGCTCGGACATCTCCTTACCCAGGTTCAAAAGTTCAGCGCAGCCAGGTTCCTAATGAAAAAGTAGACTGGCTTGTTGAGTGGCAAGACTATAATCCTGTAGAATACACTGCAGTTTCTGTCTTGGCTGGACCTCAGTGGGCAGATCCTCAGATCAGGTGAGCAAGTTAGCTGGCATTAGCTGGGTATAAGACTTTTGGAAAAGGTAATGTTTACACTTGTAAGTTATCATTTGATAGTTGAAAAATAATTTTTATCTAGTGCTTGACTTTATTTTAACTCACTTTCCACATTTGCTTGAATTCTTGCCGAAGCTATTCAGTTCATGTTCGTTTATTCTTTTGAGGATTTTATGATGATCCTTCCAAATAGGTAAATCTGTTTTCTTGTGGAGTTTTTTATTTTATGAAATGACAAGTGGTGGTCTCTGTTTTCATTTCTCCTGTTTGGGTTATCAATAATACCTTTTGTGGTTATTTTCCAACATAGCTAGACTTGTATTTGAATAATGAAAATATTTTTCAGAAACTTTTTCCAGATTGCTAAGAACAGGGTGATAATAAAAGTAGACCAGTGTGAGAAGATAGAAAAGGGTTAGAAAATGGAAAGGGGAAAACAAAAAACTCAAGCAAAGATGTTTTGACTAATTCAGAGAAGTGCTGGGTTGAGTCACATTTTATATTTATGTTCCTTTTAATAAATATAATGATAGAGTTGTAAAATGTACTAAGTATGAGCTAGGCGCTGTATTAAATGTTTTATAAGCATTATTTTATTTTATTCTTATAACTTCTGGAAGGCAGACGGGGTTGTTATTTCTACTTTATAGAAAAGTAAACACACACAAAAAATTGAAGCACAGAAAGTTCATCCTTTGCATATGGTCATGGAGCTAGTAGATAGTATAGCTTGAACTTGAACTCAGTCTGACTTTATTTATTTTTTAAAATTTATTTATTTATTTTATTGGCTGTGTTGGGTCTTTTTTGCTGTGAGGGAGCTTTCTTTTTTTGCGGTGAGTGGGGGCTACTCTTCGTGTGGTGCACGGGCTCCTCATTGCCGTGGCTTCTCTTGTTGCGGAACACGGGCTCTAGGCTCGTGGGCTTCAGTAGTTGCAGCACATGGGCTCAATAGTTGTGGCTTGCGGGCCGGCTCAGTAGTTGTGGCACATGGGCTTAGTTGCTTCGCGCCATGTGAGATCTTCCTGGAGCAGGGATCGAACCTATGTCCTCTGCATTGGCAGGCAGATTCTTAACCACTGTGCCACCTAGGAAGCCCTCAGTCTGACTTTAGAATTCATGCCCTTAACTACTCAAAACTAAACTGCTGCTTTAGTTTTGGAATATTTTATAAGTTTTATTTAATGGCTAAGTTTATTATAAATGATATTCCTCTCAAGGCATTATTTAGTCAGTTAAATAAGAATTTTTGCTAGTTGGATTGATCCAGTATTAGTTCATTAGGTCATTAAACTTTACCAGGTCACTTACTGCTATGACTTGATTTTGACCCATAATTTCCTTATTTAATCCAAAGATATATTTGAGATAGCACTTGGATTATTAATTAATCATGAAGCTAACTTGTGGAGAAATTATTAGCTGTAAATGAGTTCCATTTCCCTCATTTTTAGAGAATATACATATTTACACATACATTATACATATACATTATGCACAATTAAAACTAATAATGTTGCCAGGGGTGCTATACAGTATAAATAGAGGAAGACTGAATATATCTTCTTATTTTTTTAAAACATGGATACCACTTTTTTTAAATAAATAAATACATTTATTTATTTATTGGCTGTGTTGAGTCTTCGTTGCTGCATGCAGGCTTTCTCTAGTTGTGGAGAGCGGGGGCTACTCTTCATTGCAGTGTGCTGGCTTCTCATTGTGGTGGCTTCTTTTGTTGTGGATCACGGGCTCTAGGCACGTGGGCTTCAGTAGTTGTGATACATGGGCTCAATAGTTGTGACCTGCGGGCTCTAGAGGGCAGGCTCAGTAGTTGTGCAGCGTAAGCTTAGTTGCTTCGCGCCATGTGAGATCTTCCTGGACCAGGGATCGAACCTGTGTCCCCTGCATTGGCAGGCAGATTCTTGACCACTGCACCACCAGGAAAGCCCATCTTATTTTTCATTCAACTTATTTTTTAAAAGTTAAACTTGTATCACTATTCAAGCTTTATTCCTAACATTAATGCTTCAAGTATAACTAGAGTCATGTGTTTTGTTTTGGTTTTTTTCCAGAAAATGACTCCCTTTATCTAAAATTTTATTATGAAACATTTCCAACATGCAGAAAATTTGAAAGAACTTTACAGGGAGCACTCATAAACTCACCATTTGGATTCTCTTATCAACATTTTATCATACTTATTTTATCACATATATATCCATCTATCCCTCCTCCTTCCATCTTGCTTTTTGATGTATCAATACATCTACCCCTATATACTTCAACAAGTATTTCATTAACTAGTACTCAATATTTATTTAGTTTCCTTTCTTTTCTTTTAAAAATTTTTATTGAGTACAGTTGATTTACAATGTTGTGTTAGTTTCAGGTGTACAGCAAAGTGATCAGTTATACATACACATATATCCACTCTTTTTTAGATTCTTTCCCCATATAGGTCATTACATAATATTGAGTAGAGTTCCCTGTGCTATATACAGTAGGTCCTTATTAGTTATTTATTTTATACATAGTAGTATGTGTATGTCAACCCCAGTCTCTCAGTTTCTCCTCCTCCTTTCCCTCTGGTAACCATAAGTTTATTTTCTACATCTGTGACTGTTTCTGTTTTGTAAATAAGTTCATTTGTACCATTTCTTTTTTTAAGATTTCACATATAATTATGAATTTTTAGAGTTCCAAGAGCATTGTAACTCTGGTTTTATAATTTCATGATTTTTATCATTTAATTATTCTTACATGTATGTTTGGTGGAAGAACAGTTAGAAGTCCTGATAAAATGTCTGGATCATTCAAGTTGGATATTATTTCCAAAACAGAGCACAAATATTGCTGAACTCTTGCTTACTGGAATTAAAGCAAGAAAAAAAATGAAACTTATGTCAGAACTGCCCATGAGCCATCCAGTGCTATACAGATATTCACTGTCAATACAGTTATGTCAGCAATTTCATAATGGTGAGGAAAGTAGTTTATTTATAGCTTTTAAAAAAGATTTTTATTGAGTATGACATAAATGCAGTAAAGTACACATTTCTTAAGTATGCAGGTGTAGCTCAGTAAGATTTTCTATTTATATAATTCTGTAATCCAGAGCTATATCCAGATCAAGATCTGGAACATTTCCAGCATATTATGTCTATTTTAATCTACATCGTGGTTATTATGAAGTTTGTGGGTGAATTCATATTTTGTGGGTTTACTTTGATAAAAATATTAATCAGTGTACATATGAAGAAATTAAAATTACTTTGAGACAGTAGGAATGACAAAATATCAGGAGGAATCTTATTTTTAGAACTATATAGGAACCAGTAATTGCCATACTGTGTGCACAGACAATTCCACTTTACTAATAGTAATGTAAACTTTCTTGTAGTATGTGTGAGGAGCTCCAGTTTGTCTGCCATTAGTCCTTTCCAGAGGGGTTACAACACACATCCTTGTCTTATAAGGTGTTTTGGTTAAACAAGTTTTTGTTTTCCAGAAACTGTTTTGAGGGAGTTGATGAATTTGTAAATGAAAACTAAATTTGTAACTAAAAATTTAGTTTCAAGGATACTGCTTATTATAAATAACTGACTGTTGTTGGTTGTTGGTATTGGGTCATTATTTCTTACTTTGCATTGATATTCTCATTACAGTGAAAGCAGCTTTTCTCCCAAGTTTAATGAAAAGGATGGGCATGTTGAGAGGAAGAGCCAGAATGGTCTGTATGAGATTGAAAATGGAAGACCTAGGTAGGTACTGGGAACGGGACATCTTACAATAATGGGTCTTTAAAAGGTAGAAAATATTGTCAACGAGAATTCAATTAACAATCTAGGTAAGAAGAAAAAAGGGAATTTTATTCGAACCAATTGACGATTATAACTTGGAAGACAGACTTAGAAAGCTCTGAGAACTGTTCCACCTGTTAGAAGGTACAGTCATATAAATTTTCGAGACAGATTGTACGTCAAAATGACATACCAATATTTTATATGAAGTTTACCAAAGATACATAATCCAGGTAAGCACATGCAAAGCAAGCAGAAAGTTACCATGACCCTTTTCAGAGTTGGGAAAGAATGCTATTCTTTTAAGAAGTTACATTGCTGGTGTCAGAAGACAGGAAAAAAATTGATTTTTATGGTCAAGCAGGCACTCCCATCTTTGAGGAGGTCTGGTTAATTTGTAGTGCAATTGCACACTGCACATTAGGGAGGCAGGGAGGAGGCCCAGATGGACACAGAAAATTTTGTTTAAATTTTCTTGTCCTGCCTTAAAATATACATTTTATTTTATCAATATAATTAACATTTATTGAGTGCTTGTATATGCCAGGCATTGTATGAAAGAATTTACATATGTGATCCAATTAAATCATCACAATAACCCTGTGAGTGGATAGTTTTAGTTCCATTTACAGATAAGGAGAAAGAATGTAAGTTGTTTGCATACAGTGAGTAAGGGGTGAAGATGGGATTTGAATGAATGCATCTTCTTGTAACTTTACCTTTAAGTAAAAATAATTACAGTTGACTCTTGAACAAGACAGGGCTTGAACTACATAGACCCACTTATACATGGATTTTTTTTTCCAGTAGTGAATATTACAGTATTATACCATCTGAATTTGGTTGAATCCCTGGATGTGGAACCACAGATACAGGGGAACCGTGTATACAGAGGGCCGACTGTAAATTTATATGGGAGCATTGATCAAGGGTCAACTGTAATTGAATAAATTAACAGAGAAGGAAAGGATTAAAAATTATATTTCAGTCATTATTTATAAATGAGATAATACCTTAAAGTAAGAATTTATGCAAATATGTAAGAGTAAAAATAAAAATAACCCAACAATTTAAAAGGAAGTATCTTTTTGTACTTTTTCTCATTTTTAATTTTTTTTGGGTCACTCTGCACAGCATGTGGGTGGGATGTGGGATCTTAGTTCCCTGACTGGGGATTGAACCTGTGCCCCTTGCAGTGGAAGCGCAGAGTCTTAACCACTGGACTGCAGGGAAGTCCCTCTTTTTGTACTTTTAAAAATGATTTTTCAACACAATTCCAAAATTTTCTGTTTTCCTTAAGAAGACATTATAAAAAGTTAGGAAGAAATGTAAAAATTAGCATGCCTCAACTAAAACAAAAGAAGGATCACAGATTTGGTAATCATGCTTATCACCTTGTAAAAATGTTGCAAAAACTAGAAATAGTTTTAGTTCTTCTGAGACAAGGAAATAGTTGTACTTCACTCACCCCAGCCTGGTCTTTCAGTTTTGCTAAATTCTTTCTTTGTTCATAACTTCTTCGCCTTTCTGTGTTATTGAATCTTTTTAAGTCAAACTCTCCTTGCATTTGACGTATTCCTTTGATGCTTTCCTGGGCAAAATACATTAAAAGATATGTACACATACAAAAGGAGAGTCAGCAAAGGCAAGATAGCCTGTTGTTTTAGTCAAGACTCTCTAACTAATGGGAACCAGCTTTAGCTTGCCTGATTGAAAAAGTGCACTTTACTACAGGGCTATAGGATCGTCTCAAGAAGCCCAAAGCAGAAATGCAGCTAACTTTAGGAAAGGGTGGAGCTGGAAATCCATTAAAACTGTCTCTCTGCTTTATGTCTGCTTTTCTTTATATGTTGCTTTTGTTTTTCTTTTTCTGCAAACAACTTTCTCTGCTGCTCAGGCTGTAGGATAATCTATGTATCTTTTCTGCAACTTGTAGTTTATAAGTTACAGGCTTGGTCATCTATGAAAGCTAACTAAACTCTCTCCTAATATTGCCTTTGATCATTTGTATTCAGGGATGTGTGGTTACATGAAATAAAACATAGTTGCTGACCACCCTGCCTCTCCTCCTGAATCTGAAAAGTGGAATTATTGTCACCTAGCTGGGTGTCTCATCTTTATGTTTTTATTTGCAAGTCTTGCTGAAATATTTGAGTCTAGTACAAAACAGTATAAAGATTCGCTCAACTTTAATAATAACAGTCACAGGGAAGACCAGAATAAAAAGAGATGTCTGAAAGGGAAAGTTCGACAAGCTGTTTATTTACTCACATACTGGGAGGACCAAAGATATAATATTAAATAGGTAAGACTGCAGATTAGGGCATTTTTACTTAATGAAAGTTGAACATTTAAGGAATGTTGGAAGAAACTGGAAGAAGATTACTCAGCCATGAGTGTTGCTATGTGTATCTGACAGACTTTTTAATATTGGATGTGGTATTAGGTTAAATAGTAGTTGGCATTTTTATAAAATTGTTTTTAAAAATTGAATTTGGTATAGTCGAAATCTTGAAATATTAAATATTTCTACCGCATTACGTGCTACAAAGTATCTATTACTGATAATAAAAATCTAGAACCCACTGTGAAAAAATGGACTTTAAAATGTAACCAGAACTATTTGAGTGGGACAGGTTGTAGGAGAGTGGAGTAGGAAAAGAGGATGATGAGAAAGTGAAGAGAAGTGTGGGTATCCTGAGTGATAAAGCATCGCCGTCACGGAGAGAGACGATGATTAGGTGCGGAGCACTTCATCCTTCCAGATTTGAGAGTCCCGTGAAGTTCTAGTTTGAATTTTGAAGTATAGATGAAAACTGAAACAAATTCTTATATTGTAGAACAACTATAGAAATGAGATCCTCCTCCTGCATCAAGCCCAAAGCTTAAGACATGCACGAAAGTTAAATAACACTGTAAGGAAATACGTACTTTGAGTGTCAAATATGTAATAGTGCTACTGGATTTGTGTGGAGATATTATTTCCCTCTTGTTGCTCTTACTACCTTGTTTTGGGCCATATCAAGTTGGGTTAAAAAGATGAGCACATTCAGTTGATTTTATGTTTGTTTGTTTGTTTTCCCAGAAATCCTGCAGGACGGACAGGACTGGTTGGCCGGGGGCTGTTGGGGCGATGGGGCCCCAATCATGCTGCAGATCCCATCATAACCAGGTAAGAACTAAAAACACATTTCAGTAGCAGAGAGCTAAGTAATTGGATAAATAGAGTAACCATGTTTTTACATATCCATTACACACACACACTCACACACACACACACAGATGTATGTATGTATACGTTTGTGTTTATATGTATAGTCTCCCCTTGGTATCCTGCGGCACTGGTTCCGGGACAACCCCCTGTGCCTCAGGCAGATACCACAGTCTTAAGTCCTCTTGATCTTAGGTGGATGCTTAAGTCCCTTTCATAAAATGGGGTAGTACAGTTAGCCCTTCTTATCCATGGGTTCTGCATCCGTGGAGACAAAGAGCTGACTGCATATACATGTATATATGTGTGCATGTGTATCTACACATACATGCATAAATACATTCATATGCACACACATGAAATCTACATTTTAAAGCGATTTTATGTAAAATTATATTGATGTAATATAAGTGTAAAGCTATAGTTTTATATTGTGTAAGTAGGTTAGGCATTATCTAAGCAAAGTTAGTTCACCAGATATTTATTAAGCGTCTGTTTGTTCTCAGAATTAAGTGCTTTGGTACATATGAAAAAGTATAACAGTCCTAAGTTTCAGCTCCCTGTCACTGAGGAGCTATCTCATGTGCAAGATAGAAAATATTAAATAAGAAAACATGCCAAAGTAATATGGATGACACAGGATGCTTCAGAAAAGTAGAGAATCAGATGTGTGGGACACGATGATGGTAAACCAGAGCACCCAAGAAAGGCGTTATGAAGAGGTAGACTGGAGGTGAACTTGAAGCTTGGATAGGGGGACGGGGAGGAGGCTTAGGAACAGGGCTTGTAGTAATTAATATCTATTTGAGTACTGAGGGACAGTGAAAAGACCAGCTTGGTTGAAGCAGGAGATTCTTGTAAGAGACTAGTGGGTGATGAATTAGACTTAAAATTAATTTTTATGCCATTCTGTTGTGGAGAATATTAAATGCCAAAGTTAAGGAGTATGAAATGGAGCCATTGAAGGTTCCAAAGCAGGGGGAAGGCATTCTCTTCCTGAGGCAGATCTATCTGGTAAGCCAGATCATATTCAGAAGGTTTCTTGGTCAGCATGAATCACAATAAGGGAGGTAAGGGAATCTAGTATTTAGATGGACTTAGCCATCTCCATTGGAATTGTCTTCCCAATACATCTGGAGTATTCCATCATCCATGTCCTCCTTTTATTTATTTTTTATTTTTAGGATTTCTTCACTGACAACATCTCTCCTCACATGTAATTGTTATTTTCCTTCTTTAAATAATGCAGATACCTTCAATATTCTTACTTTTTTAGTTTTGATATTTTGAGGGCTTTCCTTTCTTATAGGAGACTTTGTTTTCTCTGATCTGGGATATATATAAAATGATTTCATAGTTTAACTCTAAGGAAGTTTATTTTCAAGTTACTGGGGAGGCACCATTTCTCTCCCCATCTTATTCTCGTACTTGCCCTTCCAGTTTCCCCTAAGAAAAGGAATCTTTACCCCACACCCCACCGCAGTTTCATTTTCCATCTTTTCATTCGTCCATCCACCCACCTACTTGCCTGCCTATCTACCTACCTGCTGACCTACTTCTTTCCATCTCGAATTCCTAGAGATTTCCCACGTATAATGGGAAGTTATCAGAAATTTCTTTACATCTTTTAAAGTCAAAGTGAGATGGGAAGTGTTAATGTATTATGTGAATAAACTCAGGTCAAAAGTTAATGGCAATATGATTTTCTTTCCAGTTTTGATTAAAAACAGGAAGGTACGGGCCATCAGAAGTAGGGAGGGAATATCAATGGTCCATAGGGATATCATTAGTATTTAATAAATGTTAATGAGGTTCACTAGTTAAAATGATACATTATTTCTGTTGTATCAAGAAATTTTGTTTTAAATTTGGTGACCATGTATTTGGTACTAACAAAAACATACCAAGAACCTACTCTGTTTAAAATCCTTAAACGAGTCCATTGAGGATAAAATCTGAGAATGTAAACATGATATGCAAGCTTTTTCTCATCTGTGTGGTCCTGCCTTTTTGCCCAGCAGCCTCTCTCTCTATTCAGCTTCTCTTTCCAGTGCTCTAGCCATGACTGGCTGGCTGGCTGGCTTGCTGAATAGTGGAGGCTCTGTATTAGTCTTTGTTTTCCCAGCTCCTTGCATGTGAGGTGGAGTAGGTGCTAGTAAATGTTTGTGAGTGAACGGAACCATCATTTGCCTCCTTATACCTAATTAGTGTAAGCATTCTGTTTATGTAAAATAGTTTAGTGATTAAGTGTGCGATTCTGGAACCAGATTGCCTGGGTTCAAATCTTGTTTACACAACTTTTTTCCTCTACAACCTCGGGCAAGTTGTCTACTTCTCTGTGCCTCATTTTCTGCATCTGTAAAATAAAGACAATAATACAGCTACTTTATAGACTGGTTTTAAGTGTATAAATACATTAAAGCACAACAGTATCAAGTCCCATAATAAGTGCTATATAAATGACTTTTAAAAGGTAAAGGCTAAAAAAAAAAAGTAAAGGTAAAATCTTTCTTTTTTCCATTTTCACTGTCTCTGCCTTCAGTCCTGTCCTCATCGTCTCGTACCTGGACCATGGTAACAGTCTTCTAGCTGGTTTTCTTGCCTCCGGTCTTGTTTCCCTCCAAACCAACTTCCAAATTTTTGTCAAAGTGAGTGAGCTTTCTGAAATACAAATTGCTAATGGCTTAAAAATATTCTCTGGCTCCCTAAGGCAAATGAATTTGATGAATTCTTTGCCTACTTCTCCAACTTTACCATCCATCTTTTCCTCATTGATGCTTTTGTTACCACATATACTTTCAGTTTCTCGAATACATTATTTTATTTTATAACTGTTTCCTCTCTAGCATCCTTAAAAACAGATGTTGTCTTCTTATACTAATTATTCTTTCATTTCTACTTACTGTACTCATCAAGCTGTCACTCTTGTAGTTTATTCACTTACATGTCTAGCTCCACTGCTAGACTATGAACTCTTTTGGGGGAATTATGGGTTATACGTGGTATTCAGCCACAATATAAAGAAATTTGGACACATATCTAAACTAGTATATTTTATTGAGTCTCATGAGGAGTGATGATTAGCTCATAGGCTTTCTTTTTTGGTTTAGTACTGGAAGTTCAAAATCTTTATCTTTGCCTAAGGGACTATTAAAACTATTAAAATTTGGCAGGAGGAGGTAGATGTGGGTGTAGGGAATGAGAAGGGAAGATTTATCAACATCTTTGGGAAGGAGGCTATGGTTAGAAAAAACACATTCTGAAATTAACATTGCCTTGATGCTTTAAAAAAATACAATTCAATTTGAAATATAAAATTAAAGGATAGTGTGAGACTTCTTTTATTAAAAGAGGGGATAAAGATTGAGAAGCACTTTTTTTGAGACCAGCTGAACCTGTACCATATAATCTTCTTTTTTGAAAATGTAGGGTGAACTGTTAAAAGCAAATATTACAGATCTTTTTCACTACTTACAATTCTTAAAAAGGATCCTTGGATTGAAAAAAAAAAACACCTTTTCTGACCCTTCCTTTAAATTCTGTTCTGCTTTTAAATTTTTTTGATAAATTTTACTTTTTTAAATACTGTTTATTTCCTGAATTTTCATTATGGAGACTGTAATATCCTTTATGGAAAGTAGACATTTGTTTTGGTTTGTAACAGTGATAAATAAAGAATATTTTTAATACAAAATATTTCTTTATAAAACTAGCTGATTCGAGGTACATTTATATACACTCTGTTGTAGTGTATATGTATAAAGAAAATACATCTTATTAGCTTTGTCTTAAGCTTGAGATAGAACCTTGATCTTTGTTCTAAATCAGTTATGATCTTACATTACTGTTATAGGTGGAAAAGGGACAGAAGTGGAAATAAAATCACCCATCCCATTTCCGGGAAAAATGTCTTACAGTTTGTTGCAATAAAAAGGAAAGACTGTGGAGAATGGGCAATCCCAGGGGTAAGCATTAAAATTAAGTCAAATCAGTGTTTTAAGCTCTTTTTAGTAGCTTAATTTACTATGAAGTTATTGTGTATGGATCTTTTCTATTTCATTTATTCTCCATTTCTCCCTACTTCAGTCAGTAATTCTTTTGCAGTGAAGTATCTTTGTCAATGACAAATGTAGGATAATACAACAAAGCTGTTAGAATCTGAGTCTAATTCTAAAACCCTTGGGAAAGAACATAGACTTTGGAGTTATGCTTGGGCTTGTGTTTTGGCCTTTCCACTTTGAGCTGAGTGATGTGGAGTTCAGACCTTTGTTTTAAAAATAATCATATCCAATCTTGTCTAAGATAAACTGTTTTCTTTCATAATAGTAGCCTAAGGAAAATGTAAAGTCTGGATTCAAACAGCATAACATTTGTACTCTATGTGATAAATTAAAGACTAATCTCTTTGGCTTCTAGTCGACATCAGAGGTACTGTTATCAAGTATTCGATTGCTTTTGGAGCAGAAGAACGTTATTTAAGGATTACCGAAATAATTCAACTCCAGTTTGCTCATTCTATGTTAATATATTCATTTCTAATTGTATAATGTAAATTGTATGATTTAAATTTAGGTAATATTGATTTATAACATAGGTTTCATGTGTACAACATTCTGTTTCTACTCCTGTATACTCTACAACATGCTGCCCACCAAAAAAAAAAAAAATCATATCTATTTCATAGGATTATTAGGGATAGCGTATAAAGCACCTGGTATAGTAGATACTCACTAATGGTGGGTTTTGTCTCAGAACTCAATCCCTACTCCAAGCCCAAGGTAAGATTTTTTTAGTATCTTTAAAAAGATAACACTGTTACTTACTGTTCCTTGTAGTTTTTTGAGTTTCCATAACATCATCAGGAAGAGTATACTTCTACTGAGTTCACGTCAGTAGTATATTTCAAGCAACTTTTAAAAATATGTTTTGTAGTGGGTTTTATATTTTATGCCATATTGTGAAATAGAGATAGTTTGATGAGAGGATGACTCTTTATATACACATTCTCCTGTCTGCAAGAATGGGTTTTCTTTGTAGGGTAAGATGGAATGAAAATGAAGGTTTCAGCTGACTGTGATAAAAGCTTAGACTAATTATTATGAGCCAAATTGTCAAACTTTGTTCATGCTGAATGCAAAATACAGTGATATCATCATTGGATCTTATATTTTTATTGTCATTTGAAATTCTGATCAGTCAGGGAACTGTTGTCATTAATATAACTTTGAGAGTTGTTCATCTACTCTGTATATTCTGAGCATCTACCTTTTGTCAGCTAATATTTTTAGACTTTAAGGATACAGCAGAGCAACATAAACATCCCTGTCTTCTTGGTGCTCCCTCCAGTGAAGGAGACAGATAATATACTGTAAACAAATTACTGTATGTTAGAAAGTGATAAATATCAATATTAAGAAAAAAACTAAAGCAAGGAAGGGGACTAGGAAGTGTTTGAGAGTTTGCAATTTTAGATGGGGTGGTTAGAGAAGGTTTCCTGAGAAGGTGACATTTGAGTAAAGATCTGAAGGAGGTGAAGGAGTGAAACGTGGATATCTGGGGAGACATCTTGGGCAGAAGTAATAGCAGGTGCAAAGGCCTTAAGGTTGGGATATGTCTGGCACATCCTAGGAACATTGAGGTCACTGTGGCTGGGATGGAATGACCAGTGGGGAAAGTACCCATTTGCTGTATTCTTTCTTGCCTCCAACCCTTCCTTCCTTAGCTTAACTTTGGGAAATACCAGGAAAGGAGTCTGACTGGCTCAGTTTACCATAGCCTAACCTTGGACCAATTACTATGGTTGAATATATGAGATACCCTGCTAAGCTTCTTCTACTAAAAACAAATGATTTAGAGAAGAATATTCACAGAAGAACATGAGCCAATGGAGCAACATATGTCCACTGCATCTCTCAGTAAATATTTATTGATTGAATTAAAGCTTATTACTTTTTTACAACAAAAATGTGACTCTTAGGGGATGGTGGATCCAGGAGAGAAGATTAGTGCCACGCTGAAAAGGGAATTTGGTGAGGAAGCTCTCAACTCCTTACAGAAATCAAGTGCTGAAAAGAGAGAATTAGAGGAAAAGTTGCACAGACTCTTCAGCCAGGAACATCTAGTGGTAAGAAATAAGATTTCTAGGAAGGAGTTAGTCCTGGGGATTAATGAAAATTACTTAAAGATCACCTGGAAATCTGGTAGATCATTTTCTGAATAGAGTGAAGTACTTGTGTATTTGAAATATATGTTCGTAAAAACAAATTAAATTGTAGTAGCTCTTCACTGTAAATAGATTTCCACTTAAATTTTTATAGCCCAACTTTAGGCCAGTTACATCATTTATTACACTTCTTTTCCTCTTAACTTTTCTTCAGACTGGATGTGAGCTAATGTGACACTGAGCCCATCCATCTAACAGAAAATCTTTCCTTTTTTTTAAAAAAATTGCATGAATTCAGCTTTTTTTGAAAGGACATTTACATTTTAAATTATGTTATTCAGAGTTTTTCTTGTTCATAACCATTTAAGTCTCATGGCTATTTAGTCTACATACCCTTTGTGATTTAAAAAAATCACTTTATAAGGTATATGTGCACTAATAATAAGGAAAAAGGATAGATTTTCTTTTTTTTTTTTGTTGGCTTTTCTTTGAATTGCTTTGTTTTCTTTCTAGAATTAGGATTTCTTATTTATCTATCAATATGTTGTCTCGGTTTTGGGTCATATTTGTGTTAGATGGCTAGATCCAAATCTTTTAATGTATTAATAGCTTAAGTATTAGTCTTTTTTTATTTTTTTTATTTTTTTTATTTTTTTGGGGGGTACACCAGGTTCAATCATCTGTTTTTATACACATATCCCCGTAAGTATTAGTCTTTACTAGCCTTATTTACAGATCTTTAACTGGAAGAATCTTTGTACGTCTAAAACTATAATCAGAAATTGTTAAAACAGAAAAATATAAATTATAGAGTTTTAAAAAAAAATCATATGGCCCAAATATGACTATTCTCAAATTCTGAATACACTCTGAGGTGTTGAGGGTTTTGTGAATTTTAAAGCTGCCTCAAAATGTTCTTGAGAATATTGTTCCCTGGGAAATTTATTTATTTGTTTTAAAAAAATATTTTATTCTTTTGATGCTACTGTAAATGGAATTGTTTTCTTAATTTCTTAATTTCACTTTCACATTAACTTTTTTTTGGCTGCACTGCATGGCTTGTGGAATCTTAGTTCCCCAACCAGGGACTGAACCTGGGCTCTGACAGTGAAAGTACTGAGTCCTAACCACTGGACCACCAGGGAATTCCCTCCCTGGGAAATTTAAAACAAGCATATGGAATGTTATGTTAAAGGTTCTATAATATTTACATTTCTTTTTTATGTGTGATAAAAAAATAACATATAATTTGCCATCTTAACTGTTTTTAAGCCTACAGTTAAGTAGTATTAATTAAACGTTCATTGTTTTGCAACAGAATATTTCTGATTCTAATGAAGGTTAGCATGCTCTGCTCTACCCATTCCTATTAAATGTATACTTTTTTTTGTCTCCTTTTGAAAATAGGTATATAAAGGTTACGTTGATGATCCTCGAAACACTGATAATGCGTGGATAGAGACAGAAGCTGTGAATTACCATGATGAAACAGGTAATTTTACTTATGTTTATTTAGCTAACTGAATTAGAGGATCAATTTATGTCAAGCAGCCTACTGGGGCACAATTAAATCTGGACTATTTTAGCATTTTAAGTCAATCAACTACTGATTATAGGATTATATTTGTATGAAACCAGGTTGCTGATATTAAAAGAATATGTGGAAGAAAGCTTTAAAAGTGTTACCAGTAACTAATTTCCTTTAATCCATTGGTAGCATATAAAATTAAGGTTAAATTTATAGACTAAAATTATATGCCTTAAAGTTGTCACATTTTTTGTATGAGTCCATTTGTGTAAAATAAAAATAAAAGCAGGGACTTCACTGGTGGCGTAGTGGTTAAGAATCTGCCTGCCAATGCAGGGGACATCGGTTTGATCCCTGGTCCAGGAAGATCCCACATGCCACGTAGCAGCTAAGCCCATGTGCCACAACTACTGAGCCTGTGCTCTAAAGCCTGCAAGCCACAACTATTGAGCCCATGTGCCACAAGTACTGAAATGCGCACATCTAGAGCCTGTGCTCTGCAACAAAAGAAGCCACCACAATGAGAAGGCTACACATAACAACAAAAGTAGCCCCCACTCTCTGCAACTAGAGAAAGCCCATGCGCAGCAATGAAGACCCAATGCAGCCAATAAATAAACAAATAATAAAT
The DNA here is from genome assembly GCF_030028045.1 of Hippopotamus amphibius kiboko. NCBI lineage: Eukaryota > Metazoa > Chordata > Mammalia > Artiodactyla > Hippopotamidae > Hippopotamus > Hippopotamus amphibius. Next base: position 57,454,177 of record NC_080188.1, read on the forward strand.
ATTTTTTTTAAAAAATTAAAAAAACAAAAACAAAAGCACTGGAGATTTGCGTAGGAAGTATGGCTATGGTAAAGGAAATGGGATTTATATCTGTCTGTTTGAAATAATTTTATAATAAGCATGCATTGTTAAAATACAAAACAATACCAGAAAAATTCCAGGTATTGAAAAAATTTAAAATGAATGTTTTCTTTCTGGTCAATGGATTTAAAAATTTTAGGGAGTTGGTTGGAATCTGCTATCTTAAAAATTATGATTTAATTAATTGCTGGCTTCTCTTGAAACATTTCATTGCAAAAATGGATGACATTTTAAATATTTTGTTTTCATCTGTAGCATAATGAAATGAGGGTATCATATCAGAGAACTGAATGTTCCGCTCATGGCTCCTTTCTCAGTTGTAGCATTGCAGGAAAAATGGGGCCTGAGTGGATGGTCACATCCCAGGTCTCAGGTGAGTCCCTGGGACGGGCTGTCATGTGAGGGTCCTTGGTTTCATGCAGGAAGGAATTCAAGAGTGAGCTGAAGTAGAGTGAAAGCAGATTTATTCAGGGAGATACACTCCATAGACAGAGTGTGGGCCGTCTCAGAAGGCAAGAGGTCCCGAAATATGGGGTGTTTAGTTTTTAAAGGCTGGGTAATTTCATAAGCTAATGAGTGGGAGGATTATTCCAACTGTTTTGGGGAAGGAGCGGGATTTCCAGGAATTGGGTCACCACCCACCTTTTGGCCTTTTATGGTTGGCCTTGGAACTGTTATGGCACCTGTGGGTGTGTCATTTAGCGTGCTGATGTATTACAATGAGCATATAATGAGGCTCAAGGTCTAGTGGAAGTGGAATCGTCTACCATCTTGAACTGCGTTGGTTCTAACCAGTTTATGCCGTGTCCTCAATGACTATGTCATTCTTTTAAAGGTTGTGCCCTGCCCCCTTCCTGTCTCAGTATAACCTTGTGCAAATCACATGTTCTCTTGGACTCAGTTTTTTCCTTATAAAATGGGCTGGAAGTAGATGATCTGTCACTTTTACATTCTCGTTGAACTTGGGGAAACTCCCAGCACCAATTTCATTACTTCTGTACAACAACTCTAACCAAAGTATTAGAAAAATTCATCCTGGTATTGAGAACTTAAAAGGGATATTTCAGAAGGAGAAGTATACAAATATAATTTAGAAGCAGGTCTCTACAACTTAAGTACTGATAAATTTGTTAGCTATTTATTTTTGAACTTAAAACACAATGACCCTCTAGAGATTGAGTATATAGTGTTTGAGTTGTTCAGATCACTGTTTTCACTGTTTTATTCTCTCTCTAAACTTAAAAAAAATTTTGTGGTCTGAATTCCAAATCTCTGCCATATCTAAGTCTGATTCTGTTTTGTCTCTTCAGACTGTGATCTTTGCCTTTTAGCATGCCTTCTAGTTTTTTGAAAGGTGAACATGATGTAGCTAGTAAAAGATTGAGGCGAGTAGACCTTTTGTGTGAGATTTCATGTTTATCTGACTAGGAGTTAGGCTATACTTATTATTTGCTATAATTGTAGGTGTCAGAGGCGAAAATTTCCCCCATTGTTTTTATTTTCATCTACTGTGTTGTCTTTGGGTTTCCCTAGAGACTACTTAAATAGGATCTGAGCCATGCAATTCTTGCAGTTGCACTCCCCTGTTATTTTATGGAATCCCTATTGCTGTGGTGGTAAGGTTGGGGGGGTGGGGTGGTAGGAGGAGAATCATAGGAGAACCCAATGATTAGGTCTCAGTCTTTCAGTGAGCCTGGGCCCCTGGGCTATGACCTTCACTACTGCTTCTCAGCTTCCTCTTTCCACCCTCACACTCCTTAGGTTGAGTAGAGTTGGGTATTTCCCTTCCTCCAGGTTGATTAGGACTTGGTAAAATAGTTTTTCTTAAGGGCAGAATGCTCTGTCAATATTTCAGAATGGTTATTTTTCCCCTCTCCCTGCTGCAAGCAAGTGGGGATTTTTCTTGTCTTTACCCTGAGAACTTGGTGGCGTTCCTGGAGGTAAAACTCCTGGAAATGTGACCCTCCCACCCCAAGACTGGGCGTCCAGGAGACTTTCTCTCAAGCTAATTCACAGATCAGTTTCCAAAAATTAGTCAGTTACCTTTTAAATATGTCTACCACTTGCTGGCTCTAGTGGTAGGATTCTGTTGCTGATAAGTTGTGATTTTTCTGTATTTGCCTGTCTCTCCGGTTTTCAGGGTGGCATTATGCCCTGTGACCTCAATTCTCTGATGGATCCAAGAAGAGTTCTTCTTCTTCAGTTTGTTCAGATTTTTGTGTGTGTGTGAGGATGGGGATGATGACTTCCAAGCTCTTTACATGTCAGACTATAAACTTTAAACTTTTTAGAATTTTGTTTTGTGTAATTTATTAGGTGACCAGAAGGGGAGGATGCTTTAAAGACATTACTAGATCTGACAAAGAGCATGTTAGAGGACATTGTTATTTAGATAATCAGATATTTTAATTTAACTTTTAGGTTCAGGTTTACTTCTCAATTCTGGTTCTCCATTGAAAACTGGATGCTGTAGTTGCTATGAGGATACACAAAGAGCTTTCATTTTAGCACTGGGATTTAGAAACCTGCATGCTGAAATATTTGATTGATTCTTTTCTTTTAAGAAGCAACTTTATTATTTTATTATTTTAAAGGTAATCATTATAAAGATAAAGGATACACGTGTTTATAATGAGATATTTAGAAAATAGGTGACATAAAGCAGAAAAAATTTTAAAGCACCAGTTACTTCATTTCCCAAAGACAACCACTGTTAATGTTTTGATTTCTCTTCTTCCAGATTTTGTATATGTTTTTAAAATAAAAATGGGCTCACACTGTACATTCTGTTGTTACTTGAATTTTGACTTAAAAATGTATTATGGACATATTTCCATGTCAGTGTTTATAGAACTGCTTCACTTTTAATGGGAGTGCATTGTGTAGCTGTCTTATCATTTGTTTAATCTGTGCCCTCTAGATGGAAGGTTTGGTTATGTCCATTTTTTTCTTTTTGGTTATAAATAATGTTGCCTTGAATACTTCAGTAGGCTTGTGTTTTTATTTCCTTAGGATAAATCCTTTGAAGTGAAATTGCTGGGTTGTTTATTGTATCCCCAGTGCCTAGTACAGAGACTGATGCATAAGAGGCACTCTGATATTTTTTGAATGAATGCTCAGCAAAGAGCATTTTAAAAGCTCTTGATAAACACTGACAAATTGTCCTGCAGAAATATGCCATTTAGATTGCCAACAGTGATTGAAACTATTTATTTTTAATAATTATATTTTAATAAATATATGTATCTATAAATATAACTCTAAATATTTTATTTAATGGTTTCTGGTTTGGTGTCATACTTGGCAAAGTCCACTTAAGACTCTAAAGTGAGTCATCGATAATTGTTTTCTTTCACTTTTTTAACATTTAAATCTGTAATCCTTCTGGAGTTTTGATGTGAAGGTTTCATGTTTGTTTAATGTGAATTTTTTTTTTTAAGGGTAATATTTTTACTTTTTAAAGAGAAGAGCTTTCTTACTGGTACCTTCACTTAAAATTTAGGAACTTAGAATTTGGGCATTTGGGAAATTTGGAATATTCTAGTTTTTAATTCACTTGGCCACTTAATTTGATGATTTAAGATTATTTTATTTTATAGTAACAATACTTGAAGATACAGAATTATGCTGAAAAAGAAATGAATAAATAAATTACTTTCCCTTGATGTTTTTTCTTTGGTAACCAGGTGAGATAATGGATAACCTTACCTTAGAAGCTGGAGATGATGCTGGAAAAGTGAAATGGGTGGACATCAGTGATAAACTCAAGCTTTATGCTAGTCACTCTCAGTTCATCAAACTTGTGGCCAAGAAACGAGATGCGCACTGGAGTGAGGACTCTGAAACTGACTGCCAAGGGTTATAGCTCACAATCTCCATGTAAGCCAGCAAAGGAGCATGTACTGAAAAGACAGTATCACAGAACTCATACATAAAAAGGGCAAGGTAGATCACTTGGTAATTATTTTATTCACTTTCAAAATGATTTGCATTTAGAAGGTTTTGCATCAGAATAAAATTAGCAAGTATGGTGAAACAGAACACAGTATTTTCTGCTTTCCAGTCAAAAGAGCTATAAATAATCATATTTTGTATGCATTCTGTTTAAGCATGGCTTAAACCAAAGTTAACAACGGATGCTGTTTGAAGAATCAGGATCTAAATAAAGATAAATTTCTGTTCAGCCATAACTTATGCTTTCTATGTAGTTCTTGTTTGTCATTTTTTTCCCCCATTGATCTTCTGAGGTCTGAATGATGTTCCTGTCACATCAAGCTTCTTTCAGAGGAGCCCCGATCACCTTTGTCTAATCTGATTTATCTTTAAATTATTTGCTTCACATTTTACTTTATATGATCTTGTTGAAGCTGATTTAAAAAGTGGTAGCTTGGTGTATTCTTGTCTTTAGAATTATTATAAGTTTTGAGGAAATTTCAGTCACTCTTTTAGTTGATAAAGATCAAGATCAATGAGCAAGAGCTCAGGTTCTCATTTCCAAAAATTCTGAATTAAAAAGATGTGTCCAGGAAATTAGTAATTTAAATTGACATACGCATTTCGCTCTACTGTAACTGTGTGTGCCATTAATGAATTAAAAGTAGATGTTTAGAAAGGAACTGAAATCCGAGACAGAGGAGGTCTTTGGGAGTTTTGGTGTTTTTTGTTAGGAAGGGATTGTTAAAGACTGACATAGGTTTTTGAGAGACTCACTGTTAACATTGTAATTCCCAGAGGAAAGAGTTGGTATTCTAGGTGTTCTTAGAAGCAGGGAAGAGGAAGGAAAATAGCAATGCTTTGTCACAGTGGAAATATTTATCACATTCTGGCCAGGATATCCATTGAGAAAGTCTCATGATACTAATGCCTGTCAACCTGAGGTAGGGACTGTCATAATTCTGTCTTCGTTCCCGTTGGACTACAGGTGGGGCATCTGAAGAAAAGCAGGGTTAGGGGATAAAGACATGGTTGTTTTCTTTCCTTCAGATATTTGAAAAGGGTATTAGGCTTACTCTGTAGCTAGAGGACAGAACTAGGGCTAAAGTAAATCAATCAAAAAGGTGGTTTTTGTTTGTTTGTCTGTTTTTTCCCCGATTTAGTGTCAAAACTCCTTTGGGATAAACTTGAACTGAACTGACAGGAGGCTTTTTTCCCCTTAGTGTGACTATAAGTTTTGCTGAGAAACATTAGAATGTTTGATTTCAGGATGCTGCCTCAAACCTCTCTGGAAGAGTTATAAGGTTTATGTGCAGTATTAATTTTCTAAAATTCATAAAATCCTGGTCCTTGGGTACATAACAAGGGACTTGTGCTTGACAAGGATGATCTGCTCATTGAGTGAGGGGTAGGATGACCTTGTCCCAGCATGAAAGAGTCTGATTCTACTTTTACTATTTGGTAGGAATAAATTACTTCTTCCTGGCACTGAATAGAATTCTCTAAAATTGGAACTACTTACAAAAGCTCTTGAGAAAGTTTGAGCAATTGCCTAAGTAATGACATTTACTTATGTTTTAATAGTTTTGACACACCTAACCTGACATTAGTAAAGATATTAGGTTATATTAAAATTTTATTTAAAGAATGACTAAAGCACGTGATCCATAGATAATCAGTTTTTGTGGCATTTTGTAGTTTTCATTGGAACATTTACAAAGTATGCAAAATGATAAAACTTACTATACACTATAGAATAGAAGTAGATAATCTAAGTATCCAGCACCATCTATAATAGAAAAAAAACAGATTAAAATTTTAATTTAAGGCATTTCTGGAGGAATATCTGCTGATATTGATAACATTGCCTTCATATTTGCTTTTCTTATATTTTAGGAATATTTTTGTTTTTTTAGAGACAGTTAAAATAAATAGTGATAGATATCATTTATTGAAATGATATCTATCTGTGTTATATTACTTAATCCTCACAACAGTCCTATGAAGTTAGGTGATGTTATTCCTATTTCACAGATGAAAATAATATTTAGAAAGGTTGCCTCAAGGTTTATTCAGTAAGCAACAGAGCTGGATTTTGAATCCTGTTCTGCTAGGTTCCAGAACCAATTCTTTGTCTATTGTATTCTCTACTAAGGTTATGAAGATTTTATGATTTCTTACTTTAAGTTTGTAGTTTGGAAGATTCTATATTACATAAGCAATACTCACGTTATCCATAGTAATACATTTATGGTTTGTGACCTGAAATTTAAGGGCCACATCTGATTTGGCTAGCGTTGTTGAACTTTTTTGCATGTTTGCATAATTTTGGCCCAGAGACAATTTCTTGATAGTATCTTAACCTAAGGATGAACGGCTGCAGTCAGTTTTTGTCTTGTCTGCAGATTTGAAAGCTTTTCAAACTCATGTAGAAGCAAGATACTAAACTTGCTAAAGAGGGCACCTAAAATTTCTAACCACTTTAGAGGCTAAGTGCTATTCTGTCTTACAGTATAAGGACTTATGGTGATTGCTATTATTTTCTAAAATATTTGTGAAGTTTTAATTAATTGATTTTAAAATACATCATTTGAAGATAGCACTTGTAATTAATTTGGTCTTGTTTACACCTACTTTAATCATATTATTAACTTACCAATATGGGCACAACCTGAGGCTATTAAACTCTTAGGATAGAAGTATTTTAAAGTGAATAATAATGCTTAAAAGATATTTAGAGATTTTACTAACCACATATAAGTTCTGACATAGTAGTAAGAGAATTATTTCTGCCGAAACAAACAATACAGATTATAGTTACTATATGAAGTTATTTTTGCCATATTTTTTTCTTTGCCTCTACCCATGTCTCCCTTATTATGTTTATTTAATGTTGATGGATTAGTATGGGTACAATCATGCATGTTGGGAGGTAGAAAATAATGTGGTTCTGTTATACCTAAATGCTAAGAATTGAACCATCAACTGTCTTTTCTGCAACATAGAGCTTAATTTCTCCCACTTCACCCTTGATGGGCTGATAAGAACATTTGAGTTGGTAAAAAACACAAAATAAGCACTTTAGGGCAATGAAACTTGTCAGAAGGAAAGTTGGTGTGAAATCCAGTTTCTTTCTCAAAATTAGGATTGAGAATATTTTGATTCATCAGCTTCTCTCAAGGTAGGTTAAAATAAATACTCTATATATTTTAATTGACATTTATTCAGATATTTTAAAAAGGAATATACCTTTTTGGTCTCTCTCTCTCTCTCTCGTATATATTTTAAATGAAAGCAAACTTGGGTGAAAATCAAAGCAGAAGTCTCAAGGTTGGTAGCCTTTCCATCAAGAGAGTTGATCCTTTGTGTTAAGGACACTTGTTGCCTTGCCTTGAGATCAGAGCATTTTCTAGATTTGGTAGTTTCACCGTAAGCTTTTCTCACTTTACTATGAATTGTCCGTAAGACCAAAATAAGCTTGAGGTAGAATTTACTGTTTGAAATATCTTAACCTAATTTCTGTAAACTGAAACTTTGTCAGATGCTATGGGCATTATGAAAAGAATACATTTTTAAACCTGCAGAAATTCTGATCTAAAGATTTTGGAGGAGGGACTTCCCTGGTGGTCCAGTGGTTGAGACTCAGTGCTTCCACTGCAGGGGGCCCAGGTTCTATCCCTGGGCAGGAAAGTAAGATACTGTATGATGCGCTGTGCAGCCAAAAAAAAAAAAAAAGATCTTAGAGGAAATTGAGTTTATAATTCATGAGCTTTAATTTGGGTAGATCACTTGGGTTTTTGGTTTTATGCTTTTATGGTTCAGAAGAATTATTCTTACCTTTTTTGAGATTAAATATCACTTGCTTTTATCAATATAACCAATAGCAAAAAAGTCTTACCCCAAAGAAGCCCTAAAAATTGAAAAAAAAATTAATAAGATATTATCTTCAGTCTAAGTACATTTGTAGTTTATAATAGCTTAAAAATTAATATGGAACCCCAATTTGGTTCAAAATAGAAATGATTAACTGTGAAAGAAGTTTTATCACTGAAAATCAATGATCAGTGATGTCAATGGGTACCTTTTAGCTTGTTTTTAACTTAGTACATATATGAGCTACAGTATTTTCTATATGGAAATCTTTGTTTTTATTGAAAAATTAATTCCATTTTTACTGCTTTGTGTTTTATTTACATGATACAAGATTGTAAAATGGATATGCAATATTTAGATTTAAATTCCCTTAATTCACAGAAATATTTTCTTGTCACTGCCTTGTAATGGTATTCACTATATCTGAAATATAGAAAATTGATGTGAATGGTTGAGAAACTCACTATACACACTTCCATACAAATGCTATCTTTCTTAAATTATGTGAATTTCCTGTGTGAATGATACTTGAACTGAAATTTTTGGACAGCAGTGACTTTGCTTTGAGGGTTTGCTTATACAAGCAGTTTCACTGGTTAAGTATTGCTTTATAGCTTCCATGTGATCCTGTTTTAAGAGACTGGCAGCTTGCTCAAGGAATTGACCATTCTGCCAAAAGGTGAATCCCTCTGTTTGAAGAGCTGCCCTTCCCAGCGTGTATGCTAGAATATGTATGCTAAACGCTGCCTTGCTTGTGTTTAGGCAAGAACAAGGCTCTGAGGTAGCATTTGTTCCCTCAGGGTGCCTTTTCCTGCTCCCTGGTTTAACCACAATCACTGGTAGAAAAAAATTCTTATCACTGTGAAGATATGGCAGTTCTATAGGTTATTCTGTCAGGATACTTTCCAGGATGGCTGGTGGCTAACAGCACTTTAAAGTTCAGAAAAATAAAGTATAAATAGGTATTAAGTATTCAGATTTGTTAATTTTCATGAGTCATATGTCTGAGGAGTCAATATTTTCACTGGAAGAGACTTTGGAGGTAAATTAGTACGTGTACCCAAGGTGACACAGCTAATTTAATTTTGAAGATGAGCTTAGAATCTAGGCTTTCCCACCACAGGCCAGTGCTCTTTTAGCCATGTTTTGATGTAAAGGTGAACTTGCTAATTTTATAATCGTCAATAATTAATTATTGACGGTAGTTTCCTGAAACATTTTTAGAATATGTATTCATATTCATATGTACACTAAATTCTAACATAATTAGAAATATGACATTTTGTCATTTGGAAATGGACTATAGTATCGCTTATACAGAGTGGATTGTGGGAAGAGCAGTAGCTATTTGAACTTGACTTAGGTTCTTATTTAGTTTGACATGAAAGTTTCTGGAACATTTAAATATTCTTCAAGATGATTGACTTTTTAAATAATCTGTATTGAAGAATCCTGAAAATTTTTACCTCAGGCAGGCAATGATTTAAGCCTAACTTATTGATGTTTTTATGAAATACTGCAGGTCTCTAAGATACCATCAACTGTAAAGTGTACCATTTAGTTAATGTTGCATCTTAAAGAAAAAGGAGATCCTAGGTTAAATGCATCTGTTGTGAGATGTGCCTTGATTTCAGAAAATGTTTAAGTGTGAAAAAGTATATGGGATGGAGAAAAGAGTCTCTTCAATAAATGGTGCTGGGAAAACTGGACAGCTACATGTAAAAGAATGAAATTAGAACACTCCCTAACACCATACGCAAAAATAAACTCAAAATGGATTAAAGACCTAAATGTAAGACCGGACACTATAAAACTCTTAGAGGCAAACATAGGAAGAAAACTCTTTGACATAAATCACAGCAAGATCTTTTTTGACCCACCTCCTAGAGTAATGGAAATAAAAACAAAAATAAACAAATGGGACCTAATGAAACAAAAGCTTTTGCACAGCAAAGGGAACTATAAACAAGATGAAAAGACAACCCTCAGAATGGGAGAAAATATTTGCAAATGAATCAACGGACAAAAGATTAATCTCCAAAATATATAAATAGCTCATGCAGCTCAGTATCAAAAAAACAAACAACCCAGTCACAAAATGGGTGGAAGACCTAAATAGGCATTTCTCCAAAGAAGACATGCAGATGGCCAAGAGGCACATGAAAAGCTGCTCAACATCACTAATTATTAGAGAAATGTAAATCCAAACTGCAATGAGTTATCACCTCACACTGGTTAGAATGGGCATCATCAAAAAATCTACAAACAGTAAATGCTGAGAGGGTGTGGAGAAAAGGGAACCCTCTTGCACCGTTGGTGGGAATGTAAATTGATAGAGCCTCTGTGGAGAGCAGCATGGAGGTTCCTTAAAAAACTAAAAATAGAGTTACCATATGACTCAGGAACCCCACTACTGGGCATATACCCAGAGAAAATAATTCAAAAAGACACATGAACCCCAATGTTCATTGCAGCACTGTTTACAACAGCCAGGTCATGAAAGCAACCTAAATGTCCATCAACAGATGAATGGAATATTACGTATATATGATGGAATATTAGCCATAAAAAGAAACAAAATTGGGTCATTTATAGAGATGTGGATGGACCTAGAGACTCATATAGAGTGAAGTAAGTCAGAAAGAGAAAAATAAATATATGTGGAATCTAGAAAAATGGTACAGATGAAACAGTTTGCAAGGCAGAAATAGAGACACACATATAGAGAACAAACGTATGGACACCAAGGGGAGAAAATAGGGGTGGTGGTGGGATGAATTGGGAGATTGGGATTGGCATATGTGCACTAATACGTATAAAATAGATAATAAGAACCTGCAGTATAGCACAGGGAACTCTACTTCACTTTGCTGTACAGTAGAAACTAACACAACATTGTAAAACAACTATACCCCAATAAAAAAAAATTAAAAAAAAAGAAAAGTATATGGGAAATGAAATTTTTAGTGTTCTCTTTTGTAACTCCAAGTATTTCTCCCGTGTTTTCATAAACTAATATTCTGAATAACATATATCAATAAAGAGCCTTGTTAAAAAGTTGCATTATGTGCAGTTTAGTAAACAAAAAATTATATGTTGGGATTTAGATTTGATAATCTAACATATTATGCATTTATGGTACTTCTTCATTAGTGAAGAAATAGTCTAGTCTATTTCATCTCTCCTAAAGCAATTTATTCTGAAACTCTTAAGTCTTCTGACTCTTCACCTTCATCCATATCAATGATAGAAGAGGTTGTTTTGTCAATTTATAGCTTGGATGAGTTGAATAAATGAACGTAGAACTGTTTGCATGCATTGAGATAGTTTTTTTGGTTTTGAATTTAACAGCTGTGCTTTATTTTGTTTCCAAATGAATTGGACTAATAAATACAGTAATTTTTATGATGAATTGGCTCATCTTAAATGGGGTGTTGAATGTAATATTTTTATAAACTATAGATTAACAGGGCAATATTTACTGCTGTAAGATCATTAAGTGTCAGGGCCTAGAATAAAGGAAATACAATCAAATAATCAAGGAGTTGTAACAGCATTTTATCTATGTTTTCTATGTTATGTATTTTATGTTAACCTGATTAATGAAGCATGCTTTTTAGAATTCTTAGCATTTATAAATTACATCAGTAAGATTCACATTCACTGATATTTTCAGTACTCTCCCCCACGCCTTAGTACCCATTTACCTTCAACCTGCTATCTCAGGAAACACGTAGTCCACTTTTTTTTTTTTTCCTGTGGACTCCAAACGTAGCAGGGACTTCTTGGAAAGATGATTTTAAACTTATGCTTACAAGGTTGGGAAAAGGATTGTTTTGGGGATCACTTTTTTTTTTTTTTTTGGCCACGCCACAGAGCTTGCGGAATCTTAGTTCCCCAACCAAGGATCAAACCCAGCTGGGTAGCGAAAGTCACTGGACCACCAGGGAATTCCCGGGGATCACTTCTTTATGAAAAAAAAAAAAAAACAAAAAAACACAAAAAACTTTAATATCATTTCCTATAATTGTAACAGAAGTATCATTAAAAAGTTTAGAATTAATATGCTATGTTATACACAATTTAATTTTTTGGTTTGTGACTGAGTCACTCATTCTGTATAATTTTCCCTCATTCATTAAAATCCTGTCAAAAGTAAAATTTAAATAATCCTTTCATATCATGACCATAACCTTAAATCTAGTTCAAAGCCTTCTGGGACAGATTCCATTTCGGTAAGAATGAATTTTTCCCCCATTAATGGCAAAGGTAAGTGTAAAATTTTAGAGGTGAAATGGACTTCATAAATCATTCGTTTTCACTATTTTATATTCTAAAGCAAAGTAAGACATAAAGGAGTTTCAATTTCTCCAAAATGTTAAATGACAGAGCTTGCGTCCTCAGATTATTTGACTTCAAATGCTTTTTCTGCTGGTCTCCTGGATTCCCTCCACGTGACCAAGAAAAGTTTCAGGTCTTAGGTAGTTCAGTTTTCAAGGATATGTGGGATTTTTACATTAAATGACTCAAATCAGACAAAATATCAATCACCAATGGTCCCCCAAAGAGAATGATAACCATTATTTTTGGTCCCAACTTCCTTTCCAGATAAATCTAAACAGTTTTCAAGTTTTTGTTTTGTATTCATTTAAACACTTTCTTCAAGGAAACTTTAAGTATAATTACCTGATTTGGATTATTAGGAGATGGAAAAGGAAGAGGAATTGGAATCTGCAAAAAGGGGGGAAAAGTGAATTGTGAATAAAACAAAGTGAAACATGTTGTTTTGACTTTTTTTCCTCATATATTCATTCATTTACTCCCTCCATCCATCAGTATTTATTGAGCAATTCTGTGCTTTCAGGGAGTTCACCTTCTAGTTGGTGATTATATTCTAGTGAATTTCAAATCATTTATTTTTTTATTTTTGTTTTTAAAGCTCTTTTTTGGAATATAATTGCTTTACACTGCTGTGCCAGTTTTTGCTGTACAACAGAGTGAATCAGCTGTATTTATACATATATCCCCATATCCCCTCCATCCCACAACTCCCTCCCACCCTCCCTATCCCACCCCTCTAAATCATCACCCATCATCAAGTTGATTTCCCTGTTTTATGCAGCAGCTTCCCACTAGCTATCTATTTTACATTTGGTAGTGTACATATGTCAATGCTACTCTTTCACTTTGTCCCAGCTTCCCCTTCACCCCCCACCCCATGTCCTCAAGTATCACCTCACACTGGTCAAAATGGCCATCATCAAAAAAATCTAGAAACAATAAATGCTGGAGAGGGTGTGGAGAAAAGGAAACCCTCCTGCATTCTTGGTGGGAATGTAAATTGGTACAGCCACTATGGAAAACAATATGGAGGTTCCTTAAAAAACTAAAAATAGATAAAATCATTTTTTTATTTCAAGAAGTATGCTTATTTTGCTTAAGTATTCAAACGGAAAGCCCAGGAGTGTGTCGTATGTGTTGACAGTTCTTGCAGATCCTTCAGTTTTTCTATAGTAGGCCATCTTTGACTGATTTGTAATACTATTCTGCCATCTGGTGGAAGGAAGAGCTTCTGTTTCAAATACTAGTGATTCTTTTTATTTCCACATACATTTACATAATTTTAAGCATAAGATGTTAGTAGCGATTCCTAAATTCTAATTATAAACCAAGACTCCAGGATTGTGCATTAATTTAAAACAAATCTTACTGGATTTCAGAAAAAAAAAAACCCAATGCACCTAGCCCTGATTAGAACCAAAATAATTAGCAATTAATTATAAATGCAAGAACTTAGAAATTTAGTGTCTAACAGTTAATTAGACCATGTGAAAACAAAGGGAAAGAATGCTCCATTGAGGACTGTAACTTTAGTGACAATTTCCAAAAGCCTACTTAAAGTTGAGAAGTAAGTAGTTTGAAATTAAATAAAAGCAAAGGGAAGGTTTGTTACATTTAGATATAAAAACAAAATTATGCAAAATTGTGTTTATATTTTAAAAATATTTAGATGATATGCTGAAGGTAAACAAAATGCTATTTTAAAATACGTATGAACTTTTCAAAACATCATTGCCTAAATACTGTTTATTTAACACATCCCAACCTGTGTGGCAGCCTCATTGCACCGGTCGTTCTTTCCCCAAGTTCCCATGTCCTTCTCTGCCACTGCTGTTCCCTCTCTGTGGAATGCCCCACCCACTTCTTACGACCTGACTTGGCTACCCCTCCTCTGTGAATGAACTCTTTGACACACAGCCTAAGTGAACTGGCTTTGTATGTGCATCTAGAAGCACTTACCAAATTATATTGTTTTTTCTGTTTATGACTCTCTTCCTCATCAGATTGTGAACTTACTCGTACTTTTCGTTTTTCCAGCACTTACTGTAGACCGCCTTATTTGGTAGACACTCAGTAAATGTTAACCAAATGAATGCTGTCTGTATCAATAAAAGTAAGTCTATTATGTACTTATGTTCTGGCCTTTATTAAAAAGATGTTATAAGAATTCAGATATTGGTGAGATTGGAGAGGGTACAGGAAGAGCAAAATAATTATATTGTTTGACCTGTGGAAAAAAGTTAGAGAGAGCTGGGAAAAAACTTTTTAGAGAAAAGAAAGCAGCAAGGTGATTTAAAAAATGAAAAGGAACAGGCAATATAGAAAATGGTTAGCATTCCCTTCATGAAGAGTAACTAAGCTCACCATAGTCTAGGTAATTCAGTGTAAACATCTTTTTGATAACAAGTGTAGAGGGATATTGGAAGAAGTCACTGAAGCTTTGGAGGGAAATTTGCTAGTCCCTTATCACACTCCACCACAATGCAGGGAAGGAAGTGTGAATAGCTGATGCCTGGTGGCCTCATATTTCTGCGTCAAAATTTGGAAAATGTTATAACCATCATCCAACTAATAAATACTTTTTGCAATTTGAGATTTGGCAAACCCATGCTTACCAGGGGCAGTTGTGGAGGTGGGGGAAATGGGATCTGAGGAAAAAATGGTGGTCCTTGTGGTGGGTAAAAGTCAAATCTCTATAACAAGAAACATGATGTCATTCATTCCAAACATTTGAAAACTTTTAAAATGATGAACATGTCATTTGAAAATACAACCAGAAGTTTACCTGACCACTGGAACTTCCTCCAGATTGTTCAAACTTGTAGAACAATAACAACAGCAAGGTAAGGCAACATATGGCAATGTTATTCATTACAAAGAGATTTTATTCTAAATGAGAATGGGTAACAAGCCATTATTTAGCATTATACTGGTCAGTGATGTAGCTTTCCCTCTGGGATAGAAAGCAGTTGAGTCTAGTAAGGAAAAGTTGAATTAATTTTGTCCAGTGATTTAGAACTTGTACTTTTTACCTTTAAACTTATTTCCAAAGAATATATATATATATTTTTTACATTTCATAAGATTAATTACATATTGCATTCCTCTTCATCTTCAAACCAACAGTGTTCTCAGTTTAATTCTCAGCATTTATAAGTGCAAAGTGGAGAGAGTATGGAAGTGTAAATTTAAAGTTTGTATCCCCAGTTACAAATTTTGAAACCTCCCTCACTGCTCTGAAAGCTCCTTTGTTACAAAATGTGTAGGGGACAAGTTTTCCTGCCTACTAGGTACCCTACATAGTCAGACTATAATAAACACAGCTTAAACTCATAGATCTCATTCGTATAGATGAGGAAGCATGTCTATAGTCAACATGAGACGGTTTGGGGTAAGGGTATTGCAAATGAAACTCAATTCAAACTGCCTAATTTAAGAATTGGGTCACTGTGGAATACTTGCTCTATACTGCTAAATTTATTTGAGAGCTTCCTATGTTCCAGTTAGGACTCTTTAAGTGCGTTAGATGCATTTTTATCATCCTTGCACAACTCTGAAGTATTTCTTACAACTTATTTTACAGGCTGGGAAGCCATGGATTAGTTCCTCACTGAAGGTCATACAGCTTGCAAATGGCATGTAGAGCTGGAATCTGTACTGGGAAGACCCTTGAGCTGAAGAAGAGTGGTAAATTTCTGGTTCTACAACTTTCCTGGAGTCCACTTTCCTCTTCTGTGAAATGAAAAGATAAAGGAAATGCTTTCTAGACCAGAAATACTATGTCTCTAGAACGGAAATGGAGTAGAAAACTGAGGAGCAGTATTCACAGGGATGGACAGAGCAGTGGCAGTGATCAAAGGTCCAGCCAGGATAAGAAATTTCATTCTGAAGAAAGAGTCTGGTACTGAAGGGTTAGGAGATCATTTTTAGTTTTTTATAAGTTTTATTCCCATTCTTAATAGACTGTTTAGTTAGAGGTTTTGAATAGTGGTCAGACTAAATTCTGTCTCTAGGTCCAGGTTTTGTAAGCCTACATCAGTGCTTTAAAAACAGTGTCTAGGAACTTCCCTGGTGGTGCAGTTGTTGGGAATCCGCCTGCCAATGCAGGGAACATGCGTTTGATCCCTGGTCTGGGAGAATCCCACATGCCTCGGGGCAGCTGGGCCTGTGTGCCACAACTGCTGAGCCTGCACTCTGGAGTCCATGAGCCACAGCTATTGAGCCTGCGTGCCGCAACAGCTGAGGCCTGAGTGTCTAGAGCCTGTGCTCTGCAACAAGAGAAGCCACTGCAATGAGAAGCCTGCACACTGCAACAGAGAGTAGCCCCGCTTGCCACAACTAGAGAAAGCCCGCGTACAGCAAGGAAGACCCAACACAGCCAGTAAATAAACAAATTAATTAATTAAAAAAAACAACAATAGTGTTTAGGGACTTCCCTGGTGGTCTAGTGGTTAAGACTCCATGCTCCCAATGGAGGGGGCCTGGGTTCGATCCCTGGTCAAGGAACTAGATCCCATATGCATGCCGCAACTAAAGATCCCGCATGCTGCAACGAAGATCCTATGTGCCGCAACTAAGACCTGGCACAGCCAAATAAATAGATAAATAAATAAATAAATATTAAAAAAAAAATACCAACAAGCTGTCTTTAGACAAGACATGCATTCTCTGGCTCATAATATTGCGTATACCTACTATTCTTCCTTGTAATCTCACAGTTCAACCAGTACTGTTTGGTCCCTGAAGTTATTTGAATTTGTGATATCTACCCACATATATTCAAACACCAATGTCATATCATACTTAGTATCAGAGATATAGCACCATCGGCTCAAGTGAGATTTCTTATGTAATATACAAATAAATCCACCTTGAACTTCTATCCCCATGAGATTTACCAGGTCTTCACCTGGATGTTGTTACTGACAATTATAATTTCTCAAGAAGGAAATGATATGGGAAAAATCTTGAAAGGCATAATAGTAGAGAATAAGTACATTATGAATAAATTCAATAAAACAAATCAATGTGGTCTTTACTGGCCAGCTGATTCTGAAAGCAAACGTTTTATGGTCTTAAATCACATTTAATTCAAATTAACTTACCTTAGGAATTTCAAACCAAATCACCGTACTCTGGAATTGAATATTGGAAGAAAAATCGATTTCATCACATTCCTATTAAAGACTTGTCCCTAGCATCTGAAGCAAGTTGTATCTCTTTATAAGTCACTCTTGAACTGTTTGATACATGTGTATTTGAAACTCAACTCTGACTTATCTTCATGCTGTTTCATTTTGCCTGAAATTAGGCAGATTTTCTCCCTTTCCCCTTTTCATGTTTCTTATTTGCATTTTTCTTCCTTCTAGATTCAAACCCTTGACTATATTTCTTCCTTTGATGAGTGGATATTCATTAAATTATCCAAAACAATACTTTTACCTACTGCAATAGAATCAGTCCAGACTATACGGTGTCTTTTCAATTACCTTTGCTTCAAATGGTCCTTGGGCAACAAATTCAAAGAGCAGTGTGATCTAGAATCTCTATGTCCATCTCGTATTTAAGCCATATTACTAATGCCTTTGTGGTCATGAGTAATACGAGTCACAGACTTTGAAGCTAAATTGAGTAATTGATTCTAGACTAGGAACACCAATTTCTAAAATATTTCAGTTACAAAGAGATAGCTTAAAGACCCATTACTGAGAAATAACGTCATCTCCTTGCTTGGGATTAATATCTTTATTGCAAACAGCTCACAAGTAAAAATTGTGACCATTAAGAATATTAAAGTGCTTTTATAATATATCATCCAAGACAGCTATTCACTTGGAAGCCTTAACTAATAGAAAAATTTAAGGTTCTAAAACTTTCTATTATTAAATAATTTTTTTATTTCAAAATGAAAATTATTTTCAAATAAAACATTTTTAGTGAATATTTAGGTAGTGTCCTTAGCATTAAAATCACTTTTCACTATTCCAAAACATTTAAAGTATTAAAAACATTAAAAATAGTAATTTAGGTCTAATTAATGCCTCCAAATTTAGTTTCACTATTCCGAACAATGGACAATTAGAAACTTGGTTTCTAATTAGTTAGGACCTCTCATGACATTTCTTTGCGGGTACACATAAAAGCATTCTGAATTTTGGAATAATTTCTAAAATTATTTCTGTAGTTGGAAGAAATTATAAATAATGCTTAATTAGATTTTAATTAACCAAATTGAACTTAATTATTTAGACATGACCTGGTGTGATGTGGTCTGGTTAAGAACAAGTGACTCATTGAGCTAAGAAAAGAGGTAATAAATACAATTTTGAAATTAATCAGAGATTATTCTGATAAAAAAACTCTTCCATAAGTGTCCTTCAGATAAAATTCCTAGTGGCATATTCTTTCAGTGACTGTCACAGATAAGCCTCTCAACAATAACATTTTTGATATAGTTGGAAAAGAAATAAAGACAATTGTACTGATATATTCCATTTCAGATGGGAAAATATATGGGGAATTTCCTGGCAGTCCAGTGGTTAGGACTCTGTGCTTCCATTGCAGGGGGCACGGACTCGAGCCCTGGTTGGGGGACTGAGATCCCACATGCAGCATGGTGACACCAAAAAAAAAAGATAGGAAAAAGTGAAAAACCATCTTGTATTTTTTAAAATATTGTAAGTAGAATAAACTAGGTGACAGGTTCTTTTATTGCCTTGATTGCCGTGCTTCAGACCTTGAAACACTTTATTTGGGTGTCTTTTATATTTATACAATCTAGCTTTTACTAGATTATTAGTAACTAGTATTAACAGTTATCAAAGAAGAGCTCAAAGAAAGACATAAATTTTCTCTTATGACACATTGTCTTGCTATCAAGTTAAACTAGTACTATTTGTCTCTGACTGCATTGGACATAAAGACACTTCAGGGCTCTCCACTGTCTGTTATCATTACATTCTCTTTATTCTGAGGACACGAAATGTGTAGAGATTTTGCTAGGCCTCCCTTTCCCCAGACGCACATGGACACTGCACAAAAGCTAAAATGAATTGTATCAAGCAGTGCATAATCACCCATATTTTAAATTGAATTTGACGAAGAGAACTTGGATTTTTTTTTCTGTTTAAACTTAAATTATGACAAAAAACATTCATGAGCAACTGCCCTTTAACAACTGAATATTTATTTCCCGTAGCAAACAGCTCCCCCAACCACACTCTCACTTTTTTTTTTTTTTAAAGCAGTAGGGTCTAGAAAGCATGATTATAATTTGATATGAAGTATGAGGCCTGGGTTGGTCTTTCACATGTAACTGTTTAGGTAAATGACTGGAAACAAACTTGAACAAGCATTTGGATTTTTATGGATTTTTATTAGGATATTAAGATATTGAAAATAACAACAACATCAGCAACAAAGAGCCTTATTCTGTTTTTCGAAGTGCACATGCTATTATGGACAAAATGAATGTATTATTTTTGCGAGTTTTGTAATCCTTAAGTATCTCATAAATGGACATGGAGAGTGATGAGTTAAACTCCTGTTCACAAACAGTGTACAATATTTTGCATATACTGACTTTAAGTTTAAAGTTCTATTTCTAAAGTTAATGTTAAATGCCTGGTGTGTATACTGTTATCAAGCAATTACTCTCACTGTCTTCTCAAACATGCAAACATTTTGCTAAATATAAAACTACAAGTATCACACTGCATATACTTCAGAAGTAGTCAGAACAAAGGAGGATGCTGGGTAATTGGAGTTGTTTCAAATCTTCATTTAAAACAGGAGATTTTCATCTATGTCTTCTGTAAAAACCAAAACCAAAACATACTTTTAGAAAGAAGCTAGAGCAGTAATATAAGCAATGTTAGAACTAAGAGATCAGAGAAGCCTTCAACAAAGCGGTATGATGGTAGTTCTCAACCCTGGTAGGGTGTTGACATCACCCGTGAAGTTTTTATATATCTCTCTCTTTTCGGGCCCCACTCCTGGCCCCCTGAATCAGCATCCCCGGGGTGGGCCAATGGCATGTACATTGAGAAAGTTCTGCAGGTTGTCCTGACATGGGGCTGAGAACCACTGATAGAGGAGGTTAACGGGAAACCTAGCCAAGAAGTGCCAAGTATACTAATCTATAAGGGTTGCTAAAATATCACCAAGATAAATAGTAGTGCCAATTATATCAAATTTCCAATCAAGTAATTGTAAAAGAACTTGTTGCCACACCTAATGAAGAGGACAGCATCCTTGGAGGGATATAAGACCACTCCTTAGCAGTGTGGCCCACCCTTAATAATTCTTGAACAGATAGCTAAAGTGGATTACTTTGAGGTATACTACCCTGTCTGGGACACCAGGTAGTTTTCCTGTCTTCATCTTGCCCCAAGAGAGGGAAAGATTACAGACTTTTGGTGTATTTCTTCTGAGCACTGGCTTCATTTGTAAAGTAGGGATAATAGTCTCCTTACTTATAAATTTACTTATATTTGCACTCATACTTTTTGTCTTCTTTCTGTTGTTCAGATAAGAGATGTCCCTCCTGTTGACTTGCAGGCTCATCCTCTGCCTGTGCCTGGGGTCTCTTCTGACCTCAGAATACAACCTTATTTTCCTCTTTTTTCTTATAGCCTCGATATTTCCTTGTTTTAACTGGCCCTTCCCAATAACGTTTAAATAGGCTGCATATCCAGCCTTAAGAGTGAGGCCTGGCACTGTGTAGACCACCAGTAAAAATTTGTTGAATCAATGAATGAATGAGCGAATGATGAGAGCGCAAGCCTCATTTATTCTCAGAAATGCTTCCCTCAACTCTATATCCCTCTCTAGCTCCTTCTTGCCTTAAATCTTCGCTCTTTAGCTTTTCTGGTCTCCTCTTCTTTCTCAGCATGTATGGCTTCCATCTCTACCATTCCACAAAACTGCTCTTCCAAGGCCACCCAGGGCATCCTTATTTCTATGTCCAACGAATATACTCAGTCTTTTACCTTACTTGACGTCTCAGCAGCATTTACCACTCTTCCTCCTCTCTGAAACACCTCCTTGGACATGGCACTATCCTCTTTTCTTTTTCCTTTCAGGAGACTTTTCATTCTCCTTCATGAACTCCTGCTTCCTCCTCTATCCATCGTCTAGATGTTGTTCCTTGGTGTTCAACCCAAGACCCTTTTCCATGTAACTCAGCACATTTTCCTCAGGAAATTAATTCCCTTCCCTGATATCAATTATTTGCTGTATGCTCGCACTCCCCAAATATGTATTTCAATTCCCAAACTCTGTCTTGAAAAGCAGACCCATGTATTCAACTATCTTTTTTTTTTCTTTTCTTGGCGGTGCTGCACAGCATGTGGGGTCTTAGCTCCCTCACCAGGGATCGAACCCATGCCCCTTGCACTGCAAGCGCAGAGTCTGAAACCACTGGCCTGCCAGGGAAGTCCCTCAACTATCAGCTGTATGTTGTCACCCAAGGACTTCAAAATTCAATGTGTCCCAAATGGAATTTATCATTTTCCCCCAAACGTGCTTGTGTTCTCGTGTTTTCTGTTGCAGTGGAAGGTACCTCTCCTCACCCTGCCTGGCCTGAGCCAGCAACCCAGGCGCTGTACTTCTCTTCCTCTCAGTCTCTCAACTGCCTGCTTCCTGCCTCCACATGTCTCCTATCGGACATTGTCTTGTTATTTCTACATACTATACCTCTTGAATATGTTTATATTCTCAAATATATCTAGAATATGTTGATATTTTAAAATACATTTGAATATGTTTACTTTTCTTTTTCCCCACTATAACTGTCCTAGTTCAAGTTCTTATCAACTCTGGCCTGGATTTACCACAACTGTTCTCTGGCTTATCACAATGTAATCAAAAGAATCTTTCTTAAACACAAATCCAGTGAAATCACTCCCTTGTTTAAAACACTTTGGTGATCCTCCAGCACTCTGAGGATAATGTCTTTCTTTAGCTGGCTTAGTAGGACCTGCACGATGTGACTCCTTTCCCCTATGAGTCTTGCTTGGAAGGTTTTCCTAAAGATTAACATGGATATATGTCAATCCGTGGTATGTCATAGGCACTAAATAAATAAGACTCCTTCACCTCTTAGTTGAATCCCATTTTTACACCCAAGGAAAATGAGACTTGCTGAGGATAAGCGGTGTGCCCTAATTCGCAAAGCTAGTTAATGACAGAGCTGGAATATTTGAGCACATCTAGTTCAGAGCAAAGGAAGTTAAAATTCAGGACAACACTGGCTACAATTTATCTTGTCCTGTGGATTTCTCAATCCTGAGGGAATAAAGGGTATGCTTACAAATAGACTTTTTTTTTCTTTCCCTAGCTGCCTCCCAAAGCAGTAACTTATTTACATGTCCTGACTGAATATTTAATATCTGTTTTATTGGCTTACTATGTGATAATTCTTTCCCTTCTTCAAAATGATGTAATCATGGCCAAACCACAGGGAACAAACAAGATCATCAGGACCTTTGCAAGTTGCTGAACTTTAAGCCCTTCCTGCTCCTCCCAGACAACCACCCAGCGCAGGGCCTGAGTGGGCCCACATGCTGAAGAGCTGCCAGAAGTTCAAAAGGAACAGTGAAGTGCAACTGGTTTCCTTAAATGGCCTCTGTTTAAATTTGCCTTTGGATCCCTGCTTTAAAATCACGTGCCATATGAAAGGGCATACGTAAATATGTCCTATCCCAGCTAAGATTTCCTCTTGATACTGGTGCAGGGGAGGGGGCGGGGCAGCTGTCCTTGGGTACATTTTGTCTTTTCAACGTGGGAACTGGAAAAAACAGTGTTAGCCATTTTTAGGGATGTATTTGAATTTGTAAGTACTGTGCTTGTAGAATAGATGTTATAAAGGAAATTGGCATTTTTTTGCATGAGTCTGGATCTTCATTGCCTGTTAATTTCCTATTGATGGTAATCGGATGGCCCCCAATGATCCCCATCTCCTGTGGTCTCCTCCCACACTGTAGCAGGGTTAGACTGTATGACAAACAGAATATGTCGCTTATGAGATTAGTCCTAAAAGACATTGCAGCTTCTGTCTTGGAGTCTCTCTCTCTCTCTCTCTTTCTCTCTCTCTCTCTGATCACTCGCTCTGGAGGAAACCAGATACCATGTTATGAGCAGCACTGTGAAAAGGACCGCATGGTGAGGAACTGAAGCCGCCTGCCACAGCCATGTAAGTGAGCTTAGAGCAGATCCAGGAGCAGGTCCATACAGGGAAGGCACTTCCAGATTCCTGATCCTCAGAAACCGTGAGAGAGATTTTAAAATGCGTCTAATCTTTAGGGGTAATTTGTTGTACAGAAATAGACAACTAATACTCAGAACGAAGAGCTTACAAAAATATTCATTCTTTGCTCATTGCGGTTATACTTATTCACAGAATAATGTTGTAGAGGAAAAGGACCTTTCCTGCTTATCTATTTATCAATAAATAACGACATCCTCATATTCCAACTCCTTCTTTCCAATTTCAAGGCATCATACCTACATAGGCATGAAGAATATTTTTAAAGTGAAGTTCACATGAAGTTGCCTCTTTTGGGGAAACTCTGACCTTTGATGAACGTACTTTTCTTTATTGGCTGTGTATTCATCCTACATACACGTATGTTGTGAACACAGGGGTAAAACCTCTGCTTTAGAGAGTTGATGTGCACTGTTGATTTACATTCTGCAAGCAGTTTTGGTTGCTCATTTTTTGAACATCTTTCACATCTTGATTATTAAAAGCAGGCTAGCTCATAAAAATCAACTATAACTTAGGAAAAGAAAAGGAAGTAGATGAAGACATAACTTAAAACAAATGTCAATTTGAATTCCTCTGCTGCAGGAGGAATTCCTTTTGGATTAAATGAATAACATCTGAGCTCAACTGGTGACCATCTTTAGTGTGTTGGTAATAAAATCTAAGATTCCTCTGTTATCTCTCATTTTCAGAATCACGCTTGCAGTTTTACTCTTCAAATATGATTTTTTAAAGTTTGGCCCAATACTTAGGTTAAGGAAAGATATAAAGTCCTTCCTTCCTTCCTCAGAAGGGTAGCCTTCTGAGATTTGGCTCAGCTCTCTGGATTGATATCACTTTCTTAGGCTTAGCCAATTTCTGAGACCTCAGTGCAGTTTTCCCTTAAATACTTACCTTGCTGCCCTTTGAAACAGAGATGGTAAAGGAAGTAAGAAATAACCCTGCAGTGACAGCAGTTCTACCTGGGACGTGGCCACCCTGTGGTTTCTGGGTTTCGATTTGAGCACAGAGCAGGACGGCTCTATGAGGGCTGCGGGGCTTAGGGCTTATCTGGAGGAGAGTTCACCCCTCTCCCTGGGCTGATGGTGGATTTACCTTCTTTAATGTCAAAGCAGCGGCCCCACTCCCTCAGGGTGATGTGCTTATCCTTGTTGGGGTCACACTCTTCAAAGAAGCGCGTTATGCAGTGTTCCATGGGCACCAGAGATGCTCGCAGAGGGGCAAGCTCAGAGTGGGTCAGGACTCTGCAATGAGATAAATGGCAACCAATTAACTGAGTAACTAACTTGTGTATGAAAAGTTAACGCTTGGGATCACCAAGGGCATTTTTCTTCTGCAAGGTTGCTGAGGGTGGCAAATAACTAGTACATTCGTGAAAAGCTACAAATGAAATAAACTATTTATGGGTAAGACAGACAACTTTTGGGATGTCAGTTCATAAGGTTTCCTTCTTCACTAGGAACTGTCCTCCCTCCACCCTAAATTTATAGGGGTGCACCCCAGCAATCCTGTTTATACAACCTGACTCTTACTCTCGGCCGTACTGGATTATTGCAGATGTAGGCACTTAACCCAAGTGGGGCCAATCAGATTATCTTGGCAATTTAGGATCAAGAATGAGAAAGAGTTGAAAGCGCCTCTATGGGAGGCTGGACCCTAACGCATAACCTTGGGAGCTGAAGTGTGGCCATATTCTGTTATTTTTCAAAGCAGCTTTTTAAAAAAGTTTTTTTTGATGTGGACCATTTTTAAAGTCTTTATTGAATTTATTACACTATTGCTTCTGTTTTTTTGTGGTTTGGTTTTTTGGCCATAAGGCAGCTCCCTGAATAGGGATGGAATCCGCACCCCCAGCATTGGAAGGCAAAGTCTTAACCACTGGACCGCCAGGGAAGTCCCTCAAAGCAGCTTTGTGTTTAGACTTATAGCCATATTTGTTTGACATTTCTGTGTTCTAAAATGAAACTGGGAGATTTTTAAAATCTATTCAGAATTCTCTTGATATAGATAACTAGACATATCAGGGAGATGACCTAGTAATGGGAAGGTGGGAAGTTTTTACCTGTCCCTAGGATGCTGGTCCAGTTCACTAAACTGCCAGTGCACAGGATACACATACATGTGGTAGTTTTTCTTAAAGTCTCTTAAGAGAAGGTCAATGGAGTGGTCCCCAGCCAGGAGTCTCTTTTCATCCAGGTAAATTTTCTTGACCTGAGATTAGGAAGGGAGATAATCATCAGAGAATCAGACAAGTGTAATGGAATATCACTTGCGAAAATTTACTTGAAGAGTAATCCTACCATGACAGAGGAAAACAAATCCAGAGTGTTATTTGAGAACAAATTACATGCCTTCTAATCAACACTGTAGCCTTTCTACATAGAACAGCAGCTAACATTAAAAAAAAAAACCCTGGGGTTTTCAGAAGAAATTTAAGTCTTTTTTTGATCTTTTAACCAAGTGATGCACATCACATTTCTTAAAACTATGAGAAGGTTTTAATGAAAAGGGCTGACCTGACCTAGACAAAATTGTTCATGAGTTAGTGAAAAGCCCCGTTCTTCCCCACTGGCATACTCTATCTTTAATCCTTTATGTGTTTCCATCCAGGGCCTGCTGCGTCTCAGGTTAGCCCTGGCATGGCGGCACTTGGCACCCCCAGTGAAATTTCCCTGTTTGGTATTTTTTTTTTAAGCGATGATTTTTTTGTACTTGATACCATATGCAAAGGTAACCAAAGCAAACACAAAAGGTGGGATTACCTCAAACTAAAAAGCACAGCAAAGGAAATCATTAACAAAATGAAAAGGCAACCTACAGGATGGTAGAAAATATTTCCAAACCACACATCTGATAAAGGGTTAATACTCAAAATGTACAAGGAACTCATGCAACTAAGCAGCAAGTAAACAACCAGACTTTAAAAGTGGGCAGAGGTCCTGATTAGACATATTTCCAAAGAAGACAAGTGACCAACGGGTACATGAAAAAGGGCTCAACGTCACTAACCATCAGAGAAATGCAAATCAAAATCACAATGGATATCACCTTGCACCTGATAGGATGTCTATTATCAAAAAGACAAGAGATGACAAGTGCTGGCCGGGAGGATGTGGAGAAAAGGAAACCCCTGTACACAGCTATTGACAACATAAACTGGTGCATCCACTATGGAAAACAGTATAGAGCTTCCTCCAAAACTTAAGTGAGAACTTTACCATATGATCCAGGAATTCCACTTTTGGGTATGTCTCCTACAGAAATAAAAACAGGATCTCTAAGAGATTGCTGTACTCTCATGTTCATTGCTGCATTATTCACATAGCTAGGACGTGGAAACAACCTAAATGTGTTCATCATCCCTGTTTTGTATTGAATGCTCTCAAGGCTGTCTGTGACAATGTGTTGTTAATGAGAGAGGATAGAAATTATTTAGGGGAAATGCATATAAAACTCTCAGCTTGTGACATTACCTATTATTTCACTGAGTAATTGGAAGCAATCAGAATGGAACTTCTACCTGTTCCCATGAATATATCTACCAATTTCCCTCCTTGTCACCATGGATGAACTTCCTATCTTCCATCTAAGCCCAGCCCCTCACAGGTGCTCAGAAGCTCACCCCTTCTCATCTACTCAAGAATATTCTGTGGCAGTCGGGCACCCTTCCTTCTTTACTGGGTTATTTCCAGAAGCATACAAACATCCTGTACCATCTCCCGCTGGTAGATAGGACCCTTGAACTCACATTCCTCTCCACCTGCCACCCATTTCACTTTTCCCCTTTACAGCAAAATGTCTTCTACACTTGCTTTTATATCATTCTTCCTATTCTCTTTTGAACCCTATCCATTCAGGCTTTTCTCTTTTTTTTTTTTTTTTAAATTTATTTATTTATTTATTTTTTGGAGGGGTACACCAGGTTCAATCATCCGTTAGGCTTTTCTCTTCCCCACTCTGCAAAACCAGCTCCTGTCAAGGTCAACTATAACTACCACATGCCCAGCCAGGGGCCAACTCTCAGTCCTCACCTTAACAACCTGTAAATAGCATCCGGCACAGTTAATGCACACCCTCCTTCATGTTTTCTTTTTTTCTTTATAGCATGTTGCATCACACTTGACATAACCTATACATATATTTTTGCATAAATGTTTATTTACATATATTCATACATTTGCATGTATGTTCACATTTGCATACATATGTGTGTAACTGTATGTCGTCTCTTTGCTAAGAATGTAAGCTCATGAAGGCAGAGATTTTTGTTTGGTCCATTGCTGTATTTCCAGCGTGTAAATCAATTTCAGGTACCTGGTACACACTCGATAACTATCTGATGAATAAATTTTCCCTGGAAACTTCTAGAATTAATATTCTGCACTTTTTAATCTTAATGTATAATTGACATTGTTAATAATGGATTTCCCTTATATCATAAACCTATGTCTGGCCTATGAAGGCAAAAAAGACATTTAGAATTAAATAATATGTCTGGGCCTGAACATATAAATGCTGAATTGAGGTTCACTTTGCTCAACAGAGCTTGCTCTGGGTATGAGTTCAAGAGCCCTTGCTCAGGCCCTTGCCGTGTGCATAGGAATGGGGTGGTTTGGCTGTGTCCCAAACTTTGTGGCCTGAACGATGACCACTACTATTCTTTTAATCCATGTGTGTTAACCAGGTATGGTTGTTGATACGGAGAGGAAGGTAGCCCCTCCCCCCCACCCCTTTTCCCTCAGGCCCTGCAGACAGACACTTAGGTAACGGACTGTGGATAACTTACTTTATTTCTCTGCTTCTCATTTAAATATCCAGCGTGTTCAGGATTAGGTTCATAAAGCTGCATGAGGATATTCTTGAGCCAGTCTCTCATCCTTAGAGGAAACTGGTTCACTTCAAAGTCCGTACAAGCAGGAATAGCTGTTCCAAGCAGAAAGTAAATTGATTTTAACTTTGGGGGCTTACTGCAGTCCCAAGGAAAGTCCTCATAACAGGAGGCTTAACAGCTTCTGGTGACTGACAGCATCCTCCCTGCCCTTCCATCACAACAGTGGTCCTTAACCCTGGTGCCATAACAGAATTGCCAGGAGTGTTTTAAAAACATACTAGATGCCAGGTTCCATTCAAAGAAATCCTGAGTTTTGATTTCTCTCGGGTGGAGCCTGGGCATCAGGACGTTTAAAAAGCTCCAGAAGTAACTGTGATGTGCAGCTAGGGCTGAGAACCCCTGCTTGAGAATCAGAGAGTTGGAATTCAGAGGTGGAGGTCACAAGAGCTATTTATCAGGAGAAAAGAGAAAAAGGCAGAAGTTAGCTTATACTGTGGAAATGTTGTTCAATCTCAGTGACTTAAAGGAACAAACATTTTTTTTCAGGTTTAATGAGATATAACTGACCTACCACACTATAAATTTAAGGTGTGCAGCATAATGACTTGACATACATACATTGTGTGATGATTACCAAGTAAGTTCAGTTAAACATTCATAACCTCATGTAGTTACCTGAATTTTTTATTTCCTTGTGGTGAGAACTTTCAGGATCCACTCCCTTAGCAACTTTCAAATATACCATACAGCAGTGTTGACTACTGTGTTGTACATCACATCAAACGTTTATTTCTTGACCCTGCTGCATGTCCCGTACAAGTTGGCAGGAGAGCTCTGCTCATCTGTCTCTCTGAGGCTCAGGGTGGGGGAGACACCACCATCTCAACACCATCTCAGCGCGAGATGGACAGGGCATGGAGAGCCATACATCAGCTCTGAAATGCTCTGCCCAGAACATGGGTGATTTTTGTTTAGATTTCACAGGACAAAGCAACTCATATGGCTGCATTTAACATCAAGGGAGCTGAGAAACTGAATCCTCTCATGTGTCTGGAAGGACAGGAGAGGTTAGTGAGCACTGTGAACGTGGAGAATCACTTAGCGACCAGGAGATCCAAACACAACTGAGAGTATCCTGGGGAAGGAAGACAATTCAAAAAATATTCTGGGAGAATATGCTGTCATTAAAACTTCTTGGCAGAGGCTCAACTTGGAAAGAGGACAACTAATTTAACAAAATTCCAGTGATTCATTTCAGTTATTAAGTGGATAACATTATCGTAGTGGCTCTGAACCCTGGCTGCACATTAGAATTGTCTAGGTTACTTTAAAAACAAATGAGAAAACAATGCTGAGGTTCCAACCCAGTCCAATTAAGTCAGAATCTCGTATAGTTAAAGGCTGAGCATTCTTATTCTTCTTCTTTTTTAATAAATTTATTTATTTATTTATTTATTTATTTATTGGCTGTGTTGGGCCTTCGATGCTGCACACAGGCTTTCTCTAGTTGCGGCAAGCGGGGGCTACTACTCTTCATTGTCATGTGTAGGCTCCTCATTGCAGTGGCTCCTCTTGTTGCAGAGCACGGGCTCTAGGCACACGGGCTTCAGTAGTTGTGGCACACAGGCTCAATAGTCGTGGCTCACGGGCTCTAGCGTGTGAAGCCTGGGCATCATTCTTCTAATTTTTAAAAAATTTTTTCCAGTTATTTTTATTTTTTTATAAATTTATTTATTTATTGGCTTTGCAGGCTTTCTCTAGTTGCGGCTAGCAGGGGCTACTCTTCCTTGTGGTGCCCGGGCTTCTCAGTGTGGTGGCTTCTCTTGTTGCTGAGCACAGGCTCTAGGCACGTGGGCTTCAGTAGTTGTGGCAGGTGGGCTCTAGAGTTCAGGCTCAGTAGTTGTGGTGCACGGGCTTAGTTGCTCCATGGCATGTGGGATCTTCCTGGAGCAGGGATCGAACCCACGTCCCCTGCATTGGCAGGCGGATTCTTAACCACTGCACCACCTAGGAAGTCCCCTTTCCAGTTACTTTAAAGTGCATCCTGGATTCAGAACTACATTAGCTTTTTGCTGTTGCTGTTGTCTGCATATATCTGTATACATATCTAAATACATATCTATAAAATTCAGATTCACCCCAAACCCTTCCAGCAATGGTGGTTGGCAGTGGTGACGGACGCTTACATTTGCAGGCTCCAAAATAATCCAGCTGCAGTTGGTGCCCCTTTTTGGTCCCCTCCAGTCTGCACTTAGTAGCAAAGAGATGGCAAGAGCTGGCATAGGTCTGATTGTCAGTGCCACAAACCTAGGAAAGATAAGAATGAGGAAAAGCTCAAGTTTGGGAATGTTCATTAGGAAAACACTCTGCTTCTTAAAGTCTGTCTAATGAAGTGCTGTGCCAAAGATGTGGTCAGGTAGGTGAGGCTATTAAAACTATAACTGTCCCATCTGGCACAAAAAAATCAACTAACTTATACCAATGGTGATGACAATGTAGATCTAGATAAACTCAGAATAAAAACTGCAGATGTTTCAAGGATAAGATGAGTTTTAAAATGAATTCTAAGGACTTCCCCGGTGGTCCAGTGGGTGAGACTCCGCACTCCCAATGCAGGGGGCTCGGGTTCAATCCCTGGTCAGGGAACTAGATCCCGCATGCATGCCGTGACTAAGAGTCCGTATGCCACAACTAAGAAGGCCACAGCTGCAACTAAGACCTGGTGCAGCCAAAATAAATAAATAAATAATAAATGAAATGAATTCTACATCAATGCCTTTATTATTTTTTCAGGGCACAGTTGAAATTCTTTGATTTTGTTGGCAATTTGTTTCTATTGACTGTTATTTAAATATTAGATGATAACCGGAGCATTTACTTTTTTTTTTTTAAACAAAAGATTTCAATTGAAAATTACTTTCATTCAAATCACTAACTGTTTGATGTCCCTCAAAGAGCATTTTTTAGAATCCTTACTTGGTCAAGGAGTTTTGTAGGAGGACAAGTCACTGGATCTTGGCAAACACAGTGGGGTTTTCCCTGTTGATCAGCCTTGCAGACGTGTCCTCTTTTACACTGGAAGTTCATGCAAGAATCTAACAGAAGAGTTTGGACAGGAAACATGGACAAAGCTAAACTGAGTATGTAAACACAAATTCATCCAGACAGTTCCATTTTCATGAATAAGAGAAAAATCAGGAAAACATTAGAAACCATTTTGATGGATATGTTACTTTTCAGGTGGGACCCTCTGGCTCCAGACTATTTTACGCAAGAGTCTAGGTTTCTGTGCAGTTTGGATTGGGGATTTAAAGAGAACAAACAGCTCTCTGGACCTGCCTGCAGTGGTCATAATCTGATGTCTACAGTGCAGTGCTGTGCAAGTTGGTCAAAAGTTAAATAAGCCATGGGAATTTTATTGATTGAAATTCAAAATATTGTGATTGGGGTACGTGATTAAGAATTAGGCCTTTATTAAATATGGGATCTCGATGCTAAGTTATGGGTTCGAATGTAAATAAGGTAGAATTAATTCTTCTTCGAAGCAAAAGGATTTAGAGAAAAAGAATTCTAGCTTTTGCAGTCATATTG
This sequence comes from Hippopotamus amphibius kiboko, assembly GCF_030028045.1. Lineage (NCBI taxonomy): Eukaryota > Metazoa > Chordata > Mammalia > Artiodactyla > Hippopotamidae > Hippopotamus > Hippopotamus amphibius. Next base: position 57,486,093 of record NC_080188.1, read on the forward strand.
CAGCTGGATTTCCAGTTTGTAAACACAGTTACCATAGCCGTATGTCAAATGCGTGCAACAGAATGTCAACAATTTATGGGAGCATTTCCTTGGGGAGGAGCGGGGAGAGGAAAAATTCTGTGCAGTAGTCACAAATGAAGGGGTGGGGAGAGCCCAATATGACCCATTCTGTCTCTCCCCAGTGTAGTCACAGACAGCTTGCTTAGCCCGAGCTCACCAACACTGTGCACCCTCGTGTTGCCTTCAGTTGAACTGTCATCTTCATTCCGTGAGCTGTCTGTGTTCTTGGCCTTTATAATAACAAGAACAGAAAGTTGAAGTCTATTTTAGGGGAACTCCCTTTATATTTCCACTGTGCATACCTTCCCAGATCTTTTCATTCGCCCATCATTTCAGATCTCAGAAGGAGGAGGCACCAGCCACAACCGTGGAAATAGACGGTAACCCTTTGAGAACAGGAGCCGTTTCTATCTTTATCAACTGGGTTCAGTGCTGCGTCTCTGGGGATTACCCAATAAACACTGGAACTAACATAAGAAGCAAAGTTGGAACCTCCACTTTGGTTTGGGAAAACAGTAGAAATGCAGTTTTACCATGCGATTCTGTAGTTAAGACATGATTACATCGTAATCTCTATAAAGCTGCTGGGAAAGGTTTCTCACCAGGTTTCTAAAATGTAAGAAGTCTCCTACCTTGGAATGGCAGCAGAGTTCTCAGGAATCGAAATTAGTATTCACCTTGCCCATCAAAAGCCGTGTCAGGTGCTCCTGGTGGGTGGCTGCCAGGGTTTTGCATGAAAGCTCCAAATGATTAAAAACCAAATAACAGGGACTTCCTAGGTGGCGCAGTGGTTAAGAATCCGCCTGCCAATGCAGGGGACACGGGTTCAAGCCCCGGAAAGATTCCCACATGCTGTGGAGCAACTAATCCCGTGCGCCACAACTATTGAGCCTGTATGCCGCAACTACTGAAGCCCACGCGCCTAGAGCCTGTGCTCCACAACAAGAGAAGACACCGCAATGAGGAGCCCATCTGCTGTAACTACAGAAAGCCTGTATGCAGCAACGAAGACCCAATGCAGCCAATAAACAAATAAAATAAATAAATTTATATATAAAAATATGCCATTATTAAAAAAAACCCAATATGTTTCTTCCTTTTCCCCACCCTATTGCCATTCCTTGATTATCATTTTGGTGTGTGTTTGCTTAATGGAGCTGTAGCTGAAGTCTTTGTCCTTTGCCTTTATAGCTAAATCAATAAACAGTGCTGGATCTCTTATTATGTTAGAGGCATTTTGCTAGACATGGGTGATCAGCTTGACTATGACCTGGCACCTGCTCTCAAGGCATGAGAGCAGCAGTTGTCATGCCTCCCATCCCTCATATTTGTCAGAATTTACCATTCTAGTTAGTGCCACGGATGTTCAACCACCAGTATCTGCATCTTTGTGCCTAGAAAACGATGGCACTCTGTATGGCCTGCTCAAGGACAGCCTGGAAGTGCCGGGGAATTAACACCTCTCCTAGTAATTCTCAGCTTGCATAAAAGCCATAGCTCCCTCACTCTCCAAATGGGATAATTCTGAGGAATGTGCTTTACGTGGCTTTAATGATGTACCATTGATTAACTTCCTTTCCTTCCCTGTATCACTTCGCCACTCCTCTGTGTTCCCTGAACTTCTCAAACAAACTATACTAAAATCCAGGGTCTGCTTCTAGGGGAACCCAAATAAAACAGCCATTTTCAGACTAATGATGGAGATGAAGAGAAAAATAAATAATTATAATGTATTTTGGTAATTTACTAAGAGAGAAGCACAAGAAATTGCAAGAGCACAGAGAAAGGTTATGGCTATTTTTTGATAAAACGAGCCACTTTATCAGACAAGCATCATTGTAGATAATCTCACCCCTTGGTTTTCCACAGGTTCACTGGTATCTACATTCTCATTCTCATGTGCTTTTTCTCTTTGCTCCTCATATTTGATGTGATAGTAATTGGACTGAGCTCTTTCACTCTCCAGGAAGGCCTCGCTTGTGATGAAGTAGTCCTCACTTGCATTGTGTCGGGGGCCGTCATCGCCGTCATCACCAGCCCTGTGATTTCTGGGCATGATGTTAGCATCACCAGTAGGCTCCACCAGCAAAGGCTCAGAAAGAGCCTTCTTGTCCATCTCCTCATGGTTACCTCCTTGGATAACTTCAAGGCCCGGCTTTCCTTCTTGGCCCTGCCATTCTGTATCTTGATTGGGCATATTGATTTTTGATGCAGCTTCCCCTTCCACTTCTGCATTGGAATTTCCCTCTTCTCGTTCTTGGCTGCCCTGTTCAGATTCATCTTTCTGCATCTCACTTACTTGAGTTGGCTGATAGGACGCCTCCAAAATGTCATCCGACTGGGCACTGTCTTCTTCCTGCGTGCTGTGAGCATGCTCCTTGGGACCGTCTCTCTCTCCTTCTTGGTTATCAGTGTGGGTACCCACTTCACCTGGCTCTTCTTCACCTTCCTCTCCTCCATTTGGATCCTGCTCTTGGTTTCCTGGAACACTTAGGTCTTGGCTATGTTTGCTGCTCCTGTTCAACTGAGGATGTGAGTCATTTATAGGCTCTTCTGTCTCTGTGATGCTTTCTTGTGGATTAGAATCTACGATGGCGCTAACATCATGACCAGGGAAACTCTCTGGGGGTTTTTCCTTTTGAGGCTCACTCATATCTTCTTTTAGGTCCAATGCACCTTCAGTTGGTGTATACTCCAAATTCTCAATTAAGTCACTTTCGCTTTTCTCTTGATCCTGTAATCCCAGGTTTTGGCTGTAACTCTGGTCCTGCTCTGCTGACTGGTCATGGTTTTCCTCCTTTGACTTTAGTACTGAGGATTTTTCAGGCTAAAAGGAAAAAGTTTATTCTTGAAACAAATGATAATGTCATATCTACATCATATTTACAATTCATAAGCCAATGTTGATATTGCTTATTCTTTCTTCACATAATGTCTTATTAACTTATTTTTGATGTTCTTCACATTCAGTAGGTACAAGTTTAACCTGAACTTGAATTTTGTGAAATAAAACAATTATGTAGCACTTCAGCACAATAAGTGAACCTCATTAATCCTCAAAATTCTTTTAGAGATTGGAGGCAGTTGATGTGATCATTATCTTAAAAAAATTAAACTTAGAGTGAATAAGGTAGTCTCTTTGACTACCCCTTAGAATTGAGATCTTTGGAGACTTAAAAATTTGTACTAGTATAACCATGTTAGTTTTACCTTATGAGTGGGATGGTCTTCTATGGATACTTCAGTTTCCCTTTCATTTTCTGCATCTTCTGCCCTTACAATAGGGATTGCAGTGTGCTCAGATGTTACCAACATTTCAGCCTTTTGGAGGGAACTCAAGGAATCAGCAGTTGGGTTGGAGTGATCAGATAGGAACCTTGCTTGTGTCTGGAAAAATTAAAAACTGGTTTGTGTTATTCATGCCTAGTTGTTAATGTTTAAAATTTCTAGTTACATTTTTCTTGTCATCATTGTCAGCAGTAATTTATTTCATTCATAACATCAACTAAAAGACATTCTCTAGAATTTTTAAAGATACAAGCAAATAGGCAGAATATAATCTTAAGTGAAAACAAAATCCCAATCATGATTAAAAAAAAGTTATATATGTAGAGAATGGGGGAAAACAGGGCCAAAATGATTTCTATAATAGCAACTTTTGATTTTTGGAATTATTTTCTGTGTTTTTCAAACCTTTACAAAACATTTATACTTCATAATTTTGAAAAATGTTGCTTAGCATTAAGTTGAAGTCAAATTAACCACAGGCTACAGCATTGCACGTTTTCTTAAGTTACCTTTTAAGTATTCCCTGATAATTAGCAGAAAAGTTTATAAACCCTTTAGTCAATATTCGTGTACTTTCCTAACATTATCAGTCTTATATCCATCAAGAAATCCTGCAGTAAGAAACAATTTAATCTTGAACTAATTAAAAAACTGTATGAAGCAGGACACCAAGTCTAGTAGGGATGAACAGCTGTGGAGCACTATTTCCTCTAGCGGAATGGCTCTATTTCTAGCAAGACTGGAGGCATAGATGAAGAGCTAGGCAGTGGTGCACGATGGAGAAATTGAAAACCTGGATGTAGAGATAAGAGACCTACCTTCAAGTCTTGACTCTGCTGTTTACTATCTGTGGTGGTTTGACAAATTGTTATCTCTCCTCTCTCATCTCTCAAGGAGAAGTGAGCAGGCATATCAAGATAAGGCTATGTATATAAGACATTTTGTGAATTTTAAGGGGTAACCCAGGTGAAAAATTACTACAGCTAGCAGTAATATCATACAGTGGTAATCATATGAACTGTCTGATATCTTAGGCAGGTATTCATCACAGATCTTTATTAGAGAGACACTGTGGACATTCAGATGTCAGACAGGTCCAGGTGTAAGTGTAAAACTCAGATTTTATTTGGATTGACTCGTCTTTACTCCATTAGCAGGTCCTGTAGTGCTGATTGTATAATAATAAAGAAAGCCATGGAGTACAGGATTTTATTTATTTATTTGTTTATTTAATTTTAAAGTGAAATAAATTACTTTTTAAAACTTTTTATTTTATATTGGAGTCTAGTTGATTAACAATGTTGTATTAGTTTCTGCTGTACAGCAAAGTGATTCAGTTATCCATATACATGTATCTATCCTTTTTCAAATTCTTTTCCCATTTAGGTTGTTATGTAATATTGAGCAGTTTTCTGTGCTATTCTGTTGGTTATCTATTCTATTCTATTCTATTCTATTCTATTCCAATTTTTTAGTTTTTGGCTGCATTCGGTGGCATGCGGGATCTTATTTCCCCGACCAGGGATCGACCCCACACCTCCTGCATTGGAAGGCAGAGTCTTAACCACTGGACCACTGGGAAAATCCCGTATTATTTCATTAATTTTTATTGGAGTATAGCTGCTTTACAATATTGTGTTAGTTTCTGCTGTACAGCAAAATGAATCAGCTATACGTATACATGTATCCCCTCTTTTTTTGGATTTCCTTCCCATTTAGGTCACCACAGAGCACTGAGTAGAGTTCCCTGTGCTATACAGTAGGCTCTCATTAGTTATCTGTTTTATACATAGTAGTGTATATATGTCAATCCCAATCTCCCAATTCATCTCACCTCCTCCCGCCCCCACTCCCCACAGGATTTTTTTTAAGATATGGTTTCCTTTCTTGCTTCTTACTACCTTTTCAACTAAAAAGGAATAATCATATTTGAAAAATTTTCCAGAGAAGCCATTTTTAAGAGGAGCATGGAGAAGGAAAACGGTGGCCAGTTGGCAGGTTGCCGGCAGGGGCCTGATGGAGGACAATGGTGGAGGAGATTTTAGGTTTATTAGTGGAGAACTGCTCCTCCTCTCTGTGCCCTTCCTCCTCCACTCCCCCTCAGCAAGCTGGAAGAAATGCACAAAAAACAAGGCAGCGTATCTTTCAGAAATTTTCAGAATGTGAAATTCCGTTTCACCATTTTCTCTGCGTGTATATTTGTAACAACGTACCCTCTGGAAATCTGTATGGAATCTCCTAACCATACAGAACCCACTTATTTCTGGAGAATTCAGGCAGGGAAAATGATGCAAAATTTTTAATAGGTAAATCCTTTGAGAAGATACTTAGCTTTTTAACATTGGACCGAGTCTGTATGAAAACAAATTTCCTTAAAAGCAAAACATCTGGAATGTGTTTAATGCAGGCATGGCATTCAAACATTTGGTTCAAAGACACTTTTGATGCGTGTTTACATAGTGGCAACAGCTGCAAGGGCAAACTACAGTTTCAGGAGAAAACAATGGTTTCATGGGAACTTCTCTCTGTGCTGAACATATTAATTATTCCACTTCTGTAATTTCAGAGGACAATGTCTAATTCCAGCTGGAGTAGCTCCTCACTACTTAAGCATGATTCTCAGCGGTGGTCATAAATTCTGTGTTCTAAGAACTACTTGGTCCGGGTGGCATGGTGTTTATCTTTGCTGACACATCTGTCAACCAGAAGCTATCCAAAAAGCAAGGACAGAATCTTAGATGCAGTAAAGAGGGAAGGAGAGAAGGGACAAGAGATAAATTGCTTTGTCTGTTTTAAGGAGATTGATTCCTCCATTTGGTAAAAGGGAAAAATGGCACAAATCCTTTAGTTTGATTAAGGATGATGTGGCTCCTTCAGGAGGAATCCAAAGGATAATCCAAGCTATGGTCCCGTTAAGGAAACAAACAAAGACAACTTCCAGGTATTTTGAGCCTGCTGACATGGTCTCAAATGATATGATTTGTGTATGGCTGATTTATTGCAGTGTGAATGGTGGGGCTAGTATATCTGGCTGTGAAGAAAAGAATGCTCTAGTCCTGTCTGCTTTCAGCATGTTTGCTTGGATATACCCCCGAGTGTGTGTTAGGAGCTGATTTATGGTTACATTATCATTTCCTGTCCCTAGTTTATTGGTTCCTGCTTTCATTATAGACTCAGAATTTCTCAGCCAGTATGTATTGATCTTGAAGAAAATGCTGCTGGAGAGTGTGAGTATTTGCTCCAAGATTTCTCATACTAATTTTTTAGATTTCTCATATTAGTGTCATGAGCTTCCATAGGAGGATTTATTTCTTCCTGTTCTGTTTGGTATTTGGGCATATTCCCTGACTAATCGACTGTTAGCCAACACTTTCAGCTGCATATTTGTATCTTGTAGAAACTGATAGCTCTTAAAGAAGTATTTTTTTGTCGACTTTTTTTCCTTTTTCTTTCTTTCTTTCTTTTTTTTTGCTGCGCCTCGCAGCTTGTGGCATCTTAGTTCCCCAACCAGGGAGCAAACCCAGGCCCACTGCAGTGGAAGCATGGATTCCTAACCACTGGACCACCAGGGAATTCCCAAGAAATATATTTTTAAAAAGTACCTTATTTCATTTTTATTAGTCTTTCATTCCTTGCTTGGGAAAAAAATAATATGATTAAAGTAAAAATGAACTTATCTACAAAACAGAAATAGAGTTACAGATCTAGAAAACAAAATTATGGTTACCGGGGGGAAGGTGGGGGGGGATAAACTGGGAGATTGGGATTGATGTATACACACTACTGTATATGAAATAGATAACTGATACGGACCTACTATATAGCTGAGGGAATGTTACTCAATACTCTGTAATGACCTACATGGGAAAAGAATCTGAAAAAAAATGGGTATATGTATATATATATAACTGATTCACTTTGCTGTATACCTGAAACTAACACAACATTGTAAATCAACTATACTCCAATAAAAATTTTAAAAAAGATAGAATTTCAAACCATTATATAAGAACACAATTTTATTTGTTTAATTTGGGGGGGTGGTCCTTGATTTGTTTATTTCTTAACAATTTAGGGCTTTATAAAATCAAAACCACCTCACAAGTGATGTGATTAACATGTTACTAAGTAAGTAGCACAAGCTGAAAAACATTTTCTTTTAAATGGAAGATTTCTAAACTGAATGTCAGGAAGGAGAGAGGTAACAATAGAAGAAAAGATGTTTACCGGGATTGCAGCTGCAGTTCCCAAAATGAATATGAAAAAAATCACAGTCTTCATCTTTGTAGACCTGTAAATCAAGAAGATAATTACCAGTAGTGGGTAAAAGTTTTCATGTAAAAGATTAAAAGATACTCTTCGTAGCAACTATTGAGCTGGATACTGTCCTTTGTATTTAAAGGCAGTTGTTGTCTTTGTGGACTAACATGTCCGAAAAGACAGATTAATGACAGTTTTTACTCAATTGTGTCCTTGTGAGAATGACTCCTTGATTTTTTGGCCCAGCTGTGTTTGGCAGAGCCTGTCTTTGTTGATGACTGTGCTTCCTTGGGTAAAGGCTTTATGCAAATCTTGGGTCTGAAGATTTGTGAGTGTTCACTGTGAACGTGAAAGTCACAAAGTGAAGTAACATAGTGGGTCAGGTTTGGATTAAACTGCTTCTTTGGTGTTAGAGAAACTCATATATTCAATGCAGATTTTTAGAAATGAGACATTGCACTGCCCTACAGGGGCCATTCCTGTTCGCTCATTTAGAAGTCTCACCTTGGGAATCTGTGAGTTGGTGGTGGCTTGCAGGTGGGTTGGGTTTGGCAGGCACTGTGTGTTTTAAACTAGTATTTCATTTTATTTTTTTTCAAGTTTTATTCTTGTTTTCATATCTTCCCTATATGGAAAATGCACGTGTATGCTTAAGGAATTGTCTTTTTTGACACAGGTAACTTTTGGTTGGGTAAAACTGTAAAATACTCCACTAAAGATCCTAAATCACAACCAACTCTTCAGAAGCATTCCTAGACCTTTAGATACGATTGCTAGATTTTTATTGTGCAACATAACTCCACGTGCTATTTACAAAATTGTTGTAACATTGTAGTGACAGAATTTCAGAAAAAAAAATTTTTTAAACTAGTATTTTAAAATCTGGAGCTTTCATGTGAAAATTCAGATTTGCAGTTTCCCTGGAACCATGGCAACTGTTGGCCGATTCTGAGTTGAAATTATCCTTTATAAGCGATGCTGGCAGTTGTACCTGGTCTATCTCATTTTTGTTATTTGCCTTGCGTTTGAGTTTAATTAGTTCCAAATGAACATTTTTAGTTTAGAGATGAGACAAGTAAGGCTCAAAAAGGCTAAGTAAATTGGCCTCTACATGAACTCAAAATAGTGGGCTGTCTACATTTTCTTGCAGAGTATCCCTCAGCCTGGTAGTGTGAACTCTGACTGGGATTAGGGGTGCACTTTGTATTCTTTAATAGAAATTCTCTGGATCTTCCCGAAGTAGAAGATGGCTTTTTAAAAGATTTTTTTACAATCATAGTTTTATATATAATTGCATCCATAGAGCTTTAAATATTACTATGATGTTTATAGAAAAAGTGAGGAATTTCTTCTGCTAGTTACTCAATATTTTGAAATAAATGCTTAAGTAGGTATTTAAAAATATCTTAACATTAAACATTATTCAACTGATTTAATACTGTAACAGCTATCACTTCACACACACATATACACACACAACACACACATGCACACAGTACTCTTCTTCTCCTCCTTCCCCTCCCCCCTTCCTAAAATAATTGTATCCCAATTCTTATTTAAATCATTATTTAACATTAGGAAAGGTAAATATTCTTCACAGCTGAGCCAGGTAGTGGTTTCTTGTGTTGAGTAATACTTACATTTCTTTTCTTGAACAATATTTTGTTTTTGTATGGGCCTAGAAATTGCCTCCCTTTTAAAAGTATTTTCCCACGTCCCCATCACTTATTCTTCCCAAATTTTCCAAGGTACGTGGGGCTATTAAAATCATAATCTAGAATTTAACATTCATTTACTCGTTCCACCAGTATTTATTAGGTTTATGGAATTCTAGTCATTTATATTTTAGATCATCATATTATTACTATTCTACTGCTTTGGAAAACTGGTAAAATATAAAATAGCGTAGTTTAGTGCAGGGTCTCCTTATCTTGGCACTATTAGTATTTTGGGCTGGATAATTCTTAGTCGTGAGGGCTGTCCTGTGTGTTATAGGATGTTTAGCAGGATCCCTAACTTCTACCTATGGCATGTCAGCAGCAAGTCCCTCAGTCTCCACCAGTTATGACAACCAAAAATGTCTCTAGACATTCCCAAGTGACCCTGGAGGGCAAATTCACCTGATTTAGAACTATTGTCTTAGTAGAAGGAACATGGTGCTGGGATTAGAAACATGTGTATTTGAACTTGAACCAACACTTGCCTTCCATGTAATCTTTGGCAAGTTACTTAACCCTCTGAGCCTCAGATTCCCCGTCTGAAAATGGGAATAACATCTGTGATGGTTAATTTTATGTGACATCTTGACTGGCCTGTGGGATGCCTAGGTATCTGGTTAAACATTATTTCTAGATGTGCCTGTGAGGGTGTTTTCAGAAGAGATTAGCATTTGAATCAGTAGACTGCATCAGGCTGATTGCCCTTCCAGTGTGGGCAGGCTTCATCCAGTCTGTTGAGGGCCAACAAAAAGTTGGAATAAGGGAGAATTTGCTCTCTAAGCCTCACTGTTTCAGCGGGAGCATTGGTCTTCTCCTGCTCTCAGACTGGACCATATACCATCTGTGCTCCTGGTGCACTGCTTCAGACTAGGACTGCAGAGTTACATAAGGTCACCATGTTTACTGGGTCTCCAGCTTGCAGAAGGCAAATCATGGAAATTTATCAGTGTCTATAATTGAATAAGCCAATTTCTTATAATCAATCTCTCTATATAAACATAAACACATATATCACCCCCGCCCCTACCCTGGAGAGCTCTAATACAACATCTAATCCAGTTTTGTGAAGATTAGAAGAAATAGTATTTGTAAAAATACTTGATACCTAGGAGGTGCTCAATACATCTTTCTTCTTTCTTTTTTCATTTTCCATAAAAGTCAAATTGCAATTCTTGGATAAACAACTTAGAGCCTCAGAAAATAATATAACTTAAGTTTTGCTGTGAGAAAATAATAATTTTCTCTTTTGCCCACACAGTTACCAAAGCTCCCTTTAACTCCAGGAATCTTTCCTACATTCATCACAAATAACAATGGAATTAGTCTAAGAGACTGTTACCACACTTCTTACAAATGGTAGCAACATAAAGAGAAAGCAAGCATTAGCAAAACATTGTGGGTTTTGGGGCTTCCTAGGTGGTGCAGTGGTTAAGAATCTGCCTGCCAATGCAGGGGACATGGATTTGAGCCCTGGCCTGGGAAGATCCCACGTGCCACGAAGCAACTAAGCCCGTGAGCCACAGCTACTGAGCCTGTGCTCTAGAGTCTGTGAGCCACAACTACTGAGCCCATGTGCCACAAGTATTGAAGCCCACATGCCTAGAGCCTGTGCTCTGCAACAAGGGAAGCCACCTCAATCAGAAGCCCATGCACCACAACAAAGAGTAGCCCCCGCTCTCTGCAACTAGAGAAAGCCTGTGCGCAGCAACAAAGACCCAATGCAGCCAAAAATAAATAAACAATAAAATAAATCTTAAAAAAAAAAGCCTTGTGGGTTTTAAGACTAATTTCCTTCTGATTTTAGTTTTAATAGCAATATGTATAGCGAATGAAATTTGAGAAAATATTTCCCTTTGATATGATCACAGGATCTCACAAAGTCCCTTCAATTTCTTAAATCTAATGCAGCTGAATGAGTTCAAAAGAAACATGTGCCCAGCTGGCCAGAGCTTGCAAAACTCATTTACTCTTTTATTCATTTATTGAGCACTTGACACTGCCTAAGCACAGGGCCACCTGATTCCTGTCTGAAGAGTTACAAAGGAGGAAGTCAAGTAAATCGATGATTTAGAGAATGTGTTGAGTGTGTGTACATAATACAGTGGAAATGCAGATGAGAAGCATTTACAATTAGGTAGTTAATATTGCTAACATTTACTGATTCTTAAGGGCTTAAATTGTAGGCACTGTCCTGAGAGTTTTGCACATACTGACTCTTTGACTCTTCCCAACAATTCTACAAGGCAGCACTTTATTTTCATCATATTATTAGTAAGGAAACTAACATTAAGTAACGTGTTCAAGGGTACTCAGCTAAGAGTCGATATTTGAGACCTAGCCATTTGGTTTTATGTCTGTGTTTTTAATCATTACACTATACTGCCCCTATATAGAAAAGACTTTCAGAGGAGAGAGTTCTTGACCCGAGGTTTGAAAAACCACTCAGTACTGGTTAGCTGCGTGAAAGATGGAAAGGCAATCTAGAGGGTGGAAGCAGCATGGGGAAAGGTCCAGAGTCATAAGACAGCATATATTTGAGTTACGAGGGTGTTCGTGGGTGGAGCAGGGGGAGATAAGGCTAAAAACAAGGCAAGTCTTTGTGCATTAAACTAGGAATTTTAAGTTCCAGTTGAAAAGCTATGGGGCATCAATGACTGATTTTAAGTGGGGGAGTGATATAATCAGATCTGAATGTTAGAAAGGGTCCTTGGCACAGCGATGTGGAGGACAGATGAGTAAAAAGACTCACTAGGAGGAAATTGCAATATCAAGATGACAGGTGGTCAGAGACTTAAATTTTGCCTCTGGTCTTGAGAATGGGAAAGAGAGGGATAGATCCAGCTTGTACTGGCTCATGAGAGCCTGTTGTTAAATATCCAGGAATTTTGTGAGCTGGCTATTAAGCAAAGCCATCGTTGAAAATTAAAGTATATACACTTACAATTTAATTATATTAAAAACAAAAGAAATAAATAATCAAAACTCATTTTATACTTATTTTACTACTTTTACTGCTACTTACTCTCTTGAGGTTATTTACACCTGTTGTATCTGTAGGAGGAAATACTATATAATGTGTGGTAATGCACTTCTCTTCCCAATTCTATTCAGTGATGTCACATTAGTAGCTTGAAATCAATCTTGGTGGGAGGATTACACCATGGAAATCATCAAATGCTACCAATCCCTCCATTCCCCTGCAAAAGCTGGTGGTTAAACATTTGCCAGTATACCACTGGAGAATTCTGAGAAATATTTAATGGTAGAGCAGATAAGACTTAATGACAAATTGTATACTATGGGGAGAAGTGAAGGAAGAGTCTTGGGCTCTCGCATTTCTGATTTGGGCAACTGGGTGGTAATACTAAGATAAGGGATTATAAGAGTTTTAGAAGAGAGATGATGAATTAGTTTTAGATTTGTTGAATTTGAGTAGAGATATACTTAGATACATGGGTCTGGAGGTAAGCATAGAATTTGGAGCAAAAGATATAGTTTGGGTGCTTTTAGCATGAAAAGCTATACAGTGAGTAGAGCAGAGGGCAGGAGCCAGAAACCTGGTTAGTGAAGACCATTAGGAGCCATTAGAGGACGAGAAGAACTAAAGATACAAAGGATGAGAGAAAGCAGAGTCACGTAAGAAAAAGACAATGTTAAATGTTACAGAGAGGTCAAAGTAGACAAGGCTAGGGATTATCCACTGCCTTTGGAAATGCAGAGATTGTTGGAGAGTTGCACTGTTTTGGTGCAACAGTGTTGGTGGAGACCAGTCTTCAGGGACTGGGGAGTAGATAGAAGTAATGGAGTGAAGGCAGTGAGTGTAGACCACTCTTAAGATGGTTGGCTATGAAAGGAAAGAGAATGAGATGGTAGCTAAAGGGGAAATGCAGTCACAGGAAATTTTTATTTGTATTCAGATGTGGTCATCCAAGTATTTTCTATGCGGAGGGGAAAGCATAAGCAATGAATGAGAAGACAGACGGGAAGAGAAGAGATGTAAACAATGAATCACATCTCCTGGGTTTCAGACCCTGTGACTTTGCCCTTGGCCTTGTGACTAGTTCTGGCCAAAGGGACATTAGCAGATAGGATGTCAGCAGAGGCCTGGGAAGCACTTGCACAGTGGGATTTGTCCTCCTGTGGAAGCCATCTGCCATGCTGCAAAAATGCTTGGACTTGAGGCTAGTCTAGACCACCGATGAGCAGCTACATGAAGAGAACCCTGGAGGATGAGAGACCCTGTGGGATGGTTCAGCCCCCCTGAGCTCCCAGCTGGCTGGAGTCTCATGAGTGACTCCAGACAGAGTCAACAGAAGAATGACCCAGCTGAGTTCAGTACAGATTGCAAAATCATGTGCAAATCGGGGGACTGAGTTTAAGCCATTTAATTTGGGGCTGGATTGTTATGCAGTACTAGATAACTGAAATGGGGCAAAACAGAGAAGTCGCCTGAGTCATTGGGGAGGCAATATCGCACAGTGATTAAAGACATAGGCTCTGAAACTGGACTTCCTGGGCACTCATACTTAATTTGCATAATATTGGATAAATTATTCAGCTTTTTGGAGGCTCAGTTCTTTATCTGTAAATGATGATGGAGATTAAATGAGAATGATAAAATCTCAGGAAGCCCTTGATAAGTATTTGCCAGTTTCATATAAGCACGGGTGGAAGGTTTAACTTTGAAGAGAAGAGAGACTGTTTGTTCTTGCAGACAAAAGGGAGGAAAGCTTAACTGTAAGGATGTGTTGAGGCAAGGCCCCTAGAAATATCAGTTCACTAAGTTGGACTTAGTTACACCTTCCTCACATTTAGATAGCATTTCACAGTGTATAAAATATTTTCTTGTGTACTGTTTCATTTTATACAATAAGGAAAGGAAGGTAGATAACATTTAACTATAAAGAAACAGAAGCATGAAGAATAGAAATTATTTGGCTAAATGTGCAAGACTTAAGAGGTGAGCAAGGACTAGAATGCTACAGTGTGGACTCAGAATCCAGTGTTCTCACATGGTCTCGCAGAACAGGCTGCAGATTAGAAATTAGAAGTTTGGCTTTGGTCCCTGGTTCTACCAAGTTCTAAATGCTACTTTAAGCAAATTACTTAATCTCTCCAAACTTCATCATAGAATGGGAATAACAATTCCAAGAGCAAAGGGAGCCATTGAGGTGGGGAAGCTCTTTGCAAACTCTGAAATAACATACACATGTAAGTATTATTTCCATTCCTCTGCCCGGCGCCTGTCGTCGATATTATCATTATAGACATTTATGTCTTATATTTAGTGTGGTATAAGGGAAATGAATCTTTAGTGTTCCTTACTTTTCCTCTTTCCTCTTTTTATGCCTTCTTCCCCTTGGTGATTTCAAGCTGCCCAGGAGTCCCAGTTCCAAAATATTTTCACATTTAGTTTCCTCAGTAAAACAAACTCACTTGTCCTATATTCCACACATTTAAATCTGGTTTTCCATATGCATCTAATCCATAGGTAGGAGATAAGAAAATTTCTAAGTTAATGTCTTTGTAGTCTTAGATAAGAGGTATCTTCACATTGGCCTTAACCCAAAGGAGCTATAGAGTGCTGAGAATCTTGGCATAGCTATGGAGAAGACATATTAAGACAGGATAAGTACAGGTTTTATTGTATAAGCTTAGGTAGCCAGTTGTGCAGGCTTTTTGGGAGTCAACCTAACATTCCTTGCATGGTCCCTGATTATTTACTATGTCCCAGGTTGGAACTATTTTTTAGGGTTCTCATGTTTATTTCCATCCTGAAATCAAAAACAGAATTTAAAGACAGAATGTGGTTATATCATTCAGAATGATCCAAGTAGGAAACCACCTCAAGTTTAATTATAAAGCAGATGCCTGTGTTGTATTTTTAAAGATAGGGCCTTGTGGAACAATCCAGTATCTAGAATGTACAAGGCCTTGAGTTCTTCTGCTGTGTTCCACTTTGTCCTTCAGACCAGTCACTGGGCATTTTTGTCTCACTGAGCTAATTGTATTTGCCATACACTGATCAAAAATAATTTCATGGCCTTTAGCTTCTTATTTTAAGAACTGAACAAATGTGCTGATTTGTATAAATAAGACAGAGTGGAGAACTTTCCTGGGAAACGAGAGATTTTTGAAAACAACTGTCAAACTGACGACTACAGGAGGCTTAATTAGCTGATGCTCGCAAAATACTTTGAAAATGAAACCCATGATGTTCTTGCAAAGTATGATGAATACATTTATTCTTGGATAAGTAAAAAGTCATATATTTTGAGACAAGCAAATTTGTGTGCACTCTCTACAAAATGCAGATTGTTATTTTTGCAGAAAGAGCAAATAAAACTCTATATGAAAAATGCAGAAGTGAGACAAATTTTTGAATAGAGTTATAATTCTTGAAGATGCAAATATGCAATGTTGGTGTGAAATTAGATGAATATTATTTTGCCTAAATGTATGAGCTCATTTAAAGGCAGCAGCATATCTGAAAGAACATGTGCTGTGGAATCAGATCTAAGTCCAGACCTGAACTACTTTTTACCAGCTGAAAGACTTTGGTCAAGTTACTGGTTTCTTCATCTATAAGAAAAGAAAAATAATAGTAGCTTTCCTACTTATCTTCTAGGGTTGTTTTGAGACTCAAATATGATCAGAGAGTCATTTGATAACTTTATTAACTGTAAAAATGAAGTGAAAGATATGATTTCTGTGAAACATTAGGGCAAAAAATCGCTTAATAACCCTAATAAGTAATAATCCACAGAGACTTGAATTCATCCTTTTACTTAAAGTTATTTTTTTCTTACCTTTGTCCCATTGTTTCTTTTTGTGGGTCTTGAGAGGTTAGAGATGAGAGATGGTGGAGAAATTTAAGGAGAGCCTTTTCCTTCTCTTAGGAACGAAGCGTCTCATTACCAAACTTTTAGGAGGACCTCATCTGGAATTTTAAAAGATGACTGCTAGACTCCATTTTATAGGTACGGCCTTTCTGGGGAAGCCCAGGATTTAGAATTTCAAATGCCTGGAGTTCTTCTACTGGCTGGCCCATTTACCATCAAGACAAAGATGAAACATTTGATGTGGCAGAAACAGGTCTTCCATTAAGAACTAAACACCCACGTGTGTCAATTCTATTCTAACTCATGTGAGCAGTTGTCTTGAGACAGTTTCTAACATTTTTCATTTAATATGTATAAACAGTATGGTATAGTAAAGATGCCTATAAATTTTTGCTGCTCTTACCATGGAGAGGTGAAGTCGAATTCTCCTCCCCTTGAATCTGGACTGGCCTTAGTGACTTACCTGATGAAATGATTGAGGCAGAAGTGATGTTCTGAGACTTTGAAGGTTAGCTCATAAGAAGCCTTGGAATTTTGACCTTAAAAATCTCTTGGAACACTTGTTTTGGAAATGCCAAGCCGGTTTGTAAGAGGCTGTCACCCCACAGGAGACACTGTTCATGGTGCCTGCTGATCCCAGCTGTCCACATGCCCTCGCAAAGGCACAGCGTATGTGAGTGGAGCCATCTTGGACCCTCCAGAGCAGCTCACCTGCTAGTTCAGTACCTCTGAGTGACCTGCCCAAACTCCTGACCCACAAAATCTTGGGAAATTATGAAATAATTGTTGTTTAAAGTAACAATCTGTTAGTAGCAATAAAGAATTGGAAAGAACATTAAATATCTTGAGTGAATATTCATTAGAAGTAAAATCACTTATGTTCATCAAAGTATTATTTTATTGAAAGAGTAGGTTTTTAATCATTGGCTGTTTAATGTAGTAGCTAATGCAATGGCTTATGTTTTTTGAGATTTTACTCTGTGCCAGGTGCTATGGTAAGGACATCACCCATGCATCACCCATGTATTCCTACCTGTCACCTCACCTCCGCTTCATATAGTCTCCATCCATCCATCCAACGAGAGCTTCCTGCACAGCCCTCTGTGCCACTGGGCCCAGTCATTGAGTGAGGAGCATGGAAGCTGAAGGAATTTCCAAAGGGGTGGCCTTGACATTCTCAAAGATCTCTCTCTTTCTAGTTCAGGAGAAATTAGTACATTCTCCCTGTTCTCTAATGTGTAACTGAGGGATTACTTTAATTACATTTAGAGGATCCCCACAGGCTTATCTTTAGGCAAGACTGTGCGAAGGCCTTATTTCCACACCTCTCCATCATTCCTTTCAGGGTTCCTCCTCTTACTGTGTCACCCACCACTTACTAATCTCACAGCGTCTCTCATTTCTCAGCTTCATATGGGATGGGCCCCTAGAGGCAGTGCTCTGCTCTTCTCCTGAGGCATTTGCCAGTTCCTTCAGAAAGTCGCCACCACCCCCTGCCCTGGGGTGTAGGGGAGAAATGACTTCGGCTATATTTAATTCTCTTTGCTCAAATCATATTCTGATATCTGTCCTTTAAGTTCGTCTTTCTCTGTGAATGTGGGGTTTTCTCATATTTACACCTATTTATTCCTCCCTGCTTTTTTTTCATATTCTTTGGGGTATAGCGTCTTGAGTACAGCCCTAGGTGGACATACCACAAAGCTAAGAAGCTTACCTTTCAGGGCTCCTCGCTTTTACAGGCTCCTTACAAAGCCCTACACCTGATTTTGATCTTTCTAATTTTAAAAAAGAAGGCCTGGGACTTCCCTGGTGGTCCAGTGGGTAAGACTCTGTGCTCCCAATGCAGGCGGCCCGGGTTCGATCCCTGGTCGGGGAGCTAGATCCCGCATGCCTGCTGCAAGGAAAAGTTCTCAACTAAGAAGTCTGCATGCTGCAGTTAAAGATCCTGCGTGCTGCCACTAAGATCTGGCGCAGCCAAAATAAATAAATATTAAAAAATAAAGAAATAAAAATAAGAAAAATAAAAAAGAAGACCCCCCACATTGTGTAAACTTCTGGTTCACAAGTTCTGAATCCATGCCTGAGTAGGGCTCACCTGAATGGCTGCGGCATTTGTCATGTTGCAGGACTTAATAATACCAGGATGATTTGCTCCATAGTGTTAACAGCATGACAATTCACCTTTTGAAACCTACCTAGTCCCTGAAACGATCAGCTACATTAGTCCTATTCTTTTTCTGCCTTTAGCTCTTCTCTCTACCCCTAACTTATTTTATTTTCAAACTCCTTGGAATTTCTTTTCTCTGAATGCCAGGTTCTTAGCTTTCTCCTCTGACTACTCTTATTTGAATTTCCCTTATTAGTTCAACTCTACCAGCATATAAAACCTCTCTGAATTCAATGGAAATTGTCGCTCTTCTTTTGTTAACAGAGCAAGTCGGTTGTTAAATTCAGCTAGCTGGGGGAAGAATTTCAAGTGCTTTCAGCTCTGTGAATGTACCAAGAATTATTCACTGGGGTAATTCTCTCCCACGATTAAGGAAAACAGCAAATCATACCTAAGAACAGCTCCAAGTAGCCTCATTCTCACGGTGTTGGGACCCACTGGGGAACAACAGTGGGCTTTGACGAGTAGTTTTTGTGTGAACCACTAGCAAAAGCACTCACTTCAAGCAGGGGTCCCTTCAGGATTCATCACGCTTCCTGTGTGCCTTGCTGAAGGCCAACACACTGAATAGGGGGACGACTGCTTGCCCCAGTGGTACAATGTTACTCATTACCTGCCTTCTGCGAAAGAAGCGGATACAGTAAACCCTCATGGATTTCGTGGCTGGGGTTTGAGGAGTTCTTTGAAAATAGGATGAAAACCCTAGGCTTATTTATGCCCTCAGAGGGGAAGCTCTTAGAAGACTTATTCAAGGAAGGAGAAGACATGGCTTGTCTGCAGCTGTACATTCTACCTTTCCCACATTGGGAAGAAATTATTTTCCTCTGAATATCCAGGTATCTTCTATTTGCTCCCTCAGAGCCATTCCGCACCCACTCTCCAGTCTTGTCCCCCCTGATCTGGCCCAGGGCCTGTGTGAATTGTATCATCAGGTTCTCTTGCACCATGGTTTCTGTTGGGTTCAGCCAATGGAGTGCACCAGCAAGAGAGATTTGAGGGAAGGAGGAAAGTAAAACCAGCACATATATTTTCCCAGCACCCTCTCTGTGACTGTGTCCCTCTCCAAAAGGTCACAGCCCCCTCAGTATCCCTCTCCACACAGCATTTTCTGTCTGGGTTCAAAAAGTCCTCCTTTCCCTGGCTTGTACAAGTTTAGCTTTTACTAGTCTATTCCTACAACTCCTTGTGACTTCTCTATGCCTTGCATACTCTTTGGTAAATCATCCCTTAATTTCGCTGTCCTCGGGACTTCCCTGCTGGTGCAGTGGTTGAGAATCCGCCTGCCAATTCAGGGGACATGGGTTCGATCCCTGGGCTGGGAAGATCCCACATGCCGTGGAGCAACCAAGCCCAAGCGCCACAACTACTGAGCCTGTGCTCTAGAGCCCGCAAGTCACAACTATCGAGCCCATGTGCCCCAACTACTGAAGCCTGCATGCCTAGAGCCTGTGCTCCGCAGCAAGAGAAGCCAGTGCAATGAGAATCCTGCACACCGCAATGAAAATTAGCCCCCACTCACTGCAACTAGACAAAGCCCAGCTCACAGCAACAAAGACCCAACACAGCCAATAAAAAAAAAAAATTCACTCTCCTCAAATCCCCAAATTCAGTCTTCCTGCCCAGATCATTTCCTTGCTGGTATCTTGACCCACAGCCCTTGACTCAAGTTTAGGATTCCTGGGTTTGAATATAATTGAGATCCCCTGCCAGCAAAGCTGTCTCCTGCTCCCCAGTGCTGCCCTTTTTCAAGTCTTTCTACAGTTGCTGTGGGGACCCACTCAGAATCTTAGAGTTGGTATAAAGATTATTTTAAGATGAAGACATTTGAGATTCAGCAGATGCAGAAAGAAACCTTCTCGGAGAGTCCCTTGTCTGACTCACAGCAGAAAATTCCGAGAAATGAGAACTACCATAAATTACCTCTTCAGGGTGGCTTCTACTTCCAGTAGAGAGAACAAGGGTAAATCTACCATAATTTCCTCTCCAGGACAGTTTTATGACCTTGAAAAAGACGGAAAAACCACTTATACCTTTATAGACAAATATCATAAACTCTCTTATCTCCAGTTTGTTCTAAAAGCCCATTGGTCTTTCCTAAAAAAATCTTTTTGTTCTTCCCGCAGAAGCTGTTTCTCCCTCTTCCCTTTCTCCTACTGAATTAGGTCTGTAAGCCTTTAACAGTTTAAGGAGCGAGCTACTTTTGATGGCCTCTGTATGCATGTGAATAAACATTTTTCTCCTATTAATCTGCTTTTTGTCAGTTTAATTTGCAGGCCCCAATTACTGAATGTAAGAGGGTAGAGGAAAAAATTTTTCCTCCCTTACATTGCCTTAGTAGGTGCACATATTTCTTTTTAAATGGAGCATAGCAGTCCTCACCTTTGGAGAGAATCAAAAGCTACAAGGTATTAAAATGTGATTAGCTCTCAATAAAGTTGATTTCACACAGGATTTGAAGGTATTATAGAGTTGAAGAGTTTTAGAAAGAAATATGGGCAACTAGCTCTGGGAGTGTTTTGCGTTGGAATTTGGCATTTTTCACTTTACCCTCCCATTTCTCTTTTCAGGCAATCCCTGGAATGTTATGACACCAGGATTACTCCAGAGACTTGGGAAGTAAATTAGTTTCTTTGGTCTTTTCCCTTCCATTATAGTCCTTTCCTACACCAAAGGAAACCCAACTCATTAGCTTAGTCTGACTGAACATTCTAAACATTGCTCTAAGAATACTGGTTTTGGTTCATTAGTCCCAGAATGTGTAGAAATTTGCCTAATCAAGGGTGGTCTAATTAGGGAATTTCTTGGTGGTCCAGTGGTTAGGACTCCATGTTTCCATTGCAGAGGGCATGGATTCAATCCCAGGTGGAGGAACTAAGATCAAGAGAGAGTAGTCTAGGGCTTCCTAGGTGGCGCAGTGGTTAAGAATCCACCTGCCAATGCAGGGGACATGGGTTCGACCTCTGCTCCAGGAAGATCCCACATGCAGCGGAGCAACTAAGCCCATGCACCACAACTATTGAGCCTGTGCTTTAGAGCCTGTGAGCCACAACTACTGAGCCATGTGCTGCAACTACTGAAGCCCATGCGCCTAGAGCCCATGCTCTGCAACAAGAGAAGCCACGGCAATGAGGAGCCCACACATCACAACGAAGAGTAGCCCCCACTCACTGCAACTAAAATGAAAGCCAGCGCACAGCAACAAAGACCCAACACAGCCAATTAAATAATAAAATTAATTAATAAAAAAAATAAAAAAATAAAAAAAAATAAATACAAAATTTAAAAAATAAAAAATAAAAAAGAGAGTAGTCTAATCAGCCACATTAAAAACAAAATTGTATTTTGCATGAATAATACCGCAGGAGGGAATCTGTTGTTAATTCTTTTGGGACAATGACTATTTTGGGTTTCAGGACACTAAAATGTACATACCACATTCGGTAACTGGGCTATGGCTCTCTAGAGATATTAACCCTGTTTACAAGACGCTGGGAAGCATGAGGTGAGTTGGCCACCTCCAGCCATGACCACGACCTCACACCTTACTGTGGTCAACATCTAAACACAGGATTTGAGAAAAATAAAACAACGAGGAACCAAATGTAGAGTAAGCATGGGCTGGATTTTTGTGCGTCACCTTTTGGGAAAGAAAAGAAGTTAATCATATCCAGATCTCAGGCTATAGTAACCTCCAACATTCCTACCCAGAGTATTTTTCAAATGATTAGAAAACGTTCGCTTTTGAAATCAATCACTATGAATTGTTTTCCTATCCCAGGAAGACATCATTCAACTGTTTTTATCGGTGAGCTGAGGCTGGTACTTCACACCCCTCCCTCTCCCATGCCCATCTAAGAAGCTACTGAATGCAAGATCACTGGAAGTCCCAAGGTCTACACCAAAATCTTTAAGCTCCCAGTTTAAAACGAAAGCTTCCAGTAGTTTTCTCTACCTATACTTTAGGAAATTACTGAAAAGTTTTCCTAGAAAGAGCTTGATCTGTACCCTTTTATGAGGTCCTCAAAGCCTGCTGTTATGTATTCTGGAATTGGGGAGCAGGAGAGAAAAAGAGGAGGAAAGGAGACACTTGGGGTTTGGCAATTGTGTTCTTCTGAATTCCAAGAGAATGTTGTGTTGATTTAGAGTTAGCTCAGAGTTGTTTGGTCCCCAGTAAAAGCCTGGGAAATCCACTGAACAAATGAGAGTTAAAAACGATTCAAATGTGCTAAGACAGCATGAAGATCTGACCAATCATGGTGTCTTGAAACCAGCTACAGGTTCTCTTTGACCCATAATCAAGATCAATTCTTCTGACTTTTGTAGATTTCAGGCCACCTTCCCAGTGGGTCCCTGTCATATTATATAGATGATTAGTTAACCCAAGTTGAATGAAGTATGGTAAAAAATGCATTACTTTTGGAGCTATTTGATGGTAACTCTGAATGGTGGATTCTTATCCTTGTTTATTTACTTTTTATTAACTCTGTGGGCATAGCAGTATTATTGAACCTATGGTAAGCTTTATCCTGTTAAACCAAACCAAACCATTTACCTGTTACTATTCCACTCATACTCAATTAAAAACTTATGTGTTGATTGGATGCTCCTTCTAAAAAATTTGCCCATTTTGGAGGATAAGCTGCAAATCTAGGTCTTATACATATTCATCGGACTACAGTGATTTTGTTTTAGTGATAGAGGTTTGATTAGAATGCGGTTGGTAGTTTTATTATAGACCTTTGCCAGGTATTTGTAAAGTATGTATTTCCATAAATGACTATTTTGAGAACTATCTCCATTTATCTCAATTAAGTTTTAGGAATTTGGGGTGCCCCTTTTTTCAGCAACACTGCAGTTTCTCATTATCCTCAAGGGAATGGGTTGGCTGAAAGTGTGGTACAGGGCATTAAAGATGTCAGGAAAAGATTACAGGAGGATACTGGCTTAAATAACTCACTACTTTTTTTTCTTGTTTGACATGACATTCGAAATTCAAAAAGAGAAGTCATCTTGCTGAATCAAAAATGTGTATGTGGAGGATTTTGCTTATCTCAACTAATGTATCCTTGAGGAAATGTCCAGAAACTCCTGGCATAAGATATAAGCATATTTTTTCTTCTTATGGGAATGGAGGTAGTAATAGTATGACCATTGTTCCTAAGCAAGACAGGTCAAGGTCACCGCAACCTTTCTGCTTTTTCTCTTTTGCCTAAGAGAAAAGGCAGAACACAGACACATCCCTGTGTCTGAAACCCCATTGTTTAGTTTCTTTTGTATCAAAAGGATTAGCTTTCACCATGGGGGAGGTTGTAATTGGATTTCACCATGAAAGGAGGTTGTAATTAGATTTCTCAGCAGGTCTACAGTTCTGTCCCTGGAAAAAACAGAGTAAAGGGCCTGAATATTCTTTCCTCTAGCTGGAAAGGTAGCCCAGCCAAGCTTGCAGAGATAGGTCCGAAAGGCACGAGCAGAATGGGCCATGCGTATGTCAGCCTCCCCTGACCTCTGATGGAACAGTGACAGCTCTGACCTCCAAGACTGAGTGCGTGGTCCTTCAGGTTGAGGGTGGAAAGCATTGCAAGTGATAGCTAAATAATGGTTGGCATTTGGTAGGAAACATAGGACATTCCTCCAAATGAAACCCTCTGATTCTTGCTTTGTCTCTTGGTGTCCTGAAATTTCTATCTCCTAGAGAAGCAGAGGGTAAGGGCACCTAACGTTTGCATACTCTAGAACATCATTCTCTATCTAGATTTAGGAGTGAATTTATACAAACAACCAGAATATATTTTGGGTACTGTGGTTCATTTTGAGTTCTTATTTGTAGTGGTTCTGTTTCAGTTTCTATAACATTTCCTAGAAGTTTAAATTGGAATAAGATTATGTCAGAGTAGGCATTTGTATTTGATTTCTTTTCAGTTGTTACAGTTTTTAAAAAGAAAGTTAATTTAAATTTACATTTAAAATGGCAAATTTTATTTTCGAAATTCTGTTTGTTGCCTTGCCACATAAATCTACTTAATCTAACCATCTGTCTCCACTGGCCACTCCTAGTCTCCCTATATCTCTTCTCTCTTCCTCTCCCTCTGCTCTTTCTTTTTCTCCTAAGCATTAGCAGCTGTCTGACCACTGAACTAGAGTGGAAACTTGGCCATCCATACCTTTAAAGGCAGGAACATGCTTGGAAACTACTCTTTTCCGTCTCTTGTGTTGGCTCTGTCAATGACTCCTTGGAAATTTTAGTGCTGGTAGTTATTGTTTTAAGCTTTTTAGATTGCATTTTCCTCATGTTGCCTTGAGTCCTTCAGGCAGCCAACATTCTCCCTAACCCTCTCCCCCCTGCACCCCCGCCCCTGGTAGTTTGCTCCTTCATTGGCAGCCTCAGCCAAACTTATAAGTCCTCCTCCTTCTCTTCATGGCCAAGGAAACTTCCTTTAACATTTTTGGTTTTCGAGGCAGATGATGACTACCTGATCTGTTTGTCTTACCTTGTCTAAAGTCAAAAGAGCTGAGAGTGACATAATATATGCCCAGAAAAAGGAGAGGTTTGCATTGGCTATTTTCCCGGTTGCTTTACTTTTCTTCTTACTATTGGCATCGTATTTCCTGGAGTACACTTCCAAATAAGGCCAGGTATTTTTTGTTGAGTTTGTTTATATCAGGGGAAGACTGTAGGCCACTATTTTTGGTAATTATTATAACTGTGGAAAAAGTTCCTTTCAGGGAAATGTAGTAAACAAAATGATTATTATAGGTACCTCATAATCAGACTTAAACAGAACATTCTTCTTCACCCTGACGTTACATGATGGCCAAAGGCTTCGTTATCGGAGAGTCATATTTTGGCTAATGTTTATGTTTTGTTGCCCGATCCAGATATAACACTGATGCTTTAGGGCTTTTCAAGTGTTAGTGAGTCTCTTGGGAGAGCTCTATAGCTTGGCGTTAAAGTAATCTGAAGGATTAAGAAAGATGGTTTTCTATTTCCAGTTCTCTGCTGAGTCACCATTTGCCTTCAAAGTGTCCCAGCCCTGCCCGTGTATATGATACACTCAGACTCAAAGATACAAACTCTCCCGGGACTCTGACCTTCAAATGTCATCCTGCCTAATTGAACCTACCCCTCTATGAATTTAGGCTAGCGACAGATGCGGTTCACGCCCATGGGAAATTAGAGTCTAATCAGGATTCAGTACTAAACACAGATCGAGCAGAGGATAAGTACTTTTAGTGCTCAGGGAAGAGGGCGTTTGGGGAATTGCTTAGGCTTCACATCTCCCACTGCTCTGCCCCTTCCTCTCAGAGGAGCTGGCCTTCTCTTTGTTTCTCAAACAGGCTATAATCCTTCCTGCTGCAGGGTCTCTGCACAAGGTGTCCACACACACAGAATTCTCTTGCCAACACCCACTTGTCCAGCCACCACTGCCCGGCACACTCATACCTCCCACAGGGTTAATCTCTATTTAGCCTTCAGATCAAGGAAAGGCATCACTGACCTTGAGTGAAGGTCAGCCTTCTTAACATACTTTCTTAGAAGAAAGGTGCTTTGCTTTCTTAATACTTATTTCAGCATATAATTATACATGTGAACTTTTTCACCCCTCAAAATCATGCTATAAGAAAAGAGGGATTTGCCTTATATTCTAGTACTTCTGAGGTCTCTCACAGAAAAGGACATTGCCTCAATTACTTCATTTTGATCAACAAAGCACAGTTTCAGGCAAACGGCCCGAAATGATCTCAAGCAATGCTTATTTTTGCTCTTAAGAAGGTCACCTGGACAATGAAAAAGGAGATAAAGATATTTAAAACAAACTTAGTAATTATTCTTGAGGTATGACTTCGTTTCTGCAAGTCTTGGCATTATACAGTTTTAGAAAATCACACATTATAGACTCAAGTGGTTTTAAATGAGCCCTTTAAAGAGCACTGGAAAAAGCTATATAGTAGGTAATTAATATATAGAGGTCATCACCACAGAATAAGAATTTATGCCTGGGGCTCAAATTTGCAGCATCAGCAGATTTCTGAGAAGTGAGTTATAAACAGCTTGCGGAGGACTGATGATGTGTTGCTCTCTATTAGATAATTACAGAGCAGCTCGAGTGAACACAGGCGATGATGTTAAAGGTGCCTGGAGTTTTACCAAAATCATTTCATGAAATATGAAAATGGAAAACATCATTTTTATAAGTATAAAATATTTAAAATGAAATGAGATTTAAAATAGTGTATTTGTAACAATGAGTAAGTGTGCTAAGTATATGTTACAATATTATCCACCTGTGCATTTAGGTTGGCCAAAGACCTTGGCTGAGGATCTTTTCATTAGAAAAATGAAGGTGGCATTGTATCTGAGGTCACCTTACGTTTGGGCAAATGTACTTTTCAAAAAAAAAATTATCAA
Source organism: Hippopotamus amphibius kiboko (assembly GCF_030028045.1). Lineage (NCBI taxonomy): Eukaryota > Metazoa > Chordata > Mammalia > Artiodactyla > Hippopotamidae > Hippopotamus > Hippopotamus amphibius. The sequence continues at coordinate 57,512,835 of NC_080188.1, forward strand.
AGTATAGTTGATTTACAATCTTGTGTTAATTTCTGCTGTACAGCAAAGTGATTCAGTTACACACACACACACACATTCTTTTTCACAAGTGCAGTTTTGTTAATGTGATGATTTGTCTCCCTAACTACATAGTAAGTGCTGCAAGAGCACAGCCCTTCTCTGTTTGCTCCGGTAGCATCCCTGGCATTTCACACAGAATAGAATTGAATACATTAGTTGTCTGAGACATGAAATAGAATATTACTTATTTCATGACCTGGAAAAGACTGGAGGAACTAAAACGGAAATTTTAATAAAAAGCATTTTAATGAAAGATAAAATGTTCTGATACCTTTTGCCCTAGTGTTAATCAAGATGAGAAGAATGTTTTTACTCTTTGTAAATGTAAAAATCCTTAATTATTTCCTTTTATTCTGAGAAATTCAATGGTTCATGTTTATACAACGATAATTCTGAGGCCTGTTTTCATTACAGTTTACTCACTGGGAGATTCCAAGTTCAAAAAAGCCATTCTTGTCAGAGTTAAACCTAGTGAGAAAAGTCTTAAAAGAACTACTATTTTTGAGCACTTCCATCCATTGTTTCAGTTAATCTTACAACAATCTTATGAATTAGCTGTTATCCCCATTTAAGAAGTAGGGGAGACCGAGGTTTGGTGAGCTTCATGACCAGCCTTTACTACTGGTCAGATTCTATAATAAGAGCCTTACATACAGTGTCTTATCCAATTCTCATGGCAATTTTACGACCAATATTATCTCTCTCTTTCATATGAGAAGATGAGGCAAAGAGCAGACAGGATAAAAAACTAGAGAGCATGAGTGCCAGGATTCCAGTCCAGGCAGCCTGCCCCTGAATCCCCTTGACTGATAACCACCCGGATAAGCGTAGCGTGTAGATGGGAGGAGGCAGTGGGAACATGGAAAATGGCTGTATTCTGGGGTGTGCAGCCTGTGCTAGAAAGTGAAGTCCTTTCTCTTTCTCCTCCTTTGCCTTCCCAGTTATTTTTGCCTGCACTCCACAGTAAACTGGTCACCGTTTAGCAGCTTTCTTGTTCATTTTCTTAACACCTATTCACTGCTCTTTAAAGGAAACATTTGGCCACTGCCATTGGTGCACGTAAGTCGGTTGGCATAATAGGAAGGAAACAAGCCAAGATGGAAGACCTCGTTTCCAAAGGATTTTTAAAGCAGGCTAAGAGTTATTTCACAGAAAGGGCTGTGAAACTCGAATCTCTCTATACCCTTTCATTGCTATGACGACAGGCTGCTCCTGCTACATGTAGCCAGAAAAAGCAGCTGACATTTCAGCGCTAGCAGCAGAGAGGAGAGGTTTACAAAAACAAAAAACAAAACTCAAACCCTTTTGTTTGAATTTCAGTTAGAGAGGAAAAAAATACCCCCTAGAGCAAGTCAAAACCCCTATTCTTGCCTTTAGAAAAGCTAAGAAAGGAGAAATGTTGAGGCCTTCTCCTCTGTCCAAGTAGGCCAATGAAACAGAATTACACGCAAACCAGCATTTTGCCCCACTCCTCTTAATGACAATCTGAAACAGAAAACTCGCTCTGGTTTTGTTTGACTTGACCATTAAGAAGCAACTAATGGATGAAGCAGTGAGGACTCCGTCATAAATACTTCATGTTGAGGCCCTCTCAGGGGAATACGGTAGTGTCAGATTCATTTTTCCATTTCTTTGGATAAAAAAAGACAATTCAAAGAATATTTCCTTCTTGTCCCCCAATTTTACAGCCAGAAAAATTATTCCAAGTGTGTCATCAAACACATCCTCACTGTGTGTCTAGTACTTGGCCAGGTGCTATACCTGACATTTAAAAAACATCCTATTTATTTCCTACAACAACCCCATTGTGGGTATTATACAACTATTTGCTTAATGGGTGGGTAAACTGAGTCGTGGAGGTATGAAGTGATTGCCCAAACTCGCACAGCCTGTAAGAGGCAGAGTCAGCACTCAAACTCAGGCGTGTTAGACCCTGAAACCCATGCTCTATCCACTCTGCCAGGCTGACTCTGAGGCATAAACCTGGCATTGACATTTTATTATACAGCAGTGTGTAAGTACAAGGAAGAAACCTAGAGTAAATTTCCTCTCTACAGAGTTCCATTCGGGACATACAGGTAGGCTAGTTCTTTAATACTAGTTATGATTGATAGATTAATTCAAATGTACCAGGCATAGCTGTTTTCATCGCTTAATGATCGCAACATCTAATTTTATGATCCCCTTTTCGGCAAATGAGGGCACTGAGGCTCAAAGAGGCATTTGTGCAAAGTCACAGACCTTGGGAAAGCCCCGCTATAAATCAGATCTGTATGTTTCTAGAGCCTATGATCTTATTCATTTTATTATACCTTCTCCCTATAGTCTTCCTACAGTCAAGACCACACACTCTGTTCCCCAGACTTCTGACCATCTTTTGATGCCCAAGATAAAAATTAGGCTAGCCTCAGGTGGTACTACCATTGCAAGCTCAGCCTTTGCAGGAAGACGCTTGGTGGACCCTGTATGACCCAGACCCTAGCCTAAATGGGCATCTCTTGGGCAGCCAGGCCTACTGGGAAAGTTCTCTTGGGTTTATGGGCCCCCCTTCTCCATCACTGAAGGTTGCTCCAGAATGATATGTGAGGGAAAAGTGTATCTGAAGTCTGAAAAAACAGTTGCTTATGTTTTTCCTGGTGGAAAAAGATTCCCAACATGTTCTGGACCTTGTGCTAAACTTCACTAAAATAGCAATGTTTGTGTACTGTTACATATCAACTGAATATAAATAACAAGCAGTCAAGAGGAAATGAAATGAAGAATGTTTTGGAGTTGTCCAGATACATCACTACTCATTTCATTTCTGTCTTCACTGTTTATTATTTTTACTTAGTTGATAAGTGAAACTGTGCATAAAGCCTACTGGGGATTAAATACCCAAGGACCTGGAAGGAAACCCCAGTACTCCAATTGCTAAAACGCTGTACAAACGTTCCCTGAAAGAAAAAAGGCAAGATTTATTAATAACGTGTGCATATTCTTTTCCAAAATGTGGAAAGCAGCATTGCTTGATTGGATGATAAGTAGGTGAAACAGACTGCTGTGCTTTGCTGAATCTTGTTGACTGGACAGAAATATAAACTTAAATCTTTCCTGAGAGGGGCATCCTTTTTTTTTTTTTTTTTTTTAAATAGTCATAGTTAATGTAACCATCAAGGTTTAGCTGAGTCAGCTGTGAACTGGAAAAAAATAAAACAAAACAAAAAACCTGGTATCCATGAGAAAGGGGAGAATCAAAAAAAAAAAGATTTCTGCTGAATTGGACCAAGTGAACATTTCTATTCAGTGTACTTAGGCCCTGGGCCAAAGGGGAGCTCAGATATAATGTCAAGGTGACATATTTAACCTCTGTGCAGATTAAAGTCTGTTCAAAAGAGATAGTCTCTCTGCACTGCTGCTTTGGTTATAGTATCAACAGCATTGATCTGCAGTTGAAAGCATGGTTTTCTCCTGCAGGGTGACCTCTAATACCCACGAGGAATGAGGGAGCATGACTTGCATTATTGTTTTATTTTAGAAGATAGAGCCAGAAATGAAGTTACCTTACAATATAGGAGTTATCGTAATTTTTTAGCTCTTTGATTTCCCTCCTTCCTTTTTCCCTTCCTAAATTAGACATCATTAGGAATTAGAATTTTATGTTATGTGTGTGTGTGCATCCTAAAAAAATGATAGAAGGAGACAAGGGACAATGAGCCAGAAAACTATAAAAGGGGGTTAGGAAAAAAAAATAGCAATAACTAAAAAATAATCAAAGAAGAGTATAATATTATAGGGATTTTCTTACCTTTTGGAAGAAGCAAAATGTTCTATTTCTACATTACTGTTAGGTACAGACTGGGACAGTGGTGGTGACTGAATAACTTCAGATAATTTCAACATGGAAAACACCTAAATTACTTTGATTTGAAAGTTTGTTTTTTTTTTAACAACTACTTTCCTTTTGATTTATAATATATTTAGTAAAGTATTTCTACAAAACCTATTTCAGGGTTTCAGACTTCACCAAGATCTGAATACTAGTCTGGCCAACAACATTTCTACATTTCTAAACATCATTTATTAGTACTATTTAATTTTAGAGGAGAGAAGGAAACATGAATTCAAGTGTTAAAATTCCCTAGTAAGTAGCTTTTCTGTAAATCATGCAAAAGGGTGTTTTTTGTTGTTGTTAAAAAATGGCTTTGTATTAGGCAAAAATATTAGACATCTTTATCAGATCATGCAAATTAGGTTAATAAACACTATTAGACAATACAGTAAACTTATTAAAATTTACCTTCAGGTAGGTGGCTGGACCCAGAGCCTTGGCGGAAAATTGAAGTTGAATCTCGTCTTTGCACACAGTCAGGAAATAAGTGTGACAAATGCCCAATGCTCTTTAAATCTCTTTCCTTGTTAGCTCTGCTTCTTTGCCTAGAAACACATTCAGGTCTATTGGAGTTGGAATTCTGCTGCTCTGTCAACTAGTCAGGGTCTGAGGTGTCAGACGAATTTGGAGGTTGGCACTGGGATGTGTTTCAGGCTGTTACGGTTTTTGTTGCAGATTTCTGCAGTTCTGCAGTGGGCTAGCCTCTCACTCCAAGGGCGAGGGCGCGTTGAGCTTTACAGGCAGCACAGACCCACGGGGAAAGAGCTCATTCTGCCCGAGAGAAGAGGGTTAACAGTCCTCCCCTCAAGCTCTTGTTCTCAGAGGCTCGTAACTTGGCCCGAATATGAGCACTTGGCTCCTTATGCCTCATTTTTTTCCCCCTCTTTTTCAAACAACTCTAAAAGGTTTTACAAGCAGGATCCCTTTTTTGGGGATTTTTATTTTAAGACTGAAAAGAAACTCCAGGCTGTGGTTTCTTCCTAAAGGAAATTGGGGGGTGGGGTTTAAGGAAGGGGGAAGAATAATTGCAGCAGATGCATTTTTACGTGGCTTATGTAAAAGTTGTCCTCACGGATATCTCTGAATTTAATAACAGCAGCGTACTGCAGGTACTTTAACCTTTCTTTAAATGACCTTCAGAAGTTTACATATATATGAGGCATCACTCTTTCATAGTATAGATCATTTATATGCCGATTCAGAAATGCTGCAGTTCATAGACTATTCTTCTCCCAACACAACTCCCTACCATAACCCCATGTATAATGATTGGTCTGTAAGAAGGAGTTTTCCCATGAAACAGACTTGGTGTTCTGGTTATTTATGTATGTGTCTAATCTCTTCCACGGCTGCTTCTACATTTATTGCACATTTATTACGTGTCAGACACCGGCTAACAGTTTTTTTAAATGCATGCATTTCAGTTGATCCTTACAAGTCTGTATGCAGTAAGTATTACACCCATTTGATGACAGGGTGGTCTAGTGGGAAAGTCTCCGTGTTTGAGGCCACGCAGCTTGGGTTTGCATCTTGGTTCCTAACTGGATGTGACCTGGGACAAGTTAGGTAATGTCTCTAAGCTTCAGAATCCTTATCTATAAGATGGGGAAACAAATAAGGGGATGATGTTAGTATCTATCTCAGGAGGCTGTCCTGCGTTTTAATAACACCTCCTGTCACCCAGCAGACACTCAAATGTGAGCGATTGTGATTTGCATGAGGAGGCTGGAGCTTAGTGAAGCTGAGTGATTTTCCCAGGGTCTCCAGCTCGTAGGTTGTGGAGCAGGGTTCCAACCCAGCTACCTTGGCTGACTGCTGAGCTTGTGTTACTCAACCCCTAGGCCAGGGGTCCCCACCCTCTGGGCCACGGACCGCTACTGGTCTGCAGCCTATGAGGAACTGGGCCGCACAGCAGGAGGTGAGTGGCGGGCGAGGGAGCGAAGCTTCGTCTGCTGCTCCCCATCGCTCACGTTACCACCTGAACCATCCCCTCACCTCCACCCCCTGGGAAACCTGTCTTTCGTGAAAGCGGTCCCTGGTGCCAGAACGGTTGGGGACCGCTGCTCTAGGCTGTAACACCTCCTTGTGTGTGAGAGGCGAGCTCCTTGCGGGTGGGGACGTGCCCCCTCTGTATTCTCCACGTGCCCAGCACAGTGCTTTGCATACTGTAAATGCCCCATTAACATTAGATACATGGTTAGAATTAAATTTAACTTAGATTTTTCTACATGTATGCCAAAGTCAGGCCAAAAGCAAAACAACATTAACAAAAATAAAGAAAAACCCCACCTACAGTTCTAGGCAAATATGCCCTCAGACAGTTGTCCTCAAGCACTTTAGAAACATTTGTCCTGTGTATTCTTCAGAACACCACAAGAGAAAGTTAACAAGAATTATCTCAACTTTGCAGTTGGGGAAATCTGGGAGCAGAGGAAACTGGGCAATTTGCCTAGGAACTGCAAACAAGTCAGGATGTAGCTGGGAACTATCTCAACATCTCAAGAATCAGGATTACTTGTTCCAAACTGCCTTTCCAGGCACAGGGTGAAATGACGTGATGTCCTTTTGCCTCAGACAATGGGATGTTTTTTTCTTCGCCAAGGTCTAGGGTGTGAGCAGTCTCCTCAGAGAAGGATGAAAGGGGTGGGCTGTGTTCGACTCTGCTTCTGCTCTGCCTCTGTGCACACCTGGTCTGAGAAGTGTGGGAAACATAAGCACCCTTTCTCCAATGGCTCCCAAGGGCCACAGGTATGGTGGGACTATTGCAGGGTATGTAGGGCAAGCATTTCTGACGATTTTGCCCCAGGGTTGCCTAAAGGCAATTTTCTCTGGCACCCAAAATCCCCTAATGTTAACTTTTTCTAACAACATTCCCTGTTTATTTGACATGGCTTTATGAGATTGGTTTCGGCTAATTACGGCAATTCAATGAAAAGGTAGAGAAAGTTTTAGCTAGAGGGCTGTGAGGAAAAGATTTGACCAACCAACAAAACTATTTTTTCTAATACTAAAATTGATATTTTATGTTTTTACAAAATGATCATAATAAAATTTCAGAAATCTATGTTAACATAAAAAATAACTTGATTAGAGCAAACTGGATTTCCCTCTCAAATGTGAATATTATGTACCCAGAGAGTTCATTTGCAGATGGCAAAGCTTGAGAATTTTGACTCTCAGTTATACAGGATGTTTGTTCAAGGTCTTATTAATCTATAATATGATTAAAAGGATCCACTGTATTTCTTAAAACTAGATAACAGAGAAAAGTGTGTGTGTGTGCGTGCGTGTGTGTGTGTTTTAATAAAAGGACCTTGAATCCACGGTGTCTTTTAAGTATAACTTTATTTTGGGAATGTTTATGGGCAGATATCCAAACTCTTATTGTTTCTGAAGCTGTCATTTCTAAAACAGTTTACAGCTCATGAAGCTGAGGACAATAAACCTACACCAATACCCACCTAACAGATGGAGCTGGGGAATGGATTTAGAAACTTATCCAGTAGCTAAATGTGATGGGAGAACTTTGATTTAAAAAAAAGAGCTTGTTACATTCCTGCATATGAACTGACCCACATAAGATCAGCTTTGGTCAGAAGGGCCTAACAAAAATCAGTATCAAACTTGAAGTGTTTTTTCAACCCTTTAGTGCTAGGATTCCCTTTGAGAGTCTGAAGAAAGTTGTGGGCAAGCTCCTAAAGTTCATCCATGAACCCCTCCCCTCAGGGGTTCCATGAAGTTAAGAGCCTCTGATTCAGGTAAAGACCAGAGAACATATTCATCAGTTCTCAAGCATCAAATAAGTCTTTTTGTTATACACAGGACAGATCTCTGGGCGATAGGAGAGAAATCTCATCGTTCCTGCCTATAAGGAGTCTAAGAGACAAGAATATACTCATTGTCAGAAGGGGGCACAACTCCCTTGGAGTAGTTGGTGATGAATAGTTAATCAGTTTATTTCAGAGAGAAATGGAAAATTTTATTTGAGCCAAATTTGAGGATTATAGCCCAGGAAAAGCATCTCAGAAAGCTCTGAGAGGGACTTCCTTGGTAGTGCAGTGGTTAAGAATCTGCCTGCCAATGCAAGGGATGCGGGTTCAATCCCTGGTCTGGGAAGATCCCACATACCACAGAGTGACTAAGCCTGTGGGCCACAACTACTGAGCCTGCGCTGTAGAGCCCATGAGCTACAACTATTGAGCCCATGTGCCACAACTACTGAAGCCCACATGCCTAGAGCCCATATTCCACAACAAGAGAAGCCACCATAATGAGAAGCCCGTGCACCACAAAGAAGATAGCCCCTGCTCTCTGCAGCTAGAGAAAGCCTGTGGGCAGCAACGAAGATCCAACGCAGCCAATAAATAAATAAATAAATTTATAGTAAAAAAAAAAAGTCGGGTCTGAGAACTGTTTCACCTGTTAGACGTCAAGACACAGTTGTATAAGTTTTTTGAGCCAGAGGGCTGTACATCGAATGATGTATTATTGACAGTTTACATGATCCAGATCCTATCATTCTGGTAGGTCATGTGACCCCAAACAGGATTAAAATGGAATATAATTTTCTTAAGGAGTTGTCTTGTCGGTGCTAGGAGAATGTTGCTTTTAACCGTTGAGCAGGTATTCCTGCTGATGGGGGAGTTTTGATGGATGCACAATGTGTGGGGAGAGAGGAGGCCAAAGAGCAGAGAATAATTTTTTTTTAAGCTTTTTTAAAATTAAAAAAAAAATTTATTTTTGGCTACCTTGGGTCTCTGTTGCTGAATTTGGGCTTTCTGTAGTTGTGGGGATCAGGGGCTACTCTTCGCTGCAGTGCACTGGCTTATCATTGCGGTGGCTTTTCTTGTAGTGGAGCCCAGGCTCTAGGTGCTCAGGCTTCAGTAGCCACGGCACTTGGGCTCAGTAGTTGTGGTGCACAGGCTTAGTTGCTCCACGGCATGTGGAATCTTCCCTGACTAGGGATTGAACCTGTGTCCCCTGCATTGGCAGACGGATTCTTAATGACTGCACCACCAGGGAAGTCCCTGAGAAGAATTTTTTATGTTTAAAGTTTTCTTGTCTTGCCATAAAATATGAATTGTATTTCACGTAGTGGAGAGCCCCAGGTAGGAAGTGAGTACAGATGAAGGGAAGCAGCAGTGACAACACAGTGTTGATGACTCTCTTGGCCAGGACCTGGCCTGTAGGACCCTTTTCCTTGCTTATGCCATGTGTTAGTTTTCTAGGGCTACCATAACAAATTTCCAAGTGGCTTACATAACAGAAACTAGTTTTCTCACAGTCCTGGAGGGTAGAAGTCCGAGACAAAGGTGTTGTCTGGGTTGGCTTCTCCTGAGGCTTTTCTCCTTAGCTTGAGATGGCTGTCTTTTCACTGTGTCTTCACCTGGCCTTTTTTACTGCACTCATGTACCCCTGGTGTCTCTTCCTCTTCTTATAAGGACACAGACCTTATAAGGACCAGCGCCCCACCCTTATGACCTCAGTCAACCTTAGTTGATAGAGCTTTAAAGGCTCTGTCTCCAAATCTAGTCACATTGGGGTTTAGGGCTTCAACATATGAATTTTGGAGAGACAAATTCAGTCCATAACACCCCATATAGCTTTCAGACTTTGATGTTTAATTCTTTGTGGCCTTACTTCTGGGAACCATACTCACTTCTCAATTCTGGCTTAGTTATTGACCTCTTTCTATGCAATTCTTTCCCCCATCCCTCTACACTACCATCATATCTTGGCACAGAATCATTTCAGGTCTCTCAGCTCTATTTTGATTATTAACTCACTGGGTCAATTTCTGGCTACAGATTCTTGCAGGACTTTACTCTAGCCATCCTCCCCAGCCCAGCACATCTAAGGGCTTATTCATACCCTCTATTAGGTCTTAAGCAGAGGCTTGACTCACAGAAGTGGTTAATAAGCATGAAGTGAAAATATGCATAATATTTTGCTAAATAAGTGGTGAATGTGATTGCCATTTTCTCATTATAATTTTCAAAGCAAAAAAAAAGGGAAAATAAAAGGAGGAAGATTAGTTAGGGCTAAGCACTTTGGCTTTTTTTCATTAGGCAAAAGGGAGCTCTGGAAGGTTAGAAAGAGTAGGAAGGAAATAACATAAAACACATCTATCACGATAGATTATGTTCCAGTAACAAAGAACCCCAAACTATCAGGGGCTTATAACAAAGGTTTGTTTCTCATTCATGCACCATGTTTATTGGCATCTATTGCAATTCTGCTCTACATCGTCTTCACCCAGGGATCCAGGTTGACAACATGTTCCCTTGGCAGAAGAAAAAGGAATATGGCAAATTATGCTTAGTTCTTAGAGCTTCTGCCTGGGTGTGATACACATCACTTCTGCCCACATTTCATTGACCAAAGCAGGTCATGTGGTCACAGCTGAGTTCAACAGGGTGGGGAAGTCTAGTCCTCCTACAGAGAAGAGGAACCATAGGCAAGAGAACCAGAGAATAGATTCTAATCCGAAGGGAAGGATAGGATGGCCTGTGGGAAAAAAGTATTAGGAAAAAGGAAGAGAAGAAAATAAAAGCAGCATAAGCAAAGTTAAAAAAAAATGAGGAGGATTAAAAGGATAAGAGGGCAGAAGGGAGAGGAAGTAGGGTAAAAATAAGAGGTAGCTGTATAGAAGATACAAATAAATAATTGAGAAAACTGACAACAGAAATATAAGGAGTTAGAGTAGGTTAGAGCAATACCAATCAAATGGTTCTCTACAGTTGTAAGAGTTAGGTATTAGTTTCCTAGTGCTGTCATAATCAATTACCACAGACTGGGTGGCTTAAAACCACAGAACTTTATTTTCTCAAAGTTCTGGAGGCTGAAAATCTGAAATCAAGGTGTCAGTAGGCACACACTGTCAAGGAGGGCAAGAATCCTACCTCGCCTCTTCATAGCTTCTGGTGGCTCCCAGGAATTCTTGGCATTCCTTGATGTGTAGCAGCATCATATGAAACTCTGCATCCCTCTTCACATGGTCTTCTGCCCCATGTGCCTCCTCTGAATCTCTGTATGTCTTCTCCTCTTCTTCTAAGGACGCTAGTTATTGAATTTAGGGTCTGCTCTAATCCTGTATGATCTAACCTCAACCTGATTATATCTGCAACGACTTTATTTTCAAATAAGGCACATTCACAAGTACTAGGGACTGAGACTTGAACATATCTCTTGAGGGATGCAATTCAACTCACTATAGTCTAATCTCCACCTCCTTTATCTCAAATCCATGATTTTCCCACAACAAAATACATTTACCTTGTCCCAACATTCTTAACCCATTCCAATGTCCCAATCCAGCATCAACTTGAAGTCCCAATCTCCTCTGTCATCAACTCAGGAAGTTCCAAATCTTGTCATCTAAATAATCTAAATCAGGTACAGGTGAGTCTCTGGGTATGCTTGATCCTGGGACAAAATTTCTGTCCATGTGTGAACCAATGAAACTAAAAAGCAAATTATCTGCTTCCAAAATGCAACGGAGGGACAGGTGTAAGATAGGCATTTCATTCTGAAAAGGAGAAAATAGAGGGACTAAAGGGGTCACTTGTTCTCACTACATTCAAAACTCACCAGGGTAAATCCTATAGGTTTCAAGCCATAATATTCTGGGACCCAATGCTCTTCATTCTGGCCCACAGAGGTTCCACCCTTTGGGCCTGTGGAGGTCCCACCAGCCTTTGGAGTCGTATTACTTTGGCAGGACTACAATAAAATACCACAGATTGGGTGGCTTAAGCACAGGAATTGATTTTCTCACAGTTCTGGAAGCTAAAAGTCTGAAATCAAGGTGTTGGCAGGATTGATTTCTTCTGAGGCCTCTCTCCCTGGCTTGCAGATGACTGTCTTCTCCATTTGTCTTCACGGGATCTTCCCTCTGTCTGTGTCTAGGTCCAAATCTCTTCTTAAAAGGACAGCAGTCATATTGGATTAGGGCCCATCCATATGACCTTATTTTACCTTAATTACTTTAAAGGCCATATCTCCATAATACAGTCACATTCTGAGATACTGGGGATTAGGACTTTAACATGTGAATTTGGGAGGGGACACAATTCAGCTCATAATGGGGGCCCTTTTTCTTTTCCTTCAAGGATAACACCTGTTTATAGCCATGCAGAATTTTGGAAGTCTGACAGCCTTCCTTCCATTCTGTCTCTCTTTCAGCCCAGAGTGGAAGTATTTCTGCTGCAATAACATTCTCAAAAATTGTGTTGGTCTCCTGTGAAATCTATGGGGGTTTCATGCCATCAGACAAGAGGGTCCTCCACAGATCTTTCCTGGATAAATTCATCTTGATTCCTGGCTTCTGCTGAGAAAGTTAATTGGGTCCATAGATCACATTCACATGCCTAATTTCTGTAGCAAAAGGTTGCCAAGCTATACCCTTGATGTTCTTTTCAGAGCATACTTGGTCATCTTTTGCTATCTGGAGGCTGAGAATTTTCAAAATCATCAAGTCCTAGTTCTTTTTTGCTTGATAGTTTCTTCCTCCATTTATATCTTTCCTCTCAAATTTTACTATAAGCAGCAAAGGGAATGCAGGCGTACTGTCCATACTTTGCTTGGAAATTTCCTTAGCTCAGTACCTAAGCTCATCACTTACAAGTTCTCCTTTCCAACCCAACAGCAGAAGATAATTCAGCCAAGTTCCTGCCACTTTGAACAAGGGTTGGTTTTTTTCCTAGTCTCCAGTAACATGTTCATCATTTCCTCTTGTGATCTCACCAGAGTCAGCTTTAACATTTATATTTCTACCAACATTTTGTTTGTGATAACACATGTATTCTCTAAGATGATAGAAGCTTTCTCTATAGTTCTCTTCACTTCTTTCTAAGCCCTGACCAGAATCTCCTTTAATGCCCAAGAGATCAACAGTCTCTTCAAAGCAATCTAGAATTTTTCTTTCTTCTTCTTCTTCTTCTTTTTTTTTTTTTTTTTGCCTCGTGGCTTGCGGGATCCTAATTCCCAGATCAAACTCATGCCCCCTGCAGTGGAAGCGCGAAGTCTTAACCACTGGACCACCAGGGAAGTCCCTAGACTTTTTCTATTATGTGACTCAAAATTCTTCTAACCGCCACTCATCATTCAATTCCAAAGCCACATCCACATTTTTAGGAATTTAGTATAGTAGTACCCCATTCTCAGAACCAAAACTTCTATTAGTTTCCAGTGGTTGCCATAACAAATTGTCAAAAATTGGGTGGCTGAAAACAATAGGAATTAACTTTCTTATAGTTCTGGGGGCTAAACATCTGTTTCAGCAGGCACAGGCTCCACAAGGAGGCGTCAGGAAAAAATTCTTCCTTACCTCTTCCTAGCTTCTGGTGGCCTCCAACAATCTTCAGCATTCCTTGGTTTGTAGCTGTATCATTCCAATCTCTACCTCTGTCTTCACATGGCTTTCTTCCCCTGTGTGTCTCCCCTGAGTCTCTGCATGTTTTATTTTCTTACAAGGACACTAGTCACTGGATCTAAGGCCCATCCTAATCCAGTATAGACATCCTCTTAACTTAATTACATCTGCAAAGACCCTATTTCCAAATAAGGTCTCATTCACAGGTATCAGGGGCTGAAGCTTGAAGGTATCTTTTTGAGGGACACAATTCAACCCACTACAAGGTGGCTTGCAGATTTGACTCTAAACTTCCGGTTGATCAAAGGAATGAGGAAGATATGGTTAGTGGTAGAATTCATAATGTAAACAAAATTTCAGAAAAAACATATAAGACACTATGCAGAGGAGCAAATGGTACGCTTACAGCATTCTTGCAATATCACATTTCTTTTGGCTGTTTCCTACAACATCTTAAGGTGATTAGGTAGTGGAAAAAGGTTAAAGTCCAGTTAAGTAAAAGAAATTCTACTAGATAGTAACAAACAATCTGTGATAGTTTGGTTTTTATTCTTCCATTTTGATGGTAGCAAAACTCCAAAAAAATGTAATTCCTATTTGCAATTAAATTCTGATCTTTACTCTGTCGGTTCAGTTGGCACCTAGTTTTATGCACAACTGAATACATTTGGGCATGTCTGTAGGATGAGTGGGGTGCATCCTCTAGGAAGAACTAAGGACTTCTTGGGAAAGACTCATTCTAAGGGAACAGGAAACCAGGCAGATAAGATTAGCCCAATAATAAATAAATAGCAAGTGGAGTGGTGGAATAGTTTATTTCCCTTAGATCTGACCCAAGCCAGTCCTCAATGGACTCAAGAGTACTCTGGAAAGAGGGGGACACTAGGTTTAAAGGGAGCAAGCTATTTAATCAAATCTCTTGGAAAAACCAGGACATAAGCAGCCCTGCTTGCATACCTGTATGACTCAGTGTAATGAAAGGCATAGCAGGATTTGGTGTATGGATGACTCCAGAGCACACAGAGCTACTATGGCATCTCAGTGGCCCCAGCCACAGGCAACAGTGCACAGTGTAGACCCTTGGGGCGATGGCAATAGTGATGTCACTAGCAGTGACAGCTCAGTAGAGGCAGAGTACCTGGTGAGGTTGGTGGCATTAGCCAGTATAGCGGTGCCCAGTAGAGGTAGTAGTGTCCGGCAAACAAGGTGGAACTCAATTGGAGGGGGCGATGCTTAGTGAGAGGTGGCCCAATTGTGGATATCCCAAGCAGTGGATAACTCTAGAGGAGACATTGCTAGAGATTACAAAATTGGGGATGTGATAATTGAAAATCTAGGAACACATGAGAAACCTTTGAGGACGTTAGGAAAATAATGATTGAGTATAACTCTGAGGTGGAGGGCTGAGTTTAAAGAGTAAAGTTGAAAGTCAGAGAAGTAAAGCTACAGTGGCCTGAGGAAGGAGAGAGGAGAATTTAATACTTTTTTTAAAGCGTAATTGTGTAATGCTATTCTCAGCTTAACCAAAATCTACAGCAGTTTTTAAGGCAGCCCAGTTCATGATGATATTGGGTTGGCCAAAAATTTCGTTTGGGTTTTTCCAAAACAGTTTACAAAAACCCGAATGAACTTTTTGGACACCCCAATGTTTTTGCACCTGTGTGTGAGCAGATTTTCATTTTGTAGTTAAGCGTGTGTCTCCTTTTTTGTGTTCCTGAAGTCCTTCATCGCAATAGCAAGAAATCTTTTTTCTCTCTCTTCTTTTTTCATCCTCTGAGAAGTTTTAATCACCACTGAATGATTCCAAACGAACCTAGTCTGATGGTATTTGACTATGAACATAGATTGTTAATCCATCACTAAAATGCAAAACACGTCTGAGTCCCAGACCAAAAAGTTAGCTGTAGATACATATGTCCAGTGATTTGATTTAGAATTGGTAAATTCTAAATTGAAGGACATTAGGAGTTGAAATTCAATGCCTGCCATTTTCTTCTACATTCAATCTTTTGCGCCTATCTCCCTATCAGATGCCAAATTATCAAAAAGGCCTGATAGGATATTGCCATTCACTGATGTGATTGCATATTACCAGAAACAAATTCAACTACCTTTCAATATGATTTACACAGATCAAGCCCTCAGTGAAAAGGAGCATGTATTCAAAATCCTTCTTCTCCCTAGATGAAGTAGAGTAGAAAGTTGATGATTCTTGACAAACCTGAATTTAAGCCCTGGTTCTGATGCTTCCTAGCTGTGTGACCTTGAGCAAGTTACTTAACCTCTTTGTGTCTTCAAGTCCTCATCTGTCAAATGAGCAGGCTAATAATACCTCATTGGGTAATTTTGAGGAAGAGATGATGTTTGCATAATGTTTTGTCCAGTGCGTGACTGGAACAGGGTTTAATAAATTAATAATAATAACAAACAATAATAATAATAAAGATCATGGTGTTGGTGAAGGCCACTGATAAGGAAGCTGGATGTTGCTGGAGAGTGTCATGGAGCCTTCCGTAACAGAAATTATAACGCCTCTTCTTTTCACATACACTGCTAATAAACCCTGTGAGGGATGCAGGCGTTCAGGAAGAGGGATGAAACACATCCTGTTAGTTAAGCTCTGCAAACACAGCAGCTGCTCACATCAGTCCCCGGAGTCTCGTCTTTTTCTCAGACACAGCTCTCATTTAGTTTGGGGGACTCTGGGTTGGCTGTGCATTAGCAATGTGAACTATGTAGCCGCTCTCTTTCTGACCTCACGTTGGGATAGACACACAGCCCAGTGTATCAGATTGCTCAGTGTTTGGATCTCTTATCCAAGTGAGGTGCAGCTGGACTTCTTTATACTTCTGTGCATTTGATTAGCAGGATGTGTCTTGTTCACCAAGACCGAAGTTTATACTCGAGCCTTCTCACTGGTGAGGTCATTTTGCTGTTATTAGCCAAAAGCCACCCTCCTCTAAATCTGTCTGATGTTTTTCTGGCTGTAGTGTTAAGTTCCCAGAGCAAGATGTTTTAGACTAAGAAGTACTGTTTGTGTAATGAGGCAACCTTGTTCTGGAAATGTGCTCCTGTGGTTGTGTTTTCTTCTTGGTTTTGAACAAGGGCATTTGTATTTTTGTCAGTATTTCAGTTGTGGAAGAGCACTGGGTTTGCTATAGAAGTTTCGCATGGGCTGGCTGTACATGTGAGCATTGGCGGCCCTACAACTGAGGCTTCGTCTCCAGCAAATGGTAAAAGAGCCTGATTAGGACTGATTGGAGTCTCCATGGCATTAACTGGCTGGCAACTCAGAGACACAACGGATGATTTGAACAATGCCTGTTCTCTCTAGTCTAGAATTTCTCAAAATTTTCTTTTCATCGTCACTCTCTTAAGGGCCCTTTGAACATTTTTTTTTTCCCTGAGCGCTCCCCGCTCCCAGTGACATTGTGATACAATGGATATACTGTATATTCATTTATGTACTGTATCTATACCTGTGTTTTATCTATAAAAATAGTAGGATTTTTTGCCTCTCCCCAAAATCAGTTTTGCCCCCTTGACTAATGAGCCTCACCGACTGGCTTCAGCATATCTCATGCTTAAAAAGATACAGTTTACTGTGGTATAATCAGTTGACTTATAATTCATGGTTTGAGAAATGGAGTCATTTATGTTTTCCTGTTGAACTCCATGTTATATGTATGACAGCATTCATCACTCTAAAAACTTTCATAAAGGAATAAGGCAGAAACACTTTAAGAAAATATTACAGTTCTTTTCTGAGAAAATGTAGTTAAAATTTTCATAATTATGAGTTTTTTCCATTTTGTTAGCTCTTCTCAGGTTGTATGTTAATAGTTGAGATTCAGCAAAAACAGCAGGACAGATATCTCTAGCACATGCCCTTCCTCTTCATTCCTGTGATCACATTCCTGATGGAGTGGCCTGTCACCTCACAGCCAGCTCTTTCCTCCCTCTGGACTCACATTCATGAATGCAATTGCCCCCAAAGTCCAGGGAGGTCACAGGAATTAATAAGGAAGGTCAGAAGTAAGAAAGCAACACACCCAGGACAGTGACGATCGGCAGCTGACACTGGGCCTTGTGTCAGGAAGATAAGAAGGAGAACTTGGGACTTGGGAACTGCAAAGTATGTTCCACTTAAAGGGGGCAGGGACTTCCTAGGTGGCGCAGTGGTTAAGAATCCGCCTGCCAATGCAGGGGACACAGGTTCGATCCCTGCTCCGGGAAGATCCCACATGCCATGGAGCAACTAAGCCTGTGCGCCACAACTATTGGGACTACACTCTAGAGCCCGTGAACCACCACTATTGAGCCCAAGTGCCGCAACTACTGAAGCCCTCGAGCCTAGAGCCCGTGCTCTGCAACAAGAGAAGCCACACCACAATGAGGAGCCCCACACCACAACGAAGAGTAGCCCCTGCTTGCCGCAACTAGAGAAAGCCTGTGTGCAGCAATGAAGACCCAGTGCAGCCAATAAATAAATTAAATAAATCAATTAAATAAATAAATAAATAAATCTATAAAGGGGGCACCTGCTACTCCACTCTTGCATCCGTATTGCTGTGGGGAAATGACCATCCAGTGTCGCCAGATCTTTTTTTTTTTTTTTTTTTGGTGCTGAAACACGGGAATGAACCACAGATCAGTTTATTGTTTTAAAGAGAAGCCAGAAATCTGAAAGCTTATGTGATCATTAATATTGGCCAACACTCTTTAGGCTAAATAAAACAGGTCTATGAGCTGGATTGAGCCACTGAACACTAATTTTTGACCTCAGTTCCAGGTATTCAATATTTCTTCCCTCCCCAATCCAATCCACCTGAACCACATTAAAAAAAAAAATAATCCTCTCAAAGGATAACTCACATCGTGTCACTCTCCCACTTAGAAGCTTTCAATAGCTTCTCACTGCCTACCAAGTCACTTCTAAACACATGAGCCAGGCACGTAGAGCCGTCTGCCACAGTATGTCTTATCTTCCATTCACTTCACTGAACTCCAACATCGTCTCTTTTCCTGGCTCTATCATTTTCTGCCTCTATCCTTTCGCTTAGGTGGCTTCCTCTACCTGAAATCTTCACGCTTATACCCTACCAGTCTTTCACGGTCCAGATAGATCCTTCCTTTCCAAGAAGCCTTCTCTGCTACCTCTGATAGGAGGTTATTCTTTCTCTGAACTTCAATAGCACATTTTTTTGGAGAATTTTTAATTGTGGTAAAAGACACATAAGGTAAAATTTACCATCTTAACCACGTTCACGTGTTCAGTGATATTAAATACATTCATTATGTTGTGCGACTATTACCACCATCCGTCTCCATGCCTCTTCACCATGTAAAACTAAAACTTTGTACCCATTACAAAATAACCCCTCATTCCCTCTCCTCCCTCAGAGTCCTGGAAGTACCATTCTACTTTCTGTCTGTACAATTCTGACTACTCTAAGTACCTCATATGAGTGGCATTGCACAGTATTTGTGTTCTTTTTGTGACCAGCTTATTTAGCATCATGTCCTCAAGGTTCATCCATGGCTGAACATATGTCAGTATTTCCTTCCTTTTTAAGGCTGGATAGTATTCTGTTGTATGTAGATACCATATTTTGCTTATCTGTGCATCTATCAATGGACACTTGGGTTCTTCAATTCAATATATTTTTGTTATCGCTTATTTTTGCCGCCATGAACATGGGTATACAAATAACTCTTCGAGTTCCTGCTTTCAATTATTTTGGTAAAATACTCAGAAGTGGAATTGCTGGATGATATGGTAATTCTATTTTTATTTTTTTGAGGAATGGAATGGCCATACTATTTTCCACAGTAGCTATGCCATTTTACATTCCCAACAATAATGCCCAAGGATTCCAGTTTCCCCACATCCTTGCCAACACTTGTTATTTTCTTTTTTGATATCAGCCATCCTAATGGGTGTGACGTGAATAGCACACTATTTTTGATAAGGTGCTTAGAACACCTGATGCAGAGTAAGCGCTCTGTCCATATTTGTGCTGCACTAGAATGTGTTGGTTCAGAAGAAGCAGCACATTACTGTCCCCTACACTTCCCACCTCTGGCTTTGTCCTGTGTCAGAGGGGAATGGCATATTAATTTAATTTTTTCTTTGGAATTTATCGCTTTTCATCATGTAATATAGTTACATGTGTATAGGTCCCCTTCTCCTCTACTGGGTAGTATTTTAAGGCAGAGATTATTTTTTATGTAACCTTGATTCCCTGCAAGGCAAGTACTCAAAAACCATTTCCAAGACGAGCATTTTTGACTCTATTGATTGCCTCATCCACCAGACCATTCCTTCCCACACTCCCCCCAAATTCCATATCGACTGATGTGCTACTTGAGGCGGTTAAATTGAGAGAAGGCAGACATAATTAAGGAAGGGTAATGCACAAGGAATGATCAGGCCTCTCATGTCTTTGCATCAAACCCTCCACCAGCTTTAGCTCAAATGTTGAGCTTTTAAAACATTGATTATTAAAGATTTAATACAAAGTCTACTGACCGTTGTTTTAAGATGCTGTTAAACATCCTGCCAATTAAAAATAAAATTGGTCTGACATCCTGGAATGACTGAAGACGAAGTGCTTCCAAGGTTACCTAGAGGAATTTGACTTCTCACTTGCCTTACTGAGCTCCTGTAATATACTTGAAAGCCAGTAAACTTGAAAGTGGCCACAAGAGGGGAGTGTGAACCACGGTCATTTTTCACAAATGAATGGAACTGATGAATCATTTTCCAGCTGAACTCATGCTCCATTGTGAACAACAGTCAATTGAATAATCATACTCCTTCCAGATGATTGTCAAAGAATGAGTGTGGGTTTGCCCTTTATATATTCACAGAGAATATAACCTGCAACTCTCAGCTGTCCCATCATACCTTAATCCTGACTGGAAGAAATATTTAAGGGAGGAGGGCCTGAAGCACAGGCCATCCCTCTCCCTCAATTTCATTAATGTGATTTTACCTTTGCATTAAACCAGAACCCTGAGAAAACTGTACTCATGGATCACCTTGTTCTTCCTCCTTAAGAATCATTTATACTGAATGGGGGTTTGGCATGTTGTCATAGCCCCGTATTGAGGGATGCTTTAAAAGGCAGCTCTTTAAAATGAATTATCATATCAACATAGAAATAGTATCTACAAATTCACACAACGTTCTGTTAATGAGGACCTACGGTAGAAAATTTGCTGAAAACTCAGAACACAGGAAAAGTTGTGCTTTGCATGGAAAACTTGTTCGCTTTTACTCACTAACTTTGTAAATGTTCATATATATATATTTTTTATATGGACCATTTTTAAAGTCTTACCTGAATTTGTTACAACATTGCTTCATTTTATGTTTTGCTTTTTTGGCCCCGAGGCATCTGGGATCTTAGTTCCCCGACCAAGGATCGGACCCGCACCCCCTGCACTGGAGAGTGAGGTCTTAACCACTGACCGCCAGGGAAGTCCCTGTAAATGTTTTAATGTATCATGCTTTGACTGCTGGGAGGCTTCTTTTATTTGACAAATATTTATGAAGTGCCTGTTCTATGCCAGGTGCTGCTGGCTGTGTTGGGGAGCGTGAGTAGAGGATTTCTGTCCTCATGAAGCCTCCAGTTTAATGGAGGAGACAGATATTCATTAACTACTCAGGTGAATGTGTAAACTGCAAACTGAAAACTGCTATGAAGGAAAGGAAGCTTCATAGCGTGGGATGCACAACAAGAGGACTGGACTTAATTTGAAAAAGTACCCTTTGGACCCAAGGGTGAGTAGGAGTGATCCGAGCAGCAGGGGAGGGGCACTGGCGTTCCTGACCAGAGGGGACAGCACCGTGCATTCTGGCAACTGGAAGATGAATTCCAGGAGGGCTGAAGTGTAGGTACAGGTGGGGAAGGGATGGGGCAAGTCTTGAGAAGACACTGAGGTTTGGGCAGCCTTACCCAGGCTTTTGGCTCACCCGCTATCTCTTATCTATGTTATCCTTTCATAATAAACACATTTTTGTGGAACAAGATGTGGAATACATTAGAAGTTTCTATTCCAATACTTGCATTGCGTTACAAACTGCCTCCATCAGACAGTATGTGAGAAACGATTTCACACATGTATCACCCTCACCAAGGTTTGCTCACGTACGTGCGGTCTCACTCGCAGACACAGGCATACTGGGCCACTCTGGGTGAGCCCGTGGACTTGAGAACACAGATTGGCTTTGCTCTGATGGCATTTGGAAGCTCACGTTATTCTTCCTTTGAAGCACATCAGGGTCAAGAATTAGAGAGTTCTTCCTAGAAGATAGGTTGATATACAATTTAGAAATAATAGCCCTGTCTTCTGGTTCTGTAAAGTATTACCATCAGTATAGCCTCTTACAAACATACAGGAATAAACAGGCCAAGTGAATAAGAAGGCAGTATTTTGCAGTTGCTTTTTGATTATAAGCCTTCATTTTGCCAACCGTTGGTAGAAGATTCCTAGAGGAAACCTCTGTGGTTTGGTGTTCTTGTCTTCTTCTCTCGCCCCTTTTCTCAGTATTGAGTTGAAATAAGGCCTTAATGGGAGCAAAACAAAGCATGTATCAATGCTGCTTACCTTTCCTAGGTCAGGAAAGACCTATTTCTGAGCCCTTACTTATTGTAGTAAAACACGTTTCATTTAACAGATGGGGGAGCAAAGGAAGAAAGAGGAAAAGGGATTGGAGACACCAGTTGAGAGTGGTCACTCATTCTGTCTTAACCAGACTGAGTCCTTTCCAAGCTGCTAAACACACGAGATACATTGTTGCCATAGGACTTTGGCACTGGCTGCTCCCTTTGTCTGGAATGCCCTTCCTCTATGTGACCAGATATCTGACTTGTCCACGTCCTCTAATTTTTTTTTGTTGTTGTTCTTCTAGTTTTTGGTTGAATGTTACCTTCTCAACGAGGCTCACCTTGATCATCCTATTTAAAATTGATGGCTCCCTTGACCTCTTGATTCCTTTTACCATATTTCAGGGGTCGATAAACTATGACCCCCTGCTTTTGTCAATAAAGTTTTATTGGAACACAACCAGATTCATTTTTTAAAGCTTTCTACTATGGCTGATTTTGCGCTACAACAGCAGAGTCTCATGAGAGACAGTGTGGCCTGAAAAGTGCATGGTAAGTCTTCAGTGACTGTTGAATGAATGAATGAATGAATATAAAGTGTTCCACAAAGATTAGACAGTTACTTATAACCATGATTATTATTTTATTACATCTGCAACTTTTCAAAAGGGGAGGCTATCCATTATACCAGCATATATTCTCAACCTAACATGTAGAAACTTGTGACCGTCACAACTTTCTCACCTGCTGCAGGAAGCATACACCTATAGGTTTGTCTCTGAACCTTATATACCTGCTTACCTCTGCTAGAACACCTACATGATCCCAAGATAAACACCAGAGGAAAAGGCTTTTATATAAAAGTAAACATCTTTTGCAGCTCTAAGATGTTTGGCTTTTGTTGGGGAAGTACTATTTTCATGTTCAGACAGAGGAATGTCTATTTTTACACGACAGCCAGACAAGACTTAACCATTGAGCCAAATGGGTAGGTGCATTTTCAAACTATGTCTTTATTTCACTAAAAAGAAGAGGGGAAGGGATAAGCTCACCTCTTGACCAAGGAAATAAAAGATTCAGCCTTTCAGTTCCTTCAGCAATTGATAAATTTTTTTCCAAATGGGTTACATTTCTCTATGACATCAACAAACACCAATTTATATAAAATAGCTTGTTTTCTATGCAAAATATCCATATAGTCACTGCAAAGGCATTAATTGGATTCCATCTAACCAGAATTCTGAAATGTATTTTTATTTCTGCTGACTTTTTAATCAGTTGTAGTTTTCAAAATTACATACACATCATCAGCCTTCTTCTTGTGTTTGGTCGTTTTTTGAGGGTGAGCAAGAGCTCAGAATTATGTATGGCACAATAGGGTCACCCTGTGACAGCTGGGGGGGATTTTGCATGTAGCAAAGTCTGGAGACATTTTTGATTATCGTGACTGGGACGGTGTTACTGGCATCTGAGTGCTACTTAGCGTCAGCCAGGGATGCTGCCAAACATTCTATAATGCCCAGGATAGGATCCCCCTTCCCCCCAACATCCTAACAAAGAAGTTTGCTGTCCAAAATGTTCATAGTCAGCCATAAAAAGGAACGAAATTGAGTTATTTGTAGTGAGGTGGATGGACCTAGAGTCTGTCATACAGAGTGAAGTAATCCAGAAAGGGAAAAAGAAATACCATGTGCTAACACATATATATGGAATCTAAACAAACAAAAGAACAGTACTGATGAACCTAGGCCGCAGGACAAAAATTAAGACAGACATTGAGAATGGTCTTGAGGACACAGGGTGGGAAAGAGGAAGCTGGAATGAAGTGAGAGAGTACTGTTGGCATATACAAACTACCAAAAGTAAAATAGATGGCTAGTGGGAAGCTGCTGCATAGCACAGGGAGATCATCTCGATGCTGGGTGACGACCTAGAGGGGTGGGACAGGAAGGGTGGGAGGGAGGCTCAAGAGGGAGGGGATGTGGGGATATATATATAAATACAGCTGATTCACTGTTGTACCGCAGAGACTAACACAACATTGTAAAGCTCCAGTAAAGATGTGGGGAAAAAATGTTAGTAGTAGTGAGGTTGAGAAACCCTTACCTATAATATAGTTAGCATTTTCCTCTTTCTTTTCTAAGTCATTTGCTTCCTTGTTGCCTTGATGATGTCATCATATGCAACCTCGTTAATAACAGGTGCCCACTTCCTCCTTCACTGGGAGGAAATAATGACCATAAGGCACTGTAAACCATTCGAGCACTAAAAATCCCCAAAGACTAGAATTATTACTATTTATTAAGAGAGAATTACATGTCTCCAGATTTTGTGGCTGTATTGCTTCAGGCCTGCTTTTTTAAAGTTTAAATAATTTAGGGACACTTAAAACCTCTATGTCAGCTGTCCCTTTGCGGGGTCACAGAGAGAAGGTCACAGGACACAGTGCAGAAATCCATATAAAAAATTCACAGCTGGCATTTGCTCTTCCCGGTCTCTCCGTGGCTGTTCTGTTCCAGAGTGTTTCCTCCCTCTCTATCCTTGTCCCTGGCTTCCCTGGCTACTTTCTCTTCCCAAAGGATAGCTTTGCTCCAGCCTCTCATCCCTTCTCCCTTAATTCTCTGGTTATTTCATCAACTATCTTTTGTTACTCAAACATTCCTTTGGAGTCTCACCCTTCATCCAAGAAGCTTGTTGGCACTTTTTTTCTGAAAAAATACAGTGTCCTTACAAGACAAATTTAGGTGGATAAACTGTTCTTTGTCTTAACATAAAAATTTCCCCTTGAATGTTTATTAATTTTATCCCATCTAGTCCTTCTTATTTAAGTAATGGATACATAGCACTTAGTATAAAAAATGAAAACCAGAGAAAAGAATCACTTCACCTAAATGTTAACCTGGGGCTGAAAAGAGAACTTTGTGGCTTTAAACTAGGTTCCTAATGTCTAAGACACCTAACTCGTCAAATTGCTGTTTGAAGAAACTGTTTTTGTTTGTTTTTTAATTTTATAGAGGTCTTTCATTCACGGGGACATAGGGCAGGCACGGTGATGTAATAGTGGCTGCTACCCAAATGTAGAACCCAATTGGTAAGCTTGAATGGTTGGAACATTCTAGCGTCAACATACAGAACATCTTCTCACAGAGTTATGCAAACTAAAAGAATATGTCTTAAGACAGGCGTATGTGCATTTCTACTTAAGTTGCCAAAAGATTTTTAAGGAGAGGTTAGTGATTAGGATCTAGCACAAGACTCTTCCGCTCAGCAAGCTGGAAACACTTTAGATGTAGAAGACTGAGTTGGGGAGGTCACTGGCCCTCCTTTATGTTCTTTCTTAGGTTTTTATATGTTTTCTTGAAAAAGGAGAAATATTCTGTCCAGATCAATTAAATTCAAGAGAAAATATAATTTACTTTCCATTGGCACCCATTTCATACTCAAAGTCCTGGCACTGGCCTGCAAAGTCCGGAGGCTGTGACAGTCCTGGTCTCACTGACCTCGTCTCCCGCCTCTCTCCCCCCACTCTGCTCCAGAATGCTGGGCTCCTCGCTGCTCCTCAAACCCTTCAGACACACACTGGCCTGGGGCCTTTGTACTTGCTCTTTCTTATGCCCGGAATGTTCTTTTCTGGTTTATCCACTTGGCTCATTCACTCACAACCACAAATCCTTGCTGCAACTTCGCCTCCGCGAGACCTCTTCTGACCGCACTTTTTAATATTGCAAACCACACCTCTGCTTTCGCCCCTTGGCTCTCTCAATACTTCTCTCCTTCTCCCCTGCTCAACTTCTGTCCATTTTTACACAATAGTGATGATCTTCTAACAAATTAATTTACTCATTCATGATGCAACATGTTTATTTTCTGTCTGCCTCTGCTGAAATATAAACGTCCCAAGGGCAGAGATTTTTGTCTGTTTTGTTCACTAATGTATCTTAAGAGTCTAGAACAGTGCCCAGCTCACAGTAGCCATTCCTTACATATTTGATGAATAAAAGAACGAGTTGGTTAAACATAGTCAGGGACGGAGTTGTAGTTAGGGCTGGGGCCTTCATGATGAACTTGTGATTGTCAAGAGGGCAGATTGAAGACACCACAAAACAAGGACAGAAGGAAGACCGAGATGGGGGAGAGCAGTGATATGTATTGCACTTCATAAATTTTCTAGGGTTGACCTTGCTGATGAGTATCTTAGATACAGGAAGATGCTTGGGTATAGATGCTGATAGGCAACTGTTTCCAGTGGATTTTAGGAATGTGTGTGTGACAAGCAGAGGAGAGAAAAGGGAAGACATTGCAATGGTGTGGCTGAGATACTTCCCGTCACTCACTCGATCTCCTATACCTTCTACCTCTTTACACTTAACCTTCCTGCTCATACCTGCAGTATGCCACCTGGTTTTATTTTTATCGTCAGAGATGACAAACTCAAGATATCTCTGGATATAACCTTAAATACCTCTCAGGGCGACAGTGAGACAAAACAACTTCATCTTTACCAGACACAAGACAAAGATGACTCATCAGACAAAACAAATCTAGTGTTACAAACCCACCTGTTCACCCTTGGAAGCTGTTTGAACTTGATATCCCAGTGTGCTCTGGCTGAAGTAGAAGGCAGAATGGAAAACTTATTAGAAGACAATAAGATCATATCCGTTTATGTGTCCTCCCCAGGTTGGGGGTACTGCTAGGGAGCAGCTGTGAGACTGAGCTCTGGATTAATTTGGATGATAGGAATCAGACTGCCTGCGTTTAAATCTTGGCTTCATTATTTAAGAGCTGTGTGACTTAAGGAAAGTTATTAATCTTTTTTCCCATCTGTGAATAGTACCAAGAGATTATGTGAGGGTAAAATGAGCTAATAAACATGTAAAGTATCTAGCACGGTGCCTTAATAAAGGGTATCTCTCGGGCACATATAATATAGGCAACCAGTCTTCCTATATTAAAATTCTGGCTTTATTACTTACTTGCTGTGCAACTTGGGACAAGATGCTTCACCTTACTTTGTTTCAGCTGCATTTTCAAGAGGCAAATTACTTACTGCAAAGGACTGTTATGAGGATCCAATAAAATGGTATAGGCAAATAACTTAGGAAAGACCTGACATATAACAAGTATGTAGTAAAAGCCATCTTCTATTACTCTTATTTAACACTACAATTAGTTTTACTATTACTGCAACCACTGCTTCTACTGCTACTACTCTATTACTAGGCAATGTGAGAAGCTTGGGAAAAAAACCCATAAACTTTACTCTTAAACATACTTCTGTTCACAGTTTTTAAAAACACTTTCCTATCTGAATTCCTTTGCTTATCACTGAAGTGTAATCACTTATCAATAGAAATAAGTGAATGTTATCAAGATATTAGAGGAAGAGGATGCACTTCAGATTCTTGACTGTAGAAGCAGAATTGAAATCCCTTGGGTTGTAATTTGAGGAGCATCTTTTTTTTTTTTTTTTCATCATTTCTTTTTTTTATTTTTTTATTTTTTGGGGGGTACACCAGGTTCAATCATCTGTTTTTATACACATATCCCTGTATTCCCTCCCTTCCTTGACTCTCCCCCCTCGAGTCCCCCCCACCCTCCCTGCCCCAGTCCTCTAAGGCATCCTCCATCCTCGAGTTGGACTCCCTTTGTTATACAACAACTTCCCACTGACTATTTTACAGTTGGTAGTATATATATGTCTGTGCTACTCTCTCTGAGGAGCATCTTTGAGGGCACAATTTCCTATTTTCCAGTTCATTTCATTTGTACTTGGACTTGGTGACATACTGAAAATAGTGAAAGTGATGGGGAGCTGGTTATAACTGAGGAATAATTAGTCATTGCAGGAGAGATCATGAGTTGTCTACCAATGTCTATTCTGTTCCACTTTCTTTAACATTAAAACTCTTGGATCATAGCTAGGCACTCTGTTTTTCAGCAGGAAACTCTATTTCCCAGTTTCACTTATAGCTAGCTGTGCCCTTATGACGAAGTTCTTGACAATAGAATGGCAATGGAAGTGATGTGTGCCAGTTCCAGGTCACACCCATAAAAAAATGGGTAATGCACACTTCTTTTCCTTTCTTTCTTCTTACTAACTGGGATGTAGTCATGACAGAAGGTGCTGGACCAGCCATTTTAGACCCAGAGATGGAAGGTTCACAATGAGAATGGCAGAGATGCCCTAACAACCTTGGAACATCGATCTCTGGACTTCTACATATGAAGCAGCAATAAACTTCTATCTTGTATTAGCTACTAGGGATCTCTTAGCCTGTAACAAATGCAGCCAAATTAGCTCAATAAAAATGGCATTCTACTCAACCACAATCATAAAGGGAGACAATTTAAATCAGTTTGAATGAAATGAAGACATTTTTAGAAAGGAAATACATCAGCCTTTTAGGTAGATCAATTTAAATTTAAGAGGTCACATTATATTTTGAACTTTAAAACATTTTTCAAGTATTTTTCTCATATTTTGTGTCATGACGAAGGCCTAGCCTAGTGATCAGAAGTAACTTACAGTTATATTTGGAATATTATCAATTACTTGAGCTCTTTTGGGTTTTTGTGGTTAGATACTATTTTGTATGGTTAGAATTCGAACAAGTACCAATATGATTATCCACATAACCTATAGTTAGGGTTTTAACATCATCAGTCCATAGAGAGAGTGATGTAGACACCAAAGTATAATAGACACTAAAATTTAGGATAAAAGATAACTATATTAAAATGCCAACAAAAGGTCAATACAGTCATATCAGGAAATGACAAACTCAAGATTTGGATTGAATTATTTACTGTGAGCATGTACTGCTGTTATATATAAAACAATCTTTAAAAAATTACATGCTAAGGTGGCGAATGATTTTTTACAAGTTTAGACATCTTACAGTTTAGAGGTAATTCACTGCTCCATGAGAGTGAGTCCAAGCATCCTTAGGAAGTCAGCATTTTGAAATATAATAAATGAAAATTAGTCAGTACACTTGGGAATTAGCATGTTAATGGAAGTTGAAAGAAACAGGTACCTGTTACAATGTTAAATCCAAAAGAAGATAAGTGACCTTGTTGTAGAAAAGGGATTAAAAGTGGGCCTTTTTCTTTAGGTTGTCATGGCCAAAGGATGATTTCATCTTATAGACTGTGATTGCAATTCACTAGTCAATATCTAAGGTGAAGGGAGCCTTCTATCAGGGTAGTATAGCTTTATAAAAATGCTTGTAAGAACATCCATGTCCTATGTTTTCTTTCTTGCTCTGAGTTTTGGGCTCTTATGTAGCCCCACCATGCCAGAGGAAATGGGCAAAGTTTGCCTGATTTTGTTATTCCTGACATTTTAGCCTGCGGTTAAGTCTCTTAGGAGTTTGTTTGGCGTGGCTCAATGCCTGTTTAGGTCAATGAAAAATATAAAAGTTTCTAAATCTTTAGAGCTGGGACCAGATCGTTAACCTCAGTAAAAGTCATCCATTGAGATTCAGTCTAAAATAGCTATCCTTGGTTTCATATCATTGCATGTATTTTTATGCTAATTTTACGTTTGGGGAGCACTATTCTTGATTATTTAAACAGTTCTCAATTTTAAATTGGATGTACAAAGAAAGGAAAGGCTATATTGATCTTAAAAATACATGCTTACTACACACCAATTAACCTGGTGGAAAATACTGATAATATTAAATGCTGACAAGAGCATAGAAAAACTGGATCTCTTACATATTGCTGGTAGAAATGCAAAAGCGGGCAATTACTCTGTAAAAAAGTTTTGCAGTTTCTTAGAAAATTAAATATAAACTCACCATACAGCCTAGCAATTGCACTCTTGGGCATTTATCCTAGAGAAGTGAAAACTTATGTTCACACAAAAACCTGTACACAAATTTTTTAGCAACTTTAATCATAATAGTCCTGATTGGAAACACCCAAATGTCCTTCAAAAGGTAAATGGATAAAGAAACTGAGGTAAATCTAGCCAATGGAATACTATCCTGAAATACAAGGGAATGAATTGTTGATATGCACATCAACCTGGACAAGTCTCAAGGCATTATGCTAAGTGAAAAAAGTCAGTGTCAAAAGGTTGCATACTATATGATTCCACGAATATCACATTCTTGAAACAGCAAAATGATAGGGATCAGATGGGTAGAAAACAGATCAATGGTTGCTAGGGGTTCAGGAGGGATGGGGATGGAGGGAGGTTGTGACTACAAAGGGGTATCTCAGGGGAGTTTTGTGGTGATGGAATCTACACATGTGAACAAATTCTATGGAACCATACAAAACAGGGGTGTCTGTGATAACTAGCAAAATTTGAGTAAAGTCTATAGTCTGGTTAATAGTATTCCTGGTTTTGATAATGCACTATGGTTATGTAAGACGTTACTTTTGGGGGAAGCTGGGTGAAGCGTTCACAGGACCTCTGTACTATTTTAGCAACTTCTTGTGAGTCTGTAATTATTTCAAAATAAAAATTTTTAAAATAATGATTACATTAACCCAACTATGACAACTTATTTTTTATTTACTTGTTTTACTTTATGGTGAGTAATGCAAGGAGGGGAGAACATGCTTTAATCAGAACAGTTCTGCTTTTATCTGTTTCGCTCTCTGGGAAGATTTCTTATGAATGGAGAATTTCTGGGATGAAGTTTGAAAACCACTTCTAGAAGGTTACAGAAATTTCTTGAGACAATAAAAATCAAATCATGCACAATAATTTCATTTTTTTTAAAGCTCTTTATTGGAATATAATTGCTTTACACTCTTGTACCAGCTTATGAGGTACACCAAAGTGAATCAGCTGTATTTATACACATAGCCCCATATCCCCTCCCTCCCGCGACCCCCCCTCACCCTCCCTGTCCCGGCCCTCCAAGGAGTTGATCTCCCTTTGCTATACAGCAACTTCCCACTAGCTATCTATTTTACAGATGGTAGCATATATATGTCTATGCTATTCTCTCACTTCGTCCCAGCTTGCCCTTAATAATTCAGTTTTTAATCAAGAAGAGTAGGTTGCTTTATTTTTAAATTTTTTTTCTTTTCTGGCCACCCCAACCAGAGCTCGAACCTGTGCCCCTTGCAGCAGAAGTGCAGAGTCCTAACCACTGGACCAGCAGGGAATTCCCAGTAGCTATTCTTTGGGAGGCAATTTGAATCATTATTTATGGTAACAAAGGATTACAGCTTCCAAGGAAGTGATTACAAATAGCCTAGTATTTAAACATGGTATCAGAATTGGTTTGTTATGAAATTACAGATGCTGATGTTAACCATAGCTAATATACTGCTTGTTGCACCGCAGGGAAATAAAATTGTCGGTGGATTCTTCCTCGAAGTCATTTAAAACTAGCTGTTGGTTGGTAGAGCAGTGATTTTTCATTCTGAGATCCAGTTAGGCAAGACAAGGCAGCTGCAAAACGACTTAGCTTAACCCAACACAGGATTTGTTGCCAATATAAACTGCATCTCTAAACATTCCAGAAATCTTTGTTCACTTCCATGAAATTTTGCCCCCACTCACATTTTGGACAGCAGAGCAGTTTGAGGTGGTCGTTAACCACCTCATGTGGAAATGTTTCTTGCAGCATCTGTGGAGGCAACGCTTTCCTGGTAGGACCTGACCAGGTGCGGTTTGGACCCTTCACCCTCCATGCCCAACATATCTACCCAGATCCCAATACGTCTTTTCTTCCGGTGACTGATGCCTGATTACTGCTGTGGTACTTAGACAGGGCCTCTGAGTAATTATAGAGTTGGCCTGTGGTTGTCTTCCAGGAAATGGCAAGTACCACTTGCTCCAGTGTGTCCTGGCAGACTTCACTTGGGGACAACAGGAAACAAATGCCATGTAAGGGCAACCAGCAGCAGCAGCTGCTTCTCTGTGGACAGCCAGAAGGTAGACGAGTGTGTCTCTTTCACCATCTCTACTTCCCCTTCCTAAATTGATTGGAGGTTTATTAGTAAGAGAAGTGTGTGCATATACAGGGATCTTCAAAAGCCCCTACATGAACTTTCACTCCAGGATTTGGATAGTTGTTTTTGACCTTCCTCTACTTACAGTGACTCTGAGAGTTGTTTTTGCAGCTAACTTTTTCAGCACTATTGTCTTAGGGCCAAGTCTCCTGGAAAGGTCTTCAAAGAGTTTCTCAGTTTTCATTATTTGCTTGAGAGAACAGTAGCTTTAGTAACTTGTGGCCCAAAATGGCTTTCAAATATATAACTCAATTCCCAGAGTTAAACTTATCAGCTGAAGAAATTCAATTCTTCTCTGAGCTATTAAATTTAGAAATGTAACGTGAAATTGGAGCAGGAGGAGAGGAAACATGTTGCTTGATGAGGGAGGAGCTACTCAGACAGGCTCTTCTCAGGTGTCCTCACCGTCTACTGCTCTTGGCTAATTGTTCTACTTTCCTACCACAAGAGGAATTTAATAGGGTGTTATAATGTGAAGGGAGGCCATAGCAGGAAAAGCTTTGAAATGCCCTGGAGTATTATGTGGCTTTTAAAACTAATAAATTAGCGCTAGTCCAAATGATTTCCAGCAATTTTCACAATTTCTCATTGAGTGAGGTAAACGAGCTGCTGTGTGGAGACAGCGTTCGTCTCTCTTGCTTGCAGGTTGTGTTTGGCAGGGGCAATAGCTAAGCCACCCCAGTGAACGGGACGATATGTTGGACACATGCATAGCCTCTCTCCCTGACACAAAACTACTTCACTCACTTGCCCATTGTGCTGGTGGGTGGTGACGGCAGAGCACGACTAACGGCACAGCTGGTCAGGGACTGGCTCAGTCATTTTTGTCTTCCTGGTTGTTTGGAGCCCTTTCCACGTTGGTGCTCTTGGGTGATGTTGTGAGTTACGAAGCTCTTCATCCTTCATGGTGGTTCTCTCCTGTCCAGTGATACGCCTGTTTCCTGGACTTTCTTTTTCCTGGTAGTCTAGTCTTTCTTCTTCTGGGCCCTACAGTGGGTTTCACAGTTTCCCTTGAAAATTCGTGTCTGCCTAGAACCTCAGAATGTGCCCTCATTTGGAAATGGTCTCTTTGTAGATGTAACTAGTTAAAAATCTTGAGATGATATCAAGGTGGGCCCTAAGTCCAATGACTGGTGCTCTTATAAGGTGAGGACATTGAGAGGTACAAAGAGAAGAAGGCCATGTGCTGATAAAGGCAGGGATTGAAGTGATAAGGCCAAAGAATGCTAAGCATTACCAGCAATCACCAGAAGCTGGAGAAAGGCTTGGTATGGTTTCTGCTTCAGAGCCTCCAAAAGAACCAACCCTGCCGATACCTTGATTTCAGACTTCTGGCCACCTTGAACTATGGAGGAATGTTTTTAAAAAGTCATCCAATTTGTATGGCAGCTCTAGGAAATTAGCATAGTCCCTAACCAGCAGACCAAACATTTGCCACTAAACATGAGTCTATGTACATTCTAACCTCGGGCCACTTCTTTTTTCACACAGAGTGGATGATCAGGTACACGGCCTGAAGCGCTACCTACCTGAGGGGATTTCCCTTATCATTATCTTTCAAGGCTACCCCTTGAACACTTATGATAGCAGATTTCTCTCATAAAATAAATTTGATATATTAAACTAAAAACTTTTGTATGTTGAAAGATATATTTAAGAAAGTGAAAAAAATAAATGGAGACAAAATACTTGCCACACCTTGGCAAAGAATTGATAGTAAGAATATGTAAGGGACATTTACAGCCTAATAAGACCACATGAGATACAATTTTAAACCCAATCCATTAGTAAATTGAAGACATCTAATATCATCAAATATTGGAGACAAATATTGGATACTTTGCTGGTGGGAGTATAAATTGGTTCAACTATTTTGGAAAATAATTTGGCACTATCTTTTAAAGTTGGAGATTCATATACTCTATGATAAAGCATTTTACTCTTGGATATATATTCAAAGAAATTCTTGCACATACATTAGGAGACATGCACAAGAGTGTTCATACAAACATTCCTGTTTGAAATAGCAAAAACTTAGGGAAAATCCACACACCCAATGATAGGAGAACTGATAAATGGTGGTATAGTCAGACAATGAAATATTTTACTGCAAAGAAAAGTAAAGGTAAATGTATCCTAGAAATAGAATTTGAGTAAAAAGTTAGCCCCCCAAGTTTTGATATAACCGTAATAACCCCCTCTTTTTTTAAAAAAAGTTACAAATGACTAAAACTACCCAATGTACTTTGAAGAAATATTTATATTGTGTTAAAACTATCATTCTAAAAGGCTAAGGGAATAATAGTAGAAGTTGCCAGATAATGACTGAGAGAGGCAGGGTTCAGAAGAGGGGGGGAGAACTTAGGTATGTGTTAGAAATGATGAATGTTCTCATTTTCATGCTGGGTGGTACCTAAACAGGTATTTATTGTTTAACAAACAAATATCTAAGCAAATAAAAAATAAATAAAGGCCATGCCTGGACCAAGGTTACACTGTGTCATGGACCAAGGATTATGATTAATCAAGTTTTAGGTACCTATTGTTGGAAACACAGCAATTGGACTTTTGATTGTACAGAAATGTTGCTGGTTGGATCAGTATTGGGAGCAAGAAGAGCCCTGGACCTGGGACAGGAGCAGAGACAGGATGGGATCTGAAAGAGAAGGGGAAAGAAGCTCCCAGAAAGTCACAACCATGGCCTGATGAGGAAAGCTTGTGAGAAATCTCCTGTAGAGGATGGTCCAGGAGCTTGCAAAACAGAGATGTTAGGGGTTCATTTTAAATTGTTTCCTGTTCTGAGCTCTGGTGTAAGTAACCTCCATTATCTAAAGTTCACAATAAAAGTCTGCTACATAGATTAAATAAATAATAATAAAAGTCTTTATTCAATCACTCATTTCTTACGCACACATTTATTGAGTTCCTACTGCATGGGGGTACAGCATTAGGGATATAGCAGCAAACCAAACAGGTCAAGTCTCTGTCCTTATGAAGTCACTATATAATTTTTCAGCTGATGATAAATGCTAGGGCAAAAATGAAGTAAAGGAGAGGGGGAGCTGGAAGTGGGGTGATTCGTATCAGTAGTGTTTGGGGTGAATGAAGAGAAAGCAAGTGCAGGATGGCTACAGTGGCGTGAGAACACAGGAAGGGAGACATTGAGTGCGGATTCAGAATTTGGCAGAAGCAGGAATTTGTGGTGACAGGCATCTGGGAGAACACAAGTTCCCTTTACAACAAATCATAGGAATGCTGGAGAAGGCTCTGTGTTTCCCATTATACACAGAGTGTGGTTTGCATTGCTTAGTTTGTAAATTAAGGGAAAAGTTAATTCCAAAAGTTGGAGAATTTGAGGTCACTGCCATTATACTTCCAGCATTTTAACTGTTAAGTTGTTTACCTTCTTTTGTATGAGTGGTTCTTAACCTATAGGAAGAGTAGAGAGGAGCATGGATATTTGTACTTTGAAAAGTTTTCCAAGTAGTTTTGCCTCCTGACATCCCGCTCCCCCAATCCCACCTACCTCCATTGGTCAACATTTCTTATATACAGCAGTGATTCCTAATTTGGTTAATCTAGGGTATCTCAAATAATCTCAGGTTAGAAAATTTTAACAAAGTAATAAGTGCAATTATTGATAATATATTTTTTTGCTTAGGTATCTGCTCTCTGTCAGATTTTTTTTAAGCTCTTTATTGGAGTATAATTGCTGTACACTGTTGTGCCAGTTTCTGCAATATATTTAATTAAAAAAAACCTAGCAGAGCATTTGTTTAAAAATAGTAGTGTTCTTAAATGGAATGCCAGGATCCTCAGTGCCTCAGCTAGAGAATAGTTATGTCATTTTTTTTGATCCTCTTGAATAATGGCCCCCTTTTTCCTGGCATTGCTTACTTCAAATGTATTAGAACTGAAACTGGACAAAACAGATGAATGTTGAATTAGCATAAAAGTCTCTTTTTTGATTTTTCTATGTGCGTGTTTAAAGTTAACTTATTGAATGCTTACTACATGCCAGGAACTAGTTTAAGTTCTCTGTATGTGTCATTTCATTGAATTCACAATAACCCCATGAGTTGTACTCCTTAGTACCCCGACTTACAAATGGGAAACCAAGGCACAGGTTTATGCAGCCAATAAGTACAGTGCTGGATTGTCACCAAGGCAGTCTGACTCCTGAGCCTGTGGTTTTAATTCATTTATAGTACTATCTTCAGTAAATACCAATGCAGTTAATAGAATCATGTTCTATCATCACCCAACAGTAATGAAACTAGAACACAGAAAATACGCTTTCTCACAGAGAAGTGTAGAAGTTCTTATTGACCCATCATTTTAAAGTTTCTTGTTAAAATGCTTCAAAAAATTTGCTACCTTGAATTTTCAAGGCCTTCCAAGTTCATGATTATCAGCTCATGAATGCTGGAAGAAAAGATGATTCATTGCTGCCCAAAGGAAAGGGCAGCAGGTTCTCAGTGAAAACAGTCCAGGGTGAGTGGATGACTAATTCTAAATGCCACAGAGAATACATCCTTTTTATTTTTAGGGGCTCCAGGAAACAAAGACATCCAGGTATAAGCACATCACAAACATCAGTGGGCTTTGCCAGACAGCATAACTTAAGCATTTTATTTTGAGTAGAAAGAACTCTGTCTTTGTGCCCTACAAATGTCACACTGTTTGCTTTCATACCATGTTCTTTCGTCTGCGGTTATTACTTCCTTCTCAAGTACACAGATAGAAACTTTTGCTTGCATGGAAGGAGACATTT
Source organism: Hippopotamus amphibius kiboko (assembly GCF_030028045.1). Taxonomy (NCBI): domain Eukaryota; kingdom Metazoa; phylum Chordata; class Mammalia; order Artiodactyla; family Hippopotamidae; genus Hippopotamus; species Hippopotamus amphibius. The sequence continues at coordinate 57,549,515 of NC_080188.1, forward strand.
CCAAACTTCTATTTCCTTTTCCTACCACTTTCCATAGTAAAACAATAATTTTTTTTTAATCTCAAGTTTCCTTTCCTCTTTCTACAGCTATTTCAGTGTTTCCAGGATTTGAGAACACACACACACACACGCACACACACACACACACACACACCACAATCACCATCTCTTGGAAAAAAAGGTTTTGGGAGCTCATAATTTCTCTATTCTGAATTTTTTCCCTCAAATCCTGTAATAAAGTTATCCTTATGATGTAAGCAAGATAGACTGTTTACAATTAAACACATAGATGCTGTGAAACTTCTAATGACCACAGCATTAAGAATTGTGTCCCATGGGTAGATATTGTAGTTACTGAAACAAAACTAAAGTGACAGAAATCACTAAACTTGTGGTGTGGGCTAACTTATTCCATCCTATTAAAACAATGCTGATTGGGACCAGGGGTTGCCAAGGGGGAGGAAGAGTGGGGGAGGGATGGAGTGGGAGTTTGGGATGAGCAGATGTGAACTATTATACGTAGAATGGATAAACAAGGTCCTACTGTATAGCACAGGGAACTATATTCAATATCCTGTGATAAACCATAATGAAAAGAATATAAAAAAAGTACACATGTATCACTGAATCTTCTCTGTACAGCAGAAATTAACACAACATCGTAAATCAACTTTACTTCAATAAAACAAACAACACAGTAAAATGTTGAAAAATAAGCCATTTTCCATATGTTGAGAACATTCTGAATAAACACTCTAAATTAATCCAACCCATCATGCTGAAATAAAGCTGTTAGAAAATGTTGAGAAAAAAGAAAATGAAACGATGCGGTTTGGGATTCACTAAATTGACTTCACAACCCATGATCAGTGACGGCCAACCCTTTGTAAAGCCAGTGCCCGAAGTGTGGCATCCCTGGCGCCACAGGACAGTGGCTCTCATCCTGGGCTGAACTACCTCTGGAACTTTTCAAAAGTACAAATTGCCAGGGTCTCACATAGGACCAAGTAAATTAGAACACCCAGGGAATTATGAGGAAAGTTTCTGAAGCTTTTCTCTTGACAGGTTTAGGAGGCAGCTGCATTAGGAGATTGACAGGAACAGGTTCATTTGTTACTGAGAAGTGAGATAAGTGAAGTAAGGGGTGGATCCAGATTTTGTGGAGCCTGAAGCTTGTACAGTTTTAGAGTTCTTTTTGAGAAAAATAATACAAAATTGGGTAAGAAAATATTTTTTTTGTAGAATAAAAAAATTAAGCATAACAAATCCCACAAACATGAAAAAACCCATAAAAATGTTTTTATTAACTGCCTTGTGTGGCTCTTTAATATTTTCTATTTTAGGTTTATTACATTCATACTCTTTGATGTATGTTTAGAGAGAATAGAATGACTATTTGGTCTTTGCTTTAGCATTGTTGTGTGACATTTATTTTTTCATTGATGAAGGTTGAAAAAAATTTCTTCTAGCTCACAACTTGTTATTGGAAATGTCATATGAAAATTTTAGATTGCTGTCTATATAGTTTTCCAAGGCTGCCATAACAAAACATCACAGACCGGGTGGCTTAAACAACAGAAATTTATTTTCTCACAGTTCTGGAGGCTGGAAGTCCAAGATCAAGGTGTTCTCCTGAAGTATCTCTCCTTGGCTTACAGATGGCTGCCTTCTTGTTGTGTCCTCACAAGGTGGCTTCTCAGTCTTTGATGTCTGTGTCCTAATCTCCTCATTTTATTAGGACACCAGTCAAATTGGGTTAGGACTCACCCCAATGACCCCATTTTAACTTAATTATCTATTTAAAGGCCCTATCTCCAAATACAGTCATATTTTGCAGGTCTGGAGGTTAGGATTTCTACATATGAATTATGTGAATTTTGATGGGACACAATTCAACCTATAACACTGTCAAACCTGGAAAACACCTCTCGTATTTCTTTCATTTATGAACACAAAGATTCCAGTTCATGAAAAATTTCTAGTTTGGTGTCTATGTCCTCATTATATTGATTTGTTGCTATATCTTTGTAGATGTCAAATAAGCAAAAAGAAAATCAAAACCATTTTCCAATAATTCACCTTTCCTTATTGTTTAGATTTTCAAGCAATCTAAAATCCTACTAGTTACTTTCGTTTGAAATTTGTCAGTTTCTCTTAATTATTGCTTTTAGTATAATCTGAGAAAGATTTTGCAGTTCCCTTCTCAATGTTACATTAATTTCAATTTATTTCATTCTCATCTTTACTGCTTTTATAAAGCAGGAAATTTTAACTTTTTTAGTTATTTATTTTAAATTTAGCTACTTATTTTAACTTTTCTTATTTATTAGATGCATTTAAATGATAGAAGCTATTCTTTATATAAAAATGAAATTAGGAGCTTGTAATTTCTCACTTAAAAAACTAAATTAAACTTCTTGCCAAATTGCAGTTGAACATTGGTATCCCATTTTCATAAAAAAAGAAAAAATAATGCATGATGTTTTTATAATCCTGTATACTGCATCATTGAGTATATAATCTTGACAGGAGAGAACTTCTGCTTTGGCAATATGTGGATGAGAACTGAATCCTCCACTGCCATTTTGCATATCTGATGTTGGAAGCATTTTTGCAGACTAACTTCTGTCTCCATAAATTGCAAACCTGGTTTCCTGTTGACAACCCACATGCTTCTGGTGCCAGTTGCAACATGAGAGTTTCATTTCTTGAACTGGCTGTATCCTTGCAATCTCACCATGCTAGGTGAGTTGGTACAGTGGATGGTAGGGGTATTCCAGGAAGCCATTTTTACACTGAGCGAGCTAGGAGTAACTTCACTATACACGGAAATAACTGTGAACCACGTAAAAATATCCCATTCAACTCAAACTGAAGCTATCCCCATTTCACCTTTCACTTTAACTAGACTCCAAAAGTGCCTGTGGCCACACCAGTGAACATAAGGGGAGGTCAGAGAGGAAAGAGACAGAGGTCTTCACTAATTGTTGTTAAAATATCTTACTTTTGTAGATTTCACAAAATCATATGATGTGAATATATTTCTGGGGCCCCTTCCAAGGTTCTGGAAGGGGTTGAACAAGTTAGGGCACTGAATCTTCAGCTCTGTTGTATTCATGGAACTGACCCTGGTTGAAGCATCTAGGAGCTCTACTGTCCCTATACCATAAATGTCATTGAAGATTTCCATCTAGTAGAGTAGTTCCCCAGTGCTTATCTTCAAGTTAATGCCAGTCCATGACAAATGTTTCAATAATATAAAATGAAGTGAAAAAGATAAAGACAATGTGATGTATATATATCATATAGAATTGTCAACTATTCTGTCTTGTGAAAGATGATCATGTTTAAATGTAATCTTTCCTATTAATTTGGTGTTAAAATAGCTTTCCTTTATTTGAAATATTGGTGACATTAGAGAGTAAAATACAAAGTTTGCAACCTTATGTCAGGCCCTCTACCTTCTGGCTCTGCTATTATAGATTCCTTCACTTCGAACATGTATGGACAGGGGACAGAGAAAATAGGAGATTACTTGGAACAATTATGGTCAAGTTAGAAGTACATTTGTCTCTTCTGCCCACATTCTTTTGAACACAACTCAGTCCTATGGTTCAACCTTGGATATCTGAATAGCTGGGAAATGTGTGCCCAGGAAGAGAATGCATCCATGAACTGTAGGATTTTCTTTACCCCACCATCTTATCTTGGATTCTTATAAAATTTTCAACAGTAGGAACAGGATATAATCATGTTTTTAGGCCTCTAGTCCAACAATTTCATTAACTTTTACCATATAAGATGACAACCTGAACACCCCATGTATTAGTTTTCTGTTGTTGTGTCACAAATTATTACAAATTTGGTGGCTTACACCAATGCCAAATTATCATCTCAGTTCTAGAGGTGTGGCTGCATTCTACACTCAGGATCTTACAAGCCAAAACAAGATGTGGGCAGGTAGGCATGCTTTCTGGAGACTTTGGGGAAAAATTCACTTCCAGTCTCATTCAGGTCGTTGGCAGAATTCAGCTCCTTGCAGCTGTAGGATTCTGATTCCTATTTCCTCGACTCGTGGCTTCCTCCATCTTCAAGCCAGCAATGCTGCATCAAATGCTTCTTATGCTTTGAATCTCTCTGCTTTCCTCTTCTACTTTTTTAAAAAAAAAATAAATTTATTTATTTATTGGCTGCATTGGGTCTTCATTGCTGCGCATCAACTTTCTGTAGTTGCGGAAAGCGGGGGCTACTTTTCGTTGTGAAGCATGGGCTCTAGGACACACAGGCTTCAGTAGCTGCAGCTCGCAAGCTCTAGAGAGCAGGCTCAGCAGTTGTGGCGCACGGGCTTAGTTGCTCTGCGGCATGTAGGATCTTCCTGAAGCAGGGCTCAAACCCGTGTCCCCTGCATTGGCAGGTGGATTCTTAACCACTGCGCCAGCAGGGAAGCCCCTCCTCTTCAGCTTTTAAGGGCTCAGGTCGTTACCTTGGGCCCACCCAAGTCATCCAAGATAACCTCCCTATTTTAAGGTCAACTAATTCATAACCTTAATTACACCTGCAAAGTCCCTTTTGTCATGTAAGGTAACATATTCATGGGTGTAATACCAGGGGACAAAGGTCCTAGGGGCCAAAATTTTGCCAGCCACACTAGGAGTATCCCACAGGAGTAGTCTTCCTTCTCATTTTACTCATTTTCTAAATACACTAGGTCCGAAGGGACCTCCAGCACCAACCTAGCAGCCTGAGGTACAAGATGTTATCAGGTTTTCTCTTCTGCCCAATTCCTGGCTGGATGTGTGGCGAGGGAACTGGAGGGGTAAGGAGGCACTAGAAATGGTAGTGAGGCATGACTGTGCTTGGTTCTTCCCTGTTTTAAAAAGCAAGCACATTTTGCTACGGAGCTGACACATTTTCAGTTCCATTCTCACCTTTATCCTAACTCATGGGACTCTGAAATTAAATAAAAGAAAACATCTAAAAATCAAAATTCTGTTGCTAATATTAGAAAAGACTATTTTAGGGATTTTTTTTTAAACACTCATGTTCCACATACATTCAGATTCCAGGAGGTCTCCAGTAACTTGCAAACCTCACAGTCCAAGGTATTAAGTATCATTGGTCTTTCTCCTCAGCCTGAGTCCACCAGGTACACATTTCTGGCACATTTCAAGGTAATTACAGAGCTCACAGGCAAGAATAATGTGTTACATGGTTTCTTCGTAAGTCTCAAGGAGCTTTCCAAGTTGTTATGAACATATCAGCAATTCAATGAATTCTTATTGAGTGAAAGGATGAGTAGATAAATGAGCGGATGACTAACACCCGATAAAGTGTAGTTCGACCATTAGAAAGTTTTAAGCAAATAAAATAGAAAAAGACATCATGTAATGAGGCCAGTGTGTCTAAGGAAAGCTATCAGTGTCAGTAGAAACAGCAGGTTCATATTGTGTATTTTAACAGTGGTTTCACTTGTTATGTCTAAACTCCAGAATGACTTGTTGTAAAGGGTCTTTTTGTGTTCTATGCCACTAGTTCATATGTTTTAAGATGGCATCACACAAACTGCTTCCCATAAAAAATAGTATTTTCATAGAAAAACAGTGTTTTCATAGACAGATAATTATTATAATTTTTGCATTGTCTTTCAAAACTAGACACACCATTTGACTCAAAGGTAGAGACTGATGACAAGAGGTAAGCAAACAAAACTAAATCTAACCTCCCTGTTCCTTTCCGTGTCGGGGAGCAAGTGTCTACGCGCTACTGATCTCTTCAGTAGAAAAGCATTTGTTAAAATAGTGTGTGTGGCAATGTAACCCTCTGAGTTTTTTGTTTGTATTTTTTTCACTTTTCATAAATAGTCTTAAGATTCTATCAATATAATGAAGATACTTTTAAAAGTTTAAATAAATTATTGTGAGATAATTCCAAACTTATAGGAAGTTGCCAGCATGGTAAAAGAACTGCTGTATCCCTTTCACCCAGATTCCTCACGTGTTAATATTTTACTGCACTTGCTGTGTCACCCACAGTCCATTATCATTAACTGTTTCTGAAATCTTTGGAGCATAAACTGCAAAAAATGATGTCCCATCAACCCCAAGTACTCCAGTGTGTATTTTATAAAGGTAATGACATATGAAAACAGCCCACAGCTCTCTAAATAAACTGTCAATATTGGTACAACACAACTGGCTAATCCAAAGACCCCATTCAAAGTTTGCCAAATCTCTCTCTTTCTCTCTCTCTCTCTCTCTCTCTCTCTCTCTTGATTCAGGATTCTATCCAGGAAAATGAGTTGCATTTTGCTCTCTTGTCTTTCAAGACACTTTCAATTTGGAACAGTTCCCACTTTTTATCTGCCTTTCATGTAGTTGACAGTTTTAATGAGTAGGAGCCTTACATTCCCATAGGATTATCTTCAGCTGGGTCCATGTGATGCGTTCCCACCACCAGACTTCAGGCCGTGAGTTGTCAGCAGTGGTGCCACTGAAATGACGAGGCACGTTTCTTAATGCCTCATATCAGGGAGACACAATATTCACCCGTCCCACCATTGGTGGTGTTAATCTTGACCACTTGGCATTTTGCTCCCTACCAGATTTCTCCACCTTAAAGTCACCATTTCCCCTTTTGCAATTGGTTAGTATTTTGGGTATATATGAGGGGAGTTATTTTGAGATGGTGCCAATATCCTGTAAAACAGTGTTTTCATAGACAGATAATTCAGTCTCTGCCGACCAGTTTCAGCATTCATTAATAGTTTCTGTCTCAATCAACCTTTTCTGTGATGGTTGCAAAATGACTATTCTCTGTTTTCTACATTTAATACTTGACATTTTGCAAGAAAAAATTTTCTCCTCTACTCCATTTATTTACTTGTTGCTTTATTCATATCTGTACGGACGCATTGATTCCTATTTTATTATCAGTTGTAATCTGTTACTACCATTATTTATTTTGATGCTCAAATTGTCCCCATTTTCAAGCTGGCTCCTGTGACCTTTTGATATGTCCTCACCATTCTTTGCATATTTACATACTTTCTGATATTAAAAGATATTCCAGGCACATCTTGTACTTTCTTTGTCTCAGTATTTATTTCTCCAAGAAGCTTTGATTCCTCTAGAAGAGAATGGTATTTAGAAACCAAGATCTGGATCTATTCATTACTACTGGGTGTCATTGCTTCTAGGCTTTCTTAATAGACAGAACTAGGATTTATAAGCATGCATGTAAATACACACACATACATCTGTAACTATTTCTATCTGTATATATGTTATAAAACAATAAGTTCACATTGTTCCCTCTGATTCTAATTTGATATCTCAGAGTTCTTTCTAGCCTTCCCCCTTTCCATGTTAAATGCCTTTCCTGGCAGTAAGAAACTTGGATCTCATATTCCCCCATTTATTTACTCAGTTGCTCAAAATAACCAATTTCCAACTATACCAGTCATTTCCCTCTACTGCCTCCTCAGTCTCCCTACCCTCTATTGACCCATTTCCTTGGCCAATAAACCTGCTGGCCTGTGTCTTCTCATAGATGCCCCAAACGCTTTGCTGCCTTGACATCTTCAGCCACCTTTCTGACTTCTCCACGTTGGGAAAGAGAAGGAAAAGGGGCAAGACATCGCTTTTTAAATTCATTTAATGACATTGCTTTTGGTTTTACATGGCACCAATTTGGCCAAATCTCATTCAATTTCCATTGACTAAATTTTGATATTTTTCCATTAGAGTTCAGAATATTATGAACAAATACATGTTTCATGTTGTTGATAATGATTGTGGTTAATCATAGATAACAATATTTTGAAAAAAGTTCTAATTAGTATTTTATTCATTTATGAACTGCCTTGATTAAGGAGAAAGAATGGAGGGAGCATATAAAAATACATACAATCAAGATATTTGAAGTAGTTGATAAAAGAAAGAAAAACAAGAATAGGAATATAAAATGGAGTTAAAAATCAGAGAAACAAAAGTGCATTTCAAAGACTTCTTTAGACGGAGCCATGACTCTGTCTCTGAGTTTTCTTTCCCATCCTGCCAGGGTTGGACCTTGACTCCACTCTTTGCTAGATCAGGTCCTAGACAAAGCACTTAACCTCCTTGTGCCTCAGTTTCCTCATTTGTGAAATGGAGATAAAAATAAAAATCACTTAGTGGGAATGTTGTGAGAAGTAAATAAGTTAATCCACTTAATTCACGTAAAGCTCTTAGTGCTTAGCACATAAATTCTCAATAAAGTCTAACTATTATTCTTAGTTGAAGTGGGATTACTTTCTCCAGTTTACATAAGGATAAAACAACCCAGAGGCCTGGAAAGTTAACATGCTCCTCAGACTTTCTCAGTGTCCCTTCCTCAACCAGACATTCAGCAGTTACCTGGTCACACTCATTTCTAAATCAAGACTTCTGTTTAGGGTTTGAAGTATAGCTATTGGGTATCACTGATGGAAATTCTGTATCCTTTAGTTATCAAGTAACAGGGGGTAAAGGTTAAAAAAGAGATTCTTAAGAAAGTTAAGGATCTGGACAGTTTACTATACCAGCAGACATAGCAGAAAACCTCTTTTATTAGAGGAAAGTCTATGGATGGGCGTAAGTGTCTAAACAAGAACTTGATGGCGATCCCAGGGACCCGTGTCCTAATATGACAAATTCACAAGACAAAATCTGAAGGATAATTACATCAATTGTCTGCTGCCGTGAAAAAATAATGGCTCAGAGTCTGAGAAGAGCATCTGAATAGACAGCTTGAATTTTCTGAAAAATATATCTTAAGTAGCTGAATGAAGTGACCTATTGAGTAGACTCTCTTAGTATCATTCACTTGTACAGTGGATGATGTCTGTCAAAATCTGTTTTAATCTTTTCATCTTGACAGTGACTTATCAAGAAATCTGCTCCTATTTCATTACAGTACAGAGAAGTTTGTTTTCTTATTTTTATATGGCTATTTTTATCATTGAAATATGTAATTCAAACTTAAAGTTTTAAAAATTTACTTGTGAAGAATACTCTTTTCTGCCCTCTTGTAGTGTGCCTGTTTAAAACTCTCCTTTATTGATTTGCCAGCATCAGTGCAAATCAGGATCATTTTAGAAATATGGCTTCATATTGCGCTGATTAAGTCAAAGCCTGCACTATGATCTTGTGTCCTTCTACTATTTTCATCATCTGACATGATTTTAGATATTGATGAAATACAACGCTGCTAAAAACAGCATCAACATTTCTGAATAATGAATCAATCCTTTCCTGATTGACAACTTGGGCATGTTTATGACATTAATTATCATATATTTTCAAACTTTGAAGATGATTTTGGTATAGCTTCCTGCCCCCTCAAATGGAGCAGACATTGATTTAGAGAAAATATAGACATAATTATAGCCCTGACAAACCAGAGAGGATGGTAAATTTCCCTTATGACTGAGCACTTTGGAAGTACTGCAAGTGAAGAGACTGGCCTACCAAATCTAACCAGCTTTCTCTTGTAGGGGCTGATCCTTGCCCCACTCTGTCTCTCCCACAGAGAAGACATCCTTCGACATCAATGAGAGGGTACTCTATAGAAAAGAGTTTCAAGAATTAGCTTAGCTTTTGTGAAATAATACTTTCCTTGACTAAATGCATCACTGAGAAATTTATTTACATTTTCTAACTTTAACAGCATTTTGATCTTAGGTAGAAATAGTTTACTTTGCAATGCTCTTTGGTATAGTACAGTCTCTTCTAAATATTCTGCATGTGTGCAGGTTAATTTGCTGTAATTTCCCTGTCCACTGACTTGGTGCTCACATCTATTCTCTCTGCCAATCTGCTCTTGCTGCCACCTCCACAACAGAACACAGGAGCGCTACAGTCTCTGCAGAGAGGGGCATTTCACTAATGCTCAGGAGGTGGTAGCAGAAGGAGTAGCCGCAGGCAGTAGGGGCTGGAGAAAAGAACATTGAGACAGCAGATTGGAAGATACTACCATGGACTTTCACTCAGTGGCATCTACCATGTGAATCATGTTAGAGTTAGATGCAAGGACATTTTATGTGTTCTACGGAGAAAGGGGAAAAAACCTAAACCTGATATCAATAAGAATAACTAACACACCTACAGTTCTTTTCTGTTTACAAAGTATTTTCAAAAACATAACCGTGTTTGATTCTTACAGTCACCCTGTGAAGCAGGCAGAAGAGGCATTATTATTGTTCACTCCACCTCACCTCTGAGAATGAGATGCTGAGGTTCACAGAGGTTAAATGGTTTACTAAAATTGACGAAGCTAAGAATCTGATATCATCATCACCATTGTTATAGCAGCTAACATTTGTCTCATATTTATTATATGCCAGGCAGAGCTTTATAGGGATAGTTCTTTTAACTTAAGATAGCATTTTGCTGAGCTAAAAATAAACAGTCATGCTCCATTTCCACTATGTAAAACTGCGTTCTTAACAGTAAATCTCAAACATGCAAAAGCAGCTCTTCTGTCTGTTTGATGTGAGAAAGCCCAATATCAGATTTACATTTCCTGAAAGTGACAGTTCCTATAACCTCTTACCTCATAGTTAAGCCTACTTTAAAAGGACTTTTGAGAAAAAAAATTATTTAAATTGATTAGTCTGTCCAAATTCTTTCATTCATCAATTAATCTTATGATTTCATGCAGAATTGGTAGAAAAATATGTAACAAATACATGTTCCATTCAAGGTAGCCTTTGTATTTAACATAAAGCAGTAATCAGGCACTTAACATGAAAATAGTTCAATTTCTCAAAGAAGAAGCCCAAGGAAAAACTTTATGGTTGAGTTTTTGAAGGCTTGCTCTCTCTGCTGACAGTAGGTTATCTACCTAAAAGTACACTAGAACTACTCATAAAATTTCAGAATGAAGAGATAACTTTCTATTCTTTCTTTGGATTTTGGTATGTTAAAACATTACAATACATAAAAACAGAGAAATTATACTTCACTAAGCACCAGCTCTAAATGTTTAATTTAAACACCTTGTTCACTTACTGCAGAAGTCAGCACATTTGTAACAATCATGTCACCCCTCTCCCAGTCCTGGGTGAAAATTGCTAATTGTGAGAAACATTTGCTTCCTGTAAGTCAGGACTCAAAGCATCCTCCAAGCTTGTACTCCAGCCATTGCTAATCAACCACAGTTGGCACCTACAAAGAAATCTATATCTGAGTAAGATCAGCTACTGTATCAAAGTTCATATCCTGGTTGAGATATTGTATTACTGTTTTGGGGAAAACTGGGTGAAGTGTACTCCAAAGCTATTTTTACTGACAAAACAGGGTTTTTCTCTATACCAACAAATTCTCCTACACCAGCTGGGTATCCTGCAATTCAATTCAATTTTGATGCTATTACCTAAGGTTAGCATCAGATCCCACAGGTTAAGGGCTCAGTTTCACAAGATCCCCCCACTACAGAAGCTGATCACAAGTCCCAGGCCTCCCATAACTTCTGGCTGACCAACTATAAGTCAGGGTTTCCCACGACCCTTTCCTCAGTTTCGATAATTTGCTAGAACTTCTCACAGAACTTAGGAAGGCACTATACTTACTGGTTTATTGTAAAGGGTAGAACACAGATACTGCCAAATGGAAGAAATGCTTAGGACAAGGTATGGAAAAGAGTGATGAAGGGAGCCTCCACACCCTTTCTGGGTGCACCACCCTCCCAGCACCTCAATTTTTCACTAACCTGGAACCTCCCTGAGTCCTGTCATTTAGTGGTATTTATGGAGGTTCCCTTGTGTAGGAATGATTAAGTCATTAGCAATTGGTGATTAACGCAATCTTCAGCCTCCACCCCTCCCTTGAGGGCAGGGGGCACAACTGAAATCTGCAGCCCTCTAATCATGCCTTAGTCTTTCTGGTGACCAGCATCCTTCTGAAGCTACCGAGGAGGACCGGCCACTAGTCATCTCATTAGCGTACAAAAGGCAGCCAACTCATTGGGAAGATCAAAAGGATTTAGGAGCCGTGTGCCAGGAATTGGGGACAAAGACTATATATTATTTATTGTCACAGGTACACAAAATTTCATTTTTATTTCTTACAACAGCATATGAATCTACAGTTACCTCAAAACAAAAAGATTAATTTAAGAAATCTATTTGTCACCTGGGATTTGCAATAATTTCAAAGAGAATCTCTCCAATGTGATAATAGAATGACCATTTTACTTAAATCATACAGTTGTAGAGCAGGCAAGGTACTAGTTCATCTAATTCAGCTCTATTACTTCAGAATGAAGAAACAAAGAAACAAAGGCCAAGAAAAATTAAAGGGCTGTTGCTGTGGTGCCAGACCTGTTTATATACCGAATACCTTACATGGAAAGAAGGAAACTGACATTGTTAGGTGATTATTTTGTGACAGCGCTGGGCTAAAGAAATTTATATACATGATCCCATTTTACTTCCCAAGAATTCGTATAGGTATTATTTCCATTTTACGACTGAGGAAATTGAAGCTTGTCACAAGTCATAAAATTAGCAAATGATGGGGCCTGGACTCAAACTCCCTGTGAATCTAGAGCAGTTTTCTGCTACGCATTTTAAAACTTTTCCCACTATAATCCATTATAAAAAATAAATATTAAATTGTATCCCAAATACACGTACAAACTGAATCATTTTTTTTCCAAATACCCTATGTGTGATACTCAGTGTTATTCTTTCATTAAAAATACACTAAAATTGATTTTATGATCCATTAATGGGGGTTGCAACCTACGGTTTGAAAAACACAGCATGCTAGTTTCCCTTTCCTGTGACCATTCTATTAATATTGTGGAAGAATCTTTCTGTTTCATGCTAAGTAACAGTCCTCTTTTTAGCTTTGCTCAGATCTTACATACCAAAATTAAAAGGCAAGTTGTCTTAGTTAGTCTTTGCTCATTTAAATTCATAATAGCTCATGCAAAACATCATAGCATACTTCTTCCTGTGACTTTAGGCATTTTAACACCCCCATCCCCTACTCTCTCTCTCTCTCTCTCTTTCTTCCTGACCACATCCTTGCGAGGGGGCAGATAGACCCATTCAAATTGAACCCTGTCATTTTCTGAACTGATGGGTGGTTTGTTGTTTGAGGAGACTCCAAGGCTATGTCTATAAGAGGCAAATGTAGGCAAGTTATCCACTGATTTACATTTGGCTTAAAACCTTCCCTGAGTGGGTGTGTTGGGTGGTAGTAGTGGTGGAGTTGGCCTATGTATCATTTACCCTGGCACTACTCCATGGGACAGGGTGTGCTTGGGTGGCCTGGCATTCTCAGCTCATTTCCTGGTGGATGCCTTGATGTACCCAATGGGGACATCTATACCACCCATTCACAACACTTCCTTGGGTAATGATGTATCAGGGCCTTCAATTCCCTGGCCCACGGTGGGATTACTTTGAGAGGCCAGATATGCCATAGGTCTGTCAGTGGTTGTGTTAGATTTTGGTAATTGTTGGCATTGATTTAGCCTCCTGGGTGTCAGGGACTGAGTTAAACATGTCACGAACATTATCTTGTTGAATCCTCAAAGCAGCCCTGTGATGAGGATGTTATTACATCCTTTCATATTAGCAAAAGTCTAAGTAGGCAGGTGGCTTTTGTTCAGTAAGCACTTAGAAGGGCAGGGAAGTGTTGAATTAGAAAATGTAATGGGAAAGAAAGTTGTAGAGATGAGATTTACACACACACGGACACACACACACACACACACACATTCACATACATCAAAAATAAAGTTTTGAGGAGTCTTGGTGTCCAAGTTAAGCCTGTCCTGCTTTCTTCCTTTTCTGGCCTCAATCGTCTGGGCTCTGTCATCATCTGTTTCAGCCAACATGATGACAATCTAAATCCTAGAATTTGCTATCCTTGGCTTTTCTCATTTAGAAAAGAAGATTGCAATTGGCTCTTAGATCTAAGCTTATTTTGTAATCACAGGCAGACACAGCTTTCAAGTGGAAGGTATTACAGTTTTCCTGTTGGCAGTGCTTCTCAAATACTAGTGCACACAAGAATAAACTAAGAAGCATCTTAAAATGCAGATTTCTGATTTCTGATTTCTGCCTAGTTAGATTCTGATTCCATCGGTCAGAGGTGGTTCCTTGAAATCTACATTTTAAACAAATTTAGATTTAACAATTTGAGTCAAGGTGATTCAGATTCAAGTTACCCAGGAGCCACATTATAAAAAATGCTAACTCGAGGTCCTATGAGATGTATGCAGGAGTAATCCACACTGTGGGCTTGCCTCCTTCTCAGTCCCATCTTTAAAACTGTCTCAGGGAGGACCGCAAATGTTTTTATTAAGACAATAACTATAATATAAATAAATTTAGTATTTATTAATATTATATGTATTAATAACAACCATGGATAGAGAGTTAAACAGTGCTTCCAAGCTATGTAGAAGTGTTCTCAGCCACATCTAATCAGCCAGGATACGCATCCCTTGCACAAATGTGAGGGCGAGCATGGAAGCTGGAGAACCTTCTCTGTCTGCACAGAGACTCTTCATGCTCTTTCATATCCACATGCTCCTCCACATTTCCCAGCTTCCCTTGGGGTTGGTTTGGCCCTGTGACTGGGTCCTGGCCAATGGAATGTGGACAAAGGTGAAGAAACATTTCCAGGCCTGATTCCAAAAATACCCAGCATGGTCTTTTATGCTCTTTTTCGTTCCTTCCCCAACTTCAGATAGGCAATGCCAGGGTGACCTTGAAGCTGCAAGATGTTACAAAAAATATGGAAACAGCCTGAGTTCCTGAGTCACTGTCTATAGGAGAGCTGGTTTGAATTGTGACACAAGCAACAATAAGCCTCCTGTACTAAGCCCCCAAACTTGGGGCTTATTTTTTTTAGCAGCATGGTCTATCCTCTCCTGACTAACACACTGCTATGTTATTAACAACTGACTGATAATCATGATAGCAATTCTTCCTTTGCTATGGCAGAACACACTAATTTGAACGGAATTCCGCATTGTACCAATAACCTAGCAGAACAAAGCCTGGGCAATCTTGCCATTGCCCCTTCAAACCAATAGCCCTCACAGAACCATTCCAACCAAATATTTGCTGAAAAGCGTAAAAGTTAGTCTTTTTTAGCATGCAAGGAATAACTACCCACTTTTTCATCTATGAAAATTTTTTGGCCCTATGCCTCAAGCTTGATCACAAAGCAGCATTTTCTTTACTGCTTCATTAACAGAAAATTATGAACTCCCTCAAATCTCAGAAAGAAATGGTGTTTGTGAGTTAAATAGTTCTTATGCTCAACAGCTGCTGCATAATCTATGGGAACACAGAAACTAACATCGCATCTAAAAAGATGAAAAATAATGAAAACCTAAGAAGGTACTGCTCCCACTCATAAAATTTCTTAAGAAGGCAGTCATTTAACTTGGCCCATTATCTTTCCCATAAACATTGAATATTGACTTTATTTATTGTACTAATCTGAGAAAAATTGTTTTTCTTTCTGTGTGTTCTGGAGCAGTGTTTTCCAACTGTCTATCATGACCACTCAGTTGGTTGTAAATCAATTCTGGGAATTGAAACAATTATAAGCTGCATTATTAAAGAAACATAAGAGAGATTATCGAAGTGTGTCACAAATGGTAAGGGTATTATATTTTATGAAAATTATCTCTGATTACACACACAATTCTCTTTTTATTCTTATTTTTTTATTGGAGTATATTTGCTTTACAATGTGTTAGTTTCCGCTGTACAACAAAGTGAACCAGTTGTATGTATACATATATCCCCTCCCTTATGAGCCTCCCTCCCACCCCACTCCCATCCCACCCCTCTAGGTCATCACATACAATTCTTATTATCAAGGTAGTTATGTTTTATTTAGTTGCCTTGAACAGTGAATTAGCAAATACTGAACCATTGGTCCTAGGGGACATGTGGGGTTAGGTTCCTGCGAACCTCTGGTCACAAAATTTTATCCACGGATCAATACATAACCTTGTTTTATGTGTGTTCCTGTTTAAAGATACCTTATTAATAAACATATATTGTTTATTCATTGACCCTGAACTCATGGCCAACAGTACTATAACTCATGCCTTAACGAAGCTCATCTAACATGTATTTTCTCCATATGACACACCACAACCTTTCTTGCACTTTGGAACACTAGGTAACATTTCAGCACTAAGCTTGGGAGCCGTTTTAAACAGTAAAATCACCAATGAAAGCACAAAATACAAAAATGTGGCACTAAATAGACCAAAACATGACACATTTACAGTACGAGAGCTGAAATAAGAAGGCTAAGTGTTAGCTTGTTTGACCTCAGCTAGGAATTTGCGTATAAGGTAACAGTTTTTTTGGTGCTCTTTGCATGCACATGTCCTCAATTAACCATAAAATGACCACAAATATTGATTTTGGGGGTTACAAATAAATGTTAGCAAGATGGTGAATTAGCAAATATGGAAACTTTGAATAATCAGGATTGACTATCAAAGCTGTTAGATATCAAGAGATTGCCTCAATTAAAAGTACAATAATTTATGAATACATTTATATTAATAAATATATGCAACAGTTTATATATAAATAATACGTAAATAAGATTAAAAAATACTATAGGTAAGACCTGTAAATTCTGCCACATAATAGGTAATTAGCAGAATTGCCACTGGTGGTTCAAAGACTGGAGCTTCCATAATGTCAGATTACCTATGTCCTTTGTGGAGTCTAGCCCAGTGCCTTTCTCTGCAAATCTGCTGACTAAATGATTGGTAGCCAAATGTGTACAACTGGTCTTAGAAGAGTTCTGTTACAGCCAGGAGTAGTTGCTTAGATTCAGAGAAAGGTTCAGTTGTGGCAGCTCTGTCTAAACACTTCTACAGTCTAGTCCTGGTCTGCTTTTTTCCCCACAGAATTGGTCTGGGAGATAGTGGGATATGAGACTGGGGAACCCCTGCAGTCCAGTAAGGCTAATGGATGCTTGTACCACTGACTCTCTTCAGATATGTAATTGTCTCTCTTGCAAAGGAAAAAAAAATCACGAAATGACCACCTGGAGAGCAGCCTTACAACTGCCGATAGAATCCAATCTAGGGTCACCAGATTTAGCAAATAAAAGTACAAAATACTGAGTTATATTTGAGTGATTTCTAATTACCTATGCTTATGTGCACTGAGATAAAAGAAAAATATTACACAGGACATACTTATACAAAAGTCTTTGTTGTTTATCTGAAATAAGTTATAAACTACCTAAATTTCATACTTTTTTAAAAAATTATATTTCTCATATTGTTTAGAGTTATTTATTTTGAAGGATTTACTTATAAAATCTTGTCTTGCAGTTAACAGTCTATGTTTAATTTACACTGTAACATAGCTTCTACAGTAGTCACATCTAATTTTATCTCTTTCCTGTCCACTGAGCATTTATTAAAGAAAAAGCACAGTCAATATTAATATCATATCATTGGCTGGTATGTACTTGCATAAACTCTAAAAATCACTCTTCAAATTTGGTCTATTGAAACACATAACACCATCTTTCTTTCTTTCTTTTTTTAAAGGTTTTTTTGATGTGGACCATTTTTAAAGTCTTTATTGAATTTGTTAAGATATTGCTTCTGTTTTGTGTTTTGCTGTTTTGGCCGTGAGGCATGTGGGAGCTTAGCTCCCTGACCAGGGGTCAAACCTGCACCCCCTGTATTGGAAGGCAAAGTTTTAACCCCTGGACTGCCAGGGAAGTCCCGATACTGTCCTTCAAAGCATAACATACTTTTCCATTCTTCAGGATTACATTTCATTTCTTGATCAGTGATTTTTAAAAATGCTGCCCACTGACAAAAGCATTGTTGTTGATGTTTATTCCTTTCTTCAATACTGCACGTGATGGTTCCACTTGTTCCCGTGCTGGAAGAGTATTTAGAAATATCCATATTAAAAAAAAAATCAGACTTTTCAAGGGATAAAGTAGTTTTACAAAATAGTCATGACGAGTACCATACTAATTATCCATTTCAAGTTGGCATTTTTTCCTTTTCATAGGTAATATAATAGCACTTTTAAGAACAATCTTGACACTTAAAGGCATAAATTTTTCTGTAATTCTTTTTTTAAAAACACATTCCACAATTTCCTTTAAGTATTGGATACTTCAATAATACTACTCTTCTTTAAATTTGCATAATCCTATTAATAAAGAGATATTGAAAAATATGACCAACAAATAAGTCTGATTCATTCAATGGATTATTTTAAAAGTCAACCAAAATTTTGGCAGCTTTTTCTTCAGTGCACAAGTGTTCCCTTTTCTCCACATCTTCACCAACACTTGCTATTTCTTGTCTTTTCATAAAAATCTTTCTAACAGGTGTGAGGTGATATCTTATGTGTGGATTTGATTTCCATTTCTCTGAGGATTACTGGTGTTGCGTATCTTTTCATGTATGTGTTGGCCATCTGTATGTCTTCTTTTGGAAAATGTCTATTCAGATCTTCTGCCCATTTTAATTTTTATAAAAAAAAGTTATTGATTCATAGTTGATTTACAGTGTTCTGTTAATTTCTGCTATACAACAAACTAACTCAGTTACATATATAAAACTTTATGTATATATATTAAGCATATATATATGCTTTTTCACATTCTTTTCCGTTATGGTTTATCACAGGATATTGAATACAGTTCCCTGTTGTTTATCCATCCTGTATATACTAGTTTGCATCTGCTAATCCCAGACTCTCAATCCTTCTCTCCCCCAGCATTTTGCAGAATGTGGCAGGATAGCCAATACTTTTCATTCATGTTTGCTTCAACTTTAAATAAACATTGCCTGCACTTTCATTCAAATATATAGCAAAATCTATATTCATACTTTTGCTACCAAAAGCAGTACAATTTTTCTCATTAACTCCGAACAATAATAGAAGTCTTCTGAAGTCTCATCTGGAAGAGATTTTACTCACAGTAGCCTTACAAGTAACACTTTTTCATGAGGAAAGTAATTGTACAAGCAAAGGGAACATGTTTTCCACATTATGGCTACTTTCATTTGTAGCTGTGTTGTAAAAAGATAAGGCATTAAATCTTCCATAAGCTCTGTAACAGTAAGCGGAAGTATCACATTTTTATTGTTGGAGTAGATTTCATCCTTATATTTTGTTTGTAATTTGGGGATCAGAAAATACTTCTGGTAGCAGCACATTCTAACAGTTATTTGAGCTGAAGGTTCATGATATCCAGTGTGAGAAGCCATTACAACTTCTGCTGTGATTATTTTATTTTCCTGTGAATGTGTCATAAAAATTTATTATTTTATTACCTCTTTGGCAGTAGTTGAGGAAATTACATTTCTTATGTTTAGTTATTATTTTATACTGATTTGTATCTGCCTTTCCACAATATTTATTTATCTTATTTATTTACTTATTTTGGTTGTGCCAGTTCTTAGTTGCATCAGGCAGGCTCCTCAGTTGTGGCTCTCAAGCTCCTTAGTCATGGCTCACTGGCTCTTTAGTTGTGGCATGCAATCTCTTAGTTGGGGCATGTATGTGGGATCTAGTTGCCTGACCAGGGATCAAACCCGGCCCCCTGCATTGGGAGTGTGGAGTCTTACCCACTGCACCACCAGGGAAGTCCCTCTACAATTTTTAAAACATTAAATCAACAATTGGGGACTGTACAGAGAATTTCCAAAGGACTTTTTCCTCGTTTAATAAATGTTCACTCATCAGAAAATTTATCAGAAAATTTACTTTATATTTTGGCATTTTGGGATTCAAATATACACAAATTAAAGAGCACACAGCAAGGAAAGAAGGTTGAATTTGATAACATCACAGTCATGATGGTGTGTTTGTCATTCACAAGTCAGAACTCATAACTAGCTGTAAGCAGAGGTTAAACTGCTAAAAGAGTTGCAAACTTGTGAACTAACAATAGGTAGAACTCAATATCTGATGTAAAAAAGATGAACTTCCCTTTTGCTTACATGGAAGAGCTGTACTGGTAAGGCACAGGATCACTGAGTTAATATTTTGGGAAATCTGGCTTTCAGGGATTGGTGGACTTTCAGAAATTAGGTAGTTCCACTAGCAGTTGTGCTAGTGTGGTCACTGGAATGAGGCACTTACTGATTGGCTGTTGTCTAGAAATGTGAGGTTGTCCCTGATTGGTGGACTTTTGGAAGCTTGGATGTCATTGATTTGCTAACTTTCAGAAGCAGTTACTGGAGTGAGGCTCTTGCTGATTGGGTGATTTTCAGAGCATGAGCTGTGACCTATCACTAATTAATGGTGGTTGCCTATTTATGACTTGGGACTTTCGCCACAGTCTTTTCTTATGTGTGAAAAATATGTATTTTAATTCTAAGTCCCTCCTTTTGGTTTTTCCTCAGCCACACCTACCTACAGGAGAGAACATATTGGGTTGTATACATGTGTGCAAGAACGATTTTGGGCTAGTGTTGCCATTAAAAGATTTAAGCACCAATTACTGTGGTGGGAGAACAGCACAAACTTTTTTTTTTAATTCTTTAAACAAATTTTTTTTTAAAACATTTTATTTATTTCTTTGTTTGTTTGTTTATGACTATGTTGGGTCTTCACTGATGCACACGGGCTTTCTCTGGTTGCGAGCAGGGCTACTCTTCGCTGAGGTGCACGGGCTTCTCATTGCGGTGGCTTCTCTGTTGCAGAGCACGGGCTCTAGGCATGTGGGCTTCAGTGGTTGTGGCTCATGGGCTCTAGAGTACAGGCTCAGTAGTGTGGCATATGGGGTTAGTTTTTCCATGGCATGTGGGATCTTCCCAGACCAGGGATCCAACCTGTGTCCCCTGCATTGGCAGGCAGATTCTTAACCACTGCGCCACCAAGGAAGTACCCAACTTTTTGTAATTATTGAGAAGAGCTGATATAGGACATTTAGGTAGACCTGACAAAGTCAATACAGGAAGCAGGAAAAGTCTTTTAAATACAGGATGTGTCCTGTGCATTCAGGAGGTCAGGCAACCTGACCTCAACCACATCTCTGGCCCTGCTTCTCTTCTTCCAGGGTCTTGAGGGTTCTCAAAGGGGAGTGGCCCAAGGTGAAGCTGGATAGTTTAAGAAGTCCCAAGCCACATTAAAGAGACACTGAGAAGTTTGAGTCAAGTAGTGACATGATTAGATTTCATTTTAGAAAGATTATACCAGCATGTGGGTGAGAGATTTGGGAGTAGGGCCCAGAGACTGGAACCAGGTGTGCCTGTTAAGAGGTTCAGCACTCAGGACAAGAAAAATGAGTAATTTACTTGCAGTAATATAAAAAATAACTAAGTTTAAAATTTTCTTTTCTGTATTTATTTTTAATTTAAAAGACATCACTTTGCCAATAATCCTAGGCAAGTTTGGGCAGTGACAAGGAAAGGACTCAGACTTGGCAAAGAACCATGAAATTCATAATAGCTCCCCCATGAGGAGTCATATGTGTGCTGGTACTGAGTGGTTTTCCATACATTACCTTCACTATGTCACCATGAAGGAGACAATTAATTTAGTGCAGTGGCTAAGAGCCAGGATCTAAGGTCGGAATTCTGGAGTTCAAATCTGGGTTCTGTCACTTATTGATTGTGCTACCTTAGGACCCACTTTCTTCATCCCTATGATGGAGATAATAGTGTTATCTTGTGTGATCGTTTAAGGACTACATGAGATAATGGGCTTAGATTGCTGTATATAGGATGAATCCTGTTAGAGGTGCTCGATGTGTTTGCTGTTATCACAACTTAATTTTACAGATGAAGAAACTGAATCTTAGAAAGATTAGGTTACTTTTCCAAGGTCACATAGGAAAAGGCAGGGGTTTGACCCAGATATATCTGACTTCAAAGCTTCAAATCTATGTCATTACTCTCTACTAGCTCTCAATATCTGAGACGCAGGTCTGGGGAAAATAAAATATGTGACCATTAAAGAGGAAAAATTGAAGGTTTGTTTTTTTTTTTTCCAAAAGAAGAAAAGATTATGTGGTCTAGCAGTTCTTGTCTGTCATAAGACAGTGGAAGCTAAGACTGGCCAACAGACATGTCTATTACTTTTGTTCAGTTACAATGTCTTCTTTAATTAAGCTATTTCAGAGAGTATCATACCAATTAGAGCCTTGGTGGAAATGGAATATGGAACCTGTAAGAAATGGCTACTACTTTTTAAAAGACTATGGTTGTTTTAAAAAATTAATAGTGTATCTGTTTTCTTAAATTGCACTGACATTAATTCAATATTAGGCAGCTGAATTGAAGGCTTTTGCCATTTAAACTTCCACCAATCAAAGATGCCCAGCAGGGATGTTGTACATCTGATCGCACAGAGAACACCTACTCAAGTGGCTTCTGCTGGTTTGTGAACTAGTTTCAGTCAACTTAATTTGAGTTGGAACATTCTCTCTGTGTCTATACTGCTATTGCTATTCTTGCCTTAGTTTTGACATTTGGCTCAGCTACTGTTTATCCAAATTTAAGGAAACAGGAAGACAGTTCAAAGTCATGGTAATAGAGTAGTCTCTAGATTAAGAGTTCCATTCTAAATTCTTTCTTTAAGAACAGAATAACAATCCTAATTAAGGGTTTATAGATAGTTTTTTTAGTTACTAAATTGATGTAGGTTTCTGAGTCCAGATCTTAAATTTTAGTTAATTGTTTGGTTTCCACAATAAACTGAAGTTTATGTTTCCTTTTGGGGAGACCTTATTAAAACCATGGTTTTAACCTTTCAATTTACAGAATTTGAAATGGGTTAATTACTTTTTTTCACTAACAGCTTCACTGAGGTGTAATGGACACAAAATAAAGTGTACATATTTAAAGTGTACAATTTGATGTTTTGACATATGTACACACCCATGAAACAATCACCACTATTAAGACAATCAAAAGTATCCATGAAAATTTCCTCATGCCCCCTTGAAAAATCCCTTCTTTCTACATACCCCCTCCCCCCAAGCACATATCAGGCTATTGATCTATTTTCTTTTAGAACGTGTAGTAGGCAGAATTTTAAGATGATCGCCAATGACCCTCACCTTTGTATAATCCTCTCTTCTTTGAATGTGGGGAGAACGGAGTGAATATGATGAAGTATCACTTCCGTGATGAAGTCCTGTTAATATGGCAAAAAGGATTTGGCAGATGTAATTAAGTTTACTAATCAGTTGACTTTAAGATAAAGAGATTATTTGGGTGAGGCTAAATGAGCCAAATGAGCCTTCTGAAAGCAAAGGTGTACTTGGCGACTCGGTAGGCAGCAAGAGAAAACTAACACAGATTTTGGTACATGGCAGTGGGGTACTGCTATAAGAAATTCTTAAAATGTGGGTGTGGCATTGGAATTAGGCAATGGGCAGAGGCTGGAAAACTTTTAGCAGAAATATAGATGCTCAATATAGACTGCTGCTGTGGTCTCAGAAGGAAGTGAGAGAGACATTACTGGAATTTAGAGGAAGAGGATTCTTGTTAACCTTGTGACAGAAAGTTTAGCAGAATTGTGTCCTTCAGTTATGTGGAAAGCAGAATTTGTAAGCAACGAACTTGGATATATAGCTAAGGAGATTTTTGAGCAAAGTATTGAAGCTGCTATCTGGCTTCTTCTTGCTACTTATAATAAAATGTGAAGAGGAGAGAAATACATTGAGGGAAAAACTGTTAAAGAGAAAGAAACCAGGACCTGATGTTACTGAAAGGTCTCTGCATATCCAAATGGCTAAAGATGTTAAAATGAAGAGAATCGCTGTCAGGAGAGAACGACCTAGAAGAAAGACTGAGGGTGTGACACGACAATCCTTTGTTGAAACCTGGGAAAGTTAACAAAAGATCAGAATATTCATGTTAATTCAAATTAACGGGAAAGGAAGGCAGGTTCAATTCCCTAACCTCCACTAGTACCTGTGTGTGAGTGAAGGTGTTGTGTTGCTCCCAGAAGTGACTGAAGACTCCTTAAAGTTTGGTTAGATCCTTTAAGCTACCCACATAAACATGCTGTTTAAATAAGAACAAAGTGTTTGTTACGAAAACGCAGCATCAAGGCAAATCCTCTTTCCATTCCCGCCATTCCCTCCAACCTTACTACTTCCCCTTTAATAGTTCTATGTGTAAATTCAGGAGTTATCACTGCTGGGTGGTAGTAAGTTACTTGGTTCACATCCTTTGCTATTATGGCATTAAAAAAAATTGGAAAATTTTGAACAAGTACATGGAGAGACTTACTGTCAAGGTTTTCAACTCACAAATTGGAGAATTGGTTTAGGGATTACCTGCATTATAGCATACGTCTGGGGTTCAAGAGAATGGTGAGTTCAGGTGCCAAAACTTCTGCGGGAATTATGGTCTGGCTTTCTATGTTGTTCTCCACAGGTAGCACAAATAACACAGATAATTGACAGCTAGATCTACTGTCTGTATGCACTTTTGCACATCTAGATACCTTACAATAACTTTTAGTATTTTGAATACCTATTTTTAAAATTTAGTTTGAATACTAAATTGATACATTTGAGGTTTCTTGGGAGTTACTGTTTATAGATTGTTAAAGACCCCTCAGGCAATGTCAAGGCTGTTGCATGTGGACAGTTTCTTGAATTATAGCACAGAAACTTTAATACCTACCTCAGGAATGATAGGGGTCTTAAATAGGCAGTATATTTACTAAAGAAACCTAGAGTTTTCTTAGATTGCCAACCTTAGTAAGACAAGAAATGTCAGGGTGACAGAGTTTAAGTGGCTCTTTTTAGATATGTTACACTGATTGTCTATATTTAAGATGCAAAACAGCCTCCCATGAGCTATTTAATTAAGTGAAAGTCAGTCTAGTCCCTTTGGAATCGAATGGTTCAGTGAGCAAATGCATATCAGCAAGTGAAGGAAGTGGGGGAAGTTATTATGTGCTTCATAGACCTGGTGACACTTTATAACCCCATATCAAGGATCCTAAACAGTGATTGGTTGAGAAAATTATCAAACTGACTTTAAATTTCAGCAGATACAAAATTGTCATGCAAAAGTCCAGGACAGTGTGCCACTCTCAGTCCTCAAAGAGAAAGATAAGAAATCCTGGATTTTCAAAGTCCCTTTGAAGGCTTTTAAGGTAAGATAGACCATCCTCTTTACTTGAAACCAACTGATTCCTTTAGAAAGAAATTCAAATTTCAGAGAAGCCAACTTGATTTTTAAAAAATGAATAACCCTTGTGGTTAGATTTTTCCTTCCCTTTCAATTTGTCAAATCAAGACTATGTTAAAAGATAATGGAAAATTATGGGATAAGGGATGCTAATTCCACATAGCAAAATATTGTATCACTGAAGAATAAGATTTTTTTTCACAGCCAGTGTGTTAAAATATCAGTTGCTAACAGTCAGAATAAGTATATGTAAGATGAAGCACATATTTTATATCTAAGATATTAACAAGGGAATGAATGATTAGAATACTTTATTCATAAGTCACTAAAGCTCCATTACTGTTATTTTTTATCCAGAAAAACCATCTTTAAGGGTCTTGAATCTAGTTAAAGCCATTTTTTTTAACCTTGCCATTACAATGTAAGATGTGTTGGGATTTAATGAAAAAGGGAAGAAACAATCTCTTTCAAATAGTAACATTTAAATGCTGATTCTGTTAAGAAATAAACATGTATTTGGGAATTTGATTTAACACTTTATATTACATTCATTTCAAAGTCTGGCAAATCCAGTCAGTGATAAACTCGATGGGGATAGGGCTCATATCTGTTCCCAGGGCTCAGTATCTGGTCCACGTTAGGCTTTCAAATGTTTGTTGAATGAATGAATGAATGAATCTCAGTTTATATTTAATTTTTTGGTCCCTGAAAAATCAACCTTTGGCCTAAAATAACAATAGTTGACATTATTATTATTGACATTAGGGTTTTAAAACTAGATTAAAATATTTCTGCTTAGGATAACTGGAGAGTCTGTCTCTGTCACACACTTTTGCTGTTTCATAATATAATAATAGGTTTGGAAAATAAAAGACATGTTACTGAAAAATTGGTGAACTGAAGTAGAAACTTGGTAATTATCTGGTTGCTTTGATTACTTTTGATAAAATATTGGATAACTCAGATATAAATATCTACCTTGGGCTTTGAAACAGGGCTTAGTCAAGCTTTGCTTTTCAAGGTTTTATTAACTTGTTCAAATTAAGTATAATCTCATTTTGTTTGTGATAACACATGAAATAATCTGAAGGGGGCTCACCCAGTTCTGAAGCCTCTGCTTTCAGGATGACAAAACTGAGGCCATTTCTATAGTAGTCTTTCAAGCCATTTACCTACCTGTGGACACAGTAGCAAGCATGTCGTGCACTGTGCATTGTCCTGGAATTGATTTGAAAGAGAGGTGAAGTGGTCAGATTGCTGGATTGCAGTTTAGAAATGGGATGTACATAATTCTGGACTTCACCATCATTCTAGACTTCACCATAAGTTCCTTTCCAGGATACCATGTTTCCTCCAAATCACAATGTAGACTGGTCTTCTGCAGTCTATGAAATAATTAAGTTTGGGACTGCAAAGTACAGTATAACCTCTGCTTACTAAACAGCTGCCCTTCAACATCTATGCCCCAGAGTTCTGCATTATACTGTTCTGAGGTCACATCAGCCTTGTTTTTAATCAATAGCCTCTTTGAAGGAGGTCTAGCTAGTCTTAGTTTTCTGCTGAACAGCCATAAGAGTAAGCACATTTTCCCCCCTCAATAGCTGTGGAACTGGCTCCTCTCTCCCGTGAAAAATTCCAATACTTCTAAGACAGTTGATAGTCACTGGGGTTTTATTATGCTTCCACTACCAACATTAAATTCAATCAAAGCTATCTTATGACATACAATATTATAATCTATAAACCCAGTAGGAGGGCATGAAATAGAAGTAAAATTCCTCCTCCTTTTCTATAGTAATAGCACCATTGCATCAAGAAATCTAATTTGCAATAAACAGAGGCTTAAAATTTTGATTCTCATGAACTCTGTATCTATCCCAATGTATCAAAAATGTACATTAGACTGTTTCTGAATGTGAATTCTAACAGGAGTGAAGGATCATGTTTTTAGAAGTCCCACATAATAATCGCTATCATTTATTAAGAGATTGCTAAATACCTGGAACAGTGCTCCAAGTTACTTATAGCAATAAGTATATATTCATTAACAACATTCACAAAATAGCTTTTTCTGTGCTATGGTTTGGAATACAGTGATCACCAAGACACTCTCCTGGACCTCAGGAGCTCTTAGCAGGGCAGGGGAACACGTAAGTAGCCATGAGGCTACTTCAAAGCATTGAGAACAGTGCAGTGATACCAGCGAGGTGTGCAGAAGCTGCTGGGAGTGAAGAGGAGAGAGACACCAAATGCCCTTTGACGTGGAGTCAGAGAATGCTTCTCAGAGAAAATTCTTCTGCTAAGATAATCGGGATAATCCTGATGTGCCGGTATTATTACCATCCCAGACCAAGGAATCAAATATTTAAGAAAGCTACTTAAATTCTTCAAGCTCACACATCAAGTATCAAAGATAGAATTGGAGCCCACGTCTCTGAATACAAACTCCATCTTCTTTCATCTTCATGCTAGTAATTTCTCTTCCATACAGTCTACCCTAGCCCAGTTGTGTGGATTTGGGGTGTGGATGATAATTGTTTCATCTTTTAAGCACCATCTTAGCAGAAATTAGTTAATCCTTGATTAAAACTATTCAGAAGAGACATTACTGCCATCAGGAACGGCAGAAGGAGAGTTATAGTTATGGCTTTTGTAACTGCCTGGCTGTACCGCTTCATTGGCAAAGGCAGAAAAAATCTGGGAAGCTCCATCCGTGCTGAGCTGGAACACTGAGTCTTGACAGCTTCTTCTCACGTTGGATCCATACTCCTTGCCTAGGAAAAAGGCAAATGCTTACAGACCAAAACAGTACATTATATGGCTATTGTCTTTTGCTTTATAAGTAATTTTGTGCTGTTCTTGTTTCTTTAAAAACAGCCACTGATTAATATTCCTAAAGAAAATGAAGATATTTATATATTTTTGCATTTGGGCAGTAGCATGGTCCATTCCAGTAAGTATGACTTCCTCAAAAAACCTTCTTACTTTGCTTTCTCTCTTAAGCTAACATTTGTACATATATATATATATATATATATATATATATATATATACACATTTTTTTTTTCTTGAGACCTTGCAGATCAGCTGAGACTAAACTTTTAGATTTGCATGAAAGACTTTCAAGGTATATTTGGGGTCTCAACAAAACCAAATATGCACTCCAATTCATGCTCCCATTCTTCTAATAGAAACTCCTGTCCTGTTGGAAGGATTATTACTTTTAAAATTCATTCAGATTAATTTACATTTAATGCTTAGAAGTCATGGATCTTGTCCATCTTTGCTCATGACCTATGAGTTTCATTCTAATAGCAACGAAGTCTGTATTGTTTAGGAAGTTTTCAAGAAAAAAAATAGGAAAAAAATCATGTTTATTCAACAAAACAAAAACGAATATTTCACTCATAAAGTTAAATTTGGAATATACAGATAAACACAACAAAGAAAAGTTAAGAAAATTAAACCACTTGTAATTTTACTAGCGAGCTACTATGGTTAACATTTTGTTATGCTTTCATAATACCAAGTTCTTTGGTATTTTGTAGTTGAGAATTTTCTCAACTGTTTCCATTATGCTCCTAAAGGGCACAGAAGTAGCAAAGTACTTACCTTTGCTTCTGCCCCAGCTCTGGTCAGACCTACTATTTTCTTAGGGGTTTTGGCCAGGATTCTACTTCATGTGGGTCTGGTGTTATTGCAAGAAACTTATTACACAGAAACACCAAAGGGCTCTCTCTTCATTTTTATAAAAGACTATTCCCTTTCTACAGTTGAGATAAGTGGTCTGGTTAATACTTCAATAAAATTGGTAATACTGTTATGAAAAATATCTGCATGCCAAGTTTAAATTCTACATAATCCCTATAACAAGCCACTTCTCTTTTCCATCCAATTAGATCATACTTTGACCTTTGTGTTATATCTTTTTTTCTTCATTTAGGGAAAAGTGTGTGTGTGTGTGTGTGTGTGTGTGTACGTGTGCACACGCATGTACACAAAATAAGAATGTTTTCAATTTCCAGTATTTTCACTTTGGTAGGTTCCTCAGATCAAGCCATTGGAGAAACATGCTGCGGACAAAACTGTGAATTTAAATCTTCTAGCAAAATCGAAAGTGCCAATACAGGTATAGGATGTAACATGTGTTTCTAAGTTGTTTTCAGATTGCATTCACTTCCAAAAGAGTAATGCTCCTCTTTTCAGCTTGTTTTACTTTAAGATGGTATCCACAATTTATTTTGAACTGTTTCTCTTTTCCAGGATGAGTTAAATGCCAATCATACCACCAAAGCAAGTGGTGTCCCCGTGCATGAAAATGAAAGAGGAAGGCAACAGGATGCCAAAGATGGTTACAAAGGAGAGAGAAATGGTTCTGAGTGGGCAGACGTGGCAGGGAAAAATTCTTCGACACGTTCCATGTTAGCAAACGAAGAGGGGAATACTGAGGACCTGAATGGGGGCACAGAAAAACCAGAAACATATGGTCATGATGGGCTCCACGGACAAGAAGACAGTACCATAGCAAATGGCATTGGGGGACAAGTAAGCATCATTGACCACGCTGGGACAGAAAATGGGAGCAATATTAATGGGGTTATTGAGAACAATTCCAAAAATGGGGGAGTTGGAAATGCAAGTCACAGTGAGGATGCCACGGTTGTCCAAGAAGATGGACATCAAGTAGCTGGAAACAATAACAGTACAGGTCATGAGAATGAAATAAATGGGAATTTCTGCAGAAATGGGGGTGATACAAGTGGAATGACACCTCAGAGAGAAGGCGAGAGCAACGGGAATGAGGAGACAGGGGTACCACCAGGGGCAAGTGGAGCTGGCAATAGAGAAGATGTTGCTTTGGATGATTCTGGTGGGAGTCCTAGTGGGAATGGAGCAGATGAAGGTGAAGACAGTGGCTCTGGTGATGGTGAAGGCGAAGAGTCAGGGGATGGAGAAAAGGGCACTGATGACAGCAAGGGCCAGGAGGGTCCACCTCAGGGAAAAGAGGAGGACGATGACAATAGCTTAGGTCAAAATTCAGTTAGTAGTGAAGATGATGGCACTGGGGACAAAGAAGACGTCCATGCCACTGATAGAGACAACACCTCCAAGAGCGAGGAAGATCCTGACGGTATTCCAGAAGACAATGGTAGCCAAAAAATAGAGGACACTCAAAAACCCCATCACAGAGAAAACAAAGCTGCGGAAATTGGAATCGCTGAAAAATCAGAGCCACCTGCTGTTGGGAAGAGCCAAGATAAGGTTAGTTCGTGAAGCTGGTTTCTTTCAATGGCCGTTTAAATTCTCCCCCTCCTTCCACGATGGTAGCATGAAAATAAATCACGACAAATAGTCATGTATTTTTGCACTTAAATTACTTGAATATTTAATGGGAAAGCTAGAGTTCTTACTAGACTTTGCTATAGAGCAATTTAAAAAAGCAGACATTTCTGAAAATTTGGTTACAATTCTTCAAGAGTCTTATTCTAAATAATTAATTCAGTGCGTAACTGTTTACAAAAGTTCCTAGTGGGTAAAAAATTGAATGGGGTGGTCTATAATCTAAACACCAGAGTACGTTCAAGTACTGAATAAAGCACATTTTCACAGACAGATGTTTCTGAAGTACTGGAAGCTGAACTCCTGTTCTCTGGCCACTTTCCCCAGTCAGTCTTCCTCAGACCAAAGCAATTTTGCAGAATAACACTCACTAATTAACCATTCTTTTCTCCATCTTTCCATAGGGAATAGAAAGGGGAAGTCCCAGCAGTGGCAACAGAAACAATATTACCAAAGAAGCTGGGAAAGTGAATGACGATAAAGAGAGTAAAGGCCAACATGGAATGACTGTGGGCAAAGGAAATGTCAAGACACAAGGAGCGGCTGACATAATGCAAGGACCCAGCCAGAAATCAGAACCTGGAAATAAGTTTGGACCCAGCAAAACACGTAGTGACAGTAACAGTGATGGCTACGACAGTTATGAGTTTGAAGGTAAATCCATGCAAGGAGATGATCCCAACAGCAGTGATGAGTCTAACGGCAGTGACGATGCCAATTCTGAAGGTGACAATAACCATAGTAGCCGAGGAGATGCTTCTTATAACTCTGATGAATCAAGTGATAATGGCAATGACAGTGACTCAAAAGGAGGAGACGAGGATGATAGTGGTAACGCATCAGATGCTAGTGATGGTGGTAGTGACGGCAATGGTGACAATGGGAGTGAAGAGCACAGCAAATCAGGCAGCAGCAGAGATAAATCAGATGGCAGCGACAGCAGTGACAGCAGTGATAGTGACAGTAAATCAGACAGTGACAGCAGCGACAGCAGTGACAGCAGTGACAGTGACAGTAAATCAGACAGTGACAGCAGCGACAGCAGTGACAGCAGTGACAGTGACAGTAAATCAGACAGTGACAGCAGCGACAGCAGTGACAGCAGCGACAGTAGTGACAGCAGTGACAGCAGTGATAGTGACAGTAAATCAGACAGTGACAGCAGTGACAGCAGTGACAGCAGTGACAGTAGTGACAGCAGTGACAGCAGTGATAGTGACAGTAAATCAGACAGTGACAGCAGCGACAGCAGCGACAGCAGTGACAGTAGTGACAGCAGTGACAGCAGCGACAGCAGTGGCAATAGTGACAGCAGTGACAGCAGTGACAGTAGTGACAGCAGTGACAGCAATGATAGTGACAGTAAATCAGACAGTGACAGCAGTGACAGCAGTGACAGTAGTGACAGTAGTGACAGCAGTGACAGCAGCAACAGCAGTGACAGCAGTGACAGCAGTGATAGTGACAGTAAATCAGACAGTGACAGCAGCGACAGCAGTGACAGCAGCGACAGTAGTGACAGCAGTGACAGTGACAGTAAATCAGACAGTGACAGCAGCGACAGCAGTGACAGCAGCGACAGTAGTGACAGCAGTGACAGTGACAGTAAATCAGACAGTGACAGCAGCGACAGCAGTGACAGCAGCGACAGTAGTGACAGCAGTGATAGTGACAGTAAATCAGACAGTGACAGCAGTGACAGTGACAGCAGCGACAGCAGCAACAGCAGCGATAGTGACAGTAAATCAGACAGTGACAGCAGTGAAAGTAGTGACAGCAGTGACAGCAGCGACAGCAGTGAAAGTAGTGACAGCAGTGACAGCAGCGACAGCAGTGATAGTGACAGTAAATCAGACAGTGACAGCAGTGAAAGTAGTGACAGCAGTGACAGCAGTGACAGTAGTGATAGTGACAGTAAATCAGACAGCGACAGCAGTGACAGCAGTGACAGCAGTGACAGCAGCGACAGCAGTGACAGCAGCGACAGCAGTGATAGTGACAGCAGTGACAGCAGCGACAGCAGCGACAGCAGTGACAGTGCATCTGACAGTGGTGACGAGAGCAACAGCAAGAGCAAGTCTGGTAGCGGCAACAATGGAGGTGGTAGCGACAGTGATAGTGACAGTGAGGGCAGTGACAGTAATCACTCAACCAGTGACGATTAGAACTAAAGAAAACCCCACAAGATTGCTTTTGTGGAAATTCTGATGAGTGATTGATAGGAAAGAGAGATTTCCAAGAAAGTAAAGAAAGGTGAAAAATAAAAAAGAAGACATGTAAACATCCACACATCTACAGAAACAAGAAAATATTCAAACTGTCAGATTTAGGACCAGGTCCCAACACCCTCACAGAGAGAATCTGTGTACCTGCGTGTTAAATATATTCTAAAAAGATTTTGTTAAAAGTGTAAATGTAAACATAGAACCATTAAAATATTCTTTAATACTCCACACAGAAACCTCAAGTAATCACATACTAAATAACTTCAATTTAAATGCCAAGTGCTTTAGAGAATGTAACAAGTAAACACATCTAAATAACCTGTGGCATTGCCTTAATCTTTCAGTAATTATGTATTCTGGATAGATGGTCTGCTTACTGCTAAGTAGAAGATGCGTTACCATGATCTCCAGCTTAGCTGCGATTCGTCGGCTTGTTCTAAGGAAGAAATACACCTGTAACAGGAAAAGAAAAATCACAGCAATGATTTAACCTACCTGGACTATGGAAATAATCTTTGTAATTAGTAAATAAAGTAATTACAGTTATGGAGATTCTAAAGAGTGCTAGACAGAAAAGAATTCGGAGGCTGATTTAAACAACAAAATCTCATGTATAGTATCACATTCCTGCAAAGCGCTGGAAATGTAGCATAAAGTCCCCAAAACTATTGAAAAAACTGAGGTAGTGCTTAGAACATGCCTTGCTTCCAGTAGCCATGCTCCAGCTATTAATAAATAAACGAATTCATGAATGAAGTGCTCTTGGAGAGGGTACACTTTTCGAACTCTCTGTTCAGGACTCTGCTAAGTGGAATCAGTTATTTGTCCTCCATCTCAGTCTCACCAAGCCAGACCTGGTTCACATTTGCCTTTAAACCCCTACAAACCAAAAATTCCACATCAGACCCTGAGACTCTCTTCTCACTATTTAATCTCTTTAATAAAGCCAATGGTTGCTTTGGAAACTACTCTTCTTTATCGGAGTCTTACATGCAGCTAAAATCTGAACATGGCTTCTTCAGATTTTGCATGAATGAGGATAATTCTTAGTTTTGAGGGAAGATTTAGTAGTGATGATTTATAATTTGGCTCTTTTTCTACTTAGGTAATTATTTTAGATTTGTTCTAATTCAAAAGTAAAATTCTATATGACAAAGTTTTGAATGCAACTACTTTAATGTTAATTTTCAAACAAGTATTAGTTGACAATTTATGTTCTATTATTAAGCATATTTTACACAAAGAGTTTCAGTAGGCCTTTTCTTCCTGCCTCCTTCCTCCTTTATGCAAGAGTTTCTTAGTTAAGGGATCAATATTGCAAGTAATATTGCTGAAGGCTTTAAAAATACTGCTATTTATAAACTACGTGGTAACTCATAATACTGTAAAATTTCAAGTTTCTACTATATTGCAATCATGTAAATGGCTCCAAACTTCTTTCCTTAAAATATGCTCTAGATTTTTAACTGCTTTAGGCTTCAGGGTTTTTGGTTTGTTTGTATTTTTTTTTTTTCAATTTGTAAATTGTGGCTTCTAGCAACTGTCCCACCTATTTCAAAAGGTTGTTATGGGTGCTAAGTCAGGTAATGGATGTGAAACTCTTTGTAAATTATATAAGATATGTAAATGAGAGAGATAATGAATTTTGGTGCTATAATAAACATCTATTTATATGACTGTTCACAAGGAAAACTCCCTTCATCTTAATGGGTTTGTGAGCACTTACTTCCTCCATCATATTTTTTAAATTAGTGGTTTTTTGGCTGCACCCGTGCAGCTTATGGGATCTTAGTTCCTTCGTCAGGGATTGAATGTGGGCCCTGGCAGTGAAAGTGCTGAGTCCTAACCACTGGACCACCAGGGAATGCCCTAACATTAGTTATTTTTTAAATAAAAAAAGCAATATGTATGTATACACAAAATAAAAATTTTAAACACTACGGAACAGTATACAAAAATATTGAATCTCTGTCATCTCAGGCTCCCAGTCCTCTATTTCTCTTCCTTAGAGGCAATTCCCATTACTAGTACCTTGTGGAATTTTCCAGGAATATTCTGTGCACATCTAAGCACGTATGTCCCCGTTTTAAAAACACATGGCAGTCTACTGCACACAATGTGCTTAACTTACTCTTTTATCCTAAGACTATTTCTTGAATATTGGTTCGTTACCCACAGATTGATGTTCTTTTTTCGCAGCATTGTTGTATTTCATTTCATGTAATGCCTTAGGTATTTAATCTAAGTCCCTATTTTTCGATCACTTCCTACTCCATTTCTAGCTCAATGAGAGTCTCTGCAGGTGTCAGCTGCGTCAAGCTGGATAGATATCCAGCCAGTTCTTATAAAGACTTCATCTTAAAAAGTATTTCTGGGGGAGAGGGGAGGAGATGTTCGGAATCAAGGGCCAATGTCAGAAACCATGAAGGAAGACTCTGGTCCTGATTTTCCTCTGTAGTATCTGCATTGACATCTGTCCGGACCTCTCCGGTAAAAATGAAGGAGACACTGCCAAAGAGTATCTCAAGAGTAGATCCTTTGAACACATGGCATCTGGTATTAGAACATAAAATTGCTTTTAGGTTATTTTCTGGGCTAATATTGCACATGAGAGTAGTATTTTTTTAAACTGCAGGTTGCCACTCATTTAATAGGTCATGATATCAGTTTAGTGACTCATGACCAACATTTTGTAAAATGAAAGAATAAAAAAGAAAAGCCTTTAGTGTATAGTGTATAGTTTTATGAAATAATGCTATTTATCTCTACATACATACATACACACCTATGTCTAAATATGTGTATACTGTTGGTTGCAGTAAAAAAAATGTGAAAGCCATTGGTTTAGAAAAGGGTTATAAAACATTATTACTGCTAGTAATCATTTTACATTTACTTTTCACATTCACTTTTCTCCTTACAAACCTATAAATTTCGTTCCCACTTTTGAAGTGGTGGTTTAAAATAAAAAAACAGAACAAAGAAATAGTGATATATGTGTGGAGGAGTTGGGGGAGAATGGTGGGGGGGATGCTACAGTAAAAGAGCCTAGGGCACACTGCCATCTTCTGAACAAGAGGGTATCACAGTGGCGATGGTGGGCTTGTTGGGAATTCAAGATTTCGTTTTGGTTGCACGGATTATTCCACATATGACTGAAGATGCGTGATCTCAAAACTGGCTCTCAGAGGTCATCTTGTCCTTCACCTGACACAGAAATTCTTTCCACACTTGCTCATACCACAAATCAAAAATTGTAGTAAGGGTTTTTCGGGTTTTTTGGCGGGGGGGGCCATGAAATCTATTTTCTAAAATAGGTTATAAAAAGATAAGTTTTAGAGAGTCCATACCTCACCATATAAATACATTTTAAATTATTAATTGGAATAGAATTTCCCAGAAGTCAAACTTGCTTTATGGTTTGTAATGGAAGTTCTGAAACACTTTAGACCAAAATAACTAGGAACAATTTTCCTCTCCCTAAAAGGAACAGGAACAGAATAGAATAGCTCAGTCACAGATGAAAATATCATTGTGTTCTCACAGTGACCCATTCACTGCTGCTTGCAAGCAAATCCTCTAGAGAGTGAAACAAGCCAACAACTCAGTGTTCCCAACCTCTCCCCTCTGAACAGGGACCTTGGGTTCATATGCTAAAGAGAGAGACTTGGGTTCATATGCTAAAGAGAGAGAGAGCGAGAGCGAGAGCGAGAGAGAGAGAGAGAGAGAGAGAGAGAGAGAGAGAGAGAGAGAGAAAAGAAAGAAGTAAGAAATAAAGAAAAAAGGAAAAAAGTCAATTCCTTCGGGGCACTCATGTAGCTCAGAAAATAGTATAAAGTCTAATGATCACCAATATATTAGACTCAATGTGTTTTCCATTGGTTTGCACGGTCCCAACTCTAGCATGAAACAGTGCATTTACAGAGAGCTGTATCATAAGGTGCTCCCCTTACTCCCGAGGCCATTATTTGGGGCTTTACCACTAGCTATACGCCTCCATCCTTTGCTCTTTCCTTGTTTGCCTTCCTTGCATTTTCCTTTCAAAGAGATGAAAAAGTGTCTTTGGGAAGAAAACGCTTGCAGAATTTAATTCCCAGACATCATCCCGTGTGAGGCCCCAGTCAAAGCCCCTAGTCAGGAGTTGCTGTGCTTGAGCTTACATCACTGGCTCTTTTGCCTGCTCCCAAGATTTCAGTCACAACCAGCTGTGTCCCAGCTCCTACCTCCCTAGTATTTTCCTCAGTTGAAGCTACTGAATCTTCCTTGCTGTTTTAACATGATCTGAAGTGAAAGCAGGAGATACTCAGGCTGTAACAGTCCAACATTTAGGCTTGGCACCAAAGCACATTTACTTCTTGTCTTGTCCTAATATCTTGATTCTCTTAAGTGGATTCTTACCTTGTCCTCAAGCAATAATCCCCTTTGATCTTTCTAACTGGGCTTCTGCATAGCTTCCTCATCTCATTCTGGCATGTACACTGATTAGAACCATCCCAGCCCAATCAGCCTAAGACAGCCAGGAGCTAATTGTCTGACACAGTCAGGCTTCTGGACTCAATGCAAGAAAGGAGACTGCCCACCAGAGCACCTTTGGAGTCTTATCAAAAGAAAAGATAGAATTATTGTAGGATTTGGGGAAAGGATGGAATTGAGGTGATATTTCAATGAAGCAATGTTTAAGAGGCTCAAAGCAAAGCTGGGCTGTGGCTAAAGGGGTCAACATCAGGTTTGGACTGTGAAGTAGACCCAGACTCCTGTGTCCTTGGGAAGAGCAAAGTAAAGATGGATGTGGACTATTGTATCTGAATCTCTGCACCTGGGTTGTAAATTGAGACTAAGTCTTTGTGTCAAAGTGCCGCAGACCCTTCAGGCAAGGGTTGGGTGTTTTTTTTACTGACACAATTTTAGAAGCAAAGTCTCTGGCAATCTCTGAATAAAAATTCTCAGTGATTAATAAAGCAGGAGTCATTCAAAGTAGGGGGTTGTTATGACACTTTACAGATTCAGTGTCCTTGAGAGAGATGTTATTCTCTGTTTCTTTTGCAGCTGGCTTTGTCTGTTTTTCCAGTCTGACAAATGGTGGGTAGATTTTTACTTTCTCAGTCCAAGCTAGTTTTTGCTTTCTCAGCAGGTATGTTTCTGCTAAAACCAAAATTCTACTTGTCTTGCTAGTCCTTTTCCTAAATTCTGGCAGAACTCCCAGATGCCTGCCTGTTCTTTAGATATTGCCCATTTCAGATCATCACCTGTTGGACTTAGCATCACCCCGTGCTTTCTTTTTCGCTGCTTACGCGCTGCACCCTGAACACAAGTTGTGCTGGGTAAGCTGGTCTGCCAAGTGGACCATATGATTCAGCAGATCCAGTGGTGTTTGAAGTGTCAGTGGCAGATAGGATGCTGTTTGGAGCGTTTGGCAGATCCCTACAGGTGAATTGCAGCATAGGCCTTTAGAATTAGGGAGCAAGGTCCTGCCATCATCTGCAGATAACTACCATATATATATATCTATATCTATATAGATATATATATATCTTTGTCTTCTTTCCTCTCTTATTCCCTTATCATGTAACATAAGAAAATGTACTGACTTTATATCAGTATTGAAGTATTGTTAACTTTCAGGGGACTTCTCAGCCTCCACAATCATGTGCCTATTCCTATATCTACATCTCTATCTCTCTTTTTTTAAAAAACAAATTTATTTATTTATTTATTTATTGGCTGTGTTGGGTCTTCGTTGCTGCACACGGGCTTTCTCTAGTTGTGGTAAGCAGGGGCTACTCTTCATTGTGGTGGCTTCTCTTGTTGCAGAGCATGGACTGGGCATGTGGGCTTCATTTGTTGTGGCCCATGGGCTTAGTTGCTTGGCGGCATGTGGTATCTTCCTGGGGCAGGGATCAAACCCATGTCCCCTGCATTGGCAGGCGGATTCTTAACTCCTGCGCCACCTAGGAAGTCCAACATCTGTATCTCTTATATAGTTCTACACATCCTATTTTTTCTGCTTCTCTGGTGAGGTCTGACATACAGTCGGTGGCAAGGAGGGAATTCTGAGTAAGATGAATCACTGATTAGAAGCAGAATGTATTGAGGGGTAGAAGGAATAGACGAGGATGCCTGAAGTATAGGATTCATAGAGAAATTACAAAGAAAAGATGAGATGGAGAGATAAGAAAGAGGTATAGCTGATCCTTGAACAACATGGGTTTGAACTGCATAAGTCTACTTACATGCAGATTTTTTTCAATAAATATGTGCTATTACATATTATTACATTATCTCCAGTTGGTTAAATCTGCAGATGCAAAACCCAAGATACATAGGAACCAAGGATGTGGATGGTTGATCCTAAGTTATAGGTTGATTTTCGACGGTGCAGGGGTTGGTGCCCCTAATCCCCACGTTGTTCAACTGTAAAGTAGGGCAGTGCTGGTTGCTTCATTTCAACTGTTCTTTTTTTAATCTGAAAAACAGCAATTGCAAATGGTTTAACCTAAGTAGTAGTAAATAGGATGTTGGACAATGCTATTAATTCCTTTAAATTATGCAAAGAAAGAAATATTATCTTTTACAAAGTGCCTAATAGGGATCTGTCTAGCCCTAAAGATATTCACAGACAGACAATAAAAAGTGACGTTATTAGGAGCAACTAGAGAAAGAAGAGAGAAGGAAATTGAAGAGTAGAAAAATAAAATGCAAAATTAGTTTATTGAAATAGAATTAGGAAATATATTAAAGCAAGCACATAGATCACAGCTGATGTTTATGTTTGTAATTTTATGTGTTCAGGAAGGGAAGTAGACTAATAGATATTCTGTTGGTAAAAGAGAAGGCTTTATTTTTTGGTCTGCAATTAATGGAGCATAGGAAAACTTTTGAGATGGTTAGCAATTTTCACATCTGTGTTTGATTTGGTTCATGTGGACTCTGAAACATGTAGATCAAACCAAGGACTGAGACGTGATAACTTCACATGAAGCTTAGCATGTATCTAAATGACATGTCACCTGTCTATGTGATAATTACTGTTGTCAAAAGTGTTAGTGATTATTACCTTCTTGGTCATCGAATTCAGATACCTCTGAATGGCAAAATACAGCTGGTGTAATTCTAGACAAGTCAGAAATCTATTTTATCACTGTCTTTATTATTATCTTTTGACATGTTTGATGAATTTTTTGTACATATAAATTATATCTAAAGAAATATAATATATGTATGATCTGGTTTGCCAAAATTATGTACCTAATAGCAAAGCACGGTAGCCACCAGTAAAAAGAATAAAGCACTTGGGAGAAAATATGCTCCACCATTGTATGTTGGTATCGAGAACCAATACTATCTGCCTGGCATTTCACGGAATCTAAGATGTTTTGACATCATCACTTTCTTGATCTTATTAGACATATCAACGGAAGTTTTCACATATCTCTCTCAGGATTGCCACTGGTCTGTCACTGACAGTAAGATGCATCTTAAAAGACTTTGACTTTCAGATTGAGCTATTTTTTTTCCAAACTGACCTTTTTCCTTCCACAAATTAAGAGTTGACTCTTTTGGAATCCTTTTGTTGCCCCATGGAGGGATGTAGAAAGGAAGTCCCAAGCAGGAAAACTTGGAGAACTGATGCCCACAATCTATTCTAAGCATTTTTTAAGGTTGGCAAAGAAAAATGAGGGACATGATGTACTCAGTGTTATTCATTTTTATTCTACTAACAATTTTCTCCAAGATCAGAACATCCTGAGGTCTCCAGATTTGAAAAGAATCAATTTCTGTGGCAGACTGATATCAACCTTTTTCAAATAACTAATTTATGGTATTGCAAATTCCTAAACTGTCTCTGAATAGCCAGATGCAATTTTCAAATGGTCTCACAAATAGGAAAATTAAAAAAGAATTTTTTTATCCACTCCTAAGCCTCAAAACAAAGCATTGATTTAACTACCGCTACAGAGAAGAGATAGGAATGTTTTTAAAAACTCAAAAAGTTCTGATATAAGAAAATTACAAGCACTTGCTTACTTAAGATTAGAATGGTGAAATTACATCATGAGCTCACAGAAGAGTTGTTCTTAATGATCAAATTCAATATTAATTTTCTGAAAACAGAGTGTACATCTTAA
This sequence comes from Hippopotamus amphibius kiboko, assembly GCF_030028045.1. Lineage (NCBI taxonomy): Eukaryota > Metazoa > Chordata > Mammalia > Artiodactyla > Hippopotamidae > Hippopotamus > Hippopotamus amphibius. The sequence continues at coordinate 57,590,367 of NC_080188.1, forward strand.
AGATTTTTTACTATGAAATGTAATATACTTTCCTAGAGGCATAAAACAAATGTACAACTTTAACAAACCTTACAAAGCAGACACATGTGGAGCCACCATCCAAATTACCTAGCAACACTGTGAACTCCACAGGAGCCACTCACATGCCCCTCCCCACCTCCAGTCCCCCTCCCTGCTCCCAAGGCAACCCGCAACCTGACCCAGCAATCACTTCCTTGCTTTTCTTTTCGCTTCTTCTCTTTTTGCTTTTACCACCTACACATGTGTACTAAAATACTAGTATTTTAGTTTTGCCACTTTTTGAACTTTATGTATATCATACAATATGGTTTCTTTGGGTTCTTTAACTCAACAGTATGTTTTTCATCAGGCATATTGCTATATATTTTGGGTTGTTTTTTTTTTTTTCATTTTCATTGATGTACGCTTTCTACTGTATAAAATATGCAATAATTTGTTTATCCGTTCTACTGTTGATGGACATTCTGGTTGTTTCCATTTTTTGGCTGTAGTGAAAAATGCTGCTATGAACATTTAGTCCATGTCTTGTGGTGCAGAGAAGCATACATTTCTCACGGGTGTATACCTAGGAATGAAGTTGCTGGGTTACACATTTGCACACATTTAGCATCCTGCTTGCCCATTAATTATTTTTAAAAGGCTTCTTTGGTCCTACCTTTTTCTGTACCAGACTGAGCTAAATGTCTGTCCTCTGTGCTCTTGTCACAGAGAAGGAAAGAATTGCCAACTTTAATTCTAAATCTGTGCTGCCCCATATGGTAGCCACCAGCCACGTGTGGCCATTTAAGTTTAAATGAAAGTTAAAATTAAACACTCAAGGACTTCCTACCGCCTGCCAATGCAGGGGACACGGGTTTGAGCCCTGCCCCAGGAAGATATCACATGCCGTGGAGCAACTAAGCCCATGCACCACAACTATTGAGCCTGTGCTCTAGAGCTCGTGAGCCACAACTATTGAGCCATGTGCCGCAACTACTGAAGCCCATGCACCTGGAGCCCGTGCTCTGCAACAAGAGAGGCCACTGCAATGAGAAGCCCGTGCACCACAAGGAAGAGTAGCCCCTGCTCGCCGCAACTAGAGAAAGCCCGTGCGCAGCAACGAAGACCCAACACAGCCAAATAAATAAATTAATTAATTTTAAGAAATTCTGTAAAATTAAACACTCAATTCCACAGTTCCCTGGCCACCTTTTAAAACTGAATGACAAATGGCTACTGACTACCACATTAAACCATCCAAATACAGAACATTTCCATGATTCCAGAAAGTTCTATTGGACATGCTGCTCTAGAATGCTAGCTCCTCTGGGCCGAGGCTGGCACTTGTTTACCCTATCTCTCCATGCCCACCTCAGTGCCTGACACAGCGGGCTTTTGACAAATGTTTGTTGAACTAGACTGCCACCAAGGAGGTTTACAGTCTGGTGGTGAAAATAGAAAATACAACAGAATGCTAAATGAGGTTGAAAGGCTGAAAATATTACAATAGGAGCAGATACAATTGTTCCCCAATATCCTAAAGATGTGAGAGGGGAGGTCTATGCAAGGCAGAGCTGGAGACTGTGAAACATATCATAGATCACTCACCCTGAGCTTATAAAGGAGTGAAGGTGGAGGAGGGGAAAGGAGATTCCTCTGGAGAGTGTCACAATACGCTTGCATTACCCCCACTTCCTATTCACAATGGGAAGGGGATAATGAGAGGGTTGCTTCTCTTCAACAGAAGCCAAGTGAGAAAGGTATTAAGGAGACCATTCAAGGAACTTGCATGTGTCTCCTGGGGATGGGGAAACTTCAAAAGTATAAATTTTAGAATCCCTGCTGTATCATTTGCTGGCTATATGCATGGCCTTGGGCAAGCTATATAACCTCCTGAAGTTTCAGTTTTTTCATTTGTAGTTTTGAATAAAGATAGTACCTATCTTACAGGGCTAACGTAAGAATCAAATGAGAATGTCAGTGCAATGATAGCAACTCAACTTTCTTTGAGCTGCATCTGCTGGTTGGCACGTTCCTTTTACTATAAATCATTGAACATATTCTTAAGCTCAGCAGCTTTTAGCAGGCAAGCAGAAAATCTAGCTGTTCTCCAAACACGTGTGCTCTTTTTTCTACAATGTGAAGAGTTGTGTCTGGGAGGCACCTGCCCAGCTCAGGACTGCATCCCCTTCCCCTTGCATTCAGATATGGCCACATCACAAGTTATCACAACGGGATGTGAGTAGGAGTGATATGTAACACTTCCAGGCAGCTTTTCTTTTTTCTTCCTTGACACATTCCGCCTTATCCACTGCTATTTTGCCTTAGATAGCTGATATTGAGTTACTATTTTCAGTTCATGACACTATTAATTTTTTCCCCTTAGCTTCAGTTGCCACTCTCTTTTTCTTCTTCCGCATTCCTCATATGCCATAGACAGCTGAACGCTCATATTTCTGTATATGTCTTTACACACATGTGTTACTTACAAAACTCTATTGTGTTGTTTTGGGTGTGTGTTTTAAATTCATACAAATAATATGGTGCCACAGGTCTTATTAAATACACAGGCGTGGACTAAGGAATTGTACTGTATACTATAGCCTATTGTTTTTTTAAGACGTGAGGTTATGTTGAGGAACTTCCCTGGCAGTCCAGTGGTTCAGACTCTGCACTTCCACTGCAGAGGGTATGGGTTGCATCCCTGGTCAAGGAACTAAGATCCCACAAGCCTGGCAGCAGCCAAACAAAAACAAAAACAAAACTGTGTGCATTTGTCAAATTTCATAAAATGCTACACTTTAATAAGCCTGATTTTTTAAAAAATATGTGAGATTATGTTGTACTAATACTTTGCATGCGTTTTACTACTGGTAGAACCTGGAGAGGCTGTGCCTGTCATCAGTGCCTGAAACAGTTTCTAACGCAAGGAAGGCACAAAAATCAGTTGTTGAGCAAATCTTCGAATAATATACAAATACAAAAAATTTAAAAAACCTTGTTTTAATTTTTCCAGAAAATAACCTCATTTTATCTAACTTATCTGTGTTTTAAGATAAAATTGAGACACTAATTCGTAAGAATATTGCCTAGCAAAGGATGCTGCTCTGTTTGATGTGTCTTATTGCACCCACAAATTCACAGCTGTATTATCAATGAATAAGGAATGAATTATAATTGCAATTGACCCTTAATTACATTTATATATCATCTTGTCAAATGCATCTTATCTAGCTCATTATTGTTGTTTGCTTTTTTAAAAATATTTTTTAAATTAATTAATTAATTAATTTTTTGGCTCTGTTGGGTCTTCCTTGCTGTGCTCGGGCTTCTCTCGAGTTGCGGTGAGTGGGGGCTACTCTTCGTTGTGGTGCGCAGGCTTTCCGTTTCAGTGGCTTCTCTTGTTGCGGAGCACGGGCTCTAGTGTGCAGGCTTCAGTAGTTGTGGCACATGGCCTCAATAGTTGTGGCTCACGGGCTCCGGAGCCCTGGCTCAGTAGTTGTGGTGCACCAACTTAGTTGCTTCACGGCATGTGGGAACTTCTTGGGCCAGGGCTCGAACTTGTGTCCCCTACATTGGCAGGCAGATTCTTAACCACTGTGCCACCAGGGAAGCCTGTGTTGTTTGCATTTTAATGACAATTCATATGCAATAAAAATGAATGACTCCCTCTGCCTTTCATATACTTAAGTTGTATAGTCTACTTTTAATCCTTAAATAGTGCTTCTAATCACAGTTTTGTAACTTTTATAAAATTACCCTTTACTTATAAAGAATCCTGAATTCATACTGATATCATGAATTACAAACAGGTTCTTTAGACAGTATGACATTTGATAATCCTATGTCTACTGAAAGCCAGATTAAGTATCAGATGTATTTTTTTGCCCATAACTTTTCATTATGGAAAATTTCAAAATATACAAAATTAGAGGAAATAGTATAGTAAACCACTATTATCTATACATAGTGTAAGCACTGATCAACTTATGGCAAAATGGCTTCATCTGTTTTCCTACCCACTTACCCTCTCTAGTTTATTTTGAGTCAAGTTCCAGACATCATAGCATTTTAGTTTCTCAAAGTTAAGGACTCTTAGATAAATACTATAATACCATTATCATGCTAATAATAATAATTATAATTCTAAAAAATTATCAAATTTCAAGTCAGTGTTCACATTTCCAATTGCTTCATAACATATTTTTCTGCTTTTTTTTTTGGAATTAAAATACAAATAAAATTCACATAATATTAGTGGTTGCCATGTCTCTTAGGTCTACTTTAATCTATAGATTTCTCTTTCTTTCTTGTTCTCTTACTTTCAGTTTATTTGTTGAAGAAACCATGTTCTTTGTCCTATACATTTTCCCAGTCTGGTTTCTGCTGACTGAGCTTGCAGTTTGATTTGTGTTTGCAAAATGATGATATTCTAATTATGTCATTCCTTCTACGTTCATGTCTTACAGAGAAACCTCCTCACCTTTTTTTAAAGATCATAAAGGAAAGACAGGATAATTACTTATTTTCCTTTAAGTAAACTTTAAAAATAATGAGTTTAATCCTTAGCATCCTTCAATGTTGGGCAAGTAGGATTTTTTTTGTATTGTTTTGTTTTTGGTATCATTATGAATGCATAAACTTACGGATTTAAACATATTCGATGTGTGATAGTTTAAAAATTAAAAACTTTTATTATAAAAATAACTGCAAATATAAAAAATTCTGCAAAATGAATCTATAGCTTAATGAGTGATTATAAGGTGAACACTCTTGTAACCACCGTCCAGGTCAAGAAATAGAATGATGCCAGTCACCTCAGAAGCCCCTTATGTGCTCCATCCCAGCTAAAGACTCTTCATCTCCCAAAAAGTAATCCTGATTTGTACAGAAATCATCTCCTTGATTTTCTTTATAATTTCATTATTCAAGTGTGGAAGCCTGAAACTATAGTCTTGCCCACTTAAAAAGGTTGTTATGTATCTTAATTCTCAGAATCATTTAAATTACACATTCATTTCTTCTCTTTATTTTCTAAATAATTTATCTGTTGAAGAACCTGAGGGGTTTGTAGAGTTTCCCACAATCTAAATTTTACTGATTACAATCTGTATTTCCTAGAACTTGGCAGCTGGATCCAGAGGTTTGATCCCCTTGGGTCTGACCCATTTGGCAGATGTTGTGTTCTTTCATCAGGAAACACATAGCTTGATTGCCTGTCTTTTCATGAGCCATTGATATGCAATGCTCAGACCAACGAATTCGTTAAGGATTGCAATCGTGGGTGAATTCTATCATTTTCTTTTAATTTGTTAATTGGAATATTTTTATAAAGATATACGTCCTTTCATTTACAATTTGATTCAGTTCATGTAGGGTTGAACAAATGCCTCATTCTTTTCATTTATTTACAAGTTTTCTAAATAGTGAATTGGCTTCCTGTCATCATTCCAAGGTGGCCAGTTAGTGTTTTATTTCATTTTTGGAATATTATTATAAATTCATGGATTCAAAGTTATTTGTTACAATTATTATCTATTTTAAAGATTTCATTGTTCCATCTCTGGCTAGTAGAGGTCTATTCAAGTTGGTTCTTGAGTCCCTTCGACAGATACTAATAGTCTGATAGCTCTCTTGCAATCTGGTATGACAAGCTGTACCAGACTTATCTTGTACATTTCTTGCTACAGACCTGGAATCAACGAATTCCCCAAGAGGCCTTGGTACTAGGCTATAATCTGGGTGCTAGGGATGCTAACTGCTACTGTGCTTGTAATTGTTTTTAGGTGTCTATAAAGGACAGAGCTAAGATATACGTGGTGTGTGTGTGTGTGTGTGTGTAATTCCTGAGTAAATTCTAGTTTTTTCTATTTAAATTCAGGATTACACGATTTCTTACCTATCCTCTTCTGTGTCAAATCTGTATCTCTTTTCTTGCATACTGAGAATTCTGATTCTCAAGGACACACTGGTAGAAAGAAATTGAATAATTTATAATTACTAATTTACTTTATCCCACATTACACAAACAATATTTTCAGAATACCAATATTATCATCACTAGCATGATTACTGAGAAAATTTGAAATTATTTTTGCATGTGCTCTTTAATTTCCCCACCTGTTAAAAAGTTGTACTCTATCTATGTTAAGTATACTATTACGTATTATACTTTCTCTCTTAGCTTCATTTAATTTTATTTCTATAAGTAGCTGTATGTTTAATGCCTACTACCTGTTCTTATGATGTCTCTCTAGTCATTTTGGTTGTCTGAAGCTCATTCTCTAGTAGATTCTCCAGAAAGTGTTTGGAGAAACAATGTGCCCTGGTTCTAGCATGCTGATAATACTAGTTTGTTTGAGAAATTTACACTTGAAAGTCAGTTTTGCTTACTATAAAATTCTCAGTTCACATTTTCTTATCTTGAATGTCTTAAATATGTATTTCATTTTCTTTTCACATAAGGCATTGCCGTTAAAGAATCTTACCATAGTGTATTTTTCTTTCCCTTGTAAGTCACCTGCTCTTTTTGCCTAGAAGTCTCAAAGACTTTTTCTTTTTCTTTAAAGTCCTGTAATTTTATTAGAATATGTCTTGGTGCTGGTCATTCTGGGCAGATATTCTTAGGTACATGGTGTGATTTTTAAATACGAGTTTTAAATCTTTTTTTAATTCAGAGAAATTTCCTTGAATTATAAATGCTGCTATTTGTTTATTACTATATTTTTTAGTATTTCTGCTACTCTCTCATTTTTGAAAGGCTCCTCAGAGCTCCTATTATCTGTAATTTGTATCTTCTCTGCTCATCATCAATGTAAGTCACTTGTTACCAAATGTTTTCTCTCTTCCTTTATTTCTTTTAAATATAAAACATTTTCCTCTTTCTCTACCTTCTAGTTCTATTAAGAAATGATCTATTGTGTTAATTCCCTCTTGTGTTCCTTTTTGTTTAGTTTTCATTTTCAAAATCTTTTGTTTATTTCAAATTTTTTCATGACTTCTAATACTTTATTTCTGAATTATTCTAATTTCTTCTTTTTCATCTATTGTACCATTTTCTTAATGTCTTTTTTGCTATTTTTTAAATAGAATGTTACGGTTTTGATATATTCTCAGCATGCTCTCATTGTCTATAAGGTTTTTTGTTTTCTGCTCTTATCTAAACTTCATAGCTTTTTGCTGTTTCTATATGAAATTGGTTTTCCTGAACTTTTAGAAGGAGACATAGGTCAGGGTAGCTTTCACCCTCTTATCGTTCCATATTGTGTTAAAAATATAACAGCTTGCTTTTTAAGACTTGCTGTAACCATTTCCCTCTCCCACACTTATTTGTGCCTTCTCTACTTTACCTATTCTGTGCAATTTCTATTCCATCCCTAGCAGTTTCTCCTCTATATGGGTCTGTCCTGGAAGGCAGTTGTGGTGGCTCTTTTGAGAATTCTTAGGGGCTACACTGATCCAGATCCTTCAGATTTTGTTATGTTCCATTGCACCTACCAGCAATAATTATTGACTATGTTGGAGTTTCCTTTTCTCACGTCCATCAGATGCCCTCTTGCTTCCCTCTGCCTAGTCCTGCACAGATGATGCAGGAATAGTGGCAATTGGTGGTTTGTCCTCAGCCACTTTGGAGTTTGTGGCTACAACCTGTCATGTAGTGTGGTAACCAATCTCTAAAATGGCCTCAACATTTCCTCTGCTCCCTGTACATTCACTCTGCTCCTCACATCAAAAGGTAGATACTATCTCTCCTTCTGAATCTGGGATGATCTGATGATTGATTTGACCAATAGAAGATGGAGAAAGTAACATGTGGGGCAGCTCTTGGACTCCAGCCACCATGTGAAAAGGCCAAGCCACAAGCAGAGGCCATGGAAAGGGGAACTAAAGTGCTCAGAATAACAGTTCCGGCTCCCAAGCAACCACTGTATGAGAGTGATCTTAAATATTCTGTTCCATTTGAGTCCCCAGATGACGGTGGCCCCCGCTATAATAGGTAACATAATAGTTGTTGTTTTATGATATAAGGTACTGAAATGGTTTTTAATGCAGCAATAGGACTAAAACATTTAGTTTTGTTGTACATGTTGTCCATGGTTTTCAGCTTTGCTGTCTAGCTGCTCTGTCTGTTTTTATGTGGGAATTTGGAGAGATCCTAAAACAACATCCTATAACACCCTTCACAAAAATCTTCCCAGAATCCGCTCTGATATAAGATTATAAGGTTCTCCTAGGATAGACCTCAGTCAAGACCTATGAAACCACCAGAGAGTGTAATTCAGAACCAGAACAGAACATAGGGAATTTATAGTTTCCGCCTATGAAGTTTAGTCTTTTAATCAGCCCTGTATGAAAATAGACTCTCCTATCCCCATTTTCTAGCCCCAACCTCTTTACAGTTCACAGTGAAAAAGTTAAAAATCCATGAATTTGATGTTAGTTTTTTGGGTGACGTTGGGCACCCCAATTCTCCAGAACCAGGTTGGTAGGAGCATCAACTAAAATTACCAATAATCAAAACACTTTCAAAAAAAGTCAGCATGAATCATGTGGGTACGGCAGGCAAGCTAATAGTATGGCCCACTTAAAAACCATTCATTCATTCATTCATTCATTCATTCACTCATAAAACTGTATATTGAGTGTTTACTATGACCCAGGAACCTAGATATTAGGACAATATACACTAGTAAATAAAGCAAACATCCCCGCTCCTGGGGAAGTTAAATTCAGGTGACTTATATTCTTTAAGTATTTGTCCGGTGGTCTTTCTGCTGTTACTTGAGCATGCTCCTTGGGAGGTGTTCACCTCCCTTCCAGCTCCCCGCACAGCCTTCAGCACACTCCTCGAAGAGTCCTGGCCAATACCGTTTAAATTCATTTCATTACATTGTCAGGGATGGCAGGGAGTGCCTTGGAAATTGGTTCCTCCAGTTGCTACCCAACTTGTCTTTCTTTTAATCTAATCCTGATTTCAGAGCCACCAGCATTAAAACCAAAATGTGGCAGGTAGTCGGCGGGGAGTAATGAAGTGCTGCATTTAAATTATTTTCAATTAAAAACGAAAGTTACTTTGGGTGGTGCTTTAACATTTCCAATCACCACAGAATTCTGTAAGGGGATATTTTGTTAGATTAGTAAGAATTTTGCATCTTTGTGTGTACAGGGGGGTAGGGAGATGCGAGGAAAAGGAGATGAGTGGTAGAGGTTTTTAAAGGATGAGAAGGGCAAGAATAAAAGCCCATCTTCTCAACACCAACAATTTAGGCAAATATAGCATTTTAGTAAATTCTTCATGTACAACCTGAAAATGTACATTAACAGGAAACTTTGTACCCACTCCTGACTCTCCTTTTCCCATCCTCGGATCTGCTGGGATCTGCCAGGGGGTGGAAGACATTGTCATTGTTTATAATGCTCATAAGCCTGCATGGATGTGAATGGCATATATTTAGAAATGAAAATAAAGCTTTAGGAAGATCTTCAATTTAATGGAAACTAGTCTAGTCATTTGAGAACCACAAGAGCTTTTTAGGGAAATCTGCTTCTGCAAGCTGGAGGAAGTGTGGGTGTACTGGAGTCCCGGTCACACCTTGTGATGTCAGTCACCTCCAGGCCGCAGCTGATTGGCTGTGAAGAGCTGAAGCAGAGTTTAAATTCCTGCACCCTCAGAGAAGTGTTCAGAACCTCAACACAAGAGTGGCTTCATTGTCACAGATTTCCTCAGCCTGATTGTTGAGACATTTGGGGCAAAGTCTTTGTGAATTGAAGAGGGTAAGACATTTTCATTGTTTAGTTTTTTAAATGACTTCTGCTGTGTTATTTGGAAAATATTAACTATGTGTATATGTTGAGTAGTATTATGCCATGCAGAGAAAGATGGGAGAGCTGCGCCTTGGGTAAAAACCACTCCATTTTGTGTCGGTTGTTTGTGCCACAGTAAATAAAGATGTTAAAATGACAGGTTAAGTCATTAGAGACAGGTGCTCTTCTCAGTGATACTTTAATTAGATCTCTGCATGAAAAGGAAAGTTTACTAATCAGGAAGCAGATGGAAAGTCATTTGGAAGTTTTGCCTTAATTAGCAAAACAAATACAACTTTTACAATTAGGTTTTATGTGTATAGTTATGTTCATGGCCTATAAGATGTTATAAAAGAATCTAAACTAGACTGGCAGAACTTTCAAAATATGGTCTTTTAAATGGAAAATCATGTAATGCTATTCATCCAATAATATTCATTATGAACTGAGTAGCTGAAAGGAGATGCTAAGACCACTGACTTAAACCAAGGGTGTGATAATTATACTGCTTTTCTATTGTCTAGCTGGGTATTCATGTTAGTATGATGCTTTGCATGCAGTCAGAGTTCAATAAATTTTGAATATAACTGTCTTTTAAAAAACCTTTCCTAGTGTAGAGGATTTAGGAGTATATATACTCTGTCCATCTGTATTTTTATTTGCTGCATTTATTCCACTTTTTCACGTATATCAGAAGTGTCTGTCTTCCACAACAGAGTGAGAGCTGTGGTCAGGCAATGCTTTCTGCATGACATTTAGAAGATCCCAAGTGTAAGAGCAACATTTTGAGCACTCCTTTTCATCAGGAGCTATAACTTCTGGTGATCCAAACTTTCTGGTTTACTGAGGGCTAAGTAGACTATGCTACTTTGATCTGGTTGGTTAAAATATGTAAACAAACAAACAGTGCTCATTAGAAACCCCCAAAATGGTGATGGAGACCAATGCACTGCATATGCTGAGAGGCCTTCCACATCTATATTTAATTTGGGGACACCTAGGAGTTATTTTACTGTGGTTGAAAGCATATAACAACAGATTGATTGTAGCTGACCTCAAGACAACTACGACTGGAATGATTGGAAATTTTTATTGGTTTATTTGTTTGGCTTTCTGAATTCCTGACAGAATTCATGTCCTGGCCAAATTCCACTTTATTTTTGAAGAGTAATAATGAAACAAGTTTTATCTAATGGCGTTTCTGGGTAGCTGGGTTCTGGGTAATTTTGCTTTTGTAAGACCAGCTTATTATTATTACACACTGCTGTATACTCAAGCACCTAGAACAGTGTCTGGCTCATAGGATGTTCTCAATAGATATTTATTGACTGCTAAGAAATGGATATATTATTCATTAGTATTATTAAGGTTGACAACATAAGTCAAAAATAAGCAAAATAAGCATGAAATATTGAGCTTATGATTTTTCAAGTTTTTCATTTCCTTCTGTTAGCCTATCTCTTTCATTTTAGTTTACATAAAAGAAAACATCTACCTTATAAGTGAATATTAACTTTGAGGAAATTCTGGAACAAGATTCCTTACTTAAGAGTGTGAAGAAGTTCTGGCTACACTTGAGGGTGGCCAGAGAGGGAAGGGACTGCAATCCCCTTCCCCAGGTCTTAAACATTTTGGATCTTTTCAACTCTGGGAAAACAACTCATAAAGATTGAAAACCTCTAATACACACACTACCTTCGAAACAGGTGGAATTCACATTGAGGTTGTTGATTTTCTTTTGTCACACGTTTTCATTGTAGTATGACAGTGCGTGCAATGTAGAAATGACGTTTACCAATTACTGAAGAAGCACTTGGGGTTCTGGACTCATCTTTCAGGCTTGTAGCTATTTTGCTCATTTCTTACTTAGAATAGAGCTACCGCATGTCTGCTTCTAGTTTTTTGGGGGTGGTAGGTAAAAAGCTTATAAAAGTTTGGAGCTCTCATTTGGGATATACTTCACACAAGTGTATTCTTATCAAATAAGATTTTTGATAGGTAAATTCTTCTCAAAAATACTAATTGAAAACCTAATACATATAAGGTTTAAGCTCTGACTTTCTTTAATGCTTGACAGCAGACTATATTCTATGGGAGGCAACATCGGCTCTCTCAAGACCCCAGGGTGTATTTTATTTTAGTTTACCAGACTTCCACTTCGAAAATTACAACTTTGAGTCAGGGCGCTAAATGGCATTTCTAGAAGCATGAGCAAGTTACTGCGTCTTCTTTATGTTTCATAATATTCTATCCTTGAGAAACTCAACACTGGAAGTACATACTCCCATCATAAAACACACCACATTCATTGGTGTAGAGCATCACCTCATTATGTTGTTGTTTAGATAAGAGAGAAGCAAAAGAAAATACGAGAGGAGAACCCAATATTTGTTAGCTTCTTGGACTATTTGCTGGTTTTCAGAGCACCATGAGATTCTCTCTCTATTCAAATTTCACTGTGAAAATTAAAATGGGTGGCCCCTCCTGATCATTTGACCTATGAAATGAAAACCATTGGCACCACAGTTATTTTGAGAGTCTCGTATTCGGGAGAAACTTTCCTTTCCTTAAGAAATGAACCTAAGGAGTTAAAAAAAAATTTTGATTGTGGGAACTAAAGGGAAGTATAGGGGAGGAAAAAATTTCCTCTGTCCTCTTAGGGTCTCTGGCTGAGCCTAAGAATTAAACTGGCACAAGACAGGTTAACAGGAAAAAAGCATACAAGTTTTATTAAAATTTTTACGTGTACATGGGCACCTTCACAAGGGACTGAGGACCTGAAGAAGTGACCGGAGCAGAAGCTTTTACACCTTTTAGGCAAAGAAACAATACATTTGTGAAGAAGTGACAAGACTCAGGGGTTTGGCCTAGGGCAGTAGATTGTGGAGAAGTAACGAGGAAGATCGGGTTCGTTTAACAAGATTTGTCTGCACGCACTTCCCTCAGCCTCGAGTCCATCTCTGGTGATGAGAGTGCCTTCCCTCCTCCTGGGACAGGGAGGGCACATTTCACGTGAGAGATTCATCTCCTGCTTCCAGGAAGGAAAAGGAAGGCACTTTCTCAAGTGCCTTCAGCTCAAAATAATTTTTATGTCTGAGACATATTTTGGGATGAGATATTCTGGTTTCCTTTAGAAGTGATATCTGTTGAATTAGGCTTCTTTTAGGGGCAGCTGAACATTTTCATATGTTTTCTCTGTTGATATTAGGGGAAGGATTTGAAAAAGAAATAAAAATAATATCAAAGCACAAAGACTGATATGAAGCATGCTTAATTAGCATAAAGAAAATAACACAAAGAATAGCTATGTAGACAAGGAGTAACGCTCAAGATGCAGGATGAGAGGTTCAGTTGGACCATTTGAGCTTCATGAAGGTAGAAATGAGGACCCTTCTCAGTCTCCTTGTCTTAGGATTTCTATTGTTTTCTTGAATAAATTAAAAAAATTAGATTAGATGACTTCTTGAACCCAATGTTTCAGACATTATTCCGTGTGTTCAGACATTACTGAATAAGGTACTATTATTTCTTAGATCACTTGGAGCACCTTAAAAACAAACCCATGCTTGTTCCCACCCCTGGGGAATGGATTTGTTAGCCTGTGGTGGGATTTGTGCACTGGTAGTACTTTAAATCTCCCCAGGTGATACTGATTTACAGCCAAAATCGGGACTCTCTGGCTTAGAACTTTTGTCACCAGATTGTATATATTTAACATTTAAAGTCACAAATCAGCAAAAGTGAAGTCTGAAATTAGCCTGCAGGACCTTCCACAAAGTGTATGGGTATCCATTTGACAAGTCTGTTAGGGCAGCCCCAGGGCTCAAGAGTGCAGGGCAAATTATTTTCCTTTTAAATCATTTCAATAACTTTTTCCATTAGCATCTAGGACATCTATGTTTAGATATAGGGCAAATTGTTTTCCAAACCACCAGTTCCTGAAGTGTGAAATGAAGCCACCCTCCAGGAGAATACAGTTTGATATGGCAGGTTTCTCTCAGTGTGATTCACAAGTGTATCCCAAATCTCTAATCTTCCCTGGATTCTTCAGTACTGTGAATGACACTTAAACAATTTAGCATAATCATGTATAATGTATGACTAAAAGTAGCACGGTGGATATTAAATGCTTTCTGGAGCTGTAACATGAAGCCTGCCGTAATGCATCTTTTGAAGATGAAGGGAAAAAAATGCAAAACCAAGCTGTTTCGTTTAGACGTTATTATGAGGTTATAAATGTGACTGAGGAGCTGTGTGTGTGTGTGTGTGTGTGTGTGTGTGTGTGTGTGTTAAGACAAATGCCCACCACCTATCAATGGTATCAATAAATGTAGTTTTTTGGTGGAAAGATATTTGCCAGTCTGTTCTGCCACACTGGGCTGCATAATTATTATAAAAGTGAATGGTCAGAAATTTCTCTATTGCTTTTCCTTTACTTTTCCTCCATTTGCCATATTTTATGTGTTAGTGAAGAAGTATTTACAGAGCTCCTCATTGAAAAGTTTTCAATTTATCTCTTAGGAGTGAGGCTTTTTTTAGAAACCGCTCTACTGAGATATAATTCACTCATATACCTCACTCATTTGAAATATACCATTCAATGGTTTTTCATATATTCATAGTTATACAACCTTCACCAAAATCAATTTTAGAACATTTTCTCTATGTTCAAAATTTACCCCTTAGCTGTCACCACAACCCATCTTCTCCAGCCCTGGGCAAACACTTATTTACTTTCTGTCACTATAGATTTACCTATTGTGGATTTTTCGTATGAATGGAATCATACAATATGTGGTCTTTTGTGCCTGGCTTCTTTCACTCAGTATAATGTTTGCAAGGTAGCATGTATCAGTACTCCATTCCTTTTTATGGCTGAATAATATTCCACATGGTGCATTTTGTTTATCCATTCATCAGTGGATGGACATATGGATGAGTTTATTTTTTTAATAGGAAGAAAGTGTTAAAAATTTGAAACTCCTATATTTCTTTAGCATGGAGAAAAGTATCTTCTGTCTTTCATCACAGGTAGAGGTGACACATTTGGCAATGAAGACGAGCATCCTGCTTATGTTCCTGTGGGGGTTGTCCTGTGCTCTCCCAGTAAGTATCAGGGTAGAGAGGCGTGAAAAAACTGTTTATACCTGAAAGTGCACACATTTCATTGGCTATGAGCCAAAGTGGCTGTGTATGTTCCAGTCAGATGAAAATAGTAGCCTCTTAGGAAGCTCTTTTCTTTAAAATATCATCCGAATCATTCCTTATTCTGTTCAGTTGCTGTTCATATAGTTAGGATGCTCATTTTTCTTCCTCATAAGCAGTGGTTCTCAAAGCATCATTCCCCAGACCAGTCCCATCAGCATCAACTAAGACCTTGTTAGAAATATAAATTCTTAGGTCCTCCATCAGACCTACTGAACCAGACTCTCCAGGGATGGGGCACAGCAATTTGTGTTTTAACAAGGCCTCTAGGTGATTCTGATGCAATGCTAAAATTTGACTAATACTGCTCCTAAGTATGAGAAGTGTTAATAGCTGCTACCTTGGAAATTTCTGTGGGCTGACCATGTGTGATAAATTTTCCAGGTAGCCAGGTATCAAAATACTGAATCTAAGAGCTCTGAAGAATGGAAGGTGAGTAGAAAAGATTTTTGGAAATATTTTTATTTATTTATTTAAAAATTTTATTTATGTATTGGCTGCATTGGATCTTTGTTGCTGCACGCGGGCTTCCTCTAGTAGTGGCAAACAGGGACTATTCTTCATTGCAGTGTGTTGGCTTCTCTTGTTGTGGAGCCCAGGATCTAGGAGCACAGGCTTCAGTAGTTGTGTCACATGGGCTCAATAGTTGTGGCTCACAAACTCTAGAGCACGGGCTCAGTAGTTGTGGCACACGGGATTACTTGCTTCTCGGCATGTGGGATCTTCCTGGACCAGGGATCGAACCTGTGTCCCCTGCATTGGCAGGCGGATTCTTAACCACTGCGCCACAAAATCCCAGAAATATTTTTACTTTAACATGTTATTAGTATAACCAAGTTGGCTTCGTTGCAAATGTTGAAACTACTAATGACTTAATGAACACATTAATAACCTAAGAAATAGGGAGTAAGGGCTATAATTTCTAGTTCTTATAAGAAAATGTAGATCATATAATGCTTCAACTCCAACTTCATAGTACAATTTGGTGAGGAAGCATTTTTTCCTTTAGCTTTATTTCCATGATTGGTTTGTATAGTAGTGCAAGGTGATGGGTTGACAATGAACCAAGATTGTCCTGGAAGGATTAGGACTAGAAATCTGTTTTTCAGATATTTGGTAGGCAGGAGTTTAGGAGGTCAAGTCCCAGAAGGTGAGAAGAGAAAGAAGAATGAGAGAACATGAGAGTCTTTGGAGTTTATTGAGTGTTGGCTTTGAATAACCCAATAGTTATTAACTCTCAATAACTCAAGAACCATTGCCAGACATGGTTCTGTGTGTTTTGCATGTGTGATGTTTCTCAATCTTCACAGTGCCCCCAGTGAATTAGGTGTTGTATTTTCTGTGTTCAGACACAGAGAGTAAGCTAGTCTGTCTAGGTTATGTGGTTAATTAGTGTTAGAGCCAGACTCTGAACCCAGGTCACTCTGACTCCAGAATTCATATTCTTTGCTGGGGTGTTGTATCCCTCTTGGGAAGGGGCCAGGTCTAGGAAGTCAGTGGCTTTTCAAGATTGGAACTACAGTTGTCACTCTATATCCACAGGGGATTTTAGTTCCAGGACCCCCTCGGATACCAAGATCCAAGGATGTTCAAGTCCCTTATTTACAATGGTGTCGTATTTGCGTATAACCTGCACACATCCTCATGTGCACTTTAAATCATCTCTAGATTACTTACAATACCTAATACAATGTAAATGCCACGTAAATAGTTGCTGGAGTGCAGCAAATACAAGTTTCACGTTTTGGAAACCTCCAGAGGTTTCTTTCTTTTCCCCTTTCTTTAAAAATATTTTTGATCTGAGGTTGGCTGAGTCCGTGGACGTGGAACCCATGGATATGAAGGGCTGACTGCGGGAATAAGGGTTAAAATCTCAACCTCAATCAGAATTTTTTTTCATTATCTTGTTTCCTGCTGGCTTTTACGTATGACACAGCTAGGGCGCAATGCTGTTAGTGATGGCAAGATAATGTCAGAGGCCTGAGATGGGGTCCTACCCCTGCTTGAGGCTGGAATAGACATTGCAGGATTTCTTACATGAACATTCATCAGGGACGTCCTTAGGCTGGTTTATTTAAAAGAAGCTGCTGTGGATCCTTTCTCTCATTCAGCCAGAGTACCACAAACATGCTCTGATCTCAAGTCGAGACTTGGCATGAGAAAAATACCAATGTCTTGCCCCTTCTACCCCTTAATTCCAAATGCTAAGTGACTGGAGTAGAGTCTGCCGTGGTGCCTGCTGCAGTGTCACAGGGCAAAGATTTAAAGTGACGATAGCTCCTTCCTCTAGGAGCTATCCCAGCCCAACATCGCTGAGAGGCTTGTTGAAGACATGCTGACAGCAGCTCTTCTCTGCTCTACTTTGCACCTTGGGATCTTCATACCATCGTTCAGTGGCTTTGTGCCACATAGGATTTGGGATTTTGTGATGCTCAAGGGGAAGGGGGAGAGTAGATGGGGAGAGGGCACCAGAGGCGGTACAGGCATTCTCAGAGTTCTTAGCAGATTAAAGAAAGTGAAATAAATCAGAACTATGACTAATTAAGTTTCAGATTTAGCATTTGTTATTTTGGTGATCTTATATGACTCAAGAGACGTGGCTTTTTTCAATTCAGTTTTGTCTACTATTGAATTTTATAAAGTGGATGTTCTCAAAATGGATAATTTCTTCAGCTTATATCATATTAAATACCTTTCAAGATGCTTCTGTAGCATCTTTTTTTAATTAATTAACTAATTAATTAGTTTATTTTATTGGCTGTGTTGGGTCTTTTTTGCTGTGCACGGGCTTTCTTTAGTTGCGGTGAGTGGGGGCTACTCTTCGTTGTGGTGCACAGGTTCCTCATTGCCGTGGCTTCTCTTGTTGCAGAGCACAGGCTCTAGGCACGTGGGCTTCAGTAGTTGCAGCACATGGGCTCAATAGTTGTGGCACACGGGCTTAGTCGCTCCGCGGCATGTGGGATCTGCCTGCAGCAGGGATCAAACTGGTGTCCCCTGCATTGGCAGGCGGATTCTTAACCACTGCGCCACCTAGGAAGCCCTTCCACAGCATCTTGAATTGCTGTGAGCAATTTCATCCTCACAGCAACCATGTGCAATAAGCACAGTGGTTGCTAATATTCTTAATTTACAAATAAGAAACTGACATAGATAGGTGAAGTGAGTTGTCCAAATTTACATAGAGTGACCAACCATTGTAGTTTACCTGAGACTTAGATGTTTCCTGGAACACATGAATTTCAGTGCTAGCATCAAGACAGTTTTCAGGGCTAAAACCCAAGTCAAGGAGCTAATTGAGACTTAAATCTGGGTTTGTGAGTTCCAATGCTATTTTTCCTAGCTTACATTTCCTCTAGGTTGTATATTTTTCTTTAAAGAAATTATATTTTTCTCTAAGTATCAGAAATACAAAAATCTTCTAGGTTTTTTATATCACAAGATCTTAAGACCATTGGTCATCTCACATTCTTTTTTTAGCTATTTCATTATAAAATATCGTTAATACTCATGTGAATATAAAATATATATCAATAAACTAAAAAACCTAAAGTTATTCTAAATATTTGCAATGATATGATCCATCTGTGAAAGAGTAACTTGTTTTCCTTCCTTTTTTACAGGGTCATTTGGCTCAGACACCAACACCACCTTTGGTAACTATTTCATTTATTTTTTGTCATAAACATCTCATGAAATCACTCTTCTCATCATCACAGGCCATTTGGAAAGTAGTAAATCCAAACCACAAGCGATTGATGTGTCATATTTTTTTCTTTCTTCAGTAATTACTAACATGAAACATAAACATTTTTTTTCTTTTTAGGAGAGCAGTGAGTCATCAGAAGAAAGTAAAGTTAGCTCAGAGGAACAGGTAATTAAACAAACCTTTCTTAACTTTCCAGTCTACTTAGGAATCGAAGGAAATGATGTTATATTAAATTACCTAGTGACCGTTCTAAATATAATATTTTCTAACCTTTGGTTATCCTGGCTAAATAGTCCCATAAAATAGGAAGGGAAAAATGACTGGGAGAATTGGAGAAGAGGTGGACATGCTCTTCATTCCATATTTATCACCGAGGCCAGATGATAGACATTGCAGCCCTAAATATCCCTCTAGTTAAAGACAACACACACACACACACACACACACACACACACACACACACACGCACAGAGTCATAGACTCTGTAAGACAAGTAATTGCTCACTCATAAATCTCAAATGTTAGTTTTAGAATTGGAGCACTTCGGATGACGCAAAGTGTTCTGGTTAATGTGAGATACTTGCTGGGCCTGGAGACCACCTCTGTGCCCAGGATCCTGCTGGAGGAGAGAATAGGAGAGCCCTGCGGAACCTTTAAGGAGACAGTTGCTTTAGTAACGACTTCTTTAAAATCGTCTCATCTGTGGCCCTGGGAGAGAGAAAAGCTGACTTAGCGTCCATTCCCTTTAGTAGAAAACTTGCCAGCTTCCTTCTTCTTTTTCTCCTCTTTCCCCTTTCCATCTTCTCTCTCCCTTCCCCACTCTCCTCCTCCTCCTCCTTTTTCTCCTTCTTTTCCTTTTTCTAAGACAATGTCATCGCTTTCTTAGCTGTCCTATCATTTAGACCAAACTCGACCCCACGGGGCTCCAGACATTCTAGGAACCAGGTTTCTCCCTGAAACTTTGACCCATGTTGCATTCTATACCTAATCAGAATCAGAAAATGAATTTAGGCTTTTACCACTATTTACTAAGGATTTCTCAGAGGAACATTTCATACGCTTATAAGCATAGAACTGGGGAAATGCTCTTTCCTGGGGACATTGTGATTTATTGCCTCTGTGTTCTCTGGGCTCTCAGATGACAACAACAGCTTGGGAGGGGTGCGGTATGTGCCTATGGTGGTAAGGAGAGCTAAACAGATGCTCAGTTCCAGCAGTTCAGTGTAAACCCTCACTAATGGAAGAGGTGTCATCACCCCGTTCTCCCGATTGGAAACTCAGACATTGATGAGTAGGGACACGTGGGAAAAGAAAAAAAAAGCAAGAATGTTCTGTTATAGGATATGGTAGAGAGAGAGCAGATTTTTCCAGAGCATAATGAATGAAGCCTCACTATCCTTCCTCATCTGAGTAGAGCATCCAATTGTTTTACTTCCGGGGGTCATCTCTCTGAGCTCACACTTAGAACTAACCTGCCTTGGTGGTCACACTAGCAGCAGTCCTTCAGCTGAGCCTCCTACAGGCAACTCTCTGCCTGTGTGAATGAGGTATAAACATGGTTTCAGTGAGATTTATACCTTACTACAATATTATACTTTCATTTTAGCTAAAGGTTTCACCCACCTGCCCTAATACATTCCCCCCGCCCTGAGTTGACCAGAAAAAAAATTTGTCATTTTAAAATCACCCAATATTTTTAAAAACTCTGTTTTAAACCAAACAACTTGATGAATGAGTATTATAAACTAATTCTTTAATTTACAAAAAATTATCTGAACGTATCCTTGAAGGACTCACACTTGAATATGATTTGAGTTTTTTTTTTTTAAATTAATTTATTTTTTTGGGGGGGGTACACCAGGTTCAATCATCTGTTTTTATACACATATCCCCGTATTCCCTCCCTTCCTTGACTCCCCCCCTCGAGTCCCCCCCACCCTCCCCGCCCCAGTCCTCTAAGGCATCTTCCATCCTCGAGTTGGACTCCCTTTGTTATACAACAACTTCCCACGGACTATTTTACAGTTGGTAGTATATATATGTCTGTGCTGATTTGAGTTTTATAAATGTGATTTCTATAAATTTTTGGAGAACGCTTTTGCAGCATTGACTGAACCGTGCCTATATAAAATGGAATGACTTGACTTTCAGCTTCTCTTCCTTCCTTTTTAACCCCTGGTTGAGACATTTGTGAGCCATAAAATGGAACATGACCTAGATGAGGGACATAGGAAGGAGAAAGCAGAAAGAGCCTAGACGGGGATCAAGGAACGCCCTGGACAGCAGCTCGGGCTAACCCTATCTGTTAAACCCCAGCTCCAGGCAAATGAAGACTCCAGTGACAGCACTGAATCAGAGGAGGGCCTGGGCCTTGAGGACCGGCAATACATTCACAGACCAGCCGGTGGCCTTTCTGGGCGTGGGGGAAAAGAAGGCGATGATAAAGACGATGGTGAAGACGAGAGTGGAGACGACACCTTTGGGGACGACGACGGCCTGGGACCGGAAGAGAGACGAGGAGGGGCGTCCCGCCTCAGACGCGATGAGGACTCTGCGGACACCACAGGATCCAGGGAGCACAGTGCCCCCCAAGGGGAAGACGGTGCCCAAGATACCACCAGCGAGAGCAGGGACCTTGACCGTGAGGACGAAGGGGACAGCGGGCCTGAGGGAGGTGACTCCACTCCGGACCGTGAGAGTGAGGAGCGCTGGGTGGGAGGCGGCAGTGAGGGGCTTGGTAGCCACGGGGACGGGTCTGAGTTTGACGATGAAGGAATGCAGAACGATGACCCGGACGCCTTCAGGAGCGAGAGAAGCAACTCCCGAATCAGTGCTGCCCACATCAAGTCAAAAGAATTGAGGGGGATCCGTGAGGAGCGCGCAAGCGCTCAGGAGTCCAGGGAAAGCCCAGCAGTGGGGTATCCCAGCAGGAAACTTTCCAGGAAGTCTCGCATTGCTGGGGAAGATGGCAGAGGTGAGCTTGATGATAGCAACACAATGGAAGAAATCATGAGTGACTCTACAGAATACCCCGACTCCAAAGAAGCTGGCCTCGACCAATCCAGGGAACGCAGCCAGAGTGAATCTCAACAAGACAGCGAGGAGAATCAGTCCCCAGAAGACAGCCAGAATGTCCAAGACCCCAGCAGTGAGTCTAGTCAAGAGGTTGACCTGCCTTCTCAAGAAAACAGTAGTGAATCTCAGGAAGAGGTAGTGGGTGAGTCCAGGGGTGACAACCCGGATAATGTCACCAGTCACTCAGAACAAGATGAGGAAGCTAGTGACTCCGGTGAAGAGGACAGCTTGGATAAACCCTCTAATTCGGAGAGCAGATCCAGAGAGGAGCAGGCTGACAGCGAGTCCAATGAGAGCCTCAGATCCTCGGAGGAAAGCCCGGAGTCCACCGAAGAGGAGAACAGTTCCAGCCAGGAGGGCACCCAGTCTCCCAGTACCTCCTCAGAGAGCCAGAGCCAGAGCCAGGAAAGCCAGTCCCAGGAGGACAGCCCGTCTGAGGAAGAGGAGGACAGCGATTCTCAGGACAGCAGCAACTCAAAAGAAGACAGCAACTCAACGGAGAGCACATCAAGCAGCGAGGAAGATATCCAGGCCAAAAACACTGAGATGGAAAGCAGGAAATTAACAGTGGATACTTATCACAACAAACCCATCGGGGATCAGGATGACAATGACTGCCAAGACGGCTATTAGCACGGGCGCTCCTGAGCGCTTCTCACATCTGGGAGTCTTGGGGGTTGGAGACTAGAGAAATCATGATAACTGTAATTTATTGATGTTTGTATCAGAAGCATAACCAGAGCCCATTTCTTTCTAAAGGGAAATGTTGGACATTATACTTGTTTCTAGGATGTCACTAAACCATAGAGGTTTCAATGATGGGGAACTTCACTAGAGTACCCTCAATGAGACCCAAAGCAAGGAAAGATGTGCATTATAGCTTCACAGCTGAAACAGTTCCTAACTCATTTACCTAACACAGAGTTATTGAGATTCTGTTGTGTACCAGGCACTGTGCCAGGTGCTGGGGATATAAAGAAGCTTAAGACTTGTTTCTTGCTCCTGAGGAGCTTATAGAGAGGTAGATAAAGCTAAAGAGGGATACATACGACAGAAGCAAAATTTATTACAATCCATTGTGGTGAGTACTATAACACAGGTATGAACAAAATATATGGGAGCACAGAAGAGAGGACCAGCTTTGCCTTGGAGAATCAGAGAGGGCTTCACAGCACAAAAGACACCAGAGCTGGCGCATTGCATAGGATTTCTCCATTTAAGGCAAGACGGTTCCATTTATTCTTGGTTTAAGCAATAGAAAATCCTATATGAATAAATATTTAGTTTGTGAAAGCACTTTCAAATTATGGCACAGTGAGGTATTTTGGATAAGCAAAACTTCTTTCTCAATTAATTTATCCTTTTCAATGTTTTTTGTGGAACTCCTGTGAGCATCGCCTGCCTGACCACCAGTGATGATATGGAGGAATGGGTGGGAGACAGAGTGGAAAAAGGAAATTCCTCTTTAAATAGACAACTTTCAGCTTACTTTTTTTTCTAAAATCAGTCTATGTGCAATGCTAGAAAAATCATTCTCAGAGTCCTTTGCCTGTGTTGTACATAACAAAATTGTGTGTATAGAATGCAAATGATTTTTGCCAAATACCCTTTGAAATGTTACCTCAATATAAAATATTTGTTTTGTAATAAAGGTGATAACATCCAGAAGAAGTATGTGCTTATTTTTTATAGTGATGTCAATTTTTAGGATATATTTACATGAAACAACTCTTCCTTTAAAACATTGCAAAATAGTCTATTAGCTTGCTCCCATTAAAACAAAATATTTGCTTACGTTATTTCCTGAAAATTTAATTTTATTTACAATTCAGGTAGCGCTTTGATAAAGTTACTTTACATGTTGCTTGTGATATTTCACTAAATATACCTGTTATAGATAAGGTAAAAAAAAAAAAGTTAAAAAAAAGTAGGAAGTGAACTCTTAGCTTTTATATAAGGCCATGCCAAAAGGTCATGGTATTTGGGTTTAACATTAGTTCTTGCTGGTCTCTCAGATCATCATAATCGTAAACTCTGGAAACTACAGGGATACACTTGTATATCCTCAAAGGAAAACTACCTTACCTCAGCACTTCCACTTTTCAAATGTGTTTTCACACACACTGCCACTAGAGCACATCAGAATTCCCTATAAATTCATGCAGAGAACCAAGATTTCCCAACCTGCAGTCTGACCCTTCCCATCCTTCACACAGCTCTGTTCCCTCACAATGTCAAAGCTATGGGTACTTGCAAGGATAAAATATATACAGTTTTCTAACCCTCTCCCTTGAGATTTTAATTCAGTAAATCTGGAGTGAAACCCCAACTTCTGTATTTTAAAAAGGATCCCAGGAGATTCTGAAGTAGCCCATCTGCACACCTACATTTGCACTCTCTGACTCTATGGATTACTTATCCGGCTTTATTAACCTACAGGTTCCTACCAACCCACAGCTTCTTCTGAGGAGAACTGCCCATGCACAGACCTCCTGCTTGCCTGAGACATAGATGACCAGGTTCTAGCCACTCAAGTGCTCCTCCTCACCACAGGTGATCGTATGGGCTGAGCACCCGGCCCGAGGGGAGTTGGCCAGCAGCCTCCAAGGAGGTGTGTTACAAAGGCTCTGCCTGAGCACGGATGATGGTGGCTTGAGTTCTAATCTAAATTTCCCTCCCTGGAGATTTAGATATTTAGGGAGAGAGATGTCAGAAAGTTGTCTGAATGCAAACGGGAAAACACAGAGAGGCAGAACTAGGGAGAAAGCTTAAGTCCATTAATGGTGGAGCACAAAGCTGAAAATTATTGAGCTCCTGATGCTGAGGGGGGCAAAATCATAATCCTCTTGATCTCATGCTTGGATCCTGAGTCTCCTACTGCCAATCAGGCCTTCTTGGGTCCCTGTGACATTCCTTCCTCTTAAGTGCCACCTGTATCCTTACAATACACCCACCTTTCTAAGGCTACTACCTAAGACAGTGTTTATTCCTTGCAACCAAAAAGCCTCATGAACTCAGACTCATGAACTTAGGTATTACGTTAGCCAGTGTTCTGAGGTCATATAACTTAATAGCTAAGTGAAGGAAGTACTGGACAACCTAGGTGGACCTTGGAGAATGAAAAAGAAAACTGGTGAGAAGCACATTCCAAGCAGAGGGAACAGAGAAGTAAATATATGAAATTGTTTATAGCATATTAAGTTATGATTTTTAAAATATGGTGTCACCAAAGCATTTGGAACAGAGGAATAGGGAAGGGAAGTGATAAGAGAAGAGATTGGAAAGGTGGGTCGGGATCTAAGATGAAGACCTCTGAATGCCAGATTAAGGAGAACACACTTCATTTTTACAGAATGCGTTCCTGGCATCAAGTTTTCATGTATTATTTTTCATACACATCACACACATCTTTAATGGATATTACAAACTCTCTACCCCTTTAAAAATGTATAAAAAATAAAGAAGAGCAAATGAAGCACAGAAAAGCTAAGTTAATTATTCCAGTTTAAAATCCAAAAAATGACAGCACCTGCTTTCTTTTCAGTTTGATAATGAGCCACTGAACGTTTCCAGCAGTGGGGTAACATTCATGAATATAGATTATGGCCTTATCTGCTTGCAATATAAGCAGAGGAAATGCTATATTCTCTGCTTGTTTTCCGCATATAAAGAACCCAAGAGCCTCTCAGTCATTTTCTAATGGCTTATTTTCCTAGACCTGTTACTTTGAAAGAGCCCGTTCTGAATGAGATTGAGTTATTTGTAATGAGGTGGATAGATCTAGAGTCTGTCATACAGAGTGAAGCAAGCCAGAAAGAGAAAAACAAATACTGTATGCTAACTCATATATACGGAATCTAAAAAAAAAAATGGTACTGATGAACCCAGTGACAGGGCACAAATAAAGATGCAGGTGTAGAGAACGGACTTGAGGACATGGGGTGGGAGGAGGGCAAAGGGGAAGCTGGGACGAAGTGAGAGAGTAGCATTGACATATATACACTACCAACTGTAAAAGTTGCTGCATAACACAGGGAGATAAACTCGATGATGAGTGATGACTTAGAGGGCCAGGATAGGGAGGGTGGGAGGGAGTCACGGGAAGGAGGGGACATGGGGATATATGTATAAATACAGCTGATTCACTTTGGTGTACCTCAAAAGCTGGTACAAGAGTGTAAAGCAATTATATCCCAATAAAGAACTTTTTTTTTTTTTCAAAGACAAAATAATCATTTTAATTCAGTTTCAGAAAAAGCTGTCACATGAATTTGGATTAGAAAACATGACAACAAGAGGCTTGGTTTTTTCTGGAAATGCAAGGAAGAGAAATAACCCTTAATAGGTTCAATGGTAATTTTCTGGATTTTCTCTTGCATCAAAAGCTATATATCTTCTTCTCCCCAAAGCATGTGCTCCAAGAGCCAATTTACTCTCTTTATCTCCCTCTAGCCAGGGTGGGCTAATTCCCCTCCACACCCACCCCTTTTCTTTCAGTCACACTGTGTGGGTGTTAAAGACCCTGGGCTCTGGTATAGCTGGGAAATCGTCAGGCCTTTTCCTAGGTCCCACATCAAGTGTCGGATCCCCTTCCAGGTGTGATACATGAAAGGGAAGACGAGGACAAACTTGGCTGTGTGGATCAGCGCTGGCCCCAAACACAGGGACTTCACAAGTTCCAAATGAGACTCAAAGCTCCCAGGGACCAAGAGGGCCGACAAACCAAAAAGAGAAACCCCTGCACTCAAGGCAATACCAGTGCCATGGTGGCAAATGGACATCGCCATGGGAAGAGACCAGCTGTAGATAGTGATATGGGGAGACAAAGGACGGTTTGAACTAGTGTTCTTATTCCAGAACCTCTCCATCTCTTCTTTGGTTGTGGTTCCCAAAGGGACAGCGTTTCTGATACAGAGCTGAGGACTAAGGTGGGCACGGAGGCAATGACGGCCAACATGTCTCAACAAGAGCGCAGCCATCTTGGATTCCGGCCTGGTGGGGAGTCTCCAATAAAGAGCTTTAAAAAAAAAAAAGAGCCCCTTTTACTGGAGAAATTCATTCTTATTTCCCACAAAGTTTCCCATGCAGAGCTATGTCATGGTGAAGATTACTACTGAAGATTTTGTACAAGGAAATACATAGTGATGCTGGAGAAGCTAGCAATATTGGTGTCCAAGAAAGGAGGCTTATACTGACATCTTTAGGAAACGTGGCTTAATGTGCCAGAGAACTCACTCAGCCTGGAAGCCACTGATTCTACCACAAAGCCCTAGACCCTGTGGCTTGTACTGCTGGTCCCACTGGGAGCGACTCTGGATGCTGCCAGTAACACTGGGACTATTACAGTAACACTGGTGCTACTGATCCCAGCTGTCACTACTGC
Source organism: Hippopotamus amphibius kiboko (assembly GCF_030028045.1). Lineage (NCBI taxonomy): Eukaryota > Metazoa > Chordata > Mammalia > Artiodactyla > Hippopotamidae > Hippopotamus > Hippopotamus amphibius. Next base: position 57,617,540 of record NC_080188.1, read on the forward strand.
CAGAGACCATTCTCCACCGGCCCTGCTTCATTGCATTGCTAGCTCTCAATTTAAAGTTCCTGGTAGATGCATACAGCTGTCAGAGCCTATACTAAGTGCCCATGCAATAGTTACAAGAGGCCCTAGAAAGAACGTATCTTGTGTTTTCAGTTTCTATATCACAATGTGAATTTTGTCTCTCACCCAAACATATAAGGAGGTAATACATGTACCATATGTAAGAAGGTGGTTCAGATGCTGGGTGAGTGAAAAGATTGAGAAATGTCCCACTGATGGGGAGACAGTTCATGTCCATGCCAAAAGGAGCAGCGGCATTAATGCCATGGGAATGACCAAGTCAACTGCCAAGGCTCTGGTTGTGATCCATGTTGGTGAAGATGGTAGGAGTAACACTAATACCAAGGGGAATGCGTGGACCACCAAGGAATTCTCACAGGGAGCAGAGGGGCTTTGAAATGCAAGGGAACCAACATCATTGAACATGTTCCAGCTCCTGTGCCAGGTATCCACCTTGGGCCAGAGCTCCAGGAATTCCATTGGTGGGTCCCAGAGAGAGGCATTAGTGATTTTATCTATACTTTCCCAGGCTTCTGTGAAAGACAGGGGGAAAACCAAGACACGCTAAAACTGGGCTTCATGCAGGAAGGTGTCTCTAACCCCCCTAAAATTATTTGCTAAATTGTTGATATGTTTGAGTAGAGGACCCACAGTTTTCATCAGATTCTCAAAGGAGTCCATGACTAAGCTGCCAGAAGAATCTATTCAATTAAATAAGGGAAATAACACCAACAATCATAAGATCTGTCTGAACATTATTCTGTGGAACTATTGCATTCTGGAAAAACCCAAGTCAGTGCTAAGGAAGAGTGCTGAGAGTATAGCATGGCTCATCTCATGTGCATCACTTGCATATCATAGCTGAAGCTTGTATAAAGGAAAATAGTATATCACAAAATATCTTTCTGATCAAATGAATACAAATTTTCAACTTCTTAAATGTCAATATAGAACACATAATGAAAATAAATTTTCTCAAAGTCAAATTTGAAACCATATAGTTCCTTTGCCTTCCATGTACATTTAGATTATCAGTTGTATGTAAATGTTGTAGAGATTGAGATTTGTCCCTAATATCCATTCTCCTCTTCTTTGTATTAGTAATAAAAATCTTTGGTTTTCAGTTGAGCACATGGCTGCCCAGATGGAGACTCCATTTCCCAGGCTTCCTTGCAGCTAGGCATGCACATGTGACTAAGTTCTGGCCAGTGGCATGTGAGCAGAAGTGTTGTGCCTTGCCTCTTTCCTTTCCTCTCCTCTCTCCCCATTGGCTAAAAATTGGCAACTTTTAAAATAGTTTCCTAGTGCCTTAAAGGCACCCTCCTTTTTGTTGTTTCATTAGAGAGAAATAAACTTCAATGTTTTTTAATCCACTGCATTTGGGGGCTTCCATATTACAGCAGCTCAGTCTACATCCTTGTTAATACATGTATATATGAGTACATATTCAGACTATATAATTTAGAGTTCTCACCAGAAACACTGAGTTAGCTTTCTTTTATTTAATAATTGAAGAAAACATGTTCTCCAACTGTGTTCTCGGAAATGTGTGCTCAGTAGGCTTTAGTATTAGATTAAATTAAGTTTTAGACTGTGAATTTACTATTAAAATGAATGGAGTATTTAGCCTTTGCAAATATGGGTAATGAAGAGAATGCCTCAGTATATAAACTAGTCCTTGGGAATAAATAGAAATTACATGGTTTCAAAAATGTGCTAGGTACCATTTGGTAAATTTCTACATCAAGGACTAAAATTATTGGTCAGAATTTCAAGTTGAGACATTGATTATTCAAGTGCAATTTACAAATCTGGCTGTCAATGAATATAATGAAAATGAGGTTAGGCTGTAAACTTGCTTCTATTCTAAACTATCTAATAGCACTGGTTCTCATCACCTGGTGCCCATCACCTGAGGAGTATTTTTTTTTAAAGCCTTTGCCCAGGCTCAATTCCAGGGAATCTGATTTAATTGGTCTAGGATTAGGCTTCAACACTGGTATTTTTAAAAAGTCCTCAGTAATTCCAAAGTATAGCCAGCATTGAGAACTCTGATATAATACAGTAGTTATTTCAGAAAACTTTTGGCCATTCTTTGGTTCCAGGCATAGGTCTCATTTTGGAAGTAAAACACTAATCAAATTCTGACCCTATTTAATATGATGAGTTGAATTCTTATGTCAGTTACACAGGCTTGTCTGCTTCCTCTGCCAACACATAAATGGGTCCAACAGTTGAGTGACTGGAGCATTTAGCTCTCAACAACTCCCGGACAGTGACTAGGTAAGATATAATCAGTCATCAGAAAAGAATGTGAGGATATTTTTGCTTTTTGGTAAACTGCCCACCCCAAGGCCAGTCAGAATACAGGAGCTCTGAGTTTTACTCTAATTGCCTTTCTATCAGCAGCTGAATTGTCACCAAAATAAATCTTACTTAAGCTCATGAATGGTTTCCCTCTGTCCTTGCACCACAATATAACAGATGGACGATTATAGCAGGAGAAACATCTACAGACTGTAGGTCTGATGGTCAGACACACAAAACAGCCTGGTTTTCCCTTTTTTGGCACTGATCATAACTATTATTTTAAGGAACAGAATATAAATGTAGTGTTTGGTTAGAAACCTTATTGTGTAACTGATATGAAAGAGACCATTACCACCCTTTTATGTAACACAAGTCATTCTTTATGAATTGTACGTCTAGCAGATTGTCTGGAAGTCCCCCGTGGGGAAGAAAGGATCTAGCAGAAGGGAGGGTACAGGAAGTCTGTCTGGGACACTGTTGTTGGGACCACATCCACCCCCACCCCACACAGAACTTCAAAGCTGTCTCATCTCCTTCCTGGAGTGGGTGTTTCCCTACCCTCAACGTTTCTTCCCCTGCACAGTAAACACCAAGCTATATAGCAATAAATAGGGGTTTTACATAGGTAGAGAAAGGACAAGCTCTGCTATGCTTTAAAATGGTGACAATATTAGTAAGGGAAAGTTTTGTTTGTCCTTTAGATGTTCCACTCTGAGGATGGACCTCAGAGTACACTCTCCTTTATCCTGCCTTATTCAGGACTTGAAGGATATAAATTACTCTCCCTACTTTTCTCTGTTTCAGCTTCACTAAGAGGAAATTTGGAGTGAAATGACTCCAAGGGATGAAAAAAGAGTAAAATAATGGAGAGGATAGAGGAGAGGAGAAAAAGGAAGACAGAAGGGAGACCAGAGAGAAGGGACCCCTTATGCCCATGGGAATTGGATTCCATATGAGTTGATAAATGTCTTGAAAGGCAAAGTAAAGAACTGTTTTCACTGTCCTTCAGAAATTGTATGTGTGCTTAAAGGGGTAATAATTTTTTTTTCCTGGGAGTGGACTGCACCTTCCTGATTTCTCAAATATTAAGGAGAGGAGTAAGGGGAACACAGCAAGTCTGAAGGATTATGGTAACTTGAAAAATGGTCTGCATAGTCAGAAGCCAAAAGAATGTCCTATGCAAGAGAGGGAGACAGGATGCTTTGGACCTTGGCCAAAAGTAGGTTCATGTGGTTCAGAATCTGATAATAGAGCAGGGGAACCATAGAGAAGATGTAAATGTTTATTGTGCTCTAGAAGTTCACCCTAACATGATTTAAACATGAAGAGTTCCATCAGTGGATATATAGCTCGACCTCCTGGCCATCACTCTGTAAGCATGCATATCTTTTCCATAGTTGCAGTTACAGTGATTTTTAATTTTCTCACTTAGCATATTTTTTGAATGTTTTACAGTTTCAAATTATATCTTTCTTCTTTTTTCTTTTTACTATTTGAGATGAAGCAATGAACAACTTTATGCAACTATCACTTGCTACTTATCAACCCTAGATTGATTTTCCGCTTCAAATGCATCCATTACCAAGAACAGCAATGAAATTTTTTTCCCTCTGGCAAGACGCCTTCTAATTTAACTTCACATATTCTTCCAGTCTGAATGGAGAATCATATGTGTCTTTTTAACTTCCCTCTATTGCAATACATGTTCAACTAGGCTACAATTACTTGCTTTAATGTTGATAATTTAATGGCACCAACTAGAGTAAAAATGTAAATTACCCAAAGAGAAGAGCAATTCCTAAACTGCAGCCTTTCCAGAGTTCAAATCTGAGTCGTAATTTAATAGCATTATGACCTAAAAGATAAGAATTATCATTAAACACAATTGGAATTTATTTACATTTCTTTAAGAACAAGATTCTTTAAGAAAGCTTCAAATTCTGAAGATCAAGAATATTTGGAGTCCAGCTCTGTTACTTCTCTAACTCCCAGCAGGTGGCAGTGTTGCTCACTGTTGTAGTCCCTGAGAAGCCAGAAGAGTCTGGAAGGATGGATGGGTTAAGCAGAGGTGGATGGGTTAAGCTTGGACAGAAACACAGGCAGCTCTAGCATTAGAGCTAGATAATGAGTGTGATAAATTGACTTGGTGATGTAGATCATTTTGAACGGGCTTGGAAGGTGCACTAGGATTTTTGTGGTAGATTAGAATATAGGTCAGGAAAGAATTTAATTTAGATTTTATATTCTCAGATTAATAACTCAGTAAATTGCCTTCAATGTTGAAACAATTTTTTAGAACCAGCTCTAAACTGCCTTCCTTCTCTTGGCAGAAGCACATAGTGAATCTCATAACCCTAAAAAGAACCCAAGAGGCAACTTTCCTTCCAGGAGGATTAGGTCTATTTCTGACAATTTCCCCTATGCCCAATGCCGCAAACCATACCTGAATCATAAAGATATTTAGCACTCAGAGGAGATACTCATAGGGTCCCTTTAAATATTGAAAATATGTTGAAGTCAGGATTCAGTTCAAATATTCTACCTATTTCCTTGCATAAATACAGACAGCATGCAGAACCAAATTGAGTTCTTGATTAGAGTCCAATTTGGCTCTGTTGAACCAGTCACTTCTCTGAACCTCTGTATTTATTTTAGTTTATTTAAGAAACATTACCTACGTTACTGATACTAGACAACCAATAAGAGATAGAAAAGGATCGTAACTAGATAGACTGTGTGGATATACTACATGCTCTATATATTCTCCTGAAGTTCAAGAAATAAATGATATTGTCACTGCTGCACTAAAAGATCTTGTGGATTAGCAGAGCAAAGACACTAAATTTTACAGAACTTCATCCAATGGTCTATTTCACTAAAAAGGCACTGAGCTATCTTGAGCAACTGACTTACCTCTACATCATCATTTCCTAGTTCACAGTCTGTAAAATCAAAGTGTGTGCCTTGCAAAATCTTGGCTAATATCTGGCAAGGGTTACTTGTCCAGCCCTCCTTCAATAAGCATTAAGTCCCTAGTAAGTTGGGGAGGGTTTGTTCCCAATATGCCTACATCCCTTTGGTTCAAAACCCTCTATCCTTCTCCTTCACGCTTTCGCTCCTCTGGGTTGTCTTATATCCTATGTCAGCTCCCTTGGAGGTGAGATTACTGACCTACACCTAAGTCCCCTGTTTTTCCTTTAGACTTCTCTTCCACTTTCTGCCCTGTCCGTGCCCATCCTATACAGTGTATTTATTTTGTTGTTGCCACAGGAAATACTTGGGGACAGAGGTCATTTTTAATTATCTGAAGGGATAATTTAGAAGCAGAAATATAAAATCTCTGAGTGTATAAGTTATCTATTGCTGAGTGACAGATCACCTCCAAAATGTAGTGATTTACAGGAGATGGAACTTGACGGAGACAGAACTCGACGGAAAATAATAATCTTTTAGGTTTGGAATGTCCTTATTCACAAAGGAACCGCAAAGGTCTTTGAGATCGGAAAAGATGGCGGCGAAGTAGAGGGACGTGGAATGCATCCCTCTCCACAGATGCATTGGGAACGCACCAAAAGACGCAATAAATCCCACAGAGAACCAACTGAACACCAGCAGACGACCTCGGACACCAGAAAGAACCGCAAGGATCCCGACATAACCGAGTGTAAAGCAATTATATTCCAATAAAAACAAAAACAAAAACAAAATGTAGTGATTTACAACAAAATCATTATTATCTAGCAATTTCTATGGGTCATGAACCTCGGCTTGGTTTAGCTGGGTCTTCTCTTTTGGGGGCTCTCACGGGCTGCAGTAAAGGTATGTTGCGATCATCTCAAGTCTCAACTGGGGAAGGATCTGCTTCAAGCTCAGCTGTGTGTGGGTTGGTAGTTTTCAGTCCCTCACAGGTTGTTGTATGAAAGTCTCAGCTCCTCGCTGGCTGGTGGCTGGGGTTCACCCTCAGTTCTTTGCCGTGCAGGCCTCTCTAGGGAGCAGCTCATAAACTGGCAGTTGGCTTCCATTAGAGAGTGCAAGTGAGAAAGAGTGAGTAAGATAAAATCCACAGTCTCAGAACCTAATCTCAGAAGTGATATACCCATCACTTTTGCTGTAGTGTGTGTGTCGAAAGCAGGCCACTTGATCTGGTTCACACTTAAGGGGAGAGGAGTATACGAGACCACGAATATCAGAAGGTAAGTTTTACTGGGGCCATCTTAGAGAATTCTGCCCTACACCTAGCACATGCTACAAAATGACTAAGAATAAAGGAGGTTACAATTCTAATGGGATGTTTGAGAAATTGTATTTAGAGAGAAATTGCATATTCCTATTTTTGTGTCCATATGTGTATACATTCATGTACTTAGGTAGGGAAAAGCAAGCTGTATTCAGCAGGCAGTAGAGAGCATACAACCAACATTCCAAATTGTATGCCCTCTGTATTTTGCTTCCCTCCTAGATCTCTGCCCTCCCTCTCCTTACTCTTAGAGATGACTTTTTCTTCTACTCTGCAGAGAAAATAGAAACCAGCAAAATCTCCCTCATCTCTCAATCCCCGCATCTACAAGCATCATCACTACCCCCATCTTTATCCTTATTGTCACCCCTCTGATTCAAGAGCTGCACACATTTTGTCCAAGGCTCAGCCAGCTATCTGGGCCCTATCCCTTCCACATTCTCAAGAACCACATTTCAATTTTTTCCCCTGTTCCTATCTCCTGGTTCTTCCCTATGAGCACAGACATATGTTCAAAATTTTAAAACATCTTAAGTAGAGCGGAAGTCAATTTTTCCTCTGCCCTGAGTAACTTTTTGGCTAGTACCTTCTTTCACCCCATCCCTTTACAACCAAGATTTTTTTTTTTAACTTTTGGCTGCATTGGGTCTTTATTGCTGCATGTGGGCTTTTGCTAGTTGTGGTGGCAGGGGCTACTCTTCATTGCAGTGCACGGGCTTCTCTTGTGGCAGACCATGGGCTCTAGGTGCATGGGCTTCATTAGTTGTGGCCCATGGGCTCAGCAGTTGTGGCTCACGGGCTCTGAAGCACAGGCTCAGTAGTTGTGGTGCACGGGCTTAGTTGCTCTGTGGCATGTGGGATCTTCCTGGACCAGGACTCGAAGCCGTGTCCCCTGCATTGGCAGGAAGATTCTTAACCACTGCTCCACCAGGGAAGTCCTGCAACCAAAATTGCTGAAACAATCATTACTTTCTGTCTTCATTTTTTTCAACTTCCATTCACTCATCAACTCACTGCAGTCCCATCTGTACACAGCTTCCATCTTTAACAACAACAACAACAACAACAACAACAAAATTACCTCTTACTCCCATGTACTCCACCAACTAATCATTCCTTTGTTCCTCTTTGCAACAAAACTCCCCCCTATTTCAAAATCCTCTTTTAAACTTGCCCTACACAGGGTGTTGCCTCTCACACTGAAAGCTCTTGTCAAAGTCACCGATGACGTTAAATCCAACCATCAGTTCTCATTCTTCAACCTGATGAACTTAATGGCAGCGTTTGACAGGGCTGATCACCATCACCCTCTTGCTCTATTTTCTGCACTTGATTTTAAGGATACTACACACATTTGGTTTATCCTCTACCTCAATGACCACTTTCTCTAAGTGCTTTTGTTGGTTCCTCCTCTTTCTCCCCAATCTCTATTCTTCAAGGTCCCAGCACTCAGTCCTTAGTCCTAGTCTCCTCCGCATCGTCCCTTGAGGAACTCAGCCTGTCTATGGCTTTAAACACCATGAATGTGGCCACAGCTTTTGCATTTATATCCACAGTCCAGACCCCTCCTCTGGATCTGTAATTGTATACCCAACGGCTCATGCCCCATCTCCACCAAGATATAAAACAGCATATCAACTTAACCTGCCCCAAACTGAGCTCCTGATTACTGTCCGCATTCTCCCCAGCTCAGTTGATGGCATCTCCATTTTTCCAGTTCCTCAGGTTGAAAATGTTGGTTTCTTTCTTTATCTCAAAACTCTTCAGATCCATCAGAAAATCCTGCTGGCGTTATCTTGTGAAAATATCTAGAAACTGCTTACTCCTCACCACTTTTGCCACCTGGCCTGATCACCAGCATCTCTCACCTGGCAATTGTAGTAGCTTCCCAACTAACGTCCTTCCTTCCATCTTTGCTCCCATGCCCCCCACCGCAAGTCTGTTCTCCTCACAGCATTCATAGTAAACCTTTAAAAAAGAATCACGTCATGCCATTCCTCTTTTCAAAATCCTCCAGCGGCCCGCCATTTTACATAAAGTCAAAGTCAAAGTCCTTACAAAAGCCCACAAGGTCTTAGAATACCTGAACTCTTCAACCTCACTTCTCATTACTTTCTCCTCTCTCATGCTACTCCAGCCATGCTGGTCTCCTCATTACTTCTCAAGCATGTCAAGCACGTTTGCAACCTTTCCATGAGATACTCCTCTGTCTGAAATGCTCTTCCCCAGATATCCTCATGGCTCACCCCCTCATTTCTTTCAAGTGTCTGCTTAAATGTCACCTTCTCCAGGAGACCTACCCAGATCATCCTTCTCTATGCCCTCCTGTCGGCATCTCTACCTTCTTACCCTATCTTATTTTTTCTTCTGTGAAGTTTTACCTGAACTTCTTTTTCAAGGAAAGTTAAATGTTCCTTCTGTTTACTCTTATAGTATTGTAAACTCTATTGGAACTGCTGTTTACATACGTCTATCCTTCTAGGCCTTTAGTGCAATAATAATGTCTTCCTTGTCATTGTACCCACTACCCAACACAGTGCTTGATCTATAATAGGAGACCTTTTAATGTCAGAGTAAAGAAAGAAGAAAGGGAACACCACATACTTTAGAAACCTATTGTGCCAGTTCAGCTTCTAGTCAAAAGGCTTCTTAAAGGGTATAAATTGGAAATAAATGGAAAAGGGCAACAGAATATTTATAGCAATTATTTAATTACAAGATTTCTTATGTCAAATCATTGTTCTTCCTTGTAAATCCTCAGTCCACCTCTTATAAAGGTAGGATGGTCAGTTGGTCAGCCATGGGTCTTAGTCGGGTCCTTAACTTTCTTACATGTGGGTAAACCTATCTTCCACCATTTAATTGCTGATCAGAGTATGTGGATCTCTCTTTAGTTCAGCAACACCAAATCTTTACCATTCAAGTTATTAGATTAGATCGTAAGAATATCAGCTGAATTCTCTGCTAATTCTTAACAATGGGTAAGTAGTTCATTAATTTTTTCTAAGTGTTTTACTTTTATTCTCCTTTCAAATAAGACCATGCATATCCTATGATCTTTGACTAGACTGTGTGACCTTCATTGAATAACTTTTACTGAATGCATTTGAGAAAGTTACATGAAATAGTTATCTGAGATGACACTCATTTATTACATTTATTGTAGATAATGTTGTGAAGGACATAATCTCCTGTGGTCCCCCTTATGTTGGTCCATAGAAAAATTACTTTGTTTGCATCACTAGGAAATGTAATGTCTCTTGGGCAGCTGATTTATTTTAAACTCATCCACTCTGTGAATCCTGTAACCAATGTTTTTCCTCCTTTTCAGCTCCCAGAAATTTTAGAGACATACTTGTGGTTCAACTTTAATAAGTGCATAATAATGTATGACTTGGATTTTTAATGTGCTAACCTTTCTGTTAGCTTCATTTTATTTTCCTATCCTATTTACTCTTCACTCAGATTTGCTCATCTATTTAATTTTTTCCCATTTGTGTGTTTCTGTAAGTTTTTGCAAATCGTTTTATAGTAACAAGACAGGGCTAAACTAAATTAAATAAAAATACAATTATCTCATTGGGCATCATGGTTCTTTTAGGGGGAAAATAATCCCCTGCAGACTTCCAGGTGAATATAGATTTTATCAGCAGCCAGCAATTGCAAATCACCTGAGGTAAAAATTTGTTTATCTGGAGTGTCACGGACCCGAAGTCTTCCCAGAATTTTGATATTTTACCTTCAAGAAAAATGATCATAAAAAGACGTGGTAAAGCATGTAAACTATGGCTATGTTCTTTACAAACTCTCTCACAAGTCCTACTGTACCAGCCAGATCACCAAGATGGCACTGAACTCACCCACTGTGATTTCCACCATCCTGTGAGGACAGCATGGGTTGTAATGCTGGATGACCCTTTGCTGTCTGGTGGAAATTCACTGTTACCATGGAGATGCACCATAGCAACTTGTTCTTCAGCTATTAGACTGCCCTGATTTTTAAAGAAATGAATGCTCCTAAAGCAAATGCTTTGACATGAACTCCATAGTTGGGATGCTTCCGATGTTTAGATTCCTGGATAAATGATCCTCTACATTACTTCTACAACTAATGAAATAACATTGACTGTACAATGCATTATTTTAGGTGATTTACATGTCTTTACATTTTTTAGTTTAATCATCACAATGAATCAGTGAGCTACTATTAGTTTCTTTATTACAGATTAAGAAATTGAGGTTCAAAGGGGAAAGGAATTTACTTTCATCTTACCTATTAACCTAAGAATAATGACATTGGGTATTACATTTCAGGTTACGTAACTCAAGAGATCATTTCTTTTCTACAACAGCACACTATTTCTCTTGACCCATTCAGGCTCCTTTTATCCTTTTGACATAATCTCGGATAATGGGAATATAGTGTGTGTGTGTGCATGCCTGTGTGCGTGTGCACACGAGTGCTTGTATGCTCACGTGTGGGTGTATATTTTGTACAGTGAATCAGTCAAGGCCCCAGCAGGTAGCAGATAGCTAGTTTACTCAAAAGAGGTTTAACTGAAAAAAATGTAGTGAAGAGATTACCTACAGAGTTTTGGGCAGGGCTAAGGATCCCAAAAGGATGGTAAGGTATCCAGGGACGAGTAAAAGTGGGACATGTTTTGTCAGTCTTAGGTTTGAAGGTTCCAAGGGAGAGAATTATGTTACCAGAGCCTAGTGAGATGCTGAGTCATGTAATTTATTTGTTCTTTATGGACTTGCTTACACTTGGTCTCATACACCATTTCCAGGTGATCATAGAATGGCATTATCCAAGTCCAACTTTACGATTTGTGGAACAGATAAGTTCATGACAGTAAAAACAGGTTGCATGATTGATTGCTGTGTCAGACTAAGGCAATCAATCTCTTCCAGTTCTAGGGGCAAACCAGAACCTACCTTTCAAAGGCTGCTGTCACCAAATGAATGTCCTGGGAGGAAAGGGTCCACCAGTTCCTCTGGAGGATATCATTAGAGAGTGGGTGAGCAGATTAAATATAATAGGTTTTTCCAATATTCTCACATCCTTAAGCCTTGTTCTTCTTTCTCTACAGTATGCCAGAATTTCTCAGCCATATTGGCTATCAGTTACCATTGAGTCAAGGTTTCATTGAACAATTCAGCAAATTCTTGGCACCATTGCCAAGTGCTTGAAGCGACACATTAAGTCCAATTTGCAGGGATGTGCACCCCCATTGATGAATTTGGTCCAATCCAATGTCCATTTCATTCTCTTTAACACCCTTGGAAACCACTCCCATGCAAGGTCTCCAGAATCATTGCTACACATTAGTCAGACCCTACAATTCTTCAGTGTCCATGCTAGCTCCTCCTGGAGGAGAGGGGCTCTATCAGGTTATGCCGGGATCTGCTGTGGGTCTGGAAGCAAGAGGGTGTAGGGTGGATCCTGAGGAGACTCAGTCCCTCATCTTGAAGGAAAATGCCATAGGTAAAGTTTTTGAAATTGTTTTATGCAGGGGATCTCTGTTCTCTTAGAGAAAGTGAAAGGTTGCTTTTTTAAAAAATATTTGTTGGAATATAGTTGATTTACAATATTGTGTTAGTTTCTGCTGCACAGCAAAGTGAATCAGTTATACATATACATATATCCACTCTTTTTTAGCTTCTTTTCCCATATAGGTCATTACAGAGTATTGAGTAGAGTTCCCTGTGTTATACAGTAGGTCCTTATTAGTTGTCTCTTTAAATATAGTATTGTGTATATGTCATTCCTAATCTCTCAATTTATCCTCCCCCCCCCCCCCACCTTTCCCCCTTAGTAACCATAAGTTTGTTTTTCACATCTGTGGCTCTATTTCTATCTTGTAAATAAGTTCACTTGTACCATTTTTTTAGATTCTACATACAGGCGATATCATATGATATTTGTCTTAGTCTGACTTACTTCACTCAGTATGACGATCTCTAGATCTGTCCATATTGCTACAAATGGCATTATTTTGGTCTTTTTTATGGCTGATATTTCATTGTATATATGTACACACCTTCTTTATCCATTCCTCTGTTAATGGACATTTAGGTTGCTTCCAAGTCCTGGCTATTGTAAATAGTGCTGCAATGAACATTGGGGTACATGTGTCTTTTAGAATTACGGTTTTCTCTAGATATATGCCCAGGAGTGGGATTGCTGGATCATATGGTAGCTCTATTGTTAGTTTTTTAAGGAACCTCCATACTGTTCTCCATAACAGTTGTACCAATTTACATTCCCACCAACAGTGCAGGAGGGTTCCCTTTTCTCCACACCCTCTCCAGCATTTATAGTTTGTAGATTTTTGAAAGGCTGCTTTAGTTGGCAAGGAAGATTCTGAGAGATTTGGTGGTTTTAGCATTCCAGCATGGTCTGTTCCTGCCCAAATGCTCTCATACTGTTTCAGAGTTCCACTTTTCCCCAACCAAGGCCTTTACCTTAGTGTGACTTAATATGATTGCTGTTTAATTGGTTTTGCAAACTCTGCAATATATATACAATCACGTCTTGGGTAAGATCCAGAGCTATGTCTTTCTTATGGCTACACAAGACAAAGATTTTATTTAAGGACATTATAGAGAAATATGGATTCTCCCTCTAAACCTTGATTTGGATGTTTAAGACTTTATCTTTTTTTTAAAAGCTTCCCAAGGCAGTCAGAAGTAGTTATATCACCCCCATAGATTTGTCATTATCATTGAAGCTGTAACAATACGCGTCCAAGCCTCGTTCTCTGCTTGTACTCTACCCCACGCTGCTGGTGGTGACGATTTGAGTTAACATAATGCCTTCGTATGCTCTGACTTACCTACGGCACATTTCCTCTTGCTAAGAAGATTGTCTAGGGCTCATGGCAACCAACCTAGAATCTACATTGGGGGTCTATTTCCTGGGGTCACGTGGGAACACGTCAGTCTGTGTTCAAGGAGGAAACAGATGGCACTTTTAAAAAGATGCCCTGAAGAAAACCTAATGAAAGGATAGTTTAGAGAGGTATGGGCAGGGGTAAAATACAACAAAGGATGGTGAGGCAGTTAGGTTTTTGCAACGGAGAAGTTGTTACCACTCATAGATCTGAAGGCTCAAGAGGATGAAATAGTGTTGCCAAGCCTGGGAAGAGGGGCTGGAAGAGAGGCTGCCTGATAGGTTTTGGCAACTACTGTCCAAACCACAGCAGGACAGGAAGGGAATGGGCAGATTAATACCCTGACCGCTCTCTCTTCCCACCAGGTAACCTCCTGGTATACTGCTTCCCTTTGGTCAAAATCAGATGGTAAGGGAGCAAGGTTGATGTGGAGACTATCAGTTATAGGCAACTCACCTCTCTTCCATTTCCAGGAATATAATTTTCATTATATATGTATATATAATACGTTTATATATAAATATGATGTAAACAATATCTTAGGCACACTCTCAAATTTCTAAACCTGTTTATATCAAAGTCTATTAAAGTGTTTTGGTTAAAAACCTGTAGTATTGACAGATAAATACGATTATGAAGGATGATACACAGTGAAGAGGTGGGAGACAGGACTAGAGAAAAATACACTTTAAAATGAGATTTTCTCCACTTACAACTCAATTAAATAGTCTGACTACAATCTGACCTTTTCACTTTAACTTCCTTAAGGGGAAAAGCTCAGGAGAACATTTGCCTATAAGTAATTACTTGAAAATAATGTTTTGACAATCATAAATCAATATAAAACAACTTGAAAGATTTCACATTGCACTTGAAATGCTCCTGTGTTTAAGGGAGTTAAGATATATTAGTTGGGGAAAAACATGTTTTGAAGTTGATACGCCTCTGGAAAACCCTTCAAGGACACCCTCTGTAATCCAACAAAACCACTTGTAACAATAGTAGTTATAACAGCTTATTGCAAGTACCTCTTTAAGCCTCTCATCTAAATATAGACCCATGCTGTTTTCCTTTAACCTTGACTGATACATTTTGATGAGGGGGAGACAAAGATTAATTTGGAAAAGATTAAAGAGAAAATGTACATCTGGTGTAGCCAGGCATCTCAGACAGATGAGGAAAACATGAACGTCTCTTTCATATTTCCACTTTGTACTTCTTTATAAATATAAAGATTACTTTTCACCTATAGCCAAATGAAGTGATGTCTATGAAAGGGACAGATTATTTGGGAAATTTGTGAATTGCATTTTGTTTTAACATTCAATACTTCAATATTTGTGGCACTACTTAAAACACTGATATTATCCCACCCAGTCATAATGTGAAAACACTGAGCATAAAAAATGTGTAAAAGAAATTCTGATAAAATTATTCTCACTTTGCTATTGAATTGTGTAAGTTTTATATATGTTTTGGGTATTAACCCCTTATCAGACACATGGTTAGCAAATATTTTCTCTCATTCTGTAGGTTGCCTTTTCAGTATACTGACTGTTTCCTTTGCTGTGCAGAAGCTCTCGTTTCATGTAGTCCCACTTGCTTATTTTTGTTTTTGTTGCCTGTGCTTTTTTTTTTAAATTTATTTATTTTATTGGCTGTGTTGGGTCTTCTTTGCTGCACATGGACTTTCTCTAGTTGCGGTGAGCGGGGCCTACTCTTCGTTGTGGTGCACGGGCTTCTCATTGCGGTGGCCCCTCTTGTTGCAGAGCACGGGCTCTAGGCGCATGGGCTTCAGTAGTTTTGGCACATGGGCTCAATAGTTGTGGCACACGGGCTTAGTTGCTCCGCAGCATGTGGTATCTTCCTGGGGCAGGGCTCAAACCTCTGTCCCCTGCATTGGCAGGCAGATCCTTACCCACTGCGCCACCTAGGAAGTCCTGTTGCCTGTGCTTTTGAGGTCTTATCCAAGACATCATTTCCAAGACTGATGTTAAGGAGATTACCGCCCCCCATCATTTCTTCCAGGAGTTTTATTGTTTCACATCATACATTTAAGTCTAATTCATTTTGAGTTAATTTTTGTGAGTGTTATAAGATAGGGGTCTAGTTTCGTTCTTTTGCATGTGACTATCCAGTTTTCCCAGCATGACTTATCGAAAAGACTATCTTTTCCCCATTGTGTGTTCTTGTTGCCCTTGCCAAAAATTAGTTGCCCATTTACCCATGGGTTTATTTCTGGGCCCTTTGTTGTATTCCACTAGTCTGTGTGCCTGTTTTTATGCCAAAGCTATACTGTTTTGATTGTTGTAGCTTTGCAATATAGTTTGAAATTAGGGAGTATGACGCCTCCAGCTTTACTTTTCTTTTTCAAGAGTGCTTTGGCTATTCGGAGTCTTTCGTGGTCTGACACAAATTTTAGGATTGTTTGTTCTGTTTTTGTGAAAAATGCCATTGGGACTTTGATAGAGAATTCCTTGACTCTGTAGATTGCTTTAGGTAATATGGACATTTTAACAATATTAATTCTTTCAATCTATGGGCACAGAATATCTTTCCATTTATTCGTGCCATCTTTACTTTCTTTAGTGAATGTCCTATAGCTTTCAGTGTATAGGTCTTTCACCTCCTTGGTTAAATTTATTCCCAAGTATTTTATTATTTTTGATGCTATCATAAATGGTATACTTTGTCTGCTATTAATATAGCCATTCCAGATTTCTTATGCTTAGTGTTTCATGGTATATCTTGTTTTCCATCCTTTTACTTTTAACCTATGTCTTTATATTTGAAGAGAATCTCTTGAGAACAGCATATATTTGGATATTGCTTCTCTGCTTTTTAACTGGTTGTCTAGTACACCTACATTTAACATAATAACTGATGTGGTTAGGTTTAAGTCTACAGTCTTACTATTTGTTTTCTATTGCTCCCTCTATCTTTTTTCTTTTTCCATCTTTTCCTGTCTTCTTTTTTAATTGAGTATTTCTTAGTATTACATTTTAATCTCCTCTTTTGGCATATGATCTCACTGTTTTATTTCTTTAATGGGTCCTTTAGGGATTACTGTATGCATCCTTAGCCTATTACAGTGCACCTGGAGTTGATAGAATAACACTTCACATATAAAGTAAAAACCATGTATAAATGTATTTCCATTTCTCTCACCCATCTTTGTGCTATTTGTCATGTATCTTACTTCTACACATTACAAACTGCATTATTAATCATGTTTCAAATAATTTGTTTTCTTTTTAAAGAAGTTAAGGAAGTGGGAAAATGCTTAGTCTTCTTTATTCATTCATGTAGATTTGACCCTCTATCTGGTATAATTTCTCTTTAACCTGAATAAGTTTAGTTAACATTTCTGTAGTACAGGTCATAACTTTGGTTATCTGAAAATACCTTCATTGGATTTAAGTTTTGATGAAAAATTTTGTTTGATTTAAATTCTAAATTCTTAGTTTACTTCTTATTTAGCATTTTAAAACTGCCATTTCATTGTTTCCTGGCTTGCATTGTTTCTGATGAGAATGCAGTGGTTATTCTATTGTTACTTTCCTGTATGTAATATTTCTTTTTCTTCTGAATGTTTTGAAATTTTTATTTTTAATTTGCCTTAAAGCAATTGTACTACAATATGCCTAGATGTGGTTTTCTTTGTGTTTATCCTGTTTGTGGTTCATTCCTCCCTCATGGCCAGAATGAGAAGTTGGAATTTTCAAAACTAAGTTTTAAAAATGTTCAGTTCTTGCTGAGGAGATGAATAGATGTCCTCAGGGACATTAATTATTTGGTGATGGACAATGTTCTCTGTGTTTTTTATTTTTTATTAAATTTGGGGATTTCTTTTACTATTATTTCTTTGAACTTTTTTTTTTTTTTCCTTCCAAAATTCTCTTCTACCTCTGGGACTTCTATTCTACAAATATTAGACGACTTTACCATACCCGGCAGGTCACTGAAGCTCTGTTCATTTTTTTTTTCCAGCCAATCTTTCTTTATTGGATGTGTTTCAGTTTGCAAAGTTTCTATTTACCTGTCTTCAAAATCTTTTCTTTTGCAGTATCCAAACTGCTGTTTAGCCCAATTCAGCAAATATCTTTAAGTGTCAGATATTTTTTAGTTCTACAATTTTCATTTCCTTTCCTGTCTCTCTTTTAGTTTCCATTTATTTACTGAGATCCCACATCTGTTTACTCATTTATTTATCTTTGTCTTTAGATTTTTGGCCATTTTTTTAAGAGTTGTCTGAAGTCCTCGTCTGCTAATTCTGACATGCCTGTCATCTTTGGGTCTGTTTCTGCTGCCTTCTTCCCCTCTGATTTTGGTCATAGTTCTCTGATCCTTCAAGTGCCTAGTAATTTTTTAATTTTCATGCTGGACAATGGAATGCTATATTGTTGAGATTCTGGATTTGCCTTCCTATAGAAAATGTTGGGTTTTATTCTGGCAGAGAATTAATTTACTGGCAGCTCAGCATGTTTTTCCTGAGGCTTGGGTTTAAACTTCGTTAGAGTGGGGCCAGCGTATCCCTAAAGCTAGGGCTGGAGGAGTCTTCCTCCTAAACCATGACGCTTCTGGGGCCTCAGCCCCGGCTTGTTGGCATTCATTTCACTGTGTCCCAGCACTATGTATTCTCTGGGATTTCCATTCAGCTCACAGTCCCAAAGTAGCCACTCCTTACTAGGCCTCTCTGAGTTTGACCAAATGTACACACAGGTACTCAGTCAAATATTCAAGAGGACAGTGATGCATATTTCTGGGGCGCTTCTCTTCTAAGCGCTCTTATTTCTGGTGCCCTGAGATGCAAATCCCAGCTGCTTCAGTAGTCCCAAACTTCAATCTCTGTGTCATATGGATGGCAAGACTGCTGCTCTCTGTTCAGGCTCCATTTCCCTGGGCCACAATTTGGAAATTGCATTCAGTAAATCAGAGTGAACTTGGTGTTCACCTGGGTTTTGTGTCTCTCAGGGATCATAGCCCCAAGCTGTCCGTTAACCAAGGCCTGAGAAGAACTGCTTCATGAGTTTTGCCTGTTTGTTTGTTTTCCAGTTTCAAAGTTGTTAATCCTAGGAGAGTAAATCTAATACCTGTTCCTTCAATTATGGCTAGAGCTGGAAGTCAGGATTTTCAGAACTCAGTTCATTTCTTGCTCAGTAAATGATTGAATGTCCTCCAAAACATTAGTTATTTGGTGACTGGAAAATATCCCCTAATCACAAAAACACATATTTATTGTGCCAGGCCTTATACTAAATGCTTTACATACATTCTCTCATTCAAGCTTGCCAGTAAATCAATGAACTATGGGTATTCCTATTAACTTCATTTTAGAGATGAAGAAAATAAAATTTAGAATGTAACAAAGAATTGCCCGAGAACCTATATCTGGTGAATGGTAGCTCCAAGAATTGACTAGGTTAGTAGCTACAGGGCCAAACTCTGAAAATCATGCTGGCTTGATTATTCTATTCCTAAACAAACTTATATAATCAAAGCTGTTCAGTGAAAGTTGTTTATTTGCTTTCCATAAGGAAAAATCTCTACTACCTTTGAAATGCCTAATGGATGTATGTAATAGTTCTAAAAACATCTTTATTATAACTCCAAATATTCGAGAGTGGGGAAACCAAAACTCCTGCATTTGATTTTTTTCTTTTTCCTAAAGGAAAATAAATTGATTTCATTGAACAGGAATAAGAAGAAAGGAAGATCAGTGCAGCTGTTTACTTGTCAAAAAAAGCACATATATGTATTTTTTAAATTAATTTTATTTTTTAAAGCAGTTTTAGGCTCACAGAAAAATTGAGCATAAAATATAGAGTTCCCACATACCCGCTCCTGCCACACAAGTGTTGTAGGAAGGGGGACCCCTTCCAGGGCCTGAGAACAGGCTCTTGTCTAACACTCAGAATGAATTGTCCAAGGAGACACACGTGCTGACAAAGCAAGAGACTTTACTGGGAAGGGGCGCCTGGCGGAGAGCAGCAGGGTAAGGGAACCCAGGAGAACAGCTCTGCCATGTGGCTCGCAGTCTCAGGTTTTATGATAATGGGGTTAGTTTCCCGGTTGTCTCTGGCCAGTCATCCTGCTTGGTCCTTATTTGGTGACTCAGTGTCCTTCCTGGTGGCGCACATCTCTTAGCCAAGATGGATTCCAGAGTGAGGGCTTCTGGGAATTTGGTCATCTCCTCCCTCTTTTGGCCTCCTCCCGAATTCTCCCAGTTAGTTTTCAGCGTCAGCACCATTCTCCTTATCAGGAGCGCCTGTTGTGAGACAACTCAGGCAGGTGGGCCTGGCCAAGGCGGGTGGTTTCTGTCAGGGGTTCCCTAACACAAGCAGCCTTCCCCCAGCGTCAACGTCCTGCATCACAGTGGTACATTTGTTACCATGCATGAACCCACACTGATACGACATTGTCATGCAAAGTCCACAGTTTGCAGTTGGGTTCACTCTTTGTGTTGTACATTCTGTGAGTTTTGACAAATGTATAATAACATATATCTATCATAGTATCATGATTTTCTAAATTAGTGAAAAATAAAAGCAAGTAGCTCAGTGCCTAAGCTCATAGAAGGTTCACTTTTAACTTACACTGAGAGCCATGTGGAAACTCCATTATTGAGCAAAACGGTGAAGGTGACTGTAATCTTTGACAGAGGTTATTTGAAAACTGAGGAAACTGTGTGAAAACACTCAGTGAGTATTGAACAGGCTGCTAATGACAGACCTATTATGATTGCTATGTGCTCTGGCTTCCAGTAAGTTGTTCCATTAGTAAAAACAAGAAAACCAGCAGAAAATAGGCTTTTTTCATTGCTGGGCCCAATGGCTTCTTGTTTTGTCTTACTATTTTATGCCTCCCTCCTAAGGCTTATTCTTTGATTCTTTTCTGTCTCAATAGACAGTGTTACCATTAACCCCAACTCCTCATTTTGCAACTACAATCACATTTTCTTTCTCCCTCTTTTTTGCCCTCTGTATATAATTGATTACCACATCCTGTGGACTTTGTCTTCAATCCAACCCTCTTCTCCCTCTCATACTACCATTAACTATTCTCACTACCTAATAATCAATTAACCATTTTCCCCACCAGCGATCTCCCCCCATTCCAGTTCCTATTCCAGACTGGTGTTTGTGAGAATGTAGGTTCACCTTATTTGATCAGGATATGAAAAACAGTGGTCTACAAGACAGAAGTTTATTTTTGTTTTATATAAATTCCTGGCTTGTATGGGAACTCCATTCTGCAAAGCTGCCAGAGATCCAGAGTCCTGGTGGATCGACGACCCTTTGGATTTTCCTCCTCTGCATCACCTGAGAGGGCTCACTTTCTTGCCCTGACTCTAATTTGTGGGAAGGGAAGAGTACCCCTCCGCCCTTTTAAAGGCATTCTCCATAAGCAGCACACTTCACATAAACCCCAGAGCCTAGTCAGGTGCCCACTGTGCGGTTCAGTGGGGGCTGGGAAATGGATTTTATTCCGGGTGCCCATGGACCCAGCAACGTTCAGGAGTTCTGTTATTATAATAGAAAGGAAAAGAGATATTAGATACAGTTAGTAATCTCCACCGTAGCACTCTTGCTAATTAGTGGGTATAAATTTTAGTATACAGACTCAGGGAAATATCACATTTTACTCTTCATCTAAATTACATGCCAAGCCTCCATCAGGTTGGGCTTGTGAAATAGTCAAAAGAAATTTTATTTTACATTGGAGCATCGTTGATTAACAATGTTGTGTTAGTTTCAGGTGTACAGCAAAGTGATTCAGTTATACATATGCATGTATTTATTCTTTCTCAAGTTCTTTTCCC
The DNA here is from genome assembly GCF_030028045.1 of Hippopotamus amphibius kiboko. NCBI lineage: Eukaryota > Metazoa > Chordata > Mammalia > Artiodactyla > Hippopotamidae > Hippopotamus > Hippopotamus amphibius. The sequence goes on from NC_080188.1 coordinate 57,638,862, forward strand.
ATTTAGGTTATTACAGAATACTGAGCAGCATTCCCTGTGCTCTGCAGTAGGTCCTTATTGCTTATCCATTTTAAATATAGCAGTGTGTACATGTCAATCCCAAACTCCCAATCTATCCCTCCCCTCCTTTCCCCCCTGGTAACCATAGGTTATTTCTCTAAGTCTGTGAGTCTGTTTCTGTTTTGTAAATAAGTTCATTTGTATCATTTTTTTTTTGATTCTGCATGTAAGCAATATCATATGATATTTGTCTTTCTCTGTCTAGCTTACTTCATTTAATATGATAATCTCTAGGTGTTTGCATGTTGCCGCAAATGGCATTATTTCATTCTTTTTTATGGTTAATATTTCTCTGTCTCTCTCTCTCTCTATATATATATATATACCACACCTTCTTTATCCATTCATCTGTTGATGGGCATTTAGGTTGCTTCCATGTCTTGGCTATTGTAAATAGTGCTGCAGTGAACATTGGGGTGCGTGTATCCTTTTGAACCATATTTTGCTCCGGATATACGCCCAAGAGTGGGATTGCTGGATCAGATGGTAGCTCTGTTTTTAGTTTCTTAAGGAACCTCCATACCATTCTCCATAGTGGCTGTATCAATTTACATTCCCACCAACAGTGTACGAGGGTTCCCTTTTCCCCACACCCTCTCCAGCATTTATTGTTTGTAGATTTTTTTTATGATGATCTTTCTGACTAGTGTGAGGTGATAGCTCATTGTAGTTTTTGATCTGCATTTCTCTAATAATTAGCGATGTTGAGCATCTTTTCATGTGCCTCTTGGCCACCTGATGTCTTCTTTGGAGAAATGTCTATTTAGGTCTTCTGCCCATTTTCTGATTGGGTTGCTTGTTTTCTTGATACTGAGCCGCATGAGCTGTTTGTAAATTTTGGAGACTAATTTCTCGTTGGTCGCATCATTTGCAAATATTCAACCTCACTCATTTTTAGCACATACTTCCTTGACCAGGTTTGCACCAAGTGTTTGGGGATCTTATGTAATGCCAAATCTTGGGGGCAGTTCCCTCCAGTTGTCAGCCACGAGACCACACTGATTTCTGCACAGACTAACGTCCCAGCCTGTAGGGATTATTCAGTTTGATGCTCTGCTGTGCTGCTCCTTGCCTCCCTGGGCACATAGCATCCAATGAAGCTGGAGCCTCAAACCCAGGATCCAGCATCCCTGGTGCAATATATGGCCATTTATTCTGTACTGCTCCCAAACCCTCAGCCTCACTTTGGTCTCCAATCTGGGAGAGAAACTTTTTTTAGCCTTGGAAAAATCTCTCTTCTCTCTCTCCTTCTCTCTCATTTCCTAAGAGGCACCCTCCTCAAATGCCACCCTCTCAGTGGATTTAAGATTTTGAAAACAAAATCCAAGAAGCCACCTACAACCTTCCTCAAGGCAAGGAAGATGTGAACCTTTTGTCTCCCTGAATAGGGAATGAGAAAAGGGAAACTTACAGGTGAAAACATGAATTAACAATTGAAATTAAAATTCCACTGGAGTTATTTTCCTAAAATCAACTCAGATCCTGTCCTTTCACTGATTATAATTCTCCATTGTCTCCCTGATCCATCTCCCCACCCCCTGACATCCTAATCCCCCTTCAGTCAATACCATAACCCAGCAGGGGGACATGTCTCTTACAATTCAGATTCAACAAATGCACTTATAGACTTGTCTCATGCCAAGGTTAAAACTTCTCTATTTTACCTTGACACATTTTTGAGCCTTTCATACTTTCCATTCCTTCAGTTTGCTATCTCCTAAACATCCTGCTTTCCAACCTTTCATCATGAAAATTCCTGCCCACTCTTCAAGACTAGCTAAAATGCTGTTTCCTCCAGGAAGCTTCCCCTAGCATCCCTGGCACCTTGGGGTACTTCTTGGGTGCCTGAGCCTCTACAGTGTGCTCACGGACAATGGAGTCTCAGTAACCGAGATCCCCACCATCTTTTGGTCCAAAATTCACTTAAAACATACATTGTTACATGTCTGTTTCATGTACCAGATTGTGATTCCCTCCAGGGCAAGATGATATGTTATTCACAGATGTATACGTACCTAACAATATACATGGCACAAGAAATGTGCTCAGAAATGCTGTGTTAGATTCCTAGGGCTGCCAACAAATTACCACAAGCTGGGTACAACAGAAATTTATTCTCTAACAGTTCTGGAGGCCAGAAGTCTGAAATCAAGGTACACCCTCTGAAGGCTCTAGGGGAGAATCCTTGCTTGTCTTTTTGAGCCTCTGGCAGCTCCTGGAGTTCCTTGGCTTATGTCCGCATCACTTTAATCTCTACCTCCATCTTCACATGGCCTTCTCCTATTCTCTCTCTCTCTGTGTCTTCTCTTCTGTCTCTTATAAGGACCTTGTCATTGGATTTAGGGTCCACCTGGGTAATGCAGGATGATCACATCTCAAGATCCTTAGCTTAATCACATCTACAAAGATCTTTTTTCCAAATAAGACTACATTCACAAGTTCTAAGTGGACCTATCTTTTCGTGGAGGGGACTCAATTCAACCCACTAAAAATGCTTTTTAAATGAATGAGTAAATGAATGAAGGGGGGAAATTGAACTCTATGTAAACATGTGCTTGCATGCACAAAAGATGAAAGTAAGAAATACTGCTTTGTTTTTACATCTTTATTTGTTACCTTGTCTATTCATAAGTTCACTTTTGTAGTTAATACTCCATGCTTGTTGCCCTATGCATGTTGATAGACTTCTGTTATGTTAAATAATACAGCAGTTCAAAAATTATTTTAAAAAACTATTCAAAAGTTGTTACATCAAAAGACGTAATTAGAAAAGCTATGCAGTCATTCTAATTGTACTGCTTTTTTTTCTGACATGACTTTTTCTTTTCTAAAAAAGCATGTTTTAAAAACCTGTTTCATATGTGGCTTTCTTTTTCTCTCCTAGAGTAAGACATAAATTGGGAGGTTACCACACAAATAGAACAAGGGTTTTCAAATAGGCATTTCTACATATAGTCACCTTACTCTTGGTCCCTCAAAACAAAGTCTGCTTTAAGAAACAGAACTTGTGAGACTGACAGCTGCTGTTTCTTGTGAAGAGTTATATTTGTCTATTTTCACAAACAGAACAGGTTGGGAAGTTACAGACCTAGAAAAATATAATAAAAAGATCCAGATTCATTTGCTGTTTGGTTTTAATATAGTCATTTTCTCTTTCCACTTTCAATGACTGCAGGATTTAATTTGCGTAATGCCACAGGAATGTGGTTTCAAGGAGAAAAAAATGTTCAAATAGCCACCTCCCTGTTCCTCACTTGAAAAGAAAAGAATAATTTGCTATAATATATATTGAAAGACTTTTGAGATGTTGTCTTCTTTTTGCTGGCATTTGTATTCTTTCTTATTTAAATAAGTAAATACAGCTATATTGAAATTTAAATATAGTTCTCGAAAGAGGCCTCTTAGCAAAATACAATTATTATTTTGATGTATTTCAAACAGTAGCACTACCAAATTGTTATAAAAATAATAAAAAATTAATGTATTTAACTTCCTTTTGTCTGTCTCTCTTTCTCCCCTCACATATATATATATACCACAAATATATATATATACATATTTGTTTTTTTCAATATCATTATCTCCTGAGAATGGATTTTGTTTGTTTGTTTATTGAGTGTTATCAATGAGAATGCATATTGAATTTTTTTTCTGAGAAGCTCATGGATCTATATAAATAACAAATTGGAAACTTGGGGCACCTAACTCCAAGCCTTTACTTTGGGGAAACATGGCGGCTGGGGCATTAAAATGCTACAGTCAGTTCTTAAGGAGATAACAGACCAGGGAAAGGAGATATATATAATTACTCTAGGCATCTTCCCTCTATTCAGCTCTGAACAGCATTGATGGGCCCCAAGTCTCTCCTTCCCTGTATCCCCTAAGTTATGTGTGGTCCCTTTATAATGGTCCCTTTTATATAGTCCTTCTTCCCTTTTTTTCAAACCGGTCTTGATTCTTCTGTTAAACCCTACAGTCAGAACTGGTCTGCTGCCACTTCTTCCCCTAGTGCTCCTGGCAGACATCACTAATTGATCATGACACTCTTTGCTGCTTAGCCTAAATTTGGTCTCAAGCACAAGGCTTTAGACAACCATTTGCTTGCTCAGAAATTATACAAAAAGAAACAAGTTTGGCCATTCTTGCCCTAACTCATAAGCATTCCTTCCCCAAGAAGGCTGTATCATGCTCCCTGCTACCATAAGTGTCCCGTTAAGAATCACAGTGCCGCCGCCTGTCTGGCTTTGAGTAGTGTCTGGCTCCAAGCAGCGCTGCTTGGATTTCCCTGTATGCTGGGTGCTTGCGGGATTGGAGTCCCTGGTATAGAGGCCTGCTTGAATTGGATCTGAGCTTACCACACCTTTTTTTTTTTTTTTTTTATCATAGGAATGAGCTCTTTATTGGAATATAATTGCTTTACACCAAAGTTAATCAGCTGTATTTATACATATATCCCCATATTGCCTCCCTCCCGCAACTCCCTCCCACCCTTCCTAGGGACTTCCCAGGTGGTACAGTGGTTAAGATTACCACACCTTTTAACTTCCGTATCCTGGATTGCATCATCAGGGTACGCCTCTGAATCTGCGTGCCTTTTCACTGCCCCGGACTCCCTCTTCCGGCTTCTGCTACATTCCCATTGACTGGGATTCCTGAGATCCAGACACATTTTATTCCAAGAATTCCTGTGAAAAGACCCAAACACCAGTCCCAGTTGTTTTATTGACCATATGTGTTTTTGTTGGGATTAAAGGCAATAAATCTTATGAGGCACTTAGCATGGTTGCTAGTCCACAACAGGCACTCATAGACATTAGCTGCTGTGAGTCCTTTTCTCATCATAAGCATCATTACCTCAATTAGGATCTCCACATCAATTCCAGAAAGCCTTCTTACAGAACAATTAGGAACAGGCGTCAAGTCTCAGAGACCCTCTGGCCACAAATGGACTTAGGAACAACCATACTTAACAGGTATTCAAATTGGAGCCCAGAGCAAATTAACCAGACTTGCCATTCACTGAGCTCCTTATACATGCCCAGCCCTTTCCACATACCATCTTACCTGACCTACACACAACCCAGTTGGGTGGGAATTATAACTCCCATTTCATGGATGAGAAAGTGGAGGATTGGAGACTCCCACGCCCAACAAAAACAACAGATAGTGGAACTTAACGCAAACCCAGCCCTCCTCAATTCAAAACCCATCCTTTCTCCTTGGACATGTTTCTTCTCTGCAAACAGCCTGTGTCTTAGAAACAGAGCTTAATTTCTGGGATTCCAACTAATCAGGTTTTTACCTTGTGGCTTGTGTATTTCCTGCTCAGCCTTACATGAGGTAGTTCCTGAAACTTTCTTCTCATAACCTACCTTTTGATTCCTTTCTTCTCTTCTAATCAGTCAGCTGCCACTCTCCTAGTTCTGTTGTTCTTCGCCACCCTGCTTCCATTGTTTGACATGATTACCCTTAAAGGCCCACATCAGGTTTAAACCCTCCGTTTAGTCTTAGACTAGTCCAAGCCCGCATTCAAGCTCTTTTACTCCCTCCTTCCAATTTCTTTTACCCTCCTAATACTCTGCATCCATTGCTATACAAATACTATTCTTAATTATTCCCTGATTATTTCAAGTACGCATTTATTCATTCATTCATCTATTCAACTACTGTGTTTGAGTACATGTTATAAACCAGACACGGAGTAAGGCAATGAGTCTGGAGATATGTAGATAAACAAGCTATTTGAAATGCCTTAGGGTAATTTTAGTGGGGCAAATAAGAAATAAACACAAGTATCTATTATACTATGTTGAACAAGAAAAACACGGTGAGAAATAGAGCTAAAAGAATTCAGACAAGAGAAGAATCACTCCTACCTAGAAGGGAGTAAGGAAGAGACACTGATTTGATGGAACTGAGGTAGAAGACAGGAGGTGTCGAGAGAAGGGAGGTCTAACTGGCAGGTGCTATCTGAACACAGGCACAGAGCTTGGTGAGGGACTGTCACAAAGTAACAGGAAGCCATGGTTTGCCTGGACTTTAGAATATATCAAAGAGAGTTGCGGGTATCGGGCACATGGTGGCGGCCCCTAAATACTGTGGAAGGGTGTAATGATGTCATCGGGTAGGTAAGAGAGGGATCATAGGAGGTTTTTGAAATGATATAATAAGAAGTGTGTTTTGCATCCCTCCCCCAATTACACAGGAAATCCATTGAAGTTTAAATCTTGTTCTTATACTTCTTTCACATTTCCTCAGAACTCAGAACAAACCTGGACACAGGTATTAATTTCATCTTCAAAAATATTTATTATAAGAAGAGAAGCTCTAGACAGATCACATGTAAAAATGTGACTTTAGTATTTATTTATTGTTTTTATTATGAATTTTTAAATTGTGTTTACAGAAATATTTTCCTTGAATCTTATCAAGAACTTGGGAAACGTTTTCTTATTTTTTAAAAAATTATTATTTTTTTATACAATTTTGAAAGTTTACTTTCCATTTACAGTTATTACAAAATATTGGCTATATTCCCCATGCTGTATAATACATCCTTGAGCCTATTTTACACCCAATAATTGGTACCTCCTGCTCCCCACCCCTGTGTTGCCCTTCCTCCCCACTGGTAACCACTAGTTTGTTCTCTATAGCTGTGAGTCTGCTTATTTTTTGTTATATTCACTAGTTTGTTGCAATTTTTGATTCCACAGATAAGTGATATCATATAATATTTGTCTTTCTCTATCTGACATTTCACTCAGCATAATGCCCTCCAAGTTCATTCATGTTGCTGCAAATAGCAAAATTTCATTCTTTTTTATGGCTGAGTAGTATTCCATTGTGTGTGTGTGTGTGTGTGTGTGTGTGTGTGTGTGTGTATATCTCACATCTTCTCTATCCATTCATCTGTTAATGGACACTTAGGTTGCTTCCATATCTTGGCAATTGTAAATAACGTTGCTATGAACATTGGGGTGCATGTATTTTTTCAAATTAGTGTTTTTGTGTCTTTCAGATATCTACCCAGGAGAGGAATTGCTGGGTCATATGGTAGTTCTAGTTTTAGTTTTTTGAGAAACCTCCATGCTGTTTTCCACAGTGGCTGCACCAATTTACATTTTCACCAATTTATATTCCCAGTGTACAAGGGTTCCCTTCTCTCGCAAACATCCTCACTATTTGCTATTTGTGTTCTTTTTTATGATAGTCATTCTGACTATGTTATCTTAAATGTTATCTTTAAAAGCCATTTTTCTATTTTTCTTTTCTTTAAAAAATATGATTCAATCATTTCACACACTCACTTCTAACGTTATGAAAGAAGATATCAGTGGGAGAGGATGTTTTCACAAAGCGAATCATCAGAACTGGCAGTTTGTACAGGACAAGAAAGTCCAGGAAAACCAATGATTCACACTTTGAACTCCTGTGCAAATGACTGGAAGCATCCAGGCCATTCAAAGACCATAAAACAAGCAAATAAAAAGGGCCTCTTTTCTTTTCTCCCAGGATTCCCTCATTGGAACTACATACATCTTCCTGAGGCCAAAAACGAGGAGTTGAAAGACAGATAAGATGTGGGTATTAGTTCCCTCAAACAAGTTTCTTTGTGAAAAGCGGTTATGTTTGACTGGGAAGGGTCCTTTCATTTTAGATTTTGTGGAGAAGTGAATGGTGTAGAGATCATTTCCTGATCCATGATCCTATGTGTCAGCCTCTGATCGCTCTGCTGAGAGGTAGAACTTAGGAAAAAATGATCCCACAATGTAGGAGGGGAGCTGTGTTTATTATAACTTTTTCTACCTAAAGTAAAAACGTGCCTTTCTTGGACTAAATTCCTTACTATTGGTCAGTTGTAAAATATGCTTTAGGTAAAATGAATTTCCACTTGGATAATACTTTAAAAGCATCAAGTAATTACAGAGATGTTTGGAATATTTGTTTATAACTATGGAACTTTGCTTCGGGAAAACTCAAAATTTCCTCAGGAGAGATGGTTGGGATGTTTGGATCTAGCCTATTGACCAGCAAGATTGAGCAGGTTGTGCTATTTGTAAATATCTTCTTTTTTAGGGAGGAACCATGTGTTTATTCTTAAAATGTCATCAATATTTCTTGCTTCTTTTCATTTGTCCAACTATCCCTGTTGCTTGCACAGAAGAGTACAGTGTGTACAGAGAGTTTTCGCTGCTTGAGAACTTGTTTGGTCTGCTCTTTTGGAAAAATAATTACACAGAGTGTCCAATACAGATATTAGCATTGGCGACATCTAGTCCCATAGCAATGCAGGGTCAGGAGAGATGTGTTTGAGCTGAACTCATTGCATAAAAGACTATTTAGTTGTTTTTTTTTCTACATTCAGGAAGGACTATAGTTGAGAAGTGAGTCAACATCCGGCAGTGTCCCACAATGTATCAGGCTGAGACGTTATATTTTCTTTCTTGTATGTGGTACTGTCTATAGAGTCTCCCTCCTTTCTAAATCTGCTCTTCCCAGACGGAGTTGGTCTAGAAGTTGTTTGTACTGAGTGGTTTTTGGGGGGAGGGGTTAAGAATAGCAAGTACAAGTACATTATTATTATTTTCAGCCCTCTCTTCAAAAAATGCCATGCACTGTATGCATTTACTTCTATGAAGTAAAAATGGTAATTCCCGGTAGAAGGACACTGTGGAGGATGGGAAACAGATGCTCTGGTCAGATTCAGGGACTGACTTTAAGATACCATGGAAACACAAAAGAACAGGAAAGAAATTTCATAACACTCTGACTTAAAGGTGCTGATTAACCAGATGACGTGGTTGTATCTGGTTTAACGGTGTTTTGCTAACACAGGTTGGCCTGATTTCCTACGGCTGCAAGGAGTCAGCGAACATGTTAATATAACCGATCTATCCTGTCCATCTCTTTTGACTCCACACTTTGATGGGGTGATTGGTATCACGGGGAGGTACCCCTTCATTTAGATAGAGAAAGACAAAGTCTTGAAAGAATGGCTAATAACCAAATTGTCAGATCACGAATTTGCGGCAAACATGGAAAAATCTCTTTAAAGGTTCCATGGTGTGGGAATGACATGTGTCTCAGGATGAGCACCCTAGGAGCAGATCCTGAGAAAGGGATTTGAGTGCAAGTAGCTTACTGGGAGGTGATAGCAGGAAGCAGAGGTCTTTGGGAGGGTGGGAAATAAAGACAAGAAGGGAAAGAAGCCAGTAATAAAGGGTGTGCTACTGAGCAACGTACTGATGCAGGTACCTGGCCTCAGTTCCTCTGAGGAACTCTGGGAAACAGTGTAGAACACTTTGAGTTGTCCAACCCGAGGAGCAAGAATGCTGGGGGATTCATGGGAGAGACTTCATCCTTCATTGAATGAGAACTGTCCTCAGGGACTATAATTTCCCAGTTCTTCCAGCTCTCCCTGAGCAAAGGAATGCTCCTGCAGCCAAAAGAGCCCCCCGGAGAGAGTTGCATTGCCTTTGGCTTTTATAGGAAGCAGAGGAGTCCTGGGTTATGAGCTGACACTGTTGCCACGGAATGCTAATAACTTATTTACCCAAAGAAGCTGAAAAAGAAAATGAATATATGGATATAAATGAATAAATGAATAAAATGAGATTTTGTTGAGGGGTGTTGTATTTACATGGTTTCAACATACCATCTTACAAAATACTTGTTATTTTCCAAGAGAAAAAGAGTAAATTTACAGTGAAGAAATCTGGCAAAGCACCTGAGTCTAGTGGTTAAAGTTAATATGACCAGTCATGAGACAAATTAAACCGTATGCCACCTGATAGATGCCATGAGAACACAGCATCACTTCTAGGATAGTGCTGCCAAAGAAGCATGGTCTACTCTGATCCTGAAGGGACATCAGATGAACTCCACTTGAAGGACATTATACAGTATCCTGCTGTATAAAATTTAAAAGTGTCAAGGGCATGAAAGTCAAGGAAAGACTGAAGAACTGGTCCAGACTGAAGATGTCTAAATGTAACATGTGATTCTCGATTACATAATTTTTCCATAAAGGACATTATTGGGATAATTGGACAAGTTGAATGGAGTCTGGGGGTTAGATGCAGTGGTATGTCAATGTTAATTTCCTAATATTGATGGTATATTTGTGGTTTTATAGGAAAGGAGGAATTATACACCAAAGTGTCTGGGGGCGATGAGGTATTTTGGCAACTTACTCTCAAATGATTCAAGATAAAAAGTCCTTTCCTGCACCATTCTTGTAACTTTTCTGCACATTTGAGGCTGTTCAAAATTAAATACTTTTTAAAAAAGTAAGTAATTTAAAGAATCAAGGAACAATTATGTAGAATATTTCCACTGTTCTTTCTTTTAAAAGATATCTTCTTGATGGCAGGTAATCCCTTAGAGAGCATTGTTGCACCATAAAGTAAGGACCATAAAGCCAAGTAAGGGACCAGGTACCAGAGCTCCAGCTGAATTCTAATCTGAATGGGTAGCAGTTTCACTTTGAAGAGCTACAAGAAAGAATTTCTGAAGTCACCATCTATGCTGAAAATGAATTCCCCTACCAAGTGTCCATCTTTAACAGGTTAAAAATTTCAGGCCTATTCTTAAAGCAGCTTGGAAGAAGGGAAAGTAGAGGGATGCCTTGGTGGATTCCTGAATTGACAGGTGCAAGAATTTCTGTCAACATCTTTTGTTAATAAATAGAACTGTCCTTTTATACTAAGGGCATCAGTACATGAGGGGGGTTCTTAATACATCTTATGAAATCTATAAACTCCCTAATTTTCCCTAATTTTCTTATAGAAACAAGAGTGTGTCAGTACCAAGCATGAACTCCCTTTGCAAAGATGTGTTAAGACTGAACCAGATAGAGCAAGAAGACAAGTACATTATCTTCCATGAATATGATGAGAAATACCTGTACCAGTTTCCCAAATGTTGGAGTCCAAATTCAAATCTGTGTTTTCAGAGTTTCAGAGTTTTCAGAGTCCTCGAGATCCTTCCTGTCTCTGTCAATTAAGTCCTTTTTTTAGTACACCTAATTAGAGTGCTTTAAAATTAATTTCTCCTACTGAATTGATAGAGACCTCTATTTGTTTATTTTTCAGTTCATTAAATAAGCATTTGTGAATTACCACGTCTGCCTGCTACCACTGTTCTAAATACATTGTAACAAGTTACACTGCTACTGAATGGACCACTTAAATAGAGGGTGAATCCATCTGATTCCTCTGCCTGTTCTGACAACACTGGCTACATCACTATAATAGCTCAACAACTGGGTACATATTACTTTGTCCACTCAGCATCTCTTTTCTCAGAATCATCCCCTACCTTCCTCTCTGCATTCACATGAGACCTGTCCCACTCCTGCACTGTGACCCGTGGTCGTAGCTGATTGGTTTATTGGGAGTCATGTGAGCTGAGCTGGGCTCCTCTGTCTCTGCATCAGCAGCAGTAACTCTTCATCAACGGTTGCAGGAGTAAAAGAGAGATGATCACACCGATAACTCATAAAATTCACAGCCGTCACTGGCTACTTTTTAAAAAAATGTAGATTGGAAAACAGAGAGCTGAGATGCAGAGAGAAAGACCGATGAAGACCGATGAAGCTGACCTACAGAGATGGATAGAAAACAGAGACGGAGAGAATTTCAACAACTTTGAGTTCCTGGTTTTGGTTTGTTCCTGAAACCCAGTTGCATTTCTGTATTTGAGTTTTATCCATTATCCTAATATCCTTCTAATAAATTTCTCATTTTCTTAAGCTAGCTAGATTTGGTTCACTTACTTGCAACCAAAAAAGTACTAATTAGAAATTGAGGGAAGGACTTCCCTGGTGGTGCAATCATTAAGAATCCACCTGCCCATGCAAGGGACATGGATTCGATCCCTGGTCCGGGAAGATCCCACATGCTGCGCAACTAAGCCCGTGCGCCACAGCGACTGAGCCTGTGTGCCACAACTACCAAAGCCTGTGGGCCTAGACTCTGTGCTCCACAACAAGAGAAGCCACCGCTATAAGAAAACTGCTCACCACAGTGAAGAGTAGCCCCTGCTCACCCCAACTAGAGAAAGCCCGCATGCAGCAGTGAAGACCCAATGCAGCCAATAAATAAATAAATTTAAAACGAAAGAATCTGAGGGAAATTGAGATTGACATATATACACTAATGTGTATAAAATAGATTACTAATTAGAATCTGCTCGATAGCACAGGGAACTCTGCTTTGCTGAACAGTAGAAACTAACACAACATTGGAAAACAACTATACCCGAATTAAAAAATACAATAAAATCCCCCCAAAAGAAATTTATATAAAAGGAATGGGGTGCTGCAAAAGACAGACCCCAACATGTGGAGCTTGATGAGTTCAGGTGAGAAGAATTGAGGAGTCCGCTGCCCCTCATGTAGGACGATGGGAAACCGCAGGTCTCGTGTAGCAGCAAAGCAGGCAGCTAAACCATCCTGCTGCCTCTAGGCACTCAGACTTCATGACCACTGACACTGCGGCAATGAGGCTTGCTGGCAACTTGGCGGGATGCCTGTGTGTTTAGAAGCTGTAGGTAATGTTGCCTCTGGCAAGGGCTACAGAGAGACAGGAGCTCCCTTCAGGTGGGCCTGTTGGAAAGCAGATAAGGGACATCAACTCATCCTAGCAGGTAGAACCTGAGGCAGTCAGGGTGGCACAGCAAAAAAAGCTCATTCTAATTAAAACTGCTACAAGGTATTTTTACAGATGAGAGCACAGACGATAACTTCTTACGCAGGAGCACAAAGCTATTAGAATTGGGCTATGAACACAAGTAGTCTAGTTCCAGAAATCCCACACTTATACACTTATGGCATTTACTGATTCTGTTTTGCCCATCAAGATGAATCTAGAAGTTGAATTCTGGTTCTACCACTCATAAGTTTTGTGATACTGGACAAGCTACTTGACCTTTCTGTGCCTCCGTTTCCCCTCCTTTAAGTGGGAAGGATAATGAGAGTGACTACCTCATGCCATAGTTGGGAGGATTATGTGAATAAACGTATATAAAGCCCTTAGAACAGTGGCTGGCACTGCTACTCTGTTGTTGCCATTGATATTTATACTGTTAGCAAATTTGAAGTTCTGCATCAAGGACTAAAAGTGTTGTTGCTGGGCCAAAGCTTCTATATCCCTAGTCGACCCTATTGTGTCTCAAGTCGCCTCCTCAAGGTTTTACGGCCAGGCTTTGACAAACTCTTATCAATGAGATCTCCAAATGGCCTCAAACTTTTTTTTTTTTTTAATTTTATTTATTGGTTGCACCGTGTCTTAGTTGCAGCAGACGGGGGCTCCTTAGTCATGGCATGCGAACTCTTAGTTGGGGTGTGCATGTGGATCTAGTTCCCTGACCAAGGATTGAACCCTGGCCCGCTGCATTGGAAGTGCAGAGTCTTAACCACTGCACCACCAGGGAAGTCCCTGGCGTCAAACTTTAGATGAGGGAACATGGTGAGGGGCTAGGCTTATTTGATGCTTTCTACCAAATCTCATTAACTTCAGACTACTGGAGGATGTGTTTTAATCAGGGAAAGAACTGTATTATAGAGTACTCTAAATTTAATTACAGTAGAAAATTCATTAAAATCCTACGTGTTACCCAAGTAAACATGACTTAGTTCTTGTCCTATTGGAATTCACAATTTAGTGGAAGAGACAGATTAAAGTTTAACATAATGTGATCAGGGCCAATAGTAGTTTAAGATGGAAAGTAGATTTGGAGGAAGCTTTGAGAGAGGAGTGATGAGGACATTCCAGGCCAAGTGTGAGCAAACGCACAGAGAATGTAGAATTTAAAAATTCATTACATGTTTGAGAGTGCTGGGGAGTTTAGTGTAGCAAGCTAGAGCCTGGTCTAAACAGTGGGAGATGCAGCCAGAAGAGTAAGTTGCATGTTGAACGACATGAACTTCACACTTTTAAGCAAACATATGCTGCTAGCATTAGCAAGAAAAAGCCCCTACGAATTACTTCAATGAATAGGTAGCAATATTTTAAATTATCCTGATAATTTAAGGAGATGAATATTGCTAAAATAAAGATAGTAGATTGCCTTAAACTTCTAAAACATTTCCTTTGAATTATCATTTATGTTACTAATATGCTTTACATACTGTATCTTAACCCAGAAACTGTGTTATCAAGATTAACAATCAAATGTTATTATTCCAAATTATCCTGAGGCATTGCTCATCTTTGCTCATAGATGGTCACAAATTTACTCTTTTTCTTGATCTCATTGGAATTATAAAATTTGCCATGGTATTGTCTGGAGCACCATTTCTAAGACTGTGTTTTATGTAAAAAATAAATTGTGTCAAATAAATTTGAGAACCAACGGAATAAACAAAATTAATGGAATGGGCTCTTGATTGCAGGATGATTCAGGGCCTATAGGAGGCTAATATTCATTGTGAAACATCAAAAAAGGATGGAGTACATAGCAGTTTTAAAAATTACGTGGCAAATATTTACTTTGTGGACCACCTAGTAATATCTTGAGGAAGACCAGTGCTCTGTGGACTCCTGGGAGGGTATAAATTGGAACCATCCAGGTTATCACAAATGCAGGTTCCAAGAGCATCCGCAGCTGTTAGCTCCCTGGCAGCCATGAGCATAGCTGAGTAGTGAACCACTTTCATTGGAAATCCTCCTTTAGGATGGCTTGCAGAACAATAATTAATTTTATTATAGCTTGGATTTTTCCTCTAAACCTTTATTTTTCCAATAAAATAAATACTGTCTACAGGTGCTTATTTTTATAATAACCCCCTTTTTCATTTCCAGGTGTTTCTGAGCTTGGCAATTATATGTTTCTCTTAGTCACAAAAGTTCGTGACAACTAGGAAAACGGAAGGTACCTTCTGTCTTCAGCCGTGTAACTCCAAGTTCAAGAAATAACACCGAGCCTTATTTTCTTCTGTAGGAAAAAAAAAATAAAGTGTGCACCTTGAGGTGGTGAGGCGTGAAGGTGTTAGGAAGAGAAATTTCCAAAGCTAGTGGACTGTTGGATTGAGGAAGCTTTTAAAAATACTGAGTTCTGAGCCTCATGCATGACCCCCTAAATCAAAATACACAGGCAAGGGGCTTGGAATGTTTATCTTTAAAAATCTTCCCAGGTGATGACGGTACAGCTGGCTGGCAGATTGACTGATCGTAGTGTGCAGTGGAGATTTGTTAAACTTTGATGCCTTCGTCCCATGACCTCCTTCGAATTCAGGTTTATGTGGCATTTGAGTCAGATTTACTTAGAGTGTTTTAAATTGTTTTTCTTTTGAGAATATAATATTCCAGAAAGAATCTTTGACTTTTTTTCCTCTCTCTTTTTCCATAAAAAGGGTTTCTCCTATCTGACCATGTATTATATTTCAAGTTTCCTCAAAGAGTTTTGAGTAATTATGTATTTGATGAATTATATTTTTCACACTTTATACTCTCTTAGGAATCTCATCATCTCATGGTTTCAATGACCACCCATATGCAGATGAGCTCTTCCCCAAATTTCAGATTTCTGTTTCCAACTCCAACTGGACTTCTCCACTTGGATGTTCCACAGGCAAGTCAAATGCAACTTGCCGTCCTCTCAACTCCTGTTCCAGTCCTCACACTGTGTATTCTCTCTCTCAGTGGGTGGCGTTGCCAACCACCTATTATCCAAATCCGAATCATAGGAGCCATTATTTTATTCATCCACAAATTTCATCACCTATATTCCAACTTGATATTTCAAGTCCTGATCATTTTCCCGCCTAAATATTTACTGTATCTCTCCCCAGTTTCCAGAATCTAGAATTCAAGCAAATAACAAAACATTAGAATACTCTTTTTGAACAATATTTAAACACTCATTTTTTATAACACTATATACGTATACGAAAAAAACTTGCTGAGATAGAAACAACTGATTTACAATTGAACTTGCAAACTACAACCCATTTGAAAATTGGATACTGACTATACTAGTGATTAACCCCCAAATCAATAAATGTTTTAAATCTTATTGTAAATATTGCTGCTTGGGGAAAAAATGGTTATAATCAGAGTAGGATGAAGAGGTAGAGAGGTACTTAAATGGGTATTCTGAAAGTGCTTTCCAGATTTTTTCAAGAGCTTTACAAGTTTATGGTTAGACAAAATATTTCTTTTCATTAGAACATTTATTTCTCTCTTCCTTTTTTTGTTGTTATTCTTTTTTTCTGATGTATTTTGTGTTTCCTTGATTAAATGACTCGTTTCTTTGTTGTTGTGATATTTGTGGGTTTTTGGGTTTTTTTTAAGTTGTGGTGCATGGGCTTACTTGCTCTGCGGAATGTGGGATCTTCCTGGACCAGGGATCGATGTTGTGATATTTGGACTGAGTTCTAGTTATTGGATGTTAGAACTCACTGTGTGCAGTAAGTAACTAAAATTTGCTTATCAAATATTCATTGCCTACTGTATGCCGGGGATGAAGAAAGACATTGACTGCAAAGGGACTTGATGAAACTTTTCAGGGTGATGAAAATATCATATGTACATTGTGGTGATGGTTCCAGGACATATGCATTTGTCAAAACTGTACCTTATTGTATGTGTTATACCTTAATAAGCCTGACATTTTAAGAAGTTCCAGGTGCAATAAAATGATGACCAGGAGAGGGCAACTGAAGCACAAGAGTGTAGGGCTACCCAAACACATGGTGAGGGGTGTGGACTGCCAGAGACCACCACACAGGCTGACTGCTCCAGCCTGGGGTCTGAGACCTGGCAGCTCTGGTCCTGGTGCCCAGGCTCCACAGGTGGGGACCATAAGCATATTCCAACCCCACCGAGGTGGTGGGTGGTGAGCCCAGGCCCCACGAGACCGTGGATGGTGGATGGTTGACAGAGCCCGCTGCTCTGCGTGCCACTCGTGCTCTGTGGAGCTAGGAATCCACACGCCTGGGCAGCCTCCCTCTGGCTTTTTACAGATATTTCATTGTAAAAATATTTTATGATATTTTTTTACAACATACATATTTTATTGTATGTTGAAACAAACCAGCCACGTTTCGGTGGGTTTTGGGTTTATGAATGGGTTAAGAAGACGAGGAAATGAGGGATACAGCGAGAGAGACAGAATATAAGAAATAGATTCTTTGACAGGAACATATTTTTATCTGAAAAATCCAAGAACGTACATGTGAGAATCAGGGCTGCAATCAACTCAAGAACACATAGGTGGCAGGAAAGAAACACTATGTAGACTCTTCCCAAAGAATGTGACAGTTTGGTCATTTTCCTGCAGACGGGGAGCAATGCATTGGATACAGAGCACAGGAGGTTGTGCTCTTTAAAAATTGTTCTTGCTGTTGTGTTTTTTGGTGTACACTAACCAGGTGTTTAAAATTAGACGAGAATGCCTGTATTTCTGGGAGGGAAACTATAAAGCAGGATTCTATGTGCGTGTGTGTATGTATATATATACATATATATTTTTTTAAAGCTCTTTATTGGAATATAATTGCTTTACACTCTTGTACCAGCTTTTGAGGTACACCAAAGTGAATCAGCTGTATTTATACATATATCCCCATATCCCCTCCCTCCCGTGACACCCTCCCACCCTCCCTGTCCTGGCCCTCCAAGGCATGACCCATCATCGAGTTGATCTCCCTTTGTTATACAGCAACTTCCCACTAGCTACCTATTTTACAGTTGGTAGTGTATATATGTCTATGCTACTCTCTCACTTCATCCCAGCTTCCCCTTCGCCCCCACCCCCAACCCTGTGTCCTCCAGTCCATTCTCTGCATCTGCATCCTTATTCTTGCCCTGTCATTGGGTTCATCAGTACCATTTTTTTTTTTTTATTTTTAGATTCCATATATATGAGTTAGCATGCAGTATTTATTTTTCTCTTTCTGGCTTGCTTCACTCTGTATGACAGACTCTAGGTCTATCCACCTCATTACATATAGCTCCATTTCATTCCTTTTTATGGGTAAGTAATATTCCATTGTATATATGTGACACATCTTCTTTATCCATTCATCTGTTGATGGGCATTTAGGTTGCTTCCATGTCCTGGCTATTGTAAATAGTGCTGCAATGAACATTATGGTACATGTTTCTTTTTGGATTATGGTTTTCTCTGGGTATATGCCCAGGAGTGGGATTACTGGATCATATGGTAGTTCTATTTTTGGTTTCTTAAGAAATCTCCAAACGGTTTCCATAGTGGCTGTACCAACTTACATTCCCACCAACAGTGCAGAAGAGTTTCCTTTTCTCCACACCCTCTCCAACATTTATTGTTTCTAGGTTTTTTCATGATGGTCATTCTGACCGGTGTGAGGTGATACCTCATTGTGGTTTTGACTTGCATTTCTCTGATGATTAGTGATGTTGAGCATCTTTTCATGTGTTTGTTGGCCATCTGCATGTCTTCTTTGGAGAAATGTCTGTTTAGGTCTTCCGCCCATTTGCAGATTGGGTTATTTGCTTTTTTGTTATTAAGCTGCATGAGCTGCTTGTATATTTCGGAGATTAATCCTTTGTCCATTCCTTCGTTGGCAAATATTTTCTCCAATTCTGAGGGTTGTCTTCTTGTCTTGTTTATGGTTTCTTTCACTGTGCAAAAGCTTTTAAGTTTCATTCGGTCCCATTTGTTTATTCTTGATTTTATTTCCATTATTCTAGGCAGTGGGTCAAAAAGGATCTTGCTTTGATGTCTGTCATAGAGTGTTCTGCCTATGTTTTCCTCTAGGAGTTTTATAGTGTCTGGCCTTTATGTACATATATTTTAATCCCACTCATATTATATCACTGAAGAGCAACTTTTATGGAAAGATTATAATGAGAATAAATAAATTCATGCTTAATACAAAGTAACCACTGAAGCAAGGCAGGCTGGAAGATGTTAAAATAGAACGATGGTTTTGATTCTTCGAAGGGTTTAAGATTTCCAGCAAACCAAATGAACCTAGGAGAAAGGCACAGAACAGATTCTCCTTTGTTTTCCTCAGAAGGAACCAACCCCCAGACACCTTGATCTTGGACTTCCAGCTGCTCAAACTGTGAAAGAAAAAATTTATGTTGTTGAAACCACTCAGTTTAAGGTATTTTGTCCTGCCGGCCCTGCAAACATATTGGAGCTATGGGAAAATAGAGACTAAAAGATGTTAGGAATTTTTAACAGGGGCCTACCTCACATCAATCGTTTTTCTATAGAGACTCCAAGAGGTAACAAGTTATTTTCCTGACCGTCCACACCCTCGGCTAGGGACCACTGAGTTTTGTTCCTCCCTCCTGCTCCCAGAACTTCACAGACATCTTCATCATCGTTCCCATAACAAATTATCCTGAATAATTTATTTCTGTCTCCACTTATCTCACCAGACCAGGAGTAATCTCAAGAGCAAAGACTCTCTCATCCTCCCTTATATTTCTTAGTTTCTAGCACACATTCTGGCACATGATAAGTGCTCCATACACACTGATTAAATAGATAAATAGAGAATGCGCATCATTCAATGAGAATTTAATGTATGCAAGCTTTCCATGGTCTTATAATTAATATAACTCAATGTGGATTAAATCCAGTTTGTCATGAAACGGGTCAGCACTGCCTTTCTTCGGTGGACACAGCGGCCCACCTGGAGCAGACTTCCCAGGCAGTGCAGACTGGCCGCGGGGACACGTACTCTGAGGCTTTTGCCACTGTGTGAGGTTTGTGCCTATTTCCCAATCGGAAGACCAGAGATTGTAATAGCACTGCCTACCTCACAGGGTTGCTGGGAGAGTTAAACGGGCTACCACATGTGAGAAATGCTTCTAATAGCGCCTGGCACAGAGTCCGCACTCAGAGTGCCAACCATTATCACTGGAGTAGAAGGTCCACTTGGGAAAGCTTCTAAAGTCATTCAATAATTTCTTGAATGTCTGCTAGGTGCCTGAGTCACTGAGGATAAAATGAGGGTACTGTTTGTTCTCACTGCTCATTGGCCTGACAGCCTAATGGGGAATGCAGAGGGTAATAAAATAATCATAAAATAAATAAACAGTTCAATTGTGACCATTGCTATGAAGGAGAGTTACCTAGAATTTTGAGACCAATAATAGAGGATTTAACTGGCTGGCAGGGTCAGGGATAAGGAACTGAGATCTGAGGTGTGAGTGAAAGTTGGTTGGTAAAGATCTGAAGAACAGTATTCCAGACAGAAGGAGGAGAATTCCAAAGGCCCTGAGGCAGTAAGGGCTTTTCGGGTTTAAGGAAGAGAAAGGCCAGTGTGGCTGGGGTGCAGAAAGTGTGAGGAGCAACAAATGTATGGTTACCAAAGGGAAGGGGGGGTGGAGATAAATTAGGAGTTTGGGATTAACATATATACACTAATGTATATAAAATGGGTAATCAACAAGGACCTATTGTATAGCACAGGGAACTCTACTCAATATTCTGTAATAACTTATATGGGTAAAGAATCTGAAAAAGAATGGATATATGTATATGTGTAACTGTATCACTTTGTTGTACACATGAAACTGACACAGCATTGTAAACTAACTATACTCCAATAAAAAATTAAAATTAAATTTTAAAAGACGAGGTTATATAAAAACACAGCAGCCAACTCCTGTAGAACTTTGTCAAGTTGATCAAAAATGGTCAACCCTGAAGAATATTAAGTTTATTGGACTTCAAAAAAAGAGAATCTTTTGGGTTTCTAGGCAAAACAGATCAGTTAACCTACAGAGGAAAAAAAATCAGAATGGTCTCAGATTTCTTAACAACAAAATAACATGTCAAAAGGTAAGGCAGCAATAACTACAAAATTCTTAAAGAAAGAAAATATGACCCAAAGATTTCCCACATAGCCAAACTGTATTTAATGTATAAAGAAAAGAGGTAAACTCTTTTGAAAATACAAAAATTCAGAAAACACATTCTTCAAAAAGAAGTTCTTTAAGGTCTTAGAGAATTCATACATCACAAACTACAGCCAACCTAAAGCTAACTAGAAACACAAAAGCAAAAGAGCAGTCAACATCCTTAAACTACCTTCATGCCTCAGACAGGAAAGAACTTTCATCTGGGAAACCAAATGCTGATTTCCCATTCTTGCAACTATCCCCGGTGTCTCCAAGTGAGTCTATTCAAATCACTTACTTGGCTTGCGGCTCCTAAAATGGGAGGATGTGAATAAGAAACAGTTGGCAGCCAACTGTTGAGACTGGGGCCAAGCTACAGAGGGAAGCAGAGCCAAGAAACGGACAGCTTGTTATCGGCAGACCCTGTTAACAGTGTTGGGACCTGGGTTCACTTTCAATCACTTATTTCTATGTGCTGATCACCGTTTTAAACACCAGAGATACAGTAGTGAACAAGAAAGACCACGCCGCTGCTCTCATGAAGCTCATCCTCTGTTGAGGGGGTGAGGCGGAAATCAACGTGTACGCAAGTCTGTGTGTGTGCGCGCATGTGCAGATACGTTATAACATTGGGTGGTGGCAAATACCAGGAAGAAAAATAAAGTGTGTGTGGACGCGTGCGTGCATGTGCGTGCCTGTGTGTCTTGGGGGTTATTAAAGAATGACTGTGATAGGGACTTCCCTGGCAGTCCAGTGGTTAAGACTCCCCTTCCCAATGCCGAGGGTGAGGGTTCGACCGCTGGTGGGGGCTAAGATCCCACATGCCTCTCAGCCAAAAAACCAAAAAAACATAAAAAAGAGAATATTAGAACACATTCAAAAAAGACTTTAAAAATGGGTCACATCAAGAATGACTGAGATAGAGGTGTGCTTTTTTTACAGGATGATCAGGAGAAGCTTCTCTGGTGGGTCGAACAGAAAATGACCACTCAAGCCACAAGTATATTGAAAGAAATGCGCAGAAACCAAGAGAACAACAACAATGAGTCTGAAGCAGAAGTGTATTTGATATTTTCAAGGAATGGCAAGGGGCGGCGTGACCGTGAGAGTGGGTGCACAGAGAGAAAGAAGAGGTTGTAGAGGACGAAGAGAGCCAAATAACGCAAAGCCCTGTAGGTCACTGTAAAACTGAATTGCTCGTTGAGAAAGATGAAAAGCTATTTGGAGGTTTTTAAGCAGAGAACCAATATGTTCTGGCATTTTTTCCAGTCTATCTATCATAGTGTTAATCTATCTATCATAAAGTATCAAAGGGCATTCAGTGAAAAAGTTTTCTTCTTTCTCCTATACTATGATCTCACTGCCTCCCCGTTGTGGCTACTCCCCCAAGAAACCACTGTTAATAGTTTCTTGTGAATTTTGACAGAGTTCCTTTTCTTTTTTTTTCTGCTTTTTAAAAATTTTTTTAAATTGAAGTATAAATTAAATTGATGTATACTATTATACAAGATATGGGTGTGCAATATAGTGATTGACAATTTGAAAGGTTGTACTCCATTTACAGTTATTAAAAACTGTCGGCTGTATGCCCTGGGTTGTACAATATATCTTTGTAGCTTATTTTGTACATAATAGTTTGTACCTCTTGCTCCCCTGCCCCTATATTGCCCCTCCCTGCTTCCCTCTTCCCACTGGTAACCACTAGTTTGTTCTCTATGTCTGTGAGTCTGCCTCTTTTTTGTTTTATTCACTAGTTTGTTGTCTTTTTTAGATTCCACATATAAGTGATATTATACAATGTTTGTCTTTCCTTGTCTGACTTATTTTGCTTAGCATAATGCCCTCCAAGTCCATCCAGGTTG
This sequence comes from Hippopotamus amphibius kiboko, assembly GCF_030028045.1. Classification (NCBI taxonomy): domain Eukaryota; kingdom Metazoa; phylum Chordata; class Mammalia; order Artiodactyla; family Hippopotamidae; genus Hippopotamus; species Hippopotamus amphibius. The sequence goes on from NC_080188.1 coordinate 57,661,630, forward strand.
TTGCAAATGGCAAAATTTCATTTGTTTTTATGGCAATTATAAATAATGCTGTTATGAACATTAGGGTGCGTGATTAATGTTTTTGAATTAGTGTTTTGTTTCTTTCTGATATCTACACAGGAGTGGAACTGTCAGGTCATTTATTTTTAGTTTTTTTGAGATTGCGAGAGCTTCTTTATGCATATGTGAGTATATATAAAACTTAATTTTTTATCTTTTTTTTTACACAAGTAGTAGCATCCTAGGCAAGACTATTCTGCCCCATGCTTTTTATTGAAAAAATACATCTTATTATATAAATAACTTGAAAATCCCCTTACCCATACACAGACAGTTAGAGGTGAATTCTCACGGAAAGGATGGCTCTAACTTATTTACTGGTGTCCTGTCAATGGATATCATTATGAGGCAGGTACAGTTCTGATTCCCATTTTACAAATGAAGAAACTGAAAGATAGAAAAGTCCAAAAACGTATTCAAAGCATATCTAGTAGTAGAACTCAGACCCATGTAGTCTGACTCCAGACACAGGCTCTTGCCCAATACTCCGTAGAGACTCTTTCATCCAATTTTACATTTTTGCCAATATAAGAGGTGAAAGTAGTATATTTTTCCCCATGCATAAGCATTTGGTTTGTCTGTCATCACTGTAGGGTCAGAAAGAGGTTTTTTGAGATAGTGTGGGGAAACCTGCATGCTTATGTGCTATCGAGAACGATCCAGGGGAGCAGGGAATTTTAAATTAGGAGACAGCTGAGGGTTGCTGGAGTGGTATCTTGAGCAGGTAAGAGCAGGTGGATCTTCATGCACCTTAGACAGGTTTACAGAAAGTTCATCTATAGTGACATATGGAACAGAAGAGTACATGGGCACACATACTACTAGGTGGGCTGCTAGGATGCTGGAAGTCTGCACCAGCTTTCTTCTGAGTGTTTATTTTTTCTTAGTGGATTAGCAAAGTGGGTCATCAGCTGAGAATGTGGATGAAGGAGAGGAAGACATGAAGCAGTAGCTAGCAGAGAGAGAGAGAGTGAAAGAACTAGAGAAACATAGAATGATTGGGAGGCAGCATTAACAGGTCCCTTGAAATTCATGGTCATGATGATGCAGCTAGAGCAACCAATGTGGTGTTTCTCTGGCCATGTTTAGTTGAAGAGATCCAGGGGCGGAGTAGGTAGAAAGGTGGATTTAATCAAAGTTGGGGTTTCACATACCATACCAAGTTCAACCAGGTGAGAGTGGCCAATACCAACATCAGGCAAAGCAGGCTTTAAACTGAAAACTATTACCCGATATAGAGACTGACATTTTATAATAAGAAAAAGACCAGCTTACCAGGAAATGCATCAATTTTAAATTTGTATGCACCTAGTAACTTAACCTGAAAAATACAAATTTTAAAATGACAGAACTTAGAAATAAGTGAATTCATTTTCTTAGTAGGGGATTTTAACACAATTCTCTCAGTAACTGATAGAAGAAATAGACAACAAGAAAAAAAGGATTTAGAATATTTGAATAGCATGCATAACAAACAGTCTAATTAACATATATATGAAACACTGTACCCAATAACTCTGGAAGAGAGGATCTTACCAAGTGAACATGGATAATTTACCAAAATCAACCAAATTTGGGACGTAAAGCAATTCTCAACAAATTTCATAGGATTGAAATCAGAATACAATTTCTGATCACGGTAGAAATTAACTAGATAGAAAAATAAAAAGAAAACCTAAAAATAGCCATATATTTGAAAAGTAAACAATATACTCCTAAATAATACATCAGTCAAAGAAAAAAGTCATAATAAAAATCAGAAAAAAAAATGTTAACTGCAAAATAATGAAAATACTGTTTATCAAAACTTATGAGATACAGCTGAAGTGGTGCTTATAGATAAATGTATAGTCTTAAATACATATGGTAGAAAATGAGAAAGGCTAAAAATTAGTGATTTAATTATTCACTCAAGAAGGTGGAAAGTGAACACAAATTGAATCTAAAGAAAATAGAAGGAAGGAAATAATAAAAATAAGAACATCAATCAATGAACTAGAAAGGAAATAACAGGAACAACAGATCAACAACCAAAAATTTGTTCTTTATATTAAATTGCAAGGTTGACTTTTGGCCTAGAAAGTCTCTTCAACTTTATAAATATCTAGAATGCCAAATATGCTAATTCATTAATTCAAAATATGAATAATACAGGTTTAATTATCTTTACAACTTCTAGACTTAAATTTTCCAAGTTTAAAATATGCCTACTCACTAAGAAAACAATTAAGCCACTCCAAATAATTTTGAGTGTTTTTTCCTAGGAAAATGTTGTTAGGTTCCTTTCTCAGCATGCTGATTTGTAGTCTTTTCCTAAGTACCAGTGATATCTATCAGGGTGCCACTAGATCCTTGTTTAAGACATGGATGGGACACAGTGAACCATTTTATAGTTGCTATAACAATGACTCCAAACATAGAGGAAAAGTTGGGTACCTACCTATTCTCTCATATTTGCATTCTTTTATTCCCAATTTTCAAGTAAAGTTAGTTTGTAATCCTCACTCAGTAGCTACACACTTAATTGAAGTTTGTAATTCATTGGCTCTTAAGATATGTAAATATCTTCTTATCCACTGGCTAAAAATCATTAACAGAATTCATTATTCTCTCCTTTTTCCTGACTTGTTGGAGCATACAACCCAATAATATTAGAATGTCTGATTGGATTCTGCAAATCTCAAGGCTGTGTCTGAACCTATTCACAGCATAACTGCTACTAGCAGTCGGTTCAATGCGAGAACTTGGAATTCATGTGTGCAATTGGTGTATCACATAACTGTATTTTATTCTCTTTGTAACGTGCCATATTTCCAGCATGTCATGACCCTTACTTTTTTAGTTCCAGGACAACAAAGACCAAAAAGAAAGAAACCATTGGGTGGCCACTTGAGCACTGACCTCAGAACTGGTCCCAGAAGTTGGGTGTCCACACCATGAAAAAAGAAACACACCCCGTCATTGTTGACACTAATTGTGTCCTTCACTTGTGTCTTCTCAGAAGAAAAGCCAAGAATGAAATTGCTGTGAAGAGCAAGCTCCTTCTCATCACTGGGAGTGGCCCTTTTACTACAGGGTTGCAGCCCAGCGCTCACTTGCTGCAGGCTCAGTGCACATCACCAAAGCCTGTGCTATTCATAGCGTGTGGAGAAGGAAGGCAAGACCATCTCCTGGGACATCTAGCTTCCATGACTCAGCAGCAAATCTTTTTGCAGAACCCAGTGGCAGGATGATAATAAAGATGCAGATGTAAAGAATGGACTTGAAGATGGGGGCGGGGAACGAGGTGAGAGAGTAGCATTGACATATATACGCTACCAGATGTAAAATAGATAGCTAATGGGAAGCTGCTGCATAGCACAGGGAGATCTACCTGATGATTGGTGGTGACCTAGAGGGGTGTGATAGAGGGGATGGAAGGGAGGCTTAGGAGGGAGGGGATATGGGGATATATGTATAAATACAGTTGATTCTGGCTGTTGTACAGCAGAAACTGGCACAACAGTGTGAAGCAATAATACTTCAATAAAGATCTGAAAAAAGATAAAATAAAATAAATTAAAAAAATTTTTCTAAAGTTAAGAGGAAGTAGAGTATGCAAAAAATAGATGAGAGGAGACAATGACATTATTCAGAAATTTCCTTTATGCTACATAAGTATCTATGATATGCCATCACTTAACACAGTTTTTTTTTTTTTAAGGAGACAAATTTGATAGTACTCTGAGTTCCCTTCAAACTCTCTACATTTATGATGGATTCTCTGACATGCCTTGAAACTATAAACCATTATAGGTGCTGTTTTACCACAGTTAGCAAAACCTAAGCCATTCCAGAACAATGCTACTAAATACTGTTTTTACAAACACAGTTTTATATATTACCAGATTTATAAGTGATTCACTTTTTGAACACTTACAGAGTGGGACTATTGATAGGAAAATGTGGTATTGGTCAGTCACCAGCACAACAAGTCTGATTTAGCAGGCCCATTTCACTCTCACACATTCTCTTACATCAACTCCATTAGTAACCAAGCTGGTACTTGGACTTCCATATACCCAAGGCTGGCTGCGTGGCTTGCCTCCTGAGCAGTCGCACAGGGCCCCACGCTTAGAAGGTCTCTGTGCTTAGAGGTCCCTGGACTTGGTTTAATACTCTGCTGTCCCAGTCTTGAAATCCTTAATGATTATTAAATAAAGAGGTTCATATTTTCATTTTGCACTGAGCTCTCAGATGAAGAAGGCAGTCTTCTATATACCATCCATTAACGTTTATTTCTTAACGGGTTCTGCTTAGGTGAAGAAGAGGAATGCTATTTATTGAGTAGCTCCTCAAAAATCCTGATACATCAAATCATATAAAGAGGGAGATTATTTAACAATTAAAGGCACAATTTAGGGAACTGCATGAGTATACCATGCACTATAGAAACCAAATATATCAAATTGAAGTATTAGAAAACAAGGAAAATATGGTAAAATATGATTATAGTTAGAGACTTTAATATACTTCTCTAGAATAGGATGGTATTGTAGCTGAAAACATTAAACAAAGACATGGAGAAATTGAGTATTCCTCCAGCAGAGATTTACATTCTTCTCTTTGTCTATGGAACATTTACAAAAATCAACAGTGTGCTTACTCAAAGAAAGTGTTAAAACCTAAAGACTTAGGGATTTTATAGCTTACATTTGATTAGCATAATCTAATAAAACTAGAAATAAGTATTGAAACTGGCTTTCACCAAAATCTTAATTATGTGAATATAAAGAATCATGACCCTGGGAAATTCTTAGACCAAACAGGAAATCAAACTAGAAATTACACCAAGAAAGCAATGAATAGGGACTTCCCTAGTGGTCTACTAGTTAAGACCATGCTCCCAGTGCAGGGGGCACAGATTTGATCCCTGGTTGGGGAACCAAGATCCCGCATGCTGCACAGCACAGGCAAAAAAATAAATTAATTAATAATAACTATAAAAAAGGAAGCAATGAAGAGGAATTCCCTTATTCTGAAAACCAATGGAACTCAGAGGAAACTCTGTGGCTGTGATTGCCTTCATTTTTATTTTTTTATTTTTTTAATTAATTTATTTATTTATTGGCTGCTTTGGGTCTTTGTTGCTGCACATGGGCTTTCTCTAGTTGCAGCGAGCGGGGGCTACTCTTTGTTGTGGTGCGTGGGCTTCTCATTGCATTGGCCTTTCTTGTTGCAGAGCATGGGCTCAAGGCACGTGGGCTTCAGAAGCTGCAGCACATGGGCTCAATAGTTGTGGCTCACGGGCTCTAGAGCGCAGACTCAGTAGTTGTGGCGCATGGGCTTAGTTGCTCCGCGGCATGTGGTATCTTCCTGGGGCAGGGCTTGAACCCGTGTCCCCTGCATTGGGAGGCAGATTCTTACCCACTGCGCCACCTAGGAAGTCCCCTGCTTTCATTTTTAAAGAAAACAAAACAAAACAAAAAAAAGGAGCAAAGTACTCATGTTAAGAAATTAGAGAAAGAAGCACAACATAATCCAAAGTTATCAGGCAGATGGAATTTTTAAAATAAAAAGATGAAACTAATAAAGCAGAATAAAATACTAAAAAGGAATAATAAGTACACATGCAATGTTTTTTAAAAACCAATGAGGGGACTTCCCTGGTGGTCCAGTGGTAAAGAATCTGCCTTTCAATGCAACCAATGCAGGTTCGCTCCTGGTTAGGGAGCTAAGATCCCACACGCCGCAGGGCAACTAAGCCTGTGGGCCACAACTACTGAGCTCACAGCACCTCAACTAGAGAGCGCACGTGCAGCAAACTACGGAACCCACTCACTCTGGAACCCACGTGCCACAACTACAGAGCCCATGTGCCCTGGAGCCCGCATACCACAACCAGAGAGAGAAAACCCTCACACCACAACTAGAGAGAAGCCCTGTGCGCTGCAACGAAGAGCCCACGTGCTGCAGCAAAAGATCCTACGTGCCACAACTAAGACCCAATGTAGCCCCCCAAAATAAAATTAAATTATATATAAAAAAAAATAAGGTAGCTAACCCATTCAGAGCTGAGCATGATTTAGAAAGAGTCAGGGGGAAAAATATACCACATTAAGGGCTTCCTAGGTGGTGCAGTGGTTAAGAATCCGCCTGCCAATGCAGGGAACATGGGTTCAATCCCTGCTCCAGGAAGATCCCACATGCCGTGGAGCAACTAAGCCCATGCGCCACAACTATTGAGCCTGCGCTTTAGAGCCTGTGAGCCACAACTACTGAGCCCATGTGCTGCAACTACTGAAGCCCACGCACCTAGAGCCCATGCTCCGCAACAAGAGAAGCCATGGCAACGAGGAGTCCACGCACCACAACGAAGAGTAGCCCCCACTCACTGCAACTAAAGAAAGCCCGCGCACAGCAAAAAGGAGACCCAACACAGCCAATAAAATAAAAAAAAAATTTATTAAAAAAAATACCACATTAAGAATGAGAAATCACTCATAGCCACAGATACAGAAAAGATTAAGTTGTCCATAGCAACAAAATTGAAAGTCTATAAAAGATCAACTGTTTAGTAGCTAAAAACAAATTACCCAAATTTACCCAAGAATGAATACAAAACTCAAAATTATTAATTACCTGAGAGATATTAGAAGGGCATTTAAATATCCTCCACTGAAAAAAGTAGCAAAACCAGAAAGGCTCAAAGCTGAATTTTAGTTTTTATTCGTTTTTGAGTAAAATACACAAGATGGGTAGTTATACAGGTACTTACTTTATAATAATTTTTGTAAAAGAAAAATGATAAAAACTTATATGTATTGTATAGCAGATAAATGTCTGTTTAGGATACTATAGACCTGGTGAGGAAGTGTAAGGATACCTGCTAAGCTGTTATGAATGAGAGCATGGTATATGCAGGAGCGGGGCGCAGGTTATGAGTATGACAGAAGGGGAAAATGAGAAACAAAAATGCAAAAAACAAGACTGAACTTAAAATAACCAGCATTTATAATACAATCTGCCTTATGCATTCATGTAAAATTATTCCTATGTATAAAAACTAATTTTTTTTTTAAATAGAGGACCAGAGCCTACTGCTAACTTGCAGGTTTTCCAAGAAAAATTCCAGCTGAAGGCAGCACATGGCATTAAGTCCACCTGGGAATAATCCCAGCTCCTGGTCCCAGCTCCAGCCTCGCTTCTGCCTCATTTTCCTCATCTGAAAAGATTTTTTAGTTCCAGCATAAGCTGGTTGGAATTTCCACACATGGGCAGAAGATGGGAACACCTTCAGGAAGGTAGAAATAGTATGAATGCAGAAAAGTCATAAAGTGCTTAATGGTGTCAAGTTTCCATAGTGGTGATGAAAATGTTTTGGAACCACATAAAAGTGACGATTCCACAACATTGTGAATACACAAAATGCTATTGAATTGTAAAATTTTAATGGTTAGTTTTGTGTCCGGTAAACTTCTCTTCAAATTTAAAAAAGGCATAAAGAATGTTATGGACAAATATATTCTTCATGCTATTTCCAAGCTTAGCTCAATAGTTGCAGCCACTTGTAAGCTTATTCTAAACATGTGTAGACAGGTGTGAGATCATCTACGTTAATTATATTCCTAGGTTACCTTTGAAATCTAGTTTTTGAATTTTCCAAAGATATGGCTTACCCTCATTGGCACAAACTGTAGCCTAGTGACTAAAAGAGATGCAATCATGTCTGCAGCGTTTATGTATTCAGTTGGTAAGTCCTCAGTAGTCTAGGAGACTGTCTTTCCGGGATATAAACTCCTCACTTATCTTTTTATGTAATGCTCTGCTGTATCAAATTGCCTTAAACCCAGAAGCAGCTCTCCTAGCCCTTGAGTCTCCTAGTTCAAGACTTATGTTCTGGCACTTCTGGTGATCATATATCCAGAAAGAACTATGGGAGTAAGTACAGACTTCAGAGAGGGGTGTGTGTGTGTATGTGTGTGTGTAAGAGAGAGAGAGAGAGCACTCATGTCCACAGCCAAAGATGCTTGTTCAAAAATAACCACATTCTTACTATACTAGGGAATAAACTCCTCACAACAGCTGTAGAAATGTATGCTCAGAATCGACATCTTCCAGCTATGTGGACTCCCCAGCTATTTTATATAAGACTAGAATCCACACTTCAATTTACAAGCTCTTTTCTACCCACTAGATTAGAATTCAAAGTCCTTAGCTCACCATTCTTAAACCAATAGCCCAAGAAAAAGGACAATTTCCTCTCAGAATAGTACCTTCAGTGGTACTCACGTCCAAGACAACTGGATATTTTTCCCTCTAACCATGGTGTTAACTTAAAATAAATCCATCCACTCCCACACAAGCGCTACAATAGCCCTGGTAAAAATTCCTAATTCCCACTCTACCCCATTGTCTCAAATAGAGATGATTTCCCTGGAAAATTCTTTGTTACACGTCAACTTACTATAGTAACTCTTTCAGCAAGAAAAAGCAACTTGTGTAAGTTAGTCATAAGAGGAAGTCTACTGCAAATGGAAAACTAAATACCATTTATTGATCCAATATCTCCAGTCCAGGTCCCTGAACTTTCCTCTTTTTCCTGTTTTTGTCCCTTTCAACTTCCTACTACAGTTTTTATTTCATTAGTTAAAATTCTTTCTTTCCGTACTGGTAGCATCCTTGCTTCCATTTGCTTTCACCACATTCATCCTACATCCATTTTTACTACCTGGCTTTTCCATTCCTATATCTGGGTTTTGAGTGGAAAAAGTAACACAAAATCACAGATTGGTGTGAATCTATGTTAGGCGTATTTCCAGTGTTGGAATTAGAGTTGGGTTCTTGGCAAACAAGGTACATCCAAGCTGAGATTAAGGAAAAGTGGAAACCAAGAATCTTGCAGAACAGACAGGAGAGGAGAGATCACATGGAAAGAGATATAGACCAAGTTAGAGAGAAGAGAGGCTGCCTCTGACATTCCAGTTTTGCTGTGTTGCTCTACAGCTCCCTTTTGTTGAGGTAGCTTGAGAGAATTTGTTCCTTGAAAACAAATGATGCTTCACAAGCTAAGGACCTACCCTTCCAGACACTTTGGTTTCTACACCTGCCACTCTGACCATGCCCAAGTTCACCCTGCTGGACAATATGGTTTCCATCGACCACCACTTTCTCAACTAACTTATGCATTTGCATTGTAACATAAAATTTCTATGTAATATGTTCTCACCAGACTGCAAGTTCCAGATTGTATCCTTCATTTCTTTTTATACCCTTGAATGTCTAGCCTAGAACTCTATGGCAATATTCATAGTAGATGATCTCTAAATACTGGTTGAATGAATAAACAAATGAATAAATAATTCATTCTTTCCTCTTTCTCTCTCTCTTTTCTCTCTCTCTCTCTTTTTTTTTTTTTTTTTTTTTTTTTGGCCACGCTGTGCAGCTTGTGGGATCTTAGTTCCCTGACCAGGGCCCTTGGCAGTGATAGCACGGAGTCCTAACCCCTGGACTACCAGGAAATCCCAATAACTCATTCTTTATTGGTCTTCAGAAAGGTGATGAGAGCAAGAAGCTCTAGAGTCTTTGGGCATCAGAAAAGATAAGAAATGAGAAAGGGGGAGGCCCCAATGAAGGAGATATTGGTCTTGTTTCTCCCAAGATTCAAAGGAGGACCGGGAGAATAGGCCAACAGAATGAGCCACTCCTGAGGCCAGGACAGCAGCAAGCAGGCGTGGTCTTCCAGCTCTCAAGGCTCCTCACTCCATCTCCCCTCTGACCTGCCATTGACATTCAGAGGGTCCCAAAATAAAGCCAAGCAGAAATATCTAATTATATTTACATCTTAAAGGTAGGGGAAAATATATTTGCAGAGCCAAACATTGTTTTACCAGTAACCTTACTACTTGCAATCTAAAAGACTTCACATTAGTTTTTGTTTTGTTTGCTTTGCTTATTTCTGGAACTGTGGTTTGTCTTTAGAATAGCTCCAGGGTGGAAACATGTGAATACGCCTGAGTTATTAAAGCCACCACTGCAGTCTTCACATTCAAATGTGGCAAATATAAGCGGTGACTCCCATTTCACCAAGCTATGAAAATAATATTTGAGGGAGAAAATAAGAGGAAAAAAGCCTCTATGTACATGCAAGAAATGCCTAAAAGTGATCTCTTTGCTCTTCAAAGTTTGGGCATGTAAAGAGAAACATCATGGGGCCACTCCTGCATTTGGCTAAGTGCGTGCTTTTAAAACACTAAGCTACTCATTTACAGGTTTCTGCTTAAATTTTCAACCACATTTTAAACACGAAAAGTTTGTGGCTCCTGAGTTAAAAAGATGCCACCAAAGAAAACATTGCAGCATGGGGTGTTGCTCGTGAGATCCTTGGAAACTGCAGATCGTAGTGGGTTCTCTGTGACCCTCTGTGTTTGAAAAGCATTGGTTTGCTAATGGTTGGTTTCAGGCTACAGTGGTCCACAGACTGTTTTGTTCTTTTTCTATGGTTTGTGAATGATATGCCTCAAGGAATGGCAGCTGATATTTTTTTTCATTTTCCTCCCTAATTTTCTCACTAAAATGTTTAATTAGTGAAAAGGCAACATATTTATAGATATAATAAAACAGTAGAGGAAAGACTTTTAAATATATGCAGAACATGTGTTTAGATACACACGCATATATATATATTTTTCATATATATATATTTTAAGGATACTTTAAATTCATACACGTGATTCAAAAAACTACACTGTTACGTTTCCCTAGAGTATGATGAAAGTGAACTGTCATATGAACAACAAATTTTTTGAGATGTTTAAAGATAAAAGGACTATATGGATGCAAAAATTATAAAAGGAATGTTTAATATTATGGTTAAGTAATTTAAGATCCAAGAAGTAAAATATATTGAAGACTCACAGTAGCAGACACTCCATGTGCGCTTATTCATAAGGACTTTAAAATAGGTATCACGATCCTCATTTTCAAAATATGGAAACTGAGGCTAAGAGAAGCTTAAATGAGTTTTAATTCTAATAAAAGATGAATGGTTACGTCAGCAATCTCTAAATTTGCTGTTTGCTCTTACAACATGATTTAAAAGTGAAAACATAATAAAAATTGGTGACACAATTATTTGAATGACAACTAATGCTCTCTAGTCCAATTTGGTTTCCAAAATTGTTAATAGAAAAGCCCAAACCAGGAGTTTAATGGAGGCTGAAAAGAAAGGTACTGGAATCACGAAGACAATAGAAAGGGCTATAGAACATAATAAGTAATTATTATGACAAATAATATATGAGAAAAAGTGTTTCAGGAAGTTATTCAGTAAATTGTGTTGTATATAAAAATAATTTAATTAAAAATTAATTTGAGAACTTTATTGTGTTTTACTACATTTAATACAAAATTCCAATTATCAGTAAGATTTGGCCACCCAAGTAAATGAAAATGTAAGTTATTAGGGACCAATATAAAATTATTTTTTCAATTGAAATACAGGAGATGTATGATGTTATGTTAGTTTCAGGTATATTACACAATGATTTAACCTTTGCATACATTATGAAATGATCACTATGATGGGGACCAACAATTCTTGGTTACACCTGCAATGCATTATACATGTCCCAGGCTGTCAAATGTTCTAACAAGAAGTGAGATCTCCATTCTCACAAAAATTTGCAGCAGATATATTCTCCAAGCTCAAACTGTAGTTCCAGCAGCATTTTTCAGACCTCCATGGAATTATGAAGGAAATTTTTCATATTTCAAAATTTATTTAGTAACAACCTAAAATTCATTTAACCAATGAAATTGAGGAGCTTCCATTTAACTTCAATTGAGGGTGATTAATTTGCAATGTAATGACAGGATAAAAGGTAAATATCAAGAGACAAACAGAATAGAACTCTATCAATGCCTTCCAAGTAATGAATATATTCACCTGAAATCACGTGCTTATGGACTGCTGTCAGTATTTAGCTGGATCTATCTGCGAGGAAAGACATTTTCAAAGATGATTATGTGTAAAATCTCATTTCATTAACAGATGTCCCCTTGCAATCAATTTTGATAATAGAGAACACCAATGCTGAACATTTGGCAAAATTAAAGGAAAGGATCCTGAAATGAGATTTTATTTATTAAGTACTAACATTAGGGGGTTTGCCCATCAGAGTATGTGTAATTTATTGCACCAATTTTCCTTATGTAAGCTTAACCACAGAATCACCTACTTAATACAAAACAAAAATTATTCTCTTTTTTATTGAGGTATAACTGACATACAACATTGTATTAGTTTCAGGTGTAATCATTCAAATCCTAATGACTTGATATTTATATATATTGTGAAATGATCACCCCAATAAGTCTAGTTAACATCCAACAAAATTTTTTTTAATATAAATCATCCTACTATCTATAGGGTATGAGCTAGGACTCAAATTATAACCTCAATATATTTTGTCTCCTTATGATACATAAATTATGCTATCTCTGATTATATTTTATACAAATTAACCATGCTATGACCTTAGCTCTTACGTCCCATTTAATTTTTATACCTATCACATTGGGAACTATTTTGTCTTATAGACAAGAAAGACTAAGGCTCAGAGTGGTCAATTAATTTGTCTTAAGTTACTAAGCCAGAACTTAACCCAAGTGTGTTTGTCTCTAAGTACGTCTTTTCATGTATAAATCTAACTGATATCTCCTTACTCCTATGACAGTTCACAACACAGTGGGGCTGAAGTGCTCAGAGCTGACATGAAAATAGTGCAGTGTGGAACCCTTGGTGTGTTCTGGCTCCCCCCTGGTTATAGACCCTACTAAATGCATACATCTCCTTGTTCATCTTCTGTATACTCTGATTTTACTTAAGGTGGTCATTTAATTAAAGTTTAAATATCAGTTATCTGAGTTCATTATAGCTTAAATTTAAAATTAAACATGTCATATGTCCATAAAAAGATGGATACACCAACGTTTACTATAGCTTTTTTCATGACAGAAAAAACTTGGAAACAAACTAAATGCCCATCAACAGGAGTATGAATAATCAAATTGTGGTATATTTATATAATGGAATACTACTCATCAATAAAAACAATGAACTACTGATACATGACCAAAATGAATGAGTATAAAAAGTATTATACTCAGTGAAAGAAGTCAGACACAAAAGAAGATTTACTGTACAATTCCATTTCTATAAACTTCAAGAAATGGCAAAACTAATCTATGGAATGAAAGGCAGAAAAGAGGTTGCCTCTGGCAGACAGAGGGACTAGACCAGAAAAGAATATGAGAGAAATTTAACAGCAGTGGAAATGCTCTCTGTGTTGATTTGGGTGTAAACAGTTATCAAAACTTAATGAACTATACACTTAAGATCTATATAGTTTACTATATATATTTATACGTTAATTTTTTAAAACACCAGGTTTGTTAAAGGCCCCAAGTTTGATCTGTATTCTAACTCTACTTTAAGCCCTAATGACTTTGAAACAATGCTAAGTGCATCCCAGCAGGTGTGTTTAATTTACTGCCTCAATCATGCCTTACAAGGACACAACCACAGAACCATTGGCTAAAACATGGTGCAATTCAGAGGGAAAACCAAAAGAAAATGTACTCCTCTGAGTTAGATGGTCTACAGAGTTAAATTGAAAATAGCACCATAGTTGTCCATACAGTGTTGTCCAGCAGGTTGGATGCTGCAGTGACTATTGTTCTCCATATACGCAAGGGTGTCTGAAGGCTTCAAGTGGGATCATGAGTTTTTTCCTTACTGTGCGTGTTAAACATGTAATTCTTTTTGTAGAGCCTATAACTTTGGTATGGTTCTAAAGAATAATGTGAATGTGAACATGATGGTGGGATAATAGAAGAAAACGTAGAAAGAGGCAAGCAAATTGATTTCCAATCCTCTGGAAATGAAATTAATTCATGAATTTTGGAGTTGGTGAACATATTTTTCACAGGTCTAAAACAATGAAAAAAATATTTCTCACTTCAATTAAATTCACACTTAATACCCACTTGGGAATCTTTAAAAAGATTCCTGAGAATTTTTTATTTTATATAGTTTTGGTAAGTTTGCTATCTGTTCTTCGAGAAAGAAAAAAAAATGTCATGAAGAACTATTATAAAAGGCATCATTTGATGGTTTCTTTAGGCATCTTAGTAGATATGAAAGTGCCTCTAGTGAGTTACCTTAACATCTTCACAAAGAAATTATGGACAAATTTCTTGTTTTAACTTTATTAGGATATCTGTGTATCCCCAGCATACATTTGGCATTATGCTTAGTACCTAGTAAGTGTTGAAAAGGATGGATGGGTAGATGGATGAATGGATGGATGGGTAAGAAACTTGGAGAGTATATTGCCTGCAACATCACAGACTTACAAAAAGAAAAACTGGTTTTTGTTACTACTAACTCACAGAAATATCAGTTTGGGCCTTATGAAAAAACTGAAATTAAGAATCTGCCAATCTCCTACTTCAACAGGTGCCTTTGCAACCATTGGGTAGAGGAGTAAGTCTACAGACTTTGGTATATGAAATGTTACTGCTTAGCAAGAGTGTGTTTTAGAAAATTACAATCATTCTTCAATTTTTGGGACAAATGGCTAGATTGTATTAGCCAAACTCTCTCTTGAAATATGAAATTTTATTTTAGGAAACGAAGCAAAAAAATTTCTCCCACCAGTGTCATGGAGGAGCTTCGAGAAGTTCTGAATTTCTGTGCCTTCCTTATGACTAGGCACAGTAAAGTGTTTAGTTTCTCTATTAAATCCATCTTTTTCTGCCACTCTCTTTGTTCCCACCTCCCACCCCCACCCCACTACCACAGCTATTGTTGGTAATATGCTTGTAATTTCTCCGTGAGCCCCTGAGCTGGACAGTGGTCCCTTTGCAATCCAATGCCTCATTTGATACACTCTGCTTCCTTCTTTGCAGTCCTTTAGATTTGGTTTTTCTCAAATAACCTGTACTTTTGTGAGGCCTCCTTCCAGTCCTGAATAGAATCTACCACCAAATTTAAAATATCCAAATCCATAGGGAACTTTTGTCTCTCATGGTGGCCAACACTTCCTCTACCACAGAGACCAATTCTGGTCTCTCACGAGTGGTAGCTTCTCACTGTTTGACACAGCAACACCAACAGAAGCAAAGACTCTGCCCATTTACCTTAATAAAGTATGAACTTGAATGTGGAGCAGGAGCTCTTGAGCTATTACAGGAAAACATAATTACAAGGAGGACTTGACTCTGGTTTTGAATCAGCCTGAAATTGTAGGCAAATCCCTTGACCCCCACCCTAGACGTAAAGCCACAAGACCACGGGAGGACATCATCTCCTTATGCCAGCTCATCAGGTTTAAAGAAAAATAAGAAGTTCCATGTGTTTTAAAAGGTTTTTTTAACTTTGTAGAATTAGATCACAAAACCTGAATTTTAATAGGCTCCCCAGGCCACCATCCCGTAATTGTACTCACTATTTTCCTTTTACCAATGGGAATACTGAACATGGCCTATTTTGGCTGTTATTTAATTTTATACTTCTATCAAGCAATAACAATTTCTAGGTGTTTAGATATTTCTATCTAAAAAATGTCAAAACCCCCACATTTTGGCATATGAAGGTCATTCTTTCAAAAGAGAGACTTTGCCAGATATTAGGTAAAAATAGGCATTTTGACTTTTTTGATGGTGAGAGTGATGGCAGTGACAAAAGATTGTGTTTTATAGAGTTGTTAAATTTCTTGCTTAATCTGATTTATTTTATTTCTGACTTGGCCTATTCTTATTTAACTTACTTTATTTCTTCTGATTTTATTATAAATTGTTTACAATCTTTTTAGATTTTAAAAATTGAGGTGAGACATCATCCTATCTTTTGCCTCTGAGTGTGGCTTTTCCTGGAGAATACAAAGACATAGATAAGCATCCTGAGTTTAAAATCTCTCTAAGAAACGCATTTCTTTTGCATTAAAATTTTGAATGTAAATAACTGATATTTTATTGTTTAGGGTAGTGCCTAGGATTAAGAGGAGGAAGAAACTTGTATCCCTAGCTCAAATTCTGATATATAGGAAGACTTCATCTTTAGTAACAAGTACAAGAAAATTAGTCATTCAGTCAGTTACCCAATATCTAATACATTCTTTCTATAGGTGTAGTACCATGACAGCAATACAGAGAGTTATTTGGGAATAGAGAAAAACAGTGAGTTAACTGGAAAATATCAAAAGAAAAAGAACTCTAAAACTAAAAAAAATTAGGGCAGAGAATCTAGATGAAAACCCAGGTGGGGGAAAAATCAGCTGGAAGAAAGTGAGACATACATATAGACATTATTCTTCCAAAAGGGAGAAGCCTGTTGGAATGCTCTGGGTCAGAGGTATCCCTAGGAATCCACATTGGACACATTCAAGCAGAAAATATCAAAGTAAATCCCAATAAATGTCCACTATGTAACCAGCTGACCTCAGATGTCCAACAAGTGTTGTAACCTTTATGGTTGACGCAATAGAATGAGCTTTATCACACAAAATTACAACAAGACCACAACTAAAGACTGGCAATGATTTGTTGCTTGTGGAATCACAAACTGTCATTATTGCCAGTCATTGCAGAAGGACCAAGGCAATGGAAAACCTAAGGAAAACCAAAAATATAACCCGAGCTAGTAACTAAAAGACTATATTTATCAATTGTGCAATCCCTGAAATGATGATTTCTGAGAACACATTTCTTAGTTCTTCACTAAAGAATGTGCTGATTTGATAAAAAATATTAGGCATTTTAATATCACAAGGTAACATTCAGGAAACATTCAGGTTTTTCACAAAGTAATTGAGTACTCAAGTAATAGCATGAAATCTCTTTGGTAAGTAAGAATTTGTTTCCAGCTTAAAACACAAAGAGGGTTAAAGGAAATTATTAAATAAAAAGCAAGATCAAAATGATCCGTCAGTCTGTCCATATGCAGAAAAGAGTGTTTTTTCCCTTAACTATGGCTGATAAAGACATGACAGCCCTCTGGAAATCATACAGATTCCCTTCCCCATTCTTTTAGATATTATAACAGTTTGTGGCCCTTCAAAGCTCAACTCTATTATTCCTTAGTATTTAAATTCTCTCCTTAGGGAGACATTAAATGAAATTAATTTTTTCTTCTTATTGGACAATAATGAAAAAAAAGTCGAGAAACACTGTGATAGTTGGTCTTTCAGTATTCATTCTTAATCAGTTAGCCATTATTTGTAGAATATTTATTGAATAAATGCCCTACATCAGGCACTGTGATGAGTGGTTGGAGATACAATGGTAAATAAGACCCTGTCCCTGTCCTCAAAAACTCCTAATCTATTCAGAGATTGTAAGAGATAAGCAATCAGCCCCAATAGAGAAGGGTCATTACTATCACAGGAGTGCTTTGGAAACATAGAAGAGGTACCAACCTAGCCAAAGTGAGGATAGGAAACAGGATGTGTTCCTGAAGGATGTGACGTCAGAACTGAGTCCTAGATGACTGGTAAGTGTTAGACAGACAAAGATAGCATGTGCAAAGGCCCAGAGAAAAAGACATGTTGTAAAGGGAAGGAAGTGAAATACTTTGGTATGACTTGAGCTTAGTGTGAGGCAGGAAAATAAAGGGGTGGGACTGGAGTCATATGTAAGAGTCAGATCATGAAGGCCTTCTATGCAACTCTGCGAAGTTTACATTTTATCCTGAAGACCCTAGAGCCATGGAGGATTTTTAGCAGAGATTGAAAATATATTATTGAAGATATGTTTTAGAAAGTTTATTTTGGCCATGGTGTGAAAAATGGATTGGAGAGAAAGACAATAAAGAGGTTCTTGTAGTAACTCAGGAGAGACAACAGTGGCCTCAAGTAAGATCATAGCTGTAAGTGAGGTTGGATAGAAGTAAGATGTGAGGGATATGGAATTGATAGGACCACACTGGGGTGGGAGGGATAAGGGGCAGACAGGTGATAAGGCTGACAGTGGATTTCTAGCTTGAGCAATGGGAACAAAAAATAGAAAGAAGGGCAGTTGGGAATTTGAGGTAATTTGGGAACTTCTGGGGGGAGATCTCCATTATAAGCTTGATAATACATATAACCCTGAAGTCAGGAGGAAAATTTGAATTAAAAAAATAATCCCAGCAGATGGGTAAGTGAAGCCATGGGAATGAAAGAGCTCATCCAGAGAGACTCTGGAGAATGTGAAGAGGAGATGGACAAGGATGGAACACTGAAAAGATCAACATTCAAAAGACAGCTAGAGAAAAAGGAGCACATAAGAGCAGCTGAGAAATAGCAGGCAGGGAGGGAAGAGGAAACTGGAGAATGCAGCACCACACACGTAGGAGGGAGGGAGTACTTTTGAAAGAGGAGGTAATAGCAGTATCAATTGCTATCGACACCACCTAGGAAGGTAACTGAAAAGTGTTCATGCAATTCACTAGCAAGAACTCATTGGTTAACCAGAATGAAGTCATTGGTAACCTTTATGAGCTAAGTTTCAACAGAGTTGTGGAGGCAGAGGCCATATTGCAGTAGACTGAGAAACAAGAAGAAGGTGAAGAAATTGGGTCATCAAATGTTCACAACTCTCAAGACACTTGACTGTAAAGAGGAAGAGAGAAATATATGAGTAGCTGGGTGGGAATGTGTATGGATGAAGGAGGGTTTTTTTTTCTTTGTTTTATAAAAGAGACTTAAAAAATTAAAATTCCAGTGAAAAAGAGTCAATAGGGAGAGGTAGATGGTAAAGAAGAAAGAGAAGTGCCTAGGAAGGTTGTAAAGAGATCCAATCAGATTTAACCTTCATTCACTTCTCCCAATCTTGAATAAAGAAGGTTTGGAAGGAGACAAATTCAGAATCTTTCCCTTGGAGACAGGAACCACATCACAGAGAACAGTCTATAAGTACTCTGCCCTTAGTCTACTATCTGTCAATAGCGCTGTGTGCTAACCTTCACTTTCTCTTTATGAAAGGGCAAGGAATTAGTTGATTGATCTCATTAATGTTCAGCTGATGTCAGAATCTGTGAGAACACGCAGTCTCACGAAATAACCATAAATGTGGTTTTCCTGACTCTATATATAGCAATTTAAATAGATACAGTCCTTGCCCTCTAGAATCTCATAATAAAAAACAAATGACCCAGACACACACATCACCACCACCATTACCACACAAGGGCACAATACTATAGTAAGAGAACATGATGGTTCTTAAATAGGAATTTATCTTAGGTACATGTTTGGTATTTGTTTTTTCTGGCTATGGAATGCATGAAAGTTTTGCTGGGAAATTGGGTAGGGTTAGGAAGGGCATTACTTGACTCTCACATAAACATGGGAGGCCTGGGAGGAAAGAGGGGAGGGATTATAAACTCTAAGGAAACAAAGCTTGTCTCTTGTGGCTCCCACCGCCCAAGCTTGCAAGAACTCAATGAGCGACAGCAATTGACCGATTATATGAAGTCTCAGATCCAGAGACTTATTGATGGAAAAACTAGGCAAAGGTTGAACAGGTAGACTTAGATGGTGGGCAAAATGAACACTGGATATCAAAAGGTTAAAGGGGTATGACACCTTAGACTGGGTAGAAAGGGTCCAATGATGAAGTATCAAAGAGCAACCAGGCTGATGGTGAGACAGCTCAGGAGATGAACACTGTAGATGTGAGGGTTAGTGTCCAAACTACATACTACCTTTCGGTTTCAGAGAGAAAGAGTTGATGAGAAAGATATGGAAGAAACAGTGAAAGGGTTTAGTAATAATTATAATGTTGGTGTAGCCAGGAACCTCAGCTTTTTTCTGATAGAGAAGAAATTTTGTCATTTATTCCCGAAAATTCTAGGTTATTAAGATTTCAATTAAGAGCTGCAAAGAGACTTCACATGAAAATGTCTTAAAAGTATCTACTTCTTAGACTTAGCTATTAATAAGTGTATATAGAACATCTTGAAATATATTCTAGCAGGAAAGAAGTAATAAATAATATTGGAAAGGAAAGTTGGGGGCAGACTTTTGGGGCTGAGAGAGTTTTACCCAAGGTCAAAAGCTAGCAAGAAACAGCACCAGGACTTCAGCTCAATCTTTGATTCTAGATTCTGTGGTCACAGAAGTTTTGGTAAGGGGAAACAGGCAACATGCCCACAATTAGAATACTGCTACTATAACCTGGCAAGAAGTAATGAGGACTTGAACAAAGGCAGAGGCAAAAAGAAAAGAGAAGAAACTGTGGAGGTGGTGTTAATCGGATTTGATAACTGAGTAAACGTGGCAGGTAAGAAAGAAGAGTACATCACAATGAGTGAGGGTTTTTTCCAGAAATGATTAATTACACAGAGCAATTTGGTTGTGGCATCAATGATATGAACATGTGTTCATATGCCATCTAAGAGAATCAATTCATAACAACCTGTTTAAATAAAGAAGACCATTGGGATAATGAAATTGCAACAAAAAGTGTTGTTGGGACAGCCCTGATTATTAAAAAAAAAAAAAAAAAAAAGGAAGGGAGGGAATACGGGGATATGTGTATAAAAACAGTTGATTGAACCTGGTGAACCCCCTCAAAAAAATAAATAAATAAATAAATAAATAAATATTTTAAGATGACAATAATAAAAAAAAAAAAAAAAAAAAAAAGCAGTAAGGGCCTGTGGTTTTTTCTTTCTCTAGCATTACTTCTTAGAAACAATGTTCCGATAAACATGTATGAATAAATCTAGTCAATTTAAATTAGCTAGAGGGCTGTTGGAAAGGATATATCAGGCTTAAATGACATTGAAAATAGATGATAGGATATTAGAAATAGAAAAAGTCTTAGAGATGACAGTTCAATCATTTCTGTTAAAATAACCATGTATAGATCACTTCAAACATACACAAAAGTGAAAAGCAAAGTGTCGTGAATCTCCGTTGACATAACGAATTCGATGATTATCAATTTATATCCAACCTTATCTCACTTTTATCCCCATTGCAAGATATGTTTCATCCATAAATATTTTACGTTGAATCTCTAAAAGATAAGCACTCTTTTTAAAATAATAATAATATCATCATACCTAAAACATTAACAATAATTTTTTTTAATTTACTTATTTATTTGGCTGTATCAGATCTTATTTGCGGCATGTGGGGTCTTTGATCTTCATTGCAGCATGTGGGATTTTTAGTTGTGGCATGAGAACTCTTAGTTACATGTGGCATGCGGGATCTAGTTCCCTGACCAGGGATCAAACCTGGGCCCCCTGCGTTGGGAGCATGGAGTCTTAGCCACTGGACCACCAGGGAAGTCCCAACAATAATTTCTTAATACCAGAAAATATCTGGTCAGGACTCAACATTTCTCCAGTTGTAATTTCTCTAGATATGTCTCTGAAGTCTTTTAAATTGATAGTTTCCCTTTCCTCCTTTTTTATTTTTCTTGCTAATAAGATAGAAGCCAGGTAATATGTCTAATAAAGTTTGCCACTTTCTGGATTTTGCTGAATGCATCCCAGTGGTGTCATTTTACATAGTCTTCTGTTCCCTATATTTTCTCTAACCTGGTAGATATAGAGGCTTTATCAGATTCAAGTTCTATTATTTGGGAAGAATATTTCACAGGTGATGGAAGAATGTAATGGCTGGTTCTTTTTTGGTGTGAAAATCTCCTTATTTTTTTTTCAGTTTTTTTTTAAGAACTTTTATTGAAATACAGTTGACATACAATAAACTGCATATATTTAAAGTGTACAATTTGATTTTTTTCTTATTAGTAATGTATATATGGCAATCCCAATCTCGCAATTCATTCCCCCCAACCCTCCCTGCTTTCCCCACTTGATGTCCATACGTTTGTTCTCTACATCTGTGTCTCTATTTCTGCCTTGCAAACCGGTTCATTTGTACCATTTTTCTATATTCCGCATATATGTGTTAATATACGATATTTGTTTTTCTCTTTCTGACTCACTTTACTCTGTATGAGAGTCTCTAGGTCCATCCATGTCTCTGCAAATGTCCCAATTTCGTTCCTAAAATCCCCTTATCTTTAAAAGATGGCTTAAATTGAAGATTCCTTAGGGTTAAGTGAGTCACATATTGGTAGAACAAACTTTCAGTCTTTTGATTTTTCAGTTCTCTACTCCTTTATTATATCTTATACTATTAACAACTTACTGAGTGATTATAGTATACCAATTGTTCTGCTAGGTATTGCATGAGATATGGCAACACCATTCTCAAAATTACCCAAGCCCTAAATCCAGAAATCATCCTAGGCTTCTCCACTTCTCTTACTTCTACTAAGTCTTATTAATTTCATCTAGTCAACATGGCTTTTCTTTGTTCCATCCTTTCCATCCCCACTGCTACTGCTCTAGTTTAGACCTTTGTCATTGCCTTCCTGAACCACTAAAATAGCTTCCTGAAACTCCCCTCCTCCATAACAATCTTGCCTTCCTCAACTCAGCTCTGTGTAATCAACAAAAGAGTTTTCCAAGCTGCAAATCTAAATGTATTGTTTTTCTGCCTTAACCCTTTGGGATTTTCTCATTTCTATGATGGAGTCCATACTCCTTAGTGGAGCTTAAGCCCCGTCCCTCCTCTGGTCTTTGCCTATCTGACCATCCTCATCTGTCCCTGCTTCCATTCACTATATTCCAATGTATTGAATCATTGAAGTTTTCTGAATGTGCCAGGAAGAATATACAGCGATTAAATGTAGACTCTAGAATTAGACAAACTGGACTTTGATCCCTAGATTCCCCCATTTACTAGCCATTCAACCCAGGGCATACTTATCATCACTGTGCCTTACTTACTTCCCCTGTAGAATGGGAATAATCTCATAGAATTGTTTTCTGTATGTGAAGAATGAGCAAAGTAGCACAAGTGAAGAACTAGCACGAGAGCACTCAGTGACTACTAGAAGTTGTCGGTATGTTTTTCATACATTTCCATACATTTTAAACTCACTCCTGAGAATGTTTTTCCTCTTCCTTCTTGATGACCTCTTCCCTATAGTTAACCCAGCAAATTCCTTTTCTGATGTAGGGGCCCAGCTCCACTGCTCTTTTGTCATTTAGAATTAAACCTCCCTACTTCCTCAGCATCTCTAAATCCTGTAGATATTTTGATCACTGTGCCTTAGGTCTATGTATACAACTGTGAAAATTTTAAAGACAGGGACAAGATATGTCTTATGTTTGGCTCTCTGTTTTGAAATATTCTCTTTCCACTGTCCTGGGTCAGTGGAAAGCTCAATTCTTCAAAGTTTGGTAAACTGAACTAAACTAATGGGGTTGAGTTGAATTTTAAGTGTTATACAGCATAAACTGGCACAACAGTGTAAAGCAATTATACCCCAATAAAGAGCTTAAAAAAGAGAGAGAGAGCTTAAAAAAAAAAGCTTATCCAACTTCCTTTTTTATGAGTCTATATTTTTTAAACAACTTTTCTGAAGCAAAAGACAATTTATCCAAAGCATCTAACAGGTTGACTGTCACGCACACTTAAAAATAGTATTTATTAATTTTTGGTTTCTCTGGTTGACTTCACAGTTAGAGGAATAATTAATGACTGGACAAGGAGAATATGCAAGCTATTAAGCTAAATTTCTCTTTGCAAATTAAAAAATCAGTATTTAATTTCTCAATCAGTTCCTTGTGGGTTTGGTTTTCGTGACTCTCCTATGACAATCGATCACCCTCGCCAGCTCTAACCATTTTTTTTCTATTCCCATGGGAAAAAATTAAATGCGAAAATGAAAAGAGATATACAGTAACCCAAGAAAATACAATGAGGTGACATTGCCTGCACAACAGAAAAGCATCATATAAATAGTCTAAAGAGCAAAAAGTGCACCCTGCCTCTCAATAGCACAATCCTCAAAAACTTAGTATAAAACTTTTATACTCAGCAGTATGAGTAAATATATCTTATAAATTTTGACATTTAATTATACTGATTTTAATTTAGGAGTCACTGAAGTATATTTCAGGAAAAAAAATAAAATAATTGATATTAAAATATTAATTATCATCTTTCCTTTATTATTTAGTATCTTTCTTTTCCTCTTTTTTTTTGGCTAAATTAGTAATGTAGGATTGTATCTGATTACAGTAAGTTTTCCTTCCTTTCAACATAGTGAAAATTTGTATAATAATGAAATGTTTAAATGGTTAAATCTTTTGCTATTTATTTTAATTCAAATCCAAGGTATTATTATATATATTCAGAACTCAAACTATTCATCTTCATCTAAACCTTCAATTAAACTCCACAACGCAAACCTCTTGGCACTAGAACCACAGTTCATGTTTATTC
Source organism: Hippopotamus amphibius kiboko (assembly GCF_030028045.1). Lineage (NCBI taxonomy): Eukaryota > Metazoa > Chordata > Mammalia > Artiodactyla > Hippopotamidae > Hippopotamus > Hippopotamus amphibius. Next base: position 57,686,028 of record NC_080188.1, read on the forward strand.
AACTGAGCTTGTGTCTTGAAAAAGTGTGGAAGTTCAGGGGTTTTATGGTGAGAATCCACATTCTGACATCACCTCGGCCATGACAGTGATTGGCTGTGGGAAGGCAAAGAAGGGTTTATAGCCCGCAAGAGCAAGGGTGAATGAGTGAGTGAGAGAGCAGAGGAAAGAATCTGTGTCGCTCACTCCTGGGAGCCTGCCTTCTCACTCCAGGACAGCAAAAGGGTAAGGTTTAATATGACAACTTCATTATCTTAAAATCAAACACTCCACATTTCACATCTCTGGACTTGGTTTTGAACTTTTTATTTAAATATAGATATTAACACATTGTATAGAATTGCTATATAATTTAACATTTGTTTATAATTAAACTAGTTCCTCAGGTTTTAGATTCTCTCCTAAAGGCTAAGTTTATTAACCTATGCATGTAAATAAGTTCTTATTATTATGTACATAAAGTATAAAATTATGCTCCTTACTTTCTACCTCTGTACCTTACAGAAAACTGTTTTTTACTCATTCTGATGCATTCAGGATAACCTGATTGAAACACTATTTTCATTTACAAATCTGCCTAGATGTATGTTGATTTCTTTCATCAGTTATGCCTGCTGTACTTCAATTATAAACAATATTTTTCAATATGTTATATATTTGGTTTCAAAATGTTAATGTCTTATAGCTCTAAAATCAGAATGGAAAAATGCATAGTACTAGGGAAATAAGAGATGTTGTTAGTTTATACTCTTCCCAACAAAAACTTGCAATTAGATTCTCAAAACAATCCTTTCAAAATTTTTGAGTTTTTGTCTGGGTTAGTAGTGGGCACTATAGACGTCTTTGCTTTTGATGAATCACAAAGTAAATAAAATGAGATTTATGTAGACAGCCAATTGCTGCCTACATGAGTCACTCTGTTCTTTTTATATTATTCCTGTTATGTGTTCATCTAGTCGTTTTTATGGTTTGTAATGAGAAATTTTATACTCTGAACTCTTTCTACAGTTTTGTGTGTTTAAGTTTTTAGCTCTTTAAGATATTGTAATTATTCCAACTCTTTTCATAAAGCTGCATCGCAATAATCTTCCTGTTTGTTGATGGGCTCCATAACGGGCGGCCAAGATCAGAGTATTGTTCAGAGCACCTCAAGAGCAATGAGAGCTTCTTAAACAGATGGGTCTCCTTCAGGGGAAAGCCTCTTTATCCCCGTGTGGCCATCAAGAGCTTTTACTAAAGTAGACAGGACTGTGAGCAAGTTTGCAGGCAACAAAATTAAAGACCAACTCTGCCACGAAAAGAGGTGACAGAAGACCCTAGACAGCTTCTCCAGGCCTCCAGCCTTACTCTGTGCAATGTTTATTTTAGTGTCAGATACTCAATAAGGATGCAATAAATCTTGGCTAGTGACAATAAAATGCAGAATCTACCTTCAGGGTATAGTATATGACATACGCTTCATACATTTTAAATATTACTTTTCCCAATGTGTTAATAGGGAAATTCCCATCACCATTACATATTGCTTCTAAAATGTTGCTAAAGCTGTCACTCTGGAGGAGAAATACCTCTCAGTTAAATGTGTTTATCACTGCAAGTGCTGGGTGTTAGTGGCTTTCAGCTGTTTGCTCAACTACTATTAAAGTAGGATTTTATCAAATAGAATAAAATTAAGATAGGATTGCACAATCGCTCTCCTTTTACCTATGAGGAATCTATGTGGAACTGAGATCTTTACCTGGCTGCAAACCCCAAGACTGTTCACAAAGTATTCCCATTCTGAGAGTCTCACATTCAATTCTTCCATAGTATTGATGTCTCCATCATGACTATCACCCTGACCTTGGAAAGCCCCACATCCATTCCATGATAGTCTCCCACATCAGTGATGGAAAGCTTAAATGGAGCTGGAGAACAATGTAACTTGAGGAAATATCCCCCTGATATCCCATGATGAACTCTGATGACTCATCTGATAGAATCACCCTTCAACATGGATGTTGGGTGCTACATGTTATGAGAATAATATTTCACATGTCATGAATCTTTTCACACACATAAAAAACATCAAGTATTCTAAGATATACATGGGGAAATGGCTCCTAGTCTTCATTTTACAAACAAACTTTTACTTCCAAAGTGAATACAAGCTGGAAACAGCCTGCAGGATAATTGGTATGAAAGCAATCATCTGAATGTATTCAGTTTTTGCTTAGTTTTTAACTATAAACAAAACAAGCCACATAACTACATTAGCTGATGTTCCTATGTCAGTGGCATTAGGAGGCTTCCTCATCCCAACGTGAAGTATGCTGAGCGTTCAAGCCCCTGCCGGTGATGAAATGGTCCTTCACTGACAGGTCAGAGCAGATGGGTTAAACCAAATATGGAACTCATGATTATTCAAACAGATGGATAAAAATCTTCTACCACTTAAATAGAAGGAACAATTTTAAAACAACAGCAGAAATTTCGTCCTACTTAGTCAAAATGCTAACTGGACCAAAGTGAAAACAAAGTAAATACATCTCCTAGTATGAGCAAAAAAAGGTACATTCTTAGTTTCACTCATTAACTTTGCCACTTCATTCATTCCAGAAGCAATCACCAAAATGAAGACGGCTTTAATTTTGCTCAGCATTTTGGGAATGGCCTGTGCTTTCTCAGTAAGTTCTTTATTAGAAACCTATAGTTATTTCCATTTTTGTCTTTTTATATTAAAAAGAGAATATGTAATAATTGAATGCTCTTTTAAACAGATGAAAACTTTGCATCGAAGAGCCAAATTAGAGGATTCTGAAGAAAATGGGGTAATTCATCTGAGCATACTTCCTTGGCCTGACTACACTTCCTCTAGATTTACTGCACATGAAACATGACTGTATCATTTATTGTGTTCATGCAGGTGTTTAAGCACAGGCCCCGATACTATCTTTACAAGCATGCCTACTTTTATCCTCCTCTAAAACGATTTCCAGTTCAGGTAAGTATAAAAATTAATTTTCCTTCTCACCCATTACAGTTGAAAGGGAATCAAATTTAACTATAAAACACCTAAATTCAAGTCTCACTGAAATTTTGCCAGACAGACCACTTACTACAAAGTTTGTTTTTAATATAATAAAATAAAATTTATTCCTAAAGTTTTCTTGTAAAGCAGAGTCGCAGAGAGAGTAAACTCATTTGGGCCCAGTCTAGAATGATATAACGAAAGCAAACACTGCAGAACACTGAATTCAGGTATTTTGGCTAATTCACCGACAGAAGTGGATAATTTTATCAGTTGTTGACATTTAAGTCAGTGATAAGGCCACTAATTGCTATATTATAGTTGATTCAGTACTGTCATATAGCTGTTTTATATCCAATAATTTAGACTGCTTTAATTTAGGAAAAAAATTGACCTCATAGACAACAAAGACCATTAAAAAAATGCCTGATAATCAATGATTTGCTTAAGATTTTCTTAACCTCTGACCTGTGTAGTTCACTAAAACAATACATTATATTGGGGCATAACTATAATGGAAAGTGTGGCTCAAGAACGCAGAGGAAAGCGAGAAATTCATGAAGCAAACCAAAAAGCTTGTGAGAAAAACAAAACACCCTTAAAATTTGTAAGCAAACAGACAAAAAATAACTAAACACTAAAAATAAAAGTTTCTGTTTTTACTGGGTTACCTGTGAAGAGGGTTCTGAAAACGAGAGGGTGTGGTGCTGATTTTAAATAGACAACAAACCAGAATTGTGCTATTTTTATTACTATACAGTTTGGGTTCAGAGCACCAATTATGCACCATCTGACCCAGGTCTCCTGAGACACTAAAAGAAGTCAGGACGCTGAAAACGATGCCTCAGCACAGTGGCTTGGCATAGCATCCTGCCATATGTTGAACCAACCCACTTCCAACTCATACAATGATAGGAAATGATCATCTTAAAGTATTTCTAGCACCATAATAATTATGGGGAATGTGTGTGGCCACAGAAATATGAGCACAAATGATACAAAGTTGTGAGTTTTCAGAGTTGCCTTCCATTCTTTGGTTTGCCCATAAAAAAACATTGCTCACTTGAAACTTTGCTGTCTGTCTTAAACTAAATGGAAATGATAATAAATTTCAGACTACCTCCTGAACTTTCCTAAAATATCATAGACTTGGAGTTATTCCCACCTAGAAATTTTTGTAGATATATACGTGCAGCCCAATTCAAGTGTCTGTAGTGAAAAGATATTAGGAGAGCTTATATTTTTCCTTATTGAAAGACCCAAAGTTCACAGATTTTTAAGCAGATCTTTAACATACAAAATTTCTACAGATTATATGTAGATAGATTACAAACTCAACCAATGTAGTTTGTAAATAAGAGAGTTGTTTTAAAATATAATCCAATAAAATATATCTCCTGATCCAACAGTCTGATCTAGTATTGATGATCTATTGTCCCACTTTACAAAGTTTGATTTCCAAGATTTTTTCTTCTTATGTGTCTACTTATATGTTTCCATAGCCCCTTATTATTTATTTTCTTAAGTCTCTTAAGTATTTAGTGCCCAGATTATCACCCCCAAATGCATTAAGCTGCATTGGCTCTGAAATTCATGTTTTATTCAAACAAATTTGTATTTATATATAATCATATCTAAAACATCAATTTGCACGAAATATATTATATTGATTGCAAGGCTATCAGTCTATTGTAGCTTATCTGCTTAGCTATAGAAATGGAGGTATAAATAAGCTTAACATCCTAAGCATTTTTAATTGATGAAATTGTATTTTTTTATGATTAAATGATATATGGTTAGTATGTGAACTCAGACAACAGGAACTTTATCTTATATTTGTTTTATCAGACTCATCTCAGTTATCACAGTGTGTGACATGGGGAACTGCCCATATACCAACTTCCTCTCTTGCTATGACCCTCATTCTCAGCACAATGCCTGGAATATATATTTTGGAATTGAATAAATGCAGTAGTTATAAAAGTTGGAAGGAGTATATGAAAGACTTCCAGAGGAATCAATAGGACGTAGTGTCAACTTGGTAATAAGGCACAAATGAAAGAAAGGAAAATAAAAGAATGCTAAGTCTTCAAGGCATTTCATGCAGATTTAAAACTGTCTTCACTGCAGATACTAACTGAAGAGTGATGTGATTGGAGTAGGATGAAAGCTAGAGATGAGGAAGCTTGTAAAATGACCAAAACACTCCCACTAAGACAAAATATGCTTCAGAAATATGCTGTCCTCTATACATAACTTCTATATAACAAATAGAAATAGTTTCAATAGAATCTAACGCTTTACTTACCTCTGGGCTAGGGAAGGCACAGCCATTGAGGTCATTGCAGTAGAAGAGCAGGTCTAATTATTCTCTCTTCCACCCAAGATTATTCTTGGCTCAAGGAGACAAGCATTCCTTCTTTTGGGTGGATGGCATGGCCACCTGAAGAATAAGCCCAACAGGGAGAGCCCTGAGCAGGGTTGGGACATAAATATTCCGTCATATCTGATCTCTAACCCTAAGGTTCTTCTGCAGTTATGTTTTCTAAGACTGACAGTACTTAACTGAGTCCCTAGAATCAAAGATAAATTTGCAGGGCAGAAAATGGCAGAATCTTAAGTTAGGTATCTACTTGTATACTTAGTGTCATCAAGGTGGTTGCAGAAAAAGAAGGAAAATTCAATTTGGATTAACATTGGGAGAAAGAGGAAAAATCTCCTCCACTGCCTTAAAGGCTCAGATAACAGATGTTTAGGTATACATTTCCTTTTAAAAAGTAGCAAAGCTCATTAACTTACAATTTTATTTTTATATACAGACTTGGTTTAATTTATTCTCATTCAATATTGAGTTTTTTAGAGGAATGGGACTCATAAATTTCCTAAATGAGTAAATAAAATTTTCTCTTATATAACTTTATACACACACACACACACACACTTCATTTTAGGCATTAGCTTTAATTAGATTAAAAGTTACTAAAATTATTGCAAATTTAATTTTATGTCAAATTCTAATGTAAATTCACCAGGACAGCTCATTATTTAAGAAAATCATCCAGTAACAACTAATATTTTATAATAAGCCTACTTATCATTTCATTCATATTTTATAAAGAAAATAAAACAATGAGATCCATGTCTTAGATCAAGATTTGCCTTGAACTGATCAGAGAATTCACAACCTTTGTGGGCCTCAGATTCCTTCTCTGTAAAATAAAAAAATTGAACCAAATAATCCTCTCATTCTCTCAGAGTTAAGCTATTCTGCCATTCATGGCTCTAGTTTTACATACAAAATATTTCAACATATTGCCAATGCTTTTGAGGTTGAAAATGGAGTATTTCAATGTATATCTTGATCATTGTAAAATGCCCCTTTTTCTCTAACCTCGTTCTGTATGTGTCCAATCCCCTCATATCTTTCTCATAATAGCATGATAACTATTCTAAGTAAATATATACATGTACATATATATCTATATGTGTATGAATTCATGTATACATATTTTTTAGAGCAGTAGTGACTCATCTGAAGAAAATGGAAATGGTGGTAGCTCAGAAGAAGAGGAGGAAGAAGAGGTAAGGAATTTCTGCAGGTTTTTTCATAGCAAACCAGGCAGCACAAAAAACAAATAGGAAACTAGTCTCCTGTAGTCTAGACTCAGCAAATAGACATTGCCAGCTTACTAACTGCCCACAGTCTTCTATTTTGGACAAGGAGAGTATTATTTAAATTAGAACTAACTAAAATGACCTGTTTCAAACACTCTTACAGTTTGGGGTTAAAGTAACCTGTAAGTGGTATACAAATACCAAAGTATCTCCATTTTAAGTGGAAGAAATGTAAATTCTGATAAAAAGGAAAGAACTGACATTTAGGTGGATAGAGCATGATGGTAAAAGATAAATATACAATAATCCTAAACTTAGTGCAACACTTGTTTTAATGACTGAACTTTAAAAATTCAATTTAATAAGTGGGTAGTATAGGAAAGCTAATCTTATATCCTCTACAGTGTTTTGTGATTCATCTGCCTTTCTTGACTCACAAAGAAGTGTTGTTCTTTCTAACTGGAATTTCATATGACTTTTGCCTACTAATAAAATTCATGTTTTCGTAGAAATGCAAATGCTCAAGATGTATAAATACCTTCCTATATAGTACTACAAATTAGTGTAGTTCATGGCTAAAATTCATCTATATAACTTGGAAATTGTGCTAACATGTTTATAATTGACATTCTTGCCCATGGAAACACACTAATTAGGTACATTTTCCTGGATAGTCAATTATAGCTGTCCACTGGTTGGGGAAACTTCTAAATTCAGGTGTTCTTAGATGCTATTTATGAAGGGACAATGACAGTCCAAAATGGATCACGGATAAACGTCTGCTCTCTTGAAAACAAAATGGTGTGGGAACTTTAAAAGTGACAGATAATTAGTTTGATTCTTTTTAACCGTAAAAGTAGCATTTTAGTACCATAATTTATCCTAATAGCCTTTAAAGGGATGCCTTACAAGAATGTCAAGCCAGTACCAGGAAAAATGCCACCTACTAAATCCCAAAAAACTTTGCCTGGAGTTCCACATAGTAATGTTACCCAAGAACTAAGCTTAGGGTATTCCATTAACCACAGCTGTTTGCTGTACAGTGATTTAAAATTGCCTTACCAGCTAGATTTCCCAATTAGATTGTGTTTCTTTTGGCAATGGTTCTTCATTTATTGTGATGGTGGTTGGGGATGGAGAAATATTAAGACTCCTTTAGGACTTCGATGAAATCTCGGATACTCAATATTTTAGCAAAAATCTCTGAACATTTCTGGTCCTCCCAGAACTTATTTGCAAACTCCCCATTACCCAGGAGACTAGATACCATAGGTAACAATCCCTGCTTTGAGGATGAACAGTGCTGTACCCTCTTTTGCATCTCTTCACACTACCCAGCCCAGTTTCTTATACATATACAGTGCCCAGTCAATATTTGGTGATTTGGTTTTGAAGCTTCAGAGGAATAAATGCTCCAAAGACCATTCATTCAAAATGACAAATGGAAAACTGGATGAATAAAACTGGGAGTCTTCCATCCTGAAGAGAGTTTAGAACCTCTTTTTCCCCCATCTCTTCCTTAAAAGTTCACTGGCAATTAAGATTGAATACAGAGTCCCCAGGAATTGTATTCCCATGAGAAGGTGCTTAGGCGTATTTTCTATTTGGTGATCTTACATTTTTTTCCATCTCCTAAATTATTGTCTCGCATTTATAAAATTTTATTGAAATATAATATACATTACACAATTATCATAAGTTTATAGATGATTAAAATTTCAGAAATACACACACACACACGGAATCATGCTGCATGCACACTTTTGCATGTGGCCTCTTCCACTATCAGCTTCAGAGGTTTGGTCTGTGTGTTTCTGTAGTTGTAAATCATTCATTCTCATTGTCAGTATTTCACTATGTGAATGTACCACAATGTGCTATTCTTCTGTTGACAGGCAGTTGGGGAGTTTTCAGGTTTGGGCTATGACAAAAGAGTGCTGCTGTGAACATTCTAGTACTCCTTCTAGTGAACATATGCATTCATTTCTGGAGGCCACTTTACCTAGACGTGAAATGTCTATGTCAAAAAGTCTGCATAAATTCGTCCTGAGGAGATGCCACCAACAGCTTCACAAAGCCTACGTACTGATGTAAACTCCCACTATCCATATATGAGCATTCCAATAGCTTTACATTCTCAGCAACACGTGTTTCTTTCAGTCATTTTAGCTATTCTAGTGGGTTAATAATACTTTAATAATACTTTTTTAAAGCACAAATGATTGCTAATTTTTCTATTCAAAAAGATATTTGAGGCCTAGTACCCATCAAAAGACTGACCTATTTTGGTGATGGTTGAACAACTCTGTGAATATACTAAAAACCACTAAATTGTATACTCTGAGTGGGTGAATTGTATGTTACGTTAATTACATCTCAATAAAGCTATTTAAAAAACAAACAAACAAAAAACAAACAAAAAAGACTGACCTACTTTCCCTTTTAACTTATTACAGCAGAACAACCTTAAATAACGTACTAGGAAAAGAAAGGGTGTTGTAGGAGAAAATGAAGACTCTTATGAGTTGGAGTCTGTAGTCATGGCCCTGCTGCTAATGAACTGCCGTGTCTTTGGCCTCATGTGAGTCATTTATCCCACTGGGCCTCAGGTTTTTCACCTGTGAAGCAATGGTGCAGGACCCAATCTTTATCTTCTCCTCCTCTAAGGATCTTTCCTCCTTCTCCCCTGAAAGGTTTAATCTGTTGGACTAAAGCATATAAACATGAAAAAATAAACAGTATGGTGTTTGTGGGATGCCTAGTTAAAGTTATCCTAACATCACAATCTCTTTAAAAATACATTGAAATAAATTCAGTTCTCCAGTACTCATTTAAAATAAATAAATTCTCTGTGTATGAATTCCTGACTTTCAATACTAGCTATGAATTACTTTGGGAGATTAACTCAATCAACAAACAATTGCCTAACAAAATAGAATAAAGGCAAAATAATAAAGTGTTAAAGATGATAATAATATTCACTGAGGAGTAGTAATTTTTAAAAAACATCTTCCTGCAATAATATAATATATCACTAAGGATTTCTTGGAGTGTTTAATTTCTTCATTGCGCAGAAAAATTGTGTGTCAAATACCTGACATCTTTTGAATACTTCACACAGCTCAGAACTGGCTTATATATTGGCAGATGGAGTTTGAATTTATCTCTTTTTCTTTAAATACTCCTGAAAGTAAATGAAATACTTTCACTTCTTTTTGGTAGTAAGTAAGACATGCAATCAATTTGTTTGAAGAGAGGGATTTCTATAAAAAATTCTTTTCTGAAAAAAATATCCTAGGTGTAGTGTGGACAATTCACATAAATTCTCATCATCAAAAATGTCATGGTGCAACAGAAAGGGCTCAGGGCTTTTTTTAATTAGAAAGATATAGTCTCATCACTTACTATGAGACTTTAAACAAATTATTTAACTTTCCTGAGCTTACTTTTCTTTTCTAAAGAGTGTGAGTTATAATTTTACCTTATGAGGCTGCTCTAAGGAATTTAAAAAGTAGGTATAAAGTTCTCAGCTCATTTGTCAGTGAATACAATAGTTAATGTGCTATCATGTCATCGTAGTTACTAACAAGACTTCAAGAGCCTAAGCCATGTATGGTATGATACCATATAGTCAGATATGCTGAAATTATTACACAAATGTTTCTGGATTGATTAAATAGAGGACATAAATATCTACAACACACTATAGTGAGTTAAGTAATAAAATGTCTTGCTCTGGACACTTTCCCCAGGAGACTTCAAATGAAGAAGAAAACAATGAAGAGAATGAAGATTCTGATGAAAATGAAGATGAAGAATCAGAGGCTGAGAACGCCACCCTTCCCACTACCACACTTGGCTATGGAGAAGAGATCACACCTGGAACCGGCAACATAGGTCTAGCAGCCATCCAGCTTCCCAAGAAGGTAACACTTCCTCCCAAATGTTCAATCTGCTCACATTTCTTTACTGATGTCTGAGGTTATCCTGACACTATGCACACAGCATTTTATATTATCTTCATTAATTCAATGAAAAAGTAAGAGCAGGTAGAATGTCCCTGTTCACAAATAAGGAAAGGTCTTTTCCCAGGCGAGTTCTCTTCTCATGTTCTTATACTGACTTTCAACATTATCACAGAAGACTAAAGACAAGCATCTAGGCAATGGATAAAATGTCCTGAGAGCTGCCATTGCATTTCTGGGAGGAGGAATCCGAGACAGAGAATGCGAGTAGCAAAGCTATAGAAACCATTTCCCACAGAGAAGACTTATTTATCAGGTACCTTTTTCTCTGTCAAAACCCAATGACAAAGGTACTAATTCTGAATTTTTAAAAACTCACCAATTCTTTTGTAACTTAACTTTGCTTCCATTGAGAATTACACGCAGAACCAGGTTGTCAGTACAGCCTGTGCTGGATGAAATAATGATCTTAAATTTTATGTTTTTCACACCTACATTTGGATTCCTTTAAACTTTTCCTTATAGGCTGGGGATACAGGAAAGAAGGCTACAAAAGAGGAGGAAAGTGATGAAGAAGAAGAGGACGAGGAGGAAGAGGAAAATGAGGCAGAAGTGGATAGTAATGAGCAAGGCATAAACGGCACCAGCACCAACAGCACTGAGGCAGACGGTGGCCGTGGCAGCAGTGGTGCGGACAACGGAGAGGAAGAAGGGGAAGAAGACGGTGCCACTGAAGCCAACGCAGAAGCAACCGCAGTGGCTGCAGAGCAGGACAATGGTGGCTCTAAGGTAACTACCTCTCCAAACGGTGGGTTTGAACCTACAACTCCACCCCAGGAGGTCTACGGGACCACCCCACCACCGGTTGGGAAAACCACCACCCCTGGATACGAGGGGGAGTATGAACAAACAGGCACCAATGAGTACGACAATGGATATGAAATCTACGAGAATGAGAATGGGGGAGCTCGTGGGGACAATTACCGAGTCTATGAGGATGAGTACAGCTACTATAAAGGGCGTAGCTACGGCAGCTATGACGGTCAAGATTACTACTACCACCAGTGAAGGCCCAGACTGGGATGACTTCATCCATTCTGGCATTTTGTGTGGTTACCATTTTCAAAGTTCAACTCAGGAAGGTGCAATATAACAAATGTGCATATTATAATGTGGAATGGTGCTGCTGTTCCAAAGTGGTTTTCTGTAATTGCTTCTGCAAGTAATGGGCTTCTTATTGCTTTTCCCTGGTATGTTATTGAAAGGTCGTAAATCAGGGCCATTCATCAAGTGGTAAACCAATGCCTGAGCTTGTGTGTGATTGAATATTTTGAGGTTATAGTTCTATAAATAGTGTTTTTAATGTGTTTGCACTAACTGCTAAAACATACTCTTTGTGCAAGAGGTGCTTCTTAGAAGAAATTCACTGACCTTAGTAGCACTGTATACAATAAATGTGTAGTTCTTTAATCGCACTACCTACCCTTCATTGTATATTAGGTTTAATTATCATCCTCATGTATTTTTATGTGACCTGTATGTATATTCTATCCATGGGTTTTATCACAAATAAAAATGCAATCTTTCAAATGTGTCATAATTAAGAAGAAAAATGAGAGATTCAGAATGAAAAAAGTGAGACCAGTGGGATAATTCATCTAAAGGTTGAAAGCTTATTTCCGCTATGGTTTAAAACTCAGAGGGACTATAGACATTTTCTCATGGATAAATCAACATAACTAAGATTTTGACATGCTTATGGGCAGGGTTAGCCATATATATATATCAGGGGCATAAACAGCTTTTATTAGAGTCGCCAGATTTGACAAATAAAAATGCAGGATGCCTACTTAAACCTGATTTTCAGATAAATGACGAATAACTTTTTAGTATAAGTATACCCTCTGCAATATTTGGCCTTTGTGAAATATTTGGGACATATTTATACTAAACACATGATTCATTATCTGAAATTCAAGTTTAATTGAATGTCCTGTGTTATATCTGGCAACTCTACTCCTATTTGGCTTGGTTTTAGGTGAGGTGGGGGTGGGATGGGGTAAAAATCTTTTATACACACGCACACACATTAACCCATCATCTTCTAATTTTTTATTTTGAAAAATGCCAAGCCTTCAGAAAAGTTGGAAGACTAGTACATGAGCACCTAGGTTCATCAATGGTTAACATTTTGCCATATTTATCTCTTTCTGTCTATTTCTGTGTGCTTCTCTTCATATATACATACTTCTTTGCCAAACCACTAAAGAGTGATTGCAGACATCATGGCATCACAATACTTCACCCCTAAATACTTCAGCATTTAATATTAGAATAAGGAATTCTACATAGCTGCCGTGCCATTTTCACTCTCATTCTCAAGAAATTTAACATAGATATGGCAATATTTTCTAATACACAATCCATATTAAAATTTTCCCAATTATTCCGATAATGTCATTTATTGCTAACTCATTTAATCCTCACAAAACGCTATCAAGTAGGTTTTATTGTTATTGTCCATGTTATTGACAAAGGGGCTGAGGCACAAGGAGGTTAAACAGCTTGCACTAGGTCATAACAGCAAAGCTGAGGTTAAAACAAAGGCAACCTAGCTTTAGAATCTGTTCTCTTGACCATTAGTGTGTATTCATTAGGAATGCAACATTCATTAATGCATATTCATTGGATTATGGACGATGAAGCATGAGTGGGCAGGAAATCTCTAATGATGAGGGCATTGCTGAAAAAAAAAAGGAGACATCTTCCACCACAATTTTCTTAGAACCAACTATCTTTTTTGACTTGAGCCCTAAAGAATATTTTCAAAGCAAGGATCCTCTGATATTTTTCAGGTATTTTGGTGTATGTTTCTATATAGGTAGCTTGGTATTGTGCAAAATGCATGCGCCCTGGAGTTAGGTGGGCTTGAATGATGGTGTTATCGAGAGTAAATGAATTTCCTTCCCTATTCTTTGTTCCCTCACCTCCTACATGTGGAATATACTCAGCGGGTTGCTGTTCAGAGTCTGACACATTATGAGCTACTCAGATCATCACCTCTCTCTTCTTTGGTCCCTTCTTTTCTCCATCTTAACACTTAGGTGTGCCTGATCGTAACAGAATTAACTGGCCATAAAAAACGTCTTTTGTGAACTCATAGAGCATTTTTTCCTTGTCCTAATGCATCTTTGTAAGCAAAAGCTTTGACAAGATGTAAGCCTTGGGAACAGTGTGATAAATACTATTTATTAGGTGAAATAGGTAATCTTTACTATTTATTTGTGACATTGTCGCAAACTACCTCAATATATCATAGACTCATCAAATCTTAGATTTGGCCAACCACAGGGCACTTGGCCAAGACTCAGGTTGGACTACAGTCAGTGCTAGCCCACATGGTCTTTATGGAGAAGTGCAAGGCTGTCAGAGAGCTTCTTCCAGATACCGAGCTTTGGGAGACTTACGAGTATCCTGGACCATTTAAAGAAGGTTGGTCACACGGGGAGTTCAGATGGGCTTAGCATGAGAGAGGGCTACTTACACGACATGATTCATGGTGACATCCCAGGCCATGGGATGCTGAGTGTCCTCCCAGCACAGGCCACAGCCAAGGGGTGGATGGCCTTTGGTATTAGCTTGGCCAGGGTAGCTGCTTCTGGGCGATGGCTCTGCCCCTTTCCCTGTGGTCCCCCTAGGCCCTAGCCCCTCACTTTAAGTCCATCTTACCTCCTCCAAATGATGCCTCAATCAATATCCTCCCCTGCTGACAGCCAGGGTGAGCTATATTTAATCTACAGGGAACACCGAATAACCCCCTTCCCCTTTCCAACTGATTATTGTTACGTAAATTCTATACCCTGCCTCCTTTATGGCTGACCCTGTTGATTTCCTATCACTCTTTCCTCTCTTAACAAGATATTTGTCTTGCAAAACTAAAGCTTTGGCTTTCAAAATGATTGCTTCTGCTGAGAGTTTCAAGAGCCTATTTCAGAACAACAACAAAAAACAAACGTTAGCTTTCTTTCCATTTGGATTCCCCTTATTAAAAAAAATCCCAATCCATCTCTAGGCAAGGTGAATCCCTCTGAATGACGAAGAGGAAAAGTAATGAAAATGCGACAAAAGCAGAAAAATGTAAATACGTTCTTTTGAAAAGGATAGTCTAAAGTCGAGAAATATGAGTCCCACTTTAAAAAAAAGAATCAACATTAACTAAACGGAAACCATGAAGCAATCACTTGGAGCTTTTGTTTATCCAAGTGCAAATACTTGTAAATATTTTCTGCCCTAAGATCTTTAAAATACTCAGCAGGTTAGATACTCATTAACTTGGTTTGTTGTTCTAATACAACTAATACAATTCCACGCAAGTCGTTTTCTGTCCTTTTTCAGGAGGCTTTCCCCTCTGTATTTCATAACTCTCAGGGTCCAAGAAGATGAGACCTCCATCAGTGTGTACAGAAGTGGTCTTATCTCTTTTTAAAGCAAAAATTCAAGTTTCACTATTTTAGTCATGGGTCAGCAAACTTTCTCTGTAAAGGACCAGAGAGCAAACATTTTTGGCTTTGCAGGCCATATGGTTTCTCTCACAACTCCTCAAATCTGCCATTGTAGCAAAAGACGCCATTGACAAAATGTAAACAAATGGGCATGGTTGTGTGCCAATAAAACTTTATTTGCAAAAACAGCTGTTGGACCAGATTTGGCCCACAGGCCATAGTTTGCTGATTCCCATTTCAGATGACTATAAAGTCATAACCATAGAGAATTAATTAATTTAAATTTTTAACTGTTGTTAATCACAGGGCATAAACAAACTATCAATGAGCTCACTAAAAATGCAGTAAAATTTATGATATTTGAGGTAGCAATCTGTGAGTTATCTCATCTTTGCAGCTGCTTAATAAAATGTTTCTGACACTTCCTGGGCCTGAACGCATCAAGAATGTTATCTTTAATAAAGAATATTTGAAGATAATATTTTTATTATCCTAATTATCTTTTGAAATTTTGTGACAGAGATGGTCGGGTATGTCTAAATCCCTTAGGCAGCTGAGGGAAAGCTTGATCTTGATTCTAGCTATAGGATAGTCATGGAAAATCAGCAGCACAACACAAACCATTACCTAACCTGTGTAGAATGAGTTATCATCAAATTCAGTACTGCTATGGTTAATTCTGTATGTCAACTTGACTGGGCAAAGAGGTGCCCAAATTAAACATTTTTATTCCCTGGTATGTCTGTGAGCATTCTTCTGGATGAGATTAGCAGTTGAATAGGTGGCCTCAGTAAAGCAGATGGTCCTTCTCCATGTGGGTGGGCATCATCCAATCAATTGAGGGTCTGAAAAGAACAAAAGGGCAGCTTCCTGATTGGCTGCTTAAGCTAAAACATCTGTCTTCTCTCTTGGATTGGGTTTTACAACAGCTGCTCCTCTGACCCTCGGGCCTTGCGATTCAGATTGAATTTACACCCCAGGCTTTCCTAGGTCTCCAGCTTTCAGATGGTAGATCATGGGAATTACCAGCCTCCGTAATCACGTGAGCCAATTCCTCATAATAAATCTCTTCCTATATGTATAACCTATGGGTTTTGTCTCTCTGGAGAGAAACAGACTAATATAAGTACACCAAACATTTTAAGAACAATTTTCAGTGAATTCTCAATACCTGCATTGTTTTCGGGACTGACTCAGGCACACTTTATTCTCCAAAGACAGCTCCAACACTATATCCCCTTCCACAAGTCTTCTGCAATGTGACGTTGCCATTTCTCCCCAAGTTGTGGAACCTGTATCTACTTCTTTGAATCTGACTGCTTTGACCAATATTATGACAATGACTCTCTAACTGCTCTAGGCTTAGCTTACTTCCGCTTCCCTAGAGGGTCTCAGGAGTGGGGAAGCCTTATGAGAAAGGACAGAATGTAATTTGCATGGCAACCTCTACTATTAGACCAACAAATTCAGTTAATGAGCTTTTAACCCACTGAGTATTTTAAGTCCTAAGCTACCATATAAGAAGTACAGTTGGTTCTGCTGGAGAGAGTTCATATTGGAGAAGTACCAAAGCACCATCTTGGATGTGCAGCCCAATTAAGTCTTCAGAGAAGTCCTGCACCCACCCCATCTGTGTCCCAAATGAGAACTCTAAGTGAGGAAAGCACAGTTGAGCCAAGTCACCCCATAGACACTAGAGAGAAAATAATCAATGGGTGTTTTAGTGGTAGTTTGTTATATGGCAATAGATAACTGAAACAAGAAAGGACAAACATGGAGAAAATTCGTGAGAATTCAGACAGTCATGAGAGAAAGGCTAAAATAAAATGATAACACAACACAGATAAACACAAAGTTTAAAAACGGAGAAGACTAGATATGCCCACATTAGGAAAGAAAATAGTATGTGTCCAATACCATGAATAATTAGCTGGTATATGTCATCATGTTCTGTCTCTTAAGAGGATACTTAGTCCTGCAAAACAAAGTGGCAAGAACTATTTGGGAATGAGAGCTATTTCCCTCTTGAGGTCACACAACAAAGTTTTACAGCTACTTGCAGCAAGATCACCATGTCCTGAAGGAAAGGGCTGGTATCATTATAATTATATTTTAACTACACCCTGTGAATTATACTTTAAGGTGTAGTAAGACATCTTTCTAATATAAAAATAAAAGTAAATTATACTGACATGTCTTCCCTTTGCTAGTAATAGCTGAATGGGTAAACAAATACCCTAGAGAAAGGAACACAGCTAGATTCACCCTGTTCTATGACCCTTTGTGGTTCCATATCTGGCTGAAATTTTTATGTACTTCTGTTGAAATTCCCAAACACTAAGAGAAAAAAATAATAAAAACTGAAAGAAAAAAACAAACATAATTTGGGGGTAGATGAGAAAGTTGGTGGTAAGTGATGTTTTAAAACGTGACCTTTTTAAAACCCAGGATGAATAGTATCCTCATGAATGAACATATTTAAAACAGAAACATTTTCTTCTGTTAAAAACAGGGCAAGCCCCAGAATGCCCACTTCAAACTCTTTTCTGGAGATCAACGGGGTATAAATACTTCTGTGAAATCCCTAAAGCCTTGACAAATCTTTAAGGGCCCATTTGGTAAAGAGGAGATGCTCAATAAGAGCCCCCCTGTTCCATTCATAACACTGTGAAGATCCCCCCACTGATTCAGAAGGGAAAACTCTGTGCATTTTTTGTGTATATAAATTAGAAAATAGAGCATTATTTCAATTAGTCAGAACCTATAGACATATGTATAGTGTATATTTACCTCTAACTGCCTAAGATGATACAGAGAAATGTGTCACCTAATAGTGTTAAGAATAAGTTAGGGACCAAGATCCCAGAAAATAAAAAGAGTTCCTACAATCCTAAGTTCTTAAAAATGTATATCAAAACAATTGGACCTAGAGCACAAGTATAGAGAAGATGGGTGGGAGGTTCCAGAAATAGATTGGAAAACCAAACAAGACAAAACAGAAACACAAAGGCTTACTCCTGGATGAGGGTCCAGTAGCTGGAATGGACAGTGTGGGTTCCTAGTTAGCTCACATTTTATATGATTGCTGTCAATAAAGTGAAGGGTAAGAAATGAAAAAGCCAGCACAAGATGAAACAAGTTTCGTGGACTATTTTCATCTAAAAATCTCTCTGAGGAGCAACTCCACGTGTCAGCCTGGCCCAAGAGATTCAGGCTGGGTGCATTATCAGTGGACATGTCTGTTCTTGAACCATGAAATAAGAACCAGAAGAAAGTTCGTATCCATTTCCTGTTCTTCTCTAGTCCTTCCTAATTTTGTCTTAATTTGTTTTCTTTTCGAATTAAATGGAAATAGTGTGAGGATAGTTTACCTTTTTATAGAACCCTGGTCTTTATCATTGGTTCCTAAGAAATGTTATGGCAAAACTGTTTACTACACAAAAACATTTAGGAAACTTACGGTGAGTTTTTGAAGTTCAAGCTCAACCCAGGGGGCAAGTTTTAAGAGGGTAAAAGTAACACCTCTACCTCACAGAACTTTAGCAAATGATTATTCTCTGTTTTTCTCTCCCTCAGTTTCTTCTCTGCAAACTTCGGACAGAATAGGCTCAATTTTTTTTCCTTTTTTTTCTTTAGTCAATTGTAGGTTCTAAATTTAAAGCTCAAATTGCATTTTTATTTTTGAGCTTTGAATTCATTTTAGCTTTGGGAGTATATATATATATATATATATATATATATTTAGTTACTGCCAGTTTACTCCTTGGTAGGATGGGTAGCTAAGTCAACTTTTCTTTTAATATTCTACGAATTTTCTCTTGTAGAACACAGATTCATCTAGATAGAATTAAACACTTTCCATCACTTAAATGAAGGGGAAATCTCTTACACACTAAATCTCTTGGTAAAGAAGGAAAGACAAGGAAAAATCACATCTGAGAAATATCTGAAACTACAAAATAATATTAACGAAAAAAAATGCCGACATTTTCTAAGGCTGCACCATGTACGAGGCACATACCAGGTGCTTACTTCTGTCTGATCGTTCAAAAGTATAAAGTTACTTATAAAGTATAAAATTATGGAAGAGTATAAAACCTTAAAACACTGCAGATTTTCTAAGTGTTATAGAAATTCGTAATTCATTGCTTTAAGAGAATTTTTAAATAAATTTATTTATTTATTGGCTGCGTTGGGTCTTTGTTGCTGCGTGCAGGCTTTCTCTAGTTGTGGTGAGCAGGGGCTACTCTTCGTTGTGGTATGTGGGCTTCTCATTGCAGTGGCTTCTCTTATTGCATAGCACAGGCTTTAGGTGCATGGGCTTCAGTAGTTGCAGCACGTGGGCTCAATAGTTGTGGCTCAGTATTGTGGCACACAGGCTCAGTATTGTGGCACACGGGGTTAGTTGCTCTGTGGCATGTGGGATCTTCCTGGACCAGGGATCGAACCTGTGTCCCCTGCATTGGCAGGTGGATTCTTAACCACTGCACCACCCAGGAAGTCCCCTTAAGAGAATATTAAAATGAGGATTTTTGTGGTGTTCACATCTGTCCACTGTTTATACAGCTATATGTTTCTGTTCAGTCTTACAGTTGATTGAACACTGTTACTTGTCCATGCCTTTCCTTTGCTTCCATTTCCTTACTAGCCTTTTTCTATGTCTGCCAAATCTTTCACAGTTTGCTGAAATTCTGGTCATTAATATCTGTGATGTCTTGAGAAATAGATCACCATTTGCTCTTAAACTTCAACTCTATTATTTCTTTCATTATTTCATTGATTTCTTTTTCTCCTTCATCAAATGAATCGTAAAAGAAGACATGGTAGGAAAATAGAGGACAGAAAAGAAATACAGAAGGATGTCATCTGAATACCAGATTATTATATCAATATAATGATGGGAAGAATGGGTGGGATGGGTAGCTATCATGTATTTATCATTTAGTTTAGAATTAGGAATATTTGTTGATTGAATGTTTATGTTGACTTTATGAGACAGTATAGTGCAGTGTTTTTCAAACCCCACTTTGGAGTCAGATTGCCTAATTATAAATTCTGGCTTTTTATATTAGCTGGATATATGACCTTAAGCAAGTCATTTAACTGCTTTATGTCTTATGACTAAAGTTGGGGTGACAATAACAGTACCTACAATACAGAGTTTTTGTAAACATTAAATGAGTTAGTTTACCCTCTTAGAGTAATTCTTGGATCATAGTAATCACTCAGTGAAAGTTCAGCTTATTATTACTGCTCCCCATTCTCAGATGCAGAAATTGAGGCTCATAGAAGTTCTATTTAATTGCTTAAGCAACTGACCACAGCAAATAAGAGATAGAGTCAGTATTGAAACTCAGATCTGTTTGACTCCAAGGCTACAAGTTAAATGTCTCCACTGTCAATGACAATGTCAAATACTCTAAACTCCACAGTTGAACAATTGTGAATCAGAAGTGGTCCCAGCCCAACAGCTAAAATTATAATCCTGGCAAGTGTTTTAAGAACCATCTCCAAACACTCAGAAGAGGCTCTGCAGAATTTGGATAAGGCAGAAATAGGGATTCAGCCTGAATTAGAAAAGAAACCATTCTCTCAGTTAAAGCTGCCCAAGAGCCGTTTTGTTTGTTTTATTTGTTTTGCTTGTTTTTGTTTGTTTGTTTGTTTTTTGGTTTTTTAAACCCTTTATTGGAATATAATTGCTTTACACTGTTGTGCCAGTTTTTGCTGTGCAACAAAGTGAATCAGCTGTATTTATGCATATATCCCCATATCCCCTCCCTCCCGTGACTCCCTCCCACCCTCCCTATCCCAGCTCTCTAAGTCATCACCTATCATTGAGTTGATCTCCATGTGTTATGCAGCAGCTTCCCACTAGCTATCTATTTCACATTTGGTAGTGCATATGTGTCAATGCTACTCTATCATTTCATCCCAGCTTCCCCTTCCCCCGCCTTGTCCTCAAGTCCCTTCTCTATATCTGCATCTTTATTCTTGCCCTGTCACTGGGTTCATCAGAACCATTTTTTTAGATTCCATATATATGAGTTAGCATACGGTATTTGTTTTTCTCTTTCTGGTTTACTTCACTCTGTATGACAGACTCTAGGTCTATCCACCTCACTACAAATAACTCAATTTCATTCCTTTTTATGGCTGAGTAATATTCCATTGTATATATGTGCCACATCTTCTTTATCCATTCATTTGTTGATAGGCATTTAGATTGCTTCCATGTCCTGGCTATTGTAAATAGTGTTGCAATGAACATTGCAGTACATGGTTCTTTTCGGATTATGGTTTTCTCTGGGTATATGCCCAGTAGTAGGATTAATGGATCATATGGTAGTTCTATTTGTAGTTTTTTACGGAATCTCCATACTGTTTTCCACAGTGACTGTACCAATTTACATTCCCACCAACAGTGCAGGAGGGTTCCCTTTTCTCCACACCCTCTCCAGCATTTCTTGTTTTTAGATTTTTTTGATGATGGCCATCCTGACAGGTGTGAGGTGATACCTCATTGTGGCTTTGACTTGCATTTCTCTGATGATTAGTGATGTTGAGCATCTTTTCATGTGTTTGTTGGCCATCTGTACGTCTTCTTTGGAGAAATGTCTATTTAGGTCTTCCGCCCATTTGTTTGCTTTTTTGGTATTAAGCTGCATGAGCTGCTTGTATATTTTGGAGATTAATCCTTTGTCCATTGCTTTGTTGGCAAGTATTTTCTCCCATTCTGAGGGTTGTCTTCTTGTCTTGTTTATGGTTTCTTTTGCTCTGCAAAAGCTTTTAAGTTTCACTCGGTCCCATTTGTTTATTCTTGATTTTATTTCCATGATTCTAGGAGGTGGGTCCAAAAGGATCTTGCTTTGATGGATGTCATAGAGTGTTCTGCCTATGTTTTCCTCTAAGAGTTTTATAATGTCTGGCCTTACATGTAGGTCTTTAATCCATTTGGAGTTTATTTTTGTGTATGGTGTTCAGAAGTGTTCTAATTTCATTCTTTTACATGTAGCTGTCCAACTTTCCCAGCACTATTTATTGAAGAGGCTGTCTTTTTTCCATTGTATTTTCTTGCCGCCTTTGTCAAAGTTAAGGTGCCCACATGTGTGTGGATTTATCTCTAGGCTCTCTGTTGTGTTCCATTGATCTATATGTCTGTTTTTGTGCCAGTACCATAATTTCTTGATCACTTTGGGCTTGTAGTATAGTTTGAAGTCAGGAAGCCTGATTCCACTAACTCTGTCTTTCCTTATCAAGATTGCTTTGGCTATTCAGGGTCTTTTGCATTTCCATACAAATCATAAAATTTCTTGTTCTAGTTCTGTGAAAAATGTCATTGGTAATTTGATAGGGATTGTGTTGAATCTGTAAATTGCTTTGGGTAGTATAGGCATTTTCACAATATTGATTCTTCCAATCCAAGAACATGGTATGTCCCTCCATCTGTTTGCATCATCTTTGATTTCTTTTATCAGTGTCTTATAGTTTTCTGCATACAGGTCTTTTGCCTCTTTAGGCAGGTTTTATTCCTAGATATTTTATTCTTTTGGTTGCAATGGTAAATGGGATTGTTTCCTTAATTTCTCTTTCTGATCTTTTGTTGTTAGCACATAGGAATGCAAGAGATTTCTGTGCATTGATTTTGTGTCCTGCTACTCTACTAAATTCATCGATTAGTGCTAGCAGTTTTCTGGTAGCATCTTTAGGGTTTTCTATGTATAATATTATGTCATCTCCAAAAAGCGACAATTTTACTTCTTTTCCAATTTGGATTCCTTTTATTTTGTTTTCTTCTCTGATTGCTGTAGCTAAAACTTCCAAAACTATGTTGAATAATAGTGGTGAGAGTGGGCACCCTTGTCTTGTTCTTGTTCTTAGAGGGAATGCTTTCAGTTTTTCACCATTTAGGATGATGTTGGCTGTTGGTTTGTCATATATGGCTTTTATTATGTTGAGGTAACTTCCTTCAATGCCCACTTGTTTTGAAAGTTAGGAGAAATTGGGAGATTACATTTAAACCTCAGTAAATATCATTTATAGTCTGTTAAAATTGTGGTTAGCTATAGGTAATTCTTATCCCTTGGTATGGGTTAAACAATTCTTATGTTGTCTTTTATAGATGTTTCACATAAAGTTCTAATGTAAATTACCCCTCCAGGTCATATAATATTTTAGACTGAATGGAACCTCCTAAACTATTGCAATCATGACTTAGGTAGCCAGATTGGGCCATACTACTGCCCTAGAAAGGCTTATTCCAATATGTGTGTGCTACTCCTTTAAATGAAAAAGTCAATGTCCTAAATTGACCATTTTATAACATTCACATACAAATCCAGACTCTCAATATTGCCCCCTAAACCACTTCTGCAGTTTTTCCCATAACAATACTACAGGGAACTTCATTCTTCATTCTTCCAGTTGCTCAAGGTGAAAACCTTGGTGCCATTCTTGATTCTTGAGTTTCTCTCCAAGCCACACCTGGTACACCAGCCAATCCCACTGGCTTTACTGTCAAAATATATTTAGTATGTGACCACTTCTCTCCATCCCTTCTGGTTCAAGTCCTAATCATCTCATGACCAGATTACCTCAAGAGCTTCCTTGCCAGTCTCTGCCTTTTCCTACTCAGTCCCCCTTTGCGCAAGACCTCCAAGGGCTTCCTTCTCACTCAGGTTGAAGTCAGGGCCTTGCGATGACCCAAGGGGCACTATAGGATCAGCCACTGAATACCTTTCTGACCTCATTCCCTGCTCTTCCCTTCCTGCAGTCCTTCCAGCCAACCTGACCTCTTCTCAGTCTTGGAACAAGCCAGCAGGCTCTTGTCCCAGGGGTTCTCCTCTTTCTCTTCCTTCTGCCCAGAATCTTCTTCCCCTAGAAAGTCATATGTTTACAGGTCTTTACTCAAAAGTCACACTCTCAACGAGGCCCTCCTGGGCCTCCCTATCTAAAATTTCAACCCAGGGAATTGGGTGATTAGGACTCCACGCTTTCACTGCCGAGGGCTCTGGTTCAATCCCTGTTTGGGGAACTAGGATTCCGCAAGCCATGTGGTGCAGCCCAAAAATAAAAATTAAAAAATAAAAAATAAAAAAAAATAAAATTTCAACCCAATGTCCCCACTCCCAGTTCTCGTTATTGTACCCTCCCTGCAACACTTTTTCTTCTTAGGTTTAGTCTCTGTCACTACCTAACATAACGTATTTTACTTATTCATCTTGTTTATTGTCTGTCTCCCTGACAGCTTATAAATAAGCTCCACGAAGACAGGGAATTTTTTCCCCTGTCTTGTTTCTTTCACTGTTGTTTCACTTAATGCCTGTCACATAACAGGCACTCAATGTATTTTTGTTATGTTGCTGAATTTCATTCAGGCACAATTGAAATTATAAACTTTTTACATAAAAGGATAGCTGAAATATTTTCTATTTATAAACTTGTGAGTTATTCAGCCACTCTTAGTTAATAGTTCTGAAATCAATTTTAATTATTTGACAACATGATATACCAAGCTGAGGTATTTATATTTTTTGTTTATCCCACTTTCTGGAACATTTGATAGCAGCTTTCTACCACAAAAACATTTTTAGATTAAAATTACTTTGCCCCCTATGGTTATCTGTGGGCACTGGTAACAAATTGTTTGCTAGTGCTAAGTGAGCCAGTGCTGATTGGCCATTGGGAACTCTAACAAACTTTAAATTTCAGCAAAATACCCAGAGACTGCTCATTCTGCAGAAGAAGCCAGCCAGGTATTCTGAAGGTCAAAAGCTCCAGGTAATTTGGCTCTCTTGATGTTCTTAATAGCAAATAGCTTTATAACATAGGTTATATTTTTAAGATGCATGCCATGCAGGTAGGGAGATTGCTTTTGAAAAAAACGCATATGGAAAGTATTACAACTGTGTACTATTTAGTGCTTTGTTTTATAAAAAGAAAATATGTTACCACACTCTGGAAATGATCAACTAAAATCGGTGACTTGGAAGCAGCTATCTCTTTGATTTGACTACCAACAGTATCAAGATCCACAATAACCCAAAGACTTCAATTTTACTCTATACCTTCGCTTATAAATCAGAATAGGGTAATATGATCATATTTATACCTACAAACCTCATCTGTGCTAATTCCACTGATCAGCATTAAGTCATTTGATAAATGACTTGTACTTTCCTGATCTCTGAAATGCTTAGAAGCTAAATTATGGCTAGGATTAAGGTCCTTAAAATTGCATTAATTTAGAAGAGAATTGCCCAGGACTTTAGAATATATTTAATAGTTATATTTATTTCACCAAATCAAAGTTTTTACCTTGAAATGGTTAAAGATTGCAACAGTATTTAGATTATTTTTCCTATTAAAAGTACTTTTCTCTAAAGTAATATGAAAGAGTGTTGTAAATCTTTAATTCTCATATTGGTTGCTATATGTCTGTGCGGTAATTAGTAAAATACTTAATATCAAAACCAATAGGTTAGTCATCCAAAGTTATGTTGACTTTCTTTTTCAATCTCATGGCTACTGGACTTAAATGAACTCACTAGATCCTGTTAGCATATTTACCAAGGTATAAACATGTACGTTTATCCATAACAAAATGTTAGGGCTTTAAACATCATTTTGTGGAGCCCAGTATAACACTATGATTTGCCTTTAAATCAAGTACATGTAGATTTTTCTGTAGTAAGATAGAGTAGAAACGTATTCAAGGTGGTATAGAGCCTGGCTCTAGAACTACATTGCCTGGATGCTAATTCTGGTTCAGCTCCTGAACACCTGGGAATTCTGAGACAAGCTATGTGACTTTGTGCCTATTTCCTAATCTACAAAACAGGACTAGTAATGCCACCTATCTCCACCAGATTATTGTGAGGCTCAATTAATTGACTACATGTCAACGTTTTAGAACTCATTTTAGTTTTCAATAAATGTTAGCTATTAATATAAGTACTGCATAAATTGCTTTGGTCTGCAGCCCACAGCTCCCATCTCCCATACATTGCTAGTGAGTATGAGGGTATGTATTTATGCACCAGGCCAATAGCGAACAAGATTTCACTCCTGACAGTAGAGCCTGCTGCCCTGGCAGATTCATTTAGACTCTGAGTTGCTCTACTAACTTAATATTATTCTTTTTTTTTTTTTTTTGAACTGTTTTTTTTCTTTTTTTTTTTTTAATGACAACAGCTAACCTTTATTGAGCACTTACTGTATGCCCGGCTCTGTGTAAAGAGCTAAGAATTTTTTCATCAGATAAAACAAGTATTATTCAGATCTTACAAATGAGGTAACCAAAGTTTAGAGAGTTTACGTGACTTGCTCAGGGTCCATTGGCTATGAAATCACAGAGCCGAGAATTCAAAGACACATCTGCCTTTAAAACCCTATTTCTTCATTTTGCTATACTTCTTCCCTGAGAGATAGCATTCTGGGTTGACCACTGCTATCATCACGCAGGTCCCTGAGGAAGCAGAATACCTTTATAAAAGACTGGAAGAAAAGAATGGTCACTTAAAAATCTCTTTCCTCTCCCTGGTTCAAATTATATCATTTCTATTGATCTACCTTCACGTTTACTGACTCTTTGCTTAATATTACTCTGAATTATATAAATAATTCAATTCAATGGCCTCTCTCTAAAGACAAAAGGGAAAAGTTTGGGCTGACAATAGAGCAAATGAATATGTCTATAAAATCCACTTCTATATGATTTAATTGTTTCCATAATGTTTGACAATTTTCACTTTCACACTGGAATAATTAGACATAGGAAAGCTCTTAGATTAAAGTTTCTGCACGTGGATATACATTATATATAGTTTCTTTTTAAACAAGAGGAAATGAACTGCTAATGGGAAGGAGGTTTGTATAGACAATTCTGTTTTATTTATTCTTATGGCTGCAGCTCATAACTGGCAATGTTTTAGGGTGAAATATTATTGTCTTTTTACAGAGATTCTCAAAGATGCAAATCATCTGTTTGGGACTGCTCCTTTTCAGTCTGACCCTGGCAGCACCAGTAAGCATTTACAAATTCAGTTATGCATCATATAATCTTTTGCTCTCTTTATCTATTTTTCTTTTAAGCAATGTCTTTTTAAATTAGTAGCACTTACCTAGTTCAGTTACAATAAAGTATAAAGTAAAGAAGAAGTAGCCAACACCTGACACAAATGTCTGTCACCAAGGAGGCCCTCAATGAACACATGAGAAGAATTACAAGATGTCCACATGTTGCCTTTGGAGAAACACCAGAAAGAGTATTTTTGAGAAAACCAATAGCCAGCCACACTGTTTCAATCAGCTAATGCTAGGGAGTAAATATACCTGAATTATAACATGCCAAAAGAATTTTTCAATATTTTACCAAAAACTGAAAGAATTTGACTCAAATGCTCCACGGATAAGCAACTAAACTTTATAACTACACGACAACACAAAGGGACCAGACCTTTTCTATAATTCTTGCTACACTCCAACACTGCAAGATCCTGCTAGGGATTTTGCCTTCATCAGCGAGGCTAAAGATAGGACGAAGTCCCCCTCAGCTTAACCCAAATCAAGCTCCAATTTCCTTTTGTGTCTTTTCTTCCCTCTGATTCACCCAGATGAGTACTCCGGATGTGACTAAGTTATCTTGTGAAAATGCTCAATGCCACAGATATTTTCTGCAAAGGAGACGCAGTGCTAATTAGATAATATCTGAAAAACATCCTAACTTATCAGAGTAACCTTTCCAGTTGGAGAATAGTGGAAGCAAGTAGTCATTCTGTTGTCAGAGGAACTTACATTTAGGTCTTGAGCAAGTTGGTAACCAACTAGGAAACCCACTGACAAGCATGAACCATGCCAAGCAGTGAGGATAGCAGAGGCTGAAGAACGTGTGTCCCCTCTCAGCACACATGCTCTAACAGTCCTGTGGGGGGCGTACTGCTTACAATAGACATCTGCCAGGCCCAACGCACACAACTGACTTTGCTCAATCAGGACCACAGAGGCGTGTGCTTGGGCATGGGGAGGATGGAGTGGGTCCTGCTGACCCAGCTCAGTTCCACCAGCTGGGGACGAGTCTATTTTGAGCAACACTTTCCAAAGAACAGCTGGAGTGGCATCTCTGACCGTTTTCCAGTAAATGCACTATGTCAACACCAATCCAGTAACCACTGGTCGAGAGGATGCCAGTCTTCTTCCCCCAAGGGAAGCAATGCCATTTCTATTTCAGGGCCACGTTCAAGGGCAGGAGAGCTGCCAAGTGGGGGGTGGGGGAAGGGAGGGGTGCAGATTTCAAATGAAAGAGATTAGGCAAGGACACAAGAGACAAATTTGGAATTATGAAGGGCTAAATGTAATGTTTTCTTTCAGATACGGGTTCTATTTGAGTAATTATCTAAATTATTTAATTATCGATTGGTGGTATCAGAAACTAGTATAGACTGAGTTACATATTCTTGGAATTATAAACTAAATTCAAACTGTAGGTGAGGAAAAAATTTTCCTCAAACGTCTTTGGGTTTCTGTCTGGGTCTGAAAATTAAACTGACAGAGACATACTAAAAGGAGAACATACAAATTTTATTAAAGTTTTACACGTACACGGAAGCCTTCACAAGAGAATGAGGGCCCAAAGAAGTGACCAGAGCAGGAAGCTTTTATACCTTTTAGACAAAGAAACAATACGTTTGTGAAGAACTGACAAGACGAAGGAGCTGGGGGTAGTCCAGCTAGGATTCGGTAGTCCTTATCTTCCTTAACCAGGAAGATTAGGATTAGTTTAACAAGATTTGTCTGCAGATTCCTCTGTTCCATCTCTGGACTGATAAGAGTTTGTCTCTATTAAAAGAATTTATTTCCTGCCTTTACGCAGAAAAGGGGAAACTTTTTCTACATGTTCTACTTCTTAATTGCCTTCAGCTCAAAACAATTTTTATGTCAAAAAGGCATATTTAGGGGTGACATTCTTGTTTCAATCAAAAGCAAAATTTTAAGTGGAAGAAAATAAAAGATGATTGTTGGGCTATGCAATTCAATTAACATTAATCAATATGCAATTAGACTATACTTTGTTATAAGCTACCTTGTTGTAAGTTCATGATTTTTTCTCATGAACTATATTAAAATACCATCAAATATGTTTTTAATACGTGTGTGTGTGTTCTGTAAGAAGACACGAAATACAGCAAACTGTCATTTCTTTCTTTTGCTTAATATCTACCCATCTCGTTTTTTATATAATATAATTTATATAAATATTATATATAATACATAATATATAAAATATGTATTATATATAATCATTATATTTTATAATATATATCAATATTAATGTAATACTATATTGTAATATTTATAATTATGTTAATATATTAATATTAATATAATATATGTTAATATTAATATAATAAATATATATTAATTATTTATTAATATAATAAAAATATATTCTCTTTATTATAACCCCATTTCCAGAACTATTTTAACTGTTTAACTGAGGAATGATACAATGCTCTAAATTTATATGCCCAAGATCATATCAGAACCAACATAGGTAGAGGGCAATAGAGGGTAGATTTCTAAAATATGCCCTTAGGGGAGAAAAATTATTGTGGAACTGAAAAAAAAAGTCATTTTCTTGGTTTAGATGTTAGGTAAAATTCTAGACTTTTAATAGCGGAAGTAATGGAAAGCTTAATGGTTTATAGTGGCATTCCGTATCTCACATTCTACAAAATACAACCTTTCAAAATGTCATTTTCCCTTTCCCTGCAAGAAACAACTGCCCAGGTGACTGGCAACACTGAAATCCCTGTTTCAGGTGTGTTCCTCCCCCTTAGGTGCGGGGCTATGGTTTCACTCTTGCTGGACCATTAGGAGCATCATATCTTGACTCAAATAGCAATGACTGAACTTATACACTCAACACATATACAGTCCATATCACTCAACTCTGACTTGGGTTCACTGACACCAAACACTCCCAGTGTGCCGGGGAAAGCTTTTCCAGTGGATACCAATGACATCCACGCTTTTTCACCTGGAGTGCCACCCCTCCCAACACAGCCATTCCCCCGCGCTTGAACGTGGTGCTGTAGTAGGGATGGCAGTCTGCCTCTGCAGGAGGAGAGCTGGCATCATCCTTCAATACAAAAACAAATGTGAGGGGTGCACCCATCTTCTTTCGGTCAGAATGATTTTCCACACTGATTCATACACCCCAGTGAGAGAAAAAGAAAGGAAATAGTTATTGTGTGAAGAAATGAATGAAAAAAGAAGTGTTTGGTGAAGTTTCATTTCTTGATTCCTTTCAGACATTGCAACCACAAGCTGAGAAAACCAAGCAAGACTGTGTGGAAGAACAGAGGGTAAACAGAATTATCCTTCTCAAATACACCCCTTCCAACTCTGCAAAAAGAAAAGTCAATAAGAGAAAATTTTTAACTGTCAAAATATTCTTGAGTACCTAGAATGGAAACGGAAAATTATGCAACATAATTTTGGCACTTTAATTCACACAATGTGTGATAGAAAGGAGAAAAGCCTTCCAAACAGGAATTTGTTTCTCTTCAGAGGGATGAGTAGAAATTCTGCTAATATTATTATTAGCAAACAGTATTTTCCCACACATGTAGCTGAGAATAGAGAGATAAATAAGGGAGAAAACAAAGGGAAGTGAGTTAACCAGTCTTCATAGGGAAATTCTGTGTACATGGCCTTAGTTCTCCATATGCAACCAGAAAGTTAAAGTACCCCCAGCTTTTCATGTCACCAAATTGCAGTTTACTTCTGCCTACCAGGGTTTCTCCTGGAAGTCTCAGAAATTTCTGTTCTAAAAACTAACAATCTTCTGTTCTCTATCTCAGCTGAAAATTACAAAGGCAAAAACTACAAACTTAAGAGCCTGAATGTTCATGCTGTGAGTTTGGCCAGTTTGACATCAGCATGAACACCATGAAATCTGCTTTTCTCCTCATCCCCCTACCTCCTCCTACCTGAAAATATTTCCAAGTGCTCCATTTCCATTGAAATTTGATAATAAAATTGATACACCCTGGGGGAGTGAGCAGTTTGACAGTCATCCTCAGTGAAAACAGATTTAGAGATGGACAGAAAAGAAAGGAACAAACTGCTTTTTTCAGGAGGTGGCTGACATACGCCCTCCTGTGGTTATCAAAAATACTACCACTTGTTAGATATAGAAGTAGACTTGACCCAAGTTAAAAATATCTTGTACTATCAAAAAGAGAGCCAGAAAACTTCTTAGTAAGAGATAAACACATCTTAATATAATGTTGTGTTTTTGTAGATAACGTACAAGGGCCACCATGAGAAACATGGGTATTATATTTTTAAGTATGTTTACACCTCATCTGGGAGGAAAAATCAAAGTGATGTGAAGGTAAGCAGAATCCTAGTGATGTTTACCGTGAGCCAAACTCTGGACCACCACTAGGAAAAACTGTAGGGGAGACAAAGATGACTTTTTCCTGCTCTGGGGCTCTGTCTGTGGCTAGTGTCTTTATCCTTTTCCCCATGGTCCCAGGCTCCTGGAGCATCTCTGCTATGGAATTTTGTGTCCCAGCGTCTTCCTGACATAGATGGGCCACCACACGGTCTGGTCCAAACCCTGCCCTGCTTCAAGACCTGCCACAGCAGATGTGGTGCTGGTGGGCCCTGGAAGGCCATTGATTTTTTTCATGTTATTGCTTCTGAGTAAAATTTCATCCTCTGTAAGGAGATTTTCTGGATATATTCTACCATGTGCTCTAATGGGGGGTGGGGGACAGATTAGAAAGAAATCATTTTGGCCTAAAAAGTGACACATTTTAGTGTCTCTTAAACTCATTCTGCAGATGACGCCATCTGTGTCAGGATGCTTGGAAGGGAAAGAATAAGGGTTTTGTCACTGGAATAAAACAATAATTCTTTTCACTCGGTCCTTTCTTGCAGATCCATTGGCCAAAGAGCTAGAAACAGTTTTAAATGCCATAAGCAAAAGGACTATTTACTTTCTCCAAAATCTGGCTTCATTCCTCATGAAAGTAGTAGTTTCCCTTCAGAATGTTATTTTGTTCTGCTCAATATTCTTTAAATACATCTCTAAGACTTAGCATATCTAAGACTCACTGCCTTTTTTTTTTTTTTTTTTTTTTACTTTTTTTTAAAGCTCTTTATTGGAATATAATTGCTTTACACTCTTGTACCAGCTTTTGAGGTACACCAAAGTGAATCAGCTGTATTTATACATATATCCCCATATCCCCTCCCTCCCACTCTCCCTGTCCTGGCCCTTCAAGGCATCACCCATCATCGAGTTGATCTCCCTTTGTTATACAGCAACTTCCCACTAGCTATCTATTTTACAGTTGGTAGTGGAAATATTTCTATGCTACTCTCTCACTTTGTCCCAGCTTCCCCTTCGCCCCCCCCCGCCCCTCCAACCCCATGTCCTCCAGTCCATTCTCTGCATCTGCATCCTTATTCTTTCCCCATCACTGGGCTCATCAGAACCATTTTTTTTCTTAGATTCCGTATATATGAACTAGCATACAGTATTTGTTTTTCTCTTTCTGGCTTACTTCACTCTGTATGACAGACTCTAGGTCTATCCACTTCATTACATATAGCTCCATTTCATTCCTTTTTATGGCTGAGTAATATTCCATTGTATATATGTGCCACATCTTCTTTATCCATTCATCTGTTGATGGGCATTTAGATTGCTTCCATGTCCTGGCTATTGTAAATAGTGCTGCAATGAACATTATGGTACATGTTTCTTTTTGGATTATGGTTTTCTCTGGCTATATGCCCAGTAGTGGGATTACTGCATACAGTAATTCTATTTTGGGTTTTTTAAGGAACCTCCAAACTGTTTTCCATAGTGGCTGTACCAACTTACATTCCCACCAACAGTGCAGGAGAGTTCCCTTTTTCTCCACACCCTCTCCAATATTTATTGTTTCTAGATTTGTTGATGATGGCCATTCTGACTGGTGTGAGGTGATACCTCATTGTGGCTTTGACTTGCATTTCTCTAATGATGAGTGATGTTGAGCACCTTTCCATGTGTTTGTTGGCCATCTGTATGTCTTCTTTGGAGGAATGTCTATTTAGGTCTTCCACCCAGACTCATTGCCTTTTAAACGTATTGGTTGTAACAAATACGTGCCGAGTGTTTCCTATTGTGCAAAATATTATGTGAGATAAATGATTAAGAAAACTTAACTCTTTCTTTCCAGGATTTTAGGGTTAGAAAAGAAACAGAGGTGCTTACAAAAATTATTATAGCCCAAGACAGAATGTGCTAAGTACTATGTGAGTGGCACCCAAAAAATCATGCTTTAGGGCTTGGAGTAGAAAAGATTAGTTCCTAGTATGGTGTTCAGGGAAAGCCACATAATGGAAATAACTGAACTGGGCCTTGGAGCATGAGTAGGATTTGAGCAAACATTTGTGTGGGAGAGACTGTACTCCATGAAAAGAATAATAGGAGCCAAGGCACGGAGATAGGAAAGCAGATAAGCCAACTGCTGTGTTGACTGTATGACCATCACACAGGCAACAACACAGCAGGAAGTCGTTTAGAATCAGCAGCGCAAGAATGATTGCCCATCACAGACCACAATTTAAAAGCTGTTTTATGTGTTATTTATAAAAGAACTCTATTCAGTCTTGAAAGAAACGCACACAACTCATTAGCACACGCGCTACTGTTTTAAAAACAGTAAAAGCACCAAATATAAAACAAGACTTCCCAGTTCAGAATAGGAAGGGGCAACAATTAGGAAGGGATTATCATAATGCACCCGTTTAACTCAGAAGTGCACATTAGCAGTGAGCAATGAACTTGGGTGCAAAGGAAAATATAGATGCCCATGTAAAACCTTCCAAGATTTAATGTCTAAAATAAGTCAAATGTTTAAAATACTTTTTATTCAGAAATAATTCACTATAAAGTTTTTTTCTATTATACTTTTCCTCATGAGAAAACCATACCTATTTTCAGAATATACCTGCCAATATAAAAGATTAGTGAATAATGACAACTGCCCCAAATAAGTCATTTCAAATTATATCTTAAAAATACTACACATTGGAACTTTTGTGTATTGCATATGAGCCAGCTTTGTAAGAATAGAGGGCACTTCCGTAAACCATTTTTAACTTGAGATTCAAGTGTGAGCTGACTCAACAATTCCCCACTGCTTCCAACATTAATAAGATTTCTGTATAAAAGCAGGCAGTCTTCCAACTAGAAAAGTACTCCTATTTGAGGATGGATCTGAACATAGTGACCTAATAAAAGCCATCTGCACATCTCAACCTGGAGAAGAGAAAGTACCCAGTGAAGATGGAGAGAACCTTGACTTTCCTGGAAGGGTTGTATATGAAACAGGAAATAACCTTAAGAATGGTTGTATCAGGAAAAAGGGATACTAGTTTCAGGTTAAAAAAAAACTCAACAAAATTAGTTGCAGGTTAAAAAACTTGAAAAAAAATTAGAATATCCAGAAATGAAAAGAGCTGACATGCAAAGTAACAAGCAATTAGCTCATAAAATGTTCAAGGATGTTCAAGCTGACCACAGTTCATAGAAACTAGGAAGGATGTTGGCTAGGAGACTGTGACACCCAACTCTGTCTCTAACTGGAATGTGCTTTTTGAGCTTAGGTTCTATATCCCATCAACATTAATACATCTAATATTTAAATTATCTTTGTCTCGTCTTCATTTTTGCATGTCAGCATTCTGGTTATTAACCCTTCTTCTATTTGGGCACCTATAGAAGATTTTTCTTTGTGATGTTTTTCTTTGGCATAATCCTAATCCAAGCGATTACATCTCACTCCTGGACACTGCAGCAGGCTCCTGACTCTTCTTTCTTACCACGATTCCTCCTAAACCTCTGATTTTTATTTTGTTAATAAAAACATGCACCTCCACCAGCTCTTCATCCCCTGCAAAACAAAACCAAATTCTTATGCCTGGAGTCCCAGGTTCTACAAAACTCTGACACTCTGTCCGTGCCAACCCTGATTGAATACAAGGTCCCTACGCCACCACCTCGCCCCCACCCTCCATAAGCCTGCAGGACTTCTGCCTCTGCCATTTAATAAGTCATCAGGTGTCGCCTAGAACATGTAGCACCAGCCCAACTTCTTATATGTCCCAGCTCCTCAATAAATATCTCTTATTTTGATTTCACGTTACCCATCAGTTCCCAGGCCTATGTAGTGGTGTTGTAAATTTTAGCTCACCCTACAAGTTTGAGGTGGAGGGAAAGTATGGTATTTATTCTGTCTATAACTGTTCTGTTGCTCAAGAGCTCCTACCTGTGGGTTAATAAGAGGAGAGGTAGTGTGCAAAAATTAATTTAAATTCAACCTGTTTAAATTTAAGATTATCTAATCACGGGAATAGTTCTTTAAGTAAATCTTTCAGTCTCTTTTGGATAAAAACGCTGGGATCCTCCCTCTCCCTCCTTCTCCCCCTAAGATGGTGTGCACGCACATGAGGGAGTCAGGCGGGGCTTCCACCATCCACCGTGTACCATAAACCATACGTACAAATATGGCTGAAGCCATAGTGGAGAGAAAGACATGGGATCCTCAGACATGGACGGGACAATGTTGCTTAACCATTTGTGTATGGCTTGCCCTGCTGGTATCCTAAGATGAAGTCACTGGCTACAATAGCTCTGGACCAAACAGTACAGCCTTGCGGGGGCAGTGGTGGGGGCAGTGGTGGTTCAGCCTCTCCTGGGTCTCATGGACGATGGAGACCCATCTTTGTCTGCGTGTGACTCACATTTGTTCCTAGTACTTATGCTCCAGCTACATTGCTCCTTTTAGAGCCACCTCACTTCCCCTGGAAAGCTCCTAACCACTCTCAGATGCTTGCACATCTAGCCTGTGTCACAGAGCAACAGTGAGTGGTGTGGGCAAAGTCAGTCTCAGCTCCTCTTTCTTCCTGACCACGCTGATCAAGCTGCTTGCACCTCGCTGCACCTCAGACTGGTAAGGTGCGGCCCGTGAAGCAGCATTTTACAGGCCTTCCCCCACAAAAAGGACAAATCGAGATATAGACGTAAACATTCTATTCTCCTCCACTTTCTCTTTTTCATCCCATTATTGTCTCAGGGACTTCTCTTGTCTGGACCTCATTACTTAAACTTATGCTCTAGAAGCGTGGTTCTCAAAATGTGCTCACAGACCAGCAGCATCAACAGCAGCTGGAAACTTGTCCTAAGTGCAGATTCCAGAGCCCCTGCCCAAGCCCGCTGAATCAGAAACTCTGGCCGCTGGGTCCAATAATAGTTACCATAAATGCTACATTGGAGCATTATGGACCCAGACTATCAAATGTGGTTTGTTACATGACGAAAGAGGGGAAAAAAATGATTGAATCCTTTTTCAGACAAAAGCTAGAGTGGCCAACACTTGGTGCAAGATATTTTGTTTGGATGTCAGAAGCTGAGTATTACCCAGATTCTTCTATTTGTATATTTTCTGTTAAAAAGAGAAAAAAAGAAAACAGGAAAAGATTTATACCCTTGAAGACAAGGGCAAAAGCAAAGAGAGAGAACGGGGGTGGGGAGGAGGGGAGAGAGAGAATGAGAGCAAGAATAATCATGTTTGAGAGATGGACTTCACGTCACTTGCAGTGTGTCACTAGTCACAAGATGAGGACCACGTTCTGTCCTCTTTAAATTCATGTCCTTCTTTAAAATCAGGCCCTAACCTATATTTCCAAATTTATTTCTCTCTTTAGGATTCTCTTTTTCATTATTCTCTTTAAGATTTCTCTACTCCAGCCTTACGATTTTATCCATATTATCTTTTAAATGTTTCCTGTTTCCAAACAATGGAATATGCCACTTATTCTTCAGATATTCTCACCATTTTCCTTCCTTGCATTTGAATCTTACCCACTCTTCAAGCCTTGCTTACTCTTCTTTTTCTGTGAAACCTGCTTTGGCCATTTCAGAATCATCTCTACCAACAAATCTCTATTAAGTTAAAAGACTCTTTTTATTCAGTATCTGGTGGGGTTTTAAAAGTTATTGTTATTGCCTAAGAATTATTAAATTTTAAAGGCGTAACATAAAATAATCACTTTATGTTGAAAATTACACTTTAGCAGGAAGAAAAAAACAAAGACAATGTTGCTCTTCCCCATTCTGGCAAGAGAAGAAATCAAGAGCCAGCACCTAAAGAAAACATTGTCCAGAGGAAAGAGAAAGGCTTGTCCCTCCATGGAACCAATGAAAAAAACAAAAGCACTAAATCCCAAAATCTTTTGGAAAAGAGACAGATGATGAATAAAGACTACAGTGTTAATAACAAAGAAAATGCCCACAACGGCCTGAAGATGCCCTTTGATCCTGAATCGGCTGGGAATCACGGGGCTGAGGTGGGAGACAATGCTATTAGCAAACTAGATGACCAAGAAGAATATGGCGAAGCTCTCATCAGAAATAACCTGCACCACAGGATGGAGCCAGGGACTGTGATGGAACTCTTGGGGAAAGAAAACAAAGAGAACAAACCCAGGAATGTGCTGAGCAAAATTCCAGCGGGTGCCAATTATGCTAAAGCCCCCTCAAAAATTAAGAAAAATCATCAAAGAGATTCTCAAGCCCAGAATAATCCAGTAAAAAGCAAAAGTACCCACCATCTCCAACACAACGTGGACTATCAAAAACAGCTCCCCAAAGTCAAAAAAGTCCTCAGTGATTTTGAAGGCAGTGGTTACCCAGATCTTCAAGGGCGGGGAGACACTGATATCTCTCCTTTCAGTGGAGATGGTCCACCTTTTAAGGACATTTCTGGTAAAGGAGATGCTATTGGTCCTGACCGAGAAGGTACAGATAGTCAAATAGAGTTTTCCAGCCCAAGTGAAGTTGAGATCATTAGTCCTGACACAAGAGGACCAGGTTATAATGAGATCCCAGATCATGGTGGACATACCATTGGAACCAGGGGTGAAACAGCCCAAGAGGCAAATGCTGCTGATGTAAGGCTAGTGGATGGCAGCAATGACATTACAGGTAGCACCGATTTTAAGAAACTCCCTGGAAAAGAAGGAAACAGAGTGGATGGCAGCAGCCAAAATGCTCATCAAGGGAAAACAGAATTTCATTACCCTCACACACCCACAGAAGACAAAAGAAAAGATGGCAGTAGTGATGGAGCTGAAAGCACTAATGAAATTCCAAAAAGTGGCAAAGGTGGTAGTAGAAAAGGTACAGAACATTCTAATAGGAATCAAGCGACCTCAAAAGAAAAACAAAGATTTCCTAGTAAGGGCAAAGGTCAGGGCCAGCTCATTCCTTCTCGCCGTCTTGATAATGAAATTAAAAATGAAGTAGGTTCCCATAATGGCCCCAATAATGAAGGCACCATAATAACACACAGCAGGAAAAATTATTACGTTCCCCACAGACAAAATAATTCTGCGCGGAACAAGGGTGTGTCGCAAAGCAAAGGCTCCTGGGGTTACAGAAAGCCCCATTCCAATAGGAGGTTTCGCCCCCCTAAAAAGCATGACAGTAGTGACTCATCTGACAGTGGCAGTTCCAGTGAGAGCGATGGTGACTAGGAATTCCCAGCAGGATAAAGATTTGAATACTTAGTCACCTGTGACTTGACAGGGTAGTCACATGATAGCAGATCAGATGAAGGACAGAGCCAGGAATTGAATAAGCCAAGAAACCCAGCTTCCGGGGGAGAACTGTTGCTATTTTAATGGTCATGGTATGAAATCCTGTTCAAAGTTATGATGCTTTATGAAATTCTACTCAAAGTTATGATGCTTTTTTAAGGAAAAAGAATTCATTAAGGATTCATGGAATAGGTAACATTTGAATAGGTATCATTTAAAAATAGGTTGTGAGTGTCACAAACCCCTTTCTCTGTTGTTTGCTCTGTAGACATGAAAAACAATATCTCTCACATGATAATCTGTAATTAAATGATCTATAAGAAAGTCTGTTGTCTGCGGTGTTTCATTTCAGATGTGACAAGATTAGTTCTGCTTTTGGCAAAGGCAGTGCTATGAAATTAATCCACTGGATAAAGCTTGAAAGCCTTCCTAATCCCTCTCTGCTCAAGCCAGTTATTTCCTTCTTCCTCTGACCACCTCTGCTCAAATAAAGATATCCTGCTTCATGTCCTTCTATGCTTTTTCCTCTGTTGCACATTTATAACTTCTTCTAAAGCAAATTTTATTTCCTGAAGCAACTCTCCACATTATCACATTTCGCCGTCCTACCTCCTTCTAGGCAAAGAGGGGAATAGGGTGGAGGGAGGGCAACTGGGAGAATTTGAGAAGGAGAAGCACAAAAGCAAAACCAAGACAAAATCTTACTTCAGCAGATATTACTCATCAGCTAATTCCAGATCATCTCAGGCCAATTTCCTTTCTCTGACCTTTAGTGTAGATGCTTTTCCAGCTACTGGTCTCGTGACACCATTCTGGAAAATTAACCCTAAGCCTCCTGCTCAGAGAGGGGAGCGGAGTTCTGGAAGGCTTTTGGTCTTTGTGGTAAAAAGCGTATACAGTTAGTACCACCCTTCCTCTTTTCTTAGCCTATTCTTCTTTGCTTAACATCAAGACGATGCCTGGAGGTGCAGCAGCCATTTTGTGACCATGAAGGAAGGGCATGAGATAATAGAAAATATACATATATATATTTGGTCTCTGTCCCCAGTTCCTGGCACAGAACTCCTAAATCCCTTGGGATTTCCTGGGTGATAACAGTGTCTTTTGTTCTAATGAGGTGACTCTGGGTGGGCACCAGAAAGACCCAGCCACGATTAGAAGCTTGAAGTTTTCAACCCCAGTCCCACTTTCAACCCCATTCTCCAGAGAGGGGAGGTGGGCTGGAAATGGAGTTATAATTGGTTATACCTATGTAATGAAACCTCCATAAAAATCCCCAAAATATGGAG
This sequence comes from Hippopotamus amphibius kiboko, assembly GCF_030028045.1. Lineage (NCBI taxonomy): Eukaryota > Metazoa > Chordata > Mammalia > Artiodactyla > Hippopotamidae > Hippopotamus > Hippopotamus amphibius. The sequence continues at coordinate 57,726,070 of NC_080188.1, forward strand.
TTCAGAGACCGTCCAGGTGTGTGAACATGTGATGGGAGAATAGCTCACCCAGAGGGGGCATGAAAGTTCTGTGCCCCTTCCCACAGAAGTTGCCTTACACATCCCTTCCATCTGGATGTTCATCTGTATCCTTTATCCTATCATTTTACAATAAACTGGTAAACAGTAATAAACTGTTTTCCTCATTTCTGTGTGCCACTCTAGCAAATTAATGGAACCCAAGGAGGGGGTCTTGGGAACCTCCAATCAATAGGCAATAGGTTGGAAGCACAAGTGACAACCTGGACTTGCCATAGGCATCTGAGGTGGGGGAGAGAGGCAGTCTTGTAGGACTGAGCCCTTAATCTGTGGGATCTGACACTATCTCTGGGTAGATAGTGTCAGAACTGGGTTAAATTTGGGGACACACAGCTAGTGTCACAGATATACTTGGTGTGGAGAAAAAGACCCCACACATCTGATGTCAGAAGTGTGAATGTGATAGCAGTGTGAGAGTAAACAAGATAGACAGGAGGAGTGTAGGTTTTACGACACAAAAGGACAAAAGAATCACAGAGATGCCTCTCAACCAGTCCCATCAGCATCTTTCCTGCAACAATTTCTGATTTGTTAAGCAACTGTTCTTTTGGGGTTATTTATAGCTGAGTTGAATTCCTAATGGATACACCTCTCCGTTTTTGACAATCTTCTCAAGGAGAAGGGCCAAGAGAAGAAGAAAGAGAGAGATAGGGAAGAGAATAAGAAAGGTGCATATTGTTTCTCTTGTCTCTTTGAGATGAAAGTTCCCAAATAGCAGAAATCATGACTGGCACCTTCTGTACAGCACCTCAATTACTGAGTTGAGTAATCCATGTAACACAAATGAATACAAGTCAGTGTCAATACAACATTATGGTGCTTTCAAAAAATCTAAACTCCCACATTGGGTAGATAGAAGGTACTTTTTTTTTCTAAATAAAAGCTGCAGTATAGGCTATGGAATAAATCAGATACACACAAATAAAAATGGCTAACACGTGCTGTGCTCTGTTAAGTCCTCTAATCTGCACAGCCACCCTGTTACACTAGTAGTAGTATTATTCCCATTGACAGATGAGGAAACTGAGGCACAGAACTGTTAATAAATGATCCAACTAGTATGCTAGGATTTGTATCCAGGCAGTCAGGCTCCAGCTTCTCTGCTCTTAAACACTCACTGTACTACCATATGTCACATAGACAGATAGACACATACGTAATACACATTATATATATATATACGAATGCATGTATATATAGACACAAACACATGGAGAATGTGTATATATTTATGCACACATATGAATATGTGAGTATGTGTATGTGTGTATCAAGAGAGAGAGTACATGAAAGAAATGCTTCTTAGAACCTGAAAACTAGGAATACTTTTTCCCCCTCATTTCTTCTCCATCTTCTAGGTATAACGGAAACCAGTATCAATGGAAAGACTTAACATATCACCTAATAAATTAGTCACAATCAGAATTCCCGCAGAACTATTCCTAGTACAGGTACTTTTGCTTTCTTCTAATAAAAGACAACTACGGTGCGTGCGCACACACACACACACACACACACACACACAGAGGCAATTAATGAAGTGAAGAAAACTATATTAGCATTTAAATTGCAGATAAATGAGTTGAAATCAACCTGCTAGTTATATCTAGCTTATATCAGAACTTTACATGTGAATGGTCTGATCACATGAAAAACACTTGTAAAGGGAAAAAATGAGCTAGTAGAAAAAAACTAATGTTTTCTTTGGGTGATTATAGGCTGGACCTTCCAAAGATCATCTATCCTAGTCTGCTACCTAGTGGGGAAATCGTACATTTCAATTCTCTGGTCAGATTTTGTTTCCTCCCTCCAAGCCTCAGTGTTCATGCATATTTATTCAAAACACTGACAATGTTTGATTTTCTTCATCCATTTAAGGGAAACTCTAAATGTTTCAACATCCATGACACATCTCTAAGGGATGACGCAGACACAGAAGGGTGCGTGCAAAATAGAAGGACCAGAGATCCGAGAGCACAGCCTGCAGTCAGGTAGCGGGTCTTGTGCCCCATCCAAATCCAGGTATCAGCCATCAAGCTGCGCTAGCTTCACTTTTATTTTTTTATTTTTATAGATTTCCAAAATAGAGCAGGAAATTTCAGCCTCACTAAGCTGCCTTGCATGCAATTACTGAAACAGGCACAGTCTGCCACCTTGTGCCCAAAAAGAAAAGATCACACCAGGTTCTGGAATTTATTTCCACGTTTGCTACACTCTCCACCCTCACAGTTTTAGATTTCTCAGCTTGTAAAAAATACCTTGATTTTATAGCCCTAATTAAACTGTCCTTCACAACCCCAGCCAGTCAAGATAGCTGATTCTGTTTGACATAACATTTAGCTCAGTTGGAGAACATTTACTGAATGACCAGGCAAGTGAACTGTTTTACTAAGTGAATAATACTTTATAAAGTCATGGGCAGAGTTTAGAATAGTAGATATGCTCCCTGTTTAGAAATATGGCTACTGCTATACAGTAGACTCTTGAACAACATGGGTTGGAACTGCACAGATCCACTTATACATGGACGTTTTTCAATAAACACAGCACTACACGAACCCAGGTTAGTTGAATCCAAGAATGAGGAACCACCGATACCAAGTGCCAACAGTAAAATTATACAGGAATTTTCAACTACACGAGGTCAGTCCCTCTAACCCCCACGTTGTTCAAGGGTCAACTGTATTTGATTTTTAAGTAGATTGTTACCATTGTTACATTAATAGATTAGTGACAGAATTTAAACAATTTTAATTTAGTGATTTTTATTTAAAACAATAAGATAGAGAAGCCTCTAGAGACAAAGAATAAGAAATTTAAAGAAAACTGCTAATGCAAGTAATAACCATATAAAGAGACATTTAAAATGTGAGATTAAAAAACAATTTTATGTAAGTTATTTGTAGTGAGGTGGATGGATCTAGAGTCTGTCATACAGAGTGAAGTAAGCCAGAAAGAGAGAAACAAATACCGTATGCTAACTCATATATATGGAATCTAAAAAAAAAAAGTACTGATGAACACAGTGGCAGGGCAGGAATAAAGATGCAGATGTAGAGGACTTAAGGACATGAGAGCAGGAGAGAAGGGGAAGCTGGGATGAAGTGAGAGAGTAGCATTGACATATGTACACTACCAAATGTAAAACAGATAGCTAGTGGGAAGCTGCTGCATAGCACAGGGAGATCAACTCGATGGTTGGTGATGACCTAGAGGTCTGGGATAGGGAGGGTGGAAGGGAGGCTCAAGAGGGAGTGGGATATGGGGATATATGTATAAATACAACTGGTTCACTTTGTTGTACAGCAGAAACTGGCACAACAGTGTAAAGCTATTATACTCCAATAAAGATTTGAAAAAAAAAACAATTTTATGATTATAAAGTAGAACAGCTCTATGAAGCAATCTTTTCCAGAAACATACAAATCCTGAAAAATCTTAAAACCTGAGTATATCATTAACCATAAAAAGAAATTGGAAAATGCTTTTTAAGAATTACCTCTCAAAAAATCCTCAGGGCCAAATGATTTTACTAGTGGGTCCTTTCAAACTTTCAACAAATAGGTAATTGTCATGATACATGTACTGTTTTGGAAATAGTGGGAAAGATGGAAAGCTGCCCTCTTCATTTTATGAAGCTATTATGGCCCTGATATCAAACCCTTAAAAATAGAGACCAAAAGAAGAAAACCATAAGACAAACATCACTTATGAACACAGATTGGAAACACCCAAACAAATTTAATTGTAAGACTACTCTCAAAGAGTCATTCAGTGTGACCAAAAAGAGTTTATCCCAGAATATTAGTAAATCCAGTCCTGTAATACATCAGTCTTATAATGCATCACATCAATACTTCCTCTTCTATTAAAAAAAATGAGTTTCATTCATTCAACAAATATTTGAGTTGAGTTGAGTCCACTCAGTTGATTGTCTACTATGTGCCAGATACTGTTACAGGTGCTGGAGATGCCCTCCTCAAGCTTATATTTAATGAGAGAGAGAGAGACAGATGGTAAACAAAAAGGAAAAATAGAATATGTTAGATGGTGATGAATGCTGTGGAAAAAATTAATCAGGGAAGGGTGACTGGAATAGCCATTTTAAATAGGATGATCAGAGAAGGCTCCATGGAGGCGACATGTGGGCAGAGTCCTTATGAAGGAAAGGGAGCTAGCTACGTAGATGTGAGGGAGAGAAGCATTCCAGGCAGAATTGACAGCAAGCGTAAAGACCCTGAGGCAGCGTCCTGCCTGGTGTACTGAGGATGGCAGGAAAACCAATGGGGTTTGAGTGCATATGCAAGGGGGGCATGGTAGGAGATCAAGCCCAAACACTGGAGGAATGGAAGACTGAGCCTATAGACTAAGGAGTGAGATGGAAATCCAACTGAAGGTTGTGAGCAAAAAGTGCATGGCCTGACTTATCTTAAAAGGATGACTCTGGCAGAGAACAGAAAGTAGTCTGGTAAAGAATGGAACCAGAGTAAGGTCTGGAGGCTGTTGTAACAATCTAGATGAGGGGCGTGGCAAGAAGTGGTCGAATTCTGTGTGTGTAATGCTGCACGAGCTGACAAGATTTACTGATGATTTGGATGTGAGGGTTTAAAAGAAAGAAATGGGGAAATAGTGACTTTAAATTTTTGGACCGAGAAACTGGAAGAAGGCAGACTGTCATTCTTGGATACTCAACATCCTTTTCTGACTTTCAGGTTATTAGTAAACAAGGAATATCAGGAAATGATATACTCCTAACCATGATAAAGAATGGATATCTCTAAAACAGCTAATATTATTAATTTATTATGAATAATGGTGAAATACCAGTGGCATTCAGATTTAATCTAAAAAAACAAACAAGAGTTTATAATGGAAAAAAGTTGAGAAAACAATAAATATCCTTCAATAGTAGGTTGAACAAATTGTGGTAGAGATATATAATGAAATTTTTAATGAGTTTAAAATATTTAGTAATGTGGTGAAACATAGTAGGTTAACAGAACAGGGTACCAAACAGAATATAAAATGAGATACCAGTTTCCTTTAAATGTATATAAATATATACGAGGAACTAAGGACTGGAAGGGAAAATGTGATGCATCTCTAAGTGAATTTTTTCCTTTACATTTTCTATATTCTTTGTAAACTTACCTACTGAATTCTTTTCTTTTTTAATCAGAAAGATTATCAATATTATTTTGAAAAAAGAAATACATGCAAACTGATTCAAGACTTCACCTCACTTGCTTTGGGTAGGTGATAAACAAGCAAGAGTAAACTGAAATAACGAAGCCTCCTCACTTACTCAAAAGTGCGTGATCCCTGGGACTTCCCTGGCCATCCAGTGGTTAAGACTTCGCATTCCCACGCAGGAGCTGCAGGTTCGATCCCTCGTCATGTTACCGTGTAGAGCTAAATCGGACTCCATGTTAGATCTGTTTCTTAGACTTTAACCTTTGCTTTTTGTTGCTTTTGTTATTGTAATCATACCTGATGGCCTGCCTGTAGGAACCCTGCCCCTCTGCCTGAATGTTGCACTAAAGTGCCTGTGTTCAGCCCACCTGTGGACAATCCGCCCTGCCCACCTGTGTGAATGGCTGAAATTAACACGTTCCCCCACCAAGGCTGGTTATTCCCAGAGATCCTTTGTAAGACTGATGGCCCTTTCACTTTACTTCCCCACAGCCCCTCCCTCTCTGATTCTATAAAACAAACTAGCATCCGGACCCCAATAAGATGGTTTTTTTTTTTTTTTTTTTTTTATATTTTATTTTATTTTTTTGGGGGGTACACCAGGTTCAATCAATTGTTTTTTTTACACATATCCCCATATTCCCTCCCTTCCTTGACGCCCCCCCAAGATGGTTTTTTGAGGAGACATTAGGCTGCCATCTTCTCAGTTTGCTGGCTTTCTGAATAAAGTCATATTCCCATGCCTCAACACCTCGTCTCCGATGCACTGGCTTGTCGTGCGGCGAGCGGAACAAGCTCAGACTTGGTAACAGTCAGGGAGCTAAGATCCCACGTGCCTCGCCGTCGAAAAACCAAAATATAAAACAGAAGCAATATTATAACAAATTCAATAAAGACTTTAAAAAATGGTCGACATTCAAAAACAAAAAATACTACATAATCCCTGTAACACCATGTGTTGGAGAGTCAGAGTAAAGGCTTGTTTCCATCGGCCGCAGGGAGGCTTGGGGGTCTGAGGAGGCTTTCACATCTTATTCTCTATCTTCATTGATCCCTCCAGTCTCTCAGCCCTTGTTATAAAACACATGAGCCCAACTGAGGGACCTTCCCCGTAAGGGGCTGGTTCCTTTCACCAATCTAACACTGGACAGGTCACAAAGGCGACTTTGTAGGAGAACACTGCAGACTCATGGATTACTGCTCACAAATTCTACTGACTGAAAATTCAAATAACAAGCGACAATCTCCCAGAACCCAAGCCTTTGGGAAACATAAAGCAGCAAACACATCTCATATCTGCCCTTTGTGATCCTTTGCTCCTTTGCACTTCCAGCTTTTGCTCCTTAAGTTCCTTCTTGGTTTCCTTGTCAAACTTTCTGTTCTGCCTTTTACAGAGACATAGGCTGTGGTATATCCTGCTGGAACGACTGATTTGTACGTGACCTGAAGTCTCACTGCAGCTTGACAGCCACCAGATTTCTTTCCACATCAGGGTGTACTGGGGAAGCCTCACCCATGCACTGGGGAAAATGTTCTGTTTTGCAAGAGCCTGTCTGAAGGTCCGTGTTTGAAGACTGTCTTATAAATTCACTTTAAATCATATTTTCATCATTTGTTGATAGAGATAAGCCACAAGACACAGTATCTCTCCATCACAGACTGAAAGCATCCCCACAGGGCCAGGCTAACACAGACGAAGATCTGGACTGTCCACAGACCTCCAGGAGAGCTAAGAGACTGACTTGAGGGTCACTGGGAAGATACCCACGCTAGTGATTTCAAACTTTGGTTTGCAGTAAAATCATTTGAGGAACCTATTGAAAATGAAAATCCCTGGGCCCCGTTCATCACTTTGTATTACAACTATTGCGCCCTCTACTCACTAATGCAGTGTTTCTGAGATCAGTTCCAGACCACCTGCATTAGAATCACATCTTCCCTAAAAATGCAGCTTGCTTTCTGCACTTTGTACCTCTGGGGTGTCAGCATATAGAGAAATACGTCATTCTTTTTAAGTGGTTGTATAGAATTTCAATGTTTGGATTTACTGTCATTTTTTAGAAAAACTTTATTGTTGAACATTGAAGCGTTTTTCTTGTGTTAATCATTATTAAAACCAGCATTATAATAAACACCTTTGATTGTGTATATTTGGATTTAGTAATAGGGTAAACTCTAGCCATGCTAAGCCTATTTTAAGTTTCAGAGGTACAAAGATGCAAGTTGCATGTTCCTGAAACCATGTTGTTAGAGCAAGTAGGCAAATACTGTACTTTAAATAAATTTGGCTCTGTGACACTTCATCCCACACACAATATGTCCCCAGGGCAGTTAATTCCAAACACTGATAGTAGACTAGCTCCAGTAGAGTCATCTGAAGATCTTTAAAGTAGAGCAGAACCTCTACAGCCCCACCTCAAGGATTCTAATTTCGGCTTCAGGTGGGTGCTGGGAAACAAAAGTTTAGGAAAACTTCCAGGTAATACTAATACACAGCCAGGTTCAAAAATCACTGCCACAGGAACCCATGCACAAGAGCTAAAATTGAAAAGCAGAAAACAGTCACTAGATGGCAACCTCGATCACTTTTTGATTTTTAACACAAAATTAGGTAGAGCACTTGAGGAGTCTTTTTTCTTCTCATTCATGATTATTCAGAGACAATATCTCCCTATAGGAAGTTTTTTCTTTTTTTAGTACACAAGCAGGTGCCGCTCTTTTATAATTCCCAGATCCCATTACTTTTGAACTCCATAAGCAGAAACAAGGGCTCTTTTGTTTGAATAATGGTCCCCCTGGAAACTAAATTTCAGCTTTTTTTTTTTGCACACAATTCTCCTGTAAAACCCTGAACTTCCTGTTTCCTAAGATAATAGCTGAAATTTATCTTCACTGGAAATACCTCATTTCTTTCTTACTGATGTCTGGATCTCATTAAAGCTGAAGACCAGCTGTGCTCAGTTTTGTGTGGCTAACCCCCCTGACACGAACACGCTGCCATTCTTTTTCTAATTTGGCCTGAAGAGGTGCATAGATTCTTGGAAGGAACCTTAGAGGTCATCTAATCCAATGCTCACCTAAAGTGGATCACTTTTCTTCTTCCCTAACAGCTGGTCATTTTGCCACTGCTTAAATACTTACATTAACAGGGAGCATACTACTTTGCACTTCTGGTTCTAGACAGAATAATTCATTTTTTTTCTACCTGACATCTTTCAACTCAAACCGTTTTAACAACCTTTCGTGTGACCTGTCACCATACTTGTCACCTCCAATTAGTTGGGCACGATGTCCACAGATCATCTACACATCTCAGCACACAGGGTGAGAGTTACCTCCCATATTCTGGCCACCAACTCCCGTTAATATAGTCTAAGATTGTGTTAGGTTCCTTGGCACCTATAAAATGCCTGTGCCGGTGCTTGGCCCCACTTACAGGCTAAATTAACATCAGTTTCCTTTGCTTCTTATTTAATTTCTAATTATATAAGTGCTACCCGCCTTCTGTTTTTGTTTGTTTGTTGCTAGCTCCATAAGAACAAATATTAGACCATCTTCGCCCTTTATACCACATGATATAATTTATTTTCAGAAACAAAATTCCTAATGTAATATTTTATAGTATTGTTTGATCAAGGTTTTCTGGACCTTGGTTTTATGATCCTAGACATTAACTATCACTCCCAGTTTTTTGAGATGCAAATGTATCATTACCTTTAGGCATGCATCTCAGCTATCTGTAAGGATTTTGAACAGGGTGGAGGCTTGGACCGTGCCCATCTGCCTGATGATGTTGGCTCCCCTGTGCTCTTTTGCATTTCCTAGTCTAGAAGACCAGTAATACTACTAAAATCAGAATAGTACAAGCAAAACTACATAAAAATGCGATAATGTTGATTTTTAAAAAAGTAATATTCCCTCTTACCACTCTTTTCATACATAATATTGGAAGTCCTTACTAATGCAGTAAGGCAACAAAGTGGGGGAAAGGTATACATATGGGGAAGGAAGACATAACACTGTTTTTGTTCACAGGTGACATGATTATATAGAAACCCCAAAAGAATCAACAACAACAACAAAAACCCTGGAACTAATAAGTGATGATAGCAAGGTTGCAAAATTGAAGTTAATATACAAAAATTAATCGCTCTCTTGTATACCAACAATGAACAAGTGGAATCTGAAATTTAATACCATTTGGTACACTCTAAAATTAAACATTTAGTATAAATCTAACAAAATATGTACAAGATCTGTATGAGAAAAACTACAAAACTCTGATGAAAGAAATCAAAGAAGAAGTAAATAAAAGGAGAACTATCCCATGTTCATGGAAAGGAAGACTCAATATTGTCAAGATGCCAGTTTTTCCCAACTTGATCTACACATTCAATGCAATCTCAATCAAAATCATACCATTATTTTATGAATATTGACAAACTGGTCCCAAAGTTTATATGGAGAGGCAAAAGACCCAGAATAGTGAACACAGTATTGAAGAAGGACAAAATTGGAGGACTGACCCCCACCTGACTTCAAGACTTACTAAAAGCTACAGTAGTCAAGACAGTATGGTATTGGCAAAAAAACTAGACAAATAGATCAGTGGGACAGACTAGATCTCCCAGAAATAGATCCACATAAATACAGTCAACTGATTTTTCACAAAGGAACAAAAACAAAACAATGCGGCAAAGAGTCTCTTCAACAAATGGTGCTGGAAAATGGAATATGCACATGCCAAAAAATTGAATCCAGACACAGACCTTACACCCTTTACAAAAATTAACTCGAAATGGATCATAGACCTAAATATAAAATGCAAAACTATAAAACTCCTAGAAGATCACATAGGAGAAAACCTAGATGACCCTGGGTATGGCAATGACTTTTTAGGTACAACATCAAAGACACAATCCATTAAAGAAATAATTGATAAGCTGGACTTCATTAAAATTAGAACTTCTAGTATGTGAAAGACAATGTCAAGAGAATTAGAAGACAAGCCACAGACTGGGAGAAAATATTTGTAAGAGACACATTTGATAAAGGACTGTTATCCAAAATATAAAAAAGAAAACTCTTAAAATTCAACATAAGAAAACAAACGACCTAATTAAAAAATGGATCAAAGACCTTCACAGATGCCCCACCAAAGAAGATATACAAACAGCAAATAAGCATATAAAGAAGCTCCACACCATGGGTCATCAGGAGATGCAAATTAAAACAACGAGATACCAGTACACATCTATTAGAATGGCCCAAATCCAGAACACTGACAACACCAACCCAGGCAGGATGTGGAGCAGCAGGAACTTTTATATATTGCTGATGGGAATGCATTGTGGTACAGCCACTTTGGAAGACAGTTTTGCAGGATCTTACAAAACTAAACATATTCTTATTATATGATCTGGTAATCACTCTCCTTGAAATTTACCCAAAGGAGTTGAAAACACATCCACACAAAAACCTGTACATGGATGTTTATAGCAGTTTTATTCATAATTGCCAAATGGGGAAGCAACCAAGATGTCCTTCAGTAGGTGAATGGATAAATAACAGGTGATACAACCAGACAGTGGAATATGATTCGGCACTAAAAAGAAACGAGCTATCAAGGCATGAGAAAGATACGAAGGAAACTGAAGTTCATATTACTAAGTGAAAGAAGCCAATCTGTGAAGGCTATGTAGTGTATGATCCCAACTATATGACATTCCAGAAAAGGCAAAACTATGGAAACAATAACGTCAGTTGGGGTGGGGGGGGTATGAATAGGCAGAGCAAAGAGAGTGGTTTAAATATTTTGTATGATGTTATAATTATGGATACAAGTCATTACACCTTTGTCCAAATGTACACTACCGAGGGTGAAACCTAAGGTAAAATATGGACTTTGCATGATGTGTCAATGTAAGTTGATCCCGGGTAACAAATGTACTGTCTGGTGAGTGATGTCGATAATGGGGAAAATTATGCATTGGGATGGGGGGAGTACATGGGAAATTTCAGTACTTTCCTCTCAATTTTGCTGTGAACCGTAAAACTGCTCTTTTAAAATTATTTTTAAAATAACAGTAATAGATGACTTTTACTCCAGTGAAGATGGACTAGAGGTATTTTTCCCTATTCCTCCTGCTGAGGACAACTAATATATATGCACATATGTGACATATATAATGGGCATATATGTAAAACAAACCAGTGAAAACACTGAAGGGTGGAGAGAATTAGGCAGACTGGCCAGGGACCATGGGACCCAAGGAATGACAAGGTGCTAAATTTCCTGGGTTTTCTTTTTTGCCTCTTGTGTCTCAGACTTGCAGCTGAAGACAGTGGCAACACAGAAATGCCAACCAGAGTAGACCAAAAAAAAAAAAAAAAAAAAAAGCCCAAACAAAAGCCTACAACTCTGGTCAAAGAAACAGAAATGGGGTTGTCTAGCAAGACTGAAAATTTTAGACAATAATGGCTCTACTGCCCCCCTCCCCCACCCATGCAAGCCAAGGGTGGTCCAGACTTCCAGCCTCAAGAGGCTGTACCAAGGTGCCCCCCACCCCATGCCCACCCCGAGATGCTGCCAGAGAAGGCCAGAGAGGGAGCTGAGACTGTCCTCTCAGCCAGCCTGTGGGGAGCGGGCCCTGTGGTGTCAGTGGAGACCACGTAGGGAGCCTGGGTCCACCGCCACCCAGCACCTCCCTGCTGAGGTGGTATCAGGGGAGGCTGACTAAAGAGTTAAGACATTCACTACCACCCAGTAGTGATAATGCCACCCACCCGTGGTGCCACTAGAGACCACATGGGGAGCCAGAAATCTCACCCCGCCTGGCGTAATGAGGAACCACAGACAGACACACACTCGATGTCAACAGAGCCCATGTGAGAACCCTGAGCTTGCACCTCTACCTGACCCTGATGAGGCAGGGAATCCCCCTCCCCTGCTGGTGTGGAGTCACAGGAAGTCAGCTAACACAGAAACTAAATGAGATCCAGAGTTTCAGAATATATTATAAAAGTCCCTAGGACTCCACTGAAAATCACTCTTCATACAAAGAAACAGGAAGATCTTGAACTGAATGAAAAAAGCCACGCCCAGAAAAAACAGATGCCAAAACTGCGATGACAGAGATGTTAGAATTACCTAACAGATAATTTTAAAGCAGCCATCATCAAATGCTTCAATGACCAGTTTATGTGCACACGTCAAACAAATGAAAAACAGAAAGTCTCAGAAAAGAAATAGAAGATATAAAGAAACACATAGAAATTTTAGAACTAAAAAAATATAGTAACTAAAATAAAAACACTCAGTGGATGAGCTCAATAGAAGAATAGAGGGGAGAGAGGAAAGAATCAATGAACACAGAAAGAAAATAGGAAAAAGGTGAAAAGAGTCTCAGAGACCAGTGAGACTATAATAAAAGATCTAACAATTGTGTCGTAAAAATCCAAGGAGAGGAAAAAGAGGACAAGGCTGAAAAAGCACTTGAAGAAAGAGCAGCTAAAAACTTTCCAAATATTGTCAAAAGACAATACCTAGAGGTTCAGAAAGCTAAGTAAAGCCCAGACAGAGTAAATGCATAGAAACACACAGAAAGCCAGAGAGTTCATATAAGGACCTCTTTTCTGAATGAACAGAGAGAGAGAGAATCTGATGCACCTGGTAGCCTAATGCTTCTAGACAAAGGTCATCTAACCTCCCAATGAATGGAGAATTCTGCTTCCTAACCAACTGGAAGGTTAGCTGAATCTGCCATCAGAATGTTATTGCCTAAGTAAGCATGAATTCTTCCTGAAAAATGCTTGTTGGAGAGCCAAGAAAGGACAGAGTGGGATCTTCTTGTGCTTTGGTTGTTTTTCTCTGTTTGCTAATAAATTCTTAACTATAAGGCAGAATTCTGTCCACAACCTTGCTGCTATGGTAGTGTATTACAGTGAAAATAATGTGACGTTTCATACGTTGAACCTAATCCCCAGTGTGATGATATGAGGAGGTGAGGCCTTCAGGAGGCGATTGAGCATGAGGGCAGAGTCCTCAAGAATGGAATTTAGTGCCCTTATGAGACTGCAGCCATTGCCCCTTTGGCCATGTGAAGTTATAGGAAGATGGCTGTCTATGAACAAGAAGTCGGCTCTCACCAGGCACTGAATCTACAGGTGCCTTGATCTTGGACTTCCCAGCCTCCAGAACTGTGAGAAATAAATGTTTGTTGTTCAAGCCACCCAGTCTATGATACTTTTGTTATAGCAGTTCAAACAGACTAAGACAATGATTCTCATAAATGTACTCCTACCAAGTAGTCTCAACAGGGACTTCCCTAGTGGTGCAGTAGTTAAGACTCTGAGCTCCCAGTGCAGGGGGCCTGGGTTCCATCCCTGATCAGGCAACTAGATCCCACATGCATGCCGCAACTAAGGAGCCCTCAAGGCGCAACTCAGGAGCCTGTCTGCCACAACTAAGACCTGGCACAACCAAATAAGTAAATAAATAAAATATTTTTTTAAAAAAGAATGTTTGCAATTAAACATTGTGATACAAGTTTAGTAGGTGAAGATGACCAATTATAGGAGAAACCTTTCGAAAGGTGTGCTACAATTAGTAGAATAAAAACTGTAAAGATCTACAGAGAAAGACCAGCTGCATAATTTGTGAAGCCCAGTATAAATGAAAATGCAAGTGCCCTTATTCAGAAAGCAGGGGAAAGTGCTATTAAAGGTACTAAATTATAAAGCTCCTTCTTTTCTCCTGTACACATCACCTGCTCAAGAGCAGGCTGCATTGTCCCATCAGATTTGACTTACCAAACACAAGTTCAAAGATAATTGTTAAGAATTTCAAGATGGCAACAGCAGCACATTAAACCAAGTGCACGTCTCTTCTGAGTATGGGATCTGTGTGGCAGCGCAGACCACCTACCTGCCACGGAGCCAGCCCTGCAAGAGATCACTGCAATTCAGGTACTACCAGCTTCCACTAATGCATATAAAAGTCACAGACTTTGTCTTTATCTCTTCTTTTTGCTATAAAAACTTCTTATATTTTCAATATTTGTTTCCTCGTGGATAAAAGAATAAGATTTAGATGAGACGGGGCGTGTTCAGAGTGGTATGGCCGTAGACAAAGGGTAAGAGGAAGATTAAGGATGCCAAGAAGAGGTGTATTAGTTGAGCAATAAAAGTAAGACCTCTTCAGAGGGGTGAGAGGCAGGAAGTTTCCTGCAGATAGTGCCTTCCTGGCTGGCTTACTGAGCCCGGCCAGTACATCCAAGACATGGCAGCTTATTTTACTTCAAGTTCAAACCAAACATTTCCCATAGGTGGGAAGCATCCTAAGGCCCACTTTATACAAAACTTCATTGAAACACAATAGGACAGAACTAGCATCACCCCAACCCACTCTCTATCCTGCCTCATTTCCTGTGCTTCCTGTGGCTGCCATGTCTAATTCAGTGGACAGTTACAAAAATACTGCCTATTAAACCACCTGAGGTTAATTTATTTTCTCATCATGTTTTAGGTTTTTGCTAAAATACACATGGGTGATTTAAAGGCACATACTAGCTCTGAAACTGTTTCTTTAATTCCCTGAAGCAGTTTCAGGTGAGTGCCGTCTTATCTTTTCAATGATGATTTTCTCCCTGGCATAAAGCCACTTAGTTCTTTGTAACTTCTATATTCTTTATTAGAGCACTTAGCACGGGACTAGTTACGTATTGAATAGAGCTTAACTGTGTAACATAACTGAGAAGAATGTGCAAAAGTTATGTATAAATGTCCCCATTTCCCCCCAAAAATGAAGCCAGTTTTAAATGTAAATCTTAACCTTGATGTACTTTCCTAACTACTCTAGTGTAGGATAATTTATAGTGTTACTCAAGTCTGGTAGCAGAGTGAGGTGAGAGTATTAAGTGAGGTTACTATATATCTAATCCATTCATTTCTGGGCCCATTTGTGGTACCTCACAGATTTCCTTAAGTCATTTTGAGATACTTTCTGAAATTCTTGAAAAGGTCTCAAAACAAAACAAACTTTAATTGATAGTAACTCCCTAATAGTATCAGGAGAAACTGAGGAAAACATAAAATCCACTTTTAAAATATCAGGTATTTTTTCCACTGCCACAGAATTCTCTTGTCACTACTCCAACCATATTGACACCACCTGAACTGAGGTTAGGCCAGCTATATTGCCTTACAACACAGGTTTAAGCACTAAAGAACAATATTTATTGTAAGGGAAATAGCAACTACTAAAATAAAATTTATATAATACAATGAAACTTTAGAATGACCCTGAGAAGGAAACTCTTAGAGAAATGAGTTGAACTTTCCGTGAAGAGTCTCGGACAGAGGAGAAGAAGGCAAATTAGTGAAGGAAGAAGCTATAACCGTAAGGACTCAAATTTCCCCAAAGAGAGCATGAGGTAAAAGATTTCCAGTCACAATGAAAATAGAACTGCTGACAAGGTCATGAGCACATCAGACAATGCACAACTGGGAGAAAGAAATTTACGAAAACCATGTTTTTCTTAAGGTTATTTTAGTCTTTTTTTTTTTTTTTTTTAATTTATTTATTGGCTATGTTGAGTCTTCATTGCTGCACGCGGGCTTTCTCTAGTTGCTGCAAGTGGGGGCTACTCTTTGTGGTGGTGTGCGGGCTCCTCCTTGCTGTGGCTTCTCTTGTTTCAGGGCACAGTCTCTAGGCATGCGGGCTTCAGTAGTTGTGGCACATGGGCTCAATAGTTGTGGCTCACGGGCTCTAAAGCACAGGCTCAATAGTTGTGGTGCACGGGCTTTGTTTCTCCGCAGCATGTGGGATCTTCCTGGAGCAGGGATCAAACCTGTGTCCCCTGCATTGGCAGGCGAATTCTTAACCACTACACCACCTAGGAAGCCCCGTTATTTATTTTTAACTACACAATTTGGAATATTTCCAAACTATGTCTGGGAAGTCCCTGCCTGCCGTTGGCCAATATATTGCTCTTTTTTTCTCTCTTATATCTCTCATTCCTACACCAGTACTCATGTGCCAACCTAAAGGTAGTGAGCAGCTCACGGACGTGAGGTATCTAGAATAGCCTTGAAAAGCTCGTAGAAGCAGAGTAGACTGGTGGTTGCCAGGGGCCACAGGGAGAGGAAAATGAGGAGTTGATTTTTTTTTTCTTTTTTTTTTTTAATTATTTTTTTGGGGGTACACCAAGTTCAATCATCTGTTTTTATACACATATCCCTGTATTCCCTCCCTTCCTTGACTGCCCCCCCGAATTCCCCCCACACTCCACGCCCCAGTCCTCTAAGGGAGTTGATTTTTGATAGGTATAAAATTTCAGCCATGCAAGATAAGAGATGGGTATATAACATCATGTCTATATGTATCAACACTGTTGTACACTGAACAATTTGTTTAAAGGCTAGATCTCATGTTAAATAATGTTACATTTTTTAAAGGTAGCAAGAGAGCACTCAATTGCATTTTGCTCCTTTAATTTATGTAATTGATTCAGGTGGTTCAAGGATTTATCATTGGTAAGGCCTTCCTTATTAAATGAACTAGAACAACTATGTTCCTAATTTAAGGCAAAAGCCCTATGCCTTTCTGACTTTGGGATCTGGCATGATTTCTGAGAAGTCTAATTTGGTATTGGTATTGTAATCCTTTTAACAAACATCCTCACATATTAGTACAGTCAAGTAAACCTTCCCTGATAACAAAAAGACTTTGTTCACAAGACAACTAATGATTTTGAATACATCCCTGACAGTGGGAACTGAACCATATTACTATTTATTTGAAGGAGGATCTTATCATTTTAAGCTAGTAAATGGAACAAGGTGGACTTAAACTCAGTTCCCAAGAATGACGCTGATTTTGCAGCAAGGTATCTGAAGGATCATCTCTCTACACCGTTAGAAGACACAGCTCCTTCCTAAGAACAAGAAAAAAACTGAGGATGCCTGTTTCCTCTGTAGATACTCTGACACTGGATAATCAGACTTCTCAGGACTGGTGGCATTCACACAGATAGGTGTTCAAAGTTGCACAACATACACTTGAGTGTCTGTGAGGCAGCTCTAAAGAAATGAAACATACCCTGCAGACCATTCAGCCTAAAGGACTCGAGATAACTACATAAACTCTGTAACCCAAATAAAGTCCATGGTTCATGAGTCCCAGTCTCTTCAGGTCCTGCTTTCAAAGAAACATAATCAACTGCTCTGGCTTCTAAATAATATGGGCTTAGGGAGTTGTATTATAGGAGGGTGCCAGAGAACCTATGATAGTGGCATTTTCTAGCATTTTACATAATTGAAAAAGCACAGATTATTCATCCCAAAGAATTGACTTCTTAATGCCACCACTGAAGTTCAAAAGTCAAAACTAAATAAGTGTAATTTTAATCCTTACTTCTTCTTTAGACCAGTGTCAAAGGGATTTTATTCACAATCTATGTTAATATTTTTAATCCCCTTTCCCCATTTCTTCTCTCTCCACAGACCCCCCAGGTCTTACTTGCTTCGCTCCCCTGAATGTCTTCCCTGAACCCCACTGACTTATTTGCTCCTTTCTTTCTGTGTCTTCTAATTTTTTCTGTACATACTAAATCTGACCTTTTAATTCATAACTTCTTCCCAGGTTTTTGCATCCCCAGATACCCTGGTCTACATCAGTGTTTTGCAACCTTCTCTTTATTATTGCCTCCGCCAAGAAGAATTTTTAGACATTTGTTTTCCTAACTGCCTCCCATGAAATTTTAAAAAGCATGCTCTAAATAGACCCGAAATCACAGAAGAGTAAGTCACTCAGGTGACATAGTCTGCCTCTTCATGATACTTGAGAGTCCCCTCTTACCCACTATCTGTCTCCTCACTAACATTACCTGTTCCTCTGGACGGCAAGCTGGGGGTGGAGGGGGGGCAGGTGGGGAGCACTTTTAATATCTTTATACTCACCATAGCCTTTAGGATGGTACAGTGAGTTTTGCGGGCAAAACTGAAACCACAAAAATAAAAAATAAATAAATAAAATAAAACTAAAAAGCAAGAGAAAACTAAGCCAAACTGAATTCCCAGTTTCATATATTTCTCATTTTAAGAAGTGGTCCTGGGATAATTCCCTGGCTGTCCAGTGGTTAGCACTCAGCATTTCCACTGCAGAGGACACAGGTTCCATCCCTGGTCAGGGAACTAAGATCCCACATGCCGCATGGCTCAGCCAAAAAAAAGTAGTCCTGCTTACTTATGGTCCTCAACTTCTTCATCCATCAACTAAAATAATAATAATAATAAATCTCTATTTCTAATAATAAATCTCTTAATCTCTGATAAGGTTTCCCTGAGAGATTGTACTTTTCAAACTTCTTTGCCTCCAACACAGAGTAAGCATTACGTTTCACATCATGACTCAGTCCACTTACACACACACACACAGGAGTCTCAAAAAACAATATTTATGTGGGATGTACCCTTCTCATTTTTATTTTATTTTATTTTTTAAAATTATAGTTGTCACCCACTAAATTGTTCTCATGACACAACAGTGAGCTGGAACGTGCAGTTTGAAGAACAAAGAATAAGGTTGAGAGCAGCTGTAGGGTCTAAATCAGAGTCAGAGATGGGGTTAAACTCGAGCACTTTGCCCTAAGAGCCCTGTGATGCTGAACAAGTGATTTAGCCCCTGTAGGCTTTGATGTCTTGCCTTTAAGGCAGAAATAATAATAGCACTTACCTAAAAAGATGGTTGTGGGAGAGTAAATACATAACACATCCAAAGCCCTTTGTTCAGCATATGGCACAGAGCAAGTGTGAGTCCTTGCTAGCACTTACCATTCGCACCTTGAATTCCTTCTAGAAACTTGGAAAAAGAAGTTATGTGAATGTAAAATATAATATTTATATTTCACTCACTGTGCACTTAATTATGTTCCATAATTTTATGCCCTTATTTCATTCAGTACTTTTTATGTGCCTATAAATCTTGTCCTCTTGGCTGTGTTCTAACTAGATGCTGGGGCTGCTCGTGAAGTTCTTCCTCTCCTACACGTAGCACCGACCCCAGAGATGAGGTTCAAATTCTATAAAGTTCTCATCCAGCTACTTTTTTGCAAACGATTTTTTATAAAACATTGAGGAAAAAGACAGCATAAAATACCGTAGATTTGGGAGTAGGGAAGGCGGGGAATTGTTTTCAGCTTTATATTAATTCTTCCAACAATGGCCAACATTTATCTTAAAACACTTAGTTTTCATTACTGTAATATGGAACTTTTCCTAAACAGTAACTTAAAATAAATATAAGAACCCAAAAATCATGGTGTTTTTGAGAAGTGCCACTTAGAGTGAAAATGTCTTATGAAAACATGTACTCTTTACTTGCTTTGCCCTCATAAATCAGGAAGTGGTATTCCAAACCGATGTAGGAAAACAGTGAAAAACAGTTTCTTAAGATCACAAAACTCTATATTGCTATACTCAGAAGTCTAAGAAGACTCCTCCCTAAAAGAAGGCTGTGACACTGTATTATACCAAAACTGCATGCTTTTATGAAAGTACTTTATATATACAATAATAGTACTAAAACTGATGGTAAAATAAAGCTAGTCCAAATTATGCCAGTAAGAGTAAAATCAATAATTATTCATCGAACACTTAAACTAAAAACTATGGGGAATCGAAAGAGTTAAGGTGCTCAAGAAGTTAGCATCTGCTTGGGCAACCAGGACAAATACATGTAAACTTCCTTAGCAAAATGAGTTAAATTATACATTGAGACAACGCAAGAGCTGGTGGAGAGGCGTGTAGGGCTAAGTGAACAAGGCATGGCCACTTGTCCAATAGAGGAAAAGATTGCTGAGGGTATAGATGATGAGGGAGAACTTTCTAGAATGAAACTGAAGACTTGACACCAACTGCCCTCCACAGCCACACTTATGGAAAAGGACTTGCAGCATGTGTCTAAGCCAGGAGAAGCTGCTGCCAGGAGAAGCTAGTTAAAGGGTTACTGAGCATGTTGAGTTCATTATGAGCTCAACCCTTGGTTGGACCTGGCACATAATAGGGCAGTGTAATGTTTCCAAAATTCTGGTGACTCTGTTGTTTACAAATTGGAAAAGAATTGTATACTTTATAGTTTGTGGATGCCACTCTGGCACCCATGGAAGATCCACACAATCCCCTCCCTTTTAAATATAGCAGTAGTGTGTTTAAGATTTGGGGTTAGACACATGTTAAAATACAACACAAGTCTTTCCTGAGGGATAGCTCAGAACACCCAGTTATAATTACGTAAACACTGAAAAATGTTACAAAGGAAGTGAGAGGTTTACATATTCAAATGAACACTAGCATTACCAATGGTATGCAATTATAATTTAAATCTATTCTAAGAAAAAGTTCAAGATTCATTCTGTTTCTGCCAGATTTTGCTCTCACTTTGTGCTAGAATTTTTAAAGAGTAGAAATGTCTTACAGAAGGATTTGTGTTTTATATTATCCAGGAAGATGATTTTCTATTAATAATTGTCCCCTGGTGACATCTGGAGGCTTGACAAGAATAATGAGGACAATGGGACTAGTGATTAAGCATTATTTTATTGATTTTTCAATTTATCCTCCTTTGATCAAGCTTTCAGGGACTTCCTAAAGTTGACAACCACAGAGGCCCACCAAAGAGGAAATGAGTTGGAAAAATAACAAACCCAATGCTAGGGAGGATAATTTGCAGTTAAATATAATAAGTATGTATCTAAAATTACTCTGAACCATACTTTAAAAAATATTAATAGCTAGACAAACTAATCAACTAACAATTTGTTGGCCTTGCAGTAAACATAGAGCCTTTCAATTTTCTTTTTTATTTTAGTTATTTACTTTGGAGATGCAGAGTAAAATCATAGATGCAGAAGGAACATTATCCCTTTGAATGTCTAAGCAAACAATTTCTGTGTCTGCCTAACATGAGTCCACACTGCAAGAATCGACCAGGTGCTCTGGGCAATGAGTCTCGTATTCACAAAGCAGATGCCCTAGAAAAATGTCAGAAAGCTATTTCTCTAATTGAACACAACAATTGTGCCCTTTAATTTAAAATCCAGGAAGGTGAGTTGACCATAAACTAAATATAAATCAAATGTGGGACATGTGCAACAATGAAAGATCAGAAAGAGAAATTAAGGAAACAATCTCATTCACCATTGCAACAAAAGGAATAAAATACCTAGAAATAAGCCTGCCTGACGAGGTAAAAGACCTGTACTCAGAAAACTATAAGACACTGATGAAAGAAATCAAAGATGACACAAAAGGATGGAGAGATATATCATGTTCTTGAATTGGAAGAATCAATATGGTGAAAATGACTATACTACTCAAAGCAATCTACAGAGTCAATGCAATCCCTATCAAATTACCAATGGCATTTTTCACAGAACTAGAACAAAAAAATCTTAAAATTTGTACGGAGACACAAAAGACCCCAAAGAGCCAAAGCAACCTTGAGGGGAAAAAAATGGAGCTGGAGGTATCAGACTCCCTGACTTCAGACTATACTACAAAGCTACAGTGATCAAGACAGTATGGTACTGACACAAAAACAGAAATATAGATCAATGGAACAGTATAGAAAGCCCAGAGATAAACCCACACACCTACAGTCAACTAATCTATGACAAAAGAGGCAAGGATATACAAGGGAAAAAGACAGTCTTTTCAATAAGTGGTGCTGGGAAAATTGGACAATTATATATAAAAGAAGGCCATTAGAACACTCCCTAACACCATACATAGAATTGATCTCGTAAATTAGTAAATTCCTCCATGCCTCTCTCTACAGGTTTAAACAAAGAATGCATCCTTCTCAGGAAATGCCAGAGTGGTGATGAAAAGTTACAGATAGAGGTGCTAAGGATCTGAAATTCTAAGCACAAAAAAATTTTTATATTCCATGTCTCACTAAGTCTTGTGAACACAATCTAAAATTTTCAATTCAAGTGAAGTTGCTAGAACTCACAGAAATGGAGAAAATTTATTACAGGACTATGGGAGAGTAGAAGTCTTATGGGAAATGGGCTGAAAATACTTATTATGCCAGTTCTTTGATTTGAAATGTTTTTAATCAAATAGAAATTACTGAATATGAGCATGATCATATTTACTGGCTGGTTTATTTCAAAAAAGCACATTATTCTGTCATTCTTTTGAAATCTAAAAATACCCTGCCCCTTGAATGAATAAAACATTTTATTTAGACATAATAGTGAGGGGACCTGTGGGCTTGACTTTGGTTTAAAAAGCAAAACAAAATATTGTGTTTTTGCCAGTTACAGAAAGTGGAAAATCATAAGCAAGACTGTTGGTTGCAGTAATCATAAGACTTAGTGCTTCTATTTTTCCCCTTCCCTGCACACTGCTTATACTTGTTGCTTTCCTTTGCTAAATATAGCTGGCTTCCTGCTATTTTCACAGCCAACTGGAGAATTTCATTAGGAAGGTGGAAAGCTAACACTGTCCCTCCGATGAATAAAGTGGTCAGCTGATATCTCTCCTTGCTCCAGTGGAAAAATTTACAACTCCAAGTGCTGAGAGACAGAATGCAGTTTCACTAAAATAGCCATTTGAGTGCAATAAGCAAAAGGCAAAAGGTGACAGCCTGCTCTTCACTGTTTTCCTTTGGCAGGCTGGTATTAAAAGCTCCTGTTGGTTGAGAGTACAAAGGGTGATAGTCTTCTTTTCTTGCTCAAACCTGGCCTCAAGGGTGATGTTATGCCTGTAGCCTTATAAAATTTGATTAGTGATCACTCATCCCTGATTCAATGCAGTTCAGTCTCTCCTCCACTGATCAACTCTGTACATTTTCAGTGATTTCTCATTGCCTGCAGAATCACAGCCACACCCCTGAACCAGGCTTCTAACCATACCCGTGTGAACCCTTCCACCAGCCAGAGCAGTCTGTTCACCTTTGTCTAAGCACATCATTACTTCTTTGTCATCTTTGTCTGAAATGTCAGTCACACTTGTCCTACCTATCCCAATGTACCAAAGTCAAGCTCAAATCTCCCCATCTCATCTCTGACCATTCTCCAGCTAGAACCCACTGGTCCCTCTATCACATATAATATCATGTCCTAACCCAGTGCTTTGACTTCCTTCCAACTGACATGAGTCATCAATCCAAAGAGCTAAAGCTCCTAATTATTGCCCAATGTCATAGGTTAATTCTGCTCAGGATTAAAAGTGAGACTGTCCTTCATGATTTAACAATTGCCAACCATAAGATTCTGCATCTGCATTAAATGTACTTACAGAAATACTGAGCTTCCATCAAATTCCTTTTTGCCATCTTATCTAAAGCTGTAGATTACTTATTAGATTTTATTTTTATTAAAAAATAATATATTTTCATTTTTAAAAAATTGTACGATTGTATACAGCTCTTAGTAATAGAATTCCATTTCCTGCCAGGCCACAAACACTGAGTTCATAGACTGTAAATGCTCCATATCAGTACATAGAGATTTACTCAAAACTTTGTAAAAATGTCATAGTAACTCACCTACTACGATGTAAAACTATGTAATCAATCTTCTGCTAAAGGAAATTGAGGGGTTTTCCCCTCATTTTTATTATAAGTAGTACTTTAATGAACAGTTTGTTCACATATCTTTGGAAATTTATGGAACTTATCTATGAGATAAATTTCCTAGAAGTGGACTTTCTGCACTTTCTGAAAAACTTGTTCACAGGTTTTTCTTCATTGTTTAATTTTGAGAGATCTTGCCAAATCATACTTTAAAAGTACCAACTAACTCCCTAACCAATAACCTATAAGTTGTTTTGGTGCTTACTAGCTGAATTGATTAATTCATGAATTTTTCTTATGACAAAGTTATTAATGCACCACATTATTAAGACGAAACACATTACTTTGATTCTTGTATTTCAGGAACACATGACCTTACTTCTAAACCCATGAAGATGCATCAAGAAACTGGTTGATAAAAGTCTACAAACTTATGGTTACCAAAGGGGAAAGGGGAGGGGAGGGATAAATTAAGATGATGGGATTAACATATACACATGACTTTATATTAAATAGATAACCAACAAGGACCTACTGTACTGCACAAGGAACAACACTCAATATTTTGTAAAAACCTATGATGAAAAAGGATCTGAAAAAAATAGATATATCTGTATGTATAACTGAATCACTTTGCTGTACACCTGAACTTAACACTGCATTGTAAATCAACTATAATTCAATAAAAATTAATTAATTAATTTTAAAAAATTTTGTTTATGAACATTAATTCTAAGTTGTATTTAAAGATTTGTGGAAAACAGATTTCTTAAGTTACTAAAAAAAATATGAATAGGTCCTTAATTCTAATTGGGAGAGGGAAGAGCAGGATGTAAGTCATTCTGTTGCTAAAGGGAGATTAAAAGTCAATGAAATAATATCATCTTTCAGCAACCCTAATGAATTAATAAATCTAGACAATGGTCATCAATACTTGCTAATCTTACAAAAAGGGAGACGGCCAGGTAATGTGTGCCTCTTGATGAAAGTACCTGTTGAAGTATATAGTGAAATATTTATAAATGAAATGAGATGATGCATGGGATATGTCTCAAAATACCCTGGGTGGGAACAGAAGTATAGAAGAAACAAGACTGGCTAAAAGTTGTTAATTGCTGAAGCTGGATAAGAGGTACGTGGAAGTTTGCTTTATTGCCCTCTGTATTTTCTATAGGTTTGAAATTTTCCACAAACATTTGAAAACAGAAAAGGTTTGCATTAAGATGTTTTGGAATATTCCTTCCTAACTACTAGCATACATTTAAAGAGCATGGCTTTAGGAAATTTGAATGCTCCTACATAATGGCCCCAAGCTCACTAAATGCCTAGAGGCTCCCTTCTAAGCCCTCTGTCTGTGATTCTAGGCAAGAGCAAGAACAGGAGCCAGATGGTATGGAAAACATACCAACAAGTCAGTTCATAAGCCAAATGAAAACTATAATTTAAGGGAAGGAACCAACCGTTCTCTTTAGCTTTCAAAATGTTTTTGAACTCAGAAAGGAGCATGTATAGTGCTCTAGCACAAACGTGTAATCTTTGGCCCAGACAAATGGATGCTTTCGTGGACAATAACAATGCAGAATTTGTCATTTCCTTCACATGGAATTTCTTTGGTTACACCGTCTCACCACATCCTTCCTTAGAGGTCCTCTTTTTCCTCTTCCACTTTATGCATTCTCCTCCCCCTTCAAACTTGTACCGAAGGAAGGAAAACATATTATTTTCTTTGCCCAGCTATATAAACATGTCACTGTAAGAAACTACCTTTCAATTCATAATACATTGGATTATCTCTGACCAGTCTTGTTTATTAATCAAATCTTTACTGCAGTCAAAGCCCAGACTGACTAGTTTATCAGAAGGCTGAAAACAGTGCCTCTCTACAAGGTTACCAGAGCATTCCATTGTTTCTTGTGTGTTTTTTAATTGAAACCTAACATAGAATGACCTTCAAACATGCATTTAATTTCCATTCAGTCATCACATTACTCCCTCAACTTCTCCATTTTATTAATTATACGTAGCGGTTATTAAGGAATCTAAGAGATAGGCCTAGAAAGTATGTTCTAAATCTCTGAAAACTAACAAGATATTCCAAAGATAGGGTTGGGGTAAGGGAATGAAACCAGGAGTGGTACATGCTGGTCTGATGAAAGAATCTTCCCACAAAGTGACTTAAAGTCTCTACTTTCTTTCATGCATTTTAATATATATTTTTGTCTATTGGTGGGTGGGGTGAAAATATTTTAATCTTAATGCAAAAAATTTTTAATTATAATTTACTTAGTTATCTATATTATCATGTATATCATTACCTGCTTGCTCCTCTAAATAATAAATCTATTAGTCTATTCCCCTGTTCAGGAAACTATTACCTGGGAAAGTTGGAATATGCACTAACATTAAAAGTCCTCAGGGCTTCCCTGGTGGCGCAGTGGTTAAGAATTCACCTGCCAATACAGGGGACAGAGATTTGAGCCCTGGTCCAGGAAGATCCCACATGTTATGGAGCAACTAAGCCCGTGCGCTGCAACTACTAAACCTGTGCTCTAGAGCCTGCAAGCCACAACTGCTGAGCCCCTGTGTTGCAACCACTGAAGCCCATGTGCCTAGAGCCCGTGCTCTGCAACAAGAGAAGCCACAGCAATAAGAAGCCCACGCACCACAAGAAAGAGTAGCCCCCACTCTCTGCAACTAGAGAAAGCGCACGCACAGCAATGAAGACCCAACGCAGCCAATAAATTAAACAAATAAATATAAATTTAATTAATTAATTAATTTTTTAAAACAAGTCCTCAGAAATTCAACAGTAAACTGTTTAGCACAATTTTCCTAAACTCACCCACCCCCTTACTTGTGAGATTTATTGACATTCTAAGAACACATTTTAGACTTGGGAATCTCCATCTCAATCACTTTAGGAATACTTCGGATTAAGGAAAAACTGATTGAAAGAGACTGCATAGATGAATAAGTTATACCTTTGAACATTTTCATGGGACTTTTATTTTAGAAAAGAATACATGGCATGTTCTCTTCTGGGAAGATGGCATAGTCATACTTTTCCATACTCTTCCCACAAAGGACAACTGAAAACTTTGGGCATTATCTATAAGACAAACATAAGAAGACTGAAAGGCAGACTGGCTGGGGACCTTGGGATCTGAGAAACAACACAGTGATAAGTTCCCTGGTTTTGTGTTTTTTTTTTTTTTTTTTTTTGTCTTATACATACCAGACTTGGAGCTGAAGAATCCAGCAAGTTAGAAAGGCCAGTGGGAACAGACTATAAGCCCCAACAAAAGCCCTCTCTCTCTCTAACCAAATAATGAAGAACGGGGCAGTCTAGCAAAACAGAAAACTTTTAGACAACAACCACTCTGCTCCAACTGAACATCACAGAAAAACTGATGCCCCACTCCTTCCCACACCAGCAAAGACTGAGTAGGAAGCCTAGGCTTCCACCCTCGAGAGGCTGTAACAAGGCACACTAATCGCTCCACCAGGGTGGCATCAGAGAAGGTCAGGTGGGGAGCCAGGGCTTTCACCCACACTGGCCTATATAGAGCCCCTACACACCCCTTCCCATGGCATCAGTGGGGACGCTGTGGGGCATCTGCATTTCTATCCCCACCCAGCAGTAATGAAGCACTACTCCTTCACCAGCGGAAGCCTAGTGGAGACTCAAAATTTTGACCACTGCCCGCAGTAATGGTGCCATGACCCATGGTGTCACTGGAGACCACGTGGGAAACCAGAACTGCCCAGTAGTATATACACACACACACATATATATGTATATTCCAATGGAAGCCACATGGGAAACCTGAATTTCTATCTCTACCTGGCAGCAATGGGCAGAAGTTTCCTCTAATGGAAAAAAAAGATCCAGGTAACAATCGAAAAGAGCCAATCAAAACAGAAGGTTTGAAAAAGACCCAGAGTCTCATAGTATAACCTGAAAATGTCCAATGTTCAATTAAAAAAATCACTCATTTTACCAAGAAACAGGAAGATCTCAAACTGAATGTAAAAAGACAGTCTATAGATACCAACACCAAGATAACAGAGATATTAGAATTATCTGACAGAGATTTTAAAGCAGCCATAATAAAAATGTTTGCATGACCAATTACCAACACAATTGAAACAAATGGGAAAAAAATAGAAAATCTCAGTAAAGAAATAAAAAAAGAACCAAATAAATTTTAGAACTGAAAAGTACAATAACTCAAATAAAAACCTCCGGGACTGGGTTCAAAAATAGAATGGAGAAGAGAGAGAAAAGAATTAGTGAACTGGAAGATGGAACAATATAAATTACTTACTTTGAACAACAGAGAGAAACTGGAAAGGCAAATAAATAGAGCCTCAGGGAACAGCGGAGTTATACCAAAAGAACTGACATTTGTGTCATCAGTGTCCCAGAAGGAGAGGAGAAAAGCAAACAAACAAACAAACTTTAAAAGTACTTGTAGGAGGCTTCCCTGCTGGCGCAGTAGTTAAGGATCCATCTGCCAATGCAGGGGACACGGGTCTGAGCCCTGGTCTGGGAAGATCCCACATGCTGCGGAGTGAGTAAGCCTGTGCCACAGCTACTGAGCCTGCACTCTAGAGCCCAGGAGCCACAACTATTGAGCCCACACGCTGCAACTACTGAAGCCCATGCACCTAGAGTGCATGCTCTGAACAAGAGATGCCACCGCAATAAGAAGCCTGCGCACTCAATGAAGAGCAGCCCCCACTCTCCACAACTACAGAAAGCCTGCGCACAGCAACGAAGACCCAATGCAACCAATAAATAAACAAATTCAATAAATAAATAAATTTTAAAAAAAGTACTCATAGGGACTTCCCTGGTAGTCTAGTGGTTAAGACTCTGTGCTTCCAATGCAGGGTGTGTGGATTCAATCCCTGGTCAGGGAACTAGGATCCCACATGCCATGTGGCATAGCCAAAAAAAAAAAAAAAGTACTTGTAGACATAATGGTTGAAAAATTCCCAAATTTGGCAAAATACATAAACCTATAGATTCAAGAAGTTGAATCCATACCAAGGTATATCATAATTAAACTTTTGGAAATTATACACAAAGAGAAGACCTTGAAAGCAGCCAGAGAGAAAAGACATTTTTTCTTTTTTTTTTTTTTAAGCTCTTTATTGGAATATAATTGCTTTACACTGTGGCACCAATTTTTGCTGTGCAACAAAGTGAATCATATATCTCCATATGTTTTTATACATATATCTCCAAATCCCCTCCCTCCCACAACTCCTTCCCACCTTCCCTATCCCAGCCCCCTAACTCATCACCCATCATCAGGTTGATCTCCCTGTGTTATGCAGCAGCTTCGCACTAGCTATCTATTTTATAGTTGGTAGTGTGTATATGTCAGTGCTACTCTCTCACTTCAGCCCAGCTTCCCCTTGGCCTCCCCCCTCCCCATGTCCTCAAGTCCGTTCTCTACATCTGCATCTTTATTCTTGCCCTGTCACTGGGTTCATTAGTACCAGTTTTTTAGATATCTTATATATGAGTTAGCATACAGTATTTGTTTTTTTCCTTCTGGCTTACTTTGCTCTGTATGACAGACTCTAGGTCTATTCCCCTCACTACAAATAACTCAATTTCATTCCTTTTTATGGCTGCGTAATATTTCATTGTATATACGTACCACATCTTCTTTATCCGTTCATCTGTTGATGGGCATTTAGGTTGCTTCCATGTCCTGGCTATTGTAAATAGTGCTGCAACGAACATTGTGGTACATGTTTCTTTTTGGATTATGGTTTTCTCAGGGTATGTGCCCAGGAGTGGGATTGCTGGGTAGTTCTATTTTTAGTTTTTTAAGGAACCTCCATACTGCTTTCCACAGTGATTGTACCAATTTACATTCCCACTAACAGTGCAGGAGGGTTCCCTTTTCTCCACACCCTTTCCAACATTTATTGTTTCTAGATTTTGTGATGATGGCCATTCTAACCGGTGTGAGGTGATACCTCATTGTGGCTTTGACTTGCATTTCTCTAATGCTTAGTGAAGTTGAGCATCTTTCCATGTGTTTGTTAACCATCTGTATGTCTTCTTTGGAGAAGTGCCTATTTAGGTCTTCCAGTTTTTCTTTATATGTGAGAAAAACAACTCTCATGGCAGATAATTTCTCATCAGAATTCACGGGGCCAAATGAAAGTGGAATGTGAGCTTACAATTATCTCAAAGTAAAAAGTTTATTTTTCACAAATCAATTAACACCACATTAACAAATTAAATAATAAAAATCATATGGTCTTCTCAATAGATGTAGAAAAAGCTTTTGACTAAATTCAACATCCATTTAAGATAAAAACTCTCAACAAAGTGGGTAAAGAGGGAACATACCTCAACATGATAAAGATCATGTATGGCAAGTCCACAGCTAACATCATACCCAACAAAGAAAGGCTGAAAGCATTTCCTATAAAATCAAGAATAAGACAAGTTTGCCCACCCTCCCCACTTTTACTCAACATAGTATTGGAAGTCTTAGTGACAAAAATCAGATATAAAAAAGGAATAAAAGGAATCCAAGTTGGAAAGGAAGAAGTAAGACTGCCACTGTTTACAGAAGACATGATGCTATATATAGAAAATCCTGAAGATGCCACCCAAAACCTATGAGAACTCATCAATGAATTTAGTAAATTTACAGAATACAAAATTAATGTACAGAATCTGTTGCATTTTTATATCCTAAAAACAAACTGTCAGAAAGAAAAATTAAGAAAACAATCTTATTTACAATTGCATCAAAAAGAATAAAATACCTAAGAATAAATCTAACCAAGGAGGTAAAAGACTTGTACTTAAAAACCACAACATTGATAAAAGAAATTGAAGCCAACACAAACAAATAAAGAGACATACTGGCCTTATGGATTGGAATAATTAATATTGTTAAAATGACCATACTACCCAAGGCAAACTATAGGTTCAGTGCAATCCCTATCAAAATTCCAATGGCATTTTTTACAGAAATAGAAACAATACTTCTAAAATTTTTATAGAAACACAAAAGACCCAGAATAGCCAAAGCAATCTTGAAAAGAAAAGAGCAAAACTGTAGAACAAAGATTTCTAACTATACTACAAAGCTAGGCAGTAATAAAAAAAAAAAAAAACCAGTATGTTACTGGCATAAAAACAGACATATAGATCAATGGGGAACAGAATACAAAGCCCAGAAATAGCCCACATTTATACAATCAGCTAATCTACAACAAAGGAGGCAAGAACACACAATGGGGAAAAGACAGCCTCTCCGATAAATGGTATTGGGAAAACTGGACAGCTACATGCAAAATACTCACTTTCTCACACCATATACAAAAATATACTCGAAATGGACTAAAGGCTTAAGTATAAGACCTGAAACCGTAAAGCTCCTAGGAGAAAACATAGGCAGTAGATTCTTTGACATTTGTCTCAGAAATATTTTTTTGGATGTGTCTTCTCAGGCAAGGGAAAACAAAAACAAAAATAAACAACTGGGACTACATCAAACTAAAAAGGTTTTGCACAGTGAAGGAAACCATCAAAAAAACAAAAGGGCAGCCTACTGACTGGGAGAAGATATTTGCAAATGATATGTGTGATAAGATGTTACTATCCAAAATATATAAAGAACTCACACAATTCAACCTAAAAAAATTTGCAAAAGGGGCAGAGGACCTAAATAGACATACAGATGACCAACAGACACACAAAAAGATGCTCAACATTATTAATCATCAGGGAAGTGAAAATCAAAACCACAATGAAATATCACCTCACACCTGTCAGAAAGGCCGTTATCAAAAAGACAACAAATAACAAGTGTTGGCGAGGATGTGGAGAAAAGGGAACCCTTGTGCACCGTCAGTGGAAATGTAAATTGGTACAGCCACTATGGAAAAGAGTACGGAGGCTCCTCAAAAAATTAAAAATATAACTACTATAGGATACATCAATTCCACCCCTGCGTATTTTTCTGAAGAAAAAAATAAGAATTTAGAAATATATATTCACCCCTTTGTTCATTGCAGCATTATTTATGATATGGAAGCAACGTATCTATTGATAAATGAACAGATAAAGAAGATGTGATACATATGTATATTTCATATGTATCATATATATGAATAATAATCCGCCATAAAAAGAATAAAATCTTGCTTTTTATGACATGCATGGACCTACAGGGTATTATGCTAAGTGAAATAAGAGAGACATAAAAAGACAAATGCCGTATGATTATACTTTTACGTGGAATCTTAAAAACAAAACAAATGAACAAACATAGCAAAACCGAACAGACTCATATATACAGAGAAAAAGATGGTGGTTGCCAGAGGGAAGAGGTGTTGGGGGATTCATGAAATAAGTGAGGGAGATTAAGAGGCACAAACTTTTAGTTACAAAATAAATGAGTCACAGGGATGAAATGTACACCATGTGGAATATAGTCAATTATCTTGTAATAACAAATGTTATGACAAATGGTAACTGGATATATCAAGGTGATGATCATTTGTAATGTACAGAAATACTGAATTACTATGTTGGGCACATGGAACTAACATAGTGTTGTAGGACAATTATACTTCAATTAAAAAAATATATAGTCCCTGGGAGAAAATGCATCAAAATACTAATGATGGTTATATCTGTGGGCTGGGGATTATGAGTAATTATTAATTTTTACTTTATGCTTTTATGTATTTCTAGTTGTCTGCAATGAACATGTATTGTTTGTAAAATTAAAAGGAAAACAATAAAAATTTCAAAAAATATATATAACATGATAAATGGAGACAACTTTAAAAGAAAAAATAAAGCTTGTAAAAGGGGACAATTTTTTTAGTTTTTAAAAATGTCATAAGAAGGTGAATTTGAAGATAATTTTGAGACAGTAATCAGAAACCAAAATTTATTCTATGTTAATGTTGACTAAGAAAAAAAAATAAATGAATATTAAATCAAGGAATTTGTATCCCTATCAAATAGAACACGAAGTATAGCAAATTCACAACACCTGGTTTTTCCATGTTCCTTAGCAAAGAGTTAAAATGTAACCATGGGGCTTCCTAGGTGGCACAGTGCTTAAGAATCCGCCTGCCAACGCAGGGGACATGGGTTCGATCCCTGCTCCAGGAAGATCCCACATGCCGTGGAGCAACTTACTTCGTGTGCCACAACTATTGAGCCTGTGCTTTAGAGCCCGTGAGCCACAACTATTGAGCCCATGTGCTGCAACTACTGAAGCCCATGCGCCTAGAGCCTGTACTCCACAACAAGAGAAGCCACGGCAATGAGGAGCCCGCCTACCACAACGAAGAGTAGCCCCCACTCACCACAACTAAAAGAAAGCTTGCACACAGCAAAAAAGGCCCAACACAGCCAATAAAATAAATAAATAAATACATTTATAAAAATATATATATATAAAACCATGAATGCTTAATCTATTAAATAATACATTCCATTGATGTTAACTTCTATTACTAAGAGTATGTTCAAGAACCTAGAAGTTTATATTAGTAGAATATTTCTTAAACTAAACACAGGAGACTGACTAGGTGAGAGTAGGCAATTGGGGTAGGAATTTAAGATGGAGAATTTTGAATAATATTAAAATTTGCATTTTACATAGAAGTACATTAAGTCCTTATAGAATACTAGTTTATTTCTCAAGCCTACATTTACTGAAGGGTTCCTGTGTGTCGTTCATTGTGCTAGGACCTAGAGGCAACCCATGCATCATTAAATGGATTGTTCTCTAAGAGTATATTTATAAAACGGTCTGTGAGTTGGGTCATTATATACATATTTTTTATATGATGTGTGTGAGATGTGTTATATCCATTGATCAATAGATACAGATATAAATATATAACACATTACATACACATAAATACTTAAATAAAATATATTTTTATATTGATAAGTAAACATATATACTGAAGAAATCCCAGGAAGGCTGAAGTAGTTTTATGAATATACTTTATATATGTATATATAAATAAATATGTATGTGTATATATATGTGTATATGTATAATTCTGGAAAAGGAATAAGAAATACTCTACATCACATCTATACAAAGTTTAGTAAACTAAATAAGATGGGAAAAACTTATTTTTTAAAAAACCTGGATATAGTCATTAGAGAAAAAGAAAAACTAACATTTTGCAGAAGTTTCATTCCATTTAATACTCACAACCACCCATGAGATGATCATTATATTTATTTTACCAATGAGGCTGAAGTCAGGACCAGGAGCCAAATTCCTATTATCCTGAGCTGGAGCTCTGTTTCACAACATCATACTCCCTCTGGTGTCCCTTTAAAATAACAAGGTCATTACAGGCCTAGGAAAATCCTCACCAGCCTCAGGAAGTGGCATTGGGCTGGGAGCAGGAGGTGACACAGCTGTGACTCAGAGCTGACTGCAGCCCAGGAGGGCAGGGAAACCCACCCTTCAGGTGAGGCAACAAGCCACATCCTTGACTATTTCTGTGAATATGTACAGGAGGTACCCTAGTACCTTCCACAGGAATTTCTCTTTGACCTAACCTTGTCACTTTGGGTTAAAGAAGAATACTTTTCCGAGAATTTTAACTAGATACCATTTTCTTGACTTCTTGACCTGCAAGCGTTTCTCAGCCCTGCACACTTTTAGATGACTCTCTGTACCTTGGAAGAGGCAATCCTTTCAAGATGTTGACACTATTCACAGTAGTGAAAGTCAGGTAATAAAAATAACATAAGAAAGATAAAATGAAAGAAAAGAACAGAGAAGGAGCTAATGTTTCAGGGCTTAGTCTACGCCAGGCATTATGCCAAGTTCTTTACGTGGATAAACTCATTTAACCCTCACAACGCACTGGGAGGTAGGTGCCGTTATCCTTATACAGAAAAGCTGTGCAATTTGCTTAAAGTCACACAGCTTGCAAGTGACAAAACCAAGATTTGAACCCAAGAGACTCAAAAATCTTAACTCTGCTGAATATTACATCATTTGATCACCCAGCTGTTACATTCTTATTGAGAGAATGAACAATTAGTGAACCCTATCAGCTGAAACTACTAGTAGTATTACTAATACCAATAATCATAGTCAACATTGTTTAAGTACTTGTTGAATGCTAACTACTGGGTTAAGGCCCTACACCTGTTATTTAATCCTTGCAGGAATTCTTTGAGGTAGGTATTATTATTACAGTCAATGAACAAACAAGAAAATTGAGATGAAGAGAGATTAAGTAATGTGCACAAGGTTACACAGTAAACAATTGGTTTGACTCCAAGAAGTATACCTACAGTACTATCAATTTTTTTAAATTGTCTTTTAAGGAAAATCTGTGGTCGGTTAACAGAACCAAACTTATCCATTCAAGAATCATTCACGCATTTGTTTTACGAGTATTGTGTTCTAACCAGTTAAGTGAACTAGTTCTTGACAAATACTTAAGACATATCTAACAGCAATCATTTGTGAAACATTTCAACAGGAAAACGTCAGTGTTCCATATGCAATTGAGTTCCAAGACCTCTACAAGGTACTCACTAACAGCAAATTTTGCACATCTCCCCCCCTGGGAACATCATATTCCACACTGTAATTTGCTCTTTACTTAAAATACTAGAACGTTATCACATCTACTCATAGCCAAAATAAAATAACCTGGATATTTCATAATATATTACAACTAAAGCACTAACTTTGCGTAAAAACAAAACAAAACAAACAACAAAAAAAAAAAAAGAAAAAAGAGAAAAAGAAAAACAGACTTTCCATTGTGTTTGGGTATTGAAATTCTCAGAGCTAGGACCTCAAGATTCCTATACTTGTAAAGAAAGTAGGAGAAATGTTTAATTGTACCAGTAGTTTCCTATTGCTCTGGGCAGAGGAAGACTTTCTTTTTAGGGAAAGACTGGATTTGGCACAAAACGTAATGGGTCTTTCGGTTGTGCAAAAGTGAATGCTCAGCGTTTAGTCGGGGGGAGAGGTGAGGGAATGAGGCTCCAAACAGCTCCAAGTCTTCACGTAGGAAGCAGTCTTTGGTGCAGATTCTGAGCTCAGCAGTGATCGTGATGAGGGGGAGGATATGAACTTGAGGCTGGGCATGCGCTCCATTTCCCTTGGGAGTGGGGAACCTGGAACAGAGGCATAGCCATCTGGAACGGCACCTGGCCTGCCGCCAGCAAGCAGGTGGGACCTGGAAATAAATGACTTTCTGTGAAGGTGTGAAGGTGATAGACGTTACAAGTATCTTGAACTTGGTATCTGTTGATCTAATAAAGTTTCACAATTTTCTTTCTTTTCTGCATTACAATTTCCCTCTGTAATTCAAGAGCCTTTTGAAGAGTTTTTCATGCAACTACCTGGTGATAGTTATGCTTTGGGGAAGTAAGGACATGGCTTACATCCACATTTGGGGAAAACCTACATGGGGAGAAGAGGAGAAGACTGGAAATTCAGTTATCAGATGGTAAGAGGTTACCTAAGGCAAATGGTCAACAGTCAGAACAGATAGAATAAGAGAAAAAGAATCTGATAAAATGACTGGATTCCTGTGGTCATGTCTGGTGGGAGCAGGAACCATTAGAGTTTTAAACAGGAGATTCCTGAAGGCACCTTAGATAGGTTTATTTATTTATTTTTTAACCTAAAAGATTCCTAATTATTTTTGTGGTGAACAAATAGTCACTAATGACTCTACTATATACACACAGTTGCCTTGGGGAAAACAGGATAGAATATACTAGTAAGAGCATATGGTACCGTGTTGGAAAGTTGAGGGTTCAAATCCCAGTTCTGTCCTTTATTTCTGTCCTTTTGTTCTAAGTCTCTCAGAACCTCAGTTTCGACATCAGCATAAAATGGACAATCATACCAAGCTTTATATGATTGTCGGGAGCAAGTCTTATATAAGTGACAGAATATTTTTTAAATTAGAAATGAAAAAAATCTAAACAACAGGCAAAAAATAAGTGTTTTGAAAAGGAAGGGTTAGCCGAGGGAGTTCGTACAATCACTTATCCAGCGCTGTGGCACGTCCATTAACATGATATTTACCATATATCAGCAAAAACAATACCGGAAAATGTCCATTTTCTTTAACACTGTTCAGTGCAGTCCCTCATTTTTTCAAAATGTGTATTCCTTATCCTATGACTGTTTCTTAGTAGAGACTAGGAAATAAAGAACGGTCCTTCCCAAAATAAAGAACACTCAAGTGTTCCTTTGTTCTTGGTCCACCAATGCAAAAGGAAGAATTATCAGGAAAAAAAAAAATCTTCTCTTCAAAGGCATTAAGGAAAAAGGGAACATAACATGGCTGTGAATCTTACTTTGGTCAAGCACACCTGCTTAGATACCTAAGTCTTATTTTTCACATTCATCTGCTTACCTGAGCTCCCCAACACCACCTAAACACACAAAAGAAACCTGTCTTCTGTTGGTGTAATTTTGAAAAAAAAAAAACTCACCAAAAATCGTTAAGAAACAAAGGAGTTTTTTTGGTTTTTGGTTTTTGTTTTTTGTTTTTGTTTTTTTAGTGAATTAATCACCACAAGCCATCACTTCATTTTGGATACTTCTTACATGATACAGAGTGGCAAAATTGTCTTCTCATCTAGGAACTGAACTGTGTGCAAGGGAGAATCATGTAGGAACAGTGGCATTGCCCTTCTCATGCTTATTTTTTAAAAGTATTGGTAAGATCTCGCCTGGCCTAAACTCTTTCCAAAGGAGGCAGAAAGCTGCCCACACACAAAAAACTAACAATTTAAAATTCCTGCCTCCCTTTTCCTCCTTCAAGCTTGAAAATTGACCGGTATTAATTTCAGTGCTCTGCCTGGTTATTCAATCACAGACCACACTGACCCATGAGAAACAAAGAAAGAAAAGAGCCATTATTCCACGCAAACCAGACAGTCCCACAAATAGCTCCAGAAAAGTCAACTACCTTATGATGTTCCCTCCTTCATGAGTCAGAAGAGAAAGGATCTAACTATCCAACTATGCACGTTTGGGGTGGCAATTAATGAGACAGGTAAACAGTGTATACTTGAAGGAGATAAAAGATCAGCAGAGAACGTATAGTCGGGTAGGTAAAGACGTGCTGGCTTTTCCTCTTCCAGTGAGGACGCAATACAGAGCCCAGCAAGCCTGGGGTTAGATGGGGCTCCAGGCTTGTCTCCTACGCCACGTTACTGCACACCGCAGGCCACCACACGGAGAGGTTCTGCCCTACCTTTCTATCAGCATGTCTTTCTTTCTGCCTCGCCCTCATCCCATGTGCTCTCTGTGTCCTCTCCTTCCTCCCCCCAGACACTCGCCACTCCCACCCCCCTTCAGCCACGATGGGCATCTCCCTCTCCAATTCTCCCCAAACGTTTTACATTTCTCTTGTATCACTTACCCTCATTCTTCTCTCTGAGCATTGCCTGGGGGCACCCCCACCCCTTCCTCTGCCTGTCACGTGTACCTGCACATTTGTCTCCTCGTTTCATCTTTCCTACTCCTGCCTTACTCTTGGCTTCAAAAGTATACGAGGGACAGGGAAGGAAACACCTACCTTCCTAACAGAAGAACATACACTAGAAAAAAATTAAAATATATGATACCTGTTTCATGTTCAATGCCCACCTAGTAAATGTCTTATTCTCTCTATCAGAGTCCACATTAGAAGCTCTATAGAGAAAAAAATTTAGGTAACTTATTAGTATTTCTATTAGTTTCTGATGTGGAGTATTTGTAAAAGTTTCTGGGTTGCGCCCTCAAACAAAGCTAAATTTGAATATCAGTTTTGCCACTTGTTAATTTCTTGATCTTGGACATGTGACAATCTCTCTAAACTGCAATAAGATAATAATAGTTATTGTTTCTTAGAATAATAATAACCGTTGAGTGCCTACAATAAAGTTTGTGTGAGGATTTAATGAGATAATGAATTTACATGTCTTCGCCCTGTGCTTGGTCCACAGAAGTCAGGGCGCGTCAGCCACGGTGAGCCAAGCATTGGACGAAGGATGTAATGTGTTTTACTGTATCTAATCCAGACAATAGCCCTGGGACTTGGGCATTGTTATTCCCCAGTTTTGATCAGTGAGGAAACAGGTTTTAAAAGGTTAAGTAATTTACTCAGGATGAATTGTTAATAAATAATGAAAGGGAAAGTTGACAACGTCTGTTTAACTTCTCATCTGTGAAATGGGGATAATACTGTAACTCCTACCCTACAGCATTGTTGTCAGGATTAAATTAGCTAATGAAGCAGCTAGCAGTCATTCACTAGGTTTTCAGTTTCCTTTCCTTTCTGCCTTTAGGTAACCCCTGTCTTTTGCATTCCATACCATTAAATAAAAAATTATTAATGTTATTTCTTAGTATTGCTACCTCCAACTTTTGCCAAGGAATTTTTTTGAGTACGACTATTCACATTCTCATGCAGAGCATGTTAATCTATAACTACCACATTGCCATATTCCCAAAACAAACCAAGATAAATGTAAACCCCCAAGTTTACCATTACCTGATGACCATAATAGATATTTAGACAGTAAACCAGGTACCAATTTACTTGATTTACTCAGATTCAACAGACTTCTAAAAAAAAATAGTAATTCACAGATAAGAAAATATAATCAAGATTGATTTATTCTTTAGAATTATTGATAGTTTTATAGGGCTCATTCTCCCTTTCTTAACCATTATAAAATCAATACATTTTAAACTTTCCCCAACCCCCAGGCAATTCCCAGATGCTTGTTTAAATTCTTCTCTCCTGAAGTATCTTTCTGTTCTGAGATCAGTCCTACTCCCTATCCCTAAGTCTGCGGTGGTTTCCTGCTACCTATTAAATTAATTGCAAAATCTTACTGACCTCACTCAAAATGGATTTTTCTGCCTTAATCTTACTCCCTGGAATGTGTATCCCACCCTGTACCAGTCTAGTCCCTAAAAATGCCCACTCACTGTCTTTACTCACGATTTTCCTTGTATTTACAATGTCTTCCCTACCCAACTCATGGAAAGGCATTCCTATTGACCTATCTCTGCATTTTCCAAGAGTTCTCCATAAACATTTTGCACCTTTTAATTAACTCTATTCCTTAATACTTTATAGCTTTTGTTGCTATTGGGGGTTTGGGGGGGTTTTTTGTTGTTTTTTATAAATTTATTTATTGGCTGCATTGGGTCTTCATTGCTACAAGCGGGCTTTCTCTAGTTGCGCAGAGCAGGGCTACTCTTCATTGCAGTGGGTGGGCTTCTCATTGCAGTGGCTTCTTTTATTGTGGAGCACGGGCACTAGGCGCGAGGGCTTCAGTAGTTGCAGCACATGGGCTCAGTAGTTACGGCTCACAGGCTCTAGAGTGCAGGCTCAATAGTTGTGGCACACGGGCTTAGTTACTTCACGGTATGTGGGATCTTCCTGGAGCAGGCCTTGAACCCGTGTCCCCTGCATTGGCAGGCAGATTCTTAACCACTGCACCACCTAGGAAGTCCCTGCTATTTTGAATTGTATCTTTCTTCCTAATACATTTTCAAATAGATCTCTGCTGGGTAAAGGAATATTATTGATTTTTACGTGTTGGTCTTGCTCTAGCAAGTGTGCCAAACTCCTTAATCAGTCTCCTGCCCATTTTCTATAGAGTATACATTGTTTTTATAATAATTTTTTAAAATATTTATTTATTTATTTGGCTGCACCAGGTCTTAGTCGCAGCACGCAGGATCTTCGTTGAGGCATGCAGGATCTAGTTCCCTGATCAGGGATTGAACCCAGGCTCCCTGCATTGGGAGCATGGAGTCTTAAATCACTGGACCACCAGGGAAGACCCTATAATAAATTTTTTTTCAAAAAAATAATAGTTGCAAGCCCTTGCATACTGCTAATACATACAGGAGCTGTTCTAAATGCTTCATATAGGTAAACTCATTTACTCTTACTGACGTGCATTTTTGTTTTCAACCCTGGTTCACAGATGAAGAAAGGGACATGTTAAAAAAAGAGATAATTTGCAAGAAGTCCCCAAGCCAGGAAGTAAAATGATTGCAATTCAAGTTCAGTTAGTTTAGCTCAAGTGTCCATTTTCTTAACTTTAGGGCATATTGTACGCTCTTTTGAAGAAGGGCCATGGAGTCAGAGAGACCTGGGTTTAGGTCCCGGGTCTTCTGATTTGGGAACGTCACTACCTCTCCATGATTCAGTTTATTCATCTGGAACATGAAGTGAACAATAGCTACTTACAGAGTTTTTCTAAAGACTCCGTGAGACTCAGCATCTTGTACAGTGTACTACAGAAATAGTGCTACAGGGACTTCCCTGGTGGTCCAGGGGTTAAAACACCACGCTTCCACTGCAGGGGGCATGGGTCTGATTCCTGGTCAGGGAACTAAGATCCCACATGGCACAGCCAAAATAAATAAATAAATAAAGTCAGAATCTTTAAAAAAAGAAAAAATGCCTTTTCTCTGCAAAGATTCTCGTCCATTTTTTCTGTTGAAATCCCACCCATCTGCCTCTAAACTCCCAAGAACTCTGTATTTTCCTCTTGGTAGTTATCACGCACTTTCTTGCCAACCAGCTATTTGGCACCAGTCTGGTCTTCTCTGCTAGACTACATCCTCCTCGGGGACAGGAAATACACCTCATTTATCTCGGGTTCCCCACAACAACAGTGCCTTGTCTTACACATAGAATTTGCTCAGCAAATACTTGTATCTGAAAGAATTTTCAGAATCACTGGTTGTAAAAAATACATCTGTCTGGCTTGTACCAGCTTGTTTACAAAACAGTGTGTTCTTCTCAGAAACATGTTTCCATATAGGTAATCCTGCAAGATAATCAGCTTGCTTTCCATTTACACATTGCAGGTATTCATATGGTCTAATTACTACAAACCATTGGTATGTTTTACATACAAATTACCTATATTCAATATCCTGTAATAAATCACAATGGAAAAGAATATGGAAAAGACTGCATATGTATGACTGAATCACTTTGCTGTAGATACACGTTACCAATTATTTTCTAGGTTTAAAAAAAAAAAATAGCCCTGGTTACTTTATGTGAAAATGGGTTGATCACAGTGACCTGACTTGTTTTCATTCACAGGAGACAGTGGTTGGTGGAGGGAAATAAACACAGGGACGCTGTGTTGAAATCATCACCAGAGGAGGAGAAGCCATCTCTGAGTGGGGCACCCTGGCCTGCGTCACGCCCAGGGCGGTTGATTCATTTCCTCCCCTCCCCACCGACACCTCGGAAGCCTTCTCCTCTTTCCCCACCTCTCACTGAATCCCACCACCCTTGCCACTGATTCAGTGAATCACAGGAAGAAAATCTAAAGAAAGAGAAGAAATATGCTTTTTCTTTTCTTTTTTTTTTTGGCCAGGCCATGTGGCATGTGGGATCTGAGTTCCCCAACCATGGGTGGAACCCGCACCCCCTGCAGTGGAAGCAGGGGGTTCTTAACCACTGGGCAGCCAGGGAAATCTCTGCTTTCTTTTTTTCAATTAGACAAAAATAAAGGGAACCCTCCATTGGGAAGTGTCTCCAATTATTAAAAGAGTTGATTGAACTATGCAATAATCATTTTAAAAAATCTTCTTATTGAGTTATGACATAATGTACCATAGAGTTCACAAATGGTAAATATGCAACTTAATGAATTTTTACATATATACATATGTTCATAAGTATGTGTACATGTGTGTAAAAACCAAGTAACCACACCCAGATAAAAAGAAAAAATATTTCCAGACGACTCATGCCACTTCCCAGTCAATAAAAACCATTTGCTCCCACAGGGGTTACTATTCTGACTTCTCTCACCACAGATTTGTTTTCCCTATCATTGAACTTCCTGTCACTGGAATCCAGGATATACTCTTTTGTGTTTGGCTTCTTTCCATCATCCTTGTGTCTGTCTGTGAAATTCATTCGTATCAGTGTGTATAACAGCAGTTTGTTCTTTTTTACTGCTATTTATTATTCCACTCTATGGATTTTATTAATAATGCTGCTATTTTTTATTTTTTTATTAAAGTATAGTTGATTTACAATGTTGTGTTAATTTATAGCAAAGAGATTCAGGGTGAGTAAAAAATTATTCGCACTCTGGTTATGTTAAAACTTCTGTTGGCCGTACTGTCTTATCAGTGCTTTCCATTCAAGGCTACTGTCTCCCCAGTCACTGCTGTGTAGGTGTGAACATGTTATATCAGTTCACTTGTAACTGCAGTGCAAGCAAAAACGAATGCCCCACTTGTACTTTGCATGAAAGAAGAGCAGCGTGCAGTGATTCATTTTTTGTGGTCTGAGGATGTGCACGTCCGCACACTTCTGCCCACACTGTCAACACTCTGCAAAAATTTCATTTTGAGGTGTTAAAGCATCCTCCCTATAGTCCTGATCTTGCTCCACAGGACTTTCACCTGTTTGGCCCCCTGAGAGCAGCCCAACGAGGACGAAGATTCACTTCTGATGAAGAAGTGAAGACAGTGGTGCATTCGTGGCTAGCAGCTCAGCCTAAAATATTTTTAATGAGGGAATATGAAAGCTTATTGACAGGTGGAGAAAGTGTATTGAAAAGCAAGGAGATGATGTCAAAAAATGATGTATTTGTCTTTTCCAAAAGTTAATTAAAATAAATTCTACAGCCAGAGTGTGGAGAATTTTTGATTCACCCGTGTGTGTGTGTGTGTGTGTGTGTGTGTTTTATATTATTTTCCATTATGTTTTTTTTTAATTGGAGTATAGTTGATTTAAAATGCGTTAGTTTCAGGTGTACTGCAAAGTGAATCAGATATATATATATATATATATATACACACACACACACATATATCCACTCATTTTTGTTTTTGTTTTTTTAAGATTCTTTTCCCAAGTAGGCCATTACAGAGTACTGAGAAGAGTCCCCTGTGCTGTACAGCAGGTTCTTATTAGTTATCTATTTTATACATAGTAGTGTGTATATGCCAGTCCTAATCTCCCAATTTTTTCCTTCCCCCACATCCTCTGGTAACCATAAGTCTGTTTTCTACATCTGTGACTCTACTTCTGTTTTGTAAATAAGTTCATTTGTATCCCCCTTTTTTTTAGATTCCACACATAAGCAATATCATATGATATTTGTCTCTGTGTCTGACTCGCGTCACTCAATATGACTGAATAAAGCTGGTGTTATGAATGAAGTACCATAAACATTCTTGTACATCTTTTCGTGGATATACAAAAACTATGCAATAGACTTTTACCTGATCTCCTACTTTTGCTCCTCCATCTCAGTCCCCACAATCCCGGGAAACTCCCCGAGTCCACTCAGACCCTGGCTTTCCACAGAGCTCTCAGTGGATCCTCACAGTCTCTAGAGTTTGTTGAAGCTCCAAACCAGGCCTTCCAGGCCCTCCACGATTTGGCCACGTCCTACCTCTTCAGGCTTCTTTCCTGTATAATTTCAAGATTTATTACCCTCCCACAGTCTCCAATCAAAACACACAACTTGCTTTTCTCCAGACACACCCCAAACTTGTATTTTTGAGCATACCAATCCCTCCCTATTCAGAAAGTATCTTCTCACCACCTATAAATTAAGAATAAATATTTGAATTTTTAAAAAATTGTTTGCCTCATTATTTTAAAGGCATCTTCCTGATATGATGTTATGGAGAGGTTATACAAAGTAACAAATAACTTAAATGGAATTTTCCATTCAGTTTGGAGGAAGCTAGGAGCATACACCTGGGATAATTTTGTACTCAAGTTAAGGTTAAGGATTTGGGGGATACTGGTTCTGCTACTTCCTGGTTATGTGACCTTG
Organism: Hippopotamus amphibius kiboko; assembly: GCF_030028045.1. NCBI lineage: Eukaryota > Metazoa > Chordata > Mammalia > Artiodactyla > Hippopotamidae > Hippopotamus > Hippopotamus amphibius. Next base: position 57,770,781 of record NC_080188.1, read on the forward strand.
GGTAAGATATTTAACTTTTCTAAGCCTTAGTTTTCTCATCTGAAAACTAGAAGTAAAAACTTTCCTCATAGGGTTGTTTTGAAGAATAAGTGAAATATTACATACTTACTACTTAAAAATAGTGACAGGCACAAAGGAAGCACAAAATAAATAGTATTTGTTGTTATTAATAAAGAAGCTATACATCATAGAGGCTAAGAGTAAGACCTTGGAAACCAGATCGCCTGGGTTCAAATCCAAGCCCCACCACTTACTAGCTATAAGACTTGCGCACATTGCTAACAAACCGTGGCAGTCTCTTTGTCTGTAAAAAGGTCATTATAGTAGTACCTTCTTCAGAGGGCTATTGGAAGGATTCAAAGAATTAATATATGGAAAGCACTGTATCTGGCACACAGTAAATGGTGCATAAGTCTCAGCCACTTACAGTGCCGCTATTATTATATATCAGCACTACCATGACTAATATCACTAACAGAACACTATCATTCTTTTATTTATTTATTTATATATTTAGGCTGCGCCGGATATGAGTTGCGGAAAGCAGAATCTTCCTTGTGGCATACGGGATCTTTAGTTGTGGCATGCAACTCAGTTGTGGCATGCATGCTGGATCTAGTTCCCCAACCAGGGATCAAACCTGGGCTCCCTGCATTGGGAGCACAGAGTCCCACCCACTGGACAACCAGGGAAGTCCCCCGAGAACACCATCATCCTTGATAGATAAGCAAAAGACTAAAGGGGATTAACCTAGAGATATTTTTGAGAAGCATTATTCCAAATGAGAGAAAATTCTGTAGAGGCAGAATAGCAGACTCCAAAGTAACAATAGTTGAAATGGAGTATGGCCAATGGAACCCGCCAGTGGTACCATCAGAGAACCCACATAACAAAGCTACCAGTGTCCAAGGTGAATTCATGATTCAAAATGGGCATCTTTGAGAGTCTTTGGTTTTCACCCACCAGCAGAGCTGCCCACTGTGCAACAGGCAGAAAGTGGTGCCGAGTAATTCACACCGATGCCATCTTAGCATCTTGAGAACCATTATCAACTTCATCTTTACAGCTTGATTATCTCAGGAAAGCGGCGCACACTAGCTTCTAAACTGTTCCAGCATAAGCCATACTTTCTGAAGACTAGAATTCAGTGTCTATAGTAGAAATAATGATTCCATATTTTAGTATTTTCTTCCAATTTCATAGATAAATAAACTGAGATAAGAGCAAGTTACATAAGTTGCCTGGGACCGAATATCTCAGTAGGAACAAAGACAGGATAGAAATTCACAAACTTGAATCCAAAGCCTATGCAATTACAACACAAAAAGCAAACTTTAAAAATAAAATTTTTCTGTTGGTGAGGATTTTTTTTAATTAATTAATTAATTTATTTATCTTATTGCCTGTGTTGGGTCTTTTTTGCTGTGCGCGGGCTTTCTTTTTAGTTGTGGTGAGTGGGGGCTACTCTTCGTTGTGGTGCGCAGGCTCCTCATTGCCGTGGCTTATCTTGTGGAGCACAGGCTCTAGGCATGTGGGCTTCAGTAGCTGCAGCACATGGGCTCAATAGTTGTGGCTCACGGGCTCAATTGCTCTGCGGCATGTGAAATCTTCCTGGAGCAGGGCTTGAACAAGTGTCCCCTGCATTGGCAGGCGGATTCTTAACCACTGCACCACCTAGGAAGCCCCATGGTGAGGATTTTTTACTAGTAACTTTCAATAGAATGCCATGGAAAAATAAGTTCTGATAAGAAATTCCTCCATTTAAGAGTCAATGAAATAAAAGGAGCAGCAACCTTAAGGGCTATTCTTTCTGTGAACTTCTCTGGGGTATAGCTTGCTGGCTAAAAAGAAATAGAGAGTGGAGGAGAGGGTATAGGAGCAAACTTGGGCCTGCCGTCCATAGAAAACTAGTTTTCTTTTCTTTTTTAATCATATGAAAGGTATGTTTTAAAAAGAAATTATTTATTTGGCTGCATCGGGTCTTAGTTGCGGCATGTGGAATCTAGTACCCTGACGAGGGACCAAACCTGGACCCCCTACATTGGGAGTGCGGCATCTTAGCCACTGGACTACCAGGGAAGCTCCCAAATTTTCTAATGAGAAGAAACAGATGGACATCTCAGGGTTGAGCAATGGAAGTGTTGGCGGTAACTGAGATCTTGAGGTGATGCATAGGTAGTTTTAGGGTCCTATTATCACATCTGTGCCCTTAGAATCTTTCTAGGTTCCATCCCCGTCCCCCCACCCCTCCCCGCCGTGTCCCCTATTTTACCAAAATTTTCACTTCTACTGAATCATTTTTTGTTAACATACTCAAAAACTCTGAGTTGTTTGAGTTGGTAGAGAAAAAATTTGAAATGTCTCATTAAAAAAAAAGATGACACCAGCATTCTACTTTAGGAAACTTTCTCAATAAGCCCTGCTGTGACTTACAAATGTTAAAACGAAACTTCCTTTTTAAATGTCTAAGGCACTCTATTTATTTATAACTTCCAATCATTAACTGAAGCATTAACCTGCTTAATGGATTCTGTGTTAAATATTGTATAGAGCTCATGACAGTCTTGGACAGAATCATGAATACAGACAGAAAAAGGAGGAGGACAACCAAACAGAAATACTGCATAAACTAAATCTCCCCAAAGTTTTATTGTGTTTAGGAAAAACTGAGAGCATTTGGTGTGGTGGTGAACGATGCAAATTGAGGACGTGCCTATTTTCATCAGTCACTTGTGGGTGGTGATGGCCGCATTGCCATCTCTTTTGTTTGGTAGAAAATGCTTCAGGGAGGGAAGTGGGATTTAAGAAAGAAAAGGAAGAGTTAGAAGAGACCTACTCAAGAAGTGAAGTGTCACTTAGAATAAAGTTTCAAGAAGATAGAGGACGATTATTATTTTGTAGAAAGGGAACTCTAAGGTCTCATCAGAAAAACTCTGGACAAATTTTATGTGGACATCACCTCTCTGTGGGATCTCATTCCTCTGCACTCACTGCTCCTGGTCCAGGGCTTTATCCCTTTTTAGGATACTGGCATTTTCTGAGTAAATTAGTCATTTCCATTGTCCATTATTCCATAATCCATTCCTAAATGAGACTGCCCTTATTGTGTTTAAAATTAAAGAATGACAATTTCAGACTAAATTAAAATTCTTCTCCCAAATTGCCATCTTCTTTATACTTACAGGCAACACTGGCTGTATTATTTTCTATTATTAACTTCCATTTGCAATGCTCTCTTCCCAACGATATGAGTTCAGTGACTCTAAAGAGCAACAATGGTGCTTCTTTGTTGAATCCCCATAACACTGGCTCTATGCACATTACACATAATAAATATTGGTGGAATAGATTTATAAATCCAAATGGCACATTTATGTCCTCCAATGGAAACCCTAACGTTTTGCATTCTGTTTTTATGAATGTTGCTGTGCTTCATATTTCAACCTATTTTTCTGAAGAACAGATTATACGAAATGCATGAATTTACCAAGAGAGGTAAAGTATTCATACATAACCTAAAATTGTTCTTGTTTGTGGTTAACATATCAAACCTTGTGAGTATGTAGCTAGGTCATATGTAGTATGGAAAATATCTCAACTTCCTTCTGCAAAGATACTTTTTTCCGCTGAGGAAAGAAAACGTGTAGTCTAATTTCAAAACAGGGAAGTTGGAATTTGCTAGGATGGGGCTAGAATTATTGCAAAATGTTCACTACCTATTCAGACGGTTCTGCTGTAGAGATGACCGGGAAGTATAGATTCTGAGCTATAAATAGCCTCAGAGAACCATGAAGCATATGCTTTTAACTTGTGCCTGGGTGGCTTATCCATCAGACAGGAAAACAGCCCTGGTTTTAAGAGGTTTGAACAGATGCCACAGAGTAAGTTCCCATTTCCAAGTGTTTGTTGTCATTTTGCTTAGTGAACTCCACCTACCAAAACAAAAATGAACACGGTGCTTCAGAGGCTGCCCTTTCAGCCCTGGGTTTTAACAAGTAAAGGAAGAGAAGAGGAAGCAAACCTTTTTGCCTGCTCTGCCGTACAGATGTGTTTTTCACCAATGATTCAGAAAACATTCTGAACATTTTATACACGCAAACTATGCCATCTTTATACAGCTCTTTAATTTTGGAGTTAATTCAACCTTAGTTTCATTGCCTCCTTGCCCTGTCATGGTTACTGTCTTATTCTAGATCTCCCTGCTTTGTATTTAACTTCACACAGCACCCATTAATCTGATTAATGCTTCATTTGATCACTTGTATGAGTAATGTCTTAACAGCTTAAGAAAAGAGGGTAAGTGTGGTTGGATCTAAAAGCTAGGCAGCAGTTGCCACTTAATGTGAGAAAAATTGGGTCAAATTATGGGAGGTCAACCATGCAGACTGTCAAAGCCTCTCTCAGTCCTTTCATTCTTCTATTCTTCCCCATTTATGTCTTTCCATATTTATATTGTGTAAATTCTAAATGATGCAAGAACAAAAATCTATAGATTTCAGAAAACATAAATATTGATGTGAGCCAAGGCAGAGAGAGGCTTGGGAGAGTTGGGGCTTGATCCGGACCATAAAAAATGGAGTCACTTGGGAAGGTCAAAGGAGGTTGAAAGACATGCTTTAGATGTAAAACAAATGCAAGAAATGAACTTGTATCAGGTAAATAGTGAGAGGCAGGGCTGAAGAGCTGAGGGCTTGATTGCTCAGGTTCCTGAGAGCTTAATCTCTGAAAGCTCTTTTGTGGCCTATTTTAACCTCTCGATTCTTGCTGGAGGACGCTTATATGCTTTTCACTAGAGAAAGAAACAACTCTCAATGGCCTGCATGAGAAAGTAAAAAGCAGTGCATTTAGGTTTCCTAGATAGCTACTAGCCAATGTACATTTTAGAAATGTGTGAGTGCCTTAGCCCTTTGCCTAGTCTTTCAGGTGCACTATGTTGAAAAAGAGAGAGAGAGAGAGAGAGAGAAGGAGGAAGAAGGGAGAGAGGAGGAAAGGAAGGAAATGGAAGGAAGGAAGGGAGGGAGGGAGGGAAGAAGGAAGGGAGGAAAGATGGCCACATTTGCATAGTTAGTTATGATGGTCAACATTTATTTCAGATATGAAGGATAATATAGAGTCACATAAATGATTCTTTCCTAAATGCAGCATAAAGTACAACATCAAATACTGGGTTGGCCTAAAAGTACATTTGGGTTTTTCATTAAGATGTTATGGAAAAACCCGAGCAAACTTTCTGGCCAACACTGTAGTTTTGTCCCTTTCAAAGCAGTCTCATTGAAAGGCTGTGAGACTATGCAACGATGCTTCCATTGTCCGAGTCATTTTTAGATTTTTTTTCTTTTTGAATTGTTCTGGGAGCCAGTGGCACAGTCTTCAGATGGGCTTCTTCCCCAGAGGCAAACCCTCCATCCTTACCTCCTGCTCTCTGCATCTGTATCTTGCATGCTGTGCCCTCCCTGCCTCAACTGGTGCCTCTCCCTTTGCTCTGCTCCTGTCTTATCTATAAGTTCTACCCTGTACCAGCATCCAGGGAATGCAGGATAGGGGCAAAGCATACATGGCTTGAATCTGGGGAGATATACTAAATTATGACACAAGAAGAAGACAGTGCAGTGAAATAGAGAGGTCAGAGGCGTGGGAGAGCTAAAAGGGGTCATCAAAACAACAACCACAATCAAAAAATACTTTTGTAATGGATGAGTAACTAGGATACTGTGAGAAATGAATAGAACGTATGACACAACACAGGGAAAGCAGCACAGACACTAAAACCTGTGGTGGGAGATAATAGAATTATAAACTAAACATGATAAAAAAAATATTGATAAGCTTGAAAAGATCCATACACCCCAATGTTCACAACAGTGCTATTTACAATAGCCAAGACATGGAAGGAACCCAAATACCCATTGATAGATGAATGGATAAAGAAGATGTGGTACATATATACAATGGAATATTATTCAGCCATAAAAAGGAATGAAATAATGCCATGTGCAGCAACATGGATGGACCCAGAGATTATCATACTAAGTGAGTAAGTCAGACAGAGAAAGACAAACACCATATGATATCACTTATATGTGAAATATAAAATATGATACAAATGAACTTGTTTACAAAACAGACATAGACTCACAGACATAGAAAACAAAATTATGGTTACCAAAGAGGATAGTGGGGAGGCAGGGGGAGATAAATTAGGAGTTTGGAATTAACATATACACACTATTATATATAAAATAGGTAGACAACAGGACCTTCCATATAGCACAGGGAACTATATTCAACATCTTGTAATAACCTACAATGGAAAAGGATTTGAAAAACAATGTACATATGTATAACTGAATCACTTTGCTATACACTTGAAACTAACACAACTTTGTAAATTAACTATACTTCAAAAAAATATCTATAAGGGAGTATGTATATATTCTCCCTCTTTCCCACCCCTCAAAAATTGCCAATTGATTCCTGATTTATCAGTCTCATTTCTATCCACTTTCTCTGAAGTAGTCCATCTCTGCCAAACTCTTTTCTAGCCTTTTGCAATGCAGAACTGGCGAACAGGCAGAATACTACAGGACCCGAGAGCCAAGAGGAAGGCTTAGCAAGAGAGGGGGAATTGGAGTTGGCAAATGAGAATCTGGAGTGTCAAACAGAATGAAGTGTGGTGGAATAGGGGTCCAAGAAAGAGTCCCAAAAGACCATAAGTTCTGTGTACCTTAATGCTTTTTGAGATATTCAGTTAATAAATTGAACACTTTTTAAAACATGTTTGGGTGAGAACTGTGTTCCTTGAACAGAACACCACTCTGAGACTCGACCACATGTGACGGCATGAATAAGGTGACGTAAACAGATATAGCTGCTACATTTGCCGGAGGCCTGTAACTTATGAGCTACCCACGTGTGCTTTCTCACAGGGTGGGAAGGCAAGTGGTGTCGTGGCTGGCCTGGCGTGGACATGGGCACTCTATCCAATACCGAGGCTAGGAGAGCAGACTGCTGACCACAAGTAGGCACAAACACCTCCCTATGCCACGGGTGCTTTGAAGTCCTTGGAAGTCCCCGGGACAGGACCTAGGACAAGAGAGTATACCATCAAGTCACCTCCTCCTCTTCTTTGGTGAGTTCAGCCAACCTCAGTGGGGGAAAACTCCCTTCACACACACACTTGCTTTACTGAGACTCTCGTCACACTCATCCCAAACCACCTCTTCTGCTCATAAAAGAAAGATGGGGATTTACTTCTCATACCCAGTAGGCCTGCAGGTGGCAGGCACCTTCACACTTTTCACCCGGGGAACATTTGTTCAATTATAATCCTGGGCTGTCACATCATCTATCACGACCAAGAGGCAGAACTATAAAGTACTAAGAGTATTTTTTCACTAATCAAAATATAAGTGGAAGTCAGTGTGTTATTTCCAGAAGGTCACCATGGGTGATTTTATGTTGAATTCAAATCTGCTAACCTTGTTCCAATTGTTTCTGAAATAATTTTTGGATGTAACATTCAGAGCTATGTTATGAGCACACAAGAAAGTGTCATTTTAGACTTACACCTCATTAATTGTATTTGGTTGCACTGACTTTTAGTTGTTTTCAATATCATATTCATCCCCAAAGTATGAAAACTTGCCATCAAGGAGTATATTCAAAAAAATGAGAAACAGCTCAGGGGTCAAGTAAAAGGGAGAGTTCAATCCTGCTTTAAGTACTGTTAACCTAATTTAAATGTCTGAATCATCTCCTTTGAGGACTGATTCTAAAAGGGAAGCTACTAATTTTGAAAGTCTATATTTTGGGGAGGAAGGAGACTTTTTTAATACATTTTCATTGAGACATAATTAATATACCATAAAATTCCCTAAAAGTGTACAATTTTTAGTATATTCACAGAGTTGTATGACCATCACCACTATCTAATTTTAGAATATTTTCATCATCCTAAAAATAAAACCCTAACCCCCTAGCAATCATTCTCCACTTCCCCTCCCTCCAGCCCTGGTAACCAGTAAGGCGCTTTTTTTTTTTAATTTTTTCTTACTCAGTTTAATTAGTTCAATGATGACATAAAGTAAATAGCATGATATTATCTCTATTTTATTTTATTTATTTATTTATTTTTTGGCTGCGTTAGGTCTTCATTGCTGTGAGCAGGTTTTCTCTAGTCAAAGTGAGCCGGGACTACTCTTCATTGCAGTGTGCAGGCTTCTCATTGTGGTGGCTTCTCTTGTTGTGGAGCACAGGCTCTAGGCTGGCAGGCTTCAGCAGTTGTGGCTCTTGGGCTCTAGAGCACAGTCTCAGTAGTTGTAGCACATGGGCTTAGTTGCTCTGTGCCATGTGGGATCTTCCCAGACCAGGGATCAAACCTGTGTCCCCTGCATTGGCAGGCAGATTCTTAACCACTGTGCAACCAGGGAAGTCCTTAAGGTGCTTTCTGTCTCTATGAATTTTCCCTATATGGACATTTTATTTAAATATAACCATAAAATATGTGGGCCTTTGTTATTCTAAAATCACAGTCTCCAGCGGAAATAAAGCTGACACCAGCTTTATTCTTTCAATGACAAGAAAAAACAATCACCTTAGTAAGTTTTTATATAGAAATGTAAGTAATATAGCATTTTGCAATCAGACAGAAATTTTTATTCCTAGATGTCCATAACATTTAAGAATAGTCATCAAATAATCGTTGTAAAATAGTTATTGAAAGTTTTTGTTTTAAAGAAAAAACTTATAAAGAGCTTCATTCAGTATCAAAGCATGTCAATGGCAGAATTGCAAATAAATTTCCTGACTCTCAAATTGTATTCTGTACATGTTCCTTAAATATGACAAAGAACCTATTGATCCACAAAATTTGTTTAAAATTATTTTTGTTTGCAATTATTTTCCATCATATCTCCCTTGCGGTGACATTTACAAGATAGTGGGCCAGGAGAGTGAATCACGACGGGAACACAATGTTCAGAAAATAAAATAAAAAGTCTAATATCATTAATAACTAAAATTCTAGTGGAGGAACCACATCACAGGCACCCTCATGCAGAGAAAATAAAAATATCTTAATTTCCAAAAAGTAAAAGAGAATTTTTAAATATTTCTCAATATTAGTTTTTAAAAGGAATTAGAGTTAAAATGCTGCCCATATATTATGGTAATATGACAAGCAAATTGTCATTCGATTCTTTCCTCCTCTTTCTCCCATCCTGCTCTTTGCCTCCGTTCCTTCCTCCCACAATCATTGGATGCCTAGTACATTCATTAGCACTGGGATACAGCCAGGAACAGGCCACCTGGAACAAATCAGAGATGGTCCTTCATCTCCTGGCACCTTCAACATTGCAGAGAGGACATAGTAATCAAGTCTGAAGCATATAATTGAAAGGAAAAAAATCGCTTTTTCACTCAAATGACAAAAGTAAACTTAGTTTAAGTGATTATTAAGATTGTCAGTCTCTGCACCTTACATTAAAAATATCCCATCTTGGGACTTCCCTGGTGGCACAGTGGTTAAGAATCCGCCTGCCAATGCAGGGGACAAGGGTTTGAGCCCCGGGCCGGGGAGGTTCCACGTTCCAGAGAGCAACTAAGCACATGCAACACAACTACTGAGCCTGCACTCTAGAGCCTGCAAGACACAACCACTGAGCCCACGTGCCACAACTACGGAAGCCCTCATGCCTAGAGCCCGTGCTCCACAACAAGAAAAGCCACCGCAATGAGAAGCCTGCACACCACAACCAAGAGTAGCCCCCACTCACTGCAACTAGAGAAAAACCCAGCAACGAAGACCCAACACAGCTAAGAAATAAATTAATTAATTTTTTTAAAAATCCCATCTCTTCTTCTGAGTGGCATCTAGCAGCTGACAATAACATTTAGAAAGTTTCTGATAGATATACTCTAGTAATGCTGCTACTAGCATGACTGCTAGTTTTGTTTAGCAGAAGTTTTCACTATTTTTGAATCTTCGTCTTTTAAGAGCCAAACTGATCTTTTTCCTGTCCAAACCAAAAATTTAAATTTTTCTAACGCTCTTTAAATTTGGAACTGTTAACACATACCCTCATTCTGAAATATTTCAAGTCAAAAAAAAATTGGTAGAATGAGGTATCAGTATATATTACATAAACCCCTGCATTGTTTTCCTAGGGCTTCCATGACAAAGTGCCACAAATTGGGTGACTTAGAACAGCAGAAATTTCTTGTCTCACAGTTTTGGAGGCAAGAAGTCTGAAATCAAGGTGTTGGCAGGGCCATCCTCCCTTTGAAATCTGTAGGGAAGGAGGCTTGCTGGCCTCTTTCTGGAACCTAGTGGTTTGATGGGAATCTCTATTGTCCCTTGGCTTAGAGATGCACTGTTCCAATTGTCCATCTTCAAGTGGTCATTCTCCCTTTGTGCAGGTTTGTCTCTGTGTCCAAATTTCCACTTTTTATAAGGACACTGATCATATTGAGTTAAGGCTCACTCAATGACCTCCTTTTAACTTGATTACTTCTGTAAAGACCCTATCTCCAAATAAGGTCACATTGTGAGGTACTGGACTTCAATATAACAATTCAACCCATAATGGCCCCCAAGCAAACTGGTATTTTTTTTTACTGACAGTTGCATTAAATAACTGGACTTACTGAACCACTCCACCCCACTGTGTAAATCACTTTTTTTTTTTTTTTTTTGGCAGAAAGGTTTAAGGACTTTCAAAAGTCAATCTAAAAATTCTACAACTATAATTTTCCTCCATTGTTCATGAAAGAGCGTCCCAAAGACATCACACACAAACTCTTAGGTCAAATTTTTTTTAATGTTTGTGGAAATGTCCATCAGTTTGAAAAGAACCTGACAACAGTGGAAAATTAATAAAGCAACATTAGTACAGCGCAGAACTAGATTTTTTCCTTCACATGACCTATGCCTTTATGCCTAAGTGACGCTAGCAGCTAGTTATGATGAGAAAGGTACAGTAAGACATTGGGAAATGTGAGGTCAGCTCTACTATGAGGAAGACTAATGGTAAATAGTTGAGTTCACAAATATTTATCAAGTGCAGCTGTGTGTAGCTACATACCAGGCAGTATGAGGATACAAAGCTGACTATGACATGGGCTTACCTTTAAGGAGTATATCTCCCTAAAAGACTAAATAAGATACATATTAAGATATCTATTACACAGATACTTTTAAAAAACAGAGGAGACAAAGATTTCAGTGGAGAAAAAGGGAAAATAAAGTAGAACTTTTAAACAGAAGCATATTCCCAATAGTCAAAAATAGAATAATGGTGATTAAAATACCTGTTTTAAATATTCCATGGTGTTTTAAAGTATTGGAATAGTAGTATTTATGTGGTGTAATATTGTAACTTACATTTTTTTAGACTGAAATCTTGAGAAGTACCCAAATGATTAAAATTTTGAATTGAACCAAGCACTCACTTTCTAAAAGCAGTTTCATTTCCCTGTACCTCTCAAGAGGGCAAAGAAATGACAATGGACAAAACAAGGTTTCTATGACAAGATGATTTTCACTCTAGCTCAAGAACCAGAAGGTAAATAAATTCGTATAAGTAATTATGAATCAGAAGTTCCATCTATACCTAATGAACTGAAGAGATAAAGACAAACCTGAATACCTCTTTGAAACAAAAACTAGAATTGGCTATCAATTGAAACATCTTCAAACACACACTAGCATACACCCTCATATATATAAAAGTTGTTCACAACGTTGTCTTTGACGTTATTACACAAGAAATGGAGTTAATGGACAACTTCTGTTTGCAGTTAGCATGTAACTAGAACCCCGCCATTTCCCCACTAGTGCAAGGTCAGAAAGAGCTTTACACATATAACTCAGTGTTGGTACAATGAGTGGGTTTTATTGTTAAAGACTGTAATATTTTTTTTTAAAATCAGCTTTTAAACCTTATACCTATTTTCTTCATTTAGATTTGGTTAGTTTCACCTTTGTTTCATTAGCTTTTTAAACAATAACTTATTTTAATAATTTTTATCTGCTGATACAGAGTGAGAGTAGTGGTAACCAGGCTGAAAGGTAGGTGGGCTCCTGATTGGAGAAGCTACAGAAGAATTCTGAGCAGGAGGGTAGCATGGTCAGAGCTTAAGGAGTGGCATGAGGACAAACAAGAGAGCAGCAAGGTAAGAGATGCAGAGACCAAATGAAGTAGGTCAGCTGAGACTTCTATCTGAACCACAACCAGTAAAACACGGGATGCTGATGCTCAAGAAATGGCTGGACATACTGAGCAAGAAAAGGCCATGCATGAAGGCAAGGCTGCATTACGACCACCTCGCCTTTGGTCCATTTCTACTGCCTTCGCTGCCCCTATGTCTCAAAGACAACTTTTCTTTTTCAAAGCTTTTTAAAAGTTCTTCATTGAGGGCTTCCTAGGTGGCGCAGTGGTTAAGAATCCGCCTGCCAATGCAGGGGACACAGGTTCGATCCCTGCTCCAGGAAGATCGCACATGCCCCGGAGCAACTAAGCCTGTGCGCCACAACTATTGAGCCTGCACTTTAGAGCCCGTGAGCCACAACTATTGAGCCCATGTGCTGCAACTACTGAAGCCCACGCACCTAGAGCCCGTGCTCTGCAACAAGAGAAGCCACGGCAATGAGGAGCCCGCGCACCACAACGAAGAGTAGCCCCCCGCTCACCGCAACTAAAGAAAGCCCGCGCACAGCAAAAGAGACCCAACACAGCCAATAAAATAAATAAATAAATTTATTTAAAAAAAAAACTTTCTTCATTGAACAGTCCTCTCAAAATTTTACTTGTATATATCACTGGCTCCTTGAATTCATGAACATGTCTAGAAACTAACCCATCATTCCCCACCACAGCCTAAACACACACTGTTCCTCTTGGATTCCCCATCTCATCTATGACAGCTCTGCCTTCCATAGCACCCAAATAAAAATGTCAACCCTTCCTAGTTGATAATCCACTTTCTAAGAATCCCTAGAAACCGCCCCTGCTTTCCATCCCCCCTAGCAATCAAAACTCTTGTCTTTTCTTGCCTGGACGATACGATCATTCTCAATGGATTTCCCTGCCTCTTTGGATCTTCTTCCTCCTCTCAATAATCCATTTTCCATCCTGCTACCAAAAAGACTTTTCTTAAATACAAATATGATTTCATTATGGCTCTGCTTTATATCATTGAATATATTTTCATTTGTCTTCAAGATGGAAGAAAAACTCCTTAATGTGAGTTACAAGGTCTTTGGGTTCCAGCCCCTGTCCACCCGGAGCTTCTTCTCCCACTGTGTTCCCACGTGTGCTTTGCAGCCAAACTGCCAGACTGGAGCCTCGTAATATCCTGAACAGCCCTTTTCTCTAACAACCTTTGTCATACTGTTCCCTTGCCCAGAATGCCCTTCTCTGGGTTCCTCACTGTATTAAGTTTCCTGTTGGTGCTGTAGCAGATTGTCACAAACTTAGTGATTTAAAGCAACCCTAATTTTTTCTTTTAGCATCTAGAGACCAAAAGCTGAAACCAGCTTCACTGGGCTAAAATCCAGGTGTCAACAGGGCTGGTTCCTTCTAGCAGCTCCTGGGGAGACTCCATCTCCGTTCCTCTTCCGGCTTCTGGAGAAGACAAACAGTCCTTAGCCAGTGGCCCCTTCCCGGTGCATTACTCCAGCCTCTTGTTTCCGTCTCCTCTTCTGTTGTTAAATTTCCCTCCTCCTCCCTTTTATAAGGACAGTTAGGATTACATTTAGGAACCATCTGGATTATCCAGGATACTCTCTCCATCTCAAGATCCTTAATTTAATCCCATCTGCAAAACTCCCTTTTGCCATATAAGGTAACATTCACAGGTTCCAATGATTAGGACTTTGGGACCATGAGTCAGCCTATAACACCTACGTTTTTCTACCTCAGCCTTTCCAGACATAGCTTAAATATTTTCTCTCCTCTGGGAAATTTCATTACATTCTAATCCCCATGAATACCCCCAACTACCCCCAAATGGGTACCTCACTAAGGTGACCAGCAGTCTGGGTTTGGCTGGGACAGAGGGGTTTCCCAGTCAACACCAGGACTGGGTTTTCAGTGCTAAAACCAGAAAACTACCAGGCAAACCAGGATGAGTCAGTTACCCTAAGTCCTCACTTTTCTTCCCACATCACACTCTACTTAGCACTCATCACACGGGGTTATAATTTATAATTCTCAGTTCTCTTTCGTTCTCTTTTGCTAGACTATGGGCAGGCATATGCTTCTTTCCTGCAGATACTCATGCCTCAGTTTCTGGCGCAGAGCAGATAAGTGAATGACTGTTAATGGAACTTGTGGTGCAGCCCTGTGACGGCCGCCAATCTAGCAAAATGGAAATTTTTATCCTGTGACTAGAACAAAAACAAAACGGAACAGGACACTAAACACCCATATGGTGTGCTATGTTCTCTTGTATATGTTTTCTTCTCTCATCTGCACTTGCAAATTTCAGTTAAACTAGACACAGTTCTTTGCAAGAATTCAAATATTCATGGAGATTTACAGAACACAGTGTCTTCCAATAAACACTGGCTCTATTCATGGCCGATTCCTTTGCCACTTTCTGGTCTTGCCTGTTTCTTGAATGCCCCTCGCCATCAACAAGGCAGACTGAAAAGAGATTTTCGGGGCATCTTGTGACATTCCTTTATTCTCTTAAATGCTGATAAAATTGACCCATTGTGGGAATTTACATCCTCAGTTGTCAGCTGGAGCACCAGACCTGTGACTCCCTGTGATATCACTTCTCATTACCTCCCGGCAACTTTGTTTACCTCTACTTAAGTGTCCTTGGGAAAGGCACCCTGCATCCTGGCCAGAGTTAATGAAAATGTAACTGAGGTAAATATTAAAAAGCAAGATTCGGACAAAGACCTCACTTAGCCAGAGCCATTAATTCTACAGCCCCAGTGGAGAAAAAAGCCATTTCTATTGCTAAGCAGTAAATCTATATTCTGATTCCAACTATGACTACAACCATATGAATGGAAGTGCTGGATAGAATAAGGAAATGGGACAAGAAAGAATTAGATACATTTTTTTCTGTTGCCCATATTTTTTAGAAAGGAGAGAAAATAGAAACGTAAAACCTATTTGTGCTGCACATATGCAAACACAGAAGCTGTTTAAGAAGATGAGACATTCTTGATGAATGAGAAAATGAAACTTGGAACTTTTAAATGAAGATCAGCTATATTTTATCAATATATACCCAGATCTATAATGATAAGCTCCGCCTTTTATATGGAATTGAATCACATTAACAAAAGTGAAGAATTCAGTATAAATTAGAGGGAAATATTTGGAAGATTCCCCCCCGCCCCCCCCCCCCCCCCCCGCCAAATATAACACTATAGTTAAAAGTAGATATATTTTAGTTTGGAAAAATATCTTAAACTCTACTTAAAGTTTATAAATCTTTTCTTTAGTGTATCATAAGGGAAGAAAGCTTTTAATGATTTTCCGCAAGAATATTATAGCTAAACGAGTTAATCTGAATTCTTCCCTGCACAGTGATGACCCACAAGGAATTCTGCCAGACCAGTGACTGAGCTACCCAAGTGCAGTCACTGAAGCCCCGATTTGAATCCTGGTTGCAAAGATTTTTAAGCTCACCTATTATTTGCCTACAAGTAAGTCACTATAGTTATAATTTCACCTCTACACCCACTGAAGAGTCATCTATCAAAGGACTACTGATTGGTTTTTACTATCTAGTGAGCTGCAAGGCTGAATTTTAAAACCAGCTTTATAGGCAAAAACAGTTGTGTTTTGTTTTGTTTTTTAGCTGTTTGTGTTGTTAATATATGAGGATATTAAGCTATTCAAAAGGAAAAGGAAATGTCCCCTCCCTTTTTCCATAGAGCCTGGCTTTGTGATTACCCTACTCCATCAAATTAAAATTGAGAATTGAGATTAGTGAAGCTGGTTTAGATAATCTCTTTTATCTAACCATGAAATAAATTGGAAGGCTCAACTAAGGACATGTTAAATGTTAACTTCTACCAGGAATTGAGGCTGAAAGTTTCACCAGCAGAACAGGGAAGTTACATTGTATGAAACCACAGTCACTGGTCTCTATTGTGTTTACAGAATACGGGGTAGCATTAATAATCTAAAATTGCTAAAAGTCCACAGACAATTTCTTTCTTTGTCTTCATAATATTTTGTGGGGTTTTGGGGGATTTGGGGGGGGGTTGTTTGTTTGTTTTGATTTCTGACTCTCTAACTAGGGGGAGATTTTTTGTGCTGAGTCCCTAATATTTTAACTTAGAGCTTTAGAATTTTAGAGTTGGAAGGGATCATCTAAGGCAATGGCTCCCAGGTTTTTCAGTTACATTAACTAGTAAGAATTCCCCAAATTTGGTAACTGATTTAAAGTTGCCAGCTTTGTATTTTGTCTTGGTACATTAAAACACAAGACAGAGCAAACAGCTACCATCTATCATCAGCATCACTTCATAAAAGAAAGAATATTTCCACTCCAAAAGAGAGTAGAAGTCTATTAACTTGGGGAGACGGGGCAGGAGAGAGAAAAAATTATACTTGAATGCATTTGGTTATCTAAAAAACTTACCAACTTGTTTTTCCTTTTTATCACAGACTGGGTAGAATTTTGTCCAAAGTGAACACTGGTCCACAGGCTATAATTTGACAATCACTGACCTATAATTCCATCTCTTAACCTTCAGCTGAAGAAATTAAAACCTGGGGTGTCTTAGCCAAGTTCTCTGTATTAGTTACGGTGATCCAGAAAAACATAACACATATATGTATGATATATATGTACATATATTATATGTGTATATATATATATAGAGAGAGAGAGAGAGAGATTTATTTTAAGGAATTGGCTTGTGTGATCGCAGGGAATTGCAAGTCCAAAATCTGAAGGGTAGGCAATCAGATTTGAGTCAAAATGTTCAAAACTCGAGGCAGGATACCTCCTTCAGGAAAACTCAGCCTTTGTACCTTAAGAGCTTCAACTGATTAGATGAGGTCCACCCATACTATAGAAAGTAATCTGCTCTACTTTTTTTTATTGTGGAAAACTATACATAACATAAAACTTACCCACTTAACCATTTTTATGTGTACTGTTCAGTGGTGTTAAGAACATTCACATTGTTTCATACCCATTACCAGTATCCATCTCCAGAACTTCCTCATCCTCCCAGACAATCTGCTTTACATAAAGTCAACTGATTATAAGTGTTAATCACATCTTGAAAAAAATACCTTTGCCACATCTAGACTTGTGTTTGACTAGTTTGACTTGTTTGCAACAACGGGACACCATAGTCTAGAAAAGTTGGTACAAAAAAAATACTCATCACAGTCACAGAGCTGATTAGTTTTGGGTGGCCAGGTCTCCCGACTTCCTTTAGTATGTATTTTATCCAACTTCTCCACCCAACTCCACCCCATTTAGGCTAATGCTACTTCTTTTATATACAATTTAAAGCCACTTAGAGAATTAAATGAGATGGTTTATATTTTTTAAACCCAGTAATACCAAGTACATTATAAGACTATAAAAATTAAGACTTTATTCTAGATCTGTAATGATTATAAGCTACAATTACAGTGCCATAGCTTTGTACATTCCCACATTCAAAAGAGAAGTAACAATTTCAGGCAATGAACTAATTTATCAAAATAACAGGTGATTCAAAAATCAACATTTTAAAATATTTTATCATAAAGTTACTTTATTTTTTATAATAAAGTTATTTTAAAAGAATTATGCAAAATTATATGGACATACTTATCTCAAAAAAGAAAACATATATAAAAATATCTGTGTCTGGAGGGAATGAATTGGGAGGTTGGGATACCAAATTGTACACTCTGAATATATGCAGTTTACGGTTTGTTAAAAAAAAAAATCTGTGTTTGGCTAAAAGATATAAAGACACTATTCCAAAATAACAATTGTCATATCTAACAGTAAAATCATGGATACTTTTTCTTTTTTGAATTTTCGTACAGTTTTTAGTCTTTTTAACAATGTTCATGTATTCACTTTTTGTAATCATAAAAATCAACTACTTTTAAACCCAAAGAATAAAAATAAGTCCAACATTATGTTTGTGTCAGTATGTTATGCCAACATGCTCTTAAATTTTTTTCTAAATAACACAGATGTATCCATCCAAATAAGTTGACATTTTCATTTTGGTTTCATCTTGGTTGACTGGTTTGATGAAAGTCCAAATCACATGCCAGTGAGTAAACTCCCTGACCCACATGATCCTGTTCTGAAAAAAATCTTTTTAACTGTATGATTGTGGTTCACAAACATTGAAGAACAATAAGTTTGGGAAGGAGGGAGCAACATTCCTTGATCAACATTTATGTAAAACACATGTACCAGAAATTCTGTTGACAAAAAAAGGAACCTGACGTCAAACATTTCAGCCAATTATACTCTGTACTCTAGAAACAATTCCACTGGGAGGAGACCATCAATTTGATTAAATGTGTATTTTCTGTTTTCACAATGCAATGTAGGCAGATTATAAAATAATAAAAGTGAACACAACATGAGTTTTTAATATTTAAATATGAATAATAAGTATCAAGCTTGTTTTTAAGTTAATGCAACTTGGAAGTCAGATAGAAAATCATGCATTTTATTTCACTTCCCATGAGTTAGTCTAAAAAAGAAAATGAAAAGCTAAAACAACTAAAGAATTTATAGGAAAGAAAAATGGAATCAACAGTTGTCAAATTCTGTCCTGACTTCATCTCATATTAAAGAGCAAACAGATGCCTGGCCCTGTTAATAGAACTTTGGATCACAGTAATGAGCAGCCTCCATGAGGATTAAATGGATTTTTTGTTTGTTTGTGTTTTCTTTTTAGTACTATTCATTTTAAATTTTATCACTAAAATCATAAAAAGACAGAAAAGGGCATAAGAATAGAGAGGAAGAGTACAATATAGTAACGGTTGGAATTATTTTCTTCGCAAATTTTAAAAACTCAACCCAAATTGGCTTAAGGAAAAGGAGAATTTATTGGTTCATAATTGAAAAATCAAGGGGAATTCTGGCTTCAGTTGTAGCTGGATTCAGGAAACTGTATGATGTCATGAAGACCTGGTCTCTCTCCATCTCCTGAACCTGCTCTCCTCCATTTTAAATTTTGTTACTCAAAGTTCTCATTTGAAAACAACAGAAACTAACTATGGCTAGTTTAAGCAGAAATTTTTATTAAAGGATTTTAGCTAGCTCGCAGCATCATCAGAAAGACTTGAGAACCAGATTTGGAAACCTGTAGCCAGAAACACACCCCAACAGAGGAATAATTGCAAGTTCTTCACAAAGCATTTGTCCACATACAGCCAACTGGGAGGAGGAGAGAAAGAGGACCAATCATCTTTTAAATAGCAAAATACCGTTCACATCTTCCTCACTAGCAGTTACCTAAAATCTTATTAAATATCACCAATGACAGGTATCACTCTCTGTAGAATCTACAGTATGTAGGCAAGAGAATGGATTCTAGAGCCAGACTGCCCTGGTTCAAATCCCAGCTATTCTACTCAAACAACTATCTGACCTTGACCAAACTATTTAATATCCTGTGCCTTGGTCCCTTCATGTGTAAAATGGAGGTAATAGTAATATACAGCCGATGGAGAGCCATGTCCACATTTCCAAGCAGCTTCTACAGTCTAGGGCTACTCACAGATCTGCTGTCTATAGACAAAAGTACTTTGCTAACCTGGTTGACTCACTACATTCTCCACATTTGGCTATAGCAATTTTTACTTTTTTCTAAACTGTTCTCACCATGTTGAATATTGAATCTGTGGCAGCAAAGTTGATTACATTCATATGTGCTATGAGACATACTGCTGTCCCCATCACAAAATCATTGTCAAGCACCTTGAGTGGGGAATGCATTGTTCTAGGTGGTTGGTATGCATCACTGAACAAACAGAAAAAGATTCCAGCTCTCCTGGGGCATGTATTCCAGCAAGGAAGTAAGGATGATATGAGAAGATTTCAGGAAGCCATGAATTAATTTAAATACCATGAATTAATGCTATGAACTGAGGAAGCAGAATCCAACATAGCTAAGACATGGAATCCAATATATTCAATAATTTATGTCTGAATCTCCAAACTTATTAAGCTATTCTTGTGGTAGGAAATTATTCTGAGTTATTGCCACTTAAAGAGCTGCTGAGATTGCTCACAAATGACTAAAAGAATCAATCTTTCCAGTTCATCTAATTATCTGTTGCTCATTGAAATTCTGCAAAGGAAAAAATCACTCTGGATGCCTACTAGTTAATTAACTAATTAATAGGACCCTCCCCCCCTCACATATTCTGATTAACGTGCAGCCCACATTAAGCCCACATTAATAAGTTCTGCATGTGTTACTCGTCTTGATTTTGATTGATTGTCTAAGACCAAGCAAGAAAAATATAGGTATTTCTTGAATGATAGGAATTTTCATTAGACAAATTGGTTACAATAGGTCCACATTTTTTAGTGCATTTGGTTATACAGAGTTGTGATCAGAAGTCTCACTCAAAAGCAAAGGAAATTGTTTTCTGTATGACAGGAAATACTTTGTTTTATATATATAGGGTTAAAACAACCTTCTAAAAAGGTGGTTAAACTGGTTAAGTGGAGGATTCTTGACTCCTGAGTATCTTGATTAGATGAGTTTGGCTATCCAAGTTTGATAGCAAGGGCTAGAGAGAGAGAAATTGTTTTGTATAATAAAGAAAAACCAACGTTTATTTGTAAGGCTCTGAAAGAGAGGACATGAGAATCAAAGAAGAGAGGTAGAAGAGGAGCAACTGGGATGGAGAAATCTCTGGTAATGAGATAGCCAGAGGGGACTTGTTTTTTTTAAATTCCCCTTTTTATTGTGTCTTTCACAGCCTATGTGAAATATAAATGTAAAATGCAATGAATTATCACAAAATAAATTCCCATTTAGCCACAACCTGAATTAAGAAATCAAATATTATGAAAATAAGAGTTGTTTTTCTTTAAAAATCAACAAAATTGACAAATTCTTAGGTAGACCATGTTAAAAAAAAAAAGACTCAAATAAAAATCAGAAAGGAAAAAAAGTCATTATAAAAATAAAAAAGATTATAAGTGTCTATTATGAAAAATTATGTGCCAGCAAATTGGATAACCTAGAATAAATGGATAAATTATTAGAATAATGAAGAAATAAACATTTTGAACTGATCTATAACCAATAAGAAGACTTAACCAGTAACCAAAACTCCCAAAAAAGAAAGGCCCAGGACCAAAAGGCTTCAACTGTAGAATTCTATCAAACATTTAAAGAAGAATTAATTCCAACCCTTCTTAAACTCTTCCAACAAATTTAAGATGAGGAAACACTTCCAAACTCATTCTATGAGGCCAGCATTATCCTGATACCAAAGCCAGACAAAGATATTACAAGATAAGAAAACTACAGAGCAATATCCCTGATGAATATAGATGCAAAAATTCTCAACAAAATTTTCAGTAAACCATATTCAAAAGCACCTTAACAGGATTACACACCATGACTAAGTGGGTGTTATTCCTAGGATGCAAGGATGGCTCAACATACAAAAAATGATCAATGTAATACAGTACATTAACAGAATGAAGGATAAGAATCACATGATCATCTCAATTGATGCAAAAATAGCATTTGACAAAATTCAACATGGTTTCATGATAAAAACATTCAACAAACTAGGAGTGAAAGGAAATTTCTTCCCTCAGACTTCCCTGGTGGAACAGTGGTTAAGAATCTACCTGCCAGTGCAGGGCACATGGGTTCAATCCTTGGTCCGGGAAGATCCCACGTGCTGTGGAACAACTAAGCGCATGCACCACAACTACTGAGCCTGCACTCTGAAACCCGAGAGCCACAACTACTGAAGCCCATGAGCTCTAGGGCCCATGCTCCACAACAAGAGAAGCCACCACACTGAGAAGCCTGCGTGCTGCAACAAAGAATAGTCCCCACTTGCCACAACTAGAAAAAAGCCCACGTGCAGCAATGAAGACCCAACACAGCCAAAAATAAATTTTTAAAAAAAGAAATTACCTCAAATAATGATATCCATATATGATAAGCCTGCAACTAACATCATATTCAATGGTGAAAAACTGAGCTTTTCCTCTAAGATCAGGAACTAGGCAAGGAGGCCCACTATAACCACTTTTATTCAGCATAGTATTGGAAGTCCTAGCCAAAGTAGTTAGGCAAGAAAAAAAGATTAAATGCATACAAATTGGAAAGGAAAAAGTAAAAATATTTCTGTTCAGAGATGACATAATCTTGTTCGTAGGAAACCCCAAAGATTCTACACACACAAATAAAGCTGTTAAACTAATAAACGAATTCAGCAAAGCTGTAGTATACAAACATTAACACAAAAATTAATTGTTTCTATACAATCTGAAAAGTAAATTAAAAAGACAATTCCATTTATAATAGCATCAAAAAAGGCCATTTAGGAATAAACTTAACCAAGAAGATGAAATTCATGTATACTGAAAACTACAATACTTTGCTGAAAGAAATTAAGGAAGCCACAAATCAATGGAAAGACACTCCATATTATGGATCAGAAGACTTAATATTGTTAAAATGTTCATACTATTCAAAGTAATTTACAGATTCAATACAATTCCTACCAAAATGCCAATGGTATTCTTTGCAGAAATGGGAAAAAAACTAAAATTCATAGAGAATCTCAAAGAACCCTAAATAGCATAATAATCCCTAGAAAGGACAAAGCTAGAGGCTTTGCATTTTTTTCAAAACATATTACAAAGTTTCAATGATCAAAACTGTATGATACTGGCATAAAAACAAACACATAGACCAATGAAACAGAACAGAGAGCCCAGGTATGGTATATCTGAAAGCTGTTAGAGAGTAAATCCTAAGAGTTCTCATCACAAGGGAAAAAGACATTTTTTCCTTTTTTTTTTTAATATCTATATAAGATGATGGATGTTAACTAAACTTATTCTGGTAATCATTTCATAATATATGTAAATTAAGTAATTATGCTGTACACCTTGAACTTATACAATGCTATGTGTCAATTATATCTCAATAAAACCAGAAGGAAAAATAATAAAGAGCTCAGAAACAAACTTGCATATACACTCAAATGACATTCAATAAGGGTGCCAAGACTACAACATGAGAAATGGATAACTCTTCAAATGGTGTGGCAAACTGGATATCCACATGCAAAAGAATGAAGTTGGATCTTTATCGTATACTGTATACAAAAATCAATTCAAAATGGAATAAAGACTTGAAAATATAGAAATCCTAGAAGAAAACATGGGAGAAAAACTGAATGGCATTGGTCTTTGCAATGATTTCTTGGCTATGACACAAAGGCACAGGCAACAAAAATAACACAGACAAATGGGACTACATCAAACTGAAAACCTTCGGCGCAGAAAAGGAAACAATCAACAAGAGTGAAAAGGCAACTTACAGAATGGGAGAATGTATTGAAAACCTCTTATCTGATGAGGGATATCTCAACAACAACAAAACCACATAACCTGACTTGAATAGATATTTCTCCAAAGAACATACACAAGTGGCCAGCAAACATATGAAAAGACGCTCATCATCACTAATTAGCAGGGAAATGCAAATCAAAACCACAATAATATCATCTTCAACACATTAGGATGGCCACTATCAAGAGAATCAGAAAATAACAAGTGCTGATGAGGTTGAGGGAAAAAATAGAACCCATGTACACTGTTTTGAGAAAATATCATTTGGTCACCCTAGTCATAAGTATGTTTATCTTCAATCATGGCAGATAATGCCAAACTGTTTCCCAAAGTGATCGTACCAATTTATATTCCTGTCTGTTTTGGGACTCAGTAATCATCCTATTGGTCTATTTGTCAATTCTTGCACCAATAACACAATTTTTGTCACTTAACAATAAATCTATCTGTCTAATAAAGCAAAGCCTTGCATCTCATTTTTGCTCGAGAGTGTATAATCTGTGTCTTAGCATTTCCATTTGCATCTTAGATTCACCTTTTACCAAAAAAGTCTCAGAAACAATGATAATGTGGATAATGGCAGCAATTCCAATGATGTTTAATTTCATGAATTTATAATGATACTCACTGGTTATCTATGGAGAGCATCAGGGCACCAACTGATTATTTTGAAAGCTATTAAAGGGAAAGAATCAAGCATTTAACATCTCTTTTCTACGTGAACTGTATCTCAAAGTAACCAGAGAGTTTATGAAAGTTTTTTATAGAAGTGTTGTAGCTAATAAACAAGGAAGTGTTAAAGAATTACAATATCACCATTTTTTGTAACCCCTAAGGAATAAATGATCTTCAGTGGGGTCTAACATCACAGAAAGGACACATCCAGTCATGGTGGATCTTCGGATACCACCACCTAGGAAGTGTCCTTGTGAAAGGTGAAACCTGAATCTGGTCGATGTATCAATTTACAGGAAACAAAAGAGGAGAACTGCTGAAAGACACCACAGAGATTCAGCTAGCAAATTTCAGGTTGTGAACATTCTCCTGTACTGGTTTCTTCACCAAATAAGTTGTGGGGGTGGGGGAAGCAGGGGCAAAATAGGCAGAAGGAGAATTTATGTATCAAAAGACACCTGAGACACAGCTGTTGGGAAAAAATTCTCCACAGGCATTTCTGAATGTCTTGTGAGCAGAGGGATCAACTGTCTTTTCATTGCGGACTATCTTTCAAGGATGTTTTTATAGTGCACAGTTTTGGAAGACTGAGATACTGTCTCCCTCCAGAGCGGAGCATAGGTTTGCTTTCTGTCCACTACAATAATGAAAATGTCTCCCTCCAGGTTTGTGGCTGGCAGGTTTGCTTCCCGCTTATTGTAAAATTTTGGCATTTCCTAAGCGTGGAGTTCTTCGTCTGTGACACAAACCCACTATGGATGGTGTCCATCTGGCCATTCCAGAGAAAGAGAGAGAGAGTGAGGGAGAAAGGGAGAGAGAAGTATCTAATATGCACATTTAAGTTGTTTGTTATTTGGAACATTATGTGATTCCTTTCTCCTCCGTTTTGGTAGTAAAGTCTGCTATACCCTTTGAATGGCGTGGTTGTATCGGGAGAAAAGAAGTATAAATTGGCAAAAGGATTAAATATCACATCTGGGTCATTGTGGTGCAGAGTGTCAACTAAAAAAAAATTTGCAACCTAAAAGTTAAGAATTACGTTTTATTTGGTGGACATACTGAGGATGTCAAGCCTGGTAGGCAGCATCTCAAGTCATCCTGGGAAAACTGCTCTGAGGAGGCAAGCGGGGTGCTAGGATATATAGGAGTTTTGCAACAAAGGGCAGGCAGTAGAAACAAAAGATTACTATTCATAAAAGAAAACTAGATATCTCAAGTTAAGGAATTTAGCGCTTTTCTATGTATGGGAAGATGCAAGAGTCTGGGCTCACTGAAGTCATTCCTCTGATATGCACCTCAGCTACCTGGGGCCAGCATTCTGTGTTTCACAACCTGAGTTTCCTCAGGGCTCACCGTAGGGAGTGGCAGCAGTCTGTTGGCATTCTTTGTTTCCTTCTTGAGTTCCCTCAGGGCTCACCAGCTCACTGTTGGAGGTGGCTGTAATAGCTGATGACTGTGTCATCCTTTGCTTACTGATACGTGATATGGCAGGCAATATTTTATTTCTCAAGAGCTTGAGAACACAGGAGCCCAGGAAATGGAAGAGGCCCTGAGAAATCACAGAAATCTTGGGGAGAGCTTTGGGCATCCTCAGGGCAGTCTTTCTTAAATACTGGAGAGTACAAGGACTTCTGGATGGCAATTGGATTCAAATACAAAGAATCATACAAGTGACATGCTATTCAGTTCCTCGCCTGTTCTTTATTCCTGCACTTCTTTTGTTAAAAGTCTGTGGTGATTTTAAACTGCACTGTACACACAATTATAAGAGCAAGGCAAAGCTAGAGGTAACACAGGAAACAGAGGTTGCTACTTAGATCGATGAAAAGGTAAGGAAGATGCTTCTAAGTGTAGTTTCTGTTTCTGTCCCTTTTGATAAGCCAACGTATATAGCATGCAATAATAAAGTCTTCTTATAGTTTGGAAAACACTTTATTATTAAAATTCCTGTGGGGAAGAATAACTTTATTCTTGCTGTTCCTACATGTTCTAGTCCTAAGTTCTTTTTTCTCATTGAAACTTCTGTATTATTCAATTTTTTTAATACCTTGAGTCTTCTTAGAAATGTAACTCATACAGACTGTAACAGACTACAAACTACAACAGCACAGACTGTATTGGAGGTAGAAAACTGTCGGGCTCCTTTAGAAATTGTCTGGATCTGAGCAGAAGACATCTGTAATAAACTTACAAATGTTTCAGCACTCTACCAGAATAGTTAGATTGTCAGAAATAATATGTGGTTTGACCAGAGGAATAAAATTTGGCAGATACATACTTGGGAGAAAAAAAAAAAAGACTTTCACAAAACTGAATAAGCCACACATAAGAACAAAATTTAGAAGATGCCAATACAAACATACTCACTCTTCCTTCTCTAAACACAAAGTAATTTTTAATACATTTATCTTTGTAATGAAATTGTTCTGCCAACACGATGTCTATCACTAAAGATTTAATTCCGTGTTTACCCAATGTGTTCCAGGAAATGCATGTTCTACGAGATGCTAATAAGATTCTCATAAAAGTATTTTCTATGCTAATCAGTTTGGGTAGCTGTACAGCTGCCTCCTGGAAATTCACAATGTACATGTTAAAGGCTCTGGGAACCCCTACAGCAAAGAGATGTGCTTAATTCAGCATTTAACAAAGTTATTCTGGTCACTAAATCATGGAACACTTCTGACATCTTACTGAATTGTTCAGCAGAATGTTTTGGGGGAGAAATGGTAATTTAATATCCAGTAAAACAATTCATTTCCAAACCCCAAATGAGCTAAGAAGATACAAGACCCGGAATGATTTTTCCAGGAGTTTTGGATCTGACATTAGTTGAGGGTGTGCTCACTACACCCTCTTACCCTCTTCTGTCTTCCACGGCATCTTTTTTAATCAATTTTTTTTATTGATGTATAGTTGATTTAGAGTGTTGTGTTCATTTCTGCTGTACAGCAAAATGATTCAAACATATATGTACACATTCTTTTTTTAATATTATTTTCCCTTATAGTTTATCACAAGATATTGAATATAGTTCTCTGTGCTATACAGTAGGACCTTTTTGCTTATCCATCCTATATATAAAAGCTTACATCTACTAGCCCAACCTCCCACTCTGGCCCTCCCCTGACCCCTCCCCCTAGGCAACCACCAGTCTGTTCTCTATGTCCATGATTTTGTTTGTTTCATAGATAGGTTCATTTGTGTCATATTTTAGACTCCACATAGAAGTGATAGCATGTGGTATTTGTCTTTCCCTTTTCTAACTTACTTCACTTAGTATGATAATCTCTAATTGCATCCACATTACTACAAAAGGCATTATTTTGTTTTGGTTTTGTAATTTTTTTTTTTTTATGGCTGAGTAGTCCACAGCATTTTTGTGCTCAGGAAATCAGATGGAGAATGGACCATGGCATATGGATATCAGAAGTCACAGGTGCTGATTCTGCCACTAATAATTGTGAATCCTTGAGGAATTTAAAACCTCTGAACTTCTGTTACTTTATCAATAGAACAGAGCTAATCCCTGC
The DNA here is from genome assembly GCF_030028045.1 of Hippopotamus amphibius kiboko. Taxonomy (NCBI): domain Eukaryota; kingdom Metazoa; phylum Chordata; class Mammalia; order Artiodactyla; family Hippopotamidae; genus Hippopotamus; species Hippopotamus amphibius. Next base: position 57,798,560 of record NC_080188.1, read on the forward strand.
TTTTTTATTCAATATCAACAAACATTAAAAGCCAGTTCTCAGGAAACTTACATTTCAGAAAGGAGTAAGAGGGAGCGCGAGAGAGGTTTTACGAAAATAAAAATAAATAAGAAAATATCAGTGAGTGATAAGTTCTACGAGAAGAGTTAATATAGGCTGATGTGATAATGTTTGGATAACAACTGTTTTGTTTTGTTTTGTTTTGTTTTGTTTTGTTTTGTTTTGTTTTGTTTTGTTTTGTTTTTGGTAACTACTTTTGATTGAATGGTTAAGGAAAGACCCTCTGAGGAGATGACACTTGAACTGAAATTTGAATTATAGGCAGGCAGATATTTGGGATGAGGCTCTCAGGAGAAAGAGCAGTGAAGGGTCTTAAAGTGGACAGTGCAATGGGGGTGAGGGAGAGTGATAAGAGATCAGCTTGGAGAATAAGGCAGAAACCAGATCAAGGTTGGCTTTACAAGCCATGTTATTTTTCCAAGTACAATGAAAAGCCACTGGAATGTTCCAAAGATGAAGGTAACAGGATCTATCCAACCTATGTCTTAGAGTGGTTCTAAAGATTAATTGAAGCATTGTGTAGGAATAAGTCAGGGTTCCAGCAGGACATACTGAGAATGGGTAATCTGAGGAGAATTTTAAAAAGAGACCATTTGCCATGAGTAGGTTTTAAGGAACAAACCAGAAATAATTCAGTACCTGTGAGCTATTAACAACGGAGTCCAAAGCCTGGGACTAAACTGTTAACATAGTGACTTTCTTCCAAACTCCATTCCATGTTTTCCTTATTTTCTTAAAGCACGTTGGTTGGATGGATTCTTAACCTGATTACTTGAGTCAAACTTTTAGTCCTATAGGAGTTGGGTCCTTTGGTGGGCCTGTCTATATTGTGTTGCTACAGTTTTCTATTGCCAAGGGCCTCGGGGTAATAGAGTCCTAAGTAGCTAAGAGTCCCACTCGGGTTCCAGAAATTGTTCTCCTCACTCTGCACTGTATAGCAGTAACTCAATTTACCCTTGAGAAACAGGATCATCCCCCAGATAGTACAATAACCTCTTCTTTGTCTATTGCTTCAGTAGCCTAAAGTGGCCAGTGGGCAGGCTCATTTCTAATTCCATGGAACTATTACTGAATTCCCTAACGGATGCATTCCTCCCTCCAGTACTATAAACCCATTGAGACCAAGGTTGCATTGATGGGAAGAAAAAATTTCCCAAATTATATATTTGGTATAATAGTTGGAAAGTCCATTCTCACTTCCAACTCCTAGATACATGGATACATGGAAGATGATAACTTATATTGGCCTTGGTTTAAGGTATACACTGAGTCTTGTACACAGCATCCTGTCCTAACAGGATTTTACTCCAGATGGTGCCAAATGTGAGCCTCCAGATGCCATCCCACAATTCCAGGAGACTGACGTGAACATCATGAATGGTTTCATATTGAGAGCCCAGCGATGGCCTTTGCTATAGGCAGATTGGACACAGTGATGGTGTCGAACAAATCTTGGTGAGAGTGTACCCCTGTTGGTGAGCCCACACACAGCCTCCATTCCTGCCACCATACCTACTTCATATACCTCCATGGACCAGTCATATGAAAGATTAGAGAAAGAGGCTGACTGACATCCCTAGGAGAGATCATGGAATCCACTTAACTATCGAAAGCACTCATTCACCACTAGGATACCCTTGAATGGACATTTACATGGAACACAAATATCCTCCCACCTTTGCTCTGCTGAAAGGCCTATCCACATACCTCTCCCTGCGACCTTGTCACTAATCTTCCTATATTTTTCTTTCCAAAGCCTTAACTGCTGGTCTATCCAGTTTATGTAAATCCATACTGCAGGTTATCTCTCCTTCCAAGTTAAGTGGACAACCAGATGACTGCCCAAAGTTCTGCCCACTGAGAATATTTTCTTTCATCGCTGTCTTTCAGTGCCAGCCCTAAATGAGGCTGCAAGTGGCCACTCTCCATTTCTGTTTATGCCCACGTGCTATCCATTCACCGACCAGGCCCATCCTTCTTTCTCCCCCTTTAGATGATCATAGAGAATGCCCCCGTTAAATGGTAGGAGTAGTCTGAGGGAATGGCAGGAAAGCAGTAAGAGCAGCAACCATGGGAGTCTAGGCGACTCATTCGTGCCATTTATTTGTGCCTTCTGACTTTCCTTGGCCCTGTCTCACACATGCCATTTTCATTTTTTATTAGAATGGTCCACACATGTCTACATTTATGCTGCAACAGATTAGATAACACCCAGCTCCTAATGAGCATTTTGGGTCACATATTCACTTGTATTCAAAGATCAGGTGTTCAGTCTTAACCATGCCCAGTAGCAAGTTAAAAGATGGTTTTCAAGTGGAGAATGGTTGTCAGAAGAGGTCAAGTTTTCCAACCCCTAAAAGTGTGCACTGTGAGCCTGAAAGAAGCTCTATACATCTCTGTCCAAAACAGATGCTTAATACCATTGGGTCTACCAGGTCACAAGTGTGAGCAGCACAGACTTGCCAAAGAGCCCTACTTGCTTTTTTTACCCGAAGCCCTGCTCATAACTGGCAGCATTACAGGTTTTCCAACAAATGGTAAGACTAGCATCTCCATATGTGATATACGCAGCCTCCCAGATCCAAAGAGGTTCACAAAATATTGTGCCTGTTCTTTGCAGTGGGCCAAGTGAGGCACAGAAACTTATATCTCAATTTAGGAGGGCTATCCCAATACATCCAAGATGAAACTCTGCCTATGTGACAGGTCCTTGAAATCAGCAGGGTTTTTCACTCTCCCTCTGACACAAGTCTGTCTTAGGAAGGCATGTAGGTGCTTGATAATTCCTTTTCACTAGGTCCAATAAGCATAATTTCATCAACATAACGCACTAGCATAATGTGCTATAGAGTATCAAGATGACCAAGTTTCTCCCGAACCACATTATAAGAGGAATGAAGTGGATTGACATAGATTACATAGCCCTTAGGCAAGTCACTATTCCGCTATCCCTGCTATGAGAAAGCAAACTACACTTTATGAATTTAGCTGATAGAGATGCCAAAAAGCATGTACGAGGTCAACAGCTATACACCAGGCAGGGGGCTATGTTTATTTCCTGCTCCAGTGAAGATATCTCGTTCAGAACTGCAATTGCAATTGCATTACCATCTTATTATATCTGTGATAATCTACAGCCATAGATAATGGTAAAATATAAAATAAAATCTTAATGAATTTCCCCCACTGCTAAATGGACTCACTAGCAAAAGAATGAAAAGGTCATTTCTTCAAAGAGAAATAATACCTGGACTCTCTTTTATGAATGCTGGGATCTCTTGCCCAGGGAGGTGTTAACACGTTGTGGAGTTCAGGCTTAGAATAAGAAGAAAGTAAATTGCCCAATTAGTGGTTGGTGGAGACCTTGGGCTTTGAGGTCAGTGGAGGTCTGATCTTACTCCAGGAGACAGTTGGATTCCTTGTGTTCAAAAGGACGGTTAAGTGGCGGTTTCCAATAAGAAGCAGAATTCTGTATTCTATCCAAGGCAGCACCCTTGGAAATTGCCAGACCTCTGAATGGAGTGGCCGCATGGATCTGGAATTGTCACTCAGCACCTTCACATCATACAGTGAAGGTGCTGATGGCCAAGCTTAGCACAGGGGAGCCAGTGGAGTTTCCCCTCTGAGAATGATGGGAAGAGCTTGGACAAGTAGCGTCTCCATGGTGACTATGATAGACCCAAACCAAAGACCAGGTCCTGTGTAATCCCAAGAGACAAGAAAAAAATGTCCATGAAAATTATTGGATCTGGATGTCCCATTATTCGGTCAACTTGCAGCTGAGACAGATTGCTCTTATTCAGTAAGATTCTTAAAGGTATTTTGTTCTGGAGTCCGTACTTATAAAGCATTTGATGCCTTGATATAAAAATACTCAGAAAGCAGACGCCTAACCATATTCCAACGATGTGTGCAAACCTGTGGATAATGCAGAAGTGAGCTTATAACACTGGGACCACCTTTCGTTTCCCTCTCTGTATGTCTGTCACTCTTGCTTTCATGCTGCTTCCTCTCAAGTCTTTTCATAATAGTCTTAACAGTCATGTCAATGTACCACTTTTTAAATATTGTTTAAGAGGCACTACTATTGGAAGACTGTATTCAAAGGAGAAGTTGTTGCCCTGCTCCTCACATCCCTCGGATAGAAAGTCAATAAAAGCTTATTTTAACAAGAACTAAAACTAAAATATTTCGTATAATATTTTCACAAAGAATATTTTTTAAATCACCCTTGCTATAAAAATAGTGCAGCTCACTCCATCAGGTCTTAATTAAAGGCAGACTTCTCCACACACTTTGAGAAGTAATTTGCCCAAGGTCTGCGGCTTTCCACATTATTCTAGATCCAGCACAAAGAAAGCATTCTCTGCTTGCCTCTTCCCGGTTGCATAATAGCTAAAAAACTAGCGAGAGAATTTTTTTCAGGCTGAAGTTGGAAACCATGTTTTTTTGGATTTTAAAAACACCCAAGCATTACGTCTTTTTGACAAAGTCAGTGCTTCCTCTCTAGTTAGCAAAACAAATGGCACTTTATTTAACTCAATAGATGTTACACTTGAAATCTACCTGCCTGTTCACACTTTCTTCTTAGGGTTTGAAATTATGCAGATCCCTAGAGAATTTTTCTTGTTCCAGACCAATGAATACTTAAGCATACAAAAAAACTGCAGAATCATCCCAAAAATAATTCTATAAAAAAGTATTTTTTTAATTCTACTGCAAGATACTCATGGGAATCCAAGAACATTTAAATCATAGCCATAGGGACTTCCCTGGAGGTCCAGTGGTTATGACTCCACGTTCCCAATGCTGGGGGCCTGGGTGCCATCCCTGGTGAGGGAACTAGATCCTGCATGCGGCAACTAAGACCTGGTGCAGCCAAATAAATAAATATACATATATATTTTTTAAAAATCATGATCATAAATAACTCAAGAACCATGGCCATCCACAAAGGAAAAAAAAGAAAAAGAAAAATCGGCATCAATGTCATTACATGATACGTGCTGGGATGCTCAGAGGTTTAAAGGGAAAAGAGAAGACACAAAATGCCCCCTAAAAGCTTCTGTAAACACACTTTTATAATTTAATCCCATTTATTCTTACTTTTCTACTTGTGGCCTAATAATGATGTAATAGGATCTGGATACATCATTCACCAAAATAACAAGTAAAGGTTTTTTCATCAATATGAGCTCACACATGGTACAGCAGGAGCTCACCACTTTCTGGGTCTATGAGCAACAAAAATTTTTTTTGAATTTAACTATTAGAATATTATACTCCGATGTCTTCTATAGATTATGAATGTTCAAAACACCTGGAAATACTGTTCTCTAGAATGTTTCCCAGAAAAGCTAAAGGTCCAGTCCTGGATAACTCTAAGAGTAGTCTGTTTCTTAATACGTACATTTACAGCTTTTGCAAGTAAACGGAGTCAATATTCTATGTTTCCTGGGACACCACAGTGTTAGAGCGGCAATAAGCAAGTCTGAGAAAGTAATTTCTCCCAGGAGCCATAGTCAGTGTTTTAAAGTTTTCTTTCTTTCCTTCAGCCAAAATTAGAGAAAGTTTATAGGCCCTTAAATATTGCAAATGAAAAAGTACCACTAAAAACAGCATGACGGGAAGCATTGGTAGAGGAGCTTTCAAATCTACTACCAATAAGGGAACGGAGTAAACAGAGAGAAAACATGACCCGTGAGAGCTCTTCTATTGCTCTAATTAAATATTGCCCTAAATGAAACTTCAATTAGTGAAGTGTATTAGAATCAACACCAGGTGAATCACTCTTAGCTTGTTGACCAAGAAATGAGACCCTCAAAGTTTACACTGGTGCTAACAATATAAAACGTACCTTCATAGGTGGATAAAAGAACCTTCCTTCTTTTCCGTGTTTATCTTCTCTGCAGCACTCTTGCGGGCAAATGCAGTGTGTTGCAGGGTTTTGAACAGTTCCTTTGCAAAGGAATAAGACTTTAGTGGTAATAGTGGTAGTTGTTTAGTTCTTAGGAGGATGTTCTGTTTTCTCCCTATGAATGGCATAGTTGATTCAAGTTTGATGTAAGACCCACAATAACCTCATGTTAGTATTTTATGATTCAAATGAAAACACATAGACTTTACTTCTGAATTGATGATGTAATCCTCTGAGATTAAAAAAAATGTAAAGAGCAACATTTCAGTTTCTAGTGTCAAAGCAACTGTATCCTGCTTTGATGTCACTGACCATCCCTCACCCCCCAAAAAGGGACTGAATAGGCCCCCAGTTCCTCACCAAGAAATGCTAACTTGCTCTCTCTCACTCTCCATCTCAGCCACACCATCTGACTCCTGTTGTTACATAAATAAGAAATGTAATCAAACTCAACAGCATGTCTGTGTGGTGGGGGGAGGGACAGTAAGTGAGCTGAGGGTGCTTTTTCCTACCCGTCTGTTGCCAACCTGAAAAGTTGGTTCACTGATTCATCAGATTGTTTGCTTTATTAGAAAAGACTTACTAAAAGGAAGTCAAATAATGTTATGGGTCGGGTAAGCCTGGTCTGTATAGGCGATCTACTTGAGGCAGCACAGCATTCCTTTGAGAAAGAGCTCTATTACTTTCTTCAGAATCATGTCTGTGTGGCTGTAAGAACAGACACATGTGATCCATCCTAGTTCCACACTGGCAAAGCAAGTCTGAATTCAATCAAAAGATGAACACCTGCGTGGGCCTCCCATCTAATACAACCGAGGTAATCAAGCAAAGAGCAGAAGGAAGTGCAAGTGAAACCAAACCCCGTACTTGAACAACTTCACGGAACAGGTAGCGTCGGAAAATCTAGTAAAATATATCAAAGACATTTTCTTTCTCTTCCCAGACTGGCTACCACGGCCATAAAAATACCAAAGTTTATAAATTCAGAGAGAGGAAATGGAAGAAGAAAGAACGGTGGACCAAAGATGCCAACACGCTGGAGGACAGGAAGTAGAAGGAGTGGCAGTACCTGAAACAGCAGATACAGGAGTGGCAGCCCCAGGAGGAAGTGTGACACTCCTCCGAAGACAGAGGGGCCCAGGAGTTGAAGCATGAGTTACTGATGGCGGGCTTAAGGTGTGAGGCTGATACCAGGAGACCAGTTAAAAGTCTGTACTGAAAAGGCCAGGTAATTTCCTCTACTTTGTTGATTAGGGTGATTAGCTCTCCTTATCCCAGCCACCTACACTGCACTGTGTAGACCAAAGGTAAATTCCCTGGAAGCATTCAATTAGAAAGTCTTCACATTTGGAAAGGTTGGCTTGAATGAGCATGGAGAGACTTGGGGCTGAAAATGAGATGGAGTGACGTCTGCATAGAAAATTGTAGGTCTTCATTGCTTTGTCTTCTTTCCTGGTTCTGATTTCAAATGCTGGGAGCCGGAAATATATCTACCACACAGGTGAGTAAAGGACGCCTCGCTGGAGAAATTAACCAGCCATAAAGAAAAGAGCTAGAGTCACAGACACTAAGGAGCGTCCTAATAAAAAGGCAGTTCAACCCCTCAGTCAAGCTCCAGTAATAACATCTGTTAGAAAACGAACCCACCCAAAGATTGAATGTCCAACCTGAGAGGGATTAAAAGACTGGTGAAGAGCTCAGACCCTGGAGACAACTATCTAGATTCAAATCCAGGCTTCCCATCCCCCTACTGGCCTTGAGCTTATGTTGAACCTCCCTGTGCCTCTGTTTCTTCATCTGTAAAACAGGGATAATCATGGTTTCTTCCTCATGGTTACTGTTGCTGAGATACTGTTAGTTAGCCACGCACACACTGGGTGGCTTAAACAACAGAAATTTATTGTCTCACAGTTCTGGAGGACAGAAGTCCAAGGTCAAGGTTTCAGCAGGGTTGATTGCCTCTGAGGCCTCTCTTCTAAACTTGTGGATAACCACCTTCTCTCTGTGTCCTCCTTCCCTCTCTCTGTGTCCATGTCCCAGTCGCCTCTTCTTATAAAGACTCCAGTTATATTGGATTAGGGCCTACTTGAATGCCCTCATTTTAATTTAGTTACCTCTTTAAAAACCCTATCTTCAAATACAGTCACACTCCATCATCTCTATCACCCATATATCAAAGTATAATTACTCATGTATTGGTACTGTTTTTCAGCTAGCTCTTCTCCTCAGAAGGGGATGATTATTTATTATATTTCTATTATATGAAGAGGTTGAAGCCTATATGCTAATTACTGCCAAATATTTTTAAATCTTCAAAAATTAATGACTTACACTAAAGGAGAATTTAAAATGCAAGTCTGAGCATGTTACCACCCGGTTCATCGTCTTTCTAAGGCTTTCCACTCAGCTTGTCACTTACATTTAGAGGTGGATGAGTCCTATGTGTCCTTATTCACACACTATGTCCTTATTCTCATACGCCCCAGAGGTATGTTGGAAATGTTCAGAAGAATTCTGCCACATGGATTAGCAAACATGTACCAAAACAGTTGTTAGCAAACATGTATAAAAACACACTCACTGATAAATGTTTTGAGAAAGAAATTAATCCTACTTCCTTGTTCTGTTGAACTTTTCTCATGGGAATTTCTGTTGAAGAACCATGCCAATGAAAAGACACTTGAACTAATATGTCTAGTCCAGACTACTCTTATCTTTAGGATAATACATACAAGAAGAACTATTTCCAGGAAAACATTTTGTTCAGAAAGTGCCCTCTCCTCTTATTCAAACTGCCTGAGGTCTAACGATCATCATGTGGATTTTAACACGTTATCCAACTCCAGTTCGTTTAAAACATCAGCGTAAGCAATGAATCATTGTAGCACTGGATATCTAGAATTTCTAAAACAAACCCTAGCTTGAATGGAACATCCCAGCCCTGTGGAATGGGAATGTCTTTAAGACTTGAGGTTATTTGGTAAAAGAAAACGCAGGACGAATTCTTGTTCGTGCGTTGTTTTCAATGTCTGGGTTAGGAGAACAGTACCGAGGGTAATATTTATGTGAGAGCATGATCAGAGTACCTAGTTGTGGCATGATGCGTAGGAGCTATGTCTTCTCATTAGCAGAGCTCTCCCTGATCCTCATCCAAGCAGAATTCATTGAATCCTCATTTTTTACACTGTGTCATTAGTTTATCTAACACGTTGCATAGTAATAAATTCAAATCCTTGCCATACCAGTTAGCCATTGTACAACCATGGGAAAGTTACTTAGCATTTCTGTGCCTCCATTTTTTTCCATCTGTACAATGGGAATAATAATATACTTCTCTTGTAGGATTGTTAGGAGAATTTAAGCATTCAATAAAAAGTAACTATTGAGTATGCTCTCTTTCCCACCATGATGACTTAGGGAAAAAAAAAAAAGGAATTCAGAAGAACCAAATAACACTCACCAAGCATTTACCTTAGGTACCGATAACACAATCATTTCTTATAGAAAGGTAGGTCTGAAAATTCCAGTTCTGGTGACATTTTAACTGGGCCCTAGTGATACATGGTTAGAAATGCATAAAGGACAATATCAGCACAATCAAAGGGTTTGTTCTTAAACCCACCCTTCAACCTGTCTGTGTTTGTTTCCTTTGGACCCTAGCCATCGTGTTTCATTCTCTCGCCTCTCCTACTGGGCTTTTCATCTTGATTCACCTTTTGAACTATCTCTTGGTTCTTGAATGTTGCATTTCTTTCCCAAAACTTTCACTAGCTTGCGGCTTCCTGGAATCGTGTCTCATTATTTACTGTCCTTTGGCACTGACCGAGGACTCCTTCCCTTCAGGGCTTCCCAGCAACCACTGTGCCCCTCCTCCTGCTGTGTAGGGCCCTGACTGGCATGACTGTCTTCTCTCCCTGCCGAAACCAGGAGGGGCCGGCCACGATTGCCAGTATGTAAACCAATATCAACCAGGATGGGAAAGTAAAATGCAAAATTAATGAGTAATATTAGCGGATTATGATTCAGGGATAATTCCCCCAAATATTCTTTTTAATTTTTAAAAAGGGGCAAGAGGAACATAAACTTGGATGGATTTTACAGCATCCAAATATCAAAGACAAGACTAAGAGTGTTGAGAATTCCAAACTCTTATCAGTCTGCTCTTCTTGTGCCGTGAAAAGAGCAGAGACAGTGGGACCTGGCAGACACAGATTAAATTCAGATTCTGTCACTAAATAGCATAAGACGGAGACTTTGACCTATTAATTCTCCTCTGCATAATATGTTTAATAATATCTACCTTACAGGAATGTTGTAAAGATTAAAGACAATAGAGATCAATTGGCAATAAAGATTTCTTGAGTGACAAGTGCTGAGAGTGCCCTTGAACTGAAAAGGAAGTCTCAGCACTTGCCTGGCGGTCGAGTGGCTTAGCCTCTCTGCTCCCAATGCAGGGGGCCTGGGTTTGATCCCTGGTCAGGGAACTAGATCCCACATGCCGCAACTGAAAGGTCCTTCATGCTGCAACAAAGATCCCACGTGCCATAACTAAGACCTGATGCAGCCAAATAAATAAATAAATATTTTTTTAAAAAAAAGAAAGAAAAGGGAATCTCTAAAAGAGCGGAATTGAAGGAGTAGCTGTGAGGAGAGACCTGGGATGGAGAGGTCTGGTGACTCAGGTATTACTTTGGCTTTATTGATGATGGGTAACAGTTATGCAATGGATAACCTTTTGTTTAAAAAAATTCCTGAGATCCATATATTAGCAGCTGACAAGGTATTTCCTTTTCTCTTTGAGTTAACTTTTACAACCTCTTTTTGTAACTTACGTGAGTAGATTCAAGAGAAAATATATGAGTTAGAGAAAGGAAAAACTAAGCGTCTCAGCCAACTCCCCCCCAACCAGTGGTCCCAAGGGAAATTTGGGACAAGGAGGATAAGTCATATTTGTCCCTCGTACGTGCAAAAATGGATGGAATCCAGCCATGGAACCTGTTTATATTGGATGAGAAACGATACTTTTAAAACTTTCACCTGAGCTAGAAAAAATGAAGTCTGAACGTAGATATCATTTTGTTTCAAACATACAGAGAGGTTTTTAATGGAAAGCAAAGTTGCTCTGCTTTAGAAAAGGAACTGAAATTTAAGGATTGGAAACTGCCAGTTGGACAGAAAAGAAAGGACTTGGGAAATAGTATGGACTTAATTGTGTCCCCCTCCCCCCAAATTTATATGTTGAATTCTTAAACCCTCAGAATATGACTGCATTTGAAGATAGATCTTTAAAGAGATAAATAAGTTAAAATGAGGCTGTTAGGGTAGATATTTATCTATTCTGACTGTGTCCATATAAGAAGAGGAGATTAAGACATGGGAGAGACACCAGGGATGCATGTACAGAGGAAAGGCCATGCTAGGGTATAGGGAGAAGATGGCCACTTGCAAGCCAAGGAAAGAGGTCTCAGGAGAAGTCAAACTTGCCAGCACCTTGATCTTGAACTTCCAGAACTGAGAGAAAATAAATTTCTGTTGGTTAAGCCACCCAGTCCGTGGTATTTTGTTTTGGCAGCATGAGCAAACTAATACAAGAGACTACAAGGAAAGGGCAGGAGAGGGAGGGTGAGGCGTTGATAAGAAGTGAAGGCAGTGAGCCTAAGGAGAGACAGCCAGTAAGAAATGGTGGATGGATGACCAATGGAAGCCATGGTAGGACCATGATGACTATTGTTAAATTTTAACTTTTGGCTTGTAGTCAGTAATAATGTAATTCTACTGCGTAACTTTGAAACTTCAGCATGGTCTGCTAAATACAAATGCCTTGTGTTATTGATATTTTGGTCAATGAAGGAATAGGGGTAAGGTTCAGAATGGAGAAAATGATTTAGAAAAAGGATTGCAGTTTCGAGAAGCAAGAGAAAGTTAAAAACTAAAAATTCAGCAGATCCAGCTATCAGATCAAGAGGAGACGACAGAGACTTGGTGACATCCAAACAGCTGCTCCTGGAGTCACTGCTGTGGCCAGACAGTACCGAATGAATGCCTATGAGAAGGTAGGTTTCTGCCCTTAAGGGTCCAGAGGGATTTTGGAGTGCCTGGAAAGCAAATCTTACATAGACGTGAAATAAGGAAAATGTTTAATAGGTAGTTACTATTTGGTGTATTACTTCACATTAATGCAAGATAGTTACATAGACCCACTGAGACTGAGCTCAGATTCCTTCTGAAAAGTTCCAATGAAGTAAATAGTCAATATTGTGCCACTATAACATTAGCAGAAAACAGGTGCTTAGGTGATGTGTGTTGCATCTCTGCTCCTAAATTTAACAGCAAGTAGCTCTGATTAGACCAGTGTCTCAGCACTCATCTTTGTCTTGATAGATTACCACATAATCAATAATAAATACCCTGGTACATAAGCAAGAATAAATATCCTAGTACATTGATGTGAAACATAGTGAAAAGAATAAAAATTGACTGAACAGGTTCTTGCACCTTCTAAGTGCTTCAGTACCTCCAAAGCACACACAATTAGATAACTGTCTTGTCTAACATGCAAAACAAAGTACTGTAGAACAGACTACTTATTTTAACACTTTATTTTTCCAGCCAGTTAAAGAAGGATTTCTATATAATAGGAAGAGAATTTTCCATCTAATGACCAGTCTTTTGGTTTTTGTTTTTTCCGGCGACACCACGTGACATGTGGGATCTTTGTTCTCATACCAGGGATTGAACCCATTCCTCCTGCATTGGAAGCTAGGAGTCTTAACCACTGGACCCCCAGGGAAGTCTCTAGTGACCAGTTTTAGAAGAAGAAAAGTTTTCTTATTGAGTTTTACTTCTAGTAATTACTATCCTAAACAACTGACTTTGGGGGCTCAAGTACTGCTCTTGTTATAATTGTAGCCTTCATGAGTTTCAGTTAGGTTTTCCAGTGTAATTCCTAACTTCTAAGATTGGGATTTGGATTGTCAGTTCAATTTTTGTCAGTTCAGCAAAATGTATACATATGCTGTGGTGAGGTTTTCATCTTCCAAAGGCTACGCTTACGGGCAGGAAAAAAACAAAGTTCGCCAACGAGTAAACTGTCATTATCGCTTGGTCATAGTAGACTTTCCTAGACTTCTGTTTCACTACTTAAACAGGAAGTTAAAGAGACAAGCGCTTTCTTCACAAACTTTGCATATTTGAAAAATTTGCATAAACTAGGACTAAAAATAACTGCTTGATACCTTCTTGCTTAGCTCCAAATTACTTTCCAAATTATTATACCTTGTAACAGGAAGCAAATTCCTTTACAAAAGAGTGTGCTTTTCATGATTTTCTTAAAAGCCACATTTGAACCATAAGTATTTTGATAATTAACACTATGAATACAATCCACTATTTTAATACATTTATCATTACACGATGTTATATTGTATATTTAGTTGTTAACTTTGTAATAGTTAGCCTTGACATTAGAATTCAAACTCCTTGAAGGTCCCCGGATTTGTAAGGTTCACTGCAGTTTTGTTAATGGAATGAATGAATTCCTGATAGTTACTAGTATATGCTTATGTATCACATTTCTTTTGTTCTACAAAAGTAATTAAATTAATTGCCCATAAAATTAAGATACAAAATAAAATATTTCTCTCACTTCATGACTGTAAACTTTAACGTGATTAATCAAAAGATATTTTGTGACCACTTTGGGAAGTACATTACTCACTTACTGCTTTTCTCTCTAGCTTTGGTTTTCCATGATTTTCAAATACAAAAGTAAAAAATAGAAGCCCTAATAATAAAGATCCTTAGCAAGATCATATGTCCTTCAAGATGATGAGATAACAAAAGGATGCATTTTTCAAAAATAGGTGATTATATTGTCTTGAACTTTAAGTATATTTTTAAATGGAAATGCATTCATAAACTTCCATACACATTATGAACAAAACCAAAGTTTAAGTAGAAATATCTTTGACAATTAACTTTTTATGTTTCAAGCTTTCCAGTAATTAAGAAATCATTTCTGCATTATCTGCGTTGGACAGAGCATACTAAATAATATGGATAAATCTACTGTGTCTAGTCAAGCAATATATTCCAGAAAAAAAATGATTTTTAAAAACCATTTTGACCAATTAAATTAGATGTAGTAGTCAGGCTCTCTTCTTTTCTTTTTTGGGGGGTCAGAGGATGTTCTGTGGCCTATGGTTTGGCTAGACCATCAAGGACTTGGAAGAAACATGATTGAGAAATCGGGGACAAAGAAATTTGGAGAAGAGGTATGTGGATAGACTCACCACAGTAACTAAAGATAGTGAAGGTATTTGTGTCCTATGTGAATGCTCAGCAAAGGGTGACGCCAGCAGAGGAGAATTATAAGAATCAGTAGGATAGGATGACACGCTCTGTGGACACCAGTCAGCCTCTTTCCCCAGCCATCACTGTAATCACCCAGGGGGCTCATGAGTGAAGTGGCCACAGTGCAGGGGTGGAGGGTAGGCACGGACTCAACAACACGGACTCCCCCTCACCAGGGCCCCCGACTACAGCCACTGCTGGGTGCCTGATCTGCAGCAGCAGAGACCAACACTGAGCCCACTTATGGTGCCATTCCCCTGGGCGATCAGCCAGCTACTGGGTGGCTGGTTTATTACCTTGGGACATTTCCATCATGGAGGGGGCAATGTTTCGTCCTTACCAGAGGGGACACTTTTTCCTGATATGGATTTGCCTTCCCTACGGCGCTCTTCTGCTGTGAACATTCAGGGCGTTCCAGTCAGACTGGCCTATAGTCAGCTCCTCATACACACCCCAGGTCTTTTCTTTCCTTGGGGCTTTTGTGCATGCGGTTCTGTCTCTCTAGACCGTTCTTTTCTCTGCTTTTATAGCCAATTCCTGCTCATTCTTTAGATCCCAGCTTATATATCATCTCTTCAAAGAGGACTTCCTTGGCCACACTATCAAAATAACTTATTTGTAAGTATCAAATCTGTTTATTTAGATTCATTTTTGTATTTGTTTTTCCTTTTCTCCCACTCTCATCCAACTGAGAGGGAGAAGAGCTATTAATTACCATAAAAAGGAGCATATTTAATGTTCTATGGTAATTTAGAGGAGAGACATAGAACTACTTTGGGGATGACCTAGAAAAATTTTGCAGCGTATATGCTGTTCCTTGCACTTACTGGGAGAGATGGCATTCCTTCTTGTCTAGGTGGCTCATGCAACCAGTGTGAACATCCAGGACAAAGGGAATAGTTGTCCCATTTGAGTCCAGCGTCCTCTCCTCTGTTAGCTTTGTGATGTTGCTGCCTATTTGTCAAAACTCATCGCTTTCACTGTGTTCATTTTTCCTTCCTCTATTCATAAACTAGTGATTAAAGAATTGATTAATCACATTTACCTTAGCTGCTTTGAGACTTCATCCTTTTAAGTGTTTGCAAAATGGCACAGAGTCTCATAGTAGGTAGGAGTCCGGGAGAAATGGTGTGGCAGCAATTCCACAGACTATGTAAATTAAAACAGGAGAAAGACAGTGAGCTGGGCTTTGGAGCCCCCCCAGTCCATTTCCCCTCAGGCCCAGGCACATAAAGACTATTCACTCTCACAACCATATGCTCTCATTTTTAGGCTATAAATGTTGTTCTGCAGTGATCTTTTTTTTTTTAATTTTTTTGGATGTGTTGGGTCTTTGTTGCTGCACACAGGCTTTCTCTAGTTGCAGCTAGCAGGGGTTACTCCTCATTGCAATGCACAGCCTTCTCATTGCAGTGGCTTCTCTTGCTGTCGAGCACGGGCTCTAGGCATGCGGGCTTCAGTAGTTGTGGCACATGGGCTCAGTAGTTGTGGTTCGCCGGCTCTAGAGCACAGGCTCAGTAGTTGTGGTGCACAGGCTTAGTTGTTCCACGACATGTGGGATCTTCCAGGACCAGGGATGGAACCCATGTCTCCTGCATTGGCAGGCAGATTCTTAACCACTGTGCCACCAAGGAAGTCCCTGCAGCCATCTTTAATAAATATTCTGTGCTACCACTGCACACTTGAGAAGGTGAGGATAATAAACTAGTCAAAAGCCATAGGTGTTTCCAAATTCTAAGGAGGAGGGATTGGAGTCAAAACATTTGCATCAACGTGGATGGACTTGGAGGGTATTATGCTGAGTGAAATAAGTCAGACAGAGAAAGACAAATACTGTATGTTATCATTTATACATGGAATCTAAAAAATATGACAAACGAGTGAGTAAAACAAAAAAAAGAGACTTACAGATATAGAGAACAAACTAGTGGTTACCAGTGGGGAGACAGAGGGGAGAGGAAAAATAAATGGGTAGGGGATTTTTAAAACGGGGTTATTATGGGATTATATGAAAGCATGTGTGTGAAACTTTTGAAAATTGTAAAGCGCTATAGAATTTTAAAATAAATAAATAAAAATTTTTAAAAAGACATCAATGGTTGAGGTAGGAGAGATTGTTGTTGGTAAAATAAAACATAAAGTGGAAAAAAATGGCCCGCCGTGTACCTAAAGTGCCACAGGTAGGTAGATTAACGGGTTCACTGTGAAGAAGTACTGCTCAACACTTAACGAGGGCTTCCTAGGTGGCACAGTGGTTGAGAATCCGCCTGCCAATGCAGGGGACATGGGTTCGAGCCCTGCCCCAGGAAGATTCCACATGCCGTGGAGCAACTAAGCCCGTGTGCCACAACTATTGAGCCTGCGCTTTAGAGCCCGTGAGCCACAACTATTGAGCCCATGTGCTGCAACTACTGAAGCCCACGCGTCTAGAGCCCGTGCTCCGCAACAAGAGAAGCCACTGCAATGAGGAGCCTGCGCTCCACAACGAAGAGTAGCCCGTGCTCCACAACAAAGAGTAGCCCCCACTCACTGCAACTAAAAAGAAAGCCCCTGCACAGCAAAGAAGACCCAACACAACCAATAAAATAATTAATTTAAAAAAAAAACACTAAACGAGCTCAAAATCGTAGATATATACTTCTTATCTTTTCCTAGAAGATTCATAGGGCTATCCCACTGTGGCTTGTAAACTTGTTTCAGCCAGATGAGTTGCGACAGGTGGAAACACAAGCTTATTTGCGCCACTAACTACTCATTTGTTCTAGAGGGGAAATTGATGACCGTAAAGTCCCTGAAAGCATGTGCATGGTTATTTACAATTTCCTAAACCTGAATGCATTTTCAAACAGTGACATTTAGCTATTTCCAATTAAGTCTTTCATTTCCAGGGTTCTCATATGGGAAATCCTGCATGGAGCCAATCCACCATTAAAGTCATTCTAGCAGGACTTGGTCAGAACCTGCTACAAAATTGGTGTTTCAACAATGATAGTGATGGAATGCATGTCCACTCAAAATACAGCTGGCAGCCTTTAATGCTGGGTTGATATTTGTTGATCTGCAGATTGGCACCACCATCCATCAGAAGGAAGGAAGAGAGAGAGAGAGAAAGAGGGAAGAAGGGAGGAAGAGAAGGAAGGAGAGAGAAAGTTTCTATCTATTGTTTTCTATCTAAACACTTTTATAAAGTTTCATCTCTACTTCTCATGGAAAAGGTGATGTTGCCCAATTAAGACATGTGCTTATTTCCCTAAACAGCTCATAATTTTCCATCTGTGAAAAAATGTCATTTGACTTAAATAAGCTAAAGTTTCTCAAGAAACAGAAGGAAACTAAGCTGAATGTTAATCACAGTTTCAGACCTAATATTTCCCAATATACTGTCCAGCTACATGTGATGACTCTATGTTGCTGCAGATTTCCCAATCCCAGTTATTCTGCTTTCTTTGCTACGATAACAGTCACTTTTCTTTTCAATATGTATGCGTGGAATGTGCCTGAAGAAAGGAATTTCATTTTTCAATATTTTAAATGTTTTTCTATTGCTGCCTATTTGTCAAGTCTCCCAACTGTCAATATAGTATTTTTTTCTTCTCCTTTGGCTTGTAAGATAGAAGTTATAAACCAACATATTTCTTACATTTAACATGGTGTATAACTTTATGCATTTACCTAAAGTATATTTTCCATACTTTGAATTTAACACAGCTCTAAAATCACAGCTATCATTTCTGAGGGATAACGGTATTTAAGCTTTATTGAGTGTTTACTGAGTTCCAGGTGCTGGTCTAAGCTGTATATGTAGGCACACGTGTAATCCTCACAACAGCATTCTGAAGGAGGTGCTGTTTCTGTCCCTATTTTACAAAGGAGGCCCAGAGAGGTTCACTAACTTGCTCAAGGTGCCTCAGTTAGGAAGCGACAAAAAGCAGCCTAACGGCAACGCCCTTGCTCTTGAGGATAACGGTACACTGCATAGCAATAACGTCTTGGGACATTTAAGAAAGGAGTTTATATTTCATGCCTGAAAGCAGGGAGCGGATCTGTGACTTACATAAATTCTAGTTCAAGGTCTGACCTTGCCTAACAGGTCAGCTAACAAGGCCCTTAGCTCACAACAGGGAAGGTTCATTGTCTGGAGTAAGGTATTTTACACCTACACAAACCAAGGCTATACGTGGGCCCCTCCCCTCCGGCAGGTTTGTGCCATTGCTGCCCATCTGTCACCCTCACTGCTTTCACTAGGAAAGATTTTTCCTTTCCTTTGCTGGTAAAAAAAGAGTTCACTGAGAGGCTGTGATTATTAGTATTTACCATGTCTGTAGCAAACATCATCTCCTATGTGTCTATGGCTTATGATTTCATGCAAATATCTGAAATGTGTTAATGAACTGCCAGGTTATGAGCAACATTTCTGGGAAAATGGATTTTTTAATCCCTCTTTAATCAAAGCTATTGCCCTTTTCTCTGAGAGGATCATTATATTATCTGATTCTGTGTCATCTTCCTGGTTTTTTTCCCCTTATCTCTAAACTCCTTTTCCCCCCATTTCATTCTGCCTTTATTTATTCTCGTTTCCCTTACATACTCATTTTAAGAATTATTGATCTAGATATGATGGCATCTCCCCTCCACTAAAAAAAAAAAAAAAAAGGAAATTGTCTGTGTTCGCTGAGAAAAATAAAAGAAAACTTGATTTGAGGCAAAGTGCGGGTTCGTGAGCTACTAGCAAAACAGTCTTAGACATCCTCTGCTCTGGAAGACCCTGAGCAGCCTCTGAGCCTTGAAACAGAGAAGGCATTAGTGCTAATGGAACAGCTGCTCATTTGTTTATTTGAAACACCCTGAAGATGATGTCAAGGAGAAAGGAACATGAATCTTTGATTTTCTGATATTCGCCTAAAAATTTCCATGTTCCCTATATCAAGCAAGGTCTATTCAGAAAATTAGAAACCAGTATATATAACAGGAAGATTTTAACACAGGGAGCTGATAGCATGGACGATGGAAGATCTGAGATGCCAAATAGGCTCCGTGAGGCAACACCATCAGGGGCCACGGCCTCCCTGAAACCATAGGAGAGTATGGGAATGGTACAAGAACCCAGGGCTGGGGCCACCAGGGGGAAGGCTAGAAGGAAGGCACAGGCACTGTCAGAGGTGCCGCCTGATGCTGACAGAGAGGAGGAGAAATCCCAGGCTGCTCCCTTCTTCCTGTCTGCCTAGTCAGCTCCATCCATTGACTGAAACTCGCCAAAGACAGGATGACATGGGGACTTGGGAACGCAGCCTTCGGGGCCATTCTTTCTGATCCAGAGCCAAGCCCAGAGAGTGAGAGGACTGGAGCTGAGAGCAATCTGGCCCTGGACAGCACACTCCCGTTCTCTCCTTTTCTGCAGCTACACGTAGTCATCTTTTCCCCACCAGAGAGCTGTTACTCAATCTGAAAAAGTGGAACTTTAAAACTCATGCGGTAGTTGGTCAGTCATCCAATTATGTTACATCACTGAGATAAACTTAAAAGAATAATGTGCTTAAAACTGCCAAAAAAAAAAAATCTACTAAATCAATGGACAAAGGACCTTGACACACATCTCTGTCTCTGGGATATTTATTGAAATTTAGTTGCAAACTGTTTCCTTATTGAGTTTTGCTTTTCTGTTTTCTTGGAATATAGTCATAAAGTCAAATTTGGCAAACATGCTGGTAAATCACATTCTGCAAAATTACATTACTTCTTTATACTTCCACAGAGAGATTTCAGTGATTATTTCAGAAGAGTAGAAAAGATGACAACTCAAAGGAAACAGTGCAATGTGTGAACACTTTGAAACTTTTTTTTTAACTTTCTCAATTTTCAGAAAAATGTTCTAGTCTTAAGCATTCATTATAGCTTATAATTTTAAAAACCTTAAGATATGTTAAAAAACAACCCCAAAACACTAAATTCAAATTTAACTGGGCTTCCTATATTTTCATTTGCTAAATCTGGCAGTCCTATCATAGGATTAAATACAAATTTCTGTTTTATCATGGTTTTTTAAATGGCTTAATTACCAGATATACTGCATAGAGATGGCCACCTGATGAAATTAGCCAGGCATCAACAGACAAACTAATATTTATCATTTTTATAAATAATTTTAATAAGCTTTCTTAATGTATTTAGTTTATTGTTTATTTTAAACAATTTAGTTTAGAAATAAATAAATAGGAAAAAAATATGTGACATTTAGGAAAACTATGTTTTGAGCCCTAAATCCTATGATTAAGTGAACATATACCATTGGAAAGCCATTTATCTCTATAACTTTATAAAACGATCCCAATTCCTTTTTCTTGGAAGAAAACAAAGACCTAGATTAAACTATGAGTTCTTCCTTCACACTCATTCCTCTTTCACTCCCTTCCATAGAAGTAATCACTGCTACAGTATGAATATTCTCGTCCTCTCAGAATTCATATGTTGAAACCTAATCCCCAATGTGCAGGCGTTAGGAGGTAGGGCCTTTGGGAGATGCTTAAGTTATAAAGGTGGATCGTTCATGAATGGTACTAGAGACCCTAGAGAGCTCCCTCGCCCCTTCTGTCACATGAAGACACAGCAAAAAGATGGCCATCTATGAACAAGGAAGTGGGCTCTCACCAGACATCTAACCTTGTCTTGGACTTCCCAGCCTCCAGAACTGTGAGAAATAAATGTTGTTTGTATGCCGCCCAGTCTATGGTATTGTGTTATAGCACCTTGAACAAAGACACTAATCATTGATCTGTAGCATTCCCACCATTTTGTATGCATTTATAGACATACATGTATTTATGCACATCATTTTTTATTTATTAAAATGAAATCATATTTCACACATTATACTGAGACTCATTTTCGTTTGAGTCTTCAATGTCTGAAGTTATTTATTTAATTTTACTCAATAGATAACATACACACTTGTGACAAGCAGACTCTAAAATGGTCTCTCTAGGGTCTCCAACTCCTGGTACTCATGTCCTCAAGTAATTTCCTACCCTCGCGTGTGGGATGTTCTAACAGTTTGTTTTAACAAAGAAAAAGGTAAAGGTGATGGGATGTCCCATAGAAGTGTAGGATGTAAAATTTTTACTTTCGTTTTGCTAGCAGACTCCTTCTATTGCCTTCTCAGCTTGCATGCTTTGATGAAGCAAGCTGTCCTGCTGAGAGGAACAGAGGCCTCCAGGCAACAAACAACTAGGAACGGAGGTTCTCTGTCCAACAATCCTCAAGAAGCTGAATCCTGCCAATAATCACACAAGCCTGGAAGCAGATCTTTCCACAATCCAGTCTTCAGATGAGACTCCAGCCTTGACCAACACTTCAGTTACAGCTTTGTGAAGACCTTGATACAAGGGACCCAGCTAAGCCATGTCTGGTTTCCTGATCTACAGAAACTCTAAGATAATAAACGTGTGTTATTTTAAGCTTCTAAATTTTTGGTAATATTGCTACACAGTAACAGGTAACTAATGCACACATAATACAAAATTTTAAAGCTATAAAAGTTATTTCTGTGAAAATTTGTCTGCTTCCTATCCTTGTCTCTAGCCAATCAGATCCCTTTCCCAGAGGCAAACACCGTTAGAAGCATCAATTCATATCATCAATCTGAAAGCATTTTAAATGTTTAAAAGACATTAATAAAGGTATTAATATCGTTATTCATACTAAAATTCCAAGATTTACAAAACAAACTAAGATTTTGAGTTAGCAGAAGATGAGAACAACAGGTATCATTACCTAATTTTCTCACAAGGGACTATACAGAAAGGACAGAGAAAGTGACAAACAGGTGTCAGACGAACACATGTACGAAGAGTTATTTAACACATGGCAGAAATTCCAAGTACATTTACAAGATTGTGTCTAATGAGCTATTGCTCACAAGCAGAAAGACTTCCAAAGATCATTAAACACTTATCCTTAATGTGATTGATTCCATGTCCTATGCTGACTGTAAAGCAGGGCATTACCAGGATGAGTGAAAACAAAATAGAAAGCATTGTATTGCAGGGTTCAAAGCCAGGTCCCTGTATCTGACATCACACATAGAATACTGTTCATCACATCTCAAAAAATGGCTTGATGTAGCTAGAAATGACAGTGTCGGAAGTAGGGTGAGAGACTGACTTACGTGCTTGAGTTAAAGAATAGATTAAGAAAAGAAAGATTTTTCATTTGGAACAGGAGTGAGCCCTTTTTTGTAAAGGACCAGGGGGTAAATATTTTAAGCTTTGCAAGCCAGATGTTCTCTTTCCCCAACAACTCAACTGTACTGTCATAGCACTAAAGCAGCCATAGACACTACATAAATAAATGGGCACAGCCATGTTCCAGTAAGACTTTATTTACAAAAATCAAGAGCTTGCTGATCCTTGATCTAGAAAGCTAAAACAAAAGATGAATACAGATGAAGTCTTTCAGTTTGGCACCTGATTAAAAAACTCAGATACCAAGAAGAAATCCCCTAGCTCATGCCAATTCCCGTGCTGCTTTCTGAATACACTGATTTGACTATCATTGAAGATATCTTTATTTATTGTTATTTTCTTATTGAAGTATAAGTTGATTTATAGTGTATATTTCTGGTATACAGCAAAGTGATTCAGTTATATTTATATATTCTTTTTCAGATTCTTTTCTTTTATAGGTTATTATAAGATATTGAATATAGTTCCCTGTGCTATACAGTAGGTCCTTATTGTTTATTTATTTTGTATATAGTAGTGTGTATCTGCTAATTTCAAACTCCTAATTTATCCGTCCTCCACCTTCCCCTTTGGCAACCATAAGTTTCTTCCCTAAGTCTTAGAGTCTGTTTCTGTTCTGTAAATAAGTTCATTTGTATCATTTTTTAGATTATACGTATAAGTGATATCACATGATAATTTGTCTTTGTCTGACAAATACTTCACTTAGTATGATAATCTCTAGGTCCATCCATGTTGCTGCAAATGGCATTATTTCACTCTTTTTATGGCTGAGTAATATTCCATTATCTCTGTGTGTGATACACACACACACACACACATACACACACACATACTATATATAATATACATATATATGGTATATATATATTTACCATAGAATATATCTTTTCTTGTTTGAACAAAAACTGCTGCCATTTTTAGTGATTTTTCTGCCCATCTAGAACCTGAGTTTCTTAGAACTAAAAGAGAACCACAAGTTAAGAATTGCTCCTCCTTTCCTCAATGCCCTGTCTTCTTACCATTCCTCTTTCAGCTGCTTGGGAGATTCTAGGAGTAGAATGATAGTACTAGATTGGAAAATGCTATCTCTAATAGAGATCTCCTCTTTTTGGGGGTGGGGGGACGAATTCCTACTACCTGGTTTTTTTTTCAAAGACACTTTTTTATTAGCTGAACAGTTACCTACAATCCATATTTTTAAATTCTCTTGACTGAAATTAGTGTTTTTAGCATTTGATACTAAATTATGTTGCTTAAAGCAACTAAAATTAATATTTATAAGTCCATGTCTAGTCTCTATAACTCGACATTTTTTATTTTTGTGCAAAATTTACTCAAACTTATGTTTTATTGATTTTGTAGCATTCTTTTCTCAGACCGCTCAAATATTTATTGTGTATTTATATGTTTCATGGATTGTTGTAAAAAAGAGAGAAAGCTACATGCACATGGCCGGTACAGTGGAATAAAATTTCACTAATTTTATATCCCAGTCCTAGTTCTTCTGCTCACACGGGTAATACTCAGGATAGAAGACAGGACCACAAGAATTAAATGAGGTGCCCAATTTTATGAAAATACTATGAAGGTAAAATATATTTTAGGAAAATAGACTTCCTGTGTGTATGATTCTTATCCTTCTTCTTAAAAAGAAGTTAGATGTTTGCATTAATTTACATCCCCAACGATTCAAAGATTATGAGATAGAAATGAAAGTGCGTTTCTTTCATCTTTCTAAATTCAGAATGCCATCATCTCTAAAATACAAAGTGAATTCTTAAGTGACCAAGTTTGATGAAGCAAGATGTATGTTTGAAATCTTTCTAGAGGTTAAAACACCACAATTTTACTTATGTCTGAACCAATTCCACATAAACAAAAATAAAGTGAAACCCCAGCCTGAGATGCTCTGGCACTGTCTAAAAGCAAGAAAAGGCCGCTTTCCTGACCCCAGCCTCCACTTCCTCCCAACCTAGACAAGTGGGTGTACCAGGTCTTCTGAGATGCCATACACAACCTCTTTCACTGCCTCACTAAGAACTCTGGCTCACCCCTGGCCAAGCTGTGATCCACAGACCAAAAGACCACTATGGTTTGGGGAATATCAGTGAAATATACAGGAAAGTGTCAAAACTCCAGCTCCCAAACATACACAGTTTCTAACTTAAGCTACCGTTTCCTCTAATTATGGTTGTCTCCATAGCGGGAACCAGGGTGAAATGTTTTAAAACTCTTCAAGTTTCCTAGAATTTACCACTTACACAATATTTATCTGGTAAAAGGCAACTAGGACTAAAATGAATCTGTAAACACATGCCTAGCAGGGAATAGAAGTCATCCAAAACTGTCAGAGCACATGACTTCAAGTTCTCAAATATAACTAGGTAAATTGATTTTAACTTCATATCTACTTGCCCGTCTGCCCCTTGGTGAACACGAGGGCAAAAAACAAAGGTACCCAAAAGACAGGTGGTCTAATTAAGAAGTAAAAGCAAATGATGCTGTGTGAATAATCAGAAGTTTCAAGATCAATGTCTTATTTATTGGGAGATAACTGTATCCTCTCTCTTCTCACAGGCAAACTAACGTAACAATATTTAATGGAGTTTGTAGTATAATCAAGAAAGAACCCAGTTTCCCTGGTTTCCAACATTGGACTCTATCCACTAAAACCTATCAATTAGTCTTGACTAATTCTCTTCTGGTAAAAGTGGGAAAAACAAAACAGACGATCAAGAGAAACCCAGTATTCTAATCGCGTAAATTATCTACTGATACTATACATCATCTTCTTTTAGAATAGAGTGACGTACTTACTGAACAAAATAATCAACTCCAGTTTTAATATATGAGAATTTCACAAGGATTAATTCAGTGCTTTAGAAATGGGGAATCAAAAATGAATAGAAATTCATATAGATAGAAATTATAATATAGAAATCATGTATATATACATCTGTGTGTCTGTGTGTATATATATATATATATGTATGTATGTATGTTGTGGCACCACAATTTAAAACCGGTCTGATGTGTCTAGTGATCTGGTGAATAGATACTAACATTCAAAAACTATGGATTGAACGTTATTGTGTGTACAGGGTTGCATTAATTAAGGCAACACCTGCTATTATAACAGATAACTGTCATATAAGGCAATAGGAGCATGTTTCTGATTCATACAATATCCAATACCAGGGTTCCCAGTCAGCAGACAGTTCAAGCTATCTCCTCCTGGGATTTCTGTCCTCCAAAAATGCTTCGAGTCCTCTCCATTCAGCCAGCTGGTGAAGAAGAAGACTATGGAGGAGACACATTTAGTTTTTAGGCACTTCAGCCTGGACGTGAAACATATCACTTTATTTCACATTCCACTGGCAAGAGTTAATCACATGGCCACACCCAGGTGCAAGGAAGGCTGGGAAATGCAGTTTCAGCTGGGCAGCTGCTTCCCAGCAACTGCTGTGAAGAATATGAATCTTTTGTGTATAGCCAGCGGTACCTGCCACAATTATTATGGCAAGTACTATAAGTACCAAACGTAGTAACTAGACATAAGGCTAACCAGGAAATACACCTTTGTCTAGATTTTTTGTACCTGTTAAAATACGATGAGCAAAATTTAGCTCACCAAGACAGCTAATATTTAAGGTCATCATATGCATTAAGTATGAAGCTCATGGTATTAAGCCACAATCAGCAATCATGTATTTTGAGTTGGTGATTCATAGCAGTGTGAGATCCGCAAAGGTGTGTTAACATTCACACACACTCTGTGGCTCATGGCCATACCATGACATTAGCTGGGTAGCATTTGTGGAAAAATAAAGCTTCACACTTTTATTAGATTTGAACCTATTAGGGACAAGATTATTCACACTCTCTATAAGATTTTTCATCAATATTATTATAACTTACAACTTTTGTTGTAGGCTTATTTTTGTTTGTTTGTTTGTTTGTTTTCAACAAAGTTTGGTCAAAGTTGGATGCTTATAATTTTGATTCACATCTCAGAAGTTAGCCTCTCAAAACCACAATTCAAAAAGATACATGCACCCCTATGTTCATAGCATCACTATTCACAATAGTCAAGACATGGAAACAACCTAAATGTCCATCAGCAGATGAATGGATAAAGAAGATGTGGTACAGATATACAATGGAATACTACTCAGCCATAAAATAAAATGAAGTAATACCATTTCCAGCAACATGGATGGACTTAGAGATTTTCATACTAAGTGAAGTAAGTCAGAAAGAGAAAGACAAACACTGTATGATATCACTTATATGCAGAATCTAAAATATGACACAAATGAACCTATCTATGAAACAGACTCCCAGACATAGAGAACAGACTCGTGGTTGCCAAGGGGGAGGGGGAGAGGGATAGATTGGGAGTTTGGGGTTAGCAGATGAAAACTGTTATAAACAGAGTGGGTAAATAACAAAGTGCTACTGTATAGCACAGAGCACTATATTCAATATCCTGTAATAAATCATAATGAAAAAGAATTTTTTAAAAAAATGCGTAAATTATATGTATAACTAAACCACTTTTCTGTACAGCAGAAATTAACACAACATTGTAAATCAACTGTACTTCAGTAAAAAAAGGAAGTTAGTCTCTAAACATCAATTCCTCCTCTGTATTGTATCCCAAATCCTCTTGGAAGACTCTCCTACCCAGAATGGTAGAACTAACCCTTCCTCCTCTGGGCCTGTACTTACCCTAAACATATATACTCAAAGGTTTTATTTGTTTGCTTAACTTTTTATTTTATATTAGAGTATAGTTGATTAACAATGTTGTGTTAGTTTCAGGTGTACAGCAAAGTGATTCAGTTATACATATACACGCACCTACTGTTTTTCAAATTCTTTTCCCATTTAGGTTGTTACATAATATTGAGCAGAGTTTCCTGTGCTTGCAAAGAGTGAATATAATCATGTATGTAGAAGTGACTATACCGTAGATGGCTTCTATTATAATTAACTGGAAAATTAAGGTTATAATACTGAATTCATAGATTGGTAAGCATATTAGACATAATATATACTTTCAAATCTAGTACATTATAGGTGGTCCATGAAAACATATATAATTCCCATTATTATTGTTACTATTTTTAATAGCTCTCCTTTTAATGAGCAAAGGCAGAAGTTCTGGGCTTACTCTTTGTTACCATAGAAAAGGTAACTTACAAGGAAGTAGTTCTCACGGAAAAAACAAGCAGTAGAAATTTGTTAAGCTTGAACTGGGTAAAAAGAGGAGAGTAATTGGTCACAAACTTTGATTCTTGAATAATTTCATCACGTACAAAGTGAAATAAATAGGTTGTCTAAACCAGTCTCATCCACAGATGCTTGGAAATGAAGACAATGTGAGTGTGGGAAAGGAAGATCTAAAAAAGTCTCAAGATTAGGGAGAAGCCTGATGTTCCTGATCTGTTTGGCAACAAAATTGCCTCCTAAAACCACAGGTGGTATCTTCCAGGAAAAAAATAAGCCAACCTTTTCAGTTACTTTGTTCTTGATCTCCTATTCTTGGTGTTACAGAATCGGAAAGAAATTCATGTGACCCATATTGAGAAAATGTCTCTAGAAAACCCATTTTGGGGGAGGTAAGAATATAAAATTCTCAGAACATCAAAGATTGACTTATTAGAGTCATATGTTGGGAATGCTTTCCCTGCCTTAAAAAAAAAAGGTTTTATTTTTATTAATATTATTATTAAAAAGTACATTAATTTTTTAACCATAATTTAAAATACAGCAAAACACACATGACAGTTTACTCAAAAACATCTTGAAGACTCTTCAACTTTTCACATTAGAGATTCTTTGTGTTCAAATCTTCCCCTTCTGGTTTTTAACCTGAACTTCTCTTACAATCTTGATGCCATCTCTATTTCTACAAGCTGTTTGCTTTTCCTGTTGTAATGTCAATATTTCATTACTCATGGATTAAAAAAAAAAACAAAAAAACGTAAAATCACAGGCTTTTAGAGCTGAAACTGACATTAAAAATAATCTCGATTAACTTTATCAAGAAACCTGAGACCCAGACAAGTTTAAAGGGCTTGGCCAGAGCCCCTTAGAGAAGGAAAGAAGGCCCTGGCTCTTCAAATTCTGCAATAGCATTTTTAAACATATATATAAATTGTTCGGAGAACCCAGCAGTTGCAGCAGCTTCCTGGAGCCGATAGTAAAAGCAGGTGTTAGCTGCAGCCCCCATAGGTTTAAGCATTATTAACGTAGTGCTCCTTCATGCACTTGTTGCCCAGACATTTACTGAGTCCTAGTAGGAAACTGTGGATGCAAACGTGAATAAGACCCAGGTGCTGCTCGAGGGCGTTCACTTGTTAGCGTAAGGACACAAGCATGGTAGGGCAATGAAGTATCATGGGGGCTGTGCTAGATCATATACAGGGTGCATTAGGTGTATAAAGGTAGGAGTGGTTATTTCTATTTAGGTCAAAAAGGTTTGATAGGGCATGCCTTTATGCTGGATGTGAAATAAGTCTGGAAAGATGTGAAAATACTTCATAGGCAGGTGTGGACCAGAGGAATATTCTAGACATGGGGGACCGTGCAATGTGACAGAAGGCATGGGGACTTGAGAGTGTGTGGCACACTGGGGAGGGCCAAGTGGCTCTGTGTGCTTGTTCCATGGGGTACAAAGAGGGGAAGTGGTGGAAGAGAAGGCTCCTCTTTACTTGTGGCATGCGGCTTTTCGCTCTCTAGTTGTGGCCGCCGGGCTCCAGGGCACCTGGGCTCAGTAGTTGTAGCAAGCAGGTTGCCCCACAGCATGCGGGATCTTAGTTCCACCCCCCAGAGATCAAACCCTTGTCCCCTGCATTGGAAGGTGGATTCTTTACCACTGGACCACAAGGGAAGTCCCAAGATCAGCTTTTTACCTGAACCTTGACTCAAGGGGAAAAATAATTATTTGCAGAGCTGAAAGAGTCAAAATAGTTTATTATACTTAGTAAAATATAATTAGAAATATCCAAATAAACTAGAAGTCAGTATAATAAAGTCCACCAAAATGGACACTTAAATTTTCCTATTATATGAGAATTTTCATGTAATTCAAGAAAAAATATGTTCTTTATGTTTCCATATGTCCTTTTATAATGTCTATATTTTATGATCACAACCCACTCTTCAATCCAGTTTAATAACTAAACTTTTTCCTTTTCACATACTAGATTTACAAGGGATTTGATCATATTGACCTTTTGATTCTAACAACCAAGGATTAACCTAATTAAGAATGAAAATAGTGTGGAATGCTACAGATCAAGCCTCTCTGATTCAAAGCATTTAACATGTTAATTCTGACAGTTGGAAAATCTTACTCAGAAAAAATGTCAGCGGCATGTTTGATTACGAAAAGCAAGAAGCATGAGACTCTTCAAAAATCAGAATGACGCACTAACCATCTCATACTGTAATTTACAGAACTGCCTCTATCACAATTTATTTTATCCTCTCATCTCTGAAGCATCCCAGATACGTTCTTTAACCATGAGTTAATGAGCCTTTTACTCTGAGTGAGCCTCGGAATCAGTAACCTCTTGAGCAAGTGTGGCAAACAGGAAAGGAGCCCACAGTATCCACCTGGGGTTGCTGAAGACAACAGAGCAGAAAAGAATGCTTTGCTTCTCTTGGCCTCTGTGTTCCCTGTTAATGTATAGCAGGTCATTGTTGGGAAATATTTCCTCACCTGACATTCCAAGAAATGGAGGGCCTCACAGTTGTTTCTTGGCTCAGTCATTAAATACACGAACGTTCCATCCTGCCGGAATCACTGACGGAACCAGACTGTGGTCTGAGGTCCTTCTCAGAAACGCCGCCACCGTGTGGCACCTTGGAGCTATGACCGGAAGAGCCCTATGGGTCATACGGTTCATCTCAAGATGGCTGGGCTCCAGCAGAATCTATTCCTATAACTTTCTAAGTTCCTATTAAATCATTCCCGTGGGCACAGAGTAAACCATAGTGAATCCTGTGGAAATCTTGGGATTTTTTTAGAATGTGTGAACTTCCCTCCACTACACTGACAATATGACAAGCTTATGTGGGTAATGTGTTTGAAGAGAAAAAACCCTTCTTAAGAGCAGAAATAAGAAATCTGTTTTTGCAACTTTATAACCTGTGTGCTTTATATTTTATAGAGATGATAGGTGCCATCTGAATTATTAAAATGTGTGCTGAGAACCCACAAATCAACAATATCAATTCATTTGAAATTCATCCAATCCAAAAGAGATACATTTCCCCCCACCAAATGTCTACTAACCTACAGATTAATTATACTAACACTGAAAAAAATTATTTAACCCGTATTTATATTAAAAGCTATACTTGGTAAATAGGAGCTGACACCTTAGATACAACTAATAATAAATAGGACCATTTATCTTTAATCTCACTTTACACATGATTCTTATAGTGGAGGTGTGAGATAAATTAATATTGCAATCTCCATTTCACAACTGAGAAAGGTAGATGAAGAGGTTAAGTAATCTTACGACAACATTAAATATCTAAAATGGACTCAGAGCTCTGCCACCCTAATTTCTGTTCCAATATTCAAACTTCATCTGTAATTTTTTTCATTCAAACACCTTTTAAATGCCTAGTAACTTTTTTTTAATAAAGAATTTTCTTTTCAATTTTCTTATAAAGTAACCAACTTTATATATCCTGGGAGATAAATCAGAAATCTAATCCAGTCCTTCAGAGGTGTGGGAATTATTCTATTGATGTAAACAGTTAAAAATTTTACATCTGATCTCATTCCAATAACCTATTCCATTTAAAGATATTACAAATCATGACTACCTGCTCCTCCTAAAAATCTTAGTAGTAGTTGACACACATATAGTGATTAAAATATGTAGGACATTTGCATATATGTGCCAAGAATTTTTAGTTTTACACATACTAATTCACTTAAACCTCTCAAAAACCCCCCAAACAAGTATGGAAAGATGAAGAAACAAGTATAGAAAGGCTAAGTGATTTGCCCAAGGTCACACAAATAATTAGTGGCAGAGTGGAATTCAAAGCCACACTCAGGCTCCTGAAGCAGCACTTTCAAGCAGTAACCCTGCACTCAGCCAGAAACTGTTTTGCTTCTGCCGCATTGAGAATGAATTCCCATTCTTCTATTTTATATAGCAATTACCAGATCCATTACCTTCAAACAGCTCAAACAGTGAGACAAAAACCCATGTCCTTGAAAGGTCAATGTAAATCCAATTTAATGAGCATAAACATGGATTTTAATGTTACTAATGCCATTTGTTTAAATGGCAAGCTGCTGCATACTTGAAATCACAAAACAGAGCTTAAGTAAAAATGGAGGAAGGGTTTCTGAATTCTTCATATGTATCTGAACAATAGCCTGGTAGCTCTTAAATAAGTATAACTGGGAGGCAAATTTGGTTGCATATATTATCTTAATCTGTTATTTAAACCAAAAGAAACAAAAATCCTCTCTAATTTTATTTAAGACTGATTTAGAAAATATTTTTCTTCTAATTCAGAAATTATGGAGTCTGTGTAAGAACTAGTCACTGCCCCCCCTCACTTTTTTAAGGGATCCCTAGGTGCTGTTCCAGGATGCTGAGAGCCAGTCCTATAAATGAAAGAGCTAGTTAATGATATTGCGCATAAGTAATGTTTTAACTGCAGAGTAGTGTGTGTGTGTGTGTGTGTGTGTGTGTGTGTGTGTGCGCGCGCGCATGTGTGTTTGTTTTTTAACCACAAAACCAGAGGGGGAAGTGTGGGAGCAAGTGGGTTGGGCAGTGGCAAAAAGCCTCATGACACATCTCTCCGCCCCCTGTGTTGGTGGAGAATGTCTGGAGCAGCCTTTAAATTCTGGGAGATCCTGGCTGTCAGCAGCAGGGAGAGGAGGAGGCCAGGAGTGCAGCACTGAGTGCAGCATCAGCACCGCCTGGGACCAGGCTCTCAAGGTAAGCCTGCAGTTTGCTACTTGGTTGCTGTCCTTTCTATGCACTGTTTCATTTCATGGGGAAGGTCAAGTTGTAAGGAAAAGCATTTACTGGTAAACGGTGTTAGGCTTCAATTGTCCTAGTCTTTGGAATTAAGCATGTCAGATCCCAGGGCAGATCTCCTGCAGGAAAGGTGGTCGGCTATTTTAAAAGACAGTCGAAACTAAAACTTAAAAATATTTCCACAGAATCCTCAAAAGAACTGAAACTACTTCTTGCCATCAGAAAGAAAAGGAAAAGTCTATGCCCCTTTGGAATGATTATACCTACATCATTTTAAAGGGATGATTGTGGAGACATTTAAAAGGGAAATGATCTGTAGTGCTAATGTAAGCAGATGATAATACTAATTTTTAATGATTTGATTTATCCAGTTTTCAAGGGAAAAAACCTTTCTGAATATTTTCACCTCTGAATTTAGCTGTTAAAATTTCTCCAGAATACCTCTATAATACAATTTAGACTTACAAATAGGAAAGTTGTTGACTGCTTTCAGTGTTTTTTTCTTTTTCGTTTCAAATTTCTAGAATACCTTACTTAAATTATTAACTTTAGAGACAGCTTCATTTCACTTAAGTAACACCTTTTAAATAATTTAAGTTGAAAATCACATTTGAAATGCATGCTGGAAAATGGAGAAAGCGAATTTCTTTTACAGTTTTATTTTCTCTCTTTCTCTGTGTTTTTCTTCTCTGAAAAATAAATATTCCCATTCTAGCTTATTATTTTAATTCAATTACTGTTGATCCGTTTTTAGGTTTAGATGGCTGGAGACATGAGGGAGCAATGGTGTAATCTCCGGAACTCTAAATTTTAAAGTTGAATAAATATAGACTTGTAAAATTCCTCTCTCCCTTGCCTAATAGTAAGAGATGGAGAATAGAGGTGGTATTACAGATATTAACACAAACGATCATAATATTAAAGACAAATTTTTTCTCTAAGAAGTAGACAGCATTGCTATAGAATACATATAATTATTTGTGATGATTTTGTAATGTGGTAGCCTAAAAAAAAAATCACTCTTTTAACCTAGGAAAAGATCAAATATACCTTACAAAATATTTTGCAGGAACAGTCATTACCATGAGAACTGCAGTGATTTGCTTCTGCCTCCTGGGCATCGCCTTTGCCCTTCCAGTGAGTATAGCTGAATCTTAAAGAAAATGCCTCAAAATAAATGAATTGTGTGTTTTGAGGTGCTAGGAACACATTCACACTGTAATCTTCATCTTTTCTGTTTCAAAGGTTAAACAGACTGATTCTGGCAGCTCTGAGGAGAAGCAGGTGAGCATCTTTTAGTTAAATTATTTATGCAACTGCTGCAAGATGTACTACAAGCATATGGCAATTTTACTTATTTTCATAGTCAAACAAAATAACTTACAAGTATTTGTTGAGTGCCTGCTATGCTTCTAGGCCAGTACCAAGCACAGAATTGCTTTTAATTAATATAGTCCCTTAAACCAAACTAGATTTTTTAATATAATAAAATGATGCTCTAGGCCTGTCATTTATATAAAATGAGTTCTATGAAGTCATGTGACTTTTTGTTTCCATGAGTCAACATATTGTTCTAGAAGTAAAAAATTTCATCTTTTGCTTTACTTAGAGACAAGCTAAAGTTCACCTCACATATTGGAGAGTTGGCACAACCATAATATTCACAATATCTCCTAAGATATTTGCTAAGAAGCCAATTATAAAAAGAAAGTCTGTTTACACTGTTTGTATCCATTGTGCCTGTCAGATGACTTTAGATCACATTTTTCTAACAAAACATAAGACCAGACCAAACTCAAACTCTTTATTATAATTGTTCGACCAGCACCATACATGTACCTGCCCCTCCACAGTAGGTGAAACCATGCCAGCCAAACAACAAACGGACATTGTCCCAAGGAGCTTGGACAAAAAGGCACACAGAGTTCAATTCCAGATAAACAGAATAAAGGCCAATATAGAGCTGCCTGGGATCACTGCAGTTAGATTGCTCAATGACGATGTCAGGAGAAGCATTGCTGCTTGCGTTTGGGTGTGCAAGTGGGTATGTTTAAGTGTGCCTGTTTTCCACCTGACTTAAGAACATAAGTATTGAATCACAACAATGAGCCAGAAAATTAACATTTCCAGAGAAAATAGCGGTCACACTCTTTGAGGCAAGAATTAGTGCCTTTTTAATAGAATAAACTATGGCACACCAAGCCCAGGCGGTGTAAGTAGTTAAATGTTATTTAGGACATAAGTGAAGAGCTCAACCTGCTAGAACCCTAGAACTCTAAAGCTAGTAGGAAATATGGAAAGTCTATAAAGAGACACCCCTGAAGATGAACACTGGTTATCTATAACTGATACGATTTCTGGGTGGATTTTAGTAGATTCCTGGGTAGATATGTTTTTCTTATCTATTTGTTCTTCATATTACTTTTTAAAAATCATAAATTTATCTTATAAATATAGATATAGCCTATATTACAGGTATCACCAGAAAAATATATGTTAAACATATAAATCGTAACATATTTATCTGTATAATATTTGTATAAATACATATTTTAAAGAAAAAAAAGGGAATCTTTGAACTCATCTAGACCAGTAGTTTTCTCATTTTTCAGTCGAGGAAACCATTCTTTCAGCAAAAACCTTCACAGAAGCCCAATATGAATCTACTCTGGTTAGAGCCAGACATGGGAAACCCAAAGGGCTACTGAATGGCCTTCTTCCTGCTCTTCCCCTTCTTGGTGGCAGGGAAGGAATTCTTGGAAGCCCCAGGGTAACTTTTCTTAATGACAGAGATATGAAGTGATTGCCCTGGGCCATACAGCCCACCAGATGACACATCTTCAGAGCCATTTCCGCTCCTCTGCACTAGCATATTATTGTCATCTTCCAGGTAAATAACTTGGCTAAGGGAAAGGCCATTCCAGTCATGTCTTTGGCAACTTATACAGTGGTGTTGATATTATATTTCTGCACTGCGCACTAAGGTAGCCACTAGACACATGTGACTATTGAATACGGGAAATGTAGCTCGTGCATCGGAGGAACCAGATTTTCTTTAAATTAATTTAAATTTGAATAGCCATCTGTTTCATGGCTAGATGATATCATACTGGACAGCATAGCCTCAGAGAGTTTCTCCTTGTTCCGTAGAGAAAGCAAACAAGGAAGATCCACGCAAATTCAGGGCACCTCTGCTTTAGCTGTGTTTCATCCGAGAGGCATTTTAGCACAAACACAGCCCAGAAGAGCACAGTGTACCATCAATGTGAAGAGCCACTGCATCTGAACCCTGGCTCTGCCACTTACTGTCATTTAACTTCATTGTGGCTGAGTTTCTCCTGATCTGTGAAATGGGAATAATAATAATGATACTTATCCCAGGATTAAATGAATTAGTATTTGTAAATTACTTTGAAAGTGTGCCTGGCCCACAATGAATGCTATGTAGGGGTTTGTTAAATGAATGTATCAGAAAGAATAAATTATGAAAGCTATATCTAAGGCTCTAGTTAACTAAATGATGCATGTTATGCTTATCCATCAAGATTGGGGAAGGATAGCTGTTTTTTCAGCTTATCACTTAGAGATCCCTGTTTCTTTTTTTTAATAGTAACTAACATGCAACTCTTTTTTCGTAGCTGTACAACAAACACCCAGATGCTATAGCCACGTGGCTCAAGCCTGACCCATCTCAGAAGGAGACTTTCCTAACACCACAGGTATTTTTAATTTTAATTAACTGTAAACATTAAAATTCTCACAATTAAAGAACAACCACAAAAAAATAGCCACAAAGCAGGCCACTTGGGCTGCTTAAATGGATCTTTCCTGCCTGATGGTAAATGTGAGCTTAGGACACCAATTGATCTGTCATGTTGTCTTCCCCCTAAAGCCATCCACCAATGAGGCTGAAAAATAAGACCTGCTTTGTATGGAAAAGGCCAGCTTTTGAATAAAAATGTTAAGTGACTAAGATGTACACTAATTTGCGCTCTTCCTTCTTCAGAATACTGTGTCCTCTGAGGAAGCGGATGACATCAAACAAGAGGTGAGTTTTCACTTTGAATCCACGGTCCATCATGTCTTGGAGGGACTAAGGAAGCCACGCTTTCTCGTAGTGACATTGCCTGGGTTCAGTTCTGGCAAAATTCCATTAGCAAATTCTCCTGTCTATCCACTAGCCTGAAATTCCAGGGGTACACCACATCCCTACCCAAAGCCTTAAACCTTCTGCAGAACTGACCACACTGGGCCAATGGCATTGTGGGCTCTAGGTTAGGGATGGTGGAAGTAGAGCCCTTACTTAGTGGAGTGGAGGTAGGGGTACGGGAGAAATATTATGGGATGGGATCCTGGTAGCCCAACTCATAGTGGTCTCATTTCTCTGAGTGACTCTGCCACCACCATCCAAGGGAACAACAGGAACTAGGAGCTTTCTCCTCAAAACCTGCATCTTGAGACCCACCCATCCCCCCAAAACATGAGCTCAACCAACCATAAAAAAAAAAAATCCTGTCTAAAACTTGTTCACAAAAAACACAAGTATTTACTAAATGTCAGAAATACCAAGTTTCAAATAAGTTTAATGTGGCAGGAAATGTTTACCAATGTCTGTGGTTTGAAATACTAAGCCTCTTGCAATTTACTTAAGGTATTTTGTTGATGTCACCTAATATCTGGAAAGCATCTAATTAATGCCTATTAAAGCCAAGACTTTGACTCCAGGAGCGTTTCTGTTCCTAACATAATGGTTTATTTAATAACTATTATTTTTATTGGAATTATTAATATATTTGCTAAGCAAAGGGATAAGTTAAATTTGTTTTCCTTAAGATTCTATTTGAAGATGCTAAGAATCTCAAATAAGGAAAGTTAGATAAATCACCCAATATATTAGCTAATCAGAAATGTAACAGACATTAACTGGTTAATTGAACTGCAGATTATACACATGGATAACAGAGTTGCCTTTTGATTATCCAGGCTAATAGGGAGGTGGTTTTAGGTTTGGGTGTGTGCATTAATACATGGATGCTCTGATCTCCTGAGAATTCTCATTTCAAATCTCACAGTTATGTATCCATATTTACTGCATCATTGAATTTGGTAAATTAAATAGTGTTTAATAAGAACAAGGAAAAACAATGTTATTGATATAACTATTATAATTCATACATTTGGCTTGAAAATATCTATGAAAATCATGCTTATTAAAAGCAAGAAAAATGCCTTAGAATAGGATTCCATGTATCCGTGTGTTAAAAGGGAAATTGGAAGATGCTCACTTTAGCTCTTAAAAGCCATTGAGTGTTTTGTTGTGAATGCAAAAATTCTAAAACTAAATAAAGATAGTAAAAGACTAATGCACCATAAAGGGTAAAGGAAAATAAAAACCCTTACACAATTTTTCTGGCCACCTTGACTTTTAGACCCTCCCGAGTAAGTCCAATGAAAGCCCTGAGCAGTTAGATGTGGATGATGTGGATGATGACGACGATGGAGACAGCCAGGACACTGATTCAAATGACTCCAACGAGGCTGACCAGACCGATGACTCTGACCATTCCGACGAGTCTCATCATTCTGATGAATCTGATGAAGTGGTCACTGATTTTCCCACTGACACTCCAGCAACCTCAGTTTTCACTCCACCTGTCCCTACTGAAGACACAAATGATGGCCGAGGTGATAGTGTGGCTTATGGACTCAGGTCAAAATCTAGGAAGGTCCGCAGATCTGAAATCCAGGTAAATCCTTGAGCGAGACACATCAGGTGGTTATGAGTAGAGCCCAATTCTAGGAAACCAGAGTCTGCACGCCCATTTGCTCGTTTATTCAGCGAGTATTATTACTTTATGATCATTGAATGCAAAACCTTTTCCTACTTGGTGATTTTTGTATTAAAGTCCACACAACTTCTCCCTAATTTTGTCTCTCAATCACAATGCTATTTTTCCAAATCCTAGTTATAAAGCACTTATTCTATTTGCTTTTTTTAAAATTAAAAAAAGACTTTGGAAGAGAGTAATTATTTTCACAATATAATGGTCACGACTTAAAGCCCAACACATAAGAAGAATTGGAGAGTTGAAATCACACTGACTCTACAGTCAAAGGATCTGGATTTGGCAGACATTTGGCAGCCTTGACATTTACTATTCACTTTACTTTTTAACTTTCGATTCATTTTCCCTTTACATAGAACAGATAATGAGACCTACCTCAGGGGTTTCCTCACATACAAAATTGACGTACCTATTTAACTAAAGGAGATGACATCATAAAAGGACTTGGTTTAAAAAAAAAAAAAAAGTAACATGCTAGTATTATTTTTTTGCTTCAGCCAAATTTAGGCATTTTTATAGAATACATTGGCCTGAAAGTTAGAAAGCAGAAAAGAATTAGAGTGCTCCCATCTCTGGCTGTTCTTTGAATTCTTCTCCCATTTGTGCCGTGTTTCAGTATCTAGATGCCACAGAGGAGGACATCACATCACGGGTGGAGAGCGAGGAGGTGAGCGATGCACCCAAGGGCGTGCTCGTTGCCCAGCGCCTGCACGAGGCTTTTGGCTGGGACAGCCATGGGAAGGACAGTCAGGAGACGAGCCAGCCAGATGACCACAGTGTGGAAACCCACAGCCGCGAGCAGTCCAAAGAACACAAGCTGCAGGCCAAGGATGAGAGCAATGAGCATTCCCATGTGATTGAGAGTCAGGAAAATTCCAAGTTCAGCCAGGAATTCCCAACCCAGGAAGGCAAGCTAGTTGTAGACTTTAAGAGTGAAGAAGACACACACCTGAAATCTCGCATTTCTCATGAATTAGATAGTGCCTCTTCTGAGGTCAATTAAAAGGAGAAAAACACAACTTCCTGCTTTGCTTTTAATAACAAGGAAAAATACATTATAGCAGAGTAGGAGAAAATAGCTTGGTTGGTGAGTGTACATGTGTGTGGATCTGGAAACAGATCACGTTTTTGATCCTTAGTTCCGTGTGTGGCTTCATGGTAACCCCCTTGTAAACGAAAAGCGTCAGCGTGTAGCCTATGTTCTTTCCATATAAGAAATGCAAACCATCACTGCATTTTAATGTTTGCTACTCTTTTATGAATAGGAGTTTATGTGGAAGCAAGAAAAAAATACTTTACACACTTATAAGAGAGAATATAAAATTTCATGTTACTATGATCTTTTGTTTTTTAAATTAGTGTATATTTTGTTGTGATTATTTTTGTTGGTGTGAATAAATCTTATATCTTGAACGTAATGAGAATTTGGTGTTGTCAATTGCATGTCTTATTTGGTTTCCTGTAGATGCCTAGCAATTAATAAATGTAATCATCTTAATGAATGCGCTGGACTTAGCAGACAGCAATCTAAGACCTTCTCGATCAAACACACAGCCTCTGGAGGAGCTAAAGTTCCCAGCCAAGGAAACAGGAGTCAAGTGGGGGTTGATATTCAGCCAGAACTCCTCCAACCATGCAGGACTCTGTAGGCCACTTCCACTGAGTGAGAACAATCTTTTTCTAATTTTCACAAAGCTGATATGAAAGCTAATGAAAGCCTAGATGCAATCACAAATCAATTTTATTGTTTCTTACTATTCGCCATTAATTTTCTCAGTAAATTTATGCTTTCTTGCCCTTCAATGACAACTTGGTAGATGCCATAGCTATTCTGATCACTTGTAGATAATAAACAAATAGTCCCTTTGTGTTGTGAAAAAAAACCTAAATGCAGTTTCAGCTAATAATCAAAATTTTCAACTTCATTCAAAACTAAAAGTTCTGGAAACCTGAAGTGGAGCAAGTGACTTTGTTTCCAT
Organism: Hippopotamus amphibius kiboko; assembly: GCF_030028045.1. Lineage (NCBI taxonomy): Eukaryota > Metazoa > Chordata > Mammalia > Artiodactyla > Hippopotamidae > Hippopotamus > Hippopotamus amphibius. The sequence continues at coordinate 57,838,985 of NC_080188.1, forward strand.
GCCTTGCTCCTCTGCTCTTCTTAAAACTAGAAATTTCATTGGAAATTTAGGAATTCTCTATTAAACAATGCTTGGGACAAAAGGGGAAATTTTTTTTTTTTGAGATACAGTTAACATACAATAAACTGCATAAATTTAGAGTATGTAATTTGGTATCCCAATCTCCCAGTTCATTCCCCCCAAACCCTCCCCACTTCCTCCACTTGGTGTCCATATATCTGTTTTCTACATCTGTGTCTCTGTTTCTGCCTTGCAAACCGGTTGATTTGTACCATTTTTCTATAGTCTGCATATATGTGTTAATATACGGTATTTGTTTTTCTCTTTCTGACTCACTTCACTCTGTATGCCAGTCTCCAAGTCCATCCATGTCTCTAGAAATGTCCCAGTTTCCTTGCTCAAAAGGGGAAATTTTTAATTGAAGAATTTCTAGAAAAAAGTTATAATGAAAACATAAACTCAATAGAGTACAGTTAAACCAGTGGTCACAGAAAACCCATAGCCTTAAATTCTTGCAGCAACAACAAAAGAATGAAAATAAGTATATTGAGCTGCCATCTTAAAAATTAGAAAAGAGAAACAAAGTAAAAGAAATCACAAGGAAGGAAATAATAAAGTTGAAAGTAAAAATAATAAGATAGAGAATGGAAAAAATAGTAGAAACTAATAAATCAAAATGTTGCTTCTTGGTAAAAAAAAAAAAAAAAAAATCAGCACAACAGATAAACCACTAGCTAACCCAATTGAGGAAGAAAGGTAGAAAACACAAATAAGAAATAAAAACAAGGAGATAACCAAGGACATGAGGAAGTTTTAAGAATCAAAAGCAACTTACTTTGCACAACTCAAGTTAAACAGAAAACCTAGATGAATTGGATTATTTCCTAGGAATATACAATTTAGCAAAATTGACTTTGCTAACCACAGAAAGCACAAATAGACAAATTTCTATAGTGGAAAGAGAAAAAGTTATCAAAGAACTAACTATAAAAACTAGGCCCAAATGATTTTACAGTGGAATTTTATCAAAACTTCAAAGACCAGATAACCCCAATACTATTTAAATTGTAGCAGAAAAAGAAAATTCTCAAATGATCTTTATGAAACAGGTATTACTTTGACACTCAAACCTGGTAATGATGGCAAACACACACACACACACACACACACACAAACTGTAAATCAGTATCACTCATAACTAGCAATGGAAAAATCCTAAATAAATAGAATCTAAAGTCAAGTTTAAAAACTACATCATAATCAAGGGGGATTTATTCCCAAACAATAATGCTTCGATATTGGTAAATCCATTCCTATAATTCACTGTATAGGTAGATCTAGGGAGAAAGATGTCATTTGACTAGATTTATAGATGATAAAAAAGAATTTGTATCAGTCAGCTATTCCTATGAAAATTATGAGTAACAAATACCTTCAATATCTCAGTAGCTTAGAACATCAAGTATTTTTCTTTTTCTCACTCAACAGTCTGTGGGTTTGCAGGGGTGGTTGTACTTCAGGCTGTAGGATGGATTCAGGTCTGCTCCGTATGTCTTTCTATCTAGGATCAACTATCCAGGGCATGTTTCTGAGGGCAGAGGCAGGAACAGAAGACAGATGAGCAGAAACACATGATGCTTTGGGATTAGAACTGACACACTGTTGCTTTTGATCAAATTCAATTGTTCAAAGCAAGTCTTACACATAGAAAACAAACATGGTTACCAAAGGGGAAAGGGGGGAGGGATAAATTAGGAATTTGGGATTAATAGATACACACTACTATATACAAAATAGATAAACAACAAGGACTTACTGTATAGCACAGTGAACTATTTTTAATATCTTATAATAACCTGTAATAGAAAAGAACCTGGGACTTCCCTGGCGGCGCAGTGGCTAAGAATCCACCTGCCAATGCAGGGGACACGGGCTGGGAAGATCCCACATGCCGCAGAGCAACTAAGCCCGTGCACCACAACTACTGAGCCTGTGCTCTAGAGCCCATGAGCCACAACTATTGAGCCCGCACACCACAACTACTGAAGCCTGCAAACCTAGAGCCTGTGCTCCACAATGAGAAGCCACCACAATGAGAAGCCCGTGCACTGCAACAAAGAGTAGCCCCTGCTCACCAGAACTAAAGAAAGCCTGTGTGCAGCAACAAAGGCCCTATGCAGCCAATAAATCAATTAATTAAATAAAAATTTAAAAAAGAAAAAGAAAAAATCTGAAAGAGAATATATATATATACATGAATAACTGAATTATCTTGTTGTACACCTGAAACATTGTAAATCAGCTATACTTCAATTAAAAAAATTAAAGACAAAGCAAGTCATATGATCAAACCCAATATCAGTGTGCAGGTTAAGTACACTCCCCACACAGTGAATCATGAAAGAGGAAGAAAAAAGAATCGTGAGCAAATAATAAAGTGTAACACAGCCCTTGACAAATTTCAACACTCATTCATAATTTCACAAAAATTAAATAAAAATTAAGGGACACTTCTTTAACATGAGCAAATATTTTATATCTCAGCCCCAAACCAGCATCATACGTAATGAAGAAACATTAGAGGCATTCCTGTTAAAATGAAGGACAAAGCAAATATGTCCCCTCTCTCTGCTACTGTATAACATAGACTTTGTGATATAAGCTAATAATCATAAGCATTTAGGTGCATAAGAATTGAGAAATAATTAATTTATATCTTTATGTAGATTATATAATACTACACCTAGAAAACAGAGAATCAGTACTAAAAATAACAACTAACCTGTTCTGAAAGGTAGCATGATATAAAATTTAGCTAAGAACATACACAGAGAAAATACTAACAGTGACCATTCAAAAGATATAATGTCATTTAACACAGAAACAATCAAACAAAAAAAGATAAAATACTTAACAGGAAATGCACCAACACTGTTTTGGAAAACTGTGAGACACTCCTGTAAGCCAAAAAAGAGGTCTTAAACAAACAGAAAGACATTGTTTGTTCTCATATAGGAAAATTCAACATCATAAAGGTGTCAATTCTCCCTCAATAATATATAAATGCAATGTGACTCTAAATAAAAGTAAATTTTTCCCCTGGAGCTATACAAGCTAATTCTACAGTTCACATGGGAAAATAAACATACAAAAATATGAAGGAAAATCCTGAAAAATAAAAGCAATAAGGGAGGACCAGCCCTAACAAATATTAAATCAGACTGTAAAGCCTCTTTGATAAAAGCACTGTGGTACCAGAAAATAAATTGATAGAGTAAACCTAAAAGCAAGTCCTCACTGGACACTAAATCTACTGATGCTTGGCTCTCAGACTTTCCAGCCTCCAGAACTGTTAGAACGAAAAGGTGTTTATAAGGCACGCAGTCTATAGTAGTAGCCCAAACAGACTAAGACACCACCATCCTTGTTGTCATCATTAGTCAAGAGCATTGGGCTTCCACTGCACTTGCTTTTGTTGCCACTTTATCACAACTGGCCATGGGAGAAAGCTTTATTAATTGTGCTGTGATGTGCCATCGAACACAAGCATACCATTTCCCATTGGCAAGTGGCTCAGCACTGTACTCAGATCCAAGGGCATGACCAAGTTAATCCTGGAGTTGCATTTTTGAATGGTGGTACCATTAAAGACCATCCTCTGTACTGTATCAGTCAAGGTTCAGTGAGAAGACAAGAAACATACCATGAACTTAAATATGGAAAATTTAACATAAAGAATTATTAACTAGAAACAGGGGGTTAACCAGAGGAGATTAAAACAAAACTTAACAATATCACAGAATTGAGAGTACTCAAATAAGGAACAATTTGGAAAGAGGGGCCCTTTCCCCAAGGCTGAGATCAGACTTCATTAAAGAGGCTGTAGCTGCAGCCCAGGGGATGACAGAGCAGTCTGCAGTGTTATCCTGGGCCAGACCTGGTCCATAGCTGGTGGGCCGAAGTTGCCAAACAGAGCGCTTCTCACTGGAGTGCCAGTAAACTGAGGCTGGCACGACTGAGCAGGAAACTGCCTGCCAGGATGCCAGCAAAACCAGCTGGAGAGTGAACTGTACTGGATGTTCTGCAGGCACATCACAGCAACTGTTCTTTAGCAAAAAGAGAGGATGCACACCAGCACAAGCAGCCCGTTCCCTGCAGTGTCCTTCCAGTGCCCTCTGCTGACAAACCTAGCCATTGTGCCAGCTGGCAAAGGAAACGTGCTTACAGGCTCCAACTCCGGTATTACAAAGTGGGGCAGAGGCAATGGACTCTGAGAAGGACAGCAGTAAACTGATAGCTGTCACAGGCTTTTTGAGGAAAAGGCTTATTCCTGTTCTTATTCCTGCAAAATGAGTTAAAAAATAAGTCTGGGGAACCTCTTTAATGATAGAAAGCAAGAAAGCATTCAAAGACAAAATGGAATCATATACATGGGACCAAAGAGCAGATTTGAAGGGAACTTCCATTGGCCAAAACTGGAGTAATTTGAGAATAAAAAGAATAATGGCAGTAATAGATTATAACAAATTGAATTTCTTAATTCCATTAGCATACAGTGGTACTATAAGAGAGAACATAAAAGAAAGATTGTCTTTGTAGATGAATGCCAGCTTATAAAAAATGTAGAGGAAATAACAAAATTACAAAATCATTTCGCCACCCACAGTGTGGTATTGACTCAGGAAATGATCAATAATGAATCTCAAAATCATTGCACAGAAAGTTACTGGGAACAGGATATTCACCTGGTCTCAGAACACCACTCCACTAATTACTAATTCCAAAGGAAGAAGATGCTTTTAACTAGAGAGACTTAGTACTCACCCTCTTCATCTAGTAATCAAACACCTTCACTAATGGGACTACTAGATATGTGCCTTCTAATGTGACACAATAAGAAGACGCACCATCACCTATGAAATTGCTTTGTAAAAAAATGTTTAACCCATTCAAATCAGAAGAAAACAAAGAAATCGAGAAACTGAGCTACTCTGTAATACATTAGGCCTCAACTCTCCAAAAAGTAGGGTTGCCAGATAAAGTACAGGACACTCACTTAAATTTGAATTTCAGATAAACAACAAATCATCTTTTAGTGTAAGCATGGAGCATATGATAATAAAAGATGATTTATTGTTTATCTGACCTTCAAATTAACTGACCATCCTGAGCATATTTTTTTTTCTAAATCTTTCAGTCCTACAAAAAAGTCAATGTGATAAGAGAAAAAGGAAGGAGGAGGTGAGAGAAGATACTAGATTAAAAGTTTGAACAGGCAAAACAGGAACTTTGATTGACTCCTGGCTTAAAAAAGAAATAAAACTACAAAACACATTTGATGAACAATTATGATAATATGAATATACACAGTACATTAGATGATATGGAATTAATAATTTTCTTAGGTGTGATCATTGCATTATGTTTATGAAAGTGGATCAGGCTTTATTCTTAAGAGCTGTACGATGGAGTATTTTGGAATACATATAGCAAAACCTCTCAAAGCAATCTTGAGAAAGAAAAGCAAAGCTGGAGGCATCACTTCCTGATTTCAAACTATTTTATGGTACTGGCATAAAAAGACACATAGACCAATGGAACAGAATTAGGAGCTGAGAAATAAATATATGGTCAACTAATCTTTGACAAGGGCGCCAAGAATACTCAAGGGGGAGATGATACTCTCTTCACAAAATGATGCTGGGAAAACTGGATGTCCACATGCAAAAGAATGAAATCAGACCCTTATCTTATACCACATAGAAAAATTAACTAAAAATGCATCATACAGTGCATCACACAGTGTTGGTGGAAATGTAAATTGGCATAGCCTTTATGAAAAACAGTATGGAGTTTCCTAAAAAATTAAAAATAGAACTGCTGTTTGAGCCAACAGTCCTAGTTCACGATATACATCGAAAGGAAATGAGATCGTATATCTTGAAGAGATATCTGCACTCCCATGTTCATTGCAGCATTATTCACAATAGCCAAGACATGGAAACAATCTAAGTTCATCAACAGATGAATGGATATACACAGAATGGAATATTATTCAGTCATTAAAAAACAAGGTAATCCTGTTGTTTGCAATGATATGGATGAACCCAGAGGACATTAAGTGAAATAAGCCAGACACAGAAAGACAAATACTGTATGATCTCACCTATATGTGAAATCTAAAAAATTCAGACTCATAGAACCAGTCATTTCTAGGGCTGGGGTGTGGCGGACATGAGAAGATGTTGGTCAAGGGTACAAACTTTCAATAATAAGGTGAATAAGTTCTGAAAATCTAATGTACAGCATGGTGATTATAGTTAATACTGCATTTACTTGAAATTTACTAAGAGAGGGAATCTTAAGTGTTCTCACCATGACACCCACACCCACACACAAGGCAACTATGTGAGGTGATGGGTGTGTTAATTATCTTGATTATGGTAATCATTTCACAACAAATATGTATATTAAATCACCATGTTGTACAACTTTTTTAAAAAATCACATCATACAACCCAATTATGCAGAATTTTTATTTGTAAATCATATCACAATAATGCTGGAAAAAAAATGTAAATAGATGAAGCCTCTCTGTTCAAAGACAGATTCATATAATGATAAAAATAACAATAATAAAGCCTACATTGTTTTTCTCTTCGTTTTACGTGTTTCCCTTATAAACAGATTAAATTTTTTTGAAGAAATGCAATATTACTGTCAAAGACGTAGAATTAAAAAGCAAACAGCATGTAATGCAGCTATGAGTTTATTCTATATTATTAAAGGTCCAATAAAGATATAACTATTACGAACCATTACATGTCAAAGAACAGGGTGACAAAATGTTACATAGCAAAAACTATTATAATCACAATAAATAACTGATGAAAACATAATAATAGGAAAACCTAGATGACCTTGGGTGTGATAATGACTTTTTAGATAAGATACCAAAGGCGTGATCTGCGAAAGAAAGAATTTGTAAGCTGGACTTCATTAAAATTTAAAAGTTCTGCTCTACAAATGACAATGTCAAAAGAATGAGAAGACAAGCTATAGGCCAGAAGAAAATATTTTTAAAAGACACATTTGATAAAAAAAAAAAAAGACTCATCCAAAATATGAAAAGAACTCTTAAAATAAGTCAAAAATAACAAAATAAACAACATGGTTAAAAAAATGGACCAAAGACCTTAACAGACACTTTACCAAATAAGCATGTAAAAAACCTCCACATCATATGTCATCAGGGAAATGTCAATTAAAACAGTGAAACACCACTACACACCTATCAGAATCGCCAAAATCCGGAACACAGACGACATCAAATGCTGGCAAGGATCACTGCTGGTGGGAATGCACCATGGTATAGCCACTTTGCTTCCAAAGCTACAGTTTGCTAGTTTCTTACAAAGCTAAACATACTATTACCACAGGATATAGCAGTCACACTCCTTGGTATTTATCCAAAGGAGCTGAAAACATAACCACACAAAAACCTGCACATGGACGTTTATAGCAACTTTATTCATAACTGCCAAAACTTGGAAGCAATCAAGATATCAGTAGGTAAATGACTAAATAAACGGTAGTATATCCAGACCACAGAATTTTATTCAGCACTGAAAAGAAATGAGCTATCAATCCATGAAAAGACATGGAGAAAACTTTAAAGCATACTACTGAGTGAAAGAAGCCAATCTGAAAAGGCTGCAAACTATATGACTCCACTAGATGACATTCTGGAAAAGGCAAAACTATGGACTCAGTAAAAAGATCAGTGGTTGTTAGGAGCTAGGGGTGAATAAGCACAGCTCAGAGGATTTTTACAGCAGAGAAACTCTTCTGTATACACTATAATAATGGATACATGTCATTACATATTTGTCCAAAACCATCGAATGTACGACACCAAAAGGGAACGCTAATATAAAGTATAGATTTTGAGTGATAATACTGTGTCAATGTATGTTCATCAATTGTAATAAATGGACCACTCTGATGTTGATAATAGAGGAAGCGATGCATACGTGGAGGCAGGGGTTATATGGCAAATCTTTGTATTTTCTTCTCAACTTTGTTGTGAAACTAAAACTCATCTAAAGCAAAGTCTTTAAATATGGGGGAAAGAACATAACAAAGTGAAAATTTTTAACATATCACTTAGAACCACTTAGATTCACTTAGGAAATAGATGACATACTCAACAGACTATTTTGACTTGAAGTTATACAGAGCAGACAAGCTTTTATTCTAGGCTAATTCAGCCCCACTGCTGAGGCTTTATCCTTCTGAGGTTTCTACTCAACACCCCATGTATTACAAGGTTTCTCCACTTTGGATGTTCGAAGAATTTAAAAAATTCCCCCTCTGTGAGAGCATCAAGAATTTTTCCACCTGCTCCTTTCTGGTAATTCTTCCTCTTGCCTCAGGCAGGTTCTTCAAATGTTTTGAAAGCTCAAGGGCAACACCCTGGAGATCTCTAGAGCTCTTATTCTGTGCGGCTGTCTCCTCTCTGGTACTCTCTCTGTGAATCCCATCCACCCTGGCTTCCCCAAATTCTCAACTTACTCTGTCTTCTCAACCAAGGGAGACTGCATGGCAGCCTGGGACACTCTCTAGGGAATTATTGGGAAACCACAGGACTCACGTTGTTTATCGTCTTTCAAGGATTACTCATCATCACTGCCTGTTGTCCAGTGTTTGAAACCATTCTTCATAAATTTTGATGGGCTTCTTATTTGTTTAAGGTAAGTGGATAAATATCTTTCTGTAGCTCCATCAGGGCCAGGAACAGAAATCCTATAAAAATGATTTTAACTTTAAAAAAAAAAAAGAATGAAAAAGATCAAATAAAATATATGACCATGCAGAAATGAAAAGTGCACTGGCATAATTCATGAAAGGGATTAAGGATTTAAAATAAATAATTAGGGAAATGAAAGCCACACTTAAAACTACAAAAATATGAAAGGTACAGTAACATGGGGGACATGATTTGTAAAAATTCTGTTAAAAACAAAACCAGAAAATGACAAAAAGAGAAACCATTAGAAAGAGGATAATACAGAAATTAAACAGTAGCTCCAACATAAGCATAATTGGGATTCTTGGATTAAGGGAAGAAAACCAAATGAAGCAGAATATTTCAAAATTATAAAAGTGGAAAGCTTTTCTAAAATAAATGAAAAATTTTAATTTACTGATTAAACCTGTACAATATTTCCCAGAAAAATAATTATGCAGAATGATCAACCCAAATATGTATTCTTGGAGCAGAATTCTTTAAAAAACTCACTAAGCAGGTAACTTTTGGACAGAAAAATCAAGTCATCTGCTAGGGCTGAGAGAAAAAAATGTGGGTTTAATCAGACCTCCTACTTCTCCATAGCAACATTTAATGACAGAGGAAGGTAGAGGAATGTTTCCAGAATCCTGAAAACAAGAAAAAAAAGACTGAGCCAAAAATACTGTGCCCAGCCCATTTTTTTTATGTTTATGGCAACAGAAAGGCATTCTCAATTTTGTGCAGATTCTGGGAAAAATGAGGCATTAATGTGTCCTTCTCAAAAAACAAAAAAAACAAACAAAAAAAAAACAAATACAAAAACCTACTTGATAAAAAATCTACCCCAAAGGACTAAATCAAGGGAAGGAACTCAAGGAAGGGAAACTCATATTTAAAAAGTACTGGTAATGAGGACTGAATACATTTAAAATATAAAATAAATATATTTATTATTTTAGGAAAAAATTATAGACTTTGGCTGCATAAAAGTTACTGTCACTGTTAATTTTAAAAAGTTTTGTTGGTGGAGCGTATACATTTGCTAATGTCTTTGTCTTTCAGAAGGAGAGTCAAAGGCTACTGAAAAAAATTGATGAATTAATAAAATGATTCATTTAAAAAATTAATGACTGACATTAAAATTTACATTGGTAAGTAATTTCAAAATATCATTCAGACAGAAACCCAACATAGCTCAGTGATGCGCCATGATAAACTCATGAGCAACAGCCCTTTATGGGTCAGACCAAAGCAGGGACTGGAACCAGGCAGAGTCATTCAGTACAATTAAACCATTAAAATTTACAAATTTAAAAGATCTTATATAGCCCACAAGAAAGAGTGAAGGAAGGTATTGTAACCAAAGCAAGAAGGAATTAACTAAAAGGTTAAACACATAAATCAAAAGAACAGAACAAATCATCTAGAAATAAACACACATATATGATCAACTGATTTTCAATAATGGTGCAAAGGTGATTTAATAGAGAAAAGACAGTCTTTTCAGCTAACAGTGCTGCAACAATTGGATATCCATATGAAAACAAAACAAAACCAAACCTCTATCCATACCTCATATCATAAACAAAAATGATCTCTAAATGGATGATATGCTGAAATGTAAAACCTGAAATTATAAAACTTCTAGAAGAAAATATAGGAGAAAATGTTCATGGCCTTAAGCGAAGCAAATATTTCTTTTTTTTTTTTTAAGATTTATTTATTTATTTATTATTTTTTGGGGGGTACACCAAGTTCAATCATCTGTTTTTATACACATATCCCCATATTCCCTCCCCCCCTCAACTCCACCCCCGAAGCAAATATTTCTTAAATATGATAGCAAAGGTACAACCCATAAGAAAATATTCACAAATTGGACTTTATCAAAATTACCAACTTATGCTATTTAAAAATACCATGAGAATGAAAAGACATCTTTAAAAGCCCCTTCGGAATAGCATTTACAGCAAAGATTTCAAAGACACTAAGAAAGAAAAGTAGGGTTCAGCATCCCCCCAAATCTCTAACCTCCTAACCCTTGCAGAGTGAGTTGGCCTATTAGCCACTCTATATATCCTATTTAGCCCACTTAGCTCAGGTGAGAAGGCCCAATCATCTGTTCATATAGCATCTTATGCATATCTTTAACACAACTCTTACCAGTCTATACGATCCACTCTTTTTAAATCTATTAGTTAGTACTATTCCAATTGCAAGGACAGAAACCCTAACTTAAAGTAATCAAAAAAGAAATTCTTGTCTGTTGAAGTCCAGGGATGGATCTAACTTCAATTAGTGCTGGTTTCAGGGGCTCAAATGATGTTATCAGAACCTGGTCATTCTCCATCTCATAGGATCTACCTAAAAGCTAGACTCCAAAAAAATAACAACAACAAAAAACACCACCAACAACAATAAAAACCTTCCTATATGAGTGCCATACAGTGCTCACTGTGTAATTGCTTTGTCTGTGTATAGATTGTCTTTGCAAGCTAATTACAAGGGTCTTGAAGGCAAGGACAATTTCTTTTGCACCCTAATCATATCTAAGATTATGCTAGATGGTTATAAAGCAGATATTCTGTAAAGTCTGGGAGATCTGGGAAAGCAGTAGGCAGCATCCACCTTGGCATCAAAAGGCTTTGGAAAAAATTCTGACGTCCTTTTGGAAATCCGGGCGAGTGAAAGTAGAGTTGTATTCAAGATTTTTGAACAACTACATCCAAATGGTAATAATGAATAAGTTTGAGTTGGTAAAGAGAAAAGCCTCATACAATATTCCAAGGAGTTCTATTTTTGGCCCTACATTATTCACAATTCTTTTGAATGTGAATAAAGACATATATCTGCATCTGACAAAACTAGAATATGGCAAATTGTAAAAATGTATTTTACAATGTTCTTGGATAACATGGCCACCCCAAATTATCACTAGTTCAATTTTGGTATAATTCCAGTCTTCATATTATGCATATTTTATGTATGTGTATTGTTGGCTTCCATTTTTCCCCTAGCGTAAACATTTTGGCTGCCAACTTGTCTAGACTTACATCCTTACAACTTCAAATCCAGTGGGAAGAAAAGCTTTTTCTTTTCCAACTCAAAAAAAAAAAATCTGTCCTGATTTCCACTGGACAGAACCAGCTCCCATGCCTGTTCCTAAATACCATTCATAGGTGTCAAGGGGACATGATACTCTCGTTGGCCAACCCTGAGATCCACACCCACCACTTGGGAGCTTAGTGGTGGTGTCAGCCACATCTGAGGCACTCACGTACTCAGAACGGGAGAGGGTGGTTCCCCAAGAAAATCTGATTAGTGTTATAATAAGAAAGGGAAATAGCTGCTGGGCTGCTAACCTATAAACTAAATGAGCCAGGGTCTCTGCTCTCCAGGAGCTTACATTCCTACTCAGGAAGACTACTGTCTTAACAGACAGTTTCAATATAAGGTGGTAAATGTTGTGATAAAGTTTTGCAAGGTAGAGGGCAAGTAAATTCAAGCAGAGGGGCATTTCAAATGGATAGCGGACAAGGACCTACTGTACAGCGCAGGGAACTCTTCTCAAAAGAATTTGAAAAGAAAAGATACATGTATACGCATGACCGGAATCGCTTTGCTGTGCACCTGACACTAGTGCAAGGTTGTTAATCAACTATGCTCCAATATAAACTAAAAAGCTTTTTTAAAAAAACAAAAAAAAATTCAAGCAGAGGGGCCAGGATTGTGGCTAGGGAAGTTTCCAAAGGAGATGATGCCTGAGTCTAGAAAGATCATAAGTCTTTTCAAGGTGTAGCAGAGAACTTGGGAGTGATGTAAAATGTTTCCAGGCACCTTTTTTGTTTGTTTTGTTTGTGTTTTTTACTGAGGTATTGTTAATTTACAATATTATATTAGTCTTAGGTGTGAGTGGCATTTTTGACTTATAAGACTTGATGCCCTTGAAGGTAGGAGTCATGCCTTATCTTTGCCTCCCCAGAATTCCACGTGGTGCCTGGCATCTGGTGGATACCCTATAAGTGTTTGATGAATTTATTAATATTCCCTCACTGTGTATTCAACAAAAATTCTGCGGATTTGTAAGGTTGGTATTTAACCACATTATTCAGAGAAAGAAACTGAGAGAGATTAGATCATCAAAATCACAGTGCCAACCAATGATGGTGCCAAGGGAACCCCCACAGCGGCACGGACATATCCAAACCAAACTCCAGACATGAAGAAGAATACCACAAACCCCAGCCTTGCATTATTAGAGCAGTAAAGTGAGAAAGAAAATAAACATTTTAGGATGGTTGGCAGTTCTTATAAAGCCCCAAACACCAATTTTTCTTCTAATGATTTCAGACATCAAGTGATAAAAACTTATTTTACAATGTTCTTGAATAAATAAGGACTGAGAAAAAAATTGAGAGGGAAACATGTTTGTTTGGGTGGGTTGCTAAGCAACACCACACATGCCAGAGACTCCCTTTGGATTTCCTTTTGAAGGTGGAATCTGTGGGAGCAACGGGTACTTCAGCTTCTGTCTGCTTCATCGGTTCACACTGGAAACGAAAAGCAAAACAGGAAACAAACAGGCAATTCTGATAGTACAAAAGTCAGAGGTGTGGAGAATACTAAGTATTAAATTGGGCTAGACTGGTTTCTTTTTATTAATTAATTTTTATCGGAGTATAGTTGCTTTACAGTGATGTGCTAGTTTCTACTGCACAGCAAAGTGAGTCAGCTATACACACACAAATATCCCCTCTTTTTTGGATTTCCTTCCCATTTAGATCACCACAGAGCACTGAGTACTGTATACCACAAGAAACTCTACTCAAGGCTAGACTGTTTTAAAAATTGCCTTTTAAATGACTTCTCTGAGTGTCCTCAGTGGCACTAATAGATGAGGTTTTCTAAGTGTGTCCTCAGAAGAATTGACCACATAGATGAAACAAAACCAAATAGTATCCAGGCTATATTATCTATCCTGCACAGTATTTCAGGCCCTAGAGATCACTGAAATCTGTAATATGGAAATGGGATGTAGCAACCAGATGAAGAAAAATATGAGTTTGTATATCTCACTAATTTAATAAGGGATGACTTCTTATGAGAAATAGTGTTTTACGCTGGGTACTAAAGGAAGGAATTCTGTGGGAAGGGAGAGAAATTTACAACTTCAGGGCTTGCTTGAGCAAAAGCTAGGAGGTCTGAAGGGGCAAAACACGTCAAGGTAAAAGTAGGAAAGAGAATATCGGTAAACCAGAAAGAATGAATAAATATTTGCACAGGAAATATATTGGACAGCTGGGGAAGGGTTTATGAGAACTAAGACTGAAATTAGTAGTGAAACTCCTAGAATGGATTTCAAGATGCTACAGATCAAATACTATCCAAGTTATACTACACAAATATTGCTGTGCATTTTAAAAAATCATATTTCTTTCAATGATTTGTGATTTCAATTTCAGGTAAGCACACATCTAAATCTGATTTATGTATGTGCAAACACATTTTCAATCAATCTGCATTCTTTGAGGAACGGGGTATAATCTTAGAATATTTCAGATTTTGTTTTATTTTTTATTTTTTTTAAATTTATTTATTTATTTTTATTTTATTTATTGGCTGTGTTGGGTCTTCATTGCTGCGCAGGCCTTCTCTGGTTGTGGCGAGCAGGGGCTACTCTTTCTTGCGGCGCACCGGCTTCTCATTGCGGTGGCTTCTCTTGTCGTGGAGCACAGGCTCTAGGCACGCAGGCTTCAGTAGTTGTGGCACATGGGCTCAATAGTTGTGGCTCATAGGCTCCAGGGCACAGGCTCAGTAGTCGTGGTGTATGGGCTTAGCTGCTCCCCAGCATGTGGGATCTTCCCAGAGCAGGGATGGAACCTGTGTCCCCTGCATTGGCAGGCAAATTCTTAACCACCGCACCACCAGGGAAGCCCTCAGATTTTGTTTTAAATAATTGACACTATAAAAAGAGGGGGGCATGTTATTATTATTAATTACAGAATAAAGTCTGTACTCTTAACCATGCATCTGGAGCCTTCCATGATCTGGGCTGCCTACCTCCCCTCCCATGCCAGCCTGAGCGGTCTCTCTTCTCAACCCCCTCCCATGTTGAAAACATTCACTACTGACTTGATACTAAATTATATTCTTCCATCTATTGTTATTTAGACTCAGTGTGTGTATCTCTCCCATGAGATTGTATCTCCCTGAAGGATCTGTCCAAACAGTATTTTGTTTTGTATATTCTGATGAAAATAATAATGTTATTTAATATGCATAGTAAATGCACAGAATTTGAAACCAATATGCAGCTAGTAATTGAACTCATTTGTTTATTATTCCTTGATATTATTGTTTTTCCACTCAGTATTCTCCTCTTTATGTCTCTGGACTCCAGGCCTGCTAGCAGAAAATAGAAAGCATGAACAAGAAATGAATAAGCAAAAATCTACTGTCTTCTAAACCTTGAACTCTGAAAAATCAAAATGTCCTTGTGGGACAAATATCACAAAACTGAAAACAGCATTTTGAGCAGGGAATGTAGTAGCTTCATGTGGGCATGAAGCTATTCCAAGGGCCCTTGGAGCCTAGAGGAGAAGTGCTGGTATGGAAAAGTTAAAAAGAGCTCTACATGAAGAATTAGGAACCCCTGTCATAGCCAGCAGTCTAGCTGTGTGCCTTAAAATGATTGTACCTGACTAGATTCATTCATTCCCCCAACCAATCTGCAAGAAATGCAAGCTCTTTAATGGAGGGGATTTTCACTGGTGTCAGTGCTTGCACTCTGTCCTGGTGTTGTGCCTGGCTCCTAGAAGGTGCTCAATAAGTATTTGTTATGAAATCCTTTGTCCTAGTCATGGAGTGTCCATCCTCAAGAAGCTCATAATCTGGTTAGGACAAAGACTTCCAAATATGCAGTTATAATAGATGAAAATATTTATCCTAAGAAAGCTACAAGAGCTCATAATGCAAACACTTGAGCATATGGTAAACGTACCAGGCAGTGTTCCGCATGCCTCACATGTATTTATTCACCTAATCTTCACAACAACCCTATGAGGTGAACACTATTATTATTTCCATTTTCACAGGCACGATGAGGTAAAGCCACTTGCCCAAGGTCACACAGCTAGGAAGTAGCAGAACAGGAACTGAACCAGGGTTCAGAATGAGCACGGTGCAGGCACAAGACAAAGAGTTAGTCAGCCTCCAAGTCCACTGAAGTTTCTCGTAAGCCTGGGCTTGCAGAAGACGGCACCACTGGTGATCAGGAAGCACTAGGAATGTGGGGGAAACGGGTCATGAAACCCCATCCGTTTGGAACATATTGGTGCATTTCAGGTATTTCCTTTTGTTAGGATGCTCCAGAATCCTCGGAGAAGATTCAGAATTTCAGGCCTGATATCCTGGAGTTTCTGAATCAATAAGGTTGGAATGGGGACATGGAATCTGTATTTTTAACAAGTGTTACACTGATGTCAATAATCATGTTTTAAAAATACTATACTAGACCTGGTCTCCAAGCAGAGCCTGTTGGCTGAGATTCTGCACTCTTTTTTGGGCCTGGCTCTCCTCTGACCAGGTGTCTGTTGGGAATCCTTTGAAGATGCAATCTGGCAGTGCTCCACTGGGGGCACCAGCATCTTTAGAGGCTCCTCAGGTGACAGGCATCACAACCCTAACCCAGGACAGTTATTTCTGGTTTATTTGACTGTCTCCTCTTGAGGGCAGGGGCCGTGTCATACTCTGCTCTACACGCCAGCTCCTAATTCAGTGCACAGGAAGTGTCTTCTGAAGGAATTGATGGATGGCATGAACCAGGCCAGTGCTTCCAACCCACCGGCCTTGCCCTTGAGAAGCTCATAGTTAAACGAAGGACACAGAAACCTGATTAGATAGATGACAGGATTAGGTGATAGGTGGCCAAGATTATCTAAATACAAGCAGCATGTTATGAGGGCACAGGCAACCAGCAAAGGGTGCTGCACAGGCTGGAAACCTTGCTCGACACCATGCCTGAAAAGTAGATTGGGAGCTGTAATGGGCAGAATCGTGTCCCCCTCAGAGATTCACACGTTGAAGTCTAACACTTCCCCACCAGAGTACTTCAGAATGTGACTGTATTTGGACATTGGGTCTTTTAAAAGGTAATTAACTTAAAATGAGATCATTAGAGTGCACCCTAATCCAATCTGACTGGTGTCCTCAGAAGAAGAGGAAATTGAGGCACAGACACACACAGAGGGAGGACCACGTGCAGACAGGGAGAAGACGGCCACCTACAAGCCAAGGAGAGAGACCTCAGAAGAAACCAACGCTACCAACACCTTGATCTCAGACTTCCAGCCTTTGGAATTGTAACAAAATAAATGTCTGTTGTTTGAGACACCCAGTCTGTGGTACATTGTTATGACAGCCCTAGGAGGAAAAAAAAAAAAAAAAGGAGCAGATTATGAAAATTTACTAAGACAAACTACAGAAATAAAATTTTATCCTTTAAGCTGTCAGAAGCCTCCTCAGGTGTCTAAGCATCAATGTGACATGAGCAGGTTTGGTTCTGGAATATAATTTGGAAACACCGGGTACCTGGAAGTGGGGAATGAAGGTGGAGTTGACAGATCCATTGTTCCAATGCAGAATAAAACAAGCCGTAACGGCCCTGGACTAAGTCATTGACAATGAGAATGAGTAACAGAGGTCCTATCAGAGAGAGCAGAAGTAACACAATTTGGGGGACATTAGGTGTAGGAGAAAAGTAGACATGAGGTTATGATGAAGAAGTGTACTTTGGGGGGTGACGATGCTTCAGTCTCAACTGGAGATACAGGAGGTAAGGCAGGCTTAAAGGAGATGGTGAAAGATAATAAATTTCATTTGGGATGGGTGACGTGTGAGACAATTGCAGAGCATCGAGATGGTCCTGGAGCCTGACGGACGCAGGATTCCGTTACTCACAGATGGTGGGGTGGTGGGAAACGGGCAGCTGAGCTCATGCAGAGCACCAGCGAACCGAGAGCCCCAAGGCCGAACCTTGGGGTCCCCACAATGTGTGGAGCGAGCAGCCAACCAAAGATTCAAGAAACCATTCTAAACGCAGCAGAATTGGGGCGAGGGGGGCCGCCAAAGGCCGAGGAAGTCAGCGCTAGGAATTTGTTAGGAGTTTGTTGGTAGTTCTCAAATGAAGGAAAGATTTTGCCCCCGCTGCACACCGGCTCAGGCTGGATCTCGCTTACCACACCATCCCATGCAGTGCTTTACCCCTTTCCCTTCCACTTTGGTCAACCGAGGCAGAAGTGGCTGGCGGCCAACAGGGACCCAAGTGTCATCTCAGGGTCGCGCGGGCAGTGACAGCTCCAGAAGCCCTTTCCCTGCGGGCGGCTCCGCGGCTCCCTCCCCACCCAAGCCCTTCCACCCGGATGGAATGCGGGCGCCCGCGCCGGGGCTCGGGCTGCACTTGGAACGCGGGCCCGGGCGCCGCTCGCCCAGCGCGCCGGCCGCGGGGGCGGCTTCCTCGCGCCTCCCCCTGCAGCGCGCCGCGGCCGCTGGGCCAGGCGAGGCGAGGCGAGGCGCAGGGGAGGCGGGCCGAGGGGGCGGGCGAGGCACGCGGGCCGGCGGGGAGGTCGGGGGCGGGGAGCAGGAGGCGGCGGGCGCCGGGAAGAAAGGAACATGGCTCCTGCGGCGGGCAGCGCCGAGCGCGGCGCGGGGCGAGGGCGCGCCGGGCGCCAGTGACCGCGATGGTGAACTCCAGCCGCGTGCAGCCGCAGCAGCCCGGGGACGCCAAGCGACACCCGGCGCCCCAGACTGCGGGCCGGGGCCGGCTGATGGCGGGCGGCGGGGCCGCGGGCGCCGGCCTCGCCGCCCCGGGCGGCCTCCGCGAGCAGAGGGGCCTTGAGATCGAGATGGAGCGCATTCGGCAGGCGGCCGCGCGGGACCCCCCGGCCGGAGCCTCGGCCTCCCCCTCTCCCCCGCTCTCGTCGTGCTCGCGGCAGGCGTGGAGCCGCGACAACCCGGGTTTCGAGGCCGAGGAGGAAGAGGAGGAAGAGGAGGTGGAGGGAGAAGAAGGGGGGATGGTGGTGGAGATGGACGTAGAGTGGCGCCCGGGCAGCCGGAGGTCGGTCGCCTCCTCGGCCGTGAGCTCCGCGGGCGCCCGGGGCCGGGGGCTGGGGGGCTACCACGGCGCGGGCCATCCGAGCGGGAGGCGGCGCCGGCGAGAGGACCAGGGCCCGCCGAGCCCCAGCCCGGCCGGCGGCGGGGACCCGCTGCATCGCCACCTCCCCCTGGACGGGCTGCCGCCCCGAGTGGCCTGGGCCGAGAGGCTGGTTCGCGGGCTGCGAGGTAAGAGCGCGACCCTCAGCGGCTCCTGCACATACCAGAACTGCGGGCGCCGCCGGAGCCATCGCCCGCCGGGGGCAGCTCTCCGGGGCTCCAGCTCGCATCCCCATTGCTTCCCCGCCTCCCTTGGAAGCGTCTTCCCCACCTCCGCTAGTTCTGCTCTATTTCCGGTACCCAACACGGAATTCCACTGCGCCCTTGTTGGTGCCAATTTACTGGATACCTCCTTCTTCTAGAAGAAGAAATGTCCGCTGATGTTTACGTTTGGAAATCAGTGAAAGCCGTATCAGAGTGAAGGGGTACATCTGCAGATTTTTTTTTTTTCTTGTAGGGGAAAAAAAATGTTCTGAGACAACTGATGGTGGTTACAACGGCATATTTGCTAATTTCACTAAATAAAAGCGAGAATTCTGTGCTAGTACCCATGGTCTTTCACTGGCCTGGATGCCCTATTGCCCCTATCCCGTTCTCGAAAGGGTAAGCAGTACAGTGTCCTAGTTGTGGGAGGAGTGTCATTGATGTTGTTTTGGTCATGTCTGTGGTTGTTTGGGGGAGAGGGAGCTGTTAAGAACACCACGAATAGAATAAAACGTCTAGGAAAAGAGTTATTTGGCCATTTCTAATTCTCGGCATTTTTCTAAAACAGTTGCAAAGTAAATGTTAACATTGTTTAAAAAAAAACTTGAAAGTACGTTTTTAAATAACTAAGTTAATGTTCTTTGACATTCCAATGAAACAGTGAAGTCATCAGATACCAGCTGTGTGGAAATGTGTCAGAGTTCGGTGCAGCCAGCTCTCCAAAAAGCAAGAAAGGAATTTTCAAAATTGCCAGTGCCTATTAAGAGGACACAAATTTTCCAAGAGCAGATGGGATCCTGTTTTTGCAAAATTTTGTCAGAGGCATCTTTGGAAAAGAGTTGCATTTGCTCTTACCATGCAAATGATTTTAACTTCTAAGAGTTTTCCATTCTCAGTTCTTTTCAAATTTTCCCTTGCCTTCTCTTCCTGTCAGTTTTGAAAATCTTGCACAGAAAACTATCCAGATGTTTTAACAGCAACGTGATTAACACCAAGTCAGACCTATACCCGAATCCCAGTTCTAGCACACGTTGTCTATATGACCTCAAGCAAATTGCTTAACCTCTTTAATTGCCAATTTTTGAATTTTTTTCTAAAAAAGAGATAATCATAATATTTAGCTCTTGAGAGAATTAAATGAGGTGAGATGTAAAATGAGTAGCAAGTCTCTGCCATTGTTATGAGTACTTCATAAATAGAAAATAAATCATAGATTCTAAAAGTGTACATTTTGGTACTCTTACACTGTGATTGTGCTAGTTATTTGATTCAGAGCATGATGGGGACCAAAAGATCCTTTTTGAATAACCTGTGTGAGTAGATTAGTAAAAAACTAATACTTTTTAAAGGTTCCAAACTGTATTGAAACAAATTATATATTATTTTACATTGTTTTAATTGTGCTTTTTAAAGTATTCACTGAAATGAGAGAAGTTTCTTATAAGTTAATAAATAATGGAAAGTTAAGATCTTTTTAACTCAGCTTAAGTATTTGATAACACACTTAATGTTTTTTGAATAAACTCAATAGTGGAATATAATGAAATGAAACATATGAGTGTATATATGTTTATTTCTTTTAAAGAAAAATTTCAGAAAATTTACAGTGAATAAGGCAATAAGTAAAACTGGTCAAACCTTATCAGTGGTCTAATCAATAGGAGAGTAGAATCATGAAAATTTTTTTTATAGAAAATTTTAGAATAAATTTCATTTTATTACTTTGAAGAAATATAATCGCTATTCTTGTCTCATTAAGTAACATGTGTTAAACAATTAGTACCTACTGTGAAAATATACTATGCTAGGTGCTACCAAAAAAAAAATCTAAAGTAGAATATCACCATTTTCTTATGGACAGAAATGCAGAAAAGTGAAATGAATAATCATGAATGAGCTGTGATTTTTCTTTCCCCCTCTTGGGATAAAAAGACAAAAATCTTATATGCGTTATATAAGTAGTGCCCAGGGTCAGAAGAGAGAGTGACTTGGAATTCTAAAGGTAGGAGCAATTACTCATGTTTGGAGTGGCAGGAGCTTCCCTGAAAGTCTCCAACCTTTGTGACTTTATGTAACTCAGACTTCCTGGCCTCTGTTCCTCATTTATAAAATGGAAGAATTGAACCTAATCTTCAAGGTCCCTTCTGGCTTCAGCATACTCTGTGTTGTTGTTAAATGACATGAATCCAGGTTGGACAACAAATGGTCATTTCTCTCCTTGGACATGAAGAGGACACGTCTGTCCTCTTAGCAGGAGTAAGATAGCAAAGAAGAAATGTTTGGGTCCTGATTATGGGAAGCATTGTGTCTAACTAAGGAATTAAGAATTTATCCCTAAATATTAGGAAGCAGTTGAAAATTTTTGAGCAGGAGCAGAACAGGTTGAAAGAGAATATGAGTCAGGCAGTTTGCTGTACAGGAGAGCTTGCAAAGGGAGACAAGGAGGCAGGAGGACCAGGTAGGAGGCAGCCAGTGAAGGGGTGATGAAAGCCTGGACCAAAGGAAGCGAAAGATGGCTGAAAGATTGAAAGACTGCTCCAAACTTAAAGGTATCCCCAACCCAGCAATCTTGTTCATTTTTTTTCTTAGCAAATGCTTTTTATTGCAGAGATAAAATTTGAGACTCTACATAAGTTAACAAATTTTCTGAATTTCCAGAGTTGAATGTGTTTTATGGATGTATCAAGTTATTAAGGTCGCTTTCTGTTTGTTATTTCAGACTTATATGCTTGGTTGGTTTTTTGTGTGTTTTCCTGAAGAAATTATGAAGAGCTAGCTGTACTGGTCAGGGCAGGCTAAGCTGCTATAACAAATAGATGCCTCCTCCCCCATTCACTATATTGTATCATCACTGTCCATATCCAGAACTTTTTTATCATCCCAAATAGAAGGTCTACCCATAAAATAATAATTCCCAGATCCCCTCCTCTTCCCCACCCCCCAGCCTCTATTCTGCTTTCTGACTCTGTGAATTTTCCTGTATTAGGTACTTCATATTAGTGGAATCGTGCAGTATTTGTCCTTTCCTATCTGGCTTATTTCACTTAGTATAATGTTCCCAGGGTTTATCCATGTTGTAGCATGTATCTGAACTTTATTCATTTTTGACAACTGAATAGTATTCCCTTGTATGTATACACCACATTTTGTTTATTCATTCATCAGATGAACACTTGGGTTGTTACTACCTTTTGGCTATTATGACTTTCCCTTTATTTTTAATCCAACCCTCACTCCATAATTTTCTTCCTTTTCCCTTTTTATTTGCACTATAATTGTGAACAAATGAGATTTTTGTATTTTTATTGCTGTGGGGATTTTTTTGAGGGAGGATTGCTACTCTGGGGGGTATGATAAGGCTATGCTAGTAACAGAATTGTGCAGTCAACAAACATTTATTGAATGTCTCCCTTGTGGTAAGTGCTAGGGATACAGAGATGAATAATACGAGATCCCAACTCCCAAGGAGTTTAGAGTTTAGTAGGGGGATCAGAGGTGTAAGTAAATAATTGCAATGCCAGGTCCCAGCTATGGGAGGAACCCAAAAAAGAGAGGACCAGCTCTACTTGGGGAGCTTAGAAGAAGTGAAACTTGAGTTTGTTTTGAAGGATTCAGGGGGGAGTTGGAGGAGGGAAAAATAATAGAAGTAAAGACCAAACAAGCCTGTAACTCTTGGTACTTTTTCCTGTAGGCAGAGTCAGTGAAGGCTTCAAGCAGGGGGCTGAGATGATCGCGTGCCAATCTGAAGATGATTCTAGCAAGAATGTAGAGAACGGGGTGAGGTGGATAGCTCCAATTGCTGGAAGAGTAGGTGACAAGGGCTGCAGTCGAGGCTTGTGAGCTGGGATGGACGAAAGCTAGATGAAAGGGAGACAGAAACCATCAGAATTGTGGACTAACTCCATGTGAGGGCTATGAAAAGGGCCTATTCCAGGATGAAATCCATGTTTCTGGGTTGATACCATTAACTCACATAGGGCAAATAGGTTTCTAGAGAAAGGGGGAAAAAAAGAGAAATCTCCGTTTGGGGCGTGTGCATGTGAGTTGTCTGTGGAATACGCAGGTGGAGCTGGCTATCGGCTGTGGCACACACCTGTCTGCACCTCAAGAGGGGCTGCCTAGGAATTTGAGATTCAGGAGTCAGTATCATAGAAGGTAGCAACTGACTATTCTATAGAAAACAGACCAATAGTAAAAAGTCACTTTCCTTTCTGAAGGTGTCCCTGCAGTTCAAATGACCATTAGGAAGGATTGTATTCATCTTCCTAAGCAAGGTCCACGTGTGTCTAAGCACAAAAACAGGATGCTTTTATGGTATGAGTGCAATGAGAATTTGGTCAGGCTATTCACAATGACTTCAAAGTCCGTATGGACTTGGGTCTTCATGCCATTCTGAAATCTGGACCAACTGGGCGCCAGAAGTAGGACATTTCAGATTTGGACCTGTTTCTGAAACTATAAATGGGCCTCTTCCAACCACTCGAAATGCTGTACACATAATATTTCCAATTCCCAGAGCAACCTCATAGAGAGGTACTCTCACCTCATTTCCAAATGAGGAAGTGGAGGCTCATGGCCTTAGGCAAGGTGGCTGACTCTTCGTTTGAACGCAACTTGGATTCCAGACCTCCACGCTACAGGATCAATGAGTCATAGTGGGTTAATGTATTTCAGATAGGACAGGGTTAATGTGACGCAAAAGATCCACACTGAATTTTTTTTTACCATGAAACTGAGATATTAACAGATGAAATGATAGGATCTCTGGGATGAGTTTCAGAATAACTGAGGAGTGGTTGAGGGTTTTGATGAATCAAGGTTGGTGTTGAGTTGATAACTGTTGAAGCTGGGTGAGAGATACATGGAAATTCATTATATCATTTCTCTCTTTGTGATTTTTTTTATATATTGCAAAATAAAAAAGGTTCGGAAGCATTTGGATAAAAGAGTTGCAAAATGACATTTTTTCCAAAGTCAATTATTTATGTTGGAGACATTTTTGGTGTTTTGGATTATCCATCTCAGAATTCTCCCATATGCATATGAATAAGTAACACTGTTTAGGTGATGTGCTCTGACTTTGGGCTCTGGCATTGACTAAGCACCTTCTTACAAAGGAAGGAAATTGCATATTGTCCCGTGTCCCGTCATATCACGTTCTTCTAACGGATGGAGACCCGTTGTGTACTGAACGTGAGTGCCTGGAGGTACTCCCTCCATGGCTGGGACAGTGATGGGAAAAGACAACAGTTGCTTTTGAAGAATGCTGCTGTTTTGGACTTGAACTCTGCCCTTAACTATGCTTCTTCTATCATCCATGCTAAACATAGGAAGTAGTTGGCTACAGGACAGCCATTTTTTGCATTTGTGGATGCAGCCATTTCTCACCCATCAGGATGTGAAGGGGTCCCTATATCCTAAGAATGACCCTACAAACACACCCAGTGGGGAAACTGGATGAAATTTTTTAAGCAATAAATATTTGAGGAGGTAGCTAGAGTAATTTAGAAAAAGCAAATAGATACAAATATGTTTACATAAAATATAAATAAAAGATCCAAAAATTTGTTTTCTGGAGCAAATTCTATTGAGCCAGTTTATCATTTTAATTGCATTTCTATACAGCACCATTCACTATTTCTGATTATCCCATTTAAATTTTATTAGAATCAAATATTTCTTTGTAAGTTGTAAAATGAATATTATATCGATCATCACTTTTTCCATATCAAATTGAACTGATTATAGCCTCTGTCACTGCCAGTTTTCTTTTGTGAACATTAATTCTGTAAAGTTCAGTTTGAAAATCTATTCTTGTTTAAGAAGGGCTGATATTTCTGTTACTTGGTAGTCAATAACACATTATACTATGTGTGGTTTTATCATTAAAAAATAATAATAATATATATACACATATACACACACACACACACACATATATATATATGAACTTGTTTCTTTTCACTTGCAATGTTTCATTCAAGGGCTAGAATTAAATTGCCGTAGACCATTGCAAATTTAGCCTGAAGAAAATGTGACAGGAGTTTGGTTTTTCTATTTATAGGTCAAGCAAAACCATTTGTAAATATTAAGAACCATGACTTTTCCTTAGTGCGTAATTGTTTGTAAACCATGGGAAAGAGTGAAATCAGTGACCAAGTGAGACAAGGCAGCAGTCTCTCCTGATGGTCAAGAGACTAGCAATTTCCACTTATGTGTACATTTTAGGCCTGGCCTCCAAAAGAAATACACCCAGAGAAATGATATGGTTGTGTCCAGGGCTACTGAGCCTAATATTTGGCTGCCTCTGTGTTATTCTGAGTTGTAATTTTCCATGTCATCTAAATTTGTAATAATTTTTTAATGTGATAGCGTTTCAGCGAACAAACATTCTGCTTGGTGCATTTCTTCGGAGTGAGTAATTCCCTGACAACTACCAGATCTTGGCAGAAGCAAACCTGGTCATAAGTTATGCTCCACTTTCGGCGTGGTGAAACCTAGGACGCGTAACACAGTGTCTTTGAAGGCAGATGCTGACTTTCCCTAAAGGAAATTTGGAAGAAAAAAAGAAAAGGAAATGAAATACCCTAATTTAGGAGTGAACTAATATATGATTATAAGACCTAAAAAGAACATAAACGCTAGAGATGAAGTCATTTCTTCCAAGTGTAAGACCATATACCATCCTCCCCCTGTTCTCTGTGTGGCTTGATTGTGGCATCAGTGGCTGTATGAGTTTCCATGATGGAAAGGGTTAAAGTCTGTGGAATAGAAGTGTGAGGCAATTTGCCATTAACAGCTGATCTAATCTAACAGAAAGGATTGAGAGGTTTGTCTTTTTTGGAAAACACTAAAGCTCTTCCAAGTAACTAGCAATGCGACTTGACCACACTGTTCACTAGCGGGGGTTTGCACAGCCACCATGTCTGTCTGCTGGCTGCGTCCAAAACTGCGGGATCTCTCTCCAGCCAGCTCACCACAGCTTATGTCATCTTCGCTCAGCCGGCTCAACAGTTTTTCCATCTGCTACAGTGTGGAGCACCATTGCTGATTTCAGCCTTTCTCCAAAGAGAGAAAGAAGGCAGATGAGTTGTTGCTTTTAATTTAAAAATCATATGTTAATTGGCATTTAAAAAATCTGTTCAGCTAAGCATGTTTAGTGTCATCAGTCAGCATTGAATTTCTTAAAAGGCAAAAATGGGGACAGAGCAGAGATTTTACACCAGTGTGTTAGAAGCTTGATAGATGTTTCCATCATAAAATGATGCTCCAACCAGGACTTCTTTTCATCAGGGGTGACCTAAAAAGTATCATTTGCAGTGTAGTTAAATCATGTACAAACGAAGATGATTAACTTAGTAAGACAGTAATTCCTTCTGCATGTAGGAATGGCTGATGTGTATGCAAAACTATTTAACCTCCTCTTGTAGGCTGCCTAAATTTCCTCTTCTCTTTCTAAATTTTTACTAAGATGTTTTCTACTGAGGTTGGGAGTTTAGACAATGATCAGATCATTGACTTGTGTTTGGCACATCTGGGGGGACAGGAGAAGCTGATGTACTCCTAAATTAAAGGTACTTCTGCTAAAGCCATTTCTCAGTTGCTTTTAGAGCATGCTAAAAAAAATACAGGAGAATCTCCCTTAAAGGTGTACTGTTTTTTATGTATTTTCCCTTTTGCCATTCATGAGATTTTTTTTTTAATAAAATGACATCTTTTGTGATTATTTTAAAGGTCTCTGGGGAACAAGACTCATGGAGGAACGCAGCACTGACCGAGAGAAATACCTTAAAAGTGTTTTACGGGAACTGGCCACATACCTCCTTTTTCTCATAGTCTTGTGCATCTGTAAGTAGAACATTTCCTTCAACTAGAAGAAAAGTTTTGAAAATATTTGACCTGTCAAAATCATGATTAAAAAGAATTGTAGATGCACCAGTAACGGTTAATCCAGACGTTCTCTTCTCTGTTATCAATTCCGATTTAGAATTTGGTACAGCTCTCGTTTGTCCCCTGGTAAGCACTGATCAAAATTCAGCATTATCTGATTGGCCAGTTTGCTGTCAGTTGTGACCATATTCACTATGAGATGCCTGGGGCAACCTGCCAGACCCCAAGTAATGAAGTAGAAGGATTTTTGTATTAGATTTCTTAACAATAATTACACCATCACTATTATTACATTAAATAAAGTCTACGTAGGAATTATTTTTCCAAGTTGAACTTTCAGAAAATACAAGTAACGTCACCTAATGTTGCTTTTATGGCTGTCTATATTTAAAAGTCCCTTTTTGGGGATTTGGATGTGTTGTGTGGATGCCTTCATTCTAATTCATCATTTCTTCCAAATCTTCAATAACTCTAGATTTTTACTCTATAGGAAACTTACTGCAGACTCATCTCTTTCTGTTTTCTTTTTTCTTTCTTCTTTCAATATATTCCTGCATCCTCTGGGAGGGGAGGGATGCCTTAGCCAGAAACCAGTATTAGAAGTCATTTGCCTCAAAGTCCAGAAAGTCACGGGCACTTACCCTCTGAATCAAAAGATGTTGGATGATGGAGTTCTGTCATGTCCTCTCAAGCCTTTTATGAGAACAGACAGGAAGCAGATTTATGACCACCAGGACCTCTTACTGTATTCCTCAGGGAAGGGAGTTTGTTCTTACAGTGTACATTTAGAAACGCTTAAAAACCAACACCAGCCTTGGAAAGAGTCCCCTTCTTTGTAAATGGAATCATGATTTAATCAATAATTCAGTAATGCCATTCTTATTACGTTAAAATTGACCACTTTGAATTTTTTTTTATAAATGTATTTACTTATTTTGTTTATTTATTGGCTGTATTGGGTCTTTGTTGCTATATGCAGCCTTTCTCTAGTTGCTGAGAGTAGGAGCTACTCTTCATTGTGGTACATGGGCTCACTCATTGTAGTGGCTTCTCTTGTTGCAGAGCACGGGCTGTAGGCGCGTGGGCTTCGATAGTTGTGGCACACGGGCTCAATAGTTGTGGATCACAGGCTCTAGAGCACAGGCCCAACAGTTGTGGCACACAGGCTTAGTTGCTCTGTGGCATGTGGAATCTTCCCAGCGCAGGGCTCGAACCTGTGTTCCCTGGATTTGCAGGCGGATTCTTAACCACTGCACCACCTAGGAAGTCCTGACCACTTTGAATTTAATTGACTGAGTGCTAAAAGCCTCCTTAAAAAATATTTTTTATTTACTAGATTTATAAAAAGATGTGTAAGTTGAACATAAAAGATTAAGGAAACTAAGCTGTTATACTTGTAATTTTAAGAAATTGAATATCGATTTATTTAATATCCCCACACTGGATTTTACTAATACTAGTAAGCTCTTAATGAGCTTTAACAGGATATGATTTCTTTTTACCTTTTCTGAGACTTTACCTATCCAAGTGGGAACTTAAGAAAAAAAGAAGTTATTTAAGCAATAAAAAGTATATATGTATGAACAACGTCCATTTTCTCCCTTTTTTCTTCCAGTTTTCTGAAATTTTCTGTTATTTGTTTAGGAAGGAATCTCTCATTACTTTTAAAACCATGTTATCTAAGAAATGCTGAAAACCTAGAAATGATCTATTCAGTACATTGAAAGTTTTAAAGAGATGTGATATTTTTAACTTTTTTGTTCTAAGCTGTTAGAATAAATACTGAAGTCAAGTTTGCTTCCAGAGCAGAAATGTTGCTTAAATATTAAACTACAGTGACCTTAAAATTTTTAACAGGTAGATTAGAATCATTATTGTTACTAAGTTTTTTCAAGCATGACACATATATTCATACATATATTTTATGCAATATATAAGTACTCCTATAAGGAAGTCTAAAATTTCAGTGTTCCCCAAAATTGCCTAAACATCAGAATCACAAAGAGAAGTTTTTTTATAATTGTAGTTTGCCCAGATCTACTAAATCAAAGCCTTCTAGATGTGGCCCAGAGAAGTCATTTTTCGGATGCACTGACAAGGTTTTGATACTAGGGCAAATAAATAAACTGAATAGCTAGAATTTTAGGAAACAGGCTTAAGTCATATAACTAATTAGTGTCTTATTTGTTTTAGAATTCTTATGCTTTTTGTTCTTTTCACAGTAATCACATTTTTTCTTATATCAGCTACATTCTTTTACATAGGCAAAGTTTTATTTTCAGAATATTGTAGCGTCTCTGGGTAAGAAGGAGTAACCCTCTGTTGAATGCTAAAACTCCCCCGTGCAACCTCCTTCCCCAATGGTCAGTCATCCTGCCTCTGACTGAGCAAGAGTTCCAGGTTAAGGGACTGACTCCTTTGAAATAGTTCACTTTATTTTTTTATGGCTGTGTTAGAAAGTTCTTCCTTATGTGAAGTCGAAGTCTGTCCTCATCTGACTTCCTCTCTTAGTTCTACTCTCCAAGCCCACCTAATACCAGGGACCTTTTCCATGTCTCTCATCCAGTTTAGCCCATCAGAAGTTTGGAGACAGACATTCGATCTTCAAGTCTGCTCTGGGTTAAACCTTTCCAGTTCTCATAACTTTTGATCATGTGATAAGGAGACGTGCTTTGGAGTAACCCATGCTAGAAACGCTCTCCAGTTCATCACAGTCCCTTTGAATGTACAGCAGGAGCCTCGTCATGAAAGAGTGGAGAAGTGGGGTGGTGAGTGTCCTCATACAGACACTACACTGTGGTCCATGCATCCTACCATCACCTGACTCTTCATATACATCATTCCTTAGTCTCTTCACCAAAAGCTATACAGCGTTGTGTCCTCCAGCTAGTATTTGAGTGCTTTTTCCTGGAACATAATACAGGCCTTCCCTTTCAGCTCTGTTCAGTTTCGGCTCATGATGATCTGCTCATCATTCCAATCTGTTGAAATTATCTTGCATCTAGATTCATCCACCTCATATATCAGCCATCCCTCTCAGCTTCACAGCATCAGCAAAGTTGATATCATCCAAGTCCTTATCCTAGTAAATTAATAAATCAAAAAGGATTGGTCTAAGCACATCAGTCCATTAGTCAAAGCTCTTTAGGTGGAGCTCACTGAATTATTTTGTCATCTAGCTCAGACTGTCCATGAAATAGGATAAGAAAGCTTTTTTCAAATGCCTGTCTGAATAACTCCACCATTCTACTGCTCTGTCGGCTAATCTATCAGCTGTTGACCAAATTAAAAAGGAAGTGAGGGTAAGCAGGCATGATTTACTCCTAGGAAAGCCTTACTGGCTCCTAGTGATTGAGTCCTTTCCCCATTGTTCAAAAACCATCTTTTTAATTACAAATTTTATTTTTTTTAGTAGTTATTTATTTAGCTGTGCCAGGTCTTAGTGGCGGCATGCGGGATCTTTAGTTGTGGCATGCCGGATCTAGTTCCCTGACCAGGGATCAAACCTGGGCCCCCTGCATTGGGAGCGCAGAGTCTTAGCCACTTGGACCACCAGGGAAATCCCTAATTACCAGTTTTAAAATCTTACCAGCAATATCAGTATCAAATGACTGATAATATCAGACTCATTGCTTTCTAATATGCCTGTGTCTTGCATATTAGAAACTCTTGGGGGTACTCTTGGGACTTCCCTGGTGGCGCAGTGGTTAAGAATCCACCTACCAATGCAGGGGACATGGGTTCGATCCCTGGTCCAGGAAGATTTCACATGGCACAGAGCAACTAAGCCCATGTGCCACAACTGCTGAGCCTGCACTCTAGAGCCCTCAAGCCACAACTAATGGGCCCAGGCTCTGCAACTACTGAAGCCCGTGCGCCTAGAGCCCATGCTCCACAATTAGAGAAGCCATCACAGAGAAGCCTGCACACCGCAACAAAGTAGCCCCCACTCTCCTCAACTAGCAGAAGTCCATGCGCAGCAACAAAGATCCAATGCAGCCAATAAATTAAAATTAATTAATTGTTTAATAAAAGGAACTCTTTATATGAAGTAGATAGGGTTCTGGAAAGCAGCCTGACATAGTAGGAAAAGTAGAGATTTTTTGGCATCACAGAGATCTGGGTTCACATCCCAGTTCCACCATTTACACACTGTGTGAAACCAAGCAAGTTATTTAACCTTTCTGAGCCATTGTTTTCTCCTCTGTAAAGTACTTATTTTGAAAGAGTCTGTGGAGATTAGGAAAAATCCATGAAAAGATCCTAGGATGCTGTCTGTCATGTAATAGTAATAAGAGCAAATTTGTCCTGAAGGTCATTGACAGTGGCTGAATTCTCTCATCAGTAGGTTCTAAGAACTATAGGTTCCACTTGTTTGGACATTCATTTGGGGTAGCTAAGTGCCCATCAGGAGCTTATTTCCTGTCTTATCAATGTTGGTTCTAGTCCCTGTGGCTTTAAAATCAGTCTACTTAACCAAGAGGACAGGAATACTATGAAAACTAAATAATCCCAATTTCCCTGTAATTTAGAATTTATTCTTACTTGAATCCTAAGGTTGCTATGAATTTATCATCAAAGTACTTACTTATATATGGGTTACTGCTATAAATAGGTGCTGAAGTTAAAGAAAGGAATAAATTGTGTTACAAAAGATCTTTGAAAAAGACAAAGGAAAGTCTTTGGTGAATCTATGATAAACATATATTTGCCACTTCTTTTTTTTGCTCTCTCTACTCATTCTATAAAATTGCTCAGATCTCCTATGCTTACACATAATAACAGAAATCACACACAAAAATTTGAGTCAACATCATAGAAATACAATATTTCTATACGTCAAAGAAATAGACGAAATTAAAAGGTAGAAAACAATTGTAAAGCATACTTTCAAGAAATACGACAAAGGATTAATATTTTAACACATTTGGAACCCACAAATCACTGAAAAAAAACACTAAGACTTCAATAAATATTTTACAGAATAGAAAATATAACACATTTCACAGAGTAGAAAATATGATCTATTAGTGAGGGAAAGTCTTTAACCTTAAACTCACTAGTATCCAAAGAAGTAGTGAAAATGGAGAAAGAAACAACATAATGATAATACAGCATGGTGTGTCCTAGGACAGGGAGAGCCCTTTTAAGAAGAAACCTATGACTCTCCATTTCTTTATCTCTGGAAGGAGACTTTGCCTTGTATTCTAAAAAGAGAAGCAAATAGTATCAAACTCACACTTTGTACATCTTAAACTGACAGCATGGTATTTGTCAATTCTATGTCCATAAAACAAGAAAGAAATATTTTATTTTACTTGTAAAAATCTTGCAAGGATGATGGTATAGAGATAGTTTTCTTAATTTGTAAGAGAATCCATGTGAGTTAATTGTTGATAACCAGGTCAGTGAAGTTGAGAGCAGTGGGTTAATCATCACAGGGGAGGAGCTAATTCCTTTTCTGAGAACAAACATTCCTCTGCTCACAGAGCTTCCCACAACAGACACGTGCAGTCTTAAGTTCGCAGGCTACCGTCCGTGAGAAGTAACTGTTAAAGACTAACTGTGGCTGGAAAGCTCTCTGTCCTCTTCAGTAAATTGGACAAAAACTACAATAACAAGAGATGTATATTCGTATGTAAATATTACTTTAAACATGGCCTTTACTCCGCACGCTTAGCTTTCTCTTCTTTATTTTTTCGTGGTGACTTCTATGTAAATATTACATATTCTTCTTTCTTGTTTAAAAAAGAAATTACACTACTTAATATAGGCAGGCATTCACAAAAGCCCTTGTGTTGACAACGCTTATCCCTCAAAGATGTCCATCGCAACTTGTTACTTACAAGTTTCTTTGAATTTTAACCAAAACTGGATTAAAACATTTGGAAGTTTTAATAACTTTAATTCACCTCTCTGGTTTATTCTGCAGCCTCATTCTGTCTCCTGAAAGGCCCTCATCCAGGTCACCAGGAACCTCTTAATCACCAAATTTTATGGGCTTCTTTTAGCCTTTCTCTCACATTTGGTCACATTGCATTTGGCATTCTAGAAACTTCCTTCTTTGGCTTCTGTGACTCCCTCTCTTCCTGTATCCCTCCTTGCTCTATTCACTTTCTTCATTTTTTTCTTTCTGAAATGTGTTTAGACAGAGGATTCTCTGTAACTGCGTCTTTGGCTTTCTCTCTCTTTTTTTAAAATTAATTATTAATTAATTAGGCTGCATGGGGTCTGAGTTGCAGCACAGGGGATCTTCACTGTGGCATGCAGCGAGAGGGCTTCTCTCTGGTTGTGGCACGGGCTCAGTAGTGGAGGCATGCGAGCACTCTAGTTGTGGCACACAGGCTCCAGAATGTGTGGGCAAAGTAGTTGTAGCGCATGGACTTAGTTGCCCCAAGGCATTGGAATCTTAGTTCCGCGACCAGGGATTGAACCTGCATCCCCTGCATTGGAAGGCGGATTCTTAACCTTGGGACCACCAGGGAAGTCCCAGGCTTTCTCTTTAAGGGATCTTTCCCGCAGCTTCAGCTGGTCCTGTGTGCTGGTGCTCCCGC
This sequence comes from Hippopotamus amphibius kiboko, assembly GCF_030028045.1. Taxonomy (NCBI): domain Eukaryota; kingdom Metazoa; phylum Chordata; class Mammalia; order Artiodactyla; family Hippopotamidae; genus Hippopotamus; species Hippopotamus amphibius. The sequence continues at coordinate 57,872,633 of NC_080188.1, forward strand.
GTCCCTCTCGACCTCTCTCATGAACTACACACCCCCTGCTAACTTTCACCAGACCTCTGCAGTGGAGCATCTCACCAGCATCTCATCCTTAACATTTCTCAACATGGACTCATCCTGACGATCCAAACATGCTGTGCTCACGTTCTCTATCTGGGTCAATAATAATATCGCCCCCATGAATGCCTCTCCCCAAACCTGGGCATCATCCTAGATGCTTTCTCTCACTCTTCCCATGGGATCATTCCACGGAATTCTTCCTCTGTAGTACCTCTCGAATCTGTCTTCTTTCGTAGACTACTGTTGTCCCTCTTTTCAGTCTTCGTCTTCCCTATCCTGGATTATTCATTTATTGATTCAGTGGACTGTTGAGTAATTTAATTAGGAACATATATAGCCCTGGCCTTAGATGTGGTGATATGAAAGTGATAAGAAAGAAGGCAGTTGAGGAAGAGGATCCCCACACAGGGAAGGCCTCTCTGAGGCCTGAAGCAGGAGTGGGAGCCAGACAGTTGAAGAGGGGACTGTCTGAGTGAAGGTTCTGAAGCAGGAAAGAGCTCAGAACATTCCAGAAGCTGAGTGATGACAGTGACTGGAAAAAGGACTCTCAGATGAGGATGGAAAGGTGGTCAGGGGTCAGACCCTGCAGTCTGATAGGCTTTGGTAAGGGGAAGCCAGGGTTTTAAGTAGGGGGTGGTAAGATTTAGTTAAATTTTAAGAAGATGCCTCTGAATGCTATTGGAGCACAGACTGGATGGGACCCAATGTCTGGACTTCAGGACTCCCAGGCACTGCCTCCAGGCTGCTGTCTCTGAAACCAGATTAAACTCTGGGTCACTCTTTCATCGAACATGCTATACTCACCTCACCTTTAAGATAAAGTTTGAAATCTTTACATGATAGACTAGCATTTCACTGTATGGTGTTTGCTTTCTTCTTCCAAGCTACTACTCCCTAGGAATATCTGGTACTTCAACTACATCAGACTACTTATGAGTCTCAAAAAGGCCTTGGACTACACTGTCCCCTTCCTGTCAGTGTTTAGTTCCTCCTCATCCTTCAGGATCAGCTCAAGAGCCAGATCCATGGAGAAGCCTTTATCAACCAGCCCTTCCCCCAGGAGTGCGCTGGATTGTTCGATTAGTTCACGCACCTGTCTCCCTCGGTGCAGGGGCAGGCGAGGGGGGCAGCAAGGGATGCTGGAAGGCACATCTCAGAGATGGCATGTAGATGCTCCCACTAAATGCCAAGAACTTTGCCATTTTCATTTTCTCTCCTGTTTTCTCTCATGTTTCACTAGTACTTCTTCTCGTTCACTAACAGAACTTTTCCTAATATGACAACTGAAACAGTGCAAGCCTAAACTTTCTTTGATTTCTGAATAGCACTTTGCATTTATATAGTACTTTTTGGTTTGTAGAATCCCCTCAAGTACCTGCTCTTATTTCATCTCCACTGCATCCCTGTGAGGTTACATACAACACAGAGCTTGCAGAGGAGTCATGGTCCCTGTTCAACGTGGTGGCGTCACTCTGTGGCAGATGGCCTGGCATACTAAGTCCAGGGCACCACGGTCCTACTGTCTTTACATCTGGCATATTTATATTTGTGCTGCAGTTTTGATTTCCTCTTTGGCTGGCCCAAGAGTTATTTATTTTCTGCATTTGTGGTTTAAAAACTATTATTTGGTTGGTTTTGGGGGGTTTGAGGGGAAGAGAATTGTTTGTTTTTGAGGGTTTTGTTTGTTTTGGTTTTTTGGCTTTAAACAACAAAAATTTATTCTCTCACAGTTCTGGAGGATGGAAGTCTGATATCAAGGTGCCTGCAGGGCCACGCTCCCTCTGAAACCTGTAGGGGATCCTTCCTTGCCTCTTCCCTGCTTGTGGTTGTTTACCCACAATCTTTGGTATCCTTGGTGTGTAGCTGTATCATTCCAATCCTCCATCTTCACTAGGCATTCTCCCTGTGTCCTTCTTTCTTCACATGGCCATCTCCTTATAAGGACACCTGCCTGGTTGATTTTTTTTTCATTAATTAATTTATTTGTTGGCTGTGTTAGGTCTTCGTTGCTGCACACGGGCTTTCTCTAATTGTGGCAAGCAGGGACTGCTCTGTTGCAGTGTGCGGGCTTCTTGTTGCAGTGGGTTCTCTTGTGGCACACAGGCTCTAGGTGTGTAGGCTTCAGTAGTTGTGGCACATGGGCTCAATACTTGTGCAATAGCTCTCAGGCTCTAGAGCACAGGCTCAGTAGTTGTGGCAGACGGGCTTAGTTGCTCTGTGGCATGTGGAATCTTCCTAGACCAGGGAAGGAACCTCTGTCCCCTGCATTGGCAGGTGAATTCTTAACCACTGCATCACCAGGGAAGTCCCTTGATTTTTAATTTTAGGGATTTACTGGTGTTGTCTTTGTGGCCCAGAATATTACTATTTTTCTTAAGTGTTCCATGGATATTTGAAAAAGAATGTGAGTGATCTCTTTTGATCAGTATAAAGTTTGATGTATATACAATTCATTAAGTCACAGGTTACATTAAAACCCCTAATATCCCAAGATCATTTTTATCTTCTTTCTCTGCCAAAGATTGAGAGAGATAAATTTGTTTACAACTGCTATTGTGGTTTTGGTAATTATCCTTCTATTACTAGAAGGCATTGCTTTATATATCTTGATATTGTTATTCAGTACATAAAAGTTCATTGTGGTTATATCATTGTGTAAAGTATCATTTATCAATATAAAATAATCTTTTTCTTTAACTCAGTACTCACCTTATAATCTCCTTTGTCAGATGATTGTAATATCACTTAACACCTTTTGTATATCTAATATATATTTTCTCACTCCTTTATTTTTAACTTCATTTTGAATGGGTCTCATAAAAATTCTAGATACATTTTAAAATTTTTTTAACCAATATTTAAGACTTTGTCATTTAGTAAGTTTAACCTCCTCACACTTCATGCTTTTATCATATTTCTACCATCTTATTTTTTCTCTCTCTTTTTACACTTTCCTGTTTTTTTCATTTTTCTTTTCCTTTTTGTTACATTGGAAATTTTTTCTTTGCTTTTTATCCCACTGATTTGGAGTTTATACTGTGCAATCTCCTTTATATAGTTTTTAGTATTTAAACCTATATTTTTTCAACTATATTAAGAATAAAATGGTGTCTATAGCCTATTTTTAAATGAGACCATGTTTTAAGACAGCTTTAGTTAGTTTACATGCTGATTAGTTGGTGATGCTGTGATAATGTTTTTTATTCTGGCTAATTTCATAGAAAAAGGACTAAATAGCAAAATAAATATATGCACATAGCATATATATGTGTCCTTTACCTTATATTTTTAAAATATTTTCCTTTCATTTCTGATCCTCGTTTATGGTTGTTTCATGCTGTAACTTTTTTCTTTACAATTCAGTTCATTTAAAGAGTGTATGTTACCTTCCAAGTGGGCTTTCCCCATCAGGGACTGAAAGGAGAAACGATGTAACAGTCTTATATTTCTATTGCATTTAACAGTATGCAAAATGTATGTTCACATACATTTCTCCAGGTGACCTACACAAAAGCCTTAGATTTTATTATTCCCATTTTCTAGATAGTGAAACTCAAACTCAGAAAAATTAAATACCAGGGCGAGTCAAAAAAATTATCTACACTCTGGCTGTAGAATTTATTTTAATTAACTTTTGGAAAAGGCAAAAATACATCATTTTTTGACATCATCTCCTTGCTTTTCAGTACACTTTGTCCATCTGTCAACAAGTTTTCGTATTCCCTCATTAAAAAAATGTTTTAGGCTGAGCTGCGAGCCATGAATGCACCACTGTCTTCACTTCTTCATCAGAAGTGAATCTTCCTTCTCCTAGGGCTGCTTTCAGGGGACCAAACAGGTGAAAGCCCAATGGAGCAAGATCAGGACTGTAGGGAGGATGCTTTAACACCTCAAAACGAACTTTTTGGAGAGTGTTGACAGTGTGGGCAGAAGTGTGCGGACGTGCACACCCTCAGAACACAAAAAACGAATCAGTGCACACTGTTCTTCTTTCGTGCAAATCACAAGCGCATTTTTGCTAGCACCGCAGTTACAAATGAACTGATGTAACACTTTCACGCCTGCACAGCAGTGACTGGGGAGACAGTAGCCTTGAACAGAAAGTGCTGGTAAGACAGTGCAGCCAACAGAAGTTTTAATAATAACCGGAGTGCGGATAATTTTTGACTCACCCTCATACTTGTCCAAGATCCCAAGACACCAAGAGCCACAATTATGAACACAGAGGCTGAAGCAAAGCTTAAACTCAAACCCAAATCGTTCTGATTTCAAATCCCAGGGGTCCTTTAGCTGTAGCCTAGCTGGACTCATAATGCAGCTGACCCCTGGAGTGTATGGAGCTGTCACTTGAAGATAGCCCTTGGACCAGCCCACTGCCTGGCACAAGGGAAGGACTGAGTTAATGTCACCTGATTGAATGTGTTAGAATCATCATCCCCTTCAACACTAGGTGGCATTGTTTCTCTGGATGTCCAGCAGGTGGTGCTGCATAACCAAGATGATGTATCCCTTCCCTTCTAGTGAAGCTATTAAATTCCAAACAGGTCCTGAGAATTTCAAAAGCAATCAATGTTAAAAATAGAGGACAGGGACTTCCCTGGTGGCACAGTGGTTAAGAATCCACCTGCCAACGCAGGGTACATGGGTTCAAGTCCTGGCCCGGGAAGATCCCACATGCCAGGGAGCAGCTAAGCTCGGGCGCCACAACTACTGAACCTGTGCTCTAGAGCCCACAAGCCACAACTACTGAGCCTGAGTGCCACAACTACTGAGCCTGAGTGCCACAACTACTGAAGCGCTCACGCCTAGAGCCCATGCTCCACAACAAGAGAAGCTAGCACAATGAGCAGCCCATGCACTGCAACAAACAGTAGCCCCAGCTCTCCACAACTAGAGAAAGCCCATGTGCAGCAACAAAGACACAATGTAGCCATAAATACATACATTAACTAATTAATTTTTTAAAAATAGAGGACAATAAAGGTACATTTTTAAATCAGTAGCTAAAATACATACGTATGTATATGTACATACACGTATTGCACATTTAAAAATTAAAAAAATTTAAATAATTTGTGGTAATTCTTTTTCAACAACAAAAAAAAGCCCACAAATAAAAAATTTGAGAGTGATCTATATTAACCAGCCAATCCAAAGCAAGTTCTAATTTCAAGTTAATTCAAAACATCAATTTAATAATCATTTAATTGGCTTTGGAGAGCCCTCACGACTCCTCTTTAGCATGGTATCAGCTTTGGGTCTGAAGAAGGCCTTTGTAGAGTACATCGTACCTTTTCCACCCCTCTGTAGGAGCGGGCAGGCGTGCTCCCCCTGGAGACACCATGAGCTCCTCTTCTTGAGGACAGAGATCACATCTTGCTCATCTTCATGTCTGGCACCTTGTCCCATCAATGTGAACGGATTGAAAGTCCAAACCCTTAACTTTGGTCCAATACAGTTTCAAGAGGTGGCAGGTCATGTAACACTGGAAGAGGAGTGTTCTTGTCCTAATTAGTGGGTCATAGGTTGGCAGATGATGGAGCCTAACTGAGGAGACTGGAAGACGTCCCTCCCTCTCTAGATACAGTGCACGAGCCATGTGCTTGTGTGTGTTTATTGCTCCACTGACTGCTCGAGGTGGGCTCACAGACACACTTGTGTCTGGATCACTATTACCCACTCCTCTCTTTTCATCTTAATTCTCTATAATGCTTGGGTAGGGAAGGGGACTAGATAAAGGGAAGATTTTGCTAAATAGCATTTAATCCTCAAATCACTTAAAATGAGGTTTTAAAATGCATTTTATGCTGTGTGAAGATTATTACAGAATCAGCTAAGTATTCATTGTTGCTGCGTGTTGAGAACTGTGGTCAAGAGACATAAAAAGAAGTGTTTCCTTCCTCTTGAGGTGTTTTGTCATCTAACTTTGGTATTGTAGCATATTATACCTGCTATCAGAGTTCAGCATAAGATAGCACTTGTTAAAGTGCTGAAATTTTTAATAGTTAACCTTGTAGTGATCTGGTTAAGGAGGAAGAACCACCATTATTGGACATTTAAGTGTCAACCACTGTATTGGATAGTCTTTAGTTATTGTTTTTTAAAGAAATGCTGGATCTGCATCCTCTTTCACTTTCTTATTTATTTATTTATTTAAAATTTGTGCTCGGTCTTCATTTCAGGCTTCTGTAGTTGTGGCTCACAGGCTCAGTAGCTGCGGCACGAGGGCTTGGTTGCCCCGTGGCATGTAGGATCTTAGTTCCCCAACCAGAGATCAAACTTGTGTCCCTTGCATTGGAAGGCAGATTCTTAACCACTGGGCCACCAGGGAAGTCCCATTTAGTTATTATTTTTTAAGCACCAAAAAACTCCCATGAGATAGCTAATTATTCCCAGCTTACAGAAGAGGAAACTGAAGCTTAATCTAAGCAATTTGTACAGGTCACATAGCATGTAAGAGGCATGATCCAGACTCAGACCCTGATCTTCTGTGACCTACTCAGCCTGTACCTGATCTCCCCACCTTTCTCCAGGACCATTCAGAATGGGCTGGGAAGATCAGCTAGTCTTCATAGCAGGCGTATGGTTTGAGTCTAGAGTGTGCCGTAAAAGTCCTGATAGGTGGGTAGGAGGCAGATGTGTCTCTGTTAGCATCCCAGAAGGAAAGAGATAGGAGACTCAAAGTGGTACTTAAAGAAAGTTTAATGAAAGGGCTGTTTACAGAGGTGTGGCAGGGTTACAGGAGCCAACAGGGCACATGAGGCTCTTGGGAAAGCGTCCCATCTCCAGGCCTGAAGGGACAAGGGGAGGGAATGGCGTGGTGTGAACCCAGCATGGCTGGGGGAGAAGAGACGCCCCCAGCAGCTGTGGCCATGCTTAGAGGGTCCCCACCAAACGGCACTCAGGTGGTGAGGGAGCAGGAGGATGGGGAACAAACCCAGCTCTCTCTCCTTGCGCCCCCAGATCTCTTGCTTGGCCTCCTTTTGGCTGAATGCACTGGAAACGAGAAGGCAGGGGAGCCCAGTCCGGCTGTAGGGGTCACCCTCAGGGCACAGAGCAGGGCAGCCAAGAATGGGGAATCGATCTGGGAACAGATGGCGCGTGGCCTGCCGGTGCTGTTGTAGGGAGAGGGAGCAGCCGCGCACAGACAGAGGATGAGGCGCGGGGCGTGGCCTCTCCTGGGGCGTCAGGCTCACTGGCACGGAGGGTGTTCCCGCAGCTGGTGGGAGGCGAAGTTCAAGGGCGTGTTGGACGTCCCGAGGGTCACGTAGAGGCATCTGATCTTAATCTGATACTCAGTAGTAAGCCAGTTTTGTCTCACATAAGCCAGTGTTAATTTATTTCTTTTATAAGTCAGAGAACTGGGGAGGGATCCCAGAAGGACGATGAAGGGAAGGAAGGCGGGGTGGCTGCGTGCCACCGGGATCGTGTGAGCGAGGGTGCAGGGTCCCTTGCAGAGTTCGTTTGGCTCTTTCTGTCTTCCAGTGACCTATGGGATGATGAGCTCCAGTGTGTACTACTACACCCGGATCATGTCACAACTCTTCCTGGACACCCCAGTGTCCAAAACGGAGAAAACTAACTTTAAAACTCTTTCTTCAATGGAAGACTTCTGGAAGGTATTTGCAAATGACCTCTTTATCAGTGAAAATTGTTCATTTGCTTCATAAATTCACTTCAGTGGTCTCTACAGGTCCTGCTATGCGAGTACCACTAGGTGAGATGCTGTAGGTTATGGTGAGTTGCTAACACTTCCATTGAGAACCTTGCATGTACCTTGTCTCGTACCTTACCTTATTTAACCCCCATTGCAACCTAATAAGCTAAGTACCAATATCATGCCCCAGGTTGTAAATGAAGAAACTAAGATGCAGAATTCTTACACGTGGCTAAGGAGTAGCCTGACAGACTCTTCCTCACCCTAGTTTATAATTCACTCAGCCATTCATGAGCCAGTAAATATCTGTTGAGTATCTACTAGGATGTAAGGCCCACGAGGGCAGAATTTGATTATTTTGTCTTGCTTTTTTTTTTTGTTTTTGTCTCTTTGCTGATGGCGGCAAATACCCCCAGAACAATGCCTGATAAAAGGCAGGCACATTCTTTCAAAGATCTCCAAAATAAAATTCAACCCAGCCCCTCCCCAAATTGTCACAAATTCCAGCTTCAGTGTTAGAGGATAAGCAATGAGGAATACCGTAGAAAAAATATTAAACAGATCTGGAAGATGTGTTTAGAATCTAAGAAAATGGGGAGGGAAATCGAAAAGGAATTGATTGCTTCCTTCTGGGGAAATACTTTCTAAAATTCTTATTAAACCCTGGAGTCAGAGCTATTGATTTTAAAGATAGAGGAACTGGATCACAAGAACCTAAATATACTAAATAATACCTAAAAGTACTTGGCATCCCAAACCACACTTGTATAATATGAATCTTTTCTTCCTCGAGGGGGCAAATCACTCCATCTCTATGGATCATCTGATGAGGATAAGACACTGAGAAATGGCTGGGTCTGTCTTTCCTATAGACAAACTCATGAGAGACTTCTCAACATATACACAGTTCTGTGATAATGAATGCCAAACTGTAAAAACAGAGGGGAGAAGGGGGATGAGGAGTTACAGAGTTCATGGACCATATGACAAAATAGCCCAGACAATTAAAAGATCCACGAGATAGCAGACTGGTTTTAAAGACTATAGTCGTTTCCTCTCCAGTGATTGTGAACCGTGATCACATGGGCTGCTGTTTTAATACGGAAAGTGAAATTGATCATGGTTATGCATTTATGCACACGGCACCCTCTCCCCAGCCTTTAGTCCTAGAGTAAAAATCACAGTTGCCATGTATGAAGCACCCACTCTGTGCCAGGTGTAGCCACCATACAAAAGCTAGATTACAGATACTCCAGGCCTCACAGGTAGGAAGTAAATGACGGAGCAAGTGGAGAAAGATCCAGTCTCTCTGACAACAAAACCCACCCTTGTCCCTCTACCCTATTCACAGAGTTGCCAAACGGTTGGTCACACAAACATTTCAGGAAGGAGCAAGGCAGCCTCTGACCTTAGAGTTTTCCCAAAATGTTCCTTTGCTTTCAGTTTGCAGAAGGCGCCTTGTTGGATGGGCTCTACTGGAAGATGCAGCCCAACAACAGAACTGAAGCCAACAACCGAAGCTTCATCTACTACGAGAACCTCCTATTAGGGGTACCACGTATACGGCAACTCAGAGTCAGAAATGGATCCTGTTCCATCCCCCTGGACTTGAGAGATGAGATTAAAGAGTGCTATGACGTCTACTCCGTCAGCAGTGAAGACAGGGCTCCATTTGGTCCAAGAAATGGAACCGCGTAAGTGTCTGTGGCTCATGGCCACAGGCCCTGGCCTCTCACAGACATTCGTTCATTCGTTCTCTAACCCCTCCACCAAGGAGGAGATGCCTTCCATGTTTATATTTAAGGCCATGGCCAAACTTTGACTTCTCAGGTTTTCTTGACGTGTTACCCCCTTTCAGCTTCTGCATACTTATTTTTCAGAAGGCTAAATTGCTGACCATGTCCCCACAGGAAAGAAGCTACCTGGGCCTTCAGAGGTTTCTTTTAAGATGCCTGGATCCTATTTTTATAGATCCAGTAACATGGTTCACTAGGATATTACTGGGAAGTTTTTTGGTACAGAAATTCTTTTTTATTAACTCTTAGAAATAAATGTGTGTTTTGACTACAGTTACTTAAAATGTATAATAAGCTTGTGAGACAGTTATTCTGTCTGGTTTAAAGCCTGTCCTTCTCAAATATGTGTTTGTGATTTTGAGTACGTATCTGCATTGTGCACATTTGCAGGGATTTTGGCTCTCTTTGATAAGCATACTTAAAGCATCTTGTGTATTAAGGGAGGGCAGTCATTATTTCTAGAATTATTATAAAAAGTGAGGAGAGCTCTCAGGCTGTCCCAAGGTGCACCTCTTGGGGGATGGGCCCCGGGTGAGTCGCTGTGGATAGGAGTTCACTAAGCTAATTCTTTCAGTTCATCTACATCCCTGTCTTGGGAACTGAGACAGCAGAATCCAGGTTAGTTAACACACAATGAGGGCAAACACCTTTTCCATAACCAGATTTGTCTGTCATCCAGCACACACCCTCTTTAGTACCCAGACCCATAAGAAACAAGCTTACTAAACATCAGAAGATTTAGAGTAAAGGGACTGAATCTCAAAAGACATTTTTTCCAGGTTGTGATAGTGATTTTGCTCACTAATGCTCCTTTTTCCAGTTCCTGCAAAGCATAAGCTTGCGCTTAAACTGTGGTACCTTGTCTAATATTTTATCTCATGTCATTGGTAAGAGAGACTTATGTAGCCTCTATTCCATGCCGTGTGCTCTGTAAGAAGTGAATTCATGCATTATCTCATCCACTTTTCACACAACAACTCTGAAATAGGCATCAGCTCCATTTTATATGTGAAAAAACATCACCGCTAGTAAATGGAACCAGCTTGACTCCAAAACGCATGTTTCTTCTACGACAGCACATTGCTTCTTCCATATTAATTGTGTTGCTAGGGTGGCTGCTTGCACCCTCAGCTCCACAGCAGAATTCAAGCTTCTTGGGGGCAGGGACTCTGTTTTGTTCACTGCTTGTGTTTCCAAAGCTTTGAACAGAGCCTGGAACATCCCAAGATGCTTATAAGTGCTTTTCACGATAGGGTGGGCTACCGAAGGGATCCTTCTTTTGTGTATTTAACCCATCCCTGGGACTGCCACAGTCTGAGTTACTCCCATTTCTCCTTTCATTCAACTCCAGACTTCTTGAAAGAACAGTCTTCACTTGCCACCTCTTTTCCTTACCATTGATCCACCCCTTTACGCTGAAGCCCTTGCTTTTGACATCTCGCTTGGAAGCTACCAGTGGGTTTGTTCAGTTTGCTGATCGGTTTCCCGCCTTCATCCTCCTCAGCCTCCTGCAGGATGCAGCCGTGTTGATGGCTTGTTCTTTTGACTTTGGTGCGTGACACTGAAATTGGGTTCTCTTAGTTCTGCAACCCCCTTCTTTTCTCTTATTCCCAGGTTCTATATTCAGATCGCTCTGTTTTCTTTCTTGATACTCTTTCCCTTGACATTCAGCTGGCTCCCACTCTCATCTCTGTTTGATGACTCATCGTTTCTTTAACAGATACATGGAGTTTAACATGTGCCAGGCATGTTCCCAGTGAGGTCTCCCTTTTCTAGAAATGCCCTTGGTGCTGGTTGGAGTGACAAAGCAGCAGTAAGTAAAACAGAAGTAAATCTGCTGTCTTGGCAGAGATAGAAGATGAGTGTGCATGCTGCCTGATTCAGCATACCCCAGACTGCACTCATCACTTTCCGTTTTGGTTTTTGTTTTGGCCGTGCCATGCAGCACACAGCATCTTAGTTCCCCAACCAGGGATCAAATTCATGCCCCCTGCGTGAGGAGCACGGAGTCTTTTTTTTTTTTTTCATTGCCGCGTGCAGGATCTTTATTTTTGATGTTATTTTTTGTTTTTGTTTTTTGAAGTAAACATTTTATTGAGGTATAAATATTTAGGAAAATGTACAAATCACAAGTGTACAACTCAGAGATTTTCACAAAGGGAACATAACCTTGTAAAGAGCTCCCTGTGAAGAAATAGAACATTACTACCATCTCCCAGGTCCCTCCCATGCCTCCTCCCAGTCACATGCCCAGCCCCCCGTTGGTATCTGCCAGTACCAAGGATGCCAGTACCAAGGATAACCACTACGCTTACTTCCAGCACGAGGGACCATTTCTGTTCTTGAACAAATCAAGTCATGTGCAGGATCTTTAGTTACAGCATGCGAACGCTTAGTTGCGGCATGTAGGATCTAGTTCCCTGACCAGGGATCGAACCCGGGTCCCCTGCATTGGGAGGAGACGCAGGTTCTTAGCCACTGGAACACCAGGGAAGTCCCAGAACTCATCACTTTCTTATCGGACCTGTTTTTCCTCCTGTTCATGACACCACCCTGTTTGCATCACCCAAAAAGAGACTCGAGTCATTTTTCAGAGGCCCCCTCTCCATTGCCCCAGCTTCCAAATCAGTGCCAGGCCCTGTTGACAGTCACCGCCGTGCCCTGTCTCAGCCCTCCCTTTTCCTTCCCACCTCACTGCTCTAGTTCAGGCCTCGTCACCTCTTGGTTCTTGCAGGGACCGCTAACTCAGCTGTGTCGGGGTCCCTGGGACCATCCCCCGGGTTCAGCCATTCGATCGAAGGGCCCCCAGCATTCAGTATATATTCACAGCTGAGGTTTACTGTAGTGAAAGGGTATATGCAAAAGCAGTGAAACGGACAGGCACACGGGGCAGCGTCTGAAGGAGACGAAGTGCCAGCTTGGAAAGGTCCTTTCCCAGTGGAGTCACACAGGACATGCTTCCTTCCTCCAGTAACAAGTTGTGACAACATGTAGGAAACATCGTCTGTCCGAGAAGCGCATCAGAGATTTGGTCCCTCCCGTGTGTCACTGGGTGCTGGTTACTTAGGGAGGCTCTGCCTGGCACATCCCCACATCCCAGACTCCCAGAAGGGAAGCAGGCCTGCAGCATAAGGCAGCTTGTTTGTACAGAAGCCTAGGTACTGTGAGCCACTCTTTCTGGTCAGAGCAAGTTTTATATCAGTTCAGGGAGCTGTTTATCACTCAAAGTCCAGAGGCCAGCCAAGTCCAACCTTGCAAGTAGGCCTCTGAGGAAAGGCGGTCTCAGGCCCGCTATGTTAACTCTTCTCCACCCATGCGCCCTCTCCCTCTTCCTCACTGCTCCAGGCTTCCCCGCAGCCACCAGAGAAACCCCATTCTCTGCTTCCCAGAAACCTCCAGTGACCCCTTCATGCCTGCCCCTCACCATCTGACCACAGTCTACCTTTCACCCTTCTCTTCTTCATCACGTGTGAGCCAAACTGAACTACTGGCGGATGCCTTGTACTTCTCTGGCCCTGCCTGGCTCAGGCTTAAAAACAGTCTCCCCATCCAGCTGTGTAAGTCTGAATCCTGCTGCCCTTTCACAGCGTAGGTTCAACACGGCTTCTTCCAAAGCCTTCTCTGGTTCACCTTTCCCATCATCGCTGAACCTCCAAAGAAGGCGAGCTTCCCTCTGATTGGCCCAAGCAATTTCTCTGTGCTTGTCTTTGGTTATTATCACCTACCTTGTATTTTCATTGTTTAATTAAAACTTTTCTCTCCTCACTTATTATAAATTTGGGAGAGAAAGAATCTTGGTTCATCTTTCTACCCTCATTAATGCCAAAGAAGCATCTGGTTCCTGAAAGCCTCTATAAATGTTTGTGGATTAAATTCCCAAATGCTGTGTGGAGTCTTTTTTAGTTAAGTTTCTGACAGTGGCACTTGATGAATTTGTACCTCTTTTGGCTGCAATCTGTGGAGGGCCTAGATTTATCTAGTCCCTAAGTAAGTCACGCTGGAAGACAACCATATAAACTGAGGGCTAATAGCACAGGCCTCTGAAGACAGACGGTCCTGGGGGAGGGGGTTCCTGACTCTACCTTCAAAAAATTTGAGACTGAGTTGACATCACTACGCCTCATGGCCCTTATTCCTGAAATGGGAATAATAGCTACATGAGAATCACGTAAGAAAACGCAGAGCAGCATAGCAAGCACGTTAGCCAGGTTGATGAGACTTATATTTAGTTGTTACATACTCCATCTTACCAGGAACCAAGTGTTCCACTGATTTTACCTGTTTGTTTGTTTTTTTAATTAGTTGGATCTACACAAGTGAAAGAGACTTGAATGGGAGTGGCCACTGGGGAATGATTACAGCTTATAGTGGAGCTGGCTATTACCTGGATTTGTCAAGAACAAGAGAGGAAACGGCCGCTCAGGTTGCTAACCTAAAGAAGAATGTCTGGCTGGACCGAGGAACCAGGGCAACTTTTATTGACTTTTCCGTGTACAACGCCAACATTAACCTGTTCTGTGTGGTCAGGTGTGTATAAAGGGCATGCATGCCTCCTACTTCTGTGTATTTGCACAAATACATCCTAGCCTGGAGTTAGACCAGAAAACCATTGCCTGCAGTTGGCTAAACGAGAGTGTCAAGGTCAGAGCTGATAGCGAGGAAGGGTGAAAACCAGAAGCTTACTGGCACAGGGGTATTTGGAGGAAGGGAGTTAGAATCCTGGAATATTATGCGTTAGGAAGAACCTTAAGTCCGGTCCAAGTTCATCCCAAAGCTGGAACCTTCCCAGATAAAGCACTGTGTTTTGGTAACATCGATGCTTTCCCATTACGAGGATGATCAGTGCTCCACGCTCTGCTGCCGAGGCCTCTGGGCATCGTATCTCGACTCATTTCCCCGAGTTTCCCCACTCTCAGATGATGCCCGTGCTATCAGAACACAACCACAGCAGTCAGGGGCTATGCCTGGGTTCAGTAGGATACCCAGGTACCTGCTCATGCTCAAGGTTTACCAAAGGCACATAAAGTTTCTTCTGCAGAGTCTGTGACGTTGCCATCGTGACTGTTCTGGCAATCGTGAGGAAACTGACAGAGATCCCGCTGGCTTGCCTGGGGCCTCTTGTTCATTCATTCATTCAGCAAACATGTATTGGACACTTCATATGTGCCAGGCACTGCTCAGGGCTCTTGGGATGCATCGGTGAACAGAGTAAAGACCTCTGCCCTGGTAGAGCTCACATTCAACCAGGAGGAGGTATTAGACGATAAGCAATAGACAAAGGAAACTAATTAAATGGCACGTTAGAAGGTAACATGTGCTATAAAAAATGTAGAACAAGGCAAGGGGGATCCAGAGTTCACCCACTTTCATCCTCCTGGTGAACATGGCGGCAACATCCAGTTGTTGCCGACGTGAATTACTTGCGCATATGTTTACCCACCAAATAAGAAGGCTAACTTCTCATAACAGCCTTATTTTGTGATTATTTTTGAGGCTAAACTCAATTCTGCTTTACATAGCCAACTGGATTTTCCCAGTCTTTGTATCTAACAACTTTTGCAGAAAACAATATCACATTAAATCAAGCAATAGTTATTACTAAAAGCGAATGAAGATCTATTGCAATTATTGTTGAACTTCTCCTTATGATTCCAGTAAGACCAGAAAGAGGATAAACTCAGGCAGGCAACTCTGATTGACATTTAAGGAAATATCTATTTATAGAAGGTATGAGTATGTCTTGCACTTCCTCCCCATACTTTAAGAGTGAATATTGTCAAGGCAGTTGCTTCATTTCAGACATTGCTGTCTCAGTTTCTGGAGGGTTGACAGTGCAAGACCAGAGCGGGCGGAGAGAGATGACTCAGCACAGAGGCCACTTCCTGCCCTTGTGCGTTCACACGGGGGCTGTCACGAGGCTCTGTTTCCGTATTGCTCTCCTGAGCTTGTGGTCTCATCCCTACTCCCCAGCACATCAGATGGGAAGAAAACAGGAGATTGATAGTGCGGGGGGCGGAAATGTTTCACACTTCTTTGACCAACTCTAATTCGCCATAGTCCCTGCCTGCACTTGATTATTGTTCATGCTTGAGCCCTAGAGACTTAGGTTCTGGGAGTGGCCACCCGCCCTGTCCATCCTGTAACGCGAGAGATGATTATGCCTAATAGCTGACTGGAGGTCTTTTAAAAAATCTTAAAGTTAAGGATCTAGAGAGTCTGCTTCTAGTGTGAAGGGAAATGGTACCATTAAGTGAATCGTTTAACCTTCTTAATGTGACACCTACAAAGGGGAATTTGGCAAGAAGCATCCTCACTTCGGTTTATGATAAAGCACTAAAGACCAGTGCCATCACTGTGAGTGTAAAACGTACGTTACTGTTTCAGACAATCAGACATTTACTGAGCACCGATTCACTGTGAGGCTCTGAGAAGTTCTGAGAGCAAAAAAGTCCCCCTAGGCAGATTATTCGATGCTGGTTAGGTGTCACCAAATGCATGAATGAGAAACTCAGTCCCTATCTTTATTATATGAAAGAGACATCCTGCTTCTCAACCAGGCCATATATGTTTTGAATGATGACATATAGCTGAATGACTTGCATTTAATCAAAGTCCTAGGAAGGCTTGTTTGTTGAGTAACTTCTATATTTAAAAACAAGTGTATAGCATTTTGAGTGGTATAAATACCAGAAAAGTAAATGGGAGACTGAGGAGAATAATCTCTTTGGTCCTGGTCTGGGAGGCCTTGGGAAGTCTTGTTCTTTTTGTGACACAAAATTCTACAAAGATGGAGTTACTGGCTATGATAAAAACAATTTGCCACTAGTTTAGAGTGCCTTGTGGTCTCATTTTTATTATGTTCTAGAGCACGGACAGAATAGATGATGTGTTTTCCTGGCTGCATCCGTGTGTTGTTGTTATTGTTGATGTTATTGTTTTAACTGTTCTTATTGCAACACAGGTTATTGGTCGAATTCCCAGCAACAGGCGGTGTGATTCCATCTTGGCAATTTCAGCCTGTAAAGCTGATCCGCTATGTCACAACTTTTGACTTCTTCCTGGCAGCCTGTGAGATTATCTTTTGTTTCTTTATCCTTTACTATGTGGTGGAAGAGATATTGGAAATTCGCATTCACAAGCTACACTATTTCAGGAGTTTCTGGAATTGTCTGGATGTTGTGATCATTGTGGTAGGTTTGAGAACAACACTAAATCCCCTACTCTGTTGTAAAAACATGTTAGAGTCTTTGCTCTCCTTAGTGTTGTGGGTCTTCATCTTCCTGAAGGAGAATCTAAAGGTTCTCCTCTATGATGTCAATGTCAGTGTTACTAATTTTCTCATTTTACATGAGTAACCCTCTGCATATGGAAGTGGAGCACATTTACAGTAAGCTCTCATTTGGCCACACTAATAACAAGAATAGCTTAGTAATTCGTATTTGGCTTTGGCATGCCGTATGAGATGTGGGGGAGAAAACAATGTTTTGTTTATTCTGTTTTGGCTAATGATATTTTTCTTCAACTGCTAACAAAAATTAGTTTATATCTTTCTGCACATGTGTAAAGTTAGGGCATAAAGAAACATCCAGGAAATATTGGGGGTGGCAGAGAAAACCTCCCTGCCATTTCAGATGTCCTGCAAATAGTCCACAGTGTACAAAATATAAATGATGGCCATCGACGTGTTCTGTCGGAGGTGCAAGAAGCCATAAGGCTGTTATGATTGAGTTAAGACTATGACACCTTGTGGAGTCCCTGCCTGCCCGTGACTCTGTTGCAAATTCCAACACTTGTTCAAGACGATTTCTCTTCAGCATCTTCTTAATCACTTCCTTCCAGAGACCTTAGTGTAAAAATGTATTTTTGCAAGCTTTACTCCCTTCAGCATTAACACACAATCTTTTGCTAATCTGTTACACATTAGAGCATATAATGACAGGCTTAGTGGTTACATGCTTAAAAGTCCATCCTTCCCACTGTCCAAGGACAGAGCTGCCCCTCTGAAATCTTAGTAAGTGATGCCTTATCCTATTAGCGTTCTCTCTTCTGTTATCTTACTTCTTAACCAATATTGTTCCTCCCCAGCCAGAAATTCATTTGGCTCTGTGAGGCATTTATATCAAGTCATTATCAAATGATCACTAGAGTTAGTTGGTAAAATATGTTACTTCATGTATTTTAATATGTTATTAAATACAGAAAAAATATGTTAATCATGTGTAAGTTAAAGGATACTTGAGACGTAAACAAGCTATATGTATGTATTGCATGGTGATAACAGTATTAATAGAAGCAATAATAATAATAATTGCTAACACTTTAGAAACTATCTGTGCTAGGCACAATTCCGGGTGCTTCCAAGAAGTCCATTTAGTCCTCACAATAACCCTCTTCACCACATATGTCCTTCAGAAATAACTTTTACCTAAAATAAACATTCCTATAGAATACAGCATGGCATCCTCTGATCCTCATGGGGTTAGAAGTGCATCCCTTCTTTCACGACGGCTGTGTAACATCACAGAACTCCTGTAGCTAAACTCTTGATTCCCAAATTCTCAACATATTAATAATGAACAGAATTACAAAAAGAATTTCAGTACTTGAGGCAGGAAAGGCGATGATACTACAAATACTTTGTTTCAAAATACTTCCGTACTGTACGATGGCAGAATGCAGTTCATATACATTGAAAACTGTTCTGGGAAACAGTTATTACTTGGAGCCCTAAGGATGCAAACTCTGCTTTTTTAGTTTACATGAATATATTTATATTTACGTCATTGAGAATAATGGTAAAAAAGTGAGTGCGATACTGTGCTATTAGTGTCATCTTTTTTTTTAACCAAATACCTTCAGTGTCCGCAAAGGACTAGTCAGTTGCATTCAACTTTTTAAATTATGTACACAATGAAAACTTTGATGACACACCCTAGTGTATTTTGATTTATGAAGTGTGTGTGTGTGTGTAGTGGTATAATAGGTACATTTGTAAAAACGTACACAGCATAGAATTTGAAATATTTGGATAAAAATAAATATAAATAGGATTCTAACACTTTCTTATCACCTGCCTAGAAGTTTTAATATTTTCATCTCACACCCCAGTGAACTGCCTTGTACCTACTTTGAGGACCACTGGAAAAATAGCTGATGAGATCATGGACATTGAGGCTAGTTTCTTGGCTCAGCAGCCACAGAATTTTGCAAGCATTTCTTTGAAAACTTGCTTCCCTGTGCTATTGTTCTTCTTTTGTTTTAACTCTTAGTACTGACAAGATAACAATTCAGACAGTGTGCTTTTATAAGAACAAGGAACGGCTACTGGAATCCTACTTCTCCTTTGAAAACCTTCCCTGACCCTGTAGAAATAGGGCATGCTTTCTGTGAAGCTTATGTCAAAGAAAGCAAGTTCTTTTGTAGATAGACAACGAGCATCTCAAAGAAAACTCAGAGACACATAACGACGCAAATGCTCACAAAATCTCTTTCCTCTCTCTTCTCTCTCATTCTCAATTTTGAAGGAAGAGTCTCAAGGAAATTTAGTGTATTTCTACGATATTAATATTGTATAAATGACCACGTGGTCCATATTTTTATAAACATTTGCGCTAGGCAGAGCAAAAACAAAGGGTACCTAGTGAGAAATGATAAAGGGTTACTTTTAGATTCAGTCAGTCAGCCTTTTTCTCTCAGCTAAGTCCATGTAGAAGAACACAATGTATTCCAGGGAGCTCAAAGGAAATATTCCTACTGCCAGTGAAAAAATACTAGATTAAGTCTGGGAATCCTTCACAGGGAAGGCAAGGAAGGTGGTGAGGTTGGCTTTTTCAGCTGTGGTTGGCAGCCAGGCAGGTCTTGACTCTGATAGTCACCTGGACAGCCATCTCAGGAAGGGCTGATGAAGTGGTCTTTGATCTGTGAGAAGAGAGAGGACGGACAGCAGAGGTCATGGCACCTGCCACAGCCCCCCTGCCGTGGATTCAGGGTCCACACGAGGGCCAGGTGGTTGTGGTTCACCCCTAGCACTTCCCACACAAACACGGTAATCCAGTGGTGATGGATGCAAGTGGAGCCCAGTGTTCCCCTCGAATCTGGTTCTATAGCCCAGAACCAAAGCAGAGGTGAAGAGTTGCATGGTCACGAGTTAAAGCACAGAAACAAGCAAGAGGGAAACCCTAGGCTCACCTATGCCCACTGTGAGCCTCCTCGAGCCCCCGTGCCCATCATCCTCACCATCTAAGATCAAGCTCATTCTTTCCTCTCACGAACACTCCTTTTAACATGTCTTGTTTTGCCCTTCACCTGTGTTGTGTGATGCCAGCTTCTTAGAAGGTTTTTGTATTATTTGTCTTTGTATGTTTGTCTGCTCTTGAAGCAGAGTGTAAATTTCTCGAGGACAAGGTTTGTACTTTTTACTTGTATTTGTTCCTCTTGATCCCTTGAGCAGTGTTGTGTACACAGATATCCACTATGTAAATATTTGTAGAATAAAGGAAAGAATAGATGGCTAGAAAATAAAGGGGGAAAAAAAAGCCCCACAAACAGAAACAGAGAGTGAAATGAAGCCTGAGAAAACAGAAGGGTGGAAAGTGATTTAAATGCAGGTGGCAGAAAAAAACAGAAGGTGTTCCCGTTTGAGTTTCATTTTGTAATAAAGTGACATCTCTCATGTGCGCGTGCGTGCAAGCGTGCAGGCACAAGCATGCACACATGCACTCATTGGATTTCTATTCCCAGCTAAGGAAGTACAAGCAATACATTGTTTTACTTTTTTATGACAGTGCTCAACACTTTTCCCCCTGTGAGTGACTTTTATGAATGCCATTGGGTGAGTAGAATGGCGAGCCCTAGAATGAATACATTGGTGAAGGAAAATAAACTGGTCATTTTAAGGGAAGTTATGTATTTCTAGAACACTGTAATGATATATAAATCTTTTGTTTTCTAGCTATCAGTGGTAGCTATAGGAATTAACATATACAGGACATCAAATGTGGAGGTGCTGCTACAGTTTCTAGAAGATCAGAATACTTTCCCCAACTTTGAGACTCTGGCATACTGGCAAATACAGTTCAACAACATAGCTGCTGTCATAGTATTTTTTGTCTGGATTAAGGTAATTTATAAATATCATGTTCAGATTGTTAATGTTTTTTTCTTTTTTTTTTTAACATGAGTCACAAAATGTTGAAGGATTTGAATTTGTTTCTGTCGCCAAATTTAAATAGCCAGCTAAAGCTGCTCCAGGTTTTACAAGTAGAGTAAACTCGCAGGCCTCGTGTGACCATTCGCGTCACTGTAAGTGAGGTTGCCTGCTACCTGCTCTCTTGGAAGACCTGTCTTTGTAGGTTTCGTTTAACAAAGGCATTAAGAGACCTTCTCAGTGTGTTAGCTGGGCCTGGGGCCCCTGGCTGTGCTGACACAGAGACAGGTTTCACCTGAAGTGGGGTGACCAGGTGAAGGAAAGGGAACTAAGAGAAGGGGAAGGGCAGGGAAAGGGAAGAGAGAGATCATGCATCGCAAGTGTTCTCTAGAAGGATTGCCTCCTTTCCAGGTGGAGGCCAAGGAAGCTTTCCCTGGAATTGAGATTGGGACAGACACCTCCTCCGAGTAGTACCTTCATGACGCTTTTCCTGCTTCTCCCAAGGCATCATGTGCATTTCCTTGTATGTGAAAGCTTAGGTCACTTCATATACAATGAGCCTCAATTCTGGAGATTCAGGAAATTTCATTGATTCTGAGGCAACTGCCAGCCTGTCACCAGTTAAGTTCTGTGACAGTGCCATCCAGATAGTGGCTGTTAGCCACAAATGACTATTTAGATTTTAATTTAAATGAATTAAAATCACATGCAATTAAACATTCAGTTCCTCAGTCACTCTGGCCACATTTTAAGTGTTCAATGTCTATATGTGGCTAGTGGCTACAGCATTAGACAGTGGAAATACAGAGCATTTCCATCATCGGAAAAAATTCTGTTGAATAGTGCTGTTCTAGAAGGTACTTTCCAACAGTTATTTATTTTCCTGAATCAGTATTCACATCCGGAGGGCCTGAGATTTATCAGAGGACTTAGACCTCGTCCTGTATCTTTCGTGCTGTTTATTCAGTTACATGTTTGTTCAAGAGAAACCATCACTAAAGTACCAAACCTTTATCACAAAACAGTAAAAATAATCAAAATCTCATAGAAATACTCCTGGGAATCGTGTTGAGTAATGTGATGGCCACAACCAGTCAGAACTGTTTTGTTATGGCCAGAACTGCTTTATAAGAGGTCTTTAAATAAAATTCTAGAGATTGCCTTTCAATATATTGCCTCAGGCTGGGTGTTTTATTTAGTGCTTCACCTGTAAATATCTTGCCCCCAAGACCTTGTGAACCATTAAGTTCTTTCAGGCAGGGATTGGCACTCACCTTAAGGGATCTCCCCACGTCCTTCCACTGAGACTCCTAGCCAGAGCCGTGCAGTCAATGTGTGCTCTGTGCTCAGGCTGCCAGACCTAGGCAGCATCCTCTGTGCCTTGTCTACAAAAGTGTGCCATGTGGCTGTGCAGTCACACAGAGCCCAGTTCAAATCTTCACTCCAAGCCCTGGCCAGTGCTTGGCACATAGCTGGTGCACAATAAATGACAATTAATGTACAATAAGTATTTAGTATTTTCTGGAGTTTTTTTAAACTAGTGTTTTGTTTTTTTAAGATTTTTTTTTTTTTGATGTGGACCAGTCTTAAAGTCTTTATTGAATTTGTTACAATATTGCCTCTGTTTTATGTTTTGGTTTTTTGGCCACAAGGCATGTGGGATCTTAGCTCCCCAACCAGGGATCAAACCCGCAACCCCTGCATTGGAAGGCGAAGTCTTAACCACTGGACCAGCAGGGAAGTTCCCTAAGTAGTGTTTTTTTATGTTAATTCTTTTTGTCTTTATTGAGTTAATTTATAATGTTGTATTAGTTTCAGGGGTAGAGCAAAGTGATGCAGTTATGTATATATATATGCATATGTATATTCTTTTTCAGATTCTTTTCCATTATAGGTTATTACGGGATATTGAGTATTGTTCCTTGTGCTATACAGTAGGTCCACGTCATTTACCTAGCTAGTTGTCACTTGTGGGGTTTTTTCTCTTTTATTTTAATCTTTCTAGGGGAAAAATATCAATGGTCATTTTAACTATAATTAAACTTGTTTTCACTATAAATGAGAAAATGTAAGTTGCTAGATTTGAAAAAAAGCAAGTCATTTTTGTCCTCTCTTTTTGTTGTGAAATATACGTAACAAAATTTTCCATTTTAACTACTTTTAAGTGTACAATTCAGTGGCATTAAGTACCTGCACAGTGTTGTGCAACCGGCACCGCTGTGCATTTCCAGAACTTTTTCATCATCCCAGCTGCAACTTTTGTATCCATTCAGCACTAACTCCCCATTTCCCTCTCCCTGCAGCTCCTGGTAACTTCTGTTCTCCTTGCTGTCTCTGTAAATTTCCCTACTCTAAGTGCCTCACATAAGTGGAATCATGCAATATTGTCTTTTTGTGTCTGGCTTATTTCACTTAGCACAGTGCTTTCATTCACATTGTAGCATGAATCAAAGTTTCATTCCTTTATAGGGCTGAATCGTGATCCATTGCATGTACACACCACAGTTTGCTTATTCATTCATCTTCGTATATCTCCCTTCTCTTTTACAGCTCTTCAAATTCATCAACTTTAACAGGACCATGAGTCAGCTCTCCACAACCATGTCTCGCTGTGCCAAAGATCTCTTTGGCTTTGCAATTATGTTCTTCATTATTTTCTTAGCATATGCTCAGTTGGCATACCTTGTCTTTGGCACTCAGCTTGATGACTTCAGTACTTTCCAAGAGTGTATGTAAGTATATGGAAATTAAGAAGAAAAATGTAATCAGAGATAGCGCTGCCTTCTCAAGGTTAAAGAAATCTTCATGGTGGCTATTTAACTACCAAGTGTTTAAACGTAGTTGTTTAAAATGAGAATTAATTCTCTTTCCCAGAAATATTGACCTATCAATGCAAAGATGACAATACATTCTGAAATGCTAATGTTTAAGATAAGGCCCCAAAGTGGTAAGATATAGAAGAATAGCTATAGTAAACTAACTCTGATCCAAAGACTGAGGTCTTCTTAGCACCAAATGCAGATAGTAGCATTTAAGAGACCTTTGCCTATATTTTTATTCCTATTAAATATTGTTGCCATAAATTTCAAACTTCAGCTTATTTTCTAAGAAAAGAAAAAAGGTATTTCTAATATTCTAGGAGATGCTCAAACCAATACAGGAATTTTCAGTCTTTTCCCACAGTTCTCAAATATGATATGAAAAACACTATCAGACTTCCACATCACTTAGAAAGGAGTTAGGAAAGAAGATGATTCTGATAATAGAAGATCATAGGGCTTTGTGCATGAGGATCCCTAATGAATGTTGCTATTTGATGAAAGTTAGGATGGAAACACTGTTACTGATTAAGACCCAGCATCGGGCAACATGCAGCAATTCTTGACCCCACTTCAAGTGCATTGAAATATTGGATCTTCAAACGTGTACAATTTTGGCTATCCTTCAAAAATCTTTTTTTCTTAAGAGATTTTACATTTAGACTCAGGGTGACCATGGTGAAGGTGTAGAGTTATAATATTTTACCCAGATCATGTTTTAACTTCTTAGAACCTGTTGCTTTATAAGTCATCTAATAATACACTTTCTTTTTACCAAATGGAGATAACATATTTAGCATGAAAGCATATTATTTTGATTCTAGAAGGTTTTAGTTGCTCATATAAGTAACGAGTTTTCCAAAGGGGCTGACAATTTTCTATTATTTGGCAGTTTTCCACACTAATTAAAAAAAAAAAAAGGTCCAAAAGTATGAAATCATCTTTTAAGAAACGTTCAGTCAAAAGAAGGCTGGACATTCTTTGCTTTTGTATTGTGGTGTTGTGCTTTGTTTTATTTTTATAGCTTCACGCAATTCCGTATCATTTTGGGTGATGTGAACTTCGCAGAGATTGAGGAAGCTAATCGAGTTTTGGGGCCAATTTATTTCACTACATTTGTGTTCTTTACGTTCTTCATTCTTCTGGTACGTACACCGTTGTTTATAGTGAGGTGGTTTCAACTTCATAAACCACCACCCTAAATCATCATATCTTCTTTTCCCTCACACTTAGTTCCCTATCAAGTTTTTAAAGACTAAGGAAGTAGAAAAAAATGCAGATATTAGAAAACATATTTTATTTTACGTCTCATCCATTCAGTTTTGTCCTCACCAAATAACTTTTCCATGATCTTTCATATATATATATGTACTCAATGCAAAAAAAGAGATCAAGTGCAAATTTATAGTTACCTAAAGTAGTGCTTTGCCTAAGAAGTAGAATATGCTTACATGCTTTCTTTAACACAGACATCAGCACTTTCATAGTCACTTGCTTGCCTGGCTTTTCATTTCTCTCCTTCTTCTTTTCTTTTGAAAAAATAGAAACTGACAAGGCACGCCAGATGCAGGGTGTCAGGAGTAACATTTGAGTGAATTATCGCTTGTCAAGATCAAGATAGGTTGTTTTAACTTAATCATATTTAATATATCTGGAGACTGCCTACAAAGAATATTCAGATTTTCATTTAAAACTAAATCTCACAGTGAATGGAAATGGCTTTCAGTATTATTTTCAAAAATAGTTCCTTTATTCTTTTGATTTGGTACAAATGCACATTTTTAACATTTTGGCCTTAAATTAATTAAGATTTTCTAAAAGGCATCTTGTTCTTCATCTTAATATTTATACATTTCTTTGTCCATTCCACTAGGAAAATATTAAGTTAGATTAACCTAGG
This sequence comes from Hippopotamus amphibius kiboko, assembly GCF_030028045.1. NCBI lineage: Eukaryota > Metazoa > Chordata > Mammalia > Artiodactyla > Hippopotamidae > Hippopotamus > Hippopotamus amphibius. The sequence goes on from NC_080188.1 coordinate 57,898,008, forward strand.
CATGGATATTTTTCATTTAAACACTAATACTTAAGATTTTCCTTATATTAACCATCTTAAGAAAAATACATTGTTTCCATTTTTAATCAATTTTATAGCGATCCTTTGTATACAATTCATTAATTTAGTTGTAAGAGCTTCAGAGTTGGTCCAGGTATTTAGTGGTTAAGTATACATATCTACTGATTGAGAATTAGATGTACTTTAATCGGACTGAAAAAGTCAGGAATAGCATTCAAATCATTTTATATCTTGCTATATGCATGTATCATGATTAGTTTTAAACTTGAGTCTCTTAAAAGTTTCTCTTCCCTGTTATATATTAAAGGAAAAAATAGAGGGAAGAGTGAGCCTTTGCTGGTCTCTAACATTGGTAGTACTTTGACTTCTGGAGCAGCTGAGTCCCTGAATCTCTACTAAGAGAACAAAAATCAGGAATTGAGAGTTCTGCTGAGGACCCTTTAGCTGACTTCAGGCCACCTGAGTTTTCTTTGTACTTTAATCTGCCAAGTGAGGGACATGAACTTGGCCACTGGAAATGCTCAAATGTGGACTTGTTTGAATGTTGTCCTCTAGTAGGCAGTACCTCCTATATTATTTAGTCATTTTATTCAGATCAGTCACTAGAATATGAAAAGCTCTTAGTTATACTGAAATATTTATTTCCACTACTGCACAAAAAAGGAATTGTTCTCCTTGCACCCTCCAGAGAGGGGAGGCTACTGTTGATACAAATCTTTTTTTTTTTTTAATGGCCAACCAAGTGCCGGGCTGGCCACCGTTCTGAGACAACTGCCAGGTGTTAATGTGTTGCCCCCACTTAAGAAGCCACAGTGGTGTGAGGTGGCTTGGCTAAGCCAGGAAGCAAAAGCCCCACCATCAACAGGGAAAGACCTCCTATTGCAAGGTCCATTCCACAGTTAAGTGAAGCTTGTGGGACAGAATGGAGTGGAGGTGAACTTCCTCTCCCCACACCTTCACAAGCCATTCTCAGCCACTTTCCATTTTTTGAAATCTCTTCAGAGGACACACACTTTAATCCATTTCAACTAAGACATTTGCAGGCATTAGCTAACAATCATTTGGAAACAGAAGTAAAACATTAGATGCCTGTGTTGGAGGGGCAAAGGTGGGAGGCGGTCGACTGACTGCAACTGTCTGCCCTTAGAATCAAGCATTAAGCCAGGAACTTAAGTGTATTTTATATTCTGTTCTCATTTCTGCTACAGAATCTTAAACATTATTCCTCCTTAATTCATAGAGATGTAGTAGTTCATTAAAATAATAGAGCTCTCATTTGCTCATTCATCAGTCATTCAATAAATATTTAGAGCCACTATATTCCAGGCATTGTGCTGGGTCCTGGGGATGCAAGTCGTAAGGAAAATAGATACCAACCCTCCCCTCATGAAGATTCCACAGACTTGTGGGGAAAACAGACGTAATACACAACCGCATAGTCACAAACCACAGCTACATGCTAAAAAGGAAAAACAATGGAAGAGCATGTTAAAGGGCCTGATCAGTTGGGTGTGGTTCTTTGAGAAAACTCTTTGGAAACAGGTATTGGAAATACAAACCATTATAGTGGGGAAGGGACAAGTCAGGAAAATGAACTAACCACTACTGAATAATAATAATAATAACTATAAATTATGTAGCACCTCCCATCCGTTAGGCCCTGTCTTAAGCGCTTTACATAGATGAACTCATTAATCCTTACAACAAATCTATAGGGGAGGTACTACTATTTCTCCCATTTTATAAATGCAAAATAAATAAATAAATAAATAAATAAATAAAATTTCAGATTAGGAGTAGAAAAGTTACACAATATAGTCTTGGCAGTGCCAAGACAGAAACCCAAGTTTGCTTGACTGCAAAGTCTATATCTTTTCCACTAAGCTTTTCTTGCTTATCTTCCTACTAGGCCTACCATGTTTCTGTTTGCAGAGGTCTTTTTAACGTCTTAAAATATGTTCTGTGAATCTCAAATAATATAACAATATTTGGAGTAAGCATAGAATTCCACTTGTCTGTATTGACTTTTGAAATTTTGAGGAGCTATGTAGAATTCTACACCTCTAATAATTTATGTCAAATGAAAAAAATGTAGAGAACATAGATAAGCAAAAATAATAAAATAATCTCACCATTCATAGGTAAATACGTTAATATTTTATTTCATTCTTTTTTTTGCAAAATATATCATAGTGTATGGTTTTGTAAGTAAGGATATATATTGCATTTTCCTTTTCCATAACAATGGAAAAACTAATTTTCGCAAAGAATTTGGTAGCCAAACTATTAACTGATGACTGCTTAAAATACGCAAATTTAAAAAAAAAAAGGCATGTGTCAAATTTTAGATTGACATTTACAAAATATATTTAGGTTTCTCCTTTAATGTCTACCTTCCTTTGATTTTCATACAGAATATGTTTTTGGCCATCATCAATGATACTTACTCTGAAGTTAAATCTGATTTGGCCCAGCAGAAAGCTGAAATGGAACTCTCAGATCTTATCAGAAAGGTATGACAAGCCCTAATTCTCAGAATCGTTTTATTTTCTATATAAAATGAACATTGTTTCAGCTAGATTGCCAAATCAACATTGATCCATTGACACATTTAAAATAAAGAGTAGATTGCTCTGTTCCAGGAATAATTTAAATGTTCTGTAGGTTGGAGATAGAGAGGGATATAATGCTAGGTTGAACTTAAATTCTGGGAATCCTTTAATGCCCTACAATTAAATTCTCAATAATCTCTTTTGCCTCTTAAGAGCTGAGCTGCTGCATTCATCCCCTGTTATTTTATGTTGACCCCTCCCCTAGCCGGCTCTCACTTTCAGATCCAGAGTTCTGGATAAATGGAAAGGGAACATTATATAAAGACATTTTCCCTTCTTCTATCTTAATTACGATTAAAAAAAAAAGTTTTAGAGGCAGATATTTTGTTGTTCCCTCTTTACCTTTGACCTTCCAGGGAAGTTTTAAGATAGTCAAAGGAAAAAGTCTGTGGAGCAAGGCCACAGCCGAAGGGCCTGAGAACTTTCACTTATGCACCTTCTCAGGAAGCGTTAAATTGTTAAATGGAAGGGCAGGACAGGAAAGCCGGCAGCTTTGTTCTTCCCAATGTGACTTCTTTACTTGATTTAAAGTATAAAACTTAAGCAACAACAAATAACTTCATCTGAAGCACACAGCTTGTTCCCTATCATCGTTCTGCTAAGATACAGTGGCTCCTTGACCATAATATTTTTCTGTTTGGTTCAAACCACAGGACAATGTTGTCTGTGAATCATGTTGAAACTGAGAACTTCCACTTTGTAAAACAAAGCTCCTTGGACAGGACCTAACATTTGTGTTACCCTGAGTTTTGCATAATAGTTGATTACATTCTAGCAAATCCCCAGGGTAATACAGGCAGTCCTCACTTTGTACTTTGGTTCTGATGTGCACAATTTCAATGATTTCAGTTAAGTAACACCAGCCTCTGAGTTCAAACTTCAGTGATTGCAGTATACTGACTAATAGCATAAAGTACAAACCACTTTCAATTATCACAGTTTATTTCAGTTATCATATTGTATTAACTCTGTGGTAGCCCAAAGGACAAACTTCACTACTAGATCTACAGATCATTAGATAAATAACAGATATGCATCATAATCAGTGACTCATAATGTCACGTCTTTCAAAGTCAAGGATTAGTCCCTGAGCATCTGCTATTCAGTTTATGCACAAAACTTGTAGTTGTGTTGCATCCTTATCTCCCAGTGATAAACCCACGTGACATTTTACAAACATGCATAATTAAAAAGAGGGAGTAGGCCAGCAAAGAAGAAAGTATAGCAAAGAAATCAAGAATGATAACACTGGAAATGAAATTGAAAACAAACGTAATGGATTTATAGAAGAAATACATCGCTGGCCATGGAACTGTTGACACCGCCACCATTCTGACTGCTAGCCTGTGGTCACCACTCAGCGAAGGCAAATTTATCAACATAAATAAGGAAAGTGATTGTTACAAGTAGGATGAACATGTCTCAGAGGAAGTGACACTGGCAACAAATTTCACATTAAAGGAACTCTTGGAGATATTTCACAACTTTGAAAGTGCAAGGGATAAAATGTTGCAAGCTGACAGAGGTTAAGAAAGGATTCTGGTAACTCATGAAGGCTAGAAAAGATTCTTACTCTATTGTACGTTATACAGCAACCAGAAGAAGGCAAGCACTGTTCAAACTACTCCAGATATATTTTTTACAAAGAAGTAAAACTTTAATTTTCAATGTTTCTACTGTTTAAAATGTCAACATACTAAATATTCATTTTACTATTTTTCAAATTTCCCTAAAATTTATAACCAACACCAAGGCAGTTTTTAATGTTTTGACAAAAGTTTTAAAAGTCACAGAACAATCATAATTTTTCCCATTGATTATTTGCATCGCTTCACACAGTTGCATGGTCATTCGTACAGCCCTGAGCTGCCATGCACAGCAAGATCTGCCTGCGGTGTATTAGTGAAAAATCCTCACCTCCATGTCACTGAAATTTTTTTTTACACATGTGACATTTGTAAGGAAATTACCAACTGTGAAATAATATAGAAAATAATTAACCCATGACTCAGGTTTCTTAATTTTCTTAAGAACTGTTGCACAAAAGTCCCAGGAGGCTCCTCAGGAGAATGGAATGGAAGACCCATCTGTCTCCTCCAAACCCAAAAAAAAGAAATCTTTTTCCAAGGAGGAGATGGTTAGTAGTGACCTTGAAGAGACAGCTGGCAGTGGAACTCTTCCCAAGAGGAAGAAATCTTTTCCCAAAGAGGAACCAGTTAGTGACCCTGAAGAGTCAGGAAATAAGAGGGTCCCCAAGAAAAAGAGAAAATTCTCTTCCAAGAAGGAGCCCATCAGCAGTGGACCTGAAGAGGCTGTTGCTGGCAAAAGCAGCGGCTCCAAGAAAAAGAAAAAGCTCCAAAAGCTCTCCCAGAAAAATTAGAACGGACACTTCCCTACTGGGGCATAATTTGCAGAGACATTTCCCAACCCATTCCCTATAGCCCAATAAAAATAAAAACAAACAAACAAACAAAAACCCAAAGAGACCAAAAAAAGGAAAAAGAAGAAAAAAACTTTCCACATTCCTATGTATTTTGAGGCAGACAGCTATGGAATGTAGTGATTTTCATTCCTGTAACCTAAACGTGAATACACACCAAAAGGCCCCTAGTTCTTCTCCATTTACTGAAAGACCCTGACTCTTCCCATATAACTCCCACAAGAGCTTCACAGACAGCTTGGGGTGCATCCGTCATTCATCTAACATGTACTTGTTTTGTGGCCCACGTACATCAGGCACTGTTCTGGTCACTGGGTTTACAAGTAGTTACCGCTATAATTGGAAGGCAGAGCAAATGCAAAAGGAGGACAAACTAAATCAAGTCTTTTCTTTCCAACAGGGCTACCATAAAGCTTTGGTCAAACTAAAACTGAAGAAAAATACCGTGGATGACATTTCAGAGAGTCTGCGGCAAGGGGGTGGCAAGTTAAACTTTGATGAACTTCGACAAGATCTCAAAGGGTAAGAATCACACTCTCTGTGGCCCTGGGAAAGCCCTTACATAAAGATAAATCCTTGGTGATAAGTCTTTTTCTGGCCCAAGTACTCAAAAAGACACTTTTTTTTTTTTTCTGGCACTGTTGTAAGAGGAGGACTGGCCCTGACTCAGCAGTTTCTGCTTTCCTCTGCATGTGGGTGTCTCTGTGTTTGGGTTGGACCATGTACATGAATGAGCTCATCTGTAACCTCTCACTCATTTCAGGAAGGGCCATACTGATGCAGAAATTGAGGCAATATTCACAAAGTATGACCAGGATGGAGACCAAGAACTGACTGAACATGAACACCAGCAGATGAGAGATGACCTGGAAAAAGAGAGGGTGGGTCTAGTTAGGAGAATGTAATTGATTCATACCTACCATGTGTAAACACCTTACTAAGTAGGGCTTATTGAGAGCATGTGTGTGTGTTTCTTCTCTGTTTCCCTCTCTCTTTCTCTTTCTCTCCATTTATGTAGTAGTACCCTGCTTACTCCAAAAAGGATGGGAGTTTAGGGGGAGAGTGGATACGTGTATATGTATGGCTGAGCTGCTTTGCTGTGCACCTGAAACTATCACAACATTGTTAATTGACTATCCTCCAATATAAAATAAAAAGTTAAAAAAATGTATTAAAACATGATGTTAGCATAAAAATGTAAAAAAAACTGAAGCAAAACAAAACTGAGATATAAAACTGAACATTAATGAAACTAAAAAAATGTGTTGCACAAAAATACACATGCTTAATAAGATTGAATGACAAATTTAGCCCTAAACTTTCTAGTTACGCCCTTGAGGGGAAACCTCTGTAGTTACCTACTTCACAATTTCCATGAGAATGGGAAAAAAAGATTTCTCAGGAGAGAGAAAATTAATTAATTGTTCTTTAAATCATCATTTATAATAAAATAAAACTAACAGCTGCCTTCCATGTGAACACTTACTATGAAACTTAAAAATGAACTTACATGAGCTTTTATAATCAGAAAAAAATAATTGACAGCTTTAACATTAACTTTAAAAGTAAATGGTTACTTTGCTGTATAGTAGAAACTAACACAACATTGTAAAGCAAGTATACTCCAATAAAAATTTTTAAAAAAGAAAAAAATACACACACACAAAATAAAGTAAAAATAAATAAAATAAATGATTAAGCAAACCAAAAAAAAAAAAAAATCCATGGTAATTGAGGTACAGAGAATACAAATTAATATCATGCAAAAAAGTTAGTTTCCTTTGAGGAGCTAGTACAGAACAGTGGTTTCTAAATGCTGCTCCACAGAACAGTGCCAGTAGGTGAAAAGCTTCACCAGTCATAGTGAAATGCGAACAGGAAGACAAGTAAAATTCCCACATGGCTGTATTTAGTAAGACTCTTATTCTGAGATTGTATCCTTCCTCACTTTGTAACTATTACATGTGTTAACTTTTATGAAAAGATGATAATATATGTCTTCACTTACTTTTTTTCTTTGCTTTGCTGTGTTTTTACTGTTCTTTCTTGTCCAAACAAAAAGTTAGCAACTTCTTGCTGGTCATTAAAATCTGTTTTGAAAATGTGCCAATCCGTGAAGTTGAAAAGTATGAGAATCACAGTCTGGTGTTCGCCTCACAGAAATCCTAGGTAAATGGCACACACCCACTTCCCATTTGCCCATCCCCTCAGTGAAGTTTCTGTGAGCTCTCGGGGTTCCTGCTCATCACTCCATGATCCCATGTTCTTCAGGAGGACCTGGACTTGGATCACAGCTCTTTACCGCGCCCCATGAGCAGCCGAAGCTTCCCTCGAAGCCTGGATGACTCTGAGGAAGATGATGATGAAGACAGTGGGCATAGTTCCAGAAGGAGGGGAAGCATCTCCAGTGGGGTCTCTTACGAAGAGTTTCAAGTGTAAGTGTACAGGAATTGGCAGAAATTGAGTTGACAAGAGTCAAAATGACACTAAGTAGTTTCTCCCACCTCTCTCAACTTGTCATTTCCATTACTAATTATCAAGGGTTTTTTTTTATGACTTTTATTGGTGTTTTTTTCTTTTTATAAAAGTAATATGAACATTAGAAAAAAAAATTAGCAAATAAAAAACAAAAGAAAACATTAAAATCTCTCATATTCCTACCAACCAAAAATATCAGTTAACATTTTGGGGTTTGTGTTTTCATTTACATGTGTTTATTTTTTTATGTTTTTATGGCCTAGCATAGGGTATATCCTGGAGAATGTTCCATGTGCATTTGATGTGTGTTCTGTTGTTGTTGAGTGGAATGTTCTATAGATGTTTGTTAGGTCTGCCTGGTTTATAGTGTTATTCAGTTCTTTTATCTCCTTGTTGTTCTGCCTAGTTTTATCCACTTTTTGAAAATGGGGTATTAAATTCCCCAGCTGTTATTATTAAGTTGTCTACTTCATTTCTTTTTTTTTTTAATTTATTTTTTTATTGGCTGAGTTGGGTCTTCATTGCTCTGTGTGGGCTTTCTCTAGTTGAGGAGAGTGGCAGCTACTCTTCATTGTGGTGCATGGGCTCCTCATTGTGGTGGCTTCTCCTGTTGTGGAGCATGGGCTCTAGGCACATGGGCTTCAGTAGTTGCAGCATGTGGGCTCAATAGTTGTGGCTCATAGGGTCTAGAACACAAGCTCAGTAGTTATGGCACACAGGCTTAGTTGCATGTGGGATCTTCCTGGACCAGGGTGTAACCATGTCCGCTACATTGGCAGGCAGATTCTTAACCACTGCCCCACCAGGGAAGTCCTTGTCTACTTCATTTTTATGAAGTTTTACTTTATGTATTTTGGAATTCTGTTGTTAGGTGCATACATGTTTGTAATTGGTAATTATAATAGTGTAGCCCTCCACTAGGAGTTGACAGGAGAGGGGTGGGTGTTCTTTGCTGCACCCACCCCTAGTGGAGCTCTGTCACACTGAGCTAGGGAGCAGGAGAGAGAGAGCAGATTGAGGCTCAAATACCACTCATTCTCATTCTTCTTACTGAAATTTAGTGGATTTCCTTAAATACAATCTTCTTCATTTGTTGTATGCCCTTTAAAGTATTTATATAACATTTTGTTTATTCAAAATAATAGAATCATACATGAGCATACTATTTTCTTAACTGATTTATTTACATTATAAATAACATCATTCTATTTCATCATAAGAATGTGAACATCATTCTGTTGCATTAAATATTCTGTCACAATATAATTTCTGGTGTCTTCTTAGAATTCTGTTGTATAGATGAACAATAATATATTTAAGCAATCTTCTGTTAATTTTTAATATAACCATTTTTCAGTGACCCACTATTGATAAGCAGAACCCTAGGGAATATCCTTGCAGCCAACAATTACACATATACTTATGTCCTTTAAAACTTTTTGAAAAATGGAATATCTGAATGAAAGGATAGGCATACCTTTTTCTGATAAGCATATTTCTGATACAAAAAAGTTGTGCCAGTTAGCATTCCCACCAGCAGTGTATGAGAGTTTCTCTCTAAGGTTTGAGACTATTTAGAAAGTGTTTTAGATTATAATATCGTTTAAAAAAAAAAAAAAACTTAGCATTTCCATTTGACAAACCAGCTGGGCTGAAAAGCCAACAATACAAAGTGGCTTTGGCCCTCTCAACTGTGGTTTCCTGCAGCCTAGTGAGACGGGTGGACCGAATGGAGCACTCCATTGGCAGCATCGTGTCCAAGATTGATGCTGTGATAGTGAAGCTGGAGATCATGGAGCGGGCCAAACTGAAGAGGAGGGAGGTGCTGGGAAGGCTGCTGGACGGAGTGACTGAGGTCAGTGATCATCTGCAACAGAAACACCTTAATTTATAAGATATCAGGGTCGTAGTCTGCAACCCTTAATCTGAGAGGATTTTTTTTCTCCACATCTGCAGATCAGGAAAATGATAACCCCTTAATACTCCTCACACTGATGCTACTGCCTCACTGGACTATAGAGTTATGCAAAACAACTTACTCCAATGATTCTGAGAATTGCTATTAAGGCTGCTACTGCTCCAGCCTTACCTAAGTACAGATTATTGGGTCCCCAGATTTCCTAAGGCAATTTCTAAGTACAAGAGTGTGCGTCCCTCTGCCTTAACATCTTGGTTTCTTTTTCCTTTATTAGGATGCAAGGCTGGGTCGTGACAGTGAAATCCACAGGGAACAGATGGAACGACTAGTGCGGGAAGAGTTGGAACGCTGGGAATCCGATGATGCAGCTTCCCAAATAAGTCATGGTTTCGGCACACCTGTGGGACTGAATGGTCAGCCCCGCCCCAGGAGCGCCCGCCCTTCTTCCTCCCAGTCGACAGAAGGAATGGAAGGTGGAGGTGGAAATGGGAGTTCCAATATCCATGTGTAGGACATGTGCTAGTATCTGTGTTCTTAATAGGTGAGAAGGTGGCTGTCCTGAGTTGCCGTAACAAGTACACTATTTATATGCCCTGACCACCATATGATGCGGGTCTTTGTGACCAATCGTTAATTCTTCTGCACTTTAATTTATTTTAGATAAACTTTGCCCATGGATCAAAGAAGATGTTTTTTCTTTTTCTCATATAAGAAATCCAGGTGTAAATATTGAGTACAGAAAAAAAAGTCTTTGTAAAGTATATTGAGTGGTATGCCCACTTGGTACCATAACTGAGTCTCCTCAGTTGACAATGAAGTAGCCTTTTAAAGCTAGAAGAGAACTGTCAAAAGGCTTCTGAGTTTTATTTCCAATCACAAGAGATTAGTATTGTCATTTTTGCTGAGTGTGTGAAGGGAAAATAGGGGCAATCCTTTCCGCTCTGGCTTAGCTCATGGGTTTAATATGTAGCTTTCTTTTAAGAAAGGAGCCTTTTATTTCAACTACCTTCCTGGGGTACACTTTTCTAAAAGATGAGCTAGAAAAGAACCCCAAACCATAGAATGGGTATGTAGTCCTTATGCTAGAATTTGTATGAATGGTTACGATAAATGTTGAACACTATACTTTTTTGTTATTTTATCGTATCTAATGCCTGTGGGACTAACCATTTCGCTTAATTTTTACACTGTTTTCACTCTCATTTGAAATGAGCTGCATGAAACCACCAAAGATCAATTGTGGGTTGAAATGTCATCTCTGACCATAACACAGGAGAATTGGAAGAAGCCAAATCACTAAATTTGATTTTTTTTCTAATAATTAGTTTACTATAAAGATTTATCCGTATAGTCTTTTTCCCATGTGGCTCAACTTATTTGCAGCTGAATTTAATAATGTAAATAATCTAGGAAGATCAACTTACTAAATTTTTTAGGATGTACCGAATGTTTTCACTCAGCAAATATTCATTGTAAACAAAATATTAAGGAATTTTGAAATTCATACAAAATATTATAAAACTAAGGTTTGAGTTTTACGCCATTTTAAGAACACAGAACTTAAACACTCTTGATCCTGCATTTCAAAACTAGAATTTATAAACCAAGTGGAGCTCAATGTAATGAAAAGGAGTTTTGGTTATTGAAAGTTCAACCATTTTCAGAATATATCAGCCAAAGTTTGAGTTTGCAGCAGTTTTTTGTTTTTTGGTTTTGTTTTTTTTTTTTTTTCATTAGGAGAGGGGCCCACCAAATTTGTAGGGAAGAAATCTATTTCTCAACAAAAACTAAAAATCTTATTTTTCAAAACTATTGAGTAAGCTGACCTTGGAGAGCAAGAGAGAATGCAGTGCTGGTGAATAGCTCTCCCTTGGAGAATAGCAGAGAGGCTTGTTTCTAATACTATAGTTTAAATTCACATAGTTGTTTATTTAACTGGTAGAATGTGTCAGTCAAATCTTCCAAGAAAACATGAGAAAACCACCTTTCTAAGCTGGCTTCTACAGAAGGGCTACAGATTGGGTTTCTTTAACAGTTATTTTCCATGGCTCATCTCCATCTTTGCTTTCTTTTGAATATGCCACACAAAGTTCTTTATTACTAGGTACTAAAGTTTGCGTTCCGGGGATATTGAGTGTACGTATTTATGTATGTGTACCATGTTGTTACATGTAAACAAACTTCAATTTGAAGTGCAGCCATTATGTGGTATCCATGTGTACTGACCATGTGCCATATATCACTTACGGTCACTAGAAAGTCTTTTTATGATACTTATCATACTGCTTTTCATGTCACCTGTAAAATTTTGGAAAGTTCTTTTTCTTTACTCATAAGTTACATTTTTTTTTTCTTCTTTAGTCATGGAGAATTACCTCCTCATCCCTCCCCTATCATCTTCCCCTCTATATTGGTATCATTAAGAAGTTGCTACATATGCAAGTCTCTCTCAACAATCAAGAATTTCATTAATGTGTAATACTGCACTTTACTTCTTAATAAAGACAACAGCAGATGTAAGAGTTGTCTGTTTCTTAAGTAGAAGCAGTTGAGTAATTTGTCTTTTAGACTCTGAAGGCATCTTTTTACGTTCAGAAACAATGATTGACACGTTACTTCTTCTGCAGTATGTACCTCTAGTAAGTTATTCAGATGATTACTCAGTATTTCCTAGTGTACAGCCACCACACTGTACTTATGCATTCCTATAGTGAAAGGTTGGTTCCAATATTTCCACTATTTCAAAATCTTTGTACATAATTCCCTGGTTGACTTTTCATGAGTTCCTCAGTGGGTACATAACAAGAGTTGGAGTGTTGAGTCCCAGGTATATAAATATTTAATTTTACCCAGAACTGTCAGGTTGCCCTCCAGAATAACTGCAGCTGTCGACAATTTCACTACATGCATGAAAGTACCAGTCCTACCCAGATCCTCACAATCATTGGTACCATCCAGCTTCCCAATCTTTGTAATGGAATGGTTTTGAAATAAGGTCTCATTTTATTTTGCATTTCTCTGATTCCTAATAAGGTTGAACATTGCTTTATATAGTTGTTCAACATTTGGGTTTCCCTTTTTGTGAATTGCTTATTCAGCTATTTAAAGTAGTACACTTTGATCTAAGAGGAAACAGGTGTGTTTTTGTTTGCTATTTTTCCACTGGGTCATAGTCTTTTATGTTGATTTGCATAAGTTCCTTGTGTGGTTTAAGTATTAATCCCTTATCAGTTTTGGACTGTGTTAATATCTCTCATTCGACTGATAATTTTTTCAGTGTTTCCTTAGTTTTCATGTATTGATAATAACAGCCATCTTTTTTTTTTTTTTTTTTTTGCTTTATTGTTTTAGGGGTTTTAAAGAGAACTTTGTAAGGTCACAAACTTTTATCTATGAAACAGTTTTACTTTCACATTTAATACATCTTAAGAGTAACTTTGCATAAGGTCCATAGGTATTTTTCTCCATATAATTGAGCCAGTTCCGTCAACACTCCCTATTAAACAAGTCATTTTCCTTACTAGTTCATGGCATCACTGACATATTTCAGGTTCATGTATATATGCGTCTATTTTGAACCTTTTAGCCTCTTACACTGATGTATGAATGTTCCTGCACAATAATTTTTATTATTATGACTCTGTAGTAAGTCTTTCTTCATATATGCTAAGGTCTTCATATGCGTTCTCCTCTTTGGCCCTCTTTTTATCGACTAGGCTATTTTTGTGAACTTTTTTCCACATAAACATTAGAACAAGTTTGTTGGGTTCCTGGGCATGAGGGTAAGGGAGGAGGAAAAAAGGGGAGAAGTCCTATTGAAATTTAATTGGAACTGCATTGAATTTATTGATTAGTTTGGGGAGAACTGACATCTTTACAGCATCAGAAACGTAACTCATTTATTCAGAACTTCCTTAATGCCCTTTAAGTGTTCCTTTAAATTTCTTAAATATTTTATGTATTTTTTTAGTATGGTTTTATCGCTACTATGAACAGTATCTGGTCTTCCATTGTATTTTTTGGAAATACTACTTATGTATAAATTACTACTTATTTATAAATTAATCTTACCTATATCATACTTGTTGAACTCCTATACTAGGATTCTTTGGGTTTTCTATGTAGAAGACCAGCTCATTTGTAAATACAGACAATACTGTGCTAGAGACTAGCAATAACAGTAGACATGCTTGTCTTGTTTGTGTGACAGAGTGAGCCGGGAAAGGAGGAAATGCTAATATATGGGTGTGTTATTGCAGTTGCCTCTGTAGGCACAGAAGCCCAGCTCCACCTCTGAGAACACTGCAGAACGCCTCCCGTAATTCCCGTCTGAAGAACGTAAGCCTAGGGCCTTTGTCCACTGGCTCTGAGCCCTACTGGTTGAGGGGTGCCCCTGGGGTGTTAACACCCCCTACAGGATCAGGCTATGCGCGCGCGCTCAGGCTGAACAGTTTCCTTCCGCTTTGGAGGTCCTGCAGCAGAAAGGTGAAGAGACTTGCGGTGCGGGTTCAAGGAGATGGTGTCAGCGTGATCTGAGCGCGCGTGGAACTGTCCACCACAGCCACAACCAAGCAGAGGTGCTGAGGAGATCCGACGCAGCACCCACAGCATCTAGTCCACCCAGCCATTCACGCAGATTCACGCATGCGCACGTTCAGTGCACTCTGGATTTTTTGAGGGAGGTCAGGTCAGCAAGAATCTCTAGAAAACACACTACAGGAGAGGTGATGGAACGAGCTCGTCCCCATTGCTGCCGCCGGTCACAAGCCCATAACTACGTCTCACCTCTCCTTTCCCATCCTGTTCAGAGTTCCCTTGTTCTTGGCCAGAATTTCAGCTGTACTAGGCGGCTTGCCTGTTGCAATGATTCACGCCTTCATCAGTAAGGGCACGAAGCCCTCCGTTCCCTAGTCCTTTATCAGACTGCCTGTTTACTGTGACCACCTAGCATGGAAACACCAAGTTCCCTCTGTCAACTCCCTGCCCCGTGATGTAGCTTTTAGGTCTAGGCCCTCCTGACAGAGATGACAATGCAATAACTGCTTCCTTTGCCTGATGTTCCACCAGTCTGGGGCTCTCAAAGTGACTGACAGACATATTCATAGTTTCAGGTTTAGTGGACCCCTTGCTATATTCCCAGGTGAAAATGTACCCCCGCTCCTGAGGAATCCGGAACTCCAGTACAGCAGTGCCTAAACCTGCAGAGACAGGAAGCGTAAATTCTGCAAATATGTTCATGAGAATGATATTGAGAAAGGCCACTATCACTTGGCACATGGACCTGTGCATTCTAACTGTTGGGAACAGGCACTCTTGGTTTAATGCAGGGGTCTGCAAACTCTCCATAAAAGGCCAGGTAGTGAATATTTTAGGCTTTATAGGCCATAATGGTCTCTGTTGCAACTACTTTGCCATCACGGTGCAAAAGCAGCCACAGACAATACAAATATGAACGAGTGTAGCTATGTTCCAATAAAGTTTTATTTACAAAAAGTAGGCAGTGGGCTGGATTTGGTCTGCAGGCCATAGTTTACCAAGCCCTGGTTTGATGCACAGAATACATCCTGGAGGATGGCACTACTCCAGTCCCTGCCAAGAGGGTCATTGTGAACTGGCATAGCATGATGCCAAAAACCACTGTCATGTCCTGTGGGATGCAACAGTAATCACTAAGATATCTTGAGTGCATCTTATGAACCAGGTACTTCTAGCCACTTTACGTGCATTACCTTACTTAATTGTCACACCACTATGGAGGCAGACTCTATGAGGATTCCCTACTCTGTGGATAAGAAAGATACCGACTAGGCTAAGTTAATCAAGTCCACAGACTTGGTAAATGGAGAATGACAAAGGGGGAGGTGGGGCAAATTTTGCGTGAGAAACTGTAGAGATAAACAGGCTCTATATTCTCCTCAGAGTTCCGGAACACTTCTTTTGGGTACAACTTTCTAGCTTATATTGAAGCCGCTGTCCCCATCCTGGCTTCTGCACGTTTGCAACAGTGACCCCCCCACAGATTGGGTACTGGTACTACTGTAGTATGTTCCAAATCTCAGCAAGGATATACAATCTGTCACAGATTATTTGGCTAGTCATGGTCTCTGAAACTCATTTCCTCATCTGCAAAATGACGATGCAACAGCTTGCGATTTTCCTAACAGTGTAAGGCCAAGCCCTTTTATCATTGAGACGATGCCTAGGCTTTACGGCTCAGCAAAGAAAGGCGGCCAGATTGAGAGGCCACATCCTCACTTGGATCAGAGCAGCACCGCTTTCAACTGTCATGATCAGAGACCCATACCTGCTGTTCTGTGGGGTTGCCAGGTAAAAGAATGATACTGCAGGTTAAAAAAGGTTTGAAGATCCAGTGACGGTAATGAGCTCACTTAGTTCTAAATGTGATTCTGATATCTGGGTGGATACTAAATAGATGGCTTTGAACACAACTGTTGCACAGTGACTGGATCAAGATCAAATTATAATAAAGGTAGGTTAAATTGTCTTAACTCATTACAACCCTCAGTATTTCCCAAAGAATCTCCTGGATTTCCAGGTCCACTCCTCAGAGATTCTACATCAACGGGGGAAAAAAAAAATAGTCTTTCCTTCCTTTCTTCCTTCCTTACATAAGCATCCCAGATGACCTTGATTCTTAACAGGCAAGCTTAGGAAACCCCACCCTAGGTAACAGCAAAAAAAATGTGGAAGTGCACAGTCTAGAAAATGAGTTACTTTGACTTAGAATATAGGTATTTCATGTTCATATTGCTCAGTGGGGACAAAAAGGTTACAATCAATGTGACGCAACCACTTTTTTAAAAATGTGTATTAGAGACAGAAGGCCACGATGGTAGCAATGTTTGGTGGGGCTCCAGGTTTTCCTTCTTTGGGATCTTTATTCCATTGAGGATAAACACATACCTTCGAGAGTGAGGTGGGGATACTGATTGTCTCCTGCACTGTCTTGGTGAAAATGAGCTGTGGCAACTATTCAGGTTAGCTTGACAAATTCCAGTGGATGGAGCAGACATCGTTTGAATGCATCTTACGTCCTCAGGAATAAGTGAATGCTACCTACTATTTATACTTCTTCAGTTGCTCTGTGGGACTTTCAAAGAAGAGGGCAAGACTGTTGCTCTTGAAGGCTGTGTGGCATCTTGGATGAGGCGGGAGGAAGGGAGGAAGGGAGAAAGGGAGGGAGGGAGGGAGGGAGGGAGGGGCTATGCATGGCTCCCACAGCCTGGGGGCTTTTATTTTAAACCAATTTATTTATCCTCTCCATTAGCAACTAGTTCTTCTGACATCCAAGAAAATAAAATCAAAATTCAAAAGAATACAGACATATTCTGAAGTAAATTTCTACAAACCAAAATTCTGTTTTCTACTTTACAGGACTTACACTTTCACTTACACTGTTTCAAATGTTCCTAAACTTAAAAGTGGTTAAGATGGTAAATTTTATGTGTATCTTACCACAATAATTTTTTTTTTTTTTTTTTGGCACACGGGCTTAGTTGCTCCGCGGCATGTGGGATCTTCCTAGAGCAGGGATCGAACCCGTGACCTCTGCATTGGAAGGCGGATTCTTAACCACTGCGCCACCTAGGAAGCCCTTACCACAATAATTTAAAAAAGAATTATGTAAAAAGATAATTATAATACAAGTAGGATAGGATGTGTTTAAATTCTTATTAATTTTAGAAGTAGGTATTAATATTTTTGACTTTATTGTCTCTTTTGTTAAGTATATTTTGTGTATAGAGTATAAATATGTATTTCTGTCTGTACACAGAGAACTGTATAACATATTTCCTGTGTAAGGAAGAAAACTGTGAGTGAGCCATGGTTACGTAAAAAGAAGGAACTGCACCAAGAAGAGGAGAAACTCATTAACCCCGATGGTCACATAATAGGTATGATGATGTGTTACATTACAGGTAAAATAGGGGGTGTGATGATGTGTTACAAGATGATGCATTAACCCAATATCATAAAACAAGAAAAAAAGTTCCTTAAAGTCCAAAGATGAAGATATAATGCTATGTTCCTGGATTGAAGGTGCAACAACACAGCAGGGCACCCACTGACACTAAATGATATTCCAAGATGACCCGTCACAGCGGGCCTACACTCTGGTTCCTCAGCTCACTTAATTCCTATAATACTGAAAAATATTTACTTTTAAAAAGGGAATAAATTAAATGGGATCTCCTGAACTGCATCCTAGAACAATAAAAGAATATTGGTGGAAAAGTTGTAAAATCTGAATAAAGTGTACAGTTTAACAGTAATGTACCAATGTTAATTTCTTAGTTTTGACATGCATCATGGTACAGGAAATGTTAACATTAAAGGAAGCTGGGCAAAGGCTATACAGGAACTTTCTGCATGATTTTTGCAACTTTAATAAATCTAAAATTACTCCAAAATGGATAATTTATTAAAAGGGGTGGGGGGCTTAATTAAGGATGTATCTATACGTAGAGGAACACAAAACTGAGCTGCAGTGATGTTCTCATAGTAGCAACAGAGGGGATTATACAAGTGTCATTTCAAAAATAACCCAGAGACAGGACTTCCCTGGTGGTGCAATGGTTAAGAATCCACCTGTCAATGCAGGGGACATGGCTTCGAGCCCTGGTCTGGGGAGATTCCACATGCCGCAGAGCAACTAAGCCCATAAGCCACAACTTCTGAGCCCATGTGCTGCAACTAAGCCCATAAGCCACAACTTCTGGGCCCGTGTGCTGCAACTACTGAAGCCTGTGTGCCTAGAGCCCGTGCCCTTCAACAGGAAAAGCCACTGCAACGAAGAGTCGCCTTCACTCACTACAACTAGAGAAAGCTCATGCGCAGCAACAAAGACCCAACCAGCCAATAAAATAAATAATTAATTTTTAAAAAATAACCCAGAGAGAAGGAAGCAGTAGTGAGAGAGGAGCCCAAGGGGGAAATGTCCTATTGCTTAACATTGGTGGTTGCATAGATGTGTTCCTTTGCACTGGACTGTATTTTTCCCTATGTTACCCTTCAGTAAAAAAGAAGTTTAAGAACACTTCCCTATTACTGGTAACGGTGAGAACGAAGAGAAGATGTGTAAATAAATGAGGCGTATACATAAGGAAGAAAAAACCTGTATAAGGCCAGTTATAACAGTTCTTCTATTCTAAGTCTAAAATTTTCAGGGCTGGGAAGGATTGTGGAAACTACCAGATCCTGCTGTGGACAGTTCTTTATGCAGGCAGCCCTGGAGATGACAATGCGGTGGGGCTTGTGGGGCCCAGACATATATATTGGAGCAAAATTCCTTAAGAGATTATGATGCATACCAAGATCACAAACCACTGAACTACCCCAGAAGGGTAAGTCACCAGACTCCTGGCCCTCTACACCTGTAGTCCAAAACCCAGTGGAGACCCCTGAGAGTCTAATTCCACTAGTGGGAAACTTCCGTAAGTTTTAATAACTTTAGAAGGCTTATCAAAGCTTTTTCTATCGTAATAGCTTTTTTGGGTTTTGCCAACATGGTTTGGATTTCAAACTTCTACTACAGCATCTGTATATTTGTTATTTATTATTTATTAAATAATGGAAGATGACAGATTCATATAATATTGAAGCTGGAGGGCAACTAACCCACCTATTCATTTTACGGGAGAGGAAACCAGCACCAGAAACACCAGTAACTTGCCACAAATTTCCAGAACTCGATTCTTTTTCAGGTCAATAAATTAAACTAGATTTCTTCCCCGTGGTTACTGCCTGACTAGGTGAACTCATACGTAGTACGCAATATCACTAGTTTATGACATGGGTTCTTTCAAGTATGATTCAGTTCACTGTGATTTCCAAAATATTTCTGTTGAAAATAATTCTTGTTGGACAACAGTATGATGGCAAGTGAAAAGAAGACAACCAAAAAGACTTCACTGAATACTGAAATCAAGAGAGCAAGATGTTCCCTTTTCAATGTGGGCTAAATCATGTAAATTAAAGAGGAATTTAAGAAAACTTTTTCAGGAATAACAGTTTCAGGTAGGCGATGGTAAGGAAGATGACTATCATGCATGCCAGGGCCACGTGATTCTTCCACAGGCCCCAGGCCGAGATGTCGATGCCCTGGTTCACCAGAAATTCTTCGCCAGTACATCTGAAATTCAACAGAAAAAGAATGTGACTTCATTCTTAGCACCTGTCAAATGTTACTCAACATATTCGCTGTTCCTTAAAGAAGCTTACAGGTTACCAAGTTTTAAATAACCATCCCTTCATTTATAATAGGAAACAGTTTTGGAGGGTTTTTTTGGTGGGGTTGTGTGTGTGTGTGTGTGTGTGTGTGTGTGTTAGCTTTCTAATTCTATTTTATTGGGATATGACAGGGGCTCACAGGTCAGCCGTATGATCATAAAAATATACAGAAAATAGTCATTGAGTGCTTACAATTCTGCTAGATACTATGAAGTAGCCTGCATATAATAGTTTAGTTAATCCCTAAAACAACCCAAATGTAAAAGATGAGGAGGGACTTCCCTGGTGGCGCAGTGGTTAAGAATCTGCCTGCCAATGCAGGCAACACGGGTTCAATCCCTGGTCCGGGAAGATTCCACATGCCGAGGAGCAACTAAGCCCGTGTGCCACAACTACTAAGCCTGCGCTCTAGAGCCCATGAGCCACAACTACTGAGCCCACATGCCACAACTACTGAAGCCCACATGCCTAGAGCCCGTGCTCCACAACAAGAGAAGCCACCGCAATGAGAAGCCCGTGCACCTCAACAAAGAGTAGCCCCCGCTCACTGCAACTAGAGAAAGCCTGCGAGCAGCAACAGAGACCCAACACAACCAATAAATAAACTAAATTAAAAAAAAAAGTTGAAGGACCTTGGCCAAATTCACAGACTCACACCTTGAACCAAGTTGCTAGCCTCCCTAAATTCATTTGTTTCCAAGTCTATGGTGCTTCTTTCCTCAAAGGGCAGAAACATTTATCAAGTAAATTTTCACTTATTCCTGAGGGGGAAAGTCTTGGCTTTAGCAGATGATATCTAAGGCCCTTACAAAGATGACCAAAACTCTTTATGAGGCTCATTATCCACAAATCAGCCAAAGAAAAAAACACAGGCTGAGAATTCTAAAACTAGGGGAAAGGGTGAGTAGGGGTTTCCTGCCAGAGTTGCACTGCATCAGCTCTTGCACCAAGACCAGAATGAGCATCACAGGCAGGCCCACTTATCAGGTAAGCCTTCATGGGGCTGGAGCAGAGCAGGATGGAGTAGCCCTGCCACAGATTAGAAAAGCACCTGGTACTGAAAATACCTGGAACAACCATAATCCTTGCCTGGTACCATTTTTGTGCAACTCTTGGAATTTAGCAGTTCCAAAAAAAAAAAAAAGTTATACTCAGATCAAAAGAAAGGGAGGGAGTGGACAGGATAAAGAAAGCGTCTCTTCATAGAGGTTTTCTGGCAATACTTTTTTTTAAATTAATTAATTAATTAATTAATTTTATTGGCTGTGTTGGGTCTTCGTTGCTGCACACGGGCTTTCTCTAGTTGCAGCGAGTGGGGGCTACTCTTCCTTGTGGCGCGCGAGCTTCTCATTGCGGTGGCCTCTCTTGTTGCAGAGTATGGGTTCTAGGTGCGAGGGCTTCAGTAGTTGCAGCTCACAGGCTCTAGAGCACAGGCTCAATAGTTGTGGCGCATGGGCTTAGTTGCTCTGCGGCATGTGGTATCTTCCTGGGGCAGGGATCAAACCCGTGTCCCCTGCATTGGCAGGCGAATTCTTAACCACTACGCCACCTAGGAAGTCCCTGGCAATACTTCTAAAGAGCAATCTGTCCTATTATTAAGAATTACTTCTATTGTACTAGAGTATTCATGAGGTTTAGGATACCTGCATTCTCTTTTCTCTCGTTAATTAATATATCAAAATCACACCATTATCAACAATCATTGAAAAGGAAAGTGTTACTCAATTTTAAAACAACACCTCTAATTTTATTAAAATCTGCATTTTTGTTTATGATACAAAAGGTGGGATTTCCTTCTCAGCTTCCTGAAATATGTGTTTCTTTCTTTACAGGAAACATCCTTCAGTAGGGAGTATTCCAAGTCAGTTAAAAACAAAACAAAACAAACACTGCGCAGACTTTGATTTCATGTTGTCTCCTAAATGCCGGAGGAAGAGGCAAGAGCCAGGACTGTGGCAGGAAAATGTTCATTCCCACTCCCGCTGCCCTTTCAGCTCTTGCTACTGGCCATGAGTGGAACTCACAGGAATTGTAAGTTCATGGGTCCATACACTTCATATAATCCTTACACTTCTGACACTATTAAGGCCTTGCTAAAGATATCAAAGCAGCTCATTTCAACCTTAAATGTTCTGAAAAATAAAAAACTCAAACCCAAAATCCAAACTGCAAAGGGGTCTTTTAAAAGGCCCCAAACAAACAAGTAACTCATACGAAACATTTCTCCAACAGAAATACGATTTTGACCATAATGGAGTACCTTGGAGTCGTAGAGCACTTTCACATGCATTAGTGTACAACTCACTTCACAGATGAGAACCTTTAGGCTCAGAGAAGTCAGTGTCCCTGAAGGGACTTCCCAACTCTAAGCCCGGTGGTATTTCTGCACAACAGTAAGCAAGCCCATCACAACATTGAATGCAAACTTACGTTGCATAGTTACAGGTACTGTTTATTGTTACATTGAGTCCCGGGCAGAAGTTTAGTCCCAAAAATTCATTATGCTGCAAAGCCTGTAACACAAATGGGAGCAGGGCAAGGAAAATAGTTTTATTTATTTACTTATTTATTTTATACATCTTTATTGGAGTATAATGCTTTACAATGTTGTGTAAAGTTTCTGCTTTACAACAAAGTGAATCGGCTACACGTATACATACATTCCCATATCCCTTCCCTCATGAGCCTCCCTATCCCACCCCTCTAGGTCATCACAGGAAAATAGTTTTAAATTTCAGAAAGTTTCCAAAGAATTATCACAATTACGTCCTTTGGGTTTAATCTCTTTTGTTAATTCTGAAAACAAACTAAGCTTCACATTCACAGTCTTTGTCACACCAAAGCAACTAAAATTATTTTTCCTGGCAATCAAGAGGCCTCAGGTTAGGATTTTGGCTCTAATACAAAAGCCAAGAGGAGAGATCTCTGGCTATGTTATCCCATAGCTCTTTCCTTCTTCTCTCCTCAATTTAATAACCCCATAAACACAATAATTAAGATGATACAGTGGTATTCAATGCCTACTGTTCATTTATAGTAACAATCTTTTGTATTCTTCCTGTTTGTTCTCATCAAAACCAGCTATAATTCTTGGGAGTTAGAAACTTAATTATACTATATTAAGGCACAGTTTTCTCTGGAGCTGATTAGCTTTCTAAAGCCAGTAGTGGCTGTGGATATTATATGGTCTTTGTCTTTCTTCTAATTTCCCTTTCAATTTAAAATATATAGTCTATGCTCCCATTCTCTCATTAATTTCTTTACTGAGCTGAAACACTTTATTTTTTTACATCAATTAGTCAATCTTTGCCCTTTACTATGAGTTCTCTCCCGATTCTTCACCTCTCTCAAACAACAGGGTGACTGGAGAAACCCCAGGTGATTATCAAGGTGACCCAAGGCTTAACAGGAAGCTCTCCTTCACTGTCCTAAAACTTGCACATCTCATGGCTGGAGCCACGAGATGGTTAGGCTTTATTCTGATTTCTCCCAGCACAGGAACAATGAACCAGTCACAGTGACAGACAAGGAGAACATACCGTAAAGCCGTATCGAGGGATGCTGAAGTACTGAAGCCATGAGAGCCAAGGCACAATGGTTTTGAGATTGACCAACAGCCCTGAAAATATCTACAAAAAACAAATACCAAGAATCAGAACTGGTGGAGTGAACACTTCAGCTAAGGCCAACTCTTCCTTGAAATTCCTTCCACTACTCTGAAGATTTACCCTGTCTTCTTTGTATGTGTACCTCTCTCTAGAGCTGAGGCTATTAGGGTTCTAAAGGAAGGACAATATACCTATTTTATTTAACTGGAAGGTTTTTAATTGTTGAGGCTTTTATTGATACTTTCTCTGTAACTGCACACAATGGAAGGTCAGTAAGTACTGACTGTTCTAATGATACAACCAACTATATGTTCCCAACAATAAAAACACCCAAACATATCCTGAGCACCTCATGCCCCTATTTCCATAACACAGTAACATTTGTTATTTACAAGGGCTTGCAATCTATCTTTGTGTGACTTTAGGAATAATCTGGGGTTCAGAATGAATGCTTAAAATAACCCCAAAACTGGAACTGGTACACACAGCATAATGTGATAAAGCACAGCATAAAATATAGTCAATACCTTCTTTTAAGCTACCAAAAAGCAGTAATACAATGGCGATTCCAGGAAGGACCATACAAGCAAGAGATGGCTACACGAGAAGAGGTTCCTGTAAAACATCTCCTAACTGGCACAAGGCATGCTGGGATAGGCACAACAATGACAGTGTTCCTGGTGTGACTACACAGTTTTACACTTGACCTAAACTTGACCTAACCAAGTGCTTAATACATAAGACACAGCATCTCTGAGTAAAATACAGTCTTATGACTGGTTTTTAAAGTTCTATATACAAACCCTTAAATAGTAACAAATCAAAGCATCTAATATATCAAATAAAACATTTTTATATTTGAAGAACATCTTATTTATTAGATGACATTATAGAAAATATACATAAAGTTGATCACTTTCTCAATAATGTTTATACTGGTAGTTTTCAAACTCAGAAATGGAAGAATTAAACTTGGACAAGAGTTTGTGCTAATAACTCACCTTTTAAAGACATGTACTGCTACTCTAGCAGAAAGGGCATGTGGATTAAGTAAACAGGCTACACATTCCTGTTTACCTGATGTTAGTGGGGAAATGCAGTAACTGATTCCCTCTGTGCGTGCAAAATGTAGGGCCATGTAAGGTTAGGATTAAAGTAACTGTTTTAAAAAGGTAAACAAATATATTGATATAAAGGAATGTCAGGAATTCAGAAATGAGGATACCTAGCACTGGAATTTTTCAGTATTTTTAAAACACTCCTTTGCAAAATACAGGAGGGACCCAAGATAGATCCATGACACATGCTGCTTTGTTTTCATGGAACTTAGCTTTTCCCCTGGAGAGCAGAAGATCCAATGAAACCATCTCAGCTGCTGGTTAAACAAGCCAGCAGTTCTCTCACACCAGCATCAAAATCAATGAACCTATCATTTTTACAATCTTTTTAAATTTGAAAAAAAGTTTTCTGGTTTTTAAAGTTCCAATCTACCAAGCTTTCATGATATGTCACCAAGAGGCATCTTTTTAAAGCTCATTGGTAACAACATATTAACTAAGGTTATAATAACTATATTAGAACAGTAGCAAAAAAGACTGGGTGAGATCAAGAAAAAGCTGGTACATTCTCTAATAACATAAGCTATACTTCAACATATAGCCTCCTTAAAACAAAAAGCCCGATTTACAGAACCCTCAAGCAGATTTTACAGGACAGGTGAATTTAGCGGGAGGAACCAGGGGAAATAATTATGTCTCAGGGAAGCACAATGCACACTCACCATCATAAACACAAAAGAGATGGTCATGAGGAGTGTTGCTATGGATACCACGCTCTGACCTGCTGCTATGGCCAGTGCCATTGAACTGGCAGAATAAGCCACCATCATCAGCGTAAACATCATGATGAAGAAGGCCTCCACCTGCGGCTTCAATCCTTAGGGAGCAAAGAGGGGGTCAGAACCAACTGTGCACGTCACTGTGTACCGGGGATTGTTATTATGCAAATAACAGTATAGTGTTTCGAGAAACTAGTATCAGATGGAAAAAATTCTTCCTCTATCCAACCACCCCGGGTCACCACGTTCATTGTTCCCCCCAAGGTAAGTGTACAAAGCTATACGCAATTTTCTCTTACATGCTCACTGCATAAACACTTTTCCATGTAACGCTCGTGCTTCTTTATTTGTAATTAGTAACAATTTCTGAGTGCCTGAGATGGAGAGCTGCAGGCAACACAACCGGCCAGAATTCTACTGCCGTCCGTTCTGAGATGAAAACTTGCCAAGACCACATTCATTTTACCTGGACACCACCACATGACTCACTGTTTGTTGTAAATGTGTTAGTGAAGATACTGGGAAGGTCAGGATTACATGACCTCCCGGTGGTTTTAAAATCTGGGGGAGTGTGTCCATAATCCAAGTCTTCCAAGACAAATCACCCTGTAGCTCTGGGATTGAGGGTGGGGGTAAATTAAGTTTCATCAAACTCCTTTATAAACTAAAATGGGCTAATACTATGGGTCAAACATAAATCTGAAGATTTTGGAACAGCCATAAGAACACTAGTTAGGAGTTTGAGGATCTAGGTTCTATGTCTAATTCTTTATGACACACCTCTTATTTGTCAAATGTAAGTTTAAACTCAATCAATAGTGCTTTGTCAAAAAAGAAATATTTCCAGTGTGTGTGTATGTGCGTGTGTGTGTGTGAGAAATATATGGAAATGCTGATACAACACACCTGAGGTGTAATCTAAAAACAATGCAAAAATCAATCTGTCTGTATCTATCAAATATTTTTATTACCAGTAAGCCCTGTAAATCACTATCTCTCATTATCTTTATATATACACACATATATAAAAATATAAATAGATAAGTAATAAAGATCCCAGCTCCAGCTCCTCCAATATAGTGTCAAATAGTTTAAGGAATTATTTCCATGTTTGTATATGACACAGCATCTCTATAAAATATAGTTTTATAAATAGTTTTAAAAGTTACTTTGGAAAAAGTCTTGACAAAATCTCCCCAGAGAACAGTTATTTCAGAGCATGCGTAATGAATAGATGCTTCCTTATCTCAGGACTTGATTTACAGTTTTGGGAACCAAAGCACGCTTGCAAAAAGTCCCCTCATATCCAAGACTAAAGACACATACCTTTCATCTTACTGCTTACCTAATAGGAAGTACGTTATAGTAGTAAATATAATACTTGGCAACATTCTCATGGGGAGTAAATCAGATAACAGTTTTCCAAAGAAGTAAGATGACACTCTGTAGTATCCACTGATATATTCATGTCTAAAAACAAAAATTCACGACATACATCCTACATTCGTTTAAGAAGGCACAGACCATAAGATTAAACCACTTGCTACACAGATCTCCATGACCAGCAGGGGTCTAATGAATGCAGCTGCCTTGTCCTCGAGGCTAACCCACCACCCCTCATCCCTGTCAGCATGGTCACGCCTCCCATGGGCACCTCCCCTGGGACAGCACCCCCCAAGGCTCTGTGCGGTGACCCCTCTTCTCATTGCTGAACTGCCTCCGCGTGCTGGCCAGCTTGCCCTCCAAACACCCACTCCAGGGGGACAGGTCCTGCACTGCCTCCCTCTTCCGACACTGGCTCTCCTTGACGGCCAGCATGTCAGCAGCTGATCTCACTGGTCACAGAAGCCTTCCTTTCTGTCTACTTCTAATGATGAAGAAGGTGGTGTTGCTATTCTCCAAGCCTCAAATGCAGCTTTGGGTCACTAATCTCTTTTTACTTCTTCCACTCTCACGATAAAAAAAAATGGCACTTCTTTCCACGATGTGCCTGCCAACCACACACCCCGGTCAGCTATCAAATCCTCTTTTCTCCCCTCTGAAGTTCTAGATCCCTCCTCTTCCTGAGAGCTTCCTCCTGTAATCCCAAACTATTCCACCAAGATCTTCATTCTTTCCCTCTCCAATGATTCCTTTCTTCAACATGTAAATATGTAAATCTCTTCCAACTTTGACAAACACAAGAACCAAAACAGCCCATCTTATTTTAAGGCTGCCCTCTGGCTCCTCCCATTTCCCCCTTCCACTGAGGGCTTGGTCTTTATTCTTGGTCAACTTTACCCCCTCACCTTGAATTTATTGTTCAACTCACTACCTTCTCTCCACCAAGCCCCTCAAACTTTTCTTGTGATGGTCACCATGACTTCTTATTTGCTAAAAACAAAAGATCCTTTTCAGCCCCTTTATTGCTTGCTTTCTCTGCAGCATTTGGATTTGCGGGCTATGCCCTAATATATATATATTTTTTAATTAATTTATTTTGGCTGCACTGGGTCTTAGCTGAGGCATGCCTGATCTTTTTAGTTGTGCCATGCAGACTTCTTAGTTGCAGCACGTGGCATCTTGTTCAAACCCAGGCCCCTGCATCGGGAGTGTAAAGTGTCACCCACTGGACCACCAGAGAAGTCCTCTATGCCCTAATCTTGAAACTCCTTTTTCCCATGGTATCAGGCCCCACACGCTCATGGTTTCCCTCCCAGCCTCTGACTGCTCTTTCTCAATCAATAGTGGTAATCCCCGGGAACCAAGCCCTGGCCTGATTCTGGATGTGACCCATCTGACCAGCAGCCTCCTTCCTGAAACAGAGACCTACTCACATAAAGAGCTTCTTCTCAACCACCAGGAGCTCCACGGCCGACACACTGGTGAAACACTGGTTGGTCGTCAGGAAGAAGAGCACCCCGGCTCTGCGATGAGAGAAAGGGAACAAAAGCACTGCCGTCAATTAAACATTCTTGGGTCATTTTTTCGACCTGCAAAACTCTTCCCTCACGTGATATCTTAACACATTAAACAAACACCTGTTCTGGTTGAAACAGAGAGGGCAGTGAGCCCCATCAGGTCACTCCCCCACCCCCGTGTCTCCACAGCGGTGACCCTGGCACTCTGTACAGCGCAGTTTGAAATTCACGACCTAGCCTGCTACGGATTGAAGTGCATCCTCCCAAAATTCCTGTGTTGAAGCCCTAACCCTCAATGTGACGGCATTTCGAGATGGTGACTTTGGGAGGTTGTCCGGTTCAGACGAGGTCATGAGGGTAGGGCCCTCACAATGGATTAGTGCCCTTAGAAGAAAAGGGAGACACCTCAGAGCTCTCTCTCTGCCAGGCAAGGACACAGCAAGAAGGCAGCAAGTTAGAAGAGGACCCTCTTCAGAACCCGACCCTGCTGGCAACCTGACCTCCAGAACTGCGAGAAATGAATTTCTGTGGTTTAAGCCACCCAAGGCTGTGGGTCTCCAGCACAGTCTATGGCAGCCAAGCTGACCATTACATAGATCATAAAAATACTATCATCTTGGATTTTAACTAACAAAATACCAAGTACAGTTCCTAATGTATAAACAGAGAAACAGTGAGCCAAATAAAGCTTGCGAAGGTTAAAAACCTCTATTAGCCACTTTTTAAAAAGTTGAGTAAAGAAGAAACTAAGATAAGGCAAAATGAAAGACAGTGGAGGGAAATGTCACCTTATTGTATACATCCTCCTCACAACCACCAGCACGGCCTTGATATTCTCCTTGACCCAATGGGGTTTCTTTCCAATGGGCTCAAAACAAAACAAAACAAAATAATGCTCATAAAGGAAAAACTAACTTGTGCACTTGTGAGAAAAAGACTATTAATGCTTCTCAGTAAAATAACTGAAGTTTGAAAAGGAAAGTATGCGGTTAATCTATACTTCGACAGAAATATTAATTTTATGAAAGCATAATAACAGTCCTTAAACACTGTTGGGCTTTCCTTCTTAACCAAATGGTTTCACTGACATCAAGGATGTGAGTTGAAACTAAAAGAGAAGAGGTGGCACATCATTTGAATGACACACAAATAAGAGAATTTCTAAAAAACTAAACCCAGTGTGTAACCCTCCAAAAAACAGAGTCCATAGACAGTAATTATTTTTAACACTCCCTCCTTCCAAAATAAAGAACTTAAGGAACAGGCTATTTTAAAAGTAAATGTTTATACAATAAATAAATGGAAAATAGCCAGGCCTACAACACAAGCAACTATGCTACTTTCTGCACAAAAATAAGCCTAATATCAACATAAAAGCTAATTTCAGAAACACGGGACATGGCAATAATTCAGCTCAATTGTTGTTACATCGAACAGTGCGATAATGTTCATAATGATTTTGAACTAGTACATAGTGGAATTCCTTCTAAATCATAAGAGAATTTATTTTATCCTAAACTGACTTTACTATTAAAGAATTTAATGTATTCTAGTTCTTTCCAGGGTGGTAAGTCAAGTCTGCAATGTCTGCTTATTGATCCAAATATTCTTAAATTATCTTTTCCCTTAGTACACATTTATTTGTTTAGCTATCTCCACAACTCTGTAAGGTAGTTGTTGAGTCAGAGAAGCTCATATTCCATACATCATCATACAGGCTAGAGAAAGAACAAAGAGAGCATCTCCCTGGAATAATTCATTCCCCAAAAAGAGAACCAAACCACACTGGCCTCCAGGGCGATTTCAAAGGGTTAAAAAGTGGAAGTAAGCTTAAGTCAAAAATACAAATTAAAATAGCTCTAATGTTCTATTTTTCCAGAAAACATTTGAAGAAACAGTTAAGGCTGTTCTATATTTCTCTGGATTCTTCTACCAAGAGCTCTAATAACTAGATTTCCAGTTCCTCTCTTAAATTCCAGTTATGGACAGGTTTCCCAATATCTTTTCCCAAATGCTTCCTGCTGCATAACACAAAAGACCCACAGGCTCTAGACTCCTGTGATATATATTCTGTGCTTCATGAAAATATGGCAGCTACAAAGGGTATAAACCATCAACTACTAGCAAGTTTCAACAGAATCCAGAGGAGAACACAGCCTTCAGGGAAGACAAAAAGAAAAACAATGACATGACTCTAGAAAAAAGCTCCAACAATTATCCACTATCTGTTGCCTCATAGGAGATATCTTACCTTTACCCGAGTGAGGAATTGAGTTTTATGCTTGCTCTTTCTTTCAGAAACAATCACCCTTCTCCAGATATCAAAATAGATGCAACTTAAGCTACTGCAACTTTGCTCAACAGTGAAATGGGGATAATACCATCCACTTCTCTGGCTGGGAGGGTAACCTGAGACCCTGGGTGTAAAGCCCGGAGGACAGTGCATAGTCCAGAGCGGCTCTCGAAACACAAAGCCAAGGAGACATCTGCAGTCTTCCACTATGCTCAGCACCTCTATTCAGAGCTTGCTGCAGTCCATTACAAAGTCTCATCAGGAAACACAGCTTTAAGGGGCACATTATGACCAAAACCAGGTAAATTAGCATAAATACTAACCCTATAACAGAAAAAACTGAGCCCCAACCACTGCCCCATGTCAAACAAATCAAAAATTAAAAAGGAAATTAACTCACAGGCAACAACAAAAAAAACAGATAAACTAGACTATTTAAAATTTTAAATTTTTGTGCATCAAAGGACACACCAACAGAATGAAAAAACCCACAGAATGGCAGAAAATATTTGCAAGTTTATATCTGATAAGGGGTTCATATCCAGAATATGACTCTTACAGCTCAACTATCTTTAAAAAATTCAATTAAAAGATGGTTAAAGAACTTCAATAGACATTCTTCCAAAGAAGATACACAAATGGCCAAAGTGCACATGCAAAGATGCTCAATACAATACTCATTAGGGAAATGCAAATCAGAACCACAATGAGATACCACTTCCCACAAATGAGGACAGCTATTTAAAAAACAAACTAAACAACAACAACAACAAAAACAACATAGCCAGGACGTGGAAGCAACCTAAATGTCCATCGACAGATGAATGGATAAAGAAGATGTGGCACATATATACGATGGAATATGAGCCATAAAATGAAATGAAACTGAGTTATCTGCAGTGAGGTAGATGGACCTAGAGTCTGTCATAGAGTGAAGTAAGCCAGAAAGAGAAAAACAAATACCATATGCTAACGCATATATATGGAATCTAGACAAATGGTAGTGATGAACCTAGTGGCAGGACAGGAATAGAGATGCAGACACAGAGAACGGACTTGAGGACATGGGGGGGGGGGTGGGGGGAGGAGCTGGGACGAGGTGAGAGAGTAGCACTGGCATATACACACTACCAAATTAAAATAGACAGCTAGTGGGAAGCTGCTGCAGAGCACAGCGAGCCCAGCTCGATGCTTTGTGAAGACCTAGAGAGGTGGGATGGGGAGGGTAGGAGGGAGGCTAAAGAGGGAGGGGATGTGGGGGTATACATATACATAGAGCTGATTCACTCTGTTGTACAGCAGAAACTAACACAATATTGTAAAGCAATTATACTCCAATAAAGATGAAAAAAATAACGACTTGGCCAAAAAAAAAACTAAGTGTTGGTAAGGTTGGGGAGAAAGTGAAACCTGTGCACTACCGCTAGAAATGCAAAATGGCGCAGCTGCTGTAGAAGACAGGATGGCAGGTCCTCAAAAACATTAATGGAATTACCAAATGATCCAGTAATTCCATTTCCGGGTATACCCAAAAGAATTTAGAGTAGAGAATCAAACAGACATTTATTTGTGCACCCATGTTCATAGCAGCATTATTCACAACAGCCAAAAGGTGGAAACAGCCCAGTGCCCACGGGCAGATAAATCGATACACAAAATGTGGTATACCCATACGATGGAGTATTATTCAGTCTTTAAAAAGAAAGAAATTCTGGGATGCCACATGCCACACAGCGCAGCCAGAAAGTAAAAACAAACAAACAAATGGGAAGGGGATGGGAGGGGAGGGGAGGGGAGGGGAGGGAAGGGAAGAAAAGAAAAAAGAAAAGAAAAAAAGAAAAATTCTGACACATGCTACAACATGAATTAACCTTGAAGATATTATGTCTTGTTGCTCTCTAAGGGCAACAAGCCTGTCACCAAGGACAAATACGTTATGATTCCACTTATACGAGGTACTTAGAATAGTTGAAATCAGAGACAGAAAGTATAATGGTGATTCCCAGGGGCTGGGGAAAGGAGGAGCGGGAACCTGGTGCTCCGTGGGCACAGAGATGCAGTTTGGGAGGATGAAAAAATTGTGGAGCTGGACGGTGGGGATGGCTGCACAATCGTGTGGATGTAAGTAAGGCCACTGCACTGTACACTTCAAACTGCGTACGAGGGTAAATCTTATGTTCTGTATCTTTTAGCACTCACATATGAATATGAAAATTAACTCTTCCATTTAGCTTTCAATTCACTGACTTATCCTACGCCTCCGTGTACCCCGTGCTTGTCTCAAATTCAAGTTCTTAATGGATTTTCATAAGCTTGAAAGAAGGGTAACAGCACCATCGCAAAATCAAGATCTAAATTTACTCACCTGTTCTGGATTCCGGTAGGATCATGTTTTAGATCATAGAAAATGGCACCTATCACCAGTCCCAGGATGATTGTTACAATTATCTTTTCAAAAAGAAAAAAGAATTTTGATTAAAGGTAAAAACTTAACACACCATTTATTATTAAAATCTACTTGGCTACATAATCAAATCTCTCAAAATTGATATAAATATTTTAAATGGTTCGGCCATAGTCCCTGGGAAAATATAAAACAGTGAATGTTATCAGACTGCTTTTTTAATTGTAATACAATTAATTTATCTGTGTGCTGAGGTGACTGACAGGAGGACAAAGTATTGGATTGGCCAAAAAGCTTGTCTGGGTTTTTCCACAAGATGCTACAACACTAGAAAAGCTAGGATTCTTCCCATACACTGGGCCTGGGCAATGCCGTGGAGTGTAGCAGAACGAGGCAAGCACCTGGCAAAGTCGTCTGGGGGGTAAAATAAAGCCCAAGTGGCTCAGAGTTCTGGCCTGAACTCCACCTTTGTGCTGGTGAACATGCATAGTGTGATATTTCAAGAGGCTCCAGTAAAAACAGGATATCTTTACTCTTAACATGAAAAATAAATAAAAATGAATAAAAAATTTTAAAGTACACATAAAAAGAATTCTAACAATAGAATTTTGCACAATAAGGAAGTAGGGGTAAGCTGGGTCCGCCTATCCGACCTTGGGAGAGTCCACGCCTGCGCCGGAAAAGGGCACTATCACTGTCACCAAAGCGTCCAGCCAGCTTTTTCTCAGGGCCCCCTCCAAGCGCATCCATTACCCACCTTCCTGTCACTGCTTCTCCAGCAACCTCAGCCCGGAGACCCGACACCCAATAGCAGAACTGAGCTGCTAATCTTCTGCCACCCTTACTTCCCTTCATTCACTCCTAAGAGTGTCTGATGACTCCTAAGAAGACTGGATAAACAGCACTTTCATTTTTAAGATTTTTAAGATTGATAAAATGTCTCTTAAGGATACTTCTATAAGCGAAGGTTTAGGGTTATATGGTAATTTATTTAAGGAAATTCTCCTTGTACGTTTTAATTAAATTTTATTAAATGTATTAAATATAAAAATACGAGAAATGATAATCTAAAGAAAACAAAATATGCCACCATGTACCTTGGAAACTTCAAAGTTTAAAACAAAAACAAAAACAAAAAAACCTCAGTACTACAACAGTGCAATGGTGTCAAGACTTGAAGTAACTTGTCAAGATACTTCAGGATACAAGTCTATACTTTCACACTGTATAACCATAAGAATAGTCAGACTTCTAAAATTGGACACTCCACACGCTTTGTTTATTCTGCATTCAATTAATAACATATTAATAGACTGTTGGTTTTATCATTTAGATGTTTTCTAAAGGTTTCAAAATTTTAAAAGTATTTTCAAGGTAATTTTTCAAACTCATTTTTCAAAATCATTTTGTCAAAAGTATTGACAAAATGATTAATCTCATAATTTTGTCATGGTTTTACAAGGTGTGTCTATGTTTTTCCTTCTTACATTAAGGAAAAGAAAATAAGCTGGGAAACTAAAGGTTGCTTAATGGAGCAAAGAGACTATCCTATCAGTTCCATGCAGCTGGCTTCTTTTGAAAAGAAATTTCCTGTATATGTTTATTCTACCTTTGTTCAAATGTGTTTGCCAACATTTCGCAAGGTGGATTCTAAAGGATGTTTATGGCTGCCACTGAACCATTAATCCATAGTCAAATGCGCTAATAGAAACAATGACTCTCCAAGAGATACGATAGTATTCTCCAAACAGATTTGATCAGGAAACCTTTGGCACATTAAATGAACATTAAACCTTCTCATACGGATATAATCCATTCATTCCAAGATCTTCCAAAGATGGCCTCTGATTAAACGCATCGACAGAAGCAAAGTCTAACTCATGTAAATGACAAGTTCAAACCTAAGTATGGCTGTAAGACTACCCATACCAGAAGCCACAAAACATTGTAACAGCTCCACATTCAAACACAGAGAAATAAAAGACACAAGATTAAAAACACCTTATGCTGGAAGTCAGCAAGCTATGGCCCCAGGCCGATTTCTTTTCAGTCCACAAGTTAAAAACTGTTTTTACCATTTTTTTTTTAACAGTTGGAAAAAAAAGAATATTTCTTGCCACATGAAATTTATATACAATTCATATTTCAGTGTCCAGGAATAAAGCGTTATTGGAACACAGCCATGTTCATTTTTTTAATGTATTTATGGCTACTTTCTTGCTAAAATGGCAGAGTTGCCTACTTAAGACAAAGACCTTATGACCTGCAGAGCCTAAAGTATTTGCTCTCTGACCCTTTACAAAAAAGGCTTGCCTACTCCTGTCTTAAGCTAACATTCCAGTACTGACACATCTGAA
Organism: Hippopotamus amphibius kiboko; assembly: GCF_030028045.1. Taxonomy (NCBI): domain Eukaryota; kingdom Metazoa; phylum Chordata; class Mammalia; order Artiodactyla; family Hippopotamidae; genus Hippopotamus; species Hippopotamus amphibius. The sequence goes on from NC_080188.1 coordinate 57,933,127, forward strand.
GAAGAGTTCCCCCCACAGGTAGATGGTCAGGGAGACATGAGGTTCTATTCTTGTTCTGCAAGACTGCCACTGCTCTGAACATGCTGGGATTCCTTTTGTGGAACTGAGTTCACTGAAGAGGCAAGTAGGCTGCACATGCAACCTGGAGGCACCAGGCCTGGGGTCTGCATCGAAAGAAAGCCTAGCATCAAAAGATGCAGAAACCTGGTGTACTATTAGAAACACATTCTAATCACCTCTGCCCAGAACTACTATACAGAGTCACCTCTTGGTATTAGCAGGTGACTGGCTCCAGGATCCCCACAGATATCAAAACCCACAGATGCTCAAACCCCTTATATAAATGGAGTCATAGAGTCAGCCCTCCGCATCCATGGGTTCCTCCAGCTTCAGCGTGTGGAGAACCTGTGGATACTGATGGTTTACTATATGTGACTTGGACAAGACATTTAGAAACCACTTTTAGAGGCAAGAGAAAAAATATCAAATGGTATGCTTTAAATATATGCAGTTTATTGTAAAAAAAAATAGAGGCAAGAGAAATTTATTTTCCAAATAAAAAATCTAATGCATAAATCGTACTAAGAATCAATTGTCCATCATCTCACTGTTGAACAACGGATAACCAGGTTGACCTTGTTTACAGAACTTGTTCCCAAATGACATCAAATCTCCTCTAAAAGAATAAAAACGTATCCTTGATTGAAAGTACACAAAAGTGCCCATGTTCTGACAGAAATGCCAAATAACAAGAATAAAACTGTTTGGAGCAATTAGCAGTACAGTACATCTCAAAGAGGGATACAGGCTCTAGGCATTCATACTTAGAAGGTGACAATACTGCAATATAAAGATGATGGTGCACGTGGTAAGAAGTCAGTGATATTTCATTAGCGCCAACAACATGCCATCTTTTAGTACTCAGCAGAAATTCAATGATGATAAAATCAGCCACCCCCAAAATACCTGGCTAAACTGACTTCCTTAGAAAGGATGGACCAGGACTTCCCTGGTGGCGCAGTGGTTAAGAATCTGTCCGCCAATGCAGGGGACATGGGCTCGAGCACTGATCTGGGAAGATTCCACATGCTGCGGAGCAACTAAGCCCCTGTGCCACAACTACTGAGCCTGCACTCTAGAGCCCATGAGCCACAACTATAGAGCCTGCATGCCACAACTACTGAAGCCCACACATCTACAGCCTATGCTCCACAACAAGAGAAGCCACCGCAATGAGGAGCCCGTGCACCACAATGAAGAGTAGCCCCGACTCGTGCAACTAGAGAAAGCCCATGAGCAGCAACAAAGACTCAACGCAGCCATAAACAAATAAATAAATAAATTTATAAAAAAACAACAACAACTTACACAATGTTATATGTCAGTTATAAAAAAAAAAGAGAGAGAAAGAAAGAAAGGATGTACCAGTGAACTGGGAATACAAGGGTTCTGGATGGCAGAGGGCTAAAAATAACAGAAAAAGCATAAAGGAGAAATCATCAACAACTATCAATGGAGTCGGCCAAAAGAGAAAAAGAACATTATTGCATCTTAATTAAGAGAAAGTCAGTCTGACCGTGAAGAGCCTTACTGAACAGAATTCAAGTCTGCCTACCACCTTTGTGTTAACCGCACACTGTTTTAGGAATCCAGTGCTCTCCTAAGATCAAAACCCCTCAATGAGGAAGGTTGATTATAAGGAACAGCATCTGAACACAGGCTCTTTGTGCAGACAGTGGCCAGCCCTACAGCCCTCAGGGACATTCAATGACAATGAGCTAAAGGCTTCCCTAGCTACCTTCCACCTGACATGAGATGCAAACCGACCCCTCCCCTTTCTCTCCCTCTCCCTCCCTTCCTTTCCTTCTCTCTTTCTTCCTTTCTACACGTCTCTGCTTAAACTCTCTTCTTAGCCCCCTTTACCATCTGACATGCTATATATTTTATTTCTATATGAATGTATCATCTGTTTCTCTGCGTAAGAAAATAAGCTCCATGAAAGCAGGATTTTATTTTTGCCCACTTTGTTCACTGCTGTATACAAGCTCCGAAACGTAGCACATGATCAATAAGAACTTGTTGAATGCATCAGGAAATGAATGTGTGAAGCCACCAGAAAACCCCAAATGTGGTCAAACACTTCCTTTGGTTCACAGTTTTTGAAAAAAAATTTTTTTCTACAAAGATTATCCATTACAGCTTATCTAAATTAACAAAAATTCTGAATTAGGTAGTCCAAAAAAAAAAAAAACCCACTAAAAAAGAAATCTTCCAAAAATAAAAACTTAATTGGGTTTTACTTGTTTCTATACCCCAAATGGAATGGGGATAAAAAAATAAATGAAAGGGTGGGTAGAAGATAAGCATAATCCTAAAATAGCTTATATCAGAACCTAATGTCCCCAAATGAGTATTTTATATCTTAACCTGACTCTGCCAGGTTACCTGGGCTATAGAAGCCTGGGGGTTACCCAGCAAGTTTTTGAATGAACGCCTGGAAATCCATCTGAGTTGATGACAGAAGGAGGTGGCATAGGTGATCTCCTTGTAGACTGAAATCTTCCTCTTCTTATGATCCCTTGAGAGTTGATCTAACTTAACTTTCACTTCCTTGAAGAAGGAGGAGTTGGCATAAAACTCAGCTAATTTTCCTATGAGTGGAGAATCTTTCTTGGAAGGCTCTTCAGTCTCCTTGGCTTTGGAATAAAAATGGATAAAAAAGGGAAACATTAACAAAATAACAACTGATTTAATCTATTTTTCTGTAATCCCTTTCTTAGATTCTTCCCTAGCACCCTAATTCTAAAGCTTAAGTATAAAAAATTATGAGATCTGTCATAATTCCTTCTACTTTACAAAGTAGAAAAATAGAGTAAATTGGCCTACTTCCATAAATTTATGGATACAGCAAACTCACTAACTTTTTCCTAACTATAATATTTGGACCCTAAATCTTTTAAAATAGACTTCTCACCATATGGAGTTATAATTCCTAATAAAAAACCTGATCCTTGCTTTTTACAATGTGCAAATGCATCAATTGCCAAGTTTCTTATTGCAAAACACTATACAGTTGGCCCTCTATATCCACAGACATCAAACCCAGGGATAGGGAGGGCCTGCTATAAGGGCCCTGAGTACTCTAAGATTCTGTTATCTGCTGGGGGAGGGAGGGTTCTGAAACCAATCCCCCATGGATACCAAGGGACCACTGTGTAAACAATGGGCTCTTTTGTAAAAACGGGAACTCCCCTTAGAACTGACACTATCCTATAAATGCTCATTTACAGATTACATCAAAAACAGCACTCTCATGGACAACAAAATCTATGTTGACTGCTGCTATTAGACTGAATGTTTGTGTGCCCCCAAAATTCATTTGCTGAAACCCAATCCCCAAAATGTGATGGTATCTGAAGGGAAGGCCTTTGACAGATGATGAAGTCATGAGGGTGGAGCCCTCATGAGTGGGATTAGTGCCCTTATGAAAGAGGCCCCAGAGGGCTCCCTCCCCACTCCCACCACATGAGATGGCAATAATATGGTCGCTCATCTATGAACCAGGAAACAGGTCCTCAACAGACAACTAATCTGCTGGCACCTTGACCTTGGACTTCCAGCCTCCGAAACTGTGAGAAATAAATACGTCCATTGTTTAAACCACCAGGCTATGGTATTTTTGTTACAGCAGCCAAACAAACTAGGACAACCAGTATCAGAGAACAGCATGGATATAAACTCACACAGCCACGTTTTCATGAGCTACCACATTGCTAAGCTTCAGCCAACTCAATCAGGCAATAATCTGTGACTCTCAACAGATCTGCTTACCTTCACCATCTGTGTCTTCTCTGTTTAACACCACAGCAGAGGAGTCTCCGTTAATGACATCCAGGAAGAAGTCTGCAGGGTTATTATAGGACTCACAGTGGTAACCTGCAAAAGAAGGTAACTCAGGTACACAAACTTGATAGTCTTGGTAAATAAAGACTTCTTCAGGGAGTAAGGGAGGTGTTGCTGGGGGAGACAGAATCTAACAACTTCTCCCTCACTTTTTTGGTCTCTTCTCCCCTCACTAATTTACTCTTTCCTTTTAATCACACAGTATTTCAACAGTTTTCTGACTCTTCACAAAACAACATACTCCAAACCAACCCTGGACTCTTAGAAAGTCTTCTGTTAGTGCTTGGTCCTACCCATCACAATCCATGAAACCTGAAACAGCTATCAATATGCTTTGGTGCTTATCAGAACTTCTTCAAAAATCTAGATGTAAGTCCAAAAAATAATAATAAGTTGAAAAAAAAAAAAGTTATAGAAAGACTAATGCTCCTTAAAGCAAGGCACCAAGCAAAGCCAGCTAAGGCAGAGCAGGACTGTGTTTGGGAGAGGCATGGGGTATGTTCTGCTCTCCAACTTTACCTGGGGACTGCTAGAATGCCAGTACCCACTTTAGCAATGATTGCTTTTGCCCCTACTAAATTCAGGTCCAAATGGTCCTCTGTTATGCTCCTGTAATTCCAACATAGAGAAATCACCAGCACAGCATTCTCAAGAGAATGTGATTGGCACACCACAGCTGAATGCTTACCTTGACTTCCTGTGGCATTGTAACAGGGAAGAACAAATCTGACTCCATATTGGATCTGTTTTTTTTAACTTTAACCTTTGTATTCTATTGCTTTTCCTGCAAGTTAAGAATGTTGCCTAGAGCCTGAAATACACAGGAGAGCACAATCTCAAGGGTCTGATCCTTGAAGGTGTAACACTTTTCCGTTCATATAGATAAAAACTCGCAGAACAGAGAATGACATTTGTCTGGTTGGCATTTACAGGAACATCATGACCAGATCTACATGGAGAGCTGCAAGAATAAAGGATTCCGACACCAAGAAGTTTGCAACAACCAACCACACATCCTTCCCTTTTAGTGTAAAAGAAGCCTGAATTCTAACACAAGTAAGATGGTTCTTTGGGATACTAGCCCACCATCTTCTCAGTCTGCTGGCTTTCTGAATAAAGCAGTGACTTTATTTCTTGCCCCAACAACTCATCTCTTGATTTACTGGCCTACTGTGCAGCAAGCAGCATGAGCTTAGACTCAGTAACAACATGATTATCTGACCTCAGCCTGGCATATAGTCTGACCCTTAGGTTCATCTCCCTTAAACTCCCCAGACCCATGCATACTTCTTAATTTTAAATGATAGACATTAAACAAAAACACAGAGTTTTAAATATTTGCTAACCATATTTTAAAATGTTTTTGTTCATCTATAATCATATCCAAGTATCTCTAAAACGAAGCAGATTGCATGAGTCATAAAAAAATTACATATTTTCATTTTAAATTGAACCAGGCAGTCCCAAACTATCAGAAATGTTGGCCTATTGAAGTTAGACTTAACAACTAGCCATTATATTGACAGGTAATTCACATACATGCTAAATACGCAATCTAATGTTACTAGAAAATTAAATAGCATCTCCATGAACCACCACCAAGGTACATCAATATCCCATGTAAGGGGAAAACGTGATAAAGGCTGAGCTATGTGATGGTCAAGAAGACAAATAATTTAGGGACATCAGGCCTTTCCAAAAATACGCAACTGATGGATAACTGGCTATGAGGCCAATACATTTATTGAACTGTTAGGGAAACATCACCAGATGTTTGTTGTCATGCATGTTGTCAACAAAATTAGAAATGAGGTTTTTTTCCTCTCCTGTTAACCAGGAAAAACAAGGAAACAATGAACAGGCTGGGGAAACAACATAAACAGGCCTGAAAGAGTTAAACAATCTTGGTTATTATTTAGCTGTTACTTTAACAAACACTTGTAGCTAGACTTGTCCTTCACAAAGCTGACTAGTCTCTGACCCCATACAAATTACCCTTCGCACCTGGCATTTCTTCTCCCCCTACACTCCCTTGTAGCACTCTTCATTTCAGAAAGAAGGTCACGGGTTGATAACTTCAGGGACACCAGACCCGGTTGCTGAGCTGCCTGATGCCAGCTTTGGTCATGAATTTGCAGAAGAAAAGAAATGCAAGACCTTCACTACTTTTGATACTTATCCTATACCCCAGACTGTGAGCCCCACCTATAAAACCTTCTCTGATTCCCCAAGGAGGGGGGCACAGTTCTTGAGGTGCCTCCTTACTGTGTCTTTCCTTTGCCTGGTAAAGAAAATAAAAAGCCTCTCTATTTCTTATCTTCCAGTTCTCTGTGTCTCTATTTTTATTCAGCATCAGTGCACAGGGAGCCAGATTTGGCAACATACAGACCCAGTAGAAACATACACACACACACACACACACACACACACACACACACACACATATTCAAATAGGACAGAAAAAGAAACCTAAATAACAAGCTGGCACTGCAAAGTGAAGAAAAATTCTAGACTAAACCAACCAAAGATGTTTCGGGGTAATGGAAACCATGGTGTATCTACTCAAAGATCAAACAGCACTCCAGGTGACCCCTTTGTTCTCTTTTAGGATACTATTAATGATCTTACTGCATGAAAAAGTCCACCATACCCATGGATTCAAAGTAACCCAAGGCCTCCTGAGCAGGCCCGTGGAACATTAGTCTTCCTGAGGCCAACAAGGTAAGGCTATCAAACAACTTGAAGATGGAATAACGAGGCTGATGAATGGAGAAGATGATTGTCCGTCCTTGTTTAGACATTCTAAATTAAAAGTGAGAAGATAAGTCATTAAATATCTGAAACTTGCATTTCTTGGCGACATACTTTATTATTTCTGCCTTAGATCATTTGTTCCTCATTCAACTTGATTTTCTCTTACTAACTTCTCATCTCATATTATCTATTTGATAGTTAGAGAACATAAATTCAATGCTTTCATGAAACACTACAGTTTCCAAAGTGTGTTCCATGGTAGTGTAGAATCAATCAGAATAGTAATTAAAAATACAGATCCCTGGGCAGTCTACTCAGACCTATTGGGTCTAGGGAACCATATTTTTAACTAGCACCCAGGTAATCTGTAAGTACACTCAAGTTTGAAAACTTATTATGAACTAAATATTAAAACAATGGTCATATGCCCTATCCTCATTGATCATTTAAGTCTTATGGCTCTTTAGGAACTGGTTTTCATCCTTCTGCCCTAATAATACAATTAACATTACTCAGTACTGACTAGATCTTTGCTAAATACTTTATAGATGACCTCATCTAAATTTACACAATACTGTTATGAGGCAGTACCAATAATTATTATTATATAACAGATAAAGCTTAGAGAGTTAAGCAATGGCCCAAAGTGCCACAGTTAGAAGGGGCAAGGCTGAGATTTGACCCCTGGTCTAATACCACGGCCAAAAGACAGTAACTCCTATATTTATACAGAAGTTACTATTTATGGGTAGAAGAAACAAAGGCCAAAATCACTGTCCAAAAACTGTTATTAATGAAAACATTTTATGAGAAGAATCATTGCCTCAATTTAAGCATTTTCTAAGCACTTACTATATGCTAGCTGTGGGTATGAGTTTGTTCTGCCTCAAAGAGGATAGGCCAATACACCAGTCATTTCAATACAAGGTGGAATCGAAGTAGCGGAGGGTGGCTTGTAAGCCAAATGGGAGACTATAACCCAGTCTGAAGATGATGTAAGTGGTGTATATCAAAGGGGCCGACGAGAAGAGAGAAAGGGCAGTCAAGGTAGAGGAAGATGGCGAACAAAGAGTGCGATAACAAGGTCTGCTCCAGAAACTACGAGCAGTTCAGTGTCATACAGCTCAGGTCCCAGGTGTATGTGTGGAGGCAGGGACTGGGGGGTGCGAAAAAGACTTCATCCAAAAGCAGGCCCATAATGAATCCCGCCACTCAGAGCTGGAACATTAGTCAGTAGACAGTAAGGAACCAGTAAAGGACTGGCAGCAGGGAGATGGACTGGTATGAGAACTTTGTGCTCCAAGTGTGGTCTGAGGACCACTGAAGCATCAATATCAGTGTCTCCTGTTAGAAATGGAGACTCTTGGCCTCCACCTTAGAGCTCTAGAATCAGAATCTGCATTTTAAAAAGACCCCAAGTGATTAGTGTACACAGTGGAGCTTGAAACAAACTAGTTTAGAGCTCTCCAGTGTGAGGAAAGATGCTTATGGGCTACTTACTCCAAAACATAATGAAACATAACATAGTAGAGTATTCTATATCAAGTCAAAATTCTCTAATGAACACCGTTAACATGGTTACAGATAATAATATCATGGATCTGTGCTCTAACTGAGCCTGAATCCCAGACCTATTACTTGCCATTTTCACTTATATGTGCAATTGACACGTCAAAGTAAAGATATCTAAGATCTCAGACATTTTCCCAACTTCCCATTTCTTCTTATTCTAGCATAGAGACTAGCTTATGAGGGCGTGGGCTGAGCATCAGAGGAAGCACGGCAATGATAAGGGGGGGATGCTTCATGAAGGTGATGTGTCTGACAGCTTTTAAAAAAGGGGGTGGGGGGGAACAGGTATTGTCCCAGAGGTGGTGAGCAGAGGAAATGGCCAGAGTGATTGGGAGACTGATTAAATTGAACAATTAAATTAGTTCACTGAGCAAGAAAGTAAACATATTGACATAATGGAAGCCAAGTTTCTCATTGCCTGAATGAGTTACTTAAAAACATGGAAAGAGGGACTTCCTAGGTGCTCCCCTTCCAATGCAGGGGACACAGGTTCAATCCCTGCTCCGGGAAGATCCCACATGCCACGGAGCAACTAAGCCCATGTGCCACAACTACTGAGCCTATGCTCTAGAGCCCTTGAGCCACAACTATTGAGCCCATGTGCCACAACTACTGAAGCCCACACACCTACAGCCTGTGCTCCACAACAAGAGAAGCCACTGAAATGAGGAGCCTGCACACCACAATGAAGAGTAGCCCCCGCTCACCGCAGCTAGAGAAAGCCCGTGTGCAGCAACGAAGACCCAACACAGCCAATAAGTAAATAAAACAAATTTAAAGATAAAATAAAATAAAAAAATAACATGGAAAGAGTGAAGACTAAAAAAGAACACTCAAGTGTTAGATCAGAATTGGAAATATTATAAACTCACGGGTTTTTTAAATATGTACATACTAATAGAGCAACAGTTACAAATATGTTTACATGTATCATTTCTACTCAGACTATATATATATGTATACACACATATTTACAGTAAATATATATTTCCAAATAAAATATAGATATGTATTTCTATGTTTTATATGCATGTGTGTGTATATATATATACACACACACATACACATACATGTGTATTTCCTAGGTCTGACTGCTAAGTGGGTCTAGACGCATTAACACTCCCGCAGCAGTGAGCACACTAAGTAATCAGATCTTGGTTTCTGAATCGTAACTATACCAGAAGGAACCAGGGCTCCTTGGAGAAATCATCTGACACAGGAAGAGTACAAGATGAACCTAGAACATCTTGCTGACCATAAAGTAAAGAAATGCTTGAAGAATGATAGAGACATGTCAAAAGGACACAAAAGCCAGACTGTAGATGCTTGCACTGGCCAAATCAGGGTGAAATTGGTTATAAAAATAAATAAGAACAACAGATTATAACCCACTGAATAAAAGAAGAAAATGAGTAAGCATAAATGAACAGAGAAGGAGGAAAACTTCTTTACAGTAGAAGGCCAATAATATATATATAACAAATGATGGAAAAAGAAAATCAACACTTGGCAACCCTTACACTAGTAGCTGATATGGGGAGGAGTTGTGAATATAGGCTAAAACTGGTGGGTGGAGATTTGATGAGGAACAGCATATTGGCTTAATATCTGATTAACTCCCCATCCACACACCCCCCAACAAAATACTAACCAATTACAAAGGGAAAAATAGTTATTTCACAGCAGATAAATCCAGCAGATACCAACATGACCAGCTGATGAAGGTTAACATCACCCGTGATGGGAGAAGTCAAAATCATGCAGCCCTGATGTGATGCACTGAGAACACAGCATCATTTCTGTAGTATCTCCACCAAGAATTCATGGCCTGAGTCTGCTCATGAGGAGACACTGGATGGATCCAAGTTGAGGGCCACCCTATGAAATGTACTCTTCAATATGCGTGAGGACGTGAGAGGCAGGGAAAGAGTAAAGAACTGCTCAGGATTAGAAAAGATAAAAAAGAGGGTTTGTGGAGGGGATCCTAAGCCAGAAAGGAAAAAGAGACACGTCTGGGGCAGCTGCTGAAGTCTGACTGGAGTCCATGGATTGGATGGTGTCTATGGCATCAGTGCAGACTCCACAGCTAGGAGGCGTGCAAGGTGGTAATGTAGGAGCCGTGTCCTTGTTTTTTGGAGCTGCAGGCCAGAGTGTCTAGGGGTGATGGTACATGATGTGAGAAAAAGCCTATGGTGAGGGCAAGGGGTGGGGGAGGGAGGAAGAGCAAACGCAGTTAAAAGGTGACAACAGTTGAGGAATCCAGGCAAGGGGACGTGGGATTTCTCTGTACTACTCTTGTAAGTGTTTTGTAATGTTGAAACTTTTTAAAAATTGATTTTAAAGAAGATGTCCAAAACTTTTGAAATTTCTCCTCTAACCATGATTCTCCTACTGTCTTTTTCTTCATAAAAGTAAATGACATTCTTTCCTCCATTCTTCTGTCTTTCAGGCACCAAAACTTAGAAGCCATTCTCTCAGTAACCAAATCCTACATCCAATTCTAAGCTAATCCTGTTGATTCTATTTTCAAAACAGATAGAACTCAATGTGGATATCTCAGACATACAGAAACATTTAATGGATAAGGCTAGATTATATAAAAATATTATATTTATTAATGCTATAAAGTCCACATCGTTCTCACTCTGTGGTTGAATATGCTGTATTATTTTTCATACTTTATTAAAATTTTGATATAACAAGTTTGTGATATTACATTTAAAGTTCTAATATCCAAATGTTATTTATGTCCATAGCTGGTTTTACTGATGATCATAAATGAAAAAGATACATAACAAGTTACATATACCCAAATGGAAGAACGATATCATTTGCTGTGTTCTCTACATCATGGGTCTTCTTAATAAAAAACAAAACCAAACAAAAAAACAGATACAACTCACCCACTTCTCCCCACCTTACCAGAACAGCCTCCTGACCAGAATCCTGCCACTCACCCTTGCCCAATGATACAGTCCTTTCTCTAGACAGCTGCCAGTCCTCTGTTCTAAAACTCTCTGAAAGTTTCCCATGTCACCTAGAGACATTAAAAGCCATAGTTCTTTTTTTTAATTAATTAATTAATTTATTTATTTATTTATTTTATTGGCTGTGTTGGGTCTTTTTTGCTGTGAGAGGGCTTTCTTTAGTTGCAGTGAGTGGGGGCTACTCTTCGTTGTGGTGCGTGGGCTCCTCATTGCCGCGGCTTCTCTTGTTGCAGAGCTCGGGCTCTAGGCGCGTGGGCTTCAGTAGTTGCAGCACATGGGATCAACAGTTGTGGCTCACGGGCTGTACTCTAAAGCACGGGCTCAATAGTTGTGGCACATGGGCTTAGCTGCTCCTCAGCATGTGGGATCTTCCTGGAGCAGGGCTCGAACCCGTGTCCCCTGCATTGGCAGGTGGATTCTTAACCACTGCACCACCTAGGAAGCCCCTAAAAGCCACAGTTCTTACAGTGGCCTACAGTTTATATAATCTGCCACCCACTCAATTCCATCTCATGTGCCATTCTAACTATTAGGGACTGAACTGTGTGCCCCAAAATTTATGCTAAAGTCCTAACCCCTAGCACCTCAGAAAACAACTGTATTTGGACATAGGGTCTTTAAAGAGGCAATTTTGGTTAAATAAGATCATGTGGGTGCCACAATCCAATAAGGACCAGTGTCCTTATAAGAAGAAGAGATTGGGACACAGACACACCACAGGAAGATGAGGTAAGGACACAGAGAGAAGACAGCTACCTACAAGCCAAGGAGAGAGGCCCCAGAAGAAACAATCCTGCTGACTCCCTTATCTTGGACATCTAGCCTCCAAAAATGTGAAAAACTAAATTTATTTTAAGCCAGCCACCCAGTCTGTGGTACTACGTTATGGCAGCCTGAGCAAAGTAATCAATAAGAACCCGCACGCCTCCGAGGTCACCGGGCTGCAGACACATCAGGCACGCTCTGCCTCAGGGCCATGGCTGTCCCCTTCCACTAGAACTCTCCTCTCCCCCATATCCAGGTCTGGCACACTTGCTCCCAACTCAAATGTCACCTCATTGAGGTCTTCCCTGACCACCCTGTATGTACTAGTGCACCTCTATCCCACCACAGCCATCTTCTGCAACTCTCTTAGCCTGCTTCATTTTTCATAAAACACTTGTATTTGTTAACTGACTGTTTCGTCTGTAGAATGAAGAAATTTTTGTCTGTAGTGCCTACTGCTGAGTCCCTTGCACCAAGAGTAATATACCTGGTACGCAGCAGGTGACCATACATTGGATGAATGAAAGGATAATGTTCCCATAGCGTTTACCTCTTCAGGAGCAAAAGGACAGCATTTGCTGTGCTTGAATCTAAGCCAGTTGTGGGCTCATCCAGGAAAAGGACAGATGGATCAGTAATAAGCTCCATTGCAATACTAGTCCTTTTTCTTTCTCCTCCAGACACACCACGGATAAACTGAGTTCCAACCTAAAACACAAATATTCCCGTTATTAACAATAGAAACCCCAGCCACCATCGTTTGTTGAACTCCCAACATGTATCAACCCTATAAGAGGCACTTTATCTCATTATCCTCATTTATTCTGAACAGCCAATAAATAACTATGTGGGAGAAGAGGGAGGTTTCTCTTTAATTTGAAGAGTAAACTGAGGCTCAGGTCAGAGCTGGTAAGTGTCTAAGCCTGATATGAAACCCATGTTTTTAACAGTTCTGTGTGTTTCTTATCAAGCCAAATATTTTACTTTAAGCAGTTACGCTAGACTAAAAGATATGGCCCTGACATAGTGAAATCACAGACCAAAAAGGGAGATGAAGATCGGACAGAAAAAGTGAAAACGTCTATAATTTGTTAGTCTTCTTAGACCCTCCTGACCCACCCCCCCCAAAGTCCTCAGTGTGGCTTGGCAGCTAGGAAAGTTCACTTTCTACCACATCACATCAGCACCTCTTTTGTTCTTTTTTTTTTTCTTTTTTTTTTTAAGCTCTTTATTGGAATATAATTGCTTTACATTGTTGTGCCAGTTTTTGCTGTACCCCAAAGTGAATCAGCTGTATTTATAGATATATCCCCATATTCCCTCCCTCCCGCAACTCCTTCCCACCCTCCCTATCCCAGCCCTCTAATTCATCACCCATCATTGAGTATATCTCCCTGTGTTATGCAGCAGCTTCCCACGAGCTATCTATTTTACATTTGGTAGTGTATATATGTCAATGCTAACACCAGCACCTCTTAAATCACCATAAGGCTTCCCAAAGTGAGCCCTCCAGTACCCTAACTCATCCCAGAACTCCTGACTCATTCTTGCAGACAGATTCAGAAGGTAAACTATTCTACCCGGCAACTGGCTGCGTCTTTTCAACTAGTCAGTGTCACCGTGCGGTGGAAGAACAGGAAGGTCCGCAGGAAGGCAGGAGGTAGGAAACAATTCTTATATTAACAGTCTTCAAAGAGATAATAAACAAGTGCCACTCATGCCCTCGATTGGATCATATAACAAATGAGCTATAACAGACATTTTGGAGACAACATGGGGAAATGTGAATGCATATGGCTTCCCACAGCTGATATGAAGACACTGTTAATTTTACTAGTTGATAATGGTATTGTGGTAATGTAGATAAATGTCTTTTTTTTTTTAGATGCATAATCAGTATTCAGGAGTGAAATGTCATGATATTCATAACTTTCTTTAAAATACTTCAGGAAAAAAAAAGCTGAAGTAATTATGGAAAAAGATTAACAACTGGGAAATCTAGGTAAATGCTATTAGTAATCCTGCCATTAGATTCACTATACTACAATCATATCATCACTGTGTAACAAAGAAGAAACCTGACTCCATATTGAATCTATTCCTTTAGCTCTAACCTCTGCTCTATTGCCTGTGCTTAGTCATGCTGGCTCTGCACCTTCTATGAAAGAATGTTGCCTAAAGCCTGATATATAGAGGATAGCCCATTCTCAACTCTCTGACTTTTAAGGTATAAAACTTTTCCATTTATATAGAGATAAAAAGTTGCAGAACAGAAAATAACATTGGTCTTGTTGGAGGTTTATAGAAACATTGTGACCACATCCATGTGGACAGCTGCAAGAACAAAGGATTACAACACCAAGAAGTTTGCAACAACCAACCAACCAACTCCCTCCCCTTTTAGTATAAAAGAAGCCTGAATTCTAACTTGGGTAAGATGGTTTTTTGGAACACTAGTCCACCATCTTCTTAGTCTGCTGGCTTTCTAAATAAAGTCACTATTTCTTGCCCTAACAACTCATCTCTCAATTTATTAACCTGTCATGCAGCAAGCTGTACAAGCCTGGACTCCATAACAACTAAGTAATCAGACTATTCTCTCTACATTTGTTATGCTTAAAATTTCACAAAAAGTAAAAAAAAAAAATTTAATGAAGCATTTCAATTAATTAGATAAGTACATTCTACGTCAACAACTTCCTTCAGCTTATTTTCCCTGAAAATCCATGCAAGGAACTTAGGGCAAAACTGTGTATTGGTAGAGAACTTTTATCTAAAGGTAAAGAATGACAAATACCCTATTGGAAAGACAAAATCAAATGAGCAGAGCTAACGCGAGGAAACTCAATCACTCACGAAACTAATTTAGTGGAAACTGGTGGCATCTCAGAATTATTTTTCCAAACAAAATACAGCAAAATATACTTTACATTAAATAATGTCAGAAAGCATCATATGAAACAGCAGCCAGCAGAATAATCCCATTCTTTTTTACTTCTAAGTAAAGGATATCACAGGGGACTAAACTAGAGCCATCACAATCTCAAAAGCTCATCTTTACCAAAAGCTTCAGGTATCTTCCCAGCAAATCTTTCATACCTACTCATCAACTATAAAGTTCACTCATTCATCTCATTTCTTCTTCCTGACCTTGCATAACCCACAAAAGGACTTACTTTTTTCTCTTGACCATAACTGTTATCTCTAAAATCTAAAAGAGCCCAGCACATAACAGTCTGTAAGTAAATTCTGGCAGAAGAAAGGGGGAGGGGAAGTGAGCAGGGGAGGGATGGGAGCCAAAAGGCTCTAGAAAAACTTGGATGCTACACAAATTAGAAATAAACCCTGATCTGACTGAATATAATCTTGGAAGCCAAAATGCAGCAAAGTGAAACATACAGAGCAAGAACCCTTGGTTTTCATCATTTACGAATTCCAGAAATATACCTCTCAAAAGCAATGGAACAAAGTCCCCTGGAAGAACAGAAGAAGGACAGCTAAAAGGGGGAAAGAAAACAGGGAGAGGAAAGTTAGTGTGAAGACATTGAATGAGATGTGACATGTAGTCAGGGTGGGAGAACATCAAGGTCTGTAATCACACAGAAAGGGTCACGTGTTCTTTGCAAAGAACACTTCCACATACTGGACCACCACACTTCATTTCCAAGATTCAATCATTTTTAGTTTTTTCACCTGGTTAACTTTCATCTTCACACCAGGTAACTTGTCACTTTACTCACGGTTACAGAAAGCAGCCACTCTTTATTACACATATTATAGAAAACTTCTGAATAAGTTATACTATCCACACAGGTGAGGTCCTACTTGCTGGCTATGACACATTTTCCACATTACCTTGGAATCTGCCACTTTATCCAGACCTAACTCTTGAATGACCATGTTAATCCGTTCACTTTTTTCATGATTTGTCATAGTTGTTGGAAGCCGAAGAGCTGCCGAGAACTGTAAGTTTTCTCTCACAGTCAGAGTTCCCATCACGACATCATCCTTAAAGCAAAATGGCATTTTAACAAGACATAGCAGGTCTTTTCTAATACCATCATTCTTCAGTATATGTAACATCCACAGAAATAACATACTGAATAATGAATTATACAAATTATAATGAATTATACTTGCAATGATACAAATTACAACTGACTCCATGTAACAGCTGCAAAGCCTGCTGAAATAATTTTCATTCCCTACCTGTATGCCCAAAGAGAACACAGGTAATTATGACTACCACTAGCAGACATTTCTAGACTGCTTTATACAAGGATTTGCCAAAACATTGTTCTAAGCTAGGTGAAGGAGAGATGTGAAGGTAAGGCAAAAAAGTAAAACGGTAATGTTCTTTTAGAAATGATATGATAACAAGAATTGGTATCATTGCCCTTACAAGGGTCATAATCCAGATTCTCCCTGCCTTTTCGTTTAATACTATTCTGAATTTTCCAGGAGATTATGAAAAGCCGGTGTAAAGAAAAGTTGTTTCTATGAGTATGTCCCATAGTCAATCGGAAGCGCACTCAACTACCAGCCAAGGCACTTGCCATATAGAAATAGAAGAAATCTAAAATGCAATTCCACAAATACGCACTTGTACCACGTAACCTGAGTTACATTTAAAATTGGCAGGTCGAGGTGCTCCGTTGATCAAAACATCTCCAGATAATCCACGTGGATCTTTCCTTGCAGCTAAGACATCTAACAACCTATAAAAAGATATATGTTATTTTTTTTCCCTCTAGCGCAGGCTTTACCTCTCAGCTAATTTGAATCCAAATTCTGCTCAAGTTAGAAAATTAACTGATCAAGAAATTATATGGTTTAACTATACATATATTTTAAATCTCACTTTCCTTTTTTTACTATGTGCTACAATAAAGCCCAAAAACATGAAAGCAAAGCACTGTTGGCTGCTCCAGCACAGACCACCCAAACTGGCCTCTAGGCTCTCTGACCTTGGAAGTCTCAAGGCAGGCAATGTGCTCCTTTGCCTAAAACATAAGCCTTCACTTATGCCTTTCGACTCCATCTCCCCACTTTCAATTTTATTCCCTTCCTTTTCCTCCCACAGCTCAAATCATAGCTGACAGCTATACGCTAATCATCTTATCATGTCCTATTAGTAAAGCTGACCTAGTAATACTTCCTGGTCCTGAGGACAGAACCACCAGCCAGCACAACTGCACATTACCCACAGCAACTAGAACCAGACTAGACACGTAGAAAATGTTC
This sequence comes from Hippopotamus amphibius kiboko, assembly GCF_030028045.1. Classification (NCBI taxonomy): domain Eukaryota; kingdom Metazoa; phylum Chordata; class Mammalia; order Artiodactyla; family Hippopotamidae; genus Hippopotamus; species Hippopotamus amphibius. Next base: position 57,950,352 of record NC_080188.1, read on the forward strand.
AACAAATACCTGCTCATATAAAAGTCATCTTTAAAAGCATATTAAAACTGGAGGTGGGGAACAGGTGAAGGAGATTTAAGAGGCAAAAACCTCCAGTTATAAAATAAATAAGCCATGGGGATGTAACACACAGCATACGGAACAGGATCAATAATATTGTAACAACTTTATATGGGGACAGATGGCTGGACTCATGGTGATCATTGCATAATGAATGCGAATGTCAAATCACTATGTAGTACACCTGAAACTAACATAATATTTGCCAACTACAATTTAACTTATTAAAAACCACAAGTTAAAACTACAAAGAAAAATCTTCCTTATACTGTTATACTCACGAAGATTTGCCGCCACCTGTGGGTCCCAGAATGGCGTTGAGGCCAGGTTTCATGACCCCACTGTAAATACGGAAATAGATCAAGTTATTGGAGAACTTCACAACCAGTTCTATTAATTTAGAGTTTCATTTAATACACTCAATGAAGGTTGATAAAATTATAGGGGGGGGGCCACAAATCAACTCTTAAAGGAAAAAGAAACCAAACTGTCAATTAACAAACATTTAGCATACAAAGAATGTTAATCACAAGTCAGCAGTTACAAGGAAAATGACTTAGGTCTCCCTAAATTCCCTTCCCTTACTCTCCACACCTCTTAACTTGTTTTTGGAAAAGGACACGAGAACTTTCGAGGTTCCTTGATATAACAGCCTCTGGTGAAGCATCCCTGCCACACTTAGTCCCCTTTCACAGCGTAAAGTGCATAACCAGCCTCGAGCGATGCTTGATGATTCTTCTCTTCACGTCACCTGACTTGCTACCTTGTCAAGCTCTACACAATTAATAAGTCAACGGATTTCTAGAATCACCAGTAGTAGTGTTCTCACTGCGCAGATCTAGTCAAAGAAACGATATATCTGAAATAGAAATTCAATGGCGGGAATAAAGCCCCTCAGGGGGTTAAAAAGAAAATATCATCAATTATTAGCCCTCACAAAATTCTTAGTCAAATTAGAAAAGTAAAACATATACTCTCAAGACATATCGTTTTTTTCCTTGTAAAGAAAGTATGAGATAAGCGGACTGGAAAATTCTCAGTTTAGAAGTGGCGGATGCCACTTTCTATAGGAGACAACCTTTAAGGATATATAGACATGGTGCACACACAGCATGTTCCAAACCGGCTAAGTAGATGTTTGAGGGTAGTAAATATTTCAGCTAGAAAGCAGGAAGGTGGAAAAAGTTAAGGCAGTGTTGACTGTGTTGAGTCTCAAGAAGAAGGCAAATGTTTTGGATTTTATCCTAAAGGTAACCAGTAGAATGATTAAGGAAGATGGACTGGAGAAAGGAGAATTGGGCAAGGCCTCCACAGTTATGCAGGCATGGTGAAACAGAGGCCTGCAAAGCCATTTCAAAACCCTGGTGACTGGGACTTCCCTGGTGGCTCAGTGGTTGAGAATCCACCTGCCAACGCAGGGGACAGGGGTTCGATCCCTTCTCCAGGAAGATCCCACATGCTGTGGAGCAACAAAGCCCGTGCGCCACAACTATTGAGCCTGCGCTCTAGAGCCCGTGAGCCACAACTGTTGAGCCCATGTGCTGCAACTACTAAAGCCCGTGCACCTAGAGCCCATGCTCCGCAACAAGAGAAGCCACTGCAATGAGAAGCCTGCGCACCGCAAAAGAGGAGCCCCCGCTCACCACAACTAGAGAAAGCCCACGCACAGCAACAACACCCAACACAGCCAATAAATAAATAAATAAATAAATTTAAAAACCAACCAACAAACAAACCCCGGTGACTAAGTCCAATCTCTCTTTGGAACTGGTAGGTAAGTCAAAATTTATTCCACAGAGAAAATGTTATCTATTCCAAGTCAAAGGTCCGAAGCCAAAGGCTATTTCATTCCCAAGTCATGATTTTCACAGAAGCCAATTCTGTGATTACACAACTGTCGTGAGTGATAAACTTTACAATGTACCCCAGTGCTTCCATCCAGGAGGACTTCAGCATTTACTGACTATTGTGCTTGCATCATTACAACTGTGAAATGGCTGGTGCTAGGGTGACATGTACCTTTCATTTTGCTCATTAGCTGAAACACTGGACAAAAATAAATGAGTTAGGTAAACCAGGAACAAGCTGTAAAACAGAAAAATCTCTTATTCTTTCAGTGACCTTTCCTCGTAGATGTAAAAGACATGCTAATGGCTGGGTGAACTTTCAAGATGCATTTATCGATAGCTCTTGATGTACCTTCTTTATTAACAGCTACCTAGGAACAGCTTCTAAAATCACAAGATATAAGCTTGTGATTCACTAAAACTTCGTTGTCAGAAAACCTTTCCAGGTTTTAAAAATATCTCCTCAAATCGAGACCAAGCAATCCAAAATAACTAATCCCAAACTGAATGTAAATGTTCTAAGACAAAGAATTTTACAGGTCCCTGAGTTGGGTTTACTTTGGCACTAAGCCCTAGCATTATAGAAAACAATAGTGTAGAACCACAACTGCAACAGGTCCACTTTGGGGCAGTGGCTAATTCTCCCTTCATTCATTCAGCACAGTTATCTCTGTGTAACAAGACACTCTTCTAGGATGTGGGACAGAGCTGAGAATAAAACAAAGTCCTAGCTCTAGTGAATTTACATTCTAGTCCAGGGATCAGCAAACTACAGCTGGTCACCTGTCTTCTGTTTTCATAAAGTGTTACTGGAACGGAGCTATACTCATTCATTTACATATTGTCTATGGCTGCTTTCGTGCTACAACAGAGATGAGCAGTTGCAACACAGACGTATGACCCACAAAGCTGAAAATACTTACTATCAGGCCCTTTATAGAAAAAGTAGTCTGTGGTCTACGATTCCCTTGTTTTCCCACCCGACCCCCTGCCCTACTTTCATCCCTCAAAACCAACTTCCCACCCTTATGTACTGCTTTACAGCATTAAATGCAGAAAAGTCCCCCTCATTATACTGTAAAACCTTGCCAACAAGAATTATGTCATCTTGTCTTACCCCCCCACCCCGACAGCTTGCGGCACAGTGGTCAACAACAGGTAGACCACTGAATGATGAATACGTGAAGTGAAACGTAGCTAAAGGATTCACATCACATGTATTTCTTTTTAGTGGATAATGGTTAATCCTTTGGTCTCGGTTTATAAAAGAGTAGCCAATGCCATTCCCACTGCTTGCAGCATGGCCTCTCCCTACTCTACCCTACTGTGCCCTACACACACACACATATACACACACACACATTTGCACGCACACACAATCTTCACCTTCTCTCTCCCCACAACCTTGAACCTCTAATTCAGGGTTTGGGATGTCCAGTGTCTCCTAACCCTTCTATCACTGTAGAATGACACAATGAGGTGCTCTAGTTGTCTGAATCCCCCATTAGACTAGAAGGTTTCTGAGGACAGAAGACTTATCTGTGTCTCTAGCATCTTGCACAAGGTCAAGCACCTAGTAGACATTGGACGTTTATTGAATAAATGAGTCTCAACATTTCCATAAATGACAATTACTTATAGGAAAACCAAAAGAAATGTTTTCAATAAAAAACAAATGTCAAGAAGTAGGAAAAACTTATGGAAAATAGGTATAGTCTGACTAGAAATAAAACTTCGCTTCATTCCCTACTTGTTATTTAATGTTCAAATACATCAATCATTTCTCTTAGACTTCTGCTTCCCTTCTCAGTGTGAAGGTGATAAAAGTGGGTAGAGGTGCAGCAATGCCAGCACCCAAGAACACAGGCTGCAAAGGGAGGCAGGAGGAAGAAAGGAGACAGGAGGAGGGGCAAAAGACTACTTATACTGAGGAATAAGACTGATTGAGCAAACCAATAAGTATATGAAAGACAATGAGAACAAGGCTTTTCACTTTTTGAACAGATGTTTTACAAACACGGAATTGTGGAAAGAACCTTGGAGTGTTAGATATAAACTGGAGGATGTATTAATGAGAAGTCATGGGTTTTAATCTATATACACAGATAGAGAAAGTTTTAGATATATGTACAAGCACACATACATGTATACGGAAACATACATATAGTCCCTAGGTCTGTCCACTGAGAAAGCCTAGAAGCTATAATATCCTAATAGCAATAAACATTCCAAACCCCCAGATCTTGGTTTGTAAATACCATTCTCCGCAAAAAGGAACATCAGCTGATTTCACAGCTGATGCACGGTGAGTACACAGTGAGTCTGAAACTTCTTGCTGTGCCAACAAAAATATTCAAACAGTGAAAGTATATGTCAAAAGAATGAGTTAAAAAACAAAACATAGTACAGAACCTACCTTGAAAGTCACATCAGGAACAAGAGGAGTATCAAGAAAAATAACGACACTAGTGTACTACTATTGAATGCTACTGAAGAAAATACAAACCCATGGGTCTATCCTGATATAAATGAATGAATACAGAGATGATGAATGAAGTTCTTCCTTTTATTATAATGCAAACTAATGCACACAGAAGAGATGGATGAAAACAGAAAATCACCTTTGGGTAAATACTGAATAATTAACTAGCAAATCAGATTGTGCCTGCTGATTCGGGCAGGGGTCATCAATGGGGGCTAGAGCCGATGGGTTGACGTTTAATGAGAAACAGCGTTTTGGAATAATGTCAGAGTATCTCTCCCCTCAATATTTATCAATTACAAAGGGGAAAATGGTGACCTTATGATAAAGAAGCCTGGCAGATGCCAACATGACCAGGTGACCAAGATTAGGGGGTGGGACAGAAATACACCAGCTTGGATGAGACTGAAGAGACATGATGTGATGGTCAGTCAACTATGTGAAGAGCATGGCTGATCAAGGCCCCACAGGACCCAGCACTGCACTCAGTATGAGGCTACAATTCCCCAGAGCTGCTCCCAGACAATGACAAAGTGGTTATATAAGAGAGGGTCCCTATTTCTAGAAAATATACACTGGAGGAGTCAGGAATACTGGAGCACTATATGGACAGCTTGCTTTCAAATGGTTCAGAAAAATACTGACAACAATGGGTATATAAAGAAATAAAGTGACTCCCTCTTGCAAGAGCACCGGAATTACAACTAACTGCTGAACAATCATCAACAGAAAGACACTGTAACTCACCAAAAAAGACACCCCACATCCAGAGACAAAGGAGAAGCCGCAATGAGATGGTAGGAGGGGTGCAATCGTGTTAAAATCAAATCCCATAAATGCTGGGTGGGTGACTCACAAACTGGAGAACAGTTATACTGCAGAAGTCCACCTGCTAAAGTGAGGGTTCTGAGCCCCACATCAGGCTTCCCAACCTGGGAGTCCAGCAACGGGAGGAGGAATCCCCAGAGAATCAGACTCTGAAAGCCAGCGGGATTTGATTGCAGGACCTCCACAGGACTTGTGGAAACAGAGACTCCACTCTTGGAGGGCACACAAAAAAGTGTGCTCACCAGGACCCAGGGGGAAGGAGAAGTGACCCCATAGGAGACTGAACCAGACCCACCTGCTGGTGTGGGAGGGTTGCCTGCAGAGGTGGGGGGGCAGCTGTGGCTCACTGAGGAGGCAGGGGCACTGGCAGCAGGGGTTTTGGGAAGTGCTTATTGGTGTGAGCCCTCCCAGAGTCCTCCATTAGCCCCACCAAAGAGCCTGTAAGCTCCAGTGCTAAGTAGCCTCAGGCCAAACAGCCAACAAGGTGTGAACACAGCCCCACCCATTAGCAGACAAGCAGATTAAAGTCTTACTGAGCTCCACCCACCCAGCCCTACCCACCATCAGTCCCTCCCATCAGGAAGCACACAGGAGCCTCCTAGATAGCTTCCTCCACAAGAGGGCAGACAGCAGTATCAGCAGTATTTTATCTCATGGAACTGAAAACCACAGCCACAGAAAGATACAGAAAATGAAAAAGCAGAGGACTTTGTACCAGATGAAGGGACAGGATAAAGCCCCAGAAAAACAACTAAATGAAGAGGAGATAGCACCCTTACAGAAAAAGAATTCAGAATAAAGATAGTGAAGATGATCCAGGACTTTGAAAAAAGACTGGATGCAAAGATCGAAAAGTTTACCAAAGACCTAGAAGAAGTAAAGAGCAAACAAACAGAGAGATACAACACAATAACGGAAATGAAAAATACACTAGAAGGAACCAATAGCAGATTAACGGAGGCAGAAGGGCGAAAAAGTGAGCTGGAAGACAGAATGGTGATCATCACTGATGAGGAAAAGAATAAAGAAAAAAGAATGAAAAGAACTGAAGACAGCCTAAGAGACCTCTGGGACAATGTTAAACGCACCAACATTCACATTATAGGGGTCCCAGAAGGAGACGAGAGAGAGAAAGGACCTGAGAAAATACTGGAAGAGATTATAGTTGAAAACTTCCCTAACATGGGAAAGGAAATAACCACCCAAGTCCAGGCAGCACAGAGAGTCCCAGGCAGGATAAACCCAAAGAGAAACATGCAAAGACATATAATAGTCAAATTGACAAAAATTAAAGACAGAGAATTATTATTAAAAGCAACAAGGGAAAAATGACAAATAACACACAAGGGAACTCCCATCAGATTAACAGCTGATTTCTCAGCAGAAACTCTGCAAGCCAGAAGAGAGTGGCATGATATATTTCAAGCGATGAAAGGGAAGAACCTACAACCAAGAATACTCTACCCAGCAAGGATCTCATTCAGATTTGATGGAGAAATCAAAAGCTTTACAGACAAGCAACAGCTAAGAGAATTCAGCACCACCAAACCAGCCCTACAACAAATGCTAAAGGAACTTCTCTAAGCGGGAAACGTAAGAGAAGAAAAGGACCTACAAAAACAAAAACAAAACAATTAAGAAAATGGTAATAGGAACATACATCTCAATAATTACCTTGAATGTAAATGGACTAAATGCACCAACCAGAAGACACAGGCTGGCTGAATGGATACAAAAACAAGACCCATATATATGCTGTCTCCAAGAGACCCACTTCAGACCTAGGGACACATACAGACTGAAAGTGAGGGGATGTAAAAAGATATTCCATGCAAATGAAAATCAAAAGAAAGCTGGAGTAGCAATACTCATATCAGATAAAATAGACTTTAAAATAAAAAATGTTACAAGAGACAAGAAAGGACATTACATAAAGATCAAGGGATCCATCCAAGAAGAGGAAATAACAATTATAAATATATATGCACCCAATATAGGAGCACCTCAATACGTAAGGCAAATGCTAACAACTTTGAAAGAGGAAATGCAAGGCAGAAACAGAGACACAGGTGTAGAGAACAAACACATGGACACGAATTGGGGAAAGCAGGGAGGGTTGGGGGGGAATGAATTGGGAGATTGGGATACCAAATTGTACACTCTAAACATATGCTGTTTATTGTCTGTTAACTGTATCTCAATAAAAGGTCTTAAAAAAAAGAAAGAAAGAAAGTGATGAACAAATACAGTGAAATGCTGACAGATGGGGAATCTGGGTGAAAGGGTTATATTCCTGTGAGGTTTATATTTGAAATTATCTCACAGTAAGGTAGTAATTTAAAAACTCCTCAAACAGTATAATGAATTTCCCTGAAGATGACAAGATATCCACACATCTACAGTTTTTCTATAAATCTTTGGCTTTGATGAGAAAAAAGTTCAACTGCTGGGTATGGAGACAAATGAAGCCTAACAGGAAGATTTTTATAAGGGAGCAAAATCTGACCTTTTTGAATTCTCATTGTCAGATTTTGTTCTAGCTGCTTCCCCCACAGAGGGAAATGAGATGCTACATTCATTCTACAAATGAGATTATAAAATGTCCAAATGAAAAATAAGAATCAAGACTCTCATCAGCTTTTCTGGAATACAGTTACTATTTTTTTTTTTTAATTGGCTATGATGGGTCTTTCTTTTTTTTTTTTTTTGGCTGTGTGCGGGCTTTCTCTAGTTGCGGTGAGTGGGGGGCTACTCTTCGTTGTGGTGCGCGGGCTCCTCATTGCTGTGGCTTCTCTTGTTGCGGAGCACGGGCTCTAGGCACGTGGGCTTCAGTAGTTGCAGCACATGGGCTCAACAGTTGTGGCTCACGGGCTCTAAAGCACAGGCTCAATAGTTGTGGCACACGGGCTTAGTTGCTCCAGGGCATATGGGATCTTCCTGGAGCAGGGATCAAACCCGGGTCCCCTGCAGTGGCAGGCGGATTCTTAACCACTGCACCACCTAGGAAGCCCACTATTTTTTTTTTTAATAATTAACATTTATGAGCATTTTTTTGTTTGTTTTTTGCCATGCCATACACCGTGTGAGATCTCAATTCCCTGACCAGGAATTGATCCTGAGCCCCCTGCAGTGGAAGCATGGAGTCTTAACCACTGGACCTCCAGGGAAGTCCCACAGTTATTATCTTGAATGCTGATGGTGTTATCAAACATGAATCAAAAATAAGATAAATGAGAGCACCCTTTTCCCCATCCCAAAAACTCTACTTGGTTGAAGCCAGCAGATGGGAGAAAGATAAGAAACACTACTGCCTAAACAAGAAATGTGCATAAGCAAGAAAAACAACCCCTAGTTATCCTTTTAACAGTAAAATTTGAAAGGCTTACAAGATTTGACTGAGTTTTTATGAACCTAGGAACGCATGTAAGGATGAACTCATCTGTTGCTGAAATGGACACCACTTAACCATAAAAACCTTACAGAGCCTTGAGCTGATGACACTTCCAGTGTATCAAGTTACTCATTTACTAGCTTTAAAACATAAGCAAGGTCAATGTGCCCTCAAGCAGTATATATTTTAAATTTATTCAACCTGCACACACTCAAATCATTTGTTACCTTCCACTTATCAGCACAAAATCTGCAGTGACTGTGCATTTTCTGCTCCATAAAAAAACTTGTCAGCTTTTCAGAAAGGCCGGTTGATTCTAGTCTAGACATGTAGCAAAAGATAAAATCTTTTCATCTACCATTCCTCTCCTTATTCACATACTCAGGGTTTCTGAACAAAAGAAAACATCAAGGAAGTAGGCATGACAGTCTGTGTTGCTGCATGGAGAAAATACTATCTAATCCTACACAGTACCCAGCCCCCCGGCAACCCAATCAATCTCAGAACCCCACTGTTTCTTCCTTACCCACATCCAAAAATGTTCTCCCCTAATTGTCATTTCCTAGCCCTCTGGAAGCAGCTGGCTGCCAGTAACAGAAAAGACCACAGTCCCATATAATGAGAGGGCTTCCCTGGTAGCACAGTGGTTAAGAATCTGCCTGCCCAGAAACAGAGACACAGATGTAGAGAACAAACATATGGACACCAAGTGGGGAAAGTGGGGGGGGGGGGAGAGGTTGAGGGGGGATGAATTGGGAGATTGGGATTGCCATATACACATTAGTAATAAGAAAAAAAAATCAAATTGTACACTTTAAATATGTGCAGTTTATTGTATGTTAATTGTATATGCAGTTTATTGTATGTTAATTGTATCTCAATAAAAGTTCTTAAAAAAAGAATCCACCTGCCAATGCAGGGGACACGGGTTCAATCCCTGGTCCAGGAAGATCCCACACGCCGTGGAGCAACTAAGCCTGTGTGCTACAACTACTGAGCCTGTGCTCTAGAGCCCGTGCTCTGCAACAAGAGAAGCCACCACCGTGAGAAGCCTGCACACCACAACAGAGTAACCCCTGCTCTCCACAACTACAGAAAGCCTGCACACAGCAATGAAGACCCAATGCAGCCAATAAATAAAAATAAATAAATGTATAAGAAAAAAAAAAAGAAGATATGAGAAACATCTGATACCATATAGGTTTGTAGCCATACCTGTCCAAAGGGCTCTTATAAAACTACTTCTCCAGTCTTGGAAAGCCAGAAAAAGTTGCTTACTTTGTCTAGGAATAATTATTTCCCCTATTAAACAAAAAATTAGGCTGTGCTGTCTAAGCAAACCTAGATTCACTGCCTACTCCACAGAGAGGAAGAATCCAGATCAATTCTCTGGAAATCAGAAAAACATTAAAGCCCTGAAACCTATAATATACGAAAAAGAGATACCTGGGACCCAGCAGATTCTATCTGAGTGCTCATTTCTCTCCCCACTCAATTGCCCACTCCACCACCATGTGATGAATTAGGTGCCGGATGAGGAGAATAAAAATCATAGTTTTATACTGACTTTTGATTCTAAAATATAATTAAATGTATTAATTTGGATCCTAAATTCTCTTATCACTTTGGATTTCAATTGCATAAGTTAAGCTAAACTACAGCTGTCTTATATTTACATACACCTAACATGTGATCCAACTACTTCACTGCTAGTTTAGCCAAGTGAAATGAAAACATGTGTCCGTATATCTATATAGACTTGACACCTTTATCTGCAATAAGCAAAACCTGCAAAGTTCACTGCATGTCAATGAACCTATTTAAATAAAAGTTCATGCACATACTTGACATTCTTTAGTATTTCTTTCTCAATTGTTTTCCGACAAAGTAGAAAGCCACTCTTCACTTTTACTCGATAGCAGATGTTATGAAAACTTAACACAGCTCCTCCAGTAAACGTCTTCAGATTATTGGAGGTTGTCTCCGGCATGCCATTGGTGTTTCTTTTGGACATTGGGATAGAAACTTGGTAACTATTGGAAGACATCTGGAGTGTTTCCGCCTTTCTGCAGAGGGAAAAGCAACAGTAAGTTGATGGTCCAGGTAAATGAGACTGTGAACAGTAGTTAAGAGTACACTTAAAACGAGTCTGTTTTGGCACAAACTTCCAGTTATAAAATAAGTTTAAGTCCTGAGGATATGATCTGCAACAAGCTGACTCTAGCTAATAATACCGTATTATATATTTGAAAGTTGCTAGGAGAGATCTTAAAAGTTCTTATCATCAGAAGAAATAATGTGTGACATTTGTGTATGATGGATGTTAACTAGACTTCTTATTTTGATGATCATTTCACAATATATACAAATATTAAGTGATTATGTTGTATGCCTGAAACTAATATGTTAGTTATATGTATGTATATGTATATATTTCAATTTTTTTAAAATTTTAAATAGACATCAAAAAAATTTTCATGTAAAATGCCTCACTGGTCATTTTTATATTGATTACATGTTTAAGTAAAAACATTTTGGATATATTGGATTCAATGAAATATATTTAAACATTTTTTAAACAAGTCCATTTTAAACTTCAATGCAATAAATAGCTCCATTTCCAATGAACAGGCCATATCACAGCAATAAGAACAATCTTGAAACCTATATTAGGGAGGCAGACACAACTCTGAATACATAAACTCCAATTAGATGTCAATTAAACATCTAATAAGTAAACAAGGAGAGTATGAAAATTTCTCAAGACTCATGAAGCAGGAAAAAGGTGAATGGGAGTTAAATCTGACTTGAGAAGTATATTATGATGTGACCCAAGGTCAGAGACAGAGACACATGATCACCATCATCCCGTTTTTGAGTCTATGACATCGTTACTACAAAAGGGGGTTGACCAGGCAGTCAGGGATAAGAGAGATTTCTTGGAATTTAAAGCTCCAGACTTTACATCCCTGTTTGCTCTGCTCCTTCAATCAACGAGGAAAATAAACTCCAAACTTGTTTGGAATAACAAAGTCATTACCTTAATGAGCAAACATATTTATATTCTAGGAAGGCTTAGAATTATGTATAAAAATGATTGAGAAAATCAAAGCAGTAGTTAAGCAGTTAAAGAATTTAAAACAAAAGTATTAAATTTATAAATGAAGTTTAAAATATTTCATTAAACAAATTTAAAGAGGCCCCTTTAAAGGATGTAGAGTAAGACAAAGGGAACTTAACAGCTTGTGAAATAGGTTTGAAATGTGATACTTCCATAAAACTAGTTTTAATTTTTAAAAATCAAAATAATCCATGAAGAACTTTCTCTCTGGCTATGGTAGAGTAGCTAGTCTAAACCAATCATGCTCCTAAGAACAACTGTAGACATAGACAAAATGCAGGATGCAACTCTTGGAAGAGTGCTCTCTGATGAGTGCAAGCAAAGCAGCCAGGGCTTGAACAGCCAAAATCCTGGAAAGGAGGGAAGACAAAGGCACACCCAGCATTCTGTGCCCTTTCCTCTTGAGGCAAATTGCATATACATGGGGCAAACTCAGAAAAACCAGGCAGGAAGAAGTTCTAGAGGCTAAAAAGCTGAACAAAGATTTAAGTAGTCTCTCCGTGTTAGGGAAACAAAGTTGCAGCGGTGAGCCTACCCCTGGAAACCCCGAAGTTTTTGAGATCCCAGTACCACTATGACCTGGAAATAACGGACAACCCAGATATAGACCAGCTTCTACTCAAAGTGATCCACTCATACTTTACTATAAGAAACTTAAATCACTCTGAAAGTTATCATCCAAATTTTCATTCAAAAATTACCAAGCATGCCAGAACATAAGACCTAACATTCCAAAACCAGAAAATAGAAATAGACCCACAGATACTGCAGATTGAAGACATCAGACAGCTGCATCAAAATAACTGAGTAATATGTCTAAGAAAATAAATGAAAAGATAGACTATCACCAAAGAACCAGAAACTGTATTTTTAAAAAAATCAACAGATGAGTTTAATGGCAGTTTAGACACAGATTAAGGAAGAATTAGAAAACTGTAGGCAGGTATGTGGAAAACATGCAGATTGAAGAGTGTATGAAAATTATCACCATGGAAAAGAAACAAAAAACCTCCAGACTGAAAAGAATGAAAAAGTAGGCTTTTTTACTACATAAAAGAGCTAAGAAACGTATGAGATGTGAAGAAAAAGGTCTGGCATACATGTAACTGGAGACCTGGAAGAGAGAAAAAATGGAGCAGAATCAATATTTGAAGAAATACTGGCCAAGCATTTTCCAAAATTGATGAAGATATCAAGCCACAGACTGAAGAGGCTCTAGGCACACCAAAGCAGGATTCATACACGAAAACCACATCTGAGTATATCATAGTAGAATTGTCCCTTTCTGTACCCCAAAACTGCTTTATTGTTATCACACTTAAAAACTATTCAATTTTGGAAACTGCAAAGGTAGGAAACCACGTAGAGACTGGTCCCAGGAAATTAAGAGCTTAGTTTTAATCTGTGAACACAATGAATGGTAATAATTAGCTAAAATCCTACTCTCTTAAAGCAGTGAAAGAGAAGGCTCAAAGTACAAGTAATCTAGAGACTTTACATCGTATAAACTTCTTAAGCCTTCCCCATATCTTCAAAAGCCAAACTATGCCAGTCTGACACGAGCAATCACTTCTCCTGCCTCCATCCCTATTTGATGTTCAGCCACCAAAGACACCTTCTAACCCTCTCCCAAGGCTCATTAAGAGAATCAAATAACATACCACTTGAATTTAAATAGGCCACTGGTTCAAGATAGACATTCACACAAAGTGAAAGATTATCCATGCCCATCCATCCATCCATCCATCCATCCATCCATCCATCACAGAAGGCTAAAGCTTATAAATACAATCACAATTTTAGAAGTGTGTGTATACCGAGTTTGCCTTCACTGTGATGGGATTAAGTTTGTAATTCACATTGCTAGGAGATGCTGTATACCTCACTAGGATTCTAATAATCTTCCTCAGGAAGACAACAGGGTCTTAGGAATTCATGTGCCACAAATCAAGAGACTGGCAGGCATAACTAAGATACACCATCCAGCTGAAGCAAAAACCAAACATTTCTAACAGCAACATGGCACAATACATTACTCTTAGATGAAACAGAAAACTTAGAGTAATGATTACAAAATTTAAAAAATACCACATCTCAGCACCATATTAACCTCAAAGTACTCAATCAATGTCCAGTTAATACAGTATCCTGGGTTTAGATGAGTCACTAAAAGTAACTGCCTCCAAGTAAACTTTAATCTTTCCCTACAGATTAGCATGACCTTCTTTATATAGATATATAAAATTAAAATTAAAAACAAACCTAACCCACATCTAGATTTCCCTATAACAAAAATCAACTTCCTACCTTGTTGCTGCTTCCTTACTTCCTGAGTACCTGCTAGATCTTTCTGAGTCCTAGACCCACTGCAAAGACTTTAAGTCCTTAGACAAAAGAAGCATCCAAATGGTTTCACAACTTGCCTGAACCCAGCCTACTCTGTTAACTGGCCTCTGTTAATTATCTTTTCACCAGCTGGAACAGTCCTTCCATACATGACCGAGGGGCTTTGAATAATAAGATTCTGTCTCCCTTCCCAGCTATCCCGTTTCTGGTGTTCTACCTATGTCACCTTTCCTCTCTTCTTCTTGCTTTCTTAGTGAGGCCACATTTTCACTTTTTTGAAAAGTCTGAACAATCTCCTTCCATAGACTCTAGTATATCTATTATAAGAATGATTACCTGCATTAAAAATACCACTTTTCTCTACTTTACTCTTTACCGTACTCTTAATTTGATAGTCTACTATAAACAAGAGTGCAGAAGATAATGGAAACTGCACACGGGTAATAAAAGTACAGAGGTCAATTCTAAAGTCTTCCGCCAGACACCTGTCCACAGCTGCAAATACTGCACCCACTGGTAGAAGCCTCGGGTCAAGAGTCCAGGCCTTCCTCTTGCATTTTATTCCTAGAGATAATAATAGCAAGTGGGGAGGGACACCTTGCCTCATAGCCATAAGGACATGCTGTGTAAGTACACACCTCCCTCAATGACTTGCTGTAACGTCACAATCCTGACCTGAGTTAGGGTTCTCAGGTCACCGTCAGATGAATGCTATAAAACGACAAACAGTCAGAAATAGAAAACAGGGTAGTTTTGAACATTGTTAGAAAGGAAGTCAAAATCTGAATTGTAACTTCCATAAATCATCCCTGGCATTTAAAGAGTCCTCTGTCAATAAATGGGTTTTCACATTGTCTCTAATTTGGCAGTTCTGCCCTGAAGCATCCGGTGTTGACACTATATTCAGGGCCACAGGCTGCTCAGGACCCTGGAGTTAGAGTCAGATGGCTGAAGTCTTCAGGCCCAGGAAGCGACCTGAGTCCGGCACTCAAGGCCTCCACAGCACTGCAGCAGAGTGATCTCGGCAATGTGGCACGAAGGATGAGGTCAGACAGACAGAGGAAGAGACCCCATCGTGGAAGGTCTGTAAAGTCAGCAAGAAGCCACTGAGGCCTTTTAAGCAGGAAAGGCTCACGATCTTAACTGTGTTTTTAAAAAACCGCTCTGGTTGCTGTGTAGCAAGTGTGGAAGCAAGGGCCAGTCAGGAGGCTACTGCAGAAAACGGGCCAGACATGCTTGGACAAAGGGATGAGCCTGGGTAATGACAGAGGGGACATCAAAAGTTCCAGGGCTCAATTCCAACCTGGTAAGATTTAGATGCCTGTGAGACATCCAAGGGAGAGAGAGATAGTTGGTTAAAAACTGAGAAGCATAAACAAGACTTTCATGGATGACATATCATGTCACCCTCTTGGGGTCTTCATCAGGCAATAATGCATTGCTCTGTGATTTTTAAAAAATGCTACAAACTCACATGTGATTAAGCTTCCAACTGCGAACTGCTTTCCAAGAGGCACTGAGGGATTCTCACTGTCATACACAGTTATAAGGTTTAGGATTTCGGCAGCTGTAGTTAATGTCAAAATCCATATAGAGTATCATTGTCCTTGGCCTCCTCAGCCCCTTGGCCTTCTGTCCTGTGATGATCTTGCCTCCCTGCTATCTCAGCCGTGCATGCTGAATCCACACCTTGGCACTGTGAATCAGGACACTGTCTTCTCACCCACCTAACCTTCCCATCTTTTATCCACCTAACTTTCCAGCCCAGTCCCTCTACTTATCAGAGGCCAACTCCCCAAGGACTCACTCTATTCCTACCTAAGTAAACCTTTTACTTATGCTCTGCTTTTAATTCCCTCTTTCTTACACAAGGACACCTACCCAGTATTTTCCACCACCCCTCACTTTTCCTGCCTGCATCAATCTTTCCTTCTCTACTGATTATAAAATTCTGTAATTCTTCTCCTTTCCCTCTTCTCCCCTTATATTAAAATGGTATATAAGCCCCAAACTGTAACAGCCACTTGGAGTCATGTTTTTTTCTTTAAAAAAAAAAAAAGCCTCCCACAGCTCCTGTCCATCCATTGGTTTCCATATTAGGTGACTGCCAAAGTGACATACTCAATGACTTTTCTGATTAAAATATAATTCACTGACCGTAAAATCCACCCTTTTAAAGTATGGCCAATTAAGTGATTTTGAATATATTAATGTCCAATTCTTAGTCAAACCAACAGCAACACTGAAAGCTAAATATTCTCTCCTATAAACATTTTCTTCACTTTGATTTCAGGACAAGATCAGGAAGCTCGGTTTAGGGCACGTGCTTTTGAGACATTCAAGCAGAGATACACTCAAGCAGTGACACAGAGCATCCTGTTGGATACTCACAGGAGAAAACCTAGAGATACGCAGAGGTGTGTGAAGGCCCTGAAGCTAGATCAGAAGGGGAGTGACTGCTGAAACACCACTGTAGCATAAAAGTTTTTTTTCAGCTGAAGGCATCTGAGTTCCTGAAATCCCTTATCTGCCTAAAAGCAGAGACCCCCTCAAAATTAATTGTCATAAGTCCTCTCCCCAGAAGCAACCAGGGAAAATTGACTCAAATCACCTGAGACAAAGAGAAATCTGTACCACACCTAAACAGACCTGTCAACAAATTATCTACTTTATATCTATTCTCCTAAAGGCCCAGTTATCTTTCCTAAAAGTCACTTGTGTTCCCGTAAGTGCCCTTCTCTGCCTCCCCTTCTATTAAGATGGCATTTAAGCTCTAATTCTAACCACTCCTTTGAGTTACATTTTTCTGTGAACTCCCTTTCCATATGATTGACTCTAATCTGTCTTCTTCTCTTGTTAATCTGTCTTTTGTTGGTTTAATCTGCAGACCCCCAAAAACTGAACCTGAAGGAGTAGAGGAAAAGTTATTCCCCCCCTCCTCTGCAGCTAAGAGAGGAACACCAAGGACTGAGTCCCTAAGGATATGTTTAAAATAGTGGCGATTAGGAAGCACCAGCCAAGAGATATACAATTTGACAAAGTTAAAAATTACTAACTCCCTGGAATTGTTTGGTTGTCCGGTGGTTAGGTCTCCACGCTTCCACTGCAGGGGGCACGGGTTCAATCCCTGGTCTGGAACTAAGATCCCACATGCTATGCAGCATGGCCAAAAAAAAATTACCTACTCCATTCTCACAAATTACACAACAAATCACTTATTTTATAGATAGTAATCTGGTTCTTGACGTGTAAAAAGGCTATAAATAAGACTCAAGGAAGTGATTCTCTTGTGTTCAAGATAATTGGAGGTCAGATGGAAAAGCACCTATGCTTCTTTCCACATTCTATAGTAATACGCACAGGGAAAATAAAATAGTGCTGTCCATTAGACACACGTGGCTACTACTACCCAGCACTTGAAACGCAGCTGGGGAATGTTTTATGTTATTTAACTTATTCACCTAAATTTAAATAGCCACATGTGGCTAACATTTACCATACTGGACAACACAGGTCTAGACTGTTTACTTTTTAAAAATGTATTTTCTCATTCTTGGGTTACTTTATAAATAACCACTTTTATAACCCCATAAAAGATACATATACTTGAACACTGTGAGGTCACCCCAACCACTCTCATATCCATCATGCATAAAAATATATATGTATATATACTTGCTATATGCTGTTATTAAATAAATTCATTCCTGAGTTTTAAAACAGCACAAAACTGTACTATATTTATTTCAAAAACAGAATAGTGCTATATATTTCAGGTTGAGAATAACAAATCTATAAAATGATCAAGTATATAATGGCTGCAAAAAGGTCATGCTTCAGTAATTTCAGAACTGTCTTCTGAACAATTGCTAAATTGAATTAAATCACTTTCCTCAAGCAAAACAAATGAGATGAATCCCTAAGGAATTAAATCTGATCCCCAAACAGAATTCACATTTTACCAAAACATTTTTGATCACGTTGTTGCAGGGAGGGGGACCCCTTCCAGGGCCTGAGAGTGGGCTCTCGTCTAACACTCGGAAATGAACTGTCCAAAGAGACACACATGCTGCCAAAGCAAAAGACTTGATTAAAGGGGGGCGCCCAGGTGGAGAGCGGCAGGGTAAGGGGACCCAGGAGAACTGCTCTGCCACGTGGCTCGCAGTCTCAAGTTTTATGGGAATGGGCGAAGTTTCTGGGTTGTCTCTGGCCAGTCATTCCGACTCAGGGTCCTCCCCAGTGGCACGCGCATCTCTCAGCCAAGGTGGATTCCAGCGTGAGGGTTTCTGGGAGGTTGGCAGGATACAGCGTCTCCCCCCGCCTCCTTCTGGCCCTTTCTGAATTCTTCCAGGTTAGTTTTAAACACTCACTATGGGCTGGCGTGTCCTCCCTCCTTTTGGCCCATCCCAAATTCTCGCAGTTAGTTTTCAGAGGCAGCACCTCATTCTTTATCGGGACCTCTTGCTGTGAGACAACTCAGGCAAGCGGTTATCATCACGCTCCGCCAAGCGGTTATCATCACGCTCCGCCAAGGTGGTTTCGGTCAATGGTTCCCTAACGGTAACAGAAATTTTGTAACATTCTCACGGTGAATTTCATACTACTTCATTCAGAATTTCAAATATGAAAGGTGGGCTAATGAAAGAAAAATAATTAATTTAAATAAACTATAACCATTCCAGCCACCCTGCAGGGCTTTCCTATAATAGTCACAAAGGTCTCTCGAACAATGTATGACCGTACTTAGATGACAGCTTGCCAGACAAACTAGTATTAAAATGTTTTTCTAGCCCCAGCTCAGAGTGTAGAAACCCTCCTCTCACGTACTTTTGGCCTTCAGCCATCTCCCAAATTATAAGTAAAAAGATGATATTTTCAAGTATCTCCTTTAGACTTTATGGCAAACCTGTCACTTCAGAAAGGCACATTTGCATTTGCAAACTAAAAATTTGCCCACACAGACTGTTGTAAAAGCCAGGACCTAACGTCCATGATTTTTGTATCCTCATACCCTGGTCTCAATTATTCCTACCGAACGAAAGACTAAATCACAATATGCCACACTCTGTATTAAGCAAAGCGGCTTCATAAAGATACTCTAAGCACTCACAAGAGGAAGTCACTAACCATCCTGTTTAGAGAAGTTGGATTCTGGTAGGATTAGTAAACTACTGGTACAAATTAGAAAGAACATAAATACACACCACAGAAGATTCTGCCTGGAATTTGTGACAGGTAAGGACAAATCTTAACAGATACCACCTAAGAACTCAATCCATTAACACAGCTGGAGTTCACAGAAAATATAATTATCCTGTTCCAGGGCAGGACATTCTTCCAGCCAGGAATGTCCTTCCTGACACCTTTGCCTACAGCCTCGAATTCAACTGAGAGGTTAAGACCAGTTTCATCCTTCAGGGAGCAGCATGTGGCCTAGGAGGGGAGGAGGATTTAGAAGTGGCCTCCTAGAGACTAACCAGTTGTACAGGAACAAAAGAGAAGAAAGTTGTCCTAGTAAAGTAGCCGGGGTCCAGCCCAGGCAGGATCCAGGGAGTCCCTTGGGAGGGGTAGAGTCGGCGAGAAAGGAAGAGACAGGAGGCAGTGGAGCTGCAGAGAAGTAGAGAGAGAGAGAGAGAGAGAGTGAGAGAGAGTGAGTGACTTTAATTTTTGCTCGGGTCTTATATATCTTACATCTTGCTTTGTGGATTTTTCCATTAGGGGCCCCATATCCCTCCCCCAAATGTCCCAGTGATTCCGCCGGGGGCCCGTCCTTAGTCAGGTGATGAGTCTTCTATGCAATCATCAGTTCTCATCAGTTCTTCGCGTTCTTGTTTTGTCCTTCCAGTGGTTACAAGGGGGAGGGGAGCACAGGGTAACAATCTCTAAGGGCAGGCCTCTCAGGCGCCCAGGCTTGAAGTGACAGACACATTGTTAGCAGGTTAAGCTTAATCAATGAGCTACATTCTCTATGCTACGTGACAGCAGACATACAGGACATGGACATAACATAGATACCCGCAATATTCCGTTCTTATAAGGGAAGGGTGCATGGGATATTTTATAGGCAACTTTGGTTTGACGGACCCTCACTTCACCGGAGTCCTTAAGTTCCTATACTTTTATCCTATACTAAAAATTATGATGATTAGAATGTGCATCCTGCCAGCTCTTGTGAGGCTGAGGGGGCAGAGGTTTGGGATAATTGTGATTGGGTCAGACAGCGTTCCTGATCACAATGCATGGCCCATTATGGCCGAATTGCCAGCATGGCCCAAGGGTGGGGATAATAAGTTTAAACATTCCTCCATTACCCGGGCCCCGCTAAGGGTCTACATGTGATTAGTTTGTGGCCCACAGAATTTCCACACCACCAAGAAAGCGGGGGGGGGGGGGGGGGGGGGGGGGGTAGCCACCATTCTTGAAGGCGGCGTCGGCACCCCTTCACCCAGAGAGCTCATCATTCCTAGAAAGAGAAGTACACAAAGGAGACTCATAGTGAAACTAAATCTCGGAGAACTCCGGTACTTCCAGGATGCCTGCTTTGCAGCGCTCCCGAACCGAAGATGCCTTCATCGGAATTCCCGCCTTGCAGGCCATTCCCGGAGTGCGCGGCCTTGCCTGAGCCTTTAGGCAATCCCCGGACGGCTCCCGGCATAAAGTGTCACCTATACATTGGCACTTGCCATCTGCCTCTACAAGGATGAAATCACACGTGCTGCTGCAGCTGCTGACCTTCCACATCCTCTGAAGGGAACTCAGGGTGGAGATCGGGAATGAGGCACTCTGTGCTTTAGAAAAATGGGCAGAACAGGTCAGGAGCTGATTTTGTGAGCCAATCCTCTCCTCCCCTCCTGCCGGGGTCCAGCCCAGGCAGGATCCAGGGAGTCCCTTGGGAGGGGTAGAGTCGGCGAGAAAAAAAGAGACAGAGACAGGAGAGAGAGTGTGAGAGAGTGTGAGAGTGAGAGAGAGTGAGAGTAACTTTAATTTTTGCTCGGGTCTTATATATCTTACATCTTGCTTTGTGGATTTTTCCATTAGGGGCCCCATATCCCTCCCCCAAATGTCCCATTGATTCCGCCGGGGGCCAGTCCTTAGTCAGGTGATGAGTCTTCTATGTAATCATTAGTTCTTATCAGTTCTTCGCGTTCTTGTTTTGTCCTTCCAGTGGTTACAAGGGGGAGGGGAGCACAGGATAACAATCTCTAAGGGCAGGCCTCTCAGGCGCCCAGGCTTGAAGTGACAGACACATTGTTAGCAGGTTAAGCTTAATTAGTGAGCTACATTCTCTATGCTACGTGACAGCAGACATACAGGACATGGACATAACATAGATACCCGTAATATTCCGTTCTTATAAGGGAAGGGTGCATGGGATATTTTATAGGCAACTTTGGTTTGACGGACCCTCACTTCAGAGGTTTGGGATAATTGTGATTGGGTGAGGCAGCATTCCTGATCACAATGCATGGCCCATTACGGCCGAATTGCCAGCATGGCCCAAGGGTGGGGATAATAAGTTTAAACATTCCTCCATTACCCGGGCCCCCTAAGGGTCTACATGTGATTTGTTTGCGGCCCATAGAATTTCCACAACACCAAGAAAGTGGGGGGTAGCCACCATTCTTGAAGGCAGCGTTGGCGCCCCTCACCCAGAGAGCTCATCATTCCTAGAAAGAGAAGTAAACAGAGGAAACTCATAGTGAAACTAAATCTCGGAGAACTCCGGTACTTCCAGGATGCCTGCTTTGCAGCTCTCCCGAACCGAAGATGCCTTCATCGGAATTCCCGCCTTGCAGGCCATTCCCAGAGTGCTCGGCCTTGCCTGAGCCTTTAGGCAATCCCCGGACGGCTCCCGGCACCCTCCTATCTAGGAAAGCACTAAATCCCTTCATGGTGACCTCTGCTCCTCACGATGGGCAGAAACCCCCCACAAAAATATGTGTTTGAGTGCAGGTACTCCTCCTTCATCAAGATTCCATATATACTGACCGTCCCCCCTGCCTCTCTGGAACAGTGTCTCAGAGCTCTGTGGGATGCTGTCTCCCAGGCTGCTGTCCTCATTTTGCCCCAAATAAAACTTAACTCGCAACTCGCACATTTTGCATTTTTTAAGTCAACAGGTTTGGTGACCGCGAAGGGACGCAGAGCGGACGTCTCTCTCTCACCTGAACTCTCCGAGGAACTGGAGCCTTGGTACCAGCAGAGGCCCCTTGAGCCGCCCGTCTGCCTCCTTGGGGAGTCCAGATGAATTTGGGTACGTCTCCCCTGGTTCTCAGATCTCCCATATTGGTTGACAATCCTGAGTTTTATTTGGCCGTGTAGCAGGTACTTGCCTCCTCCCACGTGAAAGATACTGGGCCGTGGCGGGGTGGGGGGCAGTACTGGTTGAAAGATACCAGGAAAATACCCACCCAGTGGAAAGATACTGGATGGGGCTCCGTTGAAAGGTATCAAGGAATACCAACAGTTGAAAGATACGGGGCGGGGGGGGGGGGGGGGGGGGCGTGGTTGAAAGATACTGGGGGAATAACCATCCAGTTAAAAGATACTTGGGGCCGGGGGCGGGGGGGGGTAGGGGGAGGTGCTCAGTTGAAAGATACAGAGATCGAAAGGAAGGAAGGAAGGAAGGAAGGAAGGAAGGAAGGAAGGAAGGAAGGAAGAAAGAAAGGAAGAAAGAAAGGAAGGAAGGAAGAAATGGAGGAACACCCACCTAGGTGAAAGATCCTAAGTGGTCTTGGCTGAGTAGTTAGAGAAAAGGCTGCTGTGATGCTTTTCCTCAATTTGGCTGCCTTAATAGAATTTGTCAGAATAAAAGTGAAGATATTACATGAGAGCTTTGCTCCGAAGACAAGGGACAAGGACTCCTCCCGGCCAGTACGGCTCTCTCAGGCGACTGAGAGGTTTACAGGAGTGGTGGCGGCACCGTCCTCATACCACACAGTGGTCCCATAGGGAAACCCACTCATCAATTAAAACACTTGCTCGCCCAGGGGTCGCAATAAGAACTGGCCATTCAGCGATCCAAGCACCCTTGGTGGCCTTAGGCCCCGGAAGGGAGAAACTGATACACATAAGAGAGCTGAGACAACTCTAGGGTGATGCCTAGAGAAGTTAAGCTCACCAGCAGCACACTGGCCCACCACACAATTTCACTAGTGCTTTTTATCCCAGACACGTTCAACTTTAAAATGGGACATAGAGCCTCTCACAGAAACAAGAGGTGTCAGCCTCTTTCTAACACCCCAGCCAGGTTTATGTACGTACAAAAACTTATACTTGCAAGTACCTACTTAATTGGGAAACTTATACTAAAGGAGATCTCAACCTAAAATGACCAAATTTGGGTTATTTTGATATTCCAAAATTGCTAATTTGTGCACACAGTTATAAAAAAGCCAGCCTTAATATCAAACAGAGTGAAATGCTTTCTTTGGTATCTAAAAGCTTCTCAACCAGAAACGCTGCTAGCACTCTGCCTCTGACTTTGTCTCTCCCACATATCCTCTCCTATTTGAATGGTCTATCTCTTTATCTCTCCCAACTCTTCCACCTCCTGCTGCTCCCCTCTCCCCAGCAAAGGAGGATAAAATATCAGAAGTGATTATAGCTCCCTTTAAGAAGAAAACTATTATGGGGGAAGTGAACCACTCTTGGTGCTTATGTATACACCCTGGACCTGAGCAGAACTTAGAGCCTTGGCTAAAGAATTTCAGTGGACCATCCGGACCTACGAGCCCGGGTTTTTCAGATCTATATCAGTTAACACAGCTGTTAGTTTCTGAAAGCAAAGCAAGGGAATGGATAAGAAAAAGCAGGGTGAAAACATCCCTTAATGGATTTTGAAGCACACGTTTGCACTGAATGCGAGGAATTAGCTCAGAAATTACTCAAACTTATCCCAGAGCTTTTTCCAAAAAACCGTAGACTAGACAGAGATTCAACAATGCAAGCAAAGATCGGATAAATAAATTCTGGACTATTAGGGAAGGTTTGATGGGGGAAAAAAAGCAACTTTTAGGCAACATTCTGGCTCGACACTTGAATCATTCTCTAACCACCAAACTGATCCTTTGCTTAAGTCCACCTTTTTAGAAAGCTTAGCTGAGGATTTGGCTACTCTAGTCAAAAAACACAACCTAGGTTGGTCCGCATTACATACAAACACCCTTGTTATATTGGCTGACCAACTTTTCAAAACCATAAAAAAGGAGAGAGAAAGTGGGATATCTATGAAAATTATGAATTTTCAATTGCATCAATTAAGTACACTGTCAATTATTCAGCCGTAAAAAAGGAATGACATTGAGTTATTTGTAGTGAGGTGGATGTACCTAGAGACTGTCATACAGAGTGACGCCAGCCAGAAACAGAAAAACAAATGCTAACTCATATATATGGAATCTAAAAAAATGGTACTGATGAACCTAGTGACAGGGCAAGAATAAAGATGCAGATGTAAAGGACTTGACGACGTCACCGGGTGCGGGGTGAAGCGGAATCTGGGACTGAGTGAGTAGCGTTGACATGTACACACTACCAAATGTAAAACAGATAGCTAGCGGGAAGCTGCTGCATAACACAGGGAGATCAACTCAGCAACTGGTGATGATTTAGAAGGGTGGGATAGGGAGGGTGGGAAGGAATCGAGGGAGGGAGGGGATATGGGGATATATGTATAAATACAGCTGATTCACTTTGTTGCACAGCAAAAACTTGCACAACAGTGTAAAGTAATTATATCCCAATAAAGAGCTTAAAAAAAAAGGTTTAATTGACGCCTATTTAATTCCTAACCAGTAGAAAAAGCTAGCTTGAAGAAAAAAAATGCTCTGCAGAATTCTGAACCTAAAAGAATAAGTTCTACTAGGGAGAACCTGATCTTCTCTCCCTCTGCCTTAAGACCAGAGCTCTCAGAAAAAATTATCTTATCTAAACCATCTCTAATTCCTGAGGCTGAAAAGGAAAAAAATTGGAATAAGCCTTTTAAAATTTTTCTTATTCCAACTCTTTATAAACTAGTGAGTTTTCATATTGTGATATCTAATTCATGACTAAGTTTGGAAAATGAAGCTTTGAGATCTCTCCTTGTGTCTGTCTGGATATACGTATGTCTCAGCGTGTGTCTTTGTCTTTGGATAATATTGCTGTGATTAATTTGTAAATGAGCTCTATTTAATTGGCTTAAAGAAAAGTAAGTGCTTACAAATTAATTCAAAATACAAGAAAAATTAAGCTAAATAAACTTCAGGTTCAAGTGAACAGAGAAAAATTAAGTATCAAATTAATACCTGGTATTAATGTTTGTTTGTTGATCTAATTGTGGCTCCAAAAATAATCCAAAGCCCACCATTTTTTTTTCTACTCCCAAAACCTTCCGTATTTATCTTAGAGGCTTGTAAGTATTACAGGGGAAACAAAGTCATCTTAGAAGGAACTTGCTTGTAGCTTTGAGATGCAAATGTCCTATCTGGTATTCTCAGGAACTCTTATCTCTGCTATCTTTTTAAATGCAAATTTGAAAGAAGAGGTAAAGTAATTTAGAACTTGATTTGTCAAGGATAAATACAAATCCTGTGTCTTTTCTGTAAACAAAAGTAAAAAGGGTTTAGCCATCTAGATAGGTGTCCTTGATTTGTTCCATCTGCTAGAAGCCTAATTTGAACCCAACCCCTTGTAATTGATTGCTTTTACGTTGCACCTGACTCAGTGCTAAAATTCTGGAATGGGAACTCTGAGGCCTCTGTGTTTGTTTGTGTGTTCATATGTATCTATATGTGTGTTGTATGTATATGGTATTGCCAAAAACGAATTCATAAAAGAGCTCTACTTAATTGGCTTTTAAAAAAATTAATTAAGCACTTATATAAATACTCAGAAACAAAAAATAATCTAGTCAGAATGAATTTCAGGTTCATGTCATCTGGAAAATATTCAGTACTGAACTCATATCTAATATTGAAGGTGGCTTAAGCATGTTGGTTGATTAATGTAGACTTGTTTTTAGTCATCAATATTAAGTATAATACTTTTATTGTGCCGAGGTGTAATATAAGCTAAATAAAATCTTGTTATATCTATTACAAATCTGTCAGCAAATAAAGTAATTAATGTGAAGAAACTTTTAAGAAAAGAAAATGTAAATGAGATAAGAGCTTTTAGATAAACTCTATTAAAAATAATTATGCTCTATTATAAATAATTATGCTCTAGAAATGTTTACCTAAAATAGTCTTTCCAGATTCTGCTAATTTGACATTCTAGAATTGTGCTAAATTAAGTGATGGAAGCTTATTAAATAGCTAAGTCATTCCCAAATAAAATAAGTTACTGAAACATTATTATTATTTTTATTGGCTGCATTGGGTTTTCGTTGCTGCACAGGGGCTACTCTTCATTGTGGTGCGCGCGTGCCTCATTGCCATGACTTCTCTTGTTGTGGAGCACAGGCCCTAGGCACGTGGGCTTCAATAGCTGTGGCACATGGGCTCCATAGTTGTGGCTCACAGCTCTAGAGCACAGGCTCTATAGTTGTAGTGCACAGTCTTAGTTGCTCCGTGGCATGTGGAATCTTCCCCAAGCAGGGCTTGAACCCGTGTCCCCTGCATTGGCAGGCGGATTCTTAACCACTGCACCACCTAGGAAGTCCCTGAAACATTACTTAACATTGGCTTCCTTTGACAGAGAAGCAAAAGGGTATTTAGGACTACTGAGTATGTTTGGTGCCATGTTCTCTAAAGAAAGCAAACGTTTTTAGAAAATATCACTGGTGTTTATGTTCACCAACCTACAGAATGCTACCATAAAGGACAGTTCATGGTTGCTTAAGAAAAGTAGCATATGTATTTTCAAGACGGCATGAAGAATGGAATTGAATTTTATTAAGGGAAAAGAAAGTAGGTCTGACTTACAGGCGGCTGTTTTCTGAATGGGAAAATACAGTAATGATATAGAAAGTGATGAGAAGGTTTGTGGAAAGTGGACCCTGAGAAAAGAGTTTTGTGCATAGTCAGGACTGACTAAGTTTAGAATAAATTTAGTTGAGTAAATTAATCTTAAAAGTAAGCTGGTACAAAACTTGAATTTGGCTTTTCCCTCTGTTAAGAGGACAAGTCTTCTTAAAATGTTGAACTGCCTTTTCATAACAGATTTTAAGTTTCCTTACCTTTAAGTGATCTGTTTTGTATTTGCCTTTGAAATCTTTTACTGTTACTTTGGCTAAGCGAATAACTATTGTTTCACAGTGACCTATGATCCTATCTGACTGAGTGTTCTAAGCCCTTTTTGATATTTTTGACAAAAGTTCCTAAAACAAATTCTGATGAAGTCCTTTTGACCTCTAGCTAACTCTGGGATGCTTCAAAGGGCCCCTGAAACATCCCAAAGAAAGATATAAACTAGGTTCATTTGGTACGTTAAGTTACAAGGGAAGTATTATCAAATAAGTAATAAATCTTCTTAGGTTTTAGTGTATGGTAAAATGTTATCAGTCATAATTCTAGTTACTGTCTTAAAGTGTTGTATGTCACATCAGTAACCAAGTTTCTTTGACATTGCAATCAGATTTTAAACACACCTTCTTAAGCCTTATGTCATTATAGACAGTTACGGTTTCATTCTGATGCCTTTGCAAAAATGCTTCCTCTTCAATAAGATTTATAGAAAGGACTTTTGGGTAAATACAAGTTTCTGACTTTCAGACCATAATGCTGAACTGGGTAAGAAATTGAAAAATCCTAATGAGAAACGTGATGGCTTCATAAAGCTGTGAACAAAAAGGATAAGTTACATAGGACTAAGTAAACTGGTGAATATGGTTATAAATTTTATGGTTTCTAGGACTTCGTAGGTGGCACAGTGGTTAAAAATTTGCCTGCCAATGCAGGGGACACGGGTTCCAGCCCTGGTCTGGGAAGATCCTACATGCCGTGGAGCAACTAAGCCTGTGCGCCACAACTATTGAGCCCATGTGCCACAACTACAAGCCCAAGCACCTAGAGCCCGTGCTCCACAACAAGAGAAACCACCACAATGAGAAGCCCTCACACCACAAGGAAGAGTAGCCCCCACTGGCCGCAACTAGAGAAAAGCCTGTGTACAGCAACGAAGACCCAACACAGCCAGTAAATAAATAAATAAACAAATAAATAAAGTTATTTTAAAAAATTGTATGGTTTCTATCTAAAAATTACTGGTTTAAATCTGTATTTTCCAAGTGTAAGGAAAACCTTCCCCTCAAACTAATTATGACTTATTGGGGCCCTCCCCGGTAGCACAGTGGTTGAGAATCCACCTGCCAATGCAGGGGACATGGGTTTGATCCCTGGTCTGGGAAGATCCCACATGCTGTGGAGCAACTAAGCCCATGCACCACAACTACTGATCCTGTGCTCTAGAGCCCGTGCTTCACAACAAGAGAAGCCACCCCAGTGAGAAGCCTGAACACCGCAATGAAGAGTAGCCCCCGCTCGCCGCAACTACAGAAAGCCTGTGTGCAGCAACAAAGACCCAATGCAGGCAATACATTAAATAAACAACTAATTATGACTTATAGTCATTTGGTAAATTATACATTTGTAGGCAGGATTGAAACATTTATCTTTTCTCTCTGTCTGTCCCCTCCAGACATTGGACACTCTTAGGTTCCCAGCAGCTTTACCAGATATTAGGAAGGCTACCTCACTAACAGGTATAGAAAACTCAAGGTATTTTGCAAACCTTTAAAAGGGAGGAATTCAGCTAGATTTGTTAGGGAAAACTGGTGACAAGACCCTTTTTTTAAAAAAATTATTTATTTATTTATATATTTATGGCTGCGTTGGGTCATCGTTGCTGCATGTGGGCTTTCTCTAGTTGCGGAGAGCAGGGGCTACCCTGCACTGTAGTGCATAGACTTATTGTGGTGGCTTCTCTTGTTGCAGAGACAGGCTCTAGGTGCACGGGCTTCAGTAGTTACAGCACGAGGGCTCAGTAGTTGTAGCTCTTAGCCTTGGTTGCTCCTCGGCATGTGGGACCTTTCCAGACCAGGGCTCGAACCCGGTCCCCTGCACTGGCAGGCAGACTCCCAACCACTGCAGCACCAGGGAAGTCCCTATGATAAGCCCTTGGTGTGACTTTCCTAGCCCGGAGAGGGCTTTTAGAAGTCCAGCCTGAGACTCCTTATAAAAGTTTCAGCAAGCAAAAAGCTGATATGATCAATTATAGTTACATAAATTATCAGGCCAAGTTTTTGTTTGTTTGTTTTTTGTTTTTGAGACCAGACTTATTTTGCAAACAAATTAGTCTTAATTTGGTTATATTTGGTAAAAATTAGGGTAATTTTAGAGAGAAAAATATTATGTTTCAATGAATATTAAGTGCCAGTTTTTTTGATGGAGGTCTGTATTTACTAAGATTCACTCCCTGCAATTTTAAGGACACTCTGAAGCTTATCTCTGTAACCTACCTTTGGATGAAAATCAGATGCCCCATGACCTGCAACCAGGGGATTGCGCATACTGGAAAGGACATAATTTAAAGAATAATCTCCAACTTAGACGGAGGACACATCAGAGAAGAAACTAAACTCACTCTAGGAGGAGAAGAAGCCAACATCAGAAGTAGACAGCTAGCCCAAGGTCCTGGACCTGACTCGTATGAGCATTTATAATGTTTTCTTGACTTCATGGAGCTTTGTATATGAATCAAATGTTTCCTATCACAGGCACAACCCTATGCTAATTTTAAAAATAAATCCAATTGTTGGGTTTGTGGCCAATTACCTACAACTAGTACTTTTGGGTTACATCGGTGGATTTCTCCCCTCCAAGGCTCTAATTGGATGGCCCTTAGGAAATTTATTCTAGGAAAAAAAATTATAGTCCTGTTCAGGGGATCTCCTCACCTAGCCAACTAATAATACCTGCTCTGACCCAGGCCATAAAAAAAAAAAAAAAAAGAATTTTCTTCTAAAGTTACTCAAGCTCAATCAGAGCAATAAGCAATATTTCAGTCAAGGAATAAAACCTCCCACAATTATCAGACAGTTTTATGTGATTAAGAACAGGCTGTGGTCATTTAAGTTTTAACGCCTCCTTTACCTTGGGAACAATTAAATTATACTATGGATAACCAACCTAGTAACACTAGAAAACTGGGCTGGGGGCCTTATGGACAGTGTCAAAATATAATTTCCCTGAAAGGTAAAGACTGGTACAAAATAGACTAACTTCAGATGACCTGAGGATATGCTGGGCTGCATCTAACAGAAGTTCCTGGCTTAAATATTTACTTATAACTCTATTAATGTTATTAGCTATATTATTTGTATTTTGCCTGTTTTACAAGATTATTGTTTCTTGTATCACCAAATGTGTAACTGAGGCACCAACAAAAATAATGATGACTAGGCTACTTGAAGCAGTTGATCAAATATATAGTTCTGTATGCAATCAATGATTGTAATAGCGCTTTTCTAGATATGGGAAGATAAAACAAGAGGGAATTTTTCCTGGACCATAACAGATTAGGAATACAGGTGGTCCAGAGAACTCTCAGTTTTGTTGAAAAGACCTAGCCCAGTAACAGCACACTGAGTGTCCTATCAGTGAAATCTTCGCCAGACCTTCCTAGCACCGTGGGATGAAATGGTCAAGAAATGCCTCCCAAAGCACGGTTGGATTTATGACATGAGGGGGCCTGTCAAGTATAAACTGGCACTTGCCGTGGGCACTTGCCATCTGCCTCTACAAGGATGAAATCACACTGCGCTGCTGCAGCTGCTGACCTTCCACACCCCCTGAAGGGAAATCAGGATGGAATTTGGGAATGAGGCACTCTGCACTTTAGAAAAACGGGCAGAACAGGTCAACAGAGAGTTAGATGTTTTCAGGAGCTGATTTTGTGAGCCAATCCTTGCATGTCCTCATATCTAGAAAAGCACTAAATCCCTTCATGGTGATGTCTGTTCCTCATGACTAGCAGAAGCCCCTAAAAAACATGGGTTTGACTGCATGGACTCTTCCTTCACCAAGATTACACATATACTGACCTTCTCCCTGCCTCTTTGGAACCGTGTCTCGGAGCTATCTGGGATGCTGTCTCCCGGGCTGCAGTCCTCATTTTGCCCCCAATAAAACTTAACTCGCAACTCTCACGTTTTGCATTTTTTAAGTTGACGAAAGCAAAATCATTAAATTGAAAGAGACTGTGCTGGGAAATGCATGCTCTCCGTTATACTAGAGTTCAGCTTTGGGGAAGGCGCAGTAAGAAAATGCGGCTGCAGAGGTAAGCAAAGGCCATCAAAGGGTGACATACGCCCTGTAGGGAGCTATGACTTGACCCTGGAAGCTCCATAGATCCCCTCAGCCCTCCTCTCACTCATCCTACACATCCCCATCCTTCCAGTACTGAGGAGATACTCTGCAAGGCCAGTGAGGAATTTATGGGGAATTAGTGACTTATGGGAAAAAGGTACAGATAACAAAAAAAGGGGTTAGGTATAACATTCCTTCCAATATAATGCCAACTCTACTCAGCGTTCAGCTTAATCTTTGTTTTTTGTCATGTTTATTAAAAACATGTCAACAGTAAACAGTGTTGTAAACAGTAACAGTTATCCTCTAAGTATAATTTTTGGACTTTGAAGATGTATACAGTCATGGGACTTTCCTGGTGGTCCAGTGGCTAAGACTCCATGCTCCCAATGCAGGGGGCCTGGGGTCATTCCCTGGTCAGGGAACTAGATCCCACATGCTGCAACTGTTACCGAGTCCAAGCTTACTGCTCACCACAGGACATGACAATGAATCTGAGACAAGGTGTTGAGGCAAGGAATACCACTTTATTTGGAAAGCCAGCAGACAGAGAAGATGGCAGACTAGTGTCTCCAAAAAACCATCTTATCAGGGTCTGGATGCCAGTTTCTTTCACAGAATCAGAGAGGGAGAGGCAGTGAGGAAGTAAAGTAAAAAGGCAGAAAGACAGTAAGGAAGTAAAGTAAAAGGGCATCGGTCTTGCAAAACATCTCTGGGAATGACCAGCCTCTGTGAGGGGATGTGTTAATTTCTCCTTTCTTGCAGCCATTCATACAGGTGGGCAGGACAGATTGTCTGCCTGTGAGCTGAACAGAGGCACTTGAGTTCAACATTCAGGCAGAGGGGCAGGGTTCCCTGAGGCAGGCCATCATGTATGATTATAATAATAATAAAAGCTGTGAAAAGCAAAGCTTAAAGTCAAAGAAACAGACTGAACATGGAGTCTGATTTAGCTCTTTCCTGTTACACAACTAAGAGTTCACCTGCTGCAACTGCAACTAAAGATCCTGAATGACACAACGAAGATTCTGCATGCAGCAGCAAAGACCAGGCACAGCCAAATAAATAAATAAATAAATATTAAAAGAAAAAAAAAAAGATGTGTATAGTCATACCACCAAAATTAAGATACAGACCATTTCCATCATCCCAAGAAATTCCCTCTCCCACCCCAGCCCCTGAAAACTACAGATCTGTTTCCTGTCCTTTTTTCAACTTAATCCTCTCTTTAAATAGATACAAGTGCACATAAAGTAAATACAATTAACTCTTTGAAACCCAGCAGGACCCTGTGCGACCCTCCTGGGTACAAAAGCCTTTCTGTGTCCTCTGTTTCTTGTTTGCAGGAAAAGGCTTCAGCCTCCCAGACCTTCCCTGAGTTCCAAAGGGCAGATTCAAACAGTTACTAATTAGAAGAGTGAAGGAATGCAGAAACAATGGAAAGGGAGTCAAGAAAAAATAGTGCAGCAATGGGGCAGGGTCCTGGTTCCTCCTCAAGCGATATACGTTGCAATAACTTTGAGTTTTTCTATAGGAACTAAGGTCCCCATTTGGATGGACAATGGTAACTTCAGGCTGAGCATGAGATTCCTGGAACACTGCCCTTTTACCTCACCACCAACCAATCAGAAGAAAGTCACACCCTGCAGCCCTCACCCCAAATTTTGCCTATAAAAACACTTCTCCAAAAACTGACACCATGCACCTCAGACTGGGACTTGAACCCGGACAAAACTCAGATTAGAACCAGAACCCACATGGCCAGGACTCAAATCCACCCAAAACCCAAGGACTTCCAACTAAGATCACACACCTGGTTTCAGGACTTAATGAAGCCTAGGTTCTTGATGTCTCACTGCAGAAAGAATTCAGTGAGAGACAAAGTGATCAGTAAGAAGTGGATTTATTTAGAGAGAAACATACTCCACAGACAGAGTGTGGGCCATCTCAGAAGGCACCAGGGTATAGGGTTGTCAGTTTTTATACGGGTGGGTAATTTCATAGGCTAATGAGTAGGCAAGGGGTGGGGGTTTCCAGGAATCAGGCCACTGCCCACTTTTTGATCCTTATGGAGCTGTCATGGTGCCTGTGGGTGTGTCATTTAGCTTGCTGATGTGTACAGTGAATGTATACTAAGGCTCAAGGTCTAGTGGAAGTCGACTTGTCTGCCAACTTGGACCCATTTGGTTCTAATCAGTTTATGTTATGTCCCTGGGCTATGTCATTCTTTCAAAGGTTGTTCCCTGCCCCCTTCCCTGCCGTTTCAAAACCATCAGAGAGCTGGGGGGGTCTTTTGAGAACAAGCTGCCCATTCTCCTTGCTTGGCCCTTGCAACAAATCTTTCTCTGCTCCAAATATTTTAGTTTGTTTGGCCTCACTGTGTATTGGGCACATGAACTTGCATCTGGCAACACCTTAAACAATACAGATTTGAACTGTGCAGGTCCACTTATATGTGGATTTCTTTCAATAAATATATTAGATTTTTTTTTAAGATTTGCAACAATTTGAAAAAACTTGCAAACTACATTGCCTAAAAATATCGAAAAAATGAAGAAAGGTATGTCATGAATGCATAAAATATATGTAGATACACATATAACATACAAAATATGTGTTAAATTTTGGAGACGTCAAAAGTTAAACATGGATTTTTGACAACACGGGGGTTTGTCCCTAACCCCTGCTATTCATTTTTCCTTTTGCATTCTGACAAAATCTGCAAGGATTTTGCCCACATTTGTTCTGTGACAGAAAACTGAAACTTCTAGAAAATATTTAGTGAAATTGTGACTAAAAATGAATAAGACTAAGTGTGGGAAGACATTCGGGAACCTTTCTGAAACCTTGGAAATGTTGAAGTATGGGGGCCGAGCAATGGGATTCAGAATGTCCTGCTTGAGCAGTGGAGGAGCTGAGGGTGTGGGGCGTGGAGACTAATATCACCCTGTTTGGTCCTGAAGGATGGCTGGTTAGCCAAAGACGGGTAAGATTCCTCAGAGGAGGAACAACCTAAGACAGGCACAGCCGCAGAGGGGCCAACAGGGGTGGTGCATCCTTATATCACCGTGTTTGGCCCTGGAGGATGACTGGTTAGCCAGAGACGGGTAAGATTCCTCAAGGGAGGAACAACCTAAGACAGGCACAGTCGCAGAGGGGCCAACAGGGGTGGGGCACAGACCCTTAATCCTTTTGAGAGAGGTCTCCTGCCCCCAGGGCTGTTTTGCTCTCCAGGCCCAGCTCAAATCCACACCTGCTCAACTCGGACCCAGGAAGTAAACAAAGATAATTGCCTCAGTCATGTGAGGCCTTTGATTGTTTATGAGTGTAACCCGAGAATGATAGCCCAGGAACTCAATAAAAGCAGCCTGGGATGAGTCAACGGGGCTCTTGATCCTAGAGGTCTTGAGTCCCCCGGTCCCATCTTTCTCTTCAGTCTGTGTCTGTGTCTTCTTCAAGCTTGCGGCACCCGTCACTCACCTCGAGTCGCCGAGCTGGTCTCGGCAACTAAGTGCAACTTACATATATGTTTCTCAATCTTTGAATCAGCAAAGTTTCCTGAAGGAAACTGTGATGTTCCCTCCAAAGGCTGCTCATAAAATGCTACCTAACCCCCATCACCAAATGTATGGGATTCAAGCTTCTCCAGCCCTTAAATGTACTAGCCAGTAACCTTGGAGACATTGCTTACCCTCTGTAAGCCTTTTTCTCATCTGTTGAATTAAAATTCAATAATATTTATTAGACTTCTACTACATGGCAGGCACTGGGGATACAGGAGTGAACAAAAACAAAAGCATACAAACATCCCTGCCATCAATGAGGTTATGTATGAAAAATGTCAGGGCCAACAGCGCAGAAGAGAAAACAAAGCAAAAGAGAAAAAGTGGTCAGGGAAGGCCTTTCCAATGAAGCCTTTGAGCAGAAATCTGAGGGTGGCTCTCTGGAGGTGTGACACCAAGTCCAAATGCCAGTCTAAGGAACAGCAAGACCAGTGGGGCTGAAACAGAGGGAGGGAGAGTGTAGGACAGGAAGTCAGAGGTTCGGGTCAGTTCCAGCAGTGCCCATACCTAGGGCCACTACAAGAACTTTGGCTTTGGCTTCAAATGAGACTGGAAGGCACCAAAAAGTTCTGGATGCAGCCATGACAAGATCTAACTATGTTTTAAAAGATCACTCTGACTTGGCGGGGGGGTGGGGGGGTGCTGGGGGAGGAGCAGAGCAGGGAGACCACATAGAGGCTACGGTCGTCATCCAAGAGCCAAGATGGGGACACTGTCCTGTACCCCTCCTCCTAGCCAATGACAGCTGGGTATGTTTTGCCCTATATAATACCAGACACAAGACAAGCACTCAGAAACTGTAAGTAAAAACAGTACCTGGTTTCTAAGGAAGAGTGTATTCAGATATATATCTTAGGATGCCAGGGGTACCCCGTCTACAGCCTGTTATCCACAAGCAGCTGGGGCTGGGAGGATGGGGAAGGCCCAGGACTTCAGCAGGCAAAGGCACCTGTTCCCACAACAAGGTCACAGCCAATGGAGGTTTTAGAATGAGTCTCTGCTGTTTGCCCCATTCCAAAACAATCCCATTTCCCCACCGGCCCCAACTCTGTCCAAGCAGAGAAAAATAAGGCCACGTATAATAATGGTTCAGCTTCGGGTCCACAGAAACTCACTGACATTTATGTTTTACATGTATATTCCTTTCACATTTACACTCACACTCATTCACATTCAAGAGGGAACCAGCAGAAGGGGACAGGCAATGTTGCCTGTCATTCCCGTAAATGAGGATCTAGCTATCAGCTGCGGCAGCCACACCCCCCAAGCCCCACTGGTGCACGCTGCAGGGAAAATAGAGAAAAAGAGGAAGCATTATGTGGTCTGGGCACTGGCCCTAGATAGTTAAGATGCATATCTAAGAAATAATTACATTGAGCCTACATTCTGGCATTTTTCCACACATAGAAAAGCACTAAAATCATTAACTTGTGATGTCTGCCTTTTTTGACTACCAGTTGTCTTTGATGTTTGACTACATGGTTTGTTTTGGGTTTTTTTGGGGGGTGGGAGGTGGGGCGGGTGGGGTGGTTTCAGCAAAAACCTCCTAAATGGATATCCTGGCTACTTCCTTACCTCTTTGGAGCAGTTTCTCAGAGCTATCCAAGAGGCTGTCTCCTGAGCTATAGTCTTCAGTAAGGTCCTCGAGTAAAACTTGCAACTTTTAGGCTTCCTAGGTGGTGCAGTGGTTAAGAATCCACCTGCCAATGCAGGGAACATGGGTTCGATCCTGGCTCCAGGAAGATCCCACATGCTGCGGAGCAACTAAGCCCATGTGCCACAACTATTGAGCCTGTGTGCCACAACTACTGAGGCCCACTCGCCTAGAGCCCATGCTCGGCAATAAGAGAAGCCACGGCAATGAGGAGCCCGTGGACCACATTGAAGAGTAGCCCCTGCTCACCACAACTAGAGAAAGCCCGTGTGCAGCAACTAAGACCCAACACAGCCAAATAAATAAATAAACTTGCAACTTTTCGGTTGTGCGTTTTTCTTCAGTTGACCCTTTTAGTGAACAACAAAGGGACCCAGAGCAGACTTCTCTCCTCACCTGAATTCTACAAGGATCTGCAGCCTTGGTACCAGCAAAGGCCTCTTGTGCCTGATCGCCTTCTCAGAGACCAGATGAATTTAGGTAAGTTCTTCTGGATCTTGGATCTCCTGTTATTGGCCAATGATCCTAAGTTTTATTTGGAGGTAGATAAACTGCTCGTTGGAGAAGCAGATTTTCCTTGAACTTAGTTTCAAGAAGAGGTACCTGGGTTACCCCCAGATGAATGACACTGGGAAGATTTTGCTCAGCTGAAAGGCGCTGAGTGGGTTACCACAGTTGAGAGACACTGGGAAGATTTTATTATGTTTGTTGCCAATACCTCTGTTTCTGTATTCAGGTGCCCAATAGAAATACAGAGACGGAATTTAGGAGGAATGAGAAAAAAGTGGCTTTATTTCTTTGCTAAGCAAAGAGGGGACACAGTTGGATAGCACCTCCAAAAACTGTTCCCCTCCCCCTCAGGGAATTTGAGAAGATTTTATATGTGGGGCTCACAGTCTGGAGTATATGATAAGGATCAAAGTAGCCAGGGTCTTGCATTTTTCTCTCCTTGCATTATTTCAAAACAGTCATAGCTGGCGTCAGGCTGCCTGGTAACTGGGTCTGCTTGTCTCTGGTTTATCCGCCTGTGACCTTTCTGAAATGCAAAAGCTACAGGGGGTGATTTCTTACAAGGAAGCATAGGGAATTTACAAAAAGTTAGGGAGTGATAGGTGCAATATGTAATTTACACAGTGTCAGACAGTGATAGGTTAGCTTTGTGAAGTACAAATCTAGTTACAGACACTGCAGATTAGTAACAGTTAAAATAAAATAAGGAGGGACCTCCCTGGCAGTCCAGTAGCTAAGACTCCATGCTTCCCATGCAGGGGGCCCAGTTTCCATCCCTGGTCAGGGAACTAGATTCCACATGCTGCAACTAAGAGTTTGCATGCTGCAACTAAGACCTGGTGCAGCCAAATAAATAATTAATTAATTAAAATAAAATAAAACAAAACAAGGAGTGATTAACTGTTTCAGGCCAGGTTATGTTTCTTCTCTAGCCTGTTCACTGTCCCCTTTACTTTCCTTGTTCTCAGGAGAGGAAAAACTTCATTTCTATTTTTGCTGCAACATACATACAAAATTTATTCCTACAAGTACCTGCTTAGTTGGGAATTAAAGGAAATCTCGCCCTAAAAATGGTCAAATTGGGGTTATTTTAACATTCCAAAATTAATGTTAAAAGAACCCCAATTATTTTAATATTCCAAAATTAATTTAAAAATTCTGGCTGTGTGTACAGCTAGAAAAAGCCAGCTTGATAAGACATCTTTTCAGAATTCCGACCTTAAAGGTACAAAAACCCTTCTAGGAGGAACTTGCATTTTTCTCCCTGGGTCTTTGAGATGAAAATGTTCTACCTGATCTTATTCCTTTTTCCCCCTGTGTTTTAAGAGCTCTGACAACAGCCAGACAATGGATCTTTTAAACTGGAGAAACTTCTAAATTGGTAAATTTGTAGAGAGCTTTTACAATAAACAGCTGTTTTACTGGTACCTATGAAAAGACCAAAGTAGAAAGTGGATACAAAAGAACATAATGGCCAACCTTAACAACACCCTTAGTTTAAAACAAATAAAAAGCAACAACAAAAAAATAGTTCAGGAAGCTGCATCTATTGTCAGTTTCTTCTCAATAGGTCTTATAGATGCTAATATAAGCCTTAGATTAATTGTTAATTAGGTTGATTAATAGGGGAATAAGAAACTGAGGGGCAAGTCTAGAGATGTCTTCCCAACAAGGTGGAAACTTTAAAGGGATGTGTCACAAAAGGATAAAAATCTTTAGATGGTTAAGAAATGGGATAAATAAATGGGATTAAAACAAAGGTTTTGATACAACACAAAGGCTGGATGGTCAAAGGGACCCCCATTGCTCCCCAACACTAAAGAGCCCCACACAAGTCCACTCTATTTACCCGTTTAAAACATATGTATATTTAGGGCTTCCTAGGTGGCGCAGTGGTTAAGAATCCGCCTGCCAATGCAGAGGTCATGGGTTCGATCCCAGCTCCAGGAAGATCCCACATGCCACGGAGCAACTAAGCCCGTGTGCCAAAAAATAAAAAAATTAAAAAAAAAAAAAAATAAAACATATGTATATTTAAAAGGCTGCTAGGGACTTCCCTGGCCGCCCAGTGGTTAAGACTTCGCCTTCTAATGCAGGGGGTGGGGGTTCAACCCCTGGTCGAGGAACTAAGATCCTGCACGCCTCGTGGCCAAAAAACCAAAACATAAAACAGGAGCAATATTCTAACAAAGTCAATAAAGACTTAAAAAAAAAAAGGTCCACATTTAAAAAAACAAAAACAAAAAAAGGCTGCTAGAAAATTACACTGAGATATCTGACTGGCAATTGCTTGGGGCAACAGTTAGGCAAAATAATCAAGTTGGCTCAACCTCTCAACTAGGGACCCCAAAGCCTTTATACAAAAATAGATAAAATGGTCGGCGGATAAAATGAAAGGTTTCTGGTGTCAACAACAAATTGGCACTTGTCATTGGCACTTGCCATCTACCTCTGCAAGGATTAAATCAGGTGCTACTGCAACTGCTGAGCTGACTTTCAATACCCCTGAAAGGAGTTCAGAGTGGAAAGCGAAAATGAGGCACTCTACACTCTAGGAAAAACTGGCAGAACAGGTGTTCAGATAGTTAGACATTGTCAGGCGCCGATTTTATGAGTCCAATTTTTGTATCTCCTAAATTTTCTCCCAATTTTGTATCACTAAAATCCTTCATGGTGACGTCTGCTCCTCATGACTAGCAGTAACCTTCACGAGACTAGCAGAAACCTTCTACAAAAAATATGTTTGACTGCATGTATTCTCCCTTTACCAAAATCACGTATACACTGAACTTCCCCCCAGCTTCTCTGGAGCAGTTTCTCAGAGCTTTCCTGAGATGCTGTCTCCTGGGCTGCAGTCCTCATCTCGCCCCAAATAAAACTTAACTCGCAACTCTCATGTTGTGCATATTTTTTAAGTCGACACTGGGACTCCTTGTAAGACCAAGCCTGATTGATGGGGTCTTGAGGCTAAAATTAAAGATATAAGAGTTGATAGAACTGAGATGAACATTTATAAAAGTTGGTATATTTGATCGGGCTTTAAATAAGATGGTTACATCTCTTCTGCCAATTATATTATGGGCTAAACATTAGGTCTCACTGGGGAATGCCTCCCTTGCCTGGTATAAGATAGGGCATATAAATCTGCCCCTCAGGCAATACTGATTAAACATACTAAGAAAAATCACTAAGGTTACCTGAGCCCACACAATATGAAATAAAACTGAGAGCTAATATTCAGGGGCCAATGAAAATAATAATGGAGATT
Source organism: Hippopotamus amphibius kiboko (assembly GCF_030028045.1). Classification (NCBI taxonomy): domain Eukaryota; kingdom Metazoa; phylum Chordata; class Mammalia; order Artiodactyla; family Hippopotamidae; genus Hippopotamus; species Hippopotamus amphibius. The sequence goes on from NC_080188.1 coordinate 57,990,713, forward strand.
TTTTTTGCCCCTAGGGTAAATTGCTCTGGGTTTAATTTGTACACTCAGAAAGAGGGCCTTTGTTGCATGACCTGTGCAAAGTTTGGAAGGCATGACAAGAGTGAACCCTAAAGTTCTAGAACACAGAATTCTTGATTTTCAGTGTAGTTGAAAATCTTACTGATATAAAAGAGCAAACTAAAGAAAATGTAGGGGCTTCCCTGGTGACACAGTGGTTAAGAATCCGCCTGCCAATGCAGGGGACACAGGTTCAATCCCTAGCCCAGGAAGATCCCACATGCCGCAGAGCAACTAAGCCTGTGTGCCACAACTACTGAGCCTGCGCTCTAGAGCCCACGTGCCACAACTACTAAAGCCCGAGCACCTAGAGCCCGTGCTCCAAAACAAGAGAAGTCAATGCACTGAGAAGCCCACATATCACAACAAAGAGTAGCCCCTGCTTGCCGCAATTATGCAATTAGAGAAAGCTGGCGCGCAGCAAGAAGACTCAACACAGCCAAATACATAAAATAAATAAATAAGTAAATAAATAAATTTAAAAGAAAATGTAGTTGGGCAAATCAATATTTCAATATCATTTAGGTGGCAGACCAGTTTGCTGGGGAATTAAAAGCAACTGCCTTTGTCTTGCAAATCTTTACAAAACAGAAATGTAAGCACAGCCCGCAACCACAGACTGAGCCTAATTAGTTCAATCAGGTAGAACCTGAACCCCCTCCTCCCACCAAAAAAAAAAGGGGGGGGGGGGGAAGAGGCCTTGTTAAACTCAAACTGCTGGAAAGGCTCCCTCACCAAATCTAATTCACAGTCTCCTTTAGGATTTATCAAGGACAGATACAAATCTTAAAACTCTTTTCCACAGTAGTGAAAAGCTTTAGTCATCTGAGCAAATAAATTTAACTTACTCCAAATGTTATTTATAAACTAGTAAATTTATAACGTGATAACTGATTCATGACTAAGTTTTGAAATGAAGCTACAAGATCTCTAGTTATGTCTGTTTATATGTCTGTGTGTACATTAAACACATGATATACCTGTGCATCCAGATATTATCAAAATTAAATTTATAAAAGAGCTGTATTTAATTGACTTAAAAGTAAGAGCTTACAAGTTGAGTATTTTTAAATATAATAAAAAAAAACTAACCCAAATAAATTTCAAGTTCATGTGATCTGGGAAATATTCAATATTAAAGTACTACTCAGTTTTAAAGCTTAAATTTGTTGGTTTATTAATACAGACATGTCTTACTTTTATTGCACGTAGGTTTACTGAAAGTTAAATAGATCATATTATCTCAAATTCATCAGGAAAAATATCTTGAAATAATGGCTGACTTGGTCTAATGTTTCATGAAGTTTCCATGGGTAATCTAAACATAATTGTCATTCTATATATATATATATATATATATATATAGGGTTAGAGCTTTTAGGTAAATTCTTTAAGAATAATTATTTTTTTATAGTATGTCTACTTAAAAATAGTTTCTCCAGATTTTTGGTGACTTAAAACTTTAGAGTTTTGCTGAGTTAAATGATGGAAATTTATTAAATGTCTAGATCATTCGCAAATAAAGTAAGATACTGAAACATAAATTACTCAACATAGGCTGCCTTTTACCGAGAAATTAAAGATATTTAGGTTTATTAATAAAAATGTTTGATGTCACACTGAAACATTTTCTATTAAAAAAAGCAAATATTTTTTAGAAATCATAAACGGTATTTGTGATTTTGCCAATCTATAGAATAATAATGTGAAAGACAGTTTATAACTGCTTACTTCTTAGTTTTCACTAGAAATAAAGGTTTTTAAAAGATTAGAATTCTGGTTAACACATGTAATTGAGACAGCTAAAATTGGTAAGGAAAACATCTTTATATGAAAAGAAAAAGGTATATAAAACAGAAATATATTTTGTTGAGGGAAAAGAAGGTAATTTTGTCCTGGAGACAGAGAGAGAAAGGAAAAGCACAGGACAAAATCTGCAAGTAAAAAAAGTTATAGAAGGTTTGTCGAAATGGAACCCTGAGAAAAGAGTTCTGTACACTGTCAGGACTGGCTAAGATTAAAATAAAGTTTGAGTAAATAAATTTCAATTTAAAAAGTAAGCTAGCCTGATTAACATAAATATGGATCTGAAATTTAACTGAATCTTTTTATCACTGTGAACTCAATCAACAAACACTAAAATTATAACTAAAATATAGGGAGCGTGTCCAAATTTTCTGGGTATTAAGGGGTTCTCTGAGTATACAAAAAGACAAGAGAAATGAAGATCTTGCCTAAAACCCTTCTTTTCAGAATGAGAAAGCAGGCTCAAAGACGTGCCCCAAGATGGAGGTGGGTGGGAGGTGGGAAAGAGGGAGCCAGGACCTCACAATTCATTTCAAGACATTTTGCACATCTAAAAGATATGATCGCTACATATCTCCCCTTCAAGTGTATACATTCAGCCATTAGTCAGGACATAGTTTAAATAAGTTAATAAGCTAAAAAATTCCTACTTTCTTATCAGAGCCTGAATAAATACAAATTAATGTGTTCACTGTTTCGTAAGCACTTATGGGTCATCATTTAAGAAAAACTGGGAAATTTTAAAACTCTAAACTCTGCCAATTTCATTTCTTTCCCATAAGAGACTGAACCCAAATTGGCAACTACAATCAGGGCCTCTAAAGTGTTTGAAATTTAAGGCATTACTTGCCTTGTAGGGATGCATTTGCTAGGTCACAAATCTATGAAACTTAAAAATATCAAAGTAACTCCCAGCAACACACCTAGTACCCAGATCTTGGATTCCTATAACAGCCTCCAAAACAAGGAACCAGAGTGCCTTGGAGTAATGGTTGATGCCAGGGTCGGGACATGGAAAATACAGAAATGAGCCTGGAGCATTTCATGATACCAGAAAGTAAGGAAATGCTTTTTTAAAAAGGGGGACGGGGAGGTAGTATGTCAAAATGGCACAGGGGCCAACCTGAAAGAAGAGCTCCCAGGGTCCAAAGGTGGGACAATTTGAGCAGCAAATTAAATAATGACAGTATTGGATTATAACCTATATAATAAAATAAATATCCATGAGTCTGTACTGGTACAAATAGTTGAATAAATAAATGGTGAAGGAACAGCTCTTCCTTACAGAAGAATTCTCATTAAGAAACACTGAAGGAATGAGAAAAACAATTTTTAAATCACCATTAGAACAACATAGTACCATGTACATCACGTTCTAACCCATCGATGCCAAAACTAGTGAATAAAGATTTAAGGAGAAACAGGATATTTGCATGGTCCAAGTTTCTCTCCCAAGATATCTACTAAACACAAAGGGGGAAAATGATAACTTTCCATCAGGGACCTGACAAACAGCACTTAACCAAGGCTTACAACAGTAACAAGACATCATGGACCCTTGATATGACGCACTGGTATTACTTCTAGTATTTCCTCCCAAAATGCATAGCTTCAATCTAATCATGAGAAAAATATTGAGTACTAATTGAGGGACACTCTACAAAATAACTGAATAGTACTCTTCAGAAGTTTCAAGGTCAGGAAAAACAACCGAACAGAAGGTTGAGGAGTTGTCATAGTTTGGAGGAAACTAATGATATACAACAATCAAATGCAATGTGAGCTCCTAGGCTGGATCCTGAACAGAAAAAGGACAGTGAAAAGCTGACGAAATCCAAATATGTTTATAGTTTAGTTAATAGCATTTACGTATGTTAATCCATTCGTTTCAACAATGGCACTAGTGGTACATAAGATGTTATAGGGACTCTGTACCATTTTTTTTTACAAATTTCAGTAAGTCTAAAAATAATTCCAAAACAAAAAATTAAAATAAATAATGGAACAACCCCAATATTTTTCAGTGTTTATAATGCAAGTGTAATATTAGACTTAAACTGCCATCTCTGTTCTTTAAAACTTCCTCATCAAGACCTATACAAGCCAGCCACAGCCGTATGTATTCTGAAAAGCATTGTTTTATAAAGACTAACACATCAAAAATCGATCTCTTTTCCTTACTTCTCATAACATATTACGGAAGGAAAGGAGAATAGCAATTTGATTTTCGCTGAAAAATTCAAACCACTTGAATTTACCCCTGGATTAGGGTGGCATTCTAGGAGACAAGACAGAACACATCTCACCGGCGTGAAGGGAAGGCATACATCTAAGTATGAAATCAGAACACAATGAGTGGTTTGTAGCTCCAGGAAAGAGCTAAAGGTAGCAAGGATGGATCGATACTGGAGCAACTGGAAGGAGTCACCTGGCCCCAGGTCGCTAGTAATAACTGGGAGTAAATCAACACTGCACTTGTCAAATGGACTGTACTCATAGCTTAGATTCCAGATGGAAGCAGTGAACAATGTGGCATGATAGCAACAGTTCTATCAGATTTAAGGTAGGACTGAAATGACACCATTAGGTTTTCAACTACAGTTAGCCCATGGCTTTCTGGTTTCTGAAGTACACTTGTTTCATCTGCGGTAACTATCATATTAGATATCCTGGAAAGATACATAACAGTCTCCCCGTGTTATGAAGCAGGAGAAAGGTGGATCAGAAAGATTTCTAAATCAAAGTACATGGCTGGTTTGCAGAACCCTTCACTGATGGGTCACATAAGAATACTGTATTCTCATACACCTGACCGTCTGTACAACTGCACTTTCAACTCACCCATGTTCCACTTCTGGACTCCTTACATAAAATTGGACCTCTTCCATTCAAACTCATATATTCTCTGGTCCCATGAAGAAACTGTCGCCCAGAGAGATGAAGAGACTTCATTAAAGTAGAAAATGAAGAAATGCACAGTTGATTAGACCCGTTAGTTAGATCTGGGCCTCCCTAACTCCTGTGAGCTCCCATGCTCTTTTCATGTCCCTGCACGCCTTTACAATGAACTGCTCTGTGAACATGCAAGGCAACTGTGAAACAAATGACCAGGCTAAGTTTAAAAAAAAAAAAAAAGACAAAGAAAAGAAAGAAAAAAAGAAAGGATTGGTGAACTTAATAAAGTTCAATACGGTCTTTTTGACCCTGCGAATTCTCAGCCTCCTCCTCCATAAATATGAAACTCCAGTATCTCCCTGAAGGGCTTGGGGTGAGCAAAAAAAGAGAGTGAATGTAAAAACCACCTGCAGACAGCCAGCCGTCACCACAGTTAACGGCCACTTCCCTTTACTAATTCTGAGGACCTGATAATCTAGCCTTAAAGCATTCCGAACTAATATGGGATGGTGGAGGAAAAGGGGTAAAACGAAATACTTCTTTCTCCCTTTCTAAGAATCCCGTTGTCCCTCTAAGTTTTCTAACCCTTCTTTCCCCTCCCCCAGGGTGGGGTCAGGGCGCGGCCAGGTTGCAGCTGTGCAGGATGGGAAGAGGAGAGGCAGATCTCTTACGCAAAAACATCTGAGGTTCGGGTACCTCTCAGGGAGTCTTTACTCTTTCCTTGTGAGACACTCAGGTCAAGTGTCTTCAGAGGGAGATCGCAGGGCTTGCTGCTTTCTAGAGACTTCCATTTTTATGCTCCCCCGTCAAAACTCAGTGCCTGTGAAATGACAGAGAACTACCTAATGCTACCTGGGCCTAAGCACTCATTTCCAGCCAACGCCTGTTCTAAAGAGTAACAGGTCTTTTCAGTTGCAATCCCAAAGGGACGGAGCTAGTGCATCAGCATTTTCAACAGGGTTTCTGCCCTTGCCAAGACTTCATTCCAGCCTTCCTGCCTAAAACAAAACTTCTTCTTTGAAATTGGGATGAGCGCAGCACTTCTGCTTTACCCCCACCCACCCACCCTAGTTTAAACAGCAGAGCACTACTAACTTTCAGTGCTATGATTCTCTGAATGTTTTCTTTCTTTCTATAAACAAGCTACCTATGTGGCTCAAAAATTGGATGTATATTTTCTAACAGCCTCCTAGTAAAGCAGAATACCGGATTCCAAAATACTAGAGGGGGCAAGGGAACTATGGTGAGAAGGGGGAGTGAGTGTTAATGGGTTTTTAGGGGAGAGGATGATGAAAATGAGATGACTGCAGATTCTACACTTTAAATAGGTGTGAACTGTATGGTATGGTCTCATAAATTAGATCTCATAAAACTGTTGCTGGGGAAAAAAAAAAACTATGAGGCCAAATTCACCTAGACACTTTAGCTGTAACTGGTTCGCATCCTGACGTGAACTGGGAACTGATTTTTTAAAGGATAAACTTTAGCTTCCTGTAGACCTATATATCCTATATCCTCCAGATAGGATGGCCATTCCAGTTCTTTAATTTTCACTAAAAGATATCCATACCCTAACCTATGACCCCAGAAAGCAACACAGAATAAAATTTCCCGCTTGATATAACCTTCAACTGCTGACAAACTTCTGTTCAAAATGCTTGAGAACGAGAAACAGACTGCCTGAAGACAGGAGGTCTACTTATCCCTCTATAAAATTTAGATTTATTCCCAAATAAGCCCCAAACTATCAAACCGCAGCATGTGTGACCATCCTACAAGTGTTTCTCCTGATACTTAAGGTAAGGAAAATGACAACTAGAGCAAGCAGTCCTAGAAAACGCCGTATTGCACGTACTATGTGATGAGAGCCCAGGAGACTCTCCCAGCACCATTTTTCAGTCTCCTCTGCATCCTTCTGTGACACAAGACATTTCCCTCAGGAGGAGATGCCGGGAAAAGCTTCTCTGAGGAGTCTGTATATTTCTTGCCTTTATCCTCACTGAATTGTGTGACTGATCGGTCCCTTTTTATTTTAGCTTCCAAGATATAACTTTAATTTGCTGTCCACATCCATTGTAATGTGTTCCCCCATGGTGACTCTTCTCTTGGTGTATTTTACTTTCCATTTCTAATACTTATGCCTCAAATGTTCATGAATGCTTAATAAAAATAAATGCAGACATTGATTTTGGCTGTAAATGCACTTTAATACCATTTTGATGCAATAGAATCTGTCTCCTAAAGGAGCTCTTGCTGAATGCCCAGGGTCTGAAACAAAGATGACCAATAAACATTTGTTATTATGAATCTATTCTTTTTTCCCTGAAAGTGTAATGAGCTTTTTTTTTAATATGCCAGGAGAAAATTTATTATTATATCTCAAAGTGTGATACAGTAAAGCTGCATATTTTAAAAACTCTTTACATACATTTTCAGGATACTGAAATACAGTGTATAATGGAAATGAAGAAATAGTTACACATATTTTGTAGACCCAAAATTATAGTAATATATGAATTGATTATAGATGTTAAGTCATATATACACTTTTAGAAAGGACAATTGGTCATGTGTTATTTATTTCGTATTAGGTTCTTTTTTTTTTTTTTAATGAGCTTTCATATTTCTACTATCCGGCAAGAAAATAAAATGAGGCAACAATACAGGTATTTTTTCTGTCTGCTAATCTAATCTTTTGGTCCTATATTTTTCTGTATTGTTCTAACTTCAGTACTATTTTTTCACCTTTTTTTTTTTTTGGCACACGGGCTTAGTTGCTCCGTGGCATGTGGGATCTTCCTGGAGCTGGTATCGAACCTGTGACCTCTGCATTGGCAGGCAGATTCTTAACCACTGCGCCACCTAGGAAGCCCAGTATTATTTTTAATAAGTATTGTAATAAGCTGGTTAATTTTTTTGAAGTTAATCATTAAAAGTCAACTACCCACAGAAAAATTACAAAAGGCAGCTCAATAACTCTTTAGCAAACCATTCAAAGTGGTGGACAAATTTTATGTCCTGGGGAGAAGAAAAAGACATAGAATATATTGGTTAATCCCTTTAAAAGTACCAACATTAACACATTTCTCTCCCACTTCCATACTCAATAAGTTTGTATCCATCCAATATCAACTCTAGCTTCATACATTTGGGAAAAGGCAAGAGTTTTACCAACCGGCTAACACACGCTACCAGACACGGAACAGGCTGCACCAAGGCACTATTTTCTGGGGAAAAAAATAGTCTACACTTTCAGTCTGTTTCATACTCACTTTCAAATGAAACTGGAAGGGACTAATTAAAACCTAGTCATTTCGGTCGCACAGTTTTCTAATGTACCAAATATATACACGCAATAGCCACGGACCTTTCATTCCACACACATCCCAAAGGGCTTTCACAATTTACTCACTCAGTTTTAGTGATTCAGTTTAACCAAGGGCTTCAATCTCAGGAGCTGCGGTGCTCAGAGGCAGAGCACTAACAACCATTTATACAAACGGTAAGATGAGTCAGCTGGACCGTCCAAACATACCCTGCGGAAGCAGCTCCTCCTTCACCATGACAGCTAGCATCCGTACTACGCTTTCCTAAATGGTCAAGAGTTTTCCCCAAACCTCCCTGGCTCCCTTCCAGGCTGCCTCTTTCCAGCGTCTCCCCAGGTCTCCGTCGGGCCGCCGAGGACGCCCTCTTCCGTCTCACGCTCGGGACTCAGCCCGTGAGGGCGGCAAAGCGACACGCGACAGGCGCCCCCCACGCGGCGGGCCGCCCACCCCCCGCGCCCGCGCGCGGCCCGCACTCACCGGCGCAGCGGCCGGCCTGGGAAGGCGCTGGCCCCGGATGACAGTCCCGGTCGGCGGAGCGGACGGCGAGCCGGCGGCCGGGGCGGCGAGGCGCGAGCGCGGGCAGCACCGACTCCGGCTGCCCGTCTCACGCCTCGGGCTGCGGGCGGGGAGCGCTCTGGGCGGCCGGCCCCTCCCTCGCGCCCCAGCTCCCTCGGGGTCGCTGCCCTGGGGCTGGCGGAAGGCGTGGCGCCGCCTGCCCGGCTGCGATAAGCGCCCGGAGCCCCGGCGGAGCGCACGCACCTGTCATGAGCGGGTCCAGCCCGCTGCTGGACCACACCCACACCGTCACCTGCCCGCGGGGACCGGGTCACGGAGATGACTATCCCGCAGCATTCCGGGACAGAGCAACAACTCCTGCCTCCGGGGCTTGTACGAAATGGGCGGTGGCGACTGGCCCTGGGAACCACAGAGGCTGATCAATACCTGGTCTGACCCAGGATGGATTTGGCCCCTGCCGGTGTCCCCCTCCCCTAAGCACCAGGCGACGCGGACACCGAGGTTTTTTCCTGTCACACACGTTGTCCACCCCCAGAGCAAGCAGGAGGTCTCTAATGAAAGCTTCTGAGAACTCAGGAGCGTGCGCCCCAGGGCCAATAAAATCTGGAACTGAATCTAGGGGTGGGGGGAGGGGGAACAAAACTTTTTGAATGAAAATATTACTGTGAATAGTTTGTGTTCCTCACACTCCTGTAATACATACTTCTGTTCAAGACACACATCGTTTGGAAAAGCTGGAACGTGATTGTGCAGATGCAGGAAGAGCTCCTAACCTCATCCTAATACTTTCTTAAGCTGATCATTGCCATCAAATTCTGTCTGAAAAATACAGATTAAAGCCAGCATTTCATAAGTGTATTGCATTGTAAAGAAATGAGTCGTTTTAACTTATAAATTAGCATTTTACTTTGGGCTCATTATTTTCAAATGCCCTGTCTTCTCATTTAGTGTTTGGGTATTTCAAGTAATAGAATATTACGGAGGGAGGAACCCAAAGAGACCTTCCTAATTTTACAGATGAGTTACCTGGCCCAAAGGAGGTCATTTTACACAAGGTCAAAAGTTAAGAAGATAAATGGATGACTGTTTCTCAGACCACTGCTCTCTGCTCTCCCTGGTTTCCACCCCACAACCTCTCTGAATAGAGTAATTGCCCAGTATTTATAGAGCCTGGGGTTCTTTTCTGGTTTTGTGTTTTGTTTTGTTTTCTTTCCCCGCTGGCAGGGCATGCAGGATCTAACCTGTGCTCCCTGCAGTGGGAGTGAGAAGTCTTAAACACTCCTGAATGTGTTCTTAATCTGGCACTTTTTCTTTTCCATTTAATAACTAAATGTTTTTCTCTTCCATTTAATAACTAAATGTTTTTCTCTCTTATTACATATCAAGTGAGAAGAAAATAAAAATCACCTGTAACCCACCAGCCACATACCATCTGCTTTTAGTCTTTTTCTCTGCATACATTTTTTTCTTAAAAAACAAAATTGGTCTTACATACAAAGTACAGGAATGAACGTCATCATCTCTGGAGTCAGATAACCTGTGCCTGAATCCTGGCTCTCCCAAACCCTGGAGACTCGAACTACTTAGCCTTGAAATGGTTATTGGTAATCAGGGGAAAGGATCTCTCAGGGTAGTTACAAAGATTAAATGAGATAATGTGTGTGAAGCACTGGTAATGTGTGTAAAGTCATTCGATAGCACTCAATAGACTATAGCTATTATTATTTTGTAAAACTGCTATATTGCAAACATGGTTCCCTGTCATTCAAAATCTTGCTACAACTTTATATTTAATGGGCACATGGCATTTCAGTTCCAGTTGAAAGCTCTGGGGCCATCTGAAGTCCACACCCTTGACACACACATTGGAGCTCTTAAATAGGCACTGGAAGGGCTGAGGTGTCACCATGTGCTTTTGTAGGCAGTGTGCATGGACATAACTAGATGAGCTGGTAGTCTCATTCAGGAAATCACTTGAGCCTCCCTTTCGAAAACTCCAAAAATAACTGGGACACTTTTTTTTGGGGGGGGGGATGCGTAATACTCCTTTCCAGTCATCACACCAGTGAGGGGTGCTTGCTTGTATGGTTTTCACGGGCATATCAGTGCTTGGTGGAATGTCAGCAACAGATGCCTACATATTTGTTTCATGTTGATAAAGGATATGATTTATTATACAGAAGGGCAACCAAAGCAAAATTAAAAAGTCTTCTCATTAAAGGAACAAAATTCCTGGGCCTATAACTCCACCAGTCAGCCACTCTACGATCAAAGCTCTTACATGGACCTATGAGAAGCTCTCTTCATCCTTCTCATAGGATTCTTAATATCCTCCAAACCTCTCCCAGCTGCCTTGAGCTCTCAGTCTATCGGCCTGCCTGGCCACCACATGCAAGGAGCTGGTCAGGACCCAGTCCATTCCTCTGTGCTTACTCCAAGTGGTGAAGGCAAGGTCAATTCCCCCTTAGCAAGTTTGGGTTTCAGGCAGGGCTTATGATGGACCTGGGAGCATTTGGGTTACTGTATAGTATAGAATATCCGTATTGGATCCCAGTATATTTATTTTCACTACTACTTAAATTGAAGCAAATAAAAAACAGTGCAAGAAGCTGTAGGCACCATGACCCGCCCCCCCCCGCCCTGGCCCCCGCCCCGTAAGCTCTGCTTACAGCTACCAGGGGCCTTTGATTAACTCAGTGAGAGAGGAGTCTGTAATTGCTTGAGCACTGATGAGGAAGTGAAGAACTAGAAATAGGGTATAGACAACTCTTCCCAAAGGTCTCGCTATAAAATGGAGGTAACAGAAAGGAGTGTACCTAAAGACTGTCTTGGGGTTCAGAGAAAATATTTCTTGTTTGGTTTAAATTAGGCCAGAATATGTGTCCATGCCAAGATGGCAAGCCATGAAGAAGAAAAGGTGGTTAACTGGTATAATCAGGTACTTTAGAAAGCAGAATGGAATTAGCATTCAGAGGAATTAGTATTAGAAAAGAAAAGCAAAAATTTAAAAATTAAAAAAAAATTTTTAACATGGTAAAGAGCTGGGGTGTGTCCTCATGTAGATAAATGTTTTAATTAGGGAAAAGAGAGAAAATTGAAAGAAATATCTGGCCCACAACTACATTTTCTCTCTGAAGTTGGAGGATCTGCTGAGAATATGGGTGTGAATGAGAAGATAGGGGATTTGAGAAAATGATGAACACTGGAACAGGCCTGTATTTATTTCCTGTGGCGGCAGTAACAAAGTACCACAAAAGTGGTGGCTTTAAAACAACAAAAATGTATTACCTTGCATTTCTGTGGATCACAAGTCCGACATGGCTTTACTAGGCTAAAACCAAAGCTGTTAGCAGTTCTGGGTTCCTTTCTGGAACCTTTTCCAGGTTCTAGAGGCTTCCCGAATTCCTGGGCTTATGGCCTCCTTCCTCCACCTCCTACGCCAGCAACACAGCATCTCTCTGACCCTGCTTCTGCCATCACATCTCCTTCTCTGCCTCTCATCTTCTGCCTCCCTCTTCTACTTTTAAGGACCCTTCTAATTACATTAGACCCACCAGATAAACCAAGGTAATCTCCTTATTTTAAAGTCATCTGATTAGGTAACCTAACACATTCACATTCTGGGTATTAGGACATGGAGTACTTTGGCAGGCCATTATTCTGTTCACGACAGAGCCCTAAGGAAATAAAGAGGATGCTAATGTACAGACCCACAGAGTTACTATGAAGACTGAAGGCATATGAGATACAGCTGTTCCAGACCCACAGCGTTACTGTTTAAACTGAAGGCATATGAGATACAGCTGTTCCAGACCCACAGCGTTACTGTTTAAACTGAAGACATATGAGATACAGCTGTTCCAGAAAGCTTTTTTTGAAGTTTCCCTTATCTGACTAAAGGCACAGCCTTCAGAAAATGAAGCTGCTATAAGTCCCCTCTCAGAGGAGCTTCAGCGCCTGGTAGAAGACCAACCACACACACCTGGATAAGAAACTGCATAAACAAAATGGAACAAATCAACCAGTTTGCAAGGCAGAAACAGAGACACGGATGTGGAGAACAAACATATGGACACCAAGTGGGGAAAGCTGAGGGGGGCGGGGGATGAATTGGGAGATTGGGATTGCCATATATACGTTACTAATAAGAAAAAAATATCAGATTGTACACTGGATATATGCAGTTTATTGTATGTCAATTGTATGTCAATAAAAGTTCTTAAAGAAAAAAAAGAAATTGCATAAACAAACATCACAAACTGTTATACTTTGTTTCTTTCCCTAAAAGCCTATTTGTCTTTCCTAAAAGTCCTTTGTTTTCCCATAGAATCCCTTTTTCTCCACCCCCCTTTCCCCTATTAAGCTGGTCTATAAGCCCCAGAACCTTATCTTTTCTCTTTTAATGTCTGTTGTCAATTAACTTTCCATTCCTCCCCCACCCTCACTAGACCTAAATTGGTAGAGGAAAGGTTTTTCCTCCAAGGGACCTAGAGAGAGCTTGCAGAGCAACACCAAGGACCTGTAAGATTGGACTTTATAAATGTGGTGGCATCGAAGCCACAAATGGGCACAGCTTTCCCAATCACAAAGAAGAAAAGACAGAGCAGGTTAGAAGGCTAAATAAATTCGAGGATGTGGTTTTGCTGGGTGGGTAAGGCAATAGAAAAATGGAGCAAGAGTTTGAGCAGGTGAAGTGATTCATCATAGGAAAGTGAAGCCAGGAAGAGACAGGTAAAAAGGGAGCCTATAGAGGGGTCACTTGGAGGCTGAAGAGCTGAAACAGGAGGGTGAAGTCACTGAATAGGAAACTAACATATAATATTGGCACTCCAGGTTTTGACAAAGTCCCATGGTTTGAATGTGACAGTAGAATTATGGAAATAGAAGGAAGGTATATTTATCTTCTACTGCCAGGTGAGAGCTTGCCACCAGTTTAGCATCTTAAAACAATACTCATTTATTATTTCAAAATTCTGGAGGTCAGGAATGTAGGTGGGCTAGGCTTGGCTCTGCTTAGGGTATCACAGGGCCAAATCAAAGTATAAACCAGCTGGGCTCTTATCTGAAGACTCCTTTTTTTTTTTTTTTTTTTTTTATCTTAAGACTCCTATCTGAACACTCTGTTTCCAAGGACAAGTGCCTGGCAGAATCCAGTTCCTTGCAGTTTCCTTGCTGACTGTCAGTCAACCAGCTCCTTCAGGCTGCCCACATTCCTTCTCATGTGACTCCCCACCATCTTCAAAGCAAGTCCTCAAACTTTTTTTTTTTTTTTTTTTAAAGAACTTTATTATTTTTTTGGCTGGGTTGGGTCTTCGTTGCTGCAAGTGGGCTTTCTCTAGTTGCGGCAAGTGGGGCTACTCTTCATTGCAGTGAGCAGGCTATTCATTGCAGTGGCTTCTCTTGTTGCAGAGTACTGGCTCTAGGCACGAGGGCTTCAGTAGTTGCAGCACACGGGCTCAGTAGTTGTGGCGCATGGCTTAGTTGCTCTGTGGCATGTAGGATCTTCCTGGACCAGGGATCAAACCTGTGTCCCCTGCATTGGCAGGCAGATTCTTAACTACTGCCACCAGGGAAGTCCCAGTCAATCCTTCCAATCTCCTGGATTTTGCCTTCCTCCTTTTAAAGGGCTCATGTGATTACATCAGGCCCATCTAGATAACCTCACTATGTTGGGGTGAACTCATTTAGGACTTCAATCACAACTTCAAAATTTCTCAGAGCAGGACCCAGATTATTTTTTGGTTACATAACCAGTGCAATCTTGGGCCCTTGGGGAGAAAGGGGTCTTTAAAATTCTGCCTACACTGAAGGTTAAGTTGAGAAGATAAAAGAGTATAGAAGCTAGGGTAATGGGTTGGTCATTTAAACAAAAACAGACTCTGCAAAAGTAGTGACCATCTTGGAAGGAAGAGAAATACCAAAAACCTCTGTCAATGTCTTTCACAGATATGCAGAAGAAAAGAGAAGATGGCTTAATGCAGAGAGACAGCCTAATGGGGAGTTGGGGAGCAGGGGGTGGTGGAGGTGTTGAGGCCAGATGTGGAGCCAGGCATCCTTGATTCATGTAATTTTCTTTATATAGCAGACAAGAGACCAAATAAATAACTCATTTGGTTGTAAAGTTCACAAAGGTAGCCAAGCCCTAAAACATGAGCATAGCAGAGGAAAAAATGTATATAATTAGGTACAGATAACCTGCAAAGTTAGGAAGTGGGGCAAAGGATGTAACATTTGTCCCTGCAAAATAGACTGAAAGTTTAAATGTTGAGAGTCCACCAAACTAAACTTTTTAATTGAATGAAAATACACATAAAATACATAAAATCTAAGTAAACACACTTGCATATCTGTTACTCAGATCATATACATATATATGTGTATTTGTTATATGTCAATTATATTTCAATCAAAATAAAAAAAAAGCCAAAAAAAAAAAAAACCCAAAATAGACAAAACTCATGCATAGTGATAAAAGTCAGATGAGTAATTACCTTTGAAAGGGACAGTGACTAGGGTGGAACATAAGGGAGACTTCTGGGATATTGGTAATAAACATATATATATACATATGGGGGTCTGAGTAGCAAATATACAGGTATGGTTCACTTTGTAAATATACATCAAATTGTTTACTTAGATTTTCTTTACTGTTTCTGTTATATTGCATCCTTGTTTATGTGAAAAGAAAGATGGGGAGATGCTAGATTAAAACAAGTTAATTAAATAGGTTTCATCATTGCAGAACATGCATACAGCATTTGTCATGGCAACTTTCCACCGAAGGGCAGCTCAAAGGCCGTATTCTTGGTAACATACTAACAGAAATGTGACAGAATCTTCTGGGGCCAAGTTATGGAAGCCTTGAATGCCAAACCAAGGGGTGTAGACTTATCTTGAGAGTGAGAACCACTGAAAGTTTAGGGTAGAGGGATGACACTGTCAAAGTGGTGTTTTAGGACAATTAATCTGTTCACGTATAAAATGGATGGGGGGATGTGGAAGGCAGTGATCAGTCTGACAATGAGAAAAATAAAGACTGAACTAGAACAGTGGTGGAAAAATACTGTGAGGAAAGGGACACGAAAGAAACATCATAAAGTAAGAATTTACAGTCTTGGTAATGGATAAAACATTGAAAGTGAGAGACAAAGAAGCAGGAGCTGACTTTAAGGTCTCAAACCTGAGAGGCTGAATACTTGGTGGATCATTAATGGGACTTAGGAGGATAGAAAGCATGTCTTCCACTTCAGTGCACTTCCTAAATGTTGCCTTGCTCAGGGCCGTGAACATGACAAATGATTACTTATTGACTGAATAATAAAGTGAGTTTATCCTATGTAACTCAGGGGCTTATCCACACTTACCTGAATGTCATAAAAATGGAAGAGCGTTTCATTGAGACTGACCTTTTTCATATCATACATTACTAACTGTTATAAACATTTTATTGCCTGTAGAGAGAAGAGTTCATTCGTGAGAACAACCAAAGTTAAAGCGTAATGAGCACTGAATGACATGAGTCATTATAAAATGCCTTAGACTTTATTCACTTCTGGCTGTCATACATCTATTATAATAGATGATGTCAACAGAGCCAAAAACTTATAGCCTCACCCAGAAGGACATTTTAATCTTCTCTATGTCATCACCCATATTAGAGAAACATACATTAATCATTCTATGTGTAACAAAGCCAACAGCCAATCTAGATGTACCCAAGCTTCATCTCACCTCTACAATTTTGCTATTGACCCTTGGGTGCCTCACTTTCTTGCCTCAAATTATGGGTGATAATACCTATGTCATAGGGTTGAATAAAATGTATAAAAATAAAATGTATATTTGGAAAATATAAGGTAACCTCAATTTTTACCCAGTACCAATAACAGCTAATGTTTATTGAGCACTTGCTACTTGCCAGGCTACTTGCTAAGTGTCTTTAGGTTTTGTGCAGTTTTTTTTAAACCTCATTTAATCTTCACACCAATGCCCTTAGGTGAGTTCTACTAAAATCTCTATCTTGCAGATGATGCAAGTGAAGCATAGTGAGATTATGCGACTTGCCCAAGGTCAGACAGACAGTAAATGACTTAAATGCTCATATTCTGGCTCTTTACATTACTGCAGATATAAGGAATGAAGACACTATTATTTCCTGTAAAAACTGCTTAAAACTTTTTGTAGAGAGAATGTAGAATAAATTCATTTACCCTTCAAAATCCCCCTCAGTCACAACAGATCAAAATAAAAGAAGAAAAATGAGAAAGTCCAGGCAGTTGCAAAACCAAGATGAATGTCTCCATGAAAGAAACCCAAAATGTTAAGAATTACCAAGCTTGTGGGTTGAAGGCCTTGAGTCTAGAAGCAGGTAACGGTGGTAAAGAGTTTGGCTGAATAAAGGGAATTCCAATGACACAAAGTCAGGGGACTGGAGCCAGGCTCCCTGCTTGAAGCCCAGGGCAGGGGTGGGGCTGTCCATTTATAAAAGGGTGGAGGTAGTGGGACAAAGTGCTGTCCAGTTCTGCCTGGGGCTGTGTGGCTGTGTGGCTGTGTGGTGTGGATAGGGATGTCGAGGCAGAAAAAAAGCACCTGCATGGGGAAGCTCCCCTAGCCCATCATGCCTCCCTAAAGGGGGGCAGTGGACTCTGAGAGCCCATGGAATAGACCTCTGACTGTGAGGTGCCTGGTCTCACCTGTCACCTCTGGGAAGGTCTAACACTGCTAATAACCTGGGGCACCTCTACTGACCTCTGCTCAATAACGGGGCTTCCGCAATCAGATTGTTCCTCAACAAAACTGTGTGAGATTCAAGATACAATCCTGGCCTTGCCCCACCTCAGTAATCTGCAAGAAGAACAATGAAACAAATCATGTTAATCCTTAAAAAAAAAAAAATAGTACTAAACTCTGGCTAGGGATGTAGCCAATGAGCTGCTCCATCTGTAGCAAACAGGAAGACACAGATAAAGTCTGATGGGCCTTCTTCTTACTCCTCCATGTCTCTCAATCCCCCTTACATATTTCCACATCTTACCTCTCTGTGGCTATCTATACCTTGGATAATTCTCTCAGATATATCTTCCCAGTCACTAATTCTCTATACAGTTATATTAATCTTCCATTTAATTTTCTATCCATTAGAATTCTTAATTTTAGTAAGGATTTTTTAATTTCTAAAAGTAATATTTTGTTCTTCAAACCGGCCTAATCATTAGATAGTCTCCTATTCTCACTCATATTTTCAATGCCCTTTTTTAATCTGAAAACATTTCAAGCAGACTTTTTTTTTTAAATTCTGATAATTAATTATAAAAGCTGCACTCTGGTTCTGTTTCTGTTATCTATGGCTTACTTGATTTCTGTTTTATAATATTCTATTGTGAATTTTTTGTTAACTGTCTCTAGGAATTCTTTGAGGCCTGGCTGAGGGTATACCCATCTAGTGAAGTCTGTTTTTGCTTCTCTTCTCTTAGTCATCTGGGGATATTATCTACCCTGATACTCTTTAAATTATAGGCTTGTGTTTTGGGATCATGCAAAGAATGTGGACTGGGTCGCAAACTACTTGAGGTCTGGCCAGTGGCTACAAGTTCTCAAAGGAGGCGCTTTTTTTTTCCTTTTTTAACTTTTATTCATAGCCCAGCCCAAGATAGAACTGTGTTCTTGTGCACCTTTGCAGGGTGGGTTTCCTTTTTTAGTTCACCCTTTCTGAGGGTGCACCTCTCCTGGGCCCAGGCATTATGCTTCCATTTTATGTGAATTCAGGCTTTGTCCCTGTCACCTCTGTGCAATGCAGTTCAGAGTCTCAATAAAGATGACTGTAGGCCTCAGGGTATCCAAGGCTCTAAAATTTAGTTTACTCCATTCTGATCTTAGTGGACTCATCTAATCATTTAAGTGTGGTTTTAATATTTTATCAAGCATTTTTAGATATCATGTAGCTGGGTAGTTTCAGGGTCTCTCACTCTGCAATATTGCTGAAAATAGAAGTCCTCAAATGTCTCTCTCATCTTCTTCACTTTTTCTTACTATTATGGAAATTTCCAAGCATTTCACAAGTAGAAAGAACTGTATGATGAATGCCTATGTGCTGATCTCAACTAGTAGCCAACCTTTGTTTCATTGATACACCTCTTTTCTCGCCCTTTCCCACAGATTATTTTGAAACAAATTTCAGAGACCAAATAATTTTATTCATAAATATTGTCATATGTACTTCATAAATATTTTCATATGTCCAAAGATGACTCTATCTTGGTAATTAATTTTCATATTTATCTCATAAATCATCTTTCACCAGTTCCTTTTTTATTGGATTCTATTAATATTCTCATTTTATTTTATTATTTTTAATTATTAAAAAAAATTTTTTTTAGCTGCCTTGGGTCTTAATTGCTGCTCAAGGGCTTTCTCTAGTTGTGGCGAGTGGGGGCTACTCTTCATTATGGTGCACAGGCTTCTCCATGTGGTGGCTTCTCTTGTTATGGAGCATGGGCCCTAGAGCGCTCAGGCTTCAGTAGTTGCTGTGCGTGGGCTTAGTAATTGTGGTATGTGGGCTCAGTAGTTGTGGCTCACAGGCTCTAGAGTGCAGGCTCAGCAGCTGTGGCGCACAGGCCTAGCTTCTCCGCAGCATGTGGGATCCTCCCGGACCAGGGATCAAACCCCTGTTCCCTGCACTGGCAGGCGGATTCCCAACCACTGCACCACCAGGGAAGTTCCGACAATTCTATTTTTCAATATTTTGAGTACGTCAAATGCACCCTCTCTTGGTCTGTAGAGTTTCTGCTAAAAAATCTGCTGATAGCTTAATGGGGGTATCTTGGTAAGTTATTGGCTCTTGTCCCCTAGCTCTCTTGAAAATTATTACTGACTTTTGACAGTTTTAATATAATGTGTCTTGGAGAAGATCTTTTTGCACTGAGATAATTAGGTATTCTCTTAGCTTCATGGACATGTATATCCAGTTCCTTCACCAGCTTTGGGGAGTTCTCAGCTATTATTTCTTTAAATAAGCTCCCTGCTCCCTTCTCCCTCTCTTCTCCTTCTGGGATGCCCATTATCCTTACTTTGCCTTCTCTAATGGAATTGGATAGAGTTTCTCCAATTTCTTAAGATCTTAGGTTCTTTCTCCTCTTCTACCTAAATCATTTCTAGATTTCTACCTTTGCACTCACTGATTTTCTCTTCCATGTGGTCTGCTCTATTTCCAATACTTCCTGATGCGTTCTCCATCTCATTTATTGAGTTCTTTAGCTCCAGAATTTGTTTGGTTCCTTTTAGAGTTTCAATCTCTTTGGTAAAGTACTGCTTCTTTTCATTACTTTTATTCTTAAGCTCACTGAACTGACAGTTTCCTCAGGATGGTTATTTTGAATTCTCTGTCATTTAGATCGCAATCTTCCGTGACTTCAATTCTGGTTCCTGGAGAAGTGTCATTTTCTTTTTGTGACGCTGTGTTACTGTGGGTGTGTTCTCATGGTGCTCGGTGAGTTGTTCCTCTGCTGGCGCATCTGAAGTAGCAAACCCTTTTCTTATTTTGGTGAAGTTTTGTTTAATTCGGTTCTAACAATTCAACAGATGGGTAATTAGAAGCCTTTCTTCTGTTTTTTAGTAGGTGGTACTACAGCACAAGCTTTTGGTTTTTCTTCCTGAGCTGCCTCTGGAGATATCTGAGAATTGGCACTTTCCACCCTCCACTGTCTTTGTCCCAGGTGCCGTCAGGGTCCCTGCCTGCACCTCTGAGCTTGTCGGTGCCTTGCTAATGTTGGTGCCGTTGCTGTTGCTGTCATCGCTGCCAAGGGCACTGGGATGATGGGTGCCTCCACCATGTCTGGGGTCACTTGGTTAGAGGGCACCACGGCCTCGACAGGAGGAGGGGGAGGGTAGGAGAAGCTGAGCTGGAGTCACAGATGCTTCCACCACATCTGGGGTTGTCAGGTTTGCAGCCACCACCATGGGCAGGGAGGCAAGTGTCACGGGCACCACCATGGCTGGAGGGAACGGGGTCCTGGGCCCTGCCACTCCTGCTGCCCAGTTCCCCTGTGGCCAGGAGGCCATGTGCACCGCCTCCACTGCTGCTACCTGCTTTTCTGGGGCTGCAGGCTCAGCTGCTTCAGGAGAGGGGCTAGGATTGCAGGCACTGCCTCCACTATTACCCCAGTTCCACCGCCTCTATGTGTTCCAATCCACCCGCCTTCAGATGTAAAGGTGTGTGGATCTCTCCTGCGTCCTGGTGTTTTGGGCAGAGGGACCTCTGTTGAGTTATGGATATTTTATTAATTGTAGACTGAAGGGGAGAGACAAAGGACCTCACGCTGCCATGATGCTGATGTCACTTTCCAGCAATTTTTGAAATCATAAAGTGTGAGACCTCCAACTTTGTTCCTCATTTTCAAGATTACTTTGGGTATGTAGGGGTCCCTTGAGATTCATATGAATTTTAAGATGAGTTTTCCTATTTCTGAAGAAAACACCATGGGCGTTTTGAGAGTGATTGCATTCAATCTGTGGATTATTTGGGGTAGTGTTGTCATCTTAACAATATTAAATATTCCAACCCATGGATACAGGATCTATCCATTTATTTATGTTTTCTTAATTTCTTACAGCAATGTTTTAGTAGTTTTGTATGTCTTTCACCTTGTTGATTAAATTTATTTTATTCTTTTTTGATGCTATTGTAAATGAAATTTTTTTCTTAATTTCGTTTTCAGATTGTTCATTGTTAGTGTATAGAAAATGTATCCTGAAACTTTGCTGAATTTATTAGCTCCAATAGTTTTTGTGTGTGTGTGTGTGGAATCTTTAGGGTTTTCTGCATACAAAATAATGTCACCTATTAACAGAGATCATTTTACTTCCTTCAAATCTGGTTGCCTTTCTTTTTCTTGCTTAATTGCTTTAGCTGGAACTTCCAATACCATGCTGAATAGAAGTGGCAAAAGCAGGCTTCTTTGTCTCATTCCCGATTCTAGGGAAAAGGCTTTGTCTTTCACCACTGAGTATGATGTTAGCTATGGGCTTTTCATATACAGCCCTTATCATGTTAAGGAAGTATCCTTCTACTTCTAGTTTATTGAGTGTTTTTTTTATCATGAAAGATATTGAATTGTGTCAAATACTTTTCTGTATCAGTGAAGATGATCATGTAGCTTCTTCCCTTCATTATGTTAATGTGGTGTATTACACTGATTGGTTTTCATATGTTGAACCATCCTCATATTCCAGGGTTAAATCCCACCTGGTCATGGCATATAATCTGTTTAATATGGTACTCAATTTGTGAGTATTATGTTGAGAATTTTTACATCTATATTCACAAGGGATAGTGGTTTATCGTTTTCTTTTATTTTAGTGTCTTTGTGTGGTTTTAGTATCAGGGGACTGCTGATCTCATCAGATGAGTTAGGAAGTGTTCACTGTTTTGGAAGCGTCTGAGAAGGATTAGTGTTAGTCCTTCTTTAAATAGTTGGTAGAATCTACCTGCAAGCCATTTTGTCCATTGCTTTTCTTTGTGTGGGAGGGTTTTAGTTACTGATTCAATCTCCATGCTAGTTATAGGTCTATTCAGATTTTCCTTTCTTTTAAAAAAAAAAATTTATTTATTTATGTATTTATTTATTTAATTGGCTTCATTGGGTCTTCATTGTTGCACGTGGGCTTTCTGTAGTTGTGGAGAGTGGGGGCTACTCTTCATTGCAGTGCACAGGCTTCTTATTGTGGGGGCTTCTCTTATTGAGGAGCACGGGCTCCAGGCGCATGGGCTTCAGTAGCTGTGGCTCATGGGCTCTAGAGCACAGACTCAGTAGTTGTGGCACACGGGCTTAGTTGCTCCGTAGCATGAGGGATCTTCCCGGACCAGGGCTCGAACCTCTGTCCCCTGCATTGGCAGGAGGATTCTTAACCACTGCACCACCACGGAAGCCCTATTCAGGTTTTCTGTTTCTTCATGAGTTGGTTTTGGCAGGTTGTATTTTCTAGAAATGTGTCCATCTTACCTAGGTTATCCAATTTGTTGACAGACAACTGTTCATAGCATTATTTATATTTTCTATTTTTATAAAATCAGTAGCAATGACCCCACTTTCATTTCCAATTTTAGTAATTTCTCTTTTTCCTTAATCAATATAGCTAAAGATTTGTTAATCTTTTCAAAGAAACAGCTTTTTGTTTCATGGCATTCTTATACTCAAAAATATACCTACTTATAAAATATATACTTAGTCCATAATTTTGTAACTGCTTACTTATGTATTTTCCTTATAAGAGTGAGAATTAATTTTTAAGGCCAGTTTGAACCTTTACAACAGGTACTCAATAAATTCACTGTTAAATGAATGAATAAGTTTAAAGGGGTATACAAAAAGAAATGTACATAAATCATAAATGCAAGGGAGGCATGGGGTAGTCTGAGGTAAATGTGCAAGGTTAATCCTAAAATACTGAACACAATACAATTCCTTTAACAGCATGAATTTTATTTCTTTGTTATTTAGTATTTACCACAGTTATTGAGGTGGACTTCTATTTTTAAAGCCTGGTTTCCAGAGTTTAGAGTTCTTCCTTACTCTTCTTTGATGCTTAAACTTTTTTATTATGAGCCAGCAAATAAATTCCTAGGCTTATCAGGAAACACTGAACTTTTTTCACTTTGTAGTCTGGCCTTAGCTGAACTCATGACTCCTGATGTTTTTGTTTGTCCTCAGATCCAAGCTGTGCCGCCCGTGTTCCCTAAAACCTGTATACAAGCATTGCAATTAAGTCATTCAAACATGCAGGAGTTTATTTACAAAATTAGAAGGGCATTTGGTTAATCGTAGGGTCCCTTCCAATTCCATCAGTCCATGATTCTTCTGAAGATTAGTTACTCAGCTTGCTGAGTTTAAATGCCATGAAATGCTTCTTAGCAGCAGGTTTCAAATTATGGTCTGATAAGACTTCCCTGGCAGCACAGTGGTTAAGAATCCTCCTGCCAATGCCGGGGACACGGGTTCCATCCCTGGTTGGGAAAGATCCCACATGCCATGGAGCAGCTAAGCTGGTGCACCACAGCTATCGAGCCCATGTGCCACAACTACTGAAGCCTGCATGCTTAAAGCCCGAGCTCTGCAACAAGAGAAGCCACCACAATGCGAAGCCCGCCCACCACAATGAAGAGTAGCCCCCAGTCACCACAACTAGAGAAAGCCCGTGCACAGCAACAAAGACCCAACACAGCCAATAAACAAATAAATAAATAAATAAATTTATTTAAAAAAAAAAAACAAACTAGGGTATCATGGACAGGCTTCAGGCTCCACAAACCTCTTATGCAAATATTGTTTTTAAAGTATTTTAACCATTAAGAAAATGAACGGGCAAGTCACAGACTGAGAGAAAATATTTGCAAATCGTATATCTCATAAACAACTTGTATCTATAACATGGATTCCCCTCACCATAAAATAACATTTATGCATTTTGGTTCGATTCTATAAATGAAATTGAAAATCTAAATATTGCACATGTCTTTAAAAAAGGTATAAGATAGAGGAACAACATGTATTCAGAATATATAAAGAACCCTTACAAGTCAATACCAAGAAGATAAATAACCCAGTTTTAAAATGGGCAAAAAATTTAAATAGACATTTCATCAAGGATCTATGAATGGCCAATAAGCACACAAAAAGATGTTTGACGGCCATTAGGGAAATACAAATTAAAATCACAATGAGATACCATTTCACACCACTAGAATCGCTATATGCAAAAAAGACACAATAACAAGCATTAGTGAGAGAATCTAAAGAAACTGGAATCCTCACCCATTGCTGATGAGAATGTAAAGTGTGGCAGTTTCTTTAAAAGTTAAACATAAATTTACCATATGACTTAGGCAGGTCACTCCTAAGAATCTATCCAAGAGAAATAACAACATATATTCACACAAAGGCCTGTAAGCAAATGTAGCATTATTCCTAATAACCAAAAATTGGAAACAACCTCAATGTGCACCAACTGGTGAGTAGATAAACAAAATTTGGTATATCCACATAGCAGAATGTTGTTTAGCAATAAAAATTAATAATTCATGCTATAAAAGAGGTGAATTTCAAGAACATGCTAATAAGTGAAAGAAGCCAGACAAAATGATTACAGGATTCAACTTAATGAAATGCCCAGAGAAAGCAAAGCTATAGAGTCAGAAAGTAGTTTAGTGTTTGGGGTGGGAAAGAGGAATGTTGCAGATAGGAAAGAAAAAAAATTTTTAACACAGCTCTTCCTATAGTGCATTCAGCAGTTATCAGTTACAGCATCTTGTATAACTGGCTCAAAAGAGTCCACCCATGTACTTGAATCAGTCCATAGTCCAATTAGAGATTTGTTTCCACAACCAAAGTAACCTTTTGACTATGCTGATGGGGGATTCTAGGCACTGCATTGACTTGTCCCCCACTGTCACTAAGGGCTGACAGGCTTGACAACTTTATTTTTATTTTAATTTAATTTAATTTTATTTTATTTTTGCCACACCCTGCTGCATGCGGGATCTTAGTTCCTCAACCAGGGATTGAACCCATGCCCCCTGCAGTGGAATCATGGAGTTTTTTTTGTTTTTTTGCGAGTTAAGATTTATTTCGGGCAAAATGAGGACTGTAGGCTGGAAGACAGCATCCCAGATAGCTCTGAGAAACTGTTCCAAAGAGGCAGAGGGTAAGATCAGTGTATATGTGGTTTTGGTGCAAGAGGAAAACATGCAATCAAGCACATATTGTTTACAGAAGGTTACTGCTAGTCACAAGGAGCAGTCATCACCATGAAGGATTTTAGTGTTTTCCTAGATATGAGGAGATACAAGAATTGGGCTCATAAAATTGGCTCCAGAAAATATCTGACTACCTAAAGACCTGTTCTGCCAGTTTTTCCCAGAGCACAGAGTGCCCCATTTCAGCTCTCCACGCTGAACACCTTTCAGGGGGGCGTTGGCAGTCCGCAGCTGCAGCAGCACATGATTTAATCTTCATAGAGGTAGATGGCAAGTGCCACCTGTAGTTGACAGGGGCCCCTCATGCACCCAGCATTGGGAGACATTTCAGGAAGCTGGAGTCTTAACCACTGGACCGCCGGGGAAGTCCCAGGTTTGACAATTTTAAATGCCATCAAGTTCCCAACACACTTTGACCAGTGCATAAATCCTCCAGTTCCAGATAGAAACAGAGGAGCCTCAAGCCCTGTCTTAGGCCTGCTTCTTCTTGAAAGGAGAAAGGCCTAGGTAGGAGGTGGTGCTGAATGCATTAGGTAAACGTCAATCCAAACTGCAAAGATCACAGCTAGGGGACCTTGGTCCTCTTGGTCCTCCTCCTGTTTCAGAAGTAGGGTCAGCCATAGAGAACTGTGTGGGCTCCACCCCTGGCTCACCCACACAGCTGGCAGGGCGACCTCCTTTGCTAGTCAAGGAAGAAGGCTCTGTAGTCTCATTGGGCTTTTGCCCAAACCCATCCTTCGTGTCACTTCTTTCCAACTTGCTGTGGGAATAGACTTTAGTACATTACGATGTAACTGACTGTCCCTTGTCACCACTTTATCAATGAGGTCTGCTACCTTCCCCCAGGGCCTATTCTATACTTACTTAGTCCACCAAGTATATCTCACTTGTATTTTTTCAAAAGAGCATTGTCATCTTATCAGCTCCAGAAAAAAAGGGAGTTTTAAACCCCAAAGAGTTAATCTGCCAAAAGCAGGTGGGGGAAAGTCCTGTGTAGTGTTACCACTTTTACTGAGAGAAAAACAGGCCAAATTTTACAGCAGTTTTGTAGCAGCTGCAAGTGTTCTCTTAGGAAAAAAAAAAAAAAGACATGAGTTTGTGAAAGATAGCAGTTCTTTGACTACACACTTATGTAATGTCAAGTATCATATCTGGCAAGTGTGCCCTCAGTTTTGTTGGGAACTGTAAGTCTCCCTCCTGGTGGGCATCCAAGGTCACAGAGAATGTCATCTGCAACTTACCAATCAGTAAGATAGCATTATGCAGTGGAAACTTTGGACATCAGAAGAATTGTCCTCTGATACCATATGAACATTCCAGTTCAACATATAACACACTTCAGTACCAGTTATGCAGGATTACGCAGTACCTAAAATGAATCAGCTCACAGGCCTCTCAATGACAAAATCACTTTTAATTTTTATCTTTCACTACGAGTTCTATAGCTATATTCAAACACTTTTCACAGGACCATAGATCATGGATGTGTGTACACAGACATTAACACACCAGCTTCCAGACCATCTATTCCTCTCAGCTGGAAGGTCAGAAAATGAGGGGGAAGAGGCAGAAGGGGTGCAACTGGCACCAGTAAGCATAGGTTTGTTGTGAGTTTTTTGAGGTGATAGGTTCTAAAATTAGATCAGTAATCGTTATACAACTCTATAAAGTTACTAAAATTCATTGAATTGTACACTTAAAATGCATGGTATCTAAATTTCAGTAAAGCAGTTTTAAAGCAGTTTAAAGCCAATAAACAACAATATGTTCGTCCTAAATATGTATGTGTATATATGTATTTATCTATTAAGACACCTAAGAAATTGTATAAAAACATAGGTACTGTACCCTCTTCTGTACTATCCACCACATTGGAAACCTAGTGCATTAACTTGTGTCATTTTTATATGTATCTCAGAATAAATCTTCTCTTGTCATCTCTATTTAATCAGAGAAAATCATAAAATTGTAAGATGAACATAATAAAAAAACCTGAAGCCATCTCCGACTACTAGTCTGTGAATTAGACTTTGCTCAATACTGTACAACCAAATGCAGAATGAAATGCAGAGGCTTTTCTGCAACTATAATAAACACTTTTCACAACATTTGTGTGCTCATCAAAAATACTGCTTTTATTAACTAGCTTCCTAATAAGTAAACATATACATTTTAACATATAAATAATAATAAATATATTTTTAATATATTGGAGTTGTGCATTTCTTTTCAACTTTAAAAAATGTTTCTGTTGCTAAAACAAAACAGAAAAAAGCTCTAAATTCTCCTGGAGGGGCTTCCCTGGTGGTGCAGAGGTTAAGAATCTGCCTGCCAATGCAGGGGACACGGGTTCAATCCCTGCTGCAGGAAGATTGCACATGCCACGGAGCAACTAGGCCTGTGCACTGCACCTACTGAGCCTATGTGCCACAACTACTGAAGCCCGCACACTAGAGCCCATGCTCTGCAACAAGAAAAGCCACCACAGTGAGAAGCCTGCGCACCACAACAAGGAGTAGCACCTGCTCTCTGCAACTAGAGAAAGTCCTGCACGTAGCAATGAAAACCCAATGCAGCCAAAAAAGAAAAAAATTCTCCTGGGCCACAGGTGGTACAAAAAGATCAAGCTTAACTACATTTTTTACTAGTAGGGTGATCAGAAATAAGTTCAATTTAAAAGAATACTTTATTATCGTCCTCGGAGGCTCCCATGAAGGTAGATGGGATTCTACTTAGCAAAAGTTTAACTTCAAAAAAACAGTGAAAAAAAAAATCAGGCGTTCCATTTCCTCCTTTACCCAACATTTCTTAGACACATAGAGTCCTCTTTCCTGCTTCCTCTTTCCTGCGGGCTGGAGTCCAAACACACGGGAGTTCCTGTAGCTATCTTGGACTGTGAGATGACTGAGAACAGAAGCTACATATGGCAAAGCAGCAAGAGAGAAGGCACGAGCGTTCTTGAAACCAGGGAATTGTTATACTAACTGGTATGCCTACCTCTGGATTTCTTGAACATGAGAGATAAACATCTATATTGTTTTTATACCACAGCCTTACGACTAAAGTTAATTCTAATGAGATACTGAGCTCAGAGTGGTGCTACAGGGGGAGCAGCAGGCCCAGAGCTCTCAGATTGGAAGTGCTTGGCATCTTCAAGGCACAGCAATATAAACGCACTAGGGTATCAGAAATGGGAGGGAGAAGGGTCGGAGGTGGGGTGAGGGCTAATGAGGAGGCAGATGGTGTAGAGCCTCGTGGCTCATTGGTTCTTTGAGCTTTTATTTAGTGTAGAAAACCACTGCAGGGTTTTGAGAAGAAAAGTGACTTGACTGATCTATATTTTTTAAAAAATTCCTTGTAGAGAGTAGACGGATGCTAATGCATAGAAATCCTCACAGTGGGTACCTAACTATTTATTACAATAGTCTCTATATTTTATATGTTTAAAATATTCTAGTATTGATCTTAAAGATCAAAGTCAGTTATTTCACTGACAAAAATAGGTTTATCTGGGGGTAGCAAAGAATTACAATTTGGGACAAACAAGCCATGGCAAAAACCATAGGCAAGTCCAATGAACAAAGAGGAACGTTATTTTATAGAGACAAGGGGGGACGTTGGGAGAGGTTGTTTTGAATGAAAGTCCATTACAGAAAAGTGACAGTTCGGGGTGACGATGGTTTCTCAATGGCTGAGTTGCTAGGGTACTGGATTTCTTCTAGGAGATGCAATGTATGCCTTTTCCTGGAAATACAACATACACCTGTTCCTGTCGGGCACTGTAAATGATGATTCTTTTCTCTTGATGATTGGTCCTTTGGGCTCTGTAACTGATAATTCTTCCTGTAATTGACATGGAGTTGTACTGGCGTGAGAGCTCCCAACTTCATTTGAGTGAGGTTTCACTTTATTAATTTTCACACTAGGTTATAAAATTTCATGGAAAACTTTTCACAATCACCTTTACTGGCCAAAGCTAAAACTGAATCATTTGTAACTAGTTTTAGAATAACCTATCAGAAAAACTAATGTGTTTAACACAAGGATTTGGTCTATACAGAAACTAAAAACAGTCCAAGACAGTGTACGGTGGGCTCAGAGAGCACTACCTTTGCATCCTGCCTCTGGGTTTCACTAATTGTGTAGGTGAGCTTGACTGAATCATTTAACCTTCCTAATCTGCCTAAGTGTAATCACCTTTATCTCTGAAGACTGTGTGGATTAAGTGCTTAGCCGAGTTCCTGGCACAGAAAAATCATCCCATAAATCATGTCCTTATTGTTACTAGTCACTAGTCTAAATTATTAGAGTTTGAGAGTACTTAACTACACTTTTAACATTGGATCAGGGCAATATGAAACTTTCAGTCCCTAAAGATGTTTTTCTCTGTTATGGGTTGAGACAGCTCACACAGCATTTTCCATTACTTGGATGAAAAAGCTCTCAAGTGTATACACTTATCTTTACTCTGATACACAGAAGTGCCTGCATAGGTGACTTGAGTACAGTACTTCAGTCATAGGAAGGAATGTCCCAGAAGAAAATCAATTAATTATTATTCTGATTCATACCTCAATGTCTTGAGTTTAATGGTCATGAATCAGCAACTATGCGCTCCAACAGCACAAGTATACAGTGAAAAGATCCAGTTTCTGGACCCACATAAGTGAGGCCAGCCTCTTAACTACGTTGAGCTTACCTCAGTACTGCTTACTGTTGGGGTTCAGGGCAGGCTACCCCAAAATATGCCTCAATGGCATAGTGATTATTTTAAAGTTACATGAAAAACAGCTGGTGGGAAAAAAAAATTTAAACAACACAAAACACTCAGACCCTCCTCTTTCTCTCTAAAAGTGAGAAATAAATCTCCTATGTGAAGGTATCCGCCCTATACCAGGAGGATAGAAAGCATCCTTATCAACAGAGTTAAGGAATTCAAGGCTAAGAAAGCTGTGTAAACTTTACTACTTCTTCATTAGCCTGCTACCCCAAGCACAAGCCCCTTTGTCTTGTTAAATCTTTGCAAATAGTTGTTTCTTGGTCTGAATATGATATATAAATAGCCTGCTTTGGTTGCTTTAAGGGTCCCATTTCTACAGATCTTCATGTGGCAAGTTATTTTTTTCTCCTGTTAGTCTATCTTGTGTCAATTCAATTGTTCGACCAGCCAAAAGAACTCGAGATGGGTGAAGGGAAAATTTCCCTTTCCCAGCAGTTGGCGGGCGTAGTTGGCGGGATATTGGCTGCGCTCTGCTACATCCTCTACCCCCACCCCAAGGCTGCAGCAGAGAAATCCGGGGACAAGGGTCAGCAGAAGGTAAAAGTTCTCACGACATCAGTCTCTCAGGTCTCTGCCCGCAGGGCCCACTGGAAGGAAAAAGTGGTGAGAGTCCTTTTTCTCTCTTTCTAAACTTAGATTAAAAGGAGAAAATATTCATGGAACTGCTTCCTTGGGAAATAGTAAGGCTGGTATTTGGTAAATGAGTACTTTGATCTTTATTAATCCTTTCCTCCCAGAGATGGTCACAGTTTTTGTCTCCGTTACGTCGTTTGTCACAAGGAGGAAAAACCACAGGGCAAAATAGCAGGCAGAGGCCCTTTATGAGCCGGCTATTTGAGCTGGCCGCACAGATGGTGAGTTAGCAGTTCTTACCAGACCAGTGTCTATGTAGACAAACTTTGCTGTAGGTCCCCTATGGAAAAACTGGATGAGGCTTTTCTTTCATTTTGCTCTACGTCCTGAGGGCTTGGCTTTATGAGCAATGAGAATATTCTCTCTGGTCTCCACCATCTGAAAGTTGTACTCACTGGGGTACGTCTGGTGGCCAGTTGAGCAGACTGGGGTTCCGGGACACAGTCATAAGCAGCACGTTCCTTGTTCAGCCATGCCAGCTCTCAGGGGAATTTATCACAAGGGATCTTAGTCCATAAAGGGCCTTTGTTGTCTCAGCCTTCACTGCTTGTTAATGCTAGAAAAGTTCCAATCCAGTAGCACCTGCCCAGTGTCACAGATGATCGGGTCTATAACTGGAGACATCCCATGTTCTTGTAGGAAATGACAGATACCTTTTTCACTACACCATTCTTACCACCTGTAGTGATGAAAGACTTTTACTCTCTTAGGCTCACTCTGGGAATGAACTTTCTGGATCTTGTGAGGGCAATATACTCTCTTACGAGATGCCTCTTGCATCTTTGGTTAAGCCATTAAAAAAGGCGTATTGGCTGGTGCATGGGGTTTGATTTGACGATTTTTTACAGGCATGAAATGGAAGGCTAAGAGGGTGAAACTAAGAGTAATTTTATTATAAAGTTAAGCCATATAGATAGCAAATTAAGATAAAGATGTACAGGCTTCCTTGGTGGTGCAGTGGTTAAGAATCTGCCTGCCATTGCAAGGGACATGGTTTTGATCCCTAGTCCGGGAAGACCCCACACACCGCGGAGCAACTAAGCCTGTGCACCACAACTACTGATCTTGAGCTCTAGAGTCCAAGAGCTCCAACTATGGAGTCCTCGAGCCACAACTACTGAAGCCCACGTACCTAGAGCCCATGCTCTGCAACAAGAGAAGCCACCACACTGAGAATCCCGCACAACTCAACCAAGAATAGCCCCCACTTTCCACAACTAGAGAGAGCCTGCGCAGCAACGAAGACCCAACACAGCCAATAAATTAATTGATTAATTAGTTAAGTAATTAATTACCTTTAAAAATTTTTTTAAAAAGATAAAGAGATAGCTGAAAGCTGGAAAACAAGTCAAGTCAACACACTGGATGTTATCAATCTTGTATAGTGGGATTAACTGGTGACTGTTACTATTTAACATTTATTAGCTTACTGGTTACTCTGTAGATTGTGTTTTGCTTCCAAATTATTTTTTTATACAATATGACTCATTTTGTTCATTCATATCATGTTCCTAGTGACTCATGAAATATTATGAAATTTATATTTTTTGTAAATTATATATATTTTTTCATATAATTTTACAGAAATATGGCAAACAACTGAATCAAGATTGGTAAACACAGCCTTTAGCATATGTACCTATACAAATTATTCAAATGCATTTTGAATATTCATGTTATACAATTAATATTAGTCAAAAGTTAAATAATGAAAAGATAAAAACAAAATAAAACTTTGAGAACAGGGACTTCAAAAAAAAATTAAAAAGGCTTATTAGTTTGAGTCACTATTTGAAATATAAGATTCTACTCATCAATGGCCAATGGATCCTTTAAATTGGCTATATTTAAAAGGAAAAAAAATAGAACTCTCATCATAAACAGCTGTCATATTGGTACTTACAGGAAGATCAAAGTAAAAGGAGAACACACACACACACACAGTGTGATGGCTAGCCTTAGGGAATCTCTTATTAAGATGAAAGAACAGAAGTCAGACCTAAAACAAAGATCCAGCATGAACCACCCTTCTTTAAAAAAAATCACTGGACAGAAGACCTGAGTAGACAGTTTTCCAAATATGACATACACATGGCTAACAGGCACATGAAAAGATGCTCAACATAGCTAATTATGAGAGAAATGCAAATCAAAACAATGAGATATCACCTCACACCTGTAAAAATACCTATCATCAAAAAGTGTATAAATAACAAATGCTGGCATGTGGAGAAAGGGTGCCCTTGTACACTGTCGGTGGGAATGTAAATTGGTGCAGCCACTATAGAAAACAATATAAAGGTTCCTCAAAAAACTAAAAGTAGAACTGCCATATCATCAAGCAATCCCACTCCTGGGCATATATCTGGAAAAAAAGTGAAAACACTAATTTGAAAAGATATATGTGCCCCAATGTTCATAGCAGCACTATTTACAATAGCCAAACTATAGAAGCAACCCAATATATAAATATATATAAATATTTATATATTATAAATAAATATATATTTATAATGGAATATTACTCAGCCATAAAAAAGAATGGAATTTCTGCCATTTGCAGCAATGCGGATGGACCTAGAGAATATCATGTTTAGTGAAATAAGTCAGACAGAGAAAGACAAATACTGTATGATATCACTTTTATGTGGAATCTAAAATATAATACAAATGAATGTATATGCAAAACAGAAACAGACTCACAGATATAGAAAACAAAGTAGAGGTTACCAAAGGGGAGAGGGAGGGAGGAGAAGCAAATTAGGGATATGGGATTAAGAGATACAAACTATTATGCATAAAATAGACAAGCAACAAGGATATATTGTACAGCACAGGGAATTATAGCATTATTCTTGTAATAACGTTTAATAGAGCATAATCTGTAAAAACACTAAATCCCTATGTGCACACCTAAAACTAATATAATATTATAAATCAACTATACTTCAAAAAAAAAAAAAAAACCCCATCTTCCCCAGGCACTCCTACAAATAACGAAGAGATAGATAGCTGAAAGCCAGTAGTCAAGGGCTAATAGAAACAACTATCTTTGTCTTGCAAATCTCTACGAAACCAGAAATGCAACTCTAGAAACAAGTCAAGGCCCACCTATCTTTACCAATTCCCAAATCTTGTCTATTCCTCTGAAATTATAAAAAGATCAGGATACTGGAGCAAAATTGTCCTGTATTTAAGAAAAAAAGTTCATAATAATTACCCTAAGACTTATGACAATAGCCAAATATACTCCAAATCTCCTAGGAGAAAACTTACATTTTCATTCTCTGTCCCTTAAAATCTTTTGTTTCTGTAATGTAAACATAGCCCACTGAGACTGAGCCTGGATTAACTCAGTTGGTTAATCTGAACGGAAACAAGAGAAAAAAAAGAGGGAAAGAGGCCTTTTTATTTTTTATTTATTTAATTATTTAATTTTTTTGAGGCAAAGAATATGACTTTATTTGGAAAGCTGGCAGATTGAGAAGATAGCAGATTAGGGTCCCCCCAAAACCATCTTAACAGGGACTGGATGCCAGTTTCTTTTATAGAATCAGAAAAGAAGTGGTGAGGAAGCTAAGTAAAAAGGCAGAATAGAGAGGGAGAGGCAGTGAGGAAGTAAAACAAAAGTGCCATCAGTCTTGCAAAACATCTCCTGGAATGACAAGCCTCCTGAGGGGATGTGTTCATTTCTCCTTTCTTGCAGCCCTTCACAGGTGGGCAGGGTCAGATGTCTCCCTGTGAGTTGTTCTGCAGGAACTAAGAACCCCTCTCCCCTACCCAGGTGGAGGATGGTGACTACCTGCTGAGCACAAGCACCGAGACCTCAGACTGTTCAGAACCAGAAGGTTGATGATTAAGACTCCTGAAACATCACCCTGGTTTCAGGACCTAATGAAGCTCGGGTTCTTAATGTCTCAACAAAGAAAGAATTCAGTGACAGACAAAGTGATAGGTAAGAAGTGGATTTATTTAGAGAGAAACACACTCCACAGAGTGTGGGCCATCCCAGAAGGTGAGAAAGGCCGGAAAGAGGCCTTTTTAAACGCAAACTGCTAAAAGGGCTCTTTTGCCCAAACTCTAAATCACAACCTCCTTAAGACTGATTGTCAAGGGCAAATTCAGATTCTAAAAGTCTTCTCCAGAAATAATGAAAGACTTTAGCCATCAGAGCGAGTAAACAGCTTATTCCAACTGTTATTTGTAAACTAGTGAGTTTTGTATTGCACCCGATTCATGACTAAAGTTTTAAAATGACAACTGTGAGATCGCTGCCTGTGTCTATCTGAATATATATCTATGTGTGTATGTTATGGTAGAGTATTTTTCTACCTGTGGATGATGTCACCAAAATAATTTGCTAAAGAGCTCTATTTAATTTGTTTACAAATAAGCCCTTATAAATTGTTTCTAAATCTCAGAGAGAGAATAAAAGCCCCAATTTTTTTTTTAAGTTCACGTGATCTAGGATAATCTTTGGTAAGTAAAAGCTAATTTTAAGCTTGTTGGTTTAATTAATAGAGGTTATATCTTCAGAGTTATTAGCATTAAATATAACATAGATAACAATTTTGTTTTACCTGGTTTACTAGTCAAGTGGGCTCAGGTTGTCTCTGTTGCAAGGTTTGTAAGCAAAAAAAAAAAAAATTAAGATAATGACTGCTTTAATGTCTCATGAAATTTTCATGAGTAATCTAAGTATGACTGTTAAAAACAAATGAATTAAATAGATGTAAATGAGATAAGAGTTTTTAGATTATCTTTTTAGCAATGATTGTCTTATGATATGTCTACTTAAATCGTTTCCCAAATCTCTTTAGTAACTTACACCCTTAGAATTAAATGATGAGAATTCATTGAATGTCTAGATCACTTCCAAATAAGAAAAAAATACCGAAACATTAATTAACAAACAAGTTTAAGTTTACCTATTTTTGACTTATTACAGAGGGCTTAAGATGACTGTGCTACACTGAAAAATTTTACTTTGAGAAAATGTACATTTCTAAGAATCATGAAATTTGCCTATTTAAACAATTCACAATGGCCTACTTCCTGGTTTTCACTAGAAATCAAGGTTTCTAAGGGTTAAGAATTCTAATTAACACATGTAATTAAAGCTACTAAAATAATAAGGAAAACATCTCTGTATACATGGAAAAATAAGATGTGTTTTGGCAGGAAAATGCTTGAGCTATGGAAATGCATTCTGAGGGAAATTAAAGTAATTTTGTTCCAAAGCAAAGCTGATTCTTTCTAAATGGGAAAGAAAACAAGGGACAAACTAAAATGGACATAGGAAGTTGTTCAAGGTTTCTGAAAAAAGGAAACTTTGAAATTTTATTTATGGTTAGGACTAATATTGGAATGAATTTAAGTAAATGAATTTTAATATCAAAAGTAAGCTGATAACGAAATTAAAATTTGGTTTTTCTCTCTGTTAAAAGGATTTTTTAGTTCATTGGTCTACTTTTAATGAGAAATTGCAAACAAAGGTTTTCTTTACCTTTGATGTACTCTGTCTAGAAAAATAAAGATTCTGTATTTTGCCTTTATCAGGCTTTCTGATTAATTAAAAAAAAACACCTGAGTCTTTTCAATATTATAAGAACTAAGGCCTTTTACAACTATTTAACTTTCTGTATTTGCCTGAAAAGTCTTTGTCACTTTGATTAAATGGATAACTAAGCATGGTTTCACAGTTTTTGATATTTTTTACACTCTTCCCAAATATCATAATTCTAAATGAAGTCTTATTGGCCTAGAAATAACTCTGGAGTTTTCCAAGTTCCTAGAACACCCCAAAAGATTTGTTTTCTCTTCTTATAAAAGAGATTTAAACTAATTAGGTTAATTTGGTATATTAAATTACATGGGAAGCATTCTCAAATAAATGATGGCTATATTGTATGGGTAAATGTTATTAATATAAATGCTCTAAAATTATAAGAAATTCCTAAAATTTGAACATGTCCTAATGTAATGTTATCAGTCATAATCCCAGTTATTATCTTAAAAGGTTGTGTGTCACAGAGATAACCAAGATTCCTTGTCAATTCCATTAATGAATCAGACCTTTAATAATGGATATTTTAAAGTCTTTTATCATTTACAGACAATTATTGTTTCATTCAGATGCTTTTACAAAAGCTTCCTGCAAGTGTGTTTCACCTTCAGAGAAATTCATGGAAAGGAAGCTAACAAGTACTCTAGAATACAAATTTCTGGTGACTTTCAAATTATAGCACTGACCTGGATAAAAATTTACGGAATAGAGAAACTGATAACTTCATAAAACTTCTAACAAAAGATTAAGCAAAACGGGAATTACAAAGGACTAGGGACTTCCCTGGTGGTGCAATGGTTAAGAATCCACCTGCCAATGCAGGGACAGGCGTTCAATCCCTGGTTTGTGATGACAAACATTTGACTTGCTTCTTAGCCTCAAGAGGCTATTAAAAGTTCAGTCTGGAGGGGAATTCCTTGGCGGTCCATTGGTTAAGATTCCATGTTGCCAATGCAGGGAGCACGGGTTCAATCCCTGGTCAGGGAACTAAGATCCCACATGCCAGACAATGCAGCCAAAAGATTAAAAAAAAAATCAATCTGGAGATTCCTTATAAAAAGCTCCAGTGAAGCAGATTTAAAAGAGCCTATATGGTCAACCACTATTCTTGGGACTTCCCTGGTGGTGCAGTGGTTAAGAATCTGCCTGCCAATGCAGGGGACACAGGTTCGATCCCTGGGCCAGGAAGGTCCCACATGCCACGGAACAACTAAGCCCATGAGCCACAACTACTGAGCCTATGCTCGAGAGCCCGTGAGCCACAACTATTGAGCCCACATAGTACAACTACTGAAGCACACATGCCTAGAGCCCGTGCACTGCAACAAGAGAAGCCACTGCAAAGAGAAGCCCGTGCACTGCAATGAAGAGTAGCCCCTGCTCACTGCAACTAGAGAAAGCCCGTGGGCAGCAACGAAGACCCAATGCAGCCAATAAATAAATAAATAAATATTTTAAAAAAACAAACAATAACAACAACAACAAACCAGTATTCTTGCTGCATTTCTGTAAATAACCAGGCCAAGTTTATTGAATCTAGACTTATTTTGCAAACAAATTAGCTTTAATTTGGCTATCTTTGATAAAAATGAGGGTGATTTTAGAGGAAAAAATATGTTTCAGTAGAAACTATAATACACACATGGATATTAGGTTCTAGTGCTATTAATTTTCCTTGAGATTTTATTTTCTGAAAACTGGACTGAATACTGAATTTTTCTAACTATCATTTCTAGTTTTCTCCCACCCTTTTAACTTGGAATCATTAAGAACTAAAAACTGCCCTTTTTCCTAAAGTCCTACAAACTGAAGCCAGATGTTTTAAAATAAAATTTGGAAAAATCACCACAATAACTCACATTTAGACAATCTTCTTCATGCCTGTTGCTGTATGGGCCATTCAGAAAGTTTACCTGAACACCTGATGACATCATCAAAGACATTCAAACGACGAAAGATGCTGCAACCCTGAAGTCCAGAAATCTTCTCAACTGGCTACCCTCAGAACTCAAAAGTTCACCTATAATTTACTCCAATTATTAACCATTGTTTTTCTTTTGTCTCCATAGAAATGCCTCCTATTAAATACCTGCTTGCACCATAAGCCTAACTCTGGGAACCCAAATGCGTTACCACCTCCTGAAATGAGTTTAACTGAATTGACCTATTGTCAAGACTAAGAGACACTGAAACAGAACGGCTCAATTTTTAATATGTGAAACTTTCAGGGAAGTTTCAGAGGAGGGAACTACTGGGGTCCAGTCAAAGGACACCCCAAAATATGCCTCAATGGAATTCTAATTATTTTGAATGAAAGTTACTTGAAAAACAGCTGGTGAAAAAAATAATATTAAAACAAAACAAAACACTCTGACTCCTCTCTTTCCCTGTGAAAGTGGGAAATAGATCTACCATGTGAAGGTACCCTCCCTATACAAGGAGAATAGAGAGCATCCTTACCAACAGAGGTTGGTAATTAAGGCTAAGAAAGCTATATAACTTTGTTACTTCTTTATTAGTCTGCTACCCCAAGAACAAGCCCTTTGTTTTGTTAAATCTT
Organism: Hippopotamus amphibius kiboko; assembly: GCF_030028045.1. Classification (NCBI taxonomy): domain Eukaryota; kingdom Metazoa; phylum Chordata; class Mammalia; order Artiodactyla; family Hippopotamidae; genus Hippopotamus; species Hippopotamus amphibius. Next base: position 58,029,599 of record NC_080188.1, read on the forward strand.
TGCAAATAATTCTTTGTCTAAAAATGATATATAAACAGCCTGCTTTGGTTGCTTGGGTGGGGGATCTTCATTTGTACAAATTAAATTATTTTCCTGTTAATTTGTCTTGTGTCAATTCAATTATTAGACAAGCCAAAAGAACTCAAACGGAGTAAGGGGGAAATTTCCCCCTCCCCAACACTACCAAGTACTAATTATTGCTGCTTGAGCATCAATTAATCATTTGACAACCAATTCAGGTGTAGAAATATACAAAAAATGTGTTTGCCATCACTGCTGAGGACATAAAATGGCATTTAAAACCATTCAAGCAGACTCCCAATTTTCAGTCAGACACACAAGGACCTTGGAAGACATCACTCTTTCCTAACAACAAATAAAACAGCTGAAGAAACTGAAAAATCAATAAATCTTAAATCTGTCAGAGAAGTGAGCACATGAGGCAAACTTCTCCTAAAACTGGACAGATAGAAAATCACAACTTAGAGCAGAAACCCACAAACAAAAAACTCTGTGGCAACCAGTGCCACGCAGGAGAACCTGAACTGTCATTGATGAATTGCCAGAAGCTCAGAGTGAACAAGTCTGTGAGTTAAAAATTTCAGGGGGTTCCCTCTTTTTTGTGAGTTTTACCTCCTGGAGTTCTGCCAGGTTCTCAAAGGAAAGATCAGAGAAAAATCTCCTTGGGCTTCCTGCAGGAAAAGTAACCATTTTGAAACACATCAGAGCATTCTGTTCTTAACAAAGTCTGCCCTCAAGAGGAATTATTTTATCAGAGCCTAATGACCGGGGAAAAGGAACACCTACCTCCAGCCACCTCCAGCCACCTCCAGCTGCCTCCAGCCATCCAGTCTTATCTATGATTCCAGGTGTGGAGAGAGACTGAGAAGCATTACAAAATTCACAGCCCAGGACACAGGCTCTTTTCACAATTGAGACCTTATCACAGGACTGTAGAAGGCTTCTCCTCCCCATATCTTACCACCACCTCACTAAAGGGTTCCTTTTTAAATCTAGTACATGTCTGGCTTTCAGCAAAAAATTACAAGCTATACAAAAGGAAACAAACAAAAAAACCAGTTTCAAGAGACAGAACAAGTATCAGAACCAGACTCAGATATGGATGGCAGGGATGTTGGAATTATGAGACCATGAATTGAAAACAACTATGACTAATATGCTGAGAGGTCTAATAGGAAAAGTAGACAACATGCAAGAACAGGCGTGCAATGTAAACAGAGACAAATTCTAAGACTCAAAAAGAAATGTTAGAGAATAAAAACACTATAATAAATAAACAGTGCCTTTCATGGGCTTATTAGTAGACTGACTCAACTGAGGAAGAATGTCTGAGCCTGAGGATATGTCAATAGAAACTAAGCAAAGAGAAAGACTGGAAAAAAAAAAAAAAAAGGTACAGAATATCCAAGAACTGTGGCACAACTATAAAAGTTATAACATACACATAACAGGAATATCAAAAGGAGACAGGGAAAGGAACGGAAACAATATCTGAAGAAATAATGACTGAGAATTTCCCCCATGTTGAGATCAGACACCAAACCAAACTTGTTATAGTCAGCTTGGGCTATAACAAGTTACTATAGACTGGATGACTTAAACAATAAACATTTGGGGCTTCCTAGGTTGCTCAGTGGTTAGAATCCGCCTGCCAATGCAGGGGACACGGGTTCGATCCCTGCTCCAGGAAGATCCCACATGCCGCGGAGCAACTAAGCCTGTGAGCCACAACTCTTCAGCCTGTGTACCGCAGCTACTGAAGCCCACATGCCTAGAGCCTGTGCTCTGCAACAAGAGAAGCTATGGCAATGAGGAGCCCCCATGCACCACAACGAAGAGTAACACCCTGCTCACTGCAACTAGAGAAAGCCCGTGTGCAGCAACGAAGACCCAACACAATCAATTAATTCATTAATTAATTAAAAAAACCAATAAACATTTATTTTTCACAGTTCTAGAGGCTGACAAATACAAGATCGAGGTGCCAGCAGATTTGGTTCCAATGAAAACTTGTGTCCTGGTTTGCAGGTGAACATCTTGCTATATCTTGCCATGGCAGACAGTAAAGAGAGTGAGAGCAAGCTCTCATAGCTCTGGTTATAAGAGCACTAATCTCACTTATGAAAGTTCCACCCTCATGACCTAATTACTTCTCAAAGACCCCCACCTCTTAATACCATCACATGTGGGTTAGATTTCAACATATGAATTTGGGGGGGGGAGGGGGCACAAACATTCAGTTCATAACATCACAAAACCACAGGAAACTCAGACAACACCAGGCAGGATGAATGCCAAATAAACTATACTTAGGCATATCACATTCAAACTGCAGAAGATCAAGGACACAGAAAAAAATCTTAAACAAAGCCATAGGAAAAGAGCATCTTACCTACAGAGAAGCAAACAATTACTTCCTACTGCTCCTTAGAAACCATGCAAACCAGAAGAAAGCAGAGGAAAATATTTAAAATGTTGAGAGAGTAAAAAATACCAACTTAGAATTCCGTACCCTGCAAAATTATCCTTCAAAAGCAAAGAAGAAATAAAGACTTTCTCAGACAAACACTGAGGGAATTTGTTGCCAGTACATCTGCCTTGCAGGAAATGTTAAAAGAAGTTCTTTAGAGAGAAGGAAATTGATATAGGTCAGAAACTTGGACCTACATAAAGAAAGAACATTAGAGAAGGAATAAGTGAAGGTAAACAAAACCTTTTATCTTTCTTATTCTTAATTAGTCTAACAGATAAAAGAATATCAACAATGATACAAGGGATGGGGGGAAGGAATCAGGAATATTTTGTTATTATAAAGTACATACACCCAAGAAGTGGTAAAGTGTTATTTGAAAGCAGACTTGGGGGAAAAAAAGAAAAGAAAAAAAAGAAAAAAGAAAGTGGACTTGGATTAGTTGTATATTGCAATGTATATTGCAAAGGTATACTAAAAATTTGAAGGCAACCACTAAAAAAAGTTTAAAAAAGACTATAATTGATATGCTAAGAAAGGAGAGAAAATGGAATCACATAAAACACTCGACCACAAATGGCAGATAAAGAGTGGAAGACAAAAATAGTAACAAATAACAAGGGTAATGAACACAAAACAGTAATAAACATGGTATCTATTAATCAAAATAGATTAATAATCACTTCAAACATCAATGGTCTAAACACAACAATTAAAAGACAAAAACACTCAAAATGTATCAAAAAACAAGATTCAACTATATGTTGTCTGAAAAAGCCCCATGTTAAAAATATAGATGCATGTATTGTAAAGCAATTATATTCCAATAAAGAGCTTAAAAATATATATATAGATACATAAATATTAAAAATAAATGGGGACTTCCTAGGTGGTGCAATGGTTAAGACTCTGCCTGCCAATGCAGGGGACACAGGTTCAAGTGCTGGTCCGGGAAGATCCCACATGCCACAGAGCAACTAAGCCCATGTGCCACAACTACTAAGCCTGCACTCTAGAGCCTCCATGCCACAACTATTGAGCCCACATGCCACAACTACTGAAGCCCATGTACCTAGAGCCCATGCTCCGCAACAAGAGAAGCCACCGCAATGAGAAGCCCCCCACACTGTAATGAAGAATAGCCCCTGCTCGCCACAACTAGAGAAAGCCCGCACAGCAACGAAAACCCAACACAGCCAAAAAATAAATAAATAAATACATACATACATAAAATTTTTTTTAATGGATAGAAAAGGTATACCATGCTAACACTGGTCAAAAGAAAGTAGGAGTACCAATATTAATTTCAGACAGAGCTGACTTCAAAGCAAGGAAAATTATCAGGGATAAAAAGTGACACTCCACAATGATAAATGTGTCAATTCTCCAAGAAGAAATAATAATCTTTAATGTGTTTGCACCTAACAACAGAGCATCAAAACACATGAGGCAAAACTGATAGAACTGCAAGAAGAAACAGATAAAATCACAATTGTAGTTGAAGACTTTAACACCCCTCTGTCAGAAATGGACATTTCCAGTAAGATCATAGCTGAACACAACAGCACCATCAATCAACTGGATATAATTGACATCTACAGACTACTTTCTCCAATAATAGCAGATCACACATTCTTCTCAAGCATACATGGGACATTCACCAACACAGATCACATTCTGGGTCATAAAACACACTTCAATAATTTTAAAAGAATAGAAATCATACAATGTTTGTGCTCAGACCACAATGGATTTAAACTAGAAGTAAATAACAGAAAAAGAGCTGCAAAATCTGAAAATATTTGGAAATTAAACAATGCGGTCTTATTTTATTTAGTTTAATTAAAATATAGTTGACATGCAATATTATGTTAGTTTCAGGTGCACTACATAGTGATTTCATATTTGCATACATTATGAAATGATTGCCACGATAAGTGTAGTAATCATCTGTCCCCATTCAAAGTTATTACAATATTATTGACCATATTCTATGTTGTATATTACATCCCCATGGTTTATTTATTTTATGACTGGAAGTTTGTGCCTCTTAATCCCCTTCACCTATTTCTCACCATTCAGCACTCTTTCCTCTGGTAACCACCTGTTTCTTCTCTGTATCAATGAGACTGTTTTTCTTCTGTTTTGTTTGTTTTAAACAATACATTTTATTTATTTTATTTTTCATAAATTTATGTATTTATTTATTTGGCTGTGTTGGGTCTTCGTTGCTGCACACGGGCTTTCTCTAGTTGCAGTGAGTGGGGGCTACTCTTTGTTGTGGTGTGCGGGCTTCTCGTTGTGGTGGCTTCTCTTGTTGAAGAGCAGGGGCTCTAGGCACACGCAGGCTTCAGTAGTTGTGGCCCACGGGCTCAGTAGTTGTGGCTCAAGGGCTCCAGAGCACAAGCTCAGTAGTTGTGGTGCACAGGTTTAGTTGCTTTGTGGCATGTGGTATCTTCCCAGACCAGGCATTGAACCTGTGTCCCCTGCCTTGGCAGGTGGATTCTTAACCACTGTGCCACCAAGGAAGTCCTTAAACAATACATTTTAAATAACATATAGGTAAAGAAGAAATCTCAAGAGAAATTAAAAAGATTTTGAACCAAATGAAAATGAAAATACAACTTATCAAAACTTGTGGAATGCAGCAAAAGCAGTGCTTAGAGGGGAATTTATAGCACTGAATGTACATTTTAGCAAGAAAGAAAGATCTAAAATCGGTCATCTGAATTTCAACCTTAAGAAAGTAGAAAAAGAAGAGAAAATTTAATACAAAACAAGCAGAGAAAAAGGAAAAGTAAAATTCAGGACTTCTCTAGCAATCCAGTGGTTAAGATGCCGTGCTTCCAATACAGGGAGCCCAGGTTCCATCCCTGGTCAGGGAACTAATATTCCACGTGTCAAAGAGTGCCCCCCCTCCAAAAAATTTTTTAATTTAATTAAAAAAAGAAAAAATAAAATTAGAGCAGAAATAATGCAGTCGAAATAGGAAATCAACAGAGAAAATCAATGAAGGACCAAGGCACATACTGGTAGAAAATATCTGCAAAACACATATCTAGTAAAGGACTTATCCAAAATATACAAAGAACTCTTAAAACTCAACACTAAGAGGACAAACAACCCCATTAAAAAATGCAACAAACACCTGAACAAATACCTCACCAAAGAAGAGATACAGATGGCAAATAAACATATGAAAAGACATTCCACATCATGTTAGTATGGAACTGCAAATTAAAACAAGAATGAGATACCACTACACACCTATTAGGGCCAAACTCTAGGGAATTCCCTGCTGGTCCAGTGGTTAGGACTCAGCACATTCACTGCTGAGACCCAAGTCAATTCCTCGTCAGGGAAGTAAGATCCTGCATGTTGCATGGCACAGCCAAAACAAACAAACAAACAAACAAACTAATTCTAGAACACTGACAACATCGAATGCTATCCAAGAACTTTCATTCATTGCTGGTAGGAATTCAAATCAATACAGTCACTTTGAAAGACAGTTTCTTACAAAACTAAACATACACTTACCAAGGGATTAGCAATTACACTTACTTAAATGAGCTGAAAACTTAGGTCCTTACCAAAACCTGAACACAGACGTTGACAGCAGCTCTAGTCATAACTGCCAAAACTTGGAAGCAACCAACATGTCCTTCAGCAGGTGAATGGATAAATAAACCGTGGTAATCCAGACAATGGAATATTATTCAGTGTCAAAAAGAAATGAGCTATCAAGCCATGAAAAGACGTAAAGGAAACAATGTATATTACTAAGTGAAGGACGCCATTCTGGAAAGGCTGCATAGCTGTATGCTTCCAACTACATGACATTCAGGAAAAGGCAAAGGTTGCAGACAGTAAAAAGTCAGTGGTTGCCAGGTGCAATAGGACAGGGATGAATGTGGAGCACAGAGGAATTTTAGGGCAGTGCAATTCTTCTAAGTGGTGGATACATTTGTCAAAGTCCATAGATACATAGAATGTACACCACAAAGAGTAAACCCTAATGTAAATTATGGACTTGGGGTGATGATGGGTCAATACAGTTTCACTAATTGGAACAAATGCATCACTCTGTAGGTGTAAATGTAGGTGGGAAATATCGATAATGGAGGAGAGTGTGTTTGGGGTAGTGAGCAGAGGACAGACAGAAAATCTCTGTACTTTCCACTCAATTTTGCTATAAACCTAAAACTGCTTTTTAAAAAAATCTATTAAAAAAAACCTCAACAAAATAAGCGGAAAAACTACTTTGAAAGTTGTGATCACATAGGTAAAACCATAAATGCATATCTAGTATTCTAATAAATATTCTAAAAAAGTGTGGTCCTAAAAGATAGCAAGAATATGAAAGAATAAAGAATTTCATTAAGTTTAAAAAGCTTTAAATTTAGACCAAAATAACAATTAGATTAAGGTCCCTCTGCCACAATTAAAAAAAAAAAAAAAGCATCGTCTTGTCAACACTTAAACCTATGGTGTCAGCAATCAGAAGAATTAGCTAATATGTAATCTAAATGCAGGAAAATCACAATAACTCACTTTGAATTACCTAATCAACTAGAGTTCAAGGTTAGGGCAAGAACTCAACTTCGGCAGAAATCTCCGGTTCCAGGTCACACTACCATAGCAGCTAAGATATCTGCTAACAGTGTTAGAGGTAACATAGTTTCCCTAGTGTTAAAACATCTTTCATTCTAGGAAGAATTGTAATTAATCATGCAAATGTTTAAGAAAATCAAATCCATGTTAATACTCTGATATTAAAGAATTTCTTATCTATTTGCTATTTTATATTTTTATATTATTTAATAGAATTTGGCCCATTAGAGTACAAGAACAATTTTGTCAGTCCAATTTCAAATGTGTAATTAAATAAGTGATTTAGGCTTTTAAAATTGAAATCCTACTAAATCTGTAGAAAATAACAGGACGCTTAAAAGAACTAGGGTTGGGGACTTCCCTGGTGGTACAATGGGTAAGACTCCTTGCTCCCAGTGCAAGGGGCCTGGGTTCAATCCCTGGTTAGGGAACTAGATCCCTCATAGATGCTGCAACTAAGAGTCCGCATGTTGCAACTAAAGATCCTGCATGCCGCAACAAAGATCCTGCATGCCACAAGACCTGGCCAGCCAAAATAAGTAAATAAATATTTTTAAAATAAGATAAATTAATTAATTAAAAGAACTAGGGTTTACCATATTTATAATTTCAATTATTTTCTTCATATGTATTACTTAAGCAATTGGGCAAGCTTAGTTTGTTAAATTAGAAAATAGGAGTACCTAAGTGTGCAGAAAAGAGTTAACACAGCAGGGCTAAGACTGCTGTCCTTAGAAAGGCCTACTCTCGAGATTGGCCCTTAGCTGGTATTTGGAAGTTGAGCCACAGAGTGTTCCCATGCAATAGTGAACTGATAAGTATGGTTCACTTTGCCTGGACTATTTGTGCAAACAATACGGTTCATGCTGAACGCCTGCTCACCTTCTGGGAGCCTGGAATTTTGATGCAGAGCATGCCTACTAAGCAGACCATGCCCATATACTCAGCACCCAATAAAAACCTTGGGCTCTAAGTCTCTAGTGGCTTCCCCAGGCCAAAATACTGCACACATCAACAAGGACCTACTGTATAGCTCAGGGAACTCTGCTCAATACTCTGTAAAAATTCACATGGGAAAAGAATCTGAAAAAGAATGGATGTATGTATATGAGTAACTGAATCACTTTGCTGTACACCTGAAACTAACACAACATTGTAAATTAACTATACTCCAATATAAAATAAAAATTAAATTAAAAAAATATACTGCACACGTGTTGTTGGGTTTCCATTGCTGGGGGAAGAGCATGTTCTGTGTGACCCCTTGTGAGAGAGAAAGAGCATAAGGAGGCTTGCAGATGGAGTCCTCCAAACTAAGCCTTTTCTTTCCCTTATGATCTACCTGTGCATCCTTATTATGTTGCTATAATAAATCTTAGCTATGAGCAGACCTATACACTGAGTTCTTAAATCCCTCCAGTTAATCTGAAGGTGGGGGTAGTTTAGGAGTCCCCCAACACACTAGAGAAACTGAATATTTTTCTTTTACATACAAAGTGCTAAATTAACTAAGCTTATAAATTAGACCAAACATTACTGAAAGATCTCTTAGAAGTGAATAACAAAATTTGCTAGACTTATAAACAGAGCAATAGCATCAGTAAACTGAACTATACAGACTTAAGGAAAACTAGAGCCTTGAATTTATAACTTTGATCACCAAATATTTATTTCTAAAACTCAAGTAAACTTTTGAATAGGCTTTTCAGCCCCCCAAAACATCCCTTGAGAGGATCAAAAAAGCTCAAATTTAGTATATCTCATCAGCCCATAGCAGGCTGCTTGTCCCTTTAGTCTTAGTGGAAGAACGGTATTTGTTCAAGTCGACCACAGTTCCATAGCACTAAGATTTCAGTTAAAAAGGAGCCTAGGGGCTTCCTAGGTGGCGCAATGGTTAAGAATCTGCCTGCCAATGCAGAGGTCACGGGTTCGATCCCAGCTCCAGGAAGATCCCACATGCCACGGAGCAACTAAGCCCGTGTGCCAAAAAAAAAAAAAAAAAAAAAAAAGGAGCCTAGGATCCAGCCCTGTTTATACCACTTAATAGTTAATCACATCACACCATCTTACAGAATCTGCTTCTAATGGTGATGTTAAAATACTATTTTTATAAAGGCACCAGCAGGTAGGGAGTCCAACTGAACACTCATGTAATAACTGGTGACTCCATAGTGTTAAAGACCCAGGAAAATTTAATAAAAATTATTCTCTTAATATACTTTAATACCTTTGACAGATTTCTCCATTGGATGATGAAGAGTGTGGCGGGAGTCTCTGCTAGATAATCATGCCTGAAACCTACTTGTTACACATTAAAAAAAAATTCTGCTTTGAGAACTGCCCTACAAGGAGAAAACACTTTCTCCCCATAACTAGCATAGTACCTGGCACTCAGTAAACCCAGTATATATAAATAAATGAATGAAGGAGTTAATGATTTCGTAGAGGGGATAAGATATAAACATCCCACAGTTAAATGATAACAGGAGACAGCGATTTTGAAGACATACAAGAGGTAGTAAGTGACAAGTTGCCAAATAAATGGAAGTGAGAATAAGTGTTAAGAGTTCAAAGTAAGAGACTGCTGTAGGCTTCAAGGGTCAAAAACGCTTCATGGAGGAGGTCGGTCTTAAAAAATCTTGGCCTTGAAAAAGATATTAAGTGTGAAGATGTAAGAATGGGGAAAGGTCTGGGAAGTAAGAGTGTGCCAACAGGATGGAAGTGAGAAAATAATAGAGATGATTGTGAGATGTGTTTTGATCTTCCTGCACCACAGCCCAGCTGTTTACAAAAGAAAAGTGGGGGGACTTCCCTGGTGGCACAGAGGTTAAGAATCCACCTGCCAATGCAGGGGACACTGGTTCGATCCCTGCTCCAGGAAGATCCCACATGCCGCGGAACAACTAAGCCCGTGCGCCACAACTATTGAGCCCATGTGCTGCAACTACTGAAGCCCACGTGCCTAAAGCCCATGCTCTGCAACAAGAGAAGCCATGGCAATGAGGAACCCATGCACCACAACGAAGAGTAGCCCCTACTCACTGCAACTAAAGAAAGCCCATGCACAGCAAAAAAAAGACCCAACATGGCCAATAAAAAAAAAAAAAAAAAAAAAAGAATCCTCCCGCCAATGCAGGGGACATGGGTTCGATCCCCGGTCCAGGAAGATGCCACAGAGCAACTAAGCCTGTGCGCCACAACTACTGAGCCTGTGCCCTAGAGCCACAACCATTGATTTCTCGTGCCACAACTACTGAAGCCCGCACACCTAATAGCCTGTGCTCCACAACAAGAGGAGCCATCGCAATGAGAAGCCTGCGTACCACAATGAAGGGCAGTTCCTGGGACTTCCTAGGTGGTGCAGTGATTAAGAATCTGCCTGCCAATGCAGGGGACACGGGTTTGATCTCTGGGCTGGGAAATGAGGAGACCACGTGAGCCCCTGCTCGCCACAACTAGAGAAAGCCCGTGTGCAGCAATGATGACCCAATGCAGCCAATAAATAAATAAATAAATAAATAAATAAATAAATTTATAGAAAAAAAAAGTTTATAAAAAAAAAAGTAGCCCCTGCTCGCCACAACTAGAGAAAGCCCGCTCTCACGGCGCAGCAACAAAAACCCAACACAGCCAATAAATAAATAAATAAACAAATAAATAAATAAATAAAATTTAAAAAAAAAGAAGACTGGGGAAAGGCCTCTCAGCCCCAGGTTGTGATGGTTGTCTTTTCCACGCTCAGGAGTTTGCACTCGATTCTTTAGGTAGTGAGAAGAATGTATGGTTTTTCAACAGTAATAATAGATGAAAGAGTTTGGTAGCTCTAGAATAAAGATTATACTAGGGACAAGGTGCAAGATGGTTTAGGTTGGATTAAAGGAGGGGTGAGCACTGTTGACAGAGAATACGGTAGTTAGAAAACAGTCCAGATACAAAGTAATAAAGACCTATGCTAAGTTCAGAGGTTTTATTTATTTATTTATAGAAAATTGACATTGGCACACTTTTTTTTTAGGAGTTTATTTATTTATCTATTTTTGGCTGCATTGGGTCTTTGATGCTGCACCTGGGCTGTCTCTAGTTGCGGTGAGCAGGGCCTAGTCTTTTTTGTGCTGCTCAGGCTTTTCATCACAGTGGCTTCTCTTATTGCAGAGCATGGGCTCTAGGCATGCAGGCTTCAGTAGTTGCAGCACGCAGGCTCAGTAGTTGTGGTGCATGGGCTTAGTTGCTCCAAGGCATGTGGGATCATCCCAGCCCAGGGATCAAACCCTTGTCCCCTGCATTGGCAGGCAGATTCTTAACCACTGCGCCACCAGGGAAGTCCTAGTTCAGAGGTTTTAGAAAGATATATTTCTTATGCATTGTAAAGGAAGAAGTGATGGGACAGGTTACCACATCCAAAGGGAAAGTAAGAGTATGTCTGTGAAAGTAAAGAAGGAAAGTAAATTTTCAGAATGAAGAACGCATCTGTGGGTTGTTTATATTTTCATATTTTCTTTTTTACATCAAGTGAGTTGGAATCAGTGTGTATATCAGAAGCTAGTGTGAAAAGGAAAGTTTAGACCCCTACTTTTCCAAGAGAGAAAAGAATCTTTGCAACGCAAAACATAATTGAAATGCACGCCCAAGGGTTTTAATGCTCATGTATTTTTTTTTTTTCAATTTCAAGTTCAATATTTATTTTATAATTACATTCTAGGCAGTACAAGATGGTGGAAATACAAGTGACTACAGTGAAACCACCTGAATTAGAGTTTAAGTTCTACCACTAAATTGTATGCCCTTAAAACAGATGATTGAACTTGCTGTACCCCCCAAAAAAATAAAAATAAAAAAAAATAAAAAAAAAAAGAGGATGGAAGCTTGAGAATCAGAGCACTACAGGTGGATTGAGAGCCGAACTCCCTGGAGTATTCCTCCAGCCTGAAAGTGACTCTGTTAATGTACGTAAAAATGTTTCATGTAGTACCTCAGAGACAGTCTGTCTAAATAAACCCATACACAGTAAAAAAAACAACAACAAAAAAAAATTATAACTTAAAAAAACTGAAAAACATAAAACCTTTCAGCTTTTAATCATTCTATACTTTTGGTGGCTACAATTAATTCTCAGAAGTAATAAGCTCTAGAATTACATGATCATAGACAGAGCTTGAGGGTTTCATACAGATTAACAGTGGCACTAAGAGGTAGAATAATTTAATTCAAGGGAATGCTCATGTATTTTAAGATTAGAATCCTGGCTTTCCCAAATAAACCCAGGGAGGGTCAAGCAACCCATATCTAGAGGGATAACGTGCACAGTAATAAGCTGGTATATTGCAATCTGCTGGGGTCTTTGGAAGACTTTTCTTCCATTTTGTAGAGAAGAGGTCAAGACACAAACAGCTTTGGTGACTGTGCTTCAGGAAAGAGGATAGGCTGCCAAGTTCTCTGCCAAAGGAAGTTGAAGGAAACAGAAATAAAGGAATTTTTTCGCCATTTCCTAATGTGTCCCAACTGGTAGATGTGCTTCAGGAAAGGGTGAACACCCCCTGGGCAAGGAGGAAGCAGCTTTAAGAAAGCAAAGCCAGGATGAAGAATTGGCAGCACTTTTAAGAAGCTGAGTAGCATTGTTCAGGCCAGCCTGGCCTTCCTGTTCTGTGAAATCACAAACATATTTTGTATTTAACGGACAAATATTGTAGCAACTTAAGACCTGGATTTCAAGTCCGTTTCCAAAGGGAACCAACTACTCTTAAAATTATGAAATCAAATATTCCTATCAGCATCCTAATCCTCCAAAACCATGCCAATTAATCATTCTATGATGCAGAGAATAACCAATCTCTTTTCACCAAAAGCAACCAAAGACCTCTATTCCTTCAAAATACTGTCAACTACCCCCTTTATTGGTAGGCAACAGAACTAATAAAATAAAATGGAGCCTTCTTACCCTGCCAAATGAGGCCAACTGATCCAGAAACTGAAATGTACTGAAAATGTACAAAACTATTACATACACGTAGACACATGTGGCTATTGTGAGTGAGCAACTCTACGCCCACACTGTTGATCATTGAACATCTATAGCAAAGTCATCCTTTGTACCCAAATGGTACACTAAGCACATATAGTCAATGTCCCATACCTGTTATTCCTGCAGCAGGGGACCGCCTTGCTTGAGTTCTTTCTACGTAGAGTATGTGGGCTCTTTCAGAAGAAAACAAAATTCTTTCCTACTTGAAGAGAAGAAAACTAGAGAGAAATAGAAGCTCTGCAAAGTAATTAAAAGGAAATATCTGATTATATTTAGAAAGTTCTCTTCTCTTCTCAGGAACAGAAACACCTTTTGGCTGGTTGCTGTTTTAAAACTTCCTGGTACAAAATCAGAAAGTGAGTATCTCTGGGTAATCTCTAAATATTAACCTTGTGCCACTGGGATCAAAATTTTATTTTGATACCATCAATAACGTTCAGTTGCCTTTTTTCTTTAAGAAGTTTAGAGAAAACCTAGTTCCTCAGGTGTAGCTGTCAAGTCATTTTAGAGTTCCAATATTAGAACACTCTAATTAAACCACTTTGTAGAAATTAGCCTACAACTTGTTAACTGTGATTTTCTTTGGAAACCAGCCATGGCTGTCAGTTAGCTGCAGCTTCCGATCATTGAATCCACTGGCTAGAATCCAGTTGTCATGAACAGTTTACAAAACCAAACAGAACAAGCAAATATTTACTCTCTCTGGTCTTTCCCTCTGTTCTTTCAGGTTTTTACCTCCTCCTCAACTCCATCCCCCATTCTGTTCTCATCCCTCCAGTTTCTGAATAATCTGCAGTACACTCTTTTGAATCACCCTCAGTGTTCTCGTTGGTTTTGAACGGAGTCTCATTTTATTGATACTTTGCTGAACACCAAACAGTTTTATTAAAGATACATTGGAATGGAAACCTACCCTCCTAGGGTAAGGAATCTGGGTGGGAGTGAAAGAGAAGAGAAACCAAGGAGAGTTTTATGTTACTAAACTATTCAAACAAATAAGTCTACACATATAATGTCTTTCTATTGTCAAGGGGCACCAGTGAGTACTGTCCCATTTGTACCATGCTGGGGGCAGCCCACCCCATGCTGCAGTGGATAAAGACCCTTTGAGCTCAACATGATAATACTACACCTATGCTCGTGCTGTGATTTTGGCTTCGAAGATCCCTTTTCAAAGGTGGCTGAAGTTTAAACAGCCTGGGGAGTTTTTAAAAACTCCGAAGTCCGGGTCAAACCCACACAATGAAGTCAGAATCTCTCCCAGGGAATTCCAACCTGCAGACAGGCTGAGAAGTAATGCTGCTCAAGCCTTAATGAGCTTATGAAACCACCTCAGGATCTGGATAAAAATGCAGATTCTGACTCTGTAGATCTCAGGTGGGGTACAAGATTCTGCATTTCTAGCTGGCTCTCTGGTGATGTCCATGCTGCTCCTTCCTGGCCCTTCAGCAGCAAGGAAGAGATTAAATAGTCTAGATCAAACCTCGGTCCCTACCACGCTTACCTGGGAAATTTGGTAAAAATACAAAGACCTAGATCCATTCCTATTTCAGGTAACCTGGGCCCTGTGTTTCTTAGTAGCTTCCGGGAGACTCTGACACGTCGGGACACAGGAACTGCTGGACTAGACCATCTAATCACTCTGCCCTGCCTGTTGTAGCTTTCTTGTTGCCCCTCTTGTTTCCTTTTCTGTACTTTCTGAATTCCTAGAATATAAATATCAGAAGAAACTAAAAAATCAAAACAGTAGCATCTTAATGTTGTTTAACATTGGGTATACAAAACACATACTCAGCAAAAGAAAAAAAAAAGAACAGTTTATGTGGCAGATATGTCCTGCCTAACAACCCAGTTCAAGGCTGTCTGGATTAATAGGATGTTTGACATTTTATTTTACTTTATTTTATTTTTTTGTTGTTTGTTTGACATTTTATGTGAAAAATCTCACTTTGACTCGTGTTATCCAATAATCTTTATCTCCCTCAATTTTCATAATCATGCACCTCTTCAACCTGAATCTCAGAGATGTATATGATATTTTTGCATATTTTAATGACTGCTCTACTTAAAATTATAACAGTGTCACCAAATAGCTTCTTTTAATCAAGTACATCAAAAAAGACTATCTGGCAGCTTAATACCCCAAAAGCAAATAACCCAATCCACAAATGGGCAGAAGACCTAAATAGACATTTCTCCAAAGAAGACATACAGATGGCCAACAAACACATGAAAAGATGCTCAACATCACTCATCATCAGAGAAATGCAAGTCAAAGCCACAATGAGGTATCACCTCACACCAGTCAGAATGGCCATCATCAAAACATCTAGAAACAACAAATATTGGAGAGGGTGTGGAGAAAAGGGAACTCTCCTGCACTGTTGGTGGGAATGTAAGTTGGTACAGCCACTATGGAAAACAGTTTGGAGGTTCCTTAAAAAACTAAAAATAGAACTACCATATGATCCAGTAATCCCACTTCTGGGCACATACCCAGAGAAAACCATAATCCCAAAAGAAACATGTACCATAATGTTTATTGCAGCACTATTTACAATAGCCAGGACATGGAAGCAACCTAAATGCCCATCAACAAATGAATGGATAAAGATGTGGCATATATATACAATGGAATATTACTCAGCTATGAAAAGGGATGACATGGAGCTATATGCAATGAGGTGGATAGACCTAGAGTCTGTCATACAGAGTGAAGTAAGTCAGAAAGAGAAAGACAAATATTGTATGCTAACTCACATATACGGAATCTAAAAATGTACTGATGAACTTAGTGACAAGACAAGAACAAGGACGCAGATGCAGAGAATGGACTGGAGAACTTGAGGTTTGGGGGGGGCAGGGGGGTGAAGGGGAAGCTGAGACGAAGTGAGAGAGTAGCACAGACATACATATAAAATAGATAAAATAGATAAATAGATAGCCAGTGGGAGGTTGTTGTATAACAAAGGGAGTTCAACTCGAGGATGGAAGATGCCTTAGAGGACTGGGACAGGGAGGGTGGGGGGGACTCGAGGGAGGGGGGGGAGTCGAGGGAGGGAGGGAATACGGGGATATGTGTATAAAAACAGATGATTGAACTTGGTGTACCCCCCAAAAAATAATAAATAAATAAAAATTAAAAAAAAAAGACTATCTGGTTTATGGATCATAGTTTGTCATAATATGCTATTTTCTACCACATTTTAGGGCATATACTATATATATTAAGAAAATATGTACCTATTTTTCCCAACAGACAGACATGACATCTCCTGGCATGATAAATTTACAAAATGTTGTGTTGATTTTTTTTCTTTTAATATTAATAATAGCTAACATTTATTGTGTACTATCAGACACTTTTCTAAACACTTTACATGGTTTAACTCATTTTGTTCTCTCAGCAATCTAGGAGATAGGGATCTCCTTTGTGATAGATGAGGAAGCAGGAACTTGGCCATGGTGACAGATTAGGATGTGGTAGAACTGGCATCTAAATAAAGCCTGGCATTAAGTGAATAATTTCTGTGTCACACTGGCTTTGGTGGTGGTGGTTACACACACATGCCTCTTCATTAAATGTTTGTATATTTTCTTTTTCCTTTTAAATAGACTTTAATTTTTGGAGCAGTTTTAGGTTCACAGCAAAACAGAAGACAGTACAGAGTTCCCATACACCCCCTGCCCTCTATAAGCACAGCCTCCCCCAAATCAACATGATGCTCCAGAGTAGAACACTTCTTACAACTGATGAACAGACACTGACATATCATCATCACCCAAGTCCATAGTCTACATTAGGGTTTCCTCTTGGTGGTGTACATTCTATGTATCTATGGACTTTGACAAATGTATCCACCACTGTAGTGTCATACAGAAGAGGTGCACTGCCCTAAAATTCCTCTGTGCTCCACATTCGTCCCTGTCCTATTGCACCTGGCAACTACTGACTTTTTACTGTCTGCAACTTTTGCCTTTTCCTGAATGTCATGCAGTTGGAAGCATACAGTATGTAGCCTTTTCAGAATGGCTTCCTTCACTTAGTAATATGCATTTAAGTTTCCTCCATGTCTTTTCATGGCTTGATAGCTCATTTCTTTTGATACTGAATAATATTCCTTTGTTTGGATTACCACGGTTTATTTATCCATTCACTGACTGAAGGACATCTTGATTCCTTCCAAGTTTTAGCAATTATGACTAGAGCTGCTGTGAACATCTGTGTTCAGGTTTTGGTGAGGACCTAAGTTTTCAGCTCATTTGGGTAAATACTGAGGAACGTGATCACTAGATTCCGTGGAAAGTGTATGTTTAGTTTTGTAAGAAACTGAAACTCTTTCAAAGTGGCTGTACCGATTTGAAATCTCACCAGCAATGAATGAAAGTTCTTGGACAGCATTTGATGTCATCAGTGTTTCAGAGTCTGGCCTTTTTTTTTTTTTAATTAATTAATTAATTAATTTTATTTATTGGCTATGTTGGGTCTTCGTTGTTGCACACGGGCTTTCTCTAGTTGATGCGAGCAGGAGCTACTCTTCATTGTGGTGCGTGGGCTCCTCATTTCTGTGGCTTCTCTTGTTGCGGAGCACAGGCTCTAGGCACACGGGCTTCAGTAGCTGTGGCTCATGGGCTCTAGAGCACGGGCTCAATAGTTGTGGTGCACGGGCTTCGTCGCTCCATAGCATGTGGGAATCTTCCCAGAGCAGGGCTCGAACCCATGTCCCTTTCACTGGCAGGTGGATTCTTCACCACTGCACCACCTAGGAAGTCCCTAGAGTCTGGGCTTTTTAATAGGTATATAGTGGTATCTTATTCTTGTTTTAATTTGCAATTCCATGCTGACATCATGTGGAGCATCTTTCCATATGCTTATGTGCCATCTGTATATCTTCTTTGGTGAGGTATATGTTCAAGTGTTTGGCTTATTTTTTAATGGGGTTGTTTGTTCTGTTAGTGTTGAGTTTTAAGAGTTCTTTGTATATTTCGGAAAATAGTCCTTCATCAGCTATGTCTTTGGTAGATATTTTCTCCTGGTCTGTGGCTTGTCTCCTTATTCCCTTGACACTGTCTTTCACAGACCAGAAGTTTTTAATTTTAATGAAGCCTAGCTTATCAGTGATTTCTTTCATGGGTCCTGCCTTTGGTGTTGTATCTAAAAGTCATCACCATGCCCAAGATTACCTAGATTTCCTCCTATGTTATCTTCTTGGAGTTTTATAGCTTTGTGTTTTCCATTTAGGTCTATGATCCACTTTAATTTTTGTGAAGGGTGAAAGTTTGTGTTTAGATTGCTGGTTTTTTTTTTTCTTCCCATTTGGCTGTCCATTTGTTCCAGCACCATTTGTTGAAGACTATCTTTATGCCATTTGTATTTCCTTTGCTCCTTTGTCAGAGATCAGTGGACTATACTTATGTGGGTCTTTTTCTGAGCTCTCTATTCTGTTGCAAGACCTATTTGCCTGTTCTTTCACCAATATCATACTGTCTTGATTACCGTAGCTTTATAGTAAAACTTGAAGTCAGGTGCTCTCAGTCCTCCAACTTTGTTCCTCTCATTCAATATTATGTTGACTATTCTATATAATAGAATATATATTTTTGCCTCTCCATATAAACTTCAGGATCAGTTTGTCAATATCCATAAAATAACTTGCTGGCTTTTTTACTGCGATTGCATTGAATCTATAGATCAAGTTAGGAAGAACTTACATCTTGACAATATTGAATCTTCCTCCCCGTGAACATGGAATATCTCTGCATTTATTTAGTTATTCTTAGATTCCTTTCATCAGTTTTGTAGCTTTTGTCATATAGATCTTGTTCATATTTTGTTAGATTTATATCGAAGTATTTCACTTTTGGGAATCTAATATAAATGCTATTGTGTTTTTAATTTCAAATTCCACTTGTTCATTGCTAGTATGTAGGAAAGTGGTTGACTATTGTATATTAACCTTATATCCTGCAACCTTGCTATGTCATTTATTAGTTCCAGGAGTTGTTGTTGTTGTTGTTGTTGTTGTTGTTTATAAATTTATTTATTTATTTATTTTAATGGCTGTGTTGGGTCTTCGTTGCTGCACACGGGCTTTCTCTAGTTGCGGTGAGTGGGGGCTACTCTTCCTTATGGTGTGCGGGCTTCTCATTGTGGTGGCCTCTCTTGTTGCAGAGCATGGGCTCTAGGCATGTGGGCTTCAGTAGTTGCAGCACATGGGCTCAGTAGTTGTGGCTCACGGGCTCTAGGGCGCAGGCTCAACAATTGTGGCACACGGGCTTAGTTGCTCCATGGCATGTGGGATCTTCCTGGGGCAGGGATCTAACCCGTGTCCCCTGCATTGGCAGGCAGATTTTTACTCACTGCGCCACCTAGGAAGTCCTGTTGTTGTTGTTTTTAATTTTTATTTTATATTGGAGTATAGTTGATTAATAATGTTGTGTTGGTTTCAGGTGTACAGCAAAGTGATTCAGTTATACATATACATGGATCTATTCTTTTCCAAATTCTTTAGCATTTTGTTGTTGCTATTATTGCTGTTGTTGATTCGTCTGGATTTTCTATACAGACAATCATATCATCTGCAACCGAAAACAGTTTTATTTCTTCCTTCCCAACTGCCATAACTTCTTACCTTATTGCACTGTTAGGACTCCCCGTGCGATACTGGAAAAGACTGTTGAGAGACAGCGTTCTTGCCTTGTTCCTGATCTTGGTGAGAAAGCATCTAGTTTCTCACCATTAAGGATGATGTTGACTTAGGCTTTTTGTAGATGTTCTTTATCAAGTTGAGGGAGTTCTCCTCTATTGCTGAATTGAGGAGAGCTTTTATGAACAAAGATTGCATTTTATTAAATGCTTTTTATCATCTTTTGATATGATCATGTGATTTTTCTTGTTTAGCCTGTTGACGTGACAGATTACAATAATTTAGTTCAAATGTTGAACCAGGCTTGTATACCTGAAGTATATGCCATGTTGTGTAAAATTTTGGGTGTATAATCCCACACAGTATATAATTCTTTTCATACACTGTTGGATTTTGTTGAGGATTTTTGCATTTACATCACAAGAGATATTGGTCTGTACTTTGTTTTCTTTTCTTGTAATGTCATTATCTGGTTTTGGTGTTAGGATAATGCTCATAGAGTGAGTTAGGAAGTATTCCCTTGACTTCTATCTTCTGAAAGAGATGGTAGAGAATTGGTAGGATTTTCCCTTAAATATTTGGTGGAATTCCCCAGTGAACTCATCTGGATCTGGCACTTTCTGTTTTGGAAAGTTATTAATTATTGATTCAAATACTTTAAGATAGGGGTCTATTCAAATTGTCTATTAGGTCTTTTTTTAAAAAAAGAAGATAATTTTATTGCTTTGAGTGGCATCAATATATAGTCTTGCTATCTACTTGTTATCAGGAGAAATTCTTAATATCAATTATACTAAAATTAAAATTTTAATCTTAAACATCTAAAAAACCAATTAACTTTTATGCTTAGTAACTGAATAATCTAGATCTAGTGACTACTTATGGTTAATATGTGGACATTCTAACAAAAATGTATTCGTTTTGCTCTTCCTGCAGTCTTTAAGTTCACTAACAAGCTGCAATGTTTTAAAATAGACATTAAAACAGAGCACTGTTTCCATGGTCCTAGCAGTTAACACCATCAGATTGGGAAAAAACTGCCAGGTCAAAATCTCCTAGGTTGTGCTCTTACCTCTTTTGGCAGGTCTTGAATAGCTGTAGGCACACTAACTAAACGTAAGCTGATACAACTAGTTATAAAACCATGATAGCTGGCTTAGGATACATCAGAATCACTCTGGTGCTTTTCATAAATAAAGACTCTTACATAGCACATACACACACAAACAAGATTCTGATTCAGCAGCTAAGAAGCCAGCAGTCCAGACTTTAAAGAAACACTACCAGGTGATTCTGACTCTGACGCAGGTAGCCTGTGGACCACACTCTGAGAAACAAAGTTTGAGATTAGACAAGATTAGATTTGATCCATTTGTTTTCCCCCTCTTTTAATGTGCTAAAATGGACCAAAATTTATTCCTAAGAAAATACCTGGCTTTGCCTTATAAGGCCTGGTTATCTTAACATCCATAAAAGGACTTCAACACTGAATGGTGAATATTTGTGGCCTGCATAGAGAGGAGAACTTAAATTTCCTCTGCACTGGAATGAATGAAGAGAAAAAAAATCTCTGTGTTGCTCAGGAAAAGGTACAGGTGGGAAGAAGCAGAAATAATGCAGTAGGTCATGCTTTAATCTGTAGAGGAAGGCCAACTGTTATGGTGCTGTAAATGAGTCCAATTCATCTAAGCTTAGTTGCTGTGCCTATGGCTAGATCCAAAGACCCAGGTACGATTTCCCAAAACATTTGCCAGTAGAAAATGAAAACACATCTATTTGCACTAGCAATTCTTACAGTCGAGCCTTTTAGAAAAGCAACCATTAATCATCAAATGATTGCATTTGATGATTGACTACAAGCGTTTTTGTTTGTTTGTTTTTATTGTGGCACACGGGCTTAGTTGCTCCGCTGCATGTAGGATCTTCCCGGAGCAGGGATCGAACCCATGTCCCCTGCATTGGCAGACGGATTCTTAACCACTGCGCCACCTAGGAAGCCCTACAAGCATTTTTCAGTAAGTTTACATAAATTCTATTAAGAGGGAGAAAATGCTCCCATAACTTTGTATTTCATTCCCAACGTAACTCACTGTTAACTAGGTTGTCTCCTTGATATTCTACGGCAACTATACTCCAGAGTAAAGCCTCTCTGAATTTAACAAGGTAAAACCACTATTCTGAAAAGAAGTGTAACTAGTTTGCTACAACTAGTTCTTACACTCCTTGTCCTCGTCCTTATTCTTCCTATGTGCCCATATACTCATGTACCATCCGTTCAATAATCCGTTTTAAAATTCTGAGAAGCCAAGCTCACCATCTATGTCTCTTGAGCCATGAACTTGTGGCAACTGGTGTAACTTTGAAATTCTTCCAAGAAGTACCAGCTCTGGGGTACAAATGAGGATATAGGAATGGCGATTATTTGAATTTCACTGATTGGCCTCTACCTCCAAGATCACACCGGGGGGAAAATGGGATAGGCAATAAATATAATCAGGGAGGTGGCGTGCAGAGGAGAGTCTCTCTTGATCTTCTCTTCAAGATAAAAGCAAGTTTGGGCACTTTTCTCTTCCTAATCTGTTTGTGTGTCATAAGGACTGTAGTGACTTTGGGGAATGAGAGCCTTTAGTGTAGAGCTAGTTCATAATTAAATTGGCCATGCTCACACTGCGCAGGGCAGCGTGTGGGCTCCTGTCCCAGTTTGCATAGCAAAGTCCCAGTTTACACATGTAGCTCCAAGTAATTATTAATTGTGCCCCACTCACTCTCAAAGTAAACGCGGTTGCCCTAGTTTTCGGTAAGAACAAAAATAATCCTGCCCTAGACTCCGGTGCCCTCTTGTGATGAAAGCGTAAAAAGGCATTACAGAAACAAAGGAGCTTGCCTTAAGATTCCAGTGGGGAATTTCACATTCCGATATTGCTCATTCTGAGAGAAGAAACCACTGCAAAATGTGAACATCCCAAAGTGGATCATCTACTAACTTCCCCCCAATCTCAGCTGTGAATTTCATGTCACCAGGCTTTATCACTGACTACTCTCCACGGCTGCTGCTTTCTTGGGACTCCAGGACCTCTTCCCCCATTTATTAGTTACTGGTGCACAGTCGCCCTCTCTAACACTACTTCTGTCTTACCTCTTAATGAGTTCAGTATACACACAGGTGATTTCTTCCAGCATGCTGGCCTCTGCCTACCTTGAACTTCTCTCCTCCAGTGTTCTTGTTCTCCACACTGCTTCAGCTACGCACGCCCAGGTCATGCCACGGAAGCTGTCATTACCAATCTCACTTTATGTGTCTTGCTCTCTGACCACCCATCTTTCCACCTAGCTCCTTCTAGTAACCCAGCTCCAACAAAACCCCCACAAGGACCTGTAATCATTAACCTCACTAATATTTCACTGTGCCCCATCCCTACTGGTATCTTTAATCTCCATACCAGCTGAAATTCCACGATCATTCATTACCATAATACCCTCGCCAACACCCTCAATTCCCTCGCTCCTCTTTTGCGCTGCCGCTAGTTGGGCAAAACCAGAATCTCTAGTTCAATTCAAACTTCTCCCATCTTGTGCCTGCATCCCTGCGGCTGAAGACAGGTGGAGAAAAATACGTAAGCATTGAGATTTATCTGATTTTAAATTCAGGATAATGAATCTTAATGCTGGGACTCTGAATGGAGTCTAGCAACTCACACTCGGAGCTCTCCGCTTCAGAGAACCTAGCAGCAGGCAGGGACGTTGCACACATTGCCTCCGGCCTCCCAACCGTCCTGGCGCGCACGGCGGCGGCGGCAACAGGCCCTGGGACCCCGTCCCTTCACTGGGTGAGGCACTCATGACCCCAGCCCTCGCACCCATCATCTGTAGTGGCAGAGCCCGCAAACCTTACACCAGACATGGTAGGGGTGCCTGCTTGGCCCCGGCTCCCCTCCCGATGGCTCCCTCCCCCCCCCGCAGAGCCCGTGTCTGAAGGGATCCTGCATGCAAGGAAAGAGTCCACCATCCCGGTGACAAGAGCAGCTCTGGCAGAAACAGTGCAGTAGCCACCCCAGAGGACCAATAAGCGACAAGGAAAGCACGGAGCCACACCTCTTACAGAGACGGCTGAGGGTGGAAAGTGCCAAATCTCAAACAGAACCAGAGGCAGCACAGGCGAAAGAAACCAGAAACGTGTATGATACTGCCACCTACTGGCAAACAGAAGAAAGGACTCTAACAGTTAACCTGTCATTTAACTTCAAATGCACCAGAAGAGGAATAATTCGTCACGCAACATGAAGAACCACAGTAACACCGTACCAGGAAAAGAAAATGACAACACTCCAGAAACCAAACTTAAAGCCACAGAACACTGTGATCTAACTGATAGAGAATCTGAAATAGCTGTCTTGAAGACACTCAACAAGATACAAGAAAACTCAAAAAGGCAGTTTAATGAGCTCAGGAATAAAACGAATGACCAGAAGGAATACTTTACCAAAGAAACTGAACCTCTAAAAAAGAACCAAGCAAATTCTGGAGCTGAAGAACACAATAAACAAGACGAAGGAGGTATTAGAACGCATTGGAAATTGAGCAATGGAAACTGAGACCACATGGAAGAGGGAATTAGTGAGCTTAAAGATAGAAATCTGGAAATGATACAAGTAGAAGAAGAAAAAGAAATATGATTTTAAAATATTAGGAAATCCTATGAGAGATATCCAACTATTTGGGGAAAGGTAACATTAGGATAATAGGCATCCCAGAAGGAGAAAAGAGAGAGAAGGGAGCAGAGAAATTATTTAGAGAAATAATAGCTGAGGACTTCCCAAACATGGGAAAGGAAATGGATATACAAATCTATGAAGCTAAGAAAACACCGAGTTACCTCAATGCAGAAGACCTTCTTCAATACACATTATATTAAAACTGTCAAAAGTCAATGATTAAAAAAAGAAGTTTAAAGCAACCAGGGAAAAAAATGACGGTAACCTACAAAGGAACCCCTATCATGCTACCAGCAGATCTCTCAGCAGAAAAGCTACAGGCCAGAAGGGAGTGCAATGACATTCTCAGATACTGAAAGATAAACACTGTCAGCCAAGAACACTCTACCCACCACTTATTCTTCATATATAAAGGAGAAATAATTTCCCAGACAATCAAATTTGAGGAAGTTTATCATCAGTAGACTGCCTTACAAGAAACGTTGAAAGGAGCTTTTCTACCAGAAGCAAAATGGCAAAATTACACAAAATTTTAAGCAAGGCGATAAACACGCAGAACCAGAAAACTGCAACTCTTTATCAGAATAGGTTTTTAAACAATTATAGTAGAAAGGTTAAAGGAAGAAAAAAAGAAAGCAGAAAAATAACTAGCTATCTCAGTATGGTAACAAACACAACATAAAAAGCTGTAATTTGAAACAACAAAAACATAAAGGTAATGAAGACAAAATGTTATCAGCAGAAAAAGCACTACTTTATCTATGAGATGTTTTATACAAACCTCAGGGTAACTGCAAAACATAAACAGAGTGGAGACATGAAACATAAAAAAAGAGAGAACTCAGAAAAATAGCATAGAAAATCATCAAACTAAAATGGTAGACAGAATTTTAAGGGAAAAGAAACAGTAGAGATATAGAGCAAACAGAAAATAAAAAATTAAACTGCAATACTAAGGCCTCATCTATCAATAATCACCCTAAATGTAAATAGATTGAATTCATCAATCAAAAGACACTGAATGGCTGGATAAATTTTTTAAGAAGACCCAAGTATGTGCTGCCTCCAGGAGACAAACCTCAGGTCTAAAGACAAACGGGCTAAAAGTGAACGTATGGAAGATGATAGTTCAAGCCAATAAAAAGCAGGTATGAACAAACTCATATCAGATAAAATAGACTTCAAGCCAAAAAAAGGTAATTAAAGACCAAAATGGACAGTATAAAGGAAAAGATTCATCAAAAAGTCATAATAGGGGCTTCCCTGGTGGTCCAGTTGTGAAGAATCTGCCTGCCAATGTAGGGGACACAGGTTCAATCCCTGGTCCTCGAAGATCCCACATGCCACAAAGCAACTAAGTCCGTGAACCACAACTACTGAGCCTGCACTCTAGAACCCATGTTCCGCAACAAGAGAAGCCACCACAATGAGAAGCTTGCGCACCACAGTGAAGAGTAACCCACTCTCTCTGCAACTAGAGAAAGCCCGTGCACAGCAATGAAGACCCAATGCAGCCAATAAATAAATAAATAAATAAATATATATATATATAAATTTATTTTTTTAAAAAGTCATAATAGTGATCAATATATATGTACCTAACACAGGAGCACCAAAATATATTAAAAAATTATTAACAGATCTAAAGGGAGAAATTGATTGCAACAAGATAAAAGTAAGGGACTTTAACACCCCACTTACATCAATGGATAGACTATCCAAACAGAAAGTCAACAAGGAAACAGCAGCCTTAAATGAAAATTTAGACCAGATGGATTTGATAGACTTGTATAGAACATTCTGTTGAAATGCAGCAGAATGCACATTCTTCTCAAGTGCACATGGAATGGTCTCAAAAATAGACCACATGTTGGGACACAAAATAAGTCTCAATAAACTCATGAAGATTAAAATCATATCAAACATCTTTTCTGATCACAGTGGTATAAACTAGAATAAAAACTACAAGAAGAAATCTGGAAAAATAAAAAATGTGTGGAGAATGAATGACATGCTACTGAACAATTATTAGGTCAACAATGAACTCAAGGAGAAATCAAAAATTACCTGAAGGGACTTCCCTGGTGGCGCAGTGGTTGAGAGTCTGCCTGCCAATGCAGGGGACATGGGTTTGATCCCTGCTCTGGGAAGATCCCACATGCTGTGGAGCAACTAAGCCATGCACCACAACTGCTGAACCTGTGCTCTGGAGCCCACAAGCCACAACTATTGAGCCTCTGTGCCACAACTATTGAGGCCTGTGTGCCTGGACCCTGTGCTCTGCAACAAGAGAAGCCACCACAATGAGAAGTCCATGCACCACAATGAAGAGTAGCCCCCCTCACCACAGCTAGAGAAAACCCGTACACAAAATAAATTTTTTAAAAAATTACCTGAAGACAAATGAAAATGAAACTGTGACATACCAAAATCTATGGGATACAGCAAAAGCAGTACTAAGAAGGAAGTTTATAGGAATACAGGCCTACTCAAGAAACAAGAAAAATCTCAAATCAACCACCTAACATTACATGTAAAGAAACCAGAAAAAGAAGAGCAAACGAAGCCCAGAGTAGTAGACGGAAGGAAATAATAAAAATCAGAGCAGAAATAAATGAAATAGACTAAAAAGACAATAGAAAAGATCAGTGAACTAAGAACTGATTCTCTGAAAAGATAAACAAAATTGACAAACCATTACCTAGACTCACTAAGAAAAAAAGAGAGAAGGTTCTGGTAGATAGAATCAAAAACAAAAGAGGAGAAATGACAAAAGATACCATAGAAACACAAAGGGTTATAAAAGAATATCATAAACAGCTATACACCAACATATTGGACAACCTAGAAGAAATGGGACAAATTCTTAGAATCATACAACCTTCCAGTACTGAATCAGGAAGAAACAGAAAATCTGAATACACTGATCACTAGTACAGAGATGGAAATACTAATCGAAAACCTCCTCAAAACAAAACTCCAGGACCAAGTGGCTTCACAGGTGATTTCTATCAAACATTCAAAGAAGATTTTAATACCTATCTTTCTCAAAATAGTCCCAAAAATTGAAGAGAAGGAAACACTTCCTAATTCATCTTACGAGGCCATCACCCTGATACCAAAACCAGACAACGACAATACAAAAAAAGAAAATTAAAGGCTAATATCCCTGATGAACAAGATGTAAAAATACTCAACAAAATATTAGCAAACAAAATTCAACAATATACCAAATGGATCATACACCATGAACAAGTGGGAGTTATTCCAGGGACTCAAGGATGGTTCAACATTTGCAAATCAATCAGTGTGATACACCACATTAATAAAATGAAGGATAAAACCCATATGATCATCTCAATAGATGCAGAAAAAGGTTGTGACAAGATTCAATACCCATTTATGATAAAAACTCTCCGTAAAATTGGTATAAAAGGAACATACCTCAACATAATAAAGGCCACACATGGGCTTTCCTGGTAGCGCAGTGGTTAAGAATCCTCCTGCCAATACAGGGGACACAGGCTTAGGCCCTGGCCCAGGAAGATCCCACATGCCACAGAGCAACTAAGCCCATGTGCCACAATTACTGAGCCTGCGCTCTAGAGCCTGTGAGCCACAACTACTGAGCCCATGTGCTGCAACTACTGAAGCCCACATGCCTAGAGCTCGTGCTCTGCAATAAGAGAAGCCACCACAATGAGAAACCCACCCACCACAACGAAAAGTAGCCCTGCTCTCCGCAACTAGAGAAAGCCCATGTACAGCAACGAAGACCCAGTGCAGCCAAAAATTAAATAAATAATAACATAAATCTTAAAAAAATAAAAAATAAAAATAAAAGCCATACATGACAAACCCGCAGGTGACATCATATTCCATGGTGAAAAACTGAAAGCTATCCCTCTAATATCAGAAACAAGGAAAGGATTCTCACTCTCACTACTTCTATTTGACATAGTATTAGAAGTCACAGCTGGAGCAAGAAAAGGAAATAAAAGGCATTCAATTTGGAAAGGAAGAAGTAAAACTGTCATCACTTGCAGATGACATAATTTTATATAGAGAGACTCCTAAATATATATGTGGAATATAAAAAACAAATAAACAAAAACAAGATAAATGAACAAAACAAAACAAACCAAACAAACACATAAATACAGAGAACAGCGTAGTGGTTACTGGAGGGGAAGGGACAGGGGTGGAGGGTGAAATGCTTAAATAGAATCAACTGTATGCCGATGGACAGAAAATGTATTTTTGGTGCGGAGCACATTATATGGTACACAGAACTATAAATATACTGTTGTACACATGAAACATTTATAATAATAAAATTCAATGGTAATTGAATTCAAAAAAGAAAAAAGAAAACTGAAGCAATCAAAAAAAGACGTCCAGATTCCCTGCGCCATATTTGCCCATCTGAAAGCATACTCTGCCTTCCCCTCCTCTTACCCTGGCCTAAATGAACTTTCCATGCTCCTGTCTAAGGCCTAAGGCATTGTCTCTGCACTTTGCAGTAAACCCCATCCCTTCTTTCCTAACATAAAAGCTTTTTGGAAACTTCTGGAATTTTTTTTCCCAATTTTTAAAAAAATATATCGAATTGTACACTTTCTTTTTTGTTTGGTTTTTGTTTTTATTTATTTATTTATTGGCTGCACTGGGTTTCTGTTGCTGCACACAGGCTTTCTCTGTGGCGAGCGGAGGCTACTCTCCGTTGTGGTACACGGGCTCCTCGTTGCAGTGACTTCTCTTGTTGTGCAGCACGGGCTCTAGGTGCGTGGCTTCAGTAGTTGCAGCACACGGGCTCCACAGTTGTGGCTCACAGGCTTAGCTGCTCTGTGGCATGTGGGATCTTCCCAGAGAAGGGCTTGAACGTGTGTCCCCTGCATTGGCAGGTGAATTCTTAACCACTGCGCCACCTAGGAAGTCCCCTCCAAATATTTCTGGAGGTTGGTTGAATCTGCAGATGCCTAACCCCATGGATAAAGAAGGCTGACTGTGTATGTCTGTTCACGTCCCACGGCCATGTACTCTCTTCTGCTATCATAATACAGTTGGGAGGAGCCTGGACGGTCTTGCTGTCTCAGTAGACATCACATTAATCTTGTAAATTAATGTCATTATGCCAACCGGATCTGGTAAGCAGAAAGAAACAACCATGAAAAATACCTTACTTACATATATGGGTGCCAAGGGGTGGGAGTTAAACCCTACAAAATTTAACAGGTCTACTGCATCAGTGATATTTATAGAGGCTTCATCATCTGGGCATGTTAGGATAGCCCTTCCAAAATGAGATACCAGTTTCTATACCTCGTGCTTCCCACCATGAAGGAAAAAAACCCACCATACTCTGGGGGCCTCTTTCAAATTTGGAGCTGATGTGTGCAATATTTATGCATGCTGCTCTAACCCACTCATTTGATAACTTGTAAAGCTATCATTTGTGAGTGGGGCCAGGTACAAGAAAGCCCTCCAGGCTCCAAGACAAGCTTCCCTAACACTTGGGCTCAAGATCTAGCTGGCCAAATGGTATTAGACACATCTGTTGCAGAGAGAGATTTTGTATATAGCTTGAGGCAAGACCTCTAGGGCTTTGGTAAGGCCAGACCCTTCTCTGATGAGAAATATTCTCCCCTTGAAAAGCAGCTCCTGGCTTGCTACTGGCCCTGGTGTTTGAGATTAAACATATGACCACATGGCACCAAGTGACCATACAACCTGAATTTCCCATCATGAACCATAAAACTGGATGTACACAGCAACACTTTTATTGTAATAAGGAAGCAGCATAAAGGAGACTGGGCCCCAGCACGTCCAGAAGGCACAATTAATATGTGTGACCAGTTGATTCCAACTTCAAGGTACGTTTTCCTACCACTTCTGTACCTTTCCCTCAACCTATACAAGTGTCCTCTTGGGGAATTCCCAGTGAGCAGTACACGGAAGAGAATAAAGCACAAATCTAGTCCTCAGACAGATCTGCAAATGATGCTACACTGACAAAAGTAGATGTCCACTGTACTACAACCCACTCGGACATGACCACAGAGGACCATGATGCGGGAAGCCCTCCAAGTGGACAGAACTTTAAAGAATATATCTGGTTATTTATTTCATGGCCTGTGGTACAAAGATCTATAATGATTCATGGATTGGCCAGCTAGCTGGGGACTTAGAAAGACCTAGACAAGATGGACCATGTATGGGCCTTTTGGAGTAGACACAACGTGTGAGAATATTTGTGTGTCACGTATATACCCAGTAGAGGGTATCCATGATGGCGAGAGCTGTCAAAAAAATCAGATGATCAAGAGGATCTATTCTGTGACTATTAGGAAGCCTCCTTCTCCAGGCATCCCAGTGCTTGCTCAATGGGTCCATGTAGAAAGTAGCCATGGCAGCATAGAAGAAAGTGTGAGCTAATAACGTGGTTTTCACGTCCCTGAGTGGCTACGACTACTGCTAAGTGCCCAATCTGCCAACAGCCGAAGCCAAGACTAAGTCACTGATATGGAACCACTGTCCAGGGTGACAGGTGGCTTATCTAGTAGCAGCTGACTATGGTGGGCTCCTTCCACCCTAAGCAAACAACTCTTTATGCTCTCAGGGACGGCTACATATTCTGGATAAAAGTCTACTTTCCCTGCCTGCAGAACTTCTGCCAACACTACTATCATGAAGTTACAAAATGTCTCATCCATTGTCATGGTATCCCACAGAATACTCTCTTTGACCATGGGCATATTTATGGTCAAAGAGGTTTGGAAATAGGCTTATGCTCTAAAAATCCACTACCTACCCCCATCACCCAGAAGCAGCTGGCTTGATAGAACAGTAGACTGGCATGTTGAAGCCTCAGTAATATATAGAATGGATAAACAAGGTTCTACTGTATAGCACAGGGAACTACATTATAAACCACAGCGGAAAAGAATATAAAAAGAACGTGTGTGAGGGAATATGGGGATATGTGTATAAATACAGCTGATTGACTTTGGTATACCTCAAAAACTGGTACAAGAGTGTAAAGCAATTATATTCCAATAAAGAGCTTTAAAAAAAAATGTGTGTGTGTATAACTGAATCATTTTGCTGCATAGCAGAAGTTAATGCAACATTGTAAATCAACTACACTTCAATTAAAAAAAAAAAAATCACCTCACACAGAGTACATTTACTAATACAACCTCCAGGTGGAGCCCTTTCTTTTTTCTCACTAAGCTGTTTTTATTAGTGTATTCAACTGTTAGGGACTGAAAAGAGTGTTCTCTACCATTCTAGGTTCTTCTAGGTGGTCGAGGAATTGAACTGGCATGAAACATATTAACAGGAAGAAAAAACAAATTTAATTATGTATATACAGGGCCTCTATACAAATATGAGGCCCAAGGACATGTCAGGCAACTGAAGCTTACACTGCCATCTGAGAGAAGGAGAAGTAGGTAGGGGCTTGGGACTTCAAAGGGGAGGAAGGCAATTCACATGGAGATGGAAAAGCAAATGTTTGGTAAGCAAATGTTTGCTATGCCGTGCACAGACAATGGGACGCAGAGAAAACTTTGTGGTCTCCAGGCCCTGCCAAGTCCCGCCTACAACACCTCGCCCATATTCTGTATAGCTATCTGTGGTGGCAGTGCTCTTCCTCAACCAGGCCCTTCATCTAAATTCTTTTAGGCAGTTAAGGGGGAGGTAAGAAGAAAGACTTCCTGAGTCTTTATTTCTTAAAAACAGTCAGCCCAAAATAGTTCTCAAGCCACGGAGACACATTTTAGGGTAGGAGGTTTCGTTCCCCTAAACCGCAAATATTTATTGAGCATCTACAATGTGCCAAGAACTAAGTGTCAGGCTACACCTTTGAACTAAATAAAGACCCCACCCTCAGGAAGCTTACATTCGAATAAAGCCAGATGATAAATATGTATATAAATGTGTTAATAAGATCATTTCAGATAGTTATATGTCCTACAAAGAAGTCACATAAAGTAATGCAAGGTTTCCTTGAGGAGATATCATTTTAGCTGAAAACTGAAAAATAAGTAAGAATCAGCCACGCAAAGACCTGAGGGTAGGAGCGGTTTTTTCCTTTTATTGAAGTAAAATATCCATAACACAAAATTTACTACTTTTAAGGACAGCGTTTTGTAACGTAAAGCACACTCCACATTGTTATGCAAGCATCACCACCAGTCCATCTCCAGAACTTTTTTCATTTTTCCAAACTGAAACTCTGTCCCCATTGAGCAATAACTCCTCACTTCCCTCTCCTCCTGGTGGCAACCACCATTCTACTTGTTTCTATGAATTTGACCACTGTAGGTACCGCATATAAGTGAAATCATACAATATTTGTCCTTTGATAACTGATTTATTTCACTTAGCACCATGTCATCATGATTCATCCATGGTATAGAATGTGTCAGAATTAGAATCCTATTCCATTGGATGCACACGCCACATTATGTGGTATTCATCTGTTGATGGACACAGTTTGCTTCCACCTTTTGACTACTGTCAATAATGCTGTTCTGAATATGGGAGTACAAATATCTTTTTTGAGTGCCCTCTTCCCATTCTTTTGGTACAAACCCAGAAGTGGAATTGCTGGATCATATAGGAACTCTGTTTCATTTTTAGAGGAAATGCCAAACTGTTTCCCATAGCAGTGAGACCATTTTACAGTCCTACTAGCAAAGCACAAAGTTTCCAGTTTCTCCACACATATGCCAATACTTGTTGTTCTTTTTTTTTTTTTTTTAATTAGGGCCATCCTAGTGGGTATGAAGTGATATCTCATGGTTTTGACTTACATTTCTCTAAGGATTAGTGATGTTGAACATCTTTTCATGTGCTTACTGGCCGTTTGTATATCTTCTTTGGAGAAATGTCTATTCAAGTCCTTTACCCTTTTTTAACTGGGTATTCGGCCTTTATTGCTGTTGAGCTGTTAAGAGTTCTTTATATCCGAGATCTTAACCCCTCATCAGATATACAATTTGTAAATATTTTCTGCCATTCTGTGGGTTGTCTTTTTACTCTCTTAATAATGTCTTTTGGTGTATAAAACTTTAAAATTTTGATGAAGTCCAATTTATCTAGTTTTTCTTTTGTTGCCTCTGCTTTTGATGTCATATTCAAGAAATCACTGCCAATCCAATGCCATGAGATTTCCCCCTATGTCCTCATCCAAGAATTTTACACTCTTAGCTCTTACGTTTGGGTCTTTGATCCATTTTAACTTAATTTTTATATATGGTATAAGGGTCTAACTTAATTCTTTTCCATGTGGATATCCAGTCTTCCCAGCACCATTTGTTGAAAAGACTGTCTTTTCCCCACTGAATAGTCTTGGTACCCCTGCAGAAAATCATTTGACCCTACATATGAGAGTTTATTTCTGGGCTTGTTATTGTGTTCCATTGGTCTGTATATCTTCCTTTATGCCAATACCAGAATTTTGATTATTGTAGCTTTGCTGAGGGTAAAGGGTTTTTTGTTTGTTTGTTTTTTGGGGGCCACACTGCACATCTTATGAGATCTTAGTTCCCTGACCACGGATCGAACCTGGGGTGCCAGGAAGTGAGAGCATTGAGTCCTAACCACTGGACTGCCAGGGAATTCCTGAGGGTAGAGTTTTAAATCAGAGGTCATAGCACCCAAAGAACTAGAGCAGGGAATTGGCAAACTTTTTTTCTGTAAAAGGCCAGACAGTAAACATATTGGGTTTCACAGGCCATGTGGTCTCTGTCACAATTACTCTACCATGCTATTGTAGCACTAAAGTAGCCATAGACAGTACACAATCACATGGGTGTGGCTGTGTTCTAACAAAACTTTATCTATAAAAATAAGTGGCAAGAGATCCTCAAAATTGTTAACCATCAGGGAACTGCAAAGCAAAACCACGGGATATCACGTCACACCTGTCACAAATAACGATAGTTGGTAAGGATGTGGGGAAAAGGGAACCCTTGCTCACTGTTGGTGGGAATGTAAATTGGTGCAGCCACTGTGGAAAGCAGTAGGGAGATGTCTCAAAAAAAACTAAAAATAGAACTACAGTATGACTCAGCAATTCCACTCACAGTTACACATCCAAAAAAAAAAAAAGTCAAAAACAAAAATTCTAATTCAAAAAGATACACACACTCCAGTGTTCATAGCAGCATTATGTACAATTGCCAAGGTATAGAAGCAACCAAAATGTCCCTCAACAGGTGAATGGATAAAGAAGATGAGGTATATATATACAATGGAATACTACTCGGCCATTAAAAAATTGAAATTTTGCCATTTGCATCAACATGGATGGACTCGGAGGGCATTTTGCTAAGTGAAATAAGCCAGACAGAGAAAGACAAATACTGTAGGATATCACTTATCTGTGGAATCTAAACAACACAACAAACTAGTGAATATAACCAAAAAAAGTAGACTCATAGATATAGCAGACAAACTGGTGGTTACCCATGGGGAGAGGGAAGGGAGGCAGTATAGGAGGAGGTGATTAAAAAAGGAGGGGTTCTTATGGGATATATGAAATCATCTGTGTGAAACTTTTGAAAATTGTGAAGCATTCAAGCGATTTTCTGCACCAGCATCTACACTCCGTAACAATGAGGGTCATGCTTGCAGTGCTTGGCACAGTGGGAGGCATTCACTGGAATGAATGAAGGAATGAATGAATGATGGTGTTTCTGTTTATTTGTTAAAAAGGTATAACTTATGTATAGCAAAGTATACAAATTCTGAATATAGACTCAATTTCCTACATCTATATCTGTACACAAAACTACCTCTAGATGAAGACACAGACCATTTCTGGCACACTGGGAGGTTCTTTCATGCCTCTCCCAGTCTGTACCACCCAACAGTAACCACCATATTGACTGCTGTCACTGCACTTTAATTCAGCCTGTACTTGAACTTCACATAAATGGTTCTCTTTGGATTGAGATTCACCCATGTTTTTGCTTCTGTAGTTGCAACAGCTTGCATCCATAGTCGATTTTTTTTTCATTTCTGTGTATGGTTCTTCATGGACATTTGAGTTTCAAGTTTGGGGCTATTATGAATAAAAGCTGCTGTGAACATCCTCAAAAAAAAAAAAAAAGAATATTTCATTCAATAAAAAAAATAGGTGGCAAGGCAAATTTGCCCCAAGAGCAGTAGTTTGATACCTCCTGGACTGGAGGTCACATTTGGGCATTTTCAAAGGCCTTAAGGAAGGTCAGTGTGATAAAAACAAAGATGAGACAGAAGGGGGATGAGGCTGGGGAGACAAACAGGGACCAGATCACACAGACACTTGTAGACCACAGGGAAGATTTGATTTATTCTCCCTCATCCATTCATTCACCAAACAGCCATCAAAGACCTACTAGGAGTTAGGGGCTGGGACTACATAGAAGTTAGGCTCAGTCCTCAGCCTCCTGGAGCTTCGATGGAGAGAATAGCATAAGTGAAGGAGTTTTAATACAGTATCACATTTCCTTTCTGAATTTATGGCATATGCTCCATTCCATCACCTGAACCACGGGATTCCCGCTCAGGGCTTTACTCCACTGCTTTCGTTTGAGCCTTTATTAATTCTCTACAGGATGACTGCAATAGTGTATTCAAACAGCTCTCTGCCTCTAGTCTAACCTTTTCCCAAAGTGGCCTCCATACTGCAGCAGGAGTTATCTCTAAAATGCAATTCTGATTGCATCCCCCAGCTTCAAACTGCACTGATATCTTTCATCACTGTCAGAGTTAAGTTCAAGCTTTTAAGATGATATGTAAAGCCTTGTGTGATTGGGCCCTTGCCAACTTCTCAGCATCATCTGCTCTATCCCCTCGGTGGGAAGTGCTAGCTGACAGCTCAGGATATCTACTTATACACACATAAGAACATGTTTAATTCATGATTACGTTCCGGGATAACTCTACATCAAAGAACAGCATCTGATATCTGCATGAGTTCTTGTTGTTGGTGTTTCTATTATAAAGTATAATTATGAATTAAGCAAAACAGTAATAATAAGAGCAAACACATACAGAGATAGTCTGTGCCTAGCACTAAGTCATTTAATCCTCACAACCA
This sequence comes from Hippopotamus amphibius kiboko, assembly GCF_030028045.1. NCBI lineage: Eukaryota > Metazoa > Chordata > Mammalia > Artiodactyla > Hippopotamidae > Hippopotamus > Hippopotamus amphibius. The sequence continues at coordinate 58,066,176 of NC_080188.1, forward strand.
CCATATGAGGTAGGTGGTATCATTGTCCCCACTTTACAGATTAGGAAGCTGAGGCACAGAATGGTTAACTCCCCCAGGATCGCACAGCTTATGCATCGATATTCAAACCCAGGAATTCTGACTCTATAAACTGTGTTAATAAGCATACAAAGCCTCCTCACTAAACCATGAATATGTTATTCAAAAATATCGACTGAAGCTATGCTTGTAGTCTAAAAGTATGGTCTCCGATGGTAGCATTAAAATCACCTGGAAGCTATTAGACATGCGAATTCTCAGGCCTGGACCCTGACCTACTGAATAATATCTCTGATGTTAGGGCCCAGAAATATGAGTTTTAGCAAGCTCTCCAGGTGATTTTCAAACACAATAAAGTTTGAGAAGCCCTGCTCAAAGATGTTTACTCCTGGGGAGTAAAAGTCTGAATGGCTGCAAAGGTTATGACAAAGATGTGAATAATTTTTGACAAAAGTAGAAACAGGATTCTTTTTAATGCACAAAGGTTTCATGAAAAGCAAACAAACCCTAGTGGAGAACAGTAAGAGCTCTCATAGGTTTTGAGAGGATGCTTGAGAGAATGAAGAAAAGTACAGGATAAACCTGAATTGTGAGCAAAAAGGCAAGTTTAAATCCAACAACCCACTAATGAGCTGTGTGACTTTTCACAAATTGCTTAACCAAAGCCTCAGTTTCTTCACTGACAGGGAAAAATATTAATCCCCTTGATGTGTACCTCATGATGGTTGTGGAAAATAAAGTGGCGTAAGGTATGTGACGATGCTTTGTATGGAAGCAGAGCGTGCTGATCAAGCTTCATTTACTGCTGTATCTCTTTACATATACACATTTTCCCTTCTATTCAGGGAATGGATAGGATTTTGAGTCACCTGCAGTGACTGAAGAGAACCCTACTTTCTCTAGTGAAGGCTGCAGGAGATACACAGCTGGAATGAGAGGGTGCTCCAGGTTTGGAAAGACAGGCAAGTGGCCTCACCTGAGACAATGGGGCCAAAGCACTGACAGATGGTGGTAGGACTAAATTATATGTCTCTGAGCTCATCTGTAGCTTTACAATTTCTGCCCCCATAAAAGTTCATGAAAACTGGCTTAGGATGATATTCAGCTCTGCACACCTCTCACTGCCCACCAGTGGTTTGCAGTGTGGGCTGTTTACAGTAGCTTCTGTTCTGATTGGTCAGTGTTTGTGCCACATAGGTTGTTAAAGTTTTTTTTTTGTTTGTTTTGTTTTTTTTGGGGGGTGTACACCAAGTTCAATCATCTGTTTTTATACACATGGTTAAAGTTTTAAGTAACACCCGTTATACTCCATAATAGAAAGGAATGTTATTTGAAGTTTATTTCAAACAGAAGCAAGAGAGGGCTGGGATGGTTTAATGGATTCATACAGAGCCTCACCAGGCTTGTTCACGCCACTAACCTTTGATTCTGCTGAAATCACCAGAATCACTGTCCCTGGCTCAATGACAAATAGTTGAGCATATTCATTAAAACAACACAATTTTTAATTTACCTAATTTACCTGTTCTGTCTCAAGCACATTTCTCTAGCTGAAGCAGACACAAGCTACTACTCTAGAAAAATTCTTGTGCATGTGGGGGAAAGAATTCTATTTTCAGGCTGGGATTTCTTTTATTCATTTTGCAAACCTGACTTCCCCGGCCATCACTTCCCTTTCTTTCTCCTTTTTTCTCCCATTGTTGTTTTCTCCCCTCAACCAGGCACAGAATAGGTACACTTCCTGTTATTTTTTTTTTTTTCTTTCCTCTTTATTTGTTGCTTTTGGATTAAAAGCAATTTTCAGATAAATATGGATCATTTAGGACAGGGAGCTACTCAATTTAAAGAGGAACACTCTCACGAGAAGATATAACACACCAATTATATTCCTTACTTGAACTGACTTTAAACCGTGTCAAAGACACCAGTTGTTTTTCTAGATGCATAATTTTCAGTGGAAGCTGAAATGTTCAAGTGACCACTAGCTACCCCAGTTAAGGCATGATATGGATACTTATTTCCCAAGATAGCAAAAATATTTCTGGCTCTGCTCAAAGTGGCCCATGCAATCTAAGGAGCAGACCAACATCCTCTTTCACTTGGGGTGACATGGCTTACCACATCTAGGAACCACTTAACACAAACCCCAAAACCCAGAAATGCAGACTCTCAGGCCCACTCCAGTCCATTCTGTTGCTTTCTAACAAGTTGCCCAGAGGATTCATACACACATTCAAGTATGAGACGTACTGGTTTAATTGACACACTTGTTAAAGCATATACCGAAAAAGAATCAAGATTCTCCACTCAGTATGAACATTTCACAAAAACAAAAACAGACAACTCACCTCAGTTATGTCTGTGATGTTGGAAGGAAAGCAGCCCAAACCTTGGTAGAGAGGCAGTGGTGATACCGAGAAGATTTCGACTCCTCGGCTTTCCCACAGAGCCTTCAACCAAGATCCTCATCTATTAAAGACCAGGAGCTTCCCTTCCTTCCAGCTCTCAAGGCGCAAAAGAAAGTATCAGAGAGGAAACTTACCAGTCCCCGGCTAGGTCCTGCAACTACCAGAAAGACTAAGCCTTTCCAAATAATCTAGCCTTGGAAAAATGTCCAGTTCTCATATCTCCTTGAGTTCCTTTTTTCTCCACTGCTAGCTGGTTATTAATCACATTTCCTTCTCGATCACTGGGATTCAAACTGACGACCTAATGCCTTTAACCAGCCTGGGATTCTTTTCCAGCGTTCCTGGCAAAGGGATGGGAAAAGGAAGAAATTCATGTGTCAGAGAGAGATTTTTATCTCTCTCTCTCTGTGCAATAGAATCCTGACAACAGTATTTCCGACACTAATGGCAACTTTAGTAAAGATCAAAAACAATTCTACCAAATAGTTTTGCTCTATGTAAACTTCCTGTCTTTTGCTAGATCTGACATATCAGGGGTTTCCCTTCTCAAGCTCTGTCTTCCAGCAAGCCTAAAAGCAGGAAGATAACAGAGATTTTGAAAGGAAGTGAAAGAAACCAAAGCACAGACAGTGTTAGGTTTCACTGCAAAGGCCCACCAGAGATTTGAAGAGAGGAGCTACATTTGGAACATGCTATCCTAATGTTCTCTTTTTTAAACCAGAAGTACAATAGGAAGTTAAGACTGTATTAAATAGGCATTTCATATTCTGAAAACATGAAGGATGTCAAGTGACAAAATATGACATACTAAGAGCTTCTGGCTCCACTCTTTACCAGCTGTGACAAGTTTTTTATCCAAGCCTTCTCAACATAAAATGGTGGTAACAATAATGCCTTTCTTAGAGAGCTAGCATAATATAAGGAGATACATGAAATGCCCATAACTGAACTTGCCTTGCTGGAAGTCCTCTTTATAGTCAAGTCAGCGTCCTGATTTTCCTCTCTACTGTGCATACCTAAGCACAGATCAGGCATTTAACAAATGTTTGTTGAAACAAAATGAAAGTTTAAAAAATCTTGATGTTGTTAAGAAATTCCATCTATTTCTTTTTAACATTTTTATTGTGGTAAAATCCATATAACATAAAACTTGCCATTTTAGTCACTTTTAAGTGATTCAGTGGCATTAATTACATTCACAATGTTATGTAACCATCACCAGTATCCATTTCCAAAACTTTTTCATCACCCCAACCAGAAACTCTAATCATTAAGAAATAACTCCTCCAGGGTTTTTTTTAAATGTGAGGATCACTTTTTAATTTGGGGGATCCCTCTTCTCTCCTGGTAGTAGCTGCACTTTAAGTACCCCTCAAGAGAAAATATAATACATAAAACCAAGAATAACATGGATAGCTCTTTTAAATAAATTTGCATTTTAATCATACAAAACAACAAATCTTCACACATTTGAAACATGTGTGAGATTATTCTTTATTCCAGCTAGGGGAAAAGGTTTAGAACAAACCTTGGAATAAAATTTCTGTCATATGTGAATATATCTGAACTTCTTTTAACTGTATTCTCCCTTTTAAATAAGGCTAATTATTTCCTTTTGAAGAAAGAGGAGAGGAACTAGCATTTATTGACACCCACAGGGTACCAGCGAGGATTCAACTCTCATCCCTTCCTTTCTTTATCGTAAACATAAATAAGTGTGAAATTATTTAGATGATATTACTGTGATCTGTGTGATAATTTTCTAATTATTGCACAGTTGACCCTTTTGCTGTGATGTAAGCGTGGACAAAGCAGAAGTATCTGCATCCTGCCTCGTAATTTAATTGAGCGAGGCGGGTGTGTAATACACTACTAGTGCAATTGTCTGTATATAGGCAAGGCCTGGGAGAAAAAACAGACCAGTTCAAAATGATAAACTTAAAAGAAGTGCCAATATATCCACAGAGATGGCAGAAATTTCATCCCAAGATTTGTTCTAAACCAAATAAAACTTACTTGGCAAATGAAATTTTAGGGATAATTTAAAAATATGTTAAAACTAAATAACCATGATTTTAGGAATCAGTTTGACACCATGGGAATGTAACACACAGTCCTGTCCTCCGGGGCTGACATCAAGGTTAGGTTGATGAGACTTACACACATAAGCTAACAACAGAGCTGGCTGAATGCATATTGGTGCAGGCTGTAGGTAGTTGGAAAAAAGAGTGCCCAGCATAGAAGATGCAGATTGTGGATGCTGGATCCTTACTTCCTACTGATAAAGACCCATGGTCAGCTTTGCTAAGGTGACCGGGTGAACTCTTAGCAAAGCTCAGGGTAACTGGGCTCAAACTCTCATGATTCCCATTTATTGCAAACAATAAACATTAGATAAGTCTTTGCTTAAGAAGTAACTGAGGCCTTTTTTCCACTGAGGTAAATCTAAGTGATTTCAATTTAGGAAACACATACTGCTTTTCTGAAAGAAACACGAACTTTAATTTTCAAATTACCCCCCATGTTTCATTTTTCATGTAACATGTATTTTTGTTATTAAATATAATATTAAGACAATAGTAATTCGATATGGGAAGGAAGAAAGGAAGGGAAGAAGGAGAGAAATTAGAACCTAAATATTTACCTATAAAGGTATGGTAGGGACTTCCCTGGTGGCGCAGTGGTTAAGAATCCACCTGCCAATGCAGAGGACACAGGTTTGATCCCTGGTCTGGGAGGATCCCACATGCCACAGAGCAACTAAGCCCGTGTGCCACAACTACTGAGCCCTCATGCTGCAACTACTGAAGCCCATGTGCCTACAGCCTGTGCTCAGCAACAAGAGAAGCCACCACAATGAGAAGCCTGCGCACCACAACAAAGAGTAACCCTTGCTCGTGGCAACTAGAGAAAGCCCCACACACAGCAATGAAGACCCAACACAGCCAAAAAATAATAAATAAAAGAAGATGTGGCATATATATACAATGGAATATTACTCAGCTATAAAAAGGGATGAGATGGAACTATATGTAATGAGGTGGATAGAACTACAGTCTGTCATACAGAGTGAAGTAAGTCAGAAAGAGAAAGACAAATATTGTATGCTAACTCACATATACGGAATCTAAAAATGGTACTGATGAACTCAGGGACAAGAATAAGGACGCAGATGCAGAGAATGGACTGGAGAACTCGAGGTTTGGGAGGGGGCGGGGGGTGAAGGGGAAGCTGAGACGAAGCGAGAGAGTAGCACAGACATATATATACTACCAACTGTAAAACAGATAGTCAGTGGGAAGTTGTTGTATAACAAAGGGAGTCCAACTCGAGGATGGAAGATGCCTTAGAGGACTGGGGCGGGGAGGGTGGGGGGGACTTGAGGTGGGGGGGAGTCAAGGAAGGGAGGGAATACGGGGATATGTGTATAAAAACAGTTGATTGAACCTTGGTGTACCCCCCCCAAAAATAATAAGTAAATAAAATTTAAAAAAAAATTAAAATAAATAAAAAAATAAAAAACAAAAAGGATACGGTAAACAAAATGTAGCATATGCATACAATTGAATATTATACAATACTTATAAAGAATGAGATAGAAATTTATGTACTGTCTTGACAAAGAAAGATCTCCAAGACATATTGTTTTAAAGATTTATTTCATCATTTCATTATTTATTTATTTATTTATTTATTTATTTATTTTATTTTTGGCTATATTGGGACTTCATTGCTGTGCAAGGGCTTTCTCTAGTTGTGGCAAGTGGGGGCAACTCAGCTGTGGTGTGTGAGTTTCTCAGTGCGGTGGCTTCTTTGTTGCGGAGCACGGGCTCTAATGTGACGGCTTCAGTAGTTCCAGCGCATGGGCTTAGTAGTTGTGGCTCGAGGACTCCAGAGCTCTAGAGCACAGGCGCAATAGTTGTGGCGCTCGAGGACTCTAGAGCGCAGGCTCAGTAGTTAGCTGTTCCACAGCACGTGGGATCTTCCCGGACCAGGAATTGAACCCGTGTCCCCTGCCTTGGCAGGTGGATTCTTAACCACTGTCCCAGGGAAGCCCCTCCAAGACATATTAATTATAAAAAGCAAGTTGCTAATTAACACAGGGCATATAAATTCACTTATGTTAAAATGCACTCATGTAGACACACACACACACAAACACATGCCCTCAGAAAACAAAACTGTATTTCTATACGTACTCATCTATGTATGTAATCACATAGAGAAACCTTCAGAAAGATATGACCCAAAATGGCAGCAATGCCTGGGAAGCATGGGATTAGGAGGTAGGGATATTTTTTTGAAAATATATATCTCTATTGTTTAAAGACTTCCCACCATGTATTCGTCTATTTTCCTGTTTTTCTTAGAGTAAAAGCCAAAGACCTTTATAATCCGTATCTTCCACCCCTACTCCTGTGATGTCTTGTTCCCCTTTACCAATTGTAATATAGCAAGACATATCTCCCTGTTATACCTCAAATATACATACACTGACCCACCTCACGGCCATTGCCCTAGCTGCTCCTTTTGCCTAGAAAGTTCTTCCTCTATTTATCTATTTGGCTCATTCTTTCAGTTCCTTCACGTTTTTCCTCACATGGTTACCTTCTCATGAGGCCTACCCTGACTTCCCAACTTAAATTTGCAATTCCTCCTACTAGCATTCTTGATCTGCCATATCTTATTTTTCTTAATAGCACTTATCACCTTCTAACATATTCTATAATTTCCTTACTTATTATGTTTGTTTTTCTCCTTCCACTAGAATATAAGCTCTATGTGGGCATGAATTTTTATTTGCTTTGTTCGTTGATATAAACTCAGTCCCTAGAATTGTGCCTGGTATACCAGTAGGTACTTGATAAAATATATTAATTCACAAATCTTAACAAGAATACATTAGTGTATTTTTTACATCAAAGCTATCCACCAATCTCACAAATAAAAAGTCAGAATACAATGTTTAAGGACCTCCCAGGTTCTGTGGAACAAGATTTGAAAACCTCTGGTTTAAAGTTATCAAATAAGATAAAACTTAGGGGAAGGAAGCTTTTTGAATGAAAGTCCTTCTATTGACTTAGGCACACTATCTAACAATGCATATTATCTCAGCCTGGAACATCTATTCTTTCAAACAACTAGGAATAAACCAGCCATTCCTAGGAACTTCTGTGAAATCCCCAGCTATTTCTTTACAAAGGCAAAGAACCAGTGAAGATCCCTTATTTCTTATAGAAGAAGCAGTGTGCAAAAGTGAAGAGTTACAGCAAAACTCATGTCTAATTCTTGGAGGTTTCCTTTATCTTTCAAAAATAGGTATGTCCCTAAGAATGCAGATGGAATTCAATTCCCAATCTTGTTTGAGCAGATATTGAACTCTTTGGAAGAGGGAAAGTGAGAAAGGTTTCAAAGAGCTAGCTCCATCCTCTAATTCAAAGAACAGTAAAGTCCTTCAGCTAGAGAAGACTTTTGTCAGAACCCACAGCATGGAGTGGGGAGGAAGCCAATTCAAAACATCAGGGTGAGGAGGTTGGGAGGGCGGTCCCCAGGCAAATATTTTGCCAGTCCTGCTTTTCCCCTGGCTTTAACCATTCCTCAGCGTTCTGAGAGGCAATAGCACAAAGCAGTCCTTAGCTTAGCCATCTGAAAATGATGGAAGGGCCTTGGATATTATCCCAAACTTGTTTTGTTTTCCAGCCTGTGTTGGTTTATGATGGAGTCTTCAGAATTCTCTAGAATGCATGCACATCAATTTATGATAATGTATTCCTGTGTTCCAGGGTATGGAAAAGTTGCTTCAAATTTTCTTTAAGGTTTAGAAGCAAACTCGCAACTTAGCAACTGTTTACAAAGAGTCAAAAATCCTATGTTGCATACTCTTATTATCAAGACTCTCAATGGTTATGGACAAGTCCCTCAGCACTCATAGCTAGGGTTTCTCACTTTGCCATTTATAATACGGGCCACATCTTAGGCTTTTCTAGTCCCATAGTACAGTGCTGTTGATATGGTAATCATTTAACCAAGGTTTTTTTTTGGTTTTTTGTTTGTTTTTTTTAATTTATTTATTTTATTTATTTATTGACTGTGTCGGGTCTTCGTTGCTGCACACGGGCTTTCTCCAGTTGCTGCGAGCGGGGCTACTCTTCATTGTGGTGCGCAGGCTCCTCATTGTAGTGGCTTCTCTTGTGGAGCACAGGCCCTAGGCGCATGGGCTTCAACAGTTGCAGCACATGGGCTCAGTAGTTGTGGTTCACGGGCTCTAGAGCGCAGGCTCAATAGTTGTGGCGCATGGGCTTAGTTGCTCCATGGCATGTGGCATCCTCCCAGGGCAGGGCTCGAACCCGTGTCCCCTGCATTGGCAGGCGGATTCTTTACCACTGCGCCACCTAGGAAGTCCTTAACCAAGGTTTATAATCATCGTTATGAATCAAATGATAACATAAACTGAAGCTATGAACATTACTTAAAATCACACTTGTGGCAGAACTTTGAAACACCAAACCTGCTTCCATGGTGCTTCCAAGAATTTTTAAAGCCAAACGCCACAACAGAAAAGCAGTAACTGTGACAGACGTTCCTTGTAACCTCTTCATACTTGTTATGCACTGAATTGGCGACGTAAGAAGCTCTAGGAGAGGGAAGCTCGAATCTTAAGCAACCACTTTTACTGGGCAGACTAACCCCACCCCACCTCTCTGCATTGCCTCGCGTGTTTGCGCGGCTGTTCATAAATGCTTAGAGTTTAAGACAGCTAGGTACAATCGTTTATGACTGGTACCTTGATCAGCTCTATAGAGAAGAGAGACTCTCAGGAGGGCAGCACTGCCTGGTTTCGATACCAGCCAGGGTTCTTGGCCTTCCCCAGGTAATAGAAATTGACTAGAGGCCAGACAAGAAATTCAGGCAAAGCTTTACTGGGGCCCCTGCTGCAGCAAGGGGGACAGAACAAGTAACAAGTTCCCTTGTCTGCTCACTCCCTGGGAGGGGGCAAGCTGGTTCCTTACCTAGGGTGAGGGTAGGGATGTGACCAAGAGTAAGGCCAAAGGGGTGGCTTGGGTGTTTTGCCCACCCCTCCGGTGGTGGGGCGTGCAGGGGGTACACTCAGTACCCTACTGTTGCTCCCAAATGCCTGTTTTTGCTCCCAACTCTTCAGAAGTAGCAGTTGGGTCTTGTTTTCTGTTTTTTTTTTTTTAATCTTTTTGTATCTTTTGTCCAGAATTTGCCCCACCTGTGCATGCACTCAGTTACTTTCAGTCCCATGTAGTTTGTTTGTATTTTGCTGCTGGAGGAGAGGTTTGTCCAGGTGCAAGCATCGCAGTGCTTGTAGCAAAGGCTCCCAGGTCCCAGCCTGTCTCTGCTTTACTTTTTTTTCACAAGACTGAAGAGCTAGACAACAAATGCAGCACATTTTATATATTTACACAATTATATATTTGTATGTTTGTATCTTATGTAGCAGAGAAGGCAAGGGAAAGTGTCATAATGGAAAGAGATACCTAAAAAGAATAAAAAATCAGGAATATCAATGTGCCCCACAAGAGGGAAATGTGACAAACTGTATTATACGATACTATCATCATAAAAATTAACAAGTATATGGTCTATACTGATCACGGGATATGAAGTATTTGAGGAGGAAAACACTCGCTCTACCTCTTAGGTTTAGTTCCTGGGGCCCTCTGAATTAAAGTGACAAAAGACAACAGGAGAAAAAGGCTTATTCATTTGGAAGTAGCTAATAGCTAACTTGTTAAAGACAGAGGCTTATCTAGCTAACTTAGTAGGGGAAAGAGGGAGATGGAGAAAAATCTTCTATGGAAAGAACAAGTAGGTTTCCATAGGAAAGACAAATGGATTTTTAGGAGAAAGTTTGTGATGATATTTATGAATATGCAAGTGGGTTTTTCTGTCTCCTTCATGGCCATGAACCTCCCAGAGAGGAGATTTATGGTATTTTTACTTTTGATCTCTCTCCTAGAAGTAAGCCCATCCTGAAAACGGAATTTTGACAGCCTCATTTCTGAGAAGTTTCTGCTTTTAGTCAGATAAGGGAAATATTGAGAAGGCTTCTTTCTGTATCTGTTGATTTTTTTTTTTAATAACTGAGCAGTTCCTTGAGAAGTATAAGAATTTATTTATTTATTTATTTTTATTTATCAATTCATTTATTGGCTGTGTTGGGTCTTTGTTGCTGCACACGGGCTTTGTCTAGTTGCAGTGAGTGGGGGCTACTCTTCGTTGTGGTGCGTGGGCTCCCCATTGCCGTGGCTTCTCTTGTTGCAGAGCATGGGCTCTAGGCGCCTGGGCTTTAGCAGCTGTGGCACATGGGCTCAATCGTTGTGGCTCACAGGCTCTAAAGCTCAGGCTCAATAGTCGTGGCGCATGGCCTTAGTTGCCCTGCGGCATGTGGGATCTTCCTGGAGCAGGGATTGAACCCATGTCCCCTGCACTGGCAGGCAGATTCTCAACCACTGAGCCACCTAGGAAGTCCCCATCTGTTGATTCTTAATTGCATTCCACTCAAATTAATCCTCATGCCAAAGGGGCATATTGGGGGCAGGGGGGGCGTATCCTGATCCCCTTTGGTATAAAGTTATATTAGATGAAGAAAATCAGAACTAAACATGAATGTTTTCACTGATTTTTACGTATAAAAAAAATGTATGCCTAAACATGGCAGAGATCAGAAATCTGTTTGGGAAGAAGAAAATAGGGTTTTAAGAGTCATTATTAAGTTTCTTATTCTGTAAGTTTACTAAAGTTCATAGCCATCAGTCATCTTTTAGGAGCGTGAGGGAGAAGTATGAGAATATCAAGAAGAAATTCAGTCAGGCAAGGAGAGAGTAAAAAAAGAAAAAAAAGTAGAAAGGTATTATAAAAAAGACACAGAAGGGGAGGGAAAAAGAAAAAAACACAGGAAGAAACATTTACTGAAAAGCAAAAAGACATGCACAGAGCCAGGAATTAGTGGCAGAAAGAGATAGGCTACTTCGTAGGCTCTATGTTAACTACTCACGTCTCTCAAAAACCCAAAGTGGTATTATCATCCCCATTTTACAAATGACAAAAATGAGTCATTTGTTAAATAACTGGGTCAAGTAACTTGCTCAGTTATTCAGGTAAGGAGGGCAGGATTCAGGCAACTCCAGACTGGACCATTCCACCCTGACGCCTCTTATACAGACATGCCAACATTTCAGAAGATAAGTTTCCATCATCCTCCAAAACAGTGACAACTGATTCAGCAACTTTACACAAATCTTTCTGACATTTAAAACATTTTCTGGCCTTTGCTTTGATAAAGTTTATTTTTGAAGTTAATATTTATTTCCCCCAGAAATACTAAAGCTTTCCATCTTTGTTTAAATGACAGTATTCTTCCCTCTCACCTGTACCCCTATGGTAGAGATTATTCATTCCTTCCTTTATTCAACAAGCTGAGTGCCCACTGTGGCAGGATGGTGACAGGTGCTGTGTATGTGTATGACTGAGTAAAACCACTCTGTCCTCAAAAACTGCACAGTGACCTATAAGGTACAGCTTGGAACCATTCCTGGTTTGACATCTAACAAACTGTGTGATGTTGAAAACAAGAGCTTTTACTATTAGAAAACCTGATGATACTATTCTCCAACTTTCCAAATTGAAACTTTGGGGCAAGGGATTCTCTTAATTAACTTGGCTTAAGGCTTTGGCAGTAGACAAGCTTCTCACTTTTCTTTGATTCTTAAGAGTATGTTTAGCATCAGGGAAATATCACAGTGTAAAGATGTTCTTGGCAGGACCTACAAAGACCTTAGGCTTGGATCTTCTTACATTATCGTTGTTTCTTACTTCAAGCATCACCGTCATAGTTTCTCAGCTCTGCCAGCCTAACTTGCGAGAACCAACTGAACGAGATCTTAAAACAATGGTGCTGGGCCCACCTTCTCACTCTGGTTGTAACTGAAGAAATCTGAGGGCTTAGTTTCTCTTAGTAACAGTGACTTTTATTCCTTCCATGATTCATCATTTTGGAAGGGTATACTCTCAAGCGCTAAGATGAGGCTCAGGAATGAGATAGTAACTTCTCTATTTTAAGTATGTCATTCAACATTCCAATCTTTACTGAATGCCTACCGTGCTGTTAAGATTATCTAGAAAAGAGACCCAGTCCTGGCCCTCGAGGAATTCAGTCTAAAGGTGAAGAAAGGGATGACAGAGTTCTGATATAGGGTAGTGTTAGAAGGAAGTATTGGACATCATAGGAATAGCTGGAAGGGAGACTCAGACTGGAGGAGTGACGGAATACACATCCCATGGGAAATGACATCTGAGCTTTGAAGTTCACCTAGGAAGGAAGTGGGGAGATGTGTTACAAGGAGAGTGGAAAACGTACACAGACGGGGATGAAGCTTAAGAAGGCAGGTTAGAATAGAAAAAATTCCAAGGGAGCCATGGCAGGGAACAGACCAGGAAGGAAGGGTCTTTTATGCAATGCTAAAGAGTTTTACTTTATCTGGGAGGTGAGATTGAAAGAATGCAAACATATGAGTGTGTGGTGATCAGCATGTGGAGGATGGACAAAGGGTGACCCTGAAGGCAGGGAAATCAGTTGGGAAGCCACAGTGTGAGCTGGATATAAGGAAATGGCAGTGAGAATGGAGTGGAGGAGAAAATTACAGATGTGAAGGAGGAAAGGGGTCTGAGTGAGAGGCACCGCCATTCATCAAGATGGGCAGACAAGAAGGACTGGTTTGGGTGGGAATTCCATTTTGGATATGTTGAGCTGAGGTGCCTACAGGACCTCTGAGCAGGTATTTCCTGCCCATGTCTGGACATTTGTGAGTGGAGCTCTGGAGAGAAATCTGGGCTGAGAAAACAGTGGGAAGTTATCAGTATGCAGGTGATGGGTGAAGTCATGAGAATGCATTGGCTCACACACAGAGGGTACATCATGAGAAGAGGGTTGATTTTTTTTTTCATCCTTGATGAAGCAGTAAAAATTACTGATTTGATTAAATTCTGAGACCAGAGTATATGTTTTTCAATGTTCCATGTGAAGAAATGGAAATTATTCATAAAGCACCTCTGCCTAGCTAAGACGGTTGTGCTAGGAAAAGCACCTGTGTGAAGGGGGCAGATGGTTATTGTTTCAACTGCAAGCTGAAATAGTTGTTTTCTCCCCTGACGAGTTTAATGGGTTAAAAAGGTAGACCTGGGGAACACCAAGCATCAAAAGGCAGGAGACAATCAAAGTAGCTGCTGGATATTTAGACAGAAAACCAGAAAAGTGGTGCCAGGAAGGCCTCAAGAGAAGAGACTGTTTCAATGAAACGGAAGTAGCCAGGAAAGCTGACTGTGGAAGAGATGTCAAATAAGATAAAAACTAAAAAGAATCACTATATTTATCCAATAAAAGGTCACTGTGGACCTCTCAGACCTCTGAGATAGATGTTTCTTGGTGTGGTGGAGACAAAGGCAGAATGCAATAAATGAGAGATAAGAGCCTCAAATGTAGTCAGCAATGTGGTCTAAGAGTTTGGTTACCTTTTGTCTTGGTTTTGGTCTTAGTCTTGATGCGCTTTTACTATGTCCACGCCTTCTCCTGACCCATTTTCCAATTATTCTGTTCCTCCTCGTTTCCAATGAACAGATGCAGCGTTCTTAGGTTCCTTCTGGAATTTTTTTTCCACCTAATTATTAATAAGTACTTATTAACCTTACCTGACTTCTGTAGTGGAAAATAAACAACTGTGGGATGAAACAGGGCTGGGTCTGAATCTCCAGCACCCTCAGGTAGCTGCTTTTTGTATTATGCTATCTGTAGGAGTTTGGGCCTCTACAGAAATCCTCTCAAACCAGCCATGGGCTGTAATTGAGACTCTGCAGGGATGGAAGAAACTCTTCCCTCCACTTGTCTGCCTCTCCCTGGGGAAGTATCTCATCTCGGCAAAGTCAAAAGTATGCCCATTATCTAGGAATGGCCATGCCAGCTGGCATGATCCCTCAAACCTAGCTCCTCCCATTATACAGCTAGAGAACCCTCCATCCCTTACTATAGACTTTTGAAGGAATCTGATTGGTTGTTGACTAGCTAAGGATTGGCTCTATTCAGGATCCTGTCGTCCAAACAGCAAGAAGTGTCATTTGGGATACACCTGGTCACCCAGACCGAACATTTAAGCAGGAGCTACGAATAGGGTAGTTCCTGGGAATGAGGGTTCGAACTGGACATAAATCCTGATGGAACCTCAGACAAATCCCTCGATCTCTTCAGTTTTATCTGCAAAGTGGAGTTAATACCTAGCAAATGCTGTGTTGTGCTGCCCCGAACCTACCTCCAGGTCTGAGGAACGACAGTATTCCCCTGGCTGCGGAGACACGGGACAGCTCTCATCTGCTCTCCTCCCCAGGTGTTTCCCCGGGCAGAAGAGCGCCTCCTCGCCGCCCACAGTCACGTCCAAACAGTCGGCCTCCAATCGCTGGTGGATGTTGGGGTGTAGAGGCCAGTTCCGCCAAGCCCCCCCGGAGTCACACAGAAGAAGGAAGAGACGGGAGGAGGTGGAGCCGGCGAGCGTCTCGGCGGGCGGTCCTCTCAGCTTTGGTTGTTTGAGGCGAGTTTCTGTGTCAGTCCGGCGCAGCCGCCGCAGAGGGGAAAGAAAGGGAAGAAGGAAGGAACGGGAGAAGAAAGTAAGCGAGAAAGGTGGATGGGAAGGGCAGCTAGCTGCTTGGACCCGTTTGGTTTCAGGCGCCGCAGGTCCGGGTCTCCGCCAGGCCCTCCCGAGGCGCAGCCGCCAGACCAGTCGAGTCGGGGCGCGGATGCGAGGCGAGGAACGCAGCGCGGGCCGGAGGATGCAGGGGCGCGGGGCGGGGATGCAGGGGCGCGGGGCGGGGATGAGAGGCGAGGAGAGCGCCGCCCACCGCTTTTCTCCATCTCTGCCTGTGGAGCCAGGGCGCCAAGCTGCTCGGGGTGTACTTGGTTCGGTAAGCAGAAACCAGGGATGCCGGGCAGCAGCCGTAGTCGCCGCCTGGAGCCAAGCACCGCAGTGCATCTTGTTCAGGACGCGTGTCCGCGCATTGGTGAAAGGCCTTAGGAATGCAGCGAATGTGCTCCCTTCTTTTTTCTGTGCTCTGCATTAACTTGCTGCGTTTACCCTTACAGAGTATTTTCCTTCTGGTTATGGGTGCAAGACCTGTACATCTACACAGGATCCAACTGTTAGAGGGGCCCCATACTTGGTTTAGTGCTCTGCAGTTGCTGTCTTGAATAGGGACTTGGCATTTTCATTTGGCACAAAATATGTAACCAGTCCTGCCTTTGGCCGCCTAAGACAGGACATGTCTCCTGGTCCTTGAAAGAACCTACCCTTGACATGTGAACAGAGGCTCAGTGGCTTCACGGGTTAGCTCTCTCCTGGCTCCAAATATCTTTGCTTCACCTGTCCAAGTGAACACTGATATCCTGGCATAACTCACTTTCCTCACTTGCCGGTCTCCTGACAAAGTTCTAGGGAAATAATCAACCACTAACCCCAAACCCACCTTAGTGTCACTTACAGACGTATGCAGTAGGTTCTCAAAAAATGCTTATCGTTGTTAAACTGACTTATTGGACTTCCATCATCTAAACTCTGTACTGTTTAAAGCATTATTCTGTTCATTTACTCACTTGCTCCCCAGTTATATTCTGTGTGCACATAATTTACTTCTGTAGTCTTAGGTGACAAATGCTCAGTTACTATCTCTATTATGTTCCTTCATCCACTAAGTTTCTGGATCATGTCCATGTGACTTTTTCATGTCCACCAGAGAGCCTTCTGTGGATGGATGTTAATATATGTTTGACGGCAGTGAATGGGTTTTGCTTTTGCTAATATGTAAAGGAGGTATGGTAAGATAAAAGAAACAAACTTGAAAGTCAGAAGGGTCTGGGGACTTCACTGGTGGCGCAGTGGTTAAGAATTGGCCTGCCCATGCAGGGGACACAGATTCGAGCCCTGGCCCAGGAAGATCCCACATGTCACGCAGCAGCTAGGCCTGTGTGCCACAACTACTGAGCCTGTGTGCTAGAGCCAGCAAGCCACAACTCCTGAGCCTGAGTGCCACGGCTACTGAAGCTGGCATGCCTGAAGCCCGTGCTCCACAAGAGAAGCCACCACAATGAGAAGCCCACACTCCATAACGAAGAGTAGCCCCCACTCACGGCAACTATAGAAAGTCCGTGCGCAGCAACAGAGACCCAGTGCAGCCAATAAACAAAAATAAATAAAAATAATTTAAACTAACACATCATTTAAAAAAAAATTGTAAAGTCAAAAGGGTCTGGATTGGATCCTATTATTAGCTACTTAAAGACTCCATTTCCTCATCTATAAAAATGATAATTAGAAAGGCTTCCTTGAGTGGGTTAAGATTAAATGAGATAATGTATGCAAAAGAGCAAAGCACAGAGACCCGTAATAATCATTTCACTTTCTCCACCTTTTAAAGAAGCAAGGTTATAGTCATCCATGCAGCACTGCTCCTTAAGTTTTGTTCAGAATAAGATCCTGAACCATATTTATACTAACTTACACTTTACAAGGCATAACTGATCATTGTCTAATGAAACACCAAAAGAAGTTAAGTGCTATTGCTCCACCATTAAATACTATGTTTGGCTTAATACTTAAAATATGTAAGGCCCATTTCCCCACTAACATAAAACTAATAAAAGTATATAATTCAGTGCATAAACTCACTCATTCGACAAACATTAATGATTCAACATTTTATCCTCATTGCTAAATATATAAAAAGTGCTAGTTCAGGAATTTGAATAAAATGAAATAGATCTCTGCTCCCATGGACTTTACCAAGTTACCTTCAGGGGATAGAAGAGATCATTGTGCCAAAAGATTGCAACTAGTGGTTGAGAATCCGCCTGCCAATGCAGGGGACACGGGTTCGAGCCCTGCTCCAGGAAGACGCCACATGCCACGGAGCAACTAAGCCCGTGCGCCACAACTATTGAGCCTGCGCTTTAGAGCCTGTGAGCCACAACTACTGAGTCCATGTGCTACAACTACGGAAGCCCACGTGCCTAGAGCCCGTGCTCCACAAGAAGAGAAGCCAGGGCAATGAAGGGCCCAGGCACCACAACAAAGAGTAGCCCCTGCTCACTGCAACTAAAGAAAGCCCACGTGCAGCAACATAGACCCAACATAGCCAATAAAATTAATTAATTAAAAAAGAAGACTGCAACTGTGACATTTTATTCAATCAATGACAGGACATTAAAAATTGCTTACCTTAAATGCATAATGCTGAGTTCTACAGTCTTGCCATTGAACACGTTTCTAATTTTTAATATATGCAGATGCTGCTGTGAAGGATACCACAGACAAAATACTGTAGAAGTCATCACAACCATTTTCTTCTGATGTACCAACAAATATTTGGAAGAGGGAAATGAAAGAGATAACTATTGTTTTAAATCAAACCAAAAAGATCTGAATAGATATGTTTTATATATATATAATGTTATATCTAAAGTATATATAATGTTTTCAAAGATTCTTCACATTAATTTTGCAAACAGCTGGAATTTGGCTGCTAAAAAATTTCCAACCACTCATTGATTCCTTTATATCAATGTTTACAGGGTCACATAATAAATACTGGAAAGTCAGGATGCCAAATAAACACAGTTGGATTTTAAAGTGTTTCATGTATGTACTTTATTTAAATTTTGCTTTGAACACTGACATATGGTTTCATTATGCTTACAGTTACTGTAATACATACTTTTAAAACAATGGTCAAAGCAGCAATTACATCAACCCACTACAGAAGTGCTATACACCCGATTAGTACTTTGGTAAATTATAAAACAAATGTACACATGAGCACTTAGGCAGAAACTAATTTGGGCCACAGCAAGCTGCTAAATTCTGTACAGGAATCCAGTGGAAGAGGAGTCATGCTTGGAGATGGAACAACGCCATGACTTCACAGCCTAGAATGCTCAATATGACCATCAATGGACCATTTCAACCATCTGACAACCAAGTGGAGCTGCCAGAGGGTCAACGGTCTCATTCCATATGCCAAGAGCAACAGGCAGGTCATCACAGCTGGGCTTCTAAAGACATGACTTTTTATTTCTGCTGAAGTCATCCAGATAAGTGAATATAATAAATACAATAAAATGTAACCCAATCAAAATGTTGTCACTTTCCACAGACACACGTATGTAAACAACTGAAGTGCTAAAGGAAAACACAAATACATGTTTAAGGGTTCAATGCTAAACTTTAACCATCCCTTCCCCCACTCCACCTTGAAGCATTTTCTTATCATATTACCATGAAATTAAATCCTTGCCCATTCTTAGAAAGGAAACTAAATTTCCTATCTGATACTGAAGAGTTAGCATTAGGCCTACTCATTCTCTGCCAAGATTTGTTTAAAAAAATTAAATTCCACTTTGAAGAAATAATTTCTATTTAAATTAAATGCTAACAATTCTTCAAAGTAATTTTTAAATGGAACTTAAATGTTCCCATCATAGAGTACAGAAATTCAAAACATCCTGCCAAAACTTTTTTTTTCCTCCAGAAAAAAATGCATAAAACTTTGAAGCACTTAACACAAAGTGTCTGGAACAAATAAACGGTGGATGGAAAGCAGGACTGCATTTATACTTGAATATGTAAGGTACTTAAGAATTTATACTTGTGGAAAATCACGATTTTAAGAATATTTCACCAAAACATGTATGTTGGCAAATAAAGTTTGGCAACATATTTTAGAAAGATGATTTATTATACACTACATAGAAATGAAAGGCACACATAAATACAATTGATTTAAGTTTAATTACATTAATATAATTTACACCATACCTATACCCACATGGTAATAGCCACATGGCATATTCACAGTTATAACTAAAAAACTATTTAGAATAGTCCTTTTGTCCCACTTTTTGCATAATTTCCAGTAATAGACATAGAAGCCTAATACACGTATGGTTATCTTTTATGGATTATAATAATCTATAAAGTATACTTCAACATTGTGGCTTGAAAAACAAACACTAGTGTGTTTTTATGCTTTAGTTAAAGCTGACTAGTTTCAGGTTTTAAAAACTTTCAGGTGGAGCAGAGCAAAATCTACCGCAGACCAAGGCCTACATGTCCTACAAATTCTTCTCTGTCACAGCTGGCAATCCTCCCAGTGCATCAGTGACTCTTCGACCTTTGAACTCAACACCATCACTCCCACCCTTGTTTTTTAAAGGAAAAGAGAGGAATAGCAATGCGAAGAATTCAAAACAAAAATAAAACCTACGGTTTTAGAAGGTCGTCTTGTGCTTTAGAGTTTGTTTGCTTGTTAGTTTGGAAACTCTCCATACTCCTAAATGCAGCGTCCATGTTCCTGTCCCAAGACCCTACTCAGAAAAAGCGAGAGAGTCTTCCAGCTTTCTTAGCTTACCTTTTGTTCCTCACTTCCCAGTCAATAAATAGGAGACCATATTCTTTCTTGTAATGTTTTTCTTTTACCAAACTTCCTTGGAAAAAAAAAAAACAAACTTGAAATATTTCCATGCTACTTTTTCCCAAAGAACAATTCCTGATTTATACAGGCAGGAAAACTCAAGATTTATTTTCTTCCATTTCCAAAAAGGTGAGAAGATGTGAATATTTATGAGGGTGAATCAAAAATTATCCACCCTCCAGTTGTAGAATTTACAGAAGTTTTAATATAACTGGCGTGCGGATAATTTTTGACTCACCCTTGTATATTGTGCCCTACTCCTTCTAATAAGCCTTCAATAAAACTTAAAGAAAAGAAAGTCAACTTGAAAACTATGAGTTGAAGGTACATCAGCTTTATCATTTTCGTTTTTCTTTAGTTTCAACAAAATTCCACGTCATTCTTAACACTTCAGCATTTTTCTCACATCCTATTATTTTCTATGCAATATGATACAGCAATGTAGTTTCAACATGCTGTTCTTTTTAGGTTTTTTCACATATGTTACCCACTACAAAATAGCTCCTACAGCCATTTTTAATCTATTTCCTTATCTCCCAGTAACCATTGGTTCTCCACTCTAAAACTTCTCTGTTTGTCAAGAGTACTTAGAGATAAGCATATCAATAATTTAAAGTAAACTGGTGAAGGAGCGATGCAGGATTGTTCCCTTTCACTTTCCATTAGTGCAAAATATACATATGTACAAGCACCTACACATATAACAAATGTACACTGTCTGCAGAAATAAGCTGCAGATATAATTCCATACACACATTTAGAGATTCACATGTTAACGGCAAACTTACATGCAGATATAAGGAAATATAATTTTATACTCCTAAATTACATAGCAAGCTGAAATAGATAATGCTTTTTTTTTTTTAGATTTATTCTTTCCTATGAGTCTTAGAAAAAGGAGACATAAACCTCAAGCTATGTCTGTAGCAATTATCAGTAAATAATCAGTGGGATTATTTTTACTGACAAATTATCCGACTTGCTTACTCTATACAAGAAGCAATATAAACATACTATATACAAAACACAAAACATAGAATTAGAGATAACAAGTGGAAACTTTATACAAAATACTTGATACTATCAGTGTTTAACTCTGTATAGCTTTGAACAAAGAACTCTTAGCCTGCACATTCTTTTCTGATGTGAAGGAATAGTCATAGCTATATAGCATTCTTACCTAAGAAATATAGGAATGAATTGAGTGGGGCAGGAGAGACCTGGTGACACAGTTGAAATACATTAAGTCCACTATTGTACATATGTATACAATTTAGCGGTGTCATGTTAGCTGAATTAATTTCTTTTGCATTGTTACATTCACCAGTAAGTGATCCAGAATACAAAATATAATAACAGAGAACTCAGTTTTCATACTTACTGCTTGGTACAGTTATTAAAAATAAACACTTGCAGATAACACATTGAGTAGCTGTCAAAATATTGACTAGTTTTAAAGAACTTGAAGGCAAGAACCTGATCAAATGAATAAAGATCAGAAATGATCAAAAGAAACTCATAGCTGCCTAAAAGTTTTAAAAATTAGAAATTTAACACTCAGCAAGTGTATCAAAATCATTTTTAATTTGCTCACTCAACTCAAAGACTATTCACAACAGTTGAATTACACATATTTATAATGAGTATATACCATTAGTTGAACATAAATATGACAGATATTTATGAAAAACTACTATGTAGTAGATGGTTACTAAGTTTATACTGATTTGTGTACTGATCTAGTTAGGGAGTCCTAGGGTCACCTCGGTACAGCTGACTTTTTAAAATCTAATCAGTTTCTTGACACACTCAGTGAAAAACTGTTGCATAGAAACTATGAGTCCCAGCAAGCCATCAGGCCCATCGTCCACTGGAGGCAAAGCTTCTGCTGAAGGAGAAGTTGATTTCAGAGTTCTTATATTTTCCCCAAGCACCAAAAGGCACAACTATTGCAGTAGTGTTATCTTCAGTACCATACTGTATTGCCTGCAATATATGGCAGGAAGGAAGAGATGAACAATGGAAATTAGAGTCTGTACAAAAAGAAATCAGCCTTTCTCTGGAAGGCCAAACTGGTTTAAAATATAGTTACTAACACAATTATCTGTGATTCTTTCACCAGGTATCAATGCCCACAGTTTTTTAGATTGCAGATAGGATAACTGATATCGCAAACAACCATGTTAACTATGTGCCACTGTAGCAGTTTGGGCAATAGAAACACCAGTAGGCTAAGGTACAAGATACATAGCTCCTGAAGAAGAAAACACACGTAAAGCATTTAGCACAGGGACTAATGCAAGGTTTAAGATTCAATGTTCGCTCTTACCTAGCAATTCTGCTTCTAGGAATTTAGCTTAAAGAAATAATAACCTAAGGAGATGGATGTGTATAAAGTTACAAAACTATAAGAAAGTTTACTATGATCCATACAAAATAGAAAATTGGCATAAACTAAACTTCCTACAGTAGAATAATAAATCAATTTTAGGAACAAATGCAAACAGCAAATGATATAGTCAGCATTAAGAAGTACTTGGGGGACTTCCCTGGTGGTGCAGTGATTAAGAATCCGCCTGTCAATGTAGGCACACGGGTTCGATCCCTGGTCCGGGAAGATCTCACATGCCGCAGAGCAACTAAGCCTGTGAGACACAACTACTGAGCCTGCACGCTAGAGCCCATGAGCCACAGCCATTGAGCCCACATGCCACAACTACTGAAGCTCTCTTGCCTAGAGCCCGTGCTCTATAACGAGAGAAGCCACAACGAGAAGCCCCTGCTCATTGCAACTAGAGAAAGCCCGCATGCAGCAACGAAGACCCAACGCAGCCCATAAATTAATTACTTTTAAAAAAGAAGTACTTGGGATTACAGCAAATATATTTCAAAAGACCTCAGAGCCTGAGGTCAAAACTCTGAAGGAAAGGATTGATAAAAATATGTGATATAAAAAGCTTCTAAAGAAATTGTAAAAGTTTTACAAGTTGGAAGACCAAAAATATATATATTTGGAATATCAGACAAAGTACTAATATACTTAACATATAGGAAGTTCTTAGTCTTACAATAACCATGAAAAAGATAAACATGCCTATAAGATCATAGAAAAAACAAGCTATGCACAGGAAATACAAATGGCTAATAAACCTGTGTGAATGGTTAGCTTCACTAACAAAGAAAAGAGATGCAAATTTAAAACACTAAAATTTGATTATTCCATCCATCAAACTGGCAAAATATAACCTATGATAAGAATTTGGAGGAACACAAACTATAAAACATGCTAGTGGAAAGTGTAACATGGAGTAGCATTTCTAGAGGGCAATTTGGCAAGCTTATTAAAAGCTTCTGAATGCTGTATATTCTTTTACCTAGCAATTTTACTTCTAAGAATTTAACCTAAGAAAATAATATCTGAAGGAACTAGATACGCACAAATAGATACAGGATGTTTATTACAGTGCTCCCCCTATAATATGGAAAAGTGAACATAAACTAAATTTGCGGATTAGGGTAAGTGTCAAATGAATTATAGTACACAGATGAGGGATACTATGCAGTCACTACAAGTATCATTGCCCCGATGAGTCAGAAAACACATATCTTAAGACAGGTGACATTAGGAAAGAAGTGGTCATACGTGGAGTTGGGCTGTTTCCTTTATCTCATGAGCACACACAGTAACCAAGTAAATAATTCATGCTTATCCATCTGTTTCCAAGCAAATAATGCTTTTTAAGTAAGGCCTTATATCTTAATTCCAAATATTAGCACTTAAAACTTGGGCCAAATTTGGCTCCCCAATTGAAAAAGTGAAAACTGGGAAATGCAAAAATAGCTATATGAGGTAAAGGGTGCCTCTCATGATCAGTGATGGCTAGAATGTAAAAGAGCTGTCTATCTACAGTGTTAACGTGTGGAAATTTTACATTTTTTTTTTACCTGCATATTATCCAGCTTCCAAATTTTAGCTCTGACTGGCACACGGACACATCACTCATCCATACACCTTTCTGTATTTGGTTGTTTGTTTTCACACACCCATTTTTAAAAACCAGAAATTGGCTGTGCTATAGTGTTTCTATACTGGATATTTATGTGGAACAGTCTAGTTTAAAATGGTCCAGTGGTTGGACTCAGGAGCTGGGCTGTCTGGGTTTGAAGCCCAGTTCTGCAAGGTGACAGTCTTGTGATCTTGAAAAGTTACGTAATGTCTCAGCCTCTGTGCCTCTGTTCTCCTCCTCTGTGAAGAAGGGATAATTCTAGCTCTAGCCTCAGAGGGTTATCGTGATGATTACACAAGTTAAATACATATGAATAGAAGAGTGCCTGACACACCGTAAGTGAATACTATTAGTTATTTACTATTGTTATAATTTACCAATGCTGTTACTATCGTTTCAAAATGTGTACAAAGCCATATAAACATAGCTCATTCCCTTGACATATGAATTTTACTTAACTACTTGGAAGAATTATAAAAAAAATTTTAATTGGAAATATTATGGCGTCAAGTGTAAAACTCAATGTAATACTGAAGCTAAAACACAAGATTTCAAAGAAATCTCTGTTCAGTGGCGACCCCTCCAGCCTGCATGGAGACCTGCACCTGGCTTTGTCCTCTCCTCCCTGCCCTGGGACTTTTCTAGCAGAAGTGCTGTGGTCACCTGTTCAGTCACTGCATGGGCTGCTTCATTGGGATCGTGGCATTGATTGACAAAGTCACAAATTTCTTGACTGTTTACCATGAAGTTAATTCCATCTGTAGTGAGGACCAAGAAGCTGTCATCAGCGTGATGTAGCTGCAATCAGAACCAAATGCAGAGGATTATAAACTAGACTCAGTCTTAGAATGATCTTCATAATTCAACAATTTTATCTGTTTGCTGAGTGGTCATCCATGTTTCAGAGCTTGTAGACAGACAGAAAATGGAAGGCCGGCATTCAGGGCAAAAAATAGCAACATTGAGCACCAACCATGGAGGACAAACCTAACATTTACTTAGTAACACCATGGAGGAAGAGGCCAGGTAGCTAAATGCTGACAGGCAGCTTGATGTAATGGCTGAGAGTGCTGTCTCTGGAGCCAGGCTTCCTGGGTATGAAACCTGCCTCTATTTTTCAGCTGGACAAACATAAGTCAGTTGAACTATATATGCTCCAGATTTGTTTTCTCTGTAAAATGGGGTAGGAGTAGCTATTTTGAACAGAGCCTGGCACATAGTAAACCACTATATAAATATTTGTTAGATGAAATGAATATAAGTGGGGTATTAATAAGACATAAAATTGTTCAATAAATTAACAATCATTTCTACCATTTGGGGGAGCCTTGACTATAATGTGCCAGGTACTACAGCAGGCTGGGGGTTGCACAGGTGAAATGTCAGCTAACAACTGGCGGAATGTATAGGGTAATGGGGGCAATAATTAGTAGCAAGCAGAAGATGTCACAGAAAAAGAGGTTCCGGGATGATTATTTAGCTCGGTGGAAAAGGGAAGCCAGAATCAGCTTCCAAGTGAGGGTGCAGGTGAGGAAGGGCAGTACAGCCATGCTTCCAGGCAAATTCCACAGCAGGGTGAAACGAAGCCAAAGCTTCATCACACATTAGGCCAGGACAGTAGTACTGTGTCTTATTTTATCTGAAAAGTTTATCTATCCTTCCAAAGAGTAGCACAGACATATATATACTACCAACTGTAAAATAGTCAGTGGGAAGTTGTATAACAAAGGGAGTCCAACTCGAGGATGGAAGATGCCTTGGAGGACTGGGGCGGAGAGGGTCGGGGGGACTCGAGGTGGGGGGAGTCAAGGAAGGGAGGGAATACGGGGATATGTGTATAAAAACAGATGATTGAACTTGGTGTACCCCCAAAAAAATAAATTAAAAAAATAAATTAAAAAAAAAAAGGCTTCCAAGAAAGCCTGCAGCTGGAGACAATTCTGCATGCATTCCTTGCCTGTGTATCAAGGGTTTGCAAGTACTTTCTTACCTTAATCCTCTTTGTTTCAGGTTCTGCTATCACACCACTGGTTTTAAGATCCAAATCTCCAAGACTCCTTGTCATCGCAAGTCTGCCGTTCACGTGAGGCTGTCCCAAACTATTCCAAGCTACAAAACCCCCATATTTTTTAATCCTGGTCAAAAAAAAGTTAAAAAGCGATGTTGTAATACCCAGAAAACCAAGGCTCAGTTAAACTTAAGAATGAAGTCAGTTTAAAATGCAAGGTTTTATTTCTATCTTGAACTATATAAATATTATCCTCATAGAAAGATCAATCAGTGGAGGTGGTACCTTTCTTTTTCATCTTTTCTTTCTGGAGTATGGTCAATGGTCAGCTTCATGGGTTTTCCTTTCCTGCACAAAATAGCTCGGCTATCCCCAACACTGGCTACAACCAGTTCAATACCATCTCTCAATAGGGCTACTGTTGCAGTAGTCCCAGAGGTCAGAAGCGTTGCTGCAAACATGATGAAAAAGAGTACAAGTCAGTGACAGTCAAATGACTGGATATGGAATTTTTATTACAAAAAACACAGGCATGTTAAACTAATGCTGAAATGTATCATTCTAATTTAACTAGAGCTATGCAAATAAAATGCAAATGAACTATGTAAGTAAGAGCATGCAGAGAAAGGTATTTAATTCTGTAACAAGGCTCCATGCAAACAAAAAAAGCTGCTAACCTAATTTGGTAAAAAAAAATGCATCACTGTCTCCAAATGGCTTCTATTTATATAAAGTAGAACTCACTAGAATTTATCATTTTAGGACACCTTTGTATGTATATCAGGTGTTGGGATCAAAAGTATTACATTTTAATTAGATTGGCTAATATGGCAGGACGACTTAGGTCTACAGAGCCCATTCAGGCAAGCCAACTTTTCTATAATCTATGCACTCAGCTTTTTTCTTCCATTTCTTATCCCTATTCTGTGAATTATTATCAGTTAATAGGCTAAGCAAGATATGCCAAGCGCATCTTTGGCTCTTCAAGTACTATATTTTATATTCTCTCCTTTTACAACTGTTTTAATTTTACAAATGTTCACCAAAAAAAATCCTAAAATGGTTAAAGGTTCACATTCTTTTCTTATTTATTTCTGTCTTCCCCAGATGTGAAATGAAGTTACAGCCATCATTATACTAGGAGAAAATCTGGAGGGCAGGGAATGAACTTCATTCCAGTTTCCCATAAATTGATATAGTTCACACCTCCGCTTCCAGCAGGGTCTAAAGCAATCAGTCTGTACCTGAATGCAGGACAGTACTGCCAAGCGCTACTCCTGTGTTGCGCCCTGGGCCCAGAGCATTCCAAGCATATTAATTTCCTCTGACCAATAATAAAATTACATGTTGCTTGGCTTGAGGTTATCACTATTTCCTCCATCCAATCCGAAGTACATTTTTGCATCTTTGGTTTATTCTAACAGTGTCTGCCCTAAGTTCTTTATTACTTGTTAAAATTTTTGAGGATACATTGAGCCTTGTCAAAGTGAGAATACTGTGAAATTATGGGCTACAAGTAAAGCAAATTGAAAAAGTCGAAAAAGATACTTAAAGCAGGTATTGTCTTCAGGAACATGGTTAATTCTTTAAAGCATCTAAGTAGTCAGGTGATCATCTAAAGATGTGTTTGACTTCAAAGGCAGATTTAGGGAAAGCGAAGTGCTATTGGCTGATTGAGGCTTAGTCTTTCCAATTTTTTTTTTTAAAGACAATTTTAAAAACAGCAGTAATGCATTATGGAAAGATATATGTGCATATATTTTCCAATCGGTATATTCAAATGCCTGCTTTAATCAGAAAAGGAAAATGGAAAAAAACATGAATAAACCCTGCTTAACCTTCTATATCCATGCTGAATTTACTTTATTGAGAAATAGCATGTATAGTTGCACTATCTTCCCATTTACCTCTTGATTTTGGAACTGCTGTGCCAAAGCAATATCATCTTGGCGATACTAAAATAATATTGTCGTTGTACAACACAAATGTTTTAGTGTATCAGTGATGTTTATATTACAAATGTCAACTTGTAAGTGTCCTAAAACATTATACAAGGGAATCTTTACAGTTTAACCACTGTAATCTTTTCAAACGATTAGAATAGCCAGGCAAGAAAACACAGGCATTTACTCAGATGCTACCTGTCCAGGGAGTTTACTATGCTCCTTTGTTTAAAGTGTCAGGAGCAGCCTTTTTTTTTTTTTTTTTTTTGGCCATACGGCACAGTGGCACTCGAGATCTTAGTTCCCCGACCAGGGATCGAACCTGCGCCCCCTGCATGGAAGCTCAGAGTCTTAACTGCCAGGGAAGTCCCAGAAGCAGCTTTTACTTAAAGTGGTTTTTAATTGGCTATATAAAAAGTTAAAACTTCATAAATGAAAACTTAAAGTTTAGCCTCTTAGGATTATAATTCATGGCTCTGCCACCTAGGAATTTAAGAGCTTGAGTTTTTAACCAACTTCACAGTTCCAAAATCCCAGGATTTATGGGAAAGTTTTCAAAACTGTTGATTCTGGTTTGCTAAGCATCTAAGAATATGAATATTAAATCGGCATTTATTTTCATTTAACATTTAACATGGAAGTAAAAATTCTCACTTTTTTCCCTAACAACAAAACTATAAAACTAAGACATCTTTCAATAAGTTCTTAACACTCACTGGACATTTTCTACTGCAAGTCATCTCAACTAATGGGACAAAGAGGATGTGGGAACCTTCCAGTAGTCCAGGCTAGGAACCGCTGGACTCCTTCACCTGGGACAAAATTAAGCAGATTTCTCTTTCCACTGAAGCCCAGCATATAGTGTCCACGGGCTCCAGGTCTAGAGCTGCTGACCAGGCACAGTTCTCTGCCACAAATAACACGCACAGAGGCAAATAGGAAATTCACCCAGGAATTGTGCTTAAACGTTACAAACCTGCAACACAGGGGAGGGTAGAGAAAGAGCTGCAAAATAAGGGGAAGTGTTTTATTTTGGTGAAAATTTCACTAGCAAATTACATAATATTCCAGGAGATGCCAAGTCAATGATTCCAAAACTCAGTTTGCCCAAGTTGATGGTATTTTGTAGTTGTCTGTTTTTCATCAGAGTGACATTTCTTAGTTTTGTGGCTTCCCAAGGTAGGAAAACCTATATACAAATGTATGTGTACCAAGACATACATTGTGGTGACACAGACACATGTCTACATACTCATACACACGCTCACACTCGGTCTTGAAGAGAAATCAGTACCTTGAGTTGAAAAAAGTGCGCTGTAAATTTGTTTGGTATCAGTATCAGAACTGTCCCAGTAACAAAAGGGAAAATTCATGGGTAGAGCAGTGAATAATCCGTATCTGACAAGCATACCAGAGAGGATGTAAACTACAGTATACCACCAAATTACTGGGATTTAAATCTAAATCAAGACGGAATCAAAGCACCTCCTATACCAGATACAAGGAGTGTCTTATTTGTTAATGGTGCTAAATGCAGGGATTTTAGTATCTAGAAGGCATTTTTTTGAGTAAATGATTAATTTAAATTAATTGTTTAAATAAAGGCTCGTAAGGCTCTTGAGCTCTAATGAATGTTTACAATTTTACGTAATTCATAAAATGGGAGTTTCTGCAGCTCTCTCTTTCCTCCAGTGTTTCAAGTCAATAAATATATCAAGAGAAAAATGATCAAGAATTTGAATGGCAATATAAAGAGCAAAGCTGTACTTTCCAAAGTATACCCCCCCATAATTACTCAACTGTGTAAACAATACTATATGAAAACCAATACACTTTCAATACTTATCAAAAATGGGTGTTCTAGACATGTATGAATCATAAACACTAAATCAAAGTAACGAGTTGAAGCAGTAACAGCACAATAAGAATCTCTCTTCAATGCTGTCCCTGTGGTTTTGCTTTTGGCTGCCTCCCACATAAGAAGGGTAATCAAAAACACTGCATTTCTCACACTGGTTATTTTTTAGTTTAATTCTTCCACAAAGAGATCAAGTAATATGAAGAGCATGGAAGTTTCCAATGAGACTCACAATGCTGCCACCAACGTCTCCCACTCTGAACGTCAGAGCAAGTCTTCTCTTTTTGATCCATTTGTCTCTTGGGGAGCTTTGTTGCTTTCAAATCTTAAGCAATCTAGAAACACTTCGAAGAGTTTATCGGATATATAGGATATCATCTAAGTTTTCTACCATCTGGTTTAAGTGACAATTTGTTCGTTAAACAATAGACTAATGGGACATTATTTGAACTTACTGGCTGGTTTCATTAATTGTAAAAATACACATGACTGGTATAAAATGAATGCCAAATATCCAAAGATGATGATGAAATCAGCTGTTCATAAAGAAGGGTGAAGTCAAAATGCATCTACAACAAATCAATAAAATTAGCCAGCAATTTCTTAAGGGCTGTTTCTTGATAAGTGGCATTCTGATTTTATTCTCCTCAAACTACCCCCTTTTTAAACTGAAAGCGTAAATGTTTTAAATGCTAATGAGATAATTTGAAGTATTTTATGCAGACATGACAGCTTTGGATGAAAGTCTTAAAAAGATGAGAATGTTTTATTTTCACTTTATTATTTTCACTTTCTCTTGAGAAAGCTAATAGTATGACGTGGGGCACTCCTCCCTACCTGAAATTTCAGCATTAGCGATTCATTCCTACGGTTTAACCAATCTCTTTTCAGCTTTCCTTATTCAAAACTCAAATCCCCCCAGAAGTGATAACTCATTAAAATATATGCATTATATTAATAACTTGGTTAAATCAGCTACAGGATAATCAAGGAATAAGTTATAATAACTGTGGTAAGAAAGAGTAGGCAGTGGATATCAGTTTAGTCCAAATAATTATTGAGTACCTTCCAGGCTCTCTGCAGGCTGCTGAACACTAGAGATTTAAAAATGAATAAGCCACGGCCCCTACCCTCAAGCTGCTCACAGAAAGGGTTCAAGGAGGGCAAATGGAGCTGAGGCTAAAAGAGAAGGTAAAAGAGACTGGAGAGGGCAAACTGCACTGACTTCACAATTTTATTTAACGAGCATTGGTCCTACTCACAGCTACGCCAAAAAAGAATATTATTCACTCTTAGAATACTGATACTGCTTCAGTTCTTACTAAAAACTAAAAAACAATTTTTTTTAATTTAGAACAACTTTGAAATCTGAAGTGGTATACTTTTTTTTCCCCTTAAATCCACATATTGGAAGGTTAAACAACATACAGCATCCTACCTTTAGTGGCTTTAATATATTTGATAAAATAGGCCCTAAATATCAAAAGGCAATTTTTGCCACCTTTGAAAGCCTTGGCAACTGATTAAGAATAAATTTTAAAGTTGTTCTCAAAATACTTACTTAAAAAAAAACACACAGAAAAATTGATCTCTAAGAATACGTCCAAAATAAGATTTAAGAACAATGTCCTAACAGACCTTTTCTTTTTCTTTTAGTAGTACACTAAGCACCCTTCTGTCATGCTCCATTATACTTGTAAGCGAATGGCCATTAAATGAAAAATAAATTTTAGAATATCTATGAAAGGTCTGAGATCATCAACTCAAATTATATTATAGAGGAACTAAGTTAAATACATTTTCATTTCATTATTAGAAATGAAGTACATTCTTATGATTAATTTCTTTGCACAACTGAACTGATGTGAGCAAGGTATCTTTAGAAAGTTTCTTTTAAGGTAGGTAAGTTAATTCTCTCCCTAAGTTCAAAATTCCCTTTAACTGTAATTTATTATTTAATAAATGAGTGGAGTACTCTCACATTTTATACCAATCTATCACTGTTTTAAGCATCTTCGTCAGTTAGATCCTGTACCAAAGGGCTAACTGCACCTGTGAAGGGGTGAATGGTTTTTGATTGTTGGCCACATTCCCATGATAAACATTCCTCTCTGAAAACCTTGCCCAGTGAGCTCTACCTGTTTACACAACAGCTGGGGCACACCACCTGCACTACAGCCAATAAACTTCATGGTGTGAGATACAGCCGACCTGCTTATAGATGAAATAAGAGCATACCAATATTCAGAGTCATAAAAATAAAACTATAAGAAAGTGTTTTGATATCCTCTTCACTTTCATATGTTTTACCCATGAGGAACAAGAACAGAGTCTTTCGCGAAAATCTACCCTCTCAACCTGTATTTTCATAAGGTGAGGGGCCAGCTGGAAGGGGAAAAAAAAGACAAAAGGAATGAAAAGGAGAAAATGGGCCTGAATAATCTACAAATGAGAAAATAAATCCCTGAACAAAGACAGTGGACTCGAATGCTTTTCGGAGAAGTATGATGGTAGTAAAGTTCTTGAAAAAGAGGAGGAAAAACTTCTTAAAATGACAAATAGAGCCATCCTAGAGTCATCCTCTCTGATACTCATCATTAGATATCACCACGAGAGAGGCCACGGTGGATACCAGGAAAATTTCAGCCCCAACTTTCACCTCTCTCTGAGTTTCAGTTCCTTATCTGTAAAATGGCGAGAATTTCCAGCCCTACACACTCCAACTGAAAATCATAAAAATAACACTGCTGTGGTGCACTTTGACCTTTAAACAAAAGGCTGTACAAAACACAGATTAATGTTATTGCATAATTCATTTTCAAATTGGTTATGAGATCTATATGCATACATTTAAATGGATGCTGCAGAACTTTTCAAGATCAACTTTATGAGCAATGAACTGGGGGGCCAGCTAACTAGAACACGTTAGCTACATTTTCCTGAAATGGCTTTGATAAATTTAGTCAAAATCAGAAACATTTTATTTTCAAAATGTAAGGACACACAGTACAGAAATTCAGCTGACATGCCCTTGTGTTTAACAAAAACAAAAATGTGAACTAGTTACCACAGGAAGGCTACAAGATCAAGCTTTTTTAAGAAGTGGAAGAAAAAATATCTTCCTTCTAATTTTACAAAGTAGTGCATGTTAGCCATTGTCCGTTTCTATTGAGGACCAATTAGCAATTTTCTTCTTGTCTGGACAATTACTCTCTGGCTACATGAGGTTACCCTGTAGTGAATTTCAGTACTTGATCAGATTCCTCTAAAAATACAAAAATAATAAACTCTCTCACAATACGGGCCCATAAAGCGAGCAATCAAGCAGATTAAAACAATTTTTTAAATCTTTCTAAAATTGAAATTCAATATCAGAACCATTCTGGAGCTTTAATTTCTAAAACAATCTCCAATATATTTCATTTAAAAGTGAGGTACTACCATTAGTTTGGATTCCAAACAACATTTAAAGTGATTCTTTATTTAAAAAATCATTTTCAACATAAGCATCCTTACAAATAATCTTACATTAATAAAATTCCCACCCCTAAAGGGCTTAAATTGTTTCCTTTTTACCCGAAATTCCCCAGAACCTTAAGGAAAGATTGTTTTACTTACCATCAGCAGACAGATGGGCATGCCTTGCGAAGGCTTTATCTATTTCTAGAAAAGCCAAGGTCAACACAGTTTCCAAGTTCTCCTCCTTAGGAAGCAAATCCCTTTGTGGAGAGGAAAAAAGAGCCCCAAACAATCATTTTACAATAGGTTTCTTGCCTTCCTCTTTTCGTCCCTCCAGCTAGCAGATCATTCCATACAGTGGACCTCTGAGGCTTGCCTTTCAGATCCACATATTAATGAATCAAATTGAGAAAGAATCAGGCACAGAGATGTCTTTAAAAACAATAAAATAAAAGCCCAAGTCTCCATCCTTAAAAAAATTAATCCTCACTGTCACAACCCTGAGAGGTCAAAAGTTCCTTTATATATTAAGTTAAGCCAACGAGTTCCTTTGTGGAATAAGGCAAAATATATATGTCAACTAATGAATGGTATGAATAACTATGCTTGGGAAGAAGAAAGAGCCACATGGTCGTAACTGTCACATGTTCTCCCCCTCTTTTAATTCTAGCAATAGTGTGGCCCTCAAAAATACATTAATAATAATTGCAGTAAATAAATTTAAAGAACTCCAAAGCACCCTTATTAAAAGCACTTTCCCTATTCTAATGCCAATAACCTAAAGCTATTTTCAACAAGTATTCAAAGCTATTCATACCACTTGAAAGAACAATTACCACTTACTGAAGCATTATGTGCCCTGCACTGATAGGAGTAAATGCTTCTCATAGTACATGAGATCATGTACTTTATTATGTTAATTCACTTGAAATAATCACAGGTCAAGTGCTCTCACCAAGGGAATTGCTGAAACACACCTATTTCTGAAATGGTAATAATCATCTGTAATAACTGGCATGCTTGAGCTAGTGCTTGTTCATAAAACAATAGTATGAAAGCACTCAAACAATGACCTCAACAGTGAACGTCTCAGCCAAAAGGTGAACGTTTAAACAGGAAGCATAATGCCAACTGCAAAGAGTGAAAATCATTGTGTCATTGTACGTACAGGATGCATTTCTCCATGTGAGTGTGACAGAAGTCGGCCGCCGCAGGTCCGCCGTGGCCATCATACACCGCAAAGTACAGGACCTCGTTTGTCAGCTGAGCAAAGCCAAAGCGGTCTTCGTTCTCTTTTCGTTTGCCAATCTGCGAGGCGCAGCCCACGTTCGCCAGGCTGACTTTGGGAATCGGCTTGCCATACTTAATGCTGGGTGGCAGCAGAATCGGCTCATCGATGCGGTTATCCCAGATGCCAAAATTATCCCAGGTGGCTGGTCGTCCGCTACCATCAGGGTCAAAGCGAGAACACCTGAGCTCTGAAGTGCAGCTGTGGCACGCGGGCGTCACCCACCTGTCCTCCTGCAGCAGGCGGGCGCGGAGCAACGCTCCTCTCCTCACCTGGTTCCCACCACTTCTAACCAGAGTAAGTAAGGCAGCTGTTGACATAACTCCGGAGGACCTGGGAATGAGGGAAAGGTCAACGCAACAACAGTGGGGTGTCTTCCAGAAAAACGGTGCAACTGAGCAGAAAGAGACACAGAGAGAGAGAGATGAGAGAGATGTGAGAGAGGGAGACTCCATCAATAATTTCAAATATAACTGATATATCATTAGATAGAAAAAAGAATGAAGTCTATAAAGAAGGTGGCACTTAGCCTACTTCTAAAAATAGTGGATCAAAAATGAATTGATTTACCTACCCCACTCACAGTGGTTAAATGCTATAAATATTTGACAGCTGTGCACAGATCATATAAAACAAGTGCTTCTCCAACTTTCACCTACATCACTTGGGGATCTGGTTAAAAATGTAGATTCTGTATCCGTCTGTCAGGTGGGGCCTGAGATGCCGTATTTTAAACCAGCTCCCTGGTGAAGCAGAAATGCCGGTCCAGCAGGCCCGCAATTTGAATAGTGAGATTATAGAAAACAGGTGTAAATAAATAGTCTTCCCTTCATCAACTCCATTGCTCTGAAGAAAAGGTGGGGCAAATATTAACAATAACAAAAGTCTCTTACGAGATAAAAAAAATAACTGGTTAATAGAACACTTATGATAGTTGTGTACTCAGAGAGTGCCCAAGTATTAGCAAAGATACAATCGAGGATCTCAGTTCAGTTTAAGATTTCTCAACTTTAAATACTCTATTACTCTGGTTAATGTAAATTGGCTCATGCAAACATCCACCAGAGGCACCAGGATAAGCCAGTTCTGATGTGTGTGATCTCAGGGACTGGGGGGGAACTGCATCTGTGACAAGCAGCCCTGATTAATGAGCCACTGATCTATGCAGTTACATTAACAGCTGCAGCTCATCAGGAAGCTTCCCCTGGGTGTTGGCAGGGGGAACTCCTACACCCCTGCAGGAAGGGCTGTGATTCTGGCCGTTTGCCATACAAATAAGGTTCTAAGCAGAAATTCATCTCCGTAGTATTTTGTTCTGTTATGTTATGAAGTAAAAACCAACTTGAAAAAACAGCACAATGTTAAGATTTGATAATGCTGGTGGAGGGTGTACAGGTGTTATATTATTCTCAACTGTATTTTGAATTATTTCACAGTAAAAAATGATTTGAAAAAAATGTATCTCCCCAAAAGGCACAAATGTACACACACACAAAAAAGCCCGGCTTGAATCCATCTACAAGAAAATGCATTACAGATTTGAAACAATCATTTTCAAATAAGTTTTTGGAAATCAGTCAGGCTATGTGTAGGAAGGACCATCACTTCTTTCAGTAAGTAAAAGCAGTAGAAGGAAAACATGAGGTTCCAAAGAACGCCCTTGGATATCTTAAGCAATGGAAGACATCTGAGCCCTGCCTTTTAGAGTGAAGATGGCCTCCCAAACAATAAATGGGTCACGGAAGACTTAGGAGGCTGTTCCCTCTTGGCCGTTCAGCTAATATCAAGTACTAAAGCCTGAAACTCACTTCTTTTATGACAATATTGGGGGTGGGCGAGACACAGCATCTCTGGTTATCAAGTGTCAAGGGAAACCACATTCCATTACCAAAAAAAGAGGTGTTTACTCCTTTGTTTCTGTTTGAAGTTTATATTTTATTCAAAAACAAAAAGCGTGACAAGTAAAGGTGAACGTGTGGAGAACTTTCAAAGTATAATAGCAAGTAAGAGAATTGAGTACTAATTCATGATGGAGATAATTCACACAGCAGCTTTGTTATAGAAAAAGTAAAACTTTAATTATGTTTATTAGAAAATATTCATATTTGATGAGTGCACCAGAAGTTAGCAAAGTACTATTCTTTTGGCCTCAGTCTGAAAGCAAGTATACCATACTCAGCCTTGGGCCATTGTGTAGTCACACACTATTTTAAACAAGAGTTCTAGAATTACAAACCAATAAATATT
This sequence comes from Hippopotamus amphibius kiboko, assembly GCF_030028045.1. Lineage (NCBI taxonomy): Eukaryota > Metazoa > Chordata > Mammalia > Artiodactyla > Hippopotamidae > Hippopotamus > Hippopotamus amphibius. The sequence goes on from NC_080188.1 coordinate 58,102,941, forward strand.
GAGTAAAGTTCTTTGGCAGCTCTTTTAGGATACTCTTGTCTTTTTTTTCTCTCTATCCTCCAAAAGTAAAATAAATAAAATGAAACAGAGCTGCACTCATCAAGGAACATATATCCACTGGAAACGTTATTTAAGAATGAAAAAATGCAGGTTGAAGAGTTTCTTAAAGTCTGCATAAAGTAAAATCAGTCTTCAACCTGACATCCTTCCTCATTCCTTATCTACACAGTCATCTCAGAGAGTAAGCAGAACAGTCACAGGAAAATACTTACTTTAAGGAATACTACCGCCTATTGGTGTAGGTGAAATGTAACCCAGATATATTGCCAGTTTACAAAACTAGGTCAGCATCTCTTATGGAAGCAGAGGAGTATCTAAAGAAGTGGTTCCACCTCCTTTGCCATGTGCAATATAACTAAATCATACTAATCTCCATATTTTTGAGGAAACAATTCAAAGAGGACTTGCATTCCCAAGCTACATAACAGCTTTTAATTAAATCTACACATCAAGACGTTTCCTTCAGAGCTTCAAACTACAAATCAGCCATCACAGCCCCCACCCCCAAGCTCTCCAGATGTCCATGGAAAGGACTATGCACTGACTAGCAAGTAGAATTTATAATGTGGGGAAAAAACAAAAGCCTTTAAAAAAAATGTTCTTTATAACAAAAAGAGTAGAGAACAAACTGACAAACACTTAAGAAATTTTTAGTATGTGTTAGTTCAGCAGTTAAAAACTGGCATGCGTTTATCATTCTGCAAACCAAAAATAGTTATTCAGGAACCATTTATGTCAATCTCAATCAGAAATCAAGGCTAGCTTATTTTCATTTGAACATTTATATTCAATCTTTGAAAGTCAAAGTAATCCAAAAGAGAAGAGTCAAAGGGCAGAAGTAATTCTGCTTGAAAGACATTTGAAGACACGAAAATGTCAGAGCAAAAATTAAATGAGCTAAGCGCCCAAGAACACATTATCCCGCACATCATATTCTACTAGCAAAAAAAAATTTAAAAACTAGGTAAGCAAGAAAATAAAGACAAATAACTTGATTGGAATCCTAGCTACATAGTAGGTTATTTATATAAGCAACCTAGCTATACTATTAGTCATAGACCATGTGGAAAAAAAATGGACAGTCTTCCACCTAGGCCAAGCTGCTTTCCAAATTCTTTTTTATTCCCCAATCAAAACAAAATGTATGGCTCACAATTTACTTTAATCACATGAATTTTTAAAAATGTGTGAGTGTTAGCATGCATATATTCTACTTACTGACAATAAATAGTGAAAATACTTCCTTTTTCATCATTTTAACATTCATTTGTGTGACCAAACCTCCATCTTCCTCCTCCTCGATGCTTTGGTTAATCTGATACTTTAAAATCCTGACACAGAACTCTGACTACTGAACAAAGGTGACCCCTGATTTAACAATACTAATGGGGGATTCTCAATAGAGAGGATTAAATGAAATACATGTGAGTCCACAAGAGTAGGCATAGAGATTTGGCATAGAGATTCCACAGCAGAGCTCTGCTGAAAAGCCACATTCTGAGAGCAGAAAATCTCAGGTGAAAAGCATCAGAAAGGGAAAAGAAAAATGCATTTGGTTTGTGGTAAACTTCTGAAGTATATACTTTGTTTAAAAATAAAAGGGGGTGGGGGGTTAGTAGTGAAAAGCCACATATACAGCTGCAAGATTGCTATGCCTATTTTACATTCTCATCTTATTCCAATTTTATAATCCTGCAATTATTTAAACACCTCAGAGCTGTCCAAATGTATTTTTGGAGAAGGGAGGCACTCAAAGTCTCTGGCAGGAGCAGGCACTTGGAATTTGAGTTAAACTGCTCTTGACTATTAAAAGCAGGTCAAAAGTGCAATGTTATTGCTGTCCTGTTAGCACATGCCAAAATTACCCAGGAGTTCTAAGGATCAGTACTACTGAAACCTGCTTATATGTATCCCTCTAGCAAAAATATTTAAGGGAGCATTCATATTTGCCCATTATAAAGTGGCACTCAGGTACCTTTATATCAGTAACTTCCACAATGGAAACACAGGTAATTTTAATATTCTTAAAATAGTTCTTTAACGACTCTACACACACACACACACACACACACACACACACACAGAAAAAAAGAAAAAAATTCACCCCAATAAATTTAAATATTATGGAAACCTCCAGAATGTATTTCAGGAAATTTGGACTCCACTATCCTCTTTATCAGTATTCTGCCAGGAGGAAAGGCAAAATGTACTAATCTACATGAGGGAAAAAAACAAAAACAACAGAAACTCCAGATGACTCTTCCTAGGTTTGATGTGAACACGTTCAGATGTGTGAATAGAGAAAACATGGGAGCAATGAAAAGTATTCATCATTCGAATTCCATAAATATCTTTTAAAACATTTCAGTTAATGTGGGTACAACTCAGACCATATTCCAAACCTTCATTTAAGAAGAATTTTCCAAAACTGATTATAAGATGTGTATTTTATCCTTTTTCATTTCCTCTAGAGCACCTAATACAAGATATACACATTGAATTTTCAGTACATTAAAAAAGAGAGAGAAAATTTGCTTTTCATTGTGTACCACATCACCAGCACCTCTCCCCTCTTCCTTCCTCTCCTCTAAGATTCCAGTCAAGGGAGGTAGGTGCCTGTGTTGGTGGTCAATAGACAGTGACTACGGTTGCAAGAAAAAAATGCCGAAAAATTATAACTGAGATATTTTATTACACAATCATGCGTTTATTTTTTTCCTAGACTACAACACCATTGCTGTCTTTCAAGAACATTATCATCTGTCACCTTAGTTGCTCACTCTGAAACCGCCGACAACCTCATTCTTTCCTCCGCGCTGGCAAAGGGTGCAAAGAGGCCTTGCCGCACATTTCCAGTCTGAAACTCAGAAAGGCCGGAGGAGCTTTACAGACTCCAAATACCCTGGCTGTTGCCACCCGGAGTGTCGTCTTTGGCATCTCCTATGAAATCTCTAATCTACAGACAGCGGCTGCTAAAGAAGGCATCAACAGCCACGAGGCCTTCAGATTACTGTGCTCTCTTGGCAAAGCAAAAACCCACGTCCTCATATCAACACCAACCAGGGCTCTGCATCCTTCACTATTCCGATCCCCTGAAAAGCTCACCCTTGGACAGCTCGGGATCCTGGGCGTGGCTCGCTGGCCGTGACAGATGAGTGACCGGTGCGACACACGGCACGAAGCACACCCTCCCGCCGGCGCAGCGCGCGGCTCTGCCAAAGGCTGGGTTCCCTCCGGTACCTTCCGCCGCCCGGTCTCCGCCCCGCAACCACACTCCCTGAGTGCAGACTCCGGGTGTCGCCACGTCTCCTCCAGCCCCGCCGCTGCTGCAGCGGTGACGAGGCGATAACCCCCGCAGCATCCAAGCGTCCGGGAGTTGGGGCTGGGCGCCTCCGGGCCTCGCTAAAGGGAAGCGCGGGCGGGAAGCCCCTGCTTCCCGTCCATCGTCCCTGCCAAGGTCCCCTCCCTCCTTCCAGCCCGGCCCGCCACAGTCGCTAGGCAGGAACCTGCGGCTTGCGGTGAAGTTCAGGCCGAGAGCAAAGTCTCCGCAGGAAATGCCGGCAGCCGGGGGCTCAGCCGAGACGGGCCCCGCCCCGACATGCTGCTCCAGACCTGTAAAGGGAAGAAAGCTGTGCACCGAGAACCCAGGCACTGACCGCGGGGCTCGGCCTGAAGGGGCTGGGGAACCCATCTCCGTTGACTCTCCATTCCGCGGGCCGGGAGCGGTGGGACGTGCCCCCGCCTGCAAATAATATGATAAACAGTTGACAAATAAATGAAGCACACTCTCCAGGCTCTCACCTCGTGATGGCAATGTCCCCAGAAGAATTGTACTTAGCTAACGGAGAGCGGGAGCGGGGTCTTCTGTAAATAAGACCGCCTTCTCCGATGTTCCCACTCTCTGGAGCAAGCAGTCAGAACAGCGGCTGGCTCATCTGCTGGAAATTCGAGAGAATTTTCGGCGACAGAGGCCAGATGGGGCGGGGGGGGGAGTCTGTTCCCTTTGACTGATGGCAGATCCAACCAATCCACGCTTGGCGAAGCGGCGTGCCCGCCTCCCGGGCTCTCGGCCGCAGCCAATCACAGGCTCCGACGGAACCGAGCCTCCCTGGGAGTGCAGTTTGACTTGGCTGACTTTCAGCAGTGCACCGCAGAGCGACGTCAAGTTGGGCCAGTAGTGGCTGTGGCGCGCTGGCCAATGAGGGAGCAGATCGGCGGTGGGTGAGGTCGAGAAATTTGGTTACTCGCCAGCGGGTTGAGGAGAGGTGGTGTCGCTTGGGGCAATGGAGCGGTAGTTGTGACAAATGGGAAAGCGAGAAAGGAATGCCAACACTTTACCTGGGCAAAGGTATGGAAAGGCATCTGGTTTCATTGCTGTTCTTTGAAAAACAGTGCACCGTTCCTCGTGACTGAACAGGCATCTCGTGATCCCTTGAGAATGTGTTGCGGTTTTTTCCACTATTTATTTATTTATTTGCACCGCTTTGGCACGTGAGCTCTTAGTTCTGCTACCAGGGATGGAACCCCTGCCTCTGCAGTGGAAGCGCAGAGTCCTAACCAGTGGACCGCCAGGGAAGCCCCCTTGAGAATACTGATTCCTTCATTCCACAAGTATTTTTGTGTGTTTAGGGAGGATCTTTTGTATGCCAGGTACTGGAGATAAATCTTGATGCAAATAGACACGGTGGCTGCTTTCATAAAGCTGCCAGTCTAGTGAGGAGGAAAAGGGAGAAGACAAACAGGTAAACAAGGAAATAAAATAATACCAAACTATGTCAGGGAAGGAAATAAACAGTCGTGGATATAGAGAATAAGAAGAGGTTGAGGTTAGCTAGGAAGGGTTGTTATATAAGAACTTTATTACGTTTAAACAAAGAGTGAGAAGATCAGCCAGCCAGGGAACCTGGAAAGTGATGGTTGCTCTGGGCAGAGGGGACAGCAGAGCAAATGTCCTGAGGTGGGACAGCTTGACATTTTGGAAGAACACAAAGGCCAGTGTGGAGAGAGCAGCATGACAGAAGGAGATGAGGTAGACAGAGGCCAGAGGGTGTAGCCAAGACTTGGAATTTGCTTTACATTTTAAATTTAGTGAGACTCTATTGAGGCCCCTTAAGCAGAGTAAAAGGATCTGGCTTAGACTATAAATTACTTTGGTTAATGTGTAGAGAACAGGTAGAATAGGTTACTGGAAAACTGGTTAGGAGACTAAATTAGAGGAGCTTCAAGGTGGGAGATGACCTAATTTAAACAATGGTGATGTCACTGGAGGTAGAGAAAAGCAGAGAGATTGGAGATTTTAAAGATAAATTATTAGCTTGTTTTGATATATTAGGTATCCTGGTCCCAGGACAACTGTTCTGAATCCAGTTCATTGAGTATTCTATTTAGAGAGTGTTTCAATTTTGATGGGCTTCCTGGAATTTTCTGTTTTTTAAACATTTTATTGAAGCTATGTACATATATATGTGTGTGTATATATATATATTTTTATATTATATATATATATATTTGAACCATCAGAGAAGGCAATTTTTTTAAGCTCTTTATTGGAATATAATTGCTTTACACTGTTGTGCCAGTTTTTGCTGTACAACGAAGTGAATCAGCTGTATTTATACATATATCCCCATATCCCCTCCCTCCCAAGACTCATTCCCACCTTCCCTATCCCAGCCCTCTAAGTCAAAACCCATCATGGAGTCAATCTCCCTGTGTTCTGCCACAGCTTCCCACTAGCTATCTAAGAGAAAGAATCTTATTTACAGAAAGCCCCTCTCCTACCCTGTTATGTCTCACTCTTTCTCTCTCTGTCTCTCTCTCTCTGTATATATGTATGTATGCATGTATCCCAAATGTATACAGCTCAGTGAATTTTCACAATCTGAACACACCTGTGTATCCACCACCCAGATAAGAAACAGAACATTGTTAATACCCAGGGACTCCATCAAACTGCCTTGCAGTCATTGCCTATCCTGATTTTCAACAATATAGATTAGTTTTGCCTGTCTTTGGCCTTGATATATATATATAGAATCATGAAGTATGCACTCTTTTGTGTTTGGCTCTTTACTCAATTTTATACTTACGAGATCCTTCCATATCATTGCATGTAGTTGTAGATTATTCATGTTATTTCATTCTGTAAATGTACCTTTGAATTCATCCTTCTGATGGACATTAGGGTAGTTTTCAGTTTGAAGCTATTACAGATAGTACTACTATAAAGATTTATTTTTATTATTTTTATTTTTGGCTGCGTTGGGTCTTTGTTGCTCTGCTCGGGCTTTCTCTAGTTGTGGCGAGGGGGCCTACTCTTCATTGTGGTTCGCGGGCTTCTCAGCGAGGTGGCTTCTCTTGTTGCAGGGCACAGGCTTCCAGGCACGTGGGCTTCAGTAGTTGCAGCACGTGGGCATAGTAGTTGTGGCATGTGGGCTTAGTTGCTCGGAGGCACGTGAGATCTTCCTGGACCGAGGATTGAACCTTTGTCCCCTGCGTTGACAGGTGGACTCTTAACTACTGCACCACCAGGGAAGTCCCAGTAGTGCTACTGTAAACATTCTAGTGCATGTCTTTTGGCTTTTTCTTTTTAATGGAGCGTTTTGGTGGCTGAGTTTTAAATACAATTAAGTTTTTTTTGAATCTGTTCATCAGTAATGTAGTACCATGCATTGCAACATCTCACACATATAGACACCAGATCATGAAGGGCTTTGCTCTCACAAATATGAAAAGTTTTGGCAACAGGAGCTGTTGATGTGAGAAATTTCTTGTTTGTAAGTCTAAAACATTTGGAATTATGTTTGGCATTTTGACCTTTTTAAGCAGTTGCAAACTACATGTCTAGGATTTGAGAACATCATGACTTTGCTACATCCTTTTACTATGATAGATTGTAATCCATAAACATATGATAAGCAAGATCAGTTAGGCTGTCTTGAAGAATATGCATATGTTTGGTGCTAATACAGTCCTTGGACTTATATTTGGAAACCATACCATTCCATATCCTACCACAGTTGATTAGGAATAAAGCCAGCAGTTTACTTCTTTTTAAATTTTATTTTATTTATTTATTTTTTTTATTTTTAAAAATTTTTAACATTTATTTATTGATTTTATTTTTTTATTTATTGGCTGCATTGGGTCTTCGTTGCTGCACACGGGCTTTCTGTAATTGCGGAGAGCGGGGGCTACTCTTCATTGCAGTGTGCAGGCTTTTATTGCAGTGGCTTCTCTTGTTGCAGAGCACGGGCTCTAGGTGCGCGGGCTTCAGTAGTTGCAGCACATGGGCTCAATAGTTGTGGCTTTTGGGCTCTAGAGCACAGGCTCAGTAGTTGTGGCGCACGGGCTTAGTTGCTCCGCGACATGTGGGATCTTCCCGGACCAGGACTCAAACCTGTGTCCCCCGCATTGGCAGGCAGATTCTTAATCACGGCCCCACCAGGAAAGCCCAGCAGTTTACTTCTTTTGAATTATATACTTCTGCTTTTTGAATCTCTGAAGCATGGCTAAATGTAGTACAAATGTACATGTACTCAACATGCGGGATCACTGCTAAATGTCCAAAGGAATCAAGTGGATGAAACACTCCATACTTTCATTAAGTTGAGCTCCTTTTTATTTCACTTTGTATTTTAAAGACAAACTATTTCACAGTAGTCACTATCAGGAAATTATACTCAAGATAGGTCACAAGGCTGTGGGTGGGTAGGTTGCAGGGGCCTTATAAAATAAAAAGTGAGGACGTAAACCATTTGAGATTTAGGCTAGTGAACCACTGGAACAGAACTGTTACAAGATAAATTGAAGCATATTAAACATTTTAAGAGTTTGAGTAAAAATTGATTGGAATTGGTCAGCACCAAACCAGAAGTGGTTAGGAGTGCAGCTAGGGGAAAGATTTTATAGAGAAGATGTGAAAGCCAAGTAAGAAAATGATTTTATTGGCTACGGGTTAAACAACTACCTTATTTGGGGAAGTCTATTTGGCTTTGTGATTGGTTGTCCTTAGGTTTCCATTTCTTAACCATAGGGCACTACAGACAGATTTTGGTTTGCCTACTTAGGCTACTAAGGCATTAAAGCCACCTCAGCCTAAGGGCCTCCTTGTTTAATTAATTTAACACTACCCATTTTCCTGACGAGTTGTTAATGCTCCTAGGAGCCAAATACTGTAATAATGAATTGATAATTTTATTAGTATTCACTAATGAATAATCAGTTTTTTTTTCTTGTTAAAACATTACAGATGGATATTTTTGTATACTCAGTGAAGGGTGCCAGAATATGCAACTCCTGAAATATGCCGCTTTGGATTATTTTGAGCTAAAGGCACCTGAGGACCAGGAGATACAGAAAAAGCTCTTCACCTCCCGCTGCTCTAAAAATAGAGCATAAATTTCCCCTTTAGTAAAGGAAATTTACATTTATAAAGGACATTTCCATCTTTTATAGTGGCTCCAGGAAGTACCAGGAAGAGAGCCACTCCCAGAGAGAACTATTGTCACCTGAGAGACTTTCTCGATAACAAGCCAACCCTTATTTACTATACATTTCCTCCCCTCACATTCCTGTAACTTGCCTCCCCTGCTCAGAAGCCCCTTTTCCTTTGTTTAGCCTAAAATAGTATATAAACCTCAATCATCTGGTCTCCTAGAGTCTCATTTCTTTATGAAGTTTCCATGCATACTTACATAATTAAAAGTGTTTTTTTCTCCTGTTTTTCTTTTGTCAGTTTAATTTCCAGGGCTCCAGGCAGAGAACCTAAGAGGGCAAAAGGAAACATTTTTTCTTTTCCTGCATTAGAATCAGCAGTTCTCCAGGTAAGAATCTGGATGCTACTTTTGGCCTCATGCCTAAAGCATGGGATGTTAGGGTATATTTTTCCACAGTTCAGGTGGTTCTATCAAGAATTGCTAACAGGTGTCCCCTCTGGGTGTCACCAGAATAACTGCCAAAACACTGACACGAAGGATTTTTACATCTTGTCTTTGGACTTTATTAAAACCTGTAGCGGTGATTTTAATTGTTGCTTTTTTCCCACAAATACGGAATAAATGAGCTTCATCCGGTACCAGTATTCTGGAGATCTGAGTTACCTTTCCATTTCCACCTCTGACTTTTCTGTTTGGCCTTATTCAACTATTTGATCTCACTATGCATGGTTCTCAGAGAGGGCTGTTATGAGGAAAACTGTATCTTATAAATGTAGAAAAGGTTATAAACAAAATTGCACTTTGTTACTTAAATTGCAAAAGCTTAAAATCAAGGAAATGAAATACGATAGTCATTAGCACCATTTGCCCAATATTTGCTGCTCTTCAGCTCATGGGTGGTGCTGTGGGAAGGCAGGGAGCCTGTGCCTAGTTTAGGTCCATGAATTGTGAGTGCAGGTGGCAGGCTTATTTCCCTCTGCCGTGACAATCAACAAAGTTCCAGATCGCTGCTCCTCCTTCAGTCCGGGTTCCTGAGTGACTATGAAGGGCAGAATCCTGCTGCCAACCCATCATGGCCAGAGAGCCTGAGGAAGACACAAACCCTTGTTGTTTTGAGCCACTGATGTTGTTTGCTACGGCATCTTGAGCTAACTTAACCTAGCCTATCCTGACTCATGCACGTAGTAGCTCCAACTTAAGATCCTTTGGTTGAGATTTTCTTGGGGCAATTTTAGTCAAAAAGAAATTTTCATTCATTTTTTTCCATAACTTTTCACGAAGTTTCTACTGGGTTTATAGCAATGAATGAAAAATATGAATATCTCTGTTCTCATGAAAATTGGGAAAGGCAGAGGAGATAGTAGGCATATATCTAAGTATGATGAATGCTGTGATTGGAAAAGTATGGCTTTCTCTAAGTATTACTCTTGGAGTGTTGTGGCTCCTCTTCCCCTTTCTGTCTCTATCTTTCTTTTAACTTAGGGATTATTCAGTTGCTGAATATTATACAAGGCTACCTAGAAAGAATGAGAAAGAAAAAACAAGTTTCTAACTCTTGAGAAGCCTCTTGGAATCACAGAAAATGGACCTTGCCCAAGTCTGGAACATGGATTCCCACATGGCTTTTGACCAACGGGCAGCCTCCGACAAGTAGCTAGGTTTGCTGTGCCCCTGATTTATCAGATGTAAAATAGCACCAAATATAACCTGCCCTGGCCGACTTTCATAATTGCTACAAGAGTTAAATTAAGTGGAGAATGAAGTGTCCCATCAAAATAAATAGTTATTATTCTTTGAAGATTTTACTTGAAGTGCACTGGAGGAGCCTATGAATAGCCAGTTTATAAAAAAAAAAAAGTTCGGGCCACCTATAAAGCAACAGATAAACAAATTAAAATTAAAATTGTACCCTTCCAGCTGTGGAAAGTGATACAGAATGCCACTGTCAGAGTTACGCCTTCCAGAATCTAAACTCCGTATTTATTGCCCAGTAATATCCGCTAATGTACTGCTATTAGGATATGGCTGAAACAAGCCAGAACCTGCCTTGTAATCTTCATAAGGAATACTCAGTACTTTTCTTGTCGGTAGAATGAAGGGAATGTATGGAAGAATTAATTTTATACAAGTGAATAAACAGCAGAAAAATGCATGCAGCATTAATAGAAACTGCCATTGTCTTTGAGAGCTGTAATTTCAGAAGCGTATACACTTATAACTTGTTGGAAATATCTAATTTCTAAACCCATTCCTAAATCTCATTTAGATTAGAGTTCAGAATCTCAAAGTAACATTGTAAGAGATGATGAAAGGCACATTTGTCACTGGTTGTCAGGCAACCCAAAGCATGAGTTATTGGCATGTACAAACACACCTCCTTATTCGGTGCACAGAGTGGGTGTAAGTGCTGAACTGCCTTTCTATTGGTCACTTTCCCTTCCAATGGCGGAAGAGAAAGTATTTTTCCCCCAGTAAATTAGCATACTCTTGGAAAGTACCCAACGGAGTTTCTTTCTCTGGCAGTGTTAAATATAGACTTGAAAAACAGCCTTTAGCATTTACCATGTAAAAGTTACTTTGGCTTTGGGTGTTGTAGATTTTATATACAAAAATACTCCAGAAAAAGTTGTGAACATTCAAGTAAACATAGCACATAATGATTATGCTATGAGACGTTAGCAAGAGAAAGATTGGTTTTCTTGAAGATACTTTCACATAAAGAAAATAAGAATCAACAATCATCTTCCCAGATTGAAACCAGGAAAGATAACCCAGATCGCACAGGGCAACAGAAATGGTGTTCCCTACCCCCACCCGACCTTTGCATAGACCATGGGGAAGAGGCAGAAAGCTCAGATCTGGGGAGAGGGCAGAGTTACAGCAAAGGACAAAAAGGGAAGGGAACCAAGAGAGGGACATCAGCCTGCCCACATGAGGGACCGTCATGTGGCCTAAATGTGACCCAGTGAAAATAGTATGGAGGCAGATGCTTAGTGTTCTTTGAGGTGTACGTAATGGATTAATGCAAGGTTGCATAATATTTTCTGCATGTTCTCTCATTCTGTGGTTTCCATCCTCCTAATTCATCCTCCACCCACTGGTACTATTTTTCATCTCACAGCACTGTTTCACAAAGCTTCAGTAGCTACCCATTTCCAATAGTGTTAAAAAAAAAAAATTCTAAGCTTCTAAGGCTAGTATTCACACTTTTCCATGGCCTGCTCCTCCTCTCCAGCAGCCTTCTGACCCACTACTTCCTTAAATGGACGTTCATTCCACCCAAACTCTTCATTTCCTAAATCTGCCGTAAGGATTCTGCTCCCTTGCCTCTGTTTAAGGCAAATCTTAATTTTCTCCTTTGAGTTTTCTTAAATCTTCAGAAATGGAAGGATTAAAGTGAAAGTCTGCCATGTGATTACTGATTGCTTGTGCTCTTAGAGAAGAACCAGGATAGAGTATCACTTTGTGCTGCAAACAAAAATAATTGTTAACTGTGTTAGGGTTCTCCAGAGGAACAAGCAATAGGGGTGTGTGTGTGTGTGTGTGTGTGTGTGTGTGTGTGTGGAGAGAGAGAGAGAGAAAGAGACTGAGATTTAAGGAATTGGCTCATGTGATGTGGGGACTGGCAAGTCCAAATCTGAAGGTAGAGAACAGACCATGCATCTATTTGGAGGAAAAGTATTCCAGGCAAAGCCGAAGGCAACCACAGAGGCCCTGCAGCAGAGTGGCAGGCTCGAGACCCAGGGAAGAGACGACGTTACAGCTCTTGTCACAAGGCAGTCTGGAGGCAGGTTGCCTTCTTCCTTGGGGGATGAGGCCTTCAACTGATTGGATGAGGCCCATCCACTGTGGAGGTGAAATCTGCTTTACCCAACCTACTGATTTAAATGTTAATTCCATCTAAAAATACCTTTACAGAGACATCTAGATTTATGTTTGACAGAACATCTGGGTACCTTGGCCTAGTCAAACTGACACATAAAATTAAGCATCACACTAACCCATACAAATGTTTATTCTGTCCAGGCACTGTTCTAAATTCTTCAGGTGTATTAACTCAGTTAACTCTAACAAGCCTGTGAGATAAGTTTATTATTATCTTCCCCATCTTACAGATGAGGCACAGATAAATTAAGTCATTTGCCTGAGGTCATATAGCTTATAAATGATGGCTTGCCAGGGACTTGTATTGCAGAGACTTGAATTTTTGCAGCCTGGCCCCAGAGTTTATGTTCTTAACTACTGTGCTGTTTACCTCTCAAGAAAAAGAAAGTGAAAGCTGAGCTCACTGATAACATATGTTCTTCCTGCTGCTCCCATAAATATCTTTGCCTGCCATTAACATCTGTTGGATGTGTCATAGAAACCTTACAAATGTCCACACAAGAGCTCTTTGATGTAGGTAGTGTTATCCCTATTTTACACATGAGGAAAATCTGAGGCACAGAGAAGTTAATGATTTGCCCCAGGCCACACAGTAATGAGTGGAGAGCAGGCATTAGCCTAGGACCCTCAATCCCCAAAGCACATCCCCTGACCACCCTCTCTGTATGTTAAAGATGTTCCTACTTATCTCTCTTTTGAAGCCTTTAAATTACTTTAACCAAAGTTGGCTTTGCACTTTCCAAAAGTTGGCTTTCTGTTTTGAGGTGTTCCACAAGTGAGAAACATTGTACGTATAAGCCTAAATTTCTAATTCAAGCACCAGAAAAGAACATAGTCTGTAGCTAAAGAGCATTGTTGCTAAATGGCAAGAGTTAAAAAAAAGAGCATTTTCTGTTTTACCTCTTAGGGATTAGCTAGTATCATCTCCTGGAGACCTGCTGTGTTTACAGAAAGTGCATCACTCTGAAGCACTGACGTGGGAGAAAGTGAGCAATTCAAGTAGAATTGGACCTGAGGAGTGAATTCACCTAAGACTAGCCTGCTGGCAAGAGCTTCCGTGGGCAGGAAAACATCCAACAGGCATCGCCCATTTTGCAGTGTTGGCTTGCTAAACTGGAATTAGGTGAATTTACTTCGTCTGTTTCTGAGGGACTGATGTGAAAAGTTGTATTCCAGGAGTCTTGGTTTCCCAGTGGGGCCCACGAAAAGGCAGAGCCTACTGTTTACTGTTGATAAGGGTCATAATGCAGTAGTGTTTGCCACCAGGGATCTTTCACCTCTCTCTTCTTCACTCACTGACTAAATTTGCAGCCCGGGAGAGGAAAAGCCCCAGAAGTTTTTCGGCCTGTCCAGAAGTCAGTATGATCAAAGAATTGTAGAGCTGGGAGGTATCTTTGAACTATTTTCCTCCTCTTCCTCTCTCCTTTATTTTGCAGAAATTAAAATGTAAACTCTGAGAGGTGAAGAGATTTGCCCTGGTAACGACAGGCTGGAGTTACAGGCCAGTTTTTTAGTATCCCAGGCAAGTACTAATCCAACCTCTTCCTACCGTGTGCGATCAGAGTCCTTCTGACTTTAGACAACCTGGTAAATGTTAGGAATGTTTATTATTCCTTGCCTGGAACCCCCTACCTGGTTCTGAGCTTGCTTGTCTCTGACACTGTTTCCTGCTTACAGAACGTCTCTCTTCTTGCTCCTCTCATCTATTAAAACCCTTTTGTTTGTTCACTAAATGGCTGTTCACTCATTCAGATAATTTTTACTTAATGCATCCTCCTATGTACCAGAAACTATTCTAGGAGCTGGGGATGTAGCAGGGAAGTAAACAGACAAAATTTCTGTCCTCATGGAACATACACTCTAGAGAAAGGAACAGAAAACAAAACAGATATATATATTCTTTGATAATCTGTAACGGTGAATGGTCTGTAGAAAAATAAATGATAATGGGATAGAGAAGGGAATATGTGCTATTTGAGGTGAGGAAGTGAGAGAAAACCTGACATTGGGAGGCAGGAGCCATAATGAAGGGAGGGAACAGACCCTGCATGTATTTGGAGGGAAAATATTCCGGGCAGAGGAAAGGGCAGGGACAAAGGCACTGCAGCAGGGTGGCAAGGAAGCCTGCAGGACGGGAACAGAGTTAATGAGTGAAATTAAGCAGAAATGAGGTCAAAGAGAAACCAGTCTGTAAGACATTGTAGACCAAGATAGGGAAAGGAAAGGACAGAAAAGAAAAGGAATTTGGACTTTATTCTCATTGTTGAGAAAACCTGGGGAGAGAGAGTAGGTGAGGGTTGTGAACTGATTTGTGATCGAAAAGGATGACTCCTGTTGCTGTGCAGAGAATGAACCTGGGGGGGCGAGGGGGTAGCAAGTAGGAGACTAGGTAGAAAGGTGTTAAAATCCTCCAAGTGGAGCCCCCCAAAAAAAATAATTAAAAAAAAAAAAATCCTCCAAGTGGAGTTGGAGGAAAGTCAAGAGTTTCACCTTGAGGATGTTAAGTTTGTGATGTCTAGTAAACACACAGTGAAACTGTTGCGTAGGACTTAGATATATTCATATGTAGTTTTGAAACCACACAACCCAGATGGAACTTGAACCCACGGACCAGGACTCAAACCCAAGCAAAATTCATATTGGGACTTGAACCCGTGGTCTTTTAATTGAGATCACACACCTGGTCTCAGGACTTAAGGAAGCTCATGTTCTTTCTGTCTCATCGCGGAAAGAATTTAGGGAGAGACAAAGTGATAGGTAAGAAGTGGATTTATTTAGAGAGATACACATTCCATAGACAGAATGTGGTCCATTTCAAAAGGTGAGAAGGGCCTTGGGAGAAACACACCACACCACACAGACAGAGTGTGGGCCGTCTCAGAAGGCGAGAGGCCCCAAAATATGAGGTGGTTACTTTTTACGGGCTGGATAATTGTATAGGCTAATGACTGGGAGGATTATTCCAACTGTTTTGGAAAAGGGGCAGAAATTTCCAGAAATTGGGCCACTGCCCACTTTTTGACCTTTTATGGTTGGCGTCAGAACTGTCATGGCACTGGTGGGTGTGTCATTTATCATGCTAATGCATTACATGAGCGTATACTGAGGCTCAAGGTCTACTGGAAGTCGAATCTTCTGCCACCTTGGACCTAGTTGGTTCTAACCAGTTTTTGTCATGTCCTATGGTTATGTCATTATTTTAAAGGTTGTACCCTGCCTCCTTCCCTTCTGTTTCAGTTCCAGGAGAAGCCAAGGTGAGAGGCATGCATTCAGGAGTCATCAGTGTGCAGATGGAATTTAAAGTCATGAGGATGAGATCACCTAGGGAGTGAGATGGATGGAGAAGAGAGGAGGCTGGAGGTCAGAGCCAGATTTTGCAGAATTTAGAAGCTGGCAAAAGGAAGAGATCCAGGCAAAGGAGGCTAAGAAAGAGTAGCAATGATGTAGGAGAAAAACCAATAAGAAGTGAGAGAAAGGCAATAAAGGAAATTTCAAGAAGGAGAGTGTAAGCAGCTGTATCAAATGTAGTTAGAGGTTGAGGCCTATGAAGTAATGATTAGACTTGACCTTGTAGAGATCATTGAAGACCCAGATAAGGACAGTGTCAGTGCAGTGAGGGCATATAAACATGATTGGCATGTGTTCAAGAGAGAATGAGAAGTAAGGGCACAAACAGTCTAAAAGCACTTGAGGGGTTTTATTTTAAGGTGGAACATAGGAATGAGGCAGTAACAGAGGGGTATTTTTTTTAAGGTGGAAAATATTACAGCATGTATGCATGCTGATGAGGATAATTTTGAACAGAATGAAAGACTGACTTGCAAGAAAAAGAGTAAATTAGTCGTCTAGGATGGGGGAGGAGTTGGAGGACCCAGGTGAGATGGCAGGGTAGCTAGACAGCTCTAAGGACCCGCTTGAGGTTAGGTTCATGAATTTGGTGTGAGACCGGTTAGCGTGTGTTAATAATGGCTTTCTCCAGCCATATTCAGCTACTTGGGTGCAGAGAGCGATTAGGTGAAGAGTTAGTTTTGAACAGGTTGAGCTTTAGCTCCATGGACGTAACAAAGCAGGGAGGTGAGAAACTATAACAATGGACCATGGAATCCAAACTGGATAAACAGAGAAGAGAGGGCGCGAGTGGTGCCACGGAAGTTAAAAAACCAGCAGCGTCAATCACTTGGAGATACTGGCCATTGTACAAACCCTGGACTGTGTCTTTTTTTCCCAAAATACTCTAAAATGCAAATGACTGGTGAATAACATATAAAGATAACCTTCTATGCATTTAATGAGAAAATAGATATTCTTAACACAAAGAAATTAATCTCTAATGGCAAATTCTAGGAGCATTTGACAGAATAATGGGAGAGTATTGAAGGAAAGAGCCTCCATAATATAATTTAAGGACTTCCCCAGTTGACTTAAGTGTGGGCTGACAGTGCTCTGTGGAGTCCAGAATATGTGATGACTCATTGCTTTCTCTATACCAAAAGTGAGTTATTCATCAACCAGAAGTCTAACGAGATGAAGTAGACATCCACTTGATCTTAAAAGATCAAGATGTGTTAAACAAATAATACAGGATTGGAATTTATATTACAGGCTTTTTTTTTTTTTAATTTATTGGCTGCATTGGGTCCTCTTTGCTGTGTGCGGGCTTTCTGTAGTTGCAGAGAGCAGGGGCTACTCTTTTTTTTTTTTTTTTAGAACTTTTATTGAGATACAGTTAACATACAATAAACTGCATATATTTAGAGCGTACAGTTTGGTATCCTAATCTCCCAATTCATTCCCCCCCAATCCTCCCTGCTTTCCCGACTTGGTGGCCACATGTTTGTTCTCTACATCTGGGTCTCTATTTCTGCCTTTGTAAACTGGTTGATTTGTGCCATTTTTCTATAGTCCACATATATGTGTTAATATACAGTATTTGTTTTTTTCTTTCTGACTCACTTCACTCTGTATGACAGTCTCTAGGTCCATCCATGTCTCTACAAATGTCCCAGTTTCATTGCTTTTTACAGCTGAGTAATATTCCATTGTATATATGTACCACATCTTTTTTATCCATTCATCTGTTGATGGACATTTAGGTTGCTTCCATATGCCAGCTACTGTAAATAGTGCTGCAATGAACTTGGGAGTGCATGTGTCTTTTTGAATTATGGTGTTCTCTGGGTATATGCCCAGCAGTGGGATTGCTGGGTCATATGGTAACTCTATTTTTAGTTTTGCAAGAAACCTCCATACTGTTCTCCACAGTGGCTGTATCAATTTACATTCCCACCAACAGTGCAAGAGGGTTCCCTTTTCTCCACACCCTTTCCAGCATTTACTGTTTGTAGATTTTCTGATCATGCCCATTCTGACCAGTGTGAGGTGATACCTCATTGTCGTTTTGATTTGCATTTCTCTGATCATTAGTGATGTTGAGCAGCTTTTCATGTGCCTCTTGGCCATCCATATGTCGTCCTTGGAGAAATGTAGCAGGGGCTACTCTTCATTGCAGTGCTCGGACTTCTTATTGCGGTGGCTTCTCTTGTTGCGGAGTCCGGGCTCTAGGTGTGCGGGCTTCTGTCATAGTTGTAGGTTGTGAGCTCTAGAGCACAGGCTCAGTAGTTGTGGCACGTGGGCTTAGTTGTTCCATCACATGTGGGATCTTCCCAGACCAGGGATCAAACCCATGTCCCCTGCATTGGCAGGCAGGTTCTTAACCACTGTGCCACCAGGAAAGCCCACAAACTTCTTTATTAATATATTTTCCAGAAGAAGGAAAATGAGGGAAGGTGGACTGTCTCAATTATTGACCTCAGTGACCATTTAGCAGCCACAGGGAGTTCTGTGGAGATTAGATAGATGACAGATAGATAGATAGATAGATAGATAGACAGATATTCTCTGTCTTCAACAAATTTAAAAATCCTAGGTGTATAGGTCCTGAACATGAGTGAACATGAAAAATTGTAGGATATATATAAGAAATACCAAAAATATTAATGAAAATGCTGACAATAGGAATGGATAGATCAGGACTGAAAAATCAATAGATTTATTAGTATAGTCATTACTGAAAAACTGGTTGCTCCCAGCAAATAAAATCCATTATGTATTATGACAGGGACAGCTAGATGCCCTATTCAACATCCTTTCTACCCTTCCTCTTTAGTAACAGAGCCCTGATTTTTATCTGGACATACTGCTGGCAAAAAGAAAAGATTATTTCCTAGCCTCTCTTATAATTAGTGTGGTCTTGCTGTTAAATTTATGCCATAAGATGTAATTAGAAACACATGGACTTCCAGAAAGTGACAGTACAAAGGAAGGAGGCATGCCTTTCTGTCATTTTCTTTTCCTAGACTATGAATATGATGGCTGAAACTTAAAAATCATCTTGGATCATAACATGACATGGGAGAGATGGCAGAGCAGTAAGATAGGAAGTTGGATCATTGGTGAACCGATCTATGAAACAACCAAAACAACCCTTTCTGTTAGGAGCTGCCAAATCTGATCATAACAAACACACACATTTATCACTGTAGATACCACGGTCTCTAGCAGAGTATTTTGGTTTTTTAATTAATTAATTAATTTATTGGCTATGTTGGGTCTTCATTGCTGCGTGGCCTTTCTCCAGTTGCGGAGAGCAGGGGCCACTCCTCGCTTCGGTGCTCAGGTCTCTCATTGTGGTGGCCCCTCCTGCTGCAGAGCATGGGCTCCAGATTCTCGGGCTTCAGTAGTTGTGGCATGTGGGCTCAATAGTTGTGGCTCACGGGCTCCAGAGCGCAGCCTGAGTAGTTGTGGCACACTGGCTCAGCTGCTCTGCAGCATGTGGGATCTTCCCGGACCAGGGCTCAAACCCATGTCCCCTACATTGGCAGGCGGACTCCCAACCACTGCGCCACCAGGGAAGGCCTCTAGCATGGTATTTTACACATACCAGTCACGCAGTAAATATTTGATGAATAAACATCGTTATTTGTGATGGGGGTTTGCTTCTGAAAGTGCTGTTGTAGTGGAAACTAATGATATTTCCCCAAAGATAGCAGTTTTTTCTATTGCCTTTAACTAGAGGAGCCTCTGAAAGTGACACATATGTACAGTCAGAAGCAAATATAAGACAGGATGTAGATTTTATTCACAAATATTTGCAAAATATTTGCTCTTAAAAATTGCCCTATGTATCAGTTATTGCTGTGCGACAAATCACCCAAATACTCATTGGCTTAAAACAACAGTCATTCATTACGTTCTCACTTCTTGCAGCTTGGCGGGGGTTCAGCTGAACTAAGTTTGGCTCAATTGGGCAGCTCTGCATCTCACTGCAGGACTACAGGTTGGCTGCATCAGCTCTGCTCAGAATGTCTCCCATTCTTGGGCAAGTGGGGTACCCCGGGCACTTCTCATGATGACGGCAGGAGCACAAGAAGAGAAAACACTCAAGGATTTTTTAGGCCTAAACTTGAACTGGTGCATAGTCACTGTTGTCTACATGCCATTAGCCAAAGCAAGTCACATGCTCTAGTAGATTCAATATAACCATAAACTGTTTTCACCTCCTCCCACCAACGGGTAGTTTATTTCCCAGACATTTCTTTTACCTCTCGAAGATGGGCTTGTGACTTGCTTTGACCAGTAGAGTCAAAGCAAGTGATAGAGGTGAAGTTCTGTGACTCAGTGAGCCTTAGCCTAAAATGGCCTTGTATTTCTGCCCTCACCCTCTTGGGATGCTGTGGCTACCACATGAGGATGAAGAAACCCAGCTCAGTTGAGCCTCTTCGTGGATGAAAGCCCACGCGGAAAGAAGTCTGGCCATCCCAACTGTCCTAGCCCAGCCCCCAAGCTGCCTATCTAGCTGAATGTAATTCCATGAGTGAGCCCAGGTCAGAGCAGCAAAAGAACCCTCTATCCAAACCATAGAATTGTGACATAGCTATTTTAAGCCACTGAGTTTGGAAATGGTTTGGTATGCAACAATCAATAAATAATACATATATCTAAGACCAAAGTCAAGGGACAGGGACGTATACTCTGTATCAGGTAAGTGTGTGGGTACAGGGAGGGGTAAAGAATTGAGACCAACAAATCAATCCACTATGGTGTATAATATCTGACTTTAATTATTTTAAATATAGACTGACCTTTAGTTGTTAGTGGCTTCTGACATTTTAAACCTGTTTTCTTGCTCCCCAACCCATTCTGTCTTCATGATAGTGTATCTCCAGTTCTTCCCTTCCTGTACTCACATGCCTTATCATGAGGTGGAGTCTGTTTCTGCTCACCCTTGAATCTGGGCTGGCCTGAAAGTGCTTTGAACAATAAAGTACAGAGAAGAAACACTGTCTCAACTCCTAGTATTTTAGAGGCTTGGCAGCTTCCATGTCCTGCCTCTTGGAAGCCTGCCACCTTGTAAGCCTGCCACCTTGTAAGCAGTATAACTGTCAACGCGACTCTGCTTTGAGAAAGCAAGCTTTTGACATTTGTTGCAGACAAATGATCACGTACACATATATTTTGTAAGGTTCTATCTTGCATTTTCAATTTTTTAAGATGATGGACACCAAATTTTGTTTATTCCCTCAACAGATGATAGACATTTAGGTTGTTTCCACTTTGGGGGAGTTGTGAATAATGCTGCTGTGAACATTCATGTGCAGGTTTTTGTGTGGACAGGTTTTTCATTATTTTGCACACGAGTGAAATTGCTAGGCCAAATAGTAGCTACACACCTTTGAATCTCTTTTCCTAAAGGAAAACATTTTTAAAAAATCTGAATCTGTGACAAAATTTAGAGGGCCAGAGTTCCTTGGAAAATACATGTCATCTCTTTAAAATACAGCATGTTGGAGGAATTACAAACGTAGTATAACATGATTAAAAAGCTCAAGCCGATCGTGTACAGCATAAAATAAAACAGAAAGGAAGCCAGGAATATAAAGTGGGTGTGTTAATATAAATGATGTCATATACTTATTCCTGGCTCCCAATCTGAGCCCATCTTCCCCTCTCCCCAGGGCTACTCTGCTCTGCCACCCTGGCCTCCACAGGAGACGGCTCCAGGGACCACTCTCTCACCTCATCAGCTCTCAGATCACTCAGCAGTGTATTAGAGGGGTCTTCCCTGATCACCTACCTAAAGTAACTGTTCCTCACCATCTTATCTCCTTGCCAATCCCCACATTCAGAGCATTTATCAGCACCTCAGATGTTTACTTGTTCATTCAATTATTTGTCTGTCTTTCCCCAGACTGTTAACTCTGTGATAAGTGGATATTTGTTTAAATTGTAATATTCCACACACCTAAAACAGCCAATTGTTCAAAGTATATTTATTAAATGAATGGGTGAATGAATGGATAAATGAATCCTTCCTTTCCTTGCAAAGGTTTTTTTCTTTAAAAATTTTTTTTATTGAAATATAGTTGATTTACAATGTTGTGTTAGTTTCAGATGTACAAAAACCTATGGGGTGCAGCAAAAGCAGTTCTGAGAGGGAAGTTTATAGCAATACAGTTCTACCTCAGGAAACAAGAAAAATCCCAAATAAACAATCTAACCTTACACCTAAAGAAACTAGAGAAAGAACAAACAAAATCCGAAGTTAGTAGAAGGAGAGAAATCATAAAGATCAGAGCAGAAATAAATGAAATAGAAACAAAGAAAACAATAGCAAAAATCAATAAAAGTAAAAGCTGATTCTTTGAGAAGATAAACAAAATTGATAAACCTTTAGCCAGACTCATCAAGAAAAAGAGGGAGAGGACTCAAATCAATAAAATTAGAAATGAAACAGGAGAAGTTACAACAGACACCACAGAAATAAAAAGCATCATGAGAGACTACTACAAGCAACTATATGCCAGTAAAATGGACAACCTGAAAATAAATGGACAAATTCTTAGAAAGGTATAACCTTCCAAGACTGAGTCAGGAAGAAACAGAATGTATGAACAGACCAATCACAAGTAATGAAATTGAAACTGTGATTAAATATCTTCCAACAAACAAAAGTCCAGGACCAGATGGCTTCACAGGTGAATCCTATCAAACATTTAGAGAAGAGCTAACACCCACCCTTCTCAAACTCTTCCAAAAAATTGCAGAGGAAGGAACACACCCAAACTCATTCTACAAGGCCACCATCAGCCTGATACCAAAACCAGACAAAGATACTACAAAAAAAGAAAATTACAGACCAATATCACTGATGAATGTAGCTGCAAAAATCCTCAACAAAATACTAGCAAACAAAAATCTAACAACACATTAAAAGGATGATACACCATGATCAAGTGGGGTTTATCCCTAGAATGCAAGGATTCTTCAATATATGCAAATCAATCAATGTGATACACCATATTAACAAATTGAAGGATAAAAACCACATGATCATGTCAATATGCAGAAAAAGTTTTTTACAAAATTCAACTCCCATTTATGATAAAAACTCTCCAGAAGATGGGCATAGAGGGAACCTACCTCAATATAATAAAGGCCATATATGACAAGCCCACAGCAAACATCATTCTCAACAGTGAAAAACTGAAAGCATTCACTCTAAGATCAGGAACAAGACAAGGATGTCCACTCTCTCAACTACTGTTCAACATAGTTTTGGATGTCCTTGCCATAGCAATCAGAGAAGAAAAAGAAATAAGAGGAATCCGAATTGGAAAAGAAGTAAAACTGTCACTGTTTTCAGATGACATGATACTATGCATAGAAAATCCTAAAGATGCCACCAGAAAACTACTTGAGCTAATCAATGAATTTGGTAAAGTTGCAGGATATAAAATTAACACAGAGAAATCTCTTGCATTCCTGTACACTAACAATGAAAGGTCAGAAAGAGAAATTAAGGAAACAATCCCATTTGCCATTGCAAGAGAAAGAATAAAATACCTAGGAATAAATCTAACTAAGGAGGTAAAAGACCTGTACTCAGAAAACTATAAGACACTCATGAAAGAAATCAAAGACGACACAAACAGATGGAGAGATATACCATGTTCTTGGATTGGAAGAATCAACATTGTGAAAGTGACTATGCTCCCCAAAGCAATCTACAGATTCAGTGCAATCCCTATCAAATTACCAATGGCATTTTTTACAGAACTAGAACCAAAAATCCTAAAATTTGTGTGGAGACACAAAAGACCCCGAATAGCCAAAGCAATCTTGAGGGAAAAAAACAGAGCTGGAGGAATCAGACTCCTTGACTTCAAACTATACTACAAAGCTACAGTATTCAAGACAATATGGTACTGGCACAAAAACAGAAATATAGATCAATGGAACAGAATAGAAAGCCCAGAGATAAAACTATGGTCAACTAATCTATGACAAAGGAGGAAAGGATATACGCTGGAGAAAAGACAACCTCTTCAATGAGTGGTGCTGGGAAAACTGGACAGCTACATGTAAAAGAATGAAATTAGAACACTTCCTAACACTATACACAAAAATAAATTCAAAATGGATTAAAGACCTAATTGTAAGGCCAGACACTATAAAACTCCTAGAGGAAAACATAGGAAGAACACTCTTTGATATAAATCACAGCAAGATGTTTTTTGACCCATCTCTTAGAGTAATGGAAATAAAAACACAAATAAACAAGTGGAACCTAATGAAACTTAAAAGCTTTTGCACAGCAAAGGAAACTGCACAAGACAAAAAAACAACCCTCAGAATGGGAGAAAATATTTGCAAACGAATCAACAAAGGATTAATCCCCAAAATATATAACAGTTCATGCAGCTCAATAATAAAAAAACAAACAACCCAATCAAAAAATGGGCAGAAGACCTAAACAGGCATTTCTCCAAAGAAAACATACGGATGGCCAAGAGGCACATGAAAAGCTGCTCAACATCACTTATTATTAGAGAAATGCAAATCAAAACCACAACGAGGAATTACATCACACTGGTTAGAATGGGCATGATCAGAAAATCTACAAACAGTAAATGCTGGAGAGGGTGTGGAGAAAAGGGAATGCTCTTGCACTGTTGGTGGGAATGTAAATTGATACAGCCACTATGGAGAAACTAGAAATAGAATTACCTTAAGACCGAGCAATCCCACTACTGGGCATATACCCAGAGAACACCATAATTAAAAAAGACACATACACCCCAATGTTCATTGCAGCACTATTTACAATAGCCAGGTCATGGAAGCAACCTAAATGTCCATCAACAGATGAATGGATAAAAAAGATGTGGTACATATATACAATGGAATATTACTCAGCTGTGAAAAGCAATGAAACTGGGACATTTGTAGAGACATGGATGGACCTAGAGACTGTCATACAGAGTGAAGTGAGTCAGAGAAAAACAAATGTCGTATATTAACTCATATATGCGGAATCTGGAAAAATGGTACAGATCAACCAGTTTGCAAGGCAGAAATAGAGACACAGATGTAGAGAACAAACATATGGACACCAATTGGGGAAAGCATGGGAGTGGGGACAGGCAGGGGGGTTAGAGATATAACTGACATACAATAAACTGCATATATTTAAAGTGTACAATTTGATATTTTTTTCTTATTAGTAATGTATATGTGGCAATCCCAATCTCCCAATTCATCCCACTCCAACCCCCGCTCCCCCCTCACTTTTTCTGTCTTCTGCTCCTATTTAAACTCAAGGACTAGTGTAGACACAAAAGTACTTTTGTGTCACTTTATATTGTCTGCCACATCTTTTAATTACTTCCTTTTCTCAGTTCAGTTATATTGAACAAATGTTTGTGGAATAGCTACTGTGCAGGACAGTTGCTAGGCCTTGGAGACACTGAAATTATCAAACAGTTCCTGCTTCTGGTATTTCACAGTTTTAACAGTCTCCAGCCCACTCACTTGTGTTAGGATTGTAAGCTTCTTGAAGTTTCCCATGGACTTAGAGCAGCTTACACATAGATGATAGTTACTAGCATGGGAAATGAATTAAACTGAATTGATAAGCAACCTGGAATTTGATTTCTTTCTTCTATTCCTCTTCAATCCAATCTATGTCTACCTGTGATACACTAAAAAATGCATATTTGGTCTTTGTCCCCAGTTCCTGACACAGAGCTCCTAAATCCCTTAGAATTTCCTGAGTGAGAGGAACATCTTCTGTTCTAATGAGGTGACTCTTGCTGGGCCCCTAGATAGCTTCACGATGGGGGCTGGTTGCCAGAAAGACCAGGACTTGATTAGAGGTTTACAACTGTCAGTCCCATTTCCAGCCTCCAGGGAGGAGAGAGGGGCTGGAGACTGAGCTTATCACCAATGGCCATGACTTAATCAGTCATTCCTGAGTAATGAAACTGCCATGAACACCCCGAAATGACGAGGTTCTGGAAGCTTCTGGGTTAGTGAACACATGGAGGTGCTGGGAGGGCAGCACATCCCAGAAAGGGCGTGGAAGCTCTGCACCCCTTCCCCCTGCCTTGTTCTATGCATCTCTTCTATTTGGCCATCCCTGAGTTGTATCCTTATAATAAATAAATGGCAGTAACTAAACTATTTTCCTGGGTTCCAGGAGCCATTCTAGCAAATTAAAACCTAGGAGGGTACGTCATGGGAATTTTGATTTGTAGCTGGTTGTTCAGAAGTGCAGGTGACTACCTGAAGTGGGGAGAGGCTTGTGAGACCACGCTAACCCCAGGTAATTATTGGTATCAGAATAGGATTGAATTTCGGGACACCTGTTTGGTGTCCAGAGGGTTGGAGAATTGGTTGGTGTGGAAAAAAACCCTCACGTTTGGTGTCAGAGTGTTGTGAGAAAAATCTCGGGTATATACCTAGGAACTGCTGGATCATTTGTATTCAGAATATATAAAGAACTGCTACAATTCCATAATAAAAAGACAACCAACTTAAAAATGGGCAAAATATCTGAATAGGTATTTCTCCAAAGAAGATAAACAGATAGTCCACAAGCACATGAAAAGATGCCCAATGCGATGTCATTAGGGAAATACAAATCAAAGCACAATAAGACGCCACTTCCCACCAGCTAGGATGGTTATAGTAAAAAAGATGGGTGGTAACAAGTATAGACAAGGATGTGGAGAAATCTGAACCTTCATACACTGCTGGTGAGAATATAAAATTGTGCAGTTACTATGGAAAACAATTTGGCAACTGCTAAAATTGTTAGACATAGAGTTACCATTTGACCCAGCAGTTCCTAGTATATATACTGAAAAGAAATTGACATATCCACACAAAAGTATATACACGTATGTACATAGCAGCGTTCTTCATAATAGCCAAAAAGTGGGAATAACTCAAATGTCCATCAACTGATGAGTAGATAAAGAAAATGTGGTACATCCATACAATGGGGTATTACTCAGCAGTAAAAAGAAATGAAGCACTGATACATGCTATGACACAGATGAACCTCCAAAACATTATGCTAAGAAGCCAGTCTCAAAATGCCACATATTGTGTGATTGCATTTATATGAAATCTCCAGAATAGGCAAATTTATATAGACAGAGTAGCTTCATGGTTGCCGAATGCTGAGGGATGTGAGAGTTTGGGAGAGCAATGAAGAATGAATGCTAATGGGTACACGGTCTCTTTGGGGTGTGATAAAAGTGTTTTACAAGTGATGGTGGTGATGGCTGTACAGCTCTGTGAATAGGTTAAACACCACTGAATTGTGCACTTAAATGGGTGAATTATGTGGTATTTGAATTATATCTCAATCAGGCTGTTTAAAAAATGGTATCGGCCTTCCCAGGGAATAGGACAAGGTATGCACCTGAAATGGCAGATTCAGTCTGACCCTTTTCAGTTCATGGACTTAATATAAACAAGAATCACTAGTAGTCAGAGAAATGCAAACAGAAACATTCACAAGTATTTCACTTCACACCTTTCAGGGTGACAAAAAATCAGAAATGTGGATCCTGTCAAGGGTTGGAAGAGATGTGGGAAAAGAGGAACATACCTCCGCTGCTGGCAGGCGTCTAACCTGGTGCAGACATTCTGGAGAAATAATCTGTCATAATTTAGTCTAAGGAAGACACATATTCTATGACCCAGCAATTCTGCTCCTGGATATATCCCAAAGAAAATTTCCCATGGGTCTGTGTGGGAATATGTGTGAAGGTGTTCCTGGCATCACAGCCCAGGGTGGAAGGGGTTGGAGTCTATCCAGGTGCTCATCCCTGGCTGAGTAGACAGGTTAAATGTGATGCACACGCGGGAGTCTGATGGCTCTGTGAGTAGTGTCAGATGAGATGTGGGCAAAGCTGCATGGATGACTCTTAAATATGTATTGCTAAGTGGAAAAATATAAACACCGGATGGACGTATTTAATACTGTTTCCATACATTAAAAATGTGCAAACAGGGAATTCCCTGGCGGTCCCGTGGTTAAGACTCTGAGCTTTCACTGCAGGAGGCACAGGTTTGATCCTTGATGGGGGAACTAAGATCCCGCAGGCTGCAGGGCAGGGCCAAAAAAAAAGAATTTTTTTTTAATTAAAAAAATATGTGCAGACATGAAACAGTGTATTTTGCAATAATACATTCAAATTAAAAGGTCGACCGCTTAAATAAATTGGCAATCATCCCTATGCCTGCAGGATCCTGCTGTGAGTCATAAAATGTCACAGACAGGACTTCCCTGGCTGCCCAATGGTTAGGACTCCACACTTCCACTGCAGGGGGTGTGGGTTTGATCTCTGGTCCGGGAACTAAGATCCCGCAAGGCACAGGGTGCAGCCAAAAAAAAAAAAAAAAAAAAAGTCAGAATTTATACAGCTAGTAAAGATGAAAAAATGTTCATCAGTAAGTCTGTAGGAGGGATTTCTGCTTTGGATAGGAGATTGTATCAGATGGCCCAGAGCTAGGTGAGCCAAAACAGTTCTATCAGTAAGATAACAGAGGTTGCAAGATTATGGCCAAATCCTGAGATGACCTAATTTCTTGACTATTTTAAGGGTCAGTAGCCAGGGGTGGTTGCTCCAAAACAGGATTTAAACTTTGGCTCTCTGAAATGGAAAATGGTTGGTTTTGCTCTAATCTGAGGTTGAACCATTGATTCCACAATGGCTCTTGGTGTGTCCCCCAGCTTTTCTACCAGCCCGGCTAAGTACATGATTTCCTTAAACCTTCCTTAAAAGAAATGTCCCCACAGCCCCAGTTTTTGCGTCATTCTGCCGATGGCTCCGGGCACTCCCTCACAGACTGTCCCGCCTAATGTTAAAATGCAGTAATAAGCAAGGTTCCATGCCAGAGAGATTTGGTTTTCTCTCTTGGTGTCACTATTTATAGCTGGTTGTTCTTAAGTCATGTAACTTCTCAGAGCTTCTGTTTTCCTACATGAAAAGAGATAATGATAAAATGTCAGCTATGCAATTACAAATATACATATTGAAGCTCAAATTATGCATATTCTATAAATTTTGTTTTTACTGTTTTATATGTATATATACATACACACATATATAATGAATGGTCCATGTCAGTATAGATAGATTAATAGATAATAGCTGTCGTGCATGTGGTAGGGCACAGGGTAAAAGGGAAATCTCCTTTTATCTTCAACTCAATTTTTGGTGCACCAAAATCTGCTCTTAATAATAGTCTGTTTTTTAGAAAATTTAAAGTTGACCCAATAATATGATGGAGGAATTTAAAATACATGTTTATAGAATTTCATGGTTTAATAATTGTTATTGAATCTAGGATTGCACTATGTTAGATTATATTCGCAACGTATTTTCATATTTAAGTAGTGTTCTCAATGAGAGAAATGACCTCAATATGAACATTTAATACATAATTTTAGGTAATAGCTGTCAATAGCAATATATACTTAAAAAAGATAGACGACTTGTTAGAGCAGTTTCAGGTTCTCAGCACCGGGTAGGAAGTAAGAGAGTTCTCACGTATCCCCTGCCCCCTCATGTAGACACAGCCCCCTCCACTACCAATATCCCCCGCCAGAGTGTTACATTTGTCACAATCGATCTGCTACAATTGATTCAACACATCACTGTCACTCAAAATCCATGGTCTTTGTCCTTGGTTCCTGGTACACAGCTCCCAAATCCCTTAAGTGATATGAGCATCTTTTGTCCTAATGAGGCCACTCTTGGTGGCATCAAGATGGGGGCTGATCACCATAAAGACCAAAGCATGGGTTGGAACTTTCAGGGCCACCCCCTGTGCTTCAGTGGTTTACAGAAGAGACAGACTGTGGTCAGAACACAAGATGGTGATAATGAAAGGGAAGCAAGCAAGTCCGTGTCAGAACCTGCAGAAGAAAACAAAGGTACTTAAAAGCCTACGACTGAGAGCAATACTGGGAGATACACCATCAGAGTGCCAGGCCCCACAGTACCTCATCCTCGAACCCAAGAGCACCTGCTCGCTGCCGCTTCTTTTCCTTCAATCACAGCCTGCTGCGGGCCCAGACACAAAGCAGCCAGCATTGCTGAGCAGAAATTCCCCACACCACTGCCCAGCAATAGAGACCTGGAGGGAGAAAAGGGGTTGGTGGCTGCGGTTGAGGGGCTGTAAGTGCAACGGTGGGAGAGATGTGACCCTCGTTTTCCTTTTTTTTTTTCTTTGGCCTGCGCAGCCCAGGGATTCAACCCAGGCCATGGCAGTGAAAGCACCAAGTCCTAACCACTGGACCACCTGGGAACTCCCTGGATCTTCAGTTTGAACAGATGAATGTATTTTTCGTGAAAGCATTTCTGCCCATGGCTGCTAGGCTCTCTTGGTACCACTACAGGATAGAAACATTTGTGGACTGACCATAACTTCTAACATTATGTTAAAGGAAAATTCATTCTGAGATATAAACAACCAACAGGCTTTCTTAGAACATAACCAGTCATTCAACAACTATTTATCAAGAGCCTACTAGTTTCTTTTTTGTTTGTTTTTTATTGAAGTATAGTTGATTTACAATGTTGTGTTAGTTTCTGGTGTACAGCAAAGTGATCAGTTATACACACACAAACACAGACACACACACACACACACACACACGAGGGTGAGTCAAAAATTATCCACAGTCTGGCTGTAGAATTTATTTTAATTAACTTTTACAAAAGACAAATACATAATTTTCAACATAATGTCCTTGCTTTTCAATACACTTTGTCTGCCTGTCAACAAGCTTTCGTATTCCCTCATTAAAAAAATGTTTTAGGCTGAGCTGCGAGCCACGCATGTGCCACTGTCTTCATTTCTTCATCAGAAGTGAATCTTTGTCCTCATAGGGCTGCTTTAGGGGACCAAACCGGTGAAAGTCTGATGGAGCAAGATCAGGACTATAGGGAGGATGCTTTAACACCGCAAAACAAAGTTTTTGCAGAGTGTCGATAATGTACGCAGAAGTATGAGGACATGCACACCCTCAGACCACAAAAACCAAATCACTGCATGCTGCTTTTCTTTTTTTTTTAATTTTTTTTAATTAACTAACTTTATTTTTCGGCTGTGTTGGGTCTTCTTTGCTGCACAAGGGCTTTCTCTAGTTGCTGAGAGTGGGGGCTACTCTTCGTTTTGGTGCACAGGCTCCTCATTGTAGTGGCTTCTCTTGTTGTGGAGCACAGGCTCTAGGCACGTGGACGTCAATAGGTGCAGCATACAGGCTCAGTAGTTGTGGCTCATGGGCTCTAGAGCACAGGCTCAATAGTTGTGGCACACAGGCTTAGTTGCTCTGTGGCATGTGGAATCTTCCCAGAACAGGGCTCAAACCCATGTCCCCTGCATTGGCAGGCAGATTCTTAACCACTGCGACACCTAGGAAGTCCATGTGCTGCTTTTCTTTCTTGCAAATTACAAGTTGAGGCATCCATTTTTACTCACACTGCAGTTACAAATGAACTGATGTAACACATTCACACCTGCACAGCAGTGACTGGGGGAATAGTAGCCTTGAACGGAAAGCTCTGATAAGACAGTGTGGGCAACAGAAATTTTAATATAACTGGAGTGCGGATAATTTTTGACTCACCCATGGAGGGGGGATTGTGTTTATTTCATATTCTTTTTCCAATATCGTTTATTACAGGATATTGAATATAATTCCCTGTGTTATACAATAGGACCTTGTTGTTTATCCATTCTATATAATAGTTTGCATCTGCTAGTCCCAAACTCCCAATCCAACCCCCACCCCCTCTCCTTCTTGGCAGCCACAAGTCTGTTCTCTATGTCTGTGAGTCTGTTTCCATTTTGTAGATAAGTTCATTTGTGTCATATTTTAGATTCCACATGTAAGTCATATCATATGGTTTTTGTCTTTCTCTTTCTGACTTACTTCCCTTAGTATGATAATCTGAGGTCCACCCACATAACTACAAATGACATTATTTCATTCTTTTTTATGAGCCTACTAGATTCAAGTGCTACTTCTAGGTGCTAGTAACACAGAAGTAAAGAAAATAGAATAAAATCCTTTCTATTAAGAAACATTATTTAAACCTTGGAAATAAAGCAAAAACATGAGTGGCATGTACTTTCAATGTCATGGGAGGGCACTGTTTACCAGGCACACCCAAGGAATATTTCATAATCTAGGGAGAATATACCTTGTTCAAATCACTGTTTACTCTTGATTAAAGGGGCCAATCATAGTGAAGTTACATGTTTTTTCCCATAAAGCTGCGAATAATTTTTATCCATTAGGAAAGATAACCCCAAAGGTTACAATTAATTGTCTTGAAGAGCATTAACCAGTTTTACATCTAATGTAGCAATCTTATTCTAACATTCTTTCATTAAGTAGGAACCAGTCTTACCACCTTGCTAGCTCCCTATTAATTAGTTGAATAAAATCTTTGACATGTGTTCATTATATATTTTTACGAGGATGGTATTTTAAAATTTTTGAAACATACTTTGACAGTCTCCTCATGGAGTTTATAATCTTGTTGTAAGTTTATAAGTTTTTTTCTAGTTTATAATCTTTTTCTAGTTTGGTGTTCAAACTAGTAGACTGAGATAAAATAATTCTTCCCATTCATTTTTCTCCTTCTCTTGGCCTTTTTTGATAGTAAATGAAGGAGACCAGAATACATCACCAAAAAATAAGCCTCTTTGACCTGAAAATTATTTTGAACTTAAGGCAGTTAAGAAGCAATGAACACAGGAAAGGCTCTCCCTACTTGCTCCCTTTTCTGCCTGTAGGCAAGATATAAATTCTCTTTTTTCTGGAGATAAACTCTATGAGCCCGGAGATGGCAGCAGAGGAATCGGCAAACAAACCTTACTTCATTAGTTTCCTCCCACATGTTTAGCTTCCCACAGTTTGCTGCACTTGGAAGCCTACAGCTATTTTCCTTTGTCCTGTGACTTTCCTACAAATGTATTGTTCTTTGTTGAATATGCCATATAAACCAGAGTTCTAAGTCACCACTTGGAGTTACTCTTCATTCTAAGTTTTTCCCCACATAATGTGCATTGTACACATTAATAAACTGTCTTTCCTTTATTAATCTTTCTGTTAAAGAGACCCAGCTGAAAACCTAAACACCTAAGATGGGGAGAGATGAAGCTCTGCCCCTCCTCCCCACGTGAAGAAACAAATCACCTGCAATACATTGAATGTTTATATCCCCCTCCCCCACTCCCCCCCACCTCACCCCAACTCATATGTTGAAACCCTAATCACAATGTGATAGTATTTGGAGGTGGGGTCTTTGGGGGGTAATTAGGTCATAAGTGTGGAGCCTTCATGATGAGGTTAGTGGTCTTATAAGAAGAGGCCAGAGAGCTGGCTGTCTTTCTGCCATATGAAGATACAATGAGAGGACAACAGTCTGTAACCCAGAAGAGGGTTCTCACCAGCACCTAACCATGCTGGCCTGATCTCAGACTTCCAGCCTCTAGAACTGTGAGAAATAAATTTCTGTTGTTAAACCACCCAGTCTATGATCATTTAGTATTAGTAGTGTAAACTAAAACAATACTCTTACCTGTCTCATTTTGACTTTGCTGCTGCAATGCAGGTGACAAGTGATTGTTGAAGTCATGATCGCATAGCCTGGTTGCAGGTAGGCAGGAAAGTACGTAGAGTTTGATTTTTACAGATCAAGGTAAGCACCAGAAAAGGTGGCTTTGGCAGGTCATGATTTCATGGGCTGCAGCAGAAAACACAGTCTTTCCTTGCTCTTAATGTCTTGTCATTAAATCACTCCCTGTATGCAGTATCCCTTTCCCCCTCACTGTGTTTTTTTTTTTTTTTTGCTATGCCACAGGTCATGCAGGATCTTAGTTCCCCAACCAGGGACAAATCCATGCCCCCTGCAGTGGAAGCTCAGAGTCGTAACTTCTGGACTACCAGGGAAGTCCCTCCCCGCCACTGTCTTAAAAAAAACACTCTGACTGAGGTGGGCAGAGTCAAAGTTCTTCTGAGGGTTAAAGGAAAGATTCAGGAACTCCAAGTACACCTTATCATCTAGTCCAATGGTGAGGACTTTTGGGGACTTCGTGGCATCTTTGTACTTTGTGCCAAATGCATTCCCATTTGCCCTTTTTGGGCTTTTTTTCATTCCCTTTTCTTTTGTTCTTTTTTAATATTTTGATATTCATTCAGACATCTTTATTGGGTGTCTGTTCTGTGTGAATCACTGTAGCAGATGTTAGAAATTAAATGGTGAGTAAGGGTATAGTCCATCTCTCTCATGGAGTTTACAATGATTCTCTCTCCATAAACAACAACAACTAATACACATAGAATGCTTACTGTATGGCAGGCACTCTTCTAAGCTCTTCACATTTATTAAAGAATTTAATCATTATACAACCATAAAGGTTTATTGTTGCTATTTTGTAGATGAGAAAACTGAGGCACAGAGAATAAGAAATTTACCCAAAGTCACAAGGCTACTGGTAGATCCTGTATACAATTTGCTACCTCTTTTTTTTTCTAACTATATTTACTCTCCTATCAATACAGATGTCACCTGGGGTGTTATCTTGATCCACTCATTTCTTCATGCATCCACTCATCACACTGTTATTAAACATCTTTGATGTGCCAGGCATGTGGGCATGGTTCTGGAAAACAAAGAATTAGTCACAGTCTCAGTCACTGAGAGGATCACAGTCTCCTGAGAAAGACAGAGCCATAAGCACATAATTCCAGCACAACCTGTCAAGTGCAAAGGCAGGGCTATGCACCAAGTAAAATGGAAACACAGAGGAAAAAATGATGAATTTTGCCTAGGGTGGCTGAGAAAGACTACACAGAAGGGAAACCTTTTTATTAGTGTCTTGCAACTTATTAAAGAATAATAGGAATAACAATCCACAGAAAGGAGAGAACACATGGAAAGGCGTGGGGTCATGCTAGTGCGAAGTGTTTACTGACAATGATGACATAGGTGGGTGGAAAATAGCAGGACTTAAGGATCAGGGGTTCAGTTGAAAACAGTGGCTATTGACATACTGAACGGGGTTTAAGCTGGGGAGTGACGCATACAGATCTGTATTCTAGAGAATCTCTAGCACCATTTTGAAGGACATCAAGGCTAGAAGGTCCTGAGGAAAGGAAGAACAAGT
The DNA here is from genome assembly GCF_030028045.1 of Hippopotamus amphibius kiboko. Lineage (NCBI taxonomy): Eukaryota > Metazoa > Chordata > Mammalia > Artiodactyla > Hippopotamidae > Hippopotamus > Hippopotamus amphibius. Next base: position 58,137,866 of record NC_080188.1, read on the forward strand.
TGGTAGCTACTGCAGCCATCTAAGCAAGAGTCAGTGAATCAGTTAAGGCATTGGAGAGGAGAGGATGGAGACATTTTAAAAGATGGAGCAGGACTTCCTTGATGGTCCAGTGGTTGGTTGGGGAGCTAAGATTCCACATGCCTTGGGGCCAAAAAACCAAAACATAAAACAGAAGCAATATTATAACAAATTCAGTAAAAACTTTTTTTTTAAATAAATAAATAAGTAAATAAATACAAGATAGAGCAACAGAACTTGGTGACTGCTTACTGTTGGGAGCAAGGAGTGATCAGGAAACTTGGTAGGCAGTGTCACCCAACTTGAAATAGTAGCTCAAATTCTACAGGGTTACTTTTGAGCCAGTCTGCTCAGGGCACCTTAAAAGCAGGCTTAGTTGGACTATGAGGGCCCAGAAAAACAGTAGCTAACTCATACATAGCTAGGTAGCGCTTACAATGTAGTCAGGCATTGTTTGCGTTCTGGGATAAGATTAATTCAGTCAATCCTGACAACAACCCTTATAAAGTAGGTGCGATCCTATCCCCATTTTACAGAAGAGGAAATCAATAAACAGAGATGTACATTGATTTGCCCAGGGCCATATAGCCAATAAATGGAGGACTCTGGTTTTTTTTAGAGACTTTGGGACTAAGGGTGGAGGGCCATGCTGGGGTGGGGCTGGGGTATGAAGCACATTACAGGGCAGACTTTCCTAAAAATCCCCTAGAAATATCCTCCCAACGTGTACACTCTTGCTCTGCTCCATGGGACTATTGCTAGCACACTGCTTTCCCTGAGAGCTTCCTCCTTCTCCTTGCCTGGTGTCTATGCTCCCCTTAACCTCTGAGAGCGTGGCCCTCTTGCTCCGGTGCTTTCCCAGGGGCAGTAAAACCCCCTCCAGCTTTAACTGGAGAGAATCAGTTATTTTTGGAGAGAATCAAGCCCTGTTTTAATTCTAGGGCAAGGCTGGAGGGGGAGAATTTGGGGAATGGGAAGGAGCCTGAGGGGTTGGATTTGACTTGGGGCTTGTTTCGTTTGTGATGTCTCAAGGATATTCAAGGGGAGATGAGAAAAGAAACCACAGGGAGAGAAAACTAGAGGTTCGAATTTCTTCTTCTGAAAATATTTATCAAATGTTTGGTTTCAGACACTTCACAGGAATGTTCAAACAGCATCTCCCTGGGCATTACTTCTAGAAAAGTAATGGAAAGCAGCCCTGTACTCAGCTAAATATTTTTTCTAAGTAACTTTGAAAATGAAACTAAACCAATTAGGCACCAATGGCCAAGGTCTTGAGCCTTGTTTTGTTTTGTTTTGTTTGATACAGGAATTTTTTCTGAAGCTAGTTTGTGATCCATATTCTGACATGTGTTGTTTACTCAAGTATAAAGACCCACATAGGAGCATGCATCATAATATATGTACCAAAAATTAGATAAATACATGTATGTATAGGTTGTAATTTTAATCTAAAAATTTTACTAATTATGAAAAAATGCATATTGATCATAGAAAACAAAATACAGAAGTGAAAAAATTGATCTTATATGTAATAAGCACCACAAACATCTTGAAGGTATTCTCTAGCAAACTTCCTTTCCTCTTTTTCTTTCTTTTTGATTACTACATTTCTTTTATTTCATAGTTATAATTGTTGCTGGTGTTCCATTTCAAACATAGCTATTTCTTCCACATGGTACATAACTTGCTACTGAAAAAAAAAATCTTTGTTTAAACAGTTATAAAAATAATACATTTTCACTGTAAAAAAATGAAAATTCAAAGTCATGCAATACAAAAGTATATAGAGTCGAACGTATACGTTTCCCCTCCTTTCCCTGGTCTCATTCCTGGAGGTACTTCAAGCAACAGTTTGATGAAATCCACAGATATTTCCAAAAGTAAGTCAATTATTGGGGTTAATTTTTCTCTTCATATCTGTAATCTAAATCAATTTAAACAAATTTTCTTTAAAGTGTTTTCGTGTTTTTTTCTAATTGTTTTCAGACTGCTTTTTTGTACAATGTTTTTAACAATTATGTATTGTGGAATGTTGCTAAAACACCAGAATGCCAGTTTGCCTTGCTTTGAATGACGTGGAGGAAGATTTTACACGGAGGGCATTAGTGGTATCATTGGAATGCAGTCATTCTTTGAACAGTCTAATTTGGACTAGATTCTCTTCCTTCTTGACCTTTCTTAAAAATAAACTTCTTATTTTGAAATAATTTTAGATTGACAAAAAAGTTGCGAAGATAGTACAGAGAGTTTCTATGTACACTTTACCCAGCTTCCCCTTAATGTTAGTATCTTATAAAACATACTATGTTTGTCAAAGCTAAAAAATTAACATTGGTACAATAGGGACTTCCCTGGTGGTCCAGTGGTTAAGACTTCGCCTTCCTATGCAGGGGGTGAGAGTTCCATCCCTGGTCAGAGAGCTAAGATCCCACAGGCCTCAGAGCCAAAAAACCAAAACATAAAACAGAAGCAATATTGTAACAAATTCAATAAAGGCTTTAAAAATGGCCCTCATCAAAAAATAAAAACAAACAAACAAACATTGGTACAATACTATTAACTACAGAAATCTATTTGCATTTTACCAGTTTTTCCACTAATATCCTTTTTCTGTTCCAAGATCCAATTCAGGAGACCTGATTGCATCTAGTTACTTCACCTTTTTTTATTCCATTGCCTAAGAGAGAGTGTGGGAAAGGGAAAACATACTGACACATTTAAGATCATGCAAAATGAGGTTGCAGTCATTGGAATTTTGGGATTCTTGGTGAACATTATTTTACTTAGTCATCCTGCCTCCTTCGGGCAAAGATATTTGAGGGATGGCTGTACCAAGTGTCATCCTCAAGTGGAAATCCTCATGGTGTACTTTAAGAGATGAGCGATGTCACACAACACTTTCTCAAAAATATCTCCTAACCCACCAACCATTGTCCTGGAAATTATAGCAACGGGGCTGTGTTTACCACTCTGGACAACAGAGGCCTTCACGTGTCTTCATTAGAAGTACAAATCTCCATCTTGATTTATCAGGTCTGTTTCTTCGGTGGGTTGTCAGGCAAGTTGATATAAGGGAAAAGCCTGGGTAGGTGTGTAAGGGAGATGCTGAAGGACTGATCTGGGGAGTTGGGAAGAACCTGGAACACATCCGGGTGTTGGTGTTGAGGTATGCTCGTGGGAACTGGGCTCCTAAGGGGGTGTGTATGGGGATCACTGGCAGGTAGAAAGGTTGGAGAGGAGGAAAAGTGAAACTGTAGAGGAGGGGGTCCATTTCTGTAAGATATGCTAGGAAAAGACAAATCCAGCCTTCTTTTTAAGCTTTCCTGCAGCTAAATAGGTGCTGGAAATACAACACAATGCCTCAAGCACCCACGAGTATTCTTGGTGTTCATCACGTTTACACTGATGCAGGCAGACGGGTTCTAAAAATATGGAAACACTTCTACTTCAGTTGGTAAAGCAGTTGCTTCCCTGAACCCCTAAGTGCCCTTTCACTGCCCTAGATGCCCTGCCCCTCCCCCAGGACCTCTGCCAGAAGGTCTACAGCTGATGCAGCAGGAGCCTCCAGAATCCTGCCCTAGCGCCAGGGCCCCATGTCCTTTCTGATGACTGTGCCTAAGCAGGGAGCAAATATTTGTACAACATTCCTGCTGATAAAGACCATGACCCTGGGGACTTCCCTGCTGGTCCAGCAGTTAAGACTCTGCAGTCCCAGTGCAGGGGGACCGGGTTCAATCCCTGGTCAGGGAACTAGATCCTGCATGCTGCAACTAAGACCCGGCCAAGGCAAATAAACAAGTACTTAAAAACAAAAGAAAAGACCATGACCCTGATCATTTGCCATGTTTTAAGTGTTGAGAGGATTCCAACTATCCAGGCTTCCAGACTCAAACCAAATTTCTACAATATAGGTAGAATCTCTCCACCAAAAGTTCTTAACTTACTTAAAAAATTTGTAAAACATACGTAACAGAATTACCATTTAACCATTTTTGAGTATACAAATTCAGTGGCATTAAGTTATTTTTATAGCCTTATTGCCAAGAATGCAATTTTAATCCTATTCAGACCATTCTCTAAAAAGGATTCCTGAGGGCCTTAGGAGTCTACGCTTTGACTCACACTGTTTCCTTCACTTAGAACGCTTTGCTCTTTCATCTGCCTATTAAAAACTGGACGATATCTCTTTATGGCCACCAAATCTTCATTCATTTCTCACAGCTGAGACTAAGCCCTGCTTGCTCTATACTCTTGGAGCACACAATTTGAAACTCTCAAGTATTTCCTCTTCTCCCTCGTATCATCATTTTGTGTGTGTGTGTGTGTGTATGTGTATGTGCTAACACCTTCTACACACGTGTTTCTCAAAGTATTGTTGAGATCACCTATATTAGAATCACCTGCTTTACAACAATGAAGATTCTCAGACCCAGGGCCAAAAATTCATTTAATAAGTCTGGAAGAGGGCCCAGAACCTGCATTTTATTTAATTGTTTTATTTATTTATTTGTTTGTTTGTTTATTTATTTATTTATTTATTTATTTATTTATTTATTTATTTATTTTAAGCTCTTTATTGGAATATAATTACTTTACATTGTTGTGCCAGCTTTTGCAGGACAACGAAGTGAATCAGCTGTATCTATACATATATCCCCATATGCCCTCCCTCCCATGACTTCCTCCCACCCTCCTTATCCCAGCCCTCTAAGTCATCACCCATCTTCAAGCAGAACCTGCATTTTAAACAAGTCCCCTAAGGAACCTTATATGCACTAAAGTTTGAAAGCAAAGTTTTGGACGATTGCTCCTAAGGAGTAGGGCTTTTTCTTGCTTACCTTTGCGTCTTTTGCAGCATCCAGTGCTCAGTTATTAATAACCCTTGGATTGAGCAGCCTGGCTGACTGTATAGCAAAAATGTGAATGTGTTTTCTCTCAGTCTCTGTGCATCTGACAGCTGCTTTTTGTGTTTGCTTGTTTTTGTGTGACACAGTGTTTTGTCCTCCTACTGCTAAAAGCACCTCATTTTCCTTGTTTGCTCTGAAGAACTACTCCCTTCAAGTATTACATTATATAGTTCAGATGGAGTTAAAGCTCCTCTCTGGCTCCAGAAGTGGGAACATTAGCCAAGCCAGCCTTGGAAGAGTAGCAGATTCTGTTGGGTACAATGAGTTGTTTATAGGTGAGCATACAAGCCAAGCTGAGGCAGGGAAGTCAATCCCAGCACTTGATTCCGGCAAGCTCTTTTCTGAAGCTGAAAACGCAAGCGAACAGATTCTCTGCTAGAGCCTCCTGAAAGGAATGCAACTCTTCTAGCAAGTAATAATAATAATAATAATAGCAAAATAATTTTAAAAATAAAAAAATTCAGGGATCACACACAAAAAATGGTAATTATGGGAGGGTATGGAAGTGCTGACCAACCTTACTGTGATAATCATTTTGCAGTTTATACAGGCATCAAATCATCATGTTGTATATCTTAAACTTAGATGTCAGTAATATCTCAGTAAAGCTGGTTAAAAAAATCAGAGGAAAAATTGGGCATTTGTGCAACCATCATGAAGAATGAGAAACATGGGAAAGTAAGTGACTTGCTTTACAGGCTTATAGTGAAAAAGTCTTACGCATACACAAGCCAAAGGTACAGTGGAAAGTTACCGAATGCTTTTCGTACTATGCTGACATCTCCAAATGGGCATTGTTCCAGGTCATAAAGAGTAAGCTCAGCTGTGCATGAAAACAGTTCCTGAAATTTGCAATTTGTTCAAATTAGGATATCCCTGTTCATCAGGAAATATCTCTAGTCAGGTGGTTTTGGGGAGAGATTGCTACCTATAATCTGAGCTATTAAGACATATTCTTTCTAGTAATAAATCAAAAATTTAAATTTAAATGGACATCAACTTTAATAAAAAGACAACTTCCATTGAGAAGACTGATATTCTTGAGACTTGGCTTTTTAAAGAAGCACAGAATAGCTAGGACATCTGAATCTCAGGACTGTGTTTCAGAAACTCTCATGTTCCAGCTCTGGCTCTGATTGCTAATTTCTGACAAAGGGTGTTTTTTTTTTTTAAAGAAATTTTATTGGGATATAACTGACATACAATAAACTGCGTATATTTAAAGTGTACAATTTGATATCTTTCTTTCTTATTAGTAATGTATATATGGCAATCCCAATCTCCCATTTCATCCCACCCCAACCCCCAAGCCCCACCCCCACCCCCCACTTGCCCCCATTGGTGTCCATATGTTTCATACATATGTGTCATACATCTGTGTGACAAAGGTTTGTTTTGTTTTCTTCGTTTTTTTAAACAGATTTATTTATTTATTTATTTATTGGCTGCATTGGGTCTTCGTTGTTGCATGGGCTTTCTCTTGTTGTGGAGAGTGGGGGGCTACTCTTCTTTGTGGTGCACGGGCTTCTCATTGCAGTGGCTTCTCTTGTTGTGGAGCACCGGCTATAGGCACATGGGCTTCAGTAGTTGTGGCACACGGGCTTAGTTGGTCTGAGGTATGTGGAATCTTCCCGTACCAGGGATCGAATCAATGTCCTCTGCATTGGCAGGCAGATTCTTTGTGTGTGTGTGTGTGTGTGTGTGTGTGTACTCTTTTTTATTTTTTAAGCTCTTCATTGGAATATAATTGCTTTATACCATTGTGCCAGCTTCTGCAGCGCAGCAAAGTGAATCAGCTGTATGTATATATATATCCCCATATCCCCTCCCTCCCATGACTCCCTCCCACCCTCCCTATCCCAGCCAAGTCGTCATTCATCATCAAGTTGATTTCCCTGTTTTATGCAACAGCTTCCCACTAGCTATCTATTTTACATTTAGTAGTGTACATATGTCAATGCTACTCTCTCAGTCCCAGCTTCCCCTTCACCCCCTACCCGATGTCCTCAAGTGCGTTCTCTACATCTGGCAGACAGATTCTTAACCACTGAACCACCAGGGAAGTCCCAACAAAGGTTTTTTTAAATTTAATTTTTATTTTATATTAGAGTATAGTTGATTTACAATGTTGTGTTCGTTTCAGGGATAGCAAAGTGATTCAGTTATACATATACATATATCCATTCTTTTTCAGATTCTTTTTTGATATAGGTTATTACAAATTATTGAGTCGAGTTCCCTGTTCTATACAGTAGGTCCTTGTTGATTATCTGTTTTATATATAGTAGTATATATAAATCCCAAACTCATAATTTATCCCTCCCCCACCTTTTGGAAACCCTAAGTTTGTTTTCTATGTCTGTGAGTCTGTTTCTGTTTTATAAATAAGTTCATTTATATCATTTTTTTTAAATTCCACATATAAGTGATATCATATGATACTTGTCTTTCTCTGACTTACTTCACTTCGTATGGTAATCTCTAGGTCCATCCATGTTGCTGTAAATGGCATTATTTCATTCTTTTTTTATGACTGAGTAACATTCCATTATGTATGTGTACCACATCTTCCTTATCCATTCTTCTATCGATGGACATTTAGGCTATTGTAAATAGTGCTGCAGCGAACATTGGGGTTGCATGTATCTTTTCAAATTATGGTCTTCTGTGGATATATGCCCAGGAATGGGATTGCTGGATTATATGGTAGTTCTATTTTTAGTTTTTTAGAAACCTCCATACTGTTCTCCATAGTGGCTGTACCAATTTACATTCCCACCAAGAGTGTAGAAGGGTTCCCCTTTCTCCAAACCCTCTCCAGCATTTATTGTTTGTAGGCTTTTTGATGATGGCCATTCTGACCAGTGTGAGGTGATATCTCATTGTATTTGTGATTTGAACTTCTCTAATAATTAGTGATGTTGGGAATCTTTTCATGTCCTTTTTGGCCATCTGTATGTCTTCTTTGGAGAAATGTCTATTTAGATCTTCTGCCCATTTTTTGATTGGGTTGTTTGTTTTTTGATACTGAGCTGTTTGTATGTTTTGGAGATAAATCCCTTGTTGGTCACTTTGTTTGCAAATATTTCTTCCCATTGTGTGGGTTGTCTTTTTGGTTTGCTTATGGCTTCCTTTGCTGTGCAAAAGCTTTTGAGTTTACTTAGGTCCCTTTTGTTTATTTTTGTTTTTATTTTCATTACTCTAGGAGATGGATCCAAAAATATTGCTGCAATTTATGTCAAAGAGTGTTCTGCCTATGTTTTCCTCTAAGAGTTTTATAGAATCCAGTCTTACATTTAGGTCTTAATCCATTTTGAGTTTATTTTTATGTATAGTGTTAGAGAATGTTCTCGTTTCATTCATTTACATATAGCTGTCCAGTTTTCCCAGCACCACTTCTGGCAAAGATTTGACCTTACTGCATTTTGTGTCTGTTCCCACTGTGAGGAATTTCCAAATAAAAAGTATGAGGAAAATGGCAAGTGATAATATGAATAGAGATCATTTTTCTTGTGTTTTCAAATAGTGGTTTGAAAACAGTCTCCAGTCCCCAGTCTCAATCTGTATTTTCTCTCTTTCTTTCTCTTATTATTACTAGAAATCTTACAGGCTAAGGGCTTATCTACCATCCTGTCGTCATGACTTCCAATTTGTCAGTCAAGACAGGTTGGTACTACATTCAGAGACAAGGGTTTTCCAGTAAACAGGCAATTATAGATAGAAATGTTGTAAGATTTTTTTTTTGTCTTTGAGATTAAAAATCAGGAATATCATGCTGTGTTGTGTTGATAAAATGAAAGTAAATATAAAAAGAATTATAGTCAGCCTCATTTATCCAGTATACTTTAGATAATGTGTGTTGTAGATTACAATTTAAAAAATTCTTTTACTGAGGTATAACATATATACATGTACATATAGAAATATGTATAAACGTGTCAATCATAAATAACACAAATATTTTTATTAAGTATACACTCAGGTAACCTCCATCCAGGTAAAGATGTAGAAAAATTTCAGCCCTCCATAAGGTACAACTCTTGCTGCATTTTAAAATAATATATTTAAATTGTAATTAAAATAAATGAAATGGGGAATTCCCTGGAGATCCAGTAGTTAAAATTCCCCAACTTTCACTGCAGGGGGCATGGGTTTGATCCCTGGTTGGGGAACCAAGATTCTGCAAGCTGTGTGGTGTGGCCAAAATAAATAAATAAATAAAATTTCAAAATAAAAAAAAGAAACATTTAAGTATTTGACATAACAGTAGTGAGTAAAGTTTTTAAAATAAATGTGATCATACATTACAGAAAACTTGAAAAATAAGAAGAATCACTATCCATTGTTTTACCACCTTAATAAAACTACTTTAATTTTTGGTAATTTCATTCGAGTTTTTTCACATATTTTTAAAAAATTGTGAGCAGAGTGTTATAAAACTTCAAATCATGCTTTTTTTTTTTCCCTGCAAAAAGCTTTATTGTTTCCATTTGATCGAAGACATGGGAGAGGGCTCCAGGGTGCTTAAAAAGCTGCCTAGTGCCTTCAGGAAGGCGCTTCAGGCAGAAACCCTGACACCAGTAGGCTCCTCAGAGGCCGCTGGGCTCCGGAGGCTGCTCGTCCTGCTTGAGGGTGAGCCTTTCCAAGATACCCGCGCAGCCCAGGCTGGGGACCAGCCAGCCTCAGGAGGTTAGTCAGGTGGTCGCCCATCTTCTGGATGAGTTTCACCTGCTCTTCAAGGAAGGGGCTCTCCAAGAAGCCACAGAGGTGGGGGTCTGCGTGGGCAGAACCCAGGGCATGCAGATCCAGAAGGGCCTGGTTCAGGTTCTTCTCCCTGAGAATGGCAACTCCCAGAGCGTCCTGGGTTTTACCCCCACTCATCTTCATGCGGCTTCTACACATCCTGGCAGAGGGCACAGCCGCCATGCTGGTTTTGCATTTTCAAGAGTTGCTCTGGCCCTCGTGCTTCTCCTTGGCCAATTTGCAGAAAAAGTGGCCCATGCCCTCCAAAGCCACATCGTCGTCGTGGTTGAAATAGAAGCCCAGAGAGAGGTAGGTGTCTGAGGCCCGCGGATGCGTGTTGACCATGCCGTGGACCACAGACTCCACCTCCATGGAATAATGTTGACGAACCTGGGAGCTTGCGGTTAATCGTTAGTAAGGCATTAGGCCCAAAAAAGGTGTTGGCTCGTCCCGGTGGCCGGGGATAGCTGAGTGGCTGATTCCAAAGGTTGCGGCTGGAAAAAAGATTGGAGAGTGGTCCGAGGCTGGAACAAGGGCTGTCCCTGGATCTGTTCTGTCCAAACTCTTTTGAGGCAGGAGACAGATCCACAGGACCCCTGAGCGCGCTGCTCAGATCCTGCTTTGTTTACCTAACATTATGTTATATTCATTTTCCATGCTGTTTCATGATTTCTTGTGTTTATAATTATTTGATGCTGCATAATATCGTATTGACAAACATACTGTAATTTTCTTAACTATTCCCCAACTGTTAGAAATGAAGTTTGGTCCAGTATTTTGCTCTTTCCTGTGAGGAATATTTTTGTGCACAGGGATTTTTCAGTTTGGTAATAGGTTTTCAAATATCCATTTTAATACAACAAAGAAAATCTACATTTTTCTTGTAGTGCTTCTGCCAGGAGGTTAACTTTACTTGACTTTCTTTTCAACAAATACAGAATCATAGTGTACAATTCTGAAAGGAAACTTAGAAGTAATTTGGTTCTGCCTAATGTCTGTAAAATTTCCAAGAGACAGTCACCCACCTTTAGTCTGATCACTTCCACTGGTTTTAGCATTGCTGTTGCACTATTATTATGGACACAGAAAACTGATATGTGACTTTTCTGAGCCAGCCTCTTGGGCTTCCTGGTATGAAGTCATTGCTGCTACCCCACCCCCACTCCTATAACTTCTATCCACTGATTTTAGTTATTTATTTGCCAGTCTTCCTCTCTGTGCTGCTGTCTTTTGTCTCTCTCTCCAGTTCCTCCCCACCCTTCACTCTGCTTTCTGACCCAGGAGGCTGACCTGAATGCCCTGAATCAGCTCTTGGCCGATGGGGCCCCCAGCAAGGATAGAGCATTCACGGTATTTACTTTGCCGGTTGCCTCCCTCCCGGATCGCTTAAAGCGGGTTGTGTCCCTCCATCAAAGATCACAGATCCTCTCAAGGTGACCTTCTCCACAAAACGTTTTTGAGTTCCTCTTACTGGGTTTTGTGAACCATTCTCTCACGGTCCTTTCAGGCCCCAGGATCCTCAGCCTTCCTCGACACTTTCCTCTGTGCTTCCCACACTTTTGTAAAGAGTCCCTTTAATCAGCCTATTTGGACTGTCTTAATTTGAGTGAGCCATCTGTTTCTTGTTTCCTGCTGGGATGTGTCTGACTCACTCTACATACACTCTTAATAGATGCAACCAGACTGTCACAAAACTGGGGTTATAACAATTTGCTCTGTTGATACTGCTGGCTGAACCGTCCAGAAATGCCGGCATGGCTGACCCGCTCCCCTCTCGTATTCAGCACCACATTGCTCAGTTACTGCACAATTCCCCATCAGAAATTGAAAGAAACTTCACTAATGAACTTAGATGGGAACATGCATCCTCTGTGGCTTATGAACTAGAAGAGTTTGTTTTGCTTTTTTTTTAAAGTTCAGATGTTTATCTCAGGAAAATTCTCATGTTAGTTGAGTATCTGTGCCAGAGCTATTGTAATAATAGCATGAATAGATGGTGTAAGGGCTAGATGTATATTTTTCCTTGGTGACTGTTCAATGCATAGCAGGCTGTGGATGAAATAATAGCTCTGGTAATCACAACTTGAAGAAAAGAGTTCACCTCTCTGAGTGCTCAAGTTATCCCATATCTGTAACACAAGCTCCTGCAGAAACTGAAGTAATTCTTCCAAGCTTTGGAGAGCATTATTTGGCAAGTTACTTTCTGGGTGTTCTCACGCTAAGTTTTTATTATATAAGAAAAATGTGTTTTAAATTTGAGATACTAAAGGGATTAAGGCATAATAGAACTGCTAGGTTAACTATTTCCTTTTAGGAGGAATGCTTCAAGCTGGATAAAAGGAGACATGTGAAGATGTCCCAAGTGTTAATCCATTATATCGTTTTCTTGATATGTTTCTCCTTCTGATTACCAGTTGGACTTGTTTTGCTCTTACAGAAGAGGGGATGTGGATCAGTAAGTGAAGTGCGAAGAGCTGAATCAAGGCCAAGGAAAACGTAGGTTTCCTCACTCCATGTTAGGCAATCTTCTCACTCCTCACTTTCCTTCCTTGATCTCATCCATTTCCATGTTTCCAAGTACTGCTTGTCACATGTGGCTCCCAAATTCACATCTCTGGCACAGACCTATCTGAGTTCCAGACCCACAAATACAACTGACTTCTTGATATCGCCAAGTGGAGATGCCTCAAAATACCTCAAATGCATGACCTTCTTTCCCAAGCCCAGGTTTGCTTCTCTTCCTGTTTTCTCTACGTCAGAGGATGAGACCATCATCCATCCAGTTACACAAGCCAGACCCCTATGGATCACACTTGACACATGACTCTCCTCATCTTCTCATCACTCCTTATCCACTTTCTCTCCAAAATGTATCTCAGACACATCCACTCTGTCCTTCTCCAGGCCCGTCTCCCTAGTCTGGCTACCATCACCTCTTGCTCTTGCCCAGACAACAGCATTTCCTCCTAACTGGTTTCTCGGGATCGACTCTTCCCATCTTTTCAACTAGTTCTCATGCTATAGTTCAAGTGATTGTTTTGAAATACAAATATGTTCATGTTAATACACACACTCACACACACACACACAGCTTTCCTCCTTCAATAACACTTTAGTGACTTCTTTTTTCTCTTGTTAAAAATTTTAACAAGGCCTATGCATCAGTGCATGTTCTGCTCCTATCCTACTTCTCCAAACTAATCTTATTTCTGATCTACCACTTATTAACTCTATAACCTTGGATTGGTTACTTCTCTGTGCCACAGTTTTTTCATCTGTGAAATGGGATTAATAGTAGTATCTTCCACTTAGGACTGTTGTGAGGACCAATGTAAATTGCTTAGATCTTACTCCACAAATCTTAGCTCTCATTAGGACATCTTAGCTCTCTTCAATCTCTCTGATATTTTTTCTCAAAGGTGCCATACTTCCTTCCATCATAGGACCTCTGCATGGCCTGCAAGTCCTAAAACATCTACTATCTGGCCCTATATCTGGCCCTTCAGTACACAGAAGTTTACTGACACCTGACCTGGACAATTGATGTACTTCTCTTATTGCTATTAAATGGACAGATAACTATTAGAAAATACATATATTTTAGCATGGGAGAGGGAAAAAAATCAATAGGTAAGAAATTTGGGGGTGTATTTAAGGCCATATTAGAAAAGTACATATATTGATTATTCCCTCTGCATAAAAATAAATTTGATGTTCAAATTTTAATAATCATCAGCATACGTATAATATGTGGGTGGATGAGAAGATAGGTTCCTTGGAGAGGTTGCAGTTAGGAAAAAAGACCTTTATTTCTTTAACGCTAAGACTAAGGACGGAAACCTTAGAGTCAAATTCAACTTACTCCTTCCTTCTTTGTGTCTCCCCTACCCACACTGCCTTCAGCTGCCTGGGGATGGCCAGGCACCCAGCTGCTACTTTGCCCACCAGGCTAAAGTAAGCAGGGACTCAATGTGAGAAGGAGGGTTAACGAGTGTAAGGGAGCAAGCAGACGGACTTCTGACTAACTCTTGGCGGCATCAGCAAGAGAGTGCTGAATTGCAGATGGATTGCCTCAGCCCTGAATAGAAAGGCATGTGTGATAATAGAGCCAAGGAAAATGTCAAAGACAAAAAAAACTTTTTTTATAGCTAAACAACAGAGAAATAACGGATCGCCTTTTCTGTGTCTCTAGAGTTGGCTGTTGTGATTAAAGTTGCCCTTGAAAAAAGAAAGCAATTAACTTAGGAGTTTGCAGGAAATAAAGAATTTCAAGAGGAAGGAAAACTGAGTGTGCAGGAAGACCAATCAATAAGGGGCGTAGCTGTGAGAATTTTCACATTTTGGACCGTGTCATTTTTGTTTAAGTGAGAAGCTCCTTTACTCACTGTTAGTAGCAGTAATTCCCTAGACCCTAAAAGAGAACAGTCCTCCTTTCCCTTTGCACCACGCGTTCTATTGGATCTGTTGTCAGCCATGGGGTGGGGATGGGGTGCAGGTTCTCATCTAGGCACTGGGCATCCTCAGTAGCAAAGCAGACAGAAATCCTGCCTTTGTGGAGCATGCAGTTGGGCAGGAGAAGAGGACACCATAAACCCAGAAAATCTTTATATTCTGTAATATTTAGAGGCAGAGAGATGCAATGTAAAAAATAAAGCAGGGAGGGAGTAGTGGTGAAAGGCTGGGTCTAGCCTTGAAAAGTGTGGTCAGGAGAGGCCACTGTGAGAAGGTGACACGTGAGCAAAGACTCGAAGGAGGTAAGACTTGAGCTGCGTGCGTGTCAAGGACGAGGACTCCAGGCAGAGGGACCGGGGATACAAAGGTTCTGAGATGATGTGTGCTTGGCATTGCAAGGGGACTGTAAGGAGTCCCAGTGGTTTCAGGGAAGCAAGTAAGGAAACATTTAGGAATGGTGTTGGAGAGTTGAGGGGCTGGTGGCTGGATTGTAGAGCCTTGTAAGTTTTGGCTTTTACTTTGGGTGAAATGCGTAATATTCTCTTCTTTAACGTGGAGATCTGAGATCTAAGATCTGAAATCTACTCCTGAGTCTCCATACTTTCTGCCACCCTATTTTGTCCCTAATCATCCCCACCCCCTCCAGAATATCACTGTAACACCAGGACCAAGATCAGGGTTGAGAGAAGCACTTGACTCCCATGTAAAATTTAAGGGGGCACCAAAACTCTTAGTAGTCACTGATTTTTCTTCTGCCTCAGTCTCTGATATGGCACGATGCACCACTCTTATTGATCCTATTTTAATGTAAATTTTGTTATTTTGTTCATCATGGGTTTTTGGCTTTATTTTTTATTTTTAAAAATACTGCATTAGGGACTTCCCTGGTGGAGCAGTGGTTAAGAATCCGCCTGCCAATGCAGGGGACACGAGTTCGATCCCTGGTCTGGGAAGATCCCACATGCCACAGAGCAACCAAGCCTGTGTGCCACAACTACTGAGCCTGCATGCCACAACTATTGAAGCCTGCAAACACCTAGAGCCCGTGCTCCACAAGAGAAGCTGCCGAGCTGAGAAGCCCGCAACCTCAGTGAAGAGTAGCCCCTGCTCAATGCAACTAGAGAAAGCCTGCATGCAGCAACAAAGACCCAACACAGCCAATAAAAATAAAGAAATAAATTTATTTAAAAAATACTGCATTAAAATATTATTTGTTTGGCTGAGTGTTTTTGGCACCCCTTCCCCTTAAATGTTGTGCCCAAAGCAAGTGCCTCCCTCACCTCATCCTAGCCCTCACCCTGATGCTCTCTCTTCTCCCTGTTTCCCCAGCGTCAGTCTAAACCAGGGGTTCGCAAACAGCATCTGCAATGGCCGGACGGTAAATATCGCAGCTTTTGCAAGCCATACAGTCTCTGTCACAGTCTGCCACTGGAACACAAAAGCAGCCATAGACAATAAGAAACGAGGGAGAGTGATGATGTTCTAATAAAACTTTATTAATAGACACTGAAGTTTGAATTTCATATGTTTCTTTTTTGTTTTATCTAATATGTTTTATTTAATCTAGAAGCTTGATCAGATTTAAGTTAAAGTTATAATTATTATTTTTCTTATTTTTAATTTTTATTTTTTTAAAATTTTTATTGAAATATAGTTGATTTCATTTCATATAATTTTCATATGTCACAAAATATTATTCTTCCTTAGATTTCCCCCCCAATCATTTAAAAATGTAAAAATTATTCTCAGCTCATAGGCCATACAAAAACAGGGGGCAGAGCAGGTTGGGAAGCCTTGAACTGAAGGGTCAAATCCCTGAGGATGCCCTTTTATTTTATTTTTATTTTTAAAAATAAATTTATTTATTTATTGGCTGCTTTGGGTCTCCGTTGCTGCGCAAGGCTTTCTCTGGTTGCAGTGAGTGGGGGCTACTCTTTGTTGTGGTGCGCGGGCTTCTCATTGTGGTGGCTTCTCTTGTTGTGGAGCACGGGCTCTAGGTGCACGGGCTTCAGCAGTTGCAGCGCATGGGCTTAGTTGCTCTGTGGCATCTTCCTAGACCAGGGATTGAACCCGTGTCCCCTGCATTGGCAGGCCAATTCTTAACCACTGTGCCACCAGGGAAGTCCAGGAGGCTCTTTTAAAAGTACTGTTTTCTCAGAACTTCCCTGGTGGTCCAGTGGTTAAGACTCCATGCTTCCAATGTAGGGAGTGCAAGTTCCATCCCTGGTAGGGGAACTAAGATCCCACATGCAGCTTGGCCAAAAAAATAAATAAAACAAAAAGTAAAAGTACTGTTTTCTCACCTCTTGTGGTTGCTCAAACACCTCCAGTTTACTACATCTGTTTCTTTTTCCATCTAGAATCGGCCCTCCGTTCTCTCTCCAACATCTCTACCAGGTCATTCTTCCTTCCTGACTCCACCAGCCAGGTGTGGCCTCCTCTTTTCCTCTGAATTCCTACCACAAGTATCAGTAATACCCCTTTTAATTCTTAATTCTAGCTTCTCTTTGTTTTTCTATTTTATATGTGTACATCTTCTGTTCCAAATGAGATTCCTTATCCTCTGTAAATCCTTCAGAGTGCTTAGTCCAGAGCTGAGAACATGATGGAAGCTTGATGCTTGGGAACTATCTCTATCCAGTATGAGTATATCTTCTCTTAAAATCAACCTCCAAATAGTCAAACAGGACTGATGACATTATTAGGACGCGCCCTCTGAATCTGAGGGAGGTAATCGTTTTGATGGGACGTACAGATTATCTATGCTCTCTTGCCTCCTTTACCCTGTGATTAGCGACTTTTTTGTGCCATGTGATTGCTGAGATTGTTATCCCATTGCCTTTGGATGCACTTCCGTCATACCCCCTACTTTTTCCTGATTCACCAATTTACTAAAAGAAACCTGCGGGTTAAACGGAGACATGTTTGACTGCTTCCAGTTAATAGAAGGGGAAAATGGAATAGTTATTGATTAAACATCTACTTAGGTAGCAAGCAGACTGCTAGGGATTTTACATAAGGTTCTCCCTGATTTTTAGATGAGGAGACTGAGGTTCAGAAAAGTTCACTAATTCATCTGAGCCTAAGTAGTGGAAATGAAATGAAACATGAAGGAGGTCACTACAAAGGAATTTATAGAAATCTAACCTCACTGATAAGACTGAAGCATCAGCTCTCTTTCTGTACTTGCCCTATCTCCGTATGTCACCTTCCCACCATAACTCCTCCCAACTTGTCTAATATTCATGCTTCATCGATGAGATACTGTGTAAAGCTCATAGCAGAGTCTGACACGTGACATTCACTCCAAAGGTGTTCTGTTTTCTTTCTCTTAAATCTCTTCTACTTCTATCTCCCACTTTAAAAGGCCACTTTAAAATTGAATGGCTATTTTATATCTATATGTACATTGTAATTCATATTATGATTTATCAAATTACATTAAGGTAGGAAGTCAGAAAGGTAAGTACTTAAATGTATGAGCTCCAGAGCATGTAACCTAGGACCCGGTATTTGTGGCTGGTGCATGGCAAATTCTTTTTTTTTTTTAATTATTTTATTTATTTATTTATTTTTGGCTGCTTTGGATCTTTGTTGCTGTGCATGGGCTTTCTCTAGTTGCAGTGAGTGGGGGCTACTCTTTGTTGCAGTGTGAGGGCTTCTCATTGCGGTGGCTTCTCTTATTGCAGAGCACAGGTTCTAGGTGTGGGGCCTTCAGTAGTTGTGGCCCTTGGGCTCAGTAGTTGTGGCTCACGGGCTCTAGAGCACAGGCTCAGTAGTCGTGGCACACGGGCTTAATTGCTCCACTGCATGTGGGATCTTCCTGGACCAGGCCTTGAACCTGTGTCCCCTGCATTGGCAGGTGGACTCTTAAACACTGCACCACCAGAGAAGTCCCATGGCAAATTCTTGTTGAGCTAAATTGGCATTTGAGAAATTTCTCTAGATTTAAATATAAAATAATCAGGTCTTACATTTGGCTGAAATATTGGTGCTCCTGTGTTCCATTCCTTTCGATGTTTCCCCTTTGTTTAATAGAATTCATTCTGAGAGCCTGGCCTCCCAAGCCTGCCGTGGCCTTCTGTCTTTCTACCTGGTTTCCTGTGTTTCCATATCCATTCCAGGCCTCAGGCAAATTGGCCTAGTCAGCCTCTTCAGACAGAAGGGTTTAAAGATCTTTGGCATTTTTGACTTTGAAACTTGAATATTATTTAGGAAACCACTCTACATATTTCACCTTACCTGTGTTTCTTTGTTCACGTCGTCTCCATTTCAGATTCCTTTGCATCTATTTCTTTAAGTTGAAATTCTCCACGTTCTTTTATTTTTAATAAATTTATTTATTTATTTATTTAATTTTTGGCTGTGTTGGGTCTTTGTTGCTGGGTGCGGGCTTCCTCTAGTTGCTGCTAGTGGGGGCTACTCTTCGTTGCGGTGCGCAGGCTTCTTATTGTGGTGGCTTCTCTTGCTGCAGAACACAGGCTCTAGGAACTCGGGCTTCCGTAATTGTGGCACAAGGGCTTCAGTAGCTGAGGCTTGCAGGCTCTAAAGCACAGGCACGAGGGCTTAGTTACTTCATGTCATGTAGGATCTTCCCAAACCAGGGATCTAACCCATGTCCCCCTACATTGACAGGCAGATTCTCAACCACTGTGCCACCAAGAAGGTCCCTCTCCACATTCTTTATGGTACTTTGCAGTAGCAACATCCTCCGTGAAACTTACCCTGACTTCCTTGACCAAAATGATCCTTTCCCTCTCTGAGTGCCTATAACCAGTTGTTTGCTTCCAACCATGATACTCTTCATATATACCCTTTACTATAGTTAGTAATGTACATGTCTCATCTGGTCTGTGAGATTTAATCATTGTGAGGCACAAATTCCATGAAGTTTTTCGAGTGGTGCCTTGCATACGTGAGGTATTCAGTAAATGGAAATTAAATGAATGAATGGAAATAAGCACAAAAACAATATGGGGATTCCCTTCCCCTTTTAGGACTTTAAACTAGTCTATCAACCACTTGTAACAAATACTTCCTTAATTAGATAGTGGGTTTTTTTTTGTTTTTTGGTGTTTTTTCATTCGATAGGAAACAATTTCTTTTTGATGGAGTATGAAATTTGGAAGGAAACATTTTAAAGTTCTACTTGGGAGTTGAGAAAATGAGAAAAAGTGCCAATGTGTTCATTACTAGAAGTGTTACAATAAGAAAGCAAAGTTATACCACTGTATTGTCAGCTCACCCACCACAAGAATATTTTAATTTATAGCACTACTTCTAAAAGAGAAGAAAGTCATGAGTAAATAATAACGAGGCCCCTGCTTCAAACCTGTGAGTCTTAGAAGAAATAATCCTCAGCTTATTATGTAGCAACTTAGGGAGATACAAACTTACTTCTGATGACAAGGGCATGGGGAAAAATATTTTAAGTAAATTGAGCTCTGATCACAAGGTGGGCAATAGTGGTTATATATCTCTTTTAAAAAAATGCATGCATTCTTTTTTTCTCTGTTTTATTGAAATATAGTTGACGTATAGCACCGTATACCTTTAAGGTGTGCAGCATAATGGTTTGATTTACATATGTCATGAATTGATCTTCACAAGTTTAGAGAACATCCATTATCTCATATAGATACAAATTTAAAAAATAGAAAAAAATTTTTAATTAAAAAAATTGTTTTTCTTGTGCTGAGAACTGTTAGGATTTACTCTTTCAAGAATTTTCGTATATAACCTACAGCAGTGTTATATTTATCATGTACGTGTTGTAAGTACATGCCTAGTACTTATTTATCTTATACCTAGAAATTTGTACCTTTTGACTGCCTTCATCCAATTCTCCTCACTCACTCCCTGTCTCTGATAGCTACAAATCTGATCTCTTTTACTATGAGATTGTTTGTTTGTTTGTTTTTGAAGTACAATTGACCTACACCACTGTTAGTTCCTATTATACAACATAGTGATTCGATGTCTCTATACATTTCAAACTGATTATCACAATAAGACTAGTTGCAGTATGCCACCATACAAATATATTACATAGTTATTAACTGCAGTCCCTTGCACATTTCATACCTGTGACTCATTTATTTTCCAACTGGAAGTTTGTGCCTCTTAATCTCCCTCACATATTTCTTCCCTCCTCCAACCACCTGCCCCTCTAGTAACCACCTGGTTGTTCTCTGTATCTATAACTCTATTTCTGCTTTGTTATGTTTGCTCATTTGTTTTGTTTTTTAGATTTCACATATAAGTGAAATCATACAGCATTTTTCTTTCTCTGTCTTTTTTCACATAGCATAGCATCCTCCAGGTCCATCCATCTTGTCACAAATGCAAGATTTCATTCTTTTTTATGGTTGAGTAATAGTCCACTGTATTCCAGTGTACCACATCTTCTTTATCTATTCATCTATTGATTGGCACTTTGGTTGATTCCATACCTTGGCTGTTATAAATAATGCTGCAGTGATTATAGGGGTGCATGTATCTTTTGGAATTAGTGCTTTTGTTTTATTTGGATAAATACCCAGGAGTGGATATGTTGGATCATATGGTAGTTCTATTTTTAATTTATTTTAATTAATTTTTTTTGGCCATGCCACGTGGCTTGTGGGGTCTTTGTTCCCCCACCAGGGATCAAACCCATGCCCCCTGCAGTGGAAGTGTGGTTTCCTAACCACTGGAATGCCAGGGAATTCCCTCTTTCTAATTTTTTGTTTTATCTCCATACTGGTTTCCATAGTGGCTGTACCAATTTACATTCCCACCAACAGTGCACAAGACATCTCTTTTCTCCACATTCTTGCCAATACTTGCCGTTTGTTGTCTTTTGGATAATAGCCATTCAGATAGGTGTGAGGTGATATCTTAGTGTGGTTCTGATTTGCATCCCCCTGATGATTAGTGATTTTGAGCATCTTTTTTTGTGTGTGTTAGCCATCTCTATGTCTTCCTTGGAAAAATATCTGTTTAGATCCTCTGTCCATTTTTTAATCAAGTTGTTTGTTTTTTTTGATATTACATTGTGTTTGTATATTTGAATATTATCAGATTTTCATTTGCAAATATATCAGGTATATCATTGGCAAATATCTTCTTCCATTCAGTAAGCTGTCTTTTTGTTTTGTTTATGGTTTCCTTTGCTGTGCAAAAACTTTAATTCAGTTAGGTCCCATTTGTTTATTTTTGCTTTTGTTTCATTTACCTTAGGAGATAGATCCAAAAAAATATTGCTACAATTTATGTCAAAGAGTGTTCTGCCTATGTTTTCTTCCAGGAGTTTAATGGTTTCTGGTCTTACATTTAGATCTTCAATCCATTTTGAGTTTATTTTTGTATATAGTGTTAAAAAGTGTTCTAATTTCATTCTTTTACATGCTGTCCAGTTTTCCCAGCACCATTTATGGAAGATACTGTCTTTTCCCCATTGTATATTCTTGCCTCCTTTGTCTTAGATTAATTGACTATAAGTGTGTGGGTTTATTTCTAAGCTCTATTCTGCTCCATTGATTTATCTGTCTGTTTTTGTCCCAGTACCATACTGTTTTGATTACTGTGGCTTTGTAGTATAGTCTGAAGTCAGGGAGCATGATCCCTCCAGCTTTGTTCTTCTTTCTCAAGATTGCTTTGGCTGTTTCAGGTCTTTTGTGTTTCCACATAAATTTTAGAATTACTTGTTCTAGTTCTGTGAAAAATGCCATAAATATTTTGACAGGGTTTGCATTTAATCTGTAGATTGCCTTGGGTAGTATACTAATTTTAACAATATTAACTCTTCCAATCCATGGACACAGTATAACTTCCCATTTGTTTGTGTTGTCTTCAATTTCTTTCATCAGTGTCTTGTAGTTTTCTGGGTACAGGTCTTTTACCTCCTTAGTTAGATTTATTCTTAGGTATTTTATTCTTTTGATGTGATGGTAAATAGGATTATTTTCTTAATTTCTCTTTCCGATAGTTCATTGTTAGTATAGAAATGCAACAGATTTATGTATATTAATTTTGTATCCTGCAACTTTACCAAATTCATTGATGAGCTTTAATAGTTTTTTGGTGGTGTCACTAGGATTTTCTATATAATCATATCATCTGCAAGCAGTGACAGTTTTACTTCTTCCTTTTCATTTTGGATTCCATTTATTTCTTTCTCTTCTCTGATTGCTGTGGCTAGGACTTCCAATACTATGTTGAATAAAAGTGATGAGATTGGGCATCCTTGTCTTGTTCCTGATATTAGAGGAAATGCTTTCAGCTTTTCACCATTAAGTATGTTGTTAACTGTGGGCTTATCATATATGGCCTTTGTTATGGTGAGGTGTGTTCCCTCTATATCCACCTTGTTGAGTTTTTGTTTTTGTTTTATCATAAATGGATGCTGAATTTTGTCATAAGCTTTTTCTGCTCTATGGAGATGATCATATGGTTTTTATTCTTCAGTTTGTTAATTTGGTGTATCACATTGATTGATTTGCAGGTATTGAACCATCCTTATATCCCTGGGATGAATCCCACTTGATCATGGTGTATAATCCTTTTATTTTTCTTTTTCTTTGGCCATGCTGCATGGCTTGTGGGATCTTAGTTCCCTGACTAGGGATTGAACCTGGGCCACAGCAGTGAAAATGCCAAGTCCTAAACTTTGGACTAGCAGGGAATTCCTATAATCCTTTTAATGTATTTTTCTTGTTGAGGATTTTTGCATTAGGTTCATCAGTCATGTTGGCCCGTAATTTTCTTTTTTTGTGGTATTTTTGTCTGGCTTTGGTATCAGGGTGCTGCTGGCCTCATAGAATGAGTTCAGAAGTATTCCTTGCTCTGTAATTTTTTGGAATAGTTTGAGAAGGGTAGGTGTTAACCCACCTCTAAATGTTTGGTAGAATTCAGCTGTGAGGCCCTCTGGTCCTTGACTTTTGTTTGTTCAAAGTTTTTAAATTAATTATTCAATTGCATTGCTGGTAATTGGTCTTTTTACACTTTCTATTTCTTCATGGTTCATTTTTAGGAGACTGTACATTTCTGGGAATTTGTCCATTTGTTCTAGGTTATCCATTTTATTGGCATGTAATTATTCATTACAATCTCTTATGATCCTTTGTATTTCTGCGATATTGGTTGTAACCGCCTTTTTCATTTGATTTTATTGAAATCTTTTTTTTTTTTTTTAAGGATTCTGGCTAAAGGTTTATCAATTTTTTTAAAATCTTTTAAAAGAACCAGTTCTAGTTTCATTGACCTTTTCTATTTTTTGAAGTCTATTTTATTTATTTCTGCTCTGATCTTTTTTAAAATATTTATTTATTTATTTGGCTGTGCTGGGTCTTAGCTGTGCTATACAGGATCTTCATTGTGGCATGTGGGATCTAGTTCCCTGACCAGGGATCGAACCTGGGCCCACTGCATTGGGAGCGTGAAGTCTTAACCACTGGACCACCAGGGAAGTCCCTCTGCTCTGATCTTTATGATTTCTTTCCTTCTACTAATTTTGGGTGTTGTTTGTTCTTCTTTTTCTTGTTCCTTTAGATGTAACATTAGATTGTTTCTTTGAGTTTTTTTCTTATTTCCTGAGGTAGGCTTATATGACTTTAAACTTTCCTCTTAGAACTGCTTTTTGCTGCATCCCATAGTTTTTGGATCACTGTGTATTTGTTTCCATTTGTCTCCAGGTATTTTTAAATTTTTTCCTTGATTTCTTCAGTGATCCATTGGTTGTTCAGTAGCTTCTTGCCTAGCCTTTATGTGTTTGTGTTTTTATCAGTTATTTCCTCGTAGTTGATTTCTAATCTCATAACCCATGGTCAGAAAAGATGCTTGATATGATTTCAATTTCCTTAAATTTACCAAGACTTGCTTTGCAGCCTAGCATGTGATCTATCCTGAAGAATGTTTCATGTGTACTTGAAAAGATGTGTATTCTGCTGTCTTTGGATGGGATGTTCCATATATCAGTTAAGTCCATTTGGCTTAATGTGTCATTTAAGACCTGTGTTTCCTTATTGATTTTCTATCTGGATGCTCTGTCTGTTGAGTAAGTGGGGTATTAAAGTCCCCTACTATTATTGTGTTACTGTCAATTTTTCCCTTTATGTCTTTTAATATTTGCTTTATGAATTTAAGTGTTCCTATGTTGGGTGCATATGTATTTACAATTGTTACATTTTCTTCTTGGATTGATTCCTTGATCATTATATAATAAACTTTGTCTTTTATAACATTATTTTAAAGTCTGTTTTGTCTGATGTAAGTATTGCTACTCTGGCTTTTTATTTCCATTTGCATGGACTACCTTTTTTCCAGTCCCCTCAAACTCAGTCTGTGTGTGTCTTTAGATTTGAAGTGAGTCTCTTGTGGTCAGCAAAAATATGGGTCTTTTTTTGTATCTGTTCAACTACTCTGTGTCTTTTGGTTGGAGCATTTAGTCCATGTACATTTAAAGCAATTGTTGATATGTATGTACTTATTGACATTTTGTTAATTGTTTTTGTAGTTCTTTTTTGTTCATTTCTTCTTCTTTTGTTCTCTTCCCTTATGATTAGATGACTATCTTTAGTGTTATGTTTGGATTCCTCTCTCTTTTTTTATGTGTGTCTATTACAGATTTTTGTTTTTAGTTATCCTGAGGTTTATATATAGTAATATATATATGTGATTATTTTAAGTTGCTGATAGCTTAATTTCTAATGCATTTTAAAAACCCTTTATTTTTATTCTCCTTTCCTCATAATTACTGTTTTTGACATCATATTTTACTGAATTTCTATATTCTGATTTGACTTTTCCTACATATTATAAACTAGTGATAGTTAAGGACATTAGTGTGAAAAAATTTCTCATAAAACTTTCATGACACAATGAGCTCTCCTGATGAACTCTGTAATGAAAACAGCCTTTTAGCCTAACTTGGATATATTGCTTTATCTTTTATTTTCAAACTTTCATTATCATTTCCATATTGACACAAGGCTAGGGGGAGTGGGAAGGAAGAAAATGTCTGAATATGGAGTATTTACCTGAAAAGCAACATTTCAAACAAGAAGAGATGGAGCTAGTTAAATGATAAACTTAAGATCTCTGCCCACTCAGTAGCACAGAGGCTGAGAATAAGTTTATATCAGTTCTAGAAAATAAATATTTTTGCATAGTCTGACTGAGTTATTAAACCCTGACACCAGTGCCAGTGTCATAATTTGTGGGACCCAGTGCAAAATAAAAATTCAGAGCCATTTGTTGAAAAAGTAGGGGGAAAAAAGGGCAATTAAAGGTACTAAAATATAAGGTTGTTTTGTTTTTTTTTCCATCTACAATCTCTTTTTTCATCTTTTCCTTTCAAGGGTAAAAATTTTTATTTTTGAGGAACTTCATACTGCTCATTTCAGAGTCACATTAGAAAGTAAAATATTGTTCTCCCTTCATCCTAGAAATTAATGAGAAGGGCATATATTTTTTGAAAAAAAAAATCACAACTCTTGGAAATTTACCTCTAGTATCTAAAATGAACAAAAGAGAGAAAAAAGCACTTACTATGTATTTCAGATTTTTTTGGCTGGGGAGATCTTCCCATGTGGTATTAGTACTTCTTTTAGTTCATATTACCAAAATAGTAAAAGCAAGAAACAATATAAACCTAGTGGTTTTTTGCTGAAACTGACGAGCTTGTTCTCTTGTTCTGTGCAGACACTCTCAGCTTCTCAGCTGGCTGGAAAAAAATTTGTTGACATTTTCCTTTTGTAGTTGTTTGTTTTGTAAAGAACAATAGTAAAACTTCTAACATCCACACCTTGGTGATTAGTCTTCCACTTTATTCCTTGAATGTTTCTCTGGTGTTGGTAAGGTCATCTTCCAGTCTCTTTTTCAGTTTGTCATGGTGTTTTTATTTGCTAATGTTATTCTGAAAAAAATATATATATAGAATTTTAAATTATTAGCTTGAATTCTATCATTCATCTTTAAATTGTGCAATACTAGTTTTAAATGCAAATTTTATAGCTCTTATTTGCAAGTGTGTTTCATCCTTATCAGAATAGTGGAAACACTGCCCCAAACTAACTCAACTATTTTATTCCACTTCCCGATTCCCACTTGTTCTACCAACACTCTAATTTTGGCCTAAGGATAAGGAAGGACTGAAAGGGGATTATTTGGGTTGCCCTATCTTTTCTTTCTTTTTTTCTTTTATAATTTAAACTCTTTATTAAATATTAGTACAGTTTCACTTCCCCCACATTGACTCTCTTCTTAATTTATTAATTTCCCCAGTTACTTAACTTTCAAGTGAACCCTCAAATCCCAGGTAAGAGTTTGTGAGCTGAAGTTTATCTAAATAAATTAGGGTTGTAATGAAAAAATTAGTGACTGAGAATTTCTAAAAATAATAGACTTCTTCCTCTGCCACTCTGAGACTAGACGGAAGCTTAACACATTCACAACTTAACCAACTTAACAAAGTGACCCTCAAAATTATACAGGAAACCTTTCTGTAAAATTATTTTTGAAAGAGTATAATATTTGATATTTCAATGAAAGTATGGAAGTATTCATCAAGGGGAAAATCAAAACTTTGTTGGACTTTTCACATTTTTTTAATTAAAAATTTATTAAAGCATAGTTGATTTATAGTATTGCATTAGTTTCAGGTGTACAGCACAGCAATTCAGTTATACATACGTGTGTGTGTGTGTGTGTGTGTGTATACTGTTTCAAAATCTTTTCCCTTACAGATTATGATAAAATATTGAGTATAATTTCCTGTGCTATACAGTAGGTCCTTGTTGGTTATCTATTTTGTATATAGTAGTATGTATATGTTAATCCCAAACTCCTAATTTATTCCTCCCCTCAAACCCCTTTCCCCTTTAGTAACCATATGTTTGTTTTCTATGTCTGCGAGTCTCTTTCTGTTTTGGAAATAAGTTCATTTGTATCTTTTTTTTTTTTTAGATTCCACATATAAGCGATATCATATTTGTCTTTCTCTATCCAGTTTACTTTACTTAATATGATAATCTCTAGGTCCATCCATGTTACTGCAAATGGCATTATTTCATCTTTTTTATGGCTGAGTAATATTCCAGTGTGTGTGTGTGTGTGTGTGTGCGCGTAAAACATCTTCTTTATCCATTCCTCTGTTGATGGACATTTAGGTTTCTTCCATGTCTTGGCTATTGTACGTATTGCTGCAGTGAACACTGGGGTATGCATGTATCTTTGAAAATTATGGTTTTTCTGCATATATGTCCAGGAGTGGGATTGCAGGATCATATGGTAGCTCTATTTTTAGTTTTTTAAGGAATCTCCATAATGTTCTCCATAGTGGCTCCTTTTTCTTTCTATATCATCACTTTCAGCGTAAGTGGTTGCCTGACACTGAGAACTAACAGGGGGAGTAAGGAATGATGTGGTAGGGTTTCTTGCTTCTTTGTGTTTCTTAGAATGCCATTCATTGCCTTATTTCTGTGTTGGAAGCCCAGTTCTAGTTCGAATAGAACGTGTGACCTCTAGGGATTATCAGTGTCCCAACTAACTCAGTCATGCATGTAACCTGCTTACCTTATACTGAGTCTCATTGAACTCCCACACATCATGGACCCAATGGGATTTTGTGCTCATGGGGCATCCTGAACACTGTGTATGAACAGGGTGGCAAGAAATAGCAGACATATGTATCTCCCTTGCTCACATGCATACTCCAGTATTACATCACACTTCACTTACAAAACACAGGTTCAAAGATAAAGTTGTTAAGAATTTCAAGACAGAACATTAAGTGCAGGGCCTTCTGAGAGCAGGACCCTCTCAGTGTGCAACTGATTACACTCGTCACACACCCATGAAGCTGCCTTGTCTGCTATATATGTTTGGACCAGACATCTCAAATTCCTTGCTGGCTGTGGAGAGACAGCTCATTGCCAGCTAATAATCCTCTTCTTCCTCCTTGGTAACTGAATGCCAGTTTTATTTGGAGTTATAAGATGTTCAGCTAAAAACTACATTTTCCAGCATCTTATGCAGCTACTTGTGAACAAGTTTTGGTTAATCAGATATATGCAGAAGTGTTGCATGGGATTTGGGGGATAGCAACCTCATTCCTCCTTTCCAGCTGCTTGGAATAGAGTTGTGATAGCTAGAACTCCAGCAGTCACCTTGGAACATGAGGCAACCTTGAAGATAGAAGTTGGGTTCTCAAATGAAACACTTAGAAGATGCCTGAGTCCCTGAAAAACCATGGAGTTACCACTTGGGCCCTTCGCTGCTTATCTCAGGACTTTTTAATGTGTGAGAGAAATAAACTTGTATCTTGTTAAATCACTGTTAATTGGCCTTTTAATTATATGCAGGCGAAACTAATCCTAACTTACAGGGAAAGCTTCACTATTTCACACAGGTTAACAAGTTAAGTTAAACAGAGTTTTAAATTCAAACCTCAGGCAGTCCTCAGTGGCAACCACTTCTAGGATTCAGAAGCATTTTTCCTCTTTCTTCCCAGTTCAGGACTATGTTCTAGAGCTCTGAGATTGCAGGTAGACTCCAAATAAATGCAGTGTTACAATGTAATGCATTACAGCAGTGATATACTAATATAACATGAGAGTAGCATTTTGTCATTTTTTTTCTAATTTAAATACCAATATCTTACAATGAACATGGGAAAGAAAATTATAAACATCCTTGTGGATAATTATAAGATAACCTGTAGAAAAGAGATGTCAACCATTAATCTCTCAACCATAAAAAAAGAGATGAAGTTGTTGCCTGGATAAAAAAAAAAAAAAGGATCAGGTTGACTAATACTGCCACCTAGAGTTAAAATTCAAAACTACCATTTCTTCCCATTGCCTAGTACTGGCTATCCTAATTCTCTTGTCCATTTGTGAAGAGTCACTAGATGACATTTTTCAGGGAGCCTCCGGGACATGAAGCTAGAGGGTGATCATACACCAAGCTAATACATGGAGTGCATTCCATTTTCCATTTATCTATCCCATCTGAGTGCTGTCCTGGCTAAGTAGCATGGAGATGGGCTTTGAACTCAGAAGCATGGGAGTTAAGCAGAAGTGGGTCTAGGAAGAGGATCGCAGAGGAAAGCAATGGAAGTGCAACACCTTACCTCTTCCCAGACGTCCTTCCAGCTGATCCTCAAGGACTGACCTCAGGCCCATTTCCCCTCCTCCTGCCTGGGTTATTCTGCTTCCCTCAACCCCATGTGTTCCCTGCTGACCTTTTGTAAGCCCATCCTCTCCCCCCTTTGTAGCATCCCTCTCACCTCACTTTGTGTCAGTGCTATTTGGTGGAAAGAGGGTAAAGAAAGAGGTGTGGCTTGAATCTGGTCTCCCATTTATCTTACTATTTATCTTGAGCAAGTCACTACAGTTTCTTGAGACTCCAGTTATTCATATCTGTATGGGGTGTAATACATGGACCCTACAGGGCGGTTGCCAAGCTGAAACGGGGAAATGTATTGTGAGAGAAACTGGCATGTGGTGGGTAGTTAAGAAATTTTATTTTCTTTCCCTTTTCTCATTCTCTGCCCTCCATAAATCACTGTTAGGAAAAATAAGTAGGGAAAAAAAAAAGGAAAATAGGCTGTTGGTATGGGTATAAATATATATAAAGATTATTTATATAGGTATAAATAACCTTCAAAGTCTGATTTTAAAGATACAATGAAAATCAATGTCTGTTGCTTTTCTGTTTTTCACCTGTGTGTTCTCTGAGAAAGGGAAGCTCATCAGACATGGTTATAAAGTAGAAAGAAAAACCAGGGGCTATTCAACTCACTGATCTGTAATTCAAGACCCATTACTTTGACCTCTCTGAGCCTACGTCTTCATCTGTGAAGCAGGGACTGTGTTCCCTCTCATGCCCGCTTACTCTGTGCTTATGAAGACACAGCAGGTAAAAGAGCTGGATTTTGTAAAGTCTAAAGTAAATACTAACGTAAATAGTAATTATTATATTTTGTTTGCTCCCTGTTATACCCATAGTGGACATTCAGTAAATATTTTTAAAAAATAACCCTGAATTTTACCTAATTAATTCACCTAATAGTCATTGTGCCTATTAAGTGCCAGGCACTATATTTAGCGTGTATTGTGTAATAGACACTTTGTTAGAATTTGGTAAGCCTGCAGAGATGATTCAGGACCCTCCTGGAGTTGGTTGGGCAAAGGTGAAATAATACAGCCATACAGAGTGAAATCGTGGGAGTGTGTGCACACTGAGGTCATCACTTGTTGTAGCAGCTCAGAAGGGAGTAATTGATGCTGTGGAGTCCAAGAAGTACTTCACAGAGATGAAGCATTTAAGACATACATATTTTTGTAAACAAATGGAGAAAAGGAAATTCCTCTTCTCAGAGTGAACAAAGGCATGGATTTGGAAAAAATCAGAGAGGAAAAGGTAAGTTGTTTGTTGTGACAGTAGAGAGAGAGAGGGAGAACAAGATATGTCTGTAATTGTTGGTGAAATGCAGCTGGAAACGTCAGTTAAACAAGCAGATCGTGGGCAGTCTTAAATTATATACAAAGGATTTTGTGTGTATTATTTCTGTAGCAATAAGCCGACAACCATTAAAACAGTTAAGTGACATGATCAGAACTATGTTTTCTGCAGATGACTCTTAGGAGAACATAAAAGATTGATTGGAGAGGCCAGATATTAGAGATACAGACATGTGAGATGTTACTGCAAAAGAGCTTAACCAGGGTAGGAGTGGTGGAGCTATAAAGTGGATAGAAAATGAGATGTTGCTGATATGAGCTTACATCCTTCGGCAACTAATTGATTAGGGGAGGATTTTGCAGTGGGGAGAGAATACAAGATGAATTGGAATTATCTAGATGTACCATTAACCCAAAGGGGGCCGGAGAGGAGAGATTAGGGACTCAAAAGCGTGCAAAAATTATTGTAACAGAAACCTCAATTAAGTGGACTTGGGAGACCAGAAGGAGGAGCTCTCAGGCCCTGGACAAGACAGCAGAGCCCTTCTTTCCGGCAAGGTCTCAACCAATGAAAGGCCATGGACTCTTAGCTTACTGTAGTCCTCCCAACTTCCTCTTCCCCTCTATAAAAGTGTTTCCTTCTCTTGCCATGGGGTGATTTGCACATGGCTCACTGTGATTGCAGACCCCAAACTGAAATTCTTCACTGATCCCAAGCAAACCCACCTTTGCTGGAGAAATATATGGCAGTCTATTTGTTAAAGGTCAACAAATATGTTATAGTGGAAATTAAATAGGCTTTCTAGTCAAAGTAGCCAATGTTAAAATCCTTCCACTTTACATGCACGTGTCGTCAAACGAGTTAACAAAACTCTCTGAGCCTTGATTCCTTACCTACAAAATGGGAATAATACTACTACTTAGTTTCCATGATTGATGTAGAGGATCCTCGTTGCTTTTCTCCTTGGCATCCATCCCCCACTTCTTCCAGCAACATGCCCAGTCTTCACTGTGGAATCTGCACACTCCTCACTCTCAGAACATGTGCTCACAAGAGACTCTTGCAGGCAGAGCTGACTGGCTCAGGAGGGACATGTGACCCAAATTGGGTCATTAAGAGCATCATGGCTAAACACCAGGGCTTTTGTTTGTGAGCAGATTGTCCACAGGCTGTAAAACTGAGAGCTGGATATAAAGTTTAGAGCCTCTGTAACCCTCTTGCCACCTCAGAGGAGATTCTGGAACTGCGCAGTTATGCTGCTTGGAGCCTGAAGATGAAGTCCTCATAGCAAGAGGCAGAGTGAAGAGAGACAGAGAACTGGAGTCACTTGGACATTGTATAAGCCCTTGTTGACAGCACTTCCCAGAATCAGCCATGCCCATGGACTTTTCAGTTATGTGACTGTCAGAAGAGGCTACGTTATGCTCTCTGTGTAATAACAAACACCCCAAAGCTCAGGGGTTTATAACAACAAAGATTTATCTCTCACTTTTGTTACACAGAATGGCTGCAACTCTGCTAGATTGTTTTTGGTCTGGGACCCAGGATCATGGAACAATTTCTGTTTGGAAAATCACCAGTTGTGATAGAGGAAAAAAAAGAGTAGGGAAAATAAGTACTAGTTCTTAAACCATCTGCCTGGAAGATGCTTCCTCCTTGCATGTGATTGGCCAGAACAAATTCACACACTCAAGCTTGATGCCATAGGGTGGAGAGGGGCAGCAAATATTGTTGAATAATAATCATGCAATCTACCAGTAAATTTCCCTTTTGCTTAAGCGCGCTTAGGTCATATTTTCTGTCACTTGCAGCCAAAAGGACCTTAACTGAGAAAAGCTGGAGAAAGAATTAGATATTTTATATTAAATAGTCAACACATGGTAAACACTCAATAAATGGGAGCTACTATTTCCAAGTATATGAACACAGATGAACTGAGAATTACATCTTTCTCAAATGTTCTCAATTCCTTTAATTTATTCACTATCTCACTAATATTTATTGAGTTCTTTTCATGTGACACATAGTGTGCTAAGTGGTGGGGACACAAAAGGACACAATACCTTTGCAGTTTAGTTCTCCAGTAGATTTTTTTTAATAACATAACATGAGGGCTCAGTGTCTTATGCCTGAGAAAAGTGGTAAACATTTAGGAAATTACTATACAGAAAAAGGATATATATGGTACATAATGAAATAGAACCAGAAGTATGACTAGTATTCATTTACTCAGCACTCATCAACCCATTTGTCCAATACATACTTATTAGCCTCTAGCACGAGCTAGACACTCCTGAGGTAGAAAAGCAAATGACATTTATTCTCATCTTTACTTGAAATGTGGCAGTAAAGAGAGGTGAGCTGAGAGTATATAAATGGATGCTATAATAATAAAAATAAAATAATAATGCTGGTGATGACTAATGCTGTCACAGTCACCAGTGACCTCCATTTTGCCAAGCCTGAAGTCCAACACTCAACCTTGTTCGACAAGCAATTGACAGGGTTAATCATTCCCTTATTCTTCGCTTGCTTGTGCACACTGCCCTTCCTGGTTTCCCTCCTAGGATCAGTCCGCTGTTGCATGCGTAACACACTGACCCCCTGGGTGATCTCGTTCAGTCTTCTGGCTTTAGGTATCATCTCTACACTGATGACCCCCAGTTTGATGGCCACCTCAGGTTCTCTCCACAACTCCAGGATGATTGATCTTATTGCCTCTTTGTATAATAAGCATCTCACAGGTATTACCAGACTGGACTTCTGACCCATCAGCCCCAAACTGTACCTCTCTTGGGGTTCCCACTCCAGTAAAGGGTACCGCCTTTCACCCCAGTTGCTCAGGCCAACCTCAGAGGAATCCTAATCCCTTTCCTTCTTTCCTCCCACTTTCAATCCATTAGCCAATCTGTGGACTCTGACTTTTAAACCATTTTGAATGTGATCATTTCTTCTTTCTTCCCCTCTAGGATATCACCTTAGTCCTGGACGCAGCATCATCCTTCTGCCCTGGAGTCTTACAGCAGCCTCCCCTAACTGGCTTTTCTGCTTCCATTTTTGTTCTATTATTTTCTACATGGCAGCCAGAATAATTCTTTTAAAACTAAAGTCAGATCATATCACTTCACTGTTCAAAAGCCTCTAAATGCTCCACTTCACCCTCCACCCTTAGATATGAGTATGACTCATTCCCTCATTTCCCAGGTCCCCTTGGCTCTCTGCTCAAACATCACTTCATCAGAGAGGTCTTCCCTGATATCTTATCAAAAAATGCTAGTTCCTTCTGCCCCCACCCTCTATTTCTTTACTGTTTTATTTTTCTTCATGTTGCCACTTGACAGTATACAAAATATTTATGTTTGTTTATAAACAGGAGAATGTAAGCACCATGAGGATTTTGCATTTCCAGTGCCAAAAACAGCCTAGAAGAAGGTTGGCATGCAGATGCTTTTTTTTAAAAACAATTAATTAATTAATTGGCTGTGTTGGGTCTTCCTTGTCGTGCACAGGCTTTCTCTAGTTGTGGCGAGCCAGGGCTACTCTTCCTTGCAGTAAGTGGGCTTCTCATTGTGGTGGCTTCTCTTATTGTGCAGCTGGGGCTCTAGGTGCGGCAGACTTCAGTAGTTGTGGCTCATGGGCTCTACAGCGCAGGCTACCTCGTTGTGGGCATTGGCTTAGTTGCTGCGGGGCATGTGGGATCTTCCCAGACCAGGGATTGAACCCATGTTCCCTGCATTGGCAGGCAGACTCTTAACCTCTGCCCCAGCAGGGAAGTCCCAGATGCTTTTACTAGGTACCCTAGGCATTATTCTAACACAATTTATTATCTATTACATTATCCTAACACATTAGATTTGCTGTATTACTGTCTACATTTTGTAGACGTGGTAGCTGAGGCACAGAATCGTTAAGTAACTTGCCTAGAGTCACACAGCTTTTAAGCGGCTTAGTTATGCAAATTCAGGCGCTCTTCCTCCGGAGTCCCTCTGTTCCTCAGCACTTGGCGCTCAGGTATGATTCCTGAAGGCCATTCCCGAGGAGGCGTCAGGATGACGGCTGTCAGGACGGTGTTGGGGGCGGGGAACGAGTTGGACCAAAGGGTGACACCAGCGAGGGCGCGGCTCAGCCCGCCTCCCATTTGCTGGGAAGTCAGCGTTGCCCCTGTCACTAGCCTTTGGGTGCCGGGCGGGCAGAGCGCACAGACTCGGGCAGGTGGCTGGGCGAGGCAGCGGGATGTACTTCTGCTGGGTGACGGGCCGCCAGGAGCCGCTGCGCAAGGGGCCCGAGGGCGCCGGCGGCAACGCGCTGCTTCAGGCGGCCAGCGGAGAGCATCACTCGCTGCTGCTGCTGAGCGACGGCACCGTCCTCTCGTGCGGAGACAACAGCCGAGGCCAGCTGGGCCGGAAACGCGCGCCGCGCAAGGAGCGGCCAAAAGAGCGCCGGGACGCAGGTGCGGGGCTCGGGGCCTGGCAGGTGGCGGTGGCGGCAGTCGCGGGTCTCCCGTGGCGGGACCACGGGAGGCGGGGGAACCGTGCTGCGCGCCGCCCAAGCGCAACTCCGTCAGTTTCGTTTTCTCGTTGCGTCTCAGGTTTGTTTCGGTTTCTCGTAGTTTTATCTTGAAAAGGAAACTGAAAGCTGAACGAAACTGGGCCACATTCCTTTGAACAGAGAGAGATGCCTTTTGAGACCAATCCTTACCTATGCGACTCTGTCTGGAACAGAGTGACCTTCCAAACGTGGTTTGTGGTTTGGACACCCGTAACTCCCTCAGAAATAGCCAAGAGAGTCTTTTTGCTTAAAATTAAGAAAATGTGTAATAGCATTTTACTGTTATTAATTATTGTAGAAACACAGGGAAAGAAATCGCTTATTATCCTAACACCTAAAGACAACTCCTAAGATTTTGATGAGTCTTTTTTACTTATTATATATATTTAATCTTTATAAAATCATGTCATATACAGTTTTGTATATGCAGAATTTATATAACTCTATAAATTGCATTTTCATTAAACATATCATGAACATATTGCCCTTTTATTATGTATTTTTTGAAGATAAATTTTAATTTGCAAGTGTTCTAGGCTGTGACAGTACAATTTAATTATTCTCCTTTTGTGGAAATTTTGTTTTTTCTCATCGGGGCTTTTATAAATAATACTATGATGTACATTATTGTAAGTAAATATTTGACCAAATTTCTGATTACTTACTTAAAATGAATTCCAAGAGTTGTGTCTAGAGGAAAAACTTTTCCTCTGCCCTCTTAGTTCTAGTCCTGAGGGCCTGTGAATTAAATTGACAAAGACAGATTAGTGAGAGAAAAAAATCTTACAATTTCATTAATATTTTATATGCAAAGGAGTTCACAGAAAAAAAGTGAAATTCAACAAGTGGTTAGACTTAGGAGCTTATATGCCATTTAACAAAGAACAGGGGGTTTGGGTTTTGAGGGATGATCAATTGTGGGGAAGTGTCTTTGAAATACATGGGGGAAACTAATGGAGGGTAAGGGTTATTTTACTAAGGGCTATTTATGCAGACTCATCTCAGTGCCAGCTCTGGTGGTGAATCACTGTTTTCTTCCTGGTAGGGAAGCGGGGAGGAGAAATTCATGCCAACTTCACAAATTTATGCTTCTACGTTGATAAGGGGAAGGCAGCGAACTCTTCTTGTGATCTGTTGATTCTCAGTTGCCTTCAGCTCAAAATCATCCTTATGCCAAAGTGGCATATTTTTGGGTGGCATATCCTGATCCCCGTCAGGTGGAAATAAGGGACAACATGATACTTAAAGCCAGATTCTTCTCCAGGAAGAAGGTACCAGTGTCTACCTCCATGAGTGTATGAATCTCTGGGAATTTTTTTATTGTTGCATAGTTTGAAAAGTAAATCATTGAAAAGGATAAGATCACAAGATTAAAAAAGAAAAAGAAAACAAGTGTGAATAAAAACTTTACTGGTAAGGATGTGCTTAACTCCAAACCTCTAATAATTCAGAGACACACACTTTGGGAGAACAATTTTGATTGTCGTGTAGCGAAATGTGCTCGGGTTTTCATTTGTGGGCACCTCTGGCCCATTGAGAGGCATATTCCTGCACTCTTCCTTGTCAGAGTGCCTGGCATCTGCCTCTCACACTCGGGCAGGCTCCCTGCCCATTTCTTCCTAAGCAAAGGATTCACTGTTCTCGCTCTTCTGGGCTGGGAGGTCAGAGGAGTGGACAAGGGGTGATCCCACGTTCTCTCCGGCTCCTTTTCTCTGGCTAGGTTTTGACCCCACCCTCATAGAGAAATGTTAGGCCAAGTGATGAGTCCTTAGAGAGTCCCCTCCTCCACATGCCCACCCTTTTGAATAGCAGCTATGTTCCCATGAAGACAGTGCCACACGTTGAGCCTATTTCCTTCACACCTTTAAGGTGGATTTTGGCCTTGATTTCAAAGTCATTGGAAGAGAGGAGAAATCCCAGTGACCCTTCCTTTTGAAGAAAAGTACTTTCTTAAACTTGGTATTAAGTTAACAGTCTTGTGGGGGGTTTTGTTTTGTTTTTGTTCCCAAAGAAAGAATTCCATCATTGGAAACTCTACGTGTTAATCTGGTGAGCTGTGGAAAGGAGCACTCCCTGGCCGTCTGTCACAAAGGAAGGGTCTTCGCGTGGGGAGCTGGTTCTGAAGGACAGCTGGGAATTGGAGAATTTAAGGAAATAAATTTTATACCTAAGTATGTATTTTAATTAATTCATTTATTCATTTCAGTATTTTTGAGTTTCATGTGCCAGGCACCATGCAAGATGCCAGGGTCCAAAGATGACTATAACAAACACAGCTCCTAACCTCAAGGGTTATAGTGTAGTGAGGGAAAGAGGCAGGAGAAAACGTATAACACCGATTATTATTTAGAGTCTATGAAAGAGAAGGGCAGCGTGACGTAAGAACCTGTGACCCTTTGATCTTGATCTTATGTACTGGAAATAACTGTGGGGCCCACATGGACCTCCAGAGTTGGTATAAAGATTATTTTAAGTGAAAATATTTAAGCTACAGAAGATGCACAGAGATATCTTATCTGGCTAAAACAGGGCCTCCTGAAAATACAGCTGCCATCAACCCTCTCCTTTGAGGGAGTTTCCTATGAATTCAGCTGTTGTGAAGACAAACCACCCAATCAGCATCAAAAAATCCAATATAATCTTCTATACTCTCCCACTGAAGCCCTAAAAAAACCCCTTTTGCTAAGTAAATATATATAAACCTCTATGCAGGCTGTTGTACAAATTTTCCATTACTGGGAGCTCCTGTCTGTACATGTAAACTTTGCCTTTTTTCCTGTTAATCTGTCTATTGTCAGTTAATTTGCAGGTCCCCAATCATGGGACACAAATTGGAAGAGGAAAGGTTTTCCTCCCAACATAACCTTTTGGCTTGTCATAAGCCACTGGATCCTAATATTTTACTTAGTAAAATCGGGGAAAAAATCACTTCCTCACACACAGCTTCCTACGCCAGATGATGTGACAAGCAGTCTGAACTGTGTGTTTGTGAATTACGTGCATTGGGAATTTTCAAAAGCTTTTTTTTTTTTAATACTAGGAAGTTATCTTTTATTACCTTCTCTGGTCATTAAATTATATAAGAGATTGCTGTGGCTTGGGGGAATGAGCATTGAACTTGGAATGAAAAGCCCAAGGTTTGAGTCCATTCTACAGCTGGTACCAGTGCACCTCTTTGAGTTCTCCTAGGTTAAATCGTATAAAATTGCTGATAGTTTTTGATCCACAAAAATGGCAATTTAATAGGAATCAACCTAATGGTATCTTTCTCTCACAGGGTGAGATAGGTGATGCAGGTGAGAGTGCTTTATAAATTCTGAAGTCCTGTGCTATATGTGTATGAAGAAATGTATTTTTCTTTTAGGCTGTTTTAAGTATAGCATAAGTATAGCATAAAAGTTAGTACATTATACGTGTTAAAAGCCCAATAAAAATCACTTTTGCATTATGTATTGTTTTGAATTCTGTCCTGCACCTTTGTATATGTTGATATCACGTTAAAACAGTTTGAGAGCTTCAGTATAAAGTTTGTTCAGGTTTTTCTGTAAGATATTATGAAAAAACCTGAATGAACCTTTTGGCCAGCCCAATTTACAGAAATATTATACAAGAAAATATTCTATAACCCAATATTATACAAGAAAATAATTTAAACTATGTGTAGTCTACTTGGTGACCAAATCTGAAGAAAGGTTAACAGATTTTGCATCATTTTTATTATAGGAAGATAGAAGCTCTGACTGGTATAAAAATTATACAGGTTTCCTGTGGACAGTACCACTCCCTGGCATTATCAGAAGGTAAAGAAAAAGTCTTCTTGGGTCTCCTAAGTGTCATCAGGAAGTAATTTTTTGAATAAGAATGATACCTGTTGAGTTTTAATGCACTGGGGTTCATTTTAATGTATTTAAAGTTAAAAAAAACTTAACTTATAGAAATCTGAGATGTGTTTTCAGTTCTCTGGGCAGATAGTTAAGCATTAAAAGAACTTGATTTTTTTCTCTTTTTAAGAATTTGATTTTTGACTTCTTATAAATTATCCATCTCTGGTCAAATTCAACATAAAATGTTGTTGGTTTTTTCCCCCCCAAGTCATTCTACAAGTATTTGTTGAGTGCCTACAGTGTTTCCAGCAAAGAAGATATAGCAGTTAACAAACCTAAGACCTTGCTTTAACGAGCTTATATTCTGGAGGGATGTAGGAGAAGTGAGCCTTAAACACACAAATAGTTGTGTGGTGTAACAGAAATAAGGACTTGAAGAGAGGTGAAGCGTGGCAAGGAGACAGAGCGAGGAGGAGGTTGGAGGGAGAGAGCAAGCTCCGGAAGGGTTCCATCAGACTTATATTTTTAAAAGAGCACTGTGACCACTGTTTAGAAAAGAAACTGTTGGGGCAGAGATGCAGTGTGGGAGCTCAGTGAGGTGCTGTTGTCATTTTCCAGGAGAGAAGTGATGATGACTTGGCGGCTAAGGCGGTAACAGTGGAGAGGTGAGAAGTGGTTGGATCCTGGATAGATTTTGAAGATAGAGGCTTTAGTATTTGCTGGGTTGAAGGGTGTAAAAGAAAGAGAGAAGTCAAGGATGACTTCAAGGTTTTTGGCTTGAGTGGCTGAAAGATCATGGTTACCCTTTCCTGGGAGGGAGAAGAAGAGTGGATGTTGTTGGAAGGGACTTTTAAAGGTGACCTTGACCATCCCCTTTGCCTTTAGTGAAAGGCCTTTAACCTCCTTTACCCCTGTTCTTATTCTTTAAAGAGTTTTAGAATTAGAATAGTAGTGTCTCCTTGACTTTGGTATTCCATTGTGTTTGCAGTTCTGAATTTCTCCTCTTTATTTTTGTAGACGGCCAAGTGTTTTCATGGGGAAAGAACAGCCATGGGCAGCTGGGCCTGGGGAAGAAGTTCCCCTCCCAAGCCAGCCCGCAGAGGGTGAGGTCCCTGGAGGGGGTCCCGCTGGCGCAGGTGGCCGCAGGAGGGGCCCACAGCTTCGCCCTGTCTCTGTGCGGGACTTCGTTTGGCTGGGGGAGCAACAGTGCGGGGCAGCTGGCCCTCGGAGGGGATGATGTCCCAGGTAACGAGATGGGCTTGTAGTACGCCCTTTCTTTCCAGTGGGAGGATCAGTTCTGTAAAAGGGACCCTCAGCGGTCAGAACAGTGGTTCCCAAACTTTGTGTCACATTAGAATCACCCAGGGAGCTGTGTGAACTTTTTTGATTCCTGCTGTAACAAATCACCACAAACCTAGTGGCTTAAAACAACATACATTTATGACCTCATGGTTCTGGTGGCCAGAAGTCTGATGCAGGTCTCACTGAGTTAAAGTCAGAGGGTCAGCAGGGCTGCGTTCTTTTCCAGGCTGGAGGGGGACAGATCACTTCTGTTGCCTTTTCCAGCTTCTAGAGGCACCTACCCTCCTGACTCATATCCCCCTTTCTTCTTCAAAGCCAGCAGTGGCTGGTTAAGTCTTCTTCAAGTCACATTACTCTGACATTCATTCTTCTGTCTCGCTCTTCCTCAATGAAAGGACCCTTGTGATTACATTGGGCCCACCTGGATAACCCAGGCTACCCTCCCTATTTTAAGGTCAACGAATTAGCAATCTTAAATCCATCTGCGTCCTTAATTCCCCTTTGCCATGTAATCTAACATATTCACAGGCTCTGGGAAGAGAACACAGACATCTTTGAAAGGCCATTATTCTGTCTACTCTAAGAACGTTCGAAAATCTGAATGCCCACGTTGGACCCCAGACCGATTAAATCAGAATGTCTGGGGACGGAAGCCAGGCATTAGTCATTGCCCCACAGGTGATTCCAATGTGCAGCAAAGTTTGGGAACCACTTGTTTAGAAGATTGCTAGCAGTAGGGGAAACCAGGTCCTCTGGCAACCGTTCAACAAAACTCACCGTGATGTCTTCCCCAAGAGTCCCTCTGTTCACCCCTTTACACGTGGCTCACGACTCACGTATATTTAGCTCCTGTTACATTACCAGTACCATGCTGAGCTGCTACATCTCATGTCATTTAACTTTGTCAACATAAAGTAGGCCATCTTATTTTCTCAATTATTATTCCATATTTTCAAAACACCTATTATGTGACAGCAATGAATACAACATAATGGAAATATTATTGGGAAGGAGGGTCTTAAAGCTTAGCTTTCTTGGCCAATAGCCTTACTCATTCCAGACAATTAAATATTTTCCAGAAATAAATGCTAAAGGACTCCTCTTTTTTTTCCAGTTCAGGCTTTCCCTCTGTTTTATAATACTTCTGATTGCTCACTTTTTAAATTACGTTGATGAATTACAAGATGACAAAAATATTAAATAAATAAAAACTCAGGAAATATAGTATTTCTTATACTCTAGAGATTCTGCTTTCTTTCAACAGGTCAGAGCTACAAGCCTCTATCAGTTGGTTCACTGAAGACTCTAAGTGTGACTTATATCAGCTGTGGTTACGAGCACACAGCAGTGCTTACGCAGGTAATCCAGAATGCCTTGCTATTATTATTATTATTTTTTTGGCCACACCATGTGGCTTGCGGGATCTTAGTTCCCCCACCAGGGACTGAACCCAGGCCGCTGGCAGTGAAAGCGCTGAGTCCCAACCACTGGGCCGCCAGGGAATTCCCATCTTGCTATTTTTTTTTAAATCCCAGAGAAACGTTACCACAAGGTACATGTACTGATTATTGTGGAAAGCAATATGTATATCAACATCTGAAGACACCCATTCAATGTACAGATCTCTAAAGAGGAGAAGTTAGCCAAACATAAACCATAACAAATTTTAAGATCCTATTTTTTTTAGTTCCTATAATAAAAGCTAATTTCAGCTTTAGGAAATATTTTTAGATATTTAAAAAATTTAATATAGGAGCTAATCCTTTTAGCAAGTATTCGTTTATACTATAGCTCTACACATGAAAAATATTATAGAAGCAATAAAGTAATTTTTATAGGTTTCCATGGCCCACATTACAGACTAGAACATTCTTTGTTCTGTTTCTTACTTGGCACAATTGTGAGTCAGCTTCCTGAATGTTTCCCCCCTTTCTTGTACTGGCCATACAGTACATTCCAATGGGATGGATTTTCTCCATAGACGTAATGAATAGACTTGAAGACTATTTGTGAGATTGCAATGTTTCTTTAAAAACTAAATACCTAAAATAATTTATATTTTGTTTTAAAAGCATGTTTGAATTATATGCTTCTTCGTTGGCAGGAGAAAGCTAGAGTTGTTTTAATCTAGAATCATCTTTTGAAAAGAGATTTATTTTCAGAGAAATGCTCAAATAAATAAAGCAACCCTATGCTTAAATTAGTGTTACACTTTTTTTTTTTTTTGGCTGTGTTGGGTCTTCATTGCTACCCATAGGCTTTCTCTAGTTGCGGGGAGCGGGAGCTACTGTTCTTTATAGTTTCTCTATGCTTAAATGTTAGTGTTACTCTTTTTTTCTTTTTGGCTGTATTGGGTCTTCATCGCTACCTGCAGGCTTTCTCTAGTTGCGGGCAGTAGGGGCTACTCTTCGTTGTGATGCGTGGGCTTCTCATTGCGGTGGCCTCTCTTGTTGTAGAGCATGGGCTCTAGGAGTATGGGCTTCAGTAGTTGCGGTGCACAGGCTAGTTGCTCTGCAACATGTGGGATCTTTCTGAACCCGGGATCGATCCTGTGTCCCCTGCATTGGCAGGCAGATTCTTAAGCACTGTGCCACCAGGGAAGCCCCCAGTGTTACTCTTGAACCATTTAATTGGTCCATCAGTTTATTCTACAAACATATATAAGTGCCTAGTTCTGAAGGGAATGCCAATGAGTTTTCAAGCTTAATGTGTTAATTCTTCATTCACTATTAGAAATAATAAATATAGGATCCTCCTCTTTTCTATAGGGTGTATATCTACCATAGTGTTCTCATAGAAGTCTCTTATGATACTTAATCTTTTAGTTTTTAGTTACTTTTTTTTAGCTTGAAATTAGTCTGATCCCTCCTTTTTTAAACAGGATGGGAAAGTATTCACATTTGGAGACAATAGCTGTGGACAGCTGGGACACAGCCCCACTGCTGAGAAGAGGGGTCCGCAACCTGTGGAAAGAATTGAGGGCCTAGTTTCGCAGATAGATTGTGGAAGGTAATAGGCTTTTTTTTTTTTTAATGCATGAGTGAAAAGTGTTATATTTTATTGCTTAGAAGTGACTTATGTGGAATGTTATCTAACCTTAAAACCCTAAAATATGTGAGTATTCTTTTTATGGATCATTTTCCTTTCTGAAAATTTACTTCTTGCCAACATAGTTTAATTTTTCTATTTTTTCTTCTTTATCCTGGACATTTCATTTATTTCATAAGAATTTATTGGAAATCTGCTATGTATAGGCCACCTTACTTGGGGGGTAGGGGAGCTGGTCTATAATAAAAATAGTGATGCTTGCCTGTTTGAGTTCGTGAAACAAAATTAATCTTGTGCAAGTAGAAGATATATTTGCATATGTATTCAGAGTTTTGCATGACCTAATTATAAAGACACTATTTCTTTTTAAATTTTTATTAGCGTATAGTTGATTTACATGTTAGTTTCTGCTGTACAGCAAAGTGAATCAATTATTCATATACATATATCCACTCTTTTTTAGATTCTTTTCCCATATAGGTCATTACAGAGTACTGAGTAGGGTTCCCTGTGCTATACAGTAGGTCCTTATTAGTTATCTATTTTATATATAGTAGTGTGTATATGTCAATCCCAATCTCACAACTTATCCCTCCCTGTGAGAACATTTTGAATATTATCTACCCAATTCATAAAAAAAGACAAAAAGAGCTTACATTTAAAACACAAATGATAGACACCATAGTAACGACCCATCAATAATATTCTGCCTTTAAGGTCAGTAAGAAGTCAATATTCACCTACCATTTGTTTAGCCACGTGATTTGGCACCCTCTAACTCTGACATTGTGATATGGGATCTGGGTACTTAGTATAAGATGAATCTGTTATTTTGTGTTGAGACATCACACACATCACTCATCTTTTTTGAAAAAGCGTGACTCATTATAATATGTCTTCATTGTAATATATTCTCTCTTCCCCAGTTATCACACCCTTGCGTATGTCTATACCACGGGTCAGGTGGTGTCTTTTGGTCGTGGACCAAGCTGCACAAGCAGCTCATCTCATCCG
The DNA here is from genome assembly GCF_030028045.1 of Hippopotamus amphibius kiboko. Lineage (NCBI taxonomy): Eukaryota > Metazoa > Chordata > Mammalia > Artiodactyla > Hippopotamidae > Hippopotamus > Hippopotamus amphibius. The sequence continues at coordinate 58,182,171 of NC_080188.1, forward strand.
GGGGCTCTGGCAGAGAACTTTGACATTAGCTGCCGGATTTCTGCTGATGGTATGAGCAGTCCCACTAATTCATGATTTTGTGTTAATTGATGCCACTGGAGGAGAAATATTATGCAGTTTCCTACCAAAGGAATGCATAGAATTGTGGTTCTTTTAGTACTGTTATCTTCGATTTGTACAATATGCATTTTTTTCTCGTGTAATGTTTCCTGGAATATTTGGTGATCTTTTCTAAAGATTAAGGTAATACAAAAGAAGAACCCAAATCGGTTACTTAAGCTTTGGAACAGTACACTTTTATATATTTAATCAAACCTCTATTAAAGCACATCAGCCTGGTTTCATTATGCAAGTGCATGAAAAATTAAATTTCGGGCTAAGTGCATATACAACATGTAATCTGATGAAAATGAATCCTTGTGCTGTTTGTAGTCAAAATCCATTTAGAAGCCAATAAATAAGTAAATTTAGCTTGGTACTTAATACATTAGATTTTTTTTTAGAGATTATTTTTAGAGCAGTTTTAGGTTTATAACAAAAGATTTATTTTTTACTTCTGAAAACAATAAGCATGGGTTTATGACTTTCTTCTAGACCTTGTGAATGTTCAAGCCAAACATATTTTTGCTGGAACGTATGCCAACTTTGTGACAACCTACCAGGTATCTATTATACTTTCTGTTTCTTTTAAAAATCATTTTTTCCTCTAGATTTCATAGCGGTATTTGAAACACTGTATCATTTGTGTATATTCAAAACTTTTACTCAAATAGTAAGATCCTCTATTAAAATGCTTCTTTAAACATATTGCATGGCTCTCCCCTCCTCACTTGGCGCCCTAACAGATGCCATTTGACAGCAACAATGACTAATACCCACAGTAGTCACCCATGAGTTCGCGGCCAATCAAAGCGCTGTAAATGGATCGACACACGTAATCCTCATATCGGCTCCAATTGGTATTATCTCCCCCATTTTACAGAGGAAAAAACTGAGTCTCAGAGAGGTGGACCTACCCAAAGTTACACTGCTAAGAAGTGGCAGAGCTGGATTCAAGCAGTCCAGCTCCAAAGCTTACACCGTTACCCACCATGCTCCAGTGCCCTCCTCATTGTCAGCAGAGAGGATTTTATTGTCATATTTCTGGGTGAGGTCTGGAATGTTTGTAGGGAGACAAAGTACATGCAGTTATTTTCATAGTTTGTACTTTTTTTCTATTATCAGGAATGTTTTAAACTTTACACCTGTATTAGGCTCTTACTGTATTTTCTGGGACAGAAAATTGTCAGAGGCAAGGGTTTCTGTGCTGCTGGGGATAGTCAGGAGATTGTGCTTGGTTGCTCTGTTACAGCCATTCAGTCAGCCAGTCAGCAAAGGCGTCCTGTCTCAGGCTCTGCTCTGGGTCCTTGGGGTAAAGTGAATAAGACACACAAGATTGTCCTCATTCGTGCCGTTTGGATTCTACAGGGAAGGACAGAGGAGAAACACGTAAATGCAAAATAAGTATGATTGTGTTCGAGAATGACAAGTGCTCCAAAGAAAATAAAATGGGCCAATTGAGACTGATGAGGTGTGCGTCTTTAGAAATGTCAGTCAGGGAAGACCTCCCACAGGCTGTGACATTTGAGCAGAGATCTTACCCGCGCTTAGATCCGGAGAATGCGTGTTCCAGGGAGCACACAGAAAGGTCCTGGGGCAAGAATAAGTTTAGTATGTGTGAGGGACAAAAAGGAAGCCAGTCAGGCAGAGCATAGTGGGAAAGAGTGAAGAGTTATATGAGCTGGAATCATATGGAGACGGGTGAGTTATGGGAGATGGGGCCCGTTTGAAATGTCCTTGGAGAGGAGATCCAGAGTCTTAGTTGTATGTCCAACTCCAGATCTCAGGAAGGATGCTAGCACTGGAAAATAAACATGATAGTTTTATTAAACTACAGATGGTATTTAAAGCCAGGGGCCTGGCGAAAAGTCACTTAGAGTGAGAGCAGAAATGAGAAGAGAAGGGGACAGAATCCAGCCTCGAGGGACTTTTCCATTAGGAGGTCAGGCAGTGACGAGGGGCCAGAAGAAGAACTGAGAAGGGCCAGTTTCAAGGTGGGGAAAACCAGGAGAGGGCGGCCCATCAAAACAAGAGAAGAAAGTCTTTCCAGAAGGAGGAAGTGGCCAAACCTGACACATACTACTGAGGGATCAAGTAAGACAATCACAGAGTTTGTTTTTGCTTTGTCAAGACTGAGTCATCTCAGGGGACAGAGGATGAAACCTAACTGAGTGGGATGGGCAGAGAATAGAGGGTAAGAAGTGGAGGACAATGACCGTGAGAGTTCTGAGAAGTTTTGTTGTGAAAGGGAGTAGAGGACCGTGGGAGGGTTTTGTTGTTGTTGGAGAGGTGATATTAAGGTATGTTTGTATGCCAGTGAGAATGATCCCATTCTGGGGGAGAAAGTGATGATGCATAAGAAAGGGAATAATTGTAGAGGTAACAGACATCCCAGAATAGGAGCGAGGAAGCAGGGTGCAGGGTTCAAGTAGAATGTAGGGATTTGGGCAGAAATTTTTATTCCGTTCTGATGAGGAGAGTGGAGGTGAGGGTAGGCTACTGGTGGGAAGGTGCTTAGTTCTTCCCTGATTGTTTCAGTGTTCTTAGTGATGCACAAGCCACGGTCCTTATCTGAAACTTAGTGAACCAGAGAAGGATCGCTGCACGTTTAGGAATAAAAGGAAAGTGTCTCAAAGTGAGAAAGTGAACATTGTGGGAGATTGCTAGACAGTATAGAGTGCCCATTTGAAATCTGTGGTCGTAGGCTTAAGGTGAAATCAGTCAACACAGCTGTTTGTTTTCCTCCATTGATGTAAAGCTGCTTGGATTCCCTTGGAGTAATTCAGAGTTGAGGTTAACTACAGGTAGACTTTTGCTGGGTAAATACAGTAGGAAAGGGACAGAAGACTTAGAGGTATTTGCAAAGGACTGATTCTAGTGCTGACCATACAATCTAAGCGGGGTGAGAAAGACATGAGGAGGGTGATGGATAATGAACAAACAATAGGGTCAACGGATTGGAGAGCCCAGGGGCCTCAGAGAATGTTGGAATGGGTTCCACTCTAAAGTAAGTGTCTTAGTCTGTTCAGGCTGCTATAACAAAACACCATAGATTGAGTGCTTTATAAACAGAAGTTTATTTTTCACAGTTTTAAAGGCTGGGAAGTCCAGGACTAAGATGCTGGCACATTTGATGTCTGGTGAGGGCCTGCTTCCTGGTTGATAGATTGTTGTCTTCTCACTGTATCCTCACATAGCAGAGAGGGCTAGGGGTGGAAGAGCTCTCTGGGGTCTAAGAGCACAAGTCCCATTCCTGAGGGCTCCACCCTCATGTCCCAGTCACCTCCCAAAGGCCCTACCTCCTAATGCCATCACATTGGGGGTTAGGATTCCAGTATATGAATTTTGGGGAACACAGACGATAATGTTCTGCCACTGCGCCCCTCCCTCCCCCCCCCCGGCAAATTCATGTCCTTATTGCATGCAAAATACATTCATTTCATCCCAACAGCCCCCAAATCTTAACTCATTCCAGCATCAAAGAATGTTAGCCTGGGCGTTCCACTCAAGGCAGTGAATTAGAAAGGATGATATATGATGATCAGAAAGGATGATATATGATGATCAGAGTGAAGACTGTTTCTAATAGCAATTTAGAAGGTGGGATAATTATTGATGATCATAAAGTACAGAATATCACCTTTATCTAGGGCAATAGTTTTCAGCTAGGAGTGGTTTGGCGCCCCTGGAAACATTTGGCAACGTCTGTGGTCAGTTTAGGTTGTCCTGAGGGAGGGGCATGTGTGTTGGGGTGGCTGCTACTGCCACCTAGTGGGTAGAGGCCAGGGCTGCTGCTAAACATCCTACAATGCACAAGACAGCCGCTCGCAACAGAGTTATCTGCTGCAAAATGTCAGTCGGATCAGTTTAGAAACCCTGATCCAAGGCCTGAGTGGCTGAGGTGGAGCAGAGGGAAAGAGTGGAGATGAGATCAAGAATGGAGAGATCAAGGTGGGAAATAAATCGTGTTCATTACGTCTGAAGTTGGCAAGAATAACAGGAAGCATGATGAGAGGCGTGGTTGCACTGAGGAAGACAGTCAGCAAGGTGCTCACATTTTCAATGACTGAAGGGTAGTGACTAGGACTTTGGGAGGTGGTTACAGAAGAAGAGGAGGCAGGCGAGATAGCCTGATGTCATGCACTTCAGAGGAGCCGGGATTTCGAAGAAGAAAGTAGAGGAAGTGGTCTGTAAGTGCCAGTAGGGAGCACCTCATTGTCCGAAGGTTCCTGGGATGTTGGAGGAAGAAAAAAGCTTCCTCATGATTGAACTCCAGGGGACACCCAGGACTCAGATCAAGAAGGTGAAGGGAACTTTGGGAGTCATGGTTACACATCTTTTTCAAAAGGTCTTTAGTTAAGCATGAAACAAAACTGATGCAGAATTCCCTGATTTATTATGCGCTTAGTGGAGGCAGAGGTATAATATGGAGCAGAAGTATAATGGCTTTGGAAGAATATATTAAAGACAGGTTTTTGTTTCCAGACAGTGATTTCTGACACCTGTGGTTGAGCCATTTAGTTTCAAATATTGTATAGAACCATGGTTCTGAAAGTGTGGTCCCCAAATTGGCAACATCAGTATCACCTGGAAATTTGCTAGAGGCAAATTCTTTTTAATTATTTATTTATTTTTATTCGTTTATTTATTTATTGACTGTGTTGGGTCTTCATTGCTGCGCATGGGCTTTCTCTAGTTGCGGTGAATGGGGGCTACTCTTCATTGCAGAGCACGGGCTCTAGGTGTGCAGGCTTCAGTAGTTGTGGCGTGTGGGCTCAGTAGTGTGGTGCATGGGCTTAGTTGCTCCGTGGCATGTGGGATCCTCCTGGAGCAGGGATCGAAGCCATGTCCCCTACATTGGCAGGTGGATTCTTAACCACTGAGTCACCAGGGAAGTCCCTAGATGCAAATTCTTGAGCTCCACACCTGACCTGTTGAATCAGAAACTGTGGAGATGGGCCCAGCAATCTACGCTTTAACAAGATCACCAGGTGATTGTGTTATCAGTTTGAAAACCACTGATATAAAAGCAAATATCTGTGGATGATTAAAGGGCAGAAAGAAACGTATTTACTGAGTACTTACTATAATCCAAAGGCTTTGTGTACCTAATATCTTTTAATCTTAACAGGAGCCCAGAGAGGTAGGTATTGTTATCTCATTTTTTAAATTGTGGTAAAACATATATAACATAAAATTTGCTGTTTCAACCATTTTAAAAGGTATAATTCAGTGGCATTAATTGCATTCACAGTGTTGTGCAATCATCACCACTGTCCATCTCCCAAACTTTTCATCACCCCAAGCAGAAACTCTTTTCTCCCCCAAACAGAAACTTTTAACCATTAAATAATAACTCCCCATTCCCCCCCTACCCCTAACTCCAGGTAACTTTAATATCCTTCTGTCTATGAATTAACCTGTTTCATACAAGTGGAATCGTACAATATTTGTCCTTTTTTATCGGGCTCATTTCACTTGGCAGAGTGTTTTCAGAGTTCATCTGTGTTGCAGCATGTGTCAGAACTTCCTTCCTTTTTATGGCTGAGTAATATTCCATTGTGCGTATATACCATATTCATCAGTGGATGCTGTTGCTGGATGTGGGTTGCTTCCATCTTTTTGGCTATTGTGAATAATGCTGCAATGAATATTGAGATACAAGAATCTGTCTGAGTCCCTGTTTTCAATTCTTTTGTGTTATCTCAGTTTTAAAATGATAACTAAGGCTCAGACCAAGCAACTGGCCAAGGCTAGGAAGTGGAACAGCCAGGCCAGTCTGAGGCCATGGCTCCTCCCACCAAACCCCACTGTTTTAGAGGGTGGGGTCTATCTCCCATCCGTGTCTTACTTACTACTTAGTGTGTGTGTTTTCCTGATCATTCTTTTTTTTTTCTTCCCAGAAGGATACCAGTTCTACCAGTGTTTCCAGGAAAACACTGCCAGAAATAAGCCGAATTAACCAGTCCCTGACAGAAAAATGGATGACAGTGGCAAGAGGAAGTGCAGAACATGAAGTGGCTAAGAGGTGGCTTTGTCTGATAAAGTAGAAACTGGAAATTCGCTGGTGGTCCAGTGGTTAGGACTCTGCGCTTTCACTGCTGGGGTGTTTGGGGTACTAAGACCCTGCAAGCCATGTGGCAAGGCAAAAAAAAAAAAAAAAAAGTAGAAACTGCTTTTATTACTTGGTTCTGAAGCCTTGGTCATTTTAACCTAGACATAGGAGAGAGGATTTGGCTTTGTCATGAAGGTATTTGCATTTTAACCATGGTTCTCTTCTACCATCTCTTACTTTGAAGAACTCATTGATGTATTCACTCATTCATCATTTCTTTAAACAGGTATATTGAGGATGCCAGGCACTTTGATAGGTGAGGAAGATGCAGGAGTGAATCAAAAATGCCTTCTGTCCCACAAAGCCTTCCCCAAGGCAGACTTTTTATAGCTTCACAGTTTATTCTCTGGGGCTCCATAAGTTTCTGTTTTCAGAAGGATGGATTTTATTTAAATCTAGATGACTTGATTAAATCAACTATGAAGGGTTTTGGTGAGATTTAGCAGTCACATGCAAAGTATACCCAGAATTTGGAAGACTCTTAAGATATAGTTATTTTCATTAATAATGATTCTACGCCATCAGTTATACACAGTATTCAGTAAGATGAAAGGGACATGCTTATAGTATGTTGTGACTTAACTTTATCTTATTACGTTTGCAGGGAAATCAGAGTGATATTTTCATCTCCTGCTTGTCTGACTGCAAGTTTCTTAAAGAAAAGGTAACATTTACACAAGACTTACCTTTACTTAAAACACTGGGGACTATTTAAAATGAAATGTTTCGACTCAGTCTTTTTAATATGTGAATTTTGTTATCTATGAACAAAAAAATCCAACATTGAAGACTTCATAGGTTGTTACAGAATTCTTCCATTTTTGTAAGGTAATTTCCTATTGGACCACTACAAATTGTAATTTCTCATTTACATTGTTCACTTCCTCTGCCCTGCCCTCCTCTAGTATCTGATTGGCAGGAATGGTGTGTTTTTTTAGAATCATTGTATCTAGGAGTGATCAGTTCATTCTAACATTGCTTTTGTACTTAGAGGCCAGGGCTGTGCTTTGAAGTTCTTACTGTGAGATCACTAAGGAAAACAGATCCTATTTATTTTATCTTTAACTAGTCTTACTACCACAGAGGAGAATCTAACTTCTCTCCTACTTGGTTTGACACTTGGTCTGATTCAGCAGTTTAAACACTTCCTCTCTTAAATTGCTCAATGTTTGGCCTTCTGTTTCTTCCCCTCCCTCTATGCACTCCAATACTGTACCTGGGAGCTACTGAAAGATAAAGTGCGGCATAGTAAGAATTGTAAGAGTTTATTTGAGCGAACATCGATTTGAATCACACAGCATCAATTTGGAATTGCTTAAGAGTGCTCCAGCACCAGGAGCTCAGGGAGAGACATATAGGGAAGGTACAGAAACAAAGAAAGGAAATGATTTGGTTGGCTATCGCTTAAAGCCTAGTTGGCTTTTTGTGATTGGTTGTCCTTAGGTTTTGATTCATAACTCTGAGGCATTTACAGGCTTGGATTTTGGTTTGCTTTTGAAACTGTGCACCTCAGACTGGGACTTGAACCCACATGCCGGGACTCAAACCCAGCCTATACCCAGGTTGGGACTCAAACCCACACAGTTGGGACTCAAACCCACGCAGTCGAGACTCAAACCTGGCCAAAACCCTGACTGGGACTTGAACCCACGAGGCTGGGACTTGAACCCTGCCAAAACCCAGGATCTTCCAACTGAGATCACATTACCTGGTTTCAGGACTTCATGAAGCTCAGGTTCTTGATGTCTCATCACAGAAAGAATTCAGTGAGAGACAAAGTGACAGGTAAGAAGTTTGTTTAGAGATTTATTTAGAGAGAAACACACTCCAAAGACAGCCTGGGCCATGTCAGAAGGTGAGAAAGGCACCAGCATGTGGGGGTTGTCGGGTTTCATAAGGGTGGGTAATTTCATAGGCTGATGAGTGGGCGGAGTATTCCAGAACTGGGCCACCGCCCACTCTTTCATCCTCAGGGTCAGCCTTGGGACTGTCATGGTGCTTGGAAGTTGACTTGTCCGCCATCTTGGACCCATTTGGGTCTAATCAGTTTATGTCATGTCCTCAGGCTATGTCATTCTTTCGCATGTTGTGCCCTGCTCCCTTCCCTCCTGTTTCACTTTTATAGGCCACCATGGCATTAGGGCCACTGCAGTGTAATGGCCTCCCTGTTTAATTAATTTAGCAGGGACAAGGGAGAGGCGGGGGATAACCGCATAAAGGGGCCCTCAGGCTGCTCTCTGTCTTCTCTGGAGGGTGGCGCCCTGCAGGGCTGTCTGCAGTAGTGTAACTCATCCCAGTCCTTTGCTAGGTCAGGTCCTGTCCCTCCCTTGTTGACGTGGCCTCAGGTTGGCTCACTGGTTCAGAAGGTAGCTGCACACATGCACCACTAGGCGGTACTCTCTATTCGCTTAACCCTGTTGCAGGTATTTATCGCTTCTCTGTAACCCCCTGTTGTCCCTTTGGTTCTTAACCCAGCTGCATTCTCAGCCACTCCTTGGAGACTGGAGGAATGGTTGGGTCCCATAGCTTCACCTGGGAACTGGAGAAGCCAAGGGAGGCTGAATGTCAAGGATTCTTGCCCCCCACCTGACCCTACCCCTTCACTGCAGCTCATGAGGCAGTTGTCATTTTAGAGTCCCAAAAGGCATCCCTGTTCATCTCTACATATCCTGGCCAAAGGCAGGAGATGAGAAATCAAGACACTGCTTCCCTCTGCTGGCTTTCTCTCCCTTTTGCCTTCCTCTTCTTGCCATCCTTCTAGCCTAGAAAGAAGGGGACTCTACCATGCAATATATCCTCTTTCTTCCCCACCGTAGCCTCAAGCTCATTCTCACTACATAAAGGAGAATCTTTTACACTCTAAGAGTATTATCTTTCTAAAGTGTCAATGTATCTATGCGTCCTTCACAGGAGTGATAAAATTCAAGGTTTGATCTTAAGATGTCAAAGGCCGCAATGGAAAGTTTATTTTACAGGGAAATTTACAGGACTTTGTTTTAGTACTTGCATAAATGTTTTAGCCCTAGTATTACAATGGATTTGCTAATCTAGCCAGTGTGAAATATTTTGTAATAGTACATGATAAAGACAAATCGTTCTACAGAACGCGGTCTCCTCAAATGTCACCAACACAACCCAGGGAAACGCCACACCTAAACCAAACCTTGGTAGTATTTCTGAGGGGAGTGGCCAGGTCTGAATTTTTTTAAATCAGCAGTTTGGATTAAGGCAGGTCTTTCAGTGTGGGAGGGGAGGGTGGAGAACTTGATTAGGATTGAGGAAATATACCAGCATCCAAGACAACTGCAAACAGCAAGGCAAAGATTTTGAGACCAGAGATGCAAAGAATTTTAGGGCGTAAACGGTTGATAGCTTTACGGAAGAGTTAATGGGTCTTTTCAGGAAGTTCCTAAAATGAAGAATCAAGCCATTTGCCTGGGCAAAGGTGTCTTGGAATAGTAAAGTCATGCTAATGAAACAGTGGAATCCCAAAGTAATGTAAATATAAAGATAGGTGGGGGTTAGGGAGTTTCAGTTCTCAGTGTGCAGGCTGAATGTGAGGGTAAATGGTTTCAGTTCTCAGACGTAGCAACTGAACTTTTGCTATTGTTGTAGCCCAAACTTGAGATAATAAATTGTTATGTATTCTCTTTAAGGAGAACATAAATTTTATACTTTTGTTTTTGGTGCCAAGTAAACTGATTATTTCGAAAGAATGCAAGCTTTAGGAAAAAAGATTCATAATGATATATGAAGTTAGAAATATTCATTTACATCAATTTATGTGTTTTTTTTTTTTAACATTTCTTGCATCCAAAGAGAATCTGGAGAAACAGTTTCCGTTGATGTGGACTTAGCAAGAGATACCTTCAAGAAGTTAACAGAAAAGGAATGGATTTCTTCTATGGTAATAACCAGTATTCACTTGAGAAATAGAGCAATAGAATTTCTTTACAGAAACCAATATGGTGAAGTTTAATTTTGTTAGGAGCTGAGTGAGATGGAATGTGATCGGGGAGGGGGCTAGTGTTTATTATGAGGTTACTATATGCCAGACACTGTAGGGGCTTCTGTGGGAAAACAAATGAACTTTTCAAGGAGACAGATGGGCTTTTATGGGGACACATGGAAGACAGGATAGCTTGTGATAATGTTTGTTTCTGCAGTTTCTCATCCAAGTGCAAGTGCTTGGTCTTTTTCCTGGCAGTGAAGTTTGCTTGCCTGCCCACCAGGGAGGGGATTTATAGCTGCTTCACTGTTCCAAGACTCTGCCTTTAGTCAGATGAGGAAAGCTCTGAAGGCTTCTTTCCCCATCAGCTGTATTTCTGACATCTTCAGTTTAAAATCATCTTTATACCGATTTGGGTCCCTACATTTGGAAGGGAAAGAGGGAGAGTGTTCCTTAATATGCAGTAGAAACTATTTTTATTTATTTATTTTTAAAAATATTTATTTATTTATTTGTATTTTATTTGGCTGCATCAGGTCTTAGTTGTGGCACATGGGATCTTTTAGTTCTGCATGTGGGATCTTTAGTTGCAGCATGAGAACTCTTAGTTTTGTCATGTGAGATCTAGTTCCCTGACCAGGGATCGAACCAGGGCCCCCTGCATTGGGATCGCTTAGTCTTAGCCACTGGACCACCAGGGAAGTCCTTATTTTTATTTTCAAGATGAAAAAGTAAGAAGAGTAAATGTGATTAAGTGTGTATATATATATATATATATATTTTTTTTAAGCTCTTTATTGGAGTATAATTGCTTTACACTGTTGTACCAGTTTTTGAGGTACACCACAGTGAATCAGCTGTATTTATACATATAGCCCCAAGTATTTTTTTAAAATAAATATTTAGGTGATGCGAGAGATCGCTTCGTGTGCTATTCCCAGTGTGAGTTCTAAGAAACATTAGTTTCATAGACTGCTCTACCTAAAGGGGTTCTTAGTGAAGCAGCTTTGGGAACACTGCATACTGTTATGGGGTCGTGATGCACATAAGTAAATCAAATACTCTATGATGTCACGTACCGAAGGAAACCAGCTTTTTGGACCCTATTTTTCTCAAAGTTATTTGACTTTGCGACACTGTTTTCCCAGGTACACCTCCTCGCATTCCACAGAAGTCATGTTCTTCTAGATATATGAAAAAACAAATTGGAAGAACATTAATGTAATGATAATAATATACAGTACTTCAGAGTTTATTGTTACAGGTACCATGTTCCTTAACCCGTATGACATGTAGAGGTAGACAACTCATAGTGAAGAGTATCTAAGATCTGTTAGAGAGAATGAATGAGCTGTTGGTTCAGAAACTGGCCCCTGTGCTTAGGGGATACGGAGAGACTGAGGAAAGAGGCAGCCACTCCAGATTGGAAGGTGGCAGGTTTACTAAGCAAGGGAATGCACAAGGCTTGTCTTGGGTGGCCGCAGATGAGTAGATCTCTGCACCTGCCTGCCAGAATCTTGAAGTTTGTATAGAGGCATTAACTGCTGGCTTCAGTCACATATACCGTCCAGATGGTCTCAGCAGCACCTTACTCTCTCTCGGCTGCGTCCTTGGAACAGCTCGCACCGCGGCAGAGCACACGTTCCACACACAACGGGGGTGGGCCAGGAGCCTTCGATGGCCCGGGTCCCGCTCGAGGGCCAACATCCCCTTGATTACCTCCTGCAAACATAAGCGCCTCCAGACAACTTCCAGATCTCAATGGCCTGTTCACACCGTGAAGCTTTTTTTTTTTTTCTCACACCAAAGTCCACACGGGGTTGGGATAGGAGGCATCCGTAGGGAAGGAAAGAAATTGATTTTTCCTCTCCTTATTTTAGTTGCATTGGCTGGGGCCTTGCAGATTACACTGAGAAAAGACAGATGAACAAGAGAAAAACAAATCAGTTTATTAGCATGTGCATCCCGCGTATGCAGGGAAATACTCAGTGATGAGTAACTTTAAGGAGTGGTTAGAATGTGGGTTCCTAAAGCATCTTAGCGAAGAACCGTAATTTTGTAGAGCGGTGAGAAGACAAAGGAAAAGGACTTTGAGCTTCCGTGTTGGCAGGTGGTGGGACGGCAAATATATGAAGAAAGTTAATAGTAGGTAAGGGCTAGTGAGTAACGTGTGCTGTGTAGTCTTCCTGAGTGCCAGCTCATCTCTGCTGATAAGGTTGTCATCCCCTTCCTGGTATGGGAAGTTGGGGGACAGGAGGACACCTTCACAAGGGGAATTTATGTTCTGTTTTCAGGTAGATGGGAGAGGCCAGAGAGCTTGTTCTATGTCTGCTTGTTCTTACTTGCCTTCAGCTTAAAATAATCCTCCTGTCGGAATGGCATATTTGGGGGGTGGCAAATTCTACTACCCTTACACCCTCTGCCCAGGTTCATTCAGGAGTGACTCAGGCTCTTTCTCTCTGGCGTTCTAGGCCCCAGGGCCATGAAATTCTCCAGTAGATCTCTTGTGTTGGTTGGCAGATGAGGAAAGAAGGTATGAAAGGTCAGATGGGAGGCTTTAGGGGCCAAGCCTGGAAGTGTCACACATCACCTTCCCTCATGTTCTGTTAGCTAGACCCTGGTCACATGGCCCCACCTGACTGCAGGGGAGGCTGGGCAGTGCCATCTAACTGTGAGCCCTGGAGGAAGACGAAACGGTATTGGCGAGATGAACATATGCCATTTTCTCTGCCACAGTAGATTGTAGGTCAGATAGATCTGGGTATGGATCCCTTCTAATTGAGCAACCTTTATGATTTATTCACTGTGTCCAGGCATGTGATTTCACTTTTATTTCTTTCATTGACCCCAATATAAAATAGGGTGGATGGTTCTCACATACCACTTCAGGGGCATTTGGGATACAAGGAGAATGGAGTTTGAATAGTAGGTTTCAGGAAAACTAAATGATTATTCCATTTGGAACATAGTGGAGTTGAAACCTCTGGTCCCATAGCTTATTTCTTACCATACTCTGTATCTAATATATCCTGAGCCTTTCCCTGATCCTGTTTCAACCACAGATAACAACATGTCTCAGGGATCATCTGCTCAGAGCTCTTCCATGTCGTTCTCCGCACCAAGAAGCTTTATCAGTCTTCCTTCTGCTCCCAGAGTGTCCGGTCATGCATGATCCTAAGAACTGGATGACTCTGGTGGTTCCATTTGCAGAGGCTGTTTATAACATGACTGGCCAATCTTCAAGAGTCCTGAGTAAGTTTGATTACTTCTATGTCGTTTTATCTGTATTTTCAATAGAGAGTCACTGTCTAAAGTAGAAGCTGTAGCAAATTTTAGATTTCAAAATGCTACACAAATGTTTGAGTGTATGGTATATGCATTATTGAAAAGATTAACCTAAAGCTATTGTCAAATCCAAGTTTGTGTGCCCGAGGCACAGTGATGCCAAACAAAGCAAAGCGTTGGAGTTTGGAGCAGAGAAGGGTTTACTTCAAGTGCCAAGCAAGGAGAACGGGCAGTTTGTGTTCAAAAGACCTAAACTCCCTGATGGGTTTCAGGGAAGAGTTTTTAAAGGTGGATTTTCAGGGAAGGCTGCAGAGTGTGTGACTTTCTTCTGATTGGTTGGTGGTGAGGTAACAGGGTGGTGCTCCAGGAACCTCAGTCATCAGCCTTCTGGTTGTAACCAGTCTGCAGTTCAGGTACTTGTGCTCAGTCTGAAGTTACCATCCTCCACCTGGGTGGGGGGATCTTAGTTCCTGTAGAAGAACTCAGAGATATGTATCAGACTGTCTTATATATCCCTTGAGGAGGAACCCAGACCCTGCCCCATTTCTGCACTATTGTTTCTTGACTGCCTTTCCTTCCTTTCTACATTCCCTCACTTTCTTAATTACTAACAGTTTGACTCTGCCTCTTGGAACTCAGGGAAGGTCCAGGGAGTTGAAGCCTTTTTCCTGCAATCAAGAAACAGGAGACACAGAAAGGCTTTTGCACTTGGGAGGGGCCCACAGGATCCTGCATGGTTTCAAAGCTATTATAATCATTACTCTTATCATTACAAAGTATGTGTAATTCTTAGACTTGGTCACAGCCTTGACATCAGAGTTTAATAATCATAGAGTATCCAGTCAAGATAAATCCATACTTTGAAACTTTTTGTTTATGTTGTTTTAAAACTTTAGACCTTTTGACCAAAGGTGAGGAAAAAAATGTTTAACTTTGTGTTCTTATTTTATTCAATGCTATAGGATATCCTTTTACAACTTTGAGCTAATGTTCAAAGTTCAAAGCTTAAAAGGTATGAAGGTGAAATATATGGTGAATTATAAGCCACCTTGTTCCTCTCCCAGAAAGCAGCTACAGAGTAGAATTTCTTGAGTAACCTTCTATAAAAACACATAGAAATAATATTCTTTTTTAAAAATGGTAGCATATATTCTTTGACAACCTGCTTTTTTCCACCAAACAGTGTATCTTGGAGGTCATTATGTTACAGCACCTATACGACTGCCTTATTCCATTTAATGGCTGAGTAGTTTTCTATTGGGAGGCTATACGTGAATGGTTGTTTCTAAATTTTTGCTATTATAACAGTTCTAACATGCATTTCTTTGTACATATATAAATTTACACAGGCAGGGAAATGTCCAGAAAGCAAAAGTATTGGGTCAAATTGTATGTGCATTTTAAATCTTGAGAGATTTTGCCAAATGACCCTCCACAGAAGTCAGGGCCACCATGTCAACCAGCTTTAAGTGGTTACCATTCACATTGTCACCCTTGGAATTGGGCAACATGGCAGCTTTGACAGAAGATGTACCAGTTTACACTTCATCAATAAATATGAGAGCATCAGCCCACACACTCTTCCACAGTGTGAACCAGACTTTGGTCTATACCATTCTGAAAAGAAGAATCTCTCTCCCTTTTTTTTTTTTTCACTGCATCACACAGCTCATGGGATCTTAGTTCCCTGACCAGGGATAGAACCTGGACCCCCTGCAGTGGAATTGTGGAGTCCTAACTACTGGACCACCAGGGGATTCCCAAGAATCTCTTAATTTGAATTTGAAGTTTCTCATTATGAATGAAGTTGTGTTGGTTTTCCAGTATTCCATTCCATTTGTACATAATATTCTAGGAACTATCATTTGTTGTTAGTATCTTTCTTTTTTATTTAGAAGTTTTAAACTACTAAGACAATTTTTTTTGGCAGCATCTTCCCATATCACTTGTTTTCTTTTATTTTTTTAAATTAATTTTTATTAAAGTCGCTTTACAATGTTGTGTTAGTTTCTGCTGTACAGCAAAATGAATCAGCTATACATTTATGACAATTCTTTATCCATAGTATGAGTTGTAATTTTTTTCTTTTTACTTTGTGGTATTTTTGCCATGCATAATTATTTTTAAACATTTTTAAGCAGCCTACTACATTAACATTTTCTCTTATGGTTTCTGAATTTGAGTCATACCTCAAAAAGTTTACCTCATGATGAAATTTAAAGATTTCCCATGCTCCCATTAGAATTTATATTGTTTCCTTTTAAAATTAATTTTTATTGGAGTATAGTTGATTTACAATGTTGTGTTAGTTTCTGCTGTACAGCACAGTGAATCAGTTATACATATACATATATCCACTCTTTTTTAGATTCTTTCCCTATATAGGGTCATTACAGAATATTGAATAGAGTTCCCTGTGGTATACAACAGGTTTTTATTAATTGTCTGTTTTATATATAGTAGTGTATATACGTCAATCCTAATCTCCCAATTTACCCATCCCCGACATTGTTTCATTTTTATGTTTAAATCTTTGAACTATATGGAGTTTAAACTTCATTTTTTTTTATTAAACTTCATTTTTTTTTCTGGATCAGTTTCCAGTTGTCACACATTTATTAAATGATCTGTTTCATTCCCCACTAGTATGCAGTGCCACCTTCATCATATACTAAAGTTTCATGTGTATTTGGGTCCATTTGTGAAGTCTCTGCTACATTAATCTGCCTTTCATGCATCTGGGTCATTACTATTTTAATTACATTAGCTTGAAAATATATTTTAACATTTGATATGTTTGTTTTTGAGAATTATCTTTTAAAATTACAAAAATTCAGTTTGTAACCTCAGTGATATTAAAATATTGTTACTGAGCTAATTTATAAATATATCCATCTATACCAGATGTTCATAAAGCCTGAAAACATAGATAATATTATTTTATTTTTTACAGATTAAAAATGTCCTTGATGACATTATATGTCTTGTGTGTATGTGTGTGTGTTTGCATGCGCACGTTTGTATTTATGTATTCACCTATGTATGTTTTCAGACTTTACAGATACCCTATGGAATTTTCAGTTTGAAAATCATGAAATCAGTCAAGTAATCAAGCATAAATATGAACTATCAACAACTTTTTTTCAGAAACCTGAATTTGAGCTTTTAATTCCAAAGATACTTAATCAGGGAAAAAAATTTTTTTCCAGATACGTGAGTAGTAAATGTTGTCCAGGATGTTATCCTTTGAAAAGATATTTTATGGGTTATGCCATCAAAAATGGAAAATGTGATCTATTTCTTACATTAAAAAACTTAGAAGCTGAGGGAGATTTTTTTGAGGGGGTACGTATTTATCATGGCTGATTTTACACCCCTCAGAGCAGTACTGGGCATCTTTGCAAGAATCCTCTCTCAACACACTGGTCCAGATGCTTAAAACTGCCATCATCTCTCAACTGTATTCTTGGACTGAAACCATTCAGAGTCACCGCAATGTTAAAGCTCTTCTGGAAGTGATGAAAAAAGTGTATAAGGTAAGGGTTCACCTAAAGGAATGTTTATACCATTTTACTAAATCAAGATCCCTTAGTTCTTAGCCATTTGGAGGCTTGTTTTGGTTTATTTTCTATATCAAGAATGAAAATATTTTATTCAGCCCTTAATAATTCAGAATTTTGCTTGTTTTGCTAACTGGATAAATTCTGGTGGAATATATCACATATTATGTATAATATATTAGAGGCACAAATACTCAGATATGAGAATGATTCAACATTTTCATTAGTGTATACAACATAATCCAGAAGTAACCTAAGGTTAGGCTACTAATAAACCTAATAATTATTGGAGGATAGGGAGGAGCCAGAGCATTTTAAATAAAAGAGCAGAATTAAATTGGTATCGTTCAATTGAAAAATAATTAGCTATTGTAAGATGCTTTTATATCTTACCATATAAATTGTTCAATTGGCAGTCAAAGCAAATTTCACCACAAAATATCCATCTCAGTAGGAGAAAATATTATGTACAGAAATTAGTGCTTTTCAGAAGTAATAATGCACTATTTCTAAAGTAGTATATTTCTTCCCCCCATCTTTATTGAGATGTAACTGACATAGAACATTGTGTAAGTTTAAGGTGTACAACATGTTGATTTGATACACTTATACATTACAAAATGATTACCACCATAGCTGTAGCTAATACCTACATCACCTCATATAGTTACCATTTTTTACTGTGGTGAGAACACTTAAGATCTACCCTCTTAGCAACTTTCGACTATATAGTACAGTATTGTTAACTACAGTATAATCACCATGCTGTACATTAGATCCCCAGAACTTATTCATCTTATAACTGGAAGTTTGTACCCTTTGACCAAGATCTCTCCATCTTCCCCACCCGCCTGCCCCCAACTCTGGAAACTACTGATCTACTCTGTTTCCATGAGTTTAGCTTTTTTTAGATTCCACATATAAATGATGCTCTACTGTATTTGTCTTTCTCTGTTTGATTTATTTCACTTAGCATAATGTTCTCATGGTCTGTGCATGTTGTTGCAAATGGCAAGATTTCCTTGCTGAATAATATTCCTCTGTGTGTGTGTGTGTGTATGTGTTTGTGTACACCATATCTTCTTTATCCATTCATCTGTCCATGGACACTTAGGTTGTTTCTCTGTCTTGGCTATTCTATATAATGTTGCAATGAACATGGGGCTGTAGATTATCTCTTTGAAATAGTGATTTCAATTCCTTTGAATATATACCCCAAAGTAGGATTGCTGGATATTATAGTAGTTCTATTTTTAATTTTTTGGGGAACCTCCATACTGTTTTCCGTAGTGGCTGCACCAATTTACATTCCCACTAACAGTGCACAAATGTTCCCTTTTCTGCACATCTTCACCCGCACTTATCTCTTATCTTTTCGATGATAGCCATTCTAACACCTATGAGGTGATATCACACTGTGGTTTTGACTTGCATTTCCCTGATGATTCGTGACGTTGAGCACCTTTTCATGTACTTGTTGGCCATCTGTATGTCTTCTTTGAAAAGATATCTGTTCAGTTCCTCTACCCATTTTTTAATTGGATTGTTTGATTTTTTTAATTCTGTTGTATGACTTCTGTGTATATTTTAGATATTAATCCCTTATCAGATATATGGTTTGCAAACTTTTTCTCCCATTCCATAGGTTGCCTTTTCACTTTGTTGATTGTTTCTTTTGCTGTGCAGAAGTTTTTCAGTTTGAAGTAGTCTCATTTCTTAATTATTGCTTTTGTTGCTTGTGCTTTCAGTGTCACATTCATTGCCAAGACCAGTGTCAAAGAGCTTTCCCCGATGTTTTCTTCTAGGAGTTTTGTGGATTTAGGTCTTCTGTTTAAGTCTTCAATCCATTTCAAGTTAATTTTTCTGAGTGGTATAAAATTGGGGTTCAATTTTCATTCTTCTGCATGCAGTTATCCGGTTATCCCAACTGCATTTATTGAAGAGATTATTCTTTCCCCAGTGAGTATTCTTGGTTACACTGTCAAATACTAGTTGGCCAAATATGTGAGGGTTTATTCCTGGGCTCTTGTTTCTGTTCCATAGGTCTATTCATCTGTTTTCCTGCCAATACCATACTGTTTTGATTACTATAGCTTTGTAGTATAGCTGCAGTCAGGACATGTGATACCTCCAGCTTTGTTCTTTTCAGGATTGATTTGTCTATTCAGGGTCTTTTGCAGTCTCATACACATTTTAGGATTTTTTTTTCTATTTTGTGAAAAGTGCAATTAGAATTTTAAGAGGGATTGCATTGAGTTTATAGATGGCTTTAGGTAGTATGGACATTTTAACAATATTCTTCCAATCAACATTGGATATCTTTTCATTTATTTGTGTTTTCTTCAATTTATTTCATCATAATCTTATTGCTTTCAGTGTACAGATCTTTCACCTCTTTGGTTAAATTTTTTCCTAAATATTTTATTGTTTTTGATGCTTTTGTGAATGGCCGATTAGAGTTTTAAGAAGACAAATAAGAATCATGAGGAGTCAAATATTTTTTAAAAATAATGTATAAAAGGGAAATGTTTGACATAGAATCATTGGGGATTTTAAAAGTAAGAAACTTTATGAAGACTTAAAAAGATGATTGGTAATGGAGTCCTTTCATTTAGAAAAAGTGGATATTGCCTTTTATAGTTTCGTCACATTTTTCATTCTTGATATTAGTTATTTACTTCTTTTTTCTTTTTCTTTTCTTTTCTTTTTTTTTTTGTTCAATCTTACCAGGAAGGTTTTTTGTAAGACCTAACCTTTTCATTTGTTGATCTTCTCTCTTGTACATCTCCTTTTTATTTCCTTAATTTATGTTTGTAGATTTCTTATTTCCTGCCTTCTATCTCTTGGATTAGTTTGGATTAATTGGATGTGATGGAGGCTTATTTACACCGTTGATTTAACACATTGCTTCTTCTGGGAAGCCTTCTTGAACCCCTTAAGTCCTTCTCCAATCAAAACTGTATCCTAGGTGCCTGATTACTTGTTGTTTTTACCTACTAGATCATGGGTTGGCAATCCATGCCCATGGGCAGCCTTCTACTTTTACAAATAAAGTTTTATTGAGACATATCCGCACTTACTTATTTACTTATTGTCTAAGGGTGTTTTATGCTACAAAATGGCAGGGTTGAATAGTTGCACCAGAAACTGTATGATCCCAAGCTCAAAATAATTACTATCTGGATTTGAGAGTTTGCTGACTACTCTACTAGACAGTAAGCGATGTATAAACGAGGACAATTTTTAGCTTATGTTTTGTCTCATGCCTGATAAATAGTGTGTGCTAAATTAATATTCATTAATTCATAGAGAAAGGGACGAGTTTGTCAAAAGTACCTAAGTTTTTTTGTGCTTTTATTCTCAAGATCTGGAAACTGTTTCCAGTGAACCTTTGTCCTAAGAATTGGTTTACTAATCTCCACTGCCAATGTTTTATATCTTTTACAATATTTGTAAAAATTAGAGAAGTTATGGATCAAAAATTGGAAGTTTTATAGAGCTCTACTTCATCATTGACAAATACATTGGGTTCATAGAGCTCTATTCTAATTATCTATATGCTAACCATATATAAAAATAGATTAAATCACTTACTGATAGAAAATGAAAATCACATATTCTCTTTAAGGTAAACAAAGATAATTGTCAACTACCAGAAAATACTTTCAACATAAATGAACTCTCCATTTTGTTGGATTTTTATGGAGAGAGAGAAAAAGTGATCTGGAGGAATAAAAACCTGGTAAGAATAATATTTTTACTTTCCGAAGCTTTTCATACTTTAAAGGGGGAACACATTAGTAGCTAGGTAGGTATCTTCTTGATAAATTAAGATTTGAAAATTTATTCTTTGCAGTGCTGAATTTGCTAAAGTAGATGATTGTGGAAAACTTAAACATCTTTCAGTCACAAAGCAAATGCATTTTCCTAGAAATTTGTTTCTAGGTAATATAGATTCTTAAAAATGAAATCTAAAAAGTGTTGAGGTTGGACTTCCTAGGTGGCACTGTGGTTAAGAATCCACCTGCCAATGCAAGGGACATGGGTTCAATCCCTGCTCCAGGAAGATTCCACATGCTGTGGAGCAGTTAAGCCTGTGCACCACAACTACTGAGACCATGTGCCACAACTAGTGAAGCCCGCACACCTAGAGCCCATGCTCCTCAACAAGAGAAGCCATGGCATTGAGGAGCCCATGCACCACAACAAAGAGTAGCCCCCACTCGTTGTAACTAGAGAAAGTCTGTGTGCAACAGCAAAGACCCAACACAGCCAATAAATAAATAAATTAAAAAAAAAAAGTGTGGAGGTAAATAATTTAAGATGGTGAGGTAAAAGAATGAAGTTTTCCTTTTATTTTGATTATCAAAACTGTTATCTCTTTTTCATTTTTAGATATCTGCAGAAAACTTCAGTCCCATTATTTTCAGTGATTTTCCATTTGTCTTTAATTTGCTCTCCAAAATTAAATTATTACAAGCTGATTCCCATATAAAAATGCTGGTATGTATGTCTTACTTTTTTATTATGTAAAATTTTCAAACATATACAAAATAGAGATAATGGTGTATTAACCCCCAGCGCAAATTTTCAGCAGCTATTAACATTTTGCCATGCTTTCTTCATTTATCATTTTTGTTATTTTTGTAGTTGTTACTATTTTTGCTAAAGTATAATATTTTAAAGCAAATCCCAGGCCCGATTTCTTTTCATCTTGCCACACTTCAGTGCATTATTTCTGTTTGTTTCATTTTTGTTCATGCTGAGATTCATCAGCGGGTTCAGTGGTGACCACATTCTTCCACTGTAATATTTCCCATCAACCTTTTCAAAAATAATTAAATCATAGTTGGTGTACAATATTATATGTTACAGGAGTACAGTATAGTAATTCAGAATTTTTAAAGGTTATATTTCACTTATAGTTATTATAAAATATTGGCTAAAAAATATTGGCTATATTCCCATGTTGTACAGTGTATGCTTGTAGCTTATTTTATATCTAATGATATCTAATGATTACTCCCCTACCCCTAAATTGCCCCTCCCTGCTTCCCTTGCCCCACTGGTCACCACTAGTTTGTTCTCTATATCTGTGAATCTGCTTCTTTTTTCTTTCATTCACTAGTTGCTGTATTTTTTAGATTCCACATATAAGTAATATCATACAGTATTTGTCTTTCTGTCTCATTTACTTCACTTAGCATTATGCCCTCCAAGTCCATCTGTTTTGCTACAAATGGCAAAATTTCATTCTTTTTTATGACTGAGTAGTATTCCTGTGTGTGTGTGTGTATGTGTGTGTATATGTATCACATCTTCCTTATCCATTCATCCACTGGTGGACACAGTTTGCTTTCATATCTTGGCAATTGTAAATAATGCTGCTGTGAGAAGAGTTAACACCTGTTGTTCTTAAACTGCTCTAAAAAGTTGCAGAGTATGGAACACTTTTGAACTTATTCTGTGAGGCCAGCATCACCTTGATACCAAACTAGAAAAGATATCACAAAAAAAGAAAATTACAGGCCAGTATCACTGATGAACATACATGCAAAAATCCTCAACAAAATACCAGCAAATCAAGTCCAGCAATATATTAAAAGGATTATACACCATAATCAAGTGGGATTTATCTCAGGGATGCAAGGATTTTTCAGTATCCACAAATTAATCAATGTGATATAGCACATTAACAAACTGAAGAATAAAAACCATCTGGTCATCTCAATAGATGTAGGAAGAGCTTTTGATAAAATTCAACACCCATTTATGTTAAAAACTTTCCAGAAAGTGGGCATAGAGGGAACCTACCTCAACATAATAAAGGCCATATATGACAAACCCGCAACTAACATCATCCCCAGTGGTGAAAAGCTGAACGCATTCTCCTTAGGATCAGGAACAAGACAAGGATGCCCACTCTCACTGCTTTTATTCAGTAACGTTTTGGAAGTCCTAGCAACAGCAACCAAAGAAGAAAAAGAAA
Source organism: Hippopotamus amphibius kiboko (assembly GCF_030028045.1). Classification (NCBI taxonomy): domain Eukaryota; kingdom Metazoa; phylum Chordata; class Mammalia; order Artiodactyla; family Hippopotamidae; genus Hippopotamus; species Hippopotamus amphibius. Next base: position 58,205,168 of record NC_080188.1, read on the forward strand.
TAAAAGGAATCCAAGTTGGAAAGGAAGAAGTAAAACTGTCACTGTTTGCACATGACATGATACTATACATAGAAAATCATAAAGATGCTACCAAAACAATTATTAGAGCTCATCAATGAATTTGGTAAAGTTGCAGGGTACAAAGTTAATATACAGTAATCTGTTGCATTTTTATACACTAACAATGAACTATTAGAAAGGGAAATTAAGGGAGCAATCCCATTTCCCATCACATCAAAAAGAATAAAATACCTAGGAATAGCCCTACCTAAGGAAGCAAAATACCTATACTCTGAAAACTATAAGATGTTGATGAAAGAAATCAAAAATGACACAAACAGATGGACAGATACACTGTGTTCTTGGATTGGAAGAATCAATATTGTTAAAATGACCATACTACCCAAGGCAATCTACAGATTCAATGCAACCCTTATCAAAATACCAATGGCATTTTTCACAGAACTAGAACAACTAATTTTAAAATTTGTATAGAAACAAGAAAGATCCCTGATAGCCCAAGCAATCTTGAGAAAGAAGAACAGAGCTGGAGGAATCATGCTTCCTGACTTCAGACTATTTTAAAAAGCTACAATAATCAAAACAGTATGGTAGTGGGACAAAAACAGACACATAGATCAATGGAACAGAATAGAGAGTTCAGAAATAAACCCACACACTTATGATCAATTAATCTATGACAAAGGAGGCAAGAGTATACAATGGAGAAAAGACAGTCTCTTCAGTAAGTGGTGCTGGGAAAACTGGACAGCTGCATGTAAAATAATGAAATTAGAACATTCTCTAACACCATATACAAAAATGAATTCAAAGTGGAGTAAAGACCTAAATGTAAGACTACATACTATATAAAACTCTTAGAGGAAAACATAGGCAGAACACTGTTTGACATAAATTGCAGCAATAGTTTTTTTGGATCTGTCTCCTAGAGTAAGAGAAACAGAAGCAAAAATGAACAAATGGACCTAATTAAACTTAAGAGCTTTTGCACAGGAAAGGAAACCATTGACAAAATGAAATGACAGCCTATTGAACGGGAGAAAATATTTACAAATTATATGACTGATTAAGGATTAATATCCAACATATATAAATAGCTCATACGGGGCTTCCTAGGTGGCACAGTGGTTAAGAATCCACCTGCCAATGCAGGGGACACAGGTTTGATCCCTGCTCCAGGAGGATCCCACATGCCACGGAGCAACTAAGCCCTTGCACCACAACTACTGAGCCTGTGCTTTAGAGCCTGTGAGCCACAACTATTGAGCCCATGTGCTGCAACTACTGAACCCCACGTGCCTCGAGCCTGTGCTCCACAACAAGAGAAGCCACAGCAATGGGGAGCCCGCGCATCACAACGAAGAGTAGCCCCCACTCACCGCAACTAAAAAAAAAGAAAGCCCGCACACAGCAAAAAGACCCAACACAGCCAATAAAATAAATAAATAATAAATAAATAAATAAATAAATAAATTTATAAAAAAATAAAAAATAAAAATAAACAGTGCATACAACTTAATATCAAAAAAACAAACAATGCAATTAAAAAATGGGCAGAAGAGCTGAATAGACATTTTTCCAAAGAGGAAATGCAGATGGCCAACAGGCACGTGAAAAGATGCTCAACATGGCTAATCATCAGGGAAATGCAAATCAAAACCACAATGAGATGTCACCTCACACCTGTCAGAATAGCTATCATCAAAAAAGAACACAAATAACAAATGTTGGTGAGGATGTGGAGAAAAGGGAACCCAATGCAGTTACCAAGCGTTATGATCTTTTCCAAATTTGATGGATTAATCATGACATTTCAGTTTAATTTTAATTGTTTCTTACTATTATATAAGGCCTGAATCTTCATACTCTATTTATTTATTCATTTATTTATGGCTGTGTCAGGTCTGGATGAGTGTCTCAGTGTGTTTAATACCACTATTGCCTGTAAGGATTATGTTTATTATGATAAGTGATCTGAAATACTTTTAACTATTTAGCTGTACATCCATGGTGACTAATCCCCTGTATACAGTTCCTAAATGCCACAGATCCTGTGGTCTCTTTATCTTCTGTAACATAGATATGATGCTCTTTTCCTTAAATAATTACAATATGAGTATATATAGCAATGGTAGGCATAAATGTATGCTATACAAAATATGTTTATTTGAAATATTAAACAATTCCTAGTATTCCTATGAGGATTTCTAAAATACTTCTTTTTCTAGGAATCAGTAGGGAGAAATTTGGATTTGGGGCACATGATTCTTCCAGGAAGGGCTGAATCCCCTCCATTTGTACTTAGAGTCAGACGAAGTCACCTTGTTGAAGATGCTCTGCGTCAGTTAAGCCAAGCTGAAGTCACTGACCTCCGGAAAATATTAGTGGTACAGTAAAAAGCCTCATTGGATATTTTTACTAATGTGGGAGGGAAACATTTATATAATGTAGCACAGGAAGAGCCTGTATTTACAACTATAGTTATCAGCCTAATGGTTTCCAGGATTCCTTGGTTACCCTTCAGAGAAGAGCTGTGGAACATTGGGGTTATGAGTTAACTATTAGTTACCTATGGCTACAGAAATGCTGCTTAATGAACCATCCCAAAGCATAGTGACTTAAAGTAATAATTTTACAGATCTCAACGCAGCTCAAGGTCTGCTGATCTAAGTTGAACTCATCTGGGTGGCTTTGCAGATTTTGCCTATACTTGTTTACATGTTTGGGAGTTGACTAGGGATTGGCTGATCTAGGCTAGGCCTGATTGGGGCAGTTTGACCCTGGGCCCTGGTTCCTATGTTTTCCATCTTCTTCCTGGGACCCACAAATATGTTCTCATAGCAGTGTCAGAGGTACAAGATAGCAAGCTTAGTCACACAACAAACATTGCTTTAGTCAAAGCAAGTCACATGGCTGAACTCAAGTCAAGGGCTGGCAAAATATCCTCAGCCTCTTTAGTGAGAAGAACTGCAAAGTCGCATGCAAAAGACCTGGGTCAAGGAAGGGTGAAGAATTGGGGCTGTGAATGCAATCAGCAAGCAGCTGGTGGAACAGATACTTTCCCTACATTTTGGCTCTAGTTTTAGTCATAGACTTTCCACTTTATTGGTCCCAATTCTAGCCATCCTTCACTTCACCCTTTGTGGGCACCTGTAGGGTTTTCACTGTGTAGTACTGGCGATCATTTGCCCACAGAATGGTGGCTAACTTTGTAGGTAAGGGCTGGCATCTATCCAGAAGGGAGTAAATTTTCCTGATATCAGCCATGAGGGGAAGAGTTAAGTTCTCAGAGAAGAAGTCAAAACCTGAAGGGTGGGCCTCAGAGAGGAGAGGTATGTTCCCAGCATGGGCTCTAATAGAAAACATAGAACTATTTTAAAAGCCAGAATTTCTAGTTGTTGTCTCCCTCTGTACCTATTTTCCTTTAAATCTCGATTATGAGAAAATCAATGGAAAATGATTCTGCCTACAAGAGATGACAAAGCAGTAAGAAGGCAAACTTCAAGACAAATCCAATCAAAATATAGACTCTAAACAAGGCAGGGTCCTCACGGCCCTTTTAGCAGGTGCTGACCGTGGCGAAGGCAGACTTGCTAGTATAAATGAGCAGAAATAAGAAAATCGGAAACAAGCTTAATTTATTATTGGGATATCCAAATGGAATGTGAGGCAAGCCCTTATGATGATGGACAGGTTGATGGTTGATCAAAGTGCCAGTAAATCAGATCTTCTAGGCAAAGAGAAGAGAAAGAGAACTCAGTGAAGCTCGGTGATACTTATATTAAAAAGAGAAAAAGAAACAGGAAAGGAAGTATAGAAGGAGTAGTTAGAAACGTAGGAGGAAACCCAGGGTAGTACTCAACTACAAAGCCCAGAGGTAGACTTTAGAAAAGAGGGACCAGTTCTTATTGATGCCTACATGAGGGCTCTGGGCATTCAGCTCTGAAGATTCCTACAGGTGCCATGCCCAGGCTGACGGGGAGGCTGTTTATCTGAAGTCTTAATGAGGGGAGAGGCAGAAGAAACCAAATAATTTTTGACTGGAGCCCAAGTTGTAAAGACTGAATGATGAGAGAAAGATAAACAAGATAGAAGGATCAAAGAATTTAGTGGCCCAGGGGTTTGAAGCACATCAGAATTTGGTTCAAGATGCATTGGTGAATGCTGAATCTTGCTAGAATTCTGCTTGACTTGGTTCATGTGGCAGTAGAAGGGACCCATGCACTCACTATACAGTAATCTGACAGTAACTAGGTTCATGGCATCTGCTGCTCAGAAGCAGATTGAGGGAGAACAGAGAACAGTTAGGTGAGAAGAATGGATTTTAGGAATCCAGGTGATGGCAGGAGGTTTGAAAGTTTTCCATAAAGGTCAAGGCATTATATTTTAAATGTGGACCTGGGAGTGTGTTCTCTTTCCTCAGGTTGAGTTTATTAAAGAAATTCGTTCTGTGGGGGAAGGGGTGAAGTCTGAGTTCTTCCACTGTATAGTTGAAGATATGACCAAGAAAGAATATGGGATGTTCATATACCCTGAAGAGGGTTCCTGCATGTGGTTTCCTGTCAATGTAAGTCTTTTATTTGTTTTCTTACGGTTTTTCAGAACAGAAAAAGTATGCCATATACTGTAACATGAACACGATACATACTAATGTAAAATTAGGTCACATAAAGCATGCTACTCAAAATGTGGTCCACAGAGCAGAAGCTTTAGCGTTACCAGGAGTTGTTAGAAAAGCAGAACCTCAGGCCCAGACCAGAACATGTATTTTTTATAAGATCCCCAGGTGATTCATATGAATATTAAATTTTTTTAATGAATTCATTTATTTGTTTATTTATTTATTTTTGGTTGTGTTGGGTCTTTGTTGCTACACATGGGCTTTCTCTAGTCATGGCAAGTAGGGGCTCCTTTTCGTTGTGGTGTGTGGGCTTCTCATTGAGGTGGCTTCTCTTGTTGTGGAGGATGAACTTTAGGTGCACAGGCTTCAGTAGTTGTGGCATGCAGGCTCAGTAGTTGTGGCTTGCTGGCTCTAGAGCACAGGCTCAGTAGTTGTGGTGCACAGGCTTAGTTGCTCCGTGGCATGTGGGATCTTCCGGGCCCAGGGCACAGGCCCATGTCACCTGCATTGGCAGGCGGATTCTTAACCACTGCACCACCAGGGAAGTCCCTGAACACTAAATTTTTAAACAGCTTGAATAAAGTATACTTGAGATATGATAAACGGCACACAAAGTGTCCAGTTTGATAAATTTTGATTTACATCTATAGCCGTGGAACTCAAGACAATGAACATATCCATCATCCCCCAGAGACCCTCAGATCCCTTTCTGATTCTACTCCTCCCTGCTTCTGCTCCTTGCCCCATGCCCAGGCAACCACTGATCAGATTTCTCTATAGAGTAGTTTTACATAAATGGAATTTTACATAAATGGAATCATAAGTAGTCTTCTTGTCTGTCCTCTTTCATTCACATAATGATATTGAGACTTATGCATGTCGTTGTATGTATTGTAGTTTATTCCCTTTTATTGCTGAGTAGTATTCCATTGTTTAGATGAACTACACTTTGTGATCCAGCCTCCTGTTGATGGATATTTGGGTGGTTTCCTAAATTTTCAGAGGCAGTAGTTGAGAGTTTCAAATTAGGAGAGAAATTATTAACAGAATCCTAGAGATAATTGCTAATTCTAATAAGGTGATTCATTTCTGCAATGATTATATTTTACAAAGAACCTCAATATGTAAACATTTTTTTTCGCTGTGGTAAAGTTCCAGAACAATATGTCTAGTGTGGTATGATTTGTGCTAGTGATCAAAAGGGCTTTGTTCTTGTCCATAAATATTTATTTATTTATTTATTTACTTTATTCTTTATTTTTCCCTCAATCTGTTTTTTTTAAGAATTTTATTGAGATATAATTGACACAATAAACTGCATATATTTACAGTGTACAGTTTGATTTTTTTTATTACTAATGTATATGGCAATCCCAATCTCCCAATTCATCCCACCCTAACCCCCAGCCCCCACTCCCCGCCCTGGTGTCCATATGTTTGTTCTGTACATCTGTGTCTCTATTTCTGCCTTGCAAACTGGTTGATCTGCACCATTTTTCTAGATTCCACATATATGCATTAATATACAATATTTGTTTTTCTCTTTCTGAGTTACTTCACTCTGTATGACAGTCTCTAGGTCCATCCATGTCTCTACAAATGACCCAATTTCATTCCTTTTTATGGCTGAGTAATATTCCATTGTGTATATATATATATACACCACTTCTTCTTTATCCATTCATCTGTTGATGGACATTTAGGTTGCTTCCATGACCTGGCTATTGTAAATAGTGCTGCAATGAACATTGGGGTGCATGTGTCTTTTTGAATTATGGTGTTCTCTGGGTATATGCCCAGTAGTGGGATCTCTGGGTCATATGGTAATTCCATTTTTAGTTTTTTAAGGAACCTCCATACTGTTCTCCATAGTGGCTGTATCAATTTACATTCCCACCAGCAGTGCAAGAGCGTTCCCTTTTCTCCACACCCTCTCCAGCATTTATTGTTTGTAGATTTTCTGATGATGTCCACTGTAACTGGTGTGAGGTGATACCTAATTGTAGTTTTGATTTGCATTTCTCTAATAATTAGTGATGCTGAGCAGCTTTTTATGTGCCTCTTGGCCATCTGTATGTCTTCTTTGGAGAAATGCCTATTTAGGTCTTCTGCCCATTTTTTGATTGGGTTGTTTGTTTTTTTATTATTGAGCTGCATATGTTGCTTGTATATTTTGGAGATTAATCCTTTGTTGATTCGTTTGCAAATATTTTCTCCCATTCTGAGGGGTTTTTTTTTGTCTTGTTTATAGTTTCCTTTGCTGTGCAAAAGCTTTTAAGTTTCATTAGGTCCCACTTGTTTATTTTTGGTTTTATTTCCATTACTCTAGGAGGTGGGTCAAAAAAAGGTCTTGCTGTGATTTATGTCAAAGAGTATTCTTCCTATGTTTTCCTCTAGGAGTTTTATTGTGTCTGGCCTTACAGTTAGGTCTTTAATCAATATTGAGTTTCTTTTTGTATATAGTGTTAGGGTGTGTTCTAATTTCATTCTTTTACATGTAGCTGTCCAGTTTTCACAGCACCATTTATTGAAGAGGCTGTCTTATCTCCATTGTATATCCTTGCTTCCTTTGTCGTAGATTAGCTGACCATAGTTTATCTCTGGGCTTTCTTTCCTGTTCCATTGATCTATATTTCTGTTTTTGTGCCAGTACCATATTGTCTTGATTACTGTACCTTTGTAGTATAGTCTGAAGTGAGGGCGTTTGATTCCTCCAGCTCCGTTTTTTTCTCTGAAGATGGCTTTGGCTATTCAGGGTCTTTTATATCTCCATACAAATTTTAGGATTTTTGGTTCTAGTTCTGTAAAAATTGTCATTGGTAATTTGATAGGGATTGCACTGAATCTATAGATTGCTTTGGGTAGTATAGTCATTTTCACGATGTTGATTCTTCTAATCCAAGAACATGGTATATCTCACCATCTGTTTTGTCATCTTTGATTTCTTTCATCAGCGTCTTATAGTTTTCTGAGTACAGGTCTTTTACCTCCTTAGGTAGGTTTATTCCTAGGTATTTTGTTGTTGTTATTGTTGTTGCAATGATGAATGGGATTGTTTCCTTAATTTCTCTTTCTGATCTTTCGTTGTTAGTTTATAGGAATGCAAGAGATTTGTGAGTGTTAATTTTGTATCCTATAACTCTACCAAATTCATTGATTGATTAGCTCAAGTAGTTTTCTGGTGGCATCTTTAGGACTTTCTATGTATAGTATCATGTCATCTGCAAATAGTGACAGTTTTACTTCTTCTTTTCCAATTTGGATTCCTTTTATTTCTTTTTCTTCTCTGTTTGCTGTGGCAAGGAATTCCAAAACTATGTTGAATAGTAGTGGCAAGAATGAACATCCTTGTCTTGTTCCTGATCTTAGAGGGAATGCTTTCAGTTTTTCACCATTGAAAATGATGTTTGCTCTGGGTTTGTCATATATGGCCTTTATTATGTTGAGGTAGGTTCCCTCTGTGCCCACTTTCTGGAGAGTTTTTTTTTTTTTATCATAAGTGGATGTTGAATTTTGTCAAAAGCTTTTTCTGCATCGATTGAGATGATCATATGGGTTTTTTTCTTCAGTTTGTGAATATAGTTATCACATTGGTTGATTTGCATATACTGAAGAATCCTTGCATCCCTGGGATAAATCCCACTTGATCATGGTGTATGATCCTTTTAATGTGTTGCTGGATTCTGTTTGCTAGTATTTTGTTGAGGATTTTTGCATCTATATTCATCAGTGATATTGGTCTGTAATTTTTTTGTAATATCTTTGTCTGGTTTTGGTATCAGGGTGATGGTAGCCTCATGGAATGACTTTGGGTGTTCCTCCCTCTGCAATTTTTTGGAAGAGTTTGAGAAGGATATGTGTTAGCACTTCTTTAAATGTTTGATAGAATTAACCTCTAAAGCCATCTGGTCCTGGAGTTTTGTTTGTTGGAAAATTTTTTATTACAGTTTCAATTTCATTACTTGTGATGGTCTGTTCATATTTTCTATTTCTTTCTGATTCAGTCTTGGAAGGTTATACCTTTCTAAGAATTTGTCCTTTTCTTCCAGGTTGTCCATTTTATTGGCATATAGTTGCTTGTAGTAGTCTCTTATGGTGCTTTTTATTTCTGTGGTGTCTGTTGTAACTTGTTTCATTTCCAGTTTTATGATTTGAGTCCTCTCCCTCTTTTTCTTGATGAGTCTGGCTAAAGGTTTATCAATTTTGTTTATCTTCTCAAAGAACTAGCTTTTACTTTTATTGATCTTTGCTATTGTTTTGTTTCTATTGCATTCATTTCTCCTCTGATCTTTATGATTTCTCTCCTTCTATTAACTTTGGGTTTTGTTTGTTCCTCTTTCTCTAGTTTCTTTAGGTGTAAAGTTACATTGTTTATTTGGGATTTTTCTTGTTTCTTGAGGTAGGATTGTATTGCTATAAACTTTCCTCTTAAAACTGCTTTTGCTGCATCCCATAGGTTTTGGATCATTGTGTTTTCATTGTCATTTGTCTCTAGGTATTTTTTGATTTCCTCTTTGATTTCTTCAGTGATCTCTTGGTTATTTAGTAGCATATTATTTAACCTCCATATGTTTGTGTTTTTTACAGTTTTTTTTCCCTGTAATTGATTTCTAATCTCATAGTGTTGTGGTTGGAAAATATGCTTGATATGATTTCAATTTTCTTAAATTTACCAAGGCTTGATTTGTGACCCAAGATGTTATCTATCCTGGAGAATGTTCCATGTGCATTTGAGGAGATGTTCCATGTGCATTTGAGGAGAAAGTGTAATCTGCCGTTTTCAGATGGAATGTCCTATAAATATCAATTAAATCTATTTGCTCTATTGTGTCACTTAAAGCTTGTGTTTCCTTATTAATTTCTGTCTGGATGATCTGTCCATTTGTATAAATGGGGTGTTAAAGTCCCCCACTATTATTGTGTTACTGTCAGTTTCCTCTTTTATAGTTGTTAGCATTTGCCTTATGTATTGAGGTGCTCCTATGTTGGATGCATATATATTTATAATTGTTATCTCTTCTTCTCGGATTGATCCCTTGATCATTATGTAGTGTCCTTTCTTGTCTCTTACAACATTCTTTATTTTAAAGTCTATTTTATCTGATATGAGTATCGCTACTCCAGCTTTCTTTTGATTTCCAATTGCACGGACTATCTTTTTCCATCCCCTCACTTTCAGTCTGTAAGCATCCCTAGCTCTGAAGTGGGTGTCTTATAGACAGCATATATATGAGTCTTGTTTTTTTTATCCATTCAGCCAGTCTGTGTCTTTTGATTGGAGCATTTAATCCATTTACGTTCAAGGTAATTATCGACATGTATGTTCCTAGTACCATTTTCATAATTGTTTGGGGTTTGTTTTTGTAGGTTCTTTTCTTCTCTTGTGTTTCCCACTTAGAGAAGTTCCTTTAGCATTTGTCGTATGGCTGGTTTGGTGGTGCTGAATTCTCTTAGCTTTTGCTTGTCTATAAAGCTTTTGATTTCTCTGTCAAATCTGAATAAGATCCTTGCTAGGTAGACTATTCTTGGTTGTAAGTTCTTCCCTTTCATCACCTTAACTATATCATGATACTCCTTTCTTGCTTGCAGAGTTTCTGCTGAGAAATCTGCTGTTAACCTTATGGGAGTTCCCTTGTATGTTATATGTCATTTTTCCCTTGTTGGTTTTAATAATTCTTCTTTGTCTTTAATTTTTGTCAGTTTAATTACTATGTGTCTTGGCTGGTTCTCCTTGGGTTTCTCCCACTTGGGACTCTCTGTGCTTCCTGGACTTGGGTAGCTATTTCCTTTCCCTTGTTAGGGAAGTTTTCAACTATAATCTCTTCAAATATTTTCTCAGGTCCTTTTTCTCTTCTCCTTCTGGGACCCCTATAATGTGAATGTTGGTGCATTTAATGTTGTCCCAGATGTCTCTTAGGCTGTCTTCGTCTTTTCATTCTTTTTTTCTTTATTCTATTCTGTGGCAGTGATTTCCACCATTCTGTCTTCCAGGTCACTTATCCATTCTTCTGCCTCAGTAATTCTTCTGTTGATTCCTTCTAGTGTATTTTTCACTTCAGTTATTGTATTGTTCATCTCTGTTTGTTCTTTAATTCTTCTAGGTCTTTGTTAAGCATTTCTTGCATCTTCTCCATTCTCTATCAAGCTCCTGGATCATTTTCACTATCATTATTCTGAATTCTTTTTCTGGAAGGTAGCCTATATCCGCTTCATTTAGTTGTTTTTCTGGAGTTTTACCATGTCCCTTCATCTGGTACAAAGTCCTCTGCCTTTTCATTTTGTCTGTCTTTCTGTGGCTGTGGTTTTCTTCCCACAGGCTGCAGGATGATAGTTCTTCTTGCTACTGCTCAACATTTTCTTAAAGTAACAAAAAAACTTCAATCTCTATTAGTAACACAGAGCAAATAATTCAAAAAAGAATCACATGTTGAGCTTCAATTTATTTTATTTTAAAAAATTATTTATGTTTTGGCTGCATTGGGTCTTCGTTGCTGCGCACATGCTCTCTCTAGTTGTGGTGAGTGGGGGCTACTCTTCAGTGCAGTGCGAGGGCTTTTCAGTGCAGTGGCTTCTCTTGTTGCAGAGCACAGGCTCGAGGCATGTGGGCTTCATTAGTTGCAGCATGTGGGCTCAGTAGTTGTGGCACACTGGCCCTAGAGCACACACTCAGCAGTTGTGGTGCATGGGCTTAGTTGCTGTGCAGCATGTGGGATCTTTCTAGACCAAGGATCAAACCCGTGTCCCCCACATTGGAAGGCAGATTCTTAACCACTGCACCACCAGGGAAGTCCCAAGCTTCAATTTACTGATCTTCTCTCCCATAAACTTCCAAAATGTTTTTCCAAATGACATGGTGGAGTTTGGAACCCAGAAAGGACAGGGGACAGGAGAAGATGAATGGGAGTGAAAAATTACTGAAAGGTGTTTTGTATCTTTTTTGAGAATGAATGAACCTCTAAAAGATAAGAGTGGCCAAGGTGTGGCAGTGGTAGGATTTTTATCAATCAACAAACTTTTACTGGCTATTTCTTGAGGTTCCCACATTGTATTAAATATTGCAAAAGATTCAAATTAGTGTTTAACACACTCTCTTTCCTCTTCCAACTCTTTGTATATGTAGATGGAGGGATAAGACTAAAACACAAGGAACTTTAGCAATTTTTTGAAATTATGGACTGCTGATTTTAAGTGTTGTAATAGTTGTTGGGAAACTTTGTAGGATAGGGAAGGAAACACTCATGTGGGATTAGAAGCCCAGAGTTCTAGTGTTGAGTGGTGGTGGGTGTGCAATTTAGCCTCTCTGAGTTTTCAGTTTCCTCACCTATAAAATGGCTGTCATAATTTCTGTTCTGTCTGTTTTAGAGCTGTTGTCAGATTAAAATAAGATAAGGTATGTCAAAGTGTGAAGCGCCATGAAAACTTTAGGGCACTATACAAATTTACGAGATTTCATCAGGACTCTTTCCTTCCTCCTTCCACAGACCGTCACAGTCAACAGCATCAGTCACCTTCCTGACCCATATGCTTGTCCCTGTAAGCACACCTAGGTTGAGAGCCTCATCACCATAGGGAACTGCACTCCTCTGACACACACCTGACATGCCTGGTGCCCACTGCAGGTGTACATAAAATGTAGCCTTCTTTCCCGGTGTCATTTTTCTACATTAATTTGAAGACAAAGACTGTAAAATTAAATAGCGAAAAGCTTGGTATATAAGGCTATCTGAGCATTTTTTTCGTATTCCAGATATGCTATTAGTAACAAAATGCAAATTCATTTATTCAATATTCTGAACTGTTAAAATTTGTATTTTAACTTATGGAAGAAATTTACATTGTATTACAGCCAGTGTAAGAACCTCAAATTTTGATTTTCCTGAAGCCCATTTTGTTTTCTAATTTCTGACTTTTAGAAAAGGGAACTAAACCTTTTTTTTTTTTTTTTTTACTAATCTAATTATCCCTTTGGATTGTTGATTATTTATAATACATCAAGGATTTTTTTTCCTTCTCCTTTTCCAGCCTGTAATTGAGAAGAAGAGATATTTCCTCTTTGGGATGCTGTGTGGACTCTCCCTATACAATTTTAATATTGTCAACCTACCTTTCCCACTGGCTCTGTTTAAGAAACTTCTGGACCAAAAGCCATCATTGGAAGATTTAAAAGAACTCAGTCCTCTTTTGGGGAAGTAAGTAAATATAATTGCTTTTCTAGGACTATATATCGAGTCAGTCTCAGTTGTTTAGATATAATTAATGTTATACACAAACATAGATACACACAGACAAGCTCTTCAGTTTCAATAAATATGTGTGCTCTTTAGATGAATTTGAATTTTAGCATGATTTATAATTAAGTAAACATTTAGAAATGGAGAAAAGCCAAATGCTCCTCTAATTATGAACCAGCACAATAAACAGAGCTGTGGCCTATTCTCTTGAATTTATCCAGACGGAAACAGTTGCTTTGGGTAGTACATGATATTCTTAATGAGAATCATACATGCTATATTTATTTTAAATAAATCCTATTTAGTCCTATTTTATTTATTTTAGTAAATCAGCATGTCATCAATTTTATTTTCTAAGTATTGAAAAATATTTATTCTGAGTTAAAAGGCAAACTATATCCTGTGAGGGAAATAGTGGCAACACATATGATAGACAAAGGATTAATACCTCTGGTGCATAAATATAGATATATAGATATGACTGCATGTGTGTATGTATATGTAATAATAAAATGAAAATACACTCAACCTTACTAGTAATCAAGAAAATACAAATGAAAATGAGATATCATTTTTCTGCTTACAGACTGACAACTGTTAAGTTTTTCATAAAATGTAAAGTTGGCCACAGATGGCAGATTATTCTCTTCTCATGTACAGTTAGTTGAAGACTAAACTAGCTAGACTTACACCATATGCTCTGACAGTGTAGAACAGGGTTTTTCAAGCTTTGCGATACTGACATTTTGGATAATTCTTTGTTGTGGAAGGCTGACCTGGACAGTGTAGGGATGTTTAGCAGCATATGGGGTTGCTACCTACTAGATGGCAGTAGCAAAACTCCCTTTAATCGTAACAACAAAGGATGTCTCCAGATTTTGCCAGATGTCCCCTAGGGCACAAAATCTCCCCTGGCTGAGAATCCCTGGTCTAGAGGAAGGGGCTCCTTTTTATAATTACCACCAAGACACAGCAGTGTCTGTGTGTTAGCAGTGGTTCCACCAGTCAAACTGTAAATAGGAGTTAATTCCAGAAAGAGGGGTGGGTGGGTTGAGGGGAAGAAATTCACACAGCATTTTATACATTTCTACATTGTCCACAGTTTTTTCCACTGAATGTTTATTTCTTTTGAAATTTTACAAGAATAATAAATATAATATTTTAAAACAAATTTTTCATTAGGAATTTGCAGGAAGTTCTAAATGATGAATCTAATGACATTACAGAAATGCTTGGCCTACGTTTTTCTGTGAGTACTAATGAAAGCCAGATTATAGTTTAGATTTAATGTTTTTTAAAAATATTTTTATTATAGTGTCTTAAATATGGGATGTGTTTTTTGGAGGGTATTTTACTTCTGTACTGTAGGACTTTTCCCCTACTTACTCCTCATTTGTACCTTATGTCTATATACTCTCAAATAAAGTGAAAAGACAGCAACTATTCAATCAATGTGAACAATGTAAAAAATGGAATGATGTATGCTTAAAGCAATATACAGCATATACTAGGATATGTTTCTATTCATGTATATATTTAGAAGACTGAACTACATAAATAGTTAATACCTAGTTATTTAAAATTTTATAGGGAAGAATGTACTAACAAAAATGGTATTATGGTAGATTATTCAGACTTTCTTTCATGTTTGGCACCTGAATATATGTTGGTTACAGATACACTGGGACCAAAATGATGCTGATTTAATTCCAAATGGGATCTCTATATTTGTAGACCAAAGCAACAAGTAAGTTTTGAGACCTAGTATATCTGCTTTGAATACACATAAAATGTTTATATCCCTATGCTTCAAAAATGTATTTTGTCTTCCCAGATGATCATTTTAGCTCTTTATCTTTCTCGAAAAACAAAAGGTCACAGGGAAAAACAGGGGAGAAAGGAGTCAAGATTAAATATTTCCTTTGCAGCACTTTTCACTATTCATTTAACAATTATTTTTGAGATACAGCAGTGAAAAAGACAACAAAATCTGGAGCTTATATTCCAGTGGGGCAGAAAGTCAGTACACAAATAAATTATTATGTACTAGGATGTCAGACAAAGGATGTGCACTCTGAAGAAAATGAAAACCAATTAAGAAACTAGAGGATGACAGGTAGTGGTATGCTGGAGCTTGTGAGAGCTGATTGTTAAATTTTCAAAAATGTTGGGGGTTTATTATTAAAAGCATTAGTAGCTTGAAATCAGCCATGGTGGGAATAGTTACACCACAGAAACTGGCAAGTGCTGCAAATGAGGGTTCCCTCTTTTTTCCTCTCCTTTTAAGAGAGCTGGTTGTAGAACATTTACTAGCATGCCAGTGGTTACAGGGGAGGGCAGAGGAGGGCTGATTTAGATAGGATGGTCCATAAAGGATGCTCAGAGGGTAGGAGACTGGCATGTTTTTGGTGGATATCTGGTGGAAATACCTCCAGTAGCACGTCTACCATCAGGAAATTCATCACGCAGTAGAGAAGACAACCTTTGCAGAAATAATTTTCACATAGTGAGAGGGGAGAGGGAGAGGAACAGAGGACCAACCCTGAGAAAGTCATGTTCGTTTTGAATTCTGATGAGTGATGGAAGTTGCCAGGTGAAAAAAGAGCCCTGTCTGCTGTGGACTAACTGTAAGTGAGACAGTGAGGCCAGTGAACTGAAGGTCAGTGTGGCTGGAAGTTCCAGCGGAGGTGGGAAGAGGCTGCTGAGGCGGGCAAGGGTCAAATCATCGAGGCCTTTTTGATCCCTCTAAAGAGGTTTGAAATTTACCCTAAAGGCAGTGAGAAGCCTTTGAAAAATTTTAAGCAGGAGAATGACATATCCGGATTAGTGTTTGTAAAATATTGTCCTGTCTGCAGCTGGGGAAATGGGAGCAAAACAAAGCCTTCATCCTTTTGCCATATTCTCCAAGTTTCCTTCTTGTAGCTGACCAGATGTTTTCATACCCCTATGTCATATAGGGTTGTGTGCTATGCAGATGTAATTTACTTTCATTTCTCAATTGAAATAGTAAAAAGGGCAAAGTAGAGGATAGTTTAGTCACTGGTAAAGTATATTATTGGCTTTTTTTTTCTTCCCTCAAGGAAAGACTATGTTTCTAAGTGTGTTGACTACATTTTCAATGCCTCTGCCATAGCAGTTTATAAGGAATTTCAGAGAGGATTTTTTAAAGTCCTTGACAAGGAGATACTTAAATTTTTCCAGCCTGAAGAACTAAGGACAGCAGTAGTTGGAACTACTGATTATGACTGGAAACAATTTGAAAAGGTGGGTGATGACTAAAGTGCCCCCAATTCTTCCAAACAAAAATTCCCCCTAAAAACCATTTTTCTCCTTTTTTTTTTTTTTCCCAAGAATTCAAGTTATGAGCAAGGATACTATGAATCACATCCTACTATACTGATGTTTTGGAAAGCTTTCCATAAATTAACTTTGGAGGAAAAGAGAAAATTCCTCTGTAAGTATTGCAGTAATAGACGGATCTATAATTACATATCTTTTAAAATATCTTATTGAGATGAAGTCATCATTAATGGTGTGTCCCAGACATTAATGGCAAAGCAAGGGTTAGAACCCAGGTTTCCGGCCTTCTAGACCAGTGTGCTTTCTCTTACATAAGCCTGTTTCCCACTTGAAAAAAATGATAGTAATAAAGATATTGCAGTTTTACTACCTTGTCTGCACTGACTCTAATATCACCTCCAATTTAAGTTTATATCCTCTGTCTTCACTCTGGTTGGCTCCTAATTGAGCCTTTATCTCATATTCCTACCTTTATTTACGTGCAGTTATCTAAAGTCCTATGGAATTAGGACAATGGTCAACTGTCTCAAATACTATTTTAGAAATAATAGTAATAGCAGTGACCACTGATGATGATGATAACAGCATTTATAGTGTTTTTTTTAAATTAATTAATTAATTTATGCTGCATGGGCTTTCTCTAGTTGTGGTGAGCAGGGGCTACTCTTCGTTGTGGTGCACTGGCCCCTCATTACTGTGGCTTCTCTTGTTGCAGAGCAGGGCTCTAGGTGCGTGGGCTTCAGTAGTTGTGGCACATGGGCTCAATAGTTGTGGCTCACGGGCTTTAAAGCACAGGCTCAATTGTTGTGGCACACGGGCTTAGTTGCTCCGTGGCACGTGGGATCTTCCTGGAGCAGGGATCGAACCCGTGTCCCCTGCATTGGCAGGCGGATTCTCAGCCACTGCGCCACCTAGGCAGCCCAACAGCATTTATGTTGTGTGCTTACTCTATGCCAGGCATTGTACTGATCTCGCTTTATATCTATTGCCTCCCTTTATCCTAATAGCAACTTTAAGAAGCAGGTGCTCTTATTTTTCCGCATTTCAGATATGAGGAAAAAGAGGCTTGAGGTATTTAGTAGCTTGCATATGTTTAGATAGCTGGTGATTGTCAGAATGAGAATTTGAACCCAGCAGGCTAATTCAAAGCCCAGGCTCAAGACCACTAAGCTCTGTGTGGTATAAGAACTTCTCTTGCTGGGAATCCTAGGGTTTCCAAAGGACAGACTTAATGACATATTCTCTTACCTTTTTATCCCACTTCTCAGTTCTTTCTGAGATATACATCTTTCTTCTTGCTATTTTTGTTACCACTAAGGATGTTTAAGGCCAACTTTTCCATAAACCTAACCTACTTCTCCAAAAGCCCAAACTACCTTTCCAATCTTCTCTCTTAATGGGAAACATATGCTTCAGTCCAGTGGTTCTGTTGGCTGCACATTCAGTGAGTTCACTTACATCTTCCTACCTCTGGCTTTTTCTTGGGCTTTTCCCCCTGCCTAGAATGGTCATCAGCTTCTCTTCTTGAGAACTGTCTAGCCAGATGTGACCTCTGAAGCTTCCCTGTCACCCCAGCCTGGTGCCTCTCTCCCTGCTTTGAGTCTCAGGGCCTTCATTAGCTCTTCACCTCATACTTCCTAGTTGAGCTAAACTAAACTTCCTTGTGTCTTGCTGTTATCTTTTCACGTATGTAATTTCCCCCCAACTAGGTCATGAACTCATCGAGAACTAAGACCAAGTGTCATGATTTTTTTTCACTCCACATAGTCCCATGTAGTTCTCTATGCACAAGGGGACCCAATAAGTATTTATGGAATGAATTGATTAATTTCTTCCTTTTCATTTTAAGTTTTACTTTCTGTGAACTATTTTAACCAAAGCTTATTTCTTTTTAGTTTTTCTTACAGGAAATGAAAGGCTGCATGTAAAAGGCATACAGAAAATGGGAATCTTCTTTCGCTGTCCTGAAACTTTCACTGAACAAGACTTCCCAAGAGCACTGACATGTCATAATATTCTGGACCTCCCTAAATATTCTTCAATGGAAAGAATGGAGGAAGCACTTCAAGTAGTCATCAACAGCAACAAAGGATTTATCACAGTGCGATAGTGACGTTTTGAGAGGCTCAGGTCTCAGGTTCTCTCACCCTTCCATCCTTTTGTTCTTCTTTAGGTCTAATTAGTGCAAAGGCTTGATGGATTTTAGTTAGAATTAGTTGACACATGCTGGGGTAAATAATAATGTGATGAGTCAAGGATCACATTTTTAATGAATCAATATTTCCTGATCTTTAAACTTGCTATAAGAATGCTTGCTTTTGGGACTTCCTAGGCGGCACAGTGGTTAAGAATCTGCCTGCCAATGCAGGGGACATGGGTTCAAGCCCTGCCCCAGGAAGATAACACATGCCACAGAGCAACTAAGCCCGTGGGCCACAACTATTGAGCCTGTGCTGTAGAGCCCATGAGCCACAACTATTGAGCCCATGTGCAACAGCTACTGAAGCCCGTGTGCCTAGAGCCCATGCTCCACAACAAGAGAAGCCACCACAATGAGAAGCCCACGCATCACAATGAAGAGGAGCCCCCACTTGCAGCAACTAGAGAAAGCCCGTGTGCAGCAACGAAGGCCCAACACAGCCAAAAAAAAAAAAAAACAAAACAAAACACCAATAAATAAATAAATAAATAAATTTATATATAAAAAAAGAATGCTTGCTTTTTACTGAAATTTTTCCTGAACAATAATTATCATTTAAAAATATACTGAATATTAAAAGCTAACAGATATTTTAAAAAATGTACATCTAATAAACACTGTCTGCAAATATGAAAGATGCTGAAGTGCAAAAAAATAAAACTATAAACTAATTCAACATGTTTTTGAGGCATGTAAATATATATTTTCATATTCTGGAATGTCTCCAGAGTTTTGATTTTTGCCAAACAGTCTATTTGAAAAATCTAAATGTTAAGGGATTTATTAATTTACTGAATAATGACTTAAGCTCATTGTTGGGTTCCAAGTAGCATTCTGAATGCAGCTATCCTTATTTTGGTTAAAGGCTAAGCCCAACCAGGAACTCCTGTCTAATGACAGTTGTAAAAAAATGAAGAACATGAAATATGTTTCAGCATCATGGCTATAGAATGAATTAAAGGAGAGATATAAGTATGTTGGAAATGAATTTTGTTGGCCATTTCTATCTCATGTTAAAATTTAAACTGTAAGCTATTCTATGAATGCCTATTGTCATCCGAAACCATACACAGAAGCTTTGTGTCAGTGGTACTTTGGGAAAGGAAATGATGGGGTGAAGTCCACACTGGGGTGCTGATGTGGAAAGAGGGCAGGCAACTGAAGATAGGCAGAACAGACAGAGAATTCACCAAGGACACTGAAATGGAGGTGGTTAGTAGAGACACAGCCCCCAGTGAATCCTCAGTTATTCTGGATATATCTGGTTTCTACAAATAAGTAGAATGAAGGCCCAGATGTATTGTGTTTGAATTTTAAGGGAAAATTTTGAACTTAACCTCTATTAAATTCTATTTGAATTTAACCTCTAAATCTTAGGGATCCTTATGCACCTAACTTTTGTGTTGTTTTTCAAGCCTTTCAACTCCAACATTAGTTTTTGTATGCAAATGGGTGACGTGTACTAAGCATTTTAAGAAGAGATAGTACCAATTCTTTATACACTCTTTCAGAAAATAAAGAAGGAACACTTCCCAATTAATTGTCTGTTGCCAGCATTACCCTAATAACAAAACCAGATAAAGACATTACAGGAAAAGAAAACTATATGTATCTCTCATATGAATACACATACAAAAATCTACAAAGTTTTAACATGTCATTCAATAAAATATAAAAAGGATAATACCTTATGACCAACTGGGAAATAGTCCAGAAATGCATCTGAAAATCCATTATATTTCACCATAATAGACAAAAAAAATCATATAATTACCTCAATAGAGGTAGAAAAAAATTGACAAAATTCAGTAGCCACTCATGCAGGATGAATACTCTTGGCAAACTAGGAACTTCCTCAGCCTGATTACTTCATACTTAATGGTGAAAGACCAAATGCTTTCCTACTAAAATTGGAAACAAGGCCAAGATGTCTCTCATCGCTTCTGTTCAACATTTACTAGTCCACAGAATAGGGCAAACTAAAAACAAGGGGGGGCATAATGATTAGAAAGGAAATAGTAAAGCTATCTTATTTATAGATTACATAGTTATCTGTAGGATATCCAAAGGTATCCATACAAAAAAACTACTAGAACTATTAAGTAAATATAGAAAGGTGTCAGGATTCACCGTCAATGTATAAAAATTAATTTCATTTATATATACTCACAACTATCACACACTGAAATTTTTTAAAGTACCACTTACAATATCATTAAAAAATAAATACTTAAGGATAAATTTAACAAAATATGTTCGACTGTTCAATGAAAACTTGAAAATATTGCTAAAAGAGATGAAAGAAGCTTTAAATTAAAGGAGACATGCTCACGGACAGAAGAATCAATATTATCAGCATATAAATTCTTCCCAAACTGACCTAATTTAGTGCAATTTCAAAATCCTTGCAGTCTGTTTTGTAGAAATTGATAAACTGTTCCTAAAATATATATGGAAATGCAAAGGACCAAAACTGTTCCTAAAATATATATGGAAATGCAAAGGACCAAAACAACACTGAAGAAGGACAGTGGTGGAACACTTGACTGAACTTATTTTGAGACTTAATTAGAATCTCCAGTAATCAAGGCGGTGTGGTACTGGAGTGAAAAATGGACTTTCAGATCAATGAAACACAAAAGTCCAGAAATAAATCTAACCACATATAGCCAACAGTTTTGACAAAGACGCCAAGGCAATTCAGAGTAAAGGTAAACTGGAACAGTTGGAAATCCATAAGAAAAAAAAATGAACCTCTTCCCTTCCCTCACATCATAAAGAATAATTCATTTGAAATGTAACAAAGACCTAAAGCTATAAAACTTCTAGAAGATAACATATAAGAAAATCTTTATCTGGTTAAGCAAAGATTTCTTAAGACAAAAAAAGGCATGAACGATGTAAGAGAAAAAAAATGGATAAAGAAAAAAATGAATAAACTGCATCAAATTAAAGCTTGAGCTCTTCAAATGACATTTCTCATGTAATTTTATTTATTTTTTTGTTTTAGTTTTATCACAGTATTCTTTTTATTGAAGTATAGTTGCATTACAATATTGTGTTAGTGCAGATGACATTTTTAATAAAATTAAAAGGCAAGCCACAGACTGGTAGAAAACATTTCAGAACATATGTCTAATAAAGGACTTTATATGTAACATAAAGAACTCTATTATAGGACTTCCCTCCTGATGCAGTGGTTAAGACTCCACACTCCCAATCCTAGGGGCCTGGGTTCAATCCCTGGTCAGGGAACTAGATCATGCATGCATGCCACAACTAAGAGTTCAAATGCCAAAATTAAAGATCCCACCTGCAGCAACTAAGACCTGGCATCAGCACAATTAAATAAATAAGTAAATAAATATAAAAAAAGAACCTCTAAATAAAAAACCCCTTAGATAATAAGCAATCAAATTAATAAATGGGCAAAAGATGTGAACAGACACTTGACCAAAGAAGAGGCAGAGATCAGCACTAATAAGCACCTTAAAAAATGCTAAACAGTCATTAGGGAAATGGAAATTAAAACTGCAATAAGACAGTACTGTAGACCACTGCAATTGCTAAAATTAAAAAGACTGACAATACCAAATGTTGGCAAGGAAATAGAAGGACTGGAACTCCCGTAAATTGCGGGACGGAATGCAAAATAGTATAGCCCTTTTAAAAAGTTTGGTAGTTTCTTAAAATGATATTCGTGTACTTACCATATGACAAAGCAATTCCATTTTTAGGTATTTACCCCAAAGAGATGAAAACATTTATCCACTCAAAGACTTGTTCACAGTATTCACAGCACATCCATTCACTGTAGCCGCAAGCTGGAAAGGACTGAAATGCCTGCCTATTGGTAAATGGATAAAAAAATTGTGGTATATCCATAAAATAGAATACCACTCAACAATAACAAAGAGGGAACTACTGATGAAACGCTACAGGAGGAATCTCAAAATTCTTACGCTAAGTAAAAAAAGTCAGACACAAAACACTGCACAAGTTTTATTCCATTCGGAAGAAACTCTAGGAAAGGCAAAAATGTATTGACAGGAAGCAGGTCAGTGGTTGCAGGCACCACATCACGATGCTGTGGCAGAGCCTGGAACAGAATGCTTAACAAACTTCAGCTTTCCTTGCCACAATAGTTTCTGGAAATTCTGCAAGTCCGCCTGTGTCAGGGCTCCTCCTAGTGGAATTGCACTGTTTCTTCGAAGGCCACCTGGTCCAGTTCAGGTGGCCACTGCCCGCCCAGGGGCACCTTCTCACACCCCCCTCTTCACCGGCCAGCGCCCTGTTTACTCTGGCCACCGTCCAAGCCAGTCTTGAATCATTGAGTTTCCCTTTTCTTTTCCTTTTCGATTCCGCCCCCTTAAAAAAAAAAAAAGTCAGTTTCGATTCTCTCGGAAACTGCCGGCCCCGCCCCCCAACAGCACTTAGGCAGCCCGACGTCGGGGCAGGGGCGGGGTAGGGAGACCCCGGTTCCTCGACGCCGCTGCGCGTTGCGCTCGCTCCGGCTCCGCACCGCGACGCGAGGGGGCGGTGGACGCTCTCAGGCCTTCGCAGTCTCTCTCTTTCCTCTTGTCTTGCGGCGGGTTGGAGCTCGGGGTCCTCTGAAGGTCCGGAGGGCGGAGGCGCGGCCTTGGAGCCCGCGAAAAAGGCGATGGAGCGGACGCCACGGAGGAGGTCGCGGGGCGGCGCGCGCTTGGCGCCCGCGCGGGTCCCAGCGGCCCGGCCCGCCGCGGCCCGGCCCGCGGAGCCGCGGGGCGCGGAGCTCTGGCTCTTCCCCAGCGCCGCCGGGCTCCGCGGCGCTCTGTCCCGGAGGACCGAGGCGATGCGCCAGATGTGCTGCACGGGCGAACGCCTGGCGGTGCTGCAGCGCGGCGGGGCCGGCGTCGAGGTCCACCAGCTGCGGGCGGGGAGCGACGGCGCCAGGAAGCCGAGTGAGTGGGGCCGCGCAGCGCCCGCTCGGCCCTCCCGCCGCGGGCCGGGGGCTGTGAGTGCGGTGGGCGGCTGGGGTCGGAGTCTGGGCCGGGGTCGGGGCCGGGGCCTGCGGGGACGCTTCTCTCCAGAGCGCCCCGACGTGTGGGTGTGCAGTTCTTCTCTACCCGCGAAGGAGGCTCAGAAGGGGCCCCGACGCCGCAGTGGTCCGCGGGGGCCGCAGAAGCGCGCCCGGCCCGGGGTTTTTTCGCGTTTGGCGCGTGCAGCACCCCTGAGTTCTCCCCGCCCGGTTCCTGATGGGCTCGGAGTTTGGCAGGATGGTGGCGAGAAATGGGTGGTCCGCTTCGCCCGTCGACTGCACGGAGGGAGTCTACCGGCAGCATCTTAGCCAGTTAGCCTCTGTCACTGATTTCTGTTCAAAGTGTGTTTTTCACTTACACCTTTTTAGAACATACCCACTCCTATTTTGAGTTTTGGGGAACCTCGTTTGCGTTATCTTGTACTTAGTGATTATGTTTGCAAGTATTTTAAAGAGTGCTTGCAGTTGCACTTCTCCGTAGTAATCTCTGTAGAGATGAGGTCAGGTGACTGTGGCTCCGATTTTACGGCTGGGGGATAAGCACATGGCCACACACTTAATTGAAAAATCTGCTCATGTGTTGAATGAAGAAAATAATATTTTACTTTTGTTCGGTTTGCTTTTAATTTGAGCGAAGTCGAGGATCTTTTTCCTGTTGGTCATTTGCATTTCTTTTTGGTGAACTGCCTGATCATGCATACCTTTGCCTGGCTTCTTAAAAAATTGAGTTGCTAGTCTTTTTCGTATTTATTTGGAAGAGTTTTTGAATATTGAGTAAGAGTAGCCGTTTGTCGGTCATATACGTTGTAAAATTTTCCCCTACTTGCCTTTAGCTAATTCTTATAGTCTGCTTCATCAATGTTTTCTTTTAAGGAGGCTTATGGATTTTGTGTTATGTTTAGAAAGCTATTCACGATCCAAATTTTTTTTTATGTACTCATCTTTATACTAATTTTAAGATTTTACTTTTAAACCTAAAATTTTTAATACACTTGGAAATTATTTTGACTTGAGTGAAGTAGGGGGATCTAGACTGATTTGTTTCTCCAAAGTGGCTAGCCAGATGTCCCAATACCTTTTTAAATAAATAAATTTATTTATTTATTTATTTGGCTGCGTTGGGTCTTTTTTGCTGCACACAGGCTTTCTCTAGTTGCTGAGGGGGGGCTCCTCGATGTAGTGGCTTTTCTTGTTGCGGACCACCGGCTCTAGGTGCGTGGGCTTCAATAGTTGCTCTGTGACATGTGGAATCTTCCCAGAGCAGGGCTGGAACCTGTATCCCCTGCATTGGCAGGCGGCTTCTTAACCACTGCGCCACCTAGGAAGCCCCCCAATACCTTTTTTGAATAAACCCTCTTTTTTTCCAATTGATTTTAAATGCTGAGTCTCTAAAAAACTTCAGTCTGTTGGGCCATTTCTTCTTTATTATCAAACTGTTTTGGTTGTAGCGTTTGTATTATGTAGCATTTGTATTTGGTTTAGCATTTGTATTATGAAGTGGTTTGTGCTTTAATGTTTTTACATGAATAGATTTTATTTCGTTAGAACTGAAAACTGAAACAAGGTCCCAAATCTATCCTACCTTTTGCGAACAAATTAAATAAGAGTAAATGGTATAGTGGACAATTGAAAATCTTTTAACTTTTAGAAAGGGCTAAATATGCACTAATGCCAATACAAATTCTTTTAACAACATCGTTTTTAAAAATCGTCCCCCAAACTGAATTCCTCCTTTTAAGAATATAGGCCTTAGGCCTTGTCTTCTATGTGGAGGATCAGGAAGGGTTTATTATTGTTATTTGTTTTGTTTTTGGAAAGAGTGTGTCTCAGAATACACAATATATTTACTCTTAGAGTTATGGTGTCCAAAAATTAAGTTATATTTTCTTACAAATTTTTTCATTTCTAGCACTTCAAATTTCTCTTTCTGAACTTCTTAAACAGGAATCTAAAAACAAATATTTGATTGGCTATTTTAAAAGTATATTCAATTTAAAACAAAGTATAAGTTCTTTCCCAAATTTAAAAAAAAAATCTGTTATCAAGACACTAGTACTTTCTAATTTGTTTGCTTTCCACACTTGAATTTTCTTTAAAGGGAAGTTCATGTTAAGTCAAGAGTTGTCTAGTTGAAATTTTTTTCCAGGTATTTTAAGTGTATTATAATGAAATGAATGATAATAGTGGGTAACACTCAGAGTAATGATAATTCCTGGTTGGATTTGCTCTGCAGAGTGCATTAAGTTAGGGAAAAAAATGAAGATACATTCCGTGGACCAAGGAGCAGACCACATGCTGGTTCTATCCTCAGATGGAAAACCATTTGAGTACAACTATAGCATAGAACATGCAAGGTAGGGAAGTTTTCTTCTTTTATTAAAAGTTATTTAAATTTTACTCAAACAGCAATCATAATTTTGGTAGGACAATACTACTTTATATGATCCTTGTCCCCTGCTTTATATAGTGGCATCTTAGGAAAATGATGAATTCTGAACTGACTAGTGAATTCTATCAGTGAACTATAAATCAATTGATGTCTCTCAGGGCAGGTACCATGTGTTGCTTTGGCATTTAAAGGAAATGATTGGTTAGTCCACATAGCTGCAAATTGGACTTTAACATCCTTTAACTCATTTAACCTTCATAATACTATAAGTCAGATTTACAGAAATAGTTTTCAACCTAGGAAAAAAATGAATTATCATGGAATGATTTGTGAGACTTTTTCCTAGTAGATCATGTGAATTAGAACTTATTTTCATCTTGCATTATTCCTGCATCATAAAATTGTTTGCAAAAGAGTCTTGTAATCATCTTACCACAATTTTATAATGCACATTATTTTCCTTTTAAGCCACTAATTAAACCATGTTATTATTATAATAATTTTAGATGTGCTGATTGTGAAGCAGTAAATTTCATTTTTTTGAGCTTCAATCCTAATTAGATCCTGTTAATAATTCTTACATCAATGTTGTGACTTCCATCATGTGGTCAACATAAAATATATTTTCTTTCATCAGGTTTCAGTGCATTTTACAAGAAAAAAATATAATTCAGATTGCATGTGGAGATTATCATTCTCTTGCACTCTCTAAAGGTATTTTTCTGGAATATTAATTGTTTTTTTAGCGAGAGTAAATATGTGAACTAGTAGAATGTATGTGCTTCACTTTGTAATGGGACAGAAATTACAGTTTTGAATGTGATGTTGTCTAGAGCACTACTAAAGGAGATACAAAATTAGAATTCTTGGACCTATGAAGTCTTCAGGTTTTCATAATTACTATTCCTACATTTTGTTCTGTCAAATGACAAAACTAAAACAGTTTGGTAATGAGTTTGATGTCCTTTATTTAAGGGGAAACAGCCCATGGATTGAGAGTGTATAGGGCCTCAAAAGCAGTGGCACACTCTTCCTGAGGGATTTCGGGCAAGGGCGAGTTTTGTAGAGTGTTGGAAACCTCAACATGGAAACAGGGCATGATTGGCTGAGGTTGCATATCTGACCTTCTTTAGAAATATCAGGGAACAAGGAGATAAGTGTAGCGCACAGAGTAGACTTGGTTTTGGGGGATTGGCTGACTGGATATACTGCGTTTCTGGTCAAGTCAAGCATTTATAGGAGCGTGAAAATTCAGTTTAGTGACATAGCATGTGGGCCCCATCTTGGGCCTAGAGATTTATTTCAAAAGTTCCATGTTTTTTTTTCAAATATGAAACAATGAAACTGTTCTAAATAATCAAAATCATCCTCTCCGGCAAGGGGACCAGCATGGTCCACTCTTTTCCAGAACTTCCTTCCCTTTTCCTAGTGCTCTTCCAACTCCCATGTTAAGAGCTCAGAATCCATTGGGTCTGCATTTATGGCCAGTATGCAGGCCTCTAACGTGTTTTAACCTTACCTTTTGAATTCAGAGATTCTCCCCAACCCTTTATTACTTCCTGTTTCTTATCAGACACCCTAGTGGTAGGGAAGGGAAGTAGTGAATGTGGATTATGTCCTGAAGAAACTTGAGTTAATTATGATAGGAAGGTGATAGAGGGGAATTCAGGATCAAGGACATTTTTTAAATACATAGGACAGATATAAACATAAACTGAATGAAAGCTGGAATTCAAGGGAAGTAAGTAAGCAAGTATTTGACCTGTACTGAAGGCTCTGTTAAGGTTTGAATATATAAATGTGTATTGGAAAAAAGCTGGTTGTTTGACTTTATCCATTTATGAACAGATCTTTCATTTTGATTATCTACCATGTTCCGGTTGTGAAGATGAAACAGACAGACTGTGCCTTCAGGAACCCAGGATGTAGGGATGTGGGGGGAAGGGGCTGTTCAGGGTTTGTTATTGGTAAATCACAGTCTAGGAAGAATGAAAGTTGGGAAAGCAAAAAAGGGAGCTACTGATTATTCTTATCATGATATTCCTGGTGGCCGATAGGCTCGTGATAATTATGTTTGAAGGGAAATCTCTGCTTCTCACCAGGTCCTGCACGGAATCTTGTGAGGCAGTGCTCAGTAAACATTGTCTCTGATGTATTTTTTCAGACGCCATTAGATACTGTCACCTCTATTAGATAACATCTAAGAACTTTTCTTTAAAAATATGATCCAATATGTGTATGTATAACTAATTCACTTTGCTGTACACCTGAAACTGACACATCAACTCTCCTCCAATAAAAATTTTAAAAATAAATAAGTAAAATAAAACATGTTCCGTATATTCACTTAACAGAAAGGATGCTCTCTCTTTCAAGGTACTGTGCTGCAATTTCAAATGTATTTTTTTAAGCTCTTTATTGGAATATAATTGCTTTACACAGTGGTGCCAGGTTTTGCTGTACAACAAAGTGAATCAGCTGTATTTATACATATATCCCCATATCCCCTCAAATGTATTTTTAAGTTATTTATTTAGCATCTTCAGGCACTTGTGAGAGGAAAAGAAAGAAAAGTAGTTCTAGGTTTTATTTTCCCAAATAATCAAAATCATCCTCTCTGGCAAGGGGACCAGCATGGTCCCAATGTAGAATGTAGAATGTTTCTGTCTTTCATGGGCCTATCCTGTGGGTTTTTAAAAATAAGTATTTGTTGATTTGATTATGATATGTTCAGATAGCTTTATTCTTTTTCCTTTCGGGCTGCTGTAACAAAAATAGACTGGGTGGCTTAAACAGCAGAAATTTACTTCTCACAGTTCTGGAGGTAAAAGTGCAATTCAGGGTTCCAGCAGGTTCGGTGCCTAGTGCGGGCCAGTCTTCTTACAGGTGGAGAGGGCAAGGGAGCTCTCTGGGGATCCTTTTTTAAGGGCATTAATCCCACTCATGAGTGCTCCCCCATCCTCATGATCTCATCTAATTCTAGTCACTGCCCAAAGGCCCTACCTCCATCACAAGGAGGGTTAGGATTTCAACATAGGAGTTTTGTGGGGGACACAGACATTCAGTTCATAACATTACCCTTTGAGGTAGGAGGTAAAGAACTGTAACTTACTGCTAAAGAGAAGATTCTTGTTTTTCTGACTGAGACCTGAGATCTGAGCAGTCCTGTCAGTTGGAATGGAGGAGATTGAGGTGGTGTAGTATGGATGTGTATAAAGTCCTAGGGTGGTGTCTGCTGCATTTTAGACTTACTAAGACAGCATTTTCTCTGTTTACATCAAGGTGGTGAGCTTTTTGCTTGGGGACAGAACTTATATGGCCAGCTTGGAGTTGGAAGAATATTTGCCTCAAGCCCCACACCACAGATTGTGGAGCACCTCTCAGGAGTACCCTTGGTTCAGATTTCTGCAGGAGAAGCCCACAGCATGGCCTTATCCATGTCTGGAAATGTTTACTCATGGGGAAGAAATGATTGTGGACAGCTGGGCCTGGGCCACACCGACAGTATGGAAACATATTTTCAAATTCATATTATGAACAAATATATTTGTCATGTAAGAGATGAATGTAGCACAACTGAAGATGGTTCAGATCCCCACTTTCATTAGCACTGATCTCCCTGGTTATCTCTGTCTCCAGGGCAGAATTGGTCTAAACGACATGCACAGGGTGAAGGTCATGGCTGTAATTGAGACGAGTGTCGGGGCCGAGTGGGAAAAGGGAAGGAGCATTGGACTGGGGATTGGAATACCTGGGCTGTGATACCCGCTTCGAAGTTAACTAATTTCAGGGCCTACCCAGCTCACTTCACTTTTCTCTAGGTCTTATTTTCCTCTTTTGTAAAGTGGTGAGTTTGGATGAAGTGACCTTCAAGATACTTGTGCACTTAAATGTCTATTATTACAATTATGACAAAAGGATACTAAGATTCTATTTAGAAACTCACCTATTCTAATCTTATTCTATAAGGTATTAATTATATCTGTGTACACACACACACACACACACGAAAACACATGTAATTCGCATTATGGAGCTACCTCCACAAAGCAGATGGCAATATTTCTGATGACCCCAAACACCTTGTTAGAGGTTTCAAGTGTGGCAGACTCCGCTGCTTTATTAGCTGTGGTCATGTACACGTTCCCTCCAGGGTTACTGGTCAGATACTGCATTTCTGCCTCACATGGTCCAATACTAGTTACTCAGGAGAACTTGTAAGTCAGTGTTAGAAAAATATTCAGAGGAGGGAAAGGAATAAAGAACAATTGAACTTATTTTTGCTGAATCCGTAAGTGCTTGGACGAGAAAATAATCATGAAAGAGAGAAGAGGTAGTGTAAGGCAAGGACACTGTAGTAGAGAATTTGAAAGAAAAAAAGAATCTTTATGTTCATGAAAAGGGTAATGCTCGATGGGAATTGGAAATTTTGGGTATGCTGCAGTGAAAACTAATCAAGTCAGGTTAAAAAGAGAAGAATGGGCTCTGGGAAGTGAAAGTGACACTTTCACAGGTGAGCCCCCGGAAGCGTGGCCCTTTGACCACTGCCTCATCTTCACTGTTAGATCTAAATGTACCAGCACAGAGCCTTTCTTGTCAGAGTGCTGGGAGCTGTTGTGATGGGCCTAGAGGAAGTGCTCTGATATTTTATCAATAGAGTGGAACTCCAGTGTGAAATTCACCATTTCCTTTTGAACCCTTCTTTACCTTGCATATAGATAAAGATTCTCCTTCCTGTGTTGAAGTGCCGGACAATCAGAAAGTTGAGTTTCTCGCTTGTGGTGGCTCTCACACTGCCCTGCTCACGAAGGTGCGTGAACGCTTGTCTCTTTCACTGTAATTCCAGGAAAGCACTTTGTAGTGGAGAAAGCACTAAAACATGGAGATGTGGACAGCTAGCGTTTCCCAGGGAAGAAAGGTCACCACTTCCCACATGCAGGACTGTCCTGATAAATGGGGGGCTTTGCTTTGATGGTGACTTTATTGAGTGTTTACTTCTGTGTCATATTTCTCTAGAATCTGATATGAAGTTCCCTTTCTTTAGGGTGGGCTGGTGTTTACTTTTGGTGCTGGAAAATATGGGCAACTTGGTCACAATTCAGCACAGAATCAGTTGAGACCCTGTTTGGTAACTGGGCTCCTGGGGAATAGAGTGACCCAGATAGCATGTGGAAGGTAAGTTGTAAAGTATCAGTGAAAATTGATATGATATATACATTTAGATATATACATTTAGTTTAATAAAATTTCCATCACGTTACTTTGATTGAGATAAAGGTATCAAACATTTTTAGATAGGTGAAGATGCTTAATTTACATGATTAGACAATCATAATAAACCTTTATTTTAGTATACATATTTATTTTCATTGATTTTTTTTAAATGTGTAAATAAATTTACTTTCGTTGGCCCTTTAGTGAAATACCTTTGTAACTGTTCGAAGGTACCTTTATCTTAAAAAAAAAAGTTATTCATTTGGGAAAGAGTGAACAGACATGAGTTAGGATTATTCATTGATATCATCACCCTATCTCTGCATTAACCAAAGGAACATTGTCACCACTTTGGATTTTTCATAACATACATTCCTCTGAGTAGCATGTATTACAGGAGGAGTCCTTACCTTAGAAATGTCTTAATGCAAACCAGGGCAGTACACCCACTAATACAGGAGAATTCACTGGCAAGACACAAGACTCACGGAAAGCCATTAATACTGATGGTCACTTTTATTACAAATGGAGGATATAAGTTAGAACTAGTCAAAGGCAGAGATGCATAGGACAGAGTCTAGAAGGGGTCCAAATGAGGAGCTTCTGGTGTCCACTCCCCTTGGAGCCAAGGACAGTGTTACTTACCTCTCCGCACCCTGACACAAGACTGTGAAGAATATTGCCAACCAGGGAAGCTCACCCAAGTCCAGGGTTGTTATTGGGGTTTCATTGCTTAATCATGATTGATTGAATTATTGCCCTTGTGGTTGAACTTAGCCTCAGCCTCTGTGTACCCAGAGGTTGGGCTTAACATACAGCTGGAGGGGCCTCCATGAGCCACCTGGATAAACTATTAGGTGTGGTCTTAGGGGCCTACCATGAATAACAGAGACACTCCTATCATTTGGAAAATTCTAAGGGTTTAGACACTGCCTCCCAGGAAGTGAGGACAAAGGCCAGACCTCTGAGCAAGGCCAAATTCTTTCCTTATATACCTGTATAGTAGGAGAGGCCATCAAGCAAATCAGTAAGAAAATCAACATGATAAAGGTCTTTGGGAAATAGAGCTGAGCTCAGAGAGGATCACCTAATTCCATCTTCTCAGATGGGGAGGGGAGGGGCTCAGAGATGGCTTCCAGGAGGTGGTGACTCAAGCCAAGGCCTTAAAAAGGAGTAAAAAGCAAGAGGTTGTGCTTGTTCTGACAAAGGGAGCATCATTTGCCAGGGTGCAGCATCATGGCCTTCAGCAGATTTAGGGGTTTCAAAATCATCTCAGCCACACATTTGTGATTTCTTAGTTTCCAGATGGCTAATTTCATCCACTGGGGGTTCGTTAGCTAATTTCACTCATTGAGTAGCGTAATTTCTGCACTTTACCAGATTGCTGTATACTCTAATCATTGTGGATAATTGAGAATTGACTGTATGTGCTTTTATTTAATAGGCAGCACACTCTTGCCTATATTTCTGATTTGGGGAAGGTCTTTTCTTTTGGTTCTGGAAAAGAAGGACAACTGGGAAACGGTGGAACACATAATCAGCTGATACCATGTCCTATGAAATTGCCATCAAATGAAGAACTCAAATTTGGTAAATTCTGTAGGAGTACAGGATTTGGCATAAATATCTTTGTTGAGAAACTGATTTTTCTAAGTGTGTAATGTGGCAAGAAGAGAAATGTATGACTGTGAAGGGTGTTTTTCTAAACCTTGGTTTCATTTGTTTACTTGTAAACAAGTTAACGTATCCATTCTAATTTAGCAAGTCAAAATAACCATTAGTTTTCTCTTAGCCCTTCAGATTAAGATTAATGTGGATTTAAGATGATGCAACATAAAGTAGACTGTATGGGTTCAGAGGCCTATGCAGCCTCTGATTCCAGTTTTCAGAGGAGCTATTAATTCCATAGGGATTGGTTTTCTTACCTAGTTAAGTTGACTCATAATTGTATAAAACCCTCAGAATGATGAGCAGCTAACATATGCCAGGCACTGTAAACTATGCTTAACTCACCTGTCCTTAAACAATTCTGGGAGATGTGTACTCTTAGTCCTATTTTACTGCAGGGTACAGAGACTTGGAGAGCAAAGGGTTAGCCTGTATGTGGTTTGCCTGGACTTGAACTGTGCCCTGTGTAACTTCATAGCCTTAGCTCTGATACATTCCATTGTAGAAGTACCTCAGAGCACTTGGGTCACTTGTTTCTAAAAGCTTAGTGGTGACCTAAAGTACCAAATTTCTCTCAGTTCTTCTGGAGAAGTGAACAATAGAGTTATTTCCTTAAGCAGTTTATATGTTGTATGTGATTTCTTATAATCACTTACATAGGCTTTTGAAGTACTTATTTACATACTTCACAGCCAATAGTCATTGATTAAGTCTTGAGTTGTAGAATAGGGTTTTTAGTAATAGGCACTGAATTAAACCAGGGAACTGTTAACTAATCAAATATTTGTTTGACTGTGTTGTGTATAGAAGCATTTATATTAATTATATATATTAAATTGATACCAAATTGTCAACCTTGTGAATCACATATGTTTGCCAACTAGACTTCACAGAAGATATGTATTTCTGCTTTATTGGTGGGAAATGTACTGAGTCTTTGTCAGAAAGATAATAAAAGGACTCAGTTTAAGCAGAATCTAAAATTATTTAGGTTGAGTGTGTATGTTTGTATCAAATGAGTTTCTAAACTCTTGTTTTTTGTGACTCCCTTTCAGAAAGCCGTACCTCAGAAAAGGAGTTAATAATGATTGCTGGAGGGGATCAGAGCATTTTGCTTTGGATGGAAAAAGAGGTAAAAATAGATCTCTAGAAGTTTTATAACTTGGTATTTTAAGCAAAACAAAAGATTCTAGAATCTAGATTTGGTGAATTCCAAAATCACCAAGTTATTAGGAACCTGGGGTATGGCTAGAAATTATTGATGCTTTATTATCTAAACTTCATATGTCTTTACTCTCAAAAATCAGCAGATTTGCCCTTAGTGTATGTCAGATACATGTGATTTCTTTAGACTGCTTACCTTTCAGGAGGCTCTTTGCCAAGAGCGTTTTGATCAGGGTTCTGTTGAACCAACAGCTTGACATTCTGAAGTGACTTTGCCAGCCAATACTAAAAAAGACTGGAGGTTTATAGTCTTGTGAATAATCAGTCCATAACTTCCACACCCTACTTCACCAGGGCAAATCGAGTTCTTGCTACTTCTGTTCCCAGTCCTTTAAGGATCTCCCCACTCAAAGCTGTCTGATGTTCAATTTTAATCTGACCTTACTCTTATAAAGTGTTCAGTGTTGGGGCATTCAGAGAAATTTACTTTGGATCTAAGCACCCTTGGACAGGAAATTGGCAACCAGGCAAATGATTGATTGTTCCTTGGTGGAAGCTTATTTTATGATTTTCCAGAGCTATATTATCCATACTTAGTATTACTGTCTGTCCTTAGAATGTGCCGAAAAGTTGGATACCTATTTCTGTTGTGTCTGAATTTCTATATTTTACTGTTTTGTGTGTTTATAGAATTCCTATGTTAACCTGAGGAGGAAAATTCCTACTTTGAATGAAGGCACTGTAAAGAGATGGATTGCTGATGTGGGGACTAAACAGTGGCAAAATGCAAAAAGGTACACCCTGAATGTCTGACTATCTGCACAGATAGCTCTCTAAAGCAGTGTTTCCCCACCTGGTTCTGTACAATACAGAGATGTAAGATTTTGTGGTCCACTAGTGGTCCATTAGTCAGAGGTCTCCAAAGAAACAGAACCCATAGAGGGTGTGTGTCTGTGTGTGTGTGTGTGTGTGTGTGTGTGTGTGTGTGTGTGTGTGTGTAGAAATTTTAAGGAATTGGCTCATGTAATTGTAGGGGATGGCAAGTGAAAAATCTGTGAGGCAGGTCAGCAGGCTGGAGACCCAGGGAAGAGTTGATATTGCAGCTCGAGTCTCAAGGCAGTCTGGAGACAGAATTTGCTCTTCCTCAGGAGACCTTAGGTTTTTTCTCTTAAGACTTTCAGCTGATTAGATGAGGCCCACCCACCTTATGGAGAGTAATCTGCTTTACTCAGAGTCAACTGATTTGAATGTTAATCTCACCTAAAAAATACCTTCACAGCAAAATCTAAATTGGTGTTTGACCAAATCTCTGGGTACCATGGCCTAGCCAAGTTGACACGTACAATTAACCATCACAAGTAGCGTGTAAGCTCCATGAGGGCGGCTTTCTTTACTGTAGGATTTCTCCAGGCCTTTGATGAGTTTGCATAATTGTGACTCTGAGCAGGAAACGTAATCTACAGTTTCCCAACCCTCTTTGACTTTGGAGCCTCTTGTTTGTTGAGCTGTTATTCCTAGCTGAACAGCTTGGGCAACCTTGCTCTAAATGATAGAACTCCTACCATCTGTACAAAAGATACTCATTTTTTACAGGCATTTCCTCTTAGAGACATTTTTAGGTATGGCCTTCTAGTTCTGGAGAGTAATTATACCAAACAGCTGCATCATAACTTGTAGTGCACAAATGGTCAAGAACTATTTGTGCAATTACTTCTAAGATGGAACTGAACATACCTTTCCCCATTTAATTTCTAGAAATTTTTTCGTTTCTGCTTCAGTGGAATAGAAATAAATAGGGCTTAGAAAGCTGGGTGGTTTGGGAGTGTCTTATTTGTCCAAGAAAATACCCTAGGTCAAGCCTTCTCTTCTTCCCCTCTGGCTTCTCAAGTACCTATCATTTTGTTTCCCACGTTTGCAAATGAAATAGACTTTCAGATGCCCAAGGCAATATGCAAATAAATCGGAGATAGATGGAGGAATTTGAAGGACAGTTCATCATGTCTCCTGCTATAAGGAGGCATATTCTGATTTGTTTTAACCACCATCTTATTCCTAATATAGGGAAATCAGAGAGATATTTTCATCTCTTGCATGTCTGACGGGAAGTTTTCTAAAGGAAAGGTAATATATATAATAAATGTAAAATTTTGTTAAAAACACTATGTCTAGATAGCATGGTGACTATCGTTAATAATACTGTACTGCATATTTGAAAGTTGCTAAGAGGATAGATGTTACAAGTTCTTATCACCCGAGAAAAATGTGTAAGTATGTGTGGTGATGAATATTAACTAGACTTATTGTGGTGATCATTTCACAGTATATGCTATGCATATATCAATGTGTTATGTTGTACACACCTGAAACTAATGTTATGTGTCAATTATATCTCAATTTAAAAAACTGAAAGATTGTAAAGAAAATGATTTGAGGGTAATATAATTATCTATGTCTTTAACTCTTTTTAAAAATTACCTTTTTTTCCCTACAAAAGCACATATATGCTTGCTGTAGAAGATGTCAAAAAAAGAGACATGAAACAAAAAGAAAAAGAAAACCAGCCAAAATTCACCACTTAAGTGTAATAGCTAGTGTTTATATAAATATCTTTTTCTATGCAAATGTATTCTTTTACCAAAAAAATAGGATTGTATTGTTTTATACATTTCTTTACACTTTATACATTTCTTTACACTTATTTGCCCATTTTCCATTCTTTTCAATTTTTGTATTATTCAGTATTTCCCCATAACATCATTTTAATGGTTGCATGGTATTCCATGGGAAGAACAAACCTTAATTTATTTCCTTATTGCTAGATACTAAAGTTTCTTTGAATTTTTAAGTACTATGAAAGAATGACTTTGCACTTCTTTTCCTAAATATTCGTATAATATTTATTTAAAAGAAATTTTTCTGTTTTCAGAAATATATGTGTTATTTCACAAAGAATGTGTCTATTTTCAGACAGTATATTTAGTCCAGTATAAATGTAATTCTTGGGTTAAGATAGACATTTTGTTAGTAATTTTCTAAAATTTACTGCTCTGAAACCCCTTTTCTGGACCCTGCTTATAGTTCATGTAACTGGGAAACAAGAAAAACCTTTACTTTTTTCTGTGGCTATTTTTTTTTTTTTTACTTGGAAAATAAATATTTATTGATTGATTACTCATTTAAGATAAGATAATATCTGATGTAAAGTCTGATAGCATATGCATTGTTAATGCAGCCTTGATATTTTTGACATTTTAGAAACAATCATATTTTGTCAGCTATATTTTCAGTTGTGTTTGTATTCAGCCAAATTTTTGCAGTTATTGAAAAGGTGACAAAAAAGTAATTTTATGAAAATGAAGCAAGCTTTAGAAGAAACTTTTCATCTGGATAAATAATCTAATAGAATATTTAATTTTGAAGTGTCCTTTTTCATTTACTTACTCATCTCTTTTTCATTTATCTTCCTTCCACAGAATAGCTGGAGAAACAGTGTCTGTTCATTTGGACTTAAATACAGCAAGGAACACCTTTGAGGAGTTAACCCAAGAGGAGTGGATTACTAAAACGGTGGTATTCTTCAGATTGTTACTTGGAAAAAGAAAATACACTGAAACATTTTTATAAGAACTCAACATTTCAGAAGAAATATCTTGTTTCAGATATTCTCTGAGACCCTGTGGCACCTACAGATTAGGTTAAACTCAGCTGGCATTCAGTTTCCCCACTTAGGGTGAAATAGTTGGTATAGTGGGCATTTCTGTGTCATCAGTTCATCTGTACTCACACACATAGACGTATATGCACAGACACCCCGGTAGAGCAGCGGTCCCCAAGCGTTTTGGCACCCAGGATCAGTTTCGTGGAAGACAGTTTTCCCACAGACTGGGGGAGGGGCTTGGGGGTGGTTCAGGCAGTAATGTGAGTGATGGGGAGTGGCAGATGAAGCTTTGCTCCCTCACCTGCCTTTCACCTCCTGCCGTGTGGCCCGGTTCCTAACAGGCCGCAGACGGTACCGCGGACCCCTGCCCTAGAGGGAATGTTTTCAGCTCAGGGCTCTGGGAAGATGGTTAAAGTATTTCTTGAGACTGGTACACTAAAATAAGAATGACATTTTATTTGCAGTTATTTTAAACATTAAAGTACAGAAATGAGAACATTTCTTATATGAAAGGCCCCCTCACCAAGGACTGCCCGGATTCTTCATCTGTGTTTTGTTGCACTGCACTTTATTTTCTGTAGGTTCTGGACAGTTCTTGTGCTTTCTAAGATTGTTGCTTCTTTGTTTCAGCCTACTGTCTTTAGGCTTCCCACTTGGAGATGCTTAAACATGCTTCCTTTATTAATGTAGCCTTTCCTAATGCAGCCTTTATTAATTTATTTCCCTCTTCTCCTGTACTGATTGAGCTGGGGGTGGTACTGTCAATGTTTTTGTCTCCATCTGTTTCTTTCTGGGTCTCTGGTTCTTTTTTGCTCTCTCTCTCTCCTTCACTCTCTTCTCTTTGCAACCCCCCCCCCCCCCGCCCCCATTTGGTCTTTCCTGCTGCTTCTGTGGCTCTTACTCTCTCTCCGTCTCCGCCTCTAGCTCGTTATCTCCCTGCTCTCAGCTCCCTCACCTGCTCTCTTGCTCTGTCTGTCACACTCAGCATTTTGTATTGTACCTGCAGGTTCTCTCCCATACACTGTTTTTTTCTCTCAAGGGAAAATGGAAAGTTTAATTATGTTCACTGTGGCAGAACCACTGCCCCATTAGGAGTCTGAGGTAAAATGGATCCCTAAGTATGCAGCTTTATCAGGCCTCTGCAGCACTTAGTAGAAAGATCACCAAACGTAGGAAGCCACTTCTGCATCTGTGAAGGGAGGAGGTAGGACCAGTTCATCACTAAGGCTAATTATACCTTAGTTGTGCCAGAACAGTATCATATATGGTGCAAGCGACATAATTGTAGAGCAGTGTCCCATTGTTTCAGGTGGGAGAGGTGGATCAGAAGACCTGTAATGTTCCTTTCTATTTTGAGATTTCTGTGATGTGGACTCACGCAGGCCTTCCTCCATTCAGCAAATATTTGAATACTGCTATGTGTAAAGCACCGTGGTGAGACCCCTGTCTTTAAATGCTCCTGGTTTGTAAGGGAGACAAATACCTATATGCAGGCGTTAGTGTGGAGACTGGGTGTGTTTTACACTCCACTGTCTTCCCTAGTGCCCAGCTTAGAACGTAGTGGGTGTATCATAAATATTTTTAGATGAATGAATTCAGTCATTACCTGGGCAGTGAACAGTCAGCTCTATTTGGAGTGCTCAAAATAAGGTGTTGAGGGGGAGGGGGGGTTTACCAGGTACCTACAGGGGACGGACATTCCAGGCAGTCAGGAAGATGTGCACCAAGGCACCAGATGACTGACTTGAGAGTGTTGCGGTGGTCCTGAAGGGCTGGAAGGTTGGGGGCGTGGATGATGAAAAGCATAGAGGAAGAAAGGGGGCACGGAGAGAGGTTACAATGCAGTAGTCAGGTGTGCATGGCTCCGAAGGCTGAACCTCATAGTGGGAGCCCAATATCATGTTGTGATATAAAAATAGATAATTGTAAGAATTTGTACATTTAGAGATATCATTTAGCTAGTATCTCATAATTCAGTGATTGAGTTTGAGCTTTGGAGTCAGAAAGATCCAGCAGAGATTCCCACTTAGCTCTGTGACCCTCAGCAGGTTAATTTCTCTGAGAGTTCTCATTTATAAATTGGAGTTAATAATATCATCTATGTTATAGAGAAAAGACAAGGATAAATGACCTTGTATTACTTAGCACAGTATCTGGCAATAATAAGAACCTTGTAAACGCTAGCTTGTCTTTTTAGTGGGCTTTTAGGGAAATTGTTACTCTTATCTGAGCCCACAAAACACATAAAAATTAAGAACTCCATTTGGATTTTTCTTCAACACTTGCATTCTGAATTGGGGAAACTTAAGAAGATTGAAAGGGCCAAAAACGAGTTTGGTGGAGAGAGTTTGTGATGAGACAAATGATTCTGTGAGAAGGTAACAGGAAACCATGCTGATTTTTGTTGTTGCAGTTGTTGGTTTTCGTTTTTGTTTTTTACTGTTTTGCTTGGGGAAATTCTTCCTCTTTAAAAACTGAGGTTTGATAGTGGAACTGGCAGGAAGAATGTGGAGCTTATTATTGGGAGGGCTGCCTTCTAGTTCTCTGTCCATTGTTCATCCGGTATAATCTTTTTTTAAAAAAAATTTCTGTTATTTATTTGTTTGTTTGTTTATTTTTGGCTGCGTTGGGTCTTATTTGAGCATGCAGGATCTTTCGTTGCAGGAAGCAGGCTTCTCTCTAGTTGTGGGTGTGCAGGCTCCAGAGAGCGTGGGCTCTGTAGTTGTGGTATACGGGCTCCAGAGCCTGTAGGCTTTGTAGTTTGCGGCACACAGCCTCTTCAGTTGAAGCACAAGAGCTCAGTAGTTACGGCACGTGTGGGCTTAGCTGCCCCATGGTATGTGGAATCTTAGTTCCCCAACCAGGGATCGAACCCACGTCCCTTGCATTGGAAGGCAGATTCTTTACCACTGGACCACCAGGGAAGTCCCCATCCAGTATAATCTTGCACATGTGATTTCTTCTTGATCTCCTTCATGAACCCCAACAATTGGATGGAGAAAACACTTGTCACATATCTACACCTAGGTATTTGGGAAGCTAGATGAGCTAGATGTTATAAACATGGATTTTAGAAATACCAAGTGATTGTTGCAATTTCATCGTTGAATGAAACTCCAGCTTCCACACTTTATTACAGTAATTGCACCTAGTTCCTGCTGTATTTTGAATGTCTTTTCCTGGATCCTTTTTGACCACAGATAACCACATGTCTCAGGGATACTCTGCTCAAAAATCTTCCATTTCGTTCTCCACACCAAGAAGCTTTAGAAGTTTTCTTCCTTCTCCCAGAATGTCCCATGATGCATGATTGTAACAACTGGGAGAGCCTGGTGGTTCCATTTGCAGAGGCTGTTTGTAAAATGAGTGCCCAGTCGTCAGAAGTTCTGGGTAAGATTGATGGTTTACATTTGAAAATACATGACAGTCTTCTCAATGGAAACACGTGCCTAGTGAAATTACGGCAAGACTTAGGCAATTGTAAACACGTTCATGGTTTTTAGTTCATATTTGTAGCCTATTCTGAACATGCTATAATAATTAATGTGTTCATCCAAAATGAATTGTTCTAGTCCCTTTTTAGCATTCTTGTAGTGATACCTGTGTGGCTTGATCATGAGGTCCTTTGACTCCATCCCTACTTTACATTGTGAAAAACTTCACACACAGACATTGAAAGACTAGTACAGTTAGTCCCAGATACTCTCTACCTGAGAGTCAACAGTAGTTAATGTGTTGCCGTGTGTGTACAGATTACATTTGATGTACAGTTTATATTTAATTTTTACTGAACTATTTGAAAGTGAGTTGGAGACATCATGACATTTTACCCATAATATTTCAGCATGCATCTCCTGAGGATATGGAATCCTGTATTACCACGTCATTATCACACCTAATAAGATTAGCTGTGATTCCATAATATTACCTCATATCTAGGCCGTATTCAGATTTCTGCACTTGTTCCAGAAAGTATCTTACAGGCTTCTTTTTATTTTTTATTTAAAGAGCCTGGGTCAGTTGTCCTGTACGGTGTCTCACATCTGGATTTGTCTGATTGTTTCCTCCTTTCCCTGTATTTTCTGTACACTGGAAATTAGGTCTTGGGGCTTGATTATATTTGAATGAGGTTTTTGACACAAATAGGAAATCTGTTCTTTCTTATGTTTTAAGTCACATTGTAAGCGATGAAAAGCTAGTTTAAAGCATTTTTCTTTTTTACAATACTGAAAGATGGTTTTTAAAAGTTAAAAACTTGTGCTGATAGTGCGAAAAAGAGTCATGTAATCACAAATAGTTCTTAATCTGGGTTTTAATACTGTATACTATTTCATCTGGGCAAAAAATGTGACTAATTTGTCTAGTTCCCCCCCTCACACCCACACACAAATTAATTAGATCAAGTTTGTGGTTCTGTTACTGTCAAGGCATTTTTTTGAGAACATTAAATTCTAAACTTTCAATTGTGATTGTATTTACTGAAAAATGTATTACAAATGTGTTTTTATAACTATGATATATATGAAAATATTCTGTTGGTTTTGGAAAATATTGACTGCTTTTTACCTTTAAGAATCCGGGAAACATTACATGCTAACAGTTATTTACCTTTGTATCCCTCAGAGGAATATTGGGCATCTATGCAAGAATCTGCTTTCATCAAACTGGTTCACATGTTTAAAAAAGCCATCGTTGCTCAACTGAATTATTGGACTGAAAGTGCTGAGAATAACTGTCACATTAAAGCTCTCCTAGAAATGTTGAAAAAGCTGCACAGGGTAAGTGCTCTTTTAGAAACCAATATATCTTTATTTTGCAATAAAAAGTCCCTTGGTTTCACCTGGCTTGAATCTTAAGCAGACTCTTACGAAACATGAAGTTGATATTGATGTTTTTAAAATGTTTTTTGTGAATTGAGTCATGAATATAAAGGAGTTGTGTATAGTATCTATGTACAGGTTCAAGAAAAGTAGTAAAACAGACATCAGTGTAACTACCATCCATGTTAAAAAAGAAAACATTTCTAGTACTTTAGAAATGCCTGTATGTCTCTCACAGATTATACACCCTCACCTCCTGAAGGTAGCCAGGATCTTGGATTTTCAGTTAATCCCTCACTTACTTTTCTTTATGGTTTTATAACTGTATGTGTCTCTTGACGCTATGCTGTTTAATTTTGCTGTTTTCAAAATTTAATATGAGTGGAATACATGCTGCTTACACAATGTTTTGTTTTATAGATTCATCCAGATTAACACTTATGTCTGTACTTCATTCATTTTCACTTCTGTATCATAGTCCGTAGTGTGCCTCTACCGTGATTATCCATTCCAGTATTGATGGATATACAGTATGTGCTGTTTGCCGTTCTTTTCTGCGGGGAGGGTCCCTCTATTAGCAAACATGCTGCTGTCAACATTTTTGTACATATCTCTTGGTGTTCATGTGTCAAGAGTTAGTTTTCAGTTTCCATCCCTAATTCTGGAATTGATAGATTGGAGGATATGCCTGTGTTGTTCTTTATTGGTAGTGACAAACTCTTCCAAAGTGGTAGGACCAGTTTAAATCCTTTCCAGGAGATGATGGGAATTCTGTTGGCCCGTGTCTGACTTTAAAATTTGGAAAATATTTTTAGTACCATATTGAAAACAAGCCAAATTATGATTTTAATTGTATTTCCCTCATTCTAATGCATTAGAGCATATTTTCATATTTATAATTGCAGTACTTGTTTCCTCTTCTATAAGATGCTTGTCCTTTTGCTCAATTTAAATGTACTGTTTAACTTTTTCTTATGGATTATAGGAGTACTTTTTATTTGGATACTAGTCCTTTGACAGCTATATATGTTGCAAATATCAAGTACCAGTTTGTAGCTTGTCGTGGTGGGTTTTGATGAACTCATGTTCTTCTTGTTTCCTTTTTTCTTTTCTTTTCTTTTTGGGCACACCCCTCAGCATGTGGGATCTTAGTGCCCTGACCAGGGATCAAACCTGAGACCCCTTCATTGGAAGCGTGGAGTCTCAACCACTGGATCACTGAAGTCCCGAACTCATGTTCTTAATTTTAATGTAGATAAAATTTGGGGACTTCCCTGGTGGTCCAGTGGTTAAGACTCTGCTCTCCCATTGCAGGGGGCATGGATTCAATCCCTGGTCGGAGAACTAAGACTGTGCATGCCGCACAGCATGGTCCCCCCACCTCAAAAAAAATTATCAATCCATTCCTTTACAATCTTTACTCCATGTGTTTCGTTTTAAACTTTTTTTCCTTCAAGGTTTTAAATTAAAAAAATTTTTTTTTTTATTTTTGGCTGCATTGGGTCTTCATTACTGCGTGTGTGGTCTTTCTCTAGTTGTGGTGAGCGGGGGCTACTCTTCATTGTGGTGCGCGGGCTTCTCATTGTGGTGGCCTCTCTTGTGGAGCATGGGCTCTAGGCACACGGGCTTCGGTAGTTGTGGCATGCAGGCTCAATAGTTGTGGCTCGTGGGCTCTGGAGTGCAGGCTCAGTAGTTGTGGCTCACAGGCTTAGTTGCTTCGTGGCATGTGGGATCTTCACAGACCAGGGCTTGAACCCATGTCCCCTGCATTGGCCACCACAGAAGTCCCAAGGTCACCACTGCACCACCAGGGAAGTCTCAAGGTTTTAAATTATTACCCTGATTAGGGATCAACAGGGCTTCTTTTTGGAAAGGACAGAATGTTGAATAGAAGTGGTAGTGGGTGCCTATTCTTGGTGGTTTTAAAGGAAATTTTTGAACATCACTATTAAGTAAAATGTTTAACATGGGGTTTTTGAAAATAACCTTTGTAGGTAAAAGAATGTTTCCTCCTTTTCTAAGTTGTTACACATTTTAATTCAAAACAAGTATTGACTCTTCTACTGAAATTCTCTCATTTTGTATGTTAGACCTTCTCAACTCTGTCTTCCATGTCTCTTACGCTTCTTCTCCTAATTTCCATCTGTTTGTCTCTTTGTACCCCATTCTGCATGATTTCTTCAGCCCTATCTTCCTGTTCATGAATTCTGTTTCTAATGATTTTTGTTTGCTATTAAAATCGTCCTTTGAGTTTTTATTTCTAGTAGTACGTTTTTCACTTCTGGAAGTTCTCATTGGTTCTTTAATTTTTTTTGTGGTCGTTATTTATAATTTCTTTACGCTTATATTTTCAAGCTTTTACTTATTTAAATCTGCGTGCCTAATAACTGGTATCTGAAGTCTTTGCAGGTCAGTTCCTTCTGTCTTTTGTTTCTGTTGAATCTCCCTCATGGCTCCTTCATTATCATGTATTTTGTGACTCTGTGTGTGTGTATGCGCGTGCACATGAGTGCG
This sequence comes from Hippopotamus amphibius kiboko, assembly GCF_030028045.1. Taxonomy (NCBI): domain Eukaryota; kingdom Metazoa; phylum Chordata; class Mammalia; order Artiodactyla; family Hippopotamidae; genus Hippopotamus; species Hippopotamus amphibius. The sequence goes on from NC_080188.1 coordinate 58,249,985, forward strand.
TGTGTGCCTGCGTTTTCGCGTTACTCATTGTCCTTGGAACTTTTATCTTTTGGAATTATTTGAGGGCTGGGTCTCTTCAGGGAGAATATGCTTCTGCCAGGATCCTGGAGATATCAGCAGTTTGGTACTATTAAATTAGTCTTTAAAGATTAGCGTTTAATTTAAAGATTAAAATTTTGGCTTTAGGCTTTTTAGATCCCCAGGTGGTATGAATTTGGTGTGCAAATTTTCAGGAGAGTGCTTTTGTAATTAGAAATTCTGTGGGCAACCTTTCTCCCCATTCCAGCACCAAATTTTTTTTAATTTAAAATTTTTTAATTTATTTATTGAAGTGTAGTTGACTTAGTTTCAGGTGTATAACGTAGTGATTTGAAATCTTTATAGATTACATATCATACAAAGTTATAAAATATTGACTATTTTCCCTATGTGTACATTACATCCCTGTGACTTATGTATTTTATTTATTTCATTATTTTTTAATTGAAGTGTAGTTGATTTACAATGTTGTGCTAATCTCAAACGAACCTATCTACAAAACAGAAACAGACTCATAGACATGGAAAACAGACTTGTGGTTGCCAACGGGGAGGGAGAAAGGCAGAGGGATAGGGATGGATGGGGAGTTCGGGTTGGTAGATGCAAACTATTACATGCAGCACCATTTTAACTACAGTTTGCCTCACAGTCTTGGAGTCAAGGTGGGGATGGGTTGATGCAAGGGTGGAGGAAGGAGCTTGTTCATTTCTAGGTTACCCTGGCTCACTCGGTAGCCCTTTTGGGTCTCAGATTTATGAAGCAAGGTTACATAATTTGAACAGAGTCTGGACTTTGTCTCCTTTTCTCAAAGCCTCAGCCATTGAAAACCGAAGTTCAGTAAGTTTGGCAGATACTCTCAAGGCAAATGCCACCATCACTCAGTTTTTGACCTGATTATTCCATACCTGCTCACAAAATCAGTAATGCATCAAAAAATGTTGGTTTACAGTTTATCCTGTATCTACGGTTGTTTTCAGTGAATCAAAGTGCCCCATCTATCATACTGCTTTAAAGAAATGTCTGCCCTACTGCTGAAAAGTGATGCCTGTTCTTGGCTGTTTTTAAAGGTTTTATATAAAAGCGAAAGATCAATGAAAAAATAATTCAGGTGTTAAAAAATTGAGATTACTGAAGAGCTCAGGGAAAGTGTGTTGTAATGAGCTTGCCACTTACAAGGAGAAATCCTAGAAATACTAAAGCAGCAACAAAAGAAATCTTGAAGGGATCCTGCTTGGTCCCCTTTGACTGTAATAGGCAACATGAGAATATTTGTCTGGCTCCCCCTACACACACCCCTCAAGAAGAATCCATGAGATGATGCACCCTCTTTCTCCATGACGCTGAGGCCACTGAGCTCTGTTGACAGTGCAAGGCTGAGATCCGCAGGCTCCTGAGGACCATAGTCATAGGGGTGAAACGGCATCCCCACGCAGTGGTACGGGTCAGGGAACTAAGATCTCGCAAGCAGCACAGTGCAGCACCTGCTACCCCTCCTCCCCTCCCCCGCCCCCCCCCCCCAAAAAATAAAGAACATGACATGAAGTATTGGGCCCCAGAGTAGTCTGGATTCATATTACACTGTATTTTGCTTTGGACTTGAGTTACTTTAAAACATTTTTATGGTTTAAAAGTAACTAGAAGTTTTTCACGGTACCATCCATTTCTGCTGTTAAGTCTTAGGTATTCTTCATGCTCCTGGAAGTTTGGGGCTTTGGCAATGGGGAATTGGATAGAACTTAATTCTGCTCATTAAAAGTATGTTTAACATGCTATTTATTCTGATAATCTAATTTATAGCTATTAAGCAAAATTGTCTTTATATATAAAGTTTCTCACAGGTCATATTTTATTTAAGGTAAACCAGACTAAACGTCAGCTGCCTGAAAATATCTTCACAATAAATGAACTCACACAGTTACTTGATTTTTCTGAAGATGCATATAAAAGGTCCTCCTGTAAAATGAACTCAGTAAGTATGGCGTATTTAAAGACGGTATTGATCACTGGTAAGTTAACATAGGCACTCGTTCTATAACTTTGTGCGAGTTTCCAAAAAATTCTTGTACTCTGCAAAATGCCAGATAGAAATAGCAGGGCTTATGGGGAAAGCAAGGCAGACCCCTCAAAACCTATGCAGTTTTATAGCCAGAACACTGACAGAAAAGTGCTTGCTACCTGGGTAGATAGTTCAAATCAACCAGGCAAGCAGCTCTTGGAGAGTGCCACGAGAAGACGAAAAATGCACAAAAACCAAAGGGTAGAAATCTCTCCACACCCTAATTAGGGCACTGGTGGTACTGAGATAACACAGATGGGAGTGGAACTTTGCTCTTAAGGTGGGCGTAGGAGGTAGGGTGACTCACCACAAGGCAGAGTATAGGGCTGTAAGTTTGGGGAGGGTTCTCTGGGTGTAAGTACTTCTTTCTTATTTTCTTAAAATAAAGCTAAAGGGCTCTTGCTGGCAGTTCAGCAGCTAATCTGAGATTTTTTTTCTCCTTTTCTTTGAAAGTTCTGATTCTCCTCCTAGCACTTCATCCTTAGCCTGGCAAAAATCATGTAGTTAGCTAGCCAGCTGTTTATATTCTGTCACTCCCCTGTTTACCAAATGCATCTAAACTAATTCCCATTTCAGAAGTGCAGGTAGCAGCAGAATAGACTCTTTGGGAAAGTGTCCAGGGTTTATAATTAATGGTGAAATTAAATGAGCACTGAAAATACTAGGTTTATATACCTTTCATTGATACATATAAAACATTTTCTTAGAATTCTGTATATCTGAGCACTACTGGCCAGCATTTTGGATTCCTTTGGCTGTAAGTACTGAGACCTGAAACCATCAGGGCTTTAAGGCTAAGAAGTAAGGCGTAAGATTTCTCTGTCCTTTCATTTATGAAAATTATTGTCATTTCCATTTTTAGGACACTTCAGTAGACATCCAGCATCCTGTCATATTCAGTCATTTTCCATTTATCTTTAATATTCTGTCGAAAATTAAACTACTGTATGCAGACTCGTTTTTACAAATACAGGTATGCGTGCCTATTTCTTTGTCGTCATTAGCAAATCTAAATGATGAGTACCTTTTTCAGTGTATAATAGAGGAGTATAAAAGGGAGCCAGCCACTGGTAAAACCAGTGTAGCATTCAAGAAGCTTATACTCTAATAAAGAAGGCAAGAGAGACTGTCACAATTTGAGTCGGGTTGGCCTTGAGGCATACTAGAGCCTCAGTAGCAAAGGACAGAACTTGGGCCTAGTTGTTGCAGGGCTTTTACCTTGAGGTTGGTGCCGGTAGTCTTCTGAATGGTACTCAAAGAGGCATAGCGGACGTGGGGTTGGTTGGTATTAGCTCCAATATATAAGAAGGTCGGATCTAATGGGAAAACATCATAGTGGGAATAGAGGTGACAGGGATCTTGAATTTCAGACCCAAGTAAATGGCTGGTACTCTGTCATGGTGCCATAATAAAGGTTTGTAAAAAGTATTTCCTTTTCAGATATACTTACTGTCATCACCTGACTTGGTTCTGTTTGTCAGTATACCCAGCAAGGGGTTTTGAACTTAAAATTGGACAGTTGAAAATGCCTTGGAAAATGTACCTCATTGCATTTTTACAAGGATTAAATCTGTTAATATAGGTAAAGCATTTAGAAACAGTGCCTCGCACAAAGTGCCCTAAAGTGTTAGCTCTTGTTGTCACTTTTACCTTATATATTCCTCTGTATATGCATCTATGATATTCAAACGTATGTCATAAAAGTAGATACTTTTACATGATATGGTTGCCATAATAAAACAAAATATGAAATTGATTTATGAGTTCCAAGGAAGATCTTTAATGAAATATTTAACAGAGGAAAATGGAAGGAAAAAAGATTCAAGAACTTTATTTTGCTTGAACTTTGTAACTGTTCTCTCTTGATTTTAAACAAGCTTCCCGTAATTATTTTATAGAACTGGCATCTGATTCCTCTTTGTTTTGCTAAGAGCCATAGATGTTAATGATGCCAAATTGCCATTTGGTGCCAGATGGACGGTCTGTGTGTCTGTCAGTCTGTGGGTCTGTCTGTCTCATGTTAACTTCCTGAATTGTCTGTCCTCTAAAATCTCCTGCCTAGAAAAGGATGTCTTTAGAGAGGTCTCTCATCCCGCACTTTTCCTGAAGCGGACTTCTTTTCTAAACATCTGAACATCTCTTCCTGATTAGAATGTTAGGTTTCTGTTTACTGCTTCAGGCTCACTAGTCAGTCTCAGCCTGTTGGTGAGTGTTAGCTTGGTCACTGAAGTGTGCGTAAGTGTGTCTGCAGGATGCAGCGGTCCAGAGGCGCCTGCATCCGGTCGTGTTCCTGCTCACCCAGCTATTTGGCCCCACAGAGCTTTTCATTCCCTATGTCTCGTGCATCTTCTGCTTGCTATGGGTGAATACTGAATAAAGCCTGTCTCCAGTGGTGTACATGGGGCTCTTTTCATAAATGTTTGTGACATGAACTTACAATAAACTGAACTGGTGTATTCCACTTCGTAAATTTCTACTTAGAGCAAATGGTGAAGTGACGTGAAACATTTTTCTTTTCCCAGAAGAATAAACTTCGAGCTTGTATGAACTTGGCTAGAATTGTGGAACACGAAGGGTCTCCGTTAGCTTTTCTGGCTGCCTTTAATCTCACAGTCAGAAGGAGTCACTTGATTGAAGATGTTTTGAATCAGCTAAATCACTTTGAGAATGAAGATATGAGGAGGGAATTGCTGGTGAAGTATAATTCTTATTTGATGGTTTTGCTGCTGAGAGACGGGAAACATAAAAGAATGTAGCAGTGGCCGTTACAGAGAGGGGATTACCTCCCTTTTCCACTGGGGTTGTCTGTATTGGAGTTCCCCTAATTTTCCCGTTACCTGTGGACTCCAGGTGAGAGATGTCAGGACACTCTGGCTAAGGAGCAGCAGGTGAAAGGGTTCTCCTCCTCCCAACCTGCTCAGGTGCATAGCCCAGCACTAGCCCTAAGAGGTCCAGTCCCCCCTGAGGACTGACCAAGCCTGGCTCCTCATCACCTCTTAAAGGTTCCAGTGAGATGGGGAGAATTGAGTTTGTTTCTGCCCTCCTGCAGGAACCCAGATTGCTTTGTTGAAGAGAGAACATTCTCTTTATTGAAACTATATAGTTTTTTGAGGGTTTAATTGTAGGTATCACCATGTCCTGAATGTTCATTAATGATCTTTGCTTTAGTTACTGTGTAACTTGTCTTACTAATGGATATTTGACACAGAATAATAATGACTAGAAGATCTAATGAATGTTTTCCTTATGCCAGGAACTATCGTAAAAGCTTTACACTTACTTGTGTAACCCTTTCAACCACACTGTGAAGAGGGTTCTGTTTTATCCTCCTTTTACAGATGAGTGTAGAACTGAGGTGCAGAACTGTTAGGTAACCTATGCCGGGGTGAAACAACTGATAAGTATCAGAGCCGGGATTTGAGCCCAGTCATCAGGCTCTAGACTTTCCACTTAAGACAAGTAAAGACTTTCCTGATAATATTTATTAGAGTGTTTTTGGTGGGAGACATTAGTTTATCATTTGTCCTACTCAGATTAAAGAATGATTGACTTTACCAGACCTCAAAATAATATTTTAAAAGTATGGAGTTTGCAGTTAGAGTTGGCATTTCTATGTATATTTGCACATAGGTAATTTTTTAAAACCTAGTAAACTCATTATATGATTCTACACTGTGTCAGCCAGCTAGTCCACTCAGTTATTTTAGTTCCAGTTTTATATTTCATTCATCCATTTTAAAATTTTAGGTAACATTTGATAAGCAGCTACTGTTTTCCAGACTGTGTGAGGCATTTTACGTGTGTTATGCCATTTAATCTTTCTGATGATCTCAAGGGAAAACAGGCTTTGTGAGATTAAGGAGCTTGCCCATATAAAGGGGTGGGGTAAGAGAAAGGATAGAAGTGCCAGCATAGAGCTGGTGCAATTTCTGGTATTAAAGCAACACAAAAAAGAAGAAATAAAAACTTAAATAGTGCCTTGTAAGAGAAAACAAGGGAGAAAAGAGTGTGAAATAAGAGGAGGTGGCCAGAAGTGTAAAATGACTTGGTGAAATCAAGATGAGACATGAGAAACTTAAGTCGTTGGAATTGGGGATTCTATTGGAGAAGCATTTAAGTAGAGAAACGGGTTTAGAAGTTGGTGTAGATTAATCTCCAAAATTTTGGCAACTTAGAGTAGAGGAAGCCAGTATTGCCTGTATTGGAAACAAGGGTGTTGAGATTTTTTTTCTTTTAAGGGTAAGGGAGACCTTAACATATTTGTAAACTGAAGTGAAGGATTCCAAGAAGGAAAGGCAGGAAGGAACAGAGCAAGTAACTGAAGGAGCAAAGATGGGTTATGATAGAGTCATCTAGAGGAGGGATTGGTGTCAGCGGGTGGGATGCTGTCTCCTCATGGAATCAGCGGCCAAGCCAATAAATACTTTATGTGTGCTTTGGTTTTTCAGTTTTTTGAAAATGCTAATATTTATGATTTCTTTACGTTTATTTTCATTATACCTAATGTACCTTATGATTATAAAAATGTCAGTCGAGGTCACTTTAGTGGTAAAGACTTCAGGTTCTCAGGTTTGACAGCCATAGGGTTAAGTCTTAGCAGCTGTATAATCTTGGGAAAGTTCTTTAAATTCTTGAAGCCTCGTTAGCTTCCTAGACTGATTAGGAAAATTCAGTATGCTGACACAAGTCATTTGCTTACCCCAGTGCCTACCAAATACTTGGGTCCACAAATAATTACTAAGTGAAATTTAATACATAGCAATGCAGAGCTCTGGGAGTGCTGCATTATTTGCTATTTCTTTAGATTTCATTTCATGGAGAAATTGGATATGAGTCTGGAGGAGTCAGGACAGAGTTTTTCCACTGTCTCTTTGAAGAGATGACCCGGCCAGAATATGGGATGTTCATATACCCTGAGGAGGCTTCTTGCATGTGGTTTCCTGTCGAGGTAAGTCCTGTTTTCTTGATGTAGGTATTTCTTGAGAGAAAAGGTATGGGGATATACCATAGAAAATTAGGTTGTCTAGACTAATTTTAGGAGAGGAATTATTCATATAATTATGGAGATTAATTTTAATTCTTAAAAAGTGATTATTTTCTCTAAAATGGGGGTCCTCTTTCCTTAGGTTACCAAGTCCATACAGGAGAACTTAAGCAGTATATGTTATTGACCATTTATACAATGTATAGGTAAAAATGAACCTGTCCTTTCTTAGGCACTCATTCTTTGTTTTAGTTCTGCTTTCCCCAGTGAATTTGAAGATAAAGGCTATGAAAAGAAATTGCGAAGACTTTGTTTATAAGAATTACTAAGCCTAATGTGTTTCTATTCCTGTTAATCCTTTATTTTTATTGAAATATATTTGACGTATAACATTGTATAAATTTAAGGTATACATGTTGATTTGATACATTTATATTATAGTATGATTGCCATTATAGTGATAATTAGCACCTTTAATCAAGTCTCATAATTATCTCTTTTTAGTGGTGGATAATTAAGATCTAGTACCTTAGCAAATTTGATGATTATAATACAGTATTGTTATCCATACTAACTGCAGTATGCATTTGATCTCCAGGACTAATTTGCTACTCATTGCAGCTTTTCCCCCTAAACAGCATCTCTCCTATCCCCTCACCTCCATCCTGTTAATGCTTTTAGTAACCAAAACTGTGACAGGGATTTAAGTTGACTTAATGATTGAATATAAACCCTAAATATTATCTCAAAGATTTTTGATTAATTTGTGATTTGATTTTGTGAAAGGGGAAGAAAGGTTTACCTAATATAAATATTCCAATGTACTGGTAGACATTCATTATACATTCAGTTGGTTTTTTTTTTTCTCTTTTCAGCCTAAATTTGAGAAGAAGAGTTATTTCTTCTTTGGGGTTCTGTGTGGACTTTCCCTATTCAATTGCAATGTTGCCAACATCCCTTTCCCACTGGCTCTGTTTAAGAAACTTTTGGACCAAACACCATCACTAGAAGACTTGAAAGAACTCAGTCCTGTTTTGGGAAGGTAAGTTAACATAGTTCCTTTTCAGAACCCTATCTAACATGTATTTAGATAAATATTTAAACACTCACACATCCCAGTAGTATTTTCATGTTCAATAGTAGCATTCTAGGTATTTTAAATCAATTCTAACTTTGGCAAGAATTGTTAGATAATATTTTAACTTTCTAAAATTAAGAAAAGTTGATTTTTCATATAGTTAGTCCTCACTGCTTGCATTAACCTTTGGTTTATTTGAGTAGAGACAGTCATGACAGAGCACAAGTTACACCTTGGTGCAAAACCTACAAGTAATGTTTATTTTAAAAGTTATTTCATGTCATCATCTTTAAAATGAAAACTTATTTCTAAGTTAAAAGACAAGCCACCACCTCACAAAACATATTGGTAACATATAATAGAAAGGGTTAATATCCCTGCTGAATCAAGTGTTCCTGCACATCCATAAGAAAAATTGACAATACAAGAAAGTAACCTACAAAAGAAGCAGTAGAAATGGCTCATGATCATGGGTAATAAGAAATTAAGTGATCACGGAATGCATATTAAAATGAGAGGCTAATATGGACTTCAAATTGACAGTGCTTGGAAATACTGATGCTATGTAGTGTCAGCAAGGATTTGGTATATTTATGCAATGGAATACTATGAAGTTTCTTAAAAGAGTCTATTATTATCCCTATTTTACAGATAAGGAAACTGAAACAGAAAAGTTAGGTAACTTGCCCCAGATCCCATAGTGACAGAACCATGATTGGAACACAGTCTGGCTTCAGAATCCAACTGTTAAGCATTGTACTTATACTAATAAGATAAGGAAAAAAATATTGAAAGAACCAAATTTGGAAAGGAGTAAATTTGTTGTTATTTTTTTACTGAAAACATAGAAAATGACTTAAATATTGCTTATGCCTAAGAAGACTTAATAAACTAAATAATTTATAAAGACCACTAAATATGTATTAGCATTTCTTAAACTTTTAGGTCTTAAGACTCTCTTAAAAATTAATAGAGGACCCCAAAGAGCTTTTGCTTATATTGTTTACATTTGTCAGTATTTATAATATTAGAAATTAAAATTGATAAATGTTTTGAATACAGGAATACACACATTCTATTAGCTATCATATAGCCTCTGGAACACTCTGTTCTGTACTCATGACAAGAGTGTGAAGGAGGCAAGTAGTATCTTGGTATTACGAAGTTAGTTTTGACCTTGTGGACCCTCCCTGTAAAGGCCTCAGGGATTCCCAGAAGTTGTTGGTCTTGGTTATACAGAGAATCCCTGATCTCTATACTCAATAAAACTCCTATTTTAATCCCAGCAGGTTTTAAAAAAACAGGCTGATTTAAAATTTATATGGGTGAACAAGGGGCCAGGAATAGCCAGAAATAATTTGCAAGGTGAATAAGGATGGGGAACGTGGCCTACCAGATATCAGGAATCATTAGAAAGCTGTATTAACTAGGGCAGTATGATATTGGTGCGGGCTTTCCAGTGGGACAGGAGAGTGCAGAACCTGACCCCTATACACATGGCACTTTGTTAGAGGTAGTTTATTAGATCAGTGGGAATAGAAGTACTGTTCAATTAATGCACCTGGGAAAAAACTGAGAGCAGACACCTTAGGGCATGTAAGAGAATCAACTCTATGTAGATAAAGGACTTGAATATTGAATGCAAAAATAATGAGAACATGGACAGTTATCATTCTCACCATTGGGATTTCTCAAGCAAGACATAAAAATACCAACAGTAAAGGAAAGATTGACAAATTTAACTGCAATAAGATGAAAGAAGGTCTCTGTTCATCAAGAGATACCTTAGCAAAGAGAAAAGATACTCTTCAAAATATAGATGTATATATAACATTTCGGGGGTGGTAGAGAAATGGGATAAGGGAGGTACCCCCTATAGGTAGGTGTAAGATACTGGCAGTGCTTTAGTTCTTGTTTGGGGTGTCAGGTTCACAGGTGTTCTTTATAAACATACCCATAAAGAAGCACATGAGCCATACGTGGACAGATAAAAACAGTATCAGGAACCAAGTTTATGATGAATCCAGGTTTGTCAGCTGAGTTCCCATTACTCTCCGTCAACCCCAGAAGACATAATAAAAGATGTCTGTTTTTATCATGATACCATAATAAAAGATCCAGCATTTTAGAGAGTTCCTTTGTGGTCCAGTGGTTAGGACTTGGCGCTTTCACCACGGTGGCCTGAGTTCCATCCCTTGTTGGGGAACTGAGATCCCGTAAGCTGCATGGCACAGTCATTCCCTCCCCCCACCCCCCCCCCCCAAAAAAAAAAAAAAAAAAAAGATCCAGTACTGTACCACAATACAGTAATAAAAAAAATTCAGCACGGGAAAAAATCAACTTGGATTCCATCTTCTCCCAGAGGCGTTCTCCGATGACACGCATCCCTTCAGAAAGAGTGAAGCAAGCTCTCCCAAGTTGTACCTGTACCATTTACGTTGTTTCTAGCTGCACATACCTGACAGCACTGTAGTAAGATTTTTATCAGCACATTTTACCTATTAGTCTCAGGATTTAAGCGATAATAATGTCTTAGTCTCAACTTTACATCCCTTATCCCTGCCATACCAGGTACTTAATAAATGTTTGTTGAATGAATAAATGAGTGGGGGGGCACATAATATAGTAATACAGTGTATTACCTTAAAAGTATTTATAGGGACTTCCCTGGCGGCCCAGTGGTTAAGAGTCCACGCTTCCAGTGCAGGGGGCTCGGGTTTGATCCCTGGTCGGAGACTAAGATCCCACATACTGCACGCCATGGCCAAAAAATAAAAAATTTAAAAATAAATAAAGTATTTATAAAGATAGATAGACTGGCTGCTCTCCATTCAGATACAACCTCTGTTCTCACAGATACCTTGAAACAATTAAGGTGGTCAAATTTCAGGTCTGTCATAAGCTTGAGGATATTGGGACAGGATGTATAGAGAAGGTCCTTTGACCCACCCACTCCTCAGAAATTTCAAGTGATACCTGATAATTAAAAGGAAATCTGTTATTCTGTAAGTAAAGTTTAAAAGCTTAAAGAAAGGTAACACCAGTTTGAATGAATTTCAGAATCAGTAAGCGTGTTAGTGATCCTTTTCTGAATAGAAACCCATAGTCACTGGGTAAGGCGGGGTGGAGGGAAGAGAGCTGGGAATCGGGTGGGGAGCCTGCAGAATTACAAAGAAACCTCCAAACCTCACACTGTTGGTTGAGGTCTGGCCCTAGTGGACTATCAATACACAGAAACAGGTGCTGTGAACTGAACCTGACCTCCCACGTTGAGAATAGACGTGCCCTTGACATTTATTTTAGACGATGTATCTAGGTGTCATGATTACTGACATCTTAAGAATAAGATTACTTGTTCTTTTAGGAGTTTGCAAACACTTCTGGATGATGAAGGAGATGACTTTGGAGAAGTATTTCATATCCATTTTAATGTGAGTAACAGTAAAAATCAAATTACAGCTCATATTTAATCTGATTAACCATTTATATACATACCTTTAATAAAAAACCAAACTCTGAATTAAGCTAGTACAAAAAGTATTTTTCCTCATTTTTTATGAGTTGGGTATATCAGTTAGATTTTACTAAGTAACAGACAACACCTAAACTTAGTGGCTTAAAACAGCAAACACGATTCTGTGGGTTTCTGGACTGGGCTGACTTGGCTGGGCTGCGTGGTCCACAATGGCCTTGCTCACACACCTGGTCGTTAGGAGGTTGGTTGAGGGGGTGTCAGCTGGAACAGCTGTCTCTGTTCTAGTGGTCTCTTATCCTCCACTAGGCTAGCTGAGGCTTCTTCACAGAGGGGTCGCAGGGTTACAGAGAGTAGAAGGAGATGGCAAGCCCCAGCACACAAGCTTCTTTTCAAGCTTTTGCTCCTGTCAGGTCCCGTTGGCCAAAGTACTTCACGTGGCCATACCCAGATTCAGGAGCCAAAGAAATAGACTACCCCTCTTGATGGGAGGCATTGCAAAGTCACATTGCATAAATACCAGGTTGGGAGGAATTTGTGGCCATTTTTTGCAAATCTGCCACACTAGCTCTGTACTGTGTAAAGTGAATACTGAGATATGCCAATTTTCCAATTAATTTATTAATTGGAAATGATGAGTTAAAATAGATAATTCATTTTTTAAAAAAATCATTTTTCATTCTGCATGATAAAGGTGGTAATTTTTTACCACCTTGCTCATTTGAGGAAAAGAGATATGCTCCAAAATGTTTTTGTTGTTAGCAGATTGCTCGGGAGTGTTTTGGAGATACTGAGTTCATTTGTGGTTACAGGTGCATTGGGACAAAAATGATGTAGACTTAATTCCTGATGGAAGTCACATAAGTGTCAACCAGACTAACAAGTAGGTACAAAGAAATGAAGTATTTGTTTTGTTTGTACACTGTATTTATTTCACAGAGCTCTAAAAATTCCTTGTAATTATAATTTTCCTTTCTTAATTCATCATTTTCCAGTAAGGCAGAGAATCAGTGCATGCTGTATGTATGTGTGTGTCTCATAGCGTTTGTACGCTGGCAGGGAAGGAAATGACTTTCTCAGAGAGGCCTTCCCTTATCTTCCTGTCTAGGATTATACCACTGACCTCTCTTTCTTTATCTCCTTACCCAGCTTTACTTTTTCTTTTCATGTCACACATTACCTACCTTTAGGATTTTTTGCTTGTTTACTTACTAGTGTTTCCCATAGCTCCAAGGAGCTGCATGATGGCAGGAGCTTGGTCTGTCTTGCTCACCATTGTTTATCCAGTACCTAGAGTGGTCCACAGTGGTACCAGGTCCATAGGCAATTCGTTTTGTTAATATTATTAGATGTTACTGAGGTATCTTGACTTCCCAATAGTTTATGGGATGCCATTTAAAGCCACAGAGTTTGGAATCATAGAATGTTCCCCTGGTAGTTGGTCAGAGTGGCAAAGAAGTATCTAGTGAGAATTCTTTATTTAAAAAAACTTTGTATTATAGTATAACATACAGGAAAGTTAGAAATTATAAATGTGCAGATCAAGAAATAAAACATTTCTAGCTCTGTGGTATTTTTTATAACTATACCCCAGTTTGTCCAAAGTATTATTGATTGCCTGTCCCCTTTCCCTGCAAGAATTGGCAAATGTGCCCAAAGACAGAAACTGCAAGTAAACCACTGGGCTCACCTCAGGGAGCTTCCCTTCTCTCTTAGTCCAGAGGCCTCTTGAGTCTTGACGTAGATTTGGAGGACTGGAGCTAGATGTGCTTTTTCTCGTTCTTACCACTGGGAACGTTAGCTACGAGGTACTCCATCAGAGCTAGACGTATAAATCCCCTCTTTGTTTGTGCTTAACCACAAATAATTACTCACTTTGACAGATGTAGACAGTACAGAAGAGTATAAAATAGGAAGTTTCCCCTGTCTCCCAGAGATAACGGGGACGGTTTTATTCTTCCAAATTTTTTCTCTTCTGATCTGTCAGTTCTCTTAACTGCGTGACCCTGAACAATCTCACACCTTCACTGTGTCTCAGTGTCCTCTCTACCAAAATGCCATAAGAACCTGTCTCACATAGTTTTATGAAGATTAAATTAGGTAATATATGAAAAAAACAGCTCTAACAGTTCATGGGACACGTTAAACACCCAGTTATTAGATGTTCTAGATATTTATTTATTTATTTATTTATTTATTACTTTAAAATATTTTATTGGAATCCTTTTGGTAAGACCAAGTAAAGGCCGCCTAACTGATTTTGGCCCCCAAACTTCTAGGCAGTCTCCTCCTGCCAACCCCCGGAGGTTGACAGCTGCTCACACGGGTTAATGTGGGAAAGATGTAAAGTTCCTAGGATCTGTCCAGCACCAGATAGAGGACATCCTTTGTGTCAGAAAAATTCACAGTACCCAGGCAGAAGGCACGCTGCTCTCCACTTCTTGTCCCAGCCTGTTGTTGACACGGCAGGAGCCATTATCTGGGCATCCCAGCCATCCCAGTAGCACTTCTCCAGGAGGAGAATTCCAAACCTTAGGCCTGCAGTCACCAGGCTAGCCCTGAATCTCTTTGAAGGGGCACTGCCCCGGCTGGGTTTCCAGAGCTCTCATGCTTTATTCAGTAATAACACACTGGTAGACATCTTAATCCCCCTCGTGGCACTGCGGACCCTCCTTAGAGAATCAGTGGCCTGCACGTTGGCAAATGTGCAGTGATGGTGCAGGCGGCTGCCTTCTCCTTGTTTGGGGAGGGTTTTGCAGCAGCTGCCGGGCAGACCCCAAGGCCACCATCTCCCTGTATTTTTATCATCCTTTTCACCCCTTCCCCCAGTTTTGTTCAGGGTATTGCAGTAAACTAAAATCACTTTTTGTTTCATTAAAGGAGAGACTATGTTTCTAAGTATGTCAATTACATCTTCAACATCTCTGTAAAGGAAGTTTATGAAGAGTTTCAAAGAGGATTTTACAGAGTGTGTGACAGGGAGATTATTGAATTTTTCCATCCTGAAGAACTCAAGGATGTGATTATTGGAAATACAGATTACGACTGGGAAACATTTGAAAAGGTACATCATAAAGGCCAAGTGGTTTGAATTAAAATTTTGTTTGTTTCCTGAATGTTTTTTTTTTTTTGCCTTTTTCTCTAGAATGCACATTATGGACGAGGATACGACAATTCACATCCCACCATAGTGATGTTTTGGAAGGCTTTACACAAATTGACTCTGGAGGAAAAGAAAAAGTTCCTTGGTGAGTATTATTACATCAGGAGATCTATAATCTTATGTGTTTTTTGGGGGATAAGGAAATCTTGTTTGTCATGGGCACCATTTGCAACAAATCATACTGTCAGAGCCACTCCTAGTCCAGTGGAATGTCCTTTATGCCAGGTTGTCCCAACATCAAAAAATAAATGTTAAGATAGGTCTTTTTCCTGTCATTTTTAATTCTGCCTGTTGCTTCTACAATTTTCTTCTGTTCTTTGTGCTAAATATTGAGCCTTCTCCTGTAGTTGTGTCATCATTCAGTTACCCAGGCCCCCAGGGATGAGTCAGGCTGTATATTGTCACTTGTCTCCACTATTTTATGTCACCTTCAGACTTTGATCTCAGCTTTATGCCTACTCGGTACTTTTCCTGAGACTTGTTTAATGACTTCTCTCATTTTCTTACTCAATTTCCTTACTTATTTTTGAGGAACATTTATCTTCTTATTCTTTTTTTTCTGTGGATAACATGGATTTTGGAAGGTATTCAGACTTCTCTAGAAGCCCAGCCTAACTTCCTAGTTTTAACGCTTACAGGAAGTCTTCCTTCCTGCCAGACGGTTCCCTTGTCCCCACATTTCAGAGCTCACCTTGTGCCTCCCACCTCCAGCTTTCTCCTTCTGTGCCTTGAACCTTCACCCTCCTCCTTCTTGCCCCTCTAAACCTTTGCTTCCTTAAAGATTCAGCTTAATTGTGAACTCTTGGAAGTCTTCCCAGTCATCCCAGCCTGACTCTCTCTCCCTGCTCTGAACCACAGCATTTACACTCAGGAGGTACTTAATTCCATGGCACCTTGTTTGGCTGTCTTACACCCTATTATTTTCCTCTTGCTGTTTGTCTTTTCTTGCTCAAGAATATAATCTTCCCAACCAGGCTGTAAGCTGCTTGAGGGCGGTGACTGTGTGTCCTAATAGTGGTCCCCAGTGCAGTCCAGTGTCGTAGGACTCTGCACGTGGGCTCTCAGTTAGTGTTTTTGAATAAACACATTTTCTCTATATAAATTCTGGTCTCTGTGAAGCAGATCACTCATTTTGATTCTTCTTTTTAGTGTTTCTTACAGGAACTGACAGAATTCAAGTAAAAGGTTTAAAGAACATGAAAATAACATTTTGCTGTCCTGAAAATTTGAATGAAAAAGATCCCCTAAGAGCACAGACATGTTTTAGTGTCCTCTTCCTCCCTAAATATTCTACAATGGAAAGAGTAGAAGAAGCACTTCAAGCAGCCATCAACAGCAACAGAGGATTTGGCTGACCCTACCTCACACACTCTACCCCTTTTGGGAAATAGTTTCAAAAATAAAATTAGCTAAAAAATTAACATAAAAATCTTGCTGACTGTTCAATGTGTTTACCTGCTTTTTTGGAATTGCTGTTTTTGCATGTGAGATGTGTTAGTAATGATATAGATGAGGGTGTTAAAACAAGGTGGCCCTGAAACACAGTGCATTAAGTGAGACAGAAGGGATTTTTTTTCCTCATAAATGTCTGGGTAGTTTGTCCAGGGTTAAAGTGGTTCTTCTCCCTCTCAAACTGCTCTAGCAGCCGTCACAGATGACTTTCTTATTGCAAATTTCAGTGGAAACTTGCCCATTCCCATCTTAATATATTTATTGCATTTGAAACTATTGACTACTTTCTCCTCAAAACTCCCATGAACTGCTAGGCTTTCTTTTTCTCGGCTGCTTTCCCATCTCCTCTGCATGCTTCTCTTACACTGCCTTGAGCTAAAGTGCTAGTGTAGTCATCTTTCCCCACTCTACACATACTCCTTGTTGCCATGGCATCAGTTATTACTTCCATGCTGATGGTACCAAGATCTCTCTCTGCCCGGCAGGAGCTGATAGAGCCCAGCACCACAGCCATTTTTCTACGTAGCCTGTGTCTACCTGCATGCCTCTCGGCTCCTTCATCTCAACATGCTGAAGAAGATGACCACTTTTCCCGCATCCCACAACTTGGTATGGTACTGCCAATGCCTCCTACAACCATCTTCCCTTCCTGCCTCCCTTCACCCCCCACATTGGAAAAATCAGTCTGGTTTTGACAATTCTAGTTTTACATCTCCCTCTAAGCCCACTGCCAGTGCTTTAGTTCAGGCTCTCTTCATCTCCTGTCCCATCAATGCAGTTGTCTCTCAACTGGTCTCCTTATATCTAGACCAACACTGTCCAGTAGAACTTTCTGCGAGGCTAGAAATCTAGATAGATCCATACTGTTGAATAAGATGGACCCCTGCTGTAGATTAGGTTTAGTTGGTGAAGAATTTTGAAGAGAGAAAACTTTCATTGGTAGTAGAGGGAGAAAAACAGTATAGAGCTGTGCTGTCCAATATGTGGCTCTTTAACTAAAATGAGATTTAAAATTCAGTTCCTCAGTCACACTGGCCACATCTCAGGTGCTCAGTATCAGCATGGGACTGGTGGCCACTGTATTAGTGCAAATTTGAGCACTAGCCACCCCAGGGGTCCGTAACACACAGGACCCCTGCAAGTTTGCATGTGCTTTTTTTCTTCTTTTTCTGAGAAGAGCCATAGTGTTTATCAACTGCATGTATCAAAACAATTTTAAAATCAGGCAATAACGTCCAGTTTCATTAGCACTGTTACTCTAGTTCCCAAATCCATCCCGACATACCTCCCAGTCTCCCACCACTGCCCTGTGTACACAGTGTACCATGTTCTAATCATTTGTAACTAGCTCAGTTTCCTGAACAGGCCAGCCTCTTTCCTGTGTTTTCACACATGGTTTTTCTTCTGCCTGGAACCCTCTTCTCAGCTTACCTCTACCCCTCCTGCTTCCTCACCTTCTCTCTCTGGATTATTCCCAGTCCTTTCTCAGGATTCACCGCAGCTGGCTGTCTAGTAGAGGCCATGAGAGTGAATTAATAAGTGTTTGTGGACTGTGGCTACTCAGCTCAGAATTCCTCAACTACAGTCTTCAGGTTCCTTCCAGGAGCTTAGCGGCCAGTGGTCCCATGAGTTAGCCGAAAGTGCCACCTACTGGCTTGTGCAGAAGATGGCAATCACTTCCAAATGAAGCATTTCATTAAGTGGCGCAAAACTGGGAAAAGGGGACAGGTCTTTCCCTCCACCACCACACGTGGTAGTGAGAATCCACTATGGCTTTTGGCTGTACCAGGTAATTTCACATTACCTGCCTCACATCATTTCCATGTCAACAGATGCCGAGTCTGCAGTTGAGAGAGGCTTCCTTAAAAGCCCACTCTGCAGGAATGGAAGGAAATGAAAATGACAAATCCTTCCTTGCTCCTTCAGGGTGGAACATCGCTGCTTCGAACGCTGGTGGGAAGGAGCTTATTCACAGGGTGGTTAAAGATGATCCCTGTCGGTGATGCGATGAGGATAGTAGGGAAGGTAGTCTCGCTAAGAGGCTCTGAGGAGGCAAGAGGTCTCTGCCATTGTGGAGTCGGCTAATCATTAGGGAGGAAGAGTGGGGAAGAGTCCCAGTTCGTGAAAGAATCAGGCAGTATTTCTCATGGTGGGTTTACAGTGCAACGATCGGAGGTGGTGAGGTCACTGTCATGGTGTATGTGGCATGTAATGGCAAGGCAGCGCAGGAGTCCCCATAACAGACAGAAGGCCAATATGATGTGCTTGTGAGGAACTTAGAAAAGAAACACTAGAAAACTGTTGAAGAATTCCCCAGAAAGGGTGTCAGATCTGAGAGGGTCACTAGAAGTAGCATAACGTGCCGGACAAAATTTAGTGGGCTTAAGACCTATATTCCACTACTGTCCATGTCTCTAACCGGCATCTGAACTATAGCGAGTGACTTGGAACCACTGAGCCTTATGCTGGACATAGAGATGTTGTGTTTTGATAACAGCTTTATTGATATATAAGTCGCATAGCATATAATTCAGCCGTGTACATTGTACAACTCGATGGATTTAGTATAGTGACAGAATTGTGCAGTCATTGCCACAGTCGATTTTAGAACATGTTCATCACCCCAAAGAGTAACCCTGTACCTTCTAGCCATAACTGCAATCTCCTGTTCACCCACAGCCCGAGGCAACCACTAATCTACTTCCTATTTCTACAGATTTGCCTGTTATGGGCATTTCATCGATACAAAATCAATGTGATTTTTTATAACTAGCTTCTTTCATTATAGCATAATATTGTCAAGATTTATTCATGTTATAGTATATATCAGTACTTCATTCCTATTTATTGCCAAATAATATTTCTTTGTATTCATATTCATACCACATTTTATTTACTCATTCATCAGTTGATAGACATTTGGGTTGCTTTCTAACTTTCTGGTTATTATGAATGATGCTGCTGTGAACATTTGTGCACAAGTTTTTGTGTGGACATGTTTTCATTTCCCTTGAGTATATACCTAGGAGTGGAATTGCTAGGTCATATGGTAACTGTGTTTAACTTTTCGAGGGACTACCAACTGTCTTCCAAAGAAGCTGCAGCATTTTATATTCTCACCAGTAGTGTATAAGGGTCTGAGAAATATTTTAAAACTGCAGATCTGCTCTTAGGCGTGCCAGTGAGATAGAGAAATATTTCTTCTAGGTAGTTCTGTTCCTTTCCCAGCTTTCCATGATATTGTCATGCATATTTCATCTATGTTACAAACTCAACAATACTATAATAATTATTACTTTATATAATTTAATACCTCTTAAAGAAATTGAGAGAAGAAAGAACAAGTACTTATTTGTAGCATTAGTTACATTAACCTTATTTATCTTTTCTGGTTCTCTTCATTTGTTCCTGTGAATTCAAGTTACCTTCTAGTGTCATTTCCTTACTCCAGTACAGCTTTGCTCTCAGCCACTCACTTCCTTTGTGCTGTTAATGGCAAATAAGATGTTGACCCCAAAATACAATTGTATATATATTGTTTTATACAATTGCTCTGCAAATTAGTTAAGAAAAAATCCTTTTTTATCATTTACACTTCTCTAGTTACATAATTATCTTTACTCTCCTGGTGGCCTGCTCCTCCTGGGGAAATACCATGACCCTCAATTAGGAGCTGGGGAAGAGGGGCCGTGCTCATGGCCACACCACTTCTGGAGTGGCTATTACGCTGAGCTGAGAGGAGGGAGAAAGACCTGTGTGGTGGTTCAAACTGCTGTACTTAAGTTTTAGATTTTCTTGTATGTTTTCTCACTTGGCTATATGCTCCTAGATAGTTTCCAGAGACTTTTAATGGCTGTGTTGTTTTTTGTTTATTTTTTTTATTTTTTTGGGGGTACACCAGGTTCAATCATCTGTTTTTGGCTGTTTTGTTTTTAATTTTCACCAGTTAGGGTTGTTTCACTGGGGAACTGGTCTCCACAGCTCTTCCTGCGGCCATTCCGCAAGTCAGTACCACTGAGTTCTTTATAAAGTGCTTTCATGTGTAAAGTTTAGCTTGTTCCTCAGTTTTACGGAGCAAGCAGGGGAAGGATTTCTAGCCTTAAAGATGAAGCACAGAGCTAAGTAATTTGCCTGGTTACAAGGCTTGTCAGAGCTATGTGTTCACTCTTCCAGGAAGTGCTTGCTTATTGCCTCTGTGCTAAGCACTAGATAAAAAATGTTGAACAATCTACACAGACAATTACAGTACAAGGTTAAGTGCTAGAAGAGAGATAAAATATATGATACTCAGGAAAACAATAGGGCATCAGGCTTGATTAAGAATTTGAACCTATGCATTTTGATTCCTCATTTTATTTTTCCTGTAAATAGAAAGGATGAGTTTGCTCAAAATAAAGCAGCACTGTATAGTGATTCAGAAGGCAGACCTTAAAGCCACATTGCCAGGTGGTTTCAACTTCAATTATTGTTGTTACTCTGAGTAAACCACTTAATCTCCCTGTGCTTTAGTTTCCTCATCTGTGAGACGGTGCTAACTTTACCTACCCTACCCCTTAGGTTATAAGATGTTGTATGTTTAGAACTGTACCTAGTGTATAGTTTGTACTACACAGTGATTGCTAAGTAAATTCTACTAGTGAAAAGATGGAGTTACTACTGCAATCCCCCAGGGATATGATAATTTCCTCTAAAATGGTAAAATGCTTAGCATGAAAAAGCTAAAGCTGACTTTTCAGAATACAGTGCTTGTTTTATCAGCAAAATTGTTTCATTTACACTGACCATAGTGAGATTTAGGGCAAATTAAAAAGAACAATAATGCCATTTCAGGAAATGATAGGTACCTCTATTGTCTTATTTATATATTGCCAGGGAATAATTTCTAAAACATGACTTGTACTACAGTATATACACTGAATTAATGCAACAGAAAACACATCTAACTTATTTTAATATTCAAGAATCACTGTCTAATGCTTTTGTTAAACTACTTAAGATTCTATTAAGAATCAGTTAAGGTTATATTCAGTTCTTGGGTTTCTTTAGGGTAACTACTGAAAATATTTATGCTACACCTCTGAAACGGTTATTGTACTAATCAATCTTGTTGAAAGTTCTGGAAAATCAGGAACTATTAATGTGTAAAATGCTCATGCCCTTAGTGGTGCTAACTAGGTCTCCTATGGCAGGAAAATAAACTGAAATGTGGCTCAAAATGTAGCCCTAAACTCAATAGCACAGAATAAGCTATTTACAAATCTTCCAAACCCACCTCTACCTCCAGAGGCGCATACTTTCCTGGGAAATGATTCTATTTTGGGTATTATGTGCCTCTCTAAATAGTTTAACTTTAAAATTTAGACTATTTTACATTTTCCCTTCCTTAGAATCACACTTGTGAGCGAAGGAGGGGAGAAACCCCACAAAACTACAAATTGTTTTATGGAAAATGTCAGTATCTTATTTTATTATTACTGTTAAGTAGGTGATGCCAAGAAGGTAATTTTACAAACTCATAATTTTGGCAAGTACATGAAGTTTCCATTTTATTATAGTTTTATATCACATTAGTTCAAATGCATTTCTCTACAACTACGCCAGCACAACTCTTATGGAATTATTTCAGTCATCCTTAACATGTGACTCTACCAAAGACTTTGAATCTAAAATAAACATTATAGAATTTCAAGTTAATAACTTTTAATAATGAATGGGATAAGAAATAAAGTCGTCAGAGGATGGCTGGGGCTGTTAATTTCTAACAAGACACTTTGTTGAAATGTTTCTCCTGATACCCCAGGTATAAATGGGAACCTTCAAACAAGGGCAGAACCAAAGTGCAATATAGAAGCCTTTGCAGCGTAAGCCTCCCATAGTCCTATACCTCTGACAGAAGCTAGGCAAAGCCTCTTTCCTGCAAATTAAGTGGGATTCCAGTGCTTTCATGTATTGAGGTGTCAGAGACAGACGCTCAGGCGTATCATTAGGATATGCCATCTCGGCTCTGGTTGTATTAATTATGCCTGAAGAGTTTAATACCCATCCAAGTCCAAAGGTGGAAGAACACATAAACGGGTATGGTAACCGGCAAGAGCAGACTGTAAAAGCACAGGCTGCTTGTGCTCGTGCAGCCCTGTGGGAAGTCGTCTTCCACAGAGGCTGAGTATAACAGTCCGGTTAAAGAGACCAATGGAATAAGGACAGTCAACGTAGGAAGAGACAGAAACATTCTTCTCCACTTATTACCCGCCGCTCTGACTTTTTAAAAGGCGGATGGTACTGAGAAAAGTTAGGTGTGTGTGCTGTTGTTTTTAAGTATGATCTAAGGCTGCTCCACTTCTTCTTGCTTCTTATTTTGACGCGTCATCCTAGCTGCCTGTGGTATCATATGAGGAATCCCATCGATAATTGGATAGGCTATTCCTAACTCTTCGTTAATCAATTCGTTGGTTGATGCTTCATATCTGAGGGGGGAAAAGAAAAAGAAAACAAAGTGTGGAAAACAAAATGCTTGGAAGAGCTTGATGTTCAATAAACAGTAACATTTATCCAATTCTTAACACAGAGTTAATCCCAGAAAAGCAGAATTAGATTGCTTTTCATTCTAAAAGCAGTAATAGCTAATCGAACCATTTCTCTTAGAAAAGGAATCTCTTTGTTCCCATTTTAGTCCTTTTCTGCCATTTTTCTTTTTTCACTTTATTCTCAAGCTATGCATTAACGGTTTAAAATACCAGTCAGAAAAGATCTGCCCTTTTCATCCAAATATTCCTTCATTACTCTTTTCAACCCCCAAGCAATCCCTGTTTATTTACTACTGCAACAGACACTAGAAGAACTTCCAACTTCTTCGTTTTACAATACATGCTTAAAAGAGTAACCTTATTGAAACCACTGAAAATCAAAATACACATAAGTTTGAGAAAGATGAGAGGGCAGAAATGACGAAAGTTCGGAACGCACCACGTCTGCAGTGAGCTGTTTACACAATTAGCTAAAAAGCAGATGAAGTGGTAATTTCAAGGTTTAAGGAAACTGCATGAGTAATATGTCCATCGTGAGAAAAATCCAGAAAGATAAATGAAAAAAATGAAAACAAAGATTACTAGAAATCTACCACCCAAAGACTACCACTGATAACATCTTGGTGTTTACTAGTGTTGTCAATGTTCAGTTTTAGTAGCCTGGAACTGTAGAGCTGTTTATCCTAAAGATTCTAGGTTAAAGGCTAAGAAGGCCTTTACAAAAACCAGCTAGTCGAGAACTAAAAGCCAAAGGGCAGCACACGTAGCTTACGCGCTTAAGATCGCATACGGCGTTTTCACAAGAATCTGGAGGCTACTACATTTTTCATCATCTTGGCTTAAAAATCTGAATGCCTTCGGCTAGTCTTTTGAATCCCAAGAGTTCGTAAACCTGGTTTTACGGGAGAAACACAGGGTCCTTTTCACAAAATACGCAGTAGCCCAGGCCCCGCCCCCAGGCCTTCCGACTCCGCCCGCCTAGGGTGTTGCCTGGAAATCTGCATTTTTTACGACGTCTCCTGGCGGTTCTCATGCGCAGCCAGTGGAGAACCTATACGCGCCCTGACCCATGCCTTCGAGTAGGCGGTTTGGTTTGGGACGCCTGGGGCTCGGCGCCCCCCTGGCTCCCTGCCTCCCTCCCCGCCGCACAGAGAGATTCCTGGGAGCTGGCGGGCCCGGGTCCAAAAAATGGCAGCGAAGAACGCCCGGAATGACCCGAAAGGCTCCTCGAGGGCGGTAAACGGCCGTGGGGCCCACCTGTCCCCTGCCCGCGACGGGAGGCCACGGAGGAAAAGCCGCAGCGGGCGAGTCTCACCTGAGCGGCTTCTTGGAGAGCGGGCACACCAGGAACTCCAGCAGCGCCGGGTCGCAGGCGCCAGGCGGTTTCCCCGTCCTCTCGCTCTTGTCTGCAGACGGCCGCGCCCCCGACGCGTGCAGACACCTCCGGGCGACCTCAGCCGGCGGCGCGCGTGTCCCTCGCAGCGCTGAGGCGAGCCGGCCGCACACTCCGCTCAGCATGATCTGGAAGCCCGCCACCAGCCTCCTCGCGCTCCCTCCGCGATCCCCGGCCGCTGTAGCCGATCCCCGAGTCCAGCCCCGCCGGCCAGGCCCCGCCCCTCGGTGTTCTGGAAACGCTGCCCCCGACAGGCGGAGACCAGCGCTTTGGTTCCGAGCACACTCCGGACCCGACTGCTTTTTTTCCGCGACACCGCTCGGTAGTTGAGAGCGCCGCCTGCAGCTCCGGCCTCTTGCAGCTCTTTCTGCGCGTTTGCAAATTACAAACAAAAGTAATGCTTGAGGGGGTGTGTCTTGAGTTTTCACCAGAGCCTATCGCAGGGTTGCCAGGAAGCCAGTGGCCGGACCTCAAAACCACACAGTGTTACACTTGGACCTTCGTGGTTATCACCAAAATGAGGTTTCAAACACACTGTCATATTAGGTACGTTAAAAACATAACTTGGTTTTATGTAAATCTTAACTATACCACAGTTCCTGTAATATCGTTTGGCTTTTTCCCCCCCCCTTCTCCTTCTGAAAAGAATGACTTAGGCCTCTTAACCTCTGAGATGCCCAGATTCTTACGCTGTGGGACTCATCGTGAACTCATTGGCATCATAATAGCACAACTAATTTGCTTTTATAAATGAGCTTGAAAACAGCAAGAACTCTAAATAATTGTTAGTTAAATGGGTGATCCATTCAATGCCCTTCCCCCCCCCCCCCCCCCCCCCGCCCCAGTTTGCCTCTGGCTCTCCAAGGAAATGATGCAGGTTTGATCTTTCTTATAGTGTGGTAAATAAGTGCTTGGGCTCTGGGGTGCGCAGTTTACTAGCTGCATGACTCCAGCAAGTGACCTAACTACTCAGTGTCCTTATCTGTGTGATAAGATCAATAATCCTACCTACCTCATGCAGTTCCCTCCTGGGGCTTAAAATGTGCTAATGCATGCAAGGAGCATTTAGAAAAGTGCGTGGGACAAATTAATGCTCAATTAATGTCATCTACTGTTATTTTTATTTTTCTCTAGTCTTCCTAGTTCAGTATACTAGGAGATTGTTAGTCATCATTCTTTCCCCTTTGTTTTGCTAAATATTGAATCTTTTCTTGCATCATTTCACACTTTGAGTTCCTCAGAGTTAGGGATGGGAGTGAGGAATATAGAGATACAAATACAAGATTATATTTTCAAATTTCTCTTGCACTCAGCATTGTAAAAGTAGAGAAACTTTTATTTTGTTTGTTCATTGTATTTTTAAAAATCCACTACATTATTTGATGCTCTTTGTTTACTAATACTCAAAAGATTTCAGCATAGGCAGTTGTCAGGGATGTAGCCTCAGAAGGGCCTATTGTAAAGTTCCTATGTTACCTTCACATTATTTCCTACTAGGGCAGTAGTAGGAATTAATTTTTCAGGTGTAGTTAGTTGATACCTAGGGAAGGAGTGAACTGTAGGAAAGATAAGTTTCAGCGAGGTATGGGGACACAGAGCTTGACTTCTGCCAGCACTGAGTGAGCCCAGGCCAGGTTGGACAGGCTGGAACCTTGGCCCTTGTGGGGTAGGGCCAGGCACCCATGCTTAAGACAAGCTTCAGTAGCCTCAGCTGGCCTCACCTGGCTAATAGATGCCTATCAGCTGGGTTTTCTAACCAGTTATAAATAAATTAGTTTTAGTTTGCATCCACATAGAAGGTTTGAAGCAGATCAGTTTAATTTATATTAGGCTTGGGGAAAAATGGAGAGTAACAGCAAAATATTGAAAATATCTTCAAATTTATAACATCCCAAGCAACATCCAATATTTAAGGAACATCTCAGTGTGTGAAGTATTAATCCAAACCATGAAAATATTGAGTTGCAAAATGTCCCTACACAGCCCTCGCTAATTAACAAATTGACTCATTTCTGCATGTAGTATACTAAGGTGAATGTAGGTGGCAGTATAGAATTGTAAAGTAATTAGTCCTTTTTTTTTTACTATTGGCATGGCTTTGATCTTTCCCATCACAGAGCTCTGGGTACAGGTACCGCATTAGCTGGGTGACCTTGGGAAACTCTCTGCCTCAATCTTCTCATCTGTGAAAAGGTATAATAATACTACCTACTTTATTTGAGTTGTTGAGGGGATTAAATCAGATAATACAAGTAAACCAGTGAGCATAGGGGCTGACACAGAGCACACGTTTCAAAAATGTTATCAGAGCAGCAAAATTCCTTATTATAGGAAAGCTGTAGAAAATTCCGATGAAAAAGGAAAGCACAATGTACCACTGGGAACCTTAATTTTAACTGACATAGAATTTTTAGTTTCCATTGTGAATAATATTGAAATACAACTCTTGGGTTATTATACCCATTAAGTGAGTTAGAAATCTCCAGACAAAGGCTAGAATATATATTTTAATAAAGTCCCATAAATACCAAATTTGAGGCATTGGAATTCGGGAATCTGATTGAGAGAGAGAAGTTAAAGTCGCTTTTCCACTAGATGGCGTCTTCCAATATCTGAACTAACACTTATTCCTGCTAGTACTTTTCTTTCTGTGATTACAAAGATCTGCTTTTATTTTGCCAGTTGTTTCTTTAATTTGATGACATCTCTATGTTCCTAAAGGGACAAAAGTCACAAAAATTTTATTAATAAGTTAAGGTTGTGATGAGTTCATTAAAATCCAAAGGATAAATGCACAGAAAGTATGAAAAAAATCACAAAAGAGAAGATACAGTTGATCAATAAACACATAAAAAATATTCATCCTCAGTAGTAAGGTAATGCAAATTTTAAACATCAAAGAACTTTCTATTTCTCACCTATAAAAATTGTAAATATTTTAGAAGTATAATTCTTAATATTTGCCATTCATTTATTAATGTATTGAATGCCCACTATGTGGCAGGAACTGTCTAGATTAGTAGAGTTCTTCAGAGAAACAATTAATTGTGTGTGTATATATATCTGTATATAGGGTTTATTATGAGGAATTGGCTCACATGATTATGGAAGCTGAGAAACCCTAAGATCTACTCTCTGAAAGCTGGAGACCCAGGAAAGCCAGTGGTGAAGTCCAGTCTGCATTCCCGAAGGCCTGAGGGCCACACAAGTGGATGGTGTAAAAACCCCTGTCCAAGGGCAGGAGAAGACAGATCCCAGCTCGAGCAGGTAGGAAGCAAAAGGCATAAATTCCTCCTCCCTCCACCTCTTTGTTCTATATAGACTTTCAGTGGATTGGATGAGGACTATCCACACTGCAGTGAGCTGTTTTACCGAGTCAACGGATTCAAATGCTAATCTCATCTGTCCCTCACAGACATACCCAGAAATAATGTTCAGTCTGGGCACCCCTTGGCCCAGTCAAGTTGACACAAAAAGTTAACATCACAGTATCCTAGAGGCTGGAGCTATCCTCTGGACACACCATTACACAGGGTTAAAAATAAAAACTCATCACAACAATACCAAAGTGGGTATTATAGATAATAAGTGAAAGAAAGCTGGACACAAATTTTACGCATGAGTACAATTATTTTTTAAACCAAGAACTTAGGAATAGGAAAGGAAAAAAAGAATAAAAACCAAGTATTGATTGCCTTTAGGTGGTTGGAATATTACTGAATTGTTCTTTTTCTCTCTTTTAAATTTTTTCTTTAATAGTTTTAAAATATAAATATTACCAGTTAATATTTAAGGTTCATCACTGCTAGATGTGTATTTTGTTTCAAAACTATTGATTCAGTTAAGTGAATATTTATTGAGCACTTTCTATATTCTCAATATTATAATAGGAGTTAGAGAGGGTATAAAAGCGTAAAAGATATCCTGATTTTCAAGAAGTTCATAATCTTAAGTGGAGTAAACAGCATAGGATAAAGTTAACTGAAAATCCTGGCTTATATATTATGCATTTTTTGTGTATTTATTCAACATTTGTTGAATTTATATTGTACGTCAGATACACAAAGGAGGGAGTGATACCTGTGCCTGATGGGAGGGTTGGGGGAATATCAGTAAAGTATGGGTCATGTAGCACAGTCACATTATTTGTTTAGGTCTCAGGAGACACTCATTTAACCTCCTTTCATAATCTCTTTTAATCCATGAAAACAAATTTAAATTTTGCAATAAGGATATCGAAGGTAGCTGACAAAGATGAGTATGATGAGCCATCAAGACTATATAACTGTTAGATTTCAAATCCGATCACAAAAATGGCCAGATTTGGGGAATCCCCTGCTGGTCCAGTGGTTAGGACTCTGTGCTTTGAATGCAGGGGCCACGGGTTCGATCCCTGGTCAGGGAACTAGGATCCTGTAAACTGTGCGGCATGGCCAAAAGAGGAAAAAACAACAAAGGCCAGAGTTGATCTTCAGCTTAAAAGTCCAGCATGATTAGCATGTGAACATATGAAAAGAGGAATAGTATTTCTTAAAGAAACTCGTCACCACTATTTTGTTCTTTAAAATGTTCTCTTTATACATATTTCAGAAATGTCATTAAAACTATAAATGTATCAAAGAAGTGTCCAGGTAAACAATTCCCTATAATATTATTTTGTCTATTTAGAATAAAGGAAATCAAGGAGAAATGGCAGGGAGTTTGTTCCAACTTGGCTTTGAATAGAAATGGTGATAGTACCCATCTGTGCTGGCTGCTTTGGCCCTCTCAACCTCCATTTCACAGAAGTTGGGAAGCTAAAATTACATTTTCCAGACTCTCTTGTGGCTAGGGCTGTGGATGTGCAGTATGTTCTGTACACACATGAGATTTAAAAGGGAGACAGAAGCAAGCTTCCTGCAGCAGGGAGAGCTGACGAGCAGGCTCTCACAGACACAAGGCTTGCATGGATGGGTTGGATCTGTGTTGCCTTCTGGACGCATCTTGACTATGAGGCAGCTGTGGCAGCAAGAGCAGTGCTAGTAGCAGCAGCTTCCTGTCCTCTGGATCACAGCTATGAGGGTATGACCTTAACACCAAAACTCTAGAGCAAGCCCCTATTTCTGCTGTTCCAGCTCTTCCAATGAATTTATAAGCATGCACTTCCCTATGTTAAATTTCTTTGTACTGGAAATACCTAGAATAATTTATTTTTCCTATCCTGAACCCTGAGTGATAAATTATTAGAGTGTTGATGTGAGAATAAAATATATGTAATCATTTAGGATAGTACGTGATAGTTTGTACTCAATATGTGCTAGTTATTTAAATTTTTATTGGGGAGATGAGTTCAAGCTGAGGAGAACAATCTCGGCCCAAGGTTGAAAACTACGGTTTGAAGGCCAAATTGAGCCCACCATCTGTTTTCATAAATAAAGTTTTATTGGAAAACAGCCGCTATTATTTGTTGACATGTTGTCTGTGGCTACTTTCATTCTTCAAGATCATAGTTGCAACAGAAACTGAATAGACCACAAAGCCTAAAATGTTTCCTCTCTGGCCCTTATCAGAAAAGATTTCCTTACCCCTGATCTGAACCATCAAAAAGAATGAGGAGTACGAGGACTGGGAAGATTCATGAAAACAATCATCCCCTTGATACAGAGCTATCATATTTAAGGAAAATAGTTTGGGAAGTAGAACATTGAGGAGGGAGGAAGATACTTATGATATGTGCAAAACTCTGATTTTCTAAGTAAAATTGGAGGGATAAAAGGAGGCAAAACTGATGTCACCTGAGGCCTCAGCAGGTCATTTGCTCGCGCTCATAGGACGACTTCTGCCATTTCCCGAGGTTTTCCTCTAGATCGTGCAGCCCAGCTTGGAAAGTGGCCTGGTGAGAAGCAGCGTACCAAAAGTCTTTATTACCTCTTCCACACCCAGCTGATCGCAAGTTCTTACAGTTTGTTTCTTCATAAATTCTCTGGCATTCACCCACTTTGATCTTCAGTGTCACTCTTCTAATCTAGGCCTCAGTAATTTAAAACTGAATATAGTCCTAAATTCCTTGTTTTAAAATTTTTTCTCCTTTAAAATTCCAATTTAAAAATTTCTCCTTTTCTTTCTCATTGGCAGCTTTGTCAAAGATTTCACGAAAAGAAAAATTATTTATGCTTGATTTGTGATTTATTACTTTTCACAATATTCATTAACACGTCATAATCACCCAGAGCCCATAGTTTACCTTAGGGTTCACTCTTGGTGTTGTACAGTCTGTGGATTTGGACAAATGTATAATGGCACGTACCCACCACTGTGGTATCACACAGAGTATTTTTACTGCCCTAAAATTCCTGGGTTCCACCTACTTTTATATTTGATTTTCAAGTTCTGTGTGTTTTCAATTTTAACTAAGTTTCTTAGCTTTTATCTCTTTGCTTTTTTTACTCCTTTTCTCCCTCCTTCTACACCCCACCATCTCCCTCCCCCACTTCCTTCCTGCTGTGGATAAATATGACCCATATAATCTGACAGCACTTTTCAAACTTGAATGTGCATGTGAGTCACCTGGGAATCTTGTTAAAATGCAAATTCTGATTGAGTATGACTGAGATCATACTGAATAGGCAGCTTGTAATCCTCGTTTGTTAAAAGCTTCCAGGTGATGTCGCTGATTTTCAGACCACACTTTGAGTAGCAAGACTCTAGAACATTGATTCTCATACTGAGATGATTTTGGCCTCCAGGGGACACTTGGCAATGTGTGGAGACGTCTTTGATTGTTACAACTGGGGTAGTGCTACTGGGTAGAGGCCAGGAATGCTGCTACACATCTTACTATGCACAGGACAGCCCCTCACAACAAACAATTATCTTGCCCCAAAGGTCAGTAGTGCCAAGGCTGAGAACCCTGTTCTAGAATGAGCTTAAAATTTGTAAGTACCACGTATGTATGTTCTATGACTCTAACAGGTTTTTCTGAGTTTGGGGTCAGGGGGTTGGTTGATAGGAAAAAGCTTTCCAGGTTGCTCCCAGTGAGGCCTGGTAGGTTCCCTCTTCTTAGCCATTTCTTGTGACTGAAAGGGTTTCTTACATAATATCAGGAAGAATTTTTTCTTTCAAAAGTCTATTAGCCCTCAGGTCATATCCTCTTCTGATTTATTAAGTGAAAATTACGAATGGAATTTTTCATGGCATTAGCATGATTTTTAAAAGCCCCATAACCCTAGAAAAGGATAAAAAAAATTAAGGCAGCAAGTCTGTAGGCTTGAAATGTGTGATGTTATATGGCTTTTGTGCTATCCATACTTAGGCTAGTGCTTTATGGGGTCTTAGAAAACAACTGAAGCAATTCCCAAAATGATAATCAATAGATGTTTTACTCTGTGTGTTTCCAATGAATCTTCAAATTGTATCAATCAGGTAGTCCATGGTGTAAAAGGAAATGAACCTTAAAAGAAGCCTTTCCCTGTATTTAGATGAGGAAGATGAGGACTAGCTCTAAGAGTTCTTCGCTCTGACCATAGGGAGCTGTGTTTTCCGTGGTTGAAGGGATTTGGGAATTTGATAAACTCTGGCTTGATTTGACTCTTCAGCAGCACAGTCCACACAAAAGAGTTACTGCCTATGAGAAATACGATGACTTTACCAGAATAATGTTTAAATGAAAGTATTTTTATTTAAATTCTGGTCACAATTCCAGATTTTTGAAAGTCTGCCTTCCCGATTTTCTCAGCCCGTCAGGCATCGCTAGCTGACTCATAGACCAACATTGAACTTCCTACCAGACACTTACTGCCTGGCCTGCCAGCACCTGCAGCACAACCCTGGGATTCGTTCTGCTCTGGTTTCTTCTTGCTGTCCTTCCAAAGGAAGATAATACCACATTTTAAAACAGTGTTTAGACTCGTCACTGAGAATATTTTCTTTTAATGTAATAATCGCATTGAAACATAATTTATTCACCAACTTATAGAATTCATAAACTGAAAAATGCTGTGTAAGGTGATTAAATCAGACAGAATGATCCTCTTAAACTTAGTTTCTCACTCCCCCCCACAACTCTCCCTCTTCTTTACTAAACTTAGTCAGTGATACCACCATCCACTGAATCACCTGGGCCCCAGAACTGAAGTCATCCTATACTTCTCCCTTCCTCTCACCTCCCACATGCAGTCAGTCACTAGGTCCTATCATTTGCATCCCTTAGTCTAGGTCCTCATGACTTCTGTCCTAATGTTCAACAATAGTCGTTTAACAGGTCCTGCTTCCAGTCTCGTCTTTTGTCAATTCATCCCCCACACTGTTGCCAAAATATTCTTTTAATGTAAAAATTAATCACAAGTAAAAGCCTTTGCTTAAAATACAGTTTCCAAACTCCAAAATGTGACTGCTTTAGGTAAATTTTTGGCTTTAATCCTCCTGCTGGTTTCTGAATTTGTGTATATGTAATCTGTATATTATTACATAATAAATATATATATTTAGGTAATTATATATATCTAATTTGTAGAGCAATTTTAGGTTCACAGCAAAATTGAACGGTAAGTACAGAGAGTTCCTATATATCTCCTCCCCGACAAACACACACAAGCTCCTCCACTATCAACATCCCTCACCAGAGTCGTACATTTGTTGGAATCAGTGAACCTACAGCGACACATTATTATCACCCCCAATCCATAGTTTATATTAGAGTTCATTGTTGGTGTTGTACATTTTATAGGTCTGAACAAATGTATAATGACAACTGTCTACCATTGTAGTATCATACAAAGTATTTTCATTGTCCTAAAAAT
Source organism: Hippopotamus amphibius kiboko (assembly GCF_030028045.1). NCBI lineage: Eukaryota > Metazoa > Chordata > Mammalia > Artiodactyla > Hippopotamidae > Hippopotamus > Hippopotamus amphibius. The sequence goes on from NC_080188.1 coordinate 58,282,923, forward strand.
CACCTGTTCTTCATTTGCTCATCCCTCCCCCAAACCCCTGGCAACCACTGATTTTTTTTTTTAATGTCTCCATAGTTTTGCCTTTTCCTGAATGTCATATAGGCGGAATCATACAATATGTAGCCTTTTCAGATTGGCTTCTTTCACTTAGCAATATGCATTTGTTTCATTTTCACGAATTGATAGCTCATCTCTTTTTACTGTTGAATAATATCTCATTGCCTGGATGTACCACAGTTTGTTTATTTATGCACCTATTGAAGGTCATCTTGGTTGTTTCCAAGTTTTGGCAATTATGAATAAAGCTGCTATAAACATTTTTGTGCACGTTTTGTGTGGACATAATTTTTGATTCATTTGGGTAAATACCAAGAAATGTGATTGCTCGATCATATGGTAAAAGTATATTTAGTTTTGTAAGAAACTGCCAAACTGTCTTCCAAAGTGGCCATACCATTTTGCATTCCCACCAGCAATAAATGAGAGTTCCATTTATTTTACATCCTTGTCAGCATCTGGTGTTTTCAATGTTTTTGATTTTCGCCATTCTAACAGGTGCGTAGTGGTATCTCATTATTTTAATTTGCAATTCCCTAATGATGTATGAAATTGAGCATCTTTTAACATGCTTTTTTGCCATCTGTATATCACCTTTGGTGAGGTATCTATTCAGATCTTTTGTTCATTTTTTAAATTGGCTTGTTCATTTTCTTATTGAGCTCTAAGAGTTCTTCTAACAATTTATAATAGATAACAGTCCCCTATCAGATATGTCTTTTGCAAATATTTCCTTGCAGTCTGTGGCTCATCTTCTCATTCTTTTCATGTGTATTTTTCTTAAGCTCTTTATTGGAATATAATTGCTTTACACTCTTGTACCAGCTTTTGAGGTAGACCAAAGTGAATCAGCTGTATTTATACATATATCCCCATATCCCTTCCCTCCCGCAACTCCCTCCCGCTCTCCCCGTCCTGGCCCTCTAAGGCATCACCCATCATCGAGTTGATCTCCTTTTGTTATACAGCAACTTCCCACTAGCTATCTGTTTTACAGTTGGTAGTGTATATATGTCTATGCGACTCTCTCACTTTGTCCCAGATTCCCCTTTGCCCCCTGGCCCCCCAGCCCTGTGTCCTCCAGTCCATTCTCTGCATCTGCATCCTTATTCTTGCCCTGTCACTGAGTTCATCAGTACCATTTTCTTTTTTTTTTTAGATTCTGTATATATGAGTTAGCATACAGTATTTGTTTTTCTCTTTCTGGCTTACTTCACTCTGTATGACAGACTCTAGGTCTATCCACCTCATTACATATAGCTCCATTTCATTCCTTTTTATGGCTGAGTAGTATTCCATTGTATATATGTGCCACATCTTCTTTATCCATTCATCTGTTGATGGGCATTTAGGTTGCTTCCATGTCCTGGCTATTGTAAATAGTGCTGCAATGAACATTATGGTACATGTTTCTTTTTGGATTATGGTTTTCTCTGGGTCATATGTATTTTTTATATAGGAATAAATAAAAGTTCAGAATCCTGAGACAGATATAAATTAGAAATGTTTTTTCTTTAAAGACCTTTTATTTTTACTCAAAATATTCTTCGGTATCCAACATCTATTTCCTGTACTCATTCCCCAATTTTCTGATTGCAAAGTTTCTCTCCTTCATTGGTAAACTCTTTGAAAGATGTGAGCAGAGATTTTTGACTACTTGTTACCCTGATTTATGAGAAGCAAACAAAAAAGAGGTGTACCCATGGTCAAGCACTGTTGTCTTGACTGAGCCACTATTTTTCTGTCAAGATAATTGACACAGTGATGACCTTCAAATTACAACTTAACCGTTCTCATGTGGCACATTAAGAGTGAATCCCCACCAATCTCTTACAGTGATATTGCAAGGGAGAAAGAATGCAAATTTTTCTCATGTCGTAGTATAAGATACAAAGATAGCAGAACATCCCATTCTCAGTTCCATTCCCTTGTTATAATTAACACAAATCATCTTATGGGAATGGAATGACCTACTTTAATGTACCTTGCTTTGTATGTGATCGTTTAACAAGTTAGACATTCACATACGCAGACAAATGCCAAGAACTCACAACCCCACTTCCACAGGATTGTGCAAAGTTTCCTGGCACAAGTGGCCTTTGCTGCCCTCAAGGAACTGGCTTCTGCCTCTCTCTTAGCATCCTTTCTCACTGTGGCCACTTTCCATCTTGGATTTAGCCTTTCTGTATTATTTGCTATCTCACTAATGCTCTAGGCTGTTTTACAGCTTCATGTGCTTTGCACATGCCCCAAATACTCTTCCCTCTATTTGTCCATCTAAAGCACGCTTCATCTTTTAAGATCCAATTTTAACACAACCTCTCTTGGGAAGATTGTTCTAACCCTCTTCGTTTCTTGGCTCCTTGGGAATTGGCCAATCTATCCATTGTGTACAATGGTGGATTACACACACACACACCCCCGCCCCCCATTTAATAGTACTTCATTGCAGTCATTCACTTACCTGTCTGTCTCTCCTACTAATCTGTAAGATCCTTTAGGTCACATGCCATGTATATTTTTTTCTTTATCCCTGCATCTAGCACAATGACTGGCATATAGCAGGCTTTAAATAAATGCTCGTAAAATGCATGTAACATGTCCAGTACCAAATGTTTTGTTGTTCCTCTTAATTTGCCAGCAGAAAAAAATTATTATGCAGTCATGGAACATGCCAGGAATATCATTACCTGCAAAAAGCACAGCATAATTAACTTTTCTTTTTCAATTTAGAGAAATTCTAAACACAAAACACAAAAGACATTTTGCCAGTTTTTTAATAATTTTGAGCAATGTAAGTTAGGGTGGTGGTACTAGAAGGAGTACTGTATAATATCTGTCTTCTGAATTCTTTTTTGTTTGAGATTATATGTACATATTTTTGTTTAACTCTTTTTTGGAATATATTTGCTTTACACTCTTGTACCCGTCTCTGAGGTACACCAAAGTGAATCAGTTGCATCTACACACATATCCCCATATCCCCTCCCTCCCGCAACTCCCCCCCACCCTCCCCATCCTGGCCCTCCAGGGCATCTCCCATGAAGTTGATCTCCTTTTGTTATACAGCAACTTCCCACTAGCTATCTATTTTACAGCTCGTAGTGTAAATATGTCTATGCTACTCTCTCACCTCGTCCCAACTTCCCCTTTGCCCCTCACCCCAACCCCATGTCCTCATAGTCCATTCTCTACTTCCGTATTTCCACTCTTGCCTGTCACTGGTTTCATCAGTACCATTTCTTCAGATTCCATATATATGTGTTAGCATACAGTATTTGTTTTTCTCTTTCTGGCTTACTTCACTCTGTATGACAGACTCTAGGTCTATCTACCTCATGACATATAGTTCAATTTCATTCCTTTTTATGGCTGAGTAGTATTCCATTGTATATATGTGCCACATCTTCTTTATCCATTCATCTGTTGATGGGCATCGAGGTTGTTTCCATGTCCTGGCTATTGTAAATAGTGCTGCAATAAACATTATGCTACTTGTTTCTTTTTGGATCATGGTTTTCTCTGGGTATATGCCCAGTAGTGGGATTACTGGGTCATATGATAGTTCTACTTTTAGTTTTTTAAGGACCCTCCAAACTGTTTTCCATAGTGGCTGTACCAGCTTACAGTCCCACCAACAATGCAGGAGAGTTCCCTTTTTTCCACACCCTCTCCAACATTTATTGTCTCTAGATTTTGTGATGATGGTTATTCTGACCAGTTGTGAGGTGATACCTTATTGTGGCTTTGACCTGCATTTCTCTAATAATGAGTGATGTTGAGCATCTTTTCATGTGTTTGTTGGCCTTCTGTATGTCTTCTTTGGAGAAATGTCTGTTTAGGTCTTCTGCCCATTTGTGGATTGGGTTATTTGCTTTTTTGGTATTAAGCTGTATGAGCTGCTTGTATATTTTGGAGATTAATCCTTTGTCCATTGCTTCATTGGCAAGTATATTCTCCCATTCTGAGCATTGTCTTTTTGTCTTGTTTATGGATTCTTTTGCTGTGCAAAAGCTGTTAACTTTCATGAGGTCCCATTTGTTTATTCTTGATTTTATTTCCGTGATTCTAGGAGGTGGGTCAAAAAGGATCTTGCTTTGATGTATGTCATAGAGTGTTTATTGAGATACAGTTAACAGACAATAAACTGCATATATTTAGAGTGTACAATTTGGTATCCCAATTTCCCAATTCATTCCCCCCAACCCTCCCCACTTTCCCCATGTATATTTTAAACTGATATGAAAGTTACAAAAACAGAACAAAGAATTCTTAATACTCTCATCTAGATTTCCTAAGTTAATAGGTTTCAGTAACTAGATTTAAAAAAACTGAATGTAACTTGCAGACCTAAAGTTTAAACACTTCAAAACAAAAACAAAAGACATTATCTTATATCACTACAGTGTAATTATCAAAATCAGGAAGTTAATATTGATACAATATTATTTCATAAAGTATGGATTTCATACCATTTTTGCCAGTTGTCCTATCATAGCAAAAGGAAAAACATTTCTGCTCCAGGATCCATTCGAGGATCAAACATTGTATTTAGTTGTCATGTCTCATTTGTCTCTTTTAATATGAAATATTTTCTTGATCTTTTTTTTTGTCTTTCATCATCTTGACATTTTGAAGCATTCGGGCCAATTAATTCACAGCAAGTCCATTCCTCGATTTGGCTTGTCTAATATTTCCTCATGATTAGATTCAGCTTATATATTTTGCCAGGAATACCACAGAGTGATGCTGTGTCCTTCTCAGTGCATCAACCAAGAAGCATTACCAGTGATACTGACTCTAAACATCTTATTAAGGTGGTGCCTGCAAGTTGTCTCTGCTGTAAATGTTTTTCTCTACATAATTAATAAGTATTATATGGGGATGAGATTATATTTAAGGCTAAATAAAAGAGAATGCAATTTTTCCTAAGTGGTCTGATAGGAAATTATTTAGCTCTGTTATTTGACTTTCTTAGAGATTACATGTAAAAACTAGAAGACTGTTTAAAATGGCAATCTTCTGACACTTTTAGTGCTTTGGCCGCAAAATTATTTATGGAAACAAGATGTAGCTCGGATTTCTGCAGGGCTGAATATTAAAGCCATAAGTAAACGGGAGTCCTGCATTCAGCAGCGCCTCAAGGGGATGAAGCTTGAATAGCAGCAGAAGTGTTGTTTCTGTAATGCTGTATGCATTTGGCTCACTGTTGGATCACTCTTCAAAAACCTCTGACAGGAAGATAATGTCCTAGGCTATTAGTCATACTTTACAATCAAAAGAACAGCAGATTTATGTTGGTGTTAAAACGATGAGTCCTAACTTTCAGTCTCTTTGTTCAACCCACATATTCTTTAAGAGAGAACTATACTGGACTTCCCAGGTAGCTCAGTGGCTAAGAATCCGCCTGCCAATGCAGGGGACGCGGGTTCCATCTCTGCCCCTGGAAGATACCGCATGCCGCGGAGCAACTAAGACCGTGTGCAACAACTATTGAGCCTGCGCTCTAGAGCCTGTGAGCCGCAACTATTGAGCCCATGTGCTGCAACTACTGAAGCCCACGTGCCTAGAGCCTGTGTTCTGTAACAAGAGAGGCCACTGCAGTGAGAAGCCCACACACCACAATGAAGAGTAGCCCCCACTCGCCACAACTAGAGAAAGCCCGTGTGCAGCAACGAAGACCCAACAAAGCCAATAAAATAAATAAATTAATTAATTAATTTTAAAAAAAAGAGAGAGAACTATACTGAAACTGTACAGGTAATTTGATCCATGTTTACTTGTTTTCCAGGGTTATAAATCTAGCACAATAAATAGAATGCTTTTAAACTACTCTTTCAAATGGTTTCATATATATATATATGTATATATGTATATATGTATATATGACTTCCAGTCTTATGTTGAATAAAATTGGTGAAAGTAGGCATCTTTGTCTTAATCCTGATCTTACAGGAAAAGCTTTCAGGTTTTCACCATTGAGGATGATAGCTGTGGACTTGTCATATATGGCCTTATTACTGGGTTGACCAAAAAGTTTATTTGGGTTTTCCCATAAGATGTTATGGAAAAACCCTAAATGAACTTTTTGGTCAACCCAGTATGTAGAAGTACTACATATCTTATATACCAAATTTGTTGAGAGTTTTTTTTTTTTTTTATCATGAAAGGATGTCTAATTTTGTCAAATGCTTTTTTGTCATCTATTGAGATTATCATATGATTTTATCCTTCATGCTGTTAATATATCACATTTGTTGATTTGCATATGTTGAACTATCTTTGTATCTAAGGAGTGAGTCTCACTTGATCATGGTGTATGATCCTTTTAATATGCCTCTGAATTGGGTTTGCTAGTATTTTGTTGAGGCCTTTTACATCTGTGTTCATCAGGGATATTGGCCTGTAACTTTCTTTTCTTGCAGTATCCTTATCTGGCTTTGATGTCAGAGTAATGCTGGCTTCGTAAATTGAGTTTGGAAGTGTTCCCATCTCTTCAACTTTTTTGAAAGAGTTTGAGAATGATTGGCATTTATTCTTTAAATATTTGTACAATTCACCAGTAAAGCCATAAGGTCCTGGGATTTTCTTTGTTGGGGGGGGGTTGATTGCTAATTCAATCTCCTTTGTTGTTACTGGTCTATTTAAATTTTTTAGATCTTCATAATTCAGTCTCCATAAGTTATCTGTTGGCATATTATTGTTCATAGTAGTCTCATGATCCTTTGAATTTCTGTGGTATCGGTTTTAATGTCTCATTTATAATTTTATTTGTCTTCTCTTTTTTCTTAGTCTAAAGTTCTGTCAATTTTGTTTATCTTTTTGAAAAACCAACTCCTGTTTTCATTGATCTTTTCTATTGTTTTTATAGTCTCATTTATTTCTGCTTTGATCTGTATTATTTTCTTGTTTTGCTAATTTTAGGCTTAGTTTTTTCTTCCTTTTCTAGCCTTGAGGTGTAAAGTTAGGTTGTTTATTTGAGATTTTTCTTTTTCTTTTTTAACATAGGCATTTATATATAAATTTCCCTTTTAGACCTGCTTTTGCTGGGTCTGATAGGTTTTGGTATATTGTGTTCCCATTTTTGCTTGTCTAGGATAATTTTGATTTCTTCTTTGACTTATTGTTCAGGAGTGTGTTTAATTTCCACATATTTATGAATTTCTAATAATCCTTCTGCTATTGATTTCTAGTTTCATAACATTGTGGTCTGAAAAGATTGATTTCAATCTTCTTAAATTTGTTGACTTGTATTGTAGCCTAACATATGATCTATCCTGGAGAATATTTTATGTGTACTTGAAAAAAAATGTGTATTCTGCCGCAATTGAATGGAATGGTCTGTATACATTTGTTGGGTCTATTTGATCTATAGTGTTGTTCAAGTCTGCTGTTTATTAGTTTTCTGTCTAGATGATCTATCAATTGATGAAAGTGGGGTAATGAAGTCCCCTACCATTACTGCATTGCTGTCTGTATCCCTTCAGCACTGTTAACATTTGCTTTACATCTCTAGGTGCTCCAGTGTTGGGTGCATCCTCTTGATGAGTTGACCTCTTTATTATTATATAATGAACTTCTTTTTCTCTTATGCCAGTTTTTGACTTAAAGTCTCTCTCTTTTTCTTTTCTTTTTTTTAAATTTTATTTATTTATTTATTTATTGGCTGCATTGGGTCTTCGTTGCTGCGCCCAGGCTTTTTCTAGCTGCGGGGAGCAGGGCCTACTCTTTGTTGCGGTGCATGGGTTTCTCATTTCGGTGGCTTCTCTTGTTGCAGAGCACAAGCTCTAGGTGTGTGGGCTTCAGTAGTTGTGGCACGTGGGCTCAATAGTTGTGGCTCACGGGCTCTAGAGTTTTGTTTTTTTTTTAATGTTTTTATTTTTAAAAATAAATTTTTTATTTTTGGCTGTGCTGGGTCTTCATTGGTGCATGTGGGCTTTTTTCTAGTTGTGCTGAGCAGGAGCTACACTTCATTGCCATGTGTGGGCTTCTCAGCGCATTGTCTTCTCTTGTTGCGGAGCATGGGGTCTAGGCATGTGGGCTTCAGTAGTTGTGGTGCATGGGCTCAGTAGTTGTGGCACATGGACTCTAGAGCACAGGCTCAGTAGTTCTTAGTTGCTCTGAGGCATGTGGGATCTTCCTGGACCAGGGATCAAACCCATGTTTCCTGCATTGGCAGGCGGATTCTTAACCACTGTGCCACCAGGGAAGCCCCTTCATTTTTTTTTCTTTTTTTTTTTTTGATATAAGTAGAGCCACCCCTTCCGTCTTTTGTTTACCTTTTGCATCAGCTATCTTTTCCCATCCTTTTACTTTCAGCCTGTGTATATCTTAAAGCTAAAGTGAGTCTCATGTAGGCAGCATATAGTTGTCTTGTTTTTTTTTAATTCGTTCAACCACTCTGTGTCTTTTCATGGAGAATTTAATCCATTTATATTTTAAAATCATTATTGGTTTGTGAAGACTTACTATTGTAATTTTGTTATTGTTTTCTGTTTTCTTGTCTTCCTTTCTTCCTTTCTTGCTGTCTTCCTTTGTGGTTTAATGACTTTTTTGTAGTGATATGTTTTGGGAATCATGCCATTCTGAGTACAACACTTATTTCCCTCACTAGATTCCAGCTACTAAAGACCTTTTTTCATATTGGGATGCCCTTTAGGATGGCACTGTACAACATGGAGATAGCTGCCTGCACTAATTTGCTAGGGCTTCTATAACAAATTACCACAGACTGCATGGTTTAAGCAATAGAAATTTATTTTCTCACAATTCAGGATGTTAGAAATCTGAGATCAAGGTTTTGGAAGGGCTGATTTCTCCTGAGACCTCTCTCTTTGGCTTGTAGATGGCCATCTTCCTCCAGTGTCATCACATGATCTCCCCTCTGTGTATGTCTGTGTCCTACTCTCCTCTTCTTATAAGAACATCAGTCATATTGGATTAGGGCCCGTATGACCTCATTTTACTCTAGTTACTTTTTTAAAGGCCCTATCTCCAATTATATAGTCATTATGAGGTATTGGGGGCTAGGACTTCAACATATGAATTTGGAGGAAACACAATTCAGGCCATAACATTGCTCTTCCAGTTACGCTGTTTTGGCACAAAAAGTTCCTGGTTATTCTACCAATTCTACAGGATTTAAAGGATGTTATCAAACATCCTAAAGTCCCTTAGTAGACTTTACAATACACATTCAAATTCGTTTAATTTTTTAAAGGAAGTCATTTGCAGAATTCTCTAGGGAATTATGTATGAGAAACATTAATTTTTAAAGTAATGACAGTTCCAAGGGAAACATTTATTTTATTTTTATATGCTTGAAGGTAACTTGACTATAAAGAGTTTTTACAGTCTAAGCTAAAAAACAATTTTCTTTTTCAGGAAAAATTCTAAACTAAAACTCAGTGTAAAGTTATAATTACTGTAAAGATGTAATAATTCAAGTTGTCTTATCTCATTCTTCCTTAATTGTGGTATAAATATGAATAATAACCAAATATTTTAGAAAGGACTTCCTTGCCCTTTGGGGAAATCAGAATTAGGATAGGCTAGATATGGTACCGTGAAAACAACCCCCAAATCTCAGTAGCCTAAAATAATGAGTATATTTTGTGTTCATGTTGTTAGGTTAAATCACATGAAATTACCAGTATTTTATCTTTTTTTGAACTAGAGATACTGAAAGTTTATATAGGTAAACCTAGTCCATATCAGTCACAGGTTGATTTGGGTCTCTCTTTCTTGTTGTCTTTACTGAGGTTTCATAAGCTAGGATGTTGCTGGTTACCTTGGCAGAAGGAAAGGAACCTTAAAAATATGCACATTCCACTTACATTCAAATATTATTTATTAAAAAAAGGTCTTAAGGTTATGTTTAACTTCAGTGGGGTGGGAAGTGCTATCCGTATGGAAAAGGAAAACCTAAAATTTTGGAGACTGCCAAATCTGGTAATATTTATGTCGGTGTCAATTAGTAATAATGATTCTTTTATATATTTTTCTAGGCCTTTCATGTATAGAGAACCTGTTTTTTAAAAAATCACATGGCTTAATTATGCAATTATGATTGTTTTTGGTTTTTTGCATGGTAAAAATTGAAACACCCTGGACATTGCTAATCAGATGAATCTGATGTTATTTAAATAAGCTTTGTCGGCGGTTGGGAGCTACCTGAGTTGGGTTCGGTTTGGCTGCTGTGGCTTCAGGCGCCTGTAGCTGCGCTCCTAGCCTTGTCTTTGCGTGGCTGTGGCCTAGGCAGCTTTCCTAGCCCTCGGCGTCTCCAAAGGCGGCGCTGCCGCCTAACCCCCAGGCCGCTTTGGGCCGCGGAGCCCATGAGAGCGCGGGCCCCGCCGCCGCATTTGCGGCGTAGCTCTCATCCCGGGGCACCCCGAGCCGGCGGGGGCATGGCCGTGGCATGAACACGGAACCTCCGCCAGAGCCGGAGAAGAAGGCGGTGTCGGAGCCCGAGGCGGGAGCCATGCCGGAGAAGCGCGTGGGCTCGCGGGCCGCGAGCGGCAGCTCGGATTAAGATGGCAGAGTCGGAGGACGTGTGCTCACTCCCTCTTGCAAGAGCACTGGAATTACAACTAACTGCTGAACAATCATCGACAGAAAGACACTGGAACTCACCAAAAAAAAGACACCCCACATCCAGAGGCAAAGGAGAAGCCACAGTGAGACAGTAGGAGGGGCGCAATCGCATTAAAATCAAATCCCATAAATGCTGGGTGGGTGACTCACAAATTGGAGAACAGTTATACTGCAGAAGTCCACTCACTAAAATGAGGGTTCTGAGCCCCACGTCAGGCTTCACAACCTGGGAGTCCAGCAACGGGAAGAGGAATCCCCAGAGAATCAGACCCTGAAAGCCAGCGGGATTTGATTGCAGGACCTCCACAGGACTGGGGGAAACAGACTCCACTCTTGCAGGGCACACAAAAATATGTGCTCACCAGGACCCAGGGGGAAGGAGCAGTGACCCCATAGGAGACTGAACCAGACCCACCTGCTGGTGTTGGAGGGTTGCCTGCAGAGTTGGGGGGCAGCTGTGGCTCACCGAGGAGGCAGGGGCACTGGCAGCAGGGGTTTTGGAAAATGCTTATTGGTGTGAGCCCTCCCAGAGTCCACCATTAGCCCCACCAAAGAGCCTATGGGCTCCAGCACTAGGTGGCCTCAGGCCAAACAACCAACAATGTATGAACACAGCCCTACCCATTAGCAGACAAGCAAATTAAAGTTTTACTGAGCTCCGCCCACCAAATCAGATTAAAGCTTTACTGAGCTCTGCCCACCCAGCCCTACCCACCCTCAGTCCCTCCCATCAGGAAGCACACAGAAGGCTCCCAGATAGCTTCCTCCGCAAGAGGGCAGACAGCAGTATCAAGCAGTATCAGCAGTATTTCGTCTTACAGAACTGAAAACCACAGCCACAGAAAGATAGAGAAAATGAAAAAGCAGAGGACTTTGTACCAGATGAAGGGACAGGGTAAAGCCCCAGAAGAACAACTAAATGAAGAGGAGATAGCACTCTTACAGAAAAAGAATTCAGAATAATGATAGTGAAGATGATCCAGGACTTTGAAAAAAGACTGGATGCAAAGATCGAAAAGTTTACCAAAGACCTAGAAGAATTAAAGAGCAAACAAACAGAGATATGCAACACAATAACAGAAATGAAAAATACACTAGAAGGAACCAATAGCAGATTAACGGAGGCAGAAGGGCGAAAAAGTGAGCTGGAAGACAGAATGGTGATCATCACTGATGTGGAAAAGAATAAAGAAAAAAGAATGAAAAGAACTGAAGACAGCCTAAAAGACCTTTGGGACAATGTTAAATGTGCCAACATTCGCATTATAGGGGTCCCAGAAGGAGATGAGAGAGAGAAAGGACCTGAGAAAATATTGGAAGAGATTACAGTTGAAAACTTCCCTAACATGGGAAAGGAAATAGCTACCCAAGTCCAGGCAGCACAGAGAGTCCCAGGCAGGATAAATCCAAGGAGAAACATGCCAAGACTTATAGTAGTCACACTGACAAAAATTAAAGACAGAGAAATGTTATTAAAAGCAACAAGGGAAAAACGACAAATAACATGCACGGGAACTCCCATAAGGGTAACAGCTGATTTCTCAGCAGAAACTCTGCAAGCCAGAAGAGAGTGGCATGATATATTTCAAGTGATGAAAGGGAAGAACCTACAACCAAGAATACTCTACCCAGCAAGGATCTTATTCAGATTCGACAGAGAAATCAAAAGCTTTACAGACAAGCAACAGCTAAGAGAATTCATCACCACCAAACCAGCCCTACAACAAATGCTAAAGGAACTTCTCTAAGTGGGAAACATAAGAGAAGGACCTACAAAAACAAAAACAAAACAATTAAGAAAATGGTACTAGAAACAGAGATATCGATAATTACCTTGAATGTAAATGGACTAAATGCACCAACCAGAAGACACAGACTGGCTGAATGGATACAAAAACAAGACCCATATATATGCTGTCTCCAAGAGACCCACTTCAGACCTAGGGACACATACAGACTGAAAGTGAGGGGATGGAAAAAGATATTCTAAGCAAATGAAAATCAAAAGAAAGCTGGAGTAGCATTACTCATATCAGATAAAATAGACTTTAAAATAAAAAATGTTATGAGACAAGAAAGGATATTACATAAAGATCAAGGGATCAATCCAAGAAGAGGAGATGACAATTGTAAATATATATGAACCCAATATAGGAGCGCCTCAATACATAAGGCAAACTCAAAACAACTATGAAAGAGGAAATGCAAGGCAGAAATAGAGACACAGGTGTAAAGAACAAACACATGGACACCAAGTGGGGAAGGCAGGGAGGGTTGGGGGGGAATGAATTGGGAGATTGGGATACCACATTGTACACTCTAAATATATGCTGTTTATTGTCTGTTAACTGTATCTCAATAAAAGTTCTCAAAAAAAAAAAAAATAAGCTTTGTCACAGAGTTTTAGAAATAGTTTTTGGACTTTGCTATTGTTACAATAGTAGTCTCCCAGTAATTCTTTAATAATGTGTCATGTTCTCCTATAATGTATAATATAATTCCTGTGCTAGGGCTATTTTTTCCAATTTTTTTCTGGATATAGAATTGGAATTTCACAACAGGTACTGAAGAAACCATATTTCAATAGTTTCTTAACTTTTTTCTTTCTTATCCCAAACTTGTCATATAATATAGATAATATCCATATTTAATAATCAAAGAGCTGACATCTTTATTAAATTGGTTGGTCTTATTAACCAGTGAAATACCAGTTCTAATTTTGTATTCTTCGTATTCTTTGCTAAAATAGTGGTTTAAGAATTGTTTTATAATGTTTTTGGTTAGAAAGCATAACAACAATAGTAATCAGTGGATGTGATGTGTATTTCCATGCAGTTTTTTTTTTAATAAGTCCAAAGAACTTTTTTTACAAAATTTATTTATTTATTTATTTATTTTATTGGCTGTGTTGGGTCTTTTTTGCTGTGTTCAGGCTTTCTTTAGTTGTAGTGAGTGGGGGCTACTCTTCATTGTGGTGTGCAGGCTCCTCATTGCCGTGGCTTCTCTTGTTGCAAAGCACAGGCTCTAGGCGCTGTGGGCTTTAGTAGTTGCAGCACATGGGCTCAATAGTTGTGGCTCACGGGCTCTAAAGCGTAGGCTCAATAGTTGTGACACGCGTGCTTAGTTGCTCCGCAGCATGTGGGATCTTCCTGGGGCAGGGATCGAACCTGTGTCCCCTGCATTGGCAGGTGGATTCTTAACCACTGCGCCACCTAGGAAGCCCCTATTTCCATGTAGTTTTGATTTGTATTTCCATGATAGCTAATGATCTTGAGCATCTTTTCTCATGTGTTTATTGATCATTTGTGGATCTTTTTTGGAGAAATGTCTGTTCAGATCCGTTGGACATTTTTCAATTGGGTTCTTTGTCTTTTTATTGAGTTGTAAGTGCTCTGTATATATTTTGGATACAAGTCCATTATCAGACATAATATTTTCTCTCATCCTGTTGATTGTCTTTTCATTTTTTGGTGTTGTGCTTTGAAGCACAAAATTTCACGTCTTCTTTATCCATTCATCTGTTGATGGACACAGCTTGCTTCCATTAGTTAGCAATTGTACATAATGCTGCTTTGAACATTGGCGTGCATTTATCTTTTTGAATTAATGTTTTTGTTTTCTTTAGATACATGCCCAGGAGTGGAATTGCTGGGTCATGTGGTAGTTCTATTTTTGTTTTTTTGGGGGAACCTGCATAATGTTTTCCAAAGTGGCTACACCAATTTACATTCCCATCAACAATGTATAAGTTCCCTTTTATCCACATCCTCACCAACATTTGTTATTTGTATTCTTTTTGGTGATAGCCCTTCTGACAGGTGTGAGATGACATCACATTGTGGTTTTAACTTACATTTCTCTGATGACTAACAATGCTGAGCATATTTTCATGTGCCTCGTTTATGAGTTTTGTTTGTTTTTTACTAGATTCCTTAGGATTTTCTATATACAGTATCAACATTTGCAACATAGATAGTTTTACTTCTTCATTTACAATCTAGATGCCTTTTACTTTATTTTATTGCCAATTGCCCTACTAGAACCTCCAGCATGATTTTGAACAGCAATGACAAAGCAGACATCCTTGGCTTGTTTCTGATCTTAGGAGAAAAACATTCAGTCTTTCTCCATTAAGTATTATGTTAACTATGGGTTTTTTGTAGGTGCTGTAATGATCTTTTAAAGTACTGTATTTATAATTGTTACATTTCTCTTACATGGTTGCATTACCTACATAAAATAGCATAATAGAATTTGACAACATTGAGGTAAATATTGTGAAAATAAGGTTACATCTTGTTTTATCTGTAACTACTGGCCATCTTCATTTTTATGCTTGTCCTGTTCACACCTCCACCAAGGAAAGTGATCCATCATTGGACCCTACTGTCTCAGGAGTCGTATATGGTATTATGGTCATATCTTCCTCCTTTCCCCATCCCAATTTATTGGACTGGAATAACCATCTGACCCAAGAACAACTAATCCTCAGGAGAGACAGTAATCTTCACCCTCTAAGGCCAGATTCAAAAAGAGTCATTTAGCCTAGTGAGAATTGGACCTAAGGAACAAAGAAAGACTTTTTCAGTTACTGATGGAAGCTGTAGCTGAAAATTTATGAGACTTGAACTTGGAAGAATCAGGACTTGGGAGGCTATAACGGACCACATATAAGCTAAAATTATGGGGAGGTAGAAATTATAAATAAGCAGAAGCCGTTATTAAAGCAAGATAGAAAGAAGTAGATACATGGAATAGAACTGACTAGCGCTAACAGTAGAGTAGTAGAGGAAAGATTCTTGAACTTCTGCATCTGAGGTTTCTAGAATGAAAGGTTTCTTGAATCCAGACCCAATTTCCTGCTTCAGTTCTTGGATTCCCATGAAATCCTGATTTCCTTATTCTTCCACTTGAGCTAATTTAAAGGGTCTTTGTTACTTGTAAATAAGTGAGATAACTAAAAACATTCAGCATGAACTCGTCACATCTGACAATATTTTTCTCCCTCAGGTGTCCTGAACTCTGAAGAGAAAGACATGGGAAAAGAGAATGGAAATTATTGATATTTTGGGGGGTAGTGAAGGATAAAACCCACGTTGCTTAATGCTGTTGCTATTAGTTGTTAGAAATATGATTAGTACTGACTAAATAATTCCTACTTAGGAGAAATATTTGGTAAGGTGCTAGTAATGATATTATTAAAATGATGATACTGTGCCTGATAAATTCTTGAAGGTAGGGCATTTGGGAAGAAACCTTGTTAATGCAGAATATCTCCCAAGGATTTAAAATGGTATGATGGCAATACCAATTATAGATGACATAAATGGCAAAGGCTGTGTCCTGGAAGCTTTAGCACATGACTTCAGATGAAGAATAAGGTAATTTTGAAGATGAAGTAAATAAAATGATTAAGATTAGAGTTGGGCTTTAAATAATAATGACTGCTAGTTAGTGAGGTGTAGGCTATAATTTTTCCCAGCTGAATTTGATTAAGCCTGCTCAGGTGCCAATAAGGACTTTGTTAATGGGACAGGAAGAGCTAATGATGGGAAGAGTTAGTAAGTAAACTGAGATTGGGAGCAATTTTTGACATGTAAGAGGAGCATATGAGAAGTTAATGGGATACCTTGGCATTTATTTGGGAAAGAGATAAGGCCTAGCTCCATGGGTAGAGTCAGAATTATGGTGACTGAGGTTAGGACATCATTCGTTGGTTAGTAATCATGCCTTGTTAATTATAACAAATACGTATACTAAAACGTGCTGCTGCTTTTGTTGATTCTGGATAATGATTTTGGGTAGGGTGTTAATTTCCAGGCTTACTCAAGCTAATGTTCACGGCGAGCCAAACATAGGATCTAGAATTAAGCTAAAGAAAACAGTTATCACACAAGTAAACTTTAGTATAGAAATGATATGGTATAAACCATTTTAAGAGTGGGGATTCAACAGATTAATTAATTGACTTTAGTATGAGAGCATGAAAGTTTTGCATTACCTCATTCAGGTTGGGGTCCTTAAATTTATTCCTTCAAAGCATCTCTTACTCATTTTTTTAAAATAAATTTATTTATTTATTTATTTATTTATTTTATTGGCTGTGTTGGGTCTTTGTTGCTGCACATGGGCTTTCTCCAGTTGTGGTGAGCGGGGGCTACTCTTTGTTGTGGTGCACAGGCTTCTCATTGCAGTGGCCTCTCTTGTTGCAGATGGGCTTCAGTAGTTGCAGCACATGGGCTCAGTAGTTGTGGCTCATGGGCTCTAGAGTGCAGGCTCAATAGTTGTGGGGCACGGGCTTAGTTGCTCCATGGCATGTGGTATCTTCCTGGGGCAGGGATCAAACCTGTGTCCCCTGCATTGGCAGCTGGATTCTTACCCACTGCACCACCTCGGAAGTCCCTCTTACTCATTTTTGTGATTGCATATTATATTAATCAGGATTCTCCAAAGAAACAGAACCAATGGGATATATGTAGATATATCAGAGAAGAGGTATTGTAGAAATTAGCTCATGCAAATATGGAGGCCAAGAGGTCCCATGATCTATAAGCTGGAGAACCAGGAAAGCTGGTGGTATAATTCAGTCTAAGTCCAAAGGCCTGAGAACCTGGAGCAGGGATATCCCAGAACAAGCAGAGAGCACATCCTCCCTGCCTCCACCTTTATATTCTGTTCACTTCCTCGGTGGATTGGGTGATGCCCGTGCACGTGGAGGATGGGGATCTTCTTTACTCCTGATTTACTACCTATTCAAATGCCAGTCTCTTTTGGAAACACTCTTACAGACACACCCAGAAATAATATTTTAACAGCTTTCTGGGCATCTCTTAGCTTAGTCAAGTTGACAGATAAAATTCACTGTCATACATATGCATGTTGTTATGAGGCAGTTTGATATTTGTTTAAAGCACATGATTATTTAAGGTGGAGAAATTTTGTTCCCATGTGCTATTGGGTATGCCACAGGTAGAGATTTAATTAAACTCATGGAATTATGGTGTATGGGTTTTAAAAATTATTTATTTATTTTTGGCTGCATTGGGTCTTTGTTACTGCATGTGGGCTTTCTCTACTTACAGCAAGTGGGGGCTACTCTTCCTTGTGGTGTGCAGGCTTCTCATTGTAATGGCTTCTCTTGTTGCAGAGCACGGGCTGTAGGTGCGTGGGCTTCAGTAGTTGTGGCACGTGGGCTCAGTAGTTGTGGCTTGCAGGCTCTAGAGCACAGGCTCAGTAGTTGTGGCACACAGGCTTAGTTGCTTTGAGCCATGTGGGATCTTCCCAGACCAGGGCTTGAACCCATGTCCCCTGCATGGGCAGGCGGATTCTTAAGCACTGCGCCACCAGGCAAGTCCCAGGGTATATTTTTATGACTAATTATTGGTAATTGTGATAGAGTTTGATATAAAGTGCTCTTGAAAATGATATTTACCATACTTATTGAAAATTATATTGCCATATTCTAATAAAATATTTCAGGTGGGTGTGAAGGACTTTTATATAACCTGAAATAAATGTAAATTGACTTACAGTTCTGGTGTGTGTGGTTACTTAAGGATGCAGATAAATCCTATCATGAGAGATGGAGCAGGAATATTATATTCCTTAGTTAAGTTTGATATGGTGATAGAATGAAAAAAATTAGTCAATAGTCAAACAAAGAAAGAAATGGAAATTTTATGGAGCTAACCTGAGGATTATAACTCTGGAGACAGCCTCTCAGACAGCTGTGAGAACTGTTCTGAAGAGGGGAGTCCGTGCAGTCAAGCACACATCTTGGTAGAAGGTTGCTGCTAGTCACGAGGAACAGACAGCTTAGTTAATGGTTTTAGTGCTTTTCTAAGTATGGGAAGATGCAAGGATCCAGGTTCATACAAAATTTCTCCTGAAAATATCTAACTGTCTGAAGGCCAATTCTGTCTGTTTTCCCAGAGCAGAGAATGTCTCATCCTGATCTTTACCCTGAATTTCTTTCAGGTCAGCAACTGCAGTGGCTAATGAATTGATTCTTGAGAACTGGATGGTGGGCAAAGTCTTCATTTTACAGTGCCTTCCCTTTTGGTCTTAATCTCGTTTGGAAGGCATTCCTGACCAGTTTTCCCACGACGCTAGGAATGCTCATTTTCAGGTCAGGCAGGCATTTAGTTGACAGGCCACTCAGTGCGCTATTACTGAACTAGGCCCTGTTAACAGTAGCCAAAAGCCTCTGTACTACCTGTCTTACTAGTCTGTTATGGTCCAGGACATGGTTCCTTTTTTTGCTTCTTCCCATAATTAGAGTTACACTATTACAATTATTGATCTTATAGAAGTAATTTGGTCAATCCTTTCAAATCACCTAGTCATCATTAATTTTATCTGTGGCTCTGTCATCAATTTGGTAATGTAAGAAACAATAATCTTATAAAACAGACAAAATACAAGTAATATAGCTAGTGACATTAATAAGGTGATAAATAAGTATTTAAGCTAAGAACTTCCATTAGGTTTGGCCCAGTATTTCCCCAGGTCATCTGACTAATCTGTTCTATACCAATTGCTATCTTTAAGGGAAATGATATATTGGCATTGTACATAAAGTTTACTAAAGATATCTGCATGTACAAGGTGAGTGGTGGTCATCATGACCCCTTATAGGATCAAAAAAGGAATGTTGGGACTTACCTGGTGGTGGAGTGGTTAAGAACCCACCTGCCAATGCGGGGGACACAGGTACAAGCCCTGGTCGGGGAAGAGCCCACATGTGGCAGAGTAGCTAAGCCCGTGCGCCACAACTACTGAAGCCCGCTCGCCTAGAGCCTGTGCAGAGAAGCCACCACAATGAGAAGCCCGCGCACCACAACAAAGAGTAGCCCCCACTCACCACAACTAGAGAAACCCTGTGCACAGCAACGAAGACCCAACGCCGCCAAAAAAAAAAAAAAAAAGGAATGTTATCTTCTAAGGAGTTATGTGGCTGGTGCCAGAGGGAGAAAAAAAATGACCTTTAGGGTTGAGCAGCTATTTCTGCCACTGGGGAGGTCTGGTTAATGCATAATTCAGGTGCACACTGTGCACTGGAGGGGAGGGAGGAAGCCAAAATGAGCAGAGGAAATTTTTATGTTTGAATTTTTCTTGTCTTGCTTTGAAATCTGAATTTTATTTCATCAATGAGAGTAAGGAGAGAGGAGAATTCTGGTGATTGTTACTCTACAGGAAATTGGTGATTTACTCCTGATTTACTACCTATTCAAATGCCAGTCTCTTTTGGAAACACCCTTACAGACACACCAGTAAGCTCCAGTGAGACACTTCTTAGTTTGATAAACCCATCTAGATGACAAAATAAAGTAGGCTGACAAATCAGATGTAATGAATATGAGTAGGAGCCTCCAGCTTATATTTATAATTGGATTGGATCTGGGGAGATGGGTCAGAAGGAGAGTTCAAAGTCAGACTCAAAGGGGAGGCTAGGAGCTTTGAAATTAATGCTATTGGGAGGTATAAAAGCATGAACAAAGGACCCTGGTTATTCTTCCTCTGTTGATGCAAGCTTTCTACATAGAAGGTGCACTAGAACTTCTAAACTGCAAGTGTCATTGTGAAAAGCAGTAATTTTGAATTTTAGCACTCTTTAGCTGTCCAAAAATTTTTTGGAAACATTTGCAAGAGTGGATTAGAACATGAATGAAATGGTACTAAACCCTAATAGCTCTAAAACCACACTTTTTTGCAGAATTAACTGAACCAAATACTCATATTTTGGAAGAATTAGTTGGTTGAGACAAACCTTTACAAAGGTTTGTCTTAGTAAAGGAAATAAATAGTTACATTCTATCAACATTTATGAGTGCCTGTTATGTGCAAATAATCACTGTGGTAAGAGCTATAGAACAAGCATTCTTCAGCTACTTGCTTTTCTAAAACCTCCCCATCAGATCAGTCACAAATCCTATAAATGTTACCTCTTTATCCTGGCCTTGATCTAGACCCTCACTTGTACTCAGTTCCACTTCGTTACTGATCTTGCTTGCTCATCCTTCTGCAGTCCATCCTCCATCCTGCCACCACAGCTATCTTTCTAAAACACCAATTACATCATGTCACCTGCCTGCCTAAATTTCTTCAATAGTGCCCTACAACCTCCAGGATTAATTTCAACCTCCTGTGCATGGCACAAGCCCTGCTTATTCTCATCTTAGTTTCTGCAGCCTTATTTCTCACCACTTGTTCTCATGTATCTTAAAGTCACACATATAGAGCTATTTGCAGTTTTGCAAAATGACTTTACACCTCCTCTCCCTTCCCTCTAGGTATCCTCTCCAGGTTCATTTCATCTGGGAAGTGCCCACCTTTTCTTTCCCCACCCATCCTTACGCTTTCGGTCCTTTTTCTTTCTTTCCCCAAACTAAGTTAATCACATCTTCTCTGGGCAACAATAGCACTTGCTCATACCACTGTCTTAATGCTTTCCATATTGACTTTTAATTGGTTTAACGGTTTACATGTATCAACTGGACTAGAAGTTATTTAACCACTAGAGAAATTTCTTCCTATTTCTTTATAATTGGCACAGTGCCTAGCTCATATTGTGGACTCATTAAGTGGTCATACATGCAATCAACTCTGCCTCCTAATCTCTCTCACGTGGGTCTCCTCTTCTTCATTTCTGCTGCTATTGTCTTAACTCAGGTCCTCGTTGCTTATCTGGATTCCTAAAACAACCTTTAATCACCACTGTTTTTAGTTCTTCCCAGTGCCTATTAATTCATACTGTCACTACTAACATAATATTTTGAATACATAGGTCTGATCATTTAACTGAATGACTTAAAATGATCTGTCTCCTCATTATATTAAGAATAAAGTCTAAAAAAGCCAACATCATAGAAACAAGGAGTAAAATGGTGGTTACCTGAGTTTGGGGGTGGGGAAAATGGGGAGATGTTGGTCAAAGAGAACAAGCTTCCAGTTGGAAGATGAATAGGTTCTAGGGATCTCATGTACAACATTGTGATTATAGATAACAGTGTTGTACTATATACTTGAAAGTTGCTGAGAGAGTGAATCTTAAACCATCTCACTACAAAAAATGAATGGTAATTACATGACATTATGGAGGTGTCTAGCTAACACTGTGGTGGTAATCACTTTGCAACATGTAAGTCTGTAAAAAGAACACGTTACACCTTAAATTTACACAAATTTTTATGTCGATAAAGTTGGGTGAAGAAAAGAATGAAGTGCAAATCTTTAGCAAAGCATCTGAAGTTGTTCAGGACAGAAGTCTTCTCTCCTTTTCTAGTCTCATCACCCACCCTGACTCATCCTCAGCCCAACCACGTGCTGCACTCCAAAGGTGCCTTGTTCTCTAGACTCTATTCCTTTGCACACTTGGTTAACTCTGCTTGTGCTCTCTTCTCCCAGTGCACAACTGATAACCCCTACTCATCCTTTACAAGATACATCCTTTTAGAAGCGCTTGCTGCTGCACCCAATCCACCCTTGTCCCCACGCACTGTACTGTAACAGTTGCCCTTCCATGCTTTCTCCTGTACAACTCTTTTTTTTTTAAATTTCATTTATTTATTTATTATTTTTTTGGGGGTACACCAAGTTCAATCATCTGTTTTTATACACATATCCCCATATTCCCTCCCTCCCTTGATTCCCCCCCCACCCTCCCTCGAGTCCCCCCCACCCTCCCCATCCCAGTCCTCTAAGGCATCTTCCATCCTCGAGTTGAACTCCCTTTGTTATACAACAACTTCCCACTGGCTATCTACTTTACAGTTGGTAGTATATATATGTCTGTGCTACTCTCTTGCTTCGTCTCAGCTTCCCCTTCACCCCCCGCCCCCTCCCAAACCTCGAGTTCTCCAGTCCATTCTCTGCACCTGCGTCCTTGTTCTTGTCACTGAGTTCATCAGTACCATTTTTAGATTCCATATATGTGAGTTAGCATACAATATTTGTCTTTCTCTTTCTGACTTACTTCACTCTGTATGACAGGCTGTAGGTCTATCCACCTCACTGCATATAGCTCCATCTCATCCCTTTTTATAGCTGAGTAATATTCCATTGTATATATATGCCACATCTTCTTTATCCATTCGTTTGTTGATGGGCATTTAGGTTGCTTCCATGTCCTGGCTATTGTAAACAGTGCTGCAATGAACATTATGGTACATGTTTCTTTTGGAATTATGGTTTTCTTTGGGTATATGCCCAGTAGTGGGATTACTGGATCATATGGTAGTTCTATTTGTAGTTTTTGAAGGAACCTCCAAACTGTTTTCTATAGTGGCTGTACCAACTTACATTCCCACCAACAGTGCAGGAGAGTTCCCTTTTCTCCACACCCTCTCCAACATTTGTTGTTTCCAGATTTTGTGATGATGGCCATTCTGATTGGTGTGAGGTGATACCTCATTGTGGCTTTGACTTGCATTTCTCTGATGAGTAGTGATGTTCAGCATCTTTTCATGTGTTTGTTGGCCCATCTGTATGTCTTTGGAGAAGTGTCTATTTAGGTCTTCTGCCCATTTGTGGATTGGGTTATTTGCTTTTTTGGTATTAAGCTTCATGAGTTGCTTGTATATTTTGGAGGTTAATCCTTTGTCCATTGTTTTATAGGCAACTATTTTTTCCCATTCTGAGGGCTGCCTTTTAGTCTTGTTTATGGTTTCTTTTGCTGTGCAAAAGCTTTTAAGTTTCATGAGGTCCCATTTGTTTATTCTTGATTTTATTTGCATGATTCTAGGAGGTGGGTCAAAAAGGATCTTGCTTTGATGTATGTCATAGAATGTTCTGCCTATGTTTTCCTCTAGGAGTTTTATAGTATCTGGCCTTACATATAGGTCTTTAATCCATTTGGAGTTTATTTTTGTGTATGGTGTTAGGAAGTGTTCTCATTTCATTCTTTTACATGTTGCTGTCCAATTTTCCCAGCACCACTTATTGAAGAGGCTGTCTTTTTTCCATTGTATATTCGTGCCTCCTTTGTCAAAGATAAGATGCCCATATGTGTTTGGGCTTACTTCTGAGTTCTCTATTCTATTCCATTGATCTTCCTTTCTATTTTTGTGCCAGTACCATACTGTCTTGATCACTATGGCCTTGTAGTATAGTTTGAAGTCAGGAAGCCTAATTCCACCCACTCCATTTTTCCTTCTCAAGATTGCTTTGGCTATTCGGGGTCTTTTGCGTTTCCATACAAATCGTAAGATTTCTTGCTCTAGTTCTGTGAAAAATGCCATTGGTAATCTGATCGGGATTGCATTAAATCTGTAAATTGCTTTGGGTAGTACCGTCATTTTCACGATGTTGATTCTTCCAATCCAGGAACATGGTATGTCCCTCCATCTGTTTGTGTCGTCTTTGATTTCTTTCATCAATGTCTTAAAGTTTTCTTCATACAGATCTTTTGCCTCCTTAGGCAGGTTTATTCCTAGGTATTTGATTCTTTTGGTTGCAATGGTGAATGGGAGAGTTTCCTTACTTTCTCTTTCTGCTCTTCCGTTGTTAGTGTATAGGAATGCAAGAGATTTCTGTGCATTAATTTTGTATCCTGCTACTTTACTAAACTCATCAATGAGTGCTAGCAGTTTTCTGGTAGAGTCTTTAGGGTTTTCTATATATAATATCCTGTCATCTACAAAGAGTGACAATTTTACTTCTTCTTTTCCAATTTGGATTCCTTTTATTTCTTTTTCTTCTCTGATTGCTGTGACTAAAACTTCCAAAACTATGTTGAATAATAATGGTGAAAGTGGACACCCTTGTCTTGTTCCTGTTCTTAGAGGGAATTCTTTCAGTTTTTCCCCATTGAGAACGATGTTGGCTTTTGGCTTCTCATATATGGCTTTTATTATGTTGAGGTAATTTCCTTCTATGCCCATTTTCTGGAGAGCTTTTATCATAAATGGATGTTGAACTTTGTCAAAAGCTTTTTCTGCATCTATTGAGATGATCATATGGTTTTTATCCTTCAATTTGTTGATATGATGTATCACGTTGATTGATTTGCATATATTGAAGAATCCTTGCGTCCCAGGGATGAACCGCACTTGATCATGGTGTATGATTTTTTTAATGTGCTGTTGGAGTCTGTTAGCGAGTATTTTGTTGAGGATTTTTGCATCTATATTCATCAGTGATATTGGTCTGTAGTTTTTTTTTTTTTTGTGACATCTTTTCCTGGTTTTGGTATCAGGGTGATGGTAGCCTCGTAGAATGAGTTTGGGAGTGTTCCGCCTTCTGCAATATTTTGGAAGAGTTTGAGAAGGATAGGTGTTAGCTCTTCTCTAAATGTTTGATAGAATTCACCTGTGAACCCATCTGGTCCTGGGCTTTTGTGAGTTGGGAGATTTTTAATCACTGCCTCAATTTCCGTACTTGTGATTGGTCTGTTCATGGTTTCTATTTCTTCCTGGTTCAGTCTTGGAAGGTTGTATTTTTCTAAGAATTTATCCGTTTCTTCCAGGTTATCCAATTGATTGGCATATAGTTGCTTGTAGTAGTCTCTCATGATGTTTTGTATTTCTGAGGTGTCCGTTGTTACTTCTCCTTTTTCATTTCTAATTCTGTTGATTTGCATCTTCTCCCTTTTTTTCTTGATGAGTCTGGCTAATGGTTTATCAATTTTGTTAATCTTCTCAAAGAACCAGCTTCTAGTTTTATTAATTTTTGCTATGGCTTCCTTCCTTTCTTTTTCATTTATTTCTGCTCTGATCTTTATGATTTCTTTCCTTCTGCTCACTTTGGGGTTTCTTTGTTCTTCTTTTTCTAATTGTTTTAGGTGTAAGTTTTCTCCTGTACAATTCTTTAATGACAAGGATTTTTGTCCTGTTCATTTGTCCAATTGCTGATCAATAAATATTTGTTAGACAAGTAAGTAAAGGACATATTTGATACAACTAGATATATTAAACTAGAATTTTATTTACTTCTTCGTTTGTAGTGCTAATTGCTTTGAAAGACTTTTTGTTGGTCTACAAACTCCCAATCGGTTTTAGGCTCGCAGTTAAACAACAGGCTCAGAACAGAAGTGTAATATTCATATTTATTCCAAGAAACATTTTTTGAATGCTGGCTATGTGCCAGCTAATACACTGCCTTGCTAGAGTTGACTTTGTTTTCCTTAGCTGTACAGTCTTGAAATTATTCCTATTAAACTTCCTCTGATCATCTACTTATCAGAGTCATTTTGAATTTTCTTTGTTTAAAACGTTAGCAACACTTTTCAACCTCGTGTTTAACTACAAACCAGATAAGCATACACTTGCTATTGCAGTATTTCAGTTCAAGCACAAAAATATTAAATGCCATTAGCAAAGGAATGAACTCTGGTTACTGCCTTTTGATCCCTCCTGCCAGCATGATAGTAAATCAGTGACTGTTTCTGTGCTTTAATTTCTGAACTGTTGTGTTTCTACTTAGTAATGTCACCAATATGTTGTTTTATTTCTTTTTTAAATTTCTTAATAACGATTACATAATTCCCTTACCAAATTCAAATGGGAAGTTTTCTTTGCTAGGAGTTGCCAATCTTTATTAGAAGATGGTGCTTATCCAGAAAATCTATAACAATATTTCAAACTAAGTGACGGTTTTCTTTCTAAGTGAAAACTGTTAACTTTGGCTGACTTTTTTGTAATAAAAGGACAAGAAGATCTGAGTTCTTGTTTGACCAAAATAAAATAGTATTGATGTCCATCTTATTAAATATAATGGGCAAGTTCTTATATTTTTACTATGTTTCTAGTTATTTTTCTTACTGATTGATATGAGACCTACATTTTGGACTTGGATCCACAAACAATTCATCAAATTGCTCAATTATTTTATGGCTCCATAAAATATATATATTGTAATAAGTATAGTATACCTGACTCAGGAATACCTCAGAAAGGAATGGATTTTTAAAAAAATTTATTTTCTTTATTGGCTGCATTGGGTCTTCATTGCTACACACACATGGGCTTTCTGTAGTTGCGGAGAGCGGGGGCTGCTCTTCATTGCAGTGCTGGAGCTTCCTACTGTGGTGGCTTCTCTTGTTGTGGAGCACGGGCTCTAGGCACTGGGGCTTCAGTAGCTGTGGCACGTGGTCTCAGTAGTTGAGGAACACAGACTGTAGAGCACAGGCTCAGCAGTTGTGGCGCACGGGCTTAGTTGCTCCGCGGTATGTGGGATATTCCAGGACCAGGGCTCGAACCCGTGTCCCCTGCATTGGCAGGTAGGTTCTTCACCACTGTGCCACCAGCTGGTTTCCAGGAGACATAACTTGCTACCTTACTCTCAAATCTGTGTAATCTACCAATAAACCACCAAAGCCCAAGGAGTGGATTTTTGATGAGAGTGCTTATTGTAGTTTCCTAGGACTACTGTAACAGTGTCACAAACTGAGTGACACAAATAACAGAAATGTACTGTCTTGCAGTTCTGAAGGCTAGAAGTCTAACATCAAGGTGTCAGCAGGGTTTGTTCATTCTGACTGAGGGATGTGAAGGAAAATCTGTTCCACACCTCTCACACAATTTCTAGTAGCCTGAAACGTTCCTTAGCTTGTAGATGGTGTTCTCCTTGACTCCATGTTATCTTCCCTCTGTACATATTTCTGCATCCAAATTTTCCCTTTTTTTAAGGATATAGTCATATTGGATTAAGGCCCACCCTAATGACTTCATCTTAACTTGAACATCTGAAAAGACCCTGTTTCTGAATAAGGTCACATTCATGGGTATTGGAGGGTTAGGACTTCAACATATATTTTAAGAATACATTTTAAAGACTTATTCTGTGAATCCTTACATCTAAATCCTAATCAACTCAGCACGTTGACTGTTTCCACATTTCTAAACACAGTTCCTAGTTTACATGTACTCAATAAAGTACTCAATTTATGGAATGAGTGAATGGTATTTTTCTGAAAATATGATCCACAGTGTACACTCCTAGATTGCAAGTGATATGGTTTGGAAAACTTCAGTAATTATTTCAAGGTACCAACATATTTCTGGTTTGTTCTTAGTACCAAATCTCTATTTAATAGTAAAAATGGCATCCAAGGAGATGTAATTAATGTTTAAGGGTACAATTCAAAGCCCTGCCACAATACTGTACCATCATGTTTGCTCAGTTAGTTTACTGGTAGATTACACAGCTTTAAGAGTAAGGTAGCAAGTTATGTCTCCGGGAAACCAGCTGGTTTTGCTTTTTTCATGGTTATATACCACTTAGACTAACTAGTCATCTTGAAATGTGAATCATGGGAAGGGACAAGGCAGATAGTGAAAAGGAGTACAGATGGTCCAGCCAGTTGTCACCATTGGGAGAAATAAACCTCCAAATCTTCTCTCTGCTTCTACCATTTTTACCTTTAAAGAACTCTATCATAATGCTTTCATCATAATATTCTGAAATAACATGGCTTTCGTGCTCCAGATTTACTATCTTGGAGTGACTTAAGTATTGGAAAGCTGATTCCAATTATTTCAACATCAAAGAGTCATAGGATCCCAGAACTTTTATGCATCAGTTGGTTCAAAGTTCCAGCCTAATGTACAGAAACTTCCACAGCATCCTGCAAATGATATTTGTGCTATTTTAAATATGAAGAAATAAAATGTGACTGACATCTTATAATATTAAGTAATAAATACTCAGTATAAAGACAAAAATATGCTGACTTTACACTCAAGAATTTATGCATGTTTCCATTTTAAAAAAATGGAAGGCTTAGATGTTCCAGCCACTGTTCCAGGTGCTTGGATACAACACTGAGCAAGACAGACACACCGACTTGCTTTTCTAGGAGTTTACAGTCCCTCAGGAAATGAACATTCAGTTTTAATAATGTGGGAAGTGCTGCAAATGGGGAAGTTAAAAGTTTGATAGGAGCGCACAGCAGGACTCTTAAATTATTCTGGGGTAAGACAAAGTTTCCATGATGAAATGATGTTTATGTCAAGACTGTAAGGATGAGGAATTAAGCATTGGGAAGAAAAGGAGGTACATTTGTTCCTAGCAAAAGCGACAGTACGCAGCAGGGTCTGGAGGTCAGCGAGAGCATGTTAACGATGCTTTTTATAAAGAATGTAGCAAGTTATTTCATATTCTATTTATCTTATTCAATTACAGTGTGGCTAATAGTCATGAACAGAGCTATATAGATAGAGAACACTTTCCTTTTAATGAATTTAATTGTGATTCGTCTTCTACTCCTTTCATTTTTTTACACCTTTCTCTTTCCACCATCTTAATGAAATTTCTCAGTGATAGCCAGTGGTTCAGGGTCCCTCAGTTCAGGGCTGGTTGTATTAAAACTTTGATTTATTTCCTGAGCATGATGTACTGTCCCTGTGTTATCTCACATCCCTGTGTTATTCTCATAACAATCTTGCCAGCAAGTATTAATATCTGCAACCTGTATATGGGGAAACTGAGCCTCAAAGAAGTTAAATGATATGTCCAAGGTCACAGATG
Source organism: Hippopotamus amphibius kiboko (assembly GCF_030028045.1). Classification (NCBI taxonomy): domain Eukaryota; kingdom Metazoa; phylum Chordata; class Mammalia; order Artiodactyla; family Hippopotamidae; genus Hippopotamus; species Hippopotamus amphibius. Next base: position 58,312,038 of record NC_080188.1, read on the forward strand.
GCTAGGATTCCAGCTCCTATCTGTCTGCATCCCTAGTTCAGTCTCTTTCCACCTGGTTTTACTGCCTGTAAATTACAGAGAGCATTGTGAGGGGACATGTTTCAGACATGAATTAAGCTTTTTGAAATTGAAAGCCTGTCGAGACTTTTTTATTCTCCTCTCATTCTAGAAAGTCTTCACTCCATTCTCCCATCCATGTGACTGCCTTTGAAAAATTCATCTCCACTAAAGGAAACTAGAGATTCCTTAAGCCCCCAATTGCTTGGTTTATCTGCTATAGTATTTGAAAATTTACACCATTAGGAAATTTGTTCCATTATATAAATTCATTCCTTTATGCTTCAGTTTAAAACAAATGTCTCATTGATATATTCCATGACAAGGAAAGAACAGAGAGGAAAGAGAACTAATAATTCAGAGCCCCAGTCCCAGGACCTATGTTAGACCCTTTAAAGACACTAGCTCGTTTTCATCCTCAGCATAAACTCTAGGGTGGATATTATAATTCCCATTTATCAAGGAAGGAAACATTGGTACAGCTGCCTTAGCTGCAGAGCTAGGATTTGAACTCTCATTTGTAGGTATCCAAAGTCCGTGATTTTCCTACTGCATTATGCTAATAATTCATTAATTTCTTTCAAGATCTTCTTTTTTTCTTCTTCTTTCTTTCTTTCTTTCTTTCTTTCTTTCTTTTTTTTTTTTGGCCACACCACACAGCATGCGAGATCTTAGTTCCCCAACCAGGAATTGAACCTAAGCCCCCTGCAGTGGAAGCAGAGTCTTAACCACTGAACCACCAGGGAAGTCCCTCAAGATTTTCACTGAGAGATTCCATGTGATATCATGAGAATATTAAGATGAGAATTGAACTCAGTATTTTAAAAATACCCTTATTTTCTAATTGGCTCTGTATTGCTGGTGGTAATTTGTGACATTAGGGCCTGGTATGTACTAGGAGCCTGAATGTTTGATACAGTACATGCTTATCTAATTTTTCACCCCAGAATGTGGCCACTTGTCACCATGTATATATGCAGTTCGTATCATTTACCGTTTCTTCCTAAGTATACTGCTTTGAATTTATTCTTATTTATTTGTCCCCACTGGATACAGTCATGTGTCTGTGTTCCCTTGAAAGTCACTGTGTGTGTTCCCTGAACCTTGATTCTCTGCTCTCTAGGCCATGCACACCTGTTCTTCTGACCCTATGGGTTTGGCCAGAAGGATCTTGAAGGGGATGGGCCTGGCCGTGCTCCCCAGCATCCCTGTTGCTTCTCTTTGGGGACTGGACGGCTCCCACTCACGTAGGACTGCGCACGCGGCTAGGACTGAGGTGCGCTGAAGCGGGAGGTGGTGAGGAACTGTAGAACTTCAATTCCCCTCTGGTTGCTCTATCGGATTTTCTGTTAACAGCTCCCCTAATTTAATTTGAGTGGGTAGGAACACGGCTGTGTCTGGTGTAGTGCCCACTTCTCCCTATTTTGTTTTTTAAACTTTTCCATCTCCACATCACACCTCTCCAGAGTGGCGGAGAGGTAGGGGAAAGGAGGCAAAGCCAAGGCCTGATCAGGTGGTTGAGAACCATTAGGGCTTTTTTTTTTTTTTTTTTTCCTGTAGAGCAGTGGTAGCCTCTGTGGACTTTGAATGTCCTTGTCTCTAAACTGAGTACTGAGTAGCAAAAGTAGAAACTATCTTGGTTTGAAAATGTTTTCCAGAGGTTTCTTCTGTACTCTCATTCACTCTTTTGTTTTCTCCCAGATCCTAGAAGGCAAGCTGGAGGGCTCAGGTACAAAGTCTCAGATATATTTAACCAAAGCTTTTACACAGGCAAGTGTTTAATTTCCATTATACCTGGGACACCATTATTCCTGATAGGCCTTTGACATCCTCAGGCTTATGAGATTTGTTGGTCCAAAAATCTACCATCTTTAACAATAAAATTTAGGCATCTCCAACAACCTATGCTTGTGCTGTAATCTGGCTGCAGTTTGAATATAGTTTAGATATAACTTTTCTGTATAGAAATAGTTATCTGGGACTACTTTATTCCACCGAAAGCAAATGAAAAACATAGAAAATCTGTGAATTGGTATTGTTAAAATTAAACACAAAATGGAGACCAGACTTGAAAATTCCCTGGCGGACAAAACCATTTAAGCCACGTAAGGAAAACTAAATAGAAATTATTTCATGAACATAAGTAAAAGTTAACTTAGATTATTTCTTGTAAATGCCTCTGATAATCATAAAAGAAACGTGTCATCTTCCTAAATATAAGATACAACCAATCTGCTACCATCTGGTAACCCCCACTGAAATAACCAATCATTGTAAAAGTTAAATAACTTCCTCATTTTCATTTTATAAACCATCCTGTAACATCATGCCCTTGAGCTTCATATCAGTTTTAAATTTGAAAGCTCCTAGTTCTTATATGCGCAGTAACTCTTACTAAATACTAATTACTGATCTGGTGGTTTTAATTTGGCTATTTCTAGGTTTTTGACAGTGTTGTGGGCTGAACTGTGTCCTTCCACATCTTACATGTTGAAGCCCTGACTCCTAGTACCTCAATGTGTCTCTATTTGGAGATAGGATCTTTAAAGAGGCAGTCAAGTTAAAATGAGGTCATTAGAGTGGGCCCTAATCCAATCTGACTGGTGTCCTCATACGAAGAGGAAATTGGGACAGAGACGCACACAGAGGGAGGACCACGTGAAGACACAGGGAGAAGACGGCCACCTACAAGCCAAGGAGAGAGACCTCAGAAGAAACCAACCCTGTCAACACCTGGGTCTCAGACTTCTAACCTCCAGAATTGTTAGAAAACAAATTTTTTTGGTTGTTTAAGCCACTCAGTCTATGGTACTTTGTTATGGCAGCCCTAGCAAACTAATACAATTGGTTTCCAAGTATGTGCTGAAAGGGTTGTGTTTCCAATTAGACACATTCAGTTTAGATAATATAGTACAGCACCAAAGAAGAAATCCTCCAAAACAATGGATTTGGACAATGTGGTTTTCCTGATAGTATCAATTCTACTCCACGAAGGAATAAGCGCTCAGAAATTCAGGGTTATGGCTGCTGTTCAGTTAGTGACAGTTAATGAAGTGTATGTGGCTTTAAGCCATCTTCTAACCAAAAATTGATTTATTGGTATGTAAAAATGGTAAAATTGCAGACTTCTCCTTCATGAAGGCTGTAATTAAAGTTACATAAATGGGGACATTTTAATCATAAACTCTAGTCAAAATAAAGTTAAGGGATTTCCCTAGTGGTCCAGCAGTTAACACTCCGTGCTCCCAATGCAGGGGGCCCGGGTTCGATCCCTGGTCAGGGAACTAGGTCCTGCATGCCGCAACTAAAGATCCTGCATGCTGAAACTAAGGACTCTGGACACTGCAGCAAAGATCCTGTATGTGGCAATGAAGATCCTGCGTGCCACAACTAAGACTTGGCACAGCCAAATCAATCAATCAATCAATAGATATTTTTAAAAGTTGGTAATTTGATATTGTTTTTTGAAAAATTATATTTGGTGATACTTGTAGGGCATCAGATGCAAAAAAGTATGAGGCAAGACTATCTAGGGAGAAAAAGAACAGGAAAAGCATTCACCGGATTTTAACTAAAACATTTTTTGAGTATTGCACTTTACTAAAGTGAAAGATGTATATGTTGTAAAAACTAATTTAAGACTGCTTTTTGCTCACAAAGGGAAACAGCTGGGTTTTAGCATTTGTGTGTATTCAAGATCACTGTTCACTGAGAAAAAGAAAATCTATAGCCATTTGGAGAAGAAAATGAGAAGTTAGCTTACTCATCAGTCATTAGAAAACATTCTTTATGTGCACATGGAACATAAAGCTCATCAGGTTTACAATCCAGCCACTTCCAGTTCTTAGAAAGCTTAATCTCTTGATTAGGTGCCATTTTTAGTTGAATATTTTATACCCCAAATTAGAAATTTGTACAATATAACCATTGATTCATACTGCTACCAGGCAGCATCACTAAAGACCCATGAACCATGAACCATACACTTACTCCGACTTCTGGAATTCTGGGCCATTCTGGGATAGGATGATAGGATGGTGACCCAAAGGGGGCAGAGCTTCCCTTCACCCCCACATCTTTGCATGGATTTGAAAGCTAATTCTAACAACTCTGAGTATCTGAGAAAAGGGAAATCCTCACTACAAATTTAATGATGGCCCCAAAGGAGATTCCTGTGCCTTAATCTACCCTTTCCAAAACAAATCAGCAGGAGTAAAGAGAAAGTGATGATTTTAAAGGCTACCTGACTTGCAGTGCTGACAGCCTTTGCTAACCGTCAGCAAAAACACCTGCGATACTCCAGAAATGATGCAAACCTCAAACACTATGTGTGTGTTGGAGGGGGAGGGAGAGACAGTTACTGGCATCTAATAAGTAGAGGTCAGAGGCGCTGCAAAACATCCAGAGATCTAGAGATGCTGCTAAACGTACACGTGCCAGCACTGCACAACAAAGAATGACCTGGCCCCAAATGTCAGCAGCGAAGACGTTTGAGAAATCCTGACCTAGACTCGTTTCTAGTAACCAGCAAAATTTCATTTAATGCAGCTCTGAAGGAAAAAAGGTGGTATCTTCTATTTCCTTCACGTTCCAGAGCCCTAATACTCTGAAAAGATGGAATGTACACAAAGCTGCCAGGGCTTAAACCCAGGTCATGAAACCATAGATCTTTAGGGCTTGAAAGGCCTTTAAAAGTCATCTAATCCAACCAAGTAAACGAAACTTGGATCTCCTCCACAGCATCTCTGCCAAGTAGTTAACTAGCCTGTATTTGAATGCCTTCCCTCACAGCGCAGCTCAGTTTCATCTTTGGCTAGTTCTGACAGTCATTTGTTTAATCATCCTCACACTCTTTAATTTCTCAAGCAAGTATTTCAGGGCCTAATATATGCACCATCAGGTGTTACGTGGATATTGAGGTAATTTCTGGAGGTAATTTTAGTTAAAGATAGAAAGTGGAAAGTTCTACAGGAGGGGTACTGATAAAGTGCTATGGAAACTGTTGGAAATGTCTACATTCTACTGACCCGAAAACTGTCTTATTGTGTAGCTTCCAAAATTTGGTCTTACTTCTATTCTTCCCAGCCATAAAGACAAAATTTTTTTTATTTTTTCATTACAGCTAGTGTGTCATCCTTAAGTTGTTTCCATAAAGGACTTCTCAGATCCTTTTTCTCTCCTGATTACTCCTCTCTGAATGCATTTCAGTTTGTCTATGATTCTCTAAAAGGGTTTCCCTTTAGCTGAACAGAACATGATGTGGTCTGGTCAGAAGAGAAGTGAACTACCATTTTCTCATTCTAGATGAAATAATTCTATAGGGCATTAAAACTATGTGGTGACCACACTCACCCATTATTGTTTCAGATTGACTTTACTGTTAACTAATACCCACAGTGCCAGCTGTTGGGTAGTTAGGGTTGTGCTAGGATCCCACTCTTAGATGTCTTATCCTGTCAGATTATTATACTATTGCTCATGTGATGGACCACTTACGACTTAAAGCTAATTAATAATTATTATTTTTAATTGGGGTAAAATACACATAAAATAAAGTTTACCATTTTAACCATTTTTAAACATAGAGTTCAGTAGCATTAAATACATTCACTTTATTGTACGACCATCACCATCATCCATCTCCAGAACTTTTTCATCTTTCCAGATTGAAACTCTGTGCCCGATAAACTAATTCCCCATTTCCCTCCACCCCCAGCCTCTCCCAGTGACTGTTCTACTTTCTGTCTCCATGAATTTGACTACTGTAAGTACCTCATATAAGTGGAATTATACAATAGTTGATTTTTTTGTGTGTAACTGGCTTATTTCTCTTACCTTAATGTGTTCAGAATTCATCTATGTTGTAGCATGTGTCAGAATTTCCTTCATTTTTAAGGTTGTGTAATACTCCATTGTACATACTAGGGTGAGTCAAAAATTATCTGCACTCTGGTTATATTAAAACTTCCGTTGGCCTCACTGTCTTATCAGCACCTTCCGTTCAAGGCTACAGTCTCCCCAGTCACTGCTTTGTAGGTGTGAACATGTTATATCAGTTCATTTGTAACTACGGTGCGAGCAAAAATGGATGCCCCACGTGTGATTTGCACGAAAGAAGAGCAGCGTACAGTGATTCGTTTTTTGTGGTCTGAGGGTGTGCACGTCTGCACACTTCTGCCCACACTGTCAACACTCTGCAAAAACTTCATTTTGAGGTGTTAAAGCATCCTCCCTAAAGTCCTGATCTTGCTCCAGAAAACTTTCACCTGTTTGGTCCCCTGAAAGCAGCCCTAGAAGGACGAAGATTCACTTCTGATGAAGTGAAGATAGCGGTACATTCGTGGCTCATAACTCAGCCTAAAACATTTTGTAATAAGGGAATATGAAAGCTTGTTGACAGATGCACAAAGTGTATTGAAAAGCAAGGAGATTATGTCAAAAAATGATGTATTTGTCTTTCCTAAAATATAATTAAAATAAATTCTACAGCCAGAGTGCAGACAATTTTTTACTCACTCTCGTATATACCACATTTTGTTTATCCATCCATTTGTTGATACACAGTTGGGTTACTTCTAGCTTTCCACTATTGAAAATAGTGCTGCTATGAACATGGATGTACAAATATCTTTTTGAGACCTTGTCTTCAATTCTTTTGGGTATATACCCAGAAGTGGGATTGCTGGATTGTTAGGAATTAATAATTATTTTTAATCCTTTCAGAATATTTTAAAAAATGTATTGCTTGGCAATCCTAGAGCATTTTTGTTTGTTTGCTTGCTTGTTTTTGTTTTAGATCTCACTTAGACAAGATATAGAATTTCAGGTCTGGATAAATTTAACTGAGTTTGAAATCTCCCTTATCAAATCTGATATCCAATGATAGCTAGTGCCAATTTTTGAAAAGCCTTTCTTGGAACAGTAAGGACACTAGATGCCAATTATCTACTGAAAAGTATTAAAGATACTAGATATCGTTTGGTGAAACACCAATGAAGATACACTTTTGTATCCTTTTGTATAGGATTTCTCCTTCTCACACAGTGAGTAGTCCATATTCTAGTAGAGTTGGGCCATGCAACTAGCATGTCAGTGTGATTATGCCAAACACCATGTTGCCCTCGGAGTTTAAAAGCTGAATACTGATTTGTTCTCAATGTCATTTGAGGGCTCCTCCTTAGCCTGTCAGATGTGACAAGCATCAACAGCTGTCACTTGCTCTCTTGTTTGCTCCCCTGTCTACTGAAAGCTAGTAGTCAAGGCTGCTATGCCATTAAAAGTCATTTCTCTAAAGCAATAGAAGTTAAGTACATCAAGTAATGATAAGCAGCCCTCATCTACAGTGAAGTTCCTATGACTTTTTTTCCAGAGTACCAACTTATTGCATCAGACTTTCTTTACATCAGACATTCTGTGAAAAAAAGTCCCTTGCTTTACATAAGGTTCATATACGTAGAAGACATTAACCTATCACTGTCACTTCATACATTTGAAATGTGAATCTTTTAACTCTATCCCATGTCTGTTTAATATTTCATTTAAATGTACTGAATCCTCTTTTATAAGCAGTGAATCATCACGATGTTACAGGATTTTCATCAAACCCAGTTCAATTTGTATTCGCCGTGTCAGGCAGTGTGCTAGGTGCTGGTATATACTGATAAGCAAAGTTTAAACATAGGCACTCCCTCAAGGATCTTATACTTTTAGAAGACACTACTTACATTCTAATACTTGTTGTCTTTCAACATTCTTCACCTTAGTAGAGGGATTGTTGCCATCTAACAAGCTGCTCAAGCCAGAAATCTAGGACTTCTCTTTGGTTTTTCCTCTCCCAACCCTCCAGCTCCCTTCTCTGCTATCTCCAGAATATATCTTGGCTACATCTACTTCTCTTCATCTCTACTACCATTATCTGAATCCAAGCCACTGCTATTTCTAGTCTGGATTACTGTAATAGCTTCAATAACCTCCGAACTCGTCTTTCTAATCCTACTATTTTTCCCCTTCCATCCCTTGCCATCTCTCCAGGAACCAGTGATCTATTCAGCACCTTCTGGGGGCTCCTCATTGCACTTATAATAAAATCAAAACCCCTGTAAAGCTCCGCACGAATGCCCTGCCTTTTTCTCTGACGTTATCTCCTGCCCCGCCCCTCTCTGCTCACTCTGCCCAGACACACTTGCAATGCCGCAGTCCTTTCAGTGCATAACAGTGACAAGCTCTTCTCAGCCTCAGAATTTTCACACATGCTGTTCCCTCTGCCAGGAATGCTCTTACCCTGCTTGGCATCTCTTTCCATCCTTAAAAATTTAACCTTACATGTTTTCTGTTCAGGGAGGAATTCCCTGAAAATGCTGAATAGGTCTTTCCATTAATATGGGTGTGTGCGTGCGTGCGTGTGTGTGTGTGTGTGTGTGTGTGTGTGTGTAGGGGGACAGTGTAGGGATCAGTTTGACAGGAGTGCTCAATGCTGGGCCAAAGTAAGCTAGGGTCAGGGTCTTGGAATGGGTGTGTGGAACGGGATGAAGAACTAAGTTTTGATGAATAATTGTCAGATCTATAATAACCAAAGGAACCGGGGATGAGGTGCGGGTCAGGAAAGCTAATTAGGGAAATGTTGAAGTAGTCCAGGGGTATAGATAAGAACCTAAACTGTGGTTTAGGAAGAAGTGATGTAGAGTATGGTAGGCTGAATAATGGTCCCCCAAAGATGTCCGTGTCCTAATGCCCAGAACCTGTGAATATGTTCTCTTATATGGTAAAACGGACTTTGCAGATATGATTAGTGATCTTGAGATGGGAAATTACCCTGGACTATCTGGGTGTGTCCAATGTAATGACAAGGGTCTTTATAAGAGGGAGGCAGGATGGTCAACATTAGGAGAAGGTGATGTTACTATGGAGATAGAGACTGGAGTAATGTGGCCACAAGCTCAGGAATGTGAACAGCTTCTAGAAGCTGGAAGAAGTTAGAAACAGATTCTCCTCTGGAGCTCCTAGAAGGAATCAGTCTTGCCAACACCTTGATTTTATCCCTGGAGGACTCATTTAGGTTTTCTGACCTCCAGAAATATAAGAGAATACATTTGTGTTTTTTTAAGCCACTAAGTAGGTGGTAATTTGTTACAGCAGCAATAGGAAACTAATACATAGAGGAAGAGATGGATATGAAAGACATTATAAAGGAAAAATGGTGGTTTCTGATGAATGACTAGTTGAGGGGAGACTTGAGAATAAAAGTAATTGCAAGATTAATGAATCTAGATTATGAAGGCATTGGAAGGGGAATTGATATCTGGGGGAAAATGAGTCAATTTTATATATTTTGATTGTGTTCCAGGGAGGGCATCCAAAATTAAGTTTACTTTATATGAGGGTTTGATTTTGGGGCTTCAGGAAGGGGCCCTTAGGAGGCAAAATTCAGCTTCCACATTGCCCAGTGATGCTTATATCATTTAGATCAGTTATATCAGTTAGAGATGTAGTCACCTCACTTAAAATTTCCTTCTAGGAGAGGATGGCCAAGTATGAAGCCTTATTGCATTTTAGTATGAATGAGCTTATCGTATTCTTAAATTTGGTAAGTGGTTGAGGCAAAGAGTCCATGAACACTCTTAGAATGCCTAGATGCTCTTAGAAATCTTACGTGTTACTATTAAACCTTATGTGAATAATTAATTCTGTGAGTTGATGCACCATTTTTGTGGTGACAATGTGTAAGTTTCATCAGATTCTCAAAAGGATAGACGATCGAGAAAGAAAGTTAAGAATCATGCTCTACTGGTGTGGGGTCTCGGGGCGGGGGAAGAGGACAGGCAAAGGGCAAGAGGAAGCAGAAAGGGCAGCGCGTCGGAAACAGGCTCACAGACATAGAAGTAGCCACCGGGGAAGTCCCAAGGCATTTTATTTTTTAAAAATTGTTTTCAGAAAATATTTTATTTATTTATCTTGGCTGTGCAGGGTCTTTGTTGAGGCCTGTGGACTCTTAGTTGTGGCATGCATGTGGGATCTAGTTCCCCAACCAGGGACAGAACCCGGAGCCCCTGCATTAGGTGGGCAGAGTCTTACCCACTGGACCACCAGATAAGTCCCTATTTTTTTTTAATATTTATTTATTTGGCTGTGCTGGGTCTTAGTTGCAGCACACAGGATCTTTGTTGTCGCGTGCAGGATCTTTAGCTGCAGCATGTGGGCTCTCTTAGATGCAGCATGAGGGATCTTGTTCCCTGAGCAGAGATTGAACCCGGGTGCCCTGCATGGGGAGTGCAGAGTCTCAACCACTGGACGACCAGCGAAGTCCCTCATCTATGTGTCTTAACGGGGTTTTCTAATATTACAAATACTAGTATTTTCACAAAGCAAATATTAAAGTACTGTGACAATAAATAATTATCATTGGTAATCTCTTTTCAAAGAATAGATGAGACAGAAAGCTTCGGTAGCTTGTATTAGCAGCAGCTTTTTTTTTTTCAGTGAAATAAATCATCAAGAGTTGTCTAGTTGATCTCTAAGTAAAATGTTTCTATAGTTAAATCTCAGTGTAGCTTAGATTTAACATAGTCAAGTCCATTGAATGCTTTAGAGCCTGACCTGGGGTCAGAGTCTCTTTCCTAAGCAATTTATTTAGGTAACTGGTATTCCTTCTCTGTACAGATCAAGATGAAGAGTATCCATCTTGGTTTGCAATATAATGTTGACTTTTTAAAAAATAAAAATTATTATTGTCAAGATTTCCTTTTAATAATATAAAGGAGTAGACTAAGTTTGTATTTGATGAAGTTTCTTATAGTTATGATTGATTTTCCTGGGTCCTCTCCATAGTCATGAAGTTTAACATTCAGAGTCTTGCTTTATGGGATAAATATTAATTCAATAAGAGAAGAATACAAATTTAAACAATTTTCAGTCTCTACTATTACAGTCAAATCATAAAGGGTACCTGCTTTGCTGCAACATCAAGGAAAATACAAGCATTTGTCTTTAAAATAACTAGAATTTCTTTAAAGTCAAGGCTTGTATAAGTTCAATATTCTATAATTTATATGCTTGCTGAGTGAAGCTGTTATGGAGCTATGACTTGATTGCTATTATAACAAAATATTAGGTGGAAAGAGGTACTTTGTAAAACAGATTTGGCTAACCTACATTTGCTTGCAAAGAGATATCAGTGCTTCTTGGAAAGATCTAGCTGGGGAGTACAGCCCGCCATATATCCTGACTAAGAATAGACTTTGCTAGTTTGGAAATGTCATTCTTTTTGATTGAGTTGGCACTTTGGGAAGAACACCCGTGGGACTCTCAGAGGAAGGGAACTATGGACTAAGATGCCAGGTCAGTCAGTCAGTCCTGGCAATCAGGCTGGTGACAGATGCCACTGCTAGACTACATTAAAAGCCTGTTATAACAAGGCTACAGTGATCAAGACAGTATGGTGCTGGCACAAAACCAGAAATATAGATCAATGAAACAGGATAGAAAGCCCAGAGATAAACTATGGTCAACTAATCTATGGCAAAGGAGGCAAGGATATACAATGGAGAAAAGGCAACCTCTTCAATAAGCGGTGCTGGGAAAACTGGACAGCTACGTGTAAAAGAATGAAATTAGAACACTCCCTAATACCATACACAAAAATAAACTCAAAATGGATTAAAGACCTAAATGGAAGGCCAGACACTTTTAAAACTCCTAGAGGAAAACATAGGAAGAACACTCCTCGACATAAATCACAGCAAGATCTTTTTTGATCCACTCCCTAAAGTAATGGAAATAAAAACAAAAATAAATAAGTGGGACTAATGAAAATTCAAAGCTTCTGCACAACAAAGGAAACTATACACAAGACGAAAAGACAACCCTCAGAATGGGAGAAAATATTTGCAAACGAATCAACAAAGAATTAATCTCCAAAATATATAAACAGTTCATCCAGCTCAATATCAAAAAAACAAACAACCCAATCAAAAAATGGGCAGAAGACCTAAATAGGCATTTCTCCAAAGAAGACATACGCATGGCCAAGAGGCACATGAAAAGCTGCTCAACATCACTCATTATTAGAGAAATGCAAATCAGAATGACAATGAAGTATCTCCTCACACCGGTTAGAATGGGCATCATCAGAAAATCTACAAACAGCAAATGCTGGAGAGGATGTGGAGAAAAGGGAACTCTCCTGCACTGTTGGTGGGAATGTAAATTGATACAGCCACTATGGAGAACAGTATGGAGGTTCCTTGCAAAACTAAAAATAGAGTTACCATATGACCCAGCAATCCCACTGCTGAGCATATACCCAGAGAACACCACAATTCAAAAAGACACATGCACTCCAATGTTCATTGCAGCACTATTTACAATAGCCAGGACATGGAAGCAACCTGTATGTCCATCAACATATGAACGGAGAAAGAAGATGTGGTACATATATACAATGGAATATTACTCAGCTGTAAAAAGCAATGAAACTGGGACATTTGTAGAGACATGGATGGACCTAGAGACTGTCATACAGAGTGAAGTGAGTCAGAAAGAGAAAAAGAAATATCGTATATTAACACATATATGTGGAACATAGAAAAATGGTACAAATCAACCGGTTTGCAAGGCAGAAATAGAGACACAGATGTAGAGAACAAACATATGGACACCAAGTGGGGAAAGTGGGGAAGGCTGAGGGGGAATGAATTGGGAGATTGGGATTGCCATATATACAATACTAATAAGAAAAAAAATACCAAATTGTACACTCTAAATAAATATATATATAAAGCCTGTTATAGATGCTTTTTGTAGCAACATACTTACCTGTGTATCACAAACTGGATGGCTTAAAACAATAGTAATGTATTATCTCACAATTCTGGAGGCTGAAGTTTGAAATCAGGGTGTTAGCAGTTGGTTCCTCCTGGAAGCTCTGAGGGAGAATCTTTTCTCTATGCCTCTTTCCTCACTTCTGGTGGTTACTTGGCATTCCTTGGCTTATAGATACATCAGTCCAGTCTTTATCTCCATCTTCACAAGCTATTTTACTTGTGTGTCTCTGTGTGTTCACATGGCCTCCTTATAAGGACACCAGTTGTTGGATTAAGGGGCTTCCTAATCCAGTATGAAACTATACCTGTAAAGACCCTATTCCAAATACATTCACATTCTGAAGTTCCAGGTAGACATGAATTTTGGAGGGAAACTATTTAATCCACTACACCCTCCAACCCATTTACCCTCAGAAACATCAGTACATTTCATCAGAACGTAATGCTAGTAAGGCCCAGGGTATATGTTTCACTCCAGGTACTGGGCAGGTCATTTTAGTTAGTTCTAGCCTGACAGTTATGTACTTACCTTGAAATTTTATCCAGTTAATTAAAAAGGGAACTGGGCAAGAACTTGGATATAATAGTACAAATCTACCCCAAAGGCTACAAAAGAACTCAAAGTAAGTGCCTAACTGATGGTTGGTGTGTAAGGACAGTTTCTTTCATAATGCCTGGGACGTACTGGTACACATAACAAGGTGATTGATGGCAAAGGTGATTGGACCACAGTGGGTGTTATAAATCATTACACTAAGTTTTCTTTTTTAGAAATGGACAGTAATTTGCCTTCTCTGGCTACCACTGTTGGATGATACAAATTCTGACACTTTCGTCTTACTTTTTAGTTTGCTATGAAACTTGGTGAACCACGAACTCATTGTCATTGGTTTGTGCATGTATACTGAGGATGAAAATGATTAACAACAGTTTGACTTTGTACTGGACTTCCTTTTTGGAATCTTTTATTTTTGGCAGGTATGTGGAAGGATTGGGGGAAATCACATGACATCAAACAGAATTTCAGCAAAGGACCAACAACTTCAATCACACATTTTTATGCATTAGGTAATTTTTGATATGAATATTTAGAAACATCTTAGCTAATTTTAAGATCTGTACCACATGGCTTTTTATTTTACTAGAAGCTTTTTATTTATTTATTTATATCCCACATGTTTTGGTTGAGACCTAAGGTGGAGTACAGAATTAGTACAATAAAGAAGGTAAAATGTAAACCAAAACAAAACAACGTCATTACTGGTAAAGGGATTGAATAGACGCCACTTAGCCATTGTGTGTATATTTAGCTAGTGTTATCATTTGTTAGGGAAAATTGGCAATACACTACAAAGCCTTAAAGAGTCTGCATTCTGCCTAGTCTAGTAATTGCACTTTTAGAAATTTATCTTAAGGAAATAACCAAGAGTGAGAGCAAATATTTAGCTATGTTCACCATGTGTAGCTATGTTGCACTATTGTTTATAATGGCAAAGGCCTGAAAATAATTTAAACATGCCACAAGCAGGAAATTGGTTAAGTAATAGTATATCCATTTTGTGGATATTTGCAATTATTTATAAAAGGATGTTGTAAAATAGCATTTAAATCTATTGAAGATGTTTAATATATTGTTAAATTCAGAAAGCATGGCGTTAAATATGTATAAAATGAACCACTTTTAGAAATGCACGTAAATGCATGGGGAAATGACAAAATATTAAGAACTAAAAATGGGTGGTGAAAGACCAGATCACTTTTATTTTCTTTCTTATATGTATTTTAAACATCTTACATAGTATATATTTATTGCATTTGTGTAGAGAAAAACAAGTTGTTTTTAATTAGGTAAGAAAATGAGTACAATGGGAAAATGACATAGGAAAGTTAAAATGAACCTTGAAATGAGGTTGCTTCTCAAAATGCACGCAATAAGATTTTGTGCAGATGGGACGTACATTTTACTCTAGGCTTTCAAAAGCCATTGGAACAAGGGAAACAGAATCAGCTATGGTATCTACAAGATAAGATACTATAGTAGCTTATAAGTGTTAGGCAAGAACAGTTTGTTCCTCTACAACTTGAAAGTAAATACAATGGCTGATTTCACTGAGCTTTTACCTACACATAGGATGAAAACAAAATGCCAAAGGCCAATAGAAAGTTAAATATCAGTTATAAGTTCCCCTTTATATAAAGGGGAGCTGTAAAGCTTGGAAACACAAACAATACTGTTTTATTTTTGGTACAGACTTGTATTAAGTAAATTACATTATTGTTATAGTATATACCAACTTTACAGATAGAACCCCCTTGATTACTTATTTCTTTTGGAGTATGCTAAAAGTATAGGTTTATTTAGTAAAAATGAGAGGGAGAAATCAGGCAACATACTGCAGATGGTTCTGCTAGGATTAAGGAAAATGTTGTATTAATGCACCACATTCATTGCAACATGAACTATGGGTTGCTACAGGCTCTATTTCATGCATTCTTCAGGAACAAACCAAAGCTCACCCTAAAGATTTTCTTAGGAAATGCTCAACCACCCTATCTTGTTAATGTTAATTAATTTCAACCTATATGACACTAGTGAGTTTATTGTACTTAAGGTAAAGTGCTTGTGTCTCATCCAAATGGTTTGATAAGAAAAACAAGTGCAAACTTAAACTATGAATAGTTTCCAGAAAAACAAAGGAATAGTCATAATGGCTCTAAGATCCTTATAGTCAGAATAATGCTTCTTGCATTGCAGTACACTGAGCTCCATAGAGACAGCGCTGGGGCAAGTGAGAGCCGGACGGGCACTGGGCGACTCTGTGCCTCGCGGAGGAAAAATAAACACGGGCAAAGGAGATCCTAAGAGGCCGAGAGGCAAAATGTCATCGTATGCATTCTTTGTGCAAACTTGCCGGGAGGAGCACAAGAAGAAGCACCCAGATGCTTCAGTCAACTTCTCAGAGTTTTCTAAGAAGTGCTCAGAGAGGTGGAAGACCATGTCTGCTAAAGAGAAAGGAAAATTCGAAGACATGGCAAAGGTGGACAAGGCCCGTTATGAAAGAGAAATGAAAACTTATATCCCCCCTAAAGGGGAAACAAAAAAGAAGTTCAAGGATCCCAGTGCACCCAAGAGGCCTCTTTCGGCCTTTTTCTTGTTTTGTTCTGAGTATCGTCCAAAAATCAAAGGAGAACATCCTGGCCTATCCATTGGTGATGTTGCAAAGAAACTGGGAGAGATGTGGAATAACACTGCTGCAGATGACAAGCAGCCTTATGAGAAGAAGGCTGCTAAGCTGAAGGAAAAGTATGAAAAGGATATTGCTGCATACCGAGCTAAAGGGAAGCCCGATGCAGCGAAAAAGGGAGTCGTCAAGGCTGAAAAAAGCAAGAAAAAGAAGGAAGAGGAGGAAGATGAGGAGGATGAAGAGGATGAGGAGGAGGAGGAGGAGGAGGAGGAGGAGGATGAATAAGTTGGTTCTAGCGCAGTTTTGTTTTTTTTTCTTGTCTATAAAGCATTTAACCCCCCTGTACACAACTCACTCCTTTTAAAGAAAAAAAATTGAAATGTAAGGCTGTGTAAGATTTGTTTTTAAACTGTACAGTGTCTTTTTTTGTATAGTTAACACACTACCGAATGTGTCTTTAGATAGCCCTGTCTTGGTGGTATTTTCAATAGCCACTAACCTTGCCTGGTACAGTATGGGGGTTGTAAATTGGCATGGAAATTTAAAGCAGGTTCTTGTTGGTGCACAGCACAAATTAGTTATATATGGGGATGGTAGTTTTTTTCATCTTCCGTTGTCTCTGATGCAGCTTATACAAAATAATTGTTGTTCTGTTAACTGAATACCACTCTGTAATTGCAAAAGAAAAAAGAAAAAAAGTTGCAGCTGTTTTGTTGACATTCTGAATGCTTCTAAGTAAATACAATTTTTTTATTAGTAAAAAAAAAAAAGAATAATGCTTCTTATCCAGCAGCTCTGCATATAGAAGACATTCAATAAACACTTAACGATTATTTGATTGATGACAATATTGACTTACCATATCTTTCTTCCAAGTTATTTTTCACATTAATAAATTAATGTGTATTACAGGACAGTTTTCAATAAGTTTAGATAATTTATCCTGGGAATTCATAGGCCTCTTAAATAAACTGTATTAAACAACCAAGAAATTGTGAAAAATGTTTTACAACCAATTTGTCCCTTGAGTATTGACTTGACTGACAAAATAGGTAATTTGTTGGGGGCCAGAGGGAACCAAGAAACACTGTTGTGACTGTAGCTTCACAGGGTGCACACCCATTACCTGTTAAACAATCAGTGCTTTTCCTTCCTAGAGATGAAGACACCTATTCTTTAAAAGAATGCCTGTAAGACAGAATGTTGTGCCTGACCTGGCTTTTTTCCCCAGATGCTTTTTTTTTTCTTTTTGGCTGCACCGTGGGGTTTGTGGGATCTTAGTTCCCTGACCAGGGATCGAACCCCGTCACCACAGTGAAAGCGGCTGCATCCTAAGTACTGGACCACCAGGGAATTCCCCTTTTCCTCACATGTTTACTCTTAGATACCAGAAGTCTGTCTCCGTCTAAGTTTACCAAGTGAATGTTTGTCTGCAGTGCAAGTAGGTAAACACAGAGAACAATAATTATTAAACAGTATTCTTACTGTACTGAAAATTTCTTTCAACTCAAAAATAGGCATATGCATTTCAAGAAGGGAGCTGTGAAGAATGGAGCAAATCAACATCTGTTCAAGCCGAGGGGCAACAGCCCTGGGAATCAGCCTCTGTCACTGGGGATTCCTCATCTGCCCAGGGCTGGAGCTGCACCACATGATCCCGTCTGCCTGTCAAAGGTTATGCTTAGAGTTTATCACACTATTTATTTATTTTGGGTTTTCCAACATTTTTAACGTAAACTTTTCACACACACAGAAAAGTTGGAAGTAAGGTACAGTGAACACCCATCTACCTACCACATAGAATCTATACTTAACATTTTGCTGTCCTGTATTTATTACATATCTATCCATCCCTTCACCCATCCTTCAATCCATCTTTTAAAATATACATTTCAAAATAAGTTGCTGACATCAGACACGTTCTCCTAAATACTTCAGCATACGTAGCCTTAACTGGAGCTCAGTTTTGTTTACAGTTCTTTTGGGGTTAAATATTTTATTTTTAACATGAATGTTTTTCTTGTATAAAATTTCTCATGATTAGCAACTATCTAGCCCTTGGTATGGTTATTTGCTTAATGTTTGCCTCCCCCTCCAAGGCAATGGGACTGTGCTGTTTTGCTCAATAATGGATCCACAGGGCTTGGTATTATAGTAGATGCTCAATATACAGTGTATTTGTTAGGGAAAATGTGGAAATCAGAAAGAAATGGATGGAAGACAGAGCTATAGAAATGGAAGGAAAAAGTAAACCACGGCATCTTAAAACCATTTTAAATATCTGCTATTATTTTTGTTGCTGGGGGCATTTAAAGCCATTTTGGTAAACGGAGCAGGACACGCTTGCTGAGGAAAATGCCATTTTATGTGGGTTCAATTAACAAAATAAAGTGTGTCTTCACTGATTGTTCTACATATGAGTAAGTCCCCAGGTTTCTGGCTATTTTTTTGGTAAGGACGCTTAGAGTACCTCAGTTTGTAATTTAGACATCACTCCTATCTCAACTCCAGACTTAAGTCTTTGATAACCAGCTTTTGCCTCAAGATAAAATTTCATGTGAAAAACACTTGAGCCGTGGGCCAGAGATATTGACCTAAATGCTGATTGATTACAAACCACATATTTAACACATGAATATAGACTCTTACTCCCTGCTTCTCAACTGTGAGGAACCCTCTTTCCCACCATGCCATCTCGTTGTCATTCCTCCAGTTCTTTTTGGTGATACCATCTCTGAGTTGGGATTATGTCTTTGTGAGAGACCTGGACTTGTGTGAAACTGCCACATCTCTGGAGCATAAGGAACTTGTGTTAATCTTGTCCCCAGTGTTTCTAAAGGTGTCCAGTGTGATTCAGACTTCAAAGGTTGGAATCATTTTCTTAGATGATGGTTAGTTACCTGGTTACTAAGATTTTGCTTTCTTATCTTGTCTCAGGAGCATTTGACAACCTGCTTATGTCACTGAGAATACGTATGCCAGCCAACAGTGCCCGGTCCCTATGATATACTACTCCCCAAAACTTCTTTTCTGCTTGGTCAATCTATTAAATTCTCAGAGAAGGCAACTGCAGACCTGACCTGATTTGAACGTCCTTGGGGAAGAAACTGGCTTCAAAGGACCTTCCCGGTCCAAATGGCAGGTTACAGAAATTCTTCCACGAATAAAGTCATTCCTTTGGGTTAAAGTAGTACTTTCTTGGTATCCTGCTTGAGTGTTGCAAATTTAAGGTGGGCGTGCTGGCGGTAGACTCATGAAGTCACCTTTGTGAGAATGTCTTGTTTTCTTCACAAGACTATCTGTGGATCAGACAAGGACGAGGGGAACTCGGAAAGCACAGTGACCTTGGGGGTGGGGTGGGGGTGGGCAGGAGGAGGAAGCTCAGAGATTCAGTGCCAGGGAAAGTAGGGGAGGACAAACTTCTTTATCCACTACTGGGTTTGAGGCCACATGGTATCTTTCAGACGAGAAGATTTACGATCTCCGCGCAGTGGCTTCTTTTCACGCTCCCCCTGCCACCCCCCTCCAACCTTCCCCAAGCCCCCGCTGCTCCTGCAGCCCCGCTCTCTTTCACCCCAGCCCTCTACGAGGTTCCCAGGAAAGCGCCGACCTCCTTCCCGCCTCCCCCATCGCACAGCCGGCTTTCGGCTCGGCGCTTCCTCCGGTCCTCCAAAGGCGAGTGAAACAAGACTCCTCCACCCTGAATGCACTACGACGCTTAATAACTCACCCTCAACTGTCCCTCTCTAGCCTTTTCCCCTGTGCCCAAGGCTTGTGGTCACCTCTGCACAAATAATAAGACTGAGAGCCCAGGACCTGAAAAACCAAGCGCTCATCGGTCTCGTTCTCCTCCCCGCCAATGAAAAGCAATCCTGCTCTAGCGCTAATGCCCTGTATCCCGCAGCGGGATCTCGGCCGGCACACACCGGCGCCGCTGTCCCCTCGCCGCGCCCGCCGGTGCTATCCCCTCGGGCCGCCCCCGCCGTCCTGGCCTGGGCCTCTCCCCGCCTCCCGCCCGCGGACCCCGCCGCCCCGCCCCCGGCCCCGCCGCGGCCGCCAGCGGTGCGGGCCCGCCCCAGAAGGGCGCCCATTGGCCGGGCGGGCCGTCCTTCACCCAGCGCATTCCGCCGCCCGCAGGCTTGCGGGGAAACTTCCTTATTATTGTGACGCCGAAATCGGAGAAACCCCGAGCCGGGTGGCTGGAGCTGTCACAGTCGGAATCCCAAGCGGCGGTGCGGCGCCCGCCGAGGTGCGCGGGGCGGGGGGCCGGGGTTCGAGGGAGGAGGGCCCCGCGGAGCTGCAGCCGCGCGTCCGCCGCGTTCCGCGCGGCACGGCTGTCAGCGCGCGGCTCGCGGAGGGGCGGCTGCGGGGCGCTTCCCACGGCAGCCTGGGGCAGGGCGCGCGGGGAGGTCGGGGCGCGGCGCCTGCAGTGGCCGCGGGGCGCGGGGCGCGGGCGGCGGGGCTGCGCGGGGGCCGGGCGCGCGGGGTGCCCTGCGGCCTCGCGCGCGCCTCCCGGGCGTTCTCGGGGGCTCTCCCCCTGACCCGAAGCGCTCTCGCGCCCGGAGAGGCCGGAAGCCGCTTTCAAAACGGGAGCGCCCCCCACCCTGCCTCGGCCGCCTGCAGATTGGGAGGAATTGCGACGCTGAAAGTCAAAAAGAGGATCCTCCCCTTCCTCCTCGCCTGCCCCTATTTAAATTCCGGGGCTCGGGGGACACCGTTGCGGCGAGGGGCGCGGGCGCTTCCCCGCGAACTGCGAGGCGCCGAGGCCTCCGCGTCTTGGAGCGCCCCGGCGGCCTCGGGGAGTTCGCGCCGGGGACAGGGGGCTCGGCGGCCGCGGTGACAGCGCCGGTGGGGCCGCGGTGCCCGGCACCACCCACCTCGCCGAGGCGGTGCCGGGTTTGCCTGGTCGGAATCCGCCTCCTGGGCGGAGCCGGGGCGAGGGTGTGTGTGGACACGTGTGTGTGCGTGTGTGTGCGGACACGTAAGTGCGCGGACGGGCGCGGGGGTGTCAGGAACTGGGACGTTCGGGGGCAGGTGGCACTTTGAGTCATTTGTGAATGTGTGGAGTGGGCACACCGGGACAGCTGGCGGAGACTAGCACGTGGAGCCTGGAGCAGACGGGCCGGGGGGTGCGGTAGACACCGCACCTAAAGCAGCTGTGCGCTGATTGGGGTATGCGCCGTGGGCTCCGGGAAATGTGTATTTGAACTTTGCTTTTGGTATATCAGCGCTTCTGGTTGTTCCCTGATTCCATTTTACTTTAGCTTTTAAATCAGCCCCGTTAGGAAGCACCTTAAATTCAGAGCTAAGCCTTCCAGGATTTTGCTTGCATTCATTACGCGCGGAATGCTTTAGGAAAGACGATTCAAGCGCTCTCTTCCATTTTTGTGTCTCCTGACTCTTTCCACAAATAGGAAGCTATTTCTAGAACATTTCGTCTGATGATTTGATAACATCAAGTGAGCTGCTTTTTAAACTCCAGACTGAGGAGAAAGAAACGTGAAATAAAATGAGGATTAACACCCTTTTTAAATGCAGTGACTCTGGAGAGAGATGCTGTCTTGTTTTAGTGGCAGATTACTGTGAAACTCTCTCTTTTCCTACTTTCCTTTACCCTGGGGGTGGGGGGGGGGTGGCATTATAAATCAGAAAAGAGGAGTAATATATTTAACTCCCTTTTAAAGCATAATACATGAATTACACATCATCGTCTGACTGCGTGGAGGCTAGGAACCTTCTGGAGAAAGGATGCAGGAATCAAGGAAGAAGACTTGAAACCTCTTTGGCAGAACTCCTTCTTTGGCATGCAAAAAAGAAACACAGTTGGTTAGCAGGCAGTTTTACTTTTTCAGTAGATAGTTGGGATTTTATTTATGAAAAAGAGATTCCAAAATGTTCCAAATGGTGTGGTTGGAGCCATTGGTTATAGCATTTCATTCTGAGTAACAAATTTAAATTTCTTAGCATTTGCATAATAATTAAACACTTTTAAAAATACAGAATGAGAGTTGTACCACTAGTGGAGATACAAGATAGTTTTACTTCAGTTTCAGAAATAAAAGTAATATTCTCCAAATTGAAAGGTAGTTTCTTACATTATATAGAAGTTAAGTTATGATGATAGTATCTGAAAATCATGCAGTACTGTACTTTTTCTTTTGAGAGACTTAAGGTGCCTCTCGGATAGTCCCATCTTGTTTTGCATGAAAGAGGATGTGGTGATGAGAAGGAAGGAAAGGTGAGAAAAGACTTCAAAACAGTTGTGGCAAAATAAGCTATAAGGTGTGTGGTACATGGAAAAATGGAGGAAAAAATTGAATTATTTTTCAGAAATGATCTTTTTTTAACCTAAATGGGAGATTTTAAAATAACTTTACTTTTACATCTACTACAAATGCTAGGAGTTTTAAAAGGTGCTATCTGTGTCTCTGAGTTCACTTTTAGTATCATGCTGTAACCAACTGAGCTAACTGTCCAGTTGACTCAGTTCACTCTTTAGGGGGAACATCTTCATAGTTGGTTAGTGGTTATCTTACTGGTATTTAACTAAACTCCAGTCCTGAGATGCAATGTTTGGGAAATATTCAAGCTTGCGTAATTTAAAGATATGCTTGTTTTCAGAAGTTTGCTTTTCATTTTGTTTTCAATAACATGAAAGCACTTAATGTTAATTGTTTTTTCTTTAACTTGCAGATCTGCAGAGTCAGGTGGAACCATTCTGGCTTAAGTACGGATGCCAAGTGTGTGACCTCTGGTGAGTTATTTAATTTCTCTGAACCTCAGTTTGCTCATCTTGTACTTGGGAATCATTTAGAGATAACTCACAGAATTGATAAGAGGATTAAACAGGATAATCTACGTAAAGGACTCAGATTAATATAGCTGCCTAGAGAGGGTCCTTAACAAATCCTTACTGACTTCTTTCTGCTGTGATGGAGTGAAGAGAACAAGGTGAGCCTAGGAAGTAGGAGACCTAGTTTCTGGTCTTGGATTCAACCAGTTACTTCTCAGAGGACCAAAGTTAACTTCAGCTGCATTAAAATGAGGTTAGGAATGTCAATCTCTTGCCTAGAAGTTGAATCAAATGGATTTTTAAGGTCTCTTTAATAAGATGACCCCTTTGATGGTATAACTCTGCCCCCTTTAGACATTCACTACATTTAGAAATAGTACTTGCTGGTGTTAGGGCCGTGTGTTTCTTTGTGTGAGCCAGTGAGTGAACTAGATTTATTAAAAGTTGGGGTGAGCCTGAAGGAAAGCCTGGCTAACTCTGTTGAGATGGCCTTACTCATCCCTTCTGTCTCTGGCTAACATAGGTTCTAGTTCTAGTGGCCTATAAATATCACTGGTGATTCAGCTAATATGAGCTCACTTAAATTGTGTGCAGCATCTTCTTTTAACATTTGTTTTTAAAATTGGGGAAGGAATATAGCTTGGCTTTGTTTTGTTTAAATGGTGGTAGAGCATCTTGTTTAAGAGCATGGACTTTGGAGTCTGGGAGATGAGATTTGAATCCTGCCTTTGCCAATTAAACTAAGTAAGTTTCCACCGCAGCTAGTACGTATTTACATGCTCTTGGGCAAGTGACTTAACCGTGCTAAGTCTTGAGGTATTGTAAAGGGCAAATTAAATAATCTGTGTAAAGTTTTTAGCACAGATTCAGACACACAGTAGGCTTGCAGTAATAGTAACTATAACTTTTTCTTCATTCAACAACTATTTATCGAGCCCTCCTGTGTGCCAGACACTGTTCTAGTCTCTAGGGGTAGAGAAATGAACAAAGAGGCTCAGTCCTCCATGGAGCTTCTATTCCTCAATTTTAGTATTGAGAAATATCATTATTAAATGACAGCTTGGATTGTAAAAGGCATTCTACTTTCAGACCTGGTAAAATGTGGTGAGGGGAGAGCACATTTAGGATGGTGGAAATACATTGTTTTTTTTTGTTACAGGGAATGTGTGTTTAACATTACCTGGCAGACAAAACTGTTGACAACTTTAGATTGTGGGAGTTACGGCTTTCTCAGATTTGGGTTCAGTTTTCTAGGCACTTATGAAGCATCTACTGTGCTCCTTTGTTATGCTGGGGACTGGAGATACACAGATGAGTAAAACCTGGTTCCCTGCATGGAGAAGCTCTCAGTCTGCATATGGATGGGGAATTGGGTGAGATGCAAGAAGCAGTGATCCTACCTCGATAGTGCTTTTCATTTTTTAAAAAATTGTGAAGTATCTGGAAGCATAAAACAATATGTGTAATATATGTGCTACAAACAACAATAAAAGGACAGAAGCAGAACATCAGCCATGCGACTGAAGCTCCCTTTGTGCTCCTTCCAGATGGTACCCACCCTCCATCGCTACATATACAAAGATCTCTCTGTCTTTGTATTGGTCATTTTTTTGCTTTTCTTCATAGCTTTAGCACCACTAATGTTTTTATCTCCAGACATTTGTTATACTTGTGTTTGGGCTCTGTAAAAAAATTCATCACGTTCTGAATTCTTGTGTGACTTTTTCCCCGCCTCAACACTATTTTTAAGATTTAGCTGCACTGATGTTTGTAGATGGAATTCATTTCTTTTTCACTGCTGTACAGCATTCCATTTTATGCATGTGCTGCAGCTTATCTATTTACAGATGGACATTTGTGTTGTCTTTGTTCTGTGTATTTCAGACAATCCTGAAATGAACATTCTTGTGCCTGTACCTTGGGGCATATGTTCATGAGTTGCTTGCTGCATTGTATAGTAGGATAGCCACTAGCCATATGTGACTACTTATATTAAAATCAGTAAAATTAAATGAAATTAAGATTTCCGTTCCTCAGTCGCACTAGCCACATTTCAAGTGCTCAGTAGACACAGGCAGCTGGTGACTACCAGAGTTCTCGGTTTCCAGGTTTCACTCATCTTTGTATCTCCAGTTCTCAGCATAGTGAAGGAGCACTGTAGGTACTTGTTAAGTTGGACCATGCTGCTCATATACCTAAGGAATGAAATTCCTGTGCCAGGGGGTATTTATATCTTTATCTTCACTAGATGATAATATCTGCTTGTTCTTCAAAGCGGTTCTGCCAACTTACACTCCCATCAGCCATGGGTCAGAGTCCTGGTTGCTTTATATCCCTGACTTGGCACTGTCAGACTTTTTAGTTCTTGTCCGTCTGGTCAAGTGTCTTTTTTTTGAAGGCAGCCTGCGGCTTATGCAGACAATGGAAAGATCATTCTTCTGGTTGTACAAATCCCGGCACCAGGTAGTAAAGAAGGCACCACCTGTGCAGGGATCCTCAGGGGAGGGGTAGGAATGTTTCCTTTGTTGGCTAAAAGGGTCAGAGGACCAAAGTCCAGCTGAAGTGAAGGAGAGAGAGAAACCGGCAAGGAGTGGATTCACATTGTTGAAAACTTCTGCCTTCTGTGCCATTTCTGCCTAAGGTAGTAAACTCTTTGACAATAAAGTATGCCATTAGAATAAATCTTTGTTACTGGAGTTAATTCTGCATTTGAGTTTTGGCTCCAGATTTATTTAAAGCTTGGATTTAGGGCGTGCTTGCAGAGCACTGAAGCCTGGGACATTCCCTTTGCCTGCTCTTGGAAAAGATCCTCTCTTCCCCATTCACCGTTCGGGTAAAGACTTTTGAATTTATTTGAAATGAAGCTTATCCCTATCATAAATGAGATTAGAAGTCCTGCCTGAGTGTTATTTAGGTTTTAGCGACTTTCAAAGAAATAAGAATCAGTTGTTAGGCTGATGTTTGCATAGTCTGATTAGTAAGACAAAATTTAGGAATCATAGTTTGTCTTTTAGCATTCAACTCTCTAGGACTGATAAAAGGAGATTTATCTACTCGCCCCCAGCTGTGCCTCCCCAGAATTTAAAAGAAAATACAAGCAAAAAACTTTGTCCTTACCACCTCGAATTTCCTGTGTGTGTTATGCCTGCCGGTGCTGGTGCTGCCTTGCCGGAGTGCCGATTTGGGGGAACAGCAGATACTAACCACAGGAAGAAGGGGGTCACACCCCCAGCCTGCTGGGGAGCTACCCTGTGTGCTGAGGTCTCAGAGAAGAGTACCTGGAGTAGGAGGAACAGTGCCTACAGCAGCGGTCCGTTACTGGTTGCTTACACTGAGTGCCGGGCACCATGCTCAGCGCTCAGCACTCACGTTCTGTCATTAGTCCTCACGGCAGCCCTGTTACTCTTCTTGCCACTTTAGGACAGGAAATGGGCTTAGAGTGTTTAAATATCTTCCGCAAGGTTTCACAGCTAGCACGTGGTTAATTCAGGGCTTGAACGTTAGTCCTTTTGACCCTTAAGCCCTGCTAAGATGATCCTGAAACTTTTACCAAAAATAGATGAGGAGAAGGACTGGGAAAAGTACCAGATGTGATGTAGAGGGAACGGAAGGTCCATCTTTCTTCCTTTGGTTTTGTGATGGGGAGATAAGAGGCAGGAAACGGAGGGGCCGAACTAAAGTGGGTGCTGAGCCACTGTGTAGTCCTGTATTCTTCTGTAGCCCCTTTGTAATTGTGTGCTTTTAAGGGAACTAAAAGCTTCTATTCCTCTAGAAGCAAGGGAGGGACAGTGAGTGAGGAAAAATGAGTGAGAGGACCCAGGAGATCAAAATGCCATGTGAAGAACATTGCCAAAGATAGACCTTTAAATTCACGGACACCAGTAGCTACTAGGTCTGGGAGTTCCACCAAGTGCACTTTAAGTGAAAGCTGAATTAATATCTGGCTTCTCTTCAGTGCACTGGACTTCTCTCCTGAAAGCTAGATGCTTTTAGTGCCTCCTGCTCTAGTTTTGGCAGCGTGTCGTAATGAGCTAGACCATATCTCCAATTAGGGTTAGCAGCTCATTCATAGGAATACATCTTATCTGTGGTTTCTATTTAGTTACCTCTGAATAAGTAGTTTTCATTTGACTACTTGAAGATTGCATTACTATAACTCAGGTGGGGAGGCTTTCAGCAATAGCCCTATTTATCTTTTTTCATAAATGGTTACTACTAGTCGATGAGGGATGAGGCCATACCTCAGGCTGCTAACCCAGGCTTGCAGTTGGCCGGAGCACCCAGAGTTCAGCTGACTCTCATCATGCTAAACGAACTTATAAGAAACTGATAGATCCAGGATGCCAGATTAACAATGAGAAGTAGAAATGCCAAGAAGGCTGGAATGCTTTGGACAGCTGGTCACGGTATTCTTTCCCTGTAGTAGGATCTGCCTTGAAAACCAAGTTATTTAAGATAGCTTATTAATCATGGAATCTAAGTAGGGCAAGTGGCTGGATAAATTTAATGATTGATGTTATGGAGTCTGATCTACCCATCTTCATTATTGGGTAATAATTACTTAGCAGATCAAATAGTCAGCTTGACTAGTTATGGTATCCTTTCTCTCTGGACAGAGCTGAAGATGTTGGCAAGTTCTGACTGTTTGGCTGTCCATTTTCTAGACTGCCCCCCTTTTTTAAAATAAATAAATGTATTTATTTATTTATTTTTAGGCTGCGTTGGGTCTTTGTTGCTGTGTGTGGGCTTCTCATTGTGGTGGTTTCTCTTGTGGAGCACAGGCTATAGGTGCACAGACTTCAGTAGCTTCAGTAGCTGCAGCACGTGGGCTCAGTAGTTGTGGCTCTCAGGCTCTAGAGCACAGGCTGAGTAGTTGTGGCACATGGGCTTAATTGCTCCGCGGCATGTGGGATCTTCCTGGACCAGGGATTGGCGGGCAGATTCTTAACCACTGTGCCACCAGGGAAGTCCCTCTAGGTGCCATATTGTATAGCATACTAGTCAAGACCACATTCTCTGGGCTTTAAATCCTAGTTCTGCCACTACCTCATTGTGTGATTTAGTCAAGTCACTTCAACACTTTCTGTCTCACTTTCTTTTTCTTCATTCTCTTTTTTTTTCTGTCTTCACTTTCTTCATCTACAAATGTGAGATAATAGCAGTACCTCCCCCATAGAAGTTCAAATGATTTAATATCTGTGAATTGTGTAGAAAAGTGCCAAACTTGGCATAAGCTCAAATGAAATCTTACCTGCTATTATTGATAGTGTAATATTAATAGTTAGGAGTTGTTTTTTTTAATTTCAAGTGACAGAAATCCAAGTCAAACAATTTTAAGCAAACAAAGAAGGGACTTACTAGACTCTATAGAGTGGATTCTCATTTTTCGTGGTAGTTAAGTTCTGTGAAGTTGCTCAAACGCCAAATTAGTAAAGACTGAGCCATTGCTCTTAGGGAAACACAGGGTTAGTTAGGTTCCTGCCGAGAGTTAGGTTCCTCTGGCCAACAGATCAATACATAATCTTGTTTTATGTATTGTTGAAGTGTGTTTCAGGGGGAGTCCAATGGTTAGGACTCTGTGCTTTCACTGCCCGGATTCAGTCCTTGGTCAGGGAACTAAGATCGCACAAGCCTCTCTTGTGTGGCCAAAGGAAAAAAAAATCTGGAAAAAAGTGTGTTTCTTTTTAGATATGTTATTTGATGTTTATTTCTTACAAATGATTAGCTGTATACAATATTTCTTTCTAATAAAACACTAGT
This sequence comes from Hippopotamus amphibius kiboko, assembly GCF_030028045.1. Classification (NCBI taxonomy): domain Eukaryota; kingdom Metazoa; phylum Chordata; class Mammalia; order Artiodactyla; family Hippopotamidae; genus Hippopotamus; species Hippopotamus amphibius. The sequence continues at coordinate 58,340,651 of NC_080188.1, forward strand.
CAAGAAGAGTTTTTTTTAACATTGTCCTGACCCTGGATAACGTGACAGTAAATTACTTTGGCTTTCAGCCTCACAACAGTGATGTCTACTACGCTGTAATCAGGCATCATCTCAGGAATCCACAGATTCATTTGCTTTTCTATCTCTTCCGTAGCTTCATTATGCACTATAGATGTCACTTTAGCACTTTCCAGAGAGGCCACTTATACAGATCAGTGAATTTCCTCTTTTTTGCATTAGCATTGAACACATAGCCAACAGCACGGGAACTCGTGCATGAACGAAGCTCATCTATCACATGTATTTTCTTTGTGAGGCACATCACAGCCTTCGTGTGCTTAGGAACACTAGACAGTGCTTCAGCTCTGTGCTTGGGGGCCATTTTTAACAGCAAAATCACCAGTGAAAGAATATAAAAGTATGAAAAATGTGGCCTAAGTAGATTCAAAAAGATCACTTGTTTACTACAGTGTGAGAGTTGAGACAAGAAGATAGAGCATCATCTTGTTTGAGTTCAGCTGGGAACATGCACAGAGAGTGGCTTAAATTTTTCACCTCTCTGCACATGTCTGGGAATGACCTGGAGCACAAAGGCTCCAGGTATTGATTTTGAGGTTACAAATAAATATCAGTGAGTAGGCAGATTCACAGGTATGGGATCCATGAGTAATGAAACACAACTGTACTCAGGAAGAGCGAAGGTGGGGGTGCTGGCCCCAGGCAAGAGGGGATCCAAGGCTCAGTCATCATCGTTGGGACTCTTTCGGTCTCTTGTCTTTGCATCTCTCTGGCTGGTGGCTTCCCAGTGTCTTACAGGTATCCTTCTTGTGACAGGGAAGGTAGCTTCCAGCAGCTATAGTTACCTTCAGAGGCAAGAGGCAGTCTTCCGTCAGAGCTCCGAGGAACTTAATGGGGGAGGACTCTGGTCCAGTTGGGAATGTGAACCTCTCCCTGCACTCATCACTGCGGTTTAGGGGTGATCTTCTCTGAGTGGCTTGGCCGGGGTCACACTCACCTTTGTGCAGGAGGACGTAGGGTTTGTTATCAGATAAAGAGGGACTTGGGGATAGAGATTCGACAAAAGGGCAGTCGATAACACCTTTGAGGAATTTGTTTTAAACTATCTTTCATACTTCAGAAAGGTTGCACCACATTGGATTGCAGCTTTCTTTTATATGAAGTGCTTTTCGGTCGTGGCCTCTGTCCCCTTTTTAATTGGAAGGCAGCTGTGCGCACCACTATACCACCAATGCGCACATCCCCTTTGTAATGGATGAGCAGTGTTCCATTGTGTTTTATTGATGAGTCATGTTCATGTTGGTGGATATCTGGGTCGTTGCCATTTTTGTTTAGTATGAGTAAAGCTGCCGTGAGTGAGCATTGTTTGTAGGTCTTTGTGTATGTAGACATACAGTCATGGCTTCTTGATACCATATTTTTAGACACATTGTACTTGATTGGTTAAGGGGATGGCTTAATGCTACAGCTGCCTAATCTCACCCTTTATCTCTTAATTCTGACTACTTTCTACTTTTCTCTGAGGACAACTTTATTTCCAAGTTTCTAAGACATCCTGTATTGTGTACTGACTACATCATTCCATACGTTGTTTTTTTGTGTGTGTTCTTGCTCTTGTAGGTGACATATAAATCTACTTGGGTAGCAGTGGTAGCTCAGTGGAAAAGAGCGTGCACATTGGCATCAGGCCTAGATTCATAGCCTGGTTCTCTTCCTTCCAGCTCTGTGACCTTGAGTATGCTTCTTAATCTCTCTGAGCCTTGCTTTATCTGAAAATGAGGCTAAAAATAGTACTTAGGGCACAGAGTTGTTAAGATGAAATGATATGATATAAAATGCTTATTAGCACAGTGACTGCTGTATAGTAAGCACTATGATGTTTATATAATTGTTGGTAAGAGAGATAAGACAAACTCATGAAACATTAAAAATGGAGAAAGTAATTAGTATAAATACAGCAGCCGAGCAAATTGAGAAAATTAAATTGTGACTAGATTATGTGATCTTGCTGCTCTTTTTAAATGTCTGTCCTTCCCCCCCACCCCCACCCTGTCCCGAGTTTGCCTTTTCTCTCTCCTCCCTTCTTTTCCTTCATTGCATTTAACTCAAAGAATAACATTTAAGTTTAATATTTTATTTTAGTTTTAGTGTCTACATAGGAATAAAAACGAGAAGCAGAACTGCCTGGTTAAGACAGTAAATTAAGATTCAGTTTTATATTTTATTTGGGCCTTTTTATGCCTTTCCTGAAAGCCTCAAGAGTTCAAAGAGTCGGTCAGCTAGTATTATTATAGGTAGTCAAATAATATTCCATTGTTTGGAAATCCCACACTTCATCAGTTAATGGGCCTTTGGGTTATTTTCACCTTTTGGTACAGTGAACAATGCTGCTATGAACATTCATGCATGTTTTTTTCTGGAAATATGTTTATAATTCTCTTGGATATATACTTATGAGTGAAATTGTTGGCTCCTAAGGTAACTATGTTTAACCTTTTGAGGAAATACCAGACTTTTCCATTTCCATCCCCACCAGCAATGTAGGAGGGTTCCAATTTCTCCCCATCCTCACGAGCACTTATTATCTGTTCTTTCTAATGGTAGCCATCCTAGTGGGTACAGACTGGTAGAGAGAGATGAGCTTTGTTTTTGTTTGTGCAAGAGGGAAGCATGAATTTTTAAATGGTAGTGAAACTTTGGGGTAGTCAGCTGTCATCAATGGGCCAGAGGCTGATTGAGCAGCTGCTAAATCAGAGAGGTGTATGTTGCACTGTGGTCTCTACCTGAGGCAGTTAAAATCTGGCTGAGGAGTTAAGTTATAAGAGACAAAGTTTCCAAGCAGGGCAGTGTAGTAGATATGTCAGAGAGATGCAGGCTGACTGTGGCTGGAATGGTCCCCAGAGGCTCTCAAGTAGGAAGTGAAGCTTGACCCAGATCCTGAAGGATGTGTAAGAGGGAATGGCAGAGAAGATAACATTTTTCCCCCATTTCTCATTTTTGAGTAGTGAATTACTACTATGCAGGTGAACAATTGGCTACCTAAAGGAGTTAGTTAAAAATAAAAAAATAAATAGAAAACTCAGAGGAAAGGTGCAACAAGAAGGAACAAGGTGAAGAAGTCATGAGGATAATTTCAAAGCAGTTATTGCCATCATGGTTCGCAGAAATTTTTTCAGCAAGTCTCCTGTACACAGTTCTTCATCAGTGATCTGAAAACCACATTCTGTCTGTGTTCACTGTTCCTTTTACACAAACAAAATAAATTTAGAAACTTTTTACAACTCTTGCTAAAACATAAAAAAGCATTATTATTATAACTATGTCAGCAATTTTAATATGTTTTGAGATGCAAGGGATCTGAAGAATATTAAGGATTACATTTATTCCTTACAATGATTTTTTTTTTCTGATTTCTCCTCCTCCCTCCCCCCCCCCCTTTTTTTTTTTTTTACAAATCTCTCTTCTAGGCTACATGACTCCCTGAAGGACAAGAACAATGTTATGTTGGGGATATTGGTCTCTGGGCCAGCCAGGAATCAGCGCTAACCTGCAAGGGATTGTGGCCGAGCCACAGGTGTGTGGATTTATATCCGATAGGAGCGTCAAGGAAGTGGCCTGTGGAGGAAACCACTCCGTGTTCCTGCTGGAGGATGGGGAAGTTTACACGTGTGGTCTGAACACCCAGGGGCAGCTGGGCCATGAGAGGGAAGGAAACAAGCCAGGTGAGTGCACCCCATCAGCCTCGATGACCGGCGACACGGGCTGAGGACTGGGAGAGCTGGTTGAAGGTTTCCTCGCCAAGCGTTGGCCTTTCAGGGAGGCTCTCCTTTTGGTGAGAGATGTTGAGGTGAGGTCTTAAATTGTGACTGAGTAGTATTTTTCACACCAGTATGTGTCGTTTTCTTTGTTACTTGCTGTCTTTTTTTATTCAGTCCAAATCAAATCAAGATACCGAAGTGTCATGAAAAACAGCATTGCTGGTTTTTGTCTAGATGATTTTACTCTTTTATATTCTTTTAGGAAAGTCTGTTTGGCATCAGGATGACTTTTATTTTCCCCCTGTGACCGCCTCCCTCTTTTCTCGTAGTTTTTCTCTCCCATAGCATGTGTCAGTATTAATTTGTAATCATTAATTTTTATGTTGACCCTCGGATAAAGGGCTGCAGGGCTGGTCTTCAGGATAAATTGTGAAGTATGTGAAGCATGATTTGTGGGCTCCTTCCCCATTCTTTGCCTCCAGATTCCCTCATCAGAGCCTCCCTGAGAAACCACGCCCCCCCACCCCAACCCCAGGCCTGCCCACCTGGAGCAAGACCCAGTGTTCTAGCCAGAGGCTCCTAACCTGTGGGCCCTGGACTCTGGGGAGTTCAAGGAAGGGGTTTGTAGCATGGGCCATACGTGTGGACACCTTTGTATGTACAGTGCAGCTGATACTACATGTTTTCACATGTAAGTAGATCTTGTGCACTGGAAGAAAAATTCACTTAACAGTGCCACCAGTTCATTGAGTTAGTAAATCCTAATCATTATGTGTTTAGCCAATTAATATAATACACAGTTATAATATATAGTTATTATGGAGGTGGTAGGAAGGTTTTTGGCTTTTAAAAATGCTTTTCATATTGGAAAAAACTGAAGTCTTTTTTCCCCTCCTCCTGTAAAAACTCACTTGTGTCTTACCGGAAGCTCCTGCGCTTGCTCTGTTTCCCCAGGTGAGAGCCCGTATCTAACAGCTAATGCCTGCAGAGGGGTTGATGGCAGGTCCCAGCCCAACGGCTTGCTGTTTTCTGGAGGGAATGTCTGCATTTAAGACCCACTTTAAGAGACACTTAAGGCCCACTTTGTACCAGTGATCCTGGAAGTACTTGTACCCACCCTGGCCAGCCTTTGAAGGGAATGTTTTGGGGCCCAGGAGGAGACCTTTCTGGTAACTCCTGCAGAGACACCATGGTTAGGGTGAACTCTGGAGTCAGACACACCTAGTGGAGGACACGTTACCTCCTCTCTGACTCTGTTTCTGAACCTCAGCTCCTTTCCTGTGAAAGGTGACTTCCTGCTGTTCTGTAGCTCTTGATGAAGTAAATTCTAATGGTAAAGAAATCTCTCCAAAGTTATCTGTAGCCTGTGAAGGCTGCTGTCCTGCCACCCTCCTGTTTTCTCTGTGACTCTCCCTTCTGTAGGCCACCTCCCAGCAGAGCCAGCTGCTCAAGGGCGCCTCAGGGTACATCTTGGTCCTAGGACCTGGGGCCAGAGCATTGGACCCGGGGTGGCAGGTGAAAAAGCAAACAAACCCTTGCAGGCCAGCGATTGCAAAGATCTGCAGGTGGCACCGTGGTGAATACCCCTGAGTGCCATCTGCCATCCTTCTAGCCGACCCTCATGCCAGAGCCCCCGGGGCTGGTGTTGGGGCCTGGTGGGCCTCTGGGAGCAGATGGGCGGTGTGATAGTGGGCAGCCCGAGTCTGCCTGCACACGGCCCAGCGCACAGCCACTCCCTCCTGGGAGGCAAGGCCAAGTGATGGCCAGGGACTTGAGCTAGAGGTGTGCCAAGAAGGCTTTCGGACTCGACCACGGAATCCAGCCCGTGCTTGTAATCTAAATTTGGAATAAGCCAGGCTCTAGTGTAAATTACAGTGGATTCCAGAAATTTCTGTTGCTGGTTAAGCTTGCCTGTTAATTATAAATTGCGTAGCAGCTGCGGAATAGTGCCTCATTGAATGGAAAGATTCTGTGGGTGGGCGCCTCCCTGTCTTTCTTTAATTTTTTCATTGGTAGGTGTGTTCTAAATCTGGGTGCCAGTGGGTTTATTTTTAATGAGTGGGAAAAAGAGAATGAGCTTGTTTTCTGTATGTGTTTATTGAGAACTGTGACCTGGGAGCTACTAGGCATGGAGGGGACGTCAGTGACAGAGGGACCCAGTTTTGTGTAGCCTGTGCTGGCTGAGCCTACAGGAATGCCATCCCTGAGTAACCCCTGTGGTCTTTGGGGAGGGAGCTTGAGAGAAGGCCACCTCCCTAGAGAGCTTGCTTCCGGGGGCAGTGGGCAGGTTTGCAATTTCAAGTCAACATCATTGCCCAGACCAAAGGATTCAGCAGTAGGAAGGGTGAAAAAAAGCAAGGGGAAGGAAAGGTGGGAGGAAGTGGTGACGTGGGGGTCGCACAAGAATGAAACTCTTCGATTTGAATGTGTGCCTTGAGTCTGTCCTGCCAATCTTGAAATATCACTATCTACACTCTGTCTCTAGCTGGCAAAGTAGCAAGTACCTGAATTCCTTTTTTTGGGGGGAATTCTGTACTTGCCACAGAGCAGTGATATAATGCCCTCCACAGTGATTTTAAAGGATTTCTTTTTTTTCCTCCTTGAAAACATCTGATAGTTGCCTCTTGCTCTTACTGCTTCTGAGGCTACTGTGGCTTTCCTTGTACTCAGCTTTTTCTCCTTCTTAGTACTGCCCTTACGTGACTAGTCGTGTATGTCTCTGTGGGTGGCACAGGGAGGTTGTTTGCAGGACACCTCAGATACTGAAACTCCTGCCTACTCAGGCCCAGATGTTTTCCCAGTGTGTCAGGCAGCCTAGGGTTCTAGCTTAGGTGTGTCCATTACTCATTCATTTGTGCTTTGGCCAAAGGTAGAAAGGCCTGTGGTTCCCAGAAGCATTTTTCATCAGCAGAATATCAAAGCCCCATGTAAACTCAATGTCCAGCTTTTAAAAAAAGCATTGGGTTATTGCTGTTTTTCACACTCCTCTCCTAGGAATTTTCTCTCCTTCATTCTCTCCCTCATATTGTGATATCAACCTTATCTCCTAAAAATCAGGGATAGTTTCAGTGCTTAGGATAATGTAGGTTGATTACCAATTTCCTCATGCTTTTGCCCATGAAGTCATCTCATAATTTCCTAAGACATACAGTCACAAGAGCTGCATTACAGAAGGACGTGTGTGCCTCCTTGTTTTTTTAAATAAAGCAAGTAAACAAAACATGAGTTTTTTTTTAAATAATGATTTTTTAAAATAAGTGATTAATCTATAACTGAACTTTAAGCAAATCTTGAAATATTGTATTAAAGTAAAATAGAAACTAGTTTCCCATAGAAAAAAATTCAAAAAATTTACCTCAATTTACCTTGCTTCTCTTATTCCCACCCATCCACGTTGTCAATACTACTCTTCTACTAAAGGGATAATTCTCCTTTTCCCATACGTACTCTGATTTCCCATATTGGAATTTTAGCATAAGCTAATCCTTGTGTTATCAGGGATGTTTGAATTTATGTAAGCCTCCTCTAACCTTTCTGCCTGTCTTGAGTAGGCAAGAACTGTGGTAGATACAGTTATTTAGCTTAATCTGACTGTGTTAAATTTTAAAAATTCTGCATAGACATCCAAGGAAACCTTTCCATAGCAAATCACAAGAGCAACAATTGATAAACGGACCAACATTTCTGCTGAAGGCTGTTTGATTCATACCTGTGATTGGTTTCTTTTACCTCCTCCAGAGTTAGTTTCTCTCTTTCTTGTAGGTAATTTAATCCAATTCACATTCACATTTTGTATTCAATCTAAGTATTTCCATAATGCCCATCACCATATGTAACAGCTCTCCCGCTGTTTGATAAATGAGGTTTATAAAGCAGAACATCTCAAAAGCCTCAATTCCCAGAGCTGTGGTTGCTGCTAACCCTGGTAGAAGTAACACTTTCAACCAGCTTATCAGGTTGCTCTAGGGCATCTGAAGGACGCAATAACTCTGTCATGTTAATCAGCTTTTGCCGAAAAGCAAACTAGCTGAGCTGAAAGGAAATAGAAGAAATCCCAAAATGACTTCCTAACATTGAAATGTGTGTTTCTATGGGCATAACTCTGATATAAAAGGCAGAAGGTACCATAGCAAATATTCAGATCTCAACGCTGCACTTGTTAGGGGCCCATCTCTTCCTTGTTAGAAATTCCAGGTAGGGGGTGTGGCCGGGAGGGGTGCTGCCCAGCCCTCTGAGAATGGTAGTCATCAAACCCCACAGGATGTGTTCACTGCTCTGATAGCTGAGTGGACAGCTTCCTGGTCCAGAGGTCTAGGGATCAGGAACAAATGTAATTTAATAATTTTATTTTTTGGTGTGGTTGATCAAAAGTTACTTTTCTCTGTCTGTACTACTCAGCCTACTATTTTTTAAAGACGTTTTGCATGTTTTATAGAATATATACTTATTAATGAACATATTCTTCAATGGCAGATGTTACTTGTGTTTTAAAAATTTGCAGTTTTCTTTTAAGTAATTAACAGTGGTTTGCATCATGATACAAGAGTCTCAGTTCATTTGTTAATTGTAAAAGTGGTTAACTATACATATTATAGGCTCTCTTCATCTCGTCGTGCTCAGCATTTTTAAGTGGATTAATCCTCATGATAGTCCTGTAAAGTAGGTCAGTATTATCCCAGGTATATGTAAAGGAGAAGAGGAAAGAGAGTTGAGTCTTGGTTGGGTACTGACAGTTTGGTTTTAATAACCCTAGAATTTTGTCCACGGACATCTTTTTAACTTCAGGCTGATCGGGAAGGCCCAATAGAATTTTATTTTTAAGATGTTTTTCTCATTTATATTCAATTCCCATTGAGTCCTTATAAAAGAAACAAAAAGATGTAAACTTGGCCACCAAGAAGCTTGTATTCTTTAGTTTACTGGTTGAATACCACATATGATCAAGGTGCTTTGATTAACAGTACAGAGAAGCAGTTCCCTTTCATCTTTAAAATCAATAGATGACTGTTTGTCAGCTTGCTGTTCTATGCTCTTTTGAGTACCAGATAATCTGGGGAAAAAAGAACACATGATAATTCACATCTCAGGCGGATACCTTTTGCCTCGCTATTTACCTCTTGTGCTTTGTTCTTTTATTTCCTTGAATTACTTCTCATTCAGTCATTGAGTCAGCAGATATTTATGGAATGATTAGACTCCTAGGTTCCACATTTGTTCTAGATACTGTCAGGAGACAACACCTTTAGCACCGAGCTGCCCTTTGGGAGTTTATAGGCCAGTTGGGAATAAGGTGTGGTCTGTGAAGTTTACATAATGCAGTTCACTCTGTGCTGAGCAAGTGATAAAAGTCCTAAGTGTGTCTAAATAAGAGTTATGGTGGAGAGTTAGGTCTGAGCCAGATCACCAACAGTGAGTGCTGAATTCTGATTTCTAAGAAATGTCATCTTTTCTACCCATACACATATAAGGTTCAAGTTTATCATAGGTTGGTTTGTTCAAGTTCAGAGAAGGGGCAACTTTGGTGATGGTGTCAGTGCTCCAGGGATGTTCCATGGTTTTAGTGAGTAAGTCCACCCTTGAATTTTTGTGTTGTGATGCTGATTTCGTTGTGTGGCAATTTTGATGAACTCTTGTCTAGCTTGGTGATCTGTGATCTTGACACATAGAGGATAGGTAAAATGTTTCTAAATTTGTCAGTCTGGATGGGGTATATCTAGTCAGCTGATATTTCACAGTGATTCAAGAACTACTGGAATCTTTGTCTTTCTGAGTAAATGCCGTTTGATAGCATGTAATATTGACATTTGTGGTAACTCTCCAACAGATACTGTCTCATGTCCTTACAGATTTTAAATCATTTTTTCTCTCATTATTCAGACATATTTTGCAATTTCAATTATGTATAATTATTAAATAACTCATAGCAATTGAAATTCTTATTGTGAATGATTTTAATTTAGAGGGTTAGCTAATTGTGCAAGCAGTATAATGAATAAGAGCATGGACTCTGGAGCCAGACTTATGGGTTGGGATCCTGGCTCTGCTCCTCACTCACTGTGTGACTCTGGGAAAGTTGCTTAACCTCTCTGTGTCTGAGTTCTCTTAGTTGTAAAATGTGGATCGTGTTAATATCTATCTATTAGGGTTGTTGTGAGGATGTCGTAAGTTGCATGTCAGGTGTTTGGAATAATGCGTGGCCCCGAGTAAGAAATTAGTGCTAGCTGCTATTACTGTGAGTAGTAGTAATTTGTCTTAACACTTCCTGTTACAATTTTTTGATCCTACTGTTCCAGAATATAAACAGATAATAAATCCATTACATGTATGTTATATTTATACATATATAAATAATTGTGTTAATCATTTTTATTGCTTCCCTTAACACTGTAGGGTCTGATGAATGGTATATACGTCCAGGGGAGGGAGATGATGCAGGCTATGGGCGTTAAGAGAAACTTCATACATTGTGCTTATTTTTATATTTTGAGTTTTAAAGGACAGTCTGTTTTTTATAGTTTCCATTTTTTGGTTCCTTTATCTTGTTGGTCCGAAGAAAAGTACCTTGCATATATTGGGAACTCTGTAAAAGCTGCTTATCCGCATATGGACATGCGCACATACAGCTGCTCTCTGCACTGTGGCCAACGTTGCCGCCAGCATTCTGGTCCAAATTTGCAAAGAAATGGGAAGCAAATGTGGCCACTGTGGACATTTTGGCACACCAAGGGCTACTTTGTGATGCTCCTAGAGGACATGAAGTGGTTTGGCAACACATGGCCAGGCGATTTGATCTAACCACAGGTTCAGAAAATAGACTGCAATGCATTGATGCCTGAGCCCAGCTGAATTTTGTGGGCAGTTACTTTAGGCTTCCAGTTAGCTTTGATGGGGGTGAATCTTTGGACAGGGATATACATGGCCTGAAAGAAGGTAGCTGGTTTTCTTTCTGCATTCTTCAGTGGCCCAAGAAGACATTACTCTGGAGTCTGAACCTATCTGATCCTGTCTGATCCTTGTTTCTTTTTTTTTTTTTAATGGGCCTGTAACAGGATGCTTGTAGCTGCAAGTCACACTACTAAACTGTGGCATGAACAATGAGTAAAATTTCTGAGCTCACTTAAGAAGTCCATAGAGAGGTATTTCTGGGATTGGTTAAACCAAGGGCACACTGACACCATCAAGCACCCAGGTGCTTCCCACTTTCCTATTCTGCCATCTTCAGTTTGTTGACTTTCTAACTTGGGCTTGTTCCCTTATGGTCACCAGGTGACTGACACAGCTCCAGACATCACATCCTCACACAGCTGTCTTCAAAGGCAGACAGGAAGGGTAGTTTCTTGTGTCCCGTTTCACAATGGGGAAACTCTCAGGAATCCCCAAACGTACATCTTCTTTAGTTTCATTGGCCAGGCCTGGGTTACATGCCTACCCTAGACCAGTCACTGGCATGCCTGAGAAGTGAAAGAAGAGTCATCTGATTGGCACAGTCAGGGCATATCTCCTAGGCGTGGGGAGGAGCCCAGCAGCCCTGCGGGTTCTGGTGCAAGGAAGAAGGGGGTGATGGCAGACAGTAAGTGATGCGTAGTGTCTGGTTTCATATTGTGTGCAAACTAATGTCTTTGAGTCACGGAGCCTGTATTTTGCTCCGTATTACGATCTATAGTTTGTTTTATGAACTCAACACTTTCACATCTGCTTTTAGAACAAAACTAATGGTTGTTATGAGGCAGTGACTTTCTCTGTAGTGTTTATGATATGATACACGATGTGGAATTGCATATTTCTTAAGGGTTAGTATCTTATTCACCTTTGTATCTTAGTGCAAAGCATAATGTGGTAGGCACATAGTGTAGGTAATGTGTTAAACATATAAAATGTCTCATGGATTTTATTATTTTGTGACTTTGCCATGCTCTATATGGGCTCTGGGAGATTGTTAGGGTTAGGTTAACAAAGCTTAGAGTGATCTGTGTTTAAAAAAAAAATCACTGAATTTTAAGGATGAAGGATAAAAGAGTGACTTGAATGGTGAAGATGTCCATTGGTGAGGCTTCACAGAACTCAACGTGGATTTGGTGCTACACAGCAGAAAAACTCCAGTGAGCGCTCTGGTAGACTCAGCAACTTCAGCTCAGTAGACCTTATCATTTTACCCATGTTTAGAAAGACGGCAAAGTTTACGAAAGTGGTCTAATCAGCAGCATCACCTGATCCATGAATCAGGCATTCATTTATTAGCGGTGCCTCCTCATTTGTCAAACTCATTAAAATCATGAAATGAAAACCCACCCTGAAGTACACCCTTTACAGTATCTCCCATCCCTTACTGCCACACCTTTCTGCAGCAATAAGTAAACTTCCAGGTGAGTATGACTATCCATTGGTTGATATGACTGATACAAATCTTCCAGTGTTAAGAGACCTTTTTTTTTCCTTCAGAATGTAGAGGTATGAGTTTCTGTATAAACAGGAGGTGGATGGATGGGAGCAGAGTTTTGTAGTGAAGCGGAGATTCCTTCTTCCTGCCAGTTCTCTAGCCCGCTAATGTGGTTGTAAGATTTGCTGGGCCCCATTTAAAGCCTGCATTTATTCTTTGAGTGCTTTACCGACAAGGGTCACGCTGCCACTATGCTGTTTTTTTTGTGGGTTGTTTTTTTTTTTTTTTGATGCCAGAAGTGGCCTGTTACATTGAGAGTGTTATTTTCTCCCTTGTGATATTTTTCTCTTTTGGTACTGTCAGCTATTGAAATGGAAACATTTGCAGTGGACTCAAGCTCTCAAAAGGAATATGATTTACCTCATTAAAATTTGAGTGTCTGAGAAGCACAGAGTGAGGTCTGGTCACAATAGCATCTCAGCCTGTTAACTTTTCCGGGGAATTGTTTGTACGGTTAGGAAGAGAGTTACAAGGCTCTTCTTCTCGTTTCAAAGTCATAATAGCTTGCAAGAGAGTCCTTACCAATGGAAAAACCCTGTTTCCCACTTCAGATGGGTTTGTGGTCCGTGTACTGTATCACGTGAAAGGAATCTTTTATTTATTGGTTTGGAAGTGGCTTCGTGCTGTGTGAACAGACGAATCCCGAGCAGATAGAGGGTGTGGATTGGACAGCAAGTTCTACATTCTACCTCTAGTCCGAGGCTGGTTGAACACAAAGTCAGAAGAAGGAGCATGGGAGGGTGGGACCATGATGCCCTTAGGCAGCAGATCGCCTGGCTTCCTTCAAGGAGGCAGAGGCACCTGGGCTAGGCCCAGCTGAAAGCAAGCATATCGGGAACCAGGAGGAGTAGCGTTCGGGCTGAGCTCACCAGCAGGCTCGACTGGAACGCCCCTTTCCCTGCATGTGAAGGAAAGAAGGCTGAGGTAATGGTGTTTTTAGTTCCTGTGAGGTAGCATATGATAGGGAGACCCCAAAGCAGCTAGTCTTGGGTGACAGTTGGAAGTTTTGTGATATCTTTATGTTAGCCCATGTTTTCCCCATCCTTCTGTTTCTCGTTCTTCACTGAAAGTAGCTTTTGAGGTAGAAAAGCTTTGGGGAATGCCTTTAGTGTGTGCAGTGTGGAGATGTGTGATGAAAAATACCTCGTCATTCTATTTCATGCTCTCCCATTGGTCACCGAGGGTGTAATTCAGTGGCTACATTCCTGTCTCCTTCTTTACTATTCAGATTCATCATAAAGCATTTCAAGTGGAGGGGAACTCACCTTTAGGTTTTGTACAGGTTTTGTAAATAGCTGCTTTTTCCCCCTTTTTTTCTTGTTTTTTTTTTTTTTTTTTTTGGCCATGCCCTGCAGCTTGTGGGATCTTAGTTCCCCAACCAGGAATTGAATCTGGGCCCTCGGCAGTGAAAGCGCTGAGTCCTAACCACTGGACCGCCAGGGAATTCCTGATACCTGCTTTTTATATATCTAAATTGACAAAATGTGATTAGGAGTGGGAAGGGGCGGGTCAGTGCCCAGAGAGCAATGAGCAATATTTCTTTTTTCCTCTGCCTTTTTTTTTTTTTTTTTACCTGTCTCTGTCTTTCTCTAGTGTGCGAGCACGCACACACACCACCAGACATAGGTTGAACGAGGGGAGAATGCCAGTTCATTTCACCCAGGGTTGGGCTGGACCCCTGACCTACAAGTTTCTTTCTCTTATCATTTCAGGAGCTCAAGAAAAACCAAACTCTTATTCCATCTCCTTACCGCCACCTCTTTGTTAAATCACTTTATGAATACCATTTAACTGCCCTGATTTAGGTACTTTGTGTCAGAAAACCACTGTTCGAAGTTTGTCCACAGTTTAAAGGAGCTGTTAACTTTGGCAGTGATGAGAAGACACATCTGTTGCAGGCAAAGAGAGCTGCCTTGAGACCTTAGAACTGATTCCCAAGGGTCTAGCCAGGAGAGCTTCAGGTTTTAGTGCATGTGGATGGAAACAACCAGTGAAAGCTTTGTGACAGGAGAGACTGGAGGGAGCCAAAGACTTCAAGAGAGATGAACCCTTTTCTGTTTTTTAAGTGCCTACCCTCTATCCCTTGCTCTGGATGGGCCATCACGGCGAGGCCAGAGCCACAAGTCAAGAAGAAGCCATGCTTCTGTCATCTGTCACTTTTACGGGTTTTCCCCTTCCCTTAATGCATTCTTGACTTTGAATGTTGTGTGTCACTGCTCTGTGTAATTTGCATATTTATATAAAGTACTAGGGTACTTTGACTTTCCTTCTTCAGGCTTTTATGCAGAATTTTTTTCTGGTCAGTATTGCGTGGCTGCGCTGGTAAGTCAGGCTTGTGATAACAGGCACTTACTATGTGGGAGAGAATGGTTTACTTAATGAATGCTGTTGATATAATTGGCTGTTCACCTCCAAACAAATCTAGACTCCCTGGCTCAGTCTGTATTCAAAAGTAACTTTAGATGTATGAAAGACACAGATGTAAAAAGTAAAACTACAAAAATAATAGGGGAATGTGTTTGGAACCTTGGGGCTTTTAAAGTGAGACAGGTGGTTCAGAAGCCATAAAGTAAATGATTGACAGATTTGCATGAACATAAAAATGTTTTCTATGATATAAGGCATTCATAAATGAAGCCAAATGATGAGTCACAGACAGGGAGGAATAATTGCCACAAACTACCAGATAAAGGTTTCATATTTCTAACATATCAGGGCATCTTCAAATTGAAAAGATAAGCACCCCTGTAATGAAATGGACGTTTTACAGAGGAGGGCTTGCAAATGGCCAATGAATATATGCAGATATATTCAGGAAAATTAAAATTCAAACAAGTGCCATTTTTTCAGCCATTTGGCAGAAAATTTAAGAGTAATAGCCACTGCTCACTGGTCTTGGAAATTGAACACTGTCATGCCCTGGTTGAGGAAGTGTGAGCTGCTATAATCTTTTTTTGCAAATTAATTGGCTGTTCTTAGTAGAATTTAAAATGATCATACCTTTTGAATCAGCAGTTCCATTTTTAGGAGGCTTCCTTACTCAAATAAAAATGTCACTATATAGCATAAGGAAATATTTCTAAGGATGCTTATTGCAGCAGTATTTTTAACGGCAAAATAGCAGAAACACCTTATCCTCTAGGGGGTAGGTTGGATTAAATATAATGGATAGTCACAAGATAAAGCTTTAAGTACCATCTCTATACTGTTGACTCACCATTTTTTTCCAGCCTCAACTGCACCGAATTCCAAGGTTGATGTCCACTTAAAATCTCCACTTGGACATATAATTGGCATCTTAAGTTTAACATATCCAAAGCCAAACCGATTTTTCTCCCTTAAGCCCATTCCTCACCGTGTTTTTCCATTTTTGTAAATGGCAGTTCCATTCTTCAGGTCTTGAGAGTCATCTTTGATTCCTGCTCCTTCCCCCTCCCCCCCTTTCACTACCCTGTGTATTTCCTACCCCTGCCCCTCCCCCAGCACCTGTTTATTTCTGTTCCCTGCTTTGTTTTTATTCATGGTGTCTCTGTGTGATATACATTCATATTCATTTATATCCTCTCTCTGTCTCTCTCCCTCTCATATTTGTTTAAGCTCCTTGAGGGTTAGGGCTTTGTTTAGTATCCCCAATACCTAGAGCAGTATATTTTTTTTTTTTTTTTTTTTTTTTTTTGGCACACGGGCTTAGTTGCTCCGCGGCATGTGGGATCTTCCTGGAGCTGGGATCGAACCCGTGACCTCTGCATTGGCAGGCGGATTCTTAACCACTGCGCCACCTAGGAAGCCCTAGAGCAGTATATTGTACGTAGTAAGTGCAACCTTTAGTCATTATTTTTTAAAGAAACGATTATATTGTGTAAAGAAACAAGTAGCTAGTTAAGGAGATTAGAATCCCTTTTTTGTACAAATAAAACCAAGCCCAAACTTTGTTTTGGTGAACTATGTACCTTTCGTTTTTCCTTCCCATGGCTGCTGTGTGGAATTCATTTCTAGACAGGCACACACAGCCCCAGCTGTCAGGCGTTTGCCTGGTGGCTGCCATGATCTGCGTTGTCTACACGTGTGAAGGAGCTGAGACAGAAAGGTCGCCCCTAGAAATCCTGCCTGCTCTCCTGCATCAGGTTTGCCGGATTTGCTTTTGGGGACTGAAGTATTTTTGTGGATCAGTTGCAAATACGAGGGTGAGTCAAAAACTATCCGCACTCTGCCTGCAGAATTTCTTCTACAGGCAGAGTGCGGATAATTTCACCCTCATATATTGTTGTTGCTAGGCACCTAAATACATTGAGCATGGATATCCTACAGTGTGTTAGTTCCCTTACCCAAATGCCTGAAGTTTCTTTTGTAATCCTAAAACTGTAAGTATTCCAGAATGGGAAGCCATATGATTACACCTGTAGTAGATAATTGCATGCCTGCTGACTAAAGTTCGGACCCATCCCCACCCTGAGATATTTGTTTTTTAATAATAACCTTATTGAGATATAATTCACATGTTAAACAGTTTACCCTCTTCACTGGTTTTTGTTATATTCATAGAATTGTACAATCAAGTTTAGAACACTTTCATCACTCCAAAAAGAAACCCCATACCCATTAGCAGTCACGCAGCTCTTTCCCCCCAACCCCTAGCCAACTGCTAATTTACTTTCTGTCTCTATAGATTTCCCTGTTCTGGACTTTTCATGTAAATAGAATCATACAATATGGGGTCCTTTGTAATTGGCTTCTTAATAGTGTAATGTTATCAAGGTTCATCAGTGTTGTAGCATATATCAGGACCTCATTCCTTTTTAATTGCCAAATAATATTCCATTGTATAAATATACCACATTTTGTTTATACTTTCATCAACTAGTTGTTGCTGTGTACATTTGCGTGTTTTGCAACATGTGTGTGTAAGTTTTTGTGTTGGTATATGTTTTCATTTCTGTTAGATACATACCTAGGAGTGCAATTGTTGGGTTATAGGGTAACTCTCTGTTTAACCTTTTGAGGTGCTGTAAACTATTTTCCAGAGTGGTTGCACCATTCTACATTTTTGCTGGTAGCATACGAGGGCCTAAGAGTTTTTTAAAAATGCATATCTGTTCCTAAGAGTGCCTACCTCATAGGGTTGTTGTGGAGTTAAATGAGATAAAACATAGAAAGCACTTAAAACAGTTCTTGGCACATGGGAAGCAGTCAATAAGTGCTGGCTGTTTTAGTATTACTGATGTGGTGGGTACTCCAGGTACGAGGGTGAGTCAAAAATTATCCGCACACTGGCTGTAGAATTTATAGAAGTTTTAATAAAACTGGAGTGTGGATAATTTCTGACTCACCTTCGTATATAACAAGTTCAGAATCAATGTGGTGTTTCCTGTTTTTTTAAATTGTAAAACATACATAACATGAATTTTACCACCGTAGCCATTTTTAAGTGTACAGTTTGGTGGTATTAAATACATTTATAATGTTGTGCTATCACCACCATTTATCTCCAAAACTCATTTTGTAAAACTGAATCAATAACTCCCCATTTCCTCCCTGCCCCCCTCAGCCCCAACCACCACTCTTTCTGTCTCTATGAATTTGACTTCTTTAACTACATACCTCATATAATCCATGTTGTAGCATGTGTCAGAAGTTCCTTTTTAAGGGTGAATAGTAGTCCAATCTGTGATATACTGCATTTTTAAAAACCATTCATTCATCAATGGACATTTGGGTTGCTTTTCTCCTTTTAGCTATTGTTAATAATACCTCCAAGAGCATGTGTATACAAATCTCTTGGAGACCCTGCTTTCATTTCTCTTGGGTATATACCTGGAGGTGGAATTGCCAGATTTTTAATTTGTGGGGGAACTGCTTTCCGGAGGGACTGTACCTTTTTACATTCTCACTGACAGTGCACAAGGATTCCGGTTACTCCACATCCTTACCAGTACTTAATAGTAGCTGTCTTAATGAATGTGAAGTGGTATTTCATTGTAGTTTTGATTTGCATTTCCCTAATGATTAGTGATGTTGAGAATCTTTTCATATGCTTATTGGCCATTTATATAAGTTCTTTGGAGAAATGTCTATTTAAGTCCCTTGCCAATTTTTGAATCGGTTGTTTGTGTTTTGGAAGTTCTTTATATTTTATTCCCTTATCAGATATGTGAGTTGGAAATATTTTCTCCCATACTGTGGGTTGCCTTTTTTACACTGTTGGTAGTATCTTTTGATGCACAGAATATTTAAATTTTAATGAAGTCCAGTTTGTTTTTTTCTTTGGTTGCCTGTGCCTTTGGAGTCCAAGAAATCGTTGCCAAATCCAGGGTTGTGAAGCTTTTCAATGCAGTATTTCTTAATATCAGAATCACCTGGGCAACTTAAAAAAAATACAGATCTCTGTTCTTCTCTAAATTTTCTGATTCTGAAAGTTGAGATGGACCCAGGTATATGTGTTGAGGAAAAAGTTTCCTAAAGGATTCTGCTGCTCATTTTCTGTTGTGAATCACTGCCTTAGAGACTCCACTCTGGGTGTTTACTTCTAGGAAGCTTTCCCTAGGCTGGTTTTATTACTCTTCCTTTGTCCTCGCATAATGTGCCTTACACATTTTTGTCTTTGGATTTACTTCATTATAATGTAATCTTTAAATCTGTTGTTATAGACTTTGGGTCACTTTGGATGGATAGATGAATGAATGAGTGAAAAACTAGCTGTTTATCGCTCAGGGCACATCTTGGATGTTACCTCTTCCAGGGAGCCTTTCCTACCTCTCTCCCCTCCACCACAGGCTGAATTAGATTCCTCTCACGTGCGCTGCTTTTAGCAGTCTGCACGTCTGTCTTTCATCACACTGTGTTGTAACTTCTGTTCATATGCCTTGTTTGCCTCTTTAGTCAGTGAACTTGAGTGCAGAACCAATCTTATTTTTTTTTGATGCTTAAAAATCTATAAAAAATCTTGTATATGATAAACTCATACTTTTTCTGGTATACTTTGCTTTTAACAGCTCTATTGAGGTATAATTTATATACAGTAGGATTCACCAATTTTAGGTGTACATTTTATTGAGTTGTGAAGTCACAGAGAATCAGGTGACCACCACTGCAGTCATGAAAGAAAACATTTTTTTTATCCACCAGAACTTCTCTTACACCCTTTGTAGTCTATTCCATCTTCATACCAACTACTTTCCCCATATCTACTTTTTGTCCCCATAGTTTTTTTTTTGTTTTTTTTTAATTTATTTTTGGCCGTGCTGCTTGGCATGTGGGATCTTAGTTCTCCAACCAGGGATCGAACCTGTGCCCCCCTGCAGTGGAAGCATGGAATTCTAACCTCTGGACTGCCAGGGAATTCCTGTCACCATAGTTTTGATACTTCTAGAATTTTTTTTTTATATATAAATGGAATCATGCATGAAGTAGTCTTTACTGTCTGGCTTAGAATAATGCTTTTGATAGTCTTTCTATATTGTTCTATGAGTAGCTTGTTTTTGTTTGCTATTATTCCATTTTATGGATATATCACATTGTTTATCCTTTAACCAGTTAATGGACACTTGGGTTTTTTCCAGATTTGGGGTATTTTGAGTAAAATTGCTATTAACATTTAAGTACAAGTCTTTGTGTGGGCATGTGTTTTCATTTTTCTCCAACAAATTCCTATAACCGGGATTGCTGGTTCATATGGTCAGTGTGTTTGACTTTATAAAAAACTGCCAGATTTCCAGTAACCATGCCATTTTACATTTATACCAGCAATTTATAAAAGTTATGGTTGCTCCCCATTCTCACCATCACTTGGTATTGTCAGTCTTTTAAATTTTAGCCATTCAAACTGATACATAATGGAATCTCCTTGTGGTTTTAATCTGCATTTTGCTAATGACTAATGATCTTCAGCAGCTTCTTACATGTTTGTCTTTAGTCATTCATATGTCTTATTTTTGGCAAAGTGTATACTCAGATATTTTGCCCATTAAAAAATCAAATTGCTTGTCTTATTTTTGAGATGTAATAGTTCTTTATATATTCAGTATACAAGTCTTTTATCAGAGATATATTTTGCAAATATTTTCTTTCAATCAGTGGTTTTCCTTTTCATTTTCTTAACAGTGTCTTTTGAAGAGCGAAAATTTTTATTTTGATGAAATCCAAGTATTAGTTTTAGCTTTTATGACTTAATGCCTTCTATGTCCTAAGAATTTTACCTAACTCAAGATTATGGTGATTTTTTTCTCCTAAGTTTTCTTATTCACATTTTATAGTTTATATCTTACTTTAGGCCTGTGATCCATTTTTTTGCATGTGAATATCCAGTTTTCAGTAACATCGTTGAAAAGACTTTATCCCCCACTGAATTACCTTGGCGCCTTTGAAAACCAGTGGGCCATATGTGTGGTGGTCTATCTCTAGACATTCTGTTCTTTTAATGTACATGTCTATCTAGATCTACACTATGTTGATTACTGTAGTCTTATATTAAATCTTTACAGTATGTAGTGCAATGGTATAAAGCCTCTAACTTTTTCTTTTTCAGAACTGTTTTGGCTATGCTAGGTCCTTGGCTTTTGCATATATATTTGAGAATCAGCTTTTCAGTTTCTACCAGAAAACCTACTGGGATTTTTATTAGTATTGCATTTAAATCTATAGATCAATTTGGGGAGGCTTGACATCTTAATGATATTGAATCCTATGATTTATGTACATGGTATATTCTCCATTTTGGGTTGTCTAATTTTTTTTAGCAATATTTTGTACTTCTCAGTGTACAGGTCTTGCACATAGTTTGTTCCTAAATTTATAGTTTTGTTTATGTTTTTTCTGTGTTGGGCGTTCATTGCTGCACATGGGCTTTCTCTAGTTGCAACGAGCAGGGGTTACCTTTTGTTGCCATGCACGAGCCTCTCATTGCAGTGGCTTTTCTCGTTGCAGAGCATGGGCTGTAGGCATGTCGGCTTTGGTAGTTGCAGCATGTGGGCTCAGTAGTTGTGGCTCTTGGACCCTAGAGGGAGGGGCCTTCAGTAGTTGTGGCTCAGGGGCTTAGTTGCTCCGAGGCATGTGGAATCTTCCTGGACCAGGATCGAACCCTCATCCCCTGCATTGGCAGGTGGTTTCTTAAGCACTGTGCTTACCAGGGAAGTCCCTATAATATTTTTGATGTTATTTTACATGGTATTTCTAATTTTTTTGTAGCTTATAGAAATATGGTTACTTATTTGTGTACTGATCTTGAATCACTTTGCTAAATTCTCTTAATAATTCTAGTTAGGTTTTTTTGTAGGCTCCTTAAGAATTTCTACATAAATGATGTCTATAAATCAAGTCAGTTTTATTTCTTAAATCTAATTAATTTATTTTACTGAATGAACTCTAGTACAGTGATGAATAGAGGTTGTAAAAAAGGACATCCTTACTTTGTTCCTGATTTTAGAGAGAAAGTATTAGTTTTCACCATTAAGTGTGATGTTAGTAGTGGGTTTTTCTTGAATGCCCTTTATCAAGTTGAGGAAGTTCTCTGGTATTTACTGATTTTGTAAAAAAATCACGAGTGTTGAATTTTGTTAAATGCTATTTTGAATCTGTTGAAGTGATTGTATTGGTTTTCTTTTTTTTTCTTTTTGTCTGTTAAGGTGGTGAAATACATTGATTATTTTTTAGTGTTAAACCAGCCTTGCACTCATGGAATAAATCCCGCTTTGTAATTTTTATATATTGCTGCTTTTGATTTCTAAAATTTGATAAAAATTTGTACGTTTATGTTCATAAGGATTAGTGTTTTCTTATAGTGCCTTTGGTTTTGTTATGTGGGTAATGCTAGCCTCATAAAATGAGTTGGGAAGTGTTCCCTCTTCTGTTTTCTGGAAGAGTTTGTCTATATTATGTATAGGTTTATTAGAGATTATTTTTTACTTAAATGGTTGGTAGGGTCACCAGTAAAGCCATCTGAGGCTACAGTTTTCTTTGTGTGGACATTTTTAAGTTGCAGTTTTAATTTTTAAAAAAGGTATAGGACTAATTACATTATCTGTTTCATTTTAGGTGAGTTTTCATGTCTGTCTTTCAAGGAATTTGTCCACTTCACTTAAGTTGTCAAATTTATTGGCAAAAAAAATAGTTCACAATATTCCCTTATTCTTTTCATGTCTCTAAGATCTCTTTTTCTGTTATAGGTAATTTGTGTCTTCTCTGTTTCCTAGTTAGACTGGCCAGGAGTTAATCTGTTTTATTAATATTTTCAAAGAAGTAGTTTTGGTTTCAGTGATTATTTTTAATCTTTTTTGGCTTTCTCTGTTTCATTGATTTGTACTTTTATATTATTTCCTTTTTACTTTGTGCTTAACATACAGCATTTTCTTCTAGTTTCTTAATGTATCATTAGGAATTTAAATCATTGATTTGCCACTTCTGTTTTAATAAGCAATTCATGCTAAAAATTTCCTTTAAGCATCACTTTACCTGTATTCCACAAATTTTAATTGGATTTTTAAATTTTTATTCAGTTAAAAATACTTTGTAATAATTTCTCATATGATTTCTTCTTTGACCCGTGGGTTATTTAGAAGTGTGTAGTTTAACATCCAAATATATAGTGATTTTACTGATATTTTTCAGTTAATGATTTCTACTGTAATACTCTGGTGCCAGAGTACATATTTTATGTGATTTCAGGGCTTTTAAATTTATTCAGATTTGTTTTATGGCCCAGAATATGGTCTGTCTTGGTAAATTCTCTGTGCGCAGTTGAGAA
Organism: Hippopotamus amphibius kiboko; assembly: GCF_030028045.1. Taxonomy (NCBI): domain Eukaryota; kingdom Metazoa; phylum Chordata; class Mammalia; order Artiodactyla; family Hippopotamidae; genus Hippopotamus; species Hippopotamus amphibius. Next base: position 58,363,599 of record NC_080188.1, read on the forward strand.
GGATGTTTATTTTGCTCGATGGATAGAGTGTTTTATAAATGTCAATTAGACAAGTTGGGTGATAATGTTGTTCAGATCTTCTGTGTATTGATTTTGTGTTTACTTGTTATATCAATTACTGAGAGAATAGTGTTAATCTTTGACTATCATTACTGATTTGCTTATTTCTTCTGGCTCTATCAGTTTTGCTGTATGTATTTTAAAGCTCTATTTCTAGGTATGTACACATTTAAGATTGTCAGATCTTTTTGATGAATTGCTCCTTTTAACATCATGAAATATCATTCTTTAACCCTAGTAATATTTATTGTTTTGAAATCTACCTTGGCTGGTATGATTATAGCAATTTCAGCTTTCTTTTGATTAGTGTTAGCATGGTATATCATTTTCCATCCATTTATTTTTTATTTTTCTGTGTGTTTATGTTTAAAGAGGTTTTTAAAAAAGACTGCATAGAGTTGGATCATGCACACCAATCTAATCTCTCTCTGTATTCTGGTTGGCAAGCTTATATACATGTTTTTAAAAGAAAATGGACAGAGGACTATGGTTCCGTAGCTGAGTGGATAGATCTCAGGACATGGATGTTTTGCCTGCTGTAATAAAAATTTACCCAATCCATAAACATTAGGTGGGGTTAACTATCTTTAGGAAGCCCCTCCAGAAGCATCTCATCTTGCATTGTGATTGCACAGAGACATTGTTGATAAGGTGGCATATAGTCTAAAATACTAAGTAATCTGCAGTCTTGGAAATGGTTTCCTGTTGCTACATCACATTGAATGAAAAAGATTTGAGTTGTTGAAAAAAGATGTGAGTAAGAGAGGGAAGTGGTAAAGAGTCCTTTTAAAAAAGCTTAAAAATTTTCCACATTACAAAAGTAATACATGTGTATTGCTTACAGTTTAAATACCCATAAGCAAGGAGAAGCAAATAAGAGTGTTTTACTCTTAATTCTACCACCCTGAACAAAAAATATCGTTATTACTGTGAAATATAGCCTTCCAGTATTTTTTAAACGGAGTAATTTTCAAAATGGAGTCACATCGTAATACTTTGTAACGCTTTCCCATTTAATATGTCATGAATGTTTTTCCACGGTGATGTTCACACTGATCTATATCAGTCTTTTTGATGTCTGCATATTTCAATTTATAGTGTATAATCCCAATTTATTTCTAATTTTTTTCTGTTAGTAGCAGTGCAGTATATAATATTTCCTTAGGATACATTTGTAGAAATTTGACTGTTGGATCAAGGAACATGCAAAATTCTAAAGCTTCTGGAATATTGTCAAAATGCTTGTCTTAAAGTTTGTACTGATTGGTAGTATACTGACATTAGGTGTCTACTATTTACTTTTTTGGGAGGTATAAATTGGACCTTTATTTTTTTCTAAAAGCTAATCAGCTTGCTATAATTTTGATTTAATCAAAGATTATTTTTACATTTACCACAGTTTAAATGGTGAGTAAAAAATAGAGACTTTTAACGCAGCCTCTTGGAAAAGTGGGGTGGAAAGTATTTTGTTGTGGTTGCACAGTTAAAACATGTCCGCTTCTCAGTGTATTTTATGATTTCTTATAGAGGTTTTTTTTTTTTTAAATTTTATTTTGGGTCATCCATGGGTTTTGGCTGCCTTGCACAGAGGCCAAAGTTAAAATCCTTGAGCACTAAGCAGGTAAAATAGTGCTAGTGTTAAGTGTAGTATGTGGCGAAAATTGGGAGGATGAGAATAAATGTTTGTGAGATAATAGGAAATATATATATATATTCCTGAAGCCACACAATGTGCCCCCCGGAAAAAAAAGATGCTCCTACTACTCTTATAACTTAGAAATTTACAAGGGTTTTAGGAGCCCTGTGCCAAGACATGGGAGTGGGGGGATTGGGTTTTCTTAGCAGTGTTCTGCTTATATTAGTGGATCTAATGCAGATTAATTTTTCTAAATGGATCTGTCTTGCAAGATTCTGTCACTTCTCTGATTCATGTATCTTTTGAAAATGTTTGTTTCTCCATTTCCCAGTAAAGACTGTTGATGCTTTGAAATACTCCTGAACTCCTCCAGTGATTTGAAGTAACTAGTTTGTTTTCCCCTCCTTTAATAGGAATTACAGCACCGTAATTTGTAATTTTTTGGCAGTCATTTGAGACATCTTAAAGCCTAACTTTGCATTTTGATATTAGACTTTTATATTCAACAGGTGTTTCCTAGCATTTCTTTAATGAGACAGCCTTCCTGGAGCTTACACTCTAATTCTTGCAGGTACTCAAGCAGGTGCTCTGGTACCTAAAAGTTTTGTGAAGGAGAGAGCATCCATGATAACCTGTGAGTTGAACTTTGAGGGCCTGTTAATATTTTGAGCTGAGGATTAAGATTTCAGTCTTCTTGGAGGGGTCTTGAATTATCAACTAGAGGACTTAGGCATTTAACTATACAGTGTTATATACACTGTATCACCACTGCAGTGGTTCCTTCTGCTTTTAGGATTCCCTCTATCAGAGCTGTCAGGTAGTTTTCTAGTTTACAATCTTTCTCTATTAAAATCCTTTTTACAGCATTAGGTTATGCCATAGTTGGCAGTTCTGAGTTCCTGAAAGTAACTGAGTCACTGACTGCAGCTGATTTTATTCTGATTAGTGAAGTGCATATGACTTAGAAACACGAAGTCTTCTACCCTCCCATTGCTTGTGGCAGGTCTCCATATGTTTTAAATGACTTAGTCAGTGATTTTGGTTTATTGCATCTAAAAGCATATGTGGTAAATTTAGATTTATGGCTTTAAAACATGTTTCATAGTGTATGTGTTTTCAGGCTTTGTATGTGAACATTAAAGCCCGATATTAAAGTCAACTGGCCCTGAACTGAGACCTGCTACTCTGAATTCTGTCGTAATTAATCTTTCTCTCTGATTCTTTAGTTGAAAATATTTGGTTTAATGATTGCTTAAACTTGGGCAGTCAAACATAGGATTAAGCAAATAAGCATTTGATATGCTCAGATGACTTAAATGAAGCACCAGCTGCTCAGAGATACTGCCTGCTGTTGGGAACCCACCTCTTAGCTTAAACACAATTGTAGTTAGAGCACTTGTGGGAGAGCTCTGCCTTTGATTTTTTTTTTTTAATTTTAAATTTTGCCAAGTGGAACAAAGACAGTTTGTGGACACACACACCTAGCAGGAAAAAAATATTATTTTAAATATCAGACTCTGGGTTTCCAGTTCCAGGCAGGAGAGAGTAAGCACATTCCTTCCTGAATGCAACTATAAAACCTGGATAGAATGCATGGAGCAGCTATTTGAGGACTCTGAAAGGCAAGTGATGGCAGGTGGATTGGGAAAGAAGACCAGAATTCAAAGTACCACTGAACTGGCAATGAGTTTACCATTTTTCCCCTCTGGTCATCCTGCCATTTGGCCCGGAGGCAAGCACAGCTGTGAAAGTACAGTATGTAGGCTGGAGAGCTAAAAAGGGAGCCCTGGGAAACCTGAAAGTATCTGAGAGATCTCAGAGAAAGAGGAGCTTGGGAAAGCAACTCCATATAGTTATCTGTGTACTCTTGCGCTCACCCCTGAGCTCTGTGTGTGGATCTGAGCCTACTTAGCATATAGGTGACTTTGAGGACTTACCTAAAAAATAGACCACTGTTCAAGTTTCAGACTGGTCACTATGTGGTACATGCAAGACACAAATCCTAATACCACACAAAGGCTTTGAAAATTAAAACAAAATTGTTAACATTCTCCAGAAGATTTACATAAGACCCAGAGTCTTATAATACTCAAAAAGTTTGTGATAGAATCATACTCAGCATATGAAAACCCAGGAAAGTCTCCACTAGCATGGGGAGAGACAACAGATGCTAATCCTGGAATGACATAGATGTTGGGGTTATCTGATGAAGACTTTATTTAAAGCAGCTATTGTACAAATGTTCCAACAAGCTGGCTCACACTGTTGTGAAACAAGTGGACAAATGAAATTATTTGCCAAGAAATAGATGCTATAAAGATGAACCAATACAATAATGAAAATGAAAAACTCACTGGATGGTTTCAATAGCAGAATGGAGGTGACAGAGGAAAGAATCAGTGAAGTTGAAGATAGATTAATAGAAATTATGCAAACTGAGTAACAAAGATTAAAAAGATTGAGAGAAAAAAACAGGATTTCAGGGGCTTGTGGGAAAAGAACAGAAGGTCTAACATTCCTGTCATTGGAATCCTAGCAGGAGAAGAGAAAGAATGTGATGCTGAGAATGATACGGCTGAAAATTTTCTAAATTTGGTGAAAGACATACACATACAGATTCGAGAAGTCAGTAAACCAAGCAAGATAAATCCAAAGAAATCCACACCAAAACAGGTCATAATCAAACTTCTGAAAACTAAACACAAATACATGAAAGCAGCCAAAGAAAAACAACATATTACTTATAGGGGAGTATAGATTTCACCCCAGAAACTCTGAAGGCCGTAAGTAGTACAGTGATTTTAAAGTGATGAAAGAAGAGAAGTCAACCCAGAATTCTGTATTGAGGAAAAAAAAAAAAAAAAGCCTTCATAAGTGAAGGTATAACAAAGTCATTTTTCAAGTGAAGGAAAAGGCAGAAAATTTACAGCCAGCACACCTGTACTAAATAATAAAAAGTTATTTGGACAGAAGGGAAATTGTACTAAAAGGAATATTGGAATATTGGTAATGAGGGAAAAGCAACAGAAATAGTATATATCTGAGTAAATATAGTAGACTATTCTCTTCTTGAATTCTTTAAAAATATTTTGATTGAAATAAAAAATTATAACCTTGTGATAGAGTTTTCAGTGTATGCAGATGTAATATTTAAGATTATTATAACTTAAAGGGGAGAGGGGTAAAGAGACCTATATTGTGGTACAGTTTCTAAATTCCACTTGAAATGGTATTGATTCTGATCAGACTTTTAAAAGCTAAATATTTATATTATTATCTCTGGAGCAGTCAAGTAACTATACAAAGGGATATAATAACACAGTACATTAAAATGGAAAACTAGAAAATGTTTCATGCAGAAGAAGGCAGGAATGAGGAAAATGAGCATTGAAAAACAGGGAAGAATCAGGAAGCAGATAATCACAAGGTAGAAAGCAAATCCAAACATATCAATAATTATATTAAATGTAAATAGTCTAAACAAAATAATGCAGATTATCATATTATATTTTAAAAATAACCCAACTGTCTATAGGAAGGTTAAAATACCCACTCCTGGATATTTACTCCAGATAAATGAAAACTTATTCTCACACAGTAACTTGTACACAAATGTTTATAGCATCTCTATTTATAATTGCTTAAAACTGGAAACAGTGGTTTGTGGTACAGCTATAATACAATGGAATACCACTCACTAATAAAAAGGAACAAATTTAATACATGTGAGAACTTGAATGAATCTCAGAGGCATTATATTGAGTGAAAGAGTCCAGTTTCAAAAGGTTAGATACTATATGATTTCCTTATGTGACAGCATTAAAAATATAAAACTATAGAGATAGCAGATCAGTAGTCACCAGGAGTTAGGGATGAGGAGAGAGTGTGACTAAAGGATAACACAAGGAACTTTTTGGGGTGATGGAACTGTTCTGTATCGTGATTGTGTCACTGGTTATATGTGCTTAAATGTATAGAATTGTACACTAAAACAGGTCAGTTTTACTGTATGATAATTAAAATAAATTTTTAAAAAAGTTGACTCTGATTTGAGTGCTTTGGCTCAGGAACAAGGCAGAATTCCTTCTGTGGAAGTAACTCTCTCTCTCTATTTTTTTTTTTTAGTTTTTTTTTTTTTTAATGTATTTTATTTCATTTGGCTGCGCCGGGTCTTAGTTGTGGCACGTGGATTCTTTTAGTTGTGGCATGTGGGATCTTTAGTTGCGGCATGTGGGATCTTTAGTTGCGGCATGTGGGATCTCGTTCCCTGACCAGGGGTCAAACCTGGGCTCCCTGCATTGGGAGCATGGAGTCTTAACCACTGGATCACCAGGGAAGTCCTGGAAGTAACTCTGTTTTGGGAGGAAGTGGTCACTTTAATTAAAGTGAGTTGTGTTATAGAGTTGAGATGCCACTAGGCATAGCCCAGATACCCCAAAATGGTTAGATGAAAATAATAAAGTAATTGGAATATGGCTTGGGAATAGGACCTTTCAGACACAGAAGCAAAAAAATGAGGGAGAATCTTGGCGAGTTGTGGGAAGCCAGGGACCCCCAGGAGGAAAGTTGGGCACTAGGAAATTCTCTTTGTTGGGATCTCCAGGGAACTTGGATTATATTCTGTTTTGAGTGGTTTGCTGAGATCAAGCTTATTTCCATTACGCCAAACCTTCAGTAAAAGTCTGCTGTGACCCTCAGACTAGGTTGATAGTACTTTGGAGAAAAACTGCCCAGGGTAGAGCAAAGTATAGCAGCAGGAGGCAAAATGTGAACTGGAGTGAGAGTTCAATGGGAAATGAAAGTCAGGGTTGGGGTGAATGTGAGGACTTGGAATCCACAGAATGGCAGCACAAAGTGCTGGATTTCCTACAGTGTGGCTCTGTCTTCTGTTTTCTACTGTTAAAACAAGTGTAATCTTAGGGTAGACAATTTGGGGCAACTCAGAAAGGAGACAGCTAAGTGATGAAAGCTTAATCCCTTTTGTCATACTAACTGCTGACACTTAATTTTGATTTTAGCTTTATGAAAAATTTAGTACCAAATATTGATCACTGATTTTGTATATGCTGTGTGTACTTTCCACCCAACTGTTCATGCTGTTCACTGCAAACTATTGGATATATTTCTCATCAGAACAGAGGAAAGAGTCTATTTCCCATTATCCATAAGTACTCCTCACTTTGTAGTTACTGTTACTGATTTAAAATCTGCCTAGTCCTGTTCCATGAGGGAGGGTAATACACACTTGTGGTTGTAGTAGGCTTGGAAGTCAGAAAGACCCGGGCTCCAGTCCTAGCTCCACCACTCATTAGTAAGTGAACCCTGGCCAGACTACACGCTTTTTCTCAGTTGGGGCTTATTAGAGAGTTGCAAGGATTAAGTTCATATCAGCAGCATGCATCTGCCTTCCAGGCTCACATCCTCCTCCTCTATTACCAACCTATGGTGGTCTACTGCCCAACTTAATATTAACTTGAAAATATATTAAAAAATTATGATGGGTTCAAAAGCCAAGTAGCAGTAATCCTAATAACGTCAGTGTAATTGAACTGCTGACTTGCTGTAAGCAGCATTCCACATTTGCCACTGTTCTGCCCTATTACCTTGGCTCGTTCAGAGTTGATGACCTTGCTGAAGACTTCTAAAGACCTTAAAGCGTTTCTATGAGAGGATCAGAGAAAAAACATACTTTTATCATCAAAAAGTGCCAAATATTTTCCTTAGTGTGTTTAATTATTTTAATGCGTGGGTTGAAGTTCTGTCATGATCTGCAAGATATAGCGTACAGTCTTGACAGAGACTACACGTGAAAATGTGCACTGCAGCCTGAAGGTTCCCAGCTGGGGAGGGGTTTATTGAGTGAGAAGTGTGAATGAAGCATTCCCAGTTGACCTAGGGAGTAGATTGTAGAAGAGGGATTCAAATGTCACTGTAGCAGATCCCTGGTATGAATCAGATGAGCTTAGTTTTCTGGCTAGGAGAAATAAAATGAGTTGGACTTCTTACAACTAGTGGTTTAATGCTCCACAAATCTTTGCTCTACTGCATGGTACCTCTGCCTTTGGGGCTGCAAGTTGTGTTGTGGTGGTGATGGGAGTTCCATGTCTGTTTTGTGGCTGATACATGATGGGACAGGAGTTGGTTTGCCTAGGGCTTGCCCAAACTGGGAATAAAAGGTAATTGGAATCTAGACGTGGCCTTTTGACACTACTCAGCTGTGGTAAACAAGATCGAGAGGGATGCTACTGACAGATTTTGAGGTGAGGAAATAGGTGGCAGATCAGATAGAGGGTGTTCTCTCAGACCGGGGAGAAACTTATCAGTGTCATGTAAGGCTGTGTACTAACATCCAGGCAGGAAAGGCTCATGGTTGGCATAGGAGCTCAGGAATTGGGGGACAGGTCTCAGTCCTAGCTGAGGTATCAGGCCAGGCATCCAGGTCCAGGAGAACATAAACGCTGCCCAAGTCCTAGAACTATGATACAAAGTAGAAGTTTGGTCCGAGGACTGAGAGTCTGATTCACCTGAGCTAGTTTGGTAGGAGTTTCTCAGTGTTCCAAAGTAAAGACAGGACTGTTCTTAGTGTGTGGGGCAAGGCTGAGTTGGGGGTTGGGGCCTAGTGGTGAGTAGAAGGTAAAGGAGATGGCATGGGAATGGCAGGAGTTAAAAATCGTTCAGAGGATTTCTCTGACATGAGCATGTTTTCATGCTTAATTTAAAAGAAAAATTCTTTTAAAGTAATGTTTATATCAACTCTGTTTAGGTTAAATAGCAGCTCCCTACCTCTTCTTTTGCCATCCTTGAGTCTCACTTGCAGAGGCTGTCACTTCCAATTCTGTTAGCTTTCTCTTTTGGTACTTACCTATATATTTCTAAATGACATGCTTATAATGCTATTTCTTGATTATTTTCAGTATTGCACATAATCTAGAGCCTTCACACTGGGGAAGATTAGCATGGTTTTATATTCTTCACCCACCCTTTCCTCTTTCTCACCTCTAGAGGCTCATCTTTTCCCAAATAGTTGATTTTTTAAATCAACTGACAATTAAAATTTTAACTATGTAAATAATATTTATTTGGTTATTATGATTTTATGTACCATAATTGCTCTTATTTCCTGTGAAACATTTAGTATTTCCTGAAGTTATTTCTTTTTTTTTTAAATTTGCATAGTAATATCTATTTTCTGACAGAACTGTAGAACTCATAACAAAGTAAATCAGATTGTATGCCATTTTTCACTTTGGAGACATCCCTCCAACTTTGCTCCATAGGCTGCTATATAGCTGTCTTGGAAATATTCTTCACCTTTTCCTAGGTGAGATTCCTATTTTCTGGATCCTGAATCTTCCTTTGTTTTGGAGGCATGATGTTAGGTAGGTAACTGAGAAAGGCAGCATGGGAGTTAAAATATTTTGAAAGCCTTACATTCCTTGTTCTTTTCCCCTTTCCTCTCATTTGATTCACGATTGGCTAGATGTGGAATTCTTGGTTGGAAATCGTTTTCCTTCAGAATTGTGAAGGCATTGCTTTGTTGTCTTTCTAGTTTACCATATTGGTTCTGAGAAATATGATGCCATTCTGATCCCTGTTCTATTGTAGGTAAACTGTTTTCCTTTCTAGAAACTTTTAGAATCTTTTTCTTTTTTGATGTTCTGAAATTTCAAGCTGAAGTGCTCTGAAGTAGGGTTTTTTTTAATATTTTTTTTCGAATCTTTAAAAAATTTTTTTTAAATTATTTTTATTGGAGTATTTATTGTATAAAGCGTATATTGCTTTACAATATCGTGTTAGTTTATATTGTGAAGTAGGTTTTTATCAGTGTTTATTCTGACGTTTCAGTTGATCCTTTCATTGTGAAACTCATGTCCTTCAGTTAAGAGCTATCTTCACATCTTTCTTCTTTGAAATTTTCTACTTTGAGTTTTTTCCATTCTCTTTTTAAAGTTCTAATTTTTCCATTGTTGGGCCTTTTGGACTGATTTCCTCATTTCTTTCTTTCTTTTTTTCTCCTCTGTTTTCCTTTCTGCCTTTTTGTTCTATTTCTTAGAAAATATCAATTCTTACAATTCTCCCATCCTGCTTTTGAAGGTTTTTCCTTTAAATTTATGCTGTCATGTTTTTATTTTCCAAGATAACTTTGTTTTTTGAATGTTGGAATGTTTCGTCTTTTATTTCTGTAATGCCTTAAATTTTTTTATAACTGTTATTGAGATACAGTTAACATACAATAAACTGCATATATTTAGAGTGTGCAATTTGGTATTTTTTTTCTTATTAGTAATGTATACATGGCAACCCCAGTCTCCCAATTCATTCCCCCCCAGCCCTCCCTGCTTTCCCCACTTGGTGTCCATATGTTTGTTCTCTACGTCTGTGTCTTTCTCTCTTTATTATTATTTTTTTTCTATTCCGTGCATGATCTTTTTTTCTTCAGAGTTCATTTTCTTCTGTTTCCTTTGCTCTTTAACTTTTATGTTACAATTTCCTCATGTATATGTTGATCCTTGGCCAGTCTTTTATATTTACGAGTGAGGTACTGAAGTGTGAGTGGAGCTGTGTGTGGGCAAGTCTTGTTAACTGATGGGAAGCCGGACATTTCATTGGGGTCCCACAAATGTCAGTAGTTGTGGATCTTTTATTTTGGGCCAATTTCCTCAGAGAAATCCTTCTATCTCCTGGCTGGATCTGTACATAGAGAGATTGTGCTCTGGAACTAAGGGAGAAAGGTGTTTTTCTGGGTGGCAGAGGGAGGAATCTGAAAGTGGGAGGAGATCTCATTGTTCCCAGGCAAAATTTCACTCAGTCCCACTGCTTTTAGTAACATGCCTCACTCCCACTCACACTGGGGCCTCTCTGGTTCCACATCTCCAAATAGTAAACTTTCAGGCATCTTTCTAGGGAGAAGCACCAGGCGCAGGAGGGAACATCTGGTGTATGTGCTGCTCCAGGCATGTGTGCTACCCAGTATAACTGGGGTTTAAATGGTTACATGTAAAATCTCTATAAATATACATATGTGGTTTTCTTTGAAAGACACAACTGCTGAGGAAGCTAATTCCTTGTAATTTCTGTTTCTGGCTTTACATTTTCCTCCCTTTGTTTTATTTCAGAGCAAATCGGAGCTTTGGCAGATGAACACATTGTCCACGTGGCATGTGGCGAGTCCCACAGTCTGGCCCTCAGCGACCGGGGCCAGCTGTTTTCTTGGGGTGCAGGGAGTGATGGTCAGCTAGGACTCATGACCACCGAGGATTCAGTGGCAGTACCCAGGTAAGAATGTCAGTGCTGTAAATACTATTTCCCGCTAATTTCTTTGTTAGACTGCTTGGTTTGGGTTCTGCTTTCTTCTTTAGATTGCTGTTTCCTTTGTGTCACTGTCATGCCTAATACTGTTATAACACTTGTCACAAAAATTGTAATTACTTATAGAAGTGTCTATCTCCAGTTTAAAAATGTGAGTTCAAGAACTGTACTTTATTCCAGTAGCCTACTTGCTGGCAGAGGAACTCAATGTTTGAATAAAAAAAAAACAAACACATCTTTTCACATGCTAGATTTACGAACTTTTAACTTAAAATTGCAAACCTAAATCAATTATTCTATTAGTCACTTTAAAATAGAATCACAAGGCTGACCTGATACTCTTAATAACAAGCCAATTACCTTAAGCATTACCAACAGCTAAAATACCAAATATACATAAGTTCTTTAACACAAAAGTACTAATACAATGGTGTTTAGTCCCCTAAGTATTTACTTAATTCTAAATCTCAGATGATTTGGCTAAATACCTAACAGATGCTTCACCACTAAGGAAATGTCTAAAATATTGAAATTACTTTCAGGTGGACGTTTTGGGGGTGGCATCTCTGTTTGTTGAGGGTTCTTAATGATTAAAGAGGCCACCGGTTTATTTCCTTCATTTAATTCCTGTTCTTTTATACTTCAAATGTACAACATTCCCCTGTTGCAGTACGTGTCACATTCTTTGCGATTTTTAATTTTGTAACTATGTTTATACAAGGCTGGGCGCTCTTGACGCCAGGAGACCTGGATCATTCGTTTTAGCATCACTATTGCTGAGGGTGCTCCAGCACGTGCATTGCTCAGTACAGGTTCTGTTGATTAAAAGGCCTCTCCTCCCCTGCCCAATCATTGTCCCTTTTAAAGGACAGTACATTCTTCCTCCTCTTCCTTTTTGCCCTTCTTAGGTTTTTGTCTGTTTAATCAAAAGTTGTTCTAGGGAAAAGAGGAACATGGAAATAAGAGTGATTTGATTTATTTCCCGATTTAAAACAGGCACTATCTTGGGTTCATTACTTCCAAAAATTAATTTAATTTGAGGGGAAGTGGAAGATTGGAAATTTTGAAAAGGGGATGCTGTATTTTAATGAAATTGTATGTAATATTAAGGAAAATATTTATAACAATGACAGAATATTTCGTTTGTTGATTAGAGACTCAAGTAAAGCTATTTAGTGGCATTTCATTTCTAAAAACGAAGTAATTTGTATCAGAATAGCAGTTTATTATTATTTTCATTAGTCATATCTAAATTATGGATGACTTCTAAGGCTTTCGTTTGTATATAATTTTAAATTATGACTTAATGATCAATAAACTCAATTCATACCTTAGTATTGTGGGAAGTAACATAGCTTTGAGGTCATGCAGACTCAGATTCCAAAACTGGCTCTGTTACCTGTTAGGTGAGTGACCTTGAGCAAATTGTTGAACTTCTCTGAGCCTCAGTTTCCTAACTTAAAAATGAAGGCATGTAGTATTGTGTACCTTTACAAAGTTATCAGCAGGCTGGTGTTAGATGAGTAGGCAAACTACAGTATATGCTTGTGCATATATAATCCCCTTTTCTCCACCTTAGGGTATAATTTCTTATTATTTGTCTCGTCCTTTTGACCTGCTTCCTTTCTGTAACTGTGATTGTGAAGGTTGTGACGAGGGTCATGGTGACCCATAACGGGAGAATTGTGGGGAATTTGAGTGGAAACTGGCCATGAAAAAGGGCTGTTGCTGCATAAGGTTTTGAAACACTGGTCCTCAAGGCAGTATTACATTTTCCGATTTTGAAAAATAGTGGGACTCCACAAGCTATTGATACATGCAGCAATTTGGACAAATGTCCAGGGAATTGTTCTGAGTGAATAAGAAGCCAGTCCCAAAAGGCTACCTGCTGTGTGATTCCATTTATATAACATTCTCAAAATGACAAAATTTTGGAAATGGAGTGTAGATTAGTGGTTGCCAGGGGCTGCGAATGGGGGAGGGAAAGAGTAGCTGGGAGAGTATAATACAAGGAATCCTTGTGGCGTTGCAACCGTTGAGTATGGTGCTGGATACATGAGCCTACACAGGTGACAAAATTACTTCAAACACAGAAATGAATAGAAATAAAACTGGGAAAATATTGGGTTAGCCAAAAAGTTCGTTTGGATTTTTCTGTAACATCTTAACGGGAAGCCCTGAATGAACTCTTTGGCCAACCCAAATAAAAACGAAATTGATAGTTTGTATTAATGTCAGTATCCTTGTTATGATATTATACTATAGTTTTGTGTAGTTTTCATTACTGGGGGACACTGGACAAAGTGTACAAGGTATTATTTCTTACAACTGCATGTGAATCTACAGTTATCTCGATAAAAAATAGTTGGGTTCTCTTTGGTACTAAATGCATATGTGAACTCTATTTTATGAACTTTTTTATATCTGAGAAAATAAACCATTAACAAAAGCAGCATCTGCCTATCACTCTAAATAACCCCTTCCTCCTCTGTTGGACATCTGTCTTCTAAAATGCCCCTCTCTCGAGAGCGTGCCCGTCTGACTCCTTTGTTTCCATGGCATACAGTTAATGAAGAGGAACATGGCAGCTTGTGAATTATTAAAATAGGAAGCAGCAGATACCCACCTCTGTTAGGCAGTGCCAAGCATGAATTTTTTCGTTTAATTCTCCCCACAACAAAATGGGTATTGTTCATATCTCTGTCTTTGAAACGAGCAAGCAGAGGAGCGGGATTTAAAAGGTTATCATTGGACTTCCCTGGCAGCGCAGTGGTTAAGGATCTGCCTGCCAATGCAGGGGACACAGTTCTGAGCCCTGGTCTGGGAAGATCCCACACGCCGTGGAGCAACTAAGCCCGTGCGCCACAACTACTGAAGCCCTGGCACCTAGAGCCCGTGCTCCACAACAAGAGAAGCCACTGCAGTGAGAAGCCCATGCACTGTAACAAAGAGTAGCCCCCGCTCGCCACAACTAGAGAAAGCCCATGCACAGCAATGAAGACCCAACGCAGCCAAAAATAAAATAAATAAAAAATAAATAAATTAAAAAAATAAAGTTATCTTATGGTCTTCCTCTTTATCATCCTAGGGAATCAGAGTTTTGGAGGTATTACCGTTATTAATTTTTTAAAATTATAGTAGAATACACATAACATAAAATTTACCATCTTAACCATTTTAGTGTATAGTTCAGCAGTGTAAAGTATATTCACACTGTTGTGTGACCAATCTCCAGAACTTTTTTATCTTGCAGAAATTTAACTCTATACTCATTAAATGACAACTCCCCATTTTTCCTCTCCCAGCCACTGGCAGGCACCATTAGACTTTTGGTTTGTATGAATTTGACTAGTCTGGATATCTCATGTAAGTGGAATCAGAGAGTATTTGTCTTTTTGTTACCGGCATATTTCACTTAGCATAATGTCAGAGTTTCATCCATGTTGTAGCATGTGTCAGAATTTCTGTTCTTAAAAGCTGATGAATGTTCCATTGTATATATATATATATATATATATATTCCAAATGTATATACCACATTTGTTCTTCCAGTTATCTGTTGGTGGACACTTGGGTTGCTTCTACCTTTTGGCCATTGTGAATAATGCTATGAATGTGGGGGTACAGATATCTCTTTGGGACCCAGCTTCTGGGATTGCTGGATCGTGGCATTGCCCTCACTTGAAAGCCATGTAGATACAAGCCATGTTCTTAGGGCTGTCTCTTCTGTAGTTTACTCCTTTTGTCCCTGGGTTAGAGATGACCAAGGTGAGAATTATCAAGGGCTGTGGTAATGGGTCTAGGTGCAAAATAGTTTTTTGTTTTTGGTTTTTTTCAAACAGTAGCTACCAAAGAGGCAGGAGGTTAGTGAAAGACTCAATAGAATTATATCATGTAAGATTATATGTTTGACTTTAAAAAGTCTTTTGTGAAAGATGTTACTTATTACAACTGTTTTATTTAGTTGGAAATACTTCTGATCCTTGTTTGTGAATGCTCTTAAGAGGAAAGTCTTTTCTGTTTTAGGTTAATACAAAAGCTGAACCAGCAGACAATATTACAAGTTTCCTGTGGCAACTGGCATTGCTTGGCTCTTGCAGCTGGTAACGTAAATCTATGCTAATGTTATGTTAATTTGGGAACCATTTCTCTTTGCATTTTTGTGTGATGTTATGTAACTGGATACCTTTAACTAACGAGTTAGGATCTATGCATTCCTGTTGGAGAACGGCAATTCTCAGCCTTTGTGTAGCTCATACTTTTCTCAGGGTGTGGATGATGAAGAAGGGGGTCGTCATTGCTGCTCCAACTGTCTCTCTCTGGGGAAGGTGAGCAGGAGGCAGGACCATATGTCAGTGTTCTTGAGCATAAGATTGGTTTTTCTTAGCTACAGCTCACTGTGGTGTTACAATCCACCATGAAGTTCACAGATAAGTGAAAAAGGAGTTAGAAAAACTTAAGGCAGTAAATAATGCTGTATTCTGTTAGGATAAATTTGGGGGAAAGTCAGCACTAATACGTCCTGCTTGATTCTCTGTGGCGCCGTCCAGGTCATATCTGGACCACGTGTAGTCCTAGGTTCTCATGGTCCTGGTGTGGTCACAACTAGTGGATCTAAGCCTCGTAGTTGGCCTGCTCAAAACTGAACTGACTTAAACATTTATTTTTTTCTTTGCATAAATGTTAATAGCTTGGAAGGGTGATAAGTTAGCTCAGTTTATCTCTCTGTTGTCATGACAAGTGGGAGTTTTGGTTACAACATGAAATGTGTCTGCTCCCTTGCTCTTGGGTGTGTGTGTGTGTGGGGAAGGAGGGGACAACTAACACAGGGGCCTACCAGGCAACTCTGTTGTTCTAACAAGGTTATTTTGTGGATGGAATCTGTATCATTTCTGGTAATACTGGTTATCCTCTTTTATTTCAGATGGCCAGTTCTTCACGTGGGGAAAGAACAGCCATGGGCAGCTGGGCCTGGGGAAGGAGTTCCCCTCCCAAGCCAGCCCGCAGAGGGTGAGGTCCCTGGAGGGGATCCCGCTGGCGCAGGTGGCCGCAGGAGGGGCCCACAGCTTCGCCCTGTCTCTCTCAGGAGCCGTGTTTGGCTGGGGGATGAATAATGCAGGGCAGCTGGGGCTCAGTGATGAGAAAGGTGGGTGCAGTCTTCCTGTGGACCTCTTAACCTCATTTCTTTAGTGTGTGCTTCTGAGGAGCTTCTGTGTGCTGGCCCCGTGTCGGGCACTAAGGGTGCAGCAAGGACCAAAACCGCTAATACCCTTGGCATAGTGGAGATTGCATGCTAATGGGCAGACGCAAACGACAAACCACTAGGTATACAGTATGTCAGAGGATTTGAGAGGAAAGGTCCCTATTTTATATAAGGTGGCCAGGGAGGGCCTCTTGGATAAGATGCTTGAGCAGAGCCTTGTAGCAAGTCAGGGAGGAGAGGAGACGTGTGGATAAGCTGGGTGAAGACTGCACCAGCCAGAGGGAACAGGGCGTGCAGAGGCTCTGATACTGGAAGATCTGTGGTGTGCTCAGGGGTGGGCTGAGCTGGTGGGGAAGAGTAGCAGAGCTGGAGCTCAGAGAGGTAGGGAGGCCCCATTAGGTAGGGCTCTGAAGGGCAGGGTGGGGATTTTGGCTTCTCCCAGTGAAAGGGGAAGACACTGAGCTGTTGAGAAGAGTGATCTAATTTGACTTTGCCCAGAGTGGGTCCACGGGGGAAGCCGGAAGACCAGCTTGGCGGCAGTGGGAATAATGATGGATTCTGAATATATTTTGAAAGTGGAGACCGTGGGTTTTGCTCATGGTTGGATGTGTAGTTTGAAATAAAGAGGAAAAGCTGGAAGGGTTAAGTTGCATTTATGAAATGAGGAAAACTATGTGGGGGGTGGGGCGGGGGTGGGTGGGAAGAGTCGGGGAGCATGGGGAACCCATGAGTTAGGTTTTAAATATATTAAAAATGAGGTGTCTGTTAGACGTCCAAGTGGAGGTTCAGGCAGGAAGCTGAAGATGAGAGTCAGGAATCCAGGGAGACCCAAAATTTGGACTAAGATAGATGTGTATATTTATCTCAAAGGCAAATGGTAGTGACATTCTGATACTTCTCTTATTCTAGATCGAGAGTCTCCTTGCCATGTGAAGCTCCTGCGAACACAGAAAGTCGTGTATATTAGTTGTGGAGAAGAGCATACAGCAGTTCTCACAAAAGTAAGGGACTTGCAGTATTCTGGTTGTTCCATGGCGCTTTGGTGCTGGGTGTGACATGGATGATTGTCACTGTTGGGTTATTTTTTTAAGTTAATTAATTTATTGGCTGTGTTGGGTCTTTGTTGCTGTGTGCGGGCTTTCTCTAGTTGTGGTGAGCAGGGGCTGCTCTTCATTGGGGTGCGTGGGCTTCTCATTGCGGCGGCTTTTCTTGTTGTGGAGCACGGGCTCTAGGCATGTGGGCTTCAGTAGTTGTAGCACGTGGGCTCAATAGTTGTGGTGTGCAGGCTCTATAGTTGTGGCGCACGGGCTTAGTAGCTCTGCGGCATGTGGGATCTTCCCGGACCAGGGCTTGAACCCGTGTCCCCTGCATTGGCAGGTGGATTCTTAACTACTGTGCCACCAGGGAGGCCCCTGTTGGGTTATTTTTGACAGAGTCTTTTAGAGAGAGCAGTCGATAGTGTTTAAAAATAGTTCAATGTGTATATATATATATATATATATATATATATATATATATATCTCACCTTCAAATATATATAGCAATGTTCTCTGTTCCTTTAAAATAAGCCATTTAAATATATGTAAAAGAGAAAGAACATTGTAATGTTTTAAAATCATCAACCTGTTTCTTTTGCTTCTAAAATACTGACAACTAGAGAGAATGAAAAGGTATTTTCATGTCGAACAAATACTATTATAGATTCACTTTAATAAAATGCCTTAGCATTTGTTCAAGTACAGCTGCTAAAAAAATCTTACTTTCCAAAGAATTTGTGTAGCATTTAATTTCTTATATAAATGATCATGCAAAACCATCTCATTTCACCTATCTTTTCCTCCTGTTTTTGTTTTCCTTCTTATTAGCACATCATTGCACTTTTAAACAATTTTCAGAATTTATAGATGGTACACATTCCCTTGAGCAGCACTGTCTTTGTTCCACAAAGATGTAGTCTTAAGTTCTTTTTAAAATTATTTTTCCATTTAATGAACATTCCAATGAAGTGATCTGGCTGAGTATCAAGTGAGTGTAGTGTTCTTATACAGACTGTTGTGATATGACTTTTGTATACAGAGGCTAGGGGAGTGTACCCAAACTCAGAGACACAATACAGTCATGTGGTATTTGCTCCTTGTTAGAGTGGAGGTGTGTTTACCTTTGGTGCTGGTTCCTGTGGGCAACTTGGACATGATTCCATGAATGATGAGGTTAATCCAAGAAGAGTTCTGGAGCTGATGGGCAGTGAAGTCACTCAGATTGCTTGTGGCAGGTGAGTGCTCCTAAGAGCTTCCTCATATCTATTAAGGCCCAGAAGTGGATCCTGTCTTTGTAGTGATGGGGAATGTGGTTAGACCCAGCCATTGTCATTTTAAGAAATCTTAACTGCATGCACACCTATGGTGAAAGTTTGGAGAGAGTCCAATCTGAGCAGGGTGTGGCAAGGAAGGGTTTTAGAGAAGCACAGCAGCGTGGGGCCAGTATGCTTCTTTGGGATAAAGAGTAGCATGATGTGCGGGAGACATGAGGAAAGGAAAGTGAGAGAGCCTCAAAGAACGTCTTGGAAATGTTGCTGGTCCACCCTGCCTCTTCCCACTCATCCCCAATGCAGCAGGCCCTTCAAGTCTTGCCGTTATCCCGATGATTTAGGGTATCAGAGAAGGATGGTGTTATGAAGAGCCAGCACTGCAAAAATAGGCACATGTAAACACGAGGGGGTGGGTTTCTAGGGGCACCCCTAGGAATTGCTGTGCTCACATGTAGAAGTTAAAAGTCAAAAGAGTGTGTTCATCCATATCAGAAACAGTGCTGATGGGTTAATTTACATTATTTCCCCCCAGACAACACACCCTAGCCTTCGTGCCTTCTTCTGGACTCATCTATGCATTTGGTTCTGGAGCAAGAGGTCAGTTAGGAACTGGACACACTTGTAATGTCAAGTGCCCATCTCCTGTGAAAGGTTTCTGGGCTGCCCATAGTGGCCAGCTTTCAGCCAGAGCTGGTAAGATTTTTATTAGAATTTAATGTATTTTAAATGCTAAAAACAATTGCTTATAGAACATGTATTTATTTTTTTTATCTTGAGGTCTTTTTGAAGGACTGAATATGAGATATTTTCTTTTAACTCCATCAACAAATATTTGAGTACTCACTATGCACGAGGCTCTGTAGTTGAGATCCTAGAGATAAAGCAAAGAATGTAATTTTGGCCCTAAAGACCTTGATGGTGGTGCGTACATTTTATTATTGTTGCTGATAGTGAGAGTTCATGTGTATCGAATGCTTCACCAAGTTCTATTACCATGCTAAGCACTGAAAACAACCTTAAGAACTAGTGGTTATTATCCCTGTGTTGGAGATGAGGAAACGGAGTCTTAAGGCGGTTAGGTAACTTGCCCAAGATGATACAGATTCTGGGAGCAGGATTTAAACCCAGGTCTGCCTCATTCTGAAGCATATGTTCTTTTTTTTTTTAATTTAAAAAAATGTTATGCAGTTTTTAAAGATTACACTCCATTTACAGGTATTACAAAATATTGGCTGTATTCCCTGTGTTGTGCAGTACATCCGTGTAGCCTATCTTATACCCAATAGTTTGTACCTCCCACCCCTGTATTGCGTCCGTACCCCCCCCCCCCCCCCACTGGTAACCACTCGTTTGTTCTCTATATCTATGAGTTTAAAGCCTGTGCTCCTAATGCTTGTACTGTGTTACCTTTCCTTTATGATTGCTCTTTTGGTCACAACTTGACATGATTTCTTTTCATGCCATTTTTTCCTTTCCTTAAAAAACAGTTGAATTTGTTCCATTTAGTGTCAAAATAGTTCCATTTCATTGGAAATGAAAATAAGGCAGTCAGTCAGTAAGAGTGACTTGAAATAATAAATCTAGAAGCGTAAATGCAGCTGGAGAGTCATTAAAAAGAAGTGTGATTTAATAATTAATTATTTTGATTTTGAAGACTATAAAAGGACACATCTCTGGCTTGATCAGAATTTTATTTTAACAATAGCAATCGTAAGTTCCTTACTGGATTATAGGCAACTTCAGTACAGGGAACGGAGTCTTTTCCTCTGTAAACCTGGCGTATCGTACGGGGCCTGGCACAGACTTCTCACTCAGTAACTGTTGGGCTGGCCACAAAGTTCACTTGGGTTTTTTGTAACATCTTACAGAAAAACCCAGATAAATTTTTTGGCCAACCTAGTATTTATGGAATGAACATATGAGCGTCTAAAAATGTAGTGGAAACTTAAAATAGAAAATAAAGAAGATTATGTTTAGGTGATGTTCTCCAAAGTGAATGAATGTCTTAGTGTCCTCTTCTCTATCATGTGTAAATTTCTTTCTAAGGCATTGTTCTCATGTTAGGAATGCATATATTTAAGAAATGCACCAGTGTAAAAAACTCAAGCATTTTATAGGTTAACTTGAAATCACAAAATTTTTGAAGTTTAATTACAGCATAACTTATGTGATCATAAATCTGTGCTTAGATGTTTGCCAGTATGATTTTATAACGTAAGTAGGTAGATTTCAACGTGTTATGTAAATGCTGTGGTTTTAGGAACCTGCATGGTAATGTGGGAGCACAGAGGAAGGCATCAAGGAGTATTCCGGTTAGAGGAAGTTTGAGATGTGTCTTAAAGGAGGATTTGGAGTTAGCCAGGTAGAAGACTGTGAGGGAGGGGGCAGTGGTGAGTACCATGGAATCGCACAATTCCAGGAGCACCTTTCCAGTTAACGCTCTCGCAGGCGCCATTCATGGAGAAACACGGTGTGCACTGGGGGAGGCAGAAGGAAAAAGCATGGAGATACAAAGTAGTGTGGTGTATTAGAAATAAAAGCAAGGTGGTGCTATGAGAGTGTCACCACGGGCACATGTGATGGGAGGCAAAGTAGAAGTAGGACATGGAGGTCCTTCTGTGGCAAGCTTCCTCCTGAAGGGGCTATAGACCACCACACTCAGATGCTGAGTGATTTCTTAGCAGATGTTACAGTTTACAGTAGTGACTGTTTTAAACTTCAGGTCAGTGGCATGACAGAGTTAGAAGGAAAAATAGAAACGAGGTCAGGACTAGCTGGCAGTTGGCAGGATGGAGGGAGGGTTAAAGTGGAAGATACAGTTTTATATATTTAGTTTTAACTGAAGTAGAAACAGTCCTGGGAAGAGAGCCAGGAGAGGAGGTTTCTTACTTCTCTGACATAATTGAATGGCTAGGAAACCACTCTGAAGCATAGTTTGGAATATTAGAAAAGGGGATCAAGGAAAAACGTTAATTGTTGAAAAATATGCTCTTGAAAATTTTTTTGACAGATCGCTTTAAATATCATATTGTTAAGCAGATCTTCTCTGGAGGAGACCAAACTTTTGTACTTTGCTCCAAATATGAGGTAAAATTTTCTTTTGACTATTATTTTGGGGGTGGAATAATGTTGAACCAATATTTATTTTAATAAATAATTACATGAGAGCAACATTACTCTTTGTTTCTACCAATTTTACCTTATTAAAATAAGTCAACTAAACCCTGAGGTAATCTCCATTTTGCTTCCTTGAAGTGCCGGTAATTTTCTTGGTATTTTAATCACAGAGTTCTAATTTATAATAGAAAATTATTTATTTATATCTGAATTTGTCCCAAAAGAGATTTAAGGAGGCCTTAGAGAGTTCATACTTACTTTGGCATTATTTGACTTCCCATTCTTTCCTTACCTGTTAAGTAGCCACAAATGCTAGGTATTTGAGAACTCTCTGGGTTCGTTTGATGTGATTGAGGATACATGAAGTAAAAGAGATGCCGCTGAAGTCAGCTGTGCTTTATTATGTATCAGGAACTCAGCATCACACTGGAATTTCCCTCAGGTTACATCACATGCAGGGCCCTGCATCACTGTATAAGTCAGGAAGAATGACATTCTTTCAGGGTTGGAAGTAGAAGAGAATGTGGGCCAGGTCTCTGTGACAGGGCTTTAATTCATTGCCCTTTTCTTGGACGGGAAAAATCAGTCTGAAATCAGCACCATGGATTTGTTTTCTGCCTTCTGCCTCCCCTGCTTTTATGCTTCCCCTTCTCTCCCTCCCCTGTACCTTACTTTTATTCAATCAGCGCTTGGGGAGGATCAACCTCTTCCTCCCGTGGAGGAGCAGGGAAGGGCTGCTGGTGATGACCAAAGAATCAGAGTAGGTGGCGAAGAAAATGAGGGTCTGTGGACATGAGAGGCCCTGTCAGTGCTGGAAACTCTCTCCATTACCTTGATACTTTGTCATCTTTTAATACACGACGTTTACACATGACACGACTTACACTTACACACGACCCGACGTTCTTGCCTTCTAGTCAGTATAACTCTATTACTTTGATGCAGAAGGTTGTGGGGCAGTCTGAGGCTGCAGGTTGGACAACTGAAACTGACAATTAGATATTTTTCAGGTCAGGATCCTGGAGAAGGTTCTGTTGAATGCAGCCATCTGGGGTGATTTGGAGCTGTTGCTTTAGACCTATTTTAGGCCCAACTCCACGGAGAGACCTTGAGAAAAGCTGAGACTATTCTTTGTTTCTTTAACATGCCCATAAAGCAAAACATGAAAAGCACTGAATCTCTGCAGGATAATAACTTTGTGTCCACAGGTATTTCCCTAAGAACCTGGTTTGATTAACCAACTTTAATTTTCCTGTGAAAGTCCATGTAAAACTTAGTTTCATTCCTTTGGTAAATATGGTATCTAATATATGTAGTTGGATTTTAAATTTATTGTAATAAAATTCAGTGTAAAACTTAGTTTCATTCCTTTTGTAAATATGGTATCTGGTATATATAGTTGGATTTTAAATTTATTGTAATTAACACTGCTGTGACTGGCGAACAAAACATTGGTGATAAGGAAGTGAAAGCATATTGTTGGAGGAACAGGGCAGGTTAAAGTTTAAACACCTGTAAAAGTTGTATGCATTAAAAATGTAAGAAAACAAAGAAAAAAGAAGCTAAAAATAGAATATAACTTAGACGTTGTTTTTTCTTATAAAAACCAAAACCTATACACTTTTACTTAAGCTATTAAGCATAGATAAGTTTAGATACGAAAACTGATTAAAATAAGTATTTACTCTGTTACCATGACACTTGAAGAATCTCTTAAAGACCCAAGAGGAAGCATCTGTGTAGTGACAGGCTCCATTTTTATAAAACTCTGATTCATTCATTAATGCCAGGCCTGAGATGGAAGAAGCAAGGGAGGCATACTATTCAGATATTCCTTTGCTGCATTTGATTCTGGGTCTTGACAACTTAGTAAGTGTAAACCATAGCTGCTTCTTTTTCTTTCATCTTGGATAGGATGGAAGAAGGAATGTGGTTGGGATTGTATGTGGGTGGGGGGTGGTGTCTGTCTGCCTGTTGGCCTGTCAGCCTGCCTGACTCAGAGCCTGCTAGGTGACATATCCTCTTTTTCCTAGAACAGTTAGTCTCAACCTTGGTTGCCTGTTGAAACCACCTATGTGATTTTATTTTATTTTATTTATCTTCTTCCACTTTTATTGAGATGTAATTGACATACAGTGCTGTATAAATTTAAGATGTATAGCATAATGACTTGACTTACATCATGAAATGGTTATCACAGTAAGTTTAGTGAACATCCAGCACCTCATACAGATACCAAACTAAAGGAAACAGAAAAAAAGGTTTTTTCTTTGTGATGAGAACTCTTAGGATTTACTTTCTTAACTTTCATATATAACATAGAGCAGTGTTAATTATATTTATCATGTTGTACACTACACACCTAGTATTTATTTATCTTATAACTTGAAGTGTGTACCTTCTGACTGGCTTCCGCCAATTTCCCTTCCTCCCACCTCTGCCTCTGGTAACCACAAATCCAATCTCTTTTTCTGAGTTTGTTTGATTTTCAAGTATAATTAACCTACAATACTATTTCAGTTCCTGGCATACAACATAGTGATTTGATATTTCTGTAATTTCAAAATAGTTACTACAATAAGTCTAGTTATCATCTCTCACCATGCAAAGATATTGTATAATTATTGACTAAGACCCAGGAGTCTTAAAAAGATCCTGATGTCTCTAGAGATTCCGATTTAACTGGTCTGGAGTGTGACTCACCTCTCAGGATTTTTGAAAACTCTGGTAATCCAAAGTGCAGCCAAAGTTGGGAAACACTGACTTAGACCAGTTTTTTTCTTTTGGGTCTGTATGTAATTCTAAGGCATTGAGAATTGATGCTTTCTCTCGGGTCTTTATGTGATTCTGAGATTGTACTTCATTGAAGTCATCTGCAGTTTATTGGACTTGCAGTGAAGAATGACAGACTAGTTCCATGTTTATATTTTATTGTAAGTATGTGTCAGTGTCTGTGTCCAGCTACGCCTTTCAATGGGAGAAGTAATTAAAATTTACATAACAGTGGTTTCAGGACCATGGTGGAGAGGCAATCTTGTTTGTGTGTGCTCAAGTGTCTGCTTTGTCATATAGATTTTCTCTGTGTCATTCAAGATGGCTTTTCTTCTCTCAGTAGATGTCTGTGGTCATTTTAGTAAAATAAGTTTCAAGAACTAGATGGTCATAAACTTTGGCAAGCATCTCTGGTTTGTTACACGTCTTCCTCCTTTCCCCTTATAATGTTCTCTTAACTTGTAACTCTGAGAAAATAACCAAGAAAATTTACTTTGAAAGTTGTGTTTGTATGTGCGGGTACAAAGGATAAAAGATGATTGGTTAATGCTCTAATATTACTTTTTTCCTCCTTTCTGGTGACAAGTACAGGAGGCATAAAGCACTTTGAACTTTTTCTTTGTTCTAGATCAAGAACAGGATTTGGGGAAAAGTTGAAAAAAGAGCAAGTTTAGGAAATAAAACTGCTTATATTTTATTTTTTTAAAACTCACTGAATAAAGGATGTACAGTACATGCTGGGTAGCATGTGGGATTTTCAAGGCCATTATTGACATGTCTTTTTGTCACCTCTTTCGTAAATTTATAGCTTTATACTTTGAGCAAGAAACTGAGGCATTAAATTATGTGCTATATAGATTATAAGTGAACTCTTGACTTTTTATAATAAATTTTGTTGGAGTTTGGTGAACAGTTACGGCAGATGATTAGGAATTTAAAAGCCTTGATGTTATGGTGATTCAGAGCAGAGCAGAAAGAAGTCTAAAACAATCATACTGGTTTGGTTTCTCTGGGAAGCAGACTCTGAGCCTGAGATATATGCTCAGAAATTTTGGGGAGAACCTGCTCTAGAACAACACTTCCTTGGGGATGAAGGAGGCAGGATTGGGCAGAAGAAGTGGAACAGCAGTTCAGTGTAACAGAGGCCTCAGCCAGTGCCCCGGGGAGCTCTGAAGTTGGGATGTCCTTCAGCCAGTCCAGAGTGGAGGCAGGAAGGCTGGGCCCTGGTTCCACACCTCCACCTGCTGCTAGGTGGGAAAGGACTGAAGCAATAGCCGAGGGCAGTGCAGCTGGGAGCTGCCAGGAGCTTCCACTCTCCGCCGCTGGGTAGGGAGCAAGTGCTTCCATTCTGCAGGATGGGAGGATCCGGGGCAGTGCAGCCCGCCCCCCCACCCCGCCCCCCGCCCCGCCCCCCGCTCCAGTACATAAGTGAAGCACCAAGTGGGGAATATGTGGGGAGAGAGAGAGTAGAAAAGATCCCTGCTATGACATAATTTCTTTTTTTTACTGTCATATTTAATCCTTCAGAATTCTTCTCCTGCTGTTGACTTCAGGATGATGAATCAAGCACATTATACCAGTTTAATAAATGATGAAACTATAGCAGTTTGGAGACAGAAGCTCTCAGAACACAGCAATGCAAATACAATCAAGTATGTGGTTGCTTGTTTTCATTTTTTTTCAAAGTGTGTTGGAACTTCCTAGCTTATAGATTTTTCTCTACTTCCATATCGAGGTTGTGAATATAGAGTTTCACATTTTAGGGAATCATTTTTTTTTTTTTTGGCACACGTTTATTCAGGGTTTGGAGCCCTTAGCCCCAAATAACACAATAGGTTGTTCCCCCATTTTCTCACAGAGTGTATTCCTCAACCTGCCTTGTTTGGATCTTAAAAATCCTGACTGATGAAGGCCTGAGTTGGCCTTTCTGCTGAGAAAGCTCAGTGTTATTTTTGTTTAACTCCAAGAGTTTTCTTCATATGCATATTCCATTGCATCCCAAATCTAAGACAGTTTATTTTACCTAATCTGAGTAATTTAGCATTTTCACATTCAGAATGATTCATTGAGATGGAGAAGAAAGTATAGTTAAAGGATTGGGGCCTTTCAGCAAGTTTATTTCATTCTTAAAAGTGTTTTTTTTTTTTTTTACGCATTTTATTGGCTTTCCTCAGCTTTTCCATTTTTCTACAAGAGTAATTCTTGGGAATGAGTGAATCAGGCTGTGTACTAGGTGGTGGTCGTTCCTAGAAATGTGTATAAAACATCTTGCTTTATGATAGAGATGGTAGTAGGGCAAATGCCTAGGGCCCTACGCTTTGGGGACACCAGGTAGCAGCTTTTTGCGTGGGAAATCTTTGGGAATGCCCTAGAGCACCTCCATGGAGTCCTCAGAATCCCTCTAACCTTGGGTGGCTCTGTCAGGGAATTCAGGCTGGAAGGTGGCAGGGAAGGGGCTGGGGGACTAGACTCCCCATGGGAAGGGTGGGGGAACTGTAGACCCCCTTTGCTGGGACCTTGACACTTTGCCAGTTCTCAGTTTTCTTATTTACAAATGACTGGATGCAAGAAATGATATCTAAAGATCATTCTTGACCTGTATGCTGTGATTAACAGAAGTTACTGTGATACCCTCCTCAGCCATAAATTTGTTGTATTCCTTCCCTTTTCCTAATATTAAATAAGGGGTTCCGGGGTTCCTGACTGTAGTTTTACTCTGGGTCCTCAGAAACTACCAGTTTCCCCAGAAACTCTGTAATCTAGGTAATAGGAATAAACATTTATTTCCCTTATTTTTAGTTTCTTTCTCAGATGGGCAGCAAAATAGAAGGAAGTATTTGCTCAGTTATTAATTTGTAAAGATACTTTCTGTGTTTGGTAAATAACAGCTCAGCTTCTCTTTTTTGGTTTTATTTTGTGTTCATGTTTGGAGGTGAGGTGGGGAGTGTCTCAGATGGTAGGTAGCAAAAGAAAGTTCAAGATCATTGTTATTAGACCCAAGAGTTTTCTTTTGGTATCTTTGATACTGTCTTTTTATTTTAACAGGAACAGGACTTATGGAAAACTTAAGCTCTTGTACATTTTTAGATGTGACACAATGTTTCTTTAAAGCAATCTACATTTTCCAAGGCTTCACCTGAATAAGAAAGAGTGGCTATTAATGAAACCTGGACTAGAGGACTAACCTATTGCTGATGCTTAAATAACCGTTTATTTGTAATTATTAAAGGCTTCCCTCCCTTTTTCTTTCTGAGCAGCGGTGTTGTTCAGATACTGTCTTCTGCAGCCTGTTGGAATGGAAGTTTTCTTGAGAAAAAGTAAGTGACTTAAGAGTGTTTTTTAAAAAAAATACCCACACGTGATGCAAATACCTACTCGGCAAAGACTGTGGAAGACTTCTGTTCTCTTTGATGGTGGTTGGCCTTAATTCAGTGGATAAGCTGATGATTTGCACAGAAATTGAAATGCCTAGTGATGATGAATGAGAGGACATCAGGAAGGGCGATATGCTGATTCATGCCTGGTTGGCAGAGAAGCAGATTACCAAAGAGAGGGATGGTGTCTCAGAAAGGGTTGGTGTAGTCAAAAGTAAGCTTTTTCAGGGTATTCCAAAATGTTAATAGTATTTATTCTTTTTTTTTTTAAACTTTTTAAATTTATTTATTTATTTATTTATTTATTATTTTTGGGGGGGTACACCAAGTTCAGTCATCTGTTTTTATACACATATCCCCGTATTCCCTCCCTTCCTTGACTCCCCCCACCTCGAGTCCCCCCCACCCTCCCCGCCCCAGTCCTCTAAGGCATCTTCCATCCTCGAGTTGGACTCCCTTTGTTATACAACAACTTCCTAGTATTTATTCTTAAATTCTTAATTCTTTAAATAATCTCCTTGGTGTCTTTGGTTTGCTTTTCCATAGTTCTTTCTTTTCTCAAAAAATGAATTTAGGGAAAAAATTCCAAGGAGACTTCAGGGACTGCTTGGACTCGGGGCCAGCGCAGCCTACTAGGAAATTATATTTGGCATGAATTTCCAGGTTGTAAATAGTGTTTCTTTGCTAGGCCTTATCCCTTCTGCAAATATCCCCCTTAGGAACTTGCTGCAGCAGAAGGGTCTTGTCATAGGTTTTGATCTTCTGGTGATCCAAAGTCTTGACCAGTTGTCCATCCTTTTCCTGCCAGTGACAAGGCTAATGAAATCCCATGAGGACTTAGACTTCAGTTCTGTGTGTGAATCTCATGTCTCAGTCCACCCCTGCCCCAAATTCTGTCCCTGAGGGGGTTGCAAGAGGTTGCTTCAGAAACTCTGTTCAGTTACAGTTAAAGATTACAAAGTCATTTACTTGTATCATTAGGGCAACTGAAATGAGCTCATCCAATTCATTTCAGTCAATACTTAGCCTTTTCCTCTGGCAAAAATATTCTGTATTGTGCTGATGTTGGTCTTTTAGAACAGTCGTTCTTAACCAGGCTGATTTGCCTCCCACGGAACATTCAGCATTGTCTAGTGACATTTTTTGGTTGTTACAGTGATGGAGAGTATACTACTGGCATCTAGTGGGCAAAGGCCAGGGATGTTGCTGAGCATCTCACAACCCCACCTGCCGAACAAAGAATTATCCAACCCCCCCCCCCGCCCCAAATCAATAGTCCCAAAGCTGAGAAATCTTATGAAAGTTTTTTATGAAAGTTGAGAATGGCTCTTGGCCAGATTTCTTGGGTTATCCATCCTTAGTATCATGGCTTCTGCAGATATGTGGGTAAAACCTTTTTTTAAAATGGATTTTGTTACTATTTCAGGAGTTCTGCTCCTCCTGTTTTATGTAAAATACATCATAGTAAACCCAATGGAGATGAAGAGTCAGTTTAACAAAGTATAAATACATGTAGATAAAATATTTTGTTTTTCCTTAACAACATAGCAGAAGGTACTTCTAAGCGTATGGGAGGTTACATGTGGGACATCAGAATTAATTTCTGTGTTTTGGGGCAAATTTATTTTTAGAACCACAGTAACAAAAGATCCAACAAAAAAAGCCCAAGTAGCTCCTTTTGATTTGACCACTTAGGTTCCAATACATATAATTATGACTTTTTTCAAATGTTAAAAACTCTACTTATTTTTTATAATTATAACACTGCTGTCAGATGGTATTAAAATTATCTATGTCTGTTACGTATAAACAGAAGCCTATTTTGCAAATAGTTCTTTTTCAGTTAGTAGATGCGATATGTTCAAGAGTGGGAATTTAAAGGAGACAGTCTCTAAGTCGCTGAGAGACTAAGACTTTATTTAAAGTTAGAAAAATGATTAGTTGCTAGGAAGTTAAAAACAGTAGCAGTGAAATCAGTCCTTGAATGAATGTAATTGTGTCCCTCGTTGTTAACTGAGCAAGACATTAACTTTGCATTTGTTATAGATCTGAGTTTTTAAAAAATACTTGCTTTAAACTTGGCATTTGTTGATAAGTGGGCCAGTTTGCACAAGGGATGCTTTTTGCATCCAGGCACAGCATCTACATCTAGTTCAGTGTACCACAAGGACAGAAAGAGGCAAAAATACAAGAGTAAAGCAGGAAAATAACACTGCATAAAAATTTCAAGAGAGTCTGAAATTGAAATGATGATTCTTCAAGGACAAAAGACTGGAAAATTTTGAGATCATCTTGAAAAAGGGATTCCAGAGAGATTTGTTCTGTTGGGTTTCCCCACAGTTAATGTTTTTGTGCATCTGGTCTGCCAGGCCAAATTTAAATCTGATCAGTGTGTACAGACTATTTTGTTGACCTCTTTATAATTCCTACCCATTAGAGTGTTTCTTTGATTTTCTTTTATTACATATTTTTTGTTTTTGTTTGTTTAGAATTGATGAGCATTTTAAAACAAGTCCCAAAATCCCTGGGATTGACCTGAACTCAACTAGAGTGTTATTTGAGAAGTTAATGAACTCTCAGCACTCCATGATTCTAGAACAGGTATGTTTTTTATTTTTACGAAGTGCATGCTTAAAAATGCATTTTTTGCGTTGAAATAAGTCGACTTTCAAGAGAAAAAAAGGAGTAAGATAAAGAGGCAAAAGTCTTGCATAAATTTTATTTAACTTTGTAAAATATTCACTTTGAGACTTTGACCTACCTTTAACTTTCTGTTTGGCTTAAATTTTTCTAAGGAAAATTCCCCCAGAGTGTGAGGTCTGCACAGGCACAGATCCTTGGCTTTTCTTTTCTCTGAATGTATCCTGAGTGCCCAGACCAGTGCTTGGCTCATAGAGGGTCCTGAATGAATGAGAGTTGTGAGTCTCTCAGATAATTTATGAATTTAGAGATCAGGTAACTGGATCTCAGGTGTGTTTGAATTTCTCAATACTCTTTTCTCTCATACAGATCTTAAATAGCTTTGAAAGTTGCCTGATTCCTCAGTTGTCAAGTTCACCACCAGATGTTGAAGCAATGAGAATCTACTTAATACTACCTGAGTTTCCCCTTCTCCAGGATTCCAAGTATTACATAACGTTGACTATCCC
Source organism: Hippopotamus amphibius kiboko (assembly GCF_030028045.1). Lineage (NCBI taxonomy): Eukaryota > Metazoa > Chordata > Mammalia > Artiodactyla > Hippopotamidae > Hippopotamus > Hippopotamus amphibius. The sequence continues at coordinate 58,394,527 of NC_080188.1, forward strand.
CCTGGCTATGGCCATTCTGCGGCTGGATACAAACCCCAGCAAAGTCTTAGGTGAATTTGCTACACTCAATGCCAGAGGTTTTGTGCTTTTTAGTTTATTTGTGTGACCATTGGCTCCCGGTGGATTCAGATCCAAGAATCTGTTTGTTGCCATTTAATATCCTTAACATTTAAACTTTTCTTTCTTTGTTGTTAATTTCTAATTTCTAGCCATATTTGCAGTTTAAACAAATTGAACCATTATTTAGGTTATTTGAAATGGTTTATGCTAGACTAATCTTGATTTTTAAATATTCACACAGTTAGGTCATTTGACTTTTATTTTTTTCTCCCCCTACACTTGCTAGTGGTTAATAGTGCCTCAAAATTAGTGTCCATCTGTTGTTCTTTCTCTTATACCTAATTTAGGGGGTGGGAGTGAAATGATACACAGGTCTCCAGGAAAGGAGAGGAAGAAAATGACCTAGTGGAGACTTACCAAATGTTTGTTTTGTTTTTCTTTTTTAGGACAGTTGAGTCCACACTGATTTTTGCAGGCTACGGACACTTTGCTGAGATAAGAACCTTCCGTTCCTCAGTGAATTGGAGAGTGTCTCTCATGGGAGTAGCGCCTGATGTTTTTATTAATCAAATGCAGAAAGTCTGTCACTTGGCTTTTTCCTTTTATTTTATTTTTTTCCCGGTAATTTTTTTTAGGTATTCACTGCAGCTCAGTAACTTCTGTGTTCCACATGGACTAGGTTGTTACTTGAGTGTGGTCTCCCCGCGAGCAAAGAGACCTTTGTTGCTCAGGATGGAATGCTGGCTTTTCCATATTGCTTCTAGCTTTGTAGAAGGTGGAACCATTCTACAAATAATCATGAAAGCACTAGTAATATGTTAGTCCTTAATTTTTTTTAAGCTTAGAAGCCCTCTGGGGCACATTTTCTCAGGTGTTCTAATAGACTGTGAGGTAGAGATGGCAATCTCTGAAAGAATATTACCTGACTTTTAAGTTTGTGTGGGGGGGGGGGGGGGGGGGGATTTTATTTTTTCCAGGTAGGATAGCACAAAGAGATCCCAATTGTTCAGCTTTACACTTAGTTTTTAACTTCTAATTATGGGAATTTAAAAGAATACTCCAAAGGAGAGAGAACACTGCAAGTAGCCGTCACACAAATTTACCGTGATCAATATTTTGCCCTTTTTGTTTTCTCCGTTCCCCCTACCACCACCTTTTAATCTTTTCTGGAGTATATTTTTAAAATCTCGGACATTGTATTACTTCCTCCTGTAAATATGTTGGTATGACTGAGTTTGTTTCTGACAAAGTAGAAACCGGTGGTATAGTCTTCTTGTCTGATTATGAGAAAGCATTGTTTGGTAAGAAACAGAACTATGTAGTTTTTCAACCAGTGGTGCCTCTAGTAGGACTGGTTGCCATGTTGGTGCTGCTTCCGGGGCATGTGGTCCTCTGCATCCCTGGTACAGGATGTAGGTGGTGGCTGAGAAGAGGGCTAAAAGGACTAGGATATGTGAATGCACCTGTGCAAAATATGTGCTTGAGCATCTTGTCCACATGTGCCCTAGGGACTGAGCTTTTAGATTAGTCTTCTGGATGAGTCTTTGAGGAAAAAAAATCAGATAAAGCCTTGTAACAAAGCTCCAGGGTTCTCATATAGCTGCAGCTCTCTCCAGAAATGCTTTAATGGATTCTACTTAAAGTTAGTTTTGGGAAACTGTATTTTAGACTAATGCTTATCTTCTAGCTGGAGCAGTTTTTAGCTAGTAGGCAGAACACAAAAATACTTGGTGAAGATCACATGTTGAAATATATCTTTCCTTTCTTTCTAAAGATAACTGGTGGTCTCAGGTATGCCCGAAATATTTCACAAAGCTGGTAAACCTCTATAAAGGTGCAGTCGTTTACCTACTGAGAGGAAGAAAGACATTCTTAATTCCTGTACTGTTTAACAATTATATTACGGCAGCTCTCAAGCTCTTGGAGAAGTTATACAAGGTGAGCATAGAGAAGAGCCGGAAGGGAGAGGGGTGAAGAGATAGCAGGGTGAAATGGGCTACCGAGGTGTTCTGTGGGAAGCCGTTCACCAGTTGCCTGGGTCTTAGTTGTCCTTGTTTTGTTTTTCATCAGGTAAATCTCAAAGTGAAGCATGTGGAATATGATACATTTTATATTCCTGAGATTTCCAGTCTCGTGGACATCCAGGAAGACTACCTCATGTGGTTCTTGCATCAAGCAGGCATGGTAAGAATTCACGTAAAGCATATCTTAAAGCTTTAAGCTTTTCTCCATACAAGTAAGGACAAGAAAAGCACGTCTGAGCTCTATAATTTGTCCTTGACGTTGACGTTAGTGTTACACCTGTGTTTTATCTGCTGGCTTTTGCATTCTTGAAACTCTGAAGTGTTTTGAGTAATTGTAAGTGGTCAGAAGCAGTCATAAATGGGTAGTCACCCAGGGTGGTATAAATTCTAATTAGTTGCCAACATTAAAAAATCAAGGTATCTAAAGTAGTTAAACTCATAGAAAGTAGAATGGTGCAAAGGAGAAAGTAGAATTGTTTTTTGCCCATTAAATGCACCATTTTAATATTTTTGTAACAGTTCAATAATTGTCATTCAGTTGCCTTAATCTACAGAATTTGTCTTTTTGATCTGTATAAAACATAAAACTGGCCAGATACAAGAGTTAAAAAAAAAAAAAGTAAAGATATATAAAACAAATTGTACAGCATTACAAAGAAGTGGCTATGTGTATATATGTGTTTAGATATGTATATATAAAACTATACATGTGTATGTGTGTGTGAATGTAAATACACAGACACACACACAATTTTAAAGTTAATCAAATGGTTCTGGAAAATCAGTTTACCATAGAGATTCCTGGGAAGGAATGGAGAGTTGTTGCTTAATTAGTATAGACTTTTTTTTTTTAATTGCAGTATAGTTGATTTTACAATATTGTGTTAGTTTTAGGTGACAGCACAGTGATTCATATATCTATATCTATATGTTCCTTTTCAGATTGTTTTCCCTTATAGAGTATTACAAAATATTGAGCATAGTTCCCTGTGCTATACAATAAGTCCTTGTTGTTCATCTATTTTGTATATAGTAGTGTGTATATGTTAATCCCAAACTCCTAATTTATCCTTCCCCCTACCTTTCCCCTTTGGTAACCATGAGTTTGTTTGCTATATTTGTGAGTCTATTTCTATTTTATAATTAAGTTCATTTGTATCATTTCTTTAGATTCCACATGTAAGTGATACCATATGATATTTGTCTTTGGCTTACTTTACATAGTATGATAATCTCTTTCAGTTTTGCAGGAGGGAAAAGTCCTGGAGATTCATTGCATAATGTGAATGTAGTTAACAGTAATGAACTGTACACTTAAAAATGGTAATGATGGTAAACTTTATGTGTCGTTCACCACAAAACACATAAAATGAATTTCTGGTTTTTCTTGAAACTGGGAAGATCTGGCAACATGACCTGTCTTTCCAGACGGCGCCAGTTGGCTAGAATTCAGTAGAGGCTCCTTAGATGAGGCTTAGACGTGCCAGAGTCTCCACTGCAGCTTGATTTTGACTTGGAGGAAAGGATCATTTGCTTATTATTTTCGTCTAACAGCTAGCCTACTTTAGTCGTCTTGTTGGCTGCCTGAACCCTACAGGCCACCTCTGACTTGGGATTACATGTGTGAAAATGTCCCATATCCCTGACCTAATTAGAACTGACCTGACCTATGTTAGAACTGCGGTTCCTGCCTGCCACCCTTGACTTGGCTCTTCAGTTTGACTGTAGACTGGATTGGGCTTTTTAGGCTCCCCCATCTGTGGATTACATATAAATTTGAGTGATGTCAGAAAACACGATGATAATTTGGTTATTATATTTAGTGAAGCCATGCACAGCAGACACATTTGAGGTGAGTCCTTGTCAATTTTGCAGCTTCATCACTGACATTTAGGCAGTATTTTCCTGTACCTGTAGGGCTTTTGGAGGTCAGTAGTGGTTTCCAAAAGCAAGGCATTTAAATAGGTTTATTTAAACAAAGATTTTTTTCTTTGTCAAATAACAAATGGTCAATGCTAGACACAATATTGTGTTTTTAGTAAGGTTTTTGATTACCTTAAACCAAAATGCTTTTCAAAAATTAGATGAGTCTTCTAAATAGGTTTACATTTAACATGAGACTAACAATGAACTGTTTTTATCTGATAATTTAGAAATTGTAAAAAGATAAGCTTCTCTGTTTTATCAATTTGTGAATAAATATTCATTGAATCAGAAAATGTTAAGAGCTGAAGTAAGCCTTATGAATTATTTAGCCAATTGCTTTGTTTCTAGGTGAGAAATTGGAGGCCCAGAGAAGTTAATTTTTCCACCGATTCATTTAGCTTAAAAGCCAATTTTTCTGACTTCTAATCTACCCTTTCTGTGACTCGCTGCTGCATAGAACAATTATAATGAGCCCTAATACCTTTTGGCCCTGAAAAAGAAGTTGCTGGTGTTAAAATATAGATTATCATAACTGTGGTCTCTGAATGGAGGTACTTAAGTGAGCAACTTTTATAATTTTTTATAGTTCCTTTCTCTTAATATTTGATAAGCAAATATAAGCCTTAAATACCAGCTGCTCATCTTCTCTTCAATAATTAAAGTAGTTATTCTAGAAAGATAGAAAATCAGGTGAAGTTATTATGTGACCTTTTGTGATTTCTGTGGAATTTTTTCTGTTGTACTATAATACTATTAGAAATTAAAGCTTAAATTTCTTGATGTCTTGGATTTTAACCTAAAATGCTAAAGCTTTCTTTTTTTTTTAATTTGTCCATCCATCCATCATCTATCAATCACCTTTCTACAGTTCTGTCTATTTATATTTTATATACTTTCCTACCTGTCGACCTATCTTCCTATCCTAAAGCTATTTCTTATATTAATTTATGTTTTTTTGACTACTGTTTTTTCGAGATATAATTGATATATAACATTATATTAGTTTCAAGTATATAACATAATGACTCGACATTTGTATACACTGTGAAATGATCACAAGTCTAGTTAGTCTGTCACCACACAGTTACACATTTTTTTTCTTGTAATGATAACTTTTAAGATATACTCTGTTAGCAACTTTAGCAACTAAAATATGCAATACAGTTTTATTATCTATAGTCACCATGTTGTGCATTATATCACTGTGACATTTATCTTATGACTGGAAAGTTTAACCTTTGACCCTCTTCACCCATTTCACCCACCCTCCATTCCCTCTTCCCCTCTGGCAATCATTAAACTCTTATCTGTGAGCTTGTTGTTATTGTTTTTGTTTTGATTTGATTTGTTTTGTTTGTTTAGATTCCAAATATAAGTGAAATCAGTATTTGTCTTTGTCTGACTTGTTTCACTTAGCATAGTGCCTTCAGGGTCCATCCAGGTCATTGAAACTGGCAAGATTCCATTCTTCTTTATGTCTGAGTGTTACTGAACCAAACTTGGGTCCTCTTGCCTAGACGAGGTGAAGCCCGTTTCTGGCCACTGGGTTGTGAGAAGGAAAGTGCAGCATTTATTGCAGGGCACCAAGCAAGGAGTCCAGGGCAGCTAGTGTTCAAAACACCTCAACTCCCTGATGGGTTTCGGGAAAACATTTTTAAAGGCCCGGTGAGGGAGGGGAGTTGCAGGGTATGTAATCAGCTTCTACACAAGTCTCTGATTGGTTGATGGTGAGGTAATAGGACAGTGTCACATTATCAATCCTCAGGCTCCAGAAGGTCTGGGGGTTACGTGCTCATGTCATCAGGTAGTTAATTTTTTTCATTTGGTGGAGGTTTTAGTATCTGCAAGACAACTCAGGAAATGTGCATCAGATGCTGTTATCTTAGTACTTCAGAGAGGAGCTAAAATGGAGAATATGGGGGAGGGGTCTGTCCCTGGAAGGCCTTCATAGGGTCCTGTTTGGTTACAGGAGTACTGTTCCATTGTGTGTATGTATACTCCATCTTGTTCATCTATTCATCCATCTGTAGACACTTAGGTTGTTTCCGTATCTTAGCTAACGTAAATAAGGCTGCTGTGAATATGGGGGTAAACATATCTTTTTGAATTAGTGTTTTTGTATTCTTTGGATAAATACTCAGAAGTGGAACTGCTGGATCATATGGTAGTTATGTTTCTAATTTTTTGAGGAGCCTCCATATAATTTTCCATAGTGGCTGCACCAGTTTAAATTTCTGCCAACAGTGCACAAGGATTCCCGTTTTTCCACATCCTTGCCCAAACTTGTTTTTTTTGTCTTTTTATAATAACCATTCTGACAGGTGTGAGGTGATACCTCATTGTGGTTTTGATTTGCATTTCCCTGATCATTAATGATTTTGAGCATCTTTTCTTGTGTCTGTTGGCCCATCTGTATGTCATCTTTGGAAGTTGTCTGTTGAGGTTCTCTGCCTATTTTTTAATTTTTTGTTTTTTTTTTGTTTTTTTGTTTTTTGGTTTTTTTTTGGATAATTGCATGAGTTCTTTGTATATTTTGGACATTAACCCCTTATCAGATATATTGTTTGCAAATACCTTTCCCATTCTGTAGGCTGCCTTTTCATTTTGTTGATGGTTTCCTTTGCTGTGCAGAAACTTTTTTAGTTTGATGTAGTTCTATTTGTTTATTTTTGCTTTTGTTGCCTTTGATTTTGAAGTTGGATCCAAAAATCATTGCCGAGACTGATGTCAACTTGCTTACTATCTGTGTTTTCTTCTGTGAGTTTTATGGTTTCAGGTCTTACATTCAGGTCTTTAATCCATTTTGAGTTAATTATTATTTTTTTAAGAACTTTTATTGAGATGCAGTTAACATACAATAAACTACATATCTTTAGAGTGTACACTTTGGTATTTTTTTCTTATTAGTATTGTATATATGGCGATCCCAATCTCCCAATTCATTCCCCCCCCCCCCCAAGCCCTCCGCACTTTCCCCACTTGGTGTCCATATGTTTGTTCTCAACATCTGTGTCTCTATTTCTGCCTCGCAAACTGGTTGATTTGTACCATTTTTCTATGTTCCGCATATATGTGTTAATATACGATATTTGTTTTTCTCTTTCTGACTCACTTCACTCTGTATGACAGTCTCTGGGTCCATCCATGTCTCTACAAATGTCCCAGTTTCATTGCTTTTTACAGCTGAGTTATAGTCCATTGTATATATGTACCACATCTTCTTTCTCCATTCACCTGTTGATGGACATTTAGGTTGCTTCCATGGCTTGGCTATTGTAAATAGTGCTGCAATGAACATTGGAGTGCATGTGTCTTTTTGAATGATGGTGTTCTCTGGGTATATGCCCAGCAGTGGGATTGCTGGGTCATATGGTAACTCTCTTTTTAGTTTTGCAAGGAACCTCCATACTGTTCTCCATAGTGGCTGTATCAATTTACATTCCCACCAACAGTGCAAGAGCGTTGCCTTTTCTCCACACCCTCTCCAGCATTTGCTGTTTGTAGATTTTCTGATGATGCCCATTCTGACCGGTGTGAAGTGATACCTCATTGTCATTTTGATTTGCATTTCTCTAATAATGAGTGATGTTGAGCAGCTTTTCATGTGCTTCTTGGCCATGCGTATGCCTTCTTTGGAGAAATGCCTATTTAGGTCTTCTGCCCATTTTTTGATTGGGTTGTTTGTTTTTTTGATATTGAGCTGGATGAACTGTTTATATATTTTGGAGATTAATCCTTTGTTGATTCGTTTGCAAATATTTTCTCTCATTCTGAGGGTTGTCTTTTCGTCTTGTGTATAGTTTCCTTTGCTGTACAGAAGCTTTGAAGTTTCAATAGGTCCCACTTACTAATTTTTATTTTTATTTCCATTACTCTAGGGGGGTGGGTCAAAAAAGATCTTGCTGTGATTTATGTTGAGGAATGTTCTTCCTATGTTTTCCTCTAGGAGTTTTATAGTGTTTGGCCTTACATTTAGGTCTTTAATCCATTTTGAGTTTATTTCTGTGTATGGCGTTAGGGAGTGTTCTGATTTCATTCTTTTACATGTAGCTGTCCAGTTTTCCCAGCACCGCTTATTGAAGAGGCTGCCTTTTCTTCATTGTATATCCTTGCCTTCTTTGTCATAGATTAGTTGACTATAGTTTACCTCTGGGCGGCTTTCTATCCTATTCCATTGATCTTTATTTCTGTTTTTTGTGCCAGTACCACACTGTCTTGATCACTGTAGCCTTGTAGTATAGTTTGAAGTCAGGAAGCCTGATTCCACCAACTCCATCTTTCCTTCTCAAGATTGCTTTGGCTATTCGGGGTCTTTTGTGTGTCCATACAAACTGTAGAATTTCTTGTTCTGGTTCTGAAAAATGCCACTGGTAATTTGATAGGGATTGCATTGAATTTGTAAATTGCTTTCAGTAGTATAGTCATTTTCACAATGTTGATTCTTCCAATCCAGGAACATGGTATGTGTCTCCATCTGTTTGTGTCGTCTTTGATTTCTTTCATTAGTGAGTTTTCTGAGTACAGGTCTTTTACCTCCTCAGTTAGGTTTATTCCTAGGTGTTTTATTCTTTTTGTTGCAATGGTGAATGGGATTGTTTCATTTTGAGTTAATTTTTATGTATTATAAGTAAGATAATGATCCAGTTTCATTCTTTTGTATGTGCCCGTCCAGTTTTCTCAACACCACTTATTGAAGAGACTGTCCTTTTCCCATTGTGTGATCTTGCCTCCTTTACATAAATTAATTGGCCATATATGCATGGGTTTATTTCTGAATTTAACCATTTTTAAATGATAGTAGTGAACAAGTGGATTTCCCCCCAGCTTTACCGAGGGATAATTGACAAACGTATATATTTAAAGTGTATGATGTGATGATTTGATATACATATACATTGTGAAATGATTACAAAGATCAAGTTAACATGTCCATTACCTCACATAGTTTACTTGTTTTTTATGTCTTGAAGGCTGACAATGTACTCTCATCAAACTCCCAGTATTTAATACTGTGTTATTAACTATAGTCACCATGCTGTAATTTAGCTCCTTAGAACTCTTATAACTGAAAAGGTTGTACCCTTTGACCTACATCGCCCCATCTCCTCCCCCATTCCCACCCCTGCCCCAGCCCCTGGCAACCACCATTCTTCTGTTTCTATGAGATTGGCTTTCTTTTTTGTTTTTAGATTCCACATATAAATTATACCATACAGTATTTGTCTTTGGCTTATTTCACTTAGCATAATGCCCTTTAGTTTCACCCATGTTGTTGCAAATAGCAGGATTGCCTTCTTTTTTTTAATGGCTGAATAATATTCCTCTGTGTGTATGTGTGTGTGTGTGTGTGTATCTCATACTACATGGGTTTTTATGTGTTACATTTTTTACTTTGGTAGTAGCCAAGTCAGTATAGCATACAGTTCAGAGCACATGCTTTAGTCAAAAAGAACTGGGTTCAACTCTGGCCTACTACCTATGTGACCTTGGGCATGTTACTTAATTTCTGTTAGCCTAGCATCCTCATTTGTAAATGTGAATTATAACAGTATTGTGAGAATTAAATGGGAGAAAGCATGGAAAGACCTTACTTGGCAGAGTACCTAGTGCCTGGCATATCATAAGCCCTAATAACCATTTTTCAGTAAGCAGTCTTGGGCACCTGATGTATGTCACATGCCCGCTTCCTGGGGATGTAGACATGTACAGGACGTGATGGCTGCCTCTGTGCGGTGTTCAGTGTAGTGTGAAGGGAATTACAAAGGGACATAACACCTGTGTGCAAAGGGCTGTGGTGCACAAAAGGAGCATTCTAAAGTAGCTGATTTTTGCTTATTTTAGAGAAGAGGTGGGTAGTAGCTTATTTATTTCAGTTTATTAACTGCCATCATCTATACTTGAAAACCAAATAGCACACAAAATGAGTGACTTTGTGGGCCCCATAGAGGGTGGCACAAGTGAGAAGGTCAGTGATACAAAGACTATGCTTCAAAAATAAAGACTAAAACTGAGACGAAGCGAGAGAGTAGCACAGACGTATATATACTACCAACTGTAAAATAGTCCGTGGGAAGTTGTTGTATAACAAAGGGAGTCCAACTCGAGGATGGAAGATGCCTTAGAGGACTGGGGCGGGGAGGGTGGGGGGGACTCAAGGGGGGGAGTCAAGGAAGGGAGGGAATACGGGGATGTGTGTATAAAAACAGATGATTGAACCTGGTGTACCCCCCCAAAAAAAAAAAAAAAAAAGACTAGAGTCAACTTGACATTGTGACGTTGGCTGTATGTGTCATAGGGGGCGGTGTTTTGGTTCCAGGTACCGGTATTATGCGCAGGTGAGATGAGGCAGCTGTGCGTGCCTCAGCCTTCAGTGGTGCTGGGAGCAAGACTTGCCCACTGAGGGTACAGGAACACGTGGTGGCCCGCAGGCCCTAGGGCAGCGGCTCCTATGTTTCCTCCTTAGCAATGCCAGTGTTTGTGAGATGCTTCATCTCCAGTCACAGCCACATTTAGGATATTTTGATTGGAATGAAAAGAGAAGAAAGGATAATTCCCAATTCCCCAGTTCTACAGTTCTGTACCATGTACTTATTCATCACTTCTACTTCATATACTTAAAAAAAAATGAACTAAGGTCACAGTGCAGCCCTATTTCAGGAAGGAACATTTGAAATGTGATCCATCAGTAGTACTTTGCTAGTTTTAGGTTTGCGAGACTCACTTTTGGGGAGTGGATGGCCCAGGACAAACAGCCCATCAGGAGGGGATCACATATCTTAGCAGTTTGTATATATCCTTCTAGGTTAGGGAGAGCAGTCAGGAAGCAGAACCATAATACTGCTGTTTCAGTATTTAGTTCTCGTAGTATGGAAATGCCACTACTAATACCATTTCTAAAATATTCAGCATCTACAAAATAAAAATCAGTGTAATTCTTATATTTCAAATACCAAAACTCACAGACTTGAAAAAATTTGTAGACATATAAATAGACTTTCATATAGGTCTGCTGCTCCTTTTGATGTTGTACCCTTCCCTTCTTCACCTTCCATAGAGCTGGCACCTCAGTCCTCCCCTGGGGTGAGGGTCTTCTGGACCTCCAACTCCCTGGCCTTGGCTCTGTTTCCCAACAGTACTTTCTTTCCAGCCAACTTACCCAACTGAAAGCATGGTGACCCTGCCCTCCAGAAGAGAGATCAGCCTTCCTCCCAAACTGGGCTTTTTCAGGGGACAGGGAAGGCTCAGTCAGCGGGTGATGGGAGGGACTGAGGAGCTGCAGAAGGTGGACATTAAAGGGGTCTGGAAGGGCTTGTGGTGGGGGTGGCAGGGAGAGAGTGGTAGGAGAGAGTTGGAGAACTGGAGTGGGACTGGAGAGAGCCAAGAAATACAGGCATGCTATTGATGTCTGAAATAACTATGTGGCACCAACAAAAATACCAATAGTTAAAAATGCTGGGTATAGTTGTCCCTCAGTATCTATAGGGGACAGGTTCCAGGAGCCCCCACCCCCATACCATACTCAAGTCCCTCGTATAAAATAGTGTATTATTTGCGTATAACCTAAGCACGTCCTGTCACATACTTTTTTTAAAGTTAACTAATTTATTGGCTGCATTAGGTCTTCATTGTTGTGCCCAGGATTTCTCTAGTTGCGGAGAGTGGAGGCTACTTTTCATTGTGGTGTGTGGGCTTCTTATTGTGATGGCTTCTCTTGTTGTGGAGCATGGGCTCTAGGCTTGTGGGCTTCAGTAGTTGTGGCTCGAGGGCTCTAGAGCGCAGGCTCAGTAGTCGTGGCGCACGGGCTTAGTTGCTGCACGGCATGTGGAATCTTCCCTGCTCTGGGCTTGAACCCCTGTCCCCTGCATTGGCAGGTGGATTCTTAACCACTGCACCACCAGGGAAGGCCCCTGCCATATACTTTAAATCATCTGTGAATTACTTATACTACCTCATACAGTGTAAATGCTGTGTAAATAGTTGCCGGTGTACAGCAAATTCAAGTTTTGCTTTCTGGACCCTTCTGGAATTGTTTTTTTTTTCCAGAGTATTTTCAACCTGAGGTTGGTTGACTCTGCAGTTGTGGAACCTGTGGATAAGGAGGCTGTAAAGCCAGCAGCTGCTTTCATAGTCACTTGTCACTTCTCCCATAGTCATTTTAATTTGAAGTGTTCAAAACTTTATCTTGCTTTATAGACCAACACACATGATAAAGATCTTTCTTTTGCCTTGAGAATAGGCAAATAATGCTTAGGATAAAATCTCTTCCGAGAGGGAGGTTAGAAAATTCTGAATGTTGCCACCAGTTTTAAACACACTTCCCCAGGATACTTGTACCTCTTGTAGGTGCCTAGTGTTGTTCTATGTTGTGTGTGTGTTTTAGGGATTTCAGTTCCAGAACTCAAAGTCATTAGAGAAGGAATCAAGTCGGTCTGGGTTCTACGTTCAGGATTCTGCAGCTTGTCTCCCTGGACTGGAATCGTTTCTCTGACTGGTGTTTCTCAGGCTAGGGAAATGTTCCAGGATCCCTGAAGGAACCTATTTCTAAAGGATAAACAAGGTGAATTTTAATTAAAATTGCTTTTCAATGATTTCATTGAAATATACACAAGTGCAAACGTAGGTAAATATACACTTCTTATTCATATAGCCGTTAAACACTATAAAACCAAAGCAAATTTACAAATTAGATATTAACAAAACTCTAAAATCAGTAAAGCAAAAGTTAGCCTCACGGATTTAACGTGGTGAGCACGAATGCCTTGTTGAAACCAAACCCCAATTGCATTGTGATCAGGACTGTGGGCTGCCAGGCCTGGGGCCTTGAGTTCTGCGGCTCCTTCTGTGCACCCAGGGATGACTCAGCTCTCTTTTGTCCTTTTAGCTGCGATTAAACTTTCATTCATGCAGGGAGCCAGGACTGCTCTGGCCTTCTCCTGGGCACAAATGCATCACTTACAAAGGAAGACTGCTTTTCTTCTTTCTTCTTACCCTTGGACAATTCAATATGAAGTGGCACCAGTGCAGTCATTAAAATAAATGCAAATTAGATGGTAACACATCATTATAAAGAGGTCATTCATAATGTGTTTTTATTTTGTTTAGGATATCATTTAAAAAAAACACAAAATTTTAAAAACGCGTAGAGCACTTTCAGATCTCTGGGAGTAAATCCATGGTTTTCTGTTTGAGAAATATTGCTACAGGTCACCATGATCTATACCATTGATTTTGTTTGTTTCTGTTAGGTTATAAACATTATTCATTTAACTTAACCTTTCAGGAGAGATTTCCTTTTTTTCTCCTGATAAATGAAACTAACATACTTCTTAGATATGTTTGTAACATACCTCTTAGCTATGTTTGTGGTTGTATTTATTTATAGACATACCTTGGAGATATTGTGGGTTTGGTTCCAGACCACCACAATAAAGTGAATATCGCAATAAAGCAAGTCACACAAATTTTTTGGTTTCCCAGTGCATGTAAAAGTTATGTTTATATTATACTGTCTGTTAAGTGTGCAGTAGTATTAAGTTTAAAAAAATGTACAAACCTTAATAAAAAAATACTTTATTGCAAAAAAATATTAACCATCATTTTAGCCTTCAAGGTATTGTAATCTTTTTGCAGTGGTAACATCAAAGCTCACTGATCACAGGTCACCGTCGCAAATAACAATGAGAAACTTTGAAATATTGTGAGAATTAGCAAAATGTGACACAGAGACATGAAGTGAGCAAATGCTGTTGGAAAAATGGCGCTGATAATCTTGCAAGACTCAGGCTTGCCACAAAACTTCAATGTGTTTAAAAAAAAAAAAAAAAGCTGTATCTGTGAAACGTAGTACAGTGAAGCACGATAAAACGAGATACGCCTGCATTGTTATTCCCTCCTCAGAAGTTTATTTAGCTTCATTCACATACTGAGGGAGTGTCTTCTGTAGGCCAAACATTGGTCTAAGTGCCTAATCAGGATTTCCTAGGTGGCGCAGTGGTAAAGAATCCACCTACCAATGCAGGGGACATGGGTTCAAGCCCTGCTCTGGGAAGATTCCACATGTTGCAGAGCAGCTAAGCCCGTGTGCCACAACTATTGAGCCCATGTGCCACAACTATTGGAGCCCATGCACCTAGGGCCCGTGCTCCGCAACAAGAGAAGCCACTACAAATGAGGAGCCTGCGCACCACAATGAAGAGTAACCCCCGCTCGCAGCAACTAGAGAAAGCCTGTGTGCAGCAACTAGAGAAAGCCTGTGTGCAGCAACGAAGACCCAACGCAGCCAATAAATAAATAAAGTGCCTAATCAGGGAGAGGTTTCTAAATATTTGATTTCTCCCTGGAGTAACTGTGTGTGTGTGTGTATGTAAGAGGGAGACTTAACATGCTGACAGATGAAATTTCCATTATCCACTTTGCTCAACAAAAGTAACCTCTGAAGTCATGGTGGTAAAGCTCCTGTTTTGGGATTAGATTTCTTATAAATGAGAATTCTGTTACTACAGTGAATTGTGGGGTTAGTGAAATGATTTGTAAAGGTCCTTTAAAACATTTAAGAAAATTGTTTTTAGTGTTTTTCTCAGTCTATATTCATCAGAACAACTGGTCTATTCCATTAAAACTCCAGTGTGCCATTCAAATGGTGTTAGTTCCGTGGCCAAATGGTCAGATAGATTATCTGTTTTTTGTTTTGTTATTTGTAGGGAGTAAAAGGTTCAAGTTTTGTAATCTAGCTAAGAGACTTTTATTTTTCTTTTCACAGAAGGCTCGACCATCTATAATGCAGGTAAATGATGCTTTAACATTTATTTATTTTTCCAGCGGTATTCTCTGTGCAGTATTGTAATATTGCCAATAATGTGTTTTATTCTAGGATGCTGTAACACTTTGTTCCTACCCTTTCATCTTTGATGCCCAAGCCAAGACCAAAATGTTACAGACTGATGCTGAACTGCAGATGCAGGTAACATATTTTAAAAGTTATTTTCTCTTCTTAGGGGTTTCTTTCATCTTACACATTCAGTTGTGATTTTTCCTAATAGGAGAAAGCTTATTTGGATAAGTTTCCATTATAACTTTTAGAACTATTAGAAAAAATTTCAGCAATTTTATATTGAATATAACACACAATATGTGAATGCACATTTACAGAAACTGGGGGCTGGCAAGTGTCTTCGTAAAGGGTCATATGGTAAATATTTGTCTTTGTGGACCATACAGTGTATTCAAGTATTCAACTTTGTCGTAGCACAAAATTTGAATTTTATATAATTTTCACATGTAGTGAAATATTTTTCTTTTGTTTTTCTAAAACCCATTTAAAAATGTAAAAACTGTTGTTAGCTGAAGTGCGGTACAAAAGCAGGCAACAGGCTGAATTCGGTCTGTGGGCCATTATTTGCTGACCTTGATAGATAATTAAATGGTGCGTGGCAGTTCTTTATTGAGCAAAAAGGTTAGATTTGTTTGATTTATCTTAAACACATTTTTATTGTAAAATATAATTGGTTTTGTCAAGCCTACAAAGATGTTTGTGAATTAGCAATCCAAATCTACCAGTTCCTACTGTTGGTGGATACATAACTTCATTCATCTCCCTCTCCGCCTCCCCATCGTTTTGTCTCTCTCCAGCTCTTATCTATATTTAGTGCTCTCTCTATGTATATATGTTTTCACAGTGATATATCCATGATATTGACAATTTAAAGGTTTTTCAGAGAAAATGGACATTTTTCAAAGAATAAACACCATTTAGCAAGCGGTTGTTAGATTTCTTTTCCTGCCACTTTGAAAGTCATGGTTTCTACCTGCTCTCCATCATCACTTTCTTCTACTAAGATATTATTTCAGGCTTAATCAGCTTAGTCTAAATCATTTTCCTGGAATGAGTTATGGATCATATGGTTTATAAAGTGTTTCAGTTAATCTCTTTGGGTTCAGATTAGAAAGATTTGTGTGTTTTGTAAACATGAGTAACTGAGAAAATGTACTGGAAAAGTTAGGAGGAAAATAAAGAACAAGATGGAGATACAGTCAGCCTGCCCCACACGCACCACCCACCCCTTTCCAAAGGCACGGCTGGCTGCCATCCCAACTCACAGGTGTGCTCTGAGTGGTAACTGTGCTCTTGGATGTGCTGTTCCAGGTGGCGGTCAACGGGGCCAACCTGCAGAACGTCTTCATGCTTCTCACCTTGGAGCCTCTGCTGGCCAGAAGCCCCTTCTTGGTCCTTCACGTTCGCAGGAGCAACCTTGTTGGAGATGCCCTAAGAGAGCTGAGCATTCATTCTGATATTGATTTGAAAAAGCCTCTCAAAGTGAGCCCTTCAGTATATTCTTCTACATACCTTCCTGGGTTTTCTTTAAACAGTGTTGATGAAGCAGCAAAGATCTTATTAAAATCGTGGAGTACAGCCATTCATTTTTTCTTTCATTCATTTTACAAGAATTTACTCACCTCTTTCTGTCCAATCACCAACCAGAACATCTCAGCATGACATCAGATAAAAATGCCAGTGGATTCCTTGAGGGAATATAGGGCCTTCTTTGTCTGCTCTCTTCAGTTTACCTGCTCCAGCTCTACCAAAACCAAGCAAACAACAGCACTCCTAAAGCTTCAACTAGGTAAAACTACCAAGCCAGCATCTAGGAAGTCTTTGGATGTCAAAGATTTAAGAGAAAGAAGATAAAAAAAGAAGAGAACGGAAAGGTAGCAGGATCGACTGGGCAGCTCATGGCCTGTTATGATAGGTCCTCTTAGTACTCTGAAATGATTAAATTAAGAAATTGTCTTTCCTCATGGGTTATGCATGTTTGTGTTACCGCTTAGTGTATTCGCAGGGCTTAGCGCAATGCTTGGTACACAGTAGCTGGTCGGTAAATAGTGAATTATTGAAGTTTTAAGTCATTTACCTTTCCCTTCAGAAGACTTTTCTAACTGTATTTGCAATCCTGTTGTAAACTCCAGTTTCTGAAATGTAATAGGCAAGAAACTGATGGTCTTTATGATACTGTCACCCTTTTCAGAATTTCCAGTAAGTAGTATCAGTCCCGTCAGTCTGCCTGGGAGTTCTCCCTGGAACTTCTGAGTTAGATCTTTGATACTGGAAAGAGAGGGGTCTTTCTTGGCCTCCTGTTTTCAGTCAGTAATTCAGATGAGACAATTCTTGCCTGGTAGCATGCTTAGGTCTTCTGCTGGCATCCATATAATGAGAGGCCTTTGCTCTCCTCCTGCTCTAGGCAACCTTGAACACAGCCACCAGGATAAGCTTTTTTTTTTTTTTTTTTTTTGACTGCACCATGCAGCATGCGGGGTCTTAGTTCCCTGTTCCCTGACCAGGGATCAAACCAGTAGAAGCACGGAGTCTTAACCACTGGACCGCCAGGAAGTTCCCAGGATAAGCTTTCTTAAAAGCTGTTTTTAGCTTTGTGCTTGAGCCCTTTACCAGTAAAATGGGGGTGACAATAGGAATTCCTGTGTGTAAGACTGTTGTGAGGATTAAGTTAATAGAGTTTAATGGCTGGCTGGCATGTAGGAAGCTCTCAGTAAATCTCGCCCTTTGGTTTGCTGTCGTTGTTACTGTGGTGGGTCCAGCGTGCTCCATGCAGGTCTTCGATGGGTCTCTTTCTAGCCCCTCCCAGAGCCCAGGTCTGCGTCCGCTCCGAAGGCCCTCCTCCCTTTCATATGCATATTAGAAGCCCGCTGAGAGAGAGTTCTTCCTTTACTCAAGTTAGGCACTGCTTTTCTCTGGGTGCCAGAACATTTACCTCTCAGTGTATCTGACTCTGTGAAAATAAAATGTATTCCCCACTTGGTTCTTTTATGTTTGCCTCCTTGTCCCAAATAGATGGTAAACGTTCTATGGACATATAGTAAACTTCTGACTTTCTCTGTATCCTGTGAGGTGCCTGGTAAAATTTTGTATGTGTATAAGTGCCTTGTTAATAATCAGCAGATACACTGCAGTTTTCATTGTATCAGTTTATTCTCTGTTACATCTTCCTTTCTTTGTCCTGACTTTGGAAAGTTTGCTTTAAAAAAACAACAACACAGACATAAAATGCCAATGATTTCCCTGAAGTACTAATTCTGCTTTCATTGTTTTAAGGTCATTTTTGATGGTGAAGAAGCAGTGGATGCTGGTGGTGTCACAAAAGAGTTCTTTCTTTTACTGTTAAAAGAATTGTTGAATCCCATCTATGGAATGTTTACCTACTATCAGGATTCCAATCTCTTGTGGTTTTCAGATACGGTAAGTTAGTGATGTCCCCATTCAACAGATGGATTGAATTAAGCTTCCTTTTTTGTTGTCAGACCAATCCCTAGCCTTCTGATGTTTACAAAGGGGAGCATAACAAAGACAGTCGTTTAACATGTCTAAACAGTGCACCCAGTCTTTCATGTTGCACCTGTTGCCAAGACCTCGCAGTGTGTTTTGTCACCCATCAGTTCCATTTCCATTTCTAGTCAGTAAGCCCCAAGTTTTGTAATCCTCGGAGGGTGGAAAGAGCATGGTATGATAAAGAAATTGGTTTTATGACATGTAAAAAGTAATTGGCTAATATATCTTATTTTAATAACAGTGATAGTATGTGTGTGAATACTCATACAGATACACAGACACACACTTTATTTTTGAAAATTCAGTAGGAGAGCTAAGTTTTAAAAGGCATTCTCATTTCAAGCAGACTATAGTTTAGTTCTTTTTCTACCAGAGTTTTCTCCCTAGATCTGCACTGTGCTGAAAGGTAGCCATTAACCTCCTGTGGCTATTTAAATTTAAATTTTATTTAATTAAATAATACTAAAGTCATTCCCTCAGTTGTACTAACCAGGGTTCAAGTGCTCGGTAGATACATGTAGCTAGTGGCTGCCATCTGGGACAGCACAGGATAGAATGGTCCCATCATTGCAGAAAGTTCTGTTGGACAGCATTGCTCTAAATGAGGATAGGCTGTTCTCTGTATCACAGATCACCTGTAAATGCCTAACTTTGTCTACATTCCATCTTTGGGGGACAGTTGAACTTTTGTTAGGGGTATTTCTCTGCTTCAGAAGGTAACTAAATATTAATGAGATCTTCATTCTTTCATACTGAGAATATGTTAAGGTAAATAGCAGATTGTTTTGAGGGCCACAAACACTGCTTTTGTGTTTCACACATTTGCACATGTGCTGAAAGTGTTTTGTAGAGCACAACTGGTTTCACTTGATTGGCATAACCTGCGGACTCGCCATCTACAACGCCACGGTGGTGGACCTGCACTTCCCATTGGCTCTCTATAAGAAGCTGCTGAATGTGAAGCCTGGCCTGGAAGACCTGAAAGAGCTGTCACCCACAGAAGGAAGGTATGGAGCTGAAAGACTGGAGCCTGGTGTGGAGAACTGCTCTGGCACTGGGATTAAAGGTTGAAAGCACCACCTGCACAAGTTAGAGTCTATCGTTAGGCTGTGCTGTGTATGCTTTGTCTTAAGACGTAGCTCCACAGCTGCTGGCTTGAAGCAATGCCTGTGTCACTCAAAGGGCAGAAGGAGAAAAAGGAAAAGTCACAGCTGCCCAGGAATCCAGAATAATCTTTACTTTTCTTATCCTGAACAAAAAATGACTTCGAGGTTTGTCATGGTCCATAAATACAGGGGAGAAAGTATTGAAAAGGGAGCCTGTATTTTAAAAAAATTGACAGGTCTCCCTGTTCTTTTGTGTCTCTCTTTTCTGTGTTTCCTTGACTTTCACACTACGACCCACACTCACAGCACTTCTGGTCACCAATGTGTGGGTGGTTTTCCCCCATACCACCAAGTAATTCTCCACACCAGCTGGTGTCCTACAATCTATCTCCATTCTGACACCATCTACCCAGAGATAGCATTGGATCCCACAGGTTAAGTCCTCGGTCTCTCAAGACTGCTGTCACCCTACTTCAGGTGCCAATTGCAGGTAGTAGGTCCCCACGTTACTCACAACTTCTGCCTGATTTGGTTACAGATCAGAGCTCCCCATGACCCCCTCCTCAGGTTCGATTAATTTCCTAAAGTGGCTTGAAGAATTCAGGGAAACACATGGGTTTCCCACTTTATTCAAGGACGTGACAAAGGATACAGATGAAAAGCCAGATGCAGAGATATGTAGGGTGAGGCCTGAAGGGGTCCTGAGTGCAGTAGGAGCTTCTGATCCCGTGGCGTTGGGGTGCAGCACCCTCCCAGGGTGTGGATGTGTTCACCAGCCTGGAAGTTCCCTGAGCCCCCGCGAGCTTTTTGGGATTTTATGATGGCTTCCTTACAACAGAGTGATCAATTATGATCTCAGTTTCCAGTCCCTCTCCCCTCTCTGGAGAATGGGGGGGGGGGGGGTGGAGCTGAAAATTCCAAGCTTCTAATCATGGCTGGGTCCTTCTGGTGACGAGCCCCCACCCAGGAGCCCACCCAGAGTCACCCCATTAGAACACAAGGTGCTCCTAGTACTCACATCACTTAGGAATTTACAAGGGTTTTGGGAGCCCTGTGCCAAGGAACTGGGGGCAGAGACCAACATATATATTTTCTGTTATCTCACAGAACCTTTCTGAGAAAGTGGCTTAATTGAGATATAATTCACACACCACACAATTCACCCAGCTAAAGTATATAATTCAGTTACTTTTAGTATATTCGGAGTTGTGCAGCCTTTACTACATTCAACTTTAGAATATTTTCATCACCTGAAAAAGAAACCTGGTACTCCTTAGTCAACATCCCCAACTTCCTCATCCCCCAAGCCCTAGGCAGCCACTAATCTACTTTCTGTCTCTGTAGACGTGCCTATTCTGGATATTTCACATAAACGGAATCATACAATATGGGTTTTTTTGGTGGCTGGCTTCTTTCACACAGCATGTTTTCAAGGTTCACCTAAGTTGTAACTTGTATCAGTATTTCATTTCTTTTTATTGCCAACTAATATTTCTTTGTATGGATTTACCACATTTTGTTTATCCATTCATCAGTTGATGGACATTTGGCTTGTTTCTGCCTTTTGGCTGTTACTAATAGTGCTGCTGTGGATGTTCTTACACACTTTTTGTGTAGACATAAGTTTTCATTTTTCTTGAGTATATACCTAGGAGTGGAATTGCTAGGTCAAATGGTAACTCTGTGTTTAGCCTTTTGAGGAACCTCCAGACTGTTTTCCAGAGTAGTGGAGCCGTGTTTTTGTGTTATTTTTCTTTCTGGCTGTTAAAAACTCCTTTTATTCTGAGTTTCTCTGTAATGATTTTAGGTAGCAGAAGGTGAAGTATATAAAAAGACACCATATCCTTGGCTTTCTGTAAACAGCACAAGTCTTTTGACTTCAACAGGAAGGAAAATCCCTTTTTTATGGAGAAAGAATACTGATTTTAAGATGGAGATAGAGGAAGGGTAGCCTCTAAGGTGTCCTCTGGAAATGAGACTGTCATATCACCAGTGTAGGACACCAGTACAGAGAAATCATAAAGTATGTGGGGAGGGGGGGCAGAGAGAGAGGAAAAGAAAATTTAGAAGGAATATAAAAAAATGGCAGAGGAGACCCAAGCAGGGTTGCTTTTTTGGTAAGTGAGAGTGACAGAAGTGTGTGCTGTTTTCTTTGCCAATCTGGCTGAGAATGATACATTTCAAGTAATGATCTTGGCTGGTTAACTGGAAACAGATTTAAATTCCACACGAAGAATTTTCTTTCTGGGCAACTCTTTATGGAACTGCCAGACTCCGAGCTCACTGAAGAAGAAAGTGTGAATGAGGTCTAGTTACAAGTATGTATTCTCGTGAGAGCTGCGATATGATCATTGTTCTTTAATATGGCAGATAATAGGGTCCTTTAACATAGAGAGCCCCTTGCATTAACAAGGAAGCCATTCAGATTCCTTAGTGGCTGCAATGCTTTGTAGCTTTTCTTAAATAAGAGGATTATTCTATTAATGCATATGGATGAAGCCAGTCTGTAGGACCACTGTAAGACCATCTCATATATCTACTTCCAAGGAATACCAGAGTTAACACGTGTGTCAGATATAAGTCCATCTGAATTTCTTCATAAATTCAGTAAAATTTGTGAGTAGGAACAGAGAACAATTAATGCGTGTCTTACAAGTCAACTGCCGTGTTTCCTTTCAAGATACAGTTAACATGATTTTCTGTCAGTCTGGATTTATGTTCATCCTAGAACCTTCTTTTATAGCTTTTCCTTGCAAACAATCTGGGCATATGACTGAAGTAGAAACACTACGGCCACGTCTGATTTGCCTCTTTTCCTTTCTCTGTCACTCTGTGATTAGGAGTCTTCAAGAACTTTTAGATTACCCAGGGGAAGATATTGAGGAGACTTTCTGCCTCAACTTCACGGTAAGGATTTCCACAGTTGTTCATGATTGTAGCTCTTTCATCCTGCTTACAGGTCATAATTAACATTAATTTTTCTCCAAATCAAAGAACAAATTCAGAGACTTCTCTGAACCAAATTATTTTAGTCATAGTGTCTTTTTTAAAATCAAAGTATAGTTGCTGTACAATATTATATTAGTTATAGGTATCAACATAGTGATTCACAATTTTTAAAGGGTCTACTCCATTTATACTTATCATAAAATATCCGCCATGTTCCTCGTGTTGTACGGTATATCTTTGTAGCTTATTTTACACATAACAGTTTGGACGTCTTAATCCCCCACCCCTATGTTGTCCCTCCCCTCCTCCCTCTCCCTGCTGGTAGCCACTTGTTTGTTCTCTAAATCTGTGAGTCTGCTTCTCTTTTGTGATATTCACTAATTTGTTGTATTTTTTAGATGCTATGTATAAGTGACATCATACAGTATTTGTCTTTCTCAGTCTGACTTATTTCACTTAGCATAATGTCCTCCAAGTTCATTCGTGTTGCTGCAAATGGCACAATTTCCTTCTTTTTTTTTATGCCTGAGTAGTATTCCATTGTATATATAGACCGCATCTTCTTTATCTGTTTATCTGTTGATGGACATTTAAGTTGCTTCCATATCTTGGCTATTGTAAATAATGCTGCTGTGAACATTGGGGTGCAGGTATCTTTTCGAATTACTGTTTTTGTTTTTTTCAGATATATACCCAGGAGTGGAATTGGTGGGTTATATGGTAGTCAAAGTGTCTTGAATGTCACAAGAATTCAGTAAATGTGTTGAATAAATGAATGAATGATTAATCTATATAATTAGGCAAATTACTGAAGCATTATTGCTCTTTATTCCTATGCGTATAATTTCTAGAGTTCATATCATTTTCTCTTTGATTGCATTTAGTGGCAACTCCATGTCTTAAAACAAAAGATATCTTTTAAGATGCCGATGTTCTCTGACTCAGGTTCCCTTTCTTCTTCTGAGAATGTTCTGTGGTAATAAGTAGTCCTTAAGCTACACTTGTTCCCAAAGCTTCTCTTAGTCATTTGGGGTCTAGAAAAATAAGTGGTCAACAAAATTGAAACGTTTCTCTCTTCCCCTGTAAATACAGATTTGTCGGGAAAGCTATGGTGTGATTGAACATAAGAAACTGATCCCCGGGGGAGACCGAGTGGCCGTGTGCAAGGAGAACAGGTTAGTCCTGACCCTGTGCTATGCACACATTGCTTCAGTTCTCTGCACTTTTCTTTTTAAGGGCAAGACTGAAGTTAAATTTTCATCCTTTCTTCAGAGGAAGGAAGGGTGCTTAAGGCAAGTGTACAGATTTAATAGTAGAGAAAGTGGCAGACCTGGGTTCAGGAGATAATTATTTTAGTTCTCCATCCCCGTCTTCCTGGCTTTGACCCTGAGCAGACCGCACAAACTGCCTGACCTCAGTTTTTCATCTTTCAAATGGGGGTTATAATAACCATCCTGCCTCCCTCGTGGAAGGGTTCTAAGACTAAAGTGAGATCATTTATAGGAGAACATTTTGGAATGATTGAACTCCCAGCATTTAGCACAAGGTTTCCAGTATCCAGAAGAGTGACTGGCACAAAAATGCTCCAAAAAATATGTGAAGAATAAGCCAATGTTATAAAGATGCTTACTATTGTGGTTTTATTGCTAAAGAATTTGTATCACAGGTTTTATGTTAAATTCTTTCTACCTCATGAAAATTAATTCAAGTATATCTGATTTTTCAGGATGATTTTCTCTGTGTTATCTCTTTGAGGAGAAAAAAAGTTCAATTTTGTTTACTTTTGAATTAAATTATGAGTGAGGTTGTTGGCCATCTGCATAGTAATGAATTCAGTTTACAAACACCGAGTGTTTGCTGTGTGCCAGGCATGTTGCTGGATATAGGAAATAAGTAACTTTTATCCTCAAGACTAGCTGGGGAGGGATAGTGTAATGAATGATTGCAGTAGATTATGGTGCGTATGATAGGAAAGTGATAGATCAAGTGCCGAGCAACCAGGAGGAGAGGCCACCGCACTTTAACCGAACATTGAAGAGGGAAAACATTTTAGGCACAGGGAATAACGTGAGTCAGACTCTCAAATTTAACACATGACAGAGAATGATGAGTACTTGTGGGGCGGGAGCTAGTGTGTGGGTGCAATAGTATTGGGGTGGAGATGGTCAAGACTTTCAATGGGTTTGGAATGGGACATGGTCGACAGTTTTAGCGTGGTAACTGGTGGCCATATGGAAGTCAGCCGTGTGTGGAGAGACCCATTAGGCGGCTGATGAGATAGCTCAGGTAAAGGGTGGTGAGGGCCAAAATGTAGGTAGCAGGGATACAGAGTCGGCTACTAGTGTCTGATTGTATACAGATGGTACAAGAGAGGCATGTATTGATAAAAAAAAAAACAACTCTGAGGCTTCTAATTTGGACAGCTGCCCAACAGGAAGCAGCATCTGTGGTGCAGGGTGGCAGGGAAAGAGTTCCATTTTGTATATGTTGATTTTGACATGTCTGCGTGATACCTAGGTGATTTTGTTTAGAGCTGAGAATTTATGTGTATCTCAAGAGAAGTCTTTTTTTTTTAAATCAATTCATAGTTTGTTTTTTTAAGTAGAATGTTTTCCTTTTTTGCATTTAAAATTTTCATATAGTTTTTAAAGGTTACTTTCCATTTACAGTTATTACAAAATATTGGCTGTATTCCCACATTGTGCGATACATCCTTGAGCCTTTCTGACACCCAGTAGTTTGTACCTCCCTTTTCCCCAACCCTTATGTTGCCCCTACCCCATGGCAGATAACCTTTAGTTTGTTCTCTATATTTGTGTCTGCTTCTTTTTTGTTATATTCATTAGTTTGTTGTATTAGGAGAAAAGTCTTAATAGTTTATTTGTTTACTTATGCCAGCCTTAACCACCAGTGACGTTGAGGTCGCCTACACAAAGAAAAAAGTGGTGAAATAAATAAAAAATGAGGACAGGGAAAATGTATCTTCTTAGAGGAATTGTATATATTAGATTAGAAGGTAGATTCTTGAGATGAGGACTTGAGATCATTAGCACATTGGCTAGAGACAAAACGTCGTGGCTTAAAGAAGTGGTGGGGGTGGGGGAAGATGAGGGAATGGCGGTCTCCACTTGGGAGGGTTGTGAGCAAGGGAAGCCTTCTGGAAGCAAGGGTTCATTGAAGCTGTGGACAAAGTTACCGATGTAAAGAAGTTGGATGCTGTTTTAAGCATGTTGGGAAATTAAAGCTAATTCACTCTGGGTTTTAGTTGGCTCCGTACTATAAATAGTTGCAAAGATGCAGACAGAGATCCTATGAAATTCACTCTATCCAAGTGATGTATGTTGGCTTCCTCCCATGAATCTTCCGTTTTGAAACTAAGAATGATAGAAAAACTGACAGGCCTCTTCTTTCATCCTTTTATGTTTTTAAAGGTAGCTAGAAGCCAAAGTGGTCTAATGTAACATTCAGTAATCTTTTTTGTCATGTAAACCTTCCAGACACTCCAGGAAGCCTCACAGACAAAATGGCTATTTTGGGGGGCGGAAAGTGTGAGCTATAATACCAGAGTTAAGTAAAATAATGCAGAAGTTGCCACAAACCCAACAAAATGGCTTCAGATCATGAAATTATCTTGACTCTGGGAGGCTAGTCTTGTCTCAAGTAGATGTTTCAGTCGAAATTCTAACTTGATAAGAATCTCTTGGAACTGAAAGCACTGTCCTTTCTTTATATAGTGTTGGTATTTTTGTTAACAGCAAATGATTTGTTTAATAAGAACAGTCTCGTTATTCTGTAGAACCCTGATAATTTTTTTAAAATTTTATTTATTTTGAAATATTTTTTTATTTGGCCCTGCTGGGTCTTCGGTGCGGCAGGTGGGATCTTTGTTGCAGGGATGGAGCCGGGCCCCCTGCATTGGGAGTGCGGAGTCTTAGCCACTGGACCACCAGGGAAGCTCTTGACAGTGTTTTTAGAATCGGGGAATTTATGGCAGATCATAAAGTGGCTTTGTGGGTCCAGGTGGTTTCTCTTCCCTCCTGGTTTTGATGATCGCTTTATAACATATATATGTGTGTATGTACATGTGTAGATACATCTGTAGCCCTTAGTCTTTCAAAGGATGTCTGAGCTTTTGCGTCAGGTTTCAGACACGATAGTGTGTGTGTCATGTGTTAGGATCCAACAGTGGGCTAGGCAAGCAGCCTGAGGAGGGCACATTCAGAATTTCTTCTCATTCTGGTGAGTCATCCTAATGTGCTGTATGTTGGGTGCACCGGTTGGGGAAAAGAGTGATCTCCTGCGGGCATGGATGATTTGTGATGTAGTCTGCAGAGGAAGCAGGTGTTGGGACGTCACGCTCTTTTTCATATCTTTATAAAACTGTTTCTCTTTGAGTACTTTTTGTCTCTGCCTTTTTTGCTCTCTCTTTCTGGGTCTGAGTTTTTCTCATTCTGTCTCCTTCTTTCTCTCTCTCACTCTGTCTCCCCTTATTCGGTAGGTGTTTCTTCGAATCAGCAATTGAATTGACTTAACAGTTGAGGGACAGTTTGTGCTGGAATACTGAAATATAACGCAGTTTGTTTAGGGTGGTAAGCTGTTCTCATATACAACCATAAATGAAATATGAAGACAAAATCGATTAATTGAATTGGAAGGGGTTCAGAGAAATCCCCGTGGACAGATGCATCCGGGAGGATGGATGTGGGATAGAGCTGTTGGGAGGGCTCCTAAGATTTGGATACTAGAAAGTAGAGACGAGGATATAACAAAAAGGGAAAGGTGCTCTGTAAAGTTTGTGAGCAAAGGAGTCACATGATAGAAGTGAGTCCTTGGCACACTTTCTTTCTTCATCTTTTTTTCCCTTCTCTACTATTTATATCTGTTGCTGACTCTTGGGCTGCAGCCGGTAGGCCCACAAGCCTTGTACTTGCCCACCCTCGAGACCGAAGAAAGAGCCCAGAGTCAGCAACAGAGACATCAGTGGTTTAATGGATGGGGAATCTTACATGTCTGAAGCAAGGTTCTGGAGCAACACCCCACTGTGTGCAGCCATGGGCAGGCAGAACGTGGCGGCAATTTTTGCTACCAGGGAGAAGGGGGAGGTTACCAGCTGTAGGGGGAATTGACGTCAGGTTGGCTTTCGGTTATCAGGGAAGGGAACAGAGGGGCATGCCCCTCAACACCCCTTTGATAAGCTATCTTAGTGGAGATGTTCTGATCTCAAGTTAGCATGATCATTAGCTGGGGCCTGGGGCCAAGTATGTGGGAAGGTCCGTCATGTGAGTGGAGTGTAGGTGAAGCAGGCACAGTTCGAGCAGGGGATGTACAGAGAGCAAGAGAACAGCCATCCTGAATGTCCTGACCGTACACTGACATACGCACTCCTGGACATTGCTGATCCCGTGAGTGGCCCTCAGGATCAGTGCAGAGAGCGTGCTTTTGTTTAAAGGCATGTGGGTTCCTTTTTGTTTTCTTTGCAGTTATTTGTCCCTAACTGACTTCAGGGCTGCTTCTACAAAACATTTTCCATAAAGATGTTCTGACGACAGACAGGTTCCTTAAAAGAAAGACAGTACATAATTTCAAAGGAGTAATAAGGGAACTTAGGTTATTCTTTTACTTGTATCCTGAAACTCCATTATTCTGTTACCATGATGTTCTAAAAAATAGCTGCTCTCTTTCTGAAAAAGTTTTCAAATCTTGGTGCAATAAAATGGGCTGTCATTTTAAATATTGCCAGGCGGCAGGGGAGGGGGGTCCTTGTTTTTATTGCCAGTACACTGTGTTTGAAATTAAAATATGGGATGGCTTCTGTGTTAGGTGCGAGTTTGGGTTTTGGCTTTTCTGGGCTGCTAGCATTTACTGAGCACACGGTGAACTCATCCACACTGCTTTAGGCACTGTTGTTGCTGACTCTATACTTGGTGACAGGAGGCAGACCTCCTTGCTGTCACAGTTACCTGTTGGGAAGGCCTCTGAGAACATAGTGTGGTTATTTCCACATTACATAACATTGCTGTCATAGTTAGGGACAGCCAGAAAAAGTGAATTTTTTTCCTTTATCTTTAATGTTGCAAAAAGCAGAAATCTTACCATCAGAGCGTGTTGAGATCCTGGTAAGAAAGCTTGTATACGATGGTAAAAGATTAATCATTGGAGCTGTTACTTCCTTTTGACTGTTATATGCTGTGACCTCATCACTGGGGGTCCTTTTTGGGTATTTCATAGATTAGTCTAAGAAAATTAAATGAAAGAACCCAAAGAATAACACCTGCTGGATTTTGAACTTGAGCAGTTGTATATATAGATACTGCTGGCATTAAAGCTGTTTTTGTTAACAGTGAGATATTTGCTATAACCACTGCCCTGGAGGAAAATGTCAGAAGGGTACCAATTCTGTATCCATAATTTATTACATTCCATTTGGACTTAAAATTGCTTTATTTCCTTGGACAAGAGCTGTAGACAGACAAGTGAATTGTAAGCATCCAGGTAAAAGAACGTCTGTGGGTGATTATTGGTGGCTGCACTTTAGCTAAATCTTGCCACAGCTGGCAGTCACATCTGGATGATACTGTATTACGTGACTATTCATGGCTATTTCTCACACTCTGTAGCATGGTGTTATTACCATTAATTTAAAAAAAAACCCACATATCATTCTAGATTTGCTCCAGTTTTAACTCAGTTTAACCAAATCAAATGCAATCAGTATCTTCCCCCATTTCTTCTATATTAAAAAAAGAGGTGGGAAGAGAGAATAGTAAAAAGGAAATGCAAGGCTTAAGGTAAGTGCTCCAAAGGGCACCTAGATTCCATAGAGAGAACCTGAGAATAAAACCCACACATGACAAACAGTTCTAGCTCCTTAAGACCTACTGCAGTTAGGACTAATGAAAGACTTCACTTGATCTCTTGAGATAGTCTATGAGAGGTGTAGTCTTTAAGATCTGCCTGGTACTTGCACTGGACTGTTATAGGAATAGCAGATAATTAAAATGCCAGTAACACGTCTCGAGTGCTTCCCTTGTGTCAGGCATTATCCTAAGTTCTTCACATGCAGTCCTCCCCACTTTACAGTTGAAGAAACTGAGGCAAAGAGAGGCATAAGTCACTCATTCAAGGTTACACAGCTTAGCAGTCCAGGGTTCAAAAACCAGAGCCAGGATTCAAAGCCATTCTGTTTGAGAACTTGTGCTCTCAGCATACTGCCACTTACAGGCCAAGACCAGGGCTCCAGAGTCCCCATTGTCCCCTCATCCCTTGAAGGTAGATGACTTTGAAGAGTTTGCTGTTTTCATTTCAGGCAGACTATGCAATTTTTAAAAAACAAAGTTGGCATAGTTAAAAACATACTATATACATATAAAATTGTATGTCTGAATTTTTAAACTTAGGTTGAGACAATGCTTGTATCTATCATGTTATTATAAAGCCCCCATGGACACCCTTAATAATGGCTGCATAGCCTGCTGTGTGAATGTATATTTTCTATTCTTTCCCTTTTGGGTTTCTGGCTTGTTTCTGTGTTCTTTTTTTTTCTGTCCCTTTTTTTCTTTCTCTTCCCCCTCCTTCATTTTTAATAAGACTGTATCAGACATCTTATGTATAAAGCTTCGTTTGTTTTTAAAACTGCTTTTTAATGGTAAAGTCCCAAGGGTGAAATTGAATTAGTGTATATCATTTTGAATTTGTTGATATTTTTGCTAAATTGATTTTGCCAATGAATTATACCAGCTTATACATTATCATCAGTGTTTGAGTACCCATTTCACCTAATCCTTACAAATACTGTGTTCTTTAAAACAACAGAAATCTAATTTAAAACGAAACTTGACCTCAGGTGTAAAATTTTGTATTTCTTCCATACATAGGCTACATTACATATTCTGCACAGCACTGATGCATTTTACTGATGTTTACCTCTAAAATATTTTTGTTTAAAAAAAAGTGAATTAGGTAGAAGTGGTCATTGCGCAACATTGTTAATGTATTAAATGCCACTGAATTGTTCATTTAAAATGGCTAATGATGTTTTGTGAATTTCACCGCAATAAAAAAGTGTGCTTGTGTCTCTGTGTGTGCACATGCAAATGTGTCTGTGTATGCTGGACTGTAAACTCTAAGGCAGGGAGAGCCGCTGGGCTGTGCTCGGGCAAGGAGTGTGGGTCTGCTGCAGTCTTCTGCATAATGCTCTTAGAGACTGAGAGGAATGCGTAATGCACATTGCCTTTCTTTCTGCCAGTTATGTTGTGCATTGCTTACTAATTTGGGCCTGTCATGGATGAAAAAAGGTTTATGAGTGAGAGTCTTTGACCTGCCTTGAAGAGAGGGTATCCTGCTCCATGTTAACACGCAAGTTTTATGGCTGCCTCAGGAACTATCAAATAAGCAGTGCAGGAAACAGGGGGGAAAGATCAACCCAGTTAGGAAATGGTGGAAATTGCTTGACATTATGAAGAGCATCATATGTGTGCCTGTATCCTGAGAAGAGTGACCAAACGTGGTATGACTGGTAGCTAGAAAACCCCATCGCTGAAGTCTTAGCGTAAGTGAGAGATTGCTGGCCAGAGCACACAGCTCGGCATGCCTGTGCCCCAGACCTTGCTGGGGGCCCTTTCGGGACGTGTCTTGCTGCCCTAAACAGGACTGCAGTATTTCCCTTTTTTAAAGTAGTCTGCTGATGTCCTTTAGATGTTTCTCTATTAAGAGGAAATGATTTTCGTGTGACTTGTATCAGTTCTTTATTATATTAAGACTATTCACCCTTTGTCATCTGTATTTCTTGCAGATTTATTCCCAGTTTGCTGTTTACTTTTAAAAATGTGGAGTCTGTTTAAATCTTTAAAACTTAATTTTTGTGTTGTCAAGCCTGTCAGTTATTTCTTTTGGTCTTAAATCGCTCTAAACTTAACCTTTCCCTGTCCAGTAATTGATAAATACTTCATAATATATTTTCTTCAATTAAAAAAAATTTTTTTGAGTCTGTAGTCTGAGGTAATTGTTTCCATATTCTTATGGCTGAAGACTAGGGTAATTATATGGTTCCAGATCTAGTTTGGGTTTTGATTTGAAGTATAATAAATTAAAAGTTAATTTGGGAAGAATTGACATTTTTGTGATATTCAGTCTTAACTTCAAAAGGCCTCTTCCACATTTCTTTGTGATAAGTTGTACACATTTTTATTAGAGGTTTTCATAAATATTTTCTTATTTCTACTGTGAAAGAGCCTTTTATATATATTTTTATCATTAGAAGTGCCTAGAAATAGTTATTGGTTTTTATATATTTATCTGGTAACTGGTCAATTCCTTAAACTTACTGAATGTGATAGCTTTCAGTTGATTCTCTTGAGTTTCCTATACATAAATCACATGCCTGCAAAAAAATTTTTTTCCCCACTGATTACACACCTTGTTTGTTTCATTCATTTTTGCTTTTTTGTGAGACCTAGAACTTATTCCTAGGGATAAGAAATGAATATTGAATTTTATTAACTTTTTTTTTTGCTTGTTTCAAATAACCATAATTATCATTGACTTATGTAAATATATTATTTTGATTTTCTCTTTTTGTTGTCCTGTCCCTAAGGAAGCTTAATATTACGTTAAGGTTTCACTCAGCTATTGCCATTAGCAACAGGTCAGAGCTTCCTTCTGTTGCCTAAGGTAAAGCAGTCTTAATTTTGCTTCTAAGTGATTTTAACCATTAAGGGAAATGGAAGAAAAGTCTGTGTTTAAAATTTGGGGGGGGGGGTCTTCAATTTTATAATTCACTTAGAATGCCCAAATATAAAGTTAAATAGACTTTTTAATATCTGCATAATGTCACATTAAAGTCCTTTCTGGGAGGAAATCAAAACCTGATTTTTTTTATGTCGAGGAAAACAAAAGACAATTTATTGAATTTCCTGTTTATCAATTAAAGGCCACATCCTTTAACAATAAAATCATAAACTTAAGAATATAATGATATGCATTTTCTCCTCTTTTGTAACTTAGGAAGTTGAATGTCAAATCGTCTTTATCTTTCATATAATAATAATAATAACCCTAATAATAATAGCTAAGAGATCTTGAGTACTTGGTGTCAGAGGCTGGTCTATGGGATTTATGTAAATAAACTAGTTTCTTCTCCACAACGACCTGTGAGGAAGGGAAGGTTACTATCCCCTTTTTATAGATAAGGAAAAACTGAACACAGATTAACGTAATTGCCCAAGATTCATTGCTAATAGGGGGCAGAGCTGGGATTTGATTACAGGGAGAGTAGGAGTCTTTTTTTTTTTGAAAATACTGTTTTATTAACACCACAGTGGTAAACAACTTTATGCTTAAATTTCTTTAAGATCACACAATTCAAAACCCACAAAGAAGCTAAGTCTCTACAGTAAATGTGTCCTCCTAAAAATCCTTTACTGTATGACAGTCTGTTCCCAAGCAGTAGAATTTGATTATGCACCATTTTATATTTAATATGTCACATTTACATAGCAAAATGATGAAGGCACAGCTAACACAAGCAAACGTAAACCCTTTCTACTTCTGAGCTGGGGTTGGGGACACACAGTTGGATTGGTTCTTCAAGTATTTATTTTTTCCAAACGTTAGCTTCAGTGAAGAGTTCTGGTAATTTTCACAGCTACATTTTAAAAGCTACAAGACAAAGACATCACAAGGATCAAACATAACATTGGATACACATGCTTTACAGAACTTACTAGATTCTACATCTTTTCAAGTAAATTAATATTTTTAAAACGCTAGATAAAGGGATTGAATACTTAAACGTGGGGTTTTTTTTTTTAAAAACACCTTGTAAATAGACACTACCAAGAAAACACATAAACGTAAACACGAGACGGTAAATAATGAACACATATGTTGACAGTATTGCACAGGTTATACACCCTCCTTCTCAGAACCGAATATTCACAACAGCCTTTAGAATTTGAAGTGGCAGTTTTCTGGGCCTCGTTAACAGTACCGTCATGATCTCCAGCACCGGCTCCCTCCATCCCATCACTGTCCTCTGAAGTGTAAAGCTAACGTCTGTGTTACAAAAGCAAAGTCTTAAGGATGAGATTTTTCTTGGGTTCTGCTGCTTCTGCGCTGGAAAAATGCAACATTAAAGACATTGAGGACTTAAACACTGAGAACACGTTCAGTCTCGGCTTGGGTGTTCCGTGCATAGTGTGATGCTAGTGTGATGAAAGGGTTTCAAAGTGACGTTCTTTACTTCACATCTACTTGACACCCTTAGGAAGTCTCAACTTCAGTCCTCGCAGAAGAGATCATGAAAAAATCATTTTAAATTTAACTCGTCTTCAGTACCTTTTGCTATATGTGTTCAGATTGGAAATCAAATTTGAAACGGGCTGGCCAGAACCTGATTGCGTCAATTTACTATTACTTTAGGAATGTCGGAATTGATTCACATTGTATTTTGGTCCACAGCCTGAGCCTTTTCACGTCCACCAATGTGTTTAAAACAAACAAACAAACAAAAGACAAGAAATCGGGGTTTGTAATCTGCCTCGTCATTCTCCTCTGCAGTCTCTGCCCCCGCTTATTTCCTGGCATCATCAGAGGCTGCAGCGTGGGGACCCTCATCTGTGGCCGCAGCCGCCGCCTCCGCCGCCGCCTCCGCCGCAGGCTCTTCCTCCTCCTCCTCCTCTCCCTCCTCCTCATCCTCGTACTCTTCATCATCATCTTCCTCCTCATCACCCTCCAAGGTCCACGCGCAGCCCTCCATCTCACCTGTGAGCTCTTGGATCTTAGCGAGTAAGGGCTTATAGATGTCGTTATACTTTTTCTCCAGAGCCTGGAATTCCTTATCAAATTTGGCTTCTATCTTATCGCACCGCTTCTGCAGCTTTTTGAGGGCGAGGACCCGGCATTTCACCGAGTTAGGCAGGCTCTCGATAAAGTCATTTCTAGGTTTTGGCGCATTCTCTGCAGGGGTCTGGGGCTCCTCAGCCGTCTGGCCGACCGCGCCGTCGGAGTCGCCGGACGCGCTGTCAGAATCTCCCGCCGCTGCCCCGTCTTCCGCCATTACCGCCTCCGCGGCCGCCGCCTGGCTCGCCTCCGCGGGGCCCCGGTTCTCCGAGTCGGCCATGTTCGAGGAGCAGCGCAGAGGTCTAGGTGCCTCCCGCAGAGACCTGCACCACCGCGATCCTGCGGCAAGCGGCAAGCGGCGCTGGCGTGGGCCGCGGCAGTGACGTCGGCGCGGCCCCGCCCTTTCCCCCCCGCGGGCCCTGCACTGGCTCCCCGGAATCGGCTGATGCTCGGACCCTGGAACTGCGCGGGCCGCCGCCTCTTGCTCCCCTGCTGTCTCCCTGCTGCAGTGCGGGCGACGTCAGGGCCCATGCCTTAGCCACCGTGCCCCCCCCCCGTCCTCCCACGCCCCCCGCCCCCAGTAAAGCGGGCTACGGGTGGCAGTGGGCCGCGGCAGTTTTTCAGGAACTGCACGGACGGGCCCAGCCCTTTTCACTTTGCTTCTCTGGCCCACCCAGGTGTTTATATACAGCTGCCAGTATATCTGGCTTGGCATTTGTCTCCATCTCCCGGTGGCTGATGTTGGGCTGTCTTGGCAAGGCGTCTCTGGCTTACTCTTGGGGAGTTGGCTTTAATCACCTCAGATTTCATTGAATTCCAGACGGTGGAGGCACGGGATAGCGGACTCCATTCCACCCCCTTGGGGACCTGGGTGCGTGTGGTGGGGAGGGAGCCGGGGATGGCGCAGTTGGCATGCTCTTCCCCCAGCACCCCTGCCCCCAACAGCCCCTCATGGCCCTCATTCAGCCTAGTGCATGTGTACTGGTGGCAGGGTCTTCTCTCAGCTACACGGATCCTGGAAGCAGTTTTGGAGCCGTTTGGATAGGGAATCTATGGAACCTGGGTATCCTGGAATGTTATAGAAAGTTTTTTCAGAATCCTTGTCCTGTGGGGAGGTATAAAGCTGGAGGAGGGCCTTGCTTTTTCTAAATGCCGGAGGCCCAGGGCGAGGGGCCCCCTGCCTTATCGGGGTTGAGGTATGTGTTTAGTACTGCTCTTTATTGGGGACGCACAGTCACACACGTACACACAGGCATTTTCCCTAAGGCAGGGTTCAGCATCTGTTCTGTGGGTCTTACCGCTGTTTTATATATGAGAACATTTTTAAAAGGTATTAAATACTTAACTCTTGTTTTCTGATAGCCAAGTGAGTAGACATTTTAGTTCCTTGTTTGTTAAATCAAAACAATAGCTTCTTAAATAAGGATAAGGACGCATATTTTAGGTATGGAACGCAAACGACCCTTACAGGAGTTCTTCAGGAATGTTTTCAAATTCAGCATTACTGATATAAATGCTTTCCTTTCATTATATTGGGACTTGCTGCAGCTTTTCCATAGAACACGTGAATGTAAGGAAATTACTTCCCTAAGTACATTTGGTGCCGTGTTTTGGTAAAGCACTTAGTGCTGACACTTAGTGAGCAGTTGGTAAGTGTTTTGTTTGCAAAATAATTAAATTGCATTTATTAATACCCAAAGATAACCTGCAATAATATTCTCTTAGAAAAGGACATCTTTGTGCCCTTCCCCAAAGAAAGATACTATTTACAAAAGCCCCTGTATATTCCCATTAGCAAACATCCTAGGTTTTTTGGTACTTGTGATTCCTATTATTTATTTCACTTTCTTAATTCCGTTCCAGATAATTTATTATCTGCTTCCCTGTTCCCGTTTGTAATGACTGAGTTTTTTTGTTAAGGTTGAAATTTCAATCTTAACTCTGACTGAATTTGCTGTAATAATATATTTAGTGGGTGATCCTATGCATATTCCGTGTATCAACCTGCATGTCCCATATTATCATCTCTTGATGGCTACAGCTATCTTGAGGTTAGGAATGCTTTTTCTCATTTTTAAAAATAAGGAACTTAGAAGCAGAGAAAGAGTGAAATACAAATTCTCTTACAATACCTATCACCTGATTGGCAGAATCAGGAACAGAAACCAGGCCTTCAAACTCCTATAGTACAGAAGCTGTGACACATTTTAACAAGACAAAACAAACCAAACTCAAACTTTACTCAAATCCGTTTAACTAACTTAACTTGCTTGAGACAACCAGGGTGTACCCATCTTTTAGGATTTTTATGTTCCCATCTTAAAATTTTTTTGAACTTAGTGTTAAGTTAGGCTGTTACAGACCAGGGTTCTTGGACTCCTTAATCAGTAGAAATTAATCAGAGGCGAGGTAAGAAATTCAGGCAATGCTTTATTGGAACTCAGTGGGAGGGAGCTAAAACAAGTAGCAGTTTCCCTTGTTCACTCCCTGAGGGGGAAGGTGAGCTGGTTCCTTATATGGGGTCAGGGTAGGAGTGGGTCCAGGGGGGTAGCTTCAGCAGTCTGCCTACCCCCTTGGTGGTGCTGCGTGGGGAGGTCATGCTTTAGCTCCTGGTACCATGTTTTTGCACAGTTCCTCAGAAGTGGACATGAGCTTTTTGGTCTTTTTGTATCTTGTTGTTCATAATTTGCCCCAACTGGGCATTGCGCAGTTATTTTTAGTCTCTTCTAGTTTCTTTGTATTTTGTTGCTGGAGGAGATGTTTTTCCAGGTGCAAGCAGTGCTGCACAGGGTCCTAGGTTTCAGGTCCCAGCCTATCTCAAGGCTACTCTTTTTTTTTTTTTTTTTTTGAGTGTGCAGTGAGATATAATTTGTGTACAATAAAGGTTACCCTTTTATGGATACTTTGACAAACACAGAGTCATGTGAACTCTACAGTAATCCAGTTGTAGAACAGTAACCTCATCTCCCCTAAATACTTTCCCTTACTGCCAGTCCTAGCAACCATTGATCTGTCTCTATAATTCTGTCTTTTCCCCAGAATGTCATCATATAAATGGAATCATATGTATGTAGCCTTTTGAGCCTGGCCTTTTTTTTACTCGGCATAATGAATTTGAGATTTATCAGTGGTGGTGCGTATACTGTATTAGTAGTTTGTTCCTGTTTTGTACTGAGTAATATTCCCATTTGAGTTATTTCCAGTTTTTCGTGATTATGGATAATGCTGCTATGAACATTCATCAGCAGATTTCTGTGTGAACAGAGGTTTTTATTTCTCTTGGGTAATTATCTAGAAGTGGAATTGCTGGGTCATGTGGTAAATGTGGGTTTAACTTTATAAGAGACTTCCATGATGTTTTCCACAGTGGCTATACCATTTTGCTTTCACACTAGCAGTGTATGAGAGTTCCACTTGCTCCGCATCCTCACCAGCATTTGGTATTGTTGGTTTTTTGTCCCCTAATCTGAGAGCTGTGTATGTGTCCATAATGATTAATAATATTATCTTCCATTGTGCTTATGTGTCATTCATATATCTTCTTTGATAAAATGTCTGTTTAGAGCTTTTGCTTGCTCTCATTAATTTTTTAATGTTTTTTAGGTATTCTGAGTACAAGTCCCATTTGAGATATGTGTTTTGTAAATATGTTCTTTCAGTCTGGGGCTTGTCTTCATTTTTGTAATAGTGTCTTCAAAAAACATTTAAAATTTTGATAAATCCATTTAATTAACTTTTTCTTTATAGATTATGAGTTTAGTGTCATATTTAGGAAATTTTTCTCAAATTCAAGGGCATAAAGATTTGGCCTTATGTTTCCTTCTAGAAGTTTTACACCTTAAAGTTTCACATTTAGACTCTGATCCATATTGAGTTAACTTTTAAATAAGTGTTAGGTATAGGGATACATGCCTTTTGCATATGAATATTCTGTTGATACAGTACCATTTATTGAAAATACTATCCTTTCTCCACAGAATTGCTTTTCCAAATTTGGAAAAAATTAACTGCCCATATACATGTGGATGCGTTTCTGGACTTTTTGTTCTGTTGCATTGATTTACGTGTCCTTTCACCAGTACCACCCTTGATAATTGCAGCTTTATAATAATGTCATGAAATTATGTAATTCAAGTTGGCTAACTCTCTTCTTTTTCAAAATTGTTTTTCTTTTCTAGCTCCTTTGACTTTCTATATTAATTTCAGAATTGGTTTGACAAGCTTTTAAAAAGACTCTTACTATAGTTTGGATTCAGACTTCTGAAAACCCTTGGCAATGCATATAGTACCTGCTTTTAAAAATTTATGTGTTCAATAAGAGTTGTCTCATTTTATGGGCTTTATGAACTCTAGGGTATTGTTGGGAATGCAAGTAACACGCAGTTGTGAATAGCAAGATGAGCTATCATACTATGAAGTCTGTCTCGGCACATTGTAATTTCTCATGCAGCTGTCACACTGGAAAAAAAGCAACGTGGGGGAAGGGAGGGCACTTTGGTGAGGTGGTTGGGAGCCCAGGTCTGTACTCAGACATCTGGCTTCAGTTTCTGCCCCTGCGCATATACCAGTTGTTTTCTTGAATTCAGTTCCGAAATTGGGATAATTATCACATCCGCTTCAGAAAGTTTTTTCCTTTTGATGGTTTGTATATTTATTTTTATTGAGTCATAATTCTCATGCTGTAAAGTTTACTCAAAGGGTGGACTTACGTACTCACTGAGATAGCGTGTATCCAAGTACTTACTGCAGTGACTAGCACCTAGTAAACACTCCGTAACTGTTGATCATTGTTAAAGAATGTGCTGAGAGCAATATTAATGGACAGATAGAGATTAGAGTCTATATATTAGTTTGCTAGGGCTGCTGTAAAAAAGTACCACAGACTAAGTGGTTTAAACAACAGGAATGTATTGTCTAACAATTTTGGTGGCTAGAACTCCAAAATCAAGGTGTTGGTAGGGTTGGGTTGGCTCCTGCCGGGGGCTGTGAGGGAAGGAATTGTTCCAGGCCACTCTCTTTGGCTTGTAGGTGGCTGTCTTGTCCCTGTGTCTCTTCACATTGTCTTCCCTCTGTGCAAGTCTGTGTCCACATTTCCTCTTTTGATAGTGATACCAGTCGTATTGCATTAGCACCCACCCTAATAATTTCATTTTCACTTGATAACCTTTGTGAAGACCCTATCTCCAAATAAGGTCACCTTCTGAGATAATGGGGGTGAGGACTTTAAAATATGCATATTAGGGAGACACAATCCAACTCATAACACACTATTCTCAAAATTCAGTTCCCAAATTCATGTTCTTCTCACCTGTAAAATACATTCACTCAATTCCAGCGTCCCCCAAATTCTTAACCTATTCCAGCATCAATTCTAAGTCTAAAATCTCATCTGTAATGGTTAGTTTTATGTGTCAGCTTGGCTGGGCCATGGAGTACCCAGATGTTTGGTCAGACATTACTCTGGGTATGTCTGTGAAGATGTCTCTGGTTAAGATTAACATTCGAATCCGGAAACTAAGTAAAGCGGATTGCCCTCCCTGAGGTCCTCGGGTCTCATCCAGTCAGTTGGAGGCCTGAATAGAACAAAAAGGCTGAGTAAGAGGGACTCCTCCTGCCTGACTGCTTTTGAGCTGGGGCATCAGTTTTTTCCTGCCTTTATACTCTAATGGAAGCATCAGCCCTTCCTGGGTCTCGAGCCTGCCTACATTTAGACTAGAACTATACCATCGGCTCTCTTGGGTCTCCAGCTCGCAGATCTTGTGGTTTGTCAGTCTCCATAATCGCATGAGCTAATTCTTTATAATCATTATGCATATGTATATATGCATGCGTACCCACACTCCCCACTGGTTCTGTTTTTCTGGAGAACCTGAACAAATACATCATGTAAATATTGTTTAAGGTCAGGTATGAGTGAAACTTGAGGTTTGATTCACCCCGAGACAGAATTCTTCTATAGTCTGTGAACCTGTGAAACCAGACAAATTATTTGCTTCCAAATACAGTGGTCGGACAGGCATTGGAAAGACATTCCCATTTCTAAAAGAGAGACATCAAGAGGAGGAAAGGGGCCACAGGTCCCAAGCAAATCATAAACCTAGCAGGGTAAATTTCATTAGATTAAGAAAAAAATGTATTG
The DNA here is from genome assembly GCF_030028045.1 of Hippopotamus amphibius kiboko. Classification (NCBI taxonomy): domain Eukaryota; kingdom Metazoa; phylum Chordata; class Mammalia; order Artiodactyla; family Hippopotamidae; genus Hippopotamus; species Hippopotamus amphibius. Next base: position 58,434,907 of record NC_080188.1, read on the forward strand.
GTATGTAGTTGATTTACAGTGTTGTGTAGTTTCTGCTGTACAGCAAGTGACTCAGTTATACATATACTTATATCCACCCTTTTTCTCGATTCTGTTCCCATATACAGAGCACTGAGTAAAGTTCCCTGTGCTATACAGTAGGTTCTTAATAGTTATCTATTTTAGATACAGTAGTGTGTTTATGTCAATCCCAGTCTCCCAATTTATCCCTCCCCCCCACCTTCCCCTCTGGTAACCGTAAGTTTGTTTTCTACATTTGTGACTCAGTTTCTGTTTTGTAAGTAAGTTCGTTTGTACCATTTTTTTAGATTCCACATATAAGCGATAACATATGATATTTGTCTTTCTCTGACTTACTTCATTATGACAGTCTCTAGGTCCATCCATGTTGCTGCAGATGGCATTATTTTGTTCTTTTTATGGCTGAGTAATATTCCATTGTGTGTGTGTGTATGTATGTATGTGTATCACACACCACATCTTCTTTATCCATTCCTCCATCAGTGGACATTTAGGGTGCTTCCGTGTCCTGGTTATTGTCAGTAGTGCTGCAGTGAACATTGGGGTACGTGAACCTTTTCGAATTATGGTTTTCTCCGGATATATGCCCAGGAGTAGGGTTGCTGGATGATATGGTAGCTCTATTAGTTTTTTAAGGAACCTCCATACTGTTCTCCATAGTGGCTATAACAATTTACATTCCCACCAACAGTATAGGAGGGTTCCCTTTTCTCCACATGCTCTCCAGCATTTATTGTTCGTAGATATTTTTTAAGATTTATTTATTATTTATTTATTTTTGGTTGTGTTGGGTCTTTGTTGCTGCTCAATGGCTTTCTCTAGTTGTGGCAAAAGGTGGCTACTCTTCATTGTGGTGCACGGGCTTCACATTGCTGTGGCTTCTCTTGTTGTGGAGCATGGGCTCCTAGGTGTACAGGCTTCAGTAGCTGTGGTGTGCGGGCTCAGTAGTTGCGCCTTGTGGGCTCTAGAGCGCAGGCTCAGTAGTTGTGGCACACACGGCACATGGGATCTTCCTGGACTAGGGATCCAACCCGTGTCCCCTGCATTGGCAGGTGGATTCTTAACCACTGCACCACTAGGGGTTTGTAGATTTTTTTGGTGATGGCCATTCTCACTGATGTGAGGTGACACCTCGTAGTTTTGATTTGCATTTCTCTGATAATTAGTGATGGGCATCTTTTCATGTGCATCTGTATGTCTTCTTTGGAGAAATATCTGTTCAGATTTTCCACTCATTTTTGATTGGTTCTTTGTTTTTTTGATATTGAGCTGCATGAGCTGTTTGTATATTTTAGAGATTAATCCCTTGTTGGTTGCTTCCTTTGCAGATATTTTCTCCTATTCTTTGGGTTGTTCATTAGATTTTAAGACTTGGAGGATACTCCTCTTCGGCTCCGTGCTCTGTCCTCTGGCCCACTGGGATGGTAGTCCCGCCTTCTGGGGCCATGTAAATGCTGGCCCTAGTTCTTGGACCTATGCCCACGTTGGCAGTGATAGCCCAGCTGGACTCATCTGCTTTTGGGGTCATTCTTCCCTTTTCTTGAACGATAACACCTCTTCGAAGCCAGTTAGCTCTGCTGGCTCATTTCACACCCGTGGAATCCTGACAGCTTTTCTTCATTATTTACCTTCTCTGCTCCTTCAGTGCAAGCTGGCAGTGTTTCTGCTGGTATAAAATTCTCATAAACCTTGTTGGCCTCCCAGGCAGTTCACGGGGGTCCAAGTCACCAGACAAGAGGGTCCTCCACAGATCTTTCCTGGATAGCCACATCTCTGTTCCTGGCTTCTGCTGAGATGGTTGATTGGATCCATGAGTCACATGTCTGATCTCTTTGGCAAACCATTGTCTAGCTACACCCTTGGCCTTGTTTCCAGAGCATGCTATCTGGATAGGCTGAGACTTTTCCAAACCTTCAAATTCTAGTTCTTTTTTTGCTTAATAATTTCCTCTTTATCTCATTCCTCTTGCATTTTACTATAAGCAGCAAGAAGAAACCAGACCACACGTTCAATACTTGGCTCAGAAATCTCCTCCACTAAATAACCAAGTTTATCACTTAGAAGTTCTACTTTCTATAAAACACTAGAACAAAATTTGGCCAAGTTCTCTGCCACTTTATAACAAGATGGCTTTTTTCCAATTTCCAAAAAATAATGTGTTCTTCATCTCCATCTGGGACTTCACCAGAAATATCCACATTTCTAGCAGTATTCTGTTTATGAGTTAATATATATATTTTCTAAGACAGTAGGAGCTTTCTCTACAGCTCTGCTGTTTTCTTTCTGAGCCCTCACTGGAATCTCCTTCAATGTCCATGTTTCTATCAAGTCTCTTCAAGGCCATCTAGGCTTTTTCTATCACTGCCTCAGTACCCTTCTAGCCTCTACCTATTACCCAAGTCCAAAGTCACTTTTACGTTTTTAGGTGTTTACTATTGTAGTACCCCACTCTCTAGTACCTAAATCTAAGGGTTCTCCAGACAAACAGAACCAATAATACACACACACACACACACACAGATTGATTTTAAAGAATCTGCATGTGTGATTGTGGGGCTGGCAAGTCAGAAATCTTCAGAGCAGGATGGCAGGCTGAAAATTCTGGCAGGAGTTGATGTTGCAGGCTTGAGTCAGAAGGCAGTCTGGAGGCCAGATTCCTTCTTGGAGGACCTTAGTCTTTTAAAGCCTTCAACTGACTGGAAGAGGCCACCCACATTATGAAGACTAATCTGCATTACTCAGCGTACTGATTTAAAAGTTAATCAGATCTAAAAAATTCCTTCTCAGAAACATCTTAAGTGAGGTTTGACCAAACAACTGGGCACCATAGCCTAACCAAATTAACACATAAAATTAACCATCGCAGGCTATAATAAAAAATCATGCTGTTGGTGCTTTTCTTAGGCAGTTATACCAGAAAAGTGTTATTGACTGTTGACAATTAAAAAATGCACTACATGAGAGTTGTGAGTTTCATTTTTACTCGGGGACCTTATGAGGACTATAGCCCTGGAGACTGCTTCTCAGATAACTCTGAGAAATTGCTCTAAGGAAGTAGAGTAGGGGCCAGTATATATGAATGTTTTGGCTGGGAAACACATGTAGTCAAGAATACATCTTGGTAAAAGATTACTGCTAATTACACAAAAAGTGCATATTTATATATGGGAAGATGCAAGAATCTGGGGTCACTGAAATTCTTCCTTAGATATGTATTAACTATCTAGGGGCCCATATATTCAAAATACAGTGTTTCATTCCGATTTTCGTCCTGAATTCCTTTCAGTGTGTACTATAGGTCAGTGACTGCAGTAGCAAATGACTTGATCCTTGTAGAACTGGATGGCGGGCAACATTCTTTGTTTTACAACTCCCTCCCTTTTGATCATACGCCTGACCAAGGTTTGGGAGGCATTTTGTTACCAATTTGTCCCACAGTGCTAAGAAGGCTCATTCCTAGGTCAGGTGAGGATATCATTGATAGGCTACTCAATGTGCTATTTCTGGATTAGGCACTGTTAATAACTTAAAAATTCTCTGGATCATTTGTCTTACTAGTCTGTTATGATCTAGGAAGTATTCTCCCTTGTTCCTTTTCCCATAGCTAGAGTTGCACTATTACACTTAAATTTGTATAGGGCTATATATGTGATCAATTGCCTGAAGATGTTGAGCCACCTTTAGTTTTATCTGAGACCTTGTTACACATCAGGTAATGCAAGAAACAGCAATCTTATACAGGATGTAAGTAATATCTCTAGTAACATTAATAAGATCACAAGAAGAGATTTGAGCATGAGCTTCTAGAACCAGATCTGTTCCTTGAAAGATCACCAAGACTAGGAAGTGAATCACTTTAGGCAGAAATCAGATTCCTCATGTGAGTTATTAAGTGTGTAACATTAGAAAATTCATCTCAAATGAAAATGCAGCATTCAGTTCGAGTTATGGCATAGGTTCCTGACTCTTTGAGATGTTGTAAAGTTATCAAGGGCCATGTGTTTTGTAATACTGCTTTTTCTCATCATAGAGACCTCAGAATTTGGTAGGCTTGTAGCCTGATTACTGTCATTTAAGGCCTGTGGAGTGAATTTTGTCAAGGCTTTGATGCGGGTGATTACATCTTCCAACCCTACTGAAGGCACAAAAATAACTGCTAAATGTCATACCAGTGAAATACAGATCTCTTGACCCATCGGGTTTATATACATGGTCAGTTTGCTGGAGTCATATCTGAATTGGCACATGTATGGCCTTGAACCTGAGGGAATCGTAGGATACATCTTCGAATCCATCCTGGCGGAAGCCAGGGCCGCAAATTGGTGCCACAAAGCCATTGAGTTCCGTTAGGTGCAACCCAGTATTCCTGGTCACCTGACCCAGTCTCTTCCATACCAATTGCTATCTTTGGGGAAATGATATGTTGGCAGTTTTCATAAGGCACTCAGTCTAATTTTCTAGTGTTATTTGGCTGATTATCTTTAATATGATTTCAGTGTTCCCAATATAGGGGGCCCTTAAACTTAAATGACCCTAGCCCAGTGTTAGCCATATAAATCCATCCTGTACCTGAGGGAGAGTCCCTTCTAATAATTGGGAAGTTATATTCTTTGTCTGAAATTTAGCTCATTGCTCTGATTGAACCTGAGTAACTTTAAAAGAGAATTCATGTTTATGGCCAGGGTCAGAAAAAGTATGATTGATTGGCCAAGTGGGGAGTTCCCATCTAATAATATCAGTAATGGCCCTACAACTTCTTTCTTTTAAAATAAATTTTGTAAGGGCCATCCAATTAGAGCCTTGGAGATAAGAAATCCACCAAGGTAAACCAGAAGTGCTAGATGTAGATACATGACCACAAACCCCAAAATTGGATTGATTTTTGAAATTTATATAGGATTATGCCCATGATAGAAAACATTTGATTCATATGCAGAAGTTCAAGAAATCAAGAAAACACTAAATAAATGATCATATTGGTCTGGTCTGGCATATTAGTATAGCTGTCTACTTCTGATATTGTCTTCTTGTCCTTATCCTCGAGCATTGTTTTAAGGTGATTTTGAGGTCAGCAGTCCTCTCTATAGACCAGTCTGGTGCAGGGGCCCTTCTTCAGTGGGAAATATGAATCCAAGAATCATCTCCCTTTAGTTTCACTGTGCATGAGCTAGTTATGAGTACCTGATAGAGGTTCTTTCATCTAGGTTGGACAGAGTCCTTTAAATGATGTCTTTCCAATATACTATCTCCTGTTTGCAGGTCATGGAGCATCTGTCTTTATTCAAAGATAGATTACTGTGGTAAGCTTCAGAAACAAATTTAGAATGTCCTTTTAATAGTTCAGTTAAATCTTACAGTAATGCAGTATAGTAACAAGGAGCCATCTAGGAAGTTATTTAGTCTTAGGCAGTAAATACAAATCACAAAGACAGTTACAACACTAGAAATTAAAATTCACTGAAACAGTTTTTTTCTCTCTAAAATCACTCTCATTTCTGCCAAACATAGCCAAATTAAGATCATATAGGCTCTTTGAAATTGGTTTTACTGGAACTTTCACAAGGAATCTCAGAACTTTTAAAAGGCCTCTCAAGGCCAGAAAAGCCATGCCAAGGACTTGGCATCAGATTCTGCCTGCAGTATCTTACAGATTTGGGTGGGTTCCTGTCTTCTTTAGGTCCACAGAGTATCTTGAGATCCATGCACCTGCCAGGAAGTGGCCTCCCTTATTCACCTGATAAAGCTTCTGAGAATTCTGTAAGCAAAGACACGTTTAAAGCTGTCTGGGTCATATCTGATTTCTGCATGGTCTCAAATATAACATTCCATCTGAAGTCATGGTAATATAGCCAGTGTTTCCAATTATCTTCTGTTATAAGGAGAACAGATTCTTATTGAAGTTATGCAAATAATTACATTGCCATGAAAGTAAGAATTATACTAAGAGTTTCCAAATTCTGGAGGAATCAGAGAGAAACAAACGATAAATGTTTCAATTCTGCTTACAAAGGTATAACTTACCAAATTGCTATAAATTTTAGTTAGCTTAAAAGGAAAGAGAAGAAGTTTCCTCAAATCTGGAAAGATAAAACATTAAAAAGAATCAGCAGTTTTTCAGTCATAAAAATTATAAGCATCCTCATCAGTTCTTTCAGTCTGTCATTAATTCTTGACCTTCTGTTAACGGTTTTATGAAACCATCAGGTTTTCCTTTAGAATTCTTTCTTACCCAGTTAAGCAGTATGATTTGAAAAGCTACCAAAAACCTATGCTTGTCAAGAAGTCCTTTCTGTGAATTATTTATTTATTTATTTATTTATTTATTGCTGTGTTGGGTTTTCGTTACTGCACACGGGCTTTGTCTAGTTGTGGCGAGCGGGGGCTACTCTTCACTGTGGTGTGCAGGCTCCTCATTGCCGTGGCTTCTCAGAGCATGGGCTGTAGGCATGTGGGCTTCAGTAGTTGCAGCACATGGGCTCAATAGTTGTGGCACACAGGCTTAGTTGCTCTGTGGCATGTGGGATCTTCCTGGAGCAAGGATCAAACCCGTGTCCCCTGCATTGGCAGGTGGATTCTTAACCACTGCGCCACCTAGGAAGTCCTCTATGAATCTTCTTGGAGATGAAGCATTTTTGTAAAAGCATCAGGGTAAAACAATAACTATGTGTAAATGACAAAAGACTTAAAAAAGCACAAAGACCTGATTACTATGCATTTGTCAAAGAAGTTTGTTTTTTTTAGGCTATTACAATATTAATATTAAATTTTAGACATTAAATACTAGAGTAAAATATTAAAATAATGAAATTACAAAGTCTACCACATTAAATATATTTAATACAATATTAAAATAATAACTAGAATTATGACAACATTATACCAGGACACATTCAAATTTTAGAAATTTCGTATAATTTTTACAACATTTATATTAATAACTTACCCATACAATATAACCTAAGACAGTTTATCACTACTTATTTGATAATGCTAGCCATGTAATTTAACATACCAAATAAGCCTAATTAGTTTAATATTTCACTTTGAGATGTTTCAGGGGCCCTCTGAAGCCTCCCAAAGATAGCTAGAGGTCAAAAGAACTTCATTTAGAACTTGATTTGAAGAAGTTTATCAAAGATATCAAGAGTTTTTAAAACACTTGGTCAAATAGGATTAATAGGTCAGTGTGAAACAGTACTTATTCACATAACCGAAGTGACAATAAAAGATTTCAAAGGCAAATATAGAAAGTTACAACAGATTACTTAGAAAGTAAAAAAAAAAACCTCCAAAAACCCAAAACTTGACATTGTGTTATCAAAATCATATAAATATTCCAAGAAAACTTTGTCCTTTTAACAGAGAACCAAATTCTAGTTTTCCACTGTCTTACTATTAACATTATAATTTATTTACTCAATTAAGTTTATTCTAATCTTAGCCAGTCCAGACCATGCACAAAACTTTTCTCAGCATTTTTTCCACATCATTCTATTGACATAACGTCCTTGTTTTACTTTTAGATTTTTTTCCTATGCTTTTCCTTTTTCTCTCTCTCTCTCTTTAAAAAACTTCTGTTGGAGTATAGTTGATTTACAGTGTTGTGTTAGTTTCTGCTGTACAGCAAAGTGAACCAGTTATACATATACATATATCCAGTCTTTTTTAGATTCTTTCCCCATATAGGTCATTACAGAGCATTGAGCAGAGTTCCCTGAGCTATACAGTAGGTCCTTATTAGTTATCTGTTTTATCAATATATATGGTAGTGTGTTTATGTCAATCCCAGTCTCCCAATTTATCCCTTCCCCCTTCCCCCCCAGTAACCATAAGTTTGTTTTCTACATCTGTGACTCAGTTTCCATTTTGTAAATAAGTTCATTTGTACCATTTTTTTTTAGATTCCACTTATAAGCGATATCAAATGATACTTGTCATTCTGTATCTAACTTACTTCACTCAGTATGCAAATGGCATTATTTCGTTCTTTTTTATGGCTAATATTCCATTGTATATATGTACCACATCTTCTTTATCCATTCCTCTGTTGATGGACATTTACGTTGTTTCCATGCTATTGTAAATAGTGCTGCAGTGAACATTGGGGTGCATGTATCTTTTTGAATTATGGTTTTATCCAGATGTATGCCCAGGAGTGGGATTGCTGGATCATATGGTAGCTCTATTTTTAGTTTTTTAAGGAACCTCTGTACTCCTTTTTCTCTTTCTCTCTTTTTAAACTCTCTTTAGGACAAAACTACCTTCTTTTCCCTTAACAAAATGCATTTCCATTCCTTATACCTTTTTTTTTTTCTTGCATACAAAGATTTTTTTCCCTTATTAATTTTAGTAGTTTTAATCACATATATTAACTAGAATTCTCAACTCTTAAAAACCTTAATTTCTAGTGAAAACTAAGAAGTAAACAATTTTAAACTGTCTTTTATGTTAGCATCCTGTAGATTGACAGACTTATGAATACTATTTATAATTTCTAAAAAACATGTGTTTTCTTATAGAAAATGTCTCCGTGTGGCACCATATTTATTAAGTCCTGAATATCTTTTTTCTCTGTAAATCTATATTCAGTAATTAATCTTTCAGTATCTTATTTTATTTTGGAATGATCTAGATATTCAGTAAAGTTCCATCATTTAACATTAACTAATTTAGCAAAACTCTAAAGTTTCAAGTAACCAAATATCTGGAGAGACTATTTTTAAGTAGACATCATAAAACATAATTATTCCTAAAGGGTTCACTTAAAAATTCTTATCTCATTCACACTTTATTTACTTAAAAAAATTTCATCATACCAGGTTATTTTTCTTGCTGACAAATTTTGTGACAGAAATAAGATCTTAGTTGATTTCTTGGTAAACCTAGGTACAATAAAAGTATTATACTTAATGTTGATGACTCTAAAGAGTCTGTATTAATTATACCAGTAAACTTAAACTAAGTTTAGTACTGAATATTAATTTAATACTGAATACTTCCCAGATCATGTGAACCTGAAATTCATTTGGGTTAGTTTCTTTTGTATTTCTGAGACTTTATATAAGTGATTAATTTCTTTCAAGCTAATTGAGTGGAGCTCATTTACAAATTATTTTTGGCAATACCATTTAGAAGTAAAGACATATATCTATAACGTACACACAGACATATAGACAGATATAACCAGAGATCTCATAGCTTCATTTTTTTTAAAGATTTATCGTTTATTTTTAATTTTGGCTATGTTGGGTCTTAGTTCTGGCACTCCAGATCCCCTCTGAGGCATGCAGGATCTTCTTTGAGGCACGTGGGATCTTTCATTGCAGCGTGCGTGCTCTTTGTTGTGGGGTGCGGACTTCCCTCTAGTTGTGGTATGTGGGTTTTCTCTTCTCTAGTTGTGGAGCGGAGGCTCCTGGGTGCATGGGCTCAGTAGCTATGGTGCACAGGTTCCAGCACACATGGGCTCTGTAGTTTGTGGCATGCAGGCTCTCTAGTTGAGTGCATGGGCTCTGTAGTTTGTGGCACAACTATGGGAGCTAGTAGTTGTGGCGCATGGGCTTAGTTGCCCTGTGGCATGTGAGATTTTAGTTCCCAGACCAGGGATCGAACCTGTGTACCCTGTATTGCAAGGCAGATTCTTTACCACTGGACCACCAGGGACATCCCTTATAGCTTCATTTTAAAACTTAGTCATAAATCAGATATTAAAATATAAATTTACTAATTTATAAATAACAGCTGGAATAAGTTAAGGTTACTCACTTAGGTTTAAAAGGTCTCTTTCCCCCTTTTTTCCTTCAGTCCCAGGAATGAGAGATGGTCTAGATAAGAGTAAGATAAGAGTTCTTGAAAGCTCTGGTAAAACATTTATGTCTCAAAGATGCAGGGAGAGAAATGCAAGCTCCTTCTAGAAGGACTTTGTGCCCCTAAGGGTCAGAATTTTGAAATGATGTTTTATCAAGCCAGCTTTCACTAACTGCTTATGCAAAAACCAGTTTTGGAATGTCAAAAGAGCCCCATGTTGCCATTTCAGGGAGGATCTCCTTAGTTCCTAATTAAGTAAGTACTTGCAAGTATAAGTTCTGTACATATGTAAACCTGTCTGGGGTATTAGTCAGGGGTTATCTGATGCCCCTTTTTTTTCTGTTTGGGAGACTCTGTTTCTCATTTTAAAGTTGGTTTGTCAGAATAAGATCACTATTGAAAACTGGTGGGCCAGTGGGCAGTTTGTGGGCTTAATCCTTCTGGGTGTCATCCTAGAATTGTTTCAGCTCTTTTGTGTGTCTTGGTTTCTCCTCCTGGCAGTCTAAAAATGCTGTGGGTGCTCTGAGTGCTGAATGGCCAATTCTTACGTGTGTATCCCTGGATGACTGAGTTTTTAATGGGTGGGTTTCCCTAGGGACTGCTACATAGTATGAGGACTTGCCTCCACCACTCCCATAAGTTCCTCAGTTGCCTGAGAAAGCTGTAAGGAGCCAGGAGGAGCTGTCTCTCTTATCTTTGGAGGTGAAAGCTCTCATATAGTATCTTCACTTTTATTCCAGCAAATCCTATTAAGGTAGAGGATTTGAAGAAAGATTTCAGGTCAGCCTCCTACCTAATCACCCAGTCTGAACCTTCCCAGTGTCTTTCAAATGAACAGAATCTTCCCATGCTCTCTCAGCTGGGCACTTTCTCAGAATCTTACAACTGAACACTTTCTTAGTATCTTACTTAGGGAAAGTCAGGTACCTTTCTTACCCACTACTGAATAAAACCCAGGATTGTCAACCAAGACAGGAGATCTGATACCAGGAGAGACTCAGCCAGATTTGTCTGGACTCTCCAGGGAGGCTGGTACCAAGGTCCAGATCCTTGGAGAGTTCAGGTGAAAGAGAAAAGTCTGCTTTAGGTCCATTGATGGTTGCCAGCTGTTGACTGAAATAAAAAATGTACAACACGAGAGCCATGATTTTTGGGTTTATTCAGGGGCCTTACTGAGGACTATAGCCTGGGAGACAGCCTCTGAGCCCTGAGGAACTGCTCTGAAGAGATAGGGAAAGAGCCAATATATGTGAATTTTTTGGGCTGGAAAATACATATAGTCAAACATACATATTGGTAAAAGGATACTGCTGATCACAAAAAACCCAGATACCTCAAGTTAATGATTTTAGTGCTTATTTATATATGGGAAGATGCAAGAATCTGGTGTCGTTGAAATTTTTCCTAATATGCATCTTAACTATCTCGGCGCCAAAAAACACAGAATGTTTCATCCTGTTTTTCAATTCCTTTTAGTGTGTACTGTAGGTCGGTGACTGCAGTCGGGCTTCTGACTTGATCTTTGTAGAACTGGATGGTACGCAACAGTCTTTTTGTCTTACAGGCTTTGTCTAATGGGTTTCAGGAAAGCAGTACATTGTCTGCATTGTGAGAACTTTCAGCATCTATAGTTAAAACGTACAATAATCTTTTTACATTTGTGGCTTTTGTTTTTAAAACTGAACATTTACCCCATTTTAAAGGTGAGAAAAGAGTGGCTTAGTAGTTAGATACAGGACATGACAGACTCTGGATTTGAACCCCTGTCTGCCCCGCTATCCACTGTATCACATTGCCTGTTGGTTGGTGTTTTGTGCAGGTCTCAGTCTATCGATAACCATGTTGTGATTAGACCAGCCGTTGTGGTTCTGATACGATTGCAAGATGCCCTTCAGAAATAACCATCAGGACACTTTGGAAAAAAAATAAAGATATATTATTTACAAGACCTGGAAATTACATGGCACACTGGGGCCACACAGTGAGGTTGGGTTGAGGGTGGTACAGAGAAAGCGAGAGAGTGTGAGTGAGAGTCTAGGGTTCTGCTTTTTTTGGGGTTGATGATGGGGCCCTAGGGTTTCATGGGCTCACTCTTTATTTGTAAATTTAAAATATAAGAGCAGGAATTTAATGCATGGGAAGCAAAAACAGAAACAGAAACGAGTGGCCCAAATGGTCAGTTATCAAAATCAACCAGGATTTTTCAAACAAAGGAACTTCAGTGGGGAGAGGCAGCCTGGCTCTTTCTGTAGTCTGGTTGTGTGGCTGGCAATGTGTTTATTCTCCATAGCTAACTTTGAAGTGGATGCTTTCACAGTCAAAGCACTTACATTACAAAAAAAGAGAAAAAAAAAAAACTGTCAGGGCTCACACTACCATTAGTTATTGGTGTAGATTGGTTAATTATTGGTGACTGGATCTACCTCGAGGAAACCCAAGATGCTCAGATTGTAGTTTTATGAAGTGTATATTACAGAGAAAGATACATGGAAAGTATCTATCTTCAAAGCGTCAGATTATTTTTAATTTTTAGAAAAAAATGTAAATACACAAAAGCACTAAACTAATATGACAAATGTCTTTGTATCTGTGATCCAGAGTAAACAGATAGTATTTGCTTCAGGTTTTTTAAAAAAGAATTACTGAAACCATTGAAATTCTTTCTGTACTTCCCCTTAATCCTATTCCTCTCCTCTCACCCTCCTTTCCTACACAGACAAAACTCTTACGAATTTTATGCATATTCTTTCATGTTTTTATATTTTTGTAATATGTATATTAAGACAAAGATCTTTTTACATTAATGCTTTTATTAAATAAACACACATATGTCATATATGTAACTTCATACTCACAAAATCTCATAGCCATAAGCAACGTAATAATCACTAACATTTACAAGGCAGCCTCAGTCCTAAGAACTTTACATGTATTAATTCATTTTATTTTTATAATAGTTCCATAAGTTATGTACTCTTATTTTGCCCATTTTACAGATGAAAAGGGTGAGGCATAGAGAGATTAAATAACTTGCTCGAGGGTCACAAGCCATAATAAGTGGCAGTGCCACCATCTTTTATAGGTAATGATGTTTTAAGTGTTAAAAAAAACAATTCACAGAAGTGCTATTATATTGTACTTAACATTCAAAAACGTGGTTTTCACTCAGCATTGTTCTTGAGATTCTATTCCTTTGGATAAATATAGATCTAATTAATTCCATTAAAGTGCTATGCTTTATGGTTTTCATCGTATGACTTTACTGTCTTTTTTTTGTCCATTCTCATATTAATGGTATTTAGTTCTCTTTCTCCCAGTTCTCTGTATTACAAGAAAATGCTGCAGTGAACACCCTGTACTTGTCTTCTTGTGCTCTCATGTGAAGAGTCCCTCTGGGGCACCAACTGGTATTAGAGTAGCTGGGTTAAAGGGTATCTACATTTTCAACTTTTCTAGATATTGTCAACTTTTTCTCCCAGATGTTTATGCCTTACTTCACAGTTTACATTCCCACTAGTCAGAGACAGAATATACATACAGACAATGGCCAGACCATATGTAAAAAGAGAACTGTGACAGAGAAAGATATCATATGATATCACTTATATGTGGAATCTAAAAAAAATGATATAAATGAACTTATTTATAAAACAGAAATAGACTCACAGGCATAGAAAACAAACTTATGGTTACCAAAGGGGATGGTGGAGGGAGATAAATTAGGAGTTTGGGATTAACATATATATACTGCTATATATACAACAGGTAAACAACAAGGACCTGCTGTATAGCACAGGAAAATATATTCTATTGATAAATCTCGTAATAACCTATAATGGAAAAGAACCTGAAAAAGAATATATATGTGATTAATATATATATATATATAACTGAATCACTTTACTGTACACCTGAAACTAACACAACATTCAAAATTAAGTATACTTCAATTTTTTAAAAAATGGCTAAAAAAAAGAAAATCACAAACACCCAAAAGAAAAACAAAACAAACCAGAACTCTGACCTGCAACCTGCAGAAACCTGCCCAGAAAACCAACTCCTTATCTACAATAAGCAGCCCAGGAAGCCAGCTTGCTATGAGTCAGGCTTGCAGGAAGCTGTTGTCGTAATTAGCATTTGACTGATCATTGATGAGATGGAGCCATTGTATAAGACTGTTCTTTCTGGAGGTGATTAAGGGATTTATAGCAAGGTGTTCGTACATTATCTTTTAAAGTAGGGGAGGATACAAATATCTGATGGCTTTAGCTTTATTCATTTCTGAAGAGAAAGGAGGTAGTCTAGAACGATTATCTCAGACTTTTTCTTTTAAGCAGAAAAAGTCTTATTTTTTTCTTAACTAAATTATATAAGACTGTAAACAAGATGAGAACTGGAGCACCTCACGTAAAATAAAGTCAGTAGTATGGTTCCACCCACCCGGCTTCCTCCCCTTTCTTCCTGCCTCCCCTACCCGCAGATCACCTGAGACTCCTTGGTGGAATCCTAGGGTTGGGTGGTAACCTACTAGATGCTGTAGGATGCCTCCTGATGAGAGAATTTGATGAGATTTTTCAGTGTAGAAAGGGAACTTGATAAATTCTACACGACTTTGGGCTAAACATATTCTATTTCTTTGGTCTCCTGGCAGGCAGGAATTTGTGGATGCTTATGTGAATTATGTCTTCCAAATCTCAGTGCACGAATGGTACACAGCTTTCTCCAGCGGCTTCCTGAAGGTGTGTGGTGGCAAAGTGCTTGAGCTCTTCCAGCCTTCAGAACTGAGGGCCATGATGGTGGGGAACAGCAACTACAACTGGGAGGAACTGGAAGAGGTAAGCCTGAAAGATGCCCGGGGCCTGGTCTCTTTCTGAGCGTCCCGTGGTCAAGTAGGATTTGGAGGCCTCCTGCATCTCGGTGGTTGTTTCTTCATCTCCATTGCAAATGGTATACACATGTCCGCTTGTAATATTCTGCTTCTGGAAGATAATTTTTTTCTTTTTGTCCTTTTTGGGCAGACTGCCATCTACAAGGGTGATTACTCAGCCACACATCCCACTGTGAAACTATTTTGGGAGACATTTCATGAGTTCCCATTGGAAAAGAAGAAGAAATTTCTCTGTAAGTATCAGTAATATCAGTATGGTATTCGTCCACATTTCATTTCTGCATATGGTGAAGTTCAGCTCTTTTAAATGGTAAAGGGTAAGTAAGGAAATATATTTACACTTTTTAGTGATATCTGAGGCACAGCAGAGGTTGTTAATCCTTACTTGTTGCCTAACAGGATGGGTTGTGTGAAAGGAAGAAAAGCATTTCACTGATTTTTAATTGCTCTAAAAATACTAGTTATTTTACATGTGATTCCTTTAAGTATTACATTGATGAAATCGAATTGCTTGGATTCACCTCCTTTATCTCTCTAGCCTTTTGAGAAGTGTCTACTGCAGATGTAACTGGGGAGATGTGACTTATAATCGCTTTATTGAGATTTAATCAGCCATTTAAAGTGTACAGTTCAGCGGTTTTTAGTGTACTCAGAGTTGTGAAACTGTCAGTTAACTTTAGAACATGTTCGTCACCCTGAGAAGAAACGCTGTACCCATTAGCAGTCATTCCCCAGTCTCCCAGCCCTAGCAACCTGTCCTCTGTCTCTGTGGGTTCACCTGTTCTGGACATTTCATGTAAATGGAATCATACAATAAATGGTCCTTTGTGACTGGCTGGATGACATGTGAAGATGGTAAAGAGAATGAAGTCCAGTTTACATAAATTACCCTTTTAAAAACAGTAGAAATCTTTGTGTCATTGTATAATCGGTCATAAATTAGGCAGTGAATAGCATAAAATTTTTATCAGTATAAGATGAAAAAAAACAGAACTTGAAGGACAGTCTCTTTTGCTTTTTAAGAACGAGCATTTATTAGTATTAATGCAAGGTTTACCCCCAGATTCTACTGCTCACATGGAGGAAGCGGAGATCTTACAAGAGAATTCCTAAAATGAGCCCTGCTTCCCCTTTGCCCAGTTACATGGGCTCTTGAGAAACAGTGGCTATGAGTGAAAATGACGGGATGAGATTTGCCAGTGGAGCTTGTAGAACTGTGACAATCAAGAGGGGCCTGCTCTTGATCTGGGGATTTCTTTGAAAGAAGACCTTCTGTTCAGAGACCATTAGACTTTCATAAATTTTTATTAACTCTACAGATTTGGCAAGAATGTTTATGTATCGTAGCCTCAGGTAGTGGCAGGTTATTTGAAAGTGCTCCTTAAGTAGTGATTTCATTGTATCAATAGTTAATTTTCCAGCAATTCAACAAAGAAGGTTATCTAGCGCTAGAAAACAGGAAAAGACAGCTGGTTTGGTCTATTTTTTCCAAGTCATAGTGTGTCACAAGAGGGAAATGTCTCATATAATGTCAGTGTCAGATCTGCTGCTTTAAGAAAAATGGAGAGATGAGGAAAGGCACGCAAACAAATCCCAAATGGGAATTCACCAGCCAAGGGGGTATTAAGCCACACACAGGGGAGAGGAGACCCTGAGGCCACATAGACTGTAGTCTTCTTTCTGGTGTCCCTGCGGTCAGCTCTTTTCCTATGTCAGCAGTTCCCTTCCTCTTTGATTTCTGTGAAGGCTCATAACATTTATGAGGGCACACGTTTGATTGAGGCCATTTTTTATTTGAGGGCATTTTTAAGCATCTTTCCATTGGATGGGTGGTTTGTGTCAGCGTATAATTAGGGCCTGAAATTAGCCAATGAAAAGTACACACTTTCTACCCATATAAAACCAAAACACAGGGTTTGAAAGGCAATCTCTTGCTTCATAATTGAGCATTTATTAATATTAATACAGTAACACGTACCGGCACGTAAAAGTGGTTGTACTTCTCACATGAGCCACAGGGTGTCACCCCTTCCCTGCTGTAGCTCCCAGGGCCGCGGAGAGCAGCTCCCCCTTTGCCTAGCTGGTAATTCCCCTTCTCTCTGTCCACAGTGTTCCTGACGGGCAGCGATCGGATTCCCATCTACGGCATGGCCAGCCTGCAGATTGTCATCCAGTCCACAGCCAGCGGGGAGGAGTACTTGCCTGTGGCCCACACTTGCTACAACCTTCTTGACCTCCCGAAGTACAGCAGCAAAGAGGTCCTGCGTGCACGGCTGACCCAGGCCCTTGACAACTACGAGGGGTTCAGTTTGGCCTGAGGCTCCCCAGCTTGCCCCAGATTTCCTTTCCTTCCTCAGCGTCCACACTGAGGCCCATACAGAAAATCATGGGGAGTGAGTTCTATTTTTTTATTGTATAAGCGGGTTGGAACTTTTGAATCCTGAACCTGATTGATGTGTTTCTGGGGTTGTAAGCAGGAACCTTCTTGAAAAATCAGGAGTTGGGGATGGGGTGAAAAATGGGCCCTTGTATGGGAGGTGACTTTGTTTCTAAACCAAATTCCCCGTTGTTCCTTGCACTTGTGACTTGTATGCTGTTGGATAAAATGGCAGTGGACTTTTAAACTCGCGTTCCCCAGATGTCTCTCTCAGCCCTGATCTTTCCTCATAACGCTTCCTTGTCCTCCAAACTTCTCATTCCTCTGCAAGAAGGATTTGACTGACCTGTCCTTTCTTGCCTGCACATTCAGAACATCTCCTTTCTCCGCAGCCTTGGAAATGCTCCTGGCTTGCTGCAGCCCAACCCTAAGGACTGAGGAGGAAAGGACTGCTTCAGAAATTCCCAAGCCCAACAAGCTGAATCTGGGTCCATGACTTTGGTGGAACTCTTGAGAATTTATGGGAGCCTTTAATAAATGTCTTGCCTAAAAAAAAAGTTCTTTAGGGACTAGCCATCTCCCTATGGCTCTGCCTATTCCCGGCCCTCCTCAAAGGCGCGTAGAGCTGCTTAGCTTCGCAGCTGAGCCAAATTTTGTTTGGTTGCTCCGCCAAGCCTTTTTGACAACAAGATGAGGTAACAGGCCCCCCCCCCGCCATTGTTTTGCTTTTGGAGCAAGTTGCGTTAATTTTTTAAGGAGTATTTTCTCCCAGAAAAGTAGAAATAATAAATTTCTTGTCCCTTTCCGTCTCTACCACTTCATCTTTCCTCCCCACCCTCCTCACTTCATCCCATTCACTGTTACCTGACTTAATGTCCCTTCCTCTCCTTTCCTCCTAGTGGATGCATGCAGTCTATTTTAGTTTTTATTTCTGTTTAAATTGCAAAATTTCTACTCGGATTTTTTTTCCTCTTCCCTAATTGCTAAGACTTAAAGACATTCTTTATTATGGAACTTTTGTTTATTGCATTTGAAATGTTTGTTTACAGTGGGATTTCGGGGGGACTGTGTTTGAAGCAAATGTATGTATTTCCAAAATCATGACATGCTCCACCTTCTTCATCCTGGGATAAGAAAATTCTACATGAGCAAAGAATCCATGTCAGCCTAATTTTAAATTCCTAGTCACTAGAGAAAAGACTTATT
The DNA here is from genome assembly GCF_030028045.1 of Hippopotamus amphibius kiboko. Taxonomy (NCBI): domain Eukaryota; kingdom Metazoa; phylum Chordata; class Mammalia; order Artiodactyla; family Hippopotamidae; genus Hippopotamus; species Hippopotamus amphibius. The sequence goes on from NC_080188.1 coordinate 58,453,203, forward strand.
TATATAAAAAGAAGTATTTATGAACCGTGAGACAGCATCAAATCTCAATGAAGGATTGTAGATTTTTTGCTTTTTCTTTTTGTTTTTAAAACTTATTCCAATTGCTAAATTGGTAGTTTTTCAGTCTTTATAATACAAGATTACAAAAGATATACAGTTATACAAAATGTTTATTTTATATGTGTGTGCATATAGTTCAATATTATGCAATAAATTTGGTGTTTTAATGTAACCAGAACTATTTCTTTTTGTACTTGCAGAGTGGGTAGCTTGCTTTCAGTAGAAGGTTTAAGTCATCTACCCAAGTAATCTAATAGAAGGTCAAATTTGCTTCCTGCCACACGAGAGTAGAACCAACTGCTGGGAAAATGAAGAGGAAACAGGGTCGGGGGAGCAGAAGGGATTTCTGAAGCTTATGGTGGGTGAAAAGGCATTGCTCATGGAGGGGAAGGCCTTAGCAAAGGCTTGAACATGAGGGCATATTTAGGGAAGGGCCAGGAACAATTTGAAGGGAGCATCAGAGGAAATAGAATAATGGTAAATAAAACGGGATAAAGACGGTTAGTTTGGGGCTGAGGAACCAGGCTAAACTAAACCTTGGAACCTTCAAAATGTTCAGAACCTTGGAATGGAGGAAGGAGGTAATGATATGACTTGAGCCTAGTTTTAAGAAGAAAATGTGGATGGAGGTACATGTGGAGGAATGGGGTGGGAAGGACAGAGCAGAAAGACAGCAACTGCGAGCAGTGGGGTGACAGCAGTGGAAAGAGGAGAGCGTATGGACAGGAGAGATGGGAGGAGTGGAGGCGATGGGAGCCTTAACGGAAAAGGAGAAATTAAAGCTGAATCTAATCTAATGGCTGATGCTAATTAGCCCACTTATACACAGCAAAAAATGTTTTCAATATGTTTTAAAAACGATTACCATATACCGTTTTACCAGACTTAATAGATGGTTTAAAAGTGGTAAAGAAAACAGTAGCTTTCCATTAAAAGTTCCATTCAACACTTACTAGTATACGTAAGTGCTCAGTTTGAGGGACAGAAAAGCCTGTTACATTTAATTTTGAATGGACATAGCCAAGTTATTTTAAATTTGGGGGCCTCAGAATCCTCATCCCTGAAATAAGGAGATGGGACCAGATAATTTCTAAGGTCCCTTTGAGCGTTAAAGTTACTGTATATAGAGATGCTCAATATTCTTCTGAATGTTTGTTGCATGAATGAAATTCTCTGATTTTCTAAAAACTATTTTCTGGCATATTCTCCTCTGTTCCCTTTATCACTTTTGCTTTAGGAGATTCTTAAGGTAGGCATTTCTAGATTTACCTACCTACCTACCTTCCCTCACCTGCAAACATTTGGAAGTTTCTTCACTGTTTTGAGAAAGGTACCAATTTAATGAAAAAGTAACCTCATTAAAATAAGGCAGCTTTTGGTGGGTAGGCTTCAGTGAAAGTGTAACCAGGAAATTTAGCCAAATCTGATGGCCCTGTCTCCATGCGAGAGCCTTTTGCTGACTAGAATGGTTCTCTATTAATAACCCTGGAGAGCCAGGGTTGGCAACTATAGCCTGTGAACTAAAATGCATTTTTACATTTCTAAAATGGTTGGCAAAAGAAAGGATATATGACGGCAATTATCTGGCCTACAAAGCCTAACATATTAATATCTGGCTCTTCACAGAAAAAGATTAGTCCCAACCCTTTGAGACCAGAGTTGATAACTTACTGAAGTCTTAGGAGGAACTTGGTCATAGTTGATGTTGAACCAGAGAGAACAAGTTTCTGCGCCTTTCTGCCACAGGGGTCAGAAAATCAAGCTTTGTCTGAGATTCACCCACAGAAATAGGCATCAGGGTTTTGACTGTAAGAATAACTACCATGTATTGATTGCGTACCAGACCCTGTATCAAGCGTTATCTATGCACTATTCAGTTTAGTTGCCATCACTGCTCTCCTGGGTCATCCACTTACTGTGTGCCCTTGAGCAGGTTTCTTAACCCCTCTGTACCTCATTTTCTTCCTGTTTAAAATGGGAATAAAAATAGTGCCTTCCCCATGGAGTTGTAATGAGAATTAAATGAATGAATTAATAGAAAGCACAAAGAACAGCACCTAGCATGTAACAGGCTCTCAGTAACTGTAATTCATTCTTTTAGCAATTTTTCACATGAAGAAATGAATGTTTAGAGAAAATAACTTGTTCACTGTCAGAGTGGTAGGACATGAACTTGACCATTAACCTATACTATGCCCAGCTGCTAGAGGTGGGCAGCAAATTTGACTAAAGATGGATAATTAGAGATTAAGTTGCTTAGTGGCCAAATAAAAAGAGACATCGTGATGTGGCAGGTAACTTCCCTGACTACCTATCTGCATAGATATTGCAGTGAGCTTTGTTTTCCTGCTACTGTGCAGTTCAGTAAGGCAATTCTATGATCATGGGACTAAAATACCAATCAGGTGTGCAGTTCTGTATCATCTGCAGTGGGTCTCATTGGAGCTAGTGTCTTTTGGCATTTAGTGGTCAGCCTAGTATCTGTTAACTTCTCCCAGACCATAGTTTGGAATTGATGGTCAAATAGTAGATTCCAGGTTGGTGAACATGTGGAGGTGTCAGGTGAGTGGTGTGCCTGGAGAGGGCATTGCAGCTCTGTGCCCATTCCCACATACCTTGCTCTATGTATCTCTTCCATCTGGCTGTTCCTGAGTTGCAGGACTGGAGGTGATGCCACCAAAATGGCAGTGCAGGATACCTAGCCTCCATTCTTCCACAAAGATCAACAAACATCTATCCATGAATAAAACCAGCTCTGGGAAAACTCTGGAGTCCACTTAAGAAACTTCAGCTATGCAGTTGAACATAAAACCTGAGAATAACCATACAAAAAGGGGACAACAGCTTCATCCCGCCTGCATCATCCCATCCCCAAAGCCAGCAATGCTCAGCACAAAGAGGGAGCTTCCAGGTAGAAAGAGGACCCTTCACTAGGAAAGGGGGAGTAGGGTGAGTGACCAGCTTCCCCAGCCTTTTGGGGCACTTTATGAAGGTCACACTTCAGTTTCACCCCCCTCAGAGACTGGCAAAGCTGGGACACATATAGATGTGGCTAGGAACAGGGTAGAAAAGCAGGGGCTCCTAGAAGCAGGCACACAGTAAGAGCAACTGTGGTTCCTAGTCACCTGCTCCACAGATGAATCCAGCCACTTTCACCACTGAAGGAACCAAGAGACAACACAACTGCCATGGACCCCACCGGTATTTGCATTCACTGACGTCAGCCACCCCAATCCCTACCTGTTTTCTCCCCAGCCTGTTCCACCCTGGCCCCTGTGAGAGCCCAGGTACTGCACCAGCAGCCAGCGCAGGCCTCTGTGTGAGTACAAGACCCCAGCCTACATGCCCACTGCTATGTGTGCACTTGGGGCTAGCCCCTGCAGCTCTTCACTTGCACACTGCCAGCCTGACACCTGATACTGGCCTCCACTGCTGTGTGCACACCCAGAGGGAGACTGTGTAGCCACAAGAGAACATGCAGACAGCCAGGGAGCCCACAGCTGGCCCTGGCCCTTGCTGCCTGACCTGGCACCCACCACTAGGTGTGTGTCTGCAACTGGCCCCTGCCACTACATAGGCATCTGTAGCTCATCCCTGCAGCTGAATGTGTACACATCACTGGCTCTGGCCACCACACTGCCTCTCCTGGTCCTTGGACCTGGGGGTGGTGCTGAGGACCCCAACAGTCATTGCAGCCTTTGTGGACTCCTTGCAGCATTCGTCAAGGACCATTCAGTTGTTGATGCTGTGGACCCCAGCAACCTGAGCCAAAGAGAAATCACACCCCTTCCTCTACCCCACCCCCTGGCCCATTGCTGCCACACAACCCCATGCTTGGTACCCTGTACCACTAGACCTGGGGTCACAGCATGTTGTAGTGTGCTCCCTCAACACTTGCAAGTGTGAAAGTCTTCACTTACCAAAGTCAGTCCATAATGTCTGGAAGAGGTGACTGCTTCTTCAAATGCACAGACACCTATGAAAAGGGTATAGGGATCACGAAGAGTCAGGGAAATATGTCTCCATCAAAGGAATACAGTAAACTTCCAGGAACTGGCCCTAAAGAAATGGAGATCCAGGCAATTGCCTGATGAAGAATTTAAAATAATTGTCTAAAGATAATCAAAGAGGTACAAGAGAACAGGCAAACACTTTGATATCTGGAAAATAGTACAAGAACAAATAAGATGTGCATCAGAGAGAGAAAATATGAAAAAATTTTTAGAGCTGAAGAATACAATGAACTGAGGAATTCAACAGAGACCTTCAATATCAGACTTGAACAAGAAGAACAAAGAGTCAATGAGACAGATCAATTGAAGAGCAAAAAGAAAAGAATGAAAAGGACTGATGAACACCTATAAGACTTAAGGGACACCATTAAGAGAAACAATGTACATATCATTGAAATTACAGAAGGAGAAGAGGTGGAGAAAGAAAGCTTATTTAAAGAAATAATGGCTGAGAATTTCTCAAGAAATTTGGACTTCCAAGTTCATGAAACTAACAGGTTACTCTAAAATTTCAATCTAAAATGACCTCCTCCATGATATACACATAAAAATTATCTAAAAGCAAAACCAGATAATTTTAGAGCAGCAAGAGAAAAAAAAATCTCATATAAGGGAAACTCCATAAAGAAATCGGCAGATTTCCCAGTAGAGAGCTTACAGACCAGGAGAGAATGAGATGATATATTCAAGTACTAAAAGAAAAAAAATCTGCCAACCAAGGATACTTTATCTAGCAAAGTTGTCCTTCAGAAATTAAGGTGAGATAAAGACTTTCCCTAACAAAAACTGAGGGAGTTCACCACTAGACCTTACTTATAAAAAAAAATGCTGAAGGGAATTCTTCAAGCTGAAATGAAAGGATACCAATTAGTAACATGAAAACATAAAAATACACAACATACTGGTTAAGGTAAGTATGTAGTCAGATTCAGAATACTCTAATAATATAATATGGTAGTGTTAATTACTAAACTCTAGTATAAGGTTAAAATACAAAATTATTTTAAAAACCTACATCTACAATAATTTGTTAATACATAATATAGACTATGTACACTGTGACATCAAAAACATAAAAGAGGGAAAGTAAAAGAGTAGAGGTTTTGTATGCAATCAGTGTTAAATTATCAGCCTAAAATAGACTATTATGTCTATAAGTTGTTTTATGTAAGCCTCATGGTAATAACAAAGCAAAAGCCTACAGAAGATTCATAGAAGGTAAAGAGAAGGAAACTAAAGCTTATCACTATGGAAAATTATCTCACAAAGGTAGGCAGCAAGAGAGGAAAAAAGTAACAAAGGGACTACAAAACAGCCAGAAAGCAAAATGATGGCATTAGTAAGTCTTTACCTATCAGTAATTCCTTTATATATAAAAGTATTGAATTCTCAAAAAAAAAGAGTGACTGGATGGATGAAAAAACAAAACTATGCTGTCTATAAGAGACTTACTTCAGCTTTAAGGACACATATCAGTTCAAAGTGAAGGTGTGGGAAAAGCTATTCATGCAAATGAAAACCACAAGAGAGCAGAGATAGCTATACTTATACCTGACAAACTAGACTGTCAGCCAAAAATGGTAAGAGACAAAGAAGATCATATAATGACAAAGGGGCCAGTTTATCAAGAAGATATAACAGTTGTAAATATATACTCACCTAATATTGGAGCTAAATATAGTAACAAAATACTAACAGATCTGAAGGGAAAAATAGACAATACAATAATAGTTGAGGACTTCAATACTCCACGTTTAAAAAAGTGACAGATCATCCAGACAGAAAGTTAACAAAGAAACATTGGACTTGAACCATACGTTAGATCCAATTAGTCAGACAGATATATGCAGAACATTCCATCCAACAGAAACAGAATACACATTCTTCTCAATGCACATTCTCCACAATAGGTCATATGATAGGTCACAAAACAAGTCTTAGCAAATTTAAGACTAAAATCATACCAAGTATCTTTTCCAACCACAATGGTATGAAACTAGAAATTAATAACAAGAAGAAAACTGAAATTTTCACATATGTGCAGAAATCAAACACACTCCTGAGCAAACAATGGGTTTGAAGAAATCAAACAGAAGAAATCAAAAGGAAAATTAAAAAACACCTTGAATCAAACAAAAATTGAAACACTACATACCAAAATGTATGGGATGCAGCAAGAGCAGTTTTAAGAGAAATTTATAGCAATAAATGTCTACATTAGGAAAAAAGAAAGCTCTCAAACAACCTAACTTTACCCCTTAAGGAACTAGAAAAAGAAGAAACTAAGCTGAAAGTTAGCAGAAGGAAGGGGATAACATACATAAAAGAAATAGAGACCAGAAAAATTGTAGAAAAGATCAATGAAATTAAGAGCTGATTTTTTGAAAGATAAAATTGATAAACTTTTAGATTAAGGGGAAAAAAAAAAGAAGACTCAGATAACATTATAAATGAAAGAGGAGACATTGCAGTGGATACCACAGAAATACAAAGGATCATAAGAGACTATTATGACCAATCACACACCTACAAATTAGATAACCTAGAAGAAATTGATAAATACTTAGAAACAGAACACTATGAAACTCTTAGAGGAAAACATAGAACACTCTTTGATATAAATTACACAAGATATTTTTTGATCCACCTCCTAGAGTAATGAAAATAAAAACAAACAAATGGGATCTAAACTTAAAAGCTTTTGCACAGCAAAGGAAACCTTAAAAAAAAAAGCCACAAAAAACCCTCAGAATGGGAGAAAATACTTGCAAACAAAGCAATTGACAAGGGATTAATCTCCAAAAGGTACAAATAGCTCATGCAGTTCAATTATCAAAAAAGCAAACAACCCAATCAAAAAATGGGCATCAGATCTAAACAGACATTTCTCCAAAGAAGACATACAGATGCACGTGAAAAGACGCTCATCAGTAGTTATCAGAGAAATTCAATCAAAACCATAATGAGGTGTTGCATTGGTCAGAATGACTATCAAAAAAATCTACATACCTCAAAAATTGGCACAACAGTGTAAAGCAATTATATTCCAATAAAGAGCTTAAAAAATGCTGGAGAGGGTGCAGAGAAAAGGAAACCCTCCTATGCTGTTGGTGGGAATGTAAATTGGTACAGCTACTATGGAGAACAGTATGGAGGTTCCTTAAAAAACTAAAAATAGAACTACCATATGACCCAGCAATCCCACTCCTAGGCATATACTCGGAGAAAACCATCATCTGAAAAGATGAATGCACCCCAGTGTTCACTGCAGCACTATTTACAATAGCCAGGACATAGAAGCAACCTAAATATCTATCGACAGAGGAATGGGTAAAGAAGATGTGGTATATATATATATATACAATGGACTATTACACTGCCATAAAAAGAATGAAATAACGCCATTTGCAGCAACATGGATGGACCTAGAGATTGTCATATTGAGTGAAGTAAGTCAGACAAGGACAGAATATCATATGATATCGCTTATATGTAGAATCTAAAAAAAGGGTACAAACTTAGCTACAAAACAGAAGTAGAGTCACAGATGTAGGAAACAAACAAGGTTATCGGGATAAGAGGGGGGAGGGATGAATTGGGAGACTAGGATTGACATATACACACTGCTCTATATAAAAGAGATACTAATAAGAACCTACTGTATAGCCGAGGGAACTCTTCTCAATAGTCTGAAATGGTCTATATGAGAAAAACATCTAAGAGAAAGAGTGGATATATGTATATGTATAACTGATTCACTTTGCTGTACACCTGAAACTAACACAATATTGTAAATCAACTATACTCCAGTAAAAAATTTTTAAATGAGATGTTGAAGTCAGAGGTATAGAAAAAAATCAACTGAATCATTTAGAGAAAATTTGGCCATAAGATGAGCAGATGATATAATTTATACAAATACCTTAAGTTCTTTAAAACTTAGTGTTCTCATAACCTTACTAAAATAAAAAGTATGTTTTCAAAATCATGCTCACTAATACCCAATAAAGCTCAGGATGTGTGTGGAAAAAAATACCAAAAAACTTAATGGGACTTCCCTGGTGGTCCAGTGGTTAAGATTTCTCCTTTCAATGCAGAGGGTGCAGGTTTGATCCCCGATTGGGGAGCTAAGATCCCACAGGCCTCGTGGCCAGAAAACCAAAACATAAAACAGGAGCAATATTGTAACAAATTCAGTAAAGACTTTAAAAAATGGTCTGCATCAAGAAAATAAATCTTAAAAGAAAAAAAAACTTCAAATGTCCATCAATTAATAAAAAAAATTCTTAGAAACATACAACCTACCAAGACTGAATCATGAAAAAAGAAAACAGAATAATCCAAACAAACCAATAATGAGGAAGGAGACTGAATCAATAATCGAAAACCTCGCAATAAGAAAAGCCATAGACCAAATGGTTTCACTGGTGGATTCTACCAAACATTTAAAGAATTAACGCCAAAAAATGAAAGCGGAGGGAACACTCCAGAACTCGTTTTATGAGAGCAGCATAACCTCGATACCAAAGCCAGGTAAAGGACACTATAAGGAAAGAAAACTACAGACCTGATGAATATAAATGCAAATTCTCAACACAGTATTTGCAAACTGAATTCAATAGCACATTAAAACAATCCAACACCATAGTCAAGCAGGATTTATTCCTAGAATGCAGGAATGAATCAATGTATGCCAATCGATAAATGTGATACACCTCATTAACAGAATGAAGGATAAACTCATATGATCCTTTCAATAGATGCAGAAAAAGCATTTGACAAAAGACAACATCTTTTCATGATAAAAACTCTCAACAAATTGGAAACAAAGGGAACATACCTCAACATAATATATGATAAGTTCACAGCTAACATTATACTCAATGGTCAAAAGTTGAAAGTTTTTCCTCTAAGATTAGGAACAGGTTAATGCTGACCATTCTCACCCCTACTATTCAACACAGTACTGGAAATCCTAACCAGAGAAATCAGGCAAGAAAAAAAGACATCTAAATCAAAAAAGGAGTAAAATTATTTTTGTTTGCAGATGATATGATCTTTTATAGAAAAAATCCTAATGACTACATCAAGAAAAGCTAGAACTAATCAATAAATTCAGTAATATTATAGGACACAATATCAACATACAGAAATCATTTGTGTTTCTATACACTAACAATGAAATATCTGAAAAAGAAAAAAGAAAACAATCCCTTTATTAATATCATCAAAAACAATAAAATATTTAGGAATAAACTTAACCAAGGAGGTGAAGTATCTGTACACTGTAAACTACAAGACTTTGACAAAAAAAAAAATCGAAGATGACACAAAGAAATGGAACATCCTATGTTCATAAATCAGAAGAGTTAATATTGTTAAGATGTCCATATTACCCAAAGCCATGTATAGATTCAATTCCCTATCAAAATCCCAATGGCATTTTTCATAGAAATAGAAAAAACAATCCTAAAATTTGTATGGAACAACAAACGATCCCAAATAGCCAAGGCAATCATGAAAAAACAGAATAAATTGGAGGCATCACACTTCCTGTTTCAAACTGTATCACTATAGCTATTGTAATAACTATTTCAAGCTATACTACAAAGCTATAGTAATTAACATAGTGTGGTGCTGGCATAAAAGAGGACAAACAGACCAATGGAACAGAATCAAAAGCCTAAAAATAAACCTTTGCTTATATGGTTAACTAATATTTGACAGGGAGCCAAGAATACTCAAAGGGGAAAGAATAGCCTCTTTAATAAATGGTATTGGTAAAACTGGATAGCCAAGTGCACAATGAAATTGGACTCCTGTCTTAAACTATTCACAAAAATTAAGATAAAGACAAACATAAGACCTGAAACTAAAACTCCTAGAAGAAAACACAGGGAAAAGCCTTCTTGATGTTGGTCTTTGCGATGGTTTTTGGATGTTACACCAAAAACTTTAGCGACAAAAACGAAATTTGCTAAGTGGGATTATATCAAACTAAAAAGCTTCTGCACAGCAAAAGAAACAACCAACAAATAAAAATGCAAACTATAATATGGGAGAAAATATTTGCAAATCATATGTCTGATAAGGAGTTTGGATATTTACATATCCAAAATATGTAAATAACTCATACAACTCAATAGCAAAAACCAATCTGATTTAAAAATGGTCAGAACTTAAATACATTTTTAATAAGACATACAAATGGCCAACAGGTACATGAAGAGGTACTCACCATCACTAAACACCAGGGAAATGCAAATCAAAACCACAAGGAGATATTCATCTCACACCTGTTAAAATGGCTATTATCAATAAGACAAGAGATTAATGTTGGTGAGGATGTGGAGAAAAGGGAACCCTCGTGCATTATTTGTGGGAATATAAATTGGTATGGCCACTATGGAAAACTTTATGAAGGTTCCTTAAAAAAATAAAAATAGAACTATCATATGATCCAGCAATCCCACTTCTGGGTATATATCCAAAGGAAATATAAACAGGATCTTGAAGAGAAATCTGCACCCCCCAAGTTCATTGCAGCATTATTTACAGTAGCCAAGATATGGACACAACGGATCTATCAATGCATGAATGGATAAAGAAATTGTGGTGTATATATACAATAGAATATTATTCATAAGAAAGAAGGAAATCTTGATATTTGCAACAACATGAATGGACCTTGAAAGTATTATGTTAATTGAAATGTCAGATAGAGAAAGACCAATACTGTATGATCTCACTTATATGTGAAATCTACAAAGCCTAACTCAGAAACAGAGAGGAGACTGGTAGTTACTAGGGGCTGGGGAGTAGGGAAAATGAGGAGATGTTGGTCAAAGGATACAAACTTCCAGTTATAAAACGAATACATTCTGGGAATCTAATGAACAGCATGGTGATTATAGTGAATAATACTGTACTCTATACTTGAATGTTGCTAAGACAGTAGATATTAAATGTTCTGACTACAAAAAAGAATGATAATTATGTGACATGACGAAGGTGTTAGCTAATGCTATGACGGTAATTGTTTTACCATATAGTAGTGGTTCACATCAACCTGTACTACACCTTAGACTCACACAATGTTACATGTCAATCATATCTCAATAAAACCAGAAAAGAATAAAGGAACAAACAGCCAGATCACTGTTAACCGGCTGATGGAGAGAAAGGTGGAATGAAGGAGGCATACAACAGAATATGAAAACAGATGTGAGGTGCAACCCAGTGAATAGACTGTTTTCCAGTAGGTCAAGCATAGAAGAGAAAGTATATAAAATCCAGGCTAACGTGCAGAATTTTACCATTTCCTCTCAAAAAGAAAGGTAAGGGTTGGTTGTCTCCAGTTTTCTTTGGCTGTTAAAAATGGGGCCAAGCATATTTTAAACCAGTTGTGAAGTCTCTAGAATATCTAAGAACATGATGCCCATGTTGCCTTTGTACTACTTAGTAGCTGGGGCTGCTTGAGTTACGAGTCTTCTGGTTTGTGAGCGTCTTCATTTTTAAGAGAGGCCTTCGTGGAGCATTGATAGGCGCCACTGGCAGGCTCCACCAGCAGACTTATCTTGGTGAACAGTATCTCACAAAGCTGAGGAGGAGCTTATGATAAGGAAGAGAGTAGGTCCTCATGTCTTCAGAAAATGTGAAAACTCTTCTGCCGATTAGGTCCAGGGAATTCTCTGTTGGATGTGATAGACGCTACCACCATGCCTTTCCAACCCAGGTAAAGAGGGGTTGGTTAACCTCACTTGTGGAGTGAGAAACGGGGATATGCAACAGAACAGGTGCTGGAGGAAGTGTCCACTCCATTGTGGGCAGATTCTTTGCATCTACATTAATAATAGCCTCTCCCACAGATTAGCTGATCCAGACTGTAGTGTTTTATTTCCTTCTAAAAGTAATGGAGTGTGTACTCCTGAGTTATGTGTGGCATGGAGAAAATTAGGTCAGATGTCAGCTTTTCCTTTTTCCTTCCTAGAGGGGCTAGATGCTTGGCAAGGGGCACAATCACACGATCTTGAGATCTTTTAAAAGCTGACTTTGCTGGGCCTAACCCTGGGGGTACTGGATACAATCTCTGGTCATTACTGATGCAGCTCCCATCGGTGCTGAACTTCCTGAGACATTGAATAAGACCTAACACACACACATACACGCCTCAGATGAATGCAAACACTCAACCAGATTAGTCTTTCATGGTCACCGTTTCTTTAGGATCAGGAGAAAAAGAAAGCCAAAGAGCAGAGTTGGAAATAACCCCAATCCCTGTGGTGGTGTAAGAGGCCCAGGGCTCTTGAGAGCAAAGGTCGACAGCAAGTGCTAACCACACACTGGCTCGTGGCTGCCACTGCCCAAGGCTTCTTATGGTTAAAAACGGGTCTCCTGACCTTCCATGCCTGGGCACTCCCAGGAGCTCAGGGGCTGACGTAGCAGACTCAGGGGCCCTCAAGTTCAAGTCTGGCAGACTGCTCAGAGAGGAGACCTGGAGTTGCTGAATTTCTGAGGTCATGGGGGCAGGGCCTCATTCAATAAGAGCGGAAGGTCACTTGAACCCAAAGCTTGCTCTGTTGCTGGCCTGAGTAGTGGCACCCCCACCTTGCCCCCCTGGGGCTGAGGAGGGAGTGCAGGACAATCCCAGGCCCTCTCCCAGTCTCAGCCTTGCCCACAGGTTTGGTGAAATGTAGTATGCTAATCAGGAGCTTGCCAAAATCGGAGCAGCTCTCCTCCCTGGGGCACACTTCACTTTTAGCTGTTTAAAAATACGCCCTGAGACAGAAATTTCAGGACACCCGGTGACCTAGAAGTCAGTTCAAAGGTTATTCTGTTCCTTCCTTGTACGGAACGCAGGCATTCCCACGTTGGGCTCCGCTGCCATCTCCGTGAATTCCTTGGACACGTCTGAGCAGATATGGACCTCCCAAAATGCCCTAGGGAGAAGCAGACTGAGAGGAGCGTGCCCCCTCCACGCAGGAAGGAATTTAGCAAGCAGAGGTCTCAGAGAAAGCTGCACACACATTTTGATGCAAATTGCTTGAGAAGAGTCAGAATTTTACTTTCCCTGACATGAGAATGGGTCAGTGTCCCCATCAAATCTCGCTCGCCAGTTAGTACGGATTTGTGCTTAAAGTGCTGGAGGTTGAAGTGCTGTTTCTGACTAATACAAACAAGGGACCAGAGGGTGAGGGGAGTAGTGGTGGTGGTGGGGATACAATTCCTTTTTTGTAGTGATTCAAAATGTCTCATCTGGACTTCAACAGAGAAAGAATCTTTGTCTCAATGCTGATGATAACAGCCCACCACCATCATTTACTGACGATTTATTGTGTGCTCACTTTATATTCATCCAAGTGAATTCCCACAATAACCCCAATGAGGGAGGTACTCTGATTATTTCCATTTTTTAGATAAAGAAACATGTGCACAGGTCGCAGAGCTGAGCCATCTGTCTGCAGTCTGGACCTTAAGCCTCAAGCAGCACTTGGCCTCCATTGGGATTGTCGTGTGCTGTCCCTGTCAACTCAGGATTTTGAATTGACTGGAGGTGCTCATTTCTGCAAATACCAGGATGTGGTCTGCACCCTCTATTTAAAGTGAGGTCTTTGGACCAGCAGCTTCACAGTGCCTGGAAGCTTGTCAGAAAAATGAAGATTGTCAGGCCTCCCCCAGGCCTACTGTACTACAAGACCCCCGCCCGGCCAGTGTTCCAGTTTGAGAAGCCCTGCCCTCAGCTACCAGAGAGAAATGCATCCTTCCCTCTCACCCAGTTTTCCCTCCCCTTTGTCTAATCTTTTCCAGTAATTTAAAATTCTTTGAACGCAAAATACGAGGACCTACTGTATAGCACAGGGAATTATATTCAATATTTTGTAATGACCCGTAATGGAAAAGAATCTGGAAAAGAATATATATATATATATATGAGAAACTGAATCAGTTTGCTATACACCTGAAACATTGTAAATCAACTATACTTCAATAAAAAAATAGTTACAGAAAAAGAACAGTACCTCAAAGTATCTTACCAAGAAGTACTCAAAGCTGTAGTACCAGAAGCATGACAAGGATTTCTTGGCATCTTTGAATTGCTTCTGAGAACTTGAAGATTCAAACGTGTGGAAGATTATGAGTTTCAGAATTCACAGTAACATATACCTTATACACGCAGAGGCCCAGCTGAGACACGAAAGTCCAGAGGTCTGGCTCGGTTCTTGCTGCGTTTTGCACTGGGCCGCGCTCCCCAGAAGATGCTGCACAACTCGAATCCACCCTGTGGCACAAGCCTTGTTGATGGAGAGGAAACGTGAGAAGCAAGCTGTCAACAAGCCCAGTTCCTGCCAAATCCCACTGGTTGGCCTGCCAGCCAGCATTCTAAAAATGCATTTGGGAATTCTGACTTTTGGCTTTTACAGACTATGAAATTCAACTGTGTATTTATAGCCTTGATAAGCTGACCCAGCTTAGGGATAACCCCGATACGTTTTGTCTTACGAGATTCAGAATCCATTTCTAGAGGAGGTAATAATGAGGCCATTGAGTGATAAGCACTGTCTTTCTCTCCCAACCTCCCCCAGTCGGTCCCCGTTCTGAAATTCCCATTCGGTTTGTCCATGGTGCTGCGAACAGATAGGATTAGAAGCATAAACGTTTCCAGGGGAGTCGGGGGAGGCGGTTTGGAGGACCACTGGGCGTGGCAACAGGCTGTAGAAGCTGGTGTACTTGGGCCAGCATCACTTTCTGGTCTCTCAGAGCAGCCACATCAAAATAGGACTTAAGAAAACAAAGGGCCGCTATATACTGCCTGCTACTGCTGCCTCAATTTTATTAATTTGGACCCAGTGTTTCAAAAAGTAAATTATTCAGGCGAGCTTCAGTTTTGGCAGAAGCCGGGCCAGTGTGCCGTCAGCAGTGCTGTGTCTTTGTGCTCCGGAGTCAGGTCTCAGTTCAAATCCTGGAGTCAGTACTGGGACAGAGTCCTTGCTCCAAGCCTTAATTTTTTTTTTTTTTTTAATTTCAGGTTTAGTATATTTTGAATGTGTACTTGAGTCACATAGAGCATCTATAACACATGCAGCTTAAAGAACACCTGCAGCTTAAAGAACACCTGCAGGCCTAACCTCCACCAACCGCGAGCTGCTCACCTCACACAACTGCCATGTGCCTTTTCTCCTGTCACAGTTTTCTGGCGGCCTCACTAGCTTCAGGGTAGCGAGTGGCTCCCATGTTTGCCTGTGATGGCCTCCTCGACTTAGATGTCTTAAATGACTTTTTTTTTAAAGGCCTTTCTTTCTGTACCCCTGCAGCCCCTTCCACGAATTTTCAAAGTCAGCTGAGCACAGTGCACAAGCCCATTTTCCTACCGACCATCACGGGCATGTCTAGCTTGTACCCAGTCTGCATCACCTTCTAGTTCCCTCCCTGGAGACAGAACAACAAATCTTAATCCTCAGGAGGCTTCTGAGGAGCTCAGGGGAGCAGCTTGATTCCTTATCGAAGGGAAGGTTCAGACCCCACAGGGCAGTTCAGTCACACGTTCCTGACGTTGTCAAAAAATTCAGAACACTCACAATTAAAAATATTTTATTTACGTTTATACAAGATACAGTCATGTACAAAAATGTACATAACACCTTTTCATTTGGTTTACATTTTAAAAAAGGAACAACTGTAATTTCAAATACTTTCTGCTTACATGTGATGTAAACATTCTTCTGGGCCCACGTCATTTACTAACATGTATCCACTCTTGCGGAGTTTCACGATCGTATAGGTGCTTTCAGATTGAGAGATCTGCCGAATCGACTTCTCGAGCTGCGCACATGACCACGCCTGGCTGGATTCCAGACAAAATGAGATCCTCTGGAGACATAATTGTACTTTCATAGCAATACGAAGTTGTAGATGTATAGACTTCATTTTAATACACATCTGTGTGGACCTGTAACTGACCTTGGCTTCTCCACATACATCTGCTGGGAAGGATCGTGGTGGAAGAGCATAGATGCCCCCAAGGGCGTGCTCTCTACTTGGGAAAGTGGCTGATGCCACAGTGCAGTGGCTGACACGCAGGTCACCCATCTTTTGGAGCTTGCTGTGTCAGCCACCCTGTGAAGAAGTGCCGGTATGCACAAGTTCAGTACCTACAGACTTGAAGATGTGTTTAGCCTATCTTTTGCAAAACGTACTCTTCAGTAGATTTTAAGGGTCACGTGGGGAAAAACTATAAAGGAAGGGAATTAATCAAAGGAAAAGAAAGCACATTCTGGCTTCTGCTAAGCCCATGGGCTTCTAAGGAAACACTGCTTCAACGTTTTAGTCCAGTTTTGTCCCTCCCTCCTGGTTTAACCGAATGGATACCGCAAAAGAATATCACAGAGGTGTTGATCTCAGTGCAGAAACCACCTCTCCCCACCTTGGGAGAAAAACCCCCAGGAAGCAGTATGTTAGGAAGACCCATCTTGGAAGCAAAACCAATTTAGACTACAACCAGATTTTCACAAAGCATCTGAGAGTTCACGGCATTCAGCTGTAAATATGCCATCAAAGGTGGTGAGGTATACAGCCTTAAGAAAGATGACATCTTCATGATCAGATTAAGAATCCCTTAAAAAATTAATCAACCAACTTTAAATTTTGATTTTTCCTTATAAATCTGTGATCAGTTCCAGCTACAGGGCTCAATTCTGTCTACTGAAAACGAGGCAGCCCCAGAAAGAACCAACTGAATTGGCACCACGGTTGCCCTTTGATTCTGATAATAAATTTAATATTCACCTTATAAGGAATTCTAAGCTCAACCACATTAATAAATGCCCAGCCCTTAGGGGGCTCCAAGACAACTGAATTGGCACCACGGTTGCCCTTTGATTCTGATAATAAACTTAATATTCACCTTATAAGGAATTCTAAGCTCAACCACATTAATAAATGCCCAGCCCTTAGGGGGCTCCAAGATTGCTGGCCTCAGGACATCTCAGTGCCCTGTTTATGACATAAGCACAACCCTGAGGCACTTGTCCTGGGCTAGAAATGACACACCTGGGAGCAGGCACACCCTATAAGAGGCTCTTCTACCACCATGCAAGTGTTGCATCAGGATGAGACAAAGCAAAAATCACACTGATGTTACAAATAGAGGCACCGATGATCCCTGCCTTGCCAATGACTAATAATCTTTTGACTTCAAACTGGCAACCAAAGTGAAGAAATCTAATAACTAGCTCACAATAAACTACAGCTAGCAATTAAAAAAAAATCAGTTCTCTAGTTTGAAATGTGATTTGGTCTTTTATGGGACTTTTCCCTGAATCGGAGATCACTGAAATTGTGCAGACTTTCTTCTACCAGCACAAGGCAAACTTTGGCTGTCCTGAAAAACTTCTCAGCAGGCCCTTATCCTAAAGCTTGCACATACCTGGCTAAAAAGTGAAATCCAAACTCAATGCTTCAAAGATGAAATGCAGTAATGATACCATACTTAATATAAACATCTATTTCAAGGTTTACTCCAGACTAAAACACAAGAAAAGCAAATGCTTGGGAAAATGACAAGCCTCTGCTATCTCTAATCCTTACACTCACACAACCACGCTTTATTTTTACTTATCATTGTTATTAAATAACCCTTGACATTTATTTTGTTGGCATGTGCTAATAAACACACACGCATTCCTGAGAGAGCAAAGGAAAAACCGCAGTCCAGAGTATTCTGTGTGAAGCCAATTAAGACACTGCCTCTAGGGCCTTGAGACTCGGGGCTGCCGAAACGGTTGCTGTGGAAACAAATTTGCCTCAGCATTTCTGGCAGAGCCAGAACCTACTGACTAACCTGTCTTCAGATAGAATCTAGTGTAAACAGGGCTTGCCTCCCTTAATTTGGGCACCATTCTAGGAAGTGTATCATTATAAATCACAAAGGAAAACACGACATTCCATACACAATTTATTTTACTGTAACTTGGTGTCTTCTTTTATTCAATCATACAAATTTGAATGGGGATTCCTGAATGAATCTTTTACTTAATTTACCTTTGGCAGAAACAATAGATTTCAAAACATTTAGTAGAGTCTCATTTATACAGCTTTTTCTCTTTCAAAGTTCTGTAGCATATTAGTATTTTCAAAACAATACTCTTAAACAGATGTGCTTTGAAAGTTAACTGGTAATGATGTCATTTATGTTATAGCTTATTTAAGAGAATAATTACTTAAAGAGGACAAACTAGACATGTATTTCTTTTAAAAAATACAATTTTTGGTCATGTGAATGATTCATGTTCAGATTTCAAAAATAGAAAACGTCCTAAAGTGCATCATTTTATTTATAATATAACGCCTTGAAATTATAGCGATCTGCAATGTAAACAGTAGAGCAAAGAATACCAAACTACATCTATATTGTAGGATTATGTACCGTCTTTAAGTATGTGGATTAAACGAGGGCACTTTCAAAATACAGCTCATGCTTCTAGATGAGTATTTTTAAGAGCAAACTTAAAGGTATTCTTTTTCCCCTACTCCTGACTTCAACCATTTTCAACCAACAGAGAGCTGCTACCTCACTTCAACAGTGGAAGATGCTGCCACACGTCCAATCGGACCAGGCCGTTTCTCAAGAACCCATTTTGGAAACTGACAATTGATCAGGAAGCGTTTTCTCCTTTCTATTATTATTAAAGAAAACAAAATGGTACCCTTTGCTGTCCTGTTCACCCCGCAACATTATCTTCAAAAGGCAGAGCCTGCTGAAACGCCTTCTCTTGGCAACCAGCGGCTGGTGGGCAGACACCTGTGCTCGACCTCACAGAGCAGAGACGTGGGCCAGGATGGACAGGCAGAACCAGGACCCACTTTCCTCACCGCAGACACAGAAGGTCAAAAAGTAATGACAAATCACAAGATCACATCAGCACACTGAAGAGATGAATGATTTGGTGTCTTAAATTCCCTGGTCCCTCCAAAAATGTCTAATATAGACAGCTTTGTGACACCGTCTTTGAAAAAATTATAATCATAGTTGGCTACACACCATTATTTTTTCTCTTTATACATGATCTTGAAAACAGTGATTTAGATTCTGCCTTAGGCTGAGCTCTGAGGGCTACACTTTCCCCTCAGGAGATTTTTAGTGCAGGTTTACTTAAAAAAAAAAAAAAAAAAAATTAAACTCTGGTAAGTACTCAGGAGGCTAAGAATACAGGCGCTCTCTCTCTCTCTCTCACGATCCTCTACACTTAAGCTAAGAATTCAGCAAGACCCTCTCATTTGGCTACAGTCAAAACAAAGTCAAACCCCAAACAGGCTGCTGGCCTCGCTTAGTGTTTGATGTGAAAATCTGAGGCTGATGAGTGCAGTCAACGTTCAGGAAAGAATTCTCCAGGCTCTTCACCGCTGCCTAATTTAAAAATCAGCATGAATATTAGCTACTTCCCTGTCCCCTCTATCCTCTGCAGATGGTCCAGCCCTAGTCCGGGATCACAGTTCTCTATCAGCTGAGGACGTCTTGAAGAAACACACGGTCAAACGGAGGACTGCACAGCCGTTCTGGGCAGATGCAGCTTCCATCCACCTGAGAGCTAAAGGGGAAGTGATTCACGCTCGTGGGGAGAGGCGCAGCTCTGGGGAAAGCTCACGAGAATGGCCGAGGCAGCAAACAGGGCTCCAATGCAGGTTTCCACTTGACTGGGTCCAAAGAGAACACGGATGTGCCCAGCACGTTCGCGCTCCAGAGTGAAGTCCTGAGCGTGTTTCTGTCACAGTTCGACAGAGAACGTGCTGCTTCTCAGTGATCCAGGGAACAGTGTATATCCTCTGTCGATGAGTGTGTCACAACGTAGTGATTCATCGCTGCCAGTGTCAGCGAAGCTTCCACTGCAGCGTCTGCGTGCGCACGGGTGCGCGGAGACCTTGACTTTCCCTTACACAGTTCCCACATGGGGGCAGGGGGCCTCCTTCCATCTAGACGGTTTCCAAGGCAGGCAGTGGAAACCGGAGCTGACCCCAATGGCCCGGAGGCAGAAGGGCCACTCACGTTGCAGGTCCAGCTCCCAGGCTGCCTTCCAGTTTCTGCAGAGCTGCTACCTCCCAGGGGAGGTGGGGGCAGGGCCCATTCGCCCCGCATCCCCAGCCTCCTCCGCTTGGATGGGGCTGCCTCCTCACATGGACTTGGAATCAGTGTCTCTCTTGCTGATGAGCACCTCCAAGAGCCTCAGTTTTGCCTTAATGTGCTTATACTCGCTGTACTCTTCAGCCATAGGAGTGCGGTCTTCCTTCTGGACGTTTCTGATGGAAACAAAGGGAAAAGGGGCTGATGATCGTCTGCGGTATCTTCTAGAGGATGCTGTTCATCAGGTGAGTTATCATCGTGTGGAAAAGAGCAGCTGCTCGCCCCACAGAATCAGTGTTGCCAAGCATCGCTTGATAGCAAGTCTGGAGCTGGCATCAGACTTGAAAATAGTATGATTTAGACTCTGCCTCAGGCTGAGTTCTGAGGGCTAGTGAAAGACGGCGTCCCCAGAAGGCACCATGCCACAGTTTTAGAGTTACTCTGGCATCTTGAAGAATGATAGGAAGGGCTAAGAAATGTAGAAACTTTCTCTCTCTGCTGTTGCTATGTATGAATTCACACTGAGTCTCCATACACTGAAATCCTTTATTTATACTTGACGCTTTCTCACTTCATCTAATGAACCATTAAATTTCTAATTAGTAACTGGTATACCCATACTTAACAGGGTTTTTAAAAAAAATAGTTAATACTCCTACTTATTATAAAAATTAGTCTTAGAATTCAGCAACTGGATCACAGAACACTAATGAGCCTTTATAGTTTACTGAGTAATTTTATATGTATCCTTTTTATATGCACAAGTATTATACTTGAGAGCTCATCACAGGGTGAGTTGAGCACTGTGCTAAGCGCTCTGAATCCATGACCTAAGACAACCTGCAGGAGAACCTGACAAAATGCTGCTGCTGCTCACATCCTCAGCTGGTGCCGCCCTGCTCCTCCCCTCACCTGGAAGCACACACGTCAGACATTCAAACACCAGGCCTCCTTGTCTTCTTATTAAAGAGCAAAGATGGGAAATGGGATGGTTTGTGGCTCATTTAATTTTGCTCAACGAACTGATTTTACTCCTGCTCTGCCTGCTCAAGGAGAGGATCCTGGATGCTCCCAGGTGAGGGCAGGGCAGGGCAGGGCAGGGCAAGGTGCGTCTGACCCCAGCCCCGGACGTGCCCTTTGAGGGTCTTCAGTCGTCTCAGATACGAAGTACAGAGGCAGACTTTCATAAATCTTGAGAAAGTCATTATAGGACAGATCCAAATCAGAGCGCCTAAAAATAAATTTAGACAATAACTGAAATAAACCTGTAATATAGTACATTTTGAATGCCAAAGTTAATTTTTTATGGCACTTTTATTTCCCCATACTTTTGAGAAATATAAAAGGGGACTTAGAAACTGTATTTACACTGTTTAAATAATTTGGATTAAAATAAAACATTTTAAAATGATAAAACTTAACGCCAGTGTAAGAGGTGGAAACCCATTCCCTGTTCTATCCTAGTCTCATGCTGAGACCTGGGTAAGATATTCTGTGTGTGGTCACTCACAAATAGGGAATACTTTTCTTCAGCATAACGTTCTTTGATGATTACATTATGCCTTAAAAATCACTGGTGAAAGGTACCCTATCAATCAGATGGACTTCTCTTGTTTCTTGTGTATTTCTCATTCGACTTGACAACTTTGCTTTTAAAATGAGCATACAAACCAGCAAGATCTAGAGTACCCCTTTCTTTATTTCTCCTTCAAGTTTATTAAGATTAAAAAACCAGAAATCAAAACCAGTGCTGTCCACTAGAAACTTAGCTTTAAGCTGCTCATTTTAGATTAGAATTTGATGTGACACGTTAGTTTTATAAATGTTAGCTGAATCTGTATAGGTCTTGGATGTTATCCAAGTAGTATTTCTTCCTGAAGGACCGCACAAACCTTACCATCTCACAGTAAACCTCGAAGGGGCCCTGGGCACAAAACCAAGGGCCAGGTTACAGGAAGGATGTAGGGTAGTTCCACGTGGAAGGCTTTGCACAGATGAGCCAGAGAAAAAAAGCGGGCTGTGTGTGAGGAGGAGGAGGAAGGGAAGAAAAACACACACACTTACCTTCCATTCTGTCTGAAAAAATTGTCTTCAAAATCACGAAGTCTCTTTCGAATCCTTTTCTTTTCTTCTCTCATTTCCTGAAGGTGTTCCAAGAGTTCTGGTCTAAGTGGGGCAGAAGAATGTCAAGAAAATTAAGTTAAATCTGAATTGTTATACATGTAATGAATGTGCAACTTGATAGGGGTTATGAAGAAAGGGAAAAGCATATAAATGCAGAAACTGTTAAGGGAGCTGAGGGTCACCAGAAATGATGTTTTCCATCCCCTGGAAGCCAAAGCACACTGACAATAGATGTGGCTTCTGGGGCTCCTGCGAGGCTCCTGCTACTTATGAATTCTTCAGGCTTGTGAAATCCCATGGCGCTCTGTCATATTTCGCTTTCAAAGAAAGGGATGACATCTGTGCTCAGTATGTGTTAAATGGCGAGCAGTGGTGCACAGAAGCACACGATGCCATTGCAGAGACCTTCCGATTGTTTAAGCAAGATCTCAGATGCTCCCTCAGATAACACGGGATAAAGCATATAAAAACACTGAGCCAGAAGTTAAACAAACAAACCAACAAACCCTGTTTTATCTACATAGATGCACCCGAGGCAAGTCACTTACGTTTTATCAGCCAATTTAATTACCAAGGCTAAAATAATATTTCAGAAAATTATTTTCATCAAAACACTCCAGTACCACCACCAAAATAACATACATTGAAGCAGCGTGGAGATTTGAAAGCCCGGTATCCTGGCTGCATTTTGATGGTATTTTATCATCCATTGGGGAAATAAACCCATCAGTGTCATCTTCAAATTGGTCCAGAAAGCAACGTGCACTGAAATCGGTTTTCAGGGTGACAGTGAAGTCTGGCTTTGTGTTATCATCCTCTGAACCTTCCTCTTCTTCCTGGAGATACAAAGCAACCCCAATAAAAATCTGGTCACTTTTGGGGGCCCTCTTTCATTACAAGTATCACTTCACAATCATTAATTATCCAGATGCCACAGAGTTTCCTCTGTATATCTACATTTAGCAACACGTGTACATGATGGATATATTATTGAATATCTATAGTATACAGTAAATAAGACAAACACTAAACACAGCTACTCAATAAGGGAAAAAACACTATAAAGCAATTAGCATACAGCACAATTAACAGTTGTCAAGGCCAAGGGTAGGAAGGAATAATCATAATTTATACCCTAAATCAAATGAAGCAAATGAACCTAAACATTCTCAGCTCTGTGACAACACAGAAGAAAAATCCACCACCAGAAATCAGTGCTTTAAAGATTCCATTATTTATGTATCTCAGAATATTTTTAAGCTACGAAGATTTCCAAAAATTCAACAATATGGCCTATTTAAAAGCTGAGGTTATGAAATACTTGTGGTTGCTTGAGACACAAAATTTTAGGAAACGTTTGAAAAGGTCAAAACATTTATTTTCCCATGATTGGACTCATAAAACTTATGATTTTTCAAAGAATTTCCAAGGACCACGGCTGTATTTTTCAGCATCCAAGATTCCAAGAAAAGTGTGACATTCCCTGTCTTGATAAAAATGCAAATAGAAAAATAATGAGATCAAATGAGAATGAGAATGTCTTAGTGACAATTTGAAGCTCAGTGAGTCTAAGAAATGATATCAGAGTCTGAAAGAAAGATTTTAAAAGAAGTACAGCAGGCCAGAAAGAATATCCTAATATCTTGAGAAATTAAAAAATTGGTTAGGCATTCAGCTACATGAACAATAGGATTACAACATCAGTTGTTAGTTAAACCAAGTGGCTTCAGGGCCAGTGCAGCCAATGGCTCTCAGGAGGCAGGAGGAGCCATTGCTCACGGGCAAAGTACAGGATTCAAACTGTCTGCGGTGGATTTTCTCACCATAAAGTTTGGTATGTTTATAACGGTGCCTCTGAAGGGAAATAATGGGCATAAACAAACAAATAGGCAACACAAAAGGACTATTACACAGCTGCAATAAAACTACTGTTACGAAGGCATGAAGGTAAAGTTGGCAAAAACTAGGTGGCCTTTCCAGATTCTTTTTGCTGTGACTTCAGATCTTCAGTTTCTTTTCTTGATCCATGGAAGTAAAAGCTTCATTGTTAATTTTTAAAAAAATTAAAACCATTTTTAAATTTACAGAGTACAAGTGGCTTTTACATTAATAGTTTAAGTTTCTCTTCATGCCAGTCCCATGTATGTCATTTTTATAAGAACTGAGATAATGCATGTTGAGTACTTGACCAGGCACACCTGGCACACGGGCAGTGCTGCTCAGCTTCTGCCCCCTCCCCTTCCCTGGATGAGGAGACCAGGTGGAGGTGGGACCACCTGACTATAAACTCCACGGAGGCAGGGGTTTGGGCCTCTCTGTTCACTGCTGTCCCCAGAGCTCAGCCAATGCCTGCCTATATTAGGTGCTCAATAAATGTCTGTTAGTCCAGTAATTCAGCTTTAAAAGAGAAATACAAATTACTATTAAGAGCATATGAAAGCCCGAGATAGCTAAGAAATGAAGTCAGGTGTCCAAGCCTTATCAATTAAATCCCAAGGTCCTGGGAGAACTTGAAAGTGGGAGACTGTCTTGCACATACTGAGAACCCAATGTTTTTGAAGATGAAGCTAAACAAAACTATTCTCAGGAAGCAGCGAAACATAGAGGGAAAAAGAAACAGCAAAACAGATCTTCAAATTATAAGATCGTCAGGTTTTTGTGGATACCGAGTAGATTCCAGAAGGAATCAATATCTAGATAACATATGAGCAGCTGAAAAAGAATCAGTGATTAACAGTGACTAGCACTGGCTCCTTGAACACAAATCAGGAAAACGAACCATTTTTTCTTTTTTAATAGGATGGGCATAATATCTGGATTTCAACAAAGAATGAGGTATGCTGATCTGTGAAAGGAAAGCTGGCTGGGAACCTTGATGCAGAGTGCTGCTCCAATGCTGATGTGAACCTGCAGGGGAGCCTCTAGCAGGCTCTTTACCTGACCCATCCTTACTCAATACTTATCAGTCATTTGGATAAGGCACCAAGGATATTCACAAAATGTGTAGATAACACAGTGGGCAGGCATATCTGGGTGTGTTGGAATATAAAATCTAGATGTAGTATATTTCATAAGGCTGAGATAGAAGTACAGAAAGCAGCAAACTGAAAAAATTCAAGGTCCTATAATTAGATTAGAAAAAAAAAGTGGACACAGAGACACGAAGCGGTCCTTGGAAAAGGAAGCTGGGGATTGCATAAACCAACAGTCGGGGGGGCCACAGGCCATGGTTCTCAAGTGGGGCCAGGTTTGCCCCCTAGGGCACCTTTGGCAACGTCTGGAGGCATTTTTGGTGGTCACCCCGGGGAGGGAGTGGTCCTAGTGCACTACGTGCATCCAGTGAGTGGAGGCCAGTCCCCTGTAACAAAGAGTTATCTGGCCCAAGTGTCTGTAGTGCTGAGGTTAAGACAGCCTGCCCTAGAAAGATGAAGATGAACTCACAGCACACTGACAGTCACGTAGGCACGGACTTGGAGAACTGAAGGGCCTTAGTCATCTAAATCAAGGTCAGGACGAGTCCTTGGTCCACTGTCCCACTGGTTAAACCATATCTAGCATAACGCTCAGTTCTGGGTATCCGTTTTTAAGAGGGATATAGATAGACAGGTGTAGAGAGCAGAGCCACTAGACTGCCAGAGGGTATGCAGCCCATATCATATGAGAAAGAGTGAGAAGAACCTGGAAAAAAAATGTTCACAGGGTGTGGGTGAGAGTGGGCAGGGCAGGTGACTCTAAATTTGCAAAGTGCTCTCAAGGAAAAAGCAGTATGCTTAGCCCATGTTGCTGTAGAGGCAAAACTAGGCCTGTAAGTAAAAAGTCATACAATAATAATAGCTATGAATACTATAATTTGATTATTTCATTAATTATGTTTTAGTTATTAAACTTATACATTCTAAAATTACATATTATATAATTACTATATTGCTTTTGATCATTTTTAAACTGACAAATCGTAAAACTAAGTATAAAATAAGTTTTTAAGCTACTGTTGATGCTTAGCGCATGTAATGAGTGACCGTCCTCTCTTCACTGCGGTAGCCTTCTCAAGTTTGAGGACGGAATCACTTCTTAGGGATGGTGTCTCTGTTCTATCAGAGAAGTTTTAGAGGAAACTCTTATGTTGGATCGGAGAACTGACTAGATGATCTGTAGAATTTTGCGGGCCAGAAGGTCTAGGGCTTCAGAACGTGAGCTGGCTCACTTTCACACACAGGAGGTGGTGTCTTCCCACAAGCATTTAAAACCAGGGATTGTTTTCAAAGAAATCATTTAGATGCAATCTTCTTATCTGCACACACACCAAATTCTAAACTGTAGCAGAACTGCTGAGAATTAGTACAATCCAAATACATGCTGATAAACTTGGCTGACTGGGACAAAATGAACTAAAAGACAACACTATTTACAAAAGCGATGTAACTGTTGCAAAATTATCTGAAATTCTGGCTATCATGAGGGCCAGCAGAAGAGCAATGGCTGAAACATATTTGTGAGAAAAATAAACTAAACAGGATAAGATCTGGAGGGATGTCCTCTCTTAAAAAGAGCATCATTTGCGTATCTTCCATTCATTTCATGAGGCAATTATCAAGTGTCATATTTTGAATGTGTTAAATAACCCATTTTTATCCAGGAACAGTTTTAGCACATGCTTCTAAGAGAAATACGCTAATTTTCATGCACACAATTGCCCAAATTTCTTCATTAACAGTGATTTCATTCTTCTGTGAGATTACCAGCTAGATAAAATTTGTCTTCTTTCATCAAGCATCATTATGACAAAATAGCTCTAATTCTGAAGCTACAATGTAGTATATTTGCCTAAATATCACGTTTACAGCATTTTTATAAAACAAGTTCTGTTTAAAGAATATGAATAATGAGCACAGTCATTGCCTAACACCTTAAAGTGAGGTCTGTGAAGTAGGTAAGACCCTTGAGAGGTAAGAAACGGAAGAGAGTGAAGACAAAAGACGGCTCTGTAGCTTCTGGTTCCTTACCTCAGTTACAGTGGAGAGAATCGGGCAAGGAAACGGAGCAGTTCTCAACTGGTGTCCCTCTGTGGGATTGAGGCCCCCATATTTTGAAATAATCATTCCTAACTACAGTAAATAAACGACACCCCAGGCTTGGGGTTGCCACAGAACTACAAGTGAAACTCTTAAAACTCACTTCTGCTTGGGGTTTTACTCCCCCTTCCGACTTAACTGCTAAAAAACCATCGTCGATTTTTTTTTTAAAAGATTGACTTTGACTTTTCTTCTCTAGAGCCCTGTATAAGGCAGTCAGTGTGTTCAGTTGTCTAGAAACAAAAATAGGAAAGAGGCTGATCCTAGTCCAGGCCAATTAGGTCCCTACGGATCTCTGGGCACAGATGGTACCTCCCATTCCAGCAAAAGTAGCCACTGAGGACAAGGATTATCTGTATAAAATCCAAGATTACTATTGGTGGGAAAAATCAGAGCACATGTTCTAGTGACTGCTGGTCACAGCACAGCATTCGCAGATCAAGAACAGATTATAAAATTAGCACTGAGGACGAAATGTGCCAGGGGAGGCAAGAGGAAAGGAGAGTAGGTGAAACTGTACCCACATATCTGTCAGAACTACTAAGATATTTGTCTACAAAATATTTTTTTTATTGTGTGCTACGTATATTGCTTTTGTTAATTTTGGTTTTGCTATAAACTTAGTAAATGAGATTTTTTTTTAAAGTTACCCAATGAGTTAATGTAACAAAATTTTAGAGTACAGAAAGTCCATTCCTCAAATAGTGGGAAAACAAAACAAAACAAAAAAACATTGAAAACAAACCGAAAATCCCCACAAGCAAAGTAAAAACCAACCAAACAACAACAAACAAAACAAAAAACACAACAGCGAGGGAATAAAATGAAACGAAGGAGATCAGCTGGTCTATAACATAAATAAAAGAGGATCGTCTGAAGTTGGTTAGAAGCAGCGACTGATTTTTCAGGGAAGGCTGCAGGAAGCCATCACCAAATGGCCCAATCACAGCAGCTTTTCATCCATAGGAGGAAGCGGGGAAGGGAGGAAGGGACGGGGGTGGGGCACTGCGGCCGTGTAGCAAGTGGTTAGCAGCTGGGGGTCTTCACCTTTATCTCCTTGAAGAAGGAAGCAGTTTCGCCCTCGATAATTGGCTGCAGCAAAGGGCTTCTCCGCTTGCTGGAGGGGGAACCCTGCGACAGGTGTTAATAGGCAGGTTACTTGGAGAACCTCTTTCCCCGCCCTCTTCTGACTCACCAGTATCTACTTCTGCCTTTTAACTACAGACGCGAACCCCTCCCCACCAAGAATTCCCAGGAAAACCAGAAACAACCGAAGTTCTTGTCCAAGGTGCTGCTTCACTCCACAGCTCCCCCCGACCCCCAGCCAGGGAGGCCACATAAAAGCAAGGACGGCACACAAGTATGTTCACCAAACACGCAGAAGAAACTTGAGGAGAAACACCTGCTTCCCCTCTCGTTCCTTTTAGTCACCACAACTTCCAGAACAACTAATAATAACGTAAACTCATCAAGTGATGCAAACCTTATCGGCAGAGGCTGTATATTCACCCTCTGTAGGGACACTAAGGACGCCTGACTGGAGAACGAAGAGGATTTCTTAGATGTAATCCTTCTGTTGGTTAGTTTACTGATTTATTCTGTAGGAAATTTCTAAAAAGGGAGCTTTCTTCAAACACACCTGCCTGAGGTCTCCGGACCCTTCCCCATTCAGTATGAACAAATTCACTGTTAAAAGACATATAAAGACCCTATCCTGGGCCTGGAAATAAACAAGCGGATTTAAAGGAGGAATAGAAGAGCAGCCGCCAAAAGAATATGCATTTCAGCAACGACATAAAAGCGAGGCCGTGTCTGCTTACTACAAAGCCTAAAGGCCAGCAGAGGAAGCCCCCAGGACCCCCGAGATGAGAGCACTGAAACAGAGGCAAAGGGTCCCCACGAGACGGGCAGGGCAGGAACACCGCCCTCGCAGCTGGGCTGGGATTAGGGCGGGGGCAGGCCGGCCGGTGCCCAAAAGGCCTTCCCAGAGCTGAGGGCCCGTCGCTGCTCCCTACTCCGGACCGCATCCCAACTCAGAGGCCAAAGGCAGCGAAGTCCAAGGATGGCGGCCACTGAGCACAGCGTACAATTGTTAGCTGCCCTCCCTCTTCCTCCACCTCACACTTTCCTTCATCATCTAAAGAGAGGAGGCTCCCTTTCCTGTGCTCCTTAGAAGATTTCACTCTAGATGTGATTCTGTCTTGGAGGTGGAGAGAAGACTATTAACAGAGGCCTCTAAGACCAGAGAGGTACTCTTTGTAGCGGGGCCCTGGGGAAAGCACAGCCCCGTCCCATTGGTGCTCTGTCTCTGAGGAGAGCATGGGGGAGCTGGTCCAGCCCACGTCAGAGGGATGCATATGGCCAAAGCATGTTCCCAAGAGGGAAAACAATTTCTGTCAGCTTCAGATTTGCTCATTTTTGGCAAACGTAGCCTCAGAAGTCTTTGATAAATTTTTCATCCTTCAAGTTTAGGGGCCATTGATATTCATGGCAGGTTCAACTATGAAAGACTATTCTTTCATGAGAAGGCAAGTGAGGGCCCTAATAATATAGCCAGGGCCCATGCAGCCAGGTACTCCACAACCGGGCCGCGGTGCACTTACAATGATGGGGATGCTGCTGGCTCGGGACAGGATCTGTTTGACCAGGCGGTACCTGTCGTACAGTGGCTTCATAACTTGACGTTCATTCTTGCTCACCTGAAACGCAAGAACAGGAGAGGTGAGACGCCTGCTCCTGGTGGCCACGCTGGCCGAGCACACTCTGGGCTGAGCGAAAGTACAGGTGATTCAACTGAGGACTCACCACTCTTGCAAATTTTACTAAACTGGTAACATGTGTCAGTGGATATTTAAAATATCTACTTCAGCTGCAGATCATTGGAAATCACTTCCTCAGCAGCACTGCTTTTCTTCAGTCAACTATGATCATTATTAATTATCAGTTCCCTATTTAAAACTCTTGAAGGTTCAGAGTTCCCAGATGATTCACTATTTTCTACATCCAGGGAAGAAGAAAGCATGTATTTCTATTATACTAACTTACCCTGCAGTTCTTCAATCATTTAAAAAAAGATATGTCTCTCTTCCCCCTGGAACTGTGTTTTTAGGGACAAGCTCTGGCAAACCGTAGGTATTCATGGAACACATGCCAGTAGAATACATGGACTGATTCGTCTCTGTGGCCCTAAAATCTGGCACAGGGCTCAAAATTGTTTAAAGAACTAACTCTACAGGCAGCAGGGAGACATCAAGCTCAACTTCCTACATAGTATTTGAAGCCCTTCATCCACTGCTTCTCCTCCTCCTCCTCCTAACTCAAGCTCCAGAGAGAAACTAGGTGTGTCATAGCTCCTTGTCTAGATCCCCTGTCCTGGATGGCCTCCTCCCTGCTCTTTCATTGGCAAATTCCAGATCAAGAGCCACCTCTCACTCCTGTGCAGCCTTCTTCCCACATGGCCCATCCCGGGAGTCCTGCTCATTGTCTCCTTCATGTCACCTACTGCAGCCTGTACATACCTTGTAATTCACATACGCTTTACTACAGACAATGTTTGTGTCCACTCACCAACACCCCTCCCCCCCCCACCTCCACTCCGAATTCATATGTTGAAAAGGAATCCCCGATGTGATGGTATTTGGAAGTGGGGCCTTTGGGAGGTGATCAGGTCATGAGGATGGCCCCGTCATGAATGGGATTAGTGCCCGTATGAAAGAGACCCCAGAGAGATCCCTCACCCCTTCTGCTGTGTGACGCCAGGGCAAAGACAGCTGTCTATGAACCGGGAAGTGGGCCCTCACTAGACACCAGCACCTTAATCTGGGACTTCCAGCCCCCAGAACTGTAAATTTCTATCCTTTATAAGCCATCCCATCGATGGTATTACAGCAATCCCAATGGATGATATATTTTTATACTCTATAGTAACTATTTGTTGACACATCTGTCTTCTCTTTAGTCTACAAGCACCTTGACAGCAGGAGCTTGTGTTTTTGTACCCCGGTAACTATTTCAGTGCCTGACATGATAAAAATATTCCATAAATATCTGTAAAATGACTGAATGAATATTTCAAATATAAATAGGTATGCCAAATTCATCAGCATGCATTTGTCTACTTAAATGGAGTAAGAGATGAAGTGTGTTTCAAGTTTGCTGTTGATCTCCTGCATCTTATTTCTACTGCACACATAAGGCGGGGTTACAGCACTCCGAAAGGGCAAATAGTGTTAGCTTTGACCATTTCTCTCAAGGGCCTTTAGGGCCTTCAACTTTGAAGACAGGTCTGGATTACACATGAATTGATTATCCTTTGTTGCCTTTTTTATTTGCCTTTCTCACAGTGATCAACAATAAGTGAACTCTGGATAAACTTCACAAGTCAGGATAGAATACTGCCATTATGCGAAAACATCTTGTGGATTTATCCTCTGTCGTCAGCAATAATAATAATCACTTCTTTCTCTCTCTTCCTGTTACCAAACTATCAAGAGGCTTTTACTTTTATTTTCCTGCTTTTACTATCTACCATATTAAAACTTTTACATTTGGTATTTCATAAAAGATGACTGTCAGAACTGGAAGGGAACACAGGAATTATTTCACACACAAAAAAGAGTGAGGATGCAACCACAGGCGTTACTACTACATGCCTCCCACGATGGCTAACATGAAAGACAGACAGTGTCAAGTGTCGGAAAGAATGCTGAGCAACTGGAACTCTCTCTCAGTGCTGGCAAGGGTGGAACCTTTGGAGAACTATTTGGCAGTATCTCCTAAAGCGAAACATATGACTCATCAATTCCACTCTAAAGTACACACCAAACAAATGTGGTCTTAAGTTCGCTGAAAAACGTACCTAAGATGCTCATAGCAGCACTATTTATAATAACCCCACACTGGAAACCATCCATACACCTAACAACGGTAGAACAAATAAGGTAAGTTCCCAAAATTGAATACTGCACAGCCACGAAAACGAATGGACACAGCTATATGCAACATCATGGATTAATCTCACAAAAATAAAGCCAAGGAAAACAAGCCAGACACCTAAGAATATATGCCATACGGTTCTAATTATATAAAGTTCAAAAGTAAGCAAATCAAATCTATAACATTAGAAGTCAAGAGAACGGTTTTTGCTGGTGGGGGTGGAAGATCATGGTATTGGCTGGATGGAGACATGAGAAGGGCTTCAAGAGGGCTGGCCACATTTTCTGTCTTGACCAGGATGTTGGTTACCTGGATTTGTCTACTTTGTGAAAATTCATCAACATATATGTTTATAATTTAGGCTCTTTTCTGTATTTATAAGTGTGAGGAATAGAAATAAAGGACTTGTACAATCTCAGATGCAAACCAACAAAATTTAGGACTGGAACACATGAAATAATTTTTTTTTAATACAAGATGTAACCATTAAATGTACTGCAGGTGAGATTAAGGCACATCCGAATTGTTAACCCATGACATGTGGTGAAATATTATTGTGTAAGATAAACAACAGATGTTTAGTGACCAGAAGATATGTGAATAAGAAAAATAATGAGACAGCCTTTGCCCACTGTGGACTAGCATCCTATTACATCTGACCCTAGAACAACATGGGTTTGAACTGCATGGGTCCACTTATGCACAGATTTTTTTCAGGGGTAAATACTATGTTAGTACACAATCTACTACGTGGTTGTATCTGGGGATTCAGAACCTCAGATATGGCAGAACCGTGGGTACAGAGGGCTGGCTCTAAGTTATATTCAGATTTTCGACTATGCTGAGAGTAGAACAATGCCTAACTTCCGAATCATTCAAGGGTCAACTGTAGCGGCTTGGCAGAAACATCTTTGGAATATAAAAGGAGACGTTGGAAGAAGACTTACTGCTAAAATCAGCCAGATATGGCAAATCTGACAGAATCAATTTCTTTCCTAATTCTTTGTTCGAAAACCAAATTTTCTAATTATAGTAGATGAAGAGGATAGCTGGCTTATATTTGGCTTATAACAATGGTATTTAGATTTTTCTATGAATTGCTTGTTTTAAAAATTAATGACCTTCAGAACTAACCACCTGTGAGAGATCTGATAAAAATCCAGTTTTTGATTATGGTGGGTCAAAACTCACCATGATTCCACCAAAGACCACGCTAGCATTTGATAGAAGTATCTAAACACCAAAAACATCCATGATCTTTAGGTCTGAGGTGATGGAAAGAACACTACTTGATTTACAGCAGGATTATTTTCATGATGGATGTCTAAGCCAAAGGCTTGGCAATACCTTTGTATCTGTATTTGTTGTAGATACAAATACAGTCTTCACCCTTCATAAAGCCATGTCTCACGTAATTATCAGTGCTGGATTTGTGAGTGGAGCCAAAATCTAACCAAGGGAGAAATAAAGCAGCGCCTTGGTTAAACTGTTAAAAAAGGGTCGCTGATATTAAGTGGACCATGGGAAAACGGTTCGGAAGTTGACATCATTTATTCTCGAGTCATCAGCTGCTCAGGGATTCCACTACTAACCAAGAATAGCCCTTTGAATGAGCCGGTGAGGTTCTCTGAGCCTCGGTTTCTTGATTGGTAAACGGCAGAATTCAAATGAAAAAACCGTCACGACCCATAATTGCTTAAAAATGACTTTAGGCCAAGCACACGGTATGTCGTCTTTTCAACATACTTTCACTCTTCTTGCTTCAAGCCTTCCTTTAAGTAGGAGCACTGAATGGCTTTCGATGTGTAGAAAGAGGGTTAAGACTAAGATATACGTTTACACACAAATCAAGACGACATAAACATCTAGCTATGAAGATCTAATGGGTGAAGGTGGCACCTTCCACTCAGTCTTGGCTTCTGAGGGAAAGAAATCTTCTTCTTCTGGTCTCTTACTACCCTATTTGGTTGCTGTGTAAGTCTCAGATAAACATATCCAATCTCCTCAGTAAAACAAAAAATGGTCTGTGTGTGTGTGTGGAAGGGTGTCTCAGTCATGAAGCTGCCCGTGCAAGAAGACAAATGAGATGGATCCCTGTAATGGCTGCATGCTTGGCCCTTGATTCAGAAAATGGGGACTCTCTCTTCTTCATCACCACGTAACAATAGTAGGCTGACTGGGCAAAGGTCAGGTCAGATAATCGCAAACAGCAGATAAACAAAATGGTAATATTTATATGTGGCTTTAGAATTTGCACTTAAATTTGAACATGGTGTGTTTAGGGTCCTGTTAGTTCCAAGTTTTTGAGCAGGGAACTAATAAAAGATTAAAATATATCAATGAGAACCCAGAAGCTCTGAGCAAGCCATATAACAGGGAATTATGTGCCAGTGTGTAAATAAGCACGCTTTTGTTTTCCATACGTGTGTTGGTCTGTCTGGAGGGTGTCCCGTTAGGGCAAATAGCCGTGTTAAAAAAATGTACAGAAGCAGCAGATAATTGTTTTGGCCTGTGATTTTGACTGTTAGTGTCCTTTTGTATCAGAAAGTGTAGACTCAGCAAAAAACCATCAGGCTCTAAGCATCTGCTTTTCTAAAAACTCAGGGTTTGGAATGACAGTTTAACTCTGAAGTTCATGTATTTTTCTTTTAAGAAGAGTGTTGCTCAAATGGTATTTATAAGTCCAGGGCCCATGGCAACATCACAGATCTAAGAATGAAAAGTTCACTCTTTGATTTTCAGACTGGCCAGATATCAAGTGAACTCTGCTTCTCCTGAGAAGGCTGGAGTATCACGTTCCAGAGAGAGGTAGAGAGCCCAACCCGGGACCAGGAGTAAAGGACACTCAAACTTGCTCGAGCATTTGTCCCCTGCCCTGTGAGGTGCTAGAATCCAGACCTCAGAAGTGTTCTTCCTTCGTCTAAAAGAATGATGAAAGGGCCAGGGATTAATAGTTCATATTCCTAATGATAAGAGTGCTAAAAAATGTGCATCTCTCCCAATTCGATCATTTAATAAGAAGTAGACGGCAAAGGACAGAACATATAACTGTACCAGAAGGGAAACTTATCATTTACTGAGGAATCCCACCCGACTCTCCCCAAAGCCACTCTGCCCTACTTCCTCAGTGCCAGACAGCCTACAGGTAAACGTGTGTGTGTAGCCATTTCGTCTCCATGACAACCTATAACAGACATCTATAATGCAGACAAAGCACTGAGGCTCTGAGAGCTACCTAAGCAGCTGAGTCACAGAGCCAATCTCAGCAGGGCTGAGGTCTGAATCTAGGTCTGCTGATCCTAGTGCTTGCTTATTGCCAAGGTCCCGGCAGAGAGACTCTGCCCAGCTCAGAGCAACAAAATCCATGGCACACAAACCCCTGCACTGGCAGTAAGGTGAAGAATAGTACGGAGCTGAGAGATCTCGGGGCCTCAGGCAAGGAAGTCTTTAAAGGAGTCCATCAGCATCATACCTTGAATCCATACGATGCAAAGAAGGAAGGTACACAGGTCCCACCTCCCTCACGGAGGTCTGCCTGGTGGCCGCGAGGAGACCCACGCTTAAAGGCTCTGAGCCTTTAGTGGAGAAGGGGGTTTCTCTCTGTTAGAAGAAGTTTAGTTCTATTTCTACAAGTTTTGAATACCTCAGAAGAGAAGGACGAAGTTTCACAATGTATTAGAGCTCCAGTGCATTTACTATTTGGTTCAATGCCTTTAAAAAAAATCCAAAACAAAACTTGGCTTGAAACATGACCATTATTCCAGAGCGCCGGTATTTTTCCATTGCAGGGACAGGCCAGCGAAATCAATCATCGTCAGCTCCCGTTTGTTTTTTTTTTTTTTTAATTTAAACCTAATAAATTCAAAACCAAAATACCACGGAGGATCATTCGACAGATAATTTACTGGGCACGTGCTCTGTGTCAGGTCTTGCGCTAGATGCTGGGGACCAGGTTCACCACTGGGTAAACAAAACCCAGAATCCCTGCCCTCACAGACCTTATAGTCTAGTGCATTATTCTCAAAGTTTCTTTGGCTAAAAGAGCATATTTTTGGTGAAAAGACTCTCTCCATTCCATAGCTATGGCTGAGACTGGAAAAGAGATGTATGCATTTTGGTGGTATAGAAATCCATCTGTGAACATAAACTCCATGCTTCTTTATTCCTGCTCTTCAGAATGTGTGTTGCTGGTTTCTTGACAACATTCTTAACAGAAGGTTACTAAGAGTCACTGACAAGGCGATCTGATTACGAGTTCCCTAAGGAACAGAGCAGAAGTCTTTCGTGCTACTGTCTCCCCCAGGACTAACAACAAGCATTCAATAAACGCTCTTGCTGAATAACAAATCGCCTCAAATACTTCCAAAGCCATATTTTGGATTCCTCACCCTTTTGGTTCTGGATGGCAGCTGGAACTTCTCTACAAACACGGGTTGCAAACTGCATTGCAGAGAAGCTGCATTTTAGCGCAGATCATTCTAGTTTAGCACCTTCCTTTTACGGATGAGAATGCGTAGAGCTGGTGATGACAGCTTTATGGGGGCAGACGGAGGGGCAGCCCTCCCTCTGAGGCTCTGTGCACGGATTTATAGCCCCCTCCACCATTTTCCCCTCGCAGCAGGACACTAGTGACTACATGTTAGTTGCAAACTAATTTTCCTTTGGAACTAAATTAAATTTAGCACCTACTAGATAGTGGAACCCTTATTACAGGTTTAGCCTTCCGAAAGCTTACTTCTGGTGAAAATAGTCATCTAAACATCATGGAACTTCATTTGCAATAATGAACATAGAAGATCCACTTCTAAAGCCAGGTAATTTACCCCAATCAGCAAATTCGGTGCATTCACATACCGGTCGTCCATGAATGCTTTCATAATATAACAGAGCTTTCTGCAGGGCCACTTTCTCGGTAGCAATCTGGTCTTTGGTCATATCCTGTATAAACACAAGGATAGAGAAATGAGAAAGGGGAAAACATTTGTGAACATGCTGACTTCTATATTTAAACAAATTTCCCAAAGTAAGGTTACAAAGAATGTTTATACGACAGCTCTTCCTAGCTCGATCCAAGCTATTCCTAATGTCTTGCTGGAAACACAGACAGCACGGCAGAATCATCACCTACGCGTACTCCTATCTCCCCTGCGGTGGCAAAGGCACGTTGGACTGAG
The DNA here is from genome assembly GCF_030028045.1 of Hippopotamus amphibius kiboko. Classification (NCBI taxonomy): domain Eukaryota; kingdom Metazoa; phylum Chordata; class Mammalia; order Artiodactyla; family Hippopotamidae; genus Hippopotamus; species Hippopotamus amphibius. The sequence continues at coordinate 58,490,695 of NC_080188.1, forward strand.
GTAAGCAAGGCTGCAAGGCACATGGGGCTTAGCTTAAAGGCTCCGGCAACGACTATAGTTACAGGATACACATTCCCAAAGGCTTGTCTATAATCCTCCTACCTCACAGTCACCACACTGTCTATTCACTGAAACAAGTCCATTCTCAGCAGAGTTTCCTGCTTTCAGTTTGAGTCCAAACCCAAAGTACGTACAGTTAAAACGCTCAGAGTTTGTTTCATCTGCTTCTCCGGATGTTGCAGAGTGTGGAAGGTGAGGGTGTAGGAGGGTTAAAAAGGCATTGCCCTATCACCCTCCCCACAGGGGCCCCGGGGCCGGTCCTGCCATCCTGCCTCGCTGACTGGGATGACTGAGGATTAGCAGTCGGCGTGGCGCCCTCACAGAATCACACCTTAATGTCCTCGGGACGGCTGGTCTCCGCCCGCTTCTCCTGGAGCTTCCTCTGGATGGATTCCAAAGTGGCCTCCACGCTAGGCTTTAAGGCTTTATCTACCAGCTCTTGCTTCTTCTCATCTTCTTTCTCAAGTTGGGAGCCGAAACTCTTGGGGAGGGTGTTGCTTCGCTGCCGCATCCTAGGGGTTAAGTCCTCCTCTGATATCTTCAGTTTAGACTCTAGGAGAAAAAGATGTGGGGGTGGAGATGTATGGGAATTGACGTCTGCTGAACCCAGACTGGTTTTCTATGCTGTTAACAACTGTTTAGCCCTGTCTTTTTGCCCCTCAGAAAGTATCTAATTATAATATTATCGAAATCCCTGGGTTATTATGTTAAACCCAAGAAAATGATAATGTCTTCCTGGCTGATCTGGCATGACTTCCTAACCCTAATTCCTGAGAAAGTTTTAGTTCCTTAATGTCCATGCTTTAGCCACACGGAGCTGTCTGCTGTTCTCAGAATGAGGCGGATGTCTTCCTATACTGATTCCCTAAGCGTTTACAGGTATTTGCAGATCTAGCGCCCAATTGTTGGCCAACTGTTTCTGTGTGATGTATATACCTCATTTTGGAATTATTTTTGCTTTGTATTCTATTCTATTGTTTACACGACTCTATGTCCTGAAAGACAGCAAGTGCTCTGAGGGGACAGTGACCAAATCCTTTTTATATCCATCTATATCTCTATGTTTTCTCCTAATTCCATAGCAAATAAAGCCTTGGATTAAACAGATACTTAATAAGTGTCAAGTTGAAACCATCAGCCTATATTAGTGATGTAGAGAAATAAAAAAAAGTGCTGCAGAATTTGCATCTTAGCTGACCTGGGTTTCCCCGTGACTGAGGCCATGGGAAGACATGGAGAAAGTGTGCCCTGAATACTGGGAGCCCTGGGAAGCAGCTTGACGAAACTTCTTTTTCCTGGAATGTTTTAGCAGTAAGTGGCACTCAGCATGTGAGATCACAGCTTCTGCAGCTGGTTTGTTCTCTGGAGACCATGCCACAGGTCTAGAACTGTACCCACCTTTAAGTTGCTTCCGGAATTTGGCGAGGTCATTTGTCCATTTCAGAACCTCTGGGTTGGCTGCTTTGTCGCTGTGGGAAGGCTGAGAAAAGGAAATCTAGAGTAAATGTTTTGGAACTGGGGCAGGACAAAGAAGAGTTTGATGATGTTTGTTTTAAACAGGAAGGAAAGGTTGAGTTCCACTGGAATATAAGTGAACTGTGATTAATAAGAGAAATTTCACAAGTGGGATTCCATTCTCCTTCTTTATATCTGGTTATTTATTTATTTTTTTAATACTCTCTGGTTACTTTTGATGCTTTCGAAGAACCCCCCAGAGGCAAAATTCTGGGTTTTTATGATCATGAACTTCTATGAGGCCCATGGCCTCTTTTCTGTTATTTGTAGGGTTCAACCTGTTAGGCTAATAGGATAGAAAGCAGAGGGGTACATGATATTTTACACTACAACCATCGTGAAAAATGCCTTTTTGCTACTCTTGTGAGAAATACTAAGGACAGAGCTGAGAGCAGAATGAAGTCAGTACTAATAAAATTTTAGAAGATAATTTTGAATGGTTTTAACCAAACAAAATACTTCATTTAATGATCTTTTCCCATCCCTGCTCACTGATCGATTTACAAGACGTCGACGAAAGCATTCAGTTCATTTGCAAGGATACAGCTGCGCAAGGAAAATGTAGATATGTGTTGTCTGGGCTTATCAGCGTTTATTACCAGGTGCTTACTGCCTTTTTGTTTTGAGATTCCCTGGAAATCTCCCTTCACCGTGACCACTCCTCCGCCTTGTGGATGCGCTGATGCACCACGTCAGGGTAGCGGCGCACAGAGAGGAGCCAGTGAGGAGGCACTCACCCTGTACTTCCGCTCTTCTTCAAATCTGTCCTCAAACTTCCGGATCTTCTTTTTAAGGCTCTGAATCCTCCGCGTGAGCTGGGCAGGTGTCAGGTCCTCCTGCTCGTCGTCGTAGGACCCCAGGGAGGAGCTGCGTCGCCTGTGAGGGGCACAGCTCGGGTCAGCTTCCCCAGAGCAGTCACCGCCCGCTGGGAGGGGCTCTGGGGATGAGGGACGTGGCATGGGGAGGGGGTTGTCCAAACCGTGTTCATCCTCTCGAATAAAAGAAAGCTGACTGCTAATTCATTTTGTGATCTTGAGCTCTGTATCCTGCCTTTTCAATAGGTCCAATCTTCTCTAGCTCATCTTTACACTTGGCAAAGCTAGGACTGCAATGTGCACAGTGGACCTCACACTTAACTATGAGAGAGCTTTGGAAGGGAGGTGCTAATGGAGATTCAGCCGGTGATGCTGTTCTTGGGCCACAGGTCAAGTGAAAAATGACAACAGAGCCTGTGCACTAGGATGGAGAATTTCAAATATGTTCCTCCATGTACATACAGCTTAATTTTAAAAAGTTACTAGCCATCAGCAACATTCCTAACCCTTCTAATGTTATAGGGATGGTACCTTTGCGTATCAGCAACACAAAGAAACATACCTCATAAAAGGATGGGAATTGGGGGGAGAAGGAGGCACTTCCGTGTCATCCAGGTACTGCCTGCTCTGCCCGTAAGCGTAGAAGCGGGGAGAGAGCATGGGGTCACTGTCCTCATCCAGAAGCTGCCGAATCAGACGCCCGGCCTGTGGGGAGAGGTGCGCTTCATCGGCGTCCACGCTCTCCTGCTGCCACGAGGAGAAAGCAGGGATGGGCTCTGGAAAAGAACAAGCGTAAGAGGGCGAAACTGTTCTTTAAAGCACACGTGTTTCCCAAGTTTTCTGAATGCACTAGGAGGCACTGGATGGTTTCACATTTTATTTATTTCTTGTTTGGCTGTGCTGCATGGCTTGCAGGTTCTTAGTTCCCCAACTAGGGATCGAATCTGTGCCCCTACAGTGGACGCGTAGAGTCCTAACCACTGGACTGCCAGGGAATTCCCTGGTTTGTATTTTAGATGTAAAGTTCTAGATCAGGACACTATGCCCTGACCGGAATCAGCAAATCTATTTGACAGCCATCATCTACCCTCCATCACCATCCTCACTCGCTTTCAAAGAGAATGTGCTAGGGCTGCCCTGAGGAATAGCCAGAGTGAGTGCTTCCAACTTCCCCTGCAGATCACTGACGATAACGTCTCCACCTGAGGGCGTTACGGAACAGAAACACACGTGTCTGGCAGGGAGGGGTTTGACATCACGGCTGGACATCTTTCACTGAAACAACTAAGGAATCAGGCTAAGGAATCACATTAACCTTGTGAGAGCCCACTGATTTAGGAGTTTACGCCCTCCACTGAGGTCATTCAGCAAGCTGTTTTGTGTGCTTCTGCTTAGTGTGTTGGGATTTAGCATGTTTAAAATACACCCTCTGTACTTGAAACTTTAGAGGCTACTTAAGACTACAGTTAAAGTAAGATACATGCATAAAATTAGTTAAAAAAGGAAAAAAAAAGAATGCCTTACAAAGGACCAATCAGTATGAATTATTTTAGACAACTTTGGGAAAAAAAAAACAGACTTAGCACAAAATCCTGATTTGTCATTTTGGGAGGGAATAGGATGATATTTGTTTCCTTTCACTGCAAGACCCACCTCAGTGTATTCCTTTCCTCATTAAAAAAAAAATCCTATCTAACATATTTGAAAGGTAGATCTTAGACAATGTAGGGTATCTCATTTGTAATACTCTCTTCATTAAAAACAATAAAGATTACACTTTAAATACACTTGTGGATACTCTGCTTTACACAAGGCTCGAATTTGGCTGTGATCTTAAATTCTGGGATTTCCACAGTTTAAATCATGGAACAGTTGCTCCTCCAGCTATCAAAGTATTTATAAAATCTACAAAATTATCTTAAGTGCCTCCTCAGTATTTTACTTCGAAAGATCGTACTGTAATCACAGAACATTAAAGCTGTGATGATGTTTAAACTTCATACATTATCTAACCTAGTGACTTTTCAAACCTGGCTGCACATAAGGGTCACAGACAGAAATATAACTCCTAATGTACAGGTCCTTGCGCCACCCAATTAGACAGAATTTTTAGCTGAGGGTCCAAATATGTGAGACGCACACACACAAACACACGCAAACACACACACTTTTTAAAAAAGCTTCCCAAGTGACCCAAAGTGCAATCAAGTTTGAGAACTGCTGATTCAATCCAACAGATTACAGATAAGGACACTGAAACCCAAAGAATTCAGGAGCAACTACCTAATCAATGACAAGAGTTGGGTCTAAAACTCAGTCTTCTGCCCTCCAGGACAGTGCTTCAATTTAGAATGTGCCAGGCACTTCAAGAACAAGGATGATCGTCTTAAAAAATTTTTAAGACCCCACAGTGCAGTAGCAGAGTTAAGCACATTAATTAAAAAAATTTAACCTCATGTGGAATGAGGTCCACAGGTTCTCAAAATTTAAAGACAACCAAGTTATCTGGTAACACAGATGATAATATAAATACTTTGAAAAACGAAAGCATGTTAAAGATAGTCTTGCCTACTGAGTCTCAAAGAGTGGCAGAGAATACGCCGGTAGCCAGACTCGGCTAAAGCAGGAGACGAATAGGAGTTGTTTTCATTGTTTGTACTGATGCCGTCGCCTGGCTCCCCCTAAGTGGCAGAGCTCAGATGTGAACTGTTCAGAACTGCCAACAGGAAAAAGTGTAAATGGATTGCGAGGTGAGGGGGAATGCGGGAAGGAGAGGGTGAGTAGGAAGTAATCCCTAGGAAAATAATAAAAATGTAGTGTAAAGCTGCAGAAAATGGAACCATTACACTGACCAGATGACATCGTCTATTTCATGATATTTCATATGACAAGAGTACTTTTCTATAAGGACTGAAATCAGTGGAACCAGGACAGGGAAAGGGTTAAGATGGCTTGAACAGTAAAGCAGCAGGCAATCACCTCACTGCCAAGTGGCAAAGGAGCAACACACCCGGGGGAAGGGCTCAGTGCTTGGTGAGGACAGAGGGCACAGGCTAAACAAAGTCCGATGTTGACACTGGCATGCGGGTGTGTTGGCTAGTTTGACATTTCTACTCATCAAAACCTTAGTTTGAAAAGGTGTTACTTTACGGTCCTGAAGCCCTTTAATCTGTTGGAATCTAGCAGAATAGCTCTCAAAAAATATTACAACTAATCTTTGCTTTCAGTTTGAACTATGTGGTCTCTGTACAGCAACAGTTTTGCAAAAACAGCGTGTGTTTGTGACCATTAACCAAACATGTCTCCAGGAAAAAATACACAGTGAGTCCGAGTTAACGACAAAATACTGGAACTGAATTGTGCTTGTTTGAGGCTTTGTGATTAACATGGGGCCACCCCTCAGGTCGCCTTTTTGTTAACACAGCTGTCTTCTGTGGCTCCATTCCTGACCCATCACTTCACTGACAAGAAGAACAAATGTGTCATTTTTCTAGTGTCACCCGTGGTATACATGAAGTACATGGCTGAAGAAATTCTACCTTATGGGTGACATTCTCTCTTGAATTCACTTTTTTATTTTAATTTTTACTTTTTACTGTATGATTCTGTTTTATTTTTTAATTGAAGTATAGTTGGTTTACAATGTTGTGTTAATTTCAGGTGTATAGCAAGGTGATTCAGTTTTTTATACACACACACGCACACACATACGTATTTTTTTCAGATTTTTTTCCATTATAGGTTATTACAAGATATTGAATACAGTTCCCTGTGCTATACAGTAGGTCCTAGCTGTTTATCTATTTTATATACATTAGTTTCTATCAGTTAATCCCAAACTCCTAATTGATTCCGCCCCACCCCCCTTTCCCCTTTGGTAACCATAAGGTTGTTTTCTGTGTCTGAGTCTATTTCTGTTTTGTAAATAAGTTCATTTGTATCATTTTTTTTAATTCCACATATAAGTGGTATCATATGACATTTGTCTTTCTCTGACACTTCACTTAGTATGATAATCTCTAGGAAATTCACTTATTTAAAACATGAGAAACATAAGACTGTTAAGAATTTCAACCTTAACAAAATAAAAAGACATGTTTCATCATTAGCTGCAGGTAGAACAGAAGTTTCTCACCCATGCAATGTGAAATGCTTATATTCTCTCTCCTTTTTCTCTTTCTTTAATTCTATACAGTCTTATAATTTAAGGCTCCTATTCAAAAGAGTTATATAATTACATGTAATACATAGTTCAACATAACTAAAGAATCAGTAAGACCAACTATTCCTCTGTTTTAGTTTGAAATGATTTAAGAATACAAGGCTATCTCATGTCACGATAGCTGGCACTCAAATAGAATAACAAGAACAAAGCAAGAACCACCATGTGGTCCATGATAGTATATCCTATACATTACCTACCTGCTTAGAGAGTCAGTTTGAGGATGTGTTTGTTCACTGACCACTCCCAGTTGAGGGCTTGGGAACTATTTTATATTTTAAACAGTAATTCTAGAGTAATGAAACACACAAGGATATTGCAAGACAATTATTCAAAGGGAAAACAGAAAAGATTTGAGATTTCACATTGGATTTTCATCTTAAAGGACCACATCAAACAGAAGTATCTTCATATCTGGACCAGAATTCCCTGGGTATGGTGGTTTTGATTTTAGCCATGTATCCAGTCACAAAGAACTCTGGACATAAGTATGGCGTGTCTATTAAAAATTAATCTGCCCAGGTTAGCTGACATCACAGCAGCTCAGCAATAACAGAGATAAAAGCTGTATGCTTGCTACCTAAGTAATAAAAAAAGAATAGGTCCTGGGGGAGTTCCGGTTCAGACACTACAGCACACATGGAAATAAAGGACATTCACTGAAGAGAGAATACAGCTCTGACTAATGCTAACACGATCACTAGGACACAGCTCTTCTTTGCTTAGCTGGCTGGATCCATTTACTACACAAAAGAAAACTGACTACTGAGATGATCTGTCTCTAAGAAATCTGCACAGAATTAAGGGAGCTGATGTTTTCCATGCCTCATTTCCAACTATGTACAAGTTACTTAGAGTCACTCCTACTTGGCATGATGTCGTACCTTCTCCCAAGGAGGCTACTCACTAGCACTGGAGGTACCTGCACATCTCAGATACAGAAGCATGGAAGCCCCACTGGTGGGGGAATCCTTTCATAAAATCTTCCTTAGAATTCAAAAATTTAACCTTAGAACAATGACTGTCCTATTAAATTGTTCCAATAGTCTTGCAAACTATCAGAGTTAGAGGGAACCTTAGTAGCCAGCTTTATCAATCCAAAATAACATCAAATAGGTCCATCCATATTAATGCAAATGGCATTATTTCATTCTTTTTAATGGCTGGGTCATATTCCATTGTATATATGTACCACATCTTCTTTACCCATTCCGCTACTGATGGACGTTTAGGTTGCTTCCATATCTTGGCAATTGTAAATAATGTTGCTATGAACACTGGGGTGCATGTTGGTCATACTGAGTGAAGTGAGTCAGAGAAAGAGAAATATCATATGATATCCCTTATATGCAGAATCTAAAAAGAAATGATACAAATGAACTTATTTACAAAACAGAAACAGACTCATAGACTTAGAGAACTATGGTTACCGGGGGGAAGGGAGAGTTAGGGAGTTTGGGATCAAGTACACACTGCTATACTTAAAATGAATAACCAACAAGGACCTACTGTATAGCACAGGGAACTCTGCTCAATGTTATATGGCAGCCTGGATGGGAGGGGAGTTTGGGGAAGAATGCATACATGTATATGTATGGCTGAGTCCCTTTGCTGTGCACCTGAAACTATATCACAACACTGTTAATGGGCTAGACTCCAATACAAAACAAAAAAACAAAATACACGGGCATAGTGCCCATCGAGAGACTGTGCTGATTACTCTGCACATGATAGCCCAGGTGACCTCTGCAAAAACATACTAAACAGATACTACTAGAGTTACTATTCGTTATTATGTACTGCGTCACCTATTTAAAGATGGGGACGCTGAGGCCAAAACTGAGACACGTTAACTAACTTGTCCACAAAGTTGGTTACGTGGTAGAGCCAGGATTTGAACTCTGGATGTGTCTGTCTCCTAACCATCTTGGTCCACTGCCTGCCGTGATGCTGAACTGGCACTGCTTAGAAGGAAGCATCTGGGTAGAGGTCAGGAGACTTTATATGTGATCTTGAATCATCCTTTTGCCTCTTTTGACCTCAGCTTTCTTGGCTGTATAGTGGAAGGGCTCAACTGTAAGATCTTTAAGATCCCTTGCTTCTCTATCATTTTTTTAAGAGAATTTTCTTTCCATAGTTATTTTTGATAAGTAGAGAAGTATTTTATGTCCTTTAAAAGATGTTCTTTAAAACTTGATTTCACTAGGACAAATCTAATAGAGTAACTGGTGTTTACATCTCAGTACTTCCACAAGGGGTATCCCCAAATCCACATGAATTGGCTGATTAGGAACATTCTAATTATGTAAGTTTCAAGGGCTTTAAATAACTAAGACTGGGTCATTTGATTTATGTATTCATTTCATTTTGGAGAGTGGAAACCCTAATAATAGTGATGATGATGATGATGTCATGTGGACAAATCAAATAATGTGCCCTAATACACAGCCATACATAGAGAAAAAAAAAGATCAAGCATGTATTATTTGTCTGTCAACAAGCACGATTAGACTCTGATCCTACGTTCACTTTGAGAGTGTTCCCCTCTATGTAGCCTGTGGAACCTATTATCAGTTTCATTTTTCTTTTTATTTCCCTGCTTCCATATGCCCCAGAAGCCAGAGAACATCATTTCCATGTGGGAACATACACCACAGAGGCCAGTACCAGCAGGCTGCTCATTAAGTACTGTCTCACCTGATACTCTATGATTCTATGTGAATGAGAGAAAGTGAACTATGGCTTGGCGATGGAGAATAAGCAAACCGAAAAGGGGGGGGGGGTTATACTACATGGTGGTCTGGACACTAGTGATGGAGACTTACAGATGGATACTGGCTCATATGGTTTTGGTAACTACTGCTTTTGTTTACATATTTTGTTGCACTGGTTTCACATTCACAGTTTAAATTAGTGCAAAGTTAATTCCTTCCTGGAAAGCCACCATTTTGTTTCTTCCTGAAGCTATAGAAAGAGGTGATATTTTAGTGGCTGAACTGATTACTCTCAACTACCCTTTATGCAAAAATTCCTTTATTTTGACTATATTTACAGTTATATTACTGCTATAATGTAACTTGAGCATTTAAAATAAATATAAATAAATATACTAAAAGCAGTAACCACATGATCCAAACAGCTTTGAAATGAGTCCATGTAGATTTCTGAGACATGCAAGTTCAAGGACAAAAGCAGTAATTGGCAAAAAAACAAAAGTTAAAACAAGTCATTTAATAAATTACATGGATAACACAATTCACATTCCAAGCCTAGTAAAATGTATTTTTTCTCACCGTAAGCTTTAAAAATTTCATCCAGCTTCCCAATACAAAATATAATAAAATGTTGGTTCCTTCATATTATTTTTTTATCTGGCAGAAAGTTCTTATATTAAGTAATTACATAGTTTTAAGGAAACTATAAGTTAGCTTTCAACCACTCTGGAGAGATTTCTCAGCTTTATATTTTGCCTCTTTGAGTGTGCTGGGAGAGACTATAAGTTTACAACTAACCACAGTAAAGATAATCCAACACCTGAGCTCACTTTAGCAGGAGGAGGAAGAATCCACCCGTCCCCTTCCTGAATAAATCATCAAGGTAACATGGCCAATTTGAATTCTGACTAAAAATCCTAGTTTTTATCTAGAGCTGCATATTAATGATATTAGGAGACAATATTCTTGGAACCCAAAGATAGCATTTATTTTGGCTACTTTTTTTTTTTTTTTTAATTTGGGCGACAGTGGCTACCATGGGACTTTTTTTTTGGGTGTAGGGGGGTAAAGTTGTTTTTAATGTATGAATTAAAAGCACACTTGATTATTTCAAAGTACACAAAACAAAGGAACAACAACAAACACTACCCAGGAATGTATCACTTAAAAACCAAACAAAAAACCCTGAATTTTCCCCCACTGGACATATTATGAGCTGGGAAGATCTGACAAAATCTCAGATCCACTGCTTAATTACATGAAAACAAACAAACAAACAAAACCTAAACATGTTTCTTAGATTGCAAAGAGGGAAAATTAGATAAAAAACAGTTTGATTTCATTTCATTAAAGCCCTGGATACAAGGAGCAACACGGTGCTATTATTTTTCACCTTGTGATCTTTCTAGATCATCTTTTGGTCCTTCATCTAAGATCATTAACATAATGAATATTTTTTGGTTGAAAGAGGGCCGCAGAAGACAAGGAAACTCAGGTGCTTTTGAAAAACACTGATTTTTTAACAGTTGTGATTCTCTGCTAAGTCGCTGTTAAATCAGGCTGCTGTTCTGAACTCAGGAGCACAATTTCTCCCTCTCTGTAGCCTTCACACACACATACTGTCTAGAGGCAGATGGGCACTTATTTTGGATACACACTGATATATGTTTGGATGCAGACACATGGATAATGAAAGAACAGCAGCTTGACAGAACTGCTGCAGAATCCTCCCTGAAATACAGTTTTGACAAGATGAGGATACCCTCTTTTTCTGCAGAAGCAAATTTCTAATGTTTTTCTCAAAATTCTGTAGAAAAACCAATCCAAAGCATTGTATTACAGGCTTTTAATAAGAAGCACTTTTATTCAGTGCTCTCTTTTATAAGAAAATTCCTTATGTTTGCTAACCTGGATTTAAAAATTCTACCCATAAAAACAAACACAGAAGCAAAGCAAAGCAAAATATTCTTCTTGAAAAACGGGGAGGAGATTTAATGAAGGAGGTGGATGGTTGGCATGTAGCAGGGGGGAGGTCAGTTACACTAACAGCAAATCCTAAATGCACACCAGTTCCCTATTACTCAGCGTGGTACTCCTAGAGGGAAAATGCACTTACATGTCAGCACTCCTGATGAGTCACAATGCAAAGGAAAAAAAAAAAAAAAAAGAACTGCAAGGCACTATAATAAAGGGCAAGCACATTTTCTTTCTTAGATTGCAATTACTCTTGGCAACACTGAACGTGACACATTCCTATGTCAGGGGAAGGATTTTCGGTCATTTAGAGATGTGGTTACTCCTGCACGCACGGCTCTCGCTCTCACCCACACATCCAACATGCTTCTCCTTTCTGCTAATTTATATATGCTTTTCCAGTCTTAAATCATCCAAATATCGGACGACCTTACCTTCCCAGCTCTTCTCATCACACAATGCAGTCAGGTCCAGCTCAGGCACCCCGGAGACAAAGCTCTCTTGCTGGTCATCAGCATCTGGAGTTCTCTGCAGCTTGCTGTCAGGTAGGCTGGGATGCTCCTGGATCTTCATTGTGGGGCTCTGCAATAACAGTACAATGTCCCCAAATCTCTACTGCTCATCAAAACCCCAAAACGTCTGCAGCAATTCCACTCCTGCTGGATGAAACCTCCCAAGCCACAGCTGCTGATGTCCCCGGCACGGAAACCAAAACCATAGCTCGATGCCCCCTGGATGCTAGCTGGCCACTTGCATGCAAAAAGCCACCGTCCATCTGCGCTCCTTTAACTTTTCTTCTGGGAGAAAGACAAGATGATTTCCGAGGGCTGTTCTTCCTGATGACTGCTGGCAGCTGACAGTCTAGATGATTACTGACTGGGGCCAGGAAGGGGGGAAAAGGAGTTTGTGTTTCCTTAAAGGAGTATGGCTCTCCAGACTGCAAACAACCACCAAAAACTCAGCTACTGCTGTTGCTAAGGCTGTAGCAGCAACATGGTGTCTCCTGCACGCAGACTTCTTTGCCCCTTAGGTAAACAGTCCTGCAGGACCAGGAGCGGAGGCTGTGTACACTCGTGCTTCTCCTGCTGGCCCTGCAGGCTTAAGATCAATTAAGCGGGGTGAGCTGCACATTCCCAGATTTCCTGTGGTTGATTTTGCCCCGAGTGGGGGGAGAACAGACTATTTACGGAGAAGCTCTGGGTATGCATTGTTGCGCAAATTCAAACAGCACGGGGGTTTGGTGTCGCAGCTAGAAGCAAGGAATACGGACTCTGGAAATGAGCCAAAATTACACAAGAAGCACGACTTTTTTTTTTTTTTTTTTAAGTAAAAAGCCAAGAGCTGGCAAGGCAGAGATGCATTATTTATATCTTACAAATATGCAACTGTCACTTGTTTTCCTACTATTCATCTACTCTGAATATTAAATACTCAGCTACCCTCGGTTTTGTTTTGGTGGCACCCATACTGGGCTAGGACGTCTGGGGGATGGGAAAACTCTCCTCCAACGGCTGCTAGTGTAACTAAGTGATTTTATGTCTAAAAAATTGCATTGAAATTTAGTCTTTTTTACCTTGTTCTTTGGCATTGGATAAACTCCCCTCTCTCATAAAATTATAAACAAAAGTGCTGCCTCACAAACACATTTCTCAAGTAGCACAGATCTGTACAAAAGATTTTCTTTGAGAATAACTGGAAATTTATTTTAGCAAATATACTATCATTAAATAAAAAACCCAAAACATCTGGAAATCATAAAGGATTCCATTAATGTATGAGAAATGTTCTTATGCTTAAAATAAAGCACTACTAAGACCTCCAGCTCCTTTTAATAGCTATTCAACCTACTTTGAAATCACCAGGAGAATAGATAGGGCTTTTACTACTATATTTCCATGAAATGAAGCATTTTCTTCACATTTGGGATACAATGAAATATCACCAATCAGTTCATGATGAGCTACTAAAGTCAGAGGGAAATGCCAAGTAAATCTGGGGCTTTAAGACACTTTAAAAATTCTGCTTGTCTGTTGTAGGGAGAATAAACACAGATTATGCGTTTACACCACAAAAATCATTTGTTTCCTGAGCTGAATCCTAAGTAGACCAGAGATGAATGACCCAATCTGATGCTCAGCTTTTAAAAAGTTACAGCATCAGTCACCAATCATTTGTGTGTGCGTGTGTGCGTTAGAACCTCATACAGCAAATAAACACTTTCTCAATAAAGATGTCTAATACTTGTTACACTTAGAGACATAAAAAAGAATAGAAGAAATAAGATTCCATGTTGTAAGAATGGCACTTCCTTCATGAGGAGCATCTAGGAAGCCACTGACCCCGTGCAGCAGTGGAGTGGACATGAATTCTCCTTCCGGGCAGACCTGGGATTGTAGCGTGACTGACATTTAGTAGCTCGGTGCCCTGGCTGAGCTGTTTCACTTCTCTGAGTTGCCATTTCTTACTCTATAAAATGGCATTAATAACACCAACTCTTGCAAGGTTCCTTTGAAGACCTGAGAGAAGGTATGAAAGGCCCCTCGCATGAGGCCTGGAGCAGAGACACACAAATGGAAGTGACCCCTCTCTCTATTAGTACTAGGCACCATAGGAAGAGGAGGAAAATACTGCTCGAGAGAGGAGTGGCGATGAGGCAAATACAACTGCAGTTCAACATGAGACGTGCTACGACAGAGGGCGGGGCACTCTTAGATGCATTATGAAAAATTATTAGAGAAAAGAGCCATTCGTGTTCCCATCATAGAACAACAACAGGGTTTGGGGGCTGTGTGGGTTGGAGGGGTCGGGGAGGAGGACACTTCACGCAGAGAGGAGGAGGTGCGGGCGCAGAGGTGGGCAGGAGAGGGGGGACGCCAACCACAGGAGACAAGAGGCTCGGGTGGCAGACCTCGGCACAGATGACAAGGGTGTCGGATGAACAGAGGCTGGGCTGCCAGAGGCCCTGCATGCCGGCCCAAGTTTGGATTTTATCCTGTGGTAGATAATGCAAAGCCACTGAAGGATTTAAAAAACCGACTAATAACGGAGAAACGTGTGTTTTCCAGACTGATGCCTCAGGCACGGGAACGCACGCAGCTGGGAAGACCCACAGGCCTAAAGCCGGGTTCACAGGCAGCCTGCGTCCTCTGCCCACACCAGTCACTGCCTCTGCTCCCCATGGTACCTCTGTTCCCCATGGTACCTGAGTCCCCTCAAGGAGTTCAAGAGTCATGCAGTGCTTGACAGTACATATGTAAATTCTGAAATTCCACATACACACAAGCTAATTTAAAACATGTACTTTTTAGGACTGCCACATGTGAATTAGCACCAATTTCAAAGTAAGAAAATTAAAATTAGAAAAAGTTTTCTTAGTCTTTTTCTCCAAAACCTACGGGTCTATTCACTCCTTCAACAACATGGTTTGGTGCACCCATTCCGTGCTGTGCTGTGTGTGAGACGTGCAAGCTCCCTGCACTAACGGAGCTGACATTTCATGGAACTGGCTCAACTATGCTCAGTGGAGCTCTGCAAACTTGATTTTGGTGCAGCGCCACAGCGGACGACCTTGTGAATTGGGGAGCTGCCCTTCACGGTATTCAAATGAAGTCTGGCAGTTAGTAATGTAGGAGAGGGAGCGATTACCACCTTGGATAGGATGCTGGGATAGACATCCTTGATAGGACTCTATTATTCTAACAAAGAGAATCAGGTCAAAAATTTTACTAGTTTATTCAATTTTGATAATATATATCACATATTATATACATCCTACAGGGCTGTCTATTATATGTCAGGTGCTAGAGATACAAAGATAAAACTTATTTACTCATTCATCTAAGAAATAATTTTTGAGGGCCTACCATGTGCTAAGTTTTCAGATGGAGAAACTTCAGTGGCCCAAATAAAGTCTCTGTCCTAATGAATCTTACAGACAGGGACAGGTAATAAAGGAAAAAAGTCAGGCAGTGATATGGACTCTGGAGAAAACAAAGCAGGGTAAGGAGGGTGATGGAGGTAGGGGCCACGGCTTCCTATTTTATTGGATGGCCAGGGAAGGTCTTTCCAATAAGGTGACATGTGAGCAGAGACATGAAGGAGAAGCAGTTCTGTGGCAGAGCATTCCAGGAAGAAGGAGAGCAAGTGCAAAGGCCCTGAGGCACGGTCATCTTGTATATGTTGAGGAATAGCAAAGAGGTCACTGTATCTGGAGTCAAGCAGAGGCCAGTCAGGGCCATCATTTATGCGTGTTTAGAATGTGCACTGTGCCATGTACAACAGGACATCATTCACACCACAGACCTGTATTAACTTACATGAGCGTCTGGACTCCCTGACTGATGTTCTGCAAAGCAAGGGAGAGATGTGTCCTACATAAACTCACACGAGCGTGCACAGCCGCGGACACACTTGGCAGGGCTCACTCATCAGCACATCCACATGTGCGGCCCTGTGCTGCTGTGCTCTGATCAGTCCCCGAGGCTGCTCTTTCACTTGCCTGCTGCATCTGGAGGCCTGATTCCCAATTTCTGGCTCCGCTGATCTCGGAACCAGACACGGTCACTGTGGCTATGGCTGCAGAGTGGGCTGCCGGTGTGGGCCTAGGGTTTACATGCATATGGAGCTAAGGATACTGCTCGGAGGCTCTACAGGCTCTACAGCAATACACCAGCTAAAAACTGCTCTCCCTTCAAACGCCTGTGAGCCTCGTCTGGGTGAGGACCAGGTTGTATCCCACCCTCTAACAGTGCTTATCAAAGAGTATCGTACCCGTCTACTTGCTTTTCTGTTTCTCCTACTACATCATTAATGTTAAAAGGTCAAGCACATTCTTAAATACCAAAATATTTTTGGTTTCAACTTCTACTGTTTACACAAATTGTATCTTCAGTTAAATCAGGGTAAATACATTCATTTCACACTTTTCAACTCAGAGATCCTTGTGCTGTGATGTCACACATCAAACCCCTGTCCAAAACGTGGTACCATATGAAAACATGCTAAATATTCATGCAATGAAATAAACTGAGAGACAATACGGCATGGCAGATATGGGTTTTAGAGTTGGGGACCTGAGTTCAAATACAGGTGACTAGCTGCAAGATCTTCAATGAGTACACGTCTTTGTACTTGAGGTTCTTCCTCTCTCATACAGGAACAAAAATTCATAAAGTTGTGAAGATTAAGTGAAAAACATGTAGCATGAAAACAGCTAGCCAGTAATAACTGTAGAAGAAATACTAAGTCCATTTGTACACTACCTCCCTTTCCCATTCATTCATTTGGCAAGTGTTTATTGAACACATATGATGGGCTAGGCACTGGAATTAAAGGAATGAACAAGATTGGGGATTTGATGTAGAAGGCATTCACTGATCACATAAGTGCCAAGCCACATGCATGTTATAAAAGAAAAACACAGGGTGCTAGGGAGCAAATAAGAGAGAGCTCACCTTGCCTGGGGTGCAGCCCACATCTCACGTTCAGGTCAAGGAACCATTAACCACCAGTCCACCCACCTGGCCCCTGTTAAGACTTGTCCCTGTCTGGCCGGGCCCGGTTTTTTCCTCTCCTGACTTTACTGATCCTGCTCCTTCCCTGGCTTCAAACTGCTGGTGACTTTTTGTTCCACCCCTCTCCCTCCCTACACAGGATTTGGATAAGCAGCGTAACTGCGAGCTCACCAGATCGGGGCAGGACAGTACCAGTGCCCTGCACAAGGCAGCGTGCACAGGATGGACCCACACAGAGTTAACAGAAGAGCCGCATGGAAGCATAAATATTTACTGTTTGGCCTGACAATAAAGGAACATGAACATAACAAATTCCCCAAATTCATTGGAATCATGAAGCTTCGGTAGCCTTTCAAGACTGGTTGGAAGTGGAAGTGAATCTAAACAAATAGAGCTTTAAAAAATTTTCTGGTGCTGATATTAAAGCCAGTAACAAAATCCTAAAGCTTCCATGGTATACAGTGAAGCTGAAATAACAGAGTCATCCATTTCATAAACACTTGTTGATGGGGATATTTCAGAATTTATCTCAAACCTTCTCAGGGCAAATAAAAGCCTGCACTTAAGCTCTTGTGATAATTAATATTGATTCTTATGCTTGATTAGAAAGTCTTATCTTCTTTCTCTCTTCTTTTTTTTTGAAGCAGGACAAGAAAAAGGGAAAGAGTCTTTTGTTTATTATGAATGTCCCATCTGTTATCAAAGGGGTGCTTCTAAGCTCTTTTAAGCAGTAGGCTGAGAAAGCATAAAGAATGTAAAAATATCTTGAAAGAATTTAACACTTCGTTAACCTTAAACTTCTGACTATAATGACCTCTCCCAGATAATGTAATTACCCTTCCATGTAGTTAATAATTTTTACATGTTTTGCTTTTTTGACAAAAAGATTAAGTGTAAGGTTAAAATTTTACTATTCTAGATTTTATACAAAAGCATGAAATATTTCCACAATAGAAAATAACTTACTGAAAGGAATTAAATGGAAGCATAAAGTATAAACTCCATTGCAAACAGAAATCGGAAAAATTTTCAGTGTTACCTTTCAGAATCTAGAAATTGCTAGTTTTAAGGATGACCTCTCTCCTGGAAACTTCCTATTGTCAAATGAGTTTAAAAACAAACAAGAGAACAAAGTCTTTGAACTCCACATGCTCAGGGAACAGGGGGCTTAAGCTCTTGCACATGTTATGCTATTTCATCCAGCCCAAACAGGGCATTTTATTAAAATGTCAGCCTTTCCAGAACTTAGCTTAAGAAATCATACTTAAATTTGTGACACTCTGAAGTGACTCTAACGTTTTTTTCGCATTGTCAATGTGTCACTAAACAACCTTTAATACAAACCACATTAAGAAATTCAGATGAAATAGATAACTCTCATTAACCGTCCGAAATCTCAGCAGACTCTCTTTTTGGGTAAGATTAGTTGTGTCATTAAAAAAAATTAAAAAGACATGCAATGAGGGATAGGCCCATGTTTGCTTTTCAGTACATGCTTTCAAACAAAAACACACTTAGGGATGCAAAATGATTACTTAAAAACATAAAGCCACAGTTGTGTCTCCATTTGCCTTTGAGCAGCAGACTCTGACAGCCTCTCTCTGCCTGTGTATCCCTTGGAGGAGCATTTGTGAAGCTAAAGGTTAATGTTCCTCATTCTAATGAAAATACTAGTCAAACAAGAAAGACAAACCATCTTTTTTGAATAGCTGTCGTTTGCTGTGTTATCGTATATGAATCTGGGCATTTATAAGGAAAAATTTAAAGAGCAATATTAATGAGGACAAAGTCTGTCTTAACAGAAAATGAAGTTGGAAACATTAACATATCCATTCCTAGCGGGCATGTAAATTTTAGCATCTCAATCCGATGCTATAGGAGACCTGAAAAAAATAACAGTTAAACAGAACTCTAGGAGGGGTAATCAACCTCTAGACTTACTTTCCATCTCTGAAATTTAGGAATTAGTGTAGTATTATCAGGAAACCGGATTAACTATTTCGGTTGTATAAATTCTAGAAAGTGTTACATGTATTAAAAAGTAGGAAATTTTGATAGACTGGAAACAAGGGAAAGAGGTTTAAAAATGGAAGACAGATCTTTTCACAGTCCTTCATTAATAATAAAATATATTTCTTTCAGTGAAGGAAACACATGTCGTCACAAGCAGAAAAAGAATCCTAATCTTGTGGAGTGATGTCTTTTTTCCCTCCTTTGGTGCCATTGTGAAAGAAAGATGATGCAGAGAGCTTAGTCTGGATTTTAACTCACTGCCTAATTTTACCTCCTGGCTGAAATGACCACGCTGACAATGATTATTAATAGCGAGTGCCTCAGGAGTGCCAACAGTGGGCTAGGTGCTGATTGGTAAATGCACATGGCGACACAAGTAAGAATAGGTCCTGGCCCATGGAAGAAAAATTTGAGATTCTTTCCCTGTGATGTATCCTCTGCTGTGGGAGCTGTCCACAAAAACACCAAGACAAACGCAATTCAGCATGCATTTTGTTTGGGTGCCACTTGGAATTTATGAGCTAATGTGATGTAGTTCATCCACCAAGGTTGCTCTCTACCCTTTTATCTCCTAAAGGATAAGAGGGATCAAAGGAAAGAATTGAGAAGACCTCTCCGGGAGGCTGGCAAAGCCATTTTCTTTAAAATAATGTTCAATGGCAGGATGAGTAGGTGCTTGCTGTGAGCAGAGGAAGAGAGCAGAGAAAGGATGAAACAGAAGGAAATAAAAAAAAAACCCTGTCATGGGGACACTGTGCTCTGAAGAGAGGTGCCCAGAGACAAGGAAAGAAGGTCTGCTTGCTGCCTGGGTCCCCAGGAAGGAAGCATGCAGGAGCTGGAAATAAGAGATGAAAGCAGTGGCTCAGAAGCTGTAAAGTCAGAAAGAGGAAGCCTCCCTTCCCATCGTCTGGCTGGGTTAATGAAGGAGCACACATGACAAATTGCGTAGAGGAAATATGAGAAGTCTAGAGCGCTGATGGGGGGTGGTGGTCAGGTGGCCATTCATTTCCAGCAATTTTATGCCAAATTCTACACGACTGTGCATTTTTCTAAGGGGGTCCATAGCCTTTGAATTCTTAATTTGCTAGATGGAAAAATTCATGGAGGTAGGAACTGCAGCTGTTATTAAATCCCAGCTTCTAGCACATCACCTGTGCTTAGTAGGACTCAATATATATTACTGAATAAACCCATCAGTGAGTTAGTTTAGTGCCCAAAAAAGATTAAGAATCACTGGGTTAGAGGGGGAGTTCTATGTATAATTAACATATCAAGAGTCAGAATCCAAGAACAGGTTGAGAAAAGCATTAATTCTTGCCAAAAAGAAAGCTGATAATAAGACTGAAGGTGCGGTTGGAAGCATTTGGAAGTACTGGATTACATACACATGCATGAATGAAAAATGAAGCTCAGCACGCTGAATGGAAGCCAGTGTCGGAAGCAAAGGAAACTGAATACTTGGGTCAGCAAGGCAATGCCCCCAGAGGACAACAGGGAAGCCAGGAAAGTCACCGACACTTTAAGATACAGACAACAGAAGGAAGTTAGATAATTTTTTCTCTGTTGTCTACTTAAAACAAGACACAAAACTCAGAAAATGAATTGGATTTAATAACTTGAACTGATTTCATGTTAATTCGAAAATTAATGAGATCATCTCTGTGACAAATCCACTAAGATTCACTACTTATTTATTTCAATCACTTAAAAAATGCACGAAATCATGGAAAATCAAACCAGTAGCTTTGGTTTTTTGTTTTGTCTTATTTTATGGAAAATCTAAGGAGAAATCTCCATGCTATTAAAGTGTACCTTCACAAGCCAAACAAAAGAATTTAAAAAGCAAAATAATGGAGTTCTTATGATTTCTCAAGGAATCTTTGTGTCTTGGCATTTGCCTTTCTCATCAACCACAATCCTGTCACTGAATATCATCCCTTATTGATAAGCTAATAATACTTCACGTGGACTCTCAAGAAAGTAGGAACAGACTTGTCACAGTCACAATTACTTGTTAGCTACTCACCTCAAAGTGCTGGGTCTGTCTTCCGTCCTTGTCATTCTCTTTGCTACAAATAAAATACCATAAAATGTCATTCTGTTTTATAACAATGCTTTCCATTTATTGAAATCATGATTTCACTTATTTTAGAAGTAGGCTCAGTAGTCCTAAATAAAATTCTTATGAAATTTAAAAGCAAAACAAAAACGAATCAAAGTAAAACAAAACGAGAAACAATATAAAACATGAATATGGTCATCTGCCTGTAAGAGTACCATGGTAGATTTTTCCATTTAAGCATTTTCCTTGCTATAAAATACTGTTGGTAAACATATAGTCCTTTAATTCTATACTTTTTAGTTCTTATAATGTACACTGCACTAAGTGAAAAAAGGTCTATTCACATTCTTAGAAAAACTCTGAAATTACCTTCCATCGGACATCAGTTCGACATCATCAGGTCCAATCCTCTTATGAGATAGTGTGGGACTGAGACTTTCCATATTCTGAAACAAAACAAACCATTCGTTGCCCAGTAGGAACGGTAAGAAGTATGCAACAGCAGACCCTCCTTTCTTTAAAACAGAAACATCAGATAATAAGCAGATATTAATTCTAGTCATCAGAGTCCTATCTTTGTTAAAACTGGTAAAATTATGACAGTTTATTATACACTGCTGGCATAAAATTGTATGCTGAACTTTATTATTCCATTAACAAAGCATAGAAATGCTGATAGCAGCACAGAAATGGTCATTGTGGCCTATAATGTTCTTGTTAGGTATTATCCACATTTTATAGCTAAACATAAACAAACCCCAGACTCTCAGAATACCAGGGTGGCATTAGAACTAGACTTGAGGAATCTGACCTCTAATGCAGTCAGAAGCGAATGTAACATTCATTGCCTATTTTACATCTTTTCAGTATATACTGCCAATATGATCTGGAGTAATATGTAGCTTATATCTAAGTTAAAATATTCATAAAAAGACATGGAGTTAAGAAGCTTTCTTTCTGTGATATTTAATGTTAATCTTTATATTAGCCAAGATGGAAAAAAATATAAACAGGAAACTTACTTCAAATAGCATGTATTTCAGGCTGAGCAAGAGGGCTTAATGCTTACATCAGGAGGCATATTTGTAAGGTTTTTTGACTGCCTCTGTGAAAACGGCCAACAGTTTCTAAATACAATTCAGGTGACTGAGCACAGAGTAAGTAATCCATCCCCATGCAGGAAGATTACAAACATGCAACGAGAGGACGTTTACATTCGGTGGACTCAAATACAGAGCTGCCTGGGAGATCTGAACCCAAATTACGTTGAACTCAAAGATTCATATCTGCATTAAAAGACCATTAAGCACAATCCACGTATTCTGTGTTACCGAAATAAAGAGCACATATTGAAGCAACATGTATTCATCTACATGTTTATAATCTCCCATTATGAAAAGCCCATCGAAAAGTATATCTGATTAAGGTTCACAATGCTCTCATGAAATTGACATATATAAAAATTTCCACAAAATAAGCATAAAATTAGAGTAGATAACTAATCTTTGGCTTGGTAGATGGATAAATTATTTTCTATTTATGGTGGTGTGGCCAACTTGTCTGGAATTCTTATTGTTTAAAACCCTAGACTACATTAAGAATAAAAATGAAGGGGGAGAGCATACTGTAATAGCTATAATGGTAGCTTTGGAGCCAGAATGTTTGGGTTGAAATCTTAGCTCCGCCATTTACAGACTGTAAGAGCCTACTTGACTCAGTTTCCTCATCTGGAAAATGGGGATGGCAACAATACTTAACATAGGGGGGTCATAAGGATTAAATGAGAATACATGTAAAGCATTAAAATAATACTTCGTACATTTAATGAATAATAGCTGCTGTTGTTGAGATTGTTATTATTACTTCTAAAACCATGAAATCTCCAAGGAAATATTTTGTTGCTATCTGTCCACAGTTAAGATGACATTCTAGGAACTAGTAAGACGGTGTTTGTCTGCCATTACCGCATACCAATTTAGATAATAACATGTTTAGATAATTTGCATTGTTAGATAATTTTAGAATGGATCTGAGAAATTAAAAAAAATTATAACAACATTCAATTATATTTACATTTTTATACCTCTAAAGTTTGAGTTAGAAGAGGCCTCACTAAAACGGCTCTTATTAAGCCAAAGCATAGTTACTCTTATTACCTGAATGTGATCTTCCTGATAAGGAGGGATCTATGACAAAGAATCTTTGTTCTCACTGGTAATCTTCAATAGATTATCAAAATCTTCAGTGTAAGATCTAGTGCAATAGTATTAGGTTTTCTGGAAGCTCTGAAACATGAATTCTTAGGGAAAGCACAACCCTCTACCTTCAGATCACTTTAAAACACTGTCAATGAAATGCATTAATAATTACAGTAAATGCAAATGACTATTTCAGAAGAAATAAAAACCTTCAGGTTGAGGCTACGAAATATTCAGGAGAGAACAAAAATAAACTGTAATATTATTATATCAATTGAAAGATACTTCAGTTAGAACAATGTTAGAAGATTGATTTTTTTTCCAAAACAGAAAGAACCAAGATATAAGCAATATACGTTTTGAGAATTATACAAAAAGGATAGTTATGTTTTACAATAGAAAGCTCTGCAAAAAGCAGGTGTGAAATGTGAGAAATTTTAGCTGATTTCCAGGGTTAAAGCAAGTAGTACAACTCCCTCGCCCATGCTACTTTTTTTTTTTTTTAAAGAACTTTTATTGAGATACAGTTAACAGACAATAAACAGCATATATTTAGAGTGTACAATTTGGTGTCCCAATCTCCCAATTCATTCCCCCCCCCAACCCTCCCTGCTTTCCCCACTTGGTGTCCATGTGTTTGTTCTTTACACCTGTGTCTCTATTTCTGCTTTGCATTTCCTCTTTCATAGTTGTTAGCATTTGCCTTATGTATTGAGGTGCTCCTATATTGGGTGCATATATATTTATAATTATCTCCTCTTCTTGGATGGATCCCTTGATCTTTATGTAATGTCCTTTCTTGTCTCTTGTAACATTTTTTATTTTAAAGTCTATTTTATCTGATATGAGTATTGCTACTCCAGCTTTCTTTTGATTTTCATTTGCATGGAATATCTTTTTCCATCCCCTCACTTTCAGTCTGTATGTGTCCCTAGGTCTGAAGTGGGTCTCTTGGAGAGAGCATATATATGGGTCTTGTTTTTGTATCCATTCAGCCAGTCTGTGTCTTCTGGTTGGTGCATTTAGTCCATTTACATTCAAGGTAATTGTCGATATGTTATGTTCCTATTATCATTTTCTTAATTGTTTTGTTGTTGTTTTTGTAGGTCCTTTTCTTCTCTTATGTTTCCTGCTTAGAGAAGTTCCTTTAGCATTTGTTGTAGGGCTGGTTTGGTGGTGATGAATTCTCTTAGCTGTTGCTTGTCTGGAAAGCTTTTGATTTCTCCATCGAATCTGAATGAGATCCTTGCTGGGTAGAGTATTCTTGGTTGTAGGTTCTTCCCTTCCATCACTTGAAATATATCATGCCACTCCCTTCTGGCTTGCAGAGTTTCTACTGAGAAATCAGCTGTTAACCTGATGGGAGTTCCCGTGCATGTTGTTTTTCCCTTGTTGCTTTTAATAACATTTCTCTGTCTTTAATTTTTGTCAGCTTGACTAATATATATCTTGGCGTGTTTCTCCTTGGATTTATCCTGCCTGGGACTCTCTGTGCTGCCTGGATTTGGGTAGCTATTTCCTTTCCCATGTTAGGGAAGTTTTCAACTAGAATCTCTTCCAGTATTTTCTCAGGTCCTTTCTCTCTCTCTTCTCCTTCTGGGACCCCTATAATGCGAATGTTGGTGTGTTTAACATTGTCCCAGAGGTCTCTTAGGCTGTCTTCAGTTCTTTTCATTCTTTTTTCCTTATTCTTTTCCGCATCAGTGATTTTCACCATTCTGTCTTCCAGGTCACTTATTCGCCCTTCTGCCTCCATTAATCTGCTATTGGTTCCTTCTTGTGTATTTTTCATTTCCATTATTGTGTTGTATCTCTCTGTTTGTTTGCTCTTTACTTCTTCTAGGTCTTTGGTAAACTTTTCGATCTTTGCATCCAGTCTTTTTTCAAAGTCCTGGATCATCTTCACTATCATTCTGAATTCTTTTTCTGTAAGGGTGCCTATCTCCTCTTCATTTAGTTGTTTTTCTGGGGCTTTATCCTGTCCCTTCATCTGGTACAAAGCCCTCTGCTTTTTCATTTTCCCTTTCTGTGGCTGTGGTTTTCAGTTCCATAAGACGAAATACTGCTGATACTGCTTGATACTGCTGTCTGCCCTCTTGTGGAGGAAGCTATCTAGGAGGCTCCTGTGTGCTTCCTGATGGGAGGGACTGATGGTGGGTAGGGCTGGGTGGGTGAAGCTCAGTAAAGCTTTAATCTGCTTGTCTGCTAATGGGTGGGGCTGTGTTCACACCTTGTTGGCTGTTTGGCCTGAGGCCACCTAGTGCTGGAACCCACAGGCTCTTTTTTTTTTTTTTGGCACATGGGCTTAGTTGCTCCGTGGCATGTGGGATCTTCCTGGAGCTGGGATCGAACCCGTGACCTCTGCATTGTCAGGCAGATTCTTAACCACTGCGCCACCTAGGAAGCCCCCCCACAGGCTCTTTGGTGGGGCTAATGGCGGACTCTGGGAGGGCTCACACCAATAAGCACTTCCCAAAACTCCTGCTGCCAGTGCCCCTGCCTCCTCGGTGGGCCACAGCTACCCCCCACCTCTGCAGGCAACCCTCCAACACCAGCAGGTAGGTCTGGTTCAGTCTCCTGTGGGGTCACTGCTCCTTCCCCCTGGGTCCTGGTGAGTACATTTTTTTTGTGTGCCCTCCAAGAGTGGAGTCTCTGTTTCCCTCAGTCCTGTGGAGGTCCTGCAATCAAATCCCACTGGCTTTCAGAGTCTGATTCTCTGGGGATTCCTCCTCTCGTTGCTGGACTCCCAGGTTGGGAAGCCTGATGTGGGGCTCAGAACCCTCACTTTAGCGGGTGGACTTCTGCAGTATAACTGTTCTCCAGTTTGTGAGTCACCCACCCAGCATTTATGGGATTTGATTTTAACACCATTGCGCTCCTCCTACCGTCTCATTGAGGCTTCTCCTTTGTCTCTGGATGTGGGGTGTCCTTTTTGGTGAGTTCCAGAGTCTTTCTGTCGATGATTAGTTGTAATCTGTCAGTAGTTAGTTGTAATTCTGGTGCTCTTGCAAGAGGGAGTGAGCGCACGTCTTCCTACTCTGCCATCTTAATCCTACCTCTCCACGCTACTTTTTAAAACATGTTTGACTTGTATGTTTAAGAACACTACAAGGACCTGAGTTTTTAATAGATGTAATTGACAACGGGTGACTTTCAATATTGTTCAACATTCCTCTCTAAAGCTTTATAATAATTCCAACTTTCATGTTGTCCTCCACACATCTGAGACTACTGAATATTCATAGTCTGCTTCCACCAAAGCAGCATGTGAGTGCACAGTGTTCCTTTGCTAAGGTAGGTGGGTTGCCCGTATACCTTTTGGAAACAGGAATGTGTGAAGAATGTGTTACAACTGGCAACCTACCTCAATTTTTTCAGAAGGAAAATAATAAGGGTAGTAAAGATCCGGGAGTGGAGTAACAAAAGCACCTATTACCATGGGTGCAAAGCATTTTATAGATTCTAACTTCCATCCTTTGCCTAAGGTAAGTTTAGGGAGGGAAGGTTAAGAAGTAGATCAGCCATTTCCCCACTTCACTGAGATGCGGGAAGGGGAAAATGGAACATACAGCTCAAAATATTGGCTGAAATATAGAAAGCTTCCATTGTAAGAGAAGTATGCTACTGGACTTTCAAACACTTTGTAGTTGTTAATGTGCTGGTTTCATGAGAAAATACCGACTTGATGACTTTTGAAGGTTTTGAACTGTTTTATGTCCCAAACACTTCTCTAGGTGTGGTAAAAGAGCAGTTCATTACTGTTTTCATTTATTAAAGTTTGAAGTAATAGAATTCTTATAAAAAATAATGTCTTACTGAATTAATTTTAATTAGTCTTCTAAAGTTAGGATCTTTTAAAGGTAATAGGTAATTTTAAGAAATGGCAAAGGATGGATTACGTCTTTAAGTAGAATTTGATAAAATCGCTTTCAGAATTGCATTAAAAAAAGACAGATAAAACCTAGTTCTGCCTCATAGAAGGCCTACCAGTGACTTTCAAAACATACAGTTTTCCTTTGATATAACTTACTTGGACAATTTTTGGGTGTCAGAAGAAACTGAATTTTAAGAATCACTCTCCTCAACTATAAAAATGACCTCAAATCTATAAAGAGCAAAAGCTTTGAAAAAATTAGCTTTAGACTGTGGAATTGATTTTCAGTTTTCCCCCAGGCCACCTCTCCATTTTGGCACTGACAGCTAGGCTCAAAACCTGTTTGACCACCAGAGTACTTGAAAACACTTGGAGCAAAAACAAATTTGTCTTCTAAAACTACAAAATGCTGACAAAGCCTTTATAGAGGACTAAAAAAAAAAAAAAAATTTAAAAAATGCCTTCTCTCAATATACAAACAGCTCAGTATGAAGGCTGCATGAAACACTGCTAGTCAAAACAAGTTCATTATTCTAACCTTGAGCTCTAATAGAAGGTGAGTATTTGATATATTCTCATTAACAAAGGATTAATGGCAAATTTGAATTTCTTTTTGTATCCTTCTGTATGTTTTATGTTTTACTGCTTAAAACTGTATAAATTAATCCATATTCAAAAAGAGTTCCTGGTACTGTAAGAGGACACCTATGGAAGAGCTGGCGAGCTGTCCACCCAGATCCATTCCACCTTTCTTGCACAGTAATGAAGGAGCCACATGCCCAGTAATAGCACATCCCCAGCCTCTCTGGCAGGTAGATGGGGCCGTGACTGACTTCTCTCTCTGACAGGATGTGAGAAGCAGTATGTGTATTTTCCAGGCCTGGCTAATAATCTGCCCCACCAGGTTCATGCCTTGACACACTTATCCTCTCCTCTTGTGAGCGGGAATGGAGATAAAAAACCGTGAGTGCTCTGGAAGCTACTTGCTGAAGACGGCAGAGAGGCCGCTGGCCTGGGTCCCTGAAACACCGCGTGGAGCAAGTCTTTTAACTCCACTCCCGATCCCTAAACTGCTTTAGAGTGTCACGGGACAAAGAACTTTCATAGTGTCAAGGCATTGCATTTTGGGTCTTTTTGTTACCCAAGCTACCCTAAACAATGTGACAGCCATTCAATTCGCTCACCTTTTAACACATTTTTTGTGAGTGCTGAGCTATGCTGGGCACTGGGGTACAATGGTGGATGGTGAATCGGACAGACACTGGTCCTTGCCACTGTGACTTACGTATCTTGGTTACTGCTCCAACTGTAGTTTGTTACACTGTTAATATTATCCTCATTTTTAAGATGGGCTCTATCCGAATAACCCTCAGCACCCCTGGGCTACACAGTTATCAGAGTGATCCTTTCAAAAGGTACTTCAGAAAATGACTTTCTTCTACTTTAATCCTCTAATGGCTCCTCATCTCACTCAAGGTAAATGCTGAAGACCTAAAAATGGCTACAAAAGCTTAAGGGATCAGGCCCCTTGCTATGCCTCTGACCTCATCTCCTACAACGCTCCTCCCTCAACTGTGCTCCAACCATGGTAGCCTCTTGCATCTGAAAAGGTGAAGGCTGTCCTCCCTCTGCCAGCAGGCTCTCCCCAGACATCCCGATGGCTCACTCTCACCTTGTCCGGGTCCCTGCACAAGCACCATTCTCAGTGTGGCCTGATCTGAGGACTCAATCCACGTAACGTCAGCCCTTAACCTCCCACCCATTTCCCATCTTCTCTTTCCTGCTTCACCTCTGTCCACAGCACGTGCTGCCATCTGACTACAGGTTGATTTGTTTCTTATCTGTCTCATCCTTCAAGAATATAAACTTCAGGATGGCATACAGTGTGTCTGCTTTGGTCACCATTTTGTCTTTAGTGCCTAAAATAGTGCTTGTCATATAGTTAATTGTCGTATAATTGAAGGAATGAATACTTTTAAATCAGTGGCTCAAACCATGGGGTTTTTTACATTATATTGACAACACTCAGAGAATCACTGTCACGTAATTTTGGACAGGACTTCTTGCTGAGTTATACTGCATTGAAAACAAGAGCTGAAACTTTCTGTATTAGGTAAATCATTGTTTCTCAGCAACAGATAAAATGGTTTGGAGGGGCACAGGGGAGAGAGTGGCAGCGTGAAAATATGCTGGGTGGCTGTCCTGATATTCCAGAAGAGTTATAAAAAGGGCCTCTGTTATGTGATGGCAACACAAAGGGAAAAGAGGGACATAGTTTTAAAGCAGAGTCAAGTAAGTCTGACACATGACTGAAAAGTTGGAAGAAGGATTGGGAGGAAGGAAAAAGGAAAGGACTTCGAAAATGACTAAGCAGATGATGATCTGATGAAATCAGACAGGTATATTGTGTGAAAAGAGATCAATGAGGAAGAGATGAGGAGTTTGATTTTCACACGTTGGCTTGGAAGTACTATCTAAGGTGAGCTGCAGAGAGCATCACCTAAATGTTGATTTCTAGGTCATCTATAGAAAGGTGACATTTGACACCATGGAAGCAGAGAAGCTCTCATGTGAAGTGTTGATGGAAAAGAGATATGAGGCAATAATCTACATAACATTTACATCTAAGCATGTTTTGTGGAAGATTAGCCAGTAAAGGACACAGCAAAGAAGAATACAGTCATTGTGGTAAGAGGACAAAGAGAGGTCAACATCCTGGAGGCCAAGGGAAAAGAGTTCTGAGAAAAAGAGACAGGGTATCCAGCACCCCAAGGACTTTGGGAGGTCAAGGACCAAGCAGGCAATAGCACAGTGGTCTTAAAAGACCAGTTCCAACCACATGTCCACCCAGTGACACAGAGAAAGTGGTTTCTTAGAGAGGTGGGGGTAGAATTGAGAGTACAGGGGTTGATGAATTCAGGTGTGGAAAGAATTGGAAAATGCAGATTTTTCAAAATTTTTGATGGCAAAATGCAGGGGATAGATTGGCCATCAGAGCAGAGGGAGCAGAGAGGAACTTAAATGTGTACTGTTGTCAGTCTTTCCTGTTCTTCAGCACATTTCATTGCATCTAAATCTCACAAAAACCCACAAAGAGATATTAATATTCCCATGTTACAGATGAAGTAACTGAGACTAAATAACATGCTCACTTTCCATAGCTATTAAGTGATAAAGCTGGACCAAAATTCAGGTCTGAGTGTAAGACCCATGCTCCTTCCTTTGAACTCTGCCCAGGATTTCGGAGGACGTACATGACATGAAGTAAATGCTGTTTATGAATAAGAGGGCTACTACGATTTTTTTTAATATATTAAATGTAAAGCTTATTACAGAATTAGTATAATCACACAAAAATATTTGAAAAATATTCTTTGGATGGAGTAATAATTGCCTCTAACATCATCACCACTACCATAACACAATCATACACTCATTTTAGATATATTTGTCTTTTTCCCCAGGAATGAACATTTAAATATATATTTATATACATGTATTCATGCATAAATGCATGCACTGTATATACATTGCTTCATACCCTACTTTTAACATTGAGAGAGAGTATCGTGGAATCTGAGCTCTACCACTCATATGTGACCTTGGACAGTTGTTTAATCTCCTGTGCCTAGTTTTCCTCATGTTTAGAATATTAATAATAATAACTATCTTATGGATTATTGGGAGGATTAAAGTTGATAACATACGCAAAGCACTTAAAATACACCTTGCCAAACATTTTTCACTTTATTACACAGTCTTCAGAACCATAATTTTTATTCGATGCATAATATTTTACTGAATTGATGTACAAATGTTACTTATCTGGTTTCCTACTTTTGAACATTTACATTGCTTCTAATTCTCCATTATAGATATCCATGCGGTGAGCAAATTAATGCTTACAGTCTTTTCCATATTTACGAGGATGGCTCTAGCGCAGAGTGGCATTATTAGATAAACTGCATGACTAAGTTATGGCTTTTGATTCAAACAATAAATTGTGCCCTAGGAAGAATGTTTTAAGTGACAGAGCATTTTCTAGGCTGACAGAAATGAGCCAGCGGAGAGGAAGTAATGAAAAGTATATGTATAAATGACGGAGTGAGTATGTATATGTTTGTACATGTCCATGAGGGCAGGGGGAGATGGATGTAGAAAACAGAATTTCCAAAGATACTTAACCGTAGAGGTTAACCTTAGAATTTAGAAAAAACACTATCATTTGAGCAGGTGAGAAAATAAAATGGGTGAAAATTTAGAGAAAATTTGAAGCTGCAGTGAGGGAGGCTGCTGAGACACAAGCTGACTGCCTTTGCTCTTCAAAATAAATCAGGGGCAAGGTTTCCTTCTGAGAGACACGGAAGAGCACAGGTGCGAGCTAGTAGTGTAAGCAGAGAGGAGAAGGTTGCGACCATGGCAGTAACTAGAGATAAGGCAGAACACTCGAATGCCACTCACTACCACTAATTTCTGGGCTCTGAATTATCTATAGTCTCTTGGTCTCTGCTGGTCATGACGGCCTCGAGAGGGAAAAGGACAAGGGAAAGTATGCAGACAGTTCCCACTCTAGAGATTCCAAATCTGCAAGATGCTTTTTTAGGTCTCTTTGGCTGTGTTGTGGGCTGGTGAGATCACGGTGAAATTATCACTCAAACTCTTCAGTTACTCTCCCCTCATTTCCTCTGGAAGATGGTTTGCTCCCATCTGTCCATCAAAACTGCTCTTACTGAGTGATCTCCAGCTTGCTAATTCCAGTGGCTAAGCTCTCAGGCTTCTACTCGGCCAATCATCTAACCTTCTTTCCAACTCAAGATACTTGGTTCACTTGGCTTCCAAGACACCAAATGCATCTCATTTTCTTCTACTTAAGTCTCCTCTACTGGGACCTTGTCATCTCCCCATCCTCTACATGATCGTATGCCTCAGAGCTCATGGTCCCTGAGGTCACTTCCCTTTTCTGTCCACACTGGCTCCCGCGGTTATCGCATCCACTACACTGACTTCAAATGTGGTCTATCTGCTGCTGACTCCCACACTGCATCTCCAGCCGGGATCTCCTCCCTAAACCCTCAGCCCAGAAATCCAGTTGCTTCCCTGCTATCTCCTCTTAGATATTTGACAGGCAGCTCAATCTCACATGTCCAACACTGAACCGTGATACTATCACCTAAACTTCTGTCTTCTCCATCTCAGTAACCTGGCAACACAAACCTTCTAGTTGCTCAGGCCCAAAGCCTCAGAGTCATCTTTGACTCCTCTATTACGTTCATACCCCACAGGTAACGTCAGAAAATCCTGTCAACTCTATGTTCAAAATATATCCAGAATCCATCTATTACCTCATGGATATTGCAATACACTACTCCAGAAGAACCCATTCACATTTTAGTCAATGTGAACAATACCCCCTACAGTAGTGCACTGTGCAGCCTGCAAGACAATACGTGCTGGCTCTGGTATCACCTTAGTTCATACCATCATCAACGCAAACCTAGATTATTGCAATAGTTTCCTAACGTGTTTCCCTGCTTCTGCCCTTGTCTGTTTACTGTCTATTCTCAACACAGCAGTCAAACCAGATTTTAGTAAGTCACATCACTGTTCTACCTACAACGCTCACACGGATTCTCATCTTACCTGGAGTAAAGGCAAAGTCCTTACAATAATCTATGAGGCCCTACTTGATCTGTTCTCTCTCTCTACCTCTTTTACTTTCCTCATTCTCTTCTAACCATAATGGTATCTTTGTGGTTTCTTGAACACTGCAGATGACTGACTGTCTCAGGATCTCTGCAACCTGTTATGACAGTCTGGCTTGTTTCCGTACTTCCTCTAGGTCTTTACACTCAAATATCAAACCCTTGGGAAGTCTTCTCTGACTACTCTATGTAAAATTGCATCCCCTGCCCTCTCACAATTCCTGTCCTCATTTCTTGCTTAATTTTTCTTCCTAATAGTTATCACTATCTAATATACTGATATTTTATGGTTTACTTTTTCATCTTGATTTTGTCTGTTTCCCCTGCGAGAATGTAGGCTCCACGAGGGCAGTGATTTTTGCCTGTTTGTCTCACAGCTGTATCCCTAGACTCTGAAATATTTCCTGGCACACAGAAGGCATATAATTATCTATGTTTTTCCAGCTACAGAAACAAAAGTTCAGTCAATGTATAAAGAACTTGAAGTGGGAGAAGGTTTTGGAAGAGAGTGGGGGAAAGTGAAAATAGAAGGTTAAAAGTAAGCGGGAAGTTAAGATGCACAACTGCACTCTCCGGACGCAGTCTAAATACCAGTCATTGTAATGTTCCTGGCTCTTTGCTTTGTGGCTACCTGTGAAGATGAGATTTAAAATTAATGGGATATGAGAGTCAGGAAAGATCTTTGAGAATATCCTCACTTCACCGATGAGGACGTTTTGCTTTTGTCTAAGCTGTGTTGGCGGGGTTTTAAATTCTTCTTTGCAACAAAGGCATGGTCCACTTAGCTCACTTACGCTGACATGTGACCTGCACTGTCCTGGAATGCGGAAGCTGGCAGCGAAGGTGGGGACACATCCTTTCCCAGAAAACAGACCAGAACGGAATTAGGCTCTTTCACCCAAATGTTTTTAAACAAAGACTATGTCCATAGTTTTAGTAATCACACATATATTCTAAGGAATAAATGTACTTTTCCTCTCTTATTAGTTATTACCACCTAGCTCATTTAAGGTACTCATTCCTGGTGGAAAGAAAATATTGATGAGTTAAGTTCATTTTAAAAGGGATTTAAACAGAGAAGTACATTCTTCTTTAAGAAGCCCCAGTGTCAGACTTTTAGTCACTCTAATTCTCTTCGGCAGATAAACAAATCATGGGCCAGATAAAGAGCGAATGGAGTTAGTATCATTTAGTTTACAAAATGTACTTTTCCCCCAAATAAGAATTAAGTTAGTATTAAACATCATTTAATGTGTAATGGTTCCAAAGCTTACATTCTGTATTTGGAGAAGTGCGTCAGATGTGGGTCTGAGGTGGACGACTGCCTCTGTCCCTTCTAGCTGATCCATTTATTTCTAGGAACAGGGTATCAAGACACTTGGGGAAAAATGGGATAAACATGTTTTCCCCAGATTTGCATTTACGCATATTTTATTTAGGGAATAAAATCGGGAATCTTCTCTGAGCACACGCAGAAATTG
The DNA here is from genome assembly GCF_030028045.1 of Hippopotamus amphibius kiboko. Classification (NCBI taxonomy): domain Eukaryota; kingdom Metazoa; phylum Chordata; class Mammalia; order Artiodactyla; family Hippopotamidae; genus Hippopotamus; species Hippopotamus amphibius. The sequence continues at coordinate 58,524,838 of NC_080188.1, forward strand.
ACAATGCGAAAATAGGCGGGCCGTAAGTTTTGCTAAATTTATAGGAAACCCAGCATGGAGGTAAAAACTGCTCAGAGATAAAGCAAAACAGAAGCTTTACACATTGTAAGAATGGATATTACCTATTACCTATTTTTACTAGAGATTCCAGTTCATGTTATATTATAAAATTTACCTTCAGGGTTTTTTTTGGTTAAATTTCTTAAAACTAAAGGGAATTAGAAGACAGACTTTGGTTCTCACTTTTCAGAGAAACTGAAGCACACAGAAAAGGGTGAGGTATATTTACAGTTAAACTCCATAAATTTGACTAAAACCACTTAAAATAACTTATGTATCAAATTAATGATCCAGCATTCAGGTCTGAGGTAACTGTAGTAGATTAATGTGTTTCTGATTAATATAGGAAAAGAACAATTTACAGAGCATAGCTTTGAAATTAAATTTCTGAACACAGAGATTTCTGAACACAGAGACAGTTGCTCCTGTGTATTTTTCTTTCACCTCACTTCAATTTTGTTCATTAACTTTTGTTTACATATTTATGTAGACAAGAACAAATAAAATGGGGGAAAATAAGGAAAAATGCTTTGATGATTTTATTCCGAAAATAAAATTTAAAAATGCTCAAAAGAATGAGATAAAAATCAGACTAATTTCAATAACATGGAAATTGAAGCATGTGCTGTCCCCGGTTCTTTTGACGAAATATAATCTTTCTTGGACTTGATTTTTATATTTATCAAAAAGAAATAAAAGTGTACATACTTAGTAGCTCTAAGGCCTCTTTCAGAACTCATATTCTATAATTCTGTGAAACTCAAGATTGATATTTTTATTTCTTACAAAGCAAGGAAAAGAGATGTTATATTTCCTAACTGGTTACAAGTAAAAATTGTATGGAATTATGCACTTACCACAAGACCATCTTGATTTTCATTGAGCTCAGAAAGTTTGGAACTGGATTTCTGACGTTTATGTTTGCCCCTTTCTCCAATATAACCAGAAGTATTTTCATGTAATTTTTCCACTTCATGATGAGCGTTCAAAATACATTCATCAAGGTTGTTGAACACAGAAGGAATATTTTCTTTGTTGATAAGTCCCCTTGAATTGAAAAAAGATTTAACTTAATTTTAATTTAAAAGGTAAAAGGGACATTTAAATGACATTGCCACTGCATCATGCAAAGTCAAAAGAGTGCTTAGAAATTCTAGGTTGCATCTTTGATCAAAATTTGAGCAGAGTGCCACTCCTGAGATCACTTGGTGCCAAATATATCACATTAAAAAAGAAATCATTCCTAGAGGCAAACTGACAAGGGCTGTGTTTCTACCAACGAGCAGCTTTTGTATTTGTACCAATAGTAATTTGTATTCAAACCAGGAGAATAGTGCAAACTTACAAACACATTTCCCATAATTCACAGGTTTTACATACCTACATACATACACACACACACACACATCTTATAAATAAAATGTATGAAGAAAAATCTGAAAAGGAAATATGTCTTTTTCTTCAGAATGGGATACTGACTCTCCCAGCTGAGAAAGACATTTCAGCGTAGTATAGATGCATTAACACCTCAATCTGACTCCATTAGATAATCTTGGTAGAGATGGTATAATAAAAACCATGGAACACAAAGCATTTTAACTGAAATATGGATTCATTACTTCCTAGTACAAGTTTCTGGATGTAAGCTTATAACTAGAGTTCCTTCATGACTTAGTTTTAGAAGTTTTAATTACAGAATTCATTTAATATTCTTGAAATACTTTTCCTTAAGTATTTTAACATTCCCTTTTAAGAGGTTTTCACAAAATTAAATTACTTAGCAAAACGTCTGTCTTTTACTACGTCACGGAACAAATAAGACCATCCGTGCAGCACCATGGCTTGGTCAGGCACAAATGAGTGACACTTCATGCTCCCTCCTGGTGTGACCTTAAAGTCACCTCCCTGCAACTAGAGGTTACCATACTAAGTGAAGTAAGTTAGAAAGAGAAAGACAGATACCATGTGATATCACTTCTATGTGGAATCTAAAATATGACCCAAATAAACCTATCTGTGAAACAGAAACAGACTCACAGACATAGAGAACAGACTCGTGGTTGCCAAGATGGGAGGGGGAGGTGAGGGATGGTCTGGGAGTTCGGGGTTAGTAGATGCAAACTATTATATACAGCATGGATACACAACAAGGTCTCACTGTATAGCACTGCGAGCTATATTCAATATCCTGGGATCAACCATAATGGAAAAGAATATAAAAAAGAATATATATAGGTGTGTAACTGAGTCACTTCGCTGTACAGCAGAAATTATACAACACTGTAAATCAACTATAATTCAATGAAAAAAAAAAACATATAAAGGTACTTTCCTAAACAGTTAAAGCTGTATCTTGAAATAAATGAGCTCTAAAGAGTAAAAACAGATGATCATATTTTACTATCAGTTCAATCATATCCCCCAGTGAAAGATAATCTTAAATTTTTACGCTGCAATTTAAATTCATATCCTGTCTTAGACAGACTATCATGGAGGCAAAATTATGAATTGACTATTACCACAATGTTTTCAAAGTTCTATCTTTGTGATTTTTAATACTCCGTATTTAATTTAGTCTTATTTTATACAAGTTTTAATGTACAAATATGTAGATTTAGTAAAATTATACAAAGATGTAACATTTATAAGAAATATCCTAAGTACAAAATAATTGAAGTCATGAAGGAAAGTTGATAGGTACTAACATGCCAGCACATATACAAACACGCTTAAATCTCTCTCCTCCCTGCACTGAGAGAGTGCCTTCTGTGCATGGCTAGATGAGTTTTGTCTCAAATTCACAATTATTTGTTTTACTATTTAAATTTGTCTTCTTCTTCCTCTTCATATTTTCCCTAACTCCTGGGGTATAAATCCAATTGTAACTTCTTAATGGAGGAGTTTTTAGGTTTGAAAGCTGTTATGGACTAAATTGAATCCCTCCCAAATTCACTGAAGCCCTATTGCCAGTGTGACTGTATTTGGAGACTGGGCCTCTGAGGAGGTAATTAAGGTTACATGAGGTCATACAGGTAGGGACTTAATTCAAGAGGCCTGGTATCCTTATAAGAAGAGGCAGAGACACGAGAGAGCACAGAGGACACACTCACTAAGCAGGCACCGTCAGCAAGTCAGAGGGGTCTCAACAAAAGCCAACCCTGTCAGCACCTTGATCTTGGACCTCCAGCCTCTCTGAACTGTGAGAAAATACATTTCTGTTGTCTAGGCCCCCTAGTCTGTGGTACTTTGTTATGGCACCCCGAGAAGATTAATACAAAAGCTAAAAATTATTTTTAGACGTTCAAAGAACAAGTTTATTTTCTAATCTTTTTGAATAGTGAATGAATGACTGGAATAAATCCTGTCCAAATAAATATATGAAGATCTGATTGTGCAGTTGTGCTCAGGTGGAAATCCTGTTCTCAAAGGAAGCGCCTTGCTCTTGTGTGAGTCAGTGCCTCGCAGCTGCAGTGTCCACGTGACGTGAGGTGCCCACGTGACATGAGGTGCACAGGTGCAGGACTCCCACCCATGACATTCTGACAGGCTCAGTCATCTGACATCACTGGGATTTGACTTGAACTTAGATCTCGTTGGCCTATCACTTGCACTATCTAGATCTTAGTTTTAGTTCTTTTTTTTTCAGAGTTTCCTCCTCACCCCTACATACACATATAATGTTCTAGCAATACTGACCTCTTTGTTATTCTGCTAAGATAGCATACTTTTCTTTTTACTTTGCAGTAGGAATTTAATATCATATTTATATAACAAAAATAAATGTATAATTTTCTCATTGTTTTTTGGAAGATTGAAACCATTTTTACTTGTCATGCTTTGCTTTTTTTTTAAACAAAAATTTACTGTGACATTTTCAAACACAGAAAAATAGAGGGACTATCGCCATGAACTTCCTTACATCTATCACCAAGATGCAACACTTCCACGCTGCTGGCAGACTGTCAGGTTTTTAATAAGAATTAAACTGAACCCTTTCCCATAATGAATATATTCCTTAAACGTTTACATTTTTATTGTAACAAATAATAATAGAAGCCTGATAATGTTTCCTTGTGAATTTAGACAAATAAGATATCATGTGCACTAATATGAAGTACTTATAGTCTTTGTTTTCCACAATGCTTATTTAAAAAACCTGCCATGATGGTATTAGTACAGACTTTATTGACTGTTTAATCTCACCTTGAAATGTGGTGACTGCTGGCTTAAAGGATATTTTTTTTAAATGGTTGCAGCTCTAAGTTGTTAAAGGCTAAATGACAGATCATAGATTTTTATTTTTCAAACACATTTTAAAACCATTCCATAAGGCTAATAGTTTTGAATAGAATATAGTAAAGTCTAACTTTAACCTTTCCTTATTTTTAAAGCAAAACCTGATGAAAATCTTAGTTAACGAATCAATTATGTACAGGCAAACACAGAAAAACATACTTATTACAGACTATAATAATGATTCTTAACCTTCTCACAACTGATGCCATGTTAGTGCATCTCCTGGGGACATACTGAAGAGGACCTCTATGGGGGCAAAAGCAGTAGATCTAGAGCTCTTAGAGAAAAGGGCCTTATTCCTCCAAAGCTGTGGAGAGCTTAGAGCAGCCATTCAGTATGGGGTGAGACTTGAAGGAGAAGGACTATCAAGATACAACACTGTCCAAGGTGTCAGGTTAGGAGGGGCCTTATGATCAGGAAGGTAAGGCCAACAAGGAGCATGTGCAGGGGACTTCTGAACACCCAGACCACACACTAAGGAAAAGCATCAGGCAAGACTGTAAGTTACTTCTGCTATAAACCATTTGAGCCCCAAGACTCTCTCACTCAATGCACAGCTGTGGTTTGAGCACAAGTGACTGGAATGAGCAGTGAAGCAATACCAGAAAAGAGAAATGAAGGGAAGCCTAGCATTTCATGCACATCTCTTTAGATGATTAGTCAGGCTCTTCTGTACTCCATCTCCTTTTGTTCCCCTGATGTTGAAATTGAAAAACAATCAAGGTAACTTATACTACAAACATCCTTGAATGTGGCAAACTGTATTGAAATTCTGCAGGAGCGCTTACTCTGTGTTTCATATTTCTCTCCCTGTCTAGTCCCTGTTCACTTTTTTTTTTAATGGAAGTATAGTCGCTTTACAATGTTGCGTTAGTTTCTACCGTACAGCAAAGCGAATCAGCTATATGTATATGTATATCCCCTCTTTTTTGGATTTCCTTCCCATTTAGGTCACCGCAGAGCACTGAGTAGAGTTCCCTGTGCTATAGAGTAGGTTCTCATTAGTTATCTATTTTATACATAGTATCAATAGTGTATATATGTCAATCCCAATCTCCCAATTCATCCCACCTCCCTTCCCCCTTGGTAGCCATACGTTTGTTCTTTAAGTCTATGACTCTATTTCTGCTTTGCAAATAAGATCATCTATACCATCTTTTTAGATTCCATATATATGCATTAGTACATGATATCTGCTTTTCTCTTTCTGACTTACTTTACTCTGTATGACAGTCACTAGGTTCATTCACATCTCTACCAATGACCCAATTTTGTTCCTTTTAATGGCTGAGTAATATTCCATTTTATATATGTACCACATCTTCTTTATCTATTCCTCTGTTGATGGACATTTAGGTTGCTTCCACGTCCTGGCTATTGCAAATGAACACTGGGATGCATGTGTCTTTTTGAATTATGGTTTTCTCTGGGTATATGCCCAGTAGTGGGATTGCTGGGTCATATGGTAGTTCTATTTTAAGAGTTTAAGGAACCTCCATACTGTTCTCCATAGTGGTTTTATCAATTTACGTTCCCACCAACAGTGCAAGAGGGTTCCCTTTTCTCCACACTCTCTCCAGCATTTATTGTTTGTAGATTTTTTGATGATGCCATACTGATCAGTGTGAGGTAATACCTCACTGTAGTTCTGATTTGCATTTCTCTAATAGTTAGTGATGTTGAGCATCTTTTCACGTTTGTTGGCCATCTGTACGTCTTCTTTGGAGAAATGTCTGTTTAGGTCTTCCACCCATTTTTTGATTGGGTTGTTTGTTTTTTCTGATAATGAGCTGCATGAGCTGTTTGTATATTTTGGAGATTAATCCTTTGTCCATTTCTTCATTTGCAAATATTTTCTCCCATTCTGTCTTTTCATCTTGTTTATGGTTTCCTGCGCTATGCAAAAGCTTTCAAGTTTAATTAGGTACCATTTGTTTAATTTTGTTTTTATTTTCATTACTCTAGGAGGTGGGTCAAAAAAGATCTTGCTGCGATTTATGTCAAAGAGTGTTCTGCTTATGTTTTCCTCTAAGAGTTTTATAGTGTCTGGCCTTACATTTAGGTCTCTAATCCATTTTGAGTTTATTTTTGTGTATGGTGTTAGGGAGTGTTCTAATTTCAATCTTTTACATGTAGCTGTCCAGTTTTCTCAGCAGCTTGAAGAGGCTGTCTTTTCACCATTGTATATTCTTGCCTCCTTTGTCATAGATTATGCGACCACAGGTGCGTGGGTTTATCCCTGTAACCCTGTTCATCCCCCCCTTTTTTTTTTTTACTTTATTTTTTGGCTGCATTGGGTCTTTGCTGCTGTGCATGGGCTTTCTTTAGTTGTGGCGAGCGGGGGCTATTCTTTGCTGCAGTGCCCGGGCTTCTCATTTTGGTGGCTTGTTATGGAGCATGGGCTCCAGGCACACAGGGGCTTCAGTAGTTGTGGCACATAGGCTCAGTAGTTGTGGCACGTGGGCTTAGTTGCTCTGGGGCATGAGGGATCTTCCCTGACCAGGGATTGAACCTGTGTCCCCTGCATTGACAGGTGGATTCTTAATCACTGCACCACCAGGAAAGTCCCACCCCGTTCACTTTTGATGTTACCCTGCTGTGCTCCTCCCCGGCCTGCCCCATGCACCCACCACCATCACCAGAATCACTGTCCAGCTTTGTTCTACCACACTTACTACCGCTTCCAACCTCTGCTTGCTATCCCTCTGTCCAAACAACGAGGGTGGAAAGCACGATGTCGTGACACACTAGGGACTTTAAGAATGCAGTTTTGCTACATATTGTGTGGCAGAAATGAGGCAGAGGCTAAGAACAGTGTTGGATGAATAATTGGTACTTGCTGTATAACACAATATAGGCAGTACACAAGCTAATTATATTCCTAAACACTTTCTATAAAGCTTAGTCAGTAGCTAATTTTAAATATAAATATGTCCTGCATTATAAATTTCCTATTTTCTAAAGGAAATATTATAGCACCCTCTCCTAACCACCAGCTCCAAGACAAATGTTTTTTAAAAAGTGCTACTTATACCACTTGAAAAGTCAGTGGGTTATATGACTGATACTTTTTAATTTCTAAAATTACATTTGTTAATATAGTTCTTAAACATCTCTATAACGTGCAGCATAGAGTTTATACTATTCATCTTTTTGTATCTTTCTTTAAGCAAAGAGAAGCTTCTTTTTTTTCACAAGTATTTTGATGTAGATTATGAGTCCAGGTGAAAAGGAATGATGGGAACTAGAGTTTGGTTTAGTATTTGACATTGAATAAGAATTTTAAAATAATAACTTTATAGAAACTAAATGCTACATAGATAAAAGTTTCAGGAAAAATATGGGAATATAGTCTATTATATATAAATTTATTTTCCTTGACAATTTACATCATGATTATTTAATAATATGAATGGTAATTATTCATTTGTATTTTATCAAATCTTTTAGTGGAGAATAAAGTTTGCTGTAATACTCTTCTTGAAATTCATGCTGAGAGAATGTCTTAAAATTAGTCATTATAATAATAAAGAACTCAAGCATTTCCTCTTCTGTTAGGCTTAAGCTCAACCTTTCTTATATTAAAACATAATCAACTGTCAGAGCACTGCAGTAATATTCTGGCATTTAATCAGGTCAGAATAGTAGGGAAATCTGCTGGCTCATAAGCAAGTTTAATAGCCAACTAAATGTTGTCTAACAAGGGAAAAAACCACCTCTGGACAGGCATGCGGCAATTTTCCTCCTCTAATGGTTCAGGATCCCTCTAAATATTGACAAGATATTCATGAGGAAGCCAAGAAATGTATTAAATCAGAGGTGGCTTCCCACAACATACAAAACATCTAGATGAAAAGGAAATATTTATTCAATCACCTATGAATTTGCAAATGTTAGCTAAATTTAATAGGGTCAAAATGAAAACTTTTAAAGTTTTAACCTGAGTACTGAAATGAGAGTCTCTATAATACAGTCATTAATTAGGGTGTATATTTTTAAAAGAAGAAGAGCAAATGCAAAGAAGAAGTGCCAATCCCAACTCACATATCTCTGCCATGTCGAACTTCATCCTGCTCCTTAGACTGGCGTCGTCGCTGTTTGCTGGATGTGGAGGAAGATGCTGATGATGTTCCAGATTCTGAGTCGTCTGAACTTTGATCTCCAGAGCTATTAACATCAAAAAGATGCTGTTCCACAGCTGACCGGATGGTTCTTTCTAAGAGTCTGGTAAAAAAAGAATGCAGATTCAATCAAGCAATCAAACTTAGCAATAATTGCATTTAAAAACATGTCTGTGTACACAGAGAACAGACTGGTGGTTGCCAAGGGGGAGGGGGCTGGGAGAGGGATGGAATGGGAGGCTGGGGTTAGCATACGTAAGCTTTAATATGTAGAATGGATAAACAACAAGGTCCTACTGTATAGCACAGAGAACTACATTCAATATCCTATGATAAACCACAATGGAAAAGAATATAAAAAAAGAATGTATATATATCTATATGTATATGTATAACTGAATCACTTCTCTGTACAGCAGAAATTAACACAACATTGTAAATCAACTATATGTCAATAAAAAAAAGTCCCTGTAATACTGGAAATATCAGCATTTCCAATGGAACAGCTACTACAGCTTCATAATCAAAGCCAGGATGAGGCATTAATCCCCAAATATTTGCATTGTGTATTAAAAACAAAACTAAACGGAACAAATTCCACCAGTCTGATGATTATGTTTTCCATCTCTGTGAGTCCAGGATTACTGAAACACTCACAGCAGGTCCAGCAACAATTATAGGAGGCACTCAGGAAATAAGGATCATTTAATATAAGTCAGAATGAGGAAAGATTTTTTCTTCATAGAACAATGATGGACCTATTCTTACAAAGGTGAGTTTCTTCCAGGTTTCATACCAGTTCTGCAGAGGAAGACAATGTGATTTACAAAGCAAATTGGCACAAATAATTTTATGATGCCTATTATCTATCTGGAATCCTCTCAAGATAAAATTATATAGGGAATAATGCTATTAAAAAAGAACACCTTACCAAAGCAATTACCCCTCATAACAGAACGGCAAAATCTTTCTGAACCTCTATTCAATTAAATTGTGATATATATGATTGAAACCATATTCATGCAAACACCCCAATGTATATTACTGATGTTGGAAGGACAGATTTACTTTGTTCAACCTGAAGAAAACAGGCAAGCACAGGGGCTGAAAAGAGTACATGATAAGACAGATAAGGTATTTTTAAAGCTATATAATCTTTCAATGTATCTAAACCCTTTTTATCACTTCATTATTTAATTCTGAATAAGCAGGCATGAAAAATCCTAAACTGACACTCCTCAAAGGATGTTTTCCTTCACTTGAAAAAAAATCACGTCCAAACTCATCAAACTGTATACATTAAATGTGTGTAGTTTTTTGCATATACACCTAAATAAAGCTGTTAAAGTTTTTTTAAAACCACATATATATTTTTAAAATGGTCAGATTGAGAAATACATTCAGTTAAATAAAATGAGTTTTGAAAATTTAAGATCTTTAGATTTTCCAAATGTAGTTTTATAATAGACTCATAGTAATTTCATTAAAACTATTTCAGGACAATGAGCAAGTACAGTCTGACTTAGGCATTAGAACTTTAATATCTAGAACTCTACATCCCAATGATTTGAGATTACCTAATAGTGGTACAGAGGAAAGTGAATAAATTAATATATACATGCATACCTTTTCCAAAACCCACACCTTTTCCAAACATTATACAAGACATATAAGAAGTAAAGGTTATTAGGAAACAAACAGCAAGAACACGTCAGTCTTGGTATAATTCTGGCATCTCTTTAAAATTCACAAAGATAAAAGATGTCAAACCTGCCCTCTTATTGCTTCCTCACCTAACAAAGAGAAAAACAATTCCAACTCATTCTCTTAGAGCCAAATTCATACCAATTAGTGTTTCTTCTAATTATGTTCTCTTCTTCCATATCACACCACATCTTCCCCTTCTCCTCCACCTGATCCCTCCTGATGGAAGATGCTCCAAAAAGCACCACCCAGATCCCAGGCGTGTCACATGGGTGGAGCACAATGAGCAACGTGGTCAGAGTGGTGGGCAGGGGTAGGTAACCGCAGTTTGGATTTTAGTCTAAGTGCGATCAGTCGTCTTAGGAGGAAAAGAGACATGTGATGGACATAATTAACAGAGCACTGCCACTGCCCTGTGGAAAGAGGACTTGCTGCCATCACTGATGTGCTTCCTTTTCTGTGTCCTATCAGACTGTAAAGTCCCCAAAGGCAGAGCCCAAGGCTTATTTGACATTAGACACCTAACACTATGCTTGGCGTATTGTAGGCGCTCAATAAATGGAGGCTGATTAAAACGAACAAAGGAAGAAGTAAAATACACGGTTCATACTTTCACCTTTAATGGCAAGACACCTCCCAAAGCACACAGATTGCTTTGCACATATTAATTGACTGACATTATTTTGACTGAAATAAAAAGAAAATCTCCTGTGTTTACATGGCTGAGGGGTCTCCAGTCACACACCCATACAGAAGCTCAAATAGGAACATTTCTTATTTAGTCTTCTCTTCTGGGTAGTTTTAAAAATCATCACTGGTTGCTTATTGTGTTAATCTTCCAATGCTATACACTGTTAGAAGAGTTTTTTAATGTTTAATAAATGAGAGGAGGGGAAAAAGCCCAGTCCAGATCACTTACTCTCCAGTTGTTGATACATTGCTGACTTGGGATACGTGGGCACTGTGGAAAAGAAGCAAAAGAAAGGAACTCAGGTTAGACAAAGGACCAGAGACTGTGAATGAAACAGCGTTTTTTTCTCCATTTTAAGATGTCCATGACAGTTTCAAAAGTGACCTCTGAAAACCATCTCTACCCTCTCAGACTATTGCTATGGCCCGAGTCTGAGGTCTTTGAATTTTCCCAAAATGTTAATACAACTGCTGCTGACTGCTTCCCTGCTGCCAACTCCCCCTTCCCTGCTCTGTGCAACCCAAGTCCCACTCCCTCCAGACCTGCAGGCAGAAGCATCTTCCTAAAATTGCTCTGAACATGGAGCAGGGGCCGTAGGGAACAGAGAACAAGGAACAAATGCTGGTTTGTACCAGACTCTATCTGAGCCACCTTTTCTGCCTCAAGCTCTATAATGTTTCATCTTAACATCTACTTTATAACCCTTTTATTGAGCATTTATAAGCTTCCTCTCCTTTCCCATTTTCTCCAAAGCCTGAATTCCTCTGAAAGTATTAAAAAGTAATCAGTTAAAAAAAAAAAGTATGCAATAGAAAATGGAATGGTGAAATGAGAGAACACTATTTGATTGGCACACTTCAGAACTGTGCCCCTTTTGCCTGCACTCTGTTTATATAAGCACAGTTGAGGATGGCAACTGTTTTAACCATATCAGTATCAGGACTTTCTTACATTCTGCCCTGTAGTGCTTAATTGGCTTCTGAATCAAGATTCAAAAGTGTCTATGTTAAAAATGAGATTTAAAAAAATCTTTAGTGAACGTCAAACTATGGTTTTGCCTATTAGATCTAATAATTCTCCCATTTTTACTTCTTTCTTTGTAGAAGACACTAGAAGAAAATAAAAACTATTAATGACCAATATTGATGGTTGCCTTTCAATTACTCCAAGCATCCTCATTTATACTACAGAATTTTCAACATGTGAACGTGCTGCTTTGGAATCATGTCGAGTTTTTCTTCTATGTGCTTGTATATCTCATCCCTTTGCATTTAGAATCTAAGTGCCTCAAGAGGTTGTATAATGTTTCTTATTTTCTTTCATGACAATATCTACAAATACACCAGCACCATACCAACCACAGTACTGATTATCCCAGAGGTGATCAACAGACACTCACTCCTTAGCCCCAGAGAATTCCTTTAGCTAAAGCTGTAGCTCTTTGTCACGGCCACAAACCATAGCCAAATTCCAGAAAAACTGCACAAAAGAATACTTTGTTCACAAGGGCAACTTATGAGAAGAATCGTCATTAATAAATGAATGAACAAATAAATATGTGCTAACAGTTACTGAGTGCTCACTATGTTTCAGACACTGAGCTAATAATTGTTTACACAGCTTTTCTCACTTACTGTTTACAATAACCCCATGAAGTAGGTACAGTCATTTTCTTCTCCCTGTTTTCAAATGCAGAGGTTAGAGAGGTTAAGTAACTCACAGTCATAGAGCCAAGAAGCAGATGACCTAGGATCTGAACCAAGAAAGTTTTAGCTTAGAGTCTAAGCGCCTAATCACTACACTAGACTTTCAATCCATCACTCACTAGGAGAAACACTCACTAGAGTCATCTGCCTATATGGGGGCCTGGACTTAGGTATTTAACTTTGCTTTTAATTACAACCACTTCTGCCTCACAATACCTGCTATTCATAGAGGTTCCCAGGTTACATAACTAACAATAAATCCTTTGCTGCTCTCTGTCCTTAGCTGGAACAGGCAGTCCCTGCTTTTATGCTTGCGGCTCACCCTCTGTAAATTCAACACTGTATAATTAACTCCTGTACTCCACTTCTCATGCAGTTACACAACCTTGGTTTTGGGAGCAGGGGTCAATTTGAATAATGACTCTGGGAGAACCTAGAGGAGGGTAAAGAATATAGATCTGCTAGATGCTAAAAACATGCCAAAGACATATAATCAGCCAATCAGTCAGCCATGCCATCTGAGAATGAAGAGATATACTTCCTCTCCTCCCTTCTACACACTTTTGACCTGAACTTCTTTTTGCTTATTAAAGTACACACTGATGTTTTTATGTTCCTTTTGGGAGGATAGGGAGGAGAAGCTGAAAAAAGGCAAGGAAGAAAGATACATGGAAATGACAATGAACGAGACCAGGTTCTGAGATTCCTAACTCCCTGAGTAAGTGCTTCTCAAACTCTCCTGTGAGACAGCATCACGCAGGATCTTGTTCACAAACAGATTCTGATTCAGTCGGTCTAGGTCTAGGGAAGGGGAAGCTGAGATTTTGCATTTCTAACAAATTCCCAAGTGATTCCGATGCTGTTGATTTGTGGAAGACATTGATAACCAAGCTCCAAATTCTTGCAACTAAACTTCTTTAAGACTTCAGTGACTTAGATATCACAATTGCTATTTTTAAACATCCTAAATTATGAAGGTATGATTTGGAAAACTTATGCTAGCTGCAATGAATAAAAGGCAACACATCAAAATTTCCCTCAGAGCTTAAAGAAAAATGACCCAAGCCACCTAAATCAGTCTTAAAGAGCCCTTCTCAGAATGCAAAAGTAAATGAATAAATCAATAATGAGACTAAGTAATTAAATCATATAGCTTTTGTTAACATTTATCTTAGGTCGAATTTATGATAAATCTATATTTTTCTGTTTCTGTAATAGGCCTTTGGAATTTTTGGTATTACTTAATGTGTCCATACTCCCATGCTTTTAAAATAGAATTTTTCTAAAGAAAGTATTCGGAAAAAGAGAACTTTTCCATTGGGAATCAGAAAAGTGAAGTTCTGGTCTTGGCTCTGTAGTTAGTTAGCTGCAATCACAGTCAGATTGTTGGTTGGCTTGGCTGCTTTGGGTTGGTTTCTTCATAGAGAAAATGAAAGCCTGGGCTCGTGATCGCTGTGATTTTCTTTTAGCTCTAAAATTTTATAAGACTACCTCAGTTTCAAGTGTATTGCCCTAAAGTTTAAATCATTACAAAACGTTTAACCGCATATTTAGTTTTATGCCAGTGCCAGTCATAGTTAGGGTTCATCAGATACCAAAATGGCTTTGGTCAGGCAGCCAATCACCTCCATAGTTCCTCTAGGATGTGTTTAACAATTCGTCAATAACAAGATTTCTAAGAATATTTAATGTCAGAAATAGGGACTGCTTCTGTTGCTATGATTGGCTCATATAGGTAAGGTTAAGACACCAACAAAAAGACAATAAGCAAATAAGCTAAAGTGGAACAATGATTTTCTTCATCTACATGTAGCTTGTTTTTTATCCCCTGCAGAGACCTAAGAATAATGAATTTTTTTCAGCGTGATTGACTGATTTACTAAGGAAATCTATTACTTATGCAATTTAAACACTTGAATATGGAAGAGTTCATTTCCTAATGATAATAAAATAAGTATTCGAAACTAAAATAGGCAGACTCCAGCAGTTTATGGTCTATTTGATTACCCAAGCCTACTTAAGTGATGGTGCTGATAAGTGTTCTCCTGCTCTGGTCATTCAAAACAGATTCTAAGCCTACTCTGAAATATATTCTATGACATAGGTAAATATATTTAGTTTTTATTTCTATTAGCAAAACATTTCCGTGAAGTGATTATGCTCAGTAATATTAGTCTATAAAATTTCCATGTGATAAGATGCACAGAATGCCTGTTGACAAGTGATTCTCTAATTAGATCTCTTGATTTGAAATGAAGAAATCTTTCAAATCTGCTGAAACCAGACATCTTGAAGAAGCACGTGTTCTCTATTGTCTGTTCTCTTACTTCAGTATATTCTCTTTTCAGTAGTGTATAAAATGCTACCCATAAAATATTGTTTTAATAAGAACCACTAGCTCTAACAGAATTATCCTTTTTCTCTAGAAGATAATATTTACATTCTCTCAATTTTTTTAATGAGTAAGAATTTAAAAGACTATTATGTGATGTTTGTTTAAGCCTAAGGATGAAGATCCTGTAACTAATCATCAAAACAGAATGAAATTCTTAATTTGTCTATTTAACAGAATACGGTATTTTTAGTATCATGTTAAAATACTAAAAGTTGATATGCAGTGTCAACATTATAAGATGATTGCACCATTTCCTTATAATTGTATAATGTATTTCTATATTAAAATATTTTCATGATTTTAGTTCAATTCTCTACAGTGTCATACAGTAAAACAAATATACTCAATCCTCAATATTTATTGACTTTGCTTTAAGTTTTAGTTATGGTTATCATATGCAGAAATTTTAGGGCGCATTTATAGGTATTTAGGTTTTGACAAAAAATATTTATTTTTACATATCATTATTGAAACTCACACATACTACTCCTTTAAACATTAGGACTGATTTGAAGAAAGGAATTATTTTTTATTCCTATATCTTGATACTCTATTAAATATTTTCTAACAAATTAAATAGAGCCCATCAAAATGTCAAAATAGGTTTTGTACAGCCTCTTCCAAGGCCCTAATTATTGGAGTTTTCAGTTTTACATATTTATCACGTTTTACATAAAAAGAAATTAAGATTTTTTTCAGTTTTCAGACTAATGTCTTTACAAAGCAAAATTAAGAAATGAAGCAGAACCTCAGAACCTCAATTTCCCCATTCATAGATGAGGAAATTGAGGTTCTGAGAGGTTTAGTATCTCACTCAAGTTTACACAGCTCTGGTTCCATCTCATGTAATCTGGCTTCAGATATGTCCTTAATAAAAACATAATCCTTACTCTCAAATAATGCTGCTATTCACATAAATCTTTGGCTACACATCTATTTTCTTAGAATTAGAACAGATCACTAAAAGCACTTTTTGGATTCACATGAACTTTTCTTCTCAAAATTTATGCATCCCAGGAAACTTTTTATTTCATCTAGGTTTTTTTTTTTTAGCATAAAATTGCATAAAGTATTGTTTTTTTAAGTCTTTTTATTTTCTTATTTTTATTTTTTATAAGTTTATTTATTTATTGGCTGTGTTGGGTCTTCATTGCTGCAGGTGGGCTTTCTCTAGTTGAGGCGAGCGGGGGCCTACTCTTTGTTGCAGTGTGCAGGTTTCTCATTGCGGTGGCTTCTCTTGCTGTGGAGCATGGGCTCTAGGTACACAGGCTTCAATAGCTGTGGTATGCGGGCTCAACAGTTGTGGCTCACAGGCTCTAGAGCGCAGGCTCAGTAGTTGTGGCGCAGGGGCTTAGTTGCTTGGCAGCATGTGGAAGTGCATGTGGGAGCTTCCTGGACCAGGTATGGAACCTGTGTCCCCTGCACTGGCAGGCGGATTCTTAACCTCTGCACCACCAGGGAAGTCCCGCATGAAGTATTCTACAATCTTTTAAAAACTACTATACCCCTCACAGCAAACTTCACTTCTGATTATTAGTATTGACCCTTTTTTTCTTAAGTTTACCAGAGGTTTTCTATTTTGTTCTTTTCCTTTTTACTTTCAAAGAATGAGTTCCTGGATTCAAACATCAGTTCTGCTATTTTTATGTTTTTTTAATTATTATTAAATCCTTTCAGGTTTCCAAGAAGTTGCTTTTCTTCCTTTTTATAACTTCTTATTTTAAATGTGTGGCCCGTTTATTTTCAATCTTTTTAAGAAAGTGAAGTTACCTCTTAAAAAGAGCTTAGATCTCACTCCACAAGTTTCGATATATACTTTTCCCCCTTTTCTTCCAAACAGTCTGTACTTGAACTTTTTACTTCCTATTTGAATTTCTTCCTCCCTTTAGGAGAGTTTTTGTTGGTTGATTGGAAATTTCTTGTTACTGATTGCACTGTGATTAGAAGACTGTTAATATTTCTACTCTTCAAGAACTTTTAGAGATAGCTGAGTAATCTTTTAGAAAGCAGCAGGAATGCTTAAAGTCCTATTTGTAGGTTGCAAAGTTTAGTGTATGTGATATTCCTAAATTTTAAATCTTATTGATTTTATCACTTCTCAGTGCTATTTTCTAAATTTTGTTTGTTATAGACATATGGTATATATAAGTTCTATACTTCAAATGTGTTTCTTGTTTATCCTTGTTAACTTAAGGATTTAAAGTTATATGATTTGATGCAATGCTATTTTATGCATACTTATTATAACCTTTATATTTTTAGTATGGATTTTACCCAATAAAGTAAGTCTAGGTTTGTCCTGATTAATGGATCTGGCTTTAAACTCTACTTGCTCTGATTGATATTGCTATCTCTGCTTTCCTTCTGTTCATATTTATCAGAAATAAATCCTATATTATTAACCTTTCTCCACTATTTTGTTTTAGGCATAGCTCTTTTGAGCAAAACATAGTTCAAGTAGTCATTTTAAAAAAGTATTTTCAGCTTTTATCAAAGAATTTAATTCATTTACATTTATTGTCATAGCTGATATATTTGTTCTCATTTTATGTTTTTGGTTTATGTTTTATAATTTTGGAATTTCCTTTTCCTTTGATTTCTGTCTTTGCTCTTATCTCCTATGGTGACTTGGGATATAGGAATCCTATGCACAGTCCTACTAGTTGTTGCCTCTCATACCCATACATCTGTAACTATTAAAGCTGAAACCCCAAAAAACAACCAACCAAAACCCCCCCTGAAACTCTTGATGCCTGCTTCTGCTCTCCTACCTTCCACGCAAGACAAAAAATTTAGAATTTCATTACTTTCTTTGGCCATCCACTGAAATTTATAATCAGGTTTCTACTTCTTAATTAAAAAAAAACCATGTTTTTGGATTCATCACTCAATTAGCTGGGTATATGTTAAGACTGATTTCCACTTCTATTTCTATTAGTATGGTTTCCTCCTTAGGATCATAATTTTCAGGTTGGCTTTCCAATCTCTGACTTTCATATCTAACATTATTTCTCTCCTAGCTTTTCCTTCATCCTTTTCATTTTGGAAGAGTTTCTCAAGTTTCTCTCATCATGTACTTGATTTATTTTAAATACTTTCTACTCTTTAATGCTTTCCAAAGTTTTAAAAATCTCTGCACATACATTTTTAGGCTCCTCTTTCCCTCATTTCAGCTGTTCTTCTGTGTCTCTAGCCTTTTAATTCTAAACGTATTCTCTCCTTACAGTTTCCTGCTCTTGTTTCAAAGAGGCTGGTCACGTCCTTGAGCATTTTTGGAGAAGATTAGTAAATATTACTTCTTAAACTTTCCTCTGAATCATACAAAAAACAATTTCCTGAAATCTGTTTCTATTCTGAGTCCTCAGAGCAAGTCATCCTTTCCCTTAGTTTGTGATTTCTCTTTATAGGTCCCAAATAGCTCTGTGTTTAGTGGTTCATAAGGGGGAACAATCAATTCAGGCAGAGCCATTATAAAAAACCTGGCTGGGTATATTGTTCTGAGTTTATTTCACTGTCCCTTGGCCATGGGCAGGTGCCACCTCTTGGATTTCGACTTTAAAAGCCAGGATGTGAGCTTGCCCTTGAACAATCTACAATGCATACTTGAGTGGACTTTCTGCTTGGTTCAATTTATGATTAAGCTGGAAAATCAGAAACAAATGTGTAGTCTGTCTGTGTGCAGTGTACACTTGAATGCATGCATTAAATCCAATAACCTTCCTGCCTTTATCCCTTTCTCAAATGCCTTTGTTAGGTAACTGAGCATCCCAGGAGGATGCCTCCGCCTCTCTGTTGTTTTGTGTACTTAATGTTCCAGGCTCTAAATGGGAGGTGAAAAAGAATACACAGATCAGCTCTAGATGGTTCAGAAAATAAGTTTCTGCTCAGTTAGGGGAATGTCACTTGCTTTTCTGGTCAGTGCAGTAGACATTGGATGTTTTTCTGCCTTCCTTCTCTCTCTGTGGTCACCATGTTTTTCAGATGGTGGAAAATGAAGCCTGCAAGGTGAAAATACGTTTCTCGGTTCATCTCCATTGATGATGTTGCCTTTGACTTATAGTTTTCTTCTTTATCATTGTTATAAATTTGTCTCTCGTTTTTGTCTTTTATATCTCATTAGAATTTAAATGGAAAGCCGGAAGACAAAGCTGGTATGCTTTTAACTGAGAAGTTTACATTTTATTAAAATCTTAAGTTCTTATAAACAGAAGTCTAAAGGGAGGCAGGGAGAATGAAAAATGAAGCATTAGGAGATCTAGACAGAATGGCTACAAAGGCATCATTTTCTACAAGTAAATTTTTCCTTTGCTTTTTCATGTTGAGGGAAGATATGAAGAGAAGCATAAAAACATAAAATTTTATACAATTTATCTTTATTTCTCAGTATAGCCTAAATATGTTTAATATTTTAATTAACATTGATAGAATTAAACGCAGAATCTGTACTTATCTCTTACTATGCAAAAAATGTAACTAATGATTCTCAGATGTCAAGAACTCAATATTGAATCCCTAAAGAACGGTATGATAAACAGTTGTAAAGTTTATAACCATTCTTCAGTATAAAATAATTATACTGTGGTCTGGTTCAGTGATTTTCAGCCAAGAGTGTACATCATTTTATGACGCTTTTTCCCTCAAACTTTTTTATTGTGGTAAAACACACATAATATGAAATTCACCATCTTAACCATGGGTGCACAAACATCCCTTTAGGACCCTACCTTCAATTCTTTAGAGTATATACCCAGAAATGGAATTCCTGGATCATACGGTAATTCTAATTTTTTAGGGAACTGCCATTACTAATTTTGCTAGTGGCTGCAATATTTTACGTTTGAACCAGGAATGCACAAGTGTTTCAATTTCTTGTCATCTTTACCAATACTTATTATTATTTTTTATAGTAGCCATCCCAATGGGTAGGAGGTGGTATCTCATTGTAGTTTTGGTTTGTATATCCCTGATGATTAGTGATGTGGAGCATCCTGTCATGTGCTTATTGGCCATTTGTATATGTTCTTTGGAGAAATGCCTATTTAAGTCCTTTGCCCATTTTTTAATTGGGTTCTATTCGTTTTTTGTTGTTGAGTTTTAGGAGTTCTCTATCTGTTCTAGATATTAATCCCTCATCAGATATATGATTTGCAAATATTTGCCCTCATTTTGTGAGTTGCCTTTTTATTCTGTTGATAATGTTATTTTTTTGATCACAGAATTAAAAAAATTTAAAGAAGTCCAATTTATTTTTTCCTTTTCGTTTCCTGTGCCTTTGGTGTCACACCTAAGAGATCACTGCCAAATCTAATGTCATATAGCTTTTGCCCAATGTTTTCTTCTAAGAATTTTATAATTTTAGTTCTTATATGTAGATCTTTGATCTATTTTCAATTAATTTTTGTATATGGTGTTAGGTGAGGGTTCAACTTCATGCTTTTGCATGTGGATATCTGGTTTTCCCAAAACTATTTGTTGAAGACTGTTCTGTGACACTTTTTGAAAATACGGACACCCAGCCCACTTGAGACTCAGAATCTTGGCCAGTAAGACCCAAGCATCTTTAATGAGTTCCACATATTTCATAACATAAAGATAGCATTATCAAAAAACAGCAAATAACAAATGTTGATGAGTATGTAGACATACAGGACTCTTGTACATTACTAGCAAAAATGTACTTTAAAATGTTTTAGGTGGTAAGTTTTATATTATATGTATTTTACCACGATTGAAAAACAATTTAAAACTGTTAAAATGGCAAATTTTATTTTATATTTTACCACCAAGAAAAAAAAAAGAAAAAAGAGCTTGATAAGCAGAGGTAATGTACCTCCTCAGTTTAGAAATACTATTCTAGTCAAAAAGGACGAGGAAAAAACAGTTTAAAATATATAGTTATCTGTGTCTAAAGATGTCCAAAATATCTAGCCAACTTTATCATTTTGGGAAAAAAATCAAGTAGATAATTAAATAAATAGCCTGCTTGTTTGTTCTACTTTTTAGTTAGTAGCCTGAAACAGGTTTATAAACAAATATAATGTCTGGTATGATACACTTCTCCAAACTATCCCATCTGATAATAAGAGCTTTTTACCTCAAAATGATAATTTAGAAAACATACATTATGCTTAAAGAGAAAAATAAACTATTAAAAATTTAATAATATTTACCTCCCCCCCCCACCAAATCACAAACACAGGAATTCTAGCACAAGTTGTTTGGAAAGGTAATCCCCAAAAAAGCTATCTAAAGATGAGTTAGAAAGAATTTTTCTACTTATAAAGATAAGAGTGGTATGATATAATTTCCAGATCCCATCTGGTGTCTATTTAAATCTGAATTTACCCAAAGCTAAATTTTTTTCTTCAACATAAATTCTGAAATTAAAAGACTTTCATAATTCAAAAAGATACATGTACCACAATGTTCATTGCAGCATTATTTATAATAGCCAGGACATGGAAGCAACCTAAATGTCCATCAACAGATGAATGGATAAAGAAGATGTGGCACATACATACAACGGAATATTAGCCATAAAAAGGAATGAAATTGAGCTATTTGTAGTGAGGTGTCTGTCACACAGAGTGAAGTAAATCAGAAAGAGAAAATCAAATACTGTATGCTAACGCATATATATGGAATCTAGAAAAATGGTACTGATGAACCTAGTGGCAGGGCAGGAATAGAGATGTAGATGTAGAGAATGGACTTGAGGACACCAGGGGGAGGGGAAGCTGAGAAAGCAGCATTGACATACACACACTAAAAATGTAAAATAGGTAACTAGTGGGAAGCTGCTACAGAGCACAGGGAGATCAGCTTGATGCTTTGTGAAGACCTAAAGGGGTGGGATAGGGAGGCTGGGAGGAAGGCTCAAGAGGGAGGGGATATGGGGATATATGTTTACATACAGCTGATTCACTCTGTTGTACAGCAGAATTAACACAATACTGTAAAGCAATTATACTTCAATAAAGATTAAAAAAATAAAAAAAAAAGACTTTCATAAAATTGATGCTTCCTGGAGTCTAGGAATAAAAAGTTAACAAAATCCTGAAGAATGAGTTTGTGTGCCAAACAGCTAATTTAGAAATAAATCTAATAGATGTTCCTGATTCAGGAAAATTAGAAAACATATGAAATACTGAAACTGACCTAAGCAATTCCAAATCTGCTAAAATAGTAATTTATTTTCAGTTTGACCATGATTATGACCCTGGCCATAAGGAAGGTGAAGGTAGTATAGGGGAGATGGGAGCAGGTAGAGATGAGGAGGAATAGAAAATGGAGATCAAGAACCCTACTCCCAGTGGAAATAACCACAGAAATCAACACCTGGGCTTGTAAACATTGAAGACTTAGATAAACAGAACTAGCAACAGATGCCAACCAGATCTGACTGGACGCCACCAAAAGAATTCAGACAACAGGCTACATGTGGCACAGAAGAACACCTACTGCAAGCTGCTTTCACACTAATCTGAGCAATTGAGGTAGGGGCTCCTTTTCTGGGATTCCAGTCTAGACTAGGAAAGAGGCCAGGGTGTGGGCATCTTTGCCAAGCACGTTCTGCACCTTTAGTGTGCAGGTTCGTGTTTATTTTGCAGCAATCTCACTAAAGTTTTGGCATAATCTGTCCTTCCCTTTCATTCCCTTAATCACTTCAACAGGGCGGGTAATTTCTAATGAGCACCCGGGAAACAATGACACCTACTGTTTGAGCTCCTGTAGCTGCAATAAACTTGCCACATGGGATGGCGGCAGGTGTAGATTTGTAGCTACTATTTCTTTCCTTTGCAAAAAAGGACAAATGGCTCTATGGAGAAGTACTGGAATCAAAGAAGGCAGTTCTTATCACAGAAGACTATTCATCTGGAATGAGAATATCAGGGTGCGTGTCTATTTATGAGAGGCCTACCTTACTACAGAAAGGCTTGAAGGCAGTGGAAACGTACAGTAGACTAACAAGTGGTTCAGCCATGGCTGTCAGAAGGGCAATCACAGAAACTGCAGTTCCACAAGGTGAAGAGTGGAGCAAGGTTAACGACTGAAATGGCCCCTCTCGGTCTCTGTTTCTGCATCCCATCCCCCTACCCCCAGTCACAGGAAGGTCCCAGAACCTCCACTAGTGCACTGCAGCCTCTTGGTATGCTCTCCATCTCTACCCCAGACACAGACCCTCTCTTGTTGTTGTGAGTAACGCACCTTGTCTCCACCCCAATAGCCGGATGCCCGTCTGATCTCCTGTATCTAAGTTCCTTTCTAGACCATCCATTCTCCTTCCTCTGATACAGGAGGCCTCCTTTGCCCTCATCTTCTCTCTGTTTTGATCTGGCCTACCTGAAGACTGCCCACTCCCAAACTTGCAGCCACAAAGATCTGCCATTCTACCTTATGCTGGACCTCTCAGAATAAACCACTGAACGGGATACCCCACCATTAAACACCCCATCCCCTCTGCCTGGCTGCTTCTGGTTGAATCTACTTCTGGTGAATACCCGTTTCAGATATGTCCCATCTCTTGGTTGGGCCTTCCCTCCCCTGAAAAGCCTGACCAGTCAACACTGTCAGTATATAATATTTAGTATTCAATATCCCTAACCAGCGAAGATACCATTTTGCAACTACCAATCATTTTTTACTTTTCAAAGCCACAGAAAAAATTATTTTGGATTTAAAAGAGCCAATTTAGTTTTCCATTATGTTAACAAATCATTATGAAATTCATTAGTCATGCAATAACTCCCCTTTTCTAATACTGCAGCAAAGGAATTGTAATAAAGTGGGAGGGAAAGGAATGGAAGACAAGGATGCTACAAAAATTTATTTAAATATATTTAAAACATTTAAGCATTCATTTGCTTTTACTAGAGACAGTGCAAAAAAAAGTACACTGATTTATAAATTACCAGTGGACATGTTACTGTTTTTAGTCCAAAAATCTAAAAGAACTTAATTAACAATCGTGTTTTCCTTTTTCTACTTGAATTCTGTATGCTAGAATAACTCAAGAAAAGTCAATCTCAAACCAGCCATGCAAATAATTTAAAAAAAAAGTTCATGTTTTTATCAATAGATTCTCCCTTGTTTCATGTCAAGTGGGTACAAAAAAAAGCTAAATTAACTTGTACCAACCTAATTCTTACACAGTTTCTAAGATTATCATGTAATGTTATTCAGAAAAAGAAACTACATTTGAAATTTTTACTTTCAGGCCAAATAATTACCAGTTTTGCATTTATGAAATATCTCCACTTAGATTAAATTCCCCTCCTATGAAAAGAATGCCTGGTGGTAACTTTTCCTTTTTCTGTACCTCTACTGTAAATGTGGGCTAGTATGCACATTCATTTTTCTCCCCTACTTTGATTACATTTTAGTTTTTATGACTCAAACACTAAAAGGTCAAATAGCTTCTATTCAGAGTTCAGTAAATATACCAATTTTCTTTACATTCTTTTGCTTTTACTTTGGAAGTACAGAATTTCTTTTTCAAGACTATAGAATTACTCTAATTACAAAATTTACACTCTAAAACACAATTATGTGTATTTGAGGACTTACGACCTATAAGTCCATTTTCCCCATCTGCTTTTTAAAACAGTGATAAAAAAATAAAATTCAATACTATGTAAAATGTAGACTGATGCTACCCAGAGTAATAAAAATAAGACATTCAGAGAATAGTTTTCATTGTCATGATCTGGTGCAGGAGTCTTCTGTACTATGTAAAGCTTAATTTCCATTCATATATGGTAATCATTTGTTTGATATTACTGTGTGTATTTACATACTGAATACTAGCATCACTGTGTACCCAGCAACAACATCCTCATGGGTTTACAGTAATTGCACAGTCGCAGTAGCCTATGCACCAGAATGTGCTGATGTGGTTGGCAGGAAACCAGGATGAATCAAATGGACCACCATGCTGTCTCAAACTGAAACCTCAAATGTTCCCTCTCGTGCCACAAAGTGATTATGCAACAAGCTTCAAGTCGCTAAAGGGCAGAACACTACTGCAAACCAGTTACTTGCCCAAGCCTGACATCCTATGACATTTTGGAACTATGGTGGTTGAGTTAAAGTCTAAATCTAACTCTGAGACTATTGCAACAAATCAGACTCGAAAACAAACAAAATATGTATGTGATACCCTGACACTGCTTTTTAAAAAGTAGAATTCAAAATTGAGGAAAGGTTAAAAAAAAACTTCAGCAACTTAAATTGGAATTCATATGGTCATATTATTTTCAAATATATTTTCTAAGCCTTTGAAGTGGGTAGGTAGTGAGGAAAGATGTAATGAGTAAGAAAAATCTGGTTCTAGGTTATTATTGATACCTAAGTGGGATGGTTCACTGAAAATCACATCGATACGACAACTTTTTTAGTCTGGAGGGAAGTGATCTCATCTAACATCTACTTTGATATAAACTTACCTGTTTTAAGAGTTGTCATTCTGGCTTTATAAACTTTAAAAGATAACCCTGAACTCCATGAACTTGCTAAATATTAGTTTCGCACTTCACTACTATCTAGAAAATAATGTAACATAACCCAAGACTTCTTCAGCAAGTGAGCCTTAGGCTCGGAACCTTCCCTAACTGCATATATGTATAGAATAGAGATTTTAAAATTTAGGTTACAGCCTAATCATTAGGCAGATTTTGAAATTAAAATGGCTACCCTGACATCTTTGAATTTAAAACCAAACATCTTATCTTAGTCCAACGAGCTTAGAATTATTCTATCGAAAAGAATTAATGTGGGCAAATAAACCCCCCAAAGAAGCCTTAACCTTCCTCAATTCCCTGTAACAGACCAATAAAAATCAAATAAATACCTCAAATAGAAAGGCGACATAGGTCTTTCATCTTCCTGCGAACTAAAAGGAAAATAAAACTTGAATTAATATAATTGCTGTTAATATCATAACATCTCCATTTTACTAAAACTCTATTCTGCCTACCACAAATTTTGTTTTGACACATTAGAGCTAATCTCACAATGGAGTAAGGCTGGTAAAATATACTCTACCTTGGGCCTGGCCAAGGTCAATTACTTCAAGGGAGACCATCAAGAGATGTTTCTTTCAAGATTAGCCCAAGCCAAAAGTAATTCACATCACACTTTGAAGAGGAAGCTTTTTACTACCTTATTCTACAAGCCCAATCCAAGTATTCACATATTACACATAAACCCTTAAAATGATTACATACTCAATTATCTCAATAAAGCTAATTACAGGTCATTAACATGATGATGAAAGTAAGAAACAGCCAACAAAATATTCCTGTTGAGTGCATGATGTCCTACAGTACGCAACGCTCATGCTCTGTCTTCTACAGTTACCCAAAGCATTAACGAGGGTAAATAACCTGAAAGGACGCACGTGAAACTAGAAAAAATAGTTTAAGCTCCTCAAACAACACTGCAGCAATATGAAGCTTAATATAAATGTATTTAATTAAAAATATAAAATATATACTACAGTAAAACATTTCTGCTTTCTTTTACCTGTTTTCTTCTGATAAATGACCTCAAAACTAAGAATGAGTCTCTCCCCTTCAGTGCCTACTGGAGTGGTCTTTGAGCTTTTTTTGATTACACATTCATATAATAACTTACTTTTAAGCAGCTACTCCTCTTAATTTATGACAAAGTATCTATGTTAATTATGTGCATCATTAAACAGATAAAAGTAGAAATGTGAAGTATTAGATAAAATTAAGAAGCTCTAATATTTTCTTCTTGTACCCCTGTTATATATACCACAAGCATTATCGATAAAAAGAGAAAACTTTGCTTCAATTGGTAATATTACCCTGGCAATCACCAAAAATCTTATTACAAGTTATAGTGTAACACACACACACACACACACACACACACACACACACACGCACACCCCCCCCCAACCCCCCCGTCCTGGAAGTTGAAAAGGTCTTAACATTTTAGTTGCAAGATGGCACATAAAACATGACATACTATTTTTTATTCTCTCATGATTTTGGTTTCCCATGTCAATATCGCTTAGCAATTCTAGTGTTTATCTTGCCAAAGATTTTAATGTTTGTAATAGATTGTGCCAATTTTCCCAAGTGAAAGATAAGTGACAGATTAGCTTTACTCTTGACTCTAATGTTGATGGGCTGATGGCAAAGCTTGAAGAGTTACAGGCACTAACACCTGGGAAATGTCCAGGTGTTTTCGGAAGAAACCACCTGCAGCGGCACTATTGTAGGAGTGACTGCATACAAGGGGCTTACACAGTGACTTCAAAATAGTCCTTGAAAACGCTTAACAAAATATAAACATGTTAGAACTGGGTTTGTTTTCTAATCCAGGGTTAAGTGTCAAAAAGTACTAAGTATGACCAACACTATGCAAAAAAGGCTGCAACAAAAAAACCTATAACCATTTTATTATTACAGGAACATTGCCTCCATGTGTTATAAAACGAGCACTGTACTAAATACTTTTCTGCCCAGAAAAGATCCTTAACTCTAACATGCAACAAATTATCATGAAAATTAATAAGGGTACTTTAGTGAACATTCAATTAGCAATATGGTTGGTTTTCTCAGAATTCAGGAGTGCTCTGGGAGATGATTTAATGGTGCA
Organism: Hippopotamus amphibius kiboko; assembly: GCF_030028045.1. Classification (NCBI taxonomy): domain Eukaryota; kingdom Metazoa; phylum Chordata; class Mammalia; order Artiodactyla; family Hippopotamidae; genus Hippopotamus; species Hippopotamus amphibius. The sequence goes on from NC_080188.1 coordinate 58,552,441, forward strand.
GAGTTCTGAACACAGCTTGTTCATGTGTTCTGGCTAATACTTTTTGTGTGTGCGTGAAAATTTCCTTGTAGCCAACTGAGGCAGTCAAAAGCAATCCTTTCCTTCCTTTACACCTTCACTCCCTCAGACATTTATTCATCAGCCAGGTACTATCAGGTGCTTGACATTAATTATCTCATGTAAATCCTCACAAAGACCCTCCCTGGTACTTGCCCCTCCTTTGAGAACAGCAGGCTCAGAGCAGGCACACAGCTTATCCAGGTCACACAGCTAGTAATGTGCAAACAACAAACACACTTTTGTTGTTTACTGCCTTCCCTTCAATTTTATTTATCAAAATATGATGGAATGAATGTCCCCATTCTGGCACAAGATCTTGTGGACTTTATAATTTATAAGCTCCATGTCATGCTTCTGATTATAGCAACTCTACACCGACCTTAGTCAAAGTCCATTCATAATGTATTATGCCTGATAGCATGTATGTGGTGATTAACTTATTAAAATGTATTGGCACTATGTCAAGAATGTCTCGATAGAAACACAAGTTTTTAATCATGAGCAAATATTTTTCAGGCTGCATTTGCACAAGGTAAATTGGTCAATGAAAGACAAAATCAGAAGTTCTTGATTTGGCTATGTCCCTGGATTTTGAGAAGTTTTAAGTGTTACAAAAAAGAAAATGTAAGCACTGTTATTTAAATGAAATGAAACAGACTCAGTATTAGATTTGCTTAGTCAGTAGCAGTCAACAGGGCAGCAATCCATGCACAGTACCCAAGAACAATATAATTTGAAAAGAAAATGAGGATAAATAATTAATTTTGATAGTTAATTTGCCTATTTCTTTTTTCCCTTTCATAAAAGTACCCTTGCCCAGGGTTTAGTAATGTAATCTTGACAATATAAATTCTGAAATAACTAAAGCATTGATTTCAAATTGATTAAGTCAATTAATTCTAAAAATCAATTTTATGCATGATTTTAAAGGCAATTTGAAGGAAAAATGGCCAAGGACAATTCTTCCAAATAGAACAGAGAAAATAAACTTTTCCATAAAATTTACACACTGGAATGCAAAACATTTGAAAAGATCACCATTTCTAGCTCTGTGCAAAATGAATACTGGACTATTATTACATGCCCCCAAACACTTATTCATCGGGTTATGTATGCCTGTTTCTAGCTTTATATCAACTCAGGCATGTCCAACGATATTAACTGAGTTGTATTTTTTTTTTGCCTAAATTTAAAATTGAGAACTAACTCACATTCACTTTCAATTTTTAAAAATAAGCACATGTACTGTGAATGAAATGGGGAGTGTGTGTCATGAAATGAAGCCAATGACAAACTGTAACAACTTGGAATTCATTCAATTTCCTCCTTGGTTACTAGTATAAACCCCATGTTTTAATTATTTCCTGTTTGCTGACTCTGAATAATAGCCAAGTTTAAGCGGCCAATTAGTTTGCTTTTTTTTTTTTTTTTAATTCAAATACATTGAGAGATTTGGGCAATCACCTCATGCAGGTCAGGCCATTGGGTGCTTAATGTCCTCAGACATGTGGTGTTATATTCTCTCAGAACGGCTGCCTGTGGGAAGAACATTTATCAAATAGGCCCAAGTACAGTCCAAACCTAAGAAGCTGCAACTGAGAAGGGCAATAACAAAGACGGGAGGGTTTTAGTGGGAGCCTAACTTATCTTTTTTTTTTAATTTAATTTTTATTTTATATTGAAGTAGAACTGATTTACAATGTTGTGTTAGTTTCAGGCATACAGCAAAGTAATTCAGTTGCACATATACCTATATCCATTCTTTTTCAGATTCTTTTCCCATAGAGGTCATTACAGAATAAGGAGGGAAGTTCCCTGTGCTATACTAATTTATCTTATGTGGCTCAACATTGGTTGAACATAAACGCACATAAATGGGTGACACCTAGACTTACAATCTCTTCCTGAGCTGCACTCATTTCTAAACTGAAGCCACAGAATGCAATGTCTATTGATTTAATTACACAGCAAGCTAACTGAAATCGTGAAAAGCATGGCGTTTTCTATGTCTAAGAAAAACCAAATACTGTTGGGAGAATTCCCAGACTGAGGTATTCAGAATGGACCCTCAGTTACTGGATCAAACCACCATTCCATTCAATTCCCTTTTGAACTGTCCTGATAAATGTTCCAATTAGTCCAACTTTCTAATTGGTTAATGTGGCTGGCTACCCCCAAATTAACATAATCTGCATATTTAGCTACACCCTTTAACTGCATTTTCAAGTGATCTGAACTAGGAGAAACAGTTTGCAAGTGTTCCGTGGGTTCTGCAAAGTACAGCAAAATAGATAAATGCTAAGGATTAGGTTCCACTCATTGAAAAAACTAGAAAACCAGCTACTGGGGCTTAAAACAAAAAACAAAACAAAAAACAAAACAAAGAGCCAAGGGGAGAGAGGAAGGGAGCGCCAAGTGAAAGGACAAAATTTAAAGTATTAAGTAAACGTTTCCTCTGGAATTTAGGTTTTCCCCTCATGTTGCAACAGAATGTGCTAAGTGGAAGAATTTTCGTAGATGAATTTTCTTCGAGGATGATGAGGTGAGTGAAATTAGCACATTTTCTTTCCTTCCTTCCTCTGCAAAATATAAGTGCCATACTTGAGACTTTTGGTTTATCCACAGTCTCAGGCATTAACATTTATAACCCTCCATTTATAGCATTTATAACCCTCCCTTTGGGGTGTGATGTAGCAGCTGGTGTCTGCTGCTCAGATTTTTGGTTCAGCTCCATGCAGGAACACAGTAGGAAACAGTCTCCCTGTTCCTTTTGGAAAACACATGTAAAAGTTTTCAGATCAGTTTGTAGTTAAGTGTTTGGCCTGTAACTTCAGGGGGACATTTTTGTAGATGTATGTATACTTCTTTATTATAAGCCCAAGCAACTTTGTTTATAGTTTTATTATTTGTATGTTGTAACTAAGAATGCAACACCTAGCTGCCAGTAGAAATAAAAACAAACCACTGAAGTTCAGGAGCAAATATGCTTTCCTGACCAAAGGGTAAATGCAAAGAGCTGAACTGTTAACGTTCACAGGACTAGAAATTTTAGCTAACACAAGAGGTATTACGCTTTGGAAGCAAAACAAACAAATCAAAAGACTTTCAAAAATTTACAGCTTTCTCCCCAATAAGACAGGAAAATATTTCTACTATTTTCTTGATTGCTTAGTAGAGATTTGAAATATATTGTTAGGGGCTGAATTGTGTCCCCTCAAAAAGATACGTTGAAGCCCTAGCCCCCGGAAACTCAGAGTGTGATCTTATTTGAAAATACGGTCTTTATAGAGGTGATCAAGTTAAAGTGCAGTTATTGTAGTGGGCCCTACAACTCAATATGACTGGCACCCTTATAAACAGAGGATATTTGGGCGGAGACAGACACGCATGCAGGGAGCACACCACACGAAGACTGGAACTGTGTTGCCACAAGCCAAGAACTCCTGGAAGTGAGGAGAGAGGCAGGGGACAACTCATTCCCCAGTGTCTTTAGAGGGAGTGCAGCCCTACTGACACGTAAATTTGGGACTTCTGGCCTCCAGAATGGTGAGACAATAAATTTATATTTTTCTAGGCTACCCTGTTTGTGGTACTTTGTCACAGCCATGCTAGGAAACTAACATACCTAACTAAAAAAAAAAAATCCCCCTCCCCAAATCCAGAATTAAGAACCTGCCTAACAAAAGCGTCTCCATCTTACAGAAAAGGTTGTGTTCTGGAAGTTCATTTGTAGGGAGGCTAAGACTAGACTGGATTTCCCATACTGACATGGGGATTTGATTTCCAGGCCTGTACTAACCTCTCATTCAAAATAAACTATCCTCAATAAGCAGTCCAGAGTCAGTGTTTTGTAAACTTTGGCCATGATTCAGTTAGAAACACATTTTACATCAGGATAGTACACACACATCAAAGGGACACACATTTCACAAAATTATTCTCTTACTTAGGATATTTTTCTATTTTGTTATATTTCACTTAAATAGAATTATATAAAACACTGGTCATAACCTGCTCAATTGGTTTTATGACCACCATGTCATGACCCACAGTTGAAAAATGCTATGCTAAAAACACATCTCCCTTGCTTGATGCATAATTAATACTCAGTGAATGTTGCTGAATTAAGATCTATGTTCTCCTACGAAGAGAGCAAATATTCTTTTCTTCTCTGCCCTACTTGGCCAGAATCAGCTCTGGGCCAAAGAAGTACAGATTTTGTTGAGCCTGGATGGCAGAGAAAATCAGAGAGGAATAGGGTCCAGAAATGCTCAGCCATAGGTATGAGAATGTTTTTCTAGATGACTGTGGTGGAAGCTGACAGAGGATTTCCAGGCCTCCTTCCTTTCTTCCTTCCTTTCTTCCTTTCTTTAGGCTGTGTTGGGTCTTCATTGATGCACACGGGCTTTCTCTAGTTGTGGCGAGCGGGGGCTACTCTTCCTTGTGGTGCGTGGGCTTCTCATTGCAGTGGCCTCTCTTGTTGCAGAGCACGGGTTCCAAGCACGTGGGCTTCAGTAGTTGCGGCACATAGGCTCAATAGTTGTGGCTCACGGGCTCTAGAGCGCAGGCTCAATAGTTGTGGCGCACGGGCTTAGTTGCTCTGCGGCATGTGGTATCTTCCTGGGGCAGGGATCGAACCCGTGTCCCCTGCACTGGCAGGCGGATTCTTAGCCACTGCGCCACCTAGGAAGTCCTCCAGACCTCTTTTAAATACTCTTTTCCTCCTTATACCAAGGAATGGTGTCAAGAAGGTGACTCAGGGACCCGTGGTCTTTTTTGAGTCCTCCTTACTTTGTGACCGTGGCATTCTATATCATCTACATTTGGTCTCTTCGATTCAAAGAACTATTATACTTGGAGGGAACCAGGGAGCAGTCAATCCCTCTACCCAGCTCATTCAATCCGTGGATGAACACCTATCTGAAGAACACCTTTCCATCTCTAGGGAACTGAAGCAGGGTGGAGAGGGTGTGTGCTTGTCAGGGAAGGGGAGTAAAGTTTTTAAGCAGGGAGGGGTGGGGTTGCTTTACGTTCTCTTTTTCATCTTCCCCTACAGTGAAAAGGTCAAAAGGAAAATATTACTACCTGTGGACTGGCTGACACAGCCAAGAGCCTCGCACTGCACTTTATAGGCAATCCTCGCTGGAGATGTGTTTAGAAGTCACAGGACAGAATCCTCTTTCCTGTTATTATATTTCAGTTGCATTAATAGGCCAACTGCTCTCCTTAAAAACAAATGTTTATCCTTCACCCCCACACGTGGTCAATCACCAAATTGTACTGATTCTATCTCAGAAAGAGACACATCTCCTGAATCTGATCTTTCCATTTCCACTGCTTTAGTCTTTCACAGGGGCAACATTCTTTTTACCTGTCATCCAGACAGCTTATCCTTAATACTCCCACCAGATTTATCCTCCTAACCCAAGAGCCTGCCCTGCTTCCCCTTTTGTCTCTGGGGTAAAATCCAGATGTCTGAACCTGGCGCACAAGAGTCCTCCCAATCTCAGGGCAGCGAGCCTCTGCCGACCTCTCAGTGCACTTTCATAACTCTGTCTGTACGTGCTGTTCCCTCTATCTTAAGTGCTTCCGCCACCTCTCTCTGCCTGGTAAATACTTCATCTCTTAGCTCAAATGTCATCTAATCTAGGACGCCATCTCCATCACCCTGGAGAGGGGAGCGGCTTCTCCCTCAAGGCTCCCAGACACTCTGTTCACAGCCACGAGCCAGTGCTTAGCACACGACACCGAAATTCCTGAGTTCGGATGCTTATGTCTTTATCTTTGTCCCACCAGTACCTAGCAAGGTACCTAGAACATTCTGGGTGCTCAGTCAGTGGCTGTGGAATAAAATCAGCAACATCAAGACCATGCTGAGTGCTGACTCTACCATGTGATTACATATTTTGAAAACACACACTATTTATAATTTGTAAAATTAATTTTGCCAGCTGGAAGCATCCTCAAATAGCTGTGTGTTGATTAGTTTAAGTTCTCTTGTTCCCTGTGATTCCAAACTTAATGGAATTGTAACTGTGCTGTGGGTTTTCTCCCATCTCTATTTAGAAAAGAAAATGTATTTTCTCCCACTGCACAGTGAGAGGCGGGAGCTGGGCCACTGTGCCTGTAATGTAAACACTGCACTTTCTGTAGGGCACAGTGAACCCAGGAAACGATATGTTCAGACAAGGTGATGTTTGAACACGGCCTTGCCACACACTGTATCTATTTGTTCTGGCTCGAGAGCAGGAAGAGAAAATTTTTTTACTTCATTGCAAACCCAAAGGTTTGCGTGGAGCTTAAAGAAAACTTTGGTTTAGTCACAAAACTATTTTCAAGGCAGATGGAAGCTTTGTTTTGTTTTTGAGCTTCTTGTTCAGCAAAGTGATGTTTATCATTATTACAGACATAGCAAGACTGCCTTAGGGAGGCGGTAATTCAGAATGTAAAATACAGTAACTTTCTTTTTGAGGGGGTTGATATCAGTGGATAAGAGAACATTTTTAGAACTTCAGCAAATCAGTTTAAACGCTTTCTAATCTTTAGATACTGAAACAAAAGCAAGAGAATATGGGGATACCAGCAGAAGAGAAGGAAGCAGTAAATTTTTTTTACTAACTTCTTTCAATTATTACCTTTATTATAATATTCTTAATGGTTTGTTAATATAGGTTTTATTTAACAGGTCTGTAATTTCCCAAATCGTTGACTCTGAATGTGGATTTCTTGAGGCAGACACAACTGTGCAGAAAGCAGTGCCAATTAGCCTGTCAACTTCCCCCCAGTGAACTCTCCCTCTGCCAGAGGAGGGCTCTGCTTAGAAAGATGCCTCAAGGGCTTGTTTCTACACTGTCATGATTTTAGATTGCTTTTCAGGAGGATGAGTGACCGGTGAGTGTACAAAGGTGGATGTCCACCCAGGCTTGAGCTCTGTGAGCTTCCAAAACCACGGGCAGTGCTCACTCAGCCTTTTTTGAGTGTCTAGTATTTATCAGAGCCTATGATAGGGGCTGGAGATACACAGGCTATTAAGATATGGCCTCAATCTTCCCAGGATTCATAGGCCAGATGAGAAACAGAGGCTTGACATTTGACTGTTATGATGAAAAAGGGAGCGACAGCTACCATGTACTCAGAGCTCCCCCAATAAGCCAGGCTTTGGGCTGGGAGCTTCATGTACATTATCTCACTCAATCCTCAGTGACATCTTTAGAGGAAGGTATTACTCACCAGACTTTCCAGATAAGAAAAAAGGTTAAGAAGGGTGAAACAACTGGTGGAAGGTCACAGAGCCAGGCGGGGCTGAGCTTCACACCCGAGTCTGTGGAAACCAGAGCTCCAGACCTTGAAGTCAGAAGCGTGGTGCAGGCGGGCGGGTTAGGGGAGCTCAGGGAACATGACTGACACCGGGAGTGAACGGTGCAGGTCACACGGTCATTATTAGGAGAAAGATAACAGACAGGAGAAAAGCTCTCCAACAAAGGAAGAGGATGTGTGAAGCCATGAGGAGGTGCTGCGGGGAGCCCAGCGCTGCGGACACGGCAGGTGTGTGCCAGGCCGCGGCACTAGAGGAGCTGAGAAAGACAGACAGACAGACAGACACACACACACAGAGAGGCAGGCACTTGAGTTTTCACCAAGTCAAGGAGTTGAAAATGAAGGAGAGTCACTTACAAAAACATAGCACAGTTTATCAATGGTCTCTTCTGGCTGGCTTTTGGTTCCTAATTTTAGTTTCAGGGGCTATTTTAACGTAGACAGTGAAGTTACATTTCTTCCCATCGTCATTTTGCTGGCAGCAAAAAATACCAAGGTATCATCTTACGCTTTTTCCAAACCCTTCTTAACTTTTTCTAGCGTTTTGGTTCCATTCAATGTGATCTGAGAAAAGCTGTTTAGTTCTTCGTTTTTATTTCTACTAAGTTTAAGTGTTCTGATTTTTATTCTTATATTTGATGAGAAGATATCATGTTTTCCTGACCCCAAACCTTAAAGGTTTTTATAAAATGTATCCTGTGTCTCTCCCCCCTCCCTTTACTCAGTTTCTTTTCTTTCTTTCTTTCTTTTTTTTTCTTTACTTGGGTCACTTAATTTAAAAAATTAACTTCTAGGGCTTCCTACTATTTCTTTTTATCCCCCTTGTCCCCACTATATCCCATCAATATATCTTTTTTGTGCAAGAAATAAAATCAGTTTCCACATTTGGCTTCTTGATGATTTGTTATAATGTAGTGTCTAGAAGAGGCAAGTCTACAGAGACAGAAACCAGAGTAGTGGCTGCCTAAAGCTGGGGTGGGGGTCTTGAGGTTGGCTTTGGTCAGTCTGGGCTGCTATAACAAGATACCACAGATTGGGTGGCTTCCACAACAGAAACACTTACTTCTCACAGTTCCAAAGACTGGAAGCCTGAGATCAGGGTGCCAGCACGGTCAGATTCTGGCGAGAGCTCCCCCTGCCTTGCAGACTTTCACCTTCCTGCTGTACCCCCGTATGGATGGGGGTGGGGTGGGGAGATTGTGCTCTGATCCCTTCATCTCCCTGTAAGAGCACCAATCCTATCACAGGAGCTCCACCTCCACAACCTCATCCAAACCTAATCACCTCCCAAAGGTCCCACCTCCAAGAATCATTACACTGGGGACTAAAGCTTCAGCATATGAATTTTGGAGGAACACAAACATTCAGCCCTCAGTAGGGATTGAGAACTAAAGAGTACAGGGTTTCTTTCCGGGTGATGAAAATATTCTAAAATTGACTGTTAGTGATGGCAGCATAACCTTGTGAATTACTAATAACCATTGACTTGCACACTTTAAGTAGGTGAAGTGCATGGTATGTAAATTATATCTTAATAAAGCTATTATCAAAAAAGTTACTTCTGGTTCTTGTTAAGGGAAGAATAAATAGTGCTTTTAAAAGGTTTTATATAGTATGAACTATTTTTTGGCAAGTCATTCTATCATCACATAAATATATAAGTATTGTAGGAAAAACAGGGTAAAAAAGTTTTGACAGTTTCAAGAAATTTGATTCTATGATATTTTCAGTGGCACTTCCCACAAATCATACTTTAGGTCACTTTCTGCTATTCATCCAATGCAATGTGATGGTAGAGCATCACCTTTACTGTGTAAAGCACTCTTGCTTCGAGGAATTGAAAGGTAATGCAAGTGAAAGAATAACAAAATGAAAAGGAAAGGAAAATGCTACTACTCTTTACATTTGAATATTTTCATCATTTACAATGAACTATAATATTTTTTAACTACAAAATTTCTCCTCTAAGTATGTATGGTAGGCATTATCATCCCATTTTACAGATGAGGAAAATGACCTGCCCAAATTCACATGGCTAATTAGCTGTCAGTGTCTGAATATGTTTCTTGATGGCAAGTTTACTGTCTTTGCATTGCTTTCCCAGTGTTTTGTGCTGACTCTCTAACACCTCTCCTTTCTTCAGTGGCTTAGACAGGGTGATCTCTGTAAAATTTAAGAATATCCTCAGCTTAGTTCATACTATCTTATCTGGAGTAATTAGCAAATATTTAAATTCCAGAGGTATTGCAACCATCACACGAGAGGAGAGCCCACAGAGGTCTTACTTGTTCTCAATGGCTCTCGTTACTGCCAAATACAGACCACACTGGTGATGAAGTCTAAGTTCAGATACTCAGCCCCAGAAGGGTTAACCTGGACTTGAGGCGAGGCAGCTTTTAACTCCCTCTTAGACTGTGTTTGTGGAGGAGGAGGGTGGGGAGTGCAGGGAGTACTATCAAAGTGCCAACAAGTTTGGAATAACGTGGGGTTATAGATAAATTAACTGAAGGCATCACCACCACAAGCAGTAGAGGGCTCTCTAACATCACAGAGAAGACTCACAGCAGGGCCATCATTGCCTGGGTTGTTCCCTGGTTAAATCCCACATCATCCCCATGTTAGCAATCTTCACTTGTTTGTTAAAGGATATTCTGAAGACCAGTGCTTAGAAAGACCAGATGTATTCCGCTGATAAGAAGACTGAATGAAATTTCCCCATGCTGGATCATGAATACATGTTAATTAATTCTGTTGCTATAAACCTTCTTAAAGAGCCACTGCAATTTGGAATTATGGTATATTTCACCGTCACAAAATGAATATTCAATAATGTATACTGAATATCATAATTTGCCAGATGAAGTAATGAAAAAGAGTGTTACACTGACATTATTAATCTCACTTCCCCACTTCGATAAATAAACCAAGGGAAAAAAGGGACGATAAACATCTGAAAACAGGTGTCAATGCATTAAAACCAAAGAAATCTAGATTAACCATTTAGTGCTCTCCATCCTCCACCATTAGTCTTTGTGGATATGAGTTAGTGACTATTTGAAAATTAATCTAGCAAATCAAAATACTGCTGTGAAATTGAGAGTTCTGTCACAGACATAAGAGTGAAGACTATTTCTTAACATATTGAAGTCTTTCTATACATAAAGTGGAGATCCTTACCTACAGATCCATAATATCTAAGGGAAAAAAATGCAATGGAATAGTAATCATGCAAAGAGCCTGAGGAATAAGTAAAGCCTAGAGTCTGATAAAACAAACTATCTCTTTAGTGACAGAAGGTAAAATTAGTACCTGAGAAAAAACTTTTATTTCAATTTTTAATATAGTTTTTCTACTTATTTGCGATATTATTCTGCTTCTTTGGAAGAACTTTTTCAGTTGGCAAGAGTATCTGCACAATGCTATATACAATGCAAATATTTTAGCATTTCTAAAAATAATTGGGATAACTTAACCACCTCAATAGACATATAAGATCCATTCATTAATGTAAGCCTTTTGAAGTGACCTTTAAGAACTGAGTTCTTCACTCCACAGAGAGTCACATTTTAAACATTCAGCCTCTGAGTTTTTCTAAAGATCATGAGTTTCTACATAGTCACTTCCACCCTGGAAAGTCTGCAAATTACATTAAGTAGTAAACAGATAGCAAAATACATTAAAGGGAACCAAGGTATTTTATTTCATTCTTAGCCTTCAACCTCATCTGTTATTCTCATCTTAGTTACAGATTAGCAATAACAAATTTATCTTCTACGTACTTTCACAACATGCTAAGAAAGGCTAAAAAGTCACTCATGGAATTATAAGCTAAGTAGACATTGAGATACAAACATGCCCTCTAACAAGATTATCTACTTATATGAGGTTAAATAAAACGTAGGGTAATATTATCCGCACAGGCACATCTCTATTATTTTGCTAATTATACTGTCCATTACTGAATTCACCACATGTATTGTAATTGTCTGGTAATGTGTCTGCATCCTCACTAGCATGTGACCTCTCTGAAGCAGAATCCTTAGTATGACTGGCAGTACAGAATAGTGTTTGGTCATAAAGAAAATATTAAAAAAACACTGTAAGTATGTTTTGTTTTAATAGGTAACACCAACCACCTAGTAAATGAAAGCATCAGTTATGACAAGGACACCTCACATAAGGTCCTGATGTTTAATATGTTATTTGGGGATGTTGACTAGTATAATGCTAGAATCTTACATATACCTGCTGTCAATGGCTTTATACAAGCTATAATCATTAACCAGAGTTTAGATCAGTGTTTCTCTGAGTGTGTGGACCATTTGTACCAGATTTGCTTTCAGGAAGCTTGTTAAAATGTTGATACTTTCTGGGTCACACCCAGATTCAGATTAAGTCTAGGGAAGGAAGGCAGCAGGAAGAAGCTGCTTTTAAAAATAAATTCCCTAGGTAATTCTCATGCACCTAAAGAATGAGAATCATTGGCCTCCCTGCTCAATACAAACATGAGTAAGCATGAGTTTCTCTAGCTGGTATTTAAAGCTATTCTTTCCCTCATCCCCTCTGTGCTAGCAACTGAATCAAACAGGATGGAGCAAAGCATTCATCCTATCAGCCGGCATGTACACCACAAGGCTCTGTAACTTTCCTGCTCCAGGCAGGATAACAGTGGGGGCGGTTGGCAACAGTCATCTTTACTAGAGAGTCACAGAAATCTTTAGCCAAAATATTGAACTAGGTTTGGAAGAAGCAATTATACATAGGAACAGGAAACTTTTCTGCATAAGCGTTTAAATTCACAAGAGATCCTTAACAAAGAGCACCGCACAAACCTACCTGTTCCTTGCCTTCAAGAGGTGCATAACCACAGGCAGGCACAGGCTGGAAGTGAGGATGGCAAGGTAATCAATCAAATTACACTCTCGGAAATAGGGAGACAGTGAGTGCACCGATCAGCAATCTTGAATGCAAATTCAAATGATTCCTCTTACGTAAGTTTATTAATAAGGACTAAGACTGCAAAATAATTTTGGAGGAAATTATGCTGATTCTATTTTAGCTTTTGTCAACTGAACTCCCTAAACAATATTTTAGCTGAATAAAGATCTATTTTCTTATCAGTTATTATATATCTGAGCAGCTTATTACAGAGCTCAGTAATAGCTAACATGCTTATCTAGAAACGACTTACTCAAGACACTTAAGAACTGACGCCATTATAAGATAAAACAAGTCCCCAGCTTTAAAGTTGGAAATCATATCAAAGCTCCAAAAAGTACCATTAGTTTTTAGTCGCTGGCAAGGTTCAAGCATGTGGACCTTTCCACTGAATTCATATTTCATAAATCACTCTCTGCTCCCTTAGGTTATCAATTTTAGAAAAGGAATTGCAGGGACACCCCCATCAAGTTCCCATGACAGTGCACTTGCCACTACAGTGAAAGGAAAACAACTACACCGTTTATCTTGCAGGGTACATCTGCAGGAACCATTTTGCAAACACACACTCAATTTTGTTTACCTTATTTTCATGTTAAAACATGAACATCCAGTAAAATATTGGTGGCATGGTTTTTAAAAATAAAATTCATTTTTTTTGTCTAGGTTTTTTCAATCTTATAAATAAACCATATTTACTATTTTACTTTTAAAATCACTTCCACTAACAGTTTTCTTAAAGGAAGCATTTACGTGGAATCAAACGCCACTGCATGTAGAGCAGTTGTACCTGAAATAGGATAATACGACTGGCAAAAGTAATTCTAAAAATCCTAAAACATGACCTTGGGCAACTCAGACTTTCTTCAAGCCTCAGTTTTCCTGTTGTGAAACTGGAGGGCTAGACTCCGTTACCACGGAGGTGACATCCAGCTTTAACATTCCGGGACACTTTATTCACTTACTAGTTCACCGGCCACGTTCTTTTTTAACAAGCCCTTTGTTTAAACTTACCTTTTTCTGCTTCGGTACAACTCCTCCACCCCACCCTCCATAATCCATATTACAATCATTAACGAACAAAACAGAGCCTTGTGCTCAATCATTCTTACAGAGCAGTTTTTTTCTTGTTTGTTTAAAGATGTCATCTGTGTAATAAACCTATCTAGAATTATTCATGGGGAAATAATAGCCTTAACATTTATATCCATGTATTATAAAGTACTAATTGATAAAAAATCCTTGCCTAGATCTGCACTCCAGCAGAGAGGGCTCCTAAGATGCATTTTTAAAAGGTCTTTTGCCTGTCGCATCCTTCAAAATGAGCTTAGAGCTCACGTCAGCTTCACAACATTGCTAAGAAGCTGATTCAGTTTCATTTTAAACCTGCATGAGATATTCTTCAGTTTCTATTTTTCTTCAGCTATCAGAGTTATTTTCTTATGTTTATTTTCATTCAAGGAAGGAAATAACTGTACAGACTAATCAAGTGAAGAGGGTAAGAAGTTGGGCATAAGTGTCAGCAAAAGAAGCAGTAAAATACCTACATTTCTCTGGTCGTGGTGAAGAACATTATGTCCAACGAACTCTACACAGTTTGCAGCCCATTACTGAAAGATGCCAAGTACTGGCAAAGTTATATGGCTTTGCACCACTCAAAAAATACAGAAAAGAAAAAAACTATAAATAGGAAAGAATACTACCTTTGCAGTGGCATGATTTCACAAGCCATCCTTGTCTGGCAACTTGCAAGGGACCCTCACAACGGTCTCTTCCGCGCCCAGCTGGGGCTTCTGTACGGGGACCGGCTGCTCACAGCGGCTGGGCTGGGCTGGGCTGGGGGCGTGAGGCTGCACCTCACCGCTGGAGAAGCAACTTGCGCTGCCGTCAGCCAGCGTCCTGCTGCTCTCAGCCTCCCAACTTCTCCAAGCAGTGCTGCTCGGTCGCTGCCTCTCTACATTTCCACTGCAGTCCACTTTGACCTTTGTTCCAGGGAAGCAGCTGAACCACCCAGCCAATCAGAGGAGCAGCTGCTGCAGGGCTTAAAGGCGCTGCTGCTTCTGCGGCGGCGGCTGCTCCCCCTCCGGCTCCTCAGCGGGCTTGCCTAATTCTGGTAACTCGAAACTTTCCTCCGAGCCCTTCTACAGAGGGGCTTGTCAGTCTGCGGAAAGCAACCAATAACTGCAGCGAGAGCAAAAAGTCCCTTAACTTCTCAACGTTACAGAGACTGCCAACAAGGAAATCCATTTGTCAAGGGAAGACACTGCCTCCGAAACTAAAGGTTTCTGTGACAGAAGGCATGACTTATGCTCTGTCTCCTTTCTTCATTAAAAAAAAAAAAAAAAAAAATCGAAGAAACCACTAGCATGGGAAGGCGTGATCCTTTTCTAGCAGGCACACACGCATTCTTCTAGACCCCTGCCCTACCCATATTTATTTCCTGCTGATGTCTGTTTACACTGCGGTGGTTACTAGTCACTGGTGACATCTCCCAAGGCACGTAGCTCTCATTTCTGGGGAGAACACACGTCCTAAGACTGCCCACTGTCTCAAGGGATCAAAGTGGCTACTCCCATGAAAGTATTTCAACTTATTATTTCTGCATTTTATCCTTAGAAAATTGAATGTGTTTATTTAAATAGTCATATTCCTCTAAGAACATCACCAGCATTTTTTGGGTTGGTTGTTTATTTATCAATCTATTTTTTTTTTACAGGTAACATCAAATCAATTTCTCATAAGGTCTGCTAAATGCCTGTTAATTATCAAGCGTTCCCTTAGTTTCCTCTTCAGCGTGGAATACTAAAGTGTTATTTTAGGAACATAATGGTTAATTCATAGGTTTCAAACATTGCAAGAACAATAATAGAAATATATTTTAATATGATTTCTTTTATAGCATAGGATTTGCCGAGAGTTACAACAAAGCCCAGAGCATCGCTTTTAGTAGGAGAAAGGGCAGAAAGCCAGAGTCCACGACTTTCAGAAACAGAAGGGGCTTGTACAACCAAAAAAGTATCCTTTTCCCCTGTAGTTTTCCCCAGATTTCTTACAGATTCCTCATAATTCTTAATTGAGAACACAAATTCCTTTTGTAAGCATCTACTCTCTTTTGCTATACATGCTAATAAAAATATTTCACTAACTAAATCCTCTATCCTATTTATGAAAATGGATTAGTCATCCTGAAACTTATGTTCAGACATTATGATAGAAAATCAATAACTAAAACAATGGACGTTAAGTCCAGAACTTAATTGAAGTTATCAATATATTCTTTGTTGTGATTCTAGATTTAGAAATGCTAATTGGATTCTTCCATAATAATAACTTAATTCTATATATTTGCTTAAGATTTTTATCTTTCAAAAATGCAACTTTACATCTTGCTTAACACTTCAATTGACTTCTTGAGTTAGGAAATCACTATTATATATCATAATATCTATTTTATTGATGGTACTAGAAAATTAAGTAATTTGTTGAAACTCACATGGAAAATTAGTGGCAGAACAGAAATTTGATTCAGAATTTCTCAGGTCTGCTCCAGAACTCTGCTATACAGCATAGTGCTTACCCTCTTCTACGTGAGTTTTTTAAATATTTCACAACAAAAATTTTTAGAAATAGTTAAAATTCAAGTGACAGAAATGTTTGATCTTTTCTAATTTTATGAACACATCAATACTATATGACTAAAACAGACATACAAGTTCAATAATAAAGGACCCAGCATTTCAAAAATACGTTAAACCAAATTATAATTTACATTCAGTACATACTAGAGGTAAAATACTGATGAATAGGAGCATTCAAATTTAAAATCTGATTCCACATATATTTCCTGATAAATTAAGTCTTGCTATCAACATCCCTTTAACAAGCCATATTAGCACTTAGACGTCAATTGGTCATTTCCGAAAATCACCTAACACTATAACTCAGTAATTACCTGCCTTTTCAAGTCTCTATTATTTATTTCTAACAATTCCTCCCCCCCCCTTTTTTTTTTAATTTGCTTTTGGTCGATTTGGGGGGCATGACTTGACAATCATTTTTGAGTTTGTACCTGGAGTGCAGCTCCTCCTCTCAACCACACCCACTGCCAGAGTCCTCAATCACGGGAATAGCTCTGTTACTCTGTGTCCCTCATCCTCACGTCAGTTCTTCACCGTCAGGTAGCAGAAGCACCACTCCCTGAACCCTGCTGGTCCCAACTTCTCAAATGCTTATACCCTGACCCGGCTCATTTCCTCCGCGTGAGCCCCAGATGTGCGTCCCTCATAACCGCCCTGCCCCTGCCTCCCCCGTTCCTCCTCTTTAGCTACTCAGCTCCGACTGTCCACGTCTGCAAGGGACAAACTTCACGCAGACCAACTAGTGCGCAGCATTAAAAAAGGCGTGTTCCTGGCTTTCCTTGGCATATAGGTATTTTCTAAAACAGGTTCACTAGCATCCTGTGCTTTTTACCTTATATACATCCTGCCAGCTGGGTGCCCTACTGCCAGGTTGCTAAAACACTGCAAAAGAAAGTCACAGAACCCTAGTAAATGGGTAGATTAAAAATTCTTGCTATTTAATCTTGGCCTGAACCTCAGTACTGTGTGGCAACCTTTGTACTTGTCTTTGACTGATTTTTGACTACATTCCCACAGAAATGGTTGCTGACCTTCTCCAATGTCACAAATCTGAACCTCTCTGTCACTAATTACCTTGCCTCCTAAATTTATTAAGAAAGTCAAGATCATCAAAGATGAGTGAGTGCCTTCGACTGTCTGCGTTAAGGGCTGAAATACCACCACCACCTGCTCCCCCACCCCTGCCCCCCAACACACACACACACACACACACACACACACACACACACACACACACACACACACACACATCCTGCCTTATTCTTTTTTTTTTTTTTTTATTATTTTTTTTTGGGGGGGTACACCAGGTTCAATCAACTGTTTTTATACACATATCCCCATATTCCCTCCCTTCCTTGACGCCCCCCCTCGAGTCCCCCCCACCCTCCCTGCCCCAGTCCTCTAAGGCATCTTCCATCCTCTAGTTGGACTCCCTCTCTTATACAACAACTTCCCACTGACTATTTTACAGTTGGTAGTATATATATGTCTGTGCTACTCTCTCGCTTCTTCTCAGTTTCCCCTTCACCCCCCGCCCCCTCCCATACCTCGAGTTCTCCAGTCCATTCTCTGTATCTGCTTCCTTGTTCTTGTCACTGAGTTCATCAGTACCATTTTTAGATTCCGTATATGTGAGTTAGCATACAATATTTGTCCTTCTCTTTCTGACTTACTTCACTCTGTATGACAGATTGTAGTTCTATCCACCTCATGACATATAGCTCCATCTCATCCCTTTTTATAGCTGAGTAATATTCCATTGTATATATATGCCACATCTTCTGTATCCATTCATTTGTTGATGGGCATTTAGGTTGCTTCCATGTCCTGACTATTGTAAAGAGTGCTGCAATAAACATGATGGTACAAGTTTCTTTTGGGATTATGGTTTTCTTTGGGTATATGCCCAGGAGTGGGATGACTGGATCATCTGGTAGTTCTATTTGTAGTTTTTTAAGGAACCTCCAAATTGTTTTCCACAGTGGCTGTACCAACTTACAGTCCCACCAACAGTGCAGGAGAGTTCCCTTTTCTCCACACCCTCTCCAACATTTGTTGTTTCCAGACTTTGTGATGATGGCCATTCTGATTGGTGTGAGGTGATACCTCATTGTGGCTTTGACTTGCACTTCTCTGATGATGAGTGATGTTGAGCATCTTTTCATGTGTTTGTTGGCCATCTGTATGTCTTCTTTGGAGAAATGTCTATTTAGGTCTTCTGCCCATTTGTGGATTGGGTTATTTGCTTTTTTGGTATGAAGCTGCATGAGCTGCTTGTATATTTTGGAGGTTAATCCTTTGTCCGTTGTTTCATAGGCAATTATTTTTTCCCATTCTGAGGGTTGCCTTTTAGTCTTGTTTATGGTTTCTTTTGCTGTGCAAAAGCTTTTAAGTTTCATGAGGTCCCATTTGTTTATTCTTGATTTTATTTGCATGATTCTAGGAGGTGGGTCGAAAAGGATGTTGCTTTGATGTATGTCAAAGAGTGTTCTGCCTATGTTTTCCTCTAGGAGTTTTATAGTGTCTGGACTTATGTGTAGGTCTTTAATCCATTTGGAGTTTATTTTTGTGTATGGTGTTAGGAAGTGCTCTAATTTCATTCTTTGACATGTTGTTGTCCAATTTTCCCAGCACCACTTATTGAAGAGGCTGTCTTTTTTCCATTGTATACTTGTGCCTCCTTTGTCAAAGATAAGGTGCCCATATGTGTTTGGGCTTACTTCTGAGTTCTCTATTCTATTCCATTGATCTTCCTTTCTGTTTTTATGCCAGTACCATACTGTCTTGATCACTATGGCCTTGTAGTATAGTTTGAAGTCAGGAAGCCTGATTCCACCAACTCCATTTTTCCTTCTCAAGATTGCTTTGGCTATTCGGGGTCTTTTGCGTTTCCATACAAATCGTAAGATTTCTTGCTCTAGTTCTGTGAAAAATGCCATTGGTAATTTGATCGGGATTGCATTGAATCTGTAAATTGCTTTGGGTAGTACAGTCATTTTCACGATGTTGATTCTTCCAATCCAGGAACATGGTATGTCCCTCCATCTGTTTGTGTCGTCTTTGATTTCTTTCATCAATGTCTTAAAGTTTTCTGCATACAGATCTTTTGCCTCCTTAGGCAGGTTGATTCCTAGGTATTTTATTCTTTTTGTTGCAATGGTGAATGGGAGAGTTTCCTTAATTTCTCTTTCTGCTCTTCCATTGTTAGTGTATAGGAATGCAAGAGATTTCTGTGCATTAATTTTGTATCCTGCTACTTTACTAAACTCATCAATTAGTGCTAGCAGTTTTCTGGTAGAGTCTTTAGGGTTTTCTATATATAATATCATGTCATCTGCAAAGAGTGACAATTTGACTTCTTCGTTTCCAATTTGGATTCCTTTAATTTCTTTTTCTTCTCTGATTGCTGTGGCTAACACTTCCAGAACTATGTTGAATAACAGTGGTGAGAGTGGACACCCTTGTCTTGTTCCTGTTCTTAGAGGGAATTCTTCCAGTTTTTCTCCATTGAGAACAATGTTGGCTTTTGGTTTGTCATATATGGCTTTTATTATGTTGAGGTAATTTCCTTCTATGCCCATTTTCTGGAGAGCTTTTATCATAAATGGATGTTGAACTTTGTCAAAAGCTTTTTCTGCATCTATTGAGATGATCATATGGTTTTTATCCTTCAAGTTGTTGATATGATGTATCACGTTGATTGAGTTGCGTATATTGAAGAATCCTTGCATCCCAGGGATAAACCCCACTTGATCGTGGTGTATGATTTTTTTAATGTGCTGTTGCAGTCTGTTAGCTAGTATTTTGTTGAGGATTTTTGCATCTATATTCATCAGTGATATTGGTCTGTAGTTTTCTTTTTTTGTGACATCTTTGCCTGGTTTTGGTATCAGGGTGATGGTAGCCTCGTAGAATGAGTTTGGGAGTGCTCCGCCTTCTGCAATATTTTGGAAGAGTTTGAGAAGGATAGGTGTTAACTCTTCTCGAAATGTTTGATAGAATTCGCCTGTGAATCCATCTGGTCCTGGGCTTTTGTGTGTTGGGAGATTTTTAATCACTGCCTCAATTTCTGTACTTGTGATTGGTCTGTTCATGGTTTCTATTTCTTCCTGGTTCAGTCTTGGAAGATTGTATTTTTCTAAGAATGTATCCATTTCTTCCAGGTTATCCAATTGATTGGCATATAGTTGCTTGTAGTAGTCTCTCATGATGTTTTGTATTTCTGAGGTGTCCGTTGTGACTTCTCCTTTTTCATTTCTAAGTCTGTTGATTTGCATCTTCTCCCTTTTTTTCTTGATGAGTCTGGCTAATGGTTTATCAATTTTGTTAATCTTCTCAAAGAACCAGCTTTTAGTTTTATTTATTTTTCTTATGGTTTCTTTCCTTTCTTTTTCATTTATTTCTGCTCTGATCTTTATGATTTCTTTCCTTCTGCTCACTTTGGGGTTTCTTTGTTCTTCTTTCTCTAGTTGTTTGAGGTGTAAGGTTAGGTTGTTTATTCGATCATTTTCTTGTTTCTTAAGGTAGGACTATATTGCTATAAACTTCCCTCTTAGAACTGCTTTTGCTGCGTCCCATAGGTTTTGGGTTGTTGTGTTTTCGTTGTCATTTGTTTCTAGATATTTTTTGATTTCCTCTTTGATTTCTGTAGTGATTCCTTGGTTGTTTAAGAGTGAATTGTTTAGCCTCCATGTGTTTGTATTTTTTGCAGTTTTTTCCCTGTAATTGATATCTAGTCTCATGGCGTTGTGGTCTGAGAAGATGCTTGATATGATTTCAATCTTCTTGAATTTGCTGAGGTTTGATTTGTGACCCAAGATGTGATCTATCCTGGAAAATGTTCCGTGTGCACTTGAGAAGAAAGTGTAGTCTGTCGTTTTTGGATGGAATGTCCTATAAATATCAATTAAGTCGAGATAGTCTAATGTGTCATTTAAAGCTTGTGTGTCTTTATTTATTTTCTGTTTGGATGATCTGTCCATTGATGTAAGTGGGGTGTTCAAGTCTCCCACTATTATTGTGTTCCTGTCGATGTCCCCTTTTATAGCTGTTAGCATTTGCCTTATGTATTGAGGTGCTCCTATATTGGGGGCATAGATATTTACCATTGTGATATGTTCTTCTTGGATGGATCCCTTGATCATTATGTAGTGCCCTTCCTTGTCTCTTGTAATAGTCTTTACTTTCAAGTCTAATTTGTCTGATATGAGTATTGCTACTCCAGCTTTCTTTTGACTTCCATTTGCATGGAATATCTTTTTCCATCCCTTCACTTTCAGTCTATATGTATCCCTTGGTCTGAAGTGGGTTTCTTGTAGGCAGCATATAGAAGGGTCTTGTTTTTGTATCCATTCAGCCAGTCTGTGTCTTTTGGTTGGAGCATTTAATCCATTTACATTTAAAGTGATTATTGACATGTGTGTTCCAATTACCATTTTCTTAATTGTTTTGGGTTTGTATTTGTAGGTGTTTTCCTTTTCTTGTGTTTCCTACTTAGAGAAGTTCCTTTAGCACTTGTTGTAAGGCTGGTTTGGTGGTGCTGAATTCTCTTAACTTTTGCTTGTCTGTAAAGCTTTTGATTTCTCCCTCAAATCTGAATGAGATTCTTGCTGGGTAGAGTATTCTTGGCTGTAGGTTTCTCTCTTTCAGGACTTTCAGTATATCCTGCCATTCCCTTCTGGCCTGCAGAGTTTCTGTAGAAAGGTCAGCTGTTATCCTGATGGGTTTTCCCTTATATGTTGTTTGTTGCTTTTCTCTTGCTGCTTTTAATATTTTTTCTTTGTGTTTAATTGTCGTTCGTTTGATTAATATGTGTCTTGGTGTATTTCTCCTTGGGTTTATTCTGTATGGGACTCTCTGTGCTTCTTGGACTTGGTGAATTATTTCCTTTCCCATGTTGGGGAAGTTTTCCACTATAACCTCTTCAAATATTTTCTCAGACCGTTTCTTGTTTTCTTCTTCTTCTGGGATGCCTATAATTCGAATGTTGGTACGTTTAAGGTTATCACTGAGGTCTCTGAGGCTGTCTTCTAGTCTTTTTATTTTTTTTTCTTTTTCCTGCTCTGTGGCGTTTATTTCTCCCATTCTATCTTCCAACTCACTTATTCGTTCTTCTGCCTCAGTCATTCTGCTGGTTATAGCATCTAGAGTATTTTTAATTTCAGTTATTTTGTTATCCATTGCTGTTTGTTTTTCTGAGTTCCTATGAACTGTTTCTTGTACTTTCTCTATTTTGTTATCGAGATTTTGTATCATTTTTACTATCATTACTCTAAATTCTTTTTCAGGCATTTTTCCTATTTCCTCCTCATTTATTTGGTCTTGTGGGTTTTTTTCCTGCTCCTTTGCCTGCATGGGGTTTCTTTGTTTCCTCATGGTTGTCCAAGCTTTTGGGGTTGCTTGTCCTGGTGATAGAGGTGTTTATAGAAGACTGTCCAAGCCTCAGACTAATGTCCAAGTACTGGATTAAACGAATATTCAGTCTAGGAAACACATACATGTATAAGACACACAATTATTGAATCCGTTAGGACATAAGGTTCTAGAAAGACTTGACAGAACCCCAGTTTGCTATCAGATACTCAGAGAGAAACCCAGCAGAAATTGACAACTGAAACAGAACAAATCAGAGACAAAAGCAAAAGCAAACAAACAACAAATAACACCCTACACATACAAACATCAATCCAGGGAGATTTTGTAAGCTAGGATCAAATATAGAAATGAGCTGGAGTACCACCAGAGAGAATGGAAATTCTCAGAATGTAATTAGACAACTGTACTAAGAACTAAGATAAAGACAAAAGCCTAATATTAATACCAAGGCAGTGCATCATCTGGAGAATAGAGCAAGGAGTCTGAGCAGACCGATAGTATTGCTTATAAGTATGTTAAGATAAAATACACTTAAAATGGCTGGAAGAAAGGGGAACAGAAGAGCTTAATGTGGTTGGAAATATGCAAAGAAAAAGAAAGGAATAGAAGTGTATAAAAGATAGGGATGAAAGGAAAGTATGAGAGATATTTTGTCCGTACTACCAAAAACTTAGCTAGATATAGAAGTATATAAAAAGGCAAAAAAAAAAAAAAAAAAAAAAAAAAAAAGAATAAAAAATATCCTTAAAAAATTATGTTATAAAACTTGTAGATCCCTTAGGGCTAAGACCGTATTTAATAAATCAAAAAAAAAAAAAAAGAGAGAGAGAGAGAAAGAAAAAAAAAAAAAAAATCCAGAACTGATCCCAGAATGGACCAGTTCAATAGGTATTGATACTACTATTTCTGTTTCCTTAGCGTCTCAGCTGTAAGTGTCCTTCTCCTTGCCTTGGTTTTTTTTTTTTTTTGCGTTATTCTGTGACCAGCAGAGGTTCCTTTATTGTTCGTCTGTAAGCGTCGGTGTGTGGGGAGGGAGAGGGTACAACAGTGGCTCCTTCTCTTGGGAGTGAGTGAGCAGTGGCGCACTGTTGTTTCAGTCAGGCTTGGAGGTGCCTGTTGCAGAGGGCGCTGGTGGCTCAGGCGTACACAGAAAGTCTTAGAGTTGGGCCTCTCTCGGGGTTTTTTCTTTTTGATGCTGGTTTTTTTTTTCTCTCGGCAGCCTCCCTGCTGCTGGCGTTGCAAGGAGTTTTAATCTAGCCCCGCCCGAGTGCCTGAGGATGTTTGTTATCCCTGAGCACCTTAGGTGGCCCGCAGGGCGTCTCTCCACTGCCTGTTGCAGAGGCCCCGAAAGAGAGGGAGAGGCTATGCGCGCGGCTCCTCCCCCCCGCCCGGAAGCCTGCAGCCTCCAGCCGCCATCATGGCTGGGCAGCTCTCAGGGACCGGCACTCCTCTCCACGGACTTCCTCCCTCCTGTCCTCTCGGTCCGTCACCCTACCGGCAACAATGTTTCTCCCCCTGAACCAGCTCTCCGGTTCCCACGCTCCCGCTCCTGGACCCTCCGTTCAGCCGCGGATCGATGTCTCGGTCCGGGAACGCTGAGCTGCGCTGCGGACCCTCCGTATGTTTCTCACTCCCTCCCGTCTGCCACAGCTCCGCCGCTTCACCCTCTTTGAGCCCTCGTAGATGCCTCTCTACCGGCTATGTCGGGCTCCCCGCAGCCCTTTCTGGTGTCCGAGGCCGTCTGCTGGTGTTCAGCTGGTTCTCTGTGGGAATGACTGCGTCCTTCCGTGCATTCCCAATGCATCTGTGGAGAGGGATGCACTCCACGTCTCTCTACTTCGCCGCCATCTTTTTCTCCCCTGCCTTATTCTTTTTGACTTCTTCCTAGTCTAGGGGAACACGTCTCCACTCACAGGGCTCAAATTTCTTATCCACGTATTGGATCTCATCATTTTATCTTTCCTCAGGAAGCCTGATCTCTCCTGCATCTTAAATCTGCCCCCCTTCTGACAAGCACCCAAATAAGTGCTCCCCAGCCTTGAAAGCTCTTCCTCAGCAGTCCTACCCTCTGGTGACACAGCGCCACTTCCCTCCTCTTCCCACTGACAGGTTCCCCAAAGCCCACCTCTGCTGCTCCCACTTCCTCAGAAATTACTCCTCTGCCTCATGGCAATGAGCTGCAGGCTTCATCACGTTTCTGAAACTGCTTTTAAGGCCACCAATGCTCTTTTGGTCACTAAATGTAAATGCTTTGTCATAGACTCCTTTCTCTTCTTAACTTTTCAGAAATACCCACCTTGAGTTTTCTGAAAGTCTTTGGCTCTCTGTGATCCTTCCTTGGAATTCTCCAAGTGTCCCCAGTCACTCCATTCTCCTTTTATTTCATCTGTCTTTCCTCTTCTCTTACGCCCTTCCCACCTCACCTTCCAGGCCCACATCTCTCAATACAGGCATTCTATTAGGGCTTAATAAATTGCGCTCTGGAATTACGCTCCTAGGGATTGGATTCTGACTCTACCACAGACAGGCAGTGTAAACTTGGGCAAGCTGTTTAAAAGCTCTGAAGTTGCTCTGAGGAATAAATGAGATCATGCATGTAAAACACGTAGAATAGCTCCTGGCAAATAAGTGCTCAGTAATGATTAGTATTATCACCCTAATCAACACATTCAAAGCCTCATATTATCTGATTCTGAAAATTCTCCTCCTCCTGGCCGCTCTTGTTAATGATGTTATTATTCTCTTTATGAATCAAATTCAAAGCATGAGTCATCTTTACTCCTCCCTTTCCTCTCCTTAAACAAATCCGTTGATTGTCCTGTCATGTCTCTTTAATCAGTAGGCCTTGGTCATCTGCAGTATCGTGATAACCTTCAAAAGGATCTTTCTGCCTCCATTCACTCTATCTCCAGTGAATACGTTTCACTATTAGAGTGAATTTCCTACTGTGGTTGTGATCTGGTCACTCATTCCTCTTCCTGAAAGCGTCAATAGCTCCAAGCTACCTCTTCAATGAACCCCAATTCTTTTAATACGTTGATTAGACTCTCCACTGATGAACCCCAATATGCCCCTTCAGTTCAGCTGCTTATACCTCCTAAGGAAACCAGTCCAGATGTACCTGGACACTACTTTCCAATCTGCTCTGAACTTTTCTACCCCAAACATTTACCCTCTGTCTGGAATATTTTCCCATTCCATTTTCTCCTGGCAAAATTCTATGTATACTCAGGCTTAGGCCAGATGGAACAAATCTCTTGCTCCCTTTAACTCAGATAGCCCTTTGCAGCTCTTAGGATATTTATCTTTTTTCCCACCACACCATTTTATCATTATTCGAATCTAAATAGTATCTCCCTACTGGAATGTAAGTTCTCCAGGACAAGAACTGTATTTTCCAGGCAGCCATGACACAGCACAGATACTCAATAAGTGCTGAATGAGTGAACATCAATCACTCTTCACCAGCGACTGAAGCATAGCTCCTTTGATTAGATTTTAACTTATTAAGCAATATTTCTACCTACTTTTAAAAATATTTCCCATGGTAGGCCTACACTAAAGATAGAGTAGACACCTCTTATAGTTTCAAATGAAGAATAATGGTACCCAATAACTGACTAAAGAAATAAACTACTGGGGTTATACATTGATGTGCAATCACAGAGATGCAAAAGGTAAGATTCTATCCAAATCTTTCAAAATCTTTTAAGCATTTCACATTATCCAGTTTCTCCTGGGTTGTTTATTTTCTTTTCTACACGTCAGCTGGCTTGCAGACTTCTAATTTTCTTATATAACTTCTGCAGCAGATTCCAAGTGTTTGGCAATATGTGTGTTTGCACTTGTGCTATCAAGAGCAACAATTGCTCCAAAAATGATGTGGCTTCATTTGTTTTAATTTCAACATCAATCTGAAGCAACCGAAGAACCAAGAACATTTCTTGGCCACATTAATTTTTTCTCATTTATTGTTTTCACATCAGACTGATTTGTTTCTTAAGAAAACATATGATGTAATGATTTCTTTCTTACAAGTTTGGTAAGAAGGTGCTTCTCAGGCAAGTGTTCTTCCTCATATTTTTATCAATCTTTATAAATTGCACTAAGGAGCAGAACCTTCCACAAGATGCTCACATAGTATTCATAAATGGTAATGACTAAATCTGATAGGAGTTTTCATAATCACAAAGCCAGGATTTTTAGGGCACATATAATTTAGATATCCTGGTACTGCTGCACAGGATCCTGACTAAACTTGCTCTCTGGCAGTCTGGGTTAGAACAGTAGTGAATTTCAGGGCTCATTAGCGGACATCGTCATTATTGACAACAGCAAATGACAAAAAGTGTAGGGGTGAGAAGGGAGTGAAGGGTGGTATATGTAAGGCAACCAGCATTTATTGAGGAGTGATGCTGTGTTCCTTTTAACAGATGTGGAAATGAAGAAGTTAATTAACTTGAGCACGCAGCTAGTAAGAGGCTGACATGAAGCCACCATCTGAATGCCATAGCATTTCCACCATACAAAAGCTTTTAAAGATGATAAAGTATTATACTTACCCATCGATAACACACATTATCAACTGGCTATAGGAAATAAAGAATCCTTTCTTTTGGTCTGAGTTTTATATTTTGATGAGTGCATATACATTAAATAAGGTCTATATAGTCTGATACTAGCTGTCTGAACCAAAGACATACAGTGGACCAGAAAAAACTTCTTTTGCTACTCTGAGTCAACAGTCAGACTGTGTGTGTGTGTGTGTGTGTGTTGTGTGATGGTAGAAGCCAGTTATAGTTGCAGTGGGGGAAGGAAGTGCTTGACATGGGTTGTTAAAGGAAAGAGGAAGAAATAGAAATGTTTTATATTGTATTCTTAATTGTATTTCTCTAAGAAATTAATATATGGAAATGACAGGGGGGCTTTCAATTGTTTTTATGTTAAAAAAAAAACCCCTACAGTATTTTTTTTTTAAGATTTTTTTTGATGTGGACCATTTTAAAAGTCTTTATTGAATTTGTTACAACATTGCTTCTGTTTTATGCTTTGTTTTTTTGTTTTTTCTTTTTTTTTTTGACCATGAGGCATGTGGGATCTTAGCTCCCCAACCCGGGATCGAACCCACACCCCCTGCACTGGAAGGAGAAGTCTTAACCACTGGACCGCAAGGGAAATGCCTACAGTATTTCTTAACTCAAAGAATGATTGTAAAACCTCATAAAAGATTTATTTGAGAAAACAAAACAGTTACATTTAAAACAGGTTCATGCTAATAGGAGTAAGGAATTTCTATTTAGGTAAATTATTTTTCTTCAGAAACAAAGATGCTTGCTTTACCTAAGGCCCAAATAAAAATAACCAATAAAGTCAGCATCATTAACATGTCTCCTCATTTATTTATTAGACTTATTTAGTATACATTAGAAGATTGCTGGAAAAAATCCCATGGGGACAGAAATATAATTGTTTTTCCAAAGACACACCTCTTTAATTCTAATGATGGATCTTTGCTTTTAAAATGGTGTATGAGGTTATTTCATTAAAACATATCTAATTGGCCTCGGTGGAGCCTATCATGGCATATAGGGTTTACTTATTTGGGTTCTCAAATCCTGTAGAGCTGCTGTGGGGGGCAGAGGAGAAGGCTGCAAACACTGAGGCAAGGCTGAAAGGCCTCCACAGCTGGAGAGGCACTGCTCAGGCTCGCCTTTCACTCCACCGACTCCGTGATTTCACTAACTGGTTCCAGCATTCCCAATATGAGAGTCAAAACCTTTGCTAGAAAGACTAATGATTTCAAATCAAAACACAAGTAATTACAATACATACTCATGGGGAATCTTTTACAAAAACTGTAAATGGAGTGTAACCACTAAAATTGTATAAAAATTAATAAAAAAGAAAAAAGGCAATTGTAATTTATGGTATATAAATATACAGTTATATAGAAATTCATACAGAAGCTCTATTTTTTCTTTAAAAAAAAGAATTTCTTCTAACAATGGAGGGACTGCAATTTCTTCATAAAAAGTGGTTAAAAATAAATTCTTTGAAACAACTTACATAATTGTTCTCCAACTTTCTGGGACAGGGAAAAATCCACATTTTTGCCAGATGGAATCTCAGTTAGTGATCACTGCCAATAAATAAGTGCTTGAGCACATTTTCCTGGAATGGGACTCCCTGGGCATGACTTTCTCCAAATCTCTCTCGGGAGCCCAGATAATAGTGTTTCTGTTCTCACAAAATAAGTCATGTCCCACACAACAGCTGCTACCACACCTGAGATCAGCTGCCTTAGACTGTCCCAGTGACCTTTCACCCTGTTAAATGATATTTCCTGGCAGAGGAGAAGCAGGCTTCAGCAGGGCTTCCTTAGAGAAATGTCAAAATTGTTTAGTGTGGTATGGTAACCGGTTGGTAATCACAGCTGATTCCGTATCCCTCAAACATAAAATACACTCTTCATATTTCGGAGACATGAAATACTGAGCATAAGCACGGAATCTCTCAGTAGCAGTGCACGGGCTGATAAACTGAGTTTACTTTGAAGTGGCATGCTTTGTTTTGAAGCAACTCAGTAAATGAACAAGTGAAAATATATTAAGAAGAGGAAAAAGTGATTACTTGTATTACCAAGAAAAGGTCACATTAAAAAAAAATCACACAAATAAAACAAACAAATTAATATAACAAAACAGAAACAAACTCACAGACACAGAGGACAAATTAGTGGTTACCCATGGGGAGAAGGAAGGGGGAAGGGCATGATAGGGGTTTGGGATCAAGGGGTATAAACTGTTAGGTATAAAATAAGCTATAAAGATATTTTATACAGCACAGGGAATATAGCCACTATTTTACAATAACTTTAAATGGAGTATAATCTATAAAAATTTTGAATTGCTCTGTTGTACACCTGAACTATGTAACACTGTAAATCAACAATAGCTCAACAAAAAAATAAAATGAAAAAAATCACAGTAGTGGGTGTCTTAACGTGTCAACATCCTTAGAGTGTTTTAAATGATTTGATTAAAAAAACTCATTGTAAATTCAATGTTTCAGAGAATTGGACCCACTGCATTAAATTACGGTGTTTATGTGTTATATCATCTTTTCCTAGTGTTATTCATGTAGAGCATTATTAGAATTCATAAATGAATTAAAAACTTTTTCTTCATTGAATTTTAGTGAGGAGATATACAAGTTGGACAAAGAAATTTCTACTAAATTAGGAAATAAACTAGACTTATAAATACGTAAAGCTAATAAAAGCAATTGTCCCCTCCAAATAGGCAATGCAGTTAATTCATTATTTAAATAGATGAAAAATGCATTAAAAAGTGAGTTACAAAAAAAAAAAAAGAAAAAAAAAGTGAGTTATAATTCCATAATAAGTTTCCAAAATGTTGCTTCAGGAAGACAACTCTGAAATATAAATCAATCCAATTTGAAGAGTCTGTAAACAACCTAGTGAAATATGTTTGGACAAATAAGTGTACCTCTGAAAATAATATCAGCCTAGACTTCAAATCACGCTATATAAAACAGATAAATGGTATAGAGTTTGGCCAAACCAAGTGATAACTGAATGGATACTCTGTTACTAAGAGGAGCTTAAATGAGATATTGCCTCTCTCATCCTCAGTGACTTCACTTCCACCACCTACTCTTTTCCATTTCCTTCACCCCTCTTCCCAGTTGAATTTTTTACTACTTAACCTCTGGATGATAGCTTTCATAATAGGTTTTATGGGCTTTGGTCTTTCCCACCACAAATCCAAATTGTACAGAAGTGATCTTCCCCAAACACTGATTTAATAATATTCAAAAGCTCCGACTGCTCTTCACAGCTTAATAAAGTAAAATTCAAATGCCACACGCACAACCAGGGCCCTCCTACTCCTCCATATCCTCACACATTATCACTCCCTCCTTCACATGGACTGGGGGTCCAGGCAGGCTGAACTGCGCCCGCCCACTGTTGCGCTCTGCTGTCCCCTTCTTCCCCATTCAGGCACTTCTCCTAGCCTGGAATCCCGCTCCCGAACCCACACCCACTCATCCAAACAAAACTCAGCCTTTCTGCGCTACTCATATGCTGCCCTTTCCGATTCCCCCACTCAGGGGATTTTATGCTCTTGAATGAGTGAAACCACAACTGTCAAGTTCAAAAGCAGTTCAGTTGCCACTCTATATGATTTCGCTAAAATCTGACAATTAATATGGCTTCTTTGAAACTTCTGTCTCCCTTTAATTAAAAGACAGTAAAAACATTTTTCTTACTGGAGATTATACAATCTATGCTCACATAGAAAACTCAGAAAATACAGGGAAAAAGAATGTAAAAGTCAAACACAATCCCATCACTTACATACCAGTATTTAATACGATTCTATGCTCTTCCATTTTTCTCTCTATATAATATGTATACTTACACATAAAGATGGGACAATGGGAAGGTACCTAATGCCACTGAATCATATACTTAAAAATGGCCGAAATGGTAAATTTTGTTATGCATATTTCACCACAATAAAAGACACAGGATTATGCAATATACCATACTGTTATAACATACTGCTTTATAACATTAATTTTCATTTAATAATCAGTAATATTTTTCTGTGACATTTCTAATCCTCAAAAATATTTTTACACTTGTCTTATACTTTATCCACGATGATAAGTTTAATCATTTGCTTCAAGTAGTGACTGCTAGATTTCTCCATTTCTTTGTAATGAAAAATTATCTGTGAGATGATGATTTGAGACTGGAAATTTAGATTCCGGGAGGTTGAGCATGTATTTTGAAGGTAGAGCCAACAGGACTTGCTGATGAATTGACTGAGAAAAGTAGAGGAATCACAGATTTTTGGCCTGAGTAACTGGGTGAATGAATGGTACAAATTACTGAGATGGGGGGAAAACTTGGGTCGAAATGGGATTGTCTTTTTTCAGGCAGAAGTGTAAATTAGGAGTTTTGTTTTATATAGATTGAGTGAGATATGCTCATTAAATATCCAAGTATACTTGTCAGGTAGCCAATAGGCAGGGCTGGCCTCAAAGGCACATGAAATATGCAGTTTCACAGGGCCCACACTCAGAAGGCCCCATATTTGGTTTAATGCTCTGCTGTTGCTATCTTGAAATTCTCAATTTTTAACAGAGGCTCCACATTTTCATTTCACATTGAGGGTACCCCAAAGTTAAGTAGCTTGTGCTGCCAACTGGATATAATCATATACTATATAATATAATAATGTAATATTATAGCAGAGAGGTTGGAGCTGGAGGTATAATTTTGGAGGTCATATGAGTAAAGATGGTATTCAAAACTGTGGACCTGGATGAAAGCACCCAAGATGAGCACGGCTTGACATGAGGTCATAAGGACTGAGCCTTGCGGTGTTCTAACCTTGAGAGGTCTTGGAAAAGAAGACAGATTTTGCAAATAGGACCAATAAAGGGTGTTTAATAAGACCAGAGGAAAACCAGGAGAGTGCACTATTGCAGAAGCCAAGTAAAGAAAGTGCTTCAAAACAGAGTCGTTAGTTGGGTCAAATCCTGCTGAGAGATAAGAGTAAGATGAGAACGGTAGATTGACCTTTGGATTTGGCAAGATGGAGATTGCTGGTGTCCCTGACAAGAACAATTTCAGTGGTATGTGGGGTGAAGAAAGAATGGAAAGAAAGGCGATGAAGACAGAAAGTACATATAATCCTTTACCAGAGCTCTAAAAGGGAAGAGGGATATTGTTCCTAGGGAGGATTAAAAATTATTGAGAGCTATTATAAAATGTTTCTATGCTAATGGGAAGAATCTGTAAGGGCGAAATTGATGTCATAAAGGAAGGAAGTGATTATTTTAACTTAGTCCTTGAGTGAGTGAGAGAAAACGGGGTTCAGAGTACCAGCATAAGGGTTGACCCAAGAGAGGTACAAATTTGGTTCATCCATTGAGACAGGAGAGAAGGCAGAGTATAAAGGTACAGATATGGATACACTGGCAGATTTGGGAAGTAGGAGGCTACTAGTCTTTCCTGATTGCTGTGTGAAATAGGATAAAATCTTTGGATTGTGCTGTAATATTTTATAAATCTAAGCCATGCTTATTTCTCTACTAAAAACATGAACTGGTGAGAGAAGAAAAGAGCTAGTAGGTTTCACTTTGTTTTTGTTATTCCGACATCAGACTCAGATGTTTGACAAGGAAACCAAAAAGACAATTTAATGGGAAAGGAACAATCTTTTCAGCAAATGGTGCTGGGACAAATGAATACCCACATGCAAAAGAATGAAGTTGGGGAGCATGAGAGTGAGGTTCTCCTGGCAGGGCTTCTCCGGGCAGAGTGCAGGGAGAGGCGGGGCTCAGCCTTCTTCCAGGGACACTCCAGTCCTTCTGTCCTCTGGATCACTGGGACAAGCAACCTCTGAAGTCCGGACTACTCCATCAGAAGTCAAGTAGGAGGCTCTGGGGAGGAAGCACTGAATCCAGAATGCTAGGCTACTAGGGAGTCCTCAGACACAGGGAAAATTAACTGCAGAGAACTCTCACTGAGCCCTGTATCAGAGTCTAAGACTCAGCTTCATCTGACTGTCTGCAAATGCCAGGGCTGGGCACCTCACACCAAACTACAAACAAGACAGGAACACAAACCCACCCATCAGCACACAGACTACCTAAAGCCATATTAACCTCGCAGATACCCTAAAACACACCACATGACACGACCCTGCTCATCAGAGAGAAAAGACACAGTCACACACTGGAAAGCAGACATCAGACCCCGCCCCCCGCCACCAGGAAACCTACTCAAGACACTGGAAAAATCCCACCACAGGGGCCAGAGGGCAAAAACATGAGGAATTACTACTAGGCAGCACAGGGAAAGGAGACAACAAACCCTACAAATTAGACAAAATGAGAACACAAAGAAACACCATGCAGGCAAAGGAGCAGGAAAACACCCCACAAGACCAAATAAATGAAGAGGAAATAGGAAAATTGCCTGAAAAAGAATTCAGAGTAATGATAGTAAAGATAATCCAAAACCTCAATAACAAAATAGAGAAAATACAAGAAACAGTTAATAAGGACTCAGAAGAACTAAAGAGCAAACGAACAGTAATGGACAACAAAATAACGGAAGTTAAACATAGTCTAGATGGTACAAACAGCAGAATAACTGACTCAGAAGAACAAGTGAGTTGGAAGATAGAATGGGGGAAATAACTGCCACAGAGCAAAAAAGAGAAAAAAGAATAAAAAGAATGGAAGACCATCTCAGAGACCTTGGTGACAACATTAAGCACACCAACATTCGAATCAGAGGCATCCCAGAAGAAGAAGAAAAAAAGAAAGGGTCTGAGAAAATATTTGGAGAGGTTATAGTGGAAAACTTCCCCAACATGGGAAAGGAAATAATTAATCAAGTCCAAGAAGCACAGAGAGCCCCATACAGAATAAACCCAAGGAGAAATACACCAAGGCACATATTCATCAAACTAATGAAAATTAAACAGAAAGAAAAAATATTAAAAGCAGCAAGAGCAAAGCAACAAATAACATATAAGGGAAAACCTATAAGGAAAACAGCTGACCTTTCTGCAGAAACTCTGCAGGCCAGAAGGGAATGGCAGGATATACTGAAAGTCCTGAGAGAGAAAAACCTACAGCCAAGAATACTCTATCCAGCAAGAATCTCATTCAGATTTGAGGGAGAAATCAAAAGCTTTACAGAAAGGTTAAGAGAATTCAGCAACACCAAACCAGCCTTACAGGTGCTAAAGGAACTTTTCTAAGCAGGAAACACAAGAAAAGGAAAACACCTACAAAAACAAACCCAAAACAATTAAGAAAATGGTAATTGGAACACACATGTCAATAATCACCTTAAATGTAAATGGATTAAATGCTCCAACCAAAAGACACAGACTGGCTGAATGGATACAAAAACAAGACCCTTCTATATGCTGCCTACAAGAAACCCACTTCAGACCAAGGGATACATATAGACTGAAAGTAAAGGGATGGAAAAAGATATTCCATGCAAATGGAAGTCAAAAGAAAGCTGGAGTAGCAATACTCATATCAGACACATTAGACTTTAAAGTAAAGACTATTACAAGAGACAAGGAAGGACACTGCATAATGATCAAGGGATCCATCCAAGAAGAAGATATAACTATTGTAATATCTGAGCACCCAACAAAGGAGCACCTCAATACATAAGGCAAATGCTAACAGCCATAAAAGGGGAAAACAACAGTAACACAATAACAGCAGGAGACTTTAACACCTCACTTATATCAGTGGACAGGTCATCCAAACAGAAAATAAATGAGGACACATAAACTTTAAATGACACATTAGACCATCTCGACTTAATTGAAATTTATAGGACATTCCATCCCAAAACTACAGAACACACTTTCTTCTCAAGTGCACATGGAACATTTTCCAGGATAGATCACATCTTGGGTCACAAATCAAGCCTCAGTAAATTCAAGAAAATTGAAATCATATCAAGCATCTTCTGTGACTACAACACCATAAGACTAGATATCAATTACAGGAAAAAAACTGTAAATAATATAAACATATGGAGGCTAAACAATATGCTATTAAACAACCAAGAAATCACTAAAGGAATCAAAGAGGAAATCAAAAAATATCTAGAAACAAATGACAATGAAAACACAACAACCCAAAACCTATGGGACGCAGCAAAAGCAGTTCTAAGAGGGAAGTTTACAGCAATACAATCCTACCTCGAGAAACAAGAAAAATATCGAATAAACAATCTAACCTTACACCTAAAATAATTAGAGAAAGAAGAACAAAGAAACCCCAAAGTGAGCAGAAGGAAAGAAATCATAAAGATCAGACCAGAAATATATGAAAAAGAAATGAAGGAAACAATAGCAAAGATCAATGAAACTAAAAGCTGGTTCTTTGAGAAAATAAACAAAATTGATAAACCATTAGCCAGACTCATCAGGAAAAAAAGTGAGAAGATGCAAATGAAACCATTAGCCAGACTCATCAGGAAAAAAAGTGAGAAGATGCAAATGAACAGAATTAGAGATGAAAAAGGAGAAGTAACAATGGACACTGCAGAAATACAAAAGATCATGAGAGACTACTACAAGCAACTATATGCCAATCAATTGGATAAACTGGAAGAAATGGATACATTCTTAGAAAAATACAATCTTCCAAGACTGAACCAGGAAGAAACAGAAACTAAAAACAGACCAATCACAAGTACAGAAATTGAGACTGTGATTAAAAATCTCCCAACACACAAAAGCCCAGGCCAGATGGCTTCACAGGTGAATTCTATCAAACATTTAGAGAGGAGCTAACACCTATCCTTCTCAAACTCTTCCAAAATATTGCAGAAGGAGGAACACTCCCAAACTCATTCTACGAGGCCACCATCACCCTGATACCAAAACCAGGAAAAGATGTCACAGTAAAAGAAAATTACAGGCCAGTATCACTGATGAATATAGATGCAAAAATCCTCAACAAAATACTAGCTAACAGACTCCAACAGCACATTAAGGATCATACACCATGATCAAGCGGGGTTTATCCCTGGGATGCAAGGATTCTTCAATATACGCAAATCAATCAATGTGATACATCATATCAACAAATTGAAGGATAAAAACCATATGATCATCTCAATAGATGCAGAAAAAGCTTCTGACAAAATTCAACATCCATTTATGATAAAAACTCTCCAGAAAATGGGCAGAGAAGGAAATTACCTCAACATAATAAAAGCCATATATGACAAACCAAAAGCCAACATCATTCTAAATGGGGAAAAACTGAAAGAATTCCCTCTAAGAACAGGAACAAGACAAGGGTGTCCACTCTCACATTATTCAACATA
This sequence comes from Hippopotamus amphibius kiboko, assembly GCF_030028045.1. Classification (NCBI taxonomy): domain Eukaryota; kingdom Metazoa; phylum Chordata; class Mammalia; order Artiodactyla; family Hippopotamidae; genus Hippopotamus; species Hippopotamus amphibius. The sequence goes on from NC_080188.1 coordinate 58,588,684, forward strand.
GTTTTGGAAGTTTTAGTCACAGCAATCAGAGAAGAAAAGGAAATAAAAGGAATCCAAACTGGAAAAGAAGTAAGACTGTCACTCTTTGCAGCTGACATGATATTATACATAGAAAACCCGAAAGACTCTACCAGAAAACTGCTAGCACTAATCGATGAATTTAGTAAAGTAGCAGGATACAAAATTAATGCACAGAAATCTCTTGCATTCCTATACACTAACAACGGAAGAGCAGAAAGAGAAATTAAGGAAACTCTCCCATTTACCATTGCAACAAAAAGAATAAAATACCTCGGAATCAACCTGCATAAGGAGGCAAAAGACCTGTATGCAGAAAACTATAAGACACTGATGAAAGAAATCAAAGACGATACAAACAGATGGAGAGACATATCATGTTCTTGGATTGGATGAATCAACATTGTGAAAATGACTATACTACCCAAAGCAATTTACAGATTCAATGCAATCCCTATCAAATTACCAACAGCCTTTTTCACAAAACTAGAACAAGAAATTTTATGATTTGTTTGGAAACACAAATGACCCCAAATAGGTAAAGCAATCTTGAGAAGGAAAAATGGAGTTGGTGGAATTAGGCTTCCTGACTTCAAACTATACTACAAGGCCACAGTGATCAAGACAGTATGGTACTGGCACAAAAATAGAAAGGAAGATCAATGGAACAGAATAGAGAACTCAGAGGTAAACCCAAGCACATATGAGCACCTTATCTTTGACAAAGGAGGCAAGAATACACAATGAAAAAAAGACAGTCTCTTCAATAATTGGTGCTGGGAAAATTGGACAGCAACATGCAAAAGAATGAAATTAGAACATTTCCTAACACCATACACAAAAATAAACCCAAAATGGATGAAAGACCTAAATGTAAGACCAGACACTATAAAACTCCTAGAGGAAAACATAGGCAGAACACTCTATGACATACATTAAAGCAAGATTCTTTTTGACCCACCTCCTAGAATAGTGGAAATAAAATCAAGAATAAACAAATGGGACCTCATGAAACTTAAAAGATTTTGCACAGTGAAAAACCATAAAGAAGACAAGAAGGCAACCCTCAGAATGGGAGAAAATACTTGCCAACAAAGTAACTGACAAAGGTTAAATCTCCAAAATACAGAAGCAGCTCATGCAGCTTAATACCAGAAAAGCAAATAACCCAATCCACAAATGGGCAGAAGACCTAAATAGACATTTCTTCAAAGAAGACATACAGATGGCTAACAAACATATGAAAAGATGCTCAATGTCACTCATCATCAGAGAAATGCAAGTCAAAGCCACAATGAGGTATCACCTCACACCAGTCAGAATGGCCATCATCACAAAATCTAGAAACAATAAATGTTGGAGAGGGTGTGGAGAAAAGGGAACTCTCCTGCACTGTTGGTGGGACTGTAAGTTGGTACAGCCACTATGGAAAACAGTTTGGAGGTTCCTTAAAAAACTAAAAATAGAACTACCATATGATCCAGTAATCCCACTATTGTGCATATACCCAGAGGAAACCATAATTCAAAAAGAAACATGCACCATAATGTTCATTGCAGCACTATTTACAATAGCCAGGACATGGAAGCAACCTAAATGCCCATCAACAGATGAATGGATAAAGAAGATGTGGCATATATATACAATGGAATATTACTCAGCCATAAAAAGGAATGAAATGGAGCTATATGTAATGAGGTGGATAGACCTAGAGTCTGTCATACAGAGTGAAGTAAGCCAGAGAGAGAGAAACAAATACTGTATGCTAATTCATACGTATGGAATCTAAAAAAAGAAAAAATGGTACTGATGAACCCAGTGACAGGGCAAGAATAAGGATGCAGATGCAGAGAATGGACCGGAGGACACGGGGTTGGGGGATGGGGGATGAAGGGGAAGCTGGGACGAAGTGTGAGAGTAGCATAGACAGACATACACTATCAACTGTAAAATAGATAGCTAGTAGGAAGTTGCTGTATAACAAAGGGAGATCAACTCAATGATGGGTGATGCTGTAGAGGGCCAAGATAGGGAGAGCGGGAGGGAGTCGTGGGAGGGAGGGGATATGGGGATATATGTATAAATACAGCTGATTCACTTTGGTGTACCTCAAAAGCTGGTACAAGAGTGTAAAGTAATTATTTTCCAATAAAAGCTTAGAAAAAGAAATAAAATAAAAAGAATGAAGTTGGACCTGTACCTCACACCATATATAAAAATTAACTCAAAGTGGTCAAAATACCTAAGTACAAGAGCAAAACTATAAAACTCTTAGAAGAAAACATAGATATAAATCTTCATGACCTTAGATTAGACAATGGTTTCTTAGACTGGACATCAAAATCATAAATAACAAAAGAAAAAAACAGATTACCTTGACTTAGTAAAAATTAAAAACTTTTGTGTGTACTATCAAAATTGTGAAAAGACAACCCACAGAATGAGAAAATACTTGAAAATCATATATCTGATAAGGGTTAGTATCCAGAACATATAAAGAACTTCTCCAACTGAACAGTAAAATGACAATCCAATTTTTGAAAATTGACAGAGGATTTGAATGGACAGTTCTCCGAAGAAGACCTACAAATAACTAACAAACATATGAAAAGATGCTCCATATCATTAGTCATTAGGGAAATACAAATCACAACCACAATGAGATACCATTCTACACCCAGCAGGCTGATTATAATAAAAAAGACAACAACAGGTGTTGGTAAGGATGTGGAGAAACTGGAAACATCATACATTGCTGGTGGGAATGCAAAATGAAGCAGCTACTTTGAGAAACAGTTTATTAGTTCTTCAAAAAGCCAAACACAGAGTTACCATATGATCCAGCAATTCCACTCCTAGGTGGAAAACATGGCCACAGAAAGACTTGCACACAAACACTCATGCCAGCATTATTCATAATAGCCCCAAAGTAAAAGCAACCCAAATGTCCGTCAAGAGATGAATACACAACCATGGTGTATACATGCACTGGGATATTATTCACTCATAAGAAGGAATGAAATGCTGATACATGATATGATATGGATGAACCTCCAGGACAGATACTAAGTGAAAGAAGGTAGATCCAAAAGGACACGTGTTCTGTGCTTCCATTTAAAGGAAATGGCAAGAGTTAGTGGGAGCTTCCTACAAGAGATGAAAACTGACCATTGACAAAGTAGAGCAAGGGCACTCCAGATAAAGGGAACATGTTAGCAAAGATACCGATGTGTGGAACCACTGGGATATTTGAAGAACGTGATTGCAATGTAGCCTGGGTATAGAATAAAGAACTGTGCAAGAATAAGTCAGGAATGGAGGATGAGCCAGATTTTTAAAGGCCTTGAATAACTTGAAATTTATTTAGTGAGAAGTCCTTTTTGCTTTTACAGCACTTCCATTATGTCACTTTTAAACTTTCTGCATTTTATTATCATTGTTAACCACATATAAGTTTGCCTCACTTAATGCACTAGGAGACCCCTAAAGATTAGAGACCGTGCCTTAGTTCTCTTTGACTTCTCAGGGCCCAGTGCAAAATATGCACTACAAAGAACGCGCCCAATACGAGTCTGTTGACTTTGAATTACTAAAATAAATTACATTTTTTAAAATTATTTTTTTGGGGGTACACCAAGTTCAATCATCTGTTTTTATACACATATCCCCATATTCCCTCCCTCCCTCAACTCCCCCCCCCCACCCTCCCCGTCCCAGTCCTCTAAGGCATCTTCCATCCTCGAGTTGGACTCCTTTTGTAATAAATTCAGTTAATAGCACAGCAGTCCAGATATACTCTGGTGGTTTACATGCTACTAGAAATGATCTGCAAACATGATAATAAATTTCTTTACCATTACTTACGTTCTGTTTCATCAACTGCTCTACTATAGAGTTGAGAGAAAAAAATTTCAATTGAAATTTGCATTCCAGTGAAACGCCAAAATTTGAATAGAGCAATCATATTGAGAGGCAGACTTTGGTGAATGGGTAAATTGTTTTTTAATAATCAAAATAATTAGAGAAACATCAGAGACTTTCATTTTAAATTATAGGAATAAAAGGAGATTGAAATTAAACACTGGAAAGTATGTTTAATAGCTATTCAATGTATATGAAATAGTTTATCTACGATGACCCTGCCCTGGAATATTTATCAAGGAAGCTAGTGGTAGTTAAGAATAGATTAGAAAACAATCTGTAGAAATAGAATTAGATATTTTTTCTAATCCAGCCTGGGACCTTAGAGACTTTTTCAAACCTACTTTTCTATAAATCTTTGTTACGAGGGCCAGAGAGTGTGACTACCTCAGAAAACAGTAGGTGAGCTGTATGGTGAGACTTACCACTATGCTTTTCGCAAGATGGTTTCAACTTTCTTTTTCTCATATGGGACTTATTGCAGAAAACCTTGCAGAGTCAGCAGCACATTTATATTTGATAGTTTTTCAAATTATACTATACATGATATGGTTATGAATCTTATAGCTAAGAAACCTAATTTCATTTCAGCTTCAACTAGTCAGTTAAAAATTCTGAAACTTTTTTCCAAGCAGCAGAGAGTGGAACACTATGGAGACCAAACAGACATTCAGGAAGTAACTGGAGTGCCCTTTATGAAGTACAAACACAGGATAATTATGGTTGCTTTCCGTTGCTGGCTGGACTTCAGAAATGAAGAAAGTCATAGTTAATTAAGAAAGTCAAAGTCAGAGTTAATAGATTAGATATTTTGAAAGATGATGGGTACAGTTAATATTGTTGAATACTGATTCATTATTAATATCATTGAAGTCTGAATCTTATGAGATCTGCTTTTGTAATATGACTAAAATATGAAGTGTCACTTGGCAAACATCACAAGACAATTTCTGCCACGTGGGCGGAGAGTTGCACAGAGATGTTATGAGCCTCATAAAACAATGAACTTCTCCTACATAAATAAGTAGCACATTACTGATAGAAATGCAGCACCAGGGCCAGAGCCCCTATGGAGAGATGGCACAGAGGTTAAGTGGGGATGATGAGGGGCACAGGTGTCTGGAATTCTGTGGCATTTTCAAGGGTGGGCAGTACCGAGTTCCCTTGGGAAACTTTCCCAAGGAACACTTTTTAAGGACCATAGGAAAGAGAATTGACACATAAAATTCTACCATTTTAGAATCAGACCTCAACCCCAGAGAGGTTTAAGTCAACTAAAATGAAGAGAGTAGAATCTAAATTCAAATTGAGCACATATTACAAGAATAACGACTATGGCAGGAGCGGCTAAGTACATGCCTACTAGGTACTGTCATGGGTGCAAAAAAACCACATAAGATGCCGTCCCTCTAATTCAAGAAGTCACAGTCAGGTTGAAGAGAGAGACATGAAAGGGTGAAGTAAATCAATGTGGAAGACAGGCAGGAAATAATTATAAAATAATCAGAAGACATATTAATCTCAGCCAGTTAACTACGTGATCTTGGATAATTCACCTAACTCAATAAATATCTGTGAAATGAATAACATTTTCAGAATCATAGTTTCTTCATCCAAGATTACTTTTCAGATCTGAAATCCTTTTACAGGGTCACCTAACAAAACTGTGATATAGACAAAAATGTTACATGTAGGGTTATTTAATTTTTTCTAGCATTACTGAGGTATAATTGACAAATTGTATATATTTAAGGTACTAAATGTGATGATTTGATATATGTATACATTGTGAAATGTATACCACAATCAGGCAAATTAACACACCCATCATCTCATAGCTACAATCTAATTTTTTCCAGTGAGACCAATTAAGGTTGACTGTCTTAGCAAATTTCAAGTATACAACACAGTATTGTTAATTACAGTCATTATGCAAAACATTAGATCACCAGAACTTACTCATTTTATAACTGAATATTTTTACCCTTTGACCAACATTTCTCCAATATCTCAAGTCCCTGGCAACCACTGTTCTACTCTCTGCTTTTATAAGTTCAACTTTTTTAGATTCCACATATAGGAGAGATCATACAGTACTTGTCTTGCTCTGTTTTATTTCACTCATTTCACTTAGCATAATGTCTGTCAGGTTCATCCTGTGGTCACAAGTGGCAGAATTTCCCTCTTGTGTGTGTCTATGTGTGTATACATATTCTCTCTCTCTCTGTATAGACACACACACACACATGAAATATACAAGCAATGTATATACACACACAATGGCATATTATTTATACCATGTTTTCTTTATCCATTTACCATTGACAGACACTTATGTGGTTCCATATATTGGCTATTATAAATAATGCTACAATGAACACGGGAGTGTAGATATCTCTGAGATACCAATTTCAATTCCTTCAGGTATATACCCAGAAGTGGGATTGCTAGATCCCATGTTAATTCTATTTTTAATTTTTTGAGGAAGCACCCTCTTTTCCATGTGGACATACCAACTTACATACCTACCAACAACACACAAGGGTTCCCTTTCCTCCATATCCTCATCAGTGCTTGTTATCTTGTCTTCTTGATGATAGTCATCCTAACAGGTGTGAGGCAATAGCTCACTGTGGTTCTGTTTTGCAATTCCTTGATGATTAGTGACGTTGAGCACTTTTTCATATGCCTGCTGACCATTCCTCTGTCTTCTTTGAAAAAACGTCTATTCAAGTCCTTTGCCCAGTTTAACTGGTGTGGGTTGTTTGTTTTGTTTCGTTTTTTTTGCCATTGAGTTGTACAAGTTCCTTATATGTTTCAGATATTAACCCTTTCTCAGGTATATAGATTGCAAATATTGATATTTTCTGCCTTTCATTTTTTTGATGGTTTCCTTGACTGTGCAGAAGCTTTTCGGTTTGATGTAGTCCCATTTATTGATTTTTGGTTTTGTTGCCTGTGCTTTTAGAGTTGTATCAAAAAAAAAAAAATCAATGCCAAAAGCAAGGTCAAGGAGATTTTCCCCAATGTTTTCTTCTAACAGTTCTACAGTTTCAGGTGTTACATTTAGGTGTTTAATCCATTTTGAGCTAATTTTTAAGTGTGGTGTAAGATAGGGGTCCAGTTTCATTCTTTTGCATGCAGATATCCAGTTTTCCTAACACCATTTATTGAAGAAACTATCCTTTCTCCACCTTGTATTCTTGGCACCATTGTCAAAGATTAGTTGACTGTATATGCTTAGGTTTACTTCTAGTTTGTCTATTTTGCTCCATTGGTATGTGTCTGTTTTCATGCCAATAGCATATTGTTTTGATTACTATTCCTTTGTAACATAGTTTGAAATCAGGAATGTGATGCCTCCAGCTTTCTTTCTCAAGATTGCTTTCACTATTTGGGGTTTTTTGTGGTTCCATACAAAGTTCAGGATTTTTTTTTTTAATCTGTGAAAAATGCCATTGGAATTTTGATAGGAATTACACAAGATTAGATCTCTTGGGTAGTATGTTTTCATGTGGTTATTTAGCTTCCTTTTCTTTCAATTTGAATAACTCTCTTAAGCCTTTCTTGTAAGGCAGATCTAGTGGTGATGAATTCCCTGAGCTTTTGTTTGGGAATGTATTCATCTCCCCTTTGTTTCTGAAGGATAGCTTTATCATATATAGTATTCCTGGTTGGCAGTTTTTTTTCCTCTCACACTTTGAATATATCATCCCATTCCCTCCTGGCCTATAAGGGCCATGCCAAAAAATCCACTTATAGCCTTATGGGGGTTCCCTTGTATGTGATGAGTTGTTTTTTCTCTTGCTGCTTTCAAGAGTCTCTCTTGCTCTTTGACTTTTGACAATCTGTATAATGTGTCTCAGAGTAATCTTACCTGTGGTCCTTTGAGCTTCACTCAGATGTCCATATCCCTTTTAAGATTCAGGAAGTCTTCAGCCATTAGTTTTTTTTGTTTTTTTTTTTTAGGAAGTTAATATTATTTTAATAATACTGTACAATAACTATGAGAAACATTAAGTATGTTCACTGCACATAGATACCAGGCAAATCTAGAAGACACTGGCCTTCATGCCACTTTCTCTAATTTCACACTTGTTTTATTTTGTTTTCCCTTTCTTTCTGGAAGACTGTAGTGTTATGCACTATTTTATGTCCTGTCTTTTTTTTTTATTGGAATATAATTGCTTTACACTCTTGAACTAGTTTTTGAGGTACACCAAAGTCAATCATCTGTATTTATACACATATCCCCGTATTCCCTCCCTCCCATTAGTTTTAAAATAAGTTTTCTTCTCCTTTCTCTCTTTCTCTCTTCTGCTCGAACTTTTAGGTCGTGTACATTCATTTGCTTAATGGCATCCTCTAAGACTTGCATGATTTTGTCACTCTTTTTCATTCTACTTTTCTTTTTGTTCCTCCAGCTAAATGTTCCTCCTAAATGAACTATCTTCAAGGTGGCTGATTCTTTCTTCTTCATAATGGAGTCCGTGCTGTTGAAGGTCTCTATTGAATTTTTGATTCTGTCATTGTATTCTTCAGCTCTAGGATTTCTGTTTGATTCCTTTTATGGTTTCTATTTCTTTATTATTCTTCTTGATCTGTTATGTACTGTTTTTCTGATTTTATTTAGTTTCTATGTTCTCTTGCATCCCAATGAGCTTTTAAAACATGATTTAAAAAAAATACTTTTCAGGGGACTTCCTAGGTGGTGCAGTGGTTAAGAATCTGCCTGCCAATGCAGGGGACACAGGTTTGATCCCTGCTCCAGGAAGATCCCACATGCTGCGGAGCAACTAAGCCCATGTGCCACAACTATTGAGCCTGCACTCTAGAGCCTGTGAGCCACAACTATTGAGCCTGTGTGCTGCAACTACTGAAGCCTGTGTGCCTAGAGCCTGTGCTCCACAACGAGAAGCCACTGCAATGAGAAGCCCGCGCACCACAACGAAGTGTAGCCCCCGCTCACCACAACTAGAGAAAGCCCGTGTGCAGCAACAAAGACCCAATGCAGCCAATAAATAAATAAATAAATAAATAAATTTATTAAAAAAAAACTTTTCAGGAAATGTATTCACCTCCATTTATTTGGTTTGGTTATTGGAGCTTTATAGTTTCCTTCTGTCATGTTTACCTGATTCTTTGTGATCTGTGTAGCCTTGTACTAGTATCTGTGCATTTGAAGGAGCAAACACCTCTTCTGGTCTTTACAGACTGGTTTTGGCAGGAAAAGACATTCTTCTGTTAGGTCCCTGGGCTGATGGAATTGCCTCTGGGATCTCGGTTAAGCAGGATTAAAGTCAGGTCATAGGGCTGCTGCTGGGTTGGTGGACTTATGCAGGTGTGGATCCTATCTGCTTCCTGGGATGATCCAACTGCCTCCAGGACCTTGGTTAGTAGAGCTGGCACTGGGACAAGGATCTGCTTTAGGATCCTCAGACAGTGGCCTGTTACCAGATGTGCGGATGGGTGTCGCTCCTGCCAGGTCTATGGGAGGGTTCCTGCCAGGTCCTGCATGGGCAGGACTGGTCCCTGACCATTGCTGAGAGAGGCTAGAACTGAGCCACAGGGCTGCTTCAGGGTCCATAACCAGGACTGAGGTTTGTAGCCCTGCCTCTGAGTGTACAGATAGATGTGCCTCTTGCCAGGTTCTTAGATGGGTAGGACTGCCCCTGGACCATGGCTGAGTGAGGCTGGAGCTAGCTAGATCACAGGGCTGCTTCAGAATCCACAGTCAGACCAAGTTCAACAGGCCTGCCTCTGGGAGCTTGGAGAAGCATGTCTGCTGCCAGGCCCCTGGATAGGCAAGACTACTCCTGGACCATAGCTGGTAGGAGCTGGTGTGAGCCACAGTGCTACTTCAGGATCCTCAGTCACACTGAGGTTGGCAGGCCCGCCTCTGGGGAAATAGAGAAGTGTCTCTCTTGCTGGATCCCTGGGTGGGAGCGGTTATTTACAGACTAAGGCTGTGAATGGCTGGAACCAGGTCACAGGCTGCGGCAGGGTCTACGGTTGGGACTGAAGTCATGGACCTGTTACCCAAGGCATGGGTGGCCATATTTCCTCCCTGGTCCCTTGTGTTTGGTACGGGTGGTGGGACCAAGGCCAGATGGAGTTGTAGCTGAGTCCACGGGGGACTGCGCCTTTTCCCGGGTCTGTAGCCACAATCATGGAACCATGGTTTGCGAGCCTGTCACTTGGGTGAGGGCAGGCTTTCTCAAAATGACCTTCCTTAGTCTTGGGCTATGCTGGAGTTTTGCAGCCTCTTACATGGATCCCAAAGCTCCTACAAAGGCGCTTTTGTCAATGGATGGCTGACAAGTTACTGTTGCTGTGTGTGTGTGTGTTGGGGGCGGGGTGAGCAGGGGACCTCCTATTCTGTCGTCTTGCTGTATAATTTTTAAAGCAAATAACAAGACAAAGTCTGACACACAATTTAACCTTGAAGAGAATACATCTAAAACCAAGATAGTCATGGAAAGTATGAGTTATACAGTGGTTGTAAGTATGAGAGAAAAGCAGCCATGGAGGAGTGAGAAGGGGCTGGGTGGAGGACAGAGAAAGGATCTTCTTGAAGGCTAGGCACACGTAAGCCACTAAGTAGTTCTAAGAAGGAGTGTGATCTGCATTTGCAGAAGTGGTAGGGAGTAGGGTATCAGTGAGGCAAAATAAGGACAGTGAGATTGTCAAAGAGCATTCAGGGATTGGCTGGCCATGGAGGGATGATGGGGTAGAGGGAAAGCGAAGGGGTCTGTGGTATCTGATGGATAAGGTTGACGCATCTGCTAGTTAAGAATGACATATAAAAAAAATAAATAAAAAAATAAATAAATAAAAAAAATTAAAAAAAAAAAAAAAAAAAAAAGAATGACATATAACGCAGGATTCTGAATGGGAGATATAGAACCAGAAGTTACTGTATACAGTTAGGAGTTGAAAACAAAGGCATAGGACCGGCTTGTATGAAGAAAATGAAGCCAGTAGGTTAGAGGAGTGCAGAAGCTGTAGTAATTATCTAACCACAAGGTGATGGAGGCCTAAATTAGAGTGGAGATCACGGGGAAGAAAATGGGGAAACGGATGCTGGAGACATTGAAAAAGAAATATTGACAAGATTTGGTGACTGATTATATAAAGGGTTTGAGTCTAGTGGTTGAGAGAATGCAACACACAGCAAAGCTGAGAGGGAAAGATGAGAACACGAGTTCTGTTTGTGCACAGTGAGTTTATGGTAAAGGCTGAAGCAGAGATGGCTGCAGGCATTGGAAACTTAGAACTGAGTTCAGGTCCAAGATACTGACTTGAATATTATCTTCCTGTGACTAGATTAGCTGTGGAAGAGACAGCAGACAGAGCAGGAAGTAGGCCGTCAAGGAAGGACACTTGGCAATCAGTGAATATCAAGGTGGGAAAGAAAGGGAAGCAACAACACAGTAGGAGGAAACTATACAGGAAACGGGAAAATTTCAAGAATATGTGAAGCGCCACAATACATTCAGGATGATGAAAATTGTTTTTTAAAAAGTGGAAAAGTATGCAAAATATACTCCTGTGTAAATAACACTGAACGATATCTGGAAGAATATATAATCAAACCCATAACAGTTATTTCCAGGAGGAGAGGGGAGGGAATTCGAGTTGCAGAGCAGAAGAATCAAGCGGAACTTCAGTCTTATCAGTGGTATTTGACATTCTTCTAAGGACAATGTATTCCTTACATAATTCAAAAGTATTGAAAAATGGAATAAATAGACAAGACTTTCAGAATACAATAATTCAGGTAGAATATGCTATCCCAGGGAAAGATTTGTTTTTAATACACATTGAAAAGAGATTTATTGTAGTTTCCCTCATTTACCTATCAAATTAAGAATACCTTTGTAACATAAGCAAATATATTTTAATTCTATATTCTTCATATTATTTTAGGTAAATGATTGGCATAGTGGTAGCTATTTATTTATTCCTGTTACAGAAAATGAAAGCATTTAAATCACTCTTATTTGCTTTATCTCTTTATGTAAGAGCCAAGTACAAAACTTCAATTAATTGTCAATGTGTCTATAGGACACTCACCTATAGGAAAGGAGACCAGGAACTTCTGTTGACCCAGAAGTATATTGTGTAACTTTTCTGCTTTAGGAACAATGGACTTATGATTTTCTTTGTGGAACTCGCAAGATGTTGGAGCTTTTCTGCTCTGTTTCTATGTCTCCCTGAAATACTGATCACTTCAATAACTTTTGATTACAGCACAGTAAACCACAATCTGGAATCATTCCAGGGATGAACAAAGAGCTTTTTCCCTCTCTACCTTTCCCTCCTTATGAATCACATTTCAAGAGGAACTGGCCTTTCTTCCTGCCACTGTGCTGTCATGGTCAATGAAAAGTAGAAAGGAACAAATTCTCTTAAAATGCAGCAAACGCAATTCTCTGCAGAGAGCATTTACTTACTAACAACAGTGGTATCTCAGCAATTTGCAATCAAGTGACTTTCTTGTTAAAGCATTTCCACTTCTCCTTACTCCAGGTTTTTTTGCATTTGTATTTTTTAAAACAATGTTATTGAGGTCTAATTTTACATATTATAAAATCCACCTTTTCAGGTACGCAGTTCAGTGATTTTCACTAACTTTACCAAGTGGTGTAACTATCACCATAAATCAGTTTCAGAATATTTTCATTCCCCTAAATAAGGTCCCTCCAGGCATGCACAGTTAATCTTCTGTACATATACAGTTCCTTCCTGGCTCCCCACTCCCAGACAATCACAACTCTGCTTTCTGTTTCTATAAATCTGCCTTTTCTGGACATTTCACATAAATGGAATCATACAACATACAGTTTCTTGGGTCTTCTTGAGACTTTATAGAACAAAACTAGAAATTTTCCTCTGGCCTTTTAGAAAATCACTCATTCATGGACATGCATAACCTTTCAAATAAAACATTACAATACATATTGTTTAACATCTAAAAGACTAAAAATATTAATCCTCTTCTTTAAGTTCTAAAAATAAATTCTGAAAGTAATAATATAGTTTAGTGCTGGAAACATGAAAAAATCATTTATCTATTTCACATGTTGAAATAGATAATGATATAGCTATCTCTGAAGCTTTGAATCTTTTTAACATCTTAAACTTTACATATAACATGTACAGATCTTTTCCTTTTACTTTTTTAGGATGGATGTGTAACCTTCCCTTCCAGGAAAATTTTTAAATGGCCTGTTTACTAACCAATTTAACATTCAAGTTAATACCTACAGTTTAGTTCTTGTGTAAATGACAAAACAAATATTTCCCCCCATATAAGATAAGGTTATCATGTGTAGGGAGAGGGACCGGAATATTCCAGCCTTGCCTAAGGGATGCACCTGTCCAGCAACATCCTCACTTCTGTGCGTGCCTCTGACCCACCACACTTGTGCACTGTACTTACACAGTGGAGAAGGATAGACCTTTACTCTTTTAAAGTTGGCATGTCAAATTAGAAGTTATGCTTTTCAGTCTACCATGAATTTTGGTAACGCAAACATCTAGATTACAAAAAAGAATTCTTGACAATATTTTAGAAATTGCTGCTGTCTGATTTAGATGATATAAATGCATTAGCTAAATGCCTTTACTGAACCTGTCACTAAGCACTTCTGTCCTTGCCTGCGAAGCAAGTATAAAACAGCTCCACTGAGCTCTAACAAAATCGAGACCTAGTTATTCCCAAGCTTTTCTCATGAAACCATTCTAATTATGAGAAAAAGATTCTTTCAAGGCTAGGGAAATGATTGTTTATATGATTACATGCTCAATGCCAATTTTAGACAATTATAGAAATACAGAAAAATGTTATTCATATAAATAATGTTCCAAGACAGAAGTCAGCCAATAAGTAATAAATGATATCGAGCTCCTCTTTGAACTCTCAAAACATCGTATTTTAAAATGTGTTACTACTTTATGCTTTTATTTTTATTGCCACAATCTAAAGAGTAAAGAAATAATGAAAACTTGCTAATAAAAATTCATATTTCTATTACATCTCACGAAACAATGGAACTATGTTTAAGATTTGAAACTACAAAGAAAAAGATCAAAGTCAACCAACCTGGGAAAAAATACTGAACAAGGTCTAAACTCTAAAAATTCCGAGTTATTGAGAACACACTGTTAGCTAAAATCACTTGTCAAAGCCCTAGAAATCAAACCTGTTGTTGAAAAATCATAGGACACTTCATCATTCTGGACATTTCAGCACCAAAGGTTCTTTCTTGGTTTTATCTTTGTTGTTACCTGATATGGTAACTCTGCTGAAAGCCAAACTGTTGTATATAAATGTGTTGCAATGATTTTAATAAATGCAAATAGAATGACTATTTTTTTGTTTTCTAAAGTAAATCAAGAATAGATTTTGCTGAATTGTTTTTTTTTCTTTTAATAGGAGCAACTAAAAAAAAAAAAATCAATATTATGAAAAGCCCAGAAAAATACTTCTTGACAATTCCTTGGAAAAACTTGGTAAGCCAAAGTAAATACTGTATTTAGAGAACACAGGCATAACAATATACCTAATACACACTGCCAACTTTATGGTTAAGACTGAGGCAACCAATAAACTGTTAAGGAGAAAACGGAAACTTCCTAAGAAAAGATTTAGAGAAAGTTGTGTGTGTGTACAAAACACACACACACTTTTTTTCCTAGTTCAAATGTATGAGCTAACCAATAACTTGTTCTACAAAAGTAACTGCAAATGAAAACATCTTCATAAGTTCATTTTTGAAATAAAAATTGGCACAATAACTATTCTGTTACTTCAAAGACAAAGGATTTAAAATTTACTTTTAGTTAAATTTATTCTAATGATCTCCACTTGTCTTTTGATAATTTGTCATACAACCTATTAAGAGGTATATAAAAAATAAAAAGTAAAAATCTCTGCATAGGTACTTCCCTGGTGGTGCACTGGTTAAGACTGTGCTCCCAACGCAGGAGGCCTGGGTTCAATCCTTGGTCAGGGAACTAGATCCCACATGCATGCTACAACTAAGAGTTCTCATGCCACAGCTAAGGAGCTGCATGCTGCAACTAAGACCTGGTGCAACCAAATAAATAAATAAATATTTAAAAATAAATAAAATAAAATCAGGCAAAGGATCTGAGTACACATAAAAAAAAAAATCTCTGCATAGACACTACAGATTTATGGATAGAGACAAGAGATTGAATGAGCTTCTGCACGATGGGAGTAGCAAGATTTGACACGGAGGGGTTGTTCTATTTAAACCTTTAAGGTTGCCCAGTGGGAAGAATTCAGTTCTTCAAGACTGTACTCAAAAAATTGGAAAGTATAAAAGAAATTAAAGAATACTAACATGCATTTGTTTTAACTGGAGACATGCTGACCAAAGGGACAAACAGAGGCCAGAGCAATGTTAGCTGTGCCTTTCCTCCATAATCTCACTGTGTGGTTTGAATCTCAGAAACACACAGGAAGCGCTTTCCTTGTTGCCTTAAGAAGCAGGAAACTTTTTATTTTCTTTGATTTGCTGAGTGGATGAATAACAATAATGATATAAACAACACACATTTGAATTTTTCTTTTCATTATCTCCCTCAAGGCCTTCTTGGCATAACTCTTTACAAAGTAATTTGGGAAGATAACATATACACTAGCTCTTGTCACCCAGCTACATGGACCCTGCTTTTTAAAATAGAGAAGAAAATTTTCGAGAGGCCCAGTGTATAGAATCTATGCTTCTTATTCTTTACTGGACGTTTCCTCACTGACAGAAGCTGGTTCCCCTACTGATCAGGCTCGACCCCTCCACTGGGGAGACCGTGCCCCGGGGCCATGGGAGCCACTGGTCACAGAGTGTGAACATGATGGGTGCGTGAGGTGCCCAACCGGCCTTAGTCGGGGCTTTGCTACCTCGTTTCTGGATTCCCTCCTGGAGGTCCTTGTTCTTTATCTCTTGGCTTGTAACACTGGCTGCTTCCTCTCTGTGGACTGTATGTGTTATGCATACAAACCTGCCTACATTAAATTCACTAAAATATCCTAATACCCAAAATGAAGCAAAACACACACACACACACACACAAAAACCCCTAGCCCTTTCTGGACCAAGTCCACTCCTCTAAGCAATAGCCTTGTTCCCATCCTTCCCTTCAAGGCACAGAGACTCGCCCACACCTCCTGGCCCTCAGTGGTGGGGCGCTCTCTGTTTGCACAGGCTCACCCCCACAGCCTCCTTGCTGGTCTCCCAGCACCTCTTACTATTCCTGTTCATTTTTTCTTCTGCACAGTTTCTGCAGACTTGCATTTTGTAACATGCAAGTCTGTTTCTATCATTTCACTGCTCACATTCCTGTAATCACCCTCTGCCACCTTTAAGAGAAAAATCCGAGCTCCTTAATATGGGGTACAGTTGTTCACGCTCTGATCTATTCACCTTTGTCTCTTACCCCACCTGTAGCCCCTCTGCCTGTCTCCATTCCAAACTCCAAATGTCCTGACTTCCCACTGCACTCACAGTTCTCCTCCAAGTGGTCCTCACCGCCCTGCATGTCCTTGCACGTGCAGTTTTTTCTTCCAGAAGCACCCTTCTCTTGATTTCCCTGCGCAGTACTTCCACGTAACCTACTAGCCTTAGTTCAAAAGTCACCCTCTTTCTGAAACTTCTGAACCCCAACTCCCCACATGGTCTGTGCCCTTCCTCTGCTCTCACACAGCAATCTGCGGACGGTTTTTGAAAGTGTCTTAAGAGGGGCACTTGAATCTTATGTATGACGTTATCACCAGCCCATGTCACAGTGCCTGGTACATAACAGGCACTTAGTAAGTGTCTATTTAATGATAACTACGGAATTTTTATTCACTTATCCTCTGGCTCCCCAAGTGCAAGGCATATGTGTCTCATTCTCAGAATCTCCAGCACCCAAGGCAGTAAATGCTACATAACTAGATCTCAGTGAAAATTAACAACTGTTGAAGGAACCAACACTGTACCAGCCTCTAAGCTTTCGTCTTCCAATCGAGCCTGCATGCTAACGGAAGATTCCTTTTCCAACACACCAACTTCTCATGGCTCCCATCACCTACCGCTACCCAGCTGGAACTTTCCCTGGCTTCCTGTTACTGTAGCAGGAAGCTAAGCTTCCCTACCTCAGTTCTTTGGCATAGAAATGCTCTTGCCTTGATATTTGCAGGCTCTCTTCTCCCCCCTTATCTCAATCCAGGCTTCCCCTGCCTACGCAAACTACAATGGTCTTTGGGTCAATCTTTTACATTAACCTATTTTTGTTTCTTAACACCCCCATTTACTAGAGCTGACATGATCTTCATGGGCTTTTTTTTTCTATGTGTCTTGCTATTGCCTCCCTCACTAGAATGTAGGGTTCATAAACACCAGGGTCTAGCTGACTTTGTTTATTGCTGCATCCTCTGTCCTAAAGCACTTCCTGGAAGCATAGGTCACGTGCTGAACATCTGTTCAATGAGGGGCAAGACTGTACAAGAAATAACTTCAGGCTGGCATTTGAGGTCCTCAATGCTTGGCCTCGCCCCACCCTCCCAGCCTTTTCTCCAGCTAATTCCTCACATGCCCTCTGTTTGGTATTTCCAAATACAATGTACCTACTCTTGCCTCCTAACTGGACCCATCTACAAAGGTCTTGACTTCTTTTTCTTCCTATTTAAATTACCTTCATTTAAAAAATCCACCTCAAACTCCATCTCTTCTATAAGGCAATCGAAAGTGACAAGCTCTTCAACTGTAATATTTATATAATGTCAAAAATCTTTCCATTCTTTAGAGCTCTCTGTCTTACACTGTAATGACATTTTTAAAATTATAGAAATAGGTTGTAAGTTATAATAAAAGAAAAATTTTTAAGAGGAAAGATTGTATATGTTAGGAGTAAATAACATTCAGACCCCACTTCACTTATTTTAAGAAAATTGTATGCCTTTTTCCTTAAGTATACCAAAAAAGTTTGCTTTCAGGTTTAACATGCAACCTAATGCTTAAAAGGCAACATTGAAAATTTGTTAGTGAAAGTTGGTTTTACTAACAACTGTGATGTCCACTTTAATTGCAAACAATATTGGCCACCGAACATACTATTAAAAGGCATGCAAAAAATAACTCTTCCAACTTTTAATGTGAGCCTAGCATACTCTGACTAATTTGTTTTAATAAATAGAAAATAAAATATAACCAACCAGGAATGCTTCTGTGATAAGAATTACTAGTCAGAAAATTTGTGACAGTTACAGTAAATTTTAAATAGTTTTACTGATCTGTATCCTGATGACCCCAGCGGTGGATACGTGCAAACATACCTACATATGCAGGCCTGTGCATCAGCACAGATGATGCAATACGTGGCATGTAAACAAAGGAAACGTGCTGACCTGGACAGCAACTTGGCAGCGTTAGCATCTTCTGCTGAATTTATGTCATCCCAGCAGGAATTTCTCTGATTTAGTCGCAGGCTGACCCGAGGAACGCCATCAGACAGCTCTGGCTGTGGTACCCTGTGGGCCGAAATAGATCCCTCACTCCTGGATTTTGGGATCTAAAAAATAAAATAAAATAAAGAGGAATTAAAAAGAATCTTTCTGATTAAGTTATTGAGGATAATTTATTTGAATTCATTAATAATCTAATGTATTAATCACACTCCAGAAAAATATCAACCCAGGGATAAAACTGAAAATGCATATAAAAATTTTTATCTAATAGCAAAGGGCACAGTGAAGGGGAGATACCAATATTTCCAAGGGGAACTTTCAAACCATATATGGTCCACACCCCTCTCCTGGATTCTCATACAAATCTTCCCCAGGCCTAACCCCTCCATAGAATAATTATTCTGTGTAATGAGAGATTACGAGAGTATACAAGACTTTAACCTAGAAGGAGAGAAGAAATCATTAGAAAGAGGCAGGAAAAGAAAGAAAGAAAGAAAAAAAAAAGACTGAGAACCAGTGAAATAAAGAATGCCAATGTGAGAAAGGTGTCCAGAAATATTTACTACCAACAAGCAAAATACACACCAGTTTGCAAGTTTCTATTGTAATCCTCTTTTGCAGGGCAAAGTATGATGTAACAAATTTTGAATTAAGGAAATAAATAGGAAAAACGAAACCTTTTTACTTTTCTTCTATCTCTGGAATCATGGGCAACACAAGTGCCAAACGAATACTGGGTGTATTGACTTCTCATATCTGAGGTCTCTCCGACCGCAGAAATACCATCATGCTCTCTTATTTTAGATCAGAAAGAATGAGAATACAACCAATATTCTTTTCCTAAAAATGTGTAAAAATCATGTTAGAATTGCAGGAGTGTTTCAAACCCTTGGATCAAATGTATTCATCACACTGGAAACTTTTTCTCATCTCTAGGACTTCTACTTGTCTTTTCATCTACAATGTCATCTGTTGATCACTGGCCAATCACCAAACAAACCAAATCCTAAATTCCTTTGAGCTTGAGATAATGCACTGCCCACAGTGCTTCATTAACTACCCTCAGGTCTAAATAGCCTTTCCCAACTCTGAATTCCTGTAACTCACCACCACACAATCTGTACTTGATTGAATGTCATCTGATACCGTAATCTAGTTATCTCAAGTTTCTAGGTCACATGGCCTCAGCCAGATCTCCCCTAGGACCTCTCCCCTCTCTTCTTCCTTATATTATTATTTGTAACATTTTTACCAAAAAGTCTAGCAAAGTTTTGAACCCATTAATAAATGCTTATTGTCAGACAAATACTCTTCAACTATAAGACATTCCCAAGACACTGACTGACCAAGAGGCTAGGATGATGGACAATTAAAAAGAGTAACACAGGGACAATTATGAACATAAACATTTAATAAATTCACACCACTATGAGGAATACATGAAAATAATTTAGCAGAGTTTACATTTAACACAAAATAAACACTAAATAAAAGCTAGCTGTTATGTGATATTGTTATGTGAAATTTGCCCAGATCTGATGATTGCCAATTAACTGTTCAGTTGCATTTCTCTACAGAGCGTTCATAAGCTCATGAAAATTAAAGGGAAAAATTTTTTAAATTACTATAGCTCATAGCTATATTTGCCAGGAATACTTCTAAAAGAAATACTCAGATAAATAGCAAGAGAACACGAAAAGTATTTGCTATTATATATTTCATAAAGGGGCTCCATTTGCATGTGATTTTTCATAAAAATAGACATGAAAAATCAATAAGAAACATTGAAAAAGTAAGATTTTCAATTAGCTAAAAAAAACTCACATCCAGACTTATATTTATTTTAATATTGAGAAAAAACTAATAATGGTTGTTTGGCAATATTTCATGGTGTTAAAATAATGACATGACATTTTAGGTTCAGTGATAAATTTGGTTCTAAATTTGATTCAACAATTTGTGTAAAAAAATATTCTAAGGTAGAAAAAGGTAATATGCAGCTTATTCCATCTTGCCATTTTACATTAAAACAGACTCCACAATGTCATACTAGAATTCAGATACCAGCAACTATATCAACTACATTTATCTAAGTGTATTTCTAATGATTTAATTTCTATAGAAATAACAGACATGATTGTCATTAACCATTAGCTTTAAAATACAAACTCATTATTTATACCAAAGGAGGGAAGGAATTGAGCTTGTGCACAGAACATGAAAACACTGCATGAAGTTTATGAGAGAACAAAATTGTTAGATAAGAAGTAGCTCAGTAACTCTGAGATGACTAGAACTGTGGAATATATACACATTTTTCAAAGGAATGCACATTTTTAAAGGTGATTAATGATTTCTTGAAGATGTACCTTGAAGACGATACATTTTCACTATATAAATGATGACTACAGGAAAAATGAATAGAGTGATAAAATTATAAAACCTGCCATTTTACTGATGAAATTAATTTTAGTACAAATGTATTAACTTTGAGAAAAAGGAAGAGATCACTTTCTTTATTTTAGCTGGAATTGAGCTTTTTAGGAACACAGCGTTTAAGCCTTGGCCTTATAATGTTGGTAGAGGAATAGTTTTCTTTTTATGCTTCTAGGTGTCCATTTCAGATTGTATATAGTTCAGTGGTGGACTTTGAGATGGCGCTCAAGGCCCCTTTTATCACAGAACTCTCTGAGGAGCAAGACACCAGTCGGCTCAGGGACATGGAGACATGTACAAAGGGACATGTTATTACACTGTGGCCTTCCAGCAGGGGTTCTCACCCAGAGCCAATTTTGCCTGGAGACGTTTTCGGTTGCCATGACAGGGGTGAGGGTATGTGATACTGGAATCTAGTGGGTAGAGGCCAGGGATGTGACTACACATTCTACAATACACAGGACAGCCTGCCAGGAAAGACAGTTATCTAGTCCAAATTGTCAGCAGAGCTGATGCTGAGAAACCCTGCTTTAGAGGGAAAGGGGAGCAGAAATCTGTACGGAGACAGCTCCTCCCTCTCCACACTTTTCTCCTGGTTGCATCCTTTCTTTTTGTCATTGGCAGGTTAACATAGAATGGGCCAAGATCAGCTCTGAGTTTAGCAGGAATGGACCAAGGAGGCCGCACAGGCCTGCCTTGTCTACATGAGAGTTACTAGTGACTCCATGAAGTTCGGCTAAGCTCTGTGGGGCAGGGATTCACTGTAATAAAAATAAAAGCCTTACTGTAACAAAGGGAGTGAATGTCTTTGGAGAGACCCAACTGCAGCCGGATAACGTGTGGCTGCAGTAGGAAAATGGCCAGGGGTTTGGGATACTGACTGGGGAGACAGCTTTCTCTTTCCACTGGAGACATCCATGAGTTCACACCACACTTTGCTCCTATATTTTAGTGACCTGCATGATAACTTTTGTACTTGAAGGTGAAAAACTATAAAAGCCCCCCAACCATCTGTGAAAAACATTCTGCTAAGGATTCTGCCATTGGCTATTTGAGATAAGGATCTATGCACATGCTGTGTGATTTATGTGTACAACTCAAATACCAACAATTCTAGGAATCTTAAAGCACATTCCGTGCCTGTATTTGCAGGTATGGAAGAGTCTAACTGAGAAGTAATTTGAGGTACTTTATTATTTGAGATGCAAGGGGAATATTAACAAAAGAATAAATTTTGAAAATATAAAATTAAGAAATATTCTCTGAGATGCTGTTGCTGATACTGTTATAAACAAACATTTAGTGAGTGAGCCTTTACTCACTCACGGTTCCAAGAGACTTACATAATTAACCCATTTAATTCTTACAACAACGCAAAGAGGCAGGGGCTATTATTGTTACCATTTCACAGCGGAGGAAACTGAGGCATAGTCTGAGTTGCCTGTCCAGTGAGGAAGTGGCAGAGACACAGTTACCACCCAGGGAGCCAGGCCTCAGGACCTGTGCTCACCAATACTCTATAGTTGGTCATATGTTAAACGTTAGAATTGCAAGATGAAAAGGCATTTCTGGATAAAGGTCACATTATATCCCACAATGCAACCCATTTTCTTCTTTTTTGGGGGGGGGGGGGTGGGCATTAGTAATTAGAACATTCTTTAAGCTTCTCTCTCTGGCACCCACTGTACCATTCTAGCAGTATAATCTTAGGGGGAAGAAATCAGATATGAAGAAACTATATGGAAAATGTGTTCATCATATTTCTATCTATAATACGCCCCAAATGTAACTATTCTAAATAGCCAAATTACTATAACAGGTAATTATGGCACATTTATACGATGAAAGAATATTCAGCCATTAAAATATCTACAAAGCTTTTAATGGGACTATGAAATAATTTTGTTATGATATATAATATTGTATAATATTGTATGAGCTCAGTTAGCAAATACAAATGTACAGCGATAGCCATTAATGTCTCTACATATCTCTCTATCTATGTATCTATCTCCAATAATATTTGGAACATCACCATACTTAAAATATACATGAAACCAACTTATGGTTACCAAACGGGAAAGGTGGGAGGAAGGATAAATTAGGAGTTTGGGGTTAACATATACACACTACTACACATAAAACAGATAACCAACAAGGACCTACTGTATAACACAGGAAACTACACTCAATATTTTGTAACAAACTATAAGGGAAAAGAATCTGAAAAAGAATATATATACACATTATATATACGTATATACCTGGATCACTTTGCTGTAGACCTGAAACTAACACAACATTGTAAATCAACTAAACTGAAATTAAAAAAATGAAAAAAAAACATACATTAATAAATTTTAAAGATCAAAAAACAAATTCTGCCATAGTTAACACTGCAAAGATTTTAACATGGTCTCATCTTTAAAAACTGAACAAAGAACACAGCACTTGAAAAACATGCCTGTGATATCAGACTCTGATTTACCCTGATACAGTGATGTGACTAAAAATAAAAGACATAAGAAAATAATGTGTGCCTTGATATTTATCCATATAAATCTGTCACTGCGAAGGCACAACAGTGCCCTCTGTCCCATTGGCAAGTGTGGGGTAGGAGCTGTCTGCCCTGCAGGACTAAAACAGAGGAATGGCAGATGAGTGAGTAGCAAGAGGGACTCAGTTTACTGGACAGGGACCAATCTCTGAAATTCGTAGCTCCTTTTCCTTTGTGTAGGTGAATGCTTCCTGATTACTATAAGTTTCTTCCTAGAAAAGTTATGTGCGTGTGAATCAATTGCAGGAAAACTTGTAACAATAATTTAGCATAGTATTATGAAATAGTGGTATTAATACACAATTTTTAAAAGTTTAAGCATAACAAACTAATGTTTTGGTCTTAGGAGTCACCCTAAACACTGGACAGGTGCTGTGCTTTGCATTTTGAAATGACAAAAACTGTAAGTCTGTTCTTTTCATCATCAGGTACTTTGGGAGGAGATTAGAAGAGGGCAGAAAATTATAATCAAGGCTCAATGATGAAGGGAAATTGTGATAGCAGGATGAAAGCAGAAAAGTTAATTTTTAACATTTAAGATTTTCTAAATAAAGTTCACTAGACCTCCTCAATATCCTTGACATTTTCTGTCCTCCACTTGTTATTTGAATGAAAGAGGACAAAGCCTTTTGCTTTTTCTTTATGCTCATTAAACTCAGCATCTTCATAAGAAATGGTGAGATAACTAAGTATCAGAAAACATGTTTAGCTCTGATTTTTTAAAAAAGATAGGCATTTCTAGCTTAAAAAATTTAAAAGAAACTCTCTAAATTAGAAAAAATTGAAATAAAAATTTTAAAAATTTTGCTTTCACTCAAAATTGTTTATTAAATTTTTGCTTTTCAAAAGTGAAGCTTGTTTACTACACGGCAGCAATCAATTCTCCTAATAACTTGATCAATGTCTCAGCCACAGTGCTTGGTAATTAATGTTTCAGGACTTTTTTTTTTTTTTTTTTTTGAGAAAGTTATTAACATGCTTTAGTAAATTAGTTATAATTAAAATCTCAGAGTGAACTTGTACTTAGCATAAAATCATTTTAACTAAGTTTGTTAGAAAAATTACATGTGAAAAGACAAAAATTTCACAATTAAAAAAGTTCATATTGAGATATAATAGATTGAATTACTGTTTCACAGTGTGGCTCAAGCAAGAACAAACCTCTTAGCACTTGGCTTTTCTCAGCTCTTTCCTTCTCACCTTCTCTCTCTTCTGCAAAAGCTAAATACCATCACAGCAGACATTTTTGTCTGTTTTGTTAATTGCTGTAGCCCTGCCTCAGGGGACCATTAAATATTCCTATGATGAATAAATGAACAAATGAATAACTGAACAGACTAATTGATAGCATCTACCTTTCTTTCAGAAATATTGATACCATAAAGCACATTAATTCCGTTGTGTAAGCATTATTCTTGTTTTAAAAGTTTCATCTATATTCAGTTTCAAAATCTGTAAGTCAGTTTAAAAAATAGCTATGGTACAGAAATGGGAAGAATCTGAATTTATAGAGTATGGGGATTATTAACGCAAGATCAGGGGCTGGAAACTACATTTGCTTGCACTAACTGGCCCTATGGTAGAGCCATCTGTCCTAGGACTTAGGCTCAAGTAAGTCTCACATTTTAGAAGCTGCTTATGGATAAATCTGTACATGGCATTAAGATGAGGCCTCTCATTAATATCAATACAGTTCCAACTGCCATTTTACAAAGTCACTTGTTCAAGTTCCTGACTTCAGGTCTTTCATTAGAAAAAAATTCAGGCCAAAAGTAACTGCGTAAACTGAGCAGTTTAGAAATTTAATTATAAGATTTCTACAAATTTTCATTCTATTAGTAACATAAAAATGTGCTTTGAAAATTTTGATCACTTATCTCTAATGACCAAACAATGCTCAATCAATGGGAATGCTTGCCATTTAACTCCAAATGCAATTCTTTGGCCTCAAGTTCTTGCTAACTTAGAGGTCAGGATTACACAGGGTGATGGAGCCTTAAAACAAGATGTTCTCTGGAAGCTTGTTCCAAAGGGACACTATTGACACTAGCTGGAATGCCATGAAGCATGGCTTCTTTCCCAGGGGTGCACACTGGAACATCCTTTGGAGACTTTAAAAAAGTGGTACAAAAAAAAAAAAAAAAAGTGGTACACTTGCTGAAATTCATCCCACCACCTCACTTCATTCCCAGGGACTATATCTGACATGCATCCTGTGGAGGTGAATTTTTAAAAAAATCCTTAGAATAATGCGTGCTGTTGATTCAGAGTTTAAAATTTTGTCCAGAAGTAAATACTTTCTCTTTGAGGTTTTTAAAATAAGTGTTAAGGTGAAAAAATAAACATAACATTAAATAACAGAATTGCTTAATTATAGCTGGTCACACAGTTTCATGTTTATGCAAGAAAAATTAGGTGGAAGATTCAGAAATCAAATGATTATTTTAGAACTACTCAGTTTTAGAGTTGACAAGAGGTCTACTCCAATCCCTTCATCTTAGGAATGAAGTCCAGGGGTCCAGGGAACGGACATGATTTGTCCAGAGTTGCACAGAGAGTGAGAAACTTGGCTCCTAAAACCCCCTTCTCCTGACCAAAGTGATGGTGAGACGTGAACTAATGAATTGTCAAGTCCAGGGCAAACTAACAATTAACAGTAGTGCAAGGCGGCAACATACCTTCTGTGTCCTGGAAGGAAAGCAGATGGCAACACCCAGGCTGGGAGGCCCGCGCTGCAGCTGTGGTGAACTGTAAGCCAAAGGGGCCTGGGTCTGTGGTGACCTCGCAGAGTCTCATTACCAGTCCTGGCCTGACTTACAGGTTTCGTTCATTTGAAGGAAATATCAATACCTTTCTATCTTGTTTAAGCCAATGGTGTTTGGGGTTTATTTATAAGCAAGAACACCTAATCCAAGCTGATGCAAGATTCTGCTCAACTGCTGTCTTATCAGTGAAGTCTTCTCTGACACTACAGAATAAATAGCAAAATGCTCCCTTACACCCTACTCTGCATTTGCCTGATCCTGCTTTATTTATTTTCATTGCACCCAATACTATCAAACACACTGTATATTTATTTATGTTTATTTATTTGTTTTTTCTCCCTAACCAGATGTAAGTTGCAAGAGGGCAAGAACTTTGGTTTGTGTTGCAAACACTGTGGGATGGAGGCAGGGTGAAGGAAGGGCATGCCCCACTCTTAAAGGGAAATCCAGCTGCTTACTTTTATTGGTCAAAATTTAATCACATGGTGACATACAGCTGCCAGGGAAGTCAGGGAAAGTGGTCTTATAGCTGTGCATCCATAAACCCAGCCAAGGAAGAGAAGACTAGATCTTGGGAGGCCACTAGCAGTCTTGACCACAGACCTAAAGAAATAAAGGAGTGTCTCAGAAGAATGTCTGAGGAAGAGCATTCCAGCTGGAGAGCAGTGCGAAAGTCCTGAGGAACAGCAAGGAGGCCACTGTGGCTGGAGACAAATCAGTGAGAAGAACAGTGGCAGGAGGTGAGGTCACTGAAGTAGTAGAGGGCCCAGATCATGGAGACCTGCAGGCATTTTAAAGACTTGGGCTTTTATCTTGGGCAGGGGTGACAAGGGTTGCTTTTAGAAGGTGTTGAGCAGAGAAGAAACATGTCTGACTTTCATTTTAAAAGGACGCTTACTGCTACATCAAGAAAAGACTGAGATGTAGTAACTGAGATGCTTGTGGCTTGGACCAGGGAGACGATGAGAAGAGACCAGATTCTGGATATATTTTGAAGATGTTGTCAACAGGATTTGCTGATGCACTGGACAGGAGGAAGGCGTTAAGAATGACTCCAAAATTTTTGGCCTGAGCACCGAAAGAATGAACTGCCACCACAGAGTTGGAAAAGATAGCAGGAGCTACAGATTTTGGTGGGCAAATCAGGAGTTTATTGCTCTGGACATGCTAAATTTGAGATGCACATAAGATAGACAAGTGGAGATGTCATGTAAGCAGTTGGATATAGGAGCTGGAGTTGAGAGGCTTGATCTGAAAATACAAATTTGCAAGTCATCTATACGTAAGTGGTATTAAAAACCAAGTAATTGGAAGAGATCACCTAGGGAGTGAATCTAGATAGAGAAGGGAAGAGGACTAAGAACTGATCCCCAGAGCACTCCAAGGTTAGAGAGGGAACACTCAGCATGACTGAGGAGTAAACAGTGAGATGGAAAACCAAGAGAGTGTTCTGAAAGGCAAGGGGAAAGGGTTTCAACAAGGAAGGAATAAATACAGTTACCATATAACCAGCAATTCCAAAACATATGTCCACGTAAAGACTTGCACATGAATGTTCACAGTAGCATTATTCATTATAGCTAAAGACTGGAAACAACTCAGATGTCCATCAACTGATGAATGGGTAAGTAAAATGTGTATATCCATACAATGGAATATTATTCAGCAATAAAAAGGAACGAAATACTATACATGCTATAACAGAGGTGAATCTTGAAAACATTACAATACATGAAAGAAGGCAGACACAAAGGAAACATACTGTATTATTCCATTTATATAAAATGTCCAGAAAACACACATCTACAGAGACAAAAAGTAAGTCATTGGCTACCAAGTGCTGAGTGATGGGAAGTGACTGCAAATGAGTATGGGGTTTCTTTCTGGAGTGATGGAATGTTTGGGAATTAGATAGTGATGATGGTTGCACAACTTTGTGAATATACTAAAAATCACTGAATTGTAATTTTAAAGGAGTGAATTTTATGGTATACAAATTATATTTCAATAAAGCTGTTTTAAAAAAAGGAAAGAGTGACCCAGTTTGTCAAATGCTGCTCACAGGGTGAATAAGATGAAAATTAAGACCTGACGACTGATTTTGGCAAAGTGGCATCATCTGACAAAAGCCATTTTATTCTGTAGTAGGATGGATTAGAGTGGGTCCCAAAGAGAATAGAGAAGTGAAACAGCAAGCTTATACAATTCATTGAGGAGTTTTGTTGTAAGGAATAGCAAAGGAAATTGATGAAGGTTAACAC
The DNA here is from genome assembly GCF_030028045.1 of Hippopotamus amphibius kiboko. Lineage (NCBI taxonomy): Eukaryota > Metazoa > Chordata > Mammalia > Artiodactyla > Hippopotamidae > Hippopotamus > Hippopotamus amphibius. Next base: position 58,617,121 of record NC_080188.1, read on the forward strand.
ACATACACAACAATGAAATGTTATTCAGGGAAGTCCTAGCCAGAGCAATTAGACAAGAAAAAAAGATAAAAGTATCCATATCAGAAAGGAAGAAGTAAAACTATCTGTGTTTGCAAATGACATGATCTCGTGTATAGAAAACCCCAAAGACACCACGAAACAAAACTATCAGAATAAAATGGATTCAGTAAAGTTTCAGGGTACAAAATCAATATACAAAAATCTGTTGTTTTTCTATAACTAATAATAAACTATCAGAAAGAGAAATTAAGAAAACAATTTCATTTATAACTTCATCAAAAGAATAAAATATCTAGGAATAAATTTAACTAAGGAAGTGAAAGACCTACCTGTACATTGAAAATTATAAGACAGTGATGAAAGGAACTGAAGAAGAAACAAATAAATGGAAAGATATTCCATGTTCATGGATCAGAAGAATTAATATTGTTAAAATGTCCACACTACCCAAAGCAATCTACAGATTCAATGCAATTCCTATCAAAATTCCACTGGCATTTTTCACAGAAATAAAACAAATAATCCTAAAACACAAAAGACTCCAAAATAGCCAAAGCAATCTTGAGAAAGAAGAACAAAGCTGGAGGCATCACACATCCTGATCTCAAACTATATTACAAAGCTAGACTGAACAAAACAGTATGGTATTGGCATAAAAAACAGACTCAAGGATCAGTGGAACAGATAGAGAGCTCAGAAATAAACCCATGCATATCTGGTCAATTAACTTACAACAAATGAGACAAGAATATACAATGGGAAAAGAAAAGTATCTTCAATAATTGGTGTTGGGAAAACTGAACAACCACATGGAAGAGAAACTGGACCACTACCTTACACCATACACAAAAATAAATTCAAAACAGACCAAAGAGTTGAATGTAAGACCCGAAACCATAAAACTCCCAGAAGGAAACACAGGAGGTAAGCCCTTAACATCAGTCTTGAAAATGGTTTTTGGATTTGACATCAAAAGCAAAGGTGATAAAAGCAAAAACAGACAGCTAGGACTATATCAACCTAAGAAAGCTTCTGCACAGCACAGGAAACCAATAAAATAAAAAAGTAACCTACTGAATAGGAAAAATATTTTCAAATCATGTATCTGATAAGGGGTTAATATCCAAAATATAAAAGGAACTCATACAACTCAATGGAAAAAAAATTCAATTAGAAAATGTGCAGAGGATCTGTATTTTTCCAACAGATGGTCAACAGGTACATGAAAAGGTGCTCAACATCAATAATCATCAGGGAAATCAAAATCAAAACTGAGATATCTCACATCTGTTAGAATGGCTATCATCAAAAAATAAGAAATAAGTGTTGCCAAGGATGTGAAGAAAAGGGAACCCTTGTGCACCTCTGGTGGGAATGTAATTGGTGCAACCACTATGGAAAACAGTATGGAGGTTCCTCAAAAACTTAAAAAGAGAGCTACTACATGATCCAGCAAGTCTACTGCTGAGTATCCAAAGAGAATGAAATCACTATCTCAAAAAGATATCTGCAAACCCACATTCGTTGTAGCATTATTTACAATAGTTAAGACATGGAAACAATTTAAGTGTCCAAAGACAAATAAATGTATAAATAAAATGTGATATATATATATACACACACACATACACAACAATAAAATGTTATTTAGCCATAAAAAAGGAAATCCTGCCATTTGCACCAACATGGATGGACCTTGAGAGCATTATGCTAAGTGAAATAAGTCAGAGAAAGCAATACTGTATGATCTCACTTACACGTGGAATCTAAAAAAAAAATAAATAAAAGTTAATCCATAGATACAGAGAACAGACAGGTGGTTGCCAGGGGCAGGGGCAGGAGGTGGGTGAAGCAGGTAAAATTGGTGAAGGTGGTCAAAAGGTACAAACTTCCAAGTATACAATAAGTAAGTACTAAGGCTATAATGTACAGTACAACATGGTGACTACAGTTAATAGTGCTGTGTGTTTGTGGCTAAAAAAGCAGGTTTTAAAAGTTTTCATCACAAGAAATTAAAAAAAAAACTGTAACTATATGTGATGATTGGATGTTAATTAAACTTACTGTGGTAATCATTTCACAACATATACAGCTGACCCCTGAATAACGCAGGGCTTAGGGATGCTGATAAAAATTGGGAGTTTAAGTTTACCATGGACCCTCCATATCAGCGGTTCTACACTAATGATTTGATTCACTATTGGTCACATAGTACTGTAGTGTGTACTTACTGAAAAAAAACCACGTATAAGTGAACCCAAGCAGTTCAAACTTGTGCTGATCAAACGTCAAACTGCATCTATCTCAAATCATTGTGCGGTACACCTAAAACTAACACAGTGTTATATGTCAACTATATCTCAGCAAAAAAATAAACTGAGGTAGCAGCGTAGTGTTGCGGGTTTCTCCAGCTCTGTTCAGCTGCTGGGGTAGGCAAGGAGTAAGCAGCATGTTGGTGTTAGAGAGAGTTGAGATTTTAAGGCAGCAGATATTAGCTTCTTTATTCTTGTGTAAATGCTTGTTTACCTGCCATCAGCATCATTAGCTGGAGGGATGCCTGAGTGTATGTCCTTCTCATTGTTGTCTCCCATGGCTATAACTCTTTGACATGCAAGAGGTGATTAATAAATGTTTAACATAGTATTTTCTTTCTAAAAACATATTTATAAATTATTTTGTTGGTTATTCTCCTTCCCCAAAACATAGCCGATGAATCAGCTAGACAATTTACTTATAAATTATATAAGACTACAGTCAGTTTTTCTTTACCAGTTCTTTCTTTTAAGTGGAAAAAACCCAGTATTTTCAGGAAGTAGTTATATTCCCTTTTCTGAGAACAAATGAGTTCATCAAAGTGTTAAACATGAAAACATCTTCTGATAATGTCATGGGTGAGTTCTTAAAAATATTATCTTATTCTTCTAAGCATAAACATGGGGGAGTGGGTGGTGGTGTAATGCAGCCTAGGCTTCTCCAAAAGATGAGAGTTAACTCCCCAGGGAAAGATAAGTATTGAGTTGGCCAAAAGGTTTGCTTGGGTTTTCCAACCTGAACGAACTTTATGGCCAACCCAATATTTGCAGGCTTCCTCGTATGAACTTCTCCTACTGTCTAGCAATTTTTGAGCGTCTTCCTCTGGAAAACTTCTAGTATCATTCTTTCTTCCATGTCTGTGAACAGTAACCACCACTATTATCTAGTGATCTGTTTGAGCTTCTATGATAAATCCATAAGTAAAGGTACATTTTTCAGAGGAGGGAAAAGCACCTCCCACATGAAAACAAGGAACTAAGATCCCACATGCCGTGTGTTGCGGCCAGGGAAAAAAAAAAGTGAAGGAATACTGCCTTTAAGGCTCTTTCTGAAGGCACTGTTTTGGTGAGCAAGGCAGCACATTTCTGTCTGCATGTGTTTGTCAATGTGTGTTGTGAGCATGACTGCCAAAAAATGATTAAAGGGATAAAAAAATGCTATTTGTAGTCCAAGCTTTCTTTTAACATAGTTCTTACTATAAACAAGGACAGCTGATGGAATGTTGTGCGCTCCTTTTGCCAAACTCTGAAACTAATGAACTCTCGTCCACAAAACCACCTGGGAATTACAAGATCTCGAGTCAGTGGGGTCTCTTTTATTTTGAAAGAAGCCTCCGTGAGGGCACTGCTCAAGGCAAAAAACTATGAGGCGTTACCAGGTTGTTTGGTTTTAGTAAAACCGAACATTCATATAGGGATATATGTATAAATACAGCTGATTCACTTTGGTATACCTCAAAAACTGGCACAACAGTGTAAAGCAATTATATTCCAATAAAGAGCTTAAAAAAATAAACAAACAAAAACCAAACATTCTAGTTTGGTTTTACTAAATTCTCAATAGATTAAAAACCATTTTCATTGTCATAACTATTAGTGAGTATTTTATTTTACAACATATTCATTTCTGGGGAAGACACTGGCTTTGAACTCTACGTATTTCTTCCTTTTGCTGGCTGCATGATTTTGGGCGAGTCTCCTAACTTCTCTCAAGCTGCATTGTCTCATCTGTATAATTAAAAACCTACACCTCATAAGATGTGATGGAAATTAAATAATTCACATTCTATTAGCACCGGGCATAGAATAAGCACATAATAAATGATAGAAATGAGAGCTATTCATTTTAACAATTAACAAACATAATAAAGGACTACAGAACTTGGGACAATATGTCACTATTACCAAATCAACCTAGTGATATAATCTTAGACAGCATTCTTCAAATTTGACAACAGTGCAATTCAATGAGCATTTATTGAGCAATTATGACATGCTGGGCAGCCTCAGGCTAAGTCCTGGCATTACTAGTGATGCTGGAAGTGGAGAGTCTTAAAGAAGTGGAGAGTCATGCCGAGAGACAGACACCCAGACTCCTACCTCCACCAACAAGCACAGGTGCAATAACAGCTAACTGCTGGGTGTTTACTGAACACTAGACATGATCTTTAAGCACTGCATGTATATTTCTCATTTTCAATTAAAAACAACCCTATGAAATAGGTACTTTTATTCTCATTTTATCAACGTGAGAACAGAGATACAGAGAACTTACACTTGCCCAAGGTCACCTAGCTAGGAAATGCCAGAAATGATTTGAATTTCTGGCAATCTCACGAAGGAGCCAACAACCTTAACTTTATGCCACCCTGCCTCTCACATTTTTTAAAAACATTCACTAGCAACAGATATTTACTGAGCACTTACCACCTGTAAGGCAAGAGGGAGAATAAATCAGACCTGATTTCTGGAACCTGGAGATTGCGATATAGTAGGGAACACAAATGTTAATCATATAACTGCATGAATATATACATATAAGCTATGATAAATGCTAGAAAAAACTGTAAGTGTTAAGTAAAAAAATGTATAACGTATGCAATATTGTTTGAGAGTATATACAGGGCACACAATTAATTCTGCATGAGGCAGACAGTGGTGAGGTGGAAGGCCTTTCGCAAGATAATAGGAACAGGAGCAAAGGTACAAAATAAGAAACCTGAAATGACTGGGCACAGAAAGGCTTAGAGAAGTGGGGGCAAGAGCTGAGGCTGAAGGATTGAGTTGGAATCACACTGTCAAAGGCATGTGAACTGCGCTAACGCATCTGACTTTTATTCAGTATTCAGTGGTGAGCAAAGCATCTTATAATACTTATTCCGGCTATAACGGTGGAGGAAAGACTTGGTTGATACAGTTCTGGACTGTAACTCCCCCAGCCACTAACCTTTACTGATAATAGAATGCCCTAGATTACATTCACCTTCTAACTTTGATATTCAGTAAACAGAGCTTGTGGAATGGGTAGTTTTGGGTTGCCTTCCCAGTGCTCATAGCCTTCCTTTCCTCTGTCAATGTCCCCAATTTCTATTGGTGTGCCATGGGGCTCCCAGGAAGGTGACTGCTCTCCTGGCTTGGGGGTGAATCACGCGACCTACACGGAGCCAATTAGTACATTCCTATCTCCTAGCCGCAGTAATTTGTTCAGGAAGGTGAACCTCAGGAATTCTCCTGGGAGTGCTAGGACAAGAGGTTCTCTCATTTCAGTGAACATGGTAGTGCTAGGAGAGAATTCACTATAGGTCTCTTATGTTCCTGCACGTCTTAAACAGAAGCATTGACTGCCTTGATTCTGGATTATCTTTTCAAGGTGTTTATATAATGAACAGCTTTGGAAGATAAGATAGATTTTCCATCTGGAGCAAAGGCTGGTTTCCTTATATCCTTGGAAGACAGAGGTAGCTTCTCCCTCTGGAGCAAAGGGCAGTCATGCTGACTGCTTGTTATAAAAGAGTCAGGTCCCCTAAGTTCAGAATACCACTCTGGTAACACAGTCGACTGCTAAGGTATCACCTGAACCTCTTTGCATCATTGTATGAGACGTGGGGTTTAGGTAACCAACATAAAAAAATGCTGACTATTGCTACTTGAGGGAGTAAGAAAGTGTCCTTCATTTCAGATCTAGGAGTCTAATGTCTTCTAGTTGCATCCATGAAACTGGCAGATTAACCTGCCAGCTTGCAGAGAGGGTAATATCTCAGACTCTCAACAGTTCTCAATTGGTAGCATATAGCCCTGGAAGCCAATGGCAGCCATCTTGGGGCTATACGAAGGGTTGGTCCTAATGAGAAGCTGACACTGTGGAATTCAAAAAGATGGAAAGAAATCAGGTCCTTGGTAGACATTATTAAGCTAACGTGATAAGGCTTTGACAGAAGTCACAGTATTTCTCGGATTTCTGGTATATGAATCCATAAATTCCCTTTGTCGCTTAAGTAAGCTGGAATTGTGTTTGTCTGCTATTTGAAACCAAAGGTATTCTTACTGGCTCCATCTGAATTTTGTTCTTAATTTGAAAATTTGTCTGATTTAAATGCAAGCTAAATTAAGTCTGGAATAATCACGTTACGTTGTTGCTGAAAGTGATAGCATTATCAATTTAAAGGCCACTGATTAATTGGAGTGCTTGGCAGAACTGGTATTGACAAGATCATTTTCCATAAAAACCCTAAAGTAAAAAAGGCTCAGAACTAAGTTTTTGGGGATGTGAGAATACTACTAATTAAAAGTAGTTTTTAAAAAGTATGAAACTCCGCTACCCTGTTTTCAATTATTTAGCAGGTCCAACAGTATATAAGAATCCTATTTAAAGAGGTTTGGGTAGATCTGAGAATTGCTAGCTAGTTACCAGTCTTTATCATTCTATGCAATATAATAGGATCACAGAGAGAGGACTTCTTACTGGGGACATGATGGGCATAAATAACTGTTTCTTTTCTTTTTCTCTTCTAGCATTTAGAAAAATAGAAAATAATAGGATAAAGGGATGTGAGGCCTCTGTTAACAGGATGAATAAATAAAGGCCTGGTTAAAGTCATCAGGGTAAGCATCTGATTAAAGAGTTTTAACGTGAAGCAGAGAACAAGGTCAAGTACAAATTTTCATGATGTTCTCAGATCCCAAAGTGTAAATCTGAAAAAGAGAATCAAACAGTGTTGTATTTAAGATCAAGAAGTAAACAAAAAATGGGAGTAAATTGTGATAACAATTAGAGAGGGAGAATAAATCATTCGTTCAAACAAGAAGCATTTACTGGATGTCTATGCCTCGCAATATGTCAGATCCTATGTACACAAGGATGAATATTATACAGCCTTATCTAAAAAGGGTATATTTATATTTTACTGAAAGGTAGAGAGAGTGGTAGTCAAAAAAAATGCCATACTGACATGGGACCCAACAGGTGTGATCATTTCCATCAGGGAGAAGGAGACCAGGAAAGGCTACAAAGAGGAGTCATTTGCAAGACAAGTTAGTATTTATTTGATGTGCAGAAGTGGATGTTGGAGGAGATTGAAACACATTTCTTTAATCTTTCTCCTGAATCATACATTTCCTTAGGAGTTCCTAAATCAAGACAAATGCTAAAATTTCCTTGTAACTATAATTTTTTTTGGCCATGCTGTGTGGCTTGTGGGATCTTAGCTCCCCAGGGACTGAACCTGGGCTCTCAGCAGTGAAAGTGCTAAGTCCTAACTACTGGACGGCCGGGGGATTCCCTGTACTTGTGATATTTTAACAATGAGTTATCTATGTTTGTGTGCTAACTCTGATTGATTGATTGATTGATTCATTCCTGCACCTTGTGGCTTGTGAGATTTTAGTTCCTTGACCAGGGATTGAACCTGGGCCAGGGCAGTGAAAGCGCTGAGTCCTAACCACTAGACTGCCAGGGAATTCTCTGATTTTCTTTATTAAGAGCATTCCAGTGGGTTTTGTTTGATTTTTTTTTTTAAGTATTTCTCTAAGAAATAGAAAAAACTGAAATGTTGTTTTCTCTGTCATTTATAGCTATAACTAAGTAATTAGACTGAAAGGTGGTATCCACTAAAACTCCAGACATAAAAGCTATGAGGAAATAATATACTCTTCCAAACATCTCTAGCTATTCCATGACTGCAGAACATCACAGGATATTTCAAAGAAGTAGCAATTTGTGATAAATAACCAAAAAATTTTCATACATAGCCACCCAGAGAGAAAAACAAAATATCTGTCAAGACATATAATTGAGTTCCTTGGGCCATATCAGTACATGATTGGGTCTGATGTACTGCCTGTAGGCACTAAATAAATGCTTGGTGAATGAATGAATGAATAAAAGATTTATTCTCCCTAATTCTGTTCTCACAATGTATTTCAGCAGCTATTAAACTGCATAAGCTCCACTCTATTATAACTGCATAAGCTCAAGGACTTAAAGGAAAACATGCTCATAATCATTATGTTCAAATAGGAAATATCAGCAGGGAAACAGAATCTGTAAAATAAAAGTACTAAACAGAATTTCTATAAATAAATTCTAGAAACACTATCTGAGAGAAAAATTCACAAGATAGGCTTCCCTCAGATTTGAGATAACAGAAGAGTCATTAAACTTTAAGACAAAACATTAGGTATTATCCAATCAGAAGAACAGAAAAAAAAAATTAAGTATTTAACAGCACCTGTGGGACAATATTAAAAGGTCTAACACAGAGCTACTAAGAACCCCATAAGGAGATAAGAGATTGAGACAGAAGAAAGTACTTTAAAAGAAATAATCATTTAAAACTCTCCAAATTTGTTGAAAGACAGGATTTACAGTTAAAAAAACTGCAGCAGGTCTCAAGCAGGATAAAAGTAAAGAAAACCCATTTAAGTACATCATAGTCAAACTGCTGAAAACTGTTGATAAAGTGGAATATTTAAAGCAGCCAGAGATAAATGCCAGTTTATGTATACAGGAACAATGACGCAATGATTCAGAACTTATCATGAGAAAAAAATAAAACAAAAAGAGACCAGAAGACAATGGAATGACAGTTTTAAAGGGCTGAAAGAAAAAAGAAAAAAAAAAAAATCTAACAACCGTACACATAGAACTCTATTTGTCAAAAATATTCTTCAAGATTGAAAGCTAAATGATGACATTTTTGGATAAAGAAAACTAATATTTCATTACCAGCAGACCCACACTATAAAAAAATGCTAAAGGAGATTCTGTTGAGCAGAAATGATAATAGAAACTGACAGCTTCAGGAAGGAATAGAGAGCACCAGAAATGGTAACTATACATGTGTGTACATAGAAAAATTGTGCTTCTCTTCATTTATTTGAAACACACATGACTTTAAAGCGAGAATTTTAACGCTGTGTTGTGGAGTCATAAAGATAGAATACATCTGACGATTAGAGCACACAGAAGTGAAAGGAGTGAAACGGACCTAGATTACAAGGTTCTTATATTTTACGTAAAGTGGCAAAACATAAACCCTGAGTAGATGGTGAAATGTTAAGGATGCATACTCTAACAGCTAAAATAATATATAATAATAATATAATAATAATAATAATAATAATAATAATAATACAGCTATAGCTAAAAAGTCAACAGATACATTAAAATGAAAATTTAAAAAAAGCTCAGTAACCCCCCAAAAGGCATAAAAACAACCAAACCAGGAAGAACATACAGAACACAAATAATAAAACAGTTGACCTTAAGTCTAACCATATCAATAACTGCTTTTCTGAAAGGCAGAGATCAATCAGAATGAATAAAAAATAAAGACAATGAGGATCCGATTATACACTATGTCATACGCACTCTAAATATAAAGACGCTTTAAAAGTCAATAGCAGAAAAAGATGAATTCATTTAAAAGTAAACATAAGAGGTTTTATTAATAAACGATGACATAGACTTGGAGATGAAGAGTATTACCAATAATAAAGGTGAGCATATCTTTATGATAAAAGGTCAATTCATCAGGAATATGTAGCAATTAAATGTTTATATGCCTTAAAACAGAATATCAAAATAGAAGAAGTAAAAATTGATAGGATTAGTTGAAAAAATAGGTAATTACCTAGTTGGAGATTGTTAACAACCCTTTCTAAGCATTTGATAAAATGCGACAGAACTATCTGTAAAGATAGCAGGATTCTGAAAACTCTCTCTAAAACACAGCCACTTTGACTTCACTGATACTTGTAGAATATTGTAATAAAGAATTATAAGATACACACTTTTTCTAGTGCACACGCTACATTCACCAAGGTGAATCATATCTGAGTCATAAAGTTAAGCCTCAGTAAATTTAGAAGGGATGAATTCATACAGAGTATGTTTTCTGATCACAATGGAATTAGAAATATCAATAAGATAACCAGAAACTCCCCAAACGTTTGAAAATGAAGCACTGTACTTCTAAATAATCCATAGGTCATTCAAAACTGAAGGATCATGAAACTATTTTAAAATTTTTGTGACGTAGCTAAGGAAATGCTTATATTAATGAAGAGGAGAAAAATGTACATCCCAATGTTTTACCCTAAGAAGCTACAAAAAGAAGAGCTAAGTAAACCCATAGATAAAAGCTGAAACTATAAAGCTTCTAGAAGAAAACAGGAGAATATCTTTGTAACTGGGAGATAAGCAAAGGTTTCTTAGACAGGACAGGGACAGCACCAACCATAAAAGAAAATAATCAGTAAATTAGACCATCAAAATTAAAATCTTTAAATCAAAAGATATCATTAATAAAATGAATAGTTAAGCTTCAGGAAGGAGAAAACAGTTACAAAACATATATTTGACAAATTATTTATATCAGAATATAATGTACTCCTACCAAAAAAAAAAAAAAAGAAAAAAAAAGACAAAAAACCCAGTAGACAAACTGGGCAAAAGATGTGAATAGACACAACACTTAAAAAAATATATACATAAATACATACATGAATGGCCAGTAAGCACATAAAAAAGTGCCCCAAATTGTTAGTCATCAAAAAATGCACATTCAAGTCAAGTAAGATACCACTATACATTCTCCAGAATGGCTAAGTTTAAAAAGATGGAAGTCTTGAAAAGCTATTCCTTCTGGATGGTAGGAATGGCGTTCAACTGGGGAGGGGCATCAGGGAATTTTTTGAGCTGTTGGAGATGTTCTACATCTTGGTAAGACGTACAGTGCAGATTACACAGATGCATGCATTTTTAATATTCATCAATGGCATATTTAAGATTGTGTATTTCACCGTATGAAATTTTACATCAAAAAGGTAAACAAAGAATTAAACTCTAATGAACTGCATACTCAAGCATTTAGAGGTAAAGTGTATGGATATATGCAAATTACATTAAAATACATAAAAAATAAGATGAAATGAAAGATGGATCAAGCATGGGCAAATAGATCCATATGTAATAAAGTATATGAAGTAAAATGTTAATTATATAACCTGGTTGGTAACTATATGTTTGTTCATTGTAAAGTTTTCTCTATCTTAAAATTTTCATATTAAATGTTGGGAGAAATATATAAGTCAGAAATCAGTGTACTTTTAAAACACATCTAATACACCTGATTTTCTTTTCTAAAAACATAGTCCCTGCTAAAAGGAACGAGGGCTCCTTGGAGAAATGGCTCATTCCAGGTCCATGACAGGAAAAGTAAAAGATAAGCTCAAGATTAATGAGTACATATTGAAAGTACACAGGAGCCAGTTTGAAAAGTCCCCACTGGCCAATGCGGGACATTTTAAGCCAACAATAAATTTAAAAAAAGCTTACAGTTCATTGAATTATAAAGGAATCCACGAGTCCATGATGATAGTAAAAGGAAGACTAGGGTGGTATGAATAGGATACTATTCTTTACAGAAAAATACCAGATAATAAACATAGGAGGAATGCTAGAATTAGAAAATTACTATTTTGCATCTTGAGCAAATTAATTGATTGAGACAAGAATCATCAATGTATGCTCACAACATTACTATGTGAGAGGTGTTGGGGAACAGGATATTCACTTGGTGTCAAAGATTACTTATCAGTTACGCAAGGAGAAAGGTAGTTTTACAATGGAGAGATCTGGCAGGACCCCAACTCAACCAAATGATCACACTTAGCATCACCAAATAATGAAATAAGTAGACATTATGCTTTCTGATGTTATGCAATAGGGAGCACACAACAAAAAGGTTACCCTCAATCTATAAGAGGAAACAATCAGATAGATCTAGACTGTGGGACATTCCACAACGAGGGTTGGCAAACTTTTTCTGTACAGGCCCAGACAGTAAACATTTTAGACTCTGCAGGCTGTAAAGTCTCTGTTGAAACTATGCAACTTCTGTTATGTGAATGGGTGTGGCTGTGTTCCAATACAACTTATTTAGAAAAGTAGGTGGCTGGTCTTAACCACAGAGCTACAGTTTGCTCACCTTTCTTCTGTCCTGTAACAACTGTCCAAGAGTCTTCAAAAAAAATGCCAATATCATGAAAGGGGAAAAAAAAATAGGATGACTTGTTATAGATTAAAGGGATCTACTGCTATAAATGACAATAAAACTCAATGTTTGTTTGATCCTTGATCAGGTGCTGGACTTTAAAGACATTTGGGGTACAAATGAAGTAATGTGAATAAGGACTAAAAATTACACAATACTTACTGTGTATCAATGTTAAAATTTCTTCAGTGTGAAAATTAAGACAGTGTTCTTGTTTTTATTGAAAACGTGATGTCTGAAAATTATTTTCAAAAAGGAGAGAGAAAAATATGGCAAAATGTTAAAAACAAAATAAGTTATCTGCTAATCTGTGTCCACCAGTAAGATGGGTACGTAGGAGAAAAATAATCCACGACAGTTTGCTGAAAAGAAAACTGATGTCTCTATATACACTACTATCTAAAAAATAAATAACTAATGAGAACCTACTGTAAGCACAGAGAACTCTACTCAGTGCTCTATGGTGATCTAAATGGGAAGGAAATCCAAAAAATAGCAGATATATGTATACATACAGATGAGTGACTTTCCTATACAGCAGAAACTAACACAACATTGTAAAGCAACTATATGCCAATAAAAATTAATTAAAAAAAAGTGATGTCTCAAAAGGGCAACACATAATGGAGATTTTCTTGAAAACTGTAACTACTTTTTGAAACTTTAAGGAACATAATTACATTTTATTGTACCAAGAATCACTTCAAAAGTGTCCAAACATAGAAGGTAAAATAGATTTTGCCAAGGATGTTAAAATGCCAACACCAAACTGGCTGTCTTGTCTCCACTTCCTGATTTTGAAAAAATCAGGATCCACAGGCAGCTGTTAATTTCGGCTGAGGTCTCATCAGTAAACGTGATGTTATGCTTGTATCTGCCCTGTCAAAGCCTATAATGAATGTTCAGTTTAAATATTTTTATGTGAGTCTCAGCATCCTATGAGGGAACCCCTCTACATTTCCCCCAAATATCCCACACTTTGCAAGGACCAAGCTAAACTCACCCTCTTCCCAGCCCTCAAGTAAGCTTTTTTTTTTTTTTTTTTTTAATTTCTTGCCTTAAAGAAGGCAGGAAACGTCCACCTGATTTGATCTAGAAGGTATTCCTCTGTTTCCTTGCCAAGTCCCGAAGCTTTTATCTATTTACTTTCCTTCCCTACCTATCACTTTAGTTTAAGCCCTTCCCAGTTCTCATCTAGACTATAGCTTCCTTATGAGTCTCTTCCTTTTTAATCCACTCTCTCTGTTGACAGGGGTGATACAATCTTACTCCCTGATGAAAACTGTTCAGTGGCTTTCCACTTCCTATAGTCTATAATCCAAACCCTTTGGCATCACATAAATTGCACCAGACTATTATTGCATGTCCATCTCCTGCCACTTCTCTAGACACACTATACTCTAAGATTTTTGCAAGTCTATAAACTTGCATGCTCCCTCCTTCCCTCCTTCCATTTGTACATGCTGTTCCCTCTGCAACACACCCTCTTGCAATACAAATTCTATCTTGGCTACTCAGTATATACATAACTTCTCCATGACTTCAACACAGGCACAGCAGTAATCACCTTCCTTTCCTTGGTTTTCATATTATAATACACAGAAGATTATGACACCTCATTTATGCACCAAACTCCATCAATATGCTAATGATTCTTAAATTTTCACCTTTGTCCAGACCTCGCTCCTGAGCTCCAAACCCATATTCAATTATGATCTTCAACTAACATCTCCACTGGCAAGATTGTGAGGCTACAGCAGAGCTTGCAGAGCATGCAGCAGGGCTGGGGTTCAAACCATCCGCTACATGGTCTCCAACCAGTTCGCTCCCCAAACCAGGGACCTGAGAGTCATCTTGGACACTTCTCTTTCCTTTACCTCTCACACCAAATCCACCACCCAGCTCTAATTCTGTCATTAGCAAAGACCCCAAGTAAATCTGCCTCTCCTCATCTCCACCCATTCCAGGTTTCCAAACATTATTGCTCCAATAACTGCAATTGCTTCCTGATTGGTTTCCTACTTTCATTTTTTCTCTCTCTCGACTGTATTCACCACATCTGAGCCAGATCTGTTTTCTAAACAGAAATTTTGTTATAGTTTTCCTTATTTGAAGTTTAGCAGTGGTTTCCTCATTTGTTTTAGCAAAAAACGCCCCAATTCTGCACAGCCTACAAAGCCCTTCTCCTGCCTCACATGGAGGTAGGTGCTCCCTGCTGCTCTCATGGGGCTTCGGCCTCCTCCCAGTGGCCTCTGTTCAGCTCTGTCCTCCCAGGCACTTGTTATATGTTACAGTGTTTGGAAATTTTCTACCCACCCCCACCCCTTCCTCACCTACTCTCCCTTATCTTTGGTCTCAAAAGAAATGTAACCTCCTTTACAAGTTCTTTCCTGGACGCATCAGCTTAAACCAGGTACCATTGTTATATGCTGTCAGTGCATTCTAAATATTCTCCTTCCTAGCAATTTATACAATTTGCAACTAAATATTTGAGTGTTAGTCTCTGTTCCTCACTAGATTGAAAACTCCATGTACTTTAATGGAGTACTAAGCACTAAAACTCCAAGTGCTTTAATATCTAAGCACTTAGCTTCTAGTTCAATGCCTGTCATATGATAGACAACTAGTATTTTGAAGAAGTAATAATACAGGTTAAACTAATATAGGTTAAATGCATGCTAAGACAAAGAGAAGAAATAAAACAGACATGATTCAGCATGAAATGACCAAAAGGACTCACATTAGAAGGTGCACAAAATTCAGAATATGCAGCAGAATCACTATGGGCCCAGATGAAATAGAACCACTTGCAATAATATGTGTAATTCATATATTTACATTCTCTCTAATTATGCCAATTTTTGAAACCCAAGATTAACTCTAAACTGAGACTTTGGCAGTCTAAATTTACGCTTCTATCCCGAGCCTCTGAACTCAAGCAAATTATTTCTCTGTGCTTCCTTTTTCTCTGAGGACAGGTAACATTTCTATTGTGAAAATGAACTGTAATGACAAAATTTTAAACTTAAAAGGGAAAACAGTTTGAAAAGTACAAATATTATCATTCTATTACATGAATGAAATGGGGGAATTAAAAAATACTCTGCCAACATTATCATAAAAAATAATGTAATACAGAATTTTTCTTACTGGTGATTCTATCCTAAAATCTATTCAATAGACAATAGGCAGATTAATCTTAATATACACTTATATTTGGTCCCATACTTCTTTACTCACAAATCTTCACTGCCAGTATTTTTAATACAGAATTAATTCACACAGCTTCTTAAGAAAAACACCAAGATTGAAAGATTTAAAAGGAGAAGTATGTTGAATTAAAAGATACTCCACAAAAGAGGTAATGTAAATAATAGTAAGCCTGCATACAGAAATATGTGGAATTTTGTTAGCAATATGTAAAGTATGCAATTTAGAAGGGTCTTATTTTTAGTCCTTTTGGCTCATAGACAAGGATTAAATTATAATGCCTAGTGCTGATGAGGATGAATGCAATTGGCCCTCTCATATTTTCCAGGGGCTGCATAAATTTTTATAACTCTAGTAAAAATTTAACTTAGCAATAGGTTTTAAGGGCCATAAAAATATAAAAAACCTTTTGAACTGGTAAATCCACTTTTAGCAATCTATCCTGAGGAAATAAATCTAGCTAAGAAATAAACCTTATGCTGAAAAATGTTCAGTATTTATAATATTGAATATTACATCACTGAAAACCTGAAATACAATAATGAGAACGATCATTATTGCTATTATGAAGCTTGTCCTCACATAGACAATGCTTATAATAATATATCAAGGAAAATAGCTGAAGATAAAATTGCTTATATAATATGAATATATCTTCAAAATACACCCACACATATATATAGGAAAAGAGGCAAAAATATTATACATCACAATTCTAATAGTGATTATATTCAGAGAGGCAGAAAGGAAGGAGCTGAATTTTTGCTATTTGCCTTTGCTGTCTTTTTTCAATGTCATTTGACTTTTACAATAAAGTTAACAAAAAAAACTTCAATGGCTCCCCACTGTGAGTTTAATAAGGTTTAAATTTATGAGTATGAATTCCTATTCAAGGTCCTCCTCAGTTCACCTCCACTTTCCCTTGACTCTTATCTTACACTTCTTACTCCTCACACTGCATCCATCCCTAAACAAGTCCCCTCCCAGTGGGCCCAATGGTGGTGCTCATTCCAAGTTTACTTAGTTGAACAGATAAATCTTTTCTCTTTCCGAACATTTCCTGACCTACTCTGTGCTGGAGAGAGATATATTTTAGTTACAGCAATTTGGTACTTTTAAGAAAAATTCTATTTCCATAAAAAGACTGTTTATAAAAGCAATAACCTTTTTAATTTGAAAATAGGAATCATAAAGCCAATGGGGACACTACACGGAATTTTTTTCTTTTGTAGACACAGAGTAATTGACTTTGTTTTCGATATACCGTATGTCTCAAAATACAAAGTACGGTCGCTTCAATAAATCAATTTAAAGGAATCAAGTTATATTCCACGTCTAGAATTTTGTTCTCATATTTAAAATTCATTCCATTAACATGTCAGATGGAAAATAAACAAACATTCTCTCAATACTGGTTTTCAATATAATTACTTGGTAAAGCTAATGATTTAGGATTATAAGAATTAAGGCAGTATTCAGGGATGGCTTTAAGAATCTTCTTTAGAACTTATAAAGCTATTTAATGCCTATAAATTCTGGGTATGAGAGGCCTTAACAGACAAGTATATTTTACATTTGCATCTGATAGTGTGAAACAATACATAAACATTTATCACACTGAGGAAAAAGTCCAAACTCTGTGGCCTGATATGAAACTCAACCTATCATTTTCCATAGCAATAGGCACATTATTGGTAAGGTGCTGGATTCCTAGGACACCCCCACTAAAGCCTATTTACTTTAATATATTGAGAGTTTGGTAGGATAGCCTGATGGAATCTGATATCCAAAAACCTTAGTTGACATATAAAACGGTGTTCAGAATGGCTGATGAGAATAAGTCCTGTGCAATCAGCTGCCTTTACAAATACAACGTGTCTAATGTTGGTAACTGAGAAGGGACGCTTTCATCACAGAGAAAACACAGTCACCACAAAAACAGTTCAGAGCTTCGCACTTAAGAAAGACTCAGAGTTATGGGTTAAGAAGTAAAAAAAGAAGAAAAAAGATAACTTCACTAGGCCTTGCAGGCTCACTCCATGTGGGACATGCCTGGGGGCAGTATACCAATTACTTAATTATCTTTAATTCTCACAACTTCTCTGCAAAGGAGACAGTATAACACAATACAGCATGTAGGACCACAAAAATGGGAAAAGGCACTATGATGGTAAAGAGTTTGAGCTTTAGGATCAAATATATCTGGCACTTATTATCCACACAACCTTGAGAAAATTAACCAGCTTCTCTAAGCCTCCATTTTCTCATCTATAAAGAAAGAAGGAAAACGAAGGTATTGGTAAATACTGTAAAGCGTCTTCCAGGCACATCATAGGGTTGCATTTCCTGTTTCCATCGTGGCTGGGTGAGGCAATATGATTAGTTCTGGCTAATGAGTTATGACCAGAAGTGATGAAGTTACTTCTGAGTCAGGGCTTTTAATGGTCAATGCAAGATCCTACAGAAATCTTTCTTTTTCCTCTGGCACTGTAACTGACCACAGAGATGGGTTGCTCTGTCAGAACGGGTCCTCAAGTAACCAGCATAAGCAGAGCCTCCTTGTCAATCTAAATTGGACAGGTAGCATGAGCAAGAAATAAATGTAGCTTTAAGCCACTAAGATTCTGGGATTGCTTTATTACTGAAGAGTAATCAAGGCAAAATGGACTGGTAAAGGTAATTTCTATCCTATCCTGATAGACTGATAAAGGTCATTTCTATACTCTATCCTATGAGGATTTAATAAAGTAATATTAGAAATATTTTCCACAGTGTCTAGCAAACAGTAAATACTCAATAATTGACACCTATATGACTATTATTGTTATGTTTTATAAATTAGAATACTGAGATTGCAAAATATTCTGTAATGTGCCTCAGGACACACTATTAAGTGACAGAGTTGCTTCTACAACACTGTAAAGCCAAAGATCTGTTCATTAAAGTCCACCCTTCTCTAGTAATCTAACCTGGCCAAAAAAACCCCCAGCCCTCTAATAATTACTATCTTTTTGTTCATATATGTGCCATTTTTGTTGCTGTTCTACAACCCCCTCCCTGTTGCACAAAAATTAATTTTTTTATTCTCTAAATTTTTTCCTGTGTTTGTTTATTTTGTTTAATAAATTTTGTAACACGAATGGTAATCTTTATGCAATCTTTATGCAAGATTTAGCAATCACACCCCCTCTACAGTTTGGCTGCAGCCTATCTTTCAGAATTTATCTTCTACTGCTTCCCTTCATAAACCTTCTACCCTTGTTACTCTGGTCTGTAAACGCTGATCAAAATATGAAATGCTCATTTTTCCTTCTAGTCTTTGCTTATGCCATTCTAACTGAAATTCTTCCTCTGTCCAGTTTTCTGATTCTTCTCTTTAAAAATTTGACTTAAATTCTCTTTCTTCCATAAAGCCAACTCTAATTACAATTTAATAGCACAGATGGTCCATTCTACTTATTTGAAACATGATTTCATATGATTTTATAAGACAGCTGTGTACTGCAGGGGTATAAAGCATGGAAACTGCATTTCCCAGAATCCCTTGCCAGTAGAGTTCTGGTTAATTTCTTCTAATGACGAATTCTTATGAGATCTGAAGGCAGAGGAGGAAACAACATGCTTTGAGGATTTTAACCGCCTCATGGAACTGACTGAGAGCAAGCAGACTGGACACTAATTATGTTTTTACATTTTGAGGACGTTTACTGTAAACCCCTCTTACGCCACAGCAAAAGAATCAACAAACTACCACCACTACCACGAAAAAACGTCAGCCCACACTAAAGAAGAAGTCTTTGCTGTTCAAGAGGTAAAACAATCCCCAAGACATCAAACTTCCATGGATAGAAGACAAGCTGTAGTTTAAAGAAAAAAAAAAAAAGACACACTCGCTATACCCACTTCAAGGGCAATAATGACAAGGAGGAAATTCTAAAAGGTGAAGGCAGCTGTCAGAGAGACAAAGGACAAAAGAGTTCCTTCCAGAAAGTGCCTCCACTACTTGCGTGCACGTGTATGTGTGTGTGCTAGAGTATGAATGGGATTGTTTAGTGTCCCATTTGTACATGAGGTGGATTATGTGGAGGGAGGGACAGACAATTTGTCTTTTAATTTCATAGATTCTCAGAACGGGAAGAACCATGTCTAGACCTGATGGAGCATGACGTGTCTCCCAGATAGTCTGGAGATTGCGTTGGTCATAATGACTAGTTGGTTCTTTGGATTTTCATCCTTGCAGAAGGACTGGGTGTGTTTTCTGCAGGGTAAGAGAAATGGAAAAAATATATCTGGCAAACAGAGAAGGTGGGCTGTGGCAACAACAATGTTATGTACTCATCAATTCCTAGTTCATCTTCCTCTTCCTGGGCACACTGGAAAACTACATTTCCAGACTCTCACAAATGTTGCTGAGTCCTGGAATGTGAGTAGAAGGGACAAGAGGTGCTTCCGTGCTAAGGTGGTTAAGTACCTATGAACTTTGCACACACTTTTTTCCTTTTTCACTCCTGATATTAGAAACCACCTTTTTAAATGACATAATTGAAAGATGGAAGCAGCCTGTGATCTGAATCACTGCTTGGAGGCTTGCTACCTACAAATCCCACCCCACCTGCATCAGACTGTGACAGGAGTGAGAAATAAACTTCATGAATGAAGCCAATAAATATTATGGGGCTAATTGTTATAAAAGTTGACATTAGTAATCATGATTAGACGTCATAATTTTTGAACAGGACAAATCAGGGGAAACTGGAACAAAAAGGTCAGTGAGAACATCAGGGTTAGTGAGAAATCATGGCAATCAGGCTAAGATTTGGTTGTTTGCAAATAGAACAGTGAACCCAAAGGTAGATCTGTGATCAGAAAATCAGTCTAGCACAAGTGATGTCTTAATTTAGTTCCTTATATATATGTCTGGGCTCCAGTTCCTTCAGGTAAGAGACAGTGGCTTTTCAACTTTGCATCCTGGGACTTCCCTGGTGGTCCAGTGGTAAAGAATCTACCTTCCAATTCATGGGACGCAAATCAAATTCCCTGAATTGGAAGTTCCCTGGTCAGGGAACTAAGATCCCACATGCCACGGGGCAACTAAGCCCATGTGCCACAACTGCTGAGCTCACGTGCCTCAACTAGAGAGTAACGTGCCACAAACTACAGAGCCCACGCACCACAACTAGAGAAGAGAAAACCTGCATGCCATGACTAGAGAGAAGCCCGCACACCACAACGAAAGATCCTGCGTGCTGCAACTAAGACCCGACGCAGCCAAAAAATAAATAAATTAAAAATGACAAATTAAAAAAAACCCAACCCCCCAAAACTTTGCATCTCTAGCACCTGGTGCAGGACAGATGGGATGAAATGTCCAAACTGAGCATAAGCTTCAGGGTGTTTATCAAAGCAGGGCAGGTATGCAGGAGGAAATGATTTTGGCTGTGGAAGTCAGGCATCAGGTCTCTACACCCGGCCTTAGGAAGCTGGGAACTCAGCACCATGAGTCCAGGTCAGCTATGTCCTGTGTGCCACAGCAAAGCTAGTCTAGAGACACTTCATAGGTTTCTCTGCATTCCTTGGCCTGGGGTCACAGCAGCTTATAGCATCTGGAAAGAGGTTAAGTATAGAGGTTAAATGAGTCAAGTTATTAGATTAAGAGATGAGGAAGGTACACCCAGATATGCATGATATTTGCATTGTTATTTAAAATAACTATTTAACCCTGTATTACTTTTTACTTGATAATATATATGTATATTATAAAATATCACAAAACATAGGAAAACACTAACCAAATAACTGAATCTACATGTCGTTAATTCTAGAGAGACTCCAGGAATTCTTCAAATAGATTAGAGATGATTTAGGAAACTAAATAAAGAATATGCTTGTAAAAAATAAAAGATTTAGTTATAGGTAGGACTGTAGTAATAAATGAACAAAGTTATTCACTTTTAAAATTTTTACGCTACTTAGCACTGAAGAGATAGCTTTGCAAAGTGATTTCCCAAGATAATGAAGAGGCAAAAAAGAAAGAATTATATCACCCAGCATCTAGAGGGGCGATGGAAAAATATGGAACATTTTCTATCTAGTGAAAAAAATTTATGTTCATATGTACAAATATATAGGGGCAGACAAAGCAGATGGGAAATCATTACAAGAAAAGCTCTAAAGAGACAAATCAGGAAAACAAACACATAAAACTCAGAATCTTAAATTCCAGAAATAATTATGTATCTAATGGTTATTGAACCCTTTCCAAAGGAAAAATGTACTAAATTTTACTAGATTTACACAAGAGCAAATTCTCTTTACCAGACACACACACACACACACACACTCTGACACTCACTGCTTTCATATAAGAGAAAAAACTGATTTATTTATTCTTTCAAGTATTTATTGAGGGTTCACTATATGCCTGACATTGTGAAAATATTGCCCCAAAAAAAAAAAAAAAAAAAAAAAGGAAGGAATAAAATGACTTGATTCTAAAAGAGCTCTCTAATGTAATAAAGACACTCAACACATCAGAAGAAGCTGTTAATAAATAGAGCAAATACACTTAAAAGAACTGGTCATCAAGATTCAGTATCACATCACATGGAAAACATTAAAATATACACCTGTGGAGGAAAAGGTGACAGACATTAGGAAAAAACATCTACCTTATCAATAATAGATACAGAGACAATAAGAAATAATGACAGAGATTGATGAAATGGGAAATAGATACAACAGAGAATCATCAAAACTAAAAGCTGCAAAGACTAAGAAAATAGACAAATTTCTAGCAAGCCTAATCAAAAGCAAAAAAGAAAATGTCCCAAAATATTAAAAATGAAAAAAGACTATAACTACTGATAAAATAAAGATTTTAAAAATAAGAGGAAACAGAAGTGGACAAATTCTTAGGAAGGCATAAACTTTCAAGACTGAATCAGGAAGAAATAGAAAATATGAACAGACTAATTACAAGTAACGAAATTGAAACTGTGATTAAAAATATTCCAACAAACAAAAGTCCAGGACCAGATGGCTTCGCAGGTGAATTCTATCAAATATTTAGAGAAGAGCTAACACCCATCCTTCTCAAACTCTTCCAAAAAATTGCAGAGGAAGGAACACTCCCAAACTCATTCTATGAGGCCATCACCCTGATATCAAAACCAGACAAAGATACTACAAAAAAATAAAATTACAGACCAATATCACCAATGAATTTAGATGCAAAAATCCTCAACAAAATACTAGCAAAGAGAATCCAACAACACATTAAAAGGATCATACACCATGATCAAGTAGGATTTACTCCAGGGATGCAAGGATTATTCAATATACACAAATCAATCAATCTGATACACTATATTAACAAACTGAAGAAAACCATATGATCATCTCAATAGATGCAGAAAAAGCTTTTGACAAAATTCAACACCCATTTATAATAAAAACTCTCCAGAAAGTGGGCATAGAGGGAACCTACCTGAATGTAACAAAGGCCATATACAACAAACCCACAGCAAACATCATTCTCAATGGTGAAAAACTGAAAGCATTCCCTCTAATGTCAGGAACAAGACAAGGATGTCCACTCTCACCACAATATTCAACATGGTGTTGGAATTCCTTGCCACAGCAATCAGAGAAGAAAAAGAAATAAAAGGAATCCAAATTGGTAAAGAAGTAAAACTGTCACCATTTGCATATGACATGAACATGTATACTATACAAAGAAAATCCTAAATACACCACCAGAAAACCATTTGAGCTAATCAATGAATTTGGTAAAGTTGCAGGATACAAAATTAACACAGAGAAATCTCTTGCATTCCCACACACTAATAACGAAAGATCAAAAAGAGAAATTAAGGAAACAATCCCACTCACCATTGCAACAAAAAGAAGAAAATATCTAGGAATAAACCTAACTAAGAAGGTAAAAGACCCATACTCAGAAAACTGTAGGACACTGATGAAAGTAATCAAAGACAACAGAAACAGATGGAGAGATATACCATGTTCTTGGATTGGAAGAATCAACATTGTGAAAATGTGTATACCACCCAAAGCAATCTACAGATTCAATGCAATCCCTATCAAATTACCAATAGCACTTTTTACAGAACTAGAACAAAAAATCCTAAAATTTGCATGGAGACACAAAAGACCCCGAATAGCCAAAGCAATCTTGAGGGGGAAAAATGGAGCTGGAGGAATCAGACTCCCTGACTTCAGACTATACTATAAAGCTACAGTAATCAAGACAATATGGTACTGGCACAGAAACAGAAATATAGATCAATGGAACAGGATAGAAAGCCCAGAGATAAACTATGGTCAACTAATCTATGGCAAAGGAGGCAAGGACATACAATGGAGAAAAGGCACCCTCTTCAATAAGTGGTGCTGGGAAAACTGGACAGCTACATGTAAAAGAATGAAATTAGAACACTCCCTAATACCATACACAAAAATAAACTCAAAATGGACTAAAGAGCTAATTGTAAAGCCAGACACTATAAAACTCTTAGAGAAAAACATAGAAAGAACACTCTTTGACATAAATCACAGCAAGATCTTTTTTGACCCACCCCGCTAGAATAATGGAAATAAAAACAAAAATAAATAAGTGGGACCTAATGAAACTTAAAAAGCTTTTGCACAGCAAAGGAAACTATAAACAAGACTAAATGACAATCCTCAGAATGGGAGAAAATATTTGCCAACAAATCAACAGACAAAGGATTAATCTCCAAAATATATACACAGTTCATGCAGCTCAATATCAAAAAAAATAACAACCCAATCAAAACATGGGCAGAAGACCTAAACAGGCATTCCTCCAAAGAAGACATACAGATGGCAAACATACACATGAAAAGCTGCTCAACATCACTAATTATTAGAGAAATGCAAATCAAAACTGCAATGAGGTATCACCTCACACCAGTTAAAATGGGCATCATCAGAAAATCTATAAGCAATAAATGCTGGAGAGGGTGTGGAGAAAAGGGAACCCTCTTGCACTGTTGGTGGAAATGTAAATTGATACAGCCACTATGGAGAAGAGTATGGAGGTTTCTCGAAAAACTAAAAATAGAATTACCATATGATCCAGCAATCACTACTGGGCATATACCCAGAGAAGACCATAATTCAAAAAGACACATGCACCCCAATATTCACTGCAGCACTATTTACAACAGCCAGGATGTGGAGGCAATCTAAATGTCCATCAACAGATAAATGGATAAAGAAGATGTGGCACATGTATACAATGGAATATCACTCAGCCATAAAAAGGAACAAAATTGGGACATTTTTAGAGACATGGATGGACCTAGAGAGACTGTCGTACAGAGTGAAGTAAGTCAGAAAGAGAAAAAGAAATATTGTATATTAACACATATATGTGGATCTGTATCTAGAAAAATGATACAAATCAACTGGTTTGCAAGGCAGAAATAGAGACACATACGTAGAGAATAAACATATGGACACCAAGGGGGGAAGTGGTGGGAGTTGGGGTGGGATGAATTGGGAGATTGGGATTGCCATATATACATCACTAATAACAAAAAAATATATCAAATTGTACACTTTAAATATATGCAGTTTCCTTAGAGCACCAGGACAGGGAGGGTGGGAGAGAGTTGCGGTAGGGAGGGGATATGGGGATACGTGTATAAATACAGCTGATTCACTTTGGTGTATCTCATAAGCTGGTACAAGAGTGTAAAGCGATTATATTCCAATAAAGAGCTTAAAAAAAAGAGAAAAAAATATGCAGTTTATTGTATATCAATTATATCTCAATAAAGTTCTTAAACCCTTAAAAAAACCCATAATACCTGAGGCAATCTACAATTCAATAAATTGACCTTTTGAAAAAATAAAATAAAATAAAACCAGTCATCTGAGGAAAAAAATGAGGAAACATTAAAATGTTTTATGCTGATTAATTAAACTAGACAATTTCCTAGAAAATATAACATCAAAAAACTAAAAATAGACCTACTATATGATCCAGCAATTCCACACCTGGGTATATACTCAAAGAAAATAAAAACACTAATTTGAAAAGGTACGTGCATCCCAGTGTTCACAGCAGCATTATTTATAAGAGCTAAGACATGGAAACAACCTAAGAGTCCATCAGCAGATGAATGGATAAAGAAGATGACTGTACACACACACACACACACACACACACACACACACACACACATACACCTATCATGGAATACTATTCAGCCATAAAAAAGAATGAAATTCTGCCATTTGTAACAACATGGGTGGACCTAGAGAGTATTATGTTTAATGAAATAAATCAGAGGACAAATACTCTGCTATCACTTATATGTGGAATCTAAAAAATAAAACAAATGAATATAACAAAACAGAAACAGACTCAGAGATACAGAGAAGAAACTAGTGGTTACCAGTAGGAAGAGGGAAGGGGTGAGGGTAAAGCAATAGGTAGGGGATTAGGAGGTACAAACTACTATGTAAAAAACAAATATGCTACAAGGACACATTGTACAGCACAGGGAGTATAGCCAATATTTTATAATAACTTTACTTTTTTTTTTTTTTTTTTTTTTTTTATAGTTGTGGCACATGGGCTTAGTTGCTCCATGGCATGTGGAATCTTCCCAGGGCAGGGCTCGAACCTGTGTCCCCTGCATTGGCAGGCAGATTCTTTACCACTGCACCACCTAGGAAGTCCTATAATAACTTTAAATGGAGTATAAAAATATTGACTATGTTGTACACGTGAAAGTAATATAATATTGTAAATCAACTATACTTCAGTAAAAGACTAATAATTCAGAATAAATACAAAAACATGAATAGGACTATAAGCAAAAAATAAACTGAATCAGTAATTAAAAATCAACTTGTCAAAACAAATTTAAAAAACAAAATGAAATTAAAAACAAATAAATCAATAAACTTCACTAGAGCCAGACACGTTCCTAAATACATTCTGCCAAATACTGCAGTAACTGATAATCCTCATCTTAACTGTTTTGCAGATGAGAAAAGATTCTCCTCAGATCATTTTATTAGGATAGCATAACCTTTATACGAAAGTAGATAAAACAAAAAATTTATTAACCTAGATGCAAAAATACTAAACAAAATATTAGCTATCCAAAACTTTCAAGATATTTAAAAATATGTATCAAGGCCAGGTTCGGAACTGGTTTATTACACTGATGCACTGTTGGTTTAAGGTTAGAAAATCTATGAATGTAATTTCCCACGATAAAAGAATATGGGAGAAAAACCATGCAATCATCTTAACGGATGCAAAGGAAGATTTGCAAAAATTTAATATTCACTCAAAACAAAAATTCTTAGCAAAATATAAATATAACTTTATAAAACATACCTAACAAACCCCTAAATACCATAAACCTAATGAGTATGTGTGAAGAAAAACATACATAACAACATACTGACACTAACTACTTTCATATGAAACAAAAAAAAAACCCCAAGAAGCAAATAATTTATGTGTTCATTTTTAAGATTTTATTGGAGGTCTGCTATGTGCCTGACATTCTGAAAGAATTACTCCCCCCTCCTACCCCCAAAAAAGAAAGAAATGAAGAAGAAAAATGCCATGATAATATGTAAAAGTCAAATGTAGAAACTTTCCCTTAAAATCAGGAAGCAACTCAAGCAGGCATGCTATCATCATTTCTATTTATCCTGATACTGGGAGTCCTGGAACATAGCACAAGAAAAAAGAAATTAAATGATAAAAGGCTTGAAAAGGAATAAACAATGCTCATTATTTCCAGATGATATGACTATCTACAAAGCAGGTCAAAAAGACTTGCTCAACAAAATACTATGAGAATTTGGCAAGGTCTTCAGATATAGTCAGCAATAAAAATCAGTTTCAACACTAAACATCAGCAACAAAGTTTGAAGATATAGTAATTACGCCATTTATAATATCTACAGAATGGAGATCTAGAAGAAAATTATAATTTTTTAGGATAGTCAGAAGAAAATTATAATTTTTAAAAAAAATCAAAAGACTAAAAAGGACCTGAGTAAATGGAAATTTACATGATGGTCATGGATAGAATACCAATGCTCATGAAATTAATCTATCAGTTCAATTTAAATTCTAACTAAAATTTCTCATCAAACTTGACAATATTCAACTGCAAAAGCAAAGGACCAAGAACGGCCAAGATAATTTTCAAGAAGAAAAACAAAGTTGAAGGAACTTGAACTACCAGATATCACTAATTAAGACACTGTGGTAATGATATAAGATAAACACACAAAGCAACAAATAATATAGTCCAGAAACAGACATAAAACCATCTGATATATGATGGAAATGCTATTTGAAAAAGTGTGGGAAAGATGAACTATTGAACAAATACGCTGAGTTGATTTTCATATATAAAATGAGATTCCTACTTTACGCTTTACATGAAATTCAATTTCAAATGGATTAAGACCTACATATATACAAAGCAAACTCTAAAACTTTTGGAAAATAATAAAGACTTTCTAAATGACTTCAAAGTAGGTGAGGATTTCTTAAGATGTAAAAAAAGCACAAAAACTAAAGACTGATGAATCCAACTTCACTGAAATAAAAAAACTTTCAAACATTAAAAGACACTATATTCTATATGCAAAAAGAAAAAAAAACCAGAAAATTGAGTGAAAGTGTTTGGAACACACATAGCTGACAATAGCTAGCAAACTCTTACAAAGCATTAAGAAAAAAAGCAAACAACTCAATAGCAAAATTTCCCATGGTAGGAAAGAGCAGTACACAGAGTAATAAACACAGATATGATCAAAGTTTAATAAACATATGAAAACATAAATACAGGAAACACATGCTGCCCACATGCTAGACTACATCATAGGGAAGGTACAAATTAACTCAGAAATCTCAGTGGTGTAACAACACAGAAGTTTGGTTTTCAGTCATGACACAGATCCAATGCAAGCGACAGGCGGCTCTGCAGACCCATGTTCCACAGTTCAGTTAACGTACTGTAAGAAAGCGCTGGAAAAGTTTTGAATCTCTACCTCTGAAATGACACTTGTCACTCCTGCTCACAGCCTATTGACCAAAAGTACTTGTCTGGCTTCACCTACCTGCAACGGGGCTGGGGAACATTGGAGAAACACATGGATATTCAGTGAAAAATAAATTTCTCTGTGATGACTAGAAATTAGAGAAATCCAAACTAAGGCAATAGCGAGATGCTTCTCACACTCATTAGGCTGAGGGAAACAACCACAAGAACTCTGATATCACCAAGAATTTGTGAGGATGTGAAAAACAGAAATAGTCACACACAGCTGTTGAATATGTAAACTGGCACATTTTAAGAGCGTTTGTAATACCTGGACAAGGATGTACCTACTTATCACCCTACTTCTATAGGTACATAAAAGGTGTCATGTGAAAATTACTCACTTAAAATTGGTTTGTAATAGCAAAATATTGGAAATCATGTAAATACTGTAGACAAACTAAATATTAGGAAAACCCAGGATACCTAAATAAACTGTATTCTTTCTTTTTTTTTTGAGGTACACCAAAGTGAATCAGCTGTATTTATACAAATATCTCCATATCCCCTCCCTCCCACGACTTCCTCCCACCCTCCCTGTCCTGGCCCTCTAAAGCATCACCCATCATCGTATATTCTTATTGAAAGTGAATATTGATAGAGCATATTGACCAGGAAAAAGAAAGTTGCAGAAGGTGATATACTGTATACTTTATTAATATAAAGCTGTAAAACCTGTATTATAGTATATATTGTGTATAGATTCAGGTATGTGGTTAGCCTATGATAACATGCATAGAAATTATAAACAGTTTCAAAATAGGGAAGAGAGATGGTATGTTGGGTATATTAGTCATAAAACAATTCCTATCCATTAATTTTACCATAGGTAATAAAACCTAAGAAAATAATACTGTCTAACAGTCACAAGTTACCTTCGTTACACTTTCCTAGTAAGGTTTTTTATATTAATGAGAATTAGAAGCAGTTCCATACTTTCAAAAGAGATAAATATGATATGACAACGTATGAAGTGTTACGATTACTAGATAACATGTATACTAAGTAGTCAGTATCATCTCTGGCACTTGATCAAGACTAGCTACCATCATCACTATCACTGCCCCTACTATCATCTACTTTTATTAAAGGAATAAGCACGCAAACTAGGCTGATGCATGGAAACACATAGTGAAACAATGTTAACTGGAAAAAGTAGAATACTAGTTAGAATGTTTGCATATATTAATTAAAACACCATACAACACATTCATATCCATTAACAATGATTTTAAAATAACTTAGAATCTCGGTAAAATTTAATGCTTATTAATGTCTATTAATTTGCATATTGAAAATTAAATTACATTGTCACTAAATTTTCTCAAAACCCTACAGTAGTTTAAGTTTCTAGTTTACTTCGCTAATAGGTGTGGGCATTTTAAAAATCACTTAAGAAAATACAACTGTGACAACTAGTCTCATTATTGAAGAAAATCTCCTATACATGCTCCCTGAAATCATCAACCTCTGAAAAGAAAAATAATTTAACAGTTGCTTCTACTACATAACTGTTTACTTGATAACTGCATTATCTTTATCACGCATTTTATAGTTAATATGACTTGGTTTACTAAAGGAAACATCTATAAAAGCGTTAGGAGAATAGAATGACTGACTAAAGCTGTTAAGTGCTTGTAATTTTAATTTTATACCAGTACAGTTTTATCCATTGAGAAAAGTCAGGAAGAAAGAGATTATCTTTTATTTTACACTTTCACCCCAGCACTGAATGAATCTGACATTCATTCTTATACAATGGTCCAAACTTGAGTTTGTTGTTGTTGTTGTTGTTGTTGTTTTACCAAGGTCAACAAGAACACAGCAAATTCAGTGGGAGGTCTAGGTCATACCCCAAGGGGGGAGAGAGAAAAAGATAGTTTTCTTCCTTCAGTTCCTGGATCTTCTTCAGGGTTTATACTGTGCCCAATGAACATGGGTTGTGAGGCTTACTTAGAGCCACTGGCACTTGTGTTAGGTAGAAAAATACTTTGTCTTCTCTCCTCTAATCATTATTATACTAGGTTACAAGGAGCTGTGTCTATGTTCCACGCCACTTAGAAAATCTATTTCATGTTCCCCTCTGTATCACCTATTCCATTTATTTGTTTGCATATATAGTCAACCCAATATTGGGCATGAAATGGTTATATGAGCACGTCCTTGGGCTAGCAGGGCTGGTGATCATTGCTCATCCAGGAAGTGTCATGGCACTGTGTAATGGAGGTATCATTTTTTTTATTTTTCCAGCTTGGACTCAGATCAAGAACAGGCTTTCCTATATAAGGGAGAGAAATACAATCCTCCCCATTGCCTAAGAGCAGAGACAACAGCTAGCAGAAGGAACACAGATGGGGACAGATGGCTTAGACTAGAGAGACATCTCCAGAGCCAATGGACACTTGCCATTTCTGGATTACCATTTTACATCTCTAGCCATATAGGGATCAGAAATACTTAGCTGTCCAAGACACATACAGCTGTAACTGGAGATGTCTGAGAAAGACAGCTATGGAGGCCAAATGAAGTAACATTAGTACCAAGGATACACATCATTCTCATAGCTCACTAAGTCATTCTAGAAAGGACACACCAACCACATTTTGTTTGTTTGTTTTTTATACCAACTATATTTTGAAGGTATTTTCAGCTTCAGTTTTCAAAGATCAACTAGTGGAAAAAAGATCTTAAGATACAATCTTGGTGAAAGAGTTAGTGCCTTATAATCTCTTGTAACTCACATGCTCTGACTCTTTTCTGAGGATTTGAAATTACAAGGATTTTAATCACCTCTAAAGTAAGCAGAGCTAAGCAAAGATTAGTTTGCTCATGTAAATTTAAACTTGCTCATGTAAAACCACAAAAAAGCTAAAGTTACAAACTACGATTAACCAGTGAAGCAGCTTCTCTTTTGAATTAGTTTGGTCATGAACCATATAGTGACACTGATAGAGGATAATCAATGCACATTAATTACTGATTCTCTATATGCCTGAAATATTCCAAATGGGATTAATTTCATAAGAGTAATAGAATAACTTCAGTTTTTATGACAGGTTTCAAGATTATCTTTCATTTATGAAGTGATTCATCTAAGGTCTCTTCACCTAAAAGTAGGTATTCCAATATAAATGGAGTTAATGAGTAAATGTTACTTAAAAATGTTCCTCAAATCCTGTATTTTTAAATGCGTTTGTTTGGTGAGTATATTTTTTTTTTAATTTTATTTTATTTTATTTTTTTGGGGGGTACACCAGGTTCAATCAGCTGTTTTTATACACATATCCCCATATTCCCTCCCTTCCTTGACGCCCCCCCTCGAGTCCCCCCCACCCTCCCTGCCCCAGTCCTCTAAGGCATCTTCCATCCTCGAGTTGGACTCCCTTTGTTATACAACAACTTCCCACTGACTATTTTACAGTTGGTAGTATATATATGTCTGTACTACTCTCCCGCTTCTTCTCAGTTTCCCCTTCACCCCCCGCCCCCTCCCATACCTCGAGTTCTCCAGTCCATTCCCTGTATCTGCTTCCCTGTTCTTGTCACTGAGTTCATCAGTTGGTGAGTATATTTTTGACACTGAATTTTTATTAATTCAAAGTAAACAAAATTTCTACTATACATTTGAATTAGTTTTATTCAAGTTTGTATACAAAAATATTTCAGTGAGGAAGATACAAAAAATAATTTGAATCTAGAAAGGAATGTATAGTAGCAAAAATTACTTTAAAAAATCAAGGTGGAATAAGTTTTATTTAAAAAGATGTTTTTATTTCCTTTAAAAATAAACTGTAGTCTCTTACCCTAAGTAAGATATTAAGTAATGACTCAATACTTCCCTTGATTTAACTTTAAAAATAAAGCCACAATTATTTTTCTAATAACTTGCAATTAAAACCATAGACAAGAATCCTTTTAAATTTTGCCTACAATGGACTCAAGAAAGTTTGGAGGACATTTTTTGCCTCAGAACTGGAAAAAAAAAAGTAGCTCTATAAATATCATAGTGGCCAGTTAGGAATATTATATACACCTAGTAAACAGGAAAAGTTCTACTCAAAAGATTTAAGATTTGGAAAGGGGCTCTAAAATTAATGCAATCACTCCTGTGGTTGGGCAAATGATCAAATAAATTCTCATGATATATTTTTGGTTAAAGGAGTTTTTCTTTTCACTAGCAAAACAATTACGTGCATTTTGGAATTCTCTTAATAAAGAAAGCAAAATTTTACATATTAGACCCTTCATTCTCTCTAATGTATGATAGTTCTTATTTTTTGTGTTAAATTTACTTACATACTTTCATTGATAACATGTTATTTTTATAATCATGAAAGAAAATTAATAAAGTGATTTCTATTTTGAAAAAGAAAAATTACAGTTGCACATTTTATTTCATCCCCAGAAGTAACCTTCCATTATACTTGAGTATTCTCTATATTATAGGGAATATAATGGAAACAATTCAAATTGAGCAGAAGTAAAACTGTTTACTAAAAAATATCACCAAGAATTTTACAGTATCCAGTCTTACATTTAGGTCTTTAATCCATTTTGAGCTTATTTTTCTGTCTGGTGTTACAGATGTTCTAATTTCATTCTTTTACATGTGGCTATCCAATTTCCCTAGCACCACTTATTGAAGAGATTGTCTTTTCTCCATTGTATATTCTTGCCTCCTTTGTTATAGATTAATTGACCACAGGTGTGTGAGTTTATTTCTGGGCTTCCTATTCTGTTCCATTCATCTATAAGTCTGTCTTTGCTCGAGTACCATACTGTTTTGATTACTGTAGCTTTATAGTATAGTCTGAAGTCAGGGAGCCTGATTCCTCCAGCTCCATTTTTCTTTCTCAAGACTGCTTTGGCTATTTGGGATATTTTGTGTTTCCATATAAATTATAAGACTGGATACTATAAAACTCTTAGAGGAAAACATAGGCAGAACACTCTTTGACATAAATTGCAGCAATATCTTTTTTGATCCCCCTTCTAGAGTAATGAAAATAAAAACAAACAAGTGGGACCTAATTAAACTTAAAAGCTTTTGCACAGCAAAGGAAACCATAAACAAAATGAAAAAACCCTCAGAATGGAAAAAATATTTGCAAATGAAGCAATCGACAAGAGATTAATCTCCAAAATATACAAACAGCTCAGGCAGCTCAACATTAAAAAAAACAACCAACCCAATC
The DNA here is from genome assembly GCF_030028045.1 of Hippopotamus amphibius kiboko. Classification (NCBI taxonomy): domain Eukaryota; kingdom Metazoa; phylum Chordata; class Mammalia; order Artiodactyla; family Hippopotamidae; genus Hippopotamus; species Hippopotamus amphibius. Next base: position 58,651,044 of record NC_080188.1, read on the forward strand.
AAAAAATGGGCCAAAGATCTAAATAGACATTTCTTCAAAGAAGACATACAGATGGCCAAAGAGCACATAAAAAGATGCTCAACATTGCTAATTATTAGAGAAATGCAAATCAAAACTACAATGAGGTGTCACCTCACACCAGTAAGAATGGCCATCATCAAGAAGTCTACAAACAACAAATGCTGGAGAGGGTATGGAGAAAAGGGAACCTTCCTATACTGTTGGTGGGAATGTAAATTGGTACAGCCACTGTGGAGAACAGTATGGAGGTTCCTTAAAAAACTAAAAAGAGAGCTACCATATGATTCAGCAGTCCCACTCCTGGGCATATATCTGGACAAAATCATATTTCAAAATGATACAAACACCACAATGTTCATTGCAGCGCTATTACAATAGCCAAGACAAGGAAGCAACCTAAATGTCCATCAACAGAGGAATGGATAAAGAATATGTGGCACATATATACAATGGAATATTACTTAGCCATAAAAAAGAATGAATAATGTCATTTGTAGCAACATGGATGGACCTAGAGATTATCACACTGTGAAGTAAGTCAGACAGAGAAAGACGAATAGCATAATGATGTCATTTATATGTGGCCCCTAAGAGATGACACAAATGAACTTATTTACAAAATAGGAACAGACTCACAGACTTAGAAAACAAACTTATGGTTACCAAAGGGAAAGGTGGGGGGAGGAGGGATAAATTAGGAGGTTGGGGTTAACATACACACAGCTATATATAAAAATAAATAGTCAACAAGGACCTACTGTATAGCACAGGCAACTGTACCCAATACTCTGTAATAACCTATATGGGAAAGAATCTGAAAAAGAATAGATATATGTATATGTATAACAATCACTTTGCTGTACACCTGAAACTAACACAACATTGTATAATAACTATACTCCAATATAAAATTTAAACAAAATTAATGGGTAAAAAAGTAAAAAAATAAAAAATATCACTGTTTGTTAAATAATAAGTGTCATTATGGATGGAGTGGATGAGTATAACCTTGGATTGGATTAAATATATTAAATATACTAATAACTTTGGATTCCATATAGTATATTTAAGACCACTAGGTCCAAACAAAAGGGTGGTGGTGGTGCTGAGGGAAATGCAAGCAACAGAGCGTGGAAACACAAGAAGATAAAGAGTCTTGCTAAGTGTTTCACACAGTAGCTGGAAGAGCAGACATAACCTACCTTGGTTTTTGGAGATGGCTCTTGTGTGTCTCTTTCAAAGTCTTTTGTTAGAAGGATATTCTTACAATTGGCCTCCTATAAAAGAAGTAGAAAAGAAACATTAGAGACTGAAGAATACTAACCGGAAATTACAACGTAGTGAAAAGCATTTCTGGATGGAGTTGTTCACATCAGAAGCTAGTGAGGTTGTAGTGAGGAGTCAAAACATTTCCTTTCTTCTTTGTCACAGACAACAGTGAAGTAACATAAGATGGTGACAGAGTAGGTATGGGACCTACAAGACACATATATTCAGGGATGATTATTAAAAATCTCACCTACGCTACCATGTCACTTACATATCCACAGACAGCTCACCTCTTCTTTGCAAAACTGAATAGTAATTCTCCAAGGTATCAACACCAAACCTGTAGTTTCCAACATTCCCCAAGAATTTTACAAGTGGGCTCTGATTCTGTAAATATTTTATTGTAAACAAATTTCTTCACATTGTTTAGCAAACTGCCATTTAATAGTGACAGTTTCATATCAATATCCTGAGAAAAAATATCTGAGTATCTGTTTACAAAATTATTAAGCTTCTAAGTCCTTGGTTTACGCCAAAAGAGTACATGCAAAAATAAGAGTAGAGATTACAAGGTGGCAGCTTACTTGGGGTTGGGTAGATTTACTATTTATTTCTACATGGTAAATAAAAACAATAATCTTGTTGTTTAAAAAAAAATAACGTAGGCCTCACTTCTGAATAGCCATTAACTTGAGTAAATTTTCCATAGAAGTCTACCTCTGAATTAAGAAAGAACAAAAATACATAAAAGGAAGATTAGAGTCAACAATAAAGCTAAGGAGAAAATAAATCAGATTTCTTTTATCAGCTCAATAACCTTTGCTTCTGCATCCCATTTCTTCCCCCATCATTCGTATCATTCAATAATCTAAATAATGAGTTGTTTTGCAATTTACTTTAGGGTTAATTATCATCTTTTAAACAAAATTGTAGTCTACTTATTTTATAATATTACTAAAATTTGCTGGAATTACATTCTTATATTTCTAAAGGGAACAGCATATTATTAGGATAAAATGTCCCCAAAGAAAATAACAATACTACTTACTACTAATAAATAATTACTAAATCACAGGATGTATCAGGCACTGTGCTAAAGACTGCATTCATAATGCCATTTCCCCCTCAACAGCCCTATGAGGTAGGTACTATTATTATACTGTACTATTCCCCTTTTAAGTATTACACAACAAAAGTGTACGGAAGTTAAGTAAATTGCCTCATGTCAAACAGGACTCAAAGACGGTTCTGAATAACTTTAAGGCTTGAGCTCTTATCATCTGTATACACTTCTCATCCAATACACTTGACAGCTTAAATGACTAGGTTGTAGAACCATAGCATTTTAAAGCCAAGAGAGTTTTCAAAGATCAACTGCTCTACCCACCCCCCTAATTTTATAGATGAGGGGTGTGCGTCCTGAGGTGATGTGCCCCAAATCACACAGAGAGGGGTACAGCCGAGAGCCATGCCTGGCCCACAGGGCTGTAAGGGCACCTGTGCTCCACTTGGTGCTAGGAAGCAATATTCCCACACTCATCATGAGCCTCTTGTGAGCTGGGGGTGGGGGGCAGCTGCAGTGCTGCCAACACTCTCAGCTGCCTGTGGCCTCATGCACAGCCCTATGCAAGGACCAAGGGTACATTTCTGAGATCTCCAAATAAGGGTGCATTCCAGTCCTACCCTTTCCCACCAGTCACAACACCTGCTGTTGAGACGCCGTTTACTGGAAATAGTGAATGAACCCATTCCCGCTTCTGACTCACTGTGAGAGGGATACACTTATCCAGCATGACATTTAAAAGATTCAAGTGATTAACTGCATAATCCGTTGCGTAATTTGGCTGCACTTGAATAATATAATTAGGTATAATCCTAATACCTCTTTTTAAACTACTGGTAAGTAAATGTTAGAATATGACGAGAAGAAAGAAGGCTGACTCTTAAGGGAAGTGAATAGGAATAGGTGACCTTTGTTTATGTTTGTCTGAGTTTATAAATGCCTATAATTCTTTCTTCCTTATGCATAAACTAAAAGTGATGGTATTTCCTTTAAAAGTGATGGTATCATTCCTATTTTGCCTCCCTGTTTCTGTGAATTAATAAGTATAAGGCTGATAGTCAGCTTTTCTCTGAAAGACTCTGAAAGCATTTTCTGCAAACTTTTAACTGAAAATGCCACCTACATAAATTATGTTTATTTTTTGTTTTATGATTTTAAATTCAGACAATGGAGTCAAAGCGAAGTTTAGTAGTCACAGCACCAAACTCAGAGTCAAGAGATCTGGCTTCTCATCCTAGTTCTCTAAGTAATCAGCTCTAGGAAGCCAGGCAAGCATTTAACCTCTTGGACCTTTCCTTCAGTTCAAACATCTATACAACAAAGCGATTGGATTAGATGAGCTCCAAGAATCCTATCTAGTTCTTAAATTTCAAGATTTTATGATTTTATGGTTCTTCCAGGAAGCAATATTTATTGACAAAAAGGTAAGCCACATCCTGTTCAGAGCTGCATTCCCAATGCCCCATCAGACCGCTGAAGTATTGGCACCCACGCAGTGGCAGTGAGCTACAAAACACAGGCAACATCTCCTGTGCTACTCAGACTTCTGGAGAAAAAGTAAGTAATTAAACTCGCAGCTTAAACAAATAACTGGTAATAGCAATGTATTGTTTTAAAACAAATATAGTATGGTAACTCCATCATATATTATGGGAAATATTTTAAAGATAAAGCCTTTTTAAAGTTGTGCTTTTACAAAGCCATTTATACTTGTAGGTATATACCTAAGAATTAAAAACACATGTCCACACAAAAACTTTTACATGAGTGCTCACAGTAGCATTATTCATAATAGCCAAAAAGTGGAAACAACCCAAATGTCCATCAACTGATGATCAGATTAAAAAGAATATGGTGTATACACACAATGGAATATTGTCCAGCTATAAAAAAGAATGAAGTACTAATACCTGCTAATCACATAGATTAACCTTGAAAACACTATGCTAAGTGAAAGAAGCCAAACACAAAGGACACATATTGTGTGATTCCATGTATATGAAATGTCCAGAACAGGCAAACAGTGACAGGCAGTAGATCAGCAGTTGCCAGGGCCTGGGGGCAGGAGGGAGTGTATAGTCACATCTCACAGCTCCAGTCTGTATGGGGTTTCTTTCGGGGTGACAAAAATGTTCTGGAATTGGGTAACGCTAACGGTTGTACAACTTTATGAACGTGCTTAAAACCCAATAAACAGCATATTGGAAACAGGAGAATTTTATGGTATGTGAATGATATCTACATTTTTAAAAAGGCCTTTTAAAGCAAATCCTCACATTCCAGGACAAAGGGAAGAGACTTCAGGTTTGCGTTTGAACTCCCCCCTTGAAGAACTTCTTTGCATAGGTTTGAAGGGGGAATGTTTTGTGTTTGTAAGTATTATGTGGGCATGGAAATTCTCTCAAATATTAACTGAACTCTATTATTATGTGTGGCATTCTAATGCTGGTCATTGGAGAATGGAATGAGAAATTCGACATGACTATATTATACAAGGTATATTTATATTTATTTTAAACATTCCATCTACTTGAACGAGACTTTTGACTGAAATGACTGCCCACTCTACAGACTTTTGAGCAGCGACCTATTGCTTAAAACTGCTATGTCACTTTGGTATCATGAAAACACCATTTGAAGATACACTAGGGAAAGAAAAAATATCTTATTTGTCACTGCTTTGTTGGCCTTTCCATTCACCTACTAATGACAATAAAAAATAGAAAAGCACCTGCCGTTCCCTCAGCCTAGTCTGCTGCGCCCAGTTCTTCCGTGTGTGCACGCATTTCATCCAGGTCTCTGTTCAGTTTCACAGTGTTATTGTTCGGTTTTACTCTGTTCAGTTCCCTCCCTGGAACACCTTATCTAAATCACCACTGCTCTCCCCTCCCACTGTGCTCTCTAGTTCTTCACAGTACTCAGCAATATCTCACTTTAATATTTAGTGGTTTTAACTCTTCACTGTCCGTCTCACCCTACTCTGAGAGAAGACGTATATATCGCTCACGAATATATCCACAAGTCCTAGAATACTGTCTGGCACACAGTAGAAGCTCGACTGTTGTAGTGACAGAGTAAACCAAATTAATAAACAATATCCTCTTTCTAACCTCTCAAAATCTCTTGTGCATTCCTCTTGTTTCTAATTCCCTCCTTAATCAGCGTACATCTCATGACCCTTCATTCCTTTGCTAATGCCCTTCATTTCCTTCCTCTTATCTTCAATCACTGCATTTAGCTCACAAAAGGACAACCTTGGATGAACCTGGCTATATGCCTTCTCTGTGCTGGGAATGGAGCAACTGAAAGTGGCTGGAAAAAAATTATAGAATTGGTTGACTGTGGCATGTTAAATTTATTACCATAAATCCTGAATGAACCCTCTCTAACCACAGCAATCCTGCTATACTTCTTTAGTAACGTGATTTTCCATTCTCCAAGATGATATTTCATGTCTCTTCCTCTCTTCTCAAACCCATTTTGTTTTGTTCTCGCTTCATTGGAAAAGGAGAAGCATCAGAGAAGCTTCTCATTACTCCACCATCACATCTACAAACCACTCTACGTCCCTCCAGTTACAATGGAAGATTCTGGTCCTAATCAGCCATTCCCTCCACGCCACCCTCAATCCTATCTCTTCTTACCTTCTCAAGGACCATCACTCTTTGAATTCTCCACTCCCGCTCCCTCTCCACTAGACCATTCCCATAATCACATGCATGCTCTGTAATTACCTTTAAAAACAAAACACACTTCCTTAATCTTATTTCTCTCACTAGCTGTGGGCCCATGTTTTTTGCTTTCCTTTATAGCACCCTTCTCCAAAACAGCTGTGTTCACCATCTCTACTTCATCTTCAATGCCCCAGAATCTGGGTTTTTGTTTCTTTTTGTTTTGTTCTGGTCACTACTCCACAGAAAGTGCTGAAAACAGTCACAGCTTGGTCTCCATCTTACTCAGGCTCTTAGCAATATCTGACCCAGGTGATTCCTTCTAATAGCTGCCACATCATCACTGGTAGAGAAAAAAAAAATTGCCTGCCTTGACCAATTCTACATGATCTCCTTGACTGCTGCTTCTCCTCTAAACAATAAACTTATTGGTTTGTTTTGTGTTTACTCTACTAAATAGAAGTTCTATGAAGGCAAATAATTGGTCTCCCTTACTCATTCCTAAAACCACACTGCCAATGAAAAGTGCCTCGTATAGCAGGAGTTCAGTAAATATGTGTTGAATAAAACTGAATGAAATTGAAGTGACTCAAGAGTTGATGCAGAGAAGTCTTCTTTTCCCAAATGATACACTGATCTCAGAACACTTTAACTGCTTTTAAACGCAACCAATAGCCTAATGACTCCCAAATCGTATCACTATCTTTGACTTTTCTCCTAAGCTACTTATGTCTATCTGCCTACTTGGCAACTCCACCTTGCTGTCTAATAAGCACCTAAATTTAGTATGTCCAAACCTGAGCTTTTGATTTATCAGCAAAAACACTGTCAGTCCTTGAGTGTCTTCCCCAGATTAGCAAATGGTACCCAGTTGCTCAAGCCAATGTCTTAGGTATTGACCTTGATTTCTCCCTTTCCCATATCCCCCACCATCAAATCTACCATCAAGTTCAGTAAGCACTCTCCAAAGTAAACTGGAATTCATTAACTTCTCTTTATGTACACAGCCACCCCAGTCACAGTCATCACTGTTCACCTAAATTACTTCAATCATCCTGCCTTCTCTAAGCTTTGTATACGTAAATCGGATGTTGCACCTCAAGCAATGTCTCATCATTACTCCTGGAATAAAATCCAGACTATTTATCATAACCTACACAGCCTGATGTAGTGCATGATCCAGTTCTTGCCTACTTCTCTAACCTCAGCTCACACCACTTACCCACCCCCCTCGCCCACTATGCCTCAGCCACAATGGCCACCTTTCTACCTTCAAACACTCCAAGTCTCTTCCTGCCTTCAAGTATTCACCCTTCATATTCCCTTTCCACCATTTCTTTAGCATGGATGGTGTACTCTCATTCTTCAGCTCCTATGTCACCACCTCAGAGAGGCCTTCTTTAACAACCCCATCTAAAGTGGCTCCCCTGATTATTCTCTTCTCTTATTAACCTGCTTTACTTCAATCACAGTAATTATTCTAATTTGTAATTCCACAATTTTATTTTACATTTTGATTTAATTATTGTATATCACCTCCAGCAGACTTTAAGGTCCACGTGGGTAAGGATTTGATCAGTGCACACCCAGCATTCAGAAGGTATTCGATAAGTATTTTTTTGAATTAATAAAGAAAACAATGCCAACTCCTACATTTCCCTTCCGTTTAGTATTAATTTCCAACCACTAAAGAAATGTGATGGATCTCCATGATTTTGAGAATCAGATAATAATACATTTTCTTATTATCTGGGTAATACAATAATGGGTGAAGGTAGGTGGCAAATAAGCTATTATTATGACAGGCAGAAGTTGTCAGAGAGCTGTAATCGGTATGCTGGAGTCAAACCACACAACTGACTTGGTCAAATTTAGTGACTTGGAGAGCAGATGCTAGAGAACAACGCTAATATGAATTACAAATGGGTGTAACAGCCCAAGCCTAAGGCCTCCTACAGGAAACAGCTACAGAGCACACTACTACTTTGCACACAATGAGGATCCAATAAATGTCCCTGGCAGATTGCAGATCACTGCTTACAACACCATAAAAGTTTCTACTTTAATTCAACTGTATCTGCAAAATGAATCTTAATTTGACTGACTATAACAAATGAACAGGATGTTTTCCTAAAACTCAAAAGCAATATGATGTTATCATTACATAAATAATGGGAACAAGTTGAATTAAAATAGCATTTAACAGATTTTCATTATATAAACTTTCGGCAAGCAATCTGTAGTTCTTGGGCTTGGACCAGGGAAATACAAATGGAGGAGGTGAGAAGTAGTAAAGTTTCAGATATATTTTGAACTCATTACTTTTACTTTATAAGCTCATTGCTTTCACTTTATAAGCTGCAACTCATTACTTTTACTATAATGTTCACAAGTACAACCTTAATTGTCTTTTAAAATTGCTTTACAGAGAATGGCAACCAGGCATTTCCAATTAAAGAAAAAGGAATGAGAATGAATATAGCAAGAGATAGTTAAACGAAAGATTTAAGCATCATTGAACATTAGAATCTAGACTTCTGACCTTATAATTAAAATCCATTATAGTTTTCTCTTCCTTCAGCTCCTCTGTCACCTCTTTGGATGGGGCTTTTTGTAACAACCTCATCAAAAACAGCTCTCCCAAGTTACTCTCAACTTGCTTTACCTCCGTCACAGTACTAACTGATTTAAGACTGGTGTAGGTGTCCATATATTGTGCTGGTGACATCAGATCTATTTTTAATATATGTGCATTTCTTTGTTAAATTAGCCCACCATGCTTTCTCGCTTTACAGTCTTGACTTGAAGAAGCTCTACTTTTTATTGATTTGCACAGGGGTTTGAATCTGTTGTCAGAGGCAAGTGAGCCAGTGCCAAACTCAGCCTTTTTACCTGCTGGTCCCTCTGCCTGGGATGCTTTTCCTCCTCATGTCTACATGGCTTGCTCCACCATATCAATGTGATCTCTACTCACCTCAGAAGGGCCTCCCTCAATTCTTTATAGAAAATAGTGATGCCAGCTTCCCTCTCTCCTCTCATACACCATTAATCTCAAGTCCTTATCATGGTTTAATTTCCTTCACAGAATGTATCATCAAATGTCATATTAATTTCCTTAATTGTTTACTGTCTGTGTCCCCCTCCTGAAGAAGCAAAGTCCATGAAGGCAGAGATTTTTTTTTAATTAAATGCTATAGCTCCAGTTCATAGAATACTGACTGCTACATAGTAGGTGTTTAATAAATGGTAGTTCAAATTAGACTTAATTGATATTTTCGGGACATTACATCCAAAAAAAACAGAAGACTTTTTTTTTTTTCATGTGCACATGGAACATTCTCTAGGACTGACCACATATTAGTGCACAAAACCAGCCTCAACAAATTTAGGAGTGTAGAAATTATTTCAAGCATCTTTTCTGACCACAATGACATGAAACTAGAAATCAGCCACAGAAAAAGAAATAAGAAAATAAATGATTACACAGAGACTAAACAACATGCTACTAAAAAAACAACAGGTCAATGATGAAGTCAAAGAAGAAATTAAAAAATACCTCGAGCCAAATGACAATGAAAAAACAATCATACAAAATCTATGGGATGCAGCAAAAGCAGTTCTTATAGAGAAGTTCATAGCAATACATGCCTTCTTCAAGAAACAAGAAAAATCTCAAATAAACAACCTAACCCAGGACTTCCCTGGTGATGCAGTGGTTAAGAATACGCCTGCCAACGAAGGTGACATGGGTTCAATTCCTGCTCCAGGAAGATCCCACGTGCTGCAGAACAACTAACCCTGTGCAGCACAACTACTGCGCCTGAGCTCTAGAGCCCATGAGCCACAACTACTGAAGCCCTCACGCCTAGAACCCATGCTCCACAACAAGAGAAGCCACTGCAATGAGAAGCCCGTCCACCACAACAAAGAGTAGACCCCGCTAGCTGCAACTAAAGAAAGCCCACATGCAGCAAGGAAGACAGAAATGCAGCCAAAAGTAAATAAATTAAATAAATAAATCTTTAAAAAACAAAAACAAAAACAACCTAACCCACCACCTAAAAAAATTAGAACAAAGAAAACCTAAAGTCAGCAGAAGGAAGGAAATAATAAAGATCAGAAAGGAAGTAAATAAAATAGAGATAAAAATAGAAAAATCAATAAAACTAAGAGCTGGTTCTTTGAAAGAGTAAACAAAATTGACAAACCTCTGTTCAGGCTCACCAAGAAGAAAAGACTGAAGACCTAAATGAACAAAATAAGAAATGAAAGAGGAGAAATCGCAACTGATACCACAGAAACACACACACACAAACAAAAAACATAAGAGAATACTATGAACAATTATACACCAACAAATTTGAAAACCTAGAAAAAAATGGACAAGTTTCTAGAAATATACAGCCCACCAAAACTGAATAAAAAAGAAATACATAACTTGAACAGACAGATCACTGGTAGTAAAATAGAATCCGTAATTTAAAAAACTCCCTACAAACAAAAGTCCAGGAACAGATGGTTTCACAGGTGAATTCAGCCAAACGTACAAAGAAGAACTTATGCTGAGCCTTCTCAAACTCTTCCAAAAGATTGAAGGGGGAGGAATACTCCCAAAGACATTTTATGAAGCCACCAACACCCTGATACAAAAACCAGACAAAGACACTACCAAAAAAAGAAAATTACAGGCCAATATCATTGATGAATATAGATGCAAAAACTCTCAACAAAATATTAGCAAACTGAATCCAACAACACATAAAAAAGATCACACACCATGACTAACTGGATTCATCCCAGGGTCACAAAGATGGTTCAACATAGACAAGTCAATCAATGTGATACACCACACCAACAAAAGGAAAAACAAAACCCACATGATCACCTCAATAAATGCAGAAAAAACATTTGATAAAATTCAACATTCATTCATGATAAAAACCCTTATGAAAGTGGGTATAGAGGGAACATATCTCAACAAAATAAAAGCTATTTATGACAAACCCACAGCCAATATAATTCTCAATCGTGAAAAGCTGAAAGCCTTCCTGCTAAAATCTGGAAGAAGACAAGGATGCTCACTCTCACCACTTCTATTCAACACAGTACTGGAAGTCCTAGCCACAGCAATCACACAAGAAGAAGAAACAAAAGGTACTCAAATTGGTAGGGAAGAGATAAAATTGTCATTATAGGCAGATGACATGATACTATATAAATATATTATGGAAAACCCCAAGACTCCACACAAAAACTACTAGAACTGATAAATTCAGCAATGTAGTAGGATACAAGATTAACACAAAGAAATCAGTTGCATTTCTTTACACTAACAATGAAATATCAGAAAAGGAATGTAAATAAATAATCCATTTTAAAATCACATCAAAAAATATTTAGGAATAAACCTATGGAGGTGAAAGACTTATATGCTGAGAACTACAAAACAGTAATAAAGGAAACTGAAGGTGATTCAAAGAAATGGAAAGATATCCCATGCTCTTGGACTGAAAGAATTAATACTGTTAAAATTGCCATGCTATCCAAAACAATCTACATATTTAATGTGATCCCTATCAAATTAACCACGGCATTTTTCACAGAACTATAGCAAATAACCCTAAAATTTATATGGAACCATAAGAGGAAAAAAAACAAAGCAGGAGGCATAACCCTTCTAGACTTCAGACAATACTACAAAGAGACAGTAATCAAAACAGTGTGGTATTGGCACAAAAACAGACATATGGATCAATGGAACAGAAAAGAGAACTCAGAAATAAACTCATACACCTATGATCAACTCATCTTTGACAAAGGAGGCAAGAATATATAATAGGAAAAAGATAGTCTCTTCAGCAAGTGGTGCTGTAAAGTTAGACAGCCACATGCAAATCGAGGTTAGAACACTCCCTCACAGAACACACAAAAAATAAATTCAAAATGGCTTAAAGACTTAAATATAAGACATGGCACCATAAAACTCTGAGAAGGGAACACAGGCAAAACATTCTCTGACATAAATCGTAAAAAATATTTTCAGTCTCCCAAGGCAATAGAAATACAAGCAAAAATAAACAAATGGAACTTAATCAAACTTATAAGCTTCTGCACAGCAAAGCAAAAGAAACCAATAAAAAAACCAGGAAGACGACCTACAGACTGGGAGAAAATATTTGCAAATGATGCGACTAACAAGGGATTAATTTCCATACTATACAAACAGCTCATACAACTCAACAATAATAAAACAAACCACCCACTCAAAAAAATGTGTATAAGACCTAAATAGACATTTCTCCAAAGAGACATACAGATGGCCAATAGGCACATGAGAAGATGTTCATCACTGCTAATTATTGGAGAAATGCAAATCAAAACTACAATGAGGTACCATCTCACACTGGTCAGAATGGCTGTTATTAAAAAGTATACAAAAAACAAATACTGGAGGGTGTGGAGAAAAAGGACCTTCCTACACTGTTGGCGGGAATGTAAATTGGTGCAGCCATTATAGAAAACAGTATGGAGGTTCCTTAAAAAACTGAACATAGAGCTATCATATGATCCAGCAACCCCACTCCTGGGCATATATCCAGACGAAACCATAATTCGAAAAGATTCACATATCCCTATGTTCACAGCAGCACTGTTTACAATATAGCCAAGACATGGAAACAACCTAAATGTTTATTGACAGATGAATGGATAAAGAAGATGTGGTATATATATACAATGGAATACTACTCAGCCATAAAAAGAATGAAACAACACCATTTGCAGCAACATGGATGGACCTAGAGATTATCATACTAAGCAAAATAAGTCAGAAAGAGAAAGACAAATAGCACATGATATCACTTATATGTGGAATCTAAAATATGACACAAATGAACTTACCTATGAAACACAGACTCACAAATATAGAGAACAGACCTGTGGTTGCCAAGCGGGAGGGAGTGTGGATATAGGATGGATAAACAATAAGGTCTTACTGTATAGCACAGAGAACTATATTCAATATTCTGTGATAAACCATAATGGAAAAGAATGAGAAAGTATATGTACAACTGAATAACTTTTCTGTACAGAAGAAATTAACACAGCATTGTAAATCAACTATACTTCAATAAATTAAAAAAATAAGTCAATGGTAGCTCAATGATTGAATAGGCTAATTTTAAAAAGTTAAACCTCTGACTCTTCTCTCCTTCAGTTTACCTTACACATGAATGTCAAATTAATTTTCCTAACTTATGACTCTGAGTCACTCCTTTCCTGAAAAGTTTAATTAGCTCCAACTACCAGGTCAAATTTACACTTATTCCGTCATCCAAAGCCCTTCAGCTCACCTTCCTGTCATACTTACCCCCCATGTGCAATATAACCTGGATCACTTGTTGCTTGTGTTTATTACTTTTGTGCTTGTCTCATTTTCCATCCCTGATTCTAAAAACATAAAGGGTGTGTCAATCTTTTTTGTCTCTATAGCACCAAAGTGGACAACATGCAAAAACATGTCCAGCATCCATTCTCCCTTCTTTCGGGAAAGACTTTGTTTCAGGAAACCACCCTTCTCCTATTGATTACAGTGTTTCAATCAAAGTGTGTCTCTCACAATTGGGCATGTCTTTCAAGATATTTCCAAGTATCAATCAGATAGTCATTCTTTGTCATACCAGGAATGCAAAGACTCAAGAACTGAGAACAGCTGAAGCCAATTTATCCCAATGGCAGCTCCTTGAATAGACTGTCCTGCTCTGACACTGCCAACTGCCCAGATTAATGTTCTATGGGAAGTCTAGCTGTCAGCTCTGCTAACTCTATGTTCCAGCTTTATTGGGATATAGTTGACAAATGAAAGTTGTATATATTTAAAGTGTACAATTTGATGTTCTGAAATACATATGAATTGTGAAATAAGCATCAAATCAAGCTAATTAACATATCTATCACTCACATAACCTTTTCTCTTTGTGTGATTAGAACACTTAAGATGCATACTCTCTTAGCAAATTTCAAGTATACAATACGTATTTTTAACTATAGTTACATTGCTATACATTAGATTTCCAGAACTTATTGTGCAAAACTGAAATTTGTACCCTTTGAACAATATCTCCCCATTCCCTCTTCTGCCAGGCCCTGTCAACCACTAATCTACTCTCTGCATTCTTGAGCCCAACTTTTTTAGAATGCATATATAAGTCAGAGATTATGCAATATTTGTCTATGTCTGACTTATTTCAGTTTTAATTTGCATTTCCCTGATGATTAGTGATGCTGAGCATCTTTCTGTGTACCTGTTGACTTGATTGTATGTCTTTAGAAAAATACCTATTTGGGTCCTTTGCCCTTTTTTTTTAATCTTTCTTTTTTGTTTTTTGTTATTGAGTTGTATGAGTTTTTTATATATTTTGAATATTAACCTCTTAGCAGATACATGATTGGCAAATATTTTCTCCCATTCTGTAGGTTGTCTTTTCATTTTGTTGATGGTATCCTGTGCTATGTAGAAGCTTTTAAGTTTAAGCTACTCCAATTAACATTTTTTTTGCTTTTGTTATCTGTGCTTTTGGTATCAAACCAAAAAAAAAATCATTGTCAAGATCAATGTCAAGAAGCTTTCTATGTTTTTGTCTAGGAGTTTTACAGTTTCAGTCTTACATTTAAGTCTTTAATCCATTTCAAGTTAACTTATATAGATGGTATAAGAGTACAATTTCATTTTTTTTTTTTTTTTGCAAGTAGATATTCAGTTTTTCCTTTCCCATTATGTGTTCTTGTTACCCTTGTGGAAAATCAGTTGACTGTAGATGCATGGATTTATATCTGGACTCTCTATTCTGTTTCAATTGGTCTATATGTGTTTTTTATGCCAGTACCATACTGTTTTGATTACTATAGCTTCAAAATTATTTTGAAATCACGAAATATTATGCTTCTAGATTTTTTCTTCTTACTCAAGATTATTTTGGCTATTTGGGGGTTTTTGTGATTCCATATGAAATTTAGGATTGTTTCCTCTAGTTCTGTAAAGAATGCCATTAGAATTTTGATAGAGAGTGCACTGAATCTGTGGATCACTCTGGTCAGTATGGACATTTAAAAAATATTAATTCTTCTAATTCATGAATATGGGATATCTTTACATTTAATTGTATTGTCTTTAATTTCCTTCATTAATGTTTTATAATTTTTATTGTAGAAATCCTTTGCCTTTTTGATTAAGTTTATTCCTAAGTATTTATTCTTTTTGTTGCTAATGTGAATGGGATGTTTTCTTAATTTCCTTTTTAGACAGTTTGTTGTTTCTGTAGAAAAACACAACTGATTTTTGTATGTTTATTTTGTATCCTGCAACTGTACTGAATTTATTTCTTAGTTCTGACAGTTATTTTGTGGAGTTCTTAAGATTTTATATATGTAAGAGATCACATCACCTGCAAACAAAGATAATTTTACTTATCCTTTTCCAGCTTGGATGCTTTTAATTTCTTTTTCTTACCTAATTGCTCTAGCTAGGATTTCCAGTACTATGGGGAATCAAAATGGTAGGAGTGGCCCTTCTTGCCCTATACCAGGTCTTAGAGAAAAAGTTTTCAGTTCTTCCCCATTGATTATGATGTTACCTGTCAGATTGTCAGATATGGCCTTTGTGTGTCAAAGTAAGCTTCTTCCATACCTATTTTGTTGAGAGATTTTTTTTTTTTTATCATGAATGGATATTGAAGTCTGTGGAGTTTTTTCGTCTCTTGAGATGACATTTTTTTCCCCCTTTTATTCTATTTAGGTGGTGTATAGCACTGACTGACGTGTGCTGAACCTTGCATTCCAGAAATAAATCCCATTTGGTGGTCATCACGTATGATCCTTTTAATATGCTGTTGAATTTGGTTTGCTAGTATGTTAATGAGTATTTTTACATCTATGTTCATCAGTGATACTGATCTGTAGTTTTCTTCTGGTGTCTGGTTTAATATCAGAGTAATGCTGGCTTCATAAAATGAGCTTGACAGTGTCTCTCTTCTATACATTGGAAGAGTTTAAGAAAGATTTGTATTATTGTTTTGAAAGCCATCTGGTGCTGGACTTTTTTTGGTTGGGAGGTACTTGGTTATGGATTCAATCTCCTTAGTTGTCTATTCTGGCTTTCTATTGCTTCTTGATTCAGTTTTGGTAGGCTGTATGTTTCTAGAAATTTATTAATTTCTTCTGGATTATCAAATTCATTGGCATACAGTTGGTCATAACAGTCTCTTACAATCCTTTTTTTTTTTTTGAGGTGTCCACTGTAACGTCTCTTTACTTCTGATTTTGAGTCTTCTCTTTTCTTAGTAAATCTGGCTAAGGTTTTGTTGATTTTAAAAATCTTTTCAAAAACTATTATTGATTTCTCTACTGTTTTTTTTTGTTCTGTGTTTGACTTATTTCTGTTCTAATCTTTATTATTTCCTCCCCTCTGCTAACTTTGGGCTTAGAGTGTTCTTTTTCTTGTTCCTTGGGCTGTAAGGTTAGGTTGTTTGAGAAATTTCTTATTTGTTTTTAACGTAGGCATTTATCATGATAAACTTTCCTCTTAATACTGGTTTTGTAGTATTCCATAAGTTTTGGTATGCTGTGTTTTTGTTTTTGTTTGTCTTGAGATACTTTTTAAACTCCCTATTTTCTCTTTGACCCAATGGTTCAAGAATAAGCTGCTTAGTTTCCACATGTTAGTCTCCATGTATTTGTGAAGTCTCCCATTTTCTTATTATTACTGATTTCTAGTTTCATTCAACTGAGGTCAAAAAAAGATACTTGGGATGGTTTCAATCTAGAATTTGTTAAGATTTGTTATGTGACCTAAGATGTGATCTATTCTGGGGGATGTTCTGTGTGCACTTGAGAAGAATGTGTATTTTTCTGTTGTCAGGTTGAAAGTCCTGAATATGTCTATTAGGTTTATTTGGTTTATAGTGTTCTTTCAGTCAGCTGTTTATTAATTTTCTGTCTGGATGTTCTATCCACTACTGAAAATTGGGTATTGAAGTCTTCTACTATTACCTTACTGTTTCCCTTCAGATGTGTAAATATTTGCTTGATATATTTAAGTCCCCTGATGTTGGTTACATATATAACTGTTAAATCTTCCTGTTGGACTGACCGTTTTATCATCATAATATGATGTCCTTTGTCTTGGAGACTGTCTTTGACTTAAAGTTTACTTATTTCTAATATAAACACAGCCACACCCGCTTTCTTTTGGTTACCATTTTCATGGAATATCTTTTTCTATCCCTTCATTTTCAGCCTGTATGTCCTCATATCTAATGTGAATCCTTTGTAGACAGTATATAGCTGGATTTTGTTTTTGAATCTATTTGCCACTCTATGTCTTTTTTATTGGATAGTTCATTCCATTTACATTTAAAGTAATTATTGATAGGTGAGGAAGGACTTAACATTGTCATTTTATTCATTGTTTTATTTTGCATTTTTTTGTTCCTATTATCCTCTCTTGCTCTCTTTGTTATTTGATAATTTTTGGAATTGAATTGCTTTGTTTCTCTTCTCTTTATCTTTTGTATTTTGATTATACGCTTTTCCTTTGTGATTACATTGAGGCTTGGGTGAAATATTTTACAGTTATAATCATTTAGTTTAAGCCAATAACAATTTAACTTCCATCGCATACAATAACTACACTTTTACCACCCCCCCACACTTTGAGCTCCTGTAGTCAGAGTTTGCTTCTTTTAATATTGTGTATCCATTAACAATTTCTCTTTTAACTTTTATATTAGCATTAAAAGTAATTTACACAACACTATTACAGTGTAACATTATTCTGTATTTGTCAATTTTTACCTTTACTAGTGAGATCAATGCTTTCATATGCTTTTCCCTTGCAGTTTACCATACTTTTTATCTTGATTTGAAGAACTCTCTTAAGCATTTTTTTGCAAGGCAGGGCTAGTGGTGACAAATTCCCTTTTGCTTTTGTCTTCTTGCCTTACTTTTTGTTTTATTTGTCCCTCCATTTATTTTTCTCTCCTTTATTCTTAATAATTTTTTCAGATAAATGTTCTTGGTTCAGAGATTTTTTTTCCTTCAGTCTTTTTTTCTTTCAGTATTTTGAATACATCACTCTACTCTCTCCTGGCCTGCAAGGTTTTTGCTGAGAAATCCACTGATAGTCTTATGGTTGGGGGAGAGGACCCTTCTAGGTGATGAGTTATTTTTCTCTTCCTACTTTCAAAATTTTGTCTTTGTCTTTTGACAATTTGACTATAATGTGTCTTGGTGTAGTTTTCTTTAGGTTGATCTTGTTGAAGATCCTTTGAGCTTCATAAATCTGGATGTCCATTTCCCTCCCAAGATTTGGGGAGTTTTCAGCCATTACTTTTTTAAAAATAAGCTTTCCACCCCTTTCTCTTTCTCTTCTCCTGGGATTCTCATAATGCATATATTGGTTCACTTGATGTCATAAAATCCTATAGGCTTTCATTCTTTTTTCTCTTCTGATTGGATAATTTCAAATAACCTATGTATGAGTTCACTAATTATTTCTTCCACTTGATTGAATCTGTTGTTGCTCTCTATTGCATTTTTAAAATTTTCACTTATTGTATTCTTTTGCTCCAGAATTTAATTCTGTATTTTTTTTTTAAATAATTCCTATCTCTTTGTTGAAGTTCTCATTTTGTTCATGTATTGTTTTCCTGATTATGTTGCGCTGTCTGCCTGTGTTCTCTTGTAGCTTGCCAAACTTCTTTAAAACAATTTTTTAGAATTATTTGCCAGGCAATTCATATCTCCATTTTGGGTAGAGTCAGTTAATGAAAATTTATTGTGTTCCTTTGGTGGTGTCATATTTCCTTGATTTTTCATATTGCTGTTTTGTATTTGTGTCTGCACTCAGTTGCTGTAAAGATCAGAGAAAACTGTGGGGATCCTAGTGGTGAAGGTTGTGTGTGTCCCTGGTAGAATCAAGGACTGCTGGGGTCCTTTTCCTCTCGTTTACCTCCACAAGAAAAAGTCACAGCCACAGGCATCCCTCTTGGTTGCCCTGTGTTGTCCTGTGGAATGGGGTGATGCAGGTAAGATGCTTCCTACACTTATCTATGTGGCCGTCCTTGGTTTTTGTGCTCCACTGGGTCACTTAAGCTTCTTAACTGTACTCTGGAGCTTTCTCAGAGTTACTCTCATTCATTAGCAATTGTCAAACTGTTGTTTTTGTGGGGGGACAAGGGCTGGGGGCCTCCTAGTCTGCCATCTTGCAGACATGCTTAGCTTTGCTTTCTATTCTGTGAACTACCCCATGTCCTTCCAAAAATTCCTTTACTTTTTCTTTTTTTTTGCTTTTTCAGTCTAATTTTAGCCAGTGTTGCTTTTTGTTTCCAACCAAAGTACTTTAAGTTACACAAATATTTACTATAGTGTCACTAATAGTATGGTCACTCAGTAGAAAACTGTGGAATTAAATCTTACAGTAATGATGATGATGATAAAATAATACCGGCTATCACTTATATAGCACTTACTTTTTCTGAGTGTTTATTATGCTTTTATTCATTTGATTCTCACAATAACCCTGTAAGATATGTACTTTTATTATCCAAATATATTATATATGGACACTGAGGCACAGAAAGTATAAGTAGCTTGTTCAAGATCACACACCTAATAAGAGGCAGAGCTGGAAATTAAAACCAGGCACTCTGTCTCCAGAGGCCTGCTCTTAACTCTACAAAATAATGCCTCTGTAGAAGAAGCCTTCCCATTTAATTAGATCAGGAAATATTGCAGGTTAGGTGACCCCAAAAGTAAAATAAAACAAATCAAAAAATGAGACATATAAATGATGCAAATTTTCTTTTTAACTTTAAAATGTTCATTTATTTCCCAGTCTCTTGATGTGGGCCTTTGTTTGAGAATCACCAATAGCTTGAAATTCCATGCCTTCTTTCCAATGTATTAAACTTAGCTTTTGTAACAGAGCTAATTCTTTCTGAACATGATACAGTCTCCTCATGTCCTTTATGTCCTCTCTCAGCGCACCAGAAAGACTTCACTTCCAGCCTCTATTTCAGTTAGTTTGGGAGACTGAATCTTATCATTGAAATGTGAGCAGAATTGTTATAAGCCACTTCCAGGTATAGTCATAAAACTTTGCATGTTACTTTCAACAACTTCTTTTACTGCTAAGGCAACCTAGGAGGGCAATTAGGACAAAACGGAGGAAGGCTCCTCAACCTACTGGACTGTGAAGTTAAGTAAGAAATAAACTTTGTGTTAAGTCACAAAGATTTCAGAGGTCTGACACCATTTTCCTATAAATAGCTATAATGTTGTATTCACATTGCATTCATTTAACTAAATTATAGGAACCATAAAAATGTTGGCATGAGCAGTTTAGGAAACAAACACAATTGACTCTTGGTTAGCCTATAATAAAACTGGTAATGAAAAAGCATGTAAGAGAATAGCCTATTAGCCACAAGCCTTCAGAGTTGCCATGGAAAGCAGTTAGTGTGCTTAAAAAACAAATGTAGAGAATTCATTAATCTAGCAAATTAGTTAGTGGAGTTCTGTTAAGCAATCTTTTATTGTATACTCCAGAAATGTGAACCATTACTAATGCCTAGAAGAATTACTATGACTTTCCTGAAATAAATTTGAGCCAACTTTTATTTATACGTACATGGTGCAATTCCATTGATATTTTTGTGTAAATAAAAGGAACTATAATAAGTGCTTTGGAAGACACAAGAATGTATGAGTTATTCCACAACTTTTAGAGAAAACCCAACATACATGTAAATATGAGATTTTTTTTTAAGTTTGAAGAACTTATAATGCAATACTAGAGAAAAAAAACAACTTTTCCAGGCAGAATATGAGACTTGTTCTCAGGAGGAGAGAGGAAGTACCCTAATATAACAGAGGAGACGGGGATTAACTGCACCTGGAGAATGAGAGAGGGCTGAGGAATAGAGGGAGGAGAATTTGAGATGTCTTATTGGACCTCCACTCAAGCACTAGGAGACCCTGCAACAAGGATCGAGGGCAGATAGCTGATTTAGGTAGTTCAGCAGGGGAATGGGACAAGAATGGAGGGAGAATGTAGTCAGTAAGGGGTGTCATTATTAAGCTACTAGAGCTTTTTCAGTGGTTCTGAAGCTTCAACCTGGTGGGAAGCTCTGGGAAGCTCTGTAAAATACACAGTCCAGAATTATTCGAACCGAGGAATAAGGCTGGGAATTTATACCTCCATACTCCTCAGTCACTGGTTAAGGGCTGCTCTAGGAGGGATACTACTTTCTAGGCACTTCTGGTCCACAGAAGTATAACTTCTATCCCTAGGAGGCCAACTGAAGAAAATAGCAGAAATTCAGTTGTAAAGCAATACAAGTAATCTTTGAAAACCTTCAAATATTCTCTTGCTATTTACTGAGTGCCCTTATTTGCCAAACATACACAATATAACGATTTAAAGTAGGCAACTTCTGTCAGCACCAAAGTATTGCTATCTCACTGTAAGTAGTTTAAAGGTTACACAGTATAATAATGTTTTCATAAGCAAAAGCAATTTAATCTATCTTCTGTTAAACATTCCTCATAATAGGAAAGAAGGAATTTAACACCTGGCACATATATATCTAATCTGTCCCAATGATTTCTGAGCAGACATGGCGGTCCAATGTTTATCAGTAAGCACTCTGCAAAAACAAAATGTCTGGGCAGAAAAAATTAACAGTAATCTGAACTGTAAATATGTGACTATGACCTAAAAACTGGAGCCATAAAAGTACCCCAAGCTAAGTAATAACTTTTAAAACAACTTTTATTACTTAATGCTTTATACTTATTGAAAATCTGATCAATTTCCACTACTGGAAAGTACCCATTTGAGTCATGCAAGCAAACAACATTCTATCATGCTATTTTTATCTTTGCTTTCATTAACCATCACTGAACATTTTTCAACCTTCAAACTTAGAAGCAATCTAAAAGGCATAGCTCATGATCCAAAGAAAGGTTTGATCTGACGAAATGAGCAAATGAATTTAGTGCTACCTCTGGGTTCCTAGGTGCTCAAAATGATAACCTACAGATTTTGGTGGGTACAAGTTAGTCATTCTCACCATGTAAGCTCGCCCACACAAAGAGACAACCCATCCAAATCACAAAATATCAAACAACAACATTAAAAACCAAAACATTTTTTATTTTCTATTTTGACTCCACTGCTACCCAGTTTGGAGTATGCTTGAAGTGCTATAGAAAAGACTGAGAGTAGTAACAACACATAGGACTGGAGTCAGAAGAACAGAATTCAAGTCCTTCCCTGATACTAAATTGCTATAACAGATACAGAATTAATAATGTATAAATGCCCAGAGGACTGATATTCCAATTTAAAACTATAATTTTGGTTATTTCTATACTTCGCCTGTAATCAGTATTTTGAGTTCAAAACCCAGCTGTCATTTACTGCTATTGACCTTAAATAATTTACTCTTTAGATTTCCTCATCTGCGAAAGAGAATTAAGATCACCTACTATCCAAGATTACTTTGAGAAGTAAATGAGATCATATGTACAGAAGAACTTAGCACAGTATCTGGCATAAAGACCCCTTCTCCTTTTCACCCCTCTGTTCCTGCACTGATTTTGTTTGTGTGTTGAAGACTGCAAATTCCCTTATGGACAGAGACGTCTTATTTTCCGAAGAGGCCCAGCACTTAGTGCAGATCTTTACACAGAGTAGGCATTAAATTTTTAAAAAAAGTGAACAAACGTGTTGAAGTTAATTTTAGATTATAGCTCTAAATGAAAAATGGAGACATGCAATGTTTTTGAGCGTGAAAACCACATGGGAAATGTTCTAGGAAGTTTATGTGATATATCAGTTTATATGATAAATGACTCTACAGGAACAGAATAAACTTTGTAATCAAACTTTCCAACACATGTATTGTTAAGTGAGCACGTTCCTTAACTAATCACTACAGAAGGTTGTTCTAAGATTTTCCTTTTGAGCAGAAACTTTTAAAGCAACTGTTTTGAGAGCCTGCATGTGAGTCACACAGGAAAATCAGCACAACTACTTTATAACCAGATTTCAATTTTAAAACCAAAAGTTAATATTTAATCACTAGTCTCCAACTTAGTGAGCCTCTGTGGCCCAAAATGATTATTAATGACTTTTCATAATCAAATAAAGCATTAAAATACAAGGATTTCCTAGTCCAACGATATATTTTTAAAAAAAGACACATGAATGACATATTTGAAGACAATTTCAAAATAAATTTCTAAAGATTTACTGAGCAATTGTAACACTAATAAAGACAGTCTCACAAGATATTTATTTCGAATACTCGTCTAGATAGATATTTGGTAACATATTAATCACACTTTGCATATGTACCTATATATGAGGCTCTACATTAACCTATTAAGTATATACACTTCTAATTTATGTACAAAGTATATAAATAATATGGATATACTAGGTAGACCAAATTCATAGCCTTCCTGTCCACCTCAGTATCTACCACCCTCCTGGGTAAATTCAGGATCAATATGGACAAACCATCATCTTTGTCATCCTTTAACGATCTCTTTTCTAATGATTTTCTTTTTTCTTCCATGTTAGTCACTCATTCTTATAAACACAACTTAAACCTCATCATCCCTCCAGACAGCTCCACCTCCAAAATGACTACTGCAAACATTCCACTCTGTGCACAGCCCCCTACTCTTCTTAGCTTGTCTCCTCATCTACTCGCATCTCAAACATTCTCCAGCTTAACTGGAGTCTTCAGGGCCTTCTATGGTGTTGCTCTTTCATATCCTAACTTACCTTGCAGGTCCTCTCACCATCTTCACTGCCACAACCTGGGGCTAAGCCACCACTGTTTCTTAAGGTGACTATTATGATAAACTCCCAAGGCGTCTCCCTGTTTCTTCCTATTCCTCTCAACAGTCTATTCTCAGCCTAGCAGAGTAATCCGTGGAGTAGATAAGTCCTATCACAGCACCCTTTGGATCGATACTAATAAAAAACTGTCAGGATGAAAATCCAAGTCCTCACAATGACCTATAAGAGCATACAAGATCTGGTCCCTTGTTGTCTACATGACCTTATTTCTTCTCACTTTCCCCCTTGCTCACTGTAATCCAACCACACCAGCCTTCTCAACTCTGCTCAGCACAACAGACCAGCTATACTTTCATCTCAGGCCTCTGTATAGCTCTTCTCCCCTCTGGCAGTGCTCTTCTCTCCTCTGGCAGTGCTCTTCTCTCAAAGGTCTTCAAGGTTTGCTCCTTTACCTCCTTCAAGTCTCTGCTCAGACGTCCCTTGCTGATGAAACATGCTGTTCATTTTCTTTAAACGAGCAAATGACACCTGCCAGCACTGCTTCTGTCCTCCCCTGCTTTCTCTCCATGGAACATATTGCCATCCGACAAAGCATGTATTACCTTAGTTCTTTATTACCTGTTGTTCACTGTATCCTCCTTAGAATACAAGCTTCACAAGGGCAGAGACTTCTGTCTGTCACTTGCTGATGTAGCCCCTGTTCCCAGAACAACGCTTTGCACATGGTAGGCACCTGATGATTAGTCAACGAAAGCAGCTGAGATTTCATGGTCCATGATTTCAACCATATTTTTTGCCACCAAACTTTGTGTATATAAATATTCAGGTGATTAAATCAATTCTTGAGTGCAGATAAGGGAAAGGGTTCCCTACAGTTTGGATTTCAATCATCTTATGAGAGAAACTCTAAAATTATTCTGAAGCTAGAGAAATTAAGCTATGGTTATTAGATGCCTACTGGAAAGATGTGATTCTCTGAGCCTGTTTATTCAGAAATATAGCTTTGAAGTTCCAGTTTTGACAAAATAAAGGCACTTTCACTCTCTTCTACCTAGAAGGGTTTCTATTCCCCACACCTCACCTCCTCTCTCCACCAATATGTTGAAATCCCAGTCATTTTTCACACAGCCACTTAATACCCTATTCATTCATAAAATTTTCACTTAAAAGAGTTTTATGGTTTATGAAATAATTCATTTTTAAAAAGCAGATCTGGAGAGAGATACTAAATACTAAAATCACACTCTTCTATCCATTTAAGGATGCAGATTCTCTCTTCCCAAAGACAAAAGGATGCTTAGTTTAACCATACTGAGAAAACTAGAATACTGAATAGTAAGAAATGTCTAGAAGTAGTAACTGTTCCATCATGAGTAACACATCTGATTGGCAACTTTATTTTTATGCTTTTGACTATTTTCCCTCTGTTATCAAGCCTGATTCCCTTTAAGGTAAAGGGAAATAAGGTGATATCATAAAGGTGATTTGACCCTAATAATTTCTTTATTTTGAAGCTAAAATTTATTGAAAACTTGCCATCATTATCTCACTTAATCACAACAAACAACAACCAAATTAGTTACAGATGTTTTTCTTATTTTACAGATGAGGAAATCAAGGTTGAAGGAGAGATTGAATAATATGCCCCGAATCACACAAATTGTAAGTTCTAAGCCAGCTGGATTCTAGAATTAGAATTCCTAACTCTGCGCTCTAAGCTCATTAATATATTTACTGAAGTATCTCTGACCAGATGGTTTCAAAGTAAGTCAAGGCTTCATCAGTTACTCTTCCCCCTATATTATCACCCAACCCCCACCCCACCCCTGGCCAAAAAATAAGTTGCAATACTTTACATTTCTAAAATACTTAACTGGCTTTGAAAACACATTCACAAGCATTAGTGCTTTAAATCCCACAACAAATCTACAGGACTTTCACCATTTTATATCGTAGGAAATAGCCACAGAGATATTATAAATCACCCAGTCATGAGTCGCCAGAATACAGATATAAGCCTTCTTAACCTAACGTCAGTGCTCTTTGCAGAACAGCTGGACTTTAGAAGTATCTATTACCTTTTCTTAGATATGGAAGTCATGAAGTATTCAGTGAACTGTCATGTTTCCTAGTTTCATTCAATTAATTTGAAGACATTCATTGTTATTACTTTCATACTATGTAGAAATTATGATCACAGACATTATTTTTAGTAATATAATGAGTCCAGTCATTGACGAAGGAACGTTCAGTGTCAGGCACTGTGCTCACCAGCTTGACAAGCACGAGGCCTGAAATGACACGGTTCCTACAATTTCATCTATCAATGACTGCTGGAATAGCAAATGTATGGGAGGGACTGGTGGGAAAGAAGTGTGAATAGGTAGGGTGGGTTCAAATCATGGAAAGCCTTGCTTGCCATGCTAAGATTGCAATGTATTATATAGGGATAGGTGAAGAGGAACCACTGAAGAATTTTGATATGGGAAGTAGTATGTTCATATTTACATGACAGGAAGTAACTTAGGCAGCAGGAGAGGGAAGATGGTGCCAAGGGGCAGAGTAGAGTCAGGGAAACCAGTAAGAAGGCTATCATAGTAACTGTCTCCCAAGGCTCAATCGGCGCCCAAATTTGGCTGATGATTAAAATTGCCAAGAAATCCTTTTAAAATACAAGTTTTGAAGCCCTGCTATGAGTTTTCTGACTCAGTCTGGGTTACCAGGGGAGTGTGCTCATGGGCCAGGTGTAGAATTCTTCTTCCTGGATGAGAGGCAATGAGGAAGCACCAGTGAGGGTGAGGGAGATTTGAGATAATTAAATAGTAGAGTGAACAGATTTTAGTGATTGATGGACATCAATCTGGAATGCTTGTGTGGATCGATGGGCCATTCATTATGCCCCAGAATTGAAAGGCAGCATTAGGATCTTCAATGGCAAGGAAAGATGATGAGATAATCCATGGGACATGCAGGTACAGGTGAGCACTAGGTAGTCAGATACAGATGTATGGTTTGCCAGGGAGAGCTCCAGATTGAAGGCCTAAGAATGAACCTAGGAAATAATGTTTAATTCTGACTCAGAAGGTAGCGTCCTCAAAGGAGACGGAAGAGAGGCCAAAGAAACAGGAAGACGATAAGAACAATTCCAAAATTCATTCAAGCATTTAATGGGGAAAGTTTGGCTTGGGGACAGAGAATAAAGGGCCTAAATTCCAAGGAAAGAAGTCTTGATTGTATACTGTCAGTGAAAGTGGGAGAGCAAAACAATTGCAAAGGTTTCATTTACTTAAGTCAAGACTATGTTATGATCAGATCTGTTTTTTGGGAACAGCATTCTATCACTGGTAGAGAGGAGATGGAGAGGGGGTGAGTCTGGACGTGGGAGAACAGCTTGAAATTGTGTGGCTGTACTAAGGGCCTAATCTAAAGCGGTGGTGAGGGGTGGACACAAGACACCTGTTTCAAGAGATGTCTAAGGTAGAACGTGAGTTCCAGTAGGAATGGTAAAGGAGGAGTAGTTAAGGGCAAACTAAAGCTTCCAGCTTGACAGGCCGGTGGGTGGCAAACTAAGGTTGGAGAGGGCAAAACACAGACAAAGTTTTGGAGATGTGGGTGTGCGAGATTTCAGGCACCATATGGTTTTTTAATGGGTAGTGAGAAATATGGCTCTGTTGCTCTTCTGATAGGCTGAGGATAGAGGTATGATTTAGAAGTCACCAGCAGTATGGTAACTAAAGTAAAAGACAGTCACCCAGGCAAATGCATATTTAGTGAGAATAAGTGACGACCAGTGGTGATTGTCAGAAGAGGGTGAACGCAGTACTCAGAATCAGATCTAATACTGCAGACAACGCCTGACCTACACCACGTGCAGGGAGACATATACATTCTTTATTCTAAATATTACTCAGTATACTCAGCAAATCAATCTGCAGTTTTTTGTTTTGTTTTTTGTTCTTTTGGCAATTGCATCACACTGATACCTCATACTGTGTTAGAAGTTAACTAAAATCCATACATATTTTTAATTGAACTATTATTAATTTTGGTCTCCTCTTGGCTATGAACCTAAGCACGGGACTTTCCAATTATACTGATTCCATCAGACATGATGCTTTTGTTGCAAGAAACCACACACTGCACTGAAAGTACTCTATCCTATGATGACATTTATTTCCCTCACGTAACTAAAAGTGCAGAGGTGTGTGTATCGAGGGCTGCCTCAGCAGATGAGCAACGACGAGGAACAGAGGCTTCTTCCTCCTTTAGCTGCCAGCCTCAGTGTGTCGGCGGCACACTCATCAAGGGCAAAAGGTGGTGACAGTAGTGCCCTGCATTCTGCCTTCACAGGAGAGCATCTGAAAGCAGGATGGGAGGGGGGCATCCTGATCCAGAGACCTACTTCCTTTCTTTGTTATTAAATTTTAAATAATAACTTACATACAGCAAAATGCATAAATCTTAGATGTAAAGCTGAAAGAGTTTCAACAAATGCACACACCCCTATAACCCACTTCCCTATTGAGAACATTTTCATCACCACAGAGGGCTCCCTGGGGTACTTTCTTCATCAATCTTCACCACTGCTCCCATCCCTGACTCCACCCAGAGGCAAACACAGCTCTGATCTCTTAAATCATTCTCTTTCTTGTAATCAGGGATGAACATATTTCTCAGGAGCCCTCTGCCCCCAGCATACTCTTCCTTGCATCGCCTTTGCCCAAACTGTGTCACAGCTGACCTTTAAGTCAGTCACTGACTAAAGAGGATAGCATTATAGACCATTTATGATTCATCCATCTGTTGAGGCTGAGGGAGGGGCCCGTCTGACCTCAGCCCACTGCTGCAGGCCCAGATAAAACAGGTGTTGTCTTTTTAAAGCAAGGGAGAATGGGGAACAGGCCACACACACACACGCCCCATTTTGTTGATATACATTTCCAGCCATCCAGTATCTGATCTATTCTTCCAGCTTTATTTTACTCACAAAAGTGCTAAGTATGTGCTCCTTCAAGCCAATGATTAAAATACTGAGAATGACAGAAATGTAGAGACCTCCCCTGAACTGAAGGGCAATCTACATTCCAACACTCTGGTCAGAGTTCATCCAGGTCCAAATGCAACCAAATTTATATTTGTCTGGGCCCCCAATTTTCATTTAGCCCACAAGGGTATCATGAGAACGTCATCCAGCACTTTATTTTCTACACTGCGGCACCCAGAGGTGTGTCAGTGGATATGTTTAGAACTTTTCTCCCTTAAAAGCCCTTTTTTCTGTCTCAGAACTTTTCGTGAGCCTCAGGTTATTCTCAGCTCAGATACTTCGTGTCTCTGTCACTAGCGTATTTGTCACTTGTTCTGTGCTCGTTTACTCTTTTTGTATATGTCCTTCTAAAAGCTGAGCTCAGGAGAATGGTATCTTGTTTTTCTTAGTTGCTCTTCCATTTTTCCTGTTTCTCAGTATGTTAATGATATTATTGTGAACCTCCCAATCCCTTTTCAATCCAGCTTCCTTTTGGTTTATATCTAATGTTTCTATGACCTTAGGAATTTTAGAAAAATCTGCTTTCTAAACAATGTTCAGGTTTACATATCTTACCATGGCTAGTGCATTTGTTACTGTTATGAACCTTCAAATGGCCCTGGTACATCCCATTAAACTAATTTCCACAACTTCCATTCCATCCTTATTGGTTATAATTAAGTCCAGAAAACTGTGCTCTCATGTTGTATTATTTACCATTTCAGAGGTAAGATTACCAGCAGGATCGCATTCAATATTCTGCTTTAACAGAATGATGCTTCAGAGTATAGACACAGAGTTTCCAATGATGATATTTATCTGCTTCTAGGCCAGATCTGAAACTTGCATTAGGGGAGCAGCAGTCATATTCATCCACCTAAGATATCTGTATTTGGCTCCCTCAGTATTTTCAGTTTGTGTGTCTTCTACCATCATGCTTAAACCTAGCAGCTCAAGGATTTCCAAGCAGGGCACTCTTCCAAAGATCTCAACAGGTGTTATTTCATCTGCACAGCATGTAAGCTCCTGTTGGTGTATTCTAGTGATTATCTGTATCTCAGCAAGTTTGTCTTGCTTAGGATATCATATTTATCTATTTTCATTCTATTTTAGGTTTACCATATTATTTTATCAGCCGTAGTTAAAAGGTATATGTGTTAAAAAGTGTTTATCAGAGATACAGCAGAAATAGTCAGTCACTTTTTAATATTTTAAAAAGAGACCTTCTCAAAGCACCATAGGAATCAGATAAACATACTTAAGGTAATTTTTTTACTATTTAGAAAATTACTTATTTTACTCATAGCAAAGCTGATACAAGTTTTTTTAACATTCTCTTGAGAATCACATATATTTTCTCAGCTACCACGTTACCTCCACCTTATGCTACACTTGATATCCTCCAAAGTAGCTCATTTACTCTGAGCACTGCTCTTCCTTTCCCTCAGATTTCAGTTTAAAGTTCTCTTTATCAGGCAGGCAAGATTCTCGTCAAATGCATTCCTCTCACATGCACTCTATCCCTCACAGGCAGTTGGCTGTATTCACACATAAGCCCTAGTTAAGAAAACCTCATTTTGGTCTCCTTTTGCTGTTTTGGTTGGGTGCTACACGATACCCCTTACCTTTCATTTCTTATTCAAAGCCATGTCTCAACTGCAAGAAGAAATGAAAATAGCCCTTTAGTGCCCAAACCAAGTGCCTTCAGTTTTACTGCTGACTGCCATATGGGTCAACAAGAATACAGTGTGGTCTGTAAACGTGAGAGAATCTCCCATATCAGTTCCTTCAAGATTTACCTCAATACAGGCGCTTCCCTGGTGGCACAGTGGTTAAGAATCTGCCTGCCAATGCCGGGGACATGGGTTCGATCCCTGGGCCGGTAAGATTCCACATGCCGTGGAGCAACTAAGCCCGTGCGCCACAACTACTGAGCCTGCGCTTTAGAGCCTGTGAGCCACAACTACTGAGCCCATGCGCCACAACTACTGAAGCCCGCATGCCTGGAGACCACACTCCGCAACAAGAGAAGCCACCACAATGAGAAGCCCGTGCACCACAACAAAGAGTAGCCCCCGCTTGTCACAACTAGAGAAAGCCCATGTGTAGCAACGAAGACCCAATGCAGCTAAAAATAAATAAATAAATAAGAAAATAATTTAAAAAATATTTACCTCAATATGAATGAGAAAGAAAGAAGATGCCTTCCCTATAGTGCCTACCTACAGGACCTGGTTTGGATGTTTATCCTCTGCCTCTCAACTGTAAATCTTTAGAGAACTTCATGCATTTACCTAATGTGTAAAAGATGTTATAAATTATCAGCCAATGATAAAAAGATTTAGATAGTATTGTCAAGATTCCTTTATAGATTTTAAAACTACTCTCCCTTACTGGTAATAGTTACCAAGGACCACATATATGGGACTTACAATCTGAAGTTGAACTTGAAAGTGTGCCAGGCACGAGAGAGATAAAAAGACATAGTGATACTGTCTTCAGGAACCTGCAGTCTGCTTGGTAAGCTAACACTTCTGGACACCGACATAAGCACGTGTCCCTGCCATAACACCAGGCTCCCATAAAAAGGTGGGGCACTCGACTGACCATAGCACTGGGCTCACGTTAAGTGCTTTCGAGATGATTTTATAGCAGTAAGAAAACATGAATCCACAATGATTCTCCAACCTTAGAAGAATATATATCAGTTTAACAAATACTTGATACAAAGAATAGATTTCATAAAAATAATTAAACAAACACAGGAATAATAACCTGAAGGTATATCCATAGGAATTTTTATGACAGTGATTCAGTAAAATATCTTCCATTCAAAATATAGCAACACTGAAAGTTAAACAGTAAAGTTACTTACTTTCACTATGATAAGCCTCGCCAGGTTTTCACACCTTTGGTTATCATTTTCCACATACTCCACTTCAAATAGGGTATCATAATTTTCTAATATTTTAGCCATTATCTTGTTGCAGAGGTCTTGTTCTTTCATGCCTTCAAGCCCAGGTGGCACGCTGGAAATAAGGAAAAAAACTGAGAGGAATTTACTTTGTAAAAACACAATTGCCAGCATAGCTGACTCAGGCTTATACTTTGACATTTCCTGGATGATTGATCAGCCTTCTTCTAAGGACACATGAGATTTTCAATAAATTCTATGGTGACACATCAGATGTTGTTGGGACAGTTGGCAAGTTCCCAAGATCTGAATTAATAGCTTGTGCTGAATAAGGAAAGTACATGTTGTTCAGGAAGAAGGTATAGGTTAACATGGGTGCAATTAATAAGCTTTATATATATTAGAAATTGCTACATATAAAATAACATTTATAAAAAAGTAAGAGCTAGAAAGAACAAGTGTTATGACAAAAAGAATGAGTTTTATCATGACAGAAATACTCAGTTACAGAAATAATAGCAACACAATGTTTACTTAAGGATTTCTTAGATAATGCACAAAAGGCACACAACTTAAAAGATGAATACTTCTGGGAAAAAATACTGATAATTGTTGAAGATTATCTATTGATACACAGCAGATGTATTACACTATTCTCTCTTGTTTGGGTCTGTTTAAAAATTTCCATAATTTAAAAAAAGGTATAAAAAGCTTCTGAATGCAGAAGACACTCTATATAAGGTAGAAAGACAAGCTATAGATTAGAAGAAAAGAAATATCTTTTCAGTAACATGGACAACTGACACAGAATTAGTAATTAGATTATCTAAAGAATTCTTACCAATCAATAAGGAAAGAAAAGAGACAAAAGACAAATTGAAAAACTCATAGAAGAAAACACTTAGTCAAGAATCTTATGAAAAGATACTTAACCTGACTGAGTAACCAGTTAAAAAGCAACAATGATGTATCAATTAATACCTAACTGTATTAGTTTCCTACGGCTGCCACAACAAAACTATGACAGCTGCCACAACAAAACTATGACAAATTGAGTGGCTGGAAACAGAAATTTATCTCTCACAGTTCTGGAGGCCAGAAGAGCAACATCAGTATTACTGGACAGAAGAAATTAAAGTGAGCAAGGCCATAGACTCCACAAAGGCTCAAGGGGGAGAATATGGCTGGCAGCATTACTTGGCTGTGGTTGCATCACTTCAATCTTCAATCAAGGCCAACATCTTCAAATTTCTCTCTACTCCATCTTCACATGGTCTTCTCCTCTGTGTACATGTCCAATCTCTTTCTGCCCCCTTCTTATAAGAATACATGTGACTGCATTCAGTACCCAAATAATCCACGATAATCCCTTTATCTGAAGATCTCTATCTTAATTACAAGTGCAAAGTCCCCCTCTCTCCCCAAACAGGGTAACATTTACAGTTTCCAAGGATTAGAACTTGATGTCTCTGGGGGACATTGTTCACCCTGCTATACCATCTTTGCGGTACATACCCTAAGGTGATTTCCAATCAGTCACACTCCTGTACTCCCCTCGGGGGTAGGTGGAACTTGTGACTTGCCTCTGATCACGAGAATATGGCAAAAGTCATATGATTAGGTTACATTATATAAGACTCAATCTCAGTAGACTGGAGTGAGGATTCTCCGGCTGGTCTTGATGAAATAAGCTGCCATGTTCAGACAGGACCTGTGAGAACACCACGTGGCAGAAGACTAATGTGTACCTTTGGCCTCTAGCTCACAGACAGTAAAAAGCTGGGATCCTTATGCAGCTGCAAGGAAATGAGTCTGCCAACAACTCTCATGAGCTTGAAAGCAAATTCTTTCCCAAACTCAGCCTCCTTATGAAAATGCAGCCCAGCTGTTACCCTGATTTCAGCTTTGTGAGACCAGAAGCAGAGGACCCAGCTAAGTTGTGCCTGGACACCTGAGCCATGGAAAGCATGAGATAGAAAATTTTTGTTGTTTTAAGGCACTACATTTGTGGTGATGTCTTACACAACAACTGAAAATGAATACAGAGTTTGGTACCTGGAAGTGGGTTGCTGCTGTAACAAATATCCAAAATGTGGGCATGTCTTTGGAATTGGCTAGTGAGAGAAGACTGGAAGAATTTGGGTAGCATGACAGAGAAAGCCTAAAATGCCTTCAACAGATTTTTAGTTGAAATCCAGACTTTAAGGACACCACTGGTGGACTTCTCTGGCGGTCCAGTGGTTAAGAATCCATGCTTCCACTGCAGGGGACGTAGGTTCGATCCCTGGCTGGGGAACTAAGATCCTGCATGCCATAAAGTGTGGCAAAAAAAAAAAAAAAAAAAAAGGAGACTGCTGGTGAGAGTTCAGAAGTACTAGCCAGACAGTAATAAAGAAGGGGTGAGATCAAAACAGAGAATATCATATCTCACAGAAGTAAAATAATAGGCAATGAGAGAAGCGTACTAGACAAACTTAGGTTGAAAACCAGAGCATGAATTTTAGAACCCCTTTGTGTTCTGTTTACTGATGGCTGGGAAAAAGATGAACTATGGCCTCCTGGGTCTTCATGTGGAAACAAAGGATAGGCCTCAGTAAATAAAGATTTTTAAATAGAACAAAGAATGCAGGAACAAATGACTGTTATCAGGCAGGAGAAGTAACCACAGCAAAGATAATAAATCAGTCATAAAGACTAGTTCTACAGGGAGATCAACTCGATGGCTGGTGATGACTTAGAGCTGTGAGATAGGGAGGGTGGGAAGGAGTCTTGGGAGGGAGGGGATATGGGGATATATGTATAAATACAGCTGATTCACTTTGTTGTACAGCAGAAACTGGCACAAGTGTAAAACAATTATACTCCAATAAAGAGCTTTAAAAAAAACCCAAAAAACTCCCAGTTCTGTTCTAAAGGTACACATCCGCCTGAAGCACCTTCTTTGTTGTTGTTGTTTTTTCACTTTTGGCCTCAACCAGGGACTGAACCTGTGCCCCCTGCAGTGGAAGGTTCCTGGATTTTTTCAACCTACAGTGAACTTTGCCTCATTTTAATGTGAAAATCTCCACCCCAAGGGCAGGGAATTGCCACCATTTTTGAACATGCAACTATGTTTGATCATGTTGTCGCACTGTGCAAGCCCATCTAGAATTCCATCTCTACGTGGAAGATCACACTTGCCCTTTCATGAATATGCATACACCCATACCTTAAATTTCCCTGATCGTGCTGTTCTGGGAGACAGTGCTTTGAGAGCTCTGTCTCCTTACTTGTCACAAGTAATAAATGCTTTTGTTTTAATCAAAAGTACTTGGTGTGTTCATTTGGCTAAGCACCCCCAAGTGATGGACCCATTGTGTCCAGTAACAGAAGAAAATAAACATGTTATTGGAAACTGGAGGAAGGGAGATCCTCACTTTGTTGGCAGAAAGCTTAGTGAAACTGTATCCTGCCGTGATGTGGGAAGCAGCATTTGTAAGCAACAAACTTGTACATACAGGGCAAGAAATTTCCAAGCAATATTTTGGAAGTACCACCTGATTTCTCTTTGCCACTTATGGTAAAAGGTGAGAGAGGGAGAGGAGAGAGGAGAGAGTGGAGAGGGAAAAACTGAGGTTAAAACTTAAAAGATGCTCAACATCACTCATCATCAGAGAAATGCAAGTCAAAGCCACAATGAGGTATCACCTCACACCGATCAGAATGGCCATCATCACAAAATCTGGAAACAACAAATGTTGGAGAGGGTGTGGAGAAAAGGGAACTCTCCTGCACTGTTGGTGGGACTGTAAGCTGGTACAGCCACTATGGAAAACAATCTGGAGGTTCCTTCAAAAACTACAAATAGAACTACCATATGATCCAGTAATCCCACTCCTGGGCATATACCCAAAGAAAACCATAATCCCAAAAGAAACTTGTACCATAATGTTTATTGCAGCACTCTTTACAATAGCCAGGACATGGAAGCAACCTAAATGCCCATCAACAAATGAATGGATAAAGAAGATGTGGCATATATATACAATAGAATATTACTCAGCTATAAAAAGGGATGAGATGGAGCTATATGTTATGAGGTGGATAGACCTAGAGTCTGTCATACAGAGTGAAGTAAGTCAGAAAGAGAAAGACAAATATTGTATGCTAACTCACATATACGGAATCTAAAAATGGTACTGATGAATTCAGTGAGAAGAATAAGGATGCAGATACAGAGAATGGACTGGAGAACTCGAGGTTTGGGAGGGGGCGAGGCGTGAAGGGGAAGCTGAGAAGAAGCGAGAGAGTAGCACAGACATATATATACTACCAACTGTAAAATAGATAGCCAGTGGGAAGTTGTTATATAACAAAGGGTGTTCAGCTCAAGGATGGAAGATGCCTTAGAGGACTGGGAGGGGGAGGGTGGGGGGGACTCGAGGAAGGGTGGGGGGGGAGTTGAGGGAGGGAGGGAATATGGGGATATGTGTATAAAAACAGATGATTGAACTTGGTGTACCCCCCCAAAAATAATAAATTAATTAAAAAAAAAAACTTAAGTAGAAAGGAAATAGGACTTGATTTAAAAGTTGTCTCGACAGATGGCAAAAGACACTGAAATTAAGAGATTCACTGTCAGGAAAGCAAGCTTGATAGAAAAGGTAAAGAGTGTGATGATATAACCTTTTGCTAAAACCTCAGAAAGATCAAAAGCTCAGATTATTAAATTAGACAAAGGTTCCTTTCAGGTGATTAAGGGTGTGTCTCACAGATCCTGTCAATTAAACTAGGAATTTAAAAGCATTGCCCATCAGCCATTTTAGTAAGAGCCTGAAATAGAGAAAGGATTATCTTGGAAAGATCTCAGGATGTGTCTTTTTTTCTAATGGAGTAAAGCCCAGTGAAATTCACAGAAGGCTTGTAAGTTTTTGAGAAATTTATTTCAGCAGAAACACTGCCAACTTGGAATGAAAGGGACAAAAAGGGTACAAAATGAAAGGAGGCCATTAGATTTCCAAAATTCTATTGGCAGGAAGCAGGCTGATACAGCCACTCAGCTGCAAATGTGCTGCCTTTCATCAAAAATGAAGGATGTCTCAGAGGGCAGAACCAAGAACCAAGAAGGTGAAGTTGAAAACCATAGAGAAGTAGTCCAAGGTTTTGAAACCTAGTCCACAGATTGTCAACATTTGCTGGGCTAGATATCAGAAATGTCATTAGCCAGTGACCTTACTTTTTTTTAATCTTGAATTTCCTCCTGTTTGAACCAGAACATCTATTGTTGTTATCCTATGTTTGTTCCATCATTATACGTTAGGTGTGTTGGGGCAAATACTCTCTTTAGTTTCATCCTCTAAGAATGCCTTTCTCAACCACAGAATCACAGCCAGTTTTGAGATGTGCCTGTTGTGAGTTATCTGTTGTAACAAAGTAGAAACTTTTGCACATTTTGGCTTATTTTGAAACTAAACTAGATTCAAGGTATTCTATATAATACATTTACTCTCAATCATTTCTATTACAGTATGTGTCTTCAGTCACATGTAAGGGTAAAGCTTCAGTTAATTGATAGGATCCACGCATTCCTTTAGACCTTCTGCAACAATGCTGCAAGAAATAGCTGTGGCAATTATAACTTTCTGCCATATGGTAATTTCCATTCATAAAAGCTTGTCAATTTTAAATTTATCACTTTTTAAATATCCAAGACAAAACAAATGAGAAAAAATGTAAGGACAGGATTCTGGGAAGATAGTGGAGTAGGAAGCACCAGAAATCTGCCCCCCTACCTGGACAGCAATTACACCAGCAGAATTTGTCTGATGAAATATTTTGGAACTCAAGAGTCTATTGAAGGCTTGTAACATCCAGGGAAGGCTCAGACAGTAAACTGTGATTAATTTTGGTCCATTTTAGCTCTTAGCCACTCATCCCCCACCCCAGCCATGTGGCAGGAAGCTATTCTCACGTTCCTTGAGCAGTTTGCACATAGCTTGTGGGAGCCAGGATAAGCAAAAAGGACCCTGTCTTTCAAATATTGGGGAGCTGTGCTCTGAGTGCTGACTGCTGCTTCTGAGGTGCAAAAAGGTGGGCAGCCATTGCTGCTGCACCTCCCTCCCTTGCTGAAAGTCCCTCCCTCTTAGCTGAAGTGACTTCTAGGGGATTTAAAGGGCTATACCCTTTTTTCGTTTCCAGAATTACTACATTAGATTTAAATGTCCATTGTTCACCAAGTGGGGGGGGGGAGGGGAGGTGTTGGGGTGCGATGAATTGGGAGATTGGGATTGCCATATATACATTACTAGTAAGAAAAAATACATCAAATTGTACACTTTAAATATATGCAGTTTATTGTATGTATGTCAATTGTATCTCAATAAAAGCTCTTAAAGAAAAAAAAATGTCCATTGTTCAACAAAAAAATCCCAAAGCATACAGAGACAGGAAAATATGGTTTATTCAAAGAAAAAAATAAATCAATAGAAACTGTCCTAGAAAAAGATTTGATGGAAGATATACTAGATAAAAACTTTAAAACAATTGTCTTAAAGATGCTCAAAAAACTAAAGGAAGATGTTGAAAAAGTCAAGAAAATAATGTGTGAACAAAATGGAAATATCAATAAAGAGAAAGAAAGCCCAAACAGGAAGCCAAAAGAAATTCTAGAGATGAAAAGTATAGTAATTGCAATGAGAAACTCACTGGAAGGAGTCAAAGGCAGATTTCAGCAGGCAGAAGAAAGAATCAGTGAATGAAGATAGGACAATGGAACTTATTGAGTCTGAGGAACAGGAAGAAAAAAGACCTAAGAAAAGAAAACAGAACCTAATGAACCTGTGGGACACCAGCAAGTGAACCAACATACACATCATAAGAGTCCCAGAAGGAGAAGAAAAAAAGGGCAGAGAAAATATCTGAAGAAATAATGACTGAAAACTTATGAAAGATATGAGTATAAATATCCAAGAAGCTCAAAGGACTCAAAGACCTACACTGAGACACATTATAACCAAACTTTGAAAAGCCAAAGATGAAGAGAGAATCTTGAAAGCAGCAAGAGAGAAGTGAATCATCACATACAAGGTATCCTCAATTAGATTATCAACAGATTTCTATCAGAAACTCTGAAGGCCAGAGACTGATATATTTAAAATGTGAAAAGAAATTATCAACCAATAATCCTATATGTGGCAAAAATGTCCTTCAAAAGTGAGGGAGAAATTAAGATATTCCCAGATAAACAAAAGCTGAGATGACTGACAGACCTGCCCTGCAAAAAATACTCAAGGGAATCCTGCACAGTGAAATGAAAGGACACTATGAAATGCAGTAAATTGAAGCTGTATGGAGAAATAAATATTCAATAAAGGTAAATACATGGGCAATTATAAAGGCTTGTGTTATTGTAACAATGGTCTGTAATTATACTTTCTGTTTTCTACCTAATTTAAGAGACTAATACACTTAAAATACAAAAAAAGAAAAAGAAAAGAAAAAAATTAGTCTAAAAGCTAGTAGTACTGTAACTTTGACTTGTAACTCCAAATCTAAGAGACTAGTGATTCAAAAGAATTATTAGCAACCCCAATATCAAAATCAGACAAGGACATTACAAGAAAAAAAATTACAGGCCAATATCCTTGATTAACATAAATGAAAAAATCTTCAACAAAATATCAGCAAGCCAAATTCAACAACACATTAAAAGCATTATACACTATGGGATTTATTCTACAGATGCAAAGATGGTGCAACACCTGCAAATAAATGTGATAATGTGTTGTGAACAGAATGAAAACCAAGAATCATATGACCTTCCAACAGATGCAGGAATAACATTTGACAAAATTCAACATTCATTTATGACAAAAGCTCACATCAAAGTGGGTAGAGAAGGAATGTACCACAATATAGGCCATACATGACAAGTCTGCAGTTAACATTATATTCAAAGGGGAAAAGCTGAAAGGTTTTCCTCTAATAACAGGAACAAGAAAGAATGCCCTCTCTTACCACTTTTATTCAACATAGTATTGGAAGTCCTAGCCAAAGAAATTAGGCAGGAAAAGAAAAGAAAAGACATTCAAACTGGAAGAGAAGAAGTGAGATTGTCACTCTCTGTGGATAACATGATATCATACAGAGAAAATCCTGATGACTCCACCAAAACTGGAGCCATAAAGGAGCAAAGGTTTTGTGTGTTACTGGAGTAAAGCTGATGTTTATTCAAATTAGAGTATTAAAACTTTAGGACAGTAAATGTAATCCCCATGGTAACCACAAAAAAATAGCCATAGAATGCACAAAAAAGAAAACAAGAAAGGAATTTAAACATTTCAGTACCAAAAAAAATGAACTTAACACAAAAGAGAATATTAATGTAGGAACTGAGCTACAAAAAAACTCTAAGGCTTCCAATTATGTAAGATATATAAGTACTTGGGATATAATGTACAACATGATAAATATAATTAACACTGCTAACACTGCTATGTTTTATAAAAATATTTTTAACAAATCCTTATCACAAAGAAAAAATCAGTTTTGATTTTGTACCTATGTGAGATGACAGATGTTCACTAAAATTACTGTGGTAATCATGATGTATATAAGTCAAACCATTATACTGTACACCTTAAACTTATACAGTGCGGGGCTTCCCTTGTAGCACAGTGGTTAAGAATCTACCTGCCAATGCAGGATACATGAGTTCGATCCCTGGTCTGGTAAGATCCCACATGCCGTGGAGCAAATAAGCCCATGTGCCACAACTACTGAGCCTGCTCTCTAGAGCCCATGAGCCACAACGGATGAGCCCATGCTCCACAATTACCGAAGCCTGAGCACCTAGAGCCCATGCTCTGCAACAAGAGAAGCCACTGCAATGAGAAGCCCACACACCACAAGGAAGAGTAGCCCCTGCTCTCTGCAACTACAGAAAGCCTGCACACAGCAACAAAGACCCATTGCAGCCAATAGACAAAAATAAATAAATAAATTTTAAAAAGATCCCAGAGTTTGGTAAACAGTGCTTTGCTCCTTCCACCCAGCCATACTGACCCCAAGGAAGCCAGGGCCCCACGGAAGGGGGCCCACCTTCCTCTCATTTAAAAACAAACAAACAAACAAAAACTTATACAGTGCTATATATCAATTACATCTCAATAACACTGGAAAGAAAAGAAAGCTATAAGACATATATAGAAAACAAATACCACAATGACAGAAGTCCCTCCTTATCAGTAATTACTTTAAATGCACATGGATTGAACTCTCCAGTCAAAGGACAGAGATTGGCAGAATGGATAAAAACACATGATCCAATGATATGCTGTCTATAAAGAGACTTGAGATCCAAAGACACAAACAGGTTAGAAGTAAAAGGATGGAAAAAGATATTCCATTCATACAGTAAGCAAAAGAGAGCAGAGGTGGCCATTCTAATATCAGACAAAATAGACTTTATTTTTTATTTTATTTTTTATTATTTTTTGGGGGATACACCAGGTTCAATCATCTGTTTTTATACACATATCCCCATATTCCCTCCCTTCCTTGACTCCCCCACCCTCGAGTCCCCCCCACCCTCCCCACCCCAGTCCTCTAAGGCATCTTCCATCTTCGAGTTGGACTCCCTTTGTTATACAACAACTTCCCACTGACTATTTTACAGTTGGTAGTATATATATGTCTGTGCTACTCTCTCGCTTCGTCTCAGTTTCCCCTTCACCCCCGCCCCCTCCCATACCTCGAGTTCTCCAGTCCATTCTCTGTATCTGCATGCTTGTTCTTGTCACTGAGTTCATCAGTACCATTTTTAGATTCCGTATATGTGAGTTAGCATTACAATAGACTTTAAATCAAAAAAGGTTTCAAGAGACAAAGAAGGTCATCATATATTAATAAAAATTTCAATACAGCGAGAAGATATTATAATTACAAATATTTATGTATCTAATGACAGACATCAAAATATATGAAGGACAAATGGACAGAACCTAAGGGAGAAACAGACCATTCAATAAGAGTTGGAGAGAGTTCAATGTCCCACACAGAACAGAAAGCACAACCAGAGAAGAAAAGTGAGGAAATAGAAGACTTAAAAAACAACAAAC
This sequence comes from Hippopotamus amphibius kiboko, assembly GCF_030028045.1. Taxonomy (NCBI): domain Eukaryota; kingdom Metazoa; phylum Chordata; class Mammalia; order Artiodactyla; family Hippopotamidae; genus Hippopotamus; species Hippopotamus amphibius. The sequence continues at coordinate 58,692,974 of NC_080188.1, forward strand.
CAAATAGATCCATTGATGTATACAGAATATTCTACCCAACAACAGAATGCCCACTCTTCTCAAGTGTACATGTGATATTTTCCTGAATAGACCATGTGTTAGGCTGCAAATTAAGCCACAACACATTTTAAGAGGTAGATATCACACAATGTATCTTCTCTTACCATAATAGAATGAAGTTAGAAATCAATAACATTAAGAAAATCGGAAAATTCACAAAATTGTGGGATTAAATAACACATGTTTAAGCAGTCAATGGATCAAAGAAAAACTGTCAAGGAAAATTAGAAAATGTTGATACTTAGAGATGAATGAAAATAAACCACAACAAACCAAAACTTATTGCATGCAGCAAAGTAGAGTGAAAGAGTAAGCTTATAGCTACAAACACATTAAAAAACAAATAAAGAAAAAGAAAAAAACAAAAAATAAAAAAACAAACAAATATCTCAAACCCAAAACCTAACTTTACTACTTAAGGAACTAGAAAAAGACTTTTTAAAAAATCCAAAGCTAGCGGAAGTAAAAATAAAGGTTACAGCAGAGATAAATGAACTAGAGAATAAAAAAACAAAAAAGAAAATCAATGAAACCAAAAGATGGTTCTCTGAAACGATTAAAAAAATGGACAATTATTCAGCTAGATAGATTAAAGAAAGAAAAAAAGAGGAGGCTCAAATTGTGAAAATCAGAAATGAGAGTGGGGATATTACTATCAATTCTACAGAAATAAAAAGGATAAGAGTGTAATATGAATATTTACATAGCAACAAATTGGATAACCTTGATGAAATGGACAAATTCCCAGAAACACAAAACCTATAAAGCTTAAATCATGAAGAAATAGAAAATCTGAATAGACTTATAACTAGTAAGAAGACAAATTAGTAATCAAAAACCTACCAACAAAGAAAAGCCCTGAACCTGATGGCTTTACTGGTGAATTCTACCAAACATTTAAAGGAAAACTAGTAATAATTTTTTTCAAACATTTCTAAAAAAAACTGAAGAGGAAAGAACCCTTCCTAACTCATTCTATGAGAGGAGTATTACAATGATACCAAAGCCAGACAAAGATACTACAATAAAACCACAAAACGAACAAACAGAAACTCTCAAGAACTACAGACCTAAATCCCTTATGAACACTGGTGCCAAAATTCTCAACAAAATACTGTTGTACAGAAGTCAGCAGCATATTAAAAGGATTATATACACGACCAAGTAGGATTTATTCCTGTAATATATGGATGGTTCAACATACAAAAATTGATCAATGTAATAAGCCACATCAACAGAATGAAGGAAAAAAACCACATGATCATCTCGATGCAGAAAAAAAAACTGACAAAATTCAACACTCTTTCATGGTACACTCAGAAACTAGGAATAGAAGATAACTACCTCAACACAATAAAAGCCACATAGGAAGAACCCACAGCAAACTCATACTCAATGGTGAAAACCTGAAAGTTTTTCCTCTAAGATCATGAACAAGGCAAGGATGCCTGCTTTCACCACTTTGATTTGACACAGCACTGGAAGTTCTAGCCAAAGCAATTAGCGAAGAAGAAGAAATAAAAGGCATCCAAATTGAAAAGGAAGAAGTAAAAATATTTCTGTTTTCAGATAACATGATCTTAACTTAAAATAGAACTACCGTATGATCCAGCAATTCCACTCCAGTGCATATATCTGGAAAAAGCAAAAACATCAATTCAAAAAGATACATGTACCCCAATGTTCACAGCAGCACTATTTACAATAGCCAAGACATGGAAGCAACCCAAATGCCAATCAACAGACCACTGGATTAAGAAGATGTGGGATTATACACACACACACACACACACACACACACACACACACACACACACACACAATGGAATATTATGCAGCCATTAAAAAAACCTGAAATACTGCCATATGCAGCAACCTGGATGAACCTAGAGAATATTATGCTTAGTGAAACAAGTTAAAGACAAATACTATATATCACTTATATGCAGACTCTAAAAAAATAATACCAATGAATGTATATGCAAAATAGAAACAGACTTACAAATATAGACAATAAACTCATGGTTACCAAAGGGGAGAGGGGAGGTGCAGGAACAAATTAGGGGTATGGGATTAACAAATGCAAACTAAAGCATATAAAAGAAGTAAGCAATAAGGATATACTGTACAGTGCAAGGAATTATACCCATTATTTTGTAATAACCTATAATGAAGTATAATCTGCAAAAATACTGAATCACTATGCTGTACACCTGAAACTAACACAATAAATCAACTATACTTCAATTAAAAATATATATAGATAAGGAAATGCTAAAGATCACACAAAAAACTATTAGAAATAACAAATGAATTGAGCAACGTAGCAGGATACAAAGTCAACACACAAAACTCAACTGTATTTCTACATATAATGAACAATCTGAAAAGAAAATTACAAAAACAATTCCATTTACAATAGCATCAAACAGAATAAAATATTTAGGAATAAATTTACCAAGGAGGTGAAAATGTTATACAATGAAAACTACAAAACTTTGGTGAAAGAAATTAAAGAAGACATAAATAAATGAAAACATACCAAATGTTCATGGATTGGGAGACTCACTATGTGACTACTTAAAATGTGACTACTACCCAAAATAACCTACAGATCTGATGCAATTCCTATCAAAATTTCAATGGTATTTTCCACAGAAATAGAAAAACCCACCTTAAAATTCATATTGTATCTTAAGAGACCTCTAACAGCCTTAAAAAACTCATAAAAGAAGAAAAATAGAAAATAGACACTTCCTGATTTCAAACCTTACTATAAAGCCACAGTAATCAAAATAGTGTGGTATTAGCATAAAGACAGACATATAGACCAATAGAACAGATTACAGAGCTAGAAATGAACCCTAGCATACATACTCAGTTTTTTGACAAGGATGCCAACACCATTCAATGGGAAATGGACAGTTTTTTCAACAAATGGTACTGGGAAAACTGGATATCCACATGCAAAAGAATGAAGTTGGCCCCTTACCTAGCACCATATATAAAAATTAACTCAAAATGGATCAAGGAACTAAAACAAAAAAATTTTTGGAAGACAGCAAAAGACAAAAGCTTCATGACACTGGATTTGGCAATGATTTCTTGGATGTAACGCCAAAGACACAGGCAACAAAAGAATATTAGACAAATTGGACATAACGAAAAATTTTAAATTTTGTGCACCAAAAGACACTATCAACAGAGTAAAAAGACAACCCAGAGTGGAAGAAAATATCTGTAAATCATGTATCTGATAAGGAGTTAATAACAAGAATATATAGAGAACTCCTAAAACAACAAAAAACCACCAACCTGATTCAAAAAAAGAATTTGAACACACATTTCTCCAAAGATATACAAATGGTCAATAAGCATATAAGTGATGCTCAACATCACTAATCATTAGGGAAATGGCAATCAAAACTGCAATGAGCTATCACCTCATATGCATTAGAATGGATAATGTAAAAAAACCAAACAAACCAGAAAATAATAAGTGCTGGTCAGGATGTAGAGAAATTGGAACTCTTGTGCATTGTTGGGAATGTAAACTGGTATAGCCACTATATGAAACAGTATGGTGATTCCTCAGAAAATTAAAAACTGAATTACTGTATGATCCACCAATACTACTTCTGGGTATATATCCCAGAGAATTAAAAGCTGAGTTTAGAAGAATATTTGTACACCAATGTTCACAGCAGCATTATTCACAATGGCTAAGACATGGAAGCAACCCAAATGTCCATGGATAGATGAACAGATAAACAAAATGTGATACAGTGGACCCTTAAACAAACAAAGAGTTTAGAGGCACAGATCCCTGTGTAGTTGAAAATCTGTGTATAATTTTATATTCAGCCCTCCATACCCATGGTTCTGCATTTGTGGATTCAACCAACCTCATATGGTGTAATACCATGGCATTGAATGGAAAAAAAAAATCCATGTACTGTATAAGTGGATCTGCACAGTTTAAACCCAGATTGTTCAAGTGTCAACTATATATACATACAATGAAATATTATTCAGTCTTAAAATGGAAGGAAATTCTACTATATGCTACGCAGCATAGTTGAACCTTGAGGATAGTAAGTAAAATAAGCCAATGATAAAAAGACAAATACTGTATAATTCCACTTACATGAGGTACTTAATAAGATGGTCAAAATCATAAAGACAGAAAGTGCAATGGTGGTTGGCAAGGGCTGGGGGGAGGGTGGGAATTAGTGTTTAATGGGTATAGAGTTTCGGTTTTACAAGATGAAAAGAGCTACGGGGATGGAGGCTTGCACAACAATGTGAATGTTTTTAAGACCACTGAACTGTACATTTAAAAATGGTTATGACAGTAAAATTTATGTCATGTATTTTAGCACAATAAAAATACAGTAAAAAAGAAAAGTAAGGAACGCTTTGAGGACACTGACATCTGGTTATCATGACTCTTCCGTTATAATTGCTTGATGAAAGGCAGACAAAGTGATGAGGTCAGATACATCTGCAATAATCATATTCACATTAACAACATATTAAAGCTGTATATTATATCCATTGCAGCATTTAACAATAATAAGACTTTATTCTTCAATAGAACTACTTTGTTTACCTTACTATATGTTGAAGCCAGGATCTAGATTAAAAGCCAACTTTTAAAAAACTATTTTTAAAAATTAGCTTAGCCATATTTTAACTTCTTTTGTTAAATAATATTTGAAAATGATGACTAATGGCTGATTTTACTTACCTACATGTTCTTAAGATGCTTTCATATACATTCTGCCAAAAGTCTGCTGTGCTAGTTTCTAAATTTTCAGTGTTATGAAAATTTAGATGTGACCTTGAATGTGTCTCATACTCACTCAAGGGTCATGTGTCACGCATGTCAGGTGGGACATGGTTGAAGATCACTCTGGTCTAGTTCTAGTCTAAGCATTCTCAGTAGGGGCTATACTGCCCCCAGTGGGGCATATTGGTTCTTGGGGGACAGGTGAAAAAAACCTACTCTTTTTTTTTTTTATAAATTTATTTATTTATGTGCTGTGTTGGGTCTTCATTGCTGTGGGTGGGCTTTCTCTAGTTGTGGAGAGAGGGGGCTACTCTTTGTTGCGGTGCACAGGCTTCTCACTTCAATGGCTTCTCTTGTTGAGGACGGGCTCTAGAGCACAGGCTCAGTAGTTGTGGCTCGTGGGCTCAGTAGTCGTGGTGCACGGGCTTCGTTGCTCCGCAGCATGTGGGATCTTCCTGGACCAGGGCTTGAACCCGTATCCCCTGCATTGGCAGGCGGATTCCTAACCACTGAGCCACTGGGGAAGTCCCAGAAAAAAACCTACTTTTTTAATATATAAAGTACAGATATGTACAGTATACACCCACATATATAGTATATCTATGGTGCTAAGGTTTAACTGCAGAGGGCATGTGATTAGGAAAAAAATTCTCAAAAGGCTCCTTATGGGAAAGATAATGGAAAAAGGGTTGAGAAACACTGCTCTGGTCCCTCCACTGTTACTGTGAACGTTAAGTGCTAGCTCCTAACATAGGATCCACCTGCACGTGACTGACCAATGCAAAGACGCGTGGGGCTCTTGGAGCAAGGGGCTAGGTGGAAGGATCAAGGAAGTGTTTGGGATTCTAAGTTAGAAAATGAAGGTTCAAGTCCTGGATCCACTATTTACATAGTGTAGCTTTCAGAAGGTTGCTTAACTGAACCCTAGTTACTTCATTTGCACAACAGACATTGCTAATATTAGATGCTGTAGAGATCTTATGAGAATTTTTAAAAGTTATGTGAAAAATGCTTTGCAAAACTATGGGGCCAGAAAATGATCAGTGGTTACGAGGGGCTTGGATAAAGGGAAGGAGTGACTAAAAGGGACATGCGGGAACTGTTTGGAATGAAGGAAATGGTGTACATCTTAATTGTGGGGGTGGTGATATAATTGTATGAGTTTGTTGAAACTCAGAACGCTATACTAAAATGGATGTGTTTTACACTATGTAAATTGTACCTCAATAATCCCAACTTTAAAAAAAAGTGCCTTACAAACGATAAATAATCACGTCAGTGCTTTTTACTACTCAGAGTAAGACTCTAGCTTTTGAAGTAACAGTGTTGGCCTACACGGAACTTGCAATTGCCTTTCAATTCTCTAGCCTTTTCCATAGGAATTGCTATTAAACTCGGTCTTTCTAGTTCTGATCTCTCCTGAGAATCAAATTTAAAGATTAAAAATTTATTGACTGTAAATATCAATCTGCTAAGTCTCCATCCATTTTTTCCACCTATGATAGGATAAAAAGAAACAACTGACATTTTGATAGTGGTCTTCAATCTTTTATTTCTAATCTTGCTATTTGACATATTAGTTATGCTTCTCAGCTTTGTTTCATTGACTACTTTCATACGCATAAAGTCTTCTATATCTTAATCTAAGTCATTAAAAAAAGCCTTAAGTAGGTAGAGTGATGGGATACTTCACTTGCAAACTTTCTTTGGACTGTCATCATTTGACTCATCGATACCCTTAGAATAAGATTGTTTACTGAGGCCTGAATGTACCTAATTTCATTATCATTAGATCACACTGACAATCTTATCCACATACATTACGTGCAAATATCACACCCTCAACTAATTATTTTGTAATAAAAAAAAATGCTGACATGCTGGGACATTCCCCCTTATTTAGTTCTTAGAAAAAAATTTTTGAAAATCTATTATTGAAAGCAATCGCTGGAGGCCAGGCTTAATAACCATTTTAAAGGGTATAAAAATTTCCAAATGTAGACTGTTCTATTAATGAATCTACTGCAATTGACCTATATTTATTTATGCTATAAATAAAATATTAGTACAAATGAAGAGCTGGAAGATTGTTTTAAAAGATAACGTTCAACAATAAAGCTCCTAATGCTTCTTGGAATTGAGAAGGCAGTAGAAACAAAATTTTCCAGAATTGCTTTCATATCTGCTCCCCTTCCACCCACACCCCCGGCAATACTTCCCTTCCTAAGAACTAAGATGTCATGTTTCCAGGTATTCAATTTATATTACGTACCTCAGCCTCCATTTTTTTCCTCTCACATTGCAGATATTATGAACAGTACCATTTACTATTAACCCAATTGATGACTTAATCTTTTCTCCTTAAAAGCACTAATAGAACAAAAAACTTCCTAAATGAAAGTTCTAGACTACTATATCAACAATTGCCCAACCATGTCTATATAATAATCAATGTTTTAAATGAATTAGAAAAATTTACATGAATTATTTAGATGTTTTAAAATATCCAGATGTTTGACACTGAGTTAATCATTTCGGTGAATAATTTTTTAAAAATTTATACTGGATAGCTAGACATGTTTCAAACTACTTTAGATAAATGGTTTCAACCACAATAGTGAAAAAATAATAACTTATTAAGGATAGTTACTATTAAACCTACAATGATAAAAATCAGATAGAAATTGATATCCCTAAACATGAAGATTGGGATATCGTTATTGTCATTTCTGAGAGTTTTCAAAAAATTTGCCATGTTATCTTAAAACAAAATATCTCCTTAAGTATCTTGTAGAAAATCTGTCAATAGTCTAGAGGCAAGGAGAAAACTGAGGTAAAGGCAAAGGGGTAGATGCGGTTTTTCCAAACCACTACCAGAATTAAAAGAGATTAAGTGTTGGTGTCTCAAAAGATACTGTTTGAAAGGCTCACAATCAGAAAGGATCTAATAGACTCTGGGTGAAGAGGAGTGCCCCAATTTAAAATCTGGGTGAAAATTTCCATGACTCTCATTTTTATGCAAGGATGTGGCCGCTGCTAAAGCAGCAGATTAACAGTGATGGGTTAATAACTCTATTCAACTGTTAGACCCAGAAGCAGTCAGGGTATCTACGGCATTTCAGATAACCTGCCTTAGATAGAAGAGCTAAAACATGGCAAGACATACAGAGGGAAGTGGGGCTCACGCACAGAGGTGGAAGCCCTCTGCCGGTTCCTCTGCTGTGCTGGAAACTGGGAAGAGCTGTGGGCTCAGAGCCAGAGCAGCTGTGCTCCTGTGCCGCTACTGCCATTTATCCCACCTGTCGCCTGGGCACCGAACCCCTCTGGAAACCTTCTCATTTTCAAAATCTGAGTTTTGTCCTGAATGTTATCTTAGATCTCTTCCATTTCTGTAATTCTACTTTTCTGAAGAAGTATAGTGATGAGGTGAGGTGCGTGTAGACTCCTGATGGCTTTAGAACACCAGTGACTGGAGAGAATAGCAGGTATGCATATGAGTTCTACCAACATTAACAAAACATGGCGATTTTGCAGAAACTCAACTTTACCACCAATTCTCATTTTAAAGCAGGAGGGGAGAAATCTCATTTGTCCATTTAGAGGATTTATTTCAGGGCCTTTACCTACAGAAATTTCTCACTGTTAGCAGGGAATACCATTCTTGGTCCTGGGCTTGGTTATAAAATTTATATCCACCCAAAGTGATTAGAATCAGAATGTTAGCAGTTTGCATGCCTCATGTCACCTTTAGTCATTTTTCATCATTTTCTCCCCTGCTCCTTAGGGTCCTGTGACATAACAACACATTTTCAACCTCAGAGCTTCTACTCATGATGTACGTTTTTTCCTGGAATGTCTTTCCTTTCTTTCTTCACTTAGTAAAGTCTATTTATCTTCCAAGGTTCAACTAAGCTGTGCTCTCTACTTCCATCAAAATTAACTGCTTAGTCCTTATTCTCACGAATTCATTTAATCTTCTATCATAGCATTTATAAGTGTCTGTTCTGTATCATAAATTGCTGAGAAGGTATTTCTCTCCATTACACTGTAAGTATCTCAAGGGCAGGCAATCTGTCCAAATCATCTTACATTTCCAACAGAGGCTACTGCTACATACAGCTAAGAACTAAAAAATGTGCGTACTCTAAGAAGCAGAATTGATCTTTATAGTTCACTTTCAATTTAATTAAAAGTTACTTTCCACTTTCAGTTATAAGGTGAATAAGTTCTGGGGATCTAATGTACAGCATGGTGATTATAGTTAAAAACACTGTATTATATACTTGAAAGTTGCTGAGAGAGTAGATCTTAAATATTCTCACCACAAAAAGGAATGGTAATTATGTGACGTGATGGAGGTGTTAACTAACGCTATGGTGGTAATGATTTTGCAATATTTAAATATATCAACACATTGTACACCTTAAATTTACAAATATTATATGCCAATTAGATCTCAATATAGCTGGGAAAAAATAAAGTGTTAATCGCATCAAAAAATTAATTTCCTGTTTGTATATAAATGCACCATATGCTTCTAGTGTATAGTTAAAGAATATGCCCAATGTTCTTACTGTCAGCAACAGAATAAACAGCATTTATGACATATTTCATCTCCACTGGGAAGAGAGATTCCCAAATCAGCAAGTTATAGGCAAAAGCAGCCACCTTTGATCTAGATAATGCCCAAGGTGGAACAACTGGAATGCTCCCAAAAGGACTAAAGCAAGTCCTTCGGGGAAATAAATATCAAGAAACTTTTGGTCTTTACCAAGAGCTCATCCTGAAATGTTACTGAAAATAAAAGTAAAACTTGACTCTTTCATTGCTCTAGTATCAATCCATTTTCAGGACCCAGTAGGGATGCATAACTTTGGTTATCAAAACTGTAAGAAAACCTCTCAGAGTTTGAAAATCATCTTTATAATAGTTTGAAAGAAATTGTTTCAATATTATGCCCAGCTTCATAGTATCTGACAGCAATCTAGCTATAAACTGACAAAACATGGTGAAAATGTAAAGGAAAATATCTTATTCTTGTTTTATTCTATGCTGTGTGTAGATACATGTGCTTTATTCTAAATCTTAGAATTGAGACTTTTGACCACTTCAGAAAAGTTTCTTCAAGTAGCAAACCTGACTAACTCAAATTTCAGCTCCTTGTTTCCTCCTTTTTTTTAATAACTGTTGTAAAAACAAATAACGTAAAATTCAGCATCTTAACCATTTTTAAGTATAGAGGTTCAGTTTAAGTATATTCACACTGTTGTGAAACAGATCTCCAAAACTCTTTCATCATGCAAAACTGAAATGCTATAGCCATTAAACAACTCCCCTCTTCCTGTCCCCCCAGCCCCTAGCAACCAACATTCTACTTCCAGTTTCCATGAATCTATTTTAAGTATCTCATGAAAGTGTAATCATGCAAGTATTTGTCTTTTTGTGGGCTTATTTCACATGGGCATAATGTCCTTTAAGTTCATTCATGTTGTCACAAATGACAGAACATCCTTCCTTTTTAAGGCTGAATATTCCCTTGTATGTATATGCCACATTTTGTTTATCCATTCATCCATCAGTGGACACTTGGGTTACTTCCACCTCTTAGCTATTGTGCCTGGCCTCTTTCTACATAGAAGCGCTCAACAGCAACCAAGGGTTTAAACAGCAGGACAAGGAAGAATGGAGTAAGAATGACGTACACAGTCCGAAGTCAGCCTTCACCTAACCAAAATGAGCCAAAATGTTTGGAAATGATGAACATTTAGTGAGGCTGCTTACTTCTTTAAAAAATGAAAAAATAAAGTGTTAGACTTTCTGAGTTTAGCTGATCTGCCCACAAATAAGCCAAAGTGGGTCTTAAGAGAATCCGAAATAAGACACCTTAGTTCATACAATACATAAAACCTTATGAGGTACTATATACTTCTGTATTCTTCAGCCAAAACATTTTGTCAATTTTCAAAAAAGGTAAATACTTTATCAGTAGCAAAGATGAAAACTGATTCAATACCATGAACTTACTTACTCCCTTTATCTGTTTCTTTTGGGCAGTCCAGAGGAACACAGGAGAATGCTATTGTCCAAGGAGAGCCACAAAACTTCTTCTAAACACTAAACTGTCAGCTATCCATCCATCCATAAATCAAACCATTCATCCATCCGCCAATCAAAGTATTGGCAGCTAGGCAAGTCACTGATGCTTCTAAGGTGGATAAATCAGATTCCTGCCCTAAAGAAGTTTACAAGTGGGATCAGGGGAGGAGTCAGGAAGAAGCAAATGTCAATAGGCTTAGACAACTATACAAAAGGGAAAGCAAAACAGAAGTATGTTCAAAATGCTACGACAACGCCAAGAACAGTGGCTGTTATTTGTTCTTGCCACCACCACCATTTTCTTCTTTTCTGGCTCTTAGTTTCTTGATTCAAATCCCATCAGGATATCAGTGTGCCAGTCAAAATTAAAGAAACTCCACAGTGCTTCTTCAGTACCCCTCACAGATTTGTGACTTTCACACAGTTTCTTAGCACTGGATGCCACTTGGTCTTCCTTTTTTCCTTTCAGTGTTGGTTGCAGCAGAGCACCAGGTGAAAGACTTCTCTTAATTTCAAAGTATTGTTCGGAACACTGATGTAATCTATCAGAATACAGGCAGTTCCCAAGTAGTAAACAACTGTGCTCTAGAAATTCACATTGTAAACCATTCACCTTGAATACCAAATGTATTTTCTCATAAGGAAAGGAAAAGTAAGCTTAGCATTTAGTTTCTTATGTTGCCTCCCCGCCCTCCCCCACCCAAATCAATTTAACATATAAATTAGACGTACATTACTTGCAGCATAAATAAGACTAGAAGAGCAACAGGAGTGCTGTGTGTCAAAACATATTTTTGTGAATTTTTTCAGGAATCTGAAAGATCTTTTCCTTAACCACATCTGCAGGGTCCCTTTCCCCGTATAAAGTTACATATTCACAGGTTCCAGGATTAGCATCTGGACAACTGTGGGGGCTTCTGTCCACTGCAGTTACTTCTCTAGGCAGGTTTAAAACCAAATCCAAATCCAAGCATCTGAGTCCCTTCTTGCTTGAGCACCATATGCTACCTGCCCCCGCTGTACACAGCAGAAGCTGCCAGGCCCACAGCAAGAAGGCCCCAGGACAGCTCTGAAAATGTCTTCCCAAAATACCCTGGGCACTCAGAAAGAAAGGATTCTGGGGTCTTAAAAACACATCTCACTCTCCAGAGTTCTAGGCGCAGTCATATCCAATTCAAAGTGGCTGGCAATTCGCACACATGGAAATACCTCCATAAGACAAGAGCAATCTCCCACCTCTCTGCAGGACATGAGTGAAAATGCTGCAGGAAATCCTTTAGGAAAATAAACTGTCAGTTACTGTCTTTCTGCCTCTCTTGTTTGCTTTTTTTTTTTTTTTGATAAACAACACAATTTTCAACATCCCAAGGCCTATTTGATTTTTGAGAAAGGCAGTTGAAAAATTTTTATCCTAGTTCTGCGTGAAAGCATACCTGAAGATACATTAAAAAAAACTGATGATTAAGTTCAACTATAAAACCTTAGAGAAAAACAGAGGGACAAAAGCCAGCCTGCCCAGATGATCAGAAACAATTCTTTGGTTCTAGTCCCTGAATATCACTTGCTTCAAAGGAAGGGAAAATACACAAAAGAGCAAACCAATAAATAATTTCTTTTCTACAACAATAAAGGTATTAAGATGACTAGCTGAGTGCTCTCCTGAATAGAGGAGTAAAAGAATGAAGGAAATAGCAGGTAGGAAGAAACATACAGAGGTATTCCCAATTCATTTAATTTTCTTTAACAATAACTTCCTTATCATGAATATTAGAACATTTTAAAAGTAGAATACTCATCTGATATATCTTGAAATACTATCATGTTCTCTAAACAGCTGCCTGGCCAGACCTATCTCTAAAACTCCACTCTTGATTTTCTGAATTTTTTTTCAACATGGCTTTCGCAATTCCCTTTATAGCCTACAACCCAAATGTAGGGTTTCTTTCTAAGTGTAGGCATTGTCTCTTGTAAAACTGCTTCCTGAAAAAATTTACAGGATTTCTGTGGAACACACATGTAACAACTTATATCAGAAGTTTTGTGCAAGTTGTAACACAAGGAGGAATAATTAATTAAAAAACACAAATGCTAGTGAGAAGAAAATTCATGAAGAAACTTGAACAAAGCTGTACTTCTATGTGGTACATACATACAATGGAATATTACTCAGCTGTAAAAAGCAATCAAACTGGGACATTTTTAGAGACATGGATGGACCTAGAGACTGTCATACAGAGTGAAGTGAGTCAGAAAGAAAAACAAATATTGTATATTAACACATATATGTGGACTATAGAAAAATGGTACAAATCAACCGGTTTGCAAGGCAGAAATAGAGACACAAATGTAGAGAACAAACATATGGACACCAAGTGGGGAAAGGGGGCAGGGTTGGGGGGGGAAAAATTGGGAGACTGGAATACCAAATTGTACACTCTAAATATATGCAGTTTATTGTAAAAAATAAAAAAATAAAAAGTTAAAAAAAAAAAGCTGTACTTCTCATGGAAGCTGATGAACTGCCTCATTACATAGCACAAAAAGTACATCTGTGCTAATTATTAAAACTTCTTTAAGGAGGCTCCCCTCTTACAGTTGTATTCCGAAGTTCACTTTAAGTCAGTTTTAGAATTAAGAATACACTTTCTGATAAACACAGTGATTAAATGGTGAATTAACTCCAAATTATCCTAGAGCAACTGATGTAACCCCCCAAAAAGTTTTGAAATACTATATACTTGAAATAGAAAAACCAATAAAACAGAAAACAATATAGTTGGAATGAACGCTTTGAAACAAAACACCCATTTTAAAAATAAAAGAGAGCAATAAGTTATGTTTTACTTAAACTCATTCATTTAACAAGTAGTATCAATACCTACATCTGCCAAGAATGGGGAAACATCAAAACAAATTATTGCCTTTGTGGAACTTTAGTGGTAGGGGGAGGAGGCAGTGGGGAACACAGGAATAGATGAATATGTGATACATCACATATTGAATGTATCTCAAATATGGGTATGTGAAGGACTAATTTAAATGGAAACATTCTGGATTCGATCTCTTTGAAGGCTTATAAATATAGCTTTTTACTTTATTGCTGTGTAATTCCACTTCAGAATTTATGGAATCTTTTTTCTTTTACACATAGTAGATATCAAGTCATTGAAAGTGGAGGGGGAAAGAAGACGTTACACATAGTAGATATCTTATCAAGTCATTGAAAGGTGAGGGGGAAAGAACACATTAGGGAAAGGGAAGGATTGAGGAGGGAGAGACAAGCGGAAGAGGAGAGGCAGGGAAAGGAGGTGACTGGAGAAGTCAGGAGAGGGGCGGAAAGGAAGAGCGCAATGAAGATTCTGAAACCAGTATTTGTATGATAAAGGATTTTCTAGAGGAGAACAAACCAATTTTTGACCTGTGAAAATGGAAGAAGAAGAGGAAGAATTTGATATTTGCACAGTTCTCCAGAGGGGAAAGAAAGGAGGTGTGAGAAACACTGGGAATCAGAGTCTCCAAGATAGGGAGTTTGAAGGCAATCTGCGTAAGGAGTAGGCTGCTGGGGGAGGCTCCATAGTGGTGGGAACAAGGGGTCACTAGGCTGTATCACTGAGGAACTGTTGCTATTTGAGTGTGTGTGCGTGTGCACATACATATATATGTCTATTTATGTGTCAATCACGAAAGAGTTATCTGAAAACTACGTATATTTTAATTTTATGACATAACTAGAAGTCGATGGAATATTTATGGGATGCACACCATTCACTCAGAGTAACCAGTCTTTCTGGACCTTTTTGGCCACTGAAGTGTGAGTGGATAATATCCTATAATTGAAAACCACCTAAAAATTCATCAAGAGAGAATACAACAAATTATAAAGCATGAAGGAATACTATAATAACTGTTACAACTGGTGTATAGATTAATGTTTGCTGACACAGAAGGATGTTCATAGCATGTTATCTGGATGATAAAGTCAGTAACAGAGGGACTTCCCTGTAGCACAGTGGTTAAGCATCCACCTGCCAATGTAGGAGACACAGGTTCGATCCCTGGTCCGGGAGAATCCCACATGCTGCAGAGCAACCAAGCCCTTGTGCCACAACTACTGAGCCCATGTGCCACAACTACTGAAGCCTGAGCACCTAGAGCCCATGCTCCACAACAAAAGAAGCCACCACAACGAGAAGCCCAGGCACCACAATAAAGAGTAGCCCCTGCTTGCCACAACTAGAGAAAGCCCGCATGCAGCAACAAAGACCCAACGCAGCCAATGAATAAATTAAAAAAAAAGTCAGTAACAGAATAACAAGCATGAATAGTTCTTTTATGTAAAATGTCTTTAAATTTCTGTGTAGAAATTTCTGAAAGGATGTTCAGAAAAATGTGAAGAGCCATGGGTCATTGGGTAATTTTTAGTTTTTCTTTTTGCCCTTTTGGGTAGTATTTTAGTTACCTAACAAGTAGCAAGTATCATTTTAATGGAATAACGTTACTTCAAAACATTAAGAGTGGTATGTGCTTCCATGAAGCTTAGCAATCTGATAACAGTATCATTACCTCACCCAGACCAAACAAACAACATTGAATAAGCTGGTCCCTTATTCTATAGCAACAGGTTGGCCACTCAGAGAGAGATTACTAATGCTCTAACAGTTCCATTTGAAATCTTTTTTCTTAGAGATGAGATAATAATTTCATCTCAGTGTTACACCTAGAAAAACAATTTTCATTACTAAGCATCAAAATATATACTTTACATAAATAGTTTTTACAAAAAAGTAAACAAAAACATACTATGTGAAAGATAAGAAAGGCTCTTCTACCTATGAGTAACAAGCGGAATTCCTACAGGTGATTCTTTTGGAACGTATTTAACTGGTATACTCTTAGGTCAACTAAATTAAAATCAGTTCGCCGACAGTACTGAAAATTAATTGTATACCAAAGTTTCATTACACAGTATATTTAACCTTAAAAAATGTATGTCTCTACTGAATAAGTGCTGCCAATGGGTGAGTGTGTTTCTTCTACCTCCATAGGGTGATAGCAAATTTCCCTAGAATAAGACAATGACCAGGGTTTCTTTTCAAAAGTTTTTTTAAAAAACACAATTATATTTCATAGCTCTTTGTTTATATGTTTGAGGGACCAAACAGTCTTGTTAGTTGGTGCTAAAATGTATAAATAATATGGTAGGATACTTATCATTTGAAACAGACCGTACCGACATGAAGGGTACTTCAAGCATGCGGACATCCACGTTTACTTAATAGGGACAAGCAGTAGATGAGTCATCTGATGGCGAACTGATTAATAAATAAGCGCTGGGTGTAAACTGTTTGGTGTACAATACACTCCTCGGTCAGGTCCCATTGAACAATGGCACCAATGAAGAAGAGAAGCTGTAAACAACTTTCCGTTCGCCAGAAAACTCAATAGGTTTGACTTCCATTCAACACAAACAAAAACTTCCCGAACAGTCAACAAGATACGAAAGTGGCTGCAATCTGCCTACCTAGGTTAGGCAACAGGATGCAGTGAGGGACTGGACTTGCATATCTTTCAGCTGACTGAGAACAACCAGAACAGTTAATTGAATGAACATGTAAACAGTCAGCTCAGTTCGATCCAACAAATATTTACTAAGCACTTACTGTTTTCTTTGTAAGTGGGAAGTGCTTCAGACAATGCCAAGATAAAAGGTAAGATAGTCCCTGCCCTAAAGGAGCTTATATAATAGGATGAAGGGGAAGAAAATTACGTATCATAATTAATAGAATATTTCCATAGGGAAGGTACAAACTGGCATAATTAATAGAATATTTCCGTGAGAAATGTACAGACTGGTACCAGCTGGTGCAAGGTACAAACAAGAGCTAAGAATTATGTATCTTGGGGAGTGGTTTGTCTGTTTAGGAGCTAAAAAGTATTACCATTAGGAAAGATCTTCTAGGGGAGGTGGTATTTGATATAGGATTTAAAGTCTGGGTAACATGGTTAATACAAGTACATTCTTTCAAAATCCTTTTTAACAGAGAGCACCAACTAGTAAGCATCGTGAATCACAAAACTAACACGCACTCTTCTCTCAACAAAATACTCATATTTTATAGAACATCCACAAAGATGCATTCACATGCTGGTATCAGTTTTCTTACTGCCTCCTCTGACATAACGGGAAAACAAGCACACAGTACAACTCCACATCTTCCACATCTTCCTTTACAATTGAACCAGCAAGACTAAGGGTGCTTACACCTGGCCTCATATGAGAACTGCTACCACTGGAGCAGTTGTAGCATTCCTGTTTCTCCATGGGATGAACACAGAGGCGAGGTCATTCCGCGCCTTCAGTGAGAAAAACAGTGCTTTCCACTGAGGGAGAAACATAAAAAAGAAAGACATCTTGGATTACTCATGAACTACAAGGTGATCCAAAGTGGACTCTGAACTGGCTCCCCGTGCACACACACACTGCTTCTCATTCCAGAATGTTCCTCCATCAAAAACAGACAGTAGATTTCTCTCTCAAACAAGATGTCCTTCTCTACATTATAAAGGTCAGATATTGGGGCAGAATGGAAGTAAACAGCAACCCACTTACAGCACTAGAATTCCTTTCATTAAGAAGGAGGAAGAAGTGATCAGATGGTATGCCTACCTAAAACATCGAAAAGGAAGCCAAATACAGGCAAAACTATCTTATGTAAAGACCTTTTTTTTTTTTTTTAAATGTGATTAATACATACATAAAATTGACCATCTTAACCATTTTTAAGCATAGAGTTCAGCAGTGTTAGGTACATGCCCACTGTTGTGAAGCAGATCTCCAGAACACTTTCATCTTGAAAAACTTAAATTCTATAGCCATTAAACAACAGCACTGCTTTTCCTCATCACCCAGCGCATGGCAACCACCCTTCTACCTTTTGCTTCTATGAGTTTGTGTCTATGAATTTGAATAGTTACCTCATATGAGTAAGAATCATACTTTGTATTCTTTGTCTTTCTGTGCCCTCCAGTTTCTCCCACATTGAAGCTTGTGACAGGATGTTCTTCCTTTTTAAGGCCAAATAACATTCCCTTTATGTATATACCATGTACCATTTCCATCTCTTGGCTATTGTGACTAATGCTATAAACATAGATATGCAAATATCTCTTTGAGAGGCTGCTTTCAATTGTTTTAAATACCCAGAAGTAGGATTGCTGGATCATATGGTAGTTCTATTTTTAATTTTTTGAGGAACAGTCTGAAAACTGTACGTACTTTTGGACAACTAACGTGGTTTCCAAACTGGACTCCTATTTATTAAATTCAAATTAGATTATTAGTATAGTGTAGAGTAATTCTGCGTAATTGCTTTTCCCCAAATAATTAAACATTAAACTCATGAAGGCTCCATCCCTCCCCTCCTTTACCTAGAGTATTAGAAACAGAATTCATGCTTCATATTCATTCGTTAAACAAATACACACCAGGGCCTACTATGTGCTGCACATTGTGTGCTAGGCATTGGCACCAAACAAGACAAACGTGCAGTTTTCACCTGTCCGCTCTCAAATCTGGCCTTTTTCCTGCAATAGTCAAAGAATTACAGCATTAGGGGGACCATGAGTGATCCTTCCCTAAAGGCTGGGCTTTATCTTCATATGCCCAACAAAAAGCTATTTATTTTATTTTTCCACCTCATTTATTATCTGCTTTACTATTAATTATAGGATGTAGGTTCAACTGAAGTTGAAGCCCTGACACTCAGTTACAGCCTTCATTATTTTTAGTCCATCCTGACTTCTGATATTTTATGTTAAAAGGAATCACATTAGTGCTTCTTCCAATGAACTACAAAGAAAAAAAAATGCTTATAAAGTTAATCAGAAATGTTATATTGAATTAAGCACCACTGGCCTATCGCTAATACGTGCAAAACAAAACACTGCAGTTACTAAAGTAGAATCTGAACTTTTAACTTACTAGAAAATCATCATCCTTTCTCTTCAGTATTCTCTAAGTACTTTGTTTTTCACTCTAGGGCCCTCGTTATGTTTTGTAATTACAGTGTAGAAGTCAAGAATTCAGACTCTGAGCCGTGTGTCCAGATTTGAATCTTGGCTCTATTACTAGCTGCATGACATTGTATAAGCTACTTAACCTACACGTGTCTCTTTCCTCATTTGTAAATTTGGGATAACATCACCTAATTTACGGGGCTGTGGTTAGGGTTAAATGAATATATGTAATCTGGTTAGAACAGTGCCTGACACCTAGTAAACACTGTTACCTGTGACTATTATTGTCACTATTATTTATTCCCAAAACCTAAGCGAGTGGTTTTTTTTTATGGGCACTTTCCCCAATGCCACCAGTATTTCATATGTAATCATCTCCAGTTTAGACAGAATTCCTTTATCAGAGCTTTTACTGGTAAGTTCTATATTAACATTTAAACTGTTCTAGAGGGTTAGCTACGGATACTGTCAAGTATTCACATTTATCTTAATTTACAGCGTGAGCTCTCTGTGAGATGATGTCTAAGTGGTGTGCCTTATCTTTGCTCATTATAGAAATGAGAGACATTCCCATCTGACTTGTAACGTGGGAAAGAACAATGGAAAGAAAAATCAAGGGGTAGATAAACAACAAGGTCCTACTGAACAGCACAGACGACTATAGTTAACATCCTATGATAAACCATAATGGAAAAGAATATTAAAAAAGTATATATGTATATGTGTATCTGAATCACTTTGTTGTACAGCAGAAATTAACACAACACTGTAAAACAATGTTATTTCAATTAAAAAATTGATTCAAAAAATCAATGGGACAAGCATTGTGCCAATATAACTTTAGGAGAAGCAAACCAAACTCCAATCAATACTCAGTCCCACTATGAGCAGGAGGTAGGTAATGAGGGCAGAGAGAAGGAAAATGCTTTGGAGACTGGAAATCAGCTGATACTCAGTTGTTACCAGGACTTCCATGCTGCCACATGGAGGCGACTGGCTGAGTGACAGAGTCCATGGTGGTGCAGGTGTTTGCTCTCGGCAATTAAGTGCACGGCATACTTACTTTTCCTGTTTATTCCTTTCCACAAAGGAGCTGCCATTATGCCTGCGCTTATTGACTAAAGGTTTGTTGACTCAAGGTGGGAGGCTGTCTGGGTCCAATGGCCAAGAAGGTGGATAATAAGAATTATCTACACTATCTGATACAACACACATACAGGACACACCTTTCTAAAGTTTCAAATTCACACCACTTCTGTTCTAAACAATTGGGAAGTGGGGGACAGACAACCATCGTTCCCGAGGCAGCAAGTATAAAAACACTAGGATCAGAAGCAATGTAAATTTGACTCTTTGAAAGAGCTTTCAAATTTTCTCTTGGCCCTGACCTGGAATCAAGCTGTGATGAAGTGAGGATACGGTAATTACTTAATCCACAATGAAACACTTTGTTTTGAGTTCAGAACACTTGGCAGTTGTTCTCAATCTTTTTTTTTCCTGCCCTACATGCATGAGAGGATATACACTGCTCTTTTCTTAATAGCAGGTGAATCAGTGACAATTTCCAAAGGTATTTGGAGGCTTTAATCCTGTCTCCACCTTTTCCCATTTTTTTTCGTATTTCTTACTTCATCATCCTGTCCTTTTCACCTCATCCAGCATAATGGGTATTTAAATTCCAGGATATCAGAGCTAAATAATTGCCTTAATTTTTTTCAAAGAATCAAGTGGCATTTATTTCACCTCTGCATCTTCAAATTACTATAGTTATTTAACAGAAATCTGTATAACACTGTTAGGGGTTTTGGGGTTACATAAAAAAGTACAACCAGACTCCTCCATCAAAGCAACATGCATTTTAACTATGGGGACATGAAATATTTGTGAGGAAATTAAATAATGTCATCAATATAAAAGATGTTCCGAGAAGGTCATATAATTGAATGCTACAAGTTATTAGTGACAATAGTAACATCTAAAGACACATCATTTCCACATTAGTTCACTAGATTTTATCCTTCCGACAACTCTCTGCAATAATTTTCATAATTTCTATGTTGCATATAGGAAATTGTGGATTGGAAAAGTTACATGCCTTATCCAGATGGCATAGTTTCTAAGCGGCAAAGATGGGTCTCCACCCCAGGTTTAACTTCAGGCTCTAGATTGCTTTCCAACACAGGATGGAGAGCTCGTAGGTAGGAGTGGGCAGATGAGGCTTTCTGGAGGATGCTGGGGAGGATGCTGCTTGGCTCCCTTATAAAACCATAGGATGGTTCAGGTAGAAGGTAGGGATGGGAAAATAAGGGTAATCCTGATTGGAAGAAAAGTGTGAACAATACATGTAAGTGGGAACATAATACACTGTGCAGAGGGTTCAAGGCAGAAACAGAGGGACACATACTAGTAGAAGCCAAGCTTGACTGGGGAAAACCTTACCTGCCAGAGTTGAAATTTTTCCTAGGTAATATCAGGCTTTGAGCAAAGAAGTGACAAAAGAAAAACTGCATTCTATGTGGACTAATATTGGTTTGGAGAAGACATAAATGATTGGGATACAGCAGAAGGAGCACTGGATGTGGAATCAAAAGCCCTGGGCCAGCTCTCCATTCAGGCACTTACTAGTTGTATGATTTGGACAAGTCATGGCCCTTCACTGCCCCAGCTTCCTCATCATAAGAGGGGATGCAAAGGTTTTTTTTTATGAGAATCAAGTAGCAGACATAAAAGCACTTTCAAAGTGAGAATGTGCTACACAAACGCAATGCACTATTTCACACGCAATATGGAAAAGAGAGGGAAGAGTCTTAAGGGAGAGGCTTCAGTTGGTAAGTTACTGTACTGCTCAGAGAAGATGAGAGTTTGAAGTAGGGTGATGGTAGGAAAAACTTTAAAGAAGATTCAGGGTTGGAAGAATATTGTGAAGCAATAGTAACAGAACCGGACACTGATTTTTATGAGGGTTGCTGAGGAAGGAGGAGGTATATACTGCCTGAACAGAGGATGGCAGAAACAGGAGTCAATGGAAGGCTGGGAGGCAGGCTAAGGGTGCAAGTTCGATTTCAGGACAAGTAAAAATGACCACCAGGCACACAGAGCAATGAAATGGGAGAGAGAAGGGACAGGACTAGTGATTGAGACTTAGGCCTGGACCTTCTCTGTCATCCTGATTTGCTCTCTCCCTCAGGGGTCTCCTCCACATGATTTCAAGTGCTCAGAACACTTCCAAATCTGCTCAGCACTCTGCCTCCACCTCTGTCCCCACAGGCCACACCACCATCCTCCTTCACCAGGACCACCGTGATGGCCAGTCTACAGTCCTCCACACATCTCTCCCACTGCAGCCCACTGCCACCTTCTAAACATGTGAATCAATGTCACTCCCCTGCTTAAAACCTCCCAACTACTTTCTACTTTCCATTGTGCTGAGAACTCCACCTAAGGCTTAGGTTCTAAGCTCTTAACTCTAATTTTAAGGGAGTTCTACACAAGCCAGCCCAGCCTCCCTTCACATCATCATTTCCTACAATTTTCCAGAAATGCAGACCTTTTCTCTATTTTTGGAACATGCCAAGCTTATTCGCATCTTTGAGCCTTTGCGCTAGGTGTTTACCTGGGGGAAAAAAGGTAGCACTAAGTCCTTGATGTTTTTTATGCACTTTACATGTTTTAAATCGCTTAAGCCTCCTAGTTCTATATAAGGTAAATACTAATATTATGCCCATTTTGTAGAGCTGCCATGTGATACAGCAATCCCACTCCTGGGCATGTATTCAGAGAAAATCATAATCCAAAAAGATACATGCACCCCAATGTTCATTGTAGCACTATTTACAATAACCAAGACATAGAAGCAACCTAAATGTCCATCGACAGAGGAATAGATAAAGAAGATGTGGCACATATATACAATGGAATATCACTCAGCCATAAAAAAGAATGAAATAATGCCATTTGCATCAACATGGATGGATCCAAAGATTATCATACTAAGTGAAGTCAGACAGAGAAAGATAAATATCATATGATATCACTCATAAGTGGAATCTAATTTAAAAAATGATGATACAAATGAACTTATTTATAAAACAAAGTTACAGATATCCGAAACAAACTCATGGTTACCAAAGGAGAAATGTGGGGTGGGGCAGTGGGGGAGGGATAGATCAGGAGCTTGGGATGAATATACACACATTACTATAGATAACCAACAAGGACCTATTGTACAGCAGAGAAAATTCTACTCAGTATTCTCTGATAATCTCTATGAGAAAAGACTCTAAAAAAGAATGAATATATGGATACATATATTCCTGAATCACTCTGTTGTACACCTGAAACTAACACAACTTTGTAAATCAACTATACTGTAATAAAACAAAAAAAAAGAAAAGAAAAGAAAAGCTAGGGTTTTTCCACTGATGTGGATTTCCAGGTCTTTGCACAATTTCTGTAAAGAGCGGTAAACCATATTGGATTGTTTAATGCACTGATACCATCTCCATCTATATATGTGCATGATTACATCTGTTATAAAGTTAAAGAAAACCGTACAGAAAAAAAAGAAGATATGGTACATATATGTAGTGAAATATTAGCCATAAAAAGGAACGAAATCATGCCATTTGCAGCAACATTGATGGACCTAGAGATTATCATACTAACTGAAGTCAGAAAGACAAATACCATATGATATCACTTACATGTGGAATCTAAAATAAACACAAATGAACGTATCTACGAAACAGAAACAGACTCACAGACATAGAGAACAGACTTGTGGTTGCCAAGGGGGAAGGGTGGTGAGGGAGGGAGGGATTGAGAGGTTCGTGTTAGCAGATGTAAACTATTATATATAGGATGGATAAACAACAAGGTCCTACTGCATAGCACAGAGAACTATATTCAATATCCTGTAATAAACCATAACGGAAATGAATATAAAATATATATATATACACACACACATATATATACAACAATCACTTTGCTGTGCAGCAGAAATTAACACATTGTAAATCAACTATACTTCAACAAAATTAAAAATATATATATAAAGCCACAAAAAAGCCCATTTTACAGATGGGGAAACAGACTCAGAAAAGTTAAGGAAACTGTCTTAAGGCCTTACAGTCAGTAAATGGTAGAGCTTGGACCCGAATTCAGTCAGTCTGGCACTGGAGTACTTTCTAACCAGTTCATGCTTCTTTTGTTCACTGGGCTGACTTCTCGTACTTCAGATCTCAGTGTAAATGTCACCTCTACAAAATGGTCATCTCTGATTCCCTAATCAAAAGTAGCCGTGCAGTCCTTTGCTTTATATAACTCTCTTCTTGGCCATAAAACAGTGCCTGTCACAGAGTGGGCACTCAGTAAATATTTTCGGAGTGAACGAGGATTAAGAAAAGTTTGTTACAATCACTAAAATTTTGGAGTTGTAAGGTTACCTTTGAAATTATATATTTCAACTTCCTCTTTTATATCTGAGAAGAGCTGCTACAGAGACATGGTAAACTGCCTAAAGAACTTAGCCGTGCAGTGGTAAAGCTCCTAATGGCCGGTTCTCTTACTCTTATTATTTTGCTTCCAAATTTGAGACTTTTAGGTGTATCTTCTATGATAGAAGCCACATTTTATGCTTAATCAAGGGTAAGACTCAAGAAACTAAAACCCAAGGATACAGAAAAACTGCTTATTTTATGTGTAGGTTTATGTCTTTGAGTGAGTGAAACTGATAACATAAATGATTGAATAGCTAAGATGGTATTTTACTGCTCTTTGAAGTCATTGCCAAAAGAAAAAAGTTGCTATGTTGCAAAAATAGAACTTTGTTCCTCTACTTTAATATCTACTTAAAATAAACGCCAGTATTTAAACTCCCAGCCCGTCCAACGTCCCTGTCATCTAAATTGTATGTACAGCTAAGCCAAACTCAAGCTAAACATTGTAGACCAGGCTTCACACGTCCAAGATTATCAGTATATTCCTCTAACTTAATCTGACCCCGCCATGTCTCAGGGTGCATGTGAACTCTCCTAATAAAGAAAGCACTACTACTGCCTTTACTTTCTTTGGGCAATGCTGCCTTCATAGAGAACTAGAGTAAGTACCCAAATGACCACACAGCACAGAGAAGGGTGAAGTCAAGGAAGTGCTGAAGATGAATTGCTATTTAACTGAGCTGTCTTGGTTTTTATAAAATGTGAAATAGGGCCATTATTCCCACTAAATGGATAAAGATAGCCTACGGCTGATGAGTTTTTACAATACAATGACAGTGTTTGAGATCTCAGGATCCCAAATCCAAAAAGGAAACTTGACGAGATATATTAATTATTCAATCACAGCTCAATAGAAATCAATTTTAAAAATAAATTATAATGTTATGGATTGTGGGTACATTTTAACATGTTTGATGTGATGTGGTGTGGGGCTGTCAAAAGAAGAGAGTTCAGAAGACCTAGGAAATTCTTTGAAAACAAAAAGGTCTAGAAAAGCAACACACTGAAATAAATGCAAGAATATTTGCCATCGATGTTTAAAAGTACATTTACAAGCAAGATTAATCTCCTAGACTAATCCATGTACAAGGAAATTACATTGGTTTATATTAGAAATGAATATCATAGTTATATTTAGGAAATAATAGTCCATAACATTTTACATGTCCCTGGACATCTTTCTTCCAAGACATATACTTGTTTCCTATTTTAAGGACAAATTTGTGGCTGCAATACTGTCAACTGACTTGAAGTCCCATGATGGGCAAATTTACAAACTAAAGAGAATCTACTTCTCTAGAAAATCATTAAACTGTAATCATGTATAATATTAATATGTTCCAGGAACTATTCTAAGCTTCATATATATTATATAAATATATATACTGATATACAGCTATAAACACACACACATATATATATTCATACATACTAACAACTACTACATAAGATAATATTATTTTCTCTACTTTGTAACTGAAGAAATGAGAGGTTAAATAATTTGTCCAAGAGCCTACTCTTAGAAAGTAATGAGGCCAAGTTTAAACCAAGACAGTCTGGCTATACTGTCTTTCTATACCAAATTACATAAAACCTGAACCATGTCTTATTACATCTTGATTTACCACAGAATTGTTCCCATGACCCATCAAGGTAATTCTCTAGGCTCATCCGGGGGGCAAATTTTTGCTTGTTAGCTACATTAAGGAGAATGAGATACCATATGACCAGTCTGCCTTTAAATATTCTATTAGTCTTTAATTATGAATGGGGTCTCTGTTTTTTTCTAATTGTAACAGTTAAATTTTTAAAAACCAAGGTGATGTGACCTTCTACCTGAGCCCAATCTAACACAAAAATATTCCAACCGAGTATATAGCAAAGATATTATTCAATCACAGATTCTATAGAACTCATCAAAAACTAAGTCCTCCATCATTTACATTCTATTGATACCTTGGGAACAAACCTACCTGTATTTTTCCCCTTTTGTTATCTAATAGAAAATTTAGAGGAGGCATGACAAATTTAACAAAGACTGTATGTGACGGTAAAAAGTTAAGAGCTTCCAAGTTTAAAAATTGTCAGTCATAATTTATATTAATACATCTTAAAATGACTACTCATTCTAGAAACAGAGGGTTTTTCCCCTAATCCCAGAGGTAGAGTTATTTTTTCCTCATATAACGTTATGCTTCTCATAATATTTTCTTAATGAATGTTAAGACGATTGTTCTTTTGGAAACAGTATAAAGTGTCATTATGTGTCTGCAATTAATGATTCAAATGATCTCTATATCTACAAATCCAGGATACTTTTCTCAGTTCTCTCTCTCCTTGATTCCTTTCTTGAAATTCTATTTTCTTTGGCTTTGGTGATGTTACACTAGCTTATATTCCTCTGATCTCCCCAAATGTTTTTTCTCATCACTTAGTATAGACATTTCGCAGGATGCCACTGCTCTTGGAGACTTTGTCCATTTTGTCTTCAAGAAGTAAATTAGAATGAATGACTTCCAAACTCTAGCTCAGCCAGATTTTGCTTTAATCTAATTACAGTTGCCTAGCTATAGATCCCTGATAGATAATTGTGGGAAAGTAGCAGGAGAAGAAGTGAGGCTACACAAGAAATTATGAACCAAATCATTAAAAGGCTTTGAATGTCATGGTAGAGAAAAGAAATATCCTTGAATGAAAGTCTTGGAAATGAGAGATGATCTGACTTATATTTTAAATACGTAATCTAGCAGCAGTGTGGATTTGGACTGAAGTAGGTGAAAGCGAAAAGGAAAACCAGTTAAGAAGTTATTGAAATCAGCCAAAGAGGAAATGAAGAGAACTTGGGGGATGCTGAGTACATTAAAAGGGAGGCAGAACTATCAGTCAGCTAAATGCGAGTGAGTCACAAGCCACCTCCCCTGCACACCCACTCATATAATCACATGACTGGGATCTCTGTTATAACCCCCATCGCAACACTTATCGCAACTGTCGTTCAGTAATTGTTTAAGGAATCTCCCTGTTCCCCCAGAATATGAGCTCCCTGAGGGTCTCAACGATGTTGTTTGGCCAACAGCTGGCATACTGTCTGCTGGCCTATAGTATGTACTCAAAAAATTTGGTAAATTAATAAATTTGCCAGATAAGTAAAGATTCTAGAAAACTAAAGTCACAACGAAATCTTAATGCAGAAAAGAAATTCACGTATCAAACAGTAGCAAATAGAAGGTTAGAAAAATTAAATGACTTGCTTCAAGTCACGAAGCTAGTTAATAATAGAGGGGGGAGTAGAACTCTGCTCCTCCAAGACGAGAGGAAAATAAAAGAAACTGCATATGTGGAAGGCAGATATGGGGGTGTAAGATAATTCTGGAGATTATCACATACGTGTACATACACACACCCACATGTAATGTTGAGAATATAAATTTATCACTGGATTTTGTCAACAGCTAGGAAACATGCCTCATGTATATATTTATATATTTTTGCATGTATGCCTAAATCTGCCATTTGTCATTATTGAATGATAATGCCAAAAGTTTAAAAGGTCAATAGCTATTTTTAAGATTATGCTTGAAGACATATGGCACTAGTTTTTACTTGAAATCTTATAGACAGCAGCCATTACATTAGTAAACTGATCTTGCTTTCATTTGAATTTTCTTTTAGAGATATGAAAAATGAGAAAGCAGAATTATCAGAGTCTGCATTTGCTTTTTTCCCCCGAAGAGAAGAATATTCATTTTAAATGCTTTCTTCAATTTTTTGAAGTTACATTTAAAAACTGGTTATACACGTATGGACCACATCAAGGCAAATACAACGAAGGTTATTAATCCCATGTAACCCATGACTGCTGAGACAAAGCACGGTGCAGTAAATGCGAACATCTATAGTTGAGAAACTATGTGATGTAGTGGAAAACCCAGCAGGCCAGGAATCAGAAGACATCCGACACCCAGCCACCCGCCACCCCATGGAGCCTCAAGTCAGCCTTTGTGAAATAAAGTCAACTGGCCTTCTCTCTTCCTAATATTGATATAAGGAATAAGTAAGATCATGAATGCAGAATTCCTTTGAAAGTATTTTTGAAGGGAAACATGCAATTCCGTTTTTTAAATCAGTACTTAACAGAGCAGTGTTGATGTCTTCTGGCTGGACATTTCTCTTTAATAAATAACTGACTGACTTAAAGGACCTTGAATTTACCCAGCACCATACATTTCCCCAGCTGATCATTAACGGTCAGACAGACGTTATCGCTTAATTACTGCATTCCCACAGAGACTGAAGGGCTCAAGGGATTATTTTTAAAAGGATGAGAAATTTTTTTACTCTGGCCCCAATCAGTGATGTTCAACAACTGAGCCTGGTATGTTCTCTAAAGAGGTATATTCCAGAAAAGGAAAAAGGGTTCACACATTTTAAAAACACTGCATCACACTGAAGGGGTAGAAGACCTGCAAACCATCTACTTTACCCTTTCTCACATCAGCACTGACCTTAAATGTACTGACCTAAGAGTGCTAGGGGGGGAAAAAAAAATCTCTGCTCCTTGCAGTATAAAAGTAAATTCTCAATTCACATAAGAAAAAATGTAAATTGCCCCAGACATTTTTCGGTACAATTGGTTGCTTATCTCATATACTACAAACAAGTGATCTATTTCTGTTTTTGCAACCACTTGCAGATCTAAGGTTAGCACACTGCCATCTCTTGAGTGAGACCAAGGTCAAAAGGCATCCTCTCCAATTGCTTACGTTTAAAAAAAAAAAAATCAAGGCCTGACGCAGCACTATTACCATTAACCAGAGTCATAAACTTCACCTTCACACAGAATATTGAAAGGAACACCATGTATGGGTCATGTAAAATTAAAAACCATCATTATGCCTGGAAAAAAATAAGCGAACATCTAATAGAGAATTTGTAGCATCATCTATGTATATCTGATTTCTTAAGTGATTCAAATTCATGTTCTTAGCTGATAATAAAGGGAATAATAGACTTGAGCTTACTATTAGATTTAATTATATGTAACTGCAATATTTGGCCATTTTGTACTAGAAAAATGGCAGTTTTATATGGTTTGACCTATACTGTTATTTATCTGAGCAAGGGACGATGATGTAGAAACCTTTCTGCACCAATGTGGTTTTTTTTCTCTCTGAAAAGCAATTGGTTATTCTCTTGCCTTGTTCAGAGTTTCAATTGGAAAAGACCAAAATAAATGTCAGTTCTATTTTGGCTTCTGTAATCCTAAAAATTGATACTTTGTACACTTCAGCTTTTTATCCATAAAAGTATAATTGTACCAACTATACTTATGGATTCACCCTGAGAAACAGATGAAGAAAGATACTTTTTGTATACACACAGAATTTAATACACGTCTGTCATCTTCTGTATGAAAAAATCTTGTCTGTGAGCAAACAAAAACGATGTAAACTACAGGACTTAAATGACATGGGAAGCATTATAATTATTTTTTTCACCATGAAAATATTTGTGATAATTGTAAGTCAGTGAGACCAGCACAGACATGGCCTCTACAGTGCTGGAAGGGGTTTTATGTTTAAAACACAGCCACACGTGCACAGTAAGTGGGGCTGGTAGAGCACGGGACTAGTGAAACCACTGCCAGAACCAGAGACCCGACCTTGCAGCCGGGACCCAGCTGTGTCCCGAGGTTGCATCCCTCCTCCCCCCGCCCCCCACCCAGAGAAACCTCCAAAATCTGAGCTCGATTCAGAAAGGACCAGGTCAGCACCAACGGCCCGAGTCAGTGTCTCAGTTCTCCTGTGGGACCAGTTTTGCAATCGCTGGGGGAAATCCCAACTAAAATCCTAAATTAGAAAGTATGCAGCTTTAAAGCCACAGACATTCAAAATGCCATCCACATACTTCTTCTCCTTCGGGGGCCCGCATGGAGTAAATGAAGAATTCACTTCCATTTCCCCAAACATCAACATCTACACCAGCCATTGTTAAGACGACAGTCCCGGATATTTTGCGGGAGATACTCTAAGGCTGGAGTTTGGGGGCAGGTTTGCCTCTGTCCCCTCTTTACTCTTTGGGGCACAATGAGGGGCTGCTGCCAGGCTCACGGCTTCCTTTTCTGTCCCTCCACCCTGCCTTGCCCCATACTCACTCTCCTCATGCCAGAAGCTGGGTCCTGGGTGAGAAAGCAGCTGCTGGCCCAGAACCTGCTGGCCCAGCTCTGGCCCAGAAGAGCATGAGGGAGGGCGCCCAGCTCTGCATCCGCGGATGCATGTGGACCAAGGCCCCCGTCTGGGGGCTGCCCGAGCACAGGGGCCTACGGTGGCATGCCCTCCTCCTCCCCATCTGCCCAACCCTGCCGGGCACAGGCTGGTCCTTGCAGGAAGTGATGCCCCCGGCTAGGGTGAGTGGCCTGTGGCCTCACAAAGCCATGTCCTCTCAGAACAGCTTCCTGATGCAGAAGATGGGGGACTTGCCCTGTGCTGGGAAGCATTATAATTTAATGTTTTATTTTTAAAAAGCAGGATTAAAAAGGTATATAAAATGTAAAACATAAAATTTACAAAAGAATATGTACATGAAAAGAAAGCTGAAAGGAAATAGACAAAACATTTAAATTTAGTATTTCTGGTATTACCTAGGATTAGTGGATGACAACTTTACATATTTTTTTCAAACAGCTAAAATTTTAGGGAAAAAATATGTAAGTAAAAATTGGACTAAATGGGGAGATATATCGTTTTACTAAATGAATGACTCAACATTAAATATTTCAAAGTATACCTGATTAAACCTAAAACTCAATGGGAATTTTTCTAGATAGAAAAATATTCTGATGTTCTCAGAGAATATACACACAAAATTATCCAGGAAAATTCTGAAGGAGAATAAGTGGAAGAATACCACTTATGACATTAAAATAGAAAGGGCATGATGCTAGCACCAGAGAGGCAGATACATTCATGCCGTGGAAGAAAGCCCAGATAAGGCCAAAATATATTGAAAAAATTGATATAGTAATGACAAAAGTGACATTTTGAATCGCTTGGCAAAGTATGAATTATTCTGTAGATGTTTGGTCAGCAGGCTAATTATTCCAGCGGAAAGTTACATTCTTAAATCATACCTTATTCCAAAGTAAATTTCACTATAAGTCAGTATCTAAATACTAAAAAAATTATAAATATGCTAAGATAAAATATAGGAGAATATTTAATAACCTTTAGAGTCCCATATCATACCTTTTCTAACATTCATATATACTCAAGATTTAACTGTGAAAATATGAAACTGCAGAAATACCGAGAATATAAGTAAATAGTCTCACAATCTTTTTTTTTTTTTTTTTTTGGGGGGGGGTACACCAGGTTCAATCAACTGTTTTTATACACATATCCCCATATTCCCTCCCTTCCTTGACGCCCCCCCTCGAGTCCCCCCCACCCTCCCTGCCCCAGTCCTCTAAGGCATCTTCCATCCTTGAGTTGGACTCCCTTTGTTATACAACAACTTCCCACTGACTCTTTTACAGTTGGTAGTATATATATGTCTGTGCTACTCTCTCGCTTCTTCTCAGTTTCCCCTTCACCCCCCGCCCCCTCCCATACCTCGAGTTCTCCAGTCCATTCTCTGTATCTGCTTCCTTGTTCTTGTCACTGAGTTCATCAGTACCATTTTTAGATTCCGTATATGTGAGTTAGCATACAATATTTGTCCTTCTCTGACTTACTTCACTATGTATGACAGATCGTAGTTCCATCCACCTCATTACATATAGCTCCATCTCATCCCTTTTTATAGCTGAGTAATATTCCATTGTATATATATGCCACATCTTCTGTATCCATTCATTTGTTGATGGGCATTTCGGTTGCTTCCATGTCCTGGCTATTGTAAAGAGTGCTGCAATAAACATTATGGTACAAGTTTCTTTTGGGATTATGGTTTTCTTTGGGTATATGCCCAGGAGTGGGATGACTGGATCATATGGTAGTTCTATTTGTAGTTTTTGAAGGAACCTCCAGATTGTTTTCCATAGTGGCTGTACCAACTTACATTCCCACCAACAGTGCAGGAAAGTTCCCTTTTCTCCACACCCTCTCCAACATTTGTGGTTTCCAGACTTTGTGATGATGGCCATTCTGATTGGTGTGAGGTGATACCTCATTGTGGCTTTGACTTGCATTTCTCTGATGATTAGTGATGTTGAGCATCTTTTCATGTGTTTGTTCACCATCTGTATGTCTTCTTTGGAGAAATGTCTATTTAGGTCTTCTGCCCATTTGTGGATTGGGTTATTTGCTTTTTTAATAGTCTCACAATCTTGAAGTAGAAGATCTTTTATGGATAACATCAAACCCAAACAACATAAATTGATATACAGGATTAATAAAAATTTCAAACTTCTTTATGGCAAAAAGAATTATGAGATTCAAATGGGAATTATAAGCTGCAAGTATTTCTAACATACGACAGTAAATTAATAGTCGTACTACAAAAAGAACTCTTACAAAATAATTACCAGAAAAAAAAAATCGCAAAAAAACAAAAAACCCACCAGCTTAAAAAAACAGAAAAAAGTTAAAAAGGCAATTTATAAAAGAAAAACTATATGGGAAAGCAGGCTTTTAAATATGCTGAACCTCACGATAATCAAATAAGCAAAATTTTTTACAAGGCATAATATTCACTTATTACATTGGCAAATATGAAAAAGAATGATAACATCAGTATTGGAGAAGGTGTGGGAAAGGGGACATATTCAGAGGTGGATGCTCCAGCATGAACTGGTACAACCTCTCGATGAAGAAAAAAATTGATGGTATAAATATCCTTTCATTAGACAAGTCTACTTCTAAAAGTACATCCAAAGAAAATAATCAGTGACTTGTGAAAAACGTATGTTCAAGAATAGTGCCTGCAATGCTGTTTTATAGGGGAAATAGCTACCGAGTGGTGATTAAGAGCTTGGAGCTGAGGAGCCAGGCTGTCTGGATTCAGACTCCTGATGCTAACCTCTTCCTATCCACGTGACCGTCAGCAAGTTGAACTTTCTGTGCTTCAGTTTCTTCATCAGTAAAGTACAGACAGTAACAGTATTTGCCTCAGAGGGTTTTAAGGATAAAATAGGCAAATAAATGAAAAGCACCCAGAACATTGCCAGGAACTTTGTAAGCACTCAATAAATGTTACCTATTATTATTGCTGAGAAAAAAAATGTGAAATGCCATTTATAGATGGCTTAAGTAAAGGATATTGATCAGAAGATCTGAACACTAGGCAGTCAGTAGAAATGATGAGGTAAAATTATAAGCATGGAGAAATGCCATGGTAGATGACATGAAGTTTTTAAATAAAGGTCATAAAGCAGTGATGTCTTACTACCTCATCTTTAATCAAACAAATATATGTGAGAGCATGCAGAGAAAAGAATATGAAAGCACATAAGCCAAGGTGTGAATAGTGACTGAATCTGGGTGTAGATCTATGGATGATTTTCATTTTCATCCTTATACTGGTGATTTTGGGGTATGAAAAAAAGGTTTTTTTAAATTAATGTTACTTTTATAATAAAAAATAAACATACCCATTTTGAAAAAAAGGCACCTGGAAAGTCAATTAACACACTTAGAAGTGACGAAGGATGGATAACACAGAAGTACAGGCAATGAAGTAACCACGGGAAAAGACTGGCCCAGGTTTCAGCAGAGGAAGACCAAACTTCCCAGTCACCCATTCTCCAACTGCCAAAAACATGTTTATGGAAGATGACATTAATCTATACAATTGTGCTAATAATTATATGAACTTGCATTTTATAAATAGATATGTCAACAGGTTATATATATATGAATATGTGAGATTAGGGCTTGGGCTTAATTTTTTTAAAAGACCAACCATCTATATTTTTCAATCCAAATGACCAATTTCCCAAAAGTAACATTTGGGCTACAAACCAAACAAAGCTGCTTAGCAGCAGTTAGCAGATAAGGTGACGGCAACATTGTAGGCTTATCTGGTTACACATCCTGTTTATGTCTACAAATTTAGCTGATCTCATCTAATATTAACTGATGTCCAAATACCTAATTATACACACATACACATACACACAGATCATGTAACCACAGGTTAGAAGTTAGTGACTTGGTACCATTAACTTACTGTGTTATTCTTTTCCAAGATCTGAAAGAGGCCAATAGCAGCTTTAAAATTGTTTTTATGCTCCCTCTAAGCAAAAACATACCATCCTGGAGAGAAGCACATGTGGAAGGCCTTATTCAAAATCTAACATTGATTTCTCTAAGTTTCAGAAATACCTATAATACCACTGGTTACCATATTAACACTGAAACATTTGTTTTAAGGGACACGATTAACTTACAGATCTACAGACAAAAGGCAAAAGGAAGCAAATGGATGAAGCAGAATTTGATCAAAATGGCAGTAGCAATTAGCAGATATGTTTTAATTACTGGTTATTAAATTTTGATGTTATTTATATTATTAAATAATGGAAACTGAGTGTACTCAATGGGTTTAATGCCAAGTAGCTACACAATGAGTTTAATGCAGAGTGTCAAGAATATTAAACAACCAAAAAAAAAAATCTCAACTAAAGCATCATTAGGGGGTCTTTCTCTCAATGTTTATTAAACAAACAGATTTTAAATTAATAAGTAAGAGTAAATACAAATATTTAGGTTTTTCTAACAGCATTCTCAGCTTTGAATACTTCTCAGAAGAAACTTCAAACTCAGAGGACTCCTCTAATAATATTGGGGAAGTAAAATGTTTACAGTCAAGTTGCTGTTTATGAGGAAATTAGCTTCCAAAGTCAGCAGGTGAAAAAAAAACACGCATAGCCAACATTATTCTTTAAGATTCTTAAAGTACAACACTCTCAACATATCTTAAGAAAATAGATTTCTTCCTGTATTGGAACAGCCTGCTGGGTCCTTAGGTACACAGTACCTTAGAGCAGATTCTCAAAAAACAAAAACCAAAACCCAAGACTGGGGCAAGCATGGGGATGCTGGTGCATTACTTTGGAAGTAGGGGACAGGTCAGCATGGGAGAGGAAAACAGGCAAGTGGGGATGTGAAGCAATGAACAGCGTGCATAGCTATTTCACAGAGAATACCAGGACACACAACAGTTTGTCTGAAAGATGCTGTTTGATGGCCTGGAATTCACTAGATTGGCTGTAAGAATAGAGAAGCCATGGGATGGAGTATTCCATTGGAGGGTGAAAGAAGGGATCTACTTGGTTTCCTCCAGACTCCTGTTCTCCATTGCTATGATTCACTCAGAGGGACTTAACTGTTCTAGACTTTCAGGTTACATTATCCAGTCCCTCTGGCAGCCCATGAGGAATTCAGATTCTAGTCCAGGGTCCAAAAGTGATGGGGGCAGGTGGCTAGTTGGCCCCGCTGCAAGGCAGCAGCCAAGGAGAAGGATCCAGCATTTCCAAGGCAGCTGAATGGTCAATTCCTGGCGGCAGATTTGTCTGGGAGGTGGGTAGTGCCAAGGCAATCTGGGGAGGTCACAAGATGTGTGTCTGATAATTTGAAGAAGTTCATTTGTATTTAGAAGTTGTACTGGACAAGAAAAAATTTCTTTAAATATTAAAAGGCATACTCAATGCTGTATGATCATAATACATGTACGAAGAAAGTGAAAACTAAGACAACTCAGGTAAAAAGAATGTCATGTCTCTCATCTTATGTTTCTAAGGAGCTTACTTCATTAAGTGGTATGGTGGGCAAAACGTATAAAACCCGATCTTTCCCTTAATGCAACTGTAAATGTGTTCAGTACACACATTTCAACACCACTTTGCCAATTGTCTACTATGCACCAGGACTTTCTCTTATAGTCTCACTTAAGCTTCAAAGCAATCTCTACAGGTCCCATTTGACAGAAAACGTAAAAGAAAAATAAGTAACACAGAAGGTCACACCTACTAAATGACAACAAGGACTAGAATAACTTTCTTTTATTATGTCATGTTATCCAAACAACTGAAAATCCAGTACCCGTTTTAATAATTACCAAAACTTAGGAAAGCAATTGCTTCTAATCTCTAAGAATAACATTTTTTTGGAGGACTGGTACCTGTCTTAGAAACTAGAATATTAGGGATTTCCCTAGAAAAATCATGTATAATTTCTATTCCAAAGTTTGCTGAATTTTTCATAGAACAATATTACTGTACCATAGTATATTACAAAAACATTATTATAACATTATTATACAAATATAGTGGACTTTGTGGGCTCACATGCCCCTTCACACTAGAAGTATTCAATATCCCAGGTGCTGAGAGTGTCGCCTATTTATAGCCGAGTCCCTCCCCTAAGATTATACTACCTCCCTGGGCACAGCTCACTTCCAATGAGTGATGGAGATGGGGTAAATGGACCAACCCCTTTCACTCAATTTAGGGTGTCTCTGAAAAGCCAACCCAGCTTCTAAGTAATGCTGGGACTGAGTGAGGCCCTTGTTACAACTGTATAGCAGTTCAACTTCTGTCTAATCCTACTTCCCTCTATTCCTTACAGGTATGGTTCCAAAAAGCACTACCCAATAAAACTCCTGCTTGAAACTTCAGTCTCAGGGCTTAGAACTTCGACAATGCAAACTATGACAAGAAGAGATACAATAATATTGAAAGCGATGGGACAAAATGAGACTGAAAGAAAATTAGAGTTTTAAATGTGTTTACTAGGGGAAAAAAGAGAGCAAAAATAAATAAATATCCAACAAGAGGAAAAAACCCGAGGACCTGACAGGAAAATGGGCAAAATCACAAACAAACACATTGAGAGAAAGATACACAAATGGCCCTTAAATATAAGTAAAGATGTTCCACTTCATTTATAATAAAATAAATGCAAATTAAAACTATGTTAGCACTAGCCATTAACAATCTGAAAATAAAATTAAGAAAACATATTTAGAATTGCATCCCAAAGAATAAACATTTAAAAATAGATTTAACTAAAGAAGTATGAAACTTGTGCTCAGAAAACAATAAAATGTTGAAAGAAATTAAAGAAGACAGAAGTATGTAGAAAGACATCCCATGTTCATGGATTGGAAGATTTAATATTAAGCTGGCAATACTCCCCAAACTGACCTACAAAATACCAGCTGGCATTTTTTTCTGCAGAAATTTACAATATGATCCTAAAATTCATTTGGAAATGCAAAGGGCAATCTTGAAAAAGAAGAACAAAGTTGGAAGATGGTCACTTCCTGATTTTAAAACTTGCTAAAAAGCCACAGGAATTAAGACAGTGTGGTAACCACATAAGGATAGACATATAATAGATCAATGGAATCAAACTAAGAGTCCATATATAAACCCTAACAATATGGTTAACCAATTTCTGACAAGAGTGCCAAGACAATTCAGTGGAGAAAAACAGTCTTTTCAACAAATGATACTAGGACAACTGCACACTCACACCCAAAGGAATGGAGTTGGATTCCCTCCTTACACAACACAAAAATTAACTCCATAGACTCAAGAGTAAGAGTTAAAACAATAAAGCTCTTAAAAAATACCTTCATGGGTTAGGCAAAACCTTAGATACAATACCAAAAGTGTAAGTAACAAAAGAAAAACTAGATATATTGGACTTTATCAAAATTAAAAATTTTGTGTTTGAAAGGACACAATCAAGAAAATGAAAACTCATAGAACAGAAGATATATGCAAATCCTATATCTGATAAGGGACTTAATATCCAAAATATATAAAGGATTTTCACAGTTCAATAATAAAGACAGAAAGTCCAACTAAAAATGGGCAGAGGATCTGAGCAGACATTTTTTCCAGAGAGATACAAATGGCCAATAAGCACATGAAAAGATATTCAATGTCATTAGTTATCAGGGAAATGAAAATTGAAACCACAATGAGAGATCACTTACCACGGAGACTAAAATTTTTCTGAAAGGGAAAATGTAATAGAAATATGGAAAACAGGAAGAAGCCATATAAACACCAGAAACAAACTCATGTATGTGTGGGGAAGTTAATATGTGATTGAGTTGGCATTGTAAATTAGCAAGGAGATGTACTACTTAATGAATGGTTTGGTAACAATTAGCTATCTACTTGGAGAAAAATCAAACTGGATCCATATGTGATATATATAAAAATAAATTCTAAAGTAAACCTAATCATAAAAAGCCTATAAATATGACAAAAGAAAAACATGCATTGTAATACCTTTATGATAATATTAGTATTAAGCAAGACATTATTAATATTTAGAAATATTAAGACCTAAATTCTGATAAGCAAAAA
This sequence comes from Hippopotamus amphibius kiboko, assembly GCF_030028045.1. NCBI lineage: Eukaryota > Metazoa > Chordata > Mammalia > Artiodactyla > Hippopotamidae > Hippopotamus > Hippopotamus amphibius. Next base: position 58,731,762 of record NC_080188.1, read on the forward strand.
GAGAAAGAGCTGACACTAAGTAAATTAAAAATCAAAAAAATTTATAAAGCACCATAAATAAAGCTAAAAGGCAAACAACAGAATAGGAGAAAATGTTTGTAATTTTTATAACAGACAAAAGACCGAAAGAACTTCTACAAAGCAATAAGACAGTGTACATAAAGAGTCACACTTAGGATGTGCACAGCAACTCTGTTTTAATATCAAAAAATCAACAGCCTCAGCGCTCATCATTTGGAGGATAGTTAAGTTAGAATAAATTCACACTTTTAACAGTTAAAAGAAAGAGGTATATAGATATTTTGACATTAAAATTCCTAGTGTTACCATAAAAACAGTCAAGCTTCACAATATATGCATCTTGATCCCATTTATATTTAAAAATAGATTTATGGGACTTCCCCCTCGGGCCAGCGGTTAAGACTCCGCCCAGCACTTCCACGGCAGGGGGCGGTCCAGCGGTTAAGACTCCGCCCAGCACTTCCACTAAGAGCCTGCATGCCAGGTAGCGTGGCCAAAAAAAACCCCAAAAAATTATGGCTATGTTCAAAAAGAAGAAGGTGGGGATTTTCCTGACAGTTCAGCAGTGAGGACTCTATGCTTCCACTGCAGGGGTCACGGGTTCCATCCCTTGTCAGAGAACTAAGATCCTGCACACTGCATGGTGCGGCCACCCCCTCAAAAAAGGATACATATCTACTGGCTACTGATTTTATCTCTAGAGAGAAGAGGCTGGAATGGGAGGAACTAATGGAGAATATTTTTATTCTATATACCTACATTGTTTGAATATTTTACAATGATAATATTACCCAATCATCTAAATTTGATAACCCGTAACTGAAAGCACATGTTGAAAACCTGGTAATTAAGAGTCACCTCGAAGCCCAGCCTCCAGAACACCAATCACACATTATTGGTATATTTCCTTCCAGTTTTATGATTGTATATTTCACAACAATACCATTTTGTATCTAAAATTTACAGCCAGCCCTAAAAAAATAACATTTCAACAGGATTTCCCCTTTTTAGAAAAAAAAATCCTCATCTATTGACCATACAATGTATACCTTGTGTTCACCTAAGTTAAGAAAAGTATTTTGTTTGTCTTTCAGTGGTTCATGGTGAGAGAATTGTCCTTAAATGGCAGGCTTTCTACTGATGATCTTTATAACATTTATGCGCTAACTGTGGTCACTGACCTAAGTGTGGTTACAGAAACTGAAGTAATTACTTTTTTCTTGTCCTAAATTGGGGAACTTCAAGTTCAAAATAAACCATCTCTGCCCCTTTGGAATCAATCAGATAAATGAGTACAGTACTTAGTAAGGGCTCAATAAACACTACCTGCTATAACTATTATACTCTATTTCAGTGAGAAAAGTACCTAATAGTGACTTCAATATCCAAAAGTTTAGAAATACACATCAGTTAGTAGAACACAGCAATGTGAATGTACTTAACGCCATTGAACCGCATACTCAAAATGGTAAAAATGGTAAACTTTATATTGTTTATTTTACCACAATAAAAAATTTTGAAAAGCTATACTGAATTAAAGAGGATACAATAAAAACTCATTTCTTATTGGATATTTTGATTGACTAATTGAAGCAGGTTATCAGAAATTCCAGATCAAACCCAATCCAACAAATCAGCAATGAAGTATGATCTGTATGTCATTAAATAAGCATTCTATGTACAAATTCATTTTCACCTCTTCCAGAATCTAGGGTTTCAAAATTACTGAACAGTTTTCTACTTACCTTTATTTCTTACTTGTAGGTCACCCAAGGTTTACACTGCAGATAAGTGTAAAAAGAACAAATACAGTCTTTTTACTATCACAGAGCTCCTGAATAAGATAAGAAATTAGTGGAGCCTGTGTTTGAGATATTTATTCACAAAACCCTAACATATCCTGTGAAATGCCATTATTTAAGATGTAGATCTCTAAGGCTACAAAGGGGATTAGTTATTCAAGGTAGAACTTCTTTCCACAGAAGGCTGCAAAGGTCTTGCAACCCTGCAGTCACCATGATCTAAGCCAGAGTTTATATTTAGAGTCATTCTGAGGACTGTAATATTACTAATTCTGGGCAGCTGAATGAGTCTGTAGATTAATGGAGTGGATAAGCAGATACACTATTAAAAAAAAAAGCTTGCTGAGAATTTCTGAGAGCTTTAAAGTGTGTGTTCTTTCTTTCTCTCTCCTTATAAGTAAAAGGAACGTGTCTGATAGCAGAGGTATTAATAGGAGAGTTAAAAGCAAAGCCTCTGGTTTACAAGATCATATTTCATGTACCAAAGATTACAGAGCATTAAGGAATAACAGGGAAAATATAAAGCTTTACCAAAGTTCTTGTGGCTAGTGATAAAGCACCTACCAAGGAGACTAGTTTATTTCTAGTCTATTCCTAGAAAATAAATAAATGCAGCTGAGGTTATATTTTTCTCTCACTGACATATTCTGCTTGTTATTTTCCATCTATGAGCAATGATTCGAACTTTATCACTGTTAAAAAAATTACATACTGCATCAAACACCTTCCCTTTTTTCTAATCAACGTTTAGATTTTTTTAAATGTCCATTTTAGTGAAAGTAAAACATTTCCAGAATTTTAAATAAGATTGTTTTAAACATTACGAACTATGGTTTCATAAAAAGGCATAGTTTCCTTCTTCAAAATTGGGATAAAAAAAGGCTAAAATGCCCAATACCGAGATGGAACTTCTCCAACATAAGCTGGTTGAGTTTTTAGTCTGAAACATGCTTCTACATTGCACTGATTTCAGGCAGTTGTAATGGAAAAGGGATATGTGATGATATTAACAGCAAAATTTCATTAACTTACTGAAAGCAATTTGGCCCAAATACAGTAGCGAGATTGTGAACATTCATGCGGTTCTGCACATGGTGCTTGGCTACTTTTGTCAAGAATTGGCAAAGGTACTTGAGGAGGCAGTAGTGGGTGTCTGGCAGCTCTCTTATTAAGGCTCTTAAGCTACTCTCCTGAGCATCATTTCTGTCATCTGGAGAGAGAAAGAACAAAGAATTTTCTCAGGCATATTTTACAGTAACAGTAACAAAGATACACAGGTACAATACATTATAACACTTAATTGAGAAAATCATTCCCAGGGACTGAGATGCACCATTATAAAGAGGCATTTTTGTCTTTTCTATGATCCTCAAGCATTTGACTTTAATTTTAAAGAATAAGTAACTTATTCAAGACATCCTTGAAAACCACAAGCTTTTTATTCAGTGCATAAAATAGGTTAGGATTTCAATTTTGTGTTTTCTTGCTAGAAATCAAGATAATGGTTGGAGTTTTATCCATAGTGGAATCTTCCATTTGATTTCTGTCTGCAAGTCTGTTAAAAACAAGAATCTCTTGGTTGAATGAAATTTGATACAAGAGACCTCCCGGGATTACCACGAGTGACACCAAACTTAGTAACCAGGAATCTGTGCACAGAGAAAACCGAAGGAAACTTTTAATTTTTACATAGCTTTTTAATCATTCACATCACAGAGTTTAGAATTTGATATGTGCCTCATACAAAAGCCTAATAACCTTGTATAAAGCCAAAAATATTCAGTGATGTGCCAGAATTCACAGGCAGACTTGTGAAAAGTTTCCCTCAGTTCTCAAAGATTTGTTTTGTTAATATTTAAATACAGTAAACTTGCTATCTTAAGTACTTTTGTATGCTACTTTCTGTCAGAGGAAAATACAAATCTTTTACTGCAAATACTTTAGGGGATTAATGACAACCCATCCTTTAGACAGATATCTAAGAGAATAAAAATTTAATCCAGTTACATTTACACACATTGGATTCTTTAAATAGGCCAGCGGCTTTAGCCAGTCAAGAGTACAAGAAAAAGGAAAGTGAGGCAAAAAGATGTAAAGGAAGAGGATGAGTCAGTGTTACAAGATTTATAGGTAACGTACAATCATGGTCAGTGAAAACACAAAAAACATACAGAAAGTCACAGACTGCTACTGAGTGTCTGTAGAGCACAGAGTAAGAATGCAGGCTTGGAAGCCACTTTCTGGGTTAGGAGCCTGGTTTTACCTGTGTCACCTCAGACTCTTCATGAAGCTGGTTCCTTATTTGTAAATGGTAATATTAACTATTCAGTAGGGTTTGATGAGGATTAAATGAGTTGACAGTCGTAGAGTACTTAGAAAGAGTACTTGACACATACTAAGTGCTATATTAAGTATTTGTTAGGTAAACAAAGTAACCTTTTGCTTTACCTTTATTAATTTGGCTTTACGAGCTCATTGAGGTTTTAAAGAAATGTCTCTTAACATGAACCCATTTAACCTATATGAATGTTAGAATAAGTTGATGCTGTAAAAAAGAGCAATACCAAAAATGTGTAGATTTCAATCTTTGGTAGAATCATATTGGAGAACCTTCTATTTATGATTAGGATAATTATTTCTTACTGACCACTAACAATGTGATTCAATAAACTATGATGTTTAGGGCAAAATAGATTTCTTTTTTTTTTTTTTAAGAACTTTTATTGAGATACAGTTGACATACAATAAATTGTATATGTTCAAAGTGCACAATTTGATATTTTTTTCCCACCAGTAATGTATATACAGCAATCCCAACCTCCCAAATCATTCCCCCCCAACGCCCCCCCCCCCCCCCGGTGTCCATATGTCTGTTCTCTACATCTGTGTCTCTATTTCTGCCTTGCAAACCGGTTGATCTGTACCATTTTTCTAGATTCCACATGTATGTTAATACACGATATTTGTTTTTCTCATTCTGACTCACTTCACTCTGTCTCTAGGTCCACAAAATCAATTTCTTGATACTAGAAGTTTTTCATATTAAGTTATGTTTAAAAAAGAAATCATAGCCAAATATTCTCATAATCCATACAGTCACATGGTATGCTGCACACAGCGGCAGTATTTTCCACTGTGCTATTATCTTGCCCAGCAGGAATACGTAAGAAATAGAAACAATTAAGTCTGGAGTGGTTAAAAATGAATTGAAGACTACCCATTTCTCATACCTTTATATTATAAAGGTAGATAAATATGAACTAAGAGAAAATGTACTATTTGCCTTTTTTTTTTTTTTTTTTTTTATGGTGACTAATCCAAACTGAGCCTGTATGTTTTCATGGGTGTGTGCTCTCTTTCTAAAATTGTGGATTAATTCCCAGCATTTCAGGGTACAAGCAACAGCTTTCCAACAGCCTTGATGATGCACTCCTGGCCTTCTTTCTGGCTCTGAAATGAAACCTCAAACCCTATGGCAGGCAATGTGCGAAGACACCAGATCAAAAAAAAAAAAAATTCAAAATAGTTAGGAATTTATGACAATAACAGCTTTGAAAAAGCAGCAGTACTTTGATTATACTTACAATATTTTGAAATACAATGGATACTTTCCCAGGAAATAAAACTGACAAAAAAATGGGAAGGGAGATATCTATTCAGAGAATCTCCAACTTAACAAAATAAAAGAATCACTAAATATGTTCTCCAAAAGGAAAAATAAATATGAGGGGGAAAATGTATCTATCTCCTTCTACCCCAAAGCATTTCTGCTTCCTCTGATGGAAGATAGATTCACTGGTTCACTAGCTGGGTGAGGACACGCGTGTCCTCTACTTCAGCAGCTCTGACAGCAGCACACCACATTTGGACCTTATTCATAATTTACCTCCTGAATCTTTGTTCAAACATAATGACAGTGCAGTAAAGACCTTACTTGATTAGCATGACATTTCTTTTCGCCTCTTTTCATACCAATTAATTACGTGCTACCATAACACTGAGAATCTGCAATGTGTACTGCGTTTCCAGAAACACGGGGTAAATATCACCATTACTGTCCACCTGCAGCCACCCCACAGACAAGATTTCCTACACGTAAGACGAATAACTGCTCCACACGTTTAGAGGGGGACTGTGGAAGAATGCCCAGTGTAGCACTCAGTGGGGGAATGTGGGTGCGAACGTGCCTAAGAAGATGCCTTCTGATGTTTTCCAGAAGCAAAATTCATAACTACTATTGTTTGCATTACTTTTTGATTCACTGATACCTAGATATAATAAACAGTGCCATACTCATTCGTGTTATTGCATCTATATTGGTTATGACAATGTCTCCCTCAAGGCCTCACATCATAAATAAAGAGTTAGCAATGCTTCTGTCTTGGGCACATTTATTCCTAATGTGCGGTGTTGAGTATATGCTTTCTGTGTGTCTGTCAGGAATACAGCACTGAACAAAATAAACACCATGCTTTTATTAAGCATATTCTATTTGGAGGGAGACCAAAATCAAATTAATATCTACGTGACATGGTAACAAGTGCTATGAGGAAATATAAAGCGGGATAAGGGGAATAAAGCAGAGTGATGCAGGAGTGGAGGATAGCAGGGAAGGCCTCTTAATAAGATAGCGATCATGTTTACCTTATCAAATTTGAGAAGGCCTCTCCGCTGTGGTGACAACTGAGCAGAGCCGAAGGAAAGAGGAAAGTGCACTCTGAGCAGTGGTCACGGCAAATGTTAGGGCCGTAAGTGGATCCTGGGGTTGGGGCCAAGGGGTGGTAGGTGGGAGAGTGGTAGGACCCGAAATCAGGAGACAGTGAGGGTGGGGGTGGACGGGGCAGACCATTACAGTCTTACGAGTCATGCGTTTTGAGCTGTGAGGAGACTTAAAAGGACCACTCTGGCTGCTGCACTGAATCCCGACTGTGGGAGGCAAAGCTGAATGGAAAGAGATTATAGTTAGGGGACCACTGTGACAGTCCCAGAAGAGAAAGGCCAGTTGGCCTGGACCAGGTTGACAGTGGTAAGATGGTGAGACATGGGCAGATTCTGGATAGAGTTTGAATGTGTCCTGTTTTACACGTGAAAAATAGGAGTACGGACTACTTTTCAATCATTCAACAAGCAGCTATTGAGTAACTACCATATGTCAGGCACAATTCTAATCATTTGGGATACATCAGTAAACAAAACAGACATCTCCGCCTTGATGGAACTTATATTCTTGTGGGTGAGACATTAAAAAGTAAATAAATTAATAGGGCCAGAGGAAGCTGGCAGTACTAGCCAGGGTGAGGAGCGGTGACTGTAATTATAAATAAGATTGTCAGGAAGGCATCAAACAATGCATTGGGTATTTGGAGGAAGTAAAAAATATGTATATATATCCACAAACTGGCAAATGTAAGCTCTTTCAGAGTTAGAGGCTGAGTTTTAAACATCTTTTAAGTCCCCTCAATGCCTTGTATATAAAAAGTGATCAAGAAATAGTTTTAATAGATTGGTACACATTTAAGACACACTTTTAAGACACCCAGTAAGATACAGCATTACAGGAATAAAGAGACGTCTGTATCTCAAATACATCTAAAAGAAATGTGGAATAATTTAGCCCATTTACAGACCTAGCTGGGTCAGAGCGTTATACAGGAATTATACTACAGGGAGCATCTGAATGATAAGAAGAAGGTCCTCTGGTGGTCAAAGAGGAAGGATACTCGGCAATACAGCTCCACAGAAAGGCCTCAGAAATAGTGAAATGCAGCTCTGCAGATGTATTAAAATATTTTAACTGTTTTAAACTTGAGGTCACTTCTAGAATTAAACTGGAATAAAAATTAGAATGTGTATAATTTATTAATGCAAAAGGCTTAAGAAAACTTCACAGATGGAATAACGGTCAATAATTGAAACAGTCGTCATTCTCCTTAACATCAGTCTTTTCCTAGGACAAGAACTTAACTTCTTCCATTAGTGAAAAGTGCCACTTCACATTATTCATGTTTCTTAAAAGATTTTCATTGTTGGCCGAACTTGACCCACTTTTTAAGCTAAACCACAAACAAAACACTAGCACACGGTACGTGTGGTATACAGGTAAACTCTCAGTGGTCGGAGAAGATTGTACCATAAGAACTTTTGTTCCAGATTAGGAAGCAAACGCTGAAGCATGTGACGAGTATTTGCTCTCATTAGAAAGAGCTTACGATCGTAATCAGCAATGTTGGACCTCCATCACGGGATGGCACCTAACTCTAATCCGGACATTCATCCGAGCGCTTGTCACGTGTTCTGACTTTTCAATGGCCATAAACTTAAACTGTATTACTATACGTACAGTCTGACCCTGAAGGAGAAAAAAAACAAACAAAAAAAACCAACAAAAAAAACCAAATGGCAAAATGCTAATCTCTACTGAGATGTATCTCAGGGCCACAAGGAGGTCAGCCATTAAAAAAACCAAAATATTTAGCTTCGTGGCGCCAGATTTATTGAAGCAGCTTTTTATTTCCTCATTAAGTCTCACACAAGGATTTATGAAAACTTGCTAATCTATCAGAACAGTGAGCTGCGGCTGACTCTGAAGATGGAGAAAGGTCACAAGCCCGAGAATACGGACAGCCTCCAGCAGCTGAGAAGTCAGCAAGGAAACAGGGGCTGCAGCCTTACAACTACATGGAACTGAAAATTCCCCCAAACCTGCATGAGCCTGGAAGCAGCAAGAACTCAGGCTGACACCTTGGTTTTGACCTTGTGAGACCTGGAGGAGAGAAACCAGCTGAGCCTACACACTTCTCACAGAGCAATGAGACAGCAAGCATGTGATGTTTTAAGCCACTATATTTCTGGTAATTTGTCACAGCAGCCATGGGAATCTCACACATCCCCAGCGAGAGATGACTAGACTGAAACAGAGAGATTAAGTAACTTTTCCGTGTTCACACAGCTACCAAGCAGCTGAGCTGCAACTCAAATCCCGGCAGTCTCACCTCAGAGCATCTGATTTGATCAGTGCACTCCAACAAAGCTTGCTGTTACTAGTTTCGTTATTACACAGCACCTAGCACACTATCTCAGACATGTAAATATTTAAATATTTCCTGAATCAACAAATAAGCAAAATTGGCGAGTAGTGGGGGATGGGACTCTTCATTTATAATCAATTATAATTTCTTAGGTCTTGGGGAACATGTGTGGAACATTATAATAAAAGCCTACAAGAACGTCTGGGCACAAAATGTTTTATAAAACATGTAAGAATAAACAAAACATGAATTATATTTCTTTCTAAATATGCATTCATAGAAGAATGGGAAAAACAATCATCAAATGCCAGTTACCCTGGATTAGCCTGAGTTTTACCCCTGCATTTCATTCCTCAGGAGTGGAATCACTTCTTTACAGTGACGAGAAGTTTACATATATACATACATATATCTTATGATTAATGAAATTGGTATTTTTCCACGTAAAAGGAGAGGTTATATTTTTACAGCTCTCTCGCAACCTTTGCGCATGACAAAGTTCTCAAAGACCTCATGCAAATTTCTCAAAGGGCAGGATGATAAAGTGACTAATAAAAATTAATAAATTACAGCCTCTTCTTAGATGTTATTAATAAAACTACAAATCTTATCATTCTGATCAGCTTCTGCAAGATGCAGAGGTGTGTTTATTGCCAAATTAGCTGGTATCTACACTGACACTCCTGCTCCCAGAAGGAATCCACACGTTAAAGAAAAGGCAAAGGGCGCAGGAAGAACAAAGAATTAGGTGATACTTTACATATCAGTCCCAGAGCCAAAAACTAACTCTCAGTGATACCTAAGTAGTAGATCAGCAAGTCTATTCTCTGGGCATTCACTGAGTGCTGAATGCCTGTAAGTGGGGACGAAGACACAGATTAAAAAAATAACAAGCATGTAAAATATTCTATCCAAAAATCAAAACTGAAAGCTCACATCTAGGCTAAATGTTGGACATAAGCACATAATAGCTGAAGAACCTGTTTATAATGTGGGAATGTCTGTACACAGGAGAATGGGAAAAACCGTCACAGCATTTAGGAAGGGGAGCCTCCCACACCACAATGATGCTAATCTTCAACAATATTGGCAATATGTCAGCCAATAAGACTTTGCTTTCTCCATAAATCTAGTGCTATATTAAACAGGCAAAGTACAATAAGTATGTAGTTTCAGTGCAAACCGTATCACTGCTCTTCTACCCACCTCCCACTACTGATCCAGCCGACACTACTGCTCAGCTGTAAGTGCACTGGATGGGTTTAATCACAGGACACCAATTCATCAAGCCCAGATTTACTTAAGACAGTTTTGGATGTCTCCTCTTTCTCCTTAAGTCTTCAAATTGTTTATGGACTCAATGACTGTGTCCATGGGCTCAGCAAAGCAGGATTTCAGGACATACCTTAACACAGTTCAGACAGAGATGCAAGTGGCTAGCAAGCTCATCACTTAGCATCCCTTCAAACTGATATTCTTTAAACAAATTTTCAATATTTTATGTGAGTTGATTCTATTGATACAAGTTGTTTTACTTCTTTTTTAAATAACTCATCTGTTGGCTGTTCTCTCTTTTCCTCTTCCAGCTCAATGTAAATAAGACCTCCTCACAAAATAATTCATGAAAAATGCAGAATTTACCGAGGATTTCACTCGGTTTGCAATAATTCATTTCAAAAATCCCCAAGAGACATTATCTTCTTGGCCTTGGAGCTATTGGGTCTCTCTTTTTCCTCCTCAAGTCCATAACCTTCATACTATTACAAAACTCTAATGTCTGTACTATGAGGGTAACGAAAATAAAAAACAGACAATAACAGGTATTGTCAACAATGTAGAGAAATTAAAACTTCCATTCATTGTTGATGAAAATATAAAATAGTACAACTACTTTGGAAAACCATTCCTTAAAATGTTAAAGTCACCATCTGACTCAGCAATTCCACTCCTATGTAGATACCCAAGAGAAATTAACACATAGGTCCATACAAGAACTTGTATATAAATGTTCAGAGCAGCATTATTCCTATTAGCCAACACGTGAAAACAACCCAGAGGGCCATCAATGGATGAATGGATAAATACAATGCAGTAGAGTCATACAACAGAAGGTCACCCAGCCATAAAAGGAATGAAGTACTGATATATGTTCCAATATGGATGAACCTTGAAATGTATGCTAAGTGAAAGAAGATAGTCACAAAAGACCACACATTGTGTGATTCCATTTATAAGAAATGGCCATAACAGGAAATCTATACAGATAGAAAGTAGATTAGTGTTTCCTTAGGGCTGGTAGGAGTGGAGGGGGAAGTGGGGAAGGAATGGGGGAGTGTATGCTAACGGCCTGGGAGTTTCTTTTTGGAGCGATAAGAATGCCCTAAAACCAGACAGTAGTGATGACTGCCCTCTGTGAACACACTAAAAACCACTGCACTGTACACTTTAAAAGGGTCAGTTTTATGGTGTGTAAATTGTATCTCAATAAAGAATAAGGAAATTCTGTTGGCTCTAAAATCTAGTGTAGGAAAAAGCCAGAAGAGAACTTTCAGTTAAAGATGAGTTTATCTAATAAATGGGAAGGAAATCCAAAAAAGAAGGGCTATATGTATACGTATGATTCACTTTGCTGTACAGCAGAAACTGACAAAGCAGTGTAAAGCAACTATAACTCCAATAAAAATAAAATAAATAAGCTACAAGGATATATCATATAGCACAGGGAATAGAGCCAATATTTTATAACTTTAAATGGAGTACATTACAAAAATTTTGAATCACTACATTGTACACCTGAAACTAATATAATTTTGTGAATCAAATATACCTCAATTTTAAAAGGAGATAAATTAAAAAAAAAAAGAAAAGAAACTGTCAAACTGTTTTCTAAAGTGCTGTACCGTTTTTACATTCACACCAGCAGTGTGTGAGAGCTCCAATTCCTTTATATCATCATCAACACTTGCATGGTCAGTCTTTTTAATTGTAGTCATTCTGATCATGTGTAAGTGGTAGCTCGTTGTGGTTTTAATTTGTACTTCCCAAATGACTAATGATGTTGAATATATTTTTCATTTATTTAAAAAAAAAAGTGTATATAGTAAAAAGTGAAATGTACTTCCATAAACATGTACCCATCCACATATATTTTTAAACAGTCATCTCAATAATAATACATATAATTTACCACGTACAAAAAAAAAAAAAAAAGATGAGTTTACTTTTCCTCTTAATACTTCACTAAAATGACAAGAATTTAAGGTATAAGCCATCAGGGATAAAGAGAACACGGTTGAAAAGAAAAGAGTAGATGAAGGATTTCAGCACGTTTACAGACACACATTCACACATACCCCAAGACCAGTTCTAATGCAAAATAACAAAATCCCACTCACTACTTATTTTGTTCTAATGCAAAATAACAAAATCCCACTCACTACTTACTACTACCTCACAGTGTCAAAGGCCATTAAGGGGAAAATATTTATATGTGTACTCAGCAAACAAGAGATCATCTAGGTATCAGGATCTACAATCTTAGAGATTATAGGGGATTATAAACAAGAATGAGGCTTTTCCTGTCACATGGATCTGGACAGAAGCAGAACCAAACTGGAAGATCATCAAAATGTATAAAGTCATGTGTGGAAACCTAGGTTTCCTGGCACCACATTTCCAATTAATTCCAGTGGAGGGTTCACACATCTGATTGACTGGCAGCTTGGACAGATATGCAGATGGCAATGCTTTAATTCTGCTCTGAGTTTAGGTCTTTACTCAGAAAAAAATGCATAATTTATACATTTGGCATTGCTTATAGAAAACCTAAAAGGCATACACTGAAAGTGGAAAGGGCTTAAACTTGGAGTTTAATACAATGATTGTTTTTCATAGAAACAAATTTGTGAGGGTTGAATAATTTTGAAAGAAAAGGAACTTCTCAGTAAGAGGAATGAATCTAGGCAAGGAAATACTTCATACGCTTCCTATGGAGCTCACACTAGCTAAGGAATAATGACTTAATAACTAATATTATAACTGGCCAACCTCTGCATAATACTTTAAAATTTGCAAGGCAAAACCACTCAGCTAACCTCAAAGAATGCAAGTGGCATTCTGATACATACATACCAATAGAATAGATAAAAGGCAGCCTTAACTCCAACTTATCTAGTGAATTCCTCACGTAATGAAGAAAAAGCACAAGGCTCAAGCGCAAGCCAGTGTATAAAATTAATTTCTTTATAATTAGGCACTGTACTGATTAAAATGGCATTACTAGGGTAGTTTTCTTAAGAAAAACAGATGCTGTCTAAATTATCAAATGCTCATAAGCTAAAATTTAAGGCACTTAACTCACATATTGCTTGCACAGCTGCTATTATAAAATTCTATCTCATTTAAAATCAAGTACGGGGGGCGGGGTGTGGAAGGCAAAGGAGAATGTCCATTTAAAAGAGACGAAGACGAACTGATCACATATTCTTCCCAAGACCCCACTAAAATGACAGTAAAATGGTGTTTAAAAAGTATAAGTACCCGCGAGCAAAAAAAAAAGAACAGCAGAAAAGACAGAAGGAGATGAAATTTCAAAGCCATTTGGAAGTGAATGCAAGTGACTGAAAACAGACAGATTGTGTGAAAGCCTGTCAGGCTCCAGGGAGCCTCGGCCACCCTGAGCACCCAGGCAAGCATGGTGCTGGCAGGCAGGAGTGCTGAGGTGTGGGCTCTGCATAATGTCAGTGGATCCTTGGACATCTGAGACAGCTACGGGCTACAGCGAGGAGCACAGTTGAAAATGTGAAGATTAGTGAAAATGTGCTAAGAAATAATGGATCCATTAGCATACTTCTCACCTCTCTCCCACTCCTGCTCTTGAGGAGCCCAATGGTTGAAGAAAAAATATATTCACATATTGACATTTGTGGGTCCCCAGTGAAATAGCTATATTTCTCTATAACCCCACCATCTAATCCCTTTGAAGTGAAGTACACCAGTAGACAAGCCCACGGGTCCACATACAAAATGTTATTCCTGAATTACAGCAGCCAAAGATTCTCATATGTTTGAGTAAAAAGATACAAGAAGAAATAAAGGGGGGGAAGAAAACCAAACCAAAAACAAAAAAATACCACCCAAAGCCTTATTTGTATCTCAGAAAAAATAAGAAGAGAATGCTATCAAACAAAATAGAATACCTTGAAAATGAATGTTGCATATTAAAATCAAAAAGCTAAAATTTAAACAAGGTTAGAAAATAAGGTTGATTAAATTTCACAGAAAACAGAATTAAAAGACAATGATCAAACCTCTAAAGGAACAATAAAGATAATACACGTGCATTTCCAAGACCAACAGACAACACTTTCCACGTTGAAGGGATCTGCAGAGTGTCCAGCACAACAGACAAGAAGAGACTGCAGGGAACGGCAGGTCCAGGCAGGTTGGGGAAGGAGGTTCAGGGTGACACCTACTACTGGGGTTCAGGTGGGAGAAGGAAAAGGGTCAAAGAGGAATCTCCCCAGAAAGAAAGAATTGGTAAATTATTTACTGTTTTGAAAAAATAGGTAATGGTGGATTTGTTGGAGCAATTTGAAAAAAATTGCAGACATTTTCATACACCTCATACAAGTACACATCCTCACATAGTCTTAAGAAGGCAAACATTAATTATGAATTCAGCTAAAATTATGACAGAACGATACTGGAGTACATAACAATGTAACAGCGAATTCTGCATATTTCATAAGCAGAAGCAATGAGATAATGTCTGAAAGTAAGAAATCAAAATAAAACATGGTATTATCAAATGGAAGCAAATACAAAAGAACAGCTAGACAAGTGAAAACGGGATTTCCTCTGGGAAAGAAAATTAAGGGCTGCCAAAGGGTGTGTAGGGGTTTTCTCTAGAAATCTTTCCATTTTACTTGATTTTTTCATAAAACAGTATGCATGTATTAGTTTGACAAAAATATTTCTTCAAATAAGGGAAAATATGTCAAAAGCAGTAAGATGATGAATTTTATTGAGTAATAAAATTACTTAAGAATGTGCCACTTCAGTATTTGACTAATAATGTTACCAACAAGCCACCAAACTCAATTATATTAACCATCTGTCTCCCCACCTTCCTGAACACACACTCTGTGCTTGCTGTTGCAATCTCATACCTCTGTTTCCCAAACACCTTTGTTCATGTAATCCTTTCTACCTAAAACACACACCATCTGTGGGGATTCTACCAGCCCTCCGAAGCCCAGTTCAAGTACTACCTCCTTCTTCCATAAACCCTCCCCACCATCTGACTTAGTAATGGTTCCTCCCCCTCAACCCCACTTTATTCTGTGTACCCTGGCTCTCTGTGTACATGTTCTATTTCCCTAATAAAACTGTAAGCTCACTGTTGGCACGACAGTATCCTACTTTTCTATGTGATCAATAAAATACCAAGCAATGACTTCACCTCAATTTTAATAATTGAAAAATTTCAATCAATGATTTCATACGAAAAAGAGTCCTGCACCATATATAACATGCAATATTTGCAGGCTTATGTTTTCATTAAAATTACAAAAAATATTTTTAAAAATAAAAATTGATAACTGATAGCCATTCCAAAAATGTTCTCAGATGAATTTCTGGAAGATTTGGTCCATGCTGTGTGATCTACCAGCTCAACCAACAATCACAAGCTCAAGTAGTTTCAATTAACTTGGGCAAGAATTTTGAAATCTGCATTTAGCTCCAAACCGGAACTCATTTTTTACTTTTTCCTTCTTCCTCCTTAATCATTAGGCAGGTAGGTGCACTTATTCTTCTGTAACTCTTTTTTTTTTTTTTTTTTTTACAGGACAGGGAAGTTAGGAAACAGAAAGGATAAAGAGACCAATTTTAAGGCTAAAAGTGGAAAACTTGAGGGAAATCACACTAAGTGGTTTGTCTTCATATAACCGAGAAACCAAGGTGTGGGAGCAAGGGCTGAGGATAAACTGGGACATAAGCAAGGGGAAGGAAGATTGTATTAAAACTATGGATGCCTGTGTCTCATCTCTACAGAAAATGATTTAATTGGCATAGGATGTAATCATCTCTAGGATTTTTCAAAACTTTCCAGATAATTCTTACGGGCCGCCACAATTGAGAAGCACTAACTTAACATTTATTAAATATATATTAATATACTACTGACATTGTTCTAAGTGCTTTAGTGGATAAACTCAGTATCTACAACAAGCTCAGGAAGTAAACACTACTATGAACTCCATATAACAGTTAGGGAAACTAGTGGTGGTTTTACAATGTCCACAAAGTCTGACACTCCTTCCTTCAAAAGATGGTACCTAATTCCTCTCCTCTTGAATATGGGCCAGATTAAGGACTCACTTCTAATGAATAGAATGTGGGACAAACAATGCTGACTTCTGGGGCTAAGTCACTGAAAGGATAGCTTCCATCTCTCTTGATGTCCTCACTCTGGGGGGAAGCCAGCTACATTTTGTGAGAATACTCAAGCAGCCAACAGGAGAGGCCCACAGAGAAAGGAACTGAGGCTTCTCACCAAGAGCCAGCATTAAATTGCCAGCCGTGTGAATGAACCACCCTGGAAGCAGATCTCCTAGCCACAGTCAAGCCTTCAGATAACTGCATCCCTCTGACAACTCTTGAGAGCAACTTCCTGACAGACTCTGAACCAGTGCTATCTAACTAAACCACACCTGAATTCCTAGTCCACAGAAATCATGACAGGAAATACATGTTTATTGTAGTTTTAAGAAAATTGTTATGTAGCAATAGATACCTAATATACGAAGGCACAGAAAGGTTAAGTAACCTGTCCATACCAGTGCAGCTGCCAGCAGGTGAACAGATTTGTAACTAGTCAGAATGCACCCAGAGCCTATGCTCTAAGCCACATGCTATAATTTCTTTCTCCAAAATAAAGATTATCCTGTCTGTACCTCATTACAGTTGATGCTGGGATCAAAAGAGGTTATATAAATGAAATATCTTCTAGGTATTACGCAGTAAGTAGTTACTTACTAGCACCTATTATCACTAAAAGGAATTCTTAAAGGGAATTAATGTTAAAATAGAGACAAAAATACAGAAAATTATCTATACAAAAAATGAGAACACACCCCAGCAACATTTTTTCCACAGCTTATTTATTTTAAACTCATTCTTTACTCCTAGCTCTGCTAGTCATTAAAGATTTCTAAGAAAAAAACATCAATTCTGTAGTAATGATTTCTATTCCAGAGACTACCTAGTTACTATCCACTGTAGGCATTTTACTAACTTTTAATCAAACACGTACCAAATTGTGATAAGTTTCTAAAAGCAGTTGTTATGGACTGAATTTTGTCCCTACAAAATTGACAGGCTAAAACCCTAACCCCAGTGTGACTGTATTCTAAGGCAGGGCTTTTGCAGAGGTAATGAAGGTTACATGAGGTCATAAAGATGAGGCTCTAATCCAACAGAACTGATGTCCTTATAACAAGAGGAAGAGATAGAGAGCAGGCACACAGAGAGGCCATGGGAGGCAGCGGGGACAAGGCACCACCTGCAAGCCCAGGAGAGAGGTCTCTCCAAAAACCACCCTGGCTAGCACCTTGATCTTGGATTTCCAGCCTCCGGAACTGTGAGAAGATAAACGTCTATTGGTTAAGTCCCCTAGTCTGTGATATTCTTCTATGGCAGCATGAGCTGACTTCTACACACAGTATGATGGAAAAAGCTTGGGCTTTGGAGTGAGGCAGATCCTAGCTCTACACATTGCAGCTGCTTGCTCTTTGGTAAGTATCAATAATGTACCCTCCCTGAGCTTTACTTTGCTTATCCATGAAATATTTGTAGGAGTAGCTGTGATGGATTTTGGAAGCCATATGTAAAAAGCATCTAGGCAAAATCTTGGCACAAAAAAGGTACTTAAATCATGATGAAAGGTATATAAAATTAGCTTGTTGTCATCAGTTTACAGCTACAATACTGTCCACACATAAGTGATGCTCAGGATGCTAAGTATGAACACTGAGAAGTCTACAAAGATGACTATAAAGTTCACATCTTCAGCCTTGATACCCCTCTCCTAAGCACTGATGTTCATTTCATTCATTTAAAAATGAGTTCCTCATCATGGCCCCCAAATCTTCCCTTCTTGACTTTCATTACTGTTATTAGTAGACTAATTATCAAGATGCCACATCAGGATCTCTTCTCTTTCTTCAATAAAAACAGCTGGATCTCTGAGATAGATAATTAATAAAGCCCCCACAAAGAGATCATCAGCTCCTACCAAGCTAACAGCATCTGAGCCTTTGGGCTGAGTTCGAAATTCACTTGAAAATAAAGAAGGAGCATTAGTCAGTCACAGAAGGTTCCTAGAAAGTTGAAGACTGGGCTTCTTCATTTCAGGACAAAAGAACAAGTCTGACAGGCTGAAGCGTTTTATAAAATGTCGAGACCCATCCCAGGTACAGACAGAAAAGACTTGAATTACTGAAGACAAAACAATGTTAGTTGCTTTAAGCCTTGTCAAAGCACAGAAATTGGCAGGGAGCTCTCCCCAGTGCTACTTCAACCGTGTCTCAAAACTTCCTTCCTAATTTAATTGCTTCCATTCACAAAAGTTTGATAAACGCCCTCTGCTGCTGTGGCCTTCCCAGGTCCCAGTTCTGTGGGCTTCACCAAAGTTATGGCCACCATGCTACTAGTCCCACAGTTTTTCAAGTCACCTAAACTCAAAACCTAGGGTTATCTTTGACTCCTTTCTTACTTACGCTCATCCTCTAATTATCAGTTACCATGTTCTGTTCACATTTTCTCTCTAAGCTCTCTGTCTCTGGTAAACTTCCTTTAAAATTCCATTACCAGTTTCTGTTTGGGATGATGAGAAAGTTCTGGTAATGGGTAGTGGTGATCGCTGTACAACACTGGGAATGCACTTAATGTCACTGAATTGTTTACTTTAAAATGGTTAAAATGATTCAATTTTACATTATGTATACTTGACCACAGATTTAAAAACATATTCCGTTGCCTATTACTTACCAGATACAGGTTGTTAGGACCGAGATTTCTTCCAGTCTTCTAGATAGTCCCCCTGCACCCAGCAACAACCCTTACATAGCACTGCGTGAAATGCTGCTTCTATCACATGACTTCTTTCTTCAAGTATTTACTACTTACAGATAAATATGAGCTCCTTCAGCCTAACGTTCAAGACCCTCTACGACCTCGTCTCAGCCTACTTTTTAAATTATATATTTTGCAAATTTCCTTTAGCTATGGACAACTGTCAGACATTTTTGTCTTACACAGACAGTGTTTCTACTCATGCCCTTTCCTCACCTAGAAGATTTTCCTCTCCATTCGAATTAATTTTACATACCCCGATTTTACTTTTTTCACCAAGTATTCTCTGACTACCATGATCCAGATTGATTTCCTCTTCTCCCTGTGATTACCAACTGAATGCACTTACTCACTGGAAGTACTAAAGAATGTATACAACATACATTCTACCTCTTCAATTAAATAGCACATGCCTTGAAGTCAAGACGTTTCATCTTTTTTTTCTTGGGATCATTTGGTGTTTAAGGGGGTGGTGTTAAATGTTGATGGATTGATTCAACTCAAACAACAACAAAAATATTCCATTATGAGACAGAAATATTTGCATTTACGTTATAGAACATTTTTCAATAGAGAGCACTTAAATACTGTAAAGGGATTTCTACTTAATTCTAAATTAAAAGAATCCTATCTTAAAATCTTTTTATTGCTTGCCATTCATATTTATTCACCAAACACATCTCAAATTATTAAAATAAAAAATAGATATGTTACTAGCCCAAGATAAGGATAAAATATCAGAAGTCATGGAATATAGCCAAACTGAGACAGTTATACTGGAAACCTAAATTAACGAGCGCAAGTTGGTACAATCGGAGATAGGTTTAACATTACAACAGAAAAGGATAATCACTGAGGATCCTTTAGAATGTTTTCTCTTAAAGACAAATTGTCTAAATCAGGCATTCAACAGAAGCAAAACGTTCTGGCAGAAATCACCTTTAGATAGAACTTTTTTGATAACATCTGGTATGCAGATATATTGGTTTCCCAACTAAAAATATATACAATCTCAGAGCTTTAGACACTAGACAAAGTCTAAAGTTGATAATTATCTAAAGCTGATAATTTTTTTTTATAAAAAGGAAAGAATCTAAGTGGTGTCCATGCACACAGGGGGCCACTGTCGACCTACGAGATCAAAGGGTGATCTAGAGCACAGGTACAGGCAGCAGCCACACTGTCCTCGGTGGCACTTGTGGGCTAGCTTAAATGCCTGAAAAAATACTAAGTTGGGGCTCCAGAATTCCATCCTCTAAAGCATGGAAGAAATAAGTTTGAGCTGAAAAATTTTAAGTTATATTCAATTACAAATAGCTTACTCTTTATACAGGATACAATTTGAAGGCCCACAACATTTTTTTAAAGAAAGAAATCTGGCATTGAGTTGTGACAGACTATCAAACTGTTTAATATGCTGTTGTGAGGACTGAAATATAAAAATAGGATAATCTTTACTAAGTAAATTGTATCAAAAAATTTTATTATATATTATTGTCTAACAAAAGAGACGAGAACATTATAACAGTCCAAGTGTATTATCTGCTTAGTGAATCTGCAAAGAACCTTCAACCTCTGGCTTTGGAGTGACCAGTTGCAGCGGGTACCCTCTACTGTGAGAGTACTGCACATGGGGTGAACCAGCAGAAGCACAGGAGCCCTACTTGCATATTTCCTGCTTGGACTATTAAAGAGAGAAGTTTGTTTTATAAAGGCTATACTGTCTGGCACCTAAGACATACTTTATTCTCTCTGCTTAGCAGCTTACATAACTCGTAAGTACTTCATTAGTACTTTCTTTATTGAGCTTCTCAGATCTAACCCCAGAGGTTTTCAAGGAATGAGAGAATACTTCCAATAAAGCAAAAATTAGTTTCTCTGCCCCATTCAGAATTTGCTATTTGTGCACAATCACACAACCCCCAAGGCTGACTAAATAAGCAGTCTCACTTCTATAAGAATGATACCGCTTGCTTTTTTGACGCATATCAACTTTTTCAGCCACCAGGAAAACATGTCATGAATGATAATTTACAAAGAAAACCTGAATTGTAACACACTACTATAATGTAAAAATTAACAAAATAAAAGAGTGCATTCTCGTTATCAAATGAAAGCTATTCTAGGAAATGTGATAAACACTTTTAAAATTCCCAAGTATTAGTAGTATAATAAGATAATATTATGATTACAGCATTATAAGTTATAATAGTATAATTATAGTTATAATAATATAATTATAGTATTATAAATTATAAGACATAATATTAAGAGTAACAAAGATTCTTAGTAATACTAAATATTTGACTACTAAATATTTTGTATTAAGCACACAATATTGTCAATCTTCAACTAGCTTTTGCTGCAATTGTTTTAAAATAACTTTTCACTGATAAAAAAAAGCTTAAAAGCACTGAAGAAAACCATAACAGACAAATATTTCTGCAATTTTTGCTTTCATATTTTATTCCTGTTTTTCAATAGAATGCAACATGGCCTTCTCACTTACCCTTTCTTTAGCATACTACATGTGAATTGTTACACCACTGCTTTAAAGAAATGTGGCTTTAAGTAACATCCTTAATCTGGTATCTAACACTCATAAATACATTTTCCCGTTTTCACCCTAACTTGGCAAAAATAGGGAAAGAAATGGCTTTTCAAGGCTAAATCATTTTTCTTCATATATTTAGGAGGGAGAACTCAATCATGATTATGCCTAAAATTAGTGCCTTTAAAAAAGAAAATTCTGCATTTAAAATCACTCTATAATACAATCAATGTGATACACCATAATAAATTGAATAAAAATCATATGATCATCTCAGTAGATGCAGAAAAACTTTTGACAAAATTCAACATCCATTTATGATAAAAAGCTATCACCTCATACCTGTCAGAATGGCCATCATGAAAAAGAACACAAATAACATGTTGGTGAGGATGTGGAGAAAAGGGAACCTTTGTACAATGTTGGAGGAATGTGAATTGGTGCAGCCACTATGGAAACAGTATGGAGGTTTCTCAAAAAACTAAAAATAGAACTACCAAATGATCCAGCAATTCCACTCCTGGGTATATATCCAAAGAAAATGAAGTCTAATTTGAAAAGATATATGCACCCCAATGTTCATAGTTATTTACAACAGCCAAAATATGCAAGGAAACTAAGTGTCCTTCGATAGATGAATGGATTAAGAAGATGTGGTATACACATTGCATATATACACACATACAATGGAATAGTACTCAGCCATAAAATAAGAACGAGATTTTGCCTTGCCAACAATTTGGATGGACCTGGAGGGTATTATGCTTAGTGAAATAAGTCAGACAGGGAAAGACAAATACTCTCTTATCACTTAAATGTGAAATCTAAAAAAAAAATAAAACAAATAAATACACATAACAAAACAGAAACGGACTCACAGATATAGAGAACATACTAGTGGCTACCAGTGGGGAGAAGGAAGAGGGAAGGGGCAAGATAGGTAGGGGTAGGGGATTAGGAGGTACAAACTACTATGTATAAAATAAACTACAAGGCTATATTGTACAGCACAGGGAATACAGCCAACATTTTATAATAACTTTAAATGGACATATAAACATTCTGAATCACAATATTGTATCCTTGAAATATAATATTGCAAATGAACTACACCGAAATGAAAAAAAGATATTTAAAGACTTTAAGGAATCAATTTTAACCTCAATTATGTAAAACGACTACTGTTTTAGGACTCAATCTTGCTTTTGAGAAAAGGAAAGACACCAATGACTTTCCAGTCTCGAAGGTCACTTACCAAACACAATTTAGTTAATATTTCCTACATAGAATTTAATGCCTTATTCTTAGTATCAATACTTCTATGGCAGTCACTAACTAGTCTGAAAAGAATTTCTTTGGCCCCAGAGCATCAGGGCTTTTCAATATTACATTTATGTATTCATATGCCAATCGTCTTAGAAATTACACTTAATAATGTATTTCATCATCAGTTTAGCATTATTTTAGGGTAGAATATCTAGAGTAAAATAGCAAGATGATGGTTATGGAGAAACTACAAATATTTAAAAGCCTACTTTAATATTTAGAATTTAAATATTTAATATTTAAAAGCTCAGTGTTAGCTGAAAAATAAAACTGCTTTGATTCCTAGAAGGATCTAGAGTACTGACCCTGAAAGAGCTGAATGAACCGAGGCTTCAGTGCCGAGGTGATCACGCTCTCCGGCAGCTCCCTGAGGAAGAGCTTTAACAGGCTGGCTGCTGCGCAGACGTCGCCGTCTCTCCCCAGCTCCACGGGTACCCCGCTCTCAAACTTCCATCGAAGCTGTTCCACCACCTTGACGTTGCCATTCACCCGAAAAAGGCCTTCCTGGTTGAGTCCTGGAACAGCAAAGGACACGCACAGAAAATGACAGAGATCTCTCACAAACAGATAAAAACTCTAAAGAACAGTAACCTAAACAAATATCACTATAGAATTTTCTGAATAATTATCAAGCATTGGAAGACTTTCACATCCTATAAAAAAGTTTTCTTAGAATAACACACCTTCCCACCTATTACATATCAACTACAAAGATCAATTATGGTCGTTATAAAAGCTGACCTCTAAAAATAAGGTTAGGACACATACAAACACAGAACACAAACTACTCCATAAGAAATTTCATTCATATAATTTTTTAAAGTATATAACAGAAACTTACCCTGGGCTCTGAAAGCAGTTTGAGAACTACTATTTAAGAAAAATTAACATGCATGTAAGAAATTTAACTATATGTGATTAACTCTATAATAATTTGATAAAGAACCATTACTTCTTTAGTAATCAATAAATTCAAATTATAACACTCAGAGACTATAAAGTAGTGCAAGACAAGGTCCCTGCCTTTAGCTAATTGATTTGTTAATATTAGTGTGGGCTGAGGCCGGCAAAGAAGGCTTCACGGAGGAGGCTTTGGCTTCTCTGCATCATCTTTGGCTAAAGCACAGGCAAGACTGGGGGACTGGGGCTGATGTACCTCGAAGCTAATGTAGTTTAAGCTTCAGGGCCCCTCATTTATTGGGGCCCTTTCCAGTGCTCTGTCTCTGTTTCTGTACTCTTAATTTTGTAGTCTTTTTCTTAAAGGGGACCCCTAAAGGATTAAGCATGACCCACAAAATCTTGATCCATCCCTGATAAAAAGAAACAAATATATGAATTGAGAAGCAGAGACAGGAGAGCATAGAGAAAGGTAGGCAGATGAAAATATGGAGTGTTTAGATCAAAGAGTCATGGGGTAATAAAATGGAAAAAATGGTAAGTATCGGGCCATGAATGTCACAGTAAAGAGTGAAGACTTTATCATTATTTATCATTGCAGCATTAAACGTATGTGAATGTGGGGGGCAGGGGAGAGACACAACATAATCGAGGATTAAGGAAGACCGAGCTAGCTAAGAGGTAGAGAATGGACAGGGCAGAGAGCTTCCTCTAGGGGGACTACAGTCTACTGTAAGCCAATAAGACAGAGATTATGGTGGGAAGGAAACGAAAAGGAGAGAATAAAGATGATTTGGTAACTTAGTACAAAGAGAAAATAGGGAAGAAGAAGAGTTGAAATGTAACTTTAAGGTTTGAAAACTAGAAATCCAGCAAAAAGCACTGTAAAGGATAAGGTGGGGAGGGAGGGGGCCAGGGGGTGGGGTGGGGGGAAGGGTGGCAGCTGGTTGAAGGTACAGGATAATGATTTCCAGCTTAGTGTGCTGGGTTCAAGAAGACAGAGCACCATGAAAGCAAGTGAGTCAGACCATGCAGGAATGTTAAAGGTGTAAGAAACATTCTAAGAAAAGAGTAACCCAAGGACTCAATTGGCCACTCTCCTTTTGAGAGCCTAATGGTGAATTTTAGCAATGACCTAAAGCATTGAAGCCTACGAGAATTATTTAGATGGGAGGTGTTTGTTCATATCAGCCTTGGCTTTTCTTTCTCCTAATTGTATTGCTCTTTCTAAAGAAAAAGGAAGATAATTCAACAAACATTAATGAGTACCTGGCACTGTGTTAGGTACTAAAAAAAAAAAAAAAAAAAAACAACCGCCATGATAAAAAACTTCAATCACCACAAGGATCCTTAAGGAGTTTGTTGGGTAAGATTTTTTTTTTTAATAAGTTTATTTATTTATTTTTGGCTGCATTGGGTCTTTGTTGCTGTGTGCGCGTAGGCTTTCTGTAGTTGCGGAGAGCAGGGGCTACTCTTCGTTGCGGTGCTCGGGCTTCTCACTGCAGTGGCTTCTCTTGTTGCGGAGCACGGACTGTAGGCACGTGGGCTTCAGTAGTTGTGGCACAAGGGCTTCAGTAGTTGTGGCTTCTGGGCTCTAGAGTGCAGGCTCAGTAGTTGTGGCTCACCGGCTTAGTTGCTCCATGGTATGTAGGATCTTCCCAGACCAGGGATTGAATCCCTGTCCCCTGCACTGGCAGGTGGATTCTTAACCACTGTTCCACCAGGGAAGTCCCAGGTAAGATGTTTATGTTCTACATATACACATATTATTTGGTTATGAAGGACATGAGTATCAAAAATAACATGAATTTTAGCTACAATTTTGACAAAAATTTGTAAAACTAGTGACACTGTTAAAAATATTTATCAACCAGTACGGCCACGGCACCATGTAATTAGAGGAGACGCCAGTCAGTTTGTGTGCTAAGCAGCTTCTCAATTGACCCCAATGATCTCCGCCTCTTGGTATCCCCGCCATGTATAATCCCCTCCCTGCTTGAGTGTGGTCTGGACCTAGTGACTTGCTTCTAACCAAGAGAAAGTGATTAGGTTCCAATCTCACTTCTGAGATTAGCTTATAAAAGACTGTGATGTCTACCCTGTTTGCTTGTATCCTCTCTCTCTTTGGCTCTTCTTGCTTACTCACTGTGATGAATCAGCTGCTATTTTGTGAGCTCTCTTGTAAAAAGGTCCACATGACAAGGAACTGAAGGCAGTTTCTGGACAACAGCCAATGAGTAACTGAGACCCTTAGGTCAACAGCCCGCAAGGAACTGAATCCTGCCAACAAGCACGTGAATGAGCTTGGAAGTGAACCTTTCCCCAGTCAAGTCCTGGTGTGACTATAGCCACAGCCAACACCATGACTGCAGCCTTAAAGAGTCCCTAAGACAAAAGATACAACTAAGCTGTGCCCGGATTCCTGAACCACAGAAACTGCGAGATAATAAGCACTGTTTTAATCTACTATGTTTTGGGGTCATCCGTTTTATAGCGAGATAACTAATGTGATATGCTATTTCCTTTAATACTGCAGCATATCAGTTACCATCAGGAGACTTCAGCTTAGTCATTTTTAAAGCTCTCAAGTTCTGTTTCCTCTACTCTACAAAGCTTCATCTGTAACTTCAGAGACATATACTGGCATCAAGCAGATAGCACGCAATAAAAGGGAATCCATTCCTGGTCAAGGCCCAAATCCTGAAGATATAGAATTTTACAACATAGTCCTGTATGTTTGCAGCTCCAGAGCCCAGCAAATGCCCCAGGATCTGATTTCACAGTGTTTTTCTAGCTCTGACCTTCGGTTCCCTCTTCCAACAAGGTTTTTTGACCCTTCCCTCAAATAAATATACTTCCAGTTATTTAAAAATAACTACCCAGCTCCAAGAACTGGCTTTGGTCTTGAAGTTCCTGATCCCCTTGGACCTTACTAGAGGAAAGAGAAGCTATAAATAGAAGTCATCAAAGTCAGTGCTTCTCAACCATTTTTTTCTGCCCTCATTCCATTTATTTGCACAACTCTCTTCCCCCGGGAACATCTCTCACCCCAACAACTCTGAGGACACTTAGCAATTTTTCAGTCAGCAGAAGTTTACCTCTGGGCATGGCTACATTACACTCTGGCAAAAAGAATCCACATAGCTTTTAAAAGTCCCTTATGAACTTATAGACAATACCCGTATGAGGCTTACCAGATTATATAATCTCTAACCTTTCCTACCCTAAATTTTTAGGAAATGATTATAACAGAAACACTCAGAGGGAGGAGATGTTTAGAAAGCTTTATGGAGTTACTGTCATACATTTGAGATTCTATCATTTGATTTTATGAGATATGGGCTAATCATCACAAAACAGCAACTTAATAATGGTTTAGCAATATCAAAAATATATAACACTGACAACTACTTTTTTTTTTTTACAACTGAAATATTTATTTCAAAGTCTGATGAATACATGTATGAATGTATGAATACATCAACAGAAACAAAATATGCCAGAAGTCAGAATTTTTTTTACTGGCACACTGGCCCTGAAAGTCATATCACAGTATGTAAGCATATTCTGACATCTGGTGGTAAGTGGAGACACCTACACTATTTAAATACCCCAGAGCATCTTCATGGTAAAATAGAAGGAATCCAGTAACACCGCTGGCAAGATTAGTTATTTTAAAATAGTGTAAAGATGATCTGCCTCATAAGATTTTCCTTTGAAAAAAATTGTATATTTTTTTTTTAAAGAAAAAAAGTCCAAAGTCGACTGAAAAGGCCTTAATATAGGCCTTTATAAATGTTTTCTGTTCTAAAATTCCTTTATAATAAAAGGTTTCCCTCATGTCAAGTTGTTATATGTCTACATTCACATTAAACAACAAAGTATGACCTCAATATCTACCTATGGTTAATTATATAACCAATCACCCCTATATCCCATACCTGACAAGTGCCTACTATATCACAAGTGCACAATAAATATTTGACTTAAACTACAAAACAGTTAAGTAAAATGAATTTAAGTACTTTGCTCTCAAACTTCATACCTCTTCAAACTTACACAGGCTTTTTGATTTATTAACATGATATCAATAGTTTCAAATACAGAAAGGGGCTTCTGGTTGTCTATGGAGTACTTAACTATACAGCCTTTCAAAATACAGGGCAGGTGCCCTACCCTAGTTTGCCCCATCAAGATTCTGCTTCAGTAGGTCTGAGGTGCTGCTAATTGCATGGGTATTCTGAAAAGATTCCATTAGTGACCATTTCACATCCTTGGTTAAGAATTACTGATTGCGCCCACTAAAACATTTAGTTTTGCATTACACTCTATTAAAGTACAACTAAGGGTATGCCAAGGAGAGGCAGAAGAAAAGCAATCTCTAATTCAAACTTTGCCCAGATTTTTTTATGCACCGATGGTGTGAATATAAACTGGTTTAACTCCTAGGGTTCACTACAAGTGCACATATCTTTTTGACTCAGCAGTCCACCTCAAGACGGTTAGTGTACAGACACATCACAGTGCTTGGTACATGTTAAGGTCAGTCACTGAATCACTGTTTGTAGACATCAAAAGACTGGAAACAATTTAATGCTGATCAGGATGTGACTGGTTAAAGCAGCGACACACACATACATAAAGTGGAATAGCATGCAGAGGAAAAAAAGAATTAAATGAGATAAGCTCTTTATGTAAAATGGAACAGTCTCCAAAATATACTGTTGAGTGATTTTTTTTTTTTTTTTTTTTTTGGCTACACCACGTGGCATATGGGATCTCAGTTCCCTAACCAGGGATCGAACCCATGCCCCCTGTAGGGGAATCACAGAGTCTTAACCAATGCACTGCCAGAGAAGTCCCGAGTGTTTTTTTTTTAAGACGTTTCATAAATGGTGTGCGTGGTGTGCTATGTTAAAAGGGAAAAAGAAAATACACATATCTGCTTATATATTCAAATATTTTTGTAAGAACACAGCAAAAACTAGTATAGTAATATTGTTTCTGGGAGGGGAGATGAATGGTCAGGGGACAGGGTTTGGAGGGAGAGACTTTTCACTATATACCCTTCTGAATTTTGAACCACATCAATATATTAATTATGCAATACTTTTTAAAAGATTAAAAGTGAAAGTGATTTTACGTACAAGAAACCTCAACAGGCTATTATTCAATCATTGTTGCATAAAAGGTCAGAATACTAATGATGCCAAAACCAAAATATTATCTTAGGTGGTCACACTTGTGCAACTAAATGAGTAATACTGAACAACCCTATTTAAGATATTAAATGAATTACCTAGAAATCCATTTGTATCTAAGTCAGTAGGATACAGTTTTACTCAATACTGAGGGTGTAAATGAGTCCTGTCAAAGCTCTAACTCAGTAACATCTGGCTGCAGGATCTTGTAGGCCAAGGGCCCATCTTCCTGCCATGCTGCATATAACACCTTTGTTTAAAGCATTTGAAGAAACCCAGAGCTGTTCTCTAAGAATCTCACCCTCCTTCAGCTATCTTCCTCCAAAAACAAGGAGATGATGCCTACAAGGTAAGAATACAAACCTGGCTCTTCAGTTTCCAGAACCAAATACCATTTTATCATCTACATACCAAGTAACCTGAGCAAATAGCTGTTTTTCAATTAACATGAAACAGCTGACAACCTTCTGAGGTCTGAACTGTCTTGCCATATGGTCCTTGTCACAAGCAGATGCATGTTCTACAAAAGAAAGGCAGTGCCGTGCTTCTCAGGCACTTCCAGTGCAGCCACCTTCTCAGCAGGAGGAATGGACTCGGGATCATGGCAAGATTCAGGGGCGGAAGCAAACTGTGCAGAGTACAGACCTTCTTCCAAGTCTCAAGTGTGACCTTTAAAAATGCCCACAAATTTTATGTTCTACTCAGTGAGTCTTGTTTTAGTATAGAAATGTTGTCTCAGCATAGAAAATGAAAATTCCAAGCTCTTCCCTCAGAATATCTTCTTCCCAAATCTCTTAAAATGTATTGATATTTATTATATAGTTTGGAGTTCTCCCACCATGTTGCCCTAGTTTGATAAGAATCACTCTCTCAAATTATCCAGGTTTTTAAGTCCTATTTTAAATAAAGTAATTTAAAAAGTTGTAAAACATAATAGCTCTTGGTAACTAAGAGATATAACTTATCTTTCTATCATGCAATGTGCTGTGGCACTCTGCAGTTATTATACACTATTAATTTTATCATTCCAAAAGTTAATACCCCACCCCAACACCATACTAGGTTATATATCATACTTTTTTTTTTTTTTGGTATTCCTACTAAGTTTTGAAGGCAATGAATGCATTCAATAAGTTAATGACTGACCTCAAGCTGAAAGAGATACTCAAAAAGTACTGTTACATTAAAAATTACTGACTCTCAGTGGGAATTTAATGAATCAAGAGAACTCACTGTTAATATTAAAATAGTGTATTTTAGCACTTAAAACTAGGAATCATTCCAAACTAGAAACCTCGGTAATGAAAGTGATTGCTCCATGGTAAGTTGAATTAATATTTTCAAGATAACATTAACCAGTCATAATGCTCTTAACATCCTTTTGTAAGGGCAAAGTGTATGATGCCATAATTCGATATTCTAATTAAGGTGTTTCAGGGAATAGTCTAATAATGCATGATGAAGTAATTCACACCAAAACATTCTTGTGCAGAAACAACAGAATTACGACAAGACTGCACTTACCATGCATGGTCAGGTACTCCACTATGCTCCCCACGATAGCTGGAACGCCGTTCTCAGTCAGCCCCTGCCGGTGAAGGTCTTGGAGACTGACTCCAAATACCCTCGTACACGTGGAATTTCTCTGCTCGTGTAGTGGCACTGCCACTATCTTTTTCATGTCTTCTTTCAGCCGAACCGCTGCTTTACTTTGCTTAAAATAGCGTGAGAAAAAAGAGCAGTCAGTCATATTTACCACAGGAGGCTGCATGGTTACTACAGAATCACCTGAATTAAAGGGTAAGTGTTTGGAGGCTGTAGAGTAGAGGTCTTCACTTATTTTTACTTCAACTTAAACCCAAATCCCTAACATCTCTCACATGTGGCTCAGTGTTAGGAACGGCTCACACCGATAGAATGGTTAAAAGGAGTGAAAAATAATGAGAAACCTAAAGCCACGACTTAACCGTAGCTAAGAGAGGGAACGATACACTGCAGTATCTAAGATCTATTACTACAGTAACCGGGGGTGTGACTCACAAGCACCTGGCTAACAGGAAAATAAAACACGTATCAGAAAACTGAAGCCCCATGCAGATCCTGAAACTGTAAGGTGTTACCAAAGATGAAAATCTATCTGGATGTCCTCTTACGGTAGTTTTAATGTGAAAGATTAGAAAAAATTTACATATGTAGAATGAACATTTACCTCTCTGATTTGATTATATCTGAATATCTCAGTAATATTTGAGCGCATAAAATCAACTCAATTCTCCTTGAAGTTCAAAATACTATAATTTCTGAAATAGCAATGTTTCAGGTAATACAATTTTTAAAATGTCAACAAGACTGTACATATGATAAATAAAAAATTCAATTTACAGCCAATTAATTCAAGTTATCACCACAGTAAAAACGTCATACAAATTTTATTCTTCCTTTTAATAGAAAATTTTTTCCCAAGGAAGTATTTTAAAGGAGAAATTTCAATATGGTTTAATATAACTCAATGAGGGATTTTTTTAAAAAAGCATGTTTCCCATATAAATATATGTATCTGTGACTCTAAACACTGAAAAGATGGCAAAAAGCAAAGAATTTTATTTGACAGAGGAAGCAGATTAGAGGAAACATAACCTTTTTGAGAATGAATGAAGCAGTAACCTAAATGTCAATACTCTAAGTGCAGGCTCTTATAGCTGTTACAATCTGAAAGGAGAAACATTATTTCCATTGCAGAGATGAGGAACGGGAGATCAAAGAGTTGAGTAATTTGGTAAAAGTCATGGTACTGGTAAGAGTTTCATCACATTCTAAGTCCATGTTCCTCTCCTTAATTTAAATTTATTATTAATGTTAAAGTGCCGTCTGTGTATACACAAACTATGATAAATACTACACGACATGACAATTACACGAAGATAATTCTACAACTGTGAATTTTAGTAGGGTCTCTGTAGTTTTAATTGGAACCTTACAATCTATAGAATCAGACCAACTTTAATGGACACCTTTGCATCTTTTAATAGGTCATATTTGAAAGCCAGATTGCCCTAGTGAAAATTCAGCAAATTATAAAGTTATAGCATAGATTTAGTATCTATCCATATTATAACTAAGACACAGTGTTTGCTACTACAGAGTAGCATGGGCAAGAACTATCATGTCTGTTACCAAGGAAGTTATAAACTAAGTCAAATCTGTAACCATAATGTCTGTGTGTATGTAAGTTTAAAAACCTATCAGCATCTTTGACAGCCACTATGGAGGTTCCTTGAGAAACCAAAAACAGAGTTACCATATGACCCAGCAATCCCACTGCTGGGCATATACCCAGAGAACACCATCATTCAAAAAGACACATGCACTCCAATGTTCACTGCAGCCACTACTGACAATAGCCAGGACATGGAAGCGACCTAAATGTCCATCAACAGATGAATGGATAAAGAAGGTGTGGTACATATATACAATGGAATACTACTCAGCTGTAAAAAGGAACAAAATTGGGACATTTGCAGAGACATGGATGGACCTAGAGACTGTCATACAGAGTGAAGTGAGTCAGAAAGAGAAAAACAAATATCGTATATTAACATTTATGCAGAATATAGAAAAATGGTACAAATAAATCAATTTGCAAGGCAGAAATAGAGACACAGATGTAGAGAACAAACATATGGACACCAAGTGGGGAAAGTGGGGTGGGTTGGGGTGGGATGGATTGGGAGATTGGGATCTCCATATATATATTACCAATAAGAAAAAAAAATCAAATTGTACACTTTAAATATATGCAGTTTATTGTATGTCAATTTTATCTCAACAAAAGTTCTTTAAAAAACTGTACACTTTTTAAAATATGTGCAGTTTGTTGTATGTCAATTGTATCTCAATAAAAGTTCTTAAAGAAAAAACAAACAAAAAAAACCCCCGCAAAACAACCTAGCAGTATCTTTCAGAAGAAGACATGGGAAACTTCAGTCAGCCAGGTCTACCTGGTGAGTAAGCAGCCAAAAAGTAACCTGTAATAATGAAACTTTGAAAATAGTCTCAAATGTAGCATTAGAAACAGCTGACAATGAGATTCAATCACACAAGTTTCATCTTTTTTTCTTACAGACACAATATAGCAGAGTCCCTTAGAGCCGGGGTCCCCCACCCCTGGACTGACGACTGGTACCGGTCCAGGGCCTGTTAGGAACCGGGCCGCCGAGAAGGAGGTGAGCGGCGGGCCAGCAGGGGAAGCTTCCTGCCGCTCCCCGTGGTTCGCATTACCACCTGAACCGCACCCCCCCACCCCTGGCCCCCAGCGTGGGCTGTGGAACCAGACTCCCCGTTGTGAATCCCTCCCATTCTGATCTCATTAGCTATGCAACCTTGGACAAGTCACTTGCACTCAGCTTCCCCATCTACGAAATGGGGATCCCAGGAGTTCCTAGCTCATAGGAATACATGAGGTTGGAAGGAGCCCCCACACACACACAGAAGAATGAGCAGAGTGTCTGGCATACTCAGTAAGTTCTGACTGTTACAACCATCATCACCCTTCCAGGAAATTATTCTGATTTCTACTCAAAATGACTGAGAGATACGTAACCACTCCTGTACTCAAATCGTTGTGTGGACTAAAGATGGCTGTTGAAGAAGACACCACGGTCAAGGCCTATGTCTGGTAGACAGTTTGATGACCTAATTATTCTCCATGTAGCTCAGTCTGTTAAAATACATATGTATGACTTTTGAAAGATAAACAAAATCATTTTGCATGTTAGTATCAGAATTTCTCAAGTTTTTAATAGAAATTCAAGGTTTTCTTAGAAACCCTGTCTATATGTGACACTCTTTCTGCTAACAGCCCTGTTCTTTATCCTGTCCTTTACTCAAGTACAATCAGTATACTGTGTTTCCTGTTAACAGACAGCGTAAATAAGCAATCTTGGCATTACGGCTCAATACTTTCAAGGATGAGACATGTAATTAACCTCACACATTTTGAACTGATTGCAAATTAAACTACCTGTTTACTCAATACAGAGCTATACTGCAAAGCAAGTTTATATGTAATTATAGTAATAAAGGAACACCTGATTATTAATTGGTACTCTACTTTAGGTTAATACTTTTAAGAAGGAAAATACTGTTTACGGACAACCACAATGAAAAAAAAACAGCTATATTTCCGGAGACATCCAAATCAGTTCTTCACTGATGGGCTTAGAACAAATATAAAACATCCTTTCTGGTAGGTTATAAGAAATATTCTATAGTTCCCTACTCACAGAAGAAATAAAACAACTGAGGAAATGGAAAGCCATTTATGATTAATTTCATTTAAACTGAAATCATTTTCCTTTATACAATGATTACATCACTCTTTAAAAATATCAATGTTGGTAGAATTTCAGCATCCCTTCAAACGTACATTTTTCCTTTCTTGACCTAATATAAGTTGAAAAAAAAAGTTACTAATTGAGGTATTCTAAGTCAAACTTAACTGTTTAAACCTTTGTTTGCATATATTCCCACCCATAACTTGAGTTTGGAAACTGGACTTTGTGTGTGTGTGAGACTTTGTGTGTGTGTGTGTGTGTGTAAAAGCAATTTAGGTCCCCACATTAAAAAAGATAGACAGGGAACCTTGGGGTTTACTGCTAGAACAATCTGCAGGGGTCATTTAGTGC
This sequence comes from Hippopotamus amphibius kiboko, assembly GCF_030028045.1. Lineage (NCBI taxonomy): Eukaryota > Metazoa > Chordata > Mammalia > Artiodactyla > Hippopotamidae > Hippopotamus > Hippopotamus amphibius. The sequence goes on from NC_080188.1 coordinate 58,766,409, forward strand.
TTATAATATCACCTTAGGGATAAGGAAAGCAGGACCCAAAAACTTGTACTCAACTCAGTGAGAAAGGGTTAAGCCTAGAGCCCACGTAACCTGAATTTTGTATCAATATTCATTTTTATAATTACATGCTGGTGACCTTGTTTTTCTATACTTATTTATGATAAAAAAAAAAAACCAAACAAACGTATTTAAGACAGCTCACAAAATATATGCACCAGGTCAGTAGTGAATATTTGTTGATGTGGGGTTACTTAGTCTCCACTTCTCCTTTTTTCTAGTGACAAATCCTGGCTGCCTTTGGGAGAATGACCACACCCTCATGGTGAACAGCTCTGATGAGGCTGCCACTTACAACTGCTGCCCTGCCTTTAGCAAGAGCTGGGCTCCCATGCCCTTGCAGGTCAATCAGACCCTTTGTCCTGCAGGCCACTGAAGCTTGAGTGGACTGTCACAAAGACAGAAAAATGGATAGAGTTAATTTATTCCAGCTGCAGTGCTCTCATAAGCTGGTTAGATTAACTAATCATCACTATTACTAATGGTTAGTTAGTGTAACAAACCATTATGCTAACTCTTGCCACCTGCATCACTGGAGCCGTCACGGGCCTTTGGCTGCCCCTTTCTGATACTGGTCCTTCAGCTAGCTGCTCCTTCTGCATCGTAAGCTACTCTGTAACTTTCCAATAAAGTTTCTTTGGGCTTAAGTTACCCATAATCCATTTCTGTTGTGTGTAGAGAGAGAGAGACACACACACACACATCCATCCCTCCGACTGATAAAACTACTCCAAAAATAAATAAATAATAAATAAGTAAAAGACTAATCAGAGCAAACAGAAATCAGGGTTTTAGATAGTAAGACAAAATCAGAAAGATAATGACAGCTAACTTTTATAGAATGTTTACTGACTATGTCAGTCATGGCTCCAAATACTGTAGATGGCTTCACTCTTTCAATCCTAATAAAGAAACACTAGGAAGGAAGATACTTTTGTGACCCCCATTTTACAGAACAGCCAAGTAATGTGCTCCAGGTCCCATTAAGGATGTGGCGTGTCCAGGAGTCACACTCAGGCCATCTGAGTCCAGAGGACACATGCTTAATGCTGTCTCCCCAAAGGAAGTGGTGATAATCGAGACGCATACGTTGGGAAGTCCATCCACATGTTAAAGATAAAACAGGATTCCTCTTCTTGCAGCAGAGGAAATTTGTGTTTCTTGGTCTCCTTAAAGTTAGATATGCTCAGAAGTGACATCAATATTTCTGATATTAGAATCTGTATAGAGAAGGCTTTCATCAATCTAGTAAATAGGATGAGCTTCAGAAGCCTTGAGTTTTTACAATAGCTAACATTTATTGAGTGTTGATTTTGTGCCAGACTGTTGTAAGTGCTTTAAAATTAACATCTCTAAATTTCAAAACTAACTTATTAGTAGGTACTCTTACTATTCCCATTTGGACAATAAAACTAAGGCATAAAGATAAAGAAACTTGCCTGAGAAAGTTTTAGCGTTAGAATGTAACCCCTAGATGCTCTGCCTCTAATGCATGAGCTCTTAACCATAACAGACTATCGTATTTCCAAAACCTTTAATAATGGTGGTTCTATGAGCCCCCAAGGGAGACAAAACTACATGTAGCACTTTATTTGCGGAGCTTAATACAAAATCGATTTTAGACTACTGAATTCAACGGTCTGTATTTCCTTAAGGCAATCCTCCAAGAATTTAAGTACCACAAATTTAAGTTACTCTGAAGAACAATCTGGTTACACCACTAGTTAGATTCAGAACTGTGAATCTTAAAATCTTTGCAACTGGGGCTAGGACTAATACATCTAAGCAGGAATGTGTAGAATAGAAAGCCTCTCCACCACTAAATAAAAGGGGTGCAAGGAAAGCACAAGATGAGCCTGAGACACCTTGTTCCAGAAGGCATGGAAATGCTCAAGGACTAATGGGGTGTGTGAAGACCTGTGGGCCAGCTTAAACAGGTTCCTACTGGCCAAGTTTGGAAGAGTTGGAGCACCAGGATAAGAACTATAAATGATTATAACATATTCTGTAAATAAAAATCCCTGGATCAGTGATAATAATCAGAGTGAGAGAACAGAGTTACAATAGGAAAAGTCTGCTTTACAGAACATGCTGCAGCTAAATATAGAGGAAATAACAGAATTAGAAAATCACCATTTCCCACAAATCATTTAATAACTTTGTCAAAGATTGTCAGTGGATGCTAAAACATTAGGTGAAAAGTTGTTAGAGAACAGGATTTTCAGTCTCAGAGATCACATGATATTTGCAAAGGAAAAAAAGATTATTTTACAATTGATATTTGAGTGTACTCAGCTTAACTCAAAAGATTAAATTTATTACTACTAATCACGAAGAGGTGACATTATGAGCTTCTGATGTGATGCAACGTGCAGAACATGTCATTTATAAAATATTCTTGCCAAAAATGTTTGATGCTGCTAACCTAGCTTCTAAAACTAACAGTTTACAGGAAATATAAAAGCTAAGAGAACAAGTTAAAAGAGACCATGAGGAAAGAGACAAATTCAGCATTAGGGACATTCTCATAGACAACTGGCCTGGACTCTTCAAAACATCAATGTCATGAGGAAAAGATCGATTCCAGATTTAAAACAAAATATACAACCTTTGAATGTAATACATGAATACTGACTGGTTCCTGGCTGAAAAAACAAAACAAAAAACTAGCCAATTGTCTCTTTGGGCCAACTAAGGAAACCTGAATATGTGTTAGATTTTAGACGAAATTATTGTAAAGGTTTTTCGGTATCGTTCCACAACAGTGGAATTTGTGGGTGTGCACACACAGAGGTGGGGCTGACCCCTGAGCCTATTATTGGTGCTCTCACAGTCAGCACAGTTTTGGGTGGGCTTTGGGAGCTTGTGACTTTAGCAGGCTTTGGTGGCTCATGCATTAGGAGCGTGCATACGTGGGAGGTAGAACTGACATCCAAGCAGATTGTCAGAGCTGCCACAGCGGAGGCTCTCAGGGGCAGTGCCAGCAGCAGTGCTCTTTGTGGGCCTGCACACCAGGTGGCAGGTGGTATCACAGAGCCATAGGTCCAGGCCAATAGCTATGGGGGAGGAACACACAGAGGCTCCTTTCCCATGGAGAGCACTCCAGCCCCTCCTACCTCACACTGCAGCTTAGAACCAGATCTGGGGGCTTCTACTCTGACAATTGGGGAGCACACTCTGCCCCTGAAGGGTCTATGACAACCACAGAGCAAAGAGGAGGCCCTGTTCAATCCCCAGTGCAGGCCCTGATCACCACAACACCAAACACACACCCTATCAAGGGGACAGCAGCCAGCATGCTCCGAGGAAAGATGCAGCAGGCATCCATACCAAAAACAGCCCCTGCACCAAAAATATTGGACTCGTAAAGTCTGCACAGGAACACTCTCTCATAAAAACAGCCCTTCAAGACCACAGTCGAAAACTGTTTCTTCTCAATTTATAGAGTAAGAGAAATATAAGTAAAATGAAAAAGCAGAGCTATGCCCAATTAAAAAAATGAGAGAAAACCTCTGAAAGAACAATGAACAGACCTCTCCAGTCTACCAGATCCCAAGCTCAGAAAGCAGGTAATAAAAATGCTAAAGGAATTAAAAAAGACTATCGACAGAAATGCAGATCACTATAAAAAGGAACTAGAAACTATAAAGAGGAGCCAATCAAAATTAGACAACTCAACTGACAAGACAAAAACTGAGCTAAATACAATCAACAGCAGACTAAACAATGCAGAAAAATGAATAAGTGATCTGGGAGGATAATGGAAATCACCCAGTCAGAACAACAGACAGAAAGACAAATGAAAAAAATATGAAAGTAACATACAAGAGCTATGGGATAATATAAAACATGCCAACCTATGCATAATAGGGATTCCAGAAGAAGAAAGAAAAAAGGGGACCAAAAATGTATTTGAAGAAACAATGGCTGAAAATTTCCAAAACCTAAAAGAGGGAAACAGATATCCAGGTGCAGGAAGCACAGAGGGTCCCAAACAAGATGAACCCAAACAAACCCATACTAAGACATATCATAATTAAAATGACAAAAGTTAAACAGCAGATCTTAAAGGCTGCAAGAGAAAAACAAAGTCATTTACAAGGGAACCCCCATAAGACTATCAGCTTATGTCTCTACAGAAACTTTGCAGGCCAGAAGAGAGTGGCATGATATATTCAAAGTCCTGAAAGGTAACAAACTGCAACCTAGGATACTCCATCCAGCAAGATTATCATTTAGAATAGAAGGAGAGAAAGAATTTCTCAGATAAGGAAAAACTAAAAGAATTCAGCAAAATTAAGCTGGAATTCCCTGGTTATGTAGTGGTTAGGACTCCATGCTTTCACTGCTGAGGGCCCGGCTTCAATCCCTGGATGGGAAACTAAGAGCCTGCAATCCATGCAGCATGGCCAAAGAAACAAAAAAACGAATCTTAAGAGAGTATATAAAGGTCTTCTTTGAATAGAAAAGTAGCAAGAATATTAGGTAAGGGAAAATCAAAATACAAAAAGCAAATATATAAAAGGATTAAGGAACACTAAAGTAAGCCAGTATACAGATGAAAAAAAAAATTGTAAAAGCAATTTTAACTACAAAAATCAAAAACAAACATAAAACCCCAGTAAAAGTATAAGCATAAAAATGCAAAATAGGATATCAAAATCACAAAATGTGGGAGGAGTATAAAAATATAGATCTTTTAGAATGTGTTTGAGTTTGTATGACTATCAGTTTAAAACAAGTATAGTTATGGGTCAATATACTTGAACTCCATGGTAACCACAAATCAAAAACATACAAAAGATTCACAAAAACCAAAAAGAAAGCAACTCAAGCATACTACAAAAGAAAATTATCAAACCACAAAAAGAAAAACAAAAAGAAAAAATGAACAAAGGAAAACTACAAAACAACAGGAAAACATGGATTAAAATGGCAATAAGTACATTCCTATCAATAATTCCTTTAAATGTCAATGGACTAAATAATACACTGATCAAAAGACAGAATGGCAGACTGGACTTAAAAGAAAAATAGGAATCTGCAATATATTGCCTAAAAGAAACAGTTTGGGGCAAAAGACATACACAGACTGGAAGTAAGGTGATGAAAAATCATGTTTCATGCAAGCGGAAATGACAAGAAAGTGGGGAGTAGCAATACTCATATCAGACAAAATAGACTTTAAAAGGAAGGGTATGAAAACAAAGAAGGGCATTATAACGATAAAGGGATCAATACAAGAAGAGAATATTATGTGTGTTAACATATAAACACCCAATATAGGAGCACCTAAATATATAAAGCAAATACTAACAGACATAAAGTAAGAAACTGACAGTAGTAAAATAATAGTAGCAGACCTTAACACCCCACTGACATCAATGGACAAATCATCCAGACAGAAAATCAATAAGGCAACAGAGGTCCTAAATGACACAAGAGACTGGTTGGATTTAATTGATATCTATCTACAGGACACTATATCCAAAAAACCAGAACACACATTCTTTTCAAGCACACATGGAACATTCTCTAGGCCAGACCACATACTAGGTCACAAAACAAGCCTCAACAAATTTAAGAGGATATAAATTATTTCAAACATCTTTTCTGACCACAATGGTATATAACTAGAAATCAACTGCAGAAAGAAAAACAGGAAAAGAACAAACACTTGGAGACTAAACAACATGCTACTAAAAAACCAATGGGTCAATGATGAAAGCAAAGAAGAAATCAGAAAATACCTCAAGACAACAATGAAAACAAAACACAACTTTACAAAATATATGGGATGCAGCAAAAGCAGTACTAAGAGAGAAGTTCAGAGCGATATAGGCCTTCCTCAAGAAACAAGAAAAAGCTCAAACAAACAACTTTACCTACCACCTCAAAGCATTAGCAAAAGAAGGACAAACAAACCTCAAGCTCAGCAAAAGGAAGGAAATAAAGATCAGGGAAGAAATAAATAGAGATTAAAAAGAAATAGAAAAGATAGATAAAACCAAGAACTGGGTTTTTTAAAAGATAAAAAAAAAAAAAAAATCAACAAACCTTTAGCCAGGCTCACCAAGAAGAAGAGGACCTAAATAAACAAAAGAAGAAAGAGAAATAGCAACCGATATCACAGAAATACAAAAAATCATAAGAGAAAACTATCAAGTTATATGCCAACAAACTGGATAACCTAGTAGAAATGGACAAGATTCTAGAGATTCTAGAAACATACACCTGTCAAAGTGAGTCAAGAATAAACAGTTTGAACAGACCAATCGTTAGAAGTAAAAGAGAATCTGTTAAAAACAAAAAACAGGACTTCCCTGGTGGCGCAGTGGTTAAGCATCTGCCTGCCATTGCAGGGGACATGGATTTGATCCCTGGGCCAGGAAGATCCCACGTGCTAGGGAGCAACTAAGCCCGTGCGCCACAACTACTGAGCCTGTGTTTCAGAGCCTGCAAACCACAACTACTGAGCCCACACACCACAACTACTGGAGCCTGCATGCCTAGAGCCCATGCTCTGCAACAAGAAGCCACCGCACTGAGAAGCCCACGCACCTCAGTGAAGAGTAGCCCCAGCTTGCCACAACTAGAGAAAGCCCATGCACAGCAATGAAAAAAAAAAAAAACACACACCCAATGCAGCCAAAAAAATAAATTAAAATAAAAATTAAAGTTTATCAGTATCTTGACCCTCCTTCTCATTAAAAAAAACCCCAAAACAAATAAAACAAAACAAAACAAAACAAAAAAAGACCTCCCTGCAAATAAAAGTCCAGGACTGGATCACTTCACTGGGGAATTCTACTAAACATAGCAAGAACTTATACCTATCCTTGAACTCTTCCAAAAAGATTGAAGAGAAAGGAATACTCCCAAACTCATTATATGAAGGCACCATCACCCTGATGATACCGAAACCATGCAAAGCCACTACAAAAAAAGAAAATTGATGAATACCAATGTAAATATCTTCAACAAAATATTAGCAAACTGAATCCAACAATAAAGGATCACACAGCATGATCAAGTTGGATTCATCCCAGGGTCCCAAGAAAGTTCAACATATGCAAATCAATGTGATATACCATATTAACTAAAGGAAAGACAAAAAGCAGATGATCATCACAACAGACACAGAAAAAGCATTTAACGAAATTCAACACCCATTTACTAAAAAAAACTTTCACCCAAGTAGGTGTAGAGGAAATATCTCAACATAATAAAGGCCATTTATGACAAACCCACAGCCAGTCATAATAATCAAAGGTGAAAAGCTGAAAACCTTTCCACTCAATTCAGGAACAAGATGAGGATGCCTACTTTCACCATTTCTATTCAACATGGTATTCAAAATCTTAACCATGGCAACCAGACAAGAGAAAGAAATAAAAGATATCCAAATACAAAGGGAAGGGATAAAACCGTCACTATTTGCAGCTGACATGATACTCTATATTAAGAACTCTAGAGTCTCCACACAAAAACTATTAGAACTAATAATTTAGCAAGGTAGTAGGATACAAGATTAATATACAGAAACCTGTTGTGTTTCATTACATTAACAGTGAAACATCAGAGGATAGCCTCTTCAGCAAGTGGTACTGGGAAAACTGGACAGCCACATGCAAATCAACGAAGTCAGAACATTCCCTCACACCATACACAAAAATACTCAAATGGCTTAAAGGCTTAAATATAAGACATGGCAGCATAAAACTCTTAGAGGAGAACCTAGGCAAAACATTCTCTGACATAAATCATAGCAGTACTTTTTTTTTAGGTCAGTCTCTCAAGGCAAAAGAAATAAAAGCAAAAATAAACAAATGGGACCAAATCAAACTTAAAGATTTTGCACAACACAAAAGCATAAACAAAATGAAAAGACAACCTATGGAATGGGAGAAAATATTTGCAAAAGATGAGAACAACAAAGGCTTAATTTCCAAAATATACAAACAACTTATACAGCTCAATATCAAAACAAACAAAATCAAATGGGCAGAAGACCTAAATAGACATTTCTCCAAAGAAGACAGAGAGATGGCCATGAGGCACATGAAAAGATGCTCCACATCACTAATTATTAGAGAAATGCAAACCAAAACTACAATGTGCTATTACCTCACACGGGTCAGAATGACCATCACCAAAAAGGTCTACAAATAAAGGCTGGAGAGAGTGTGGAGAAAAGGGAACCCTCCTACACTATTGGTGGGAATGTAAATTGGTGCAGTCACTATGGAGAACAGTATGGAGGTTCCTTAAAAAACTAAAAATAGTTAACATAAGAACCAGCAATCCCACTCCTGGGCATATATCTGGAAAACATAAAAACTCTAATTCAGAAAGATACATGCATCCCAATGTTCATAGTGGCTCTATTCACAATAGCCAAGACATGCAAGCAACCTAAATGTCCATCAATAGATGAATGGATAAGGATTCCACACACAATGGAATATTAACTCAGGCATAAAAAAGAAATATTGTCATTTGCAAACAACATGGATGGACCTACAGATTATTATATTAAGTGAAATTAGTCAGAGAAAGACAAATATTATATATCACTTATATTTGGAATCTAAAAAAGATACAAATGAACTTATTTACAAAACAGAAACGGACTCACAGACATAGAAAACAAATTTATGATTACCAAAGGGGAGAGGGAGTGTGGGGAGGAACAAATTAGGAGCATGGGATTAACGGATACAAACTACCATAGTTAACATAGAAAAGGAAAAGGTATTTGCTATATAGCATAGGGAATTATATTATCTTGTAATGACTTATAATGGAATATAATCTTCAGAAAGAAAACTCAATCACTATGCTGCACACCTGAATCTAATGCAATATTGCAAACTAACTACACTTTAATAAAATAATAATATAAAAATTGGGGGAAAAAAGAGACTTCTCAAAGAGATTCCTTGCCCAAGAAAGAGTAACACCATTTTTTAACAGCACAATTAGGAGGGAAGGGAATATGTTCTCTTCAAATTGCAATTAAAAAATTAACAATAACAACTGTGGGGTTATTCTTACACAATAAGACACATAATAGATGTGGACAATCCTATTAGCTTGGATAGGGTTGCATCACTGGGAAAGCACCCTATTGGAAAATACAGTACCTGGGTTTGAATCCTGGTTTTGCCACTGATTTGGGTATTTTCACTGGGACTGTCAGCCTCTTTGGTCAAGTGTGAGCTTAGGAGAGGGCCAAATGCAACCCTAAAGAAGGATGACCCACACTCTCTGTCCAGCCACATGAGATAAGTCAAGCTTATGTATCACCAAGAGGACAATACTGCAGCCAGGTCCCTCCACATTCAGCCTGCTGACCTTATACATGTTTTCATCTATACCAACACTGGGTCCTCATCTGTTGACCTACAGTAACACTACCTAAAGTATTATGAGACCTTAATAAGATAGTGTAGAAGATGTGTAAAAGCATCTATTATACAATCAGAAGGCAGTCAATGCTGAAAAACATTAAGAATTTCTTTGTGGTAACCAATTCTTTAAAAGGCCACTGGCAGAGCTTACAGTTGCCTGTTGATGGGTAATTCCTCTCTCCTCTCTTAACAGAAATCTTATTTTGTTGAAGAAGGTGAGAAGCAAAGTGCCCAGTTAAAATATACCCCATCCTTTCAGTTGGAGCATGTCTTTGTAGATACAGATGACCACATATCTAAGTTTGGCTAATGAGATATGAACAATTTCTGTTTATAGGACCACCAAAAAAAACTCCTTAAAAGGGAGGCCAACTCAGTCTTTTTCCTATACCGTTTTCTGCTTAGATCACAGCTGTAATGCCTGATAGCCATCCTGTGACTATGCAGCAACCCAGAAGCTAGAAGCTAAGCTCTAAGGACAGTAAAACAGAACAAGAGGGACTTGCATCCTGATGACATCACAGAATCTGCCTGGAATACCTATCTATGGACTTCTTCTACACGAGAGGGGAAAAAAATGTTTCAAATAATGCTCTGTTAGAATGTCAACAATTATTTACTGAATTGTATTAAGTCAAGAAAATCAGAACCTCTATATAAATCAATTTTTCCAAAACTAGCTCATTAATTTTATTTTCTTTTTTTAAGCTCTTTATTGGAATATAATTGCTTTACACTGTTGTGCCAGTTTCTGCTGTACAACAAAGTGAATCAGCTGTATTTATACACATATCTCCATATCCCCTCCCTCCCGCGACTCCTTGCCACCTTCCCTATCCCAGCCCTCTAAGTCATCACCCACCATCGAGCTAGTGGGAAGCTGCTGCATAACACAGGGAGATCAGCTCATTAATTTTAAAAGCCCAAAGCTCTTTCTGGATATCTTATTAGCGATCCTTACATAAATGCCCTAGAGCACATATTATCAGTGTGCATTTAGATCTAAAGAACGGTTCTTAACCTGAAATCCATGGATCATGAATCCTTAAAAGTACATGAAACATCAAATTTTTAGAAATCATATTCTCAGAGGTCTATGATCTGAAAAGTTAACACCTAAGGATCTTTAGACATTGATAGAAAAATTAGGTTTAATTAAGATGTAAAAAAAGAACTGACTTCTCTATCCAAATAAACATGTACTTAAAATATCTTGGATCACTGAGTATCTCACAAATAAGTTAAATAATTTCCACCACTTAGACTAGAAAAGATTAGAGTCCTTATGTTACCTAGTATTATTAAATGTTAACGTACTAAAAACAAATCCAATAAAAATCTTGTGAATTTTAACACTTCTCTTTCTGAAACCATACAGATTAAGAAGACAAAGAAAAGTAAACCAACAGAAGACAGCAAAGCTATAAACTCCAATTTTTGTATTATTGCTGCTAAAGGTAAAGATGGGGCAGGAAACTTACCGCAGACATCACACCAGCACTATGCGGAGTCTGGAGAGAATCAGTTGGAGCCCAGCAATGGAAGTTCTTTAAAATCTCCTACAAACATTTATTACTTTAAAGATAGAGCACACTTTGACGGGGAGATTAGCAGGGCTCAACTGATTAGAGAAAGAAGGTACAGAAAGTACCTACAAGGACCCCCAGAGGCAGATATCAGGAAGCGCCAGAAAAATGCACCACCTAATAGTGAGTTGATGGCCTTGGAGGGCATGTTTATGAGGAAAAGGCAGTAGAGCTCTCCTGACCCACGTGAGCTTCTGAGAGAAGGAGAGATGGGCAAATGGAAGGGCCATACTTAAGAAAATTGTCCTTCGGTAGCAATTGAGGAGGGAGTCCCAGGGCTGTAAAACTTAAAAAGTTACTTTGGCCTCTCATCACTATACCCCATAGGCATCTGTTGATACTGATACCACGAAAATCCATCTCACTGAAATGTGAGTAAGAAAAAGGGAACACAGCCAGCACCTAGACAGAGACAGTATTTTTTTTAAAAGTATGAAAGAGCATCACGACTTTCTTGAAATAACTCATTAGAAAAATGTTGCCAAGAAACAAATGAAAACTGTAACCTAAACCGAACAAAAATAACTAACAAAAGTAAATAAGGAAATGATACCAAAAGTACATGCAACAATGACAAAGATAACATGTATTTCATTAAAATGAAGAACTTTTGTGCACCAGAAGACACTATCAGAGTGAAAAGACAAGCCACAAAACAGGAGAAAGTATTTGCAAATTATGTATCTGATATAGGTTTAACATCCAGAGTATGTTTAAGAATGCCTACAGTAACTACAACAAAACCCATTTCAAAAATGAACAGACACTTCTCCAAAGGAGATATGTAAGTGGCAAATATGCACACAAAACGTTGCTTAATTTTACCAGTCATCAAGGATATGCAAATCAGAACCACACTTCACACCCATTAAGATAGCTATTATCAAAAAAAAAAAATCAGAAAAGTGCTGCATAGGATGTGGAAAGATTGGAATCTTTACGCATCGCTGGTGATGATGTAAAATGATACAGCACGATGGCAAACAGGTGGTTCCTCAAAAAGTTAAATACAGAATTACCATATGATCCATCAATTACACTTCTGAGTATGTACCCTAAAATCAGGAACTAAAATAGGTACCTGTACACCAATGTTCACAGCAGCGCTGTTCACAATAATCAAAAACTAGAAACGACACAAATGCCCATCAACAGATGAATAAACAAAACGTGGTGTATATACATACAACAACATTATTCATTCTCATAGAGGAATGAAATTCCAATAACATGAAATAACATAGATGAACCTTGAAAATATTATGCAAAGTCAAATAAGCTAGACACACAAAATCCCAAAATTGTATGATTCTATTGATTTTTATATGAGACACCTAGAATAGGCAAATTCATAGAGACAGAAGGCAGAACAATGGTTCCAGGGGCTGGGGGGAGGGGGGAATGGGGAGTTACTGTTTAGCGGGTACAGAGTTGGAGATGAGGAAAACGTTCTGGAAATGGATAATGATAATGGTCACACAATATTGCGAATGTACAAATGCCACTACATTGTAAGCCTAAAAACAGGTAAGATGGTAAATTTTATGTTACATATATTTTACCACAGTTTTTAAGATGTTAACGAATGGATCACGATGATGAATGGATACCTCAAAGCAGAAATGAAGAAATATGGGGAAGAGATAATCAGGCTAAAGGAGAATGCGGAATGGAGACTGGCGGAAATCTGCGAGGGAAGGAAAGGAAAAGACAAAAAAATTTCAGAAGTGAAGACTAAACTCTGACGAGCACAAAGGAGAACAGAAACCATGGACAGCCCAGTAAGGGACATGGAAGACATAAACGAGAAAAACAGATGCAATCAAACATTTCTCAAAATCACAAGGATTTGATAGCTACAGAAAGCAGTTAAGTGAGCCCCAGTATATGTTATTGAAGTCCCCAAAGGAGAAAACCAAATAATATCTTGGAGTATTTAATGAAACAGAATATGTAAAGATGTAATTCACAAATTGAAGCCTTGAATCTACAAATTGAAACGGCACATCAAACCCGGATCAGTCCACACAAAGATATATTCTAAGAAAATTATTAGACTAACAATAAAGAAATAATCCTGTGGGTAGCCAGACAAAAATTATGTCATAATAAGGAAAGAAAATATGAGTGGCCTCAAACTTACTGATTGCAGTATTTAACATTGGAAGACAATGGAATAAGGCTTACAAGATAGTTAAGAAAACATGAGCCAAATTTAATAACCAATCAAGCTGTCCTCCAACTATAAAAGCTACAGTTTGAATATGCATAGGCTAAGGGAATACTTTACCCATGAACTTACCTTGAGAAAACTACCAGAACACAAACTTTAACCAATTAATAGATGACTGAAAGGACCGGCAAAGAAATTTTAAAAGGAAATTTTAAAAAGAAATTCAAAATTTTAATTTGAGAAAGGTAAAAATAAACTAAACTAAAAAACTTAAAATATAACCATGTTACTCGAGGAAGGAATGACGACCTGGAAAAACTACACTCAAAAGAGAAGATCTGGGTTAAAACATTTTCAGATTTTATTTTATTTTTCGCACACTGGCTTAGTTGCTCCACGGCACATGGGATCTTCCTGGAGCAGGGATCGAACTCATGTCCTCTGCATTGGCAGGCAGACTCCCAACCACTGCGCCACCTAGGAAGCCCACATTTCCAGATTTTAGAAAAGCTGCCATGTGGTTCAGAGGACAAAACCAGAAAGTGAAAAGTAGTTATCTGGAGACAGATTTTAAGATATATAAACAAGAAATAATGGTCACTTCTAAAGATGGAAAAAATTTTCTCAGACGGTTAAGTGCCTAGTAATCAAAGATAGGCAAAAACAATAATGTGATACCATTTGTCATCCTTTCTACTCACGGAAATTTTCCTCAGAAGAAAAGAAAATGTTGCTAAGAAGAAAAGAGTGGTGGGATGTAAAGAGGTTCAAATTTCTGGAGGGCAATTTGGCAATGCCCGAGAAACGCTGGGGCTTCTGCCTAGGCCATCCTCCCTCTAACCAGGTCTCCAAGCACAGGCGTAGGGCAAGTTATGAGCGCACAAGACTCATATCTTATGCAAATGGGAACCGAAGACAGGGGTGATACACTGTTAATTGGGAGAAAAAAGAATGCTATAAAATTAAGGTCAAGTGTAATCTCTTTTTATAACTTTATATGCTCATAGAAAGAACTATAGGACAAGCAATTATAGTACGTGTTTATTTCTGGGTTATAGAATCTTAGATAATTCTTATTTTCTCTTTTTTACTTCATTGTATTTCATAATTTTATACACCAGATATATATCACTATAATGCCAAGAAAAATTAAAGGTTATTACAAAAAGCTATATTCTCTATATAAAAGAAGTCAGGACCTACTGCTGACTTCCAGTTAATGGTAGAATAAAAGGTATACAAATCCTCTCTTTAAAAAACAGTACAAAAACTGGACAGATGTGTCAAAATGACCATTTGAGAGCTTTGGAAACTGACCGAAGGAAAAAAAATTGAGAAACACTTACTGATGAAAAACTCACGAAGTTTAGTTAAGAATAGCTGGCGTTTATCAACTCGAGGATGGAAGATGCCTTAGAGGACTGGGACGGGGAGGGTGGGGGGGACTCGAGGAAGGTTGGGGGGGAGTCAAGGGAGGGAGGGAATACGGGGATATGTGTATAAAAACAGATGATTGAACTTGGTGTACCCCCCCAAAAATAATAAATAAATAGAATTAAAAAAAAAAAAAAAAGAATAGTTGGCGTTTGTGGCGCACTTGTCTGGGCCTGCTTCCAATCCCTCCGCCCCTACCTGGGCTGGTAGAGCAATGCTAACACAGGGAACCAGCCCTGAAACCCGGCAGCTTTGGTTTTGGCTGAACTGATTTAGAAGACAGGAAAAAATCCCACATCCGGTGGTTCATATATCGGATAACGAACTTATATCCAGAATATATAAAAAGAGCCCCTACAAATCAATAAGAACAAACAACTCAAAGAAATGGGCAAAAGATATGAACATTCAACCAAAGATGACAGACAAATGGATAATATGCACATGAAAATAAGCCCAACATCATCAGTCTTTCAGAAATGGAAGACAGCACTACAAATTCACTAGATTGGCTACAACAACAAAAAAAGTCTGACCAGACCATCTGCTGGCGAGGATATGGAGAACCTGGAACTCTCATACACTGATAATGCGGATGTAACGTGGTGCAATCATTTTGCACAACAGTTTGGCAGTTTTTAAAAATGTTAAACATAAATTTACTCTATGATCCAGAAATTCTACTCCTAGGTACCTACCTACTTAAGATAAATGAAAATACAAGTTCACACAAAGACTTGGATATGAATGTTCACAGCAGCATTATTCACAATAGTCAAAACGGAAAGCCATCCAAATGTCCATCAACTGGTGAATGGATAAACAAAATGTGATACGTCATATAAAAGAATGTTATTCTATTATAACAAAAAGTATTGAAAACCGATACATATTTTTGATGAACCTCAAAAATATTATACTAGTAAAGAAGCCAGTTGCAAGAGAACATATATTATGTGAGCCCATTTATATCAAAAGACCAAAAAAGGCAAATGTATAGAAATATAAAGTAAATGAGTGGTAGTCTATGATTGGGCGGGTAGTGCAAATGGGAACTAGCTGTAAATGGGCACAAGGGATCTTACTGAAGTGATGGAATGTTCTACAACTATATTGTGGTGCCGTTTGCACAACTGGTAAATTTAGTAAAAATTATATTGTACATTTTCAATGAGTATTTTATGGTATGTAAATTATACCTCAAAGACCAGTTTAAAAACATAGAAAGTCAACTAGTGCTTGGTAATTTCCTGCCAGACTGTCAGTAGAAAGAATGTACTGAATATTAATTTGCTTTTAGAAACATCCCACATTCTTCATTATAACTGCACACTCTATCCATCTTCAGTAATTCTAGATGAAATACGTAAATCTGGGGTGGCTCACTATTAAGTGATTGCTGCTATACCAATGTATAAAAACCTGAAAGCACAGAAACGCCTGTGCGCTTAGAATCCATTGGTTATTTGGGGAAAGGGGGTACAAGCTCTTAATGCCACCAGTGTTGAACCTTCTGTTCATCATTGCTGACAGTCTTAACAGAGTCAAGGAGGATTTAAACGGAAAAGAGGTTGCTATCAAATTTGAAAAATACTCTTGGAAAAGCTATACTTGCCATTGGTTCCCAACAAGTTTCGCAAAATGAGAAGTCAGAAAACGAAGGACTTTTTTAAAAAAAGTTACAAAGACTCCTTTAAGGTCAACCATCTAATATACTAAGAAGAACTACAGTGTTAAAACAAAAGGTTCTAAAATATATAGCTTCAGAAAAGCCAAATGTGCTTAAAGCTAATGTTGCATGTAAGTACTTGAAGGCTGACATGATATACTTACCATGTAAACCACAGAAAAAAAAATTTCTATGAGATCATTTATTAACATTTTAACTAAAACTAGTTTCTTTAGTATTAAAAGAATCACCGGGAATTAAGAAGAAAAGTAAATTAATTCATAAGACAATTTTATATCAAAATTCTCTTTGAACTGTTTTTCTTGCAGCATACCTTATCTACTCTCTATACTTTTCCTAGAATGAATACTATTTGACTAAGTTCTACTGTATAATTTTAAGTGACTTATACATTTTTCATACAGTGAAATGGAGCAAAACTTTAGCAAGCCTGTAGTAATATTCTCTAATTCCTTCATTTAGAAAATCTGTTTTTACAGCTATTGAGTCTAATTCAAATGTTAGTACCTTACCCCTCCCTGCCCGGGGACCTAGTTTTGTGTTATTAAGATCATGGAATCCTGCCTTCAGCTTTGGCTAATCATCCCATTCTTCATACAAAGGAAGCCCTAATGAAAGGAAGATGAGGGGAGGGACATGTTTATGTTAAATTTCCAACAGTCTAACAAATGAAAACGTACAATTGACTGAGAACTACAAATTCTGGGACATACACAATGACTCACAGAATCCTAGGACATTTCTAGGGTATCTCACCTCATTAACTCTAATTCCATTATGGAATGCCTACAACTAGTCAAATCATGACCACTCAGCTTCCCTTTTCCTACTTTTGGGGCACTGACCACCTCATAGGGCAATCAGCTCAATTTTTAGACACCAGAACCTTTAGAAACTTCTTTCTGCTGGTTTGACATTACATTCTACCCGGCTCTAGGACTGCTTTACGAAATTTACAGGAAAAGCACACTTTCTTGTATATAGTAGACAATTCTTCAAATAATTTATATATTTCAATACATACCTGTAAAAGTACTGCACACATTCAAATTTAATATTCATTGCCTTTATGATTATAAACCAATCTATTTCTTCCAGACAGAGCTACCATTCCCTGTTCTTTTTTATTTTTAATAATTTAAATGTAATAAAAGTAACACATGAACTTGATCTAAACCCAAACAACAAAGAGTTTAAACTGAAAAGTCTTCTTAGCCCCAACATTCTTATATTTTCTTGCAGAAATTTTGTATGCATAATTAAGCATATATATGCATATTCTTTTTAAAAAGGCAAATGTAACTATACTATTTGCTACTTAATGTATTTTGGAGGTCTTTCCATATTAGCACATACACCTGTTAATATTATATTATAGAGACACTATAATTGACTTAACCAATCTTATTTACTAATTTTTAGGTTATTTACAGTTCTTGATATTACAAATATTTCACAAATAAGCATTCTTGCAAACATTTTTACATAATTGTTCTGATACTTGTAAGATAAATTCCTAGTGGTAAGATTGCTAGATAAACAGGTTTACAAATAATAAATCTTTTTACACTAATTCCAAGAGTTAAATGAGTAGTCTCTTGCTACTAGACATATATGAAAGCAAAATAAACTTCCACTTTACTTAAGTTACCATACAAATTATAAATTTTGGTATGTATTGCCACATTGTCCTACAAAAATGTTACCATGGTTTACAGCTTGATGGACAACATCTGCAAGTGCCTGTTTCCCATTCTATGATCCCTGAGTATTATAACATTTTAGATTTCGCCAATATTTAACTATGGATGAGACTGAGCAATTTTGTGTATTAGCACTTATGTTTGTCATTTGTGAACCTCCTATTCATAAGCTTTGCCTAATTTTAACCGGGTAGTTTTTCTGATTTGCAGGAATCTTTTTGTATGTTAAAAAAAATAACTTTGGTTTAGTCATGTGTGTTGTAAATACCTGTCCTGGTTTTCTTTTGGCATTTTAATTTGTTTATGATATTTGGGGTTGTGCAGACATTTTGATTATTTGGCAGAAAACTTTACCCATCTTTTTTTTTAGGGCTTGTAGCTTGGGTCTCCTTTGAAACACATTCCTTGATCCAAAATTAATTTTTAAATCCACACATGTGTTCTTCTAGTATTTTCATGATTTTACTTTGATATTTATATCTTTGATCCAGCTCTAGTTTAAAGAGTTAGGAAGAAATCCAGCAATTACTTTTCTTCAAGTAGCTAGCCATTAATAAACTGTTTTAATTCCTGTCATTTTAATATCTGATATGCTAAACTCTCCAAACTTAGTCTTAAAGACGTAGCTGTAATAATTCAGAGCTGTCATAAAACAAAATCATATAGAATATTTTCCCATAAACCACTCGTTTTGAATGATAAATTTTAAAAAATCTCCAAACTGCCTGTTATGAACTTATATAACACACAAACTTAATTATGCTATGACTTGCTATAGTACCTCTTCATAAACCACTGCCAATTCCTGGTTACAGAGAACACCTCAAATATGCTTTCTTATGGGCTCTTTCACAAGCTACTGGACACAAGGTTCTTCTTTGTCTCTGAAATTTAGTTTCCCTAAGCTTTAAGATATGGATCAAAATTAACCTGACTTATTTTAGCATGGCCTTCCCTACTCGGTTGCCTCATTCTTTCACTTTACACGCTACTTCATGCTAGTTTACACTTCCCGCCACTGTCACTAAAGCTTCCTCAAAATTTTCTGCACAGGAAATAACATTAAACTCAAACACACAATCAACCATGCTTCAAAAAAACAAACCCTAAAATAAGTAACCTGCACACTAGTGACTTTACCCACGCTCAGCATCTAAACACTCATCTATTACTGTGTTACTGACTTCTTTGTCTGGTTTTTGAATTCTGTATGGCAAAGATGAAAATTCTCCTTGCAACACAATTCAAATGTGAAGAAGACAGGCATGCCATTGTGTGACTATTAATCTAGTCTTCTAATACCTCATCATTGGTTTACTGTAAAAGAAAAAAGGCACAATTAAATGTTCAATCCTGTTTAAAATCTGGTCTGACTCCAATAATATAAACATGCCATTTGGATTACAGAGTTCTTTTTATTTTGTTTAAAACAGATAATGATAGCATTGAGGAAACCACTTAAGGCAAGTAGGAGCCACATAACAAAGGTAGTGTTTTATGATGCTGTATAGTTTACAATGTATTTTCACATTAGGGTTTGATTTGATTCTCACAACAATCTGATTTACACTGCTATTATCCCCATTTGATAGATGAGAAAGTGAGAGGTTAAACATCTTGCCCAGGGTCATACAGCCAGGAAGTGGCTGAGCCAAGACTCACAACCATGTCTCCTGCCTTCAAATCCTGCCTCATTCTAATGCATGACAAGCTTCCCCAAACCACAGAACAGTAAGCCATTCCAAGATGAGGTGTGTCAATTAAGATTTTTTTGACTTCAAGTAACTGAAATTTCAGCTCAAACTAGCTAAAATAATAAGGACATTTAATGGGACTTCGTAGGTGGTGCAGTGGTTAAGAATCTGCCTGCCAATGCAGGGGCATGGGTTTGAGCCCTGGTCTGGGAAGATCCCATGTGCCGTGGAACAACTGAGCCCATGTGCTACAACTATTAAGCCTGTGCTCTAGAGCCTGTGAGCCACAACTATTGAGCCTGTGTGCCACAACTACTGAAGCCCAGGCACCTAGAGCCCGTGCTCTGCAACAAGAGAAGCCACTGCAATAAGGAGTCCGCGCAGCACAATGAAGAGCAGCCCTCACTCACCACAACTAGAGAAAGCCCGTGTGCAGCAATGAAGACAATGCAGCCAATAAATAAACAAATAAATAAATAAGGACATTTATTAACACATTATAATAATACAAAGGCGTTCAGGGGAAAGGAAGACTAAGTTAGTAGATGCTTGTGAATGTCACCACGACTCTGCCATTTATTGATCAGCTAACTAAAGGCAGATTTTTAGGCTGCCTTCCCTCTTGAGCCATAGATTAGATGTCTGCCAGAAGCACCTGCGGTATTTAACTCCTTGTTTACATTCATAGAGGAGTGGAAGATAGACACTGCTTCCCTAATCATGGAATACATGTCCTTCTCTTTGTTTGGTTTGAGCTATTTAGGTCATGGCCAGAGAGTGTTTGTTTACCCATTTCCCAACTACTTTTGCATTTAGGTGGGAACTAGTCCAAAGCAATGAACTATGAGAAATGAGTCACTTCCAGAATGAGGCAGATAATAGTGTGTGTGCCTCCTCCATTTCTTTCTTTCCCTGATATAACCTAGGGGATACATGGTAATATGTTAAAACAGCAAATAGATCACAGAATGGAGGAAGCCTGGATACCAGAGCCACCAGATGGAAGAGAGATTCTGATAACTTGCATCAGACCTTGAGTAATCTACAAATTAATTTTTGTCTCCCTGAGCTACTGAGATTTCAGGATTTTTCTATTGGGACATTCAACATTATCTCCATCGATGCAGATTACATGCCCACCTGAGGGAAAGCTATGCACTGACCAGACTAAACATCATCTGAGATGGAATGGATGTGCAGAGTCTTCTGACTACATGCAATTTTATAGCAAGAATTCCTGATGCTATTCAGTTGGAGATGATGCTATTGAGTCAAATGAGACTCAAACGATTAAAAGTACAAAATATTTATAATTATCCTGCTAATTCTTACTAAATGGAAAATTGTGCCATTTTCACAAAAAGCACCATCAAAAAGATAGAATGCCTTTTCAGACATATCTTTAGATTCTTGAGAGTCTTCAAAAATCCTTCTAAAAATAAAATACAAGCAGGTGAAACTGCAAAACCTAGGGATGACGGATCTGTTCTGTGCAAACATTTATTGAACAACTACTACTGCCTACTACTGAGCAAAAAGCAAGTAATGCAAATAAGATATGACCCCTTCCGTCCAAACTGTTGCCTGCTAGAAGGCACAGTCAAATTATGGCAAGAAGTTGAACAGATCCTCAAATACTCCTTAAAATCTACTATCAAGATAGCACACTGCTCAATAATGTCTACGATCGGACTGTAGTAAGTAACAACCAAGACTTAAGCTCAGGTATGCCAAGCTCCAAACAAGACCCATGTTTTTCTAAAATCCCAAATAAAAAATAGGTTTTAAAAAAAAATTAAGAAATGCATCATGACATTTAAGAAACCTAAATATAGCCTTTGTAGGAGGAAGCTGGTACCAAAAATCAAAGTAGAAACTACAAAGAGGAGAATTGTGGTGGCCTTGAAACTTGACCTTACATATTATTTGTTGTATTATTTAAGAAAGTTTGATTCAGCTAAATGGATAAAAAGAGAAACAACAAGAACAGGTACAGCTAAGTACTGATGACATGTAAGGACATAGGAGAACTTGGTAGATATATTAGACATAGATAAGAAGAGATGAAAAAACCAAGTTAAGCACCCAACATTTATGAGACACCAGATATTCATGTTTCTAATGGGTCACCCATTGATTGTACCCATTCTGGCCCCATGTGCTCTCTGACTGATATGAACAGAGAAATCCATAGCTGTTCAGTAGTGTCTTAGCAGGTTACAATCATACCTAGGCAAACTTGCCCCCGATGCCAGAGCAAGCTGCGTTGGCTCCAGATACACTTCATGTGCTGAGCCAGCTCACACTCAGTACTAGTCTGCAAAAATGCACCATGGGGCTTCCCTGGTGGCGCAGTGATTGAGAATCCGCCTGCCAATGCTGGGGACATGGGTTTGATCCCTGGTCCGCAAAGATCCCACATGCCGTGGAGCAATGAAGCCTGTGCGCCACAACTACTAAGTTTGCGCTCTAGAGTCCGCAAGCCACAACTATTGAGCCCATGTGCCACGACTGAAGCCTGCGTGCCTAGAGCCTTTGCTCTGCAACAAGAGAAGCCACCTCAATGAGAAGCCCACGCACCACAACGAAGAGCAGCCCCCACTCGCCAAAACTAGAGAAAGCCTGCATGCAGCAACAAAGACCCAATACAGCCAATAAATAAATAAATATTAAAACAAAAAAAAATGCACCATGACCAGTGAAGGTTGATGTGGCCGCAAAGGCAAGAAAGATAGGAAACATGAACACTACGTAACAGAATTCAGAGAGGTGGTCCTCTGGTCCCACTTAAACTCTTTCTAAGCAGGTAAACCTACCCCATCTTTTCTTCCTTGCTTCAGGCTGTGTTTTAAGTTGATTCAATCAATCTGTGACTAGAGTACCTTGATTTGCTCTGTACGCCTTTCTGTACTGTGACCTGCCTACACTGTGGGATATGTGTAAGGTAGCTGATGGCACCAGGTGGTAAGGCCACAGGAGTGGAGGTGCCCAAGTTAGGGACAAATGCTACAAAGCCTGGGATACCTCTGGAATTGCTGCCCGCACCAGCAAGAGTTGGGGCTAAGTCAGGACAGGTGGTCCGCTGGGTCCTGACAATGCCAAGAGAACTGATCCACAAAATCACCAGCCACGGAGCTACTACCTCACACTCACACAGAACTCGCCACACGGCAGAACATTCAGAGTATACTGTAAGAACCTACACAGAAGGCAGAACCTACACTCTAGGCCCCCCTTTCTTCATCCACTAGAATACGCAAACTCCCCATTCTCAGCCCATCTCTACTCAAAATGATCACATGCCCCCTGGGACAGAAAAGCTGGAGGGGCAGGGACTCTGAAAGACTCAGGATTCACCTGAGAAAGCTCAAGCCATCCAAAAGTGTATTTAAAACAAGAAGAGACTAAGATAACACCAATTGGCAAGTGTAAGTTTCTTGTTCTGCCTGTAACATACCTAAAAATAGGTGTTACAGTAAAGAGCCTACCTTTTCTTTGTAATGTAAGTAAATTTGTGAGTCCATTATAGTTTTACTAACAGCTCTAGCAATTTGGGAAAGTGAAAAAACAAAAGGAATGAGGAAGAGAAAGTTGGTTGGTCAACGGAAGTAGGAACTGAAAATCTTTAAACCCGCCTGTCCCACTTCAAGATTCCATAAACACATATACCCATGCACATACTCTACAAATTTCTGGTACTCGATTATTTTTTCTAAAGAATGATGCTCTTCAGTCGTAGGATACTGAGTAGTAACTATAATATAGGTCTAAGCAAATAAGTCCAAAACTCAAAAAAGTACATGAGCCCATATGCATTCATTTATGTGTGACTTAGTTCTCACTTTTCTGCCGCAAAGTGTTTTGTTCTTCAATAGCTCTTTTTCCAGAAATACTATCCTATGATTCCTAAAAATGTGTTTCCTCCTAGAGTAAAACTGGGACACAGCACAATCAAAGGCCTAGCTGGAAATGAACAGTAGAAATGATTGAGAATCCTGCATCCATTGGAGTGAATCATCTCTTAAATGGTATGATTTTTCTGTCAAGCTTAAGTAAAATTTTGTACATGCTTTGGATATAAATTCAGGAAAAGTAAGGAATTTCATACATGGGTCAGTCTGCTTTTTAGTCAAGGTAGAGATCAATATATGCAGGCCAAGGGCAAATAGTGAAGATCCAATCAATTAGATGTCTGCAAATCTCAGGACAGATAGGTCAATCTGCTGCTTTACTCTACGCATTTCTGGCTCTAAAGTATTTCTTTTATAAAGCAGGAAAAATGAAGACCTGTGTCTGAAGTAAAATAAAAGCCCAGTATCTTCCATATAGAAAATTAGATTTTGAAGGAAACTCTTTGGAGTGATAAAAAGATCACCAGCTGCACACCTGGAGGCTGCAAGCACCCAAGCATCGGGGCTGAATAGAAGAGAGGGTCAGGAAGACTGGCACACAGGTTGCTGAGAAGTTCCAAGCTGAAAACGAGGGAGTCACCCTGCAATTTTCCTAAGAAAATACAATCTGTGGGGCTAATGCACCATCTGGTGGCCATTCAGGGCCTATGTATCAAAAATTATCCAGATATTTCCAGATATTTTAAGATGCCATCACAGCCACAACAAAATACAGCTCATTCTGAAACTTAAAGTAGGATCTGATCTAAGTGTGATGAAACTAGGGAGCAGTTAAAGATGATAATACAGAATAAGATATTTCTCATTTAATACCTCCAGGGGGGAAAAATGCTGCTTAGAATACAATACCAATTTGAGATTTATGCATTTTCTGTATATTGAGATAAAAAATTTAATTATAGTTTTCTGTAAATTATGTAAGTGAAGATACATTTGGTTATTGAAAAAGGCTACATGTAAGCACCAACAGAACTGTTTCTGAAATCCATGAATTTCAGCCCTAGAAATAGACACATTTTCCCATGGATTTTATATCAGTGTTATTTATTGCTGCTACTGTACTATAACCAGAAGTTTGTACAGTTGATTAAGGATTCACACTCATTTATCAACTTAGCTCTTTCACCATCACTTTTAGCAACCATGCTTAAATAAAAATTCTAGAATTACTAAATGAACACAAGAATGTGAAATAGAAAAATGTTATATACATTCTCAAGTAAATTAACGGTTATTTTAATTCTTTTCATTCATTCTCAACCTAGGCACAAGGTATTTCCAATAACTACAATTTAACTCATATTTAATTCTTTCAGAACAAGAAAGTCTAAAATGCTCGAGCGTGATCTACAATACATCAAGTTCACTTAACTGAATAAACTCAGCCGGCATCTTCCTTCACCTCTCTTAGGAAAAGGAAAACGGACAAAAATAGGGAATGCTACCCCAAATACTGCTTAATGGCCATTTGAAGAGAGAGGAATTTAAGTTAGCAAATCTCCCTGCCCTCCCCTGCCAGGAAGGGGAAAAATAAAAAGCCACACAGACATCTCAAAACTAGGAGGCAGAGGCCTCTCCGGGGCCCCCGGCAGCGTCCGCGGAGACAGAGGCGGCCTGTACTCACACAGACGGCGAGAGCGCCAGCCCCCATCGCGCAGGAAGTGCCCGGTAGACCTAATGAAGGCGGGATGAAAGCATCAAGATGACAGCAACACGCTAAAATGCCATGCAGTCGCTATGCTCTGATGTGAAACACAGCTCCAGGTCCAGAGGCCCCGTGATGAGGAGAGAGCGGCTCCCAACATTTTCGGAAGTGCGGTTTTGCTTCTGATTTGGCTAAACCCACATGGCCGGGAGGACTGCCTGGAGTTGAAATCTGATCCACAGCATCTAGGACTGGCGAGCAGACCAAGTCATGTGACCTGGGTCTTTAGTCGCGGACATCTTTTTCTTAAACCTGACTTGTTAGATGCCACACACAGGCTTCTTCAATTCAGAAAACGGAGATCACCCGGGGGTGTTTATGAACAGGACTTGAAGTGCAGAAAGCAGAAACACACTTGCTTCCCGTGGCTACTCATCTCTGAGAAAAATTCACGTATTTACACTCAGGTTTAAATCTGCAGGTATATTCCTCACTTTTCTGAGGCAGTTTTCACGTCTACTGCCCCCCTAAAAGTCAGTTAAATTCTATCAAAATTTTCTTCCTTCCACCCTTATTCTATCAGCATTATTCTAAATGAAAACACTATTTTACGTAGCTGTTACTTACTGCTTCTAATTACTTTCAAATTATCGTATATACACTGGTAATAAACATAAAACATGTTTCTAGACATTCACAATTCTACGTATGTGATTTACTGTCTGGAAAATTAACCCCTAGCTGACCTTTCAAGAATTTTCTACTCCATATGCTGTGTCATTAGAAAATCTGATTTGACAACTTCCAAACATTTAAACGGATAGCTAAAAAATCCATTTCATACAAACTAGAAGGAAACTATCCTATTTTTTGATACCACTTTTCTGTCAAATCTTTTTTACTGGCACATTTAAGAGAACGCTGACAAATATCACATGGGAAGTTTCACCTGACTCAGCTTTAAAAGACTTAAATTGCCCCCAATCACAAAACATACTCATAATATTATATCTTAAGGGGAGGAAGTGAGAGGAAAAGCAGAAAACGAAATCAGCTTCCATTTCAATACTTGTCTTCAAATCTAGTATTCTTTGTATAACTATAGCCAACCGATGCTACCCGCAGCTGAGCCAAGATAGCAAATTGTATTAAGCAAGCCACAGAACATGACAGAGTATGTTTTATTTCTATACGGGCACACATAACACTGCACAGATGCTACTTCCATGAGACAGAATAACACAATCCCAAAGACATACAGGGGAACGGAGACGGGATAATGGACAGAATCTTCTCTATTGCAAAAAGAAAATTTTTTCTACTTCTACCTTAATCTAGATTTTATCACTGCTGCTTCTCATTTACCCATTAGAAAACTAGGCTGAGTCCTAAGGAAAATCATAAAATAAACTTTTTCTAATACTTAAATTTGTCTTTTTTTTTCTGATTATATAACTATTGCTGGTTCATGGTGCAAAATAAAAAGATTAGGTCACCTCGAGGCCCATCATCCAACATCACCATATTGATTAATATGTATTACCTACACTGGGCCAGGTGCTGTGCTACACACCTTACTGACAATGTATGTACCTTCTCTCCTGAACCATCCGATGGGGAGAGGGAGGAATAAGTAAATAAACTTTTTTGATTAGGAAATGTAGAGATGCTAATAAAGAAGCCAAGAGGTAGTAAAAGAACAACAGAGGACACCCAGAAACATTTAACATATGGGCCTGATCCCATATTGTTACTACAATAAATAATTTTAATCATGTGTAATATTACATTCTGTATATATAACCATTTAGTCATTCTCCCATTTTCAGACATTTTCATGGTTTCCAATTTTACATATGTATGATTTTAAGTAATGCTTTGTCCTCATTCTAATTTTTTTTTTTCTAATAAAGACTCCTGAGAGTGAAATTCTGGATCACAGAATATGAACAAGTGCTAAGGCTCTTGACATACACTGGCTTTGGCAGTTTATATACTACCACCCACCCTACCCAAGTGGGAATATTTTGTAAAAATATTTCCTAATTTAGTGAAAATGAGTGCTCATTTTAAAACTGACATTACTTTTTTATCATAACATTAAAGATATGAAAAACCCTTATCAGTCATTTGTATTTTCTGTTCTGAGAAATGTCTTTGATCCATTTTTTTTGTCCGTTTACCAAATGGAGTCTTATCAGTTGCAGTCTTTCACAGGGTCATTGTAAAGATCGAATGCTATAATCCATAAAAGGCATTTATTTTTATTACCATTTGCCAGGTGCTACACTAACAACTTTGGATGCTTATTATATGGTCTGACCATATATCTATTTGGGATTATTTCAAAATATAAAGATAAGGATCTAAATTGATGTTTTATTTTCACATAACTACTATGGCCCAGACTATTAACATTCTCCAGTATGTAATCTCTCCTTCTGATAATATTAGTGCTCTTTCTCCTCCCTTAGTTGGCTGAGCCCATGGTTATCCAGCTGGAGACTACATTTCCCAATCTTTCACACAGGTAGACAGGCCATGTGACCAGATCTGCATTAACAGAATGTGTATGAATAGTATATGTACAATAGTACTCTGTGTCATGTGCTTCATAGGAAATCCCTTGCTCCATGTTTACTGTCCTTGTCCTTCATCACAAGCCGGAATGAGGATGCACCAGAAACCTAGCTTCAACCATGGAGAAGAGGGACAATGTCCCAGAGGATGACAGAGTAACTAGATGGAAGGAATCAAGACCTCTGAATGACCTTGAGGACTACAGCATCCTTGCAAGACTAGATCAAGTAAATTTTTATGCGGGGATGAAGTAAAATTCAATTCCAAATTGAAGGTCCTGTATGTAAATATATGTGTATGTATATAAAACAAGTTTGTCTTTAGGCTAACTCATATACTCAACAAAAGGACTCAGTCCCATTTATTGAGCAAATTTTTCATTTCCCACTTGTGATACTATCCATACTGTATATTAAATTCTAACACACACACACACGCACATGCCAGGGTATTTTTCAAGCTAATATATTCTATCTAGCTTTTTTTTTTTTCTAGTTTTGTATCACTTTCATAATATTTGAACAACTATAACTTTATAATTCATCTAAATAACTAACAAAGATAGTCTTTTTTCATTATCTATCTCAAAATTGTGTTGCTCTTTCCAATAAATTTTTTAAATTAATTAATTAATTTATTTTATTGGCTGTGTTGGGTCTTTTTTGCTGTGCGTGGGCTTTCTTTTAGTTGCAGTGAGTGTGGGCTCCTCATTGCTGTGGCTTCTCTTACTGCGGAGCACGGGCTCTAGGCGCATGGGCTTCAGTAGTTGCAGCACATGGGCTTAATAGTTGTGGCTCACGGGCTCTAAAGCGCAGGCTCAACAGTTGTGGCGCACGGGCTTAGTTGCTCCATGGCATGTGGGATCTTCCTGGAGCAGGGATTGAACCCATGTCCCCCGCATTGGCAGGTGGGATTCTTAACCACTGCACCACCTAGGAAGCCCCTCCAATAAATTCTTAATAATGAATTTAAAATATATTTAGTAATGTCAGATCAAGTTAGAGAACCAAAAAATTATACCTCCTGCTATTGTTTCTAATAGGTATATGCTTATCTTATTTCTATTTTGGATATTACTATACAAGGATGGCATAAGGAGGAAAAAAATCTAGTCCTAATTTCCATACGTTTTTATATACCACTATAAAGTAAAATCAGTCCTGTGCCTAACAAATTTTTATCCTTAGTTATTTTTCTGTGATGACTAGATTTCACTTGCAAAAAAGAAACCCTGAATAGGCCATTTAACAAAAAGCACCAGGAGACTCTCTTCATTACAACGTTTGTTTCTCCATGGAATACATCTGTAATTAGTCTTAAATATTATATTTTCCTGACCCTCAAATGGATGAAAGCAATAGTAGAGTCCAATTAATTTCAGAAATTCTCTGAACTGTCATACATGTATATTCCTGAGCAATGCTTTACAAAGAACCTTAACATACACAAGCCACAACCAAGAGATTTGCTTACATGTGTTATTGCTTTTCCCTTGAAAGGATAAAGAAATTTTTAAAAGTGCTTCTCTGAACAGTCCACTCTAGTGGGCTACTTGCATGACTACTTTCAGAAGTGCTGAAATGCCATGGCAGGACAAAGGATGTCCTATTTTCAAGAAGATCCCTGGGCACCTTGGAGGAAGATGACAAGATTAGTTCACAACGGATGGTCAGGCCCCTAGAATACTGTTATTCAAATCACCCTCTGACCTGGGGAAGATGGATGGAGGAAGCTAAAAGGTCCAGGTTATCCTCTAGCCTCCAAAAAAGCTAAAAATGCTTCAAACCCAAGCCCTCTGATGACAGCTGGCAGAGCTATCAGTTTTCAAAGGACAAAATCTCTTTAGCTGGAGTAGATACAACAGATGCCAGAAGAAGAGCAGTAGCTTCTAGATATAATACTGTTAGCCATGTAGCAGGCACCAGCGGGTATCAGGGTAGGTGGTGGCAGTGGGTGGCAACTATTGAATGAACCACCCGAGGCCCATTAGAAATAGGACAGTGGAGGTATTTTTTTGGTCCAAACTCAGTCACAGTCTTTACTCCAGCTCCCGCCCTATCCGAGCTGTTTCTCAATGAGAATTCCCACCTGCCCGGTATCATGACATCCAGCCAGACAGGATTTCAGAAGTCAACCAGTCAGCGACTATTTAGTAGTATTTAATACTCTCTCAGTCAGAAGGGTTCAGATATTTTGGTGTTTGAATCCCTCACAGTAGGTGCATCTGAAAGATTACTTGTTCTAGGCCAGGGGTCAGTAAACTAGCCTGTGTGTCAAATGCAGCTACCCCAGACCAAATCTGGTCACACCCATCTGTTTACATAATGCATGTGGCTACTTTGGCAGTACCATGGCAGAGCTGAGTAGCTGTAACACAGACAGAACCCACCGCCTGAAACCCTAAAATATTTACTATCTGACCCTTTATAAAGTTTACTGACCCTTGCTCTAGACTATTCAGTAACATTATTGGGCATTAGAGTCCTCATATACCCACAGAAAGACTAGCCTATGGGCTCTGGTTCCTTAGAAAATAGTAGTAACTGTCTTTCTTGGGTTTGTTAATCTGCTTTGTTACAACAGCCCCATTATGTGGGGTCGGGCCTATTCTTATCTTCTGTTTTCTGAAAGATTTCCCCTAAAAAGGTCCATTTTAAATTGATGATCTCATCTCTTTTCTGATTTCTAGATGCATTCCCATCCCACTTTAGGAGAAAAAAATTACCACAGTCCTAGGAAAAGATCAATTGTTTTGTAGCCATGGAAACCAATAGCCAAAGTAACTAAACCTTTTCAATCAGCAACTAATCTCAGTAAACCAGTTGGCTTTGCAAGCCAACCCATCAGTGACAACCCATCACTTCTGGCCAATGAAGAATGATTTAATAAACATGTCTCTGAGTGCCAACCAATTAATAACTGCCTCCTTTGGATAAGCACTCTTGTTCAGATGATGTCAACACCTCCTGAAAACCCACCAATCCTAATTCCACACTTCCTATGTAAGACAGCAGTCTGCCGTGCTTGGAAAGACTGCCTAACCAGCATAGCTTTCCCTTACAATAATAAAAAACTCAGCTGCATTTTTATTTCAGGTACTGAGTACTGGTCTCATCATTCTTTGATGCAACCCAATTCCATGGGTCATTTTTTAAGCCACAATACCTGACCTGCATTTCTCTTACTTCCTCACTAGCTTGCCTACTGCCCTTCTTCTAGTCCTATTTATAGCTCCACGCTCGCTCGCAGCACGCCCCTTGGCTGAGGCTGGACTGCTCACTATCATTCCTTCCTCTCCTGGAAGCCAAAGCAGGTCCACTACACCTCTCTCCACGGCAGCAGAAAATCAGGGCCCAGCCCACTATGAAGTGAGCAAGAGGGCTGACTTGGGAATAGGAAGCACTGGAAATCCATGGTAAACCCCCAGACCTCAGGCCTGGGAAACAAGTATAGTTGATTTACGACATTATGTAAGTTTCAGGTGTACAACACAGTGATTCACAATTTTAAAAGTTCTACTCCATTTATAGTTATTATGAAATATTGGCTATATTCCATGTTGTACAATATATCCTTAGAGCTTATTTCATACTGGATTTTCTTCTGAAAAGTTTTATTTTCCCAACAAGTTTGCTAAAGCCATAATTTAACTTTTTAATTTCACAAGCACTTAACACAATGTACAAGGTGTACCTATTAATATTCTAGGAATTACGGCTAAGGAGAGGTACAGAAAATGGTATATTACTTGAACGACGAAGTATATGTAGAAATATTTAGGACATCAATTGCACATCTTGTGAAGGTGCTCTGACCATTTTGTCTTGCCTGCAGAGTGTTATGAAAGGCCATGTACCTGTACTAGGTGGGAATTACTATTGCCAGCACCCAACACAAACACTTGATACCTACTGTTCGTCATTCTGCCAGCCTTACAGTTTACGATGACCTCAAGCCCCCTGAAGGCACTTGAGTCTTAATCCTTCAGCTAGCAAATACGATAAACTTATACTAAATTGTACAATCAAATTTGAAATGTATGCCCTTAGTATTTGAGAAAATTCTAAAATTAGAAGACAGGAAGAGATGGGATGGATGGAAGTGACTGGAGCTAGAGCTGCAAGAGGCAAGTGTTGAGCTGACATACAGAAGTCACTGATTAGGACGACAAAGGAAGCAGAGGGCATCTAACATGGGTGTGTGTGATGGACACAGAGACAGACACCAGCAGGAAAAGCAAGGGGTTTTAAATAGCAAAGAAAGAAACCTAGGCTTGACCTCATAAACAATCAGGAACTACTGTAGGTTCTTAAGTAGAATGAATAGCTTGAGAAAACTAGTGCCGGATTCATACGGAAGTATGACGAGAAGGTGCTAGGATGGGAAGGAGACTCATTATACATAAATGGATTCTGTTAATAATGATCCAGCTGAGATGAGCAGCTCTTGAATTTATGTAGTGAAGATAAATCACATGAATTCTGTAGAAAGAACTCAAAAGACGGATAACTGACTTTACGTAAGAGGCAAAAGAGGTGTCATACTGGTCAAGGTAAGAGAGGCATGGAAGAGGATTCTAAAGTCGGTTTTCCAGGACACTGGAGCAGTGCCTAATAACTAGGGTACTCTAAATCCAGACCGCCTGGGAAAGTTTCGATTTATGCTTGTTGACAACGTAATTATTAATAGGGTCCCCTTTCACTCTTAAAAGTGTTCTGGGAAAGGTGATATTAAGCAAGGTATCAGCAAAGAATATTGCCGGGGTATCAGAAGGACCTTCTTCACCAGGATCCTAAGAACTCAGAATCACCAAAAAGTCTGTCTTTTCCAGTCTGCACTGGAAAGATCCTTTCACTCCTTTCTACACTAACTCCAATGCAAGGTCCTATGGACCAGTACATGAGATGGGGACCTGAGGAGGCCTATGTGGACCACCCCAACACACTCCACCAGGGGATTTTCTGGACCATCATAGTCTTAAGTAGCAGTAAAAAAAAAAAAAAAGTCTGCCCACCAAGGGGGTTTCCTTGTCTTCTTCTCACATGCTGAATTTTCTTCCAGTCCCTACACACTGAAAACAAGTGAGGCACTGACAGTGCTGATTCCATCTTCAAACAAACTTGCTGCCTCAGTCCAGAACCCTAAGAAACTCGAGGCTTTTTGTCTCTCTTCAAAAGTAATTTTGAATTCCTTTTCACCTTTGATTTAAGAAACTGTACTACTTGGGAATTTCCCGGCAGTCCAGTGGTTAGGACTCCTTGCTTTCACTGCCAAGGGGGCCTGGGTTCAATCTCTGGTTGGGGAACTAAGATCCCACAAGCCATGCGACCAAAAAAAAAAAAGAAACTATTACTTAAGCGATTGTACCTTGGACAATGGACGCTTTAAAGAAACAATTCTTAGTTTAGTGTTTTACAAGTAAGTTTGATTTAAATATTTAAAAAATGATTCTAGAAATCACTGTCCTAGTTGGGATTATGTATAATATGGTGACCCCACTAACAGAAGAAATTAATTAGCTGGCAAACAATACGTTTGAACAGACGGAGTTGGTTGTAGGTAGACTCTAGAAATCAGTCGCGAAGTGGGAGACAATTGCAGTAGCAAGCGTACATTAGGATCATTTTCATAAACATCACAAAGGCTGCTGCAGCCTCCTCTGGCTTCTTTAATCCCTCCCTAGAAAACTGCCACAGCCTATTTATTCTACCTCATAGAAGTTTGTCAAATCAATTTCCTCTCTGTTCCCACAGCCATTTTTAAAACTTAACATTTTAAATGAGGACCTCACCAAGATCCCTTGGGTACAACCATACACCTACATTTCTGAAATAGGTTTGACTGTGTTCCTTTCCTGCTGATCCTCTTTAGGTCTAAGGGCTCCGCAGACGGGGTTCCAGGGACCAATGATCACCCATTTATTTGGATTTGGATTCTGAGTGCACAATGAGGTGAGCATCCGCTGTAATATTGTTAATCTTTTATATGAATAAAAACTGCAGGCTTATAGATGAAATTCCAAACTCCTTAACAGAGCTTCAACGTTTTTCAAAATTAAATTCAGTACTAGCCTTATTTCCATTATAAACCTTAAACTCTAATCTCTTGCTCATGGTAGGCTGGATAATAATCCCCCAAACCCATCCACATCCTAATGCCCAGAACTTGTGAATATGTAACCTTGCATGGCAAAAGGATTTTGCAGATGCAAATTAAGGATCTTGAGATGAGAAGTTTATCCTGCATAATCTAATCACACAAATCCTTATAAGGCAGGAGGGTCAGAGTTGGAGGAGGTGTGATGATGGAGGTGGCAACGGTAGTCAGAGAGATTTGAAGGTGCAGGGCTACTGACTTGGAGAGAGAGGAAGAAGCCACAGCCAGGTAAGGAAGGTGGCCTCTAGAGGGGCAAGAAGGACCTTGATTTTAACCAGTGAAACTGATTGCAGACTTCTGACCTCCTGAAAAGTAAAATAATAAAATTATGCTGTTTTAAGTCACTAAATTGGTGGTAATTTGTTACAGCAGCAGTAGGAAACAAATACACTGTTGTTCCACAAGCTCAATAAGGCTTATATTTTCCCACTTCAGAATCTTTGTTCATAATCTTCTTTTTGCCAGAAATGTCTGTCTCCTCTTCTCACTTGGGGAACTAATACACACACTTCAGTGCCCAGAAGCAATGGCACTAGCATTCCTGACAGAAGTTGTCCCTTTGGGCACATATGTCTGGTTTAAACCACTAGTATAATATTTACACGACGGCATTGCTATCATTTGCAAACCTATCTTTCTAGATTGAGAACTCCTTGAGGAATAGGGCATTATCATATTCCATTTCCTTCTAAGCTTCATCACATAGATATTTGCACAATTAATGTATTAAAGGTGTGATGATAAATCTTGGGTTGCTCCTGGAAGCACTTTGGGACTCACTTATAAGTGAGGACAAGAAAGAGATTACATGAATGTCATGAGACAAAGAACTGAAAAGTGTGAGCGTGAATATAGTTGCTAAGGGATTTCAGAGGAAGAGTTCAGAGATCTGAAAGAGGAAAGGAGTCAAGAACAATAAATACAGGATGAGGGAAACAGGTGGTCAAAAGGTTAAAACTTCCAGGGATAAAATAATTAAGTCCTGGGGATGTAATGTACAGCATGGTGACTATAGTTAATAATACTGTTGTAAAGACAGAACTACCATGTGACCCAGTAATCCCACTCCTGGGCATATACCCAGAGAAAAGCATAATCCAAAAAGAAACAAGTAGCATAATGTTTATTGCAGCACTATTTACAATAGCCAGGACATGGAAGCAACCTAAACGCCCATCAACAGATGAATGGATAAAGAAGATGTGGGACATATATACAATGGAATATTACTCAGCCATAAAAAGGAATGAAATGGAGCTATATGTAATGAGGTGGATAGACCTAGAGTCTGTCATACAGAGTGAAATAAGCCAGAAAGAGAAAAACAAATACTGTATGCTAACTCATACATGCAGAATCTAAAAAAAAAAAAAAAAAAAAAAAAATGGTACTGATGAACCCAGTGACAGGGCAAGAATAAGGATGCAGATGCAGAGAATGGACTGGAGGACACGGGGTTGGGGGGGAGGGGGCGAAGGGCAAGCTGGGACGAAGTGAGAGAGTAGCATAGACATAGATACACTACCAACTGTAAAATAGATAGCTAGTGGGAAGTTGCTGTATAACAAAGGGAGATCAACTTGATGATGGGTGATCCCTTTGAGGGCCAGGACAGGCAGAGTGGAAGGGAGTCATGGGAGGGAGGGGATATGTGTATAAATATAGCTGATTCACTTTGGTCTACCTCAAAAGCTGGTACAAGAGTGTAAAGCAATTATATTTCAAAAAAGAGCTTAAAAAAATACTGTTGTATACTGGAAAGCTAAGGGAGTAGATCTTAAAAGTTCTCATCACAAGAAAAACAATTATAACTATGTGAGGTGATGATGTAACTAAACTTACTGTGGTGATCATTTTACAATATCACCTATATCAAATCATCATGTTGTGTATTTTAAACTTATGCAGTGTTTATACGTCATTTATATCTCAAGATAACTGGAAAAATAAAGCTTTTTATTTTTGTAAGAAATCAGAATATAATATCATGGTCTGTAATCATACTGTGCAAGCATATAAAATCCTTAAGATGGAAGCAGCAAGCAGGAGTCTAGTGCTCATGGAAACATACGTTTGTGGCCTTTAATATCCGAGTTCTTCATCTTCAACCTCTATCAGGAAGATTCCACTGAACTTTTTCAAATCTTAATTCTGAATAAAAGTTAAAAGTTTTGAAGCAATTACTTTTGATTTTTTTTATAAGAATCCAGTTTGGTAAACTTTTTTATTAAAAAATTTTTTAAAAAATATATGGCCTGTGGCCGGCACAGTGCCTGCCTGACCCACTGCGAGACTAATACATAATGTTTCATATTTAAAAAAAAAATACAGAAAAGTGAAAACAAGTATGAGCAAATAAAACAATATTCTTATTAATTGAATAATAATTCCCAGAACTAGAATTAAAAGTTGTTTTAACTTGTGAGGGGGTACAGGAAACAATCACTAACGTTTGTTTATTGCCAAAGTCTTTCACACACACTCTCATTTAGTTACTGCAACAATTCCACGGTAGAGGTATTATTTATGTTTATCAAATGAGAGACTGAGACTCAAAAAAAGGTTCAGACTTGCACAGCCAACAATGGACAAAGGTAGGTTTCAAGCCCTGGCTTCTGAGATCTGTGTTCTCACAAATGCATTAAATTATGATCAGTAAATCCCTCGTTTTGTAACACATCTGATTTCCAATTGTGACAAGAGTAAAGACGTATTATGAACTTATCATTGCTGATTACAAGGTATAAATAGTAAACCAATAACAACTGAGAAATACTAGAGCAGAAGAGATTTTTTTTAAGAAAATATATTAATTACTAAGCATTTTTACCTGTATTATCTCATTCTATCAACATAAAAAAAGCTAGGATGTAAATGCCATCATTCTCATGTTATAATGAAAAAATATTTGAAACTCAGAAGTCAAATTACTTGCCCAACCACTGCTGGAAAGATGTACAAACAGAATAGAAACTCAAGATGTCACTTATTTATTTAACAATAAAATGATTACTAAGAGAATACCATGTGCCATGTACTACTGAGAACACTGGATTTTTTATGGATATAACTTATAACTGTAAAAGCATTAAAATTCATGAGTTGTATATGCTAGACTATCGTGGACTGCTGGGAAAGATGGCAGGAGCATTACTATTAGGATTCTTATGCATTCATGTGGCAGTTAACTGTTCAGTAACAATACCTCACATTTCCATAAATGTAACAGTTTATCATTTACAGATATGAATGGCTATTAAATCCCCATCTGATATGCAACAATGTGTGTTCCTCTTCATTGGAGTATGGTAAAATATCTAGTCGTCAAGCAATTGACCACTGCAGCCTGAGATAAATCAATTTCATAGTGTTGTGCATCAAAGAGTCTCAAAGTACGCAAAAGGGAGAGAATCCTTCAACTCAAAAATCAAAAGTTTAAAAAAGCAAGGAAGGAAGGAGGGAGGAAAAAGTCCCAATACTGCATATGAAAGAAATGTCAGAAAAAAACTTTCTAAAAACTTTCTCTTCAGTGACTGTAGCAATGGTAAATTAAAACCACCTACTGGTTTAAAAAAAAAATTCCAACAACTTCAGAACAAATGAGGTCAGTACAAAATTAATTCCTGTGTTGTAGTAACAGAGACTGTTGTTAAATAAATCAGCCTGTTGGTTTCTTTTTAACATGACTGGAAACAAACTACCAATTCAAGTGAGAAATTTTAAAAGTCCAGTCAGCATTAAAATGATGGATTTAATGAATCCATAAATTTCTCCTAAACAAGCAATCACATAATTGGACGTCAATTTCAGCACACTGTTGATAGGGACTTTCCAAATAGCTAGCTAGTTCCACTATTACTTCCCCAGAGGAAAATAACACAATGTAAAAGATAAGGAAGAGGGGGAAAACAGAAAATTATGACATCTCCAAGCTTAATTATAAAGAGAAAAGGGTAGGGAAAAATATATACATATATGCATAAAATGATATATGTGTATACACACACACATGAAACAAAGCAAAAGAGGAAAATATGAAAATCCAAGGAAAAGAGATAATGATCCCCTACCACCACCTTTCAGAATTTCAGTGTCAGGGTTTAGGTTGAGCCATATAATAAATCAAATAGGAGTAGGGTTAGACTCCGCTCTCTCCACTTTTAAAAATTTCTCTCCAATTTTGGTTTTTAAACCTTATAAAGGAGAACAAAGATAATAAATGAAAGTACATTTCAAACATACTTCCAAAAGGATGACTATTTGAAGACTGTCAATTGCATCATACCCACATTTTATATGTTTACTATTCCCTTCAGATACCTAAAATCAGGCTAAAAATCGACCCCATAGTATACGTGATATGCTGTGATTTAGGATTAAAGCAAGGAAAAAACATGCAACTGTTTTGAATTAATAAAATGAGAATTTTCTATAGATAATCCTGAGGTAGGTTTGTGAATCCCCTTATAATGACAACCACAGGTACACAATCCAATCTTGCAATATCATTATATCTGTATGAGTTAATCTGGCCTTTCCCACTATCAGTGTCTTTTAGCTCCTTTCAAAGTCTCATTTCTTAAGAAGTTGAGAGAATGTAAGTATTTCCTTTTAGTCAGAAGATATAGGAAATAATAAAATCACAGCTAGTATTCACTTAGTGCTTAGTGTG
Organism: Hippopotamus amphibius kiboko; assembly: GCF_030028045.1. NCBI lineage: Eukaryota > Metazoa > Chordata > Mammalia > Artiodactyla > Hippopotamidae > Hippopotamus > Hippopotamus amphibius. Next base: position 58,805,123 of record NC_080188.1, read on the forward strand.
GAATGTGGTACTTTGCAAAGCAATTTCTACTTAAGTCCATCCTTACAACAAAACCAAAATCTGTATGATTTTTATTCCCATTTTCCATATGTGAAAGATTCTATATGACCAGCTGGAGATTCCAGGGCTGGTAGGTGGCAGTCAGACATACAAACCTGAGACCTGTGTTTCCAAAACTTATAAAGTTTATCACTAAGATGTACTGCCTGTCTGGTCTCTTACTGTTTACATGCTTCTAAAACAATGGTTGAGGTAACTTTACTATAGAAAGAGTTACCACTAAAACATTAAAACTAAAAAAGAACTCAACCAATGGATAAGGAAAAGAAAAGTACCAGGAATTCAAAAGGAGTTAGCTATACTAATTCAGTACAAACCAAAGCTCATAGGTTTGTGCAAGTCAGCGCTGAAATGGACATACCTAGTTCTTGTGTCAGATAAAAGCAAGCCAAATTTCATCTGGAAGTCATAATTTTTTCTTCTGACATTAAATATAGCCAGAATTTATCACATGAATGCTTACGTAAAGTGACAGTATGTCATGAGAAGTATTTTCAACATCAGTTGGACTAAATAGAGAGGATATTCCTCAGAAGTTTCTTTCGTAGGCCTGCCCTCGAGGAAAGCCAGTGGAGGAACAGTAAATTGGAACACGATGCTTAACACTGTAACTCTGTTATGGCTTCATGAAAACCTGAGCCAAGGATCCGAACAGACATTGCTCCAAAAAAGATACGCAAACGGTAGATAAGCACCTCAAGTGATGTTCCCATATCTGCGAAATGCAGGCAAAACCACAATGCGATACCACTTCACATCCACTGGGATGCTATAAATAAACAAGACAGTAACAAGTGTTGGTGAGGATGTAGAGACATTGGAGCCTGCTGTGGTCTGAATGTTCAGGTCCCTCCAAAATTCATATGTTGAAATCCTAACGCCCCATGTGACGGCACGAGGTGGACAGGACTTTGGGAGGCGCTTAGGTCATGAGAGTGGAGCCTTTGTTAACAGGTTCTTATAAAAGAGACCCACAGAGATCCCTGACCCCTTGCACTATGTGGGGACACAGCGAGAAGGCATCTATCAACCCGGAAGTGGGTCCTAAGCAGCCCTCATGCCAAACCTGCTGGCGCCACAGTTCTAGACTTCCCAGCCTCCAGGACTGCGTGAAAGACATTTCTGTTGTTTATAAGCCACCCAGTCTGTGGTATTTTGTTATAGCAGTCTGAGTAAGATGGAGTCCTCACACATTGTAAGGCTGTAAAGTGCTTTAGAAAACAGCTCAAAAGGTTAAACATAGAGTTACCACAGGCACCAGCAATCCCAGTCTGTTGTAAACCTCAGAGAAATGAACACATATGTCCACACAAAAACTTGTACATGGGTGTTCACAGTACTATTATTCATAACAGCCAAATGGTGGATGATAAGAGACCTAAATGTCCCTCAACTGATAGATGGATAAATAAAATGTAGCATATTCATAGGACAATTATTTAGCAACAAAAGGAAACCATGTATGATGCATGCTACCACAGGGTGCACCTTGCAAACAGTTTGTTAAGTGAAAGAAGTCTGTCACAAAGGACATATATTGTATGATTCCATTTCTTAGAAATGTCTAGAATAGGCAAATCCATAAAGATGAGTGGTTGCCAATGTGAGGAAGAGGAGAGAGGGTTGAAGGGTATAGGGAGTGACCACTAATGGTATGATATTTCTTTTTGGGTGATGAAAACTTGTAGAATTGATCCAAACTGTTTCAGTAACACTATCATGAGGCCTTTTTAATTTAGAAGCATTGAAGCAGGTGTTAACTGTCATCTTCAAGCATAAGGGAATCTCATAAGGTACACCTGCATCATGATATGGCTACCCAGTTGCATCAGAGATAGCTTCAAGGCCGAATGAGCTAATAATTATTACATTTATCAATGAGTGCTATTTACTTTTTTGGATCCTGGACCCTTTGAGTATATGCTGAAAGCTTTGAAGAAGGCAGGGATGGTGTTACCCTGAGGAATGTAATTCATTTCACAGACATTAGAGGAGGACTCTCCATGATCACAGTGAAACAAGACAAAAACAAGATCACTTTCTAATCCTGCCTGAACGGAAAACTTCACCAGGAAAGAGTGGAATGCTGCGCCACCAGGAAAGTGACCAAACATCCCCCTCTCCAGGTTAGCAGGAGGGACCAGTGCTTCTCCTCCAGTGATGACTTCAGCCTGCTTCTCCAGCGTCCCAGATAAAAATGAAGATGCCTAATAGCCAAATTGCCTCTGCTTTCTGACGGCATGCAGCCCAGAAGAGACCCTTCACTTTCTTTAAACTTCTCTAAAAAACCACTTTACGCAAATCCTATAATAAGCTCCACCTGACACCCTCTTTCTGAGACACACCATGGTTTTCCAAGGTATGGATTTCCCCTGTTGCAGTAATAAGCCCAAGGTGGCAAGGGTGTGTCCCTGGTGGTATTTGGCTGATGAGAATCAACAACATCTAAAATATTTATATGTTGTTAATAAAAGCATGTGTAAAATATTATGTATAACTTCATGTTCCTATTGAAATATGCATATATATCACACACATTACATATATAATAATTATACTGATATTGGAAAGAGACTGGATACACACCAAAATATTAAGAGTAGTTATCTCAACGTTGGTATGATTGTTTTCCTTTTCGTTTTTCTGTATTTCATATTTTCCTTCAAATACTGCATATAATTTAAGAAGGGAGAAGGGGAAGAGAAAAGAAAAACCCTCCCAAAAGAATATGTTTTAAGAGGAATCTCATTCACAATGGTTGTCAATGTTTATCAAGGTTTTCAATCTTAAACATATTAGAATCACCTGGGATGCTCGCTGAACCTAAGGATTCCTGAGCTTCATCCCTGGAGTGGACCCCAGAATCTGTATGTCAGGCCCCAGGAGATTCTCACCCATAAGGTCTGAGGAATCTTGAAAAACGCAGCTTTGGGGACAAACTAGAACTTGAAGGATGTACAGATGAACAGCAGCAGGAGAGGAGTTTTTAGGCTAAAGGAGATGAGTGAGGGGCCTGAAACCATGAAGCTGTGCCTGGGACAGGGAGAGGAATGCACCACAGGCTCTCAGTAGGCCTGATTTGACCCATCTGACGGTACTGCAGGCTCCTTTAGAGAACACCTGGAAACCGGGCAAGTTTGGAAAGGGAAGGTGGGAAGTATATAAAGTTCACTCAGGTTTCCCACCCACAGTGCTGACATCAATCAGCAATTCACTGGTTTCTTCAATTTATATCCACACATTTTTCTAACTTCTCTTTAACATTTCCACCAGCAATTTTCCTTCTTCTGACCCTGTTAAATCTTTTCTACTCTCCCAGGAACTCATTCTCTTCTCTTTGCTTATGCTGCCAGTCAGCTGAAAACCTACTGCACCAGCCAGCAAAGAAACATGGAAAACAAAATTAAGTTTAAAAGTCCCCTACCACGCATCTATATGACACGAGTGTAAGCCGTCACTATCTTTCAATATCATTTTTCTTTAAAGGAATGGGAATTTCCAATGAGCAATCTGACCTCTTGTGTCAAGAAGTTTAAGTGGAAAAGTGTTCCTACCTTTAACATTTAAAAGAAAAGTTTTTATATTTAAAATGAATAATTTGAGCTTTTGTCTACAATATAAAGTAAAATAACTTTACAGCTAAAAAAGACTTCAAAGTACAAACTTTCATGTTACTGATCACAACTGTTTCACAGCTTGTTTGCCCTAAAACACACCCCCAAAATTATATTGTAGCCGAAAATTCCCCTCTATATTTTATGTCCCTTAAAATAGGTAACAAACTTTTTTGTGAAAACCACTGATTTTCCATTGGCAGTAAAACTTTCAATTATTAACAGAGAAATAGTATTTGATATTACATCAGTTTAATACATATGGAATAATGTTATCATGTGCTCATCCTAAGCTTATTGGAGTAGCTAAATCATGTATCAAAAAATCTCCAAGTAAATGAGGGTCAGTGATAAACTAAATGGAACCCCAAAAGCAAAAAAGCATTTCCTTTAAAATTAAGAATTTACTCTACCTAGAGGTTTTCTATTCTATTACAAAACTATTATGCATAAAGAATACCACCGAAAATGAAGCCACATCAGTACTTGCACTAATATTATCTCAGCAGAAAAGGAAATTTAGAGCTTGTGATGGTGAGAAACATAAGCCACGTTCAGGTGATTTGGAGTAATTTTAAGAAAACACATTCCAATCAAATGCTATGTCTGATGAACACAGCTGCAGATTCAGCGCTCTCACAACTAGAATGCCTTTTTGGTAGGTTAATGTCAAAAGATACATTTTAATAAATGGCAACTTTAATTTTGCAAATAAATAATCACAATATACCTTCTTCTTTTCATGTCTTTGAGTTAAATTAAATACTTTGATTTTGATAGTGTGGGCAGAATATGTTTTAAAGCCAGATAAATCTCCATTCTACAACCTACATTTGATAGATTCATACACTTTTTTTGCCTTTGTTGCCCTGTGCATAAAATGAGATAACATCAGCCTCACAGTATTATTAGAACGATTAAGAGAGACTGTATATATGCAGAAGGCAAGAAATACTGGTGGCAGAATTACACAAGCAGTGAAATGTCTTTTGATCAGAGAATAACCCACAGTGAGTGGTAAGGAACAATCACAAAACAGGTACAGAATACAAAGTTACTCTGAGTAATAAACAAAAGAGAACCTTAAGATTTCACAAACAGCTGAGAGGGAAGGCGAGTTGGGGGCCCTGAGAGCGAGGAGGGAGAGGACAGCACAGCAAGATAGAACAAGACTGTGACTCAAAGAAAAGAACTGGCAATAAGAAGTTCCCTGTGGCCAGCCAGGCTCTTAATAAAACAAGGCTGACAGACATGAGTTTTAGGTCCTCCCACTGTTGTACTCTAAGGTATATCTGCTGCAATTAGCAACCCCTCCGCTCAACAAAAAAAGGAACAAGTCTGTTGGAGGAAAGGATCTTGTGTAAAGCTGTCTTGCGTCAAGTCTTATTAAAAGTCTGCTAAATACAACTGCCTCCTACCAAGTGGTCTTTTGAGGAAATCAAGGGATGTGGGCTGTGTTCCAGATCTGAACTTACACTAGGTGATGAAAAGGGAACAGTTAGAAGAGATAAGACATCAGCAAGCTGGAGAATTCAGCAGAAACAGAAATGATCCAAGTGGCAGTCTGGAAGAAAATTAAACCCCAGAGATAGTTGGGGTGGGAGGTAAGAGGCAGAGTTCATTTTATTTAAATACCATGGGACCAGTGACCCCAGTAGGGGGGAAAACCAGGCTGCTAACGTCTGGCTACACACAGTGTCTTTTGATTGGCAGTCAGTAAATGTCAGCTCTCTTCCCTTCTGAGGAATGAATGTTTCATACCTCAGATACAACTGTTTTCACGCTTATTATCAGGAGGCAAACTGTTAAAAATGATACAAAACCAGCATGAAGAAGCACTTTATTCAAAAAAGTCAACCAAGACTGAGTGGTTGATATTGGGGGCTGGGTGGGGGGGTGTCTACCTTCAGGAAAAACAGACATTTGTCAAAAACCACTTATAACTTCACAGTATAACTAGGAGATCAAAGATTCTCCAACACGTCAGATAGTGCAAAGGTGCGATTTTGAGAAAGGCAATTGAGCAGTTTAGGCGAGGAAGTCAGATAGTTAGAAGCCTTAAAATCAATATCTTTTCTGAGGTGAGAACACTCAGGTCAGTTCCCTTTTGAAACACTGTAGCAACAATGTGGCCTTTGCAAAAAAAAAAAAAAAATGACGAATTACTATGCTACTTTATGTTAACGAAAAAGGTTAGACATTTACGTTCAGAAATTAGAGAAACTTAACCGAAGGCTTTTCCATTTTTTTTCAAATTATGCAAAAAAAGAGTAATAAAGCAGATACTAAAAGGGTTTCCTCGGTAAACAGGTGCTGCTGGAGGAAGGTGGGGCTCCCTTCTCCAGGGAAGGCTCCGAGGGCCCAGAGGGGAAGCGAGTCCGGGAACGCGGAGAAGGCACGGTTCATCGCAGAGGTTATTAGCGCACAGGTGCCCGCATTCCCTCCATTTAAAATGCCAAAATAGAAACGTACCGTATCTCGGTTTCAAACACATCAAGGGAGTCTTTATCAAACTGCAATTCCCTCACTACTATCTAGAAGCACAGCGAGTGCAGGAGCGGCAGGAAATTCCCGAGGGAGCTTCGCACAGGCTCACGCGTCCCCCAGGTACAGCCAGCTTTGCAGAGCCGCTTCTACGCAGAGTGAGACTTACGCCCTCGAGCAACCCACGGGGGAGCAGGGACCCGATGCCCAGTGTGACCGCCCTCCGCTGCGCCCCACCTGTCCAGGGCTCGCTAGGATGGATGCTGCCGAGGGTAAGCCCCACGTCCTCTCCTGAACCCCGTCCCCACCGGGAGCCAGCCTCCTCGCCATCCAGCAGCCGCGTTCGCTTGATCCTACCTTGGCTTGAGATCCTTGCTCCGGCTCGTCCAGCGCCGGCGGGCGGGCGGGCTGGGGATTCCCGGGAGTCAGCGTCTGGGATGCGCGGACGCCCGGGCTGCTATTTGTAAACACGCTCCACGTGCGCCCGCCCTGCCCCATCCGCGTCCCGCTCGGGACACCTGAGGATGCGCAGCCTTCTCACCAGCGCTCCGAAGGTGAGATTTTTATTCCACCTGAGAAGTGGAGGAAGCCTCGCCCACAGAGCCGGGACACTGGAAAAAGGGCTAAGACAAGGTGAGCCTGTACCGCCCCCTGCTGGCCGGAGAAGCAGTCTGCAGGTTGGAACAGCCGGGCCCCCAGCAGAACCCACGCGGCGCCCGGAGACTCGGCGGCGGCTGGGCCCGCCCCCTCCCGCCCGCTCGCCAGAGACTCCGCCCCAGGCCGCGCGCGCTCGCCCGCGCAGGCCCCGCCCCCTCGCCGACACAACGTTCCTGCGGGGGCGCGCGCGTGCCCCCTAATCCCCCGCCTTCCGGCTGCGGCGGCGACGCTTGCAGCTTGCAGCTCGCCGCCCGCCGCCCGCAGCCGCCGCCGCGCCGCGCCGCCGGTGTCAGCCTCCTTCGGGAGACTCCATTTGCTCTCAGGTTGGTCTGGCCGCCTCCAAGGCAGGAGGAGAGCGATGCCCCCGGCCCGCGGACTGGCGTCCCCCGGGCCGAGCGCCCGCCCGCTGGCTGGCTGGCTGCGGCGGTGACATCCTGGTCGCTGGCGTCCACGGAGGAATCCAGGCTCCCTCCCGGTGAGCACAGTCCCGCGTTCCGGAGCGCGCCCTGCGGGGAGAGGCCCTCGCTAACGCGGCTTCTCTCTCACCTCTTAATTTCGGGAGGTAGGAGATTCAGGTCCCGCTCCTTGACACTCTAGATAATGCTAAAAGCAGTGTTTTGTCGTATTTAGCCATCGCATTCATAGCAGGCGTTAATGTTCTCAACACAGTTGCAGGATAGATGTGGGTAATGCCACAGACCCTGGTACTGAAAGAAAAATGTTTTTGGTGTTTTCCTTTAGGTTTCCGAGGGTCCGAGTGCCTACACAGCCCCCGACAGGAACTACTTCTGTTGGCCCATCGAGGATCATCTTTCACCAGGATTATCGTAACATCTTCACCGAGACTTCCACCCCCATACCCTCTACCATGAGTCCTGATTTCTGCCAGTGAAGTTTTTTTGAGGCTTTCTTTAATCATGTGACACCACTTCTTGTCCACCTTTTTTTCCTTTTCCGTTGCCAAACACATCAGGTAGAGGTTTGTGTCGTGTTAAAAGTACAAAGTTTCCTGCCTGTCCACTTTCACCTTGTTTGCACCGCTCACTTCTGTTCAGCTTGCCTTTGTCCAGCTTGTCTACGATTTCCATCACCACTCACTTGCGCAACCTGCAGCAGTCCTTGCCTGGGGAGGCAGCATTCCATGCAGTGCACTGCCTGACAAGGACAGCAGTCAGGGGGTGAGTTTTCCCATTATGTTTTCCTATCACGTTTGCAAGTCCTGTCTTAAACTCTTTGTTCCCTAGCACCTTTCCCCAAATACTCCCAACCAGAGTCTTAGCTCCTTTAACGTAGAACTCTGCCCCAACCATGGCAAGAGGAATTAAGCATGCAGTAGGACTGTTTTAGAGACCTTGCTGGTACACTACTGGTTGTCATCACCCCTGCGATGGCAGTTCATGAAAAGCTCTTAAACTAAGTGAGGAGGAAGCAAGATAGAAGATGGGATGAATTGGAGCTAGTCCTTGTTGTTTTAAGTTTGTAAGTTTTAAGACAGCAAAGTGAAGAGGGTCACATAGGCCTCATCTGGAAATTGGCCAGCACACTGTCCATCCAGGTCCTAGGGGGGCAGGAAAGGTATCTTAAAACCCAGTTTTCTAGTCTCATTGTGTCCAAATCTAAGTTGTTAGATACCTTGTTCTAGTAATTGTCTAAAACATCAGATACAATGTTGGGGAAACGAAAGCGTGTGGTGTTGACAATTAAAGACAAGCTTGACATTATTAAGAAACTCGAGGAAGGCATCTCTTTCAAAAAACTTTCTGTGGTGTATGGAATTGGTGAATCCACAGTTCGTGATATTAAAAAGAACAAAGAAAGGATAATAAACTATGCAAACAGTTCAGATCCTACAAGTGGGGTATCTAAACGTAAATCTATGAAGTCATCAACATATGAGGAACTTGATAGAGTTATGATAGAGTGGTTCAACCAACAGAAAACAGATGGGATTCCAGTGTCTGGAACGATTTGTGCAAAACAAGCCAAGTTCTTTTTTGACGCTCTGGGGATGGAAGGTGATTTTAATGCATCATCTGGCTGGCTGACTCGATTTAAGCAGCGCCATGGTATTCCAAAGGCTGCTGGTAAAGGAACAAAATTAAAAGGAGATGAAACTGCTGCCAGTGAGTTTTGTGGTAACTTTCAGGAATTTGTTGAGAGAGAGAACCTACAACCAGAGCAAATTTATGGTGCTGATCAAACTGGATTGTTCTGGAAATGTCTACCGTCAAGGACATTAGCTCTTGAAACTGAGCAGAGTCCTTCTGGTTATAGGTCAAGCAGAGAGAGAATCATTATTATGTGTTGTGCAAATGCTACAGGCTTACACAAACTTAATCTTTGTGTTGTGGGAAAAGCAAAAAAACCTCGTGCATTCAAAGGAGCTGACCTTTCAAACCTTCCTGCCACTTATTTCAGTCAAAAAAGTGCATGGATAGAATATTCTGTTTTCAGACAGTGGTTTGAAAAATATTTTGTGCCACAGGTACAGAAGCATTTGAAATCCAAGGGGCTTCTAGAAAAAGCAGTGCTCCTTTTGGATTTCCCCCCAGCACATCCAAATGAAGAACTGTTGAGTTCAGATGATGGCAGAATAATTGTGAAATATTTACCACCAAATGTCACAACTCTCATTCAACCTATGAGCCAAGGAGTTCTAGCCACAGTAAAAAGATACTACCGAGCAGGACTTCTCCAGAAATACATGGATGAAGGAATTGACCCCAAAATGTTCTGGAAGAACTTGACAGTGTTAGATGCAATTTATGAAGTGTCAAGAGCTTGGAACATGGTAAAATCAAGTACCATTACTAAGGCATGGAAAAAACTTTTCCCTGGCAATGAAGAGAATTCAGGCATGAACATTGATGAAGGAGCCATTTTAGCAGCTAACTTAGCAACCGTTTTACAGAATACAGAAGACTGTGAACATGTGGACCTTGAGAATATTGATCAGTGGTTTGACTCTCGGAGTAATGACTCAAGTTGTCAGGTGCTAACTGACAGTGAGGGTGCTGAGGACCAGGCCAGGCCTGCTGAGCACAAGCCTTCCAGTAAGACTAGAAAAACAGAACTGAATCCAGGAAAGCATATTAGCCATAAAGCTGCACTTGAATGGACCGAAAATTTACTGGATTATCTAGAACAACAAGATGACATGCTTCTGTCTGATAAACTGGTATTGCGGAGGCTTCGGACAATAATAAGAAGAAAACAGAAGATCCAAAATAGCAAGAGTCATTAATAATGGTCTTAAGGGTTTCAGTGTATTTGCATCTTTGTGACTTTATCTGCAGTGGAACTTATTTATCTTGTTTGAAGTGCTGTGGATTTCAAGGCCAAATACATTTTATAAATGATTTTAGGATTAGATGCCATTTTGGACTAAATGACTGCGCTTGAATGTTGATTCTAGGAAGCGAGCATTGACATGTATCCTGTCTGTCTACTGTTTCTAATCTGTATTATACTAATTTAGATAATAAGGTACCTGAGGCCAGGGATCCTGTGTCTGTTTTGTGCCTGAATTTCATTGTTTAATAGAGGACCATGCACACTATAGGCAATCAATAAATCTTTCTTAAGTTGAATTTTTATGACTTTCTCTGAACTTCAGTTTCCAAACTGAAATATGTTGGGGGTAAGTTTCCATTTCTACGATTTTTCCACCTGCTGGAAATTTTAGAACTCAGCAGAGATTATACTTGAAGTACATATATTTCACTGTGAAAGCAGAGAACTGAAGGAAGATAGTCTAAATCCTGAAATATGGCATTCTATACCAATGGTATTTGGATAACAGCAGTTCAGATTGGCTGTCTCTGAGTATAATGAAGAAGAAATGAGGTTAAAATGTCCCCAGGGAAAGAAAGGGCTTGCACTTCACTTTTATTTCATCTGACAGTAGGGAGAGTTCCTTCAGAGTTGTGGAAAGAATGCCATCACTGTTCCAGAAAAATAGATTTCATTTTCCAAATCATTGCTATTAGAAGGGATTAGATTGTATTCTGTCATATTGATCCCTTATTAGTAGAGCTATGTCAGTAGTTTTTCTCTTTAATAAGCTATTTGATATAAACCTTTAAAGCTTCAAAGAACATTATTTGCTTTCATATAGCATATTTTTCTGTGAGAACTAATACCGAGAATATAAGCATACATCACATTTGTGGAACCATCACATGAACAATGGACTGACATTAAATTGAACATGAGAAAAGCACTATATAGCACAACATAGGCTGCTCTGTGACCATGGGCAAGTTACTTAACCCATCTATAAAATAGGAATAATACCTTTCTCTGAGAGTTTTTGTGAGGAGTACATGAGTTAATGTATGCATTTTAAGTAATAGGGGCTTAGAACAGGACCTGGCTCAGAATAAGTCCTCTGAGTGTTAGCTCCTGTTACTGAGTTGCAGACATGATGAGTTTCAGAAGTGTGCTTAACAGATCCAGTGTTTGACTCAACCCTGATGTTGCTGCATTGGGAAAACCCTTTAGAGGGAGATGGCGTAAAAGAGATGTGAGTGACTAGATTCAGCTGAAATACAATAATAATTTACTTCAGTGAAAACTGGAAGGTTAATCCAATTCAGAAATCATTTCATGACCATCTCCTGCTAGGCACAGTGAGGTATGCAGGCACGTTTAAGACATCTTAGTTTGAATTATAAAATGAAAAGGGAATGGAATTGTAGTTTCTTTGCTCCAGGCCTGCTAATAAAATACAAAGATGTTGGCTTTGTTCATAGAATCTGTTACTAACATTGGCCTAGCTCACTGAAGTAATAAAATATCTTTAAAGCAGATAAGATAGCAGTTAGGAGGACACTTGAAATATCAAACTAAAGTAACACAGGATCAGTAGAAAATTGGAGCAAAAAAGAAATATCACAGGAGACTGGTTATGGTAATTAGGTCCAGCCATATATAGGGAGCTTTATTGTGATTGATTTAGATTTTAGAAGCTCTGACAGTCCTTCATGAGGACTGTTAGAGCTCAGAATTCTGACTTTTGACAAAGCAGAGGCTTTGAGTTGGAGAAAGGCCTTTCAGAAAACCTCTAAGAATCTGTTTTCTTTGGGAGAATTCATACATTATTATTAACACACCTTCCTCAGTTTACACAATTTGACTTACTAGAAAGGCCTGAGGAAATGAAACTGTGTGGATAAGTCCTGAAACTATTTGGCTTCTTGGAGGCAAAGGGATTCTGAAACCTCGAAATGGTAATGACATCTTTGAATACTGCTTTGCATTTTTCACAGAGCTTTTAGCTAACACAAACTTCTCAAACTTCTTTCAGTCAGGACATTGAAATGGTTTAATCCTGTCTTATAAAGACTGATATAAACTGTGCATTCTGATTCCATAATTAATTGTAACACAAAAACTTTTTTCCTTTTGCAGGTATTGTTATATTAATTATATCCTCTAGGAAGATGCACTGTGTTATCTTGGTTAACCCCATACTCCTTGTATGTATCCTAGTTTGAGAAGCACAGAAAATAACGTGCTCTCGTTTGACTCTGTGCACCTTAAAGAAAATATCCACAGATTTATTTTTAAATAAATTTATAAATGGAAATTAATACATTTTCCATTTATAAAAAGTGCCTACTTTATAGAGGATTTGAAAGACTAGCAGAACCCAGACCAAATGGGAAATGTTTGGCATCTTAGAGTATACTTTTAAGAAAATTGTGTAGTGGGAATATTTACTATTTCATAATTCAATTTCAGAGAGTAATATAGGGGTTGACTGGAAAACCTTGTGTGTTCAGTAAATATAATAGAGTTGGCAGGCCCCACATCAATAGCCACAATCAGTTCAAGCAGAATTATAGGATTATAGTGGCGTTCTTGTTCTGGGATTCTTTTGGTTTTCAGTCTAGCTTCAGACTGAGCTTTGTGGTCACTTCATTATGAATTTTCCAGATTTAGGGAAGATCATGGTGGACTAAATGGCACAGCTGACATAAATCAGGACACAGCTAGTTAGGTCACGATCTCAGAGATACCGCCTCCAGTGATGTGGCCAGAGCTATACAACATATTACAAGTCAAAGTTAGGACCTGCACTCCAAATTCAGCCCTCCTTCAGGAAGGCTATGTCTACTTACTAATATTTTCACAAGATTGACCTTTTCTTACTTAAACATATACTTTGTCTCCATCCTAAGCAAAATCCCAGGTCTTGTGTGCCAATTGCCCTCTCTTTCTAGCCCAAGTTAAATATAAAACTTTTTTTTTTAATAACTTAACCATCTGTAACCCCAAATTATCTTGTATATCTCACTGGCACTCTGTGAAACTCTGGCCAAGCAGAAGCAGTGGGGTTGTTGAAGGGTAATACACTGGAGTACAAACATCCGCTTCTCCGCTTTCTCCCTAGGTAACCTTGACAGCTTTCTGGACCTCTCTGAACCTCATGTTTCTTCACATGTAAAAGGGTGGCAGGTTAAATGGACACACTCCAAGTGTTCATAAACACACCAGCTATTAAGCAACCCTTTGGCTATTCATTGAGAACCCTTGGTCTCCAGGCTTAGTCTGGAGAATGAGTCACAGTCCTTCTCTCACGGTGACTCTGCAGACCTCCAGGAGGCCTGGGTACCCTTGTTGAGGTCTAGGGCACTGCCTCATCACTGGGAATGCTGGCTGGGGTGGCTGTGTAGGTTAGAGGGCAGTGCTGAGTCCCTCAGGCCCTTAAGTCTACAGTGTGTGCTGTCAATCATCACAGGGGCCCAACCAGTAAAACAACAAACAAGCATAGGGGGCCTGCTTTAGCTGTACTCTGGGATAACAGGGCTTAAAGAGAAATGGATTCTTCCAAGCAGCTGAAGGCATCCTTGTGAGATGATGCGCTTGTATGCTAAAGGCGGAAATGCAAACTGCCTGTGCAAACACAGGAGAAACTGGAGGAGCAGACTGGCATCCAGTCAGGAAGCAGCACCATCAACACGGCTTCCAACCTAAGAGATGAGTCTAGAGGTCACTGGGCCTGGTTTGCCCAGCAGCATCCTGGTTTATGCTGGTTGTCCCAGAAGAGGTGTTACAGTGTCCTTTTTACTCTCAACTGTCCCAGCTGAGAAGATAAATTAGTTCTCCAACCAGTGACCCGGAGAAGGGAGTTGATCTGCCCAAGATCACATAGTCGCTAGGGGCCAGGAAGGGAGTAGAACTTGCATCTCTCAGCTCCAGACAGTGGTGGCCAAGGGTAGGGGCTTCCTCCAGACTGCACCTCCAAGAGCTGGATTACAGTCCGGATCCCACTTCATCCTGAGTCCAACACAGGCGCCTGTTCGACACAGGTGGGAAGTCCCTTACCGAGATTCTGTCTCTCCTGGAGGATGAGGAGTACTCCCAGTTCATGTGCTGAATGTCTGCTATGTACCAGGAACGATGCTGGGTGTTCCACAAATCAAAGGCTTTATTTTGTGATCCTCAGCTGCAATCCTGTGAAGTTGCCGAGGGAGCTCCCAAAGGCAGCTGGCAGAGACCAACCAAACGCTCCTGTCTGAGACAAGGACAGATTGCAGTCCTTGCAGGAAGCTGTGGTCCTCCGTTCCCCCACATCTAGACTGCAGGAATCCATGAGGCTTGCAACCAAAACCTTCCTTAAAACCACTTTTAGCTGGGTGTGTGTAATTCCAGAGAATGCTTCCACCAGTGTTATCCCCCAGGCAGCTATGTATCATTGTAAATCCATCAGGCTCAGAAAATCCTTCAGTGAAGCTCCATGCAACTGACAAATGCACTCATCATGAGGGCATCTTTTAAATTTTCTTCTGATCAAAAGATCAGGCCTGGGGCTTGAGGCCATGTCTCCACAGGTTACTGAGGTGGCCAACATCCTTTCTACATGGAAATCCCTGAGGGTGGGGGTGGAGGTGCTGGAGCTCATCCTTGTTCCTGGCTCTTCACTCTTCCTCCTGGTCCAGGTTGCCCAAGCCCCAAGCCCCAAGCCTGCCTGCCTTGCAGACCCATGTCAAGAACATACTTGTTTAGTATAATTTGGAAAGCCAGAAACAAAAGGTGCTATAAATGTATAAAGAAATGTGTAAGGCATACTGTCTTTCACATTTTTTGGTCAACCTAAGGATGGATATGAAAATATTTAGTGTAGTTCCTTTAGAGAACTTTAGGTGTAACTTATGACCATCCCTAGAACTTCAAACATAGACCTTTGGGGTTTTGTATGTTTATAGTGACTCTGTAATGAGGTTATTAGCTAATACCACTGTAACTAATTAAATCTCTGGGGGATATGATAGATTAGAGTTACTATACAGATATTAAAGAAATCAGTGAGATTTTGGAACATTTAACTTTTTTTTTCTTAAATTAGAAGGGAAAAATTGACTGTAAGACTCAGCGTCATTAACCTATGAAGTAACTACCAAAAGTGCTTTTGTTCTCAAGAAGAACCTTAACAGCTGAACTTATAACCAAATCACATCTAATTTCTTCTAAAACCGACAAAAATGACACCCAGTTCTTTGCTACATGAATATGTTGATTATCTGGAACTTATTTACCAAGAAAACATAATTACCTTTGAACCTAAAAAAAGACAAACTTAAGGAAAACAGTTTTTCTCATCTACTGAAACATTTAATTTTGTTTAAAGAGTCATATAACAGAGTTAAATTTTAAAGATACTCTTTTTTCTTAATAAGTGTCTGAGGTTATGCACATAATCTTGGCGTGTTAATTTAAGATGACAGAGAACCCAGATTTTTTAAAAATTCTCCTTTTGGCTTTAAAAATGTAACTTAAAAGGTGAGTTCAGTAGGAGTCTGGATAATCTATGTGATCTAATCCAAACTAACATATTTTAACCTGTTTCAATGTAGTAATCACAACACAAAGCTGGCTCACAAAGTATGGTTGTATTTTTTTTAATTATTGTTGTTGGACAAAATGTAGGGAATAGTATTTCCATTTTCTGTTAATTAGCTTTTTGGGGCCATATGCTGATTTACTTTACTTTTTGGGGGAGCTTGTGTCTCCTCACTGTATTAATAAGATATTTTACTTATAGCACATAAAATACCTAAGTTGCTTTTCTATAAAATCTAGAGAATGAAGGGTTTTCTCCTGCACTGTACAAATATTCAGTACTGTAAATTATACTCACCAATTAAATTAGCACAATGTATAATAAAAATGTTTCCACCATGAGAAAAACTGTATTTGATTAATTCTAAGATACACATTTTATACCTGTGAAATTGGGATACTTCTTGCACTAAGTAGCATCTTATAATTATAGTTGACAGCATTTTTGTCTTAATGGTTTGTAAAATAATTATATCTTTTAGGTTCTGTGAAATATAATTTTTTTTTGGTAAATCTTGCCTTTCTTTTGAAACGAGAACTAGAAGTAATGGCATACATAAAAATTTTCCATTTAGTAGATATACATTTATAAAAGCACAATTATATGTTGCATATGAATATACAAAAATTAGATATTTACAAGACAATCTAACTTAAGAAGTGTTATTTCATGATACTATTAATTGCTCTCGCAAACATACTTGTTTTACTAATTTAGGAGTAAAGGTAGGGTAATGCTTTTAACTGCTGCATATTTTTTAAAGACATGCTGGTTTATTTCATTTAACTATATAAAATAAATTGTAGAGCTATCAAAATGGCTGTACTGAATGAGCCCCTTGTCCCTGTGCTGGACTTCGTGGCAATAGAGAAAAATAAAGTTGTGGGAGAGAAATGGGGAACGTGTGAAGCACATTCTTAATCAACTGCCTTGAAAATTATTATATTAAGATAATTTTTTCCACTGTAAATCATAAATTTCACTTACAATTTTTAACACTAAACTAATGCTCTCTAATTTCATTTTCAACCTATGGAACTGGATTTGAACCTAACCAAAAATGACAAGCTCCACTCTGCAAACCTTGAAACACCACTACCTCTTAAAAATAAAAAGCGTAAAGTAGGACATTCAGTTGTCAGCATGAATTACTTTTCCTTTTTTTTTAAAAAAACATATTTAGGCCTCTTAGAAAGCCAGGCCTAGGGTGAGGGGAAGGAGAAGAAGCCCACTGTTGGAGTTCATAGGTCTACAGAAAAGAATTCATCTTCTTAATTTTGTAGGGCAAAGGATTAAACATTTATTCTCTCCAATCATTTTGAATGTAGTTTAAAGTCAGGTAGTGTTGAAAAGGCACAATATAATTTTTAGACAAATCAAGCAGATGTTTCCATTTTCGTTCTTTACAAAACAAGTCAAAGCATTTTTCAAATAAAAAAAATAACAGCATAATTATGTAATTAGAAGCAATATTTCTCAATTTGGGTGATCATTCTCCCACTTTATTTTACAAAGTACTTTAGAATGACCATCACATTTTCTCCGTATTGTGCTTCTGCTTGAAAAGTAGCCTGACTTGGGATGTTGTATTCTCTGTGACTCTTTATAAAGAAAGTTTCATAATTCAACCCGTACTGGTTTAAAAGGCAGAATGTGATAGGTTATTAGGTACTAGATTTGAAAGTCCAGAGGGAAGCCTGGCTTTAGGTGTAGCTTGATTCAGACTCTCCCCATGTTCATAGGGTCCATTTTTATGACCAGCATCCCTGTAAGTCAGCTTCACCCCAGGCATCACAGAAAGGTATTGGTGAGCTCCGAGACCCATGTTCTCATAGCATCAAATCCACCTCCAGCAAATGTGTCTTCATCCCTTGTTATCTCTGATAGCTTATGTGTGCGTCTAGGCCTGAACTGTGGCCGGCGGGATGGGTCCCACTGCCTGGCTTAATCCAATCAGGGCCCGCAGCTCTCAAGCTTAGGGCAAGGACTGTCGCTGCTAAACAGTATTGCTAAGTATGGAGAAGGAGTGGTTTTCAAATAAAACTGAGGCAACAATTACCTGATATTTTAGGATGAGGAATGGATGCTTGGTGGCAAAAAATCAGATGGTTTGGGTAAGTAGTGGTCAAAGTTTGCTCTAGAAAAAATTTTACTGAAGAAGTAAAATTTGGTATTTTCTCTCATTTTAAGATCTTTCACTTTTACACTCCCTGCCCCCCCCCCCCCCCATGTTCGGTTACTATTTTACTCTTGCACAGCAAGACCCTTGCTTTCTAAACCAAGGGTCGTTATTAACGTATATTTGGCTTCAACCTACAATGGCTAATACATTGTCAGTCAGTGAAAAATCAATAAGCACCAAAAATTAGTTTCTTACTTTGACATGTCAGTTTACATTGACCCTGAAATTTTAGAAGAAAAGAGTGTTTCTTTAATGTAAAGTCTAGATAGAATAATACTGACGGAAGTAAAATGTTACTTAGTATAAAGTGTTAGAGAACAAAAACCTTTCACTACTCATCAGTTATCATAGATTTATATGATCTTTTCATGTTCATTCCTGTCCCATAAAATAGAAAACAGATATTTCAAATCTAATGCCACCAATAAGAATTTTAGTTTTATATAATCCAGTTTAAGTGATAAATACAATAAAAGTATACAAGCATATTTTACTTGTGTACTTTGATAAAGACACATTTCTCCCTTCCCTTTGCCATTCTCAGCAATTACTAAGTACCTCCTATACTTCAGGTACTTTTTTAGGAGTTGGGGATATAAGATTAATGCTTTATTATATCACTCACAGTGGAATCCCAATCCACAAATTTTACCCACAATAAAAATAATTTTGTTTTGATGGTTTATAAAGAGGAACCATATATATGTAAATGAAAATTGTCATAATTTCTAGTGTAGCAAGGATAATATTCTGGCTCCCAGGAGGAAGAACTAATTTTATTTAGGCACATAAAATTTCAGCGTGAAAGAAAAGTTTCCCTGTTTGGGACCAGAATTGTGCTCAGGGTTTTCTCCATCACCATTCTTTATCTCTGGTGGAGGCTGCTCAAACCACTAGTTGGTAGAAAGAGGATATGGAGCATCTAAACAGGGTTTTCGTAAAATGTGGAACAGGTTTGTTTAAGGAAAAAAGGATTATAACTCTGTTATTATTTCTTGTTCAAGCTTAACTATTAAAAATTAAAATTCACATATGTGAGACCATTTTATATTAATACAAACAGGAAAGCAAATATATAGTTCTTTTCACTAATCTGTTTTTTTCCCTCGGATATTTGAGGTTACAAAACCAGGGCTTGGGAAAACCAGATTTTAATGAAATTCCTCGAAAATGATGCTAGAAGCCTTGTTGTTTCAGAGGCAGTAAAACAACATCTGATTGACAAGTGGTTACTTTGGATTTTCTTCTGCTTGGCTGGAATCATAACCTTGGTTTTCACAATGTTCTGTTCCCATGTAACCCTTGTGTTGTAGAGAGGCAGAATGGAGAGGTGGTGAAGAAAATGGCAGTGGGTCCTGCCCACCTGGGTAGGAATTCTCACTCTGCAGCATGCTGGTTGTGTGATTTTACTCTCCACCTCTGTTTCCTCATCTATAAAATGAGGATAAAATAAGATCTACTTTAGGATTGCTATGAGGATTAGCTGAACAGATATGTATCAAGTGCTGAGAACAATGCCTGGCACATAGTAAATAGTGTGTGTTTGGTTAAATAAACACACACACACACATATACAGTAATTTCTCACATTTTGTGTAGTCAAACTGGGATTATTACTTTATAACATCCTTATATAACTATAAAGGAGGATTTTCTTATTTGACTTAGCTTATTCACTGAGGACTATTAAAACTTAAAGGACAGACTCGATATCTAAACTACGAGTGAATTTTCTAACTCTTCCACTTAAGATGTCTATCAGAACCACTGAGTGTACTTATATTTAATAGGTGATACATGATATCATCTTCGTGTGTGTTCCTCAACAGATCCACAATGGGTATAAAAATCCACGAGTAGCATGAAAACAAAGTGGAGTAAAAAGTTTCATTTCTAGTTATAGCTTCCCAGTGATGTTCACTGTTCATTTCTGGACACACATTGGCAATGGGAGTATAAAGACCAGAAGGAAGCTCTTCCACTAGGCTTCAAGAAGAGCCATTGCCTACTTAGGGAATTAAGGAATCAAAGTAAAAGAATTTTATGATACATTTGGGACTCTTGTTCTTCATCATATCCTCCTAATACATGAGCTTCTAACCAAGGCAATACTGTCTTCTCAGAAGAATTTGAGAATGTGCAGATACTATAAACTTAACACAATGTTATTTGTTAATTATATCTCTACAAAGCTGGAGGGACTGTGCAGATGCTACTAGCATTTAATGGGCTTGGCACAGGAATGCTAGATGTCTTGCAAAGAGTGGGAGAGTCCTGAAGAATAAAAATTCAAATGTTCAAAGTGCCAACAGCACCTGATCTTCCTGCATTGATGCTCACAAAGAATGTTGTAAGAGAAACAGCTCTGGCCTGGAAACAGGAGACCTATGTTGTGGAACTGCCTTTGCCTGCAACTAGCTACATGACCTTGTGGGAGTCCTGAAATCACTCTGAATTTCATCCTCTCTTATAAATGTAATGGTAGAAGTCTATTTCACCACTATTTCTTTAAAAGTCTAAAGATAATTATTTTGCTTTCTTGTTTAGCAATAACTTCACTTTTTAGTAATATCCTCTCCAGGTGACAGAGTGACATGATGTCAATCCATTTGAAGCCACAACCATGTGCAAATATCATCTGTAAATATTCCAACAAGTCTTTAACAAAAATATTTAGTTTTAACTGGAGTAAAAAAATTAACAAACTTGAATATGTAATGTGAAAATATTACTATTCTCTGATTTGCTAGATCTTGTATTATATTCCAGTTTGTTCCTATTCAAGGCCAAAACAGAAAGCTGCTTCCAAAAACAGTTAAAATTAATATTACCATATTTCTTCTTTTCATAAATAAATATTAAGTAACGGACATGATAAGAAAAGGCCTATTTACCAAGCAAGGCTAATGGTCTCCTTTATAAAGACAATTTATCAGCAAATTCTAAACATAGAGTTGATCAATTTTAGTGTATCTTCAACATAATAACTATAACTCACCCAAAGTTATTATGTTAACTCTGTAACTTCTAATACAGGGTTACTTGATGTATACTATATGCTTTACATTTACATTCTGAGCACCTATAGTTCTTTCAATTTTTATCATGTAACTACTTATTTTTATTTTGTAACTAGGCTCATTCTATATAAAGTGAATATTTATTAAACATTGATGTTAGGGTAATAGAA
Organism: Hippopotamus amphibius kiboko; assembly: GCF_030028045.1. Classification (NCBI taxonomy): domain Eukaryota; kingdom Metazoa; phylum Chordata; class Mammalia; order Artiodactyla; family Hippopotamidae; genus Hippopotamus; species Hippopotamus amphibius. The sequence goes on from NC_080188.1 coordinate 58,826,158, forward strand.
AGAAATCTAATACAATATACTCTACTTTTGCTTTGCTAAAACTCAAAGATGAAAAACTCTTCACATAATATTTTTCCTCTTAGAAGAAGTTGGTTGGCAATATTATGCAAGCTTCTGTGTAAAAATAGGGTTGATAGATGCTTCTGAGACCAGGTTCCTTGAGAAAATATTTTATCCATTTTGAGACAAGAGAGGTGCTATAAGTGCTCTGCACACAGACATTCAGTTCATTCTGACAGATTCACAAATCTGTCCTAGCTTTGCAGTTTCATTTGTGACCCAGAATAAAATGTATAAAACCCATTACTGGATAACAACTGGCAAACTCTGATCCAAAATAGATTTCTTTAAAAATTCCCTAAATTTTTGAGCTCTTGATTGGTACCACCAAATCAACAAAGTAAGTGTTGGTGAAAATTAATCAAAATAAGTAAAATCATTTCTTCATCCTCCAGTGGCCTTTTTTTTTTTTAAGCTCTTTATTGGAATATAATTGCTTTACACTCTTGTACCAGCTTTTGAGGTACACCAAAGTGAATCAGCTATATTTACACACATATCCCCATATCTCCTCCCTCCCGTGACTCCCTTCCGCTCTCCCTGTCCTGGCCGTCAAAGGGATCACCCATCATCAAGTTGATCTCCCTTTGTTATACAGCAACTTCCCACTAGCTATCTATTTTACAGTTGGCAGTGTATATATATCTATGCTACTCTCTCACTTCGTCCCAGCTTCCACTTCGCCCCCCGCCCCCCCCCAGCCCCGTGTCCTCCAGTCCATTCTCTGCATTTGCATCCTTATTCTTGCCAGTGGCCGTTTAAAATCCATGTTACTGTTTAAATATACAGTTTCCATAAGAGATAAAAGGATTCATCGAAGGGAAGGGTTTTTTGTTTGTTTTGCTTACTTTGTAGGAATAGAAATTACTTTTTATTTGAAATAAAGTCTCTTCTTCACAAATCTTGTAAAACTCTAACTTCTAAATAATTGTGTCTTGTATCAATAGTTATTGCTAACACCTAATATTATCGGTCATATCTTTGGCTAGAAAGACTAAATGATTTTTTTAATCTTCTCTCAAGAAATATTAAAAACATATTCTAGTACTATGTAGCTACCTCAGCTTTTAAAGTACCTTTTATGTGACAGATATGAACATGTGGCTATTCATTTATATCATGAACTGAATTTGCTTCAAAAAGTTAAAAATTATATATTTTTTAAATGGTTAATTTTTCCCATTATAAAATGATTGTATGCCTATTATAAAATCTTGGATAATAATGAAGGTAAAAATTACGAAAAATATGTAAAGAAAACCATAGTTAACATTTTGGTATATATATGTATAATGTTTTAAAATTTTTATTCATGAAAATTAATTAAATCAACATATATTTGTGCAAAGTGAAAAAGGGCATAATTTTAAAATCAATGAGTACTACAAAATTTATAACAGCAATCCCCTCCCTTTCCTACGCCTTGGTCCCTATCCCCAGATCCAACAATTATTTTCAACACTTTTTAGGTGGTTTGCAATATTGTCTCCACATTCAAAAAGATATCCACATCCTAGTTCCTGTAACTTGTGAATATGTTACCTTACATGGTAAAAAAGGACTTGCAGATTCTAAGTTTAGGCTCTTTAGCTGGGAAAATTGTCCTGTGTTATCTGAATGTGGCCAGTGATATAGTCACAAGTGTCCTTATGTAAGGGAGATAGGAGGATCAGAGTCAGCAGTAGGAAATGCAACGATAGAAGCAAGACGTTGGAGTGACACAAGGGAGGGGTTGTGAGCCAAAGAATGCAGTGGCCTTCAGAAGGTGAGAAAGGCAAGGAAATGGATTCCCCCTACAGAGCCTCCAGGAAAATTTAGCCCTGCTGGATTACATTGGATCTATAGACTTACTTGAGGAGAACTGACATCTTAGTAATATTGGGTCTTCTGACTCATGAACACCATATATCTCTGCATTAATTTAGGTCTTTACTCTCACTCTGCAGTGTTTATATTTTTCATTGTCCAGATCTTTCACATCTTTTGTCAATTTATTCTTAAATATTTTATATTTTTATGCTATTGATTTTGTATATTGATCTTGTATCCTACCAACCTTTGTAAACTCATTTTCTAGTACTATTAGCTTTTTTTGTAAGTTCCATTGGACTGTCCACATAGACAATCACGTCATTTGTGAATAAAGACAGTTTTACTTCTTTGTTTCCAATCTGGATGCCTTTTATTTCTTTTCCTTGCCTGATTGCACTGGCTAAAACCTCCAGTACAGTGTCGAATGGAAACAGTGAGAGTGGATGTTTTTGTTATTTCTAAGCTTAAAGGGCAAGCAAACTGTCTTTTACCATTAAGGTATGATATTAACTGTAGGATTTTATAAGTGCCCTTTATCAGGTTGAGGAATTTTCTCTCTCTCCTAGATTGCTTTTTTTTTTTAAATGAGGAATGAATGTTAGATTTTGTCAAATGGTTTTATTGAGTCTGTTGAGATTTATTACATGGTTTTTGTTTTCTAGTTTATTTATATGGTGATTTACATTGAAAGATTTAAAATATTAAAACAACCTTACATTTCTGAGAGAAGCTCCATTTGGTCATGATGTAGTATCCTTTTTATACATTGTTGTATTTGATTTGCTAAGATTTTGTTTAGAACTTTTGTACCTATATTCATGAGGAACATTGGTCCATAGTTTTGTTTTCTTCTAATGTCTTTGTCTGGTTTTTGTATCAGGTCAATGCTTCCCTCGTAGAATGAGATGGAAAATAGTCCCTATTTTTCAATTTTCTGGAAGAACTTGTGTAGACTTGGTATTATTTCTTCCTCAAACATTTGGTAGAATTCACTGGAGAAGCCATCTAGGCTTGGGATTATCTTTGTGGGAAGGTTTTTAACTAGAAATTTAATTTAAAAAGTAGATATATGGCCATTCAACTAATCTGTTTCTTTTTTTTCTGAGCTTTGTAATTTATGTCTTGCAAGGAGTTTTATCTAATGTGTTAAATTTACTGTCATAAAGTTGTTAATAACATTCTCTCATTTTCCTTAAAAGGAAATATCTGTAAAATCTCTATTGATGTCCCTCCTCCCATTCCTGATATCACCAATTGGTGCTTTCTTTCTTTGTCCTTATCAGTCTGGTTATCAATTTTATTGATCTTCTCAAAGAACTAGCTTTCAGTTTCACTGATTTTTTTCTATTGTTTTCCTATTTTCTACTTCATTGATTTCCACCTTGATCTTTATTATTTCCTTTCTTTTACTTACTTGGGGCTTAATTTACTCTTCTTTTTTCTTTTCTTAATGTGGAAGCTGAGGTTATTGATTTGAGAGCTTCTTTTCTAATATAAGCATTTAGCACTGTAAATGTCTCCCCTAGGCACTGCTTTAGTGGCATCCCAGAAATTTTGATGTTTTCAGTTTTCATTCCATTCAAAATACTTTCTAATTTCACTTTTGATTTTCCTCCTAGATCCATGAGTTATCCAGGAGTATATTACTTGGTTTCCAAATATTTGGTGCTTTTACAGAGATCTTTCTGTTACTGATCTCTAATTTAATTCCATTTTGTTCAAAAAACTTACTTTGTATGAATTGAATCAATCTTAACCTTATTGAGACTTGTTTTCTGGCCTAGAATATGGTTTATCTTGGTAAATGTTCTGTGTGTGTGAAAATTATGTATATTCTGTTGTTGGGTGGAATGTTTTATAAATGTCAATTAAGTTGTTTGATAGTTTTATTCATATTTTCTGTGTCTTTACTGATTTTCTGTTTCCTTGTTCTATCAATAATTGAAATAAACATACCAAAATCTCCCATAATAATTCTAGATTTGTTGATTTATCTGTTCAATTCTGTCAGTTTTTGCTCCATGTGTATTAAAGGTCTGTTATTCGGTACATAAATATTTAGGGTTGTTATGTCATCTTGATGAATTGACCCCATTATCCATAGGAAATGAGCTTTTTATCCCTGGTATTATTCTCTGCTCTTAAATTTGTTTTCTCTGATATTAATATAGTCACTCCAGCTTTCTGTCAATTAGTGTTAGCATAGTATACCTTTTCCCATACTTTCACTTTTAATCTATTTGTGTCTTTATATTTGAAGTGGTCTTCTTGTATGCAGCAGGTAACTGGATCTTATTTTTGAAATCAATCTGACCATCTCTGTTTTTAAATTGAGGTATTTAGATAATTTCCATTCAATGTATTTGTTAATTTGGTTAAGTTTAAATATATAATCTTGCAATTTGTTTTCTAGTAGGAGACAGACTGTTTTTTGTTTACATTTTCTGCTTTCCCTGACTTTTTTTGTATTAGATATTTTCTGTTTCTATTTGATCTGATTGGTTGCTTATTAGCTATAACTTTTTTAGTTTAGTTGTTGATTTAAGGTGTACATATATATTTTTAATTTATCACAGTATATCTTCAAATGATATTAACCACCCTATGTATAGTGTAAGATTATTTCAATAGTTTACTTCCATTTCTCCCTTCTCTACCATTGCACTTACTGTTGTAATATATTTTACTTTCACATATGGTTACACATGCTTAACATGCTACCTTGTAATTAGTTTTTTTAATTACAGATTTTAATAGTAAGAAATTTAAAAGAAAAAATTCTTATATGTTTAACCATGGAGTTACAATTTCTAATAATCTTTATTTCTTTGAGTAAATGCACATGTCCATCTGGTGTCATTTTCCTTCTGACCAGAGAACTTCCTTTACCATTTCTTGTACTGGGGGCCTGTTGCTGATGAAGTCGTTTGGCTTCTGTATGTCTGAAAAGTGTTCCATCTTCATTTTTTAAAAGATATTTTGGGAACTACAGTATTCTAAGTTGGCAGCTTTTTCTTTCACTAAAGATTTTACTATACTTATTTTTGACTTGCATTGTTTCTGATGAGAACTCTAATGTTACCTTTGTTCCTCTGTATGTAACAAGCCTTTTTCTCTAGTTGCTAGGATCTTCTCTTTATCACCAGTTTGGAGAAGTCTGATGATAATGTATTGATATAATTTTAGTCATATTTCTTGTGCATGGGTTTATTGAGCTTCTTGGGTCTGAAGTCATTACAACACAGTGCTTTCTTCAGAGAGAGGTACTAATGTCAAAAACTCATAGATGAAATGAAAAAGTTTCTAAATAATGGTACAAAAGGATTAACTTTATTAAATAAAGATCAGCTCATTCCAGAATGTTTTCAAATTGTGTTATCATTTGGAAGAGGATCACATAAACCTCCTGTTACATATAAAAATCCTGTGGCTAAACAGAGAAAGAGTTACATATAAAAATCCTGTGTTTTAGCTAAAAGGTGAATTACAGTAGGACTTTCAAGAAGCAGTAGGCCAGATTTTGTTGGGTGTTTTGAAGAAGGCTATAGCAACTAGCTACTTAGCAGCCAGTTTTCATCACACAAACCAGTTGAACAAGTATCCACAAGACCCTGAAGAAAGCAGTTTGACTTCAAGTTGACAGGAGTCTTTGATTTATAAGAATTTGAAATTTTGGAAAAATTACACTGCAATAGGAAATCTTGAAATGTTCTCACTGCTGCTTGGGCTTGAGAGTAAAGAACGTTATTAGAAAGACTTAAGCTTTATTTACACCACCTGGAAGAACCAGAGAACCAAATGGAACAGTATTTTCTCTTTCTTGCAACACAAGGGTGAGAGGCCCTTTTTCTGAATCTTCTGCTTAGCCTGAGAACTTGACTTTGAGAGAAGAGTAAGAGCTTTGTGAGCTGCAGTCTAGTAATGCAGTCAAGATAAGGCTTACTGATCTGCCCCTAGACAAGTTCTGGGTTTCTGTGGGGGAGGAGTATCCTGTATGTAGGAAAGCAGAGAACATTTCGCTGTTTTCTACTCATTATATATGTGAGCAAGCTTTGACTTGTTTAACAATTATCATGAGCAGGGATAAAAATCATCTCATTTTAGTTGAAAATGAAGTCCATGTGTGTTTATCTCAGGTTTGAGCCAGAACGGAGTAATTGTGCATTAGAAAGACAAGCACAAGTTTCCATTTATTTTATTCATTACTAGTTTCAAAAATAACAACTTATGCATAAAACAGGTATATTAAAGAGATTTTAAAAATCCAACATATATATATATAATAATTCCATAACTGCTAGGCCTAGAGGCCCGATAATGTTCTTCAGGAAGGAACTGATTTTTTCAAACTTTTACATAAAAAACTCTCTTAGGATACACTTTTATTCATATTCTGTTGACTTACGGGTTAGTAGCTATACTGATTGTATTGTCAATAATTTTCATGTTGTAAACATTAGCTAAGTCAATTTATAACTTTTATTTAAATTAAATTAGCCAAGCCTACCTTTAGAAAAAGTAAATCACATTTTTTGGGCATAAACCAGCTATTTAATAGAAATTTATTATGTTTGCTTTATATGTTTTTTTTAAATTAGTTTATTTATTTGTTTATTTATTGGCTGTGTTGGGTCTTTGTTGCTGATAGTGGGCTTTCTCTAGTTGCGGAGAGCAGGGGCTACTCTGTTGCAGTGTGCAGGCTTCTCATTGCTGTGGCTTCTCTTGTTGCGGAGCACAGGCTCTAGGCACACAAGCTTCATTAGTTGCAGCTCATGGGCTCAGTATTTGTGGCTCATGGGCTTAGCTGCTCCGTGGCATGTAGGATCTTCCAGGCCCAGGGCTCGAACCCATGTCCCCTGCATTGGCAGGTGGATTCTTAACCACTGTGCCACCAGGGAAATCCCTGCTTTATATGTTTTTTATTTTTTAATGACTTATGAAAAGGGAAGTAAGGTGTTAAATTCAAGAAAGGTAAACTAAAGCTAACTTCTTTTTCAAGAAAGTTTGGGTAAGAAGTCATTTTAGTTTTAAATGGCGGGGGTTGGGGGGACCACATAGCTTACATCATTAGCTACTTTAAAGTAGACATTTATGATAAAGGTTTTGGCCTTCTTTAGGTGTGATGGCCATGAGAATGTGCTTTGCAGACCTCCAGCTCCAGGAACTTTAATTGACGCAGGCCCCCGCTGCTGAGCTCTGAACTCCATGGCTGTGTTGGGAGGGCCACACTTGCCCTGATACTCCCAGCCAGTGACTGAGTGGAGCAGGAGCACGGAGGCAGGCCTATGCCTGATGTCATCAGACTCTTCCGATGGCCACCTTTGTTTTGAAGACTCCCTGAAAGCAATGCAGACCTCTTCTCGGACTTCACAGCAATGGAGACCATTTCCACCTAACCTTCCTTCCCCCTCCTTCACGCAGAGTCATGTGTGCTTCATGGTCTGATGGCTCTACCAATCTTCCCAGTCTCTTTCTCTCAAAGGTACTTGCCTCATAAAATCCTTGCATGTTTAATCCTGTCTTGGTGTCTGGGAGGACTTGCACTAACACACTGGATACGGTTAAAAAATCAAGTAGGAAATAAAAATAAAAAGGGAAGCTAAATTTTCTCTGTCTACACTACCAACTTATGTTAGAGTTGGTGTCTTTTGTGGGGAAAGAGAAACACACTAATATTTTACCCCAAATATTCACAGAAAAATATCATTCTCTTTTTCTGTGACAATGATTGACAATTGTTGCTGGATTATTATATCTATAACTTAGTGATCACGTTAACATTCTGGGATTTGTAGGTATAAAAATATTTATGTAGGAATAGCTTGAGACTTGAAAATTATTTCAAGAATTCCTCTAGGGTAAAAAGATTAAAAGTGTGTACTCAAGCCTATTTCTGACAGACTTCAACTCAATCTCATTTCATTCCTTGATCCTCTGGGTGTTGTATTTTGTGCTGAAGCTGAAAAAATTTGCTCTCACTTTGCAACTCAAAGTAGCTGAGTCCAATTCTTGCCAACACAGAAGCCCATCCTAAAAGCCATTTCCTGTTTCCTCTCCCTTTATGTGATTTATGGGGTCTCTGATAGAGTCTAGCTGTACAGCAGAGTTGAAAGGCTAGAGCCTAGTCCTAGAGGGATTACAAAATTTTACAAGGTTATTAAGACAAAATTTATGTACAGGGGTATTATAGGACTAGAGTTCACAGATTTAGGGGGAAAAAATAAAAATAGGGGTATTAAACATGGCAAAAATCCCAGTTACTATAATTGACACTCAAGATCAGGTACAGGAGAGGAGCAAAATGTATTATTTAAGAATATCCTGTATTGCTATCAATCTGCTTGAAACTTGGCTCTATCACTGACTAACCATGATGTTTGGCAAGTCACATTCTCTCTCTAGTTTCCTTATCTATGAAAATAGGAATGATAACATATGCTTAGACGAATCAAACGGGAAAATATATGAGGGTAAATCAAAAATTATCTGCACTCTGGCTGTAGAATTTATTTTTAATTAATTTTTAGAAAAGACAAATACATCATTTGCAACATAATCTCCTTGCTTTTCAATACACTTTGTCCATCTGTCAACATGATTTCATAGTCCTTCATTAAAAAATGTTTTAGGCTGAGCTGTGAGTCTCGAATGCACCACTGTCTCATTCAGAAGTGAATCTTTGTCCTCGTAGGGCTGCTTTCAGGGGACAAAACAGGTGAAAGTCTGATGGAGTAAGATCAGGACTATAGGGAGGATGCTTTAATGCCTCAAAACAAAGTTTTTGCGGAGTGTCGACAGTGTGGGCAGAAGTGTATGGACATGTACACCCTCAGACCACAAAAAATGAATCACTGCACACTGCTCTTCTTTTGTGCACACCACAAGTTGGGCATCCATTTCTGCTCACACCGCAGTTACAAATGAATTGATGTAATACGTTCACATCTGCACAGCAGTGGCTGGGGAGCCAGTAGCCTTGAATGGAAAGCACTGCTAAGACAGTTCGGTCAACAGAAGTTTTAATACAACCAGAGTGCGGGTAATTTCTGACTCACCCTCACAGGTAAAGTGCTTAGAACTGTACCTGGCACAGTGTAACCACCCGATAAAGGGTGGTTTCCATCATCAGCAAGGATGACTTGTACAATTTTTCATCTGAGTGCTATATACTATATAGGCACTTTACATCTTGCATTGAGATCAAATTTTTTCATAAATTAATTTTTATTGTTATCAAAGAAACATAGGAAAGTATGAAAAAAATCAAGGGTGCTGAGGTTCCCACAGTTCAGCATATACATTTTCATTTAACTCCTATCCTTGAAGTCTGCCATCTCACTCCAGTTCTCCATGGTGTCCTTAAGCTTGGAGCTTCTCCACCTATCTCCCAGGAAGAGCTGTTGGACAGGAGAGGAAGAGATAGGAGGTTGCTGGGAACTAGGGGAGCTGCTGCCTTGCTTGGATAGGAGAGGGACCCCAGTCATTCAAGCATTTCAGATGCTTGCAGTCATCGCTTCATTTCCAGACCTGGACCTTACACCCTTCTGAAGCAGATGTGCCTCTGCTTGCATGAGGCGGATGCACCCACTTCTCATCTGGGGTGATCCCTTCTGCAAATTTTCAGGTGGTCACTTCTACTCTGGTAAATTTATTACTGCTCCTCCATCTACTTTGCATCTTCTGAGAATTTGTTGAAATATATTGTATTCTGTAGTTTCCCCTACCATTCTTTTAGTCCTTGTGAGTTAATACTTTAAAAAAAAATTCCTTACTTATCATTTCAGAAAGATTTGAAGGCTTGGGAGAGAAGATAAACACATGTGGGCAATCACTATTTTTAAACTTGAAGCAGACACCAGATTCTAATATCAGTTCACAAGATGAAAGTTGCATTTAGACAAAATTGGTCTTGAACTTGTATAGAATGGAAAGAAAAGTATCTTTAAATGTCAGAATCTCAGTCAGCCTGGTGAGATGCTTTCACTGTGAGAGGCACATTGGACCTTCAACGCAGGAGTAGTAGTCCCATTTTACGTGCCTATTGGAACATAATTTTGTACATTGGCATGGCAAGTGGAATTACCCATACTATTTTTTATTTTTTATGCTTGTACTTTTTCCCTTAACTTCTAAGTCTTTGCAGAAATAACATGTGTACAAGATGATAAAATTAACTATGCTATAGATTCTCAAACCTCTCTTTAAAGAGACAGTTTGGTACAAGAGAATCTAAGCTGAACATACAGGCAAGGTTAAAAAGTCTTGACACAGGGATAGTGAGTTGGTAGTTGCCAGCTAAGGACAATAGCTAAAAAGTGACAGTACCTGAATTGGAACCATGGACTCTTTCTACTCTGGTCTTTTTACTCTGTGGCCCCAACTTCAGAGTTTAGAATCAAATTAAAATTGTGGAAAGACTTTGAGCCGGAGTTGTTTTGGTTTTCTAGTGCATGCCTAATAATGCAAATGAATTGTGCTTTGCATTTTTATTTATACCTATATTACTTTTTAAGCATGAACTATAATTGCTTATAAAACATCTCTGCAAAAATTGTATTAAAGTGAAAATATACCACTTATCATAGAATAAACAAGGAAGTTAAAAAATCTTAAAACAGCAGTTTGCAAAGCAGTTTGGCAATGCATGTATAAAACGGAACCAAGAAACTAGACATAAACTGTTAATTACAAGGAGAATATGTGCAATTCAATGCCTTTGGGACTTAGTTCCAGTCACAGATACAACTTTTAAACATATGGGCTAAAAATTGACTCTAAGATGATCCGTGCTAAGGCTTTTTATATCTTAATATATTTTTGTTTAGTTTTAAAATAATGGCCCAATTGTAAACAAACAAGCCCAAAAGAGTTATGATTGTAATTTTAAGATTTGATAATTGTTTAAAGCATTGATGTTATAATACATCCATTTTTAAAGGCCACTTAAAAGGAATAGTTAAATGAATAAATAGTAATAAATAGTAATGTTTCTGTGTAATTGTGCCTATATGCTAAAAGTACATAAAATTTTTTAAATAATTAAAAATTTTTATTGAGGAAACATTGGTTTATAACTTTCTATAAGTTTCATGTGTATATTTCAGCTCTGTTATACACTACAGCATGCTCACCACCAAAATTTAGTTTCCACTCGACACCATATAGGTGATCCTATTTACCTGTTTTGCCCTCCCCTGCCGCCCTCCTTTGGTAACCATTACTCTGTTCTCTATGTGTTTGTTACTGTTTGGTTTGTTCACTTCCTATTTACTTATTTATTTTCTACATATGAGTGAAATCATATAGTATTTGTATTTCTCCATCTGACTTATTTCACTTAGCATAATACTCTTGAGGTCTATCTATGTTGTTGCAAAAGGCAAGATTCATCTTTTTTTTTTATGGCTGAGTAGTATTCTACTGTATTTATTCATCTGTCTATGAACACTTAGGTTGTTTCCATATCTTGACTGTTGTAAATAATGCTGTGATGAACATAGGGGTGCACATATCTTTTCAAATTAGTGTTTTTGGGTTCTTTGAATAAATACCTGGAAATGGAATAGCTGGATCACATGGTAGTTCTATTCTTAACTTTTTAAGGAATCTCCATAGTTTTCCACAGTGGCTGCATCAATTCACTTTTCTTCACATCCTCGTCAACATTCGTTACTCCTTGTCTTTTTGATAATAGCCATTCTAACAGGTGTTAGTGATAACTCCTTGTAGTTTTGATTTGCACTTCCCTAATAATCAGAAATGTTGAACATCCTTCACGTGCCTGTTGGCCATCTGTATGTCTTCTTTGGAAAAATGTCTATTTAGATCCTCTGCCCATTTTAAAATCAGGTTGTTTGTTTTTCTGTGGTTGAGTTGTTTGAGTTCTTTATATATTTCGAATATTAACCCCTTTTCAGATATATGTTTTGCAAACATCTTCTCCCACTCGATAGGCTGTCTTTTCGTTTTGTTGATGGCTTCCTTTGCCATGCAGAAGTGTTTTTAGTTTATGTAATCCCATTTGTTTACTTCACTTTTGTTTCCCTTGCCTGAGGAGACATATCCAGAAAGATATTGCTAAGACAAGTATCTTGAGCCCTGATATTGCATAAACTGATGTCTATGTCAAAGAGCATGCTGCTATGCTTCTTCTAGAAGTTTTATGGTTTCAGGTCTTACATTCAAATCTTTAATCCATTTTGTATTGATTTTTGAGTACATTATAAGAGAGTGGTCTGGTTTCATTCTTTTGCATGTGGCTGTCTAGTTTTCCCACATTATTTATTGAAGACACTGTTCATTCTCTATTGTATGTTCTTTGCTCCTTTGTCAAAATCAATTGTCCACATATGTGTGGGTTTTTTTCTGGGCTTTCAATTCTGTTTCACTGATCTGTGTCTGTTTTTCTACTAATGCCATGCTGTTTTGATTACTATCGCTTTGTAGTTATAATTTGAAACCAGGGAGCGTGATACCTCCAGCTTGTTTTTCTTCCCCCTTCAGGATTGCTTTGGCTATTTAGGGTCTTTTGTGGTTCCATATAAATATTAGGATTTTTGTTTTATTTCTGTGAAAAATTGTCACTGGGGTTTGATAGCAATTGCATTGAATCTGTAGATTGCTTTAGGTAATATGGACATTTTAATAATGTTAATCCTTCCAATCCATGATCACAAAATATCTTTCCATTTCTTTGTGTCTTCTTCAGTTACTTTCAACAATGTCCTATAGGTTTCAGTGTACAGGTCTTCATCTCCTTGGTTAAATTTATTCCTAAGTTAGATAATTTAATTTTATAAAGATGACTAGGTAGAAGTTTTTGGTTGAAAGGACTGTGTCCTCTAGGATAAAAAAACATCCGTTAGAGAAAAAAGAAATTCACTTAGTATTTTTGAGAAATTAATTTCTTCATCATTAAAACAAATGCACGTTAAGTTTTTCTAATTGAAAAACATAGTTTATACCTAGAGATTCTATGAAAATTGGATATTAGCCTCATATTAACATATCAACAGCTTATTGGTCTATTTCTTAGGTGCTTGGCATCCTTATTTCTAATTAGTATCTTTTATAACATAATGACCTTTTAATATGTTTGATATAAAAAGCTGGTCAGACTTAAAAAATAACCTTTATGGTCCTTCACTTTTTCTATTTAACATTTCAATCTCTGATATGCACAAGAGACTATAGTGGACCCTTGATCAACATGGGTTTGAACAGCTCAGGTTCACTTATATGCAGATTTTTTCCTGTAAATATGCACTACATGATAACACAATCTGCAGTTGGTTGAAGCCACTAGTGTGGAGCCATGGGCAGGAGGGCCAACTGTAAAGCTATACTCAGAATACTTGACTGTGTGGAGGGTTATGTCCCTAACCCCTGTGTTCTTCAAGGATTTGTCATTTTATGGTAAGATTTGCTTCACTACTAAACTGTAAATGAAGGGTCTATTCACAGTGATTTACAGCACACTTTCTGCAGCCAGACTCCTTGAGTTCAAATCTTAGTTTTACTACTTAATAGTTGTGTAGCTTTGACCAATTCCTTAATTTCTTTGTGCCTCAATTTTCTCAACTATAAAATGGGGATAATATTGATAATAATTCTTACCTTGTAGGGTTATAGAAGGAATTAAATGTATTAATATAGGTTAAACATTTAAAACAGTGTCTGGAAACTAGTAAGATCTAAAAAACCTCCAAGCTATTATGAATATGAATATTTATTCTTACAATATTTTATTGCCAAGATACTGTCTCAGTCAGCTAAGCAAAAATCCATCTCAGTCAGTATCTCTACATTTCTTGATGGTTTTGGTGAGCTGCATCTTGTTTATACAGGTGATAAAAAGCCCTGTGTAACATTTCTTTCAGTTCCTGGTCCTTGACAAAACTTTACATCTTGGGTATTCATTGAATTTTTTTTTTTTTTTTACAAGGTAATATGTATGGTTATGGGCTGAATTTTGTCCTCTCCAAAAGATGCACTGAAATTCTAACCCCCAGTACCTCAGAATATTACCTTATTTGGAAATAGAGTCTTTGCAAATTTAACCAGGTTAAGATGAATTCATGAGGGTGGACCCTAATCCAATATGACTGGTATCCTTATAAAAAGGGGAAATTTGGACACAGACACATAGAAGGAGCAGATGTGAAGATGGCCATGGGACTAGAGTGGCACATCTACAAGCCAAGGAAAGCCAAGGATTGTCGGAAAACACTATAAGCTAGGAAGAGGCAAGGAAGGACTTTCTCCTAGAGCTGTCAGAGAGAATCAAGGTCCTGGGACACCTTTATTTCAGATTTCTAGCCTCCAGAACAGCGAGGCAACAAACTTCTGTTGATTAAGCCACCTAGCTTTTGGTACTTTGTTATAGCAGCCCTAGGAGACAAATACAAGTATCATATAGATTGATCTACTTTGTGACTACTTTTGTTCATATATAACCGGACACTGAGGAGGTTACAATTAATCGTCCACCACCCCGTCCCCCGCCCCCTGCCTTTTTTTCTTGAGGATCATGAACTATTGATTTAAAGAAATAAATCCTTAATTTCTAGGTGTAAATGAATTAATGAAATTATTTTTGATCAATGAGCAGAAAACAAGCTGGTGAGTTACTAAACAGTCTCATAGCAAGGTGCTTGGGCTTAGATTTGTTTTCATTTTATACTGATATACTTTCCAAGGGATACTTTTGTTAATGCTTTTTAAAAATCTACCACTCCTATCTTCTAAAATGATCTACTTTTATATTCTGGGAGGCAAATGTACCTGCTAAATAAACTGTCTTTAGCTCCTTAAGTGCCCATCACAGTCACAGAATCACACAGTGGTTGATTTAGCAGGGAATTAACTGATCCGGTAGCTGAACTGCTTTATTTCTGAGAGGAGGAAACTGAGGTCAAGAGAGGTGAAATAATTCAGACTTCTGATGCACAGTCTAAAAGTTGTACTTATTATAACCTTCTTTTCCTGCATCACATCACTAAGTACTTAAACACAATTTAAATCACATTTAAAAGATCAGATTTTTCTGGATCTGTTTTATATCCTCTTCATAGCTTGTAGCATTAGTGGCCTACTAAGGAGGAAGTGATAACTGTTTATTGGGGAGAATGTTTGTTTGCCAGTTATCTTGAATCTGTAAACAAACTTGCTATTAATAGTTGTATGGAGCATAGATATATATGACTTCCTTGTCCTTGTGATAGCCATAACACATTGAAGCCAGTGCATGTGAAGTCTACCCTGTTTTCTAAAGGCAGAAGCCTTTCTTAGGAATATTTTTAATGAGGCATCAAGTAAAGACTGGTCCTGAGTTTCAGAAGCACATAGAGGGCTTCCCTTGTGGCACAGTTGTTGAGAATCCGCCTGCCAATGCAGGGGACACAGGTTTGATCCCTGGTCCGAAAATATCCCACATGCCACAACTACTGAGCCTGCGCTCTAGAACCCACAAGCCACAACTATTGAGCCCATGTGCCACAACTACTGAAGCTTGTGTGCCTAGAGCCCATGCCCTTCAACAAGAGAAGCCACCACAACGAGAAGCCCGTGCACTGCATCAAAGAGTAGCCCCCGCTTGCCACAACTAGAGAAAGCCTGCACGCGGCAATGAAGACCCAATGCAGCCAATAAATAAATAAATAAATAAATAAAAAGAAGCATACAGACATTTTTAGTGTGACTTCATATCCCATCAAAGCTGACTTTGGAAGCACTGGGTGAGGAGGTCATGAGAAAGATCAACAAACCAAAATAAAAGAGAATCTACTACAGTTGCTTAGGGATCTCTCTTCATCTTCAAATAATATTATTAACTTTACTTTCTGCCAGAAATCATGCTAATTACTTCATGGATGTAAAGTATCTTTTTTAATATCTTTTTTAATGCAACAAAACTGTAAGAAACTACAAATACTATCCTCATTTTACAGGAATGGAAATAAAGTTTAGAGGGTTTAAACAACGTGCCTTATGTTGCATTGCTAGCAAATGATTGGGCCAAGATTTAGACTTAGATCTAACTCCAATGACACTTCCCTTCATTATCTAATCAGAAGGTTGACAGAATCCCTGACTGGGCATCTTTCCCGTGTCTCCCTGCTGTTAGGTAACATATGGGCCCTCCTGCCGGTTAAGCACTTGGGTCATCCTCTTCATCTGAGGTCAGTTTTCAGTATAATCCTTTCTTCTTTCAGGCCCTAGGGATTTGGTCTGCTTACTTTTCTTTTTCCAGCTGTCACTACTGATTCTCTCTCCTGTGATTCATCTCCCACTAGAATTCTGGAACAGAATACAGATTCTCTTTTTTCTTCTTTCTGTTATTTCTGATTTAAAAAAGAAAGCTTCAAATTTTTAATGAGAATCTCACTAGCAACTTCAAGTTGTATATAATATTAACAATTGCTTCTGTGCTTCAGCAAAAGGTTACTTTTGCTACGGATGTTAAATTTACTGTTCCTAATTATTTTTGCAGATGTTCTTAGGCACTTACAAGGCAATAAGTAGAATTTTGGCCTGACTCAATTACAACTTCTTAACCCTTGCTATTTCTGCAGGCATACAGCTGTCCTGATTTATCTTGCTATAGCTTATACTTGAAAGATACTAAAAGATATTATTAAAAAAAAGATACTATTGAAGATTATATTATCAAGATTTACATTTTAAGAAATAACTAAAGATGAGAGACCTGAATATAAGGAATTTCAGAAAAAGCACTCCTATTAGCCAACTTTGCCTTTATTAGACTAATATTTATTGAGCATTTAATGTTCTAAGTGCTTCTTATATAAAAAGTCATGATGATGATTATCTACACTTTACTGATGGAGAAACTGAAGCACAGAATCTGTCTAAGAATACTAGTAAGTGATGGGCCTAAGATTCAAACTCAGGTCTGTATAAACAGATGCATTAAGCAGATTCTTAAAAATGTACTATATGAATACAAATCTTGAATATTATGTAAAAAACATTTCATTTTCTGTATTTTTTATGCTGCAATTCCTTTGGATCTTAATTTGCTTTCACACTTGTAGTATCACTTGGTGCTTTTGCAAAATGGGTCTCATTTTACTTTAAAAAATTCTACAGTTAAATAATAGATGAAATGCTTTGTAAATGTGAATTTTTTAATTTAGTCACTGTGCGGCTAGCTGGTTAGCTAATTCTTTTGAAATTCTTGGTTTAAATTAGTATCTCTGAATGTAAACTCTTGTTAAAAAATGTACACTTGCCATTTGTCTTCTGGATTCCTTGATAAATGCAAGTACATAACACATATATGATAATACTTCAGATATACCATCGATTTTACAGTCCTCTCTTGTAAACTTTATCAGTTGAAAGCTTCTTACTCCCATTGAGTGTTTTTGGTATGTATTCAATCTAAGAATATTGAATGAATTAATACTTTTTATAAATTTGTTTTTTTCTATGTCTCTTTTTGAGGGAAACAACAAAAATGCCCCTCTCACTAGCCCAAAAACAAAACTGGCACTGACTCCAGAACTCAATATCTGTGTTTAATAGACAGCTGTATATAAATGTATTTAGTAAACTATGCATAGTTCTTTTAATAGAATGGCTCTGTAATCTCAAGAAAACGTTTTTTAAGGAGAAATTAAAGTGAAGATTATTAGCCAACAATAGTATGTTCATTTTACCGTAAAAATATACTATACTGCATAAAATGGCTCTCTACTCACAGAAACTTTGTTGGAAAACTACTATGAACTTATGATATAGGTGACATTGGTATAACAGGCTTATCTTTGATCCCATTTTATTAGATTCTTTAAAAATTAAAAAAATACTTTAAAAAATAGAACAGAACATATAATTAGTGAATGGGAAACATTTTGAAGGTTATTAATAATAGCCCAAAATCAATGATGTTAATCAACTCCAAGAACATTTTGGGGGGAAAAGCTTATCTTATCAATATCTGTTCTTGGATGAGATATTTTCCCTCTATATCTATAGTCAGTTCAAGTTCAAATAGCTAACTTTTAGAGGGAGGAAACTGATTGAGTCTTTTAAAAATGCCACAGACAAAGCTCTAAGTCATAATATAGATTATCCCTGTGGAAGTGCCTATATATTGTCAAACATCCAGAGCTGTGCTGACCACATTTCAAGTTCATAACTGCGGAAAGAAATTTCTTCCACCATTGCAGAAAGTTCTACTGCATAACACTGCTGCAGAGGGTCAGAAATGGTAGTAAACATTTTAATTGTTAGATAGCTTATCAATATACATCCAGATATTTGGTAACATATAAAAGTAACTATAAGTTATTTTCTCCAAGAACTTTAGAGAAGACAAAATTTAGAGATGACAAAAATAACTTAAACATTCATTTAACAAAATTTTAATAAAATTCATATTAGGCACTAGTTAGGCAAAGTCGAATAAAGTGTGATTCCTTAACTTAAGTGATTATAGTCTTATGGATAAGCTGGACAAGTATCCAATCACTATACAATGTGAGTTTTGCTATAATCAGATTATATACTAAACAAAGATGATAGTAGCTCTGTCTGAAGGAACTGAGGAAGACCTCAAATAGGAGGTGATAGTTAAGCTATTACATTAAAAATCTATTTTTTAAGGATGTGCAATAGGAATATGAAATAGAAGGCATGGTCTTTCTTGATGTCTCTACAAGTAAATTTGGAGATGGCCCTCACCCTAAGGCAGTACACCCCACTAACATACTGTAGCCTGCCCTTGGGAATCTACTTCCACTGAATACTATTCTAGAGCCACATACTGGATTTTAGGGATATAACTTGGCCTAGTATATAGCTGTTTTTTGTGTGTGTGTGTGGGGGGTATGGTAGGTTAACAACTAGAGCTGCTATAACCCACAGGATGATAGACATGAAGTGATTAAACAGTAAAGCCTGCACACTCCCAAACTCCTGCTGCCAGGCCATGATGAATGTTGTAACGTGGAGAATGTCGAAGGGCTGCAGAGTGGATGACTCCACTCTCAGTGTGACTTTTCTAGGTTTTTAAGTGCCCCTCCCGTCACCACTGCTTGAGGGAATATTGATAACACCCCAGCGAATGAGGGCTAGGAGAATAAAAGGGTGGTGGACTAAGGCTGAGAGCCCTGTCTCTGATGACCTTCCAGCATGGACGTTGTAGGGCAGGAGTAATAGGGTACCTGGGAATCCTGGAGGGCGGTAAGGGGTCCAGATAGGATCAGAACAGAGACTATCCTTGAACTCTGCTGGTTAAGCACAATCATCAGTTCCTTCAGTGAGAAAGAGTGGAAGTTAATTAGCCATTGTAGCATATTGTTTATAAATATGCATATGTCTTTGTATCAGTCAGGGTTCAATCAGAGAAGCAGAACCATTAGGAAATACACCTGTAATAATCAGAGATTTGTTACAGGGATTGGATTTTATGCAGTTGCGGGAGCTGGTAAAACAGTCTCTGTAAAGCTATCATTCTTCTGTCTGATGCTGGAGTTTCAAGTCCACAGGACAGGTGGTTGGGAGGAGAAGATGGATGGTAGGTGGGGGATTGGAGAACAAGCTGGACCATGAGCGTGAGCTGGAGCTCAGGAGGAGAGAGTGAATCTGGTGTCAATTCTACGTCTGATGTTGAGGGGATGGGTGTCTTGCAGAAGCTGGGAGCCTTCATCATGTAGCTAAACACACTCCAGGCCCAGGAGCTGGAAGTGATGAAGAGAGTCTTGGGAAAGATGGAGCAGCTGCTTCCACCAACAAGGTAAGAAAGCAGATAAATGACAATGTGTGTGACCTATAAAAATGGCTGCAGCTTCACCTCCATCCTGCAGATCTCACACAAGAATCTCTCCTGGGCCTAACCAGAGACACACAGGAAAGAGAATTCTAGGAAATGTAGTTCAGCTCAGCCAAGCTGACACATTGCAAAGGCAGCATCTCCTTAGGGAATGGTGCTTTGGTCATAGGCAACAATCTTTGGTTAACTTCATAGAGCCATGTGTTAAAATAACCAAAGACTGCTTTAGGTATTTATAGAGAGAGATACTTAAATGGAGTAGATTCTGACTATTCTATTTGAATCTGGTGCTCCAAGTGGGCAAAACCAGATAAGTATCACTTCTTAGATGATTTTATCTTGGTGAGGAAAGGCCTATGTAATGTTAACCTTCACAGCCACTTAGACTTGGCTACTTCCTTCTTGATGGTTAAAATGACAAGTTCTATGTAGATTTCTTTGTAAGTATGCAAAATTAACTAAGTGGAAGAATATGACTAGATAAAATTCTTAGGTATTTATTGATGCGTACCTGTGAGGTTGGGAAACGTCCCTGTGGGTGAAAATTAGTATGAACCACATAAATATATCTCACTAAAGCCAAACTAAATGTATCCTCTACTCAGCTTCTGCATAGCTGGATCTCAAAATGCCTAGGCACTCTAAAAAGCAATGAACCTAAGGGGAAGTAGGAATTGAAAGAGACAGTGATCTTAACTGGTTGTGGTTTAAATTTCTCATGTTGTAAACTTTATAAAAACTATAGAAACATGTAAAATCATTTCCAAGTCTCTTTGGAACCATGAAAGGGAAGTACAGTCATCCTTCTATATCTGAGGGGGATTAGTTCCAGGACCCCTGGCAGATGCCAAAATCCACAGATGCTCAAGTCCCTTATGTAAAATAGCATAGTATTTGCATATAACCTGCACGCATCCTCCTGTATACTTTAAATCCTCTCTCAATTACTTATAATACCTAATGAAATATAAATACTATGTAAATAGTTGTAAATAGAATGCAAATACTACGTAAATAGTTGCCACAGTATGGCAAATTCAAGCTGTGTTTTTTGGAACTTTCTGAAAATTTTTTTTTCCCCTGAATATTTCCCATCTGCTGTTAGTTAAATCCACAGACGCGGACCCTGCGGATATGGAGGAGGGCAGCCGTACACAGAAGCTTAAGCTTCTTTAGGTGTGTGGGCAACCTGCCTCTGGGTCATGCTTTGTTATGATTAATTGTGAAGTCCCTGAGATCATCACCCACACTGCTTAGCACAGTTCTTAGCACATGTTTGTCTCTTATTAAAAGTTTGTTGAAGGCAAAATAAAATAAAGGGGAGAGAGAAAGAAAGAGGAACGGGGCGGGGGGGTGGAGAGGAGCAAGAGAGAGAAGGAGAGAGGAGCAAGGGAGCAAGGAAAAGTTAAGGAGGGAAGAAAAAGTAGGGAAGATAGCAAAGAAAAAGAAAGGAAGGAAAGGAGGAAGGAAAGAGAGAGGGAAGCAAAAGAGAGAAACGTACAAGGTCATTGAATCAGTTAAAGAGAAGTCTTAGACCAGATTCCTGGTAATCTAGTCAGTTCCTTAAGAAATCAAATAAAACCAAGCATATATTTTGTCCATGATTTAATCCATGATTATAAAAGTAGTAGATATCCTATACCATATAAATGTTCATTATAGCATGGTGTAGAAAAATAATATTTATGAGAGAAAAATAGTGTTTTATTCTTTAAAAATAACTTATTCAAAAAAGATTTCTATAGATTTGTAGCATCTTAATGAAGATTTATTTTTGGAAGTTTTGATGTCTAATATTTTCTTGTTCAGTGATCACATATAAACTATATTAAGGGTCAGGAATGATTAATTTGGGGTCTCTGGATTCCAAGGGGCCCACGGCTCAAACTCAAGTGGTCTGCCAACTTAGGGAAAAAAAACCCGATTTTTTCCAATAATTTCTAGATGTAGTTTAGCATTTCCTTCAAGTATGAACATAGGTAACAAACCACAATAGCGTTAGCCTGTGACACACATTTTCAGATCACATCACATGTTGTCAATATCTCAAATAAGTTTATACTATTTAGTAATTTGAGATCATAGCAGTTATGAGACTGGCCACTAGGTTTTGTTACTTAATGTGTTAATGAAGAAGCATACATGTTAGTCTATTACACATTTGTTATTTTAAATCTTTTGGTAACTATATTTCAATACAGTCTCTAATTCTAGTATTTTATTTCATACATTTAAAAACATTACAAAAGAGGTCCATAGGTTGCCAAAGAGTCCCATGGGTGCAAAAAGGATCAGGAAACCCTGCCTTTTGCAAGGATGAAACGTCTCCTTCATTGCAATATTTTTTTTCTGATTAGTATTCTAGAGATGAGAATGCAAAATAATGGTGCTTACAAGCACAGTACACAAGGTGGCAGCACATCACAGGTTAATTTCCCTGACTCAAATTCGCTCTTTCTCAGCCATATCTGAATGTCAAGTGTAAACTAGAATTAGAATGTAATACATTTTCAAAAAATAGCTTTTGATTCTTTTTAGTCTTCTGATGTATCTAATGTATATTCATATGCTCTTCTTTGTGTGATATATAGCACACGTAGAAAAAGTCTGTTTGAGAATCACAAAAAAGAAATGAAGTTGAATTATTTTCAAAACTTTCTCTAAATGTTTCCTTAAAAAAACAAAAGAAAACAAACAAAAAACCCCACCAAAATTCAAAGAAACAAAAAACACACTACCCTTATGAAGAAAGACTTTTTTCTTACTTTAGGCACCGTGGTTTCATTTACACGAATATGGTCTATGTGCCCAAAGTGTAATTGGTGAATTACATGAAACATTTTCCACCAACATACACCATTTATAATCATATACCCTCTCTAGTTTAAACTTCTGATTATTTTAAGTGGAAGAAAAAAAGCAGCAGGGAGGTAGAGGTGGTAAAA
Organism: Hippopotamus amphibius kiboko; assembly: GCF_030028045.1. Lineage (NCBI taxonomy): Eukaryota > Metazoa > Chordata > Mammalia > Artiodactyla > Hippopotamidae > Hippopotamus > Hippopotamus amphibius. Next base: position 58,848,775 of record NC_080188.1, read on the forward strand.
TGCTCTTGGGTAGAATAGGCTGCAAATTGGCTATAAGGCCTCATTTCTCCCATGACACCGTCCGTATTTCCTTTTGTTTTCTGTTTCCAGGACTGGGGATAGAGTTTACATCTGCACCTCATGGAAGAACATGCCTGGAAGAGTCTGCTGGAAGGATGTAAGAGACATGGAGAATGAGACCTGGAAAGCTGAGTTACCCCAGCCAGATAAAGCCGAGAAAAGTGAGACCCCGGTCAATAGCCAGTGTACTCCCAGATAAACAAGAGAGGCCAGCTGAGGCCAGGAGAATCACACAGCCTTAGTCTCTGAGCTGCACCTGATTCCAGTTGTATAAGCAATAAACGCTTATTATTTTTAGCCACTGAGTTTCAGCGTAGTGTTTTAGGCGGCATTGTCTGTAGAATAGGTAAGTGTTACAAACTATTCTTTATTACTAACTAAACATGAGCTCATGACCAACCCAGTTGATATGTTTTAACAACATGTAGAAACTATGAAATATCTAACATTCTATTACATCAGATATTTTGGCCTGTGTGACATTTACAGATAGTTTCTAGCCATTTAGTAAATCTAGGTTTGACTTTAGGTATAGGAAGTGGGGGTAAAAGAAGAAATTGAGTATGAGCATGGGGAGGAATTGTTATATATGAATGTTTGTCCTCCCCCCCCAACACCCAGTGTGTCTCTATTTGGAGATAAGGCCTCTAAGGACCCAATTAAGGTTAAATAAGGTCATAAGGGTGATGCTCTCATAGGATTGTCTTTATAAGAAGAAATATCAGGGATCCATCTCTTTCTCTCTCAACCCCTGTGTGCACACAAGGAAGCGGTCATGAGAGCACACAGAAGGCCAGCTGCTTACAAGACAAGAGGAGATGCCTTGGAATGAAACCTACCTTGCTGGCATCATGATCTTAGACTTCCCAGCCTCCAGAACTGTGAGAAATAAATGTCTACTGTTTGAGCCACCCACTCTGTGGTATTTTGTTACAGTAACTGCGTTGACTAACAGAAAGCGAGAAGGTGAAATAGAGGGAAAGTGATGATCACTAATAATTATTGTTTCCCAGCATTCTAAGGATTTCACAAATATAATTTTATTTAGTCTCCCACAACAGCTCACTGGGGTGGATACTATTACCAGCATCCTCATTTTATTCACAGATCAGAAAACTAAGACAAAGAAAGGCTAAGTAAGATGACCAAGTTCTCATGGCTAATAAGTGGCTGAGTTGGAATTGGAATCAAGCTGTCTGTCTCTAGAAGCTGTGCTCTTGTTACTTTATACTGCCAAGAAGGCATGAGCAGGGGCAAATGAAGGCAGGGAAAGAAAGAGGGAAGAGAAAGTGGTCTATAGGATGGGCCCAGTGCCAGTGCTTAGAACCTGCTTTCTCCCAGGCCAGCTCTCCCTGACTTGGCATCTACTCCTGCAGGGTACATCTCAAAGCTGGGTGTCCCTGGAGGCCCGGCACAGTGTGAGATCTTGTCTGTGGAGATCTGCACAGGACTTTTAAATATGTTCTCCATTCTCTTCTTCCACTGTTTTCATAGACCGAATTGCTAAATTTTTTCAGGACCCCTTGGGCCCCAACCCTCAAAGCTGCCTTTAGGTAGAAACAAGCTCACGTCAGCCTTGCTAGACTTGATGATAAATGCTGTGTAGTCTGGTACGTGACACACTGCCATGTACAGCAGGCTGTTCTGTTGAAGATGTGAAGAGCAGACTTACTATAATAAAACAAAATTCTATGTACACTTGCAGGCATGAAAAAGAAGGTATTTAAAAGCATTTACCTAGCATTGCTCCGTATTGAATCCATATAGGATGAATTTACACATTGCTCATGTTAACGCTGCCTGAAAGGCAGAGGATTCACTTGTTGATGATTAGGTCTCCCATACTTAATTGCCTACATAGGACATCTGAAATATGGGGAAAAAATGTTTTCCCAGGCTTCCTCTTGGCCAGAGAAGGAGTTGCTCCTGTCTTCATATAAGCAAGAAGGTATTATAAAATTATAAAACTCCGCAGCACTCTGACAGACCAGCTGGAGAAGCCAGGCTCACTGAGAAAATTAGTCCTCATCCCCCAAGTGCCCCTCAGTCCCAGAGCATAGAGAAGGGAAGCAAGACAATTCTCATGCGCATTGAGATGTGAGGAAGGTCTGAGAATGGAGAGCCACTGTGCCTGTCAAAGGGTCTATTTTACGGAGAGAGTGGATGCTGTTGTGAGGCTGCAGGGTGACTTGACAATATGGCAAAGTTTCAGGGGATCAGCCGTGCCAGTATGAGTCAAGGACAAGAGCAAGGTGGAGGCAATGCAGAAAGTGGGGAGACCATGAACTGACTGTGTAAGAGAATAGATTCCTCTAGTTACATTCGCCTCAGATGCTTCAGTGGCCAGTGCAGTGAGACCAAGAGAACATGCCAAGATGAGGCTGGACTTGCTGCACCTCAGAGAAGATCAGTAAAGATGAGAGGCCGATGCGCAGATCAGAGTGGCACCCTCACCCCCATTTCAACACATTACGTAAACTTCTTCCTGGATCCAGCCCCTCTTCTGGGGAGAATGAAGGAAAGGGAGGAGGAGAACACGTAAGAAGGGCTGCTGTCCAGAAATGAAGTTTGGAGTGTGAACAGACCAACCGAATTTCCAAGAGACCAGGAGTTATGCTGGAAGTGATGACATTGTTTTAATTGGCTGCTGTCAAGACATCTCACATCCTGCATCCCCTCCCCACGTCCAACCAAGTGAAATAAGGAATGTGCGAGCAAAATGAGCTCAGTTATAGATTAGAGATGTCTACCTTCGTGAGTTGTAACTATAAAAATAAAGCTATTATGTATCTAAAACACAAGCTACTTTCTTCCCAAGAATCTAGTCTGCTACACATTAGCAATACCTGCAAATGCAGCAACATTTCTCTGTTGCTACAAATTCTCTCTGATATCACATTATATAATATCAACAGAGATTCTGGTCATAGGAAAAGGAGTGTGAAAATAGCTGCTTGCACATCTAAATCGACATATGAAAAGGTACTCGTACACTTACATTATAGACATGAAAAAGTATTTTTCTAAAATGCGGTGGGAAGATATTAAATATTTAATACATTTGTACTAGTTATCTATTGCTACATAACAAAACACTGAAAACTAAGTGGGTTAAAACAACATTTACTATCTCATGGTTTCTGTGGGTCCAGAATTCAGTGAGGGCTCAGTTGGCATGGCTCGTCTTTGCAGTGCAACGTCTGGGGCCTCGGATCAAAGACTTGAAGGCAGAGGGCTGCAATCATTGAAAGCCTGACTTGTGCTGGAGGATAGACTTGCAAGGTGGCTCTCACATGGTGGCAAGGTGGGGTGGGCCAGTTGGTTTCTCCACAGGCTGCGTGAGTGTCCCCACGACACAGCAGCTGTTTTCCCCAAAGCCGACTATCCACAGGTTTAAGGAAGCTGCACTAGTCTTTAGGACCTACTTTAAGAAGTCTCACGCCATCACTTCTGCAGTATTCTGCTGGTCACACAGGGCAGCCTGATTGTGTGTGGGAGGAACTACACAGGCTATTGTATTACTTATCTATTGCAATACTAAAAATTACCCTGAAACTTAGCAGTTTAAAGCAATAAACACTTATTATTCACAGTTTCTGTGGATCAGGAATACGGGAGCAGCTGAACTGGGTAGTTCTGACTTAGAATCTCTCATGAAGCTGTCTGCTGGGGCTGCAGTCATCTGAGGTTCAATGAGGGCTGAAGAATCTGCTTTTGAGCTCCCTTGTTTGTTGGTAGACTTCAATTCCTTGCCATGTGGCCCTCTCCTGAGGCTGCCTGGGTGTCCTATGACATTGCACTGGCTTCCCCCACAGTGAGCCAAGCAAGAGACAAACAGAAAGAACCCAAGATAGAAGCCACAGGCTTTCATGCCCTAATCTTGGAAGTGACATACTGTGTTAGTTTCCTTTTGTTGTTGTAACAAATTACCACAAACTTAGTGGCTTAAACAACACAAGTTTATTATCTTACAGTTCTGGTGACCAGAAGTCCAAAATGAGTTTCTTTGAGATAAAATCAAGGTGTTGACAGGTCTGTGTTTCTTGCAGAGACTTTAGAGGAGAATCCATTTCCTTGCCTTTGTGCAGCTTCTAAAGGCCATCTGCATTCTTCAGCTCACGGCCCTATCTCCACCTTCAAAGCTGTCAGCGGAGCATCCTTAAATCTCTCTGACTCTGACTCTCTCCCATCTTTTAAGAATCCTTTTGATTACATTGGATCCACCTAGATAATTCAGGATAATGTCCCCTTTGTAAGATCTTTAATTGATTCACATCTGTGAAGTCCCTTTTGCCACGTAAAGTAATTTATTCAACATATTCATAGGTTTAGGGTGTGGGGATGAGAATACAGACATATTTTGGGAGTCATTATCGTGCCTACCATACACACCATCACTTTTGTTATATTATACTGCTCACACAGACCAATCCTGGTACAATGCAGGAGGGGATTATTTATGGGTGTGAATATCAGGAGGTTGGGATCACTGGGGACAATTTTGGAGGCTGGCTACCATCACATTTTATATAACTGTTACATAACTTTGAAAAGTGTTAGTTATTGCTTCAAAATATAATTCTGAAATAAAAATCCTATACAACTGTTAACATTTTGTTCTTGTTAGCCTGAGAATACTACTACTACTACTAATGATAAAATCACAATAGCTACCATTATTGGTTGAGTGCCTACTTTGTGCTGAGCACAGTAATTAGCATTTACCATAGCATCCCAAGTTATGTAGCATTCTGAAGTATGAGAAGATCAGTATTTTTATCATTTATAATGACATATAAAGAAACAGTTTCAGAGAAGCTAAATGATTTGAGTAAGTTCACACAGAGTAGTAGGTGGAGACAGAAGGTTTGAATTGGTTTGGTCAGGTATTAGGCTATGTGGGTTCCAGTCCCTCTTTGTCACTAACTACCTGTGATCCTATATAAGTGACTTCAGTAACCAAGTTTTCCTTGTTGATGTTAATTGGACTATAGATTCCTTAACTGTATGATCTTGAAAGAATAAAGAATCACAGGTATTCATGCAATTTATTATCAGCCTATAGATGGCACTTTTGTGTTTCTCGATGCTCAGTATGTGTATAGAAGCTCAATTTCAAAACTTAGGCTGAAGACAAGTCCCTAAGCACGTAAATAGCATACCATTGTTCTTGGCTATACCAAAGTAAAAGGAGAGAGAGAGAGCACCTCATGTAAAGACTTTCTACATGAATTCTAATCTACTCGTATAAGCCACCCACTAAGACAACTTAAAAAAAGACCCTTTACACTGCATATTCTTAGTTTACCAAACATTTAGAAAAATCCATATTGTGATACACCAAAGTTCTATCCAAGAACAAAACAAAGTTGATTTACAATATTATATTAGTTTCAAATATACAGCATAATGATTCAGAATTTTTACAGATTCTCCTCCATTAAAAATTATTACAAAATAATGGCTATAATTCCCTGTACTGTACACTATATCCTTGTTGCTTATCTAGTTTATATATAGTAGTTTATATCTGTTAATCCCATACCCTTATCATGCCCTTCCCCTCTTCCACCTCTCCTCTAGTAACCACTAGTTTGTTTTCTGTATCTGTGAGTCTGTTTTTGTTTTGCAAATATATTTATTTGCTTTATTTTTTGGATCCCACATATAAATGATATCATATAGTATCTATCTTTCTCTGGCTGACTTATTTCACCTAGCCCAGTATTCTCTAGGGCCATCCACATTGCTGCAAGCGGCAGAACTCCATTCTTCTTAATGGCTGTGTATTATTCCATTGTGCATATGTGCGTGTGTGTGTATGTACACACACATCTTCTTTATCCATTCCTTGGTTAATGGGCACCATATAAAGTCCATTTTTAAGGTAAGGAATCTAGGGTATTTGATTAGAAAGTGTCTCTTTAGCTTGGAGCAGAAAACAAACATGTGCAGGCAGGAATATGCCTCATGTTGAGCTTTAGGTACTCCTGTGATGTGATGCTATTCTTGCTGCTGATGCTAAACTTAGGGAGAACTATGCTTGATGAGAAATTCTAAATTAGTCTAGTTTAGGAAACATTTCTTTTTCCTGTATAAATTAACAGATTGACGATAGGAAACAAATTGAGAACAATTAATAGTACTTCAGAAACTGGTATGGAGAATAGCCATATTTAATATATATTTTGTAACAGCTTTATTGAGATATAATTTATATACCACAAAATTCACATTTTAGAAGTGTACAATTCAGTGTTTTTAAGTATATTTACAGAGTTTTGCAACAACCACCACTGTCTAATTTTAGAACACTTTCACTAATGTACCCCCTCTCCAAATACTCATTAGCAATCACTCGTTCCTCTTTCCCCCAGCCCCTGGAAACCACTAACCACTTTCTGTCTCTATGTGCTTGCCTATTATGGACTTTCCTATAAATTAAGTCATATATCATGTGGCTTTTGAACTTGCTTCATTCATTTAGCAGAATGTTTTCAAGGTTCACCCATGTTGCAGAATATATCAGTACATCACTTTATTTTTATTATCAAATAATATTCCACTGTATGGATGTATCTTATTTAATTTATCTATTCATTAGTTGATGGACATTTGGGTTGTTTCTACTTTGTGGTTATTATGAATAATGCTAATATGAATAATTGTGTACAGGTTTTGTGGTGTGTATGCACATACATTTAAATTATTTTGGACACATACCCAGGAGTGGAATTGCTGAGCTTTTGGTATTCTTTGTTTAACTTTATGAGGAACTGTTAAACCCATCCAAGGTGGCTGTACCATTTTATATTCCTACCAGCAATGTATAAGAGTTTCAATTGCTTGATGTCCTCACTCAGACTTGTTACTGTCTGTCTATTTTAGCCATCCTAATGCGTGTGAAGCAGGATCTCATTGTGGTTTTGATTTGCATTTCCCCAATGGCTAATGATACTGAGCATCTTTACACATATTGGCCATTTGTATACCTTCTTTGGAGAAATGTCTATTCTGGCTTTCTTTTCCCCGCATGTTCTGATTTGTTTATTTGCCTTGCCAATATTGTGTTTTAAGGGTTCTTTATATGTTCTGAATTTAAGTTCCTTATCAGACATATAATTTGAAAATATTTTATCTCATTCTGTGGATTGTCTTTTCACTTTCTGGATGGTGTTCTTTTTAATATTTAACCAAATAACTTGGAGGAGAGAATATTCTGGCTACCTTTTCTTATTTGTTGTGAAGGAGAAAGCTAGGGGTAAAGGGTAGTTAGTATGGTTGGCATAGCCAAAAATTTTATAAACTTAGTCTAATAAATGATGGTATTTACAGATTAATTATCTAAATTCTAGGTTTTAAGATAATATTGTAAATCATATTTTATTTCATATTTTTAGTTTGATACTCTCCTTGCCCCTACCTGGGAAGGTCAACTAATTAAGCAGAAAATGAATTTGTAAAATCACCTTGAAAAGTCCACTGACTTTGGAGTCTGAAGACCTGTGTTCTTTTTTTTAAATTTAATTAATTAATTAATTAATTAATTAATTAATTTATTGTCTGTGTTGGGTCTTCTTTACTGTATGTGGGCTTTCTCTAGTTGTGGGGAGCGGGGGCTGCTCTTCCTTGCAATGCACGTGCTTCTCATTGCGGTGGCTTCTCTTGTTGAAGAGCACGGGGCTCTAGGTGTGCGGGCTTTAGTAGTTGTGGCACATGGACTTAACAGCTGTGGCTCTTGGGCTCTAGAGTGCAGGCTCAGTAGCTGTGGTACATGGGCTTAATTGTTCCGTAGCATGTGGGATCTTCCCGGAGCAGGGATGGAACCTGTGTCCCTTGCATTGGCAGGTAGATTCTCAACCACTGTGCTACCAGAGAAGCCCAAGACCTATGTTCTTGAAAGACACTATAAACACTATAAAATTACTTTGGCCCAGCTACTTTGTTTCCACATTTTTCGACTGGGGATGGAAAATCTACCTTAAAGTGTTGTTTTGAGAATGCGATAGGTTAATGTCTGTGAAAGTGCATTGAGACTGGTAAAGTTACTCAGGTGTGAACTGTATGTATTTGTGATCAATAACATGAAGAGAAAACACCGATCCCCATGCCTCCTGTTCCTCTTGTCCTAATCCTTACTCTCAGCACAAAAGAGTGAGTTACTGGTTTGTTTGACAGTGTCTATTAGTTCTTGTTTCTCCATTTAATAGTGGTGGAGCTAATCTGTTAGAAGATTCACATGTCAGTCTCTCCACCCTGGACTTTGAGGGTAGTTGTCTACAGATTCTCTTCTGCTGGCTGCTCTATCTCAAGATCTAGATGACTGTAGGTACAGGCAGACAGTGTTTTATAAGCCATTTAAGTCGCCTGTCCCAGCACATTATTCCTCTCTACCTGCATGGTTCCTGTGTCTATCTCTTAATTTATTCCAATTCCCCAATAAACGACATCATTAGTTGACACTAAACTAATAACAACTTTAGGATAGCAAGACCAGTGTTTTTAACTTAATTTACTAAATATATAGTATGATGGATGATGATTAAATATTTAGAATGATTGCTGTATTTTATGTATATTTAAAGATATATAGTTATATATGATTATTACAGATCGTGTTGCAATGCAGAAAATTTATATTGGTCAAACAGATTTGAGAACAGATGTAGAGGTACCAAAACATATTCTTATGGGACTCAAAGTTAAGAAAAAATTGAAGTTGGTTTTTAACACTTTTTCTTTTTTCAGTTTAGCTATCTGCAGAGATACTCTACCATAAGAGATGATCTCTAACTATGTTACTAAAAGATTTAAGACTAAATATTCCTGTAAAGCTGAAGGCTACATCTTGGACCCATAGTTAGCAAAGTGTTTTCTTTCCCCTGTGAACAGAGGCAGTATTTAAAGTATCCAGCATGGCATGTGTACTGACCAATGGGAACGGAATAATTGACTGATTCAGAGTCCCTGGCAGTGAATGACCAATGCAGCCTCATCTCTGAAGATGTGAACTTTTTGGAAGTACTGACATCAAGCATTCAACTGGACTCTCTTTACACTCGAATTTTTAAAATCACAATGATCTTTTTTACAGATTATATAAGATTCATAAAGAAAACCAACATTGGCATGTTCTAATTCCAGTAGCTGCTGGAGGTACACACCATTTGTCTTTATTTCTAGCCGGCACTAAAAATAAATAACCAGAAAAGCTTTAGAGATAATACTCTTGTGATATGCAGATGGCCAACAGGCAAATGAAAAGATGCTCAACATCACTAAATATTAGAGAAATGCAAATCAAAACTACAATGAGCTACTACAAGCAACTCTATGCCAATAAAATGGACAACCTGGATGAAATGGACAGATTCTTAGAAAGGTATAACCTTCCAAGACTGAATCAGGAAGACATAGAAAATATGAACAGATCAATCACAAGTAATGAAATTGAAACTGTGGCTAAAAGTCTTCCAACAAACAAAAGTCCAGGACCAGATGGATTCACAGGTGAATTTTATCAAACATTTAGAGAAGAGCTAACACCCATCCTTCTCAAGCTCTTCAACAAAATTACAGAAGACGGAACACTTCCAAACTCATTTTATGAGGCCACCATCATCCTGATACCAAAACCAGGCAAAGAAACTACAAAAAAGGAAAATTACAGACCAATATCACTGATGAATTTAGATGCAAAAATCCTCAACAAAACACTAGCCAACAGAATCCAACAACACACTAAAAGGATCATACACCATGATCAAGTGGGGTTTATCCCTGGAATGCAAGGATTCTTCAATATACGCAAATCAATCAATGTGATACACCATATTAACAAACTGAAGGATAAAAACCACCGGATCTTCTCAATAGATGTAGAAAAAGCTTTTGACAAAATTCAACACCCATTTATGATAAAAACTCTCCAGAAGGTGGGCATAGAGGGAACCTACCTCAACATAATAAAGGCCATATACAACAAACCCACAGCAAACATCATTCTCAATGATGAAAAACTGAAAGCATTCCCTCTAAGATCAGGAACAAGACAAGGATATCCACTCTCTCCACTACTATTCAACATAGTTTTGGAAGTCCTTGCCACAGCAATCAGAGCAGAAAAACAAAAGGAATCTAAATTGGAAAAGAAGAAGTAAAACTGTCACTGTTTGCAGATGACATGATACTATGCATAGAAAATCCTAAAGATGCCACCAGAAAACTACTCGAGCTAATCAATGAATTTGGCAAAGTTGCAGGATACAAAATTTACACACAGAAATCTCTTGCATTTCTATACACTAACAATGAAAGATCAGAAAGAGAAATTAAGGAAACAGTCCCATTCACCATTGCAACAAAAAGAATAAAATACCTAGGAATAAATCTAACTAAGGAGGTAAAAGACTTGTACTCAGAAAACTATAAGACACTAATGAAAGAAATCAAAGATGACACAAACAGATGGAGAGATATACCATGTTCTTGGATTGGAAGAATCAACATAGTGAAAATGACTATACTACCCAAAGCAATTTACAGATTCAATGTAATCCCTATCGAATTACCAATGGCATTTTTCACAGAACTAAAACAAAAAATCCTAAAATTTGTATGGACATCCAAAAGACTCTGAATAGCCAAAGCAATCTTGAGGAGGAAAGATAGAGTTGGTGGAATCAGGCTTCCTGGCTTCAAACTATACTACAAGGCTACAGTGATCAAGACAGTATGGTACTAGCACAAAAACAGAAATATAGATCAATGGAACAGGATAGAAAGCCCAGAGATAAACTACAGTCAACTAATCTATGACAAAGGAGGCAAGGATATACAATGGAGAAAAGACAGCCTCTTCAATAAGTGGTGCTAAGAAAACGGGACAGCTACATGTAAAAGAATGAAACTAGAATACTCCCTAACACCATACACAAAAATAAACTCCAAATGGATTAAAGACCTACATGTAAGGCCAGACACTATAAAACTCCTAGAGGAAAACATAGGAAGAACACTCTTTGACATAAATCACAGCAAGATCTTTTTTGATCCACCCCCTAGAGTAATGGAAATGAAAACAAAAATAAATAAGTGGGACCTAATGAAACTTCAAAGCTTCTGCACAGCAAAGGAAACTATAAGCAAGACAAAAAGACAACCCTCAGAATGGGAGAAAATATTTGCAAATGAATCAACAGACAAAGGATTAATCTCCAAAATATATAAACAGTTCATGCAGCTCAATATCAAAAAAACAAACAACCCAATCAAAACATGGAGAGAAGACCTAATTAGGCATTTCTCCAAAGAAGACACATGGATGGCCAAGAGGCACATGAAAAGCTGCTCAACATCACTAATTATTAGAGAAATGCAAATCAAAACTACAATGAGGTATCACCTCACACCAGTTAGAATGGACACCATCAGAAAATCGACAAACAGTAAATGCTGCAGATGGTGTGGAGAAAAGGGAATGCTCTTGCACTGTTGGTGGGAATGTAAAGTGGTACAGCCACTATGGAGAACAGTATGGAGGTTCCTTTAAACACTAAAAATAGAGTTACCATATGACCCAGCGATCCCACTGCTGGGCATATACCCAGAGAACACCATAATTCAAAAAGACACATGCCCTCCAATGTTCATTGCAGCGCTATTTACAGTAGCCAGGACATGGAAACAACCTATATGTCCATCAACAGATGAATGGATAAAAAAGATGTGGTACATATATACAATGGAATATTACTCAGCTGTAAAAAGCAATGAAACTGGGACATTTGTAGAGACATGGATGGACCTAGAGACTGTCATACAGAGTGAAGTGAGTCAGAAAGAGAAAAACAAATATTGTATATTAACACATATATGTGGACTATAGAAAAATGGTACAAATCAACTGCTTTGCAAGGCAGAAATAGAGACACAGATGTAGAGAACAAACATATGGACACCAAGTGGGGAAAGAGGGGAGGGTTGGGGGAGAATGAATTGGGAGATTGAGATTGCCATATATACATTACTAATAGAAAAAAAAAAAAACCAAATTGTACACTCTAAATGTATGCAGTTTATTGTATGTTAACTGTATCTCAATAAAAGTTCTTAAAAAAAAAACAAAACTACAATGAGGTACCACCTCACACCAGTCAGAATGACCATCATTAAAAAGTCTACAAATAACAAATGCTGGAGAGGGTGTAGAGAAGGGAACCCTCCTACACTGTTGGTAGGAATGTAAGTTGGTACAGCCACTATGGAAAACAGCATAGACGTTCCTCAAAAAACTAAAAATAGAGTTGTCACATGATCTGACAATCCCACTCCTGGGTATATATCTGGACAAAACTATAATTAAAAATGATATATGCACCCCTATGTTCATAGCAGCACTATTCACAATACCCAAGACATGGAAACAACCTAAACGTCCATCAACAGATGAATGGATAAAGAAGATGTGGTACATATATACAATGGAATACTACTCAGCCATAAAAAAGAATGAAATAACACCATCTGCAGCAACATGGATGGATCTAGGTATTATCATACTAAAAGTGAAGTCAGACAGAGAAAGACAAATATCATATGATATCCCTTACATGTGGAATCTAAAACATGACATAAATGAACCTATCTATGAAACAGAAACAGACTCACAGACATAAAGAACAGACTTGTAGTTGCCAATGGGGATGGGGGGTGAGGGAGGGATGGATTAGGAGTTTGAAGTTAGCAGATGCAAACCATTATATATAGAATGGATGAATAACAAGGTCCTATTGCATAGTACAGGAAAATGTATTCAATATCCTGTGAAAAACTGTAACAGAAAAGACCATAAAAAAGAACATATATATATGTATCACTGAATTACTTTGCTGCACAGCAGAAATTAACAAAACATTTTAAATCAACTATATTTCAATACTAAATAAATAAATAAATAAGTAAATTGTGGCAGCCTTATAATGAAGCTTCAAAAGAGAATGCCCAAGCCTCTTGAATGCTGAAAAGGATCTCAGGTAAGGTGTGGAACATTGTGCATTGTATGTTATCTTTTATATAAAAGGTAGAAATATGAATATATACAGTATTTGTATTTTCTTATTTATGCATAAGGAAATTCTGAAAGCATAAAGAATAAATTTACAGTCGTAATCGATTGGGTTGACACGAACAGGATGGGAGGGGGATTCTTCACTCTTTATTATGCATAATGTAATTTTAAAAGTATATGTATATAATCCAAGATTTTCTCATTTTCCAAATTTGGTTCACTGTCAAATATAATCTTTAGTTGCATTTTCTAGACTCTGTGGAATCAAATGTGACAGGAGTAATATTATAGATATCTCACAAGCACATTCCAAGATAACAAGATAAACTCCCATGGAAAATATCACTATCAACTCTACTTCACAGAATCATTCCTGGAGTTTAGCAGGTAGAACCTCTAATTAAAAAATTCGTAGACTTAAAAAATTGAACTGAATCCATAGGGGCTTACCCACATTACACAGAGAGAAAGAAGCTAGAAGATGCTAGGGGAGTGTGTTATGATGGTCTTATTTGTGACGTTTGAGAGTCACAATCATATCTTACATTTGAAATTTCACAAAAAATTAGGGTTATAGCTGTCCTCATACTTTCAGGCCTGAGCCTTTTTCTCTTGCCACATTTACTATTAAATTCATGTACAATATAGCTGAGGAGAACTCAAAAGAAATAACCCCAGAAATAGCAAACTTGCTTCCTTTTATAAAAGATATAACAAAAAATGAGGACAGAACATCAGCTTTTTGTTACCTTCAGAAGCCTAATGACAAATTTTGGAATGATGTAGTAACATAAAAAACATACTTTCTACTTCCTTTTGGAGCCTTTGTCTTGTCTAGAAATTTTTCCAGTAGGAACTCTTTGATATAACAAGTCCACTCTCAAACAGATGGTTTCAAACTGCTCTTTTGTTCTTGAAACTGGCAATTATTTTGTCCCTGTGTGCTTGAGGCTTGGATGGGAATGATTTTTTCACAACTATCAAGCACCGCATGAATGAACAGGGGCCTTCATTTACTGGAAATAGACAGTAAGAGTGGAAATCTTGATTGCATATATTTCAATGTTGTCATATAAAACGGTGTTTCTTTTTATCGGCAAGTGGTTTATAAATGTTAACATCACCTTGAAACAAAGAGCCTGGTTTATAACAACACACTGAGTGGTGTTTCAATTTGTAATATTCTATGCCAAGCTTAATGTCTTATACTCATGTTTCAAGTAAATTGTTTAATTAAAGCTTAAACAAGGGTCTCCAGAGCCTTTATAGCAAAGCATTACATTAGAAAACCAGGCAATGCATTCTAAAAAATTAATTTAGTATGGCCTCATGTCAAATAAATAAAAGTCTATGACATCTTGCCTGATATTATAGATCTTGCATTCTGAAAATCTTGTGTAAATACTGATTGAAAATCCTATATTCTGAGCCACATTTTGTATTTACTTATTTATCTGATCAACAATAGATAAGCCTAGGTTTGGTTTCCAGTGCTGCCACTTAGAAGCTACTTGAGGTTTCTGAGCCTGGATTTTTTCAGCTGTAAAATAGGGACAACATCACTTAGCTCATGGGGTAGATGTGGAGTTTGAGAGAACGTATGAAAAGCACAGTGCTCGGTACAACCCAACCTGCCCTTTCTCCTCCCACTCCTGTGGCACGGTCACACTCACCCTCACCAGACACACTTACACAGGTGTTTTTAGAAGCTGAGAGGGAAAAATGCAAAGAAGAGAGGATGCCTAAGGGGAGCAAGTGCCTTTCCTTCAGCCTCTGCATTTTCTACACAGCTAAATCAAGCTGGGCAGAAAGAGGAAGTATTTAGTTAAACAGAAAAGCCTTTAGTTCCCATGGCTCCTGAAGCTGCTCTTGAATATCTATATAATACCAAGAAGAGACTGAGCTTTCAACACGATTTTATATAGTTCTTTAATCAGAGCACCTTAGCGAATTGGGAAATCTTGCCAATTCACATTTTAATTTCTCCCCTCTGAAAGGGAGCATTGCTGTGTAAGGAAAGGACACATTTTACTTTGGGATTCCTTTTTTGTAGTCCTAAAATGTTATTTATCTACATTCTACTTGAGGCAGAATCATGTGTTCTGCAGTGAAAAGCTTTGGAATCAGTTTTATATTTGTCTCATTCCCTCACATATTACTTGTGTGACTGCTATGAGCCAAAGATAGTCTGTGAGCCTTAGTTTTTCGTCTGTAAAATGGGATGCCCAGCTCATGGTGTTGTGGTGGTTAAATGAGAGAGTATATGTAAAACTTCATCTCACTGACTTTGAATAGTTAGTACTCAAGGAAGTGAGCTGTTATTATCCTGAAGTATTCCAGACATTAGCTTTAGTCAAAATTTCCCAGTTGTTGGCTATTCTTTGCTACTCACCATTGGTGAATGTCAATATACGCCAATTCTGAAGGGTGAAGGAGAATTGCTTTCAAAATAGAAAAAAAATTAGGGATGTAGGAGAAATTATCCCACTTGTATATGAATGCTCTCAGTAGGACCAAGAAAAGGTACTTATCACTAGCTTATCTAAATAGACACACACATTCAATTTCTGGACCATCCCAAGGTCAAGTTCAGAAAGTCAGCAGTGGGAGGCTGAGATTGGAAGCTCCATGTGAACATCAAGAATAGATCAAGTGCACTCACCTTTCTGAAAGCAGGGAGAGAAAGTACAAGAGGCCTTTGTTAATCAGACAGGAAAATCATAGCCTGAAAATGCTGACAATGACATTTCAAAAGTCTCAGTTACTTAGTAATAGGCAAGAACATGTGAAGAAGGAGGGAAAAAAAAATCCCTGAAGTTTTAAAAAGCAAAAAAGGATCAAATATCTGTTGTATGTCAGAACTTTATCTTGCAAGGTTACTTCAGTTCACATTTCCTAAATGGGGACACCTCTGCAGAGGGAACACGAGGCTCCTCCTGGGAGGCACTGTGCTGGTAATTGGTGACAATGACAAATGCCATCTGATTGATGGCCCCTCCTATCCCACTTTAAGTAGTCAGAGATGTACTGAAGACAGAGTCATCCAAATCCAAGTTCACGTATAAAATAACAAAGGGAACAGAACCTCCCATGCCCTCCAACTGCCCTCCCTCTGGCGCTGTAAGGGGCCGAGGGGAAAAGCACCCTCTCGTTAAGACGGGCCCAGTGATGAGAGACATGAAGGGGACCAGCGAGGTCCCTAAGTACAGCCCAGATGCAGAAACAGATGGGACCACATTAGCCTTGAGTAGTGATATGATGTCCTCTACCCCCCCCCCACCTCCTTCTTCTTCAGCAACCACTCCTTCATTTTCTCTCTTTTCTATCTACCACCTTCTGTCCACAAAACTTCTGCAGGCCTTAATACTGAGTCCTTTGCCCTGAGAACGTCCTCCTGTTTATCCACTGACCCTTTATCCCAACCTCAGCTCCCCACTGCCCTCCAGTTGTCTCTCTGTCATTTTGCTATCCAGGGATTCAAACGGTGATATCCCACCTGGGCTCAAACTGTGACTTCTTCAATCTATAAACATAAACTCTATTGTTCCGGTCATAATAAACCAAACTGCCACCAAGAGAGCACTGGTCTACATTCTTAAATCTTAAGAACGAAAATCAGGTAAGTGGTCAGGTAGTTGACTTGGGAGCATTCTGCCTCTCCTTGTCACAGTCGCCATAGCTTGGCCATCGTTACTGTCTCCATCTTCGCTTACTGCTGAAGGATTCGCGCAATCTCCCTGCAGAGAGAAGGAACAGGCTGCTCCCTGCATCCATGCTCCCTATGGAGGCAGGAACACTGGGTCAAGGTAAGGAAGAACATGGCAGATGGCCCAGAAACGACTGGGCACAAAGGAGGTGACAACCTCAGACTCACAAAGGATATAAGCAGGAAGCAGAGACTTGAGAGGTACGCTGGGAATTGGCACAGAAATGAACTTGGGTCACACAATGAATAGAAAACAAAAAGGTAATTGTCTCGAGTTAAAAGCTCTTTTCTTTCTTTTGTTAAATTAATAATTACAACGAAAAGCATGGAGGATTTATAGGCTTTTGTCTCAGGAGCATATATTTTTTTTTGCTTCAATAAAACAGTATCTTTAAAGATGAATAGGACTGGCAAATGAATTTCTTTTAAAACCCAGAAAGAGACATTAAAAGGCAGGAAACAGTGTAAACATAAATATTTTTGCCCAGTCACTGAAAACGTTTCAGCAAGCATGAATAAAGTAACCTGCAGACTATCGAAATATAGCCAAAAAGCATCATTTCAACAAAGGAAGGAGACTTACTGAGCTCCACACAGATAACAAGAGCAGCTTAGACACAGAAACAGCTGTATCCACTTACAATCCAAAATTGCGACATGAATGGGGGTGCACCTCGCCCAAAAAGTGCCATTGAGTTCTGAAACAAAGCTTGAGCTGGCAGTGGTTCTGGCTTTGTATCTCTGTGACTTGGAGAGAGTTCTTGAGCCTCTCTGGGCCTCAGGCCCTCATCAAGAAAAGGAGGAGGCTGGGGCTTAGATGCTGTCAAGGTCCTTCCTGCCCTAGAATTACTTCATTGTCAAGATTTATAGAGAAAGCATTGTAAAAGTACAATTAGCCTACAATTAAAGGATTTGTCCTGTCCCTCCACACTTCATCAAAGGATTCCATTCTTTCTTAAAGGTGACTAGCAAAACCTGTCAGTGGAGTTGTTCCACGGTGGTCTTTGGCCACAGCTGGACCTGGGCTAGGTCTCATCTCTGTCACTCCCTGGTAGTGTGATGGTGAACAACGCCTCTCTGAGCCTGTTTCCTCATCAGTTAAATGTAGTCTTATCTTGTAGGATTGACAGGAAAAAAATGGCATTAACCACCTAAAGAGCTCAGCATACCACCTGGTACCCAGTGAGTACAGAAGTGATATATTATAAACTACATGTTACATCTATAATATGCAAAGTGTTTGAAAGAGTCAGCATAACATAATGGGTAAGTGCATGGGCTCTGGGCTCTGGAGCCTGGCTTCCTGGGTTCAAATTCTTCTCTGTCATTTCTCAGCCATGTGGCCTTGGGCAGATTACTTAAATTATCAGTGCCTCAATTTCTTCATTTGTAACTTGGGGATCATGACGACAATATTTAGCAAATTGGGTGGTTGGAAGGTGTAAATGAGTTAACATTAAAACACTTAGAACAGCATCTAGCTCAGGGGAGATGCTAAATGAAATATTCAGATCAACTTTTAATTAGAGGTTGGAGCCCAGAACATATATAAACAAAAAAAAATCTTTTTTTAATTTTAGTTAGCAGCCTAAAGTGTAATTAGTTTAGGCACCTCCTGCTTAAACTCTTTCGCACAAGTATTTGTCTTTTAGAGGCATTCGAACGCCGTCAGGATTGTGGGTGGGGGCGATGGTGTCTCCTTAGACACTTCATCCTCTAATGGAGTCAGTGGGAACTGGTTCTAAACTTCTGGCTGGTGAATTTAATCTCTGATGCTCTGATTAGTATGCATTCTTTCCAGCATAACATTAGAAACCATGAGATGAAATTAGCTGCCTTTGTGCTACTAAAATAATAACTGAAATATTATAGCAAATGTATTTTGTGACATTTCACATATAGTCTTTGGGCTCAGGGTTTTTATAATGAAGCTCTGCCCTTTCCCTTTTGCATCTCTTCAGAAATGCTCTTGATTTTCCATTTCCTGGAAAATATGTGACTCACATAAGCCAGCAGAGCTCTATACCTCATTATCTGATCTTGCTTTATGGTTGAGTTAGAACAATATGTTAGGTCTATTTCAGTACAATATAAGGCTTTTGGTGAAGAACATTAAATTCAAGTATCACTGATTAGTGAAATAAAAGAGATTTTAACAGTGATTTCAGGGAGATGGAAATTCATAGTACGGATTAAAAAGTAAAGTATCTTTTGTTATATAACATTTGAATGCATTCATCTAAAGTTGTAGAAAGTGATGTTGGACTTGTACAAAGTAGTTTCCAGTTAATGGACCATGAAATGATGAAGCTTTATTTTTTGAATTACAGGAGTATCTTGAAAACCACTGTTCAATCCCCCAAGGCAGATTTTACTCTGCTGGTAAAAAAATGTGTGAAAATTCACTTTGCTAATATATGCTTTCAGTGTGTTTTCAGGAGAGAATAATGTCAATCATAATCAGTTACTTTGATCTCAAAGGTCCTTTTTATCTGTAAGATTCTGACTCTGATTATTGAACACCCACATCGTGGAAGGTACTGTACTCGATGTTGACTTTTAAACCAAATGTTGAAACAAGCCCCAGAATTTCCCCAGGGACCTTCCTCCACATGAGAATGCATACTCTCCAATCACCGGGGAATTCTCTGAGTAACTCATTGTGCCTTCAAAGACACATGACTCTTCTATTATGGAGTTGTTACTGAAATGAAGGTTTCTCGAAATACTCAACTGCCAATCCTTTTAACATTCACAAATCTTGGGAGAGTCTCTTCTGTTGAATCCTTTTCTTGTATCTACTTTATTATCAACCATCTAAAAATTCAGAGAGTGCTTGACATCAAACTGTCAGATACAGGAAGTATCTAGGTGATTATTTTAAGAAGGATGAAACATACCATGCTCGGCCCTCAGCAGTGCTCACAGAACAGTACTTGAATGAGTTCATTAAAGTTTGACAGACCTAGGAATTATCTTATGGGTAACAGGGGGAAAAATTACTGGACTAGGTCAAAGGTATCATTTGAGATACTAAAGGAGGAGTATTCACAGTTAATGGTTGTCATGAAAGACATTCTTCAAATCGGACACATTTTAATAAAGAGGCTGTAATTAATGTACACCCTAATTCTGCAAGGGTAGGTTAAAAAGTGTTAAAAATGAAAGTAGATGTTTTGTTTTAAAGATAAAATAAATGGAAGATTTTCATATTAATTTTGTATCTTTCACATACATATCTTTGGGCTCTGAAAAGAAACATAAATCTGTTTTATCTTTAGAGAACATCTTAATTTTCACTCATATGAAATGTCCATGATATGGTGCTTTCTGGGATTCAAGATGCAGTGACCATAGTTTCATGATATCTGCTCAACAGAGGATGAAATTCTAGGAATACTTTGAGAAGCTTTGAAGCTTTTTTTTTTTTTTTCTATTGATCAGCTATCCGAATGAAAAAAAAACAAAACAAGAAAATGGAAATTCCATTACTGCTTTCCCAGGCTCCCGCCCTAGTGCTGCATCTATAATGCTGCACTAAGGACACAGTGTAGATTAGGCGAGAAAATAGGAGCTTCAACAGCAGACCTAAAAGCTGCAGTTCTGTTGGAAGAAAGGCAAGTATGGGGCCTGAGCTCAGAGAAAAACTAATCTATTATAGCCTTCAGTGAATACCCTGGTGATACCAAGATGGTAGTGGATGATACTGACCTGGGCAACGCTAAAATATTTTCTTAAAGGGCACTTACTACAGCCAGAAACCATATAGTGATAAAAAGCATGAATTTTGGAACCACTTCAGAGATCCAAGTTTGAATCCTTACTCCTCCTTTTATAAATAGTGCAACAAACAAGTTAATTAAATTCTCTAAGTTATTTCTTCATTTAAAAATGAGAATAAGAATACCTACATCACAAAGTTATATAAGTGAGTTCATAGGTTTTTAAGCTCTTAGGATAGTATAAATGCTTATTGTATTTTTGATATTTTTCTTAATATTAGTTAAAATTATGAAAATTTATGAAAAATTTATCAGAAGTCATGGTATGGAATCTATATTATTTTTTGCAGGACAATTTTATGAGAAGTATATAATGTACTTCTTGAATGTGCTGGGTTACTTTTCAAAATGTTCTAAAATATTAGAAATTTCATCTCAATCCTAGATAGTAGCATTGGGCTAGTGCAAGGATCAAACTGTGAATGGTTGGATGCCACAATGTAAGACAACCCAGCAGATAACAGCCTTGGCTGCAGTTCAATACACAGTCCATAAGCTAAGTCCAGCAGCCAGGAAGTAATTTCAAAATTTCCAAGATTGGGGACTTGCCTGGTGGTCCATGGTTAAGAATCCACCTTCCAATGCAGGGGACCTGGGTTCGATCCCTGGTCGGGGAACTAAGATTCCACATGCTGCAGGGCAACTAAACCCACATGCCGCAACTACAGAGCCCAAGCACTTTGGAGCCCACGTGCCACTAGAGAGAAGCCCACGCACCACAACAAAGAGCCTGCCCACCGCAATGAAAGATCCTACGTGCTGCGACTAAGACCTGACACAGCCAAATAAATAAACAAATATTAAAAAAAATTAAAAAATAAAAATTTACATTATACAGAGACTACAATTTGGAAAAAATCAGCATAATCTAATTAACATTATAATGAGGCATCTATCAATTTTATGTCTTTTTAAGACCCTCCCACATATGCTTAAAAGATTATACAATATGAAGTTAGAAAATTCTTTATCTAGTTTTTTATTTCTACATTAAAACAAAAAACGTACTACCTCATGTGATCGAAAAACAAAGTTTGATTTTAGGGAGTGCCAATGTTTTTTTTCTTTTGGAGGAAAAGAAGAAACTAACATTTCCTGAAGGCTTACTCTATATATACACTTTCTCTGCCTTGAGAGAGTAATTTGTTTTTGAAAACAGCTTAATAGGACAAAATGTTATGTTGAAAACTTAATTACTGTTAAAAATTACTATAAAATTTCTAAATGCACTTCTGAGTCCCTAAATCAGAACAATTTATACTGGAAAAACTATCACACAGGGAAAGGTGAGATAACCTGTAGGAAGCCATTATTAACCCAAGGATTGGGGGACATCGGGAAGAGGTGTTTTACCAGAACCAAGGCCAGTGGCCTCAGCAGCTGTAGCCCAGGGGAGATCCTGCTAGAATGGTCACCTCCTTTTCTTTCTTCCTCTCACCTTTTAATCTGCTTTTAGTGCCTCTCACAGTCTGGAGAAGCCAGGTGGCAAGGGAGTCTGGGAAATAGGTAGCAGGGGTTAGCTCCCTGTGTGCAGAGCAGAGCTGTAGAAGGATCTGAGAGCAAATAGGTATGACCGGCACAGTCACAGAACAAAGCAGTTTCCCACTTGAAATACATAAATTAGTCTGTTTCTATAAATTTGATTTTTCCAGGTTCCACATGCAAGTGATACCAAGCAGTATTTGTCTTTTTTCTGCCTGGCTTATTTCACTTAACATAATGCCTTCAAGACCCATTCACTTGTTGCAAATGGCAGGATTTCCTTTCTCATGGCCGAATAATATTCCATTGTATACACCACATCTTTATCCATTTGTCCACTAATATCAGAACACTTAGGTTGTTTCTATATCTTGGCTATTGTGAATAACTTTGCAATGAACATGGCAATGCATATATCTCTTTGATATCCTGTTTTCATTCCCTTTGGATATATATATATATCCAGAAGTGGGACTGCTGGATTGTATGGTAGGGTGGGGGAAATAGCAGTTGGTAAAATGGTACAAACTTTCAGCTCTAAAATAAATAAGATCTGAGGATCTAATGTAAAACATGGTGACTACAGTTGATAACACTATATTGTATAATTGAAATTTGCTAAGTGTAGAACTTAAATGTTTTCACACACACACACGAAGACAAACAAGTGAGGTGAAGGATGTATTAACTGGACGGGGGAATCTTTTCACAATGTATCTGTATAGCAAATTGCCCACACTGTGCACTTTAAATATCTTAAAATTTATTTGTCAATTATACCTCAATAAAGCTGAAAAATGCAAAATAGTTCTCATACATGCAAAATAACATGCTTACTAAGCCAGAGTAGGTGTAGTCGATGAAATACTTCATAAAGCAGAATTATCATAGCTTCGTTGAGTGTCTTCCAGGATTTTACTGCATTAGATATTAATTACTTAACATCCACTAAATCTTTTAATCTCAGCAAGGATTTAGGCACAATTATCCATACAGAACAGAAAATGTAAGGATCAGAGAGATTCAGTAATTTTACCAAAATTATTTAGTTAATTAAGCAACAGAACCGAGATTTGAGCCAAGATCTCCCAGACTCCCATGCCCTTTCTACTACTTCAGATATAAAAATAATTAACCATTAAATAAATGAAATATGCCAATCAACCTAAATAGGGGACTATGTATTTGTATATATAGTATTTACATTATATATTTAGTATGTATGCTAAATATTGAGAATTTGGGCTCTATCAAT
This sequence comes from Hippopotamus amphibius kiboko, assembly GCF_030028045.1. Classification (NCBI taxonomy): domain Eukaryota; kingdom Metazoa; phylum Chordata; class Mammalia; order Artiodactyla; family Hippopotamidae; genus Hippopotamus; species Hippopotamus amphibius. The sequence goes on from NC_080188.1 coordinate 58,872,129, forward strand.
TAAAAATATAATTTGCTTAATCTAAACCAGACAAAACCAATATAAACTGATGATATTCGATCTCAGGTTTATGCGTTTTTTTTTTTCCTGAATCAATGTTTCTCAGCATGTTCTCTGACTCATTCGAGGAGCTTGTTAGGAAGTTGGACAGACCTCACTTCAGACATTCTTATTAAGAATCTCTGGGAGCATTGCCTGGGAATCTGTATTTGAAACAAGCTCCACGGCAGATTCTTAGGCACATTAACATTTGACAATCCCCATAGTAATTTTGTATTTGGTCATACTAACTCTCTTTTCAAGAGCTATTTTAAAATAATTTTCCTTAAAAAAAGGAAAACAAGACAAATTGACCAAAAGAGAAAAAACAAACCCACAACCTCCCAACCCAACCAAAACCAGTCTACCCTCTTCTATATAGAACCTTAATTCAAAGATGATAAAGCTAAAGACAAAGACCACAGGATTTCGCTTGTATGTGGAATCTAAAAAAACAAAGCAAATGAACAAACTTAACTTCAGAGAACAAACAGGTGGTTGCGGGGGGCGGGACAGGGAAGATGAGTGAAATAGGTGAGGGAGATTAAGCAGTACAAACTTCTAGTTACAAAATAAACGCGTCACAGGGATAAAATGTACAGCATGAAGAACGCAGTCAATTATACTGTAAAATCTTTATATGGTGACAGATGGTAACCAGATTTATCACGGTGATCGTTTTGTGATGTATAGAATTATCGAAACACTATAAAAAAGAAAGAACTAGGAAAGAGTTCAAATGTTAAATCTTCAGTTTAACGTCCTGTCCTCATGTACTTAAAACATTTTTATATTATCTAAAAAATTATTTTCTTGGTATGAATAGTTATTTTTAAAGTCTTTGGTTATGTTATATGACCTTAAAGACTGAAGTTTTCATATTTCTCTAATTTTTTTTACATCATATATGATATCTCACATTTCCCAGTATGCTTCTTATATATTCCTTTTAATCATTAAGTTTGTTAAACTATTTTTTATATAGTCCATGTCTGCTACGTGTTTGAAAAATTCCTAAAAATATATTTCTTTGTCACATTCTTATAAGAACAACACAAAACAAAAAATGATGATTAAGGAAAAAAAGATGATAAAGCTTCTTCAGGTTGGTGATATATTTAAAGATATATAATTTAGACATTTGACTTCTGAAAATTTGACCAAGTTATAAATATCCCAGGCTATGTAGTAACTCTAAAATTCAATAATCCAAATTTGTTATAAAGAAAGAAACTCCAGGGTACAATATTTTAGTGGACATCTTAAATTCTTCCTAAAGAATTATAACTACCAACTATTTCATAAGATTATTATTACTATCAGTAGCAATGGATACCTAGCTCTATTCACATTAAAATTAATTTTGTTATCTAAGTCAAATTTGCAATAATTTGAACCTAATATCCTGATTCCATTTAATACATGATAAATTGGGACTTTAATTGCCTTAAAATACATACATTCATTTTTATCCTTCTGATTTAGCTTTCCTCAGTCTTCTAATTTCTAAAATCTCAACCAGGAAACAAACTGGTTTTATAATATGGAATCATATAAGAATTTATGATGAATCTTAGGCAATTAATATGTAATATATATAATGGATGTATCATCTAATCCAAATCACAAAACAACTAAATATATATTTACCTATATATTTGAATTATATGCATAAGCATATATATATAGTGCAATCTAAAACAAAGCATTTACTCATTGTCATTCAACAAATACTTATTGAATACCTACAAAATACAGGCAGCATCTAGGCTCCTGTGATGCATCAGTAAACAATTACAAATCCTTGTCCTAGTGGAGCTCGCATTTTAGCAGAAGGAGACAATAAACAATAAGCATAATGAAGAACCAGATTATATAGTATGGTAGAAGGTAACAAGTGCTACTGGATAAAAGAAAAAAGTAGGGCAGCACAAAGGATGAGGTAGATTGCAGTTCTTAAACAGAGTGGCCAGTGCAGGCCTCATTTGAGCAAAGCTTTGAAGAAATTGAAAATGTTATTTTTGTTTTATAAATATCATCATACATAATAAAATATAATCCTTATTTCTATTAAATACTCCCTTACACATTAATTTTTCTGGATGAGTTAATTATCTTTTATTATTTATGTGTTTTCTCTTTGGTTACAATCTCATCTCCTTGAGGAAAAGAACTGAGTCTTATTCATCCTTCTTTTGCAAGTCCTTAGTACTGTCCTTGGTGCAATATTTGCAGAATGGGAATTGAACTGTTGAATAAGATATGGTTAGAAACAGCTTGTGAGATTTCTAGCAATGGGATTTTAATTATCAGAATGGAAACAAGCCACTGTTATTTTTCTTCTACTTCTTTCTTTAACACTCTCTATAAATCATATTTCATGAATCCCCAATGTTACCATTTTCTTGGAACTGGGAGAAGGATTGTCAGTAGTGGAGTCCCAGTATGCATGGAAGGAAATGGAGTAACTCTTAATTTTGTTTTTTTATCTTAAGTAACAATTAAAATCTATGTTAACACATGCAGCCTACAAAACTGAATATGAAATAGTTAAGTAATAAAAACCCAGGGTCTTCAACAACCTAACTTTTTAACAGTATTAGTTAGACTCCAATGATTTTGGGTAGTAGGCATAACTCTTGGGTGTTGGGATAATTACTATACTCTCCTTGTAGGCCACTTATAACTTCATCACAGCTGAGAAAGAATTTCTGGGTAATATTCATAACCTGATTATTTTGGAAAAGAAAATCAAATACCATTGGAGGCGAGGTTAATAAAGTGAACTTTGAGAAACTGCAATCAGAGAGATGCAAAGAAATAATCATCCCAAAAATAGGCATTAGGGTTTATAAACAAGAGTCGTGAGAAGATTAGCAAAATACTAGAGGACAGTAAAACAAAATAAAACAAAACAAAACACCATCGACTATGTCTATATATCTGGATCTGGATCTATATCTGCACCCATGTCTACATGGATGAATACATGAATCAGATACAGACATAAACAAATCTCTCTCCTAACCTTGGTCTCAAAGGATTTCTCAACCATCCTTATAAGATTAGAAATTAATACCAGAATTACATTATATTCTTTTTTTTTTAATTTTTTTTATTTTTTTGGGGGTACACCAGGTTCAATCATCTGTTTTTATACACATATCCTACAGTATATTCTTTGTGCTTTGTTTTATATATATACATACATATATGGGTATATATATGTATGTATACACATAAATATTCTAAAATTAATATAAGAAGAAGCTGCATACAGGTTATAGTCAATGCAGCAATTCTTAACTAATGGTCGTTCTCATCTAATTTTTTCATTTTTTATAGTAATCTGGTTAAAGAATGTCAGATTAATTAAAGATAAATATTAGTTCTGGCTGAAGCTAACTGAACATGGCAGCTCTACAAGCTGTGTTACTGTTGGTGTGTTAAATATTTGTAAATATTTATTCCAAAAAATTTAGAGTGAATTTCTCAATCCAGGTATCCAACACAACAAACGACAACAACAAAACCCCTAAACTTCTTTCTCAAAGGGTAGATTATTACTAATTCCTTTCTTGGCCTAAATTTAGGCTTTAGCCCAACAGCAGTGTTGAAAGCAGGTGAGCTCTTATTAACATTTTGTACTTGGTTTCCATCTCTGAGAATGTTAAAAGCAAGATTACAATTAAAAAGGTGCTACAGAAGTTGCTAGGCACTTTGGTTCAAGTGCTGTACAGTAACAGCAGGAACAAATTTGATATTCTGGATGTGTTTGACACAGCAACTCTTAGAATACGTACTGAGAATTTCTGAGAAATTTGCAGGCATGCCTTGTAAATTACCGACATTAACAATTTCAGCCTCTGCTCATCAATCAGGAGTGGCCACTGAAACCATGAACCGTCTCCAGTGCCATCTGGACTTTAGCGCTCTCAGTAGAGCCAAGGGAGAAGGAATTGTCCTGCTAGGACAGGAACCCAATTTATAGAAAGGAGTCACAACCAATGAAAAGCATAAATTGATGTTACTTGCTGGCTTTCTCCCAAGACAGTACAAGTGAACAGAAAATTCAAAGAAGAGGGGTCTACTTTTTTTTTCAGTCCTTACCTTTTTTAATATGTAAAATTATCAAGTTTCATTTTAGCCCTAGTCAAAAGATGAGTATTTAGTAATTAAACAAGGAATAGAAGAAATAGCTACAAGTTTGGAACCATTCCATACCTTTTCCTCTCTCCTTGAATAAACAAAATCCTTACTTTATTGCATTAGTGCACAGGTAAATATAGCTGTGAACTCAATTCTGACTTCATTCTGGCCAACCTTGCAGTGACCTTTGGCAAATGACTACTTCTTTTGTACTCTTTTTAACAGCTAAAATGAATTTACAGGACAATCTTTTGACCTTTAGTTGATGGTTTCAAAAGTGCTCAAATTTTAGGAAAAGGTGTATTATATACATTTTATTTTGTCAGGTTATTCTTTGCCAAATATTATTTTGGGTGCACTCTTTTTGGAAATCATATTGAGGACAAATACATCTTAGGAAAATAAAATTGTGTTAAGAAACTATAGCTTACTTGGTAAATATTTATTAGGTCCCTTCTAGGAGCTGGGAGTGTTGTTAGATACACTGCTGAATTCAAAGAATGATACGTTTCTGCTAAAGAGGCATTTGTGGTGGTTAATAAAATGGGTTCTAGAATCAGGTGCATCTGGTTTTTAATTCAGGCTTCATCATTTACTAGCTGTACATCCTGGAACAGGACACAAACTGTTTAAACCTCAGTTGGCTGATTTGTAAAGTGAGAATTAAAATTGCACTTGTCTCATAGGGTTATTGTGAGTCAATGAGATAATATATGTGGCATAAAGATGCCAATTTATATATTTTTTTCTTTTTGGTATAGAAATCAGCAGGAATGGGACTGTTACTGTTTTATTTTCTTCCTTTCTTCCTCCTCATCCATCCTTCCCTCTTTCTCTACAAGGTAGCCTGAATCAAATCCCTCTGTTTCTGTGGAGAGGGTGAGATGGTGTATGAAGACAATTTCCTTTTACGGTGATTGGACTCAGGACACGCTACCCCAATATTGCACCTTGGCATAGTGAATATTTTCAGCTGAAGGAGTTGGAGAAAACGGCAGGTAACTCTGAACTCTCCCAAACCCTTCTCCTCTGAAATAGGTCAGAAAACCCTCACGTGAGAGGTGCCCTTCTTGTACTGGAGGAAAGGCACATCTTTATCTCCAAAGACAAAGGGATGCCAAGGACAAATCTGGCCAAAGAGGCCTTGTGAAGTTTCCCTCAGTTACTCACTTTCCTCCTTAATGTAACATAGTCCTCCATGACTATGCACTCTTCATCAAACCTAGCAGGCAATGCTCAGGTCTAACTCTTTCTTTGGGACTTCATTTCCTTATGAAGCCTCCTGTGTAACGCGAGACTTAAGTAAAACTGTAAGCTTTTCTCCTATTAATTCGTCTTAGTTTAATTTTCAGACCTAGCCAGGGATCTTGAGGGTTGAAAAAACCTTTTTTGGCTTTTTGGTATGTGTGTAACTTGAACTCATTGCTGGAAATATACTAGAGGAAGGGAAAGCAGAGGTAGCAAGAAGAAGGAAAGAGATTTTTTTCCCAGGCTGGGAAGGGCCCAGAGATCTGTGGGTCCCAAGAGGGGCAGGAACCTGAGCCCAGATCTGTGGCCATGGCCAGAGGTGGCAAGGTCTTGGTGGATCCTTTTATGGTGCTCCTCACAGGCTGGACCCAGTCACCCAGATTCCCAGCCTTGAAATATCTCCACAACCAGACTTCGCACAAAAATGGTAAGACTGCTTGTTTGGCAACTTTATGAGTTTATAATAGCTCCAATAAGGGAGGATCGAAGAACAAAGTAGTTGTTTCCCATTTTCTGGAAAGCACATAAACCTCACATGCTTTTAGGTGACTCCAGCAAGGAATAATAACTCAGATTGAATTTCCTAGTGAGTTTGGCAGGATTGGGTTTGGTATATAATTTAATTTGATTTAAAGATGATAAAGATATACAACTTTTTTATATCAGGTTCATGTATATAGAACATTCAACACAGTGCCTGGCAAACAGTAAGCACTTAATAATACCTACTATTATGGCATCTTTAATCTCTGTAGGAAACAGCCTTATTACTTTAGTCCTTCTAAAGTACTAGCTGTTTGGAAAACTTCCTAAGCTTTCTGTACTGCATTAACCACCAAAATCTGAGTAGTTCATGTGCTTTGATGTATTGTGGAATGGACATTAACATCCAGGTTGTAGCACAGCAAGAATGTACATTAAGACATGGAATGGGAATTGTCAAATATCTGGAGCTATCGCCTCACTGTCAGATAAGATTCCTGTTCACGTGCTGATAACACATCAGAGTTCTGCTGAAAATTTCAGGACAAAGCAGTTATAAGATCTGTGTTTCTCCAGTCTTTCCGGTCATATAACTGAGCTCTAAGGCCTGATGCTGGAACAAAAGTTATTATATGGGAGGAATGGAATAAATCCACAGAGGTTCTAACCAAGTCTGAGTCTAACTCAGCTGCAGGAAAGCTCAGTTAACTTGCAGATCTTTGTGTTAGTATGAGCAGCTTTTGCAGGAAAGAGCTCTTTGCAGGAAAGAGCTCTCTGCAGGAGGCCCCTTTTGTCTTGTCACTTTAGCAAAGCTATAGTTTATCTAACCTCTGGCCCAAGCACAACTTTCAAATCTTTTGATCACACAAAGCCTTGCATAACCTGTTGGTTCTTTCCTCAGATCAAAGAAATAAGAATAAAGAATAAGTAATTAACAGATGACCAGATCTTCTCCTTAGCTTCCCCGTCAGTAATCTCACAAACAAACTGTGTGAACAATATAGCATCCAAAGAAAGATCTCAAGGAGTCAACAAGCCTGCATGCAATTGGAGATGGTGATGAATCTGACCCCCATCTCAATGATTAACTGAGATTACTTCTCATTTTTCTTTTAAAAACTTTCATGGCTGAACAATCTTCAGAGTTGGATTTGGCACATGAGTCTGCCTTCTCCCCAGATTGTTGGCCTTCTGATTAAAGCACATTTTTCCATTCTCACCAACACTTGTCTTTCATGTTGACTTTTGAGCAGTGAGCAGCTAGACTTGAGTTCATTAACATTAGATACTGACAAGCTCTTCCTTCCTGAAGACTGTACTGTTAGCACTTATCTCTCACCCTCACCTGGGTACCCAAGAAACAGAAAAACACAGAAGTGAAATTAAGTGGCTCTGGCACTGCTAACATGGAATTACCAACAGTTCAAACACTTGAATTCTCAAAAAGAAAAATTTAATAACTCTATCCCCATTATTGCTCAAATTACTAATTTTTAAACATTTTTTCTCTTTATTGGACCTGATTAAAGTACCATGAAATTTCATTTTACCAAACATTTCAAAGTTATAGAACTGCTCCTTAATTTAACAAAGTCCAGCATGGAAAAATCTGAACTGAACAAACAGGTGGCAAAATAGATGCACAAAGAGGTAAATAACTTGCTTAAGGTCATATGGTTAAATCTGGCAAAGCTCTGCCTCCAGAGTTCTGATCTCAACCAGAACTGATTGTTACTTGTGTTTCACTTTTCTGAGTTACTTATTCATTATTTAACTACTCTCAGATTATAAAAATATTTATTATTTTCTTTTGCTTTTATAAGTTCCTTCATTCCTTCTTTCCTTCTTCTCTTCCTTTATCACTGGTGCTTTTTTTTAAATTATGAAAACAATAGGGAATTCCCTGGCAGTGGTTAGGACGCCATGCTCTCGCTGCTGAGGGCCCAGGTTCAGTCCCTGGTTGGAGAACTAAGATCCCACAGGTTGCATGGTGAGGCCAAAAAAACCAAAGCCAAAACAAAACAATACACTGCACATATATTTTTTCAAACAATATTACTTTCCCTTCCACCTCACCCCCATCCTGAAGACTCTGGCAGTTGGGAGGCTGTGGTTAAGAATCACTTTTTGGCTTTTCACCACAGCATGATTCCCGTTGTTCATTTGCTGAGTCTTTAGGTATTTTGAAAAGTCTAGTAAGTAATATTAATATATCTTATGATCTTGAACTATCACCATATTACTAGAATGAACCCCACATTGACATGATATATTGTTCTTTTAATATACTGTGAGACTTAAGGGTTTTAGTTTAAAGTAAAAAATTTCCTGTAGCTTTTTTTAACATCTAACAAATCATAAACCCCTTAACAAAATGGTTTCAGGTAAAGCGATTTAAATAATTGATTACATATTTAGAGTCAATTTTTGATCAATTAGAAGTAAAAGACATATTTTGCAATTATAAGTGAAATAGGAAATCTGTTTTACAAAATCTGAGCTACATATGTTTTCTATGTATTGAATAGCTTTGGTTTTTTTTTAAATAATTCTTTTATTTTTAAGAAGTTTTATTGAGATATAATTGACATACAATAAACTGCATGTATTTAAAGTGTACAATTTGATATTTTTTTTCTTATTAGTAATGTATATATGGCCATCCCAATCTCCCAATTCACCCCCCTCTCCCCCCTCTTTCCCCACTTGGTGTCCATATGTTTGTTCTCTACATCTGGATCTCTATTTCTGCCTTGCAAACCGGTTGATTTGTACCATTTTTCTATATTCCGCATATATGCATTACTATACGATATTTGATTTTCTCTTTCTGACTTACTTCACTCTGTATGACAGTCTCTAAGTCCATCCATGTCTCTACAAATGTCCCAGTTTCATTGCTTTTTACAGCTGAGTAATATTCCATTGTATATATGTACCACATCTTTTTTATCCATTCATCTGTTGATAGACATATAGGTTGCTTCCATGTCCTGGCTATTGTAAATACTGCTGCAATGAACATTGGGGTGCACGTGTCTTTTTGAATTATGGTGTTCTCTGGGTATATGCCCAGCAGTGCGATTGCTGGGTCATATGGTAATTCTATTTTTAGTTTTGCAAGGAACCTCCAAACTGTACTCCACAGTGGCTGTACCACTTTACATTCCCACCAACAGTGCACACCCTCCCTTTTCTCCACACCCACTCCAGCATTTATTGTTTATAGATTTTCTGATGGTGTCCATTCTAACTGGTGTGAGGTGATACCTCATTGTAGTTTTGACTTGCATTTCTCTAATAATTAGTGATGTTGAGCAGCTTTTCATGTGCCTCTTGGCCATCTGTATGTATTCTTTGGTGAAATGCCTATTTAGGTCTTCTCTCCATGTTTTGATTGGGTTGTTTGTTTTTTTGATATTGAGCTGCATGAACTGTTTATGTATTTTGGAGATTAATCCTTTGTCTGTGGATTCATTTGCAAATATTTTCTCCCATTTGGCGAGTTGTCTTTTTATCTTCCTTAAAGTTTCCTTTGCTGTGCAGAAGCTTTGAAGTTTCATTAGGTCCCACTTATTTATTTTTGTTTTCATTTCCATGACTCTAGGGGGTGGATCAAAAAAGATCTTGCTGTGATTTATGTCAAAGAGTGTTCTTCCTATGTTTTCCTCCAAGAGTTTTATAGTGTCTGGCCTTACATGTAGGTCTTTAATCCATTTTGAGTTTATTTTTGTGTATGGTGTTAGGGGGTGTTCTAATTTCATTCTTTTACATGTAGCTGTCCAGTTTTCCCAGCACCACTTATTGAACTTATTGAAGAGGCTGTCTTTTCTCCATTGTATATCCTTGCCTCTTTTGTCATAGATTAGTTGACCATAATTTATCTCTGGGCTTTCCATCTTGTTCCATTGATCTATATTTCTGTTTTTGTGCCAGTACCATATTGTCTTGATTACTGTAGCTTTGTAGTATAGTCTGAAGTCAGGGAGTCTGAGTCCTCCAGCTCCATTTATTTCCCTCAAGATTGCTTTGGTTATTCAGGGTCCTTTGGTCCATACAAATTTTAGGATTTTTTGTTCTAGTTCTGTGAAAAATGCCATTGGTAATTTAATAGGGATTGCATTGAATGTATTGAATAGCTTTGAATGTAACTATTTGGGGGCTAATTTCCTGAGGTAAGCACTTGGATGGGCCTTCAAAACAAAGCACCCAGAAATTTAAAATGGTTGAGCTTACTAAGTCTTCAACCTATAGAACAACAAACATAGTGAAAACTGCTTTTTTCCCCAGCAAGAATCTTGTTTTATAAGGAAAATGAAAACAAAGTAGAGTATTGGCTTGGAGAAATGAAAATTTCATAGACATGTTCTAACCCTCTTAACTGTTGCTTGAAGTTTAAATCAGTCATTCTATCAGGTAAACTATGACCTTGGCATAATAAAGGCTGAGTTATCCAGCACTTTATGAGATGCCTCCTGTGGTTGTCTTTTTCTGTCTTTTCAATTCTAAGTCTAGTGTATTTATCTAAGTTAGTCAGACTAGTTGCAATACAGTTCTCAGATTATATAGTGTTTTAATTCGTTTGGGCTGCTACAGCAAAATACCACAGACTGGGTGGCTTATAAACAACAGAAATTTATTTCTCACAGTTCTGGAGGCTGGAAGTCCAAGGTCAGGGTGTCTGCATGGTCAGGTTCTATGTCTGGTGAGAGCCCTCTTCCTGGCTCCCAGGTGGCCATCCTTTCCTTGTAACCTCACATGGTGGAAGGGGCTGAGGGAATCCATGGGACCTCTTTTATAAGGACACTAATTCCAGTCTCCTAGTTACCTCTCCAAAGTGCCACCTTCTAATACTATCACTTTGGGGATTCGAATTTCAACGTGTGAATTGGATGAACATAAACATTCAGACTATTGCATTCAGTTACAGGAAGTGGCCAGATGGTTGTTGTTTACTTTCTCTTGGGGGGAGAAGTGGTGAGAGGGTGAAGAAGTGATTAAGTTAAAGAATATTTAGAGCTCAACTTCTCAGAAAATTGACAATTTCTAGATAAATGGATAAATTTCTGGATTTTTTGATCAATAGCTGTCCTTTCATTTACTTATAAACCCTGGAAGAAAAACAAATTAAAAAAAATAACCTGGAAGAGTTAGCTTCAGTTAAGTTAGTTTACTAAAAGTTTTGATAAGTCACTGTCCTCTTGGCAAGGAACAGAGCTTTTATGGTATTTTTGATTGATGGATATGAATTTACTGAAGTTGGTGGTAAAAGACTCACAGTCGGCGCTTAAAGTGGATTTATTTCAATTAGAAAAATAAGGAGGTGTGTGTGGTTTCCTCCTAGCATGATGGGAGGGTGGTATTATAATCTCCTAGTGTGATGGTACCAGTACAAATTTAGTTGATGGAATGATAAAAAAAAATTTGAAGAGGAAGGCAAAAACGTCACAAAAGTAAGAGCAGGGAGTATAATAACAACGAGCCCTTCTAAACTCATTGCTTTAAAATACACGAAAATATTTTAGACATCATTTGTTGGAAATTGTTATGGGCTGAACTGTCTTCCTCATAAATTCGTTTGTTGAAGTCCTAATTCCCAGTACCTCAGAATGTGACTATATTTGGAGAGAGGGCCTTTAAAGAGGTAATTAAGATAAAATGGAATCATTCAAGTGGGCCCTAATCCAATATAACTGGTGTCCTTATAAGAAAAGGGACTTGGACACAGACATGCACAGAGGAAAGACCACGTGAAGACAGAGACAGAAGATGGCCCTCTACAAGCCAAAGACAGAGGCCTCAGAAGAAACCAACCTAGTCAACACGTTGACCTTGGACTTTGCAGACCTTAGAACTAAGAGAAAATAAACTTCTGTTGTTTAAGCCACCCAGTCTGAAGTACTTTGTTATGACCACCTAAGCAAACTAAAGAAGCAAAGTGTATACCCATCTCAGATAAAAGTGAAAAAAACATAACATGGTAAAAAAGAAGCTATATGAAACCACATTTAACTCCATATTCCTTTTCCTCCCAATGAAATTTCATTTCCTAATTGATTGCTGTTGTAAATCTGGAGTTGGTCTAGCACAGAATGATGACATGGAGAGGGAGGGGCCAATTACACCATCCTGAAAGAGTCATCATGAGCCCTGATGACGCCATGACTGTGGCCCCAGGTCAGGGTTTCCATGGCTCCACTTCAGTGAACCCAAGCAGCTTTCTCTCAGTGGAGAGAGGATACTGAAGATATAGTACTTTGTAGAAAGAAACTCAATCTTAGGAAGATCCGTCGGAGATGAGAGGAGGATCAGCAGCTTGGTGGCTTGCACATGTCAAGTCTACACTGCAAGGTTCCCTTTGGTGGAGTTCAGGACATGCCACTCCAAAATACAGCACCTTGGCATATTATATATTTTAAGCTGAAGGAGTTGGAGAAAACAGCAGAAGCAAAAATGTCACTCTGATTTTGCCCCTATCCTCTTCCCTAAAACATATCATAAAACTCTGCTGGGAGAGGTGTCTTCCTTACATCTGGAGGAAAGGCGCATCCTTACCTTTGAAGACAAAGGATGCCAAGAAGAATCTGAACAAACAGGCCTTGTAAGTCTCCCCAGTTTACTATACTTACTCATAATCCTTAACCTATCAAATTCCTCCACGGCCATTCACTCTTCGTCAAAGCTAGCATTAAATACTGAGGTCAAACTGTTTCTTTGTCTTTGATTCCTCAAGAAGGCTCCCAAATCATGTAAAACTTATATTAAATAAATGTGTATACTTTTCTCCTGTTAACCTGTTTTTTTGTCAGTTTAATTTTCTGACACAGCCAGAGACCCTAAGAGGGTCAAGGAAAACTTTTTCCTCCCCTACACCTTGATATCCTTCACATCTGAGTAGAGCTTTTTGAACTTGAAACTCCTCCAAGAGAAAGAGCTGCCTCAACTCCTCACCTTTTCAAGAAACACTGCTGCGTATAAATGACACCGTAAGGGCACTGGCTTCATTCACATTCCTCCCTTCTTTCCAAAGACACCATCAAAGCAGATGGTTTGAGGGAAAGAGGGTATGTTTTAGTTTTTGGGCAACTGAGTCACAATGGTATCTGTAGGAAAAAAGTACTTTCTTATGACCCTGCTAGGCATCTGCTTAAATCTTTTCCTATCAAGAGTAAAGCCTGTCTTTGTAAAAACAGGATTCTTGCAATATAGATAAGCTTGTGTGACCTTCAGTGATCTGCCAGCAGATGTCTGTCTCATTAAACAAGTTATTTGGCCTGAAGGCAAATATGTTACCGTATTATCTGCTCATGCTGGAAAGCAAATATAAAATGGGTGTCTGTGCATATGAAACGAGAATAAAGGGAGCCTTTGACAAAGTGACTACTTTATCAAGCATTCTGTGCCTCCTAACTATTTTGCATTTTTAGATGCAGAAATCTGGGTTACTGTGGCTTCCAATAGCATTAGTAAAATATAAGTTCCTAATGCATGTTTGCTTATAATAAAATATAGGTGCTTATGTATATTTGCTTTAAGCACATTTGGAATAAGGAGATATTTCCATTTAGGTTTTGCTAACACTTTTGCAAACAGTAGACCCCCTTATGCAACTAACTTACCAGGTAGCTCAGCAAGATCACCAGAAAATGGCAGCCTATGGCATCTCTTTGTCCACTTATTTTTTTGTTTCTTGCACCATTTTTGTGCTTCCTCATACAAACTTTGATTATTTACCTCAAACTGGGATTAAGGTTCTAGATGCCATCTTATAATGGACAATGAAATATCACTGATGCAACAGAATTTCCCCAGAAATATAATGAAATGGAGAAAATGATATTCATGACATTCACCAGAATTCTTCCTGAGAGTGTTTTGTATGCAATTGGAAGGAATACTTCGCTATTGCACTCACCAGGAGCAAATGCCTAGTTACCATCGCTGGCTGCCTTGCAGAAGGGTGGTCCTGGTGAAATGCAGGATTTTATTTTGTACTGAGAGGGGTATGTTAGTTTGGGGCCAAGTGTAATAGCTAGAGATAATAAGAGAAAGGCCAGTCTGCAGCAGTGATGCATCTCCACCTGCTCTCCATGAGGCCTTTAGCATCACCTCAGTATGACTATCAGTGAATGTGAAAAAAATATATACAATAGAATGATGGAGAAAGGATATTGAATGGGCAGATCACAGGGAACCCAAACAGCAAATAAACATATGAAAGTTGCTCAACTTCTCGGGTCATCAGAGAAATGCCAACTAAAACCACAGAGGTATTGTTCCATAGTCATCATATCATCAAAAATTTAAAAGCCCAAAAATGTTAGGATACACAGAGGACATTATATTATTCTGTATAATTTTCAGTTTGTGAAATATTTCAACAGAAATGGATTTGAAAAAAAAGAATATTGATTTGAAGGGATTCCCATGATGTGGCTGTGTTAAATCCTGGGCACTTGGCCCTGTATCACGTCATGTGAGACCTTCTGATAATTCCAGTTCTCATGCAGGAAACACTAGTACTGCAATTCCTTCAGGACTGGGCATTCTAGGTTCCAGGCATTCTGTGAGGAGCTGGGGGACTTAAGGTCAAAGGTATAGGTGCTAAAAATGGAAGGAAGTTCCCTGTATGGAACTAAATGCTTTCTGATTTTCTGAGAAATTTCAAGAACAGAAAGTTAGAAATTTTATGTTGGGCTACCCAGTTTCATGATCCTTAATAATAAGGCCAGAATTGTTAAGTCATGTGCTTTGGACTTAAGTGAGAAGCTAAATAAAAATATATTAAAGACCCAGGGAGGAAATTATTGCAGAGGTGACACTATACATTCACCAAACCATTTTGTTCTCCTTTCGTGTACACAGGAAGGCTACATTTACACCCTTCTTGCTACTACTTGTGAGTATATAACTGGGTTCTGGCTACAGCAAAGTAAGTGGAAGTTGTAACTTCTACACCTGATATCAAATAACTTGTGTCATCTTCTACTCTGTCTTTCCCTGTCCATCCATTTGTCTGGAAATGAAGGACTAGATGGTGGAACAAAAAGAAAAAAGAATACTGATTTGAAGGAATTCCCACACTGCCCATGTATCTCTGTCTGACTCTGTCATGAAAGAAGTCTGGATCTCTGAGTCACCACGTGGAGTAAAGCCTTCCGGGAAAGCAAGATAACTAGGAATGTCTTCACTGCGGACATGTAAGAAATATGTCTCTTTGTGTTAAGCCACTGAGATTTTGGAGCTAAAATTAGTCTATTTTGACTTACCCAGTAATTTCTTAGGTTAATATATATTTTCTTAAATGTCCCAGGAAGTCCTGCAAATGTGCCAGAACAGCTACCATCTAACTGAGAATTATTTATTAGCTAGACATTTAAAATAAACAGCTTTGAAATGACTCAATCTATTTTCCTCCTGCCATTGTCACCATAAGAAGAGACGATGCCAGGAATATGACATGCTTTCTGAAGAAATGATATAAAAGCTGGAGAGGAAACTAGGTTTTTGAACTCCACTGTATACATCTCAGGGCTTGATATTAGTATAACCTCCTATTTCCTTTCATGTATTCTATGTGAATGATTCATTTCTGGCGCAGGCAGGGGTCTGGGCCTGCTCTTCCTAGTGTAGCTCATCCAAACACATTTATGTAGTGAGCTGACTGATATGACTTCTTAGATTCTATCCGTATTTGGTTTTAGATTATAGTTGTGACTAAGAGTTGGGGTTTTAGTTATGATTTATGATAGAGGGTTTTTAGTTTCCAAGCGGAGTAAGAAATAAGATTTGCAATGTGATGAATTTTTGAGGACAGATCTGAGCAAATCACCACCAAATTTAGAAACTGAATGGAGCACAGGCCACTTGAGACCAGACAGGAGTAAACCGGTGAGGGTAGGCCATGGCATCCCCTACATGGTGAAGCCTTGACACACATATCCAGCTGCCTCCTCAGCATCTTTCCTTGGATGCCTAATAGTTATCTCAAAAGCGACATGTTCAAGCATGAAATCTGGTCTCCCTCCCACACTCTGGTAAACGGTCGCTCCATCCACCTCAGCATCATTCTTTACTCCTCTCTTTCTCTTTATATCTAATCTGTCAGCATAATTCTGTGGTCCTTCTTTCAAAATAAATCCTAAATCCATTTTCTCTCCTGGATTATGTTAATAGCTTTGGACTCTTCTGCTTGTTTCTGCCTCTGCTAATGGTTTCCCGTGCCACTCAGATAAAGCCAACTTCTCAAAACCGCTTCTAGGTTTTACATTATCTGTGCCTTTCTCTCTCCTCAGCCCTCTTCTACCTCATCACTGACCCCTCACCCTGGCACTCATTTTGTTCCAGCCACACTGACTTCCTTGATGTTTCTAGAACATATCAAACATGACCTACCTCAGGGCCTTCCACTTGCTGTTCCCTCTGTTTGCAACACTCTCCCCTCATTTATCCATGTGGGTTAAAGGTCACTCAAGTGTCAGTGAGGATGTCCCTGACACCTTGAATTTAGCAAGTCTTTTCCTCAGCAGCCCCATCCTCTGGACCACATACTTCCATCCACCTCCCAATGAGTGCTTCCTGGCTCTTCCTACTTGTTTTACTTTCTTCTGTAGCACTTATTACCACCTAATATTCTTATCTTTTATCTCTTTTTTTTGGTTGCCATCTTAAACTTTTTGTTTTGTTTTGTTTTTTGTTTATTGTTTTTGCTGCACCATGTGGCTTGCAGGATCTTAGTTCCTCGACCAGGGATCAAACCCAAAGCACAGAGCCCTAACCACTGGACTGCCAGGGAAGTCCCACCATCTAAACCATTTTTGAGTGCACAGTTTAGTAGCATTAAATATATTCACATTGTTGTAATGATAGACACAGAAAAACAGAAAGGTTGTTTAGCACTTTTTCATCTTACGAAACTGAAACTCAATCCTCAGTAAACATTATAATTTCCCCTCCCTCCAGTCCTTGGCAACTACCTTTCTACCTTTTGTGTCCATGATTTTGACTACTTTAGATACTTCTTATGAGTGGAATTATACAGGATTTGTCCATTGTGGTCGGATTATTATGCTTAGCATAATGTGTTTGAGGGGCATCCATGTTGTTACATGTGACAGGATTTCTTTCATTTTTAAGGCTGCCTAATATTCCATTGTATATGCACAGCTATAACAAAATACCATAGACTGGGTGCCTTATGAATGCTAGAAATTTATTTCTTATAGTTCTGGAGGCTAGAAGCCCAAGAACAAGATGCTGGCAGAAACAAATGAATGGATAAAGAAGATGTGGCATATATATACAATGGAATATTACTCAGCTATAAAAAGGAATGAGATGGAGCTATATGTAATGAGGTGGATAGACCTAGAGTCTGTCATACAGAGTGAAGTAAGTCAGAAAGAGAAAGACAAATACTGTATGCTAACTCATATATATGGAATCTAAAAATGGTACTGATGAACTCAGTGACAAGACAAGAACAAGGATGCAGATGCAGAGAATGGATTGGTGAACTTGAGGTTTGGGGGGCCGGGGGGTGAAGGGGAAGCTGAGACCAAGTGAGAGAGTAGCATAGACATATATATACTACCAACTGTAAAATAGATAGCCAGTGCGAAGTTGCTGTATAACAAAGGGAGTTCAGTTCGAGGATGGATGATGCCTTAGAGGACTGGGACGGGGAGGGTGGGGGGGAGTCGAGGGAGGGAGGGAATACGGGGATAAGTATATAAAAACAGATGATTGAACTTGGTGTACCCCCAAAAAAATTTAAAAAAAATTAAAAAAAAGATGCTGGCAGATTTGACTCTGATGAAGACCTACTTCCTACTGCCTCCTAGTTCCTTTGTAACTATTCTCTCGCTGTGTCCTCACATGGCAGAAGGGATGAGGGAGCTCTCTGGGGCCTGTACCTATTCATCTCTGTCCTCATGACCTAATCACCACCCAATGGCCCCACCTCCAAATACCATCACAATGAAGTTAGGATTTCAACATATGAATTTGGGGGGTCACATTGCAATCATTCTTGCAGAAATACTACCTAATTGGTATTGCATCCTTAGAGCATCCTATGAGGGCACATAATGTCAGTTTGTCTCAAGTGTAACAATTAAATCAACCCCAGGTTGATAAGTGAGAGTGCAGTCTACAGGCACTCATGTACTGCTGTGTACAAACTTTACCCATGTTATCTATATTACCAAAGAAAAAAATTGCACACATTTTTAGCAAATAAATCTTTTCTTTTGGAATAAGGGAAGTCAATTGTTTCCCCTCCCCTCTGGTGGAGGAGAAATGGAAAAGTTTGCCACGCAGATGCTGTGAATGTTGACTAAAAGAATTATAAATTTGGGATTCTGAGCACTGCAGGAATTCCTGTCATTACTGTCCTTGGACAAGTCACTTAGTTGTTGGTCACCTTGTTTCATATTCAAAATGATGAAAAATCATGCTTACTGCTCACCTAATCTCTCTCACAAAGGCACTGGTGGTCTAGCCCAAATAAAGGCACTCAAGGGAGTACCAATTTTGTAATTGAAATGAAAGACACACAGAGAGACAACACTCTAGTATTATACAGACTGTTTTCATAATTAGCTTAACAGCAGTCCTTGGAAGCTGCAATTTCAATATATTGTACATTTCCTAAAAAGTAAACAACAGATGAGACTGGGACAAGCACATCGGCGGGAGTTGATAAAACACTTATCTCTAAAAACTCCCCTACAATGAAAAACCTACCATCTTAAATACAATCCTGTAATTAAAATGAAGTCCCTTTTTATTAAGGAAAGTTAACAGGTCTTTTGGATAAGGGTAGTTTATAAGATGAATAGATCTAAGGCTATTATAGTAGATAGTCTCAGTCAAGGCTTTTTGAGGGAGAAGGAAGGGATGGCATTGCAATGATTATACTGGTATCAGTGTTGAAAACAGATACCACAGAGCTAAACAAAATTAACCATGTTTTAGCCAGTTATCTTCTGAGATAAGGTCTATACATGTTTAAAAAGTAGACGTAACTATTACAGCGCTCTTTCTCCCTCGTTGCCTTGACTAGAGTTTGGTTCTTGACAAAGGATGCTACTCTCCATTCAGGAACTTGTTCTCCAGCTCTCAAGTACTGAAGGGTCATGAGTGGGGTTGCCATTATTCTGGCTGTTTGTTGCTTTCAGACCTTGGCAATCCTACCTTTGTGCATCTTAGGTATCTAGCTAGAGTCTTTGAAATCCCTTTTCTGTTAATGACCTGACCTTGTCACCCCTTCCCCTTGTTTATCCAACATCTTGGGACATAGCTGACCCAACCACCCACACTCGTGCCACTGGGAATTTCAAGGGATATGCAGACTGTTGTTATGACCAGTTTCCTGGCATGTGATCTATACTGTCACACAAAGCTTCACAATTAAAAGGGCCCAACACTTGGTTAAATGTTCTACTTTTGTACCTTGAAGTTCTCAATTTTTGAACAAGTTTCATTTTACAATGGGCCTTGCAAATTTTATAGGCAGACATGATTTCATTATGTTAGTTTCCCAAAGAGCAGATTCTGAGATGGAGATTAGCATAGAGGAGGTTTAATGGGGATTATTTTTGGTATCATCACTTGTGGAAGTGGGAAAAAGGAAGGAACACTGGGCACGGGAAGAAGCTGAGTTCTGATGCAGTCTCAACGAAGACCTCCCCAACCCTACAGGGAACTCTGATGCTAGGGTGGCCTTTAGAATTGTTCTACATGGAGGCAAGAAAGCCAGGCTTTGTATTAACTGTAAAGAGGGGAATACAGCTAGGAGAGCTGATTCTTTACATCCAAGGAAATTGCAAAGAGAGCTTACAGCTGAGGGCCATCTCTCAGCAGCTGGGGGAATCTGGGTGGCAGACCACAGCATTCACTACAGCTACCCATCCAACCATTTTGCCCTTCAGATGTCATTCTTCTAATAACCTCAAAACATTCCTGGGCATTTTGTCTTTGTGTGGACTTGCTTTACCTTAGAAATCTTCGTGTCCTTACTCCTACTGCTGTGGCTGAGTCCATATGTTCATCACACAATTTTCTCTCTTGGGACAAAGAAAGACTATCTTTTCCATGTATTTAAGTTGAAACTGAGGCCTTGCCAACAGAAGCGTGAATGGGTATAGTGTGCCACTTCCCATCTGAGACAATTAAGGGTGGATGTGGGTTTTCACACTCTCTTTTTCTTTTCTGTAGGTTAATGTAAAGATCTCTGAGATGGCAGACTTACAAGAGAGAAGCTGCCCTGGTTTGGGAGTCATTTTTGGAGTAGATCTTTGAAAGATATCTGTCTCTACCATTGTGATGACGGTGACTGAACCTCTGCTCTTCTACTTCAAAAAACAAAACCAGGAACAAAAAACATCAACAGAATTTTAGGCTCTTAACTTCTGCTTTTTCTCCAGTTTCTCTTAGCCATCTGCCTTCTCAAGCCAGTCTGCGACTCACAGTTGATCATGAGAAAAAGTCTTTCACCCACACCTTTATTTGCTTTGCACATAAAGCAAACCTCGTTGTGCCCTTTCAGCAAACCCTCAACTCCAGAGAAATTTAGCACCCATTTTTTCCACTCCTATACTAGAATAGCTGAGTACTGCTGGAGACAATCACAACCATTTGTCCAAATAATACCATCAAAAAGTCATATTTCCATTCTCAACTAGGTCTTTAGCATTTCATGGAAATTCTGGCTCATAACCCTCCTTGATCACCTCAACAACCTTTCCCAAATTCACCTGTTTCTACATGTCCTCTACTAGTCCTTATCCTAATCTTAGCAGAAACCTTATTTCTTCTAGAAAACAAAACAAAAAACTATAGACAGAATCTTCCTCTAACTTCTTACCTATACAACTTTGGATAGTATGCATGATAGTAGAAGGGATCATTTTTCTCCTTGTGAATGAAAAATGTTGCCTGCCAGTAAACGAAGGATGTTGCAGCCATAAAGCCATCACATTACAGTTGCCCCAACGGTGGGCCCTGGGGGAACTCAGGATAGAAGCAGGATGCCCGCCACCTAGCAGTCAATTGCTGCAGCCACCCAGCCCTGACGGTGCACCCTGAGGAGACTCAGGATGAGAAAGCACAGGATACTGGCCCCAGATAGCCGAGGTGCATATCAAAGGAGTGATTTCAGAGAGCCCAGACTCTTGCATCTTCCTATGCATAGAAAAGCGCTAACTTCCTTAACTTGAGATATCTGGTTTTCTTTAATTAACAGTAATATTTTGATGTTCTGACTACTTGGCCTTGTCCCTCCTTTTGGAGCAGTTTCTCAGAGTGATCAGAGAGTTCTGTCTCCTGGGCTTGAAGTCCTCAGTTTTGTCCTCTGAATAAAACATAACTATCAACTTTTAGGTTGTGCTTTTTTTTTCAGTTGACACCTTTTATATTTTTTCTCCTTTGTTTTTCTGAATTAAATTACAAATTAAGCCCACCTTTGAGTCCTCATCACCAGGGTTGTGAGAAATTCAATTTCCTCCTTGTTTTGAAGTTGTACAGGATCTAGGGAGCTTGTGTGGGGCCTGATACATGGGGAAAAGGCCCCTGACTCCCACCTTCTATGGGATAATGTTGATACTTCAGGGTTCAAACCTGTAGGCCCACCCAAAGATTGGCAGCTCTACTATTTTGTGCCTGTTTTCTGCTTGTTCTCTCTGAGGTGAGGTACCACTTTGCCTGGTGTCCAGCATTCCTGTATGGCCCACATCTAATTCCTCTCTGAGTTTGGCTATCTCTTTAGATGCATTCAGAGACTGGAGATACTAGTATCTGCTTCTCCCAGGACATGTCGAAACCTCTATGCCCTCCTAGTTGAAGGGAATTCAATGCCCTTTTTTCTATGACTATTTCAGTTCCTCCTCTTAAAGTTATTCAACTCTCACCCCACTCCCCAAAGGGATGACCCAGCATAACCCCCTTAGTGACTTTCAGCTTTCAAACACAAAACTTGGGGGCAGCCTGTCTTCAAGAAACTTCTGTTTGACAATCTATAAGAAATGGACAAATTCCTAGAAACATACAACCAAGCAAGACTGAATCATGAAGAAGTAGAAAATATGAACAGACTGATTACTTATAAGGAGATTTAATCAGTAATCAAAAACCTCCCAACAACAAAAGTCTAGGACCAGATGACTTCACTGGTGAATTTTACTGAATATTTAAAAAGGAATTAATACCAATCCTTCTCAAGCTCTTCCAAAAAATGGAAGAGTAAGGAACACCTCCATACTCATTTACAAGACCAATATTATGTTGATACCAAAACCAGATATGAACACCACAAGAAAAGAAACTCATTTACAAGGCCAATAACCATGATGACCATAGATGCAAAAGTCCTCGACAAAATATTAGTAAACCAAATTCAACAATACATTAAAAGGAGCACATTCGAGTGGAATTTATTTCAGGGAGGCAAGGATGACTTAACATTTACAAATCAATAACTGTGATACACCACATTAACAAAATGAAGGGTAAAAATTATATAGTCATCTCAATAGATGCAGAAAAATCATTTGACAAAATTCAATATCCAACTAGGATAAAAACTCTCAACAAAATAGGTAAACTGGGAACACATCTCAACATAATAAAGACCATATATGATAAGCCCATAGCTAACTTCAGACTCAATGGTGAAAAGCTGAGAGCTTTTCCTCTAAGATTAGGAATAAGACAAGCATGTTCACTCTTCCCATTTTTGTTCAACATAGAATTGGAAATCCTAGTCAGAATAATTAGAAAAAAAAAAAGAAGTAAAATTCATTCAAACTGGAAAGGAAGAAGTAAAACTATTACTATTGACAGATGACATGATAGTATATATAGAAAAACTTTAAAAACTCCATCAAAAATGTTAAAATAAACAAATTCAGTAAAGTATCAGAATACAAAATACACAAAAATCTGTTATGATTTTACACACCAATAATGAACTATCAGAAAGAGAAATTAAGAAAACAGTCCCATTTACAATTGCATCAAAAAGAATAAAACCATCTGCATGTCTTCTTTGGAGAAACCTCTATTTAGGTCTTCCACCCATTTTTGGATTGGGTTATTTGCTTTTTTGATATTGAGGTGCATGAGCTGCTTGTATATTTTGGAGATTAATCCTTTGTCCACTGCTTCATTGGCAAATATTTTCTCCCATTCTGAGGGCTGTCTTCTTGTCTTATTTATGGTTTCTTTTGCTGTGCATAAGTTTTAAGTTTCATTAGGTCCCATTTGTTTATTTTTTATTTTATTTCCATTATTCTAGGAGGTGGGTCAAAAAGGATCTTGCTTTGATGGATGTCATAGAGTGTTCTGCCTATGTTTTCCTCTAAGAGTTTTATAGTATCTGGCCTTACATTTAGGTCTTTAATCCATTTTGAGTTTATTTTTCTCCAAAGAAGACATGCAGATGGCTAACAAACACATGAAAAGATGCTCAAGATCACTAACCATTAGAGAAATGCAAGTCAAAACCACAATGAGGTATCACTTCACACTGGTTAGAATGGCCATTATCAAAAAATCTAAAAACAAGGAATGCTGGAGAGGGTGTGGAGAAAAGGGAACCCTCCTGCACTGTTGGTGGGAGTGTAAATTGGTACAGCCGCTATGGAAAACAGTATGGAGGTTCCTTTAAACACTAAAAACAGAACTACCATATGACCCAGCAATCCCACTACTGAGCATATACCCTGAGAAAACCATAATCCAAAGAGAAACATGTATTCTAATGTTCACTGCAGCACTGTTTACAATAGCCAGGTCATGGAAGCAAGCTAAATGTCCACCAACAGATCAATGGATAAAGAAGATGTGGTAGATATATACAATGGAATATTACTCATCCATAAAAAGGAATGAAATTGAGTTATTTGTAGTGATGTGGATGGACCTAGAGTCTGTCATACAGAGTAAAGTAAGCCAGAAAGAGAAAAACAAATACTGTATGCTAACTCATATATATGGAAGCTAAAAAAAATGGTACTGATGAACCCAGTGACAGGGCAAGAATAAAGATGCAGATGGAGAGAATGGACTTGAGGACATGGGGAGGTGGGCAAAGGGGAAGCTGGGATGAAGTGAGAGAGTAGCATTGACATATATACACTACCAAAATGTAAAATAGATAGCTAGTGGGAAGCTGCTGCATAACACAGGGAGATCAACGCAATGATGGATGATGACTTAGAGGGCTGGGATAGGGAGGGTGGGAAGGAGTCACAGGAGGGAGGGGATATGGGGATATATGTATAAATAGAGCTGATTTACTTTGTTGTACAGCAAAAACTGGTACAAGAGTGTAAAGCAATTATATTCCAATAAGCTTAAAAAAAAAAAAGAATAAAACACCTAGTAATAAATTTAACCAAGGAGGTAAAAGACCTGCACACTGAAAACTACAGGACATTGATGAAAGAAATTGAAGAAGACACATAAATGAAAACATATTTCATGCTTATGGATTGGAAGAATTAGTACTGTTAAAATGTCTATACTGCCCTAAGATATCTACGGATTCAATGCAATACCTATCAAAATTCTAATGTCATTTTTCTCAGAAATAGAAAAAATGATCCTAAAATTTATATGGAAGCACAAAAGACCCCAAATAGCCAAAGCAATCTCGAGAAAGTGAAACAAAGCTGTAGGCATCACACGTCCTGATTTCAAACTATATTACAAAGCTATAGTAATCAAAACAGTATTGCATTGGCATAAAAACAGACAAATAGATCAATGGAACAGAACAGAGAGCCCAGAAATAAACTCACACATATACCATCAATTAATTTATGACAAAGGAGGCAAGAATATAGAATGAGGAAAGGACAGCCTCTTCAGTAAACGGTGTTGGGAGAACTGGAGAGCTACAAGGAAAAGAATAAAACTGGACCACTATCTTACACCATACACAGAAAATAAATCAAAATGTATTAAAGGCTTGAATGTAAGACCGGAAACCATAAAACTCCTAGAAGAAAACAGGCAGTACATTCCTTGGCATTGGTCTTGACAATAATTTTTTGAATTTGACACCAAAAGCAAAGGCAACAAAAGTGAAAATAAACAAGTGGGATTACATCAAACTAAAATCTTCTGTACAGCAAAGAAAACCATCAACAAAAAGGAAAGGAAACCTACAAAATGGGAGAAAATATTTATAAAACACATGTCTGGTAAGGGGTTAATCTTTGAAATACATAAAGAACTCTTACAACTCAATAGCAAAAAAAATCCAATTAGAAAATGGGTAGCAGATCTGAATAGACATTTATCCAAAGAAG
The DNA here is from genome assembly GCF_030028045.1 of Hippopotamus amphibius kiboko. Taxonomy (NCBI): domain Eukaryota; kingdom Metazoa; phylum Chordata; class Mammalia; order Artiodactyla; family Hippopotamidae; genus Hippopotamus; species Hippopotamus amphibius. The sequence continues at coordinate 58,897,364 of NC_080188.1, forward strand.
AAATACAGATGGCTAACAGGCACATGAAAAGATGCTCAACATTACTAATCATCAGGAAAATGCAGATTGAGAGTACAATGAGATCACCTCACACCTGTTAGAATGGCTATTATCAAAAAGACAAGCGATAACATGCTGGGGAGGATGTGGTGAAAAGCGAACCCCCTGTGCTGTTGGTGGGTATATAAATTGGTGCAGCCATTATGGACAAATATATGGAGGTTCCCCCAAAAATTAAACATAGAACTCCTACATGATCCAGCAATTTTATTTCTGGGTAACTATATGAGGAAAACAGAAACATTACCTCAGAAAGATATATGTATCCTCATGTTCACTGTAGCCAAGACAAAGAAGAAACCTAAGTGTTTCATTCATTGATTGATGGATGAATGGATAAAAACGATGTGATATATATTTACATACACACACACACACACACACACATATACATACAATGGAATGTTATTTAACCATAAAAAAGGAAATCTTTCCATTTGCAACAACATGGGTGGGTGGACCTTGAGGGCATTATTCTGAGTGAAATAAGTCAAACAGAAAAAGACAAATATCATATGATCACACTTATGTGGAAACCACCCCCTCAAAAACAAAACTGGAACTCATAAATACAAAGAACAGGTTGGTGCTGCCAGAGGCAGGCAGTCGGGAGCAGGTGAAATATGTGAAAGGCGCAAGAGCTACAAACCTCCAGTTATAAAATAAGTAAGTCCTGGGGATGTAATGTACAGCATGGTGACTATAGTTAATACTACTGTATTGTATGTTTGAAAGTTGCTAAGAGAGTAGATCTTAAAAGTTCTCATCATTAAGAAAAAACATTTGTGACTATGTGTGATGTTGGATGTTAAATAGACTTAATGTGGTGATTATTTCACATATACAAATGTTGACTCATTATGTTGTACACTGGAAACTAATGTAATGCTCCATGTCAATTATATCTCAATTAAAAAAAGAAAGAACTGGGACGGGGAGGGTGGGGGGGACTCGAGGGAGGGTGGAGGGGGGAGTCAAGGCAGGGAGGGAATATGGGGATATGTGTATAAAAACAGATGAGTGAACTTGGTGTAACCCCAAAAAAATTAAAAAAAAAAAAAAAAAAAAGAAAGATCAGTGTGCTGGCTGGTTTAAGCCAATGGACTTTAGGGCCTTTTTGTTATCACAGCTTAGTGCAAACCCTAACTAATCCATGTCATCCATTTATATGAATCATTTTTAATAACTGTGAATGTTTAACTTCTGAATATTAGAAAAATAGGTTGTTCTCTATTCTTGGTTGCAAATTCATTGTGAGGCCACACATTTATATTCCACTATTATTTACCATAGTGTACTGCCTTCTTTTTTTTTTTTTTAATATTAATTAATTTATTTTATTGGCTGTGTTGGGTCTTCATTCCTGCACATGGGCTTTCTCTACTTGCGGTGAGCAGGGGCTACTCTTCCTTGTGGTACACAGGCTTCTCATTGCAGTGGCCTCTCTTGTTGCAGAGTACAGGCTCTAAGCACATGGGCTCAATAGTTGTGGCTCATGGGCTCTAGAGCGCAGGCTCAATAGTTGCGGCACAAGGGCTTAGTTGCTCTGTGGCATGTGATTTCTTCCTGGACCAGAGATCGAACCCATGTCCCCTGCATTATCAGGCAGATTCTTAACCACTGCACCACCAGGGAAGTCCTGTACTGCCTTCTTAACAAGACTATCAAATTTAAAAATTATGAGACTTTCAAATACAGAAAAAATCGATTATATTCAAATATACATATATTGTATACACACACATACATTGTATATATAAAACTTCTGCTCTCTGCTTCCACTAAGCAAACACCCCCAAGGAACGGGACAAGAATGCTTGGCCACCCCATTGGAAAGGAGAAATTTTAACATGAACAAAACACAAATTTATAACTTAGTTGCTTATTTGTCACTCTTAATTGCATGTATATCTATCCTTCCTTTTTTTTAAGTTTCAGGTAGTTTCTTAACCCTGACTTTCCTCTCTTCCTTTTTTTTTCCTTCTCTGAAAACTTGGTCAGGAATGACTGTTCTTTTTCTAGCATCTTTAAAGTTACTCTAGAAATATGCTTCAGTCTCTCCCTATCTGCAAATTGCCCTTCAACCCACTGTCACTCTTTTTTTTTTTCCATTGGTAAAATTGAGTAAATTTATTTTTAATAGCATGGGATTCACACTGCATATTTTAAAATCAATTTTCCTGAGGTATAGTTTATGGACAACAAATGCATCCACTTTAGCATCAAGTTGGATGATTTTTGACAAATGTTTTATACAACACCTTCCCACTATCTATTTTACACTTGGTAGTATATATATGTCTGTGCTACTCTCTTGCTTTGTCTCAGCTTCCCCTTCACCCCCCGCCCCCTCCCAAACCTTGAGTTCTCCAATCCATTCTCTGTATCTGTGTCCTTGTTTTTGTCACTGAGTTCATCAGTACCATTTTTAGATTCCGTATATGTGAGTTAGCATACAATATTTGTCTTTCTCTTTCTGACTTACTTCACTCTGTATGACAGACTGTAGTTCTATCCACCTCATTACATATAGCTCCATCTCATCCCTTTTTATAGCTGAGTAATATTCCATTGTGTATATATGCCACATCTTCTGTATCCATTCATTTGTTGATGGGGATTTATGTTGCTTCCATGTCCTAGCTATTGTAAATAGTGCTGCAATAAACATTATGGTACAAGTTTCTCTTGGAATTATGGTTTTCTTTGGGTATATGCCCAGGAGTGGGATGACTGGATCATATGGTAGTTCTATTTGTAGTTTTTTAAGGAACCTCCAAATTGTTTTCCATATTGGCTGTACCAACTTACAGTCCCACCAACAGTGCAGGAGAGTTCCCTTTTCTCCACACCCTCTCCAACATTTGTGGTTTCCAGATTTTGTGATGATGGCCATTCTGATCAGTGTGAGGTGATACCTCATTGTGGCTTTGACTTGCATTTCTCTGATGATGAGTGATGTTGAGCATCTTTTCATGTGTCTGTTGGCCATCTGTATGTCTTCTTTGGAGAAATGTCTATTTAGGTCTTCTGCCCATTTGTGGATTGGGTTATTTGCTTTTTTGGTATTAAGCTGCATGAGTTGCTTGTATATTTTGGAGGTTAATCCTTTGTCCGTTGTTTCATAGGCAACTATTTTTTCCCATTCTGAGGGTTGCCTTTTAGTCTTGTTTATGGTTTCTTTTGCTGTGCAAAAGCTTTTAAGTTTCATGAGGTCCCATTTGTTAATTCTTGATTTTATTTCCATGATTCTAGGAGGTCGGTCAAAAAGGATCTTGCTTTGATGGATGTCATAGAGTGTTCTGCCTCTGTTTTCCTCTAGGAGTTTTATAGTGTTTGGCCTTACATTGAGGTCTTTAATCCATTTGGAGTTTATTTTTGTGTATGGTGTTAGGAAGTGTTCTCATTTCATTCTTTTCCATGTTGCTGTCCAATTTTCCCAGCACCACTTATTGAAGAGGCTGTCTTTTTTCCATTGTATATTCATGCCTCCTTTGTCAAAGATAAGGTGCCGATATGTGTTTGGGCTTACTTCTGAGTTCTCTATTCTATTCCATTGATCTTCCTTTCTATTTTTGTGCCAGTACCATACTGTCTTGATCACTATGGCCTTGTAGTATAGTTTGAAGTCAGGAAGCCTGATTCCACCAACTCCATTTTTCCTTCTCAAGATTGCTTTGGCTATTCGGGGTCTTTTGCGTTTCCATACAAATTGTAAGATTTCTTGCTCTAGTTCTGTGAAAAATGCCATTGGTAATCTGATAGGGATTGCATTGAATCTGTAAATTGCTTTGGGTAGAACAGTCATTTTCACGATGTTGATTCTTCCAATCCAGGAACATGGTATGTCCCTCCATCTGTTTGTGTCGTCTTTGATTTCTTTCATCAATGTCTTAAAGTTTTCTGCATACAGATCTTTTGCCTCCTTAGGCAGGTTTATTCCTAGGTATTTGATTCTTTTGGTTGCAATGGTGAATGGGAGAGTTTCCTTAATTTCTCTTTCTGCTCTTCCGTTGTTAGTGTATAGGAATGCAAGAGATTTCTGTGCATTAATTTTGTATCCTGCTACTTTACTAAACTCATCAATTAGTGGTAGCAGTTTTCTGGTAGAGTCTTTAGGGTTTTCTATATATAATATCATGTCATCTGCAAAGAGTGACAATTTTACTTCTTCTTTTCCAATTTGGATTCCTTTTATTTCTTTTTCTTCTCTGATTGCTGTGGCTAAAACGTCCAAAACTATGCTGAATAATAATGGTGAGAGTGGACACCCTTGTCTTGTTCCTGTTCTTAGAGGGAATTCTTCAAGTTTTTCTCCATTGAGAACAATGTTCGCTTTTGGTTTTTCATATATGGCTTTTATTATGTTGAGGTAATTTCCTTCTATGCCCATTTTCTGGAGAGCTTTTATCATAAATGGATGTTGAACTTTGTCAAAAGCTTTTTCTGCATCTATTGAGATGATCATATGGTTTTTATCCTTCAATTTGTTAATATGATGTATCACGTTGATTGATTTGTGTATATTGAAGAATCCTTGCATCGCAGGGATAAACCCCACTTGATCATGGTGTATGATTTTTTTTAATGTGCTGTTGGAGTCTGTTAGCTAGTATTTTGTTGAGGATTTTTGCATCTATATTCATCAGTGATATTGGTCTGTAGTTTTCTTTTTTTGTGACATCTTTGCCTGGTTTTGGTATCAGGGTGATGGTAGCCTCGTAGAATGAGTTTGGGAGTGTTCCGCCTTCTGTGATATTTTGGAAGAGTTTGAGAGGGGTAAGTGTTAGTTCTTCTCTAAATGTTTGATAGAATTCACCCGTGAACCCATCTGGTCCTGGGCTTTTGTGTGTTGGGAGATTTTTAATCACTGCCTCAATTTCCGTACTTGTGATTGGTCTGTTCATGGTTTCTATTTCTTCCTGGTTCAGTCTTGGAAGATTGTATTTTTCTAAGAATTTATCTATTTCTTCCAAGTTATCCAATTGATTGGCATATAGTTGCTTGTAGTAGTCTCTCATGATGTTTTGTATTTCTGAGGTGTCCGTTGTGACTTCTCCTTTTTCATTTCTAATTCTGTTGATTTGCATCTTCTCCCTTTTTTTCTTGATGAGTCTGGCTAATGGTTTATCAATTTTGTTAATCTTCTCAAAGAACCAGCTTTTAGTTTTATTTATTTTTGCTATGGCTTCCTTCCTTTCTTTTTCATTTATTTCTGCTCTGATCTTTATGATTTCTTTCCTTCTGCTCCCTTTGGGGTTTCTTTGTTCTTCTTTCTCTAGTTGTTTTAGGTGTAAGGTTAGGTTGTTTATTTGATAATTTCCTTGTTTCTTAAGGTAGGACTGTATTGCTATAAACTTCCCTCTTAGAACTGCTTTTGCTGCATCCCATAGGTTTTGGGTTGTTGTGTTTTCGTTGTCATTTGTTTCTAGATATTTTTTGATTTCCTCTTTGATTTCTTTAGTGATTTCTTGGTTAAGAGTGAATTGTTTAGCCTCCATGTGTTTGTATTTTTTGCAGTTTTTTTCCTGTAATTGATATCTAGTCTCATGGCATTGTGGTCTGAGAAGATGCTTGATATGATTTCAATTTTCTTGAATTTGCTGAGGTTTGATTTGTGACCCAAGATGTGATCTATCCTGGAAAATGTTCCATGTGCACTTGAGAAGAAAGTGTAGTCTGTCGTTTTTTGGATGGAATGTCCTATAAATATCAATTAAGTCGAGATGGTCTAATGTGTCATTTAAAGCTTGTGTGTCTTTATTGATTTTCTGTTTGGATGATCTGTCCATTGATGTAAGTGGGGTGTTCAAGTCTCCCACTATTATTGTGTTCCTGTCGATGTCCCCTTTTATAGCTCTTAGCATTTGCCTTATGTATTGAGGTGCTCCTATGTTGGGGGCATAGATATTTACCATTGTGATATGTTCTTCTTGAATGGATCCCTTGATCATGATGTAGTGTCCTTCCTTGTCTCTTGTAATAGTCTTTACTTTCAAGTCTAATTTGTCTGATATGAGTATTGCTACTCCAGCTTTCTTTTGACTTCCATTTGCATGGAATATCTTTTTCCATCCCTTCACTTTCAGTCTATATGTATCCCTTGGTCTGAAGTGGGTTTCTTGTAGGCAGCAGATAGAAGGGTCTTGTTTTTGTATCCATTCAGCCAGTCTGTGTCTTTTGGTTGGAGCATTTAATCCATTTACATTTAAAGTGATTATTGACATGTGTGTTCCAATGACCATTTTCTGAATTGTTTTGGGTTTGCTTTTGCAGGTGTTTTCCTTTTCTTGTGTTTCCAAGTTAGAGAAGTTCCTTTAGCACTTGTTGTAAGGCTGGTTTGGTGGTGCTGAATTCTCTTAACTTTTGCTTGTCTGGAAAGCTTTTGATTTCTCCCTCAAATCTGAATGAGATTCTTGCTGGGTAGAGTATTCTTGGCTGTAGGTTTCTCTCTTTCAGGACTTTCAGGATATCCTGCCATTCCCTTCTGGCCTGCAGAGTTTCTGTAGAAAGGTCAGCTGTTATCCTGATGGGTTTTCCCTTATATGTTGTTTGTTGCTTTTCTCTTGCTGCTTTTCATATTTTTTCTTTGTGTTTAATTGTCGTTTGTTTGATTAATATGTGTCTTGGTGTATTTCTCCTTGGGTTTATTCTGTATGGGACTCTCTGTGCTTCTTGGACTTGGTGAATTATTTCCTTTCCCATGTTGGGGAAGTTTTCCACTAGAACCTCTTCAAATATTTTCTCAGACCCTTTCTTGTTTTCTTCTTCTTCTGGATGCCTATAATTCGAATGTTGGTATGCTTAATGTTATCACTGAGGTCTCTGAGACTGTCTTCTATTCTTTTTATTCTTTTTTCTTTTTCCTGCTCTGTGGCAGTTATTTCCCCCATTCTATCTTCCAACTCACTTATTCGTTCTTCTGCCTCAGTCATTCTGCTGGTTATAGCATCTAGAGTATTTTTAATTTCAGTTATTTTGTTATCCATTGCTGTTTGTTTTTCTGAGTTCTTATGAACTGTTTCTTGTACTTTCTCTATTTTGTTATCGAGAATTGGTATCATTTTTACTATCATTACTCTAAATTCTTTTTCAGGCATTTTTCCTCTTTCCTCCTCATTTATCTGGTCTTGTGGGTTTTCTTCCTGCTCCTTTGCCTGCATGGTGTTTCTTTGTTTCCTCATGGTTGTCCAAACTTTTGGGGTTGCTTGTCCTGGCGCTAGAGGTGTTTATAGAAGACTGTCCAAGCCTCAGACTAATGTCCAAGTATTGGATTAAACAAATATTAAGTCTAGGAAACACATACATGTATAAGACACAGAATTACTGAATCCGTTAGGACATAAGGCTCTAGAAAGACCTGACAGAACCCCAGTGTGCTATCAGATATTCAAAGAGAAACCCAACAGAAATTGACAACTGAAACAGAACACATCAGAGACAAAAGCAAAAGCAAACGAACAAACAAATAACACCTTACACATACAAACATTAATCCAGGGAGATTTTGTAAGCTAGGATCAAATATAGAAAAGAGCCAGAGTACCACCAGAGAGAATGAAGATTCTCAGAATGTAATTAGACAACTGTACTAAGAACTAAGATAAAGACAAAAACCTAATATTAAATACCAAGGCGGTGCGTCCTCTGGAGAATAGAGCAAGAAGTCTGAGCAAATCGATAGTGTTGCTTATAAGTATGTTAAGATAAAATAAACTTAAAAAGGCTGGGAGAAAGGGGAACAGAATAGCGTAGTGTGATTGGAAATATGCAAATAAAAAGAAAGGAATAGAAATGTATAAAAGATAGTGATGAAAGGAAAGTATGAGAGATATATTGTCCATACTACCAAAAACTTAGCTAGATATAGAAGTATATAAAAAGGCAAAAAAAAAAAAAAAGAATAAAAAATACCATTGAAAAATTATGTTATAAAACTTGTAGATCCCTTAGGGCTAAGATCATATTTAATAAAGAAAAAAAAAAAGAGAGAAAAAGAAAAAAAAAAATCCAGAACTGATCCAGAATGTACCAGTTCAATAGGAATTGATACTAATATTTCTGTTTCCTTAGCGTCTCAGCTGTAAGTGTCCTTCTCCTTGCCTTGAGTTTTTTTGCATTATTCTGTGACCAGCAGAGGTTCCTTTATTGTTCGTCTGTAAGCGTCGGTGTGTGGGGAGGGAGAGGGTACAATAGTGGCTCCTTCTCCTGGGAGTGAGTGAGCAGTGGCGCCCTGTTGTTTCAGTCGGGCTTGGAGGTGCCTGCTGCAGAGGGATGCTGGTGGCTCAGGCGTAAACAGAAAGTCTTAGAGTTGGGCCTCTCTCGGGTTTTTGTTGTTGTCAGCAGCCTCCCTGCTGCCAGTGTTCCAAGGGGTTTTAATCTAGCCCCACCCGAGTGCCTGAGGGTGCTTGTTATCCCTGAGTGCCTTAGGTGGCCCATGGGCGTCTCTCCACTGCCTGTTGCAGAGGCCCCGAAAGAGAGAGAGAGGCTATGCGTGCGGCTCCTCCCCCCCACCCGTGAGCCTGCAGCTTCCAGCCGCCATCATGTCCGGGCAGCTATCTGGGACGGGCACTCCTCTCCGCGGACCTCCTCCCTCCTGTCCTCTCGGTCCGTCACCTTACTGGCAACAATGTTTCTCACCCTGAACCAGCTCTCCGGTTCCCACGCTCCTGCTCCCGGACCCTCTGTTTAGCTGTGGATCGAGGTCTCGGTCCAGGAATGCTAAGCTGCGCTGCGGACCCTCCGTATGTTTCTCACTCCCTCCCGTCTGCCACAGCTCCACTGCTTCACCCTCTTTGAGCCGTCGTAGATGCCTCCCTACCGGCTATGTCGGGCTCCTTGCGGTCCCCTCTGGTGTCCGAGGCCGTCTGCTGGTGTTCAGCTGGTTCTCTGTGGGAATTATTGCGTCCTTCGGTGCATTCCCAATGCACCTGTGGAGAGGGCTGCATTCCACGTCCCTCTACTTCGCCGCCATCTTTTCTCCCCACTGTCACTCTTGAGTACTGTCCATCTCTCTTCTCTTTCAGAGCAAGGAGTCAGTCTTCGCTTCCTTGTCTTGTGTTCACTCACTTCTCATGCACTGGCTATCTGTCTTCTGACCACAATTCACTGAAAGAGCAGTTCCTAAGGTCACTGTGACTTCCAGTTGCCAATACCAGTGAAAAGATTTTAATTCAGATTTTGTCAGACCTCCTCAGTGCATTTAAAATTGCTGATTCGCATTCTTTCTGGAAATTGCCTATACTGTTTCTACTTATGCCCACAATCTTCCTCTGAGCCCTTCGGGGGCTTGTCTTCCTCTGGGACTCTAACATGTTGGTGATTCCCAAGGACTGACCAAGAATCACTGTTTTTCTCACCGTACTCACCCTTCCTGGGTGATTTCATCCACCCTCATATATTTTTTAATAGATTAAAAAATGGCTTAAAATTCATATCTGATGTCTCTTAAATTAAAATCTCCAACCCTGAGGTCTCTGCAAAGGCTCAGACTTTCGTAGCTAATGGTCTCCTGGGCATTTGTGCTGGGTGAGGAACACACTTACTCTCAGAAACCCCTATTGTAGACACATGTGGCAGATCCCCAGTGCCTTGTGATGGCATTCACATATTACTTAAAGATACTCACTGATCTCACAGTCTCATTGATAGTGTGGCAGTACACACGTTCTAAATATTTTAGACATTCACCAACCTTGAATACACAAAGTACATGAGTTTAATGAGCCCCGTAAACTGTAACCTTTGGGATAGTATCTTGAGCTTAATCCCTAAAGTGTCCCATGGGCCTCAAGTAGGCCAGATTCTTTGATGCCATATATTAAACAACAACAACAACAACAACAAAAGATCAGCCAAACTCTATCTCTGGAATAGTATTACACTTGCCGAAGGTGAAGCTTTTTATGAAAAATATTTTTGGAGCAATAAACAGGACAAAAAGCTGAGAATTCATCATTCTTAAAGAACAGGTTGCACAACTATGTTGTGCCAGTTTGCTAATTGTGGCAGATTGTATTTTCACAGACTGAATGAGCCTCCACAATGTGACCCTGTCACTCTCCCATTTGTTTCTTTTATATATATATATATATATATATATAAAAATTTATTTATTTATTTATTTATTTATTTATTGTCTGTGTTGGGTCTTCTTTACTGTGCGTAGGCTTTCTCTAGTTGTGGTGAGCAGGGGCTTCTCACTGCGGAGCATGGGCTCTAGGTATGCGAGCTTTAGTAGCTGTGGCACGTGGACTCAATAGTTGTGGTTCATGGGCTCTAAAGCACAGGCTCAGTAGCTGTGGCACACGGGCTTAGTTGCTCCTCAGCATGTGGGATATTCCCAGCCCAGGGATTAAACCCGTGTCTCCTGCATTGGCAGGCGGATTCTTAACCACTGAGCCATCAGGGAAGCCCCCATTTGTTTCTTTATTCCCTTGAATATGGGCAATTCCTGTGGTTGCACTGGTGATAGAGTATAGCCAAAATGACGCTGCCAGTACTGGGTACAACCCTTAACTGCCCTGCTGCCAGCCGCTATGCTGCAGGAAGCCCAGACCACATAAAGAGGATATGCACAAGTGTTGTGGCCCCAGCTCAGCTCCCAACCAAAGCCAGCATCCAAACCAGCCACGGGAGTAGCCATCAAGGATGTTCAATCCACTTGCCCTCCAGAACCCCAGCAGACATAACAACTGAGAGATCCCAAGGAAAAACAAACACCCAGCTGAGATCAGTTATACCTCAGAACTGTGAGAGATTAACAAGATTGTTATTTCAGCTGTGAAATAAAATTCATGTTTTATGGCAAGACAGGGAAAATTTAAACAAAAATTTTCTCTGCCCTTTGGCCTCCTCTCTCCCTGCACTATGCATTGTGTATCCTTCCCTATCAGCAGAAATACCTGCTCAACCATAAAGAGCAACATTCTCCTAGCAATAACTTTCTTAAAGATAGTATTCCTTCTTGACCTTGTAAGGGCTCACATGGCACTTAGATCTGGATTATGTAAACTGTCAATAATATATCATCTAATGTATAGCTCTCTGTCTCAAAAAACTTATGTAACTGTGCCTTGATTTCTAAAGGGCGGAACAGTTCTCAGAGCTTTCTGAGATGCTCTTCCTGGGTTATAATCCACAAATTTGCCTTGAAGAAAATTTTCCATTTCTTAGATTGACTAATTTTCATTGACACAGTCTACTAAGTTTTAGGGTGGTTTTGTTATGAGAATAGATAGCACAACACTAATAAACTGTGGGAAGACATTCGGGAACCTTTTTGTAACCTTGAAAATGTTGAAGTATGTGGGCCGAGCGATGGGATTCAGAATGTCCTGCTTGAGCAGTGGAGGAGCTGAGGGTGCCAGGCGTGGAGACTAATATCACCCTGTTTGGTCCTGAAGGATGGCTGGTTAGCCAAAGACGGGTAAGATTCCTCAGAGGAGGAACAACCTAAGACAGGCACAGCCATAGAGGGGCCAACAGGGGTGGTGCATAGAGCCTTCCTTATATCACCGTGTTTGGCCCTGGAGGATGACTGGTTAGCCAGAGACGGGTAAGATTCCTCAAGGGAGGAACAACCTAAGACAGGCACAGTCGCAGAGGGGCCAACACGGGTGGGGCACAGACCCCCAATATCTGAGAGAGGTCTCCTGCCCCCAGGGCTGTTTTGCTCTCCACACCCAGCTCAAATCCACACCTGCTCAGCTCGGACCCAGGAGGCAAACAAGGATCATTGCCCCAGTCATGTGAGGCCTTTGACTGTTTATGAGTGTAACCTGAGAATGTTAGCCCACGAACTCAATAAAAGCAACCTGGGATGAGTCAGCAGGGCTCTTGATCCTAGAGGTCTTGAGTCCCCCGGTCCCATCTTTCTCTTCAGTCTGTGTCTGTGTCTTCTTCAAGCTTGCGGCACCCGTCACTCACCTCGAGTTGCCGAGCTGGTCTCGGCAATAAACACCTGTGTTTATGGCAGAATTTGGTCTGCAACTTGCTTTCTTTATAGCCTGGTAGTGAAGTTGTGGGGAGGCTCAGCCCTTATCCACCCACCTCCAAATATTGGTGCTTATTGACATATAACAAAAAGAACCTATGGGTTATATGTGACCAAACTGACTTGGGAAGATAAGGCATTTCCCCTGGTACTAACAGAGCAAGAATTTCAAGGCTCAGAACCCAGTTATTAGGCCTGTGTAATGTGGTTTGTCAAATAGCAAAATTGTAGCTTCGAATGTTACCATAAGTTACTGGGTGCTGACATGGCTGAGAGTATAAAGTCAGGAAAGCCCATAGATCTGTAATTCCTTCCCCCCTGTGGACAAATTGTTCACAATACATTGCCAAGACACTGCATTTGCAATGTGTCTGCTTAAGAAAAAAGGGAGACGATGAGGAACTCCCACATCCCTACCTTTGCATTCTTATTTGCTGCTTCAGGAACCAGGCAAAGCAAAAGCAAGCTTTAGTGAGTCCCAGTCCATATCTCATCCGTCCTGAAACCTGGACCAGGTGGCTGTGTACAATTTCCCCATCCCAAAGCTCCACAGGCATTTCAAATGCATTGTGTTCCAAGCTGAATAGGTCATATTTCCTCCAAACCTGCTGCCATCACCATCTTCTCTGTCTCAGTAGGTATTAATCTCTATCCACCTGTTCATTAGATTTCTCCTTCCACCTCTTTCACCACAGTCCAACAATATCTGAGGCCAGTTAATATGACTTCCTAAGCAGTTTTTAGGAATCTCTTCCTAATGCTGTTTCAAGATTCTGGCCTTCATCATATCTCATTTTGATGTCCCGATTCATCTCCCTGCCTCTAGTCTCGTCTGCCTCCCTCCTCTGCTCAGCTGGCAGAGGATGCTATCTACAATGTAAATGTGACCGTGTCCTTTCTTTGCCCCAAATCTGTTACCCTGAAAGCAGCACAAGGCTTCCTTGGTCACCTCTCTTGTCTTACTTCCCACCACTCCTTTCAGAACACTAAAAGCCTTCTTACAACACTGCCCTCTCGCAAAACAGAAAATGCTGTCACACACTGAACTCCTCCCTGCCTCAGTGCCTTTGCTCACGCTGCTCTCTCTTGGCATACCTTCTCTCCATGCCCTTCCCCATCTTCCCAGTCCTCAGCCTGGCTAGTTTCTTCTCATTCTTTAGAACAGTAGAGCTTAAAAAGATCCTGTTCCCTAAGAAATACCCCAGGCCAATTACAACAGAATTTATGCAAGTGGCTACTGCGAATCAGTATTTTTTAAAGCTGCTCAGGTGATTTCCATGGCAGTTCAGGCTGAGAATGATGCTTTGGAGTCATGATGCCCCTTTTCTCCCCAGACTGAAATGCTCTTTTATGATCCCATGATGTTCTGTAACATCTCTTTTATTGCACCATCCACAATGCATTATAATGAGCTGTTTACAAGTTTCTCTCTAGAGGATATGAACTTATTTAGGGTAAGAACTGTTTTTTCATATTTGTATTTTCAGTATTTCACTTAGTGGCTGGTAGGTACTAAACAGTCAATCACCCTCATGAAAGAGAGAATGAATGAATGGGAAAACAACTAAACTTATGCTAATAAACATTTTCAGAATATTCATATAAAAAGTAAATGAAGAAAAAGACATTGGGGACTGGACAAAGATGGCAGAGGAGTAGGACGTGGCAATGACCTTCCTCCACACAAATACATCAAAAACACATCCAGTTGGGGAGTGGCTCCTGCAGAACACCCCCCAAATGCCGGCAGGAGACTTTAGACCACCAAAAAGGCAAGAGAAATTCCACATTATCAGGTAATGCAAAGGAAAGAAGGGAAAAAAAGAGACAAAGAATTCTGAGGACACCAGCCCCTCTGGGAAGGAGCTGTAAGGGGGAAGGCTCCCACACACAGGGGAGCTCCCTCACTGGTGGGGAAGGACAGGGGGAGCCTCAGAGCCCACAGAAGAGAGAGCAATGGCAGGTCTGCCGAGGGCAAAGTAGAGAAATCCCCACATGGAGGAGTCAAGCAGCACTCCCCAGCCAGAGAAGCTAATCTGCTCACCCATGGCTGCGGTGGGGGCTGGGCGCCAAGGCTCGGGCTTCAGAAAACAGACCCCAGGGAGAGAGTGGGGGCTGGTTGCATGAGAAAAGCCTGGGGGGCAGGTGCACCAGCAAGATGGGGAGTTTGGGGGAAAACCTGGGCCAGACAGAGAGGCAGGGGACTTTTGTTTCAGAGTTCTTTGGAGGAAAATCCCTCTCCGCAAACTCGCAGGCTGCAAAGTGGTGCAACTTGCGGCTGCTGGATCGAAAAGCCTGCCATCCCGCATCCCCACCTGCCCTGCGTGCCACTGGGTCCCACTGAATGCCTGCTCACCTGCCTGCCACCCCGCTCCCCCCACCCTTGCTGCTGCATCGCCAGCCCATGGCCCGCCCACCCAGAGCTGCCAAGGGCCCTGTGTGTAAGGCAACTTATTGGCCACACCCTCCCAGCAGCAGGGGAAGCCCACCAACACCAAGGGTCCCACCATCAGGACCAACTTCACTGGGAGAACGCACAGCACACCTCGGGCTCACACTGACCTCTGCTGCTGCAAGCAATCCCGCAGATTTCAGTTAGACTGCCATATCCCTCCCTATCTCCGACCTGAAGTTGCAAGTGAGCCCCAATCACCCTCTTTCACCCCCTCTTGCCTGGGAGGAACTGAATTCTGAGAGCAACCCACATGCAAAGTAGGGACCAAAACCAAAACGGATCCCCAAGGTCTGCAGAACCAAAGAAGAGAAAGAGAAACAGCCGCGGGAGGAGCAGATTTAATGCCCACAATAGGCTTGAAAGAACCTGCATCTGTAGATCACCTGATTAGGTGAGTGTTTCTACAACAGAGACTGCAGACATAGGGGACAACTGGGGACTGTGGGGACAATACACACAGGCCTAATACCACATCACAGTCTGAGCTCTCCACAGTCCTCCACAGCAGGGGCAGAGCCATACCTAGAAGTATTGGAGGACTTTTCAGTATGCTTATCTTGTTTCTGGTTTTAGGTATTTGTTAGTTAAATTTTTACTGTATATATGTGTATGTGGATTTGCTTGTAATTGGTATGAGTATTCTCTTCTTTCTTTTCTTTGCTCTCTCATTTTCTCTTCTCATTGGTTTCTTTTCCTCTTCTCTTTCTGCAAGTGCAAGTGTGCACATCTCCTTGTGTGATTTTGACTGATTAGAGCTACTTTTATCACCAGCCTTGGGGATCTGTCTGCCCTTTCCCTTTCTTCCCTTTTTTCTTCCTTTATTTATTTGCTCTCCTTCTACCTCCTTTTTCTCCATGCTGTGCAGCTTCCAGGGTCCTGGTGCCCCAGCTGGGGGTCAAACCTGGACCTCTGAGACAGCAGAGCAGAGTCTAGGACATTGCACCACCAGAGAACTCCTGATGCCATGGAATATTAATCAGCAAGAGCTCCCCCAGAGTTCTCATTCTCAAAACCAAGCTTCACATCCAATCAAAGGCCAGCAAGCTCCAGTGCTTGACACCTCAAGCCAAACAGGACAGAGATAAGAGGAATTTCTACTAGGCAGCATAGGGAAAGGAGACAGCAGATACGATAAATTAGACAAATGAGAAAACAAAGAAACACCTTGCAGGCAAAGGAGCAAGATAAAAATTCATAAGACCAAATAAATGAAGAAGAAATTGGCAAATTGCCTGAAAAAGAATTCAGAGTAATGATAGTAAAAATGATACATAATTTAGATAACAAAATAGAGAAAATACAAAAAATGTTTAATAAGGACCTAGAAGAACTAAAGAGCAAATAAACAGTAATGAACAATACAATAACTGAAGTCAAAAATACTCTAGATGGTAAAAACAACAGAATAACTGACAAAGAAGAATGAGTGAGTTGGAAGATGGAATGGTGGAAATAACTGCCACAGAGCAGGAAAAAGAAAAAAGAATAAAAAGAATGGAAGACCATCTCAGAGATCTTGGGGGTAATATTAAGCATACCAACATTCGAATCTTAGGGATCCCAGAAGAAGAAGAAAAAAAGAAAAGGTCTGAGAAAATATCTGAGGAGACTGTGGTGGAAAACTTCCCCCACATGAGAAAGGAAATAGTAAACCAAATCCAAGAAGCACAGAGAATCCCATACAGAATAAGCCCAAGGAGAAACACACCGAGGCACATATTAATCAAACTAACAAAAATTAAACACAAAGAAAAAATATTAAAAGCAGCAAGAGAAAAGCAACAAATAACATATAAGGGAAAACCCATAAGGATAACAGGTGATCTCTCTGCAGAAACTCTGCAGGCCAGAAGGGATTGGCAGAAGATAAAGTCTTGAAAGAGAAAAACCTACAGCCAAGAATACTCTACCAAGCAAGAATCTCTTTCAGATTTGACAGAGAAATCAAATGCTTTACAGACAAGCAAAAGTTAAGAGAATTCAACACCACCAAACCAGCCTTACAACAACTGCGAAAGGAACTCCTCTAGGCAGTAACACAAGACAAGAAAAAGACTTGGCTCTGTCATTTATAGTGGCTAAGAGACTTTGAGGTGAGTTAATTCACCTCCTTAAACTTCAATGTCTTCAATTAGAAAATGGATGTAATAATAAAAATATCTATCTTCCCAAATTATTGCAAGGATCAAATAAGATACTGTATGTAGAAGTGCTTTGTTAATGGTATAAAATATTATTATGAAGGATTTTTTATTGACACAGAAAGGCATAGTATGTACACATAATCTCATTTTTATAAAAAGAAAACGGAAAAATCTGTACAGATGGCTACCAGTATGTAAAAATTGATATCTATGTCAGTATGCTCAACTTTTTTTTTTTTTTTTTTTTTTGGGCACACAGGCTTAGTTGCTCCGTGGCATGTGGGATCTTCCTGGAGCTGGGATCGAACCTGTGACCTCTGCATTGGCAGGCAGATTCTTAACCACTGCGCCACCTAGGAAGCCCAGTATGCTCAACTTTTAAAAAAAATTATCACACCCCCTCCAAGACTTTTTTCCCCTAAATTTCGTCCCCAAATTACCACAATTATAGTATATATCTAGCTCGTTATGTATGGTAAAAAAAAAAAAAAAAAAAAAGAATGGTAAGAAGAACATACACGTCAATAATTACATTAAATGTAAATGGATTAAATGCTCCAACCAAAGGACACAGACTGGCTGAATGGATAAAAAAACAAGACCCTTATATATGCTGTCTACAAAAAACCCATTTCAGACCTAGGGACACATATAGACTGAAAGTAAGGGGATGGAAAAAGATATTTCATGCAAATGGAAGTCAAAAGAAAGCTGGAGTAGCAATACGCATATCAGACAAATTAGACTTTAAAGACTATTATAAGAGACAAGGAAGGATACTATATAATGATCAAGGGATCCATCCAAGAAGATATAATAATTGTAAATATCTATGCCCCCAACATAGGAGCACCTCAATACATAAGGCAAATGCTAACAGCCATAAAAGGGGAAATTGATAGAAACACAATAATAGTAGGAGACTTTAACACCCCACTTTCACCAATGGACAGATCATCCTAACAGAAAATAAATAAGGAAACACAAGTTCTAAACAAGACATTAGACCATCTTGACTTAATTGAAATCTATAGGACATTCCATCCAAAAACTACAGAATGCAGTTTCTTCTCAAGTGCACACAGAACATTCTCCAGCATAGATCACATCTTGGGTCACAAATCAAGCCTCAGTAAATTCAAGAAAATTGAAATGGTATCAAGCATCTTCTCTGACTGCAACTCCATGAGACTAGATATCAATTACAGGAAAAAAACTGCAAAAAATACAAACACATGGAGGCTAAACAATATGCTATTAAACAACCAAGAAGTCACTGCAGAAATCAAAGAGGAAATAAAAAAATACCTAGAAACAAATACGAATGAAAGCACGATGACTCAAAACCTATGGGACACAGCAAAAGCAGTTCTAAGAGGGAAGTTTATAGCAATACAGTCCTATCTCAAGAAACAAGAAAAATTTTGAATAAACAACCTAACCTTACACCTAAAGCAGAGAAAGAAGAACAGAAAAACCCCAAAGTGAGCAGAAGAAAAGAAATCATAAAGATCAGATCAGAAGTAAATGAAAAAGAAATGAAAGAAACAATAGCAAAGATCAATAAAACTAAAAGCTGGACCTTTGAGAAGATAAATAAAATTGATAAACCATTAGCCAGACTGATCAGAAAAAAAAGGGAGAAGACGCAAATCAACAGAATTAGAAATGAAAAGGGAGACGTAACAACCAACACCGCAGAAATACAAAAGATCGTGAGAGACTACTACAAGCAACTATATGCCAATAAATTGGATAACCTGGAAGAAATAGATAAATTCTTAGAA
The DNA here is from genome assembly GCF_030028045.1 of Hippopotamus amphibius kiboko. Taxonomy (NCBI): domain Eukaryota; kingdom Metazoa; phylum Chordata; class Mammalia; order Artiodactyla; family Hippopotamidae; genus Hippopotamus; species Hippopotamus amphibius. The sequence continues at coordinate 58,915,805 of NC_080188.1, forward strand.
AAGTACAATCTCTCAAGACTGAACCAGGAAGAAATAGAAACTATGAACAGACCAATCACAAGTATGGAAATTGAGAATGTGATTAAAAATCTCCCAACAAACAAAAGCCCAGGGCCAGATGGATTCACAGGTGAATTCTATCAAACATTTAGAGAAGAGCTAACACTTACCCTTCTCAAACTCTTCCAAAATATAGCAGAAGGAGGAACACTTCCGAACTCACTCTACAAGGCCACCATCACCCTGATACCAAAACCAGGCAAAGATGTCACCGAAAAAAGAAAATTACAGGCCAGTATCACTGATGAATATAGATGCAAAAATCCTCAACAAAATACTAGCTAACAGAATCCAACAGCACATTAAAAGGATCATACACCATGATCAAGTGGGGTTAATCCCTGGAATGCAAGGATTCTTCAATATACACAAATCAATCAATGTGAAACATCATATTAACAAATTGAAGGATAAAAACCATATGATCATCTCAATAGATGCAGAAAAAGCTTTTGACAAAGTTCAACATCCATTTATGATAAAAACTCTCCATAAAGTGGGCGTAGAAGGAAGTTACCTCAACATGATAAAAGCCATATATGACAGCCCAACAGCCAACATCATTCTAAATGGTGAAAAATTGAAAGCATTCCCTCTAAGAACAGGAACAAGACAAGGGTGCCCACTCTCACCACTATTATTCAACATAGTTTTGGACGTTTTAGCCACAGCAATCAGAGAAGAAAAAGAAATAAAAGGAATACAAATTGGAAAAGAAGTAAAATTGTCAGTCTTTGCAGATGACATGATATTATACATAGAAAACCTGAAAGACTCTATCAGAAAACTGCTAGCACTAATCAATGAATTTAGCAAAGTAGCAGGATACAAAATTAATGCACAGAAATCTCTTGCATTCCTATACAATAAGAACGAAAGCGTAGAAAGAGAAATTAAGGAAACTCTCCCATTCACCATTGCAACAAAAAGAATAAAATACCTAGGAATAAACCTGCCTAAGGAGGCAAAAGACTTGTATGCAGAAAACTACAAGACACTGATGAAAGAAATCAAAGACAGTACAAACAGATGGAGGGACATATCATGTTCTTGGATTGGAAGAATCAACGCTGTGAAAATGACTATCCTACCCAAAACAATTTACAGATTCAACACAATCCCTATCAAATTGCCCATGGCATTTTTCACAGAACTAGAACAAGAAATCTTATGATTTGTATGGAAATTCAAAAGACCCCGAATAGCCAAAGGAATCTTGAGAAGGAAAGATGGAGCTGGAGGAATCAGGCTTCCTGACTTCAAACTATACTACAAGGCCATAGTGATCAAGACAGTATGATACTGGCATAAAAACAGAAATATAGATAAATGGAACAGGATAGAGAGCCCAGAGGTAAACCCATGCACATATGGGCACCTTATCTTTCATAAAGGAGGCAAGAATATACAACAGAAAAAAGACAGGCTCTTCAATAAGTGGTGCTGGGAAAATTGGACAGCAACATGCAAAAGAATGAAATGAGAACACTTCCTAACACCATACACAAAAATAAACTCAGAATGGATTAAAGACCTACATGTAAGGCCAGACACTATAAAACTCCTAGAGGAAAACATAGGCAGAATGCTCTATGACATACATCAAAGCAACATCCTTTTTGACCCACCTCCTAGAAAAATGGAAATAAAATCAAGAATAAACAAATGGGACCTTATGAAACTTAAAAGCTTTTGCACAGTGAAAGAAACCATAAATAAGACAAGAAGACGGCCCTCAGAATGGGAGAAAATACTTGCCAATGAAGCAACAGACAAAGGATTAATCTCCAAAATATACAAGCAGCTCATGCAGCTTAATACCAAAAAAGCAGATAACCCAATCCACAAATGGGTGGAAGACCTAAATAGAGATTTCTCCAAAGAGGACATGCAGATGGCTAACAAACACATGAAAAGATGCTCAACATCACTAATCCTTAGAGAAATGCAAGTCAAAGCCACAAGGAGGTACTACCTCACACCAGTCAGAATGGCCACCATCAAAAAAACTAAAAAACAATAAATTTTGGAGAGGGTGTGGAGAAAAGGGAACCCTCATGCACTGTTTGTGGGAATGTAAATTGGTACAGCCACTACGGAAAACAGTTTGGAGGTCTCTTAAAAAACTAGAATTGGATCTACCATATGACCTAGCAATCCCACTGCTGGGCATATACCCTGAGAAAACTGTAATCCATAAAGAAACATGTACCATAATGTTCACTGCAGCACTGTTTACAATAGCCAGGACGTGGAAGCAACCTAAATGCCCATCAACAGGTGAATGGATAAAGAAGACGTGGCACATATACACAATGGAATATTACTCAGCCATAAAAAGGAATGAAATTGAGTTATTTGTAATGAGGTAGATAGACCTAGAGTCTGTCATATGGAGCGAAGTAAGCCAGAAAGAGAAAAAGAAGTACTCTTTGTTTTATATACATGGAATCTAAAAAATATGGTACTGATGAACCCACTGACAAGGCAAGAATAAAGATGCAAATGTAGAGAACAGAGTTGAGGACACAGGGTTGGGGTAGGGGGGCAAAGGGGAAGCTGGGACAAAGTGAGAGAATAGCACTGACAGATATACACTACCAATACACTACCAAATGTAAAACAGACAGCTCGTGGAAAGTTCCTGAATAACATAAGGAGATAAACTCAAGGATGGGTGATGACCTACAGGGTCAGGATAAGGAGGGTGGGAGGGAGCCGCAGGAGGGTGGGGATATGGGGATATATGTATAAATACAGCTGATTCATTTTGGTGTACCTCAAAAATCGGCACAACAGTGTAAAGCAATTGTATTCCAATAAAGAGCTTCAAAAAAAAAAAAGTAAAAAAAAAAAAAAAAGTAAATGAAAATGTCACCCTATCTTACTCCAGAACTATTCATTTTTGGTAAGTCCCAAAGCACATAGGCATGAGTAGGGTTAAAATACACAGAATTTGCTCTATGATTAGAAATGAAGATATTGTCAAACCAGAGCAAGCACTGCAGATACTGAGCAGGGTCCCCTCAAAGAGGCACTTCTAAGCCCGAGAACGTGACACGGGCTATTGAGCTATAGTGAGAGGTAAATTTTTGCTTCAGAGAGAGAAAAAGAAAAGTGAAACATTTAGGGTTTACTCAATAACTTTATAGGAAAAAAAGCCTTTTCTCCTCTCGTAATTTCATAAGCAACGTCAATGGGTTGGGCTAGATAGAAATGTGAACTGTTGAGAACTGAGAACACCGTAAAGAGGCAAACAATCATTTAGAGAATTAAATTACTGGAATATTGAGTTAAATGAGAATGTTCGACATACATACTCACCTGAAAAAGCATATTCTGGAATCACTTCTGTTCAGTAACCCATTTCTGAGCATCCATATTTCAAGTATGTGTGAGCTGGACCAGGAAAGTCTCTGACACCAAGAAACTTAGTCTAACAGTAAGGGCAATGGGATCAATAACATAAATCTACTAGGTGCCAGGCTTTGTCCAAAGCTCTTTATGCATACAAGGTCAGCTAACCTGTGGGTAACTTGTTATTCTCACTTTTTTTAGATGAAGAAACTGTGAGACTTAGGGAAGACTAAATCATTTGCCCAAGGTTGATGAAACTAGGATTTAAACTTATATTTTTTGGTCCTAAACCATTCTGCTTTCTTAACAGAGGAGATTAAACATATACATCAATTATAAAAGTTAGAATGTGATAAATGCTGTAAGCAAACCAAAGGCCATGAGAGTGTGTAATATAAAGTTTTACTTCTCACTGGGGATGGATAAAAGCAGACATTAGGGGAAGATATCTGATCCTGCTCTCACATGAAGAGTAGAATTTTGTTGTTAGTCTAAGTTTAGTAACTCTCCTTAAGTTGTTTTCTCTAGTGGTTTTATTATGAAACATACTTGGGTTTACAGAAGAGTTGGAAAAACAGTACAGGGTGTCCCCTTGTCCCCTTCACCCAGCATCCCCTCAGGTTAACATCATACATATTCTTGGCACAATAAGCAAAACTAGTAAATTAATACTGATACAATACTATTCACTAAGTGATGGATTTTATTCACATTTTCCTTATTTTTTCAACTAATGTCCTTTCTCTGTTTCAGGCCCAAGCAATGAATCTTATCAAGAGAAGATTGAAGAGGAAGCTATTATAGGAAAAGGGAAGTCCTTGAACAGTGAAAATGAATTCTATGTCCAGGATACTTCTTCTAAGATGACCAATGATGTTTAATGAATCTAAATTGCTTTATTAGCAAATGGAGAATTCTCTATTGCTCTTTACCTTCCTGTCAGTCAGCTCTGTCTGGTTGAACATTAAGTGATAAAAAAGGGGTATAATTCATGTTACTCTCTTGTTGCTTTGCTGTATTTTCCTTTTGTATCACTAGTGATAGAAAATTAGGCTGTGTGCATTTCAGTGCTAATGCACTCTCAATGGCTTTGCTGTCTTGGTCTGACAGTTCTGGTCTCATCATAACATACCACAGATCTGAGAAAAATATGCCAGTCTATGCTGTGTTTCCCCAAATAACTTTCTCATTTTGCAGGGTAGAGAGAACCTGCTCTCCGAAAAAGCATAAACAAAATCATTAAATTCATCCTAGGTCTTCTTCTAAAAGGCTTTCAGAACAGCCATGTTAAAAAAACAACCATCATAAACCCCACAGAATAATATATACACTAGACATAAATTTAAGGAGTATGTCTTCTTTTAAAACAAGCATCACAGAAAAATTCACCTGAATCTCTGGGGGAATATGAATGATAGGAAATGTTGAACCCTGCCAAGTTCTATGTGAAGAACCAAGAGAATACTTTCTCAGAGGAATAGCAAATGTCTCCAAGTTCATATTCTTTTTTTCTTATTGGATTTGATGCATTTCAGCCATATTCCTGTTCATCTAGTTTTCTGTTTTGCCCCCTAGATAATCATCTGCATGTATAATTTTAAAGGTGAATCAAGAAAAGTTAATCACTTTTTTTTTAAAGTAAGAGTTACTATCAACTTTGACTATCTCCCTTTCTTTGACTTTAAAACGTGACATATTCTGGGGGACCCAAGGCAAAGGCAGGGCTGCAAGCTGGCTGTTCCCCTGTTATCATGCACAATGACTCAAAGGCCACCAGCCGTATTTCCTGTTGTTGCTGGGACTGCAAACTGGCACATTTTTAGTGGCATTACTCATAACCTCCCTTTGGTTGTTTAAATTGGAAGGAATGGTAATGAGAGTAATTTGAGGGTAATTAAGCCTCTCCTTTCCACCTGTCAGTTATGCAAACTAGAAGGAGATGAACAGCGTAGTCACGCGTTGCTTCAATTAAGAACAATTTCATGGGGATTTTGAATAATGTGGGTAGTCCATTAAAATGTTAGAGGAAAAAGTTGAAATCTGTTATGCTTTTGAAAACAGTTTTATTGAGATTTTTATATATCATAGAATTTACCCATTTTAAGTGTACCAGGCAATGACTTTCAGTATATCTACAAAGTTATACAATCATCTACCACAATCTAATTGTAGGACGTCTCCATCACTCTAAAAAGAAATTTGTGCCCATTTTGTCACTCCCTATTTAAACTCCAGCCCTAGGCAGCTACTGATTTTTTTTTTTCCCCTGTATATTTGCCTTCTGGATTTTTTCATACAGGTAGAGTCATACAATAGGTGTTCTTTTGTGTCTGGCTTCTTTCACTGAGCACATTTTTGAAGTTCATCCATGCTGTAGCCTGTACCAGAATGTCATTCCTTTTCATTGCTGAATAGTTACCTATTCTATGGATATATAACATTTTGTTGATCTTTTCACCAGTTGATGGACACTTGAGCTGTTTCCACCTTTTTGGCTATTGTGCACAAAGCTGCTATGGACATGTGCATTCACACTTTTGTGTGGACATATATTTTTATTTCTCTTGGGTAGAGACACAAGAGTGGAATTGCTAGGTCACATGGTAAGTCTAACTTCTTTTTTAAAGATACTGCTAAGCTGTTATCCAACATGACAGTGTCATTTTACATGCTCACCATCAATGTGTGCGTGCCAGTTTCCACACATCTTTGGCAACACTTTTTATTGTCTGTCTTTTTTATATACCCATCTTAGTGGGTGAGAAATCGTATCTTGTGGTTTTGGTACACATTTCCCTAATGAGTAATGACGTTTAGTACCTTTTCATATTCTTATTGGCTTATCGGTACTGTTTATTGGTATTGTCTCTTTGGATAAACATGTATTCAAATCCTTTGTCCATTTTTGAACTGGGTTACTTACTTATCCCATCTTCTTGTCTCCTCCTGGAGGAAATCAGTATCTCAAATTTTAGGACCATTATTCCTTTGTGTAAAAAAAAAAGTTTTTACAATGTATGGCTTTAAAAATTTATCACATATTCCTAAACAAAATATTGTTTTGTTTTGTGTCTTCTTGAGCTTTACAGAAATGCATTTATATTGTATGTAGTCTCCATCAATAGAATCTTGAATATTCTCAAAAATTTTCATGTTGGATAAAACCAACTGTTTTCCAACAGTGGTGCTGGACTACTTAACACAGAAAGTTATGTTTGAAAAAAGTGTATAAATGAGAATGTGCAGCTGCTGATTTTTGTCTTTTGGAAAATTTAATGGAGTTATTGTAAACAGGGTATAAGGGTGACAAAAAGACCCCAGAATATATGAACATCAACTATTGCACTAATCTGATATTAGAATGTAGAGCTATTTGCCTCTAAGTAATCTTATCCTCCTGGGAATTTTTCAGTTTGTGAGGCTAATTTTTATAACTTTCCTGTCTCTTTTTTTCTCTTAATCTGGTAATTACATCTTTTATTCCTCTCACTGCTTTCAACAGGCTGTTTTCTATATGACATAGATTTAGAAAATAGAGAATCCAGAATTGTGGTTAGGATTAGAGTGAATATTTAGGTTCTGATTAAGAGCCTGAGGGATTCCCTTGGAGATGAGTTAATAGGCTTTAGTGCATGGATTATGTGAAATTTATTTTGGCTGCAGAGGCCTTTTTTTGTTTCCTTCCTTTGATTTCTTGGCTTCTTCTGAGTGGAGATTTAAGGGTATGGATTTGAAAACAGATTTGGTTTTGAATCTTTGCTTTGCCATTTTATTGGCTATGAACAAAATACTCCATATTCTTTACTCTCTAAATGGGGATAGGAATGCATTTATCAAACCTATGATGTTACAGAATAAGATGATATCTCTAAAGCATCTATCTCTAAGCACTCAAATTTGCAGATACTGTCTTTTTCATAATGTATACAGAGGCATATCAATATCAAGCTCTCAAATTGTTCTTTGGTGACATCTGAGAGTAGGAAAAACAAAAACAGTACAGACAATAAAGACTGTACTTCTTGTATAACATATGTGATGCTTGTTAGGACAAGAGAGGAAAGAATCAAGAACAAATATTAGATTGGTGGGAGGTGGTAGTGATAGAAATCGTGATGGGGGAATTATTCCAGGAAAGCCCTTAAGTAAAACTCCCACATTCCTGGTGAGACAAGTTGATGCCAGAAGGGCTGTACCATCAAGAGAGTCCTGAAAGGGGCTTCAGCATTATGAGCTCAGAGTTCTCAAATTTTACCATCGCTAAGATTTTCTTTTATTACTTTTTCCTCCATTGACCTCCACTGAGTTAATTCACTGGGACATCAGATCTTTTGGTGAATGGATTAACTATTGTGTGGGAGAACAGAGTCTGGAGAAGAGAATGACTTTTCCCCCTTTCTCCTTTCTAGGATAATGAAGAGGAGATGGGATGGGGCTTCAGAGAATATAAGATAGTGGTTGAAAGCATGTGGACTCTTCCCAGGCTCTCAACTTGGCTAAGGTCCATGGCTCTCTCTGGACTTTATATGGAGAAGCTATTCTCCCTCATTCTGTGCTGAATTTGGCTTAGCTTAAGTGTAGTAAACATTACAGAGTATATGGGCTTGTCAGCAACTCAAGTGTCCTATGGCACCGGAAAGTCAAGGAGACAACCTCATGGGCTTGGCAGACCTCCCTAGACAGTGTCTGCAACCAAGGTGGTGGTATTTACAATCTAGGATTTGCAGACAACAGATATCATGTAGTTGACAGGAGGCCAAAAATAGGATTTCACTGGTTTGTGGGCATTTGTGTAACTCCCCTGGTATTCTCAGAGGTAACTACAGGAGAAATGATTAAGGAGCTACCTGATAGTTATACAGATGAGGGTGATGAATCAGAAAAACTTTGGCTTAAATGACAACATAAAGTCATTTAAATCCACAGAAAGTTGTGGTCCCAAGATTTTTGAATTATGTAGATAATAATTTACAAATTAAAATAAAACCAAATGTATAAATGTAGAACCAAAGTAATAATTATTATAATTATTTTTACTAATAATTACATAATTATAGGTCTTTAGAAGTATGATGTTTTAGGTAACATGTGCATTATCCTTCATGCATAGGCCCCTATAGTTCACAGATCCTTTTGATTACATTCTAGAATCTCTAGGGATCTAAGGATCTTAAACTGGGACTAGTGATATAGTTCATCTTTTTCCATCCAGACAGGGATAAATGAGAGCTGGAGGGATAAAGTTAGAAGAGAGCTAAGTTCTAATACTAACTCCGTGTCCTTCCATTCTCATCCTCTGTTCCGCCCAGTCATTTTTAACATCACTAGCCCACAGCCCCGTGTTCCATGCAAGAAGGGAACTCAGCAAACGTGTTGAGCAGTCAGTGAGCTGTGAAGTGGTCACATCTGCTGGCAGGCCATTTCCCTCTAGAGATAAAGCACTTTGGTGTTTTGGGTGGAACTGGGGAGGGAAAGGTGTTTCAGGCTTGTGGCAGAATGTCACCTTGGTTAATAATTGGGGAAAGCAAAAGTACAAAGCTTATTTACTTAGCACTACTTCAGAAGCCACAGTATAGACCTCAGGAGAAGAAAGAACCAGCATGGTGGCAAGTTGGGCAGGGAGAGTAGAGGCTGTAGCAACTAGCCTAGACAGAGTATTTATGAGCTTAGGCAGCAGGAGGGAGAGTGAAGGGGGACTGGCATCGGTGTCCTAGGCAGGCGTCTCAGAGAGGCAGTCATCTAGGCCTTTCCAGCAGAGGGCAGTCACAGCTTGGTTTTTCTCAGGCAATCCATGCTTTCACTCCTGAGGTTTCCCTGCCAGGTCTGAGCTAACTCTGGGGTCCCAAGTCTGGGGTACGACAGCTCTCTCTCCTCTGCAGGGGGAGTCTTCCCCAATCCATAGAGAAGCAAAGGGAATTTATTGAGGTCTCGCATTCTAGAGAGGATCTTGGATATCTAGCTATATTTTCTCTTTCAGGGCACAGAACCGAGGGTCCACCCACATAGATTTTCTTTTTGCTTCGCTGCTTTCAAGTTTGATTGGTTCTCTCTTTAGGATATGTCTGTTCAGAATTCAATATGATTTAGACAAAGGCTTGACTGGAGTTATCCTTGCTTACCTGAAAGTTTCTTGCAAAGAGAAAAAATATAGATGATTGAAGGTGGAAAATCTGAAGTATTTACCAGATTTAAGACATGTATGAGCTTGCAACAAAAAGAATAAAATACCTAGGAATAAACCTGCCTAAGGAGGCAAAAGATCTGTATGCAGAAAACTATAAGACACTGATAAAAGAAATCAAAAATGATACAAAATGGATGGAGAGACATACCATGTTCTTGGATTGGAAGAGTCAACATTGTGAAAATGACTATACTACCCAAAGCAAATTACAGATTCAATGCAATCCCTATGAAATTACCAACGGCATTTTTCACAGAACTAGAGCAAGAAACCTTATGATTTGTTTGCAAACACAAAAGACCCCGAATAGCCAAAGCAATCTTGAGAAGGAAAGATGGAGTTGGTGGAATTAGCTTTCCTGACTTCAGACAATACCACAAGGCCACAGTGATCAAGACAGTATGGTACTGGCACAAAAATAGAAAGGAAGATCAATGGAACAGAATAGAGAACTCAGAGGTAAACCCAAGCACATATGGGCACCTTATCTTTGATAAAGGAGGCAAGAATATACAGTGGAAAAAAAGACAGCCTCTTCAATAAGTGGTGCTGGGAAAATTGGACAGCAACATGCAAAAGAATGAAATTAGAACACTTCCTAACAACATACACAAAAATAAACTCAGAATGGATTAAAGACCTACATGTAAGGCCAGACACTATAAAACTCCTAGAGGAAAACATAGGCAGAACACTCTATGACATCCATCAAAGCAACATCCTTTTTGACCCACCTCCTAGAAAAATGGAAATAAAGTCAAGAATAAACAAATGGGACCTCATGAAACTTAAAAGCTTTTGCACAGCGAAAGAAACCATAAACAAGACTAGAAGGCAACCCTCAGAATGGGAGAAAATACTTGCCAATGAAGCAATGGACAAAGGATTAATTTCCAAAATATACAAGGCAGCTCATGCAGCTTAATACCAAAAAAGCAAATAACCCAATCCACAAATGGGTGGAAGACCTAAATAGACATTTCTCCAAAGAAGACCTACAGATGGCTAACAAACACATGAAAAGATGCTCAATATCAGTAATCATTAGAGAAATGCAAGTCAAAGCCACAAGGAGGTATCACCTCACACCCGTCAGAATGGCCATCATCACAAAATCCAGAAACAATAAATGTTGGTGAGGGTGTGGAGAAAGAGGAACCTTCATGCACTGTTGGTGGGAATGTAAGCTGGTACAGCCACTGTTGAAAACAGTTTGGAGGGTCCTTAAAAAACTAAAAATAGAACTACCATATGATCCAGTAATCCCACTACTGGGCATATACACAGAGAAAAGCATAATCCAAAAAGAAACATGTACCATAATGTTCACTGCAGCACTATTTACAATAGCCAGGACATGGAAGCAATCTAAATGTCCATCAACAGATGGATGGATAAAGAAGATGTGGCACATATACACAATGGAATATTACTCAGCCATAAAAAGGAATGAAATGGAGCTATATGTAATGAGGTGGATAGACCTAGAGTCTGTCATACAGAGTGAAGTAAGCCAGAAAGAGAAGAACAAATACTGTATGCTAACTCATATACACGGAATCTAAAAATATGGTACTGATGAACCCAGTGACAGGGCAAGAATAAGGATGCAGATGCAGAGAATGGACTGAAGGACATGGGGTTGGGGGGTGGGGGGCGAAGGGGAAGCTGGGACGAAGTGAGAGAGTAGCATAGACATATATACACTACCAACCGTAAAATAGATAGCTAGTGGGAAGCTGCTGTATAACAAAGGGAGATCAACTTGATGATGGGTGATGCCTTAGAGGGCCAGGACAGGGATAGTGGGAGGGAGTCGCAGGAGGGAGGGGATATGGGGATATATGTATAAATACAGCTGATTCACTTTGGTCTACCTCAAAAGCTGGTACAAGAGTGTAAAGCAATTATATTCCAATAAAGAGCTAAAAAAAAAAAAAAAAAAAGACATGTATGAGGGGAAAAAAAAACAACCCACCTATTTAAGGGACTCCAAACACCTGGAAGGCAGGTACTTATATTCACATAATTACTTTATTAGTGATTCTTAATAACGAAGGGTAGCAGAATATATCACTTCAAAATATGCCCTTTAGTATATTGAATACTTTGAACTATAGGCACCTGAAAACCAGCAAATACAGGGAAAGGCTTTCTCTGAACTCCTCTCATCTGCCTAAAGACAGATCCTCCAAAAGAAAGTCAATAGTCACAAATCCCCTCCCCAGGAGTTTCATTACAGGAGAGGAGACTGATACCCAGACAAATTCTATCACAAACTATCATACTTCCAATCTACTCTTCTAAAGAACAATTCATCTTTCCTAAAAATCATCTATTCTCCCCTAAAAGGTCTACATTCCCTCTCCCCTTTCTCTATTAAGATGATATTTAAGCCTAAATTCTAAGCCACCTCAGAGAGTTGCACCTTTTTCCCTGGATTTCTCCCATGTATACATGAGGTATACATGTTAAAAATCTTCTTGTTTTTTTCTTGTTAATCTATTTTTTACTAAAGGTGTCTCAGCTAAGAACTCAGAAAGGTAGAAGTAAAATTATTTTTCCTCCCCTACAATAATTTATTCAAGTCCATAGTCTACAATTCTTATCTGTTTAAAAATAGAAAAATGGTATAAATACAGCTGATTCGCCCTGTTGTACAGCGGAAACGAGCACAACAGTATAAAGCTATTATACTCTAATAAAGATCGAAAAAAAAATAGGAAAATGGAATGCTCTGCTATTCTTACTAACAGCCAAGTCTTAGATCATTATGTGCTATAAATGTTTTAAATTAATTGTTTCTTTTTTTTTTTTAATTTGAATTTGGGATTCAAAGCATATTTTAGCCAAATCAGCCAAACTATTTTTCTGTTCCTACAAGGAAGTTAATTCAAGAGACTCACCTTCCAATAAACTGCCAAGTAGTTTATAATAAAGTTTTAGCTACTGCATTCTTTTTTGTAAGTTGAAGTATCCTTGATTTAAAATGTTGTGTTACCTATTGCATTCTTAATGGTGTACTTTTTTGCCATACTTTCATGATGGATATAAAGTTACTAGTTACTGATATTATAACTGAGTAAACTAACTCTTTGGTTCAAAATTGTAACATATTTTAACTCAAAGTTTCCTTATCCAATTCCCCTCTGTGTGTGTGTGGGGGGGGGGGGGGTGGGGGGTTGCGGGGAGAGTGGGTACTTCCTCATATCAACAAACAATTCTGGGACTCCTGCTGGTGACCTAGAATTCAACTCAATTCTGACACTCTCTACTGGGACAGAGTGTCAGATCTCACAGGTAAAGGGCTTAAAGGCTCAGTCCTACAAGACTGCCCCACCTCATCCTCCATTCAGGCACCAATTCCAGGTTGCCACCTCTGTTTCTGACCAACTGCCTAGAGGTTTCAATTACCCCCTCCTTGGGTTTGATGAATTTGCTAGAGCAGCTTACAGAACTCAGAGAAACATTTCACTTACTAGATCACTGGTTATTATAAAAGGGTATAATTTGGGAATAGCCAAACAGAAGAGATGCATGGGGCAAGGCATGGGGAAAGCGCACAAAGCTTCCATGCCCTCTCCAAGTACACCAGTGTCCTTGAAACGCCATGCGTTCACCAACCTGGAGGCTCTCTGACTCCCACCCTTTTGGGTTTTTATGGAGGCTTCATTACAAAGGCATGATTGATTAAATCACTGGCCATTGGTTACTGACCAACTTCCAGCCCCTCTTCCTTCCCCTGAGGGAACCTCTAATTACACAATTAGTTTCCCTGGCAACCTGCCCCATTCTTAGGTTTTGGTCCAAAACTCACCTCAGTAACATAACAAAAGACACCTTTACAGCTCTTATCACTTAGGAAATTCCAACAGTATTAGCCCTACATCAGAAACAGGATAAAGATCAAAAACATACTTATTACAGATCACAATAACCCAATCAGAAACTTGAGTCCACAATCTCCCTCTGAACTGACAATTCCTGACATGAACCTTGGTTTAAAGATTCCCATTGATGGATTTATTTGGCAGAAACACATTTATATACACCCAACTGGATGTGAATATACAATTTTCACTTTTTTTAGAGAAAATATTTTGTCCATTCTTGTAAGAGAATGAATAAATTATTTTCCCTATCCTTGAGCAGGAGAGAAAGGCCATTATATTTCTAAGGACTGAGCCCTCCTTACCTTGGAGGGAGGGTGTGACAGACTGAAGATTATATGCTCTAATGATGGCTGCATCAGTATGTTTATTCAATCTCTCATGCTTTTCTTACAAGATGACTGACACTCCTCTCAGTGGGGTTTATGTTCTCTCCCTAGAATCTGGGCCTTGACTAATGGATATCTCAGAAGTGATGCTATGTGATTTCCAATGCTAAATCGTAAAAAGGATGCAGTTTCTGCCTCTCACTCTTATCCTGAAGGAATATAGGGGTGTGTGCCTAGATGGAGGGGGGCACTGAGGGAGAAGTGGTGTTGATAGCTGCAAACTACAACGTTTTTGAGGTGCCATCTTATACTATAGGCAGCATGCGTGCTCAGAGGACTTAGACTTTAATCCTATTCACGTTATGGGAGCAGAAACTCTGAAATCTGTAGACTGAGTAGTCAATAGTGAAAAGAGGAGATTTGCTTCTCCCTGCTGCTTTTAAACTAAACTGAGAGAGTTTTCATCTTGAAGACTCTCCAGTATTCCAAGAGCGGAAGTAGAGACAGAAAGAAACCCCAAACCACGGTAACCTTGCCCTTCTCCGTGACTAAGACACGCTTTACAAGGCGAGACAAGCGTCAGGAGATAGAACTGGGCAGCCTCTGACCCTTTAGTTCCAGGTCGGAAAATAACTGCTGTCTTTCAACTTGAAAGGATATGTAGCAGACTTTTTGATTAATGGCATAATTTTTGACTTACGCCTGTTGCTTCTTGGCTTCTCATTTTGAGGTTCATCAACACCGGGCAAGATGTGGACTGTGAGGAGCCTTGTCATCTGAAGTGACTGCTGAGAGGCACCAGTGTTTTCTGTCACAGGAGCACAGCCATGAAACTGCTTCCACCTCAAATCCTGTTCACATACTGAATTCCTGATGGTTGTGTGAGGACGCCCCTCCCCCCCATACTTTAACACCTAGGGGGCAGTCTGAGCACCTCGGGGTGAGTTATACCAGGGAACCCCAAGCTGAGCACAGCGAGCGATCGACGTGCCTGTTTCACACCCATTTGGACGCACATGACTCTCTCCACCCAGGAGTATCACGGGACATACTGTTTTGTATTAATAAATGTTGAACACTGGTAGACTTATTTTCATCCTGCACTGACATCTGGTATGCTTTGTCACGCTCATGTTTCAGAGACCACAAACGCAACAGGTCAAAGTGAAAGGAAACAATGGCCCCACATATTTTATAGGAAAAAGAAAATATTCTTAAACACTATTTTAGATCAGAGGTACTTCCCTTAACTACTGGTTCCAAACATGATTTAGAGGTTTTAGATAAGGGACGAGATTCATTTCTACATACCGTATCTCATGTATATCATCTCCTCATGTTGTATACCCGTTATATACTACATATTTTACTATTTTTCTTTTCAGTGTTCATTCACACAATTATTTTTCATGGGACTACCCACTTAAAACTTTTACATGTCACCAATGAATGTATGAAAATGCACATTCAAGTTTACCAATATTGTGATAGTATATGTCTAGTGACAAATAATTTGTGGCATTATAATATGAGATACCATAAATACACAGGAGTGCAAATATACACACTGGCACTCTATGCACTGTGTTTACCTGTTTCCATCCTCTAACTTCTAGCTTGAACTCTACAAACAGTGTCAGAGCTTCATCTTCCGGGCTCCTGTAGTAATTGATAATAGTTCCACTGTGGCCTTTTTGATATAGCTGTTTTGTGGTTCATATATCCAGGAACATATTAAAGGTTAGGGTGTGGGTCATTCACATTTTCAACGCCTGCATGTCACATATGTGCTTGGTACAGGTGCCTAATTTATGTTTACTGTGGGAAAAAATGGTTCTTTTGATGTCATTAAAAAAAAATCTATGATGGGTTCTTGGATTAAGATTCTGGTGGACATTTGACCTAGTGGAGAAAAAGTCCTCTAATAAGCAAAGCTGGTTATTATGCCCTGGAAAGTTCTCAGAAGAAGATATGATCTGTTCCTGCCTTTTTAAAATTGAGAATTTATCTGCCAAGTTATCTGTGCCTGTGCTCATCTTTTTCTTATTTCCAATGTTTTTCTCAGAGAGCAAGTATTAATACACAGTGTGTGCCTTCCTTTCCTTCTTTATCCACATTAAAAATGTTGAGGGTTTCTATTCTGTCACAATATAACGCCTTGGAAGATAAGTCAAAAATCTTCTCAAAATGAAATGATTATATCACTTATAAATTCGTAATTACTTTCAATGTCTCAGTCCACACTTTTGGGCAATGTTAGTAGAATTAGTATCTTTAAATGAGCATTTCATCTTCAACGGAAAAAAGAAGTTGTACCAGGCCTTGGTTTTTTCATAAAGGAGGCTATAATTGAAAATTTATACTTTCCAATAATTTTATTAATTATTTTAAAATATGCTCAAGGCTTGTTCATATATTTTGAGACATTTCTAAAGTTCATAAAAATTTAACTTAATAATTAATTATTAAAACACTTGTGAGGGTAGAAAGCAATCTCATTTGCTATGAGACAAGAAATAACTTTCAGTCGATTTGTGTAAATGTACTTCGGATTGCACATAAAATAATGCCTTCATACACTCAGATCATTTTTTTTCTTTTCCCAGAAAAGGGTAAGTAATTTTATACAGTTTCAGTAAGTCTTGTATTTTTTCTTTTTTGGCAGTCTTGGCATAATCACTTGTTGTGATTGTGAATATGAGATTTGCATAGGATAAGAATGGATATTTTGGTCCCTTAACCTGTTTTTTCTTCCCTCCCATTTTCCACACTATTTAGAGGAAATATATTTAAGTGACCCTCATTTTCTTCTAGAAATAATTCTTCTTTTTTTAAATACGCTACTCCTGGTTTGAGAAGATTTGTTACTTTATGAGGGATGCATCACATAACATTTTAGAAGCCTGAGTTAATAAAACTTTGTAAGGGCTAATAGAAGGAGTTAGGTCGTAATGAGAAAAAACCACTAGGTTTAATTAAGGTAATATCTAACATCCCCCCCCATTTTTTCTTTTTTTTGTTATCAGCATCTTGTGTACAGTAAGGCAGCCTTAGTAAACTAACTAGGTAAGTAGATGATTACACTGAGCTTGAGTGGGTTTGAATCTTGGTGCCATGACCAACTAGCTATGTGCATTTAACCTCTCTCCATTTCATTTCATCTGTAAACCGCATTCAGCTTTCAAATGTAAAATGCACAGGATAATAATATTTATATCATAGAGTTATGAAGAGTAATAAGAAATGTATATAAGAAACTTGGAATAATGACTAGTATGTAGTAAACAATATACCTTAGCTATTATTTTTAATAGCAATACTCTGGAAAAAAATACTAAAGTATAATCATGTATATATAAATTTAACTGTGAGCAAGGGACAAATAATACTAATTTTCCCATTTTGTGAATGGGGAAGAAGATGGGGCACATGATTTCGTTAAACCTTTATCCTAAGTGCCCTGGGAAGCACGAGAACCTGAAGACATCTTGCAACAACCTAGTGGCTATTTCATACCAGGATGCTTCTCTTTTACTAAAATGACACTTTATCATACAGTAAAGAAAATCTTATCTGCATATGAGCTACATTATTTATACCAACAAATGGTTTTCCAATTTTATGGGGTATTCTCCCTAAAGGGAGGTGAGAATAATAAACTAGTAATACTGGAAGGTGAAGGGGCACAGCTGGATATAGCCAGACAAAAGAGAAAGAAATTTATCTTAAGTTCCATGTTTTATCATTTAAAAATAGGCACTTTGTCCTTTGATTCCTTTAACAGTCAAATTCTGGTAGGAAACAGTTGGCATTTTCAATTGGGTAACTGAGGAGAATTCTAAAAAGAGATTTACACAGATGTAGGTAGGTTTTAGGGCAATCACAAAATAGTAGTGCAGACCAGGGGTCTAGTGACAGGGTGCGGTCCTCAATGGCCAGAGGAGTAACCAGGAGCCGGCCTAATGAAGAGGTCTGCCTGGCAGGGGTTTTGGCTTGGTGGAGTGTGACACAGCCAACATAAGACGTGCGCAGGGGCCGATCCGGGAAACAAATGTCCCAGCCTTACTCTTTCTTCTCCCTGCTACCCATCTCCAGCCAGCATGTGGACAGGCTGAAAGCAGTGGGTAGCAGCATGGCAAGGGGGCTTGTGGGACCCATCTATCCAAGTCAGCTGCCAAGTGTGCACAGCAGGATGAGTAAGGGTGAGGAGTGGATGGGGAAGAACAGAGGGAAGATACCCAGCATAACTACAAACATCTATGTTTGCCTCAATATTAAAGTGACTCCCAGTGACTCACCTACTTACCCACTGCAGCTACCATCAGATGTTTCAGGAAAATTGACACGTCAGCATGGAAGGCTTCCTGTGCCCTGGTTTGGATAGCAAAGAAAGAAACAAGTCCTTGACTGTGCAACTGATCTTTGGGAATTTCCAATCCCTAATTGAGAGCTGTATGAGTTTTCCATTACTATGTAACAAGTTATTAGAGCCTCAACAACTTAAAACAGTACACATTTTTTATCTTAATAATTTCTGGGCACTTCCCTGCTGGTCCTGTGGCTAAGGCTCTGAGCTCCCAATGCTGGGGGCCTGGATTCAATCCCTGATCAGAGAACTAGATCCCACATGCCACAACGAAGAGTTCACATGCCACAGCTAAGACCCGGCACAGCCAAATAAAAAAATAGATATTTGAAAAATTTTTTTCTGTAGGTCAGAAGTATAGGTCCAGTGTGTCTGGATTCTGCTTCAGGTCTTGCCTGACAGAAATCAAGGTGTTAGGGCTGCAGTTTTCACCTGCGTTTGGGAGTCCTCTCCCAAGCTCACTGGCTGTTGGCAGACTTCACTTCTTGTGGTCATAACGCTGAGTTGCTGTTTTTCTTCTAGTCCTCTGCTGGCGACTCCTCTCAGCCCCTTGAGGGTATCCCAGTTCCTTGCCACGTGGTCTCCTCCTTGTCAGCCAAACAGGATGCTTGCTTTCTTCCAGGCCAGATGCAACGTGCCTTCTAGAACCAGCGGAACGCTAGCTTTTAAAGGGCTCACGTGACTAGGTCTGGCCCACGCAGATAACCTATTTTAAGGTCAGCTGACTTGGGACCTGACTTACATCTACAAAATCACTCCAGAGCCATGCTTGATTGAGTAACTGGGGGAAGGTGCGTGCCTATCAGTGGACAATCTCCAGGGCCACCTGAGAATTCTGCCTACCTTAGTGGGTCTGAATAAATGTAAGAGGAATCATCTGGGACTCTGCCGCCACAACCTGTGGAAGGTCTGATGTGGTCGCTGACTTCTAAAATCTAGGGTAGCTTTGGGGCTTCTGGACCAGCGGTAGCTGCAAATGCAGAGGCTTTCAGGGTCCAAGCAAGTAGCAGGGCTCAGTCACATGAACTTCCAGTATTTTCTGTCCATACAAAGCTTTATGTCAGGCGGCAAGGTCATCATTAGTGACCTCATCTATTTCAGTTTTGGGGACCCTACTCGATGCATCACGCACAGGTCATTCAAATCGCAAATGCAGTCTCAACGTAAATTCAAAATGCCCAGTCTCATGGAATAATCACTATTCTGTTTACAATTGAAAGTTCTCTCCTTATCAGTCCCACAGACCCACATCACGAAGGGGGTTGTGATTTGAATTCTTGTTTCTTTCCACCCCTTAAAGATGCTATTCCTGCCATTTAATCTGGATGAAGACCAGGGAGAGAAAGGAACGGAGGGGATCCGGGAAGTTCATACTTTCCCGAGTGCTGCACTCTCCGGCAAGGGCTTACCTCGAACCTGCTCTCAGGGGCACTCCGTGGATTCTTCAGGGAGAACCCACCTCTGTAGTCCCCGCCCCTTCCTCCCTTACGTGCAAACACGGGCTGCTTCTGGGCACATGGCGCAAGCGCACACACTGGCTCGCTCCTCCTCCCCTCCACCCCATCACCAGGGGCCTCCAACTTGTAGATTTTTTAAATACAGGTAAAGTACTCTCTTCCAACTCTTGGATGTGAGGCTCCTAACTCAGCCCCCGTGAATCTGGAAGGGCTCCTCCAACAGCATTCAGCTGTGGGGGATAAAGATTTGTTAGTGGAGTCTAGCATATTTTCATACGTTTATGATGCTCGCTTGTGCAGTTTGACAAATCTTTCTGTTGTATTCATCTTTTTGTAACTGATTTGTAGGTGTTCTTCCTATTTCTCTAGATTCCAATATTTTGTCAGTTATATCACCTCTTAATTTGCATATGGAATCTTTTTATCATATCTAAGCTTTAAATATTCTTGTAAAGTTACCAATTGTTTCCTTTTTTCCTCCTTGTTTGAATTGGTAATATTTTAATTAGCATTTAATTTTATATTTTAAAAATCATATTTGATGTGACAATGTTAAACTTAATCAAAATCTTTTACTAATTCTTAAGGATCTGATAACTAAATATTTGAATAGTGTTATCCTTATGTTTTAAACAAAAAAGGGAAATGTGCTTAAAGTGACAGTTTAGGTTTTTCATAGTCATATTTAAAACCATTCTTCGTACTTTTCTAGGTTTATAAAAAGTTTGTTAAATAGAAGAAAATAGCAAAATGCCAGACTTTTTACAATAGAACAGTAAAGTTCAAAGAACACAAAACTCAAAGGAATAGGAGAAGGAACTTAAAATGGTGTGACCTGTGTCATTCAATCCTCACAATTTTGTAAAGTATGTATGGTTGGCCTCAATTCACAGGTGAACCCACTGGGCCTCAGAATGATTAAATGACTGGGCCAAAAAATTTTGCTTTAAAGATGAAATTTGAAGCCAGGTTTCTTTCGTTCTAAACGTGGGTAATTACCACCATATCTTTTTTGAGAACCCATCTCACGTTAACACTGAAAAAAACTGTGCGTTTATATACAGTACCTCCCAAGGTTGAGATATATTTCCACGTGCCCAGCAGAATATTTAGCCCTTGGCCATTGTTCTTTGTATTGACTTTAGGCAAAAAGAGCACAGATAATACACAAATACTTTCCAACCTTTTAAGAAGTCTTATCTTGCGTCTAAACACATAGGATATCTTTGACAATGACATTCTGCTTAGTTTTTTTTTTTTTTTTTGAATGACAGGCCGAGGTGCCTGTGCAGTTTGATTGAGAGGTGTCAAGTGGGAATTAAAAAAGGCATAGGAAAATATCCTCCCTGGGAAGCTAATACTCCCACCAGAAGTCTCTTTGAGCACCTTGCAGATTTCATCCTGATACATGAATTTCTACTGTGTTAGTCCTGTATGATATATTTAGAAAAACCAGATGTAAGACATTAAGATAATTCAAAGGGTCTAAAGAACTCTGTAACAGCTCACTGATAGTCTAGAATGGTGTTGAGGAAAATTAAACAATGTTGGTATTCGTGAGTTCATTGAAAATATATGCGAGACTAAAAGTGATCCTATATGGCTTACAAAAAGCATACCCTTCACAAGAAATAAGAGGTATTTTGAGTTCCCAATCAGTCCGGTGAAGCTGGATCAGGCTAAGGCTGTTCTTGTGTTTACTATTTAATGTTAAAGTTGCGGGTGAGTGAGAACAGTTGGCTGGAAATGGCACCTAATGATAGGAACGCCTGCTGGTGGGACATGAACAGCTACGGGCACAAGACAAACCATCCCCCCTGAGGACCCTTGCATCACCTAACTTCTCCACAAATAACATTTATGTCTTTGGAAATGCATGACATTTAATTCACCAAAATGAATGTCTAAGTATACAAGAGTTGGACAATGGCAGCCCCAGGACATCGTTTTAGGCTGAAATAGTGTGTATTCATACATACAGAGTTGTTGGAGGGAGAGCATGGCTGTTGGAAGGTTTGCAACAATCTGTTTAAAGTTCATGGAAAACTCACTAAATCATTTTTGAGATTTGGGGTTAATTTTATATCTTTCCAACTGTCCATTTCTTCAGTACAACTTTCTGCAGTACAGGTGCAAGGAGGCGAAAAGGGATCTAAATGTAGGATTAGTTTTATTAATGTTTAAACTGGATTGGAGGCCATGGCTGGGTTTTCTACCTCCTTCTAGGAACCTAAACGGCAGGATCCTGATTTACATACCCAGGAGTGGGCAGGAAACCTGAAACCACACAGCAACCCACCTGGATGGCCATGGGCAGAGGCAGGAGACAACATGGGCTTGAATACAGGTTTCCATGCCTCCACGAGAGTAGATTGTACCCTGTACCCCCATCCCCTCCTGTATTTCCATGAATGTCAACCTCTCATCACCTCTCACCGAGCAAGAGCAAAAGTTCATACGTGTACGCCCCCCTCCCCCCCACACCCCACCTTGCCATTGACAGCAGGAAAAAACCACTGCCTCTGATGACCTGCAGGCATTGTTGGTTCCATGGGAATTCTATTTAATTAAAGGAATAAACTCTTGCATTGTAAATACTTTCAGCTCTACTGCAGATACCTAGCAGAAGTGTGTCACAATGAAAATCAACTGATTCTAAACATCTACGGCTAAGAGAACAATTTTGACAGCAGTGGCGGCAGCAATAACAATAAAAACAAAAAGACTGTAACTTTTAATCTGTTATGTTTATTATGGAAACTGAAATGCAAAAAAAATCATATTTGACATTTTTTCGAGGGTAAAACTGTGTCATCAGTTGCATCTCATTCGTTCAACCAAAAATCAAATCCAAAATGAGGGTGGACTTGTCGGTAATTTCAGAATCTTGATCTATTTTCATACAAATCATAACATTCCATCTTTTTTCTAGGAAATGAAATTTTATTGGTAGGTCAATTTCCAGAGGATGGGACTTTCTTAAATAAACAATTTAATGACCTTTGTGTATAGACATCATGAAAAGACATAACTTTAGATTCTAATATTGATACATTCATAAATGGAATTTCATTTTAAATATTACTGTTTCTTCAGTGATTTAACGTCACATTACAGTTTTGGTCTTTCTCCACTGAATATTTACACACATAAATGATTCTTACATTTGACATCTATAACTTTTCTGGTTGGCACTTAAAACATATCTTCTAAAATAATTACATAAATTTATCTTTTAAGCAACAGTAAGTATTGACATCAAGATTTCATGTATGCTACTCTTTTAAAGAAGTATGCTTTTAGTAGTTAAAAAACACGGCTAGCTATCATTGTGGTGTTCTTATGGTTGGTTAACCTTTTCTTAATCTAAGATATAAAGATGGCACATCCAGTCTTTAAAATATGAATATGTATTAAATGGTTTTATTAACTTTCTACTGAGAAGTGGTTATATTTGTACTTTGCCACACTGAACTTTCTATTCATGGGCAATTCTGGTATTTCTATTCATAACTTCAACTAATATCCAGCCAACATAATTTTTGGTATCAAGGAATCAGAGTCAAATCATATTAGGTTTTGGGAACCAGATCAGAATTTTTGATATCTTACTTCCTTTTCAAAGAAATGAGAGAAACTAAAACAATATTGATTCACTGATTGGAATTTTCATAAATTGACAAATGTCATCCAGTGTTGTCATTGGCTGACTAATGACTCTAATCTTGTCATCTAGTCCACACACTATCACCTGTTGTCAATAGTAATTTATTTGAGTCCATCTTAAGGAAATCCCAATTGCTAGTATCCTGTTATTCCACCAGCATCATCTGTGATTTTAAAAAATACAGTTTCTACGCTTGGACTTCTCTCTTCGGTGTTGCTAAATGTTGCTTTGCTGATCTCAAGAGAAGAATGTCTGCAATCATGTTTCACTGCGAGTGATTATACACTCTTGTGAAATCTAGGGATACATCTCCAAAATGTAGGGCTTTTATCAGCCTGTGCAAATAAACATACTAATAAATGCACAAATGGAGTCTATAAAACCATTGATTTTCCCCAGTGTTTGTCATTTCCAGATACAAAATTAGGTGCTTAAAGAACAGCATTAAACCTTTGCAGCTGCTCCAGTACCTGTCTGTGCCTCAATAAGATACCAACTAGATTTTCATGATTCAGTGAGGCTGGGCTTTCCTAAGTGCCAAATCTGCTACCAGGGAGTAACACCATTTAACATGGAGCATCTGATTTGATATTAATATATGTAAAACAGAACAGTCATATAAAGAGCCAGTTTTCAATTTGTTGTTTTAATTTGCGATCAATTTAAATACCAGTATGAATAAAATGCATTTATGTGTGCATATATATGTGGGTAAGCTACTTAACAGTTATGTTACGTATACATTTTTATGTGTAGAAAATGAAAATACACATTGATTAGCCCTTTGGAGGCTTTTGAACAACTGTTTCTTCTTCCTGCTTTCCTGCCACTGCTTTGAGGATTTAGATAATTCATACAAGGTATGTACACAATCACACCCATAGTATGTACATCCTAATCACACACTCAACACAGAGAAGATGTGTGAGGAATGTAAATCAACCCACTGGTCAAAGAATTGACCTTACCTGTGACTAATGGCGTGAGGAATTAGCCCGGGCATATTTAGTAACATGCCAGTGTACTGATGACTGCCTTCAGCCTTTGTGATAATTATGTTATCTACTCTCGGAGATGATTAAAAGAAAAAAACAATAGCCCCTTCCGACCGTCAAAAACGAAAGGACAAATTCTGTTACACACACACACACACACTTTCGTTGGTTTTATTCACTTTTAGCCATGTGCCCACCTGATGACAGAACTTGGCCTTAAAATGGGATACAGCATGTTATTTTTTTCTACACATAAAAATAGAAAACCAACCACTCACAGACTGCACACACTTGTGGAATGTACTGGAGTACCACACCACCCGCGCCAGGGTAATGCACAGCATAGTGTTCACATGCTAGTACAGCAGAGATAATTACATTTAGAAATGTAGTAATTGTTAGTATAATCTCCCTTTTGAGTTTTCAGGCCCTGTTGACCTTTCTGAACTTCAGGAAAAGGTATTTCCAGATGCCCTTAAAAACAAGAATTAGTGTCTCCTCCCCTCTAGGCATGGAGGGCTAGGACTATAATACTGCAATCTCCCAGTTTACCAACATCATCTTAAGACATGAGGGGAAGTGTTATAAAAAATAATTTACTCAAAGACGTGGTTAAAATAAACGCTAAGAGGTTTAAACTGAAATCATTAAGAGATACTGATAAACGTGGCAGGCCCCTTCTGCTCACTTCATGTTTGCTCTATCCATAACACAAAAGCAATGTGAACCAGAAAAAAATGTTCAACTGCTCAAAAGTTTTGCTGAAGAATAATTAAATTTTCAAAGGAACAAGAAGTAATGCTAGCAGCAATGTCAAAAATTAAGCTATCACTTTCACCCTGAAATAAGCAGATGACCTACCCATATCTTAAGAGATTGAGAAAGAAGTTGGCATTTCTCCCACATTTCATTCTCCTCAACACACTTAAGTCACCAGGGTATCTCTCGTCATAATTATCACCATGCCGGTTGATTACCAGTATCTTTTTCTGAAGTGTAAAACGTGGTTTTTATTCCAGCCAATCAATTTTGAGCTTGAACCCAAAAGGTTACTTGATGAAGAATTAGTATTTAGAAATGCCCATTGGGAGCGTCATTTTGTGTAAGGCATTATTTCAGGCCCCTTTTGATGTGAGTACTCACATTTTAGTTAGTTTACATTTGAGAGCCAATTGTTTTTCTTAGCTAAGGCTGGTAATCCTCCAGGCAGAGTTAACTGAATTGCTTCCCTACAGGCTAGTGTCCAGGAAGAGTAATTACCATACATTTAACCCCCTATTTCAACCAAGTCTCGGGTTGGAGCTGTCTTGAGTTTTAAGCTAGCAGATTCTTGGTGGGTCCTTCGGTCTTGGCTAGTGTTAAAACAGAGCTGTTAACCATAAAATCTAATGCTCACCAGTGCTGTAGCTCATTATGGGGCTCCTAAACAAGTTTTTCCAGCAAGAAAGCAGAAATTTTGCCTTTGCTTATTTTATCCTATGGGTTATGTTCAGTCTTCATGGAGCAAACCATAATTATATAATGGTGTGCCCATAATAGATGCACTTGCTGGTATAACTGCCTCCTTTTGGCACATTATTGCTTGGCTTTAATTTCATTATCAACAGTCTTTATTCTCATGATGAGTAACTCAGATATCTGGATCTTAAAAAAAACCCCACCAAACTTGGAAAGAACATCTTGTTGCACCATTCTGGCCTGAGCAGTCATTTCACCAAGGCCTGCCGTTATTTAAATGTTCTTTGTAATTACCATCTTGATTTACCTAATAGCCAACAGTAACTTTTCAGGGTTTTTTGTGGTGTTGTTTCTATCTATACATATATACAGATGTATTAGATTTGCTTTGAGAGAGGTTATTTGGTTGTGGCAAGTGAGTAGTTTAGCTGGTGAGTATTCACAGTTAGAAGTAGCTGTAATGAATTCTGGCAGATGTCACAGATTGTGAGACAGAATTTTCCCACCTCAATCCATCTTCATTTATGTCCTTGGTCATTGCAAATCAAGTTTATTTTATTTCTGTAGCCAAGGAGAATTTGTTTTTTCCAAGAGTAGGATAAAGTTCATGGAAATCTGTTTTAGTCTTTATAAGACTATTTTTTTTCCTTTTGCAAAAATGTCTAAAATTTTGTAGACATCCTTAAGCCCCTGTGTCTGCACAGATGACACATAATTACTCAGCAGTTTGCAGAATTTATTAAGAAGGATATAGTTACATTGATGAATAGGAGATTCAGCATACCACCTGTTATTTGGCAGGTGGCAGCAGCTGACCCACCTTTGGAGAGATTCGACCAAAGGGCCACACGTGGAATCAAAGAATGTTGCTAACAGAAAACAAAATGCTCAGATATGAATATAAAATAGCAAACACCGAGGCAGATGTGGGCAAGACTTCTGATTCACTGTGTAGACCAAACAGGGGTAGAGATAAGATGGTGAGCTCATTTATCCAAGATACTGCTGAGTTCATTGTATTATTATCACAAAGGGAAGTACACAGGCTTCATTGCTCAAATACCACTTGGGACAAAGCTGGAGAGAGTAAACAGCGCCATCTCCACGGCAGCATTGTAGACGATGTGTAAATCAAACAGGTCGAGGCCTACGCAAGGCTACGGGTGCCCAGTTTTCAGTAAAAACACATATACGTATATGCAAACCTTATCCTAATGTGTTGTTTTTCTTTATACTGATTCTTAAAAAGTAGGCAAGGGTGTGGTGAATTATATGGCACTAGAAATGGACAAATTTTTTAACACTTGCACAATATGTA
Organism: Hippopotamus amphibius kiboko; assembly: GCF_030028045.1. Taxonomy (NCBI): domain Eukaryota; kingdom Metazoa; phylum Chordata; class Mammalia; order Artiodactyla; family Hippopotamidae; genus Hippopotamus; species Hippopotamus amphibius. The sequence goes on from NC_080188.1 coordinate 58,942,886, forward strand.
GGAGGAAAAGAAGACAACTTCTCACATATTGGCAGCAAAACAGTAACGAAGTGGATACAACAGAGGCCAGACAGTTTACATAACAGCATACTCATATGTGTCCTCTGTAAACAAATTTTAAAGTCACATCGTATTCTATTCTTCATGTGGTATATACAGGTATTCCCCAAATGATAGGAACTCCCAGAGATGAGAGGAAGAACATTAGCATAAGCTAGGAACAATAAAACCTTAGTACTCTGAAATGCAACCCAAAGCTGTTTTCCTCTTCTGCTTTCTACTTTAAGATGACAAGCTCTTATTAAGAATTTGGTTCCAAAATTCAACTTCTAGGTATGTTACACATGCTTATTCAGTCCAATTTATTTCAGTTATGATATTTAACCTATAAACTGGAGAACAACCATATCCAAAATAATAAATATTAGACAATTCTATAGATTAAACATTATCAAAAATCAAATTGTATTCAATATTTCAGTTAACTTGTCAAGGTAGGAAAGCACAGTGATATTTTTTATAAATATTTCATTTTGGATGCAAACAAAAAGGTTTCTGGTTAACTTTGACCTAACAAAATGTTTAACTTATGCCACTGATCCAAAACACAAAGCTTAATTAGGACTTTACTGTAGGTAAAGTGGTTGGTCTGTGGCATCAAGGGTAAAAATCCAGAAAGACATAATTAGAAAAGCACTGAAGATAAATAGATATGACAGTTGAAGTGCTCACATTTTTCTTATAGCCATAAAAATAGAAAAATCAATATTTAAATTAAAAATTCTAATATTCACTGGGTAAGCATCTTCCCATTTAAAACATTTAGATGTTCTAACTCATCTCTCTTTTGCTACTGGTTTAAAAATATCTTATACTTATTTACTTATTAAAATATTTCCTCCATTTATTTCAACAACTAAAATGCATGAAAAATGACCAAAACATAACTAAAAGAAATGAAGGCGAGAAACAGCTTTCAACCCAATGTGTGTCATGCAGGTAAGGAAAAGCAGAGCAAGTTCAAAGAGTCTGCCATGAAAATTGTTTTGAAACTTCATTTGTTGAACGAACCTGAGGAACCACAAATGATGTCCTGAATGTGTGTGCTGTGTCACAGAGTGAAGTGAAGGAACATTTTCAAATCAAGGTTTTATTTTGAGTCCTTAGGGGCTCATAATGCAGAAACACTGCTGCCTTGAATAGGCTCCTGTCTTATTTATCCACTGGATGAGCTATTTCTGTGACTGTTTTTCAAAGCTGTTCCTTCTACAAGATTCAGTAAGCGAGAAGAACTTTTGTAACATTTTGTGACAATTTTTAGAGCGTGGTAAAAAGCGAAAGTAAAAAATTAAAGATTAAGAAGTAAAGGTTAGTTTCAGGCCCAAAGAAAATCAGTTAAAGTGACTCCATCACACGTGCAGCTTTAATTTGAGGGGCGCAACTACAAAACCAAATTCAGTTTTAATTTATTGAATTTTTCTTAATTTATTTTTAATGTGTGACAAACGCTTACAACTCTCTTCGGCCTCTGTTTCGTTTCACTATTTATAAATCATGTGCTTACTCCAAACTCATGAAAACAAATGTTATTACCAGATGCTGAATCCTTCCTTTTCTCTTATTTTAATGCAGGGACAGCCTGTTCTAGCCAGTTCAGAGCAGAGGGTGACCTGGGGCCCACCCATCTGGAGTGGGTAATGTTGACAGCTGCCACTGTGTACAGAAGGTGTTCTCTGTGTGTACACAGCACCTGTGAGGGAGACAGCCAGTCAGTGAGACAGGAGGCAGGTTACATACTGGCAAAGGCATCTCCTACAGAAGTGACACGAACACTATGACAAGGGGGTATTTAAGGCCAAGAGAGAGAGTTTTAGACTCAACTCAATAATAATTTGACGGCTAATTTGATGGTCATTTCTACTTTAGATAACGGTCTTCCTAGAGGCCAGTTGGTAAGAAACTGAAACGTGCTTTATTAAAATATTCATTGTAAGTTTCAAGTCTAACAACTGTAATTGCCATTCTCTGGCTCTGAGAATGCTGTGACTGTGGTCTACTTATGCAGGCTTCATAGACAGTCCAGTTGCTTTGAAAGAAATCAGTGGCTATTTACTAATTTATGTTATGTCCAGTGTAGATTGCGGTGTTAAAGTTTAGGTATGAGATTCTCCCCATTATGTTCAGAATCTTCAAAAGAGAATTAAAAAACAAACAAAAAAAAGCCAAAACAGAAACTGGGCATTTACTGCACAAATGGCATTTATGAATCTCTGGAGAGATAACACACGCCAGACAATCATTTCTGGCATGAAGGGCAGTGAGTTTAGAGAAGGCAGCCAGTGCCCCTCCAACCTCTAGCAGTGATTTTCTAAAAGCAAAGTGGAAACCAGCAAGCTCCAAGTCCAGGAGGGGAAGCCTGTCCAGGGCCCTTGCTCACTCCCTTCTTCCTCACTACCCCGACTCAAGCCACTGTTGGTCACCCCAGCCCAGTGCCCTGCATGGCACTCACGGGCCCCAGGGACATTCTTCCCTTATGGAGACAGGTGAGGGCTCAGCTCAAACAGGTGCCTGTGTTCTCAAGGCCCAAGCCCACCCAAAGCTCAAACTATGTTTTTAGTAAAGCGGGTTCTTTTATGGGGTTTGAAGGATGAAATATGATGGTATTTCTCTTAAAATCGATAGGCTTGGAGAGGTTACCCTTTTACCACAGAATGGACTTGAGCAATTAGACAATATTAGTCTACATATAAAAACAGTAAGGGAGCTCATTTCTATCTGACTACATTTTCTATGAGAAGCTACTGAACCAAATGAAAACAAAAACACAAACTGCATCCTGTTTATAGGAGTCTCAATTAAACCTGTTGTTTTTGTTGCTCAGGAGGCTTTCTTTTTTTCAACACAGAAAAAAGAGTGCTTGGTAATTGGCTATTATAATTCCTTACCAGAGCCTTAACTTTCTCAGCAGAATGTTATTGAAGAACACCTGGACAACATAAAGTTTAGTATTATCAATAATTTGATGATTGTTTTCAAGAAGTCAGTTGCACTTACTTCCTCTAGGGTAAGGAACTATAAATTTCATCTAGTCACAATCACAGAGATGACCCTTTGCTTCAGTGCAGGAAAATGTGTATATATAAATTCACATTTTATGTGGTCAGTATTCATAGGCAAATGCTTTGCTAATTTTTTTCCTACTATAACCTTCTTACATTTATTAACAGGTATAAACAAGGTTTATAAAAACGATTATCTGCAGATGTTTACAAATATTACTTCATATTTGGCATTTTATGCCTTTAAATGCTTTTATTTGATATCCTCTGGCCGAGGAATGATTCAAATTTGTTTCCATTTTTTACATGATATCTCTCATCACCTACTTAAATTTTGTGTGGTATCAGCATGCTTATTGCAATGGACTAAAAAGTATAACCGTATTTTTGCTAACAGTGTTTTTGCTATTAATACAAAGCAGGGATTTTAATGGAAATACCATAGTGCGATAAATTGAGGCAGTAATACAAAATGACACATCTGTAATGATCATGTTATTCTATAAGTAACATCATATTAAAAACCCCAGTGAATGTTATTTCCTCTTAATTAAGGTTGTAAACCTTCAGTGAAGCTTGCTTCTTTTCTTTCTTTCAAATTAAAATGATGTATTATTTACGGACCCCGAATCAAACGACCCCACAATTCTTAATAGCAATTTCCTCGAGTTAATGCTTTCTCCTCCTGGTCTCAGAAAACAAGAAGTAAGCTTTGACATAGACAGACGGACACCTGTGAATACCGGTAAAAGTATACAAGGGCTCCCGTGCACGTTCCTTTTCAATCTAACACAGAAGAAGGAGCAGGACGAACGCAGCAGTTGGGGCGTCGGAAGTTCTGCAGCATGGACTGGAAAACACTGTGCTGCCTGCCTTTGAGCTTTTTATTTGAAGAAGTGTCTGAGGAGATGGATCTCCGGCTCTGGCTGCTTTGAGATTTGATTAATTTCTCGTGTTCCCTGATTTGTCTTTGTAAATGGTTCTGGATGGCGATGCCCAGGGACTCTGGGTCCAGGGAAGCGCCGTACACCTCCCAGGTCATGCCCTGCTCATCCCACACCACGTCCCGGACACGCTTGGACTGTTTCATCTGGAGCTTGGAGTCGGCACCCAGCTGCTTTTTCTTCTCTCCTGGAGTGAGTCCCACCTGGGCAGCAGCTGCCGTCACGTTTAACTTCTGCTCCTTGAGGAACTCGCTGACCCGGCTGGCCCGGCGGGGGCTGGCTTTGACGGAGCGAGAAGGGGTTCTCTTGCCAGAACCGGGACTGGAGTCCCCCATGGAATCAGACGGCAGGCTCAGGCTGGTGGCTGTCTTGGTCTGCCGATTTTCTTCCACGCCCTCCTGGCTCCTTCTAACTGGGGAGGGGGTGGGGCTGGCAGCTGATGCTGTGCCTCCGCTTCCTTGAGATTTAGGATTGAGCAGTAGGGTGTCGGCCTCTGCCCTTGCTCTCGCGTCCAGGATATCGATGCCAGGAGACTCTGGTTCTCTTACTATCTGAGGAGATGCAGGCTTCTTCTCTCTTGAGTCCCCTTGATTCCCGGGATCCAAGCTCCCGGACTGGTCAGCTCTGCTGGCAGGGCCACAAGAGTTGGAGAGTTTGCAATATGGTTTGTGGCCATTGGTGGCTTCCGCTGCCAACTCAGATGGTTTCATTTCAGATTTCCCTAATCCATGACTTGTTTCAGCTTGATGCCCTGCATGGATAGAAATCTGGTTACTGGGGCTAGCTTTCAGGGAGGTAGAATTAGTACCCGGAAGCTGTCTAGAGGCGGGCTCTTGGCCCACTGGGGTCATTCCTGCTGACCTCCCATCTTTTTTACACGTATCCTGGGCGTTGCTGGATGCCATGTTGATTGACGAGGTTTTAAGGACCTCACCCGGTAGGCTCACTGATTTACTTGCCCCTTGGAAAGCTGCAGAAACAGCTGCAGCTGTCTGGATGTGCACTTCTGGCATGATGCCAAGGCACTGACCTGCCTCCCGGGGGGCCAGGGTGCTGTTAGACAGCTCCAACGTGCGGCTCACGCTGCCGCCGCTGCCGTGGCAAATGACACGCAGCTGCTCTTGTTGTTCGAACTGCTCTGGAGCGGGGGTTTCCTTTAAGAATGCAGTGAGGATGCTGGGGCTGGTGGACACCGATCTGCTCTCGACACTTGCCACTGCCTGCACCTCAGCATCTTGCTGAGCCCTGGGGGAAGCGCCCTTGATCTCGTTTTCAGCTTGGTTGGTCATTGTGCTTGCTTCCTTGAACCTTGACACCCGAGGCTGTGCGGGCAGGGGCACCGCCTCTGGACCTGGAGGAAACATCGACTCTTTGCTAGGGAGGTGGGATGGTTGAGGTGTCACCAAAGTCACAGCCTGGGTGTCTGAGGTGGTGGCAGAGGGCGGTTTGTTCCCTGAACATCCATCTTCTCTTGCTGGAGAGTCACAGGACCTTGTCTGGGAATGGGAAACGGCTCGCTGCCTTTCGCCTTCAGGTCCACCTACAGGAGTGGAGGCAGGACTGAACGCCCTGACTGCTGTATCTCTGGTTTGCACCATGCCCTGGATTGTTTCTTGAGAAGGAAAATCACAGGGCACTTGATCTTTGCCACGGATGCCCCCCACTGGGCAACTTGACTTCTCAGGTTGCTCTCCCTCTGCAGTTCTCTGTGATTCCACCAGGGTACCTTCAGGTCCTGATGGGAGGCTGGCGTTGGGCTGGTCCCCTGGGATGGCCGGGCGGGTGTGTTGATTGGCTGGCATTGTAAATGTTGCGTGTATCAGATCCTTTCCTGCCGCAGAACACAGGGCCGGTGCTGTGGGCTCCCTGCTCCCTGGCAGCTGGGTATTGCCAGGAGAGTTGAGTGTGGGAGATGCTTTCCCCACCTCACTGACAATGTCAGGAGACGACATGGCTGGTTGCATGGTTTCATGCTCACTGGCCTGCATCAGGGCCTCAGCAGCTGTCTGGGGACTGAGGTCTGGTTCTGCAGCAGTGCTAGAAAAGCCATTGGTGTTCTTACACAGGAAGGCTAGTTGAGGCTGAGGTGAGGCAGCCTGCCCCTCTCCTAGATCCTCTTCTTTTCCAGAAGCTGCAATCAGGGAAGTTTTAGCTGATCTCAGAGGGTCAGGTACAGTCCCCATGGAATTTCTCTTTGGGAAAATCTCAGAGCTCTCCCCCGAGCAGCGCTTCCACCAGGAAGCAGTCGTAGCTCAGAGTGAAGATGCAATCAGGGATGATTCCTCTGAAGGACCAATCTGTGAATCAAAGAAACAGTACTATTAATACAGTACAGTATTTGAGGATTGAAACTATACCAAATTGTCACTTGTATAAGATCTCATAAGCACATGAAAACTTTTCTTCCCATGTCTGTTGATATAAAAATAGATCTTGGGAAGAAAGATTCTGGAAAAATTATTTTAATTACACAAGTATTATTTTGATATGTTAGTTTCTGCTTGCATCCTATTGCTGTCTAGCAGATAGGTTTTTAATGTATTTACCTATGTGCTTTATGTTATTTGCATAATCTGATTTACCAGATATCAGAAAATCCTATAAAGCTACTGTAATCAAATGAATAGGTATTGAAATAGGCCTAAACAGATATGTGGAATAAAATTGTCTAGAAATAGATCCAGATATAAATGAGGATTTACTATATGACAAAAGAGGGACTTCAATTTAGTGACAAAAGGATGGATTATTTAATGTAAGGGGCTGGCAAACTATTTATTCATCCAGAAGAAAACTAGATCATCATCTTACTCCAATTCCAAAAATAAATCTTAGATGGACTTAGTGAGGTTAAAAGGTTAAAATATAAAATAAATAATTAAATAAATAAAAAATCTCGTTAAGGAAATGTAAGATCATAAATATAATCTAGGGGCAGGGTAGGTAGGATTCTTTTGGCAAGGCAGAAAATACAAAAACTATGAGAGAAAACATCAGCATAGGTGACTAAAAAAATGACAAAACTTTCACATGGCAAAAGATGACATAAACAGATACAATAGCTTTCAAAAAAATGTTGCAACCCTAGATGACAGGCAAAAATATCTGTAATGTAGCAGAAGCTCTTAAAAACTTATGAGACAAAATAATCCATTGGAAAAATAGATAAAGAATATGAAAGCACAGTTTGCAAGATAGGAAACAATAGCCAACAACCTTATGAAAAGATCAAATTCATTTGTACTCAAAGAAATGCAAATAAAGTAACAGTGAAATTTTGCTCTACACCAATTGAACTTGCAAAAACTTAAAATGTTATAACACCGTGGTTTGGGGAGACCTAGTGAAAGGAAGTATTTTTATTAATTGTATGTGCAAATGTGTATTGTTGTAGCTTTCTTAGGGAAGCAATTTAGCTTTTAAAACTAAAATTACACCTGTCCTTAACAGGGCCCTTATCCATAGAAATAAAATACCAGCATATGTAGATATACATACAAGTATGTTTATTGAAGTTCTATTTGCAGAGGCCAAAAACTCAAAATAAACTGACCTCCTTGAATAGATGGAAAGGCAGAATAAATCATGACATAGCTCTATGGTAGAGCATTATACAACATTAAAATAAACAATTAGGCTATAACTTTTCACTTGGGAGAAATTTCCCCCAAGGTATGGTTGAATGAGAAAAGCAAGGTACAGAAAAGAATATATATGTTTTCATTTCTGTGAAACAATGACTGAAAACACTACATATGTATGTGTTATGTGAGTGTGTACAGATATGTTTGTGTATGATTACATAAATTCTAAAAATATCCAGAATGAGACATATTAGGAGGGAGTGTGATGACTTTGGAAACAGGGAAAAAGAGAGAGAGGTATCCAAACGCGAGAAAATTTTGGATTTTAAAAAGTATATCTGAGTTTTTAAAAGTATATATGAAAATTTATTCGTGTGTGTTTTAGCATAAACCTTTCTTTTAGAAAGGATAACCAGACCTCATGTGATGAAGATGAAGCAACGGTTCGGAAATTAGCAGATGACTGTTTTAGCATTACCTCTGTCACCATAGGCTCTGCGACCTCACGGGAATCAGTCGTTCTGCACCTCAAATTAACTCATTGGAGAAATGAATTCTACGATTTCTAAGGACTCTTTCAGATCCCCAAATCAAAGATCCTACTTCTTTGCATGTGATGGATGATAAATCAAACAGCACAATCTTAACTCCAGCTTCAGGGTCAAAGTGAGGCAAAGGCAAATCTGGTTGGGCCCAGATTTTCAAAATAAATACTTTTATATTTTGGTTCAATGTTATCTGGCTGATCTATCATATGACATCTAACAATAAATCCAACGTATAGTCTTCCCCCAACCAGCTCTTCCTTCTAACTTCATTATTCATATTAATGGGTTAAATATTTTCCCATCCCTGGTCTTGATGGCTTTCTGCTCATTCAAACCACTTCCCCACGTTTATATTCCATTTCTTCCTTTCTGGAAATTTCTGTAGCAATGACTTGTGGCCCAAGCCCATCTTTCTTCTTCCTCTTTTGCATCTGTCTTTATTATACCTTTAGTCCTACTCTCTGACCTCCTCATCCTCAGAAAGCCCATCCATTCTTCAAAGCCCCACTTAAACCCCATATCCTTTCTGAAGGCCTTGTAAAGCCTGTCAAATCATAAAGTCTCTCTCTCTCTCTTCAAAATCCTACAGCTATGGTCATCTGTGTCCTTTGTTTTGTGCTTTTTATGTACTGTTTTTGTACCATTGTTACTTGTATAAATGCCTCATTTCTCCAAAAGTCCTTCAAGTCCCAGGAGGGAAGGGGGCTAGCTTATTGATTCTTTTCTGGTCACTCCACAGGACACAGTGCAGGGTCTTGTGCACAAAAGGTGTTAATTGATCCCATTTCCCTCCAAAATGGCCATTATTTAGCCCTGCCAAACATCAAAATAATAAAAAATTTTAACTCACATGAAATATTAATGAAAACACAATTTAAAAGAGTGCTATTTTTGGAAATAAGAAAATGGTCTTATTTGTGAGGCTTTATGTATCTGTAATCCAGGTTTAGGCAGTTAAAAACAAGTACAGTGGGACTTCCCTTGTGGTTCAGTGGTTAAGAATCCACCTGCAGAGGACACAGGTTCTATTTCTAGTCTGGGAAGATCCCACATGCCCCAGAGCAAATAAGCCCCTGTGTCGCAACTACTGAGCCTGCGGTCTAGAGCCCGAGAGCCACAGCTACTGAGCCCTCATGCTGCAACTACTGAAGCCCACGAGCTTAGAGCCTGTGCTCCACAATGGGAGAATCCACCACAATGAGAAGGCCGAGTACCGCAACAAAGAGTAGCCCCCACTCGCCACAACTAGAGAAAACCTGTGCACAGCAATGAAGAGCCAATGCGGCCCCCCACCAAAAAAAACCACCCAAAACCAAACAACAACAACAACAAAACAAGTACATTGGCCACCTGCTACAAAAAGCTGGAAGGTCTAATAAAACCAGTAGAACAGAACATCTCCTGTGTTATATGGCTGGAGACAAGAAGACTGGCTTCCAAAGAGGACTGTAAAATATGAATACTTCAAAGTTCAGCAACTGAGAGTTGAAAGACTTACAAAAGATGAGGGACATCATTAAACTCTCAGAAGTCACTGAATTTACCCCCATTTCTCAAAGAGAGCTGATTGTACCAGTTTATCTTTGAAAGGATGTTTTCTTTTGTTTGCTTTTTTAATAGAGGTTAAATTATCCATCAATTTAAGAATCAAGAAGAAAAGCCCAGATAGCTTGGCTAACACCTGTAATTTGAAATCTCTTGATTCACGGGTAGAGAGGAAATCAACATTACTCGAAACATGTCTGCTATTGTAATTGTCACAGCATCTCAGGAGCCCCAGAAAGACTGATTAAGCTCCAGAAGCAACCCTCCTCCATTTGCCCCTCTCCTCTCCAAATAGCAGAAATCGATAGTCTCTAATAGGTTAGACAAGTAGGTCATTTAAAAAATGTAAGTACTTGGTGGTTTAGAGTGAGGAGTAAAATTCTTTAAAAGTAATGGGAGTCCATTGTGATAAGATTTAATAACATCTAAAAATGAGCTTGCAAACAGGTGACCCACAGACTGAATAAATTCCTTCTGCAGGTCTATGTGTGTCATGTGTGATTTTCCCTTCCCTCCCCTTTCCTTTCTCTCTCCCTCTCTCTCCTTCGCCTTTTCCTTTTTCTTTCCCTTTCTTTTCTTTCTTTATCCATTGAATTGAAGAGATCTTTCATAAAAATCCGGGTTTCTCCTTGCTTCTCTTAAAAAAAAAAAACCCCCCAAAACCTCAGAAGGTATGCATTGCCAGATGGCAACACTAGGTGGCGCTGATAAGGGGGAATCCCTCTAGAGCAGAGGTCCTCGACCTTTTCGGCACCAGGGACCGGTTTCCTGGAACGGGGATGGAGGGGATGGTTCAGGCTGTAATGCGAATGATGGGGAGCGGCAGATGAAGCTTTGCTCACTTGCCCGCCGCTCACCTCCTGCTGTGCGGCCCTGTTCCTAGCCAGAGCGCTCTCATTCGGTGGCCCTGGGGTTGGGGACCCCTGCTCTGGAACGCAGGGCCGCTCCAGACTCCAGACGGCACATTCCTCACCTAGCCTGCTTCACTCCTTTACGTTACTTACCGCGCCGCCCCCCGCCCCACGGGCGGCTAAGTTTGAGAGCTGAGAGCTTTGCTTCTAAGAGCACTGACGCAGACTTCCCAGCCTAATTTTCAGTCGTCTGAGGACAGTTTAGCACTGGGGCCAGACTCCCTGGATTAGAAGATCAGTTTCACCACATAGCCCTAGCTTTGTGTGCTTGGGCAACTAATTTAACCTATCAGGTCCTCAGTTTAATCCATCAATTGGGGCTAATAACAATAGCACAGCTTCACTGGGATGTTGTGAGGTACAGACTTAGCACTTAGAGCGAGTAGTGTATTGGCTCACGTTAAGCACCGTATACGTGATAGCCTCTTTAAAAAACCTCATATTTAAGCTTTAATCTCTGGTAAAGAAAAATATCATCCTGACACTTGTTGAAATGATAAGGAAGACTCATTCAGGACTATTGCAATGGGGTCACGCCTGCGGCAGGAGCAAAGAAAGACTGAGCTCAGCTCCAAATACGTACACAAGAACGAGCGGGGATTTATAACCAAGGGGTAAGTTTGCGTTGGGGAGGATTGTCAGTGGATGGAAAATGATTAAGAAGAGACATCAAGGATAGGGAGATTGTTGCTGAAGGCAGGTCAGGGGATCAGATATCACCTGGGGGATGGCGAAGGCGGAGGAATTTGATTGGATATTGCGAATGATCAGATATCATGGGTGTGAGTATTCTCTCTAAACTGATTTAGCAGCGTTCTTGCTAAAACTGGACTCTGCAGGGACAGACACGGAAGCCCAAGATTTAGGTCTAATTAAGAAGTGGGCTCAGAGGAAGCGGGCTCACCCTGACTAAAGTTTGGTCAGGGAAGGAGTCCTTGTCATCTCATCAGCATCAGCAAATATGGATTTTCTTACAAGACTCTCTGGATCATTATGACTTCTTTTTGAATTGGGCATGAATCCCACAGAGGCTAATGGTATCTCTAAGTGAGTTTGTCTTTAAGTCTGATGGGAACTAGACTCTAGATAGCAGATCCCTTTGGCGCTTTTGCCTTTAAAATTGTGAGCAAAGATTTAAAGCCTTGTTCCAGCAATGCAGCAAACCTGCAGGGTAAACATTATCAACTTTTTACAGGGAAGGAAACTGAGGCCCAGAGGTTAAGCAAGCCACTCAAGGCTGATTACATCTAATTCCTGTTGAACTGAATTCTAATGAATGGTAATTCCTGAGCTGCTTCTGTGCTGCTTCCTTATTATCTGTAACTCTGCAAAGAAAATTGGGAAGAAAGGGAAGAGTCTCTCCCTACCTTCCTTCCTTTCTTTCTTTTCTTTTCTTTTTCTTTCCCTTTCTTTCTTTCTTTCTTTCTTTCTTTCTTTCTTTCTTTCTTTCTTTCTTTCTTTCTTTCTTTCTCTCTCTCTCTTCCTTCCTTCCTTCCTTCCTTCCTTCCTTCCTTCTTTTCTTTCTTTCTTCTTTCCTTCTTTCATCATCCATCTATCTTCAAAGGAGAGGGAAACTTTGTTTGCCATTTAGCAGCAGCCTGGATGGTACTAACACTGACTACAGTGGCATTCATAACTGGTCACTTTGTGAAAAGCATGGCTTGTTGAAAGCTGACACCACCACTGCTCATTCTGAAAACAGGTTCCCCTACTCTGTCATGCTGCCTATTTTCATAACAGACACCCACACTGAATAAGACAGGCAACGGGGAAACTCAGCCCTTTGTGACTTGCTCCAAAGCTGCTCTGGTGGGAGCGCATTAGACAGAAAAAATGGAGAGAGGCTGGGCAGTCCTGAACCAGCAAGATGCTGATATCCTGCGGGTCATGGTGATAATCCTGTGGGCAACAATTACCTGTGCCCATTTCACAATGGCTGCACTCCTAGAACAGGATGTCATCCAGGATGTCATCCGATCTCTTTAGTGACATCAGGAAAATGTTACAGGGACCTTGGTATCCCTGTCTCCACCCACTGGACAGCAGCCTTCAAATGGATGATACAAAGCCCCTCAGAGAACAGTGAGGCAAAAGATAAGAGACAATCCTCAAGAAAAGGATAAAGAAAAAAATGTCATCTGGCATCCTATTTAATCCGATTTTACTTGCTCTCTTTAATCAGGAACCTTTGCCTAGATCATTTGCATTCTGAACCCAGCAGATCCTGCCAGTGCACAGTTTTAAGGGGAGGTGATTCAATCCCAGGAAACACCCACAGTTTTGGAAAAGCAGTTGCTTCTTCTTTCTGTAAAAAAGCATACCCTCACACTAACAGCTGCCTCAAATGCACTCTTCTATGATACCAGCTGAAAAATTGGTTCTTCCCTTCAACCTGCATCTAAAGATGCAGGAAAAGGAAAAGCAGTTGCTTCTTCTTTCTGTAAAAAAGCATACCCTCACACTAATAGCTGCCTCAAATGCACTCTTCAATGATACCAGCTGAAAAACTGGTTCTTCCCTTCAGCCTGCATCTAAAGCAAATCAGAAGTGCTGAAGAGACAGGCGGCTGCTTTGCTTAGTGCCAACAACAGTGCCGTGGACTTTCAGTTATAACGGCGACTGTAATAAAGGCTCATGAGAAACAAGCTGCATCCCTTCCCTATTCGGTTCTTCTTTTGTTCCACAGTGTTTTAGAAAAACAAATGCATGGCTTGTTATCTCACTGAATTCCATGGTAAGCAGGGCTGGACAAAAACCGAGAAGTAAAAAAGGGCCTTAAGAAGCATGAAGACCCCAAATATATTCTTCCTTTTCTTCAAATACGATTTGCACAGACGGCTTCTAAATTCACAACAGATTAGAAGCACACAGTACAGCAAAGTACTTACTTATTGCTTTCTATATGCCAAACACTGTTCTTTATGTGAACTTATTTAACCCTCAGAACAATTCTAGGAGGATGGTCCTACTCTGAGTTTCACTTTGCAGAGCTGGAAACTGAGGCAAAGTCATGCAAGCAGTATGTAGGAGAGACCAGATTTAAATGCAGACCATCTGGCTCCAGGGTCGAAGTTGTTAACCATTTTTACACAGGGGAGAGATGGGCATTTTTTTCTGGAGGCAAACTCACTGACCCGGGCAAGAAGCATCATTAGACAATGAGGGAAACAAGAGAAAACTCAGAAAACATAGCCTTGAAACCATTTACTAGCTCAAGCTAATAGAAGTAGACTAGGCAACACAGAAGTTCCTGCTCTTGAGGATTAATCCAATTTGGATGTTTTAAGGGCCACAGAGTTTTCTAAGAAGCTGATGAAAACTATGGACTCTCTATAGAAACACGCATGTGCACACACACATACATGTTTTCAGGTAATTTTAGGAGGCTCGTGTCTGGAAACCTTTCCAAAGACTGCACGTTAATATCCTTTTGTGTAAGGCATCAGAAAATGTCACAAATGGAATTTACCTGCCTGGAAGAATTGTTATAGAGCTTAAATAAGTTAAATACTCTTCATGGTTCTTAGAAAATAACAGATACACAATCAGAAGTTATTATTACTTAAAAATTATTATTTTGGCATCATTTATGTAAGAAGGTAAAAAACGATGCAATCTATTTCTAGAGAGTCCAAATTAAACATACCGACACTTGACAAATATGTTTACTTTATGTTTTCCCAACCCCCTGCCCAAAGACTATCATTTGAAGAGGAAAGTTTTAGCTAACTTGAAAATAAACACAATAATGAGCTCTATTCTTTTTAGATCATGTGGGAAATGTGACCTTTGGGGTTCTTTCTCAACAAAGTTAAGACTCAGGTTTTAGTAACCTTCAAAAATTAACCCCTCAATAGCTCCACTTTCCTACCTGTGGGGATAATTCATAGTTAGATACCAAAGCTGCTGTTTTAAAAAGGCCTTGAAATAGATATTTTTTAGATTTTAACTCTTCTAGGGAAGAGATAATTAAAATATCTAAGTTTTTAAAATTTTTTTTACTTTTCCTGATCAAGCTGTCTCTTATTATTTACCCAGTTTGCCTGATAGATATTCAAAGCTGAATGTTTTCCTCTTCTCACAACTCAGCTTTGAAGGTCTTCAACTGCAAGCTTATTTTAATTGGAAAGAGAAAGCAATAGGATCTCTGGGCTAAATGGTAGTTAAACAACAAGCTACTGGAAATAAACCCAGCAGTTCTGCGTTTGCATTTTTTGCCTTTGCTTTTTAAACTCAGATGAGATCAAAGCTGCCCAGCATCCCAATTTTCTGCAAGATCTATTTAGCCTGAGCCTACAAGGATTCTGGTCCCCGCTTAGTTCTCCCTGACCTTGCTGGTCCGCTGGACCTTGCTGCCCTTCCCCCACCCGCACCAGGGGCTTCTCATTAAAACAAGGCCTCAGCTCCACCCGCTTTCCTTCTGGCCACTGCCTCCCCAGGTGTGGCAGGCTTGGAGGGGGCCACTGATTAAGCGGAGACCGCTCGGGTAGTGGGAGGAAAGCTTACTAGTGATTTGTGCGTTTAACTCAAGTCAGACTGGGGCCTTTAGCCGAGCCAAGCAATGGGAAAATGTCTGGGGGCAGCATCTGCGGTGATGGACACAGATGTGAAAAGAGAGCTGTTCAGATCCGGGCAGTCGGGGCTCCTCTCTCCTGGAGAACAGGTGGGGAGGCGGCAGAAGGCCAAGTCAGGATGCAGATGGATCCCTCAGAGCCCTGCACCTGGCTCTTCTGCTGTTGGTAAGGAGGACTCAAGTGTCTGGGAGAATCTGGGGTGCTCTGCTCTTGAGAGGGAATAGTTTCTTTGCTGAGATCAGGATCTTTGGGTTTGGTCTGAGTTGTGATTAACTAAAGAGAGAGAGAATTAAACAATCTGTCACTCCCCTCCTTTACAGTCTGTAAAGTAGTAAGTTAGGCCTCATTGAGGTCCTTATAATTTTTGATTTTTGCCCTTCAGGAGATTTCAATCCATTTGAGGAGACGAGACAAATTCAATCCAAAGCTATAAATGAGCAAGCTAGTATATAATTGACTAATGCTGTGGTAATAAACCACAGTTTATAGAAGTTTAAGTCAGGGGAGAGGCCCATATTTCTTATTCAGCTGACACTTCCTGGTACAATTCCTCTGCTGGCTTGAAAAATTACCTGCGCAAGTTTAAAGAAAACTGGACATTTGAAATTAGGAGAAAGTGAACAAGTAAGAGTTAAAAAAAATGATCTTTGATTTAAAATAAAATAATCCCTTAAGTCACAATGAGAAAACTAGAAAGTACTGTCATATCCATTCATTCATTTAATAAGCTGAGTGCTTTTTTGTGCCGGATATTCAGGATACAGATATAAATAAGATACATTCATGTTTTTGAGGAGCTCACAGATCCTATAAATCATTAACTTGAATACAATATAAATGTTGGAGAAGAAACAAAAACCAAATGTACTGTGGAAGCACAGAGGACTCATTATTTTATTTGTCCCAGACCTTAGGTCATAGAGTCAATGAACCTCAGCTTTGTAAGATGTATTTAATATGATCAGGAGGATGTAGGCATTGATCTAGAGCAGATGTTCTTACTCCGTACTACTGACATTTTGGACCAGATAACTCTTTGTGGGGCGGGAAAGACAGACAACTGTCCTGTGCCTGTAGGATGTTTCCCAGCATCCTTGGCCTCTACCCACTAGATCCCAGCAGCACCTCTACCTCCTAGTGGTGACAATCAAAAATGTCTCCGGACATTGCCAAATGTCTCCTGGGAGGCAAAACTGTCCCTAGTTGAGAACTACTGACCTAGAAGACAAACTTATCACCTTGGATAGAGAACATCTTCAGAGTGACTACTGTGAGTTCATGTGAGAGCCTTTGAATTTATTCCAGGTACATATGAATTAATGACACAGTTTTCTGCTCTCAAAGATAGTGTTCTTCATACTCTACTTGTGAGAATACAAATTTTTTTTGAGAATGCAAATTAATATAACTTTTATAGAGAACAATTTGGCACTACTGGTCAAAAATACAAGGTCAAATACACGTTGACTCAACTCCACGTTAGGTACTAACCTTATGAGTAAAATAAATAAATAAATGTACTTAACTGATATATGTACAAGGTTACTCACTGCATGAAATAACAAAAGATTACAAGCAATCTAAATGTCCATTAATAGGGAGCGGGTTAGTTACAAAAACTATGGCACTTCCATATAATGATATATAAACAGCCAGATTTAATAATGATGAAGCTCTTTATGTATTGATATGGAATAGTCTCCAAAATACATTGTTAAGTAAAACAACAAATAAAACAAAACAAAAACACAATAGTTTAAAAAAACCCTAAGATACAGAGCAGTATGTTTACTATGCTCCAACTGTATTAGAAAGGGAAAAATGAATATCTTTTGCTTGTATATACATAAAATATCTCTGCAAAGATAAGAAGTTGCTATCAGAGGAGGGGAATTGGTTGCCTTGGGGATAAATGGGTGAAAGACTTTTCATTTGCTATCCTTTGGTACTTTTTGAATTTTAAACTATATGAATGTACTACCTATTCAAAAATAATTAAAAATTTAAAAGCTGGTGCTCCCCTCCCTAGGCAAAACTGAACATGCCTGCACCCTGAAGCTTTTCTATCAGTGTTGATGGATTTGTGCCCATCTATCCTGCCACACTCTTTCCATCTGCTCTTTGCTCTGCAAGGAGATTGGCCTGGAATGCAACCAGTTAAAAAGAAACCATAGTTTCCTTATCCATCTTGGTTATCTACAAGCTTCAAGTAGGCAATGTAATTATTTTTCAAAGTCAACAGCTGAGAAATGCTTTTTAAAGCGATGTCTGTTGGGCCACAAAATAAAGTTTACTTAAGTTTCTTTTCCCAGACTCTCTGACTCCTGTTTATCAGTTGATTTTTTTCTCCCTGCTTTCCTATTCCTGGTAGCTTGAGCAGTTGGTCCTCAAGCCATATATACCTCCAACAATAAATCCAAGGATGACCTAAAGCCAAAGTCTGGGAAACTGGGTCAAACTATCAATGAAAATGATTAAGAAAAATTTATTTATTTTGCTGATATTTTGAGAATAGACTACATGTTAAGATAAAAAGTTTAGAAAACATATTTTAATTGCCAGTTATCAAATCCACCTCTTCTATCTGCACCAGGCTTAACTGAATTTATCACGTCTCACAACAGTGCAATATCATACTACTTGGTCTCATTTAACCAGTTCTGAAAACGTACCCTCCACTTGCTGCCCATGTTATCTTTCTAAAACAAACATACACTATGTCACTTCTCTGTGCAAAACAATTTTAATAGTTCCCCATTATCTATAAAATAAGATACATGCTCCTTAGTATAGTTTAAAAAACATCCTTCACTATCTGATCCATTTCTCTTTTAAGTGATATCCTCTTTCATCATCTGTCAGATCTTGTATGTTACCTACTTTTCTTTGAACAAACTTCAAAGAGGGTTATTATCTTTATTTTACAGATGAGAAAACTGGGGCTTAGAGAAATCCAGCTCACCAAAGTTGCACATTCAGTAAATGGCATAGTTGGAATTCAAATCCGGTGAGTCCGAGCCCACACTCTACTGCCTCCGAGAGCACAAAATGGGAGGTAAAAATGAATTCATGATGTATGCACACGAAAGAGAGCAAGAGGGGTTAATCTACAAAGCATTTTGGAAAGATAATACCTCCCTAAGACCTTTTCTGATCACATCAACCCAAAGCAGTTGTTCCATCTCTCGTCTCCTGTAGTAGATTGTTCATTGTTGTACCAACAGCACTTTGCAAAGGCAGGAGCCTGTGTGGAAGAGTGAAGAGCTCAGCATAACAGCTGGAGCTGAGTAGGAGGGCAGGGCAGTGAAATCAGGTAGAGGGATCGCGCAGGGCTTCTGTAGGCCTTTGCTCTTGTTATCGCCTTCCCAATGAGGCCCCTCCAGACCAGCCTATTGTTAAATCGCCAATCCTCTGACTTCCACTCTCTGTCACTTCTGAAGCCCTACTAAGCTTACTTATAGTTCTACTTCTGGGAACTCAGCCTAACGAAGTAAACAAAATGACTGGTAAGTGTTTGTGGACAATGAAGTTCATTGGAGAGTTATACAGCAGAAGCTCTCTAAATAACCCCCACCCACTTACCTAAAGAGCTTTCCCCTGAATTTACTCTAAAAAACATAAAATCCAATAAAAATAGTGCATTTAATATGCACCCTCCTTTTCCAGTTACAATGGTCCTGCAATTCCCCTTTATATAGAAATTCTGGAGCCACTACTAAGGTACTTAAGTGATGAAAGATGGGACTAGCAGGCCCACAGGCCCACTAGTGTGCTGGATCTCCGTAATCAGTAACTCCGTAATGAGCAACTCCGTAATCAGTGACATCACGTAGCTTGACATTGGCCATGGTGGGAATATTACCACCACAGCAACCTGCAAACTACAAATCTGAGGGATATTTTCCTCCCAGAGAGCCAGTTGTTAAACATTTATACCTTTCTTGAGAAATTGGCTATGTAAGTAAGAAAAATAGTGCAGCTCTTGAATGATCATAAGGCAAAGTTTAAGAATATCAGTTGGAAGGTGAAAGAGGGAAGCTTATAATTTTGAGGTACATGTTATCAAGGGTGAAGGAAGGTGAGATGGCAGAATTTATTCCCACCTAGAAGGAATTGCTAAATATTTCTAAGTTAGTTATTAGCTCCTTGAGAGAAAAATTTCTTCTGATTTTTAAGACAATATTTAATACTCAAGTACAAAGTATGTTTTTCAGAGATGACCATTGTAGGTGGTTCCTGCTCCTCATCCTTCCTATGGCAATGCTCCTGCTGGATTTCCTCTACGAATTCAGTTAATTATTCAATTGAGCAATAATGACTTTTTTTCCCAGTGGGCTAGCATACTTAACATGTGAAGGAGTTATTAAAAGATAACAATTCACCTCAATAGTATATCACAAAACTTCTCTTTTAGGGCACCTTTCTGGAAGTCTGTGTTAAAATGTCCACCCCATCCCTCTACAACCCCATCTGCCGGGTCTTTCTCCTCCTTCCTCCAAAAGGCTAGTATAATTTATATTCACTCTTTTCATAATGAATCATTTCTAAGGCTTAATCCCTCAGCTGTGAAATTTATTACAGAAATTGTTAACCAGAGCAGGCAGGATACAAGAGGGGATTATGCCTAAATGACATTTTGGTTGGATTAAGGTTAAGACACCCATTATTTAGAATCATATTCTCCCATACAGGACAAAACACAGTTCTTCAAGCCTACTCAAGTGTTGAAAAAAATTATAGATTAAGCAACAGGGATTCCCATTTTCAAGGCAGTGATTAGGCACTATCAAAGAATCCAATCTTTTGCTCTGTGGTTTGATACATAATTGGTGCTCAAAAATATTTATGGAGAAACAGGAATATTTTTCTGTAGCAATAGGATTCTCATTGCACTAAGCTTTAAATCAAATATTTGAGGAACTAAGGTACATGTCCCTTTTACTTAAAATACTGTTTTAGAACTGTCAGCTTAATTTAGCCAACCGATAGCATGTACATCTTGAGCATTTATTTATTCTTTTGGTCAACCTGTGTATCTTTAATTCTCATTTGGGGAGAAAATATTACATGAGACCTGTTGATTAATTACCATTTTAAAGTTACCAAAGCAGAATACATAGTGACATGAGAAAGTATAAAGGAAGTGAGGAAAGGGATGTGGTAAATTGATTTACTATAAAAAGGACAAAAGGAGTGGCAGAAAAAAAGATAAAGGGCTTCCGTTTATCTGGTGGTCTTAGTACAGCTTCTTGGGGATGAAGAAGGTAGCTTAACATTGATAACCTCTGGGGTCTATATCAAATCTGGTGAATAAGTCAGTCTCCCTTCAATTTGCTTTGATGCTAAGAAAACAAAGGCCAGTTAACTAGAATCAAATGAACTTATCAAAGTTGCCAGAGAAATGTGGACCTCACTGAATTTGGAAATACAAATGGTTCATCTATTTCTTACTCTTTCAAACATATTTTTTTCTTATATGTATTGTAGCATATTTGGCATTTTTACTTTTTCATTTGCTATGGCATCTCTCCTATAAATTTCATGCATGGAGATACACATAGGAGAAACAATAACTCATCACACATATTGCTAAGAGCCAAGGGAATGACAGAACACAGGATGCAGCATGATGCAGAAGTTGGAATGTGGCACAGCAGAGAAGGATAAGAGTGCGTTGGAGAAGTGGCAAGTGAGGGAGAAGGCAAACATTTCAGAGGCTACAATGCTCAAGGACAGCTACAGTGGTGAGTCTGTGAATCAGGAAGATTTGACAATATGAATACAATATGTCAGACTAAGGAAAATTGAGTATTGTTTTGAAGAATGTACACCCCATCATATAGCTTACAATATGTTATGATGTGGAAACATATTTTATTGAGTACGTACTACGCTCTAGGTGTTCTTATGTCCTAAAGACTTCATAAGCATTATCTCATTTAAAACCCACAATAACTCTATGAGGTAGTACTCATTTAACTCACATTTTATAGTTAATGAAACTGAAGCTCAGAAAATTTAATTAACTTACCCAAAGCCAAAAGTTAATAAGCAATACCTTTGACTTCAGAGTTCAGATTCCTTCCACTCATTGAAGTGCTGGGAATAGGAATGAAGTGCACAGGATAGGAATGGCAGCATCCAAGGCAGTGGGCAGTACATGGGCATATGGGAACGTTGAGGTGGGGAGTGGAGTAAAGGCATTGGACATGTGGTTAAAACAGTAGTCTGGACAAGCAGTGGGAAGGAAAGTGGAAAGAGAAAGATATGGATGCAGTACATCTTTTGAAGGAAGTATTACCAGGACTTGCACTCTAACTAGTTCAAGGGGATAATGGAGAAAACAAGAACCTGGAGACTGGGCCTACGTGCTGGTGGGGAGGCTATAAAAATTAGGTTTTTAATATAAGACTTCAGGGAGTGGATGGAAAGGGGAAGACAGAGTCACAAAATAGAAATTGCTGGTGTTGGATATTGGACGAGTTATACTTTGGCACATCACACAGAACTCTGCTAATCCCATAAGGAATTTCCTTTCAGAGTTTTATGGGCAGTCATACCATTATGGCAGTCACAATTATCTTAGCACTTCCTATTTCAAGATCTATAAAAATAACATTTTCTTTTCACATTCTCAATCACTCCTTGGGTATTAAACTCAAACTTCCACTTCCCCTGATTGTGTTTGGTACTTTTCTGATGACATATTTCTAATTGTTTGAAAACAACTGTGGTTAATGGGATTTTTGGTTCAATGGAATACTTAGGCTATCACAAATTTTCTCTGTCAATATATTAGCTATACCAGTAGATTTCAAGCTTTTTTGACACAATCAAGCTTTAAAAAAATTACTTCACAATCCAGTACACGCATTCGTATCCAATCGTTTATCCACTAAAATAAAATGGTACTAAAAACAATACTTATGATATTTCTATTCAATTCTATCCCATTTAAAAACTGACTAGATGCAAACTATTGTATATAGGATGGATAAACAACAAGGTCACACTGTATAGCACAGGAACTATATTCAATATCCTATGATAAAGTATAATAAAAAATATGAAAAAGAATATATATATACATATATATTCGTATATATATAACTAAATCACTTTGCTGTACACCAGAAACTAATACAATGTTGTAAATCAACTATACTTCAATAAAATAAATTTAAAAAATGATGACTAAAACCCACCAAATCTATAGTGACCCAAAGATTGAAAAACAGAGAGCTTAACTCAGAGCTCCAAGTGAGAGGTGACCATGTGTTCGGCTTGGGCCTCTGGTGCCCAGCACAGAACCTAACACTTACAGCTTTAGAAACATTGCAAACAATTTATTTTTCTTAAGAAAGATTTGGTAAATTAATTACATGACTATCTCAGTTTATGCTATCTGCAAATTTAGTAAATTTGTTCCCAAGTCCCAGATAATCCCAACTACAGCATTAATCCAATAGCTACAACAAATTGGAGTTTAAATTTTCTGAAGGTCATGAAACAGGCCTAGGAGCTATAGATGTGGCAAGAGGAGCTCCAGCCTCTTTGGCAGGCACCGTGTCCTAGTGACTTCTACTTCCAGGAAGGGGCCAGGCAAACTGTGTGGTTGGTGTGTGTGTGTGTGCAGTGGTGGGAGGAAAGCAACTAACCTAAGAGTAAAGCAGTGCCTTTGTCTGGGAAGAGAACTCAAAAAGAAGGCAGGTTTGGCCCTGTGACTTGAGTAATAGAACAAAAGCTGGATATCCAGTTTTAAAGTTTTACCAATGATGTCTACATTTCATTATTCAAGATATTCTAATCAATAATAAAATAATAGCATCCTGCCTAGAGTCAGCAGCCACTCAATGCTAGACGCAGTTAGCACATTCTATGACCTCAGGTTGTATTTGAGTATTTTGGAATCAGTAGGAAAAAAAGGAACCAAAACAGAGATAAAAGACAACAGGATAGCTTTCTTCTTCCTTCTTCAGAACAGATTCTGATTCCCGGCAGCTGGATTAGATGTGCTCTGGCAGTTCTGTGCCCCTGCTGACATGATGAGAATTGTGCCCATCCTTGGAAGAGGGGCAGAATGCAGCCCTCCTTCCTCCTCACTCATTTCCTGCTGGCTCTGCAAAGAGCTCTGGGAAAAATGATTGTGCAACCCCTTCCTTGGCTGTTATTTATTTCTTCCTTAATGAAATAGACCTTTGTTTGCCTCCCTGTCCACGTCACCAGTAGTGACGAACTGTAATGTCATCACCATAATGCAATCTGGGATCCTAATCAGACTGGTTAATATTTGTCAACACATTTCATAAAGAAAAAATGAAAAACAAAACCCTAATCTGCCTAAGTGATCTTAACAGTGGGTCAGTTTCATGTAGTGCTCTCACTTCCATAATAAATAATGTCTACGGTTAACTTAGGCCAGGCAGACTTAATTTCAAGGGAAGGTTCTCTGAGCCTTACCTGTCTCAAGACACTTGAATTCCAGGAAATTCTTGCTTAAAAACAGAATTACCCATCTCAGAGCTCAGAGCTGTCTTATCCCTCTGCCATATAGCAAATAATATAGAGTATTTTTTGATACTAACAATGAATTACCAACCATTCTTTCATAAAAATTTATTGATCACCTACTCTGCACCAGGTATAATCATGTATAATTGTATTTTATACAATTTTCACTCATCTTATTTATTCTACCACTGTTTATACACTGATGCTTTAAAAATTAAAAAAATTTTATTGAAGCAGAGTTGACTTACAATATTATATTAGTTTCAAGTATACAACATAGTGATTCGATTATTTTTATAGCTTATACAGCATACAAGTTATTGCAATATTATTGACTAGATTCCCTGTGCTGTACATTACATCCCATGACTTTTTGAATTTTAGAACTGGTAGTTTGTACCTCTTAATTCCCTCCACCTATTCCACCCATTCCCCTGACCCCCCCCTCCCCTCAGAGGGCAACCACCAGTTTTGTTCTATTTGTCTATTTCTGTTTTGTTACATTTATTTGTCTTTTAGAGTCCACATATAAGTTAAAATATACACTGATCTTTAGGTCCCTTTCAGAATATTTATTTTAATTAAATTATTATAGTTTTGCTAATGATATTCTAATTCACATTTTAATACAATCTTTCTTAATTCTAGATCCCTTTCGTTAATTACTGTTGCATTAGACACTTCTGTTACTGCTTCGAGTTTGGATTTTCCTTTTTCTTATTTATGCATGTAGAAAGGCTAGCTGAAGAAGATACCCTCAGTAGTTAGTTTCTTTTAAAAAATTTTTATACAATAAAATAGATATATTGATACAATATCCTTTCTATAAGAACATATAAAAATGGAATGATGGGCCATGGTGGTACATGGGGAAAAGGATAGAAGTAGGGTAGAAGGATAAAGAGAAATTAATTAACTATTTAATTAACTAAACAAGATAGGATCCTTTACAGACCAATGCTCATAAACTAAAATGAGTTGAGAAATATGATTAATTCAACCAGTAACAATAACTATAAACTTTAGATTATGAAAAATTTAAAGAAGAAACTTAAAAATTCCTAATCTCACTCTGGAAATACTATTAAACTTTTTTTTTTAATTAAGACTTTACTTTTTTAAAGCAGTTTAAGGTTTACAGCAAAATTGATAGGAAGATAGAGATTTTTTCGTATACCCCTGTCCCCACACATGCGTAGCCTCCCCCACTACCAACATCACCCACCAGAGTGGTATATTCGTTATAATCGATGAACCTACATGGACACATCATTATCACCCAAAGTCCATTGTTTACATTAGAGTTCATTCTTGGTGTTGTATATTCTATGGGTTTGGACAAATGTATAATGACGTGTTCCCATCATTATGGTACCATACAGAGTAGTTACAGTGTCCATTTCACTCTGTTCCACCTATTCATCCCTCCCCTCCCTGCCTTTCATTTTTAGTATATGTGCCGCCATAGAGAGCACCCTTCCTGTCCTTCTAACCCCTGGAAAACACTGATCTTTTTACTGTCTCCATAGTTTTTTGCCATTTCCAGAATGTCATATGGTTGGGATTATACAGTATGTGGACTTTTCAGATTGGCTTCTTTCACTTAGTAGTATGCATTTAAGGTTCTTTCATGTCTTTTCATTTCTTCTTAGCACTGAATAATATTCCATTGTCCAGATAAACCATTGCTTACTTATTCATTCACCTACTGAAAGACATCTTGGTTGTTTCCGAGTTTTGATAATTATGGATAAAGCTGCTATAAGCATCCATGAACACGTTTTTGTGTGGCTATAAGTTTTCACCTTATTTAGATAAATACCAAAGAGCGCAACTGCTGGATTGTATGTTAAGAGTATGTTCAGTTTTGTAAGAAACTGCCAAATTATCTTCCAAAGTGGCTGTACCATTTTGCATTCCCACCAGCAATGAATGAGAGTTCCTGTTGCTCCACATCCTCATCAGCATTTGGTGTTATTCTTTTTTTGGATTTTAGTCATTCTAACTAATGTGTAGTGTTATCTTGTTGTTGTTTTAATTTGTATTTCTCTGATGACATATGATGTGGAGCATCTTTTCATATGCTTATCCACTATCTGTGTATCTTCTTTGGTGAAGTGTCTTTTAAAAATTTTTGGCTCATTTTAAAATAAGCTTGTTTGTTTTCTTGTTGTTTTAAGAGTTCTTTGCATATTTTGAATTAATAGCCCTTTTTCAGGTGTGTCTTTTTAAAAAAATATTCTAATCTCTTCATATGACTTCGTTTTATTTTTTCTTCTTAAGAAAGGTTCTAATTTTTTAAAATTAATTAATTAATTAACATTCATTTATTGGCTGTGTTGGGTCTTTGTTGCTGCACACAGTCTTTCTCTAGTTGCGGCAAGCGGGGGCTACTCTTCTTGTGGTGTGTGCGCTCCTCATTGCAGTGGCACATGGGCTTCAGTAGTTGTGGCACATGGGCTCAATAGTTGTGGCTCATGGGCTCTAGAGTGCAGGCTCAAAAGTTGTGGCACACGGGCTTAGTTGCTGCACTGCATGTGGGATCTTCCTGGAGAAGGGATGGAACCCATGTCCCCGCATTAGCAGGTGGATTCCTAACCACTGCACCACCTAGAAAGTCCCTGAGCTGTGTCTTTTGAAAATATTTCTTCCCAATCTGTAGTTTGTCTTCTCTTTCTCTTGACATCATTTCTCATAGAGCATAAGTTTTTAATTTTAATGAAGTTCAGTTTATCAATTTTTTCTTTCATGGATTGTGCCTTTGTTGTATCTAAAAGGTCATCACCATACCCAAGTTGTTCCAGTACCTTTTGCTGAAAATACTGTCTTTGCTTCATTGTATTGCCTTTGCTCTTTTCTTGATGATCAGTTGACTATATATCTGCACTGTGATGACATTTCAATGTTCTATTGATTTACTTGTTCTTTCACCAATATCAGACTGCCTTGATTACTGTAGCTTTATAGTAAGCCTTGAAATTTTGTAGCATCAGTCCTTCGGCTTTGTTTTTCTTTAAAATGGTGTTGGCTATTCTAGGTCTTTTGCCTCTCTGCATAAGCTTTAGAATCAGTTTGTCAAGATCACAAAATAACTTGCTGGGCTTCCCTGGTGGTGCAGTGGTTGAGAATCTGCCTGCCAAGGCAGGGGACATGGGTTCGATCCCTGGGCCAGGAAGATCCCACGTGCTGTGGAGCCACTAAGCCTGTGTACCACAACTACTAAGCCTGTGCTCTAGAGCCTGCAAGCCACAACTACTGAAGTGCACATGCCTGGAGCCTGTGCTCCACAACAAGAGAAGCCACCACACTGAGAAGCCTGCACACTGCAAAGAAGAGGGTGCTACTCCCAGCAACTAGAGAAGGCCCGTGCACAGCAACAAAGACCCAACACAGCCCCCAAAATAAATAAATAATAAATTTACAAAAACAAACAAACAAAAAAACAAAACCCCACAAGAAAATAACTTGCTGAGGTTTCCATTTGTTTTGCATCAAACTTATAGATCAAGTTGGAAAGAACTGACATTTTGCCATTACTGACTCTTTCTACCCATGAACATTTATTTAGTTCTTTGATTTCACTCACCAGAGTCTTGTAACTTTCCTCATAGATTTTATACATATTTTGTTAGATTTATACCCAAATATTTCATTTGGGGGGTGCTAACATAAATGGTGGTTAGTGTCTTTTGAAAAACTAGACATCACTCTTATGTTTCTCTATAGAAGTAACAGGTAATCTGTTACACATGAGAAGTATATCCTCCCCTCACTCATCCCAAAGCCTCTAAAAGTAAAAGAGAAGAAACATAAATGTATTAGAAAATAATGTGAGTGTACTGCAATCTATAAAGAAATGGGGAAAGAATAGTTACAGATTATTATTATTGTCAGGCATATTGGCAGTGTTTCCCAGCCTCTTCTCTATTACCTCCATGATGGGAATTCAAAGGTGGTGGTATAATTTCCCCTACTCTAATTTATAGAGTGGGTATGTGGGTTACCTGCCAAGAATCCAGCAGGAGGAGTTTGGCTCCTGCAGCTTTAGTCTAAACATATACTTAATATTCCCGTAATGGGGAGGGGGAGATATATTAAAAAAATGATAGTACATGTCAAAAGTAAGATATACCAGATACTATAATGTAAGACTGGACACTATAAAACTCCTGGAGAAAAACATAGGCAGAACATTCTTTGACATAAATTGCAGCAATATTTTGTTTGGATCGTCTCCTAGAGTAATGGAAATAAAAGCAAAAATAAACAAGTGGGACCTAATCAAACTTAAAAGCTTTTGCACAGCAAAGGAAACCTTAAACAAGACAAAAAGACAACCTGTGGAATGGGAGAAAATATTTGCAATTGATGCAACTGGCAAGGGATTAATTTCCAAAATATACAAACATCTCAAGCAGCTCTATAACAAAAAAGCCCGAACAACATGATCAAAAAATGGGCAGAAGACCTCAATAGATATTTCTCCAAAGAAGACATACACATGGCCAACAGGCACATGAAAAGGTGCTCAACATTGCTAATTATTAGAGAAATGTAAGTCAAAACTACAATGAGGTATCACCTCACAGCAGTCAGAATGGCCATCAACAAAAAGTCTACAAATAATAAATGATGGAGAGGATGTGGAAAAAGGGAACCCTCCTACACTTTTGGTGGGAATGTAAATTGGTGCAGATGCTATGGAGAACAGTCTGGAGCTTCCTTAAAAAACTAAAAATAGAGTTACCACATGATCCTGCAATCCCACTGCCGGGCATCTATCTGGAAAATGTGAAAATGCTAATATTAGAAAAGATATGTGCACCCCAGTGTTCATGGTACACAGTAGCCAAGACATGGAAGCAACCTAAGTGTCTATCAAGAGATGAAAGGATAAAGATGATGTGGTACACACACACACACACACACACACACACATATTGGAATATTACTCAGCCATAAAAAAGAATGAAATAATGCCATGTGCAACAATATGGATGGACCTAGAGATTATCATACTAAGTGAAATAAATCAGACAGAGAAAGACATATCATATGATATCACTTATATGTGGAATCTGAAAAGATGATACAAATGAACTTATTTACAGAATAGAAATAGACTCACAGACATAGAAAACAAACTTATGGTTACCAAAGGGGAAAGGGGTGGGGGGAGGGATAAATTAGGAGTTTGGGATTAACAGATATACACTACTACACATAAGATAGATAAACAACAAGGTCCTACTGTATTGCATAGGGAACTATATTCAATATCATGTATTAACCTAAATGGAAAGGAATCTGAAAAAGAATATATATATATATATGTATATATATATATACATATATATATATATGAATCACTGAAATAAAAGAAAAAAAAGGATTATGTGTCAAATATGCTTGTTTGGGCAGACCTAAATATAACACTTTTTTTAATTTTTTTTTTTTCTTCTCAATAGTTCATTGTGATTCATTCGCTTCTCACAAATTTTGGGAAGGGCCTTCAGCCCAAAGAATTTTTCTCCTAGAATTATTAACGTTGGGGAGTGTTATGACCTCAGAAGTGTCCATTCTCCATCACAGTGGCTTTTGAGGTCACAGCTGAATTCTTAAAATGGCTTAGGAATTTTAGATTCCAGCCCAAATGGTGAAAAGAGTGGCCATTTCCCCCTCTATTTGTGGGCTAACCTCTTGGGAGAAGTGTCGGATCCTGACCTTGTAGGGCCTGTGTCTAGGTGGGAAGCAAGATGATCTTGGGGAAGACATGAGAGATCTGCAATAGCAGAACGTCTGTCTCCAAGGGGCAGTCTGCAGACCACACACTGTGCATGCCAGGGGAGGGACCAGGAGCCCCAGGGAACACAGGCTGAACCACTGTGTTCTCTTGTGCTGACCCAGATGTTGCTCTACGTGGCTGCCTGCCCATTAGCACTCCACCTATCAGATCTACAACTTGGCTTTTCCCCTTCTGTCATGGGACCTTGGAGAGACAGACCACAATGGTGACCTACAGACTACTTGTCTGCAAAGAGGAAATTGTCATGTTTGACTGCTGGACCACTTGCTGGGCCTTAGTCATTCCAAACTCCTTTTTTCCATCCTCTGTCCTTAGCAGCCTGAGGCTTCTGGGTATATTTTCTTGTCACTAATTGCTCATTATTTGACTCATAAAGCCCAGCCTTCATCACTGCATTCCACCCAGCCTCACGCTGCCATCACTGGTGACCTTGATGTGGATGAATCCAAAAGACTTTTTGCCTTCATCTTAGTTGACCTCTTAGCCACATTCAACACGTGAATGTTTCTTCTTTGAAATGTGTGCCTCTCTTGCCTCCAGGACCCACAGTTTATTCGTTTTCTTCTGTATTTCTGTCTAGTCTGCATTGGGTGGCTTTTCTTCCTTAGCTCTAACTGCCAGAGTTTGTTACATTTATTCCTTGGCCTTTTCTCCCTTTTCCTTAAAGGGAATCTTACCTAATCTCACAGCTTTATAACCTACCTTATCAGTTACTTTTTGCTGCAATATTGCTCTGTAACAAACTATCCCAGAATTCAATGTCAGACGGTAGTGAGCTTTTTCTTCATAAGGAAATTGAGACTCAGTGAGAAGTATTACCTTTAGGGGACGTAAGTGATGTAAACCTCCAAATCTGATTCTTGGATCACTGCATTTTCTATGGTATTATGAATTTACAAAGAAAGGAACAATCATATCCATCTCATTTCTATCAACAGCCACTGTGGAGTTATCATATTTCAAAATAATTTTTTAGAACTCACCCATATTTGTTCTCCAAAATTCTGTACAAACATGCCATTAATGTCTCTTGTTAACCTCCTTTATTTGATACTTAAATGAGAGCTTTTATTCATTTGCCACAACTATACTATCATCTTCAAATTCTTTTTCTCTCTCTAAACCATTGTAAATGGTCAGTCCCCATGAGAGTATTAATTACATGAGATTTTCAAGCTCAGTATAATATAATGTTACTCCTTTGGAATGAAGGTGGTATCCATTAAGATTCTTTGGTGGCACACAGCAGCAGATGATCCTGGCTAGCTTACAGAGAAGGTGGATTTATTGGAATAATAATAACAAACACCTAAAGCACTTACTTTGAGTAGGCACCATTCTAAGCATTAATCTCATTAGATCCTAGAGAACGCTGTATATAGGCACCATTACTAGTCCCACTGTTGTGAAAACCAAGGCACAGTGAAGTTAAGTGGTAACTTGTTCCAGATCCCGCAGTTAGGATGTGGCCAAACTGGATTTGAACCCAAGCCATGTGGCTCCAGAGTCTTTGGCACTACAGCCTATCACAGGATACGGGGTAGTCATAGAACTGAAGGAGAGGCTACAGAAGCTGGGCAGAAGAGGATAGAAACCAGGGTATGGTAAAGAACTATCACTGGGATAAGTTAACTCTAATCGCCCCACCCCCACCCCCAACCCCCTGTATCAGTTAAAGGCTCCAGATTCAAAGCCCTAGGAGAGAGGCACCATTGACCCTTGTCTAGGGGAGGACAGGACATCTTGTCTAATCAATTCCCCAAGAGGAAATGGGAGAGTCGTTGTAAAAGGAAATGGAATGGATGTGGGAAAGGTAGCCAGCGAAGAATGCCCATTTCATGGAGAATGAAAGATTTTTATTCATATTAACAAGGTGTCCACATAGCAACTGTGTGAGAAATCCCTCAACTGCCTTCAGAACATGTACTCATAGACTCCTTTATTTGTAAGAGATACAATTACACTTTTCCACCTTCCACCTCTGCCCCATGGCCACCCTGTAGAACCCATATTTTCCCACTTGAGTTGGATCATAGCATGCTTAAATCTCCATCATCAGGGGAAACCTCTTCCCTAACCCCATGGAGCTATTGATTCCAATAGATCTTCAATTCCCTCACAATCCAACTTCTTGAAAAAACAGTCCACAATCCCTACATGCCTCCTTTCTCCCAAATCTGCTATGGTCTTGTTTCTTTCTCTGTCATTCCTTCCATTCCACTGAAACTGACCTTGCTAAAGCCACCAATGACTGGATTTTGCCAAAACAAACACTTTTCTCTCCTTATCTTTGCTGACTTCTCAGTAACATTTGACAGTCTGAGCACTGTGTCCTTCTGGAAGCTCTCTTATTCTGTGATATGCTCTCCCTGGGTTTTCCTCTTTTTTCTACAGAAGTCTCCTTCTTAATGCATTCTTTGTTTTTTTCTTTCCTTAGTTAATTTCCTAAATGTTGGCATTTCCCAGACCTTCCGCTCTTCTCACTTTTTACACTCAACTTGAGGAACACAATTACTTACATGTTCATGAATCTCAAATCTCAAGCCAGAACTGCCTATTCATCTCCAAAATAGCAATTCTCCTACTTAGAAGTGTCATTAGTACCTCAAATAGGTCCAAAAACTCATCCACCTTTATCTCTAAGCATGTTCCTCCTTCTTATCTCAGCGAATGTCACCTCCATCTCCTCACCCAAGTGAGAAACTTCAAAGCCACTCTTGTCTCTCTCTTCTCTCCCTCACATCTAACTAGCCATCACGTCTTAGAGATCCTTCTTGCTAAATATCTCCTCTATCGACCACCTGTTCTCTAGTCTCCCTACTGCTGATGTATGTAGGCGCTTATCATTTCTTGCCAGAATTATTTCAAGGACTTCCTATATAATCTCTCTGTCTGCAATCTGTACCTTCTTCTATTCTCCACACTGCTGCCAGAGAGATTTTTCTAAGATGCAAATATGATCATGTAACTTCCAGAATTAAAATCCTTCTGTGACACCCACACATTTCATGAGGAAATTCAAATTCCTGAGCTTGGCACAGAAAATACTTTGTGATGAAGTTCCTGTTACTTCTTAAGCCTCATAACTTGCTAGGATCCCCAGAGCCTTTCAGTCTAACCATTGACAAGTATCCATGGTTGCTCAAACATGTCACGATTTTCACGTGGCTTTATCCATGCTGCTTACTGTTTCTCGAATGCCCTCTGTACTGGCTGAATACTGTCCCCTAAAATTCAGGTCCACCCCAGAACCTGTGAATGTGACCTTAATACACAACTAGGGTCTTTGTAGATAGAATCAAGTTAGGTTGAGGTCATACTGAGTTAGGGTAGGCCCCAAATCCAATATGCCTGGTGTCATAAGAAGAGGGAAACATGGACAAAGACACAAATACAAGGGAGAAAATCCCGTGTAGAGATAGAAGCAGTGACTGGAGTGATGTATTTACAAACCAAGGACTGCTGGCAACCACCAGAAGCTAGGAAAGGAACATGGAACAGATTCTCCCTCAGAGCCACTGGAAGGAACAAACCCTGCTGACACCTTGATCTTGGATTCTAGCCTACAGAACAGTAAGAGAACAAATTCCTGTTGTTTCAAGCCACTCAATTTCTGGTGTTTTGTTATGACAGCTCTAGGAAACTAACACACTGTTCCTAACTCTTTATTCCTTTGTGAACCTCAGTCCAGCTCAGCATCTCCTCCTCTGGGAAGCCTTCTTGGAACTTTCCCATCCTATAAGCCTTTCCCAACCCCTGATTTAGATACCTCCCCTCTGTTCTCTCATTGCATCAGTGCACATCTCCATTATAAAGCATTGCTATGCTGTCAATTATTGTTTTCATTTTCCTTAGGCAATCAGCTCTGAGAGAGTATAGAGAGGATGCCTACCTGGCAGCCTCAGTATCCTGCATGGCACTGACAAGGAAAAAAATACATGCCGTTAACATTGGTAAAAGTTAACATGCCTCAAAAGAAGTGTGATTTTATTTCCTCCAAATAGAAAGTTACGAATCATCAAGTAGAGTGGATATAAGCTAATGTGAAAAATAAGATCTCACATTATACCAACAATGTGCAACGTATTGCCAACAAAATTACTTTAACATAAAAGAGCTGTTTCTATTATTGAAGTTAATTTTATTCACTAGCAACGATGAGAATTATGTCCATGCTATCTTGAATCATGAATTGTTTGCTTTGCATGTTTTTACTGCTTTGACTAGAAGTTTATAACAAAAATAAATATTATATGATTATCTAGGTAATAGAAATATCCTTTTTAAACACTAAAATAAATGGAAGCAGGAAAGTTTACATCACTCCTTGCCAGCCTGACCGTGAGCAGTTGCAATCTCTCTTGCTTCAGCAGTGTGCATCCTTTATTGGGATAAACCTACAGGTTTCTAAGAGTTCATTAACAAAGGATCAATCCAAAGTGTGTAGAATGCTAGCCTGAGAATTTACTTGTCAGGTGTGCTGGCACTTTTAATTAAAAATGACCTCTTCATGTCCTGAAGTGGCTTAGTGGGCTATCCCCACTTGGTTATCACGGGAATTATGAATTTATGTCAAAGATCTCACAAATCTGTGGAAATTCACCTAATGAAGATATAACAAGCTGGACTTGTTTACTTTTAAGAATTCATGAATCTGATTATTTGTCATACAGGCAATTATATTACTCTCAGATGGTAATGGAGGCCATTTTTTTCCCCTAAAAGTGATAAGAACATCATCCACATCTGTTCAGGCCTAAGAAGACCACCTGTTATTAAGATTAACAGAGCTTGCCAAGGGCCTTAGTGTGTTGCTTGTAAAAACCTCTTGCTTAATTGAAGGCTATGAGATAAGATTAAAGCAGGGCCTTCACAGTAATTATTTTTTGTATTCACTCAACTCTTTATACAGCTAAATAAAGGGCCTGAAGTACTAAACATGAAACATTACCTTTTTTTTTTTTTAGCTATTCAAAACTGTTTAACATATATTACTGTTGGGCTTATGGTAGGTACTAGAGAGATAAAAATGAGGGAAACTCCATCCCTGCCTATAGGGATTGTCATCTGCTGGGGAGAGAGGCAATTTCAGTGCCAGAGATTTCAAAAGGAACACAAGACAAGAAAGATTCATTCCAACCTGTGCAATCAAGGAAGGCTTCCTGGGAACCAGTGGAGATGTGTTGCAATACTGGGAAGAAAAAAGCATCAGGAACAGTGTAAATAACCACACAGATCATGGTACACACAAGGTGGGCTTTGGGAACACCTTAAGTTTAGTGAGCAGTCAGGGGGAAGGAGAAATAGTAAGGCATCAAGCATAGAAGGTGGAAATAATGTTATTTAATATATATTTATATATGTGACATTTAAACATGTATATCAGCTCATTAATTCATTCATCAAACATTTATCAAGATTTTGCTATGTCCCAGACACTGACAATATCATGATAAGCATACCAGTCCTCACCTTCAGGAAGTTCCTCTCTAGTGGGGGAGGCAGAAACTTAAAGGGATGATTGGAATATGAGGTAATGAGCTCCATCAAAGAATGAGGAACAGGGCATTAGGAGAGCACACTGTTGCTGCAACTGAATGAGGGCCTACCTAGGGATTCTGAGTGTAAGTGACAGCAAAGCTACCTTGAAAGTCAAGCAGGAATCCTCA
The DNA here is from genome assembly GCF_030028045.1 of Hippopotamus amphibius kiboko. Lineage (NCBI taxonomy): Eukaryota > Metazoa > Chordata > Mammalia > Artiodactyla > Hippopotamidae > Hippopotamus > Hippopotamus amphibius. The sequence continues at coordinate 58,978,037 of NC_080188.1, forward strand.
GTAAAATATTAGCAAACGAATCCAACAATATATAAAAAAGATCATAAATCATGATCCAGTTGGACTTATTCCAGAGACACAAGGATGGTTCAATATTTGCAAATCAATCAATGTGATACACCACATTAACAAATGGAGAGAGAAAAATCACATGTGCATCTCAGTAGACACAGAAAAGGCATTTGACAAAATTCAACATCCATTTGTGATAAAGACTCTCATCAAGGTAGATAGAGAGGGAATATATCTCAACATAATAAAGGTCATTTATGACAAACCATAGCTAACATCATACTCAATGGTAAAAAGCTGAAAGCCTTTCCTCTAAATACAGGAATAAGACAAGGATGCCCACTTTCTCCACTTCTATTTAACACAGCGTTGGAAGTCCTAGCCATGGCAATTAGACAAGAAAAAGAAATAAAAGTAATAAAATAATAATAATAAATTTGGACAAATTAGAAGAGAAGAAGTAAAACTGTCACTATTTGCATATGATATGATGCCTTATATAGAAAATCCTAAAGTCTCCATCCAAAAACTATTAGAACTTATAAATGAATTTAGCAAAGTTGCAGGATACAAGATTTACATACAGAAATCTGTGGCTTTTCTATAAACTATTAATGAATTATCAGAAGGAAAAAGTACAAAAATATCCTGTTTAAAATTGCATCAAAAAGAACAAAATACCAGGAATAAACTTAACCAAGGAGGTGAAAGACCTGTACTCTGAAAACTATCAAGCACTGAAGAAGGGAATTGAAGATGGTACAAAGAAATGGATAGATAGCTCATGCTCTTGAACTGGAAGAATTAATATTGTTAAAATTACCCAAAGCAATCTACAGATTTAATGCAATCCCTATCAAAATACCCATGACATTTCTCATAGCATTAGAACAAATAATCCTAAAATTCATACAGAATCACAAAAGACCCTGAATTGCCAAAACAATCTTGGAAAAGAAGAACAAAGCTGAAGGTATCACCCTCCAAGACTTCAGACTATACTACAAAGCTACAGTAAATCAAATCGGTGTGGTACTGGCACAAAAACAGACAAATAGACCAATGCAACAGAATAGAGAGCCCAGAAATAAACTGATGCACCTATGGTCAATTAATCTAGGACAAAAGAGGTAAGAATATACAATGGAGAAAAGACAGTCTCTTCAGCAAGTGGTGCTGGGAAAACTAGACAGCTACAAGTAAAACAATGAGATTAGAACATTTCCTTACACCATATACAAAAATAAACTAAAAATGGATTAAAGACCTATATGTAAGACCATTAACCATCAAACTCCTGGAAGAGACATAAGGAAGAACACTCTTTGACATTAATTGTAGCAACAGTTTTTTTGATCTATCTCCTAAGGCAAGAGAAATAAAAGCAAAAATAAACAAGTGGAACCTAATTAAACTTAAAATGTTTGCACAGCAAAGGAAACCATCAACAAAACAAAAAGACAACCTATGGAATGGTAGAAAATATTTGCAAATGATATGACTGATGAGGTGTTACTATCCAAAAATACATAAATAGCTCATACAATTTAATATCAAATAGACAGCCCAATCAAAAAATGGTCAGAAGACCTCAATAGACATTTTTCCAAATAAGACAAGCAGATGGCTAACAGGCACATGAAAAGATGCTAAACACAGATAATTATTAGAGAAATGCAAATCAAAACTGCAATGAGATATCATCTCACACCTATCAGCATGACTATCATTAAAACGTCTACAAATAAATATTGGTGAGGATGTGGAGAAAGGGTAACCCATGTCCATTGTTGGTGAGGATTAAAACTGGTGCAGCCGCTATGTAAAACAGTATGGAGTTTCCTCAAAAAACTAAAAATAGAGCTACCATATGATCCTGCAATTCTACTCTGGGTATATATTCAAAAACAAAAAAACAAAAAACCCCCACTAATTTGAAGATACATGCACTACAATGTTCACAGCAGCACTATTTACAATAGCTAAGATATGGAAGCAATCCGAGTCTCCATCAATGGATGACTAGATAAAGAAGACGTGGTATGTGTATATATACATATATACAATGGAATATTGCTCAGCCACAAAAAAGAATGAAATTCTGTCATTTGCAGCACAGCCGATGGACCTAGAGAATATTATGCTTAGTGAAATGTCAGACTGAGAAAGACAAATACTGTATGATATTATATCACTTATATGTGGAATGTAAAAAACAAAACAACAAATGTAAGTAGCAAAACAGAAACAGAGTAACAGATGTAGAAAACAAACTAGCGGTTACAATGGGGAGAGGGAAGGGGGGGCCAAATTTGGGGTCTGGGATTAACGGATACAAACTACTGTGTACAAAATAGATTAAGTAGCAAGGACAGATTGTATAGCACAGGGAATTACACCCATTGTCTTGTAATAACTTTTAATGGAGTATAATCTGTAAAAATACTGAATTACTATGCTGTATACCTGAAACTAATATAATATTGTAAATCAACTATATCTCAATTTTCAGAAAAAAGAAAGTTGAACAGGAGCTGTCAGTGAAAGGGAGAGGGAATTTCATGTGCACATGAACAGAAACATGTGGACAGATGTATAGAAGTGAGAGAGTGTTGGGAGGAGTGGTTGAGGGTGGGGTGAGGTTGGAACAACTTGTAGTTGAGCAATGCTGGAGCTCCAGATCCAAGGCTGATAGCACAGAGCAGCCATCTGTCAAGAGATGAGGCTAAAGGGAGTGACAAGACCAGGCCGCACCGGGCCTTGTATGGCATTTCCCTAGGTCACAGAGGGCTTGATGGGGCAGGTGTGTGGAGATTGGAGGACCTCTCAGAAGGCGACTGCAAGAGGTACTGAGAGAACCAAGGGAGTGGTCACAGGAATAGTGGGGAAGGGATGGATCTAGAAATATCGAAAATGTGAAATCTCCTGTGTACCATGATTGACTGGATGTGAAGGACGAGCTAGAGGGAGCATCCAAGGTGTCAAGATAAGGCAGACTGGTAACAGGATGCTATAGTAAATGCTATGATGGATATACTCATAGGGTACCACATATTGTCTGTGAAGGAAGGGACCCCATCCACCTTGAGGAGGGTTCTGGAAAGCTTTGCTGAGCAGGATGACCCCTGAGCTGAGACCTGAAGGGTGAAGAGTTAGCCATGTAAAGGAAAGGACAGGTGGAAGGAGGTCACTTAAGGTAAAGGAAACAGCATGAGAAGAGGCAGGAGATGGAACACAAAGCATTGGAGAACTACTAGCAGTTCGGAGTTACTGTCCCTTACCTTCGGGAAACATGTCTCTTGTGAGAGGCTACATAGAGGCGAAGGGATGGACCTAGAAATACCAAAGAGGTGAAATTTCCTGTGTGCCATGATTGACTGGATGTGAAGGACGAGTTAGCGGGAACATCCAAGGTGTCAAGATGAGGCAGAATGGTAACAGGATGCTACATTAGCACATTTGTTAAGCATATCCTTCTAGAATCAGATGATTTGGATTCACACCCAGCTTGCCACTTAGGAGCTGTGAGGCCTTGGGTAAATGACTTAACTCCTCCGTGTCTGAGGCTTATAACACTTGTAACACAGGGATGGAAAGAGCGTCTGCCTCATGAGGTTGTTGTGAGCTCTTAGAAGAGAGCTTGGCACACAGAGCTGGCTAGCAGCAGCCGCATAAGTAGTATTAGTGATAGTCATAGTACAATTACTTGTACTTTCTTATTAATATCAACTCACTGCCAGGTGACCTTCCAAGTCCACTGCCCCTTCCCCACCTCCCTTCTCTCACTCCATCCACTCCGTAATCACAGAATAACCAAAAGACCATGGTCCATAACTTGACATTTTAATTATGAAAATGTGTTGGCAACCTCAGGCTGCATTGCGAAGATCTCAATTCTCAACTCTGTCATCCAATGCACTTCTTTTTACTTTTCCCAAATCTTACTATGTCCTTTCTCCATAATTATTTCTAAAAGAAATTACTCAAGATTCACCTGTACATAAACTGAAAGTAAGTCAGCATCCAAGAACTGGCAGAGGAACTGGTGTTTGAGAGGGAATCACTATGAACAAGTAGCTTGTTAAAACATCCACTCTTTGCCTAAATCTCTAACTCCGCTTCTCCAATGGCTTAATTTATCCTCAGTGGGAAAGGAAGTCATACACTAGTTTTCCATTTAGATTCATCATTTTCTAGCTTGACTTCATCAGTTGCTTATCTTTTCAGCTCCTTCCCTTTTCCTCTTGCATAGTATATCTTTTTCCTTAACTTTTAGACATTTTCCTTTTTGTTGCAGTTGCTCAATCATACTCATTTCTTTGAAAGGAAGGAATATATTTTCCTCATGTAAATATACAGAAAAATTAAGTGGACACGATGCTTGAGGAGTTGTCATATTCTCTGAATGTTTTAACAAAAGCAATGAAAAGAAGTAGAAGTTAGGAAGGACACCAGTTTGCAAAATATGAAGATGTTCATTTCAAAAGCTGAACTTGCTTCAATAACAGTATGGTTTTTGCTGATCATCTTGTTAAAGTCACACAGATGATAGTATCAGATGGGTGATGCTCATCATAGCCGGTGTATAACGATGATCTCAAAAATCTTGTCCTCAACTTTTTGATTCCTCATGCACTGGCTGGGGCTGGCTTCAGAACACCTTTGATATTTCTCTTTCAGCCAAATTCACTTTTCATTGGTGCTTTCTTATATTCTGTCTTTATCACATCAGATATACTTTCTTTTCATCTGAGAATCTACCTCATATTTGGAAAGCTTACTTTGAAAAATAGGATGGTTCTTTTGTCTTTTTTTTGTTTTGTTTTAAAAATGTGACTCCAATTTCAATGTATTTCCATTTCCTATGTACATCTCCTCTTATATATTAATTTCCTATTTTTATTTTATCCCTTATCATTGGTTTCAGGAGCTTTTTGATTTTCAGAATGAGTAGAAAACAAAAATCTCAAGGAAGAAAAGTCACCAAGTGCTGACAGGGAAATGTGTGCTTTATCTCACTACGTTAAAGATACCTTAAATATGAAACATACCTTAGATACAATAAAGCCACTTTTAAAAAAAACCAATTGTTAATTTTACAAGGATTTAGAAGGTAGTACCAGAAAAAATACTTATAAAGCAAATTATTATTTTTTTAATCTACTAGCCTAGTCTCAAATTCCTGAAGAATTCAATACTGAACTCAATTGAAACTTGAGCCAAATTCAATAAGAATGTATTGGGGATTCCTATCTATAGGGCATTATGTTAAGTTTGTGGAGGGAGGGGGGCTATACAAAGATATAGAAAAGCTGGCTGATATACTCCAAAATTGAACATTTTAGGGAAGACATATCCCTGAGGACAACTACTGTACAATACTAGGCATGTAAAGGAAAGTGCTGTGGAAGTACAAGAGGGCAAATGTTCAACTGACACCAGAGTGAACTTCAAAGGCTTTTTGGAAGTGCTGGATAAGATTTTTAAAAATACATACATATAAAGTTATTTCCTTAAGCCTTGACATTTTGGGGTTATATGTTATTAGATGTTAGTCTACTGTGCCTTATAAATTTAAACTGACTAAATTGGACTGTGTACTATTTCCTAGCACATGGTAAAGATCTGAATTGGGCTTTTATTTATTTATTATTTATTTATTTATTTATTTATTTATTTATTTATTTTATTGGAGTATCATTGCTTCACAGTGCTGTGCTGGGCTTTAAAAGTTAAGCGTTGGGAACAAATGGGAAAGACTAAGCAAAGATTCAAAGATGGGAAATTTTAGACTTACTATGGTCCATTATGCCTGGAACTTGAGTATATGAAGAGGAGAGCTGGGAGTAGTGTTTTGCCAAAGGCCTTACTTTTGGTTTCAAGGTTCGTAGGATTCGCTGGCAAAGTAACCACTCTACACTCAGTTAAACAAGAATTTAGAGAGAGTTTATTGAATTAACAAAGATTACAGTATACTAAGAAAGAATAGTAAAGACAGAGGTTTATAGGAGGGTGAATAAAAAATTATCCACACTCTGGTTATTTTAAAACTTCTGTTGGCCGCACTGTCTCAGTGCTTTCCATTCAAGGCTACTGTCTCCCCAGTTACTGCTGTGCAGGTGTGAACGTGTTACATCAGTTCATTTCTAACTGTGGTGAAAGCAAAAATGGATGGCCCACTTGTGATTTGCACGAAAGAAGAGCAGTGTGCAGTGATTCGTTTTTTGTGGTTTGAGGGTGTACCTGATACCGTCATTTATCGAAGACTTTGTGCGCAGTATGGAGAAAGTGTTTTGTCGCAAAGAAGTATGTATGAATGGATAGGGAAGTTCAAGGAAGGTCACACAAGTGTTAGCCATCAAGAAGGAGCCACACGCCTGTCCACGTGAAGACCATGGCTCACAGCGCAGCCTAAAACATTTTTTAATGAGGGAATACAAAAGCTTGTTGACAAATGGGCAAAGTGTATTGAAAAGCAAGGAGATTATGTCAAAAAATGATGTATTTGTCTTTTCTAAAAGTTAATTAAAATAAATTCTATAGCCAGAGTGCAGATAATTTTTGACTTAGCCTCGTACATCACCAAATTGGGGAAGCACCTATATCCAGATCCAAGCAGTGCTGGAAAGTCCCTGGAACAGCAATCTGGAGCCTCAGCTGGGTAGGGTCCCAGGAAGTGCGTCCACTCCACGGGTGAGGCTTCAGATTGGAGTTCTGGGGGGTTCTGCATATAATTCCAGGCCTCAAACTGATATCATCAGTTTGCCTGCAAAAATGCAGCTCTGGATTTACCTTAACAATGTTGTTGGTTTCACCATATGAGTTACAAGATTTTCCAGACCTCGGGGGACTGGCCAGGTCCCCAGGGCTCAAGAACTTCCAAGACCCACTCCCTTTCTTATCGTTAAGCACCATTTGACTTGCTAGCAGCAATTGTTAGGTGTGTATACAAGTGCGCAGTCCAGGCAAGGTCACAGGTTGGTCAGAGGCCTGCTTCTGTCTCTGAGGCCTGAACAAGACTATATTACTAACTTCCCCAACAAGTGTGTAAATGGGGTTATGTGCTGGGATACTCATTGGGAAACATGGCTCTAGGCCCAAGTCTATTATGAACAGACTTCAATGCCAGTTAAGAAAATGGATTTTATTCTAGAAAGTATTTCAAAGTTCTATACTTTCAAAAACAAATGACTCCATTAACTAAAATGTGGAATGAAAGTAAAGAAAGAAATGTGTATATTTAGATGTGTTTTTGAAAATTCAGAAAATCATAATAAATCCTAAAGTTAAGAAAAATTGATGGGCTGATTCCATGATAATACTGACTTACTGACTAAAGATAGAAGAAAATATGCCTTGGTTTCAGTGTTGGGACAGCAACTTATATGAAATGATGACAAAAAGGTATTATTCATTTCCTTGGGAGGTCCCACAATTTTTTTAAATTGACATATAGTTGACCTGCAATATTAGTTTCAGGTATACTACACAGTGATTCAATATTTGTATACATTATAAAATGATCACCACCAGTCTAGTGTCCGTCACCATATAAAGTTATTACAATATTATTGACCATATTCTTATGCTGTATATTACATCCCACTGGCTTAGTTATAACTGGAGGTTTGTACCTCTTACTCTCCTTAACCTATTTCACCCCCCCAATCCCTCACCTCTAGCAACTACCCATTTGTTCTCTGTATCTATGAGTCTGTTTTCATTTCATTTTGTTTCTTTTGTTTTTTAGATTCCCACATATAAGTGAGATCATATGGTATTTGTCTTTCTCTGACTTTTTTAACTTAGCATAATACCCTCTAGTTCTACCAATGTTGTCCAAAATGCCAAGATTTGCTTTTTTATGGCTGACTAATATTCCATTGTATATTCAGTTGACTTCTGAACAACATGGGTTTGAATTGCTCAGGTCCATTTATATACACATTTTTTTTCATTAAATAAAGTGCTACACAATCTGTTTGGTTGAATCCATAGATGTGGAACCTGAGGATACGGAAGGCTGACCATAAAGTTATATGCAGATTTTCAACAGCACAGGGGTGGGGAGGTCAGCCTTCTAACTCTCATTTTGTTCAAGGGTCAACTGTATATATAACATCTTCTTTATCCATTCATCTACTGATGAATGCTTAGGTTGCTACCTTAGATATTTTAAATAATGCTGCAACAAACATTAGGGTTCATTTATCTTTTGAAATCAGTGTTTCTTTTTCTTTGGGTAAATACCCAGAAGTGAAATTGCTGGATCATATGGAAATTCTATTTTTAACTTTTTGAGGAAACTCTGTACTGTTTTATATAGTGGCTGCACCAATTTATAATCCCACCAGCAGTGCACGAGGGTTCTCCTTTTCTCCACATCCTCCTCAGCACTTGTCATTTGTTGTCTTTTTGATGATAGCCATTCTTACAGGTGTGATTGCATTGTGGTTTTGATTTGCATTTTCCTTGATGATTCGTGTCTGTTGGCCAATTGTATGTTGTCTTTGGAAAAGTCTCTATTCAGGTCGTCTGCCCATTTTTCATTTGTGTTTTTTCTTGGCGGGGGTAGTTTCTTTTTGTTGTTGTTGCTGAGTTGTATGAGTTCTTTCTATATTTTGGATAATAACCCATTATTAGACATATTGTTTGCAAATAATTTCTCTTATTTGGTAGGCTGCCTTTTTGTGTTGTTGACAGTTTCCTTCACTGTGCAAAAGCTTTTAAGTTTGATGTAGTCCCATTTGTTTATTTTTGCTTCTGTTTTCCCTGAGAACAGATCCAAAAAAATATTGCTATGATTTATGTCAAAGAGTGTTTGCCTATGTTTTCTTCTAGGAATTTTATGGTTTCAGCTTTTAATCCAATTTGAATTTTCATGCATGGTGTGAGAGAGTAGTCCAGTTTGATTCTTTTGCATGTAGCTGTTCCGTTTTCCCAATACAATTTATTGAAGAGGCTCTCTTTTCCCCATTGTATATTCTTGCCTCTTTTGTTGTTAGATTTTGTTGGCCATATAAGTGTGGGTTCACTTCTGGGCTCTCTATTCTGTTCCATTGATCTATGTGTCTGTTTTTATGCCAGTAGCATACTGTTTTAATGACTGTCTTGTTGTGGTCCTCTTTGGATTGATCCTGTTTAGGACTCTACTTCCTGGACTTGGATGTCTGTTCCCTTTTTCAAGTTACTGAAGTTTTCAGCTATTATATCATCAAATATGTTCTCTATCCTTTTCTCTCTCTCTTCTCCTTCTGGTACCTATAATGCAAAAGTTATTACACTTGTTGTCCCTGAGATCTCTTGAACTGTCCTAATTTCTTGTATTTTTTTCCCCCTGTTTGGTTTCAGTGATTTCCACTATTCTGTCTTCTGGTTCACTGATAACATTCCTCTGTATCATCTAATATACTGTTAATTCCTTCTAGTGTATTTTTTATTTCAGTTGTATTCTTCAGCTCTGTTTGGTTCTTTACATTTTATAACTCTTTCTTGACGTTCTCACTGTGTTCATCCATTCTTCTCCCATGATTGGTTAGCATCTTTATGGTCATTGCCTTGAATTATTTATTGAGTAGATTTCTTACCTCTACTTGGTTTGGTTCTGTTTCTGAAGTTATGTCATGTTCCTTCACTTGGAACATATTCCTCTGTCTCCTCATTTTGCCCAGTTTTCTGTAATTATTTCTATGTGTTACGTCAGTGGGTTAGATTTGTTGATCTTGGAGACGCGGCCTTATGTAGGAGATGTCCTGTGGGATCCAGCAGCATGCTGCACTCTGATCACCAGAGCTAGATACTGTAGGGGTGTTCCCTATGTGGACCATGTGCACCCTTCTGTTATGACAGAACTGACTACTGTGGGCACACTGGTAGGTGAGGTAGGCATCCTGTGCACTTGGCTGCACGGCACAGGGGGCCATGGGGTTGGTGCTGGCCCACTGGAGGGTGGAGTTGGGTCCCTATGCAGTTGTGTACATGACCCCAAGGCACTCAGGGCTGACACTGGCCTGCTGGTGGGCAGGGCTGTGCCCCCAGTATTAATAGGTTATGGGGAGAATTCCAAAATAGTGCTTACCAGTACTGGTGTTATCTCAGTAGAATGAGATCTCCCAAATGGCTACTGCCAGCACCTTCATACCCAGTGGGAGTCGCAGTTACCTCCTGTTTCTCCAGGAGGCTCTTCAAGATCAGCAAGTGGGTCTGATCCTGGCTCCTTTCAAACGACTGCTTCTGTGTTGGGACTCAGAGAGTGTGAGATTTTGGGCACACCCTTTAAGAGCGAAGTCTCTGTTTCCTATAGCCCTTGGGCTCTCCTGAACATAAGCCCCCTGGTTTTCAAAGCCAGATGTTCTGGGGGCTTGTCTTCCTCATGCAGGACCCCTGAGCTCAGCTCAATGCAGGGCTTGGACTCTTTGCTCCTTGGGGAGGACCTCAGTGATTGTTATATTCCTTCCATTTGTGGGTCACCAGTCCAGAGGTATGAGTTCTGACTACACTGTGTGTCTGCTCCTCCTACCCATTTTACGTGGTTCCTTCTTTGTGTCTTTAGTTTTTGAAATTTTTTTCTGTTAGTCTTCAGGTTCTCAAAGACAGCTGCTCTGTAAGTAGCTGTAAGTTTGGTATGTCTGTGGGAGGAGGTGAGTTCAGGGTTTTCCTACTCTTCCATCTTGGCCACATTCCCTCTACAATTTTTGCTTAATCATTTGAACACGTGGAATAATGTGCCACTGAATTTCAGAGCCACAGGGATCTTAAAAGATCAGAGCATCCTGCTCTTTGCCTTGGGTAGTTTTCCCCAGAGTAACTGCAGATGTCCCTGAGCCTTTTCTGCTTTCTCACTATGTTTCCTTAATTGTGTACATTTATACATTTTCAAGGTTGCTGGTTTGAGATGAGATGCAAGATGTGATCCTGGAAGAAGGGTTATTTTTTTCCTTTCTTTTTCCTTTCTCCTGTTTTAAAAGCAAACTGGTTTTTACCTGAATCAAAGTGGAGATGCTCTTAGATAAAAATTTAAAAAATAATTAGCACGGCACAAATAGATTTTATGATTGCTCTATGCTGTTCTGGTCACTTATTCATAAGACAATGTAAAAGTGTATATATCAAACCGATTTTCTTTTAATTTTTTCTCCTTCACTAGTGATTTTCTAGGTCAACGAAGTTTACATTGTCACCTTCAGGACTGAAATGTTGCATTAATTCCATATAAATGATACATTTCACTTTAGGGCAGTGGGAACCAGATGAGAAAGCTCCTCTTACCCTGTGTACCTTTGCTGTGATTTAACTTTGGCAGGGATGGGAGAAATGTTTTTTATCCGGGGCACCTTTATAAGTTACTGAAAAACAATATGCTCTTGTCAGGACAGTATGGAGCTCTTCTGAAACTAGGGTGGAACGAGGTTTTACACTTTAAAGGTTGGAAATGTTATTATGCAGCAAATTTAGCCTATGATTTACTTTTCAGAAAGGAACATCACACATATACAAAATTCACAAGGCCTGGGTTACATTTTTTAAGAATTCCTAAAGGATACTGAAAATGGGAATTAATTTTCAATAGTAATGCTAACAATAGCTCCTATTTTAAGCCTATTATGTGTAATATTGCACTACATACTATTTCTTATTTATTCTCCACAGCAAGCCAGCAAGGAGAGTATTTTCTTCAAATTGAGGAAACTGAATTTTACTCCTCTTCCGTCTAGAAGCTGTTTTTTCCCCACTGACTCCCCTCTTCCTGACCCTCTTCTTTGTTGACTTTCGTTTCCACTTTTGGATGGTCCCTTTGTAGGCTTAGATCAAACTTTTTCCTTTTCTGACCCCTAAATCTGGGTTTTACTAGCAATTCTTCTCTTCAGCCCTCTCCTTTCCTGTCTTTGGAACTCTCTTTCACACTTAGCGCGTCTAATGGTGCTGATCTAATGACTGTAATTTCAGGCACCACTTTCCCCCCACATTGCCGGTCCTTCTCCACTTTATAACTGTGGACCTGCATGTCATGCCAGTGTCCCAAACTCAACATCCAACCTAGGACTTGACATCATTCTGCCAAAATGAACTTTCCCTCTTGACATTCTGTTTCTGTTAATGCACCAGTGGTCTCCCAGCCAGGACTGCCTTAAAATCCCAGAGTGACTCTCACAGCTTCAACTCTCTTATCCCCTATAATCATGCACTCACCCATTCCTGTCACATCTCTGCCAGAAATATTTGCAACTTTCTTTCCAATAATGGAGACTCACATTTATATAGCTCTTTAAAATATGCAAAGCTCCCACAGATATTCTTTCTTATAATTTCCACATTAACCTCATAGATACAAAGACTGAGGCTTCAGAAACTTATGTGATTTGTTCCCATAGCTTAGAAGCAGAGTTAAGACTTGATCCCAGGCCTTCTGACTCCTGTTTTCCAGGTGCAGTCTTCCAAGCCCTGCCTTCTCCAAGTCTTGCTTGAGCTAGTGTAGGTGCCTCAGGTATGGTCTTTCTGCTTTGCTCCAATACAGCTTATATAATCACTAATAATCACGGTCTCGTACTCACTGCCAAATGACATTGTTTTAAAACAGAATGATCACATCATTCTCAGCTCAAAATCCTTCAGTGGCTTCCTATACGAAAGAATGTTCATATAATGTGGCACTGGAGAATACTTCCAGTTTGATTTCAACACTGTTTTGGAACATTGCTTCACCCAAGCCCCCCATACTTCAGACGAACTGAACAAGTCTCAGTTTCTCAAGTATGCATTTCTCAAGCATTTGCCTGCATTCCTGTGCTCACGCCATGTACCCCTGAAGTATGTTCTCTGTCTCTGTCTTTTCTTTCCTTTATTAATTCCAAAACATTGATTTATCAATAGTGTATCAGGGACTGGACTAGCTACAGGACAAAACTAGTAAATAAGACAGAAAAGAACCATTTCTCAAAGAGCTTAGGAACTAAGAATCTTAAAGTTCAGGACAAATGCCACCCTCTTCTCTCTGCAAAATATCCTTTCCTGATGCTCCTGGCAGGAAGTGATGACTTCCTCCTCTCAACAGCCATAGTCCAGTGAGAAAACCCCTATTATAGGATTTATCATAATCTGATCGAATTATAGTTATTGAGTCACGTGTCTTATCTCTCACCCTCGGCTGTAAGCTGCATCTTTGAGAGAAACTCTAAGTAGCTCAGTATCAGCACTCACAGCATGTGGAACAGCACCTCTCATACTATAAGACCTTAATAAATATGACAGTAAACAATTACTTTCAGGGTCTTTGAATATGAGCTTGGAGAGAGAGGGAGGCACAGCCCATTCACGCACAGACAGTAGATGACACAGCAAGCTCACACTACTCTCACGTGCATCCACCATATGGTTAACATAACGTCATTTTAGGCAACAGAATTGTCAGCTGATATCCAGGGCCCCATGATACTTGCCTCCATCGTTTACAGAGAGTTTTGAGATCTAAACTAACCCAAGATTTCTGGACCTCACAGCACAAATCTGTTAAGTCTGCACATTTTTCTGTGTCAATAGACAGAGAATAGGATTAGCATCTTCTCCATACAGCCTGCTTTTCTGATCTCAGAACCAGAAGGATGCTAAACTCTGGACCATGATTTGAGGCTAAATTTATTTTTTAAGGGTTAAAAAAAATTATGTACAGTAATATTTACTTTTTTTGGTATACAGTTCTACGAGTTTTGACAAACATGTAGTTGTATAACCACCACCACAATCAAGATACAAAACTATCCTATCATCCCCTAAGGAAATTCCTTTGGGAATTGACTATTCCATTGTAGTTAAATTCTCCCTCACTCTTAACCACTAATCTGTGCTCTACTTCCGGCTTTGCTTTTTCCCTCTCCCTTTGTCATGTGATGATGAAAGTCCAGAGCTGTTTTGGGCTGCCTTCTTTATTTGGCATAATATACGTCACATTCATCTGTGCTGTGTGTATCATTTGTTCCTTTCCACCGCTGGGTAGTATTCCATTGCGCAGGTGTGCTACTGTCTGTTTATTCATTCTCTAGTTGAGGAATATTTTCAGTATTTCCTATTTTTGGTGATGATGACCTAGAAATAGGTCTTTGTGTTACTATAGGTTTTTATTTCACTTAAGTAAATACGAGTGGAATTGCCAGGTCATATGGTAAGTGAATGTTTAACTTTATAAGTAACTGCCAAATTCTCCATAGTAGTTGTACCATTTTGTATTCACACTAGCAACATATAAGGGCTCCAATTGCTTCACATCCTTGCCAACACTTGGTACTGTCAAGTTTTTTTTCTTTGTTTTCTTTGTCATTCTAGATGTGCAATGTGGAATAGAATTTTAAAACTTCATCTTTTTAGAACCATACTATTTCCATTTCCATATAAAGCTGACACTCAACACTTCCTCCTCTCCCTTTGCTTGAATCTCTGTTCTCTCTCCTACTAGATTACAGATTCATTAGTGAATAAGGAGTAAATCTTAGCCACTTTTGTATATATGATGCACTGTCACCCTAACCCAAATGCAGAGATTTGCAACAATAGGCCAATAATACATGCTACAAACTATAGATCTTTGTTTTCTTGCTTTACTAAGCAGTAAATTAGAAAATATGGTTGGGATGGTGAAATATGGTTGGGATCTGTTTTTTGACAGATTTCTTTTGACTATCTATATGAAAGACACGATTTTTCTTCCTAGTACTTAAGTAAGAGATAATGGATTATTTATTTACAATTTATTTTACAAGTTAGAACACTTACTTGAATTTTAATGTATTTTTTAAGTGAGAGAGAAAAAGTTGGAATTACAGAGGGGACCCACCTGTAGACATCATTTAACAAGTGAGTTGGGGGCAAAAAAAAGAGGTTGAGAGTCACTGATAAAAACAAAGAATCTCAAAAATGGAATAAGTCTCAGAAGGCCAACCTCCCAGTTATTGCAGGAATTCTGGCTATAGCAGCTGGTTGAATACTTCCACCATTAATAAGCTCACCACTTCATATAGCATCACTGTATACATCCTTACAAGCAAAAGAATCTCAAAGCAAAACAAAAAATAAATAAAAGAAACACTGGGAAGGCAGCTTCTCTCTAAACAAGCTTTTGCTTTTCTGTAACATTATACTATATGAACCTTCTTTAGTACCTACATTTCTGTATGAAAACGTAGTTTTCTAAAAATCTAAAAATGGAGTTTGGAATCTATTGTGGAATAAAAATATGTTTATCGTTGCATCACCTAGCCATGTGCTGAGTTAATCTCATTAACTTTTATATACAAGATGATATATATTTTGAAGAGATGAGCTCAGTGGCTTAAATGACATGGATCTTGGAACTTTTTTTTTATAGATCCTCCTTCTGAAGCTTTAGTGTTTGAGTGTAAGTAAACCAACAGCTTATAGTTATGTATAGAAGAAAATTTGTATAAATAGAATAAAACATCTGAAATGTAATCCATGAGCAGAATGGATTCTGAGTCTTTTAGCAGAAAGCATTCGTGCAGAATTCAAAAACAAGGGACTGTCTGACCTTAGACATTTCTCTTTCTATTGGCTAGTTTCTGTGATGGTTTTGTACCAGCTGTCGATTTAGC
This sequence comes from Hippopotamus amphibius kiboko, assembly GCF_030028045.1. Classification (NCBI taxonomy): domain Eukaryota; kingdom Metazoa; phylum Chordata; class Mammalia; order Artiodactyla; family Hippopotamidae; genus Hippopotamus; species Hippopotamus amphibius. The sequence goes on from NC_080188.1 coordinate 58,993,648, forward strand.
TCGTACGGAAATCCATTCCCAGAATTCCCTTCTCTAAATGGGTCTTCGTTACCACTGGTTATGAGGGAAATCTAGGTGAGGTCTGGAAGGCAGAAGTGAAGCAGCAGTGTTACTACTCTCAGAAGGGCAGTGTGGTGCAACAGGTGCTGGGCGCTGATCTTCCGGTTCACTTTGGTGGAGTCAGGTGGCAGCCAGGCTGTGGTCCTTTGCCTCCCACCAGATCCCTATCTTCACCTTCTAGGCCAGGTGCAAGAAAAGCTTTGCAGTGCAGAGTGCCAGCTCCTTCCACAGTTCTCCCAGGTCACTGAGGCTGGAGGAGACAGGAGTCCAACACAGATTCCAGTCTGTCCTTGCTTGTCTCCACTTCACACCCAGCTTTTCTTCCCACTGGCAGCTCTGCTAACCTATGATGACTTCAGACCCAATACCAGATGCAAAAGCAACCACTTCTCATAAACTTTTCCATAAGCCCCCACAATTCTGCAAGGTCTAAAACTTATAATAAATCCATTATTCCACATCACCATAGTGGTTCTGCTTTCCTAACTGATATGGTTTCCATTAAATCATTTCTGTTCAGAATACATACTTGGTTACAAATATTCTTTTTTGTGCATGGCTTTCTTTCTTTTTTGTTTTTATTTTTGAAATTTATGATAGTGTCAAATGCAATACTACTGATTTATTAAGCCTAAGTACATCATTTTATTTTACCTTGTCTTTGAGAAAGGGACTTGGAATATGCTCTTTTGCCCAATTCCCCTCAAAACCACTGGGTTGGGGAATTAGGAGTTTGGTTCATCACCAGAGAATACAGAAAAACTAAGAAACTAATTTGAACTTTGGTGCAATTACTAGCATTAAAAACCATCTGCACTAACTAGTTGTTTCTTCAAAATATGTTTTAATGTGACACTTGGAATGTTATATCTGTTATGACAAAACATAAACATTAAAATTTTGAAAACAACTTCAATCAATTAATTTTTATCACAATGTATGTGCATTGAAAGCAGATAAATACTTCCATGAATGCTTCAACCTCTACTTTTTCTGAATATTAAGATTTTATGGTCTTTAAAGGCAGGGATGCATTTTTCATCTTTACATCCTCCCATAGTGGTACACGGATAAGTCCTTATTAAACATCAATTGAACTGAGTAAAGAACAAACTTCAGCTTCCTGTTTTTTACAAAAAAGAAAAGAACAGCAGTGCATGAACGAACAACCACAACCAACTGCATCCTCTGATGCTTTTCTCACTATTATATAGAAACTCCAGCAGGAAACCACAGCTATATCCTTTTTGCTAGTATAGGAAAATCTTATGAATTGCTGGCAAGCATAAAAGAGCTCTACTGACATTACACAGATGTTTGTGACAATTTCTACTTACCACACTCAGATGCTTTACAAAATTTTCACATTGTTTCTCAAGGACAAATTCCCAGAGAAAAATAGTCATAATAATAGTTATACCTTAACCACATGTTGAGGGTAAATTACATAGAAAAACAATAAACACCACTGAAACTCAATTCCTTCCTCAATGTAACTGAATTAAAAAAACACCTGATGTGTTAAAATTCCTCATTTCACTCAGACCTGTAAAAATTTCTAGCTGACCAACTGTATTACCCTCTACCCAAAAATCAAGAAAGAACTATTTTTTTCCCTTTATCTTCAAAAGAGCCAAAGCATTAGACCATTCTGTCTATGAAATATAGAAAGCCCTTTTTGTCCATTCTCATGTATAATCCCATTCAGGATTTGCACAACACATGTTTTAAATTTGTAATAGGAGCCTTGATAATGTGTTTTTATCAATGAAGGGACTTTCCATTGATGATCTTAGCTGTTCAGGAAGTACAAAGAAAAGATTATGGCAGAAGTCCAGGGCTTTCGAGAGCTTTAGAGAATCACAGACATGTATACTCATTTAAAACTGAAGTCAGGGGTATAGAATTCTGTAGCTTGCTTGTTTGCCCACATTACCTAGTTTGTTTGTTTCAGAAGTACATGGCGTGAATGAATGAATGCATGAATGCTTGGTGCTGATGGAGGGGTAAGATAAGAAGGGTATCTTTAAGGTCCAGAAAAGGCTGAAGAGTCCTAAAATTCAGAAAACAGGCCTAAGAATAAAGAAAAATGCAAAACTGTTAAAAAAAAAATAATTGGGTATTAGAGCTAGAATTGATCTTAGGGATTCCTGGACCAACCTTCTCATTGCTAGAGAGGACCTGTGGTGCCTTGGGCAATGACACGATTTCATGTACCACTTTCAGATGTGACATCTATGCACCTCTCTCACGATTTCTGTCTTATGTACTTCTTATCTAAATGATTTTTTTACTTAATATTTTTCATCCAATTGACTGTAACTGGTGCACTAGTTAAAAATATTAGCCTAGCCTTAAGAAACGAGACCTGTAAAATCACAGGTATGTTGTGCCAGTGGTATATTTTTCATATAGCATATTTTAAAATATATGGTTTAAAATTTATTCTAAGCATTTTTATACTAAGAGAAATTCATAACTATTCATACAAAGTAAATCTGTATACTACCTAAGATCATCTCACAGGTCACTGATAGACATACACTTTGAAAAGCAATGCATTCTACTGTGCCATCCTCTGGAACAAAAAGTTTCTATTTTGAAACAACACAAAGTGGTAAAGACATTCCAGACTGATGACAAGAGTCCAGTAAGAAGCCTAGTGCCTGTAGGGGACTTCTGTTTTGTTAGTTAGTTGGTTAGCTAGTTTTTTTAACTAGAAAAAAAATCAATCGCTTATTGCTTAAAAAAAGTGGATTTTCACGTTCAAAATGGAAAATATATGTATAGCCATCCTCCTGCCAAGCACCATTAGCTTATTAGAAATACAGTTATAAGAAAGAACTTGTCTCAAATTGGCCTCCTGTACATAGATTACCTTTTGTTCAGCCTTCAGTCTGCAACTAGAACACTTAGCTGCAAGCTATAATAAGGGATTGCTCACTTTCATAAGTAAATGAATGCCTGTGATTAAAACATCAATCACGGAAACACTAGTTCTATAAATAGTTTCTAGGTCCGAAGTCCACAGGTAAAGCTAAACACAGACTCACGCTTGGTTTTCTTTCTTGTTATATGTGTGTAAGCACACGTGTGTTGCACATGACTGTGTGAAATGTATTTGGTTTTTCTTTCAGGAAACAAAGATGTTGTTTGTAGGATATATGTGTCACCTGGATATTTTGATAAAATGTTTCATTTTGCAATTTTACCACCTGTACAAAGATTCATAAAGTTTTAACCTAAAATGTTTGTCCTTGAGCTCCTTAGCCTGTTTGCTAAAAGAATGACATCGCTGATCTAGAAGCTTTCACATTTGCTTCTTAAACAACACAAAATGAAATCTGAGATAGGAAAGAGCAGTCTGTAAAATCCTGCCCTTTCCTCATATTTTGACCCATAGTATTACTGTTAAAAACACTCACACACTGCAGTGCATGTAGCACAGTGGAAAAGGGCGTAGCTTTTTGAAGTTATAGACAACTCTGGATTCTCACACAGCTCCATCAGTTAGCAGCTGAGGGACTTTGGGCAAGTTATTGAATCCGTTTCCTTGTCTCTAAAATGGGGAAAATAATAGTACAAACATCACAGATTTGTTTAAATGAGAAATGAGTTTAGCAGATGCTACTGACAGAACCTAAAGAATGAAGTTTTGAAAGAGTTGGAGGTCATTAATTACACAGATCTACCCAAGTCCAGTTTCCTTACAGCAGAAAGCAGGTGCATAAAGAGAAAGGTATTCTAAACTGGTACAAGAGTGTAAAGCAATTATGTTCCAATAAAGAGCTTAAAAAAAATAAAAATTAAAAATTAAAAAATTAAAAAAAAACTTTCCACAGATAATCAGAGGCCATTTACTTTTGTAATAAATAGCTCTTAAAAAAAAAAAAAAAAAAAAAGAGAGAAAGGTATTCTGTTCTCTCATGCCCTGGAACCAAGATGGCAAAGTGGCCTGAGTGGGTCCTTTGGTCTCTTGCTCCCATTTACCCCACTTTACTTCCTCTTCCCTCACATGTCTGGCTGGTCTTTTGTTCTTTCACACTCATCATCATTAGTTCTGTAATCCAGGTACCCTTCCCCTTTCCCCTGAGCCACTACCTTCTGGGCAGCAAGGCTGGGCAGTTCTCCTCTAAGTAGGGGTAAACATACAGAGATGGAGTCACTCACCAGGGCTTTGCAGAGACATGAATTACCATTTGAACTTTCAGGGTCCTATTCCTGGAGAGGAAAACCAGGGTAAAATGATGAGTACCATCTTAGAAAAAAAAAGACAGCACAAGGGCATGGGGCATTTCATAGAGCAACTATGAAAACAGCCAGGTATTTTCAGTACCTTGAAGTGGGTACATTACCCAATAATGACCTGACTCAAGATCATCCCCCTAGGGTGGAGGTAATCCCTGAGAGTCTAAGCAATAATCTAAAACCATGACCTTTAAACCATCTATTAATACACTAGTGTATCACAAACCGTTTATGAGCAATGACAAAGTACCAATGACAACAAATGATTTATTCAAAGAATAATTTAGAGCAGTTTTCTCTAATGTCAGCTAGGCTAATCTTGATAATAAAGTCATTTCTGTAATAACATTCCTCTCATTCATCTCACTTGCATTTGTCGATGTTTTCTTGAATAGAAAAGAAAGAGAGGGGATGAAGTCACACAGAGTTTCTGGTACACCCGTGGGAGGGAAACTTCCTATAGTATTCAGACTAGCCAGCAGAAACTCAGAAGGTTTCTTAATCTTATATATGCCCCATCTTGGTAACTCTTGGGACCCTCTGTTTCTTAGCTGTTTTTAGCAGGATAAAATTGAAAATACACGTGTCTGTGTTTTTATTTTTGATGGCATGAAGGAAGTGTAGTATGGGAAAGAGTTCTTCTAGTTTTCATGTTAGCCTGGCTGGGAAAAAAGGAACCCAGGTGTGGCGAGCAGGTGGTGAAGCTGTGAACAGGGACGGAAATTGAGCTGAATCACTAGAGCCTGAGGAAGGAAGAGGGAGGTACAGCGGGTGCTTGGTTGGGACTGAGAAAGGAGCCTGGTTGTTAGGCTGCTGGGGGACTTCCCAGAGATCCTGACTGGGAAAAGAGCCCACTGTAACTTTGCTGAGCCACAGTTATCAAGAAGTTTATCTAGTCCAGTAGTCTGGGAATGATCTTGAGAGTTCAGACCATGTTTTCTTCAAACTTTGAAGCCCGAGCACATAGCACAGGGTCTAACAGATAAAGTACTCAACACCAACTTATTAAATGATCCAAGCATCCATCTTCCTTAAATCAGGGCCTTCTGCCAAACTTCTCTCACATTCTATACTTCTTCTCCTAAATAAATTCCTATTTCCAGTTTGCAGAATGCTTTTATTTGATTTACCTAGCAGAAGTACTGATGTACCCTTAATCCAGTCCAACTCAGATAATTAACTTTTATCACCCCTTCCCGAGACTTGGACTCACCACTCAAAAGCCACAAACCCCAGAGGGATGATCTTTATAAACCCATCACTGCAATTTTAAACATGAAAACAACCACCAGGGGAATGGAAGAATAGTTTCATAAGAGAGCACAAAAGTTTCAATGTAACTAAATTTAAGTTACTTAAAATCAGTAAGAAAAAAATAAGTTTATCCCTAAAGAATTTGAAACCTCTGGTTTTATATGTATTATCAATACACTTCAGGTGATGCCTACTACTTAAAGACTTGGACATTATTCTAGAAGGAAACACACTCTGTCCCAAGAAAGCACGGAGTCAATAATAGCACCGTGTCCTCCATTGGCTTCCATGGACACTATTCTCAGTGCTGTCTTCTCGGAGTGAAGCTGCTGAAGCACCGACACCTTGGGATTAATAATTAGGTGCGAGGATGTTTTTAGAAGTAAAGTGGGAGGCATGATGTGGGGGTGGCAGGCATGAAGTGCGCATGAGGAAGGAGAGTGGCAGCGGGAGTTGAGAAAGTAGCAGACATTTCAGAGAGCTGGGAAGAGCTTTCTCTAGTTCAGGGACCTGCCTGAGTTTTCCACCTTGTTCTCTCCAAAGGTCATTTGTCTTTACTTACAACAAGAATAAATCAACCCTGACAGAGTCGGCTCATGTGCAGCTGCATTAGCAGAGCAGTTCCACACAATCAAGTGGCCAGACTGCACAGGGATTTGGGCACCTGTGGCCATGGGTTGGAAGCACGTTCGGCTGCCATCGTTACGTGACCCTTCCTCAGTTGTGCAGACACAGCCACAAACTGGAAATATGAGTTTATTCTCAACTGCTGGGCCTACCAAGTAGAATGCACCACCCCCTGAAAGTTTGAGTGATGCTTTGGGCTTTCAGGAGGCTATGCATGTGTAGTGTCTATGGAAAGAGTTGTACGTAAAACAAAGATATGGTGCATTTAAAAATACATAAAGCAACCAACAAGGATTTACTGTATAGCACAGAGAACTATATTGAATATTTTATAATAACCTCTAAAGGAAAAGAATCTGCAAAGGAACACACATATATTTTTTATACACACACACACACACACACACCTGAATCACTTTACTGCACACCTAAAATTAATACTATACTGTAAATCAACTATACTTCGATTTTAAAAAAGCAAACAAAAAAAACCCCCAAAAAACAAAACCCCCAAACAAAGCAATCCAATGTAAAACTGTAGCCACTGGTCAAGTTAAAGAACAAATAAATAATTGATCGAACTTTTTGTTTGTTTTGTTTTTTGCAACATGTGGTACAGTAAAAAGCAAGTAAGCAAGCAAACAAAAATTTCCACCCTTCTCTTTTTAACAGGCCAGGTCAACTCAGTTTGTATTCATTGCCCTTTCACAGAATCTACATATTTTGATGATGAAAACTATGTAGATTCTCACTATAGTTTACGGGCAGTAACCACATTCAGCACAATGATGTCTCAACTTTGTAGAGTCCCATCAATTTCATGAGTAGTCAGAGCACTGGAGAGCTCAGTGGTACTTAGAAAACATCTAGTCCAGGCTTCGCAAACTCAGTATCTATGGCTTCTAGGTGGCTCACACGATTAAAGGAAGCTGTTGGGTATAAGACACTTATATGAAGTCTCAATGTCAGGGAGACAGTAGGGAGTAGTGGGGGTCTGAATTGTAATAAAGAGGTAGCGCATACTGTTATTCAACTCCAGCGTAGAGAATGTGGGTTGGTGTTTCATTTTTATAATAGATCTTCTGATTTTTAAATATTGGCTTAATTAAAAAGAAATACCTGCAGGTCAAACAGAACATGATCTTCCTGCTGGGCCCACAGACTGCCAGTTTTCCATTTCTGGTCTGCTACATGCATCCTCAGACCTGTCTGGGCACTTTAAGTGAAGATGCTCATGCAGGGGATTCTTCTCCTCTGAGAATCTACATATGTAGACAAAGAATCATCCCCCATGTGAAAGGAGCAGGCATAGGCATTTTCACTCAATCAGAGCTTAGCCTCTGACCCTGACATTGACTGATTTCTGCTCTCTGACTGCTTTCAGAATTTGTTCAACATGAAAACAAGACCAATCCTCCACATGCGTTTGTCATAAGCAATTTTGACTCATTCAAGGATGCAGGGGGAAATGTACATCTATTTATTAATCTTAGCTTGGATTAAAATTCTTATTAGCATTAAAATTCTAATCACTTCATTGCTGCCTGTATATTTCAAGGAGAAATATGTTATAGGACTCCAAGAAAGGCATGCTTAGAGAACAACACAAATAATGGTAAATTAAAAATTCATACTATGTATAAAATAGTACTTAGAAACAGGTCTAAAGAAGCATGGAGAGTTTGCTGAAATAACTGAGGTTTAAACCATGTTTTGAGGGAATTGAGAAACTAATTTCAGATGAAGAAATAAGCATTCCAAAATGATGTAATGGCAAAGGCAAAGACCAAAGTCCAACAACGTGGAACCCACAATGAATCAAATATCTTTGGCATTTCTGAACAACAAATGTTTAAAAAGTGTATCATGAGAAAGCACATTCACATCAGAGTGAAAAAAAAGGGAAAACAGCTTTAAAAGTCTGTATTATATTCAGCAGCCCTGTCCTACACAGTTGTAATTCAGAAATAAAACCCAGAGGCAATGCAAAACTCTGAATCCTGATGACATTTGCCATATTGTCCTTATTAAGGCAGACACATAGGCACAGACAATTGGATTTTAGAAAAATTGTCAACGAGAATTGAAACAAAAAGATTCCATGATTCCTTAGAAAATATACTGAACACAATCATTTAACTCCCTCAAGCATTTCATTTACCCAAAGTTTTATGTTATAAAGAGTCTCCCATAGACACAATATGGTTAGTTTAATTTGAGTCTATTTAGAAGTAAATATCCTGAAAAAACAATCAAGAATCTGTCCACATAAAACATCTTGATTATTCCCCATAAACTAGATCTCTCACTTTGTTGGACTATTTGCAATTCAGGCTTTAAAAAAAAAGGATTCTCTGTGATTCCTTTCCCTCCAGAAAGTTCGTAGATGCAAATGTGATTTTTTAAGGCACTCTGGAGCTCTCTGTCCAGCTGTCCTTTACTGAATTAGCAACAGTCCTGAGGTCCCTAGAGGCGCTTGTGACTGTGGATTTTCACTCTCTAGTCTTGAGGTTTTTTTCAGGGTTTGCTAGGCTCTGCGAGTGTCACAGCCTGTGACTACTGACTAAAGCAGTATTCCTAGGGATGGCCTGGGTATCCGCTGGATTTAGTACCCAAGAATTAACGTTTTAAAATTGAATCTGCTGTGGAAGGCCAAGAAAGTGCCTGGACGCAGATCATACAGCTGATCTCCACAATTCTTCTGCCGCATCAGACCCTTGAGACAGAGATCACTGCATTGATTCTCTATTTGGGAGGAAGGGTTGCAGAAATAATTTGATTTTCCTCCCCCTACCACTCAGGAGCCCTTCAGACCCTCATTTCAGGTCCTGTTCCTCCTCCCCTTAGCGGAGAATCAGTGGAGAATTAGAAAAAGGAGGTTTAGATTGTTTTGCCCCAGTTCTAACAGTGGTTTAGGACAATTTATTAACTAGTTTGGGATTCACCTGTAATCTTTCTACTTCCTTGTAAATAAAGGCAGGACTAAACAGGGGTGTCCAAGCCTGGCTATTGAAATCCTTTGGGGACCATTACAGAATACAGATTTCTAAGCCCTACCTACAGATTCGGACTCAGATTCCATAGGTCATAGCATTTAACCCTCCAGCTAAGGGTCAGTTATTACTGACTGAAAATAATAATTTGGGTCCTCAATTATGCTTTTAGCTTCAAAATAAAGCTGATAGTCTAATTACAGACATGAAAAATTAGAAAGCTGCTACTGTAGCACCAACTCTAACATGCCCAGGTAAAGATCTGTGAAAATTTTTCTCACTGGCATTCAAGACAGTAATCTGAATTATAAGAGTATGTATAGATATGTATACATACCTATGAAATTCAACAAATGCTTTTTCAATTCAAATGCAGCCTCTAAATGTTTTTATTATTCCAGACTTGACTTATGCAAAAAAATTAGATTACCACAAATCTAAACATTCTGATGTGGAAAAAGATGAAAGAGGAGTCCAGGACATCTCTATAAAAAAGTGAATTTCCATATTTGACTGCCTTCCAAATCAACTAATTGAAGCACGTGAGTCTCTATTTTAACTGGCAGTGGTTCTTCTGGCTAAAGGTATAGCTTTATTCAAGAGGATGTCAATATCATAAGATTGTTTTATTACTTAGGAAAGACAGCAAGAGCTGAGAGAAGCCCACCAAAAGTTTTCAGAAACACAAGTAATGACTTTCTTCTCTGATTTTACCTCCTCAAAATAACTATTTAGCTATAGCAAAACATTCTGATGTTAATTTCTCAAAATGCATGTAAACATATTTACACATATAGCTAAAATGATGGACAAGTCATAGAGCAACTGAAAAAAGAGAATCTGGCAGATTCTACCCTTCCTTTTGGGGTTCTGAGTACCAGGTTATCTGATTCATCTTCACCGAGTTGCTGGTGCCTAGCACGGGGCATTACACCTACAAAGCACTCAAGAAAGAAGACTGTGAAAATAATAGACGTGTTTGCTTCATTTATGACAATCCCTTAATCACCCTTGCCCCTCTGTGCCAATGACTGTACTTGTATTCTGAGAAATGAAATAATCATGCTATAATATGGTGTATCACATAATTTCACTCGTTCAACCATTACATTCATTTGAAACAAGTCTTAGCCAGTAAATTTTTTTTTTTTTTTTTAGCGAGTAAATTATTTCAAAAGAAATAAAAGGATGGCAGGAAATAACAGATTAATGACTGACATTATGGCCTTTCTGTCTAGATTTTCTTGAAGTACTAGGATTAGGAAAAGAAATCTTAGATAGAAAATAAATAACAATTTTTGAGTCATATTTTAATCTAAACAGAAATTCTGCTGTAATTCTTCCCCCCAACTAGATATTCATTTTCTCTTTTCTAAATGATTCTTAAATAAACCTCACATTACCCCACCTCCTTCTTTACTTCCTCCTGCTATACCACCACCCCTTCCTCACTGTCCCCTGGATCCATCCATCTTTCATAAACGACCTCAAGTTCCACATCCACTTTGAGCTGTTTCTAGACTTATTCAATCCACACGGATCTCCTTCTCTTCTGACTTTACTGCCATGAATTTACTGGTAAATTATGATGCGTTGTCTTTCTCAACACAAGTTTGCCATTCAGAATATGGCGTAAATGCTTGTGTAGTAGATCTCTAGCTGACTCTCAGCATCTTGCAAACTGGAGTCTCTGCTTTGTATCACTTAAAACAGTAGCTTTCAGACTTTTTGAAACATGATGCATAATAAGATACATTTTATCATAGTCTGATAGGTATATACATAGAAATATATATTTAGAAGTTCCAAGAACAATATTTATTTACCCTTCTATTCTGTTTTACTATATTTGGTTTTTCAAAAATAAAAATGCTATCAGACCCAGTAAACTGAATGTGTTGTGACCAGTTCTAGAAGGGCACTTATTGATTTCTCTGGGATTGCTGTATATATTTCCTTCACTTAAAAAAATAATTTTATAATCATCTGTGGCCTTTGGGCTCTGACTTTTCCTGGGTTACTTTCTTTTTTTGCCTTTTGGAGTCATCTGGGGCAATTAAATGCTTGGAATATACAATGTTTTCCATTCTTTTGCCCTGAGCAGTGCTGTCATAAAGATAAGATTCCCTGTATTTCTATAAAACTCAAATCTCCATTCTCTCATTCTCTTTTATTTTCACAATGTGCACAGTAGGTGGTAGACATTTTGTGGATGAAGAAATCGAGGCACAGAGAATTCTGACTTTCTCAAGGACATATCTCCCTTTTAATCAAGCTATTGTAAATTAAAATAAATATGGTTTCTAGATATTTAAAAGAGAGAAACTTGGGTAATGTGAACAACACAGAGCCTCAATGTGAATGTACTGACTTAACTCATCTGGATCAAATGGTTTCCTGACCAGATGAACTAACAGCTCTTCTGGACTTCAGCTGGAGATGGGATCCACTTCCTTCTCCATCCCCATCTTTCCATCTTTATCATCTTACACTTTTTCAACCACCTAGAGCTACTTGTTCTGCCTGGGCCTCTGTATATTTTGGTCCCTATGCCAGGAATGTCCTTCTCTCTCCTTTTTACCAGGCTAGTTCCTTATCCTTCAGGTCCCTGGGAACTGTCCTTGTTCCTCTCTTCCCCCACAACCTGGCTTCCACAGCACCTTGTGCTCTCCCTGTCAGAGCACTTAACTAGCTGTTTCTCCCTTCCTCCCAAGTTTTGCAGGCCGAGACTCTTCTATTCCACAATCTAGGACAATGTCGAGTTCCAGATAAAAATATGCAGAAGGCATAAGTGAATCAATAAACGAGTGCATAAAGAGCTGCCATTGAGAAAGCTCGAGTGTGATCTGGGACTTGAATTGTGCGTCCTGACCCTCTGAGGCTAATCTTTCATGATTCTGTAATTCTATGACCAATATGTTAGTGCTTCCTCCAGGGCTGAAGATTTTGTGACTGGAAATTCATACAGTGAAGGATAGCTGTGTCTAATACACTCTTTCAAGTTTGTTGAGCGCACAACCAAGGATATGTTGAAGGAAAAATAATTAAGTGTATTGGGCAAGTGTATTTATTGAGGCAATTAAAAAAAAAAAAGACCTAGATTTTAAAACTGCTTGTTGGAACCCACCCTGACCTCCAGCTGGGGCGGTTCTGATTCATATCATGCCTCAGTCCTCTGTTTCCAATATAAAGCTATACACTTGCAATTTTTCCCTCATCATTTTCATAAAAATCTAGTTAGTGATTAGGTGAAGACTCACTGCACCAAAGCACACTTTACAACGATCTCTGAGAGTTCCTCTGCACTGTTTCCAAAATAAATTCCAATGCTCTAACATCTAGGCTTGCCATGGCAATTACTACGTTTTTTTCTATTTATGAATCAGCAACCTATGCTCCCCCCCAACTAAATGCACCAAAACACTTGAAAAATGTTCTTCGTGATCCTATTTCAAAAGAATATTCTCTAATACAAACTCCTGCCATTCCCAGATAGCAACAGAGAAGATTTTCTTCTTTATGCTGTGACTTATGTATCTTTATTCCCACAGTTGTTACTCAGGGCAAGCCAATGGCGAACACAATGGAAAAGAAAGAATAGTTTATAACTGGAAAATAAGCACATTCGGGAGAAGTACACTCAGAGCATTATCAAAGTAAAATATGCAGCAGCACCAACAAGAGCAAACAAGAGCTCACGCAAGAGATGTGTAAATATTTCACGAAGCTAAAGCCTTAATCAACTCGCTCTCCGAATATTGCTGGTGTGGTAAACACTTCAGTTTCTTCCAGTCCCACCGTGACCCAGATTCTTTGCAAAAACAAAATGAAAACATGGTCCAATGGAGCTTTAATAAATGTGTTGTGAAAAATATGTAGATGAAACATAACCAAGCTATTGCCTTAACAGGAAGAAAAGGATACCTTAATAAAAGGTGGTTGCTTCTTGGTGACTTTCAGAGCCCCGTTTCTCCCCTCCCCCTCCAAACCATTGCCTTTTCCCCACCACCTATGCTGCTTTCTGGACACTCACATCATCTTAACCTTGAACTACCTACACCCAAGCTGAGATTTCTCCCAGTACCCCTCCAAAAAGCCCTTTAAACCCGACGGGCTTTGCTGCCTTACCACCACCCAAAATTCACTTTCCAGTGTCTAAATTCTTCTCTCTCTCTTTTTTTTAACCCCATCTTTCACTGTCCATTGTTGCGTCTGAAATTTTGCCTGTATCTTTTAGATCTGCCTGGATGGTATAAAGATCTGTTGTATGTATTGGCTGACAATGTTCTTCAGTGATTTCTTTTGTAAAAATCCATCTCCAAAGAACCATTTATAGCCTCTAGTCTCTACCCTGATTTAATGCTGGTTCCAAAGTTCACCTCTAGATACTGAACATGTCTCTACAATGATTTCCTTTATCAACCTCTGCCCGCCTTCTCTCTCCACCTATCTCAAGAAAAACTATATATATGCAAATATGTGTATACACACGCACACAAACGCATGTATATTATATATAACGATAGTATGTTGACCTTAAAGGGAATAAGTGTAGGAAAATGAGCAAAATGTCTGTGTAGTATTGCCACACACACACACACACCCTTATCTGGAGATGTGCAGACCTGATTGATCATAAATCTCCCCTCCCAAGAACAAGAACAGCAGGCGTCTTCTCCCATTTACCTTCAAAGCCAGAACCTAAGGGAGCAATGACCTTGCCAAGAAATTCATCACCTGCGAGAAAGACGGTCTCTCGTGGAGCTCAGGATGGGATGGGGCCGAGTGCAACAGGCAAAAAGGATCACCTGGCAGAATGCGGGACCGAATTCATCCCCCATCAGTACTGAGCACACCGCAAAGCTCCGATCCCCTAGGGTCAGACGCTGGGCAGAGGTGGCTTGGGGGGCGTCTCCTCCCGCGGCCGCCGGTCGCCTACCTGCTGCCGCCCGGCTCCCCCCCGCGCGGCGGGGCCACTGCCTGCGCTGTGCCGGGGGCTTCCCGTCGCATATCCCGAGCAGCGGCTGCCGGCGCCACACCGATGGCTCAGGCGGGCTCGAGAGCGGCGGTCCTTTCCAGACCTGTTCCGGGAGAGAGCTGGGTGCCAGCAGGAACTGAAATTACTATGCAAAGAGCAGAGGCGGCGCGCAGGAGCCGGGCGGAGACCGCGGGGGCCACCCCCACCGCGGGGCTGCAGCCGCCGCTGCCGCCGCGGGGCACCGAGCCAGACTGGAGGTGGGAGTTCACGTGCCCGGCTGCTCAGCCGTCAGGCCCGGGCTGCGCCCATCTGTGCTCGCCGGGCAGCGCTGCCCCGCCGGGGCATCCGAGGAAGGGGCGGCAGCAGCGGCGGCCGCCGCCGCAGCAGCAGCAGGACGCCGAGCTCCGCCCCCGCCGCGCCCCCGCCCAGTCTTGTCCCTGGGGAAGGGGTTGCGGCGGCGGCGGCGGCGGCGGCGGCGGCGGGCGGGGGGCAGCCCGGCACGGGCTAGCGGGTTGTGGTGCTGCTGCAGGGAGACCGGCGGCAGATGGAAAGTTAAGAAAAAGATTAAGGTGGAGGGCTGGGGCCGAGAGCGACTCAGCAGGAATTCTGGCCCTCGCTCCCTCCCACAGGTCACCAGACTCCATGGCTGTGTCTAGACTCCGGCAGGCAGTTTGTTATAAAGCCACGTGCAGGGAAGATCTGAAAGCAAGGAGACCACCCAGTGTTTCCTGTGTGTTGCAAAATGTACAGTACCTGCGTATTTGGAGATGGCATTGCTGCCAGTGTTCCTGTCCCCGACCACTCCCCTCTCCTGGGCGTGGATGGCTTCGGAAAGCGTCCACTCAGAGCGGCTCCAGCAGCAATGAATGGATGTGTAGTGTGGTTAGCAGCTATAGATGGTGCAAATGAGACAATGAAAAGAAGTAACATTCACTGAGTGTTTGTTGGCAGGCACTGTGCGAAATGCCTTGCATTCAGCCTCTGTAATTCTCATCATGACCCAATGAGGTGGGTATTATTCTCGACCTTATTGATGAGAAATTTGAGGCTTCGACGATTTAAACACTTTGCTTTTTATTATACAACTGTATTAGTTTCCTACTGTTGCTGTAACCAATTACCACAAATTTAGTGGCTTAATATAACACAAATTTATTATTTTATAGTTTTTGAGATCCAAAGCCTAAAAATAAGTTTTACAGGGCTAAAATCAAAGGGTCATCAGGGCTATGCATTCTTTCTGAAGGCTCTGGGGGAGAATCTGTTCCTTCCTGTTCTTTCCCAGCTCCTAGAGGCAGCCTGCATTCCTTGGCTTGTAACCAAATCACTCAGACCTGTTTCTGTCCTCTACTCTGACTCTCACCCTCCTGCGTCCCTCTTATAAAGACTCTTGTGAATATGTTGGGTTAACCCACATAACCCAGAATAATATCCCCATCTTAGAATCCTTAATTTAGTCACACCTGCAAGGCTCTTTTGCAGTGCAAGGTAACATATTCATAGGCCCCAGGGATCAGGATGTAGATACTTTGGGAGGGTCATTATGTCTCCTGAAACTTAGCTTAGGACTTACCCTGTAGTTTCCACTATATGTTACTCATCCTTCTCTTCTGCTTGATTTCTCAGACTTCTGGGAAGTTCTTTCAGTGGAAAAATTCACTTGAAAGTCATTCCAGAGACAAGAGATGAAAATGAATGTATACTGGCAAGAAATACCCCAAGGCCATGAAAAAGCCATGAGGATGCCTGGGATTGTGGTCATGAAGTGGCCACATAAGATTAGGAGATGCTTATTGGTCTGAATGGCACTAAGGTAATTCTTAGGGGAAGTCCTAACCACAGTTACAGGCTCACTTTAGCAATACAGAATTTTTTAAAAATTCTGCTTCTGAAATGTACGTTGTTCCATGATGAATGAGGCAATTCAAAACGCGTGCAAAATTCAGTGTAACACCAAATTACAAAGAGTAATAACTATCAGAGGGATGATAAACATTAAACCAGTGTGTGAAACAAAGCCAAATCATATTACTGAATGCCTTGAGGAGCTTATAGAAAGACTCTGACATACACAAGTTTAACATTTCATTAGGAACATAGAATTTATGGAAAATGAAAATATAAAGGACTTAAACAAAAGAAACAATAGGAGAAGCAATGTGAGATGGTATGTGATTAATTGCCAAATGAATTAGACAAAGTGAAAATTTTATTTGGAAATTAGGTTTATACAGGGGAGTGGAGATAAAACTACAACGGTAAGTTAGAAAGATCCTTGTGTTGTGAAGGACCTTAAATGTCAAGTTACAGACTTTAGACACTTAACCTGAAATAAGAACAACAATAATGATACCTTATGTTCACGTAGTGCTGAGTGATTTACCAAGTGCTTGTTACGTATTTTCAGTTATTTGACTTCCTCCTCTCTGCCCCGAGAGAAGCAGGCCAACGTGCTCACAAACACATGAACAGTTACACCCCTCACACCACACGGGGAAGGAGAGGCAAGCTTCTTATCCAAGAGGTGTTCTCAACCACTCTACATAAAATAGCAGCTCCCTCCCCACTTACCTGTCATTCTTACTATCCTCCTTACCATGCTTTATGTTTTTCCATCAGACTTCCTACTGCATTCCGTAGAGTATATATTTGTTTATCGTACATCTACTGTCTACAAGGGCAGGGACTTTGTCTTTTTTGTTCACTGCTAAATCCCTATCACCTAAAACAGTATGAACCATTTATTAAAGGCTCAGTAAGTTGAATGAATCATCATCCCCAATTTATAAAGCAGGAATCAAAATCCCAGATGTTTACCTAAACTTTGTGATGTCTCACAGCTGTTCAGTTCCTTTACCAAGACTAAGCCCCATGTCCAGCCCAATGCTTTCTTCATAGTCTGTTTCCTTTCTGAGTGAAATCTCTTAGGGCTGTTTAAACAGGGGCAGCACTGTGTTTTTAAAAGTTGAGAATTTGAAATGAGAATCTTGAAATGTCACATCTTTCCTAAAAACTTCATCAGTTTGGCTGCACTGGCAAGAGGCATTGGCGGGATGGAGTTAGCAGTGGTAGATTCTGGAGGGCCGCCATCAGTTCTGCATTAGTTGGCATTGAGTAATACTGTAAGTTGTTTTCTAATTGTTCTCTGGTTAATTCATATGTGTGTATCTTGACACTTTGTATTACACTATCTTTGGGCTCAGCGACTATAATTTCTATTTCTTTTTAAAATATATATCCATGCATTCTGCCCAGTATGGATGCTAAATAGATTGTATCACTGCATGGTTACAACATGGCTGCCACTGCTTTGAAAATCATATCCTTACAAACCATATTCAAAATAGGGTAGAGGAGTCAAAT
Organism: Hippopotamus amphibius kiboko; assembly: GCF_030028045.1. NCBI lineage: Eukaryota > Metazoa > Chordata > Mammalia > Artiodactyla > Hippopotamidae > Hippopotamus > Hippopotamus amphibius. The sequence continues at coordinate 59,011,171 of NC_080188.1, forward strand.
ATACCACCGCAAAATATGCCACGTTGACATGAGGATTATTTTGAGCTTGAGGAAAGTGAGAACCAACAGACGCAGAAGAAGCCTTCTTGGAGTTTCCCTTATCTGACTAAAAGCAGAAACTTCTGAGAAGTAAGGATTACCCTAAATCCCTTCTCCTGGGGAAGTTTTAAGGCCATGAAGAAGACTGAAAGCTGGCATCAAGATAAGTCTGCAAACAAATCTTATTAAAATAACTCTTATCTTTCATTAGGTTTCCCCCTATGTATTTGCCTTCCCACAGTTTGCTGCCCCTAAAAGCCTAAACCCTTTTTCCTTTGTCTTGTCATTTCTATACAAATTTGTTGTTTTTATAAAGATGCTATATAAGCCCAAGTTCTAACCACCCCTTTGAGTTACTCATCATGGAGTTTCTTCTGCATCTATGTCTGATGTACATGTACATTAACAAACTCTGTTTCTTTTTCTCTTTTAATCTGTATTTTGACTGTCTAATTTTCAGGGCCCCAGTTAGAGACCCTAGGAGGATAGAGAAAAAAGGTTTTTGTTTTTTGTTTTTTGTTTCTCCTACACAATAGGAAGAAAAGAATTCCATTGCAAAAGGGAACCTCTTCTTTTCATGGAAGAAAAAAATATTTTCCAGAACCCATTCTCCTATTCCCAAGTCATTATCAAGAATTCAGCCACCAAATCACCCAAGGAGGCTGTGAAAGTGAGTACCTAGGCAGGAGAAACAGACTTGCTTTGACTTTTCTAGGCTAGATGTCCTGGTGCCCCAGTCACAACCAAGGTTCTGTTATTAAGAGAGAAGGAAGTTAGGTCTAAGATCAGCCCTTAGTAGTGTCTTTCACAGAGAATCAGTATAGAAATACTGAAGCCTCACAGCAAGGTCCATTTTGATGTTACCTGACTGCCTTTGGATTTCTGGAAGACTAGGACAACTCATATAAGTCAGGCTCCTACCTATTTTCCTCTTCCTCCTTCTCCTCCTCCTCCCTCTCTCCCATTCCCCCCTTCTCCCTCCTCCCTCTCTCCTTTCTCCTTTCTTGTTCTTCTTTCCTTCCTTCCTGCCTGCCTTCCTTCCTTCCTTCCTTCCTTCCTTCCTTCCTTCTCCCCTCCTCCTCCTTCCCTCCCCTCCTCTAATACTAAATAGCCTTCTGCAGCATCATTTTGGTCATATTTAGTATTCTACTGTATATTTCATCAGTGTCCTATTGTCAAAAGTTTAGATTCTCACCATCTGAAATATTCTTAAGATAGGCTTCTTCAATTGATTGGATAAGAGACACTCAAATCACTGCTTGTCATACCAGTGTCATCTCTTGCTGCTTCCTGAACTCACATTTTCCATTCCTGCACTTAGAGTTTGTAAAACACCCGAGTATATTTTTCCACAGCACTGTGACTTTGTTTTGATTTGCGCTTTCACTCACCTCCCAAAATGCCCTTTCCTCAGGGCCACTTATCAAATTCCTCTTCATCTGGCAAAATCTAGTTTAGCTATCACCTCCTCCAGGAACCCTTGCCCAAACCGCCCATTCCCACATTTAATTACTTCTTCCTGTGTGATACATCTACATCTGGCATCAATCTTTGTGGTAGTTAAAACACCGTAGCAGAATTTGTGTTTTTGTTTTTATCCTTTAATAAAATCTGAGTTCTGTGAGGACAAGTCTTTGTATTATATTGTTTTCTGTTGTCAAACTTGGCACATTGCCTGTTGATTGTTAACATCTGTAGAATTTCAGGCCAACTCAATCTTTAAAAGGACTTACTCTGCTCCAGTTGTTGTGCTAGGCATTTTAAAGTTTATTACTCTACTTAATTAAAGTCAGAGAAGATGGAATGATCCTTTTATAACGAAAGACATCCAGCTAACTTTAAGATGAGAGAGGAGTCCTAGATTACTTCAGGCTTTGAAAACTGTGGCTGCGCCTATGCTGGTTTTTTTTTTTTTTTTAATTTATTTATTATTTTTTGGGGGTACACCAAGTTCAATCATCTGTTTTTATACACATATCCCCGTATTCCCTCCCTACGCTGTTTTTATGGGTAAGCATCGTGGCAGTGTTTGGTCTTTCTACTTGGCCATTTTAGTCATATACTCTTAAGGATGACCATCACCTTCCATTTAAAAATTACATGTCATACATGTTAAAATCTGTTTCACACAGGACCACTTTTCAAATGAATATTTTTCCTAGGAACTTTTAGGCTATGTGGAGAAGAAGGAAAAAACAAAACAAAACAAAACAAAAAAACCACCTAACAACCCCACAAAAATGTGCTAAGTTGACATCAGCTACTGTGAACTTGTTGGAAAGATACAGAGAGGGAAGGACACACAGGGACCCATTTATGGAAGAGAGCTGCTGTTTCTGTCTTCTAAGCTTCCTTTTACCCCTAGCGGATGACTGCATTTCAATTTTCCACTGAGGAACTGCACCTCAGTCCATGTGATTAGGTTGGGCTGACCTTGATCCGGTGTGAACATACAACCTAGGACACAGCAATAGGAGGACCACCTGTCCCTGACCATGGTGATCGGTTCACGGATACGTGCAAGACCCAAACTATTGCTGGAACTCTTGGGAAAGATGGGATCCCCTGGCTAGTAAAATGTAAAACTGAGGCTGTGAGTGGGGACCACTTGGAAGAAGTTTGCATGAGGGAGACATGAAGACAAAGGGAAGGAAAGCAGGGCTGGGAGATGGAGAGAAAGAGATGGAGTTCTCTTTCTGGTGATATCATTTAAACCTCTACATTCAGCCATCCTTGAATTTAAGTTCTGCCATTGAATTTTACATTGCTCAGTCATTTTCAAGGTGGGTTTGTCTCCTGCAAGGGAAGAGTTCTTATAGGCTCTTATAACAGTTGCACAGAAAGACTTCACAGAAAGAACAGAGCAGCAGATCCAGTGATTGGCAATGTTGCTTATGATCCAAGAAGAAGCTCTCTGGTGACCTGGTCACACTGTTCCTTTAGAAGCGGCCATCTGCTGTTACTTCTTTTTCTGAAGCCTGCAAAAGACCTTGCAACTGTCTTTCTTTCTGTTTCTCTGATTACACCACTATCCCTTGAGTTCTTCTTTTTCACTGCACAACTTGCATTCAAGTTTCCCAAGAAGGAAAATCTGTTTGACTATTTGATACATTCCCTTAAATGTATGAAGTGCTTTCTTGTAGGTTATTGCCTCTGGCGTGATTTCTTGGCCCCGATCTGCCCCCCTCCCTTTTTTTTTTGCTAATGCCTATATGTCTTTCAAGTCTCAGGGAGAGCCATTTCCTCTCAAAAGGCTACCTGAAACTCTGAGGGTGGGTTAAGTACTTCTCCTTTGCGTTCCTAAAGCATCTAACTTTTCATCACTTGGTATTTCATTGCCTATTTATTTGTCTGCCTCTTCACCACTACTCCTAGACTGTAATTCCTTTGAGGACAGGACTTTTTTCTTGGTTTACGTGTGGCACCTGGCATACTACCTAGCACGTCGTAGATACAAAAAACCAATATTGGTTAACTATTGAATGTGGAGCCCTAAACCAAAGTCAGAGTTACTTTATGACCTAGCAACTCAATTCCAGAGTTAGCTCGATACCTCCCTCCCCACCCAACAACATTGGTATCCTAACTTACGCTGTATTTCTTGATTTAGGCTAGCTGGCAACACAACCCCATATTAGGGAAGGTATTCAACATATAGGATCCTGGCCTATCACCTAATGACACCCTTTGCCTTATGGCACACTGACAAATCAATTAACGCCATTTTAGTAGGAATTTGCTTTGTCTAGGGGTTGTAAAAGTTGGGTTGCGAGCCCTCCAAGGGGTCAGCTCTCCCTGGCCTGCCAGGAAGTCGGCCTGCTGATTTTCCAGTGTCTTTCCCACCCCCTCTGTTCTTTCTTTCCAATAAACCTACTTTTTCCTATACTGCTTTGTGTCTGGAAATTCTCTTCCAACCCGTGCTCAAGCCACAATATTGAATAAAATGATTGACAGTGAGATTAGGGTGTATCCCCAGTCTCTATCAGAAATACTATTGGCCAAAACAGCAAGGGGTCTCCAGAATTAGTTCACTCAACATGTTCAAGGTGTAACATCAGGAAAAGGACTGGAATATAACTCATGTAAAGAAAACTGTAGAGTGAGTTGAAAGTTCATATGCCCATTTAACTTATGTAAATATAAATACATAGTATTGGGGAGGGATGGTGAGAGAAACACAGCAGTAACAATTCATGTAATAAGGGATTAGGGCATGACATTCCACCATTTAGCGTTTGACCCAGGGTTAGCATGAGATAAGCGACGAAACCTGCTGTTCCCTCAGTAAGGTTCCCTTAGCGGAGTTCTCCTGACAGACTGGGGATGATTCTGGTGTTTAAAGGTCCCTTTTTTTCCCATCAAATGTGGCACTGAAACACAATCAACCACTTGCTTTGGTATTAGACCAAATGTTCAGAAATCTGTTTCCATGCTGGAAAGAAAGGGTTCAGAAGAGGAGTTACTGCTTTCTTCTGAGAAAATTCGATAGATGATTGATAGACAGTCTGACTGACAGATAGATGAGCTAGTGTTGCTTACATCTTTTGATTGCAGAGGCTTGGAAGTCCCTGCTTTTCTCTTGCTCAGTGTTGCTACAGATCTCAGGCTTTTTACCATATATGCTCAAGCTTTTCAGATCCGGAGCCAAGTCTAACCAAGATAGGCAGTAGATTCTCACCCGCCAGCTGGTGAAATATGGAAATAATCTCACTAAATTTCCACACTGAATGTGAAACGAGTGAGGTGGGCCCTGGGGCACCATGTCTACAATGATGATCAACCTTCATCTCTGTTCTCCACTGTTTTCTCCTGGTTCATATGGTCCCACTTCTGCCTGGTTTCTCAGTAATGCTTCACCTGCTGCCATTTCAGCCTGCTTGTTTAAGACCCTGACCCTTCTTTTCCCTTGCCAGTCCTTTTTTCTCCAAGGGCAATGGGCTAATGGTACCTTGGTGCAACTTTCTCCAGTAATTGGGCAAGTTAAGCTCTAAATTGGATGGACCTCATGGAAAGAGACTGCAACTAGCACGTGGCTTCAGGTATAACCACTCTCTGGAGACTGGCTGCCTTGCCTAAGACTGCTCCACCTTCTTAGGCGAGCAGAGACTTCTAAGACGACTCCACCTTCCCCCTACCTTAAAGATGTTGGCTGTATGTTATAAAATTTGCCATGTTCTTTCAGGCACTATTACTTTTCTCTGAATTAGGCCCGTAAACCAAATTCATTTCCATAGTATACATTTCCCTGGTTCTCCATCCTGCAGACATCACCAACATTCTCCATAAAAATACAAATGCTATTCCACAAAGTCCATCAACTGACAGGTGGATACATAAAATGCAGTATATCCATACAATGTACTAGTACTTGTCAATAAAATGAATGAAATATTCATATGTGCTGCAATTAAAAAGTGAGCAAAAGATCTCAATAGATATTTCTCTAAAGGAGATATACAGATGGTCAATAAGCACATGAAAAGATGTTAACTATCACTAACCATTAGGGAAATGCAAATCAAAACCACAATGAGATACTCCCTCACACCGATTAGGATGTCTACTAACAAACCATAGAAAATAACAAGTGCTGGTGCGGATGTGGAGGAATTGGAACGCTTACAATTGCTGATGGGAATTAAATAGGTGCAGCTCCTTTAGAAAAGAATTCGTCAGGTCCCCCAAAAGTTAAACATAAGTCATCCTACGGACCCAGCAATTCCATCCTAACTATATACCCAAGAGAAATTAAAAGATATATTCACACAAAAACTTGTGTGTGAATGTTCATAGCAGCATTATTCACAGTAGCCAAAAAATATTAACCCAAATATACATCAACTGATGAAAGATAAATAAAATGTAGCATATCCATAAAATATTTTTTTTCAGAAATAAAAAGTAGCAAAGTATTGATCCATATTGCAGCATGGGTAAACCTGGAAAACATGTTAAGTGAAGAAGCCAGTCATAAAATACCACATATTGTAGGATGTCACCAATATAAAATGTCAATAGAGACAGAACGTAGATTAGTTGCTGCCTTGGGATGTAGGGATAAGGGAAGGAGGGAATGGGGAATGACTGGCAATGGGTATGGGATTTCTTTTTGAGGTGATGGAAATGTTCTGAAATTAGCTAGGGGTGAATACCCTAAAAACATTCCATTGTACACTTTAAAAGGGTGAATTGTGTGGCATGTAAATTATATCTCAATAAAGCTGTTTAAAAATATTACTTTAACAACTAGTTCAGGCTGATGGAGTACTTTTTGAGACTTCTTAACTCCCATCATTCTAAGGCTGAGCACACAAGCAACCGTTTCATCTCTAATTCAGTTTCCTTAGTGCTTTACTCTGATCAATGACACTTAGCTTGCCAAGTTTGTCAACCATGCAAATAAACTGATACTCCGGTTTGCATGCCCATCTCTTGTGGGTTTTTCCAGTTCAAATAATTTCCCCAGAGTTTGATCACACTTGGGATGAATTGATATAATTGATTTTAGCAAATTGCAAAGTTGGCCTGTGTTAACCTCTCACAGGTATTGAATTCCCAAGAGACCCTCCCTAAACTCATTAGCCAGTCAGCCAGCTGGCCTCTTCCTTTTTTTTTTTTGACAAGTCTAACCTACAATAAGTTAGATGGAATATTATTTTTCAATGCACAACTATAAAGATTCCTTTTGGGAATATGCAGTATCACCTCACAAAAGAAAAAGAAACCAAAAATAAGATATAGTTCTTGATTTTGCCTTCTGTAATGGATGTGAAGCCATGGTGAGAATGAACAGTGATTTGGCATTCAGCATCGCCACTGCATCAGTCATCAATAAGAACTGAACCAATGAATGAATAAACTTATATTATAAGCATATTGTTTGTGGATTGATAAATGTATCATATTTGCCCCAGATTGGTTAAGTTTATCTAGTTATGAAATTGCACTCAAGGAATACAACTTAACTTTTATTCTATGTAAATGGTGTTTTCCAAACTTGAACAAAATGCTAAATCTGATTTATTTGATAGAATGGTAGGAAAACCTGGGCCCTCAAAGAAAAAAATGGTTCTTTACATCCTATCTTTCCTCTTCCTTCACCCAAGGGTAGAATTGTACCAGGTATCGCACTTTACTTTCTGAAACTTGAAGCCACTAGTTGATGAGTCAATGGGGTTGATGCCTACTCGAGATCCCAGAGAAATTTAGACTATATTTGGTTTTTATGGTCTTATAGACTCATATGATTTGATAATGGTATTAATATTATGATACCCAGTTGGCTCAGTTTTCTATGGTTGGTCTTTACCATGAGGTGGTAGCTGAGACATAATTGATTTTCAATTGAGTATCCAAATAGAAATGGGACAAATGCATTTTGTAAACTCACATCAAGTTTGGCTGCTGTGTCTTAACTGGGCTCTTTTGCCATGGGTGAAGACAGAACCAAATATCTAATCAGTCCACGAAGTGCAAGTAACATGGTGGAATAGGATTTCTAAAAGCCATGATTCCCTACTCTGGGAGGAATGATTATTAACCATGCTAAATATCAAGATTATATATAATATCTATCTATGTATCTATCTATGAGAGAATGCTTTATGTGCAGATATAGATCTATATGAATATATGTGTGCATATATCACAGAAAATATATACATGTACATAGGGGATCCACAAAGTCTAGATACATAGATAACATTTTATTTTTTATAGATTGAAGATGTCTCTGACAAGATTTACATTTTTCCAAATGTTACCATATTTTCTGGAAACCTTTTATACACATGAAAGATGAATGCAAAAAAAGACTTCTCTAGTTAAGAAAAATACTTGAATATATGCAGAATCTAGAAAACTGGTATAGATCAACCAGTTTGCAAGGCAGAAATAGAGACACAGATGTAGAGAACAAACATATGGACACCAAGGGGGGAAAGTGAGGGGAGGTGGCGGGGGGAGGTTGGGGTGGGATGAATTGGGACATTGGGATTTCCATATATACATTACTAATAAGAAAAAAAAGTATCAAATTTTACACTTTAAATATATGCAGTTTATTATATGTCAATTATATCTCAATAAAATTCTTAAAAAAAAAAAAGTACTTGATTTCCCTAATCATCTAATGGGTTATTATTTATATTTGTTATTTCAAGAATTAAATTGTCTAATTATCCATTTACTATAAGGAATCTCCACATTTCTCTATAAAATATTCCTGGAAGTTATATTATAAATCACATAATTGTGAAATGGATTTTTTTTTTCTATAGCAATAATGTTACCATTAGGTCTGGCTTTTCTATGAATTCAACAACAAATGATTCAAAATTAAAAACTAACAAATATTTAAAATCTCTATAGTCATTTAAAATAAGATTATGTTCTAAATTTTATAAAATGACATAAATGGGATATGTACATCAATTATTCATGGGATCTCAATGTACTACAGTACATATATAACACTAAACTATTATAACTGTACTGTATCATAATGACTTATTTAAAACAAATAATCCAGCTCTAATAACCATTGTATTAATTATATATGATTCAAGGAAAAATTTTGTCTGCATTCTTACAATTCAAAAGGAGCTGGGAGGAATAATATTTTGCCAAATCCTTATTAAAACTGCTTGGGAAAGTTTGAGTGGTTGATATTCTTGAAGGCAAGAAGTCTTCAAAATTATTGAATAATTCTAATGAACAGATATTTGTTAAGATTCTACCAAATGTCAGATATTATATTAAGCAATGAGGACACAAAGTTGAATAATATGCAGCCCTGCCCAGGAGGAATTCATTGTTCTGTGGGGGAAATAGACACACGATCAGTTGACTTCCATACAGGAACAAGTTATGCATGAAGCACTGTGGAGTTTTGGGAAAAGAGAGGGTCCTTGAAACGAGTTAAATTCAAGATGGATAGGAAGTTAGTGTGATGAAAAAGTGGAATGGACAGGAGATATTTGTGAGAGAGGATACCCTGGGCTGCACTCAAAATGGGTCATTAGAAAATAGAGCCATTGCACTATTACATGTTTGAAGTCTTTAAGAAACATAGTTCATTCAATAAAATGCTTCCTGAGCATTTTATCATGTATTGGGCAATGTTCTAGGTGCTGCAAATACAGCAGTTAACAAAACAGACAAAAGTCTCTGACTTTTAGGAGCCTACATTCTAGTGAGAAAAACAGAAAAAATGGAATGAACAAATGAATATATGTTATAATGTCAGATAGTGATGAATGACATAAAGGGAAAAAAGCACAGTGAGGGACTAGGAAGTGACAGGGTGCTATCTTTAGATGGGGGTGGGGGTCAGGGAAATCCTCTCTGAAGAAGTGGTTTTGCATGGAATGAAATTAGAGGGTGAATAACTGTACATAACTAGTGGGAACAGCATTTCAGTTACTAGGAGCAGCCTGTATGAAGGTTCTGAGACAGGACCTTGGCTTAGATCAACAAGGAGGCCAAAATGGTTGGAATACAGTAAATGAGGGGAAGAACGACAGGAAATGAGTTGGTGGAAGTGACCAGAGCCCACTTATATAGAACACTTATCTCTACCAAAGCTGTCTTCTCTTGTTCTTAGTTATAGAGACATACTATGTTTCCCAGAATTCCTTGCTGGTGGGGGTGTGTAGCCAGACGAAAGTATTCTAACCCCGGGGATGTGGTAAAAGTGCTGAATGCTACTCCCAGACTTACTCACATAAATGTTCTGCATGATTCCCAGGATAATCTTACCATCACCAATTAAATCATTTATTTAATCACATCAGCAAAGTCCCCTTTGCCATGTAAGGTACCATATTCACAGGTTCTGGGGATTAGGCTGTGAATATCTTTGTGGGTGCTGGGGAGCAAGTTTTCACCCTATCACACTCCTTCACTATTTAAGAGCAAAGAACTTATTTCCCTCTGGGGAAAACTTCAACTGGAGAGTCATGGAAGTTGTTTTATTAAAGAACGATTTCATCTACTTTCTCCCAATTTGCATATAGGCTGCTGCAGTAAGAAGGCACATGTGAGTTCCATTTCACTAGGGAGCAGGGTGTTCACAGACTCGGCCCCATCGCTGTGTAGCCTGTGATCTCAGGAAAATTCCTCAGCCTCTGTGATCCTTAGTTCCTTCATCTCTGTAAAATGGTGATAATAGGACCTTTGTCAACTGTTGTTATCTGTTGTCTGAGGATCATCTGAGATAAATATGAAAAGCGTTTGGCTTATTGTAAGCAGGGTTTCTCAACTTCTGGTACACAGACTTCCAGGGGATCCACAGATAGGATTCAGTGAATCTTTAATACTCTGGATTTACATGCAAGATTTTGTTTGTATGTATAAACACACTTTTTTTGGGGGGGAGGGGAGGAATTTTATCTATTTTTCGTTACATTTTCTAAGGGTCTGTAAACTTGTCAAATACTAAAAACCATTGTACTAGATTAATCATAATGGTACTTCTCTTTTTCTTTCAATTTCTCAAGGAGTGGGATCTGTTCACTCCCTTCCTCCATCAAAACCACAAACATGACATGTAGGCACACTCTTCTGAGTGAATACTCAGAATGTACAGTGACACCAGTGGTGCATCCTTTTCTCTTTTTATAATGGTGGTTTCTGGTACACAGAGCACATCCTACTTAAAGCAGATGGTATGCTTACCTTTCACACATCACTATCCTTACGATATTTTTACACTTGAAAGTAGCGTGTTCCATTTCAATTTCCACTGTTTCTCTTAAAGGAATAAGCATGACTTCAGCTGCCAGTAACAATTTAGCCTTGGTCTGTCTGAATTTTTAAATCACATTTCCGTCCACATGATTCAAAACTCATCAAGCATTCTTATCTTCACTTTGCCAACACTCAGTGGCAACTTTTTCAACTTGTCCTTTTCAGCCCAGCTCACTGAGCCACAAGCATGCTTTGTGGACTAAAGTGATGTGAATGGAGGCCCTTTATTGAGCCTGGCTTGTTTCAGGACACAGACCTTCCCTGATGTTGTGGCTCCATGATACGGTCTTCTCACATTGTAGGACTGACTGCGAGTTTCTTAGAGCTGAGTTCATTTTTTGTCCATATTTTTTCTTTACCCCTTACACCTAATACCACACCTAGAATATAGTAAGTGCTCAGGAAATACTTGTCATATTCAATCAAATGTTTATTAACACCAAATTCATATTTTTTTTCATCTACCTTCCCATTTCCTTCTTTATTCATGATATCAGTTTGAAACTGTGATTATTTATATCAAGGTTCAGAAAACTATGGCCTTCAGGCCAAGTCTGGCTTCCAGCTGTTTTTGTAAACTGAAAGTTTACTTGGAACATGGCAGAGTTAAGTAGCTGTGAAAGACTGTGTGGACCACAAAGCCTGAAATACTTGCCATCTTGGCCTTTACAATATTTGCCACCTGCTGACTTCAGTGAAGATGCCCAGCAAATTTCTCTCTTGGGATGGAAAAGATTTCTGCCCATATGATTTTTTTTTCTTTTTTAACTTTTTTGGCTGTACCACGTGGCTTGTAGGATCTCCATTCCCTGACAAGAGATCAAACCTGCACTCCCTTGTAGTGGAAGCGCAGAGTCTTAACTACTGGACCGCCAGAGAGGACCCTCTACGTTGCTTTCTTAAACAGGGACTTTTCTCACTGAGTTTCCCACAACTCATCCTTAATCTCCAATTACACTAAGGGCCACCTTGTTGTTGAACTCTTCATAAATCAAGAATAATAGATGTGACCTCTGGAGGGCAGGAATTGTATCACATTTGTCCTGCATCCTTGACTGAACTCAGTAAATGTTTCTTGTGTGAGCATTATCTTCTCCAAATATCTGAGCAAATATCTTACTGTTTGTGATCATCTGTAGATTTTGTTGTAGGTATTTTATATAGAGCATAACGTTCTTTGGAAGATATTTACCTGCATCTTAACTTCAGCTTCTGCACAAGTAGATGCTTCCGGGCTCATTAAAGCAGAGTCTTTAAGAGTGGGCAAAAAGCCCAGAAATGGCATCATGGGAAACACAGATATGTATGCGAAGGGATAAGAATAAAATATCCACTAGTTTTCTTCAGTACTTTTTAATGATTTTAGAGCATATTTTGTTGCCACAAAATGATCAATAATAAGAAAGGGAAGATCTATGTAGCATGGAGTGGCACTTTATGTTCCATCTTTGAGCTAAAAAATTAAAAATATATAAATGGCTAATATAAAAATGGGTAGAAAACAACCTTACTTAGTAATGGTAAGAAAGACATGTCTTACTCTGTACTAGTTGAGTGACATTACTAACCCACAGAGATTGAGATGGATGAGGTCAAACATTTAAAAATGTTTATTTTTTAGGAGCCTCCTCAGATTCTGGCCAAGGGAAGGGTTGGTCTCCTCAACCTCTAGGATGTCATTGGAGGAAGACTTAATCCTTAGACACTCTGCTGATCACATGAAAGAGAAATCTGAGCTGTCATAGGGCTTCCTGAAGTGTAAAGAGAATTCTTTGGTGTTAAATTTTGGAACTTTACGCATACACATAAACTTGGGGGTGTGTGGCACACATTTCTGTCACCGAGTGGCTACAAAACAGTATTTAAAACCCTTGGGTACATTGAGATAAATGGACTCATCCCAAAACTGAGCTCACTCCCACACAAAGAAGTGAAAAGACAATGAAGGTTGCCTGGGGGTAGGGATGGTCTGTGGGAATGGAGGGCTATGAGGCAAGGTAATTTGTTTTCTTTTCTTTTTTTTTTTGTATGTTTTTCTTGGATTGTGGCAAGATAGGTTAATTTTGTAATTTATAACATATTCTAACAACAAAACCCCCAAAGACTACTGATAGTCACATATGAGCTTAGTAATGGGTATTTAAAAATTCTAAAGTCTAGAAATATTTCAATTAATCAAATTTGATCAAAATAATTAAGTATATACACATCACACAGAGACACAGACATATGCATATCTTTGTCTGTCTGTCTGTCTCTACCTACCTACCTATCGTTTATCTATTGCTCTATAGCAATATCTATTGCTCAGAGAAGTTGTTGGCAATGTAATTACACTGGTAATAAGACCTGTACAAGTTAGGGTGAATGGTAATAAGATTTCCTCTTTCATATGTTTCTTCATATCTGAGTCCTAGGAAACAGAGATAATACACTCTTTATTTATGGGTTATAATCATGTACTCTTTACATTTAGTCAGCTATGGTCCACCACTGCCTTTGAGAATAAATATTCCACTGCTACTTGGGTATAGATGAGAGATTCATTCATCACTAGACAGAAGAAAGCCACTGGATTCATGAAAATTATTTTTGCACAAATTTAATATATAAACCAACTCAATTATTAGTCCTACTGAAAACATAAAGCCTAAGTCCTCTTGGGCCATATCTTAATGTTACAAGATTGTTGAATAACCCTGGACAAGATTTAACTTCTACGTTAATGTAAAGGGTAGGTCAGTTTTTATTGCTGGGGGAGTCAACATAATTATGTAATATTTTACAAAAGTTAAGAGGCAGTAATAAATCTCTGATCCTCCATGTCTTTGTATATACCTTGTTCTAACCTAGAAACTACTCCTCTGACAGCTCACGTTTAAATCTTATTAGGTATACACTGAAAATTATGCCAAAACTCCACCCCTGCCAACCACACTAGCACCCTCATCACCTCCTACATTCCTTCTATCTTACTTAGTATTTCTAAAACCTTTCTAATCTTATTGTTTCCTTCTCCCACTCTATCCCATAGTTAGTACTTATTTTTGCTCCACTTTTTTGGATTTGAATATTATTCTGATTAAGAAGTGTCAAGCTTCAATCTCCAAATTTTCCTTTGCTCAAATATCTCCTTAAGCCCACTCAAATCTTATCTCACCAGGATCCCCAAATGCCCTGCTGAGTTGGAGAGTCTAGTAATTTGGATTTCACTGTTCTTCTTGTTGAAAATGTAAACTATAGGTTAAGTAAAAAGCACAAGTAAATCAACAGTCTCATTTTGGGCTTCCTCAGTTCCTCTTTGTTACTAAGACCCTTAACAACAGAAAGCAAGCAAGCCAGAGCAGGGGCAGTCTCTCCAAGGCTGGGACATTTACAAACCTTCAATTTAGGTATAATACAGCTAAAGGACAAGTATTGTAAACTAGAATTAAATTCGAGGAGAAGAGGAATCTGTAAAGAACATCTGAATCAGTTGAGACAAAAGTGGAAGTAACCCCTCTCCTTAACTTACCTGTTGGGTAAATTCTGGGTGGGTTAGACTTATCATCTGTTAAGGGAGCATTATAAGATCTATCTTGTAATTTATCATGAGAATGGGTGTAATGTATTTAAAGAACATAGTACAGTACCTAACACATAAGTGGAACTCATTTAATGGCAGTTTTTGTTATTCTTTACTTCAGAGAGAGCGGGGCTTGTAAATGAATTAAGAAAGAGTTAAAATTTTTCAGAGCCAGGGTGGCAAACACATACTTATGGAGGATCAGGTAAGTGTGAGAGGGAATCTAAAGCACTTGCCTGTGACAAGATTTGTTTTCACCCAATTAAAAAGCCGTCTCTAGTAAACCCACTCAATGCTTTCCTTACCAAGATCCCCAAATTATCTGCCAAGTCTGAGAATCTAGTATTGTGGATTTCACTGTTCTTCCTATTGAAAATGTAGGCTATATGTATCTTAGTTATAGGCTACTATAACAAAAATAAAGACTGTCTCTGACTTACAACTTACATTTTTTTTCACTTTATGATGGTGTGAAAGAACTATGCATTCAGTGGAAACTATACTCTGAATGTTGAATTTTGACCTTTCCCTGGGCTAGCATCATGCAGCATGATACTCCCATGATGCTGGGCAGTGCAGCGAACCACAGCTCCCAGTCCGCCACGAGGTCATGAGGGTGAACCACCAGTACATATAAAGCCATTCTGTTTTTCACTTTGAGTATAATAGTCAAGAAATTACGAGAGATATTCAACACTTTATTATAGAATACACTTCGTGTTAGATGATTTTTCCCAAAGTAGGCTAATGTAAGTGTTCTGAGCACATTTAAGGTAGGCTAGACTAAGCTATGGTGTTCTGTACACTAGGTGTATTAAATGCATTTTCTATTTATAATATTTTCAACTTATGACAGGTTTATCAAAACGTAACCCCATTGTAAATGGAAGAAAATCTGTACCAGATCTAAGACTGGCATGGATGACAAATATTTATTTCTCACTGTTCTGAGGCTGGGAAGTCCAAGATTAAGGTGCCAATAGATTTGAAGTCTAGTGAGGGCCTGCTTCCCAGTTCACAAACAGTTGTCTTCTTGCTGTAGCCTCACATGATGGAAAGAGGGCAGGAGAGCTCTCTGGGGGCCCTTGTCAAAGGGCACTAATCCCTTTCATGAGGAATCCACCTGCATGGCCCAAATACTTACCAAAGGCGCCATTTCTTAATACCATTATGTTGGGGGTTAGGGTTTCAGCATATGAATCAAAGGGAGAAACAAATATTCAGTGCATTGTAATAGGTTAAATAAAAAGTACAATTAAAAGCAACAGCCTCCTTCTTTTGATCCATTGAACACTACCTTTCTCCTAAGACATGTTTTCTCTTTTAGCTAAAATGTGACATATTGGATCTATGCTCCAATGGCACCTAAAAACCTCTATTTACTATTGGAGGATCCAGAATGTAATTATAATGTTCAGCCCCAAATTAGGGCAGAAGATGGCTCTGTTCTTCTTCTCCTTTTTTTTTTTTTTACACTAAAGTTATTATTTATTTATTTATTTATCTTTAGATCTTTATTGGAGTATAATTGCTTTACAATGCTGTGCCAGTTTCTGCTGCACAACAAAGTGAATCAGCTGTATTTATACTTATATCCCCATATCTCCTTCTCTTGAGCCTCTCTCCCACCCTCCGTCTCCCACCCCTCCAGGTCATCACCAAGCATCAAGTTGATCTCCCTGTGCTGTGCAGCAGCTTCCCACTGAATGCTCTGTTCTTGATGTACAACAAGAAGGGAAGGGGCAGGTTAACATGTTTCCTTTTAAAGGCCTGTTGTATGGCATCATTAACCCAAGGAATTTAGGAATGTCTTGAGGATCTTCATTATTTGGGCCTTTGAAGTAGTTTTACTAACTCCATTTGGAGAAAGTCACCTACACAGGGCTCATCTATGAGAGATAAAGAGATGAAAGAGCTATCGAGATCCCAGGAACTGGCCTCACTTTTCCAGGTCGCACTATAAAGAACATGTTGACTTGTGATGGTAATGAGGGCCAGGAAGCAGCATTGTTGGGCTCTGCTTTTCCTCTGACAGCACATGACCTCAGACAAATTACAATCTATCTGGATCTCGTATCATCTAGAAAATATGGGAGTTGGACTAGATGACTACATTCCTTTAGCTCTAATATCATATCAACATCATTATTTTGATTACTATTCTGAACTTTCACATCCTCCAGGGACGATGGATGCAGGAAATAAAAATTGCACAGGAAGTTAGGAGCTCTGCTCCCTTAATGGCTGGTGGAGTGATAATGGTCACTAGTCTTTGGACCTCAACTTCCTCTTCTATAATGGGGTTCAGTGAAGAACAAGCCAGGCATGTTCCTTGCCCAGAGAGCAGAACTGTGGGGGTGGGAAAGAGAGAATGGAGCAGATGATGTCAAGGTTCTTTTTACCTCCTAGATTCATCTTAGACACTTTGTCCAGTACCATTCAAGCAAAGCTGAAATTAGAGGATTCATGAAATCTAAATTCCTGGTTTTTGTTATATTAGATTTTTTTGGGGGGGGGGGTGGGTACAGGTAGAAAGACTGATTAATAAGGAAAAGAAAACAATTCCTAAAAATAATTTTAAAATCCAGTCTCCTGATACATAGAAGGACTTCCCATAAACTCAGGAACAAAATAATTCATAGAAAAACAGGATTTCACAAAGTTGTTTTTTGTTTGTGTCCAGTGCATGAGTTTAATGAGCAATGATTGCTTAACATTAAACTCTTGCCCTTGTTTGTTAAGAAAAACAAAGAGCAGAAAAATCCACATTGTGCTACTGTATGTTATTAACCTTACAGATTGCCATTTCTGAGAATTACAAAGAACAATTAATCTTAATGATCAAAGAAAGGCAGTGCGTTGCTCTTTACCATTGGGTAACTTGTATGAGGGCAATTAAGTGCCCTTCCCAACTCTGAGAATCCTGGAGGTTAGAAAGGACATTCTACTGTTTACTGTTTAGTAGATGTAGATTGGTAAGCCAGAAATCAGATTATTTTATGTTCTCATTTCCATTAAGCAGCAAGGAAGATAAACAAATAAAACTAAATATAGCATTACAAAAAAAAACTCTTTCCAGTTGTCTTCTTTAAAATTTCCCAGGCTCAGAAGACTATAAGAAATATGAAATGGAATACTTTCTTCCAAGTTATGTGCATTGAGAGCCACTGGCCCCCGTTTTACAGATTACCTAGGATCAGCCAGTTGAGTCACTACTGACTAAAGGCTTTGTAGCTATCTATGAGCAAAGAAGTAAAAGAACATATGGATAAAACTCCCAGCCATAACTTTAAAATATATAGTATTTATTCCTTGATTCCTCAGTGTAAAGTAAGCATATACCCTAATGAATTCTTGCTGCTATTACTACTGTTATTTTCTCGGTTGTTTTTTTTCTCCTTGACCTATGTAATATCAAAATCCAAATAGCTAGAAGTGTCTTTAAATAGTGTTTGGACATTTTTGAAAAGTTAAATGAATAATTCAAATATTTAGGAGTTTTTGAATGTAAGCTAATCTTTCATATGACATAACATTTGCATTTTCAGAGTATAATCCTAGCACATTAAAAAAAAGAAAGAAAAGAAAATGGTGATTTACGTAAGAGAGAAATCTGGCTTCAATGCTTTAGCTATAAATGCTACTTTCCTTGACTGGAGAAAATATGTGTTTGGTAAGAGTTCCATTGTCTAAGGTTTGTTTCTTTCTCTTGAGTACTATCTTCAGAGATTTATGACTAAGGAACTCCCTGATTAATTCTCTTCAGAAGACATCAGGAGGCAGGTAAACTGAGAAGTGGCAGGAACATCCTTCCTTAAGTACCTAGGCCTTCTCTTCATTGTGTCAAATCAGCACAAGGGAGTTGTAAGTGTGGAACCTTGGTGCTTCGCCATGGCAGCGTAAAACCATTACGAACAGACTAGTGAACCTTGAATGAAGGACCTTGAGAGAGCCTCCAAGGCGTCACTCCAAAGGCAGCAACCTCTTTGAAAAAGCCAGTATGAGCTCAGTTAGAATATTCTGAGAATGTTCTGAAAATATAAACTCGTGTGCGCGGTAACCCACGTGTTGCCAGACTGTAGCACCTGGAGGGCACTGAGGTCTTCTATAATAACAGCAATAGTATTTCCTTAATTTCCCTGCCCCCTTCCCAGAATTCTCATGGGAACCCCTGACCTCTCTTTTCTTTCCTCTCTCACTTTGAGGGCTCTGGAGACTTCATATTCTTTCTCAGTGACTGCTACAACTTTGCTGCTACCAAAGCCTAGATCATTCCAGGCCTGTAAGTGTTGCTGCTGCTGCTACTCCCATTCAATGCTCTTGTTGCTTTCTCTTTCTATTGTTACTTTCCCTTGTTGTCAAAACTTCTGACATTGGTATGAACGATGATGGAGAGAAGTTTCTCTATCATTGATTAGTGCTGTCTAGCCTCCAAGGCTCCAGTTGACTGCTTTTCCCTTACTAATGTTGATTAGGGATTTTGGATACGATTACCAAAGCCCAGGTTTAGCACAGTAAGTATATTTCTCCTCAATGATTGCTGAGTAATGTGAAATGAGGCATGTGTTATATCAGCTTCAGATCTCTGCCTTCTCTCAAGTTCTGTTTCTGAGGCCTCTCCTTCTACTCCCCCTCTTTGTGTGGGTGCTAAGATTAGGCACAAAGTTTTCTCCCCAAGACCCAAGAGATCCTGTTAATAGAAATTTTGATGTTATGGTCTGATTCCCCAGACTCACCAAGGCAAATACAGTGGTCAGAATCCATACTAGTTTTCTATTCCTGCTGTAAATAATGACCACAAATGTAGTGACATAAACCAACACACATTTATTATCTTATAGTTTGTAGGTCAGAAGCCTGGTGTGTATCTCATCGGACTAAAAGCAAGGTGACAGCAGGCTATGAGGAGGTTATGTTTCTTACTTATTCATGTTGTTGGCAGAATTCAGTTCCTTGTGGTTGTAGGACTGAGGTTCTTATTTTCTTGCTGCCTTCTGGCAGTCATTTCCAGCTTGTAGAGGACACCACATTCTCTGGCTTATGGCCTGCTTCCTCTGTCTTCCAGGCTAATAATGGCAGGTAGAGTTCCTCTCATGCTTAGATCCTTTCCTATTCTTCTTTCATCTCATTTCTTGACCTTTCTTCTGCTTCCCACATCTGCTTTTAAGAGCTTACATGATTAGATTGGGCCATCTAATCTCAAGGTCCTTATCCTTAATCACATCTGCAAAGATATTTTTCCTTGTAAGATAACATTCTGTGGATTAGGACATGCATATCTTTGAGGGGGTGTCATTGTTTTGCTTGCCACAGAATCTGCTCATCAATTCTTATTATATTAGTGTTTCCAAAAAACCTGACTAGCATCTAATAGAAAGTTACAGACTGAAATTATGCTCTGTAATAGTTGACTTTGATTGAATTAAGAAATTGAGATAAGGGGAGAAAGTCATTAAATTATTAAATGGAGAAGTTCAGATGGCTTCAGACACAGGTGGATCCAGGAATTTGCCTTTCTTTATCACATGACACTTCACTCCTCTGTGATAATTTCAAATTCAGGCGGGTTGTTTCTTTGTCTCTAGGTTTTTGCCTTAAAGTCATTCTAGCAATGCCAGTAGAAAAGAAGGTTTTCCTTCGCAAGAGTTCCAACAAATGTTTGCAGAACAATTCTCATTTGCCCTGCTTTGTCATATGACCATCTTAGAAAGCAGATACCCTATAGTCAGAGTAATTCAGTGCTTTGATTGTCTAGACATGACTCACATGCCTTGATCTGGAGCCAGGTAATGGGGTCCAGTCCACCAAATCACATGGAATGAAAGTGGCTAGAGGTACTATTATTTGAAGGGGGTTGGAATGCTGAGTAGGCAAAAACAACAGATATCTATCATTATTTCTCAGAGTTTTTGGAAAATACCAAATAGAGATTTAATACCTAAAAGTAAAAATATAAGTTGCAAGAGTAAGAAAAAACAGAAATAGGTGGCCTTTCTATAATGCACAATATAAAATATGTGAGTAAATCAAAATGACTTTTATCTTATATAAATGTTGCACATTTATGTGCATTCTTCTATATATTATCTGTGTGATTTTAAGCAAACTACTTAATCTCAAGTTTCTCATGTGTAAAATAAATAGTCCTTACCTTTCCAAGTTGTTGCAGGGACTAGAGGTAGTGCATGTGGAGAACCTACCATGGTGTCTGGGATATGGGTGATGCTCAGGGGATGACAGACATTGTCATTATCATTATTACCATTATTTCAATACACCCAAGCTTTCTCACTGTTGAAAGAACAGTTTAAACTACAGCACTTCTATATCTAAGTTTTCCTTGAGGGCAAGTAAGCTACTTGTAACATTCTGCTTTAAAAGTCAGGCTTGAAATGAAATTTTGATCAATTTGTTCTAAAGCCATTAAGACTTTTTATTGATTCAGCTCTAAGGAAAACTCCAATAGTTTTAAATATATTGATGCTGGTTGAAGTTAATTTTAATTTAACAAAAACCAAAGGCAAAGTGAGGTAAGACTAGCAATGTTGCCAACATGAAATTGCATCCTTTCAAGATGTTCTTTCCTTGCTGCTCATCATTAAATCAAGTTTCATTTAATTAGCCAAAATGAATATGCTTCTGAACCTATATATCTCTCTTCTCCATCCTTTTTTTATAGAGGGATACCCGCTGCTGATAAGTAGGATTCTCTGCAAGCTCCTTAATGGCAAGGAATGTTTCTTATTCACTATTTTATCTGTCCCGTAGCTCTGTACTGACACTACAATTAGATGCTCACTAAGAATTTCTTGGATTGATACTTACTTAGAAATCAAGATGCAGATATGTACACGTGTTTGTATGTGTTCTACTTGTCACAAAATTGGCAACAAGTATAAGTGACTGAGATGGGAGAAAAATGAAAGAAAAATTAGAGAATAATAAAAAAGAAAATGCTTTTTAACTGAAGGCTAGGAATCAACCTGGGGTCCATGGGCAGTTTCAGGGTTGATGTGAACCTTCTGAGATTCTATGCAGAATTTCAAGCACATGTTCATAGGTGTGTGAAGAGAATTTTCATGAGTGTCTAAGGAGGCTACTATCCAGGAGGTTTCCTTTCTCCAGTGTTACTGGGAAGAGTGCAAGGATTTTATATCAGAGAATCATTGTGGCAAGGGCACTTCAGATAATTTGTATTGTTATGCAGAATTTTTTTTAAAAAAGGCTAAAAAATGGAGGAAATGCTCCTCCCCCAGCAATGCTAGAAAACGATAGATGATCCAGTGTTCCCTAAAGGCTTGTAGGGATGCCCTAGCACGTGCTATAATTGTGAACTGTGGAGCTGGCAAGAATTTGCTCTTTGACAATCAAACCCTGGGCTCCAGTTTCCCAGTCTGAGAATTCAGATCAGTTCTGTTGTTCAGGCTAAACCTTGTTCATGAGGAGCCTGGGGGAGCATACTACCTGAAGAAGATATGTGAGAGGCTGCCCCTCAGTGAACACAGGCGTTTGGGAAGGATGGAAACGGAGTATGGCCTAGCTGAGCCAGACCCTGATGGGGGTGTGGGGGGTGAAAGAATTAACCTGAGCCTACAAGCTGCACCTGGGAGGAGGCAGTTGTTGGTTAGGAAATTCCACATGTAGGTGAGGAGGGATGGGCAAGGAAGAAGAAACTTCAAGAGGTAGGTGATAATAATAGGTAGTATTTAGTGCAAGCTCATTATGAGTTATAAGCATTTTACACGTACTTTCTATTTCATCCTCCCAAAGCTTTATGAGGTAGGTTTTATAATTATCCCTATTTTGCAGTCAGGAAACTGAGGGCTGAGAGATTCAGTAACTTGCTAGAGGTCTCACAGCTAGCAAGCAGCAGGGTGGGATTTGGGCCCAGGAAGTGGGGCTCCATTGCCACCCTCGTCACCACTATACCACCTACCTCACTACCCACCTTGCCCTCCTCCAGCCCTTTCCTGTAGCCAGCCAAAAGGGCCAAACACCGAAAGTTTCAGCCCCTCTTGTGCTCCAAGTCAAGGAAAACCAGCACGGAAGACAGAATGAGAACTTCCTTCTCTCTTATCAGTGAAGTCTGAAAAAGTCCCCTACTCCCCATCACCCCCCCCCACCCCAAGTTACATTGGAGGAACTTAGTTTACCTGGTTTCTAGGTGAGTGTAGGGCTGCAGCTTCACCCTGCTCCGCGTCCTACTGGGGATAGCCTTTCTGCTGTTTCCCCTGCTGCCTTTGTTCTTTGCATCTTTGGGACTGGAGCCCTGTCATGGACTCCACCCCCTTTAGCTGGATTCCTAAAACTCTCACCTCCTCCCCACTTAATTTCTTAAACTTCCTTCCTCTCAGAAGTGATGACTGCTGACAGTCTTACTCGTGTAGCTTTAAAATATAGTACATCGTGCAAGACCTCATTGCATTGCTGGCTTTGTAGATGTTCTGAGTCAGTCTACCTGGGCTCACGCCCCAGCTGCGTAACATTAGTCAAAGTAATGATCTTTGTGAATCCTTGGTTTTCTCATTTGTAAAATGAGGGTAATAAAATACCTCCTCATAGGCCTTACCATAAGGATGAAAGAAGATAATGCTTGTAAAGTCCCTGGCACAAACTGAGCACTCAAGGAAATATTAACTATTTTTTATGTCCTTCTGCTAGACTAAATCTTAAGAAGTTGCTCTCGGCCTTGTGGCTTAGGATGTTGATTCTTTCCTAAAAGGGTTTTGCTTCTCTGTTCTGCTTTGCTAAGACTCTGCTCTGTGTCAGTATGGGCCCCTCCTTCCCCGTGGTGCTGGGTTTATGCAAGTTACAGGTAGTCATGGTTCTGAAAGCCTGGAGCCTTGGTCAAGATAGGACCAGTGGGGGTCCAGATAGGAGCTTAGTGTCCAAAAGAGGCCCACATGGATTGGGGAAGAAGGAGTGGACGGGAAGTGATGTGGATTCAAGGGCTACAAAATCGCCATGTTACTCCCTAGTGAGCTATTTATTGGGTCAGATTGAGGGCATGATTTAATTCATGTTCCAATGGATAGTGGAACTTAGAGTTTTGATACATTTCCTGGCCTTCTCGTGATGTTTTCGGGACCAGGAAAGGGCTTGGGCTTGTAGGGTACACTGTAGTGTACACCGAGTGCTAGCTTCCTATTACTGCTGTAACAGGTCATCACAAATTTAGTGGCTTCAGACCACACAAGTTTGTCATCTGAATGTTCAGGAGATCAGAAGTCTAAAGTGGTCGTCAGGGCTATGTTCCTCCTGGAGACTGACTCTAGGGAAAATCCACTCCCATGCCTTTCCCAGCTGTGTTCTTTGGCTAGTGGCCCCTTTCTCCATCCTCACAGTCAGTGATGTCGCCTTTCCAAATCTCTGTGTTTCAATGATGACATTCTACTGGAAAAGGAGACTTCATGTTACACGAAATCTTGCAAAACATAAAAAAATGAGTTAACTCTTTTCCCAGTATTTGATATATAAAACATGTGCCTATCCTCAAATGCTGACAACTCTTTTTGGCACTAAATTGAAGTGTTGGTATTTTGTAGAACACACACACACACACACACACACACACACACACACACACACACGCACACACACACACACAGATATATTTTTTACAAAATAAGAGAGGAAAAACCCATCTCAAATATAGGCTTGGTAATTTAGTTCAAAGGTAAAACTATTAAATTCCTAGAGAAATCTTAAGTTGCCAGAGAAAGGAAGAGAAATCACAGGGAAAGAATAATTTTTACAGAGAAATTGTCACGAGTCCCCAGGATCCACCCGATGGGGGTCTTAAGGGGCATAGGCCCTACTGCAACATTAATGTTAAGTATATTTCCCCTGAAAAAAGGCTCTTCAATGCCTAGAGCGGATTGGCAGATATGGGGCAAAAATAGTAGATATGGTAGATATAGGTATGAAGCTATTAGAAAAACTTTCATGAATATCATGATTATTTATGAGCATAAAGGGAAACTTCTACCCTACCTGGGCCCAAGTCTGGGGTTGTATAGTTTGCTAAGGCATCTGTCACAAAGTACCACAGATAGAATGACTTAACAGAACTTTAATTCCCTCACGGTTCTGGAGGCTGGAAGTCGCAAATCAGGTATTGGCAGTGTTGGTTTCTTCTGAGGCCTCCTTTCTTGGTTCACAGAGGGAAGACTTCTCACTCTGTCTTCACATGGTATTCCTTCTGTCTACATTGCCTGTGTCCCCATTTCCTCTCTTCACAAGGACACCAGTTATATTGGATTAGAGCTCACCCACATGCCTTCATTTTAACCTCTTTAAAGGCCCTGTCTCCAAATGCAGTCACATTGTAAGGTTCTGGCGGTAGGACTTCAACACATGAGCTTGGGGAGATAAAATTCAGTCCATAACAAGGATCAACCGAATTTATTCTTTACATTATCTTCTCTTCTTAAAAAATAAATTTATTTACTTATTGGCTGTGTTGGGTCTTCGTTGCTGCACATGGGCTTTCTCTAGTTGCAGTGAGTGGGGGTGCTACTGTTTGTTGTGGTGCATGGGCTCCTCACTGCGGTGGCTTCTCTTGTTGCAGAGCATGGGCTCTAGGCACATGGGCTTCAGTAGTTGTGGCACATGGGCTCAATAGTTGTGGCTTACGGGCTCTAGAGCGCAGGCTCAATAATTGTGGCGCATGGGCTTACTTGCTCTGTGGCATGTGGGATCTTCCTGGAGCAGGGATTGAACTTGTGTCCCCTGCATTAGCAGGTGGATTCTTTAACCACTGCACCTCCTAGGAAGTCCCTTACATTATCTTCTGATGGAGTAGTTTATTCCATCTGTGTCCATCATTCTGGTGAGAGCAGGGTTAAAATAGGGGTAAGCTTCACCTAGTCACCAGGTGGTATTTCCCAAGCCGAATTACCAGTGTCACATTCAAACCAAAACAAGATAAACCATTCTGGGTCCAAGTCTCTGTCAAAATCATCCAGAACCGTGGGGATTTAGAGGTTACCACAAAGTTATTTTAAGCTCTCTAAGCTGTTATCTGTTCCTTTTTTGAGCATTTCATATTAACTCACAATCTTTTGAGGACAGAGGGTTAAATTCCTTGACATTTCTCTGTTTCAGTCATTTTGTTTTCCTATGTAGGGGGTTTATATTTCATGTCACCACGTAGAGATGCAGAAATGTAATTTTATTTTCTGTAACTGAACTCAACTGGTCCTCCCAGCTCTGGTAAGGAATGGGGAAGAATTTTAAGTTGCTCATTCAGGTTTTCTTAGTCACTTTCAGTTTAAATCTTCCTCTTCTCCAGAGTAAGTCAGGGTTTCTGCCCCTTCCCTGCTCCCAGGATGAGCTCTAGTTCCCTGGGAAAGACCATTGGTCCTTGCTGTGTCCTCCTGTCCTCCTTGGTCTTGGCTGAAGTATCTCATACCTGGAGCTGAATTTACCATACTGTTAATGAAGCTTGAACTTCAGGGCTTCTTCTGAGCCCTTGGAAGGGGAAGCAGTGATGGGTTCACATGGTCATAGATTTCATAACATTTACAGAAGTAAACTATTTTAATAGCAATTGATTAAGAGCACTGTTGTTTGCCACTGATTTCCACTCCACCAAAACTTCACCTCATATAAAATCGCTTTGGAGTGGCTGTAGGAATTTTGGGGATCTGATTAAGGGAAAGTTGAGATGGGGACACATTCAATTTGTATTTAGTGTGATAGGTTCATATGGTTTACAGTCACTTCCATCAATAGTTATAACATTATAGGCTGGTCAACCTTGGCTAGAAATGGCTTCTAGAAATACTCATCACCTGTTGCACCAATTCAAAACTGTGGAAGGCTGGGGTCGTATCAGGATATAGCGCCTACGATGCCTGGCACTAGAAGTATGTGGGGAGTGGGGGAGGAAAAACTTGGGGAAAAGCCTATGGAAGATTTTTCCAGTTACCAGAGGGGTAACATCATAAGCGGAAAATTTAGTTCTCTTTGACAGCTTGACATAGAGATTTTTTAAGGCCAGGAATCCATTCAATAACGCAGCATATGCAATTATAAATGTTACAGATTTTTTTTTCTGACAGAAATTATGCAAAGTAGAACTTAGAATTCCTGTGTTTCTAAGGCACAGGCACAGACAGCAGGTGCATCCACATGTGAGCTTACATGATGTCTGCTTTCCAAATATCAGCTATAAAAAAATAAATGTCAATCAATGATCCTTGAGGAAAACCTGAATTATCTACCTTTTTATTCTTTCTATAGAAACTATTACAAAATTGTTATATGAATAAGTGATCAAAAAGTGTGCAGCCCCGACATGGAAGCAACCTAAATGCCCATCAACAAATGAATGGATACAGAAGATGTGGCATATATATACAATGGAATATTACTCAGCTATAAAAAGGGATGAGATAGAGCTATATGTAATGAGGTGGATAGAACTACAATCTGTCATACAGAGTGAAGTAAGTCAGAAAGAGAAGGACAAATATTGTATGCTAACTCACATATATGGAATCTAAAAATGGTACTGATGAACTCAGTGACAAGAACAAGGATGCAGATACAGAGAGTGGACTGGAGAACTCGAGGTATGGGAGGGGGCGGGGGGTGAAGGGGAAACTGAGATGAAGCGAGAGAGTAGCACAGACATATATATACTACCAACTGTAAAATAGTCAGTGGGAAGTTGTTGTATAACAAAGGGAGTCCAACTCGAGGATGGAAGATGCCTTAGAGGACTGGGGCAGGGAGGGTGGGGGGGACTCGAGGGGGGGGAGTCAAGGAAGGGAGGGAATACGGGGATATGTGTATAAAAACAGATGATTGAACCTGGTGTACCCCCAAAAAAATAAAAAATAAAAAAAAATAAAAAAAAATAAAAAATAAAAATAAAAAAAAGTGTGCAGCCCCAAATGGATGAAAAATGTCTTATAGAGGTATAAACAAATAATTTATAATTTATGAAACCATTGTTATTATCTAGATTTTATGATCTTTGTATCCGTTAGCTTTTATACATTTGTGGCTTTCTTTTCTAAAATATTTAAAGAAACATTTACTTTCATTCTTAACTTTCTATTTATCATGTTATATTCTTTTCTCTCACGGGGCTCCCCAAAGCTTATAGGCAAGCTTCATTCCCTATGAACCCTATTCTGCTTTCCTTATGTTTCTTGAGCTGTGAACATTGCTGTGTGATGGGGGCTTGGACCCCTGCCCCTATGCAGCAACTCTGTGTTCTCCTTGTCTAGACCCCAGCTGTCTTCCAGATCTGTGTTCCCCAAGAATGTGCATTTCAGCACACCTCACCCCACTTCTGAGTTCCAGTGACATTCAGGGGACCCCACTGGTATTCACGGGCATGTAGGACTTGCGAAGCAGAGGGCATGCTACTGCTGAGTCCTGCTTCTGAACAGATGCTCCATGCTCCAGGATTGGGGTGTGTGTGTGTGGTGGGGATGGGGAGTGGGGACCCTCTGTGAGGCTGTCTTTATACAGCCTCCTCTGCTTTCGAATTTTGAAACATAACTGGAGATGTTTTTTAATCTGCCCCCTCCAAGTGTGTAGATTTCAGATCTTTCTCACCAACACTCTCCAAGCACCTTCTCCCAAGCCCAGGATCTGCTTTTATAGCACCCTCGTGCAATAGTTAAGAGCACAGACCAGAGCCAAATCACATAGGATCAAACACTAGAGCCATCAATTACAGGTTGTGTAAGCTTGGATAAGTTACTTAACCTCTCTGAGCATCAATTTCCCTATCTGTACAAGAGGTTGTTATAAGAATGAGTGAGTTAACGTATCTGAAGTACTTGGAATACAAAATGCAGGTGGTTCAGCTATTATAATCTCCTCACTATAGGGTAGGCTCTTGTGCCATATTCTGCATCTTTCTTGGTCTGTGGCTTATGGTAAAAACACTATGCTACGAGGGTCATGCTTTGATCCTTGATATTTAATAATGAGACTTTGGGATTTATAACACTTTTTTTGTTTGTTTGTTTGTTTATCATGGAGGCCCAGAAGTTATAATCAAAACCCCGGATTTGAGGACTGTTGTTTCAGAGCTGGGTTTCTAGTGCCTATTTCAGAAGTCTGGAAATGAACAAACATTTTTTGTTTACACTTTCATCCCAGCTGTAAAGAGACTAAATTTCTCTGAGGCAATGAACACTTCTGGCTCAAAAGAAGAAGCTTATGAAAAAAAGATTTTAAGAAGTACAAATATTAAAGTAATAACCTATTTCAGAATGCTACATAAATAGCAATAAGGGAGAACCAACACTTTTAATTTCCTTTAAGGGTGCCAGGTCTCAGGCTATGAAATTTATGTTGCTTAAGCTTTACAGTAGCCTTTTGCATACATAGTTTTATTTCTATTTTACTGATGAGTAAACTGAGGTTTGCAGAATTTCAAGTTACTTGCCCGAACTATTAAGTGTGATAAGGGGTAGGCCAGGATTCAAACTGATATTTTGCTTCCAAAAGACATTCTCTTCGTACTCATTGCTCTTGATGTTCCACCCTTTCCTCCCCAAAATTTAATTCTCTGAAAGAAAAGCATCTGATTGAGAAAGTGCATTTTTCTGTAAAGAAGAGGTTTCCATTATCAGCTGAAACCTTGTCAGTAGTGGGGGGCATCTTCCTGAATCTTGAGAGCTTTCCCTCTGTCAGAAGAATAACCTCAACTTAATAAAATAACCTAGGATATGTTTCCATCTGCAAATGTGACATCAGTTATGAAAGTGTATCTCAGTGTGACTGTGTAGTCAATTCTAATGAACTCTCCTCTTCCAGTAAATTCTGCCACTACATTGATTCTATTTAAAAAATGCAAGCTATCCTTGTGGAAAAGCCTTATGCCACCTCTGTCAACTATTTGTTGCTTTGACTGTAAGCCTAATCTTTATTCTTATCACAAATTCCTTAGAAAAACTGTTTCTCCCATTCTCATCATGAATTAAAGGAATCATGCTTAAGACAGTGACAAAGAAATTTTGCTCTGAATTCAAAATAGTAGTGGAGAACAAATATGTGAACTCATTACTCTAGTTAACGTTGAAAATTAGCACCACACAATGTGTTGTATGTGTTTTCAAGCTTGGTCCTAAGTGAAATCATGAGGATGATAAAATTTACTTTTTATGATCCGCTCACTCCTTGTTTAGCAGTTGCCGCCTTGAGTTTCTATCCCCCTCACAACACTGTATCTAAGACTCTCATTTCTTCTTTTTTTTAAGATCAGATCATCTTCTGAATTTTATTTTTTACTTTCATGTTTGTAATTGAAGTCTAGTTGACTTACAATATTATATTAGTTTCAGGTGTGCAACAATGATTTGATATTTTTACAGATTACACATCATACAAAGTTATTGTAATATTAGTGACCATATTCTCTGTGCTGTACATTATATCCCTGTGACATTTATCTTATAGCTGGTAATTTGTACCTCTTAATCTGCTTCACTAATTTCACCCATCCCTAAAACCTCCTCTCCTCTGGCAACCGCTAGCTTGTTCTCTGTATCTGTAAGTCAGTTTCTGTTTTGTTTATTCATTTGTTTTGTTTTTTAGATTCCACATATAACTAAAAACGTATGGTATTTGTCTTTCTCTGTCTGACATTTCACTTGGAATAATATCCTCTAGGCCCATCCATGTTGTAGAAAATGGCAAGATTTCATTCTTTTTTATGGCTGAATAGTGTTCCTTGTATATACATACTTCTTTATCATTCATCCATTGATGGACACTTAGATTGGTTCTATATCTTGGCTGTTGTAAATAATGCTACACGGAACATAGGATGCCTATATCTTTTCAAATTAGTGTTTTCATTTTCTTTGGCTATATTCCGAGTAGTGCAATTGCTGGATCACATTATTGCCCTATTTTTAATATTTTGAAGAACTTCCATGCTTTTTCCCATAATTGTGGTACCAATTCACATTTTCCTTAACTGTACATGACAATTACTTCTCCTCTGTATCCTCACCAACACTTGTTATTTGTTGTCTTTTTGACAACAGCTATTCTGACAAGTGATACCTCAATGAGGCATTATCTTGTGGTTTTGATTTACATTTCCCTAAATCATAGTGATGTTGAGCATCTTTTCATGTGCCTGTTGGCCACCTGTATGTCTTCTCTGGAAAAATGCCTATTCAGGTCCTCTACCCACTTTTTAATCAGATTATTTTTTGATATTGAGTTGTATGAGTTCTTTACATATTTTAGATATTAATTCCTTATCAGATATGTACTTTGCAAGTGTGTTCACTCATTCCATAATTTGCCTTTTTGTTGGTGATTTCCTTCACTGTGCAAAAGCTTTTTAGTTTGATGTAGTCCCATTTGTTTATTTTTTCTTTTTTAACCCTTGCCTGAGGAGACAGATCCAAAAAATATTGCTAAGATTGATGTCAAAGAGTTCACTGCCAATGTTTTCTTCTAGGAGTTTTATGGTTTCAGGTCTTACATTTAAGTCATTAATCTATTTTGAGTTTATTTTTGTACATGGTGTGAGAAAATGGCATAGTTTCATTCTTTTACATGTAGTTGTCTAGTTTTCCCAGCACCATTTATTGAAGAGACTTTATTTTCCCTATTGTGTATTCCTGCCTCCTTTGTCTTAGATTAAGTGACCATATTTGCATGATTTATTTCCAGGTTCTCTATTTTTCCATTGATCTATGTCTGTTTTTGTGGCAGTACCACACTCTTTTGATTACTATAGCTTTGTAGTATAGTTTGACTTCAGGGAGCACGATATTTTCTGCTTTGTTCTTCTTTCCCAAGATTGCTTTGACTGTTTGGGGTCTTTGTGGTTCTGTACAAATTTTAGAATTATTTTTTCTAATTCAGTGAAAAATGCCATGGGTGTTTTGATAGGGATTATATTGAATCTGTAGATGGCTTTGGGTAGTATGTAAATTTTAACAATATTAATTCTTCCAGTTCATGAGCATGGTATATATTTCCATTTATTTGTATTGTCTTCAATTTCTTCCATCAATGTCTTATAGTTTTCAAAGTACAGTTCTTTCACTTTCTTGCTTAATTTTATTTCTAGGTACCTTATTCTTTCTGATGTGTCTATAAATGGGGTTTTAAACAGTTTTCTTCTGATAGTGCATTATTAGTGTATAGAAATGCAATAAATTTTTATGTATTAATTTTGTATCCTGAAAATTTAATGAATATATTTATTAGTTCTAATAATTTTTTTGGTGAAGTCTTTGGTGGATATTTTCTACATGAAGTAACATGTCATCTGTAAATAGTGACAGTTTTACCTCTTCCTTTCCAATTTGGATGCTTTTACTTTATTTTTATCTGATTGCTGTGGCTAGGACTGCCAATACTATGATGAAAAAAAGTGACAAGAGTGGGAATCCTTGTCTTGTTCCTGATCTTAGAGGAAAAGCTTTCAGCTTTTCATTGAGTATGATATTAGTTGTGGGTTTGTCATAAAAGGCCTTTATTATGTTGAGGTGTTTTCCTTCTACACCTGCTTTGTGGAGAGTTTTTATCATGAATGGATGTTGAATTTTCAAGTGGTTTTCCTACATCTATTAAGATTATCATGTGATTTTTATCCTTTATTTCATTAATTTGGTGTATCACATTGATTGGCAGATATGAAATCATTTTTGCATCTTTGGAATAAATTCCACTGATCATGGTGTATGATCCTTTTAATGCATTGCTGAATTAGGTTTGCTAATATTTTGTTGAGAATAATTGGGCCTATGTTCATCATGGATGTTGGCATGTAATTTTCTTTTTTGTGGTGTCTTTATCTGGTTTTGGTATCAGGGTGATGTTGGCCTTGTAGGATGAATTGGATATGTTCCTTTCTCTTCAACTTTTTGGAAGAGTTTGAGCAGGAAATGTATTAAGTCTTCTTTAAATGTTTGGTAGGATTTCACTTGTGAGGCCATCTGATCCTGGACTTTTGTTTATTAGAATTGTTCATATTAATGATTCAATTTCCTTACTAGTAATTGGTCTGTTCCTATTTTCTATTTCCTTCTGATTCAGTCTTAGAAGATTGGATATTTCTAGGAATGTATCTATTTCTCTTAGATTGTCCAGTTTTTTAACATATAATTTGTTCATAACATTCTCTTATGATTGTATTTCTGTCATATAGGTTGTAACTTCTCTCTTATTTCTAGTTTTATTTATTTGGTCTCTTTCCCTTTTTTCTTGATGGGTTGGGTAAAAGTTTATCAATTTTGTTTATCTTTTCAAAGAACCAGCTCTTTGTTTCATTGAACTTTTCTATTGTTTTTTTAGTCTCTTTTTTCTTCTTTTTCTAATTTCTTTAGGTATAAAATTAGTTTTTTTACTTCAGATTTTTCTTGTTTCTTGAGGTAGGCCTATGTCATTATAAATTTCTCTCTTAGAACTGCTTTTGCTGCATCCCATAGATTTTGTAAAGTTGTGTTTCTATTTTCTTTTGTCTCAAGGTATTTTTTGGATTCCACTTTGAGTTCTTTATTGATTTCTAAGTAGCATATTGTTTAGCCTTCACTAAACAAAATGCATCTGTGTTTGTGTTTTTTGCAGTTTTTTTCTTGTAGTTCATTTCTAGTCATTGTGTTGTAGTCAGAAAAAATACATGATATAATTGCAAATTTCTTGAATTTACTGAGACTTATTTTGTGGCCTAGCATGTGATCTATCCTGGATAATGTTCCATGTGCACTTGAATGTGTATTCTGCTGCTTTCGGATGGAATGCTTTCTGTATATACACATATATACAATATATACACACAAATATACACACAGATATATATATATCTAATATGTCATTTAAGGCCAATGTTTCCTTATTGATTATCTGTCTGGATGATCTGTCCATTGATGTAAGTGGGGTGTTACAGTCTCCAATGGTTATAGTGTTACTGTAAGTTTCTTCCTTTATGTCTGTTAATATTTGCTTTATGTATTTAGGTGCTGAATATATATATATATATACATATATACATATTCATACACAGACACATACATGCAGGCACACACACACAATTGTTACATCCTCTTCTTGGATTGACTCCTTTTTCATTATGTAATGCTTTTCTTTGTCTTTTGTTATAGTCTTTGATTGAAAATCTGTTTGTGTGATATAAGTATTGCCACCCCAGTGTTCTTTTGATTTCCATATGGATGGACTATCTTTTTCCATCTCCTCACTTTCAGTCTGTGTGTGTCCTTAGATCTTAAGTGAATGTATTATAGGCAGCATATAATAGATGGGTCTTTGTTTTATATCCATTTAGCCACCCTATGTCTTTTTTTTTTTTTTTTTTTTTATTTTTTATTATTATTTTATTTTATTTTTTTTGGGGGGTACACCAGGTTCAATCAACTGTTTTTATACACATATCCCCATATTCCCTCCCTTCCTTGACGCCCCCCCTCGAGTCCCCCCCACCCTCCCTGCCCCAGTCCTCCAAGGCATCTTCCATCCTCGAGTTGGACTCCCCTTGTTATACAACAACCTCCCACTGACTATTTTACAGTTGGTAGTATATATATGTCTGTACTACTCTCCCGCTTCTTCTCAGTTTCCCCTTCACCCCCCGCCCCCTCCCATACCTCGAGTTCTCCAGTCCATTCCCTGTATCTGCTTCCCTGTTCTTGTCACTGAGTTCATCAGTACCATTTTTAGATTCCGTATATGTGAGTTAGCATACAATATTTGTCTTTCTCTTTCTGACTTACTTCACTCTGTATGACAGATTGTAGTTCTATCCACCTCATTACATATAGCTCCATCTCATCCCTTTTTATAGCTGAGTAATATTCCATTGTATATATATGCCACATCTTCTGTATCCATTCATTTGTTGATGGGCATTTAGGTTGCTTCCATGTCCTGGCTATTGTAAAGAGTGCTGCAATAAACATTATGGTACAAGTTTCTTTTGGGATTATGGTTTTCTTTGGGTATATGCCCAGGAGTGGGATTACTGGATCATATGGTAGTTCTATTTGTAGTTTTTTAAGGAACCTCCAAATTGTTTTCCATAGTGGTTGGTACAGCCACCCTATGTCTTTTGATTGAGGCATTTAGTCCATTTACATTTAAAGTGATTATTGATAGGTATGTATTTACTGCCATTTTGTTACTTGTTTTCTGGCTATTTTTGTGCTTCTTCTCTGTTCTTTACTTCTTTTATTCTCTTCCCTTCTGGTTTAATGATTTTCTTTAGTGTTATGCTTGGGTTCCTTTCTCTTTGTTGGATGTGTCTCTATTGCATGTTTTTGGTTTGTGGTTAGCATGAAGTTCATATATATTGACCTACGTATATGTCTGTTTGTTTTAAGCTGTTAGTCATTTAAGTCTGAACACATTCTAAAAGCTCTAAATTTTCACTCCCCTACCACGTTTGATATTTTGACATCATATTTCTTACCTTTTTGTGTATCCCTTAACTACTTATTGTAATTATAGTTGATTTTATGACTTTTGTAACATTGATACTAGCTTTTAAAGTGGTTAATCCACTGACATTATTATATGCAATTGATCCTTGAACAATGGGGGTGTTATGAGTTCTGACCCTGCGTGCAATCAAAAATATGCATACACGCTTCCTCCATATTTGCTGTTCTGCATCTTCAGAGTCAAACAACCATGGATCTGGATTGTGTAGTACTGTAATATTTACTATTGAAAAAATCCACATATAGGTGGACACATGCAGTTCAAGCTCATGATGTTCAAGAGTCAACTGTATATGCCTTTACCAGTGACATTTTTACCTTCATACATTATCTTGTTTCTTGTCGTAGCCTTTACTTTTTTGCTTAAAGATGGCCCTTTAACATTTCTTGTAAGGCCAGTTTAGTGGTGATGAACTCTTTTAGTTTTTGCTTTTCTAGGAAGCTTTTTATCTCTCCTTCAATTCTGAATGATAACCTTTCTGGTAGAGTCTCCTTATTTGTAGACTTTTTCCCCTTTCAGCACTTTAAATATATAATGACACTCCCTCCTGGCCTGCAAAGCTTCTGCTGAAAAGTCAGCTGATAGCCTTATGAGAGTTCCCTTGTAAGTGACTCTTTGCTTTTCTCTTGCTGCCTTTAAAATTCTTTATCTTTAACTTTTGCCATTTTAATTATGTTATGTCTAGATGTGGGTCTCTTTGAGTTCATCTTGATTGGGATTCTCTGTGATTTCTGGACCAGGATATTTGTTTCCTTCCTTAGGTTGGGGAAATTTTCAGCTATTATTTTATCAAATAAGCTTTCTACTATTTTCTCTCTCTCCTTCTGGGATCCCTATAATGCAAATGTGGCAGGGCATAGGGTGTGTTGGAGCCAAAACCTGGTGTGAGCTAGTGGGGGCATGATTGGGTGGTCTTGGCAGACCAGCTAGAGTGCCTGGTGCTTTTCCCACTGAGACTCAGAGGGAGTAAGTTTGTGGGTGCACATTTTGAGTGGAGTCTCAGTATCCTACAGCCCTCTGACTCTCGTAAGCCCTGATGGTTTAAAATCCATTAAAGGGGCTTGTCTTCCTGGTGCCAATCCCCAGGGCTTGGGTGCCCAATGTGGGGCTCAAACTGCTTGCTCTTTAGGGAGAACCTCTGAGTTTGTAATATCCCCTTTCTATTTTGGGTCACCTGCTAGGGGTGTTGGTCCTGGCTGATTGCATCTCTGCCCAACCAACCCATCTCAATGCAGTTTTTTCTTTTATATTCTTGATTGTAGAAAAGCTGTCCTACTAGCCTTTAGGTCATTCTCAGGGAGTGTTGTTCTATATTTGCCTCTAGTTTTGGTGTGTCTGTGGGGGGAGGTGAGCTCAGGGTCTTCCTTCAGGGAAGGGTCTGGTATTCTCACTCAGAGTATGCTAATGTCATCGGACCTCATCTTTTTCCCTTCATATCTTCATTTTCAGTTTCCCGTATATAGATTTGTGAATATGCTTATCTTCCTCCCACCTTCCATCCTTCCCTTAGGATTATTTCTCCTCTGGTCTTCAATTTAATTGTGAGTCAGGAAGTGTTTAAATTATTTCCATTTTGCCACAAGGGGGGGTTTAAAAATAGATAATTATGCTCGTAATCACATTATCATTTAACAATGCTCCATAAGTTCTGGTTAATGTAATATGATTGAAATAGATGTAAGTTGTACATACATTTTGGAAAAGGGAGAACAACATTATTACTTGCAGATGTGAAGATATACCTAGAAAATGTATGTGATTAAACTAAAAAAGTACAATAATAAAAAAAGTTTAGCAAAATGGCATATAGGAAAAACATTTAACAACTGTGTGTTTTTCAGCAATTCTGACTTAGAAAATATAATGAAAGTATAGTATTAACAAAATACACAAATTAAGTTACAAATAACCTTACCAAGAACTATAGTTATTATTTGAAGTAAATTGTTTTTTCATAAACAGACAACATGCCTTTGGAATATTTGGAGAAAAATGCCATACTCTAATTCTGGGAAGACTGAATATTACAAAAATATTTTCTTTCAAACAAATATATATGCAAACAAACTAATTAAAATTCAAATGGGATTAAAAATCAAAAACATTACAAATGTCTCCAGGGAAAAAGTAGACAAACAAAAAGAACTGAATCTAATGTTACTTAGTAGGATTATAAAAAGTTTAAATAAGATATTTTATACAAAGATTTTGAGATCGATTATAATTTCAATAAGTTGCAGTTTTATACATGATTATTTCGTACTTATGTGTTCTAGAATTCCCCCAGGTCTCACCAGCCTGCTGAAATGAAGTCATGTTAACATTAATTTTCAAATTACAGTAACTTAGTCTCTGATTTTGATACTGAAGGACTTCTCCAGTCCCCTGTCAAAGTTACCCCTAGTTATTTCTGGGATGTCAAGTTGTGTCACTTGTATCCAGGAACAAATTGGCTCATGTTCTTCTTTATGAGTCACATCGCCACCACTTCTGCTGCCAGTGTTCTCTATGAGAATCCCCTAAGGTGGCTCCTCTGAGCCCATAGGCTGGCTGCCAAAGCCTCTCAGTGATACATGGCAAAGTTGGAGAGGATTGTTCGCTGGGACTAGCAGTAACATTTGTGCCCATAGCCTCTGGTGTCCTTTATGAATACATCTTCTGAACCTTCTACGCTTAGTCCCTCTCAACATCAGGACTGAAATCTAGTACCCGAAGCCAGAGAGAGATAGGTCCAAGCAATCTCTGTCTTACTCAGCTCTGTTCTCTTCGTCGTTCTTCTTAGGCTTAAAAACTTCTCTACTCTATTTCAGCCCCAGAAAAAGACCTGTGCATCATCAAAACACACAAATAGACTACCAGGTCATCAAATAGCCAGATTCTGAGTACAAGTTCATGCTCAGCAGAGACACTCTACTGTATAAGAACTCACCTAACTCTATTATAAATCATTCATTAACAGTGATCTATTATAGTGTATGAGGTGCCATACATAGTTAAAAAGTTAAAAAGTCATAGTTTCTGTGAGTCATAGCTAGGAGTCATAGTTCTTATTTGCTAAGGAATCATGAGACCTTACCAAATGCATTTCTAAACTACATAAACTACATTTTTTTACTGTACCAAGATAAAAATACTACAAAAGAGCAATTAAATTTAGTCTGGCATGACTTGTTCATAGTTAACTGATGTTGGCTCCTAGAATCCTTATTACATTTTTTTAATGTTCTTAAAATCCATTTCATAGTATTTTTGAGAATCCACATCAAACTCACCAGAATGTTGTGAAAAGTGAAAACATGAGCCCTTAGTCAGTCTTCTGGCAACACCCTGGTTCTCTGCAGATCTGCAATAGTGATTCACTGCCCTCCACATTCTGTCAATAACTTTCCATGTAATATTCGAAGCCAGGATGCCAGAACTCTGAAAATAATCATGTGCTTTCTTACAGTATCTCTACTCATATTATAAATTGACATGCATAATTATTAAATAAATGTTAATGGAACAAACTTTTAATTGGCTGCTGTCTTACGTATAGGGGAAAAATGGTGAATAAAACACAACCTTTGACAAAGGAGGCACGAGTATACAATGGAAAAAAGACAGCCTCTTCAATAAGTGGTGCTGGGAAAATTGGACAGCAACATGTAAAAGAATGAAATTAGAACACTTCCTAACACCATACACAAAAATAAACTCCAAATGGATTAAAGACCTACATATAAGGCCAGACACTATCAAACTCCTAGAGGAAAACATAGGCAGAACACTCTTTGACATACATCAAAGCAACATCCTTTTTGACCCACCTCCTAGAATCATGGAAATAAAATCAAGAATAAACGAATGGGACCTCATGAAACTTAAAAGCTTTTGCACAGCAAAAGAAACCATAAACAAGACTAAAAGGCAACCCTCAGAATGGGAAAAAATAATTGCCTATGAAACAACGGACAAAGGATTAACCTCCAAAATATACAAGCAGCTCATGCAGCTTCATACCAAAAAAGCAAATAACCCAATCCACAAATGGGCAGAAGACCTAAATAGACATTTCTCCAAAGAAGACATACAGATGGCCAACAAACACATGAAAAGATGCTCAACATCACTAATCATCAGAGAAATGCAAGTCAAAGCCACAATGAGATATCACCTCACACCAATCAGAATGGCCATCATCACAAAGTCTGGAAACAACAAATGTTGGAGAGGGTGTGGAGAAAAGGGAACTCTCCTGCACTGTTGGTGGGACTGTAAGTTGGTACAGCCACTATGGAAAACAATTTGGAGGTTCCTTAAAAAACTACAAATAGAACTACCATATGATCCAGTAATCCCACTCCTGGGCATATACCCAAAGAAAACCATAATCCCAAAAGAAACTTGTACCATAATGTTTATTGCAGCACTCTTTACAATAGCCAGGACATGGAAGCAACCGAAATGCCCATCAACAAATGAATGGATACAGAAGATGTGGCATATATATACAATGGAATATTACTCAGCTATAAAAAGGGATGAGATGGAGCTATATGTAATGAGGTGGATAGAACTACAATCTGTCATACAGAGTGAAGTAAGTCAGAAAGAGAAAGACAAATATTGTATGCTAACTCACATATACGGAATCTAAAAATGGTACTGATGAACTCAGTGACAAGAACAGGGAAGCAGATACAGGGAATGGACTGGAGAACTCAAGGTATGGGAGGGGGCGGGGGGTGAAGGGGAAACTGAGAAGAAGCGGGAGAGTAGTACAGACATATATATACTACCAACTGTAAAATAGTCAGTGGGAGGTTGTTGTATAACAAGGGGAGTCCAACTCGAGGATGGAAGATGCCTTGGAGGACTGGGGCAGGGAGGGTGGGGGGGACTCGAGGGGGGGGCGTCAAGGAAGGGAGGGAATATGGGGATATGTGTATAAAAACAGTTGATTGAACCTGGTGTACCCCCCCAAAAAAATAAAATAAAATAATAAAAAAAAAAAAAAATTAAAAAAAAAAAAAAAAAAAAAAAAAAAAAAAACACACAACCTTGTCCAAAGATGCTAATGGTTTAGGGGAGAAGACAGGTTTATAAATGAATGATGACGACGGTGATGAAGAAATTTATAGTGACTGTGATATACTAATGATAGTAGTATAATAGGGAGAAGGATTTTTTAAATTAAAAAAATCATGCTTATTTAGAGGGGTGGGATAGGGAGGGTCGGAAGGAGTCATGGGAGGGAGAGGATATTGGGATATATGTATGAATACAGCTGATTCACTTTGTTGTACAGCAAAAACTGGCACAACGGTGTAAAGCAATTATACTCCAATAAAGAGCTTAAAAAAAAAAGGAACAAAGTATTATGCTTCATACCATTCTGTTTACTTAAATTTCAGGTAAAAAAAATTTTAAGTCCATAAAAAAAAATCGTGCTTGGTTAACTGGCTACCTAATTGACCTCTACCTCACAGCATACTCAAAAATTAATGCACTACCCAGGTGAAGTATAGATTTAAATATGAAAATTAAAGCAATAATTTCTAAAAAATAACATAGGAAAATATCTTCATCTCTTTGGGAGAAAAAAATTTTCATAAACCAGGCATTAAAAGCATTAACCTAAAGGAAAACATTGATAAATTGAACTTCACTGAAATTAAGAACTTCTATTCACTAAAAGATACTAGTAAGGGAGCAAACCAAAGAATAGGAGAAAATATTTGTAATATATATATCTGGCAAAGAAATATATCCAGACTATTTGTACATCAATAAAAATATTCCAGAAAACATATTAGAAATGGGCAACACTGAATAAACACTTCGCAAAAGCTATAGGGGTTGACCAATGTACATTTGCAAAGGTGACCAACACAGTTAGTCATCATGGAAATGTAAATTAAAATACCAGTTAAATACCTTTATAAGAAAGCTAAAGTTAAACAAAAAAACTGACAATACCAAGTATTGGTGACTATATGATACCACCAGTTTGGAAAACTGGCAGTTTCCAAAGGATCATACACTACCCAAAATGTCTGCATTCTAGTCTTAGACAAGAGAAATGTGTACTTGTTTACCAAAAGAACAAAAACGTTAATAGATGCACTTTTTGTAATAGTCAACAACAACAAAACAAAAACAATAACTAGAAATGAATCGTTTGTCCATCAACAGCAGAATAAAAACTACACAATAGGAAAAGGATAGTATCTTTAACAAATGGTGCTGGGAAAATTGGATATACACAAGCAAAATAATGAAATTGGATTCCTTTCCCCACACCGTTCATAAAAATCACCTCAAAATGGATTAAAGACTTACATGTAAGAACTGAAACTATAAAACAACTAGAAGGGTGCAAATCAAAACTACAATGAGATATCACCTCACACCAGTCAAAATGGCTATCACCAAAAAATCTACAAACAATAAATGCTGGAGAGGGTGTGGAGAGAAGGGAACTGTTGGTAGGAATGTAAATTGGTAGAGAACAGTGTGGAGGTTCCTTAAAAAACTAAAAAGAGAGCTACCATATGATCCTGCAATCCCACTCCAGGGCATATATCCAGAGAAAAACATAGTCCAAAAGTTGCATGCACCCAAATGTTCATTGCAGCACTGTTTACAATAGCTAAGACATGGAAGCAACCTAAATGTCCATTGACAGAGAAATGGATAAAGAAGATGTGATACAAATACACAATGGAATATTACTCAACCATTAAAAAGAATGAAATAATGCCATTTGCAGCAACATGACTGGACCTAGAGATTGTCATACTGAGTGAAATAAGTCAGACAGAGAAAGAGAATTATCATATGATATTGCTTATATGCAGAATCTAAAAAGAAATGATAGAAATGAACTTATTTACAAAACAGAAACAGACTCACAGACTTAGAGAACAAACTTATGGTTATGGGCGGGCGATGGGGGGGGGCGGTGGCAGAAGGGTGGAGGGAAGGGATAGTTAGGGAGTTTGGGATTGACATGTACACACTGCTATATTTAAAGTGGAAAATTACCATGGTCCTATTGTACAGCACAGGGAACTCTGCTCAATATTATGTAACAACCTAAAGGTGAAAAGAATTTGAAGAAGAATAGATACATGTATATGTATAACTAAATCACTTTGCTGTACACCTGAAACTGTCACAACATTGTTAATCAACTATACGCCAATATAAAATAATAAGTTAAAAAAAAAGCCAACTAGAAGGAAACATAAGGAAAAATATTTGTAGGGACATTGGTCTTGGCAATGATTTCTTGGATATGACTCCAAAAACGTAGGCCACAAAAGCAAAAATAGACAAATGGGACTACATCAAACTAAGAAGCTGCACAGCAGCTGCACAACAAAGAAAACAACCAGCAAAACGAAAAGGCATCCTACAGAATAGGAGAAAATATTTGCAAACCACATATCTGATAAGGGTTTAATATCCATAATATATAAGGAGCTCCTACAACTCAAGAGTAAAAAACAAATAACCCAGTTAAAAAATGGGCAAGGCATCCTAATAGATATGTTTCCACAGAAGACAATCAAATGACAAATAGGTAAATGAAAAAGGTGCTCAATATCACTAATCAACAGGAAATGTAAGTCAAAACCGCAATGAGATATCACCTCACACCTGTTAGGATGGTCATCGTCAAAAACAAACAAAATTGACAAGTGTTGTTGATAATGTGGAGAAGTTGGAACTCTTGTGCAGTACTTGTGAGAATGTGAAATGGTGCAGCCGCTACTGAAATCAGTAAGGAAGTTCTTCAAAACGTTAGTTTAAAGTAGTTTAAAATTATATAGTCTAGCAATTTCACTTTTGGGTATTTATCGAAAAGAATTAAAACCAGGATCTTGAAGAGATATTTGCATTCCCACGTTTCTCGTATCATTATTCACAATAGCGAGGATAGGGAAGCAAACTAAATGTCAATCAGTGGATGAATGGATAAAGAAAATGTGGTAAATACACACAGTGGAATATGATTCAGCCTTATAAAGAAGGAAATCCTATTACATGTGACAACATGGATGAATCTTGAAGATGCAAGATATGCAAAGTAAAATAAGTCTGTCACAAAAGGATGAATACTGCATGACTCCACTTATATGAGGTATCTAAAGTAATCAGACTTCTAGAAACAGAAAGTAAATGGTGGTTGCTGGGGACTGGGGTTTGGAGGAAGTGGGAAAGCTGTTGTGCAATGTGTATGAAATTTCAGTTATGCATAACGAAAAAGTTTTAGAGACCTGCTGTACAATGCTGTGCTTTGGTTAACAATAATGTACCGTTTACTTGAAATTTTGTGGAGGGTAGATTTCATGTGTTTTTTCTTTTTTACCACAATAAATCCCAGTAGAATGAATAATTAAATTGAGGATGCATTTAGGTAACAGAATATTGTACATTACTCTACAGTAATGAAAATGAAAGAATTACTGCTACATGGTATATGCATCGAGATGGATGGATCATACAAGAACAGACAATGTTGAGTGAATGAAACCAGACACAAAAGTACACATTGTATCATACTATTTATATAGAATGAAAATCAAACCAAATCAAACTATGCTGATAGCAGTCAGAGTTGTGGTTACCTTGCGAGGGGTGGGGCGGGAGTGGCATGGGCAATGGGAGGGACCACAAAGGAGGTTTTTAGAGTGCTGGTGAGGTTCTGTTTCTTACTTTTGGTCTGGGTGGATATGCAGGTGTGTTTCGCTATGAGAAAACTCATCAATCTTTGTATTTAAGAACTGTACACGTTACGCAGGTTATGCCTCAACATAGAGTTCACTTAGTAATAATACTAGCTGTCATTTATTGAACATATTAGCTATCAGACACTTCACATATATTATTAGCTTATTTAACTCTCCCAACTATCTTTTGCAGTAGGTATTATATTATCTTTATTTTATAAGTGAGGGAAACTGGGACACTGTGCAGCTAACTTCCCAACACCACACAGCTGACAAATTAAGTGATAACCAGCAATTGCATTGCAGGCAGTTTGGCTTTCCAACTCGCTTCTTCACAAGTGTGCAGAACAGTCTGATATAACGGAGGATGAAGCGAGGGCTGTGCTTTCAGAGATTAAATTTTTCTGGGGGTACAAATTCATAGACAGTGTCTAGGGATAGCTGATGCTTGAGCAGCCTTGAAGGAGGAGTAGGTATTGTCCAGACACAAAAGGAGAAGAGGTATCCCAGGTCAAACAATTAGCATGTGCAAAAGTGAGAGATGTTGAACTTGAAAATGCCAGTAGTTTGATGTGACTCAAAAATAGTGTGAGTGCAGACATAGAAAACAAACTTATTATTAGCAAAGGGGATAGCAGAGGGTGGGGGGAAGGATAAATTAGAAGTTTGGGATTAACAT
Organism: Hippopotamus amphibius kiboko; assembly: GCF_030028045.1. Taxonomy (NCBI): domain Eukaryota; kingdom Metazoa; phylum Chordata; class Mammalia; order Artiodactyla; family Hippopotamidae; genus Hippopotamus; species Hippopotamus amphibius. The sequence continues at coordinate 59,055,377 of NC_080188.1, forward strand.
ATACACACTACTATATATAAAATAGATAAACAACAAGGAACTACTGTATAGCACAGAGAACTATATTTAATATCTTATAATAACCTGTAATGGAAAATAATCTGAAGAAGAATATTTATATATACACAATATATATATAAATATATATATACATATATATTTATATATATATATCTGAATCACTTAGCTGTACTCCTGAAACTAACACAACATTGTACATCAACTATACTGCAATAAAAAAAAAATAGTGCGAGGGGAGGATCCTTGAGAACCTGTGCATAGACGAAGAGATTTTGATTTAATTCTTGATGAGGACAAAACTATTTTAAGCAGGATAATTATAGGATTAGATTTACATTTCAGAAATAACATCCTGTTGGCAGCCTGGAGGATGGATGGGAGGGGAGAAATCTCAGTCAGTATGACCAATTAGGAGGTGAGGTACTACTAATACTGAGGGGAAGAGGCTGAGACAAAGGACATTTCAAAATCCTTTACTCTCAGTATTGTCCCTAAATACCTCTTTGGAAGGGAAATTGTTTCTTTCTCTTCAGAATTATGAAGAAAAACTTTTTCCTATAAACTTGCATAATAACTGTTTGTTTGAGTGGCTTCTCTGTGTGAGGCATTGTCCAGAACACTTTTAGAGGTGGGCCACCCTCAGGCCTGCCTGCAGGTGTTGTAGGCCAATATTTCCACAATTTCGGTCAATAAAATGTTGTAACAGGCGTGTTTTTAAGAAGAGAAACCAGTTTTCAGATAGCGACACCCAAATAAATATGCAGATAACCCTATTAAAATCTCTAATAACAACTTTTGTAATAATAATACAAACAAGTCATTTTAATAGTTCTGAATAATCCAGCTATATCTATTTATGCTTTGTCCTCTTAGCCAAGACAAAGAGCTTGCATGGTCCTTGACCATAAAGGAAACTACTCTATTTATACCTGAAAGGGTAAAGCAACCAGGCTGGAAAGAATGTGTAGCAATGAGTCTAAGAATCTGTCCTAGTATCACCGTTGGATCAGTAGCCTGAATTTACTCAAGTATAGAAATTCCAGACTCCCAGTGCTGAGTATTCTAGTTCCCTCTCTCTGATGGAGCAACCAAGTTCAGGGGTGATGGAAGGAAATGAGAGGTGCAGACAGTTCTTTCTTTTCAGGTGGGCAGGGCTGTCTCCTGGCCTCTGTCCAGGTCCCCTGTCAATACAATGAATGCGATGGTAGTTTCTCTGGGCCCCATCCCGCCCCACTTCGCAGGCCCATGATTTCTTGGCTGTGGGCAACAGATTTTCTCTGTGTGCATTGGCTCCATTTTAAATTTGATGGTGGACAGCTTGGACCCTTGACCTGGCTGCCTGTTAAGATATGCTGTTGCTCAGCCTGGCCTCCAGGTATAAACAGTATGCTGTCGTGTGGCCTGGCTGTCTGCCTGTGGTATCCAGAGCTTGTTGTCACACAAGAAACTTGCCAACCCCTCTTGAAGCCATATGCTCAGGGCAACATCTTTTCAGACCACATTGCCACATCTTGTGAAAGTGTGTGGAGTTCTGCGGTGAACCCTGTGCTCAGCCCTCTATTTTCTTGCAGGCGGAAAGCCAGGTTTGATTTTCTGCCACCACAATTGTATAATGAAATGGGTACTGTTTTAAAGGAAAGTGATCCTTGATTGCATGTGCAAAATGGCATTTTTGTGTGTCTCCCTTGAATTATAAAAAGAGCGGAAAAGTCAGCTTGAGCACTGCCGGGAAGGGAGAACTGGGGAGAATCCAGATGCCCATTGTGCACTGTAGCTTATTTTCTGTGTTGCAGAAAGAGAGATGCAAAAACCAGACTCAAAACCCTGTAACCATGAGAGACCAGACTTGCAGTGTTTCAAGAAGAAATAGGAGCTTAGGAGCAGTGACAACTGTAATCACAGTTGTGTCGAGAAGTGGGGCAAGGACTGAAATAGGGAATGGGATAGACAAGCAGGTTAGGATACCGAGTCATGGGGTAAACGTGTTGGGTGCTGCTTTAGCGTGGTGTCTGCGTAAAGCTGCAGGTCAAGCTGAACCCATCCACCATCAAACATGTATCTGTCCTGTTCATACACTGTCTATCTCTGTTTTTGTCTCTCTTTTAAAGGAAGATCTGAAAATGTCCATCAGAGATCCAATTCCTGTCAAGGGTCCAGGTTTCCGGACCGAGTACCTTCATCAAATTCCTGCTATTTTCCTCTAATGGTGAGCTGGATTGGTAAACCTAAAAAATTGTTAACGCTTTTCTTTCCAACTTGGAAAGAGTACTGAACCAAAGTGATCTGTAGGCCACCACTTACACCTGAATCATCTGGGGTCATTGTTGAAAATGCAAACTTCTTGTCCTGCTCAAGATCCCCTGAATCGGTATCTCTCAGGAGTAGGTTCTTGGATTCTGTATTTTAAACAAGCACTCTTGGTGGTGCTTAAGAATTCTAAACTAGTAAGTCTCGCTCCTAAGTGTGCTTTCTCAGTCGTTGTCTCCTGGGCCTTGGGTCTCATCTCTTTACGTCTCTAGAGCTATTTTTCTGGGGAAAGATATGGCACTAACAGGAAGAGCAAAACCATGAATATGATCTTCCTAAAAATGTCAGATTGCATTACTTTCCTGCTTTAAAATGTTCAGTGGCTTCCCAATGAGCTGGGAATATAATATTTCCACGGCTGCATGCCCTTCCTTTCTGATCTTATTCCCTCCTACCTCATCCCTCCTGGCTCGCTAGCCCCTGGTTATGCTGATGTAAGATATGATCCTTGAAATGGCCAAGATTATTTCTGTCTGGGAGCATTTGTGGATATGCATTCCCAGCAAGGAAAACATTTTCCATGTCTTCCCACCCCTGACTCCATCTCCTCATTCAGACCTCAGCTCCTGTATTACCTCCTCAGGAAGTCCTCCCTGGCTTCCCTTTCTAATAGGTGCATGTTCCCCACTTGTTATCTCTAGCGCATCAACTTATTCCATTTAGAACTTAAGTTCTGGCATTTATCACCATCTGAAATCAGTCAGTCAGTCAATTAATCTTCCTATTCTCCTTTGATTTTACTTATCGGTCTCCCTTCCCTCTACCCCAATTGAATGGAAGAAAAATCTTCATTTGTGTTATTCATTGCTGTGTTTTCAGTGCCTAAAACTGTGGTTGGCACATGGTGAATATTCAATAATTATTTAGTGAATGTTGAGTTAAAAACATCAAATACAATATATAAGGGTTTTTAAAGCACTACAAATTTACAATGGTCCCAGTTCTTCTAATTTTATAATTGCTTTTCTTTTCTACCCAAGGAACTACCTCCAGTATTATGATACCTGTCCCTAATTGTGTATGAGGGCAGAGGAAGCACAGAGACCTAGATAATAGAAGCTGTGATTCTTCTGCAAATGGGACCTTACTCTTTGGTATGAAAGCTGAATGATAAATCATTTCAGTCTCATTCTTTACATATAAAGTAAAAATATTGACCTTTAACTGGTTAATTAAATCATCCAACAAGCATTTGTTGCTAGCCAACTCAGGCCTATCCTAGGCACATGGAGTATATCAGTAAGCAAAACAATGATTCCTGCCCTTATGGGACTTATTTGTATTCCTACCTGCTAACTAGACCAGTTGGTTCAATCAGTAGAATCTTCAAGTTGTGGAGAGATGGTCCTCCATCCCGAATCATCGTCTTTATTTGTAAAATAATAGTAATATGTTTAGAAACTCCAACTCTTCTTAAATATGCAAATAAGTTGTTCTGAAACACACATTTTAAACATCTCCAATATATCATGTTAAAAACTGAATATATATCAATGCTATTTCCAAGAGGAAATCCTTTGTCTAATAATAAAGCTAAGAAAGTAGATGTATTTAGAAGGAAGAGTAGATGACAGAGATTATTCCATTAGAAAACAGCAAACATCTTTCTCTAGAAAGAGATGCCATTCAGCTACTAGACCATTATTCTATTTTCTTTGAAAATATCAACCTGCTCCACATTAATGTGAGAAAAAAATTACTTGAGCAAAACCCATAATTTAACTTGCATTTCATAGGTATTTGTGTATATGAAATAAGCCTTTGAAAATTTATCTCAATTCTATATTGTTTGTAAATCTAAGGAATTAGTAAAAAGAAAACCTTGAGATCATTCAATATTAAAACTTTATTAAAGAATTTTATCAATATATCCAAGTACAGATAAAACCAGCTCATTTAAAATAAACCAGAGCACATGTCTTTTATACTTAAAGACATGATAAAACCATTTTTTATTTCTCTCTTTAGAAGAGAGGGCCACCCTCATTCTTGCCATCTTGGGTGTTCTCAGAAGGGTCATAAATATTCAATCTTTATTCCTTTACAAAGAGTAGCATGCAAATTTGAACAGGCCTAAGGTGTAGAAAAGTAGGAAATGTCAGCGCTTCTTTTTCTAGGCACTGATGACTGGATGGTTTGCAGTTGTGCTCTTTTTATAAAGAAGCCGAAAGCTGGGGAGAGAGGCAGACAGGACTGACATGATTCTTCTGAACGCTGTAAAGCCTGATTTCTATTGTCTGGGGGCCCTGTGCAGATTGTGGCACATTTAGGAAACTACTTTTCTTCCTAATGTGGCTGGAGACTCTACTCTCTCTAAGAATGAATGCTTCTCTGTGGAAGAACTGTTTATATCTCATTAAACGGATGCTCCTAGAGGACCAGGAAAACCTGGATTCCTCACTTTTCACACTACTGCACTAAAGCCCTTGGACCATCTAGAACCTCCTCTTCCTAGCCCTGAGTTTAGTTAGTCTGCTCTAAATAATCATGGTGCTGGGATATGTGTTATCGGGGAGTATCTATTTTCCAAGAGTTGTCTCATACGGGCATTTTTAAAGCAAAACCAACATTGGGCTAGAGAGTGAGTTTCCGCTCAGTGCTTTGGAGACTTGTGTGTTATCTGACATTCTCTCCAATGTTCTGCACCTGATGAAGGGGAACAAGACTAGGGACTCCAAAGACCAAACATAAAAGGCTAACTTTTTTGGAAGGCTATTTCTTTGACTACTAAAATAATTATACTCATATGTATAATTAAAATTGTTTTCTTTTTCTATATTCAAAAATCAATATATTTATCTTAATCCTTCAGTTAATTCTGATACACCATTTAGTTCTGATGGTGATGAGGAGGGTAAAGGGACCAGTCAGTAACTAACAATGAGGCGCAGCTCACATTTACCACTCCATTGATGTCCAGGTGGAAGATCCTTTTATAGCCCAGGATTCAAGGTAGGCCCATCAGAGAATGATCCCAAATTGCTAAAAGTGGTGCTTGTGACCAGAGCGTGTTAGGGGATGAGCAGTGAGGTGGCAGAAAGATGGTTCAGGAACAATTAGTAGACAAATCTCTTCCCCAATTAAAGTAGGAGAGAGTAACAAAGGAAGAGAGAGGAGATTGAGGCTCAGATCACAGTTCAATGGAGGGAAAGAAAAAACCCCTCAAAATAACACCTTTAAAATCTAAATAACAAATAATTGTTTCAACTTTTCCAAAATATGTGACTTTCTAGAATTTGATATCTTATCATCGTCTATCATACTTTCAGTTAAGACTAGCATTCAATCACATTAAGAGTGTTGAGCTAGGAAAAGGATCAATATTGATGCTCTATAACAAAAGAGACAAGTAAGGTAGCACTTAACTGTCACTCTGAATGAAATATGGCTGCCAGAGTGTCAATAAAAGAACACCAAAATAACAATTGATGGGGTGTCTTAACTCAATAACATGTAGTCTGTTCAAAGGAATAATTATTATTGAGTAAATTAGTAATATTGTGCATGGCCAGTTCATTCTGAATTTTGTTAGAATGTATTAAACTTGAGGATTTAAGTGGTTTGATAACACACTAATTTAACCTTGTATATATCTCACTGCTTCAAAGGCAGCGGACATGATACAGAAAAGATAATGAGATTTGGAGTCTGGGAGCTAGAGAGGGCAGGTTGTTACAAAAGCAAGTCCTAGAGCCAGACCACCTGGGTTAGAATACCAACTTCACCTAATCTCTTTAATTTTAGTGTTCTTGTCCATAAAATGGTGATAAAATTTGCAACTACTGCAAGAGGTTATTTTGAGGAATACATGAGATAATGTATGAAATGTACTTAAATGGTGTATTGCAAGTGTTTAATGATATTTAGAAATTATCGATATTGCCATGGAAGATCTTTATTTGCCCAGATAACTGTATCCAAGGAAAGAAAAGTAAGAAGTGAATTCTGTATTAGGTCACAGGGACAAACCAAACTAAACTCTACTGCTTCATTAAAATTTTCCCACATACTATTCTCCCACTAATCTTCTGCTAAGCTTATGTCTGCACAGGCAAAGCCAGATGAAATCCTAGGCATGCGTATTAGTTTGCTAGGGCTGCCATAACAAAATACTACAAACTGGGTGGCTTGAACTACAGAAATTAATTTTCTCACCTTTCTGGAGACTAGAAGTCCAAGATCAAGGTGTTGATTTCTTCTAAGGCCTCTCTCCTTGCTTTGTAGATGGTCCCCTTCTCACTGGGATCTCACATGGTCTTTCGTCTGTACATAGCATCTCTGGAGTCTCTTCTTCTTCTCCTAAGGACACCAGTCATATTGGCTTAAGGCCCCACCCTGATGTCCTCACTTTAACATAATCACCTCTTTAAAGATCTTATCTCTAAATATAGTTACATCCTGAGGGGCTGAGGGTTGGGACTTCAAAATATGAATTTTGAGGGGCACAATTCAGTCCACAACAGTAAGCATTTATTATAATCAAAGCATGAAATTTACATTTTGAATATTTTATAATTTTTAATGGCAAAATAATTCAGTCATACATTCGCATTATAAAAAATAGAAGACAATACCTAGAGTAAAATATTAAGTTCTTTTTTACTGTTTGATCTTTCACCTCTCTCAATCTGGGCATCTCTGGTGGCAATAGTTTAGTACATTTCTCTAGAGAAGTTTTATGGATATACACATGTGTGTGTAATACATTGTAAAATATATACATATATATGTCATTGTCATGATTATGTAATTATATCACATGTATAATATAATTAAATTCTGTTATTCTTTTTTTATTCTTTTTTTAAGTTATAGAATTAGTGTAAAATTGTTCTTTGATGTGCTTTTTTCATTTTACTTGCTTTTTCATGATGGCATTTGCGTTTCATTACACGTATACATAGTTCATTATTTTTATAACATAGTTCAAATATACGATTTTCTATATTTCCATATTTGCACTATATAACTTAGTGTGGATACTCTGTTTCACCGTATCCCTATTGGTGAGTATTGTATATGGTTAGAATTTTTCTTTATTTTAAACAATAATGGGCATACATAGCTTTCCATTTATGTGAGAAAATAAGATATGTGCAGTTTTAGTTTAAAAAATACTTGCCAAATTATCAACCAGTTTTTGAGTTCCAACAATGATATAGGAAAGTATTTTTCCACACTCTGGCCAACAGTACATGTGATGAGCAGTTTAAATTGTTTTCATCTAATGTTATTTTATTTTGGAGCACTTTTTCATATATATTTTTGACCCTCTGTATTCCCTTTTTCATGAACTGCCTCTCATATGCTTTACTTTTTTTTATGTCATCTTGTTCTTTCAGAGTTGAAGCTCTTTTTATTCTGAAAGTTAATCCTTTTTAAAAAATATGCACTGCAAATCTTTTCTCCCAGCACATATTTGTAATTTAATTGTTCTTGTGGTGTCATTTGCCTTTGTGACTTTTGGGTATTATATCTTATTTAAGGAGGCCTACCAAACCCAATATTTGAAATTCGCTCCTATATTTTATCCTAGTTTTTAAACAGAAGAATGAGGTGTTCAGTGAAAGGTTTAGCTTAAATTTTGGTTCTGTCATTTATAATAAGATATAATTTCATAAATATCTTGCATTAACCCTTATTTAGACTTAATTACAAGTGTTACTGATTTATTTGTTCACTGTTTTAAAAATAAACAGTATTTGTTTAATTAATTATAAAATGTTTATTATGAAATTTTTAAATATTCAGAAAAATATGGAGAAAAATAAAAAACAAACTTGGGTAATTGTATACCAGTTTTATCAAATCAACATTTGGCTATATTTTCTAGACGTGAAAAAAATACTGCAGGCATAGTTGAAGCCATCTGTGTACCCCGCCCTGATCCTAATACCTTACCTCCCTCACTACTACCACAAAATGGTATGCATTATTCCCATGAGTTTTAAACATTTTGAATACACATGCACACACATACAGGTAAAGATGATGTTTTGTGTCTTTTTATCCTTTAAGCAGATAGTATTATACTATATCTACAATTCTGTAGCTTGCTTTTCTTTGAGATTTGTTTATGTTCATACCAGTAGCTCTGATTTGTTTTTATACTTACTGGTTGGCATTTCATTGATTATACCATAATTTATGAATATACCACAATTTCCTTATTCTCCTATTGACTGATGTTTACATTTTCAAATTTCATTTCATTCTATTCACTTTTTTTCTTTTTCTTTTGCTATTTAAATAACCCTGTGATGTGTTTTGAGGATGTGTTGGTTTTTGTAAGATAAATATTTAGACATAGAATTGCTGGGTCTTAGGATACGCACACCTTCAACCTAAATTGTTATTAATAGATATTAATAGATATGACCAGATTGCTCTCCAGAGTGGTGGAGCCAATTCCACTCAAACCGTGAGTATGTGAATCTTCCATTTTTGTATCTTCAGTAACAAATATTTTCCGAATTCAATATCACAAGTTTAAAGTTTTGATTTTCATGCTTAAATCTTTAATCCCCATAGGAATGGTTTTATCTTTGTGACCGGGAGCCAGGGATCCTATTCCCACATGGCTAATGAACAGCCCCAGCGCCATTTGTGGAGTTCTCCATTCCTCCTTCATTGATTGTTAGCACTTTAGTTATATGGAGTTTTCCTAAAGGCATCACTCTGTTTCTGGGCTCTCTGCTAGGTTCCCTAGCACTATTTGTTTTTCCCTGTCCTAGAACACACTGTCTTAATTACTCTGGCTTACTGTGTCTTGCTGTCTAAGAAGGCAAGCCCTCGTATTTTGTTTGTCTACCTAGCTGGTTTGCTCCTGTACTCTTTCCTGCAAATTTTGGCATCAACCTGACTTACCTTATTGACCAGAGTTGTTTCAAACTGTAAACTAGAGTATTTTTTCTGAAGAATAAGGCATTTGAGTGTATATTTTTATTTCTCCCTATTTTCCTTTCCTCTTCCCCCCCCCATGCTTTCTGTGCCTCTGCACAGAAACACTTCGTCGATGGATGTTTGAATTCACAGCTCTATACTCCAAGTCTCATCTCCTAACTCTTCCCTGATACTTTTGATCATTTAGCTTTTATTTCTCATTTGCATGGCATTCTGGGGCAGTCTCTAGGATTGATTTTTTTAGCTGCAATTCATTTTCTGTTCATCTCACTTATTGATTGTTCTAGTAATTTCTTTCTCTTAGCAGCCCCATTCTTAATGGATGAGTTAAACTTTGAATCTTTCAGAGGCTCCTAGTTGTGCTTGTTTTCAAACGCTCCTGGATTGCTCAGGGCATTCATTCTTTTGTTTATAGATTTTATTAGCTTTCCTTCATGTTGATGTTCCTCAAATGGTTTCCGAATATTTGTTGTCTATTATATCTCTAGTTGATATTTGAGATTGCTCTTGGCAGGCGGAGAATATTTCAGTGTTCATATAGAAGTTTAGGGAGTCTTGGCAGTGAATATAGATTCAGATGATGAGACCACACTCCTTGTGTGTGCACCTTGTGTGTGCGTGTGTGTGACTGTATGCATGTAGCAAGAACATGGCCAGGCTGGCTTATGGATCGTCTACGTGCACCGAGGGGCTTTGTGTTCTTCACGGCTGCACTAGGTCACCTGGAGCATCTGCTGCTCCATTTTCAGGCTCCTGTTTTTAAAGGGCTCTACTTATGGAAGGCAGTTCCTCTGAGTCAGCTTCTGGAAGCAGGGGACTGGTACAGCCAACAAGGAGAACCGTAGCTCACGTTTTGCCTAGGCTCCATTACCTCTGTACTTAGTATTACTTCATGATTCCGCTCTGTTGCATTTTTCCATCAGTTTATTCTCATCTGAAATGCCTTTCTGTTCTGCTGTGCTGATGATACATTTTCTGACTTGACAGGATTGCTGAGGATTTGTTTTTATGTCATTTCAATGTGATTTTTCTGAAGGAAGAAAGATAAAGCCAGACATCTTGAACCAGAAGTGTTGAGTCAACAATTTAGAACTGAGTGATGCATTATTTATATTGTGTTGTGTGCTCTGATTAGAAGTAAATGAGATAAAAAGTTCTCTGCACAGAAAAAACCATGTCATATATTTAACTATATTTTCTATAGGACTTATAACAATAAGTATTTTTATTGTTGAATGATTAAAAACACTTTTTCTCAAAATCATTCAAAATGTCAAAATCTCAGAACGATTTATTCCTCTAAAGTGTCCAGGTAAATGTTCCACAATTTTCCACGTATTCTTTTAAATTTACTCATATAGTGCTTCAGGTTTGTTTGTTTGTTTGTTTGTTGTTTATTTTTTGCCTGAAGTGCTCCAGATATCATCTCCTTATTTCGCAAACTAAACTAAGAAAATATTTTCAGCCTTTGAATTTTAAGGCAATATTTTTGCCATCCTCTTCTTTGCAACTTCTAATGTGCATGTGTTAGACCAATTGTTATGGACTGAATGCTTGTGTCCCACCCAAATTCATGTGATGAAGCCCCAGTGTGATGATATTAAGAGGCAGAATCTTTGGGGGGGGTAATTAGGTTAGGACAAGATCAGGGGTATAGAGGCCCCATAATGGGATTAGTGTCTTTATAAGAAGAGGAGAAACTCCAGAACTTCCTCTCTCCTGTGTGAGGATGCAGCAAGAAGACAGCTGCCTGCAAGCCAAGAGAAAAGGCCTCAGAATGAAAACAATCTTACCAGCACCTTAATCCTTAACTTCTGGCCTCTAGAACTGTAAAAAATATATTTCTATTGTTTAAGCCAACCAATCAATGGTATTTAGTATGGCAGCCCCTTGCAGACTAAGACATCAATAAAGATGGATAGTTCTTGTAATAGGATGTCCATAGTGGCACCTCAATAATAAAGCTTCACATGGAGACGTGGAGGTGATTAGTTGCATCAGGCTATATTCAGCCCTTATCTCCTATTTCATTTGTAATTTTGTGCTCCCATAGGACAAGATACATGCTTCTATTCTAGAACCTCTCATTTCTCTTGTATTTAGACATGTGAGTACCTTAAGAAGTGTGCTTCTGTTTTCATCCTTAATACTATAAACAGAACAATTTCTGAGAAATAGCAGTTGCTCCTAAATGAATGAATTGTATTTTTAAAAACATATTTCTCTGCGATATCAGATACAAACGGCTCAAACAAACGGGAAGACTTTTTAAAAAAATCATTTTGAATCCAAACAAAAATTTAAACTGATCTAGTAGCTTAGCATTCACACAGGAAGAATCTCTATTACTAACAACTAAAGGTCTTACTTCTAAGCTGGTGGCTAGCTAATTAACTTGATCTAATCGCATTATTGAATTGTGTTTTCAGACCAAAGATCTGCTTTGGAGAACATGTGAACATGTTATTTTAGATTTTGATATGTACACAGAGCTTTGAGAAAATACGGAGGTTCTTTCATTGTATTTTGAATCAAAATAATGGCAAGCAATTAAAATTTATGATTGTGAGGGATGCAGAACTGGGAGAGCCTCCCTTTACTATATTTTCTTCCTAAGTATAAATCATGATACTTGCTTTTGAAATAAACACAAGTATGACTCAGCAGTCTTATCAGTTATCCTTTCAATCCGAAAGATTTACTGTATGGCCCAACGAGGATCAAAAGTAGCTAAGGATGGGACGAAGTGAGAGAGTAGCATTGACACATATACACTACAAACTGTAAAACAGATAGCTAGCGGGAAGTTGGTGTATAACAAAGGGAGATGAACTTGATGATGGGTGATGCCTTAGAGGGCCAGGACAGGGAGGGTGGGAAGGGGTCATGGGAGGGAAGGGCTATGGGGATATATGTATAAATACAGCTGATTCACTTTGGTCTACCTCAAAAGCTGGTACAAGAGTGTAAAGCAATTATATTCCAATAAAGAGCTTAAAAAATCAGCTAAGGAACTCACTCAGGAAATGATGACAACAAAATAACCTTCTATGTCCCAGTGACATGGGTCTGGCTGTGGTTATTACTAGAAAGCTATAGGAATTGCTGCAGGCCCCCACTGCTTTTGGATAGTGACAGTACTGCACTTATGCTCAGCATTGTTTGCATATGATAAATCCTGTTAAGTGAATTACTAAGGTTTAATTTTGTTTGAAATGTACTCATCAAATTAGGAATGCTGTGGCTTGCTGAGGGGAGTAAGCGTGACCTCACGATTGTTTCTTGGTGGCTGTTACAAACAGCATTGAGAGGTGTCTCTCTTAGGGAAATGATTTTCTATCGAAAGCACTTTAAAAAAAATCCGAATTAGTAAATAGCCAGGGGGCGTTTGTTTGAGGTGAAAAGATCTCCAGGATATGATGACTCATGAATCAACATTTTTGACAAGTGTGAACTTTGTGGGTGGCTTTTTATGTGTTTCATTTCTATCACCTTCCTTTGCCCACCACCTATATCCCCCTCCCCACCAATAAGGCACTGCACACCTTTGTGCACCACACAATTATCTATATTCAGTTGCAAGTACGTCTTGGTGAAGAGGATTTGAGTCCCTTCCCAATCAAATGGGAATGGAAATACATGGAGGGAGTCCAATGATGTTTTGCATTTATATCGTCTTAAATGTCTAAACTTCCTAGTAACATGACACCTATTTCTATAATATTCTCTCCAGCAAGCAATGTGTGGCCCTGTAAGATGCAGTTCATCTAAGTAATAAATGTGGATATGGACTATGAATGTACCTTAAATCTATTATATTCCTACAATGCACTATTTTCTCCATTTTAAGATACTTAGGACATTCATCATTTTTATTCTGTTATTCTGGGTGGTGTTAGATGAAATTTCATGATTTCTCAGAACATCTTCATTTTATTTTATTTTTTTGCCAAGTGACAGGTTTACTTTCAGGATCCTCCAGATGTGCTTTCTTAAAACTGGTAAATTAAAATGTCTTGCCATTCTTTCCTGTGACTTTATCATTTTCATGAGCCCTTGAAATTGGCAAGTCAGTAAACCGAACTCCCTCCTCTCCAAGCAAAGGATGCTTGTGCTGTATAGAAGACCTGAAGACGCAGATTGTAATCCCAGCCCCCCTTAATATTTGCTAAGCCATGTTTGTAAGCCATTAAACTACAGTGTAACTTCATTTATTATTCCTGACCTCAAGGTGTTCTCTCTGAAATAAACCTGAGGTCCTTTGTGCTTTGCAAATAACATAACATGTTTGGGAATAAAACAGCACAGGGCAAAAAAACTCTATTAACATTGTATTACTAGAGGCAAATAATCAAAATTTTATAAGTGTAGGAGCAGAAAAGTACTAAAAAATGGTATTGACTAATACTAAACTCTGAAGGTTTGAAAACAAATGTGATAAGTTCCAAAAAACCCCCAAACCCCCAAAACAAAAACCAAATCCAGTGTTCAATTTGTACTTTTTAGTTAAATACACTTAGAGACTTTATATCTATTTTTATAGATGCATACATTCATAAAATTGGAAGGGACTTCTGAAACTACTTATTCCAACTGCTTTCTCCATCTCATTTTCATTGGATACTTGAATCCTTTCCATGTTACCTTAACAAGAGATTATTTCATATCAACTGAAATAACTCTAATGACATACACTTCACTAACTACATTTAGCTGCTAGAAAATTCTCCTGAACTCTGCTTCTTTACAAATTCTACCCAGTGATGTCTGCTTTGCTTTCTGAGGAAACAGGAAAAAACCGAAACAAATCAAACCAAAGCAAAGCAACTGTATCTTTTACATTTAATGGCCTTCAAATATTTGAAGATAATTATCATAGTCCCAAATGTCTTATTTCTCAAAATATTTTCCTTTTCTTTATGACACCCCATGGCATCGTTTTTTCTTCCCTTAGCCCTCACTGCTACCCATGATCCATTTGGCACACATCCTTCTGAAAGTCTGCTGTCAGATTAACCTGGACTCTAGGAATGGTCAGAGCAGTTTGATGTGAGCAGAATTAGCCAATATCCTCCAGGCTTCATTATATTGTGAACTTATAGGATTCCATCTGCCAAGACATAGGATGAAATTGTCATCCTTTCTTTTTTCTCCCTCCCTCCTTTCCTTCCTTCCTTCCTTCCTTCCTTCCTTCCTTCCTTCCTTCCTTCCTTCCTTCCTTCCTTCTTTCCTCCCTTCCTTCCTTCCTCCCTTCCTTCCTTCCTTCCTTCCTTCCTTCCTTCCTTCCTTCCTTCCTTCTTTCCTCCCTTCCTTCCTTCCTCCCTTCCTTCCTTCCTTTCTTCCTCCCTTCCTTCTTGAAATACCTTTTGAGCATATACTAATTTTTCTAACATTTTCCTGTGTGTCGTGGCTCAGTAATGGACAAGACAGAGTTGACATTTGCCCTTATGGAATTTATAACCTAAAAGGAGAGAAAGAAAAAAAAAAGTTACAATGTGGGACTTGCTAAGTAAAAAGTCAGGTGCCAAAACAGAAAGTAATGTGATAAAGGGAGGAATGTAAATTAAACTAGGTGGTCCACCAAGTCCTGTTTGGAGGATGCTATTTCAGCTCAGTCCTGAAGTGTGCGAAGTAGCAAGTCTTTAACCATGTACTTAGAGCTGCCCCGTGTCACTTTGCAACTCTGCTGCCTGTGTTGGTTGTAGCTTTGCCCCTCTAGAGTGGCTGTCCACACTGGCTGCCCACCTCCTCTGGAGCAACCAGAAGGGCTGCTGCCTTGCTCAGGCAACCTTCTGCAGTGTGAGGCCTGTCTGTGCTGCCCAAGCTCCAGCTGGGCTTGCTACCCAGGAGTAAAGAGCTCTCTTTACACACTGTATTAGTTGCCTAGGATTGCCGTCACAAATTATCATCAACTTGGATGACTTAAAACAACAGTCTTTATTGTCTCACAGTTCAAGAGACTAAAAGCTCAAAATCAAGGTGTGAGCAGGGCTGTGTTCTCTTTGAAGCCTCTAGGGATAAATCATCCTTGACTCCCAGTTTCTGAACTTTGCTGGCAATCCTCGGCCTTCCTTGACTTCTGGATGCATCACTCCTGTCTCTGCCTCCATGGTCACATGGCATTCTCTCTGTGTCTGTGTCCAAATTGTCCCCTCCTTGGAAGGACATCAATCATTGGATTAGGACCCATCCTAATCCAGTATGATCCCAACTTGATTACATCTGCAAAGACTCTATTTCCAAATAAGGTAACAATCATAGGTGTGGAGGGTCAGGACTTGGACACACCTTCGGGGCGGGAGGTGGGGGTGGACACAATTTAACCCACAGCACACACCGATGTCTCCAGATGCACTGAGTCTGCTGTTGTAGCGCTTCTTGCTGACCACCTATGGGTCTCCTTTGTTCAGCCAGCTTTTCTTTCCCAAGTGTGAAAACTTTCCCTTATTTTGTCTAGTTCTTTTAGAGGAAGCTCCTCCCATGCTTGGAGGAGCAAATAAATAAACAAATAAACAGAATCCATGCTTGGACCACTAGTGATAGAGTTATTTCTTTAATTTTTTTTCAAACCATAGTTCTTTTCTTCCCAAAGAGCGCACTGCCCCAGGAGCCAAGGTAGGAAGTGATGAGTGTGGGCCTCAGGAGCACCCCAAATCATCATTTCCTCCCGATTGCCACCCACTGTGTTAAAATTTCACTGTGTTTTTGGTGATTTCTCTTTTAGGAACTCTCGTGTTTCTCCTGCATTGCTCTCTTTCTCCCTGAGTTCATAGACAAGATATACTGTTTTATGTGCGCTCTCTAGAGGGTAGCATTTTTATTGGACAGGTCTCCTGAACGCCAAGCCCACGCTGAATTCTTTAGCAATTAAGGTGGTTTGTTTTCCAAGACAAGGAAGTGGACATCTGGTGGCCGTGGTGTCAGTTCTGGTCCATTTAAGGTACTTTATTATACCTATAACACCAAGAATCTCTTGAGAGGGATCTGACAGATGAAAACTGTCAAGACCATGCACAGGGCCATCTGTTGTCCCTGCTGAAGGTGGTAACAAAGTAGGGAACTTAGCTGACAAGGCTGAATAGCTTTAAGAAAGACATATGCAAAGACAAATGGGGGACTGCAATGTTGAGTTAGGGCTTCAGCAGGCTATTGAACTAAATGAGGAAGAAGGAAAATTGATTTTTAAATCCATCCTGTAGAATGCTTTATATTGTGATATGCATATATATGAATATACATATGGGCATATATATAAGTTTCTGTGTGTGTGTGTATGAGAGAGAGAGAGAGAGAAATTTATAGTAGATGCAAGCTTTCTGATCATTGGAAAGATAAATTGCAGAGTGGAGCAGCAATTAATCAAGAGACTCAACTCTAGCCCTACTTATTTTTGCTTACTAAGTTTTCCTATTACTCCTTTCCTATTACCTCATCAGTTATAAGAGGTACACTTTAGTTATATTTTAACATCTTTAAAACCAGGGTGTGTCTTACAAATAATAGTGTTTCCAACTGTTGTCGGTGAGGCCATCACCATAAATGCAGGTGTATGGAAATAGCTTTCCGTATTGTCTCAGCCCCTACGTCTGAGTTATGTGCATTATTGGTATCACGCATGTGGATTTTAGTTGCTGTTTAAATATCTTCAAAAAGAAGACAATATGCTTTAGCTTTACACTGAAAATTTATTGCCTATAAGGAAAAATAGAATAACTAAAAAATCATGTCTAAAAAATGCTGAAAGGACTCTAAGTGTGAAACAAAATTTCTGTGCAAGAAAATCTTGTGTCATAGTTTAATTGGGAACATTTTTTTTTCTTAGTAGTACTGTACATAAAATCATGGTGCATCTTCAATAAATGACAAATTAGAGTCAAAGAAATGCAATAATTTATTCCCTCAAGTATAGTGAAACATGAGCTATTGGAAACCCAGTCTTCCATAACTTTTTGACTTCAATACTAATTATACACTTATGTCTGTATAACTAGGGGAAAAAATCTCTTTGCTAGCAAATAAACAGCAACAGAGGACCCGGGGTTAAATTAGGAGTTTGGGATTAACATATACACACTACTATATATAAAATAGTTAATCAACAAGGACCTACCGTATACCACAGGGAACTCTACTCAATACTCTGTAATAACCTATATGGAAAAGGATCTGAAAAAGAATATATACACACACACACACATATGTAACTAAATATATATGTAACTAAATATAATATATATGTAACTAAATCAATTTGCTGTGCACCTGAAATTAACACAACATTGTAAATTAACTATACTCCAATATAAAATAAAAAAATTTTAAAAATAATAAAAAATAAGAAAAATGCCTATAGTTGAGAAAATCTAAAGATCGCTTTATGAATCCCATTACTTCTACCAAACTACCATCATCTCCCACTGGAACTATTGCAACAGCCTCCTAAACAGTCTCCCTGCAAACTCTTCAGTGGCTTCCCATTGCATTTAGAAGAAAATCTAAATTTTTCAGCGGCGCCTGCAAGTTCCACCTTCTTGAACTGAACTGGCCTTGCTCACCTCACCTTTCTGCTACTCGGCCATGCCAGGCATCTTCCTGCTTTATACCGTTAACTGGCTCTTTTCTTATCCTGCAATACCCTCCTCCCAGTTCTGACTTACTGCCTCTTGTCATTCAGCTCAAAGGTCACTGTCTCAGAGAGACCTTCCTTATCCAGTCAATCTAAAATAGTTCTTTAGTGGTTATCATATCACTTTGTTTTCTTTTGTTTTTAATATAATGTGTCACTCTGAAATGTTCACTTCTTAATTGACGGAGTCTCGCTAACTAAAATATAACTGTACCAGAGGCGGTGGCAGGGGGGGCTTGTCTGTCTGTTCACTGCTATTTCCTGCCACTGTAATGTTACTAACCATTTGTTGAATGGATGAATAAACAGATTGTAATTGGACAGCCTAGTATGAAGAAAAAAGTGCTTTAATGAGCTGGGGGGATCTACAAAAGCCTGTTTACATACAAATATATATATATAAATATAAAAAATATAACCATATAAAAGTCTACACAAAAATTGAAAAGTATTTCAGAAAGAACTGGAAACTTAAGAAACAGAAAATGGAACATGTAGAGAAGTGGAAGAAACAAAGAATGACAGACTGCAGCCTCGATGGTGGGGACTTAGGCACAGATTAGAACCAGCTGTGTTGATGACGTGTAACAAACACTGATGATGGAGAGGAGAGACAGACGGCCAAGCAGCTTGGATGTCTTGCGATGGGGAGAGAGCACCTGTTTCACCGTAAAGCCCTCACAGGAATGGATGTGTTCACTCCATGCTGCCAAACAGCTGAGCTCAGTGGTCTCAGGCTGGGAGGTGATGTTGACTCTGTAGGTGCTGTGGTTTTAATAAAACTTTACATTACCAAAGTATTCATAGCAAAGTCAAATGCTTGTGAGGATCAGAGCAAGTCATGGGAGAAGCAGGCTATGAGGGAAGCTCCTGCCCAAAAAAAAGGACCAGCCGCTCTTCAGCTCCAGTCACTGCTGCCCCATGGGAATGTGGGCCCAACATCATGAGATCTTTGGACTTTTCCAGTAGACCAGATATCTGGATTTTTATATGAAATATCCCCACATGTCAATGCTGGCAACAAATCAATTTACAAAAACACACCATGGTCCAAACAAAAACAGATCTGTAGTCTCAATCTAACCCATGGGTAACCAGTCTGCAACCTCTAGTTCGTAAGGACTTTCTCAGTATTATCCTTTTGGAAATATGCAAGAACTTTATGAAATACAAAGGTGGAAAATTTAAATTCTTGATTATAGAATGAGCACATTCTTCTCTTAAAATAATTTGAAAGTTCAGGAAAGCATAATAGTTTGAAAACAAGAAAGTCTGTTGTGTCCCTACATTAGATAACATTCTGCTGTATTTTTTCTCTAGTTAAGACCAGTGATCAATAATAAAATGCACACATATATGCAAACACACACTACCTACGCATATATACGTAGCTAGGTAGCTGTATGTCCTGCTTTGTCTTTTACTATTAAAGCATTTCCTTGTTATTTAAATTTCTCATGAATATTTCTTTTAAAGGCTGTACATCACTCCACTGTAATCATGGATGATCATTGACTTGAAGTTTCCTTTATTTTAGTTGTTCACATTGCTTCTATTTTTTAACTGTGACACTAACTTAATAATTAACATCTTTATACCTAAATATTGGCTTGTATGTCACATTATTTCATTAGATGTGATTGCTAGAAGTAGATTATTGAGATGTTGATGAATGAAATCAAATTAGTTTTTTAAAATTTTGCCACAAAATCTACTTCCAAGAGCAGTTTTGAGAATACATCATTAAAAATGACAGAAAGAAACAAAGTTTCCACTTGATTTAACTTTGCTTAACTACTAGTAAGAGTAATTGACTATATTTTATATGAAATTAGCTGCTACATGTATTGTTTGTTTCTTTTAAATTATCTCATTTTCTTCTCTAGTCGTCATTTTAAATTTGGGGATGTACTAAATATATTAATCCTATTTTTCTTTTTCTTAAAATTTATTTATTTTATTGGCTGTGTTGGGTCTTTTTTGCTGTGCATGGGCTTTCTTTTAGTTGAGGTGAGTGGGGGCTGCTCTTTGTTGTGGTGCACGGGCTCCTCATTGCTGTGGCTTCTCTTGTTGTGGAGCATGGGCTCTAGGCACGTGGGCTTCAGTAGTTGCAGCACATGGGCTCCATAGTTGTGGCCCACCGGCTCACGGGCTCTGAAGCACAGGCTCAATAATTGTGGCCCACTGGTTTAGTTGTTCCACAGCATGTGGGATCTTCCTGGAGCAGGGATCGAGCCTGCATCCCCTGCATGGGCAGGCAGATTCTTAGCCACTGTGCCACCTAGGAAGCCCTATTTTTCTTGTATAGAAAACATGAGACTGTTTTTCTTTTGGTGTTTTCATTCTGGTATGTTTTGAGTGACAGAGCAGTTATTGGCCTGACAGTCATCTTTGGTGGAAACAGGGCTGCTCAGAGGGCTGTAGGGTCATGTGACTGTCTGGGGAAGCTGAATGGTCTCCTAGGATGACACTTACAGTAAGAACCCCAAGGTGGCACTGGGGGTAAGGAGGGAGCCAAGTGGTCTGGTTAGTGAGTAAATTAGGGCATCAGACTCATCTGAATGTGACCAGCAAGCTATCAACTGAGGAAGACAGTGTGACATGAGGCCAAAGATAGGAGTTTCTTCAGTTCAATATTGCAGTTAAGTGGGCTGAAGCCAGCCTGGTTTTTGTGCCTTTGTAGGTAGATATTTTTTCCCTTTGGTTGGATGATGATGAACTTGTTTCTTTATCGTTGTAATTAACATCTATTTAAAACTAATTTTCCATGAAACACACTGAAACCTTGCCTTCTACCTTCTGATGCTTTTATTCAGTTTAGCAAGAACTTCCTCTATTTATTATTGTTACATTTCCATTCATTCATATTTGTTCTTTAATAACACTAAGGATTTGTAGGTTGGCTCTCCACAGCTCTATTTTTTTCCCCTTGTCACCTTTTCTCTATTAAATTGGTTCCTAGCATCATTTATTGTTATCCAAATTTCATATTTTGTTTTCTGATTGCCACCAATGCAGATTTTACATTTGCTGTTGTACTGGAGGATTTTTGTATTATTTTTTCATTTTATTCAGTTCCTTTTTGCTATTGTCTTCAATGTAAGCCTTTCTTTCTCTATGGATTCCATCTTCTTTCCATAAGAGGTCCTGCCTTCTCATCTCCCTCTAAATGCATTAAACACACGCTTTCTAAAAGCTATTGTATCAATATCTCATAGTTGATTTGTGCCTCTGTTCTATTAGTGTGGGTAATTGTGTTTAAGAAAACAGAATACTCTTGCCGAAGGCAAGGCATGTGGGCTCTGCACCACAAGGCCACATTTCTGCTCACAGGAATCATGTTTTTCTCTCTTTGTCATTTCCAACTTTTTCATCTCTTTTCATTTGCACAGTTTCTGTGTCCGTTCAGGTCCTTTGGGAGGCAGATGCTAAGATGGAGTTAGGAATACAAGAGACTTATTGGAGGTAATGTCTGTGAAAGGTAAAGAGGAGAGGGCACAGGTGTGATCGTCTCAGACAGCAATCCAGGTCTGCATCCCGTCAAAGGAGAGGGTGCAAGGAGGATGGAAAAGGTTCAGCCTGAAGCGCAGGTCTGAGAGCATTGTGGCCAGTCCAAGCACAGGGCTCATTAGAGGAAGTCCATGTTGGGTAGAAACAGCTGCTCTCTGATGTCCCCACTGTGAGTGTAATTGGCTGGGGATTGCCTGGGAAGAGAGTGGCCTCTGCAATGGACCGTGAAGGCACAGCAGCAGGAGGGAAACTTGCAGCAGGTTCTTGACTGAAGATAAGAGGAAATACCAAGCCGGTGGCCGTGGCTGCTGCAGAGGGAAACAAGAGAATGGATACCTTTCATTTGAAATGTATCCGTTTCTGACCTCAGAGTATCATAGTTACTAGAGGTGTTTTTCTGGTCTCTTCCGAAGGTGTCCTTTCTTCTTACATAGCAGTAGGAGCCTGTGATTGTCAGTAGGCTTGACAAGACCCAACAGACTCTGTAATATGTTAACAGTCCATTATCTTCCCTGAACACTATACCTTTTTGCATAAGCATGTCCATTCTGTAATAACGCCCTTTCACTTGATCTGGCTCACTGTTTTTCAGATAACCCTTGAATCCTTCCTGCTGTTGTTTTCGCACAACTTGCCTGCTGCCTGTTTTAATTTCCTCTTCTTCCAGGGCCTGTGTCAACCAGAAACAGAGGGTTGATTGCTAATCTTGTCCCGCTTTTGTGCTGTCTTCCTCTGAAGAGTTGAATAGTTTCAAATCACATCAACTTTATCTTGGTTTAATGCCCTCCAATGCCACTCCACTGCACTTAAAATAACTGCCAAACTTCTTACCATGGTCTACAGGATCCTATGTGATCTTCTGCCAACCTTCTGACCTCATCTTCTATGGCTCATTACACTTGATCACCATATTCTAAACACATTGACTTTCTTACAGTTCCTTGAATATCTACCTGAAATTCTATTTGGGCTCAGATTCTTCCCTTTGCTTATGCAACATGAGGCTTCTGCTAAAGTATCAGTATTTCAGAAGCCGTCATTGACTGCCCTACTTAGAATACAACCACCCTGGTCAGTCTCCAGTCCCTTACCACACTTTCCCCTGTCTCTGACAATGCTGTCAGAAATCAGTTTTGCGCTGCATCCTACTGCTACTAGGTGTTAGTATTCTCTTAGACTTGGCACAGACACTCAGGATATTCATGTATTATTAGATGAGATGAGACCTAATCCGTGCTACAGTCGCCTGTTGGGCGACCTCAAGGCTTCTATGGAGTGGAAAATAATGTTAGCCATTCTGGGCTGTGCCCAAGCCTATACCATCTGGCTCTAACTCTTACCCCTGCTTTTTGTCTGAAATTATATTATTTACATGTTGTCTTATTTAATATCTATCTTCCCTAACTAGAAATAAATTTCCAGGATGTCAAGGGTTTTGTTAGATGCATAAACTAATGTACGCCCTACCCTAGAACAGTACCTGGTGCATAGTAGGCTTTTCAATAAATATGTGTTCAGTAAGGGAGAGAGAGAGTGAATAAGTGAATGACAAAGTCTTTCTGTGCAAGAACTATAATTTATATTCTCAGCACAGTTTCTCTAATCTCAACTATGTGCTTGAAGGATGTGGTAGTCTGGGTCCTCCAGAGAAACAGAACCAATGGGAGATAGATAGATGAATAGATAGATAGATGATAAATAAATATAGATAGATATAAGAGGAGATTTGTTATAAGGATTGGCTCACGTGGTTATGGCGGCTAGGATTCACCCTTCTACCATCTGTCTATTCTATTCATGCCCTCAGTGGATTGGATGGTGCCCAGCTGCATCGGTGAGGGCAATCTACTCAGTCTATGGATTCAAATGCTGATGAATGCTGGGCATTCTTTTGCCCAGTCAGGTTGACACATGAAGTTAAGCATCACAGTGACCATAATAACTTTGACAGACAGGATTTAGGGAAGATATTATGGAAGGTCTTAGGAGGTGCAGAATATCGAAACACATATTACCAAGTGAAGAATATCAGCGACACTGTTTCGTATTAGGGAGCATAGATTGGGCATTCTGTCAATTAGCTAAGGTAGCTAGTCGCTCCGCAGCCAAAGCTGCTACAGATTTAAGAGCTGATCCTCCCAGGGCTGCTTATTTTCCTTTCCCTTCTCTGTTTCCCTGTAGCCTGTCCTTCCTTTCCACCTTCACTATCTGACCTTTGGAAGAACAATTTTCTTCCTCTTGTTGGGACTCTGTTCTACTTTCTGTCTCCTGACTAAAATTGCCAATTGGACTAAAGGTCGCACTATTGCATCTATTTTTCTACCCTATGCAATTTTGAATTTTTAAAGCAGCTTTTGTGGGATTTTGTTGTGCTGCTGAGGACTTTTCAAAACCAGCAGAATCAAAATGCAGCTGATATTAGATTAATTTGTTCTCAGCACCACCACCTCTACACGCATACCTCTCACATTTATATTGAGACAGAAGCCACTCCAATCATTTGTTTCTTGTGAATTTCCCTCAAACATTATGACCCTCTTGGAGAAGATGGGAGCATATTTTCAACCCTAATGGAAATATGCAGTTCAGTTCTAGTTACTCTGTGATGGTATGTGATGCACATGTATGGTTTATTTCTTGGCAATTTCATATTTGTAGATTATTTAAAGAACAACAACAAAAAAGCCCGGAGATTTTAGGTGGATTGGAAAGAAGTGCTGATTGTTTTCCTATTTAAAAGCTCTGTCACTGTAGGAAAATATGATGTAGGGAGCACACTTACAGGTCTGTAGCAGCCCATGTCACAGAGGCCTGGCTTCTGGTGCCGTCTCCATGGACTGGTGTGTCCAGATGACTTTGTGTGTGAGGGTATTGGTAACACACTGCAAGCTGAGGGGATAGAATGGTACAACATTGTAATCAGAGTCTGGAATTACGGGAATATTGAAAACATGATTTGCAATTTTTACTCTGATACTGAGGACTCTTCAATTTTTACAGAATCTAAATGAGCTTTATTATTCTACAACTGCTCTCACTGAGTAATCTTCTCTTGTCTCTATTTTTGCTCTGCAACAAATTACCTCTGATTAATCTTGCAGATTTTTATATGAGCAGAATTTGAGCAGAAAAAAATAGTTTGTGTTAATCAGTCATGAGTTGTTCATATTAATTGATTAAGCCACTCTAAAGCCATTCCTTTTTGGAATTATAAGAAGGCAAATATTATGAATTGATTATTACATTGCCACGCTATAGCTGTCATGAAGTATTTCTTACTGCAGAAGCTTGTGTAGAAATGCAATAATGTTTGCTTTACAGATAAGAAAAGATAGCAGAAGTTCTTCCACACAATGGGAAAATAAGGGGAGTCACATGGTTTAGAAGGATAACAATGCCTTTTTTCAGTGTTGTCAGTAACAATAGCAAGATGCCTGATGTTTCATGCTCCTAGCCTCGCCAGTGGAGCTACCAGACTTCCCAAAGAGCTCCTGGCCAGTTACAAGGACTGCTGATAGACAGGCTTTTGGGTGTCAGTGTGCTTAATCACTCAGGCATATAATAACTGTATTAATTAGCATTTCCTGGTCCTTAGAAAGGTAAAATGTGCATGCTATATTTAGCCAAACCTGAAATGCTCTCAGAAGTGGGCAGTCTTTCCAACAGCCAAACGTCTTTTGACTAATATCTTAATGGATATTTTAAGTAAAACTGTATTAGTATCTTTTAATGAAGATGTATTTGGAGACATTAGATTTGGTCAGATGGCTGGGTACTCAAGTCATGTTTTGGAATCCTTTGTAATTGTGGGCAAGTTAGTGCATCTCAGGTACTGAATAGTAAAACGAGGATCACGATAGCTAACAACATGGTGGGTGTGTGAATTAAGTGATCTAAAGGATGTATACTTCTTGGTTCAGTATCTGGAATGTAGAAAGCAATGAATAAATGAATTTACTCAACAATGTTTACTGGGGACCTATTATGTACCAGTCATTGTTCTAGACTCAGACTGTCTCATATGGTAGCCACTGGTCACATGTGGCTATTGAGCACTTGAAAGGTGGTTGGTCCACATGGAATTGTGCTGTAAATAAAAAATATATGCTGGATTTCAAAGTTTTGGAACAAATAAACAAACGAATGTAAACTATCAGGTTAATATTTTTATATTGATTAGATATTGATATAATATTCTGGATATATTATGGTAAGTTAATACATTATGAAAATTAATTTCATATATTTTTTTAACATGGCTACTGAAACATGTATAATTACATATGTAGCTCACATTACCCTTCTAGTAGACAGTGCTGGTCTAGAAGCTGAGTAAAAAGTGGAAAAAAAAAACAAACCAATAACCAGAAAAAGGCTTCTTCCTTACAGAGCTTAGATATTAGGAAGAGGAGATAGATAATACAAAGTGAACAAATACATACGTTTGATGCTCATTATTCGCTGTTCTCTATCTATGAATTTGCCTGCTTGGTAAAATGTATCTGTAGCCTCCTCAATCAATTTTTGTAGTCTTTATGCAATCATTCACAGATATGTGCTGAGTGGCAAAAAATTTGAGTTGTCTCATGCGTGTTCTCAGCTGAAGTCAAGCAAGGATCTTCTTTCTTTTTTTTTAAGCCCTTTATTGAAATATAATTGCTTTACACTGTTGTGCCAGTTTTTGCTGTACAGCAAAGTGAATCAGCTGCATCTACACATATATCCCCATATCTCCTCCCTCCCGTGACTCCTTCCCGCCTTCCTTATCCTAGCCCTCTAAGTCATCACCCATCATCGAGTTGATCTCCCTGTGTTATGCAGCAGTTTCCCACTAGCTATCTACCTTACATTTGGTAGTGTATATATGTCAATGCCACTCTCTCACTTCGTCCCAGCTTCCCCTTCGCCACCCCCGCCCCCCACCTGAGCAAGGATCTTCTTGTTTCTGCTCTCATTCTGTAAAGAAGTATCCTTTTCATGGACTATTTAGTGCCATGGTTTTTACATCTTTTGCATGTTTTGGGGGGTGATTTTGCTGTTTCCAATGGCTCCCAAGGGTTTGCTGAAGTACTGTCTAGTCTTC
Source organism: Hippopotamus amphibius kiboko (assembly GCF_030028045.1). NCBI lineage: Eukaryota > Metazoa > Chordata > Mammalia > Artiodactyla > Hippopotamidae > Hippopotamus > Hippopotamus amphibius. The sequence continues at coordinate 59,081,827 of NC_080188.1, forward strand.
CTAAGCTTAAGAAAGCTATGATGTGCCAGATGGAGAAAATATGTGTATTAGATAAGCTTCATTCAGGTATGAGCTACAGTACTGTTAGCTGTGAGTCCAATGTTAATGAATCAACAACGTGTATTAGGCAAGGTGTCTTGGAACAGAAACACACATAAAACAAGGTTATATATTGATAGGTGGTGAAAATGTCGTGTTCAGAGGCTTACAGGAACCTAACCCTGTATTTCCCTTAGGAGTATTGGTTCAGTGTTCACTAATTCAGCATCCACAGTGATTTTATAAAGTATAACTGCCATAAATAGTAAGAATTGGCTGTATGTAACACAATCAATGTCAGGTAGTGATAAATGCTGTGTGGAATGTGAGGAGAGATAGGCATGGATGTGATGGGGTGGAAGAAATGCTAATTTGGAAAGGACTGAGCAGAAAATCTCTCCAACGTTGTCAAAATTTGAAAACAGTAGCAGAAGATGAACTTGGAGGGATCTGAAAGCCAGATCCTACATGCCTTTAGGCCATGGTAAAGACTTGGGGTTTTATTCCATGTGTGATTGGAAGGCTTTGGAGGCTTTTTGAATAGATGATAAGTTCATATTACATTTTAAAGGGCCACTCAGGCTTCTGTGAGGAGAATAAGTTGTCAGGGGGAAAAAAAAAAGAGACAAGTTAGTGGCTGCTGCTGTAGTTCAGGTGAGAGGTGGTGATGGCTTGGAGCCTGAACTGGCTCTTACCGCACTTCAACTATTTCGCTCATTGCCTACCAAATTTGTCTAGAATGCTAGGAATACTTTTTCTCTTGGTTTCCTAGTTGTTCCTGTCTTAATTTTAGTTCCCCCCAAAGCTGATCATCTGTTAAGAACTGTTGTGCAGTAAATTTGCTGGAAGTGATCCCCAGAGGCAGGAGCGAGGCACAAGGAGAGAGGGACAGGGTGGAATGTACAACCATCACAGGGTATATCGTTGGACTGATTACTGCTCTGAGCAACTGGGGCTTAAACTCTTCAGGGCCCCCTGAGAAGCCTTGAGAATTAGCCTGGGGATTGCAGCTCCTTACCATAGGAGGCTGGGGCAACCTCCATCCCAATCGACTGAGGACTGTCCTTGGGGAAATTAACCATCTACACTCTGGGCTGCCCTGAGCAGATTGGGTGAGCTCCTGTGGCTTCAGGGAAAGCCTGAGGCAGCAAAGCAGAGAGACACAGTGAGCACATGAGGTGGGATACTGGCCACAGGTGTGGGGACAGATCATCTCAGTACAGCTATGATTGTAGGTGGGTCGAGGGGAGGGGGAAAGGGACACAAAAACCTCTGCTCCACCCTCCAATTCCCTGCTGACAGCTGAACCTACCTAGGAACATTGGCGTACATCACTCACCTTGGAAACCTGTTTGGTACTGTCACTCCCAGGAAACTGGGTTCTGTACCAGATAGAATCCCTGAGACCTGGTACCATCCTCATCCTGCTGCAGTGGGAGTACTGCTCCTTCCAAGCAACTCACTTAAGTATTTGCCACCATAATCGATCCTGGCTGGGTGTGACGATTTTAACTGCAGGCCAGCTTCCTTGGGCACCAGACCTATTGCTGGGTTCATTCTGGTGCCAGTACTTGCTAGATGCTGACCTTCGGAGAGCTGCATAATCTCTCTAAACCTCATTCTCTTTAATTAAAAAAGGAATGAAAATAGAACCTCCCTTATAAAGTTGTTGTGGGAATGAAATGTAATGATGCAAATAAAACCCTTAGCCCAGCACCTGGTACATAGTAAGGCTTAATGCATGTCAGTGGTTGCTTTTCTCCTGAATACCTCTGCTCTTTCCCATCACCACTTTCTACTTAGTTCTCCTCTCCACTGGCCATGGTGTGAAGTCCTAGGTGCTTGCCAATTCCGGGGGTTCTGTTACCATCACTTTTGCAAGTCTCTAGGGTCAGGACTCTGCTCCTACTTTGTTTCTGACGAAGAACATTAGTCTTCAAGGATCTTCATCTATGATGCTGTTTTGTGAATAAACCTTGAATTAAATCTCATTTGCCAGTCAGGATGTAGTCTGTTTCATTCATGGATTTCTAATTCACGTAAAGGATTTTGTCAGATTCTTAGCCATGATTTTGTTTATTGAGTTGAAGTGGTTGTTGCTATAGATGTTATTTTTACTGTTTCGCATTTTAATTTTAATGAATAGTTTTTTTTGCCTTTGATCTTTTTCTTTAAAAGGGAATAGAAATAGCAGAGAAAGGGGAATAGTTCTGAGGAATAAACAATGGAAACTGGATGCTTTCTATACTATGGTTATCTCTGCATAAGTCTTCCTACAAACCTAAAGGAGATGCTCTGAGTCCTTGATGGAGTCTTGCTCCAAAATTTATCTCAGAAAGATTAATATAGCAAGTTAAATTTATATCAGGATGATTTAGGAGACTGAGGCTATGTTACTTCTGCAGGAGAGTAATGGTACTAGTTCTAATGAGGATCCAAGAGCATTCCTGGAAAAAACCTGCTTTCTATGCTGGTTTTGAGAATGTTTCAAGCTTTCATGAGATGATCTCATATGCTGAACTCTTTGAATTCCCTCTGTGGTGAAGCATGCCTAGCATTTGAGTGAAGGAGGAGGGACACAAAGATGCATAAAGTACAGCTTCTGCTCTCAGGAAGCTTTCAAACTAGGGGGGACAGTCAAGACATATAATACGAGGTGTTATGAAAAGGTACAAAAGACAATGGAGATATTCTTTTATTTCTTTTATTAGTAGCAGTGTTCAATGGGAGAAGTTGCATTTGAGCAGTCTTTGTGGTTGGATGGGATTTTGGTACAAGGAGTTAAAAAGTAAAAGGAGACCCATGGGCATTAGAGGGTGAAGAAATAGTTTAAGCAAAAGCAAAGGTATCAGAGTGTATTGTGAGTTCAGAAAACAGCAAATAGACCAATTGGACTGAAATATAAACTGCCTGTGGGTATCATCTTGAAATTTATTCACTTCCAACTTCATGACAACTTTATTTATTGGAAAAGAAATCTTAAATTGTCTACAGTCCTAAAAATATAAGCAATGTAAACATTTTATTCTTCAATGTAGATGTCAAAGAAGCATGCTGTCACCTAATTTAAAGTACAGTTTCTATTTATATATTCCTTTGACCTTTGTATTTTGCATGTTAGGCAGACTTTTTTCCAAGTATTTGGTCCTTGAGAAATTTTTAATAATATTTGTGGTATATTTTAGTTGAGTGGAAGGTGGGAATTATTAATATTAAAATTAAGATTTATAAGCGGCTACTAAAGTGAAAAATTACGGGAAATTTGTTGATTAAGTATCTACTTATTCTTTAATTTCCTACTCAAATTTATTACTCTCATTAGTAGTATTGTGGCATGAAAATTGGATCAGCTTGAATTAAATTTTACTCTGCTATTCGTCAGATGTACAAACTTGGACACATTTCTTAACCTCTCTGCACCTCTATTTATTTATGTGTAAAATGGGGATGACAAATATAGGGGCATGGCAAGAGTTAAGTAGAATATATTGCATGTTTCTACTCAGATAGAATGCAATGCAACCTTGAAACCACCAAGTGGCCTCCTTTTTGCTTAGTTGTCCAAATGCTTTCATGTCCCACCGAGAAAGAGATGTGCTGTGCTGTGGGAGATGCCCTTCAGTAGTAACATAAGACAGGGGAGCCTGGCTTACTGGAGAATGTTGAAGTGCACCAGGAGCCACTGTTCTTGATGGCCTTGACCTCTCATCAATCACAGTCTCAGAACTACTGCTTTCTTCTCAATGCCGACTCACTGATATCCCTCCAAAAACATGAAGGTGACTTCTTACCTTACATCTTAGTCCTCTCTGACTCTTTTGGCTTTTAATATAGTTCTTGCATCTCAGAATTCTCACTATTGGTGCACCAATACCATCTGCTTCCCATTCTTGATATTGTCTATTGTTCTAGCTGGTGGTAACATTTCTGCTTCCAACCAAGCAGGAAGCAGATGTGGCGGCAAGAGATTCAGCTCATTATCTGGCTAAAAATTGGTGACTTGGCAGCAGATCATCTGGGAGTTGCCAAGTCAAATGCAATAGAGTATGTGTGACTTGATTAAGTGAAATATCGAGTTTCCTCTTGCTGACCACACCTCCACATTTGGGGGCAGCTGGGGCTCCAGGTAACTACGTGGGACAGCAGAGACATCAGGTGAAGGCAGCAGAGGTCTTCTCAGTGTCTCTGTCCCTGCTCTCCAACTGTCTACCTTTCACGTCCACTTGAAGTTGCTCTTCAATTCTCTGCAAAGCCTGTGACTCACCTCATCCTTCCTATCTCTCACTCATAGTCATCCACTGACATTTTAAAATCAGAATCTTTAAAGTCATTCTTGAGCCCTCCACCTTATTTTTGTAAATATAATGTATCACAAAATTTAGTCAGTCTACTTTCAATGTCATTTGCCCATTTCCTCAACCATAGTCCTCATCCCAGTCAGCATTATCTCTCATCTGGGTACCATAATTGCCCCATAACTATTCTCCTTGTGGTCCCCCTTGGTCATTTGTCCTTATCTCCAATCCATTCACCACACCACACTGAGAGTGAGCTGAAAAAAATTCAGTTTTATCAGGTTCTTCTGCTAAAAGCCCTTTTAGGGCTTCACATTGCAGTTAGAATAAAATCCAACTTTCTTACCCTGTAAGGACCTGTATTACCACCTCCTACCTATTCCCCCAGTTTCCTCTCCTCCCACTCCCTCCATGGCTCTCTCTGTCCCAGCCATTCGTGCAGTGTCTCCTTCTGTTCCTTTAGCTAGCTAAGCTCTGCTTTGCCCCTCACTGACTGCAAGGCTCTTTCTCTGCCTTCGAATCTGGCTTCTCCTTATCATTCAGGTATCAGGTTAAACATAATCGATCATGACAATTCTTAATTCACAGTAACCTCCATCCTCTGTTGCTATTTTTTTATAGCACCATTGTTTCCCATCTCTTTCTTAGTATTTGTTTGTAATTATATATATATGTATATATATATAATTACATATACACATAAATATATAATTACATACTTATAAAATATATATATAATTATTTTTGCAGTTTACTCATTTAATATGTACATTCCATACTACAGAGTAAGTCGCTTGAGGGCAGATATAGAGCCTCTAGCACTATGCACTCATAGGTGCTTTGAACATTTATTTTGAATGGATGAATAGAATGGATAGTGAGAAGGAGCAGCCAACTCTGAATAGTCATGGAGCTGGAAAATGCTCCGCTTCTGTGTTACCACACAGAGAGGTCCTATTAATATTTTATTTGAATCCTTTTGTTTCATTTAATAAAAAATTTTTGTCAGTAAAAAAGGGGGGTGAGAGTATCATTTTCATTTTCAAAATCTGTAAGGAACAACACTGCTTCATAGAGCTGGGTTAGTGGGGAGGACTTTCCTCCAATGCCAGCATCTGAGTTACACCACCCTCCACACACACCTATCAGATAGAAATGGGTCATTGTCCTCTTCAGAATCACATGCTCAGTGAGCCAAAGTCCTTAACATCTCAGTAATTACCAGGCCCCGTCCTGGGCTCCCCCTTGGTGACTTTGGAGTCACATCTTCCGGGCATCTCGGTACATAAGCTGGTCATATCCCACTGATTTGGGGAGCTCAGGAGAACCCTTTGTTTAGTTTTATCAGGGTCATCCTAAATTTAATAGAATTTAGTTTGTAGAGTTTTGGCACATCATGCTGAATTTATCATCTGATCAGCAGGGACTTAGTTCATAGGATGCTTTACGTACTCAGATTCCTGAGCCCAAAGGACAAAAAGTAGATGCTGGCTAGGATTGTGCCCAAGGACAGAGACAAAGTCTGACACAATACGTTTACTATGTCACCTGTCCAGGGCTAGTGTCACTCATCTATTAAGAATTACACAGCAAGTCACCTGAGCTTCCTGGTATGGGTGTCCTGTGCAAGCCAGGGGGCTGTTGTCAAAGCGACCCTATTCTGGAAGTTGTCCTTGTCAAAAAGAGACAAATGTAAGTGCCAATGCTGCAAAGAGAGCAGAATTCAGGGAAAGCTGGATACAAGCTCAGTAAACTCAAAGAAGCCAAAGTAACGGGGTCATACAAAAATTAAAAGAAATTATTCTATGGCCAAAAGTTATCGATGGAGAGTAGTACTAGATAGTGGCTTTCCAAAAATTTTGACTGTTGTCTTAAGTAAGAAATACAACAATTTTTATAATGCAATATTTACCTATAGCGTGGATGTACTCTTCCCTTCCCTTCCCTTCCCATCCCTTTTCTTCCCTTCCCTTCCTTCCCTTCCCTTGCCTTCTTTTTCTTTCTTTTCTCCATCCCCTCCTTTCCAAAATAGCTAGTCTCAACCCACTGGGTTAATTTCTTGACACTCTGTTGGGTATTGACTTGCAGTTACCAAAACAAGCAAACAAACAAACAAACAAAAATAAGCAAGCAAGCAACCAACCAACAAGCTTTGTTGTAGAACATTCTGGAGAGTACCAGAGCCAACCTCACAATGTAATTAAGTTCTATACTTAAAGTGAACTTTGAACAAGCACATCAGCAAAGACAGAACTTTCTGCAATATTATAAGCATCCGGATGCAGGGAATCAATAGCCCAGCACCGAGTGGTGTGAGACAAGAGCTATGTGGGCCACACACTAGACGATCAATAGAAATTAATCAATAAAAGAAGAAGGAAACGTGGATTACACCAGAATAAGTTGCTAAGAGTGTAAATATGTTCCTTGGTGAGGAGTTAATATCAGATTCCCATTTATTCTTTTGTTTGTTTGTTTAACCAATATTTTTGAAAGGTCCAGACCCAATGTGGGAACAAGACACATCCTGTGCCTTTAAGGAACTTTATAGTGAATATCTTATTTGCATGGAAAGAAGAAAGCCCCATAAAATTCACATATCACACCACGGCTTTAGTGGTTTTCAGTTAACCTTTCTTGGTAGCTGGGTTAAGTGCAGAGTCAGAAATGCCTCCCTAGGTGTTGTATGTAGATATTTAGACAAAGTGGACATCAAATCACAACTGCAGCCAAGATGCTGGTAGTTAAGAGCGGGGACATTGAGTAAGTAAAACCTTGAAAATAAAGTTGATTTAAAAAATGTATTTCTTTTTTTGAGTGTTAATTATTATGCTTGCACATGTTAAATACATAATTTAAAAAGATAGTTTCCCTATGAGACTTTCATACTAACATTGAGTTTTATAGCATTCTTACATGGTTAAATTTAGAAATCCATTTAGGATTGCCTTTTATTGATTTTTAATTTGGCCAGTGTCTTGCCTACTCCCAACTAATTATAAATTCTTTAAAGATAGAATTTTATTCTCACTTTTCACATCTTTCTTAAACGAGTGTGGGATATAAAACAAATATTAAATAAAGTTATGAGCTCATGAAATGATTACCATGGAAAATTGTTCTCCTTGAAAATAGGGAGTAGAGCCATGACTTGCATGAATGTAAGGTAAAGAAAATCATACTTCTACCTGTGATAAATAGTTTCTTTGTTTTCTAAATAACCTGTACCTTGTTATTGGTGCCAGAACTTATCCTCCGGTAGCTGTAGCCACCTGGGGCCTAAGTAACCAAGAGTGTATGAAGTCTATTAGTTTTCTAGGGCCGCCATAATAAATTACAAACTAGATGGTTTAAACAACACAAATTTATTTTCTCATGTTTCTGGAGGCTAGAAGTATGAAATCAATGTGTCAGCAGAGTTGGTTCCTTCTAAGGGCTATGAATGAGGATCCACTCCATTCCTCCCTCCTAGCTTTGGGAGTTTGCTGGCAGTCTTTGGTGTTCCTTGCCTTGTAGATGGTCCTCGTCTCCCTGTGTCTTCATATCATCTTCCCTCTCTGTGTGTCTGTATTTGCATCCCCATTTTTATAAGAGTGCTGAGAAATCCCTCTTGAGAAAGTATTTTTTTCTCATAATAGTGCCTTTTAATTGACCACTATAATTGCCACTTGTCCTACTCGAGTGTCCCAGACACTCCCCTAACCCACAGACTCCAAGTCACTGAGGGTGTTTTTGGTGCATGTGTTTCATGAATAAAAGGAAAAAGTCACATTAAAAAAAAATCCTTGGTAGTTGTGCATGCTGAGAAAGGCACAACTACAGCTAGCCTCAGTTCCCTTCTTTGTAAAATGGGGCTAAAAATAGACCTATCTCATACAGAGGGTGTCAATATATCCCAAGTGTTGTATATTGTTTTCAAAGCTGAGCACAACCTTTCCTCTCTTCTCTCCCATTCTTCTCTGCAATGTGCCATTGTGGCTTGCCCCACCAAGAGATGGAGACTATTTCCCTGACCTTTGAGTCTGGGCTGGACTTGTGACTTATTTGGACCAGTAGAATATGGTGGAAGTGGCATTATGTTGCGTTCCAGAGTCGACCGCTCAAGAGACATTGCAGCTTCCACCATGACACTCTTGGAAATCTGCCCTAGGACTGGCGCAAAGGAAGTTGGTCTAGCCTACTAGAGGATAAAAGGTCCATGGAGGAAAATGAAGGTTCTCTAACCAACACCAGTACCACTTGTCAGACATGTCAGTGAGGTCATCTTAAATCCTCCTGCACAGCTGAAACTCAAGGCGATGCTCCATACGAGTGAGCCCAGCTGGGGAACTGCGCAGTCAACCCACAGAACCATGGCAAACAGCAACCTGTTGTTGTAAGACACTGAGTGTAGCAGTAGTTTGTTACACATCAATAGGTAACTGAAACTCCAAATGATGCAGAGCAGAATGCAGTTGCTTTTTTAGAGGTTTAGAGAAAGCAGTAGGAGTATGGGGTGATCAGGAAAGGCTTCTCAAAAGATATGACATTTTAACAGGCCTTGGAAGATGTCTTAGTCTGTTTGGGCTGCTGTAACAAAATAGCACGCATGGGGATAGCTTACCAACAACAGAAATGCATTTCTCACAGTTCTGGAGGCTGGGACATGGAGGATCAAGGTGCTAGTGTGGTTGGGTGAGGACCCTGTTCCTGGTTCATAACCAGCCCCTTCTTACTGTGTCTTTATATGTTGGAAAGGTTAGGGGTCTGTCTGGAAGCTTGTTTATAAGGGCGCTAATCCCATCCACAAAGACTCTACCATCATGAGTTAGTCACCTCTCAAAGGCCCAACCTCTTAATATCATCAGCTTTAGGGGTTAGGATACAATACAGGAATTTTGGAGGGACGTATTCAGACCATAACATTTGAAAATAAATAGAACCTGAATAGCTGAAGAGAAAGAAGTCAGCTTCTAAGCTGCAGAAGCAGTACAACCAGATAAACTTAAATGAGCAAGAATAAGTCATACATGTATGTAATCAGGGGATCAGGACTGGGAACATGAGGATGAGGGGAGAAATTTGATCAGTTGAAAAATAAGTTTTGTGTTGGAGTATAGTGAGAGATAAGATTGAATTTATCAGGTTAAGAGAATTAGGGAGAGCTTTTAAAGCTATTCAGAAATACCAATGTGATTTTTAAAAATTCCTACCTCCCTTGTAACAGTTCCTCCCTTATTTCTTACTATTTCTCTATTTAACAAATATTTATTGAGTAGCTATTATGTGTTAAATACCATAGTAGTGTTTCCCCCAAATTCATGTTCACCTGTAACCTGTAAATATGACCTTATTTGGGGAGCGGGTATTTGCAGATGCAAAGATTCAGCCATACTGCATTAGGGTGGGGCTGTAAGTCCAATAACTGGGGTCCTTTTAAGGAGGGGTGGATTTGGGGACATAGAGGCAAAGAGATAGGGAAGAAGGCCATGTGATGATGGAAGCAGAGATTGGCATGTTGCAGCTGTAAACTAAGCAATTTCAGAACCATGAAGAGATGAATGACACATTCTTTCTTAGAGCCTCCACAAGGAACCAACCCGGCTAACATCTTGATTTTGAACTTTTACCCACCAGAACTGTGAGAAAATAAATTTCTGTTGTTTTAAGCCATCTCATTTGTAGTAATTTGTTACACCAGCCCTAGGAAACTAATACAGAACTATTCTAGATTTTGGAGCTACAACAGGGAATAAAACAGATAAAAATTCCTGCAATTAATCATCTTCCTACATTATCATTTCTCCTAGACTGTAAGCTCCTGGAGGGAGGATCTCTTTCTTACTGATCTTTGTTTTCTATGAAGTTCTTCATACAGCATAGATGTTCAGAACATAAATGTTCAATGAGAAGTGTGCTAGATAATGAGGAATAATTGAGAGTTACAGAGTCAGTGGGGGAACTTGAGGTAGCACAGGTTCAAATCTCAGCTTCATTGATGATTAGCTGTGGGTGATCTCGAGCAAGTTGTTAATCTGTCTGACCCTTTCTCCCATCATCTGTGAAACAGGAATCCTAATACCTGCCTTATAGTATTGGGTAATAGAACATCATGAGTTAGCATACATAAAGTGCCAAGGTCATGGTTAGATGGATAATAAACTTAGTTCCTTCTCTTTCCCTTCCCTGTAATGGTGTAAGGAAAGCAGATTTCAGGAAGACTAATTTGGTGGTTGAATATCAGGTAAATTAGAGAGAAAGGGATGGCTTTGAGCACTTGTTCTGGAGACAGTAGAAGGAAGCTGGCTGTGAAATTATGAGGGTATGGATCAAGGTGGTGATGATGTGAACTAAGAAGGGAGGAAAAATACACAAATGTTTCTAAAGAAGAATCTATAGAATTTAACTACCAGTTGGAGAAAGAAAAAATAAAGTGAAATAGGAATATTCAACCAGACTCCTGGTGTAGTGGTCTTAGATGCTAATGTGTAACTGACATAGGGAAATCTGGAAGTTTGGTTATTCATACTGGATGATAAACTGGGTTTGGTTTAGGTTGAGTGATGTTAGGGTATACAAGTGATGCCTCATAGAACAAAATGAGGTTATAGTGGAGGAGAGAGTTAGAAATGTAAAGATTTGACCATCATTTGAAGACAAGTGGTAACAGAAACCAAGAAAGTAGATGATTTCAGTCAAGGAGACAGTATGTAGGAACAAACAAACAAACAAACAAGGGGTCAGGGAAGAATCTTGAACAATAAGAAGTACCAACAGCTGAGAATAAGAGATGTTGCAAATTTCATGATGAAATCACTCCCTGGACTTACCAATGGTGATGAGGCAAAGGTCTCATTTGGAAAAATCTCACTTCTAAATGTCCTATCAGAAGCCACCAGGAAAACACTGAAAGATCCCTAGGAAGTGTAACTGCCTTTAGTGAAGGTCAATTAAGTCTTAATTTAGATAATGTTGTATTTATCTTAACTTTTTATATATACCAGTGCATTGTAGAAGAGGCCATAAGACAATGTCAACAATTACTTTTTCTTGCCTCAGTTGGAAAAGACAATATCTAGCATAGACATTTTTCTTTCCTGTTTGTAGGTTCTATGATTCTTTGAACTAGTCAGAAACATAACAGCTGGAGGAGAATTCTCTGTGATTACATGTAGGTAAGGAGCATAGTCTGGTTTCCAGCTGATATAGGTTCATTTTAGAACTTAGGCATGTATAGGCAGTGTCTAAGGGGATACACATTCCAGAAGTCTAGTCTCTGAACATGAGAAGCCCCTAAGAAAGGAACTTATACTGAGGAAAATGTTGAACTCATGAGAGAGGTTCAAGGTCATGGACTAGTGTGGACAGAGTCGGTAATTATGAGCGTGTGCAGTTCATATGGTCTTCTGTTTTTGTCCTTTATGGCACACACATCTCTTGATTTCCCAACACAAACTCAGGGATTTGTACTACCTGAGTCCTGACAATAAAGCTCAATGGGAAAAATAAAACAAGACAACTATTTCCTTCAAGTCTCCGAGACCAAAAAAGAACAAGGCCACACTCTTGGGGTCAGATAAAAGGGAAAGCAAAAGAGGCATCTTCTTGGCCTTTTGAGCAACAATATGGAAACAATGGCCACCATACAGACACTAGTTTCCTTTACATCATTGGCAGGCTCTAGGAAGGAGAGAAAAAAGGATATAGATATCAGTAGACTAGTTAGTTCAAGGTGTAAAGATACATGAGATGTTGTCTGATATTTCTATTTTGGGGCTAATTATAAGGCAAGATTGTCAGATGAGAAAGAGAAGGGATGTAGAATTGAGCAAAGTAATGCTTGAAATAGTCATTTCTAAGAGTCATATGATAAACAGAATTTCTGAGCCATGTTTTATGCCCCTTTGAGTTTTGTGGTCATACAATACATTCAAACTCAGTGTGTGTTTTTCTCCAGGAGAACTTGTTTTGTTGCAGGTTGAGACTCAGTGTATCAGTTGAGTTTAATTAGGACTGGGATTTTGCCAAGAAGTATGGTGTAGAAAGAAATGAGTGAAATAGCATATGGCAATAAAGTATTTAAATGATGGACCATGGAAACTAAGTTCTAGCTAAAGAGGGGGTGATAGATAGTGAACAAACTATAGAATCTGTGCACTGGGGGCTTTGATGGGGTAGAAAAGTAGTCAAGGAGGGTTGCTAAATAGGAATACTGAAAAAAGGAAGTAGTTGGGCATTTTTTCATCTCTTTGCTTCATGATATTGAAACAAAACACCTGAAGATATTGTGTGATCCTTTTCCTATCAACATGGGAAAATAAGACATCCAGAGATAAGCTACTTGGCTAAATAAGACTAAACTGTACTTGATTAAAATTTTTAACAATCCAGTAAGAAGACATAATTTAGGATATCAATGCATATTGAATTGGTAGATCTTTAAAACTATGGGAAGCATTTTTTATTTTAATTTCTGGCCTACAACCAAAACTCCTCCTCAGCCATTTAATTACACCTGAAATTTGGCCTTCCCCCAACTCTTGAGCTCTCTATTGGAATAGGAGTAGAGGGAGTTCCTAGGTGGTGCAGTGGTTAAGAATCTGCCTGCCAATGCAGGAGACATGGCTTTGATCCCTGCTTCAGGAAGATCCCACATGCCGTGGAGCAGCTAAGCCTATGCACCACAGCTATTGAGCCTGCACTGTAGAGCCTGCGAGCCACAACTATCGAGGTCGTGTCTCAACTCCTGAAGCCCACACTTCTAGAGCCCATGCTCCACAACAAGAAAAGCCACCACAGTGAGGAGCCCGTGCACCACAATGAAGAGTAGCCCCTGCTCAACACAGCTAGAGAAAGCCCATGTGCAGCAACAAAGACCCAACACAGCCAATAAATTAAAAAAAAGAAAAATAGGAGTAGAAAAATTTTTCAACTGAAAAGATTCACAAACACTGAGTTTAGGTTTTGTCCCATATGTTTTCATATTGATTGTAAAATTAGAGTAATCATGAAGCCAAAAATATAGAAAGAAAACTTTGTATCATGTCTTGCCAGTATCATCTACTCTAATTCAGTATTGTGCAGTTACTTTCCTTCTCAGACTTACCTTGATTCAGATTCTTTAGTCTGAAAGAACACATTCTTATACAGACTGAGCTAAAATCAAGTGCTTTTTTTAGTGCAAGGGTTAATATTACCCTCATAGAGGACAGCCATGGCAACCAGGAAACCACCTGTTCTCAATGTATAAGTAGCTTCTCCCCCTTATTTCCTCCATGGCTATTTATAGAGCGTGAGGGAACTAGAATATGACCAATCTGTCATCCAATGCCATATATTCCAGAAAAACTAAACTCATTAAAAGTTATCTCCAAAACTAACCAAAAATGTAGATATACTTTTCTTGATTATTTTTTTTAACAAAAAATTTTATTAGAGGAAAGAAAACTTGAGATGCAAAAATTTGGCATGAGTTGTTTCTTCATGTGTCAATTACTGCTAGTCAAATTATTTTCCTCATTCTGTTGACTGTAAAAATACAAAGAACAATCTCTCTCTCGGGGCTGATAACTTGAGAGTCAGGTAGATGGTTATGATTAGTTTCTCTGAACTTACGTGGAGATCTTGCATCAACATGATAATATGAAGGAGTAATTGCATCTTCTACAGTGCTGGTGTTGAACTTATTGAGCGTGACGCCTTCATAAATAATATCTTACACAAAGTGTTTGAGTTTTTCCATGTAAAGGGGAAACGGCCTCATCAAATGGTAAGAGTTATAACCTATTTTCTTTTTCTACTTGCTTTAGCTTCCAAGAAATGTGAAGATTTTGATGTTTATCATTTCTAATTTCCCTAATAAAACTGCGTCTCCTGTTCTCATCTCATTTTATATTTCATTAGATATTTCTCTTTAATTAAAAAAAATGTCAACCACGAAACACCGTTTGGAAAATAGAATTGGAATTTTGGAACATTAATGCTGACAAAGCTGAGAAGACATAGAGTGTATTCTCCCTATTTGTATAACGTAGGAAAGTGGGCCCAGAGATGCTTTGTAAATTACTTAGCTAGAAACTGGCAGAGTCAGTACTAAAAACAAGTTTTTCTCAATCTAAGCTTGGTGCAGGCTAGAAAAAAAATTAATTTAGTAATTATATTTGATGTCAAATTTTGTTGTCTGTTTTAAACTTAGAGTTATTGCTTCTGAATTGTTCTATATGAGTGAGATTTTTTTACCCCGGCTTGACGCCAAGCTCTTCTATGTTAGACTCTGATTAGTCTTCTAGTATTCAGTAAACAAATAAATCACAGGCTGAAACTGAATTTTTTTCAGTCAATTATTTATTATCAATGATAATATCTAACTTATTACTTCCCCAGAATATGATAGGCTCATCCTATTTTGAAATTCTAGAAATATTTGGAATTTTACATGGTACTTTTGAACTATAGAATTATATTAACATGTTTAATTGAAAACAGCCTGTTTGTAAGAGGACAGTCCAAGACGGAAGACCCTGAGCTTACCTCCTCCGACAGACGCACTGAATCTACAGTTACATATACAGCAATTTTCCCTGAAGAAGACAAGAGCTGATTGAACATCTTCTGCAGAACAAATGATAGAGGGACCACATGGAGATGGCTTGGAAAGACGAAGACATGGTACCTATAGAAATGCCATCCATGATGCAGCAACCTGCAATAGGGAGGGATATCACTGAGGGCCCTGCGTGCAGACTCTCCCACCCATGGTGAAAAAAATAGCAGTTTAAAGGAAACCCAGAAGATACTTGAAGGAAATCCATTTACTAACCCTAGCTTGCTGCCAAACAGGCAAGGAACTGCTAGAACTCTCTTCAGGGTTGGAGGCACCAGAGAGTGCTATTTTTTACATTCTGCCTCCACCTTGATGGTGTGGACAAGGACATGTTCCAGGTGCTCTGGCCCACCTGCCAAGTTCCCTAGCCCATACCAGCTACAGCTGTCTCCCCAAGGCAGCCCCAGTGCAGAGCGCCCTGAGGCCCCCCACCTACACTCATCCCAGCTCCAGTTGTCCTATCAAGGCGGCCCTGGCATGGCACACTCCAGGATCCCCAGCCCATGCACACTCCAGCTGTCCTGTCATTGTGGCCTCAGCACAGCCTGTACCTGCTCCAGCTGACCATCAAGCTGGCCCTAGGGAGATGTGCCCCAGGAATCTACTGTACATGTCTGCTCTAGCTCCAGCCATTCTGCAAAGAGGCCTTGATGCCTCATACCCCAGGACCTCTGATCTGCTCACACTCCAGCTTCACCTAAGTGGCCCTAGTTTGCCCTAGGACCCCATTGACCTGTGCCTGCTCCAGCTGCAACAGTCTTTCCAAGGTAGCTGTAACATAGTGTACCCCGAGACACCCCTGTCCGTGCCCACTTCAGGTCCAGCCAGCCTGCCAAAGTTGCTTGTCATGTGCAGTCTACACAAGGAACACTACTCCATAAGGCCACAGAGGAAGCTCTTTTACCTAATTCACAGGAACAAACAGAAAGTCAAACAAAATGAAGAGATAGTGGAATATGTTCCAAGAAAAAGAATAAGATAAAACCCCAGGAAAAAACCCTAATGGAATGGAGATAGATAATTTACTTGATGAAGAATTCAAGGTAGTGGTCATAAATACCTTGGGAGAAGAATGGAGGAACACAGTGAGAAATTAAACAAAGAGAAAATGTAAGAAAGAACCAAAAAGAGCTGAAGAATACAATAACTAAAATGAAAAATACACTAGAGGGAGTCACCAGCAGGTTAGATGATATAGAAGAACAGATCAATGATCTGAAAGATAAAATAGTGGAAATCATCAAATCAGAACACCAATAAGAAAAAATAATTTTTAAAAATGAGGATAGTTTAAGGGACCTCTGGGACAACATCAAGCATACTAATATTCTCATTATAGGGATTTCAGAAGAAGAAAAGAGAGAGAAAGAAGGAGAAAATTTATTTGAAGAAATAATGGCTGAAAACTTCCCTAATCCAGTGAAGCATATCCAGGTCCAGGAATCAGAGAATCCCAAACAAGGTGAACTCAAAGGGATCCACACCAAGACATCATAATTAAGTAGCAAAAGTTAAAGGTGAGAGAATTATAAAGAACTCATACAACTCAATATAAAAAAAAACCCACTAAAATATTTGATTAAAAAGTGAGCAGAGGACCTGAATACACATTTCTCCAAAGAAGACACACAGATGGTCAAGAGGCACATGAAAAGATGCTCAGCATCTCTAATCATCAGGGAAATGCAAATCGTTACCATTGAGATATCACCTGTCAGAATGACTATTGTCAAAAAGACAAGAAATAACAAGTGTTTGGTGAGGATATAGAGAAAAGGGAACCTTCATGCACTGTTGGTGGGAATATAAATTGGTACAACCATTATGGAAAAGAGTATGGAGGTTTCTCAAAAAAATTGAAATAGAACTACCATATGATGCATCAGTTCCACTACTGGCTCTTTTTTTGAAGAAAAAAAAAACCTAATTTGAAAAGATATATGCACCCTAATGTTTATCGCAGTATTGTTCACAATAATCAAGATATGGAAGCAACCTAAGTATCCATCAATAAATGAAAAAATAAAGAAGATATAACTTATATATGCATATATATAATGCAATATTATTGTCATAAAAAAATGAAATCTTGCGGTTTGCAACAATATGGATGGAGCTAGAGGGTATTATGCTAAGTAAATAAGTCAGACAGAGAAAGACAATTATATGATTTCACTTATATGTGGAATCTTAAAAACAACAAAACAGAAACAGAAACATTCTCATAGATACTGAGAACAAACTAGTAGTTGCCAGAGGGTAGGCAGAAAGGTGGGGGGAGTCTGAGTGAAATGGGCTAAGGGTATTAAGATGTGCAGACTTCCAGTTAGAAAATAAATAAGCCACAGGGATGTAATAAATATACAGCATAGAAAATATAGTATTACTGTAATAACTTCTTATGGTAACAGGTGGTAACTAGACTTACCCTGGTGATCATTTTGTTATGTGTAAAAATATAAAATCACAATGGTGTACACCTGAAGCTAATATATTTTAAGTCAGTTATATTTCAGTAAAAAAGAAAACAAATACAAAACCCAGCATGTTGAATATTTACTCATAGAATGCTATATAAAAATGACAAATTCTTTTCCTACCCCAACCTTAAAATATACACAAACACACGGAATGCACATATACATTGAACACAAATTTTTGGCATGTAGAGGGTCTGAAACCTAATTATGATGATTGAAGATGGGAGAATTGTGTTCCTTGTGACACATTTTCTTATATTGATTCTCTTAATGGCCCATGGTGATAGTACTTCTCCGTTAGATGGAAGGACATTGCCTGTGCCCCTGTTCAGTCTTATCTTACAAGTCATTTCTGTGATTTCCACCCTGCTATGTGACATGTTTCTGATCCATTGCTCTGTTGCAATTACTTTTCTCAGTTAAAGCACCCTTCATCATATAGTATTTGAAAGTGATCTTGTTAATATCTAAAATAGACTGAGTCATGTTCACTACTTTTCATTTTTTGCTCCTCAGTGCGGTAGGTGCTAATGGGAAATGAAATAATGACGAAGAATAAGCAGCAGGAATAAGAAAAATAAGGAAAAGGTGTAGCTAAAATGGAAATTGGATAATTGTCTCTTAACGTGTAGTCCTTGTCTTGTCCATTGTCCTGGTGAGTAGGAGGAAATAATCTTGTATGCTGGGGAGTGTGGTGGTAGCGCAGTCTAGGGCTGGGTCTGCTGGTGGCCAGAGGACCCTCTCATACAGCACTGGGCATAGTCTTAAAGGGTTTTAATGCACATGTAGGAGAGTTAGGGTTGGTGACGGGTGATAGCAGTTAATTCTAGGCGAGCAAATGAAAAGCAATGAGAATAAATTGCAGTGGATTGGGGAAAGGAAAAAAGCAATTTACCTATAGGATCCCATTTGATATGGAAAAACTCTTAACTTAGGTTTTATTGGCTTCATTTTACAAAAGATGATTTGGAGGCATTTGTCAAATATAAGTCTAGTATTTTGTTTCAAAGCCATGATCATTCTCCAGTACAACAGGGCAGAAAGCCCAGAGTCACAGATTCAGAAATCAAGATCAGAGAATAATTTCAACTAAAGAAATCAAGAAGCATGGGATTAAGTATGAGGCAGTTCTGCAAATTTTAATCACAATTTATAAATTTGCATTTTGGTGCAATGTAGTCTGCTTCCTTTGGGTTTTGACTTTTTAGGGGTCATGAAGCTTTAACATATGCAAAACTTCCAAATAACTTCTATCTGACTTAGGAGTGCTTAGTGTTTAGTATTTTAGACATTAACAACACTTTCAACAAATGAAGGTTATATGTCTCCTCCACTGTGTGAAAAAGAGATCGCTCAGAATAAAAGGAAAAGAACCAAATCTTCTATGTGACTCAGTAGGGTAACCTCTGACCTCATGAATCTGTTGAGCACTTCAGGTATGCCTAGTCCAAAATGACATGTGCTTTCAGTGTAAAATACACATTGGGTTTTGTAGACTTAGTTTGCAAAAAATATAAAATATCTTAATAATTTTGTTATTGATTACATACTGAAGGGTAATAATTTGGATATCTTCAGCTAAATAAAATATATCATTAAAATTAATTTCACTTGCTTCTCTTTACTTTTTTTTTTTTTGATGTGGCTACTAGAAAATTTAAAATGACATATGTAGTTTGCATTTGTGGCTTGCATCATAATTCTATTGGATGGTGCTGGTTTATATTGTCCCCAACTCTATTCCTCTAGGGCCATAGTCCATAATATATTCCAGGTTTTTAAGCATTTCCCAATTCAGGAAATTCCTACTTATGTATTATTAACATAATATATCCCATGCTTTTTTCTCTCAAGGTATACTCCTGCTTTCCACGTATTTCCCAGTTTAAGGAATGCCCACTTATGCTCTGCTATGCATCTCTGTGGACGCAGGTATGGTGATATCTGACACTTCTCCTGGAAAACTTACAAATGGTCTCCAGATTTTGAAGAGGAACTTTAATAAGAATATAGGTAAACAAAATAATTCAACCAAGGGCAGTTGCTACACATAGGTGGTTAACATTTTAACTTGATGGAAATTTTGTCTGGTGTTCTTTTATTCCTCTCTTCACTCGTTCATTTATTCCACAGATGTTAATGAGGGCTTCCTGGGAAAGATGCTTGTTATGTAAGATTCTCCTAGACCACAGGGACTGAAGAAGTTCAAGGAAAGCAGGACACACTGTCAGCTATTGAGAATGTTTTGATATAGATTACTTATTTAATCACTGTCAGCACAGGCTTTGAGTATTCATTTATGGTATTTATTAAAATAGAAGAACTGCCTGATTTTTTAATGTATCTTTATATAGGCTAGAAGAACTCTTAAAGAAGGAAATCAACCCTGGATTTTATACTTCCATAAAGGGAAATGTTCCCTAGGCTTTAGAACAACAACCATAACAAAACTCCCTGAAATATTTTTGGCTCTGTTAAGGGTTATATAATATCTTAAAGGGATTATTGATATTAATTCTAATATTACATTGGATTTCATTGTACATTTGAGGCTTGTCAACATAAATAATACATCTAGTAATAATCTGAGATCGCCATGAATATAGATAATCTCTTATACCTCACCAGGTTCTTTAACTGAATTGGGTTTCTACCTACTTTCCCATGCTTGTATTTCCTCAATCTATTAAATAATTTTTGAGTATTATTTTGAAAAAAAAAAAAAGTATTAAAAAACCCACTAAGTATGATGAAGTGGGTGAATTAAAAAAAAACCCCAAACAAAAAACATGTGCCTAAATTTACTGTTGAGAGACAGTAAATTATTTTCATTTAAAGGTTTGCTGTCAGAAAAATATCAGGTCACAGTCCTAAGTAATCAAAGCACAGATCATAGTCAGTACTAGTCACCCAAACAAGTTACTATTGCCTAAAAAACTATATATTATACTTCCTTTCTATATAGGAATATTTCCATTGTGGGTAAACTTCCATTATCCTCATGACAACATCCCCAAGTACCCAGACCTCAGCTGTGGTGGAGGTCAAAGCCATACTTCAAGACTGGAATGCCAAGACAAGACACTTAGTTTTATTCTTCTTTCAGTGGCAAAAACATGTAATCAATACAAATTATTGCATAACATTTGGGCATGTAAAAATATTTTTCTAAACACAATTAAATGTAATACTGTCTCCATCCTCCTGGACTTTGGAATTAGGCACAAATCCATCCTTCCTTCCTTCCTCTGTTCCTTCTTCCCTTCCTCCCTTCCTTCCTCCCTTTCTTTCTTTCTCCTTTTATTTCTTTTATTTTTGGAGGGTGGTAAGGTACTCTCTTGGGTTCTTATAAAAACTCCAGGGCCTCTTGAATTCATTAGGGTATAAGTTAGACTGAAGAAGTGAAGAGACCTATAAATTCAGTGCCTATATAAGTTAAAAATAACTTTTTCGCATAAAATTCTGGATAGGTAGCCAAGAGTTGGTAGGATTGCCTTTGGAGTTGTTGATTTCCTTTTCTTAATTCGAGGTTTTCAATTCTTGATCAAAATGCCCACATTCTAACTAAGGGAAAGGAAGAGGAGAGGTCTGGCCAACTTCTTTCATGGAGATGATCTTAAGGTTGTATACACAATTCTTCAGTGGTCAGGGCCACATCTAGTTGTACAGAAACTTAGTAGTATTTGTTATTGATTGGGTGGCCATGTGCCTCACTAAAAATTCTATGACCATGGGAATCAGGGGAACACAAACAATAGCTAGAAGTCCCTCCATTTTTGTAATTGAAGAAAATTAGAAACTGGCCTCTAGACTGAAGTCCAGAGTGGTTACCACTGAAACGATGGTGGTCAAGTCTACACAGTTCACCTGAGGATAGGTTGCTCCACTTTTTTTACGTCCATTTCATGGACATCCATCTATCCATACAGTCAGCTCAGTCATCTGCTGGAAATAATATGTTTCTAGGGTCAAGAGAAGGGCTCTACCATTTGGAAACCTGCCTCCCCTGTGTCTCTCCATTTGGGGGAATGGTTCAATTCTAAATTGGTGCCATTTTCTTCCCTTAAGTCCTTCAAATTCCAGTTTCTGTATGCTTGTATCCTGAGACAATTCCATTACATTCTTTATAGGTCTCTAAACTCTTAAAGAATAAGGGTTGTTTTTAAAAAATTTTTTCAGGAAAACAAAACAAAATGAAGTTTTACTTCCCTCAGGATTAAGAAAATTACAGCCATTAAACTGGATGTCACAACTGGCAGCTGTGGACAGTTTGTGTCCACTGATGTATTTTGTTTGGTTTGCAGGGATTTTTGTTTGTTTGTTTGGGTTTTTTTTTTTTTTTTTTTCAGTGTGTGTGTGTGTGGGGGGGGGTGTTATTGTTAAATTGAGTTACTTACCAATAGTAAAGGAAAAAAAATAATCTAGCAATCTCCATATCCCACGTTAGGTATACATTCAAAGAAAATGAAAATAGGATATCAAAGAAATATCTGTACTCTCATGTTCATTGCAGCATTATTCACAATAGCTAACATATAGAAACAACCTAAGTGCCCATTAATACACAAGTGTATAAAGAAGATGTGAGATATATATATATATATATACATATATATATCACACAATGGCATATTACTCAGCCATGAGAAAGAAGGAAATCCTGCCATTTGCAACAATATGGATGGACCTCCTTATGGGCATTATGCTAAGTGAAATAAACCAGACAGAGAAAGACAAATACTGCATGGTATCACATACATGTGGAATCTGAAAAAAGAAAAAGTCAAACTCATAGAAATAGGAAGTAGAAAAGGGGCTAAGGGGTGGGGAAAATAGGGGAGTTTGGTAAAAAGGTACACATTTCCAGCTATAAGATGAATAGGTCTGAGAATCTAATGAAAAACATGCTGACTATTGTTGATAACACTGTATTGTATAATTGAAATTTTCAAGGAGAGTGGAACTTAACTGTTCTCATATACACACAAAAAGATAAATATATGAGAATATGTGAGGTGATGGATGTGTACTAGTTGGGGGAATCCTTTCACAATGTATGCATATATCGCATCACCATAATGTACACTTTAAATATATTATAATTATATATATATAAATTATACCTCAAAAAAGCTGAAACTAAAAAAGCAAAAACAAAAACAAACATATTTCTGGCTTCTCATGGAAAACTGCAAGATGTGCAATGTGGAAACTGGGCTGTATTCCTGCAGAGTTGGAGCTGAACTGCAGCCACCCTGTTTGGAAAGAACATGCCATTTCACCACTCACAGATACCTCGTCCATATTGTTCTGTTATATTGCCCGTCTAGCCCTTATGGGAGTTTTCTTTCAGATGCTGCTTGGAACAAAGGGAACTGGCTCTTGTGTTAGGGAGGGAAAAAAATCATCTTTATCTTCTTCGAGTGCCTACAAAGCAAAAATTAAAGTACAAATTAGTAGCTCTCACTTCCCCCCACCAAAAATCAAAACGAAATAAAACAACAAAAAAACCCACGAACAAAACCTGCCTTTAACAATATTTTGCTAATATTGTAGAAGTATATGACATGTTAATCTATAAAAAGCAAAAGAATAGTACAATAGTCCAAGTGTGACGAGAAGCTGCACCTTCCAGTCCAAGAAACCACTGCTAAAAGAGACTGAAATTGAGATTGAAAAAGACATCAATGTGTTTCCTGATGAAAAATCAAAGAAGAGCAAGTAAAAATCCTATAAAATGCTAATTTTAATAATAGGGAAACATATAGGAAGAAGTTATTTTAAATTTTCACTTAATAATAATGCTGAAGGAAAGTCTGCTATGATTTACTCCTTATTTCTCTTAAGTGGAATCTCAGCAACCTCTTCTCAATCATGTGTCTGATCTATGATTTCAATTCTCTGTGATTTTATCATTATGTAAAGCAATGAGAAATGCACATTGAAATCATCTCTTTGTATTGTTTATTCAAAAAAGTTATTTGGGACTTCCCTGGTGGCACAGTGGTTAAGAATCCACCTGCCAATGCAGGGGACATGGGTTCGAGCCCTGGTCCAGGAAGATCCCATATGCCGTGGAGCAACTAAGCCTGTGCACCACAACTACTGAGCCTGAGCTCTAGAGCCCTCGAGCCACAGCTGCTAAGCCTGGGTGCCACAACTACTGAAGCCCGTGAGCCTAGAGCCTGTGCGCCACCACAAGAGAAGCCACCACAATGAGAAGCCCGCACACCACAATGAAGGGTAGCCTCTGCTTGCCGCAACTAGAGAAAGTCCACGCAGCAACAAAGATCCAATGCAGCCAATAAATAAATAAATAAATAAATAAATAAAAATTAAATGATTACTTTATAAAAAAAGTTATTTAACATCTGTGCTAGGCATGTTGTTTGGGTTTAGAAATTCAGAGATGAATAAGACAAACTGCCTTAAGTTGCTTATGTGGGTCAGTGAGTAACCCCCATAAACAAAATCTTAAAAATTATAATACTATGGAATGTATAATTCCATATGTTCTGTCAGCTGGGTATTGATAACCTACATATCAACAATGCCAAAAATCAAGAATAAGTAACTTAAAATAACAAAAGTTGAATCTATAAAATTAACCTTCTAGCAATGGTAAACTCCAAGGTAGAAAATGGCTCCTCAATATGAAGAATCATTGGTATAATGGGCCAGAAGCAATCACAAATTACAGAGGAGGACTTCCTAGGTGGCGCAGTGGTTAAGAATCTGCCTGCCAATGCAGGGGACATGGGTTTGATCCCTGCTCCAGGAAGATCCCACAAGCTGCGGAGCAACTAAGCCCGTGCGCCACGACTATTGTGCCCATGTGCCACAACTACTGAAGCCTACATGCCTAGAGCCCATGCTACACAACAAGAGAAGCCACTGCAATGAGGAGCCTGTGCACCACAATGAAGTGTAGCTCCTGCTTGCCACAACTAGAGAAAGTCCGTGTGTAGCAATGAAGACCCAATGCAGCCAATAAATAAATAAATTTATAAAAAACAAAACAAAACAAACAAACAAAAAAGCCAAATTACAGAGGAGGATTCAAAAAAAGTTTAAACTTTTGAGTACTAGGAGTGTTAGGAGTTACAGAATATTCTAGGTTGGAGAGACTGAGGGGAGTCAGGGTGCCACCAGGAAGAATTTCTATGTGAGCATTTCTGATAAATTGCCTTAAAGAAATTTTAGAAGATATGAGTTATCTGTGCCATTTCATTCATTCATAGGCCCCAAGAGCCTAGACTAGTAGGACCACTATAGATGCTCAATAGCTATTGAATCAATATGTGATTAAAAAACAACAGAGAAAATGAAAAGATAGTGGACCTTGCTGAGTTGTATTAATAATCTGGAAGATCAAATTGATGTACAACCTCACAATCTGGAGAAAATATACCAAGAAATGGGAATGATGATTTAACAGATAAGAGATAAGGTAGCTAGATTCAGTTATTTAATCTGAAAATAATAACATGTTTAAAAGGAGAAAACCAAACCAAAACAAAACAAAAGAACAGATAGAAGGGAAGCAAATTCTGAGCTGAAAAAGTTTTGTATTTTTAGATCAAATGTGCTTAAGAAGCACCTTTTATCATTTAAGAGAATCTGACAGACCAAATAGTGAAAGAATAAGTAAACATATGTAGTAGAGGAAAAAGATTTCCTTGACCCTCTATACATGACAAAAAGAGACTACAGATTCTTTCCTTATGGCTTTGAGACACTCACAAAAATCACTTATGTCCTTGAGACCTAATAGAGCATGAGGTGTTGGTGGGGAGGTGTGGGGTGGGGTGGGGGGGACAGACTAAAGGGTTTTGTCCCCCTGGATTGGATCTGTCACTTTTGCTCATTAGCTCATGCAAACCCCACCTCTCAAAGCCTTGGTTTACTGTGAAAATGGGATAAGACCTACCTGACAGGGCTGCTGCAGGTGATAATGGGCAAATGCTTCATGTGAGATCTATCGTGATGCCTGGCACGCTCTGGCATTTAGCACATAGTCATTCGTATTACTAATAACTGAGAATTGTTGTTATCTAAGATCCCTACTAATAACAGTAGGGATCTTAGACAACAAGCAAGGAGATCGAATATAGATGCCTTTCCAGGTCTCTCCATCTCTTCTGTTGAGATGACCCTGAAAATAATTTCTACAGAGAATTCACAATGGAAAGCAGCAATGAAAGTAAATAAACAAGACCTAAGAAAGGGGTTTGAACTCTTTAAATTGGTTAAGAACTACCACTGATGAGACAAACTTTAAAATAAATAAGCTCTCTTGTATATCATGTATTTTAAAATTATCTATCACTGACACATTAGTATGTTTTATAATGTATTAATTCCGCATTATTGCCACATTAGTAGCATTAGAAGATTTAATATTCTTCTCTAGTAACTAACAGTCTGCCAGAAAATGATTTGGGTAATGGGAAAACTCGGGTTGAAACTGTCTTTAAGGGTATTAAAAATCCTTAAAGTACTTGAAGCTATACTAAATCGTTTCATAATTATTTAATGGCTCTAATCTGCTTTTTTTTTAAAATGGATGTGTTTTAGCTCAGCTCACTGAAGTGAATTCTCGGTAATTAGCACAGAGACAAAAGGTAAGATGCCTGAGCAGATTAGAAGATTTCGGGGAGACCGTGGCATCCCAGTCATGCTTCCCTCATTGTCCTAAGTAGTGAAGCATCTAGCACCGTCTGCTAATTTTGAGAAAGGCAGGGAAAGCAGGGCACGTAGGAGCTGATTGTTTCTCTCCCTTTGATACCCCCAGCACTAAGCACTGAACGGAGCACATTGTGGGCATTTTAGTGAAACACACCAAGTGCTGAAAGAATGAATAAATGAGAGAGTGAAGGATACGGTGTCTAAGGTCATGTCAGAAAACACGCTACTCCTTTCCCACACTTTTCTCGTTAGCCAGTATGGTCCCCTGTCTCCCCAACCCTCAGCAGTTTCAGCATCACCTCAAAGATGGTTAGAAAGGTGGACTCTCAGGCCTACCTCAGATCTGCTGAGTTAGCATCAGCAGTTAAACCAGACCCACAGGCAATTCATATGCACACTGAAGTTGGAGAAGGTCTGGTCTCTCTACAAATCAATGTTTTTTATTGTCCTTTTTTTTGCATTTTACTTTATCTTTTAATTTTTATTTTATATTGGGGTATAGTTGATTTACAATGTTGTGTTAGTTTCAGGTGTACAGCAATGTCTTTTAATTGAATTTCCTCCTTCTGAATCTCCAACCTCTATCAGCTGGGTCTCTGAAACTTGCTTAATGACTATTGTGATGCAAATTTTCTGTCTTCTTGCCACACAAAGTTTTTTTTTCCCCTTGATCTTTAACTCCAGACCTTTTCTCTGTTCTGTGCTACTTGAGCTCCCACATGTAGAAAGTATCAGCATTTCAAAGAGATATCAGTATTAACTCAAAGGGAAGAATTATATGGGAATTTATTTCCTAGGAGAATGGTTCAGGATCATTGAGCAGGCTGCCTTCCTTGCCTTGCTAAAACTCACACTCCATCGGGCACAGTATTTGTTTATGGCACCTGCTCCCGCAGGATGAGGAGACTAACGTCCCCACCAAAAACCTGACTGATGAAAGCCATTCAGAGTTTCTCAGTACTGCTAAGAAATGCTCCATTTTAATCTTCAGGCAAAGAAAGATAATCTATGAATGAATATTGAATTTTACATGCTATTTATTTAGATAAAATAATATACAGTAATAAAAATTGCTTCATTTAGTTATCTGTAAGAATAGCACCTTAGGGAATTAAGGAGACGTTTTGCAAGTTGGCAGGCAAGTCTGCTCTTACTTGAGACGGTTCTTCCTCTCACCAGCTTGGTTTAATCCTGATCCCACAAAGCAGCTGTCTTTCCTAAGCTTCACCTATGTTGATTTGCCAAATGCCTTTGTTAATCATCTGGTACTACCAGATGTCAGAATTCCCTGCTCTTCTCTCAAGTATTGATAGTCTTTCACTTGTGGTAAATATAGCTCGTGTTGATTCAGTTGGCTTGTTCTCTGAACAGCTGGATGAGTATCAGAGGGGCTTGGGAAAGAGGCTGAACACGTACTGAGAGTCCTGAGAGACTTGGTCACAGCTGGATGACGGGGCGCTGGGAAGAGCCTGAATAACGACAGAGCTTGCATCTTATGCAAAATTTCCCTGTAAAATGGACTTTGTCTGTGCCTGCAAAATGATATGGAAGGCTGACACAACTTCTGTGTCCCTTCATCATAAATTACTACTATAAAAATGCTAATCGCAAACCCTTATTTTCTTAACAAGGTTTGCCTGGGTCACCTCCTGCTCCAGTTTCCACGGCATGGTTCTTGTGGGGCCGTCACATGGGGCATCTGTGAAAAATTCCAAGTTCAGGGCTTCTCCCAGATGATCTGAATCAGAACCCAAGTCCTGAGAACTACATCTTAAACAGGCTTCCTGAGTAACGCACCCTAAATCTGAAACTACACGTTTAGATTAAGTTCCGTAAAGTTAGGATTCATGTCTGGTTTGTTCCCTATGCTATATTTAGCACATAACATAATACATGGAGGGCAATAGTGTTTGATTTTATTTATTACATAAAATATCCAATAAAATCCCAAATATTGATTTCATTTTGCTTTTGAGGATCCTTCTAAATAATGTAAAAATAAACTACGTTCTTTAAAGCAAGAGACAGATAATCTTGCTTTGTAGATATATTTTCAACTTTTGCAAAATGACTGCCAGGAGTAGCTTATCTTGCTTGCCAATTTTTGCAAGTGTTTTTCAATTTTACATTACTGGGCAACTTTACAGCTGTCATGGCTTTGCTGTCATAATGTTACAAATGGTTGGGACATTAGTGTTAGGATCTTCTTTGTTACTGAGAAACTAATGACACAGATCCCAAAGTGAGAGATGCTTGCTGCCTATCCTATAGAGCTAGGCTCCAGTGACAGTTGTAAAGGAACATATGTATAGTAAAGAATTCTACTGGGAGAAATATTGATAAAAGTTGAGACTTTCAAATCAGTACTTCAGAAAATTCAACAGTTCATTCAGTTTTCCAGAAAAAAATAAAATCAAAAGTTGAGGTGGAGGAATGTATTCTCAAGAAGAAATGTTTTTGTCATGATTTTAACCACAATTGGCTAACCTCCTCCAAGAAGAGGAACTAATTTAATTTCCAGATTTGTGATCTACACAATTTATTTATAGTTACTTTGTCTTTCAGCTCTAAAAATGTAAAATACAATAGAGGTGGCAATGGTAAAATACCAAAGACAAAGGTTAAATAAGCATAGAGGCTGGTGGGCATCCCTAGATATGAATTTGGAACTGTTTTTAACTCATATTCTCAAAGTTTTAAAGTAGCTGAAATTAATTGAGGACTTGTGCCAGTCTCTGTTCTATGTATTTTACGAGGATTAATTCATTTAAGTTTCTCAACATACCTACTGGCAAATGTTCTGTTTTCAGATAAGAACTGAAGGCAATGAGAGGTTAAATCACGTAATCAGTGCCCTCATCCTTCTATGTAGCCATGTGGCCCAGCAGGGATGGTGCAGGTACTCAGAATTCCGATGCTCCAACAAAGGGCAGAGAAGGAGCCCCTGGAGGCAGTTTTACTGCCTAATCCTCTGGGAGCCAAAACCAAATCCTGCAGCTCATTTGTCTCATCCTCCTAAAATCATGTGTTACTCCAACATGCTTTTTTTTTTTCTTTTTTTGGAAGGGGAACAGGATTCTTCCATCAATATCCCCAAGAGGCTTTCTGCAGTGTTCCTTTCATTCTACCTGCTACATGTGGAGGCAGCTTCTGGTAAGTACTGTCTTCCTGATTCCCTAAAATTGCTGGTGATGCTTTCAGGAGCCTCACACAGCAGTCCTCTATGTTGAACTAGAAAGCTGCCCAGATCCTCTGTAAAAAAGAAAAACATTTAAACCTAATAGCCATCAGGGTCAAGCCAAACTTGAGACATTTTGATGCCAAACCTTATTTCTAAAATACTAAATTCAGTTCCTGCTCCCTCTTCCCCTCTTGCCGCTTGAAAGGACAGGAGAATTATTTTGGGTCGATGTGGCTGCAGACCAGTAACATGTTAATATTATTTTTCCTAATTATTAGACTACTTATTTAGAGGTTCACTAAGTGAACTAGGATCCATAGGAGTTGACATCCTCAGAAAACATGTGAAGGAGACTATGGGCAGGCAGAGAAGTCTTCCATTATCCCTCCTGCACACAAAT
The DNA here is from genome assembly GCF_030028045.1 of Hippopotamus amphibius kiboko. Classification (NCBI taxonomy): domain Eukaryota; kingdom Metazoa; phylum Chordata; class Mammalia; order Artiodactyla; family Hippopotamidae; genus Hippopotamus; species Hippopotamus amphibius. The sequence goes on from NC_080188.1 coordinate 59,111,492, forward strand.
CTGAGGTTTTGAGGTGTAGTGATTACAAAACGTGCAAGTGACAAACGTTACACTTGCAGTCTGATAGGTTTGAAAGAACCTCAATTGGCTCCAGTTCTAAGCATGATTTTCAGCACTGATATATATGTCTCTGGCCATTTCCCATCCTCCTTGAGATGTATCTGAAAAAATTCTATCTTACCAAGAAGGAGGTTTGGTTTTCTGGGAAAACAGTTCCACACACACTACAGAAACTTTTGAAATACCAAATGCACACTGTCTTAATCTGGTGACCGGCTTCTCCTAGCAGAATCTACTTACCATATATATTTCTCATTACAGTAGCCAACCATGTGTGTTTGAAAAGTAGCAAGCAGTTGCCTCTGATTTGGGGTGCTGTGTGTTTAGTTTCTTGAGAATTCTAGGAAATATCCGGTAATAATATACTTGTAATTGTGTTAAGTAGCGTTACAGGAATTTAGATCTGCTTTATACTGAGAATTGATTTTTAACTATCCCACATAAGGATTGGTAGTAGAGATACTGGAGAATCATGATGTAGTTTGTTTCAATCTATACTGAGTGCCTACTGTATACTAAGCCTTGTATAATTTATTGTGCTAGCTATACTAAAGTGAGTTGGATATAGTCTAGTACCAGCTCCTAAGGACTTCATGGTTTAGCAAGGGAAACAGACTCACATAAATAAAAGGGTTTAAGAGGAAATCAAGGAAAGCTTCACAGAGGAAGTTGCATTTAAGTAGGGTTTTGGGAAATGAATGTGTTCTCTGGGTAGACCTAAGGAAGAAAGGGGAAGGATAAAAACATTCCAGGTAGATGAATGACCTGAGTCAATCATGGTGAGGTGGTAGAGGAATCTTATAGAGTGAAGGCTGAGGGGACTTGTGATGAATTCTTGTGGTGGAAATCTAGAAGAGGAAACTTGAAGGGTCTTGAATGCCATGCCAACTGAGTACAGACCTGACTTGTAGGCAGTGGAGAGACACCAAAGGTTTGTACTCAGTGGAGTGACATGATAATGTCAAGGTTTTAGAAAGATTACTCAGATGGTGGTGGGAAGTGGGAGTTCTGGTGGTTATCCTGGAGACAAGGTGAGCACATAGGGATTATTGGAATAGTTTAGGGAGAGTGAGTATTGAACAGAAGCAAAGCTTTTGTAATGAGGATGGAAACATGGAAAGGAGAAATTTGAGACATTTAATTCCAGTCTCTTAAATCAGTGGTTTCTCAAGGTTTTTGTTTACTTTTAAAGCATTTAAATCTACCACCTCTCTAAGAAAACTTATAGGAAATACTTATGTATAACTTATTAAAGTTGTACTTGGTTAGTAAATGTAACATATAAGTTCAAGTATGCATTTACATATAATAAACTCTGTTACCGAAATCAACTTAGCTCATTTATTAAGACAAATTTGCTAATAAAATTTATGGTTACAGATAAGAATTGCTGCAATTCATCACCATCAATTTATTTAATACATTTTTAGTTGTATATACTGGATTCATACAAGTGAGTAGTTGTAAAAGGAGAAATGATCATTATTAAAAAGAGATTACTTTAAAATATTAGGTACTTCTCACCTAAATTGATGTAGAAGCATGAAAGAGCAGTATTTGGTATTTTTGTGTCAAAGTTGTATCACCAATAATATTTAATAATGCTTGCATTCCCTATAAAGTGAAAGTCTGAAAAGGAATGCCAAAAAATGTAAATGCATTAAATTATCTATGACATTAAATTATTACAATGTAATATGCTATGCTTTGTTATTGTACAGCTGATTTTTTTTTTTTTTTGGGCAGAAGAAATACAGCCTCTAAGCTAGTGCTCCTAAATCTTGCCAGCATACGGTTGAGAGTAGCACTCATAGTTCGGTTAGTAATGAACTCTTGTGTAGTTTTATGTGAGGAGACCTAAGCAGGTTTGATTTCCATGTGTGTGTGTATGATGTATGTGTACATGCATATGTATGGCAAAAGTACCACAAAAGTAATTTTAACCACCAACATATCTCCAGTATGTTAAATTATGGTATATATGACCTATTTGTGCTATAGAAAAATACAAGTTGACCCTTGAACAACATGGGGGGATTAATCCATGTATAATTTATAGCTGGCCTCAGTGGTTCACTCCACATCCACGGATTCAACCAACCATGGACTCTGTAGTATTGTAGTGTTTACTATTGAAAAATATCCTCCTATAAGTGGACCCACATAGTTCAATACTGCATTGTTCAAGGGTCGGCTGTATACAAGTCATGGAATTTGGCTTAAACATTTCCCCTGAACACAATTTGAAAACATGGTCTAGATTATTCTATTTTATAATTAACCACACATTGGTCCTGATAACATCTAGAGAAACTTTAATTTCTTTTTCTGTATCAGGTTAAATTTTTACCTAAACTTTTCTGCTCTAGGAAAGAAATTCTTTTCTTTTTTATAAATTTATTTATTTATTTACTGGATTTATTTATTTATTTATTTTTTATTGGCTGTGTTGGGTCTTCATTGCTGCACATGGGCTTTCTCTAGTTGCTGCGAGAGGAGGCTACTCTTCATTGTGGTGCGTGGGCTCCTTATTGTGGTGGCTTCTCTTTTTGCAGAGCACGGGCTCTAGGGGCATGGGCTTCAGTAGTTGCAGCACATGGGCTCAATAGTTGTGGCTCATGGGCTGTAGAGCACAGGCTCAATAGTTGTAGTACATGGGCTTAGTTGCTTCACGGCATGTGGTATGTTCCTGGGGCAGAGATCGAACCTGTTTCCCCTGCATTGGCAGGCGGATTCTTAACTACTGTGCCACGTAGGAAGTCCCAGTAATAATTTTCATGTAAAACCCTTTGTGTAGAATGGCTTGAAATACATTTGTATATTAAGTTCCTAGTTTATTTTAGCTGGGGAAAAAGTAAAGCACTTATTGAGCACATTAACTAGAATTCTTACATTTTGTAGAATGTGGGTACTTCAAGGATCTATAATGGGAACTTAGTGCTCAATAGACAAACCTCATTCAGGAGAACACCATTGAATATCCTTTATGTTGGTGGTTCCCCACCTTGTCTGACCACAGGATTACCCAGGGAAGTTTTTTTTAAAAAGTCCTGATGCACTGATGCTTGGATTCCCCCCTGCCTCCCCCCCCCCCCCCCAGAGATTCTGATTTAACTGGTCTGCAGTGAGTTTCAGCGGTTGGTATTTTCAAAAAGTGCCCTGGGGATTCTAACATGATTCAGTGTTAGAAAGCCCAGTTCTATCTGGCAGGGCTTATTTTGGGTACCAGAGAAACAAAAATTATCAATGTCTCCAGTGGAAAAGGAAAATAAAGAATAATTTAACATACAGTGTTATGTGCTAAAAAACAGAGAATATATAAAGTACTATATTGAATGAAGAGATAAGTAATTAAATCCAATGTTGGGCTCATTCTGGTAGACGTATATTAACTATAATGGGGGCAAAGCATGGAGAGGCTTTTGGTGGGGGTGATGATGGTTGAGCCAGAAGTAGGATTCTCACAGCAGAGAAGAAACGGTGTGAATAGAAGTACAAAACTGGGCTTCCCTGGGGATCCAGTGGTTAAGACTCTGTGCTTCCACTGAAGGGGATGTGGGTTTGATCCCCTGGTCAGGGAACTAAGATCCCGCATGCCGTATGGTGTGGCCAAAAAAATAAAAAAGTGTAAGACCATGAGATGTAGGGAGTCATCCTGTCCTTCTGACAGTGGACAGAAATGCTTAGGCACTTTGGATATCATCTGAACCATTTTCCTGATCTTGAGCACAGCTTCCCAGAATGGATTCATCATCTCCCTTTTGTGACACCCTGTGTGTACTGGGAGGCCTGGGTCTTAGCAGTAAATTCCATAGGCTGAGAAAGAGCATTAACTCTTTTAGATCATAGTGCCCAGTAGACATAATTTCATAAATGGAATGTATATAGCTTGAAAAGTTAATGCATCTTCCCAAGTGAGCATCTTAATCACTTCTCAAGAGCAGGACAATAGCCATTACCTTGTCAGAATAAAACGTAAAGCAAAGAACTCTTTTCCCCCATGAGGTCTAATAAAGCAAATCACCTACATGAAAGACCTTATTTTTGCCTGAAAGATAGGAGCACATGTTGAGTCATAAATCAATAAAAACATGACCATAAGCTATTTAGTGATTTTCATGCATTACTTATTTCTAAAATAAGCTTCAAGCAGAAGAGCAGTTTACTTATATCCTCAGATTCTGCTCTAAGACGTACCCATAAAAATTCTAGGGTCAAATCATGCCTTTGACTGCTGGGATAAAATTCCCATTGATGCAACACCTCAGAAAATCTGTGGTTTGCAGAAGAAAGGTAATAATACCTACCAATCGGTTTCCATTAGAGAAAGCTTTTCAACTTTCTTTTCTCTGTAACTAAATGAAAATGGACCTTACTTTTCATACCTTTTTATTTTTGAAAAGACGTTTGCTAAATGTGGCTGACTGTATTTTCCAAAAATGGCCAAAGCATTATTCCCAGGACTGCACTTTGCCGTTTGTCATTCCCCCATCAAGAAGAAGAGTCTGTTTCCCTTCCCTTTGAAACTTGTCAGGCCTTTGTGACTGCCTAAATGAAAAGAATGTGGTACAAGTGACTTGACATGTCTGTTACTCTTCTCTTCTCTCTTGAACTTGGGTGGACCTTCGTGACTGAATAAAATGCAGTGGAAGTGATGCTTCTGAGGCTCAGTCATAAAAAGTGATACAGCTTCCATCTGGCTTGCTCTCTTTTGGAATGCTTGTCCTAAAAAGCCTACCACCATGTTGTCAGGAAGCCCAAGCCATGTGGAGAGGCCACGTGGAGATGTTCTGGTAGGCAATCCTAACTGAGGTCCCAGTCAACAGCTAGCACTGACTGACAAACATGGGACTGAACAAATATTTAGATGATTCCAGACCCCAGCCTTGGAGCCACCTCCACTGAGGCTGGGTAGATCAGAGTCAAGATGCCATCACTGGGTCCTGCCTAAACTGCATATTTGGGAACAAAATTAATAATATTGTTCTAAGTCACTAAGTATTGGCATTTTTTTTTACAACAGTAGATAGTTGGAACACTAAACAACACTAATGAATAAGCTGATTTTTTAAAATTTCAAGATGATTTTCAAGATTTAATCAATTCTACTTTGAATACATTCAAAAGACATTAATTAAGTCTATTGCAAAATAGCAGAAAGTAGAAAGAAGATTCAAGAACTGTAGAATGAAGGAAGAGGAGTCTATGTTTCAGAATTACACCCCACTTCCAGGCCCCCATCTTCCTCCATCACCTAAGTTGGTATTCAGTAGTCAATTTATTTAGGGAAGACCAGAGCTTAGAAATTTAAGTAAGGATACCCAAACCTCTACCTAACTGATTTGCCTCAGGCATCCTATTTATTAATTGAAATGAGTATGTCAGCCTCAAGAAGTGATGCAGATTATCTTCCTAGGATCCTCTCTTTCTTCTCATCGTGGTCACATACACAGCCTGCACCTGGTGGACAGTTTCCCAGTGCCCTTCCCCCACACTGAGTGAGCTTTCCATAATGGTAGCTGTCATCCAGCCTGCTGGACTCTCTCACCCACACTCTGGCCTTTTGTGCCACGTCCTCTTGTGGCCAATCTTGAGCTACCACTTCCTCAGTTCTTTCTCTGTGGTTGCTAGTGCTGATGAGGGATGACATAGCTACACTAAGTCACTCTGTACTAATTTCAAACAAACATTTACTGTCACTCAGCAAGGCTGTTAAAATTCAGCCTTCTTGAATTGCTAATAGTTTGGAGGTTATTTGTCCCAGAATTTTTCAAAATGCCCAACTTATATTCAAGGCTTCTAACATATGACCTAAATCATTTTACATGAAGTTGGAGGTCATTAGGATTGGTGAATGCAGAAAAGATCAGAAAGAAGACAGATATATAGCCTCTCTGTTGAGGAAGTTTTAGCAGTTGAAGCATCTATGCAAAAGTGGATACAAGGACCAGGGAAAGAAGTTGCTTGATTTAAAAAAAGCCTAAGGCTTATCCAGTTCTATGTAGGATGTACCATTTGATGACAGGAACCAAACGAAGCCTTATTGCCTCATATGTTAAAATTTCCTGTGTCTCTAGCACAGGTAGAAAGTAAGGGGACTTACAGTAAAAGGACCACCAGCACAAATACGGAGGATTATTTTTAACTGCTGTGTGCCTCAGTTTCCCCAGTTGTAAGATGTGGATCATAATTGAATCTCCCTCATAGGATAATTGGAAGGATTAAATGAATTAGTATATGTAACGTGTTTAGAACAGGGCCTGGCATATAATAAGTATTAAGTGAGGGTTCCTGTTATAGTTGTTTTTACTGCGAAGTTCAAATGGTATAAAATCTTGATTCCAAAGTATCCAGTTTGAATCTCTTAGAAGTTGCTAAGTGACTTTAGCAACTGAAGCTTCAACTTGAGTAGGATGGAGAAAGGGCCATGTTTTGGAAGGATCTTCATTTTTTTCACCTCTGGTGACACTCCTGGCCTCTACCCAGCCCCTCACTCACTGTCCCCTGGCAAGAAGAGTGGCTTGTTTGTTGAATTAGTTTGGAAAAACTGCTTAGAATGTGCCACTCCGTGCCTTCTCCTCTCTTTCACTTTTGGATGCAGCTTTCCTGCAGGAAGTTATGAATTCTCTGCTCCTACGTATTACAAACCTGCAAGATCAGGCCTGTGATTGCCCAGAGCTGCTTGTTACAGGCTGGGAACACTTGTGTAATTCAAGAGTGAAGTAGAGGAAGGCTGTTGTGGCTGTAAATCTAAGACAAGTCATGCCTTCCAATCAGAAACTTATTATAATAAAGCTTATATTTTAATATCCATATCTCTGATCTCTGTACCTTTCTTTCACATGGTTTTGAACCCAGGAGTGGGAGGAAGGGGTGCTATTCTGTGACTTCCTAGATCTTGGGAGCTAAAACTCATGCAAGGCATGGAAGTTTTAATTTCAAAGCAATTAAACACTTTATAAAAGGTATATTATTACATTTAAATGTTTCTTTCCTGTCTTGATCCTTTTGGATATTTGAATATTTATTTCCTCCTGACACTGTACAGCTGATTAAGCCATTAACAAGTTTAATATTCTATTTTCACAAAAGGTTGTTTTCCTAACATGTGCTCTATCCGTACCCTATGAGTAGCCACCAAAAGTGGAAGCCAATTTCCATGGTGGTAATTAATGACAACGCTTCCATTCCTAGCATATTCAACCCTATGTCTCAATTAATATTCCCAACACATGGCAGCCTAATGAATCACTTGTATGTGTTAGTAAAATGCATCTGTCCAAATCAGTCGTTCTCCACTAGTTGGATATATCTGATTCACTTTGGGGGCTTTTATAAACTACACAGTTTATAAAACTTCCCTAGCACAAGATTCTGGCCACCTTATGGTCAGAGTCATCTCCAATTAGGTCAGAAAACAGATGGGCAGGTTCCTAATTTGTCTTCTTTGTTTATATTTTCTATGCTTGTGTAAGTACACCTGATTTCTGAATCTTTCAAACTTGGGTTACTTGTCATTTTATTCTATCCTATTTTCTATTTTCAAATACACATCAGATAGGTCTTTTACTTGTTGGGGTTGATATTACTTAATGCCTAGGAATATGGAATTTTACGGTATTAGTAAAATCTGGATTAAGGACTGTGACCTGCCTCTTTGTAATTTTTCTCAATCAGTCTTAAGCCCTGATTTCCTTATCTATAAAATGGAGACCATAGGAGTGTCTTTCTTACAGAGATACTGTGAGGATTAAAAGACAAAATGAGCTGATGTATATAAAGTGCTTGGCAAAATGTGCAGCCCAAATATATGAACAATTGTAAGTGTTCAATAAAGTGTTAGCTATTATTATCTTGTGTTTATTTCAAGAAGAGAGTTTTTCCCTTTAATCTTTGTCTAATAATCCTTATTATTTCTTCCTTTCTACGCTGCTGTCTGACCCTCAAGGGGCTTACAATGATAATTATCTGTTTTCCTCAAGGGCATAAACTTAATACTCTATGAGCCTCGACTGGAATTAATTAGCAGCCATGCCAAATATATGATAATGAAAAATTTTATCTCACATAATTCTTTCAGTAAATATTTTTGAGTTCCTAGTGATTGACTACATCCTGTAAGATTCCTTTCTTTAAATTATATCTTTTACTTTAAAATATTTTATGATTTCAGACTGGCCTTCCCCATTTATTCTGAATTAATTATGTGCATCTATATAAGAAACAATAAACTGATCTCATTTGATCTATAATGAACCATAGCATGGAACACTTCAGTGCCAGTTTATCCATCTAATAATTAATATTCCCATATGAAATGTCACCCCTTTCCATCTTCCATTCTTTACTAAGAATTAGTGCTGCCAGATAAAATGCAAATGCCCAATTAAATTTGAATTCCAGACAAAAATAAATATATGTCTCACCTCTTGCAGAGGGTATACTTCTATAGCATTATTCATTATTTAACTGAAATTCAAATTTAGCTGGCATTGCTAAATCTGGTATTCTTGCTAAGAATGCAAGCAGAAGGGAGATTTAAAAACTGAAATAAGTAGTACACTTAACTATGATTGCTAAACTTGGGGATTGCCAGGCCATGCCATTCTCTTGTGTTTATATACATAGATATATATATATATTTATAGATAATATATATTTATATATAATATATGTCTATAAATATATATATAAATATATAGGGATATATAATATATATAATATATATCTATAAATATATAGATATATAATACATATATATATTACCCACAAATATATATTATATAAATTAATATATTGTGTAAATACATATATTAAACTTGATCAACCAGTTACTTGCCGTAACTGAAGAAAAGGCTGGCTGTGTTCCTTCACTTTGTGGTTAGAGGAAACATAGCTCAATCTACAAATTCAGGACAAGAATGTTGTTGCCTGTCATGCTAGTGAGGCTTAACTGATGTAATATCAAAGGCCCAATTCAAGCCTGCTATCTTTCCAGGGGCCCTAAGCCTCACCCTGCTCTCCTACCTGCCTGGATCCTGTCTATGTACAATTCCTCCATTGATTTCTCAGGCTTCATCTGGAGCTCCACCTGAGTAGAGCCAGCAGGATCAGATTAACACTTCAAACACAGACATAACTCCATACATAGACCGGTGAGTAAAGGCTATGAGATCAGTACTTAACCGTGACTTTTGCCTGTAATTTAGCTGTCAACTTCATTTCTGCACGCTCAGACTTAATGACCATGTAACACAAGCCTCAGTTTTAGAAGAAATTAATTTGGCTTTGTGCCTGTTTCTTTAAATGGGAAAGCCGAGCTCCCTCTCTCTTTTCTGCGGTACACAATTTTGACTTTCATTCTGTAAATACCCAGTCATATTTACTGTCTTTACGGTGCCTTTGCTTGGCCTCTAGTCCTGCCATGTACACCGGTGGAAGGGCCAAGGTGACTCAGTCATGAAAACTGCATACTGAGCTGGGCAAAGAGAAAGTGAGGGGATCACCTGCTGGGTTCTGATAGTACTCTCAAGTGGGGAGAACTGACAGGACTTAAGAGAATGGGCCAGCCACGGCCCTTCTTCAGACAATTAAGTGCATGTTTCCTCTTAAAATCTTCTATTTGGATAAAAGGCTTGAAACATTTACAAGCAGCTCCTGGAAACATCTGCATTGTCTTCTAGAAAGGGGACGTCAGTTACTACTCAGTGGTACATTTCTCTGGAAAAAAAGATGGGTATTGGCTTACCCATATGGCAAAAGTCTCAATGACAACAGTAAATTTGAAGGATTGGGTAGATGGACCTGTTTCTGTAGAGTAACATTCATAGTACAGTTACAGCGTTATAGAGGGGGGAAGTGATTAGCTTACATAATACACATATATGCACAAGTATATCAAACTTGCTGTTTGCATTAAGGCAGTATTATTACAAAGAATAACTGTAAAAAGAATCATTGATCACCAAAAATTGAGGATCATAAAACGCAAAGATTAGTATATATATATATATGAGTCAGATATTGTCTCAGAAAAAGTGAAAGATGAAGACTACAATATATTTAAAATATGCTTCATATTGTATAGCTAATGCAGGCTGAACCCTAGAATAATATACACCTTTAACCACATCATGTAACCCAAACACGCACATGGCACTTTTCATAGATGTGTGTGTATATTGCACAGTACATTTTACTCTAGGATAGGGGTTGGCAAATTACAGCTCATAGGTTGGATGTCTGTTTTTGTAAATAAAGTTTTATTAGAACACAGACACAGTCATTTATTTCTGTGTTGTCTGTGTCTCCTTTCACACTTCACAGTGGACATGAGTAGTTCCAATAGTGATTATAAGGCCCACAAAAAGTTTTGATAAAACACAAATATTTATCTGGTCTTAAAAAAAAAAACAAAAAAACAAGTAAGTCATGGTTATGGTATCTCTAACTATAAAGGACCATAAAAATTCATGTCTGTTTTAACAATCTTATAACATGAAATTCAGTTTAACTCTTCAGTGTTGATAGAGGAACAGGAAAAAAATGCCAGGTACTAAGTTTTTAATGTGTATGGAGATAAGTAGAAGAAAGAAAACTTTTCTGTATGTCCACTCCAATTTTCTTCTCTTTATAATTTTACTTATATTCCCCCTCTATTTTTATTATTTTGTTTCTAGCTTCTCCTCACTTATCTCTGTGCTACTTTTTTCCATTGTTCACACTTCCACCATTTTCCATATATATTTAAATTTAAACTTAAATTTGAGATTCACGTGAAGCATGAGGACTTTTTGCATAGAAGATGTATTTATCTGTATTCATATGAGCAATGTTGAAAACTTTTCATCTCTGATTAATTAAAAAGATAAACCGAGTAAGGCAAATAGGCCTCTTGACAGTTTCCTGGACATTTGTTTGATGTGTTGTAACAGCAAAGCAGGAAAAATTCTGTTGAGTTCAATACACTTGTAATAAGCTTTGGGGGTAAACTCTGGTAACTTTTCAGTTGTTGCATATTAAAAGACAAGTAAGATAGGTTCAGGTCTCTTGTCTCTTGTACGTCTTGCACTTTCTTCGAAGTGGTTAGGATACTTTGTACTTTGTGTGTGCAAGTGTGTATGTTTTGTTTTTGTTTTTTGTGTTTTTGGCTGTGTTGGTTTCTGTTTTTTTGTTTGGCTGTGTTGGGTCTTTGGGGCTGCGTGCGGGCTTTCTCTAGTTGTGGCGAGAGGAGGCTACTCTTCATTGTGGTGCATGGGCTTCTCAGTGCGGTGGCTTCTGTTGTGGAACATGGGCTCTAGGTGTGTGGGCTTCAGTAGCTGTGGTGTGTGGGCTCAGTAGGTGTGGCTATGCAGGCTCTAGAGTGCAGGCTCATTAGTTGTGGTGCATATGCTTAGTTTCTCTGCGCCATGTGGGATCTTCCCAGCCCAGGGATTGAACCCATGTCCCCTGCAATGGCAGGCGGATTCTTAACCACTGCACCACGAAGGAAGTCCAAGTGTGTATGTTTTAACTGGGCCTTGCTCTGGACTATCATCTCCATGAAGACAGGGATGATGTGCATTCTGCTTATACTTTTATTCCTAGTTCCTGTCATATCCTAGGTCCTCTAAGAATACTTATTGACTGATTTGGATGAATGACAGAGTCATTATATAACAATCGGAATGACAAGCTTATCCAAGTCTTAGCTGAGTAATTCTAGCAATAATTTAAAGTTTAGATTTAAGGAGGATCAGACTGGAGACTTTGAGTTGGAGCTTATCATTTTCCATGACAGAAGATTCAGAAAACTCTTTGAAGAAACACTAATTGAGCATGCTTTATAGGCTAGATATTGTTTTCAGTATCGGACAATCAAGACAAAATTGACACAGTCCTTATAATTTAGGATGCCCATGAAATATGTAATGAATTCTGATTAGAAAACTCAAAGGAGAGTATTTAATGGAGAAAATGGCATTTAGAAGGGCATTGAGAGATGGCCAGGAATCTGATTGGGAAAAAAACTATTCTAGGTTGTGGGAGTAAATAAAGCTAAAGAGGAGTAAGGAAATGCTTGCTGTCTTAAAGATTGGCTGGCAAGTGGTCTACTGGGAGAATAGTGCTCAGGGAAAGTAACAGCTTAAACTACCCAGAAAGCTGGCAACATGCTTACTCTGACAAAAAGTAATAGGGAAGCACTGAAAGTTTTCCAGTGGATGTAACACAATATATAGTTTGTGTTTGAGAAAGATTAGTTTGGTGGCTGTATCAGGAGTAGGCAGCAGGTCAGAAATCTGGTAAGATGCTTACCGTAATAGCTCCAAATAAAGACAATGGAACACTGAACTAGTGAATTCACTATGGTGGGGAAGAAGACAGAATACTAGGACATTGAGGAAAGAAGGATCAACAAATTTGGACATGGTTTGAGTGTTAGGGTTGAGCTAAAGGTAGCACCATTAGAAGATTCCAATTCACTGGCACGTTCCAAATATGAAAGAAAGGACGGAAGCTATTCAGGATGAAAGATAGTAGGACCCCCGTTTGGCTGTGAGCAAAATGTGTAATGGGTTAAAGCACAGACTGGATGACATTGTTCTTTCAAAATGTACTTCAAGCTACAAATACTTCAAGATGAAACATTTTGGAGTCAGTGAGTGTCAGAGTCTGTGTGTTGTGTAATACTTGTCTTACTCCATTTAAAACTGAGAAGCTGCAATGCTAGGAAGAGGAATCATGACAGCGAGAAAGAGGTGACTAAGTCTATCATCCAGATTGACAATTGCACCGTAAAAGTAGCTGTTGAAGTCTTACAATACTGTCCTTCCTAAAGGCAATGAGTTTGTAAAACAGAAATCTGAGTGAACTATAATCATTTTTGTTTCCACACTTGTTGAAGCAGGGAATCGAATTAAGTGCAATTCAATGGGGTTTACTTTTTATAGTAAGTTGATAAACTGGTTATAGTCATATGAACTAAGATACCAGAACACTGATAGGATTCTCAGGACAAACATCCATCTATTTTCTTTTTTTTAGGGATAATTTTTTATATTGGAGTATATTTGATTATGATGTGTTAGTTTCAGGTGTATAGCAAACTGATTTAGTTATGCATATAAATATATCTGTTCTTTTTTAGATTCTTTTCCCATATAGATTATTACAGAGTATTGAGTAGAGTTCCCTGTACTATACTTTCTAAAGTTATAGGGAAAAAGATGTCTTGAATAAAATGCACAGATAATTTAAATCATCATTTAAGTTGGTAATTGGAATATATTTCTTTAATAAATTCTTTAGTAGAACTGGGTAGCAAATAGGATTTAAACTTCATTTCTTCAATGATCAAGCAATCATAATAACACCAGATGGTAGAAGACAAGGGAAGGAAATAAAAGATAAGTGTTTAGCTGATAGGATCCTAATATTTAGTTTTTTTAATGTAAGAGAAATTTGCTCTTTCTTGTGTAGGAGAACAAAGTAAGATATTTATGTAACTCATCAATTTGGGAGTATGAAATGCATGAGCCTAGAAATAAATGCTTCTCCCACTCAGTCTGGTTCTTTGCCCCACAGTAGTTACCGCCTTCCCGCATCCCCTCAGGTGTGCCTCCTCGTTCTCAACTACTTGCCTTGAGCCTATTTTCCAGCCCAGTTTTGCTGAGATCTATTTGAGCAGCTCCCATGTGCTTTTGTGTTTTCCCCCAGTCATATAATTGGGATTCTGCGTTGTTCCTGTCAATTCATGATAGGTGCTTTTGACATCATGACAGTTTCTAGGGATAAAATGATGAATAAGACAGATGTCACAACCTATAAAGGCATAAAAATCTAACATTAACAATATTGGATGATAATTGCACCCTGTTGTGTGCCCATTATAGCAGTGGCAGAGAGGGAAGAGAGATTATACCTGTGTTATGGGCGCTGGAAAGGCTTCACAGAGGAGGAAGCATTAGGGCTGTTGCTTTCAAAGACTATTCCAAATTTTCAAATTCAACAGAAGGCAATATGGGGAGATTGAAAGTAGGTATTCCAGGTAGAAGGACAAAAAAAGCCATGAAAAAATTAAAATATTTGGCATACTTTTCATAACTAGACCTCTGTATTGGTTCTTCTTCCCATGTCCCTATTCCTATAACTTGCCAAAGTCCCATTCTCCTCCAAAAGAACTGAGTTCTGCCCCTGAATGTCAGTCCTTTCTGATAGTGGCCATTAGAATTCCCTGATGCTGCCTTTCAGCCCCTGAATCTGAATGTCACCTGCCCCAGATCTCCTATTTCTGCATCTGCTTTCTATCTTGTATACTTATTTGCCTGAACTGAGATACTGTGGTTGTGACTATTGAATACTGAGCTACGCCTCCGTTGTAGATCAGGCTCTCTCCAAAGCATAACGTTTAATTCAGGGTTCAGGTGCAAGTGATTTATAAAAGAGGGCTCCCTGGAGAGACAAGTGAAGGGACGAAGGAGAAACCAAGCAATCATGTGATTTCAGGTGTAGCTCCAGACTCAGCCTGATCCCCCAGGGAGCTCTGGAGTATGAATTATATTTCAGAGATTGCCTTAGCTGGAGGCAGAGAAGTGGGGATTTTGTACCCTCCTAGGAATCAGTCATTGACTACAGGTAGACCTCATATTCTATGTATGTGGGAACCTAATCTACCGGGCACTTGCAGGCAAGGTAACTCCAGTAAACAAGGGTGAGCCTCTGAAAGTCATAGGTTCAGCTGTTCACGGCATAGCAATCAGAAGACGGTGAATGCTGAGAAAGGGGATAAGAAGGGACCTGGAGAGGTACTACAGCCTCACAGTGACTCTTCCCCACATTCATGCCTGTGATGCCTAGTGGGCAGGGATGCTTTGGGTACCTGAATCTCCTTGGACTTTTCCTTCCTCCTAGAATTAGCTGGGCTCTACTAAGCCATAGAACACCTGCATCCCTGGGAAGCTGTAGACCCTTCAAAGACGACAAAAACCGAAGATGTTTTTACTGCTTAGGAGGCTAGTAAAATTTGAGGTGAGCAGAGAGCTTTTGGTTCATATCAAAATATAACTCCATGTTGAATACAGAATTTGAAACTCTAATATGCACAAAATGAAGGTAAGATTGGTCTTTGGATTCGAAAAGCATAGGCTTTTTCCTGATCAGTATCCAAAAGCAGGATAAAGTATTTCCAGAATATTTTGTATTCAGATTTATTATGCTCTGAATTCAATCCTTCTGATTGGAAGTTTCATTCTTGCTACAATATAAAAGCAAGTGTAGGACAAGAGTATACAGCTTAAATAATTTTTTGCAACTTCAACCAGAGTTTTAAAATATTTTAAGCCATGAGACTTACACTATAATTAGTAATTAGAAGTAGTGTAGAAAAAACATGTGCCTTTTTCTCTATTATTCTTATGAGGATTGTCTTAGTAATTTTCTCTCCTTTCTTTCTCTGAAATATTTAAAAAGCTCATATTACGGGAGGTATGAAAAACGTAAACTTGTACACCCCCATAAGAAAGACAAATAATAATGATGCATTCACATGGCAGAAATTTGTTGAAATCAACAACTTTCAGGTCAAATTAGAAAGCTAGTATTCCTCTGTTTCAATCCTGTCACTCAGAAATGAAGAAGCTGTAGAAAAAAAATTAGATTTTATATTTGACTTTGGGTATTTTTCAGCTTCCTTCTAAAAGTTACTACCTAAGCCATTAATCTGAAAACACAACAATGAATACACTAAAATAAATTTGTGAAAACAGAAAAAAAAAAGCTAGTATTGATTCAAACTTGTATCTAGCAGCCTGAATTGGTGTTCAGAATTATTAGCACAGCATAGTTATTGCTGTGAACCAAATGGGTTAACTTGTAATTGCTATAGTTTAAATACATTCTATTTTTACTCTATTTCTTGGAAAATTGGTAATTTATGTACAATAATTCTTACCTAATGAGACTATTCAATTATCCAGTTTCCTGTCATTCTGGATAAATGGGCACTGGCTATATCTTTGTTTCTATCATGCCATTTGTGGTGACGTCATACTCCAGTTTTAAAGATAATTTTATTTATCACACCAGAATTGGCCAATGCCTGGAAAGGTTACATCTGTAGAGTAAACACAAAACACTGTGGAGCCGAGTGGAGTCCAAATGATCTGTTTACATTTAACATTGATTTTTTTAAAACCTCATTTCCCTGTTTTGTTACAGATGGCAGTGGAAAAAACAATAGAATCTCTGAATGAAAAAATCCCCAGATTACTATGTTGTAAAAGCGGGTCCTTGACATTCTTCCTGTTCGTCTAGGGAGATGCTGACGTCCACTTTGTTACCTTTGTTCTGGTGGTAGGAGTTCAGGTCATTCATGCCTTGATGCTTGGATATTTCTTCCAACATAGAATGGTAGCAGATAAAAGGAAGTGACATGTGGCATTGGCTTGGATGGCAACTGTCAATGGGAGGAGAGATTACACTATTTATACGCAATTGTGACTATAGACTCTTTTCCTTCGTATCCTAATGTTGATAACTTTATGCAAATAGCAAGTAAATATTAGTATTTTCCTTGTGTTCCCAACAAATGTTCATGGTACTACTGTGAGAACAATATTGCTTTTTGACTTACCTCGTTACATATGAGTGATACTTAAGAAAAATATAGATGATTGGTCAAACATTTTATTACTCACCTTGGTAAATTGATAGTTTTACAACCTTACGTTAGGTAGTAGATCATGAGCAAGTGTAGTCTTTCAGGAAATGTCTCTGAAGTTTCATTTCATAATCTTGTTGAAATCATTTGTGGGTTGAGCTCATCAAGTCATATTTGACTTAAATGCTCTGTCAATTCAAAAAACCCATCTTTAATATGTTCTATTTATTGGATCTTTGGTCTTTTATGAAAAAGCTATAAAAAGAAGAGGAATGATGCATTTTCCCAGTACCTGAAAAAAAGTATAAAGATTTAAATTGAACAAGATTTCACAAAATATCAGATGCATTGTCTCCTTCAGTGGACTCTAAATGTGGTGCATAGGAGATGTATATTTAGCAGTTACTATAGATATGAGGCTGGATATTGACTTATCAATACATTTTCTTATTAAAGCTATATGTTTTATATATTTACATACATGACATAGTCTTAAAAGTGTTTATTGATATCTGGAGAGCAAGCATTTTAATTTAATTTCCCTACCAAGTGATACGTTGAAGTGAGTTCTTCTAGACCAGGCTTCACTTCCCAATTACATTGGGAGTAACTTGAATTGCAAAAACTCCATTTTAAATTGTTGAAATTATGATTCCTATAGAGGCAGGGATCATTGATGGACTTTATGAGGCTTATTCAGTATCTCTTAAGAGGCAGTTACCCTGGAAAGCATTGGGTTGGCCAAAAAGTTTGTTTGTATTTTTCTATAATATCTTACAGAAAAACCCAAACAAACTTTTTGGCCAACCCAATAGTTAATAGCACAAGCTGTCATATCCAACTGCCAATTCATTGGTAATTCCTCTTGGCTCAGTCTGCAAAATATATCCAGAATCTGACAACTTGTTGCCATTTCTGCTCCCACTCTTCCAGGACACCATCACCTCTAATTTAGATTGTTGCCATAATCTCCTAACTGATTTCCCTGTTTCTATACTGCTCCCTCTAAGTTCTTCCTCAATACAGCAGCAAGAGAAATCCCTTGGAAACATAAGTCAGATAATGTTGTTCCTTTGTTTAAATCCTGCAGTGGCAGCCCACATCACTCTGAATGAAAGCTCAAATCATTCCTATAGCCTTCACTGTTCTACATGACTTGCTGCCCTCTCCCCATTACCTCCCTGACCTCCTATCCCATGAATCCCCTTCTCTTTCCCTCTACTCCGTCTTCTCCAGCCCCATTGGCTTCCACACTCTTCCTGCCTTGGAGCTGTTTCCTCTGCCCCAGGTATCTCCATCAGCTATTCTCTCACTTTTATGAAACACGTGCAGTGTTTCAGATGTTGTGTTCTCAGTGAGGCTGCCCTTTACCTCCCTGTCTTATCCCACTCTTAAGCCCTTTAACCTATTTTCTCCCCCAAAGCACTTACTTATTATTTTTAATTTTATATCTTCCTTTTCCTCTTCCACTAGAATATCAACTTCATGAAGAAAGGGATTTTGACTGTTTTGTTCATTGATGGACCCTCAGGACCTAGCACATGACAGATGTTTGACAGATATTTGTTGAATGAATGAATGAATAAATGAATCCATTGCTATTTTATGACAGTGACAGAAAGAGTGTTTTGGGTTACCATAACATGGGCTACCACCTTCTGCTGAAATGTGTAGGTATCTTGGAGGGGGCACCAATAAATAGCTCCTCCTACCTGGTCTAGGTCTAAAGCAATTGATAAATAAAGCTAAGTTTCAGCAGAAAGAGGACAAAATATCACCTTATTACTGGAAAGAACATGCATATGTCTGTAGGCAAGTCAGTCACCTAATACTGAATCCGCAAATTAGGCACATGTCTCTATAGGGCAATACGGGACCATGGCAGATCTCTCCCAACAGGAGCAGAATGAGTTCCCAGAGAAGCAGAGAAGAATTCTGACTCCTCAGGGTAAGGAAAGAGGAAGGAGCTGGGCTATTCACCCATTTTCTCCTTCCAAATTCATAAATAACACGTTTTCCTTCTTGGAGGTGAGTGGGAGGTAGAGCAGTTAAGGTGGTTATAGAGGAATGGGGTGAGAGGATGGAGAGAGGCCAAAAGTGTTCCTCTAATAAATATCTCTTCATATAGAAGGAAACATCAGATGTGAAGAAGAAGCATTATCCTCTAACGATACCTATATTATTCCTCTCTTGAAATTGTTTTTTGGTTAAAAGTAATAGATTTAAGATATTTGGAATTGTTACTTTTGTTTTCAGCAAACCCATAGAGATTAAAAAAAAAAAAGTCAGTCAGTATGCTTGGAATGGAAAGAATTGTTCAAAATATAAATCTGGGACCTAACCCATCAGAGAAAAGTTAGGAGAAGGCTGTGCTTTTAAAATAGGGATCCTTCAGTGTTCCCACAGTCCTAGTAATATTGCCATTGTTTTCAAATCACAAACCATTCCTTTGGGCTTTTTTCAAGGTAATGAGAGGCACAGCATAAAGAAAACACAGATATATTTGGGTGTTTATTATGTATGATGCACAGGAGATATAATAGTGCACAAAATATAGTTCTTGCTCTTACAGAATCTACTGGGGAAGGTGTATAAGTAGATGTAGAGTGAAAATAAAGTTATCAGTAGTACCAGAGAGGTATGCATATTGAGGGTAAAGGTGGTAAGTAATCAGTGTTTCCAGAATACTCCTCATGTTACAGGCACAGTAGCAAGTACAGGAGGTATAAAAATAAGACACAGTTCTGCCCTTAAAAAATAGAGAATTTGAAATGAAAGATAGAAATAAGCAGAAAGTTAAGATTTTAAATGTACTATATGTTGGCCTGTACGTGGACTTATGATGACCCAGAGAAAGAAAACTTAATTCAGGTTTAGGTTTCAAGGAGACTTCTTAGAGAGATGAATTCAAGCAATAGTATAGAAATAGCAGAGGAAAAAAGAAAGTGAATTGGAAGATAGATTTGAGGTGCTCACTCATGATATAAAGTGATAAAGAGATAAAAAAATGGAGTAAGAAAGCTAAGAGATAGGATAATATGATCAATTTCTATGTATATTTAATTAGAGTAAAAGGAGGAGAGAATAGAAAGAATGGGTGAAAGATAAAAGCTCAGACTTTCCCAAGATAAAGTGATTGGAGCCCTCAGATTTAAAAAAGTCAGACTTCTAATCAGTAAAACTGAAAACAAATCACATACATAAGAGTAAAACTGCAGAACAATAAGGAAAAACTGAAAATGGAAAAACCACCAAGTAGAGAAGAAAATAGGTTATTTACCAAGGAATAACAACTGGATAGCAATGATATATGCTAGAAAACATTAGAATCTTCAAAGGAGATTTGAAGATAACTGTCAGGGCAGATTTTTGTTCTCTGAGAAGTTACATTCACAAGTGAGAATGAAATAAAGCCATTTTAAGAAATAGAAATACCAAGTGTTTATCACCCAGGGACTTTTGAAGAAAGTACTCTAAATGATGAAATTCAACACAGAAGAAAAGAGTGGGTGCAAAAATCCATGGTAACCAAAGGAGCAAGGACCAGCCCAAAGTTTGTGTGTGATCTGGGGAAAGAGAGAGGTGGAGAGAGATGCAGGGGAGAGGTAAGCAGAGGCCTATGATAGGCCATTCTTGCCTTTACTAGGGATTTGGGCTTCCTCTGAAGGTTCAGGGAATGATGGAAGGATCATAGCAAGGTGGTGAAATGGTTAGATGTGCCTTAGTAAGATCACTGGCAGGAGGATCGAGAAGGTTGGAGGGCAACAAGGCTCACGCCTTGAGGCCAGTTAGAGCTTGTGGGTGTAATTTAGATGACACGTGATTAGGGCTTGAATGATGAGACAGGGAGGAAAGCAGGCATGATTCTGCCACTATTAAAGAGATAGAGTCTCAGGACTCAGTCGTGACTCTTTCTTGGGAGAAAGGAAGCATCAATGACGTATTGTCTTGTTAGGGCAGTTTCAGTGGAGTCCAGCCGAGGGGAGAATCCGTGGAGGTGACAGTGGAAGGACTGATAACCCTGTAAGAACCATCAATGAATGGGTAGTGAGAGGCCAAACTTAACCCTAAACTTAGAAGAGTTGTCAGAGGAAGACCAAAGTGAAGAAGGGTTTTAGGCTGGGAGCCTTAGTAGCAAGTTTACATGCTAATAAGTGGAGAACAAAGAAGAAGGCAAAGTTTCCAGGTAGAGAGAGGATAAGAGATGCCTGATAGAATAAGGGCCTGGGGAGGTAGGAGGTAGAGGCATATACCAGGAAGGATAGGGAAAAATGCAGATGTAAGAACTCACAACTCTATCCTCCTTTGAAAGTAGCATCAGAGCAGTGGTGAACAAACGATGAGCGAATTAGTAGAATCAGTGCATGAAAAGATGGGTAAATGATGGATACGTACAGGCTGGCCCCAAGCAGCACAAGTCTAACAAAGGCAAGCATGTTCTCCAGATAGGCACGGTAGACCTCTAGTGGCCAAAAAGAAAACCCAGAAATCTAATGGCTGAGAACAAAATTGGAATAAAATGGCTAGGGAAAATTTATTTACAAAAGAAAAAACAGAAAAAAGCATTGCTCTACAATGCTGTAGGTCCTGTTGTACGTAATCTTTGCTGTGTTCAGTTCTTATCAATAGAGTTTAGTGGTATACGCCGTATGAATTCACTTTTATAATTAACTACTTAGAGTGAATGGCTAATGGAAATGAAGCCAGTAATCTTTTAATTATGATTAAAACTTAAAAAAAAAAAACCTGCAGGAGGGGACTAATTACTTATGTGTGGAATTTTATGTACTAGTTAGATAAAAGTATTTATTCTTTTTCAAATAGAGAAAAGGGAAAAGAGACAATTACAAACAAATGAGCCCTTGATTACCGAAGTCACAAATATGATGAAAAGAGTAAATTTTCCTCATAGTTGAAAAACAACAACAGCAACAAGGGTTTTTAAAAATTGAATAAAAATGTAAAACTATAAAAGGGATAAAAAACTATTTGAATCCTTAAGAATTAATAATAATATCCTAATGTAAAATTACTTTGAGTAAGCTCAGAGAAGAATCAGGAAAGTACTTTATGACTTAGGCATACATCAGCTTTTCCATTACAATACTTTTGATCAGTAACACACAGTGTCTTAGGTAGGTGAAAATAAATCCATTTAAGAGTAGAAATATTTTGGGGAATTGTACACAGCTGGTGAGGGGTACTGTGAGAGAGTGAGGAAATATTGAATAAGGGGGTATAGATGAGGAAACTTGTCTAATCCACCTTTGCAGAGTACAAAAACCCAAGTTAGCAGAATTGAAAGCAGCTCAGTTCTTTGGGATTTCTTGTTTGATTCTGAACCCTTTTAAATGTTCAATTCAATACCACTGTGTTTGAGAATAACATTATTAATAATGTCATAATTATCTCTACACTATTTTAAGGTACCATATACAGTGTTGGCATTCTTTATTGACTGAGCTGCCTGAAATTTAGTCATCAGGCATCACTGTATATTTAAATAACTTTTGAATTTGATAGGAATGGGAGCAGCAATCTGGTAGCAAGTAAAAACGATTTCCAAGTAATACTTAGGCACTTATAATAAAAATATCTCTTAAAAGTACAGTCATATACCCAAAGAAGGAATGATTATCTCTGGATTTTTTTAAATAGGTGGTTTTATTCTATTTTTCTTCTATTGTGTGTCCACAGTTCTCTGCACAGCCCATGCAAACATGTGTTACATTTGTCATTTTCTTTCTTTTTTTCCTGACTTTATTGAGATATAATTGACAAATAAAAATTGTATATACTTAAGGGGTACAACATGATAATTTGGTATATGTGTACATTGTGAAATGATTACCAAAATCAAGGTAATTACACATCTGTCACTTCATATACTTACCTTTTTTGTGTGACAACACTTAAGATCAATTCTCTTAGCAAATTTTAAGTGTAAAATGCATAAACTATAGTCACCATGCTGTATGTTAGACCCCCCCAGAACTTATTCATCTTATAAATGGAAGTTTGTACCCTTTGATCAACATCTCTCCATTTCCCGACCTGTCCCCCCACCCATAACCTGGCAACAATTCTACTCTATACTCCTGAGTTTGACTTTTTTAGACTTCACATATAAGTGAGATCATACATTATTTATCTTTCTGTGTCTGGCTTATTTCACTTACCATAATGTCCTCCATGTTCATCTGTGATGTTACAAATGGTAAGATTTTCTTCTTTTTTAAAGCTAATAATATATATCTCACATTTTCTTTATCCATTCATCCATTGACAGACAGATTTCTCCCATATCTTGGCTATTGTGAATAATGCTGCAAAAACATGGCAGTGCTGATCTATCTTTGAGATACTGATTTTATTTCTTTTGGATATATAACAGCAAGTGGGATTATTAGATCATACGGTAGTTTTATTTTTGATTTTTTTGAGGAACCTCTGTACTGTTTTCCAGTGGTGGCACCAGTTTATATTCCCATCAACAGTGCACGAGGGCTCCCTTTTCTCCATATCTTTGCCAGCACTGGTTAACTTTTATCTTTTTAGCTATTCTGACAGGTATGAGGTGATAACTCACTGTGGTTTTGATTTGCATTTCCCTGATGATTAGTGATGTTGAAGGCTTTTTCATGTACCTGTTGATGATTTATAGGTGTTCTTTGGAAAAAATGTTTGTTGAGGTCCTTGCCCATTTTTAAATTGGGTTATTTGTGTGTGTGTGTGTGTGTGTGTGTGTGTTTTATTTTGTTTTGCTACTGGGTAGTATGGGTTTCTTATATATTTTGGATATTACCCCTTATCAGATATGACTTGCAAATATTTTCTCCCATTCCATAGATTGCCTTCTCACTGTGTTGTTTCATTTTCTGAGCACAAGCTTTTTAGTTTGATATTGCCCCATGTGTTTATTTTTGCTTTTGTTGCCTTGCTTTTGTAACATTTCCTAAAAGACATCACCAAGGCCAATGTCATGGAGATTTTTTCCTGTTTTCTTCTAGGAGTTTTATGGTTCAGATATAATATTTAAGTCTTTAATCCATTTTGAGTTAATTGTTGTGTATAGTGTAAGATAAAGATCCAGTTTCATTCTTTTGTGTGTGGATATCCAGTATTCCCAAGACTGTTTGTTGAAGAGACTATCCGTCCCCCACTGTGTGTTCTCGGCACTCTTATCAAAGATTAGCTGACTGTATGAATGAATAGATTTATTTCTGGGTTCTTATTTCTATTCCATTGGTCTATGGATCTGCTTTTATCCCAATACTATATACTGTTTTGATTATAATAGCCTTGTAATATGTTTTGAAAACACAAAATGTGATGGCTCCACAGGTATCATTTTCTGAATGTGATTTTAAAAGGTTTAGTCTCCTTTGTTGACTAGAAACTATAGTAGGGCAAGTACAGAAGCCATTGTGTCTTTGTGGGCAAGTCTGCAGCATCTCTTAATATTCTGAGAACTGTCCAGAACCGACCTACATGCAGCTCCAGACAACAATACAAATTCTCTGAAACAATGTGATGATGTCAGCCTTTTATTAATCATTTTTGCAATTAGGGAAAAGGTAGAGGAAAGTAGGAAATTCCATGGACAGCTATTGATTAGTTTAAGACTTCACAGTGAGGAGATGTGAATACCAGGAACAAAGAATGGATGAAAGGCCTGGAGAAGGTTTCACATTTGATTCAACAGATTTCTGACCTTAGGAAAGTCAGACACTTGCAAGCAATTATCTGTTTCATGCCTGGAAATAGGACACTCTGGTCCTGTTTCTCAATAATGCCCATTATTCTGCCAACACCTAGTTTCCTGGACCTGTGACCTTCACTGTGCTCTTGGTTTTTGTCCTCCTCTCGCTTCTTCCCATTTCTCCCTCCTTTTCTTCTTTTCTTTCCTTTCCCTTCTCTTTGCCCCTTAATAAGTATGTGCTATGCCCAAAATAAGAGCAGATGGTGAGTTCAGATTTGTAACTACCACCAGACATGGGATGGCTTTGTGTTGTTTATTTAGCCAACTCTTAATCTATTCATTTAACAAGCATTTGTTTGCTAATAGATGTTAACATGTAACTATCGTTATAGAGAGGGAATGCTTAGTAAATAGTAATTAAAAACAGAAAGAAAAGAAAATTCAGATACAGTCTCTACCTTCAAGAAACTTACAGTCTAGTAGAAAGGAGTGATAATCACAAATAATCACCTCCAAATAATTTTTATTACAAATTGGTATGAGTGCTGTGACAGAACAGCACAAGTAAATGAGTGAGGGTGAGGGTGCCAAGAAAGGATCCCTGAGAATATGACACTTAACCTGAGACCTAAAGCAGGGATTCATAACTGGGCAATTCAGACAATGTCTGGAGGCATTTTTGGTTATCAGAATTGGGATGGGGGAGTTTATATTTTCTGATCATGTTGCGTGAGTTTGGTTTATGTCTATAACAGGGATATTTTCAAAATAAAAAAATCTATTCTAAAAAAAGAAATAGGTGAGGGAGATTAAAAGGTACAAACTTCCGGTTGCAAAATCAGTGAATCACAGGTATGAAATGTGCAGTATGGGGAATTATAGTCAATAACTGTGTAATATCTTTGCATGGTGACAGATGGTAACTAGACTTGTGCTGATCATGTTGAAATTTATAGAAATATTGAATCACTATGTTGTGTAACAGGAACTAACATAGTGTTGTAGCATTGTTACTGAGTCCAAGCTCCCTCTGCTCACTGCACAACAGGCCAATGAATCGGAGACGAGGAGTTGAGGCATGGAATACAACTTTATTGGGAAAGCCAGCAAACCGCGAAGATAGCAGACTAGTGTCTTCAAAAAACCATCTTATTGGGGTCTGGATGTCAATTTGTTTTATAGAATCAGAGAGGGAGAGGCTGTGAGGAAGTAAAGTGAAAGGGACATCAGTCTTACAAAAGAACTCTGGGAGTGACCAGCCTAGGTGAGGGCATATGTTAATTTTAGCCATTCATACAGGTGGGCAGGGTGGATTGTCTGCCTGTGAACTGGAACAGAAGCACTTTGTTTAACATTCAGACAGAGGGGCAGGGTTCCCTGAGGCAGGCCCTCATGTATGATTATAATAACAAAAGCAACAAAAAGCAAAGGTTAAAGTCAAAGAAACAGATCTAACATGGAGTCCAATTTAGCTCTCTGTGGTTACAGTATGCCTCAAAAACAAACAAACAAACTCAGAAAAAGATCAGATTTGTAGTTACCAGAGGTGGGGGTGGTGGGATAAAGGGCAACTGGATGAAAACAGAATTAAAAAAGAATCATTTTGGAATCCCATGATGTATACTGTCCTGGCTAGGCTTCAGTTGTTTCAGGGTGATTGTAGACAGCACCTAACACAGAGAAGTCATTGTTCAGCTTTGAATGTCACATTAGATGTTTTTTGAGCACCCAGTAAAACAATTGCCTTGGATACCAGAGTTTTAAAAGAAAGAAAAGTTTTTCTTGGAATTCTAATACTTTCCTTTCACATATCAAGGTACCTACATATGACTCAGGTCAGAGCGTTTTACATAAAACATTCAGTAGATTGAAAGAGGGTTCTGATATCAGGGCAGTTCCCAGCAGACAAGAAGAGATAGAAAGTGCCTCTTGTGCTTTGGGGAAGGAACGAAGGGAAAGAGAGAAAGAGGAAAGCAAAGCAAAGCAATAGGATTTGGATGTCCTTGCTTTGTTCTTGGTAGGGCTGGGAGGGCATCTGAAGCACTGAGATAACTTTGAGGAAATTCGAGAGTCAGAGGCTTGTTCTGTATTTCTCAGAGGTTCTGTCTGCTCTGTCCTCCTTTCTAGGCTGTTGCTCTTGTCCTTACACTGGCTTCCCTCAGGCTCACCAAATGGCTGAAGCTGCTCTCCTATTCAAACACCACCCCATCCCGACCAAGAGAGAATGTCTTTATAGTCCAGCAAGTGTTCCGAGATCCATTCTGATGAGACAGGCTTAGGTCACACAACTGAACCAATCAGCGTGATCACCTGATATGAGGAGGGGACTAAAACGTGTTTATCACTTAGCTATTGTCACATCCACCAATGGACTCCAGGGGAGGATTCAGCTTCCCTACAACTACATGGATCCCAAATGGAAATCAGGCACTAATGAAAAAGGGACATGGGTTCTGGAGAGAAACACAAAGGCCCACTTTAGCCTACTTCTTAGGCCACCCAATAGCCAGACATACTTTCCTTTCATACATTGTTTAAAACTTGGCCAAGCTTACATAGAACAAGCACACACCTCACACACAGACCTTATATGCTCACATGTCACCTTAGAAAACATAATCCAAGGATGGATTCAGTTACTGAATCCAGATTCTAAAATCTCTGGTAAAAATCAAAACCATATATAATCACACAGCTTATGGGCTACATTAACATGCTTTATGTTTGACTGAGTGCATAATTCCCAGAGAGTCTAGCCTGGAAGATTAAGTGGCAAATAACTTTTCTCAACTTACCCTCACAAGGTATCTCAGTAGATGACTCAACTGTAATCATTAGACTGTTTATTCTTTAAGGCTTGCTTTAAAATTTTTCCCTTGCTGGGTCTACCAACCCTAAACTGTTACATAATAAACTTGGCCCAATCTTCATCTGCCTCTCACATGGAAATATCCTCAGATACAGTAAATCAGAACAAAACCCTAACCTTCGACCTTGTTATTCTGAAATGCTACTAATATCCCATCAGTAGTTTCCTGTACAGTGGTAAGCAATAAACTTGACTTTGTTTTAGCAACAACTTATTTTGGGGAGCTCTTCAGAGAGTGAGCAGTTGACTCTGGGTAAGGGGCACTCGTTTTCTTGGGTTCAGATATAGTTTCTCGTGATTCACTAATTTATGCCTAAATGGACACTTATTTATATGCACAGCATATGGTGCAGAAAGAAAAGAGTGAGTAAAGTGAAAACTTTCCTTTGGAAAAGAGGAAACATCACCTAAAGATGACTGGTCCCAATATCTATGATATGACAGGACTCCCTGACCAGTGAGTTCCTTAGTTTGCCAACCTGCTCACCCCTGGTTTGGTTGTGACAGGATGTTTCTTTTCTACTGTCCTTCACAGCCATCTCTGAGACAGGCACTGAGTATGTCACCCCTTTCGCTTTACTGATGAGTAAAGCATTTCCTATTAGTTAAGGAGCTGGGAGATTATATTCAGTAAGAAATCACAGGCTTGGAGCTTATTTGGCAATAAAGCTTCAATAAAAGTGTATAGGCTCCAAGCTATTTGTTTCATAGGCCAGTAGCCAAAGACAAGATCCTGATGAATTGAAGTCAGTCTTGAAGTTCAGTTCTAGCCAGCAGAGCTCCTCAGGTAATGAGTCTCCATTTTCCTGCTTTGCTCATTCCCCTAGTGCTGTGGTTCTCAAAGTGTGGTTCCTAGGGTGGCAGCAGCATCACCTGAGAACTGGTTAGAGATACAAACTCTTGGGTCCAGACCTGTTCAGAAACTCTGGGGTTGGGGCCCAGCAGTCTGTGCTGGAATGCACACTGGAGGTGAGATGAAGTTTGAGACCACAGCTTTAGTGATGTCATCTGAGTGCAATTTGAAACAATAAGCTGGGGCACGAAAATGCCATTAAAATCCTCTCTGTATGCGAGGCCTTATGTGAGAGCTTCTTCTCAAGGGGAGCGATGAGCCTTTTCCTTCCTTAGTAGGAGCTAATTAGCAGAGGCCTGCGTGGGGGGATAGGGAGCAACGGTGTTCTCTTGAGCCACAATGATAAACGCTCTTCTAATCTTTCAGGGTTCCAGGTACTAGACTCTCTGGCAACTGAATAGACATCAAAGGTAGTGTTGCTGTAGCCAAGGTCTTATTTTCTTCCTTCTGCTTTCCAATGGCAGTATCAAAACTGTCATACCTCTTTTGTGTAGGAATTTATTGAAGGCCACTAAAAATAGTCAACACACTCTAACATCCTAATTTTTCCTCCAAAGTTTCTTCATGCAAAAGCTTCAGTGTATATATGATCTGATTCTTCAGGGTACAGATGGACAAAAATGATTATTTCCATGACCATGTATGAATAACCACCATCTTCCAACCATTGAATAGGTGTGTCCCATTGGTCTGCACCAAACCTCCTTGGCTCAGCTAACATCACATTTTAGAGTCTCTTAATGTTAACCTTACTCTCAGTCCCAATTTACGTATCGAGGCTCTGAGTTACAAACAACAGAAACCAAGTATGGTTATCTTATAGGTAAAAAACTGTGGAAAAAGAGAGGGTTTATTGAAATGAAACGGGGCCCTACAGAGTCACCTGGGGCTGGGGATGAGAGATGGTGATTGGACAGGATACAAGGATGATGAAGATGAATCAGTGGGAAGAACAGCCACTGCAGGATGGGTCAGGTCAAGGTGCCACTACCAGCATTGCTAACGCTGAGTCACGGCTGCTGAGATGACCTGACATTTAATTATCAGGACATGTTCTTATGTCAGACACCCAAAATCAAAGTGCCAGGGTGAGCTTAGAGTTGAGCTAAGTGGCTCAACTTAGCTCACGTGCCGATCGATCCCTGACTAACAGGAGAAAATAAAGGAGGATCTGGGCCTCCTCATCTTCCATGATGGTTGGTGGACGCCAGAGATCATAAGATGATAAGAATGATATTAAGGAGGGGAATGAATGCTGGGAGGGGAGGTGAAAATAATGATTGCCTCTGGGATCTGAAGTGGGGGTTTGTGTGGGAGTTAACTGACTTTATAAGGTATCGATACTTAGAACAGGGCCTAGCACATACTAAGTACTAGGTAAATGTCCTTGCTTGCTGTTTTATGCTTTTTTCCAAGGCACCATTATTGCCTTGATCATATGTAAAATTTTAAAAATGACTCCATTTCACTCCACCCCTTAAAGAAGTAGATAAAGTAAAGAAAAAAAAGCAAAAAATATTTATATCCTGCCTTTCCATTCAGTAATGTAACAGTATTAGTATCCCATGTTACTAACTATTGTTTATAATTAAAAGTGTTTTTCAATATCAGGATTGCATATTCATAGTTCTATTGTGATATCTTGACATGGAGGCCTGATATAATCATCACTGGTTAATATAAAATATCAGCATTCGGAAAGAGAAAATGATCAGAAGTCTTTTCTGTCTTTTATTTTTGCAGAATAAAATCTGTAAATGATATCAAAGAATTATTTTTTAAAATGCTATGTTTGGGGAGGTTTTTTTCAATATCATATATTTCTATTTCTCTGTTTTGTTTATATGTAAAATTATTGTTTGAACATGGTAACATACATGAGTGAAGGATGGGAGAAGGGAGATGAGGGATATGGATTGGGAAAGATAAAGGGAGGGAGAAAGAGTGTTAACATTTGCTGACTATTGTGCAACTTTCCTTTACATTATCTCATTTCATCTTCCAAATAACTGGACCATTTAAATCTGCAGAACACATTTCCTAAGTGAAAATTTATCTGAAAGCTAGTATAACAAAGAAGATAATCGTCGAGTGAATAAATAGCTCATGATAAGCAGTTGAGGAAGGGGGTACCCTCTTCATCTTCCTTGGGATAACAGTCAGAATTATTTTAAAATGTATTATCTGATTTTTATTTTTTAAAAAGGCTAAACTCTGGTCAGTGTAGTTTTGGTAGTTAAGTCAATTATGTTGTATTCTAACTTGTCACATATTTGTAACACATCAAGTTTAAGTTCATGGGTAACTTCCATGACTATATGGATTTTAAGTTTCATCTTTGAGTATGGAATTGAAGACTATCTATGCCTGGTAAAGACATTTCAAATGTGCATGCACATACACACAGACTCAGAAACCAAAATACTGTATTTCACAGAATTTTTCAGCCTTAACTACTATGCATAAGGGGAATATTATGTGTAGTTATAATTTTAACATATACAAATAGGCTAGGGTTAAGGTAAAAATCCAACAACTTCTTGCTAAATCCAAACACCTTTGACTTAAGATTACATGATAAGTTCTTAGCCATATGAAACTGTTTTCTAGTTGAGACAGTTACTGATTCAGCTATTATGAACCAGTCCCTAGCAGATGTTCTCTGGCCATTTTATGGTTTTAAAAATGACAGACCAAGGTAGAACTCAGGTGGCTGAGAGAGGCACCTATGAGGTTGAAAGCAGCAGATAGAATTTGTACATATTACAGAAGGAGCTGCCAGTAAAAAGCACTAGAGTTGGAATTATCAAGGGCATAGGGTATTATTTTTGTCATTTCATTTGTAAAAAAAATGAATGGAAAAGTACCAATGTTTGTTTGACTACAGAAATATCCCATTAAAACTCCATCTCAAGGACATCATTATTATGTAAAAGAAAATTGCTCCCTTTGTGTATTGCAGACATGAATATATTCACAGTAAAATGTGTGCAGTTTGAAATCTACGCTATGTTTTCCCTTTCTGTTTGTACTGGTTTTTCTTTACAACAGCAGGGATGCTCTTAAGGGGATGCTGGGACAAGTACCTTACTTACTCCCTACATCAAAAAGATGCTCAACATCACTAATCATTGGAGAAATGCAAATCAAAACCACAAGGAGGTACCACCTCACACTGGTCAAAATGGCCATCATCAAAAAATCTAGAAACAATAAATTGCTGGAGAGGGTGTGGAGAAAAGGGAACCCTCCTGCACTGTAAATTGATACAGCTGCTATGGAGAACAATATGGAGGTTCCTTAAAAAACTAAGACTAGAACTACCATATGACCCAGCAAACCTACTCCTGGGCATATACCCAGAGAAAACCATAATCCAAAAAGAAACATGTACCGTAATGTTTATTGCAGCACTATTTACAATAGCCAGGACATGGAATCAACCTAAATGCCCATCAACAGATGAATGGATAAAGAAGATGTGGCACATAAATACAATGGAATATTACTCAGCCATAAAAAGGAATGAAATTGAGTTATTTGTAGTGAGGTGGATGGACCTAGAGTCTGTCATACAGGGTGAAGTAAGTCAGAAAGAGAAAAACAAATACCATATGCTAACGTATATATATAGGATCTAAAAGAATGGTACTGATGAACCCAGTGGCAGGGCAAGAATAAAGACGTATACGTAGAGAACAGACTTGAGGACACAGGGAAGGCAGGGGAAGCTGGGACGAAGTGAGAGAGTAGCATTGACATATACACACTGCCAAATGTAAAATGGATAGCTAGTGGGAAGCTACTGCATAGCACAGGGAGATCAACTGGATGCTTGGTGATTCCCTAGAGGGGTGGGATAGGGAGGGTGGGAGAGAGTTTCAAGAGGGAGGGGATATGGGGATATATGTATAAATATAGCTGATTAACTTTGTTGTACAGTAGAAACTAACACAACATTGTAAAGCAATTATACTCCAATAAAGATCTGAAAAAAAAATAGCTAGTTAAAAAAATTTTTTTAAACCAGGTATACCCTTTGATTACATACTTAAAGATGAAAGAAAATTCATATATTCATACAAAAGTTAAGTCTGCATTTTAAGGGATTATAAATGGCTAATATCTAACCAAGGAAAAACATCACTATCTCAAAATAGGTCGAAGGAGAAATTTGGACCAAGAGGCTGGAAGAGATTCATGATTAATGCTGTAGGAGATGAATCTCAGAAGCCAGCACGTGACACACCTGTATCTGCCAATGAAAGAGCCTCTCACTGACTTTCCTACACCTCCTTGGCCTCCATTGAATCCATCTCTTCTTCAAACAGTTAAAAGCATCTTCTCGAAATTCTAATCATATAATGCTGCTCCTTAAATCTTGCATTATGCTTGAGATAAAATGCAAATTCCTTAGCATGACTTATGTAGTCCTTTTACAATATAGGTATATCTTGTGTCTGCCTTTTCTAGACCTAGGGCCTTATAATTTCTAAGCCTTTTACGTTAATGTGCTTCTTCCCATTGTTTGATGATTTACTCCTACTTAATTCTCAGCCGAAGCACCACTTTTTCAGGGAAGTTTTTCCTGACCCCTTAGACCTATGAGGGAAGGACAAGAAATAAATAAATGCATATTTTTGTGGTATTAATTGCTATAGACAAATATACAGCATGATAATGGGGCTGTTATTTTACATAGGACAGTCAAAAAAGGCCTTGCTGATTAAATGGTATTTGAGCAGAGACCTGGAAGGATTGGAAATAAGACTTATACTTGCAGCTATCTGGGGAAAGAGCAGTCCAGGCAGAGGGGAGCTGGTGCAAGTGCCCTGAGGTAGGATGGACTTACTATTTGAGAAAGAACAAGAAGGCCAATATTGCAAGCACCAAGTGAGGGAATCAAGCAGGGAGAGAGAGCACAAGAAGACAGACTCATAGAACATGTAGATCATAGTGAGCAGTTTGGATTTTGACCTAAAAAATGATGAAAAGCTAGATTTGAGTGAGCGAAGGGGCAAATACTGGGAGATGAGGCTAGAGAGGGCAAGGGTCAGGGGTTTAGATACAGTGTGGTGCAAATAGACCATTGTAAAGGTCTTGGCTGTTCTGCTGAGTAAACTGTGATGGCTTTGGATGGTTTAAGCAGAATAGTAACATGATCTGGTGTGTATTCTGGATAATCACTCTAGCTGCTATGTTAGAATGGAGAGGGAAAGAGTAGTGGCCAGGAACCTCATCAAGTACCTCTCGTAGTCCTCCTGATGAGTACTGACTGACTGCACAAGTGTAGTAGAGGTGCTGATGAGTGCCTGGGATCTGGGATTTATTTATCTACAAGAGAGCCAACAGAATTTGCTAATGTAAAATGGGAGAAAGAGAAATATGAAGAATCATTCTAGTGTTTTGTCCTAAGCAACTATAAAAATGGGGAATAGAGTTGTTTTGGTCTAAGTAACTATTAAAAAATAGGGAATAGAGTATACCACAAGGTAGAAAACTAGGAGAAGCTCTTTTGCAGGAGAGGGACTACTGCTGCTACTTAAATAAAGAATTCCCTTTAGAATATGTTGAGTTTGAGATAACCATTAGATAAAGTAGAGGTATCTAGTAGGAAGTCTGATACAAAAATCTAGAGTTTAGCAAAAAGTTGAGGGCCAGCGGTATGCATTTTGGAGTCATATGTAAATACATGGTATTTAAAGACTGAGACTAAAAGATGGTTTTTTGGGAGTAAGTGCAGATTAAAGAGAGGAGGTCAGAGGACCTCCAAGGGCACTCCAAATTTTAGAGGTCAGCAAGATAAGGATGATCCAACAAACATTAAGCTGGTCTGTGAGATAAAAGGACACTTCAGAGTTTGGTGTTGGGAGGGCAAGTGGAGAGTATGTTTCAAACATTTGTTGGGAGCCATACATTACTAATATCAGAATTGAAAAAGGGGACATCACTACAGATCCCGTAAACATTGAAAGGATTAAAAAGGATTACTAAGAACAACTCAATGCCCTCAAATTTGAAAATGTAGATGAAATGGACCAATTGCTTCAAAAACACAACTCCCAAAACTCACACAAGAAGGAATAGATAACACTGAATGTCTATTTAATATTGAATCAATAATGAATAATGTCTATTTAATGTCTATTTAATATGTAATATTGAATCAATTTAATATTGAATCAGTAATGAATAATCTAATATTGAATCCATAATGAATAATCTTCCAAAAGGGAAGAAACTACATCCAGATAGATTCGCTACTGAATTCCATCAGACATTTAAGGAAGAATTTATGCCAATTCTCTGTACTTTCTTCCAGAATATAGAAGTAGAGGGAATGCTTTCTAACTTATTCTAGGAGGTTAGCATTATCCTAATTTGAAAACCAGACAAAGAAATTACTAGAAAAGAAAACTAGACATTAATATTTCTCATGAACACAGATGTAAAATCTTCAACAAAATATTAGCAAATTGAATCCAACAATGTATAAAAGGAATCATACACCATGACAAAGTGGCATTTAACCTAGGTATGCAAGGTATTTTAACATTTGAAATCAATTAATGTTATCCATCACGTGAACAAGATAGAGAAGAAAAATCAAATGATCACATCAATAGATGCAGAAAAACATTTTTTCAAAATCCAACACCCATCATGATACAGATTCTCATCAAACTACGAATAGAGGGGAACTTCCTCAAACTGATAAAAACCATCTTCAAAAATCTGCAGCTAACATACTTTTTTCTTTTTATTGCTCTTTATTGGAATATAATTGCTTTACACTCTTGTACCTGTTTTTGAGGTACACCAAAGTCAATCAGCTGTATTTATACACATATTCCCATATTGCCTCCCTCCCAAGACTCCCCCCACCCTCCCTGTCCCAGCCCACTAAGGCATCATCCATCATCGGGTTGATCTCCTTTTGTGGTACAGCAACATCCCACTGGCTATCTATTTTACAATTGGTAGTATAAATATGTCTATGCTACTCTCTCACTTCGTCCTAGCTTCCCCTTTGCCCCCCCAGCCCCCCAACCTCGTGTCCTCCAGTCCATTCTCTGCATCTGCATTCTTATTCTTGTCTGGTCACTGGGTTCATCAGCACCATTTTTTCTTTTTTTAAGATTCCGTATATATGAGTTAGCATACAGTATTTGTTTTTCTCTTTCTGGCTTACTTCACTCTGTATGACGGACTCTAGGTCTGTCCACCTCATTACATATAGCTCCATGTCATTCCTTTATATAGCTGAGTAATATTCCATTGTATATATATGCCATATCTTCTTTATCCATTCATCTGTTGATGGGCATTTAGGTTGATGCCATGTCCTGGCTATTGTAAATAGTGCTGCAATAAACATTATGGTACATGTTTCTTTTTGGATTATGGTTTTCTCTGGGTATATGCCCAGGAGTGGGATTACTGGATCATATGGTAGTTCTATTTTTAGTTTTTTAAGGAACTTCCAAACTCTTTTCCATTGTAGCTGTACCAACTTACATTCCCACCAACAGTGCAGGAGGGTACCCTTTTCTCCACACCCTCTCCAACATTTGTGGTTTCTAGATGTTTTGATGATGGCCACTGTGACCGGTGTGAGGTGATACCTCACTGTGGCTTTGACTTGCATTTCTCTGATGATTAGTGATGTTGAGCACGTTTTCATGTGTTTGTTGGCCATCTGTGTATCTCCTTTGGAGAAATGTCTATTTAGGTCTTCCGCCCATTTGTGGATTGGGTTATTTGCTTTTTTGGTATTAAGCTGCATGAGCTGCTTGTATATTTTGCAGATTAATCCATTGTCCGTTGCTTCGTTGGCAACCATTTTTTCCCATTCTGGGGGTTGCCTTCTTGTCTTGTTTATGGTTTCTTTCGCTGTGCAAAACCTTTAAGTTTCATGAGGTCCCATTTGTTTATTCTTGATTTTATTTCCATTATTCTAGGAGGCGGGTCAAAAAGGATCTTGCTTTGATGGATGTCATAGAGTGTTCTGCCTATGTTTCCTCTAGGAGTTTTATAGTGTCTGGCCTTGCCTTTAGGTCTTTAATCCATTTGGAGTTTACTTTTGTGTATGGTGTTAGGAAGTGTTCTAATTTCATTCTTTTACATGTTGCTGTCCAATTTTCCCAGCACCACTTATTGAAGAGGCTGTCTTTTTTCCATTGTATATTCTTGCCTCCTTTGTCAAAGATAAGCTGCCTATATGTGCTTGGGCTTACCTCTGAGTTCTCTATTCTGTTCCATTGATCTTCCTTTCTATTTTTGTGCCAGTACCATACTGTCTTGATCACTGTGGCCTTGTAGTATAGTTTGAAGTCAGGAAGCCTAATTCCACCCACTCCATTTTTTCTTCTCAAGATTGCTTTGGCTATTCGGGGTCTTTTGTGTTTCCATACAAATCGTAAGGTTTCTTGTTCTAGTTCTGTGAAAAATGCCATTGGTAATTTGATCGGGGTTGCATTGAATCTGTAAATTGCTTTGGGTAGTACAGTCATTTTCACAATGTTGATTCTTCCAACCCAAGAACATGGTATGTCCCTCCATCTGTTCGTGTCGTCTTTGATTTCTTTCATCAGTGTCTTAAAGTTTTCTGCATACAGATCTTTTGCGTCCTTAAGCAGGTTTATTCCTAGGTATTTTACTCTTTTTGTTGCAATGGTAAATGGGAGAGTTTCCTTAATTTCTCTTTCTGCTCTTTCATTGTTAATGTATAGGAATGCAAGAGATTTCTGTGCATTAATTTTGTATCCTGCTACTTTACTAAATTCATCGATTAGTGCTAGCGGTTTTCTGGTAGAGTCTTTAGGGTTTTCCATGTATAATATCATGTCATCTGCAAAGAGTGACAATTTTACTTCTTCTTTTCCAATTTGGATTCCTTTTATTTCTTTTTCTTCTCTGATTGCTGTGGCTAAAACTTCCAAAACTATGTTGAATGATAATGGTGAGAGTGGACACCCTTGTCTTGTTCCTGCTCTTGGAGGGAATTCTTTCAGTTTTTCCCCATTTAGAATGATGTTGGCTCTTGGTTTCTCATCTATGGCTTTTATTATGTTGAGGTAATTTCCTTCTATGCCCATTTTCTGGAGAGTTTTTATCATAAATGGATGTTAAATTTTGTCAAAATCTTTTTCTGCATCTATTGAGATTATCATATGGTTTTTGTCCTTCAATTTGTTGATATGATGTATTACATTGATTGATTTGCGTATATTGAAGAATCCTTGCATCCCAGGGATAAACTCCACTTGATCATGGTGTATGATTATTTTAATGTGTTGTTGGATTCTGTTTGCTAGTATTTTGTTGAGGATTTTTGCACCTATATTCATCAGTGATATTGGTCTGTAATTTTCTTTTCTTGTGACATCTTAGCCTGGTTTTGGTATCAGGGTAATGGTGGCCTCATAAAATGAGTTTGGGAGTGTTCTTCCTTCTGCAATATTTTGGAAGAGTTTGAGAAGGATAGGTGTTAGCTCTTCTCTAAATGTTTGATAGAATTCACCTGTGAATCCATCTGGCCCTGAGCTTTTGTGTGTTGGGAGATTTTTAATCACTGCCTCAATTTCTGTACTTGTGATTGGTCTGTTCATAGTTTCTATTTCTTCCTGGTTCAGTCTTGGGAGATTGTATTTTTCTAAGAATTTATCCATTTCTTCCAGGTTATCCAATTGATTGGCATATAGTTGCTTGTAGTAGTCTCTCATGATCTTTTGTATTTTTGTGGTGTCTGTTGTTACCTCTCCTTTTTCATTTCTAATTCTGTTGATTTGCATCTTCTCCCTTCTTTTCCTGATCAGTCTGGTGAATGGTTTATCAATTTTGTTTATCTTCTCAAAGAACCAGCTTTTAGTTTCATTAATTTTTGCTATTGTTTCCTTCCTTTCTTTTTCATTTATTTCTGATCTGATCTTTATGATTTCTTTCCTTCTGCTCACTTTGGGGTTTCTTTGTTCTTCTTTCTCTAATTATTTTAGGTGTAAGGTTAGGTTGTTTATTCAATATTTTTCTTGTTTCTTAAGGTAGGACTGTATTGCTATAAAATTCCCTCTTAGAACTGCTTTTGCTGCGTCCCATAGCTTTTTGGTTGTTTTGTTTTCATTGTCATTTATTTCTAGATATTTTTTGATTTCCTCTTTGATTTCTTTAACGATATCTTGGTTGTTTAACAGTGTATTGTTTAGCCTCCATGTGTTTGTATTTTTTGCAATTTTTTTTTCCTGTAATTGATATCTAATCTCATCGCTTTGTGGTCAGAGAAGATGCTTGATATGATTTCAATTTTCTTGAATTTGCCAAGGTTTGATTTGTGACCCAACATGTGATCTATCCTGGAAAATGTTCCATGTGCACTTGAGAAGAAAGTGTAGTCTGTCATTTTTGGATGGAATGTCCTATAAGTATCAATTAAATCGAGATGCTCTAATGTGTCATTTAAAGCTTGTGTGCCTTTATTTATTTTCTGCTGGGATGATCTGTCCATTGATGTAAGTGGGGTCTTCAAGCCTCCCACTATTGTTGTGTTACCGTCAATTTCCCCTTTTATGACTGTTAGCATTTGCCTTATGTATTGAGGTGCTCCTATGTTGGGTGTATAGATATTTACCATTGTGATATGTTCTTCTTGGATGGATCCCTTGATCATTATGTAGTGTTCTTCCTTGTCTCTTGTAATAGACTTTACTTTAACATCTAATTTTTCTGATATGAGTATTGCTACTCCAGCTTTCTTTTGACTTCCATTTGCATGGAATATCTTTTTCCACCCCTTGACTTTCAGTCTATATGTATCCCTTGGTCTGAAGTGGGTTTCTTGTAGGCAGCAGATAGAAGTGTCTTGTTTTTGTATCCATTCAGCCAGTCTGTGTCTTTTGGTTGGAGCATTTAATCCATTTACATTTAAAGTGATTATTGACATGTGTGTTCCAATTACCATTTTCTTAATTGTTTAGGGTTTGTTTTTGTAGGTGTTTTCCTTCTCTTGTGTTTCCTACTTAGAGAAGTTCCTTTAGCACTTGTTGTAAGGCTGGTTTGGTGGTGCTGAATTCTCTTAACTTTTGCTTGTCTGCAAAGCTTTTGATTTCTCCATTGAATCTGAGTGAGATTCTTGCTGGGTAGAGTATTCTTGGCTGTAGGTTTCTCTCTTTCAGGACTTTCAGTATATCCTGCCATTCCCTTCTGGCCTGCAGAGTTTCTGTAGAAAGGTCAGCTGTTATCCTGATGGGTTTTCCCTTATATGTGATTTATTGCTTTTCTCTTGCTGCTTTTAATATTTTTTCTTTGTGTTTAATTGTCATTAGTTTGATTAAAATGTGTCTTGGTGTATTTCTCCTTGGGTTTATTCTGTATCTGACTCTCTGTGCTTCTTGGACTTGGTTAATTATTTCATTTCCCACGTTGGGGAAGTTTTCCACTATAACCTCTTCAAATATTTTCTCAGACCCTTTCTTTTTTTCTTCTTCTTCTGGGATGCCTATGATTCGATTGTTGGTGCGCTTAATGTTATTACAAGGTCTCTGAGACTGTCTTCCATTCTCTGAGACTGTCTTTTTTCTTTTTCCTGCTCTGTGGCAGTTATTTCACCCATTCTATCTTCCAGCTCACTTATTCATTCTTCTGCCTCAGTTATTCTGCTGTTTATACCATCTAGAGTATTTTTAATTTCAGTTATTTTGTTGTCCATTGCTGTTTGTTTGTTTCTTAGTTCTTCTGAGTCCTTATTAACTGTTTCTTGTATTTTCTGTATTTTATTATCGAGATTTTGTATCATTTTTACTATCATTACCCTGAATTCTTTTTCAGGCATTTTTCCTATTTCCTCTTCATTTATTTGGTCTTGTGGGTTTTTCTCCTGCTTCTTTGCCTGCATGGTGTTTCACTGTTTTCTCATGGTAGTCCAAACTTCAGAGGTTGCTTGTCCCGGCAATATAGGGGTTTCAAGAAGACTGTCCAAGCCCCAGACTAATGGCAGAGTGTTGAGTCAAACAAATACTAAGTCAAGGAAACACATACATGTATAAGACACACAAATACTGAATCCAATAGAACATAAGGCACTAGAAAGAACTGACAGAGGAACCCCAGTATGCTATCAGACATTCAAAGAGAAAACCAACATAAAATTCAAAATCAAAACAGAAACAAAAGCAAAAACAAACAAACAAACAAATAACACCACACAAACCCAAATCCAGGGAGATATTGAAAGCTAGGGTCAAATATAATAAAGAGCTAGAGTACCACCAGACAGACTGGAAATTCTTAAAATGAAATTAGACAATTATACTAAGAAATAAGATATAGACAAAAACCTAGTAATAAATACCAAGGTGGTGTGTCATCTGGAGAATAAAGCAAGGAGACTGAGCAGACTGATAATGTTGCTTGTAAGTATGTTAAGATAAAATAAACTAAAAAAGGATAGAAGACAGGGCAACAGAAGAGTGTAGTGTGACTGGAAATATGAAAATAAAAAGAAAGAAATAGAAATGTATAAAAGATAGAGATGAAGAGAAGGTAGGAGAGATATATAGTCAGCACTGCAAAAAACTTAGCTAGAAATAGAAATATATAAAAAGGCTAGGAATAAAAACAGAATAAAAAATAGAATAAAAAATGTTGTAACACTTGTAAAAAAAAAAAAAAACAAAACAAAACTTGTAGATCCCTTAGGACTAAGATCATAATTAAAAAAAACAAAAAAACAAAAAAAAACCTAGAACTGACCCCAGAGTGGACCAGTTCAATAGAATTAATACTAATATTTCTGTTTCCTTGGGATCTCAGCTGTAAGTGTCCTTCTACTAGCTAACAGAATCCAACAGGACATTAAAAGGATTATACACCATGATCAAGTGGGGTTTATCCCTGGGATGCAAGGATTCTTCAATATACGCAAATCAATCAATGTAATACATCATATCAACAAATTGAAGGACAAAAACCATATGATAATCTCAATAGATGCAGAAAAAGATTTTGACAAAATTTAACATCCATTTATGATAAAAACTCTCCAGAAAATGGGCATAGAAGGAAATTACCTCAACATAATAAAAGCCATAGATGAGAAACCAAGAGCCAACATCATTCTAAATGGGGAAAAACTGAAAGAATTCCCTCCAAGAGCAGGAACAAGACAAGGGTGTCCACTCTCACCATTATCATTCAACATAGTTTTGGAAGTTTTAGCCACAGCAATCAGAGAAGAAAAAGAAATAAAAGGAATCCAAATTGGAAAAGAAGAAGTAAAATTGTCACTCTTTGCAGATGACATGATATTATACATGGAAAACCCTAAAGACTCTACCAGAAAACCGCTAGCACTAATCGATGAATTTAGTAAAGTAGCAGGATACAAAATTAATGCACAGAAATCTCTTGCATTCCTATACATTAACAATGAAAGAGCAGAAAGAGAAATTAAGGAAACTCTCCCATTTACCATTGCAACAAAAAGAGTAAAATACCTAGGAATAAACCTGCTTAAGGACGCAAAAGATCTGTATGCAGAAAACTTTAAGACACTGATGAAAGAAATCAAAGACGACACGAACAGATGGAGGGACATACCATGTTCTTGGGTTGGAAGAATCAACATTGTGAAAATGACTGTACTACCCAAAGCAATTTACAGATTCAATGCAACCCCGATCAAATTACCAATGGCATTTTTCACAGAACTAGAACAAGAAACCTTACGATTTGTATGGAAACACAAAAGACCCCGAATAGCCAAAGCAATCTTGAGAAGAAAAAATGGAGTGGGTGGAATTAGGCTTCCTGACTTCAAACTATACTACAAGGCCACAGTGATCAAGACAGTATGGTACTGGCACAAAAATAGAAAGGAAGATCAATGGAACAGAATAGAGAACTCAGAGGTAAGCCCAAGCACATATAGGCAGCTTATCTTTGACAAAGGAGGCAAGAATATACAATGGAAAAAAGACAGCCTCTTCAATAAGTGGTGCTGGGAAAATT
Organism: Hippopotamus amphibius kiboko; assembly: GCF_030028045.1. Taxonomy (NCBI): domain Eukaryota; kingdom Metazoa; phylum Chordata; class Mammalia; order Artiodactyla; family Hippopotamidae; genus Hippopotamus; species Hippopotamus amphibius. The sequence goes on from NC_080188.1 coordinate 59,153,613, forward strand.
GGACAGCAACATGTAAAAGAATGAAATTAGAACACTTCCTAACACCATACACAAAAGTAAACTCCAAATGGATTAAAGACCTAAAGGCAAGGCCAGACACTATAAAACTCCTAGAGGAAACATAGGCAGAACACTCTATGACATCCATCAAAGCAAGATCCTTTTTGACCCGCCTCCTAGAATAATGGAAATAAAATCAAGAATAAACAAATGGGACCTCATGAAACTTAAAGGTTTTGCACAGCGAAAGAAACCATAAACAAGACAAGAAGGCAACCCCCAGAATGGGAAAAAATGGTTGCCAACGAAGCAACGGACAATGGATTAATCTGCAAAATATACAAGCAGCTCATGCAGCTTAATACCAAAAAAGCAAATAACCCAATCCACAAATGGGCGGAAGACCTAAATAGACATTTCTCCAAAGGAGATACACAGATGGCCAACAAACACATGAAAACGTGCTCAACATCACTAATCATCAGAGAAATGCAAGTCAAAGCCACAGTGAGGTATCACCTCACACCGGTCACAGTGGCCATCATCAAAACATCTAGAAACCACAAATGTTGGAGAGGGTGTGGAGAAAAGGGTACCCTCCTGCACTGTTGGTGGGAATGTAAGTTGGTACAGCTACAATGGAAAAGAGTTTGGAAGTTCCTTAAAAAACTAAAAATAGAACTACCATATGATCCAGTAATCCCACTCCTGGGCATATACCCAGAGAAAACCATAATCCAAAAAGAAACATGTACCATAATGTTTATTGCAGCACTATTTACAATAGCCAGGACATGGCATCAACCTAAATGCCCATCAACAGATGAATGGATAAAGAAGATATGGCATATATATACAATGGAATATTACTCAGCTATATAAAGGAATGACATGGAGCTATATGTAATGAGGTGGACAGACCTAGAGTCCGTCATACAGAGTGAAGTAAGCCAGAAAGAGAAAAACAAATACTGTATGCTAACTCATATATACGGAATCTTAAAAAAAGAAAAAATGGTGCTGATGAACCCAGTGACCAGACAAGAATAAGAATGCAGATGCAGAGAATGGACTGGAGGACACGAGGTTGGGGGGCTGGGGGGGCAAAGGGGAAGCTAGGACGAAGTGAGAGAGTAGCATAGACATATTTATACTACCAATTGTAAAATAGATAGCCAGTGGGATGTTGCTGTACCACAAAAGGAGATCAACCCGATGATGGATGATGCCTTAGTGGGCTGGGACAGGGAGGGTGGGGGGAGTCTTGGGAGGGAGGCAATATGGGAATATGTGTATAAATACAGCTGATTGACTTTGGTGTACCTCAAAAACAGGTACAAGAGTGTAAAGCAATTATATTCCGATAAAGAGCTTAAAAGAAAGTATGCAGATGCAGAGAATGGACTGGAGGACATGAGGTTGTGGGGGGGGGGGGGGGCGGGCGGCCAGCGGGAAGGGGAAGCTGGGACGAAGTGAGAGAGTAACATTAATATATATATACTACTAAGTGTAAAATAGATAGCCAGTGGGAAGTTGCTGTATAACAAAGCGAGATCTACTTGATGATGGATGATGCTTTAGAGGGCCGGGATGGGGAGGTTAGCGGGGAGTCGCGAGAGGGAGGGAATAAGGGGATATGTGTATAAATACAGCTGATTGACTTTGGTGTGCCTCAAAAGCTGGTACCAGAGTGTAAAGCAATTATATTCTAATAAAAAAAATTAGTGAATAATTTGTCTAAAAAATTCCTAAGTTTATTAATAGAAATCAGAAGACAACTGAGTTTTTAAACAATCATTTTACTTATATTCTTGCATCTATATGCATATATACAAGATATCAATCAATTAAAATCAACATAGTATATGGACTGAACTATATTATGTTAAAAAATTATTTATGTATTAAAACTATAGTTTACAGCTTTAAATAATATCATCTAAACTTATATAGTTTACTGCATATGTGGATGTTTAAGTAAATGCATTCAACACTGTATCAATAAATAAAAATAAAAAAGATAAAGAGTAGTTTAAAGGAAAGGATTGGTAATTTAAAAGGTTGGAATGAAACAAAACAAAAGTTAAACATTCATTTCTTTCTTGAAGGTAGTCAGGAAGAGACATCCCAGAGCTGCTATGAAACTCCATAGTTACCTGGCTTGCAGGCTCTTTTATTTTTCTGCTCTACTGCGTTTGGCCATGGCTCCCATCCTAAAGCTGGATGGAGCTTGAGATACCAGAAGTGTATTCTAGACAGGAAGAAGGATAAAGGACTAATGGCAAGAGGGAACATGTTAAAACCCCCTGTTAAACACTTTTTTTGAAGTCCACCTAACTTCTGCTTAAAACCCATTGAACACCCCTAGCTGCCAGAACAACTGGGAAATAAAATATTTTTTCTGGGTACATTGATCAGGGTTCAGTTAGAGACAAAGAACATGCTAGGCAGCTAACAGTCTCTGTCTCAATGGATTATGAGGAACAAAGGAAAATGCACTATATTTTCCAAAATATTTGGTAGGGATATGGGGAAGTATGTTGAATAGAATTTGAGAGAATGGGAATTTTTAGGATAGGAAAGACTTGAGTGTTTGTGGGTTGAGTGGCAGAATGCATAAGTGCAGTTAATTAATAGAGCAAGGCACCTGGAGAGGTGAGAGACAGGGATCAAGACCACAGGAGTCCCTGTTGATTCCTCCTGCCTCCCATTTTCAGAACTCAACATCAAAGCGGTCTACAATACGCTGTTAACGTGGGGGGCCCATCAGCCTTATGTGGGATTTTAGAGTTTAATGGCATAGTTAAAACACTTTAATTTTGCTTGAAAACACTTTGTAAATATAGTTTGTGAGGGTGCCATGTTTGTTATTGTAAAGAATAAGCTATTTAGCAAAAAAGGGTTTGTTCTTTGTAGATCTGAACAAGAAACCTTGGCAAATAAAATGTTTTTAGACTAAATTTTAAAATAATTGGCTGTGTGTATAGACCTATGTATGAAAATTAGATAAAATGATTCTTTGAATAAATGATCCTTTGGACAACTTATCATATCTAATACATTGCTTTCAATATTAGCATTTATCTTTCTTTTTATGATAATCTGGTCTGTGTGGGTGCATGCACGCATGTGTGCACGTGCACACACACAAACACACACACACTACTCTTGAAAAGGTCCAGTAGTGGCTAAAATCAACATATATATAAATAGCTCCTACAGCTTAGAAGGGTCTTTTTAACATTTATTGGAAAGTATGATATAATACCTTATTCCTTTTGCTCAATGTTGGCAATTCCAAATGCTATGTTCTGATAGCATATGATAGCATAAATAATTTACAATTTTAGAACTTACTCCTCAGTTTTTTAAAGGAGAATATATAGAATATTTAGGATGAATATTATCAAGTTTCTATCTTATAGATAAGAGGCAAGCTTTTACTTTTCACTAGATTAAAAAATGAAAGGCATTAAATCATTCTCCAGCTGTCCACATTATGTGTAAAAACAATTTCTTATTTTGTATATTCAGAAATGCTACTTTAGTATCTCTAAAGTTTTATAACTATACATTTGCTTTCTTTATGCTTTATTTCACCTTTGCTTAAAATATGAATTACTGTAGCTTCGTTTTAGATTTATTCACTGTCTATAGTTATAGGTCAAAATTATCATTTAGCAATCACCATATTTTCTGCAATTAAAAAAATATTGTGTAATTTGAAGTTGGAGTCACATGCTTTTGTCTACCCTTTATCAAAAATCATGTAATTAATGTTTTCAAAAGTTCCGTTGAGATGGGAAGCTTAAGAGAGATGAAAATGCAGCCCGTGGGCTTTTTCAGTTTGTATGATGGAATTTTAAAAATCATCAGTGTCTTCAGTGAAGTGCTATGATGCTACAATTTTAATGACTTAAAGATAATGATGTTCACATCACTATAGAGATATCACCATCACTACAGATACTCTATCAACTTATTCCAATCCCTGCACCCTGTTACTCTCCTTCTCTACTCCAAACTGGTTCCTGGCAAATAAGCAATGTGGAGAAAGGGAGAGAGGAGAATGGCTGGAAGAGATGGTAGGAGAGAAGGAGGGAGGAATGTTGGAATGAATGAGAAGAGCTTCTTTGATTTATAGGCACTGTATTTTAGAGGGAAGTGAATTCTAAATTCTAAATTACTTCTTCCATGAAATGTTTCCTGCTGTCTTTCACTTGCACCAGACACGATTCTACTGTTTATCAATCCCCTTAATTCTTATTGTACTCTTTAAATAATCTACATCACTTGTATTATGGTTTTTAAAGCATCAGTTTTTCTTTTCTACCAGACTAATAGCTATTTCATAAGAGGGACTGGGCATCATTTATATTTATGATCTCTGTATGTTTAACACAATACCTGCTAAATAGGACCTCATTAAATATTTGTTAGGCTAATGAATTAATTCATAAAAAAAATTTTAGGAACTTTGGAATCCCTTAGAAATATTGAAAGAATAATAGTGGGACATTATTCTTCATTGATTGTCATAACAATAATCACAATAATAATAAATATTCAGGCTTTTTGAACTCTCTTTATAATATTGATAATATAGCCGACACCGAAGTGAATACAGATAGATTTACAAAAGCTGATACTTACCAAGTAACAGTTATCAGGGAATGTGAGTTATCAAGTTTGCCACTTTGAACAGTTTGGAATTGACATGTACCAAAGAAGACCATGTGAAGAGCTATTTTTAACCACCACCAACACCACCATTACCATCATCATTGACAACAATCTCAAAACTAAAAGAAAAACATTTGTACCTCAGCAGCCAGGGCATTTATGCACTCACATTGACCAACCTGTATTTGTTCTAGCCAGAGGTACAAAAATACATATTCACTATGTGTTAGATTTAAGTTGGAATTATAAACATTAATATATGCTATTTGTGCACAATTTGATTCCCTTTACAAATTATAAATTGTTTGCCCACAAATAATCAATTTTTAAAATATGGTAGATCTTCTTTCTAATTGAGTTTATGAGAAATCATATAAGCAAAGGTAAAGAAAAAGAGAAGGAAGAAGAAGGAGGAGGAGGAGGGAGCAAAATGGGGAGGGAGGGCAGGAAGGGGATGGAGAAGGAGAAGGAGGCAAGGAAAAGCAACTATAACCAGTTTGTGCACTGGATAAGGCAATTTGGGTTTAGATATTTAGCTTCGATGTTCAAAGAGAAGTGAAGGAAGGTGAATATAAAGAGAAAAAGGCACAATGAGCCTCTTTGAACTGGACTTCTCAATACTCTTTCTGGGCCCTAGTACCAAAAACAGGGGAAGAAGTGACTTCTGCTGATTTTGAGGATTGAATTTAATTTTATAGTGGTTTGGTAAGAAAATAAACATTGTGGGGTCAGGTACTAGCAGATAGAATTATTATAAATTCAACCCTAAATTAATGAAATAGAATTGGGAGTACAGAAATAACCCTTACATTTATGGTCAATTACTTTTCAACCAGTGTGCCAAGATAATTCATTAGGGGAAAGAATAGTCTTTTCAACAAATGAGACAACTGGATACCCACATGTAAAGGAATGATACTGAAACCCTACCTCACACCATATACAAAATTAACTAAAAAATGGATCATAGTGCTAAAACTATACAACTCTAAGAAGTAAACATAAGAGTAGATCTTTGCAGCCTTGAGTTAGGCAATGGTGTCTTAGATATTACCCAAAAACACAAGTGACCAAAAACCAAATGATAAATGGACTTTGTCAAAATTTAAAAATTTTGTGCTTCAAAGGAAACAAGAAGGTGAAAATCAACCCACAGAGTGGGAGAAAATATTAACAGATCATGTATCTGATAAGGGACTGATATCCTGAATGTATAAAAAACTTTTACATCTCAGTAATTAGAAAGAAAGTCCCACTGTCTTAGTCAGTTTGGGCTGCTATAACAAAGTACCATAGATTGGGAGGCTTATAAGCAATAGAAATTTATGTCTCAGAGTTCTGGAAGCTGCAAGTCTGACATCAGAGTGCCAGCATAGTTGGGTTCTGATGAGAGCTCTATTGCAAGTTGCAGACAGCTGACTTCTCCTTGTATCCTCACACAGAAGAAAGAGAGCAAGAGTCTGGAGTCTTTTGTAAGGTCACTAATCCCATTAATGAGGGCTCTACCTTCATGACCTAATTAACTCCCCAAAGCCCTACCTCATAATGCTATCACATTATGGTTAGGATTTCAACATAAGAATGTGGGGCAGGGAGCAGGTCACAAATATTCAGTCTGTAACATCAATTTAAAAATGGAGAATAGATTTGAATAAACATTTCTCCAAAGAAGATAAACAAATGGCCAATAAACACATGAAATATGCTCATCATTAGCCTTTAGGGAAACACAAATCAAAACAAGAAGATACCACTTCACATCCACTAGGATGACTATATTAAGAAAGACAGACAATAATAAGTGTTGACAAGGACAGAGAGAAATTAAAACCATCATGCATGTCTGGTGGGATTTTAAAATGCCTCAGCCACTTTGGAAAACACTTTGGCAGTTCCTTAAAATTTTAACCTAGAGTTTCTTTTCTATATGACCTAGCAATTCCATGCCTAGGTATATACTCAAGGTTGAAATTATATGTCCAAACAAAGACTTATACACAAATGTTCATAGCAGCATTATGCCTAGTAGCCAAACAGTAGAAACAACCCAAATGTCTCTGATAGTAATGAATGGATAGATAAAATGTGGCATATCCATAAAATGGAATATTATTAGCAAAAAAAAAAAAAAAGAATGAAGCACTATTGTATGCTGCAGCATGGATAAACCTTAAAAACATTATGCTAAGTGAAATAATCCAGCCACAAAGGCCACGTATTATACTATTAAAATTATATGAAATTCAGAATAGGTGAATCTATTGAGATAAAAAATAGATTAGGTTGGTAGCAGCTGGGAGAAGGTGGAATGGGAGCATGCCTCATAATGGGTGCTGGGTTCCTTTTGGGGGTAATGAAAGTGCTCTAAAATTAGGTACTGGTGATGGCTGCATAACTCTGTTAATCTACTAAAACCTATTGAATTGTATACTTTAAAACAGTTAATTTTATGGTATGTCAATTATATCCCAATAAAGTTGTTATTAAAAGATTATTCAAATCAAAACATTTAGGATACTTCTCTGGTTATTGCTTAGAGTCCAATTTCTAGTTTAATAAGTTTATTTGTAAAACAAAGGAATTGAGTAGATGATTTCTAAGGTTGATTCCAGAAGTATAATTTGAATTTTATGATTTTATGATTTTATCTTGAAATCTGATAGAATTCTGATCCAATGGCGATCAGCATGTGCCCCTAATTGAAGTTCTCTCCCTCCCTCTCTTTGCCTCTCTCTTTCTATTTTGAGATACATATTTTTGATTCATTGAGAATAAGATTTAAAATGGTGATAAAAGATGTCAAATTAACCTTTTATAACATTTAAAGCTTAGTATTTATTACGTAAATACAATTACACTTTAATAAAGTAGGTAGAGAAATTCAAATGAAAAACACAGAAGACTTGCTCAGAGAATTCAGCCTAAAGTATTGGTAAATTACATCATTATTAAATGTGTGTATATTTAAACCAAAAAAGCAAAGTCAATGTACTTATATGTTTATCCATGATCATTATTTGATTTGATCCCATGGCAGGTAATTTCATAAATAAACCTCATTACACAAGACCACTGTAGTGATCAGTTTAGTTTACAAAAAGCATTCCATCCCACATCATCAGTTGGAAATATGTTTTAGGCAATGGCAATTTCTTTTTAACTAATGAATTGCAAACTGAAACTCAAATCAAATCAGTGCATTTACTGAATGTCTGTTACTATACTGGGGCTCAGAGAAAATAAAAAGTATAAAATCAATGGTTTTCACCTCAAGAAAGTTTCCAAGTTTGTTTCTAGTTCAGAAGATCCTTGTCAAACCCCTGTTAACCCTTCAAGATCTACACCCCTTCTCTCTGAAGTCTTTTTTCCCTTCACAGGCAGAGGTGGTTGATTAGTATCATATCTTTTATTAGTGTGTATTTTAAATATCTGTTCTCATGTCTGCCTGCCTTTCCAGATCTTGAGCTCCAGAGCAGTACCCTATTATTCATTCTTTCATTCATTTGTATGACAAATATTTATCAAATACCTATTACCAGGCTAGGCATACAAGGGTAAAAAAAAAAAAAAGATGCAGTTCCCATTTCCACAGAGATTTCAGTCTAATGATACATAAAAGTAAACAGGTATTATAAATTCACTAACTTAGTAATTGCTTACACATGTACAAATAAAATGCAACTTTTAAATTTTTTACAAAGCACCCCATTTTTGGGAATTTCCTTGGTGGTCCAGTGGTTAGGACTCCAGGCTTTCATTGCTGAGGGGCTGGGTTCAATCCCTGGGAACTAAGACCCTGCAAGCCATGCAGTGAGGCCAACAATTCAGTTATAAAAAAGAATCATTACGCATCTGTATGTATTCAATAAGTTAATATTAAAATCAAAGCAATTTTATAATATTTACCATGCATTTCATGCTATTAGTCCCTTTAAAGATATATTGATTTAAAAAAAAAAACCCACTTTAGAATATAAAGTAATGATCTCTCCATCTCTTCCAACATAAGTAACCTCTTTGTCTTGTTTCACGCTTTTGGGTGTAAGTTTTCAGTCTTTTAAATTTCCTTCTTCTCCCCCCTGCTCTAATTCCAGATAATTTCTGGGTTTTTAGGAGGATTAAGTGACCTTGTGGGAACCTTGTGGAGGTGTATTGAATTATATGAATCCTTCCTGATGTTCTGTGAAGCATGGAATCTTATCTAGCCCCTGACTGTTATCCACTGGGATGTGACCACTTCTATGTGGCGTTTTGAGACATTGTGTTGGCACCTGCTCTAAGTCAACGGTCCCAGTAATTTACCTGCAGTGTTGAAATCCTGGAATGTTTCCTCCATGACCCCCAAGTCGGCTTATTGGTCCTTTCATATTTTGTATCTTGGATTATGTGGACACTTCTGATCCCTGTCTGTATCACATGGAGGTCTGGGATTTCTTTAGACTTACCTAGCTGAGAGCCTCCCTTGCATTAATGTTGTTACTGCTTCTGGGCTGAGTTGTATGTCAGTTCAGACAATGGGCTTCTCACAGAGGCTTGAGTCTCCTGCTAATCTACGCCAGGGGGATCAGGCCGTTATCTTTGATGTTCCTAAATCTATCTAATTTCTCCAGAACTGGACCCTAAAGAGCAGTCGTCATATGTTCTTTTACCCTAAGTCCAAAGTAACAAATGGAGTGCACTTAGAAAAAATATCTTACCTGTAAGATGGTATCTTACATATCATTTCAATCGCAGAGGCATTATGGACCAGCGTGGTCAGTGTTCAACCTGTCCTGTCTAGGGCAGTTATCACTGTGGTGCTCTCATGGTGATTTTCCTCACCCCTTCTACATCTTTAATTGGAAATCTTTTGTAAACAAGACTAGTCCCTTTCCCCTATTTATTTGTTCGTTTATTCACTTTCAAGGGGATTATTAATATCAGTGTGGATATTTATTTCATTCTTGGGTTACAACCCAATACTATTGTTGCTTATGTTGTTTTTGAAAATGTTCTAATTTTGGCTATTGGAGCTTTTTTTAGACCCTTTCACTATGTCTTGATCTTTTATTATTTATTTTTAATCACTTCCTTGCTTTGTGGCATCACAAAGTGTTCCAGGATTATCCAATGTTTTCTGTGCCCCAGCCCTAGCGTAAACCAGTTTTATAAGGAGCCCTGGTTCCCTTTATTAGAGAGTGATATTTAGAAACCTAGCTGATTGCTGCTGGGATGACACTTCTAGCGCCTCTTAGTGGATAGAACTGGGGAATATATGTACCCTAACTCATGCCTATAAACATGTCTCTATTTCTATTATATTTGTAAGTATTAAAAAAATCATGAACCCATTTGAATATCCCCATCTCCAATCCAGTACCACATGGTTCATTCTAGCATTTACCCTTTCCTTATTTGTATCTTCTTCCTTTGACAGTGAGAAACCCAGCTCTCAGTTTCTACAATATATTTATTTATTAGTTCAACCCTAGTATAAAAATTAAGTAGTTTCAGAATTGCTAGGCCATACCCTTGTGAGGAATAAATTTACCAACCCTAGGAGAGATTGGCCAAGTACAGCTCACAGGCCAAATCCGACGCAGCACCTGTTTAATAAATACAAGTTTTGTTGGAACACAGCCATGCTTATTTGTTTATATATTGTCTGTGGCTGCTTCTGTGTTCCAACTGCATGGTTAAGTAGTTGCAACAGAGGCTATTGCTTGCCACGCCTAACATATTTACTGTCAAGTCTTTTATTGAAAAAGTTTGCCAAGCCCTAAGCTAGAGTGTAGTGTTAATGTGCATTTCTTTTTGTGTTTAACTTTGAAGTATCCAGTCAAATAACTGTTTGCCAAAGTTATTTGGGTCAGCAATTTTTGTGATTATGTAATTCCTTTGGAATACAGCTAGGTTTGTCACAGGCTGTATCCCTCCCCACATCCTGTTTGATCTGATTTTTGAAAGTTAACATGCAGTAAAGTTCACTCTGTGATGTACAGTTCTTTGAATTTTGACAAATGCGATGACTCATGTGTTTACCACCACAATTCCATACAGAAGTTTTCTCACCGCCCCCGTTCAACAAATTCCCTCATGTTGCTCATTTATAATCAACCCTTCCCTTTATGCCTTTACCACTGGCAACCACTAATCTGCTTTCTGTCCCTATAGTTTTGCCTTTTCCAGAGTGCTATATATAAATGGAATTGTGCAAAATGAGCCTTTTTATGTTTGACTTCTTTCATTTAGCAAAGTGCATTTAAGATCCAAGCATGTTATTGTGCTGAGATATTTACTACCTGGTCTTTTATAGAAAAAGTTTACTGACCCCTGTTGTAAAGAAGAGAAAGGAATGAGAGAAAATGGGTGGCTTTGTTAGAGATTTGATATAAGAAGGAAAGAAGAATTAAAGATGGTTCTGTAATTTTGAATTTGGCTTATTGAGAGAATGTTTTACCTTAATAAAAGTAGTGAAGCCCTATTTAGGGGTTATTCTCAAATGGCCAGATACCTTTTTATAATCCATCATTAGTTGAAGCTAGAAAAATGAACATTAAAGTGGTCATGAGTTGGCCAAACAACGAACCCCATCAAAGTGGCAAGTGTATCAATTTTCATTCTAGTTGCTGGAAAATGGGAGGCATTCAGCAGTAGGAATCAGGATGCAACCACAGAAGAAAGGGTTTTTACATCATTTCGGCCTGTGTGATTTTCCCTGTCTAAAGAAATGTTGTCCAGAAAGCTACTCACAAGACAACAATGGAAGTCCTTTCGTAGTATATATTTTTTCAGGTAGTGTATTATCATTCTAAAATTTCAGATGGTATAGAGGAAGTGAAAGTAACCTTGCAATCCCACATCCTTCAGGATAGCTACTGTTAACCTGTCGGGTAATTCCTTTCTGAATTCCTTAGGCATATAGATAGAGAGTCCCCATGCCATAATACTCTCCTATTAGCTGTTTTTTGATGTAATAATATGTTGTTTATGCTTTTTTTGTAATATGTTCAGTTCTACTTTATCATTTTTTAACGGTGGCATGATAGTCTATATTCTATTGTATAGCTATGCTGTTATTATATAACCAAACCATTTTTGGTGTTAATATAGGTGATGGCTAAGTTTTCACTATTAAAACTCAAAGAGCACCATTCTATGCACATTTAGTCATAATTTCTTCACTATGTCCCTAGCATAAATTTCTAGAAGCAGAACTTCTAAGTGAAAAACTGACATTTTTTTATCATTTGTATTTTTAAGGCTCCATCCAAAAGTAAACACTTTTTTTTTTGGACTTTTTAAGCTCTGGAAGTCTGTCAGTGATAATTATAGAGGGATAGAACGTGATTGTTTTTGAAGTGTGAGGTTAACCAGAAATATATCAGTATTAAAGACAAACATTGAGGAAGCCATAGGCAATTAAAGATACCATTATCATCCTGTCTTCATTCTTTTCTGCATTTTGAGGCCTAGAGGATGGAGTAAAACGAAAGAGGAAGAATTCATGGGAAAACATCTCAATTGCCTAATAGGGTCCTTTTGTTTAATCTTCAGAGTGGTGTTGTTTTGACCTCAAGCATGATCAAAAAGAAGATTGCATGTTGAATCTATAAGCAGAAACCTTAGAGAAAGCATTAACTTCACTGTTCATCATTTCTTTTATCTCATATTTTTTATTCATAATTTCTTTACCAGTTTTCTAGCATAAATTTCTAGAAGCAGATCTTCTAGATAAAATAATGACATTTAAAATTTTGTGTTTTGAAAGAAGTTTTCACTGGTATTACCAGACATTTTTGAATACTTTTATAAAAAGTATTTTTTGATCACTTATTTTCTATTTTGATCATTTGGTACTTAGCAAATACCATAATGTGCTACTGGTTCTTTTATGAGTTTGATCTCAACATACTCAACTAGTAAAAATTCTTCAAGAGTACTGTGTTTAATATCTAGTGGGTATGTTGAAAATATTTGTTGATCGATTCATGTTACCTGGATATTGATTCTACTGTGTTATACTTTTAATAATACATAAACACAGGAAGTGGAAAAATCTACCATTAAAATATATACAAATTACTCTCATCTTCTTACCATATGATTAATTTATCATCATTTTGTGAATAGAACATTTCCATTTCTACATTGTGCCTATCTGATTTTCCTTACTATAGTCAAAGGCATGTCATTTATCTAGTTGCCAAATCCAGAAAACTTAATTTTTCCTTCTGCTTAAGTTTCTGAGATCCATCCACATCTTTCTATTCCCAAAATTACTTTTGGTACATTTCACTCTTTTAGACACTCCAGCAGCTTCCTAATTTGTCTACCTACCTCTGGAGTAGTGCCCTACTCCCAAACATTCACTTTATTGTAGCTAGAGAGATTTCTAAACAAAAAACAAATCTCATGTTACTCTGTTTAAGGCTCTTTAATGGTCTCCCCTTGCCCTGAGAGGGAAAAATTCCGTAGCAGGGCATTTGATTATAGATTCTGGTCCCTGCTTATTTCTTTAGTCTCCTTCAGACCTTTCTCTTTCTGTGCTCCACATTCCAAAATACTAGTTAGACCCTAAATATAAAATGTCTTCTCTCTGGCCCTTTTACACTGTGCTGTAAGGCTGAAATTAAGACTCAATGTTACCTTGAAATCTGTAAAACTGGGAGAACCTTGAATGACCTAACCACAAGTTCCCTTTCCCCCCTGATCCTGCAGATAAAGAACCCTAGTCTAACAATCCTCTTGTGAGAGCTGGTTTGGTTCTGAAGTAGCAGGCTCCAGTTCCCTGCCAGTGCAAAGAATTATTCAAACAAGCCAATTATGTCTCCTGTAGGATCCAAGGGTCAATCTCACCCTCTTGTTACTACAAAGCCTGTCCCCCCCGCCCCCCCACACCCCTGCTTATTAATTTGTTGCTAAGAGTAACCCCCGTGTAGCCCTACATGGCATGTGATGTCCTCTTTACCTGGGTTGTGTAGTATATGTGACTAAGAAATTGCTGTCAGTCTCGTCTAGTGGTGGGTATTGTGTGTTCCATCATCCCCATGACACTAGGGCAGGAGTCTTTCTTTCACCAAAGGGGTGAGGAGGTGGTGAATAAAACCTGCATATGCTTTCTTTTTTTTTTTTTTTAAAGCTCTTTATTGGAATATAATTACTTTACACTGTTGTGCCAGTTTCTGCTGTACACCAAAGTGAATCAGCTGTATTTATACATATATCCCCATATCCCCTCCCTCCCATGACTCCTTCCCACCCTCCTTATTCCAGCCCTCTAAGTCTTCACCAATCATTGGGTTGATCTCCCTGTGTTATGCAGCAGCTTCCCACTAGCTATCTATTTTACATTTGGTAGTGTATGTATGTCAATGCTACTCTCTCACTTTGTCCCAGCTTCCCCTTGTGCCCCCCCCCCCCAACATGTCCTCAAGTCCATTCTCTGCATCTGGCATAGGCTATTTCTTATGTTTTAGAAGAAAGTTTCTGTTGATCTCACTAAATTCTAATCATCCATTTGGACTCAGAATTGCAAATGCCATGCCCAGCTTCTTTTAATCTCTGTGCTTCAGGTAAGTTAAAGCCTTTTTTCATGCCACTTACAGTCATGCTGCTTCAACCTAGAAAGTCTTTAGCAGGTGTGTTAGTCATGGTATTCCAGAGAAATAGAGCAGGGAGAGAGGGAGAGAGAGAGATGAGGAAAGTTTGTAAAGGAATTGGCTCCTGTAATTATTGAGGTCGAGAAGTCCCAGGAGCTGTGGTCTGCAAGCTGGGAAAGCCAGTGTTGTAATTCAGTCTGAATTAGAAGGCCTAAGAACCAGGAGCACTGATGTTCAGGGGCAGGAGAAAATGGATGTCCCAGGCCAAGCAAAGAAAGCAAATTCGCCCCTTCTCTGACTTTTTGCTCTATTATTGAGGCCTCAACAGATGGATGACATCTACCTGCATTAGTAAGGGTGATCTTAATTCACTCTGATTCAAATGCTAATATCTTCTGGAAACAACCTCACAGACACACCCAGAAATAATGTGTACCAGCTATCTGGGCATCCCTTAGTGCAGCCAAGTTGACACATAAAATTAATCATCACAGGAAGGAAGAGAGTGTGGCTGCTTCTCCACTCCTGCTTCTCCACCCCCCACCTTGCTCCATATCTTCTCAACATCACTTCCCAGGTAGGCTGCCGCTGCACATTCCTGAGTTGGTTCTGGAGGAAGCAAAGGAGGCAACAAAAAAATCCTAGTCGGCAGAGGCAGATGTAACTTGGTGTTTAGTGCCCTCTAAGTATGGCAGATTCCCAGTGTTCATTCTTTTTCTCCTGAGATATTTTTGTGGGTTTCTTAAATATTCTCCCTTTGAAAACACACACACACGCATGCACGTGCACACACACACACACCAAAATTCACTTCTTATGCTGCGAGGTATGTCTCTCATGTAGTTGTTCCCTACATTCCCTTGGTCTCCCAGCTACTTCTTCATTGGACAGTATCTTTGATCTCTTCCTGCTAAAGTCTCCTTGTTCCTGGCAGCAAACCCTCTTGAAGAGGGTGTTCCCCTAAAGTAATCCCTGTGTGGCTTTTTCCTCCAAAATCTGCATCTAAGCCTAGGAACCATGACTCTCTGACCTACCAGTGATGGAAAGCATAGCCTTCTTTCTTTACTCTGCAGACCCAGGTTCAGACTTTCCCTTTGGAATTTCTCAGGTGGCAGGCAAATACTAGATGTTTATGTTCTACAAACTTTAGTAGTAAAGCATTTGTTTCTGTCATCAGTACCTTGGTTGATCTATTCAGTAGCCTTGAGGTGATAAAGAAGCACTTTCTTCCCTACCCCAAGAGTAGAGGGTAGGTAAAATACCACTGTATTTGGATAACTTGTGCTAAAGAAATTGTCTCATTTGTTAGGTTTCTTCAACTACTTACATATCCCTAAATTAGGCAATGAGACAACAAATGCAAAACTATTTTGGACTGCCTCCTTTGAGTATCCTACATAAATGATTTAGCAAGATGCTTTGAAATGGAAGGCAGGTGGCATCAATGGTTCTGTTTTCCCTTTGGGCCTGATGTAAAGCTGAAGCAGATGAAGTGCCATTTTAACATCCTGTTGTATTTTGTATCTAAATTTTATTTTCCATGACATTACTGTACATGCTCAACAGTCTGGCTAGACTTTTATCTATAAAGGAATTTAATTGCAATTGACTTGCTACATTAACCCAGGATTTTAAAGAGAAGTCAATCATCTCTTTAAAACTGTGTTAAGTATATACTTGCTGAGCTCATTCATATTCATGTTTGGAAGTAGTAGTATTTTTGGTTGAATCATATGTGCCATGATCATTTCAAAATAAATAAATATTTGTGATGGATCATTAAAATAGTTCCCATCTTTTGGGGTATTTTAATTTCCACACTTTGCTGGTGACAGCAAAGGCAGGTTTTTCTCCTTTATCATAGATGATTTTGTATTTTGAGCGTTAAATTCTCACATGTAGCTTCCTTCTTAATCGCAAAATAGGTCAGGATAGGCATTAGGGGCTCTGAAGCGTTCTCCTAACCTCCTAAAATTCTATGCGAAAGTTTGTATATAAATTTATAAATTGTTATATGCAACTTCATCTTAGAAGTACAATGCCTTAAACAAGACACTTTAAAAAATCAATTTAAAAAATCACTTTAAAAAACTGCAGTCTGTCATACAGAGTGAAGTAAGTCAGAAAGAGAAAGACAAATATTGTATGCTAACTCACATATACAGAATCTAAAAATGGTACTGATGAACTCAGTGACAAGAACAAGGACGCAGATACAGAGAATGGACTGGAGAACTCGAGGTTTGGGAGGGGGCGGGGGGTGAAGGGGAAGCTGAGACGAAGCGAGAGAGTAGCACAGACATATATATACTACCAACTGTAAAATAGTCAGTGGGAAGTTGTTGTATAACAAAGGGAGTCCAACTCGAGGATGGAAGATGCCTTAGAGGACTGGGGTGGGGAGGGTGGGGGGAACTAGAGGCGGGGGGAGTCAAGGAAGGGAGGGAATACGGGGATATGTGTATAAAAACAGATGATTGAACTTGGTGTACCCCCCAAAAATAATAAATAAATAAATAAAATTAAAAAAAAATCAACATAAATTTTGGTCAAAGAAAACTAAGCACTATTAAAAACAACTGTATAACTATATCAGAATAATTGTGTCTGTGCATTTATATTGTCATTCTACAAAGGATTTGACTTAACTTATAGAAATACATTGGATAAAAGAAGATTTTTTTAAAAAGAACTTTCAGTTTAAAATGGGAAACATATAGTCTTTCCCCTTCTTTTCAAAGAAATCACAAGAAGTAAATAAGAAAGATAAATTTAAATGCAAATTTCTTCTTCCATAAAACGAGACAACAGGTGAAACTCCAGACTCAAAAATTGTTGGAAAGAGTTCTACAAGCAGTGGAGACTACACAGCAGAGCTGAAATCAATGAGCACTTCAAGAAATTAAACATTTTTAAATAATCTCTGAGAAGGAAAGTCTAAGTAGGATCCCAAACTTAGAATATATAAAATAAAATTGATAAATTCAATCACATAAAACAACAACCATAATAATAATGAAATTATTTGCAAGGTAAAATACCTTAAAGAAAAATGACCAACTAGTAGAAATATTTGCATTCTATTACATTCAACAGTCTAGATTTCCTAATATAAAAAGATTTTTAACAAATCAATAAGGAAAGGATCATCAGTCCAATAGGAAAGGACAAATGGATAAAAACAAACCATTAATGAAACATACATATAGGTCTTAATTATAAAAAGATGTTCCACTTCACTCACAATTAGAGAATACTACCACTGTGATATTGTTCTGCACCAAAATGGGAAATATATATAATAGTAGCACAATAGTGAGAATGTAAATTGATGATACTTATATAAAATATTTTGGAAAAGTATTTCAAAATTGCAAGTATTCATGTGTGTGAAATATGTACTTACATGTTTGTTCCTTGGACAATTTGAAATGGCAAAAGATTGAAGTCAGCCCTAATATTATTAGTAGTACAGATTGGGTTAAATAAATTATGGTGCATCTAAAGAAAGGAATAAGGTCTGTCTGTACTGAGATGAAACTATGTCTACATATATTGTTAAAAAATAGCAAAGGAGGGAGGAAAAGATGGCGGCGAAGTAGAGAGACGTGGAGTGCATCCCTCCCCACAGATGCATTGGGAATGCACGGAAGGATGCAGTAATTCTCACAGAGAACCAGCTGAACACCAGCAGACGGCCTCGGACACCGGATGGGACTGCGGGGAGCCCGACATAGCCGGTAGGGAGGCATCTACGAGGGCTCAAAGAGGGTGAAGCGGCGGAGCTGTGGCAGACGGGAGGGAGTGAGAAACATTCAGAGGGTCCGCAGCGCAGCTCAGCGTTCCCGGACCAAGACATCGATCCGTGGCTGAACGGAGGGTCCAGGAGCGGGAGTGAGGGAGCGGGAGAGCTGGTTCAGTGTGGGAAACATTGTTGCGGGTAGGGTGACGGACCGAGAGGACAGGAGGGAGGAGGCCCGCGGAGAGGAGTGCCCGTTCCTGAGAGCTGCCCGGCCATGATGGCGGCTGGAGGCTGCAGGCTCACTGGCGGCTGGGAGGAGCCACGCGCATAGCCTCTCTCTCTCTTTCCCTGCCTCTGCAACAGGCAGTGGAGAGACGCCCTGCGGGCCACCTAAGGCGCTCAGGGATAACAAGTACCCTCAGGCACTCGGGTGGGGCTAGATTAAAACCCCTTGCAACGCCAGCAGCAGGGAGGCTGCCGAGAGAAAAAAAAAAAAAAAAAGAAAAGAAAAAAACCCCCGAGAAAGGCCCAACTCTAAGACTTTCTGTTTATGCCTGAGCCACCGGTGCCCTCTGCAACAGGCACCTCCAAGCCTGACTGAGACATCATTGCGCCACTGCTCACTCCCTCCCAGGAGAAGGAGCCACTGTTGTACCCTCTCCCTCCCCACACACCGACGCTTACAGACGAACAATAAAGGAACCTCTGCTGGTCACAGAATAACGCAAAAAAACCCAAAGACAAGCAACCCCAAAAGTTTGGACAACCATGAGGAAACAAAGAAACACCATGCAGGCAAAGGAGCAAGAAAAAAACCCACAAGACCAAATAAATGAGGAGGAAATAGGAAAAATGCCTGAAAAGGAATTTAGAGTAATGATAGTAAAAATGATACAAAATCTCGATAACAAAATAGAGAAAGTACAAGAAACAGTTCATAAGAACTCAGAAAAACAAACAGCAATGGATAACAAAATAACTGAAATTAAAAATACTCTAGATGCTATAACCAGCAGAATGACTGAGGCAGAAGAACGAATAAGTGAGTTGGAAGATAGAATGGGGGAAATAACTGCCACAGAGCAGGAAAAAGAAAAAATAATAAAAAGATTAGAAGACAGTCTCAGAGACCTCACTGATAACATTAAGCGTACCAACATTCGAATTATAGGCATCCCAGAAGAAGAAGAAAAGAAGAAAGGGTCTGAGAAAATATTTGAAGAGGTTATAGTGGAAAACTTCCCCAACATGGGAAAGGAAATAATTAACCAAGTCCAAGAAGCACAGAGAGTCCCATACAGAATAAACCCAAGGAGAAATACACCAAGACACATATTAATCAAACTAACGACAACTAAACACAAAGAAAAAATATTAAAAGCAGCAAGAGAAAAGCAACAAACAACATATAAGGGAAAACACATCAGGATAACAGCTGACCTTTCCACAGAAACTCTGCAGGCCAGAAGGGAATGGCAGGATATCCTGAAAGTCCTGAAAGAGAGAAACCTACAGCCAAGAATACTCTACCCAGCAAGAATCTCATTCAGATTTGAGGGAGAAATCAAAAGCTTTCCAGACAAGCAAAAGTTCAGAGAATTCAGCACCACCAAACCAGCCTTACAACAACTGCTAAAGGAACTTCTCTAAGTAGGAAACACAAGAGAAGGAAAACACCTACAAATACAAACTCAAAACAATTCAGAAAATGGTAATTGGAACACACATGTCAATAATCACCTTAAATGTAAATGGATGAAATGCTCCAACCAAAAGACACAGACTGGCTGAATGGATACAAAAACAAGACCCTTCTATCTGCTGCCTACAAGAAACCCACTTCAGAGCAAGGGATACATATAGACTGAAAGTAAAGGGATGGAAAAAGATATTCCATGCAAATGGAAGTCAAAAGAAAGCTGGAGTAGCAATACTCATATCAGACAAATTAGACTTGAAAGTAAAGACTATTAAAAGAGACAAGGAAGGACACTACATAATGATCAAGGGATCCATCCAAGAAGAACATATCACAATGGTAAATATCTATGCCCCCAATATAGGAGCACCTCAATACATAAGGCAAATGCTAACAGCTATAAAAGGGGACATCGACAGGAACACAATAATAGTGGGAGACTTGAACACCCCACTTACATCAATGGACAGATCATCCAAACAGAAAATCAATAAAGACACACAAGCTTTAAATGACACATTAGACCATCTCGACTTCATTGATATTTATAGGACATTCCATCCAAAAACGACAGAATACACGTTCTTCTCAAGTGCACACGGAACATTTTCCAGGATAGATCACATCTTGGGTCACAAATCAAACCTCAGCAAATTCAAGAAAACTGATATCATATCAAGCATCTTCTCAGACCACAATGCCATGAGACTAGATATCAATTACAGGAAAAAAACTGCAAAAAATACAAACACATGGAGGCTAAACAATTCACTCTTAAACAAGCAAGGAATCACTAAAGAAATCAAAGAGGAAATCAAAAAATATCTAGAAACAAATGACAACGAAAACACAACAACCCAAAACCTATGGGATGCAGCAAAAGCAGTTCTAAGGGGGAAGTTTATAGCAATACAGTCCTACCTTAAGAAACAAGAAAATGATCGAATAAACAACCTAACCTTACACCTAAAACAACTAGAGAAAGAAGAACAAAGAAACCCTAAAGTGAGCAGAAGAAAAGAAATCATAAAGATCAGAGCAGAAATAAATGAAAAAGAAAGGAAAGAAACCATAAGAAAAATAAATAAAACTAAAAGCTGGTTCTTTGAGAAGATTAACAAAATTGATAAACCATTAGCCAGACTCATCAAGAAAAAAAGGGAGAAGATGCAAATCAACAGAATTAGAAATGAAAAAGGAGAAGTAACAACGGACACCTCAGAAATACAAAACATCATGAGAGACTACTACAAGCAACTATATGCCAATCAATTGGATAACCTGGAAGAAATGGATACATTCTTAGAAAAATACAATCTTCCAAGACTGAACCAGGAAGAAATAGAAACCATGAACAGACCAATCACAAGTACGGAAATTGAGGCAGTGATTAAAAATCTCCCAACACACAAAAGCCCAGGACCAGATGGGTTCACAGGTGAATTCTATCAAACATTTCGAGAAGAGTTAACACCTATCCTTCTCAAACTCTTCCAAAATATTGCAGAAGGCGGAGCACTCCCAAACTCATTCTACGAGGCTACCATCACCCTGATACCAAAACCAGGCAAAGATGTCACAAAAAAAGAAAACTACAGACCAATATCACTGATGAATATAGATGCAAAAATCCTCAACAAAATACTAGCTAACAGACTGCAACAGCGCATTAAAAAAATCATACACCATGATCAAGTGGGGTTTATCCCTGGGATGCAAGGATTCTTCAATATACGCAAATCAATCAATGTGATACATCATATCAACAAATTGAAGGATAAAAACCATATGATCATCTCAATAGATGCAGAAAAAGCTTTTGACAAAGTTCAACATCCATTTATGATAAAAGCTCTCCAGAAAATGGGCATAGAAGGAAATTACCTCAACAGAATAAAAGCCATATATGCAAAACCAAAAGCCAACATTGTTCTCAATGGAGAAAAACTGGAAGAATTCCCCCTAAAAACAGGAACAAGACAAGGGTGTCCACTCTCACCACTATTATTCAACATAGTTTTGGAAGTGTTAGCCACAGCAATCAGAGAAGAAAAAGAAATCAAAGGAATCCAAATTGGAAAAGAAGAAGTAAAATTGTCACTCTTTGCAGATGACATGATATTATATATAGAAAACCCTAAAGACTCTACCAGAAAACTGCTACCACTAATTGATGAGTTTAGTAAAGTAGCAGGATAGAAAATTAATGCACAGAAATCTCTTGCATTCCTATACACGAACAATGGAAGAACAGAAAGAGAAATGAAGGAAACTCTCCCATTCACCATTGCAACCAAAAGAATAAAATACCTAGGAATAAACCTGCCTAAGGAGGCAAAAGATCTGTATGCAGAAAACTTTAAGACATTGATGAAAGAAATCAAAGACGACACAAACAGATGGAGGGACATACCATGTTCCTGGATGGGAAGAATCAACATCGTGAAAATGTCTGTACTACCCAAAGCAATTTACAGATTCAATGCAATCCCGATCAAATTACCAATGGCATTTTTCACAGAACTAGAGCAAGAAATCTTACGATTTGTATGGAAACGCAAAAGACCCCGAATAGCCAAAGCAATCCTGAGAAGGAAAAATGGAGTTGGTGGAATCAGGCTTCCTGACTTCAAACTATACTACAAGGCCATAGTGATCAAGACAGTATGGTACTGGCACAAAAATAGAAAGGACGATCAATGGAATAGAATAGAGAACTCAGAAGTAAGCCCAAATACATATGGGCACCTTATCTTTGACAAAGGAGGCACGAATATACAATGGAAAAAAGACAGCCTCTTCCATAAGTGGTGCTGGGAGAACTGGGCAGCAACATGCAAAAGAATGAAATTAGAACACTTCCTAACACCATACACAAAAGTAAACTCCAAATGGATTAAAGACCTACATGTAAGGCCAGACACTATCAAACTCCTAGAGGAAAACATAGGCAGAACGCTCTATGACATCCATCAAAGCGCCATCCTTTTTGACCCACCTCCTAGAATCATGGAAATAAAATCAAGAATAAATGAATGGGATCTCATGAAACTTAAAAGCTTTTGCACAGTGAAAGAAACCATAAACAAGACTAAAAGGCAACCCTCAGAGTGGGAAAAAATAATTGCCTATGAAACAACGGACAAAGGATTAACCTCCAAAATATACAAGCAGCTCATGAAGCTTAATACCAAAAAAGCAAATAACCCAATCCACAAATGGGCAGAAGACCTAAATAGACATTTCTCCAAAGAAGACATCCAGATGGCCAACAAACACATGAAAAGATGCTCCACATCACTAATCATCAGAGAAATGCAAGTCAAAGCCACAATGAGGTATCACCTCACACCAGTCAGAATGGCCATCATCACAAAGTCTGGAAACAACAAATGTTGGAGAGGGTGTGGAGAAAAGGGAACTCTCCTGCACTGTTGGTGGGACTGTAAATTGGTACAGCCACTATGGAAAACAATTTGGAGGTTCCTTAAAAAACTACAAATAGAACTACCATATGATCCAGTAATCCCACTCCTGGGCATATACCCAAAGAAAACCATAATCCCAAAAGAAACTTGTACCATAATGTTTATTGCAGCACTATTTACAATAGCCAGGACATGGAAGCAACCTAAATGCCCATCAACAAATGAATGGATACAGAAGATGTGGCATATATATACAATGGAATATTACTCAGCTATAAAAAGGGATGAGATGGAGCTATATGTAATGAGGTGGATAGAACTACAGTCTGTCATACAGAGTGAAGTAAGTCAGAAAGAGAAGGACAAATATTGTATGCTAAATCACATATACGGAATCTAAAAATGGTACTGTTGGACTCAGTGACCAGAACAAGGATGCAGATACAGAGAATGGACTGGAGAACTCGAGGTATGGGAGGGGGCAGGGGGTGAAGGGGAAACTGAGACGAAGCGAGAGAGTAGCACAGACATATATATACTACCAACTGTAAAATAGTCAGTGGGAAGTTGTTGTATAACAAAGGGAGTCCAACTCGAGGATGGAAGATGCCTTTGAGGACTGGGGCGGGCAGGGTGGGGGGGGCTTGGGGGGGCCGTCAAGGAAGGGAGGAAAGATGGGGATATGTGTATAAAAACGGATGATTGAACCTGGTGTACCCCCCCAAAAAATAAATAAATAAATAAATTTAAAAAAAAAAAAATAGCAAAGGGCAAAATCATGTATATGGCTTGCTCCTTTTTTTGCAAAACCAAAAAAAAAGAGAAAAAAAAGTAAACATATATGCACATGTTTATACATACTTTGAAGACTTATGGAGGAATGAAAAAGAAACTGATAACAATATTTTTTTTTTCCTGATGGGAGTGGGGAAGTGAGTAGCTGAAGGATAGAGGAGTGAAGGCAACTTTTCATGTACACATTTTTATATCTTTTGAGTTTTGAACCCATTTGAAATTTGTACTATATTTATAGTTATATTCTGTATTCCTCCAAATAAAATTAAAGGTGAAATCAGTCAAAATATTGACAATATGTACACTTATGATCTTGCCCAATTATTGTTTTTTTAGTGAAAGAACATATGAACATATTTATTTCTAGGTTAAGGATAACAGCCGATTCTTTATTAACAAGTGAAGATATAATTTGTATTTGTTATCAAAAAATCAACTCCAGTTGCCATTTTAATTAAATGCCTTAATGCAAACAGAATAAAAATTATAGGATTCTATCTTACATTTTCATTAGTATAATTGTACTCTGTCTCACTTATCAAATTAGTCCTCTCTCAATAAGCTATTTTTCTTACTGTCACACATTAATAACGACACAATCACTATACCATCCAGACTTTTCTAAAAATTAAAATAAAAAATTACAGAAGTAAACTCTTCATAAGTTTTAAATTGCATGTCTCTCTGAGTAGTGTGATGAAGTCTTGTGCAGTCCTACTCTGTCCCTGCCAGAATCCCCAAACATCAACATCTTTCTGCTCCTGACATCCAACCATTGACATCATCGTGGTTCAATGATCCAGGATCATCCAAAGAAGATGATCTTCCTTCTGACTTGTCAATTGTCAGAAGGTCAATAGTAGCCTATTGTGATACTACGTCACAATACTTGTATCATTCACTTCATCTCATCATTTAGTCATTTTATCATCTCATATAATCACAAAAAGGGTGAGTTCAGTACAATAAGACACTTTGAGAAGCCACATTCACATAAGTTTTATTACAGTATATTGTTATAATTGTTCTATTTTATTATTAGTTATTGTTAATCTCTTACTGTACCTAATTTATAAGTTAAACTTTGTCATAGGTATGTATGTATAGGAAAAAACATAGTGTATATGGAGTTTGGTATTATCTGTAGTTTTGGGCATCCACTGCGGGTCTTGTAATGTATCCCCTGCAAATAAGGGAGGACCACTGTATGTAACTTGATGAGTTTGGGAATAAGTATACAACTGTGAAACTATCCTCACCATCAAGCCCAGAAACATATCCATCATTTCGTAAAGCTTCCTCCTGCCCTTATTATTATTATTCCTTTATTATCATTATTATTTTAATTATTTTTGTGGTAAGAACTCTTAATGTAGATCTATACTCTTAGAAAATGTTAAGTATACAACACAATATTGTTGGCTATATGCGCTATGCTGTAAGGTAGATCTCCAGAACTTCTTATCTTGTGTAAGTAAAACTTTGACCAACATCTTCACATTTCCCCCCTCCCAGACTCTGGCAACTATCCTTCTACCCCCTGCTTCTATAAGTTTGACTATTTCGGATTCCAAATACGTGAGATCATGCAGTATTTGTCTTTCTGTGTTCGGCTTATTGCACTTAGCATAATGTCCAGGTCTATTCCTATTTTCACAAATAGCAGGATTTCCTCCTTTTTTATGGCTGAATAATATCCCATTGTATGTATATACCACATTTTCTTTATCCATTCATCTGTCAATGGATATTTAGGTTGTTTACTTATCTTGGCTATTGTGAATAATGCTTTAATGAACTTGGGGGTGTAGGTATATGTTGGAGATCCTGATTTCAATTCCTTTGGATATATACTCAGAAGTGGAGTTGCTGGATCATACATAAGTTCTATTTTTAATATTTTAAAGAACCCCCATACTCTTTTCAGTAATAACTTACAACTTATATCCCTACAAACAATATACAGAGTTCCCTTTTCCTCACATGCTTGGCAACACTTGTTATGTATTGTTTCTAAAATTATTAATGATAGGCCTTACTTTCATATCTGAGTTTCTCAGTCTGTTTTATTCACAATAGAAAACCATAAAGAATGGTCCCTAAAGAAGACATTAATAGTTGCTCTGACTGTGGAAAATCTCAATAATCCCTCTCTGGAATATTTGATTTTAAGCAATATAACTTCCTGATGGACAAAGTTGTAGCAAAATGCACGTATGTATAAAGAAATGTATGCTTTTACTACATAGAATTGTTGATTGAGAGTCAAGTACATTTTGGAAGACGTCTTCCAAAATTGCCAGATTGAGTTTTAGAGCAATTCATCTTTACTTATTATTTCTGTAGTAGTTAGATGGTAGAACAAGTACCCTTTGAGGCTAAATCACTTCATAAGTTGTGAGGAGACTAATCGTGTCTCCATCCTTTATAGCAAGAAGACACACATCTGGCATTTTAAAAGAAGTTCAAAAATTAAGTTTTTAATTTAAAAAGCAGGGTGAAAACATATCTTGTTACGTGGCTCTAAATTATAATGTGATCAGTAGATGGTTCTTACCCACATTTATTCTTGAAGTATTAAAATGTATATTCTATTTACATATAAGTCATACAGCTTGCCCCATATCTTCTTCCTCTTTACAGAGTTAAAGGAGAGGAAATGATGGTGATGATGGTGGTGATGATAGTAGCAAGGCTAGTAGCATCTGACATTTATTGAGCACATGCTTTAGGCTAGGCTTTGTGGTAAGGCCATTACATTCATAATGTCACTTAAGCCTCACAAAAAACCTGTGAGGTAGGTATTATTACTGATCCCTATTCTACAGAAGGGAAAAATGGGTTTTAGACGGTAACATTCAAAGTCACGCAGCTACTATCAATATATGGCAGGTGCTAATAGTGTGATGCCTAGAATTGTGCACTTAGTAACTTTAGAACAAATTATGCTAAATGATGTATCACATTGACTGATTTCCAAATATTGAACTGTCCCTGCATCCTTAGAATAAATCCCCCTTGATCATAGTGTATGATTCTTTTTGTATATTGTTGAATTCAGTTTGCTAATATCTTGTTGAGGATTTTTGCATCTATATTTATCAGTGATTTTGGCCTGTAATTTTCTTTTTATATAGTGGCTATGTCTGATTTTGGTATCAGGGTAATGGTGGCCTCTTAGAATGAGTTTGGGAGTGTTCCATTCTCTTCAATCTTTTGGAATAGTTTAAGAGGGATAGATAGATATTATCTCTTATTTATACATTTGATAGAATTCACCTGTGAAGTTGTTGAGTCCTGTTTTTGTTTTGTTTTGTTTTACTAATTATGAATTCAATTTCACTAATACTGATTAGTCTGTTCATATTGCCCATTTCTTCCTGATTTAGTCTTGGCAGGTTATATCTTTCTAGAAATTTGTCTGTTCCTTCTATGTTGTCTAATTTGTTGGCATATAACTGTTTGTAGTATTCGCTTATGATTTTTTGTATCTCTGTGGTATTGGCTGTTATTTCTCCTCTTTCATTTCTTATTTTGTTTATTTGGGTTATCTCTCTTTTCTTCTTGACAAGCCTGGCTGAAAGTTTGTCAATTTTGTTTATCTTTTTAAAGAACAAGCTCTTGGTATCATTGACCTTGTCTATTGTTCTTTTCGTCTCTGTTTTATTTATCCCCTCTCTGATCTTATTATTTCCTCCTTTTTGCTGACTTTGGCTTTGTTTGTTCTTCTTTTCTAATTCCTTTAGATGGAAGTTTCAGGTTGACTATTTGAGATTTTTTTTGTTTGTGTCTTGAAGTAGTACTGTATAGCTATAAAATTCCCTCTTAGAATTGTGTATTCTGCTGTTTTCGGATGGGATGTCCTGTAGATAACTATTAAGTCCAACTGATCTATTGTGTCATTTAAGACCACTGTTGCTATTGATTTTTCTGTCTGGATGATCTGTCCATTGATGTAAGTGGGTTGTCAAAGTCCCCTACTATTATTGTATTATCAATTTCTCCCTTTATGTCTGTTAATATTTGCTTTATGTACTTAGGTGCTCCTTTGCTAGGTATATATATGTTAACAAGTCTAATATCCTCTTCTTGTATTGATCCATTTTAAATTATACAATGACCTTCTTTCTCTTTTGTTATAGGCTTCATTTTAAAATCTATTTTGTCTGATATAAGTATTGCTATCCCTACTCTCTTGACATTTCCATTTGCATGAAATAGATTTTTCCATCCCCTCACTTTCAGTCTGTGTGTGTGTATAGCTCTAAAGAGAGTCTCTTGTAAGCAGCCTATAGATGGGTCTTATTTATTGATCCAATCAACCACCTATGTCTTTTGATTGGAATACTTAATCCATTGACATTTACAGTAAATATTGATTGACATGTACTTGTTGCCATTTAATACTTGTTTTCCAATTGTTTTTGTAGTTTTTTCCTTTCCTTCTTTTAATTTCTTCCTTTTTGGTTTGATAATTTTCTTTAGTGGTATGTTTATGTTCCTTTCTGTCTTCTTTTTGTGTATCTATTATTAATTTTTGATTTGTGATTACCATGGGGTTCATATATATTGACCTATAACTATATATATATATTTTTAAGCAGGTAGTCCTTTAAGTTCAAACACATTCTAGAAGACCTATCTTTTTTATACTCCTTTCTCCCATCTTTTATGTATATGATGTCATATTTTACATCTTAATGTTGATCTCTATTAATTATTATAGTTATACTTGATTTTACATTTTTTTGTCTTTTAATCTTTGTACTAGGATCAACTATATATATTTGCCTTTAGTAGTAGTGGGATTTTTTTTCCTTTCCTGTAGATACTTCTTGTTATAGCATTTTCTTTCCACTTAGAGAAAACCCTTTAACATTTCTTTTAGGTTTGTTTAGTATGGTTGAACTCTTTTAGCTGTTACCTGCCTGAGAAATTCTTTATCTCTCTTTCAATTCTAAATGATAATCTTGCTGGGTAGAGTATCCTAGGTTGCAGGTTTTTCCCTTTCAGCAGTGTAAATATATCATGCCACTACTTTCCTGTCTGCAAAGTTTCTACAGAAAAATCAGCTGATAGCCTTATGGGAGTTTCCTTGTATATGACTTTAATTCTTTTCTTGCTGCTTTTACAATTCTCTCTTTATATTTAATTTTTACCATTTTAATTATGATATGTCATGGTGTGGGTATGTTTGAGTTCATCTTATTTGGGATGCTCAGTGCTTCTTGAACCTGGATATCTGTTTCCTTCTTCAGTTTTGGGATGTTTTCAGCCATAATTTCATTAAGTACAACTTTGACCCCCTTCTTTCTCTCTCTCCTTCTCCTGGGACCCCTATAATGGGAATGTTGGTATGCCTGATAATATCCTAAAGATCCCCTAAACTAGTCTCATTAAATTTTTTTTCTTTTTGCTGTTCTGATTAGGTGATTTCCATTATTCTATCTTCTAGATCACTTATGCATTCTTCTGTATCACTTGGTCTACTGTTCACTCCTTCTAGTGTATTTTTCATTTCATTTATTGTATTCTTCAGTTCTAACTGGTTCTGTATTATATTTTCTAGTTCCTTGTTAAAAGTCTCAGTGTGCTCATCTATTATTTTCCCTAATTCAGTTAGCATTCTTGTTACTAATGCTTTGAACTCTTTATCTGGTAAATTGTTTATTTCTATTAATTAGTTGTTTTTTTCAGGGGGTTTCTCTTGCTTTTTCAGTTGAGACAAATTCCTCTGTCTTCTCATTTTGCGTATCTTTCTCTGTCTTTATAAAATTAGGTGAAACAGTTACCTATGTCAATCTTGATATGGTGTCCTTATGTAGGAGTATTCCTATAAGGTCTATGTGTGTATATTGGTTCTGGTGAGAGCTGGATTTGATGTGCCCACAAGTCACATCTTTTCCTCAGGGTGTGCTGGCAGCTATAACCTTGGTAGGATGTGGGGCTGGAGAAGGAGGGGCTAAAGCCAGAGCCAGGTATAAGGCAGGGCTTCCCCTCTGTTCAGTGACCATCACCATCCATCAGGGCCAGGATCAGGTCCCAAGTTGCTAAAGAAGAAACCCTAGGTTCAGGACTAAGCTGGCTCAGTTTCCTTTAAGTGTGTGCTCTTCCCCATCCCAACACCAGCCCCTTTGCCCCAGAGGAGAGCAGTGCTGGAGCAAGAGGGGCTGACTGTGGTGGATGGCCCACTGTCAGAGATCCATACTGCCTCTGATGCACCGCCTAAGCAATAGCAGTAATGGCTGCCCCCTCCCTGCTCAGACATCACTTAGGGTTTGAGCCTCTTCAGTGTTTCATAGTCAAGTTTTTTCCTCAGTTGTGGCAGCCCTTGTTCTAGTGTGGAGCTGCAACGTAAGGCAAGCAGTGCTGGAGCAGTTGCTTGGCTCAGGTTGGGACACACCCTGCAGTGGTCCTGGAGATGAGTCTGCCACCCTCATGGTTTCAGTCTTCCCTCTCTGTCCTGCTTTGGGAGAAGAAAAGCTTTTATGTACGTCTCAAGATCTGAGTCCAGGCTTCTCACAGCTCTCCAGTCAGGCCTACGAGCTCTCCAACCAGTCAAGGGGGCTTATCTTCCCTTTGCCAGACCCCAGGGCTGGGACACCCACTATGTGGCTTGAACTGCTCACTACCCAGGGCAGATCTCCACCTGTGTAGTCTCTCTTTTCCTCTGAGTCCCCTACTAGGGGCCAGGTCCTGACTTGATCATTCCTTTTCGCTTCCTGCATGATTCTGTGTGGATCTTATAGCCTTGACTGTACAGGATTCTTCTTGCTAGTCTCCAGTTAGTTTTCAGTGAGAATTGTGACACATGTAGATGTATTTTTAATGTGTATGTTGGGGGTGGTGAGTTCTGCATCTTCCTATTCCACCATCTTGAGTCTAGTCTAGCCACACATAGATTATATGTGTTTATATCTTTTATTATGTGTTTAAATCTTTATTATGTGATCATATCTTTTAATGTTCAGATAATGAATATGAAGAAGTTTTAAAATTTTTGTCTTAGTTTATATAGATAAGTAGTTTTTATAATTAGAAAAAAAATTATAGAGTTTTGAGAACAATATGAAAAAGATCATATGTTTTTTAGTCTCAGAGGTGCCCTAATCTGGACAACAAATTGCATGGTCATTCTTAAATCATCTCATTGAGGTGCAGCCTGCTCTGTCAGTAGATGGCAGTCCTGACAGTGTTATCTAAGGGACAGTCATGCACATGGGGGAAACCAGTTTAGTTCATGTGTATGTATTATAGAGAGTATAATTTGACTGTGGAGAAAAGTGTGGCTTTCTCGAAGCCATTTCGTCTACTTACTACAGATTTGTACAGAGCTGAAGTTAAGCTGCCTGATTTAAGCAGACATTTAAAAATTTGTATAGAAGTGTAAATTATCTTTACAATTTTTTCTATCAGTTGAATTTGTCTTATTTTCCTTCTAGGTTGTGTGACGTTAGACTGAAAATATAAATGAAAAATAATGGATGGTGATTTAATTTTACCAGTATGGTAATGTTAGTAGAAGAACAGTGATAAATGATAAAAAAAAACAAAACAAAAACACTTTAAGCTCATAGACTGGAGACTCAAAAATTATACTTGCCTAGGGTACAGTTGAGAACCCCAAACTTGATCTAGTAGAAAAGTGTTTAGTTATTTCTAGAATTAGAATGAAAATTAAATTCTAGGCAGAATCTCAATGTGTATATATTTATGATTTATAGTTGTCAACTGAATTTAATTATCTCTGAATATATTTGTACTTATATATTAGGCATTTCAGATATGCTGTTTATGTATTTTATTGACAGGTCAGAAAAGGATTATTTCAAACTTTAAAATAAAGTGAACCAAGGAGTTTTGGGGGAGCTGGGTGAAGGCATCTAAGTTGAGTGACGTTTCCTCCTGCATCTCTGCCTTTTTCTATGCTATTACTTTCCCACCTTCTGTGGTCAGAGGAGATAGTGGTTATGTTCCCAGAATATCCTTTTATTTACCAGAAGTGGTAAGGGAAAGTCTAGGGCTGAATATGACAACATGTATTTGGAGAGGAAAATCTAAAGTATTTAAAAATTGGTAGCATAAACATAATTTCCCAGGGGAAAATGGTGATTGTAATTTGGAAATTTTAGAGGAAATGGGGGAAACAAAAATCTTTCAGAATCAAAAGCATAAACTGATTCGTGTGAAAGATCTGTGGCAACTTGCCAAAAGTCTTAGGCTTAGATCAGGAAGAATTCAAAAGTATAGGAAGAATGAAGCAGGGGGAAAACCCAACCCGGCACAACAGCTTTGAGATGAAGCTAAAAGGAAATTGAGGTGAAACTCAGAGTTGAAGACATTTCCCTTCCACGATCTAGGGAGCTGAGGTAAGGCATTCAACGTTCCCGGCAAATATCTCAAACTCTAGTTTGCGAATCAGCGCCTTTGTGAGATGTCTCAGCCTTTGTTTCCTTGTCACTGCTTTAACAGCCAATATGTATCCAGTGAGCAGACATCCAGGGCTGCTCAGTGTCAGGCCCCTGTCTAGGCCTTCCTGTCTCTGTGATGACCAGGCTCTTGAATGCCTCCTTACCTAGACCATCCATACTAGCACTTTGAAAATGCACACATTTGTATTCCATCAAGTGGATCATTTTCCTCTGATTCCCTCAGCTGTAAGTACTCATATCTTCTTCTAAATCCTAATCTCATTACCATAGATCTCATTTTGTTAGTGCCGTCTGATTTGTTTTTTGTTTTTTTTTTTCAAAAATTAAAGTATTTTACTGTACTTGGCATTCCTATACATAACGATGTGTATTCAAAGACTGAAAGCATTAAGGGTATACAATTAAAATTCATGGGCTTAGACATAAAAAAACTTAATATTTAGAATTCTCTAACAAATATTGCAGAAAAATAAATCAGAATGTAAACACAATATAATCTCCTTTGGATTTCTCCTCTGCTTAAGTGGCATTAAATAACATACAAAGTTGTTCCAAAATACTTGTATACACTTGCTATAGCCTCAGAAACATACAATAAAAAAAAAATCTGATACCATGAGAACAAGGGACCTGTGGGCACTATGCATAAGGAACAAAAACTCATGAATTCCGCCATTCCTCAGGAATTCTAAAAACTACCTTCCTAATTTCAAGAGAAAATTTACTCAAAAGAGAAAAACAAAAAACAGGTCAGCTACACAACATTTACAGCTTTATTGATAGCCATTATGCCAAAATTTAGCCATCAACATACAACCTCATTTCCCATCTAAAGTTAATGAGAATATATTTTACTTTAAATGGGACACAGCAGCAAAGTGCCAAGAATTAAAGAATAACCTTAAAGTCTTAATTTCATACTTCAAATATCACAAAAAGCAGTAATTCCCAAAATCATGAAAGCATAATGAAATAACTTCACAGAAAAAATGGACATTTGTCATTTCATTCTTTCCTAATATTACATAGTGAAAACAGATGTATTTAAAACTTCAGCATACTTCATAAAATCATTATTCATCAAAAATAGACAAATGTTTACAAAGAACATTGAACTTAAATTTCATAGTTGCTTATAAAAATGGCACTTGAAAGACTGACCTATATAAGGAAATAAGAGTCTTGTCAAGAGACTGTAAACTATAAATATAAAATATACCACAATGTTAAAAAGCTCATAGTGTTCTATAGGAAAATCAATAAGTATAACTTAATCTTTCTGGGGGAAAAATTATTTAGCATCACAAATTTAAAATGCAAACTTTACATACAAATTCAATAAGGAATACATTTAAACCTTATAATGCCACATAATCATCATCTATTTTGCAGAAAACAATAAAAGTTATGTACTTTTTGAATATATGTACATCAAAACTGAAAGGTTAATTTTTACTTTTTCCTTTATTGGCAACTTTGGATGCATTTTTAGGTTTTGGTTCCCACAGGGCATTTTTTACAAATCTTGAAGCCACACCCCTGTCCAGCTTGCCAGCCTTCTTCTTGTCTGTTATTTCCTTGACTCTGTTCATGTATACTCTGATTCTCTCCAATTCCTGCTTTACTGGATGTTCCTTAGGATTGACTCCCTGAGTTGCCAAATAAACCCAAAACATTGAATTTAATGTGTAAGCAGAAACTAAATCCACTTTTGCTTGTTCAAGTGGGTCCAGCTTCTGCAACAACTCATTTCTAGAAACAGACATCATGGTCTTCAGCATCTCATCCACAGCACCAACAGAATTCTCAAATGTTGATAAATATTCATGAATTTCTACTTGATAGTCTTCATTAATTTCTTCACCTGCCATTATGACCAAAGTTACGGAAGCTGGAAGTCCAAGATGAGGTTGCCAGCATGGTTGGGTGAGGGTTCTCTTCTGATTGCACCTTCCAACCTCTTGTATCTTTGTTCAGTGCCGTCTGATTTGATCTGAATTGTTGATGCATCCCTTTTCCAGGCTGTAAACCCTTGAGAAATAGTCTATATTTTATTGTTCACAGGGTGAGCCAGGCTTGCCAATAAATATTTGCAGAATAATTAATTAATAATTTAATATGTAATTATTAAATTAGTATTATAAAAGTAATAGTATAATTAAATGATTAATTGATGTGGGTTATTCTTTCATGCAGATTATTGGGCCTTGAGGTCGTTAATTTAAAAAAAAGATACCAAGGACTGGAAAGGAAATCACATTGGGAAGGAATTGCTTAATAATTTAATCTGTTCATGTAACAGTATATGAGACTCTAGGCTTGTTTACTTCTTTTTGTTTATAGGCTTGTTTATTTCTATCATATCTGGTTTTTACACTATAACAAAGGAAGTGGCTGTCTATTCACTGGATTACAATTGGCAGCTTGAAAAAGTAGAGTTTTTTTGTTTTGTTTTGTTTTTTAAGACCTGGAGGACCATAGCCAATGGGAGAAATACCTTCTCACCTCTTACCAGAGTGGGTGAGAGTAGTTTGTTCTATGGAACAGGGGGCCCCCCTATTTTGAGGTTTTCTTTGGGAAAACCATTTCATCACGTTACATTGGTGAAAACATCTAGCATAATACTATAATAGATACTCATTAAAAAGTTATTTACTTTGTTGTTGAATTACCAAATGCCTCTGAAATAATTTCCTAGTTATAATTGTGAGCTGTGAAATTGTTTCAGTCTTTTGCAGACCACCAGCTGTGAACAGGCTGAACATAATTTAGGAGTATAAATGATGCTGTGCATACCAGATAATTCTGCTATTTTTTAAAATCTTTATTGGAGTATAATTGCTTTACACTATTGTGTCAGTTTCTGCTGTACAACGAAGTAAAAGAGCCACATGTATACTTATATCCCCATATCCCCTCCCTTTTGAGCCTCCCTCCCAACCTCCCTATCTCACCCCTTTAAATCTTCACAGAGCATCAAGCTGGTCTCCCTGTGCTCTGTATTAGCTTCCCACTAGCCATCTATTTTACATTTGGTAGTATGTATATGTTGATGCTGCTCTCTCACTACGTCCCGGCTTCCCCACCCCCAGTGTCCTCAAGTCTGTTCTCTGCTTCTGCATCTCTATTCCTACCCTGCCACTAGGTTCATCAGTACCATTTTTCTAGATTCTGTAAATATGTGTTAGCAATGGTATTTGTTTTTCTCTTCCTGGCTTTCTTCACTCTGTATGACAGACTCTAGGTCTATCCACCTAACTGTGAATAGCTTAATTTCACCCCTGTTTATGGCTGAGTAATATTCCATTGTATATGTGTGCCATATCTTCTTTATCCATTCATCTGTTGATAGACATTTAGGTTGCTTCCATGTCCTGGCTATTGTAAATAATGCTGCAATGAACATTGTGGTACATGTATCTTTTCGAATTATGGTTTTCTCCAGGTATATGCCCAGTAGTGGGATTGCTGGGTCATATTGTAGTTCCGTTTTTAGTTTTTTAAGGAACCTCCATACTGTTTTCCATAGTGGCTGTATCAATTTATATTCCCACCAACAGTGCAGGAGAGTTCTCTTTTCTCCACACTCTCTCCAGTATTTATTATTCCTAGATTTTTTGATGATGGCCATTCTGACTGGTGTGAGGTGATACCTCATTGTGATTTTGATTTGCATTTCTCTAATGATTATTGATGTTGAGAATCTTTTCATGTGTCTTTTGGCCATCTGTATGTCTTCTTTGGAGAAATGTCTATTTAGGTCTTCCACCCATCTTTGGATAGCGTTGTTTGTTTTTTTGATATTGTGCCGCATGAACTGCTTGTATACTTTGGAGATTAATTTGCTTCATTTACAAATATTTTCTCCCATTCTGAAGGCTGTCTTTTTGTCTTATTTGTGGTTTCCTTTGCTGTGCAAAAGCTTTTAAGTTTCATTAGGTCCCATTTGTTTATTTTTGTTTTTATTTCCATTATTCTGGGAGGTGGGTCAAGAAGGATCTTGCTATGATTTATGTCATAGTGTTCTGCCTATATTTTCCTCTAAGAGTTTTATAGTGTCCAGTCTTACATTTAGGTCTTTAATCCATTTTGAGTTTATTTTTGTATATGGTGTTAGGTAGTGTTCTAGTTTCATTCTTTTACATGTAGCTGTCCAGTTTTTGAACCACTTATTGAAGAGGCTGTCTTTTCTCCATCATATGTTCTTGCCTCCTTTGTCATATATTAGGTGACCACATGTGTGTGGGTTTATCTCTGGGCTTTTTATCCTATACCATTGATCTATATTTCTGTTTTTGTACCAGTATCATACTGTCTTGATTACTGTAGCTTTGTAGTATAGTCTGAATTCGGGGAGCCTGATTCCTCTGGCTCTGTTTTTCTTTCTCAAGATTGTTTTAGCTATTCGGGGTCTTTTGTGTTTCCACACAAATTGTAAAATTTTTTGTTCTAATTCTGTGAAGAATGCCATTGGTAATTTGATAGGGATTGCATTGAATCTGTAAATTGCTTTGGGTAGTATAGTCATTTTCACAATATTGATTCTTCCAGTCCGAGAACATGGTGTATTTCTTCATTTGTTCATGTCATCTTTGATTTCTTTCATCAGTGTTTTATAGTTTTCTGAATACAAGTCTTTTGTATCCTTAGGTAGCTTTATGCCTAGGTATTTTATTCTTTTTGTTGCAATGGTAAAGGGGATTGTTTCCTTAATTTCTCTTTCTGATATTTCATTGTTAGTGTTATAGAAATGCAAGAGATTTCTGTGCATTAATTTTGTATCATGTAACTTTTCCAAATTCATTGATTAGTTCTAGTAGTTTTCTGGTGGCATCTTTAGGATTTTCTGTGTATAGTATCACATCATCTGCAAACAGTGACAGTTTTACTTCTTTTCCAATTTGGATTCCTTTTATTTTTTTTTCTTCTCTGATTGCCGTGGCTACGACTTCCAAAACTGTGTTGTGTTAAATAAGAGTGGTGAGAGTGGACATTCTTGTCTTGTTCCTGACCTTAGCAGAAATGCTTTCAGTTTTTCACTATTGAGAATAATGTTTGCTGTGGGTTTAATCACATATGGCCTTTATTATGTTGAGGTAGGTTCCCTCTATGCCCATTTTCTGGAGAGTTTTTATCATAAATGGGTGTTGAATTTTGTCAAAGGCTTTTTCTGCATCTATTGAGATGATCATGTGGTTTTTATCCTTCAATTTGTTAATATGGTGTATCACATGGATCGATTTGCATATATTGAAGAATCCTTGCATTCCAGGGATAAACCCCACTTGATCATGGTGTATGATCCTTTTAATGTGTTGTTGGATTCTGTTGGCTAATATTTTTTGAGGATTTTTGCATCTATGTTCATCAGTAATATTGGTCTGTAATTTTCTTTTTTTGTGACATCTTTGCCTGGTTTTGGTATCAGGGTGATGGTGGCCTCATAGAATGAATTTGGGAGTGTTCCTCCCTGTGCAGTTTTTTGGAAGAGTTTGAGAGGAATAGGTGTTAGCTCTTCTCAAAATGTTTGATAGAATTCACCTGTGAAGCCATCTGGTCCTGGACTTTTGTTTGTTGGAAGATTTTTTATTACAGTTTTGATTTCATTACTTGTGATAGGTCTGTTTATATTTTCTAATTCTTCCTAATTCAGTCTTGGAAAATTGTAGCTTGCCAAGAATTTGTCCATTTCTTAGAGGTTGTCCATTTTATTGGCATATAGTTGTTTATAGTAGCCTCTTATAATCCTTTGTATTTCTGTGGTGTCAGTTGTGATTTCTCCTTTTTCATTTCTAATTTTATTGATTTGTATCCCCTCCCTTTTTTTCTTGATGAGTCTGGCTGAAGGTTTATCCATTTTGTTTATCTTCTCAAAGAACCAACTTTTAGTTTTGTTGATCTTTGCTATTGTTTTCTTCATTTCTATTTCATTTATTTCTGCTCTGATCTTTATGATTTCTTTCCTTCTACTGATTTTGGGTTTTCTTTGTTCTTTCTCTAATTGTTTCATGTGTATGGCTAGATTGTTTACTTGGGATTTTTCTTGTTTTTTGGGGTGAGATTGAATTGCTATAAACTTCCCTCTTAGAACTGCTTTTGCTGCATCCCATAGGTTTTGGGTCATTGTGTTTTCATTGTCATTTATTTCTATGTATTTTTAAATTTCTTCTTTGATTTCTTCAGTGATCACTTGGTTATTTAGTAATGCATTGTTTAGCCTTCACGTATTTTTTTTTTTACAGTTTTTTTTCCTGTAATTATTTCTAATCTCATAGCTTTGTGGTCAGAAAAGATGCTTGATACAATTTCAGTTTTCTTGAATTTTCCAAGACTTGATTTGTGACCCAAGATGTGATCTATCCTGGAGAATGTTCCATGTGCACTTGAGAAGAAAATGTATTTTGCCACTTTTAGGTGGAATGTCCTATAAATATCAATTAAATCTATCTGGTC
This sequence comes from Hippopotamus amphibius kiboko, assembly GCF_030028045.1. NCBI lineage: Eukaryota > Metazoa > Chordata > Mammalia > Artiodactyla > Hippopotamidae > Hippopotamus > Hippopotamus amphibius. Next base: position 59,192,426 of record NC_080188.1, read on the forward strand.
TATTGTGTCATTTAAAGCTTGTGTTTCCTTGTTTATTTTCTGTTTGAATGATCTGTCCATTGGTGTAAGTGGGGTGTTAAAGTCCCCTACTATTATTGTGTTACTGTCAATTTCTGCTTTTGTGGCTGTTAGCATTTGCCTTATGTATTGAGGTGCTCCTGTGTTGGGTGCATAAATATTTACAAGTGCAATATCTTCTTGTTGGATTGATCCTTTGATCACTATGTAGTGTCCTTCCTTATCTCTTGTAACAGTCTTTATTTTAAAGTCTACTTTATCTGATATGAGTATTGCTACTCCAGCTTTCTTTTGATTTCCACTTGCACGTAATATCTTTTTCCATCCCTTCACTTTCAGTCTGTATGTGTCCCTAGGTCTGAAAGGGGTCTCTTGTAGACAACATATGTGTGAGTCTTGTTTTTGTAGCCATTCAGCCAATCTGTGTCTTTTGGTTGGAGTATTTAATCCATTTACAGTCAATGTTACTATCGATATGTATGTTCCTATTACCATTTTCTTAATTGTGTTGGGTTTGTTTTTGTGGGTCTTTTTTTTTGTCTTGTGTTTCCCTCCTAGAGAATTTCCTGTAGCATTTGTTGTAAAGGTGGTTTGGTGGTGCTGAATTCTTTTAGCTTTTGCTTGTCTGTAAAACTTTTGATTTCTCCATCAAATCTGAATGAGATCCTTGCTGTGTAGAGTAATCTTGGTTGTAGGTTTTTCTCTTTCATCACTTTAAGTATATCCTGCCACTCCCTTCTGGTCTATAGAGTTTCTGTAGAAAAATCAGCTGATAACCTTATAGGGTTTCCTTTGTATGTTATTTTTTGTTTTTCCCTTGCTGCTTTTAATATTTTTTCTTTGAATTTAATTTTTGTTAATTTGACTGATATGTGTCTTGGTGTGTTTCTTCTAGGGTTAATCCTGTATGGGCCTCTCTGTGCTTCCTGGACTTGGGAGACTATTTCTTTTCCCATGTTAGGGAATTTTTCTACTATAATCTCTTCGAATATTTTCTCAGACCCTTTCTTTTTCTCTTCTTCTTCTGGGACCCTTATAATTCGAATGTCAGGGCATTTAGTGTTGTGCCAGAGATCTCTAAGACTGTCCTCAATTCTTTTCATTCTTTTTTCTCTGTTCTCTTCCTTGGAATTTATTTCCACCATTCTATATTCCATTTCACTTATTCATTCTTCTGCCTCAGTTATTCTGTTATTGATACTTTCCAGTGTATTTTTCATTTCAGTTATTGTGTTGTTTATCTTGGATTGTTTGTTCTTTAGTTCTTCTAGTTCTTTGTTAAACATTTCTTCTATTTTATCGATTCTATTTCCAAGATTCTGGATCATCTTTACTATCATTACTCTGAATTGTTTTTCAGGTAGGTTGCCTATTTCCTCTTCATTTATTTGGTCTTGTGTGTTTTAACCTTGTTCTTTCATCTGTTGCATACTTTTTTGTTGTCTCATTTTTCCCCTTTCTTTGGATGGGCATGATTGTGTTCCTGTCCCACTGGGTGTTTGGCCTGAGGTTTCAAGGACTGGAATTTGTAGGCTGTTGAGTAGAGCTGGGTCTTGGTGCTGAGGTGAGAACCTCTGGGAGACCTCACTGTGATGAATATTCCCTGGAGACCAGGGTTCCCTGTTAGTCCAACATCTTGGACTCAGATCTCCCACCTCAGGAGCTCAGGCCTGACCCCAGGCTTGTGAATCAAGATCCCACAAGCTGTGTGGAGCAGGAAAAGGAAAAAAAAAAGTAGGAGAACAGCAAAACAATAGCAAAATAAAATATACAATAAGAATAGGAAAATAACATATGTGTTAGAAAAAATTTAAAAAAATAGATGGAGCAACAACTGGAAGGTAAAACAACTGCAGTAGCCAAAATGAGGAGATGGGAAAAAGAGAAAAGGAAGACAGAAAAAAGAAAAAAAAAAAAAAACAAACAAACCAGAAAAGGCTTTGGCTGTGGGGGTGGGGCTTAAGCAAGGGTGGGGATTAGGCAGTGGGTAGGGCCTATGCTTAGAAAAGGCCCTGGGGGTGGTGGGGAATGGGCTTAGGCCCAATGAGGCAGAGGGGTCCAGGAATGCCCCTGGTCCTGGGGGCAAAGGACTAGGTCCAGGTACCCAGCAGGCTCCCTGGGTGCAAGTTGGTGGGAGAAATGCTGGTCACCTCCCCCAGTCCTCCAGCCTCGGAGGGTCCCTCCCCATTGGCCTCTCTTCTTCCCCATCCCCTCCCTCCTATTCCCCCAGGACCCTCACAGCTGGAGGGAGCACTGGAAGGCAGGAGATCAGACTCTGATGCCCAACAGGCTTCCCGGGGCCAGCTGGGCTAGGGAAATGCCTGCAGCACTTCCCCAGATCTACCAGTCTTGGAGGGTCCCTGTCTGCCTCTCTTCTTCTCCCCCCACCCCCACTCACCTAGGTCCTAAGCAGCTGGAGGGGACCCTGGAGTGTGAAGGACCAGGTTGGTGAGCCCAGCAGGCTTCCCAGGGCTAGTGGGCAGGGGAAATACCATCCCTGCCTCCCTTGATCCTCCAATCTCAGAGGGCTCCCTCCCCTGCCTGGCTCTGCTCTTCTCCCCTGCTTTCCTCCTACATCCCAAGGACCAGTGAGACCTAGAGGGGCCCTTGGAGGACTGAAGATAGGCCTGGGAGCACAACAGGCTTCCTGTTGCCAAGTGGGTAGGAAGATTTCCCACAGCATCTCCCCTGATCCTCCAGTCCTATAAGGTCCCCCCCACCGCTGTCTGCCTCTCTTCCTCTTCCCCTCTCCTCCCTCCCTCCCATGCTTGTAGGACCCACACAGCCAGAGAGGGCCCCAGAGAATGAGGGACCAGACTTGGGAGCCCAGCAGGCCCGCCGGGCGCAAGTGAGCAGGGGAAGGGCCCTCCGTACCACCCCTGGTCCTCCAATCCTGGAACGTCCCACCACCGGTCTACCTCTCTTCCTCTTCCCCTGCCACAGTCCTATGCTCCTGGGACCAGCGTGGCTTGGAGGGGGCCCTGGAGAGTTGGAGACCAGGCCTGGGAGTGCAGCAGGCTTCCCGGGCCAGTGGGCAGCGGAAATGCCTTCTGCTCCTCCCCTGATCCTCTGATCCCAGAGGGTCCCGTCCCCCTTCCCCCTCTCTTCTCCTCCCCACACTGCTTCCCTCCTACACCGCTAGGACAAATGGCCGGGAGAGGCCCTTGGAAGGTGGAGGACACCCCCAAGGAATACCCTGAGATGCCTCCCCTGTTCTTCCGGTCTTGAGAAATCCCTTCCCACCCCCACCATTTGCCTCTCTTCCTCTTCCCCCTTCCCCCTCCCTCCCATGCCCCTAGGACCCATGTGCCAGAAGGGGACCCGGAGAGTGAAGGACCAGGTCCGGCAGCCCAGTTGGCTCCCCTGGCCGAGTGGGCAGGGGAAACGCCCTCTCGCCTCCTGGGCCTGTGATCTCAAAGGCCCCTGACCCCCCACCAGTCTGACTCTCTACCTCTTTGCCCCTCCTCCCTCGCTCCTACACCCCTAGGACTCAGGTGGCCCAGAGGGGGCCTTGGAGGGTGGAGGACACCAGTGGGGAGCCCACTGGCTCCCAGGCCCAGGAGCCCAGCAGGCCTCCTGGCCACCTGGGCAGGAGAAACCCAGATGCAGTCTCCCAATCCCCCTAGACCCTGAGGATCTCTCCAGGCGGGAACCTCCCCCCTCACCCAGCCACCCCCCAGGGGCACCGGGTCCTGTCTGGCTTCCACTTCTCTGCCCCCCTGACTTCCCTCATGTCCTACCCAGTTGCTCAGGGGTTCCTCTGGTCTTCTTGGGCCTCAGATTCCCCACCAGCCTTAGCAACTGATCTAGTTGTGGGGAAACTCAAACTCTGTGTCTACCCACACCGCCATCTTGACTCCGCCCCCTCAGTGCTATTTTTTATAGCTAGAGAAATGGCAAGTCATTTTATTTTTCTATTTCCTTTAAAATTTCCATTATTTCCTTTAAAATTCAAGTTCTACCATAAATGTTACAATTATAATATTAATTTTAATAATATTATGTTTAAATACATAACATTTAAATAATAATATTTAATTGAGCCCTCAGAAATGGTTCTCTCTAAATATAAGAAAATGCATTTAAATATTCACTTTAATATTTTTTATAATATTTAGACAGAGGTTTAGCAAAGTCTTTAAACTGAAGTGATATCTTTAAACTATCAACCAGAGAATTGTTAGGATTTATCAGCACAGACTGATATTTCTATGGCTCTGTGCAGTAATACATATGGAAATTACTTAAATATCATTAAATTTTAAAAATGAGGCTTGCTTCTATTGAAGGAAAGAATCAAAAAAGTTGTAGCATTTAAATAAAAAATAAAATAATTTTTAGAATATCTCTGGGTACAGAATGATTCCACAACATTTCCCTGTTTGTACAGTAGATGTCGCCAAAAAGTTAAAGATGCCTGAGTAGCAAATGCAGGAGGAGTGATTAAGTATTATTTGACTCTAGTTGTGAAAAAAATGCTTGCGGGAGAAAACGTACTTTTTCATAGAGTGTGCCCAACTGATGTCTTTATCAATTAAATGCAATGTTTCTTCCTATTGGACACATTTAAAGCCCCTGAAAGGACAGTGTATTTTATTTCTTTTCATTATTCTTTTTTTTTCACATCTTAAAATTCCAGCTATGCTTTTTGTATGTGGTTTGTAGGCTCTAAGAATAAAAATACCTCATTCATTAAAAGTTAACCAGATAATTGCTATAAACTTCTGAGATTCTTAGGCAAAAGGTATTAAATGAAATGCATGGCTAATTGCAGTATGTTCCAATCATTGTATTTTTCTTCTAAACAGGGGTAAGAGATTCTCCTTGTGCTATTAATAATGCCAGCATCATCATGCCTGAATATTATTGCCTAATAGTCAATTAAGTGTGGCCGAGAGAGCTGCTTCTCTCAGAAGGAGGCAGAGAGAGGATAAGGGCCTCCCAGCTGCTTTCTCAACTTATCAAAGGCTGATTAATTCCAACCTTGCACTGATGGTTTGATCTCAAGACAGCAGCTGCAAAATATCTCAGGCCCTTGGGCTAAGGGAAGAAAGGGCAGGGGTGAGGGCCATTCCAATTCCCCAACTTCAGCAACCCCAGTGCTTAGAGGAAATCAACCCCAGTAGCCACAGCCCCAGGCTTTGCTGGGAATACTGAGCTCGGGCCTTTTCATAAGACTTTTTAGACCACGTTCATTTTGCCACTAGTTCTGGGTCCGAACATCTGTATCTAACATAGGTGTCAAATGTGTCAGCTCAAATGCCTCTGGGATCCAGGCAAATGACAAAAATGTTTGAACTGGTCCAGACTGCTTGCTCTACCATACTGCATTCTAATTCAAACTTTTGTCAACACTGTGTCCACCTGAACATAAATCTATAAGCCAGTTTTAGCCCCCAGGCCCTTAGCTTTTGACCTCTTGCTCTAATTCTTGGTTTGGATAATTATGTATACTGACTGTCTAGAGGCAAATCACTAACTTGGGTGTTTATGAAAGCAGCCAAAGGATTTGTGCAGGCAGACTGAGCTTGCATTCTAATGAAATTTATGCAGCGATTTTTACACATAATCATATAGGTAAAATATAAAGGATGTTATACAAGATAAAATTATAAAGGGTATAGAAGAGATCTGGTGTTGATTTCTCTTTCTCCTCACTAAGCAGCTGGAGATGGTTTCTAGTTAGAACAGTTCTGGTTCTGTCTGTATTGCCTTTTCTGTTGTCTTCTACCTGCACTGTACCTCAGTCCCTTGTTTTAAAATCCCAAACATTGTCAATTAGTTCAGTGAAACATCCCATCAAACCTCCTATACCTGAATTGATAGCACTAATCAAATATTTTATTGAGTATAATTTCACAGCACATATATAATTGAAGGATATTATTTCTGAAATAAATTGCACTGCAGGTTTAACTATCTTGAAAATTATTGAATTCCAGTAGAAGCCTGAGCAGTCTTTTACTCTCATATCTTTCTCCCTAAATGAATTATAAAAAAATGTGGATAAAAATCAGATTCAGAATTAGCAATATTTCCACTCAATATTTTTTCTTTTTCTGCAATCTTTCTATTCTCTACAGCTGTGCAGTTTTTCGACGGCTACTTACACTTAATATTTATCATATGTTGTTACAGAATCCTCATAAATAACATTTTAATTATTGCCCAATACTATTCCATGAAGTTGATTGGTCAGAATATAATTAATCATTTCCTATTGCTAAATATCTACTCTTTTTCACTGCCATAAATAATTTTGCAGTGAATATAGATATTCTTTCCTTTAGGTAATCCTTAGGGAAATTTGATGCAGTTGAGATTACTCTCTCAAAGGATACTACCATTTATCTAATTTTTGGAATACATAGTAAAAACAACTTCTAAAATATATTTCAATTTACGTATACACATTACCAGCATAGACAATTACCTTATTTTTATTTTGCAAGCTTATTAGCTGTAACATTTTCAAAATTCTAATTTCTAGTTTCTTTAATTTTTTTCATTTATTTGTTTACTAATTTTTGTTTAGATGTTTCAATTTCATGTCTTTTCAGGAAAATTAGCTTTTCCTCTTTAGTTACGATATATTGTATTGTAAAAAAAAAAAATTCATAGAATAATCTGTTTATCTTTTCCTCTATGGTATCTTTTCTCCTCTCCTTTTTATCAAGATTGTAAATGAGACCACTTTCCTCCAAGGTCTTTTGTTAATTAGTTCATATAATTCTTCCTGGCAGCCAGTCTGTGGGTAATGTCCCTATTTAGTTATTAATCTCCTGGCTTTGTAGGGAAGGCATGTGATAAAAATTATCTTTAATAATTTTCATTAACTTTGAAACACTTGCTACAAATATGCTATTATTTACTGTCTTAACTAATTTCATTGGGAGTAACTAAAAATAAAAACTTGCTAATAATTGGAACAATTGGAAGTACTGTCAGTTTTGTTGCAGTGTTGCTCAGCTCTGTGAATTTTAGACTATTTTACTCTTCAACTTAACTTATTAATATCCAACTCTAAATACCAAGGAACCAATTCTGAAGTGTTTTTTTCCCCTAACAATGTAACAAAATCAGTTACTGCCTTATAGAGCATACAATTTGTTTTAACCAAACAGCTGATTTTCAACACTAGTTTCTAATTGGTTGTTTAAAATGTTAACATTTGTTTCAAGTTAATTTTCTCCTTTTTCCAAAAAGAGGCCACATGATTTAAGAATTTTTCTGTTTTTCTGGGCATGGCTGTCTTTAGACTATTCCAGTTTATAGATCAGAGTGATATTCTTTTTTTTAATGTAAGAATTTGAGAAGATAAGATGATATCATCAGCTTCATAAACATGAAATGAAATGTGTCTACTCTACCACTCAGAATTCAGTCTAGGAAACATTTTATGCAGAAAGGGATTTACTATAATTTGCTGAGTGTCCTATACAACACTCCCAACAACAGTTATTACTCTCTTAGGCTTAGTGCACTCACTCAAATAGACTAAATAGACTGAACATTTGCTTAGGTCGTCTTCACACACACACATACTTTTCTTCTTCGTGGGCCTTTGTCTGTAACATCTAACTGATCTCCAAATCAAGAGGTAAGAGAGCAGGAGCATGTGTGTGGGAGAGATTTCTTAAAACTCACGACCAATCAGTATCATTGAGAGCAAACCACAATTTAATGGAAAGGTGAGACAGACATCATTGTATTTCTTTTTAGGTCCTCTGCCTACCGCCTATTAGGACCACTGCCTGTTTTGCACTAGGCCCACCCTGATTTATTCTAAGCCCGGTGGTGCTTATTGTCATGTCATTATAAGCTATTATTATTCGTTCCTAGAGTGCAAATGAGCCCTTTTCTTTTTAATTCCTTTCTGGGGAAGCACCTCAAGGGAATAATAGTTTGCAAAAAATGGCCACATGATTTATTTTGGCCTAATGAGTTTAAGTTCAGTTTTAGGTTTTGAAAAGGAAAAGGTAAAGGAAGCCAAGACTTGCTATGGTTAATTCTAATTGATCATATCAAGGACATTTCAGACCCATAGATGGCAGAATCTCAGGATCAGAGGGTATCTTGATGGTCTTCTACTCAAGTCGCACTAGTCTCAGGACATTGTTGTGAAAAAGAGATCTAGTAAGGAAAACAAGGGACCAGTTGGTGGGAAAGGCTTGGAAACAGGAAAACAGGGTGGCATAAATGAATGGAGAAGTCCCAGGCTTTCTGGGATCAATTTCAATATTTTTTAATTGAGAAATCTTTGCAAAAATGTGTTTCTTCATGAGGATCCTGTGAGATTTGTTTCTTTGGTATTATAGTGAAATTGTTCGTGAACGGAAAGTATTGAAAAAACAGGTGACTCACAGCTTAGTAGAAATACTGAACCTCTTAAAATATCATAGAGAAGAAGAGCACAGGGTTAAGGGTCAAGTGACAGATGTTTCATGCCGGCAACTTTGTTTAATTAAGAAATCGCTTCTTTTTGTTTCGTGAGTGAGACCTTCATTTGCAAAACTTCTGATTCTTGCAAAATGGCATTATTCCAATATTTTCCTTCAAAAACTGAAATAACATATCTTTTTTCCCATCCTTTCTCCTTAAAATATGGAATTCATATTAAAGTAACTGTTAGTAATGTATGCACAATTCTTGGTAATTTTCTGATGAAATATTCTCAGTACATGGGAATTATGCATCACTGTTTTATCAGGTTTTATTATACAGGAAATTCAGGGAGAAGCAGGAACGCTTTGTTTTTTAGTAGGTACATATTTGAGCTCTCATAACTATGACTAATATATTTTCAACATAGAGCATCTTCTTCCAAGAAAATGGTTTAGGGAGTATATAGCCAGAAGACATAATTCTTTGTTGGCTGTTCCTCCCACTGCAGTGTTTTAGGATGGTTACTAATCTTTGCCTGTGACCCGACACTGTGTTCCTTCAAGCAGTTGAACAAAATAAAATCTGGACACATGCCCCATATTTAAAAAGAACCTTGTCTTGCTTTGTTTAACAGCTTGTACGTGAAAAATCTCTTTTTTTCCCTTGGTTTTATTAGCCTTCTAGATTGTTAGCCAGTCCCTAAATGTAGCAGGGCTAGGTTTCTGTACTTCCAGTCACCATGATCTGAATCTCTTCTACACTCTTTCCAGTGGATCATTAAAGTGCATTCCCAAGTGTACCTTCAAGTAAACTTTTATATCTCCTTTTTTGATCTTCTTATCTCCTGTTTGTAGAATAAAAATTATCTTTATCTACCTTTGGACTGCTGATTTCTGCTGATCTTGAAAGATATAGCACAAAGTCTATGAACTTACCGTTCCAGCCTTAAGTGACTGAACCCTTTTCACTAGATGTATTTTGACCACAGACTATGTATGAAGCATTACATACTCTAGTCTCTGATAGAAGACTTTATGAAGAAGATGTCATTTAAGGAATGCCTTCAAGGATGAGTAGAACTTGACAAGTAGATTTTATTGTTTTGGAAAACTTCTTGGGTGGAGGTAACAGAGAAAAGTCACATCAGTGGGGAAATCTGTAGCCTGTTATATTAGGAGATGGCCAGTAAACTAGCAGAACTGGAGTACAGGATTTATAAAGGGGGATAATGAATAAAAATGCTAGAATGGTGAGTTTAGGCTAGGTCATGGAGAGTGCTCTCTATGTATGTATAAATTATATATAAATTATAAATTATAAACTATATATAAGTAATATATATAATTATATGTACATAAGTTTTAAGCAATCTTAAACTTAAAAACTCACAAAAAGTTGCAAGTTTATTACCAAGAACTTTTTTCTTCAATCATTTGAGAATAACTTGTTGACCTGATATCTCATCACCTTAAGTACTTTCGTGTGTATTTCATATAAACAAAGATGTTCTCCTACACAACCATCTAACATACAAATGTGGAACAGCCATCCAAATATGGAAATAATATGTTATCCTTATATAGCATTGAGGTTTCTCCAGTTTTCCCAAAAATATCCTATAAAGTGCAAGGACTCTGTTAAAAATCATATTTTGGGGGGTATTTCTGAGTATTTCAAATACCCACATAGTCCTTTTAAGGGGTTGTATGCAATGCTCCAGGAAAGAAGTATTTATCCGGGCTCTGAGAACCTTAGTTAGTCTCAAACCCCTCAGCATTGTGTTCCCAGTGTATCACAATATTTTCTCTGTACAATCTATTTCTTTTTTCTTGTAGGAGTTCTCTCCTGATGACTTTTATAGGAGACTGTGTGGTTTTGAGTAGCCAATGAAGCAAGGACAGGTCTGAGTCCTCTCTCTCCTCCAAAGTCAGGTGACGAAATCTTTCCCGGAGGCTGTGCAGGTGGCCTCTGGTCAGCTCCACGGGTCCTCCAGGTGAGTCACGTGCTGAACTCTCATGATGACAATGCAGAAAATCCCTGCCCCATATTTAAACTCTCTGGACCCAAGGTTTGAAAAAAATTTTTTTAATTTATTCATTTATTTTATTTTTTATTTATTGGCTTCATTGGGTCTTCGTTGCTGTGTGCAGGCTTTCTGTAGTTGCAGAGAGCGGGGGTCTACTCTTCATTGTGGTGCTTGGTCTTCTCTTGTTGCAGAGCATGGGCTCTAAGCGCGTGGGCTTCAGTAGTTGTAGTGCATGGGCTCAATGGTTGTGGCTCACAAGCTCTATAGTGCAGGCTCAGTAGTTGTGGCACAGGGGCTTAATTGCTCTGTGGCACGTGGGATCTTTCCAGACCAGGGCTCGAACCCGTGTCCCCTGCATTGGCAGGTGGATTCTTAACCACTGCGCCACCAGGGAAGCCCCACAAGCTTTGAAATTTTAAGCTACCTGGTTTGTGATTTCTGTTTAACTGGAAGCATGAAATAGATGTGTAATAATGAGGTTTTGCTAAAGAAAAGGCTATAAAGGGATGTTCTTTGTTACCTTCATTCCTACCACCCCAGGGCTGCACAGGCCTATGATTCAATATTAGGTTTAATTGATCTGTGTTCTACCCACAGGTAGGTGCTTACCTTGCAGCACAGAACAGAGGTGGGGCTCTTCCCACCACAATATCTATACTCACAACAGCGTTTCATCAGGGCCTTTGTCAGCATGGAATCATTCTGTGTATTTTGGTGGGACTTAAGATCATTCAGTTTTCAGTTTCAATTAGAAAAATATTTTCATCTTGTTAGTAATGAATCTTTAGGTCAGAAGATAAGTTTCATTTGGTTTTTAAGGCAACTTTTTGGAAAATTCAAATAACGACCGGCATAATTTAAAATTTTAACTCTCTTACAACATTGGAGCACTAACTGCATCAAGCCAAATCAGCTCTAAAGCTGTCTCCCCATGTTGTGATTACACTTGGCTATGATCGTTCTATTGTATTATTCTTCATGACTTATATATTTCCTTACTTTCATCTGATTATAGTGGAAAATATACCTGAAGGATCAAAAGATTCCTAGTGGAATTTCATCGGACTCTGTGGCTGTGCCCTCTCAATGCCTCATTAGTGAAGAGGTGGCCTCTTTGAAGCTGTCTCCCACTGGTGTGGTTGGATCTTGACAAGGACAGGAGGGAAAACAAAGGAAAACAATCTGTGACTCAAAGCTCGTGTGTCATGTGGGAGAAAAATGTTCCCAGTGGGACCTTGAGGACTGAACTCCAAGGTTTATGCACATATGTTTAAATAACATTAGATTCACCTGTCAAATAATATCATTATTTTTGAAATACAAATGTGAAACATAAGCTTCTACATGTGTTTATAAAATGTATCATGGCTGATGCAGAAAAAAATAATGAGTATTCCCATTTTATCTATATTGTAAGGGGAGGATGTGCTGAATTGGGATTTATAAAGGGGAATTTTAGCAGCAGAATTTCCAGTGTAGTTGGCCATCTCTTTTCCAGGATGATGTCCTTCCATCATCCCAACCAAATATTCTCACCTTTTGACACTTACTAGTAGAATATTTGGTCATAGCAATGAAAAACAATGTTTGTTGTTGAAAGGAAGTTTATCACCTATTGTACAAGTTCTGGATGACGTTTATAGGATAACAGGCAATTTCTGGTAAGAGTGTTAACAATGTATTTCCGTGGCTACTTAATGGTTTGATCTTAAAATGCATATCAAATGTTCCTACTAAATTCTTTTGACTTTTTTAGCCAGATGAAAAATTAAGTTGTACTACCTTAAATAGAGTAAAACCTATTAGGGCAGACATTATTGGAATTCTGGTTAGATTATTGAATTTTTTTCCTTCACATCACTAAATATAGCAAAAGCAGGAGATAATATATGCCTTAAAACATGGGTTCTAATCCATCAAAGGATCACCATGTAGTTTACAAAAGGAACCTCTAAGAGATGAATGAGTAGTTCTTCGAATTATTATTGAACACACTTGTAGTTAAACATTTACGTATAACAAGTTAAACCTTCTCTAAGTCAGAGCTCTCTCTGCTGCCCACTGAAGATAATAATAACTGATATGCCTGCTTTAGTGATTTGTGGTGATGCTCATATGAGAAAATGTCTGTAAAATTAATTTATAAATGAAGCATCGTACATATTTGCATGATTGTTCAGACTTAAAATTACTGGAAGTCTCCTTTTTTGTATTAAAAAATTGGAACTAAGTACTGAATACTAATGATTTAGTATCTGCACATTAACTTAGTCACAAATTTGGAACAGTCCTCTCATGCTTGCTCACAGTTCCACAGGGATGCCCACCAATAGGAAGGAGACTCAGTGAGCACGGAGACCCGGAGCCCAGGGTACCGAGGGGTGAGGCAGCTGAGGGGCAGCTCATCATCTTCATCTTCCACGTAGCAGTTTAAGCTAGTTGTTAAAAAATATGTGGGGCATCCAGCTTTCTTTTGGAAGAGCCATTTTTATCCTAGAAGCAAACCTCTGCACGTTGCATTATTCCAGTTCCCTTTCCTATCTTCATTCTAGAGAAAATCTGTCAGAGGAATTCTAGATTAACCTAAATAGATTTTGAACTTTCCTTTTAAACCCTTCACCTTCTTGATAGCTCTGTTAACAACGACCTTTAAGACGTTTCTAGTTGTAAAACTATTCAGTGAGAAGGATACCTGAAAGAAATCAACTCTAGGAGATGTGAACATATATCTTTTGGACAGTAGGAAAAAGTTTTCCTCCTCTCTCTCAGCATCAGTGTCCAGGTGTGAAAATTAAACTGACAAAGACATATGGACAGCAGAAAAGCATACAAATTACTTAAAATAATTTTTACTTGAAGCAGCAGCCTTCATGAGGAAATGAAAACCGGAAGTAAACCTGAGTATCATTTCCCTAGCTTTGATGAAGAGTGGACAGCCGTGGAGGAATGTGATACATTAAGGAGTATGAGGTAAGTGTAGTAAACTGGGGCGAACTTAACAAGGGCTCGTTTAGATTCTCTTTGGTGTCCCCTTGTCTTCCTAGGTAAGGATGCTCCTTTCCTCTGTGTCTAGGGAGGGCATCTTTCACTGGAAGGTTTTATGACATTTCAGAGGAGACGTGTTGGAGAAATGTCAGAGTAGCCTTCATGCGTCTGCTATTTTCTCAAACACTTTCAGCTTAAAACGCTCAGTATGCCAAGGTGAAATACTTTGGGGTAGCTTGTCCTGAACCCCATAACTCTATTAGTAGAAGCAAAGAATTTAAGACTGAAAAGGTACCACTCTACTAAGTCTTTAAGAAAATCAATCCCATTCCTGTCTGTTTTACTTCTGTCTTTAGAGCATTTATTAATTTCCTGCTGGCTACCTGTGGAGGGAGGGCTGGGAAGCATGGGAGAAATATGTAGATATATATATGCTTTGGTCCTGAAAGACTTCAGTTTTAGTATGCGTATTTGTAGAGATGGAACAGAGGACCATAGAAAGTAGAATATAATGGTGTATTTAATTGAATATAAACAAGTACTGTTTTATATTTTATGGGCAATTAGTGTTAAAACAGCTATCTACATAGGATTTGTTTTGATCTACATCATAAAATAATTGGAACTTGATTTTGGTATCTCTTCCTTCTATCAATAGTTTGCATACTTACTTTTTCCTATTTCATCCCTACTTCTAACTTTTACTTGAAACTTTCAACGATCAGAATGGGCTATGATAAAATTCCAATGTAACCACACTTTGCTTTTCCTTTCTCCTCTTTCTCTCCTCCTCCTTTTGTGTCAGAGATTTTTTTTATCATTTTATAATTTCAAAATTGGAAAATAGGAAATGAAAATTTTTATACATCTAAGTTAATTTGAGAGTTTTTGATAAAGTGATAGTTCTGGATATTTCCAACACTATTCAGTGTTGAAAATATGAAAATGCTGTTGCTAAGATTTTGTTTTCATTAAATCTTCCTGAAATTTGCTTATATTCTACTGTGAAAGAAAGTTGTCCCATTGTATAAAAAGGCAAAGTACTAGGGGCAGAATTGCAGGCTCATGATTCCAGTATTTAAATTATAAAGAAAAAAGTTCTTCCTGCATTTGTAATGAATGTATATCCTTATTCTTCATGTTCCATTTATTTCCTCATTTATGCTAGTACCTCTAGAGAATCCCTCAAATTCTCACTTTTCCTTTTTTCCTGTTGTAAAACAGCATGCCCTGTTTTTGAAGAGCTTCTTTGTGGGATAATTTCAAACCTGTTTCCTCCAGTGGGACAGTGAATGCATTTGTGCTTTTTCTATTCAGTTTATCTCTTGTTTACAGGTTTGTGGGAAATGAGATTATCATCATTTTCAACCCTCTCTATATTATAGTTTCCTTGACGACCAGCAGAAACCCTTTACTGAGTTAGTAATGGTGAATGGGAAGATTGAGCTGAACTAAAAGTTGGGAGGAACCAAGCAGTTTCTGGGTCATTCTGGAATTTATTATTTAGGTGGAAAAATGGCTAAACTCTAAATTTAGTATGTCAGTATACAATATTAATCTTATAATGAAAAACTGATTTCTGAGATTTTCATGAATTGCTCAAAATTTCCGTTTCAATTAGTTTAAAGAATATAATTTTCTAAACAGGAGCAATCACAGGAAGTTAAGAACTTCACACTGTTATAGGAGAGTAGAAGAGATAGACTTTCCTCCTCAACTTACTTATATCACTGTTGATTAGGAAAGGAAAAGATCTTGAAACTTATGGGATCAGGGTTAATCTTTCTGAAAGACTTCCCAAAAGATGCATTTTCTAATTGGGAGGTGGGGAGAGTGGTTTATATCACAGAATTAGCATCCTCTCAGATACTTTTCTGATTTCTAATTTACCATATAGTTGACTGAATTATATCGTAAATGCAGTGATGGCAAATTCTGTAAAACCCATAATGCCTTGATCACTATTTATTTTGGGTATGACGTATGTCTTACGTTTCTACCATGTTTAAAATTCCCTATTTATTTTGTTGCATTGTTGAAGCAGTAACAATTAGTACTATAAAATCTTATCGATTAATATGAGGTGAATCCAACTAGCATGAAAATGACAAAAAAGTCATCTTTTTAGGCATAAAACAGGAGCACTAATTTTCAAGCTCCATAAGGGCAGGGAACATGTCTGCCTTATTCACATTTGTTCTCTGAGGGTTTGGTGTAGTGCCTGGCATACAAAATGTTGAGATAATTTTTTTGAATAATTCTATAGGAGAATTTTTATTTTAAAAAGTCATAAATAGATCTCTATATGCTCCATAATTAGAAGGCTTTCTCCCTATATGTACTCAGATAGAGCCAAATACGATGCAAACACGTATATCTTCCAGCAGGAAAAAAATGCTGAAAGAGTTTTTAGAATACGAAGAGCTCTTGTATAAATAACTTTATTAATCACTGTAAACGGATTGAGATTATTACTTTTGAATTCAAAATATTAAAGGAATGAATTACTTGCTTTAAAAATGACTGATATCTATGAGATCATTAAATATGACATTTCAGTAGTCATCATCAACTTTTTGCATATTATTTTCTTAGGAAATATTGAATCCATGCACAAAAACCTATGTGTAGTTCTCAATAGCATTTGGTTAGAAACATCAAGACATGTTTTAGGTTTGTTTTGTCAAAAGGTCTAATCAGCATTAATTTCTTTTTTTAAAGATATTATTGAGTAAAGAATTTAGAAATTGATGAAAATGGATGTGTGTTTGAACTACAAGAGCAACATTAGGAAAATTTTATGGGGAAAAAATATCCTTAAATTTAGCTAAAGAACCTTGGTTTTGGGGACATTTTACTGCCTTTTAATGAATGACCATTAAGATTTAATTTATACCAGCTCTGCTGTGCTGTAACAAGCAGCCGTCATGTCTCCAAAGCAGGAAGTTAATGAAATAATGGCTATTTGGAGTTGGTTGTTACATGCACACAGATATTTTATCTTGTTGAAAGCTAATTAACATGAAAGACAACTTGACCATTTTAAATGAAATGAGAAGAAAATGGAAATAATGTATCACAATGAGGCAGACAATGGAAATTTTAGCCATCAAAGAAAAGCGGAACAAGTGTAAACCATATGCACTTTTCACATTATTCTAACTTTGAGAAAAGAAACATCTTTTCAGGGAATTTTTTAACTAAGTGGTATTAGCTGAAATGATGTATTCTTCAGATAGATTCAGCCTAATTCTCTATTATGTATGTGACCCTTGGTGTTATATCATTAGTCTAGAAAATGTGACAAGAAATCCATTGGAGAAAGTGAAGAAAGTAAATGGAGATAATGTTTAGATATGTAAGAACATGTCTCAGTATAGCCTTTTGTAGCTGGGTGTTGGAAGGGGTCTTATTTGCCAATGGCCCTGGAAATGCTGAGATTGAGAAACAATCACAAGAAGTTTTATTTCTGTGAGCCCTTTGCTATGGGAATGATAGAGTCTTCCAAATAGAGTCAGAAACGAAGCTTTTCCAGCCTCTGAATTTGGGAATGCCCCAGTATTCACTTGGAGTTTGGACACTGCTAAAAAGTTTCAAGTTCTTCTATAAATGGAAGTTAAAACTAAGGGTGAAAACTCCTTTGGAATGTCCAGAGACTTGTAACCTCCTATAGTGGCGGACAAAAAAGTCACCTGGGAGGCAATGTTAAAATCAGGTTTCTGTATTGTATGTAAATTAAAAAAAAAAAATCAGGTTCCTGAGCTCCACCCCAGAGAGTCTAAGTCCATAGGTCTAGGCCAAGCATCAGTGTTCCAGGTAATTCTGATGTAGGTGGTCTTCACACCACTCTTTAAGAAACACTGACCTAGAAACGAGACTAAGGTGATCAGAATAACTTTGAAGACTATCCAAAACTGATCAAAATTTATAAAATGAATGAGGGAAATAAAGCCCTCCTCTAAATTCTGTTGCTCTCTCTCCATGCAACAGAATAAAGAAAAGGCAGTGATGGCAGGGAAATAGAAACAGAAGCAGTTAGTGAGGCTGCAAGACCTCACCTGGAGCTGAAGCATACCCCAGTGAAGAGAGAGAGTGTGAAACACTATGAGTTAACCAGGGGTACCTCTGATGGATTAGGTATCTAATCATGAATGTCAGATGAGTACTTGGAGCGAAATCTTTGATGCTTTTAACCTATTGCATAATGATCTCAGGTTTGATATAGCTTAGAGAAAATTTACCCTTGAAAACGCTTAACTGACACTAATCATTTGTTTTTGACAAAGGAAGTAGTTGATATAGGAAGCCTTCCTGAATTGTCACAAAGAAGTGGAAACATTTAAACTTTTATGCATCAAAATCACCATATATCTTTGACTCATTCCTTCTAAAATGCACCTAATTCACCCACTTTTAAAACCTACCTGCATAGCATGTGTCAGATAAGTGATTTTAGACAGTGTCATTCCACATGCTTTTATAATGTTGACTTGTCTTTCTTTTCTCCATACAGTATTTATTTTGGAATGCTTTAAGATTTTTAGTAAAGTTGCAAAGGTAGTATGGAGAATTTCATATACGTCTCACCTAGTTTCTCCTGTTGTCACACCTTACATTACCAGGGCACATTTGTCAAAACTAAGAAACCAACGTGGGTACATTACTATCAACTTGAACAACAGGGTGTTGCTGATTTTTCCATCAATGTCTTTCCTGGTCCAGGATTCAATCCAGGAAACCGTGTAGTATTTAGTCGTCTTGTTTCCTCACTCTCCTCTGGTCTGTGATATTTTCTGTCTTTCTTTGTTGTTCATGGCTTTGATGGTTTTGAGGAGTATTGGTTATGTATTTTGTAGAATGTCCCTGAACTTGGGTTTGTATAATGTTTTTCTCATGGCTAGACTGGGGTCATGGGTTTGGGGGAGAAAGACCACGTGATGAAATGCTCTTCTCATCATGTCATATTAGGGGGTGCATGCTATGAGCATGGCTTACATTGATGATGTTGACCTTGATCCCCTGGACGAGGTAGTGTTTGCTGTGTTGTTCCACTGTAAAGTTATTATTGTTCCCTTTCCCTATTCTATTCTCTGGAAGCAAGCCACTAAGTCCACCCCACACTCAAGGGATAAGGGTATTAAGTTCCATCTCGTGAAGGGGAAAATATCTACATAAGTTATTCGGAATTCTTCTGTAAGAAAGATTTGTCTCTTCTCTATTTATTTAGTCATTTATATTTGTGTGGACTGAAGGATATTTATTTTATACTTTGCATTATAACCCAATACTACATTAATTATTGTTGTTCAAATTGTTCCAGCTTTGATCAGTGGAACCTCTTGCAGGTGGGCTCTCTCTTCCCTTTGACATGCTCCCCTCCCTTTTTTAATCCTTCCTTCCTTTCTGACACAACAAGATGTTACAAGCTCACTGTGTATTTGCCTGTCCCAGCCATAGAAGTAGTTGGCTTTGATTTTTAACCTCATGAAAACAAGGAGTAAATGTATTTGGTTTCCTATATATAATGCCTTATGCAAAATCCTGATTGCTTTTGGTGATACTGATGGTACAAGGCCAAGAACAAAATAGGATCTTATTAGGTTCATTTCCTGCCAGGACAAAATGTAATGAATACTCATTTCTGGCCTGAAGATATTGTTTGGAAAGTGACAAAAGGGAGACTTTAGGATGGATTGCACATTTTCCTTTTCACTTCCTGCCATTATGTAGAAATAGTTTGGAGAGAGCACTGTGGGGAAGGGTGGTAGTTTTGCCACTTAACCACCCACAAATCAGGCATGATCTTGGTCTTTGTTTTGTTCAGGAACCTTAGTTTTCCATGGTAAATAACTTTGGCCCCAGACTCCAAGCAGCTGAGAACCATTTTTAGCAAAAGATGAAGAACTTACTGCTTTTTTCTTTCTTCTCCCCTCATTTTCTAATTATTAATTATTTCTTAATTAACATGTGCTAAAAATTCTTGTATTCCCATTATTTCAACAAATGAGTGGAATTATCCTCTTACATCCATCTTTCTGAGGTTCTTATCTTTCTCACAATTGTACCCAAAACAGGTAGAGAGTAATCATAGTTTCTTTCTGCCTTCTGGTACAGTTGGAAGTTAAATCAGTGGCTGAGTTTTCCCCCTTTGTCTCTTAACAGTTAGGGCATGCATTGCCAAAGAGTAGTGACTATACAGTATAGGTTTGAGAGGTAAGGGTACATTTAAAAAGGACTTTCCTAAAATGGTTTTACTCTAAAGAAAATAGGGAGGTATTGCCTCCAATAGGAATTAGGAAAAAGAAGCAAATGAATAAATGAGATAAAATACTTCCACACAACAAAGGAAACCATCAACAAAATGAAAGGACAGCCTATGGAATGGGACAAAATATTTGCAAATCATATATCTGACAAAGGGTCAGTACCTAAAATATATAAAGAACTCACACAACTCAGTAGCAAACAATCTGATCAGAAAATGGGCAGAGGAACTGCATTTTTCCAAAAAAGACATTTTCCCAACAGCATGAAAAGGTGATCAACATCACTAATCATCAGGGAAATACAAATCAAAACCACAGTGAACTATCACCTCACGCCTGTCGGAATGGCTAACACCAAAAAGACAAGAAAGTGTTGGCGAGGATGTAGAGAAAAGGGAACTCTTTTACACTGTCAGTGGGAATGTAAGTAAGTGCAACCACTATAGAAAATAGCATGGAGGTTCTTCAAAAATTAAAAGAAATATAGAACTACTATATGATCCAGCAGTTTCACTTCTGGGTATGTATATATCCAAAAGAAAGGAAATCACTACCTAAAAGAGATCTCTGCACTCCCATATTCATTATAGCATTATTTGTAGTAACCAATATATGGAAACAACCTAGTATGTATAAAATATATAATGTATGTACTATATATATACACACATTATATATTTTATACATATATGTGATATATATAATGGAACATTATTCAGCCACAACAAAGAAGAGAATCCTGCCATTTGTGACAGCATGGATGGACCTTGAAGGCATTGTGTTAAACAAAACCAAAGAGAGAAAGATGAATACCATATGATCTAACTTATATGTGGAATCTAAAACAACAGAGCTCATGGAGAACAGATTGGTGGTTGCTAGAGACAGATATGGGTGAAAGTGGTCAAAAGGTACAAACTTCAAGTTTAAGATAAATAAGTCCTGAGGGTTTAATATATACCATGGTGATTATAGTTAACAGTACTGTTTTATATTTGGAAGTTGTTAGGAGAGTAGATCTTTAAAGTTCTCATGACAAAAAAAAATTGTAACTGTATGTGGTGATGGATTTTAACTAAATTATTGTGGTGATCATTTCACAACATATGCATATATCTAATCATTATGTTGTATAACTTAATCTAATGAAATGTTGTATGTCAATTATATCTTGATAAAACAGGAAAAAAAATTTTAGACACTCTGAATTTGTCTCCCAAATTACAAGAAATACTTGCCCATGAGAGAAGCCATTTATACTAAAAAGACCAGCAATGATTAATTGGTATATTCACATGTGTAGAAAGACATATTACTGTCAAAATACATTCTTGAAGCTAAAGTTCTAGAGCCACATGAAATAGAGCTCTTGGGATATTTAATCTCAGTATACAGTATTTGAGACAGTCAGATTCTTTCTCTCTAAAGATTTTGTGTTCTCTAATATTCTTTCAATTATCTTGATTATGTTTTGGAAAAAGGCATAATTAGGTGGTTGTACTAGACTGCAAAGTCTGTTTCAAATTGTGGCAAACACAAGCACAGAAACCAGATTGTCATTACTATGGTGCTAGTAAAAGTGGCTTCTAGTACCCAGAAAAATGGACGTTTTGGTCGAAAGTGTCATTGGGGATATGTGTCAGCAAAAAGGAAAGAAAAACAATGTACTGATTATTCCTTTAGACGAGTGATTGCCACACTTGACTACATTAGAATCACCTGGGAAGCTATAAAAAGTGATGATGCCTGGGTTATAGTATCTGAGATGGGTCTAGGCATTGGCATCTTTTAAGGCTTCCTAGGTGATTATCATGTGCATGCAGTGTCATAGAACAGTATTATCAAATTTTAGTGAACATTTAAAAAAATCTGGATAATTTGTTAATAAGGCAGATTCTTGGGGCCAGCTGTAGTGCTCATATTTATTGATCAGGTCTAGTGTCCAGAAATCTACACTTTTGAAGAATAAGTCTTCAAGTGCTTTGGTTCATTGCATGATACTTAGATCTTAATTGCCAAGCTGCTTGTGATGCCAGTCAAGTTGTGGCATCAGCCAAGCCCAGATTTACACCACTGCCTGGAGCTGGCCAAAGCTCCATGGAACTGCTTGGTTTTCTTTGCAAGCTCTGAGGTCTTCTTTTTTCACTTATGCCCTTTCATTAGCTGTCTAGGTAACTCATCCTTGGACATTCAGCTCATTTATCTACCCTTGGAATTTCTTGACTCCTCCAAGCCCCCTCTCACTTTGCCCCGTGTCCCCATGTGATTGTCTTACTGTTTTGTAAACCTTAGTATTCTTATCTGTGTTTTCTCTGAAACACTAAATTTCCTAGATGACCTATTGTGACATGTTACATTTTTATAGCTCTTGAACCTGCCTCAATTCCTTATCACTGGGCGCTCTCAAAACTCCAAGTCTAATAGACAAAACATTATAAATAATTATAATATGTTGTGAAATATTCTCTCTCAATGATAAATGCAATATGCCATAGCAATCCAGATTTTTTCATCAGTAAATTTAATTTTTTCATGACATTGCTTCTCCTTCGCCACAATTAGCATGAGTAATTCAGAGGAGGCTATATTCTGTCTAGTTGTGAATAGGAAGTTCACATGCAGTGGACTCTAATTTTCCAAGCTTTTGGAGAGGAACAAAAGCAGATAATCCAAAAATCACTTATATTTGCGTTTGGAATATGTTTTGACATTTCCTTCGAAATAAGTGTGGATGATGATATAGGAATTCCCAATATTTCATACCCAAAATTTGAAGCTCTGTCTGTAAGACCTGATTCTCCAGAAGCCCAAAACTGCTCTCCTGTTTAGTCCTCCACACACTACCCATAGGGCCTGCTTTCCTGAGGACTACTCTAAAGGTAAGGGAAGCTATTTTTTGAAATAAGAAGGAACAAAAAGGGATTGGTATTTGTGGTTGTGCTGTGTGTTTTAATCTAGGACTCCTCCCCTTCAAAGGTGGTGCTCTCCTATTTCTTTCCACATGTAAAAGAATATTCTGTTTATGTCAACAAAAGAGTTAATGAAGCAAAATAGGTTGTGATACCCTTAAGATCTTGCATGCAAGCTAAAAAAATCAGGGGTAATTTCTTGGAGTGATAGAGCAGATTTATGTTTTTCCTCCATAAATATTTAAATTTATTTATTTGTTTATTGGCTGCGTTGGGTCCTCATTGCTGCTCGCGGGCTTTCTTTGTTTGTGGCGAGCAGGAGCTACTCTTCCTTGGGGTGCAAAGACTTCTCATTGCAGTGGCTTCTCTTCTTTCAGAGCATGGGCTCTAGGCCTGTGGGCTTCAGTATTTGTGGCATGTGAGCTCAGCAGTTGTGGCACACGGACTTAGTTGCTCCATGGCATGTGGGATCTTCCTGGACCAGGGATCGAACCCGTGTCCCCTGCATTGACAGGTAGATTCTTAACCACTGCACCACAAGCGAAGTTCCTCCCTCTATAAATATTTAACCATCTATAGAGAATCATATTTTTTTTCAGAAAGATTTTTAGGACCTCCTAAAAATTGGGCAATTTAACTTTCTTCAACATAAGTACTCAGGAGAAAAACACTGTAAATTTACAAAATTCAGGTAAAAATTAGTTACCATAGTTTCTATTAGAAACATAAAAATATGCTCATGGATATGTAAATGTGGTGGGTCCTTTTTTTTTTTATCTCTCTATATTATAGTGATATATTCCTTAAAATTGATAAAGTTTACAAAGCAGTCATTAAAGTATCCTTATTAAGTCTTTGACTTTCATTGTGGATGTGATCAGTTGCCTCTCCAGCAGTCACTTTACCTCCCATATTGGACAACCCTAGGGTTCTGGGTAGGCAGAAGCCAAGTAGCAAAATCATGTTTTCTTTCTGACTGTGATGGGTTCAGGGAACTTGACAAAAGTTGATCCACTCAGAGGAAATCCCAGAACTTTTAGTCAGTAGCTGGGATGGCAAACACTCTCCCTTTGCACTAAAAGGAAGAGCACTCATATATCCGGTTGCAGCTGGCAAACATCTTGTGACCTGGAGAAGGCATAGTCATGGGACAAAGCTGAAAGATTCTTGGTGAACTCTTTCAGTCATCAAATCCAGCTATCTGTGAAGGTAGTTCTCCTCTAGGCTTTTTAGCTGTGTTAACATTAACTCTTTATTTTGTACAACAATTTGAGTTTTTTCTCTTGTTTGCAACAGAAAAACTCTTAGCAGATATGAGTGCCTATGACTGACTTGTTTGTCAGATGAGAGAGGAGCAAATAGGTTATTCTAACATGTGACAGAAAAAAATAACAGTCTCACAATAAAATATAAAAGGATTTACATCTGTGATATGATGTCTTTGAACCAGGCTTACATGTAAATGCAGGCTAGTTGTTCTCATTCCATTTTGCATTTCCTTCCTGATCATGACAGGCTGAGAAAATGTCACACAAAACTTGAGTGACCTACTGGGAAGTAATTTCATCTTCTTGTGTTACTTCACACTCCAACTGAAACGTTTAATCGTATAATTCAGACTTGAGGGTACCTTTCAGAAATCCCTTCATTTTATAAATGAAGAGACTGAATCTCAGTGAGGTTAAGTGAGATGGAAAAGAACAATGACAGATGTTCTTGCCTTCTGTCTTCTGATGAGCCCTTTTCCCACTGTGCTGTGCTGTCTACAAGGAAGAATTAAAAAAGCAAATGACTGGGAGAGGTAGATTGTGTCATGTGCCCTCTCCTGTAAGAGGGTTGTATCTCATTGCCATTGCCATGTGACATTCATTGTGTCCCTGCACTCCCTGTTACATCAGCAGCCTGACCACATGACTTGCTGAGATAAATGTGAGTAGATGTGCAGAGTCATGGAGTGCAGTTGTGTGGGGCAGCTTGTTCTGGTACTATTATAGCAAGTCCCAGAGGGTGGCTGTCATTTCATCCTTCGTCCTGGGATGAGAAGACCAATGGAGAAGTTCCTCTGCCTGGAGTAGAAATGCAGCTACATTTAATACTAATGGGCAAGAAAAGTTGTGTTTTAGTAAGTCATTGAAAATTGGGATAGTTTGTTTCTTCAGCAGAACTAATACTCTGAGGATCAGGGGCAAGTATGCCATGTTGTAGAATTAAAAAAAAAGAAGAGGAAAGTCCTGTGCATTTACAAAACATTCTTTGCATTTCTCTGGCTTTTTAAAGGACATAATACTGGCTGGTTTCTTCCTCATGGCACTAACGTCTTACAGAAACAGAACCCGTTTCTTCATTTTTGCGAATTGTGAGGAAGGAGAAGAATTTGCATGAACAAATCAAGTTACGGATAAATGACAACACCTATATTAATATGGCACTTTAATTCCATCCTGTGATAGGACATACCCTACTGCATTCTATATTTTTAAAATGTATCTCAAATTGGACTGTTTAGCTCTTAGCAACAGGTACTATTTTAGGGACTAAACTCATAGAGATTAGGGAGACACAGCTGTTGACCTCAAAGAGGTCAGAGTAGATTGTCTCATTCTTGTTTAGACATTGGGACATGCAGTAAGACTTCTGTGGTATGAGAGAGAGAGAGAGAGAGAGAGAGAATACCCGTGAAGGAATATGGGGTATAATAGGCACTGTATCTGTTTGGAAAAGCCAGGAAATTTCCAATACAATCCAAATGCTAAAGAAAAAAAAAGTTATCAAAACAGAGGAAGGGACCAGCATATGCAAAGACAGGGAGTCATTAATTAGTTCCATAGGGCAAATGTGGGGTGACAGGGAGAAACAGACATGGGCCCAGCCATGGCAGACTATTTGTAATACTGAAGAGCTGGCCTCGTTTATTCTCTGCATAATAAAATGTCACTGAAGGGATATAATCAAAGTACTGACATGGACAGAATTTAATTTTGCAAAGATCTCTTTTTTTTGGGAGGATGAAGAAAAAAAATCTGGTATCACTGGTAAGAAGGCTTTGAAAGTTACTGTAAGAAATGCTAAGATTTTGCGTTAAAAGCAATGGCTGTAGGGTAGAGGGATTTAAACTTATTTTTAAGGTACACTCTGCTGAATTTGTGAGGGTTGAGGTAGAAGAAGTCACTTTCCTTAGGCAAGTAGGTATACAGGAAAGTTATGTCAACTATTTTAATGAAAAGCAAAAGTGAAATAGCCTAATGCAATTGATTTTGGACTTGATACTAGGAGAGAGTATCATTTACTATCCCTTGGTCTTAATTATTAATCTTTTCTAAGTCTCAGTTTCCTCACCTGTTAAATGGAGGCAGTAAAGTACCTTGCTTATAAGGTTATAGTGACAATGAGATAATATGGAGGATAAAAATATTTTAACCTTCTGTCGCATGGAAGGGATTTATAATTTTTTGGTCATGTCTTCTTTCCTGTAATCTTTATTAATTCTATAACATCAGCCAGGACAGGAAATATGGGAGATTTGTGGTGAAAGATGGGTGGAGACGCTTTCAATTTGAAAATCTAAAATTTGATTTTCTGTAAGATAGCCAGGTGGAAGTATCTAGTAGGTAGTTGGCAATTCATGGAGGTATCTAGTAGGTGATTAGTAATTCAAGCCTGAGACTTAGAAGAAGGTACTGATGGGAAGTAGGTCATATTTAAAAAAAAAAATTATTTATTTATTGGCTGCATTGGGTCTTACTTGCAGTGAGCAGGCCCTTTCTTGTGGCACGCAGGCTCAGTAGTTGTGGCAGCCGGGCTTAGTTCTGAACCAAAGATCAAACCAGAGTCCCCTACATTGCAAGATCAATTCTTAACCACTGGGCCATCAGGGAAGCCCCAGAAGTAGGTCATATTAAAATTGATGTCATAGCTATAAATGATATTGCTAGAGACAATGTACAGAAGTAAGAAGGAAAGAGAGACTTTTATTGAG
Organism: Hippopotamus amphibius kiboko; assembly: GCF_030028045.1. Taxonomy (NCBI): domain Eukaryota; kingdom Metazoa; phylum Chordata; class Mammalia; order Artiodactyla; family Hippopotamidae; genus Hippopotamus; species Hippopotamus amphibius. Next base: position 59,218,991 of record NC_080188.1, read on the forward strand.
ATACAGTTAATATACAATAAACTGCATATATTTAGAGCGTACAATTTGGTATCCCAATCTCCCAATTCATTCTCCCCCAACCCTCCCTGCTTTCCCCACTTGGTGTCGATATGTTTGTTCTCTACATCTGTCTCTATTTCCACCTTGCAAACCGGTTGATCTGTACCATTTTTCTAGATTCCGCATATATGTGTTAATATACGGTATTTGTTTTTCTCTTTCAGACTCACTTCACTCTGTGTGACAGTCTCCAAGTCCATCCATGTCTCTACAAATGTCCCAGTTTCCTTGCTTTTTACAGCTGAGTAATATTCCATTGTATATATGTACCACATCTTTTTTATCCATTCATCTGTTGATGGACATTTAGGTTGCTTCCATGTCCTGGCTATTGTAAATAGTGCTGCAATGAACATTGGAGTGCATGTGTCTTTTTGAATGATGGTGTTCTCTGGGTATATGCCCAGCAGTGGGATTGCTGGGTCATATGGTAACTCTATTTTTTGTTTGGCAAGGAGCCTCCATACTATTCTCCACAGTGGCTGTATCAATTTACACTCCCAGCAACAGTGCCAGAACGTTCCCTTTTCTCCACACCCTCTCCAGCATTTACTGTTTGTAGATTTTCTGGTGATGCCCATTCTGACCGGTGTGAGGTGATACCTCATTGCTGTTTTGATTTGCATTTCTCTAATAATTAGTGATGTTGAGCAGCTTTTCACGTGCCTCTTGGCCATCCGTGTGTCTTCTTTGGAGAAATGCCTATTTAGGTCTTCTGCCCATTTTTTGATTGGGTTGTTTGTTTTTTTGATATTGAGCTGGATGAACTGTTTATATATTTTGGAGATTAGTCCTTTGTTGATTCGTTTGCAAATATTTTCTCCCATTCTGAGGGTTGTCTTTTCGTCTTGTGTATAGTTTCCTTTGCTGTGCAGAAGCTTTGGAGTTTCATTAGGTCCCACTTATTTATTTTTGTTTTTATTTCCATTACTCTAGGGGGCGGATCAAAAAAGATCTTGCTGTTATTTACGTCAAAGAGTGTTCTTCCTATGTTTTCCTCTAGCAGTTTTATAGTGTCTGGCCTTACATTTAGGTCTTTAATCCATTTGGAGTTTATTTTTGTGTGTGGTGTTAGAGAGTGTTCTAATCTCATTCTTTTACATCTAGCTGTCCAGTTTTCCCAGCACCAAGTGGGGAAAGTGGAGAGGGTTGGGGGGGAATGAATTGGGAGATTGGGATACCAAATTGTACGCTCTAAATATATGCAGTTTATTGTATGTTAACTCTATCTCAATAAAGGTTCAAAAAAAAAAAAAAGAAGCATGATCCAACTTTATATTATCTATAAAAATGACTACAAATGTTGGAAAAAGATATGCTTTACATGTCAATTGATAGCATTCAATATATTAAATATAAAGGAGCTTTCATTCCCAGAGTGCAGTAAGAGATGAATTGAAAGCAGAATTTGACCTTAAGCAAATTCAAAGTATGTTTTTATTTGGTCTTATAAGGAAAAATTTGAAAAACAATACTAGAATGATGAGTAACAAAGTTAAAATACCATTTTTGTCTTACTGCTGAGTCGAAATTATGCCAACGGAAAATACTGAACCAGTAACTTAGGCTAAGGAGTCTTGTAGTCTCAATTTATCTCTTCTTTACATCCCTAAAGTTACAAGATAATGTATGTATTGGTTCGGGGTAAATGTGCTTTTTATTGCTATTGCAGGATAGTAAGCTTTTTTGTTTCAATGATTTTCTGTCATTATGTGAGAGCGATGGAGTCTGTGACTCATAAAACAATGTAGATAAAATGTTTTCTTGATACATTAAGTACCTTAGTAAACTCCAAGTTCAGTTTCTTCACATGAGGAGAATAGAGTTTAGTGGTACCTATAATGAACAAAGATCTCTGACAAATGTGATTTGACTCCGTGAAGAAGAGCATAGAAGTATGTTTCTCTTGATTATAGTTTGTTTCAGTTCTTACAAAAAGTATTTACTTCTCTGAAAGGGACTAAAAAGTGGTTGATTTTTAATAAATGAAAGTAATAAAATTAATAAAAATAATTTTAAAAATTTTAATGAATGAAAGTAAAAATATTCTTAGAAAAATGATTCAATTTATTTAATCCATTTTATAAGTGGAATTTCACAACCTGAGTAACATAGTTTCCCAGTGAAAAACACTATACATATACATATATATACGTATATGTTATATATATAATATCCCTGAGATATAATTTGCCTAAAGTATGCAATTTTAGTATAGTCACAGATTTGCACAACTATCACCACAGTAAATTTTAGGACATTATCATCACCCTTTCCCAAATCCCACACATCCAATAACAATCTCTTACCATATCCTGATAACCACCTGGTTTTACACAAAATAATAAACTTTGTTTTTATATATTAAAAAAAAAAAAAGGGGGACCTGCCAAAAAAAAAAGCATACTCTGCCTGACAGAGAAAGAGTAATCAGCATTAAATAATGTTTTATAAAGCAAGGAAGGCGTTTTTGAAAGAAAGGATTTAATTATAGATAAACACTCCAGGTAGAAGGGTATAATGTGTCGAAAGGATCAAACAGACAATTATAGCGATGTTAGATGAAAGAAGCTACATGTGTCAGGCAGTGAATTCAAAGTGATCAAACAGAGCACAGTAACTTAAGATTGTTCTTTTCAGACCCTCAAGTGTAAGGGGAAGGAGACAATAAAGACTCCTAGTTGCCTCCTTAATATCAACTTTGTCCTTCTCGTTGAGTTACAGAACTGTTGTATTATTGGTCATAGTATTAGGCTCAGTTTAAAATTACATCTCCAAGCCCCCCTACAAATGGGTGACTAGTGAGATAGGATCACGAGTCACTGGGCGGGGCTTCCAGAACAGCACTTGAAAGGGCTGCCTCAGCTGGGAGCCATGGCCTTTCCCCTGTCCGCTTTGTGTTTCTGCCTTCCTGAAATGGGGCTGAGGTGGCTGAAGTCAGAGCAACCACCGTGGGACCTTGAAAGAAGCGTCAAGAGAATCTCAGGTACTTCAGCACTAGTATTCTTGACTCCTGAATCAATGTCATCAACGGTTGACTTCTGTTATGTGAGAAAAATAATGATTTTAAGTCCCTGTTGTTGTAAGTCCATTTTTAGCGGCTGGATGCAGTTGTAATTATAAACTAACAAAGTGTAATAGCTAGGTGATATGAGGTTAAAAGAATGTGTGTGTATTGGAAGCAATAGCTTACAACCTTCTTAAGAGTATTTTCTTTAGATTATTTTACTATTCTTCCTTCAATAGGGAACACTGATAAATCAGGATCTGTATCTAACAGGTTATACCTGGTAACCTCATTAACACCTGGGCCTGATGGAAATGACTTTGAGCTGAAGCTCTAATAGGATGAAACTCTTGGGAACCTTAGGAAGGAGTGTTCAAGCATATGAGCAGGTGCTCCTCATTACTGGGAAAGGCAAATTAAAACCACAAGATACCATTACGTATTTAAAGAAGGGCTAACATTAAAAAGTACTGTATGTTGGAGAGGATGTGGGCAACTGGACATCTTTTAAAATATGCAGTGACTCTAACACTTGGAAAAAACGTTTGGCAGATTTTTACAAAGTCAAACTACACTTATGTTAAGACCCAGCAATTCTGCTCTTACGTATTTACCTAAGAGACATGAAAGCATATGTTTACACAAAGAGTGGTGCATAAATGTTCGTAGCAGCTTTATTTATAATGGCCCCAAACTGGAAACAATGCAAAAATGCACAGCAACAGGTAAGTGGATCTACTAATTGTGGCACATCCCACAATGGGATACCCCACCCAATGGCAAAGTACAGAGGAAGCAATGATTCTAGCCCACTCCTAAGAGAGATAGGACTCCTCTGATGGGAGACTGACTGGAGGATGCCTCCTTGGCCTGGCCAAGGCTTTCTTGGGATTACATTTTGCAGTCTGAGTGTCTCTCTCCCCCCTCCTCCTGCCTTCCTCCTTTCTTTCGCCTGTATCAGAGCTGCACTGTTCTGCAGTTCTCCACACCTCTTGGTTCTCTTCCCTTTATCCTTCACATTATTTCCCCTAGATCTATTTCATGGCTAATTCTGTCTTGCCATCTACTTCCCTGAGGATGCAAATTAACATAAGTGCCTGAGTCATAGGGTAGGGACATGAAGGAACCTTTGGGTGTGATGGAAAAATGTTTTAGGCTTTATCATTGTGGTGGTTACATGAGTATAGTCATTTGTCAAAGCTTACTGAAGTGTGTACTGAAAGTGAGTATATTTTATTCCTTAATAAACTTGACTTAAAAGAAAAAATAATCCCCAATGGTGCCATGGCTTACTAGTCAGGTCAGGTAGGGGTTAGATAACATGTTTTATACAGACCGCAAGGCAAAGGGGATAAATAAAGAATCTGCATGGCATTGGCAAAAACATTCTTCACTTATTTGGAAGTTGCATTTATAAATCTTTAGGAATCATAAATCTCCTTTTAAGGACAAGCCTATACCGTTAGGTCACTCACTGTTAGGTGACATGGTCATAAATAGGCATAAAATGGTTAAATAATAAAAGCCCACATGGCTGTAGCAGGGGCAATATTTGAATGAGACAGAGAAATTACCATTAAGTAATGGCTTTATAAAAAAGGGATAAGGGTTTTGAAGGTAGTTTTTTATCTGAAAATTATTTCACCCCCGTAAATTCGGGATGGTTCCTGAGTTCATAACCACTGGTGGTGCAGGGCAAGATGTGCTGAGGTAGCATCCAGCATATTTAACAAAAACAAAAACACTGGAGGAAAAAGGCACTCATCAGTGTGTTTAGATCCTTCCTCTTCTGTCTGTCTTTCCCCCTAGATTGTGACTTCCATGGGGATGATGACCAAGGCTTTGTTTTCTTTGTTTCTGGAATACCATGGGCAAACGATACATTTTTATTGAAGATTATTAAAGGAATAAACTTTCCATCACAACTCTCCTTCTCATGGGACAATCTTTCAAAACATCTCTTGCTCATTTTCTTCCAGATGAAGTTGAGTACCTATAATGACAAGGTTGTCTTATCGATCTTATTTTTCATTTACCATCTATTTATTTTACTACCAGGTTTAGCCTTTACTGGAAACTAAGGAGCCTGATCAAAAGAGGATCCTGCTATTGTAATTGAGGTCAGAAAGCTTGTGTCTTGCAAGATCCTCAGTAGAGATGGTTTGATGTCATGTATAATTGAATCGCTGTGTTGCTCAATCTGAGTGCAATCTTTTCAAGGTGACTTTACTACAGCAGAACAATTAGAGATGTCAAAATCCATCTGACGTAGAATTTTTCATTACATAGCTTTTAAGAAATCCATAGAGCCACAATGTGAAGAAAGCAATAGTTCTCTTTTTTAAAAATAAAATTTTTATTTTAAGATACTTTTTGACTTAGTGAAAAGTTGCAGAGAGGGTAGAGAGTTCTAACTCCCCTGATGTTAACATATTTCATTACTATGGTACATATTTAGCACACTAGGAAGACAACTTTGGTCTGTTACTATTAACAAATGGCAGGCTTTATTCAGATTTCACAAGCTTTTTCCTAAGATCCATTTTCTGTTCATTATATTTAGTCATCGTATCACCTCAGTCTCCTCCACTGTGTAATAGTTTCTCCAGCTTTCTTTATTTTTTATGACCTTGTCAGTTTTGAGGAGTACTTTGTAGAGCATCCTCCAGTGTGGATTTGTCTAATGTTTTTCTCACTGTTAGACTGGGGTCATGGGCTTTTGGGAGGAAGACCAGAGAGGTGAATTCTCACCACATCATATCAGGCTACGTGCTATTTCCATGATTTATTAGTGATGATGTTAATCTTAATCATCTGGTCGAGGTAGTGCTTGCCAGGTTTCTCCACTGTGAGGTTACCTCTTCTCCCTGTTTTCCTTGCTCTAAGGAAGTGAGTCACTCCGGGTAGCCCACACTTAAAAGTGTGGGGTGATTTAAGCTCCATCTCCTGGAATGGGGAGCATCCAAACAAATTATTTGAAATTCTTCTGTAAGAAAGAGTTGTCTCTTCTCCCTCATTTGTTTATTTGTCACATTTATTTGTATCAGTATGGAGCTGAGATATGTATGTTATGCTTTGGGTTATCACCCGATACTGTTGTTTATTTTGTTGTTCAAATTATTCCAATTCTGACCATCCAGAACTTTTTCACTTTGGTTCCACTGGACAGGCCCCATCCTTTTGTTCTCTGAGCACTTCCTTACTTTCTGGCCCTGTAAGATGCTCCTGACTGATGGCATCTGTTCCCTGCCCCAGCCAGTCATTTCTCTAAAGAATGCTGGATCTTTTCAGTGGGGAATGGTATCAGAACCCAAGATCTGGGCATGGTGTAACAGCCTTTTTTTTTAAATAGCACAATTATTGAAGTTCCAACAGCTACTAATATACCATGATATCTGTTTATGCCTAGTGTTTAGCTAAGGGAGGACTTTTGTTTTATATATTAGATGATTAGGGTTTTCTGTCTTACATTATTTTCTTTTAGTTCTGTTTACTGTTTTATTTCCTTTTGAATTCTTATAAGATGAATGGAACTCTGGATTATGGTAGACATAGTTTTGGCAGCAAGAAACATCTCATTTTGAAAATGAACTTATCCCTGGGTAAATTTTCTCCCAGTAGAATTGCACTATGACTATTAAGTTGTGCAGAGTTCACTGAGTTGAAGAAGCCTGTTACATAGACTGTTACATATTTTTGTTATATAAAAGTATATTCATTTGGTGAATTAATCATATTTGGAGTTTGGTCCCCTTTTGTTCCTGCTGTTTTATCAGAGAAAGAGCTGATCTATCTTTCAGGAGTGGGCTATTCAAGCTTGTAGAAACTGATACACTTCCATAATTCTAATTTATTCATTTACAGTAAGAAATGCAATGATAAGCAAACTAGAATGCTTGTATCAGTAGAATCTTTCCTATCAAGTGTGGTATTCAGGAGGCAGTAGTACAATCAGAAGCCTTTCTGGTGAGCATCGTTCAAAACAAGGGAAGTGTCACAATTTGCTTATTGAATGGCATGCTGTCTAAGTAGCCTGACGCTCCTTCTCCCTGACAAGACTGTCACTGCCTCCAGGAGTAGAAAATTCTGGATGGACATAGCCTACTTCTAGCTGTTTGTGTCTCTTTTTCAGTCCTCTGGGCTGACAATTTCCCCTCCTTTCAGCAATTACAACACAATACATGCACATGGGGAATTTTCCCAGTGGAAAACTTCCATCTTACTCCAATTATACCTTCTCTGAAAATAACTGCCTAGTAATCTTGGTTCAAGATTTTGATGTTTACACACTCTTCAGTCACACATTAAAGAAAAAAAGAAAAAATACATATCAATTTGGGATTTACTTCTAAAAAAGGCTCAAGCACAGATATTGCATATGGATTTTCCTAGTTTAATCCAGACAGAGCAAATTTTTCCTTTTTACCTAATTCTACTCCCTAGCTGCTATTCTCCACCTCCATACACCTCCTGAGAGGCACTTTCCTGTTGTTTGCATGAAATTGTGTGAGCGTGGGCAAGTTATTTAACTTCCAAAATCCTTTGTTTTCTTATCTGTCAAATGAGAAAAAGTAAACCACTTCAGAAGTTGATGTATGGATTAAATTCTCATTTAAAATATTTCAAATGTCTTAAAAAATTACTGGCAACTCGTAAGCATTCAATAAAAGTTAGCTTCAGTCAATGACCAAAAATATCCCCAAAGAGCAGCTTAAAACTAGTCAGCATTTCAAATGCTGCAGCAACAGTCTTCACCCTGACTCAGTGCTTCCCTGTTAAAATGGTGTGGATAACCCAGCATTTATCTAATGAATGAAGGCATATGTTGGGCTAACACATTCATATTGGAGGCCGAATTCTCCACATCAATCATCACTGCTGCATAGATCAGCAATTAATTGTTAAGTCCCTTTGATATAAAACTGATAAAAACTAAGAGCAGTTTCTCATAAATATTTGTTATTACTCAATAAAACTGACCAGCAGGGGTTGCCCAGTGTAGATTATGTCCATTAAGATTTTTCTGTGTTAGAAGAATGGCTTTGTATTCATAAATTAATCAACACATGTACATATTACCATTTTAACCTGATCATTTCAATTCTACAAATTGGCTTATTTTGAGGCAGCTCTATTTGGAATTTGAATGACTAGGCTACAGAACAACAGGGGTTGTGGCTGAAAATGGCCTTCTTTTATTGCTGTGTCATAAACACAGGACTGTAATGAGGAAAACCTTGACAAAATGTCATCCACTTGGATTACTGTGCACGTGGTAATCTGTCATTTGGATTCTCCAGAGAGCCAAGGTGCAGGCTGTTGTATGTCATGTTTACGTGTGTTTGTGGAGAGAGATTCACCAGGAGCTATGCTCGACCTCCATAAGGGTCTCCTAGCGGATGTTGAATTTCATCTTGGGTTTCATTAGCCAGATATTGGCTGTTAGAATTATTAGCGCTCCAGGAGGACCCACGCAAGTGCTGTCGCCAGCATCCCCTCCCTGTGGAGCAGACTGTATCTTGGAGGCTCATCACAACCAGGGGGTGTGGGGCACACAGCTGTGTCCTATGGTTAAAAATCACTTATACTTAGTTCTTAAGGGGGATGATTGCTTGTTTTCATTCCCCAAATGTAAATTCACCTCCCATTTGGACTTATTTCTCCTGTTTTTTGTTTTTTGTTTTTTACTTTTTGTCTGATTTAAATCCTGAACCCAGGCTGGGGTGTCACTGTCATAGTCTGCTCCTTCCCCAGTTTGGTTCTCTCAATGCCAACTGCAGTCCTTGACTCTAACTGTATTTTTGGCCTTGTGTAGGTTTGGACAGCAACTCTCTGTCCTTTACTCTTACCCACTTTAAACTTCTGAAATATAACCTTGGCCTCTTCTGAAAAATGATCCTTGTGTGTGTCCCTGGTTTTGACCTTATCACCTTGGAAAACAAGCTCAGGATCCTAGCCCCAGCTATTCCAGCCGCTCTCCCACGTGGATCACTGTCTCACGCTGGCACCAGACAAGTGATGTTTCACATGTTATGCGTGATATAAGTAATGGGGTAATGGTTCTTCTTTTTGGAGGATCATGAGCACTTCTTTCCTGAAAAATCAGGAAAAAAAAAACCCTGGAAACTATTTTATTGCCAAGTTTATTTTTCCATCTTAGAGACTTTTGTGAAAAAAGTTAGACATTGGTAAACGTAGTAATTGTTTATTATTATTTTTTTAAACAAAGACAATTATCTTCAATTCCTTTCCTTTTTATATTTTCCAAACTCATATAAGTTCTAAAATGTTTGAAGTGACTGTACAGCAGAAATTAACACAATATTGTAAATCAACTATACTCCAATAAAATTAATTAAAAAAAAAGAAATATAAATACTTGCTAGAGAATGGAAAAAAAAAAAACTTCCCTGAACAACAACAAAAAATCCATTTTTACACAGTTTTGGAATATTTCTTGAAACTTATCCATCTAATGGGGCATTGGAAGTGGCATCCAAAATAAAAACCCTTTTTTGAGAGAAGTCGCCATTTTCAGTCTTTTCTCGAATGGAGTGATAGTGCTTGCTTATAAAAGAGCCAATATTAGTAACATGCAGGACAATTGAATATAAACCTGTCTTTGCTCTTCTCTGTATGTTGGCTCTGTTCTTTCATAGCACAGTCAGTCTTGCTCCATATGCTGGGCCATCTGGTCAAACTTATATCCTTCAAACTTTGGGACCAATCACCACGGCCAGGAGGATATAATATTATGACTTCCTGACACTGAGTCATTTACCCAGCCCTCTGGCCAGAAACGTGGGACATGTTCCCAAAGTAAGGTAGAGGAGGACAGGTCATGTTAAAGTGGGACAAAAACAAACAAAATAAGCATGCATTCTCCACCACTTCCCCCATGTATTCATTCCATAAGTTTATTTAGTACCTGCGGAACTGGCACTGAACTGGATTCTGTGCTTATAATAAATAGTGATCAAAATCAATATAATCCCCCTCCTCACTGAACTTACAGTTGAGAATTTCTAGCTAACTTTGGGAATAAGCTACCTAAAATCTCTGAACTTCCGTGACCTCATCTGTAAAATGAAAATAGCATTTACCTTTCATGGTTGTTGCGGGGAAAGTTAGACATGGCTTCCAGTGTTCAGCATCAGCAGTTTGAGTTGTGGTGCTGTGCCCAGGGGTGGCAGCTGTGGTGTCCCCATTACCTCCAATTCTGCAGTGAGATTTTGAGCATTGTTCCTGGCTGCACAGCTTCCAACCCTGTTCTTTGGCTTTGCTAGAGATTCTGTGCACAATCCAATATCCTTTAATAAATTACCCTCTGATCAAACCAGTTTTGATTGTTTGCTACTAAACACCTTAACTGATTAAATGTTTAATAAATGGTAACTATAGTTACTGAAAAAAAAAAGTAAAATGTTTGAGGTGATAATTATTCTGATTTCAATTTTGATAGTTTAAATATATTAAAGTGGGAAATGTGAAAATTCATATCTTTAAATCAATGAAATGTATTGTAGTAATAAGGTCTGTCTTCTAGACGTGCCACAAGTATCATGAATTTATACATGTAAAGCCCTTTACTCAGTGCCATATGTGAAGTGTGCTATTAATTATGTTATTATTTAATTTCATATTTATAAAATGAATAGTTTGTACCATATGACCTACAATGTCCTTACCAATTTTTAAATCTTCAATCTGAATTTTACCCAAAGTAGGCTCTCTGATGTATCTATGATATTGTTCACTCACTACTCAAAAATAATTAAATGTGTAAAATGTGGATAGCACATACACATTATATATACATGCGTAATAAGACATGAAAATATAGGTGTATAGTATATCAGGTGATAATAGGAGCAAGAAAAGCAGGGTAAGGAGATGAAGGGAGAAGTCCAGTATGTGATGCTATTTCAGAAAAAGTTGATCAGAAAAGGCCTCTCTAGCAGGGTGATAATGCACAGGTATCTGGTTGACTTGAGAGAGTAAGCCCTGTGGATATCGGGGGGTAGAGGGGTCTTCTTTTGTTTCTGAGAAGTAATATATCCAAAGCATACTGTGATCCTTGAGGTCAAGTTGGCAATTCCTTAGTGTCCAACTTAATATACAGGTTACCTCTCTGCTTTCAGAACAAGAGAGAAGCCATTCAACCTTCCCTAAAGCATCTGTGACACATGGACTGACCCAAATCCAAGAAGATTAATTTTCAAACAAAAACCCTTGGATAGCTGTGTTCACAGGATAGATACTCAACTTGGAAGGAAAGTTGTCTCTCGGATCACTGGCTTAGACCATTAAGTATCACCAATAGATTTTGGTTTTTTTCTTGACTGCATTGGGTCTTTGTTGCGGCACGTGGGCTTTCTCTAGTTGTGGTGAGTGGGAGCTACTCTTCGTTGTTGTGTGCAGGCTTCTCATTGCAGTGGCTTCTTCTGTTGTGGAACACAGGCCCTAGGCGCATGGGCTTCAGTAGTTGCGGCACGTGGACTCAGTAGTTGTGGCTCACGGGCTTAGTTGCTCTGTGGCATGTGGGATCTTCCCAGACCAGGGATCGAACCCATGTCCCCTGCATTGGCAGGCGGATTCTTAACCACTGCACCACCAGGGAAGTCCTATCACCAGTAGATTTTTGTAACCAGATAAAGTTTAATTTATATGATTGATATAGACTATGTCTACATGAAACCAAAATAATTAAATGTATCCATATATGAAATATCTGTTCCCTTTGCTATTGTGTATGTTAATCTCATTGCCTCATTATTTGCCTCATTGAAGCCAAGAAGCCAGAAGACTGGTTTAAAAAAAAATGAGGCATGCTGTATTTACTATTCATCAGAACAGTCTAATGGAAAGTTTGTAGAAACCATTTATTTATTAACCTATTGATTGATTAATTCCTTAAATATTTATAGATTATGTGAAAGTTATCATGTTAAGAGTAATGTACTTGAATTCTAGCACAAGTACTGTTATTAATGAGCTATGTGATTTGTGAAAACAGCTTCTCTTTCGGCTTTACATTTCTCACCAGTTCAAAAATATGTATTTATTAAGCCCACATCTATGCCAGGCTTTGTGCTTGGTATTAGGAACAGAGAAATGAATAAGACAGCATTGTAAGGGGATAGGTATGGAGACAATTAAAGCATGCATGTTAAAAGTAGATCCAAATTTTCTGTTTAAAGAAAAAAAAAAAACACAAAGTGCTAGTGATTAATCTGTCAGGAAAAATAGGATTAAGAAAAACTTCAGAGAAGAGACATTTAAGAATTATTAGCAGTCGGACAAAAAAGTGGAAGCAAGTCATTTTATACAGCTTATTAAGGACAGCTTAAAATTTCATGATTTTAGCAATATACCTTTTGAACTTTGGGGAAAAGACATGGGGCTAGATGCTACTAATGTCAATTAACCATTAAAAGTGATATTCAGATGCTTTGAAAATATTGAAAACCTCATAAAACTTCTCATCATATAGATATTTAAAAATTCTGTTTAGGATTTCTTTTTGGCTTTATACATCTCCAACTAGGAGTGTTTCTGCCTGAAATGTAGAACTCCCTTTATCATAAAGTAGCTTACTCCTACTAAATCATTTGACTAATAGTTCAGAATAATGGCTTGATTTTATCTTATGCTTCCATAGCTATTAAGGTATAAAAATTTTGCATCACTGTATGTAAGTTCACTTAAAATATATATTTTTTCTCTCACTATGGATTTTTGTGAAATGCAGAACTAATATCTGTATTTTTTACTGCAGTATTGATATATGGTTTATTCCCTCAATGATTGCTGCTTTTGTTTCAGATACCACAGAATTCACTTTTTAAAAATATAAATCTTCCTAAACCACACTCCTGCCTCTCACCCCCCCCACCGCCCCCGCCAAGTTATCAACAGAGGCATTTGGAGTCATAGAGATTCTAACAAAAGATTACCCACCATTTTCTCTTATTTTACAATTGGATGTATTTCCTTGGGATAAGACCTAGTCCAGTACCAAGACTGCTCAACCAAATGGATTTTTTGGTTGGTTGAACTCACAGACGCTTAGAGACATCAACAGAAGAGACTTTGCTTTATCCAGTGACTATCAAAGAGCTATTGTTAGGATGTAAAGGTCTCAGTCAATCAGGACTCGAGAGTCTAAAAAAATTTGATTTCTCTTTAAGAGTCACTTAGAATAGACTTGAGAACACAGAGGCATCCTTGTTCAATAAGAGATGAAGATGGCTGCGAGATTAAAGGGACTTTTACCTCAATGGAATATGAGAGGAAGAATGGGAGTAGATCTCAGGCTAATAGAATTTTACGTACCGAGGGCCTTTAGAAATAGCTAAGCAAATGCTCTCACTGCACATACGAGAAAATTGAAGTGCAGAAATGTTAAATGCCTTCCAAACACCATGCAGCCAGTTTTCCTACAAAGGATCAGAAAGTACATTTAGTGTAGCATTCAAATTCAGACTTTTGACATTATTTACAGATTAATTTATATAAATACATACCAAGCTATAATAATAGCACTGAAGTATATTCATTCTACAAATTTCAATATGCCACAATTTGTATAATCCTGCTCCCTTCACAATTTAAGTAGCCCTTCCCCCACCCCCACCCCCCATTTTTCAATATCCTTTTCTGATGTCTTGGAAATTTACAGGTGTACATTTTAATCATTATTTTGGTCACTGTCCACTTTGAAATAAACTAAATGATGCAGTTTAAAAATTATGAATTTTGGAGTAAATATAGGGGGAAACAGAGCCATAGGCAAACTGGAACCAAAAAGTCTTTGGAGTTAAAAACAAAGAAGTTCAGGGTATATCAATAATATAACTGAGTTGAAAGGAAAGCAAGACTAACGTGGTGATGAGTAATCCACTAATATGTGAGAACTCTGAATAATCCTTCCTGGGTGCTTGACTGGAGTGGCAAAGATGACTGTCTCCACAGATACTTCTTTGGAGTAAGGTGGGGGCTGGTTAGCCATTGGGGATCTCAGATGCATATTTATCAAGACCCCACTGCTACTACTGCTGTGGCTCCTGGAGAAGGGGTGGAAGAGGGAGCATGGCAGTACAAACAGCAGTTCAGAATTCCCCTTCCTTGTTCTGAAATGGCAGTATTTTCCTTAGTTCTCATAACATAACTATGGATGACAGAATTCAACAGACTGCTAAGTTCATGCCTCAGACTTTCTTTACAGATCTCTGTGAACACACTACTGGTTTGAGGTTCATTTCCTAGACTGAGATGAATAAAATATAGTTGATTTAACTGACAAAGATCTATGATTAAAAAAAACAAAATAAATGGTGATTAAAAAAACAAAAAAAATGGTAATTAAAAATGTTGGAGAAGTTGATTCCTTAACCAAATTATTAAGGCTGTTAAAATTTTTCTATGACATTTTCTATGTGAGTCTGTTTCTGTTTTGTAAGTAAGTTCATTTGTATCATTTTTTAGATACCATTTTTTAGATTCCACGTGTAAGTGATAACATATGTTTGTCTTTCTCCGTCTGCCTTACTTCACTTACTATGACAATCGCTAGGTCCAGCCATGTTGCTGTAAATGGCATTATTTCATCCTATTTTATGGCTGAGGAATATGTACATATGTATATGTATATATATGTATATATGTGTGTATATATATACACCACATTTTCTTTATCCATTCATCTGTCAGCAGACATTTAGGTTGCTTCTGTGTCTTGGCTATTATAAATAGTGTGGCTGTGAATATTGGGGTGCATATATATTTTCAAATTAAAGTTTTCATCTTTTCTGGATATATGCCCAGGAGTGGGATTGCTGGATCTTATGGTAACTCTAATTTTAGTTTTTTAAGGAACCTCCATACTGTTTTCTATAATGGCTGCACCAATTTACATTCCCACCAATAGTGTAGGAGGGTTCCCTTTTCTTCACACCCTCTCCAGAATTTATTATTTGTAGACTTTTGGATGATGGCCATTCTGACCAGTGTGAGGTGATAACTCACTTTAGTTTTGATGTGCCTTTCTCTAGTAATTACTGATCTTGAGCATCTTTTCGTGTGCCTGTTGGCATCTGTATGTTGTCTTTGTAGAAATGTCTATTTAGGTCATCTGCCCATTTTTTGATTGTGTTGTTTGTTTTTTTGGAATTGAGTTTAATGAGCCATTTGTATAATTTGGAAATTAAGCCCTCATTGGTTGCATCTTTGCAAATATTTTTTTCCCATTCCATAGGTTGACTTTTTGTTTTGTTTATGGTTTTCTTTGCTGTGTAAAATCTTGTAAGTTTGATTAGGTCCCATTTGTTTATTGTTTGCTTTTATTTCTATTGCCTTGGAAGACTGATCTAAGAATACATTGGTATGATTTAAGTCAGAGAGTGTTTTACCTATGTTCTCTTCTAGCAGTTTTATGGTGTCATGTCTTATATTTAAGTAAGTCTTTAAGCCATTTTGAGTTTATTTTTGTGCAAGGTGTGAGGGATTGTTCTAACTTCATCGATTTACATGTAACTGTCCAGATTTTCCAACATTACTTGCTGAAGAGACTGTCTTTTCTCTATTGTATATTCTTGTATCCTTTGTCGAAAATTAATTGACTGTAGGTGTGTGGGTTTATTTCTGGGCTCTCTATTCTGTTCCATTGATCCATATGTCTATTTTTTGCCAATACCATGCTGTCTTGATCACTATAGTTTTGTAGTATTGTCTGAAGTCTGGGAGGGTTATTCCTCCAGCTTTGTTCTTTTTCCTCAGCATTGCTGTGGCAATTCTGGGGAAAATTCTTTTATGGTTCCATATAAATTTTAGGATTATTTGTTCTAGTTCTGTGAAAAATGTCATGGGTAATTTGATAGGAATCACATTAAATCTGTAGATTACTTTGGGTACTATGGCCATTTTAACAATATTAATTCTTCTAGTCCAAGAGAATGAGATATCTTTCCATTTCTTTAAATCATTTTTAGTTTCCTTTTTCAGTGTTTTGTACAAGTCTTTCACCTCCTTGGTCAGGTTTATTCCTAAGTATTTTATTTATTTTTCTTTGATGCAATTTTAAAAGGGATTTTTTTAAACTTTTCCTTTCTGATATTTCATTGTTAGTATGAAGAAATGCAACAGATTTCTGTATGTTAATCTTGTATCCTGCTACAATGCTGAATTTGATTATCAGTTCTAGCAGTTTTTGTGTGGAGTCTTTAGGGTTTTCTACTTATAGTATGATGTCATCTGCAGATAATGACAATTTTACCTCTTCCCTTCTAATTTGGATACCTTTTATTTCTTCTTTTTGTCTGATTGCTGTTGCTAAGACTTCCAAAACAATGTTGAAAAGAAGTGGTGAGAGTGGGCATCTTTGTCTTCTTCCAGATTTTAGCATAAATCCACCAAAGTTGCACAGCCACCTGAACAGGGCTCAGATTTCAGCTGCACCTCCATGTTTGGGCAGCCCACCAGGGCTTGCAGACTCCCAGAGCTCACAGAGGCTGAGCTGCACCTACTGTGAGTGGGAAAAAAATGCTTAATATAATTTCTGTCCTCTTAAATTTGTCTAGACTTGTCTGTGGCCTGGCATGCCATCTGTTCTGGAGAATGTTCCATGTGCACTTAAAAAGAGTGTTTATTCTGCTGTTTTGGGGTGGAATGTCATATAAATATTAAGTCCAACTGGTCTATTGTGTAATTTAAGACCACTGTTTCTTTATTGATTTTCCATCTGGATGATATGTGCATTGACGTGAAAGGGGTGTTAAAGTCACCCACTATCTTTGTATTGTCATTTTTCTCTCTTTATGTCTGTTAATATTTGCTTTGTATATGTAGATGCTCCTGTATTAGGTGCTTACATGTGAATGAGAATAATATCCCCTTCTTGTATTTATCCCTTTATCATTATATAATGCCCTTCTTTCTCTTTTGTTGCAGATTTTGTTTTATAGTCTATTTGATGTAAGTATTGCTAACTTTCTTTTGATTTCCATCTGAGTGGAATACCTTTTCCATCTCCTCACTTTCAGTCTGTTGTGTGATTAGCTCTGAAGTGAATCTCTTGTAAGCAGCCTGTAGATGGTTTTGTTTTTTATCCAGTCAGCCACTCTGTATCTATTAGAGCATTTAGTCATTGACATTTAAAGTAATTATTGACATGTATGTACTTATTGGCATTTTGTTACTTGTTTTTCTGGTTGTTTTTGTAGTTTTTCCCTGTTCTTTTCTTCTTATAGTTTTTTTTCTAGTAGTTTGATGCTTTTTTACTGGTGTGCTTGTGTTTCTTTCTCTAATTTTTGTGTATCTATTGTAGGTTTTTGATTTGTGGTTACCATATATGTTGACCTATATCTACTTATTTTAAACAGGTAGTCCTTTAAGTTCAAACACATTCTAAAGGATCTACATTTTTCACTCTCCTCCCCTACCTTTTGTGTTTTTGGTGTCATATTTTACATTTTCATGTTTATCCCTTTACTGATTACTCTTATTGTAATTGATTTCATAATTTTTTGCATTTTATTCTTTATACTAGCTTATTTAAGTGATTGATCCTCATCTTTTACTATACATTTGCCTTTACTAGTGGGATTTTCCTTTCCTACAGATTCTTATTTCTTCTTATTGTCTTTTCATTTCCATTTAGAAAGACACTTTAACATTTCTTTTAAGGTCACTTTAGTATTGATGAACTCCTTTAATTTTTGCTTGTCTGAAAAGTTCTTTTACTAAATGAAAATCTTGCTGGGTAGAGTATCCTAGGTTGCAGGCTTTTGCCTTTCAGCAGTTAAATACATCATGTCACTCCCTTCTGGTCTGCAAAGTTTTTGAATAAAAATTAGTTGATAGCCTTATGTGGTTCCCTTATATATAACTCTCTGTTTTGCTTGTTGCCTTTAGAATTGTCTATTGTAAACTTTGATATTTTAATTACAGTATGTCTTGGTGTGGGTGTGCTTGTATTCATTTTGTTTGGGACCCTCTATGCTTCCTATACCTGGATATCTGTTTCTGTCTTTAGGTTTGGGAAGTTTTTAGCCATAATTTTATCAAGTACATTTTTTACCCCCTTCTCTCTCTCTTTTCCTTTAGGGAAATATATATATATATTATATATATATAAAATATATAGATCAAGGAATCATGTACATGCACAAGAAAAATAAAAACAGAATCCAGTAGAACATAAAGAACTAGAACAATGTAACAAATATATATATAAATTTATATATATAAAATATATATATATATAAATACTGAATCAAGGAATCATGTACACGCACAAGGAAAACAAAAACAGAACCCAATAGAACATAAAGCATGAGAACAATCTAACAGAAGAACCCCTGAATGCAATATAAATACTGAATCAAGGAATCATGTACACGCACAAGAAAAACAAAAACAGAACCCAATAGGACATAAAGCACTAGAACAATCTAACAGAAATATATATATATAAATTATACACATAAAATATATATATAATATGTACATAAAATATATATAAAATATATATATTATATGTATAAATACTGAATCAAGGAATCATGTACATGCACAAGGAAAACAAAAACAGAACCCAATAGGACATAAAGCACTGGAACAATTTAACAGAAATGTATATATATAAAAATATATATATATAAAAATATATAAAATATATATATAAAATATATGTATATAAAAATATATAAAATATACATATATAAAATATACATACTGAATGAAGGAATCATGTACAGGCACAAGGAAAACAAAAACAGGACCCAATAGAACATAAAGTGCTAGAACAATCTAATAGAAGAACTGCTGAATGCAATATACATACTGAATGAAGGAATCATGTACATGAACAAGGAAAACAAAAAAGCAACCCAATAGAACATAAAGCACTAGAATAAGGTAACAGAAATATATATATATATTACATATATGTATAAAATATATATAAAATACATATATGTATTATATATTAAAATATATGTATAAAATATATATATATAAAATATGTATATATAAATCCTGAATCAAGGAATCATGTACATGCAAAAGGAAAACAAAAAGAGAACCCAATAGAACATAAAGCATGAGAACAATCTAACAGAAATATATAAGATATGTATATAAAAAATATATATGTATAAAATATACATACGGAAACAAGGAATCATGTACACGTACAAGGAAAACAAAAACCGAACCAAAGAGAGCATAAAGCACTAGAAAAATATAACAGAAATTATATAAAATTTATATATAAATATATATATAAAATATATGTATAAAATATATATAGAAATACTGAATCAAGTAAGAATGTTCACACACAAGGAAAACAAAAACAGAACCCAATAGAACATAACTAGAATTATTTAATAGAAGAACCCCTGAATGCAATATAAATACTGAATCAAGGAATCATGTACATGCACAAGGTAAACAAAAACAGAACCAAATGGAACATAAAGCGCTAGAACAATCTAACAGAAATTTATACATTAAAAAAATATATAATATGTATATATAAAACATATATATAAAATATATATATACAAAATATATATATATAAAATATGTATATATAAATAGTGAATCAAGGAATCATGTATACGCACAAGGAAAACAAAAACAGAACCCAATAGAACATAAAGCGCTAGAACAATCTAACAGAAATATATATAAAATATATGTATATATTCTCTTTTCCCTTCTGGGAAAAAGGAGAGAGTATTACATATATATATATTATATAATGTGAATGTTGGTATGCTTGATACCTCAGAGATCCCTTAAACTGTTCTCATTTTTTGAAATTTGTTTTTCTTTTTGGTGATCCAATAGGACTATTTCAATTTTTCTATCTTCCAGATCACTTATGCATTCTTCTAATCACACAGTCTGCTGTTCATTCCTTCTAGTGTCTTTTTCTTTTCAGTTATTGTATTCTACATTTCTGAGTGACTCTTTTTTCTATTTTCTAGTTTCCTGTTAAAATTCTCACTGTGTTCATCTATTCTTTTCGCTAATTCACTACATTTCTTATTAATTCCAATGCTCTGAACTCTTTTATTTGGTAAACTGTTTGTTTCATTATTTTTTCAATGTTTTTCTCTTGCTCTTCGATTGATACAAATTCCTCTGTCTTCTCATTTTGCTTATCTTTCTCTGTCTCTAGAAATTAGGTGAAACAGGTACCTGTGGTGGTCTTGAAGTGGTATACTTACATAGGAGCATCTCTATACAGTCTGCATGTGCCCATTGGCTTTGATATGAGAGCTGGATTCCAGGTGAACACAAGTCACATCTTTCCTCAGAGTATTCTGGCAGCTATCACCTTGGTAGGAGGTGGGTCTGGAGATGAAGAAGCTAGGGCCACAGCCAGGTGTAAGCCAGGGCTCCCTATCTACTCCGTGGCAGTTACCACCCTATCACAGGTAGGGGCAGGTCCCAAGTTGCTGGAGCAGAAGCCCTGAGGGTTGGGTCCAAGCTGACTCCATTCCCTTTAAGTTCATGATCTCCTTGCTCCCATACCGGCACCCTTGCCTTTGACCCTGCTTCAGGAACAAGCAAACGTGTGTGCTTCTCATAAGTGGAGCCAAATCTTCCAATAGCCCTCCTGTTAGTCCTACCAGCCTTCCAACCAGCGAAAGGAGCTTCTCTTCCCTGTGTTGGACCCCAGGATGGGGGAGTCCAATATGTAGCTTGAACTGCTTACTCCCCAGGGAGAATCTCCTCCCATGTAACCTCTCTTTTCCTCTGTGTCCCATCCCAGGGGCACGGGTCCTGACCTGATCACTTCTCTTCCTTTCCTTCCCAAGTCCACATGGCTCTTTCTTACATCCTTGTTTGTACAAGTGTCTTTCTGCCAGTTTCTGGTTAGTTTTCAGAGAGAACTGTTCCACGTGTAGAGGTATTTTTGATGTGTCAGTAGGGGGAGGTGAGTTCTACATCCTCCTATTCTGCCATCTTGATCTCCTCCCAATCTTAGATTTTGTTCTTTTAGTTAGGTCTCCTATGACATTAAACTTTCTTCAGAAGTGCAGTTTTGATTTAGGTGATTCCTTTCCTTCTAATTCCATGATTTTGAGGTATTAATTATTTTCATAATTATATTCTACTTAAAGAATCTAAATAAGAAAAAGAAGACTGATAGTCATTGAATATGGTAGTGACAAGATATTTTCAATTTCAGTTATTAACTGACCTTTACTGATTCTACTTTACTCTCTTTATATATGAATTAATGCTGAGTTCCCTTACTTCAAATGTCCCTCAAAATATTTATAGTTATTTCTTTTTTAAAGAAATCTCAATACATTGACAGTTAAATTTGTAAAACCAAATATTAGAAGCTAATAATTTTATCATTAAAACATTTTTTTTCAGTTCACACACACAAAAGAATGATTATAATGTTCTATTTAAAGCAATCATCTCTAGGACATAAAACATAGTGAATGCTTGAAAAGTTTCAAGCAAATTTTTAAGAACATTCTTGTAAGGTGGGGCTCATACATAATTCTTCTAAATGTTGCCATGACCTCTGCCTGCCCTTTTAGTGTGTCTGTTTTCTTACTGTGGCTAATCTTACTGAAGTTTAGATGCGAGATGTCTGACATGTATCCTTTGTAGGAGAGTTTTCTAGTATCCTTGGGTTCTCTGCTATGCTGCAGTTTGCAGTGACTGCCCTCCACTGTCATAGCTCACTTCTCCCACTTTTACTGGTGCAAATACCTCTGGAATTAAGAGGGAAAAAAGAAAGAACCATGTCTACTTCTCTTCTGCTAAGCTCTCTATTCAGCCCCATTTTACTGCACAGTTATGTACAGATTTCTGAAGAATGAGGGCCATTTCAAAAGGGAATTACAGAAAAATCTTCATGGTCAGGAGATTCTATATTCTCATATGATATTTCTTCCTTTTTTTCAGGGACGAATAGTGTTCATAGACTGTGATTAGTGTTCCTCGGTAAAGTACTGCAAGGCTGTGTGTGGCTAAACCTGGATCATAGTTTATACATTTTGCAAGAAAAGGAAAGATATGTGGTATTTGTGAATTTCCAGGAAAGGCTCTTTGTCTAAAAAATTATATTTCATTCCTTTTTTAGTATTTGTATTAGAGATTAGAATGAAAACTGCCCTTGAATGTGTCTAATGAGGTAAGGATCCACCCACCAAGGACTCTTGATTTCTGCTTCAACAGTCATTATGAGAAAGGGTTAGAGCATCTCCCTCCTCCTTCAAAAGAGTTTTCCCCTCCTGCCTACAGAGATGACCCCAGGTGTGCCCCTAAGTCCAAGTGAGCCGTGCCAACTAAGGGTTTCAGGATTTTATGGAAATTCAAGTAAATTCTACCTTTGGCAGAAGTCAAGTAGCAGCTGAACTCTGCTTAGCATCCTCTTATATAGGGAATCAATGGGTGCTAAGAAGTTTAAGCAGGTCTCTTAGCCCTGTAATGTTCATTCTATTGTTTTCATAATTTTTAAACTTCTATCCAGTTTATATTTTCTCTTGGCAATGTAAGGGAAAAGTACCTAAAGACCTTGGTCTCCATGAACAAAATGGAGTTGATTTCTTTCTTTTGAGGAGCAGAGGGTAAGGGAGTCCATCATTAATCCCTTCCCCCTTCTTCTGATACAAGCACCATAGACCCTTACCCCTGCCTCTAGGTGATGTTCCTTAACCACATTTTGTAGTTACTGTGTGAATGTCCATAGACTATCCTGCCCACTCAGACCCCCTTCTAGCCACCACGGTGCCCACCCAGGCCCCATTCTAGCCCCTTCTATGACCCAGTCTGACTAATCATAACCTCCACTCCTAGAGCTAGAGTTGTTTATCAAAGGATGTGTGATCTAAGCCAGTACAATTCAATTTCTTCTCTGGGATTTTGTGTGGCTGAGAAGGAAGAGAGAAGCCCTCTTCTCTCTGGGTCATTAACCCGGGAAAAGGTAAACCCAGAACAGATGATAGATCCATGATTTTCCTTCTCTGTCCTTCTGTACCTTTGGACAAAATTGTCCGTAATATGGGCAATGAAGTCAACCCACAGAAGGGAGTAGAGACAAGAGTGTAGCATAAATTCCTAGTTCTAGTTCCTCACACTCCCAGACCTATTTGGTTTCCTTTAGGTTTTCCTTTATTTCCTTGAGTCTTTAAGTTATTTCAATAGCCTTACAACTCTGAAATAAATTTATCTATCTATCATCTACCTATTTGTTTAGACTAGTTTAAGTTGGGGTTCTTTTATTGAGGTTGGGGAGAATCCTTACTAATACAATGCTTTTCTTTGTAAACTCTTTCCCCCATATCCTAACTGGGCTCTATCATCATCAGATTTGTATCTGTGCCTCCCAAGCACCCCACTTTCAAGTGTCTCAGTCTAAAAATCCACTTTCCTCCCTGTATTAGCCTACTTGGGCTGCCATAACAAGATACCACAGACTGGGTGGCTTAAACAACTGAAATTTATTTTCTTACAGTTCTGGAGACTGAAATTCGAAGATCAAAGTATTAACAGGTTTGGTTGCAGCTAAAGCCTCTGTACCGGCTTATAGACCTTCTTGCTGTGTCGTCACATGGCTTTTTCTCTGTGCCTGGTATCTCTCTTTCTATAAGGACACCAGTCATATTGGGTTAGGCTCCACCCTTACAACCTCATTTGAACTTCATTACCTCCATAAAGGCTCCATTTGCAAGTATCACATTGAGGATTAGGGCTTAAACATATGACCCTTTTTTTTTTTAAGCTCTTTATTGGAATATAATTGCTTTACACTCTTGTACCTGTTTTTGAGGTACACCAAAGTGAATCAGCTGTATTTATACGTACATCCCCATATACCCTCCCTCCTGCGACTCCCTCCCACTCTCCCCATCCTGGCCCTCCAAGGCATCACCTATCATCGAGTTGATCTCCCTTTGTTATACAGCAACTTCCTACTAGGTATCTATTTTACAGTTGGTAGTGCAAATATGTCTATGCTACACTCTCACTTCATCCCAGCTTCCTCTTTGCCCCCCATCCCGCCAACGCCATGTCCTGCAGTCCATTCTCTGCATCCTTACTCTTGTCCTGTCACTGAGTTCATCAGTACCATTTTTTTTTTTTTTTTTTTTTAGATTCCGTATATATGTTAGCATATGGTATTTGTTTTTCTCTTTCTGGCTTACTTCACTCTGTATGACAGACTCTGGGTCTATCCATCTCATTACATATATCTCCATTTCATTTCTTTTTATGGCTGAGTAATATTCCATTGTATGTATGTGCCACATGTTCTTTATCCATTCATCTGTTGATGGGCATTTAGGTTGCGTCCATGTCCTGGCTGTTGTAAATAGTGCTGCAATAAACATTACGGTACATGTTTCTTTTTGGATTATGGTTTTCTAAACATATGACTTTTAGAAAGATACAATTCAGTCTATAACATTCTCAGACACATGAAAGTCGCTTAGTTTCATCAGGAATAAAAACCTTGTTTCTTGGTTTCCTGCTTCCACCCACACAAAGAAATGCCCTGGCCTGAGTACTGTGCTCTACTCTCTGGAGATCTGGACTCCCCTGGCCATCACTGGGGCTTATCCTGCCCAGTTTCACAGTCTATGAAGGGAGCATGACTGGGAATTGTTCTATAGTCTCCTTTTTGATGTTTCTGCCAGTTCCTCAGTTTCTTTACCAGTTGACCTATTCAAGACAGCACATCTCCCAAGGACAAATATTATTATTATTATTATTATTATTATTATCATCCTTATATTATCATTACTAGTTATTATTATTATTTTCTGAGTGTGGAGGTAACCTCCACACGAATGAACCTGAATGTGAGTGGCACGGTGGAATTAAGAAAATTCACACAAGAGTATAGGAAAGCATGGGGTCAGGGGACTCAAGACCAAGTCAGTCGAGAACCCCGAGCTCTGATTCCCATGGCATGTTTATTGAGAAAGATCAAAAGCATTCTAGCAGAGACCAAATTATAAAACAAAATAATGACAAACACAAGGCATGAGACTTTAGAAGAGCCAAAACAGAACGCCTTGTGTATATTATCACTACTAGGGAGGATAGTTAAGCTTCAACCCGGAGTTGGCACCATCGGGCTACGTGACTGCCTTATCTCAGTCAGTTTTCCTTTGAGATTGGTTCTGCTTTCAGAACATGTTTACAGTCACGCAGCCGTCATGCGCCCTCCGCAAGTTCTTCCAAGTTACTGTCCTCTGTGTCCTCTCTGGTTTCCCACATCTGAGAGTAAATGTAACCCCAGATTGTTGGGAGAAAGCATTCCTTCCATTAGAAAGGCACTTCCACTGCCCTGGGTTTTAGTGAGACCCCATTATTTGTGGAAGTTCATTTAATTGCACCTGGGCCTGTCAGAACCATAAAGACTTGCATTAGCCCTTAACTTGGGTTTTTTTCATTTTCCTAGAGCTTTGCAAACATTATTACATTACAGTTTCTCCCACCTTCAGCCCACATACTTAAACTAGCAGGTTGTCATAAACTAGCTTGTCATGGGGCTGTACACCTTTTCTCCAGCTACATTCAGCTCCTTAGGGGAAGGTACAGAATAGGCAGTCAGTTGAACTTAAGTAGGGATGTGGTTATGGTCATAACAGGCTCAAATGATAGAAAAATGAGGGCATGGAAGTTGAGTAAACGTGCAAGGGAGTACATATACTGCTGGACTGTGGAATCCAACCTGGGGAATGAGAGAAGCGAGGTGGGAGAAGAATGATGACAGCTTCAGTAGGATGGGTGGTTAAAGGCTGCTTGAGCAAACCAGAAAGAGCGCAGGGGGCAATCGCCGAGGAGACTTTTAAAATTGTGATTTCAAAAGTGTTGCGATTATTGGTAATGAAACAGTCTAGGGCAGGGGTGAGTAAACCTTTAAGTGAAGGGCCAGATAGCAAATATTTTCAGCTTTGCAGACCGCAAGGTCTGCTTCGACTACTCACTCTGCCATTGTTACAAGAAAGCAGTCATACATGATCTAAGCATGAATGAACATGGGTGTACTCCACTTAAAAATACAAAATCCATCCTTAGTTTGCAGGCTGTACAAAAACAGGCAGTGGGCTGGATGTGGCTGCAGGCCATGGTGTGCTAACCCTCTGGTCTAGGTTATAACCGTGGATGTAAGCAGCGGAAAGTGAAGTGTGAGACATTGAACTTGAAAAGATTTGAGGACTGAAGAACTAGAAGCCTGAACAAATCATCAACATAGATGTTAAACTCACCTTGAACAATGACAGGGATTCTGTAGGAATAGACACTTGAAGCAGAGTGCTAAAATCCTCAGTGAGTCTAGGGAGTAACCTGGTGAATGGCAGATGCCTATGAAAATGAAAGTGGTATCATGATGACGTATGCTTCAAGTAGGTTGGGGTTTTTTTTGTTTGTTTTTGTTTCTTTTTATGGCAAGGGGAGGAACATTGATCTGGAAGCCATAATGGGGAGCACGGAGGCTGCCAACCCCACTTGCCCCTCGTCATGTGAGAAGAGGGAGGAACTTTCTCACTCTCCAGGCCTGTAGGAAAGGAGGTGTCCTCAGGGCATAGGCTGGTTTCAACAGAAGAGGAAGTTGCAGGAACATTCAGAGGACTTGAGGATACAGGCTTTTTGCAGATGCCAATGTAGAGGACGCAGTGAGTGGAAAGGCAGCTGGGGTGGGGGGTTGAGTAAGCTATGGGGCTTATACAGAAGGAGGTAAGAGTCTGGAGGACTAGGAGTTCTTGTGTCAAAGGAAGAAGGCTGTAAATGCAGTGAGGTTAGTCTGCGGGATTTCTTATGAGGAAAAATGAATAATGAATTCTAGTAGTGAATAACGGATTCTCACGTGGTCTCCTAGATACTGATCTCTTTGGCTGTGAGACAAGCGACATGTTGACATGGGGCATAGGAGCAGAGGGGCTTTTTTTCCCAGGATGGTGAGGATCCCTGTGGGATTCTCTCAGCTCCTGTTGAGGTCTCGTCCATTCTTTATCATTATATTCACAATGTCTAGTACAATTAATGGCAATCCGTCTTTGTAATAAAGACAAATACACAGACAACAACAATAAAAGGCAGAGTAAAGGGATGGTGTAAGAAATGTCTTGACAAAGCAGTTGAGGGAGAAGAGAGGGCAAAGTTTATTGGATTAAGAATTCAGGGAAAGATGTCAGAAGGTGATGCCTTTACTGTGAGCCCTGGCAGGTGAATTTTTGACGTCACTGATGGTGGCTCTGATGCTGCTGGTGTAGTGACTAAGGGCATCCACGTGCTTGCACAATCATCTGACAAGGATTGCTTTCAGGCATCCTAATTACATCTGTATGTGTTCAGCAATAAAAATGAAAAGGTTTGGTCATTCCAAATTGCTGTATGTTCTTTTGTTACATTTCTCAAGAGATAAGAGGCTAGAAACAGCCAAACAAGTAGCAACAAATTGAAGAGCCAAATCATCTCATCTGCTGTCTGGTTTAAAAGGAAGCTGGGGGCCATTTGGAAAGGTATCAAGGGTGGAGACAAAGAAGAAAAGAATTGGAAGATTATTTTTGTTATTTCTCCAAGGAAATAATTGGCATTAAAAAAAACTGCCTTTGCCCTCTAGATAACTTTTGGTGAAATATCAGTATTGTATAAAATGCCATGTTCTGTCAGCCACTTCACGTGTACAATTTAGTCAGTAGAGAGCCCGAGAGCCCTTATAGATATAGAATGATTTCCTTGTGCTGTCAGAGCAGGAAAGTAATAACTCAATGCTTTCAATTTGGATTTACGCCTTTGGTCTAGTTTTCAATGAAATTATAGCCATAGGCTATTTTTATAAAATTTCCAAGTTGGTACAAAATTACTTTAATCTTAAGGGTTCTTTCCACCACTTAGATTCACTTTACCTCAGATTTTTCTATCAGTCTAGATATAACCTGTGATGGAAACTAGTCCCTGTTCACAGATATGAACATAAATGAAGAAGGAGTTCTGGAATCCTCATGTCAATTAGATTTCTCCCTTTAGAAGAGTTGTTCCAAACCTGGAGTCTTCATGGATAAAGGAGAGTAACGCTCACCCCTCTGTCCTCCAGGACCATGCACAAGCCACCTGAAAGAGAAAAGAAAACAAAAAATAACTTTCTCCATCTGGTTATTTGACTTTATCGTCAATATTCTAGAAACAAATAGTTAACTATTGCTGAGCAATACATAACCCCAAAATGTAACAGCACAAAATAGCAAATATTCATCATCACCCAGTGTTAAAGGTCAAGAATCTGGCTGGTTCTGGCTTAGAGTCTCTGGAGTTGTTGCAGGTGCACTTCTGGCAGGAGCTGCATCATCTCCGGACTCCACTGCAGCTGGAGGACCCCGTTATGGGCTCACTTCCACATTGTTGGCAGGCTTCAGTGTCTTACCGGCTGTTAGCTGGAGGCCTCCATCCCTTGTCAAGTAGGTCCCTTCATAGGCTGCCTGAGAGTCTTTACGACATGGCGATGGCTTCCCTCAGAGCACGTGATGAGAGCGAGGAGACCCCAAGACAGAAGCTGTAGTCTATTATAACCTAACTTTGAAGGAGACCTACTGTCACCTCTGTCATACTCCCATGAGTCTCACAGACCAACCCTGGCACAGTGTGGGAGGGTCTACACCAGGTGTTAATACCAGGAGGTGGGTGTCATTAGGGACCATCCTGGAGGCTAGCTGTCACTAGTATTAATTCAGCTTAATGCTCTGTTATCAAAGAATTGCATATGTTGATAAATACAGAAATGGAGACAGAGAAAAAGATTTATAGCTACCTGAGATACTCACTGTTACCATGTTGGTATACACACATCCATCCAAGGATTTGTTTTGCATTTGTTGATCACGTGGTACATACAAAACTGGTTTTTCTGAGTTAATATCTCAAATTAATTCCTTCCATTACAGACAGTTGTTTCATTATAGAATTTTTACCTTTTGTCCAGAAATGAGACTCCTTTCTATCCTTGTGTATAAATTACTTGCACCGAGGCATATTTTGCAACTTTAGTTCCCAAACCTGCATTAAAAAGGGTCCGATGTGTTCCTCTGACATCAGGGGGCTGTGTGGACAGGAACACACTCTGTCCCTTCACCATCTAGTTGTTTTCCATTTTGGCAGGAAACCTTTGGCTGAGCAACAATGACAGGATAGAGCTTTCTCACCTTCTAGCCTAGGATTGAAGGGGCCGAAACCAGGATGAAGGGCAAGCCTAGAATCAGATAAAAAATGACCTGGAAAAGCTGAAATGCATCCACAGCTAAGATGAAAGGCAGAACACATGAAAAATATTTCCTTCCCACATGGCAGAACTAATCCAGTCCTTTTGCCTGCAGTACTGTTTCTTGGAAGTTTCTGAAAGAGGCCTCCTCAGGTGGCAGCTGATGGGGGGATGGGGGGAAGGAGCAGCTGGCAGGGCAGCTCTAATTCTCACACTCTGGGTGTTAAGCTTTGACGAATCCCCTGTCTCTCCAGGCAAGGCCAGAGGAGGAGTTAGTGGAGAAGCCGTGGGATATCATGTCATTTCCTGTGGCTATTTTATTTTGCTCGTTGCTTCTATTTTTGAAAAAAATTTTTTTTCCTCCTAAAAACAAAACTCTCCACTTTTTTATAACAGATATTAATACTAACCATTGACTCGGTATTGAGTAATAACAGCTAACTTTTATTGCGTGAAGCTATTATTGGTACTTAAAATGTTTTATCTCATTTAATCCAACCAACATGGTAATGCTATTGTCATCTCACTTCTGCAGATGAGGCAAGTGTGGCAGAGGGTGTCGAGTACCTTGACCCAAGTCACTAAGCTAGTGAGTGGCAGTCTGGCTGCCAAGGGAACACCCTTATGCACTGAGTGCTGTTATCGCCTCCCCAGGTGTCCCAGGTTCTATGCTGAGCAACATGCATGTATTCTCTCACTGTATCTTTATACAACACTGTTTAAAGTAGATACTATTTTCCACGTAGAAGGGGAAACTGAGGCACAGGGAATTTAGTTATCTGGCTAAGCTCCCTTGGCTGATACAGAGCTTGTATTCAAACCAAGGTTCATCCAGGCTTCCTCCACTGCTCATGTCCTTATGTTCCCAAGGTAAGGGAAGAAATTATTTTATGGTGAGCAGCAGGTACATAGAGAGTACTTCACATTACTTCCATATAAATTACATAGCAAAAAAGAAATTTGGACAGAGCATACCAACTATATTTTAGACCTTTGGTCTAAAATATGTCACAATTTCTTGATTTTCTTAAGATTCACCTTCAATCATTTCATGTCTCAGATTTAGAAGTAGTACTTATTTTCACAGTGAGATTACAGAAGAGATCTGAAGTGTGATTGTGAAGGAACAAAAGTTACTTCTGTGAGAGAGTAGCATTGACATATATACACTACCAAATGTAAAATAGATAGCTAGTGGGAAGTTGCTGCATAACATAGGGAGGTAAACTCGACGATGGGTGATGACTTAGAGGGCCAGGACAGGGAGGGTGGGAGGGAGTCGTGGGAGGGAGGGGATATGGGGATATGTGTATAAATACAGCTGGTTCACTTTGGTGTACCTCAGAAACTGGCACAAGAGTGTAAAGCAATTATATTCCAATAAAGAGGTTTTAAAATAAAAAAAGTTACTTCTGATGTGATGTCTGGATTTATCCACATAATTCAGTAAATAGTAGAATATACTGCTCTTGATGCAGAATTTTCCACAGGCATGCAAATGCACATGTATAAACATGTAAATACACACAGAGACACACACAGTGAGGGCACACAATCTCTGACTGGGCTGGTAAATGTGAACTAAAGTCACTGGTAGGTAAATCTAATTCTAAGTTCTATGTTTGCCTGCAGATATCCAGGTGGAGGTTAGGCACTGGAGAAAGAATAATGTTATTCCTGTATTTTTAACATTATATTCATACAAAAGGACGTTAAAAGCTTTCACATTTCTTCATTAATGAAAGAAAACAGTAAATTAAGTTTCTGACGGTGTAAATTCTACAATATTTTTGCTGAGTGATGTATTTATGTGGTCATACTTAAATACTGTTATGTCTGGTGTTTGGAAACATAATACTTGAAATGAACCCAAATGACAGGAAGGACTAGGGATTCATTCCATTTTCCATTCTGTTTCTTGGCTCAGGTCTTCCCAAACATGGAAATAAACAGCATATCTGAAACTAGAACACTGGCCTTTCTGGCAGCGGGTCTTGTGGCTAAATACTGAAGGCTCACACAATTTCCTTTCTGAAAGAAAGCTATTTATGTACAACCAAGAGTAGGTTGATAAAGGAAAAGCACTAAGAGTGTTATGTGTATTTAAGACAGTACTTTTGTTTTCTGTGGATAAACTACAATGAGGTTAAATATTTCAGGTCACTCCTCACCATAATTATAAAGTTAGAAAGTCTTTTCTCCAGTATATTCCTACTTCTCCTTTCTGTTTTCTTTTTCTTCTCTAGGTTACTGTCTCCTTTTTCTTTCCCCACCACTATCAGCCCCCAAATACCCCTGTGCTCCTCCCTTCTAGAGGTTTATATAATGACCACAGATTGGACCTTGTAGTGAAACCCTCTGGTCCCTTGTAATGAAACCCTCAAGTCCAGACTCTGGTCCCATTGCTTGAGATGATTCACTTGATTTCTCTGAGGTGCTTTTCTTGTTTAAAGCTGGGAAGAATAATAGTTAATTTACAAAGTTGTAAGGATTCCCAAAAGATGCTTATGAAATGCTTCATACATAATAGCTCCGACTCTTAAGATTATCATTACCCACGCTGTCCCCTTAAAACTACATTTCTACTCCACAATTATTTCTGTTCTCTTCCTTCATCAGTACTCCCATTTCCTCTGTAACTTCATGTCAGATTACTAAATGAGGAAAAGATTTGACAAACTAATTTAAATATGAAGTACCAATAACAATGTGTAAACAAATTAATGAACAGTGTGAATTTGATGGGATGCAGATATAAAGTTGTTAATCTTTCTTTTAAAAATCACTTCCTTCAACTGTTCTCCATAGAATTTCTATTTCCATTTCTTAGTGATATCTTGGGACAAATCCCATAGCTCTCCTGTCACTCTCAATTACTAAACATCAGGTTATATCCAATTTAAATCTTTCTCTTCCATTAGCAACAAGACTTTTGGCTCAAAGGAGTTGGAATTGGGAAGTGAAAATGGTCTGATTTAGGGACTTTTCCCCATCCTCCCTTTTCTGAAGCTCTTTTTCTTCTGGTAGATTGAGGACAGAGAAGTGAGATGGGAGAAAAAAGTCAGTCAAATGATTCTTATTTAATTGGAGTTGGTCTTTTCCTGTCTTGGTGGCGACAGTTGCCTTGGAGAGGACCTCTTGGGGCACATGTACGAATGTTCAGGAGACCCTGCAGGACGCTTCCTGCTACATTGTGCTCTGCCATAGAAGATCTGATGGGCCTGGGACTCTTCCATCTGATGAATCTTTGCCAGTATAATCTCAGACAAGGCAGTTGTCCAAGGTGATTTAGGTTGGAGTTTGGGGGAGGGCTTGCCACTATCTCCCAGACTGTACCACTTGAGTAGGCATTGTCTAATCTATGCATCCATTCCTGGATTGAGCACTCTTTAAGAGAATTGTATTTGTGCTGCCTTTATTTGTCTTCACTGCTTCAAAATATGTGGCAGCAGAGGCAGCATTTGAAAAGTAAAGGGATTAAAATTGTTGTAACATAGGTGGGAAAATGGCAAAATCTGGAACCAACAAAAGCTAAAGTATATTTTGTACAGGCAAACCACACCCTTGGGGACTATATACTCTTAGCATTTCTAATTGCATCTGCTCTGCCAATGTGAATACTTCATACAGAGGAGGAGAATTTTCCTCGTGGGGTCTTTGGGATCATGAGATTTGTGCTACCGAGGTGACACTTATATTTGACATCTGGGCCACGAGAAATGCGCTAACATTTTTATACTCCAGTCATATAGCTGAGCAAGATGTCGGTGAAACTGTAGTAGAAATTATTACCACTCTAAGACAAATTGTGAGCCAATATTCACTACCAGAAAGTTGTTATGAGAATGTTAATTGTACCATAATATAGAACTCAAAGTATTCCACTTGTTTGATTCATAACAAGAAATTAAGAGTTCAGTTTTCTTTTGTACAAAGTAGAAATCCTTATCATTATTATAATTTTGAAGAGCCAATATATCTTACTCAGAAAACAGGTTACATCTCCAATATGGCAAGGGCAAGATGGAACAATATTTTCTCATTAGCTAAAACAAAAGAGATTTTGTCTGAAAACAAAAGATTTTTTTTTCGATCTTTATTGGAGTATAATAGCTTTACACTGCTGTGCCAGTTTCCACTGTACAACAAAGCAAATCAGCTATATTTATACATATACCCCCACATCCCCTCCCTCTTGAGCCTTTCTCTCACCCTCCCTACCCCACTCCTCTAGGTCATCACCAATCATCGAGTTGATCTCCCTGTGTTAGGCAGTTGCTTCCCACTAGTTATCTATTTTACATTTGGTAGTTTATAAATGTCAATACTACTCTTTCACTTTGTCCCAACTTCTCCTTCCTCCCCTCCTCATGTCCTCAAGTCTGTTCTCTACAACTGCTTCTTTATTCTTCCTCTGCCACTGAGTTCATCAACACCATTTTTATAGATTCCATATATATGTGTTAGCATATGGTATTTGTTTTTCTCTTTCTGACTTACTTAACTCTGTATGACAGACTCTAGGTCCATCCACCTCACTATGAATAACTCAATTTCATTCCTTTTCATTACTGAGTAATATTCCATTGTATATATGTGCCACATCTTCTTTATCCATTCATCTGTCTATGGACATTTAGGTTGCTTCCATGACCTGGCTATTGTAAATAATGCTGCAGTGAATATTGTGGTACATGTATCTTTTTGAATTATGGTTTTCTCTGGGTATCTGCCCCATAGAGGGATTGCTGGGTCATATGATAGTTCTTTTTTTAGTTTTTTAAGTAACCTCCATACTGTTTTCCATAGTGGTTGTATCACTTTACAGTCTCAACAGCAGTGCAGGAGAGTTCCCTTTTCTCCACACCCTCTCCAGCATTTATTGTTCCTAGATTTTTTGATGATGGCCATTCTGACTGGTGTGAGCTGATAGCTCATTGTGGTTTTGATTGCATTTCTCTAATGATTAGTGATGTTGAGCATCTTTTCATGTGTTTGTTAGCCATCTGTATGTCTTCTTTGGAAAAATGTCTGTTTAGGTCTTCTACCCATTTTTGGATGGGTTTTTTTCTTTTTTTTGATATTGAGCTGCATGAGCTGCTTATATATTTTGGAGATTAATCCTTTGTCAGTTGTTTCATTGGCAAATATTTTCTCCTACTCCAAGGGTTGTCTTTTCATTATATTTATGGTTTCCTTTAGAAATTAAGGAAACACTCCCATTTATGATTGCAACAAAAAGAATAAAATACCTGGGAATAAACCTACCTAAGGAGGCAAAAGACCTGTATGCAGAAAATTATAAGACAATGATGAAAGAAATCAAAGATGACACAAACAGATGGAGAAATATACCATGTTCTTGGATTGGAAGAATCAACATTGTGAAAATGACTATACTACCCAAAACAATCTATAGATTCAGTGCAATCCCTATCAAATTACCAATGGCATTTTTCACAGAACTAGAACAAAAAAACTCTACAATTTATACGGAAACACAAAAGACCCTGAGTAGCCAAAGAAATTTTAAGAAGAAAAAATGGAGCTGGAGGAATCAAGCTTCCCAATTTCAGACTATACTACAAGGCTACAGTAATCAAGACAGTATGGTACTAGCACAAAAACAGAAATATAGATCAGTGGAGAAAGATATAAAGTCCAGAGATAAACCCATGTACATATGGCCACCTTATCTTTGACAAAGGAGGTAAGAATATACAACAGAGAAAAGACAGCCTCTTCAGTAAGTGGTGCTGGGCAAACTGGACAGCTACCTGTAAAAGAATGAATTTAGAACATCCCTTAACACCATACACAAAAGTAAACTCAAAATGGCTCACAGACCTAAATGTAAGGCCAGACACTATAAAACTCTTAGAGGAAAACATAGGCAGAACACTCTGTGACGTAAATGACAGCAAGATCTTTCTTGACCCACCTCCTAGTGTAAAGGAAATAAAAATAAACAAATGGGACCTAGTGAAATAAGTTTTTGCACAGCAAAAGAGATTTTTATACTCTTAATGATCTGTGTGTGCACTGATGCTATAATGAAGTGCTGACACTCTCATTAAGACATTTTGACAACCTTCAGTATGAACAGCTCCTTTGCAAAACACTTATTGAGTGTAGTTAGGACTTGTGATTTCTTTCTGGATCAGTAAAACTGTCACATTTAGGGCCAGCTAGCTCTTTACCTACTAATCACTTTTCACTTGGAAGATGAATCTCCTTTTGCACAACAAAGTCTCTCTTCATGTCAGGAAGCTTTCTCTTTCTTTCTCTGTTTCCTGTTTAAATTGGCAAATTTCCCTATATCCACACTTTAGTCAAATACCCTTTGCCTTCTTTATTAATTATTTCCATTAGGCATTCTCTTCTGGTTGCTTTCCTGAGATTCATGAAGTGTTTATCCAGCTGTTTTTAATAACAGCCTTCAAAATGGACACAAGCTACTGCCCAAATGTGCACCTGCTCCAAATAAGAGAGTGAGTCAGGGTTCATTGTGCAAACAGTCCTCACAGAAGCATCTTTCCTGTGGCACAAACATCCCATTTCCTCATAAGTACTCTGTGGTTTATTCTTTCTCATTTTCCACACTTGGTGAGTATTGGATATTTAATTAGTAAAGCCATACATTTAAAACCTGATTTTTGATTTATTGTCTGCATTAACAAAATAAAAAATAGAGCTATATACAAACCACGAAGTCTAAAAAATGTTGGAAAAATATTATTTTAGCAAAAGTTTCAAAACCAAAAATTATTCCACACAAGCTCTAAAATCAATGTACATATTCTAAATAATAAAACAAAATCTGATCGGCTTTTTCATTGTCATTGAAATTTTACAGAAGCTTACACTAACTGCAAAAGTGATAATTGAGAGAATGAATTTTAATTGTGCTTTTTGAAAGTACTTGAAGGTTCTGGGTAAAATAGAATAGGCTTCTCTAGGAATATAGAACGTAGTTTTTCAACAGAAACAATCTGGCATTTTAACAAAGGGAAAACAGTCTATCAAATTCACTGGGGTATCAAATTTACTGAATACACATTTTGGCTGAAGGTTGAATGGTCAAACGTTAAAATCAGCAGTTAGCCAAGATGGATAACATAATGTAGAAAAAACATGTCAAATGCAAAAATAAATCTGAAATGTTATTAAAGTCAAATGATTGAAATTTTGTTATAATTTTAGCAGTTGTTCTTTAAGGCTTGACATTTTAGAGCAGAAACGTTTTTTTTCCAGCAATGGCAGCTGGTAGATTGCTCCTATGGTAATTATATTGCACATTAGTGAGGCTAAATAGATATTCATTCTCAACTCAGGTTGTGGAGGAATAAATTCCTTTGTTTAGCTCCTACATCTAGGGCACAGCTGATGTAACAATGTGACCAAGTTATTATCTCCCCTCCACAAGTTGTAACTAAGTTTCCCGCCTCTTTAGCTCCTAGACTAGATGGTGATGATGAGGTGATGCTAATGATGTAGTCTCCCAAATTGATGCTCTACATCCACCCTGAAGAAGATGCTCTTTGGATATTTTCAAAAGCAGTCTTACAATTGTGAATCTCACATATCTTAATATCTAATATTTTCTTT
The DNA here is from genome assembly GCF_030028045.1 of Hippopotamus amphibius kiboko. NCBI lineage: Eukaryota > Metazoa > Chordata > Mammalia > Artiodactyla > Hippopotamidae > Hippopotamus > Hippopotamus amphibius. The sequence continues at coordinate 59,255,911 of NC_080188.1, forward strand.
TTTTATTGAGGTATAGTTGATTTACAATAATACATAAGATTCAAGTGTACAACATAGTGATTCACAATTTTAAAGATTATATTCCATTTTTGGTTATGATGAAATATTGGCTATATTCCTTGTGTTGTATGATATATCCTTGCAGCTTATTTATTTTATGCATAGAATTTTGTACCTCTTACTCTCCTACCCCTATCATGTCCCTCCTCCCTTCCCTCTCCCCACTGGTAACCAAGTTTTTCTCTATATCTCTGAGCCTGTTTCTGTTTTAATGCAGTCACTAGTTAGTTTTATTTTTTAGATTCCACAAGTGATGTCATACAGTATTTGTCTGTCTCTATCTGATTTATTTCATTTAGCTTAATACCCTCCAAGTCTAACAATGTTGTTGCAAATGGCAAAGTTTCATTCTTTTTTTATGGCTGAGTAGTGTTTCATTGTATATATCTATACCACATCTTTATCCATTCATCTGTTGATGGACACATGCTTCCATATCTTGGCAATTATAAATTTTGGGGGGAGGATAAATGCCTATGAGTGGAATTTCTGGGTCGTATGGTAGTTCTATTTTTAGATTTTTTCATAAACCTTCAAACCGTTCTCCATGTTTGCTGTATCAATTTACATTTCCATGAACAGTGTATGAGGCTTCCTTTTTCTCCACATTCTTGCCACATTTGTTATTTGCGGTCTTTTTGATGATAGCTGTCCTGACAGGTGTGAGGAGATATCTCATTGTGCTTTTAATTCTCATTTCTCTGGTGATTAACAATGTTGAGCATCTTTTCATGTACCTTTTAGCATCTGGATGTCTTTAGAAAAATGGCCATTCAGGTCTTCTGCCCATTTTTTAATCTAGTTACTTTATTTAAGTATTGCTATCCCAGCTTTCTTTTGATTTCTGTTTGCATGGAATACCTTTTACATCTCCTCACTTTCAGTCTGTGTGTCTCTGTATCTGAAGTGAGTCTCTTATAGGCAGCTTATATATGGGTCTTGTTTTTATTCTTTTTTTATTTTTATTTTTATTTAATTCAGCCACTCTATGTTGTTTGATTGCAGCACTTAGTCTATTTACATTTAAAGTAATTATTGATATGTATTGACATGTTCTTATTGCCATTTTGTTAATTGTTTTGGTGTTGTTTTGTAGGTCTTTTTGTTCCTTCTTTTGTTCTCTTCTTTTGCAATTTGATGGCTACCTTTAGTGTTATTTTTGGATTCCTTTCTCTTTTCATGTGTGTGTATCTATTACAGATTTTTGGCTTGTGGTTACCATGAAGTTTATACACAGCAATTTATATGTGTGTGTGCCTGTGTGTTATTGTTTTAAGTTGCTGATCGCTTAAATCAAATGCTTTTAACAACTCTGCATTTGTACTCTTCTCCCCTCATGATTACTGTTTCTGATATCGTGTTTTATAGCTAATTGTTTTGTGTATCCCTTAACTGCTTTTTGTAGGTATAATTTGATTTTATTACTTTTGTCTTTTAATCTCCCTACTAGCTTTGTTTGAGGATGATTTGCTACCTTTACTACGTGTTTGCCCTTACCAATGACCTTTTTCTTTCATGATTTTCATGTGTCTCATTGTGTCCTTTTCTTTCTCACTTAGAGAAGTTCCTTCAACATTTCTTACAAAACTGGTTTGGTGGTGCTGAACTCTTTTAGCTTTTGCTTGTCTGTGAAGGTTTTGATTTCTTGATCAAGTCTGAACAAGATGCTTGCCAGGTAGAGTATTCTTGTTTGTAGGTTTTTCCCTTTTATCACTTTAAATATATCGTTCCACTGACTTCTGGTCTGCAGAATTTCTGCTGAAAAGTCAACTAATAGCCTTATGGGAGTTCCCTTGTACATAAGGTCCTGCTTTTCCCTTGGTGCTTTTAATATTCTTTCTTTGTCTTTAAGTTTTGCCATTTGAATTACAGTGTGTCTTGTTGTGTTTGTGTCCAGGTTAATCCTATATGGGATTCTCTGCAGTTCCTGGACTTGGATGTCTGTTTCCTTTCCCAGGTTAGGGAATTTTTCAGATACTATGTCTTCAATTAGGTTCTCAGCCCCTTTCTCTCTCTCTTCTCCATCTGGGACCGCTATAGTACAAGTTTAGTGCACTTGACATTGTCTGAGATGTCTCTTAAACTGTCCTCATTTCTTCTCATTCTCTTTTTCTCTTAAGCCTCAGTGATTTCTGCTACTCTGTCTTCCACCTTGCTGATCCATTCCTCTGTATCATTTAGCCTACTGTTGATGCCTTCCAGGCACTCTTCATTTCAGTTACTGCAGTCTTCATCTTTGTTTGGTTGTTCTTTATATTTCCTAAGTCTTTGCTCTGAACTCCTAACTTTTTGCTCTATGCAACCATTCTTCTGAGTTCTTTGATCATTCTTATGATTATTACCTTGAACTCTTTCTTAGGCAGGTTGCCTGTTTTCACTTCACTTATTTCTTCTGGAGTTTTATCTTGTTCCTTTGGAACACATTTCTTTCACCTCATTTAGCCCAACTTGCTGTTTTTATTTTGTATTTTTAATTGGTAGGCTGGTTATGTTTCCTGACCTTGAAGAAGTGGCCTTTTGTAGGAGTTGTCATATGCATCCCAGCAGTGCACTCCCATTTTGTCACCAGACCTATGTGCTCTAAGGTTTCCCCTTATGAGGGCTGTGAGGGTCTTTCTGTTGTGGCAGGCTGCCTATGCAGGTAGTCTGGTAAGCTTGGCTGGCCTGCCTGTTTGGTGGCTACCAGCTGCTAGTTGGTGGGACAGGGTCATGAAGTATCTGACTGTGGAACTCAGGGTGGGTCCTGGGGCTAGTGCTGAGTTACTGTTGGGCAGAGTTAAGGTCCAGGAGACCCTGAGGCTGTTGTTTACCCACTGATGGGTAAAGCCATGTCCTGCAGTTAGTGCTAGACTACTGGTAGGCAGAGACAGGTCCTGGGGTCTGGTTGCAGGGCCAAGGGTCCCAAAGCAGGTGTTGGATCACTGGAGGGTGGGCTGGATCTTGAAGCAATTGGCTGCAGGGCCCAGGGCATCTTGAAGCTTGTGTTGGGCTTTTAGTGGGCAAGGCCCGGGCACAGCCCAGGGTAGGATCTGACCTGCTGGTGGGTGGGCCAAGATAGCAGAGTGTGGTTTTCTTGTAGCTGGTGTCTGCCCACTGGTGGGTGGAGCTGGGTCTCCGGTTCTCTGGCTTGAGGGCCCTGGAGTCTTAGATCTATTGCCTGTGCACTGGTGCATGCAGCTAGTGTCTGGGTCCTCCGCTGGGCAGGGCCATGTCCAGCGGTGGCCATGGGATTGGGGGGGGGGGTTAAGGCAGCCTGTCTGCAGGTGTGTGGGGCTGTGTACCTGGTCCATTAGTGACTTTGCCTGAGGAATCCAAGCACTGGCACTTGCAGATGGTTTGACAAGGGTGTGGCTAAGTCCTAGGGCCAGTAAGCTAGAGGGACGATTCCAAAATGGCAGTTCCCAGCATCAGTGTCCACGTGGTAGAAGGAGCTCCCACACATGGCTGCCACCAGTGCCTATGTCCTGAGAGTGAGCTACAGTTGCCTCCTGCCTCTCACGGAGGCTCTCCAGGATCAGCAAGTAGGTTTAACCCAGGCTCCTATCGAATGACTGCTTCTGTCCTGTGTTCTGAGTGTATCAGATTTTGTGTGCAACATTTAAGAGTCAAGTCTCTATTTTCCGCAGCCATCTGGGACTCCTGAAAGTAAGTCTGGCTGGCCTTCAAAGCCAAATGCTCTGGGCGCTTGTCTTCCTGGTGCAGGACCCTTGGGCTGGGAGCCGGATGTGGGGCTCAGACTTCTCACTCCTTTGAGGGCCTCTGCAGTTATGAGTATTTTCCTGTTTGTGAATTGCCCATCCAAGGATTTGGGATTTGACTATATTGTGACTCACCTTTCCTACCTAACTCATTGTGTTGATAGTTCCTTCTTTAGTTGTAGAAGATCTCGTCTGCTGGGTTCTGGTCTTTTTCACTGATGGTTGTTCTTGCAAATAATTGTGATTTAGGTGTACTTGTGAGAGGAGCTGTGCTCAGTGTCTTTTTATTCTGCCGTCTTGCACAGGCTCCCCATCTCTAATATTTTCACATGCATTTTCTGCCTCACGCAATCACTTGAGAAAAATTTGTTCTTAATCCAGGGACTAGAACTTTGGCAACTGAAAAACATGATTGGCTTTCAGGATAATAAATTTTTTCTTGAATCCCTGTCTGCCTCCTCCCAGCTCTTGGCAGCCACCATTTTAGTTTCCACCTCAATGAGTTTGACTCCTTTAGATACCTTGTATAAGTGGAGTCATATAGTATTTGTTCTTCAATGACTGGCTCGTTTCACTTGGCAAGATGTCCTCAAGATTCATTCATTTTGTAGTGTATGACAGGATTTCCTACTTTTTATGGCTGAACAATAATCCTTTGTATGTATATACCACATTTTATTTACGCTTTTATCTGCAGGTGGGTGTTTGGGTTACTTCCACATCTTGGCTATTGTGAATGATGCTACAATGAACCTGGGAATGCAGATATCAATTCTTTTCTCTCTCTCTCTCTCTTTAGCTCTTCTAGATAAATACTCAGAAGTAGGATTGCTGAATCATATGATAGTTTTATTTTTAACTTTTTGAGGAATGTTCATACTGTTTTCCATAGCAGCTATGCCATTTTACATTCCTACCAACAGTACACAAGAATTCCAATTTCTCTACAACAGATGATTTCTTACAACATTTTTTTGTACTGACTTTGAAGTGGTTCAGTGAAGTGGTTCAGATATTAATTGGGTAGCATCATTATTTGGTGAGTGGACATCCATCCTAATATATGGCTGCACTAAAAATCTCCAGGTAAAAGAAAATGATGGTTTTCCTTTGTTCTGTACCAGAGCACATGTTGAGAGCTATGGAGCTGTAACTGCTAGTCCAAGAATCACTGATATAAAATTCAAAAATGTTGTAGTGATCTGTTCATGGTTTCTTTTCATTTTTATGGAAAAACAAAAGAGGAACCATGGCTTTAGATGCGGTATCTTAATGTGAAAAGATTTATGTCAGAAAATTCTATTAATGTTGCTAATAGCAGAAAAAGGACATATAGTATTCCCTGATGAGACTGTCAACTGGGGCTTCCATCAAAAATAAGAGGTATTTCTTGAGCACAATAGCAGCCCTAGGCATCATTTAAATCACCATGGAGTGGTGAGACTCAGAAGTCAGTGAATTCTGAAAGCACGCATGTTATTGTTTCCCTTCACGATTGAGTCACTGCCTAACAGAACAGCCCAATTAAACAAGCTGATGTTCTGGGTGTTACTTATGTCTGGGAATCACATTTGGGAAGTAAGTACAGGGTCATCGCTAATGAACATCACCTACTATACAGTGTGCCGTGCAAGATCTTTCTATCAGTGCTACTCACATTTAAACCTGTGATATCACAGTACTGGTGACAATTTGAAAACAGAGTGCTAGAACTCAGGAGACTGTGTCAGCTGACAGGCTGGTAATTGCCAATTGAAATGTAGTGCTGACCTGTTGATAAAAAAAGTTTGCCTGAGGCACCATGGAATTACCTTGGACCTTCTACCTCCCATAGAAGAAAAACACTAACACATAAGTGTAGCATCTCTTTGAATATGGATGTTATTCTTACCCTGAAATGGGGGTGAAAAAAAGAGCTATTTGAAATGATGGTAATGCTAAAGCATGAGGATGAGAATTTCCATCCCATGGCCATAATTGGGGACTGTAGAAATGGATAATCAGAAGGGACAATTGGGAACAGAGGAGGGTAGCTGCTTAGCATGAATGCTCAGGCTGAAGCCAGTTTTCAGTGGGATAAACCTGAAGAACCGAGAATGACCAAGGAAGGTCAGATGAAGGAAAAATAAAGAATAATCACCTGGGGAAATGTTTTTTAACTGCCTGACCATAATCAAAAGAGGGTGGTGAAGGTTTACAGACACAGAGCTGCCCGTTACATGCCATATAGTGGTTATACGATTAAGATTTGCTTAGGATACCACGGATATGAGGGACGGATGGAAAAACTTCTGTAATGGCACCTGCTGATGTTGCTTATCTAAGTGCTGGCCTAATAAATGCTGGGCTCATATTTAGAGTAATTTCCTTTTGACGATTGGGGAAATATAATTAAACATAAGATCTCCTCCCAGCCCAGAAAATCTCTTCACAGAGGTACTAAAGAAAACGATTTTATTATTGAATAAACATAAGATTACGATGCACATCATAGGCAATCCGCTAAGAGGTGGCAATGACAGAAAGAAATCTCACCCTTTTATAGAGTTAAGCAGTTAGAGCCCATTACATACATATCCTCTAGATAAACAATAACTAATCCTCGGGTCAGAGGACTCGTCACACCATTTATCACACATAGTTCATCCTAGATTCATCTGGTAATTGGGGTGACCATCTGTGCTAACTAATTGGCTTTATCCAGAAGAAAAATAACTTCTCATACCTTATGACAGGAGATAGTTTTGCAGGTTGGAGCTAGGCACCCACTGAAGTTAGGCTTCTACCCTCCCACAGAAACTGGGAGATGGGCATTGTCTCCTTATGTGATTCCATTTCAAAGAGATGTCTCTCAGGTCCTTGAGGGAGATGTTCTTGACCATAAAGCTGGCAAAAGTACTGTTCTAGTTTTTGAAACGATTTGTATACATTTCAAAGAGAAGAGAAAGTACTTATAATTACAAGTTTTCTAAAGTAAATGCTCTGAGGAAAAGAAGTGACGGTAAATCTCTTCCCTTATTTTTAACAGGGAGAAGTAAGCTTCTTATTTTAATTTGTATTTGTCTTTACATTACTCATAAGACATTTCTGGCAGACTTCATCCTTTGACACAAAAGCTCTTGACATTTCTGAGTATGACTCCTTCTCAACATAAAAAAATTTCTATGAACCATAGCTCTGTGATAGTAGTTGTGTATTAGCTATTTATTGAGAAAATACATGGTAATCAAACACTACTATGAATTCATATACTCATTTCGATCAATTTTTATTTTTTACTCTAAGTACTATCTACAACCATTTTAAAATGAGTGACTTCTTTATATGCAGAGCATAATGGTTTGCCTGTCAAGCTATATTCCTTGAAATAACCCAACAGCTCCCATTCCATCCGTGGCTCAAATATGGAAAACACTAGTAATAACTAAAATAGCTTCTGATCAGCTGAAATTATTGTTTGAAAGATTACCTAGGCACTGAAATTATTGCATTTTGATATCAAATTCCATTTCAAAACCAATTACTTGATTAACAAGTAATGAGCCCCAGGCTTATTCCTCATTTAGCTCTTCCTGATTCCAATTTACACAGTTTGGCAGATCTGATTACCTGAAGTCTCAGACCATCGTAGGGAGGGTCTACAACAGGGAAGAACTAATAAAAGGAGTGTAGAGGATAAAATTGTCATGTTGGAGATTGGTATTATATTTGGTAGATGAATCACCATGGATCTTCAATAATGATTAACCAATATCTAGAAGCTTTTACCTAAGAATATAAGAACATGAGTAATACAGATAAAGTTTCTTTTCAATTCAGTAGACTTTTTTTTTTTTTTTTTGAGACATTTGATAATTAAAAGAGCTTGCTTTGTAAGACCCACTCTCTTCCCCTGTTAGGAAACCTGCTTTTATGTGCAACTCTTGTTTCTCCACTGAAATGTAAAACTAGATGGTTTTATTTATGGAGTGACTGTGGTGCTTTCTGTCTCAAATGGAGTGTCAGTATTTGCCTCTTTAGTGTGGCTGCCCAAAGAATGGGAATCTAGGCTTGTGTCAGGGGCTAGGGTTGTGGTAATGTTTGAGGGTGTTATTTTCCCCAGCTCTGCTACCAATCATCATTCCTCAGATTTTACTCCTGGGTTGGGGATTATTCAGAAGGACTTGCCATATGAATGTCCAGCAGTTCTGATAAGATCTCAACGCTGTATATAGAAAGTATTGATTCCTGGAGTGAAATATTGACCTAGAACAAGAATAACCTGCATGTATCAGTCAAAGTTCTGTGCAAATACACACACACACACACACATACACGTCAGTGGCCAACCCACCAGCTTTGTCAGGTTGTGTGTGTGTGTGCGAGGGAAGTGTGTACAGGGGTCCCTCAAGGTTGTGTGAGAGATCCTGGGTAAGAAATCAAAAGTAGGCAGTGTAGCTGGGGCAGGTGTTGTCAGGTTGTGTGCTATATATATATAACGTATATGTGTAATATATATATTTACTGCCTTAATTATTTTAAGAGGAAAGGGGTATAATACAGAGAAGCAGTGATTACAAAAACGTGGTGGGACTAGAGTGGGTTCTAGCCCCACCAGAATAGCTTCCTTAGCACTTGACTCACTAGGGGAACTCACTAGGGGAACCTGTGCTAGAGTCTGATGAGAGGCAATTACGAGGCTGCCTCCTGAACCCCTGAGTTGAAGAACACACCACTGTTGTGGTTACTAGAAGATCAGGAAGCTACTGCTTCCACCCCAGCTGCTTTCAAAACACAGGAGGCTGGTGCCCAGAAAGCAGGTGATGCTGCAGAAAAGCCTGTGCCTTCATGACTCCATTTCCTAGTAGAAAATAGTCCAAAACAACAGGAAGACAAATTCTGTCTTTTTTCTGTCTTCTAATTTTGGAGGAATTGAATTCTCATCGGGAACCCTGGGCATAAAGAGTGTCTGAGAAATATGGCCTTTACCTTTCCAGCCTCTGTAGTTCAGAAAAGCCCACTAGGAAAAGATGGGAATGAATGCCGAGTGTGGGTTAGTTACATCTCATTTACCATGATGATCACATTCAGTAATTAATAAAAGTTGGTCCTGAAAGGTAAAGCCCCTTACTCTTTTTACAAAGGTAGAAACTATGTACCCAAGAAATACAGTGATATTCTCAAAGCTAGTTAGTAATATTGCCTGTCTACTGAACTGTAGCTTCTCCTTCAACGTATAACCTGAGACAAGGGTTGTATACAGATGTTTTATTTGGGAAGTGCTCTCAGGGATAAAGAGTAAGAATTGGGGAGTAGAGCCGAGGAAGTGAGAGCTAATGCAAAGATCAAAACTGGAAGTGAGTGAAATTGATCTTGCCCTGCCAGCCTCTGGGAAGCCATGGAGAATATGACTCAGAGTGGGCCCTTCAGTGGTCAGCCCACCAGATTCCTCAGGTTGTGCATGTGGCAGGGAAGTGTGTACAGGAGTCCCTCAAGGTTGTGTTAGAGATTCTGGGTAAGAAATCAAAAGTAGCTAGTGTAGCTGGGGCAGGTGCTGTCAGGTTGTATCTGGTCTGCTGGTTGCCTCAGAAGGTTGGAGTACAAGGTGGGTGATAAGTAAGTGTGAGGGAGGGTATAAAAGGCATTCGATTCTAGTCACAGTTTGTACCACACAGTTGCATTCATCAGGTTCAATCTATCACAAAGCCTTTAAGGTGGTATCAGACAGTAGTTTCTGTAAAAGGCATAATAGCACGGGGTTAGTGAAACACAGTAGTACGTCCTGAGGCCCTCATCCTATATTAGGTGAACTCATGAATGAATGTCTCATCATGAAGATTTGCTTTCTATTTGCCTGCAGATGATTTATTTGGGAAATGATCCCAGGGAGAAAGACTAAGGGACTGGAGACAGTACAGCAGAGAAGGAAGGAAAGCCAATGTGAAAGTATGTTATAAGCTAGTTACTAAAATGGGTTCCTGGAGTTTGATTCTGCCTTGAACTTCTGAGAAACTAGAAAAGCCTCAAAAATTGCCCACCGGAGGGATGGAAGGAAGGAACATTTATCTATCAGCTCTCATCCTCCCTTGCTTGTGGGTTGCCTCACAGAGTGTTCCCTCCTTCACACATCAAGAGCCAGTCACACCAGTCTCGTGGGGATTGTAGTTTCCCACAGGTGCTCCACACCACAGCCTCAGAGAAGCTCCAGGGTGGTACAGTGGGGCAGGTGAGGTGAGGTGCTGACAGCTGTTAGGTCAAAGCATGCAATGCTAGTTGTGGAAGCAAAGGTTGGAGTAAAAGTTGGGCCAGGAGGAGGTGTGGTACGGAGAAGTATCCAATACAGGAACTCACATCCCGGCCTCACTCAAAGCTACTAAAAGTAGGCTTTTCTCCTGGCCCCTACAGTGTCACTAGTGACAGGTCTTTGGCGTGGGGCAGCCTCATCTTTTCAAACTTCCTTTTCTTAACCAAGACAACTGGATATAAGAGTAAACTGTGGACATTTTACTGGTATAACTTGAAGAACCTAAAACTTCACATGTTCACAACCCTCATTGTTCCCTATGACCATTCCAAAACTGTCACTAAAACTGTATACTCCCTCTCAATGAATAGCACCAGCTTTTACTCACTTTCTCAGATCATCCCTTGGAGCCATGCTTGAACTCTTTTTCTGATACTCTGTATCCGACACACCATCAATTCCGCACTTTTACAGTGTACTCTAAACCCTCCACTTCACACCACCTCCACCACTACCAGACTGGTCCCAGGCAGCACTGAAACTATAAGTAACCATTAGGTAAATCCTGTAACCCGCCTTCACTAATCAAGGTTGTTAATTGTTGCTACAAAACACTTGCATGTCCTCCAAGCGCACATTGCCTAAACAAGATGTTTGCCGCAGTGGTTCTGCAAGAACTTGGAGTCAGCTGTGTCTAGTTCGAGCTGAGCTGGTTAAGATGGGATAGGACCACTGACCCTTCAACTGGGCATGCGCGAGCGTCCTCTCAGTGACCTTTTGAACATCAGCGGCTGTAGCTTAGTTACGCCTGTGCAGAATGACAGTTATCTAACCTTTTCCCAATCACCTTTCCCAAAGCACTGCACGCCTCAGACCGCCCTGCTTCTTTATCCTTTATCCCATAAATAAGCTGAGTCCCTTGCTTTGGGGAGATGGATCTGAGGCTAGTTCTCCTATCTTTCTGCTTGGCTGCCTTGTGAATAAACCCTGCTTTTCTGCAAACCTCACTGTCTCAGCCTTTTGGCTCACTGTGCGATGGGCAGAAGCGAACCTGGTTCAGTAGCAACACCACCTCTCACGCGGATCATCCCAACAGCTTCTGGACTATTCTTGTTCCCACTTGCCTTCGGCAGTCTGTTCTCTGCCCGGTGGCCAGAGTGGCTACATTTTAAAATGGTAAGTCATATCATTTCCCTTATTTCAACTCTTCAACTGTTCCCATTAGGTTTCAAATAAAATCCCAAATCCTAGCTATGGCCGTGTGCTTACATGATCTGGCTCCTGCCCAAGTCTGTGGCCTCATTTCTTCCCATTCTAGCCCTTGCTCTCTGGTCTCTAATTACTCTTGATGTTCCTCAAACATATCAAGCAAATTTCTATTCAGACTTTTGCATTTGCAATTTCTTCTGTTTGGAGTGATTTATTCTCTCACTTTATTCGTACTTCAGTTTATCTCCCAAGGAGTCTTCCCAGAACCACCCCTTCTTTAAAGCAGTCTCCCATCATAACATATGCTCTTCTGTTGTATTTTTCTTCATAGAACTGATTACCTGTTATGTATGTATAAAATATATGCACACATATACAATATACATATATGACAGGTAATATACATAATATATGATATATATAAAGCATGTGTGTATGTGTTTATGTAAATTTGCTTGCTTATTGTCCGTTTCACTCACTAGAATATTGCTGCATAAGGTCATGGACAGTGTTGAATTTACCACTCTATTTCCAGTGTCTAGACTAGTCCTTGGCATGTAAGGGTTTAATTAGTTAATTAAATCAGATCAAATGGCACTTGGGTTGTCAGTAGATTTCCCTTTAACTTTATGTGCTACTCAGAAGATACTAGTTAATAATGGAAAAAGAAAACGACAGCAGCATTTCTGTAGAATTTGACAGCATCAGCGAAATTCTAAGCAAACAGAGCCCTAGTCACATTTACTTTATGTTCTCCTCGCAGCCTGATGAGGGTCTTCTGGAACTACAGTAATTTAGCAGCCAGGTTGGATGATGAATACTCTGTGCTCCCCAGAGTCCTGAAGTCATTTAGCCAGAGCTTGGGAGATAGAGCATGGAGGGTTGTGGAGGGCATTTTAGGAGCCTCTATTGGAAGTGGCATACGTGGTTTCCACCAACATGCCATTGTGCAGAATTTAATCCCATGGCCCTACCTAACAGTAGGGGTGGCTGGAAAATAGAATTTAGCTGTGTTCCCAGGAGGAAATGTAACTATTAACTCTGTCACAACAGACATGGATGATCTTCTGTAATCCTTAAAACTCCTTGAGAGATAAGTACTCTATCCTCATTTAGAGATTAAAAAAATTCTGACCCTCAGAGATTAAGCTACACAACCAAGATCACAAAGCTAATGATTGTTTGACAGAACCAGGGCTTCCCTCCAGGTGGTTATGATTTTCCCCTGTCATTGTAGGTACTGGAAATTCCAGACAGAACCAATCACTTTGATGAGGCTGACTTTGCTCATGATTTTATCTGTGCTTACACATCAGTAAAAGTGCATATAGACCTTGGACTTGAATATTTTTAATAGAGTTTATCATACTGTGAAGTTAGTATACATCAGTCCCAATCATTCTGTCTTCTTTGATCTCACCAGTCACATTATTTCAGTACTTTTCAATAATAAAAATAATACCACAAAACTCTTTTCTGCTTTTCCATCAACTTGGATAACATGACTAAAATATTAGTTGGTTATCTGAAGTACAATCTTATTGATTGATGTTTCTGATCTGTTTCATTTGAATCACTCCAATTTTAATAGAGACATAAGTTGTACTTTATTGCCTTCAGTTGCCAAATGCTGATTCTTTGGAAAGAATTATATCCCTGTCAATTAAGGATAATTAGACAGAGTATCAATAAAATAATAGACTGAACTTGAATCAGTGAAAGTGTAAGATGTAGTTCAAAGTGAAGTCAGAGAATTCATAGAAAACACCATCTGGCGGGGTGGGGCCTTAGTTATGTGGAATCTTGGTTACCTCAGTGCTGTTCCTCAGCTTTGTAGATCCAGAAACGCTATGAATAGGCCGCTTAAAATCTCACTCAACAAAGAAATTCATGAGACATTGACGACTAAAAGAATCCTAATTCTTCTTTTATAATAAAGTATGTTCCCTTCAGTGACTAGAGCGCTACTTTCCTTTATCTAGAGTGTACCTTCTTGTTTTTAAGACATTGAGGAAATATAGTTATAAACTTAATTTTATGGGAAATAAAAAATTATGAAATGATATTAGATAGTTTCAAAGGGATGTTTTGTCCAGAGATTGTTAAGAACTAACAGTACTTCTACATCACAAAACTAAAACACAAAACAATAACAACAATAATTTTTCCCTAGGAATGGAAAGTGCTTGTACATTAAATATACTATTTCTGGGCCTTGAAGAGAGTTGGATAAGTATGTGACCAAAGTCATGTTATCTCTTTGAACGTTTTCTGAGATTCATATATGCCATCCAGGCCCCTCTGTTAATATAATCTTTCTTCAGAGAAATCACAAACATTGATGAAATTAAAATCTTCTGCAATCAAAGTTGTTTTTAGGGTGGTGGTATTTTTAGTGGAAAGAACATAGAATTTGAAATTAGGCAAATTTAGGATTAATCCCATTTAACAGTCGTTTATCTGATTTTTTTTTTTTCATTTTATTGTGATGAGAACACAATATGAACTTTACTCTCAACAAATTTGTAAGTGTATGATACATTATTGTTGATTATAGATACAGTGGAGTAAAGAAAATCTCTAGAGCTTATTCATTTTGCTTAACTGAAACTTTATGCCCCTTTATTAATAATTACTCATTCCCTTCAGCTCCTCCCAGCCCCTGGCAATCACCATTCCATGCTTTGATTTCATGAATCTGACTATTTTCAATATTTCATTTGAGTGAAATTGTGTATTTTTGTCTTTGTTACTGATCAGTTTCATTTAGTGTTATGTCCTCAAGATTCATCCATATTGTCACGTATTGCAGAATTTTCCTTTCTTTTTTAAAGGCTGAATAATATTCTACTGTACATATGTACCACATATTCTTTACCTGTTCATCTGTTGAATCACATTTAGGTTGTTTCTATAGCTTGGCTACTGTGATGTAGAATAAACATAGGAGTGCTAAGATTTCTTTGAGATCCTGCTTTCAGTTCTTCTGGATAAATACCCAAAAGCGGGGCTGCTGGGTCATATGTCAGTTTACTTTTTAATTTTTTGAGGAATCTCCCTATTGTTTTCCTCAGTGGCTGCACCATTTTTTATTCCCACCAACAGTGTGCAAGTGTTCCAATTTCTCCATATCTTTGTCAATACTTAATGTCTTTTTTTTTTTTGGTAATAGTCATCCTTTCAGATGTGTGCTTATTATGGCTTTGATTCACATTTCACTGATGATTAGTGGTGTTGAGCATCCTTTCATATATCTGTTGACCATCTGTATGTCTTAATTGAAGAAATGTCTATTCAAATCCTTTGCCCATTTAAAACTTAGATTACTTGTTTTTTGCTATTGAGTTGTAGGAGTTATTTACATATTATGGATATTAACCTCTTATCAGATATATGGTTTGCAGATATTTTCTCCCATTCTGTAGGCTGCCTTTTATTTTGTTGATTGCTTCCTTTGTTGTGTAGAAGCTTTTTAGTTTGAGGTAGTCCAACTTCTCTATTTTTGCTTTTCGTTGTCTGCAGTTTTGGTGTTGTATCCATAAAACTATAGCTGAGACCAAAGTCATGAAGATTTTCGCCTATGTTTCTTCTAATAGTTTCATGGTTTCAGGCCTTACTTGCAAGTCTTTAACCTACTGGAGCTGATTTTTGTGTATGGTGTAAGATAGGGGTTCAATTTGTTTCCTTTACATGTGGATATCAGGTTTTTCCAGCACCATTTGTTGAAGAAATTATCCTTTCTATGTTGTAGATAATATAACACTTTTCCAGAACCCTCAGAATCTTGTGTTATTGGAACTATGAACTCCTCATGTATTCTTTTCCTTTCCTAGTTATCTCAAGGACCAAAACTACTTGAATCACAGCCTGAAAGTACCAAGGGATCCTTCCTTCTCTGGGCTCCAGTCAAAGCTAGCAGCCTTCTTTGTCATTCAGTAAGTAAGTCAGAGTACTCTTTCTTAATGTAGAATATACTGTTTCCAGGATCTGAAAATGAGAATCAGATATTGTATGTCTCTCTTTGTGCTGGAAGATCTGAGATGCAAAAATTTCTCCTTTACATTGAGGGGATAGCATAGCATCTACAACTAGATGCCTGAAGTTTTCAACTTCTCTCGTGAGGCATAAATCAAATCTTTGCAGAGTGCATTCTTCACTGCTGGAGCATGTTTGTTTTACCTGATCTTCCAATTTACATTTTAATCCAATTAACATAATGTCATTGTTATAGTAGCCAATGTAATGTTCTGTGGAATGTTTATGTGGCTTAAGTCACTTTGGACTATATTTTGAAAGAAACCAGGAAAATTTGCATAGTTTTGGGGTAGGACCATACATGTACACTGTTGTCCATCCTATTTGAATGTGAACTATTTTTGATCCTTCTTGTTGATAGGGATGGAAAATAATACATTCATCAAATCAATAGCCACTTAACGTGTACTGGAGACTGTTTTAATTTGCTCTAACATAGATTCCATATTTGATATAGAAGCTAGAATTTGGGCATCTGCTTTGTTGAGTTTCTAGATTTATTTAATTGTGGAATATGATGGGGACCAATATCTCTGCATATTTTACGTCTTAAGTGTGGCACTAATCTCTGATTCCTGTGGTAATATGTTATTATTTACTATATTTACAGTCTTGACCAGAGGTGGAGGGGAAATTTTAGAGGCTTCCACTTGGCCTTTTCTTTTATTATTTCTCTTACGTCACAGCTCAAGGAACTGATGTGAGCATTCTACCAATTGCCAACTATTGTCTAGTACAATTATACATTTAGGGACTGGGAAGTAACTGTTGGGTATGACCTCAACTATGAGCTGAACCTGCTCCAAGATAAAATTTATTTCCTAGGTAACATCTATTCATGTTCTATTAGGGAAGTGATGGTAGCACCTGGGCCCCCAAGTATCAATGCCAGTATAGACCCAATATACAAATATTCTCAAAAGGTTTGAAGATATGTTCTTTTCCCCAGTGTATGGTTAACTAAGTAAATGGCTATAGGTCTCTTTAGGGAAGAATGGAGGAAGTTACTATGAATATACTTATCATAGTTTTGTGTGATGCTTCCTCACAGGAATCCAGATTTTTCTTCAGTCATGAATTCTGAATCTGAGAACTGGCTTATGTCTGAAAATTACACATAGGATCCATTATAATTTTTCATTGATTTTTTTTCACATTTATTGTGAATATTATCCAAAATACAGAAAAGTTGAAAGAGTTATGCAGTGGACACTCTTAAGCTTATTACCTAGATTCTAAAATTGATATTTTTCTATAATTATTTATCAACTATTTACACATCTTATATTCATTCCTCTATCAATATATCAAATAATTTTTTATGCCTTCACAGTAATTTGCTTTATCAGTACCCTTAAACATTTCTGAATGTATATCCTCATCTAGAATTTAATATCTGTGTTAAGATTGTTTTCCATGGTACAGTTCCAAGCAAATCCATCGAGTAGGAAAATAACTGTCACATTATTTCTTTTCATCTTCTTTTTGTGACTGTCTGCAGTATTTGCATTGCCTGACAAAGGGTCTTTAAGTCTGTATACCTAGAAAACAAGAGGGGAAAACACAGTGCTGAAAACAAATGCTGCTTTTGGTTTAGAACAAAAATTCTGCTCTAACAGAAAATAATAGAAAAATTAAGCTATTCTTTTTACTTACATTGACTAGCTTGACAAGCAAAGAAGATTATTTCTAAGATGAAAAATGTCTTTGTTTTCATTTGTGTTAGATCTTATTTTCTTTGATGCTTAACAAAATTGTTTGGTCTATTTATTTTCTGTTTGTCAAATTATGAAGAGTAGTGAGTATTAAAAGGAAAGAGTTGTATTTCAGGTCAAGCCATTTACTGATCATCCAAAGTTTGGCAATGGTAAGTAAGCCAAAGTAGGTCTTGATGAATTTGGGGGATTTGTCATTTGAAGATTTTGCTTTCAATGTAGCTTGTTAAAAGAGACAGACAACTCCTTTCTCTTCTAAATAATACAAACCAACAGGAAAGCAATAATAATATGAATAGAAAGAAAGATACTCATGGTGGCCTAAGGTTTTATCTTTTTTTCCTCCATTAGCTCTCATAATACTGACTCTTTCCTCTCCATACACAGTTTATTTGGGCCTTTGGATGATGTGGCTTAGGGTAAGGATCCAGGCCTTGTATTCATGTAGACAGAAATTTGCAAAATGGCTTTGCTATTTCCCAGCTGTGTACTTCAGGAAGTCTCTCACTTTCTCTAAAATTCCTTTTTTTTTTTTTTTTCAGAAAATGGTGGGAAGTAATGCCTAGTTTAGAGTGTGTTTTTGAAAATGTTACACAATCAGTGGCTTCTGTTGTCATTGATTATGTTATTCAACAGACATTGAGGAGTTATTATACTCAGACACTCTGATGTTTCTCAAAAATACAAAATTGATAAGTCCCTAACTCAAGCCCATGTTATCTAAAAAAAATTAATAAAATTTTAATATAATTAAAATTATATTAATCAATAGTTAACATACTTCATAATAAAGCTATCAGTGAGGAAGATATTGAGTGGTAAAGAACTAAAGAGAGTGTGATAAGGAGTAACACCCCGTCTAGCTCTGGAGTTGAGAAGATATGAAAAAAATTGATGAAATCTTTTAAGAGGAAGTAAGATTTGCATTACTTCCTGAAGAATGACAGATAGTAGGGATGGATAAGAGAGAAGGATGTTACAGAAAAAAACACATCTGATATATAAAGGCACAAAAGTAAAAAAGAGTATGGCTTGTTTGGGAGTTTTATGTGATTGATACAAAAGTACATGTAGGGACAGTAATAAAGAATGAGAGAAGTAGGCAGGATCCATGTGATGAAGGACCTTGAAAGCTCAGTTAAGAAATTTCAGCTTTAAACTAGAGGCCATAAGATACTACTAAGGAGTTAAAACAAGAAAATTACAAGAATTTCAGGAATTCACTGTATCAAGATACAGGTTTGAGAATGAAATTGGAGAAACTAGTTATTATTACAGCAGTATAGACATTCTAATTTAAGGAAGTAGTAGTAAAAGTGTTACTGGGGAGAAATTTACATTATGTTAAAGAGATAGAATGGATAGGACTTGGGAGATGAGTAATGATGGATTAGAGTAAAGAAAGATTTGAATTTCTGACTTGAGTGGAGTGGGTGGTGCTATCATTCCTCGAAATAGGGAACCTAGAAAGAGGTGTGGATTTCAGGAGGAAGATGATGATTTCTTCTTGAGTTACATTGAGTTTGAAGTAATTACGGGACACTCAAGTGGAAAACTAGGAAATTATGTGTGTATGTATATTCAGTATATATTGATGGGCACATGCACACTTGTATAGTTCTGGAGTTTCTGAGCAGGTACAGGGTAAGAGATAAAAGTCAGAATGGAGATTAGTTACAGCCTTGCTGGGTATGGGAATGCTTAGAGTAATTGTATTTGCCCAGAAGGAAAGAGAATGAAAGTTAGAAGTCTGGAGAATTCCAACATTTTAAGGTTGAACAGAAAAAGAATAATGAAGAAAGGTGGACTGTTCAGGGAATTTGGAGACTAATCAATAGTCATTGTTCATTTATTTATTCAGTGACTATATATTGAACTCTTTCCTAGTCTGGGTTGACCCCAGTTTAGAGTCTGAGATGAAAGTATGCATTCAGTAATCTAATTAGAATTGAGCCCAGATAGCAGAAGTGAGGTATTAGTGGAGTAAAATAAGAGTGCATTATCAAGATGGCCATCATTGCCTGTAAGCGATGCTTAATCCTCTGAGACTGTCCAAGGAACCCTATGAATGTTTCTCAAGACTGTGCATGCCAGGGATGGAAAAGAGAAACATTTATCTATGAAATTCTACCTTCCCTTTTCCAAGGGTAACCCCACAGGTTTTCAACAGCTCATGCTTCTGGCTTGTACAGTATGGGAAACCCATACTGTAGCATTAGAAATGCCTTAGGCAGGAATTGAGAAATAGGTAGTTGTGGCCAAGATGGATACTGTCAAGTTAAACCTGCACAAATTTGGTTTCTTGAATGGAATGGGGACTGGAATATAGAACTGAGAGGAAAGAAAGTGGTACAGAAAAGGGGTCAGTATTATCTACTCCCTGCAGAACTCAGGTTCTCCCTCTTGGGAGGGTTTGTCCAATTCATCAAAGTTTCCTTCAAGATAGGGGCCAGCTGCACTTTGGTGCAGAAAAGCCCTGGGTCAGAAGGTATGTAGCACTGGCCAACATGGGATATTAACAGATTACAGATGGGGGAAGCTGATGGAATCCTGTGGCTTGAAGGAAGGAGAGGCTGAAAGGACATGAAGTAGTGCAAAGAGTTTTATGAAACAGCACTTTCTATCTTTGTTCACAGTGAGCAAGATAAGATTGTCCCTACCCTCATGTAATGTACATTCTAGTGGGTGAGAGAGACAGAAAATATAAAACAATTGCCAGTGCTGAGATCAGAGGCCTACAGGCATAGAACCCTGGAATAGAGAATTATTGTCCTTATTCTCCACCTCCTTCATCTTTGTGTTTTCGACAAAAACGCTTTTGGCAGCTAGGCAAGTTTCGTCCCTTCCTTTGAATCAGCACTTCTATTATGAGTCCAGCAGAGGGCTCTGGAAAAGATTTGCTTGAAACTTGAAGCTGTAAAGCTATTGAATAGTAAATAGCTCTGAACCTTCTGGCTTTCCCCCAACATACTGTCCTCCTATTAACAGGGAAAAAAGAAAAACAAAGCAAGTAAAATGACAGAAGGAAGAGTGTCCATTTTCATGACCACTGACATTTTCTATTCATTCATATTCCCAATGGGGTAGCAGGTTAGGATTTATTAAAACAAAATGTAGATTATATTAATATATATATTTAAATTTAAAATATACTTTATAGATATAAAAATGTTATATATTTATATGTAACATACGTATATGTAAGTTATACATATATAACAAAATTCTCCACTGCCCTTCTCCTTTTAAACTCAGCATGTTACACAGTTAGCTATGTTCATCCCACCTTATGTCTTTAGGATTCTGAACTAATAAATCATTAAAGTCAACACTTTAGCTTAAATTGTTACATCACAGTTTTGTTCCCAGTCATCTGAAGGACAACACTGGCAGACAGAATCTGGTTTTGTCTCACTTGGTGACCCTCCCTAGCAAGCACATTTAATTATAACCCTCCTCGTTTCAATTATAGTACTGTGCTAATTTGAAATTCTACCTCATCAATTAATGTAGCTTGTGGTATCTGTAGAAAATCATGAACCCGTGGTTACAATTTTAATTATAGCATACATGTTACAGATCTCAGCCAAACATCTCTGAGGACATTCTCCTTTGTGTAAAGTGTCAAGAAATTGGTCTTCTTCTTTTGACTTTATATTGCCTTCTTGAAATATAATGAGTACCTTTTGGTGACAGCATCCCTTTCCCAGTCTGCACAGTGAGAATCATGAACTGTACGAAGAGGTATTTTGCTGAACTTAGGCATTGAAGCAAATGTGCCATTTATAAAATGTCATCATGACATGTGGCATTTTTGAAACACTGAAAGACCCTAGTTTCTAACAAGCTAACATAAAGGCATAAAGACTTTTTGAAAGACAAAATGCTGAGAAGAAAAGTGGAAAAAAAATAAAGTATATCCTTGATAAATATTTGCAGTTATTTCTAAGATTTTCACAAGTTTAAAATTCTTAGAGATATTACCACTGCCTTTGGATCATTAACCAAAAGATGATGGCAGTTATTGTAGAAAGGATAGGGTGAGGAAATCTAAGAGGCTTCAAATTTGAGTTCTGATGGTTTTATGGTATTATGATTTGATAAAAATAATATAATTTATAGTATCTTATAAGCAAAATCATTTGAATTATTTATTTCCAGATTTCATTTCCCACTTATTTCTTTCTAAAAGACACTTAATATATTTCAGTTCTAATTACAAACATGTAGCATATTCCAAGATCCTTGTAAGAGAAGTCTGGACTTCAGGGATTACATATATATGAGGCAATTAATTTATAAAGTTATAAAAGAATATTGAGAGCTAGTATCTCCATGGTCAAACTAGGAGATACATATTGTAATAGATCCTGTATGAGCTCATCACTACCAATGTGGTTGCCAATTAAAGAGTCTCTGTTGTAACATTTTTTATGTTGTACTCATGTTTCACTTGATGGCTCAGAATAACCGATGCTAGCTAGCCAAGAGTTTCACAGGGTCATGTTTAGTATTTCGGGCCCCGGAGCCAGCTTGTTTTAGTCCACATCCCAGCTCTGCCACTTATTAGCTGTGTGACTTTGGACAATTCATTCTACCTCTTTGTGTCTTGGATGTAATAAATAGGCATAATAATGATACCTACCTCAAAGCTTTGTAGTGAATATTAAACAAAACGAAATATAGTAAGCACTTAGAACGGTGTAGGTTCTTGAGTATGGTCTATTACTACTTTTATTGTTATTCCCCCATAGGCGTTACTTGCAACAACTAGGTCTTTATCCAAATTACTTTGTATCCTATCATGTCAGAGAAGGAAAAGGAGAGGATGAGAGAGAGGAAGGCAGGCTGAGGACTGTGGAAATTAGCATTTTCATATCCGATATGATACATGATACTGCTGTACACAGCAGTCATCCACTGAGTGTGTTTTCCTGGGTCTCTGTGTTCATTCTCTCAGTTATTGACTGGTGCGTCACCTAAGCACTCACGTCATTACTTGAGTACTGTGATTTTGAAGCCTTATCAGTGAGGCAGGAGACTGAGAACTCCAGGGACACGCTCACCACTGTTTTCCCCCTGCCTGGCCATGCACACCAGTGGCTCTTCATAAACACTTAGGAATGAATGGGGCTCTATGTTCAGGGACGTATTCTTGAGTAAGTCCCCACTCTCTCCCCTCAAATCTCCCTCTTCCTCAGCCTGCTTGGAAGCACAAAGACAGAATCATTATTATTCTCACGTATCATTCACCCCCCCCCATCACCCCACCTTAACAAGTAGTACTTTAAAACCTCAGGAAAGGGAAAAAAAATTATCACTTAGAGAGGGAGCTGGCATTGGCAGGAAAACATAATAATCAAAACTATAAATCACAAATGGATATGTGTAGGCTGTTGTGACTAAAACCAAATTATTCATTTAGCAGGAGCTGCAGGTTTTTATGGATAGAATTGTCATTTTGGATATGTTGATTTAAGGGATCTGGGGTACTTAACGTTCTCCTCGCCTCTTATGCACTTGGATATACTTACACTCTGCTCTCCAGTGAACTGAGGTTCTCACACTGCTGAAAATTGCCACACCCAGGTCCTTGTGTCTACTGCTGTTGTAGACCATCCCTCAGGACGCTATTCAGATTGTACCTCCTCTTTGAAACCTCTTATCATTGTCCCTGAAGAATGGAGTTCCCCTTACTCTGTGCTCCGTCTACATTGATCAAGATACCACAATACTTATTTCATTGTACTGTAACTTTCTATTCAAGTTCGTCTTCCCCAGGAAACTGTGTTTTGATAGTAGGTGTTGTGTTTGGTCATCTCTGTAGCCCCAGTGCTAGCTCAGTGCCTGGCAACACAACATGGATGCTCAATAAGTGTTTGAGGAATGAACCTATAGATGTAGAGAATTTCCTTTATTATTTATTCATAATAATTAAGGGATTGGCAATTAATTTCTCAGTCAACTAGACCTCAAAATTTGAAGTTATCTTTGTAGTTTCATTTCTTCTTTATCCCTTGTATCAAATAAATAAATATTTATACACATTTATATTTATTGTTTATATATTTAGTATATTTATTATGCATTTATTTCTTATATTAAATAAATAAATATTTATTTATATTTAAGACATTTCTCAATTTCCTTTCCAGTGCCAGAGCTTCTGTTCAGGTATCAACAGTCATGTATGTGCAATATCAAAATAATCATTGAACTGATATCCTTAACTCTGGTCTTTCCCCATCTAATCAGTCACATGTGTTTCTGACCATCTGATTTTTCTAAAATACCTACTATTCTATTGACAAAAGTCTCTAATTTCACATCTTTTTTTTAAAATATGTGACAGCTGGCAAGTAAAGTTGGTAAGTAAATTCAAAATCTATTGTGATAAATAAATTCAAAATCTATTGTAAGTCACCCTCCCACACCATCCTTTACTTCATAGGAAACAGTTATCAGTTTATTGGATGTCTTTCCAGAGGATCTCTCCATACACACCTCTGTGCATGTGTGTACATGCAGGTGTGTGTAGGAAGCCCTCACAGTTTTTCTTTAAAAGTGGTAGCCTGCACACGTCATTCTGCCTCTTGCTTTTTTAATTTACTAATATGTTCAGGAGATTATTCCTTGTTAGTATTTCTGGATCTGAATCATTCTTTTTTTATGAATAATCTTTTATATTTTTGCCCTCTTTTCAATTTTTATTGTTTAAATATATGTAACATAAAATTTATCATTTTAACCAATTCTGAGTGTACAGCCCAATGGCATTAGGTATATTCACAGTGTTATAAAACTATCACCACTATCTTTTTCCAGAAATTTTTTATTATCACAAGCAAAAACCCTGTATCCATTAAATAGCAACTCCCCATTTGCTCTTTCTCTCAGCCCCTGGTAACTCTACTTTCTGTCTTTATGAATCTTCCTATTCTAGGTACCTCATAAAATGGAATCATGCAACATTTGTTTGGCTTATTTCACTTAGCATGTTTTCAGAGTTCATCTGTGTTATAGCATGTATCAGAATTTCATTCCTTTTTATGACTAAATAATATTCCATTGTATGTATGTACAACATTTTGTCTATGCATTCATCTGTTGGTGAACACTTGGGTTGTTTCTACCTTTCTACTATTGTAATTAATGCTGCTATGAATATTGGCATGCACGTATCTATTAGAATCCCTGCTTTCAGTTATTTTGGATATTTCCCTAAGAGTGGAATTGCTGAATCATCTGATAATTCTATGTTTAATTACTTGAAGGACTGCCAAACTATTTTCCACATTTTACATTCCTACCAACGATGCATGAAACTTCCAGTTTCTCCACATCCTCACCAACGCTTCTCCTTTCCTCTCCTCTCTCTCTCTCCTTCCCTCATCTCTCCTTCCCTAGTTTTCTTTCAGGATCCAAATTGGTGTAAAGTGGTATCCCACTTTGGTCTTGGTTTGCATTTCCTTAATGACACTGAATATCTTTTCATGTGCTTATTGGCTACTTGCATATATCTCATTATTTCAAAATTATGAAATATTATATATATATGTATATGTCTGTATCACACACTCTGTGAACCCCTATCCCCCAAAGAAACTTCTTACCTGAAATTTATGTTTATTATTTTTCTTTTATTTCGTTTCACTACATATGTGTATCTCCTAAAATAATATAATGCTATATTTTGTTTTTTCATGAATTTTTTCATACTGCATATATTTTTTCCTGATACTGCCTTATTCCCTCAACATTATGTTCTGAGATTCATACATGTGGATTGCTCTAGTGATGAGTTATTCACTTCACTGCTCTATAGTATCCCATTGCATAACTACATCACCATCTGTTTATCTATTCTTTTACCAGTTGACATTTGGGTTCTTTCTGATTTTCTTGTTATTAAATATTATGCTACTACAAACAGTTTGTATACAAGTCTTCTGTTACATATGTATGAAAGTGTATATATGAGGGGAATTGTTGGGTCATGAGGCATGTTTATCTTCAAATTTAGTAGACAATGCCAAATTGCTTTCAAAGTCCTTGTTCAAAGTACTTCCACCACTACCTCACATGACTTCTACTATACAGCTTAGAAAATACAGATTATAAGAAACCCCACATGTTCAATATTATACATATATATATTACCTGAAAATTTTTAAGCTTTTTTTTTTTTTTGGTGGTGGTGGTAGTTATTCTTGTATTTGCTTGGTTTCTGTAAATATTCCAAAAATAAGTTTAGAGACACTGTGGGATTCCATAGTTGCTGTGTACAGGGTTCTATATATTTCCATATATACAAAAAGTTAGGGATGCTGACATATACCAATATGAAATGGATTGGCTGATTTTGGAGTTAGGTTTTTAGGTGCATAATGATTTTAAATTGTTATTTTTGCCTGGTGAACTGAATCTTCTATTAAAATGACTCTCAATCTCTGGTATTGCTTTCCATTTTAAAGTCTATTTTCTTTTATATTATATCTTTGTCAGTTTTTAAATAGTAATTGTAATGATTAATTTTTTGTGTCAACTTGATTGGGCTAAGGAATGCCCAGATAAGCTGGTAAAATATTATTTCTGGCTGTGTCTGTGAGGGTGTTTTGGGGAGAGGTTAGCATTTGATTCAGCAGACTGAGTAAAGACATCCACCCTCACCAGTGTGGGCAGATGTTACCCACTCTGTCGGGAGCCCAAATGGAACAAAAAGGAAAGAAGGGTGAATTCTTGCTCTCTCTTCTTGAGCTGGAATGTCCATGTTCTGCTGCTTAGAGCTCCTGTTTCTGGGGCCTTTGACCTCAGACTGAAATTTACACCGTAGGCTCTTCTGATTCTCAGGCCTTTGGACTCAGACTGAATTATACCACTGTTTTTCCTGGACCTCTAGGTTGCAATTGGCAGATTGTGCGATTTCATGGCTTGTATAACTGCATGAGTCAATTCTGATAATATCTATATCTGTATCATCTATATATCTATATCTATATCATCTATATATCTTATTAGTTCTGTGGAGAACCTTGACTAACATAGTTTTTTTATACACACACACATATATAAACTTTTTTTGGTTGTATTTTTAATTTCAAACTCCCTGTGTTCTTACTATGTATATGTTTCTCATAAATAACACACAGCTGGATTTATTTATTGATTAGCTTTTATCCAGTCTTCTAATTGGAGAGTCACTGCACTTAATATTTATTATAATTACTGATATATGGATTTGTTTATTTTCTGATTGCTTTATTGTCATTAAACAATCAGCTTTAGTCTAAATGCTATTCCCCTGTAGCTAATGTAAATTTTTCTCCAAATGGCTTTAAGATCTTATCTTTATTTTTGGTATTCTATATGATGATTTCATGCACTGTCTAGATGTGGATTTCTTTTTTATTTATCCTACTTGGATTTTATGTTTTCTCAATATGCTGAATTTTGTTTTGTAACAATTTTGGAAAATTTTTAGCATCATCTCCTTCAATATTACTACTTTTACAATACATTGTTTCCAATATCTTCTTCTGATATTCCAATTAGAGGTTCAGTGGACCTTCTATCACAATTCTTCATGTCTTGTATTCTCTCATTATTTTCCATCTCTTGTTTCTCTGTGACTTTATTTTCTAATGTTCTTAGTCCTGAACCTGTCTGCAAATAATGTCAAAGCTCCTAAGCTAAGATGGAGTGTGGAGTTCGATATCTAATTTTCTTCCTTCCAATACTTTCAATTTTCATTTTTGTTTCTTCTCCCATACTAAAAACTCTTATTTTGTATTCAATATCGAGATAGCAATATCAGATGTTTTTGTGGTTTTAGGTTTGTTATTTGTTATTTTCTGCTGTTCTTACACATGGTGGCTTATTTCCTTACGTGTTCCGTGATTTTCTTTTTTCAAATTGTAACCTCTTTTTTGTTGCAACTCTATTGATGTGGCTTCTTTAAATCTGTCATTGAGAGAGAGTACTCCTGAGAGTCGTGGTTTCTTTTTCAACCAGCCTAAGGGCTCTACCAACTAGTATCTTCTTATATCAAGTTGTATCCTCACCTGTTAAAAATTGATGGGACTATTAAACATCATTTTAAATTAAACTCAGTCAGATTATTATTGTTTTGTCTATTGTACATGATGAAAATCCTCTTTTAGCTATAATTGCAAATTTTTTTTTAGCAGAATAGATATGGTTTAAATGTTATATAGCAAGTCTTAGATGAGGTATGGAAGCTTTTCTAAAAATTTAAAGAATGCTTTCATAAATGCTACATAAGTACTATTTTTAACCATTTTTTACTTTTAGAAAAAATATAACCATTTTTCCCCTCATGAAAGTTTTATAATAAAACAAAAGAATTTCTAGACACTTTGAAGGGTATTCCTCAATTACTCTCCCTGTATATCTATTTATCCAGTAATTTATGATATTCAAACTAAAAGTGAGTTTTGATATCTTTCTAATACAGGCAGTCAGTCCTTCCATCTATAGCCTGAGAATAGTCTATAGACTGAAAAATAAACTGATTCGGTTGATTTGAAGAAAACTGCAATCTAGGGTGGGATAAAATTACTTCAGGTTATTAAGAAGAAAGACTTCAAGGGAAGCTCTAGGTGACCCCTGTGCTAGTGCAAAGGAAAAAACGACAGGTAACATGTGATAGCATCTTATAAAGAAAATGGATTATAATGTATCTAGTTTCTCTTATATTTTGGCTGTGATAAGTTAGGGTGGATAACCTAGCAAACCATTAACTAGCTGACCCATATCATAGATGGCAGATTTGTCTATGGAATTTCAAACTCAGGCAAGTGGTAGCTACAATTAAACCTCTGGAGAAAACCAGAAAACAGAAGCATTGGATGAAAAAGTGATCAGTGGTTGCCAATAAGAGGTGACCGCAAAAGAAACCCAACTTCTTTAACCATCATGAAGTAAGAGGCATCCACAAACTGTGGTATGTGCAGCTGTGTTAGCTGGAGCCCTTTTGCACTCAGCTTTACTGTTCATCCTGTCGGTACTCTGTTTCTGGGGGCTGACCTCTGCAGGCTCTATTTCACAAGCTCCTGAATGCGCTGCCCTCTAACTGGTTTTGGCTAATAGGTGGTACTGATTGGAGGGCAGGCATGGGGGAAGCAACCAGGATATTTTTCTTTTTCATCTCTCTCTGCCTTGAAGCACTTTTCAAGGCAGTGGCTGCCTTCCCTCATTGTTTCCAGCTCCCTCTGGACAGGCCTGCCATTTGTTCAGCCACTGTCATTTGACTCTAACCTTTGAGACCTGATAATACCACCTCTTCCCTTTGTTTCTCCAGTCTAGGAAAGGTAGAGGCTCTCTGATGTTCATTCCTAAGTTCCTCAACAGTCTGGATTCCAGTTGTTAACCTATTAACATTATGCCGATCTTTTTCTCTGGGAATAAAACCAGTATATTCTACAACATTGTTTTCTTGTATCAAAGCTTTTGAATTCTCTGCTCCTCCACATTTTACTCTGTTCTTAGAAAAAAGATATAGAAATGGGTTTGACTGTTTTATAGGATAGGGTATTTAGGACACGGAAATATGTCTTAGAGTCCTAAAGTAGAGTACTGTCCATGGGTACCAAGGAAGAGAGTAGCAGTAGCCAGAGAGTAACTAGATCCAGCAGGAATCAGAAGTTGGTATTTAGGATGAATATGGAACCAGGAGCCTGATGCTGTGAAAACTATTTCAAGTATCGAGTTGGAAATCAAATGTGGGAGAATATCAAAAATGATTGCCTAGAAGAGATGTTTTAAATTTTTTAATACCATTTTTAAAGGCTACACTCTGTTTACAATCATTACAAAATATTGGCTATATTCCTTGTTGTACAATATATCCCTGTAGCTTGTTTTATATAGTAGTTTGTACCTCATAATCCCTTACCCCTACATTACCTATCCCCTACCACCGGTAGCCGCTAGTTTGTTCTCTATATCTGTGAATCTGCTGCTTTTCTGTTATATTTACTAGTTTGTTGTATGTGTTAAATTTCACATATAAATGATATCATACAGTATTTATCTTTCTCTAGCTGACTTATTTCATTTAGCCTGATGCCCTCCAAGTCTATCTGTGTTGCTACAAGTGGCAAAATTTCATTCTTTTTCATGGTTGAGTAGTATTACATTGTGTGTGTGTGTGTACCACTTCTTCTTTATCCATTCATCTGTTGATGGACAGTTAGGTTGCTTCCATATCTTGGCAATTGTAAATAATGCTTCTGTGAACATTGAGGAGCATGTATCTTTTCGAATTAGTGTTTTGGGGTTTTTTGGCATATATACCCAGGAGTGGAATTGCTAGATCATATGGTAGTTCTGTTCTTTAACACCACATGTGAAAATAAACTCAAAATAATTGAAGACCTAAATGTAAGACCAGGTACTATAAAACTTCTAGAGGAAAACATAGGCAGAACACTTTTTGACACAAATTACAGCAATAATTTTTTTGGATTAATCTCCTAAAGGAAATAAAAGCAAAAATAAACAAATAGGACCTAAATAAATTTAAATATATTTGCACAATACATGAAACCATCAACAAAGTGAAAAGAAAATCTAGTGAATGGGAAAAAATATTTGTGAATGATATGACCAGAATGGAATTAATATCCAACATATATAAACTGCTCATACAACTCAACATAGAAAAGAACAAAAAGCAAACAACCCAATTAAAAAATGGGCAGAAGAACTGAGTAGATATTTTTCCAAAGTGGAAATGCAGATGGCCAAGTGGCACATGGAAAGATGCTCAACATCACTAATTATCAGGGAAATGCAAATCAAAACAACAATGAGATACCACCTCACACCTGTCAGAATGGCCATCATCAAAAAGAACACAAATAACAAATGTCGGAGAGGATGTGGAGGAAAGGGAATCCTTGTACACTGTTGGTGGGAATGCAAATCGGTGAAACCACTGTTAAAAACAGTATGGAGGCTTCTCAAAAAAAATTTTTTTAAGATTTTTAAAAATTGTGGCCTATTTATAAACTTGGCAAACTGGGGCTTGGTATATTGGTGAGAGCTCAACCTAAACACCTCTCCACTATTCTGTTGAGACCCTAGCCTGGTTCCCATAGGCTACTGCATATGATGAATTTTAAGGCGGATCTTGGGTATAGGATGAAGTTATCCTTGAAAAGAATAAGACACTTGGGCACATCTGAATACAAGATTGACTGAAGATGGTATCTCCTATTTGAGAAGATGTATTGTGACAACAACTCTATTATGGAAAGGAGAACACAAATTTTTGGTGTCTGGCAAATATCTTTACCACATACTGCTATGTGAACTAAGGTAGCACTGCTGAAGAATCAAGAGAGAATAATTTCTTTTGGAAAATAAAGTTTTAATGTCAAGCAAATAATTACAACACTTCTAAAGTCATGAGCCATGCAGTCCAGTCTCAGAATGATTTTGAGATCAAAGGAACACTTCCCAACACCCAAAGTAAATACAGAGTAGCTCTACATCCCTTCCCCCACTAAGGTTTTGTTCCAAATTAGATGGACCACATGCAGCTACAATGCCATAACTCAGACATCATTCCTTCTTTGCTTTTCTCTTCTCCTTTAAATCAGAGTACCTCCAGCTTCCAGCTTGGCAAGAAGCTAAGCAAAGACTATACAGAACAAGAGTAAGAAATATTGTAAAATATGTATATAGCATATCGAATGGAATGGAACTTACTCCAATTCTATTTGGATTTGGACTTTAAAATATTGACACTGACAAACTCCAAACCTGACCCAACCATGCCATTTAAGACTTGGATTGTTGACTGCCTCTTTAGGAAACAAATTAGGTCAGTATCCTAGTTTTCTTCTCTCCTGGTTATGGCAGGAGTTCTAATGTACCACATAACCAAGTTCTTTTAACAGGTTATCCTGTGTGGTACAAGTCTGAGGAAGCAGCTCTTATGTGCAGGATGAATCTTTATAATTTTATTTATATGATAGAGATAACAGCTTAGTCCCAGAGGTAGGGACCAGAGTATAAGATCAGAAAGTCACAACAAAAGTACAGTCGTGGGCATGCAAAGGAGGTTTAGTGGGTTTAACAGAAAGCTTAACGTTTAGTGGAAATGGGGTGTGCCACTAACCCTGAGTAGTTTAAACTGGGCTAAAGACAGCAAAAATTAACCAAGATCCTACCAGTGGGCAGAGCTAAACCTTCTGATGAAAGCATGGCCTGTCCCAGCTGACACTAGCTGAAGAACACACAGAGCAGTGCCTGGAGAATGGAGGTCTCTGAAAAGCATCAATTAACACTCTAGGAATTGCCTAGCATAATGCCAAATAATTCTGACATAATTGAAATCTTTAGCTTTTATGAATTTATATAAATACAACTGGGTTAGAGTAATACAAATAAAATAAAAAGTGTCAGATTCAAACTATTGGGTTCAAGATAAGATGCTTGGTTGAACTGTTGAACATTTCAACAATTCTTAAAACTGCAGAATGTGTACAGGCAAAGCCTGAGAGAGCTGTGCTAATTTTCCTCTAAGATAAAGACCCTCTGTTTTGTTGATAATTGTGACCTTTGCCATTATAGGGGAAAGGTTAGTTTCTTCCTTCCGCTTCCCAAATGAGCAGGCTGATTAATCACATCTTAGCATTATGGGAAAAGTCCTTCATAAATATAAGCCCATTTTTTAAATTGTCATCTGAGTGTATGTAATTGATAATTGCACATTTATCTCTATATCATTTCAGAATTGTTACTACAGCTAAGTCCCATTCTATTTGATATACTATATGTCTTATAGCATTTCTTATTTTTGTTTTGCATAGTCTTTGTTTAGCTTCTTGCCAACTATAGAACTAAAATTAACCTTTCTTCCATCATTTTATACTTTTGCTCATATTTTCTTTTGCTATTTGGTGATTTACTATATATAGAAGCATCACCAAACAACACACATATGTTTTCACCCAATTACATTTTTCTGTGACATTAGAAATGCTAAAAGTAAGTGTGAGAAAGATGAGTTTTTATAAGTCTTCAAGTTATTCCAGTGCCCAGGGACCCATAGTATGGAAAGTTTTTATGTTTAATATATTCATTTATCTAGCCACCATGTCCCCCAAAAGGTTTAAGCGATCACTTAGCTTAATAAGTGACCTAGTGCTTTATGCCTTATTGGAAAGTTTACCTCCATCTAGCAAACATTTAACATTTTTAGGGACACTGATATTTCCTGATGGAATTGGTGATCCCTTACATATTGTGGAGTTAACACTCTATGTGCCTAAACTGCAGAGTACAGATATTTATAGGAGGTGCATAGATGTGTGTACAGATATGTTAATAAGACATAACTCAAGTTACAAAGGTGGGGCGGGGCACCAATTCAGCCACATGGGTTTTGTTTTCTCTATTTATAATGATGAAAAGTGAATTATTTTACCGCAACATTATGTATGGCCTTACATACATAAATTTTTTAAATGTTCTAAATCTTATCATTAGTTTATAAAATGAGATGCCAAAACCACTTAAAAACTGATGCATAGATGGATTTTGTTATTCTAGAGTAAAATGTTACCCAACTTGGCAGTGGTTTGTGTTTATGTGGCAAGGCTGTGGCAGAACTGGAAACCTCTGGCAAGTGTATTTCTAGGAATTCTTCATCATTCATAAATATCTCTAAAGAACTTTGCTTGAAAACTCAAAGTATAATTGTCATCACTGTTTACTACAATGTCTTTTAAAATCTGCTTTATTTTGGGGGGGGTGCTCACATTTTAATAGTTATCTTTACTTTTCAATATTTTTGACAGAATTCATAGAAGTAGAAAATTGAAAGACTTATTTCTGGAAAAAAACAATCTGGATGAAAATATGTTGAAATACTTCTAAATTCTTATGGGATTCATCAATCATTACATGTATTTTTTTTTAGACTCTTTATTGGAATATAATTGCTTTACACTCTTGTACCAGTTTTTGAGGTACACCAAAGTCAATCAGCTGTATTTATACACATATGCCCATATTCTGCCCCTCCCTCGACACCCCCCCACCCTCCCTGTCCCGCCCCTCTAAGGCATCACCCATCATCAAGTTGATCTCCCTTTGTTATATAGCAATTTCCCACTGGCTATCTATTTTACAGTTGGTAGTGTAAATATGTCTGTGCTACTCTCTCACTTCGTCCCACCTTCCCCTTCGCCCCCGCGCTCCCCAAACTCGTGTCCTCCAGTCCATTCTCTGTATTCACATCCTTATTCTTGTCTTGTCACTGGGTTCATCAGTACCTTTTTTGTTTGTTTGTTTGTTTCTTAGATTCCGTATATATGAGTTAGCATACAATATTTGTTTTTCTCTTTCTGGCTTACTTCACTCTCTATGACAGACTCTAGGTCTATCCACCTCATTACATATAGCTCCATCCCATTCCTTTTTATAGCTGAGTAATATTCCATTGTATATATATGCCACATCTTCTTTATTCATTCATTTGTTGATGGGCATTTAGGTTGCTTCCATGTCCTGGCTATTGTAAATAGTGCTGCAATAAATATTGTGGTACATGTTTCTTTTTGCATTATGGTTTTCTCTGGGTATATGCCCAGGAGTGGGATTACTGGATCATATGGTAGTTCTATTTTTAGTTTTATAAGGACCCTCCAAACAGTTTTCCATAGTGGCTGTACCAGCTTACATTCCCACCAACAGTGCAGGAGAGTTCCCTTTCTCCACACCCTCTCCAACATTTGTTGTTTCTAGATGTTTTGATGATGGCCATTCTGACCGGTGTGAGGTGATACCTCACTGTGGCTTTGAGTTGAATTTCTCTGATGATTAGTGATGTTGAGAATCTTTTCATGTGTTTGTTGTCCATCTGTGTGTTGTCTTTGGAGAAATGTCTGTTTAGGTCTCCCGCCCATTTGTGGATTGGGTTATTTGCTTTTTTGGTATTAAGCTACATGAGCTGCTTGTATATTTTGGAGATTAATCCTTTGTCCGTTGCTTCGTTGGCTAGTATTTTCTCCCATTCTGAGGGTTGCCTTCTTGTCTTGCTTATGGTTTCTTTTGCTGTGCAAAAGCTTTTAAGTTTCATTAGGTCCAATTTGTTTATTCTTGATTTTATTTCCATGATTCTAGGAGGTGGGTCAAAAAGGATCTTGCTTTGATGGATGTCATAGAGTGTTCTGCCTCTGTTTTCCTCTAGGAGTTTTATAGTGTCTGGCCTTGCCTTTAGGTCTTTAATCCATTTTGAGTTTACTTTTGTATATGGTGATAGGAAGTGTTCTAATTTCATTCTTCTGCATGTTGCTGTACAGTTTTCCCAGCACCATTTATTGAAGAGGCTGTCTTTTTTCCATTGCATATTCTTGCCTCCTTTGTCAAAGATAAGCTGCCCATATGTGCTTGGGCTTACCTCTGAGTTCTCTATTCTGTTCCATTGACCTTCCTTTCTCTTTTTGTGCCAGTACCATACTGTCTTGATCACTATGGCCTTGTAGTATAGTTTGAAGTCAGGAAACCTAATTCCACCATCTCTATCTTTCCTTCTCCAGATTGCTTTGGCTTTTCGGGGTCTTTTGCGTTTCCATACAAATCATAAGGTTTCTTATTCTAGTTCTGTGAAAAATGCCATTGGTAATTTGATAGGGATTGCATTGAATCTGTAAATTGCTTTGGGTAGTAGTCATTTTCACAATGTTGATTCTTCCAACCCAAGAACATGGTATGTCCCTCCATCTGTTTGTGTCATCTTTGATTACTTTCCTCAGTGTCTTTAAGTTTTCTGCATACAGGTCTTTTGCTTCCTTAGGCAGCTTTATTCCTAGGTATTTTAATCTTTTTGTTGCAATGGTAAATGGGAGAGTTTCCTTAATTTCTCTTTCTGCTCTTTCGTTGTTAATGTATAGGAATGCAAGAGATTTCTGTGCATTAATTTTGTATCCTGCTACTTTACTAAATTCATCAATTAGGGTTAGCAGTTTTCTGGTAGAGTCTTTCGGGTTTTCTATATATAATATGTCATCTGCAAAGAATGACAATTTTACTCCTTTTCCAATTTGGATTCCTTTTATTTCATTTTCTTCTCTGATTGCTGTGGCTAAGGCTTCCAAAACTATGTTGAATAGTAATGGTGAGAGTGGGCACCCTTGTCTTGTTCCTGCTCTTAGAGGGAATTCTTTCAGTTTTTCACCATTTAGAACGATGCTGGCTTTCGGTTTCTCATCTATGGCTTTTATTATGTTGAGGTAATTTCCTTCTATGCCCATTTTCTGGAGAGTTTTTATCAGAAATGGATGTTGAATTTTGTCAGAAGTTTTTCTGCCTCTATTGAGATGATCATATGGTTTTTATCCTTCAGTTTGTTGATATGATGTATCATGTTGATTGATTTGCATTTATTGAAGAATCCTTGCATCCCAGGGATAAACCCCACTTGATCATGGTGTATGATTATTTTAATGTGCTGTTGGATTCTGTTTGCTGGTATTTTGTTGAGGATTTTTGCATCTGTATTCATCAGTGATATTGGTTTGTAGTTTTCTTTTTTTGTGACATCTTTGCCTGGTTTTGGTATCAGGGTGATGGTGGCCTCATAGAATGAGTTTGGGAGTGTTCCTCCTTCTGCTACATTTTGGAAGCCTTTGAGAAGGATAGGTGTTAGCTCTTCTCTAAATGTTTCATAGAATTCACCTGTGAATCCATCTGGCCCTGGGCTTTTGTTTGTTGGGAGATTTTTAGTCACAGCCTCAATTTCTGTACTTGTGATTGGTCTGTTCATAGTTTCTATTTCTTCCTGGTTGAGTCTTGGGAGATTGTATTTTTCTAAGAATTTATCCATTTCTTCCAGGTTATCCAATTGACTGGCATATAGTTGCTTGTAGTAGTCTCTCATGATCTTTTGTATTTCTGAGGTGTCCGTTGTTACTTCTCCTTTTTCATTTCTAATTCTGTTGATTTGTGTCTTCTCCCTTTTTTTCCTGATGAGTCTGGCTAATGGTTTATCTATTTTGTTTATCTTCTCAAGGAACCAGCTTTTAGTTTCATTAATTTTTGCTACTGTTTCCTTCCTTTCTTTTTCACTTATTTCTGATCTGATCTTTATGATTTCTTTCCTTCTGCTCACTCTGGGGTTTCTTTGTTCTCCTTTTTCTAATTGTTTAAGGTGTAAGGTTAGGTTGTTTATTCGATCATTTTCTTGTTTCTTAAGGTAGGACTGTATTGCTATAAACTTCCCTCTTAGAACTGCTTTTGCTGTGTCCCATAGGTTTTGGGTCAGCGTGTTTTCATTGTCACTTGTTTCTAGATATTTTTTGATTTCCTCTTTGATTTCTTTAGTGATTTCTTGATTGTTTAACAGTGTATTGTTTAGCCTCCATGTGTTTGTATTTTTTGCAGTTTTTTTCCTGTAATTGATATCTAGTCTCATGGTGTTGTAGTCAGAGAAGATGCTTGATGTGATTTCAATTTTCTTGAATTTACCGAGGCTTGATTTGTGACCCAACATGTGATCTATCCTGGAAAATGTCCCGTGTGCTCTGCAGAAAAAAGTGTATTCTGTCGTTTTTGGATGGAATATCCTACAAATATCAATTAAGTCGAGATGGTCTAATGTGTCATTTAAAGCTTGTGTGTCTTTATTTATTTTCTGTTTGGATGATCTGTCCATTGATGTAAGTGGGGTGTTCAAGTCTCCTACTAATATTGTATTACTGTCGATGTCCCCATTTATGGCTGTTAGCATTTGCCTTATGTATTGAGGTGCTCCTATGTTGGGGCCATAGATATTTACCATTGTGATATGTTCTTCTTGGAAGGATCCCTTGATCATTATGTAGTGACCTTCCTTGTCTCTTATAATAGTCTTTACTTTAAAGATTTTTTAAAAATTACTCTAATTTGTCTGATCTGAGTATTGCTACTCCAGCTTTCTTTTGACTTCCATTTGCATGGAGTATCTTTTTCCATGCCTTTACTTTCAGTGTATATGTATCCCTTGGTCTGAAGTGGGTTTCTTGTAGGCAGCAGATAGAAGTGTCTTGTTTTTGTATCCATTCAGCCAGTCTGTGTCTTTTGGTAGGAGCATTTAATCCTTTTACATTTAAGGTGATTATTGACATGTGTGTTCAGATTACCATTTTCTTAATTGTTTAGGGTTTGTTTTTGTAGGTGTTTTCCTTCTTTTGTGTTCCTACTTAGAGAAGTTCCTTTAGCACTTGTTGTAAGGCTGGTTTGGTGGTGCTGAATTCTCTTAACCTTTGCTTGTCTGTAAAGCTTTTGATTTCTCCATTGAATCTGAATGAGATTCTTGCTGGGTAGAGTATTCTTGGCTGTAGATTTTTCTCTCTCAGGACTTTCAGTATATCCTGCCATTCCCTTCTGGCCTGCAGAGTTTCTGCAGAAAGGTCAGCTGTTATCCTTATGGGTTTTCCCTTATATGTTGTTTGTTGCTTTTCTCTTGCTGCTTTTAATATTTTTTCTTTGTGTTTAATTGTCATTAGTTTGATTAATATGTGCCTTGGTGTATTTCTCTTTGGGTTTATTCTGTATGGGACTCTCTGTGCTTCTTGGACTTGGTTAATTATTTCGTTTCCCATGTTGGGGAAGTTTTCCACTATAACCTCTTCAAATATTTTCTCAGACCCTTTCTTGTTTTCTTCTTCTTCTGGGATGCCTATGATTCGAATATTGGTGTGCTTAATGTTATAACCAAGGTCTCTGAGACTGTCTTCTATTCTTTTTATTCTTTTTTCTCTTTCTTGCTCTGTGGCAGTTATTTCCCCCATTCTCTCTTCCAACTCACTTATTCGTTCTTCTGCCTCAGTTATTCTGCTGTTTATACCATCTAGAGTGTTTTTAATTTCAGTTATTTTGTTGTCCATTGCTGTTTGTCTGTTCTTTAGTTTTTCTGAGTCCTTATTTACTGTTTCTTGTATTTTCTGTATTTTGTTATCGAGATTTTTGTATCATTTTTACTATCGTTACTCTGAATTCTTTTTCAGGCATTTTTCCTGTTTCCTCTTCACTTATTTGGTCTTGTGGGTTTTTTTCCTGCTCCTTTGCCTGCATGCTGTTTCTTTGTTTTCTCATGGTAGTCGAAACTTCAGAGGTTGCTTGTCCCAGCAATAAAGTGGTTTAAAGAAGACTGTCCAAGCCCCAGACTAATGGCAGATTGTTGAGTCAAACAAATACTAAGTCAAGGAAACACATACATGTATATGACACACAAATACTGAA
The DNA here is from genome assembly GCF_030028045.1 of Hippopotamus amphibius kiboko. NCBI lineage: Eukaryota > Metazoa > Chordata > Mammalia > Artiodactyla > Hippopotamidae > Hippopotamus > Hippopotamus amphibius. The sequence goes on from NC_080188.1 coordinate 59,294,106, forward strand.
TCCAATAGAACATAAGGCACTAGAAAGACCTGACATAAGAACCCCAGTATGCTATCAGACATTCAAAGAGAAAACCAACAGAAATTCAAAACCAAAACAGAACAAAACAGAAACAAAAGTGAAAAAAACAAACAAACAAATAACACCACACACAGACAAACACAAATCCAGGGAGATATTGAAAGCTAGGATCAATATAATAAAGAGCTAGATTACCACCAGACAGACTGGAGAGTCTTAGAATGAAATTAGACAATTATTCTTAGAACTAAGATAAAGACAAAAAGCTAATAATAAATACCAAAGCAGTGTGTCATCTGCAGAATAAAGCAAGGAGACAGAATAGACCGATAATGTTGCTTATAAGTATATGAAGATAAACTAAAAAGGATAGAAGACGGCAACAGAAGAGTGTAGTGTGACTGGAAATATGAAAATAAAAAGATAGAAATGTATAAAAGATAGAGAGGAATGGAAGGTAGAAGAGATACAGTCAGCACTATAAAAAACTTAGCTAGAAACAGAAATATATAAAAAGGCTAAAAATAAAAATAGAATAAAAAATGGAATAAAATATGTTATAAAACTTGTAGATCCCTTAGGACTAAGATAGTAATTAAGAAAGCAAAACAAAGCAAAATAAACACTAGAAGTGACCCCAGAATGAATCAGTTCAATAGAATTATTACTAATATTGCTGTTTCCTTAGGGTCTCAGCTGTAAGTGTCCTTCTATCTGCCTTGGGTTTTTTGTATTATTCTCCGACCAGCAGAGCTTCCTTTATTGTTCGTCTGTAAGTGCTGGTGTGTGGGGAGGGAGAGGGTACAATAGTGGCTCCTTCCCCTGGCAGTGAGTGAGCCGTGGCGCCCTGTCTGGGACACGGCAGTTCTGTTGGGTGTGGCGGTGCTTGTTGCAGAGGGATGCCAGTGGCTCCGGTGTAAACAGAATGTTTCAGAGTTGGGCCTCTCTCCAGGCTTTTTGCTCTCAGCTGCAGGCAGTCTAAGCCAGCCCCACCCAGGTGCCTTTGGTATCCCTGAGTGCCTTAGCTTGGCCCACAGAGATCCTTCCTCTGTCCGTCGAAGGTGCAGAGAGAGAGGCTATGCCCGTGGCTCCTCCTCCCTGCTTGTGAATCAGCAGTATCCAGCCGCCACTATGGTCTTGCAGCTCTCTACAGTAGGCACTCCTAGCTATGGACCTCTTCCCTCCTGTCCCCTCGGTCCATCTCCCCACTGCCAACAATGTTTCTCATCCTGAACCAGCTCTCTGGTTCCCCCGCTCCCGCTCCCAGACCCCTGTTCAGCTGCAAATCGATGTCTCAGTCTGGGCACGCTGAGCCGTGGTACAGACCCTTTGTGTGTTTCTCACTCTTTCCCGTCTGCCACAGCTCAGCCACTTTACCTTCTTTGAACAGTCGCAAATCTCTCCCTACTGGTTATGTTGGGATCTTTGCAGTCCTTTCTGGTGTCCGAGGTCATTTGCTGGTGTTCAGCTGGTTCTCTGTGGGAATTATTGTGTCTTTTGGTGTATTCCTGATGCATCTGTGGAGAGGAATGCATTCCACGTCCCTCTACTTCGCCACCATCATTTTTCTCCAAAATCTGCTTTTCTAACTTACCTCTCTATGGTGGACAAATTTCCATTTTGAGAGAAGGGATCTAAATGATAATTTCCTAAAAATAAAGTTTATTTTAGAATTATTTTAGATTTATAAATTGCAAAGGTAGTACACAGTTCCCATATACCCCATACTCAGTTTCTTCTGTTATTTACATCTTACATTAAAGTTCATGCTTTATTTAGACTTCTTTAGTTTTTACCTAATGACCTTTTGTCTGTTGCAGAATGCTATAGGATCTCACATTACCTTTCTTCATCATGTCTCTTCAGGTTCCTCTTGGCTGTGTCAGTTTTAGTGACTTCTCCTGTTTCTGATGATGTTGACAGTTGTCAGAAGTACTGGTCTGGTATTCGGTAGAATGTTCCTCAAGTTGGAATTTGTCTGTTTTTCTTACTATTGGACTGGAATTAGGGCTCTTTGAGTGGAAGAAAATAAAGGTCAAGTGCAGTTGTCCTCACATAGTGTCAAGGGTACCTCATATCCACATAACGGGTCACAACTGGTGTTAACCTTGATTTCCTCACTGAGGTGGTGTTTGTTAGGTTTCTCCACTGTAAAGTTACTCTTCTCCCCTCTTTTCATATTGTAATCTTTGGAAGTCATCATGGGCAGCACACACGTAAGGAGTAAAGAATTGTCCTCTCCCTTCTGGAGAGTGAAGCATCTGTTGAAGTATCTACATAAATTATTTGCAGTAATTCTGCATGTATGATTTGTCTATTCTCCCCCCATTTGTGTATTTACTCAATCATGTATTTAAACCAATTTGAATTCATGGATATTTATTTTATCCTTTGGGTTATAATCCAATACAATTTTATACTTTTTTGTTGCTCAAACGCTCATCTTGTATATTTCCTGCCCCAGGTCTAAAATTAGCCATCTCTCCAAGGAACCCTGGTTTTCTTTATAGAGGAATAGTATGAGAACCCAAGATCTGAGCACTGGGTGTTCTCATTGCTACTAGGGTATCATTTCTTTCAGGTCTTCTCAGCTGACAGAGCAGAATATGTGTGTGTATATACACATACCTATAAATATTGCTGCCATGATCAAAAAAATCTAGAAACAATAAATGCTGGAAAGGGTGTGGAGAAAAGGAAACCCTCCTGCACTGTTGGTGGGAATGTAAATTGATAAGCTGCTATGGAGAACAGTATGGAGGTTCCTTAAAAAACTAAAAACAGAACTGCCATATGAGCCAACAATCCCACTCCTGGGCATATACCCAGAGAAAACCATAATCCAAAAAGAAATATGTACCACAGTATTCATTGCAGTAGTATTTACAATAACCAGGACATGGAAGCAACCTAAATGCCGATCAACAGATGAATGGATAAAGATGTGGCACATAAATACAATGGGATATTACTCAGCCATAAAAGGAATGAGATTGAGTTATTTGTAGGAGATGGATGGACGTAGAGTCTATCATAGAGAGTGAAGTAAGCCAGAAAGATAAAAACAAATACCATATGCTAAAGCATATATATGGAGTCTAAAAAAAACAAACAAACAAACAAACAAAAAAAACAGTACCAATGAACCTAGGGGCAGGACAAGAATAACGTAGACATAGAGAATGGTCTTGAGAACACGGTGGGGAAGGGGAAGCTGGGACAAAGTGAGAGGGTAGCATAGACATATATACACTACCAACTGTAAAATAGATAGCTAGTGGGAAGCAGCTCCATAACACAGGGAGATCAACTCGATGATTGGTGATGACCTAGAGGGGCGGGATAGGGAGGAGGGGAGGTAGGCTCAAGATGGAAGGAATATGGGGATATATGTGTAAATACAGCAGATTCACTTTGTTGTACAGTGTAAACTGTACAACATTGTAAAACAATTACACTCCAATAAAGATCTGAGAAAAAAAATATTGCTGTATGTAACCACATGTGTCTATATTAAGCTAAAAATGCATACTGATGTCTAGAATTCTAATTCATTACCACATGAATCATTCTAGTCTTCTCCCACTGCATGTCTGTAACCTCCCATTCCAACCCTGAGAAAACTGGTTCCCACCATTGCCATTCATTTACTTAATTGTTCAATCCATTATACATCTGTAAACAATTAATAAACAGATATCTCAATTAGGTAGAGACAGGAGACCAGAAGGGGGAGCTCTCAGGCCCTAGACATAGTAGAGCCCAACAGGAGGAAGAAAGATTCCTCCTCTTTCCTGGCGAGGACTCAGCCAGTGAAAAGCCATGGCCTCTTTGTTTACTATAGCTCTCCCAACTTCCCTCTCCTCTCTGTAGAAGTGTTCTCCTTCCCTCGCTGTGGGGGGACTTGTACATGGCTCGTTGTGGTTGCAGACCTTGAAATGCAATTCTCTGCTGATCCTGAATAAACCTGTCTTTTCTGGAGAAATATCTGGCTGTCTATTTATTTCAAGTCAACACATATATTGTGTTTTAAATTATTAACATGTACCCCATGGGAAAAACTTCCTCAACCTAAGAACAGCACTTATGTACAATTCTTTGTCTTTAGTCTTATCAGTGATGAATGTTTATTTAGCTGAGAAGATTTGTAAGCAGAGTATTGCATATGTGACCTAGTTTCTTTTTTACTGTTTATTTTAATGTGAGAGGAAAGAGAGAAATTGAAGGAACTGCTAAGCAAAAAGAAACCAGAACTTGAAGATTTGGAAAAGTCTCAACTTATCCCTATTGCAGAAAATGAGAAAGTAAGTTCTTGGAGAGAACACCAAGAGTGTGGCTGGACACTCAGTCCATAAAGAAGTTAGCCATGATTTTAATCAACAATTTCACCAGAAGCCAGAAATAAAGATGGAATTATACCAATTATACTGCTAGTTTGAACTGAAGGGGACAGAGGTAGGAAGAGATAAAGGAAGACTTTCAGACTTATGGGATTCTCTGGGATGGAACAATAGTCATCCAGTTGCCATGCCAGCATACTACATCCTGCAAGAAATGGAAGAACAATGCTAGAAGCAATTCAGAAAGCATCAGGGCTACCACCAATACCACAGACAGAGGAGTAAGGCCATCTCCTCCTTAGTTTCAGAGAGGGGGCCCACTTCTTTGGTTTCAGCAGCCAGGCTGCCCTTCAAGGAGCTGAGGCAGGTGGAGTCACTGCCTCAGGGCTCTGGGGGTGATACTGCCACCCCAGTGGGCCTGGAGGGCAAATTATTGAGCCAAAGAGGATTATTCTCAAACCTTAAGATCCACTGGAATTTGCTTTGCTAGGTTTTAGACTTCTCTGGGGCCCGTTTCCCCTTTCTTCTTTCCTATTTCTCCCTTTTGGGATAGGAATGCCTGTCCTGTGCCTGTGCCACCACTGTATTTTACTTGCCTGGTTTCACAAGTTCACAGTTGGAGAGAAATTGTCTCAGGATGAATCATACCTGAAGTCTCATGCATATCTGATTTAGATGATATGTAGATGATACTTTGGGCTTGAAACAGATGCTGGAATATGTTGAGACTTTTGGGGAATTTGGTTGGGGATGAATGTTTTTTGCAAGTGAGAAGGACATGATTTTGGGAGCCAGAGGACAGAACCTTACAGTATAAATTGTGTCCCTCTAAAAAATTTTATGTTGAAGCCTTAAGCTCCTTCTTGACTTTGTTTGGAAATAGGGCCTTTAGGGAGGTAATTTATGTTAAATGTAGTCATAAGGGTGGGGCCCTTGTCTGATAGGATTGGTATCTTTATGAGAGGGGGAAGAGATACCAGGGAGCTCTCTCTGTCTCCACAAAAGAAGCACCATTTGAGGACCAGCAAGGAGGTGGCTCTCTTCAAGCCAGGAAGAGAACCCTTATCAGAAACTGAATTCTGTTTGGTTCTTTTTTATGATTTCTCTCTTTTTGATAAACTTTTTTCACGTATTGTTTTCCTAATTTCATGGAGTTGCCTATCTGTGTTCTCTGGAGGCTCACTGAATTTCTTTAAAATAAATTTTGAATTCTTTGTTAGGCAATTCATAGATCTCCATTGTAGGAGATCGGTTAGTGGTTTCATATTGCCCTGATTTTTTGTGTTCCTCGTAGCCTTGCATTGGTGTCTGCTCATTAGAAGAAGCAGTACCTCTGTCAGACTTTACATACTGGCTCCAGTAGGGAGAGACATTCAGCTGTTGGTGGGCATGAGGATGCCAGCTGGGTGGGTTATGTAGTAGCACCGGGTCTGGGAGCATACAGGTTCTGTGGGTGCTGGATTCAGGGGAATGTAAGGGCACAAGTTCTGGTTCAGAGGTACACGTGGGCACCAGGCCAGTTGCATGTGAGGATTCTGGGTCCAGTGGGTGTGTTGTGGCACCAAATCCCAAGGACACACATGGTATCTGCTGGATGGTAGTTCATGATGCTGGTGGTTGGTGGGGGTATAGTAGTTCTGGCTCCAATAGATGTGGCAACTTGGGCTCCTGGTAGCTCTAGAAGCTGGGATTCTTATTAGTGAAAACTGTGGGTTTCCTCAGCAGCAAAGACTGTGGGGGTCCCTGACAGTGGGTAGGGCTGCTGGGGTCCTCTTGCTTGCCCTTCCCCCATGAGGGAACGTGAGGCTGAATGGACTCATCATTAAGCTGTGCCAGTCTGGGGACAGAGGGATGCAGTTATAGTCAAATATTTCTTTCCATTCTCTTCCATATGATTACCTGGTTCTTTTCCTTCACTGGGTTGCTGCAGCTTCTTAACTGGTCTCTGGAGCTCCCTCAGAGCTATTTTTGTCCTGAAAGTTGTTAGATCATTGTCTTAGCAGGGGACAAGTCTGGGACCTCCCAGTCTACCATCTTGCTGGCGTAGCTCCACCTACTTTTTTTTTCTGTAGCAGCGAATCCTATGGGCAAGACACATTGCTGCACTACCTTCACCATAAAATTATTTCCTTATTCAGAGGTTATAGATGTAAGAAACCACAGTGATGAATAAGGAATTCCACAAATTGCAGTGTTGGCAGAGACATCTTGAGCAAGGAAAGTAAATTTGTATACAGAAAACGTATCTATCCCAGTGTCAAAAATGACTGCTACCTCCCTAATTGAAAGATCAGTATTTCAGCCTTCTGGTTACCCTGGGGGTGGTTCTACATCAGGGGCTTAATTTTAACCTGTGCTGTTGGCAGTTGGCCTTTTTCCCCAATCCATGGCTACTTTGTATATGTGCCCATTGAGCAAAGACCAGGGTGATTGGGCTACAAAGGAATCTGAATCTCATTACATTCCTGGAAATGGTAAGTGATTGTGAGCGGTGCTGAGAAGAACTGGCCTTCTTTGTGAGGCAGTGGACAAAGAAAATCATTTAAAGTTTATGAACCCTTTGTAGATAATTTGGAAAATACTGGAAAGCATGTAGAGAAAAAAATTAAGAATGGTGCTATAAATCCAAAGCATTTATCTATACATTGTTGGATGGATTTTTAAAAATCATGAAAAGAAACTCTAGGTTTTGAAAGTAATCATTTCCCAAAGCTACTATTTTACCTACATTATAAATCTATGGCCTTCACTGCTAAAGAGATGGTTCATGTAATTATATCTATGAATGCAGGCATGAGCATCCGCTGAGCATGGCTTGGAAATTGACAATTAGCAGTAAATCAAAGGATTCAGGCAGCCTAATGTTAACATGGTCATTAAAATGAACAAGAAGATTACATTGATCAAATATGAAAAGAATACTTAAAACATTGTGGGCTTTCCTGCAAATTATTACCTCAGAAGGCTATGTGATCATCTCTCCTTTTCAACTAATTGCTAGCACTCAAATGATTTTATTGCTGCATTGTAAGTCAAGATTTAGGTTTAAAGTATTAAAATAGCAGCTTGTTTAAAAGGAACTGTGCTTTTCCTCTATCCAGTTTTCTTCATTTTGATCTTAGACCCTAAGACTTAAAAAAATCTTAGAATCATTAGGAAAATACTCTTCAAAAAGAACTCTGACAACACATCTTTGCTAACATTAGTGTGCTTCAAATGACCTTTCACACAGGTCTTAAAAACCTGGGGTCTCATCCTTCCATCATTATTATTTATCATTGTTTTTTAATCCTGGCCAAGACAATTAGCTGTAAGACAGCAGTAAAGCATAAGTAACAGAAGAAAGATAAAAAAAATGATCAGTCTTTCACCATAATATTCTAATTTCACAAATGAAGAAATTGATCACAGAGAGATCAGTTAGCTTGGACAAGGTTTAATAGCTCATTAGTGAAAAATCGAAGTTAATAGAGCTGGGTTCAGAAACAAACAGTAGAGATAGACATTTTGTGTGTGGTTGATAATGCATAGAGATGATTACAGAAGAAAAAATTTTAAGGCTAATCTTCAGGCATTTCTTTATCTTTCATTCAGTAAATTTTCTTTTGAGTGCCTGCTTATGAAGACGTCACTGTGCTAGCCTCTGGGGAGGGAGAGATGGCCTAGGTAGATGCTATCCATCCCTGCTCTTAACTTGCCTTCATTCTGTCAGGGTTGCAGATGTTTCAGACATCTAATCAAATTGATTACTATTGAGATAAATAATTCCAGGCAGTAAGAAAGAGTGCTAAAATCATATAAGAGAGGGAGACCTGACTTTCTTCTGTGAATTAGAGTAAAAATGTAAAGCACAATCCCTTAATCATTTGGGGAATCCACATTTTTGTTTCTGTTTGTGTGTGTGTGTGTTGTTTTGTTTTTTACTTTATCCTTTTAAAATATAGGAAATGATACAGTGTTACAGTTAGACAAATTGGTGGGTAATGGAGAAAAATTATACTAAAAGTTTTTAACACTATCATTGGGTAAAAAGTGAGATATAAGAACAGGAAAGTGTGATTAAAAGTAGACTCCAAGTCTGTGTCTCTATTCCTGCCCTGCAAAGTGGACACAGGGGTGAAGGGTGGTGGAATGAATTGGGAAATTGGGATTGACATATATACACTACCATGTGTAAAACAGATAGCTAGTGGGAACCTGCTGTATAGCACAGGGAGCTCATCTCAGTGCTCTGTGGTGACCTAGGTGGATGGGATGGGGAGTGGGGGTGGGAGGGAGGTTGAACAGAAACTAACACTGCATTGTAAAGCAACTATACCCCAATTCAAAAAAAAAAAAAAAAAGTAGACTCCAGATTTATGAGGTTTTGGGCAAAGAGAGGTTTGCTTTTGTCACTATTCGCTCTTTCAGGAATCATCTCCTAAGCCATGTTCATTAAATAGCAAGCAGGCTGTCATGCTGAACCCTGGCCTTATTGTGTAAGCCATCTATGCCAATACATCGACCTCAGATGGCACTTCCCAGGACATGGCACAATCCCCTGTTCCGTTTCTACTGACAGTGCTCCTTAGGCAAGAAGCAGACATATCTGAGAAATCAGATAGATGGATGGCAGTTTATTCAGATTCCAACAGCTTGATCACTGTCATTGTCAGCTATTTGGATGCTTAAGCAAAGACATACTGGCAATGTTTGAAAAAGTCTACCATCCCTTCCTCTTCTTATTCAGAAAAGGAAATGATACTTATGTGGATATCAAGATTTAGTAATTTGCCAGAAATAGTTAAAACACTTTGCAAAATTAATAATGACTGCTGTAGTGCTTCAAAGCAGCTATGCTACAAGGTATGGGTGTACTAGCAGCATATTATTTTTAAAAGAGATTTTAACAGCTTTTTCATTAAAAAGGAAAAGCTTCATGTAAATGAAAGGTAAATGTCACTTTCAGAAAATTGAATATTTGTGCAATTGATTTGTTTAAATATCTAGATAGCTGAATTTTCTGGAGTTCGCTGATTGGTTTATGCAAGTCACTAGATGGCAGTACCAACTAGTTAGTATTATATTACAGTTCAGATTCAGGTGTGTTTTAGATACCAAAACAAAAAAAGGAAAACAGGAAACTGAGTTCATTCACTGGTAACTCTGGATGAGTATATATCTTGGCATGGGAGACAGGCTTCTGAAGGTAATATAGAAGCAGTGACAAGATCTCAAAGTTATAGGAGTGCTAGAAATTTGCAAATTTCCTACAAAGTAAGTCTCAGTAGGTAGAATAATATATTTTATTTGTTTGGTGTGTTACAGTTTATAAAGGACTTTCAGAAACATTTTTCTCATTTAATTCTCATATCAACCTTGGGATTTAGGTAAGGATGGTATATGATTATCTTCATTTTACCAAAAGGCTACCGAGTCTCTTTAGGCCAGTAGTTCTAAAACACTAAGGCTCCTGGAACACTTAGAGTTGAGGTGAACCGTTTCTATACCTCCATAACAAAATCCCACTCTTCCGTCTTTTCCTTTCCTTATTGCATTTGTCATGTGACTTGAATTTTATTATAGAAGGAACTGTTTAAATATCTTTGTGACCTAGAAAAATAATTTATTGTTAGCTTTCCAAAATGCAGCCCTCTTCTATTTTTTATTTTTTGAAGAACTTTCATTGTGATATAATTGATATACAATAAACTGTATATATTTAAAGTGTACAATTTGATATTTTTTTCTTATTAATAATATATATATATATGGCAATCCCTATCTCCCAATTCATCCCACCCCAACCCCTGCCTTCCCCCCTTGGTGTCCATATGTTTGTTCTCTACATCTGTGTCTCTATTTCTACCTTGCAAACCGGTCGATATACACCATTTTTCTGTATTCCACATATACAGCCCTCTTTTAATTGAGCGATATCTATCAAAAGGAACTGACCACATCTATTTCCTTCTGGGCCAGCTCGAGTGAACCCAGGAGCTGCAGAGTGCCTTCCATGAGCCAGGTAGCATTTTAGGCGCTTGCGGTGATCAGGTGCTCGGGAGGCCTCTGAGCTGCTCATGATCTTGTCAAGAAAAGAAGCAGGAAAAATCTGACAGTAACGCAATGTGATAAGTGCTGTATTAACAGTTTGAGCAAAATGCTGGGGAGCACAGAGGCCTGAACGATTAACTCTGCCTAGAGGGGAAGTTTCACTGAACTGCCAACATAAAAGAGATGGAAAAAAAAAAAAATCAGTGCTCCGGCTTTAAGCCTGTTGTTCTGCCTTCAAGAAACATAGGGAAAGACAACATTCAGAAAACAAATACTGTAAGATCTGAAAAAACAAAAAAAGATATGACTTACAGAGTGAGAATCACCTAGTTCAGAAGTTGCCCAAAGGTAATTAAATACACTTCAGAAACTATATTAACTATAATGGAACCTTGTGACTTAAAATCCTTAGTGACTCCTCAAATAGATGATGTCTACATCACATTCATCATATTGAACCAAATGATAGATGCTACCTGTACACTTGGGTACAGATCTACAGCCTAGTCTAGTGATCTGAGCCTGGATTGGTGGTAGGCTGGTGACTATTTAATAACTGGCTCCCCTGTAAACAAAACCCTTGATTTACAGCATTTGCTGATTTCTGTGGTGTAAATACACCCATCATGATCAATTTCAAATTACCAATATAATGTCACCACATGCAGAGTTGGGAAATGCTGTACACAGGGCTCTCAGGAAACAATAGAAGCTGATCTGAGTAGGTAGGGGGTCCAGAATCCAACACCTAGACTCCTCCTCATGGCATAACAGGAAGCACTCGACCAGCAATTCTAATTTCTGGCATTGCCGTCGCTAAAGAGCTATGTAAACTCAGGCAATCACTTAAACTTTGCCATTTAATTTGCTTAAAGTCTATTGAGCACTCCGTGTTAGATGCTATGTCCACTACTTTACTGACATGGTTTAGATCCTCTTTACAGTTCGGAAAGTAGACATGATTATGTCCATTTTACAGATGAGAAACTGAAGCTCACAGGCATTAAGTGACTTCTTTCTCATGCAATAATGAGTACAAGACATATGAAGTGCTGTGGACTATTGTCTTGTTAGAGTAAATTAAAAATGACACGCTCTGCTCTCACAATTTGAACTATTGGAAGATTTGTTTGGGGAACAATATTTCCTGCATAACTCTCTTTAGTTCTAGATGCATCCTCCTTTACTCTGTCAGTTGTACCATTTCTTGGGAATATGGGAAGTGTTGTCCGAAGACCAGTTTGTTGAAATACTTGCCTTTATTTGAAATGTCCTGAAAAGTTTAACTTTTTATTGTTATTGTTCATGTAATACTCATATTAAGACTGAAGTTTTAATTTTATTGTTTATAATGCAACATTTGTTCACTTAAAAATATAGTAGGCACAAAACATAAAATGAGGAGGATGGGGGGGAAGGATTGGGAGTTCGAAATTAGCAGATGTGAACTATTATATATAGAATGGATAAACAACAAGCACAGGGAGCTATATTCAATATCCTGTGATTAAACCATGATGGAAAAGAATATGACAAAAGAATGTATATAATATAAATAGCTGAGTCACTTCGTTATACAGTAGAAATTAACACAATGTTGTAAATCAACTATGCGTCAATAAAATAAGTTTAAAGAAAATTGAAATTGAAAACAATTTCCTATCAGATAATCCTTGTTATTGTTTAAAAAGCTACAAAAGTATAGAAGTAGAAATTTTGAATAGTACAGAAAGATAAAAAACAAAACATGATAGCCACTCCCTTCTTTACATGTCTTTCTCCCCATAGATAATTACTGTTCTGGGAAATATAATTTTCTGGCTCAGTCTGCCTCTTCGTTTCAATTTTAATTGGAAAATAGAGCACGTAGCTTATAAATGGGGATATACCCCTCTATTTTTGTCATAGTTTCTACACGACTTTTAGATAATTTTAGGACGTCCATTGTTTTGACTATGAAATGCAAGTCTTTTTTTTTTTTTTGCTGTCTGTGACATGTCCCCAAATCATCATTTGATCATCAATGGCAAAATCATTAAAATCATTTAATATTTTTAACAAGACTGTTTATATGAGTTGCAGTAGTTCTTAAATATTTCTTCTGGGAATTCCCCGGCTGTCCAGTGGTTAGGACTTGGCACTTTCACTGCCAGGGGCCCAGGTTTGATACCTAGTCAGGGAACTAAGATCCTGCAAGCTGTGCGGTGCAGCCACAAATACATAAATAAATAAATAACATTTCTTTCTGCGTTTGGTTTGGTTGCAATAATTTGACTGAAAGAATCCTCCGTATTGTGACTTCCATAAATAGTCAGTACTGTTCCTTCTGAATCTGAATTTGGTGGCCTACAGGCCCTAGAAGGTCTAGGCCCAGACACCTTTCTGATCCTTTCTCCTATCATTCTACTCTTCCTTCCTTTCTTTTCCAACCACACCGATCTCCTTGCTTTCCTCAAGGAATGCCAGATATGCCCGGCTTCAGAGCACTTGCTCTCATTTTCCCTGTGTCTGGAGTGATTTTCCCTCAGATGTCAGAATGCTGGGGCCTCTCACCTCCTTCAGGTCTTCACTCAGATGTAACCTCAGTGACCCATTCCCTGAAAACTTCGTTTAGAGTCATAATCTTCTTACTATAGTGCGTATCCTCCTCACTGCGCAGCTTTCCTCCTCCTCATTTACCTGGCACACTATTTTTAGGGGCATTTGTGGTACAAAAGCAGAAGCCTCTGGTCCCTAGCTTACTCTTGGGGTGACACAATGAGGGCCAGATGAAATGTCCTACATAAGAAGCTGTACGCACCATAGGTGAGAGATCAGGAAAAAAGAATACTTCTCTGCTTAGAAAGGGGAGGGAAGAAACTCTCCTCCTCCTTGGAAAGCAATGAGACCGAATCTTAACTTCAAACTTGGGTATGTACATAAAATCCCTCCAGGGGCCAGGTACTCCCTTGTGTCTCTGCTTTTCCAGTCTAAGTATATCTCCAAGTTTCTGGGCTTCATTCCTCCTTGAAATATAAACACTTAGGGAGATAGCCTTCCGTCTTCCTGGGACCTTGGGGCACCTCTCCTAAGCTGTTACAGAGCAATTACTAGGTAGGCTACATACAGAGCAATTAACTAGATAGCCTGCTATAAATCTAATTCTCCTGGCCTATGAAAAATATCAGGAGGCTACGTTTCTTTATAGGAAGACTGAGAATTCTGGGGACGTTTTCTCTCACTGCAGAGCTGCTGGTGAATGCTGGCTTTCAGTGACTCTCAAAGGTTGTTGCTCTGTTTCCTTGCTGATAGCCACATATGCACGTTCTACCCAGGGTAGCTGGAAAAATGTGAGTAATAATTTGTTCCTGATCATGTTAAAATTATCGTTCAAAATTTTATAGCATACACGTAGAACCATGTCTTCTCTACAGCTCTTTGAATAGTAATAACTATACTCCTAGATTGTAATCCCTCTAGATGTTGATTGCACCTCTGCCTTTCACATTGTGTCATCAGTGGGGAACGTAGGCAAAGGGCCTATGGATTGAGCGAGAATGGTCTTACTCACACTAGAAATGTTTGTCCTTTTTCTGGTATAGCTTAAGGCTGACTGGGGACACTGCAGCACATCACTGCATAGATCAGAGGCAAGAGAGGACATCAATCAGAAGGTTGGTTGCATCGTGAGACAAATATCTGAAACCCTTCACAGGAGATGTGTGCAGCCACCCTTGGAGGACTGCCTGGCATTAGCATGAAGGCTGCAGAGAGGATTTAGGTTCCAGCAGCAGGGGCTCTCAGGCTAAAGGAAATCTACTACTACCACTGCTGTCCTTGGGTTCTGTAAACCAGAGAGAGAACCTACAGTCAACAACAGTTGAAATAAGAAAGAGTGAGAGACTACCCATGGCCCACACAGATGGCTCATGCCCAAAGGTCATGGTGGACCTTTGGTAGCTCAGAGCCCTGAACTTGTCCAGTGTGTACTATGAGTGAGACTCACTAAATATGGGCACATTAGTATCATTCTGACAGCCCAGTCTTGTGTGACACCCGGAAATAAATTCCATGCTGACTAGTGAGAGTGTTCCTATCAGCAGGTCGCTTCCTGAAATTGGGCCAAGGGGCTCCTGGATGACTCCATAATCAATCTCATACAGAGTCATCGTGGTGCTGGTGGTAGAGTTGTACAACACGCTGAAGGAGAGAAAGGGGGACCAGTGACCTCAAGTGTCCTGGTCTGCATCAGCACTCTGATGGTGCTGACCCTGTCTCATCCCAGGCAGCGGAGAGACTTCTTTAGGCTGAGGAAGTTTCCTTTTATTCCTAGTTTGCTGATTATTTTGATCATGAAGGGATGTTGAATTTTGTCGGATGTTTTTCTGTGTCTATTGAAATCTCCACATGGTTTTTGTGCTTTATCCTATTGGTATGGTATATTAATTGATTTTTGAATGTTAAACCAAGCTTGAATAAATTCCACTGGTTCATGGTTACGTAATCCTTTTTATATGTTGCTGGGTTTAGTTTGCGGGTATTCAGTTGAAAATTTTTGTGTTTATATTCATAGGAGATATTAGTCTATAGTTTTCTTATGGTGCCTTTGGTGTTGGTATTGGCATTGGTATCAGGGTAATACTGGCATCATAGAATGAGAGAAGGTGGGTATTAAAGTCTCCAGCTGCTATACATGAATTGTCTACATCTTTAATTCTGCCAGCTTTTGCTTCATATATTTTGGGGCTCTGCATAGGCATATATATGTGTGTGTGTGTGTGTGTGTGTGTATTTCCAGTTGCTTCATCTTCCTTATTATTTGACCCCTTTATCATTATAAAATGTTTTTCTTTATCTGAAGTAACTTCTTTTTATTTTAAAGTCTATGTTATCAGGTATTAGTATATAACTTCCAGTTCTGATTGTTGGTTGAATCTTTTTCCATCCTTTCACTTTCAGCCTATTTGTATCTTTGACTTACAAGTGTTTTCCTTATAGACAGCATATAGTTGGATCATGCTTTCCTATCCAGCCTGATGATCTCAGCCTTTTGATTGGATTGTCTAATGTGTTCATACTGAATGTTATTATTGACATAGCTGAATTTACATCTATTATTTTACCTTTTGTTTTCTATATGTCTTATATCTTTTTGGTTCCACTGTTTCTACTTCACTGTTTTGTGTTAAGTGAATATTTTCTAGTGTAACATTTTAATTCCTTTAATTCTATTTCAAATTTTATTGAGTTATTTTCTTAGCAATTGCTCTAGGGCTTATGGTATGCATCCTAACTTGTTAGAATCTGCTTCAGACTTATACCAACTTAATTCCAGTGAAATATAGAAATTTTACCTCTTTATAACTCTATTCTCTCTTCATTTTTTGTGCTATTATTGTTACAAATATTACACTTATATATGCTACAGATCCAACAATACCTTGCTATAATTGTTACTTTATATAATTTTATGTCTTTTAAAGAAGTTGAGAGAGGAAAGGTCAGCAAACATAAATTTATTGAGTTTGTTAGGTTAACTTTTTACTATTTCTGTTTCTCTTCATTTGTTGCTTTGGATTTGAGGTAGTGTTTGGTTACCTTTCCTGTCACTATAGCTTTGTTCCCACACATTCTTTGTGATGTTATTGTCAAATATGTTTCTAAATGTTATAGATTCATGACAATTATATAATATTCTTTTACACAATTGCTTTTGAAATCAGCTAATGGAAGAAAGGAAAAGAAATATGCAATTATACTGTATTTTATAATTACATTGTTACCTTATTGGCATTCTCCGTTTTTTATACGTGGATATGAATTTCTCTGTGGTTCCACTTGCTTTCAGCCTGAACAATTCTTTTAGTACTTTTTGTAGAGTCCACTAGCAACAAATTCTCTCAGTTTTGGTTTACGTGGGAAGGACTTTATTTTACCTTCATTTTTGAATGTTAGTTTTGCTAGATATAAGATACTCGGTGGATAGTTTGTTGTTGTTGTTGTTTGTTTTGTTGTTTTTCCTTTCAGCCCTTGGAATATGATGCCCCACTGCCTTTTGGCTTCCATCGCTTCACAGGTGAAGTCAGCTTTTCGCTTATTAGGATTCGTCTTTCTCTTTGCTTTTCAGCATTACCACTATGATCTATCTGGATGTGGATCTCTTGTTTTCAGGCTACTGAGCTTCTTGGATGTGTAGGTTCATGTTTTTCATCAAACTTGGTAATTTTTAAGCCATCATTTCTTCAAATTTTTTTTTTTAGCCCTTGTCACTTTGTCCTCTCCTCTGGTAATCTTATTATACAAATGTTGGTGCATTTGATATTGTCCTCTCATTCTGTGAGTCTGTTAGTTTTTTCCATTCTTTTCTCCTCTGTTCTTGAGATGGTTCTTCAAGTTTGTCAGTTCTTTCCTCTACCAACTCTAATAAATTTTTCACTTCAGTTATATACTTTTTACATAATATGTATGTTTGTATATTTATTTATTAGTGCACATATATAAATATATATAATTTAAGTATACTGTGTGTAATAAATACATATGTAATTTCTGTATCTTTATTGATATTCTCTATTTAATCAGATACTGTCATCATACCTTTGTTTACTTGTTTAAGCATTGTTTCCTTTGTTCTTTGACCCTATTAATAGTAGCTTCTTGAAGTCTTTTTTTGCTAAGTTGAACATCTGGACCCTGTCAAAGGCAGATTCTGTTGCCTGCTTCTTTTCCTGCTCATAGATCACACTTTTCTGTTTCTTTGAATGTCTTTTAATTTTTGTTGTAAACTGGACTTTTTAGATAATGTAACATTTCTGGAAACTGAGCCCTCCATTCTGAGGCTTTTTGTTGTTATTTGCTTGTTTAATATTTTAATGATTTGGCTAGATTATTTTAGTGAAGTCTGGTTTGGTCTGACCCTCTTTGAGAGATACTGTAGCCCTGGACTGAGAGCTGGGTAGAGGAATCCCCATCTTCTCGGCCACATTCATGCAAAGTGGGGTTTCCACTCTGCTTTGGTGGAGGGATAGGGAGAGGGGTCATGGCTCAAATGTTACACACTCTGGCCATTCTTACCCACATTCAATAGGTTTTATTAAATGAATGTTTATTCACTTGCTATATGCCCGTAGGATAATTCAGAGAGACTTTAATGGTATTTTAAAAAGTAATTTTCAGCTGTTGTGGTTGTTTTGTAGTGAAAAGGGTCTGCAGAGCTGCTCACATCATCATTCTGGATGTTGTCTCCTCACATGATATTCAACCAGTAATAGAAGTTGACATTTGTTGAGCAGTTAATATTGCTAGAGAGCAGCCTGGGAATTTTACGTGTTTTTAACTCATTGAATTTTTGCCTCAAGTTTATGAAATAGTTACTACTATGGTCCCCATTTTATAGATAATGAATCTGAGGGACACAGTTTTAGTAGCTTACATAAGCTGATGAGTAGAGAGCAAGATGTGAATCCTAGCAAGCAGTCTAGCTCCTAAGCCCAGGCTCTCAACCCTTATGCTATTTATTACCATTGCTCAAAGTATTCAAAGCCTAAAATTTGCTGACACCCTGCACACAATCACACCAGACCCCCTTCATATTATAACCAGATACTTGCTGCCACAGAATGAAAGTCCTTCAAGTGACTTGTCCTGCTCCTGACCCACTCAGAAATTAGAATTTTAAAATATGTACTGCACAGTCTACTTCCTTCATTTCCTCCTATTCTTCTCAGCCCACCCAAAGGGTCATGTGTGGTTTGGCTCCTTCTTTAGCATCTAAGCTGGATCACTTTCTTCTTGAATTGGTGAAACTTCTTAATCACTTCCAATGGTGATTCTCTGAGATTGGGAGATGGTGAAATCTTTGGGCCCCTTGAATACCAGACATACACGCTTTGCTCCTTTTGGGGATCCGCATGTGAGTAGTAGAAAGAGGAATGGCTGTGTAAGTTCCCAAAGAGTCATTTGCTGTACACAGGGATGAGAGCAGTAGACTTGCAGAATTTGTAAGACAGTGGTACAATGGAAGTTTCCATGGTAACTAGCATGGTAACTAGCTTTACAATTGGAAGGATCTCCAGAATGCCTTACTAATGATAAAACCATGAGGATCATTACACTAAAATGACTGAAGTTAAATTTCAAACCAGCCTGGCCAGGTGAAATATGAAATCAGGTCGGGTTATTGTTAATAAACACATTGGACTCTTTCTTCCTGAGATTATAAGCAGAGATTTCTGTGTACTCTCTGGAACTTCACCCATACATGCAGCTGTCCCTACAGTTTGGCATTCCTAAACAATGCAGATCCAGATTCTATAATAAAGTAATAGAATTGTTGTAAAAACCAGATAAAATAGTACCTGTGGAAATATGTTATAAACCAAACAATGTCACGTAGTGTTAAGGTGACATTACCACAAATATCAGTGCTTCTTTCTCTACTGTTGAACTAAAAGACCTGATATAACAAATGTTTTTTAGGAGAATCTAAATATCTGTTTGTATGGTACTTATACACACACAGACACAAACACACCATCACAAACACACATCCCACCCCCCATTCCTCCCCCATTCCACACACACATCACAGCTCTGAAAACATTAAATTTCTTTCCATATGGCTGGCAACATCTGGTGATTAACAGTTAAATAAAATTAATGAGGCCTTCCATTTTTATTAGTCACGTAGTCATCCACTGGAAGCAATAGCTTTTTCCAAAAGATCTCTGTTTTCTAATTCCCTTAAGTTCCAAGTTTCCCTGGCTGACCTGGCTTTGAACTGTGCTCCCTTGTAGATAAAGGGAAGGTATTTGGCTCCCTATAAAGAGCTAACCTTTCCCTATGCATCTCATTCCAAGGCTCCCCTCCATCCCTGCTGTGCTTGCTGTAAATCAGGGGCCCTTCTCTTTGATGTTTATTTCTTTTTATTTCTTTATTTCTTTTTTGTCTATAATACCAAGTATTCTACTTGAATGTGTGTGTGTGTGTGTGTGTATTACGTGTGACAAGCTTGTTCCATAGTGAATGCTAATGACTTTCTTAGCCATGGGCATTTTATTGTGGTAGCCTCATGTTTAAATTGAAAAATAATTTATATTCCACCATGTGCTGGCAACATCCGTTGCTGCTGTATGGAAATAGTGTGGAATTGGACATTTTCTTGTGACATATTGCTTAATAAATTATAAACAATATCCTATCAGATCTGACAGTGGTACATAAATGACAACATAAACGACCATTTGCAATATCAGGTGGCTTATGGTTCAGCATGAATATTTATTATAATTTAATATGAATACTTAATATCCAGTATAAAAGGTTGTATATGTCATTACCAGTAGAATTAAAGGTGCTTTGGTGATTTTAACATTTAAAAGTCATAGAGTTTAACAGCCTCACTAGGATCTTCATATTCTAAATGATTGATTAAAGCACCATAGGTTTCAAGAGGTGACTAGCAAACTCATTTCAATTACATTAAACTACAAAGAAAATGAATCCTTAGACATCATCTGGAGACTTATCAAAACACGTAAGAACATTTTCACGCTTACTGTTTCAAATGAAATGAATGCGAAGTAAAAACTCTTTCTCTTAATACAGTAGGTAAAAATACGCTAATTATTTTTCTTACTTTTAAAACTCTTTCTTCTCCATCAAACCATGAGTATTATTTAATAATTACTAGCATCCAAGAAGATATTTTAAAATTCCCTAACTCATTTACCCCATTTGAGCAACTTGGCCTTAATTATGTGAGCTGGGTGATGGCATTCTGAAATCCAACTTTCTGGCCTCCTGTCGTACGCCACTCTGCACTTCCATTGTATTGAAAGCAGAAATAGATTTAGCGATGTTACGAGTGTCTGAGATCTTGGAATCTGACCAATTTTTAAGTGATTTGTATGTGTTCATGGGTGGCTCAACATAATAAAAAAAATAACAACTGTGACGTATACAACCTTTTATACACTTTATACGACTTTTCACATTCAACATATTCCTAGATTCTTATAACCATTCTGTGAAGCAGCTGTCAGTACTTTCATTTTCTTGGTGAAGAAATTTAAGCTCAGAGCAGTTTGATAAACTTGTTTGCAGTCAGAGAGCAAGTAAACGGAAGTGCTGTGACTCAATCATAGGACCACTGGTTACATAGGTGATGCTTTTTCCACTGCCCCTTTTTTACCTTGGCTGGGTGGTTCTGGTTCAGGGTCTCTAATGAGGGTGCAGACATCTCAGTGCTTGACTGGGGAGAGCAGCTATTCCATGATGGCTCACTCGCATGGCTGTTGGCTGGAGGCCTCATTTCTCACCATATGGGCCTTTCAAAGGTCTGCTTCAGTGTTTTCATGACACACAGTTGGCTGCCCCCAGAATGAGTAAACTAAGAGAGGGCCAGGCAAAAGCTACAGTGCCTCTGATGACCTAATCTGGGAAATCCATCCCTGTCACCTCCACCACATTCTACTTGTTAGAAGTCAGTCACTAGGTCTGGCCCACACCCAAGGGGAGAAGAATTTGGCTCTACCTTTTCAGGGGAGGACTGAAAAAAGATTTGTGGATGTATTTGAAAACTGTCACAGATGGGTTAAACTCTGTGTGTGTGTGTGTGTGTGTGTGTGTGACATTTAATGCTTAGAATTAGAAAAGGACTTGAGTCAGCACATGTCCCAAAGCCTTATTTGACAGGAAAGAAAGTTGAGATTGAGTTTCAGTGATTTCACCAAAACTCATGACTGTAAGTGGTAGAGATGGGGCAAGACTCCTATTTGTCTGGATCCCAGACTCCCGCTTTTTCCATTTTCAAATATATGAACTTAAAATTTTTTTTTTAATCTACTCTCCCTATGCATTTGGAATAGCATAAAAATTTGCTAAATTAGTTTCAGGATGGCCTAGAAAACTTAATAAGTCTCCATGGTCAGACAGCAAGGCTAACGCAGCCTGAACGAGGAGCAGCAGTACATCCCTTCTTCCCGTTCCACCAACAGAAGAGGCGTGCAACAAGGCCGACCGTGCAACACCTGGTGCTAGAATAACAACCGAAAGTCTTACCTAATCTGTTGAAGCATTTCCTGACCTCATTTCCGCAATAGTAAAACCGATGGCCCCTTCCTCTGTGTTCTCACCTTACATTCTTCTGTTTCAGGAACGCTAAAACTTTGTATCACCTTTCTTTTTCCACGTCTACTTCTTCAGCCTTCTAGAACCTGGGCTGTGTCCACTCATTCTCTATTCCCAGTACCTTGCATAATATTTGGTTCAATATTGGCACAATGATAACATATAATAACAATGATGGCATTGTTTTATGAAATTACTGAGTGCATTTGTCATTTAAAAATAGTTGACATTAATCTAGCTCTTAAAAAGAGGCAAGTTTTGTTTGCTTGTTACAGGACTTTCTACTGTGTGATCACAGGTTGCACAACTTCCTAGCCAGACTGCACATTTAAAAGTTGTATGTATGTATGTATGTATGTATGTATGTATGTAAATATAATTGACATGCAATGTGTATGCTTAAGGTATATAATATATTGTTTTGATATGTCTGCACTGCAATATGATTGCTATTGTAGCATTATCTAACACTCTGTCCTGTCACATAGTATCGTTTCTTCTAGTGATGGGAAAGATTAAGAGCTAGTCTCTTAGCAAGTTTAATGTTTATAATACAGTTTTGCTATCAAACGATACATATTTTTAAAGAGTTTGGGACACGTTCTCACATAGAAAAATCAAATAATATTATTTTTATTAATTAGCTTCTCTGTTTGTGGCACCTGTGGCCCAGTTGAAAGTGACATAGATAGCAGGCACCTGGCAATGTCTTCTAGTGAAGTTCTCTTGTGTAATTAATTGTGAGACACAAAGCTTGTGTGGCAGAATATGGCACTACTCACCACTAGGTGTCCTCTGTCAGTTATTCTGGTCCATTTCCAATACATTTTCACTTGATTTCCATCCTTTTTTATTTTCTGTAAGATTTCAGAAGCCAGATATATTTTATTGATTTTTAAAATAATAACCCTTAGAAAAGGCTGATAAAGGCACAATTAAAATTGTGAGCCAGTCTGAATTAACTGAACAGATATCTTAAAACCATGAGAGATGTTAACATTATGAAAAGAAGTTTTGTGAATTATAAAAACTTTTTGTTTTAGTGACATAGTTTTCCCAGAAATTTCCCCAAATGGCTTTTTCTTTCTCCCCCTTATAGCCAGTTTCTTTCATCCCCATATTTATATATTTATCCATAGAGACGAAGAAAAAGGGCCATCTCCATTTAAGCTGAACTGTGCCTGTTTCATGTTCTTGACTTTGAAAATTGTCTTTCATGTTATGTGCTTTTCCAGAAATAGAAATAATTGGATACTGCTGTAAGTTAAAAGTATATCTGAGTATTTTATAAGAGCAAAGGATGATAAATTATAGTAAGGGCTGGCTGCTCATGGGCAAGTAATGTTCAGTAAGCACCTTAAAGTTATAAGTTTTCCACATTTCGCTGAAGACAATGTTAATTTATGGATTTGAAATAGTATACCTCACTTTTCTTAAAGAGTCTCACCTATATATTTACTGTAACCTCATAATCTCGTGGACTATCTCTTTGGCATCATCTATTTTAGAAGTCCCTCTCTTTCTTCAAATTTCAGCCCTACAGTCTAATATAAAGATTTTGATTTTTATTAAATCCACAACTTCTTCAAGTTTTTTTTCCTGTTTCTTCACACCTTGCATCTTTAGGATATACTCTCCCAGAATATGGTCTTCCCACCTTATGAGAAATTTCTGTCAAGTTCTCCTTTTTTTAACTTCTAATCAACAGTTTTCTAATACCAGAAATATATAACATTGAATTACAAACAGCTTACAGAGAAAAGTTAATCATAAAATTGTGTTTGTCATTACCCCTAAATGTTTAATGAATTTAATGGGTCATTTCTAATAATATTTGGATTACATAGAAATCAGGGAATTAAAAGCATGGATATACTGTGATAAAGAAGTTGGTATAGAATGGCTCCAAAGATATATTTCATATATATAACTGGTCAGTTAGAGCCAGCATTTATTTAGTAGGTGAAAACTATTAAAGAGCTGCTAGTTAGAGAGCATAATATTTAGATTATTGTAGAGGAGCAAAGATTGGGAAATTGCTAAGGAAATTATCTAATTAAAGTAATAGATTTTTAAAAAATAAAGAAGAAAATGGATCAAGGAGAGCAAATGTAATACAATGTAGTCCCCATCCCTAGGTCCAGCATCTCCAAAACACTTTTGGAGGA
This sequence comes from Hippopotamus amphibius kiboko, assembly GCF_030028045.1. Lineage (NCBI taxonomy): Eukaryota > Metazoa > Chordata > Mammalia > Artiodactyla > Hippopotamidae > Hippopotamus > Hippopotamus amphibius. The sequence continues at coordinate 59,317,777 of NC_080188.1, forward strand.
TTCAAGCATTCATAAGAAGCCACAGTGGCCAGGAAAATGAAAGTAGAAAGAGAGAAAAGGGATGTTATGAGGAAGAGACTGAGAGAGATGGAGAGACACACACACACACACACAGAATGATGATCCATTATAAACACTCAGGAAAAAAGGGAAAGATTACAAGGGGGTATTGGCAGTCATCTTTTTTCTTCATGGTCATACTTACACCTTGGGGGTGAAAGGGGCTGACATTGAAAGCAACAAAGAACATTTTTAAGAAGCTAATAAGGAGATTTTTGGAGGAAATTTTTAGGGACGATGTGTGTTGCCTAATGCTTCCTCGGCATTGGGTGTTGACTTTGATTCTGAAAAGCTGAATAAGACAGAGAAGTTTCCAAAAGAGAATAATTTGGAAGATTAACAGTGGGTCTTACTTCTAAGACTTTGAGCTCAGATTTTAGGCATACAAAATAAAGATAAGGAAAATGTTAAGATATGAATCCCTTTTTCTGATTACAAATATGTATTTCCTGGAATATACATTGTGGCCAGATAGTCAGAAGTAACCTTCAACAGTGTGGGGCAGTATGAAAGCCAAAAATAAGGAGGGATCCACCAGAGAACATCTCCTGGCCAACCTGCTTTTGAGCACTTTTCGAAATACAGGACACAAGAAGGAGAAGCAGAGAGAAGGGTGAGATGTATATGCTATGACCCAAATGAATCATCTGATCCAAATTCCAATATTTACAAAGAGGATATAAGTTCACCCAACCAGCTTTTGAAATAAATAACCATATGTGTAAAACCAGTAAGTAGATTTCAGAGAAATTCTGAGGTGAAAAAGAAGTAAGAGATCATCTGATCCAACTTCTATCTTCCAGTGGAGTCCTTTTACTATATCCTTGATAATGAAAATCATGTCTCCATTTGAACATTTCCTTTCTGCAGGAACTTTCTCCTTTCTGTCCTAGACTACCAGTTTCTATTTTGGAGCAACTCCTGTTATGAAAATGTCTAGTCTTAGATTCTGCTACTCTTTATAACTATCTGTCCTAGCTCTGTTCTCTGGATGCCATTTCCATTTCAGTATTTGTATCCATATAAAATGCCCTTCCAAAGTTTTCTCTTTCCCATACTAAGCACTTTCAAATCTTGTATGTGTTGCCTATATATTTTCATTTTTAGATTCTTTCCCATCTCTTCGGATTCAATTAGTTGAAATGAGACTCCTGTTGAGTTAGTAGAAAGCTTAATGCTTAAGAGTGACATAATGATATTTATTATGACAAAATTGGTTGAGAAAGTCAAAGTGACAACTAGATTGTAAATTATCATGTAAAATTTCAGCTAGTATAGGTAGCAAGCCACATTATAGATAATAAAGCCAGAGTTAGGAAGATTGGTCTGACATATTTGCAGCTAGAACCAGGGGTTCAGGAACACACAGAGAGGGAAGTGAACAAGTACTGTTGTCCACACAACCAGAGTGAGGAGAGTGGGTGATGCAGGGCACATTGTCAGACCACCATGGATTACTTGTTTCAGATGGTATGGGGGCAGTAAAATTGTACAGAATAAATGTGGAAAATGATTTAACAATCACTGAGTTCTTTTTAACAAGATAAATGTTTTTTATCTTGTTATCAATTACACACATGCATTTAGAAAACTCAAAATTCAAGAAACTCTATGGAAATAGTCAAAAGTACCTGGAATCACTCTACCATGAGAAAACCATATTCTCCATTTGGTAATTATTTCCTTTAGTGCATCTCTTTTTGCACACACGTATGCATGCACAGTAACATGCATACACTATAGTACTCATTTGGGTCATATCAAATATACTATTTTCTCTGAACAATTTAATTTTTCAAACGTGTTTATCTGAACATCTCTCTTCCTTTCCTTTTCTTTTCTGTCCTTTTGACCACCCCCCCCCATAGGTGATCTATGTTATAAACCTCATGTGTAACTTTCCATGTGTATCTTCATGCTCAAGATCATAGATACATATAAGGGGATTTAGTCATTGTTTGTTTTTTGAAGGTGGGATTCTATTATATACATGTTTCTGCAACTTGATGTTTTTCTTTAAACTGCTCCAGTTCATTTGGTGGTGCTCCAATCTATTCTTTTTCTTATGGTTGTATAATGCTCCATGGTAGGAATGCATTACAGACTAACTGTTCTCCTATTGAGTGGCATTCTCTTTGTTTCATCCTTTACCATGATAAATGTGGAATAATCATTCTTTTATATTTAGCCTTACTCACTGATACTTTTATTTCTGTGGGGTAATTTCCCAGGAGTGGAATTGCCTGGCTTGCAGGCATGTAGATTTTAAATTTTTAATAGACACTGCCAGATGGCTTTCCCAAAAGCCTGCAACAATTCACATTTCCACCTGTTTCTCCTACATCCCTGCAAGTAGTGGGTGTTATTACCATTTCATTTCCAGCAGTGATAGCAGTTATGACTATAATCTGCATGTTTTAAACTACTAGTAACTGCCTATTCATATCTTTGGACACTTTTTATTATATGCCTGAGTATTAGGATTTAAATAAAAATAATACATGTTTTGCATCATCAGGAATATATGCAATATATGAATGAAAATAAAATTGTTAAATATACTGTTTGTAATAATAAGCATTCCAAGAACCTCTGTGATATCACTTAATCCTGAGGCAATTGGGGACTCTAGCAAGTTCTGTCAACATCTCAGGAGCATGGACAGTCAGCCTTAAGGCAGTGCACTCACTGGTAGAAAGCTGATGCGCAAATAGTATCTGTCCTATGGGATATGCATAATTTTATAAATAATAAGTGGTTGGGTTAGAGGATTTAAAGAGAAGGAAGCAGTTGCATGGGTGGTAGGTGAATGTGGTTGGACTCAGGATGCCAATGCAGGATGCCCAGATCCTGAGAGGGAGATGCATTGAACGTTCCACAGACCTGGTTGGCATGAAAGGCCATGTGCAAAAGCTAAGGCAAGCAAATGCCTTCATTTTGATGTAGAGAGTGTACATGTGGGCTAGAGGTACCTTTTCAAGGCCCTGCTTCTACTCATCCCTAATTCTGCTTCAAAGCCTATGCTTCTCAGTGTGTCTCCTGACAGCATGAAAACCTGGGATGAGCACCTGACTTCTCGGCTCCAAGAGAGTAGTGCTTTTCCGTTTCCATGCAGATGGCTATTTGCAAAATAACCAGGATTTGTTTTAGGCCAGATGTTAGGCTGGGTTATTCTTTATTCCGAACCTCTTATCAGTTCACATGTTAACTGTAAATTCTTATAGATTAATACATTCGTGTATTTTTGAGTCAATCCGAAGGTGAATTTTTCAAAATCAGTTTGACCATCTGGATTCCACAACAGTGAAAAAAATGCCTTTCAGACCACTGAAGGGAGCTCTCAAGCTTCCTTGAGCTTCAGTAATTCAAATATGTGTAAAGGTATTGATTTTACCCTCAGTATGACAGAATTTTAACAACGGAAATAGAAGTAAAGCAACTGTGAGAATAAATTGAACGGATTATAAAAAAACATAAAACTCCTTACAGTACAGGTTTTGACTGAAGTTTGAAAGTGAGCCTTCACACACAGATCCCCTTGGCAAAGGGTAGAAAACAAAGGAGCAAAGCATTTAAGGAAACGTTCTGATCCGTCATTGGCTGACCACTAAGTTACACTGATACAAGCATGCCCCTTAGGAAGACAAGCTTAAAATAAAAACACAGTATGCCAGACATGCCAAGAGATTGTAAAACAGGTTCTCCCAGCATTAGCTTATATAAGAGTGGGAGCAGACCAGTTGAGAGAGAAGGTTCTCTCCACAAGAATATATAAGAGAATTGGGGAGGGTGTCTTCCTTTACCTTAAGCCAAGTGAGGACTCTACCCAGAAAGGCCACCTTGAGGGGCAAAGCAGTACAGCACCCCTGGGGCTGAGGAGAAGGCAGTACCAGTGAGGCAGAGAATGTTCTCACAAATGCAGCTAAGAAATAAGATCATCTAAGAGACGCAGAGTAGAGAGCAAATGTATGGATACCAAGGGGGGAAGGGGTGGAGTGGGAGGAATTAGAAGACTGGGATTGACACATATACATTATTGTTACTATGTATAAAATAGACAACTGATGGGAACATACTGTACAGCACAGGGAACTCTACCTAATGCACTGTGGTGACCTAAGTGGGAGAGAAGTCCAGAAGGGAGGGGATATCCGTATGTGTATGGCTGATTCATTTTGTTGTGCAGTGGAGACCAACACATTGTAAAGCAACCTTACTCCAATAAAAATTAAAAAGAAAGCTGCTGAGAATCCCAGTGCCAATGTCAGTATGTCAAGCAGACTCCAAATCTCTCTTCCTCTGGGACAACAACTGAGTTGGAAACGGCAGCTAATAAGTGAGCCTGGGGCTTGCAGGATAAAGTTCTTCCCCTAGGACTGGGTCCCATTCTCCCACCTCTGGCTTCTAGGCCTGGAGAAGTATACACTGGGAGAACAGATAACTAAACGGAGTCAAGGTTTGTTGTCACCAGCAGGGAGGCCAAACAAGAGGTTAAGGAGGTTAAAGGTACAGTCCTCCAGAAGGCCAAGTCTACCAATGACTGACAGCGATGGTGAAGAGTTTACTTAACTGCACAGTTGGCGGGAACAGTCCCCACAGGACTGCCTCCACTTCAGACAGCAGCTGCAAATTTGGGGTCCCCAGAGCCACTTTCACTTATGACCATCTGGCTACAAGTCTGGGGGTCCCTAGGGACTCCCTCAGGTTTGAGAATTCATTACAACAACTCACAAAACTCAAGAAAGTGCCATACGTAAGACTACAATTTTATTATCACAAAAGGCTACAAATTAGAGGCAGCCCAGGAGATGCAAAGGGAAGACTCTGGAACTGGGAATTCCAAACACGAAGATGCCATGTCCTCAGAGACACATTACTCTCCCGGCCTTGGTGAAATGTGGCAATAAACACAGAGTATTGACAACCCAGGAAGCTCACCTCACTTTGGTGTGCAGAGATTTTACTGAAGCTTCATTAGGCAGGATTGGTTGGATCATGGCCCTGTGGTTGAGCTGGATCTCCTTCCCTGTCCCTGCTGGAGGTCGGGCTGATATTACCTGGCTCAAAGTTCCAACTTTCTAATCATGTGGCTGTGGTTGTCATTCTGGCTTGGCCATCTCCCATCCTAAGACTATTGATGTGGCCCTGCCCGCACTGAGTCACCTTGTTAGCATAAACTATCAGGTGTGGTCCAGGGGCCCACCATGAATATCAAAGACACTTCTATCACCTGGGAAATTCCAAGGGTTAATTCTCTAAATTAACCCTGGAGTGAGGGGGTGGGCGGCTCAAAAGGCCAGACTTCTCTTTAGGTAAGATTAATTCTTCACTCTTTAGGTAAGATTAATTCTTCACTACACTTGTTATTATTTTAAAGCATGTCATTTTGGAATGACACTGCTTTTGTGAAATGTAACTAAAAGAGATTAAGAAATTCAAGTACAGGGAAAGAGCTAGCCCGATGAGAGGATGTAAAAAGTCAGTGGGAGGAGAGATAGTTGCTTATGATTACATACCCTTTTTTTGTTTTGTTTATTTTGTTTTTGAATTTTTAAATATTTATTTTATTGAAGTATAGTTGATTTACAGTGTTGTCAGTTTCTGGTATACAGCAAAGTGATTCAGTTTTATGCATATATTGTTTTTCATATTTTTTCATTATGGTTTATTACAGATTATTGGATATAGTTCCCTGTGCTATACAGTAGGACCTTGTTTTTTAATCCATTCTATGTATAGTAATTGCATCCACTAATCCCAAACTCTCAATCCATCCCTCCCCCACCCCGCTTCTCTTGGCAACCACAAGTCTGTTCTCTATGTCTGTGCGTCTGTTTCTGTTTCATACATAAGTTCATTTGTGTTGTCGACTTAAAAAAAATGCACAACATGAGAGCTGTGAGTTGAGTTTATTTGGAGCAAAATGAGGACTGCAACCCGGGAGACAGCATCCCAGATAGCTCTGAGACACTGTTTCAAAGAGGCAGGGGAGAAGATTAGTATATATGAATTCTTGGTAAAGGAGGAGTACGTACAATCAAACATTTTTTGGTAGGGGGTTTCTGCTAGTCAGAAGGAGCAGACGTCACCATGTAGGGATTCAGTGCTTTTCTAGATATGAGGAGATGCAAGGGTTGGGCTCATAAAATCAGCTCCTGAAAACATCTAACTGTCTGAAGACCTGTTCCGCCCATCTTCCAAAGCACAGAGTGCCTCATTCCTGGTCTCCACCCTGAATGCCCTTCAGGGGATGTGGAAGGTCAGTAGCTACAGCAGCACAAAGTGATTTAATTCTTGTACAGGCAGATGGCAAGTTCCAGTTTATAGTTGACAGTGTCAGATTCCACATATAAATGATATGGTATATGTCTTTCCTTTTCTGACTTAACTTTACTTAGTATGATAATCTCTAGGTCCATCCATGTTGCTGCAAACGTTCCCGAGAAAAACCTGGCCTCTGTTCACCGATGCCAAATAGAAATACGGAGACAGAGCTTTGGAAGAGTAGAAAGGAATAGCTTTATTACTTTGCCAGGCAAAGGGGGAACACAGTGGCCAGCACCTCAAGAACTGTGCCCCCCTCTCTGGGGAATAGGGAGGGGTCTTATAGTCGGGGTTTGTGGTCAGGGGGAGGCGATAAGGACCAAGGCAGTAACAGTCCCGCATTCTTCTCATGGGCTGGTGGTGAGCTAAGTAGGCGTCAGCAGCATCAACCTTCAGGTCCAACCGGTCTGGGGTCTACCTGCTTGTGGGCAGCATCCCATCGTTCATCATTAACTTCTCCCACCTGGAGGGGTTTCAACTTCTGCAAAATAGCTCAAAGATATTGTTGTGTGTATTGTTGCTGGGGAAACAGGACCTGTCCCGAGGCTGCTCTTGCCTGTTTCTCCCAGGTCTCGTGCATCCCCTCCCTTCCCTAATGAACAACTGCCTGAATCTGCCCATTGGAACTCAGGGAAGGTCATGGAGGCTGAATGAGGGCTGTTTTCCTATAATCAAAGAAATAGGGGACACAGAAATAGGACCCCCAGAGGGCCCTGCTCGGTATCATACTCTTGTTTGAGTTCACTCCTCAGTACACCTGTTCAGAAAAGATGGGCATACTTTGAATCTGGGTTTGTACAAAATCAAAGTCCAATCTCTTTCCAGTATGCCATGTGGTAGTACTTAACGGTTTTTCTACAGATATAAAGTTATAGTTTCAGTTTGAAGACTGAATAAAATTCTGTGTGCTTAATTTTTTGTATCCACAATAGGAAACTTACCAGTACATTCAAAATGTTTCATTGTGTAAACTCATTATAGGACAACACTATTGGGAAAACTTTATAAATAATTCATAGGATTTTCTTATGTTGAAAATTAAACTAGCAAGAAAAGTTGGATTAACAATGTGTTTCAATATAAACTGCTTTAAAAGCTATTTTACTAAAATAAACTTTAAAAAGAGAATTGTATTAATACTGCAAAGGGGATATGATACAGCTTATGTCACTCTGCACATAGCCTGAATATCAACTAGGTCAGAAAGTCAATTTGCAAAACAGTGCTAATGAGTTGTAAGTTAGCAAACTCATTTCATCATATAAGAAAATGGTCATAGGCTGCTCCCATATGAAAAGTATACATTGTCTTCATGTGAGTAAAGAGAGTTGAGAAAGGGACAGATTGTTTTCATCTGACGTTTTCATATTTTGTTTTAGGGAAATCTATAAGACATTAATATTCATTTATGTTGAAGTAATTTGAATGATTTTTGAATTAATCATTTTAATACATAATCACCCAACGTCATGTTTTCTCCTTTAAATAAGATTTTGATATTTCAAAGTAGAAGTTGTTACAAGTATGAATTTCATTTTATAAAGGAAAATGGATTGGAATTCTCAAGTCTTTTACTGACTTATCCAAGAATAGGATACTAAGTGGTGAAGCTGTGTCTTTAACTGTTCCAGGAAAGGTTTTTTTCAAGAAAAGCCCGAGAGTATTTTAATCTTCCGCCTTACTGCACTGCTCCACCTGCTGCTTCCTTCTCCATTTCTGCTCTCCTCTATCCTCATCCTCTACTTTTGCATCAAGGCCAGTGACTTCTGTCTACCCTCCTCTGAATGTCGTTGTCTAAGGGTCAACCTTCTCAGGACACTTCCCATCTATCCTCCTTCCTATTTAAAATATTTGCCTCTTCTCATTGATGCAAATGGATTAAGTTATTTACCCATTCTAGGTACCCTGTTTGAATTTTAAGAAGGATTTATCCTCTGAAAATAGTGGACCTCATCTAAATGCTGGAATCTTCATGTACTAGAGCCGAATTCTTAAACAGAACAGAACCACTTTTCCTCTGTGGAACCTACTTGATTTCCCACTCATCTGAGCAGCTCTATGAGGCAGAAGAGGCAAGGCTTAAAAGGTTGGGCACTGCCTGGGTTTATGGCTCCATCACTTATTAGCTATGTGACCCAGTGAAAGTTAGTTAAGCTTGTTATGCTTAATAAGGTTACCTACCTTATATGTCTGTGGTGAGGATGAAATGAGATAATGTATGTAAAGTACTTTTCCTGGTGTCTCCCTCACAGTAAAGTTCAAGACATGTAAGCTATTATTATTATCATTATTAGTGTATTATCTGGAAGCACTTGGGAATACTAATGAATAGAATAGAAGTCATTCTTACTTTCAGAGTTCAAAAAATACCTTGGTTGATCATGTTCCACTAGCAAAGGTTAAATAATTATGAGATTGGTGCCACCAAAAGAAGCACATGATTTGTGTTTCCAGTCTGGTAGCCAGGGTTTTGGGCTGCAGGGTTTTTCTTATTAGCTGCAGCAAATTATGCTCTGCATAATAGGATAGGGCTGACTGCTGATTTGGATGCTGGGTGAATGCTTGCCAACATGCAGGGAGTCACACGGTTTTCTATGCAATGAAAGGTAAAATTAGCTTTTGTATTGGAGCTTGCATTCTCAAGAACGGTACAGCTGTTCACCCTGCCTTTTATTCCTGGCATATGTTAAATGGGTGGTTAAATATCTCTGTTTCTAGTCCCAGCGCAATTTTTAGTCTGTTCTTTGCCCAGTTCAAACTGACTCATACGTTCACCTTAAAATGTAAGCAGTGATTAACTATGTTCAGGTAAATGCATATACTGTAGTGGCATGAACACAGTAAGTGCAAATCCCATGAGCTATTTTCGTGCTGGATATTCACTCTGTTCCTAATCTCGTGGTGGTGAAATGGCTAACGTCCCAGCCTTGCTGCTTCCTTTTACTGAATCAACATATGATATTCCAGGAAAGGCGCGTACACCGTAACTTGTTTTCCCCATTTAATCCCCCTATAAATTTGATAATGGCTGCCTTGAAAAATTGGCTTAGATGTTAGAAAAGAGAAAATGTTGCAGAAATTTTCATACTTTTCTGGCATGAATTTGACCGTTAAAATGAGTACAGGTGAGGAGCTTTGCAACTAGATGGTAGGTTCTTGGGCCATTTAGTAGCCCTATTGCCTGATAGTATATCCTGTTCCTAGAGAGCCATATCCATTGATTATGATGATGCCTTACCATTCAGTAGCTGTTTTCAAGCTGGTTACTTGATATAGCTCTGACACTGATGAAATTCCTTAGCAATTAAGCCCAGAACACAGTGTGACTTACTCTTGGGAGCTGTGGTTATTAGGAGCAGCAGCTCTCTTCAAATCAGTTTCTAAATATTTCATCTGCTTTCAGAAAATCGGAATAAACCACAGTTCACTGCTCTTCAGGTAGTGCAAGCTCTTTCCAGGCTTTCAAGGATGCCCAACTGCTGCTGCCATTGGGATCACAGCATTCCAAAGGGAGAATAAAATGTAATATATTATATACTCATATGGCAAGGGTGGGGACACTTCTCTTACTTCTTCCTCAAAGAAGAAGAATGTAAACAGAGGAGAAAATGTAAGTAAATCCATAAAAGTAAAACTTTCTTTCTGATAGAATATTCCTAATAATATTCAGCGCGTCCCCACATACAATGAAACACATACAAGATCAGTGTTATGGCACTGTGGATGAATGGTTTAATTGTGAAAAACCTAATTGTAGCAATCTAATGGAATATACTTATAATACCAGGTAGACAAAGCCATTGAGATGTATGTCAGCTTTTCTCATCCTTATTCAGCAGACGGAAAACTTGTAACTCTTCTGGTGACTCTGGTTTCATTCCGGCACTCAATAGTCTAATGGTTTTTAATTTCTAAAAATTTTTTTTGCTGGGCTTCCCTGGTGGCTCAGTGGTTAAGAATCCGCCTGCCAATGCAGGGGACACGGGTTCAAGCCCTGGTCTGGGGAGATCCCATATGCCGTGGAGCAACTAAGCCCGTGTGCCACAACTACTGAGCCTGTGCTCCAGAGCCCGTGAGCCACAACCGTTGAGTACACGTGCCACAACTACTGAAGCCTGCATGCCTAGAGCCTGTGCTCCACAGCAAGAGAAGCCACCGCAATGAGAAGCCCGTGCACTGCAACGAAGAGTGGTCCCCGCTCTCTTCAACTAGCGAAAGCCTGTACTCAGCAATGAAGGCCCAACACAGCCAACAAATAAATAAATGCATTTATAAAAAAAAATTTTTTTTTGCCTTGATTTGCTGACTCTTTCCTGAGATTTTACACTTATCTTTCCCTAAGTTAGCCTCTTGGGCTGAAAATCTAAGCAATGATCCCATTTTGTGGCTTGCATTTCATCCCCATACCCTGTTCTCCCGACTATCATGCTAAGAATTAGGAAGTAAAATGCAGGTGTCTGGTTTCCTTTTCAAGAGTAGAAAGGATTGAAATGGCACTTATGTTAAAGCACCAGGAGGATTTTGGGAAGAAATAATTTGGTATTCATTATTCATTTCTTTTGTGAACTGAAAGACCAGATATCTACAGCAGGTGCCTCAGAGTCAGAGAGATTTGGGTTCCAGCCCCAGCTCTGCTACTCACTACTCCATGGCCAAGGACAAGGTACATAAGGCTCCTAAGCTTCACATTCTTCATATGAAAGGGAAATAATCGTTTCAACTTTCTAGGATTTCTGAGAACAGTAAATGAGAGATTGTTGTAAAATGCATTACAAAATGACTGCTCAATGAATTACTGTTATTAGGAAAACAAAACGTAGCCTCTACCTCTCGAAAAAGAACCCTTTAATGATGAAGATAACAAAGATGAAGCCCATGGAACTAATAATGAGTCTGAAAAACTCTATTCTGAAAATAAAATGAAGGTGGGGCAGAATACAGTGTCTTTGGCATAGTAGGCATGTAACGTTTCCCTGTCTGTCAAATGAATAAGCAAAGTAACAGACGAACTGTCTTGCCATGCTAACTAGCTACCCTCAATTTGTCGGAGAATACTAGTGTATTTCAGGCCCAGAAACCTATAAACCAATTGGTATGCCTTGTTATTTCTGGCAAAATACTTTAGAAAGTTTTTACTTTGCACAAAAATGCCAGTTCCCAGAAGTGTCTGTGTGATTTCTTCAGGCCATGAAGAACAGTTTACTGTAGACAGTGGTCGTTTACTTTACAGCTACAAAGAGAAGTGAGGAAGCCCCAAGGAAATCCCTTAGATGGCTGAGAGTGTAGCCAAGGAACAAAGCAGGTCTAGTTTTCCAAAAGGAATTAAAACAATTCACTTCTCAATTAAAAAAAAAAAAAAAAGAAAGAAAGAAAAGAAATGATGCTTATGGTTTTTGTTTGGAGAACTAACCATATGGGTTAATTTTGGTTTTAAGAAGAAATAGGTAAAGATACAATAAAACTGAAGACACAACAAAACACCTCCACAAACCTGTTTGTCTACATTTTGATTTTCGAAGGAATTGCTTCAGTGAAACTGCATTTGTCTTCACCAAAGTTCGGTCTTCCTGCAGAGAACTTCCACTGCCTACCTAATTATCCATAATAGAGAACTCCTAATAGTTCTCTTATTTTTGCTGAATTGAAACAGTGCTTTCATGCTGAACAACGTTTTTTTAAATATATGATTTAGTTCTATTGGCTTCTAACTTTGGATTTATGTAATATCTCTTATGAACAAAAGCATCACGCTGAAAGGGTAGGAAGGGTTTAATGAGGCTCCTTGAGCTGTAGCAAAACTTCTCCTCACTCCATTCTCTGGTGACTCCTGCTCTCCTTCGCACTCTTCAGGGACTTCTGCCTAGGCTCCCTCTAAACGATTGGCTTTCATTACTTAAAGGGTCAAAGAGATGCCTCTTCTCATCACTGCCAGAAAAGCTTCTGTTCTGTGCTTGAAGCTTTCATTTCTTTGAAGCCTCTGTGTACCGTTTCCACTTGACCAACACCACAGGGAGTTCAATTATCAAAGAATCACTCCCTTCTGAGAATTCTTAAAGAAAAACACTCCCGTTCTGAGATAAAATAACAGATGCAATAAGTTTCCCATTTACTCCATAGGATACTAAACAATGTCAAAGTGAATTCTCTGTGCTTGCAAGGTTTGGGAGTAGATTTTTTTCAGCTACAGAATGGGCAGGCCACATCCACATAATGCCAACGGAGGCAATTTTCCTAATCCATTCTTGTGTTATCTCTGGACTCTTGAATGCCAGAATGCCTTTTCTCTCTGCCCAGGACATTCCTGAGCCATTCCTCATGGTTCATCACCAATACATTCCAATGCTTCCTGTCAGCAGAGTTAATGTCTTATTAAATAGGGCTGGAGGAAGGGTACATCTTGTGGTGTACCACACCATTTGTTAAAATCAACACTTATTAAAACAAATGTGCTATGAAGTGTTGCTTAGGAATTTTTCCCCCTAGTACAGAGACTTATATTCCAATAGAATTTTGAAAAACAAAGGGGAAAAAGACTGACTTATTCAGGCTTCATTATATATCAAGTATTTGTTTTCTCATTTAATCATCACCATAGTCCTGTAAGATAGATGTTTGTGATTCACACTCTACAGAGGAGAAAGGGGCTCCAGTGCACTGAAGAACTTGCCTGATGTCACAGACTGGAATGAGTCAGTGCATAAAGCCAGGTTTCCTGGATTCCTTTTTCTGTGCTCATTTCAGTGACTCTTCATTTACACTAACATCATTTTAGGGGTAGAAAGATAACTGTGTCTCATAAAACTTAGACATCATGAAACCAGATTCTTGGTTATGATCTGCTGATCTGAAAAGATAAGAATACGAGAACCATAGGTAAGATTACTATGGTCATTCTTCTGTGAAGAATAGATTAAAAGTTGAGGACATAGACCAAGAGTAAAGTTGCAGTGAAAACTGGGCTAAATGATGAATGAGCATCAGCTTTTTTGGTGTTTTCTAAAGAAATATGAGCATCTGTTTAATGTTGTGAGGTAGTGGTTAAAGTGAGGGTGTACACACGCACACACACTAGAGGGACACATAGAGTGCTGAATTCCGGTATATCCGGACTCCCACTCACAGGAACTGGTAATGATGAATGTGAAGTATAAAGGCTATCTGGACCTTGTCCTGGTGCTATCACTTACTAGATGACCCACTTTGGGAAAATCATATAGGCCTCTTAGCATGGTTTATCCTTTTATTGAAAGTGGAGATAATACCTAACTCATAGAAAATGTATGTGTGTCAAATTGAATTCATGTATTTTCAAGCAACAGAAATCCCAACTCAAAAAGGGAATTTTAACCTCATGGAATTGAATGTTCCAAGAGCAGTTCTCGCTTGAGATCTGACTTCATCTAGGACATCATCAAGATCATCAGGATTCCTCTCTAGGATCTGGTTCCTTTTTATCTTGACTCCAGACTCAGACATAGAGTGGGCCTCTGGCAAATATTTACTACAGGAGTTTCAAGCTCCAAATGCTCATGTCAAACTCTCCCAGTGGAGAACATGTGACTTTATGCCCCAGAATTCCCATATTAGGTATCAAGGCTTATTCTTTTTGAACTGGTTTATATTGCATGCTCATCCCTTAATCAATTACTGTGGCCAGTCAATGAGATACTGTGAGTGGCTTCAGCCTGTTAAATTCTTGAGAGGACTGGGCTGAAGATAAACATTTTGGAGTTGTTAGCACATAGAGGATATTTAAACTTGTAGGATTAGGTAAGATTACCAAGGGAGTGTAGACAAAGGAGAGAGGAGGCCCAGGGTTGAGCATAATAGCCCTTCAATATTAGGAGGCTGAGAGAGGGAAACCAAAAAAGGATACGAAGAAGGAGCAATGAAATGAGGTAGGATAAAATTCAGGAGAATGTGTTATTCTGAAAGCCAAGTTAATAATTTTTTTTCTAGAAGAAGAGAATGGTTAACTGAGTCAACTATTACTGATAGATTAAGCAAGAGTAAGACCAATAACTGAGAAGCAAGGAGGAGGTCATTGATGACATTGATAGCAATGATTTTTTTAAATAAATAAATAAATTTATTTATTTATTGGCTGTGTTGGGTCTTCGTTGCTGCACATGAGCTTTCTCTAGATGCGGTGAGTGGGGGCTACTCTTCGTTGTGGTGTGCAGGCTCTTCATTGCTGTGGTTTCCCTTGTTGTGGAGCATAGGATCTAGGGCCCTGGGCTTCAGTAGTTGTGGCACATAGGCTCAATAGTTGTGGCTTATGAGCTCTAAAGCACAGGCTCAATGGTTGTGGCGCACGGGCTTGGTTGCTCCGCGGCGTGTGGGATCTTCCTGGAGCTGGGCTTGAAGCCATGTCCCCTGCATTGGCAGGTGGGTTCCTAACCAGTGCTCCACCTAGGAAGTCCGCAATGATTTTTTGGAGTCAAGTCATGGGAGCAAAAGCCTGACTGAAGTGGTTTATAAGAAAAGGGAGGTGAGAAATTGGAAAAAAAAAAAAAAAAAAAAAGAAGAGACAAATCTTGCAAAAGATTCTGCTGCAAAAATGGGCAATCAGAGTAATAGCTGGCAAAGAAAGTGAAATCATGAAAATATTTCTCTAAGATGAGAAAGATAAAACTGTATTTGAATGATGATAAGAATTATTTGGTGAGAATGAAAAAGTTAATAATGAAGGAGAGAGGGGAGGATTGCTGAAGTGATGTAATAAAGGAGGTGAGAAGAGAAGGGATCTAGCAGAGGGACTGGTTTTGGACTGGAGCATGGAAAATTCACCTGTAGAAACCAGATAGAAGATAGGAAGGGGGCAGCTACTGATGTTTGCAGTTGGTTAGATGCAGTGGCAGGAATCTGTGAAAGTCTCCGACTATTTCAGTTTCTTGATGATCTTACAATCATGAGAATGGGTAAGAAGATATTGGGAGTTTGAAAGGAGGGGAGAAAAAGTGAAATTGTTTGTTGTGTTTTGTTTTTAGGAGAGTCAGAGGGAAATGGAGGATGAACAATATGATTCCTGAGCAGTGTTTTAAGGGCCCACTGGCAGCTATTTTAATGAATTTAAATTGAGACTGGTGGATTAGTTGTGTGTTTATCGCAGTCACCTTTAGCTTCTTGGGTACAGGACTAGAGTCGACAAAGAGTTAGCTTTAGCCGGGTTGAGGTGTTAACCCTATAGATGATTGGAAAGGAAGCAAGAGAATCAAGAGAGGATGAGGATCAAGGATTTGATGCCATTTTCTTGGCTTAAATGACCGTCTTTTCTTACTAAAACTATTGTAACAATCTCCTAAATGACATCCTTGCCTGAATCCTGCTTCTCTGAAATCCCTTCTCTGTGCTACAACAGGAGTAATTTTTCTGAAAAACAAATTTGAGATCACTCCCTTACTTAAAGCCATTTAATGGACCTCCAGTGCCCTCAGGATAAAGTCCAAAGTTCTTAAAGTGATTTCTATGGGCTTTTATGATCTGACCTTGCTTATTTTCTTAGGCCCCATTTCTTTCCACTCCCCCTTCACTATTGAATTTAGCCAGAATGACAGGACTTTAGTTCCATGCTCTTTCTAGCCTCTGAAACAATCTTGTCTCATTTCCACCCTCTTCTCCTGGGTAGCTCCCATTCATCCCTCAGGACTCAGCTAAAACACTGATTCATGCCTGTGGTCTTCTCCATAGTCTCAAAGCTGTTTGTGGTTCTCCACTCTCATCTGTTTTTACTCATAAGATTTCTTTTGAAGAATGTTTTTGCCCTATTTAAAAATGGAGGAAAAACCCCAAAACTAATACTACTATTGATCTAGATTTTAGGTTAATCCTTTCATTTTGTATTACAGAGTACATAGTTCTATACCTAGACCTCTGACAAGCGGAACTCCATAGCTGACTCAAATGACTTTTAATCTCAAGGGTGGACGGAAGACAGATACCAATAGATAATTATTAAATCATGGAGGAGGTGCACTATTAGATATATGCATAATGTGTAGATTATAATCCTAGTTTATCACCTATTTTCGTGTGTACTGATCAAGCTTCAGTGTAAACTCTGTGTACAAAGTACTTATTTGGTTTCCTTTGTGTGTTCACTTATTTCTGCTTAATGTCTAGCACAGGGTTTGTCTCATACTAGGACTTTAATAAAGCTTACTGATAGAGTGGGGCTAATCTACAGCTTTCTATTTCCTGTAAAATAATGAGTGTATGGCTATACCAAGCAAGAAAAGTTAAGCACTTTTTGAATTAGAATACCTCTAATTATATTAAAAATTATAAAAAACTAATTTGGAAGGAAATTCTTAGATTTGAAGGGAGGAGTAAGAAAAAATTAATAATACCTAACACTGATCCATGTGCTCCAAAAGTACTTTATTTATACTATCTAATAGTCACAATGTTCCAGTTCTGTTGTTGTTATCAACATTGTTTTGCAGATAAGGATGCTCAAGTACAGAGACTTTAAAGAACCTTTCAATATCACATAGCCAAAAAATCATGCAGCTGGGATTTGAACCTAGGTAGTCTAACTTGGATGCACACATTTAACCAAATTACTATAATCTTCCCATTGAGCTCCTTCAGGTCCCAGCCAGCAGACCAAAACATCTTTTAGGCCCTGTTTTCATTTTAAATTTACATGATTTTATGTTTCTGGTTAGGAACAGAAACATTTCCTTGCATGTTGTATAGCACTCAGATTTTTACCACCTGCTGATATTAAAATAATTATGATGCACATAATCATTCATATTTTCTCAAATTTCTAATAAAATCAGAATACTTGAAAACCAGATTTTTCTGGAAGAATTGAAAAGAATAATTTAATTAGAAGAAATGAATATTTGATTAATCTGGATAAAATGTAGTTGGTATATTTCCCTCAAATAAAACTATCACTAGTTTAACATCTTTTCTGCCTCCTGAAGTCTGTTATGCAGTGATTAATGTCTAGCGCAATTTGTTTTCCATCACGCAGAAGCTAACATTAGATAAACTGTACTCATAAGCAGACAGGCTACTATAAACTTTCCTTTTGTAACTGGGCCAGCTCTCCAGAGAACCCAAGCTCCCTTATTTGGAGATGGATCTATAAATTGACTGATACTCAAACATACCAAAAAGGCTTTTGGGAAAGCCTTTGACAAAGATGATCTTCCCACATGCTACTCACTGAAAGATAAATGAAGACAGTTTTTACAAGATATTTACTTTTTTGGATGAAACTATGAATTCATACTCACATATAAGATCTTGCTATACACAGAGTATACTGTACTCACATACATGGTCATCCTATACTTCATATACTATACTGTGCTCATGAATTTAGACTTAGGATTCAGTTCTGCTGTTAGGACAGCCCTACACTACATGTTTTTCCTTGTAATATTTAGAGTATCTGAGAGATGTTTCAAAATACAGTTTCACATATCCAAGGAGACAGCTACTCTGGACTTGCAATCGGCTAAAGGGCAAATGGAAAGCACTATTGCTTCTGAAAGTGAAAAAGACTGGGAATGTAAAGATGATAAAGATGTTTAAGTAACAAATGGCAACTTAACAAGACAAACAATGGTCAAAGGTTAACGAAAATCAGTGAAAAGCTATTGCCTTTTGAAGCATCAGAGAAGTTTCTGCTGTAAAGTCTTAATCTTGTTAAGATAAAAATTTGTCAATGAGCTCAGTGAGAAAATTGGATTTTACTTTGACCCATGGATGGATGAGTTGCAGAATACCTTTCAGGGCAAGAAATTAAATAAAAACAAATTCAATTCTTCTTTGATGTGGGATGTAAATATTCCCCAGCCACCCTCTTTTATCTTACCAAAAAAAGGTAAAATGCTACTTAAATTAAGAGCTCTAGGGAATGGGTAAAGGTACTATCCAGGAAAAAAAAAATTCTCCTCTACCCAATTATTATGTGAAATCTTATCACTACTGCTGGTGTTTTCTTTCCTCGGGTGTAGTCTCTTGCGTTTTCACAATCTGGATTTTTCAGTCACTCTCAACAGACATTGGTGGTTGTCTGCTTAATAGCGATTTCCCTCTTCTTACTAATGGAACTCTTTTTCATGTGTATTTGTTTTCTAGTTGTCATTATACCTACATATAAGGATATGCTTCAGGGAAAGCTGGCCCTTAACCCAGGGCAGAAATCTTGATTGATAACCCAATTATGTTTATTGGATAATTATGGATTGATTAAGCCAATTTTGGTAATTTCATTGCTTATTGACAATGACTGAGGAGTACCATGTGACCTAATTCAGGTCAATAAAACTGAATCAATAAGGCTGAAGAGAAGAATGTCTAGGAATTCTGAAAGGTTTTCTAGATCTTATAAGGGCATACAAGGGATTTGTTCCCCCTTTGTTTTGCCTCTGGACATGGCTGTTTGGTATTGGTGTACCCATCCTGAGACCCACGGTAAGAGATAGCTGGCAAAATGAGAAGAGCAGAATGGAAAATAGGCCTTTCAGTACTGATTTGTTTTTCCACGAGAAATCACCATACTTCATCAAAATGATTTGAAATGAAAGCATGGAGAAATAAAACCAACATCTATTGTTAGACATAGAGGAGGAATTCTCAAGTAGTTTTAAGGAATAAAAGAGGAACTATGTAGTGGCAGAACAAGCCAAGTTGGTAAGTTTCCTCATCAGTTCTGCCACATAGCAGGTGCTCAATATTTCAATATCTGTTTAGATTCTTGTTGGTCCTTTTGTTTAGTATATTGCCGTACATGGATGTCCTGTAAATGTGTGAAACTCCTGCTGTCCATCAAGAACAGTTTCCAGACTTAGCTCTCTGCTGCTTGACTTTAGTAAAAAATAACATGTAAGTCAGGAATGTTCCTAAAAGCACCTTTCTACCTCTCCACCTTCTATGACTCCTCATGCCCATTTTAATCTTTAGCTACATGCAATTAGTATATTTCTTTGAGAGTGATGTCCTCGCTCATGCATCAGTGCTGCTGTGTATGTACATAGTATAACCCTAAGCTCCCTCTGCTGCTACGGTCAGTTCATGGAGCCTCCAAATGGTGTTCATGAGAACCGTGGAGTGCTGAGCAATAGACAATCTGTTTTCAATCCTGATTGCAATGGAATGACTCTTTCTGAAATAAAAGAAGAAAAACCTTTCCTTCCCTCCAGCAAAGGATACAAAACTGAAATAAGGGTACAGCTCTGAGTAAAGAGAAGAAAGCTGTTTCAAGGGTTAACAAGGAAAGTATTTAAACAGCAAGCTATTTGCGGAGCAGAATGGATTAGGAGAGATTAAGAGAGGGAAGCAAAATCTCTGCAGAAATCATTTGGTTAAGACTTAATTTTTGAAACAAACTGAACAATGGCATTAGCTGGGACTGGAAAGTAAGTCTTCCCACATGGCAAAGGCACCCCTGACAGACAGCATGAACTTGGACCCAGGTGTGCACTAGGAGAGTCAGAACCCAGAGGATAAGGATTCTCACAATTTTCTTGTGGTGATTCTAATTATCCTCAAAAAAAAAAAAAAAAAAAATTCTTACTGCATTCACAGACTCCCTCCAGGTATTTTTAAGATATAAGTACTTTTACTGAGTAGCTTGTTCCTACTGTTTTTAATAAGTGCTCTAAATTAGCAATATAAAACATGTAGACCTCCTTATTGCTCAGAGTCCCATAAGGAAAAAAAAAGCATATTGAATTGGGCTTATTTGAGGAGTTTTTAATAAAAGGATCGTTTACAAAAATGGTCAGCAAGAGGTAGGGAAATCACAAGAGAGAGTAGGTCCTCTGGGCTAGTAACAGGATGCTGTTACCACCCCTAGGTTTAAAGGAACCAAGGGGACAGAGCAGTCACTGGAACCAGAGAGAGAAGGCCACCTCACAGGAGCTGTGACCATTGCTAGAGGTGTGCAGCCAGCCTTGGGTGACCCTGCAGGAAAAAAAGTGAGGGGATAGGTACCTTAATCTCACTTTCTTCCTTCACTCTGATATTCTGCTGGCACCTCACATTGACTGAACGCAACCAAAAGCCAGGAGGCAAAGGAGCTTGTTGATTCAGTTCATGAGGGTCAGTTACCTGGGGCACAGTGCAAGTTGGAGAAGAGGGGAGAGTAGACGTACCACCAGAACCCCTCTTAGGATGCCTCCTTAGCAAGCCCTAATGATGTAAGCCCCAGTGTACATTTGAACATAGTGTATATTCTGCCTGAAATGCCCCTTCATTCTCCATTCTTCTAAGTCACGATGACCTCCTTTCCCTAACCCAAGCTCCATCTGGCTAAGGATCTAGTTAAAGACTCAAATCAAGTGTTACCTCCCCCAGGGAATGCAGGAACTATTTGTGCCTATTTTTGATAACAAGCTGAATCAGTTAGAATTAAGATCAGTTGAATAAAAAAGAAAACCCAATAAAAGAATAGTGAAAACATGAGAGAAGTTTATTTCTTTCTCATGTAAACTGGATCTATTTGGAAAACCCACAAATCTCTATAAACTGTCCTGTTGAAAATGAGTGAACTCACCCTGAGTACCAGGAGCCTGGGTCCAAGCAGAGGTGTTCTGCAAGGCTTATAATTATCAGTTCACAATTTGAAGATGGAGAGACATTAGTTTCTGCAGACTTGTAGAAATATCTAAGGAAAAGTCATTAGATAATATTGAACCACAGTGAACCATTTTATATTTTAAAAAAACATAATAAGAAAATAAGAACAACAGTGGGAGAAAAGGACTTGAGACACATGGTAAACACATTTTTTTCTCTGAAGTCTATACAGAAATGTAGTAAAAGAGGAAATCTAATTATGTGAGCTTTTTAAAAATAGCTCTCCCAATATTCCCTCTCCAGTAAGGGTAATTATTGTCCAATTATATGATTTTCCAATTGCAAGTACATTTGAGGAACTGACATGAGGACTATGGAGTCTGCTAATGATGGTCAGTATTTTCAAACTAACGTTGACACTTGAACAATGAAGGGGTTATGGGGCACTGAACCCTGTGTAGTCAGAAATCCACATATAACTTTTGACTCCCCCAAAACCTAACTGCTAATAGCCTATTGTTGACCAGAAGTCTTACCAATAACATAAATAGTCGATTAACGCATATTTTGTGTGTTATATACTGTATTCTTACAGTAAAATAAGCTGGAGAAAGGAAAATGTTATAAAGAAAATCATAAGGAAGAAAAAAAATACATTTACAGCACTGTACCGTACTTAATGATACCATAAATTTACATTGTCTGTTCACAAAATGAATCGTCTGTCTGTTAGTACCTACATCAATATTGTCTTATATAATACAAAACACCATAGCTCTTATATATTGCCAACACTAGACATAAAAAATGAAAAGGTAATGCGAAAAAGAAATTCATATTTATTTACAGGCATAACCATTCATGCAGTGATAACAAAGGCTACTGTAATTGATATGATTGCTTCATAGTGGCCTAGCAGATACGCTAATAGATGAATTTTTATAAAATTTTTATGGCATCCAGTATTACAATCATATTTATAATACAATATTAGAATTATTGTTACATTTTAAAAATGTACATTTAAAAAATGTTACATTTAAAAACACTAACCTGTGCTGATAGGCTGTTAACACAATTTCTCTAATTATGAGAAAGAGAGGCATACTGCACGGTAATGTAATTCTTTGAAAGCAAAGTTAAAAAACAGTAAGAAAACAAACACATTAATTTTATGTTAACTATCACTCACTTTATGCCTGTGTAAGTATAGGCTATCCACTTCAATACAGGTTTTACACACGGTGTTCTACAGTATGAATACTTAGGCAATGATGGTGATGACACACAAACATCTTATACAGTTCTTGCCCTACAGTTACTAGATTTTCACACAAGGACACACAGATATACAGTAGATAAGTTTATTAACTTTATAGCATGTTGGTTATTTACTGTTCATTAAATGGAAGTGGATCATAAAGGTCTTCATCCTTGTTGTCTTCACAATGAGTAGGCTGAAGAGGAGGAGGAAGAGGAGAAGCTGGTCATCTTGCTGTCTCAGGGGTGGCAGAGGTGAGAGGGGAGGCAAGAGAGGCAGACACACTCAGTGTAACAATGGAAATACATCTTAATTTTTGTCTGACTTTCTGCATTTTCATCACTCTAAAAATTTTTCTATGCAGTACCAATCCTTCTCTCACTATTTGCTTTAGGTTCAGTGCCCATATCATAGGAGGGTCCATGTTGTAAATGAAGTCCAAAGCAGTCTTGAATAATCAGAACACTTTTGCCAGATTGTCTAGTGTCCATTTGTTTTCTGGCTCTGCTTCTTCTATGTCTTCTTCCTCATCTTCTGGCACTGGTTCATCTCCATCAAGTCATCTTCTGTTAATTCCTCTGGTTTGGTGTCTGCTAGCTCTTGAATTTCTCTAAGATCCATATCTTGACACCCTTCACCCCCCACCTTTTTGCCCTATTCACAGTCTCTTTTGTGATTTCCATGATTGGCTCCGTCATAAATTCTGTGAAATCATACAGAGCATCTGGACACATTTTTCTTCAGCAGGAATTTTTTGTTTTGAGTTTGATGGCTTTCATGGCTTTTTCTATAGCAAAGATGGTATCTTCAATGCTTAATCCTTCCAGACTTTCATCGTGTTTTCTCTGTTGGGGTTCTCTTTCACCATGCTGACAATCCTTTCCACAGAGAAGCATGTGTAATGAGTCTTAAGACTCCTTATGGCTCTCTGATCTAGAGGCTGAACTAGAGGTGTTGTGTTTGGGGGCAAGTAGATCACTTCAGTGCCTTTGGTGTTGAACTCACCGGGTTCTGCATGGCCAAGGGCATTGTCCAATATCAAAAGAACTTTAAAACTGGCAAGGTACTTCCTGACTTCAGGGTCAAAGCATCGATGGAACAAATCCAGAAAAAGTGTTCTCCTTCTTCCAGGCCAGGCCTTTCTGTTGTACAACCAAAAGACGGTCAGCTGGTTTTTTATCTTTTCAAGGCTAAGGGTTAGCAGCTTTATAAATAAGGCAGTCCTGATCGTAAACTTGACTGCTTTTCTACACAACAGCAGAGTGAGCCTGTCCCTTCCTGACTTAAATCCCGCTGCTCACCTCTATTCCTGATTAATAACTGTTCTTTGTGGCATTTTTCTTTCCCAGAATAGGGCACTTTCATCTGTATTAAAAAAGGAAATCAGGCAGATATCCTTTCTCCTCAGTGATTTCCTCAATGGTGTCTCAAAACTCGTCTGCTGCCTTTGGTCTTTTGTCATCTTGACATTTTTAAAGCATTCAAACCTCTTTCTAAAATTATCAAACCATCCTTTGCTAGCATTAAATTCTCCAGCTTTAGATCCTTCACCTTCTTCTTGCTTCAAGTCGTCATATAATGACTTTGCCTTTTCTTGAATCATATTAGAGTCTTGAGGTATCCTTTCTTATAGCAACCTTGCACCCACATAAGCTGTATTTTCAATAAGAGATAAAAAGGTATTTCGTCAAAAGTGCAAGATTTTTGGGTTTCTTGACATAGCTGCAGTGATGGTGCCACAAATTTCCTTTTCTTTTTTTACAACGATCCTTACATTGGATTCATTTATCTTGAAACAGTGGGCAACTCCAGCTGCAGACT
Organism: Hippopotamus amphibius kiboko; assembly: GCF_030028045.1. Lineage (NCBI taxonomy): Eukaryota > Metazoa > Chordata > Mammalia > Artiodactyla > Hippopotamidae > Hippopotamus > Hippopotamus amphibius. The sequence continues at coordinate 59,341,787 of NC_080188.1, forward strand.
TCAATCTATGGTACATAATAAGTAATTCAACTTTTTCTTGTAATGTCATGACTTTTCTCTGCTTTTGGGGAGCACTTCCAGCATCACTGGCAGTGGCACTTCATATGGGTCCCAATGGTGTTACGTAAGGTTTACAGTATTGTACTAAACATGAAGAAAAGTACATAAGAACTGTGAGAAATCACTTTTTGCTGTGATATACAATTTACTGAAGAGAGGAGCTGTTCAAGAGGAGACGATTTGTATCACATGGCATTTTAAGTGGATTCTTTCAACACATGAGCTCATTGCAATAGGAATAGAAGGTGGTTACAAGATGATTACTATAGTACTGTATACATACTACAGTTAATTTTATGCAGTTATGACTTAATACTACATCTTTACATTTGGGAATGGATCCATGTAAAGTCCTTGTTTGTGTTCATAAGTTTTGATAAATTTTAACCTTTTATAACAGATCTGTATATATTTTATGGTAGTAAATAATAGACTGTTGTCTACACATATTTTGTGTGTTCATGACATACCCAATTTTTATTATTTTTTAAAATATTTCTAGGCTACCTGGTTCATCTGCAAGCTTTCTCAATTTGTCTCAAATCTCAAAAATATTTTCCAACATATTTGTTGAAAAAAATCCATGTATAGGTACACCCATGTTGTTCAAGGGTTCACTATACATGAGCTCTGGGGTAATAGGTGAATGGAGACCCATTTACTCAGTTCTCTTGAGTAATTGTCCTGTCAAGTTCATTGCAAACAGGAAAATCAGCTCTTGCTTTTTGTTTCAGTAGCATCAGACCTCATGCAGAAAGAGATAACATTTACTTCTGGAGGTGATGCATATGTTTATTACCTTGATGATGGTTCAGTGGGTATGTGCTTGTCTCCAAATTCATCAATTGTATTCATTTAATACATCCAGGTATTTTATTATCATTATACCTCAATAACACTGTCTGAAAAATTTTTTAAAAAAAGAGAGAGAGATAACATTTAGAGGGACATTTCTGCTATCTACTGTTACTGCCCTGGATTTTGTTGATATATAATATATTGTATGACTACTTGATTCCAGTATTAACTTCAAGAAAGTGATATTCCATGGACTGAGAGAAGAGAGCATGTTGCATGTTTCAATTGTTGAAAAGATTATTTTAGAACAAGTAAAATTCCTTTTTTAAAATTCGGATTATAGAAAATTATTTTAGAGGGGCTAATTTTGCTTATAAGGTTTTTTTCTTAAATTGAGGTATAATTGACATAAAACATATTAGTTTCAGGTATACAACATTATGATTCAATATTTGCATATATTGCAAAATGATCACCACAATAAGTCTAGTTAATATCTGTCGCTGTAGAGAGTTACAAACAAAAATTTTTTTCTTATGAAGAGAACTTTTAAAATTTACTCTCTTAGCAACTTTCAAATATGAAACACAGTAGTATTGACTGTGGCTACCATGCTATACATTACATCTATCCCATGACTTATTTATTTTATAACTAGAACTTTGTACCTTTAACGCCATTTTGCCCACTCCCCACCCCACATATGGAACTACCAATCTATTCTCCATATCTATGAATCTATGTGCTTGGGTTTTGTTTTTGTTTTGTTCTAATTCTACATATAAGTGAGATCATATGGTATTAGTTGTTCTCTGACATTTCACTTAGCATAACGCCTTCAGAATCCACCCATGTTGTTACAAATGGCAAGATTTCCCTCATTTTTTATGGATGAAAATATTCCATTTTGTGAAAGTATATATACACACCACATTTTCTTTCTTTATTCATTCATTGATGGACACTTGGATTGTTTCCATATCTTGGCTATTGTAAATAATGCTGCAATGAACATGAAGGTCCACATATCCTTTCAAGTTAGTGTTTTCATTTTCTTTTAATAAATATCCAGATGTGGGATTGCTAAATCATATGGTAGTTCTCTACTTTTAATTTTTTAAGAAACTTGCATACTGTTCCATAGTGGCTGCACTAATTTACATTCCTGTCAACAGTGCATGAGGGTTCCCTTTTCTCCACATCCTCACCAACAGTTATTTGTTGTATTTTTGATAATAGCCATTCTAACAGGTGTGAGGAGATATCTCATTGTGGTTTTGATTTGCATTTCTCTGATGATGAGTGTTGTTGAGCACATTTTCATATATCTGTTGGTCATTTGTATGTCTTCTTTGAAAAAATGTCTATTCAAATCCTCTGCCCAGTTTTTAACTGGATTATTTGTGTTTTTTGCTGTTGAGTTGTATGAGTCTTTGTATATTTTGGATATTCGTTCCTTATCAGGTATATAATTTGCAGATTTTTTTTCTGTTCCATAGGTGGCCTTTTCATTTTGTTGATGATTTCCTTTGTTATATAATTGTAGTCCCATTTTTTTATTTTTTATTTTGTTACCTTTGCTTTTTGGTGTCAAATTTAGAAAATCTTTCCCAAGACTGATATCAAGGAGCTTACTGCCTAAGTTTTCTTGTAGGAGTTTTATGGTCTCAGGCCTTATATTCAAGTCTTTAATCCATTTTGAGTTAATTTTTGTATGGTGTAAGAGAGTAGTCTGTTGGCGCTTTCATCAGGAGTGGAAAGGAGGTTCAATATTTAGACATTGTTCACCCTTGAATACCAACTTTACTAGCTCATAAGAGTTCAAGGAAAAAAAGGAAAGGAGGAAGGAAAGCAGGGAGGGAGGGAAAAAAGATGGAACAGTCGTAGGAAGACAAGGAAGAAGAGAATGGGGAAAGTGGAATGGGGGAGGGAAGGAAGGAAGAATATCCCTTCAGATCACAGGAGGTATGTTTGTGAGAGACTGAATGACCTGATTCCGAGGAGTCCTTGCCATTTGAGATTCTACGACAGAATTTTAGCTTTTTAAAAGACATTTAAAAAATTGGTAAAGTGATCATTTAAAAGAGAAATGTAATGTTGCCTCATTAAACTTAGAAACATACTCAATAAAGTTCTGAGTAATTTTATTCAATTGGCAGAGACTGAAACACATTAAACCTATCTATTAAGTCTAAAGAGAAGAAAGGAGAATAAAATTCTAACTATATTTTTTACTGAGTTTGATACCATAATGGGAAACTATCTCTCGCCACACTATTCATACACTGTTCTCAGTAGGTTTATAGAACTGAATTTAAATTATGCTTGACTGTGTAGGATTTTGCTACAGGTGTTCTGGAAAAGAAATATCTTTCTGGCTTAAATGTTAACTCCCAAATACAAAGGCCCCAGGTTTGCTTTCATATGTCATGGTAAAAATCAGCTAGAAACAGTTTTATCTGTCCTTGAAAAAATGTTTTAAAATTGGCTCTAAAGTCTCGTCTTCCAGATGGGCAGCCTTAAGCAGGCCCTGCTGAGATGACATATTAAAGACCTAAATGTGCTTTCAATCAACACATGAGTTCCCCAGGTTGACAATAAATATTTAAAGAGTTCCTGGTGTGTTGCGAAAACAAAACTGCACCTTGTGTGTGTGTAGGATGGTTTATAAATAAATCTGTTTTCCACTTTTTCTTGTCTAGTCATTTTTATTTAAAGGAGCTAAACCAGCTGCATTTTCGAGGGCTCACCAGTATGCTGAGCCACATGGCTGAGTTTCACAGTCATCAGAAGCTACAAATAGGTGCCACTTGGAACTATGCATATGTTCTATGCGTGCTACCAATGTACACATTCATATTTCCCAGAGAAAACATTGCTGTCCCTCAGAGACCCAGATGATACAACTTGAGCAGTAGTAAGACTATAACTACATTTATTCATTCATGTACAAACATTGTTCTAGGCACTGCTAAGTACTAGGATTATAAAAATGATAATGGCACACATGACAATAATAACATTGATATCGACAACTAAACAACCACTGCCGTTCATTGAATAACTACTTAGTGGCAAAATAGCATTTTACATTGCTTAGTCTTCTCCAGAATTCTTTGAGGTACATATAATCTCCTTTTTTATAGATATGAAATCTTAGGCCCAAAGGTAGTGTTTTTATTGTCACACAATGATAAACCATAGAACTAAGATATGGCCTCCAAGGCAGGACTTACTATATTTTTTTAAATTCATTTTAAATAAGTCACATAGATTGGCTCTAAGGAAGGCCACCTGCACCAAAGATGAATTGGTACCATATTGGATGTTGACAAACTGACCTAAAGAGGCCCTATCTTACAGGGGAAGGACGACTGCTAGGTGCAAAAAATAGGAGAAAGCAGAGGAGAGAGGGCAAGGGGGCTTGAAGTCAAAGTGTGTAATGAAAGGTACAGAGTAATATGGTCCCAGTTCTCTGTTATGGTTTTGTTGTTGTTTTGTTTCTGAAACTTTGAAGCTCCAGAATTACCAACGACTTCCTTTATCAGTTATTCAGGATAAAAATGGGAAGATTTACTGCTGTTTATTGAATGCTAACTCTGAATTAGGAATGGTACTAAGTGCTTACATACTTTATTTGATTCAGTCCTGCCTGTGAGGTAACTATTGTTGCTCCCATTGGTTCCCTGAGGCTTGATGAGATGAAGTGGCTTCCTTAAGTTCATGTGGTTCATAAGTGTAAAACCAGGATATGAATCCAGTCAGTGATTCTCACCACTACTCCTACTTCCTCCAACATTGCTACATAACTCGTACAAGGAAAGATAATTGGCACAGAAATGTATTCAGCTTGTTTTAAAATCGAGGTACAAATGATGTATGTCACTGTATTGGTTTCAGGTTATAATAGAATGGTTCCATACTTGTGTATATTGTGACATGATCACCACAATAAATCTAGTTAGTATCTGTGACCATACATAGTTATAATATTTTTTTTCTTGTGATGAAAACTTGTAAGACTTACTCTTTCAAATATGCGATAGAGTATTATTAACTATGGTCACCATGCTGTATATTCTACCTCATGACTTATTTATTTTCTAATTTGAAATTTGTACCTTTGGACCCCCTTCACGGATTTCACCCATCCCCTAACCCCTGCCTCTGACAACTGACAATCTCTTCTCTGTATCTATGAGCTTGACTTTTCTTAGAGTCCGCATGTAAGTGAGGTCATATGGTATTTGTCTTTCTCTGACATCTCATTTAGCATAATTCCCTTAAGATCCATCTATATTTTCAGAAATGACAAGATTTCCTTCTTTTTATGGCTGAATAATATTCCATTGTGTATATATACCATATCTTCTTTATGCATTCATCCATCAGTGGACACTTAGCTTGCTTCCATATCTTGACTATTGTAAATAATGCTGCAGTGAATATGGGGGTACATGTATGTTTTTAAGTTAGTGCTTTTGTTTTCTTTGACTAAATGCCCTGAAGAGGGATTGCTGGATCAGATGGTAATTCTATTTTTAATTTTTTGAAGAACTTCTATACTGTTCTACAGTGGCTGCACCAATTTACCTTCACACCGATAGTGCACAAGGGCTCCCTTTTCTTAATGTTCTCACCAACACTCGTTATTTCTCATCTTTTTGATTATAGCCTTTCTGACATATGTGAGGTGATATTCTCATTGTGGTTTTGATTTGCATTTCCCTGTGATAAGTGGTGCTGAGCACCTTTTCATGTACCTCTTGGCCATCCACATGTCTTCTTTGAAGAAATGTCTATTCAGATCCTCTGCCTAGTTTTAAATCAGTTTGTTTGGGGTTTTTTACTATTGAGTTGCATGAGTTTTTAAGTACATTGGGTATTGACTCCTTATCAGATATAAGACTTGAAAATATTTTCTCCCATTCAGTAGATTGCCTTTTTATTCTGTTGATGATTTCCTTTGCTGTGCAGAAGCTTTCTAATTTGATGTGGTCCCATTTATTTATTTATTTTATTTTTTGCCTTTTGTTGCCTTTGCTTTTGGTAGCAAATCTAAAAAATCATCACCAAGACTGATGGCAAGGAACTTACTGCAAATGTTTTCTTCTAGGAGTTTTATGGTTTCAAGTGTTACATTCAAATCTTTAATCCACTTTGAGTTAATTTTTTATATGGTATAAGATAATGGTCCAGTTTCATTCTTTAGCATGTGGCTGTCCTGCTTTCCAAACACCATTTATTGAAGAGACTGTATCTTCCCCATTGTATTTCCTTAGTCCTTTTGTTGTAAATTGACAATATATGCATGAGTTTATTTCTGGGCTCTCTACTCTGTTCCATTGATTTGTATTTATGTTTGAGTACTTACTACATGGATAGCATTTAGGTCTTTAATCCTGACAAAAAGACAGTAATATAATTATTTTTATTTTATTTCATTGAGAAGCATAATAGAGTCTGCCCAACACACACAAAAAAATTAGTTCTGAGCACCTACTATGTGCTCAAGAAACTCATATTCTAGAGGGGCTTAAAGTAGTTAAGCAGATAGCTCAAGGTGAAAAATTAAATAATTGAGGAAAGAAATCAGAAAAAAGAAGTAATTTGGGTGGGAGTTTAAACAGTATCCAAAAGTCCTCTTATAAATAATCCACTGTAGAGTAACTTTGGAGCCAGTGATAAGCTAAAGCTTCACATCAAAAGATGAGATGTCATTTGCATGCACTATTAGGTAATAATGACTGTCCTGTCTCAAAAGGTAGGGCACCTGCCATGGGTTTAGATATGTTTTGCTCAAGAGAATGGAATGTGTTACAACATTCTAAGCTGATGAATATAAAATTATTTATTTGCAGTTATCAATATGTTTTCTATTGTTTTTTAAAAAATTTAATAATTTTACTATTGAGGTATAATTGATTTACAATACTAGTTTCAGGAGTGCAACATAGTGATTCCAAATTATAATAGATTGTACTCCATTTAAAGTTATAAAATATTGGCTGTATTCCCTATGTGGTACAACATATCCTTGTAGTTTGTTTGTTTTAAACTTAGTAGTTTATCTTAGTCCATTATCCTATCTTTCCCTCCCACTTTCCCTCACCTACTGATAACCACTAGTTAGTTCTCTATATCTGTGAGTCTGCTTCAGTTTTATTATATTCATTTGTTTTATTTTTCAGATTCCACATGTAGGTGATAACACAAAAAATCTCTTTCTCTATCTGACTTATTTCCCCTAAGCATAATAACCTCCAGGTTCTTCCATGTTGTTGCAAGTGGCAAAATTTTATTTTTTGTATGGATGAGTAGTTTTCCATTGTATACACATATACTACATCTTCTTTATCCATTCATCTGTTGATGGACACTTAGGTTACTTCTATATCTTGGCTATTGTAAATAATGTTACTGTGAACATTGGGGTACATGTCTTATCAAATTAGTGGTTTTGTTTTCTTTGAGTATACGTGAGTCAAAAATTATCCACACTCTGGCTGTAGAATTTACTTTAATTAACTTTTAGAAAAGACAAATACATCATTTTTCAACATAATCTGCTTGCTTTTCAATACACTTTGTCCATCTGTCAACCAGCTTTCGTATTCCCTCATTAAAAAATGTTTTAGGCTGAGCTGTGGGCCACAAGTGCACCGCTGTCTTCACTTCTTCATCAGAAGTGAATCTTCGTTCTTGTAGGGCAGCTTGTGGGGGACCAAACAGGTGAAAGTCCAACGAAGCAAGATCAGGACTATAGGGAGGATGCTTTAACATCTCAAAACGAAGTTTTTGCAGAGTGTCAACAGTGTGGGCAGAAGTGTGCAGGCATGCATTGCCGTGCAAGATCACAACGCCCTTGGATAGGAGTCCTCTGCATTTAATCCAAAGTTTAGACTTCTTCAGCTCTTCAATAAGCATCTCACTGTAATGAGCACTGTTGATTGTTGAACCTTTTTCCTGATAATGTTCCAATACTGGCCCTTGAGGATCCCAGAAAACTTTGTGTCAATTTTCCAGCTGATTGTTGACTTTGGAACTTTTTTAGCGATTGAGGATGTTTCCAATCCATACTCTGCCGTTTACTCTCAGGGTTGTAGTGATGAATCCATGTCTCATCACCAGTAATGATTCTCTTTAAGAAATTTTCACCTTTCTTAGAGTATCGGTCCCAATTTTGTTTGCAGATATCCAATCGCTTCTGTTTATGCTCTTCCATGAATTGTTTTGGTACCCATCTTGCACAAGCTTTTCGAAACCTAAGTCTGCCGTGGATTACTTCATTTTGAGGTGCTAAAGCATCCTCCCTATAGTCCTGATCTTGCTCCATCAAACTTCACCTGTTTGGTCCCCTGAAAGCAGCCCTACAGGACGAAGATTCACTTCTGATGAAGAAGTGAAGACAGCGGTGCATTTGTGGCTCACAGCTCAGCCTAAAACATTTTTTAATGAGGGAATACGAAAGCTGGTTGACAGATGGACAAAGTGTATTGAAAAGCAAGCAGATTATGTTGAAAAATGATGTATTTGTCTTTTCTAAAAGTTAATTAAAGTAAATTCTACAGCCAGAGTGCGGATAATTTTTGACTCACCCTTGTATACTCAAGAGTGGAATTGCTGGGTCATATGGTAGTTCCATTTTTAGTTTTTTGAGAAACCTCTATACTGTTTTACATTGTGGCTGCACCAATTTACATTCCCACCAACAATGCACAAGGGTTCCCTTTTCCCCATATCCTCACCAACATTTATTATTTGTGGTCTTTTTGATGGTAGTTATTCTGACAGGTATGGGGAGATATTGTGGTTTTGATTTGCATTTCTCTGATGATTAGTGATGATGAGTATCTTTTCATTTGACTGTTTGCCATCGTATGTCTTATTTGGAAAAATGTCTATTCAGGTCTTCTGCCCATTTATAAATTGGGTTTGTTTGTTTGTTTTTTGATATTGAGTTTTGTGAGCTGTTTACATATTTTGGATATTAACACCCTAATGGTTATATCATTTACAAATATTTTATCCCATTCAGTAAGTTGTCTTTTTGTTTTGCTGATGATGTCCTTTGCCATGCAAAAGCTTTTAAATTTAATTAAGTCCCATTTGTTTTTTTTCTGTTTTGTTTTTTTTTTTCCTTTGCCTTAGGAGCCAGATCCAAAAAAATATTGCTACAATTTATATTAAAGAGTGTTCTGCCTATGTTTTCTTCTAGGAGTTTTATGATTTCTGATCTTACATTTATGTCTTTAATCCATTTTGAGTTTATTTTTCTGTATGCTGTGAGAAAATGTTCTGATTTCCTTCTTTTACATGTAGCTGTCCAGTTTTCCCAGCACCACTTCTTGAAGAAACTGTCCTTACCGCATTGTATATTCTGGTCTGCTTTGTTGTAGACTATTTTACCATTAATGTGTGGGTTTATTTCCGGGCTCTCTATATTGTTCTAGTGATCTGTATGTCTGTTTTTGGTCCAGTACCATACTGTTTTGATTACTGTAGCTTTGTAGTATAGTCTGAAGTCAGGGAGCATGATACCTCCAGCTGTGAGCTCCTTTCTCAAGATTCCTTTGGCTATTTGGGGGTCTTTTGTGTTTCCATATAAGTTTTAGGATTATTCTAACTTTGCAAAAAATACCATTGGTATTTTGATAGGAATTGCATTGAATCTGTAGATTGCCTTGGGTAGTATGGTCATTTCAGTATTACTAATTCTTCCAATCCATGAACACAAGATATCTGTCCATATGATTGTGTCATCTTTAATTTCTTTCTTCTTGTCATAGTTTTCCTAGTACATGCCTTTTGCCTCCGTAGTAAGATTTTTTCCTAGGATTTTATTCTTTTTGAGGCACTGGTAAATGGCATTTAAAAAAAATTTCTCTTTCTGACAGCTTGTTATTAGTGTAGAGAAATGCAACAGATTTCTGCATATTAACTTTGCATCTCTTTTTACCCACTTTGTTGAGAATTTTTTTTTATCATAAATGGATGTTGAATTTTGCCAAAAGCTTTTTCTGCATCCATTGAGGTGATCATATTCTTTTTATTCAATTTGTTAATGTGGTGTATCACATTAATTTGCAGATATTGAACCATTCTTGCTTCCCTGGGATAAATCTCATTTGATCATGATGTATGATCCTTTTGATGCATTGTTGGATTTGGTTTGTTAATATTTTGCTGAGAATTTTTTTCATTCAAGTTTGTCAGTAATACTGGCCTGCAATCTTCTTTTTGTGATATCTTTGTTTAGTTTCCTTATTTTTTTGCTAAATTTATGAAAAGGAACGTCATACTTTTCAATATTTTGTTGTCATTTTTCCTATTAGTGAAATGTCACTAAGATTGTCAAATTTTGATCTTTTGTGGCATTTAAAGGTCCTCTTAGAGAATATTCAAGTGCAAAAGGAAGTGGGGGGCTTCCTAGGTGGCGCAGTGGTTAGGAATCCACCTGACAATGCAGAGGTCACGGGTTTGATCCCAACTCCAGGAAGATCCCACATGCCACGGAGCAACTAAGCCCATGTGCCAAAAAAAAAAAAAAAAAGGAAGTGGGACCCAAAACCAGCAACTTGGATCAAGTGTACTTTCTGAAGCAACATTCTTCTGTTGCTTTTTTGTTTCACAAATATTTTACATTCATGAAGAAAAATTAGCAAATCAAAATTTCTGCTATTGAATAACCACTAAAACATTTTATAATATTTCTCTATACTTTTTGCTCTCTCTCTGTATATGTATATATACTTATAAATACATGTAGTATTTACTTGCTTATAGTCATTCTTCAATTTTCTTTTTCTCATATATGTGGTCAACATTTAAATCATGTCTAGAGTTTGACTACTTCCTTCCACATCCACTGCTACTGCTCTAGCTTAGTCTGCTGTCATTTCTCCTGGCTGATGTCCCTGTGTCCCTATTTCCACCCTTGCCCCTTACAGTCCAATGTCTACACAGCACCCAGTACCATCCTTGTAAATGTATGTCAGTTTATGTAGCTTCATTTCCCAGGATCTTTTACTGGTTTGCCATCTTACTCAGAATAGTTAAAATCTTACAGTTTGCCCCAGAAGGCCTTTATGTCTATACCAGTCCTTTTCTTTCTCATCTTTCCCTACTATTTGTCCTCTTGCTCATTCTTTGCTGCACTAAGTCCTTTGCCATTCTTGAACACACTTCCACATGCTTTCCTCCAAGCCTTTGTACTTGTTCTTTTAATTGCTGAATTAGAACATCCTTCCTCCAGATATCCACATGGCTACCTCCTTCTTTCTTTCAGATCTCTGCTCACAGTTTAAAGAGACCTTTCTTGACCACCTCCCACTCTCTTATCTCCATACCCCTTATCTGATTTTACCTCAGTTCACTCATATTTATTTACTTAATTATTCCTTATCATTCCAACTAGAATGTAAGCTTCTTGAATGAAAGCAGGGCTTAGAATATTTTTAGTTCACTCACTGCTGTATCCTTAGAGCTGAGAACAACTCCTGGCATGTTAAGTTTTGTTAAATGGATGAATAAATAGTTGAATTCAAATGTTAGTGTTAATAACACTAATAAGCCTGAACTACAATAATATTTCACAAAAGTTGTTTGATATTAATAAACATAAAACTACATCCTCAGGTATTTTTTTCTACATGCATACTATTCTATTGTATCATAGACCATTAAATTCGCCTATGTTTTTGTTTTCTTCCCCTGAATTGTCCAGATTATAAATAATAGTGTAGCAAAAATATTGTACATAAATGTTGTCACACATACACACACGTATATATTTAACATAGTTTTCTAGAAGTGAAATTGTTAATTCAGGGTATGCTGATTCAGAGTAATATATACTATAAAAATGTCTTCCAGAAATATGGTTCCAATTTACATTCCTTCCAAAAGCATATGAAAATATTAGATTTTTCATATCCCTAGTAAGACCTAATATTACTAGGCTATTAAAACATTTCCAAACTGAGATGTAAAATATAATATGTTTTTATTTAAAATGTTCATCTCCTCAATCATGAATGAATTTGCACATACTATATTTTTTGAGTTAACATTTTCTATATTGGCTCATTCTTTTGTCTTTTGTTTAACAAATTTTTTGCTATATGTATTGCAAAATATACTTTAGTTTGTTATTTACATTTATATCTCATGGTAATTTTTATTTCAATAAAAAGATTTTAATTTGTTTAATCACATTTATATTTTTAATCAACAAAAAATTCATCTTAAGCAGCTTAAAGTTAAACTCATAAATGGGATCATGTGTGATCAAGTGTGCTTGGGGACTCAAGTTCAAGATTCCTTGAAACATTTTCTGTTAGTACATTTTTCTGCTATAATCACCTAGAGCATTAAGAGAGCTTTGTCAGCATTTCTCAATATTTTCCATGCTCAGTCATTAAGGCTACAAAACAATTTTAGAATGTCAAGTTGAAACTTCAGGGTTAAATGAAATAAAATTGACCTAGTTGTAAGTATAGCAATTTATTATATTAACTTGGTGCCCTTACTTCACTAGAGACCTGGTTAATCAGCCCACTCCTTTATACGTCTAATTTTTAGATTCCCCATTTGCTACTTAAAATCATACTGTTATACAATATTATGACTTTTAAAGACTTTAGGGATCACTTCTCTCTGTCGTTTTTCAAATGACATTAACAACTTATATAAGTTGAGTGTCTTGATCAAGATTGTTCTAAAAACAAGGTCTTTTGATTTTCACACTACATTCTGCTTCTCCATGAATCACCATAGAGATATTTGCTGATTTAATTTCACCCAACCCTGATTTCTGAAAAAAACAAGAGTAAAATTCTCTGGGGTGATTGAGACATGAAGGGATAATTCTAAAAGGAACCTATTTCTTTGTTGATCAGAGTCCAGAATAGGGCTTCTCAGTTGCTTTATTTCCACTCCTAGTCCAGGATCCCAATTTTATTTAACAGTGTCTAGGAGAGGAGAGTCTCTGCATGGGAAAGAAGCAGGAATATAATTCTCATTTTAAATAAATCTGTCATAAAAAATAGGGACATTATAAAATAAACCAAATTTCCAAAACCCTGTAAACAACACGAGGACTCAGCACTATAATCCAGGTAACTCAAGATGTTCCAGAGAAAGGGGGGCCAGAATGTAGCTGATGAGGCTGAAAGCAAGCATGAGTCAGGTGCAGAAGCAGGGGTCAGGGAAGATCAAACTGAACAGAAATCGGCAGTGGAGTCAAAGATAGATCAGAAAGTCAAACTAGATTAAAAATTTTCATAGGAAAGCAGTCTAATCAGTTGCACTGGGCCTCTGGCCCTCTCTGTCTCTTTAAACAAGGTCAAGGGCTGAATGCCTTGTGGAGATTCTTGGTTCCTGGCAGCTCCATTTCTCTTTGATTTGGGATCAATGTTGTTCTCAGTCACTGGGATACCAATGAACTAATCCTGTCCTCATTTCGTGGCTATCACATGGGCTTTGGGGTCAGAAAAATTCAGAGTCAAATCTCATATTAACTATGAGGTTTGAATCTCATAGGTAATTTTGGGCAATTTGGTTACACATTTGAACTTGTATATGTATAAAGTTTAAGGGATGGAGATATATATATACATATATACATATGGCTTAGCTTCCTAAATGGCACATAGTAAGTGCCCAATAAAGGATATATAGTGAGTCTATGACTGTTTCTATCATAACTCTAATTTATTAAACTTTTAGACTGTTGTAAAATGTTTTAGTTCCTGTTCAGTGGTCCTCTTTTACTTTGGTTTCTCTTTTACTTTGGAAATATAGGGAAAAGAAAAAGGGGCATAAAGATAATCAAAAGATAAAATACTATTTTGCCCTAAAGTTTCTTGTTCAGTGTTTACTTTGGTGCATTGAATAAAAACAAGTAAAATAAGACATTATTTCTAATTAGAAAGTGAAGCTGGAATCTGAAGAAAAAAAAAAAACCTCATTATTTTCTAACGAAGTCTTAAGAGAGATAAATAAATGACAACAGTGTCCTACAGTCATGTACATAATCCTTTCTTTATTTCTGATTATAATTTCTCTAATTTGTACAAATGACCAGCATTTCCCTAGGGTTTGAGTCATCCAAAAGACTAATAATAAAAGATTTGTATTCTTGTATTTCAAGATAAATTGCAAATACAAGAGAGTTATATCAGTCCCTGGAATTTAAATATTATAATTACAAACACTCAAAAAAGTAAGTAAATTACTAAAGGTGGACATAGTATAAAACCAAGTGTGGTAAGAAAATAAATGCACTTAATGTGCAAAATTTTGTATTAGTAATTCCTTAGTATAACATTTCTAAAACTCTTGAAATTCAAATATCAGGTTTACCAGACTTATTTCCTAATCTGTTTTATTCAGGTGTTATGCAAATTCTTCCATTGTTTAAAAGCTGGTTTGTTTTTCAGCTTTTGCCTACTCAACAAGTTGCAAAATTTCTTTGAAAAATAAAGTGTGGTAGAAATATGAACATTAGTATTATATTTTACATGTTTATGCTTTTATTTTTATGGCCATTAGTATTCTGATAAGTGGTATATTTCATATGTTTTATACACCCTCTTCTTCCCTTTCACTGACTCACATCCACAAAGTAACCACAAAATATCTCCAATTTGGATTTGTAGCTCTAAATCATATCAACGTTTACCTTGGCTCAAAAGGATTTACTCAAGGTAGTAAGATAAATCTATTTTGTAGGGTTAACATAATTGTGAAGATAAAGGCTGTTGCTACATGGTCATACATTCCCTTTTCAGTATCCGTCAAAAGCATTTTGTTTTCAAAGATAAAGCCAGTTAAGAGACATGAAGTTCAATTTCACAATGACAATTAAATCCAACTGTTGCTTTGCAACATCTTTGTGCGCTTCCCAGATATAGTAATCTGAAACTGGCCTCCATATGCGGAGGATAGGGAGAGAGAAAGAGGCAGGCCCATCCAGATTGCAAGGTGGCAGTTTTAATGAGCAAAGACTTCCTTATGAGGCTTGACTTGGGTGGCCTCAAGACAAGTAGATTTCTGCACCCACCCACCAGAATCTTAAAAGTTTATATAGAGGCCTCCACCGGGTTCTCTCATCTACTCAGTTCAGTTAGCCTCAACACCACTTTTCTATCTCAAAGCTGTGTCCTTAGAACAGCTTCTGGGAGCCAGGAAGGCAAGCAGAAGCACATTCCAAGGACCAAGCAGGAGGTGGGGAGCCTTCAGTTGTCTGGGTTCAGCTTGTGGGTGAACTGGCTGTCATATCTTTCTGATGACCTCCTCCACCACCAGTGAAATGGGTCTTCTCACACACTACCCATCTTTAACTAAGAAAAATACTTTATATTAAGATAATTATAATGACTTTGGTAAGGAAAACTATCTTTGGTGAAAATCTAAGTACCAGGATTTTGCCAGATACTTTAGACGTTTAGTTTTACTTAATTCCCTACTTAAAGATGAAGGAACTGAAGCCCAGGATATTTAAATAACTTTGATAAGATCTCATAACCAATAAGTATTAGACTTCCCAGGACTGTATCCAAGTCTATCTGATTAGAAAACCAGTTCTCTTAAATGAATTGACAGGAAAGTTTTTATAATCAATAATACAGATTTATATATATGGGTGTTATGTGAGTATATGGATATTTTCTGAGCTAAATCACAAAACTGTTACAGAAGCAAGAAATAATAGTACCATAAAATTTCAATCATCTTAGTATTTGTAGAAAATATCACTCAATCCTGAACTCTCCTGTTTCCCTTGTGTATCTGCAATTGATATTTGATGAGATATCTCAAGATATCTTTAGGGATAATACCAAAAAATACAGGCTAGATGTTAATGTAATTAAGGAACAAAGAAAGTGCTTATAGCATCACACTTAGAAGCTATTAATGGATTGATCACAATCTGTTACCATTTTATTCTTTGAATGGAGAATTCGCATGCTTCTCACATTTGCAGATAAGATTGTTGATGTAACAAAAATACACTGGAGGAGAGAAGCAAGGTGAAATGCTATATAGAGAGATTATAGAGAGATGAGAAGATTGAGCTAAATCTTTAGAAATTGTATTTAAAAGCAATGAGTATAAATTCTTGTCCTTGTTTCTAAAAATCCAAAGTAGCATATTAGGAAAAGATAACTGAATAACAAACAGAGGTGAAGAAAGTATTGATAGAAAAAAAAAAAAAAAGGAAAATTTATTATTTTGTTTTAATTATCAGCTCAAGGTAAATCAATAGGTATTGTGGCTTTCTCAAACATATAAAACCAAAGGATGGGGGAAAAAAGAATTCCTGTTGAACTAACAACTTGTGAAGGAATCATTTCTACTAATAAGTGCAGAATCTTCCAGGTTTTAGCAGCTAGCAGCAAATGAGGGCTCTGCAGATGGGAAAGGGCAGCTGATAAAACAGACCTCATAAGATATTGTCAGTACATTTTGCCTTTTCCTCAAGACTCAGCCACTTAGAATATAGAGGCCATCATGAATTTGGATGCCAGTGTGCCTTGCTCCCCTCCAATCTAAGCAAGGACAAAAATATTTATTTTGCATATACATCACAAAACTGGGCTTGGTTGGAATTTTCAGGGATTTTATTTAACACTGAGAGAAAACAAAAGTGAAATTACCAGAGATTTCAAGAAACAGAAACAGGTTGACTCACAAGATTTGAACCCAAGGCTCAAACACTGCTTTGGCCTAAGTGTTGTCCCAAAGGAAAGAAGAGTCTTCTATCCTCAATGAGCTCACAGAACTCTGTATGTACAGGGTCAAAGTTTTCTCTTTGAGGGTCAGTTACCTCAAGCTCTTAGTTTGTCTCCACTTGGAGAATGCCACTCTTTGATTCATTTTCCAGGAACGACCTGCCAGAATACCTTGTTCTCATGACACATCTTAGTCTTCTCTGATTCGGTTCAGAATTTAAGACTAAGAATCATGAATCTTCTACAATAATTAGACAGATTTATGTTGCATAAATAACTTTAATTTCACCTTTCAGGTGATTCTGTATCTCCTATACTTTTTGTCTCCAAAGAGTAACAATATTTTAATCAAAAATGTGTCCTGCAAGACACACTAAAAAAAGGGTTTTGGGGTTTCAAAAAAGTTTGGGAAACATCTAACCATGTTCATCCCTCAGAGAGTCATCAGGCACAGTAGCATAGCAAAGGTTCTGATGCGTTCTACGATTTAAAAATCTGTTAAGTTTAAATTTGCTGAAACTTACATTAACTGAAATTTTTCCTACTTAATTTGACCAAAGAACAAATTATGTATATGTGTTCTGTATGTATATAGCACCTATTAACAGCTTATGAAAGATAGTTTGTCCAGTGTTGCTGTATCTGAAGAAGTATATGGTCAGATTTTATATATATATACCTGTAACAAACAGGTCATTCCCTTTGGGAATGAAGTTTCTGGAACAAGATGGTATGGCTTTATATGTTCAGACACATAGTATTTCAGTTTTGAGAACCATTTTTCTAAGTAATCTGGACATACATAATTTTTGTTTTACATGAAAAGAGCCAAGAGGTTTTATAAAAGTTTGGAGTAACTAGGGATGGGATACTTAGCATCCAGAAGAGGGATATAGGGTGGGGAAATATCAATTGACTTAATAATTGCATGTGAAATGAGTTCATGTCAAAGAAGTGTTATGTATTGTCTCAAGAAATGAACAAGGGTCTCTAATTAGATCCTATAAAGAGAGAGAATCCATGTCAATATCATAACACTTTATAAAAATTAGAGCTACTTAATGGGCTGACTCCCAAGGATATATGATTTTTATTTTTGAGAGAGATTCTTTGATTCACGTGCATTCCAGATACTTATATAACTCCTGCAAATTCAAAGTGATTTCTAGAAATACATACCTAACCCAGAAGCACACACATGCACATAGTGGCCTAAAAGCATTTGCTATAGCCTGAGTAGAGACCTTTTCAAAGCTCTGTAAATATACAAAGGATGGAGTAATTAGTTCTAACTGGAGAGATTAAACCTGTTTTACAGATAGTTACTCATCATACTTTAGAGTGTATCTTAGCCAAAATATTTTTTTGAATACAATTGAAATGTGTTGTTGGAAACATTCCATCAATGAGTTTTTCAGTCCCATGATTGGTGTCATGAGACGAAGACCACAGATTGAAGGTACCTGATAACCAGAATCAAATGGCAGTATTGCTGGGCAGTAGTGAGGAATACTAGGTCAGTGGCCAAATTACCACATGAGACAGACCAGCCCACACCTCACTGTGCCCTACTGTCAGATTCCCAGTAACCAGAGAGGAGGAAAGTCACCTCAGTGGGATCGATCCAACAAGAACCCAAAGCATAGCACAGGGACAGAGGCTTCTTGCCCCATCTCCATGAGGACACATAAGTCCCCCCTAAACAAGGGTATATCTAGAAGTAAGAGGTAGAAAGGGGGCCAACTATCAGATGACTTCTATTCCTTATGGAAAGTTTATTCATTGGGTTGAGTAAACATTTAGCATAGAAAAATTTTAAATTGGAAAAGGTTTTTTTTATTTTTTGCATTTTTGTTTTTTTTACATTTGAACCACTGTTTTTTTAATTGAAGTACAGTTGATTTACAATGCTGTTAATTTCTGCTGTACAGCAAAGTGATTCAGTTATACATATATACATTCTTTTTTAAAATATTTTTTCCATTATGGCTTGTCATAGGATACTGAATATAGTTCCCTGTGTGCTATACAGTAGGACCTTGTTGTTTATCCATTCCATACATCTCACATTTGCTAATTCCAACCTCCCACTCCATCCCTTCCCCAATCCCCTCCTCCTTGGCCACCACAAGTCTGTTCTCTATGTCTGTGAGTCTGTTTCTGTTTTGTAGATAGATTCATTTGAGTCATATTTTAGATTCCACATATAAGTGATATCGTATGGTGTTTGTCTTTCTCTTTCTGACTTACTTCACTTACTATGATAATCTCTAGTTGCATCCATGTTTCTGCAAATGGCATTATTTTGTTATTTTTAGTGACTGAGTAGTATTCCATTGTATATATATACCACATCTTCTTTATCCACTCATCTGTCAACAGACATTTGTTTTCATGTCTTGGCTATTGTGAATAGTGCTGCTATGAACATAGGGGTGTATGTACCTTTTTGGATTAGAATTTTGTCTGGATATATGCCCAAGAGTGGGACTGCTAGATCATATGGTAATTCTATTTTTAGTTTTCTGAGGAACCTCCCCACTGTTTTCCATAGCAGCTGTACCAACTTACATTCCTACCAACAGTGTAGGAGGGTTTCGTTTTCTCCACATTCTCTTCAGCATTTGTTATTTGTAGACTTGTTAATGATGGCCATTCTGACCAGTGTAAGGTGGTACCTCATTGTATTTTTGATTTGCATTTCTCTAGTAATAAGCAATGTTAAGCATCTTTTCATGTGCCTATTGGACATTTGCATTTCTTCTTTGAAGAACATGTCTATTTAGGTCTTCTGCCCATTTTTTGATTAGGTTGTTTGTTTTTGTGTTGTATAAGGTGTTCATATATTTTGGAAATTGAGTCTTTGTCAGCCTCATCATTTGCAAATATTTGCTCCCATTCTGTGGGTTGTCTTTTTGTTTTATTTATGGTTTATTTTCTTAGCCAAAATATTGAAGAGAGGAATATATCTTTAATTTTATGGTTGAGTTATATGATTTTGAGATCTCTTCAACATCTATTTATTATTAAATTCTGTTTTATATGTCTGAATTCTATTGTATAAAACTACATCAAGCTTACTAAGTTAATTTTACCATTTACTTGCATTCTTATACCCTTTCTTATCTTATTGAATTCTATCAGATAAGAATAGGTAAACAAAACACTGTCTAATTTGAATAATATATAATGATTAAATTCAAAGAAAACCCATAGTTAGTTATTTTATTTCAGTATTTCATATTCTTTTAAAAATCTTCTTCTATGGTCAATCTATTTCCCTATTTTACTATTCAAAAGTTCTTAAAAGGGCTTATATAAATATAATTAACAAGTTTCACAACCATCATTAATTATTATTCCATTTTACTACTGAAATAATAAATATACATTCATACTTCAAATTTACTGATAAAATTTTATTTTATCTCCAAGTTACCTCATATTTAAAAGCGAATAATTTTGCTCCAAGTTACCTGTATTTGAAAATGAATAATGCGACATTAACAATACATCAGAAGTATATATTCTTGTCCCTTATTTATATCACTGATTTTATGTGCTTAGATGTGATGGTAATCTACATGATCCATTCATCACGCATATGTTGACTGTGCCAGAAACAACATTGCAGCAGGCATTTGGTATTTGGACTTTCAAAGGTTAAGATCAAATATGAATCTTAATATTAGATTTTGGCCAAATGCAGAAGAAAAATCAAAATTTGTCAAAATCATAATTTTGACATCCCTAAATTATGTCCATTGTTTAGCAGCTGTCCCCCAAATCACCATGAGAATTGGGTGGTAGTGGTCCAAGGCAGAACTAACCAAAAATCACTTGGACCAGAAGCATGCTTTGACACAACACTAAGAGCCTGAAAGATATTTATTTGATTGGCTTCAATAATATGTATACGTACTCCGAGGCCAATGTATATTACTTGAATGTTTTGTCCATTTTAATTTGCTTACTATGTACTATTTTTTCTTTTGCAGTTATTTTAAGATTTTTTAAAGTATTAAATAAATATAAATTTGTAAAATTAGCCTTATTAATAATGCTTCTATAATGAAAAATTAAAGCTTTATTTTTTTAACTTAAGCAACATCAATATATTATCATTCTGAAAGGGCAAAAATGATTCTTATTAGTTCTGAAGTAATATTTTAAAGAGATTTTACTAATAGTTCTCATAGAACTAGTACTTGGACAATTTAGGAAATTCACTGGCAGGCATTTTTTAAACATAGTTCTGAATGATTACTGTTTGACACTTGCTTTTAGGAGTAGTTTGACCTGGAAATATTTTTTAAAATGCTCTATTCACCCTGATCATTGTCCTGGATTGGCTTAAATGCTAGTTTGACGTGGCTCAGTATTGTAGCAAATTTTGGAAGTCATTGCCTTATGGGCATAGCAGCCTGCTTTTAGAAAGCTCCACTCAGAGAATGAATAGAATCACCTCAATCTGTTGTACATATCTTTAGGCACATCTGGTGCAAATCCATTATAAATCCTGCATTTATGCTCCAGGTCTTGCCCTCTGACCTAGTTGGACTCATGTTGGAATGTGACTTCTGCTGTAATAAGAGAATAACAGTTTTAAATAATTCTGTACATATTTTTGATGAACATTAAGTCCTGAGATCAAAATTATTGAATGGCCTAAATATCATCTAGTCATAGTTTATACCTTGGGTTTATACTTATTTGGCCAAGGCTGGGCTTTTTCTCCATTGTTCACAGAATTTTCTTTATTTCACTTTATTATAACCCCTATACAGAACATCAGCCTGTACTGTATAGGGGTTATAATAAAGTGCAAGGCCATAGTATGTCTTTATTCTATTTTTTAATTTTTATTTGTGTGTGTGTGTGAGAGAAAGTGAGAGAGACAGAGACAGAGAGCTAGTATGTCTTTAATTACTTTGTTAGTAAGAAATGCAGTTGGTATCTTTCAGGTCCTTGCTTATCCCAGCACAATCATAAAATCATTCAGAAGGAACAGGAATAATAAGAGAAAGGGGAAGAAAGATCCAAAAATAAATGAAAAAAGATTACCTTAAGGGATATTTGAAAATTGTTTCATTGTATTAGAAAGACATTCATTACCACTAGAATACATTCTAGAACTGACCCTTCTCCATCCCCCCCAACAAAAAAACCCCACAACAGCTTACATATTCCAGTTACTGTTTTTAACTTTGAGTGTGTGATTATTATTTCAATGTAAATATTTATTTTACATAAAGTTATATTTATAAAATCATGAATTTTTTTCTGCAAACAATATCCAAATAAACTACAACAACCAGATATTATAGAACATTTTCTCTTTAACTTAACCATACTTATTTTCTTGAGTATTTTTAGAATGGAAGAAATGACTTTTTTTTCTTTTTGCTTTTTTTCTAGTTCAAGTCTATCAATATAAAATGAAAAATTTTGGTGGTGGGATTATCGGTTTTGCCCTGCTGTAGTGATAGAATTTTTTAAATATCTATTTCTATTTTTAGAAAAAATCAAATCAATTTTAAAGACTTGATAACTTAGCAGAACTAAACAAATTCCAAAAATGAATATCAGGAGAAAAATCTGTAATTTGAAATATAATATTTTAGACTATTTTTTAAGACCTATCATTATATATGTAAAAAAATACTCTAGGCACCTTTTTTTTTTTTCAAATGGCAGTTTTGACACAAGAATATCTACGTATTCAAGGTAAAATGATAGCCAATTAAGAGATTAAATATTCTTTCAGAAATATAACTGGTTGATATTTGAACTTTCAACTTATTTTGTTTAAAAACCTAAGAAACAGTTGTATGTGTTTCTGGTAAGACTGTGGTCATGTAGACTATTAAAACTAATAGGAATCAGACCTCTGCTCTTGAACCCACTAATGCTACCTTCCAACTAAATGGTCTAAGGTAATAATCTCAAATAAAGCACACAAATTTGGAAATAGTCTGGGCAAATTGTGCTCCTGAGACATAATGGTGTAATGAAGAGGACACAAGTTCTAGGAAAAGCCTACATATGTAGATTTCCAGCTCTCCCAAATACTAAATTTATAACCTTGAACAGTTTGTTGCTCTTACATTTAAATAGACATGATGTGACAATTCAGAATGTGATGAAAATATATCATGTATAAACCTAGAACAGTATACAATAGATTTTTACAAAAATTAGTTTCCATGCTATTATGTGTTTAAACACTTGGGGGATTGCTACAGAGTTAACATGAAAATCAGTAAGCACTATATCATACTAACAATAGTGATAATAGCAGTAAAAACAATACCATGAAGAAGAAGGAGGAGGAGGAGGAGGAGAAAGGAGAAAAGAAGAGGAGGAGGAAGAGGAAAGAGAAAGAGAACAAGTAGAAGTAGCCCGATTAAGTATGTCACTTATTTGAATAATTTTTAGTGTCTCCAAATGGTTTTCTTTAACTTTGGTATTATTTAGGCATAATTACATTAACATGGGATTTGGAAATTGTATTAGTCTGACTTGGCTGCCATTACAAAACACTGCAATCTGGATGGCTTAAACAACAGTTTTCATTGTTTGTTTATTTTCTCACATTTCGGGAACTGCAAGTACATGAGTGAGGTAGGTGCAGGGTTGGTTTCTGGAGAGACCTGTCATTTTGGCTGGTAGGCTACCACCTTCTCACTACCCTCACTTGGCCTTTCCTCTGTGCACATGTGGGGAAAGACAGAGCGAGCTCTGGTATCATCTTCTTCTGATGAGGAGGCCAATCCTATTGGATTAGGGCCTCACTCTTATGACCTCATTTAACCTTAATTATCTTAAAGCCTCAATGTCCAAATATAGTCATATTGAGGGTTAGGGCTTCAATATACAAATTTTGGGGACATGTAATTCCATCCAGAATAGGGGTGGAAAACAGAAAGAGGGATAAGAGTTTTGGTGAGAATTTAGTTGCTTCAAAAGCAAGGAAACTAGTTAGAAACGTAAAGAATATAATTTCTCTAATTCACAGTCTCATTTACCAACCTCCCATTCTGGCAAGGAATATTATTTAAAGCCTTGTCCCATGTCATTTTGTTTTATTTGTATCCTTTTGCAAGTAATGGACCCTTAACAGCTTTATTTTTAATTTCATTTGTTGAAGGAAAATTATAATATCATCAAATAAGAGTTTTCTCATTGGCTTTCCATAATAGACACATTTATATATATTACTTGAGAAAAGGCCTTTTTCTCTCCCATTTTACAACTATAATTTCCATTAGTGTTTATGACTATTACATTTATCTCCAGAAGCTGTGGTGCTACCACCCTGTCAGCCAAAGCTCTCATCACCATATGGAGAATGTTTGATTTTAATGAAAAACCTGAACAATCATTATGCTGATTGCTTAGCTTGACTACTGACAGCAGCAGCTTCGTACCACTTGAATTAATGCTTTTTTGGACCAACTTCTAATTTCAAGCTGTCTGTGGGGACTCCTTAACCCGGGTAGCAAATATCTGTGCATAAATTTTAAGGTTCAGCCAAATGGGTCCTCTTGTGATACTCAGTGTTGACAGCCTAGCCTCAGTCTCTAATCCCTGGGAAATTTTCTCCCTTAGATGAGAAAAATGAGTCTAATTGTTCTGACCTTCGTTTCCTATTCCTTTAGAAACTAATAAAATTTTTCTTTAGCATTTAATGGACATTTATTAGTTATTAGTGCTATTTAATTATATAATTAGATGTAGTTATCAGTTCTGTTTCTCCTCATATATTCTTATTTACCTATTTAAATAAGTAGCTTATTTACTTAACTTCAACAATACAGAAAACTGGGCTTTATCATCATCTTACTTACAAAATTATGAAGTGATTTTCTTCTTCAAATATCAGTCTGTGTCTTTAATGGATGTTAAGTGATCAGAATCATCAAGGGTTCCACTCCAAAAACAGCTGATATTTTTACTATTTTATTTCCATGTAAATTTATGACTTTCAACCCTAATGCTCATGGACTAAGAGAAGAGCTTTTAATTTCATCTTTAAAATTAATACAGAATTTTGATGCCTTAAATAATTTTGAAAATAAAATTAGGATTCACCTTATAAGAAAGCTGATATTTAAAACATTTACCTTAAAAATGATATTGGGTCTTCAAGATTCTCTAATCTTAGATTTATTTGACTGATTGCTAATCAGTCTTACAGTTATGGTTCTAGGTAGCTGTAGCTGAAAGTATCTGGGATTTGTGATGGGTATATTGCCTAGAAATCATATTATTAATGAACTGAAATATTAAGGTTTTCTGTAATCTTACAGTTCAGTGAACAATGAAAGTGCCTTTAGGGGCTGCAGACCCAAGGAAAGTAATTATCAAAAGGTGGGATTTGGGGCAGCTGGCTGAAATCAAATCCAAATGAGACATAATGAGCCTATCTTGTAACTATTTACTGACAAGCGTTTTATAGGAAAATTACCATTGTATTCTAAAGCTCAAATACATTAACCTATAAACTTTTATTTGGGATATATCATTGCCATATAATTTAGTTGTTTTCTTTGCATTAGTATTTATCAGTTCAGGGTCTGAGCCATGCTACCTGCTGCCTCCTTCTCACTAAATACTGAGCCTCAAGCTGATAAAGATACCAGGTAGCCCCAATGCCAGGCTTCTGGAAGAGGCAGCTCATTGATGATGGATGCCCTAAACATGCAGATCATTCTGTCCTGCCCCCTTATTCCAGAAGCTAAGTGTTTCTTCTTAGGTTACAATACTGCTGAAGAGTACTCGGTACCTTTAATGTATTGCATTTCAATATAAAAATTTTCTGCTGAAGGAAATAACTTTTTAAAAATTAGAGAAAGCTAATGTGCTATGAAAAAATTCTTGTTTACCAACTCAGATATGGCTAGTTCTAAGTCTCTGTGTCCTCTGTTACTCATAAAGATGGTACCATTATTAAATTGAAACAGCTGTATGTTTTAGATCGAGGTTCTACTTCTAGCTCTTCATTGAGCCATTGCATGGGTTGGCCAGAACTCAAACGAACTTTTTGGCCAACTCAATATGAGGGTGAAAGTAGGGAATCAATTTAGATGCAAAATGAGTTTTTCTACTAACTCTTTTTACTTAACTCTGTGTCTTTATGACAAAAATTCAACCAGTAGATGGCACTGTTTATTTCAGTGAGAACAGTACACTTTGCCATAAAAATACACAATTAATTGCTGAATGTGAAAATGAGTGATTTTACACATTGGTTTCACGTTTTATTGTGATTCTCCCTAACTGATTTGTATTCAAATACCACAGAGAGACATAAAATCAACACAGATTTCCTCATTCAAGGATGGACAGATACTTGCTTCTGGGACTTTGTGTGTTTTTCAAATAATGATATAAGGGAAGATACAGTAAATGTAAAAATATTAATTTGAGGACTTTTCTCTCAGCCATTAAGATGTAAAATATATGTATACACATATATAGACATACAAATTTATGTATTTTTAAGCATAATTCAGTCGTATGATACAACGTGAAAATTGTTTCCCCAATGCTTCAGCCACAGTAAGTATGCATTCTGAAGATTTTTCCTTCTCCCAACATATAAATAGTGGTAGATTTAACATGAAAAGTAAAAACTATAAAGATTAAGCTATTTTCAGAAGCAAGACAGTCATCTTTGTGGACCACAAATGGAACTGAAACACAAAATGATAAATGAAGTCGGACCTGCAGGCCTGCCAGGCTCTGGGGCCAGAAACAAGCTGAAGCTGCCAGGAAACTTGGATCCTTTTGGTTAATGGGAACTAATGTACCACTTGTGGGATAAGAGACAGAACCCTTTTCTCTGCCTGAAACCAGAGACTCCCATTCAAGTGGAAGAAAGCTCAAAAAAAGCAGTGGCTTGCCCCTGCTTCTGTGATCTGAGGGGGCAAAAGAAAAAACCTGCCAGTCAAGATCTGAGCCAAGCCATCTACTGCCTCAGTGACTGGTCTGAGATACTGTCAACATCACTGTGCACATGGGCTCAAAATCACCAGTTTTGTGCTGGTTGCCAAGTACAGACAACATAATACTTGTAGGCTGGAAAGGTGAGGTTGAAATGGAAACTTTCGTCAACATTAGCCAGCAAATCAATGTTCTTGACCACGTGAGGAAAAATTAAGAAAGAAGCCAACACTGTAAGCAATTTAAACAAATAAACACTCTATTTTAGTTTTGGAAAAAAAGAAAAATAGGATTCAAAATTATAGTAATTAAATATTTCCAGACTTTAATAAATATATGAGTCGTAATCTTGGCAATTAACTTTGAAGGCTAAGCAGGAAAACTTAAAGTATATCCACAGGGAGACACATCCTAGTGAAACTTCAGAATGTCAAAAATAAAGGAAAAAACCTTGAAATTTACCACAGAAGACAGATCTCCATGAAAGAACCACAGTTAGACTAAAGGTAGACTTCATAAGAGCAACAGAGCATGTCAGAAGACAATGATACTTTACCATGAAAGTGCTGAGGGAAGCTAATTGTCCACGTAGGATATATTCAACAGAGAAGGGAAAATGTATTTTCACATGCCTAGAAAGTGAAAGAATTTACTATCTGTATTTTTCTAGAAAGAATTACTCAAAGGTATACTTTAGCAAGAAGATTAAATCCAGAGAAAAAGAATAGGAAGCATGAAAAAGTAGTAAGCCTGGAAACTGGTAAAATACATTGGAAAATTTAACTATTAATTATGAAATAAAAGAGTAACCAATCTAGGAACTAAAAAAGACGAAACTAGAATACTTGTCAATAATAACAGATTGGTTGGGGAGGAGGAGGGAGGTAAAGCCAAGATTCTTGCTTGATTTAGGAGGAAGATAAGGAATAATTTTATATCATAGAAAAAAAATATACAGTCAAGAAATAAAGAAGGGAAACCAAAATGCAGGAAGTGAATGTAGGGCTTCAGGTTATATCTTAACCTTTTATACATTAAAAGACAAAACATATGAAGTGAATATGCCAGAATATTAACGTTTATCGAATGTGGTGGTAGGTACATAGATATATTCTTTATATTTTTCTCTGTACTTTTCTGAATGACAGAAATATTGCAAAATGTAAAATAATATCAAGGGAAAATAAAGAAAAATGTATCGCCACACTGTAAATTCATCAATTCCTCTTCCCCGGTCCTGCTACTGAAGTTTAAGAGATGTGAAGCATTTTCCTAGAGCTAATATATTGGAGATGTCTGGAAAAAAGATTTCCTTAAAGAAATCAAATGAAAAGAAATAAAAATGAAAGGCAAAACCTGCTCAAGTCACGTTGTACATTTCTTCTTTTCATTTTTGAAATGAAATCCTTAGTCTCATGTTCATTTTATGTTTAATTGATTTGTGCTAAACAGATCATCATTGGGGCGCTTCGTGCTACACAAACTTAAAATTATCTGCCTGTGTAAGAGCAGATTGAGAATCTTTCTCTAAGTACTAAATTTGCCTTAGGAAATAATACTGCAAGTATTATAATTGTGCATTTTGTGTGTGTGTGTGTGTTTCTATGAACCAGAAAATCTAACTGAACTACTGTGGCATTTGAAAAAACATCTCAATTGGCAGTTTTATTAAAGAAGACAAGTTAGCCTTCTCCCAAATTTAGGGGCTTACATGGACACACATGATTAGTTTGGAACATAAATAAATTTAAACCTGGGCATATTGAAGGATATTAAGGGATTATTCTTGGTAGGGGATGTTGTCCAATACCATGCCACCTCCATTTCTGATATAAATGAGATTATTAAAATTTTAGCTTGCAGAAAACCAATTAATAATTCTCCTATGGAGGGAAAAATATGTTATTTTCAGAGGCAGTCAAAGATTGTGCTTGGATCCTAAACAAAATAAAAGAAACACTACATAAAAGCTTTGAATATCAATATTGTTTGAAAGCCCTAACGGGAAAAAATATTCAATACAAACCTAGGTAAATAAATGGATTAAAAACCATCAGTGGCCTGGCTCAAAATGATAGACTGACAATTCTATTCATGTAACAAAAGGAAAATGTACTTATGAAACATAAACCTATAAAACAAGAATGGATTTTGATAATAGGCCAGAATTGTGAAAGAAATCTAGAAGATAGAAGGTCAATGGGATCAGATGTTAGAACAAGGATAGAGAAAATCATGGCCAGAATATATGCGGAGATGTGGTTTTGGATGGGAAAAGTCAGTTTGTCCCACAAAACTCAGAGAAATTCCATGTTCAGAGCAAACAAAAACACAAAGTAGGAAGGACCTCTAGAACAGTCATCAGGATCATTCAGTAAAGGCTGCATTCAAACAGATTCTGCAGTCAGGCCGTTTTCCTGCTCGTAAATATGGAGTGACTAACAGTGCAGATGATAGGTTTCCTTCTTAAGTTGGTGTGTTCCAGAGTAAGAGAATAGAGAGAATGTAGGGAATAAATTTAAAAAATATATATTTTCAGAAGTAAGAAAAGATATTTCTTTAGATTTACAGGGTCAATCTAGTGTCAAATAGGATCAATAAAAGAATAGTCATACTTAGGATAGCCTAGAGAAATTTTAGAACCATAATATATTTGCTTCGTAGGGCTATCGTAACAAAGAACAGTGTGGCTTAAAGAATAGAAGTCTATTCTCTCACAATTCTGAAGGCTAAAAGTCTTAAATTAAGGTGTTGGCCAGGCTGTGTTCTCTTTGAAGGCTCTAGGAGAGGATCTTTCCTTGCCTTTTCCTTGTTTCTGATGCTTGCTGACACTGCTTGGTGTTCCTTTGCTTGTAGATGCATCACTCTACTCTCTGTCTCTGTTATCACATGGCATTCTTCCTGTGTGTGTGTGTGTGTGTGTGTGTGTCCAAATCTCCCTCTTCTTCTAAAGAAAGCTGTCATTGGATTAATGCCCACCCTAGACTAGTGTAACCTCATTTTAACTTGATAACATCTGCGGAGACTCTATTTCCAAATAAGGTCACATTCACAAGTACCAGGAGTTAGGACTTGAATACACTGAATACATTGTATATCTTTTGGGGGAACACCATTCAACCCACAACACATACAAATAATTTTAAAAACAATGAAAATCCTCCAGAATGATCATCATCACCAACAAAGAGACACGTTACTTATAAAGGAATAAAAATAAAATTGATGATCATTACTCATCAGCAACACTGTATGGGAGAATAAAATGAAGTAATGGCTTCAAACTATTGAAAAGATATAGTTCGAACCTAAAATACTATATCCCCCAAAACTATCATTCAAATGAAGGACAAAATGAAGAGTTTTTTCAGTCATGTAAGTCTTCTAAAAGTTAGCCCCTTGGACAAATTGCTGTTTCTTGGTGGACCCAGCCATCATTCCCATCCTTTTCTCCCATAGCCTTGTAACAGGCAAGGTGGCCCACAGTATACATTTCTGGCCAATAATAAGTGAAAATTTTTTCATTTAGTATCCGGGAACTTTTTTTTTTTCCCTTGATGTAGAGTATACTCTTTTCTTTTCTTCATCTTTCCTACTAAGGCTTATACAAGACCTGCAGCAGTAGCTATTCTATAACTATGAGGGAAAAAATATTGCGGAGATGTTGGTCTAATATTTTGTAGTACTGAACCAACGTCTTGTAGTTATAAGACAAATAAATCCCTATTTGCCTAAACTGCTGTTATATGTGTATCTTATTTGCAAACAGGACATTCCTAATTAATACATTACCATTAGATCCTTAAAATTTAAAACTAAGAAGATTTCAGGTGATAATTTGGGAGAGTAGGAAAGGAGAGTTCAAATGGATAATGTTTTTGATATATTTGGAACGTCAGTATTAACTGTACATATGTAGAATTAAACATAGAACTAAGATGGTCACAAAAAGAATAAAAAATAGATTATTTAACTCCTAAACCAAGAAACACACAATCAAGGAAACACAATTATTCCAATGAACTGTAGAAAAAGTAAGACAGAAAGAACAAAAGGTATGGTGAATAAAAAAAAAAATAAACTGCAGAAATAATTCTGAACATCACTTCCTATAATAAATATTCAGTAAATTACTCTATCAAGAATAAGAGGGCTAGTCACATTTGGTAGTGGGTGAAATATACAACCACAAGCTGTTTGCAGAAGGCACAAGTAATACAAAATGAATTAAAAGGCTAAAAATAACAAGGTGAAATAGAAATCCCAGACAACTGGCAACAAGGAGAACAGAAGTCGTAATATAAATAATATACAAAAGAATGTATACCAGCCATACATTTTTGATATCAAATAATATAAGACAAATTAAGTAAAACCTAATAGAAACATAGTTAATTTAATAAATTCTCAATTGTAATGGAAGAAATATACATATTTTTCTCAGAAACCAACAGGCTAAAAATATAAAAATAAATTGGAAAGTGAAAGATTGAATAAATCCATCATAAAGCTTTTTTTATAGACGTATTAAACTTTATATCTTTTCAAGCACCCAAGAGATCTTTGTTAGAGTTGATTGTACATTAAGTAAGAAATTATTCAAACCAGAAACTATATCAGCATTTTTTATATACAATATATTAAACTAATTTTTTTAAAAGCTGAGAACAGAAAGAGAAATTAAGGAAACTCTCCCACTCACCATTGCAACAAAAAGAATAAAATACCTAGGAATAAACCTGCCTAAGGAGGCAAAAGATCTGTATGCAGAAAACTTCAAGACACTGATGAAAGAAATCAAAGATGACACAAACAGATGGAGGGACATACCATGTTCCTGGATTGGAAGAATCAACATCGTGAAAATGACTGTACTACCCAAAGCAATTTACAGATTCAATGCAATCCCGATCAAATTACCAATGGCATTTTTTCACAGAACTAGAGCAAGAAATCTTACGATTTGTATGGAAATGCAAAAGACCCCGAATAGCCAAAGCAATCTTGAGAAGGAAAAATGGAGTTGGTGGAATCAGGCTTCCTGACTTCAAACTATACTACAAGGCCATAGTGATCAAGACAGTATGGTACTGGCACAAAAATAGAAAGGAAGATCAATGGAATAGAAGAGAGAACTCACAAGTAAGCCCAAACACATATGGGCACCTTATCTTTGACAAAGGAGGCACGAATATACAATGGAAAAAAGACAGCCTCTTCGATAAGTGGTGCTGGGAAAATTGGACAGCAACATGGAAAAGAACGAAATGAGAACACTTCCTAACACCATACACAAAAATAAACTCCAAATGGATTAAAGACCTACATGTAAGGCCAGATACTATAAAACTCCTAGAGGAAAACATAGGCAGAAAACTGTCTGACATCCATCAAAGCAAGATCCTTTTTGACCCGCCTCCTAGAATCATGGAAATAAAATCAAGAATAAGCAAATGGGACCTCATGAAACTTAAAAGCTTTTGCACAGTGAAAGAAACCATAAACAAGACTAGAAGGCAACCCTCAGAATGGGAAAAAATAATTGCCTATGAAACAAGGGACAAAGGATTAACCTCCAAAATATACAAGCAGCTCATGAAGCGTAATACCAAAAAAGCAAATAACCTAATCCACAAATGGGCAAAAGACCTAAATAGACATTTCTCCAAAGAAGACATACAGATAGCCAACAAACACATGAAAAGATGCTCAAAATCACTAATCATCAGAGAAATGCAAGTCAAAGCCACAATGAGGTGTCACCTCACACAGATCAGAATGGCCATCATCACAAAATCTGGAAACCACAAATGTTGGAGAGGGTGTGGAGAAAAGGGAACTCTCCTGCACTGTTGGTGGGAATGTAAGTTGGTACAGCCACTATGGAAAACAATTTGGAGGTTCCTTAAAAAACTACAAATAGAACTTCCATATGATCCAGTAATCCCACTGCTGGGCATATACCCAAAGAAAACCATAATCCCAAAAGAAACTTGTACCATAATGTTTATTGCAGCACTATTTACAATAGCCAGGACATGGAAGCAACCGAAATGCCCATCAACAAATGAATGGATAAAGAAGATGTGGCATATATATACAATGGAATATTACTCAGCTATAAAAAGGAATGAGATGGAGCTATATGTAATGAAGTGGATAGAACTACAATCTGTCATACAGAGTGAAGTAAGTCAGAAAGAGAAGGACAAATATTGTATGCTAACTCACATATACAGAATCTAAAAATGGTACTGATGAACTCAGTGACAAGACCAACGATGCAGATACAGAGAATGGACTGGAGAACTCGAGGTATGGGAGGGGGCGGGGGGTGAAGGGGAAACTGAGAAGAAGCGAGAGAGTAGCACAGACATATATATACTACCAACTGTAAAATAGATAGTCAGTGGGAAGTTGTTGTATAACAAAGGGAGTCCAACTCGAGGATGGAAGATGCCTTAGAGGACTGGGATGGGGAGGGTGGGGGGGATTTGGGGGGGGGGGAGTCAAGGGAGGGAGGGAATACGGGGATATGTGTATAAAAACAGATGATTGAACTTGGTGTACCCCCCCCCAAAAAAAAAAAGCTGAGAACAGTTGTGAAATTAAAACTTTCTACATTAGCATCAAAATTTGACAGAATATGTGCAATACATGCAGAAAATAGAAAACATTGTCGGAAGAAATGGGAGCCCTAAATACGTGAAGAGATAGACTGTGTTCATTGATTGGAAGACTCAAGATTGTCAAGATGTAACTTCAGCCATAAATACATTTATTAATAAAAATATTTAACATCAAATGAGCCAAGGAGTTCAGAGAATATATTAAATTCACGTAATGTAAGAATGTAAGAAGAAAAAAATTAATAGATATACAAAAAATCTTAACAAGCTAAAGCAAAAAAGTGTAATCAATAAAAACCAATACTAGTTAGTTTAAAGATGAAGAAAGTAGACAACCATCGGATAAAGATGAAAACAAAAATGTGTCAAATTTTGGGAATGAGAAAGGCGACAGAGCTATTGATACAAATTTATACTTTTAGTACAAAAATTTACATATAATGTTTAGTGTTTAGTTTGAGAATCTAAATCTGATAGATACAATTTAAGGAAAATCTAATGTACCAACATGGCTTAGAAAGTAGAAAACCCTACTGATTCAATAACTGTAGACCTTAACTATATGAGTTAGATATTGTCACTATCATTATAAAAATGTTATCATGTAAATATTGTTTCCATTTTAGAAATTAGGATCCTAAGACAAAGAAGGGTTAAGTAACTAGGTTAGGTAACACAGCAGAGTATCAGTAGTGTCAACTGAAGAAAAATGCACAATGTGAGCATAGTGAGTTGTTTTACTTGGGACAAAATGAGGACTCTAGCCCAGGAGAGAGCCTCTCAGATAGCTGTGAGGAGCTGCCCTGAAGAGGTAGGGAGGAAGGTCAGGATTATATATGATTTTAGTGAGGGGGGAAACATGCCACCAAACACCCATTTTGGCAGAAGGTTGCTGCTAGTCATGAGGAGCAGCTGTCACCATTAATGATTTTAGTGCTTGTCTAGATATGAGAAGGTGCGAGGATTTTGGCTCATAACATCTTCTCTGGAAAATACCTAACTACCTGAAGGCTTATTTTGCTAGTTTTTTTTACAAAGCATTGAGTGCTTCATTCCTGATCTCTACCCTCAACTCCTTTCAGGGTGTGTCGAAGGTCAGTGACTACAGTGGCCAGTGACCTGATCCTTGTGGAGGCAGGTGGCAAGTGACAATTTTTAGTTGGCAGTAGAAAAGGTCTGGGGGGGATGCTAGAGGTCTGGGTTATAAAAGAGGTGGAAATAGGATGCGCATTGTCTGTGAAAAGGGAGTTGAGCCTTTAATAAGAGTTTCTGATATGTGAAAGAGAAAGCCGGTGGGAAGGCAGGTAAATAGTAGAGAAGGGTGACCGGGGCAGACACAGAAGAGTAGCTTTGCAGACATTGATACTTTACCTAAGGCTTGTGTTGCTTATAGTCACCTGGGTGGGGACTGAGCGATGCGATGCTGTATTTAAAGAAACTTCTTCATGTTCAACTGTGAGTGTACACAGCTCTGACTAGAACCAGACATTATTATAAAGGCAGTATTTTTCCAGGAGTTGCAACTGCTTGAGAACATTATATTAAGCCAGGAGTCATTAAGTGTTATGGGATAGTCAGGGTGATCTAAAGGGGAACTTCCTATAGGGCAGAGAATGGGAGACCTCTGCAGAGGAAGCAGGGGACAGGATGAGAAGGGCTGGCAGATAGGTCAGTGGGGTTTCCCTTTCCATTACTCACCTTGGTACATTAGCAGATCATTTGGTCAGAAATAAAATTTGCTTGGAACATCACTGAATTTAAGTGGAAGGCCTAGAGGAAAGGGAGAGATTCTGAGCTTCAGGGAACCTGGAGTCTTCATCTAAAAATGCATCTGCTCTGAGATCAGATTTGGAATACTAATAAACCCATTTCTCCTGAGATCCTTGTATCTCCTATTATATAACCTAGTTTTCTTAATTTTTTTCTTCTTTCAGACAAAAGCCAGCTAAAATGGTGCGATGGGGAAAATTTGGTTTGGGTTCTTTTTTCCCAATTCATGTAACTTTCTTTCTCAGACCCACTCCCTCAAGTGCCTGTAATACTCGTGCTGTTACTCCCAAGCATACCTCATCTCCTGTCATCACAATTACTTGTCCCTTGTTCATTCCCTTACTAATACCATTGGGGAAAACCCTTACCTGTGCTGGAGGATGATAAAGGTGGATATATTATACCTAGCAGGAATGTTTGCATTTTAACTAAAGATGCCTAACACCTGAGATCCTTATGATGTGCAAATAAATATTTAAAAGTGGAATTTCAGATACCCAGGTAGGCTATATATCAAAAAGATTTGTAAAGTTGAAAATTTTTTTCTTGTGTGATTTTTTTTTTTAATCTACAAAAACTGAGAGAAATAGACCAAGATTTCTTTATAGTCCCTATGGGAACTGACACTATTTTGATCTGCAGTATGGAATATTGGGAAGATGCATTCCCTCCAGATCCACGCCTAATTCTAATAGAAAGGATTACTAAAAAGCTGCACACCTCATCTGTGCATAAGGCAGCTCTAGCTACTGCTATCAGATACATAATGCAAATAATACCAATGACTAATTTTACCACCCTCTACCTACAGGTCAAAGAAGCCACATGAACTGCCATTAGAGTTTTCAGGAAAGACATGAGAACACAATTCAACACACTGTGTAGCTTTCCCTCATTACATCAGAATAGCTTTTCTTTATTTTGGGAGGGGGACTTCCCTGATGATCCAGTGGTTGACTCTTCTCTCCCAATGCAGGGTGCATGGGTTCAGTCCCTGGTCAGGGAACTAAGATCCCACATGCTGCATAGTACAGCCAAAAAAAAAAAAAAAAAAAATTGAGAGGAAGTCCAGAAAGATGATAGCTGTGACAACTCACCTGGTAAATTAAAATAGCCATCTGTTTCCAAAAAAAAAAAAAAAAAAAAAGCATTTTTCAAAGGATCAGGCAGAAATATAAGAAGCACAGAGATAGGATTGGTATTTTTAGTAATTGTCATTATTATTAGAATAATTCCCTTCTGACACTCTTCAAAGTAGAGTACATTCCTTTTTTTTTTTTAAATAAGCACATACATTCTTATTGGATCTTTCATGAAACATGACACATTTCTATCCAACTGCTTCCCTTTTCCATTCTCAAACTAAACTCTGATCACTTCACCATTGCTAAAAATGTAAAGATAATTCCCTGATTGACATTCTCCCTACCAAAATGGTAATTTCTCAATGACAGATGGTATCTACCTAATGTCAGTATTAATTGGGTAATTTTTTTTTCCTATAACAAAAATTCAGCCAAATCACTAGTTATTGAGCTTCTACCATGTGTTCACATTTGAATGACAAAATATAAAGTGAAGGAAGCTAATTGTTTCTGAGAGTCTACTAGGGCTTTAGCACTTAAAAATAAATAACCTCACTTGAAATTCAGAGAAGCTAAGCCAGCGTCCCAAAGTTATAGAGATATTTAGCTTTGATGTAATAGGTTCAAGGTCAACTTCAAATCTGTGTAATTTGAAAACTGAGAAAAGACCCAGCATAACATGGTACCTGCATAGAGAGATCTTTCAAAGTATAGAAAGCTAGGGGCAAGGCTGCAGAGTAAAGAGAACACCTAAGCAATCCAAAACACCTCAGATGAATGGATAAGAAAATGAGGATATTCCAATTGTCAGTAATTCTGTAACAGTAAATGTAGTGAACCTGGCTCTTCTGGAAGCAGGGAGAAGAAAAAGGGACTTCCTATAGATTTAGATCCTGGAACTGGAGATATGGAGTTTGTAGCTGGAAGAATGGTTTCAGTGTTGGGTATGAAGTGCTCTGGATATCAAAGACAAGCTAGGAGTGAACAGTACTGTCACTGAGTCTCTGGGATGCCCCTCACCACCACCTGTTCCCAGGATAACAACCCTAGGCTCAAGGTTGTGTCTAACTTCCAGCATCATAGAGTAACCAGTGAGATTGACTCTTTGGATGTTAGAAGAGCAGCACCCTCTCCCTGAGGCTGTAGGAGGGGGTTGTTTTTGAGCAGGGCATGTGGGTGGCATAAATCATTCAACTCCCCCATCATTATCCATATGCATGGCGGAAGTGGATGTTTGTCTAGAAGAGGAGAACTAAAAACGCTCTTTCCGTGAAATGCTCTAACGCAGGGGGCTCAGGCCCTGGGTGGCATGGAGTGACCATAGCTTAATGTAACTCTGGGGAAGAGAGGCATTTTCACACTTCCCTTAAGCACTGAGAAGCTACTGCTTGATGAGCCACATGGTAGTGTATACCTCAGTCATTGTGGCTGATTGGTCAACCACCCTCATCCCACAGCAACAAACAGAGTAGAAACAAGCAAGCAGCCCTTCCCTCCAGGTAAAGGGCCAATCAGATAGCTGCTGTTCTGTTAGTGGGATGATGCTAGTAAGGTCAGATACCTTGCAGAAAAGTAAATACCAGATCCTGCAATTTATTAGGAAAGTGTAGACAAGATGAATGAGACATCACTATTGTTGATTGGAGGTTTAGTGTCAATTAATTTTCACTTATTAAAAAATAACATTTTGTATCCTAAGCTGATGGATAGAACAAATCAGTTATAGTAGGTACCTTCTTCCAGCATCGGTCTGTCAATTTCTAATCAAATACTGAACAAATCTGACTAGAATTAGTAGCCTTCAAATATTCTGAACTTGAACTTAAAATAAGAAATACATCTTACATTGTGAAACAGAAAACACATATGTACATAAAAAGTGGAGATGAAAGCTTCACAAAACACTACTTTCCTTGATCACATGCAGTGTACTTTTAAAAGATTCTCTTATTTAAAAGAAAAAAATTGTTAAATAGACTGGAACCTGCAAATAGAAAATGACTGGCTTAGGTTAGTCCATTAAAGAGAAGCTAAAACTAGCTAGGTATGCTTTGACTGAAAGAATGAACATGTAGCAGTCCCATGGCATCACCCCATTTTCAAAGTGCCCATGTCCATCTTTATAACATACCATTTTAGAATTTTTTGGAACAATTTTAATTATGCTTATAATAAAATTAATATTTCCTCTTTTAAACATCTAATCGCTAGCTCCCCCTTGCTACCTTCTTATATAAGTCACATTCATATATTTCTTCAAATTTCACTGACTCTGGTTCTATGATAATGTCTTAGGCTTCTTTAATGTCTTATTTTACCTATGTATTTTATCTGTGTATCTAGACTCGATCTCATTCAAAAAAGTTGGTTGCTCAGATAAAATTTCTATTTTTAGTAGACTTTCCTTTTTAGAGCAGTTTTAGGATGACAGCAAAATTGAGAGGAAAGATGTTCTCATAGGCTCTCTGCCCCCACACATGCTTAGCCTTCCCCATTATCAAAATTTCCTCACCAGATGGTACATTTGTTACAGTTGATGAACCTACATTGACACGTCAGTATCATCCAAAGTCCATAGTTTACATTAGAGTTCACTTGGTGTTGTACAGTCTACAAATTTGGGCAAATCTATAACGTCATGTATCTACCATTGTAGTATTATATGGAGTAATTTCACTTCCCTAATAATTCTGTTCTTTGCCTATTCATCCCTCCCTCCCTGCTAACCCCTGGCAACCACTGATTTTTCCTTTTTTTTACTACCTCCATAGTTTTTCCTTTTCTAGAGTATCATATAAGTGGCATAATATAGTATGTAGACTTGTCAGATTGAATTCTTTCACTTAGTAATATGCACTTAATAGTCTTCCATGTTTTTTCATGGCTTGATAGCTCATTTATTTTTTAGCACTGAATAATATTCCATTGTCTGTATGTACCACAGTTTATTTATCCATTCACCTACTGAAGAGCATCTTCATTGTTTCAGAGTTTTAGCGATTATGAATAAGGTTGCTGTAAACATTCATGTGCAGGTTTCTGTGTGGACATGTTTTCAACTCCTTTGCGCAAACACCAAGGAGTATAATTCCTGGGCCATATGTTGGAAGCATGTTTATTTTTGTAAGAAACCACCAAATTGTCTTCCAAAATGGCTGTACTATACCAATTTGCATTCCCATCAACAATAAATAATAGTACCCCTTGCTTCATCTCCTTGATAGCATTTGGTTTTTTCAGAGTTCAAGATTTTGTTTATTCTAATATGTTTATCTTGTTTTGATTTTCATTTCCTTGATGGCATATAATGTGGAGCATCTTTTTAGATACTTCTTTGCCATCTTTCTTTGGTGAGCTGTCTAGTAAGATATGGCCCGTTCTAAAATTTGTTGTTTGTTTTCTTATTGTTGAGCTTTAAAGAGTCCCTGTGTATTTTGGATAACATTGTTTTACTAGATTTGTTTTTTGCAAGTATTTCCTCCCAGTCTGTGGTTTGTCTTTTTATTTTCATTGTCTTTTGCAGAGCAGAAATTTTTAATTTTAATGAAGTCCAGCTTGTTGATTCTTCTTTTCATGGATCATGCCTTTAGTGTTGTATCTAAAAAATCATTGCCAAGCTCAAGGTCATTTAGATTTTTTCCTGTTATCTTCTAGGAGTTTTACACGTTTGCATTGTACATTTAGGTATATGATCCATTTTGAGTTAATTTTTTGTGACAGGTGTAAGGTCTGTGTCTAGATTCACTTTTTTGCATGTGGATGTCTAGTTGTTCCAGTACCATTAGTTGAAAAGACTGTTTGCTTCATTGTTTTGCATTTGCTTCTTTGTCAAGGAGCACAGAACCACTGTATATGGTTCTCTTCCTAGGATCTCTGTTCTGTTGATCTATTTGTCTATTCTTTTGCCAATACCACCCTGTCTTGATTGCTGTAGGATTACAGGAAGTCTTAAAGTGGGTAGTATCAGTCCTCCAATTTTGCTCTTCTTTAGTGTTGTATTAGCTATTCTGGTTTTTACCTCTTCATGTAAACTTTAAAGTCAGTTTGTCAGTATTCACAAAATAATATACTAGGATTTTGATTAGGAATGCAGTGAATCTATAGATCAAGTTGGGAAGAACCGATATCTTGATAATGTTGTCTTTCTAGCCATGAACACAAAGTATATTTCTATGTATTTAGTTCTTTGAATTTATTCATCAGAGTTTTGTAGTTTTTCTCATGTAGATCTTGTACTTGTTAGATTTATACCTGAATATTTCATTTTGGGGGTGCTAATGTAAATGATATTGTTTTTAATTTCAAATTTTACTTGTCCATTACTGATATATCGGAAATTAATTGCCTTTTGCGTATTAACCATGTGTCCTGCAAACTTGCTATAATCACTTCTTATTTCCAGGAGGGTTTTTTTGGTTATTTCTTTTCAATTTTTCACAGAGATGATCATGTCATCTGCAAACAAAGAGTTTAATTTCCTCTTTCCTAATCTGTATACCTTTTTGTCTCTTTTTTCCTTTCCCCTTCCCTCCCCTCCTCTCTTCTTTCCTCTCCTTTTCTTGTCATATTGCATTAGCCAGGATATTCAGTAAAACTTTAAAAAGCAGTGGTGAGAGGGGACAGCTTGGCTTTATTCCTGATCTTTGTGGGAAAGCTTCAAGTTTTTCACCATTACGTAAAATATTGGCTGTTGGGCTTTTGGTAGATGTTCTTTTTCAAGTTGAGGATGTTTTCTTCTATTCCTAGTTTACTGAGGGTTTTTAAAATCATGAATGGGTGTTGAATTTTGTCAAATGCTTTTTCTGCATCTACTGATCTGATAATTTGATTTTTCTCCTTTGGCTGATTGATATAATGGATTGCATTAATTGATTTTCAAATGTTGAACCAGGCTCACATATCTGGAATAAATTCCACTAGGTCATGATGTATACATTTTTATATATTGTGGGACCTAATTTGCTAATATTCTGTTGAGGGTTTTTGCTTATATTAGTCTGTAGCTTTCCTTTTCTTGTAATCTCTTTGTCTGCTTTTGGTATTAGGGTAATGCTGACTTCATAGAATGACTTAAGTATTCCCTTCTCATCTAAATATTTTCTGAAAGAGATTGTGCAGAATTGATAAGATTTATTCCTTAAATGTTTGGTAGAATTCACTAGTGAACCCATCTGGCCCTGGTGCTTTCTGTTTTGGAAGATTATTAATGATTGATTTAATTCCTTTAATAGATATAGGCCTATTCAGATTGTCTGTTTCTTCTTGTGCAAGTTTGTCAGATTGTGGCTTTCAAGAAATTGGTCCATTTCATCTAGGTTATCAAATTTGTGGATACAGAGTTGTTCGCAGTATCTTTTAAATTATCCAACTGGTCTACAGTGTCATTTAATTCCACTGTTGCTTTACTGGTTTTCTGTCTTGATAATCTGTCCATTAATGTAACTGGGGTGTTAAAGTCCCCTACTAATATTGTATTAGTGCCAATTTCTCCCTTTATGTGCAATATATTAGTATTTGCTTTATATACTTATGTTCTCCTATATTACATGCATATATATTAACAAATGTGATATCCTCTTCTTTTATTGATCCTTTTATCATTATATAATGCCCTTCTTTGTATTTTGTTATGGACTTTGCTTTAAAATCCATTTTGTCTGATATTAGTATTGCTCCCCCCCATGTGTGTGTCATTTCCGTTTGCAAGAAATATCATTTTCCATCCTCTT
Source organism: Hippopotamus amphibius kiboko (assembly GCF_030028045.1). Classification (NCBI taxonomy): domain Eukaryota; kingdom Metazoa; phylum Chordata; class Mammalia; order Artiodactyla; family Hippopotamidae; genus Hippopotamus; species Hippopotamus amphibius. The sequence continues at coordinate 59,383,543 of NC_080188.1, forward strand.
CACTTTAAGTCTGTGTCTTTAGTGTTGAAGCTAGTCTATTGTATTCAGCATATAGATGGGTCTTATTTTTTTTTTTTATTCAGTCAGAAACCTGTGTCTTTTGATTGGAGCATTTAGTCCATTTACATTTAAAGTTGTTATTGATAGGTATGTACTTATTACCATTTTGTTACTTGTTTTGCAGTTGTTTTTGTATCTCTGTTCTTTTCTTCTTCTTTTAGTTTCTTACCTTATGGTTTGGTGATTTGGGGAGGGATATGCTTGGATTCCTTTCTCTCTTGTTTTTGTGAGTAGGTTTTTGATTTTTAGTTACTATGGGGTTCATATATGTTGACTTATAAATATGTCTACTTCTTTTAAACAGGTAGTCTTTTAAGTTCAAACACATTCTAAAATGTCTACATGTTTAGTTCTCTCCCCCACCTTTTGTTTTTAATGTCATATTTTACATTCTCATGTTTGCCCCCTTACTGAATACTGTAGTTGTATTTACCTTTTTTGTTTGGTTGGGTTTTTTTTTTGTTTTTTTGTTTTTGTCTTTTAAACTTTGTACTAGTTTATTTAACTGGTTGATCCTCAGCTTTTACTGTATTGTTGCCTTTACTAGTGGAATGTTTCCTTTCCTATAGATTCTTACTTCTTGTTGTAGCCTTTTCTTTTCCATGTACAGAAGACACTTTAATATTTTTTTTAGGGTAGGTTTGTTATTGATGAACTCTTTTAGTTTTTTGCTTGTCTGAGAAGTTCTCGCTCCTTGAATTGTAAATGATAATCTTGTTTAGGATGTCCTAGGTTGCAGGCTTTTTCAGCACTTTAAATATATCATGCCACTGCCTTCTGTCCTACAAAGTTTCTTCAAAAAAATCATCTGATAGCCCCATGGGGGTTCCCTTGTAACTGACACTGTTTTCTCTTGCTACTTTTAGAATCCTCTGTTTAACATTTGCCATTTTAATTATCTCTGTTTTTCCTTTACCTGGATATGTTTCCTTCTTCAGGTTTGGGAATTTTTCAGCTGTAATTTCATCAAATACATATTCTACAGCTTTCTCCCTCTCTTCTCCTTCTGGGATCTCTATAATGTGAATGTTGATACACCTGATGTTGTTTCAGACATCCCTTAAACTGTTCTCATTTCTAATATTTGTTTTTCTATTCGCTGTTCTAATTCTGTAATTTTCATTATTCTATCTTCTGGATCACTTATGCATTCTTCTTTTACCCCTAGTCTGCTGTTAATTACTTTTAGTGTGTTTTTCATTTCAGTTATTGTGTCCTTCAGTTCTTATTGGTTCTTTTTTGTATTTTCTGGTTCCTTCTGGTTCTCACTGTGTTCTATTCTTTTCACTAATTCAGTTTACATTCTTCTTACTAATGCTTTGAGCTCTTTATCTGGTAAATTATTTCTGTTTCATTAGGTGTTTTTTTAGAGGTTTTCTCCTGTTCATTTGAAAAAATTCTGTCTTCTTATTTTGCTTAACTTTCTCTTTGTCTTTGAAATTACATGTAATGGTTACCTATATTGGTCTTGAAGGGATGTCCTTGTGTGGGGGCATCCCTATACAGTGTGGGTATGCCCAGTGTCTTCTGTGGGAGAGCTGGATTGAAGTGAGCATGAGCCATGTCGTCCCCCAGTGTGTGATGGCAGCTGTCATCATGGTAGGAAGTGGGGCTGGAAGTGGAGGGGCTAGAGCCAGAGCCTGGGGTGAGCTGGGGCTTTTCCTCTGCTCAGTGGCCAATGCTTCTGTATTGATTTGGGATCTGGTCCCACATTGCTGGAGCAGAAGCCCTGATGTTTGGGTCCTAGCTGGTTCCATTCCCAAGTGTGTGCTCTCCTCTCTCCCAGACTTGGCACCTTTGACCCATAGGGAAGTAGTGTTGGAGCAAGAAGAGCTGGATGGGTACTCAGCATGGGTCAGGGCAGGGACTGGGTTGGTCCTGGTCCCAGTCAGAATTCCAGACCTCTCCCAATGTGTTGCCTCCAGAAGTGCCAGCAATGGCTGCCCTTGCCCCATTCAGATTGTGTTCTGGGTCTGAGCTGGCTCCATCCATATGCAGCATGCACTCTCCTCAGTTGCTGCAGCCCTTACCCTAGTGTGGAGCTGTGATGTGGAGCAAAAGAGGTTGGAGTGGGTGTGTGTCTCAAGCTGGGGCCCACACATGGATGGTCATGGGTTAGGCTCTGACAAAACCCCAGCAAGTTAAGCTCTGTTTAAATAGTGTCTCCTGAGGGCAGACCATGTTAAGGAGAACAGAATACTCTGGTGTATTTCTGGTTAAATCCCTTTTTTCTCCCCCTACTAGAAGGATGAGGAGAGTTTTTTTCTCTGATATTTACTATAAGAACCTGGTAGAGCTCCAGGATGTAAAAGCTCATAAAAGTGTGGGCACATTTCCCTCACCCACCATGGCTTGATCTCCTTAGAGGTTTTGCTCTCAAACTTGTTCACACTGAGATTCCAGCAATTCATTAATTGCAGTTTGGTTTTCCTGTCTCAGTACTGGCTCCTGTGGAGGATGATGCTCATGAGTTAATGCTCCGGTGAGTTGTGATACTTTGTGTTTGCCTGTCAGTCTCTCCAATTTAGGGAGCAGTGGTTTCACCTGTGTTCTCACTTCTCTTACAGCTCTAAGAAAAGTTGTTGGCTCTTCAGTTTACTCAGCTTTTTATACTTACTAGGTGAAAACTTGAGTGTTATTAGGAAAGAGTGGAACTTTCAGGCTTCTTAACATGTTGGACTGGAAATTGGAACACTACAATTTTTTTTTCTACAATTTATTTTAAAATATGTTTTTCTGTTCTTTCCAATGTTAAGTTTTATTAAGTTTTTCAAAAATAAAATGTTTGGTTTCAACTTGTCATTGATGCATTTGGATATTTTTGCAAATAGACCTATTTTTCTTTTCTACAAAATTCTGCGGACATCTTTTCCAGTCTTACCTCAGTAGTCACATGTTGAGAATCCTCACTAAAACATTTAGACATTTCACAAAATACAAACAATGAACATTAAAGCTTATCAAGAGTTATTCATCATTTAAGCCTCTCATATCAAACAGATTTCTCTTCCTCTGAACTGTCATTCATATAATTCATTTGGTGACTGCTGCTTTACTATTTATAAATATTTATTTAATGTTTGTCACTTAACATGGTGTATGCTAATGATACTAATATTCCAAGAATATTATTAAATTATCACTGGAAGAATTGGTCTAATACCATTTAGTATAGCATTTTTAGGGATTTTAAAAAATGATTCCATTTTATTTTAAATTTGTCTATTTGAAAATAAATTTATAATTTATAAATCTTGAAGTTTATTCATTTTTATTTATTTAAAATTTTGCTTCTTATAATTGGTTAAAATTTATAATAAATGCATAATTTGTAAGTTGTTCATTTTTGACAATGTGTATACTACCCAAAACAAGAAATAGAACATTTATTTCCCACAGAAAGTTCCCTTGTGTTCCTTTCAAGTCAAATTTTTTTCTCCCCAAAAGCAACCACTTTCTGATTTCTGTGTTAAGAACTATAAGAAGTCTGTGATTTCACTCTTCTTAAAACCTATTAAAGTATCCTGCCAATTTCACAGATTCTGGCAGAAGACATGTTATAATATTAGTGAAACTGTTTTGGATTCTAAGCAAAGAAGGTATGAAAAATGTTTATAGCCATTAAAGCAAGATCAAGGATGAAACCTCATAAGAGATAGTGAACAGATAATAGAAGTCTTCAATAAAATATTGTGGATCGTATTATGGAGAGAATGTCTGTGTACCCATTTGTTGAAATCCTAATCCCTCAATGTGATGTTGTTAGGAGGCTGGGCTTTCAAGAGGTAATTGGTTCATGAGAATGGAGTCCTCATGAATGAGATTAGTGCTCTTATAAGAAGAAATTTAAGAGCTTGCTCAGGCCATGTGAGGATGCAATGACAAGTCAGCACACTGCAACCCACAAGAAGGCCATCACCAGAACTCAGCCATGTTGGTACCCTGAGCTCAGACCTCAGGCCTGCTGACTAAGACAGACTGGCTTCATGTTTACCAAATGAATTCTAAGATTCTAGGTTTCATTCTTTGATTCTGATTCTTATTTTGAACTACATTAATTTAAAAGGCAAGAGTCTAATCTAGCATATTACAAAATTAGAAAAACATAGAAGATATTATGGTCTTATGGAAAGTTTTTCCATTTTACACATTAATATAAAGGTGGTCTATAAATGCTTAAGTTTGACCACCGTGATGAGACCTCAGCTGAGGTGACTGTCATCTTAGAAGAACCAGTAGAGCTTGAGGTTAGAGGGATTCAACTGAATAAATCTATAATTGTGCTTATTAAAGGGTATCTCTTTCTTGATGGTGGTTTTGCAATAAATTTTCTCCAAGTTTGGATTATTTTCTTTCAATCATGTTTTTGAAAAAGTAAATGTGATATACAGAATAAGTTACAAAGCCAAGAATAAGTCTATTTCTGGAAATTAAGCATAGTTTCTGAATAAAAATGCTTTAAGACAGAGTTAGCCTCCAAGTTTTTATTGGTTTAATTCAACTTTTAGCACAGTTTTGATAGTTGAGACAACTATCAATGTTCTGTGTCTTTCTTCTTAAGCTCAAGGCCTTTTTTTGTTTGGTAATTGTTGATCAGCATAAAGAGTACTACAAACTGAGAACTTATAGGATAGATAATTTTTACACTAAAAATAGAGAATATTCTGTAGAAAGAGGATATCTGGGCAGCCCTAAAGCAATGGAGAGAGGAATAGGCTAAATTTGTGGTGGCTAGGTTTGTACAGCTGATTAAGAGATTATTTTAAAGTTATACTATTTTTAATATAATTTGCCATCTTCATGAATGTAATCACTTTCCTCCCCCTATTAAAATTTTTGCAAGAAATCAATCGTGTTTCAAGTCAGTTCCTGTCAGTTTGATACTTTTTGATCACAGAGAGACTACAGGGTGCCCAAATTTGAGGGAGGAGAGCTGTGTACACATATTTGTATTTATTTATTTATGTATTTATTTTATTTTACTGTAGTTTAATGATCAGCTTGTCTATTTTCATAGTACAGCATGGGTTTCTACCACCTTGGTAGAGACTGTCAGTTGTCCTTTAAGCTAAAAGTGGTCAGATGACACAGCCCTGACCAATGATATATAAGTGGAAGTCAGTGCGTGAGGCTTTTAGGAAGCTTTTTAAAGGGATCTGATTTAACTGATTTGTTTAAATGAAATTATAATCAGAGAAATAATTTTACCATCAGAAACTAATCACCAAAGGCCAGAAAGCCCTTCTTAAGAAAAAAGTCAGCATTTTAAATGAAAATTTAACAACAGATTGGAAAGAAACAGAAGAGAGCCTGGGGCAGGGGGGAATATCAAGTAATGGCACTTCCTAAGGCAAGGATAAGCCATCAGACTTGAGGAAGTTCATGGCAAACAGTTTCTCCACTCAGAAATTCTTTCAGATGAAGATTAATTCTGCTTTTCAAATCTTATTCCATTATTAATTTTAGTGTGCTTTATACTGGCTCTTCCTACCAAGGTTGGAATTTGCAAGGTCCATTTGTTTTCAGAACGTATCAGGAGGGTGTCTCCTACCCTTCCCAAAGTTGTACGCACAGCAACAATTATATTCCAGTCTGAGATTCTATTGAATAAACTTATTTCCCTTCTCAGTATTGCCAAGGTGGCTGAGTCCCAGTGCCACTGTTTGATTTATGATTTCTTTTCTTCAGTTTGTGTGGTCACTTGTGTTGGGAGGATTTTAGCCTCTTTGTTCACAAAAGAGATGATTCAATTAAGCAGAAGTTAAACATCAACACAGGGCACTTGTGTGACAGTGATAGAATTTGGAGTTTTTCTTCCGGTGGCCTGAGCAGCTTTGGCAGAGCCAGTTCTGCTCTGGTAGCAACTTTTCACTAAGGGGATGGACTCCCATGCTGCCACTTGGTTCCTCAGTGCCAGCCACCTGCATCTCGCGTTGTAGTCTGTGAGCAGGTACTGGTGGGAACAAACAAGGCATTTCATTTATCTAATCTGTTGATACTAAAAGAGAAAGGCTGCTTCTTCCAGTCAGTACTCAAGTTGTAATTTAAGATGAAATCAAGAGCTTTTTTTACGCCCATTTGCCGGCAAACAAAGACACTGCCTAGTAATTGACAAGTAACAATCAATCCCAAAACATAATGGCTTGAAACAGCAACTCTTCATTTAGCACACCTGTCTCCAAATTAGCAGCTTGGGCTATGCTCAGCTGGGTGGTTTTTCTGGGCTACTTATATGTGAATGATGTGCTGCTGGCTTGGTTGTGGGTTGGTTGGTCCAGGGTTGCCTGAGTTGAGATTGCGCCTCTCTTCATGTGTGGTTCTCTCATGTCTCTCATCTCCGGCCTTGTACACATGGTGGTGGCAGAGTTCTGAAAGACAGTGTTACACACAGCACCTCTTGAGATCTAGGCTTGGAAATGGCATGCTGTCACTCCTACCACATTCTCTTCACGAGGCCAGCCCAGATCCAGAGATGAGGAAAAAGCCTCCACCTTTTGATTGGAGGAGCTGAAAAATCACATTGAAAAGGGCATGGATGCAGAAAGGAGTGAAGACTTTGTGTCACTTTTGCAAACCACCCCGCTTGTCTTTGGCCAAGAAGATTGTTTCAGGTCAACACTGGAAAAACTGATCTTGGCTGAAGGCAGCAACTTAGCTGATACCACATTCAGGTAGGAGATTACTTATGTGGTGTGGGGTGGTTATAGAGAAGTGCCTACACATTTATTTCTGCTTTGTCAACAGATTTTACTTTTAAATCACATGTTCTTTTGTTCTTACTGCTTTATTGAGGGAAGCTAAGAAATATCTTTAAAATGTGACACCATGAGACTCTATACGTCAATCAGTATTTAATAATTTCCTTGAAAAGAAAAAACAAAGAGAGATACATAAACAATCAAGATTGTTTTACTAGATTAGCTTCTTCATGTTGAAAATCTGTCAAGTTGATGATTTGTTCAGATAACATTTGTTTTTGGTATAATAATGAAATTGTTGCTTTAGTCTCCTGTGTTCTCTACTATTATTTTGTTCAAGCAGGATACTGTGCTGAACCGAAGCATGAGATGAATTGTATTGAATAAGATCAACAACAAAAATGTTCTGGGTGTCACCTGAATTTTCATTTCTTTTTGTTCAGTTCTTTTTAGAGTTATTACTTTGATAAGAATGAAATGTTTTTTGTTAGATATTGGCTCATAGAAGAAGACGAGAAAGCTGAGTTAAGTTGGCATAGTTTAATATAATAAAGGAATCATCAGCATCAGTAAAAGCAGTGGGCATTACATAGATGTCCCAGTTCTGTTCTTCTACAATGCAATATTTGTTACCTGTTCTCCACATGTTGCTATGATGCCCAAGGGTTATTCTTTAGCTCAAAAACATTTGAGCATGGCTAAAGCAGGTAAAGGAGTAAGCCAAGCAGATATCAGGGGAAGAAAGTCCCAGCAGCTGGAAATATGGAATTAGGTAGGTTCTTTGTGTTTTCTAGGAACAACAAGCTGATCACTGTAGCTGGATAAAATTGAGTTGGGGAAAAAAAGAGGAGATTAAGTCAAAGAGGCAAAGTGGGGGCAGATCATGTAGGTGTTACTGGCTGCTGTACCAAGTTTAACTTTTACTCTGAAATATGGAAAGACAATTATAGGATTTAGAGCAGAATCCTGGAGTGATTTCTTTCAAGTATATTTGATTTACAATGTTATGTTAATTTCTGCTGTACTGCAAAATGATTCGCTTATACATATACATGCATTCTTTTTATGTTTTTTTCCATTGTGGTTTATCACAAGATATTGAGTACAGTTCCATGCGCTGTACAGTAGGACTTTGTTGTTTATTCATTCTGTGTATGTTTTTATTTATAAAAAGGATTACCTTTGCATGCTCTGTCAGAACAGAATATGTGTGTTGGCGGGTGGTAGTGGATAGACAGCTATATGATGGAAGCTGGAGGACACATTAAGAAGGGTGCTCTTTTCTCTTAAATCCATTCCCTGTCCTTCCTCTGATCAGATCTGTATATTTCCCAGGCTCCTTTGCTAAAAGGTTTCAAGCTGAATTTGATTAAGGATAAGCACTGTCATGAAGTTAAAGGCAGGAAGAAGGGAGAGCCAAGCTCCCTCTCTCTATTTGCTTTGGGTTGTACCTCTAGTGGCTGCTGTACATGGTTCATGGCTAGTCCTTGCTGGACAGCCACTCTGGTTGCCACTTCGGTTGGGTGATCTTGACTCTTGGGTTCCAACAACACTACCTCTAGAGTTAAGGTAGCAGCTGTCCAGATTATTTTAACTCTCCTGTTTGTTCTTTCAGCTTTTCTAACATTTTTGGAAGTAATTGTCTTCTATTAATTCCCCAAAGTGGGTTCTGTCATTCCACTGTACCTTGACTAATAGAGAGGGCTGTTAAAATAGTCTAGACTAAAGATGATGGTGGCTTGGAAAAGGATGGTAGCAGTGGAAGTGATGAGAAGTCATCAGATCCAAGATATATCTTGTTGGTTGATTCAACAAGATTTCTGATAGGTTCGATAAGGTTTATGAGAGAAATAAGGGGTCAGATATTACTCTGGTGTTTTGTCTGAGAAATGAAGAATAGTGTGTGTGTGTGTGTATATGTATGTGTGTGTGTGTGTATATATATATATATATATATATATAGCATCTGGTGTTCAGAAGAGGGGACCAAACTGGAGATATAAATTTGGAAATCAACAGATTTTATGGTTATCTCTGCAAAGTTATGAGATGAGAGATCATCCAGAGAATGAGCACATGTAAAAAAGAGAAGACTATGAAAGTGAATGAGAGCTCCAGTTACCACACCTTCAATTATTTAAAATCTTACAAATTAGTGCTCTCCAATAGAACTTCCTACAATAACAGAAATGTTCTGTAGCTGTACTATATGATATAGAGCTGCATTAGTTTTATATTTCTACCATGACAAATGTTCTCACACTTGGTGGCTTAAACAGTACAAATTTAATATCTTACAGTTTCTTAGGTGAGTAGCTCAACATGGTCTCACTAGGCTAAACTCAAGGTGTTGGCAGAGGGTCATTTCGTTCTGGAGGCTTTAATGGAGAACCCACCTGTTCTGGCTTCTAGAGACCACCTGCATCCCTTGGCTCAGTCCCTCCCTGAAGCTTTAAAGGCAGTAAGGTTGCTGAGTACTTCTCATATCTCATTACTCTGATCTTTTCTTCTGCATCCTACTTCTACTTTTAAGGACCCTTGTGATTACAGTAGGCCCACCTGGATAATCCAAGCTGATAGCCCCATCTCAATGTCTTTAACCTTAATCACATCTGCAAAGCCCCTTTCTGCTTTGTAAGGTAACATATTCACAGGTCCTGGGATCAAGGTGTGGACGTAAATTTAGGGGGGTGATTATTCATCCTAGCAGTGTGGCCACTATCACTATATGGCACTTGAAATATGACTGGCGCACCTGAGAACAAGATATTTTTAACTTTATTTAATTTTAGTTAATTTAAATTAAAATTTAAATACTTGCATGTGGATAGTGCCTGCCTTATTGGACAGCACAGGTCTAGAGGAACAGGGGAGTGAGTAGAAAGGGAAATATGTTGTGATCACTGGTCAGCATTAAGAGCCACGTGTGGTTCACAGTCGTGAGTTTTAAGTAAGACTTTAGTATGGTTGTGAGTATTTCTACAGCCATTGTTTAGCTAGTGATGGCAACCATACATTTGGCTTGAGGAAACATTATCAGGAAAATAACTACAAACCAAGGGAGAGGAAGATATTGGATTCAAGAAGCAGTGATGTGCAAAGGGGCGAGAAAAATGCTCACCTAGTGAAATAATTATCGAGGCTGCCACTCTGACATGTATTATAAAAGGATGATTCACAAAGCTTGTATAAACAGTTACTTAAATAAACAATGACAATACTTTGTCAAAATTCAAATGATTAATTCTTGACATTGATGGGAAAATAAATTGAAATATTTTGCTCCAAATTTAAGGATAACTAATAGAATAGTAGAAGTAAGATATAGAATATGCAATTCATTAGGGAGAAAGAAGTAACAAAGTTAGATTAAACACACACAAAAATTTTAATTGACAGTCAAAAACATGAACAATAGAAAATATAACACAGGATGGCAGCAAAAAGTTTAAACATTGATTAGATAAATTCCCCATCAAAGACAAAGAACATAATTAGCTGTTTTTAAGAGCCACATTTAAATGACACATAATGATAAAAATTGAGTGGAAAAATCAGAAGCCAGACAATAGAGGTTTCAGCAGATGTGGGAGCCATTCTTCCCAGTAGAGTTTTGAATTCACAATGCCTTTGGGACTCAAAACAGCCCAAATACAAATTTAATTTAAAGTGGTCCCCAATTAGTAGTTTCCCAAGATGGCAGAAGCAAATACAAATCCATTTTTTTTTGAGTGAGGGGGATGGTGTACCTGGTTGCTACCTGCCCATGAGTCTTCTAAGATAAATCTTAACAATTCACAGGCTTTTCTATGCACCCAGAAATTGCTTTTTATTCCTTTCAAGAAAGAAAACACTTTGAGAAACAAATGTACATAAAGACAATAGAACCCTGTACCAGCACCAATATTAATCAAATTAGTTTTCTCTTTTTAATGAAGAAAAAAAATGGCCACCAGACACTTGCAAAAAATCAGCAGCACAAAAGAGAAACAACAAGATTATAACTTGGTCTCTAAAAGAGACCGATAAAAGGTCTCTAAAAGACTAGATAATTTTGAGGAAATGTTGCTAAAATATATCATTTTTTAACAACACAAATAAAGATAATAAAAAATGCTAGGAAAAAGATAAAGCTGCACAAAGAATGGTTCTAATATTTAGCAAAGTGTAAAGTGTGGCTTGATTTTTGACTTGTCCAAAGAACATAAGAATAAAAAATCCATTTGAGCTTGATTTTTTAGAGTCACAGGGCTCATGCCATTAGACCTATTGAGAAGGAAAGGTAAATTCTAGTAAACTACTTCGCTGAATAGTGAAGAAAGGCATAATAATGAAATTACAGTTTGTTGAGTTTGAACGTTTCGGTTAAATTTTTAACTAAGCACAGATAACTTAAGTGAAATATTATTGTCCTTTGAAATTATAATTATGAAAGTGTCTACATGAAAGTTTGAGATGAGAAAAAAATTAAATGGTAGGATCAACAATGTCTTCTCATTACACAAAGGGTAGTTCAGACCCTTGTCTATAAAGTTATTGTCATAAGAAAGATTGGCTTAGGAATGTTATTTAAAATTACTAAGGTAACCACAGAGGAGTTAAAAATATCAAGTGTAAAAATGACAAAGGCAAGAAGAGGCAGTAATGTGAGCAAATCCTGATCTTTCAAAGGGAGGAAACAATAGATAATGTCTAAAATTGTTAATCCAAAAAACAGATATTATTTATTCAGAATTAAGGAGATAACCACCAGAATAGCACAAAATAGAAGTAGAAAAAGTAGTTACCACTGAGAAATGTAATTATAGATGTTAAAATGTTTCACACTGTCAAAATCTGCTTTTAACAAAGAGGAGATATAAAGAGAACAACTTTTTATTTGAAATTTGTATCCTCAGAGAATGTCAAGAAATTAATGTAGCTGCTATTTGGGGGAAAAAAAGCTTTCTTGAAAGTTAAAAGTATCATAGAGCTTCCTAAAAAATTTTTTTCAGTTTTGATTTTGTCTTCAATCTAAGAGTTATTTGAGAAGAGGGCTTTTTTTCAAATTAGGTAGGTTTATTTATATTATTACTTTTTCTGTCTTTTCCCCATTAAACTGGAGTTTTATTGTGCTCAGGAAATGTAATGCATTTTATTTTTGAGAATTTTTAGAGATTTTCTTTGTATCTGAAGAGATTTTTGTAACTATTCATGAGATTATTTTAAAAAGTGAATTCTTTTTGTCAGGTATAAAAATTTTTGAAACTTAGCTATATTATAATACTGTATAATACTGAAGTACTATGTTATTTCAGGCTTCATATGATTATTTCTGAGAGTGATATTTTAAAGCCTTGACTCTTGTAGCTTTGTCTGTTTCTCCCTCTACATTTTTATATTTCAAAGGCATGTTGTTTGCAAAACAAAGACCCATAACAATTTCCTATTTAATGAAAATAAATATCTGTTTCAGTCATTAACAATTTTTTTCCATGTTTAAAGACAATTTTTTTTAGCAGTTTTAGGTTCACAGAAAAATTGAGAAGAAAGTACAGCATTCCTATATACCCTCTGCCCCGACCCCCCCCGCCCCATAAGTTCCTCTTATCAACATCCCCCACCAGAGAGGTACATTTGTTACGTTTGATGAACCTATGTTGACACATCGTAATCATCCTAAGGCCATGGTTTACATCAAGGTTCACTCTTGGCTTTGTACCTTCTATGGGTCTGAATGAATGTATAATGACATATACATCATTATGGTATCTTACAGAGTACTTTCACTTCTCTAAAAATCCTTTTGTGCTCCACCTAGTCATCCCTCTTTCTCCCCAACCTCTGGCAAGCCCTGATGATTTTACTGCTCCACAGTTTTGCCTTTTCTAGAATGTCATGTAGTTAGAATCTAAAACATGTAGCCTTTTCAGATTGGCTTCTTTCACTTAGTAATATGTGTTTAAGATGTCCTTTCATGGCTAGATAGCTCATTTCTTTTTAGTGCCAAATAGTGTTCCATTGTCTGGATGTACCACAGTTTATTTATCCTTTTACCTACTGAAGGATATTTTGATTACTTCTAAGTGTTGGCAGTTATGAATAAAGCTGCAATAAACATCCACGTGCAAGTATTTGTGTATACAGATGTTTTCAGCTCTTTTGAGTAAATACCAAGGACCAGGATTGCATAGTAAGAGCATATTTAGTTTTATAAGAAATGGTCAAAATGTCTTCTGAAGTGGCTGTGTTATTTTGCATTCCCACCAGCAATGAATGAGAATTCCTATTTCTCCACACATTTGTCAGCATTTGGTATTGTCAGTGTTCCAGATTCAGATTTTGGCCATCCTAATAGGTGTGTAGTGGTATCTTGCCTTAATTTGCATTTCTTTGATGATATATGATGTGGAGCATCTTTTCTGATGCTTATTTGTCATCTGTATATCTTCTTTGGTGAGGTGTCTGTTAAGGTCTTTGGCCTATATTTTAATTAGGTTGTTTCCTTATTGTTGAGTTTTAAGCATTCTTTGTATATTTTGGACTTCAGCCCTTAATCAGATACATCTTTTGCAAGAATCCCAGTCTGTGGCTTGTCTTCTCATTCTCTTGACATTATCTTTCATAGAGCAAAAATTTTAAATTTTAATCAATTCCAGTTCATCAATGATTTCTTTCATGGAGCATGCCTTTGGTGTTATATCTAAATGCCATTACCATACCCCAAATCATTGAGGTTTTCTCCTATATTAACTTTTAGAAGTGTTAGAGTTTTGTGTTTTACATTTAGGTCCATGATCCATTTTAAGTTAATTTTTATAAAACATGTAAGGTCAGTGTTTAGGTTTGTTACTTTTCATGTAGATGTCCAGTTGTTACCATTAATGTTTTCACTTGGCATTTTATTTAGTTGAATATAAATGATGTCAATTATACATTCTTTCATTATTATCTATAGCTAGATATATTTTCCTAATCTTCTTTATAATTATTTTAAAATAAAAGGAAGAATACTGGAGCAAAACCCTCCAAAACCAGTCCTTCACAAAAGAAGCAGAGACACTAGCAAAAATTATCAAAATTAACTTTTTTAGAACTCTAGAAACTAACCAAAAGCTTTTAACAATCAGAAGAAATTTTAATTTAGAAAAATCACTGAATCGTGGTAAAAACTGTGAGCTTTATAGTGTTTTAGGGGCCTCATTCCCATTTCCTTCTAACCAGCTCTGTGGTAGCTTTAAAAAGCAACAGTTTTGGAACTTCAACCATGGTAGCTGTGAAAACCACCAGCATAGAAGTCAGTAGAGCAGGAAGAAGAGGCTAAGAACTCCCACCAAATTCCATCCCATTTTATTGTCACCATTTTTTTTTTGTAGTTGAATTTTTTTAATAATTAAAAAAATTCTTTTTGAAACAATCACAAACTAATAGAAAATTCCAATTATTGTACAGAGAACTTTCACACTGGAATACTGTTAGTTGTATTTTCTGTAAACAAGGATATTCTCCTACATATTCTCAAAATAACCATTAAAATCATGAGACTACATTGTTATACCACTACCATGTAATCGATGGCCCCACTCCGGTATCATCCATTGTCCCACTACTTTTCTTTATGGCAAAAGGATCAGTTCAGAATGACATGTATTTAGTTATGTCTCTTAAGTCACCTTCAGTCTTTCTTTAATATTCATAACCTTGACACGCTTGAAGATTACAGTCAGGTTAATTTGTAGAATGTCCCTCAGTTTGGGCCATCAGTTTGGGTTTGTCTAATGTTTTCCATGATTGGATTCAGACCTCATCTTCAGCAGGAAAATCAGAGAAGTGGCGCTGCTTTCTTCTCATTTCACCCTATCAGGTGGCATGTGATTTTCATTGGTCCCATTTTGAATTATGTTAATTTTAACTTCTTTCCTTCCTTCCTTCCTTCCTTCCTTCCTTCCTTCCTTCCTTCCTTCCTTCCTTCCTTCCTTCCTTCCTTTCCTTCCTTCCTTCTTTCTTTTTCTTTCTTTCTTTCTTTCTTTCTTTCTTTCTTTCTTTCTTTCTTTCTTTCTTTCTTTCTTTCTTTCTTTCTTTCTTTCTTTTCTTTCTTTCTTTCTTTCTATTTTATTGGAATATAATTGCTTTACACTCTTGTAGCAGTTTTTGAGGTACACCAAGGTCAATCATCTGTATTTATACACATATCCCCGTATTCCCTCCCTCCCTCGATTCCCCCCCCCCCCCTCCCCATCCCAGCCCTCTAAGGCATCATCCTTCATCAGGTTGAACTCCCATTGTTATACAGCAACTTCCCACTGGCTATCTGTTTTACACTTGGTATTATATATATGTCTATGCTACTCTCTCACTTCGTCTCAGCTTCCCCTTCAGCCCCCGCCCCCCCAAAATCTTGAGTTCTCCAGTTCATTCGCTGCATCTGCATCCTTGTTCTTGTCTTGTCACTAGGTTCATCAGTACCATTTTTAGATTCCGTATATATGAGTTAGCATAAAATATTTGTCTCTCTCTTTCTGACTTACTTCACTCTGTATGACAAACTCTAGGTCTATCCACCTCATTACATATAGCTCCATCCCATTCCTTTTTATAGCTGAGTAATATTCCATTGTATATATATGCCACATCTTCTGTATCCATTCATTTGTTGATGGGCATTTAGGTTGCTTCCATGTCTTGGCTGTTGTAAAGAGTGCTGCAATAAACATTATACTACATGTGTCTTTTGGGATTATGGTTTTCTCTGGGTATATGCCCAGTAGTGGGATTACTGGATTATATGGTAGTTCTATTTGTAGTTTTTTTATTTTTTTTATTTTATTTTATTTTATTTTTTTTTTATTTTTTTTATTTTTTATTTTTTTTAATTTATTTTTTTGGGGGGTACAACAGGTTCAATCATCTGTTTTTATACACATATCCCCGTATTCCCTCCCTTCCTTGACTCCACCCCCTCAAGTCCCCCCCACCCTCCCTGCCCCAGTCCTCTAAGGCATCTTCCATCCTCGAGTTGGACTCCCTTTGTTATACAACAACTTCCCACTGACTATTTTACAGTTGGTAGTATATATATGTCTGTGTTACTCTCTTGCTTCGTCTCAGTTTCCCCTTCACCCCCCGCCCCCTCCCATACCTCGAGTTCTCCAGTCCATTCTCTGTATCTGCATCCTTATTCTTGTCACTGAGTTCATCAGTACCATTTTTAGATTCCGTATATGTGAGTTAGCATACAATATTTGTCCTTCTCTTTCTGACTTACTTCACTCTGTATGACAGATTGTAGTTCTATCCACCTCATTACATATAGCTCCATCTCATCCCTTTTTATAGCTGAATAATATTCCATTGTATATATATGCCACATCTTCTGTATCCATTCATTTGTTGGTGGGCATTTCGGTTGCTTCCATGTCCTGGCTATTGTAAATAGTGCTGCAATAAACATTATGGTACAAGTTTCTTTTGGGATTATGGTTTTCTTTGGGTATATGCCCAGGAGTGGGATTACTGGATCATATGGTAGTTCTATTTGTAGTTTTTTAAGGAACCTCCAAACTGTTTTCCATAGTGGCTGTACCAACTTACAGTGCCACCAACAGTGCAGGAGAGTTCCCTTTTCTCCACACTCTCTCCAACATTTGTGGTTTCCAGACTTTGTGATGATGGCCATTCTGATTGGTGTGAGGTGATACCTCATTGTGGCTTTGACTTGCATTTCTCTGATGATGAGTGATGTTGAGCATCTTTTCATGTGTTTGTTGGCCATCTGGATGTCTTCTTTGGAGAAATGTCTATTTAGGTCTTCTGCCCATTTGTGGATTGGGTTATTTGCTTTTTTGGTATGAAGCTTCATGAGCTGCTTGTATATTTTGGAGGTTAATCCTTTGTCCGTTGTTTCATAGGCAATTATTTTTTCCCATTCTGAGGGTTGCCTTTTAGTCTTGTTTATGGTTTCTTTTGCTGTGCAAAAGCTTTTAAGTTTCATAAGGTCCCATTCGTTTATTCTTGATTTTATTTCCCTGATTCTAGGAGGTGGGTCAAAAAGGATGTTGCTTTGATGTATGTCATAGAGTGTTCTGCCTATGTTTTCCTCTAGGAGTTTTATAGTGTCTGGCCTTACATGTAGGTCTTTAATCCATTTGGAGTTTATTTTTGTGTATCGTGTTAGGAAGTGTTCTCATTTCATTCTTTTACACGTCGCTGTCCAATTTTCCCAGCACCACTTATTGAAGAGGCTGTCTTTTTTCCATTGTATATTCTTGCCTCCTTTGTCAAAGATAAGGTGCCCATATGTGCTTGGGCTTGCCTCTGAGTTTTCTATACTGTTCCATTAATCTTCCTTCCTATTTTTGTGCCAGTACCATACTGTCTTGATCACTGTGGCCTTGTAGTATAGTTTGAAGTCAGGAAGCCTGATCCCACCATCTCCATCTTTCCTTCTCAAGATTGCTTTGGCTATTTGGGGTCTTTTGCGTTTCCATACAAATCGTAAGATTTCTTGCTCTAGTTCTGTGAAAAATGCCATTGGTAATTTGATCAGGATTGCATTGAATCTGTAAATTGCTTTGGGTAGTACAGTCATTTTCACGATGTTGATTCTCCCAATGCAGGAACATGGTATGTCTCTCCATCTGTTTGTGTCATCTTTGATTTCTTTCATCAATGTCTTAAAGTTTTCTGCATACAGATCTTTTGCCTCCTTAGGCAGGTTTATTCCTAGACATTTTATTCTTTTTGTTACAATGGTGAATGGGAGAGTTTCCTTCATTTCTCTTTCTGCTCTTCCGTTGTTAGTGTATAGGAATGCAAGAGATTTCTGTGCATTAATTTTGTATCCTGCTACTTTACTAAACTCATCAATGAGTGCTAGCAGTTTCCTGGTAGAGTCTTTAGGGTTTTCCATCTATAATATCATGTCATCTGCAAAGAGTGACAATTTTACTTCTTCTTTTCCAATTTGGATTCCTTTTATTTCTTTTTCTTCTCTGATTGCTGTGGCTAACACTTCCAAAACTATGTTGAATATAATGGTGAGAGTAGACACCCTTGTCTTGTTCCTGTTCTTAGAGGGAATCCTTTCAGTTTTTCCCCATTTAGAATGATGTTGGCTCCTGGTTTCTCATATATGGCTTTTATTATGTTGAGGTAATTTCCTTCTATGCCCATTTTCTGGAGAGCTTTTATCATAAATGGATGTTGAATTTAGTCAAAAGCGTCTTCTGCATCTATTGAGATGATCATATGGTTTTTTTGCTTCAATTTGTTGATATGATGTATCACATTGATTGATTTGCTTATATTGAAGAATCCTTGCATCCCAGGGATAAACCCCACTTGATCATGGTGTATGATTTTTTTAATGTGCTGTTGGATTCTGTTAGCTAGTATTTTGTTGAAATTTTTGCATCTAAATTCATCAGTGATGTTGTCTGTAATTTTCTTTTCTTGTGATGTCTTTGCCTGGTTTTGGTATCACGAGGATGGTGGCCTCGTAGAATGAGTTTGGGAGTGTTCCTCCTTCTGCTATATCTTGGAAGAATTTTAGAAGGACAGGTGTTAGCTCTTCTCGAAATGTTTCATAGAATTTGCCCGTGAACCCATCTGGTCCTGGGCTTTTTTATGTTGGGAGATTTTTAATCACTGCCTCAATTTCTGTACTTATGATTGGTCTGTTCATATTTTCTATTTCTTCCTGGTTCATTCTTGGAAGATTGTATTTTTCTAAGAATTTCTCCATTTCTTCCAGGTTATCCAACTTTTTGGCATATAGTTGCTTATAGTAGTCTCTCATGATCTTTTGTATTTCTGTGGTGTCCGTTGTTACTTCTTCTTTTTCATTTCTAATTCTGTTGATTTTCATCTTCTCCCTTTTTTTCTTGATGAGTGTGGTGAATGGTTTATCAATTTTGTTAATCTTCTCAAAGAACCAGCTTTTAGTTTTCATTAACTTTTGCTATTGCTTCCTTCCTTTCTTTTTCATATATTTCTGATCTAATGTTTATGATTTCTTTCCTTCTGCTCACTTTGGGGTTTCTTTGTTCTTTTTCTAATTGTTTGAGGTGTAAGGTTAGGTTGTTTATTTGATAATTTTCTTGTTTCTTAAGGTAGGACTGTATTGCTATAAACTTCCCTCTTAGAACTGCTTTTGCTGCATCCCATAAGTTTTGGGTTGTTGTGTTTTCATTGTTGTTTCTTTCTAGATATTTTTTGATTTCCTCTTTGATTTCTTTAGTGATTTCTTGGTTGTTTAATAGTGTATTGTTTAGCCTCCAAGTGTTTGTATTTTTTGCATTTTTTTTCCTGTAATTGATATCTAGTCTCATGGCATTGTGGTCTGAGAAGATGCTTGATATGATTTCATTTTTCTTGAATTTGCTGAGGTTTGATTTGTGACCCAAGATGTGATCTGTCCTGGAAAATGTTCCGTGTACACTGGAGAAGAAAGTGTATTCTATTGTTTTTGGATGGAATGTCCTATAAATATCAATTAAGTCGAGATGGTCTAATGTATCATTTAAAGCTTGTGTGTCTTTATTTATTTTCTGTTTGGATGATCTGTCCATTGATGTAAATGGGGTGTTCAAGTCTCTCACTATTATTGTGTTACTGTCAAGTTCTCCTTTTATGGCTGTTAGCATTTGCCTTATGTATTGAGGTGCTCCTATGTTGGGTGCATGGATATTTACTATTGTGATATGTTCTTCTTGGATGGATCCCTTGATCATTATGTAGTGTCCTTCCTTGTCTCTTGTAATAGTCTTTACTTTCAAGTCTAATTTGTCTGATATGAGTATTGCTACTCCAGCTTTCTTTTGACTTCCATTTGCATGGAATATCTTTTTCCATCCCTTTACTTTCAGTCTATATGTGTCCCTTGGTCTGAAGTGGGTTTCTTGTAGGCAGCATATAGAAGGGTCTTGTTTTTGTATCCATTCAGCCAGTCTGTGTCTTTTGGTTGGAGCATTGACTCCATTTACATTTAAGGTGATTATTGACATGTGTGTTCAG
The DNA here is from genome assembly GCF_030028045.1 of Hippopotamus amphibius kiboko. Taxonomy (NCBI): domain Eukaryota; kingdom Metazoa; phylum Chordata; class Mammalia; order Artiodactyla; family Hippopotamidae; genus Hippopotamus; species Hippopotamus amphibius. The sequence goes on from NC_080188.1 coordinate 59,403,294, forward strand.
ATTACCATTTTCTTAATTGTTTTTGGTTTGTATTTGTAGGTGTTTTCCTTTTCTTGTGTTTCCTACTTAGAGAAGTTCCTTTAGTGCTTGTTGTACGGTTGGTTTGGTGGTGCTGAATTCTCTTAACTTTTGCTTGTCTGGAAAGCTTTTGATTTCTCCGTCGAATCTGAATGAGATTCTTGCTGAGTAGAGGATTCTTGGCTGTAGGTTTTCCTCTTTCAGGACTTTCAGTATATCCTGCCATTCCCTTCTGGCCTGCAGAGTTTCAGTAGAAAGGTCAGCTGTTATCCTTATGGGTTTTCCCTTATATGTGATTTGTTGCTTTTCTCTTGCTGCTTTTAATATTTTTTCTTTGTGTTTAATTGTTGTTAGTTTGATTAATATGTGCCTTGGTGTATTTCTCCTTGGGTTTATTCTGTATGGAACTCTCTGTGCTTCTTGAACTTGGTTAATTATTTCCTTTCCCATGTTGGGGAAGTTTTCCACTATAACCTCTTCAAATATTTTCTCAGACCCTTTCTTTTTTTCTTCTTCTTCTGGGATGCCTATGTTTCGAATGTTGGTATGCTTAATGTTATCACTGAGGTCTCTGAGACTGTCTTCTATTCTTTTTATTCTTTTTTCTTTTTCCTGCCCTGTGGCAGTTATTTCCCCCATTCTATCTTCCAATTCACTTATTCGTTCTTCTGCCTCAGTCATTCTGCTGGTTATGGCATCTACAGTATTTTTAATTTCAGTTATTTTGTTTTCCATTGCTGTTTGTTCTTTAGTTCTTCTGAGTTCTTATGAACTGTTTCTTGTACTTTCTCTATTTTGTTATTGAGATTTTGTATCATTTTTACTATCATTACTCTGAATTCTTTTTCAGGCATTTTTCCTCATTCCTCTTCATTTATTTGGTCTTGTGGGTTTTTTCCTGCTCCTTTGCCTGCATGGTGTTTCTTTGTTTTCTCATGGTAGTCCGAACTTTTGGCGTTGCTTGTCCCGGTGATAGAGGGGTTTATAGAAGACTGTCCAAGCCCCAGACTAATGGCCAAGTATTGGGTCAAACAAATACTAAGGCTAGGAAACACATGCATGTATAAGACACACAAGTACTGAATCCAATAGGACATAAGGCACTAGAAAGACCTGCCATAAGAACCCCAGTATGCTATCAGATATGCAAAGAGAAATCCAACAGAAATTGACAACCAAAACAGAACAAAACAGAAACAAAAGCAAAAACAAACAAACAAACAACACCTTACACATACAAACATAAATCCAGGGAGATACTGAAAGCTAGGATCAAATAAAAAAAGAGCTAGAGTACCACCAGACAGAATGGAGATTCTCAGAATGAAATTAGACAATTGTACTAAGAACTAAGATAAAGACAAAAACCTAATATTAAATACCAAGGCGGTATGTCATCTGGAGAATAGAGCAAGGAGTCTGAGCAGATCGATAGTGTTGCTTATAAGCATGTTAAGATAAAAAAAAACTAAAAATGGATGGAAGACGGGGGAACAGAAGAGCATAGTGTGACTGGAAATATGCAAAGAAAAAGAAAGGAATAGAAATGTATAAAAGATAGAGATGAAAAGACAGTAGGAGAGATATATAGTCCATACTACAAAAAACTTAGCTAGAAATAGAAGTATATAAAAAGGCTAAAAATAAAAATAGGATAAAAAACAATAAAAAATATGTTATGAAACTTGTAGATCCCTTAGGACTAAGATCATAATTAATAAAGAAAAAACAAACAAACAAACAAACAAAAAAAGAACTGATCCCAGAATGGAGCAGTTCAATAGAATTGATACTAATATTTCTGTTTCCTTAGAGTCTCAGCTGTAAGTGTCCTTTTACTCGCCTTGGGTTTTTTGTATTATTCTGTGACCAGCAGAGCTTCCTTTATTGTTCATCTGTAAGCGTCGGTGTGTGGGGAGGGAGAGGGTACAATAGTGGCTCCTTCTCCTGGGAGTGAGTGAGCAGTGGCACACTGTCGTTTCATTCGGGCTTGGAGGTGCGTGTTGCAGAGGGACGTCCGGTGGCTCAGGTGTAAAGAGAATGTCTCAGAGTTGGGCCTCTCTTCAGGTTTTTTTGTTCTTGGCAGCCTCCCCGCTGCTGGCATTCCAAGCCTGCTCTCTGCTGCCTGCCGGGGCTTTAAGCTAGCCCCACCCAAGGGCCTGAGTGTCCTTGTTATCCCTGATTGCCTTAGATGGCCTACAGGGGTCCCTCCACTGCCCATTGCAGGCACTGAAAGAGAGAGAGAAGCTATGCCCGCAGCTCTACCCGCGCCCGTGAGCCAGCAGCATCCAGCTGCGATCATGGTTGGGCAGCTCTCAGGGGCAGGCCTTGCTGCAGACCTCTTCCCTCCTGTCCTCTTGGTCCGGTCCGTCTCCTTACTGGCAACAATTTTTCTCACCCTGAACCAGCTCTCCGGTTCCCAGGCTCCTTCTCCCGGACCCTCTGTTCAACTGTGAATCGATGTCTCAGTCCGGGAACGCTAAGCTGTGGTGTGGACCCTCCATGTGTTTCTCACTCCCTCCCGTCTGCCACAGCTCAGCCACTTCACCCTCTTTGAGCCATCGTAGATGCCTCCCTACTGATTATGTCGGGATCCTTGCGGTCCTTTCTGGGTCCGAGGTCATCTGCTGGTGTTCAGTTGGTCCTCTGTGAGAATTATTGAGTCTTTTGGTGCATTCCCAATACATCTGTGGAGAGGGATGCATTACATGTTCCTCTACTTCACTGCCATCTTTTCTCCTCTGTTGTCACTATTTGGCCTTTTTTTTTTAAAGAAATTTTATTGAGATATAATTGACATACAATAAGCTGCATATATTTAAAATGTAGAATTTGATATTTTTTTTCTAATTAGTAATGTATATATGGCAATCCCTAACTCCCAATTCATCCCACCCCCCCCACCCCCAACTTTCCCCATTTGGTGTCCATATGTTTGTTCTCTACATCTGTGTCTCTATTTCTACCTGGCAAACTGATTGATCTGTACCATTTTTCTAGATTCTGTATATATGCATTACTATATGATATTTGTTTTTCTCTTTCTGACTCACTTCACTCTGTGTGACAGTCTGCTGGTCCATCCATGTGTCTACAGATGTCCCAGTTTCATTGCTTTTCATGGCTGAGTAATATTCCATTGTATATATGTACCACATCTTTTTTATCCATTCATCTGTTGAGGGACATTTAGGTTGGGTTGCTTCCATGACCTGGCTGTTGTAAATAGTGCTGCAGTGAACATTGGGGTGCATGTGTCTTTTTGAATTATGGTGCTCTCTGGGTATATGCCCAGTAGTGGGATTTCTGGGCCATATGGTAATTCTATTTTTAGTTTTGCAAGGAACCTTCATAGTGTTCTCCATAGTGGCTGTATCAATTTACATTCCCACCAACAGTGCAAGAGGAGTCCCTTTTCTCCACACACTCTCCAGCATTTATTGTTTGTCGATTTTCTGATGATGCCCATTCTAACCAGTGTGAGGTGATACCTCATTGTAGTTTTGATTTGCATTTCTCTAATAATTAGTGATGTTGAGCTGCTTTTCATGTGCCTCTTGGCCATCTGTATGTCTTCTTTGGAGGAATGCCTATCCAGATCTTCTGCCCATTTTTTGATTGGGTTGTTTGTTTTTTTGATATTGAGCTGGGTGAACTGTTTATATATTTTGGAGATTAATCCTTTGTCTGTTGATTCATTTGCAAATATTTTCTCCCATTCTGAGAGTTATCTTTTCATCTTGCTTATACTTTCCTTTGCTGTGCAGAAGCTTTGAAGTTTCATTAGGTCCCACTTATTTATTTTTGTTTTTATTTCCATGACTCTAGGGGGTGGATCAAAAAAGATCTTGCTGTGATTTATGTCAAAGAGTGTTCTTCCTATGTTTTCCTCTAGGAATTTTATAGTGTCTGGCCTTACATGTAGGTGTTTAATCCATTTTGAGTTTATTTTTGTGTATGGTGTTAGGGAGTGTTCTAATTTCATTCTCCTACATGTAGCTGTCCAGTTTTCCCAGCACCACTTATTTGAAGAGGCTGCCTTTTCTTCATTGTATATCTTTGCCTCCTTTGTCATAGATTAGCTGACCACAGTTTATCTCTGGGTTTTCTATCCTATTTCATTGATCTATATTTCTGTTTTTGTTCCAGTACCATATTGTCTTGATTACTGTAGCTTTGTAGTATAGTCTGAAGTCAGGGAGTCTGATTCCTCCAGCTCCATTTTTTTCCCTCAAGATTGCTTTGGCTCTTCGGGGTCTTTTGTGACTCCACACAAATTTTAGGATTTTTGTTCTAATTCTGTAAAAAATGCCATTGGTAATTTGATTGGAATTGTATTGAATCTGTAGATTACTTTGGGTGGTATACACTTTTTCACAATGTTGATTTTTCCAATCCAAGAACATATCTCTCCATCTGTTTGTGTTATCTCTGATGTCTTTCATCAGTGTCTTATAGTTTTTTGAATACAGGTCTTTTACTTCCTTAGGTTTATTCCTAGGTATTTTATTCTTTTTGCTGAAAATCACCATTTGACCTTTAGGGAAGCTACCTGAAAAGTTCCATTTTCAGGGCTTATCTTTTTTTTAAGTTAAATGATAGATCGCTAATCTCCAGCTAATTCAGTAGCCTTTACTGACATAATATACTTGATGACTTTGTCTGATGAGGCTGTAAGTGAAAAGCCCTCCTAGAGCTCTGTTTTAGTTACATATCCTTCACTTGAATAGGAATCATATAGTCTTGAACATTCCACTTTATTTTTTATTCTTTTATTTTGACATATAGTTGATTTACAGTGTGTTAATTTCTGCTGTATAGCAAAGTAATTCATATATATATACTAATTATATACATATATACTTCTTTTTAACATAGTTTTCTTTTATGGTTTATCTCAACGTATTGAATATAGTTATCTGTGCTATACAGTAAGACCTTGTTGTTTAGCCATTCTATACATAATAGTTTGCATCTAGAGCTTATCTTTATTTGGCCTGATTTAGAATTTGCTCTGTAAGAATAGTCATATCCCCAGGGTACGTGGCTAAAACAATCATTGACAGTTGTTTAAAATCATAGCTTCCTGAAGTGGAAATACCACTTGGGGCTAATAAAAAGCTGACAAATTTAAAAGGAAAACTGGGAAAGAGGAGGACTTTAGAGGGCTTTGTGAAGCTCCCTGTGTTCCTGGTAATCTAGAAGGCCACAAGCAGGTGCAGCTTTGTGAGCATACCTAGCAAACACCTGAGAAGGCTCAGATCTCTCACCTGTAGCTGACTTTGAGTCTCTACAGCAGGACCTGAAGGCTAAGAGATAGTTGTAAATTGTCTGCTGGAGTGTTGAAGATGTGCCCAAACATAAACACAGATGCCCTTGCAAAGGCTATAAAACCTATTGGTCTAAGACATCTAAGAAAATCCCAGTCTAATCATTAGTTGATGACTAAACTAACTGAACAGAGACTTAAGTGGCTTCACATAGCACAGAACACAAATTAACTGAATTAGTTCAGGAAAGTTACAAACTAGCAAAAGGAAAGTCATAAACTAAAAGAAAAACAACCACAAACAGCAATAGCAACAAATCCTGGAGCGTGGAGCAAGTCTGATTTCCATCTGATTTCCAGATTTGCCACAATATGTTATTTTGAAAGTTTTATTTCTCAATAAAAATTGAGACACATAAAGATACAGAAATGTGCCTCATACTGAGGGAGGAAAACAAGCAACAGAAACTGCCCTTGAGAAAGGCCAGACATTGGACTTACTGGATTTTAAATCAGCGATTATAAATACCTTTAAGAGCTATAGGATACTATATCTAGAGAGTGAAAGGAAGGTATGAGAATGATGTCTTGAATAGAATAGCAATAAAGAGATAGAATTAACAGCATAGTTAAGTAAAAATATTTTACTTAAAAACTAAAATAACTTATATGAGAAACTTACTAAGGAGACTCAATAAAAGATTTGTAACAGGCAGAAGAAAGAATAGGTGAAATTTGATGTAGATCTTTTGTGATTATTCAGTTTAAGGAAAAGGGAAACAATGAAAAAAATGAGCAGAGACCAAGTGACCTGTGGGACACCATCAGGTGTAACAACATACATAGAGTGGGAGTCCCAATAGGAGAGGAATGAGAGAAAGAGATAGAAGAACTTATAAAATAAATTAGTAGAAAATAATATTAATGAAAGTACCAAAAATTAGTACTAACAGTTGTGAAGTGACAAGCTATCAAATAAAAATACAAAACCCAATAGTTTTCATCTAAACAAATCATTACCAGCCAGATACTATACTGAGAAGGAAAATGTATAATTCATGATAGTACCTAGTGGGGAAAAAAATCTATGAATAAATAAGAGCCTGGAACAAAATATTTGCAGCCTGTATAGTAGATTAAGTGTTAATAAACACTCCATAGAAATAAGCATACAAGACAAATAGTACTTGTAAATCAATAAGATGAAGACATACAATACAATAGAAAAATCGCAAAGTATACAAACAAAATTTAGCAGATAATTTAAAGTGACAAATAAACCACTTTAAAAGTGTGAAAAAGGATCAGCTTTGTGAATAAACAGGGAAATACAAATTATACCATATCCCATTCTGTGTATAACTGTGCTGTTCAATATGGTAGACACTAGCCACATGCAGCTATTTAAATTTAAAATAATTTAAATTAAATAAAATTTAAGACTTGATTCCTTAATTGTGCTGGCCAAATTTCAAGTGCTAAATAGCTACATATAGCTAGTGGTTACTGTATTAAATAGCACAAATATAGGACATTTCCATAATTGCAGAAAATTCTATTGGGGAGAACTGGTCTGTGAGACTTAAAATGTGGTGATGGGAAAGGGACTCTGGTTTACTAATGGTAGGAATATAAATATGTCTAGCCTTTTTGGAAAAAAATGTAATATCTATCAAAGTTAAAAATGCATTAAGTACATTAAGTTTTAGGAAATTGTGTGATAATCATATTTTTATATATATATAAAATACAATAGGAGGATACTTATACCATTATGTTTGTGATAGGAAGTAACTGGAAATACCCCAAATATCACTGATAAAATTTTAATTTATATAAGCTATTAGATGAAGAAAATAAGTCACAAAACACTATATATTATATAATAAATCTGTGTGTATGGGTGTAGGTGCCCGATTGTATAAGATCTCTAGGTGTTTATAACTGGAAAGAAAGTAGTTTTTAAGGATACACAGTAAACTTTTATAATGATGTAAACATCAACCTTAAATGGAGCTAAAGTTTGAAAGAGACTATCACATTTTGCTCTTTTTCAGAGGTATTAGAGCTTTATTCCTTTTATGATTAAAAAAAATGAGGGGTGTTAAAGAAGCAAGGTAGTGGTGGAAACAATATTGTATTGTTTCCACTATTGTTTCCACCATTGTGGAGATTTCATTCATATCAGGAAAATAGTATTTGTTAAAGTTGCTGCATATGCTAAGAAATTATGAGTGTCATGCATCCTTTTGTCCTAAAACATTGTTGCTTTTAGATGTGGAATTTTCAATAATAAATAATTGCACATGCTTGAGAAAAAAAACACAAGAGAATGCTTTCATATTTTCTAATGCAGTTCTAAACACAGTGAATTCAAATAAATTCAATCAATGACTTGATTGTAGCTTTACCAAAACAGCCACAGAATGAGCTACTATGCAGTTCTTCATCTCTAACTGCCGTGTCTTGTTGGTAGCTTTAAGTGTAATTCATCTCGTGAGGGCTCAGCGTGACATATCCACTTACGTCAAGCTATTCTAGTACGCAAGTGAAAGAATGGAAGAGAAATTTGAATAATTGTTTTTGTAGAAGTGAGAAATAAACATAAATTATTCTAGCTGCATCTTTAAGTCAATTAATGGAAAAAGATTTCATTTTAATATCAGAGCTTACAGTTAAGGCATTAAAACATATGTCCAGTTCTTTAATATATGCAAATGATTTTTGGTGGGAAAACATTCATATCTTGTACCTCCTCATCACTTGCATGTTAATTGTAATAATTAATATGTTTCTAAGAGTCACACCTAACATTTGTTGACATTTATTTTACTGTATACATGATACTTTTATATTTCTTAATTAAATTCCCTTTGATACTCTTTAGGAAAATACTATCGTGTATTTTTAATACCATTATGTTGATGATAAGTACTTATGTTGAATGAAACAGTAAAATAGTAGAATGTATTTCTAAGACATCCTTCTCTTAAGCCTTTTAAATAATTCTCTCCCCATTTTGATTTGCTGCTTCCCCCACGTACACACCCTTAACTCAGGGGTGCTCTTCCATTAAGGTTCCCATCACCATGGCCCGTGAAAAACAGCCATTCTTCCTTATTGTGGCTTAATGTTTCTTCCAACAAATTTAATTATCATTTGTCTTATAACCCCAGAATGTTAGTTTCAGCAGGTTTTCTTTTGGAAAGCAATGTAAAACATTGGTGGTAACAACAACATAAAAACCCTTTTCTGAGATGCTTATATCTAGATGTCACCAATACAAAACAAAAACAATGGCAAAGTTACAGAAAGAAAAGCCAGTCAAAGATGTAGATCCTTTTGAAAGGGGGAATCCCTGGAGTCATTTAAGACATATTACACAAAAGCCCTTCTTGGCCCTGAATGATGTTTCAAATTAAGTAGTAAAATTAAAACATCCAACTTGTTTTGTCTGTAAATGTTGAATCTTTCCCAGTCATCATATTCTAACCAAAGAAGGGATAGATACGTTACTAGCTACAGCATTATTTTTGTCCTATAGACAGTAAGACTTGATGCACACACCCTATCAAAGGCAGAAATCCTAAGTTCTGGTTACTTATTTAAGCTTATGAAGGGATTTTATGAAATTCTGCAATAGTACTAAGAATCACTGACTGTTCAGAAAAAAATAGTCATCTCTATAAAAGGCCATAGATGCAAATACAGCAACTCCAGAGTTAGAACAATAAAGAATACTTAGATGTCAAAGAGTCCTATTCAAAATTACACTTAGATTTGTGTAATAAAGCCAACCTTCAGTTGGGACACTGAGCATATTTTGCTGGTTCTATGTGTTGCTAACTATGTGTTACCCAGGTCACTTAACTAACTACCCTGGGCTTCCGTCCATCATTTGTGGAATAACTCTTTACATCTTTTGTGAAATGATGGGGAATGAATACTTGCATTTCTAAAGTCTTTCCCCCAGCTCTGCCACTGTATAAATTGGGATTCCCCTCCCTCTCTCTAGAGACTTTTTAAAATTAAACTTTTTGTTTTGAGATAATGGTGGGTTCACAGTTGTAAGAAGTAACACAGAGAGATCCCACGTACTCTTTATCCAGTTTCCTCCAAAGGTAACATCATGTAAAAATGTAGTACAATATTATAGCCAGAATACTTACATTGACTCAATTAAAATACCCAATAGCTCACTATAGCTTTGATTCCTTAATATTTATCAGGTAAAGGAATTACAATTAGTGAGAGCTAACTGTATGGTGTGTTTTATATGCTTTCTTATATTTAATTCTAAGTATAGGCCCCTTTAGATGAGGCCCAGCTGGAAGTGGAAGAGTCAGGTTCAAGGTCTAGCTGACATCACAGCCCTTATTTTTTCTACTACAGCATGCTGCCCCTGAAAAAAAATCTCCAAGATCTTGTCATTGCTTTACATGGCATCAAATTGTACTACACATATAACCAGGAATATATGGGCATCTCTTTCCATCAGGAAAACTTTGCTTATGCAGCTTTGCAGAGCCTCAGATCTAGGAAGATTTAAAATATGTCCAGGTCTAGGTCACCCAGCCCATCAGCCGTTTAGTCAGGATTACATTTGAAGCGTCTGTCTTCTGGACGCCCTCCTTTCTTTTTCACCCTTTGTACCATAGCCTCATTCTTTGAATGATAGATGATAGCTCAGTGCAGCAGAGAAAGAAGCAAGGACATTGTGGGAAAAGTCATTTGTATGTTCCAAAGGAAGAAAAGTAATTTTACAATAAAATCTGCTCAGATGAGTTATTTATGTTAAAAAAAAAAACACACACACACACACTTTACTACAAAATTATAAATGCAAAACTGAAAACCATGCTCTTTGGACAGTCTTCTACGATCACCCTTCCACTCTTCTGGGGTGTCAAACACCGAAATCTTTCTGAGCCACTAGGGACTCAAGACTGTTGGTTCCTCAGCCCATTACCAGTGTGATATTGGAGTACCAGTTAATGTATACAACAAACATGCACTGAACATCTACTAAACGTCAGAATTAGAATACGGGGGGACAAAAACAGCCCCTAACACCTCTGTAAGGGGGACACAGAATTTTGATGAGTAATTATACAGATAGGTACATTCCACATGCATTACGGAGGGATCCATAAGGCATTATGATTACGCATAAAAGGGCAATTTAATCAAATCTGAGAGTTCAGATAAAACAGTTTAAGGAAGTAACATTTAATATGAGAACTGAAGCTTGAGAGGATGGCTTTTTTTGGCTCAGAAAGAGACGTTGTGGCCCAGGTGCTGGTTTTGTCTGAATGCTTGCCCATGTGTTTACCAGTCAGCCCTGCTGTCCACTGAGTCCTTAACTGGGGTTATCAGCTATAACACTTACACACACTCCTGTCCTTGTGGCCTGAGCTTCTTCACAACGTGGTGGCTAGATTTCAAGGATGGGGAAGAAGAGGGAGAGGGAGTTAACACATGATAAAATTGTGGGTCAGTCTGTCCCTGAGAGATCTGTATGATTGCTATTTGACACATAGTTAAACAAGCAAATGGACATTAATACGCCTAAAATTACATATGTGATAAATATTCCATTTTTTACTAAATAAGAACTCTGGAATTAAAATGTAGGTTTTGTATCTATAATACCAAAATAGACTTGCAACCGTACAACTTGGCTGAAAGGGTTAAGATGGCAGCTGAACTCTGCCCTGTTTTCATAGGCCTGACCTATAGCAGTTCATTGTCCTCCACTTTCTGCTCCTCTGAACAAAACATTATTTGCTCTCTAAATGAATTGGCTTCATTCACGTTAACCCATGTTTCACTTCTTTCTCTTTGGTTATCTCTATCTTGCCACTTCTTCCTGGGTGAGCAAACCTAATATTATGACTGCAGCAAATAACCGCGGCTGTCCTAACAGAGAGATTCTCAAAGGAAAGGGGGGAATAAGCAGAGAGAAAGGAGAAACAGAACAACATTGTTCGGGATTGAGTGCGCAGGCTCTGAAGTTAACCACCTGAGTTTGAAATCAGGTTCTACAGTTTATCACTCATGTGACTTAACTTCTTTATACCTTGGTTTCCTTACTGTGACATAAGGTTTTAAAAATAGAACCAAACAAATCAAGTTGTTTAAGTATAAAACAAGATAAAGGTTATAAAACACAGCCCAGTGCTCGGCATATTTTAAGCCCTCAGGAAACGCGAGGTCTTAAGTCATAATTATTTTTATTAATAAGAAAAATGGCACCAATGAGGATGAGCATATGGGGAACTAGGCTGATGTGAGTGTTACCTTATGGATATACCCTCCAGCATCTAGTGCAATAGGCTTCAGGTAGCCGTGGGAGAGAGGCTTAGTACCATTGGGAGATAACATGAGTGCAAGCAACACTGGCCTTTCTGTGTACCTGGACCTCTCATACTTCCTCAAGAGTTTGATTGGGTTCATTTCATTATCATCCACAATGGCCCCTGCACTTTCACCTAGACATAGTTATTTTAACTCTGTGTCTAAGCAATTGAGGTTTGTTTGCTTTTGTCTCATGGACTCAAGATAGAGTCACTTGTGCTTAAAAGGGAAATGTGGGCCTGGTAGACTTATAGAGTTTGATAAATTCTCTCTGAAAATAGGCATATTTGGGCAAAAAGAACACACAGCTGAGTTCCTGTCCATCCCAAAGAGATGAGGAATCCCTCTCTCTGATGCACTTGTCACTGCTGTCAGCCACTTGCTGTTTAAAAATGGTCCCACGCTCTTGTGTAGCTTGCTATTGCTCAGCTTTCCATCCTGGTGACAGTTAAGTCCCAAGCTGACTGTATTAGTCAGGGCTTTGCAAAGGAACAGAAGCAATAGAGAAATAATACGAGAGGAGATTTACTACAGAAATTTGGCTCATGTGTTTAGGGAGGCTGAAAAGTCCCACAATCTGTCATCCAAAAGCTAGAGGACCAGGAAAGCCAGCGTAATTCCCTGTCCCAGGCCAGAGGCCAGAGAGCTAGGGGGCCACTGGTGTAAGTCCCAGAGTCTGAAGGCCTGAGAACCAGGAGCTCCAGGGTCTGGGGGCAGGAAAAGATAGAGGTCCTACCTCAAAAAGAGAGAGCAAAAATTCAGCTTTCCTTTGCTTTTTTTATTCCATTTGGACCCTCAAAGAATTGGATGATGCCAGCCCACTCTGGTGAGGGTGGATCTTCTTTACTCAGTCTGTTGATGCACATGCTAATCTCTTCTGGAAATACTTTCACTCACAAATACTCTGGTTATTTCACAACCAGAAAGAATGTTTTACCAGCTGTCTGGGCATCCCTTAGGTCAGTCAAGATGACATATAAACTCACCTATCATGTTGACCAAATGACTGTCATTCACTATCATGCTCTTATCTTTGGGACCAAAGGTCAACCTGGCCTATGTCCTTAGTTCTTTTTCACCTGACACCCAAACAAAGACTCCTGGAATTAAGTAGTGTTTTGACTTATTCTTATGTCAATACTGCTTTATGTTTCTGTTTCCTGACCGCATCCTCTCTCCCTTCTATTCTCCCTAAACTCTTTCCCTAAGTCTACCACTCCATTATTAATGAACTTCAGAGATCCTAAAACTCTTCACAAAATATTTTGTGCACGTTGGAGTTAGATGAAATCTTGTTTTCCTTAGAAGACCTTGATTCACTTTTTATTCTTCCAAGCAAATCTACATATCTTCCCTCTTCTTATCTCTCAGAGTTGAGAGGCAGCATCTGAACATCTGTGTACTCCACTGTCACTTTTAGACTCTTAGTCCTCTGCCTTCTTATAAAAATTACCTGCTTTTTCATGGTTCATGCCAACCACCTATATGATCTCCATCTCTCTTAGTGCTAAAGAGCAATGCAGAAGCTGTTTTTAAAAATGGTGTTTAATTCTTTTCTGCAGATAACATGGTCTAGCTCCAAAACCCGTGGGATTTATGCTGTGAAAATCCTACTGGGGCTTTCCAAAAACTCGACACAACACGATTTTTTTTCCACCTCAAATGGTGGTTCACATTTTTAAGTCTGAAACTGTGAAGGATCTGAGATGATATTCTACTTATAAGTTAAGTTAGCTGGCCTTTCTTGTTTCTGTCTACCTACCTACCTACCTACCTACCTACCTACCTACCTACTACCACCTATCTGTCTACTAACAGAAACTGCAGACTTCTGGATGACAGAACGGACAAGTTACCCACAGAGCATCTTAGCAGTGCCCTAACTCTCCTTGGGACAATACAGTGAGGGCCAGGTATCACTTCTGCATGCAGAGGTTGCACTATAGAATAGGAACGCTGAAATTAGGACAACTAGAGCTTATAGGGCAGCTGACACATCTGCCTTCCTCCTCTCCAGAGAGAGACTTTTGCTCCGGAATAGAAACACATTTTTCTCCGGGGAGGAGAAAAAAAAGTCTCCAGCTTTTATCCACTACTTTGGCATATAAACAAATGGCCTCAGGAGAGAGCTATATTTAGGGTTGCTACTCAATCACTCTTTATTCAGAAAGCCAGGACCATCCAGAAGTCTGAAAACAATAGTAGTTTTGCAAGACTCTGGACCAAGTGGTAGACCTGCTTCATAGCCACACTTTCCTGCCCTGGATCCCACTCACACCTGGCGGTCTTTCATGACATCCACTACAGGTCAGAGCACTATTTTTACCAATGGAATATTCTGCCGCAGACCCAAAGAGGCTTTCTTCTTAGTTTTCTACACACCTAAGTCCTTTTAGGTGTGAGATGTGAGAATTTTGTAGGGGACATCCTAGTGTGGCCTAGACCACTGGGCCCCTCAAAACTTTACCAATATAGTGGGCCCTGATGCTTCATAGGGTTTATCTCTTGTCCTCCAGAGTTCGTGCATTTAACCAAAACCTCTAACATATTTGCACCTTCTCCCTCATTTGGTTCTGTTAACATGATGTTATCCACAGAGCGTACTAATGTGGTGTCCTGTAAATGTTCAGATGTTCCAGATCTCTCCTAAATATGTAATGAAAGATGGCAGGAGACTTAATGTAACCCTGAGGGAAGACCATAAAAGTATATGGCTGTCTATTCCAAATGACTGCATCTTTTTTTTTCCACCTTCCTTCTTAATAGAAATAGAAATGAAAACAATTTGTTAGATCAATGGCCACACACCATGTATCTGAGCCCATGTTAAGTATTCACTTCCTGCACAGCAAACAGAATTTATCTGCGTGATTACTGAATTAATTTGGGATATAGTGGGGACTCCCACCCCTACATTCTCTGAGACTTTAATTTCTGCCATTGCCTCCAAGATGCAGTACTGTTTTTGATTTACTAACTTGGCCCGTAGGGGTGGGGTAGGGTGGTGACAATTTCAGATATTTCCATTTGGCCTTTCCCATTACAATATAATCTGCTAATCAGGAGAAGGAACTGTCAACTGAAAACAAACACACACACACACACAACCTAAAAGTTGAGAATTATTTTACTTGGTGGATTTTCTGAGGACTTAAGCCTGGAAGTCAGTCTCTCAGATAACTCTGAGGGACTGCTCCAAAGAGGCAAGGAAAGAGCCAGAATGTATAGGAGCTTTTGCAACAAAAAACCAGGTAGTCAGAATATCAAAAGATTAATGTTAAAGAAAAACCAGACATCTCAAGTTAATGAATTTAGCGCTTTTCTATGCATAGGAAGATGCAGGAGTCTGGGTTCACTGAAATCATTCCTTTGATATGCACCTTAACTGTCTCCGGCCAGCATCCTGCTTTTCTCCTCTTGGATCCCCTCAGGGTGCATACTTGGAGGTGGCTGCAGTGGCTGTTGGCTTGATGGCTACAACATCCTTTGTTTACTGATGTGGCAGGTGACATTTTTCATCCAGAGAACTTATGTGGGATTCTAAAAACAACCAAGTATATCCATACCAATGATATTATTCAGCGTCAGGTACCAGAGAAATGACCATTGGGTGATTCTTGAGACCCAGGGAGCTCCCTGTGAGCTAAACTGGGACAATGTTGTGTTTATTATAAGTTTTACATTCCTGAACATCAAGTTAGTTCAGACCCAATGTCTAACCTTCCTCTTAGTACGTGGTTACTTGAGTAAATGACTATAAGTCTCTTCGAGGAAGGACTATGGGGATCATTTTTCTACATGCTTGCCCACTTGCATGGTTTTGCAGAGGCCTTCCTCCTGAGGACTTCAGTCAATATGTTTCAGATCTGCAAAATGGCTCACGTCTAGAAAGTGGGCAAGAATTTGAAATATCGGCAGGTGCCCTCGGCCTTCTTTCTTAAATTCTTATGATTATATGGATTGAGTAATACCCTTTCGGTTACCTACCTAGGTTGTGTCCAGGGAGGCTATGTTTTTTTAACCATTTCCATGATGCCCTATGGTTCAGGTCACCATCTGCCACTCCAGCCTTGTAGAGTTCATTGTAACTTCTGACAGTTAAGTGTCATTACCTAGCGTCGATTATTTTGGAATTCTGTCATTCCTAATTCTATTATTGAACTCACTTGTAATAGAATCTCCTTCTGTTTTCCTTTACATATAGAGGAAAAGTCATCACTGAGTGTCTTAATCATGTTTGTTCCTCTCTTACTGGAGCATAATTTATGACTTTCGTAGAAGTATCCTCCAACTTCACTCACGGAACATAGTCAACTGGTAGATTCTCTACCTTTACCTCCATATCCATCTAGATTCCTGCTTCCACTATCTGCAGCTATTCCATTTCTGTTTCACTTACTATGGGCCAATGTTCTCTCCAAACTTTTGAGTGTCATCCAGATTAGAATTAGAACCATCTAATTAGCATATTAGCACCATCTTCTGGGGTCCTTGCCAGATTATTAGATTTTGTATTGTGGGAGAACACTCTTATGTCAATAGCCTCTTCATTATCCATCCTTCTGTTCCATCCACCCTGGCCCCCCAACTTCACAGTCTAGCATTCTCAGGATCCAGTTCCTTATATCACTTCCAGGCTCCTGCTGGTATGTGTTGGCTAAATCATGCAGTTTTTCAGGATACAGTCCATTTCTTCTCTTCCAATCCCAGCACTTCACTGGCCATGCTCTGTTGCAGCTTGATGCTACGTCTTGGTCTGGTGGCTAGGAAAGGATGTGGGACTAGATTCTTATGGTGGAGTAGGGGTACAACCTATAGAGGCTGCTATATTGTTTCAAGCAAGAGAAAACTGGGACCTTTTGATTCCTCCTCTAACAGGGAGGTGTGGAAACTTCCTGTAGGTTCAAAGGGTTCAAGGAGATCTGAAGCTTCAATGATCTCTACCCACATGACCCCACCCCATGTCTCAGAGTCTTACTGCTCTCCAGCTTGAGACTTGATTTGATGTAGTTGAGACTTCAGCCTTCTACAGAGATGAGCTACTGGCCCAGATCCTCTGCTTTACCTGTCCTAGATTGTAAAATATAAGAGTTACTTTATATGTGGCCTAGGAGGGCCTCTGACTTTCACATTTTGCTTTTGATTTGTGAAATTACCCTCAGCCTTTCAGTGTCTTTTTCCATGTATCAATTACACTCAGCAAGAGCCATCTGATTCCATTGTCCTTATAATTAGTTCTTCTACTAAACCTTCCAAAAGCTTACTATGTTGAACAAGCCCAGGCAGTTCCCTTTTTTGGTGTTTCATCCATTTCATCTGGACAAAATGTAAAAATGATCAATTGCATCAAACTTCATTCTGTTTTCTTGTTTGATACCTTTCTTTTCCACTAAGCAATATTCATACTGAGTTGTAAGCCCCTACTTCAGTGTTGGGCACAACATAATTATTTATCAAGTATGTAAACATTGGATTTCTTTTAGGGGCTGTGTGATGATTTTCACTAATTCCAATAATTTATTCCTTTTTAATATATTGCAAATAGAACCAGGCTAATTTTAATAGCTTATATATTCGAATTGGATTTTGTCTATTGGAAATAGATTGCAGCTAAGCCAGTGGTTATCATTTTTTTTTTCCCTTGGGCTGCGTTGAGTCTGTTGCTATGCACAGGCTTTCTCTACTTGCGGTGAGCGGGGGCTACTCTTTGTTGCAGTGCGCAGGCTTCTCATTGCAGTGGTTTCTCGTTGCAGAGCACGGGCTCTAGGCTCACTGGCTTCAGTAGTTGTAGCTCACAGGCTCAGTAGTTGTGGCTTGTGGGCTCTAGAGTGCAGGCTCAGTAGTTGTGGCACACAGGCTTAGTTGCTCCATGGTATGTGGGATCTTCCCAGACCAGGGATTGAACCCATGTCCCCTGTATTGGCAGGCAGGTTCTCAACCACTGTGCCACCAGGGAAGTCTCCATTGGTTATCATTGCTCAAAAACCTGCCTGGTCCGGCCAATGTGATGTGTTAGGGTCTGATCAAGATGGCTCCAGGCCATAGCTTTTGCTCAAGCTTATAGGAAGCAGACATTAGGATTCTTGACATAAGCCTCTCTGCATGTAATGAAATAAGCTTCAGTTATAGTTCTAGGTTAAAATTAGAATCAGCTGTGTCAACATTAGTTGTATCAACCATATTATTTACATGGAGAAGTCATCACCTTTACACACACACACACACACACACACACACATTCATTTCCTATTAAAATTTTAAAATTGAATTATGACTCACAATGGATACCAGCAAAATTCTGGTAATGTTGCTTTAACCTGTGGAATGTAATGGAATCAGTTTTCATAGCCTCCTTTATCTATACTCACAGAAACCTCTGTCTTTCCTTCCCAGTGTAATTTCTTTCAAGGCAGAATGGCATGCTCTCGAACAGAGGGGATGCCATTCTAGCTAGTTTTTGTCCTTGAGGGTGAAGGTCAAGGTCTCCAAGTTTAATTGATTTTCTTCTTCCAAAGAACGAAAGGATAAGAGATGGAGCTTTGTGGAAAATCCCTGGTGTTTGCACGGATGTCATTTGCCAGTGTGCAAAACAGCAAGGCTTTCATCTCCTCACCGACATCCATGCTTGGTTCCTGTCGTCTGTGCACTGCTGGCATCTGGCCCTGAATCTAACACACCACTGAATGTACAAAGGAATCTGTTGTATTTTTTTTGTCATTTCTGTTCTTGCTTGAGCCGCTGATGTTGCTTCAGCTCCACAGAGCTGCTCAGACAATGAGAGCCTGTCTCTTCATCTTGCAATTTCCTGCTTCCCATTCTCCACTCCCATGATCCAACAAAAGGAATTCATTAAAGGAGTTAAGTGCTTGGTTATTATCAGAGGAGGGAAAACAAATTGAGCTATTTTTGACCACGGAGGTCTCTCACAACAACCACTGAAGTCAGCTCTTTCCTCACTTGCAATAGTCATAAAGAATCAGCCACAATTTTCTACTGGTCACTGCATTATGCCAGCATAGAACGGGCAGAGGAGTAACTATGATTTGTGTTGTTAAAAGCCAAGTACAAATTAGGAATTATTTGAAGAACTCATTGTTTTCTTTTGTTCTTTGCTTATTTATGTGCCACTTGTATCCTCATTGAATTTCTTGGTAAGTTCTGAATGTACAAGCAAGTAAGGCTGATACATGATTATCAATTTTCCTGGAGAGCACATAAAAAATCATCTTTACTAAATAACTCCAACAACAGTCAGTAACAGAGTAAAATTCTCTAAAAGCCGTCAGAGGCTCTAATATCTTGTCATGTACAAAATAAAACCCTAGCTTATTTTTAAATGATCCATGTATTTTTGGTATATATGTTATATAGAAAAGTTATGTTATCATGCCACTAAGTTTTCAACTTTCTATAAAATTTAATAGAGTTGAATGATTACATTTCACATGCAAAGAACAAAGAGCAAAAAAGAAACATTAAAGCCTATTGAGCTTTTTTTGGTTATTCAAGTATATACATATATATATATATATATATATATATATATATATATATATAAAACTGAATGCATTTTGTCATGCTTCTCTCTGTGTATTACAAAGGAAGACTGAACACATATTTTAGTTGTATCACCGAACTGGGAAATAACCTGCTCATAACTGTTGAACAAATATTCTTAAAGGTACAATCATTGACTTTGATAATCATTAAAATTTAACGAGGTCAACTCATTTCTTTTTGGCTGTAGGAAATAGCTCTTGGGTTAGTTCTAGCTGACAACCATTCTCCCTTTTTCTGGAAACTTACCCTGACACAGAAGGGGGGTCTCCACCAGTCATGGCTGTGCTGTGTAGCCTGCTTCATCTGCTGTGGTTGATTGGGTCAGAGATGGACACCTAATTTAATCAGTGCCCATTACCTGATGCCAGGAATTTAGGAAGTTGAACTGAGAGACACAGAGGCTGGGAGCTTCTGGTAGTTGTTTTATTAATGGCAGTGGCTCTGGAGCCTGTGAACTCCAGAAACTGGTACCTGCTCTGATACCTGATTTACCTGAGTAAATTTACCAGTTATTCAGCTCTAGCTAAGCTTCTGTGAGATGTATCAGTATCTTTCTAAGGATGCGTTTACCTGTTTAGCTCCAGTTGGTATCTGTTACTTACAACCAAATGAAAATTGACTAGCATATTGTCTATTTGTATCATGATATACATTTGTTTTCACATTGTAAATATTAGTCATTTTATATTTCTCCTGCCTATTAACAACAAATATTTTTCTCTGAACATTTGTACTCAAATTAGAACATTTGCATTAACCGTAATGAAACAAAATTTCAAAGATATATATATTAGAAAATCCACTTTTAATATTGCAGTTCCCTGAATACGGTTGACAAAATATGCCCTTGATCTAAATACACAGAAGGTAATCAGTCAAAACTAATTAAATAAATTCAGTTATTATATTTTTGGATAACTATATTCCTAGAAATCTTATTTCTACTGCTCAGTACACCACATCAATTTTTGGTACTTCAATGTTCTATCTAATGAGAGCAGTATAAAAGATAGTTGTTAAAGGACATGGGGTAATAAAAATCATCTCAGCATTTTAAGTAATGTTACGTGTCTAACAGAGCCTTTTAACAACATAGATTCTCTAAAATTATTCCTGATTCTTTTAAAAGTGTACAACCTCTTGCCATTCTACAAAGAAGGAGTAATATCAGTAATACAAATAAAGGTAACATCAAGATAGCATTTTATAATGAGGAATCAAGCGATTCCCTGTCTCATTCACTATGCACACACAAAAGCCACTTATCGAAAATTCATCTTATTCTTGGATAAAGTAGCAGCTATTTTTGTCCTTTGCTCCCTTGTGTGATTGTCAGCTTCTTCTGATCGTGAAACAAATCTCAAATGCATATATTCAGTCTCAAGCTCATCATGGGTGCTCCATAAACATTGTTGAGTGAAGACTTACCTCTCTGGGAGGCTAATGAAGAACAGATGCAGGCGAAAACAAGATGGTGCAGTTAGAGGAGAACACAGAGGCTACAAAACATTAGCGTAAGCAGAGGGAATACAAGAAAAATACTAATTGTCAACTTAACTGGAGTCCGTGCATATAATTGAACAGCTGATAAAGTAGGTAGGAAAGAAAAGGATGACGTGCAGTCTTATTTTCTTTCTTTAGGTTACAGCTGTGATCCTTATGAAAGTAAAATGTTTCTGATTCACTCTTAAGGAACACCAATCCTTGCAGTAGAAGCAGATACATAGAATGTGTGAGGCTTAGGAAGTATGACAGTGTAGATCCACTACACTCAAGTTTAATAAGTGGAATGTTTGATTCTTTCTTTTTGGTTTTGTTAGTTTGGTTTGACATAGATTTACAATGGATTAAATTTCAAATCCTGGTAATCATACAGATAAAATATTGTTCTTGGCTATACTTTTCCCATTTTATACAATGTCACCAGTGACTATAATTCCAGTAGCTTTAGGTAAAAACATTCTCTCTCTCTCTCTCTTTTTTCCTTCCTTGTCTTTTACTGGTCTGATCTGTTTTTGTTTGTTTATTTTTTCTGTATACCTGCTGACAAGCTAGAGAGGAAGCAGTAAGGATCCTGGGACAGCAGAGCCAGGCAGTATATTTTTCAAAGGTAATTTGCCCGGATGATTAATTGAGCCCTCCCTGACCCAAATGAGATCTATCAGTCAGCTTACCCAGTTGTGCAAAACTCTGGATACTGCTCACTGGCGAGTAGTGTGGCACCACTTTACTCACTAAAAATTGATTGATTTGAATTGAATTATAAAATCCTCACATGGTTTTCTATCACTGAATATTTAGTCAGGAGGTACAATCTTAAATTGTCATTCCCCCGTGTTTTCCTTAGAATATTGGAGCTGCCAATGCTTCCTAAAGAAGTTTCCCTGGGTAGGTGAGTTTTTGAAATACTGCCTATCATAGCACACTCTTAGAGATGAAAAAATAAGATTGATAAATTGAAAAATTTAGATAAAATGCTAAAATGTTAATGGCTCTGAAAAATACTGCAGTAGAGAAGTTTAGTTTATCCATCACATTCTTTTATATCTATTTAACTCCCTAGAAACTGGTCTTTTATGGGATAAATTATATGAAAATAAGATTTTAGTCAGTGAGTTTGAGATATATCTAGTAATTATACAATATTATACTTTAATTTCTTGGCTTCTTCTGAGTCATATCCAATTTAGAAATGGATGAAGATTATAAATGTTTTTAGCCAAATAAAGCTATATAGACATATGGACATTAAATTTTACATAAATTTCAAAATTTTGCACATTATTTAAGGGTGACTCTTAAAAGTCACTGATGGTACCACGTTAAGGAGACATGAACCTTTTGGTTCACTCACAAATTAAGCTCCCCTTTGGGTACTGCTAGCATTAAGCATGCTTAGCTATTGATAAAAGTTTTGTAGAGTTTTACTATTGTGCTTTATTCAGTGGAATATGTGCCTTTTGCCCTTGTCACAGCCCTTTTGAATCACCTTCAAGTAGAAAGATACAGACATTATGAGAGAACTGAGAGCAAGGAAACCAAGGTTGATTTTTCCCCCTTGTGTATATTCTGAATTACAGTATTTAGAATATAAAATTTTAAATGCCTTTCTTTAGTGGATAAAGTTCAAAGATATATTAGAATGTCCTTACTCTATTCGTATTACTGATACTCAGAAGCATAATATTGAGGAATTCAAGTATAAACATTTCTGAGCTTTGTTGTAGCCCAAGACAAAATGTGTAATGTATTTTGTTAGCGTGGTGTATTTCAAATATATTTTTAATATTTTTTCTATTGTCCTTTTCGTAAGTTAGGATGGTATAAATAAAAAAATAGATTTTATTTTGCAATTTAAATTTCTTGAATCAAAAGGCTTTTTAGAATTTTCAAATTTTCTCCAACATAATGTATAAGAAATTATTTCTGCATTGATAATAAAGTTGAAAACTTTATTTCAAACATTTTTCCTTTGGTTTCTTTTGCCATAAGTTCTTACTGGTCAAGGTTTTGTTTGTTTGCTTTTTGGTTTGGGTTTTTTTTTTTCTCTTTTTATAATATTCATCATAGTAGAATAAAGAATTACTACATTTAAGCCCAAATGTCCATATTTATTGAATAATATTTGTATCATTTTAATTCTATTACACCTTACTCTTAAAATTTTGACTTTTTCTTATACCATTGAAGATGATAAATGAAGAAATACTATATGTAATAAAGAGTAATTTAATTATAGTAGACTTCATTTAATCTTTATAACCAAGAATAGAAAATACCATTATTTCTAATTTAAATCTAATTTTCAGAGAGACAAAACTATTTCCTAGGGTCACATAGCTAGAATATGGTTGAGCTGTAACTTAAACCCAGGGATTCTGATTAAAAAATAATCAATGTTTCTATTTTTAAAATAATTTCAAAATAACTGGCAGAACAAGTTTTGAGGATGAGGTTGTTGAAATAAATTAAAATTTGCCTCTAGAGAAGCCTATTCCTGCGGTTAAAGCCACAATAAGTATTGATTTAGTTTGTGCAATAGACAGAGATATGTTTCTTCTTTATGCTTTTATGTCTAACTCTTACCTTTGTTTTCTCTTGTTTATTTTCCCTGTCCTAGGATCTAGATCCATGACATGTCATATAGAAAAACACTCTCATAATTTTTAATGCATTACACTTACATAGACAATTTTATATCTTTTCTAAAGTATATCCATTCCTTAACCTCAAATGTGAAAGGCCTTATGTAGCTGGCCTAGTTTGGAATCTTGTCTCTTATATATTTGCTGAGTTCACACCTGCTGCTTCTCCATCTGCTCCAATTTTAGATCAGTATAGAACCTTCTTGAAATATGTGGAAAATGTCAAACATACTCCCAAAAAAGTACTGTCTTTTCTAAAGCTGATGGTGTCCTGAGATGACTGAGGTTTTTCTTTTCCTAAAGATTAGCACTCCCCTCTTTTGTTTTCAATGATTTATGGTTTAAAGGATTAAGGATTACTTAAAGGATTATTTAAAGGATTAAGACAACTTGGTCATGGTTTAAAGAACAGAGAAATATCATTTTGAAAATAAATGTCATTCTACTTGGTAGTAAGCACTTGAAAGGTTATTTGTGCTATACTTATATCAATTGTATACCTGAATTATATAACAAGTTTTAGTCATGATTTCATATTTGGCAATTGTACAAATGGATTTCTTTCCAGCTCAGTCTTAGTACATCCAGTACAAGATATTTGATGTTTAGAAATAACATCTAATAGCTTAAGTCATTCATTCAGATATTTACCCTTAGCAAGTTTCTATCTGGAACTATACTATGAAGCTAAAAATGTGTTCAGTAAGGAACTTGATGAAATTATATTTATGTGGGTATATGGTGCATTCTTAAATACTAAGTTTCTATTTGTGCTTAAAATTTAGACATGGAATTTTGAATTTATTTTCTTGTACACTTGTATGTAAATTTATTATACTTAAATTACTTTAAAATTATATATTTTTCTCCACAAGAAATAAAGAAGTTGTTAGGAGTAAGAATGGATATAGTGGTTTGGAGGAAGGAGATAGTGAATCCTAAGTCTGTTGTATAGGAGAATTGTCAAGGTTTGGAAGCATTATTATGCTTCCAGATTTTAGTGTTAATAAATATTATCCCCTTTAGAGACATATACTAGAATATTGCCATGAGTTAGAGTGGATTTCACCTGGAATAGTTTTTGCAGCAATAAAATATTATTGGTTGAAACTTTAATTCTAGCCAAAATGGCAAGACCATGCAATCCTGGGTGTTTGCTTATTTATAAATGAAGGCATTGAACAATTATAAAGTGATTTTCTGATCCTCAGCCAATCCTCAGCTATCAGGCAGGGTTGTTTGTTTGTTTGTTTGTTTACCACTGGGAAGGGCTGACTGGGGAGGAAAGGTAGGATCAATCTTCTGTGAGAGCTGTCAGAGTCCAGCAAACAAATTAGTGCTGATATATAGAACTGCTGAGACTGGTTAGATTGATTCATCTGTGTTAGATCCTAAATCTTGACTTGGTCTCACTCCTAATTTTTTTGCACCTTTTAACAATCTAAACCCTCTTGAACTGTTCTCTCTTTGCTACCAACTGGGGAGTTTCACTATAGCAATCCCACTCACAACTTCTGTCTGAACTTAACAGAATGAAGGCATCCACCAAAAAGAAAACTAACAGGCAACGTAAAGTTGCATAAAGTCAAGATCCACCTAGGAATTTGAACTTTTTCAAATGTGCGCTTTGAGGATTTTCAGAAAGCACAGTGCCAATCAAATCAGATTCCTGGAATTCGTATGTTAGGAGGCTTTGATTTTTTTTTTCCCCGAAAGAAAACAGAGTGAACTTCTGCAAAGTGAGTATTGTATCTCAGAGATTGTGAAGGCCAAATACATGAAAAAATACGTTTTTCATATTTTTGTTTTACCTCGGCCTAAGATGTGTATGAAATCATTTGGTTCTGAACAAAATTCTCAATATAATCCTTCTTTAAAACTTTAAATTTCTCATAGTATCAAGATCGTGTAAGAACTCGGCTTATTATTTTGCCAAATACCTCTGAGTCAAGGCTGACATTTTGGGCTACTGAGTTGACACGGTGATGAGGCATTTTAAGTGGAGTTTATTTTTATTCTCTTCCGAACTCCAGCCTTTTGGTCTGAAGCCTGACCTAGGTTTTGCCAATTCACAGAAGGCTCCAGAATCCTGTTACAGAACGCCTCCCCAGCTCTGGGTGGGAGTGGTGCTGCTGTGCTGTCAGAAGTCCCTGCTGCTGTCTGGATGAGCAGTACTTGTTCCTGCATTCCTAGTGCTGCATTTCATCTGCATGCTTCTGGCCATTTCATGCTGGACCTTCAGTACGTTATCATTTATTGGATGGTTTTTTTCCCTATTACCTATATATCTAGATCTCTTGCCAGCATTTCCTTCTTCCCACAGATGTGTACATTTCAAAATGTTTTTTCTTCCAATATGTTGTGTATTACAAAGCATCTGAGCCTTCTATACTTGACTGTTGCGAGGGACCTCCACAGTTTGTATCAGTCACTCCACAGGGCCTTTCCCTTAAGGAAAAGTAATGTTTTTAATTCTGCCACTGCATAGGCATCACTTGAGGCTTTTCCTTACTGCTTCTAGAAACCTAGAAATTCTAAAAATTAAAATGTCCGTCTCTGTCTATTTTGGTCATAATGTGGGCCTGCATTAAAGTGGAAGTCAGTGTAGCTTGCCCAGCCACCAATCCGTAGCACAGCCTAGGACTTTGACTGTTTCCTCCTCAGGAAGGAACCTGATTATGGATGTCTTTGACTATGGGGAGTTATGATTTGGAAGGGTTCCATTTGACTGTGTTATGTTTTTAAAAGAGATGTTTGGTCAAATGTATGTCTACATTTCTACTAGACATAAAATAGGGGGGAAAAAAAAGGCTCTTCTGCTCCTCTGCAAAATTATAGTAAAAATAATCACAAACGACAATAACAAAATATCTTCTTCCTGCAGATATTGAAAATTATAGTCTTTGTGTTTCCCATGCAGATTTTGGCTACCAAGAAACTTAGATCTAAATGTAGGATTTAAATATATTTTTCTGCACCATATTCTCAATAGGCTTATTTCTGCTCTCTCTATAAATGGTGTCTCACGTTTTTAAAAATTTCAGCTTTATTTTACTTATAGCCCAGAGTGATTTTTTACTTTGTTCATCATTATTGTAAATCAGGTCTGAATACTTTTGATATAGGCTAGATATGAACAAAAAAATGCATTCACAAATCAGAAATATTATATAGATATTGTTAAAGATTAAAACAACAACTTCATATTGAATGCATCCTACAGTTAAATATGCAAGATTTCAAGACTGGTCTATCTTAAGCTGGTGATAGGTGTGTGTGGGAGTAGAGATGGAGAGGTTTATCCATAGAGAAACTGCTCCAGGAATTCAAGTACAGCTGTCAATATGAATTATCACCTATACAGAGGTGACTATTATGTGGAAATTATTGTTATTCCAGAAAGAATTACTTTGAACAAACTGTTCCTGGTGCATCCAGGAATTGTTGGCATGAAAGCAATGATTAAAAGCTGTGCCTAATGGCCTGGAACTAGGTATGATAGTGAAAAATCAACAGAATGTGGCATTTGAATGTCTGCTCTCACCATGGACAGTGACAAAACCAGCCAGATCAAAACTCCTTAATATTGATGTGTAGAGCTGTTCTTAGACATGACTGACATAGATTTGAGTTGTACTAGAGTCTTTTTCAGAATGACACCAAGTATCCAACGATATTTCATCTCCAAACATTGCTCTGATAATCAGAACTCAGCATCATTTATTAACAATAGATAATATATGCTTTAAGTTTTTCTTTGGGGGGGTGTTTAGATGACATTAAGAAAATTGTGGAAAAGGTTTTCATCTTAGCTTCACCCTTTTGCTTATCATTCTCGGGCAAATGGCCTAGCTAAAAGCTTGGTACAAGCTGCTAGGGGTGCTGATTGCTGGGGAAGCACACCAAGAAGACTTGCCAGATTGCTCATCATTCAACATGGCAGTCCATCTTCAACAGCAGGAATCTGTCCTGCTGAACTACAAATGTTTGGCAGCCACTCAAGACTTGCCCTGGTCATTTCTATAGAGATCTGGGTGACACCTTATATGACAAATAATATGCTCTAGATGCTCATCTGTCTGGATTTAGTCTTTGGTTATTTTTACCCCAAGAATTGATCATTATTAGAAAATGTAGTATTGAATATTGAATAATATTAAATATTAAAGAATAATTTTCTAACTTAGTTCCCTAGGCTATTTCAGACAGTCCAGTGGGTAAGAGGACAAGTGTGCTTTGTTCTACTGACTGACTTTCAGAGCATGCTGCCCAGGATGATCTGACAGCACAGAGCCCTGGCAAGCATCCTACCAGCTCACTTCCTTTTTTTTTTTTTTTTTTTAGCAGTGATCCTAGGGATTTGCTAAAGACAAAGAGGAAACAAAATATTTTTCCATTGTGACTACTGGTATTTCTGTTACCCCTCACGTAATGCAGATATTTTTGTGTAAAATATTGCCTTCTTTTGCATAAAAAATGAGTTACCAAATGAGAGGAGTATGGGGGAAGATAATGGGAAATGATTGAGATTTGGGAAATAGATGGAAATTCAAGTGGCTGTTTTTCTCCTTTGTGGTTGATAATAATTTGTTTTAGACTACTGAGTTATTTATTCACACACACACACACACACACATATGTATATACATACATGTACATATATATATGCTTGTCTTTTTTTCTAGTGACTGGAACCAAAATTAGTGAACATATGATTATATCATATAAATATAAATATCAAACACATCTCACTTGGATGTGAAGATGTATGACTTGATGAGTATAGCTGGGTCTAAAGATAGATATGTCCTATAAATATAGTGTTTGGATTTGGTACATATGTATCTCTTAGTAAGTTATGCTTTCTCAACTTTCTTTGATGCAAGGTGATATTCTATGAATATCCATGCTGGTTATTAAACCATTAAAATCCTCCCATAGCTATTAGTAAATAATCTCTTCTCAAGTCTCCAGAGTTGCTCTACCATCATCCTAATCCTGATTACTGTTTTATTTATGTATGTTTTATTTATTTATTTATGTAGATATGACTGACATATAGCATTATATTAGTTTCAGGTATGCAGCATAACGATCAATTTTTGTATGTGTTGTGAAATTATCGCAATAAGTCTAGTTAACATTCATTACCACAGTGTTTTTTCTTGTGATGAGAACTTTTAAGATCTATTCTTTTAACAACTTTCAAATGTACAATATAGTATTATCAACTGTAGTCACCATGATGTATGTTACATTCCCATAACTTATTTTATAACTGAAGTTTGCACCTTTTGACTTCCTTCACCCATTCTACACTCCCCCCTCCCCCCGCCCCCAAAGTCACCACCTCTGGAAACCACCTATTTATTCTCTATGAGTTCCATTTGGGGGGTTGTTTTTTAGATTCCACATGTAAGTGAGATTATATAGTATTTATCTTTGTCATATTTCACTTAGCATAATACCCTCAAGTTCCATTCGTGTTTTCACAATTGGAAAGATTTCCTTCTTTTTATGGATGAATAGAATGCCATGCAGTTGACCCTTGAACAATGCACAGGTTAGGGGGTGCCCATCCTCTGCACAGTCAAAGGGAAAAATGGTACAAATCAACCGGTTTGCAAGGCAGAGATAGAGACACAGATGTAGAGAACAAACATATGGACACCAAGTGGGGAAAGCATGGGGTGTTGGGGTGGGATGAATTGGGAGATTGGGATTACCATACATACATTACTAATAAGAAAAAAAATATCAAATTGTATGCTTTAAATATATGCAGTTTATTGTATGTCAATTGTATCTCAATAAAAGTTCTTAAAGAAAAAAAAAATCATGTAACTTATAGTCAAACCCTCCATATCCTCGATTCCATGTCTGTGGATTCAACCAAATGTGCATCATGTAGTACTGTAGTACTCACTATTGAAAACAGAGTATATGTAAGTGGATTCCCACAGTTCAAACCCATGTTATTCAAGGGTCAACTGTATATACCAAATTTTCTTTATCCATTCATCCATTGATGGACACTTAGGTTGCTTCCATTTCTATGCTATTGTAAATGACTCTGTTGTGAACTGTGAATATGGAGATGCATCTATCTTTCCATCTTTTTTTGGCTGTCCCACCATGGTTTGAGGGATCTTAGTTCCCCAACCAGAGATCAAACCCATGCCCCCTGCAGTGGAAGCACAGAGTCTTAACCACCAGGGAAATCCTGCATCTATCTTTTTGAGTTAGTGTTTTTATTTTCTTTGGGTAAATACCCAGAAGTGGGATTGCTGGATCACATGTCAGTTCCATCTTTAATTTTTTGAGGAACCTCGATACTGTTTTCCATAGTAGCTGTACCAACTTACAGTCCCATCAACAGTACACAAGTGTTCCCTTTTCTCCATATCCTTGGCAACACTTGTTATCTCTTGTCTTTTTGATAATAGACATTCCAACAAGTGTGAGGTGATATCGCCTTGTGATTTTGATGTGCATTTCCCTGATGATTAGTGATGTTGGGCACCTTTTCATGTACATCTTGGTCATCTGTATGTCTTCTTTGGAAAAATGTCTGTTTGGATTCCCTGCCCATTTTTTAATTGAATTATTTGCTATTGAGCTGTATGAGTCTTTATATATTTTGAATATTAACCTCTTATCAGATATATGATTTGCAAGTGTTTTCTCCAATTCATTAGATTCAGTTTTCATTTAGTTGATGGTTTCCTTTGCTGTGCAGAAGCTTTTAGTTTGATGTGGTCCCATTTGTTTATTTTTGCTTTTATTACCTTTGCTGCCAAATCCAAAATATAATTGCCAAGACTGATGTCAAGGCCTTACTGCTTATGTTCTTCTATAGGAATTTTATGGTTTCAGGTCTCACGTTCACGTCTTTCATCCATTTTGAGTTAGTTTTGGTGTGTGGTGTAAGATGGTGGTTCAGTTTCATCCTTTTGCATATGGCTGTCCAGTTTTCCCAACACCATTAATTGAAGAGACTGTCCTTTCCCCATTGTATATTCTTGGCTTCTTTGTTGTAAGTTAACTGACACTATATGCATAGATTTATTTCTGGCCCTCTAATCTGTTCCATCAATCTATCTGTCTATTTTTATGCCAGTACCATACTGTTCTGACTACTATAGTTTTGTAATATAATTTAAAATCAGGGTGTATGGTGCCTCCAGTTTTGTTCTTCATTTTAAAGATAGCATTGGCTATTATAAATTTTATATTAGGATATATAAATGGATATGTCTAAACATTTAAAATATTTATTTCTTATTTATCTTTAAAAACATAGTGTTGTCTACTACTCCTACTCCTACTCCTGCTACCACCACCACCACTTGTACTACTACTACTAATAGCATAACTGATTCATTGATCACTTACCATAAGCAAGTCTTAATCCTAAGCATTCTACTTCTATTAACTCATTTAATCCACACAACACTTCTATGAGGTACCGTTATTGTCATCTGCATTTTTACAGACAAGGAAACAGAAGCACCAAGAGATTAAGTAACTTGTTCAAAGTAACACAGGTAGTAAATGACATAACTGGGAGTCAAACCTACATAGTCTAGTTTTAGAATCCAGGATCCTCACCACTACTCCTGCCAACCTAATTAACCAAACACCCCTCATTGTTTTAGGAAGAGTATTATATTCTTTTCTAAGAAAAACACATAGACTTGCTACTATATTTGCTTAGATTTGACTTTACTGGAGCCCAGCTTAGCTTTGACATTTACGAATGGGCTAGCTTTCATCTCACTGCAAGATATAAAGCAACCTGGTATTTAGTTTCCCTGCAAAAGGCAGTTAGGAAGCCCTAGAGGAACCTAATTAAATGCAGCACATTTCCAAGGCACCGTATCTTGCTGTGTTGCCATAGAAACAGTGGGAATTTCTGGTCACTGACCTTTAAGGGAATCTGAGGATACATTTTCATAAGGTTCATAAGAAGAGCTATCCCAGTATATTAACTATAGTTGCAGGATCAACTTTGGAAATCCCCTATGCAATCTCACCTGACTTTAGACATATATCATATCAGCAAAACCTACTAGAGGCTCAAACTGAACTTTCTGAAGGAATGATTTTTAACTGCTTCCAATATACCATCTGTGCCATTGGATTTAAAATAATCAAAGATAGTGTTGTAGCAGCAAAAAAACACAAAGAAAATCTTAGATAATTATATGGAGATATTGGAACTAAAATAATATTTAGAAATAGCTTTTGGTGTTGTAACTATTCTGTTGCATTTGGATTTCTGAAATCTAGGTTTACTCAAAGAATAAAATATTACTATATTTAAAAATACACCTAGAAAATCAAGGCTTAATTTAAAAATATAAATTATTAATTCATGCACTTTCCAGTTTATTCATTTATAAATTCAGTCATGACATTAATAAATATTATAATTGAAAAATTCTATTTATATTTTATATATATATGTATTTTTGCCATTTGACAGAAGCTAAGTACCCATGATGCAAAAGGAAGCTGAAAAAGCCTGCCTTACTGTAGACTACTATTATTATGTTGATATTTTTGTCTTTTACTGAAAATAAATAACTTTGTAGTGACAGGGTGTGCATAGTTTAGTTATAAGGAAGAATCAGTCAGGGTAATCAGGAGCTGGCTGATTTCTCCTAGAACTGGAAATAAATCTCCATATACATGAGTATCACTTATGCTAGACACAGATGCCTGAAGAAGGCTAGAAATATACTAACAATTATATCTAGAAAAGCAAGGTTATTATTCCATTCCTAGACTTCTAGGGGGTTACTGACATAGCTGTATATCCTCACTCTGAGAGATGATATGGCCTAGGGGCTGAAAGCACAGACTCTGGTTCCATATTGATTGGCCATTTCCTAGCTTTGTGGCTATTGTTGCTGAAACTTGGCCTCTGTTCACTGGTTCCGAACAGAAACGCGGAGACAGAGTTTTGAGTGAAGTAGGAAAGAGTAGCTTTTATTGCTTTGCCAGGCAAAGGGGACCACAGTGGGCTAATGTCCTCAAGACTGTGTGACCCACCCTGGAGGGGGTAGTGAGGAGTTTTCTAGTGTTCAAGGAGCAGGGCATAATCAGCTCGTGAACAATTCTCAGCTTGGTTGGCATCAAGATGAAGTTTCAAGCATCATCAACTTTCTGTTTCAACCAGTCTAGGATCTATGTTCTTGTGGTCAGCAGTTTTCATCTGGTGGGGGTGTCTGTTTCCTGTAAAAACAACTTAGGAATGTGTGTCAGGCCTTTAGCTATATCTTTCAGGGAACTGGGAGTTCTGTGATTCTGCTATGTGGCAGAATTATAGTCTAAACTGTTACCACTT
The DNA here is from genome assembly GCF_030028045.1 of Hippopotamus amphibius kiboko. NCBI lineage: Eukaryota > Metazoa > Chordata > Mammalia > Artiodactyla > Hippopotamidae > Hippopotamus > Hippopotamus amphibius. The sequence goes on from NC_080188.1 coordinate 59,435,995, forward strand.
CCCAGCCCAACATCTATTCTTTGTTTCTACATCTTTACCTTTCCCAATCATTAACCCTTGAGGCAGCATTTTACTTCAAAAGACAAGGACATAGGGGCTTGTACACAGTTTCACTACGAGAACATTACTTAGCCTGCAAATGCCTCTGTTTGCTCATATGTAAACTGAGGATAGTAATGGCACTTAGGGCTGTTTTGAGAACTAAATAAATTACTATTGATAAATCACTTAGATCTATATTTGACACAGCAATAAAAAAAAAATCTCCAATTTAAATTCCAGGGACAGAGCAAACAGGGAAGTACCAGCCCTGTTGTATGCTTGCCCAAGACAGAAAGAACACAGTAGGATGAACTCATCTGAGATAAAAAGAGAGTGGTGTCAGTGTGGTGGATAGAGGAGTCTGTCAAGTTTTCAGTTAGAAAATTGCATTTTTCTTCCTCAATATGGATGTGGAAAGCACTATCCCTGAGAATTAGTGGTTGTCCTGCAGTGTGTGTATGTGACTGAGTGTGCTGACCCAGTAGTTAGCCACTGGATGAGCCAGAAGGATGGGGACTATATCTCATACTGGTGGCGAGATTTTGAAAAAGATCTGACTTGGAATGCCAAACCATATATTAGATTGCTGTGCTGCCAGTTGTGGCCAAAGTCCATCCTGACCTGTTTTGCTAAAGCCCTATGGAGCACATGAGGCTGAATAACTCACACTTGGCGGGGATGATGTCTGCAAAATAAACCTGGGAGCAGACTAACCCTCAGGCCACTTGTCAGGTAGTTGTTCCAGCTTACGTGTCTTGCACAACGTTTTTAGTGCTTAGTTCAAGACAACCACTACTGGTGTATATCTTCCCATGGTATTTTCTGTGTACATATTGGTACTAGAATAGAAGGCTTCTTGTATGGAAGGGTTTCAATGTTCCATGTGGTTTCCTCAGGAATGCATCTAATGAAAGAAGAGACTGACCACTTCTCTCCAGTTTAAGACTACACAGCAGCTAAACACTCTTTCCAGTTAGGCAAAAAAGGAAGTTTCTATGGTGATCATGCTTCCAGTCTTTATATTCACTCTGCCTGCCTTCCTTGCCAATGCCTAATATACAGCAAATTCCTCATGATTACATATGAGCTGCCTAGCACTTCTAGAATATTTTCTTAAAATTATGCTTTCTGCTGGGGACTTTTTAAAAGGTCTATGACATTTTTCTCCTGAATAATTAAAAAATAAACCAAATAATTGATTTGTATAGGTCTTTTTTTAAAAAAACAATTTACTGGCTGTGTTGGATCTTTGTTGCTGCACATGGGCTTTCTAGTTGCAGCGAGTGGGGGCTCCTCATTGTGGTGGCTTCTCTTGTTGCGGAGCACAGGCTCTAGGCATGCGAGTGCCAGTAATTATGGCACACAGGCTCAATAGTTGTGGCTCACGGGCTCTAGAGTGCAGGCTCAATAGTTGTGGCACACGGGCTTAGTTGTTCTGTTGCCGGGGTCCAGCCCAGGCAGGATCCAGGGAGTCCCTTGGGAGGGGTAGAGTCGGCGAGAAAAAAAAGAGACAGAGACAGGAGAGAGAGTGTGAGAGAGAGTGAGAGAGAGTGTGAGAGTAAGAGTAACTTTAATGTTTGCTCGGGTCTTATATATCTTACATCTTGCTTTGTGGATTTTTCCATTAGGGGCCCCATATCCCTCCCCCAAATGTCCCAATGACTCCGCCAGGGGCCTGTCCTTAGTCAGGTGACGAGTCTTCTATGTAATCATCAGTTCTCATCAGTTCTTCACGTTCTTGTCCATAAACAATCGAACAGTTTTTTTCCCCATGCTTAACATTACCATTCTTGTTTTAACCCTCCAGTGGTTACAAGGGGGAGGGGAACACAGGATAACAATCTCTAAGGGCAGGCCTCTCAGGCGCCCAGGCTTGAAGTGACAAACACATTGTTAGCAGGTTAAGCTTAATCAGTGAGCTACATTCTCTATGCTACGTGACAGCAGACATACAGCACATGGACATAACATAGATACCCGTAATATTCCGTTCTTATAAGGGAAGAGTGCATGGGATATTTTATAGGCAACTTTGGTTTGACTGACCCTCACTTCAGAGGTTTGGGATAATTGTGATTGGGTGAGGCAGCATTCCTGATCACAATGCATGGCCCATTACGGCCGAATTGCCAGCATGGCCCAAGGGTGGGGACAATAAGTTTAAACATTCCTCCATTACCCGGGCCCCCTAAGGGTCTAAATGTGATTTGTTTGTGGCCCATAGAATTTCCACAACACCAAGAAAGCGGGGGGTAGCCACCATTCTTGAAGGCAGCGTTGGCGCCCCTCACCCAGAGAGCTCATCATTCCTAGAAAGAAAAAGTACACAAAGGAGACTCATAGTGAAACTAAATCTCGGAGAACTCCGGTACTTCCAAGACGCCTGCTTTGCAGCTCTCCCGAGCCGAAGATGCCTTCATCGGAATTCCCGCCTTGCAGGCCATTCCCGAAGTGCTCGGCCTTGCCTGAGCCTTTAGGCAATCCCCTGACGGCTCCCGGCATTCTGTGGCATGTGGGGCCTTCCTGGAGGAGGGATCAAACCTGTGTCCCCTGCGTTGGTAGGCAGATTCTTAACTACTACGCCACATAGGAATTCCCTGTATAGGTCTTTTGATATTCAAGTTTATTGTCCGCACCTATGGGGAATATCTTCCCTAAGTAGAAAAACTTTTCCTAAAGAAATATCATAGAATTTTTATGTTTAGCAGAATTTTAAGGAGTCCAGGGGATTTTCATAAATCTAGAGATGTTAAGGCAATTCTCTGGTAGTTCCCAGAGATATTTAAAGGTATTTCCTGGAAGGAAAAAAATTTAATTTAAAAAAAAGGAGAAAAGAAAAAAAGAAGATGCTGGGTTAAAGTTAACCAGTTTCTCTCAGAGTTTTTGATGTGCTAATGTTAATGTGCCTTATGAATATCTAAAGGGGATGCAGTCAAAATCATTTCTTACATGTCTCTAGTCTATGGAACCCACTTTTTTGTTTATTTACTGAAGTATGGTTGATTTACAACGTTATGTTAATTTCTGCTGTTCAGCAAAGTGATTCAGTTATACACATATACACATTCTTTTTCATATTCTTTTCCACTATGGTTTATCACAGGATATTGAATAGTTCCCTGTGCTATACAGTAGGTCCTTGCTGTTTATTCATTCCATATATAATTCTTTGCATCTGCTGACCCCAAACTCCCACTCAATCCCTCCCCACCCCACCTCCCTGTTGGCAACCACAGGTCTGTTCTCTATGTCTGTGAGTTTGTTTCGTAGATAGTTTTGTGCCATATTTTAGATTACACATATAAGTGATATCATATGTCTCTTTCTGACTTACTTAGTATGATAATCTCTGGGTCCATCCTCTTTGCTGCAGATGGCATTATTTCATTCTTTTTTATGGCAGCATAGTATTCCATGGTATCATCTATGTACCACATCTTCTTTATCCATTTATTTGTCGATGGACATTCAGGTTGCTTCCGAGTCTTGGCTATTGTGAACAGTTGCTATGAACACGGGTGCAAATATCTTTCTGAATTATAGTTTTATCTGGATATATGCCCAGGAGTGGGATTGCTGGATCATATGATAATTCCTTTAGTTTTTTGAGGAACCTCCACACTGTTTTCCATAGTGGCTGCACCAACTTACAGTCCCACCAACAGTGTAGGCGGAGAACCCACTTTTTTCAGTAAGGTCTCTTAAGGTACTAGTGCACATCAAAACATACTTTGGGCAGTGTTCTTCAGAGAATTCCCACAGTAAAGGGTTAATGTTTCATCCTGTCTTCTCAAACTCCTCTAAAATCCCTCCTCCTTCAAATGGCTAAGAACTTTATATTTAAGTTAATTGTGTCAGCTCTCATTGTATGTTGTTTATAAGCATGGCTTTATTATTAAAGTGAGATGGGACAAAAATAAGATTTTTTTATGAGATAACATTTTATTTTAATTTTCACCATTTATATACAAATGCAAGTTAAGAAAACACATCACAAAAGTAACATTTTATAGTTGATATTTATGTAACATTTTATAGTTGATATTTATAGGTGCATAGTTTCATGCGCACGTTTAAGTATTATATGTATTAACAAATTTCACAATACATCAATATTTTTAGAATCATTAAAAGACACCCTAAAATCTTATGATAGTAAATCACTCACAATTTTTCAACATCAGCAACAAAAAAATAGTGAAGATTTAGAAATAAGTGGTAGTCACTTAGGTGTTTTTAATTTGTTTCAACATTTTAGATTTGAAGCCGCACTATCCACAGCACACAAAAACCCTGCTACCATATATTCAGTGAGAGGGAAGCACCGAAATGCTAAGTTGGGGCAGGTACAGATACTCCAATCACTGCTGATGGAAGACTTCAAAACACACTGTGAAAACTGAGAAAATGTCATGACTGGGCACGTTGGAACTGAGCACTTGTACAGGGTGGAACGTCTGTCAGCAGATCTCAGGAAACTGGGAGCAAAGATATTTCTTAGGCTTCAGGTTCGTAGTCCTGATACCCTTCCTAATAACAGGAAAATCAGAAAGACAACATGAAGCTTTAGTATAAGTGACCAGTAATGAGGGCTTTAGGGCAAATGAGCTAGGACATGGCTCGCCACTTTGAATAAAGGTTATAGTTTTAACTGTTCTGGAACTATTCTGCTACATTCAATATAATTTTCTTTTTAATAGTTTTGTCTTCCTATCAAATATAAAAGTGAATTATTCTTGTGGTCAGAGTTAGGGTATCTGAATTCTACTTCCAGATGCGCCATTTAATGATCATGTGACCTAGACCTGTAGGATGAAGTAGCCGGTCTACCTTACCTGGCTCTCATTTTCTTCTACTAAAGTGTGAGAACCAAATCAGGTGATTTCTTAGAAAGAAATTAAGACGTTTAAAGGCATGTCACATTTTTTCTCCTTTTACTTTCCCAGTTGGGAATGTCATCTTTCACCTGTGGCTTAACTTATTACTATTTCAAAGCGCCTCCTCTCCCCCTACAATATTTGGATAATGTAGACAATAAAAATATTGATAGTCTTAACCAAAGTGGCCAGATTAGTCCTCCTAAAAAACAACTCTAATAATATCTGAATCCTGGTTAAAAACATATTTTCAATAACTCAAGCTGTTTTCTGAATAAAGTACAAATTTAAAGGGCCAGATTTTTCCAGTACTTTACAATTTGTCTTTGACTCATCTCTGCAGTCTTCATCTGTCACTATTCTCAGAGCTTGAATCACATTGAGTTGCTCACTGTGCCTCAGACATATCCATGTGCATTCTCAGACATGCATGCCTTAGAGATTTCCTTGTGCTATAATATCCTCCCTTCATCTTGGCCTATCATATCTCCCACCCCTTCCCGCCCAGGTCACCACCACCTCTTCTGTAAAACTTCTTTTGATTGATCTAAAGAAATGTTGCAAAATGTTAATTTTTTTTGTGCATCGTCTATCTTTTTGCCCCTGTGATGCCTGGTGCATAAAAGGCAGTCCATAATGGTTTTTAAGGGTATCATGATGAATAAATAAAGGGACACATTTGTATTTATCAAACCTACTAGAGGGTAAACTCCTTGCATCCTGGTACTAGCAATTCTTCTTCTTGTATTTTCCATAGTGTTTAGCCCGTGCCATATAAAGACCCCCAAACTTTGGTAAAACTACTTAGGCAAATAAATAATTTAACCTCAATTTTTGCAAATGGGATGATTATCAATATGCCTTTTAATGATGCTGTGAAGAAGAAGAAACTAACTACAACACACTTTTAACTCAATTTTTAATGGTGAGGTCTGGTTTTGGTATCAGGGTAATATTGTTCTCATAGAATTAACTAGGGAGTGCTCTGTCTTCTATTTTTTGGATGATAAGTTAATTGGCATTAATTATAATTAATTGATATTTTTTCTTTAAATATTTGGTAAAATTCACCAGTGAAGGCATCTGGTCCTGGGATTCTCTCCCTGGAGAGGTTTTTTAGTAATTGTCTTCTTATTAGAAATCTATTCAGATTTTCTATTTCTTCCTGAGTCAGTTTCATTCATCTAAAAGTATTTTCTAATTTCCCTTGTGATGCACTTGCTATTAAAGAAACTTACTTTCAAATTAAATTATGCTGCTTAAAATGCTAGACTTATCTATTATCGCAAACCACGCATTTATCATATTTCTACTCTCTAATTTTTTTGAGTAACTTTTATTTTACTATGCAAACAGCTCACCGGAAATGTATGGCAAATAATAATTACTTCTTTTGGCATTTAGTTGATTTCTCTAACTTTCCATTTTGGCATTTGTTTTAGAAGGTAAACTTTCTAGTAAAATAATTCTTTAATGGTGGGGGTCAGTAAACTCTTTCTGTAAAAGGCCAGGCTGTAAGTATTTGAGGTTGTGCAGGTCACATACCATCTCTGTCACTGCTGCTGCCTTGTATTTTTTCTTTAAACAACTCTCTACAAATTTAAAAGCCATTCATAGCTTGAAAGTTGTCTACACAATACATGTCCTGGATTTGGCCAACTTGTGCATCTAGAGAGTAAGTCATTTTCTATAAGGACAAACATAAGGGACATCTGACAGAGACAGATTTGGGGTATTCATTATTGGACCCAACTTGAACTCTTAAACTTTATTTTTGGAGTTTTATGTGTATAAACTCTTACCTCAGAAGGCATTTCATAAGCCTCATTATCAGGATCCACAGGCATATCTTCCAGAATTCCTTCCTGGGAGGCTCCTTCACTCTAATATTTAAATGAAAAGCATTTGAAGACTATGAGGAGCTACCATGATTCACTTTTAAAAGTCACAATCATATTCTGAAAAAAGTCTTATATACAGTACTGGCAGGGATGTAGTAAAAACGGCACTCTTTAATATTACTGCTAGCACTCTAAACTACACAGTGCCTTTGGTAAAACATTGAGGCAACATGTTATTAACACTAAAAATTTACATTTTTTTTCACCAAGTAATTCACAATTTGGGAAATGGTCCAAAGCTAGAGAACAAAGGTGTTTCTCACAGGATCGATGACTGTAGTAAAAATTGTTAACCTAAATACTCAATGGATGATGAAGAGTTAGGAAAATTATTATTCAACAATTCAATAGATTATTATGAAAGCATCTATTACTATGACAAAAATTATATAAAAAACAAGAACCTCTTTATGATACAATGTTTAGCAGTATATAAATGTTGTATATATTATGGATATAACCTAGGTAGAATACAGATACAAAAGTGAAACAGATTTGAGGAAGGCACAAAAAAATATTAAAAGTACTTTTTGTTGGGCAGCAATGCATGTCATTTTTACCTTTTTGGAGGTTTTTAGTTTACATAACCATTTATATAATGTAAAAACATAAATACTTTATACTTCATTTCTGATAATGACAAAGAAACAAAATTTAAAAAACTGAAATTTCGGTATTGAAACCATACATATTTGGAGGAAGAAAAATCAAGTATTTGATCAGACAGTTTTCCAAGTATCTCTCCTTAGGATACCACAAATTCAACCTGTTATGGTCATGGTTTTACTAGTGTTCTTCATTAAATACCTTTTGTTGCTTTGCATTTATTCCAGAAAAGGAATTTAAAAAGGTGACTGAAAATTAGAAGAGTAGGGAGGCAACGTGAGCCTATATGAACTTACTCAAAGATATCAAAGAATCCCCCAGTCAGCGTGGCTTCTGTTTAAAACTATGCCTGATGTAAATAATATCTCCCCATGTCTTCATCATGAAAATGACTGACAGAGGGATAAGAAAATGAATGACAGTGAGAAAAGGTCAAACTAAAGCCCATTCTTACATTAGCTGGATAAAGATGCTTTTAGATCATCTTCCCCTACTTAACTCCTATTTTATAAATTTAAAAAGTCCAAGTTATTTATAGATGAAATAAGATATAAATGATCCCCAAAATACCTCACTGCTAAACATGGAGAACAGTACTGTTTTCAGTGTTTCACCTCTTGGTGCAAATCAAGAATACAGGTTCTCCTGATTGGTGGTTAGACGCCAGTGATGTAATATCACAAGACTTGAGTTCAGATCCTAGCTTCTATAGATTCTAGATCTTTTGTGATGTTGAACAAGTTTCTTAAGCTTTCTCTAAGCATCAAATAGCCTTAGTGATAAAATGGGGCTGCAATACCTTTTTAAATTGTGAGGAGTCAATGACATCATTAGTCCTCTCATTAGTATTTAGAGAACTTTTAGTGATAGACAAGTATGAGCAAAATAAGGTGAATTTCCTGTTTCTAAACATTTTAAGCTTTTAGGGATTTATTTTTCTAATCTAATTTGATTTTGATATAGACTAGACAAGTAAATGTGCAGAACTGACTTGCTTTCTATCACAAATGAGGTGCTAATTGTACAACTAAGACTGGTGTATGTTATTGGATATGTGTGTGTATATATATCTGGGTGTGTCTGTTGCATTCTTCAAAGTTCACCCAAGTAATGCTGAATGTTGCTGGTGAACTCTTTGGATAGATTGATCATGTATTGGATCAAGTGAAATCCATCCCTACTAATTTTAAATAATGATTTACTTAGGTTGCAAGTACATAATAACTGCCTGTTTTTTAAAGTACATGTATTTCTGAGCATCTACTTACCTAATCTTTAAAATTGCATTCTGAATATCTACAGTTTATAAAGTAAAATATGTGTCACTTGTGTGTAAGGATTTGAGATGCCATAGAGGAAATGCTAATATGATTTTTGAAAAGAGACCAAATGAGTGATGAGACAGAAAGTCAGCTACAAAAATGAAGACACATAGATAAACAGGAAAAAGAGGAAACAAGTGAACTATAAATACCAGAATGGTCAATAAGTGTCAACATGTCACAAGAAGAGGCCTATACTTTCAGATATCTTTACTCACTAAAGGAATAAATATATGTTGCTTTCACAAGTTTGACTGCTAGACTTTATCTGTTGTTCTCTGGAGAATGAGATTATTGATTTCATTAAAATGTAAATACATTAATATTAGTAAACTTATCATTAAGATTTTAACTGTATTATATGAAGTAGAAATAGCTTATAGACCTCCCATGAGGCAGGCTATCTTTTTTTTTTTTTTTTGGCACACAGGCTTAGTTGCTCCGCAGCATGTGGGATCTTCCTGGAGCAGGGATCGAACTCATGTCCTCTGCATTGGCAGGCAGATTCCCAACCACTGCGCCACCTAGGAAGCCCCGAGGCAGGCTATCTTTAGCCACATCTTGCCAAGGAAATTTGGCTTTAGAGAGGTTTAGTAATTTGCTCAGAGTTAAACCAGCAGAGGTGACTTCAGACTCTGTGCCCTTAACCACTATCCTGAGCTTCTTCCCCAAAAGAATTTTGGTATTCAAAATGTTTTAACTATCCACAGATTTCAGAAACTGAGAAATAGGACATTCTCTCATGTCCCTGACTATGCCTTGCCTATTCCTTTAAAATCCAGTTAAGTGTCTATTTCTGGTAAACAAAATTATCTCATAATTTGATTGTTGAAACCCATCAAAGAAGTTTATTCACAAGCATTGTATGCTCTGTGGGGCCATTACACCTTTCATACTATAAAAGTTTACCCAGAAGGAAAAACAAACAAAAAGTATTAGCTAAAGCACAAGTGAAAATTGCCTTTGTTTATCAAAATACTGATGAATTCTCTAGTGTGTAGAAAAAAACCACCCCGAGGGCATGGCTAGAGAAACTAGTGAGGGTTAAGGAAATAGTGGGGTTGAAGTTGCAAAATAAAAGATAATTACTCAAAATCCTTTAAGAACAGGGGTATATGATATTCAATTTCCTATTTTTCTATCCAGTCTTGTGCTGCAATATAATTTCACCATCTTACCATATCCTTCACACATAGCCTGTTGGCCCTAAACATTCACTGAAGTGCTACCCAGCGGTCAGATTAGGATGCTGCAGTATGAGGAAAGCACAGCATAGGTAGAAGATGGATTATATAATGGAAGCAAGAAATTAGAACCAGAATTGACCAGGAAAAATATAATGACAGGAAAACCACCAAACATGTATCTTGCCTTTCATGTACAAACTGTACCTTAGGGTAAACAAATAGTCAGTGATTACAGGTTTTCCTAATAGATATAATCCTTCCTTCTAAGAAAGGAAAGAATTAGAATATCACCTTTTTACAACAAATGTTGGCAATGATTATCAATGGCTGCCAATGTGACATGAAGAGATAAAACCACATACATGTGCCCTGATAGCAGACATATCACCCCATAACATATTCTTGCCAAACAGTATAATCTGATTGACATCTAACTATTACTAGATCTGACAGTTTACAGCAAATATAAGGGACTGAAAAACAAGTTCACATAATTGGATGCAATTAGCAAATTTTGGACTGTGGGAAGCGATACAGGACAAATAAATACTTCAACAAGTAAAATGCAAGAAAAACAAAAGTTTGGGGAAACCTGTAGATTAAAGTGGATGTGAGAGAGCATTAGAAAATTACAATTTAACCTTATTTCACTTGTATTTGGAATCCTGGTTTAAGAAAATGAGAAGTAAATATGAGATGGGGGAATTTAAACACTGACTGGATATTTAGAGTTACTGTTTATTTTTAAAATGTGATATTTGAGTTAAAGTCCTTAAATCAAAAAAAATAATCAAATGTTTTTAGATCAAATAAGATATATAGGTATTTGCTTTGAAATTATCCAGGTTTGGGTGGGGAGAAATGAGTAGGCTATAGAAGAAACAGGAGTCTATGTGGTAGTGATTGGTTGCATTTGAAGGGGAGCAGAATGTGTACCCTAAAACATGGCAGATGGATTAATTTGAACTAAAAGCAATCAAGGCCCAGAAGACTCAGGAAGAGCTTTTTACCTGCTCCATAACTGCCTACAAGAATGTAGATTAGAGAGGCCTGTACCAGAAAGAGACTTTTACCAGAAATACTTTTTTATCTGAAAACCTCATCTGCATGGCAGGGCAAACATCTGATTGCTGAACATCTGCTCTTCTCATCTTCCTGTGAATTGTCCTCCTCCCCTTTGAAGCTCTGGCCCCCTATCCCATTCTTTAGCTTAGGGTAGTATATAAGCCTCAATTGCTTGACTGCCTTTGAGTTCCATATATTTGTGTGGCTCTCATTTATGAAATTAAATTTGTTTTTCTCCTGTTAATCTGTTTTATGTCAATTTAGTTATGAGAGCAACCAAAGAACCCATAAGGAATGAAGGGAAAGTTTTTCCTCCCCAATAGTTTGGCGCCCAATGAGGGACTCTCCTTTGGCTGGACATTGCTTGTCCTGGGGCTGCTGCAGCTGAGAGAGACTGAAAGGTCTCGTAGAAGGTAAGTATTCTTAGCACATCATTCTCCTGGTTCTCTGCCTGCAGGATCTGGTGAAAGCAAGAGTGGGGAGAGTTCTTTTCCTTTTTCTAGATTTAGATTAGCAGGAGAAAATATTTGTGTAAATCAGTTTCTTTGGTATAGTGACTCTGGTAAAGATTTGTTATGAGTATTCTTGTTTTCTGTTGATTCCTTTCCTCCTAGGTCATTGTTTTTTTGTCTTCTGTGTTGTTTGTCATAAGGAGGAAAATCATAGGGTTGAATACAGGCATAGGTCTTATAAGCTTGTTGTCTGAGCTGGCCTCACAGACTGGTATCTCTTTAGACAAGCTTTGCTGTGGTTCCCCTATATTAAAGACAACAGCAACAGAGATGAGGTATTCTTTTTGTCTTGTTCAACCCCATCCGCCTGTTTTAACTTCCATTTCCTGTTAAGATTTGCAGAGAGCACTCTGTGCAGACCACCAGGCTTAGGGTATAAAGATTACTTGTGTAAATCATGAAAGCCAGGAAGTGAATTTGGCAGTATCACTTGGGATGGGTGGTAAGGCTGGCTTCGCTGGGCCTTACAATGCCACCTACTTTTCCAGGGCCCTGTAACCAGATTCTGCCAGCTTCAGGCTTTCCTATGCAATGTCCCTTGCAAATGTATTCTGGATCCCCAATGCAAAGAATTCATGTCTATGGACAGCAGTAATTCTATTAAATTACAAAGCCCTTTTACCTCTACTTTCAGTTCCTATCACATTTAGGGAGGAGTTAAAAAGATTAGTGGACATTCACAATCCCACTTATAGCTGCCAAGGTGTGTTCTTCCCGTCCATAAAAATTATTTTGCATTATATATAAGAAAATTATTTTGTAGTTAACAGAGAAAGCTCCTGGTGATGGGCAGGAGGTGGGGGGGGGGGGGGTTGGAATCTCACAAAAGAAACAGAAGACACAGGCCCTCCTATAAATAATCAGGAAATGGATTAGCTTGAGGCCAATATTCAGGAGCTAACAGAAGCAATAGTAGAGGTTTTTTCCTCATGAAGTGAACTGGTCCAAGATTGAATTGTACATTCAGAAAAAAAGGGACAATATCTGAAGCCTTCTGTTAAAGACTTTATGCAGAATTTTAAAAGGCATACTGGATGGGGCTTCCTAGGTGGCGCAGTGGTTAAGAATCCGCCTGCCAATGCAGAGGTCACGGGTTCGTTCCCAGCTCCAGGAAGATCCCACATGTCGCAGAGCAACTAAGCCAGTGTGCCACAAAAAAATAAATAAATAAATAAAAGGCATACTGGGACTTTTGAGGTGATCCAGTGGTTAAGAATCTGCCTGCCAATGCAGTGGAAACGGGTTCAATCCCTGCTCCAGGAAGATCCTACATGCCACTGAACAACTAAGCCTGTGCACCACAACTACTGAGCCTGTGCTCTAGAGCCCATGAGCCACAACTATTGAGCCCATGTGCCGCAACTACTGAAGCCCATGTGCCTAGAGCCTGTTGTCCACAAGAAGGGAAGCCACTGCAGTGAGGAGCCCGTGCACTACAATGAAGAGTAGCCCCCTGCTCACCACAACTAGAGAAAGCCAGTGTGCAGCAACGAAGACCCAATGCAGCGAAAAATAAATTTGTTAAAATTAAAAAAAGCATACTGCATTAAACCCTGAAGCTCCAAAACATAGAAATATTTTGATTTCCATCTTCTTTGGAAATCTCCCTAATATAAGAAAGCAAATTAAAGATAATGTAGTTGAATGGGTGGGCCAGCCTCTTGATATTATTCAGGCTGCAACCCAATCTTTGAGGAATTAAAATCAACTGTCCTTATCTTATAACTCTTTGCAAAACCAGAAATGCAGCTGTAGAAACATTTCAAAGCACACCTATCTTTACCAACCCCCAAATCTCTCCTATTCATCTCAAAATGCTTGCACATATTGTAAAAGATCAGGACATTGGAACAGAAGTGTTCTAAAAAGAAGGAAAAATAGTAATTACCCTACACTTCTGATAACAGAGAAACATATTCCAAAACTCCTTGGAGACAACTCAAATTCTTTGTGCCTTGAAGGTGTAAATCTTCCATGTCTTTGAAATGTAAACACCCCAAGGAGATAACTAATATAGACTGAAGTAAACAAAAAGGTAGCGGGGAGAGAGGCTTTTAAAAATAAAACACAAATTGCTATAAATTTTCCCTTGCCGAAAACTTAATCCACCGCTTCCATAAGATTACTTGTTAAGGACAAGTAAAAGTCTTCTCCACAAAAATTAGTAAAATGCTTTAGCCATTTGAATGAGTAACCTTCATTTGTTCCATCTCCCAGAGACACAACTTGGATTCAACTATTATTTTATAAACTAATGAGTTTTGTATCATTGTGTGTGATTCTTGGATAAAATTTTGGGATGGGAGCTATAGGGTTCCTGTTTGTGTCTGTGTGTTTATATATGTCTATGGATGTATGCTATATATATGTGATATCTTTCTACCTCTGAATGGTATTGCCAAAATTAGTTCACCAAAATAAATAAATAAATGAATGACTTTAACTGGCTTAAAGGAAAACATGCACTTATCAATTTAAATGTTTTTAAACTCTCTGAAATATAATAGATACTAATCCAGATGCTTTTCAAGTTCATGTGGTCTGGGATAATCTTTGGTAAATAAAAGCCAGTTTAAGTTTGTTGGTTTAATTAAAATCAGCATGTCTTTAGAGTTATCAGCATTAAATATAATTTATTCTACCTAAGTTTACTAAAAGTCAAATAAGCTCATGTTATCTCTGTTATAGAATTTATCAGAAAGAAAAATAACCTCAGATGATGGCTAGCTGCTTTAATGCCTCATGAAATTTTATTAGTAATCTAAATATGATTAAGAACAAGTGAATTAAATCATTTTAAGGGAATAAAAAATTTAAGTGAACTTTTCAAAAATAATTATGTTTTATGATAAGTCTACTTAAATAGTTTTCTAAATCTCTTTGGTAATTTAGAGTTTTGCTATGTTAAGTTAAATGATGGAAATAGATCATTTCCAAATAGAATAAAATACAGAAACATTAATTACTGAACATAGGTTTATCCACTTTTGACTTTCTATTACAGAGAAACTAAAGATATTTGGATCTGTCAGTAACATGTTTTGTGCCACATTTAAAAAAAAAATACTATGAGAAAGCATATATTTTTAGAAATTATGAAATGTACTCCTAAATTTACCAATCTACAGAATGCTAATGTGATAGTTCACAATTGCTTACTTAGTTTTCACTAGATATTAAAGTTTCCAAGAGTTAAGAATTTTTCTTAATATATGTAATCATATATTAATGCATGTATGTGGAATATAGAAAAATGGTACAGATCAACCATTTGCAAGACAGAAACAGAGACATAGATGTAGAGAACAAACATATGGACACCAAGGTGGGAAAGCAGGGGAAAATAGGTGGGATGAATTGGGAGATTGGGATTGCCATATATACATTACTAATAAGGAAAAAATATCAAATTGTACACTTTAAATATATGCAGTTCATTGTATGTCAATTATATCTCAATAAAAGTTCTTAAAATATGTTATTAAAACTACTAGAAATAAAAGAAAAAAACTCTGTATGCAAGGGAATAAGATATGTTTTTGGCTAAGAGAAAGTTATGAGGCATGGAGTTATGTTTTTATTAAGAGGAAAAGACTAATTTTGTCCTAAAATAAACTATTTCAGAATGGGAAAGCAGAAAATGAAAGACAAATTAAATGGATAGACAAAATTGGGGAGAAAGGGAGGGAGGGAGGGAGAAGAAAAGAGAATTTTGTCTTGTGTAGTCAAACTGGCTAAAATGGAATGAAGTTATTATAAATCTTTTTCAAAAATGAGCTTTAATAACAACAGTATACTTATATTTGTGTAAAAATAAAACTTAATTTTCTTTCATCTGCTAAAAGAACAAAATTTTCTTGGACTAGTGGTCTGCTCTTCACAAGATTGTGAAAGGTTTTTCTTTACCCTAGTAAGTAATCTGCGTAGAATATAAACATTCTCTATTTTATCAAAATAATTTATTGTGCTTCATGTTGTCTTTATCACAAAGACTTGTCTTTATCAAGTCTTTGATTACTTAAGAAAACTGAGTCTTCTCTATTAAAAGAGTTTTTTTTTTTAACAATTATGTAACTTTCTGTATCTGCCTGCAAAGTATTTTGTTGCCAATTTGGTTAAATGGATAACTAAGTAGTATATCACAATGACCTATGATCCTATTTGAATCCCCCAAATCAAATTCTAAATGAAATCTTTTTGCCCTTGAAATAATTGGGATTTTCAAGAGGGTCCCTGGAACATCTCAAAAGATTTGTTCTCTCATTAAAAAAAGAGAGAAATGCTAAACTAAGTTTACTTCACATTAAATTACATGGTAAGTATTGTCAGGCAAGAAGTAATATTAAACCTTCTTTATGTTATATTTCTATGGATATATGTTACTAATATGTATTCCAGAATTTGTATAAAATCCCTAAAAATATGATATGTAATGTTTTCAGTCACAATTCTAGTTATTACTTTAAAATGTTGTATGTCACAAAAATAATCAAATTTCCTTATCAATTACATTATAATGAACTCTCATCAATCATTAACTATGATTTTTTTCTTCTATTATTAACAGACAGTTACTCTTTTACTCTGATGCTTTGGGAAAAGTGTTCCTGTAAAAGTGCTTTGCCATCAAGAAGATTCCTGGAAAGGAATCTAACAAGTACAGGTATTTGATAACTTTCCAATCATACCACTGAACTGGGTAAGAATTTGCATTAATCTAATAGAGAAACTGATGGCTTCACAAAACTGCTAACAAAAGATTAATATCATTAAGAATTAATTACATGGGACTGAATGACTGATGAAGATAACAACTTTTATGACTTTTTTGTTTGAAATATTCTTGGTTCTTTGGTTTTGTTTTTCTAGATTTAAAGAAACCTTTTACTTTTTCTCTTAAGCTATTAGCAATTTAATAAATATACTTTTGTGAACAAAAATTACTTTTTCTCACTATCTGATCTCAGAATTTGGAGACTCAGTGAATATTCTTATTTTCATGGCATTATCATTTGTGTAAGTTTAATAGGAATCTGTCCTCATGACACAACTGGAAACATTGGTCATACACCAAGGCTTTGACTGGAATGTCATATTTGAGAATGTGCATAGAGTCATATATGACCAGAGAGTTTTAAGGAACAAAGGTTGATGTTATGCACCCAGTAATGTCCCTCGAAAACCAGCCTGGTACCCTGCTTACAGGGCTCCTGGCAGCCTTATAAGATGAGTAAGGAAAGTCACTTCCTGGCAGGTGCAGGAACCTCAAGATATCTTGGGGACCTCAGGAAGAGAAGAATTACTCCAAATATATAGGTATTGCAGGCAAAGTCTGATGGTAAGTCCTTGGCTTGGCTGTGTAGCCTCCAGAGGCTTTTAAAAGTTAAATCTGAGATTCTTTATGAAAAGTTCCCACAAAGCAGATTAAAAAGAGCCTATATGGTCAGTCACTATTCTTTTTTTTCTTTAAATATAGGTTTTTAATTAATTAATTAATTATTTGACTGCATTGGGTCTTCGTTGCTGCATGCAGGCTTTCTCTAAGTTGCGGAAAACACGGGCTACTCTTTGTTGTGGTGTGCAGGCCTCTCAGTGTGGTGGCTTCTCTTGTTGCAGAGCATGGGCTCTAGGCATGTGGACTTCAGTAGTTGTGGCACATGCACACAGTAGTTGTGGCTCATGCACACAGTAGTTGTGGCTTATGGGCTCTAGAGCACAGGCTCAGTAATTGTGGCACATGGGCTTAGTTGCTCTGCAGCATGTGGGATCTTCCTGGACCTGGGATCAAACCTGTGTCCCCTGCATTGGCCACTTAACCACTGTGCCACCAGGAAGTCCTAGTCAGTCACTATTCTTATCGCACTTATGTAAATAATAAGGCAAAGTCTGTTAAAACTAGACTTAAGTTTACATTAATCTTACCATGGTTATCTTTGGTAGAAATGAAGCTAACTGTAGAGAGAAAAATTATGTCTAAGTAATACACCTTTGTGGATATCATATTCTAGTGTTGTTAATTGTCTTTGAGGTTTTGTTTTCTACCTGTAAACTGGACTGGATTCTAAATTCTAGTTTCCTTCAGTATTTGGCTACAATTCTCCAAGCTAACATTTCCAATTTTCACCCACTTTTTCACTTGAAATCACTATGAACAAAATTGCTCTTCTCCTGAAGCTCTGCAAATTAAATGTGAACAACTTGATATAAACTTCCCAGAACTCACCACAGCAGCTCATGTATAGATAGTCTTTATGTCTGTTGCTGCATGGGCCACTCAGTAATTTTACCTGAATATCCAATGATATCAGAGATATTCAAACTGCAAAAGATGTTTTGGCCTTGACAGCTAGAAATCTTCTTATCTTGCTGCCCTTAGGAGTCAAACTGGGTTTATAGTCTGCTCCAAACATTAATCTTTGTTTTTCTTTTGTTTCCACAGAAATGACTTTTATTGAATATCTAATTGCTTATACAATATAGGCCTAACTTTGGGAGCCCAATTGCATCACTGCCTCCTGAAATGAAACACAACTCTTTAACTGAATTGACCTATTCTCAGGATTAAGACACTGGTTCAGTGAGAGAGGCAATCTACCAGCTCAACTTCTGGACTGTGAAACTTCTTGGAGAAGTTTTAAAGGCAGGACTGAAGAGGAGCAGAATATGCCATCTCAAAATGTGCTACTTTGGTAGGTAGATTATTTTAAGCTAAAAGCAATTAAAGCCCAGCAGACTCAGGAAGAGCTTTCTGCACTCCTCCCCGCCCCCAGCTGCCTAAAAGAATTTAGATAGGGAGGGGAGAAGACAAGATGGTGGAGTAGAAGGACTTGGGCTCACCCCCTCTTACAAAAACAGCAAAATCACAAATAACTGCTTAACAACCATCAACAAAAAAGACTGGAAACTACCAAAAAAGATATTCTACATCAAAAAACAAAGAAGTCACAAACGAGATGGTTGGAGGAGCACTTTCGTGATATAATCAAATCCCATACCTGACAGTTGGGTGACCCACAAACTGGAAAATAATTATATCACAGAGGTTCTCCCACGGGAGTGAGAGTTCTGAGCCCCATGTCAGGCTCCCCAGCCTGAGGGTCTGGATTCAGGAGGAGGAACCCCCAGAGCATTTTGCTTTGAAGGCCAGTGGGGCTTGAGTGCAGGAGCTCCACAGGACTGGAAGAAACAGAGACTCCACTCTTAGATGGTACACACAAGTTTTCACATGCACTGGGACCCAGGCCAAAGCAGTGACTCCATAGGAGTCTGGGCCAGGCCTACCGATGAGTTTTGGAGGGTCTTCTGGGGAGGCGGGGGTCAACTGTGGCTCACTGTGGGGGCAGGAACACTGGTAGTGGAGGCCCAGAGAATGATCATCAGCATGAGGTCTCCTGGAGGTCACCATTTTGGCACCAAGACCTGGCCCCACTCAACAGTCTACAGGTTCCAGTGCTGGGACACCTCAGAGAAAACAACTAATAGGTTGGGAACGCAGCCCCACCCATCAGCAGACAGGCTGCCTGAAGTCATCCTGAGCCACAGCTACTTCTAAACACACCACCTGACACAGCCCTGCCCACCGGAGGTGCAAGACCCAGTTCCACCCACCAATGTGCAGGCAACGGAAGCAAGAGGAACTACAATCTTGCAGCCTACAGAATGGAAGCCCACAAACACAGAAAGTTAGACAAGATGAGATGGTAGAGAAACATGCTCCAGAAAAAGGAACAATATAAAACCCCAGAAGAACAATTAAGTGAAGTGGAGATAGGCAATCTACCTGAAAAAGAATTTGGAGTAATAATAGTGAAGATGATCCAAGATCTCAGAAAAAGAATGGAGTCACAGACCAAGAAAATACAGGAAATGTTTAACACACCGATCAGGGGATTTTTGCAGAAACTAAAGCCTGTGGCCATAATATATCTCTTGTCAAAAATGTGTTAACAAAGAGCTAGAAGATTTAAAGAACAAACAAACAATATGATAGCTGAAATGAAATGAAAAATACACTAGAAGGAATCAATAGCAGAATAACTGAGGCAGAACAACAAACAAGTGAGCTGGAAGACAGATTGGTGGAAATCACTGCCATGTGGTTCTAGGATGAAAACAGAAATACAGATCAATGGAACAGAACAGAAAGCCCCAGAAATAAACTCACACACCTATGGTCAGTTAATCTATGACAGAGGAGGCAAGAATGTACAATGGAGAAAAGACAGTCTCTCCAATAAGTGGTGCTGGGAAACTGAACAGCAACATGTAAAAGAATGAAATTAGAACATTCTCTAACACCATACACAAAAATAAACTCAAAATGGATTAAAGACCTAAATGTAAGGCCAGATACTATAAAACTCTTAGAGGAAAACACAGGCAGAACACACTTTAACGTAAATCACAGCAATATCTTTTTGGATCCACCTCCCAGAGTAATGAAAATAAATATAAACAAATGGGACATAATGAAACTTAAAAGCTTTTGCACAGCAAAGGAAGCCATAAACAAAATGAAAAGATAACCTATAGAATGGGAGAAAATATTTGCAAATGGAGTGACTGACAAGGGATTAATCTCCAAAATATACAAACAGCTCATGCAGCTCATTATCAAAAAAAAATCCAATCAAAAAATGGGCAGAAGGCCTTTTAGAGGACTGGGATGGGGAGGGTGGGGGTGGGAGTCAAAGGAGGGAGTGAATACGGGGATATGTGTATAAAAACAGATGATTGAACTTGGTGTACCCCCAAAAAATAATAAATTAAAAAAAAAATGGGCAGAAGGCCTAAATAGACATTTCCCCAAAGAATACATACAGATGGCCAAAAAGCACATGAAAAGATGCTCAACGTTGCTAATTATTAGAGAAATGCAAGTCAAAACTACAGTGAGATATCACCTCACACTGGTCAGAATGGCCATCATCAAAAAGTCTAAAAACAATAAATGCTGGAGAGGGTGTGGAGAAAAGAGAACCCTCCTACACTGTTTGTGGGAATGTAAATTGGTATAACCACTATGTAGAACAGTATAGAGATTCCTTAAGAAACTACCATATGATCCAGCAATCCTACTCCTGGACATATATCAAGAGAAAACCATAATTCGAAAAGATACATGCACCCCAATATTCACTGTAGCACTATTCACAATAGCCAAGACATGGAAGCAACCTAATGTCCATTGACAGAGGAATACATAAAGATGTGGTGTGTGTGTATATATATATATATATATATATATATACACACACACATATACACACAATGAAATACTACTCAGCTATAACAAAGAATGAAATAATGCCATTTGCAGCAACGTGGATGGACCTAGAGATTATCATACTAAGTGAAGTAAGTCAGAGAAAGACAAATATCATATGTCACTTAGATGTAGAACCTAAAAAAGTAATACAAATGAATCTATTTTCAAAGCAGAAACAGACTCACAGACTTGGAAAACAAACTTATGGTTACCAAAGGGTAAAGGTTGTGGGGGGAGGATAAATTAGGAGTTTAGGATTAATATATACACACTACTATATATAAAATAGATAACCAACAAGGACCTACTGTATAGCACTGGGAACTCTACTCATTATTCTGTAATAATCTATTTGAGAAAAGAATCTGGAAAAGAATGGATATATGTAGATACATAACAATCACTTTGCTATAAACCTGAAACTAACACAATATTATAAATCAACTATACTGCAATATAAAATAAAAATTAAATTAAAAAAATAATTTGGATAGAGGCCTCTACCAGAAAGAGAGCTTTAACAGAGATAACATTTTATCTGAAGACTTATCTGAGAGGCAAAGCAAACATCTAATTATCAAACATCTGCTCTTCACCTCTTCCAGTGAATTGCCTTCCTCCTCTTTGAAGCTGCAGGTCCCTATCCCATTCTTTAGCTTAGGATGGTGTCTGAACCTCAGTTTCTGGCTGCTTTTGAATCCTGTATTTTTATAGGGATCCTACATGTGCAAAATTAAATGTCTTTCTCCTGGCAATATGTCTTATGTCAATTTAGTTATTAGACCAGCCAAAGAACCAGAATGGAAGAAGGAAAAAATTTCCACCCATTTCCCATCTTTAATTTTTAATAACAAGCTTTTAAAAGTATATATATTCATTTTCCCAGTACTGGGCATATACCCGAAGCAAACCGTAATTCAAAAAGAAACGTGTACCATAATGTTCATTGCAGCACTGTTTACAATAGTCAGGATGTGGAAGCAAGCTAAATACCTATCAACAGATGAATGGATAAAGAAGATGTAGCACATATATACAACGGAATATTACTCAGCCATAAAAAAGAATGAAATTGAGTTATTTGTAATGAGGTGGATAGACCTAGAGTCAGTCATACAGAGTGAAGTAAACCAGAAAGAGAAAAACAAATACCGTATGCTAACTCATATATATGGACTCTAAAAAAAAAAAAAAAAAATGGTACTGATGAACCCAGTGACAGGGCAAGAATAAAGATGCAGATGTAGAGGACAGACTTGAGGACACAGGGTTGGGGTGAGGGGGACCAATGGGGAAGCTGGGATGAAGTGAGAGAGTAGCTTTGACATATATACACCACCAAATGTAAAATAGATAGCTCGTAGGAAGTTTCTGCATAACATAAAGAGACAAACTTGATGATGGGTGATGACTTGGAGGGCCAGAATAGGGAGGGTGGGAGGGAGTAGTGGGAGGGTAGGGATATGTGTATAAATATAGCTGATTCATTTTGGTGTACCTTAAAAATTGGCACAGCATTGTAAAGCAATTATCTTCCAATAAAGAGCTGAAATAAAAAAAAATAAAAATAAAAGTATACATATTCATTTCAACAGTTATTCTCTGTTTTTCTGAATATATTATATAATCTAAATTTGTCAACTCCATAATATTAATAGATTTTTAAGCATACTAAAATATTTGGCAACCATCCCAAGAGAGACTATAACAAGGAACATTTCAGATAATCATCAGTTGTAACTACCATTATACCTGTATATTTACTGTTTTATAAACCTATCTAAAAAAAATGAGTTATTTAGAAAGATCTCAATACATTTCAACTCCAGTTTAGAACTGTGCCTAAGGATGAACTGAACATTATAAAAGGAATATTGAAAATTTGTTTTAAACACAAGTCCTTAATATCCATAAAATACAATCATATTTGACAATGTGAAATGCAGCTTCTATTCATTTTTACCACAAAGAAAAGAGAAAAATGCCAATGTAACAAATGTTGAACACTTTTGAAAAAACACACTCTTCCCAAGTTTTCATTTTAATGATGTATCAACCCAGGATATGTTATGGTAATAAAATACTTAACAGATAGATATTTAGACATTTTTCTAAATGAGAAAAATAGTCTGGATTCTGGTATATGCCTGCATGTTTAGAAAGAGAACCTGTGTTCTATAGGTTCTATAGAGTAGTATATGTAGATATAGTATATAGATATAGTAAAAGAATACCTTTTTTGTCTCTCTAATAAGCCCTATTTCCAGAATAGCTCTGGTCACCTTTTACAAATGGGATTGCTTTAAGGACAATAATATACTGTATGTTTAGTATTTTATCTCTGCCTGCAACCCATGGAAACAGAAGTGCTTATCAAAAATATTACAATGGCACAGCCCTCCACTGCTAACAAGCAAAGGTACAGACCTATGAGAAGCTGCATGGAGCAGAAATGGTTGTGATGGACCCCTCCCACTGTAAAACACAAACTCACATTCTTTTTAAATGAACCTGTTATGTCAAACAGCTGATATATACCCAATTACCAAATGATGCTTGTCTTAGCTGAAGTTCTCTATAAAACAGATCATAAGATGAGGCTTAACTGCTAATACTTTATAGGGAACTATCCAAGGAGGACTGGGAAGCATATTAGCTTAGGGAGAGAGACACAGCTGCTCACTCAGCCCATTGGACTAGTCTGTTCCTTTCGAGACAATTATGTAGACAAAGGGCAAAGAGTTGCAACATTATTTGTGTAGTGAGAATGAGTAAATGCAAGGGCCAGGCACTGACAATCACAGAGTGATAGGCCTGGAACAGTCATAGAAACAAGTCTATAATTACAGGATTTTGAATGTTTTTGCACTGTTATTTCAATGTAGCAGTATTTTAGATTTTGTTGAACTAACTTTTCAAGAAGAAAAAATTTCAAGTTTTGATAACAGTGTCCTGTTTTTAGATGTTCTAGTCCATAATTTTTCTATCAACATTTACTACTCATTTGTAAAAGACATGCTCTAGGATGTAGGAAAACACATACACACACACACACAAAAAAAAACTCTAGACCACTGATTATCTCTGGGGTTATCTCCTGAGACCATCTTGAATCTCCTACTTAAAAAGTACAACTACAACATACGATTTTCATCATAAATTGCACACGCAACCAACAAGCAAAATCTAGCAATAAGGCGGAGTGAAGATGTGGCTCCTGGTCATCTACTAGGCTTTCTTACTGGAAAAGTGATGTACACCCCTCATTAGCTGTGTTTATACCTATTCTGATTGTGTCTCAGCAAATTTACAAATTACTATGCTAAGTCATATAGTAAACACATTATACATACCTACAAAGAAAGTTCATACCTATGAAGAAATTTTTTCAGATTAAAAGTGCAATTCTAAGTTTCCAAAAACTAAACTACTAGAAATGATAAATGAATTCAGCAAGGTAGCAGGATACAAGATTAACATACAGAAATTGGTTGCATTGCTTTACACAAACAATGAAATAACAGAAAGGGAATGTAAAAAAAACAATACCTTGGAATAAACCTGACAAGGAGGTGAAAGACTTATATGCCAAGAACTATAAAACATTAATAAAGGAAATTAAAGATGAAGTAGAAAAATACCCCATGCTCTTAGATTGGAAGAATTAATATTGTTAAAATGGCCATGCTATCCAAAGCAATCTACAGATTTAATGTGATCCCTATCAAATTACCCATGACATTTTTCACAGAACTAGAACAAATAATCCTAAAATTTATATGGAATCCTAAAAAAGCCAGAATCTCCAAACCAATCCTGAGGAAAAAGAACAAAGCAGGAAGCATAACCCTCCTGGTCTTCAGACAATACTACAAAGCTACAGTAACCAAACAGTGTGGTATTAATACAAAACAGACATACAGATCAATGGAACAGAATAAAGAACCCAGAAATAAATCCACATGCTTATGGTCAATTAATATTTGACAAAGGAGGCAAGAATATAAAATGGGAAAAAGACAGTTTCTTCAGCAAGTGGTGCTAGGAAAGTTGGACAGCTGCATGTAAATCAATGAAGTTAGAACATACCCTCATACCATACACAAAAATAAACTCAAAGTAGCTTAAAGACTTAAATATAAGACAAGACACCATAAAACTCCTAAAAGAGATCATAGGCAAACATTCTCTGACATAAATCATACCAATGTTTTCTTTGGTCAGTCTCCCAAGGCAATAGCAATAAAAACAAAAACAAATGGGACCTAATCAAACTTATAAGCTTTTGCACAGCACAGGAAACCATAAAAAACAAACAAAAAAACAACACAAAACAAAAAGACAACCTATGGAATGGGAGAAAATATTTGCAAACAAT
Source organism: Hippopotamus amphibius kiboko (assembly GCF_030028045.1). NCBI lineage: Eukaryota > Metazoa > Chordata > Mammalia > Artiodactyla > Hippopotamidae > Hippopotamus > Hippopotamus amphibius. The sequence continues at coordinate 59,461,153 of NC_080188.1, forward strand.
GCAACTGCCAAGGGCTTAATTTCCAAAATATACAAACAGCTCATAAAACTCAACAACAAAAAACAACCTAATCGAAAAATAGACAGAAGTCCTAAATAGATATTTCTCCAAAGAAGACATACAGATGGCCAACAGGCACATGAAAAGATGCTCAACAGAGCCAATTATTATAGAAATGCAAGTCAAAACTACAATGAGGTATCATCTCATATTGGTCAGAATGGCCATCATCAAAAAGCGAGCGAGCGAGCGAGAGAGTAGCACAGACATATATATACTACCAACTGTAAAATAGTCAGTGGGAAGTTGTTGTATAACAAAGGGAGTCCAACTCGAGGATGGAAGATGCCTTAGAGGACTGGGGCAGAGAGGGTGGGGGGGACTCGAGGGGGGGGCATCAAGGAAGGGAGGGAATATGGGGATATGTGTATAAAAACAGTTGATTGAACCTGGTGTACCCCCAAAAAAATAAAAAATAAAAAAAAAATAAAAAAATAAAATAAAATAAAATAAGGTATGGAAGCAAATAGTTATTTAGATGAAACAACACAGAAATTTCAATTTCATGTGATTTTCTCATAAAGAGAAAAAAAAATGTATGGTGAGTTGATAATTTTATATGATAAATTTTTTTAATTTTTTTTTATTTTTTATTTTTTATTTTTTTTTTATTATTTTATTTTATTTTTTTGGGGGGTACACCAGGTTCAATCAACTGTTTTTATACACATATCCCCATATTCCCTCCCTTCCTATATGATAAATTTATATCCTGCCAGTAGAGACTTTCATTTTGACTAGGCATTAATGAGAATCAAATCTTCCACTTATAATTTTGCATGTCTCTTTAGGTTAATTTTCTAAAGAATGGTATATAATTCCATACATTTCAAACTTTGTTCCTCCTCCACTACCCACATACCTCTAGAGTCTAGCATGGTTGGACATGCCCAGATCACAATATAACATCTGGCCTTGTATCTTCATATCACAGAAGCTGGGTGAGTTGGCACAGTAGCAATAAAAATATTCCTGGAAAGCATTCCTATATCAGGATGGGTAGCAATAACTTACACATAAATATTTTCTTTTAACCCCAAACTTCATTCAATTTCCACTTAGATTAAAAAAGATGCCACTCCAGCCCCCATCCAGCATGAGTGGGGCTTGTATGACAGAGAGGAAGGTGGAGTGGAAAAGAATAGTGGTGTCAAATTGTGGAAAGGGCCCATGAAGTGAGAAGCTTTGAATCATTAACTTCTTTTGCTTCCTACATAATCCCTCCTAATGGGGGCAATCCTGAGGAAAGAGGGGAATTTCCTCCTCAACGCAGAGGATTCTAAAAAGATTCCCTCACACAGGCACTTAATATCCTTCACTTGCAGTGTGTTATGATACATGGCAGTTTATGAGAGCCCAGTTACATAGATTTACAGGTTATATTCTCTAGCTTTCACTAAACTAACCTTCACACAATGCCCAATCGTCTGAAAAATAATCCTAAGAAACAATGGTTCATCGTTAATACTAATAATGAAAGTACAAGTGACAGCAAGAAAATGGCAGAACCAACATTTATCTGTATCTAATATGAACCTTCATCAAACACACAACAGATGAAAATAATGATGATGCCATCATATTTGACAAGAGTAAACCCCAAAACTTCAAGAAGATTTGAAACACAGATTAACATCTACTAATGATAATATCAGGCCATTATGATTAGCAAGACCTTGAAAAATCTTATTTATTTCATCCTCTAAAACTGTATATTTGTATATATGTCCATGGCATAAAAATATTAACATAAAATGTCTCAATAAAATAATATTTACATTTAAAAAAAAAAAAGCATACAAATAATAAATGTTGGAGAGGGTGTGCAGAAAAGGGAACTCTCCTACACTGTTGGTGGGAATGTAAGTTGGTGCAGCCGCTATGGAAAACAGTATGGAGGTTCCTCAGAAAACTAAAAATACAATTACCATATGATCCAGCAATCCCCCTCCTGGGCATACATCCAGACAAAATTATAATTCAAAAAGATATATGCACCCCTATATTCATAGCACTATTCACAACAGCCAAGACGTGGAAGCAACCTAAATGTCCATCAACAGATGAAGATGCAGTACATATATACAATGGAATACTACTCAACCATTAAAAAAGAATGAAATAATACCATTTGTAGCAACATGGATGCAACTAGAGATTATCATACTAAGTGAAGTAAGTCAGAAAGAGAAAGACAAATACCACATGATATCACTTATACGTGGAATCTAAAACATGGCACAAATGAACCTATCTACAAAACAGAAACAGACTCACAGATATAGAGAGCAGATTTGTGGGTGCCAAGGAGAGCTGGGGGAGGGATGCACTGGGATTTTGGGATTAGTAGATGCAAACTACTACATATAGAATGGATAAAGAACAAGGTCCTACTGTATAGCATGTGGAACTATATCCAACATCCTGAGATCAATCATAATGGAAAAGAATATAAAAAATAATGTATGTATGGGTATAACTGAGTCACTTTGCTGTACAGGAGAAATTAACACAACATTGTAAATTAAGTATACTTAAGAAAAGAATAAATTTAAAAAGTAATTTAAAATGCAATTCTATTTTAATTAAGTGATACTTTTAGAGAAACCAGTCTTACATAGAAATATGTATTTAGAAGCTATTCATGCTCTACTTTGGATAATCTATTAGCATATTACTCATTTTCTTGCCTTTTGCTTTTTTCTTTCTTTAGTTTTGGCAATCCCTTCAGAAAGAAAGAGAGGGGAAGATAAATGGAACAGATAAAATGAGATTTTTTTAAAAGGTTTGGGATTGAGGGAAAGAGTAAAGCTAATGCACTAAACCTATTTTCGCGTTATTTTTGGATGTTCTTTCCAGTATCCCTGAATCTAGTTTTAAATACATTCAGCCATAAATTATAAAATAACTAGTCTATTAATTGGTCTATAAATCAGGAATCAGTGTGAAATCATTTTTTAGAAGAAATTTTCATTACATAATAAGGAAGTAGTATTCTATCTTAAATCTTCACCCTTGGTAAGCATAACAAGTAGCTCAGTGACTGCCATATTTATGAAAGTGGCATATAATTAGCTGACTCACCTAATAAGACTTCACAGCAGAGCAAAAATTGCCAGCTTTTCTCATGTTACTTGGATATAGACCTAGATGCAAATACTAATACACAACAGGAAGTCTGGGAATAAAGTATTTTCAGTTTTTCATGTCCAAAGATTAATCACTCTTCAATTAATAAAATAACATTATTATATATGTCTAAATATATATTTATATTTGCTAATTATTTACGTTTGCATGGATAAAATTCTTGAAGATCAGCCCCTTGGGTAGTGCTTAAAGACATCATCAAAGTGAAAGTGGGTCAGCCTGAGGAAGATCTACTCTTCTGTTGAGCTCAGAAGGAGCCAGTTCTTTCATCTTTGCAAATGCATTGATATTTGGAGGCAAGCCTTAAAAAGAGCAAGCAACCGGGGGAGGAATCAGTGGGGAGTACTGGTTTTGACAAAGAGAGAGATAGGGAGTCTGCCTGCCTATCTTAGGGAAGCTAGGGAATGCTGAAAGGCTGCTGGTAAAGGGGAAATTTCTATCAAGAGCAAGGTGAACCAAGGCTTCAGTGTTTGCTTTCAAAAAAAAAGTGGGAAACTGGTCTTAATACCTGACTGCGAGAAAATACTTCAGGCAGAACAAACTGCTCATACACGAAAGGGTGGATAGGACCTGTAGGGCTTTGAGGCAGAGAGAAGGCAAGAGCTTCAAGATTGGTACATGTGAAACCTAGGAAAAGAATCTTACAGAACGAGTAAAGATCTGTGTTTTCCATCGAAGAGAGCAAAGACTAGGAAAAGCTGTAAGAAGGGCAGAGCAGGAAAACAGTACAACCATGTGCAGGTGATAACCCAAGGTTGCAGGAGTCTCCATGATAGGGAACAGATGCCCGTCCAGTGTGAAGGGCTTTCAAGATCTGGAAGGAAAACTCTTCATGAGGATCTCAGCCTTCAAGTTGGAATATCTTTGTTTAGCATCTAAGACGGGGATGTGGAGGGAACGATGCCCCTCAGACCATAGTGGTCAATTTCAGTAGGTGTTGCAGTTACTCTACCCCTGGGCCACAGACTGAACTGGTCCCTGGCCTGTTAGGAACTGGGCCGCACAGCAGGAGGTAAGCTGCAGGCAAGTGAGGGAGTGAAGCTTCATCTGTATTTACAGCCACTCCCCATGGCTCCACCACCGCCTGAGCTCCACCTCCTGTCAGATCAATCTCCTAAAGGATTAATCCCCAAAATTTACAAGCAGCTCATGCAGCTTAATACCAAAAAAGAAAATAACCCAATCCACAAATGGGCAGAAGACCTAAATAGACATTTCTCCAAAGAAGACATACAGATGGCCAACAAACACATGAAAAGATGCTCAACATCACTAACCATCAAAGAAATGAAAGTCAAAGCCACAATGAGGTATCACCTCACACAGATCAGAATGGCCATCATCACAAAATCTAGAAACAACAAATGTTGGAGAGGGTGTGGAGAAAAGAGAACTCTCCTGCACTGTTGGTGGGAATGTAAGCTGGTACAGCCACTATGGAAACAGTTTGGAGGTTCCTTAAAAAACTAAAAATAGAACTACCATATGATCCAGTAATCCCACTCCTGGGCACATACCCAGAGAAAACCATAATCCAAAAAGAAACATGTACCGTAGTGTTTATTGCAGCACTATTTACAATAGCCAGGACATGGAAGCAACCTAAATGCCCATCAACAAATGAATGGATAAAGAAGATGTAGCATATATGTACAATGGAATATTACTCAGCTGTAAAAAGGAATGAAATGGAGCTATATGTAATGAGGTGGATAGACCTAGAGTCTGTCATACAGAGTGAATTAAGCCTGGAAAACAAATATTGTATGCTAACTTATATATATGGAATCTTAAAAAAAAAAAAATGGTGCTGATGAACCCAGTGACAAGACAAGAATAAGGATGTGGATGCAGAGAATGGACTGGAGGACACGAGGCTGGCGGGGGGGGGGAGGGGGGTGGAGGGCAAAGAGGAAGCTAGGATGAAGTGAGAGAGTAGCATAGACATATATATACTACCAACTGTAAAATAGCCAGTGGGAAGTTGCTGTATAACAAAAGGAGATCAACTCGATGATGGGTGATGCCTTAGAGGGGCGGGACGGGGAGGGTGGGGGGGAGTCGCGGGAGGGAGGGAATACAGAGATATGTGTATAAATACAGCTAACTGACTTTGGTGTACCTCAAAAACTGGTACAAGAATGTAAAGCAATTATATTCCAATAAAGAGCTTAAAAAAAATAAAAAAGATTCTCATAGGAGCACGAACCCTACTGTGAACGAGCATGCAAGGGATCTAGGTTGCATGCTCCTTATGAGCATCTAATGCCTGATGATCTGAGGTGGAGCTGAGGCGGTGATGCTAGTGCTGGGGAGCGGCTGCAAATACAGATTATCATTAGCAGAGAGGCTTGACTGCACAGAGGTCATAATAAATCAGTTGCTTGCAGACGCATATCAAAACCCTATCAGTGAGTGGCAAGTGAAAACAAGCTCAGGGCTCCCACTGATTCTGCATTATGGGGAGTTGTATAATTATTTCATTGTATATTACAATGTAATAGTAATATAAATAAGTGCACAATAAATGTAATGCGCTTGAATCATCCCCAAAGCATCCCCACTCCCGCATCCCCGGTCTGTGGAAATATCGTCTTCCATGGAACTGGTCCCTGGTGCCAAAAAGGTTGGGGACCACTGCTCTACCCTATAGATTCTACCATTGTTAAGTTTTTTTTTTCACATTGGTTGTGGTTGTTTCTTTCGGTTACTTAGAAAAGCTTTCCTCTATCCTTGTCTCAACAATTCTGAGATAAAACGGAATTTACTTAGAAGAGTATCAAGAAAGATAATGGGCTGGATGTATCCTCAGAAGATCATTCAAATGAAGTATTGTTAGATGCTTAATTGTCCATCTTATTCTTACATGGAATAACAATAACAGCTAAGGTTTGTTTAGTGATTACTCTGTATTTGTACTGTTCCAAGAGTTGTCACATGCATTATTTCATTTTAAAAACCAACTGCATGTGGAAGTTACTACAATTACTTACTTTTTCAGTGAATGAACAGAAACAGGCAATCTAGCTCCAAAGCTGGAACACTTAGGTACAATGCAATATTATTTATCAAATTTATTGACAAAAACTTCTTACTAAAACATTATGTTGAGCTGCTTACAGGAGATAAAATTCAGTTTCAAAAAAATTAATACTCTCAATACATAATGTAAAATATGTTATGAGTAAATGTTGAGCTAACTCTACTATTATTTAAATGTTCATCACCATTTTATCAGAAATTAGAGGCTGAAAGACTTGTGGATATATATGTGACTGGTATATTTACAAGAGCAAAAATTAGAATATCATTTTAACCACGTGGTTATTAAATTTGCAAAATTGATTAACTTTTTGTTACAGGGTAAAATAGCTTATTATGAATTCAATGCATAACATTTTTCAGGTTTAGACCTTTTCATTAGAGTGGTTCTTACAGAATAGAATGATAAAATTGTTGGAAATAAATTATTCATTTATTTCCCCTTAATATGTGGCACAGAAATTACAGTTTTCAAAATGGCTTGAAACATCATCACTTGAGTTTCTTTCTTCACTCCTTTTGACCAGCCAATAAAGCTTTTGCCTAGGTCACAGGTCTTCTCTTCCTTGGCTTTACACTGGAAATGGTCTCCTCTCCCAAGCCCCAGCAACAGAATTTATCATTCTCACAATAAAAAGTAATGATCCAATAGATCCCTGGACAGATGTTACACTTGGTCGTGGTGTTTATTTTTTGACTCTGCATTATTCCACAGAGAATTTGGAGAGGAATAAAAGATTATTTCCTCATCACAGCAAATGAAGAGCCTTTGCTTTGCCTAACACTGTCCGTTTTCTACTTTTAATTAAGCCCTAAATGTTAATTTGTGTTCTTTTAATTACTTTTAAAGCATCCATTATTTCTGGATTATATTATTGAACTCTCAGTAAATCAATACAGAGTTCTGTATTTATTTTTTTCAACCATTCTCCATTCTTAAATTTGGTTCATTTATATCTCCCTTTGGTTGGTTGGTTGGTTGGTTTTTGAGTAGAACTGATTTTTATGTCAGAGGTAGAAAAAACAAAGAACACACAGAATATTCTGTATTTAAGATGCTGCAGCTGTCTCAATGGTCTCAAGGAGTAGGTGGGGTGGGTACATGCTTGTGTGTGAGAGTGTGTGTGTGTGTGTTGGAAAACTATATACTGAGGATAATTCCTAATTTTAATTCTGCTGCGAAACTGAAACTGGTTGCACAATCACTGTAAATACCTTGTATCATAGTCCCTTTCTTCTAACAACTGTATGTACTATTTGTAGTTTGGAAGCACAGGGGAAAACACGCTTTAAAGAACATAGGATTTGGTGGCAGACTGACCTAGTGGCAGATGATATCTGTGAGATTTTGAGCAATTTAGATGTCTCAACTGAAATATGGTAATTATAAAACCTTTCTCAGAGTATTGTACTAAATGAGGTGATGTACATAAATGAGCCTATAATGACCACAGCACACAGTCATAGTACCAAATATTTACTGAACCTCTACTAGGTGGCTAGACTGTCTTAAGCACTTTATTTTTGTTATCTAAATACCCTAATAAGTACACATCATTTATTGTCTCAATACATATTACCCATTGTTTTTGTTAGATTTTCATCTTATTGCTAATTTTTTTTAATGCTTTTCTTGGAAAAGATTGAAACAAACATAAAAACTCTTTTAAGAATGGCTGCTTTTCCCTTATCTTACTCACTAAGCCACCGTTGACTCCCCAATGAACTGCAGTGTTTTGCTTTGCTCAGATGGTGCATAGGTTCTCCTCTTTGCTCCCTTTCTCTCGGCTGCCTAGGAATACAGCCGAAAACTTTTGTGCTAAATGATAGATGGGCCTGTTACATCCTGAGTACATCCTAGTGACTTAGATTAAGAAGCAAAAGCTACAGAGCTATCAGTGCAGATGCTACAAGTACAATGTTCTAATTGTGTTTAACTGAAGACTTTTAAGCAGAAGCAGTGTTATATTTAGACCATATCAAGGGTGAGAAATATTCCCAGAACCAGTACTTGAAGATAAATATACTTTTCTTGATATTTATAATGTTGGTAAAGAAACATCTCTTATCCTTGCAATAACTAGCTTCTCATAATTGAAGCAGAACAAGTTATATATTAAAATCCCTGACATTTCTTGTAGACTCTTAAGTCAACCTCACAAAAGGGTCAGTACTGTACCTGTGAAACTCTAGACTGCTAGATCAGTCAATTATAACCTTGCCATAAAAAATACAACACAGGGGAAAAAATAGAGGATTGAGATCTTAGAAGTGGCAAGTACCAATAATGTAACATTACCATAGATCTTCCTTGACTTATAACAAGGTTACATCCCAGTAAACCTCACGTAAGTTGAAAACCTCCTAAGTTGAAAATGCATTTAGTACAACTAACCAACCCAACATCACAACTTTGCCTAGCCTACTTTAAATGTGCTCAGAACAATTACATTAGCCTACAGCTGGGCAAAATAATCTAACACAAAGCCTATTTTATAATAAAGTATTGAATATCTCATGTAATTTATTGAATGCTGTCATGAAAGTGAAAAACAGAATGGGTGTACAGTTATAGAATGGCTGTGTATTGATTGTTTACCCTCCTGGTCACATGGCTGACTGAGAGCCATGGGTAGCTGCCAATGCCCAGCGTCACTAGAGAGTATTGAACTGCACATTGCTGGCCTTGGAAAAGATCAAAATTCAAAGTATGGTTTCTACTGAATGTGTATCACTTTCACACCCTCATAAAATCAAAAAATCCTAAGTTGAACCAACATAAGTCAGGGACTGTATTTAAGACAGTATATCACAGTAACTGGGAGCACTGTGACTTGCTTCCAAAAAATGTGCAATACATTTGTGTTTAAAGGGTTGTAAGATTCGAGAAGGCAAATTTAGAATTAAAGTTGTTCTGTATTAAGAACTGACCTAATGATGACTTTCGTCATATTATTTATCAATGAGCACCTCCAAATTTTGATAAAAACTATGATACAGAAAATGTTGTTTATCTACAGTCTAATTCAGAGATAGAGGTTCTGTTTTGTATTGTATTACCAAATATGCAATCATATTGCCAATATTAATCTACTCAACTAATCCAAAGAAAGTAATTAACAGTATAAATCCAATAAACATAATTATGTGTAGTACATATATCAGGAATCATAGAGTATACAATGGTTCCTTCACCTCAAGCAACCTCAAGTATAGATAAATAAAAAGATACATGAAAGCTAGTAAAACACAAGGTAGCAGAAGTGATAAAAGGGCATAAAGAAAGTTAAAGTAAAATTTCAGAATGGCATGTGATGAATTCTGGCTACAGGAAACATTGTTAGAACTGGGTCTAAATATCTTGGTCAGACTGGGAACTTCAGGGAGAGGACACATCATGGACAAAACAGAGTGGCTGGGAATTGATTTTGTCTGGCTGGAGAATAGGGCACAGAGATAGAGGAGTATCCTGATAGCCATCCGATAGGGTTTAAACATTCAAGAATTGTTCTGTGTATCACGTAGAAAAGTTATATGGTACACGTTTTGTTTGTAAAAGAATGTTCTGGAAGTGATGTACAGAACAGTTTGGAAGGAAGGGAAGCCGAGATGGATGGATCATGTGTAGGGGATTAATCACAGCAATAATCCGGAGAGAGGTAATGAGGTGACTAGAGGAGTGGGAATGGAAATGGAGCAAAGGGACTAGTGTTGAGAACTATTGTGGAAGTTGAATGGACAGAATTTAGCAACTGTTATTTATGAACTGTGAGAACTCAGATTTTATCCTATTTGCAAGCTAACAAGCTGCTGGCCAAAGACACAAGAGTCCTGGGTCAGAGACAAATGACTTTATTCCTCATAATAAAAGCAGTAGCCAGAGTATCATCATTTTCTTGATCAGGTTCCCCAAGCCCTAAATCCCACAGAGAGGTTCAGGTAACACCTACACAGCCAGTGGGTTGCATTATAGAAGAGGAATCCAGTGCCTAGGGAACCTGAATCTTTTATAATAGGCAGTTAACATGTCATTCCTTTGCCCCAGAAAGAGACACTATCTCTAACCAAGGCTGTAAGCATATCTGTCCTTTGTTTTAGAGAGAGAAACTATTTCTCTCTTCTAAGGCTGCTCACTATACAAAAATCCTTGAAATATAGCCTCAAACACAAGACAGATGGTGCCTTGCTTGCAAAATGTGCAGAAATGTGAGATACTTGTTCTCTCAGCACTGCCTGGATGTGGGCAAATGACATAGGACATGGGATAAAAACAATCAGATTTTGAATTTGACTGACTAGGAAAATGGGGACCATTATTATAGCAATAAAGAAAAAGAGGAGGAAGTAGATTTTAAGGGCCAAGTCGTTTTTTGTTGAGTCTGAGGTGCTTCCATAAATAAATGTTGAAAATACGATACTAGAGTTGAGACTCCAGAAACACAGAGATATGTTTTGAATATTTACTCCATAGAGGTATTTGAGGAAGTCATCAGGACTCACAAAACTAAAAGACAGAGGCAAGTGAAGGAAAACAAGCTGGCATCACATCAAGAACCTTCTCAGTTCAGAGGCAGGGCAGGAAAAAGAGGGAAAAGGCTAGGCTAAGGCAAAGTAAGAGATGGAAGGTGAAAAACAGGAAGCAACAATCTTTCAGTAGCTAAATGAAAAAGGCCTTTTACTAATGGATTGGTACTACTGCTAGCAGTTTCAAACAATAGAAGAAGAAAATGAGGAAGAGAACTGCATTATCTGCTCTTTCAGTATTAAGCATTTTATGCTTGGGGGATGCATGTTTATTAAATGTTTGTTTAAGTTTGTTGAATAGTCCAGAAAAAGACAGGGGAAAAAGTCAAATTTCAGGGGATAAAGAAATAAGCAAGACCATTGGAGGCCATGACAGTAGACAAAATTTTGCAAGGCTTCGAGAAGAGAAAGTCATTGGGACATTTAATTTTGAGAGCAACAGGATTTGAGATGAGTAGGGTTTTTTGAATTTTTGTTTGCTATTCTAAAGAAATGGAGAGACATTAATGATTTTGCTAGGAGTAGAATTTCACAATACAAGGCAGAGGGGGTTGGTTCATAGAGTAAGATCTCAAAAGACAGAGAAGGGGATGGAGTCAAGAACACAGGTGATGTTTACTTTGAGAGAGACAGGACACGTTAACATACAGAGACCTTTGGGATGGAGACAAGAGAACTCAAAACAGCCTACAACATGGAGTCCCTATTTTCTAGGTAAGACAGTAATGAGATCACACAGATGAAATATTTAGGGGTGGGAAAGGCAGGGGAGGGAACTTAGATATTTATTAAACAATCTTGTAAAGTAGTTAATCATCCCATTTTATTGTTGATAAACATGAATGTCGGAGATTGCATTTTTGCCTAAAGTCACAAAAAGTTGATTAATAGTCAAGCTGCGTTCAAAACCTTATCAATTTTATGCCAAAGGTAAGTTTTTAATTGTGGTGGGGCTGTGGTCTTTAGGGAAGTGGAAAAGTTCCATAATGGACTCTGAAAAATAAAATATCAATTAGGAAGAAATGACGCAACTGCTGAGAAGCTGTGAATGCCAAGTGGAATCTGGGTATCATCACTTTTTAGTTGAATCAACCAGCCCAATATCCTGATTTTCTTTAGCCTAAGTTTTGAGCCTTTCACAATGGCTGAGTTCACTGTGAACTGTTTTACAGCAATAATATAAGAATGCTCAACAGATAAAAAGTGAAAAACCACCACTGCCTCAGAGAGTTCTGCTGCTAAAGCTTCTCCTCTAGGCTGTCCTTCTGGGCCTTATAGCTAGTTTGTCAACAAAGAATCTGAGTGGCCCAGTTATCTTACATTAACTGAAAGCCAAATCTAAAACATATAAATAATACCACACATGTATACTAAACCACCTTCTATTCAACCAAATTTCTAAATCATACAATAACAATTTGTAAATAATTCCAAGTATTTGGAAACAAGAAAAGTCACTTTGACACAAAATTGACGTATATAAAGGAGACTGTACATAATGCATTTTTAAATGAAATTCAAAATTGAAGTTTGATTTTTAAGGTAAAAACCAATTCAATATAAATCTATATTTAATTGTTCTGAATGAATATTGTATATGTTTTACATCCTCCTCCTAGACAAACTTCTATTGTTTTGCTTACCCTTATTTTAGATTCCTCAATTTAAACTTTGATATCTCTGAGTTTTAAGTCTAGGGAACTATTCCATCTTCTTTCACCCTAACCTTTCTAAGTGCTGGCATTCTTTTATTTGGTATGGCTTTCCTATCCCATTTTTTACATCTCAAACAATAATTTGGTGTGCAGTACCCATGCATCCCATCTCTGTGGAAACCAAGACATAGGCAGAACAAAGACGATTTTATAAGAAAGTCCACTAGAGCAGAAGAGCCAATGCACACAATTTACTTTCCTAGCAGACTCAGCAACTTACCCTGGAAAAGAATGTTTGCCTCTGTTGAATTTTACTAGGCAGATGGAATATTTGGAAGCCATTGGATGTTCCAAACAAAACAAAATCCAGGTGGTAAACTGTGCTGGTGTCCTCACGTGCTTATGCCCAGAAAATAGCAGGTTGGAGCTTCTCTATGACTGGTTGTTATCACAGTACAATTCCTGCCCAGAACTCACAATCCAATCATTTTAAACCTTTGTATCAGCATCATAGTGTAATTATTATAAAGTATAAAATAACTTTTTTATAAGAAACTTTAAAAAAATCTGTGTCAATATATAAAAGAGGTTCCTGCCCATCATTCCTTTTCCCTCTGGTACCAGGAAGTTAGGCACATCCAAGGAATTCACACCTTGCAGCAGGTGTGAAAACCACAGTGATCAACTACATCCATATTTCCCTCAAAAGAGAGATACAAACATTTCACTTCAGGAAAAAAGGCTGCCTGACATCATACAATATCACTAGTTCAGAAACTTCTTGAAGCTACTTTCAATCTGCTGCTGCTGTTATTGTAACTTGACAGATTAACCTATATTTCAACTGAATATTTGTAAAAATGATAGTTTCAAAACATACATACCCACCAGTTACACACAGGTGTTGTAAAAGTGTTCACTGAGTATCTAAATGTGAAAGCTTAGACCTTCAATTTTATGTTCTTCATGGCCACGCACAATATGTATTGAATGGATTAACAAATTAACAAAAAAAGACTGACATAGGTTCATCTGAATCACATTCAGAACAGAAATCATTTCCATAAACTATTTAAAGACGAACCTGCACATCCATTACCCCTAAACCTCTCTGTAACTGACATCTCAATTTCACTCTTAGCTATTCAACCTTAGGTGTTAAGCACACCTCTCTCCTCTGGTCCTCTCTTTAAGTTTCACAGCTATTTCTGGCAGGAATGACAGCTGCCTTGGTGTAAACACACACTGCTGTAGAGTGCAAGGCACCTGAGAAAAAAGGATGCCAAGATAGGGAAATAACTCAGGAAAAAAGACAGGGAGCTGGAAATATAACATCTATGCACTTATAATCTAATTTCTATGTCAGTCATTTTAAAAAGAATATAAGGTGTTTAGAAAAGTCAGTGTTGCTTCTGGCTGTACTTCATACCGTGGAATATGAAGCAGTGTCCTTACCTGGTACCACAAAGTACAATTCAGAACTAAGAGCTCAGTCTCTAAGGACGGTTTATGCAATCTATCTTGAGGCACCCCAAGGAGAGGGAGTTTATCATTTTCAGAAAACACTACCATTATTCAAGTTAGAAAGAGGGCTGATGGGAGATTTTTTTTCTTTTAAAGATTTAGAAAGATCATGAAGGCAAGCTGGCTTTTAACAAAAAATATTTTTATGTGTTTCCTGACTGAATTTATAAAATCCAGCTCAACTGATAGCTTAAGCTTTTTTTTTTCTTAATTACAATGGGGGAAACCTGAATATTATTTGGACTATCAGTTGTGAAATTAAGCAAAAGGGAAGTTTTGCTAATGGGTGATTTTAATATTCATGAATGCGATGATTCAGCGTTTTCTCCAATGTTTCCGCGTTTTCTCCAATGTTTCCCCCAGCAAGACCACTAATTAATGATCATCTTTACAAATGGAACATATTGTCTGAAACTATTTTTTTCTTTGCCAAGAATGAATACTTCTTATTTTGAATATGTTTTATTATTCCACTCCACTTTTTCTCTGTTTATTTATACCACAAAATTTCTTGATTTTCTTTTCATTCAGTCCTCTTATTCTCACGTTAGAATTTTTAAAAGCCTGGTTTAATATATTGAAATCCTCCAGCTGTGAAGTCAGCAATGTTTTGATTTCCAGGGATCCATCTGACATTAGGCTGAATTTGTGAAGCTTAGACATCAACGTGAAAGAAAAGATTTTTTTTTTAATAAAATGCCTGAATCAAAATGAGAGGTCAAATTTTTACAGGGTGTTTTGTGTCTTGAAAATCTTCCTGCTGTAATTATCTGAAGCGCTTGGCTAGATAATTATTAAGGGACTCTTGCAATTGTCCCTTTTCTCTACATAGATCACCACATTAATTAAGAGAAGATCACTGGAGACACGTTGCTGTTCTGAATCTTTAAGTATTTTTAGTTCTTCGTTATGAAAAGAGAAAAAAAATGCATTAAGAAACAGGTTGCTTCTCAGTCAAATTTTCTGATATACAGATTCTCAAAAAGGTCTCTGGAATGGGCCTTCATCTTATTTCTGCACTTTTTTTTTAAAGGAGGTCATTGTGAATTTTACACATATTTTATAACCTGTAATGTGCTTTTCTGATTTCATTTCAATTGAGCTAGTAAAGAAATAGGAATCAGGTGCCTACTGCAATGAAGATGCTAAAGTTATATTTACACTATATCACAACTCTAAGGTGTGAAACCTTAGGTAACAAGACACAAACTGATAATTGATTAGCCCAGAGCAATTCAGATCTACCTAGAGAGGCCTTCTCTACTTAATGCAGTGATAGGAGATCCTGGCTCCTGGCTATAGGGATGTGAACCAGAGTATATCCAGTCCTAAACTTTGGAGGATGTCTTATTAGATTGTGCTGCATTGAAATAAAAATACAAACAAAAGCAAGCAAACTGAGTGATAAGAACTTTTTCTAAGGCCAGCTCACATGCCCACTAGAAGAGAAAGGATCTGAGAGAAGTAACCCAAAAGTCTTCTTCTAAGTATCCTTAGCTCCCAGAACAGTGCATGCACCTAGTACTTGCTTTGTAAATTTTCATCGAATGACTGTACCTCATCTATGAATTCTTCCATGATATCCTCTGTCAGAACTTATCTCTGTCCTATGTGCTCCCCTAAATACCTTCCCCATAGAGGTAGTTCAGCAGAAGCTGCCCATTTTAAAACTGTTGGTGTAGGCTGGTGTCCTCTGCTGGGTTGTAAGTTCACAAGAGCAGGGATGATGTCATATTCCTCTTTACCTTCTACAGTTCTTTGCCCAGTGCCTAGCAAATAATACCAAGTAAAATTTTTTTTAAAAAATGAATAAATTAATGTATATAAAACACCAGGGGAGAAAATAGAAAATCAGAGTTACTATAAAATTAACTCAATTTAATTGTTTTAAAATAGGAATCCCGGGGGACTCGAGGAGGGGGGAGTCAAGGAAGGGAGGGAATACAGGGATATGTGTATAAAAACAGATGATTGAACTTGGTGTACCCCCAAAAAAATAAAAAAAAAAATTAAAAAAAAAAGAAAAAAAAGGAATCCCTCAGTGATTGATATAGCAGAAATTAGGATTCAGATCCAAGTAAGAAGAGATACTATCACCCCCATAAAGATATCACAATTTGTTGTATAATATGTTAAATGTATATTGTGTAATATTGTTTTTATACATTTTTAGAAATGTATTTACCTTTTATGTACAGCTAGTTATAGAACATTAAGACCAATATGCATGGGTAGCACCTGAGGTCCTCATTATAAATGCAAAGTCCCAGGCTTTGTCCTTTAATTACTGAATCAGAATCTTCAGGGATGAACCAACAGAAATCTGAATTTTAAAAATAAGCTCTTTGGGTGATTTGTAGAGATTAAAACTGACTTTTTTTTATCCATTGTTGCAAAATTTTGCCTACTCATTGGCTGGTAAGTCTCCTTTTTTTGAGTAAAGAACCTTTATCTAGGGAGAAAAAAGATAATCAGCTTTTCGAGAAAACACACTTCTAGAAAAGCCTTGATCCCTGTGACTCTATCACTGAATGCAGTGAGAGCGACCTTCCCTCTTTAGCCCTTACTCCCTTGCAAAAGAAACTCCCAAATCTCATTACAGGTGGTGCGTTTTCTATTCCTGGTGTTATCTATGGGACTCCCATAGCAGCTTAGGAATCTGGATAAAGAAAGAGAGTACCAATCTTAAAGTACTTTATAATAAAAAACAACGGTCTTTCAGAATTACAAAAAATGAATGAGTATAAACAATGTTTAAACTGACAGTGTCTTGACAGTAGAATGAAATTATAGGCTAGATAATAATAGTAGCTAATATATTTAATTTACCTCTTGTTACATACTTATTAGGGGCTTTACCACAGCTTATAAGGTAGGTGCTAGGATGAAGTCCACTCTACAGACTTAACTACTTTACCCCAAATCTCTCAACTTGTAGGAAATGGAACCAGGACACTTGGCTCCAGAAGTTATGCTCTGAACTGCCAGGCCACATCGCCTCTCAAAGCAAGCCTGGAGGTGTGTGGGTGTGTGTTTAGGCATATGTGCATAACAGGGAGCTATTTGTGTTAAAACTGTCTACTGATGTTTACCTTAATGGTTGGAATTCAGGCAAAGGGGGAAATATTTGTACCTTCTAAACCATTAAAATTTTAGCAGAATTCATTAACAGTTTGTATCCCTGTGTATCTCAGCAGTACATTTAAAATGTAACAGTTGGATGGGAACTTTTATAACTGTATGATTCAAACACAAGTACAAAAATATTGAAGAAAAAAGCTTTCTCCAACTACCGTCTACTCCTAAGTCTCTTGTTTCCTCTGGATTTGACTTTAAATCGTGCCACATTTCTCAGAAACTAATATTTTCTAACTGATTTCTACTACAGGGTTTAGGAAAAGAAAAAAGGATTGAATACAAATGCAAATCACTAATATAATACTGTTTCATTCTCCTATTATCTCTCTTTAGAGCATACCACCTGCTCTAAAATTAGTTAATACCAGTTTCTCAGCATGTTCACTTTCGTTAATACACACACACACAAATACGTGTAAATACACACACACACACATATATGTGTGTGTGTATATATATATCAATAGACTAGAATGCTTTCTTGGAGGGGTTTGGGGGCTTATGTGATGTTATTGTTTAAAATTAAAATTTTGAGAATAAAGAAAGGAGTACTCTATGTCCTTAAATGTTATTTTTAACAGGCTCACCAATGATTATTGAAGCATCTAAAAGAAAACATCTGAGTTAAATTGTGATTAACTATTTGATTCAAGCTTAAATACCTTGAAGTTGTAAATTGTAGATTTTTGTCCAATAGAAAACATAATCTCAAAGGTTACAATTGGTTGGCCACTAAAATATTAACCAGTTTTGTATCTATTAGCCAATTCATTTCAGAAATCCTTTGACTTACTGTTTCTGTAACTCTTTATTCCTCAAATTCTCCTTTGAACCAGTCTTACCAGCTTAGTGATTACCATATTAATAATAATAAAGTCTTTGACATGTATTCATTTTATTTTTGTGTGAAACATAGTTTTTACTTTTTGAAAACTATACCTTAATACACAATAGAAAGACTGATTGCTAAGTTTACCTGAAGCATTACTGAATCATTTTTTCCTCTTTTAGTTTTAATATTATGTGTAATTTCAGATTATTTAAAAACTCAGAAAATGTTTTGGGCTCATATTTACAGTCTTCCTAAGTAGTACAATCTGTTACCTAAATTAGGTAAGTAAACTTTCTTGAAAGCTTTATCCTTTAAAGGTAAATACATGAAAAACAATAACAACAACAAAAAACATTTTGCAAACCTCTAAGCCATACTCAATAACTGACTCCTTGATTAGGAACTCAGCAAGAACAGGTGGATATTTTTAAACCATACATCCCATGGGGTGTTGCTATAAATTATTTTTATAAATTATATTGTCTTTCATTTTCCTTTTTATTTGGAATGTATTACATACTCTGGTGGTTTCAGAGAAAGCATGTATCTCCTCCAAGCATCTTTTCTGGAGAGTACAGGTATGACAAAATACGAACAAGAACAATGGCTACTCAACTAATCAGGTGGCCTTGGAAGGGCAAAAAACAGGATCTAAAGCTACAAAAGAGTCTGGCCATTGAGGAAGCCCTGGGGAAGTGGCTGCTCCGTTTCCTCTTCTGAAAGCTTTTCATGTAGAGCATCTATCCAGTCTCCTACAGAGATGAGGTTAACTCCCTAGACAATTCCTCCTCCTCCCCTCCACGTTCCCCAGTTTACATACACACCCAAGGAGATTAATTAATGCTTGTTCTAGGAAGAAGCGCAGACAATAGCATCCGATACTGGAATAGTCCTTGGTGAATAAGTATAAAACTCATGGAGGGAGAGGAAGATATTTTGAGAGAGGAAACAAGCATTGGACTCCATTGCTTACAGTCAAAAGAAATTGGTATTTGTGGTAAAAGTATGAAAAAAACATACCCATGAAAAACAGAAATACGAACGAAACAATGAAATTTTATAGTATCTACTATTTTTGTGGCAATGGCTTGTCGTTTTAAGAGGCGTATATAAAGTGAACAACTGGACTTAACATCTACTATTGTAGCGTGCCCTGAAGATCCGACAACCTTCAACAAACGGGTGGTTGTGATCCTACAGGCAGACACATAATTATAGAGACACAAGTAGAATGGTATTCCTTTTAAGTATAATATAAATCATTTTATATAATATAAATTGTTGTTTCAACACAAAATACATTCAGATATAAAATATCACTACTCTGAGATGGACACTTGACAATTTAAATTCAAGAGTTCTTGTTTTTTGAAGGAAACCATGAAAGCAAACATTTTTGAGAACTTGGCTGTATCTGAGCCATTTCAATAATCAAATTCCACATTCACTTTTTTTTTAAACTCTTTATTGGAATATATTTGCTTTACACTCTTGTACCCATCTCTGAGGTACACCAAAGTGAATCAGCTGCATCTACACACATATCCAATATCCCCTCCCTCCCGCGACTCCCCCCCACCCTCCCTGTCCTGGCCCTCCAAGGCATCTCCCATGAAGTTGATCTCCTTTTGCTATACAGCAACTTCCCACTAGCTATCTATTTTACAGCTGGTAGTGTAAATATGTCTATGCTACTCCCTCACCTTGTCCCAACTTCCCCTTTGCCCCTCACCCCAGCCCCGTGTCCTCAAGTCCATTCTCTACTTCTGTATCTCCACTCTTGCCTGTCACTGGTTTCATCAGTACCATTTCTTCAGATTCCATATATATGTGTTAGCATACAGTATTTGTATTTCTCTTTCTGGCTTACTTCACTCTGTATGACAGACTCTAGGTCTATCCACCTCCTGACATATAGTTCAATTTCATTCCTTTTTATGGCTGAGTAGTATTCCATTGTATATATGTGCCACATCTTCTTTATCCATTCATCTGTTGGTGGGCATCTGGCTATTGTAAATAGTGCTGCAATAAACATTACAGTACATGTTTCTTTTTGGATTATGGTTTTCTCTGGGTATATGCCCAGGAGTGGGATTACTGGGTCATATGGTCGTTCTATTTTTAGTTTTTTAAGGAACCTCCAAACTGTTTTCCATAGTGGCTGTACCAGCTTACAGTCCCACCAACAATGCAGGAGAGTTCCCTTTTTTCCACACCCTCTCCAACATTTATTGTCTCTAGATTTTTTGATGATGGCCATTCTGACCGGTGTGAGGTGATACCTCATTGTGGCTTTGACCTGCATTTTTCTAATTAGTGATGTTGAGCATCTTTTCATGTGTTTGTTGGCCTTCTGTATGTCTTCTTTGGAGAAATGTCTATTTAGGTCTTCTGCCCATTTGTGGATTGGGTTATTTGCTTTTTTGGTATTAAGCTGTATGAGCTGCTTGTATATTTTGGAGATTAATCCCTTGAGACGGGAAGATGGAGTTGGTGGAATCAGGCTTCCTGACTTCAAACTATACTATAAGGCCACAGTGATCAAGACAGTATGGCACTGGCACAAAAATAGAAAGGAAGGTCAATGGAACAGAATAGAGAACTCAGAGATAAACCCAAGCACATATGGGCAGCTTATCTTTGACAAAGGAGGCACGAGTATACAATGGAAAAAAGCCTCTTCAATAAGTGGTGCTGGGAAAATTGGACAGCTACACGTAAAAGAATGAAACTAGAACACTTCCTAACACCATACACAAAAATAAACTCCAAATGGATTAAAGACCTACATGTAAGGCCAGACACTATAAAACTCCTAGAGGAAAACATAGGCACAACACTCTATGACATCCATCAAAGCAAGATCCTTTTGACCCACCTCCTAGAATCAGGGAAATAAAATCAAGAATAAACAAATGGGACCTAATGAAACAAAAGCTTTTGCACAGCGAAAGAATCCATAAACAAGACAAGAAGACAACCCTCAGAATGGGAGAAAATACTTGCCAACGAAGCAAAGGACAAAGGATTAATCTCCACATTCACTTTTGAGTGATGACTTTGGAAGCTGTCAGGAACTACCAGTCATAATTTTTCTATTTATAGAGTTACTTTCTTCAAAGAAACTGAAAGTGTTTTATGTACATTATCTAACAATTTCTTTTTATAGCATTCTAGGAAGATAAAAAGTGTGTATGCATTAACTCAATAGGTATTGAGATGTTTCCCACTTAAGTTGCATCCATGCAATAAATCCCATGTTTAGTAATATTCCCCAATAAAGCTTAATATTTTAAACTCATGCATATCCAAATTTGCATTAGAAGATTTTTACCTTGTGAAAATGGATATATAGCATTTTGTGGCTGAAAGCATTACCACAGTTTCATTGTTGTTTCCTTTTTTTGGTTTGTTTATTTCTTATACATGTTTGATCATAAGTCATAGATGATATAAATAGGACAATGTTAATTCACTTTGCATAAAATTTCAATGCCTTCCCACAGCCTATACATGAATCCAAACTTTTTCACTGTAAGATGTGAAATATCTATAGCCTCTATCTCCTCCTTCCTCTCTTATATTCTCTATATTCTAGCTACTCTGGCCATTTTGTGCTGTTAAAACCACCAGACCCTCCCATTCTCAGGGCCTTCACATGTAGCTTGTTCTGCCCTGGATACTCGTGTCTCACATTCTAATCACCCAGCCCCCAAACACTCTCTCATCACGTGGTTGGCCTCTTCGTGCCTAATTCAATTTAAATGTGACCTTCCTGTATGAACTTTCCATAAACTGAACTGACTGAATCCAAGTGGCTAATGGGTTTCCATTCTCATTACACATTCTCTGTGCATCTATTTTATACTGCTTTGTTTGGGGGGGAAAAAAAGAAAAGGAGAAGGAGGTGGTCTCAGGAGAACAGAAGTACTGACATAGAGGTGCAAAAGGGGAAACTGTATCTGTTCCCCTGCCTGGCTCTAGGGATCTTAAAGAGAGGAAGAGAGAGAAAACTGCAGCAAATGCTGAAGGTGCTGGTTTGACTGACATAATTGAAGTACTCAGGGCACAAGAAGCAAGGTCACTGGCAAGGGTGGCAGTGATATGATTCCTTCCTTAGTAACTCCAGGGCAGCAGATTCCAAAAAGGAAAGGAAAACAGGTGAAAGTGAGCAGACTTGTTCTTCAGCACATGTGAGATACCCTTGGAGACTGCAATAAATCACTGGGAGACTGAGGGGAGGTTTAGACCCTGCAGATGGAGCTCTGCAATTGTTTATCCTCAGGCTGTTCAGATCCAAAGATACGTGGGTCCAATAAATGGCCCCTGGGATGATAACAGTCAGCGATTATCTGCAGTTACAGATCTGTCTCTATACCAAACCAGATAACAGCACCCAGAATTATCAAAAGCCACAAATCAATCCTGGTGTCTTGTCATGAACTCACATAGTGCTTTTCCCTTTCCTCATGGCTACTTACTGGATACTGGCAAGCTGTCTAATAAACAGAAGTGAGAATTAATGATGCTCCCCAAATATAAGGTGAGTCATCAGTCAGACTTGGTATGGTTAGGGAATTTAGTCTGTTTTCTAGCTATCTTTATTTTAGCACAGCCATAAATCTAGCTGTAATTAGTCTCTAACTTTAATGACTCAATACATTTAAGCATTTCATTTGGCTCTCAACTGAAAAATTACAACTGATTTGACAGTGATAATGTGATCTCACTCGCATGCATGTGATGCTGTCAGGACAACATGTGCTGTTTTTTTTCCTTGTGATACTGATGGACTATCACGAACCATCTTATATCTCTCCTAGTTTTCTCTGGCCTAGTAGGATGCATTTGAGGGGTAAGTGACCATGGTACAGCTTGTGGCCATTAGATTTCTTCCCCAATATGAAACAAATTACCTTGTACAGAAACGCAACAGAGCATGGGAATAATTTTTATTATTTTTTAATAAATTTACCTACTTGAAATATTACCCTAGTCAATGAAGAAACTATATCTTCTATAAGTGATAGTAAAGATTATTTTTAACTGAGATATGAAAAGCACATTGCTGTTTTAATCACTGGGAGTACCACTTTAAATAGATAGGTTAAGCATTTACTTTTTAATCTAGAAACAAGTCAAAGCAAATAGTATTTCATATCTAATCACATTTAACATGTTTTAAAATGGATAGTAATTGTTTTTAAACTTTAAAAATATATTTGATATGTATGGGTATTGCTGCACCTGATCAAGATTTTCATTTCTCCAAGGATTTTTGACTCACAGAATCATAACAGCAAGGCTGTGTAAAATGTCATCAAGTGCTAATTTAACATCTAAGTTTTTATTAATTGACTTGTAAAGGAGACAACGAGATTCAAAGGAAGAGTCATCATCTGTGGACTGCTCCATTTCCAGATTCCAAGAAAACTGTTATAACATTTATAGCACTACGAGTGAATCAGATGGGGTGTGTATTAGCCTGTGTGGCCATATTGCATAGCAGTGGGAGGCTCAGAGTAATAAGGGTCAGTCATCCATTTAGTCTCCAGTCGGAATTCAGACAACTGTAGTTTGTGGTTATGATGATAAATTTCCAAAAATGATGCACTATTTGTAGACCCATGTTAAAAATTATTCAGTGGAACTAAAAAATTACCTATCTTGAAAATAAAAATGCACAAATATACAAATGCAAGAGAAATTGGAAGATTTAAAATGCTTTTTTAAATAGAATTATCATAAAATTTAAATAGAAAATAAGTCAGCATATATTTGTTAATATTATATACTATTTTCATTTCATCAGTTCTACTAAGGCAAATACATGATTTTTTTGTATACAAAAATAAAAACCCTACACAAAGTATACTCTATACAACCACAAGGAAACATTTTTTATGATTATTAGCATGGGGAAAGTGTGAACAGTTAGATACTTTTCATAATTTAAAATTATTAAACATATTTAATAGAAAGGAAATCTTATTTTACCAATAACTTGATATCTTAAATACATATGTGACCTCAAAACACACAATGTTAATTTGTCCTGAAAATAATAGCTCTAAAAGAATTTAAGCTTAAATATTCTCCTAAATGCTTTGTGAGACTTAAACTATAATCCCTCAGAACTCCCGGCAAAAGGGAATAGAAAGAAGCAAAGATGTTTATGTAGCTCAGGGGAAGTTGAAAGATGGCCTGTGTCATCTATTCCTTACATTTTTAAAGAGTAAATGATAGATATTTTTCTAGAAAGCCTGCAAAATTGCTAAAATTAAATGTTTGGACCTAAATGTGGAATACAGAATTAGCTATCCTATTTTTAATTTAGTATTTTCAAAAGCAAATTAAAAGCAACTATATATATTTTTAAAGTACTCGACTGTAAAATGAATATTATAGGAAACCTAGATTTATAAGAATAATATATTTAAAAGCCCTAAAAGACATACAATATAAGTATATTTACAAATAATGATTTTGTTTTCATTTTAAGTGTAATTGCCTAAAATTTTCAATACCCTCCCCCCTTTTGACCTGTGATATCTTGACATTCAGCAGATGGGTAAGCAAAAAATTAAGTAGAATAATTGGGGAAAAAAACATTAAATAAATCAATATCTGATAACTTAATAATGGCAATGTGAGGTAAGAATTTTATGCACTATTTGGGCTTGTAAACTTCCTAATGTTCTAATAGCAAACATAATGGTTTATTCAACTAATTGTATCTATCATCCTTAGAGGCTATTAGCAATTCAAAATACTGAATTACACCTAACTAAAGAGGCCCTTTTTATAGACATTTGCTCTTATTCTAGTCATTTATTCTCAAAATATCTTTTAGGCACTAATTACAAAAGATGGCCAGAAACAGAAATTCTGTATATATAATAAAGTCAGGTAGTCATTCAATAAAATCAGGTCTAAATACCAGAAAAGACATTTATCTTGAGGCTAAGGCAATCTGGACTGGACAGATATATTTCTTGTTGGAACCATTTCTGTCTATAGTCCTTAAACACTTCATACACATTTATCCTGGGGGCTTTGTTTATTACTTCTCTTCACCCCCAATCTCTTAAGCACAGGTATACACACTTGCATAAATACCTCTACATAAAGACATTTTTGATGGAATGAGAAATTAAAATATAGACGTTTATTTCAAAGACGCTGAAATGGTTTATAAAAATTCTATGAGGAATACATGCATAATGTAATATATCAGGAAAGAGCAATGCTCTTTAAATAAAAACAGTGTGTGTGTGTTCTGAAAGGTTGGACTTCACTGTTCTGTGTTACTTTCTTAAGGTGTGCTTGAATCAAAACTGACAGGTTTGGTTTGAAATAGGCTTTAAAACAGTGCCGTTTTAATGCAATGAATTCTGACATGAAATTTGTCAGAGCTGGCCATGGTACCTGGTAGAATCAAAATGTTTATGGCAGGGAAGAAAGATCTGAAATTTAGGCATTTAGGGGGCTTCTATGCTACTCATTCTAAACAGTTGAGTTCAAAATTGCATTTGTCAATACTATTGTCAAATATTATAAAACATGAGGTAAAAAAAAGTTAGGTAATTAAAAAAGCTATGATAAAACTTATTTCAGAAAACTGCTAGGTTCCTCATATATGCATAGTTTTCAGTGTCTCTGGAACTGTAAACTCTGCCAGTGTGATGAGCAGGTAGCTGTGTGGTACCCATTACACGATCAGAAATCAGTCTTCCTTTTTACTTGAGAAGCTGGGAAGAAGAAATGTGTGTGTGTGTGTGTGTGTGTGTGTGTGTGTGTGTGTAACAGAGAGCAGGAGGAGATTAACTTGTAAGCCATTATCTGATGCAAAAACAGAGATTTACTAAGTCATCTATGAGGAGACGGTTCGATAAGAGCTGAGCATTCATATAAATCTTCAGGGACCCAGATTCTCTCAAGTGTGACAGAACACTCATCTTAACTGCAAGCACTCCTATTTTAAAAGATCACATTTGGCAAATGGCTCTGGTGTTTTGAGTTCTGCTCAGTCACAGGTTTGTTTTCAATCTGATTAACATTATCTAATGACAACGAAATGACCTTCAATTAAAACCCCTCTAAAATTTTCTCTGAGTCCCACCATGGATGTTCTTTTTTAAGAACAATCTTTAAAACATTTAAGATGATGAGAGGAGAGATATCTTGGAAGCCATAGAAAATAACCATTGTTCAATGCTGGTCTGTGCACCACTACGAATACTATATGAGAGGACAAAAATTTATCCCAGAAAAAGGATATTTATCTGCCATCAAAATCCACCTGGATTCAGTATAAATGAGCGATGCATGAAACAGACCTGTGGTTTAAAACGGTGATGCTCAAGTGTACAGTCTAAGGTTCTCACTCAATTACTTCCATTATCTAATCTGTTTGACATATAATCTATAATATAGTTGTGAAAAAAGTCCCTATTATAGGATTCTAGACATACATTACACCTTTCTCTAACTGTGCTTGTATAATCACAAACAAGCGGGCAAACTCCTCGCTGGGCTGTATCAGCATCTCTGCCTACGTGTCCACACTGATTTTGTGAATTTTGGTGTAATTTATATTGGGAATGGCTCCCCCATGTAGGGCCTTTGGAAATAAATAGTGCTGAATTAACTGAGACATTTTGCATATTCTCATGGAATAAGAAAATCTAACCAATAATCCTTCTTTTGAGGGATTCATACAGAAATGTTTATAGAAAAAAGTTACATTGTTTACTTTGGCATTCTTTTTATGAGAAGGAAAAAAAACAAAGGTTATATCCACGCAGAGGGAACAATCTAAATCACAGACACATTCATTCACATGTTTCCAGGCCTGTGACTGAACTCATTTAAAAAAATGCTTTCATTTATAATGTAGCCCCTCTCTTCTACAACAGGATATTTTTATACAGGTATACTATGATCATTTTCTTCATAGTTACACACATCTTCCATTTAATTTACCCTTTTAATCCTATTTACTTGCTGATATTTTGGTATATTTATTATCTTTAATAAAACATATAAATACAATCCACCAGCATTAGGCAGGAAATATTTAGGAAACCCCAAACTCTTTTATGCCATGAAAGATAGCGGTTTGGCAAGAACCACAAGCTTTTTGAACTTGACTTTGATCTGTGCCAGCTGCAGGTTTGGGAGAGGGCTGTCTGAAGTGAAGAGAAGGCAAATGAATGGGTCAGTTGAATGTCCAGTGGGTTATTCTTTCTTGTGGCACCTGACCTAGAATTGTTGCCTTTCCTCATAAAACCAGTGATATACAAACACCATGAACCTGGGTAGGCATAGCCATCACCATCCTAAAAGTCTAGTTGATTTGTGTTATATGGATAGAGAACTAGAAGTGTTATCTGAACAGTATGGCCACAATGGATAGAAATGAGAGTGAAAGTGGACTGGATGTGGGTATAGATATGGCTTGGACCCAAAGGACAGCTGTTAGAGGCACTCCTAAAATGGCATCTACTATTTAGGAACGGGGTCGAGAAAACCTATAATTATATACCTACTCTATCTTCACGGCACTCATTCACCAGAGAGCTCTTCCAAGAAAAAAAGAGGACAGACAGTGCATAAAAAATAAATCTCATTTCTTTCTCAACCCCAAAGTACAAAAAACGTGGCATGAGATATTTTCCAGCTAAAAAAGCAGTCATATGTTCTAGCATCCGCTTTAATGTCTCCCATATCCATTTTCTGCCACAATAAAGGAATGAAGCCATTTGTATTTTATGCACATTTGTTACATATTATTCTTTGTTTTTCATTTAGATAAATAGGCCTTTATACCCTAGGTACTATAGGAAATCCCAAAGCTCAGATAATTGCTAATGAGAATGAAAGGAATTAACCATTATGAAAACTGAAGTATACAGCTACGATGCAACACTGCTTAGAGTTCATGTAACAGTGTTATCAGTGGAGCAGCTGTTCAATCAGCTTTACTGGAACTTGAGTTTCATATCCTAAATCTGAAATGTCTCTTTTTAACAAAGATGGTAACTTTATGCCTTGCAAAACAAAAAAACAAAGTCCTCAAACATTTTTTGAAATGAATTAATCCCTTGTCTTTTCTCACACCTTTTCTCTTCATCTTCTTAGGATCTTTGATAATATTTCAAGGATAAGCTTATGTAACAGTGTAAACTCTAGGCTAAGTACAATGCCTTATAGATTGCAAGCACTCAAATATTTGTTCAATAAATGAATAAGTGAAGTTTGAATAGGAAATTTTACTGTAAACTATAAACTGAATTTAAAATGGGTTTAGAGTTTATCTCTAAATTAACTGAATTATGTAGGGTTAGCTCATTGATAAATTTTCACTACTAAATTTCACATTATTCATTAAGGAAAGGTGGCATTGGAGAGTTACAGAGTTGATGGATGGATTATCTATAGATCCTAATATACCCAGAGGACATGAGTTTTCCTAACACGTAATTTTTTAAATATAAATTCCAGAACATTTAAAGCTGTAACACTTTTGATTACTCTTTTAAGAAACTTCGGATCAACATTTGCTTTCCATAAGGAAAAGCCTATTAATATGTACAACATAAAATTTATAAATCATATGAACTACTGCAATAAATCTGTAAGAGTGAAATTATGATATAAAAATCAGCAGACTCAAACAAATAAACACATCTTCCAATAAAGCTTATAGGTACCAAAGGACATTCAACTTTAAAAACCCCACCTGTGGAAAATAAAATGGAAAATGATAAAAGGACCAAAGCTGTAATTAATAATATAATTGGTGCCTAACTACAAACTAATTTATTTTAATAGCTATGCTGGAACCAGTAAGTTATCTTTTTTAACCTTAGCTAAGAACATTTATACACACCTTGCTATGCAGAGCTATCTTAAACAAGTTCATACCCTTGAAGAAAAAGGGAATGGGGAGATATGAAAGTTCTCATTTTCTAATCCCAACACATATTACTTTATTGATATTCCATTACTATATAAATTCACATAGAGCATGAATATTCATCGTAAATCAGTTTTACTGATAATCAAATTGCGCAAATCATTTTAGGGCTATGCGGTATCCAGAGATATTGTACTGTTAATTGCCATCATTAAGTAACATTTTAAATTTACGAGTCTAAAGGTACTAGCTGAAGATTTGATTGGATATTGATAAATCATGGACTTGATCTCTAAAGAGAGGGAATTCATATCTTAATAGGCTTTATCCTTACATTATCTGTCACAAATTTGGAATCCACTTCTTTTAATTTGCAATTTATATTGGAAAATTAAACTATTATTTTAATAATTAAGAGATGAGTTTGAAATTCAGTGCTCTCCACGGCTGCCTCTTATCTTTTGGGCTTCTTATAGATTCTTTTTAGGGATAAGAATTCTGTGGAAACCAAATGCTATGATTGCCCTAATTTTTAAATCCCAAATTTCTAATTTGCATTTTGGCAAAAGAGGGCAAAAACCCATGAATAATCTTTTTGATCTGTCTTTTCCTTCTCCAAGATCCTGCAAGACCTGGGGCTTCATTCTTCCTCTAATTGAAGGTTTACTCTTAACCATCATCTTTTATTCTTCCATTCTTCAATCATCCTGTAGCCAATTCTTCCCAGGGCATTCTCTAATTTCTATCTTATAGCTATACCTCTCTATCTATTAGAACATTTTAAACATGGATATAAAGTTAATAGCCTTCCCTTTATAGTAATAATCACCACTGACTTTGCAATTGTTATCTTAAACACTTATTTGGCATTTAGCAAGTGTACTATGCCAAACACTTTTATTTAAATCCTATGAAGTAAGGGTAATTTTTATCCTCATCTCACACATTAAGAAATTGAGGCACATAAAGATTAAGGCATCTCGCCCCAAATCGCATAATTGGCAAATGGTCTGACTGTAAAAATGAAGCTTTCAGCCACTGTATTATAAGACTTCCTGTGTATCACCATAAACCTTTCACTGCATGGTCTTTACATTTGGGATCTGCAGCTTCAAATTTATTCACCATGTACTCATGACACTAGGTTTTCTATGGCACTGGAAGTCAACTGCAAAAAATTAGTCTGCAGAAGAGAATAAAGTAGGCCTAGGGTCCCTGACTGTGTTAGCAAGAGGTTTGAACTTTCTTTTGCATGGGGTGGGACGTCACTGAGGGGTTCTAGGTGAGGATATACAGAATCGCACTGTGGAAAGCTCTGAGGCCACGGGAGACGTGAGGAGGCCCTGAACAACATTAACATTGATAAGCTTGGGAGGAGGAACAGGATCAGAATACACTTGGAAAGTGACATTTCTAGCCCCCTGTGATTGACTGGATGGAGGATGAGAGGGAGCTGCTGGCTGCTACATCTCAAACACTGAGGACTATCACGGCCACATTATCAGAAAAGTGGTTTGCTTCCAGCCCTGCTCTCAGTCCCACTCTCAGCCTAGACTGACCGCCGCACCCCCACTCCCAACAGTGGCTGCTTCCCCAGACAATTTCTCAAGTCCCCCAATGGATCTGGGTCATAGAAACAGGAAAGAACATGATAAAGCCTGAGGCTGCTGGGCTGTGAGTGATCAGGTAGTTGGGCTGGATGTTTGCTTATGTATTGGTGTATATCTCAGTCATTGACAGACTTGTTTCAAATAATGTTCTTTACAACAAAAATCTGGTCAAAAACAGGATTTAAATGGTTCCTTATATCTACAAGTAAAAATCCTCCTTACACCAAAGCAGTATTCAGAAAACCAGGGATGCTGACCAAATTTAGATAACTAATTATCATAGACATGCTTCTGTAACTTAAAGGAATACGTAACTTACATGTACACACACAAATACTATATAATTAAAATCATGTGACTTGCAAGACACTTGCCTAGTCGCAAAAGTAAAATAGGTGTTATAACTCTTCTACCAGTTCAGCAGAAAAGCTGATCTTAAAATGCATTTTTCTTAGCTCTACTTATGAAATCCTGTGACAAAGCCATGCTTCATACCAGACAGATTAGCCCAGGTTAGAAGGAGTCCAGAGTCACATAAGTTAATGCTCAACTAGCTCAAGAAAGTATCAAGAGATCAGGTAAGAAGCAAAATGAACTAACTCAGCATGTAAAACAATACATTAATATGAAGAAAAAAAAAGTCAGGTACATAAGTTTGTTAGTCTATGTGCACATACAGAAAAATTTCTGGAATGGTACCTCCAAAGCTTATAGTAGTAGTTTTAATAGAATAAAATATGTATTTGAATGAAAATATAGTTTGTGTTAAAAAAATGGTTTACTGCATATGTTTATGGTTTGGGGAGTTGGGGGAGCAGAAGACAATATAAGAAAAGGCAGATCAAGCCAGGGACAAGCATAGAGACCAGCACAGCGTAGGTGCTTTGTGAATAGCTTGGGAATGAAAGTCAGGGTAGCAGCAATTAGGGCTTTTAGGCAAGTGACAGACAAGTTGACTTGGCAAGATGCTACATCTAAGTAGTGGCTTTGACTCAGGTGCTGACTTTGAATATGTCCAGGAAGTGCAGGCCTATATAATAAAAACCTACTATACACAGAATTCCCTGGACTTAATATCTCTATAAGTTATAAAAATTTAGACTGCTTAGAGGGGAAATTTGCTTTCACTTAGCTAGACACCAGGGCTGGATCAGATGACCCTCACAGCTGGGGCTGGAGGGTGTCTACATGTTTCAAGAAACTCTTTGTAGCCAAATAAAGACTCTACCTCTTCTGCATCAGTGCTTCTTTATCTCAAGATGGAGGCAAGAAGCCTGAACCCAGGGGTCTAAACACTCAGATATGCTCTCTCACTTGAAGCTGGAGGGAAACTGTCTTGTCCTAAAAACAACTACCAAGACTCCAGAAAAGCTTTCTTGAACAGACTGGTAATTTTTCCATTTCTGTCACTTAGGAGGATTTTAGGGACATACCTCTGATAATTCCACTCTCCAGAGAGGTGATAAAAATCCAATATTCACTGAGTGCTCACTACCTGCCAGGCACTTTTCTAAACACTTTACACATTATAGCTTGTTTATTTGGAGCATTCCTATTGTCCTTTACTTGGGAGATTTGGGAGAGAAGCACAGTGACTTGCCCAAGATGGCAGAGTTGGTAAATGGAAAAGCAGAACTCTGACATCAGTAATGCAACCCAGAGACCACTGTCTTAACACATTTACTATATGCCTTCTAAGAAATCAGGGCAAATTAAAAGTACACCATGTCCTATTAATTTGAAATAGGTAGAAAAAATCTCAGAAAAAAAATCTGATATTCAACAGAAATATTAAAGCATAGTTTATTTAAACAAAATGGTCCTTTTATGAACTTTGCATGAAAAACTTTGTGTGCTTTGGTTATTGCTTTTCCTAATCTGTGACTGAGTGGCCTTTGTTCACTGAAATACTTCACATGCTTTGTCACTCTGTTGTAGGTGTGTTTATCTCTATTTAGACACCAAGGGCCTATAGCTATCTGCAAATTGTTTCATTTTGTTGTTGCTGTTGTCGCATTTCACCAGTGTGAAAAAACAGAAAATAGGTGTATATGTAACTACGCCCTTCCATATCTATAAATAAGACCTTGTTACATAATACGCAGAGATGAAACAATGCCATACTGGTTAATCTATATACTAAGATAAAACCACCATTTGAAAATAAAGCTTAGTAAGTAGATACATTGGATAACATTAAGTTTTTGACTTGCCTTTTAATGTTTGGATTGCAAATAAATTTGGGAGCTAATGTAGGAAGTACAATGGTTAAAAGCATGAGCTCTGAGCTAGACATGTTTGTGAATTCTAAATACTAGGTCTTTGATCAAAGGCAAGTTATTTGTAACTTCTCAAAATGCCTACATCCTAGGTTATTGTGAAGATTAAATGGAATAATACATGTAAAGGACATAATCCAGTGCCTGGTACATATTAAATCCTCAGTCTGTCAGCGATAATAATGATTTGCTACCAAGTCATAGTAAACACAGTAGCTTAAAATATTGTTTTCCTTTGGTTCAATGACCAACAATTGTCCATATATATATATATTTTGGTTTCTAATATTAGGCTACATTTTCTACATTACTGTACATACTCCCCTCTCTGTCCATCTCCTCAAATTCTTACAATAATATTGTTAAATCCATAGTACATGTTATTATTAGGTGTCAGATTCAAAAACATAGAATTAGTGTTATGCTGTATGTTTGGTTCAATGGCAGAAATCTAAGGCTGGTTAACCAAGAAGTAAAGAGAGATTCTTGGTGGTTCTGAAGATTTACTCTTCAAAGCTGCTATATATTTTGTTACATCACCCCCAACAAAGCTAATTCTGTTCCTTGTACATATTCTTATTCAACTCTTCAGCAAACATCTGCCTCATTACCAGCATAGCGCAAAGTGTTGGAGATACAGGGAAGAGTAAGATGTTATCTCTGACCTTCAGGATCCTGAAGTCTAGTAGAGGTAACGTACACAGGAAGACAGTCTTACAACATAGCTGTTGGCTGTAGCAATAGGTGGGGATCCAAGGAACGAAATTATTTGGAGAAGTGAGGGATTTTCTTGAGGAATTCTCGCTACGTGTTTAAGTATAATTTAAGTGCCAAGCCACTGGCAGATAAATTTATGATTTTGGGAGTCATGTGATCTCCTTGGTCTTAAAAGATATTGACGGTCTTTCTCACTCAAATATGGTGACATTGTTAATCCTTACATGAAAGGGATACTGCTCCCAATCACAAATTCCCTGCCTCCTAGAAACTCTCTGAGCCTCAGGGGAGTGTGTGAAGGGAAGGATCTGCTGATCTAAGAAGATCTCCAGTGTCAGAGGAGCAGATAGGTGAGCATAGACCAAGAGGCACAATCTTTACCTGGATACCAGTTGCCCATGTGGGTAAGAGTCTTGACATTTGAAGTGGTCATGGAACTAAATTTCTTGCTGGATATTCCTCCCACAAAATGTGAGGAACAGAAAAATGAGTGAAGAGCTATGTTTGAAAGTGATGAGAATTTATTGTAATTCATTTAATTCTTTGCAGATAAGTTCTTTTAAGTTATCATTGCTTCTGTATTAATTATCTTTAGGTTTATATGCTTATAATTGATTAAGCAAGAGCAGATTTGAAAATACAGAACCAAAGAAGTTGTTTTAATTTCAGAAGTAAATTCTTCTTCCCCGTGAACTGGCATTCTGTTTCTATTTCATCTTAGGCTGAAATTGCATTTTTGTCATTTGATTTCACATCCATTTTAATGTTTGCTGAAAGATTTAAACAAAAATATTGGGTAGTAAAATTGAGAAAGAAATAAACAAATAGCTGGCTACAAAAATGACCTTATAAGTCTCTCAGTCTATTGAAAATATACCAGATATTTACATGGAGAAGCAACTGCTTTATAAAGTTATCTAAATTTAGAATAAAAATGTATAGCTATAAATTGGTAAAAAAGGTTTAGATATGTGTAACCCTTTTCTTGTTCTATATATATATTATATAATACACATATTAGATAATACATATTATGTATATATTATATGGTTCTCTATCTTCAAATCTGCTCTTGCTTAATCAATTGTAAACATCTTGAATCTATGCTCAGAGGCCTAGAAACTTATCTTCAAGATTCACGATTCACGTTTATCTGGGTGGAGTTACAGAGTTGCCTTGGTAACAGCTACTTTCATCAAACTGAGAGTTAATCATGGAAAATTTTAAAAATGCAGATGCCAAAGTAGGGCAGTGTAGGGAAAGAATGTTTTAAGGTACTTTTTTCCTATATTTATTTTACATTATGAAATTTGTTATTACTTTTAGAAATTTTGGAATGTTTAAAATATATACATAAAGTCCTTATTATTGAAGTAATCACCTTAAAATTATGAAATGTAAAAACAAAAACAAAAAAACACATAACAGAATGGTGTATGACCAAAAAGGCAAAGGACCCTTATTGTGAAAAGCAAGAGGGGTCACGTACAATCGTGCTATTGCTTCTTGCTTCCTATTACTGGTGAATAGAACTCTATAGCCAGAACCAGAACCATTCTGGCATTTGGTCTAGAATCATTTTGAAGGGTAAGCCTGGAGCTGCGATACTAAGCATAGACAATTTGGCATTTGGCTCCAAAAATCTGCTCAGAGTTTATTTCTTCCCTCAGTAACAGGCCCTCAGCCAAATAATTTTTAACCAAATCTCAGAGCCCAATTTTGCTTCAACTACTGAGATTATATTTCAAGTCACTGTCAAGATACAGGAGAAAATGAAATATCAATACCAACACTTGTGAGATCCCAAGACTAAATCCAAACAATTCCTGTTTCTGCATTAAAAAATAAAAAGATATTGAGGGAAGAAAGTGTGATATTGATCCACTTAATTAGTTTCCTCCACCTTAATGTCCAAGCAGGTAAGTTTTTTGGTTTCTTTGTTTTTTAAATCTAGACTTGGTAGAAGACAAGCATAGAAATTTTAAACAAAGTATTCAACTTCTAATATAGTGAATCACTTAAATCTAAATCTTAGACTTTCCTTAGACTGAGTCTTCAATTTATTTTTTACAAAAAGTAAAATTTGAATTTTATTTCTAAAAGGCGCAGAAGTGAGTAAAAACACTTTGTCTCTTTCATACTTTTAATACTGATATTCAATTCTTTTGACACTATGTAAAAATTCTGTTTTTTCTTTCCAAATGATAGTAGAATGAAGCATTTTCCTTTAATTGATTAAATTTAGAGTTACAAAGTATCTTCCACTTCCTGGTGTAACTGTGTAGCTGAATTTAAGCTTTTCTTCCCCCTCTAAATATGAAACTTGTACCACATCTTCGCTATGTCTTAAATTAGAAGTCAAGATCTAGTACCAACTTTAGTTTAATCTCTCCTAAAATTTTAAATATAATAAATATGGTTTGATGTTCCAAATGTCATGTTTGCTGGCCTATAACAGTTGTATTGACTTTTCATTGAACAAAATACATATCTCCCTTAAAATTTTTTGTTTTTATAATCATATCTCATAACCCACTTCTGAATCCATGAACATGTGTATAGGTAGATAACACAAAGATCCACTAGAAAGACTTTCTGTGTGCTATGCTCTTTCCATTTCTTTTTCAATAGCATTAACTTACATTTTAAATTATTATAATTCATCCTATTTTTCACAATTCATCAAATAGTACTTTATGAAATGAAAAAGGATCTTCACATAGTTCAAAGAACTACATTTAAAAAGTAACAATGAATTTTAAATTCCCATTTTGGCAACAAAACTCTTTTCTAAATTCTCTCAGTATTATGCCTGCTTAATTTTCCTTTATGATTTTTAGTTAATTACATAGTTTCTTATTGTTGCTGTGACAAAATACCAAAAACATAGTGGCTAAAACAATAGAAACGTATATCTTACAGTTCTGCAGATCAGAAGTCTGAAATGGGTCTCACTGGGTTAATATGAAGGTGTCTGCAGGGCTGCACTTTGTAGACATTCTAGAGTAGAAACCATTTCCTGGGTGTTCCAGCTTCCTGAGTCTACCCACATTCCTTGGCATATGCCTTTTTTATGGCATGGCTTTTCTTGGAAAGCCAGCAATGGCTGTTCGAGTCTTTCTCAAGCGCCATCACTCTAACACTGACCCTTCAGCATCCCTCTCTCATTTATAAGAATGCCTGTGATTACATTGGCCCCACCTGGACAATCCCGGTACCCTCCCCATTGCAGGATCCATTGATTAGCAAACAATTTAATCTGCAACCTTATTTCCCATTTTCATAATATAATACATTCACAGTTTCCAGGGATTAGAATGTGGACCTCTTTAAGGGTTGCGGAGGGGGAGGAGAGAGCATTAATCTGCCCACAACATTAATACATCATTCTTAAAAGAAAGACAATGTCTGTTTTATAAATAATATTTTTTCTCAGTACTGTCTTCCCTTCACTTAGGAATTCAGTTAGAAATAAGATTAATAAATATTAATTAAATAGTAAAATATACCAGTACTAGCAGTAAGACATACAAACTAATCCTAATATTTTAATAATATTAAATAATGGCACTCGTATTGCATCTGACACTAATTTACTATAGTTCTTACCTATTAGTAGATGATTTATATCTGGTTATCTTCCTTAATTTCAGGACTTTTCCACAAACATAGAAAAGAGTCTACTATGACACAAATTAAAAAGTCATCATCTCACCATTTCTCTGTATTCCTTTCTCTTCAACAGCCTCCATGATTGGAACTATTATACTATAGCAGATTTAAAAATTAGTGGGCCACCTTCTTTTGGAATTCTTTAGGCAATTCTTTCTTTCTTTATAATTAGTATAGAGTATAAATTTATGTTTTATTGTATCTTCAAGTGAGCAATATTCTACATGAAGTGGTCAGGGATTTATTTATCCCCCAAATTATAAAAGTGTTCCAAGATTTCACCAAAGACTAATCACTGGAGATAGAAATCTGCCTGTTTTTTTCCTCTCTTGCATTCTAAGACAAACACACACACCAGGTTCTGCTAATTATTATTTCTTTGGTTCCAAATCATCCCCATCCCTAAATCACCTGTGTCCACACCAATCTTCTTACTTGCCTACCAGTTCCTTGTCAAATTACCTCCTTCAATAGTACCTCCATTTATGATGCCCTGCTGTCCTGATACACAGGAACAGGTGAGATGTTGAGACAAAGGAGAGAGGGCATTTCTCTAATCTGCCTGAAGAGCAAACAACCAGCAAATTGTCCCCCATTTAAGGGAAGGTGGCTTCACCTCAATATACTTTCAAGATATTTCAAAATTGCAACATATCCTTTTCAGTTAGTTTGCTTTCACCCATTATAGAAGAGAGCAACTTTTAGACTGAGGCGATGAAAGCTGAGAAATTTTTACTGGGATGGCCTTCATGTTTAAGAGCTGACTGCTGCTTCAACTATACTTCAGCTATAACTCTTCCTCTGTATTCATTCAGGGAAGTTGGATTCTGAAACACATAAACAGCTGTGCTTCTCCTGAGCTATGACTGCATTTATAGATGGATAAATCATAGATTTTTCTCAAATTTGATGGCATTTTTTTCTTCGTGCTCTGAAGACTGCATGTTTTAAAATGTTTTTAAAAAAATTGTCAGAGAGAATTATTTGGATCAATCACTGATTTCTGATTGCAGAAAAGTAAATAGTAAAGCACATA
Organism: Hippopotamus amphibius kiboko; assembly: GCF_030028045.1. NCBI lineage: Eukaryota > Metazoa > Chordata > Mammalia > Artiodactyla > Hippopotamidae > Hippopotamus > Hippopotamus amphibius. The sequence continues at coordinate 59,499,316 of NC_080188.1, forward strand.
ATAGTAGCACTAATATGAAAGAGAAACATTTTCCAACTAGCAACATATGAGTCTAGATATAGAGATCATGGACGTAAGTCACAAAGCAAACTGCCAGCAAAGAACTCAACCAGGTCTCCCCTGCCCAAAGAAATCTGCTTAATGCTTTTTAAAAATGTTTATTCCTAGCATTTACACTTGTTCACACACTTCCAAATATATAAAAGTTTATTTGTTTCATCTGAGAGACAAGTAGGAGGGATGCCCACAATTTTTTGATATAAGTATTTAAAAAGTTCATCCACACTCGGAGGGGTTGAGTTAAAAAAAAGAAACAAACAATACACAGCTTTTTTTCCCCCCTCCTTTGATATCAAATCTGTTAAGTCCTCTTGATTATACATCATAAGCATTATGCATTGGTTTAAGATGACATTTTTCTCATACCTGCATCATTATTCATCAAAATGGTCTTCCTGACTTCAGTTTTGCTGCCCTCAAGTCAGACCTCAATATTGGTGAGAAGGCACCATTCTAAAACACAAATCTTAAGATTTCTCAGGAGCTTCTCATCCCTGTGGAATAAGGTTAACTCTCTCCAGCAGATCTAGCCCCTCTCCCCCCCAGCTTTCTTATCTCAACTCCTGCCTCTCTTCGGCAGGCCTCCCCTTTTTAACTGACTCAGAGTCAGTAAAGGCGCAACACATCTTGCCTTTTCCTGAATTTCATTTGTGCTCTTCAGCGCCCATGCTTTGGCACATGTTAATTCATTGGTACAGCATGCCTTCACTAATTTGTATACAAGGGGAACCATGGTTCAGAACAAAAGGAACATCAAGTACCACTTCTCACAGTCCCTTACCAATTCCTCTGATGTCAGCCCGTGCTGGATGCACAATTGCTTCTGGGCTTTGATTCCGTTTGTGCCAGCACCTTGCCTTAAGTATGCTGTGCCTTCTTGCTTTCTGCCTAGGGGTTTCTCCAGTGCCAAGGATAAGATGGGACCCCTTCTGAATTGCAGGGTTAATATCCTAGTGGCAGCTCTCAAACAATGGGACACAGGAGCTGATGGATAAATGTTTCTTCCTCCTGTCCTTTAGGCAGATAATTCAGGGAAGCTGCCTACGTGGTTCTTGAGAGGTTGCAGAGACTTAAAGGCCCCATTGCATTCAACAGCACACCTTTACGTTGGCTTTTTCTCCTTACCTGCCACACTCTTTCCTGTTCCTTGGGATTACCACCCAAATCAACTACCTGCATTCTCCATCGTATATCAGACTCTGCTTCAGAAGAATCTGACAAAGCTAAGAGAAGGCCCAGAGCACAACCTGCTTCTGTGCTCCCAGATCCCTGAACCTACTTCTATTACAGAACTTATCATAGAAATTTCTTTAAATGTGAGGTTTCTTTTATTTATCTTTGAAACTCTAGTGTTAATACAGTCCCTAACAAACTACAGATGTTCAGTAAATGACGATTAAATAAATGAACTAATAATTCTCATTTATGGACTTTTTGTTAAAATGCAAACTTTAGGAAACAGACCTGTAAGATACACCTGTAAGTGTTATAGCACCTACTACTGAGTGACAGCTCAAAAATTTTTGTGGAATGAAAGAAAATGAAGGAAGCTGACTCACTGAAAGAAGAGACATGGCCAAAGTCTGGAAAAAAATATATATTGCCCCAATATAATTTCTGATAAGTTGTGAGAGAGAAAGAAAAACAAGACAGGTACCTTTTTTCAACCTTCACATCTAGAGATATTAACCTGGGGCGGGGGGAGAAGTGTGGTCTGAAGGAAAAAGAGACTCAAGCAAGTGTGTCTTTCATCTCTTTGAGTCAGACTTGCTGCAAAGACAGCCCTGCCTGGACAAATTACTAGCACTCTGACCATTTACATTTTTATTCTTCAAGACCCATAGCTATAAATACCTAGTGCTTCCCAAGTTTTCTTCTTTGTCTTTTAAAGTTTCAGGAACACATCACAGGAGAGCATGGACACTGATGATTTGCTGGACCATGCATAGTTCTGTGTCCCTTTGACCCTCTGATTGCAACAGCCAGAGTGAATTGTTACTCGTGGCCTCCCTATACAATATTCACTAATCCACCAGTGAAAAGTTATGATATTTGTAATAATCAACCCAGAGTCTTCTGACCATTCCTTTATCAGCATTCTGAAGGTTTGAAAATGAATTCTATATTTGTGTGATTCCACATAAAATACAATAAAAGTTTTTACTTGAAGGTAAAATTCATGCATATTTTTACAACTATATTAGCAGCAGCCTTAAACTAATATTGTTTATTCCGATGTAAATGTACAGATTCCAGTACGGTGGTTAGAGTGCACAGAAGTATGCATTATCAAGCTTTGGAGAAAAGATCACTAGTAGTGGTATAAAAATATGAAAGCATCATTATAAACACGTAGAAGAGGAAGTTGAAGTATTTTTATAATGATATCACATTTCAAATGACTTGAAATATTTTATATAATAAATATTTCAAAATAATTTTATTAGTTAATTCCAAAAATATTTATTATAATGTTTCTATTTTTTATGGAAAGAATAATTTTAAATTTTTCAGGTTAGAGGAACAATTTATTTACTTGAAGTATTTATGAAGATAAATGGTTATGGTAAAAATTTATTAAAACATAAGGTAAAAGTTCTACCTATATTTAGACACATGGCTAGAGAAAAAAGTCAATAAACCTTTCATCTAGAGTTCTGGCGGTAAGTAGAATTCACCTGTTTTGCTGGCCTAGGATTGCAATGGAGTTTAGAGGCAATGGAACTGGATGGACTCCTTTGTCAAATCAGGTATATGAAAAAGATTGTGAAGATTTATATTTTTTATAGTCCTTGGCTAAAATAAGTTGCAAGCATCTTACTTCATCCAAAATCAAGCAGTAGCCCCAATTAGCTCAAATACTCAAATTTTCATTTACTCCTTAGAAACAGTTCCACACTTAGTCATTCTTCACACCTCTCGTTCTCTCTCTCTCTCACCCTTCTCACACCCGAATTGTTAACTTTTTTCTCTATTCTCACATTTGCAAGCTGGTTCAGACCTTCGGTGATCTCTCACCTATACTTGTGCTTACATTTCTTAATTGGAATTCCTATCCCTAATCTTTTATTTCCATATGTGTCACCAGAGCTCTCCTTCTAAAATCAAATGTGATTTCACCACAGCTCTGTTGAAAAATGGTAAATGTGTCCACATTGCTACTGGCTAGAGTTCAAATTCACATCACACAAAGAGTCACTCACATGGCCCAATGGCACTTCCCAGCTTCACCTTTAGGTAGCCCCTCTTGGGCTCTCAGCAGGGTGTTGAGGATAGAAAGTGAATGCAATGGCCATTGCTTTCAGTGAGCTCACAGTCTGACGGGGGAGATGAGCAAGCAGATCACTGTAAAACAGCCTTGGCTAGTACAGGGTGAGGAGTGTGCTCATGGGAGCAAGGAGAAGGAATATATAATAAGCGAGACTGGGAGGGGGAGAGGGTTCAGGAGGACTTCCTAGAGAAGGCAATGCCTGCGGGAATTCTTGGAGGGCAGGGAAGAGTTGGTAAGAGAAGGGAAAGAAGGCGAAGGAGAGCAGCACAATAGCACCAAGTGAGGAAAAGCCTGCTTAGATGCAGTTTGGTGCTGCTGATGTCCAATAACCCTTCTGTGAAGCTTTTTACAATCTTCTCATTCAGAGTTCAATTCTTGACTCTCCGTGTTCTCACGTCACTTTATGCTTACTTCCATTACTGTATCTATCACATTTATTCTAATACTTTGTCTGAGACACCATGACTCCATTTGTCTTTGTTTCTCAAACCCATCCTGTGACCCGCACAAGCATTTTGTGCATGTAGAGGTTGCATAAGGTTCTGTGGGTCTGGAAATTTAAAACCTTCTATTGTGGACTTACAGAGAAGCTGGGAGATAAAAGTCCCTGTTGTTAAGAAGCACATGTTCATAAACTATCTGTGTAAATTATGTTAAAATCTTGAAAACTATGTTTAAAAATTAGAGGCTAAAAGATTAAAATCAAAAAACATATTCCCAAGAACTTAATATTTGGGGTCCCAAACTATTGTGAGATTAGCTGTAATCAAAAACACATGACCTCTCAGCATTTCTCTGAAATTGCTATAATTCCTGGACCCACTGATTTTCCATGGGGTTTACCTACCTCTCAGTTTGCAGAACCAGCCTAGACACTGAAGCAGCTTCAAATGCCTACCTATGATTTCTATTGATATAATGGATCTCTCCCCTATTTCTCTGTCCATAATATGTCACTAACTCACTTCTCTTTGGAGTCAGACCCGGAAGACATTAGACACCAAGTCGCCTTCCCGTGAGGCTCATCATGGAAGTGCCTGGGAACTGATCACTGGGCATCTTACCTTTTCATCGAAGTCCCCCATAATATTTATCTGTTTACAAGCGAATGTTAGCCACCTGGTTAACAGAATCATCTCCTTGCCATCTGTGTCCCACAACACACATAAAAACTTCTTCATGGCATACAACATCCTATCCTGAGAAGGTATTTTTTAACCCTACATTCCCCCACACAACATGCCTCAATTAGTACACCTAGGATCCTGCCTTGAATTCTGCTTCTCAATGTCAAGTACCTATACTTGCATATTAGGTTGGTTCCATGCCATGTTCCAGTGGAAACAGAAACCCACTCCTTTATGGCCATCCAGGATGTACTATTATGGCCTTCCCTCCCTGCACAAACGTCTACTGGTGTGTGTGTGTGTGTGTGTGTGTGTGTGTGTGTGTGTGTGTGTGTGGTTTTCACTGGTTTTCTGAGGAAGACCTTTCATGGATCTCATCCACGTGCTTTGCCACCTTTTGGTAAACCCTAAGTGCAGACCTCTGATGCCACTGAGTTTTCTGACCAATGCTATACATCTTCGACAATGGTACTTTTTGCTGCCTATTATGAGATATACATCCCTAGTTCAAACCTGAACACAAAGATAACAAATGTCAATGATGACAAAAATTCTAAAGAGTTTTTAGGAACCATCTTAATGTACAGAACAGTCTGTGGTCAATACCTTAAAACCAATAACAAATATTTCACGTATTATTTATAATGGAGACCTTAAGAAACACTACATCATCTTATCATTTTGTAAAAGTCCATCAATCAGTAGCATGCAAATTATTTTTCAGAAGTCTTTCTAAATCCATTTCATAAAATAGGGAAATACTTTTTTAAAATTATTAATATTATATGGACGCCAAGTGGGGAAAGTGGAGGGGTGGGGGGGGTGGTTGGGGGGGGGATGAACTGGGAGATTGGGATTGCCATATATACATTACTAATAAGAAAAAAATGTCAAGTTGTACACTTTAAATACATGCAGTTTATCATATGTCAATTATATCCCAATAAAAGTTCTTAAAAAAAACCCACATAGGATGTACAACACCAAGAGTAAACCCGAATGTAAACTATGAACTTTGGATGATGACAATGAAGTGATGAAAGTTCATTGACTGTAACAAATGTACCACTCTGGGGCAGGATGTTAACTGACGGGGAGATTAAGCATGTGTGGGACCACGTGTATATGGGAGATCTCTGTATTTTCCATTCAGTTTTGCCATGAACCTAAAACTACTCTAAAAAATAAAGTCTGCTATTTTTTAAAACGCCAATGATAAAAATAAAATGGAATAAAAAATTATTAATATTATGCATGGGCCAGTGTTAGCGAATTTTTTTTTATCTTAAAAGAAACAATCTTTTAAGTATTTGACTGCCAGTTAGAATATGTAAATAATCACTCCAAAATCTTGAGATTTCAGATGAATCTATTATGGTCTTCGAATTATCATTCCTACCTCTAACTCCTCTCTTCAAAGCATTCTGCGCATTGGCATCAGATTCATCATTTGAAAGTTTCAATTTCATCATGTTATTTCTCTCATTAAAATTTTTGAAGGCTCCGATCAAACTTCCCTATTGTATGTAGTTCCCAGGCAAAAAATCCTTTACTATAAATATTTATTCTTCTCTATAATTATTGTTTATAACTCATATAATACTTATTTATGAATGCACTGATTTAATTATTAAATAATTAAAATATTAGTCATATTAAGGGATTTTAAAAATTAATTAATTCGTTCACCTCCTCTTGTCAGTTAGACTATAAAACCTTCAGGGCAGCTGAGTAGAGGCCCAAATGATTGCTGAATTCAATTATACTTCTCTATATAGAGAGCTGCACATATAGGGACTCCCATATGCACTTACATATCATATAAAATCAGTAGCAAATCAGTTGGTTGCTTCATCTATCAATCAACTACCAACAAGTTTGTAAAAAGGCTTCTATGAATAATATCTTGTAGGAAAGCTGTAAAATGTGTTTCACTATCCTGTAAAAATACAACTGAAAATTGTGTGGTTTCCTAGTATATACGCTGTTTATAAAGTCAAAGCTTTTACTGACTCATAGCTTCGTACAAAGCATTGCTCTTTGACACAAGGCAAGAGCATCTCTAAGCCTGCGTAGTTGCATCACCACATGAACTGTGCTCACAAGACAGGTAGATCTTAGTACTATTCAACACCACTCATAGAAAAAGTAAATTATGTGTCCCAGTGAGTGCAGAATCCAGCTTACACTCAATGTTAAACAAGAGGCCTTCTTCTTATATTCTCAGTTAAATGGCTCTACAGTAATACAACTATGCAGTATTTTACCTAATGACAGTGGTACCCCACTTTCCTTCTCTTTAGGATTATATGCTGGCTTTAGACATTTTTTAAAAATCCTTCATGCTTTGTTTCTAAACAAGCACATAAAAGGAAAACATTTCCTAATATTTATTTTATGAACTTAATTCTCAAAGGAGAGAGAACCAAATACTTGGCTTTTGCTATTTTTCTTCCAGATACACATATTTTATAAACACTTAGAACACGTCAATTTAAGTAGCAAAGATGTCATTTGGTTCCTTTCTCAATCTCAGAAGGGGGTATTTCATTTGGATTCATCATTAAAAATAATAATGTGGAAGGTGTTACTTTTACAGTTTTCTTGTCTTTAAATATGGTGACATTATTTTAGTACTGTGAGAATGAGTATGATCTAGAAAAGAGAAAAATCTTTAGATTTGAGAACAGATGGTTAATAATCACAACAGCAAAGAACATAACCAAGGTTAATGAGCTACATGCTGAACTTGTTTTAATTTTTACAAGCCATTACCAACTGAAAATATCCTGATTTAGTTGGACCAACGCTTACAAGCCTTTTTAAAAAAATTTTTTAAACCTTTACAATAGTACTCTTGCCACTGGTCTCTCTGGAGCAACAGCAAGAAGCTGTGTGGCTGGTCCTTTGTGAATGCAGGTGCATCCACTTGGCCTTGGTGGTTCCTACCTGCTTGGGAGACATATGGCATCATAGTAACACCTTACATACAAATTTTTCTAGAATTATTTTATTTCTTATAATTTCAAGCCTAATTCTAATTGCCCTTGGACTAATTGCCCCATCCATCAATGGTTAAATTATTATCTGCTAACTAAAGGCTACTTTAAGGTTCCATCATATGATGTTGGAAGAATCACGTAAGACAAAACATTATGTTTATTCCAGTTATCAACAGAACGTTAAGAAAGATTTTTAAGAATGAGAATGGTAGTTACAGTTATTTGATATATTTCACCAGGGAACAGGAATGGCAAACAGGTTGGGTCTGCAATGAAATTTCAAGGTCAGACTTCTACTCTGCTATTTAATTTTTTTTTACAAAGGAGACTTGAGGAAATACGCATTTTCCCTAATCATTACACACATACTTTTGGTAGATCAGACACTCTTACTTGAGCTAGGTGATCTCACATCATTACATGTAACTATTGTTCTTATGGTCATGGGACTGGGCCACTGGCAATCAAGCCAAACAAATTCTGCTTTCATACCCAATTTTAGCATCTATAAGCATTGCTTCTGAATAGCAGAAAAGATATATTTTCTAGAGTCTACATTTAAGTATAGTTAAGGTTACACTATGAGAAAAACTTTTCATCATTTTTTGTTCACATATGGCATGAAAAGTAAGATTTAAACATTTCTTTATCTCTAGTTTCAATATCTACCTTTACCAAAAATTTTAAATATTTCTTTTGAAGAACATATTTGCATTCAATCTTAAAAGTCTAACATATAATACTGTATGTCAAAATAAAAAGTCTAACATGTAAATAGATGCTTAAGGAAACATATTCTTAACTGTGGGTTTATAAATTCTATGAAGAGAACTTTGTTTATAATGATAGGCCTTTTTCTAGGATAAATGTCTTAAGACAGCTTTTTTTCTTTTTTTTTAATATTGACTTTCTATGGGTTGGGGAGTAATAAAAATTACTTATATTATTTATAAGGCATATATTTTTCCATGTCTGTATTTGAAACACTTTAAACTATAAATTTGACATAGACACTATTATAATTTATGGTCTATGATTTTTAGTAATCTTTGGGTTATTTTTCTGAGTTACTTTTATAAGTGAAGAAACAAAGTTACCAGAAGAATAATCCATGGTAAAGAAATAACTAAACAATAAGAAACTTGAAGTACAACAAAGAGGCCAGGGTCAGGGCTAGACAAGATAGAAGGAAACATACTAAAAAAGGAAGAAAAAGAGTGTTCTATGACTTCTCCCCAGATTACTCCATAACAGAATGACAGAAACTAAATCTCAGGACAAGTCAATAGTAGTCAGTAATTATCAGCTGAAGGAATGGATGGATAGGTGGATGGATGGATTGATAGATGGGTGGATGCTTATGTCTGGTGACCCTAGGCCATCTTGCATAAGCATTCAAAACATCTTAGACAAATTCCATGTGACATGATGCCTTCACCTGTGAATAAATGGACTTAAATACAGGAATTAGGAGAACATGGGACTGCAACACTCAGATTGCTATAAGGCGAAGGAAAAAAGCTTGGAAGTTCTCATTGAAGAAAAATTATTTACACTTGATAATGTGTAAAATTTTTACTAATGAACAGATAAACCCTGCCTTAGAGAGAGACATTTATGTTGGATATTATCACTATCAATCATCCTGTGGTAAAAGGAGGGAGGATGATGATATGTTTTTTTAAGTTCTTTGTAAGATATGTTGGAAATGGGGGAAGAACAGAGGAATTGTATCTCCACTGCTTAAAAATATGGAACATCAAGGAAAGGACATCAAGAGCAGAAAGTCTTCATTACTTTCAAAACAAAGAAGCTTTAGTAATAAGACTATAGAGTTAGGGAAAGCAATACTTAGTCTAGTGCCCAAACTACTACCTTCTAGTTTTATGACCTTGGCCAAGTCAGTTGATTACTCTGGGTCTAAAAATGAATCTGAAGATGTGGGCCTGTGGTGGTCTACTCCAATTGCTAAGACTGGTGATTCCATATCCACAGTTACATCTGAAAACTTCCCTGGCATTTCTGAAGTTTCCCAAGGCTATCGGGAATTAAATGTATGTTTATAAAACATTCACAGTAGTATTTTCTAAACATAACACTACCATGTGTGTAAAGGGATGTCTTCATTAAAATTTCTCTTAAGTTGTTCCTTCCCAAAGTAGTGGAAGCTGAACAATTATTAGAAACTCATTTAGAATTGGTGATCATTCTACTTGACTATTAAATTTAAGAATGCAACAATTTTCCTTTTAAAATAACAATATATTTGGGACTTCCTAGGTGGCACAGTGGATAAGAATCCACCTGCCAATGCAGGGGATACAGGTTTGAGCCCTGCTCCAAGAAGATCCCACATGTCACGGAGCAACTAAGCCCGTGTATCACAACTATTGAGCCTACACTCTAGAGCCTGTGAGCCACAACTATTGAGCCCATGTGCCACAACTACAGAAGTCTGCATGCCTAGAGCCTGTGCTCCACAACAAAAGAAGCCACCACAGTGAGAAGCCTGCGCACCACAATGAAGAGCAGCCCCTGCTCGCAGCAACTAGAGAAAGCCCTTGTGCAGCAACGAAGACCCAACACAGCCAATAAATAAATAAATAAATAAACTTTTAAAAAAATTAAATAAGAATATATTTTATTTTAAATATCTGAAGAGCTATTTAGTCATTCTTATCTATATGCCTAAATTCACCTTAAAGTGACTCATTTTTCAAAATATGGAAAGGGGTTATTAACCAATATTTATCAAGAAATGTTTACTCTTTTAAGATAGTGTGGAAAGAGAATGTGAAAATCGAGAAACATAAAAGAGATTGATCCCACAAATCATGTAATTCAGGTTTGAAGATGGGGGGGCAAAATTTTATTATTAAAGAAACAAGCTGTTCTTTAAGAGCAAGAACACAGAATTCTCTGGTTTTCTCCTTCTAGTCCCACTATGCTTCTGGTATCATATAACTGCTGCCAATCAATTGCATCCAGAAGGTGGATAAAATGCCAAATTACACTTTTGGCAGTATTCCAGAGATTCTCAGATGGTTTTTTTCCTTTTACCGCTTTAAAACTGTATCATATGAGCTAGGTTTATTTTGTAGTGTCCAAGAAAAACAAGTCAGATTTTTCTTGAAATTGGCCCCTCCTAGAGTTAAATGTTTTTGAAGATGCTTCATATAAGTCCATTTGTTCATTTTATTATTTTTAATCTTGTTCCTAAATCTGTCCTCTAAAAAGAGCTTCAAAAATTTACCATGTTCTGACATTACTGTAGAAATATATCCAGTATATTTATTGAAAGACAGAGGTCAATATATTAAAGAAATGTCATTAATTTTAAGAAATGTTAGAGAAAAACCAGTATAACCTAAAATTGATATTACAGATCACACAGTGAAGTTGACCATTTATCAAAAATGAATGATAGTAATAAAAATATAGTGTTTTACCACTTGTAAAGTGCATAAGTGTGAACACATGTTTTCATTTGATTCTCACATCATAACCACTGTGCTAGATAGGTAATATTGTCCTCTTATAACCCATAAAACTTAAAGAGGATAAATGACACGTTATTAAGTCAGCTCTCAAATTACATATTATAATTCCTAAATTATTTCTAGAGGATCAGCTACTTCCATTGATATCAAAAGATATATTCAGTTACATGACTGTTAAATTCTGCTAATTCTTTAGTGACCTTATATGTATTTGTTCAAGAAATTACTGCAAAAGCAATAAGGTCAATACATTAAAAAATGAGAAATATCTACTAAATATAATACATATATTGTACATCAGGAGTTTTCAATATTTTTAAGCAAATATGCATCTTCGATATTTACTTCTCCAATCTTGCCTAAGAATTAGTAAAAATATAAACAAAAATTTAAATTTAAGGATGTTCATCAAAACATTATTTTAATACATAAAATTACAATTAAATTGTGGTATTTTATTCACAAGTAAATTGAGACCCACGTGAACTGATCATAAGCACAGTAGCAGTTAGGGACAGACACAGAATTCTAACAGGACACTCTTTATACTGTACTCTAACTGCAGAAGTGATGGTTTGTCCAGTTGTTTGCTGGATATGGGTATGGATTTATGCATAATTGTGATTAAAATTAATAGTCTTTTAAGTTAAAGGAAAGGGGAAGATAGATTATAGTGCAGCCAAACAGTAGGCTGTTATGCGGTCACATGTACCAAAAGCTAGATGATACACTTCAAATTAAATATATTTTCAAGGCATAGAAGAAATGTACTTCAACATAATAAAGTTTATATATGACAAGCCCACAGCTAACATTATGCTCAATGGTGAAAAGCTGAGGCTTTTCCACTAAGGTCAGGAAAAAGACAAGTACGTCCACTCTCAACACTTTTTTTTTGAACACAGTATAGAAATCCTAGCCAGAGTGGGAATAGCGTATAGATTTGTTATAAAGGTAACAATCTAGCCAAGAGGGTGTCTGACCTCCAAAACACAACCAGTAATAAAAATCTACGGAGAACTATAATAAGAGTGGATAAGGAAATCTGCAGCACAGATGGGTCCTTGACATTTTGGCCATGTCTACTCTCTCAGCTGGAACTATCTTAATGGTCAATTCAGCTCAAATCATTCAACTCTATTAGCTAGTTGTAAAAAATGTAGAACTTGTAATACTGACATGTTCTCTTCTGGTCATGGATATAAAAACAGTCTCCACTCCCTGAATGTTAGCATGTATAAATGTTTAAACATAGAAAATTAAGACTAAAACATTAAGAACTGATTTTTACTGTAATTAACTCCCAAAACCCAAAACACCTTCTTCCTCTTCTTGACATAATAATATTCAAAGATGACTTTTAACCTCCAACAGAAATTTATTGCTGAAATTATACTCATATTTATTTTCCTTAGGTGACACAAGCCCTACATATGCATGATCATATAACACATATTCATCCTTTGTGAGCTCATTGACAGAAGTGACTATGTCTGCTTATACAATTTCAATATCCTCATCACTTAGCTCAGTTTCAACCAAAGAAAAGGTGTTCAATATATGTTTGCTGAAGGGAAAAGAATCTCCTCGTAGTTAGCATCTATCTATAAACAATGCTTAATAATAGGGCATATCAGAGTTTTCCAGCTGTCCACCAAAACCTGTTTTCCCTTCTTCATCAGAGCAGGTGGCTATATTCTACATTTTCCAGTCTACCTTGAATTAGTGGTGGTCAGTATCCAATTGAGAGAGAGGGGAAATAACACATGCTACTTCAAACTGGGAATAGACACGTCCCTTAGAGGATGGTGAGGCTGCAGAATGGGAGGAGTCTGAACCCCTTAATCACCCTGTGGAGGAAACTCACCCACCAGCCCAAAACACCCACCATGGATTTATGTGAATGAATACAATATTGTATTTGAGTATTTTTACAGAAATGCATCCTGTGGTATTTAATACATAAATATTTAGTAGATATTTACTAAATAAATTAATTTTTTTTGGTTTGATTTCTTTTAAGAACTCAAAATATACTCAAACAAACCTACAGAAAAGTGTCAATAACAGGATAAAAAAATCCCAGTATCACCTTCATCCAGAATCCCTAGTTATTAGCATTTTGCCTTCATTTGCTCTTCCTGCCCACCCACTGTGTGTGGGGGTGTGTGTGTGGGGTGTGTGTGTGGGGGGGTGTCTGTGTGTGTGTGTGGTTTCTGGCATCGTGGTACATTAACCTAAACAGTCCACTATGTACCTCCCAGAACAAACAGATTTTTCTACACTGACACAATACAACTCAAAACCAGAAAGCCACCAGCGATACAACACTACCGTGAAGGCAGAGTATATTAAACTGTATACTTACTGTTTTTTCAAGTATTTGTTCCGTGTGACAAACATTATGCTCGCTCTGGCTGCGCGTTTCACTCACCATCTCTGCACCCCTCCGTCCCCTCTCCCACTTCTTTGGCTGCTGGGCACACCACAGTTAACCCTTGCAGGACAACCCCTTCCCACAGCCTTGCTCAGACATCTAGCACCCACGTTAACATGTCTCCATACCAAGAGGGAAGGGAAATGAGGAAAGGAAAGGAAAATGAGAAGAGCAAAGGAAGATGGACGAATTAATTAATTTGTAATTAAAGCTACATGAAAGGAAATGCTACCAAGTGACATTTTTGAAAGTCGGTAATAAAAACATCCCCTGGAGAATACCTAATGTGGACATTTATATTTCTCTCAAAATTCTATGTAAATTGAAGAGCTGAAAGGACTGAGAAACCAGAGTTGGCCGCCTGGACTTATAATTCTCTTTGATGACCCGCATCTTTGTGCTACCTCTCTAAATAGCAGGATTAAGCACACAAAGATGAATGCTTCACTCAGATTGAAATCTAAATTTTTCTTCTTCTGTTCCCTTAATTGTGAAGTATCTTCCTGGGCTTGAGACAGCCTAAAGGTGGCACGAGAACACTGAACATTCTTTTCAATTGTCCAGTAGCAATTATGGCCCTAATTATGTGGGCCTAATGTTTTCACCTTTTCATTTCTTTCATCACAAACCAAAACACTGCTTACTTATGAAATATATGTGTAAGCCAACATGATTTTTTTTTTGTCAAACCAAAGCTTTTCTCTGAAAGCTAGCTACAGAAGAAAAGAGGTTTATAGGAGGTATAGTACACATTCAGAAACATTTTGCCTCATAGATGTTTTGGTAAATGCTTCATTTCTATGTAGGAGGTATAAGAGTCATGCTAAAAATACACTCCCTTCCTTGGTTATTCACAATAGATGCCAAAAATTCTCACAAATGAATAAAGACAGGGCTGATAGGGCAGTATCTTGTTTAAGATGCAATAATCATTTAGAGTTTATATTCAATTTCAACACATCCATTATGTTGAATAATCTTATAAAAATCTCCTGATTAATGTACTACATATAAAATTTTATCAAGTACTTTGATAAATTAACAAAAAATACAAGTTTTCTTCAGTATCTGTAGTACTACTACTAAACTGGGCTAAAAAGAACCAGTACATGTAAGGATGAATAAGAAAACAAATTACAACTTAACAATCATAACAGGATGAGAACATTATTACCTAGGGCACTGTCTCCTCAATTATGAATGTGTTTCTTACAAAAATGTGTTTGTAAGTCATTCGCTAGAACAAAGATCTTATTTCCAACACAGGAATTACATGAAGGGTATTTTTTAGTTCCCAAGGCAAATCCAAAACAGTCTCTCTTATTCATTATGTCATGAGACTACAACACCATATTATTGGTACTACCAGCTAACCAAAAAACCGCAAAGTGCATTCTCAAGACCCAGGTTTCTCTACTAGCTCTAGTTGTCCTTGTTCTTAGTAGTAAGTTTTTCTAGTTCTCAATGGTAAGATGAAAAATCCCAAGATTCTAGGTAGGAGGGGGGTCTCTGGGTAAAAGTAGAGATGCTGCAGAAAGGGACTGAGTCTTCATGAGCAACCATGGCCAGTACCTGTGGTCTGGCTCTCAGTAGACAGTGTATGCTATCTAAATCTCTATGCCCTAGGTCTTTAGCAGCAATTGGCAGGTAAGGGAGCACATCTTTGATGACGAGTGATGGTCAAAGAAAAATGAGAAGTACAGGCAATGAATAAGGACAATGCAAGGATGGAAGGATAATTCTAGCAGTAGCTTATGTGGGTAATTGAATCCCAGCCTCAGGAAAATCACCTCTGCCATGAATATGTGTACACACACACACCGCTACAACATGCACACACACTCAGCAGGTATCAATTCAATATCCTAAATGGAACACTACAAGCTAGTTCAAAATACTAGTTACTATTCAGTATTTTATGCTGTGCTCTCTGCCATTAGTGAAAATGATTTGTACTCTACATATTTAAGTGACGCTTTGGTATATAACCCCTATTAAAGATTTTGTGCTAGGTAATATTTGTGGTCTTGTCTCACCTTTCTCAGGGGACTCACTGACATAATTGAAACAGCTCAGCATGTCATATGGAAAAATCTCTTAGAAAATAAAGGTCAAAGATTAAGTAGGATAGTCATTGAATTAATTTGTTTTTCTTAAGAGGAGTTACTCCACAGGTCAACACTAAAGTCACTGATAGATATGTTTCTCATCCTGTCCTCCGGGGGTGAGGAGAACAAGTTGTTGATTTCCTTTGGTGGCAGTTTTCTTGTCTCAGAAGAAAATATTCATAAATTCTGCACAGCTGTGATTTAGTAGTGTGACAAAAATGAAGAATGTGTTTCCTTTTCCACGAAGAAAACAAAGTACAAATCTCCTCCCTTCATCGCCCTCCCCCGTCATCAACACTTAGCCTGGTGAAGGTTTTTTTTACCACAACCATTTGCAAAGGTAATGATATACTGCTTCCTCAAAATCATGCTGATTAAAATTTTCAGGCTTTGTGTAAATATACCTACTACCAAATTGCTGGCTTTTATGTTATATGGCAATGGTTCCTACAGGTAAAAGTGTCTTCAAAAAAGTAACTTTGACCTGACTACCCTCAAACATAAATATTGACCCCTCCAAGTCACTTTTATTTAGAAAAATAAAAAGGACTCAAAAATGGAAAGGGCTTTCTAACTTCAGGAAATCAAATTGTTCAAACTGTACTAATAATATCACAAAAATTTCTCACCTTTGGATGGTTTGTATTGTGGAGATGTTTTGAAGAGAAATAAAGACATACAGAATCTAATTGTTACCTGTATTTACTTCTAGAATGCTTATTTTTTATATTTTGTTTTTTAAACGAGTGTTTCTGATCCCATACATTTAGAATATCTGTAACATAACAGCCTATTTCCACTTATTTATAAATGGAAACAGGCTATGTGAGTCTGAGTGACTCTACCATAAGCTTGTGGTAGAACTGGCTTATTGGGCCTATCTTCTATCTTGTTCAATTTCTCCCTGGTAACATCCAGTGATGCAGTTCATACCAAATTCCTTCACAACAGCCCAACATCTGGCCAGAGAATAATTCTGTGGACACTCTCTGATCTTAACAGCAGCTCCTTGGTTTACTTCTGGTGTAATTATATATTTCCATTGCTAATTCCCTGGTCATGACTCTGTCACTAGTATATAAATTGTGCCAACCTATTCTCTTGATATTTCCGTCATCTCTTTATTCTTATACACAGAGTAATCAGAGTCTAATCTATCCTTTAGCTTCCATTTTCCTCTTAAAAACCTATCATGGATTGCGTATTGCCTTTTAAATTAGATTTAACCCAATAAAACATTCAGTTTTCCCTAATTTGATAAGTGCCATCTACCCTTATATCCTCTATCACAACCTCCCCTTCAGCAAGGAAATCTTCTTATATCTCCTTACACGCATGCCATTTATTTTAGTGCCTAAATGTTGATGAAGATGATGATATCATGGCATCTATTACTTTTGTCAAACACTGTTCTCAGTACTTTAAGTCCATTCACTTCTTCAGCATTTACAATAATTCCACAGATATTATTTGCCACATTTACATTTTATTGTCCTATGATGTGAGTATTTTGAGAGAGTTTTATCCTATTGTGGCTGTAATGAATTATCACACATTTAGTGGCTTAAAACCACACATATTTATTAGCTTGGAGTTCTGTAGAAGTCTGACGGGGTCTCCCTGGGTTAAAACCAAGGTGTTGACAGGGCTGCGTTGATTTCTGGAGGCTCTAGGGGAGAATCTGCTTCCTTGCCTTTTCTAGCTTCTTAAGGCCATTCTTAGCTCTTATCATGACCCAGTATCCTGTATATTATACTTATTTTTTATTTATTGTTTGCCTAACCTCTGTGAAAATGTCAATTCCTTGATGGCAAGGCTTTTTATTTGTTCTGTTCATATTCTAGCATCTTAGAACAATGTCTGATACATAATGGGCACTCAGTCTACGGGGTTACGTGACCAGGAGTTTCACTGCTATGTATTTAACTAAGATTGATGAATACATATGTCCGCACAGAGACTTATACCGAAAAGTATTATGATGACTGTTGTGTGTTCATACAGGTTCAGTTTCAGAACTCAAATGAGGTTGTAGAGTGCTGGTTGAGTTGATGGTGGGGATGGAGAAGCTTCAAATTCTCCCTATTGTAAAAGCTCTTCATCTTTTATGTGTTACTTAACCCTAGTCGACCTAGGCACAGAGAAGGAACTTATAGGACCTAGAAAGCCATGAACACGTTCGTCAAATTTCACGTCCCTACCACAGCACAGTATTTTGCATAAATGTCGAAAGGCCTACTGAGGTCCTTAAGACTATCCACTGATCAAACAGATGTTCACAAGTCTCAGGTAAAGAACCTTAAAACAGGCTCTTACCTAGAGGTTATAGTGTGTGACTAACACGATACCATCTGTTGACGTAGCAGGAATAGGCTGTGGTGACAGATGGCAGGCAGCAAGTTGTTATTACAGGCCAGGTGAGATATTCTGAAGCCCTGAATTGACACTGTCATGGTGGAGTTACAGAAAAGGCTTAAGCAAAGCCAAGTGAGTGGTCTGAGTGTTTTGGAGAGTGAGGGAGAAAAAATCATCCCTGACTCCAATATTGCTATCTTCCATAGATCTATATTTTGTAAATTTTTTACTTAAAATGGATATAGTAACAATATTGGCTATGAGAACTTGTGAAGAAAGAAATAAAGATCCAGGAGCACTTTAATGAACTTTTCCTCTATTTGCTTCCCACATAATAACCTTAAAGCTATTTCAGTTCTCATCACATTATAATCCAGACCTCATTTACCACATGATTATTATTCGGGGATTCTTTGACCTCTAAAGAGTGGACTTAACAACTGTTAAAAAAAGTCCACATTCCCATGGAAGTGCTTCAGTTACCACTGCAATACAGTATTATAACTAGATATATCACCAAGTCATGCAATGGACATAATATTCCTATTTCTGTTGTCAGGGTATCAGGAAGGACCCTGAGCTATCAGACAGAGGAAAATACAGCTGTTTCATTTCACATGACGTAGCCACTACTGCTTACAGGTCAGGGTAAGTCTTGTTCAATTTGGATAGGAGACTGACACTTAAAATTGGTTCTAATATATATTGGTGGGATAGATTAAAAAATTTTAAACTTCTCTTCTTCAAGATTCCAAGAGAAAATAACTCCCCACTGCAGACAAAAAAGTTGAATTTGGAAGACTTCAATGAAATTAATTTACATTAAAATAGAAAAATCTAGCTTGATATCTGCCGCTAATAAAAGTGCTGAGATTCAAGTAACTCGTGAGCCTCATTTGTCAAAATATTACTTCATGGAAAGATATTGAGGCTCTTAATTTTTTTCTCTTATTTTTCACCTAATGGAAAAATATTTAGGATGATCATTGAAAGAAAAATTTTAGAAAGAAATATCTCCAGGTTTTCCAAAATTTATGTCAAACTCAGCATTATTTATTTTACAAAATAAAAGTCATAACTTTTACTTTTTATTAAAAAATATAAAGCATGAGAAGTAACCCACTAAATAATGATTAATTTCATTTGAGGCTCCTCTCTATTTAAGGACTTTCTAAAATGCTGTGGATTTTTTAAAAATGAGAAAGGCATAATCCTTGCCTTCAGGAAGTTCCTTGTCAAATTTCAGAAATAAATTATTTAAGAAAGTTACTATTTGTCAAAAGCCATAATATTTATAACAAGATATGCAGAGCATGCCCAGGCAGCACCACACAACCAGAGGGGAAAATATGGGGCAGCAGAGGCAAGAGATGAGGTGGGAGAGAAAGCCTGAGCTGGCGCACAGAGGGGCTTGTACAGCCAGGTTGATGCCTAGCAGCGCATCCTGAATCTGAGGGAGAGACACCAATGGGGGTTAAGCAGGTGACAACTCTGACAATTATGGACATGGATCTGGATGGCAGCAGGAGAAAGAAAAAAAGAGACAAGTTGGAAATATTGCAATTGTCCACCTAAGAGATTTTGAAGTCTCCATTCCACATATTCTGAAAGTTCATCTCATCTAGCATAGAGACCCTTTCTATGTTACTTCTCTAGACCCCTCAACAGAGCTTCAAGATTTTATTTCCCTGGACAAATAATCTAACTCCTTTATAGATCCAACATTTTTCTACTGAGAAAATACTGTAACTCTTTCAAAATGTACATTATCAGTAGAACTTTTGAAGTTTGTTAATTTAGGACAAGGTCCACCTTCCCCTCCCATGCTAAATGTCCCATGTTTCAATCATCTTCTTCAAGTTAATTTCAGCTGTGCTGATCACAAGGCAACTAATTTTGGAGGGAAATGTAGTCTCAAATTGTTCTCACTATAAAGCAGAGTCTGTAACTTTAAAAGTCAACTATTTGAGGGATAATTTGCCTAAAATAATATACACACATTTTTAAATGTACATTTCTAGTTTCAATGCATTAATGATCCCATATAATAACAAGCACAATCAAGAAATCATATGTTTTCATTACCTCCCCCAAATTTGGTTTATGCCTTTTTCTAGTTAATTCCCTCCCTCTACCTCCTCCTCGGCCCACGGTGGTAGTCATGAAGGTACACTTCTCAGGTCTCTATTCACAAGTTTACTCGGTGCAAGGCATGCTCTCAGTCACCCACTGCAGCAGCCATGAGATCCACTGTGGTATAAATACTCAGGCCAGGCTCCAGTCAATGACTGAGAACAGCAAGAAAAGTAGGACCTGGACATTTCTGCCCAGTGTGTGACTCCTCAACAAGCAATCTCTGTACCAGAGCGCCCCACTGGAAGCTCAGACATCCCTGGAGCAGCACTGCAGCCTGAGGCCCTTCCTGCCCAATTCTTCCTTCTGCCTCTTCTTAGATCACAAACCTGCATGGTAGTCTCAAAACTTTCCCAGCCTCCTTTTACACCCATTCTCCCTTTACCCTTCACAGGTATTGCCCCCAATAAATCTCTTGTAATTCTATCACCATCCTAGCATCTGCTTCCTGGATGACTTCCCGATGCTTCCTGAATTGATACTCAACCTCCAACAACCGCAGATCTACTTTTTGTCCCTGGAGGTGAGATTTGTGTTTTCTATGATTATAGTATGTACTCATTTGTGCTTGGCTTCTTTCACTCAGCATGACAATTTGGGGATTTATCCATGTTTCTGAGGTTATCAGGAGTTCATTCCATTTTTATTGCTAGGTTGTATTCTAGTGTGTGAATATACCAAAACTGCTGACTGACAGTTGGATTGTTTTCAGTTGGGGCTAGTAAGAGTAAAACTGCTATGAACATTCTGTATAAGTCTCTGTACGGACATATGTTTTCACTAATCTTAGTTAAATACGTAGCAGTGAAACTACTGGTCATGAATTAAGTATGTGTTCTAAATGCTAAGAAACTGCTAAATGCTTTTCCAAAGTTACTATAGCATTTTACAATCTCATCAAAAGTATATTTATTGTTCCACATATTTAACAACTTGGTAATAATGTTTTTTTCATTCTAGCTGTTACAATGGGTATATAATAGTATCTCATTGTGGCTTTATCTTACATCTCCCTAATGACCAATGAAGTTGAGCATTATATATCTTATTATGCCCATTAAAATTTTTTTATTGAATTGGGAGAGTCATTTAAATATTCTTCGTATGAGTATTTTACCATGACACACTTGGTAATTTTCCATTGTTTATCTGCAAGTTTTATCTGAAATATTAACTTTAGCTTTATTGTTAGAGAAGCTAAGATTTTTAAAGGACTGAGATACCAATAGTAATACCTAACATTTCTTGAGAGCTTACTATGCACCATTTATATTCTAAGTGCTTAATCTCATTGAATCCTCGTAGCAACACTCTGCTATTTATTATTATTATCGCTTTTCAGATGAAGAACCGGAAGTACAGCACGTATGTAACTTTGCACCAGCAAGCGGAACAGGCTTTCTGGCTCTAGATTCAATGCTCTGCACTTTATGGAAGGAGACCTATTTTTATTAAGCCATGTGGAGATTCCATAATGTGTCATTAAAGTGTTAACATTTAGGTTAAAAACAGCGAAAGCTGGAACACAAACTCAAACACTGCAAGGATTTGAACTATGAGAAGAATAATAAGCACTTATTACATGCAATCAACTGTTCAACATGCAACACAAAACCCGAAATGTTCCTGCAAATCTCAGTGCCATGAAAAGTAATTGAAGAAAACAAGGATACATTTGAATACTACATATTCATCTTAAGGAAAATTTTCACCGAGACAAAAAATTAAAAGGAATATGAAGGTGTATACAGCAAAGGAAATCATTTAAAAAAAAGAAAAGAAAAGACAACCTATGGAATGGGAGAAAATATCTGCAAAAGATGCAACAGACGAGGGCTTAATCTCCAAAACATACAAACAGCTTATATAACTCAACAACAAAAAAACAAACAATCCAATCAAAAAATGGGCAGAAGATCTTAATGGACATTTCTCCAAAGATGACATACAGATAGCCAGTAGACACATGAAAAAATGCTCAACATCATTATTAGAGAAATGCAAATCAAAACTACAGTGAGGTACCACCTCATACCAGTCAGAATGGCCCTTGTTAAAAAGTCTACAAAAAACAAATGCTGGAGAGAGTGTGGAGAAAAGCGAACCCTCCTACACTTTTGGTGGGAATGTAAGTTGGTACAGCCACTATGGAAAACAGTATGAAGCTTCCTCAGAAGACTAAAAATAGAAGTACCATATGATCCAGCAATCCAATCCTGGGAATAAAACTGGAAAAAACTATAATTCAAAAAGATATATGCACCCTTATGTTCATAGTAGCACTGTTCACAATAGCCAAAACATGGAAACAACCTAAATGTCCATTGACAGATGAATGGATAAAGAAGATGTAGTACATATATACAATGGAATACTACTCAGCCATAAAAAAGAATGAAGTAATGCCATTTGCAGCAACATGGATGCAATTAAAGATTATCATGCTAAGTGAAGTAAGTCAGAAAGACAAATACCATCACTTACATGTGGAATCTAAAATATAGTACAAATAAATACATCTACAAAACAGAAATAGATTCATAGACATAGAGAACAGATTTGTGGTTGCCAAGGTGGAGGGTAGAAAGGGAGAGGGATGCACTGGGAGTTTGGGGTTGGTAGATGCAAACTATCACGTTTAGAATGGATAAACAACAAGGTCCTAATGTGTAGCACAGGGAACTATATTTAATATCCTATGATAAACTATAATGGAAAAGGATATAAGAAAAGAATGTATATATGGATATAACTGAGTCACTTTGCTGTACAGCAGAGACTGGTACAACATTGTAAATCAACTATACTTCAATTTAAAAAAAGGAATATGAAGATGTATAAAGATTTTTGGAATTCTGCAAGTGAACAAATTTCTTAAGTATTCACATAACTTGAGTCCTCTCCTGTAGCCTTACAAGTTAGTCCAAAGATGAAAACCTGTAATTACCCTGCACTCTCATATTACCATTGTTAAACACATACACATAAACAACTTTAAAAATAATGTACCATTAAGCAATATGAATGTTTTATCTAATCACATTGTCACAGTATGCATTAAATACTCATGTGCTTTGTTGTCTAGAGCAGCACTGTCCAATACAATTATTGAGTCACGTATATAATTTAAAATTTTCAAAATGCCCCATTAAAATGTAAAAATAAACTGATGAATTTTATATTTTATTTAACATACCATTCAAAATATTACAGTTTTGACAAGAAATCGACATAAAAATTCTTGAGAAATTTTATGGGTTTTTTTTTTCATACTAAGTCTTTGAAATCAAGTGTACATTTTACACCTGCATCTCAGTTCAGGCTGGCTACATCTCAAGTGCTTAATAGCAATACGAATTCAGCATCTACCATATTGGACAGTGCAGGTGTAGAAACCAACAAGAACCATTTATTAAGCATCTATCATCCACAGAAAATTGTATTAGCTACTAAGGAAACCAAAAGAAGAAAAATCACAGTACACCACTAAAGTAATTACAATGAAGTTGTGAAAAAAGATTTTGTACTGAAAAGATAATTGACACAATGCAGCCACCTCTGAAGTTCAGCAGAAGTATTATTGAGCAGGTTCTGTAAGAATTTATGGCAGGGATTTTTGAGATCTTGGGCAAAAGTGTGTGTCTTAAATATGTGAGATTTAAGAAAGGGATTTTGGCATAAAATATACACACGTACACAGAGGTAGTAAAAGCCTGATGTGTTCTGGTGACAATGGATGAGCCAGCGTTAGAGCCTTCGTAAGCTAGACATTGAACTTGGTGGGTGTTCAAAGGATAGCCCACTCTTAAGCATATGATTACACAAATAAAGATATAACATTGGAACAAAAAATGTAAACACTAAAATGTCAGTCTAATGACATAAACTTTGGCTTCTAATGAATGAGGAGCCAGTTAAATGTGTTTGAATAAGATATAATATGTGAGGTGGGACATATGGCAGCTAACACTTTATTAGGAGGAAAAGGAAAGCCACAGGTTGATTAGCTGAGAGATTACTGCACTGATGTTGGCATAAGCTGGTAAGAGTCTTATCCAAACCATAATGGAATAGATGGGAGAAATAATGGAAAAGATAAGGATCCTAGAATCATTTTATGGCTAAATGTGGGGAAGAGGGTATTATGAATACACCAAAGGTTTATATTGTGGGTTAAAGGGAAAATACTTGTGTCAATGGTGATAAATGAATGGAGGGATTCCTTGTTTGCGGGGAAGATTAAGTTCAACTTTAGATTGATGAAATCAAAGTTATAGTGTTACATCTAAGTAAATATGTGCAGTGGACAAAGACATATGAGAGTGTATATTAGGAAAGAGATCCCGCTAGAAACATACAAAGGAACAGTCATGAGAATATCTGACATTGCTGAGGGAAAAAAAGCAAAACTCAGAGCAGAGTAAGTCAGGAATCCATACAGCAGATTAAAATAAAGGCCTAGATTGTGAAAATGTGAGAGAAAGTTTTTGTAGAGAATGCTCTAGGGAATAAACTAGAGAAGAATCAAATATCAGCTAGGTAGAAAGGCAATGCGTATTGTGCAAACACATAGCTGCATAAATGTCAAGTTTACTAACTTATGTGGCTAATATTACTATGTACACGATAGCCTTAACAGTACATAAATGAAAGCAATAGAGGATTGCCTGCGTAGTCATGCAATCCTTGGTTCTGTTATATTCTTGTCCATGTTTTGTATAACATGGCTGCTTGTAATCTGAGTATCGTGTGTGCTCTCTTTATTAATAAATCCTTGTATAAATCTCACAAGGATTTCCCTAAAGACAAACCTGGCCTACCAAATATTATACACTCCAGGTTGAATTTTAATAAATTCCATAAAAGTTATCAAACATGTTTTTGAGACTTTTATATTTTCAGTGTTATTTCCTCCCATGTTTTCTATTTTTCTTGGTTTCTTTTGTGGATATACTGGTTTCTTCCTTTTACCCTTCAGAAACTCTCTCTACTGTACTCTTGTTCTGTGATAATAATGTGATACATTATTATAATTAAAGTTCAGAGTTTGCCTTAGGGTTTAACTCTTTGTGTTGTATAGTTCTGTGAGTTCTAATAAATATATAATGCCATGTATCCATCATTACAGTATCATTAAGAATAGTTTCACTGCCCTGAACATCCTCTGTTCTCTACCTATTCACTCATCCCTCTGTCCTTATATAGCAACCTCTGGCAACCATTGGTCTTTTTAATGTTTCCATACTTCTGTCTTTTCTAAAATGTCATTCAGACTGGCCTATTTCACTTAGAAATATGCATTTAAGATTCCTCTATGTGTTTTGTGGCTTGATAGCTCTTTTCTTTTTCTCACCATATACTCTTTCATTGTCTGAATGTACCACAGTCTATCCATTTACCTACTGAAGGATGTCTTAGTTTCCCCCCAAGTTTGGCACTTATCTATAAAGCTTCTAGAAACATCTATGTGCAGGATTTTGTGTGAATATATTTTCAACTCCAGTGGGTAAATGTCGAGGATAAGATTGCTGGATCACATGAGAAGAGTATGTTTAGTTTTGTAAGAAACGGCCAAACTGTCTTCCAAAGTGGCTGCACCATTTTGCATTCCCACCAGCAACAATTGGTAGTTCTCATTGCTTCACATCCTTGCCAGCATTAGGCGCTCTCGATGCTTTGGATTTTAGTCATTCTAATAGGTGTGTAATGGGCTTTACAGTTTGATAGCTATTTTGTGGATGGGCAAATGACCAAGAAAAAATCAGAGTACCAAAGGTTCTGCTTTTCTATTATAGTGATGAAGAAATGTATTGAAATTACAAAAAGGCTGCATGCTAAATATAAAGAATTTTCTAACAGTTAAACTGTTTAACTAAGGAGTTGTTGAAGAAAGCTGACTTAATGACATACATAGGATATAAACCTTTCCCTGTTCATTTTTTCATTGACATCAACGTTTCACTTGGTGAAAATTTAAGCACTAAATGGCTGTCAGTACCTGCTAATTCTTAGCAAGTTTGAGTAGCAGGACACTTTTTCTGATACATACGAATACACAGATTAGAATCATGTGATACGACATGTGAAACTCTCCTGGGACATGCAATGATCTCTGTGATGTAGTGGGGCAAGCACTGAGCTTGGCATCACTGAGTTTCAGTTTGTTCCACCTGAGGCACTCACTAATCATGTAACCTTGGTTCACCTGACTTCTTCAAGCCTCAAAAATGAATTTGTAAAATAGAAAATTATATTTTTTTTCTACCCATCTTACTGTGAAGCTGTTGTAACAACAACAGAAAGCACTTAATAACTATGCTGTGTGTCTAACACTATGCAAATAATTGGAGAATCATAAAGCACCACCTCCAAGACAGGGTTGTGTCAGTGATGGTCTTTACCCCAAAAAGTTTACCATGTGGCAGGGAAGTTCACAACTAAGCACAGCACAGTATGATCAGTGCTGTAGATGTGGTGCTGCACACGTCTTCTGGAGCACTAAGGAAGAACGGAAGAGAACTATAAATACGAAACTCTCTTGTGCCAGGTTCTGGGCCCACATTTACCCCAGGTGGTCATCACATCTCTGAGACATGAATTTTATTATTTTCCTTTCATACAGATAATGTGACTGAATAATGA
This sequence comes from Hippopotamus amphibius kiboko, assembly GCF_030028045.1. NCBI lineage: Eukaryota > Metazoa > Chordata > Mammalia > Artiodactyla > Hippopotamidae > Hippopotamus > Hippopotamus amphibius. The sequence goes on from NC_080188.1 coordinate 59,525,951, forward strand.
AGCAATTTGTTCATGGTTACACAGCTAATGCATGTACTGTAATTCCATTCTTCATGGAGAACTGGAGAAGGCTATATCATATATCCTCAACTGCAGTGGCCATTCCTAGAACTCAAACTACACCACATACAACAGATTGGTCTTGTTGACAGTAGGAAAATGTGGGAACTCTTTACATGACGATCCTTAAGGGCAACATACCTATTTACTCAAGAATTAGCTTTAGATATTGGCCCTGTGCTCATCTTGCTGTTTTACTTTTTCCTCCTATCAACCAAAATAAGATAAAGAAAGAAAAAAATACATAAAAACAACCTCATTCTATTTGTGACCTTCAGTACCAATCAAGACTGAATACAATATCGAGATAAATTTGTTGCAGATTTAGTATCCTCTCTGTCTCATATGCATGGTTGCCCAGAAGTTAAGAGGCTGGGAAAGATTCCAGCTTGATAAGGAGAAAAAGACATTGAACTCAGTGTCTAGAGTCTAAAATAGATCTGGAAAAACTATTCCTTTAGCGTTACTGAGATTTGGCAGAATAACTGTTACACAGAGATGGATGTCCTTTTTTCCTAAGATCTAAGCATATTTCTTGTTCATTCCTATATCCTAAAAGTTACTATAGCATACAGCACTGCATAGAAATTCATTAAATGTTAGTTGACTATTAGCTGTGAAGAGAGGAAGTAATGTAAATATGACCTCATATAATTTGTGTGGGTTCTTTATGTTTTATATTTGCCTATAAGATTGCTTTTTAAAGAATTTTGCTGTTAGAGTCATTACTGGTTGCTATCTAGGGAATCACCTTCAACCTTCATTGAAAATACAATGTTTAAAAAGAATGAAAACTAAGAATGCAAATTGTATCTAACATAGATCACATAAAGGATCTGAAATGAGCAGATAAAAGATGGCAAGTTTTAATATCTAGACAATAATTGGTTCTGAGAAGAATTGACTCTATCAACTAGTGTGAAACATGCCTGAATGAAACCAAACAATGGTATTCTCAGAAACAATGCACCTTAGAAAAGTTAATATCAGCCAAGTACATTATAACAGTATCACGCCAACTTTTCTCCCAATGTATCTCTAACAGGAAAAACTCCAATGTTATATTAACTGGGGACTGCATTTTAAATATTTTAAAACAATTCCCTTAAGTAACAAATACAACCCTAAAAAAAACCAATAAATCTTCTACCAATAATCTGAAAAGGAACATATAGAAAACAAATTAAGAAAGACATATTTAGAATTGAGAGAGAAGCTCATAGGTACTACCTTTAAAAACAAGTTGTAGGAGGGATGTCCAAGAGAAAGGGGATATATGTATACATATAGCTGATTCACTTTGTTGTACAGCAGAAACGCATACAACATTGTAAAGCAACTATACCCCAATTTAAAGAAAAGAAAAAAGAGCAAGTTGCAAATTAATTTGAACAATAAATAATATAGACATATAATTAAAGTAAAAGAGAGGAAATCATGAAAAATATTACATGAATAAACATTTTCAAAAGCATATTTTACCAAATTTTAAAAATTCATTTGAAAGAAAAGAATTAACCTTGAGGGCATCAAAACCATCTCTTTCTATGTGTTCGGCTGATTTGGGTTCAAAGTTCGGGTAGAGAACAACTAAGCGAACACTTTGGGCTGAGATAATTCCACAAAAGCTACAATGAATAAATCAAACAAAATTGAGCACACTGATTCACATAACCAGAAAGTATGAATTCCAAGCAATTACTCAAATTTCTCTGGGCATAAAAAGTACAGATGATGGCCATCACTATGGCTGCCATGACCTCTACCTTTGTGAAGCTGTACGGAGAGGGGCACAATGGTCTGCTCTTGGGCTCCTCAAATTTTACTCTCTCAGTTAGAAGGGGTCTTAGCACAGGAAGTGAAAGGGGCTGTGATCCTCACGTCATCTTGCTCACACAATTTTCCCTGGCATCTAGATCTGAGAGGTATATTTTGGATTAAGAAAGAACAAATATATGCAAATTTTGCATCGGCTGTGAAGCTAATGGCCCTTACACATAATTTTCCTATAGGTAGGACATCATTGATTCCCTCCTACAAAGGAGGAATTGTTAAACTAAAATGATTTCAACCAGATCAGACATTACAGTAGGCAGAATTTATCTGTGGTTTTCAATGAATCTTCATTTACTGTAAAGAAAATCTATCACACCCAAAGATATGCCCTGAAGTTAGAATATTCTGGATAAATATTCAGTATAACCTATGGATAAAATAAGTTACAAAGCCTTATTCTATTGAATCTTGATTGAAATTCAGAGATGACTACTCCACATCACAAAAGCTATCTAGCTGTTAATGTTCTTCGCTGCTCCTAATGAAATCTGTATTGCTGAAGTATTCCAGAAGAAATAAGTAAAGAAGCCTGTTGTCTCAGCCAGTACCGCTCAGAGTTCCACGTGGCTGATGAGTCCAGGCAGTGACAAATGACACCCTGTGCCTCAGTGTGCAGCCTTTCCCTCCCTCTCATCTTCTTGCAACTGAACACTGTCACATTTCCTTGCAGAGGAAACAAATTTCAGAGCTGTCATACTTGCATAAAAGGCAGAAGCAGGGGGAAGATCCTTTTTCAATCTGCCTAAACATTTCATTTTATTATTTATATATCAATTACCATATGAAAGTCTTCAGTGTGTGTTTGAATATAAAACGTGGAAAGTTGTTTTGGAAGGCATTACTTTCAAAGGAAAACACACAGCTTAAAGTCAGGAGCAAAAGGATCATCCCTTTTCAAGAGCAATGGGAAGCTTCCTGCCTTGCTGGTCTTAATCTTCTTTCTGGCATCTTAGGCTCACCAACTGCTTAATATTGGATGCCTGTGGTTCTGCCCATCTGTCCAACAGTCATTCTAATTTATGTGGTTTACTAAGAAAATGTTTATTGCAATATGAATAATGTATACTGATAAGATTACACTCCAAGATTTATCTTATGAGTGAAATGGTTGCTTTGTTCTTGAGAAAGTTAATTTCATATACCCACGTACCATCATCTAGAATTATTATAAAAGTATGGAAAAACAAAAACTTTTGTGATAAGCATGAAGGATACAAGCCATTTCATTAGAATAGGCTCATATTCTATAATATACCAAATTAATAATATGCACCAAAATCACATGGAAATCTGAAGGAGAGAATATCTGCCACTTTACACATTCTTACAGTTTGTCTTTTTAAAATTAAGATCAGAAATTCTGGGTAGTTGGTTTTTTTTTTTTTTTTTTAAAGAAAACTGTAGCATTTGTATTTGCTTTTAGAAGAAGGAAGCAGTCACATTTAAAAGAATAAAACTCATTTTATATATATTTCTTGACTACTGGAAATGTGCTTGGCAGGTCTGAAGAACAGCAAGAAGGCCATTTACCTGGAGGACAGTGTATAAGGGGTAAAGGGGCAGGAAATGAAACAATGAAAACCAGATGACATAGGGCCTGTACCCACAGTAAGGATCTAGATGCATTCTATGCGTGATAGAGGCCATTGGATGGCTGAGAACAGGGGAGGGATGACTTGGTTTGTTTCAAAAGAATTACTCTAGTGAAGAACAGACTATCTAGGTTGTATGAGTGGAACTGGGGAGACCAGTTAAGAGGCGACGGAAGGAATGTAGGTGAGAAATGATGAGGGCCTGGCCTAGGGTGGTGGCAGTGGAGAAGGGAGACGTGAGGAGAACAGGCATATATTTTGAAATACAGGTAAGCTGATTAGCTGAAGTCCTGGATGGAGGATATGAAAGGAGAGAATCAAGATTTTGGCCTGAGCAACCAAACATGTATGCTGTATCTGCAAACTCTGAGGGCTAAGTGAACTGAAATTACTATGCATTTCAGTAGTTGTGGAAAGTTTTTGGAGTTCTGAAGGCTTGAGCTGGGCTTTTTAGCCTGGATAAAATTCAGACAGAAGGCATAAAGTCTTCTCAAAGGTAAGGCAGAATTAAAAGTCACATATTGGTCAAGCAACAGGAAGGTATTTTGAAGACACTTGTCTGCCTCGACTGAAGAGATTTCTTGAGTAATTCTGAAACATATGGTTGAAAAGGAAGGCTAGATAAAGTAGAGCCTTGAATAAAAAGACTAAGCCTTGGGGCTTGATTCTATGGATAGTGGATAACCACTGGCTAACCTGGCTAGTAACTTTCAAATGTCCAGTATGCTATGTTAAAAGAAATACTGCCAGAAGCCATTTCATGTGTTCCGAAGATAGAGATTTATGGAGGTGCATTTATAAAATGGTTGAATTCTGAGAAAATCAAACAGATTTCTAAGGAAAATGCCACCATAAATTGCATTTTACACACACACACTCCACACCCACACTCATACACACACACACAAAACCACCAGTCATAACATGGGTACCTCCCGCCAGTAAGTCTTTGCAGTTTCTTTTTATAAAGGCAACAATTAGTTTCAAATAAGAAAAAGGAATGTGTGAAGGAGGGAAGAAATTTCATTCTTTCTATAAAAAGTGAAAACAAAATCTTTGCTAGATATAAGAAACATAGTTTTTTTTCTCAAACAGTTCCAGGATATTTATCACCGAAAAATAGGTACTTTGGGGAATTTTTTCCCCCTTAAAGCCTTCGTTTTTTTTTTTATCATTTTAAATGTGAAAAATAATTTCAATTTGCAACTGAATTCTACTTCCAAATACATACATTACTGGTTCAACCCTTGTTACATTTCAAGCTCCAAAACATACTTTATTTTGAAATGTGACCCTAGGTATTTGGGATGACTATTAACCAAAGGCAGTACCTATTAACGAGAGGATATTTGAGGTGATAGAAGAGGAATATAAGGTCCTTACAGTCCAGAGACAAGGGCTTTGTTCCCACATAAAATAAATTGAACACTGCAGATGGAGTTATCTAATTCCAATAGAAATAAACTGACTGTAGTAAAAAATCTATCCAAAAAGTGACACTTTCACAACTTCCTATATAACATGAGACAGGCTGACAAAAACATTGAAAGGTCACTTGTAAGCTTGGGGATTTGGGCAGGCTGTGGATAAAGCATGTTGAAATGAGAAAGGCAAAGTTCAGAGGATACACGAGTATATGAGGATGATAGCTTTCTCAGAGCCCAAAATATTTATAATCAGATTTTTGTAATAAGATTTGGCAAAGTCAAATTGTGAGTAAGGCCCTAAATGATCAGATATGCTTGCCAAAAGTGAAAGAACAAATAAATGATTCAATTCACTTGGGCAGAACACCCCATTACTCCTCGAAAATCTTTGCTAAAATTTATCTTGAAATTTGGATGTGGAAACCAATATTATTAGATAGCAAAATAGAATTGCTGAAATAGGATTTTAATTTGGTTTGATAATTGTGATCAAGAGGAAGAAATGTAAGAAGTGTATTATAACCAGATTTTTTGAGAAATAAGAAGAGACTGTGAGTACTATGATACCTTACTCGGAGACAGCCTTACTTCAAACTTGAAGGGAAGAGAAGCAGTTGGGGAAGAAATCTTCAAGCAGAGTCCACAATATTAGTAGGCAAACAGACTCCTACATATACTCACCACGATTAACGACTAGATGTCAACGCCTAGAGCACAAGAAATCAGTCTTATACATCCCTGTATTTCTGATGACTTCTGGCACAGTATTTTACACACAACATGATCTTAACAATATGGACCAGGTGAATAGGTGAATAAATACTATAACTATTTTTCAGCACCTATGAAGCTAAGATGACTTTTTTTTTAATCAGTCGAACAAATGTAAGTGGGAACTAGGGCACTAAGAAGGAAATTAGCCTCTTTAAGTTCTAATTATGGTTAAAGCAGAAGAATGCTTAGACACATAAATGTTGACTAGTGAGGAATATTACAAATACCATTTATTATGCTTTTGTTATGAATCCAATACATACTTATTAAAGGAAATTGAAGAAAGGATAAGTTAAGCAAAGGGAGACAATAAAATGACTGTAATGCGTGACTCACAAATAGCCGCTCAGTTGTAACGTTTCCTCAGGGAAGGCTTTTTGTGGTTTGTACGATGCCCCGGGAGCACGACTTGTATTTAACAAGCAAGGCCCAGGGCTGGAAAACACCCCGCGGTGAATGAGAGTTCCCCAAAGCAAAGAATTATTCAGCTGGAAATACAAAGAATGCTTCATTGAGAAAAACTGAGCGCCTGGTGCATTCACTTCAGATCTCTGTACGTGCATAGGACACACAATTATTTTTTGATAAAAATAGGTGATACTATACAAACTGTCCATACTGATTTATAATCTGTTCTTTTAACTTAATGCAGCAGAAGCTTCCTTCCTCTCCATCAATTATTCTTCCACCAACATTTTGATGACTGTTCAGTGTAACCACTTATGGATCAACCATAATGCATTTAACAAGGTCCCTATTGTCAAACTTTTGGCATTTTAAAAAAACTTAATATTATAATCAATGCTGAGGTGAGCATCGTTGTATTTAAGTTTAAAATCATTTAAATTCTTTGAAAGGAAATTGTTGATTTAAAGAACATGCATAGGGATTTCCCTTGTGGCACAGTGGTTAAGAATCTGCCTACCAATGCAGGGGACACGGGTACAAGCCCTGGTCCAGGAAGATCCCACATGCCGCGGAGCAACTAAGCCCGTGCACCATAACTACCGAGCTTGCGCTCTATAGCCTGCTCGCCACAACTACTGAAGCCCACATGCCTAGAGCCTGTGCTCTGCGACAAGAGAAGCCACTGCAATGAGAAGCCCTTGCACTACAATGAAGAGTAGCCCCTGCATGCCATAACTAGAGAAAGCCCGCATGCAGCAACAAAGACCCAATGCAGCCAATAAATAAAGTTTTAAAAAAAGAATATGCATGATTAAATTGCTTTTAATAGAGATTTCCAACATGTCCACAAGAATGATTTGTATCTATTTCTCTCCAACCATACTGTTGGAAGGATGCCTCCAACACAGAGTTGCTGAAAATTTAACACCAACTGAGAGCACTGTAACCCCAGCTAATAGCTGGTCCCTTCCCTATCCCACATCCAAGTAGAAGGCACAGGAACTCATAGTTGAGACAGCAAAACTAAATCATGAAAGTTCAAATACCAGACCCTTGCGTATTTTCCATCAGTAAAGTATAAAAAGAAAAAAGAAGAGACTTTCAGGGAAACATATTTGAAGTGGAGCATTAGAGTTTGTCTTTTCCTGTGAACCCTCCTCTGTGGGGGCAGGTGGTACCTCACAAGGTTGCAGATGTCTGTGAGCAGGAAGCCTGGTGTCTCGTTCCCTGGCGGGATGCTGCCTGAGGAGCAGGGCCTGCTGAGCTTTCCTAGTGCCAGCAGAGTGTGAGCCAACAACCACACAGACTTGGGGGCTGACATCCAACACTGGTGAGTTCAAGCTCAATCTCTATCACCCAGCATACTCTGATCCTAAGAGTTAAGGCTGACATGGGAAGGATCCCTTGGTTTCCCATGAGTCCCGATCAGGCCTTGGAAAGAAGTGTTGGCAAGGGCTGGCCAGCCAAAAATGTGGAGACAATGACATGGTTGTCCCAGACCCCCAAGGTGAGCAGAGGACCAGCCAGGCACATTGAGGCCACATCAGAGAGTTACCTTTTGCAGACCCCCACCCCATTTCAAGTGAACTTGGGAAGAGGAAACTTGGAGCTCCTATTAAGCTCTGGCAACAAATAAATCTTGAATTTGATTGAAGAGTTATAGAATGAGTCTGTTTTATACTGAAATAACTAAAATAAAATTAAATACAAAGCCTTAAGGATTAAACTAGGCCTCAGTGCTTATCATGAAGGTGCCAAAGTCAGATGAGCTTGGGGTTGTTCCTCCTCTGGAACTGCTTCCATTCTAGAAAGTTTTGGCATGGAAAATGAGCTTGAGGAGAACCTCTCTGGTCTCTGCTCTTTGGGCTTCCTTGCCTTTGTATAAAAGGGAAAAGGGCCAAGAAGGTGCCTCAGACAATTTTCACAGCTGCAAACTACTTAGACCTGGCCCTATCTGAGAGCTTTGTCAGGATTTGGTACAAAAGATTCATATGAACAGAGTTCTTTCTTCCGACTTGTCCCAAGGGATCTTATAGAAAATGGCTATAAAAGAAGAGGATTTGGATGTGGGATGCTGAGTCCTGGTAATCTCTTTAAATACCTCTAATCCAGAACCAAAAAAAAAAAAACAAGCCTTATTAAGAAGAGGAAGAACAGAGTGAGCGGGGACATTTTCAGTTAGCCTGGGGTACCTCAAACCTGTGTCCCACAGAATACCCAGAATTATTCTCCAAGGGTTTCGCATCAAAAAAGCACTAGGAAAGACAGCAACTATATCCCTAACACGACATATTAGTCCTCCAGATTGCCTTCAGTTTAAAAGAGAAATTTTTAATTTTGTTTACATCAGTGTTTCCCAAAATTGTTTCTTTCCAATTTTAACATGTATGTAATGATCAGTGCAACCATATTGGGGAAATCGAGCACAAAATAATAGTAGTATGATTTTATTTAGCTAAATAATGTAGATTGTTCAGTGAATTGTTTTTCCCCTTTTCATGTTTACACTTTACTTGTTAAATATCATCAAAATATAAACAAATACAGAAGAGACCTTCTATAATCATATATCTAAAACAACTCAGAGAAAATGCAGGTCCTCTTAGCAAAATGTTACACCTACAATGCATTGCAGTTGATTATTTGTCTCTTGTCTGTCATAGCTCATTTCATTCACACTCCGACTCTGTGCAGTGGCTGGCCAGTTACAGTTGAGTAGGTTTGGTTTAGAAAGGTTAAATGAGTTGCCAGAGGTTTGGCAATGCGTAATTGAACAAACTGGCCTAAAATTCAAGCCATTAAACACAGACTCAAAGCATTCTGAACTCATTTAATCCAACACTTTTATTTCACAGATGAGAATATCCATGCTCAGAGGGGTGAAATGACATCATCCAAAGAGACAAGGCCAACTCCATGTTCCCTGACTCAAAGCACATGCCCTCTGCACTAAGCCATGCTTCGCCTATATCTGACCAAATTCGATGATGTGGGTAAACCAGGAACCCAGCCCAAAGATCGAGGCCAGCTGGCCATCATGGTGAATCAAACAGCAGATAGAGAGCAGCTTTAGTCAGAGTGCTTGTGATCTGCCTTTGGTTCAAAAACAAATGTTAGTTTCCCTTTGCAGGAAGAATACCATGGAAAAAGGATTGTTACTATAAGCAGTTATTAGTATTTACTGGAGATTATTGTTTTTAAAGGTGCCTATTTTATCTATGTTGCAATGTTAGAAAAAAGATGAAGAATTTTCAATGACATTATATGCTTTGCATGACAATTATGTTAAGCCCCAAATTCAGGGACATAAGTAGGAAGTGCGTGCCTTCTCCAATTATGTTACAGATAGTAAATAATACACAATCTACTGAGTAAAAACTGGGGCCTTAAGGCATAGCTGTATGTACCTGTTCAGAAAACTCATGTGGCATGAAACAGTACAGTGCATAAAGAAATCCTGCTTTTTTGAGGATTCCTAACAATCAAATAGGATAAAATGTAAATACGTGTGAATTGGGGATGATTTGCTAATATGGCTCTGCAGACTTACATCATTCCCTTGTAAGCACAGACAGTTAAATTCTATTTGTTTTTCTTAAATTATAAATTCACATTATTCTTCACAGCCCCCAAAGCTGCAACTGAATTCTTTCTTATGAACTGAGTTCCGATTACATTCATCACACTGTATTGTGAAGAACACAAGATAGTATCCATCTCTAATCTGGAAGATAAAATATATATTCCTTATTTTTATTTTTTATTTGTTCATCTGACTATTTATTCAACAAACACAATTTCTGTCTCAGTGTTCTTTGTATTAATGGATACTATAGCTTTAATAAGAATTAAATAATACTTTTGGAATTTTTAAAATATCTGTTTAGCAACACCAGAATTACCTGGAAAATTGTAACTTAAATATACAAATGTTTGGAAAAGTTTTAATAACGTGTTTTTATAAAAGAATTACCTCATATTTGAATTAACAAATAACTCATTTTCCCCTCATAGGAAAACAATTAGTGATGAGATGAATTGGCCAACTCTAGCTCCCAAAATTACATATTTGCATGCAAAACACAACTGTCATCTCATTTATCTCATTTCTGTTCCTTTGAATTCAACATATTTTGACCTAGGTTTGTGTATATTTTGAATATTTTGAGAACCTAGGATCTTTTTTTATTTTCTCTTGATAAAGCAAACACCATCATCAAACGTCTCCCTAAAAATTAGAAAACTAAAAGCCTTTATTTCAAGGGACAAAAAACCAAATTATTTTTACTTTTTAGGAACATACAAGTTGATTATCATTGAAGTTTGGAATAAGATTATTGTATGTCATAATAAATAAACACATCTTATTTCTTTTATTCCTGCCACTTAAAATTGTTATTTCCCAGGTTTTTCACTGAATTACAAGGTGGAAATATGGTGCAGATGGTAACAGAGGTTTAAAAAAACACCTAAATTTTAAATCATTTGATATATAACAGTTTCTGATTAATGAAACACTATCATAAATATGTCAACTTTGCATGTGAAAGGATGGTAGCAATACATGTTAGCCACATGAAAACGAGTTCATAAAAGTATGGGCAATGCTCTCACACTGCATTCAGCAGAATTTTAATTCATGTTAAGCATTTATGAAGGAATAAACCAACCGCACAAATATGATTTAAAGCTATTTGTTGGCATGCCTTAGAGCAGTTCTATCATGCTCTTTTTATAATATATTTCTCTAGCAAACAAAACTATCATCACAATCGGTTCTCTGAAGACTGAAATAGGATCTGTACTCATGTATATATGGCAGGTGTGTAATGTTTACACATTATTAACCACTGGTCCTAGGATTCAGGTGGAAGTATTTTATGTCCCTGTGTCTAAACAGCTAAAATATTGTAGCTCTTATCTCTGTGTGAGGTAATTTCACAGTATACTGACAAAAACAAACTTTAAAGATAACATTTACTGAGAGGATAAGTCTTTCTCATTTCTAACAGAAAACATTCTTTTTCCTGTAAGGGATATACACTTGTTACAAAATACATGTTCTCAAAGACCAAAGATGCGGCCTTTTTCCCAGGGGTAAACAGGAAAGTCTCATGCCTGGACTGCACATTATTTCTTGAAGGCAGAAGCCTTCCACATGTTACTCACCTTTGTATTCCCCATAGTGCCCAGCAGAGCATCAGCACATACAAAGTGCCTGTTAAATGACTGAAAGCTATTGAATTTTAATGAAAATGTAACCCTAAGCCTATGTCCCTTACAATCTTATATATAATTATAGAGTGCTTTCCTACTTACAACCTTACAAGATTAAGGACCATTAGGAATTATGATTCATCCATCCTGAAACCAGTGAAATATTATTAGATAGATAGAAACCCCATCATAATAGATGCATTTCTAAGTGGAGACAGTTTATGTAACACTAGTAGACTTTCATACAAGTACAGAATATTCACTATTACATACCACATTGCAAAATATTACTGATTACATTCTTTTTGAAACAAATCAAGTAGATCAATTAGGTTTTTGTTCTTTATTTACCACATTATGCATTAATCTAATATTACAATCATATTAACAGTATACACTGCTTCCACCACAAACACATATCAGGCAGTGCATTATGCCACCAAGCTTTTAGTTTAGGTTTAAATACAGCTAACAGTCATGTTGGCTATGTTCTAAGGTCAAGCACAAGGCAAGACTCAAACTTCTAATTATTTGAGAAAATATATCAATCATTAATAAACATTAAAGGAAAAAGTTTACTGTAAATTTAAGTATTTCACTAATGTTGACATCTCTTATTACCTTCTTATAAACAGTACTAAGATCACGTCTGTGATATGTGTATGCTTCTTCAGAGAAATCTGAAAGGTTACCTATGACCTTTGGCTTGTTTGTGAAATCAGCATTAAATGAGTTAGCTGATGCCAACATTCATCATCTGATTAATCATTTAATTAGAAGGTCTGTAACACTCAAGTGTTTAAAAATAAATTTGCATCAAGCTAAGTACAATAGCTCTGGTAAGTCAAAAGAAATGAGGACACTTAAATGTGATAGATCATAATGTCAAATCTGACATTTTTCATTTCTGTTTTGTTTTATTCACCTAGCACACAATTGGTGAGCTATCCTCTTACAAATTAAGGCAAGATTAAAGAGTATGCATGCTTCTATACATTTGACATCAACATTTTCTGGGTAACTGTGCTGGGGATATTAAAAATTGTTCATAATGTAGGGGTCTAATTTTTGCTAAATGGCACTGTTTAGGAACTTTATAATGATTCTGAAGAAAAAAATAAACAGATGAAACCCAAATATGTCAAGTATCTGAGGGCCATAAATATTTCAAGCTTATTCCTTGCATAAAATCTATTCATCTCCATGTAGATAGGTCAATGCCTAAATGGGATGTGATAATGAAGTTGACTGCTGTACTATTTGTCAGGCAGTGGCTTTACAGTTTATTCAGAACTTTCACTCTCTACATGTGCAAAAAATTACAAAAATATAAACCTCTGGGACACCGAGAATCCAACTCTTCTAGGGCATTCCAGATAGCATTAAAGAGATGCTCATTTGTTCAGTAAGGATTATTTGAGCAGCAAACACATGCAGAGGACTGTTGAGGGATTGCAATGGAGCAAATGCTGTGGTGAACAGCTGTATATTGTAAACATAGACGCACTGCATAACAACTCTTTCTCAAGTGCCTTTCTTTTATAATATTCTTGGTACAAGAGGATCATTTGTTCTCAATAGAAGTGGGAAACATAAATTTTATTTATATAACATCACTGTTTGTTTGAACTTAAAACTTGAATACCTTTACCAATGCATTTCTGTTTCTGTTGCCTATTTCTATTGTACCAATCAAGTGAATGAGCTTCAGGAAATGAACTGTATGGTTGGTAACCTCTTGTGTGCACACAGGTAAAAATGTAGATCAGTAGACGCATTATTCTGATGTATTAAATAAAGAAGCTAATCATATTTGATGACAAAAATTCTTAAAATTCAGGACATCCTATTTGTCCTTTAATCTAGTATTTTACAATTAGAAATTATTACTTAGGGTGGCTTCATTCGTATGATCAAATTCACAAAAACACTTAGGTATCTGTGGTCATACCTCTCTTCAAAAGGAGATGAGTACACCAGAACAAGCATTCCCAAAGAGAGAAATTTAGCAAATACAAAGAGAAAAATAAAAATGAGCTACTAGAGCTCTTAGTTTAAAAAAAAAGAAAACCAAGAAAATACAGAAAGGAGAAAGGAAAGAAAGAAAGGGAGAAAGGAAAGGGAGGAAAGAAGAAAGGAACGGAGGAAGGGAGGGAGGGAAGGAGGGAGGAAGGAAAGAATATCTGTCCCCTCATCAATCTGGAAATGATGGGCCAAATACCGTCAACGGACATGAGGGCTGAACACCAATGCAGTCAGTCCTTTCGCAGTATTCCTGATATTCAAAGAGAGGCACCAACTGCCAAGAGAATGGTACAGCCATTAATCTACTTCAACAAGCTAACGCCTAGTAGCCCTGTTTATCACATTCCTCTTCCGCCATGCTTTGTAAAATGCATCACTGAATCTCATTGATACTACTGCCTGTGTAGTCTTTGAATTAATCCACTTATTTCTTTTTCCCTCACCAACAGTCTGGTATTCACAACCATCTCCTCTTTCCATCATAGCCCAGTAACTGGTCCCTGGTTTCCACTGTTTCCCCTCTTTAATCTGTTTCCCACCCTATAGGAAAAGACATCTTTACAACATGCAGATTTATAACCTGACATCCAGATGAAGTGCTTGAAATGCTTTAATAGGTTCCTTTATTTTTAGAATAAAGAACAATATTTTTATCGTGGCCACCCGTTATGTGGCCCAGCTACGTCCTTATTTTCTCTGGCTCCAGCTGTCCTCTTTGATTTGCCATGGTCCCCTCCTACCACATTAGATTTCCTCATGCTGATGCTTTTGCCTGCAATGCTTTTTCTCTCTCACTTCCGATAACTGCTAGTCATTTTTTGGATCTCAGTTGAAACATCACTTCCCCAGGGAAGCATTTGTGTTGCCCTCCCTTGCCCCTACCCCGCAGTAGCTGGGTCAAATCTCCAGCTAGATATTCTTGGTATTTTGTACACCACTGCATTTATCACAGTTTATAACTACACACATTGTGCAGTGATTAGATGATTACTACTGATCTTTGTCACTAGACTATAAGCCCAATGAAAAGAAAAACAGTGCATGGTTTTCTTATCATTTTAACCTCAATATCTAGCAAAGTTTCTGGCATACAGTGAGCAAGCATTATTTCTTCAATGAATAATGAATGTCAAGATGGGGGTCAGTAACAAGTGGTTAAAGCAACAATAAAGTGCTTATTTCCATTCACCAAAATCACTTTGATCAGAGTTTGAAGGATGAAATTATTTCAAATTTCATAATGAACAAATTCAACAATTTTGCTTAAATTCTGGAATTTCTGGCTTCCCATAGATGTAGCCAGAATGAAAGTTGAGTAGCGTCTTCCTTGAGTTATTATAGAAACTCAAGACTTTATTGCTAAATGGGGATTTAACAATTTTCTGGTATATCCCTCATTATACAAAAAAAAGAGTCTTAGGAGATCTTTAAAAGGTCATTCAGCTTGTTGGTGACAGAGCAGGGATGAAAATCAGCCATTTAAATTCCCAGTTCAATTTTTTTTGCTACAACTATGCTGTAATTTCTCGGTTTATGGCTTCATTTTCAAATTAGAAATTTCTAAGACCCAACAAGTACCCATAAGAGAAATATCTCCAAATGGTTAATTTTGTCACATCATTTAGATTTCTGCTTTAAAACATTAAAATAAAGAGCAATATTTTTAGAAGTGTAAAAAGCAAGCCCAATTCTGTAACAAATTAAACATTTTCATGCCTTATTTGCAATTTACATTGTACACTTTAAATGGGGGTGAGATGGGGGTGGTACATGCTTCTATGGTTTCTTAATATTCTGAAGCAAAGAATTTTCCTAGTTAAACCTGGTTGTCCATAATTTTATTTATGAAAAACTAAAAGGAAGGTAAATTTTGAGAAAGGGTTTGGGGAAGTGACATCAGTAGATGGAAAAGCACTGCAGGTATCCAGTATATTACAACTGGCTATGTGACCTTGAACTGCTTACTTCCTCTTTGTAAATTTCCTCATCTGTACAATCAGAAAATTGGTCTAAATCATGGGCTTTGGTTGTTGATGGGCTTCCATGATCCCACTAAGCCCTTTGGTGTGTGTATGTGAGTGTACATTTTTCTGGGAAGAGGGTCCATAGTTTCTATTATGTTGGCAAGGATCTGGGACACAAAACACATTAATTGCCTCTGTGCTAAAATGTGAGGGTCCCTCCTAACTTTGCAAATGGAATAAAGCTATACATAGGATTATAATTTCAGATGGAAATAAGAATTAGTGTAACTATTAGCATGAGTAATAATATTGTTTGAAAAGCATATTCTATACAGAGGAATACCACTATCATCAACTGTACATGCAAGTATTAGCTGAAGAACTTCACTGGAAGTCCAGTCCAGATTTTCTGTAAGTAGCATCAGTTGTCCCAGACAATGTAACTACATGTGATAAAATCTCAATATGTCACAGATTTTCAGTCCTTCCTTTTTATCGATGTTTTAATGGTCCATCAAGGTAGGTCTGCTACATAGGATTACATGGAAAGGAAACAATCCAGAGTAGTTTGTCAGCAAATAAAGATACTTTCTTATAGTTTTCAGGATATCTATTCCAAAATATTTTGATGATAACTTTTGGATAGTTGAATAGCCATAGTTGCTATAGTACACACCTATTTATTAAAGACACCCAAATAAAAGTCACTCTGCATATTACTCACTTCCTCCCTTCTTTTCCTTCTTAATGCAATAAATATTCCTTAATTGTCTCCTATGTGTCAGGTACTCTTCTAGACACCTGTGAAATGTCAGTGAACAAACAAATATCTTCTACCCTCATTGTGCTTACATTTTAGAACAGGAGAAATAAAATAAACAATATGCATAAAAATAAGTAAGTTAGCTATTATTTTTAAAGGTGACCAATGCTTTAGCCAAAAAAGAAAAAATAAAGTAGGGAAATTAGGAGCACCAGAGGTGAGGAGAATGGTTCCAATTTTAAATAGGTCAGGGTAGGTAGGTCTCATTGAGAAGGTGTTGTTTCATGAAGACCTGAGGAGACGAGGGAGTGAGCAAAGTGTATAATCTTGGGGAATAGTTTTCCAGACAGTAGGAAGAGTCAAGGCAAGGATACACTTGATGCGTTCAGGGAACAGCAAGGAGGCACTTTGGCAGGAAAAGAGCAAAAATCGTTCTGTTGCTAACGAGGCGAAAGACAAGGGTATAATCACCAAAATTTACAAACAGCTCACACAACTCAACAAATAAACAACCCAATCAAAAAATGGGCAGAAGGCCTTAAGAGTCATTCCTCCAAAGAAGGTATACAGATGGCCAACAGGCACATGAAAAGATGCTCAATATCAGTAATTATTAGAGAAATGCAAATCAAAACTACAGTGAGGTATCACATCACAGCAGTCAGAATGGCTATCATTAAAAAGTCTACAAATAACAAATGCTGGAGAGGGTGTGGAGAAAAGGGAATCCTCCTACACTGTTGGTGGGAATGTAAATTGGTACAGCCACTATGCAGAACAGTACAGAGGTTCCTCAGAAAACTAAAAACAGAGTTACCATATGATCCAGCAATCCCACTCCTGGGAATAAAACTGGAAAAAACTATAATTCAAAAATATTACATGCACCCCTATGTTCATAACAGCACTCTTCACAATAGCCAAAACAGGGAAACAACCTAAATGTCCACTGACAAACAAATATTTAAAGAAGATATGGTACATATATGCAATGGAATACTAATCAGTCATAAAAAAGAATGAATTAATGCCATTTGCAGCAAATGGATACAACTAGAGATTATCATACTAAGTGAAGTAAGTCAGAAAGAGAAAGACAAATACCACATGATATCACTTATACGTGGAATCTAAAATTTGGCACAAATAAACCTATCTACAAAACAGAAATAGACTCATAGACATAGATAACAGACTTGTGATTGCCAAGGGGGAGAGAGGAAGGGACAGGGATGGACTGGGAGTCTGGGGTTGGTAGATGCAAACTATCATATTTAGGATGGATAAACGACAAGGTCCTAATGTATTGCACAGGGAACTATATCCAATCTCCTGGGACAAATCATAATGGAAAACCATATTAAAAAAGAATGTATATATGGGTATAACTGAGTCACTTTGCTATACAGCAGAGATTGGCACAACACTGTAAATCAAATATAATTCAATAAAAAAATCATTCTGCTGCTGTGGTCATGAAATTTGTAAAATTTCATCTTTCAGTTGACACCTCATTTTCTATTACTTACTTATTTAAAATGAAAGTAGTCTTCCTAGAGTCTCATATTTGTCAAGAAAGACAAAGTCAGAATTCTTCTGAGAATTTTAAAATCACGCCCAAAACAATCATCTCTGGTTGGTAATGTAGTTTGAGTCTCTCAGTTTCCACAAAGATATATTGGCAATGAATTGTTATGTAATAAGCAAATATGCCATTTAATAAGAGATGATGTCACTATAAAGAAATCAAGTAAAAGATCTTCATTTTTGAACATTTAGAGATTGGGCACAAAGCATTTGCTGTATCCCAACAAAGAGAAATTCCAACATTCATAGCTAACATAAAAGCACCCATTCTTCCTGAAATGTCACTGTTCTTTTGGGCATTTGTTACACTGTTCATTAACTTTTCTATAGAAAATAAAACAATCACGAGTATTGCACAATTTTCAAGGCATTTATCTGGGTGAATACTTCCAAAAAGAATACACATATAAAGGTAGTACTTTTTTTATAAGGGAAAGTCAGTCAGCCCTCCCCCAAGTAAGCATCTTATACCAGCCTAGTGCCTTGCCTGAAAACACACCGTGATCCATGAGCTTACAAATATAATAAAAAAAGGAACACAGCCATACCTTGCCCAAGTGCTCCTTTTTGCCAAAGCCAGTGGCAGCTGCAATGCTTCCTGCTCCTTCCACTGTCTTCTGTGCTACTGCAGTCACCCCTGTCACCACTGCCTCTCCAACGTTTGTCACTTGCTCTTTGGTCTTCTCAGCCACTGGCATAAATCAAGAACAACAACAGATTAAGGGACAGTCGACTGACAGCCACTTAAAATAATTTCATTTCCACTAGCCATCAGCTTCTAAAAACCTATATTTGCACACGTAGATGACTGAAGAGTCAGAAGAAACAAGAGCTACGGAGATTTCTATGCGAGCGTGGCTTAGCCAAACATAGGATCTTTGCTAGGATAGTCTGCTGTAATCATGCAGATATTAAAATGTGTTTCAAGCTTAATGATCACAAATTTCAAGCGATAAGCAATTTCAGTTTTGTTTACTTTTTATTGAGGAAAGTTTACCAAAAGCAATGCTTACAGGTGTTTTATCAAACTCAGCATGAAATGTATTTCTTTATTTCAACTTCAATGGCAATTCTTTGATATCACTCAGCATGTTTGTTTCATCACACCTTCTGAGTCACAGAACACATATGTGTTCTCACATGTTACCATCAGGAATAAACAATAGAGTAAGGGATGATTATGAAGGAACTTTGATCCTTTCTTTTTTAATCAGACAAGTCTAATAACAATTGAACATACAGATTCAAAATCATGCAAATACAATAATTCTTAACAGTTTAAAAATAATCACTTTATATTAACAAATGCCCAAATGGTTAGAAGAGGGAGAGGAGAAAGGAAATGTCTTTATCTTCCATGGAGGTGGATTCAATAGATACTATTCAATTATTGATTTTTTTTTAGATAATTCTTTTTATTTTTTAATTTTCTAATTTTTTAGCACATGTTTATTTGAGTATAATTGCTTTACAATGTTGTATCAGTTTCTGATGTACAACAAAGTGAATCAGCCATATTTATACATATATCCCTACATTCCCTCCCTCTTGAGCCTCACTCTCATCCTCCCCATCCCACCCCTCTAGGATGTCAAAAAGCATCAAGCTGATCTCCCTGTGCTATGCAGCAGCTTCCCACTAGCTATCTGTTTTACAGTTGGTAGTGTATATATGTCAATGCTACTCTCTCACTATGTCCCAGCTTCCCCTTCCCCTTACTGTATCCTCAAGTCCATTCTCTACATCTGCGTCTTTAGTCTTGCCCTGTCACTAGGTTCATCAGCACCATTTTTCTAGATTACATATATATGCGTTAACATACAGTATTTGTTTTTTTCTTTCTGACTTACTTCACTCTGTATGACAGACTCTAGATCCATCCACCTCAATACAAATAACTCAATTTCATACTATGAAGGAACTTTGATCCTTTTATGAAACATCAGGTAGTTGAAACAGAAGGGGTTTTAGTGATGAAATTGATTTTCAATCATTTTAATGGGAACAAAAGAGCTAAAGTATGAAAATGTAATGGTTTATTGAGCACACTTATAATTTCTTTTCGTTAAAAAAAATATAACATGGTCATTCAGTAAGTAACTTAAAAATTTAAGAAGATGGTATAAATAGTTTGGGATTAGATTTAGAGATTTAATCTTACATTAAGAATTCTCTAAGTACATCTGATATAACTGTTGAATTCATCTTTCTATATTACTTCCATACAAATATGAAACAAAGGAAGCTGCAATAAAAAAGTGTTTCAATTAAATTAAGTTTTATGAAA
This sequence comes from Hippopotamus amphibius kiboko, assembly GCF_030028045.1. Taxonomy (NCBI): domain Eukaryota; kingdom Metazoa; phylum Chordata; class Mammalia; order Artiodactyla; family Hippopotamidae; genus Hippopotamus; species Hippopotamus amphibius. The sequence continues at coordinate 59,545,891 of NC_080188.1, forward strand.
AAGAGGTAAAAGATGAGATTCTGCACTTTTAACAATTTCAAGGTCAATAGAGAAAACAACCCTTCACCTAAACCTTATAACATTTATATTCATAGAGCTTGGGTCTTGCATTCTTATCTATATCTATGTAACGCCTGCCTTCTTTTCTGAGGAATCCGATGAGTTGCACTATGTTAGCTGTTATATGCTACTTACAGGATTGTTGTACAGAGTTCATGTCACCAGCTGGGAGAGGCCAGCGATTAAACAGTAATAGTGTGGACAAAACAATTGGGTTTTGAAAACACTCTGTAGGTCATGGAAGCTGAGGAAGTCTGTAAGGACATAGAGTCTCACTCCTTAGTCTAGGCAATGTGAGGAAGCAGAAGTGGCCCTAGAATCTAAAACCAGGAAGAGTTCACAGCAGGTGTTGTTTGATATTTGCCTTCTGCTACTTCTGGGGATATGGCGGATGCCTGCTAACTAGTCATGACTACTCTCAATGCAAAGTTCAATCTAAATGCCGGTGAAAAGCTGTACTGGAAATCTCATGTTTTTAAACATTTCCAGAATGTTGATGTTTTAAAAAGAGTGAATTATGGGCTTTAAGTTCTCATTTTTTTCTTTTCTAAGAACATGAATAGAAAATTTTACTTGAAAATGAACATTTCTTGTTACAAAATCTCAGACAAAAATAAATTTTTATCTTTTCACAGATTCATAATTTTTCTGCCAGCCACGAAAGTTTATTTTTATAATTCTAGACTTCTATATACACTTTTTTATGAACATAAACTGCACAGTAAAATGTGCTTTGTACTTTAATATAATTTTATTAGATTTTATCACTGTGAGAATAAGTAAATTAGTTACATTACAAAATGGCAGAGTTTACATACAGCAATGATAGACACATTTTAAAAGATTTCTGTAGGACCTTTTTTATCTGGTGGATTATTCACTAACCTTGAACTTTTTTGTTAAAACATACCTCAAATGTCAATCTCCATGTTAAAAACCTCTCCTCTCAACAAATGTCCTTGTTCCTCCTCTGATGACCCCATAAAATTTTAGGTTTGTCTTTATTACTGAACTTTCTTCATTGTACCATAATTATTCATTTCCCAGTATTGCTCTCCACCTCCACCAGTATATTGTGAGTTGATTAAAACCAGAGATCCTGTTTCTATCATTTCACAGTAGCTACTCAATAAGTAATTATGAAAGCATTAAAAGAAATTTTGTGTATATCTGTCATTTATACATTGACTTTAATAATTAGGTTTATATTTGACTTTAAGTTAACAGTAAAATTCCACATAGGACATGTGGCACCAACTTTTTGGATAGTAAATCTCACCTTTGACATTAAACAAAATACAAAATTAAGAAGATCTAGTTTCAAATCAGTATACAAATTACAGATTTGAGGAAAATAAATTTATATTTTAAAGCAGTTTAACAAGGAAATTTAAACTATAACGTTGAAAATTAACTGTTCATTATCACATAATAAATTTCTGTTTATGAGAATCAAAGCCTGCAGATCTCCAATAATAGGAATTTCTTTACATCATACTTTTATGAGGAAAAAAATGAGTAAGCTTATATCAAAATTTATTTTTTAAAACACCTTCAAAGGCAAGTCATTCAATAAGCCCAGATTAAGTGCACTCTCATTCTTTCCTATAATGTGATGCACTGACAACTGAAATAATAATGTCCTGAGATCAAAAAGCCAGGGATTAAGGTAGAGTTTCCTGAATTTTATCTTGAGATTATCTAGCTGGGAGAATTAATTTTTCCTGGATGTTGTACGTAGAAAACTCCTGGCCTAAGTTTACTAAAGTCTATATTCCTGCAAAAATAGCTAATGAAATGAATCGTGGGGAAATTTTTCTTTTGACAGTAGCTAATAATGTTACGTACTTTGTAATAGTTTCCCATTTCCCTGCTTTAAGAATAATAACAAAATAAATAACAATTGTTTAGTATTTATTATGTACCCATAATAAACATTTCAGGCCGTGTATAAAAAGCAACCAATTCTCTCTGCCTTTAGCCACTGAGGTAATTATCTTAAACATTTATTTATCCTCATAACACGAATTTGGAATTTTATATTAAATAAATCTACTCAACAAATGAATTTATCTGATATGAGAGAGGAATGGCACTTATTGCAGCTGATTTATTCCAATTCAATTTTCATAGCCAGACTACTTATGACAACATTTTTGATACATTACTACTGTCAAGGTCATAGACTGGTACAACAGCTGTAAGTATTGCCCAACCAACGTCATTACGGCCTCCCTGCTTAGAAGCATTTTCCATAGTGTTCTGGGGAACACTAGTTGAATTTAACCCTAGCAAGTATTGAAAGAAAGTCAAATAAGCTTGAGAAATCCTGAGTTAAACTAAATTATGTAAATTTATTTACTGTAGAACAGCTCAGATTCTTTAATATGCTAAAAACAAAACAGGATATGCAAAGTTTCCAAACATTACAAAACCATGGAAACATTAGCTGGTGGGCTACTGTTCTTCAGAAACTATCTGCAAAATAGTTATTGCCTTATTGTACAAACTTCAGGCACATGCACCAGTGCAAACACACATGTGCACGCATGCACACACACACACACCAAAACCCATATTTACACTCTGTCATTCTGGAGAAGAGGCAAAAATTCTAACTGTGTCAACAGTTATCCTTGCAGCCCATCTCCACAGCCTCCATTAGATAAGTAGTGTTAGTTGTATTCTTTCATTTCTACCACAGGCTCTGACCCTTGCCACATGCTCATCCACTTTCTCAACCACATGGATTCTTCTTTAACTATTAAAATGGAAAGCCGTTCATCTAAGTAGGCACAGTCTACAACTGTCTGACATCCAGTTCTTACAAAAATCATGCTTTATAACATCCCATTTACAGAAGGTCCCTAGAGAGCAGTTTATATATATTGGGTTGCAACAGAGCAAATGTAAGCTGCATACGTTAATTTAGCTTCTAGTAGAATCAGTTTCAAAGGGTTCTGTTTTAGTTTGTTTTTGTTTTAGTTTTGTTTTGCTTTGTTTTTTTCTTTGGCAGAGAAACAGAGCTCATAAGATCTTAGTTCCCTGACCAGGGATTGAACCTAGGCCATGGCAGTGAAAGCCCAGAATCCTAACCACAAGGTCACCAGGGAACACCCTGTTTTAATTTTATACCTGAATTTTTTTTATCAAAAATATGTATAAAATATGAAAACACAACAATCCAAAACCTATGGGATGCAGCAAAGACAGTTTTATGAGGTAAGTTTATAGCAATACAATCCTACCTCAAGAAACAAGAAAAATCCCAAATAAACAATCTAACCTAAAGAAGCTAGAGAAAGAAGAGCAAACAAAACCCAAAGTTAGTAGACAGAGAGAAATCATAAAGACCAGAGCAGAAATAAATGAAATAGAAACAAAGAAAACAATAGCAAAAATCAACAAAACTAAAAGTTGTTTCTTTGAGAAGATAAATAAAATTGATAAACCTCTAGCAAGACTCATCAAGAAAAAGAGGGAGAGGACTCAAATCAATAAAATTAGAAAGGAAACAGGAGAAGTTACAATGGACAACACAGAAATAAAAAGCACCATAAGAGATTACTACAAGCAACTATATGCCATTAATATGGACAACCTGGATGAAATGGACAGATTCTTAGAAAGGTATAACCTTCCAAGACTGAATCAGGAAGACATAAAAAAATATGAACAGATCAATCACAAGTAATGAAATTGAAACTGTGGTTAAAAATCTCCCAACAAACAAAAGTCCAGGACCAGATGGATTCACAGCTGAATTTTATCAAACATTTAGAGAATAGCTAACACCCATCCTTCTCAAGCTCTTCAACAAAATTGCAGAGAAAGGAACACTCCCAAACTCATTTTATGAGGCCACCATCACCCTGATACCAAAACCAGACAAAGATACTACAAAAAAAGAAAACTACAGACCAATATCACTGATGAATTTACATGCAAAAATCCTCAACAAAATACTAGCCAACAGAATCCAACAACACATTAACAGGATCATACACCACGATCAAGTGGGGTTTATCCCTGGAATGCAAGGATTCTTCAATATACGCAAATCAATCAATGTGATACACCATATTAATAAATTGAAGGATAAAAACCACATGATCTTCTCAATAGATGCAGAAAAAGCTTTTGACAAAATTCAACACCCATTTATGATAAAAACTCTCCAGAAGGAGGGCATAGAGGGAACCTACTTCAACATAATAAAGGCCATATACGACAAACCCACAGCAAACGTCATTCTCAATGGTGAAAAACGGAAAGCATTCCCTCTAAGATCAGGAATAAGACAAGGATGTCCACTCTCACCACTACTAATCAACATAGTTTTGGAAGTCCTTGCCACAGCAATCAGAGAAGAAAAAGAAATCAAAGGAATCCAAATTGGAAAAAAAGAAGTAAAACTGTCACTGTTCGCAGATGATGTGATATTATACATAGAAAATTCTAAAGATGCCACCAGAAAACTACTTGAGCTAATCAATGAATTCGGTAAAGTTGCAGGAAACAAAACTAACATGCAGAAATCTCTTGAATTTCTATACACTAACAATGAAAGATCAGAAAGAGAAATTAAGGAAACAATCCCATTCACCACTGCAACAAAAAGAATCAAATACCTAGGAATAAACCTAACCAAGGAGGTAAAAGACCTGTACTCAGAAAACTATAAGACACTAATGAAAGAAATCAAAGATGACACAAACAGATGGAGGGACATACCATGTTCTTGGATTGCAAGAATCAACATTGTGAAAATGAGTATACTACCCAAAGCAATTTACAGATTCAATGCAATCCCGATCAAATTACCAATGGCATTTTTCACAGAACTAGAACAAGAAATTTTACAATTTGTATGGAAACACAAAAGACCCCGAATAGCCAAAGCAATCTTGAGAAGGAAAGACGGAGTTGGTGGAATCAGGCTTCCTGACTTCAGGCTATACTACAAGCCTACAGTGATCAAGACAGTATGGTACGGGCACAAAAACAGAAATATAGATCAATGGAACAGGGTAGGAAGCCCAGAGATAAACTATGGTCAACTAATCTATGACAAAGGAGGCAAGGATATACAATGGAGAAAAGGCAGCCTCTTCAGTAAGTGGTGCTGGGAAAACTGGACAGCTACGTGTAAGAGAATGAAATGAGAACACTCCTTAACACCATACACAAAAATAAACTCAAAATGGATAAAAGACCTAAAAGTAAGGCCAGACACCATAAAACTCCTAGAGGAAAACATAGGAAGAACACTCTTCGCTGTAAATAACAGCAAGATCTTTTTTGATCCACCCCCTAGAATAATGGAAATAAAAACAAAAATAAATAAGTGGGACCTAATGAAACTTCAAAGCTTCTGCACAGCAAAGGAAACTATAAGCAAGATGAAAAGACAACCCTCAGAATGGGAGAAAATATTTGCCAACGAATCAACAGACAAAGGATTAATCTCCAAAATATATAAATAGTTCATCTAGCTCAATATCAAAAAAACAAATAACCCAATCAAAAAATAGGCAGAAGACCTAAATAGGCATTTCTCCAAAGACGACATACGGATGGCCAAGAGGCACATGAAAAGCAGCTCAACATCACTAATTATTAGAGAAATGCAAATCAAAACTACAGTGAGGTATCACCTCACATCGGTTAGAATGGGCATCATCAGAAAATCTACAAACAGTAAATGCTGGAGAGGCTGTGGAGAAAAGGGAACGCTCTTGCACTGCTGGTGGGAATGTAAATTGAGACAGCCACTATGGAGAACAGTATGGAGGTTCCTTGCAAAACTAAAAATAGAGTTACCATATGACCCAGCAATCCCACTGCTGGGCATATACCCAGAGAACACCATAATTCAAAAAGACACATGCACTCCAATGTTCATTGCAGCACTATTTACAATAGCCAGGACATGGAAGCAACCTAAATGTCCATCAACAGATGAATGGATAAAAAAGATGTGGGACATATATACAATGGAATATTACTCAGCTGTAAAAAGCAAGGAAACTGGGACATTTTTAGAGACATGGATGGACCTAGAGACTATCATACAGAGTGAAGTGAGTCAGAAAGAGAAAAACAAATATCGTATATTAACACATATATGCAGACTATAGAAAAATGGTACAAGTCAACCTGTTTGCAAGGCAGAAATAGAGACACAGATGTAGAGAACAAACATATGGATACCAAATGGGGAAAAAGGGGAGTGTTGGGGGGAATGAATTGGGAGACTGGGATACCAAACTGTACACTCTAAATATATGCAGTTTATTGTCTGTTAACTGTATCTCAGTAAAAGTTCTTTTAAAAAATGTATAAAATAGTCATATACGTTTCTCCACTAGCTGCAAAAACGTAGCTCGAGATAGATCCACTATAAAGTGATAGTAAGTAACACTTAGATATATACTATTTGCCTTCAGTATTCTAGGTATTTATATATGTTCACTCACTGAATTCTTTTACAGATGAGGAAACTGAATCACACAGAGTTATGAATCTTGCAGAAAAATCACATAGCTACTAAGGGGTAAGCAGAAATTCGAACTAAAGAGGTCTGGCTATAGTGTTTATGGCCTTAACCACAATGCTGTATTAATATTCCCATTTGATTTTCCCAATTTCTATTTTATAATTTAGCAATAGGAACACTTTATTTTTCTGAGGTCCTGTTATGTTTATTGTTTTCTGATCATATGAATTATATTTCTGATTATATCTCTTGTTTTACTTCACCTTTCAGAAAGCTTGGAGTACATACAACATGAAACTCAATCACAGCAAGCCTGTGAGCTTTTAAGATTGTTAAATTGTGATTTTTCCTTGATTTTTCTATTTCTATCATCCTCTTCCTCATCATCACCCCATAATTCTCATTACTTTTGATATTCATTTATTGTAATCTATCTTCTTACAGACTTATTCAAAATCTTGGTGAAATTAGGTCAGAGATAAATACAATAAGTAATTTACTGATCATCCCAAGGGTGTTTCCTAAAATGTCTTCTGAATCATCAAGGAAATGTTATAAATAGTTATATTTTAGTGTCAGAATATTTCATTGTACTCTACAAAAGATTTTAATTCAATTCTTTGAAAATGGCAATCCTTATATGATATTAATGCTATTAGTTTGCCAGAACATTAAGTTGGTCAGAATACTCAAATGCTACACTACCATAAATTAAACAATTAAACTGGTTAATTCCGTCATCATTCTTGTCAGTTACATACATTGTGCTTTATTTATAACAAATACTTGAACTATTTAAAAATATTTAATAAAGAATCAAGATTAAATAAAGCTGTTGTTCCCTAGAATGCTCCTGTATGGGCAGAGTGGTTGCTTACAATTACATTCTGAATGATCAGTGCTAGGGCTATACTGCTTACTAGATACTTTCAAGATCATCCCTACATATAAGCTCCACAAAGCTTACCTGTTGTCACACCGTGAACCACTCCTTCCTTGGTTTTGGATCCTATAAAAACAAACAAATTCAAACCATAAGTCTCAAAGTCACCTTTCCTGCTGATGAGCTATTGTGAAATACATCTAATGGAAAAACAATATCTCAGTCTGAGGAAGCCCATGTGCTAAGATCTCCTCAGGGGGCACAAAACCTAAAACAAAGAAATCCAGTAATCACTACAACAAATAGAAGAAAGCAAAGTTAACAGGACACTCTTCAATTAAGATTTTAGCACACAGTAATGACTTTTCAACCCCTCGTGTCCCACTTCATATATCAACTTACAGAGGGGAAAAAGAAGGTGAGCTAACTAACACCAGGGCTGGGTGAGAAGGTGATTTTGGATTCAGAACTGCGGAAGCTCTACTAAAGTACAATACAAAAGAGAGATTAGGTAACTCATGAAATACAAACAGATGCAGGAGGGAGAGAAGGAATTCACATTTGTTGAACACCTGTTATGCAAAAGGTGTTTTACATCTCATCTCATTTAATCTTTGTAATACCCATTTCATATCATGCCCATTTTATTCCATATGAAACAATTACAAATTAAAGTTAAATGATTTGCCTAAAATCACACAGATAATAACTGGCTACAACCACATTCAAATTAAGGGCTCTATGACCCTAAGCCCATATTCTTTCTAGGAAGCCAGGCAAACCTTTAGAGGGAATGCAGTATTTTGTCATTCAAGTATGACTTATGCCAGCTTCAAGAAGTGACAAGATAGGAATTTTCCCCAAATCTTGACCGTTACTAAGCTTTTACACAAATAATTTATTGATATGTGTCATTAAAACTAAGTTTGTGAACAATTTTATTCATAAGCTCTCTAATGTTGGATTTTTTAGTGTAATTCATACCAGATTTTTAATAAAATGTTTTTGGAGAAAATAATAACAAAATGAAGATTCATTTGAAAACTACCCTATAAGTCAAATAAAGTAGTTACATTAGGCAGAGAAGAATGTAAGGAAGTTAGGACATAAAAACTGGGAAACAATTTAAACCTATATTTGGATATTAAGATAGTCACCAATCTTCAGTTTAAAAATGCACTGACTTATAAACCCTTACTAAGTATAACAGAAATAACTGTAAACACATTTTACAACAGGAAAAAAGTGTAAGAGAGCCTCAGTTCCTTATTAAATAAAAATCCTTATCAATAAAATTAACATAAGATTAAATAATCTCTAAGAAGCTGGTTCTTAAACTGGAGAGTGCAGCAGAATCAATTAGGTGGAAGTGAGGTTAAAAAAGTGTTGACTGTTGAGTCACAGTTTCAATATTCAGTAAATATCAGGTACAGATATTTGCATTTTTAATAATCCTCATTATCTAATGCAGGTAATTCATTGATCGCATTTGAGAAACACTAGTCTAAGGCAGTTTCTACTTCCAAATTTATTTAGAAGTACATATGATGATTTAAATAATATGATTATCAATAAGATTTAAATAAATATACATGATCATATTGAAAACTTTCATTGAATTTTTTATAAAATATATAAATAAGGCATTAAGTAAAATTTTCATGCACTATATTAAACTTACACTGTACGAAAGAAAGAAAATTTCTACATTTAATAAAGCAATTTAAGTATATTTAAGGGCTTCCAATTTGAATATATTTAAGGACTTCTAATAAATATAGAACATAAAATAAATATAGCCTTTTAGTTAAGAAAGTGAGCTCTGGATTCTGATTTTCCGGATTTAAATCTTCACTTTACTACATAATAAACAAATACACATCATACAATCAACATGAAGATTAAAGGAAATAATACATGTACAGTGTTTAGTACATAGTAAATACTTAGTAAGTGATAACTGTTATTATTCTTCTTATATAATATTTGTAAAGAGATTTTCAGTTTAAAACACAGGATAAATCACCATACCATAAACTCATATAAATGAAATTGTGCAGTTGTTAAATATGTTAAAGGATAGTATTTTACATATACGCAATATGAAGTGTGTGTGTGTGTGTGTGTGTGTGTGTGTATTTTGCAGGCAATGACCACTTTGCATAGTACGATGGAATCATAAAATGACTGCACACAATCTGAGCTGAAGCTATAGAAAGTGATCTTAATCAATGAGGAAAATTTTGATTAATAAGTGATAAAAAATACTGTTGTTTCATGACCTTTAAAAATTTTTGTCAAAACATTAAAAATCTTCTAGTCATTTATAAATGTACAGGGAAATTAAACACTAAGCAAAGTTATACTTATTTTGTGTACTGTAATTTAAAACATTGAAAACTATTTTCTTTGTAAAAAAAACTTATAAGAGTAGTTTAAACAGTGCTTGTATTCTCCCCATTATATAACTTTCAATATCGAGCTAAGCATCTTTTCTAGGTCTTAGAAAATTGTCATACTCCTTCATAAGTTTGGGTTATTCTCCAAAATCTCAGCTTTTCTATTTTTAATGTCATGCTACACCTCTGATGGTTCCTTTCATGTGAGGTGTTTATAGGGTATCACTCCCTCTGGGACAACTTCAGCCTACTCATCACAACCACATTTTCATTTATGTTGATACCTTCACTTTCAAGAAGCTCCCCTGGCTGCACATCTAGAGTCTCTTGAATGGCAGCAGTGTCAACATACAGTCAGCTATTTCTTCTATAAATAAATTTGTGTTTGATTCAGATTTCACTTTCAGCATTTTTCACTTCATTTCTTTGCTGACATTCACTTCTTTGGTCAATTTCCTCTTTCAATTATGCACTTTTGTAAAATATCATGTGTGTTTATCATTGGGAGACAAGGAGGTAACACAATTATGGGCTTTGCTATCTGCACGAACTGAATAACAGATCATACAGAAACTGTATGTTACAGTGACTGATCACAAATAAACTCTGAAAGAAGTCATGTGATTTGACCATGGATCATAATGGGTTTCTGTTTTTATGTAGTGATTGCGGGCTGAAGAGCTAGGAGCAAAGTTTGTACTTTATGTAATCACTCACAGTTTATATATTGTGGTAACAAATTTGAACTGTATTGTTAAGGACTGGTTTTGTTTAACTAACTGTGGTAACTGAAATTCATGTGTGCTGGAATTAAGCAAAGTGAGAAAAACCTGTATTTAAGAGACTATTTCTTATCACTACCCACCTGACACTCCTTGAACCCCTTATTTTAAAAAAATGACTAATAACAAGAAATTTTTAACAGTTGGCCTGTGGTCTTTCCTCTCTGCCTCAGTTACAACTGATAACTTGATCTTTGGCTAAATCATGGAAGGTATCCTGAATTAAAGATACATGAAAATCTTGATGAGGTTGCTTTGCATCAAACAAATCACCTCTTTTTGCTGTCTTAATTATTCATTAATATATGTTATTGATGATTAGCCTTTAATTGATGAGTAATCTGTACTTGAAAAGATACAGCTACAAAATAGGTGCCAAGTGGCTATGTGACTAGTAACATGATAGACAGATGATAGATAGATAGATAGATAGAATCTTTTAGATAGATAGATCTCATAATAGATATAGCTGAAGAGACACTAGATCTGATGGCTTCCCTGAGCTGAGGTGGCCCTTCTGTCTCGCATGACTTCACAAAGCTGCAGAGTGGAGAAGGTCAGAAATAACGCTTGGACATGCAAGGTCTCAGTTATGCTACTGTGCATGTTATGTTGACTATCTGAATACGGTGGAGGTGAAGCATATTGTAACTTGGGAGTTTGATATCAATCCACAGTCTTGACAACTGCTATTTATTAAGGGGAATGTCATTGGAAGAGTTTTGAAGATCATTTTCTTGCCTTTACTGTTATAATACTTGGCATATATAAAGAGAACTACATTTTTTCTGCTTTTGAATTTGACTCAATTTATAATTTCTAAACCATCTGATTGAGAAATTTTTTTGCCCATTAAATTGAAGTAGGCTGAAAATTTGTATACAACGATATCCTAAAAGGAGAAAAAAAAATCATAAAAATAACAGTGATTCTTATGGTTGTTCTTCAATTAGTTCAGATAGTTGTCAAAAGTATAATATTATAAAGGAATGAGATTACTTTTATCATGAGGCTTAAGAAAACAGTGTGCCAAACTTCTTCAGCCATAAGTGAAATTAGAAAATTTTCCTTAGTCATTTCTAATCTTTCAAGCTAGTTATTGATAATAGTTCTTGTAATGAAGGATGAAATGATAGAAAGAAAATATACTGACAAAATAATTATTCCATTAGAGTTTACTTGATAATAATAACCATGGCTCCTATATATAAAAGTGTGCTTTCCAAAAATTCTGAATGAAATATTAACAAATCAAACCCAACAATGTATAAAAAGAATTATATACCACAATCAAGTGGGATTTATCATAGGTATGCAAGGCTGGTTCAACATTTGAAAGTCAATTAAGTAATTCATCACATCAGCAGACTCAAAAAGACAAATCACACGATCATATTAATCAATGCAGAAAGAACATCTGACACAATCCAACACCTATTTGTGATAAAAATTCCCAATAAACTAGAAATAGAGGGGAACTTTCTCAACTTGATAAACAATATCTACCAAAAAATCTACAGCTAACATCATATTTCATGGCGAGACCTAGAAGCTTTCCTACTAAAACCAAGAACAAGGGAAGAATATCCTCTTCCACTACTTCTTTCAACATCATACAGGAAGCCTTAGCTTATGCAATAAGACAAGGAAATAAAAGGTATCAGATTGGGAAAGAAGAAAGAAAACTGTTAACAGTCAACAAAAAAATCTCCTGGAGCTAATATGTTATTATGGAAAGGTTTCAGGATACAAAGTTAAAAAGTCAATCACCTTCCTTTCTACCAGTAATGAACAAGCAGAATTTGAAAATTAAAAATGCAATACCATTTACATTAGCACCAAAAAATAAAATACCTGCACATAAATTTAACCGACTATATACAAGATCTGTACGAGAAAAACTACAATGCTCTGATAACAAAACCAAAGAACTATCTATATGGAGAGCTAGCTATTTCATGTTCATGGATAAAAGATGCAATATTATCAAAATGTCAGCTCTTTCCAACTTGGTTTATAGTTCAATGTAATCTCAATCAAAATCCCAGCAAGTTATCTTGTGGATGTTGACAAACTGATTCTAAAGTTTATGTGGAGAGGCAAAAGCCCCAAAATAGCCAAAGCAGTACTGAAAAAGAACAAAGTTAGAGGACTGATACTACCAAACTTCAAGACTTAATATAAAGCTACAGTAATCAAGACAATGTGATATTGGTGAAAGAATAAACAAATAGATCAAGGGAGCAGAAAAGAGAGCCCAGAAATACACCGACATAAATATAATCAACTGATTTTTGACTAAGGAAAAAAGGCAATAAAATGGAGCGAAGATAGTCTTTTAAACAAATGGTGCTAGAACAAATGGACATCTACATGCAAAAAAATAATTTTATACACCAACTTTACACCCTCCACAAACAAAAAACCCAAAATGGATCATAGCCTTAAATGTAAAATGTGAAACTATAAACCTCCTAGAAGATCGCATAGGAAAAAATCTATATAACCTTGAGTATGGCAATGACATTTTAGTTATAACACCAAACACATGCTCCATGAAATAAATCATTAATAAGGTGAAATTCATTTAAATTAAAAGTTTCTCTTCAATGAAAGACAATGTCAAGAGAAAGAGAAAACAATCTACAGACAGGAAAATATTTATGAAAGATACATCTGAAAAAGACTGTTGTCCAAAACAGACAAAGAACTCTTAAAAACCAACAGTAAGGAAACAAATAACCTGGGCTCCCTAGGTGGCACAGTGGTTGAGAATCTGCCTGCCAATTCAGGGGACACGGGTTCGATCCCTGCTCCAGGAAGATCCCACATGCTGTGGAGCAACTAAGCCCATGTGCCACAACTATTGAGCCTGTGCTTTAGAGCCTGTGAGCCACAACTATTGAGCCCATGTGGTGCAACTACTGAAGCCCACACACCTAGAGCCCATGCTCCACAACAAGAGAAGCCACGGCAATGAGGAGCCGCGCACCAGCGAAGAGTAGCCCCCACTCACCGCAACTAAAAGAAAGCCTGCACACAACAAATAAAACAAAAAAATAAATAAATAATAAATTAATTAATTTAAAAAAAACAAATAACCTAATTAAAAAATGGGCCAAAGAGCTTAACAGACACCTCATCAAAGAAGATGTGCAGATGGCAGATAAGCATTTGAAAAGGTGCTCCACATCTTTTGTCATCAGGGAAATGCAAATTAACATAATAGTGAGATGCCACTACATACTTATTAGCATGGCCAAAATCCAGAACACTGACAACATCAAATGTTGTTGGGCAAGAGAGCAACAGGAACTGTCATTAATTGCTGTTGGGAATGCAAAATCATGCTGCCCCTGTGGAAGACAGTTTGATGGTTTCTTTAAAAACTAAACATTTTTACCAATATGACCCAGCATTTGTGCTCCTTGGTATTTACCCAAAGGAGGTAAAAACTTATGTCCACACAAAAACCTGCACACAGATGTTTATAGCAGCTTTATAATTGCCAAAACTTGGAAGCAACCAGATGTCCTTCAGAAGGTGAATGGAGAAACAAACTGTGATACAGTGAGACAATAGAATACTATTTGGCACTAAAAAAAAATGAGCCATTAAAATACATGGAAAAATCTTAAATGCTCATTATTAAGTAAAAAGGGCCAATCTGAACAGGCTACATAATATATGATTCCAATGATATGACATTTTGGAAAAGGCAAAACTATGGAGTGAAAAAGATTAGTGGTTGCCTGGGGCTAGGGGAAGGCCATGAATAAGCAGAACACAGAGTATTTTTAGGACATTGAAAACACTCTATATGATATTATAATGATGAATGCATATCATTATACATTTGTCCAAACTCACAGAGTATACTATACCAAGAGCGAATCTTATAGGGACTTTGGATGATTATGATGTGTCAGTGTATGAACCATCTGGTGGAGGATGTTGGTAACGGGAGAGGCTATGCATGTGTGGGGTAGGTGGTACGTGTGAAACCTCTGTACTTTCTTCTCAATTTCTCTGTTAACTTAAAACTGCTGTAAAAAACAAAGTCTTTAATTTTTTAAAGTATGCATTATTACTCATACGTTCTGCTTTATTGTGACATTCTCACCAAAACTCTGCAGGGCAGTTGCAATTACCCAAATCATATTTTTACAAATGAGGAAAGTGATGCTTAGATATGTTAAGTAACTTCCCCAGTATCCTAGAGGTGTAGCCTGGAGTGGAATTTAAGTTTGACGTTAAATCTGTGTTTTTTTCCTACTTTATCAGGAGTCAGCAAACTATAGCCTATGAGCCAAATAAATGCCCCAATTCTTTTGGTAAGTAAAGTTTTGTTGGAACATAGCCACCCTAATTATTGTCTATGGCTGCTTTCACACTACAAGAGCAAAGTTGAGTAGATGAAACAAATATCATAGCCTAAAATATTCACTATCTACTCCTTTACAGAAAAAGCTTGCCAACACCTGAACTATACTATTACGTCTTCATGGTCACTCTTCATCCTGAATCCTGTATTTGTGTTCAACTTTTAATTGACTTGAAAACATAACTGATAGTTTATAGAATGCACTATGTGTTAAACACCAAAATAAACATTGAAGATGATTTTTAAAAACATGTGACATACAAATTAAAACTTCATATGATAATCTCAGAGCAAATAACAGAATTAATCTCTAAAAAATAAAATAATTTTATTTGCCCAAACTCATAGTTGACAATAGAAACAAATATAACGTTTTTTAGATGATAATCCTGCTTATTACCTGGAACACAGCAATGTATTAACCTAATATTCAGTAGTTTCTGTGCTCCTTAAAAACTAATAAAGTGGATATTATCATACTAGAAAAGCTCTAAAGTTACTAAGCTATAAAGTAACTGAAATCAAAGAATAGTTGCAAGCATGTACTTGCACAACTTGGAAAACTGAGGACAAATATGAAGACATTGATTATCCACATCTCGTTGATTCAGTATCCTAAATTCCATCTAAAAGATATAATCCACACTCCACAAAAAAAACTTGAAATTAACACATCGATTTTTTTCCTCTTGTAACATCTTTTAAGCCAATGATTTTCTGAAAATATGTTTTAAGTTAAAGTGATTTAACTAGATATCTGTGGTAAGGTTAAGTCAACATAAAAAGTTTATGAACAGTGAGAAAAAAATATGAGACGCATTCATAAAAATCATTCCAAGTATAACTTTTCTCCAGGCTATCTATGTTGGAGAGAAGGTGTAGCTTTCTTTTCCCCCACAGACACAGGCCGGGGATTCTATGCCTCCCAATATGCTCACCCTCCACTATATCACTCATCCTTTGGCTACTGTTGCTACAACTGCTACCAGAGAATGTGGAAGAGCTCGGAGGAGAAAGAGGAGAGGCAGAATGGGCAGGGGGTAAGTGTGGGCGTATGTGTGTGCCTGTGGATGAGTGTGTGTCTATTTGTGTCTACTCCTTCCCCAAAGAATTTGAGGTGATTTGTAAAATAACACCAAACCCAACCCAGTTCAAGATAAAGAAAAGAGAGTCAGAGTCTATAAGAATACTCTGAGTGGGAATTTATAAACAAGTAGAAATGATGAGCAACAATCTCATCATTTATTGTGTGTATCACTTGGTAAATGAACTACATAAATGTTTCAGAAATAATAGCAGCTGTCAAGCACTTTCTTGAGCTTAGTCCCCAGCTTACCAAGTGGTAACAAGAAGTAACTCCACCAAAGACTTTTTTGTCCTTTCCTTTTTAGGACCACAGTAGGTGTCTCTTTTCATATCTCAAGGTTATATCAAAGTCTTAATTTTAAATTAGAATACATTAAAATTAGCATATATTATTCATGATGATAAAAGAAATCAAAAGCCCATGAGTGAGTCTGATTCTTAAAATAGTCTTGATTATTTTTTAAGACTGAGTTTTAAAGACTGTCCTCAGAGCTGTAGTTACTTATGCATAGAAACATTCATTTTAAAACAGAAAGTCCTAAGTATTACTACAAAATTAAGTAATCTGGAAAAACAAAATAGCCACTTTTTTTCACTATTAGCTCAAACATATACACACATTCACCTACCTACACATACCTTTGATTCAGTCCATCATTTTGACAAGTGAAGATGCAAAACTGAATCAAGTGAGAAATATCAGCATTTAAAACATCAATCATCCTAAATCCATCAGTCATAAATAAATATCAAAGTGACATTTGGGGCTTACCTACCTACATAGAGAACACCCTCTTTTGTCTTTCCTGCTGCTTCTGCCACACCCTGTTTGGTTTTTTCAGCAGCAGCCACGACTCCCTCCTTGGCCTTTGAAAGTCCTTTCTTGAATACATCCATGGCTAATGAATTCCTTTACACCACACTGGAGAACACAAAATACACTCTGAGAACTTTTGGGTAAAACAAAATGAAATTAGAACCACCCAGGGTAAAAACTACTGAAAAATCAGTAGAATCCCCAAAAGTGTGGGATTCTTTTAAGTGTGCCTCCATTTCAACCACTGGACAAAGCAGCCTTTTTTTAGCTTTTGCATTAAAAATTTAGCATCTCCCATCCATCTTGGCTGGTAAAAGTCTAGCCGCCTAAACATGGATTAGGATGAATCATCTGTGCTGTTCTTACTGCATTTCCGAGGTAGAGTTGCATGAAAAGATGAACCCCTCTTTTAACTTCCCAGGGTCCAAATGGTGACAGTATAACTTAGAAGTACGTATGGAAGGCAGATCAGAGGAAAAGGAAAGGGAGCTGGAGGCACGGGGTCAGGGACACTTTTAAAATAAATTCCAGAAAGCGGCTAACAGGTCAAACGTGAGGAAGGGAGGGAGGGAACTACTCACTCTGGGTGTGGCTGAACCTCAGGCCAACTGCGAGCCCACCCGAACTCGCCCTAACCCACCCGACCAAGCACCCAGCCCTCTGCTATCTACCCTGAGCAGGCAGGCGCGTGTTCACACCCGCGGGCAGTCTCGGGAAGCGCGCCAGCTCCCCGAGGGGGCGTTCTCAGCGCGCTGAACCCGCCACCCACCCCGCGCCCGCACCTGTTAACCCCTTACCACCTGTGGACTTGCCCTCTCTATGCTTTGCCAAACACAGCCTGCTTACTTTACAGAAAGCACAGAGAAGACGGACTGGGGGGATTTAAGGAAAGCGAAAAATAAAAGTTGAACACTCATACTCCATCTAGCACCCTCGCGTTTCTCCAAGGAATAGCTTATCCCTGCAAATCTTGACCTCTCAGCCTTTGAGGACAAGAAGAGGGGAGTGCCGAAAGCAGGAGGAAAGCCAGGTTAATTTACTTTCCTAAAGCTCACCATAAGGATAAGAACCCACCTCTGAGAGAGGCTCGACTACAGCGGGTCCTCACTGCAGCACCAACCCCCCCCCCCCCCCCCCAGGCGTCCTCAATGATTCTTCTCCCACCAGGTTTTCTCCATGATTTCCTAAAGCTGCCCATTTAGAGCCACAGGTACTTACCTGATTCCCTAGACTCCTCAGAACTCCGATTCCTCCCCCACCCCCACTTTAAAAAAAAATTTAAAACAATTCCCAAATATTATTTAAGTGGGAAGAGGGAGGATAAAGAACGCACAGGAAGGGTGGAGGTGGCACCAGAAGAGGGACGGTCCCCAGAGGAGGCAGCTGTCAAGCCTGCGAGGAGAGGCTGGGGGCGTGGGAGGCAAACCCGCAAACCTGTCGTCGAATTGCCACTCCCCGTCCCCCGCGCGAGAGGATTCGAGAGAAAAAGATAGAAGGTCGCAAGGGAAGGCGAAGAGAAGAGCGCCAGGGATGCTAAAGGCAAGGCTTGGTCCCCGGGTCCGCTCTAAAGCCAGCACACACCTCACCCCACGGCGCCGCGCTCTGCCGCTCGCCCCCTCTCCTTCTACTCGTCGTGGCCCTCCTCCTCCTCTTCTTCGTCCTCCTTCTCCTCCGCTCACCGCCTCCGCAGTTGATTTGTCAGCTCCTCTCCCCGCCCCTCTCCCGGCTCTCGCTGCTTTCCCCGCCGCGTGCTCTCCACTCCTCTTCTCAGATGGGGATGGGGATGCGGGTGGGAGGAGCCTGTACCTCCAACTTCGGCTTCCCGCCTGGTCCTGGGAGACGGGAAGGGAGGGTGTTCTGCAGTTCACCTCAAGTTCAGGGTCACGGGGGCTCTCGTGGAGATTCGGAGCGGTTAGGCTTGGGGACCGATGTCTCTCCCTCTTTCCCATCCCCCCCTTCTTCCCTGTCTCCGCCTTTCCCTCTGGTTCCTCACGGGGACCCCCACGTCAGAACCATCCTGGGGAAGTGGGAGTCTGAGGGATCGACCACCAAAGATAGAGCCAGTCTCTCGGGGAGCTGCTGAAGGAGACAGACAGCTTAGGAAGGGTGCTCACATCGGCACTGCCATGAGCACGTTTCCCTCGGATCGCTGAAATTTGATTAGTGGTCGTAGGACATAACGTTAACGATGCTTTTGTTTCAGTATCCTCCAGATTTACATTTGCTCTTAACCTCTCATGAGCCCGAAATGGTCTCGCAGGTGGAGAGGAGACTAGTAAAGAAGAGTTACAGGTTGAAGAGGCGGCAGGAGGCTCGTCAAATCCTCCCCCCACCCCACCATCACCATTTTCTTTTCCACCAATCAGCGGCTGCCAGACGCTGATTTTTCCCATCAGTGGAACAAGGAATAAATATTCCCCAGCCGTCGAAACCAAGCGGCTGTTAAGGCTTTTTGTACTCAGAATGGAATTTACTCTCCAGATTCAAGTGCCTGGATGGAAGAGACAAATCCAGCGTGAGATTCTCCTGAACCAGCATATCCAATTTCTCCGGCGCCTTCTGAAAAGGGAGATTCCACACACCACTCACCTTTCTGACTTCTGATTCCCGTTGTCCTCGGTACTGACACGCCACCCCATCCCACACACAGGCACACAAACAGACACATGCACACGCACGAGCTTCAAGACAATTTTTGCATTGTTTAACACAGCTTCACCTTTCAGAGCTGGAGGGAAAACAGCTGTTCCTGGATCACACCAGCGTGGAGAACCAAGCTCCTCCCCCTAACAGACTGCCTCTGCTTTCTTTGCCTGGAATGGGAGGATGCTTTTAGAACTGGAAGGGAAAAACAAGTCTTTGCTCTATGTTTTTTGTCTGTGTTGTGTTTATTTTTTGTAGGGGGAAAAAAAAAGCAAGGAGTGATCCTTGCACTCACATTCTGAAATGTGAGTAAAAAGCAGTTTAAATCTACAAAACAACCATTTGAAACCAAAAGAAACTGGAAGTATATCTGTTGCTTAAACAACTCCTTGCACTATTGGTCCACCCATTTAAAAAGCAGCCTTTCCAAAATGTTCATATTTTGTTTCCTTGGGATCAGAGAAAGTAGGTTAAACTTGGGAGTTGGTGTGCTTTCTGGCTTTGAGAGCTTAAACAAGTTATGTCCTTCTATTCAGTTTTCTCTTGTGAAGGGGAGATGAACCAGGAGGATCCCTCTCTTTTCAACTTTTTATTATAGGTTATGTTCAAACATACAAAAGTAGAGAGAATAAATAACTCTCAGTGGAATATCACCCAACTTCCACTATTTTCCAAAGCATGATTCATCTATAGTCTCATCCACTCCCTGTTTTTTATCACTACTCCCTTCCCCCATTTTTTTACTAAATCCCTCAAATTACAGATTTTGATACAAAATATCTTTCCATATGTAAATAATTAAGCATGCATCCATAAAATATAAGAACTATTTTAAAACAAACACAGTGTTTCGATGGTCTTTTTTAAAAATGTAAGTAAAATTTACATGCAGTGGTATGCTCAGTTCCAAAGTGTTCCTTTAAATCAGTTTTGAAAAATATATGCATTAATGTAATCCACACTATTTTGAAGAAATAAAACATTTTCATCCCCCAGAAAGTTCCCTTATGCTCTTTTTAGTTGTACATATTCTAGAATTTTGTAAAAATAAAACTGTACATTATGAACTTTTTTTTGGATTTCTCTGGCTTCTTTCACTCAGCCTAATATTTGTGAAGTTCATTCATGTCGTTGCATGTATCAATAGTGTTTCTTTTTATTGCTTTCAATTGTTTCTTTTTAATGTTTTCCATTGTGACCCATCACAACTAGTTATTTAATAGAAATTTTCATAAATACTTAATAATCAATTATATGAAATATTTACAGTTTTACAGGGACCTCCTTGAGAAGTCAAAGGGATAAAGTGACAGATGTTTTAGGCCCTGTGCAGACCAAAGAGAGAATTATTTTCGAGTGGTTGTTACATTTTTGTGCTTCTTATAGCATAGTATGATTCCACACCTTTATATGGTACTTTATGCTTGGCAAAGAACTAATGTATGATCATTTAATCATAACAAGTGGGTAAGTTATGTTTTATTATGTACCTTTTGTAGACAGGGAATCTGAAGCTCAAAGAATTTTGGTAAAATGCAGAAATTGCATAGCATTTAAGTGGCAAAGCTGAGTTAATCCAGCAGGAACTGTTTCAAAAGGCACAATTGTCTCCTGAATTGGCAGTGCTCTCTGGAGCCTTACAGATTGGGCATAGGATAGGGTGGGAGGTAAAAAGTGGGACCCAGTTTTGTTAGAAATAGGCTTTGAATTTGAATGTAACAATGGAAATCAAGAAGAATTTGTGTTCTAAAACATTGTATTCATATTTGAAATGTTGCCTTTTCTATACTGGTAATTATAGGGGTAGAAGATTCCTTATCACCCACAAAAAAAAAATTAAAAAATAATTTTTTGTCATTTAAAATTTGTCTGTTTTACTCCTCTTTTCATCCCTCAAAGTGAACACAGTAAGCATTCAATAAACTTTTAACTACTGGTGATATAAATAGTGACATTTCTTATATTCTACCTGTATTCTCTTAGCTCAGTATTCCTACGGAGGCAGAACTACTCAAGAACAAAGAAGGGAACCAAAAGTTAATAAAGACTTTTTAAAAAATTTTCATCATTCATTGACAACATAGCCTTGAGAAAACTTTTACCTGTTTGAATATAATTTTAAAATTTAAACTAAAAAAAAAATTTTAACTCATTGAATGTCCTGTACCTCATAAGGAAAATAGAAGGATAACCTATGGGGAGGCATTACTGATGTGCATATTTTGTTAATGACTACACTCATGTTCGTTTTTCTGTTTGATAAATGAAATATAAATATTTTGCTGCTTTTTAATAGGATTGTTTTTGCCGAGACCAGCTCGGCGACTCGAGGTGAGTGACGGGTGCCACAAGCTTGAAGAAGACACAGACACAGACTGAAGAGAAAAGTGGGACCGGGGGGCTCAAGACCTCTCGGATCAAGAGCCCCACTGACTCATCCCAGGCTGCTTTTATTGAGTTCGTGGGCTAACATTCTCAGGTTACACTCATAAACAGTCAAAGGCCTCACATGATTGAGGCAATTATCTTTGTTTACTTCCTGGGTCCGAGTTGAGCAGGTGTGGATTTGAGCTGGGGGTGGAGAGCAAAACAGCCCTGGGGGTAGGAGACCTCTCTCAGATATTGGGGGTCTGTGCCCCACCCATGTTGGCCCCTCTGCGACTGTGCCTGTCTTAGGTTGTTCCTCCCTTGAGGAATCTTACCCGTCTCTGGCTAACCAGTCATCCTCCAGGGCCAAACACGGTGATATAAGGAAGGTTCTATGCACCACCCCTGTTGGCCCCTCTGCAGCTGTGCCTGTCTTAGGTTGTTCCTCCTCTGAGGAATCTTACCCATCTTTGGCTAACCAGCCATCCCTCAGGACCAAACAGGGTGATATTAGTCTCCAGGCCCTGCACCCTCAGCTCCTCCACTGCTCAAGCAGGATATTCTGAATCCCATCGCTCGGCCCACATACTTTAACATTTTCAAGGTTTCAGAAAGGTTCCAGAATGTCTTCCCACATATTTTATCTAAGGTTAATAGAGTAAGTTAGCTAAAGATTAACATTCTGTGAAATGCATGATGAACCTAGGCTCTCCTTGTCTTCTCCATAAAACAACTGATTTCTTAGGTGTGCCATGTGGTAAGCTTGAGCTGCAAAGTGGAATGACATGAAAAATAAGGAAGCTTCCCATGACTATGTACTAAAGGAAGGATAAGAATTGCTTTAATGTGTCTAAGTAGGAAAATACAATCTTTACTAACTTTGAATAATATTCCATTTGTTGTGAACACAAGGAGCAATATGATGTTGATTCTTGTGTCACTTGTTTCTTATTCTCTGCCCACACGTTCCTCTCATCTTCTGTAGATGTAAGAAAAAACAGGAGGTAGTGAGATCTTGGTAGCCTTCTCTTGTGATTTCATAGTGGGCACACAAGGGAAAGCCTAATGTATACAGTTGGGATGGCGTTGTGTGTGATTTTGGAAAGGGTTGCGCCTGAGACGGCAGTAGCATTACTCCAAAGAGATATGAAAAGCAATAAAGAAGATGTATAGAGTCCAAAGAAGATTATCTAATTTGACCTTATGGACAACTTCATGTTGTTTCTACAATACCATATGCAGCAAAAAATAATGGACATTTATTCCAGCACATAAATATGATAATGTAATTATCATATTTATTAATACTGTAATATATCCTCAATAATGTCAAATGACCATAAATTGTAACCATAAGAAAGTACCATGTGAAATATATAAAATTCAATTGGGTATCATTTTAAATATCCTTG
Source organism: Hippopotamus amphibius kiboko (assembly GCF_030028045.1). Lineage (NCBI taxonomy): Eukaryota > Metazoa > Chordata > Mammalia > Artiodactyla > Hippopotamidae > Hippopotamus > Hippopotamus amphibius. The sequence continues at coordinate 59,569,223 of NC_080188.1, forward strand.
TGGTTTTTGGTGCTAAGAATATTAAGACATGCAAGATTCCAAGATTAAAGACTTTAAAGCTAGATAGAAAAGATGTTTAAATATTGGGAGATCCAAAAGTTCAAATAGATGGCCAACAGGCACATGAAAAGATGTTCAACATCACTAATTATTAGAGAAATGCAAACCAAAACTACAATGAGGTACCATCTCACACTGGTCAGAATGACAATCATTAAAAAGTATACAAATAGGGCTTCCTAGGTGGCACAGTGGTTGAGAATCCACCTGCCAATGCAGGGGACACGGGTTCGATCCCTGCTCCAGGAAGATCCCACATGCCATGGAGCGACTAAGCCCGTGTGCCACAACTACTGAGCCTGCACTTTAGAGCCCGTCAGCCACAACTATTGAGCCCATGTGCTGCAAATACTGAAGCCCATGCGCCTAGAGCCTGTGCTCCGCAACAAGAGAAGCCACAGCAATGAGGAGCCTGTGCACCACAACTAAAAAAAAAAGAAAGCCCACGCAGAGCAAAAAAGACCCAACACAGCCAATAAATTAATTAATTAATTAATTAATTAAAAAATAGTATGCAAATAATAAATGCTATATAGAGAAATGGTACAAATCAACCAGTTTGCAAGGCAGAAATACAGACACAGATGTAGAGAACAAACATATGAACACCAAATGGGGAAAGCGGGGGTGGGGTTGGGGTGGGATGAATTGAGAGATTGGGATTGCCATATATACATTACTAATAAGAAAAAAATATCAAATTGTACACTTTAAATACATGCAGTTTATCATATGTCAATTGTATTTCAATAAAAGTTCTTAAAAAAAGAGAATAAGACTGATCGTCCCATCTTAAAAAATAAATAAATAAATAAATGCTGGAGAGGGTGTGCAGAAAAGGGAACTCTCCTACCCTGTTGGTGGGAATGTAAATTGGTGCAGCCACTACAGAGAACAGTATGGAGGTTCCTTTAAAAACTAAAAATAGAGTTACCATATGATCCACCAATTCCGCTCCTGGGCATATATCTTAAATTCCATAATTCAAAAAGATACATGCACCCTAATGTTCATTGCAGCACCATTCACAATAGCCAAGACATGGAAGCAACCTAAATGTCCATTGACATATGTATACAATGGAATACTACTCAGCCATAAAAATGAATGAAATAATGAATGCCATCTGCAGCAACATGGATGGACCTAGAAATTATTATACTAAGTGAAGTAAGTCAAAGACAAATATCAAATGATATCACTTATGTGTGGAATCTAAAAGAATGATGCAAATGAACTTATTTATGAACAAGAAACAGACTCACAGACAAAGAAAACAAACATCATTATCAAAGGGAAAGGCAGAGGGAGGGATAAATTGAGAATTTGAGGTTAACATATATATACTACTATATATAAAATAGATTAAAAACAAACAAGCATCTACTGTATAGCACAGGGAACTATATTCAATATCATGTAATAATCTATAATGGAAAAGGAATCTGAAAAAAGAATATATATATTCTGAATCACTTTGCTGTACACCTGAAATATTGCAAATCAACTATACTTCAATTAAAAAAATTTTAAAAATTAAAAATGAAACAATTCAAATAACTTTAGTATTAGAAGGGAAAATGTATTTATGAACTCAAGAAATTAGTAAGTATGGTAGACTTCAGAAAGTGGAGGTACTGGGTACAAGTTAAATGCAGGGACTTATCTAGGTTCTACTTCTTGGTAGCCAGACTGACAGCAAGTATCCAAACTCTCTAATCTAATTTTCTTATCTGTGAAATGGAGATGATACCTTGTGTGATTGTTGTAAGGAATAAATAATATGCTCTTTAGAAAAGAACCAAGCACAGTAGGATTTCTCGATACAAGTAGCCATTATTATTATCTAGCTTCTATATTTTAGGGTGCCCTAGGAAACACTTTGTTTCATTGTAGTTTTCAACATTATTCCCAGCCCTCCCCAACCTCCCTTCCCACCCACAACACACCTGAGGTATCAGATGCCTCCCCATCAGTAACTTTGGCTTACTACGGCAAGTAAAATATTTCCAACCACGGATGGAAGTTGTGGGGAGATTAGAGTGTGGGAAGTCAAGAGACATTGATAATGGTCATTAGCTGAAAATCGGCCAATATCTCTTTTCTCTCCTTAATGTGTAGATTACAATAACAACATCACTCATGGCAATTCGCTTCAGGAGCCTGAAGAAATAGAGTAATAGAAATATATTTCTGTCTTTATTGATAGTTTTACATTCTTGAAACCTGGTTTCTTTAAAGGCGTGGTGGCAGAGTTCTGTACGAATTGCTTTAATTTTCTAAGGGAGAAAAATAAAATGATACAACAAATGGTGTTCCAAGTTTGCCAGACTCATTGTGACAGGAGCTCTGAAGGGCTTCAGAATGAATATCCAGTTCAAAGATAAACTCAGCCTCTAATGTTCCAGGTGAGTGAAGAATAGACAGACTGATGAGACAGTGACAGATCGACTTATATTTTCAACAGCATCTGTGTGCAGAAAGGCACAAAATAAACGGATGAAAAAACATTTCAGGGGAACTTATCATTTTTTTGTGTAATGTTTTAAACTGAAGTTATCATGCCTTCATACACAGAGAAATCATAACAAATTAGTAAAAGGAGCGTGTTTCTTATAATATCATAATTACCGAGGCATCTGATATATTTTCCTCTGTAGATAATTTGACAGTATGAAGTGACATTTAAGAAATTTTCTTCAACATTATATAAAAAGCACATCACTAATGTTTTGAAAGCTTGTTATCTCATCTAAAATTGGAAATTTATATTATTAAGAGAATAAGATGAGAAAATAAGAAATTATTTCTTAATGGTTACTTGATAAATACGTTAACATCAAAACATATGCAAGTAAATAAATACAGAGTTGTAACATCATTTCATCTAAAAATATTACACTGTATCATATATTTAATCAATTGTCTATTTTTAATTTAGTTTTAGTTTTTATAAATGTAACAAGTTTAATTTTTTCTATTATCATCATAAAAGCAGGACAAGAACTTGTCTATATATTCAGCCTAATAATTTTTTCACATATAAAGTATTATGAAAGCATTCCTTTTACATCAACTTCTCTATGATAAACAATGATTGTTCTTTAAATCACAGATTCTTTTCTGAGTATATTTCTATTTAATTTACCCGTAACTTTCCTCCTTAAAATATTGGACAAATGTTTTTGGTTTCCATTTTAGTTTTCACATCAGGATAAGAAGAAACTCCAAATTATCAGATTACCAGAAAGGATTTTTTTTAATAGTACTGGCTGTTAAACTTATAAAAATGATTAAAAAACAAAGTTGTATATTTTTATTTTACATTACCAAAATTTAAAGTGCAGAAATAGACCTGCTTAAGCCTGTAAATCTCCAATTTCTACAGGAAATCTAACTAGCTGTTTCACAGATATGTCTTCAAAAACGTCTAAGAAAGAAAAAAATAGTATTAAGACATCTTCACATAATGTAATCATCAAAAAGAAAAACTGACATATAAAAAATCTGATATAACTCAAATGAGTGCAGCTGATTTTCAAGTAAGGAAATAGCATATGTTTACAAGATCATCAAGATGTAGAGAAAAGAATACATAAATACATATGCACATATACACATAATGCAGTTGTTATGTACAGTAAAGAAAGAATAGTAGTCAAGTTATTTGCCAAGTGCTTTCAATATAAGAGGAACCTCTGTTTAATGTCTTAATTTATCTCTGTATGAGTGTCTGTAGCAACAATCAATTAACTGAGAATTCAATCTTCTTGATCATCTTGGATTATGGTCTTAACCTGTAGGGAACATTTAAACAATTAAAAAACACTCTCAAGATATGTTAAAAATCAATGGATTGCCATGACAGGACAGACTGAAATGATAGTCTATAAACATAATTCTCCCTTATATTTTGTTGGTACATGAAAAATATATGCTCATTAAAGTACATAAGTGTATATAAGAAAAAGGAAAAAACAAAATATCAGTATGTCCAGCAACATGAGATAATCTGTTGACTCTTCTAAAATTACCTTTTATAAAAGATTTTTTTAAATATATATCAAAAACATTCAATATGTCCCTACCTTTGACTGCAATTCGCTGCTAAAAATATATCCTTAGAAAATAAGAAGTCACACACTCAAAGAAATGTATTTTATGCTGTTTTACACAGCAGTATGGATGTTCCTGCATTTCACATAAATAGATTTACCAATGCCATTTTCCAAGTTAAATTTCTGATGAGGTACTTATCTAAGGTGACTTACTCTATGTGATATGTGACACAACTAGTAAACCATGAACCATATTGTCTCCATATTCTTTCTTCCTAAGCAGCACACAATGCAGCCCCAAAGGCTTGCTGTTGACCTTTTACTCTGCTTGCTTTCTGCTCTTGAAAAGATAAGGGTTAACTTCACTAACCTCATAAATCAGTGAAAATGGATTGAAATAATGTATGAAAATAATTATTTTGATGGTATGTGAAAGAACTGATTCTACTTATAAAGCATATTTTAGGGGAAAAAGAACACCCAGGATAACCAACCTTTTACTGCTCTTCTCCTGAGACAAATGCTGCATATGATGAAATAATGCTTGCAGAAGTGAAAGATGGATTTTAGTTCTGGACACAGAAGAGCTACTAACTTTACAAGAAAGAAAATGAGGTTATAAAAGCTTTATCAGTTAAGCAGAAAAACACCAAAACAAACATCAAAAAAATTTTTTTACTTGGAAAACAAAGGAGAATTGGCCCAAATTTATCTTGTATTTGTCATGAATTTCTCAAAATAATTTATTTAATTTTTATTGTCCATAAATGATTGGCATCAAGATGTGAAACTGAAGAAGGTAGAGGCAGCCATTCACAACTTATACCTAGTATATGCTGTTGTATTTTAAACTAGACATCTAAGGAAGTTTGAAAGTTTGAAACAAATTAGAAGAGCCAAAAGTTGTCAGAGATGAAAATATTGAAAAACGTTATTTTGTCTAAAACAATTCTCTTCCCTTCCCTTCCCTATCATTAGTCATATCTATTAGAATAGCTTCCCCCCAAATCTATCAAATTGCATCAGTACTGCCAGCTGCATCTTGGGAGCCATCAGCTGAAATAGCTGAAGAGCTTCCAACGTTGTTTGTGTATATACAATATCTATTTAATAATCATATACATGTCTGTAATTAAAAGCGCTGTTTAGCATTGTGTGGGTTTTTAAAAAATAAATTTATTTATTTTTGCCCGTGTTGGGTCTTCCTTACTGCCTGTGGGTTTTCTCTAGTTGCAGCGAGCAGGGGCTGCTCTTTGTTGCGATGCACTGGCTTCTCATTGCAGTGGCTTCTCATGCTATGGATCACAGGCTTTAGGCACACGCTTCAGTAGTTGTGGCATGCGGGCTCAGTAGTTGTGGCTCATGGGCTCTAAAGTGCAGGCTCAGTAGTTGTGACACATGGGCTTAGTTGCTTCCCGGCATGTGGGATCTTCCTGGACCACGGATTGAACCCATGTCCCCTGCATTGACAGGTGGATTCTTAACCACTGCATCACTAGGGAAGTCCCTAAGTGTGTTTAAAATACACTGTTTTTCTTCAGGAAGTTTAGAACCTGGCAGAGAATATTGCCAGTGGTGAGGGTCCCTTATCTTTATTACAAAGCTGCGGGGTGCATGTTGCAACGGTTCACAGAGACTTATCAGAAGATAAGCAGAGTTTCTCAGGCGTCTTTTATTCTCATGGCCTAAAAATGACCTAGCAGAGTGGCAGAGGAGAGCAGCAGTGCTTCTCTCCATTGTGGAAAGGGGCATCTCAGAGACTGCTCTCCAAGGAGAAAAGTCTAGATAGAGTTGCTTGTCCCTATCAGAGAAAGGAGCATGCTCTTAAATTCTTTGCCAAACAAGAGGACAGTGCAGACCGTGTATTCTATTGATTCCTGCTTATAAAACCTAGTTAGTAGCATCCATGGAATTATTTTTTTACATATTTTTCTCTATTAAAGCATTGGTTTTTTGACCTGGATGATTTATACCCTCATGATCACTGTAATCTTACTTCTCAAGATTTCTTCCACATCTTTCTTCTCCCTGAGAAAAAAATGAATTTAACACCTTTCTGAGTAGAGCTTAATTGCATAGAAAGAATGTTATACCTTTTAGAGTGCTAATTAGAGACAGTAATAATATGACAAGTTTCATCTAAAATCCTTCCGAATTATTTTATCAGTGCTAGAATGGTGTCGAGCTTCTGAATGCTTGCCAAATATGCAAATTTATTTTTTCTGTGGATTTAGAGAAGGCATCATGAGGAAATTTCCCACATGTGAACTGTGCATTCAGACTGACATATTGAGACCTTTAATGAAGATAAAGAGCAACACAGAAATCTCTGAATACATCGAGGATAGAATGCAGAAACTTTACATAATTCGGCAGCCTGCCACTTAGTCAGGATTTTTCTTTGCCTCTTTTCACCCTAACCTTTCCCTCTTTCAGTTTTGTTTTTTTATTTCTCGTGACTTTCTCTTTCTAAAATACTGGCACTAACCAAGGCACTAACAGTTAGTAGAATTAATATCCCAAGTGTTATGGGCTGAATCACGCCCCCACAAACTCATGTGTTGAATTCTTAACCTCCGGCACTTCAGAATATGACTATAGTTGGAAGGAGCATCTTGAAAGAGGTAATTAAGTTTAAATGAGGTCATCAAGGTGGGCTTGGTCCAATATAATGGATGGCCTTATTAGAAGCGGAGGTTAGGATACAAACACATACACAGGGAAGACAATGCGAGGACACCAGAGGAAGACAGCCAGCTACCAGCCAAGGAGAGAAAACTTAATTGGAATCAACCCTGCTGACACATTGATCTCAGACTTCCAGCCCCAGAATAATGAGAAATAAATTTCTGTTATTTAAGCCACCCAGTTTGTGGCACTTCGTTATGGTAGCTCTAGAAAACATACTTCAGAATGCTAGTCATATTTTCAAATAAAACTATACAGCTACACAATGAGCCTTGTTATCATACTTTTTCCAGGAAATCTGAAGTTTGTAGAAGCTATGTGACTGGTCCAAGATTAACCAACCAGAATCATCTTAGTGGATGATGTGGAGGCTGTAATTTTCCTGCATATACTAATCCCTTTGTCTACTCTCTCATAATTAAATATGCCAGGGAATAAAATACATAGAATTAGCACCTGCCCATCTCCTCCTTCATAAATGCCTGTTTCATATTTTATAGGCTTCCGAGGGTGGAGAACAAAATCTGGGGGTAGAGAACAAAAGCTGCCATTATGAATATTTTTAAATAAATATGCACAACCAAAAATAACATTTTGAAGCTTGAACTTAAGGCTCTAAAACGATTATAACCAATATCATATGACATCATTTCAGTGCTCAATCTTAAAAAAGGTGTAGTGGACAGGTTAATCTAAAAATCATTGGTATTATAAGGAAAAAAACATCAAATTGTACATTTTAAATATATGCAGTTTATTGTATGTCAATTGTGTGTCAATAAAAGTTCTTAAAGAAAAAATATCATTGATATTTAGGACTGAGAATTTGAAGAACTGAATTATAATCAAGTTATAAAGAATGTATTGTCTGATTTTACCACCCTTATTATAACCACTTGAAGATCAAAAACATCCATTACCTCTTAAAACTTCCAACCCTATAGGACTTTCATTTCCAAACTGCCCAGGCAATTCAATAAAAGGTGAGCACGTTGACTGCTAAATAGGGCACAGACAATAGAGAGTGTCATTTATATTCTAAGGAATTCATCTTTTACGTGTATTTTTCTGGGCTTTGAAATTCTTATTGTGTACCTATGTGTTACTAAATAATTTAGTTCATACAATGGCTATTTATTGAACAAATGAGAGCTACTCTTTTTTTTTTTTTTTTTTTTAATCTTTGGTATCTGGCATGTTTCCAGGGGAAGGACCGAGGAGGTTTCCAAGCACTTCTTCACACCCGATTTCCAGTTTACAGGACTCAGTGTCTCCTTGGATTCCATTGTTTCCTTTTGCAGGAGAATGTCCACTTACCCAAGGGAATCCTGTGAGGACCAGGATTCTGCTTTCATTTTGACAGCAGTTATCTTGAAAACCTGGCGATTTGCTCCAAAAGCTTCCTAAAGGCAGACCGCTGCATTTGTGACAAGATTTAAATGCTAGCTTGATTTTGATTCAAAATGTTATTCAAAAAACTATTAGAGAAGAGAGAAAAGGTGGTGGCGAAGTAGAGAGACGTGGAGTGCATCCCTCTCCACAGATGCATTGGGAATGCACGGAAGGACACAGTGATTCCCACAGAGAACCATCTGAACACCAGCAGACGGCCTCAGACACCAGAGAGGGCTGCGGGGAGCCCGACATAGCCGGTAGGGAGGCATCTACGAGGGCTCAGAGAGGGTGAAGCGGCAGAGCTGGGGCAGACGGGAGGGAGTGAGAAACATACGGAGGGTCCGCAGCGCAGCTCAGCGTTCCCGGACCGAGACATCGATCCGCCGCTGAACGGAGGGTCCAGGAGCGGGAGCGTGGGAACCAGAGAGCTGGTTCAGGGTGAGAAACATTGTTGCCGGTAGGGGGACGGACCGAGAGGACAGGAGGGAGGAGGTCCGCGGAGAGGAGTGCCGGTCCCTGAGAGCTGCCCGGCCATGATGGCGGCTGGAGGCTGCAGGCTCCCGGGCGGGGGGGAGGAGCCGCGAGTAGCCTCTCCCTCTCGGCGCCTCTGCAACAGGCAGTGGAGAGACGCCCTGTGGGCCACCTAAGGCGCTCAGGGATAACAAGCACCCTCAGGCACTCGGGCGGGGCTAGATTAAAACCTCTTGCAACGCCAGCAGCAGGGAGGCTGCCGAGAGAAAAAAAAAAAAAAAAAAAAAAAAAAACAGCATCAACAAGAAAAAAAACCCCGAGAGAGGCTTAACTCTAAGACTTTCTGTTTATGCCTGAGCCACCAGCGCCCTCTGCAACAGGCACCTCCAAGCCTGACTGAAACAACAGTGCGCCACTGCTCACTCACTCCCAAGAGAAGGAGCCACTATTGTACCCTCTCCCTCCCCACACACCAACGCTTACAGACGAACAATAAAGGAACCTCTGCTGGTCACAGAATAACGCAAAAAAAACCCAAGGCAAGGAGAAGGACACTTACAGCTGAGACGCTAAGGAAACAGAAATAGTAGTATCAATACCTATTGAACTGGTCCATTCTGGGATCAGTTCTGGAATTTTTTTTTTTCTTTCTCTCTCTCTCTTTTTTTTTTTTTTTTTTTGATTTATTAAATACGATCTTAGCCCTAAGGGATCTACAAGTTTTATAACATAATTTTTTAATGATATTTTTTATTCTTTTTTTTCTTTTTTTTTTTTTTTTGCCTTTTTATATACTTCTATATCTAGCTAAGTTTTTGGTAGTATGGACAAAATATCTCTCATACTTTCCTTTCATCCCTATCTTTTATACATTTCTATTCCTTTCTTTTTATTTGCATATTTCCAACCACATTATGCTCTTCTATTCCCCTTTCTTCCAGCCTTTTTCAGTTTATTTTATCATAACATACTTATAAGCAACACTATCGGTCTGCTCAGACTCCTTGCTCTATTCTCCAGATGACGCACTGCCTTGGTATTTAATATTAGGCTCTTGTCTTTATCTTAGTTCTTAGTACAGTTGGCTAATTACATTCTGAGAATCTCCATTCTCTCTGGTGGTACTCCAGCTCTTTTCTATATTTGATCCTAGCTTACAAAATCTCTCTGGATTGATGTTTGTATTTGTAGGGTGTTATTTGTTGTTTGTTTGCTTTTGCTTTTGTCTCTGATTTGTTCTGTTTCAGTTGTCAATTTCTGCTGGATTTCTCTTTGAATATCTGATAGCACACTGGGGTTCTGTCAGGTCTTTCTAGAGCCTTATCTCCTAACGGATTCAGTAATTGTGTGTCTTATACATGTGTGTGTTTCCTAGACTTAATATTCGTTTAATCCAATACTTGGACATTAGTCTAAGGCTTGGACAGTCTTCTGTAAACACCTCTATCGCCAGGACAAGCAACCCCAAAAGTTTGGACAACCATGAGGAAACAAAGAAACACCATGCAGGCAAAGGAGCAGGAAAAAAACCCTCAAGACCAAATAAATGAGGAGGAAATAGGAAAAATGCCTGAAAAAGAATTTAGAGTAATGATAGTAAAAATGATACAAAATATCAATAACAAAATAGAGAAAGTACAAGAAACAGTTCATAAGAACTCAGAAAAACAAACAGCAATGGATAACAAAATAACTGAAATTAAAAATACTCTAGATGCTATAACCAGCAGAATGACTGAGGCAGAAGAACAAATAAGTGAGTTGGAAGATAGAATGGGGGAAATAACTGCCACAGAGCAGGAAAAATAAAAAAGAATAAAAAGATTAGAAGACAGTCTCAGAGACCTCACTGATAACCTTAAACATACCAACATTCAAAACATAAGCATCCCAGAAGAAGAAGAAAACAAGAAAGGGTCTGAGAAAATATTTGAATAGGTTATAGTGGAAAACTTCCCCAACATGGGAAAGGAAATAATTAACCAAATCCAAGAAGCACAGAGAGTCCCATACAGAATAAACCCAAGGAGAAATACACCAAGGCACATATTAATCAAACTAACAACAATTAAACACAAAGAAAAAATATTAAAAGCAGCAAGAGAAAAGCAACAAACAACATATAAGGGAAAACCCATAAGGATAACAGCTGACCTCTCTACAGAAACTCTGCAGGCCAGAAGGGAATGGCAGGATATACTGAAAGTCCTGAAAGAGAGAAACCTACAGCCAAGAATACTCTACCCACCAAGAATCTCATTCAGATTTGAGGGAGAAATCAAAAGCTTTCCAGATGAGCAAAAGTTAAGAGAATTCAGCACCACCAAACCAGCCTTACAACAACTGCTAAAGGAACTTCTCTAAGTAGGAAACACAAGAAAAGGAAAACACCTACAAATACAAACCCAAAACAATTAAGAAAATGGTAATTGGAACACACATGTCAATAATCACTTTAAATGTAAATGGATTAAATGCTCCAACCAAAAGACACAGACTGGCTGAATGGATCCAAAAACAAGACCCTTCTATCTGCTGCCTACAAGAAACCCACTTCAGACCAAGGGATACATATAGACTGAAAGTAAAGGGATGGAAAAAGATATTCCATGCAAATGCAAGTCAAAAGAAAGCTGGAGTAGCAATACTCATATCAGACAAATTAGACTTGAAAGTAAAGACTCTTAAAAGAGACAAGGAAGGACACTACATAATGATCAAGGGATCCATTCAAGAAGAACATATCACAATGGTAAATATCTATGCCCCCAATATAGGAGCACCTCAATACATAAGGCAAATGCTAACAGCTATAAAAGGGGACATCGACAGGAACACAATAATAGTGGGAGACTTGAACACCCCACTTACATCAATGGACAGATCATCCAAACAGAAAATAAATAAGGACACACAAGCTTTAAATGACACATTAGACCATCTCAACTTAATTGATATTTATAGGACATTCCATCCAAAAATGACAGACTACACTTTCTTCTCCAGTGTACACGGAACATTTTCCAGGATAGATCACATCTTGGATCACAAATCAAACCTCAGCAAATTCAAGAAAATTGAAATCATATCAAGCATCTTCTCAGACCACAATGCCATGAGACTAGATATCAATTACAGGAAAAAAAACTGCAAAAAATACAAACACATGGAGGCTAAACAATTCACTCTTAAACAACCAAGGAATCACTACAGAAATCAAAGAGGAAATCAAAAAAATCTAGAAACAAATGACAACGAAAACACAACAACCCAAAACCTATGGGATGCAGCAAAAGCAGTTCTAAGAGGGAAGTTTATAGCAATACAGTCCTACCTTAAGAAACAAGAAAAAAATCGAATAAACAACCTAACCTTACACCTAAAACAACTAGAGAAAGAAGAACAAAGAAACCCCAAAGTGAGCAGAAGGAAAGAAATCATAAAGATCAGAGCAGAAATAAATGAAAAAGAAAGGAAAGAAACCATAGCAAAAATTAATAAAACTAAAAGCTGGTTCTTTGAGAAGACTAACAAAATTGATAAACCATTAGCCAGACTCATCAAGAAAAAAAGGGATGGGGGGGACTCAAGGGGGGGGCATCAAGGAAGGGAGGGAATACGGGGATATGTGTATAAAAACAGTTGATTGAACCTGGTGTACCCCCCCCCAAAAAAAAAAAAAGTAAATAGAGTTTGTACTGATCTGTTAGAAGCTGAAGTTTCAGAATAAATTTGGGAAGCTGTAATTTAGGGTAACAAAATATAGCAACTAAGAGCTCTGGTAAATGTATAAATAAGTGCAAGAAATCTGAGTGAAAACAGGAAAAACAGGTTTTTGTTTTAGAATCCATATTTTTCTGGAATAACAGCTATTGGTCAAGTATTGTTCTCAAAAAGTTCCGGTCAAAATAAAGCAGAGTAATAAAGAAAAGAAAAAAAAGAAAAAAAGGGAGAAGATGCAAATCAACAGAATTAGAAATGAAAAAGGAGAAGTCACAACGGACACCTCAGAAATACAAAACATCATGAGAGACTACTACAAGCAACTATATGCCAATCAGTTGGATAACCTGGAAGAAATGGATACATTCTTAGAAAAATACAATCTTCCAAGACTGAACCAGGAAGAAATAGAAACCATGAACAGACCAATCACAAGTACAGAAATTGAAGCAGTGATTAAAAATCTCCCAACACACAAAAGCCCAGGACCAGATGGGTTCATGGGCGAATTCTATCAAACATTTCGAGAAGAGCTAACACCTATCCTTCTCAAACTCTTCCAAAATATTGCAGAAGGCGGAGCACTCCCAAACTCATTTTACGAGGCCACCCTCACCCTGATACCAAACCCAGGCAAAGATGTCACAAAAAAAGAAAACTACAGACCAATATCACTGATGAATATAGATGCAAAAATCCTCAACAAAATACTAGCTAACAGACTGCAACAGCACATTAAAAAAATCATACACCATGATCAAGTGGGGTTTATCCCTGGGATGCAAGGATTCTTCAATATAAGCAAATCAATCAACGTGATACATCATATCAACAAATTGAAGGATAAAAACCATATGATCATTTCAATAGATGCAGAAAAAGCTTTTGACAAAGTTCAACATCCATTTATGATAAAAGCTCTCCAGAAAATGGGCATAGAAGGAAATTACCTCAACATAATAAAAGCCATATATGAAAAACCAAAAGCCAACATCGTTCTCAATGGGGAAAAACTGGAAGAATTCCCTCTAAGAACAGGAACAAGACAAGGGTGTCCACTCTCACCACTATTATTCAACACAGTTTTGGAAGTTTTAGCCACAGCAATCAGAGAAGAAAAAGAAATCAAAGGAATCCAAATTGGAAAAGAAGAAGTAAAATTGTCACTCTTTGCAGATGACATGATATTATATATAGAAAACCCTAAAGACTCTACCAGAAAACTGCTAGCACTCATTGATGAGTTTAGTAAAGTAGCAGGATACAAAATTAATGCACAGAAATCTCTTGCATTCCTATACACTAACAACAAAAGAGCAGAAAGAGAAATTAAGGAAACTCTCCCATTCACCATTGCAACAAAAAGAATCAAATATCTAGGAATAAACCTGCCTAAGGAGGCAAAAGATCTGTATGCAGAAAACTTTAAGACATTGATGAAAGAAATCAAAGATGACACAAACAGATGGAGGGACATACCATGTTCCTGGATTGGAAGAATCAACATCGTGAAAATGTCTGTACTACCCAAAGCAATTTACAGATTCAATGCAATCCCGATCAAATTACCAATGGCATTTTTCACAGAACTAGAACAAGAAATCTTACGATTTGTATGGAAACGCAAAAGACCCCAAATAGCCAAAGCAATCTTGAGAAGGAAAAATGGAGTTGGTGGAATCAGGCTTCCTGACTTCAAACTATACTACAAGCCCACAGTGATCAAGACAGTATGGTACTGGCACAAAAATAGAAAGGACGATCAATGGAATAGAGTAGAGAACTCAGAAGTAAGCCCAAACACATATCGGCACCTTATCTTTGACAAAGGAGGCACGAGTATACAATGGAAAAAAGACAGCCTCTTCAATAAGTGGTGCTGGGAAAATTGGACAGCAACATGTAAAAGAATGAAATTCGAACACTTCCTAACACCATACACAAAAATAAACTCCAAATGGATTAAAGACCTACATGTAAAGCCAGACACTACAAAACTCCTAGAGGAAAACATAGGCAAAACACTCTATGACATACATCAAAGCAACATCCTTTTTGACCCACCTCCTCGAATCAGGGAAATAAAATCAAGAATAAACGAATGGGACCTCATGAAACTTAAAAGCTTTTGCACAGCAAAAGAAACCATAAACAAGACTAAAAGGCAACCCTCAGAATGGGAAAAAATAATTGCCTATGAAACAACGGACAAAGGATTAACCTCCAAAATATACAAGCAGCTCAGGCAGCTTCATACCAAAAAAGCAAATAACCCAATCCACAAATGGGCAGAAGACCTAAATAGACATTTCTCCAAAGAAGACATACAGATGGCCAACAAACACATGAAAAGATGCTCAACATCACTAATCATCAGAGAAATGCAAGTCAAAGCCACAATGAGGTATCACCTCACACCAATCAGAATGGCCATCATCACAAAGTCTGGAAACCACAAATGTTGGAGAGAGTGTAGAGAAAAGGGAACTCTCCTGCACTGTTGGTGGGACTGTAAGTTGGTACAGCCACTATGGAAAACAATTTGGAGGTTCCTTAAAAAACTACAAATAGAACTGCCATATGATCCAGTCATCCCACTCCTGGGCATATACCCAAAGAAAACCATAATCCCAAAAGAAACTTGTACCATAATGTTTATTGCAGCACTCTTTACAATAGCCAGGACATGGAAGCAACCGAAATGCCCATCAACAAATGAATGGATACAGAAGATGTGGCATATATATACAATGGAATATTACTCAGCTATAA
Source organism: Hippopotamus amphibius kiboko (assembly GCF_030028045.1). Taxonomy (NCBI): domain Eukaryota; kingdom Metazoa; phylum Chordata; class Mammalia; order Artiodactyla; family Hippopotamidae; genus Hippopotamus; species Hippopotamus amphibius. The sequence goes on from NC_080188.1 coordinate 59,584,390, forward strand.
AAAGGGATGAGATGGAGCTATATGTCATGAGGTGGATAGAACTACAATCTGTCATACAGAGTGAAGTAAGTCAGAAAGAGAAGGACAAATATTGTATGCTAACTCACATATACGGAATCTAAAAATGGTACTGATGAACTCAGTGACAAGAATAAGGATGCAGATACAGAGAATGGACTGGAGAACTCGAGGTATGGGAGGGGGTGGGGGGTGAAGGGGAAACTGAGACGAAGCGAGAGAGTAGCACAGACATATATATACTACCAACTGTAAAATAGTCAGTGGGAAGTTGTTGTATAACAAAGGGAGTCCAACTCGAGGATGGAAGATGCCTTAGAGGACTGGGGCAGGGAGGGTGGGGGGACTCGAGGCGGGGGGGGTCAGGGAAGGGAGGGAGTATGGGGATGTGTGTATGGAAACAGATGATTGAACCTGGTGTACCCCCAAAAAAATAAAAATAAAATAAAATAAAATAAAAAAAAACTATTAGAGAAATGCAAACCAAAACAACGAGATATCACCTCATACATGTCAGAATGGCTATCATCAAAAAGTCTACAAGTGTTGGAGAGGATGTGGAGAAAAGGGAACCCTTGTACACTGTTGGTGGGAATGCCAGTTGGTGCAGCCACTATGCAGGACGGTATGGAGTTTCCTCAAAAAACTGAAAATGGAACTGGCATATGAGCCAGCAATTCCAATCCTGGGTATATATCTGGAAAAAACAAAAAGCAGAAGTTATTTTACCTATTATCTTGTAATAACTTTTAATGGGCTACAATCTGTAAAGATACTGAATCACTATGCTTACACCTGAAATTAATATAACATTATAAATCAATTATACTTCAATAAAAATATTGTATCATTCTAGTTTGGCTATTTGATATTTTCATTAGAATAAGATTGGTTCAGGCATTTTAATTCTTTCCCTTTTCTTATCCAGTTTTCTACTTTACTGTTTTTTATTATTCTTACACTCCTGTTCATAAAACAAACTTATCTAGATGAGAAAATAGTTTATTTTTATACAATGAAGAAACATCAGAATAGTAAAGAACAACTTTGAAGAACTCACTCATCTTTCTTCATTGTTCTTACCTGGATGTTGGATTGTTTATTTCCCAGACTCAGTTCTGCAGCCATCAATCCTGGCAAAAATACTTTTCAAAGACAGAATTATTGGAAACTCTGAAAAGAAAATGAAAATGTGAGAGCTGCCATCCAGCATAGATTCATGGATCCTTTGGGGAAAATTAGAATACTCTGGTTATTGTGTTAACTTTATGCTGTATTTCTCAAACTTTCTGTCCTTCCAACTGTGAAAGAATGTGCTTTGTATTCTGTCATGTATATTCAGTGACAAAATTGTGAGTCAAGTGAAACTTTAAAATAAATGCAGCCTCATAGGTGCTAAAAAGAGGCAACAGGAATAGAGATGATTACAGAAGCAGGAAAATTTTGGCAACACGAAGGGCTAGTTTCTCTATATACTAAAATCATATATTCATGTTCCTAATCAAATCACTATCACATTTTGCATCATTGGATGCAGTAAATAGAGGAGCTTGATTTCAACATTGGGCAGATTCAGGATGCAGGACTCTGCTATATGAATAAATACCAAAGCAGAGTATTTGTACAGTAGATAATAATAATTTATTAATAGTAATAGTTTATAATAACAAAGTATTTATCATTTTATAGAGCCCTAAAAGAAGATATATCTTACTAATGAATGTTTAGTTTTGATAAAAAGTAATAATTTATCAGAATTAATGCTGACTTTACTACTAGATCCTCATATTTGGGTAATCACTTGAACAGATGATGGTAATTCAACAGTTCTCCAATTGTATTTCAATCAATATATTTAACATTGAGGGCTTCCTAGGTGGCGCAGTGGTTGAGAACCCGCCTGCCAATGCAGGGGACACGGGTTTGATCCCTGCTCCAGGAAGATCCCACATGCCACAGAGCAACTAAGCCTGTGTGCCAAAAAAAAAAAAAAAAAAAAAAATCCTATAGTCCAGCCATCTGTGTTCACTCCAGCAGCTGCAATCAGTCCTCATCTCTAGCTTTGTTCTTAATTTCCAGAACCAATCTCATTGCTCCCCTCTGGGTTTCCAAGACCAGGAGGGCAGCACCCTCTCCTTGGATGTCTGAGGCCCTACAATGAGAGACTCTTCTCCTGGGTTTCTGAGTTATCACCACCAGCCGTCTAGAATTCCTCATGGGTCTGATTGCAGCTCTGAGCTCCTGTGATGCCAGCATAAGCCTGGTAGCACCAGTTCCTCAGAAGCATGAATGCCAACTCAACAGGAGGCTTGCTTTCAGATTTTAGGTTCCCATAACCCCAACCTTTGGCCTTCGTGGCCCCAGTCTCAGGAGTGATACCTGCTTCTTGCACTCAATAATCTTTGTGTTATCCTATTATGTCCCTTTTCAGCCCTTCAATACAATGTAACCAATTCTTATATTAAATTTCCTCTGTTGAAAACTGACAACTGTCTCTGTTTTCCTAACTAAAACTTTATCGATCTACTGAGTGACCTAGGTAAAACAAAGTTAAGACTATTCTGATCTAGTGAAAATACAATTATAGAATAGTTCACAAAAAGTTTATCTTAGGAACAAAAAAAAGATTGAAAAAACAAGATTTTTAGGTTATTGGTCTTATTTAATACCTAAAATAATTAATATTAAACATTAATTAATCAAATGTACAATAATATTTTAGTACTTTTTTCAACATTATTTTTGTATTTCTTTCAATAAGGCAAGAAAAAGTAAACTTTAGTCTCTGCCTCAGGAACTGATTTAAAAATTTGAATTAGGAGGATACGAACAAGAAAGTTTAATTCTTTTAGAATTCTAGGGTGGAAATTCTGCTTAAACATATCAGTGTATAGAATTCTGTTTTACTATTCCTGCCCAAAAGTCTGAAAACGTGTTCTCACTATCTGGTACAGGACAGTTAATGCACAAGAATAATTTGACTGAAAACGTTTTCTCTCACAGATTAAAAAAAAATCTTGAAATAGTTTCTTGCCTTTCCATACCTGGATGTAAGACAAACAAGAAAACGTACAGATTAAGAACCCACCACCTCTCATAGGGAAAAAAGAGAAGGGATATATTTCTTGAACACTCACTCACAGCAGGCAATATTCTCATTGCTTCATTATAGCATTTAACCCTCACATTAAATTTTGAGGTATGAATTATTAGTCAATTTCTTTCTTTTACTTGGAACATGAGGAAACTGAGTCCTTAGAGAGCTTTAAGTGTCAGTCCTGGATCCGAACCAGATCTCTTGCCTGCAATCCCAGTGCTTTTTCTATTAATGCATTTCTAGCCTAGTTGGTACTTAGTACAGTCATTACATGAAACAGTGAGTCCAATTTCTAGTTGGCAACATGAGACACTTCTCTATTCGACAATATTTTCAGAATGCACCAAGTTATCACAGCTGCTATCCCAGTGGCATTTCTCATCTCCCTCCTACTTCCTCCCCTTTACCCACCTCTTCCTTCTCCTCTTAATTTATTTCTCAAATGTTTGTGTTTAAAATCTGTGAGAAGCTCGAGTTGCTTTCTTACTAATGCACAGTCATGTTTTTTTAAATCATATACCATATAGCTTTGAAATATATCTGTATATCTGTATGTATATGTGGACATATATACACGCGTGTATATAAGTACATGTATTTATGGTGATCAGTAGGAATTCATAGCAACTGTCATAATTTCCTCAGCTGTATTAGTTTCTAAAATGGCCAGTCTCACAGTAGATCCATTTGGTTTTTTAACTGGCATACAGTCTAAATTAAAGTACATGATTATCATTAAGAATACTAAATTATAACAATGAAAGATTAGAAAGAGAAATTAAGGAAACACTCTCATTTACCATTGCAACAAAAAGAATAAAATACCTAGGAATAATCCTGCCAAAGGAGGCAAAAGACCTGTATGCAGAAAACTGTAAGACACTGATGAAAGAAATCAAAGACGACACAAGCAGATGGAGAGACATACAATCCTGGATTGGAAGAATCAATATTGTGAAAATGACTGTACTACCCAAAGCAATTTACAGATTCAATGCAATCTCTATCAAATTACCAATGGTGTTTTTCACAGAACTAGAATAAGAAATTTTACAATTTGTATGGAAATGCCAAAGACCACGAATAGCCAAAGCAATCTTGAGAAAGAAAGACAGAGCTGGAGGAATCAGGCTCCCTGACTTCATACTATACTACAAGCCTACAGTGATCAAGACAGTATGGTACTGGCACAAAAACAGAAATATAGATCAATGGAACAGAATATAGAGTCCAGAGATAAACCCACGCAAATATTGGCACCTTATCTTTGACAAATAATATACAGTGGAGAAAAGACAGCCTCTTCAATAAGTGGTGCTGGGAAAATTGGACAGCAACATGTAAAAGAATGAAATGAGAACACTCCTAACACCATACACAAAAATAAACTCAAAATGGATTAAAGACCTACATGTAAGGCCAGGAGACACTATAAAACTCTTAGAGGAAAACATAGGCAGAACACTCTATGACATCCATCAAAGCAAGATCCTTTGTGACCTACCTCCTAGAATTACAGAAATAAAATCAAAAATAAACAAATGGGACCTAATGAAACTGAAAAGCTTTTGCACAACAAAAGAAATCATAAACAAGACAAGAAGACAACCCTCAGAATTGGAGCAAATATTTACCAATGAAGCAACTGACAAAGGATTAATCTCCAAAATATACAAGCAGCCTATGCAGCTCAATATCCAAAAAGCAAATAACCTAATCCAAAATGGGCGAAGACCTAAATAGACATTTCTCCAAAGAAGACATACAGATGGGTAACATACACCTGAAAAGATGCTCAACACCACTTATCATTAGAGAAATGCAAGTCAAAGCCACAATGAGGTATCACCTCACACCAGTCAGAATGGCCATCATCAAAAAAATCTGGAAACAATAAATGCTGGAGAGGGCGTGGAGAAAAGAGAACCCTCCTGCACTATGGGTGGGAATATAAATTGGTACAGCCACTATAGAAAACAGTAAGGAGGTTCCTTAAAAATCTAAAAATAGAACTACCATATGACCCAGCAATCCCACTACTGGGCATATAGCCAGAGAAAACCATAATCTAAAAAGAAACATGTACCACAATGTTCATTGCAGCAGTGTTTACAATAGCCAGGACATAGAAACAACCTAAAAGCCTATCAACAGATGAATGGATAAAGAAGATGTGGCATGTATATACAATGGAATATTACTCAGCCATGAAAAGGAATGAAATTGAGTTATTTGTAGTGAGGTGGATGGACCTAGAGTCTGTCATACGGAGCGAAGTAAGCCAAAAAGAGAAAACCTGTATGCTAACTCATATATATGGGATCTAAAAAAATGGTACTGATGAACCCAGTGACAGGGCAAGAATAAATGCAGATGCAGAGAACGGACTTGAGGACCCGGGGTTGGGGTGCGAAGGGGAAGGTGGGACAAAGTTAGAGAATAGCATTGACACATACACACCACCAAATGTAAAATAGATAGCTAGTGGGAAGCTGCTGCCTAACACAGGGAGATCAACTCAATTGGTGATGATTTAGAGGGGTGGGATAGGGAGGGAGGGGATATGGGGATATAGTATAAATACAGCTGATTTGTTGTACAGCACAAACTGACACAACAGTGTAAAGCAATTATACTCCAATAAGGAGCTTAAAAAAAAACAAATTAAATCCTTATTTGTATCTGAACATTTTGTGTAGTGTCAGTTTTTGAGAAAAATTTTAACTCATACCCTTTTTGGAAATAGTCAAGTATATTAATATCATAGGTCTTATGTTTATTTGAACTGACTTTAGTAATTTAATAGAGCCATTGCTTGAATGCTTCAGTTGTATCCCATATTTGTTGTTGTCCTTCTTTAAAACAACAAATTACTTTTTATTATTTATTGACAAGACACTTGAACTTTTAAAATTCTTGAACAATGTCCTCAATTCTTTGAGATTGAAATTTTAAAAACATTGCAGTGTTTTTCACCTGATTTAACATTTTAACTTTCAGAGCTAGCAGGTGTTAAAAAATCTCAAAGTGGCAAGAGGAGATTTGACATACATTAACACTCAGTGTTTACTTCAGATATGAACAACTCCCACAGGACAAAGTGCCAGACAGTTTTTATCCAGGGAGTACGCTGAATTCAGAGGAACCAGCAGTAAAAATATTGAATTCATAATGCTAGATTTAAAGCTAGACCATAAGTGATCAAAATGACAAATGGCCACTTTCAGCAACTTTCTCAGTCAACATGAAATGCTCACAAGAAAGAATAACATTTCAGCTGGTTAAAGGCGGATTTCTTTTCCCCAGATTAATAACCCATATAAGACTACTGGCTCAAGACCTTTCACGATCGTGTCATCACCAGGATAAGCAAGTATTTTTTCTCTTATCTACAAACACCTTCTTCCCCAAGCCTCATATTTAACTGACACTGACCATCCAATAGATTATGCTATTAGGATTAGGAGCAGTGCAGACCAGTTTATCAACCAACCTTAAAAATGTACACACTGTCAGAAAGCTTTATGCTTTAGGTAACATAGACATGTACATGTTTAGAATAGCTGAACTGTTGCTACTCTGGTAAAATTCAATAAATATTATTACCAACTGTAGCTGCCAGAAAATTCTTACAGGACCTAAAATGATAATATTCATAAATTTATATTTCATTGCAGGAAAGTGATACAATATAGCAAGAACAGTAAAGTAACTATATTCATCAGCGCCAAAGACTGTCTTCCAATGAGGGGTCCAGAGAGGAAAGCGCAGGCTCCCATTGTCGTCCCCTCTGTAAGGGCTGTCTACTGCATCTTTTGGATTAGGAACACCCTATGCGGGCACAGAATTCCTCTGAATCAGGGAGTGTTATATGGAGCCTAGGTCAGGTTTCTTATACTTTGCTGGTCATGTAGGTTTGTTCTTGTTATGTAACCATCCCCAATGGCATAACTCTCCAGGGGTCTCACTGAGGCTAGGTGGAAATCATTGAACTCATAGTTATCAAAAAACAATACTGACAAGCTAATTGAAACTTATCCCCTTGAAACTTATCTCAGCCTAATGGTTAGAGAACAATACTACTTATCACCACAATTCATGCCTTGGCTAGGTGTCAGAGACAAGCAGGTAGATCGCTTACTCTAGCTTAACCACTAAGGCCAGTTCCAGGGCCACTGGAATTAGCTATTATGGGACAGAGTGTTCATAAAAAATTTGTGAAGCTTAGTGACTCTCACGCTGCCTCTTTGTTTATACTCACTGGTTCAGAGGGAGAAGACTAGGAGCTCACACCTGACTTCTCTGGACCCCTTGTCAGGAGATAGTCTTTGGCTCTGATGCTTTACTTATTTTAATGTTGTCGCTATATTGTATCACTTTCCTGAAATAAAACATAAATTTTTAAACATTATCCTTTTGGGTCCCCTAAGTTTTCTTTAGCAATTAAATCCTCTCTAACTGCCACCACTAATGCACACTCTCAAGTCATACTTTGTAGATAGTTCCTTATTCTGCCTATTAATAGTCCTCATTACATTGTAAGTAAAATCAAGCATAATTTCAAAATGAGAAGCAGTTTTAGAGAGTAACCTTGTGCTTTTTCTTACTGCATCTACTGTCTACCATCCATGCAATTTATGCTCCAACAATTAAAAAGATAATAACTTGGAGTTCCCAAGTTACTGGGAAACATACAAACATACAATGAATTTCCTTAAACCTACAGCTAAGCCAAAATCCTTCATTAGTCTGAAGTATCTTTTCTACTCATCTGAAAGCTGCCTGGCTATGCCATTTCCCTTCTATGCATGCCTCCTAGCAGAGACTTTTCTTTGTCCACAACCTCCTCCCATGAACCACTTTATGTCCCTGTCTAGTAATTGGGCTTATGTAATTGGATTAGGAGTGGATTCATGATATCTGTCCAGCTACTCAACATTTTTCTTCGGGGAAGTTTAGAGAGAAGAGGACAACTGGTTAGTCAGTTGTCCTTGGGGAACTAAACTGGAAGGTCAGCCTGGTTTTCCCGTTGAAGTAGCCATGATTAGCCATGGCCAAGCAGATTGAGTGAGCCAAGAAGCCAGTTCACAGAGAGAGAAGTGAAGAATCAAAAGAAAAGTCATTGGACTCCAGAGAGGGAGAGTGACAGAGCATAGCTGCCCAATGACTTTTCCAAATTCATGGACCTGCTCATGCTTCCCAGAACTAAGTTATACAATATTGTTCCGCATACCTAAATTCCACTTTACATAGGGTGGCCAGAATGAATTATTGAAAGAATATTCTTAGCATAAACACCATAATCTCCTTAATGAATTCCTACTCATTCTTGAAAACCCAACTCGGACTTGACTTTTGCTGGGAAGCTTATTCTGATTTGCATAATTTCTTTCCTCTTGTTTTCCCTATTTTTAATTACCGCCTCCTCAGTATTATTCTTTATAGATTGTACATGCTTATACTTTTCATAATTACATAGAACACAGCATTTTATAATTATTTCTTTAACAGGTTATTGACTGTGACTTTCCCTCATTCCCAGAATTTTGTCAAAGGCCACACACTGAGGAGTAAACAGTGCAAGCACCACATTCTAAAGAGATTCACCAACAACTGGGGTTAGACACTCTTCTCCAGAGTTTACTTAAAGGAAAGCTATTTCTTTTAATTCTATACCATGGAGATAAGGAGCGGTCTGGATAGCTAAGTTGGAGCTTGCTCCAAGAAAATCACTCACAGAGTCAAGATGTCCAGAACAAGAGACTGTGTCTATTGCCCTTGTTGGATGTTTGCTGAGCTGCAGGATCTACCAATTTACCTGGTGTGGTCAACAAAATTGAGTTTTGACATGGATCCAGTCAAGTTAAGAGGAGGATGTAGACATAATGACTGGAGCCAGGTTCTGATTTAGAGATTTCTGAAAGCGTAAGCCACATGTCACCTTTAGTCCTTGAAGGGACAGTGATGGTGTGTGCCTGAGAAGACTTGCATAAGCATCTCTCCCTGCAGTTCCCTGCAGCCCTGGAGCAAGTGAGATCATACCCCAGTACCTCTGATCCCTCCAGTAAAGGACCATAGAGTTGCAGGAGGGAGCTGTAGGGCTCCTGGGGGAGTCACTAACAAGGCGTGTGGAGTAGGGCTATAATGTGAGGGACGACACCTCTCCTCCACAAGGAACAGGAGACCAGGAGACAGTGACATTGCCCACAAACACTACACAGGGAGCCAAGTATTGGCAAAGGCTACCATTAACTGACAGAATTCGAGGAAAGCAAATGGGCCAGGGATGTGCTCACACCATGTACAGGTGACCAGTGCCTACATTCATCTCTGCGTACTCCAAAGGACAAGGAGAGAAGGGTATCTCCAGAGACACCATCCTCTCTCTTCTCACCACAGGTCCTTGGAACTACAGGTCTGGCCTGATGTTGGGGAAGAGGAAGTTTCAAGTGGTTACGCTACTGAAGCTTTAACATCTCCTGGACTAAATTTAATAACTGAAATGTGTCAGAAAGCTATCATTTCTACTCAGATTCTGTTCAGGTATGGGAAAGAGAAAATGAGCATAGTATGGTTAAAGGCAATAAAGAACATTTTTAAAGGTTCACATTTGCATTCAATCCAGGTGTTTCCTCCATCAGGTGGCTACCTTGGTTGACATGTTTGTCTTGCTCTGTGGAGCCGTGAGCCTTTGAACAGAGCTTGGCTTATTCAGGTCAGTATTCACAGTTCCTTGCCCAGAACTCAAAACCTAGAAGAACTAATTCCAATAACTTTGGGGTGTACATGAATAAACTTTTACACATTATGCCAAGGTTTTGTCAAAGGCACTACTGAACTCAGATGTGTATATCGTAATATATTTCTTATTCTTTTCAGTCCTTACAATCCAAGGCTGGTTTACAGCATTTTTAACTGTTGATAATCCTCTACACTTTGAAATCCTCCAGCCCTAAGTTTCTACAACGTGGTTCTTTTATGATTATTTTCCTAGTTTTCTTCTTAGTCTTCTTCACAGATTCCTTTTTCTCTGTGTATTTACTATTCCTCTAAAATTTATTTCTCATTCTGATGTTCTCATTTTGGTGAATGGGAGCACACACCAAACACTACATTTTTCAAAATAAAAACCTGTAACTTATTAGATGATCAGTCTCTTTCTTTACCCTTCATACCCAATTAGTAAGCCCTTCAAATCTACCTCCATATTTTGTCCATCATTGATCTCCTCCCATTTTCCATAGTGGAGTTTAAATTTACACCCTGTTTCACTCTTCTAGATCTCTGGAATAATTTCTGTGGCCCAGAACGAGTAACTCCCTCCTTCAATATGGCCACCACACTGCCACAAGCTGATCCTTCTGACTTTCCGTAATTCTCATGCCCTTCCTTCAACTCACAGTCATCAGAGGCTGAGCATCTTTTATAGGGACTGGCCAATAATCCTCTCTGGGCTTGGCCTCCATTTACCTGTCTAGTCTCATCAATGGCTCCTCTTATGTCCTACTCCAGTTCTACTAAATAGGTACTCCTTCCTGAGTGTGCCTATTTCATACCTCCATGCCCAGACCTGAGACAGCCTCTCCCAAATTGTCCCTCAGAGAAACAACGGCTCATCTTCCAGGATTCAGTTCAAGAGTCCTTTCTTTCATAAAGCCATTATTTTCTCTCCATTCCCTGGTGTTTGATCACTTCCTCTTTTGCACCCGTACTGTACCTTGAATCTAATTACATCATCTTCTTGTAACATGTGTGCCCTTATTTGGTTACACGTCTGTTTTTTCAGTTTCTCTGGCTCCAAGCATTGCCAGGCCATTGCTCAACTAGTTCATATTAAGTGGTCAATAATAGTTTATCGAAAGAGTAAATAAGCATGTTAAAAAGAAGATCAAAAGCCATATGGTTATACTCAGTAATCTAGGATGATAGACTAGACGTAGACTGTCACTAATAATGGAACTTTAAAGTACAACTATTCAAAATTTGATAATCATCATTAAATGCCTATTCACCACCAAACATGGTATTGAATATTAGAGGTACAAAAATGTTTAAGACACAATCCATTATTTTGATGTACTCAGATTTTACAACAGACAAATCAGGGTGTGAGATGAAGTTTGTCTTTCCTATAATAGAAGGACTCATATTGTGAGTGAAGACTTTGTTTATACAAAATACAGAATTCAAACTAAATAATGCAGGCAATGAAAAGGGTAATTATATAATTTACTATTCAAACCAGACACTTGTAAGAGCAAAAGGGAGCACTACAAATAATCACTCTAGGGCAACAGATGTCAAACTGGACGGTCTACATTTGGACAAACATTGGAGATGTATGTTTATTCTAATGATAGGGAGAATGATAAAGAGTTCAAGCAAGGAGAAATGTAATCCATGTAATCTGATTCATTTTGCTTAAAGAGCACATGCTGATGTTATCCTGTAGATGTTTAGAGGGGATGAAAACTACGTTCAAGGAAATTAGGAAGTTGTTTTAATTGTCTAGAAAGAAATTATGAGAACTAAAGAGAAGTCACTGGCAGTAGGGATGGAAAGGAAGAAAATAACTTTGAAAAACATAGGCGATGCCATGGATATGATTTAGGGATAGCTTGGATGTGAGAACTGTAGGAGAGGGAGAAGTCAAAAGGCTTTCTGATCTCTGTGTCAGAAGTATGGAAGGATGTTAAGGAACTCCAATAAGAAGATGGCTCCAAGATATATTTGGTGATGCTTTTAAGTTGAACTTTTTACTTAAAAGAAAGAGTATATGAGACAAGTCTATTTTGCTATTGAAAATGTCATCTGAACTAATTTGAATAGAGCATGCTATTTATGATAGTTATACACATAAGTTTATTGTCTCTTGAAAACATATTTAGCAGTTTAAAAATAGAAGCAAATTTCATCATTCCCTCTTTAAAATATTTCCTGATGTGTGAAATTGGCCTTAGCTTTCACAGGCCACTGTGTATACTGTTCTGTTACTATACCTATGACTATTGGGGGCGCACTCTCTTCCAATGCTGGGAACATATCCTATCATTCTTTCTACCCTGTGCTTTATCAAATGCCCAGAAGGCATCAGGCACTCAGTAAGCACTGTGTATACACTATTTTTATGGAAAGAGATATTTCAGAGTTTTAAGTTAGAATGCTGATTTCATTGTGTCCCTGTTATTTGCCACTTACTGGTTTGGAGCAAAGACCTGTTTATAATCTAAGGTCAGTGGCAGTTAGTTAAGAATTATATAATATAAGGTAGAGGTAATTAATTTTAAAAGAAATAAAGGGGGAGAATGGATTGGAGAGTTCTTCGAGGGAGGGGAGTGGCCATTTTTGATGGAGTGGTCAGAGAAAGACTCCTGAGAAATGATATCTAAACAGAGAATCTACAGAAGAGACAAAGTGAAGATGTAAAACTATGAATACCGATCTAGGCAGAAGGAACAGAGGGAACACTGCAAAGATAAAGCATCTTCCATTCCTTACAGAAACTCTGTCTTTGGCACTTGGAGATTTTCTGGCATCTCCGGTAGCAAAGGGGGCCCCAGGTATCTGGATGGGAAGAAGAGGACTATGTTTGAGCATATTTGGATGGACATATAAAGCAGAGCAAGCTAAGCGCTCTAGGGAAAAGAGTTCTGTGAGGACAGAAAGGAGACTAGAGGTCCAGGGAAAGGAGGGTTGTTGTGGTGAGAAGAGAGACGTACGGGTAGAAAACAGGCTGACTCTGGGTGTAAATTAGGGTTCAGGGATGAGCATTTCCCCAAACACAGAATACAATAAATACCTAGTGAAAAAAAAAATTACAACTTTATTTTAAGCCATATAGCTCTGGTTTCTATAAGCAGAAATATTTAAAGATGAAGAAAATATTGATATCAGATTTCCTTTTCTCCCTACATAATGCTAAGTAAAGTGTTTCGGTTGATTTTCCTCTAAATGCACTAAACGGTGGTTCTCAGTCGGCACGGGGTGAAGCCCAAGAATGTGCACTTCTAGCTCCATCCCCAGATGATGCTGATACTGCTGGCTGTAAGAAGGTTACTTGGAAAACCACTGAACTAAGCTGGCTGAAACGTCCAAGGGGCTGGTGTCAGGGAAACACAAGTTCAAATAAATGATAATTTTACTATTTGAAATTCTTTTAGCACCTAGACTATGAAAATTAGTTTTTCTTTATAATCCTGTGGATATGTAAGTTATAAACATACTATGATTGCATCACTCAAATAAAAGTAAAGATTTCTAACTCCAGTACTAAATGTTTATTGATATCCTATTATGGCTCAAGCAGTGACCTAAGTGCTTTAAGTTAATGAACCTCATTCAATTCTCTGAACTGTACTGGGTATTAATAATGATATTCACTTTGCAGACAAGGCAACAGAATCACAACACCATAGGTTAGGGAGAAGGATCCTGGTTTGGGCTGATCCGGAATCTAGCTCTTTTCCACACACTCTTTTGTTCTGCTTTAGCCAAGGAAGCCAACAACATAGTCACATAGGGGTCATGGACATCACCTGGAGCTACCACTCCTCTTTTTCTAGCACGAGTGTTCCCTGCTTTGAAATATCAGGGGTTTGGGGGCAGTATCAGAGTGTAACAGCATATTGTTAACCCAATAAAAGCATATTCAGCTACTGTGCATATTTATATATTTAAACAGCACTGGGTATTTTACTCTTATCGTCCACAATTTGTTCCATAGACGATAAAGAGCCTCATGTAAACGCGTATTTATGGGGTCTGTGGAAAGATCACAAATGGGGAAGCAGGAGCTATATCTCAGGGATGCATGACAAGGCTTTAAATTCCAGTTTGAACGCTCACCTCCTCTCATGAGTCAGGGGAGGTTTGTGGCTGAAATCAATCTTAAAACAGAGGTTATTTAAAGCAGAGAAGAAGTAAGATTGAGCCTTTTCCAGGTGATTTTTAATTAGGAACCTTTTCATATGCATCACGCTGTTGACATAGGAGGTGAATATGTACAACTGAAGTATTTGAACCTTCAAACAGGTAGCAAGGGAGCTAAAAATCATGATTTAAGTGAGCCAGTTTCACAGGCACTATTTATAAGATGATCAGAAGAGATCAAGTATCGGAAGGTGGGGAGGATGAAAGAAACACTCGTCATTACATACATATTGCTTCGAGATTCACTTCGGATTACTGGGACCAAGGTGCTAGCAGGTGAGAGGACAAGTACGTGAACTTTTAAAATTTCATTTTGGCAGCTGAAGGAAAAGGTAGCTATCTCTATTATTGGGGTCAGTTTTCCCACATTTCTTAGATTTCCATAAGGAGAGATGTTCCCTAAATTCTCCTGAAATCTTTCCCTAACCCTTAATCTGCCCCGGGGACATGGGGTAATTTAAACAATGGGTAAAACTGGGAAAGACACTTTTTTGTTAGGCTTGGTTCAACTTCTTCCTATTACCACTGTGGAGAAAACTGCTTCTTTTAAATTTCTTCATGACAGAACTCTGTACCCTTAACCCTGCTGCACTTTGGAGTGCCTTTCTCAAACTTCTCTAAATCCTTCTCCCTCCAGGATTGGGACCTGTCAAGTCAGCAGAGCTTTCCAGAAGGGGCACTCACAGCCTAGAGAAGGATTCCCATTGACCAGTCCCTTCTCCCTACTCTCCAAACCTCTAGACCTGTTCCATGTGGAGTTGACTAGATGCCCCTAAGAATCCTGGGGCTCATGTTTATAGATTTGTTCTGGGACCATCTAGTCAGGACAGATCCAGGAGGGCACCATGGCATCACTTCCTGCTGGTTGGAGAAGTATTTCTTTAGTGAGGATGTGCCCACTTGGACAGTCAGAATCTATCTTGCTAATATGCCTTATTTAGGTGACCCACTCATGTTGGACATAGGACCAGTTCAAGGCTCTGGGCTAGCCACCAACTATGGCTGGTTCGAGGGTCTTGAGCATTATGTCTGAGCTCTTGCAAGCACACTCACCTGTCCATGTTTCCTTTAGGGTGCCGCCTCTGGTCGACAGCACTAGAAGAGACCAAAGTGCTGAAAGGCATCCTCTGCCCTGTGTGCCCTCCAGCTATTGTGCCACTCAGTCAGCAGGCTCTGTGTCACCTGCCAGACATACCCCCAGGTTCCAGGATAGCCGCACCTATCTCCTTGAGGGCTTCCAAGACATCACCTATTTGGGTCTTTCTGATACATATCCTCTCTTGCTTCCCCTCAATGTGGTGAGGTCATGTTCTCATGAACTGGTCTTAAACAGAGCTGGGGGTAGAATGGACGTTTTTGCACAAACGTGACTGCTGTTCTTGCTCTGTCCCTGGCCCTTCCCCAATCCTCCCTCTGGTGGTGGTGGGTAAGAGGCAGGGTGAAGTCAACATTGAAGGAGATCACACTCTAAAAGTTTAGTGATTATATCCTAGAGTTCAAGAGGAGATGACCGGAAGATGTGTTGTTCTAAGTTTACAATATAAAGTTCCAAACAGTAAATTTAACTGTTTACTGTTTAAGGGGGAAAACAACTGTGGTTGACATTTCGCTGCATATTTAAAGACTTGTAAGAGTGGTACTCATCAACAAAACACAGGAACAACCTTTGAGTGTCTTTGGAAGCTAATATTCACAGGCAGCATCACAAGTAATTCTGTAAGGAGCATTAAATAAATGGTATTAGGGAACTGTAGAGGCAAGTGTCTTGTGTCTTGAAACTTAATAGGCATGTAGTATCTGTGCAAGAAAGTTTTCTTTAAAAGAAAATGGGGAGATCATTTGTCACTTTGTGATTTAGGGAAAATTTCACAACAGAGATCCTTCAGATCAATCTTCATGGATAATTGTAAAGAAAATGATAGTGAAAGGGTAAGCATTTTAAGTGAAGGGAAAAGAGATGTGTAGAGCAGATCTAGAAAACTCACAGTCCATTCAGACTAAAATAGACCAAACTTTGACAATACCAAAAAAATATAATGTTAGATGGCCAATTCCCTTCCGCTTTTTGCAAGTGCAGGAATTTGGTCTTAATTCTCTGTGAATAAAAATGTTTAGGGACTTCCCTGGCATTCCAGCACTTAAGACTCTGCTTCCAATGAAGCTTCCTATACAGGGGATTTGGGTTCCATCCCTGGTCAAGGGAATTAAGATCCAGCATGCCGTGCTAAGCGGCCAAAAAAAAAAGTTTGGTCTATAGCCTAGAGTAAAATATGCTTTGGATTTATTGAACTGAGTAGAACCAGAGCTCAGTGTTGGGCCTTAAAATCCTTGAATATATTTGTTTGTATGTTGGGGGTGGTGGTGCTGCATGCTTCAGGAAAACTCCAGGGATATTGACGTACACTAGAAAAACCTGATGGTGCTGCATGGAATGAGCTGTATAAGCAACAACAAAAGGTGGAGACTATGTGGAAGCCAATGCTGAACAGTTCAGACCAAGAGTAAGCTGAACTGGAGGGTTCGATGGAGAGGAGGGGCTGAATATACACAACAAACCTGTATGTCCGCTACAAAAACCATACGTTTCTGAGTTAGTTTTTCTCTTGGGCAGCTGGGGGAATGGTGGTAGCTTCAATGATGAAAAAGAAGGTAGGAAAATACTTTGGCTATAAGGAAAGCTGAAATAGTTTTTCTCTTTTTTTTCAACATTTTAATGAATCATTGCATTAAATACTTCCTTCCACAATTGCCTTTTGAAGCTGTAGATCACCACTCATAAATGTACAGTGTGCTTTCTCCAGGACAGCGTGAAGCTGGTGCTAAGAGGTTGCGGGACTTTATCATTTCCTGACACATAGTGAGTCCTTGATATCTCAATGCTCCTGCTATTTAGTTTAAATGCTGAGTGTAACCGTGTAAGTCGAGAGGTGAGATACTCCGACTTCAGGTAAAGTTGATAAGGCTGAATGTGAATGACTTAGAACAAGTCACATTCAAACTTTTCCATGTCTTTCTGTATATAATATTATTAATATATTAGCCATAACACCAATAAAATTCTGAATAAGTGTTTCTAGTATATTTAAGACTAGACTTTTCTGAAAACTTTATTTTGAAATATGAAATTTACAAGAGTTGTAAAGTACTGAGAGTTCCTGTGTATCTTTCACTGTTTCCCCGAGTGTTAACATTTTACATAACCATGGTGCATTTATCAAAAAACTAAATATTTTTATATTTAGTGGACTATAAGAACATAACCTTAATCTATAGGTTACTTTTTTTTTTTTTTAACTTTTTTTTTGACTTCACCTCAGGGCTTGTGGGATCTCCCCTGACCAGGGATTGAACCCAAGCCACCACAGTGAAAGCCCAGAATCCTAACCACTAATTCACCAGGGAAGTCCTGTAGGTTACTTTTGTATTTTTTTTTTAAGCTCTTTATTGGAATATAATTCCTTTACACTGTTGTGCCAAATTTTGAGGTACACCAAAGTGAATCAGCTGTATTTATACATATATCACCATATCCCATCCCTCCTGTGACTCCCTCCCACCCTCCATATCCTGGCCCTCTAAGTCATCACCCATCGTCAAGTTTATCTCCCTGTGTTATACAGGAACTTCCCACAAGCTACTTGATATGTATATATGTCAATGCTACTCTCTCACTTCATCCCAGCTTTTCCTTTGCACTCCCCAACCCTGTGTCCCCAAGTCCATTCTCTATATCTGCATATTTATTCTTGCCCTGTCACTGGGTTCATCAGTACCATTTTTTAGATTTCATATATATGAGTTAGCATATGGTATTTGTTTTTCTCTTTATGGTTTACTTTGCTCTGTATGACAGACTCTAGGACCATCCCCTCCACTGCAAATAACTCAATTCCATTCCTTTTTACGGCTGAGTAATATTCCATTGTATATATGTGCCACATCTTTATCCATTCATCTGTTGATGGGCATTTAGGTTGCTTCTATGTCCTGGCTATTGTAAACACTGCTGCAATGAACATTGTGGTACATGTTTCTTTTTAGATTATGGTTTTCTCAGAGTACATGCCCAGTAGTGGGATTGATGGGTCATATGGTAGTTCTATTTTTAGTTTTTTAAGGAAACTCCATACTGTTTTCCATAGTGGCTGTACCAATTTACATCCCCACCAACAGTGCAAGAGGGTTCCCTTTTCTCCACACCCTCTCCAGCATTTACTGTTTTAGATTTTTTGATGATGGCCATTCTGACTGGTGTGAGGTGATACCTCATTGTGGCTTTGACTTGCATTTCTCTAATGATTAGTGATGTTGAGCATCTTTTCATGTGTTTGTTACCCATCTGCTTGTCTTCTTTGGAGAAATGTCTATTTAGATCTTCCACCCATTTGTGGATTGGGTTATTTGATTTTTTGATATTGAGCTGCATAAGCTGCTTGTATATTTTGGAAACTAATCCATTGTCAGTTGCTTCATTGGCAAATATTTTCTCCCATTCTGAGGGTTTTCTTCTTGTCTTGTTTATGATTTCTTTTGCTGTGTAAAAGCTTTTAAGTTTCATTAGGTCCCTCTTGTTTATTTTTTATTTTATTTCTGTAATTCTAGGAGGTGGATCACAAAGGATCTTGCTTTAATTTATGTCATAGAGTGTTCTGCCTATGTTTTCCTCTAAGAGTTTTAAATCGTCTGGCCTTACATGTAGGTCTTTAATCCATTTTGAGTTTATTTTTGTGTGTGGTTTTAGGAAGTGTTCTAATTTCATTCTTTTACATGTAGCTGTCCAGTTTTCCCAGCACCACTTATTGAAGAGGCTGTCTTTTCTCCATTGTATATTTTTGCCTCCTTCGTCAAAGATAAGGTGCCCATATGCACATGGGTTTATCTCTGGGCTCTCTATTCTGTTCCATTGATCTATATTTCTGTTTTTGTGCCAGTACCATACTGTCTTGATCACTGTAGCCTTATAGTATAGTGTGAAGTCAGGGAGCCTGATTCCTCCAGCCTCATTTTTTCTTCTCAAGATTGCTTTGGCTATTTGTGGTCCTTCACGTTTCCATACAAATTGTAAAATTTCTTATTCTAGTTCTGTGAAAATTCCTATAGGTAATTTGATAGGGATTATGTTGAATCTGTAAATTGCTTTGGGTAGTATAGTCATTTTCACAATATTGATTCTTCCAATCCAAGAACATGGTATGTCCCTCCATCTATGTGTGTCGTCTTTGATTTCTTTCATCAGTGTCTTATAGTTTTCTGCATACAGGTCTTTTGCCTCCTTTGGCAGGATTATTCCTAGGTATTTTATTCCTTTTGTTACAATGGTAAATGAGAGTGTTTCCTTAATTTCTCTTTCTGCTCTTTTGTTGTTAGTGTATAGGAGTGCAAGAGATTTCTGTGCATTAATTTTGTATCCTGCTACTTTACTAAATTCATCGATTACTGCTAGCACTTTTCTGGTAGAATCTTTAGGGTTTTCTATGTATAATACCATGTCATCTGCAAAGAGTGACAATTTGACTTCTTCTTTTCCAATTTGGATTCTTTTTATTTCATTTTCTTCTCTGATTGCTGTGGCTAAAACTTACAAAACTATGTTGAATAGTAGTGGTGAGAGTGGACATCCTTGTCTTGTTCCTCTTCTTAGAGGGAATGCTTTCAGTTTTTCACCATTGAGAATGACTGCTGTGGGTTTGTCATATATGGCCTTTATTATGTTGAAGTAGGTTCCCGCTATGCCCACCTTTTGGAGAGTTTTTATCATAAATGAATATTGAACTTTGTCAAAAGCTTTTTCTGCATCTATTGAAATGATCATATGGTTCTTATCCTTCAATTTGTTAATATGATGTATCACATTGATTGATTTGCATATATTGAAGAATTCTTGCATCCCAGGGATAAACCCCACTTGATCATGGTGTATGATCTTTTTAATGTGCTGTTGGATTCTGTTCGCTAGTATTTTGTTGAGGATTTTTGCATCCATATTCATCAGTGATATGGCCTGTAATTTTCTTTTTTTGTGACACATTTGCCTGGTTTTGGTATAAGGTGATGGTGGCCTCATAGAATGAGTTTGGGAGTGTTCCTCCTTCTATATTTTGGAACCGTTTGAGAAGGATAGGTGTTAGCTCTCCTCTAAATGTTTCATAGAATTTGCCTGTGAATCCATCTGGCTTTTGTTTGTTGGGAGATTTTTAATCACAGCCTCAATTTCTGTACTTGTGATTGGTCTGTTCATATTTTCTGTTTCTTCCTGGTTCAGTCTTGGAAGATTGTACTTTTCTAAGAATTGATCCATTTCTTCCAGGTTATCCAATTTATTGTCATATAGTTGCTTGCAGTAGTCTCTCATGATCTTTTGTATTTCTGCCGTGTCGGTTGTCACTTCTTTTTCATTTCTAATTCTGTTGACTTGCATCTTCTCCCTTTTTTTCCTGATGAGTCTGGTTAACGGTTTATCAATTTTGTTAATCTTCTCAGAGAACCAGATTTTAGTTTTACTGATCTTTGCTATTGTTTCCTTCCTTTCTTTTTCATTTATTTCTGCTCTGATCTTTATGATTTCTTTCCTTCTGCTCACTTTGGGTTTTTTTTTTTTTGTTGTTGTTCTGCTTTCTCTAATTGTTTTAGGTGTAAGGTTAAGTTATTTATTCGAAATTTTTCTTGTTTCTTGAAGTAGGATTATATTGCTATAAACTTCCCTCTTAGAACTACTTTTGTTGTGTCCCATAGGTTTTGGGTCATCATGTTTTCATTGTCATTTGTTTCTAGGTATTTTTTTATTTCTTCTTTGATTTCTGCAGTGACTTCTTGGTTGTTTAATAATGTATTATTTAGCCTCCATGTGTTTGTGTTTTTTACAGGTTTTTTCCTGTAATTGATATCTAGTCTCATGGTGTTGTGGTTGGAGAAGATGCTTGATACGATTTCAATTTTCTTGAATTTACTAAGGCTTGATTTATGCCCCAAGATGTGATCCATCCTGGAGAATGGTCCATGTGCACTTGAGAAGAAAGTGTATTCTGTCGTTTTTAGTTGGAATGTGCTGTAAATATCAATTAAGTCAAGAAGGTCTAATGTCTAATTTAAAGCTTATGTTTCCTTCATTATTTTCTGTTTGGATGATCTGTCCACTGGTGAAATTGGAGTGTTAAAGTCTGCTATTATTATTGTGTTACTACCGATTTCCCCTTTTATGGCTGTTAGCATTTGCCTTATGTATTGAGGTGTTCTTATGTTGGGGGCATAGATATTTACAATTGTTATTTCTTCTTCTTGGATTGATCCCTTGATCATTATGTAGTGTCCTTCCTTGTCTCTTGTAATAGTTTTTACTTTGAGGTCTAATTTGTCTGATATGAGTGTTGCTACTCCAGCTTTCTTTTGACTTCCATTTGCATGAAATATCTTTTTCCATTCCTTTACATTCAATCTGTATGTGTCCCTAGGTCTGAAGTGGGTTTCTTGTGGACAGCATATATAAGGGTCTTGTTTTTATACCCATTCAGCCAATCTGTGTCTTTTGGTTGGAGCATTTAATCCATTTATAGTTAAGGTAATTGTTGACATGTATGTTCCTATCACCATTTTCTTAATTGTTTTGGTTGTGTTTTTGTAGGTCTTTTTCTTGTCTTGTGTTACTGCCTAGAGGAGTTCCTTTAGCAGTTGTTGTAAGGCTGGTTTGGTGGTGCTGAAGTCTCTTAACTTTTGCTTGTAAAGCTTTTGATTTCTCCTTCAAATCTGAATGAGATTTTGGCTGAATAGAGTATTCTTGGCTGTAGGTTTCTCTCTTTCAAGACTTTAACTATCTCCTGCCACTCCCTTCTGGCTTGCAGAGTTTCTGCAGAGAGATCAGCTGTTATCCTTATGGGTTTTCCCTTATATGTTATTTGTTGCTTTTCTTTCGCTGCTTTTAATATTTTTTCTTTGTGTTTAATTGTCATCAGTTTGATTAATATGTGCCTTGGTGTATTTCTCCTTGGGTTTATTCTGTATGGGACTCTCTGCACTTCTTGGACTTGGTTTACTATTTCCTTTCCCATGTGGGGAAAGTTTTCCACCATAATCTCCTCTAATATTTTCTCAAACCCTTTCTTTTTTTCTTCCTCTTCTGGGATACCTATGATTCGAATGTTGGTACACTTAATATTATCCCCAAGGTCTCTGAGACTATCATGCATTCTTTTTTTTCTTTTTTATTTTTCCTGCTCTGTGGCAGTTATTTCCCCCATTCTATCTTCCAATTCATTCACTCTTTCTTCTGCCTCAGTTATTCTGCTGTTTATACCATCTAGAGTATTTTTAATTTCAGTTATTGTGTTGTTCATTACTGTTTGTTTGCTCTTTAGTTCTTCTAGGTCCTTATTGAATGTTTCTTGTATTTTATCTTTTTTTTTTTTTTTTTTTTTTTTTGAGATTTTGGATCATCTGTACTATCATTACTCTGAATTCTTTTTCAGGCAATTTTCCAATTTCTTCTTCATTTATTTGGTCTTGTGGATTTTTATCTTGCTCCTTTGCCTGCAAGGTGTTTCTTTGTTTTCTCATTTTGTCTAATTTATTGTATTTGCTGTCTCCTTTCCCTATGCTGCATAATAGAAATTCCTCTTATTTCTGTTCTGTTTGGCTTGAGGTGTTGAGCACTGGAGCTTGCTGGTCTTTGGGTGGCTTTGGAGCTTGGTGTTGAGAATGAGCACTCTGGGGAGCACTTGCTGATTAATATTCCATGGTGTCAGGAGTTCTCTGGTGGTCCAATGTCCTGGACTCCACTCTGCTGTCTCAGAGGTCCAGGTTTGACCCCTGGCCAGGGCACCAAGACCCTGGAAGCTGCACAGCATGGAGGAAAAAGGAGGTTGAAGGATAGCAAAGAACAAAAGGAAGAAAAAAGAGAAAAAAAGGAAAGGATAGACAGATCCCCAAGATTGGTGGTAAAAACAACTCTAATCGGTCAAAATCACAGAAGGAGATGTGCACACTTGCACTTGTAGAAAGAGAAGAGGAAAAGAAACCAATGAGAAGAGAAAAAGAGAGAGCAAAGCAAAGAAAGAATACTCATACCAATTATAAGCAAATCCACATACATGTATATACAGTAAAAATTTAACTAACAAATACCAAAAACCAGAAACAAGATAAGCATACCAATAAGTTCTCCAATAATTCTAGGTATGGCTCTGCCCCTGCTGTGCAGAGGACTGTGGAGAGCTCAGACTGCAATCTAGTATTAGTCCTATGTGTATTTGTCCCCACAGTCCCCAGTTGTCCCCTATGTCTACAGTCTCTATTGTAGAAACACTCGTCTATTCAGGTGATCCACAGATGCAGGTTCTTTCAAGCCTATTGTGAGCATTAAATCTGCTCCTCCTGTGGCTGTTTCACTTTCTCTTGTTTGGTCTTGCAGGCCTCGTGGATCATTTTTGGTTTTGGTCCCTACTTTGCATGTGGGTTGCTCTCAGGAGTCGGTTCCCCGCACAGGCAAGAGGGGGTGTAAGAGGGTGATTGGGGCTCACTTGCAACTTCAGGTTGGGGGTAGGGAGGGATATGGCAGTCTAACTGAAATCTGCAGGATTGCTTGCAGCAGCAGAGGTCAGTGTGAGCCTGAGGTGTGCTGTGTGTTCTCCCAGTGAAGTTTGTCCTGATCACGGGGCCCTTGGTGTTGGTGGGCTTCCCTTGCTGCCAGGAGGGTGTGGCCAATAACTTGCCTTACACACAGGACACTCAGCAGCCATGGGTGGGCAGGCTGTGGGCCGGCGGTGGGGGCGGGGGAGGGTGGGGGCACGGGAGTGCAGTGGCAGGGAGGTGAGTGGGCACTCAGCGGGACCCAGCACTGCGCGAGGCAGGCAGAGGCAGGGGATGGCAGGCTTTTCCATCCAGCAGCCATGAGTCATGCCACATCACAGCCTGTGAGTTCACAGAGAGGGAATTTTCTCCCAAATACTCTGAAACAAAAGTCCCCTGCCTCTCTAGCTGGCCCAGGATTTTCCCCAAGGTCCCTATCTTGCTGGCGCACCTGCCCCCCAGGCTTTTCTCATGCAGCCAACCCCTGGTCTCTCCCTGGGGTCTGTTTTCTGAAGCCCAAGCCTCAGCGCCCAGCCCCCATCACTGCCACGGGTGAGCAGATTAGCTTCTCCGGCTGGGGAGTGCTGCCTGACTCCTCCGTGCAGGGATCCCTCCCCTCTGCCCTCAGCAGACCTGCCTCTCTCTTCTGGGGGCTCTGAGGCTCCCCTGTCCTTCCCCGCCAGTGAGGGGGCTCTCCCATGTTTGGGAGCCTTACCCTCTCACAGCTCCCTCTCAGAGGGGGTAGTCTCCTCAGAATTGTTTGTGTCTCTTTTTCCCTTCTTTCCTTTGCACTACGCAATTACATGGAATTTCTCTTGCCTTTTTAGCGGTCTGAGGTCTCCTGCCAGCATTCAGAAGGTGTTCTCCAGGAGCCACTCCCCAAGTGGAGGTGTTTTTGATGTATTTGTGTGAAGGAAGGTGATCACCATGTCCTACTCCTCTGTCATCATTTTTCTTGCAGGTTACTTTAAATCTCTGGTAAACTTGCAATTGGCCATGTTCTCTTTCTTTGAGTTGGCTCACATCCAGTGAAATGACTTATTCTGTTACTGAATTGCAAATGAAAATTATAGGTAGTTCAACCAACACATTCAAATTTAAATTTCCCCTGTTTAGACCTTTAAATTTTATTTCAAATTACTCATTGTGAAAATAAGATGAAAATTTAATTAAATCAAATAAATTACAGAGCTGCTAAAATTTGTCAAATTAGTCAAAACCGTGATTTTTGCCAATTGAGAAACAAATATCCCTTTATATTCTGACTATTAAACAAACTGCAGCAATTTTTCAAAATACATGCTTAGAAATGTATCATTTGTGCTGTGAAAATAATGCACATATTTCAACTATTCCAGTTACCATAACAACAGAGTATACTGCATTTTCCCTTTTTTTCAGCTTCAATCAAACTCATTTGGATTTGATTGCCACGATCAATAATGAGAGAGACAATTAGTACAGCATTTGTACTTCCACTCTGGCTTTTTGATATTGGTTATATAGTCTTCTGTGTTGAGAAATACTCTGGGATAATGTCCAGGCAGAGTGGAGAAAGATACATTTTCTATAATCTCTTGCAGTTTGGTGTGATATAAGATTAAGTTTTGGCCAATTAATGTTAACATAAGTGTCACATGACAGCTTCTGGAACCTTCCTTAAAAGACAGCTGGTACTGTCTGGCTTCCTTTTCTTCTTCATAGAGTTTTTCATGCTAATTCCTGAAACACAGATATGGCGCTATGTTTTTGATAGCTTTGTGTTTTGATGCTCACTGCCATTTTGGACCCTGAGGACATGGAATATACCCTAGAGATGGCAGAGCCATGGATTAGATGTAGTTTTGTCTTTGAGAACTTTCTGGAATGGAGTTGCCATCCTAGCACTTGACTGTCTCTGAATTTCTCCACAAGAGAGAAATTATTCCCATCTCATTCAAGCCATTGTTATTGATATTTTGTATTTTTCTGTTGTTTGCAGTTGAAGGGAATCCTAATGTGCCACATCTGTATGAAGAGTGGAAATAGGAAAGATAGCACTAGATTTCTATATTTTTCAATAAAGATTAATCTTCCTTCATTCACGTATGTACTTATCTGTCACCTGTAAACACTTCGGTTTGCTACCTCTGCTACTGCTCTTATTCTCTGGGTGGATTCTAGATGGTTAACAGGATGCCAGCAGCTGTGTCAGCGCTGTCCCCTCTGCCCTTACCTGAGTCCACCTCAGCTCCCAATCTATCTGAGACACTACTGAGTTTCGTCTTCGTTTGTTGGTTCATTTGTTTGTTGGTTTTTGAAAACATCATGATATCCCAATATAATAACACCCTAGAGTTCTGCACAACCAGGAATGAGGAGTGATTTACTTAAAGCTTTTTGTTTCTCAATTCTGGGAAAATAGATAAATGCAGTTAACTCTTACTCTTGATGTGATTAAATCAGCAGAGCAAACATACACAATTTATAGTACAAAATAATTGAATAGGCCATTTATATAAATTCATAGTGAATGTATAAACTGCAGTGGAGGTCTCTTCTCAGCTATACATGCAGCCATATTCTGATATAGAAAAGAGAAACAATACATTAAAGGGGATTAAAACTGTTCAGTTATATTCAAAATCTATTTTTTCAAGCATAATAAGAATTTGAAAAGAATGAGGTAGGAATCATGGTGAAAGATGAATTATTAATACTTTGCTAAGTGATGAGAACAGAGCCATATGATGATTCACTTCTGAGTGATAAAGAAAATAGAAAGAAAAAGTATGTTTTTAAGGAAAGAAGGATATAAACAAGACAAATGGGATAACAGTAATCATTCAAGAGAATATTGTAGGCTAAATTTCCAAACTGTTGTTCTAAGAAAAACACCTGGCACAACAGCATGGTGTATCACTGGGAATACTGAAAGCGGGATGCAACAGAGCACATACACAGATAAGCACCTCAAATTGTCAACGCTACCTCCCACACTACCTAAAGCTGCAGGATGAACTTCCTGGAGCCAACAGGAAGAGGGGAACCAACAGGATGAAGATGCTGACTCTAAACTCTTCTACTAAAGAATTCATGTTCATGGCAAAATTTTATGGTAAATGAGTCTGTTCTTCCTACATCAGATTGGACTGTCTCTGTTCTGTGAGAACAAACTTTTTTTTTTTTCATTTTTCTTCCTTCTCCTCAGCTCTCTCCTCACATATTCTACCCTAAACTATAGTTCTTGAGAGAAAAAAAAAAGGCAATTTGGCAAGTTTTATATTTTATTTTATCTTTTAAAATCTCTGTGACTGTCTTGGGCTTCCCAGTGGCTACTTAGTCCTACTGTACTTCAATGCAGCCTTTTCCCTCATGGGTCATCCTAATCCCTGCTGATGCTCAGAGGAGATTATCCTGGTTTAACTGTGGAGCATTCCAGTGCTATTAGTGTAATCTATTAGATTATGAGTTTGACTTCATTTGTTTTGATATTAATGCCTCTAAAATTTGAGCAATAGGCTTTTCAACAACTGCCAGTTATTAGTTCTCAAAGAAGAGTATTTTGTTCAAGATATTGCAAACATTTTTCTTCAAGACTGAATGTCAGTAAAACTGTATTTCCTGAATTAAAGCTAATTGTGTTTCTGAGGCTAAGACAGTCATTATGAGTTAAAAAAAAAGATTAAAAAAAGAAAAAAGTAGAAAAAAATTGTAAAGTGACTATAGAATTTGATACTGCCATCTGTTGTTTAAAAACAAAATTGCATGTGGCTTAAACTACAATTCCTTTCTCTGCTAATTTTCAAGAAAAAATAGTATAGGACCAATTTTGCCCATGTTGTCAATCCATCAAAAAGTGAAAAATATGGTGCTTTTTCACACTTTATTTCTGAATTTGGATTTGAGCACATGTGCCATTTCTTTTATATTGTATAACGTGTCATAGTTTGGGAATTGCTATAAATATAAATATTATATAAGCATTTTAAAGTTAATAACTATTTAAAAAGATACTTAGTTCAATGAAAATGAACTAAAAATGAAAAGCAAAATAGCAGATATAGGATATAATGATTGTTTCAAAAGATAATAATGTTAACAAATGTTAAAGATGAGAATGGCTTTTTGTTCTGAATAATGAAAATCATCAATTATGAATGATCATGTAACTATGGCCAATACATAAATATATATTTTAGACTTGGAAGAATAAAATTCAATATTTTTAAATATTCAACTTTAGTAATATGAATTACATAATTTCCTCTGTTTAAATAAAATATCAGAAAATTTCAAATACTCTATGTAATTAATGTTATAGAAGCAGATAAAACTAAAAGAATGGCTTTATTCATTCACTAAAATATTTATTTGGAGATTCTTATACAAAATAATTTTTATAAAAATATATAAATATATTTTAATTATTTGGATGAGACAAGAAAAATATTTTTATGTGATTATCTATTTAATTGCTGTAGTTTTTGTTTTTATTTTGCCAGAAGATCTTAAGTACTGATAATAGCAAAATCAGCTTATTAAATGAATGTTGGTATTCCAGAGGAAAAACGAAAATTCAAATTATGTATGATTGTTGTCTGTAATTGTTTATTACTAAAAAAGCTTGAGTTTATTTCACTATGTGAAAAAATTTAACAATTTTACAATTGACTCTGTGTCTTGGTTAAATAAAAGCAAAATTCCAAAGAAATATGTTAAATCCTTATTTTCTCTTTCATTATCAGCTAATATTCTATATATATAAATTATTTATTACTTCATCTCTGTTACCTTCTTCCCAGTTTGTCTAAAAGATTTGTTGGTGTAATGAATTTGTTAATATATTAACAGATAAAAGGAGATCCAGAAAAGTTCTGAACAAGTTAGGTTTGTGATGTTGCAAAACTATCCTTAGCTTGAGCAACATTTCAAGTTACTTTATGTTGTTGTTCACAGAGGTGGTTTAACATTCCATAGTAGGTAATTTCAACTGGGCTTGAGTCAGAGTCTTTTCTAATGTTATTACATTTACAAGTGGAATTGTAAAACTACTTTTTTGAATTAGATTCTTATCTATAGTTATTTTAAGAGTGGAAATGGTAAAAAATAGACAAGTCCCATTTTTTTCCCACAATGAAGAAATATCTTCATCTCCTCAACACTACTGACAGCTCACATAAGTAAAGATTTCATGAAGATTATTTTCTTCTCTTATGTTTAGCTGTGCATGATTCATTGGTAATAATCTCACAATAATGAATTAATTTTAGCGTATTTTGAATATAACCTGACAAATCAGTATATGAACCTAAATGTTTAAAAAAATCCTCAATCTTACATCTCTTAAGCAGATATAGACCCCAAAGGAAGTTGAATTAGCAAATTTCTGACTTCATCCGAGATGGAGTAACAGGGATTGGCTTTATCCTCTTGCTCAATACAATTTAAAAAATTGGAAAAATACATGAAACAATGACTTTCTGGATCTTGGATATCAGGCAAAAGTGATCACTAATACATGAGAAGCAAATAAGGTGAGCCCTATTGCCGAGACAAGCTCGGCGACTCCAGGTGAGTGACGGGTGCCGCAAGCTTGAAGAAGATACAGACACAGACTGAAGAGAAAAGTGGGACCAGGGGGCTCAAGACCTCTCGGATCAAGAGCCCTGCTGACTCATCCCAGGTTGCTTTTATTGATTTCGTAGGCTAACATTCTCGGGTTACACCCATAAACAATCAAAGGCCTCACATGACTGAGGCAATTATCTTTGTTTGCTTCCTGGGTCCGAGTTGAGCAGGTGTGGATTTGAGCTGGGCCTGGAGAGCAAAACAGCCCTGGGGGCAGGAGACCTCTCTCAGATATTAGGGGTCTGTGCCCCACCCCTGTTGGCCCCTCTGCGACTGTGCCTGTCTTAGGTTGTTCCTCCCTTGAGGAATCTTACCCGTCTCTGGCTAACCAGTCATCCACCAGGGCCAAACAGGGTGATATAAGGAAGGCTCTATGCACCACCCCTGTTGCCCCCTCTGCGGCTGTGCCTGTCTTAGGTTGTTCCTCCTCTGAGGAATCTTACCCGTCTTTGGGTAACCAGCCATCCTTCAGGGCCAAACAGGGTGATATTAGTCTCCACGCCCGGCACCCTCAGCTCCTCAACTGCTCAAGCAGGACATTCTGAATCCCATCGCTCGGCCCACATACTTTAACATTTTCAAGGTTTCAGAAAGGCTCCTGAATGTCTTCCCACACCCTATGGTTTGCCTGAGATTACTACTTGGAGAAAGCATCCAGGCCACGACATAGAGAACAGAGGGTTCTCTTTGAGCTAAGTGAATGGAACTGGGAGACTGGAGCAGCAAAGGTGGTAGAGTTTGCAGGGCAGAGTACTGGAGAGAAATCAGCACACACAGAAAATACCAGAGTTCTGCTGAGGCCCATCCTCAAGTGCTAAGTTAAGTACTGCTGCGCATATACACCCGAGAAAACAACTGAGGCCAGGGAGAAAGCCATGCAGAAGTTTTAGAGGAAACAAACTCCCAAGATCACATAGGGTCAGAAATAGTGCATGTTCCTAACACGCAGAGTGGAAAATCACATTATTTCACAAGGCATCAGAGTACAAGGAATAGTCTTGCCTCAGTAGTCAAGAAAAATTTAGCCCTTAACTAAATGCTTCTCTGGTTCTGTCTCATAAAGATAAGAAGCCAGAACTGAAATGAACACACTGTTACCAAGTAAGTTTATCATATTCCAAAATAATACTTAAGAATATTTAAAGGAATTCAGCAAGGAAAAATCCACAATGTCTGGCATACTATTGAGATTTACCAGGCATGCAAAGATAAAGGAAAAAACAACTCATATGATGAGGAAAAATAAATAAATTAAAATGACACAGAAGATTTAATAGACAAAGATATTGAACACTTTTAACTGGTTTCATATGGTTTATAAGCTAGAGGTAAGATTAATGTGGTAAGTATAGACATGGAAGATATAGAAAATACCCAAGGTGAACAATATCTAAGGTGGAAAATACACTGGATGGGATTAATGGCACAAAAAACACTGCGGAAGAAAAGATGAGTCAACTTGAAGACATAGAAGTAAAAATGATCTGTAATGAAAGACAGAGTGAAAAACAATTGAAAAACAATTTAACAAAGCATCAGTGAACTGTGGGATAATTTCAAGCAGCCAAATGTATGTGTAATTTGAATTTTTAAAGGTGGAGGAAGAAAAAAATACACGTATAAACATATTTGAAGAAATAATGGTCATTTTCCCCAAAATTTGATGAAAATTTTAAACCCACAGATCCAAGAACTACAAGCATGGGAAACATAAAAAATACACCAGTGCACATCATTATCGAATTGCTTAAAACTAGTAAGAAAGAAAAAATTTTAAAGCGGCCAGAGAAGAAAGATACTTCTGTACAGCAGAACAGAGATAAAGATGTCAATAGAATTCTGTTTGTCAGAAACAATGCAACATCCAAGCTAGAAGATGTTGGACATCTTTATAGTACTAAGAGAAAAAAACTATTAACCTAGAATTCTTCACCCAGCCAAAATATCTCTCAGATGGAATCTTGTGGTGGGAAGAGTTGTCTGAGATATTTTTGAACCAAGAGAATGGTTCTGTGCTTCCTGGCCTGTCTGGGATGAACCACATTTGCGACACTGCCCTTCTTCCTTCAATACTCTCTCCCATTCTTGGAATTCTTGTCTGGTAACCACTGGTAAAAATATAACAATTTCTGTATTTATACTCTTCTGTCTTTCAGAATCTGCCCTATTAATTTAGTCAGCAATACTGGAAATATTGAGGTGACTTCATAGAGTTTACATTCTTTTTTTAATTGGAATAGAGTTGATTTACAATGTTGTGTTAGTTTCAGATGTAGAGCAAAGTGATTCTTTTTCAGATTCTTTGCCCTTATAGGTTATCACAAAGCACTGAGTATAGTTCCCTGTGCTATATAGTAGGTCCTTATTGGTTATCTATTTTGTATATAGTAGTGTGTATATGTTAATCCCAAACTCCTAATTTGTCCCTATCGGCCCCTCTTCCCCTTTGGTAACCATAATTTTGTTTTCTACGTCTGTGCGTCTATTTCTGTTTTGTAAATAAATTCATTTGTATCATTTCTTTTAGATTCCATATATAAGCAATATCATATGATATTTGTCTTTCTCTATCTTACTTACTCAGTATAATCTCTAGGTCCATCCATGTTGCTACAAATGGCATTATTTCATTATTTTTTACGGCTGAGTAAGAGTTTACATTCTTGTTGGGAGGGGGCCAACAACATACAAAATTATAAATATATTGTAGAGTATACAAGATAATAAAAATAGAGAAATATAAAAACTATTAGGGCAGGGGAGGTGGGTGTTGCTATTTTAAATTAAATAATCAGATTAATGTATAATATGGTGACTATAATTGATAACACTACTGTATACTTGAAATCTGCTGAGAGTAGAACTTAAAAGTTTTCACACATAAAATGGAAGTCCATGAGGTGATGGATGTGTTAACTTGATGGGAGAAACCTTTTGCAGAGTATAATTATATCAAATCTTCACGTTGTACACTTTAAATATCTGACAATTTTATTTGTCAAATTATACCTCAAATAAAAAATAACAAAAATAAATATGTAAAATTAAATTATCAGGGAATGCCTCAATGCCATGACAAATAAAGAAGACCTGAAGGAGTAAGGGAGCAAGCTATGTGGTTATCTGGGGCAGGAAGGAAGGAATGTTCCTAGCAGAAGAAACAGCCTGTGCATAGGCCTGAGGTAAGAACATCGCTGGTGCTCACAGTGAACTGGGGGAAGAGTTGTGGTCAGAAGTGGTCAGGGCTTAGCTGTATGGCCTCATCCACCATTCCATAAAGGCAATCGAGTGGTCTACAGATAGTGACACAAATCCCTGCAGTGGGATTCTTTTGTCTAAATCATCTTTTGCATGAGAAGAGAAGTAAATAATAAAAATGAATGGCAATTTTAAAACTATCAGCATGTCCTTTTTTATGCATTTCTAAGTAATCAATTTTTCATTGTTTTGTACTCAGTCCTCCTTTGAAAAATGTATTAGAGCCACATGCATACATATACAATATTTTGTTTTTACAGCAGAAACTGACACAATACTGTAAAGCAATTATACTCCAATAAAGATTTTTAAAAAAGTATTAGAAAAAAACAAAATAATAAAATAAACTCCCACGTACCCTATACTCAAATGAAAGTATCAAGATTTTGACAAAATTATGGTTTTCATTCTTTTTTCCTTTATTCAAATATTTTAAGCAATTCCAGATCTAGTCATTGCATCCCTCTACTTTAATCTGTCTCTCTAAAAATAAAGCCATATTCAAACTCAAGGAAGGATGGAAGATGCCTTAGAGGACTGGGGTGGGGAGGGTGGGGGAGACTCGAGGGGGGGAGAGTCAAGGAAGGGAGGGCATACGGGGATATGTGTATAAAAACAGATGATTGAACTTGGTGTACCCCCCCAAAAAAAAATAAAAAAATAAAGCCATATTCATAAGTAACTGTAAAACCGTTATCATATGTAACTATATCAGATTATTCCTATTTATCTAACACCCAGTCCATAGCCAAATGTCTCTGATTTTTCAAAATGGGTTTTGCAATAGGCTTGTTTGCATGAATACCCAAAGTCAGTGGCACTTCTTTAACAGAAATGACCAATTTACTGTTCACATAGTTTTTCCTTCAATCTACCTATTTTAAAATATTTTAATCTTCTTGAGTACTAAATTAGAGAATTGAGCAGCTAGTTATAAGCATCCTACAGTCTGCATCATCTATAGCTTTAAATGAGGAGGCTCAAAAATAATGCACTGGTGTTGTTTTTATTATTGTCATTACTAATGCAACTAATTTGTTATACTATCACCTAAATCACGTGTCTGCTTTTATTATTTTTTTAAATCATAGAGGGCTTAGCATACACACATAAAGCTTAGATACATTTAAACATTACATGAAATAGCTAGAGAAAAGAAAATGGAAAGAGCAGTCTGAGTGATAACAGCACAGAAAATGAAAATGATCCCAGCAGGGATAAATGAAGGCCCAGTGTTCTTTCAAATAAGCATTTATTTCACATATTCCAATTAGAAATGTTAGGTCTTAGTTCAAATATTATTGTGACACATTTACAAAGCAGAATTTGACTCAGGTCACATGAAGACTTAGCAATACAATCTGCTAGGATTTTTACAAAGCCATCCATTTTTCCTTCAAATATTTCCATATAGGTTACACATGTATTTTTTATAAAAAATAAACATTTCTCTCCCTTTTTAGCTCAAAATCAATGATAGTAACTCTCTTTCTCTTTATGTATGTGTTGTTTTGCCTTTCTCTAAAAGGTAAAACACTGTGCACTCTTCAAGGGCAAACCAGTTGGTGTAGAGAATGTTCAAAATTATTGGATGCTGACGACCCCATTTTTCAAATACCAGAAAAAATATGATTTTGTGTCATTTTCCATCGCACATTACTGAACTGGAAACTCAACCTTAATCATTTTCTTTTCCTTTTCCCACAATCATATGCTGACTGGTGGTAATTTTATCCATGTCCTTCAAATTTGAGGGAAAGGGGACTTGAAAATTCTAAGATATTCAAGTCACTATATAAAATTTTCATAATATTGATTGATCTCTGACTGACATTGAATATTATAACATGAACTTCCTGCAACTAGAATTGTTTTTCCACCTTCACAGGTATGCTTTGACTGTAAAATATTGTACAGAGATAGGATCAAGATGGCGGAGTAGGAGGACGTGCACTCACTCCCTCTTGCAAGAGCACCAGAATTACAACTAACTGCTGAACAATCATCAACAGAAAGACACTGGAACTCACCAAAAAAAACACCTCACATCCAGAGACAAAGGAGAAGCCACAATGAGATGACAGGAGGGGTGCAATTGCATTAAAATCAAATCCCATAAATGCTGGGTGAGTGACTCACAAACTGGAGAACAGTTATACCGCAGAAGTCCACCCACTAAAGTGAGGGTTCTGAGCCCCACATCAGGCTTCCCAACCTGGGAGTCCAGCAACGGGAGGAGGAATCCCCAGAGAATCAGACTTTGAAAGCCAGCGGGATTTGATTGCAGGACCTCCATAGAACTGGGGAAAACAGAGACTCTACTCTTGGAGTGCACACAAAAAAGTGTGCTCACCAGGACCTAGGGGGAAGGAGCAGTGACCCCACAGGAGACTGAACCAGACCTACCTGCTGGTGTTGGAGGGTTGCCTGCAGAGGTGGGGGGCAGCTGTGGCCTACTGAGGAGAAAGGGACACTGATGGCAGGGGTTCTGGGAAGTGCTCATTGGCATGAGCCCTCCCAGAGTCCACCATTAGCCCCACCAAAGAGCCTGTAAGCTCCAGTGCTAGGTAGCCTCAGGCCAAAAAACCAACAAGGTGGGAACACAGCCCGACCCATTGGCAGACAAGCAGATTAAAGTTTTACTGAGCTCTGCCCACCAAATCAGATTAAACTCTTACTGAGCTCTGCCCACCCAGCCCTACCCACCATCAGTCCCTCCCATCAGGAAGTACCCACGAGCCTCCTCCACAAGAGGGCAGACAGCAGTATCAAGCAGTATCAGCAGTATTTCATCTTGTGGAACTGAAAATCACAGCCACAGAAAAAGAATTCAGAATAATGATGGTGAAGATGATCCAGGACTTTGAAAAAGGATTGGATGCAAAGATCAAAAAGTTTACCAAAGACCTGGAAGAATTAAAGAACAAACAAACAGAGATATGCAACACAATAACTGAAATGAAAAATACACTAGAAGGAACCAATAGCAGGTTAACTGAGGCAGAAGGGCGAGTAAGTGACTTGGAAGACAGAATGGTGATAATCACTGATGTGGAAAAGAAAAAAGAATGAAAAGAACTGAAGACAGCCTAAGAGACCTCTGGGACAATGTTAAACACACCAACATTCGCATTATAGGGGTCCCAGAAGGAGAAGAGAGAGAGAAAAGACCTGAGAAAATATTGGAAGAGATTATAGTTGAAAACTTCCCTAACATGGGAAAGGAAATAGCTACCCTAGTCCAGGAAGCACAGAGAGTCCCAGGCAGGATAAACCCAAGGAGAAACATGTCAAGACATATAGTAGTCAAATTGACAAAAATTAAAGACAGAGAAAAGTTATTAAAAGCAACAAGGGAAAAATGACAAATAACATACAAGGGAACTCCCATAAGGGTAACAGCTGATTTCTCAGCAGAAACTCTGCAAGCCAGAAGGGAGTGGCAGGATATATTTCAAGTGATGAAAGGGAAGAACCTACAACCAAGAATACTCTACCCAGCAAGGATCTCATTCAGATTCGATGGAGAAATCAAAAGCTTTCCAGACAAGCAACAGCTAAGAGAATTCAGCACCACCAAACCAGCCCTACAACAAATGCTAAAGGAACTTCTCTAAGTGGGAAACATAAGAGAAGAAAAGGACCTACAAAAACAAAACCAAAACAATTAAGAAAACGGTAATAGGAACATACATATCTATAATTACCTTGAATGTAAATAGACTAAATGCACCAACCAAAAGACACAGACTGGCGAGGTACCAAAACAAGACCCTTATATATGCTGTCTACAAGAGACCCACTTCAGACCTAGGGATACATACAGATGGAAAGTGAGGGGATGGAGAAATATTCCATGCAAATGAAAATCAAAAGAAAGCTGGAGTAGCAATACCCATATCAGATAAAATAGACTTTAAAATAAAAAATGTTACAAGAGACAAGAAAGGACATTACATAAAGATCAAGGGATCAATCCAAGAAGAGGAGATAACAATTATAAATACATATGCACCCAACATAGGAGCACTCAATACATAAGGCAAATCCTAACAGCTATGAAAGAGGAAATGCAAGGCAGAAATAGAGACACAGATGTAGAGAACAAACATACGGACACCAAGTGGGGAAAGCAGGGAGGGTTGGGGGGGAATGAATTCGGAAATTGGGATACCAAATTGTACACTCTAAATATATGCTGTTTATTGTCTGTTAACTGTATCTCAATAAAAGTTCTTAAAAAAATATTGTACAGTTTTCCACTTTTACAGATAAACTTTATAAGTATGTTCTACATCAATTAATTTTTGGTGGTTTGATTTTTTTTTTCTTTTTTATGATCCAGTGTAATCCCTGGATTCTTTTCTATAAAAGTTTCTAGGGATTATTTAACAAAAAAAAATTGCTTTCAACTAACTTATGCCTTCAGTTAAAAAATGAGTTGTTGTGTTCACTCAAGGATGTATGTCTCAAACGGATGGTTTATTCTGCCCCCTTAGCTGGAGATTTTGCTTAGTAATATACAAATATAGAGATAAAATAGATATTATTATTGACAATAACTTTACCTAATATTTATTGAACACTTTCTAGATGAAAACCCTTTTGCTAAGCCCTAGGTTATTTCATTTATACTTCACTACTCCTATGAAGCAGGTACTACTGGGATCTCTACTTTATAGATGAGGCAACGGAGGATGCCCGAGTGAGATGTCAGACTTTGATGCCAGATACTTTGCTTATACTGCTCCTGAAGACACAGACACTTCTATCTTTCAAGAAATTCAATGACTTAAATGAAAAAAAAATCTTCATGATATTCAATTCCAAATTGAAATGTATATCTATGTGCTAAAAGAATCATAGAATATCAAAGAGTGTCATACTGGGGGTTGAATATACAGTGATATAAACAAAGTTTTTGCTGTCAAGGAGTTTGTATTTCAATGGGTAGACAACTTGGTAATAAATAGGGATACCCTATAATATCAGAAAATGATAGTGCAGTAAAAAGTAAAAGCAGTAAATACTTTTATACATGTCATTTACACATACAATGAATGTGTCATTTAAGGATGACCAATCTTTTTGAGCACTTGTGTTACATTTTGATAATTTTCTACATTGAGTGTTGACCTTTCCCAAAATGGAAAATAGAAAACTTACTTTCTCAGCCACCTTTCATCTAGGATGCAGGCGATATCTTGTATTCTGTAAAACAGATTCACTAACATAAGATTTCAATATGCAACTGAACAACTTGAAGATATTTGTTTCAGTCAGGACACTGAGTTTCTTGATAGATGTAGTAGTACACAGTCCAGGAGAATAGTACTGTCCATTTCTGGTATTTATTTCCCAAAAATGTTGATGTAAATGGGACCTCATCATCATAGGTATGAGCTGTGGTGTTAGTGTAATGTGTGTCACTTAATATCTTTTAATACATTTATTTCTTCTTGAACTGCTTATAGTGAATTGCACTGTTTGCAACAAAGAACTATGACTGAGACACAGGGATAGATACAATACATTCATCTTAAAAGGACCCTTAGAAAAGGTGATATATGTCAGAAAAGACGTAAATGTTAAGGGAGCAAAGCATACAGAGATGAAACCGGAAGAAACAGAAGGAAAAAGCCCTGAAATAGGAGTAGCTTGATGTGTTTTTGTAGCAGGAAGAACATCCACATGGCTAAGAGAAGTATGCCATATGGAGAATTATAGGCAATGGGATCAGGCAGAGAGTGATGAAGAGCCTTGAAGATTATGACAAAGCATTTGGGTTTATAGCGAGTGTAGTAGGAAGTCACTGTGTAGTTTTGAAAAGTAGTTCTATAATATGACTTACATTTCAAAAATTCACTCTGACTACTGTGCAGTACTTAAAATAAAGAAGCCAGAGTAGAAGTAAGAACCACAGCAGTCTAGGAGAGAGAAGATAGTGACTTAGATACTAAGTTGGAAATAGTGGAGGTCATAGGAATAGGTTAGACTCTAAATATATGTTGAAGATAGAGGTATCACTTTTGTTTGTATATTGGATGTGCATTGTGAAAGAAAGCAGCTGGATGAATTATGGTTATTTATGATGAGTGAAACAGCTAAAGAAGAGATATTTTTGGTTTTGCTTTGTTAATATGGGGATAGAGAAATCAAAAGTTCAGTTTTGAAATTACCCATTAGACATCTAAATGAAGATTTCAAGTAGCAATTTTCTATGGCTATGGGGAGTTCAGAGAGAAAATATTGAATTAGAATCATAAATGTCAGAGTCAACTGGACGTAGGTGGTATTAAAAATCTTTGGATATGAGATAACCTCTAAGTACTAAATAGAGATAGGGAATGCAAGAAGACCACATACTGTACTAAGCTAGAGGACATTCTAACTTTAGGTGTTGGGAGCATAGTAGAAACAAGAAAAAGACTGAGAAAGAGTGGCCAATGAGATGAGATAAAAATACGGGACAGTCTTATTTCCCATATTCCAAGTGAAGATAGCTTTTCTAGAAAGACTGAGTCACCAACATGTGAAATGCTGCTGATCACTGGAATAAGAGGAAGCCTGAGAATTGACCATTAGTATTTGGCAAAAAGAGGTCACCAAGAAGCCAGGTCAAGGCAAGCTTGAGAATATCTGATTCAACTGAAATGAGAAGCAATAAAAACCTTCCTCTTGGTGGGAGTTGTGGGAAGACTAGGATATGAGGAAGTGGACATATGGAATATAGTCCACTGGTTTTCTGTAAAAAAAAGAGCAGAGAAATGGGCTATTTTGAAAGCACAAAGTTTAGGATCTCCCATCCTCCCTTCCTCCCTCCCTTCCTTCTCTTCCATATTTACATCAACACAGAAATCTATTAACATAGAAATATATGATTTTGCCAACTTCAAAATTTTTCATTTTATTTGTTTTAACTACCATTACCCAACAGTTCCTTGAAACACAAATCAAATGCTAAGTATTTTGAAAGTAATTTGCCAAATTTTATCAAAACTACTCAGGTTATTAAAAATGGTTTTAGAGTAGACAATTTTAAAAGGCTGAATAATTTACTTGAAAGAAATATTTCATTTCATTTTATCAAAAAATGTTTTGCTTTATATCCTAAAACATTATAGAATAAAGTATGGCCATAAATATTTCAGTTAAGAATATCTGAACTTTGATCTTAAAATAATACAGTATTTAGAAAATAATGCGGAAAAAAACAAAAGCCAAGAAAATATCACAGGAAAGTGTGATATTCCCAAATTAATAATAAAGCAATATTTAAAGGCTTTTACTTTGGACCTACTAGATAAATTTGGGAATATGCTCAGTGCTATAGGAGACACTCAGAAGTATGCGGCATGGTTCTACACATCAAACAACATACAGATAGAGTTGGGAAGATAAGGAGTATGAATAAGAAAATAATAATGCAAAGCAGTAAATAAATGGGCAGTGTAGACAACATATGCCATAAAGTTCAGAACAAAAACAAACAACAACAACAAAAAACAACTATGAGGTAGAATCATTCATTAAGTCTTCTGTAAAGGTAGTAAGTGAAAAGCGTGTGTAGAATCTGGAAAGACCAATAAGATGGGAAAGAACATTCCCAGAAAAGAGAAGAAAATTTTGGAGTAATTTAGTAAAAATTTAATTTAAGATATTCTCCTTGACTACTGCTGCGTTATATGTTTAAGAGCAGGGATACAAAAATAATTATGCTCTCACCCAATAGAATGACTATGATCAAAAAGACAGACAATTACAGGTGTTGGTGAGGCTGTGGAGAAAATGGAACCTTCCATGCATTGCTGGTGGGTATGTAAATGTTGTAATCACTTTGAAAAAAATCTAACAGTTACTCAAAAACATAGAGTTGCTTTATCACCCAGCAACTCCACCCATTGGTGAATTGAGGCAGATGTCTACACAAACTTATACACAACTGCTCACAGCAGCATCATTTATTATAGCCAAAAAAAGAGAAATAACCCAAACCTCCATTAACTGATGAATGGATAAACAAAATGTAGTATATATACACAAGTGAATATTATTCAGCCTTAGAAAAGAATGAAGTACTGGTACATGCTACAACAGGAATGAACCTTGAAAACATTACGCTTAGTGAAAGAAGCCAGACACCAAAGGCCTCATATTGTATGATTCCATTTTATAGGAAATGTATAGAATAGGCAGATCCATAGTGACAAAACATAGATTAGTGTTTGCTAAGGGTTCAGGGAGTGGAGAATGGGGACTTACTGCTAATGGGTTGGGGTTTCTTTAAGGGATGATGAAAATGTTCTGGAAATAGATAATGGTGATGATTGTACAACCTTGTGAATATACTAAAAACCACTGAACTGTAGACTTCAAAAGGGTGAATTTTATAGCATGTAAATTATACCTTAATTTTTTAAGTGGGAGATATTACAAAGTCATAAAAAAGATGAGGTAAGGAAACTGAGATATAAGTACCTGAGTAGCTTGCCTAAGAGACAGCAAATAAATGATAGTCAGTTGACCTCAGATTTGACTGACTCCAGACTCAACATCCATAACTAGTCTTTCTTCCCTTGAATGATGACATTTTATCTTGACATTTCTGATATAAATAAAATAACTTTTAGAGTACTGATTTTTGTTTTTTCCTATTATAAGATGAAAATTAAATTTGAGTTATATTTTATTAGTACACTAGTTTCTTAGGAGCCAATTGATTTTTACCAAGTGCAGAGAGATGTTAACTTTTTTAGCATGATTTATTCTTTTTGAAGCTGAATAATTTTAATAGAGGATTGTATAGAACACTATTTTTCTTAAACTTTACCAAATATATCTAAGAAAGTATAAAATTATATCTACAGTAGAGATGCAAGCAAAGAGGGAAACTGGGGCACTGGGAAGAGGATGCATATTTTTATAGTCCTAGTCAAGGTCATTTAAACCAAAGCAGAACATTTGATGTTTTTTTTCTGTCTTCAAGTATAAATCGTTAAGTTGCCATTCAAGAAATAGTCTCATTATTAAGATATT
Organism: Hippopotamus amphibius kiboko; assembly: GCF_030028045.1. Lineage (NCBI taxonomy): Eukaryota > Metazoa > Chordata > Mammalia > Artiodactyla > Hippopotamidae > Hippopotamus > Hippopotamus amphibius. The sequence goes on from NC_080188.1 coordinate 59,625,896, forward strand.
TTTGCCTTCTTTTGTTCTTCTGTTATCTCTGAGTCATAATCATAGTAAAAACTTGCCTTAAAAATGGTAACTTTTCCATAATTATTTGCTTATTGATTCAATCTTCAGAATTATTTTCAGAGACAGTCCAGGATGTTTGAAGCTCTGTGTCAGTCATTACATTACTTAGCATTTGGGTGGAAGCCAATCACTGGAAATCCTCATTAACTGTGGATTAAACTAGATAGAAGTTTACTTCTCTCTCTTACTCAGGAAGTCTGGATATGGTCAGCCTAGCATTGGAATGATAATCATGATGTCCAGGACCAGGTGGGTCCACCCTAATGTTTTGCCCTGCGTGAATTTTGATTTCTCATTATTTTCATGATAACAGATGATTATCAGATCTCCAGATATTCCATCCAGTAGGAAGAAGGAAGAGGCAGAGAAAGAAAAGTGCATTTCTTTCCTTTAAAGTTTCTGGCAGTTGTTGGGCACACAATTTCTGCTTACAACCTACTGAACTTAGTCATGTGACCGTGATTGACTGCAGGGAAAATGAGGATGTGTAGCCTTCACTCTGGGTGAGCAGCTGAAAATAAGGGGTTCTACTACTATGGAAAAGAGGAAAATAAATATTTTCAGATGTTGCAGTTCAAATTCCCTGAGAAGCAGATTATTTTCAAGGATGTTTATTAGAGAGTATTCCTAGGATCAACACTTTACAGAAGGCTGGGGAAGGGAATGATTGTGGGTAGAGGGAGAAGTTGAGCTGATTTTCAGTCCCAAAAAAGACTTAAGCCAATCCTACTCAGAGTTGCCCATAGTTGGAGTTGGCAGGGGGTGGGTGTCCATCTTTATATTTCACCTTTGTCATTTTGCTGCAGGCTGTTGCTGGGAGGGATGTTGTTGGGCAAGAAAGTTCTCTTCTGCTGAGAAAATTCCCAAAGAAGACTGACAGTTGAGGGCTGTCTTCCATCAGTTGGGGGAAAACTTCTTCATTACTGAAAAGGGGCCTGGATGGTACATCACAGCATCTACCAGAGCAGGCTGCTAGCAGTATCTGTGCTACAGAAGATAAAATTGGAAATAAAAAACACATTTTGCCTTGGACAAATAAGGATTTTACCTTCCAGTTACATTCCAAAGAACTCTAACATAAAGTTGGAAGATTTAAGTGTTTAAAGAAAAATACAAATAAAGAAGGATGGGTTTTCAGAGGGTACTTTTAATCCACTCGTTTACAATTCTTATTAAGCACCTACTGTATGTTAGATACCATGCTAGGCAATATGATAAAACAAATGTGTTCCTTTGCCATCATGGCATTTTAGTGACTCATTTGAGAGAATGACTGAAAACAAATTAATAAGTTAAATAAGAGCTAATTGTGACATGTGGTAGGAAGGAAATAAACAGTAAATGAATGATTGTGACATGTATTTGAAGGAGATGCTCATAGGAAAGAGGGAACTATAGAAGCTGAGAATTAATGATGAGAAGGAAGCAGCCTCAGGAAGAAAAGGAAGTCAGATTTCCAGGCAAAGTGTCCCCAAAAAAGTTCAATGACAAAGTGACAAATTTCAGAACTAAAAGAACATCTGCTTGACTGGGACACAGTAAGCAAAGAAGACAGTGGTGTGAGAGGAGATTACGGTGGTAAGAAGATAATTCAGTGCCTGAGAATCTGGGTTATATTCTAGACACAATGGCAGACAACAATTTAACACCCAGGAAAGCATACACGATCTGATTAACACTGTGCGTAAACTACCTCTGGCTACAGTAGAGAAAGTGATATTTAGGGATTAAATATCAGAAAACTTGACATTACTTTTGAGAACTGCTTTCAACAATGATTTAACAAACACATAAATGTGCCACACTCTAGAGATACAGTGATGAGATAAAAAGACAAAACTCTTGCCTCATGAAGCTTAATTTTCCGTAAAGAGATTCTCTTTCTAGCTCTGTCACTCTCTCTGTGCACAAACACAGATTTATAAAAATGAATGGATGAAAAGTAATCTCTGAATAACTCCCATAGCTCTTCATTTACTTATTTTTGCTTTTTAAAAATGTCATTCTTTTACCTTGCATTAGAGTTATTTGGGATGCAAATGCACACTCACTATCTCTATATATACTAAATTTTGTATATAGCCTACATGCTATACATGTATATTGTGTATATATGTGTATAAATTATCTATGTATACACATGTATATATTATGTATATGCAGTATATATACTATATGTAGTATATATAATACTACATAGATGTTACTTACAATATGCTTACACTAAATTATGCATTAATATAGAGTTTTCATGTTTTTTTAAAATATTTGAGTAAAAATATTAACTTTACTAGAATAATTTATAATGTAATCTCAATTTTGTCATGCCTAATACTGTATATCATACCCACAGTATATTCTCTGTTGAATTCACAAACTTGTGTTCACGTTTTTATAAAAATAATTTTATATTTTTATGTTAATAAATAATTATTTTATTTACTTATTTATTCATTTTTTGGCAGTGTCACGTGGCATGCAGGATCTTAGTTCCCTGGCCAAGGATTAAACCTGTGCCCCCTGCAGTGGAAGCTCAAAGTCTTAACCACTGCACCACCAGAGAAGTCTCAACAATTATTATTTTAAATATCTTCATCTTTTTCAATTTTATATGAAAATTTATCTAACCAAGCATAATTTTTATTTTAAAATATAAGCTCAAGTCAAATGTTAGTGTCAAGGCAAAAATATTTTTCTTTATCTATGACATTGTTATTAAATTCATTCTATTTGTGATAGATACTTATAAAACAATTTAGAACTTGTCTACATTGACTCTAAATAGGATAGGTTACTGGATGTAAAGCTGAATGCAGTGCTCTTTTATAAGTTGTAATGTTATAAAATCTGTGATAAAATTTTGGATTATTTCATGTGAGAGATTTTTGATACTTTGTTATGGTTCTACCCATTTCATAATAGTAGGGTAACTATCGGAATGCTTACATCATTAAAGAAAAAAGAACATCATTTGTTTTCAAAAAGGTATAAAAAATTTTTGTAGATGAAGTATGTAAATATTTGAGCTATAAATGGATTTTAAATTTAAAAAGAACACTGTTCTAGTTGGGTTTTTTTGGTTTTTTGTTTTGTTTGTTTATTGCCAAATAGACTTTGTGTGTGTGTGTGTCTCAAAAGCAGAACATTGAAAACTCACTGGAATTTAGATACACTTCATCCATATGCCTCTAAACTTTCAAAAGTGTTTTAGACAGAGATCAGAATGTGCTATAATCTGGAGACTGTTTTTCAACAGTGAATGATGCTCTTGGTTGGGGAGTCTCAGCTGATAAGAGAGAGAAAAATCTTTAAGGGAGCAAAATATACATGAGAACGAACTCAAGCTTATGTCAAAGCTTCCACTACTTCACGCTGCAGAAGCGAACACCACACATTTATTGATCAGCAGTCATGTGCATGATTGGGCCTGAGGTATTCAAAAGACAACAAAGCACAGGGCCCTTCCCACCAGCTTGCAGAGGAAGATCTACTTACTCGGCAGAAGAAATGCTACAAACGCTGAAACAGAGGCAGAGATTCAGCTGACTGAAATTTCTCCATGCTCTAGAAAAATTCTGTCAGAGATGCAGACTCCTGAGAACTCATTTTCCATCCACTCCCCAAAGCTGGATGAGAAACTATAGAATGCCTTAACAAAGAATTAGAGCAGATTTTATCAGTGAGGTGTGGCTGACTATGAAATGCTCTCAGTAATACAACCCAGGCCTGCAATAACACGTAGATCAGAAAGCTAGAGCAGATTACCCTAGCTTCCACCATTTTTTTTCTTCTTTCTAAATCTGGTAGAATTAAATCTAAATCTTAATAAATAAAATTTATATATTATGTCTGTTTTCAATACTGGCTTAAATATTATTAATTAACAAAATATAAGGCCATAAGATTTTTGAGAAAACTCTCTTAGCCTAACCTTATTCAGAACACTTTGCTCAAGTGGCCTAAACCTCCAGGTTGGATAACACTTTTTAGTAAAAGCCTTAGGATCACATCAACATTGAAAGGACAGGAGGCGGGCTGGGGGTCAGTGCCCTCAGGCATCTTAGTTTCTCCTCTCTGGGCTTCTGTTGCTAGGCACTCACAGAGAGAATAATGGCAGGGCTATTGTTAGGGTGCTTTTCTCCCCCTGCCCCTCTTAAGCTCCTGTTTCTCTGGTTCTGAAAATAAGTGACTATTTGGAAACAGCCTACAAAGACACTAACAGAGGTTTCCACATGTTTCCATCTAGTTTGTATCCCTGGGCAAAGAATTTTAAGGTAAGAGCTTCCAAGGATTTTTTCTAAATTAATATTCTGCTTGAAAGAATTTTTTTAAACAGAAGTTTGCTATTGTTGCCTCTAATGAGATTACAGGTCTATTCTGAGTATTGATAGTGTTATTTTGTGGAACATACAATAAATTTATTTTTTAAAGCATTAATTTCCCTTTAAAATATGTGGCACTTATCATAATCCAGTAGGCGCTTATGTAGAGAAAAACTTTTTGGCAGAATTTAACACTATATATGAAAACAGCCTGGGAAAAAGCATTTATATTGAAAACTGGTATCATGTTATTATTGCTTATGGCACAATTATTTAGCTATTTCTTTAGCTGATAGACTAAATCAGGTACTAAATCAATAAGGTTTGTACCGTGAAACTGTTAATCTTTTGGACATAGAATGTTACTGCTTTAATTTTACAGATATTCTGATTGCTCTGGATATAGAAACCATGGAGAAGGATATTTGGTGCATTTGCAAAATTGACTGCTTTCTTTTCTTTTGAAACCAAGCTCTGTGTTAACTATTTCAACCATTTTTTGAAAAAATAACAGAAATTGACCTCTGTGTGTGAACAAAAACTAAGAATCTAACTTAATACATGAGATCAGAGTAACCTGGGAAGAGGGCAAAGGCTCAGAGTTAAAGGACCTGGGTTCAAGTTTCAGTTCTGTCACTTTTCAGCTGCCATGCCTTGGGCAGTTACTTGACTTCTAGGTAAAAGGGGGATTATGAGTCACAATATCAGGGGTTGTTAGAGAAATAAAACAACACAGTTTATGTGCCACTTAAGATAATGCTGAGCACAGAGTCAGTGCATACTGAGCTAACAATTATTATAATTATCAGAAGTTAAATCAGTGTTACTCTTTCTATTGGCATAAGAAGGGAAAACAGAAAATTTATAATGTGTCCAACAAAAATTTATAAAACAAATGAAGCACACAGAAGGCTTTCTGGTGTTTTGAATAAGAATAATCCTTTCCTGAAGATCAAAGGAATTCAAGAATGGGTGGGTCCAAGCTCTTACTTTGTCAAGAGTAGAGAAAATATAAGGAAATTAAGCATAGGGTTGATAAAGTATAGCTCTGGTTTCTTGATAAAGTAACATTCCAACTTTGATCAATATATTACTTTATATTGTATAAAAAGCCTCATGTGCACTGACCCATGTAATCATTGGAAGGAGAATACAGAGTAGATAACTGGAGCTTGGCAGGATCAAGGGACAGGTCTAAGATCACACCAGCAGCCCATGACAAAGCAACACACAGATTTGCACACTGTAAGCTAAGCAATGAACTGTAACTGCCAATGGAAGCAATTTCTTAATTTTATTGGCATGCATGCTAATGTCTAGTTAAAGTTTAAATTCCAATCTGGCAAATACTTCAAAATTTCATTTGTAAAGTTGAAGCAAATGCATTTGTAACATATTTCTTAAATTTAGGAATTGTTTATTCGAAGATATTAAAGGATCTATGGTAATGTGGCTGTTTTCTAGTTATGACATACAGTATCTTCAAAACTTGAGAATTATCATTAGATGTACTTGTTTTTGTTAAAATGATTTCTTCTAACTTGTAAAAGCAAGTGTTCTCATTTTGTGTGAATGCTTATGTGTGTAAGCAACTTTTTTTAATGAAGGACTGAGACAGGAATGTTAAAGTCGTTTTGTCAAAGTTACCCAAGGTGAATGTAAGAATGTAGAATGTCTTATTCTACTCAGTACTGTTATTTCTACTGTGATAATGGCTCTACTAGCATTGATTTATATCGTTACCCAGTTAAATACTGTATACCGGCTTCAATACATTGTATTATTGCAAGTTATACACTGAATCCATTTTTGCAGGTCTACTTTTCAACTTACAATCTTTCTTTTGGGAACTGAACAGTAATGATACAACTAATGAAGGAGTTGAGTGTAATAATTCATGCATCACAATTGCTGAGAATCCTTCAGATGAATGTAAAGTGCTTTGTGAGCTATTTTTTTCTGATTATAACACTTGTTTACAACATCTGGTTATTTCCTAATGAGAGTGTCTTAGCAGCTGGGATAGCTCTAAATTTAAGCTAAGCTTATTTAAATTAGGATATTATATTAAGCTATTTTCTTGCTGCTTAAAAAAAGTAAACCTCTTAGAAAAATTATTGTTATATTTTGGTTCTATGTGTTAGAACCAAAATATGAAATCACATTTCTGTAGAATGACCATACTTCTTTAATTCCTCTAAGATGGGGGGATATTATTGGCTTTTCATTTTCCTATTTTAAGTGAGTTTTGTCATGAAAAAAAAAAAGAATTGTTGGATTGCTAGTCAACTACTTATTAGGTCTTTGTTTTACATATATATATATATGTAAATGTAGTTCTATACACAGTTAGTTGGAAACAGCACTTAACATTTTTCCCAGTTTAGTAAAATTAGAACAAATCTTCTAAGTCCTAAATTTTACTGAGATGGTTTTAAGAGAATGTGTATGAAGGCAGAGTTAGGTTTAGAAAAACTACTGACTCCATTTACAAAATCTGGATTTTACTCCTGATTCTAACAACAAAATTTTCTCAACGTTCTACTGTATTTTTCTTTCATTTCATGTTCTAGGTATATTAAAGTTTTGGTAAATATCAATTCAATTCAAGTTGACTTTCTACCCTGGACATCATTTCTGCTCTACAGATGAATACAAATATTAGATTTTTTATATTTGATAAAGATTGTACACCTTTTAAGTTCAACACACTGCTAAGAAGGGGCAAACGTTTCTTAATTTCAAGCTTATTAAATTCTTTTTCTTACACTTAAAAAATTAATTGTGTAAGTTACATACAATAAAATTCACAGCTCTTAAGTGATTTGACAATTGTATATAATCAGTACTCACAACCCAAAGCAAAATGTAAAATATTTACATCATCTAAGAAAGAACTTTCATGTCCTTTTCCAATAAATCCTCCAACCCCCAGAAAAAAACTGTCTGATTTATACCACCATAAATTAGTATTTCCTATTCTTGGATATTTTATAAATAGAATTGTGTTCTTTTCTATCTTTTGTCTCATATCTCTCATTCAACATATTGACTGATTCATCCGTGCTATTGCACATATTGGTATTTCACTCCTTTTTGTTGCAGAGTAGTGTTCCACTGTATGAACATTTAAGTCTTCATTTATATCTTCTTCTCTTGATGGACATTTAGGATGCTTCCATGTTGGGGCTACTCTTATGAATAAGGCTGCTCTGTATACGCTGGCACAGATCTTTGTGTGGACACGTTTTTATTTCTATTGGGTAAATATCTCAGTGTAAAATCCCTTTGTCAAGGGTGAGATATATATTTAAACTTTATAATTGTCTCACAGTTCTCCAAAGTGGTAGTACCATTTTACACTTCTATTGGAAATATATGAGAGTTCTGATTGCTTTACTCCCTTTCAACATTGGGTGTTGTCTTTTTAAATTTTACTTCTTCTAATGGTAGTAAAATGGTATATCATTATAGTTTTGTTTTGCTTTGCTCTGATAATGAAAAACGCTTGGTATCTTTGCATATATATGGTAGCCATTTGTATATCTTTTTTGTTATGTGTCTGTTCAGGGCTTTTGCCAATTTATTAATTGGATTGCCTTTTTATTATTTATTTATAGGAATTCATTTTATATTCTGGAGAGGTAATTTGTTCAAATATCTGAATTTCTATCATTTTTCTCCAATGTGGGGCTTGCTATTCATTTTTTTAAACTGTATCCTTTGATGAGCTGAAGTTCTTAATTTTGAAGGGGTTCAATGGATCAATTTTCTGTGATGCGTGCTTTCTGTGTCCTAGCAAAATCTTTCTGTATATCAAGATCATGAGGATTTTCTCTTACATTTGTTTCTTGAAGGTTATGGCTTAGTTTGTTTTGTTTTTTGCTTGTTTTTTTTGATGTGAACCATTTTTAAAGTCTTTATTGAATTTGTTATAATATTGCTTCTGTTTCATGTTTTGGGTTTTTTGGCCATGAGGCATGTGGGATCTTAGCTCCCCAACCAGGGATCAAACCAGCACTCCCTGCATTTGAAGGTGAATTCTTAACCACTGGACTGCCAGGGAAGCCCCAACTTTTCAAATTTAGTCTATCATCCATATTAAATTAATTTTTGGTTTGGAGCATATTAGAGATAAGATTCTTTTTTAAAAATTTACATATTTATTTGTTTCAGTGTCTTTTATTAATAAGATTTTTTAATCATAGAATTGACAGTGCTTTTGCCCAAAATCATTGTGGGTTGACTACTGGATTCACTACTTCCTTCAAGGTTTCTACTTTTAGAGAAAACTCTCTTGGCCTTACATTATTTGGAATGCCAAAATGACTCTGTTCTAATCGTAGATTGTCTTGAAATCAAGTAGTGAGAGTTATTCAATTTAGCTCTTTTTGAAAATTGAACATTTTAGATCCACTGTACTGTGAAGTTGCCTAAATTCATTAATTAGTAGGGGTTTTTTTAAACTTTTTTGAGGATTACACAGAGTTGCTACGTACACAAGTATGTCATCTCTATATGACAGCATTTTACTTTTTCCTTTTCAGTCACTCTGCTTTTGTCTCTTTTGTTTGCCTTGTTTCACTGACTAGGACTACCAAAACCATAGTGAGTAGAAGTTAAAAGAGCAAACTTTTTTTTTTAATCAGGGGAAAAACATTCAATGTCTTATGATTAATACAGATGTCATCTGTAGATTCTTATTGATGACCTTCTATTTCTAGTATACAAAGGAATTTTCATATGAACTGGTGTTTACTTTTGTCAAATACTTTTACAGTATTTATTTAGACATATACATCTACATTTTTCTTATTTATTTTCTTTTGCTAATGTGGTGAATTGTATTGCTTGTTTTCTGACTATAAACCAACCTTGAATTCTTGAAATAATCACCATGGGGTCATGATATATTAGCCTTTTACATAGTACTCTTATTTAGTTAGAGTATTTTTCTTTTCATATCCATGAAGGATATTAGTCTGTGGTTTTGTTTTTATTGAAGTATTTGGTTTTGTAATATTTGATATTAGCATTTTTCTGACCTCATGAATTGAGCTGGAATATATTACTTCCTCTTATATTTCTGAAAAGAGTTCATGAGGACATGATATTTCTTTAAATATTTGCTAGAACCTACCAATGAAGCCATCTGGACCTGGAGTTTTCTTTGTTGGAAAGTTTATTGTGAATGGGGCTTTTAGATTTTTTTATGACTCTTCCTATGAATTTTGGTAAGTTTTTTCTTTTTCTTTTTTTCTTTTTTTTTTAAATAATGTACCTTTTTCATTTAAACTGTCAAATATATTGGCATGTGGGTCTTCTGGAGACAAATCCTTCTAAATTTTGCCTATTGAAGATGTCTATTTCTCCTTTACTTTTAAGGATATTTTTACTAGACAGATAAAATTCTAAATTAACTGGTTTTTTTCCTTTGAGTACTTTAAAGATGTCATTACTTCGTCTTCTCTCATTCATTGTATTTCATGAAAAGTCAACCATAATTGTTGTACCCTTTATGTAATGTGACTTTTTTAAAAAACTTGAGTACTTTCAAAATTTTCTTTGGTGTTTCAGGATTTTAGCTACAGTATGTCCAGGCACAATCTCCTTCTTGGGGTTTTCTGAACTTCTTTAGTGTTTGGGTTAGTGCGTTTCACCCATTTTGGAAGATTCTTATTATCTTCTAAAATTTTATCTTTCGTCCTAATCTCTTTCTCAGACACAGATCTCAGACACCATTCATTTTGTCTACACCTTTATCTTTTTTTGTGCTTCAGTCTGGAGAATTTATTTTTGACCTGTCTTCAAATTAGCCAGTTGTTTTCTCTGATGTTTCCACTGTGCTATTAAGCTTATCAAATTCTTTATTTCTGATATCGTATTTTTCGTGTCTAGCATTTCCACTTTCTTTATAGTTTTTGTCTCTGCTGAAATGCCCTTCATGTTCAGACACGTTGCCCTTATTCTAGCATAGTTAGGTTAAATTCTCTGTCAATATATCTAATATCTGAGCCTTTTCTGGATTTTTTTTTTCTACTGAAGTTTCTTTCTTGACTAGTGAGTCACATTTTCTTGTTTCTTCATTTGTCTCCTAATTTTTGAGAGGCATGATGTGTGAAAGGACTGTAGTAAAGAATATTTACCTCAGAGAAGAGCATACACCTTCCCCTGTCAGGCCTCCAGCATGGGGGCTGAGTCACACCAATTTGTAGTTGGGCTAGGTTGAATATAAACTAAAGTTATTGCATCTTTTATTCATTTTCACTCACCATAGTCTTTAAATACTTTGAGAGCATGACCAGGATTTTTCTTTCAACTAAGCTTGAGATCTGAGCACAAACAAAGCTCCAGAGAGTTCTTTATTCTTTGCAATACAGAAAAAAGCTCTCTGAACTTTGTGTGTTTATAAGGCCTAAAATTAAGGTTTACTATTATATGCTGCCTTGACATGTGAAACCCCAAGGGCTTCATATGGCCTAACCACAAGTTCCCTTCCCCACTCTGCTCCAGTGGATAAGGTGCCCTGGCCAAATAATTCTCCTTATCAAGGGGACCAGGCACAGTTCCTGCTTGTCCCTGAGTAGTGGGTTTCAGTTCTCTGCCAGCCTGTACAATTATTCAAACAAGCCAATTGCATCTGCCAGTGAGAGCCAGGGGGCAACCTATATTCTTGATATTGCAAAGCCTGCCTCTTATAGCCTCTGGTTGTTTGCTCTGTTCTCAAGTGCAACCCCGTTGTAGCCCTGTGTGGTGTGTAGTGTCTTCCTTCCCATCTCTGTGAGTATATGTATAAACTGCTACCAATCTTTTTCACCCAGTGTCGGGTATCATGTGTTCAGCCATCCCCATAACTTTAGGGTGGGAATTCCTCACCAGTGAAGATGAGGTGATTAAAACACTGTAGGAGATCTCCTACTTCATAGTAAGAAATCTTTTTTTTTTTTCCATCTCTGGTGAGTTATCCTTCTTCCCTAGAACCACCCCTGGATTTCTACACCATGGAAGATATCCCTCCCTCCTTTCACCTTATCTCCCGCCTTTGGGAGACCATTGAAGTGTGCTCAGTGAAGACCTGGCATGCCTCAAAGATATTTTTTTTCAGTTCCCTTGCCCTTTACCCAGCCTTTGGAGGGTAACAGCAGTGACTTAGTGGAGACTAAGTCCTCCTCTGTTAGCCTTCTCTTGTCACTACCCCAGGGAAGGAATGGGGGCTGACGCTGCTTGTGAGTGTGGAAACCTAAGCTCTCCATTCAGCCTTTGCAGGAGGGACGGGGCAGCACTACAGTTCTTTCTGTGGTATTTGGTGGGAATAGAGCAGCTTTTATCCAAAAAGATTTATGTCTTTCTAGGTTGACCATTTTCTGGTCCTTTGGCTTTTCTTGAGTTTTTTTTAATTGTTCATGCAATCGGTGTTTCTAGTTTCCCAGATTCTCCAGTACTCATTCAGGGAGGTATGAGGCAAAAAGAAAATCCAGAGAACCCAATGCTGTGTTGTTCCTTGGGTCTCCCAGCCAATCTGCCTTTTTTTCTTCACCTTTCAGTCTTCTTATGTTTGTTTTTGATATAGTGTCCAGAATTTTAGATGAACTTAGCAGGAGGAATAGGGAAAAGTTACGTCTGTTCCATGTTTCCAGAAGCAGAAGTCATTAATGATAATTACCCAATGATCAGACATAACTTTTAAGAAGGAAAGAAAATGTTGTTTCTAAAATGTGCAAAAGAAGTTAAAGACCTTTTAAATTAACTCTTTCAAGTGTATTTTTCTACTTAAATTAGAAATATAAAATAAGCAATAGCATAGTTTTGCAAGCTACCAATATAAACATTTGCTTATGAGGGATATTTGGTCATCTTTTATCAATTAGTTCCTAATGTTTCTGAATATAGACTTGAAATTTTTATGTTAGTACAAAATATGTTGTGTTTTTTCCTGACAAACTAATATGCTTCTCTCATTTAAAATTAAGAATTATATGACTCATTATACTTCCATATTCCCTTTCCTACCAGCTTACTTAGACATAAATTTTACTCTTAATTTCAGTTTGTTTGCACACCTGAGATTTTTCTGGTATAACTACTTTTTTATTACTCTTTATTATTCAGTTCTTAGACTTTGCTTTATAATCTTCTTGTGCCTGTGATAGTTTCAAAATAAACTGTCTCAAATATATTTTGAAAACAGCTGAGGTAGAAACAATGGGCTTTCTGAGTTTTATTTAGGAAGGACTTGCAAGAGGTAATCTGATTGAAAGGGTATTCAAGGAGACCTTTTGAAGCTGTTTTCATAGAGGTAGTACCTTGTGTTTATTGACATTGCTTTTTTTTTTTCTTTTGTGTGGCTATGAGTTGGGGAAATAGATCCTCCTCTCTAACCCCTGACAGGTGCTACTACAGATATATATTGAAGTACATTCATAGTTTTATCCATTCATTTATTTGATAAATATTTATTGAATGTCTAGCAAACACTGTCCTAGATGCTGGGGATGTAGCAGTCTTATACTGTCCTGGAGGTTCCATTCTAGAAAGTGAATAGAACATATTATCTGTGCTGTCAAGGATAAGGCAATGTCATTACTTACAATACTGCACAGGAATTGAAAAAGGCACTCAACCAAAGAAAATAAAATGGTAAAGATTAGACTAAAAGCAAACATAAATACATTTCCCCTCTAATTCCATACGTTTGAACAAATAGAAATCATAATGTTATTAGCAGTATTTCACTATATGTGTTAGCTGTGAAATAAAAGCTAAATTAAGTTTAAAACAATTGAGAAAATAAATTTAAGATAATTTGAAAATTATTTTCTCTAGATTTTTGTAAACATAGATGTTTTCTATTTCTTTTGGGGGTGTATTATTAGATGGTGGAAAGAACTAGAATTGGACATACATATCTATCAATTACCAGTGTGTTACCCTAGGAAGTTGGTTAACTTCTTTGAGCCTATTTTCTATCAGTAAAATGAGAGTCAAATACTTACTTGGCATGATTAGGAGAATTAAATAACATGCCAAATGTAACTTATTTAGCACACTGCGTGGCTCATCAAAAACACACGTAAATCTGTTTCACTCCTTCCCCCAGACCTTTTACTGTATGCTTATAACCCCCTTAGGTCCACATATAAATGTAACAGGTTTTTAATACTTTCAACCAACATAAAATTGAAAAAAGCTTAGAGCATTGTTTTCTGCAATTATCTTTTGACAGTGCCAATTTATGGAGAAGGGCTGTGATGAAGTATTATTTTAAAAGTTTCATACTACTTTAAGAAAATAAGAATTTCTCATGTGAGAAAGAAAGAAGCTGCTAAGAAGTCCTATTAATCTAGTGGAAGTTATTCCATACTCACAATATTTTACAAAGGATAATAACTCTTGCAGCCATAAAAATGGCTTTAAATAATACATGGCACCGTCTACAAACCATGAAGTCCTGAATCTAAGACTCTCTTTTAACTCATATTTATATTTTTGTTTCAACTTAATAACATTTTTTGTTTTTTCTTGTGATTAGAAAAGACTAAAATAATATATAATAAACTAAATAATAATACACTAGCAAAAGAAAACTGAAATAAACCCATTATCTCATCACAGAGAGAGAACCCCTTTTGCAATATGTATTCAATCCTTTGTTTATGGTACAATGAAAAATGACATAAAAAATCTCCTGATAGCACATAATATAATGAGTTTCATAGTTTCTCTCATAAATTACTCAATGAAAAAAATAGCAATAAGGTAAAACATAATTTAATGTAAAAAATTTAGCACACACAGGGGTGTAGCAGAATGATGGGTTCATGTATACAAAACTCTGATGATACAGTTCAATCCAAGGACAGTATTTAGAAGAATGATTGAGCGTTCTTTAGGAGATAATCCCAGGGATATTTTTTAACTGTTATTTGATGAGTATTAATGAGTCTCAGAAAGCAGAATTTGAGTCTAGACCTCCGACAGTGTCTGGAGTACAGATACTTTATGTCCCCAATTAAGGGATGACCCATACACCTAAAACCATCAGATGAGCTGGGGCTTCTCTGGGGAGTTACAGCATGATATGGCTTAGTAGATTGATAACGAGATACAGAACCTTTAGCCTTTTGATCTCAAGGTCACTTGTAAGCTAGGATGGGTAACCACAATCATTATTGGTCAATACCTTACAGGAGGAGAAATGAATTGCTTAGCTCAGTTCAGTTTTTATTACCATTTGAGAGGCATTTATTATCACTTATAGATCCAATGAGTGACCCTTTACCACTCAAGTTCACCTGTCCTAAATAGGATCAAGATTTTTTTTTTTTTCAAATCATAGAAGCAAAAAAAAATCTATGTGTGTCATTAGTCTGGTTGTCTCTTAAACTTTTAGGATGGTTTCTTCATCTACTTTTACTAAATCTAAGAAAATGGATTTAAAATTGTACACTAAATACTTTACTTGGCTTTTTCTAATTACTATTCTGCTCTAAGCCAAAGATAGTTGCTTGTGTCTCTTCCAGATAAAGAAGCTGTAATGTCTTTTGCTTAGTACTGAAAACCATGTTGTGTTGTGAAAATTATGCAGTTTCATTGCTCTTTTTAGTAACTAATTGCTGCCTGGATTGTCTGTGCTGGACCTTTTTGCCATTCTACTAACACAAAATTTGTGTGATTGTTCTGTGGTATATCTGAGAAACAGATGTTTGGTACTCCAAGTCAAAGTCAACCGGGGTTGCTGCTGACTAGCGTATCATATTATATACTTTCCAGTATGTTGACAATATGCTTGTATAAGTGAATGGCAAAGATTAAGGGAAGGAAAAAAGTATTAAGATGAAAAAGTTAGTAGTTTAGAGGAAAATTAGGTCTTGTTTCAAATCCTAGTGTCTTATATCCAGGATTAGAGACGAGAGTATATATCTACAATAACATATAACCAAATAGTCATGAGGTTTCCAATTTTCCAGTTCTGAAAGAAAACATTCCATGATGGAGTATTTAATAAGAACGTAATGCCAGGCATAGAAGTTGACAGAAAGATTAATTACACAGAAATCTAGCCTTCAGATAATATATAATAGGCCACAAGCAAATTAAGAGCCAAGAATATTCTTGCTTTATAATCTCAGCACCTAAGCAAGCACCTTACTAATGCTGACTGAGGGTTTGGGTAATTACTAGATGAAGGAAAAAGGAAGAAAGGAATGTATGGATGGATGAACTATTCTAGCTTGTTACTAACATGTCTGAAGAGTTGCTATGGAATATTTTACAGATGGGAGAACTTAATGGAAGTCTGAGAATCTAACATTTGTTGGAGTAGTGAAATCATAAATCCCATGAAGCATCTCTACTGGCAAAACAACCATAGAAAAGTCTTTGATCAATTTAGTTCTCTATTTTCTGCAGCTAGTATATTTTGCACTACAGTAAAAGTACAAAAACTGATCCCAGTTTAATTTATTTTCATGTGACTCCACTTTTTCTTCATCTCTTCCTTAGTTGTAAAATACTAATCACTCCCAACCACTAGAAGATAAGGATTAGAAAAATAGAAGTAAATTTCTGATTATTCACTCCACTAATTTGTTCTAATAGAAATTTGGAGAGCAAAATTTAAAGTGAATTTCTTGTATATTTGCATAATCCAGTGATTTATGTTCTTTTTTATTATTATCATTGAGATGAACTCCAAACAATGCTACAGCTGAAGTGTATATATAAAACTAAGGATGTATATATATTTTTTCACAATTCAGCCTGTGATGTGCAAAAGGGCAAGAGACAACGCAGACGAGTTTTTGTTTATGTGTGTGCATGTGTTATGTCCTTGAACAAAATGTGGCTCTCTGGATGGGTCACAGTGGAAAGGAAGCATCTCAAAATTTTTTCACAATTTCCTTGTATAGTAGAACAAAATGTTAAACTCCTTGACTCAGCCCATCCAAACAAAATTCCATCATCAACATGAAATTTCTCTTCAAAATCAGCAGCACAAGAAATATGAGTGGACCTAGGAAAGGAAAGTTACTTCATGTTTCTCTCATGGGTTTTCCTGATAATAATTGCCTGTGTTTTTCCATTTACCCTTAGTTTCATCAGACACCCTTCATTGCTTCCATAGATCATCCTACCAGAGGTCACAGAACACACTGAACCTACAGAAACAGGAAATCAAACTTCCTGAGTCCACTACCAAACACAGAAACCTGTTTCCTCTACACATCTCAAACTGGCAAAGCTCTATCTTAGCAGATTCAGTGTGGAAGCAGCTGTCAAAAAGGCTAGAAGGACTGTATCCCCCAATTTCACATGAGCTTTCTAGCTTCAAACTGCTGAAATGAAAGGAGCAAGGCTATTTATCCTGCTTTCTAGTTTATGGAGTGGGGGCATTGGGCTTAACAACACTACGCATACTTGGACTATATCCGAGGATGAGAACTCCCAGAAGAACATGACCTCTGCTTCGGTTCCTCTAAGCAAAATGCAAAGTCTCCAGGTGCTGCCAACCACCCAGATCACATCAGCGGAGACGGCCACAGCTCCCGAGGCAAGCACTTCTGAAGAGAGTCTTCTGAAATCAACACTTCTTCCCTCAGAGACAAGTGCACCTCCTGAGGATGTGAGAAACCAAATTCGCATACCCACAGAGAAGACAGAAGAAGTGGTGCTGAAGTTACAAACCCTTGCCCTCCCAACCAAATCTAGCATCAAGTTCAGTCCCAAAGCAGAGTCAGTGGTCCTTTCCAATTCCACCCTGAAATTTCTTCACAGCTTTGCCAGAAAGTCGAATGAACAAGCCATTTCTCTAAACTCAGATAGAGGCATGGGAAATCGATCCCCACGGGAAACGTACCTCAGCAGAGGTGACAGCCCTCGAAGCCAAAGGACCAGCTACCAAAAATCAAGTTTTGAAACAACTAGAGGAAAGTAAGAAACATTCTTTTTTTCCCTTTCTAACTATAAGGTTTATAAGATTGCAAGCTAACAGTTTACTGTCTCACTTTCAGACAAAAGGATTTCATGTTCAAGATGAAACCAGATCATATTTCAGTAAGATGAGGTAATTAAGTATTACCTTATCTGAAAGGGAAAAGATGGACAAACAAAATGCAGCAATTTGCTCAATTAAACCGGTCTTCAATTAAAGTGGTCCAGGTTCCCAACAGAGGTGCTTTAACTGGGGGATAGTCACTAATAAACAATGTAACCCCACAGTGACTGTTCGTTAATTCAGATCAAGGGTATGTTAGTTGTGCTCAGAACTATACTCACAATGTGAAAGAAAAAATATCAATACAGTTCAGATGTGAACAGATTTAAAAATTGAAATAGCCTGGTGCTGTGGAAAGTATATAGTTATCAAAATCAAACCAAGCAGTGCTGGGTTGGAGTTCTGGCTCCAGTACTGTCTAGATCCTTGACTTGAGCAAGTCAATTGATGTCCCTGAATTTCAGTTTCTTCATTTGTAAAACAGAGATATGGTTTAGGGAGTACAGATAAAAATACCATCTTTGCAGGGTTATCATACAAGATTCAAATTAATGACATGTGCTTAGACACATGCTTCTCAGAGAATAGGTGCTCAACAAATCATATTTTACTAGTACCGTTATACCGAGTTATGCCATCATTATGAATGTGTTGACTAGAAAAGCCAATTTTTCATATTGATTTTGATTTAAAATTAGAGAAAATTCAATTTGAATTGTTGAAGCAAAATAATAAAGCTTAAAAGAGTATCATTAAAGAAGACTTTCAAAAGGACCAAAAAACAAAACAAAAACAAAACCCTGTAAAATGCAGGTCAATATTCTATTCATTTAATGTTCAAAGTTATGTCTATGCTTGGAGTACTAAAAGTTTAATATTATGAAACTAACTTTCAAATACCTTTTACCTTTAATAAAAGTTTCAAGACAGCAAATAATGCCTTGAGAGCTTAATTGAATTAAACACCTGACTATATAAAATAATTCAAGTTAATAACAGTAACTTATACCTGCTATATGAAAGGCATTGTGTTAACACTGTTGTTGATATAAACATGAGGAGACACTGGGAAGTATATAAGCCAATAGATTCATATTTATGTATCTTT
The DNA here is from genome assembly GCF_030028045.1 of Hippopotamus amphibius kiboko. Lineage (NCBI taxonomy): Eukaryota > Metazoa > Chordata > Mammalia > Artiodactyla > Hippopotamidae > Hippopotamus > Hippopotamus amphibius. The sequence continues at coordinate 59,644,380 of NC_080188.1, forward strand.
GTTATTCAAATCCATTTTTCACTGTATTTCAAAGGTTATAGAATTTTTTAAATATGAAAGTAAATTTGATTTTAACTAAAAACTTATTAACTTGGTGGAATTTGGAACATGCCAATTTACTGAAACAAATGCTACAGATTACAAAATGTTCAACTTGGGATGGACAGACTTTGTCTATTACAGACATTTGAACAGATATAAACTTTCTCATGTTTAGGAACAACAGAATGTGGTCTATTAAATAATAGTAAAAATGTAATTTATTGAGTCTTTTCTGAGTCATTTATAAATTCATTTCTATTAATCATATTTTGTTAGAATCTAGGATTTAATTTTTTAAACCAATGATATAGAAATCTTAGGCACTCAAATCATAGGAAATGATTTAAACTTTTTAGAGATGTTGTTGTCAAGAGATTTTTCAATAGACTAGTAAATATAACCAAAAGAAGGGAACAGTTGAAATTAAAATACCAATTAAATTTTACATAGCATATAGAAAGTGGCATAAGGTTGTTTCATAATTAGCACTAGTAACTGATAATTTGATGAATATTAGTTTTTAAATAAATGCAAGTTGTTTTATCCAAAGACCTCACTATCAAAGTTTATGAACCCTTACTTATTTGATGATTGTTTATATATTGCTGGTCTCTGGGGAAACATAGAATTTTTAAAATAAAAATAATTCCTGCTACCAAGGAATATGATATATAAAAAGAAGCATCAACATATCTCAGATTTTTAAAAATTTATTATATGTTAGGTGGAAATAAGATATTAAAGGTATAACCTGCTCAGCAGAACAACATCCCATGGATTTTCCAGTGAAAATGATTTTAAATTATTTCTAGAGAAAAGAACCAAATGAACTTAGAAATTCTACATCCTGAGGTCCTAGAGAGCTGAGATTCTCTTTGGTAATGCTTTTCATTAAGTCCCAGACTTGTTACTCATTAGCCATGCAATTGATAATGGTATTAGAGAAAACTTAGGCCCATCTCTTATGGACACAGTGCTGATGCAAAGAAGCCTTGATAAGGTAAAAAGAGGTCTTCCATATTTTCGTTTGATTAGCAAATAATAATAGCAAATGCTTTATGGCATTTTTCCTAGTATGTACTGTTCTGTGTGTGTGTGTATGTATATATACACACTCATGTATTTTCAATCCTTTAATCATAACCATAATTCCATGAAGAAGATTGTTACTATTTCATTATAGAGAGGTTAAGAAACTTAACTAGGGTCACTTAGCTAGTAAATTTCAGTGAAAAATTCAAACCCAGGCTGGCTGGCTTCAGAGACGTAGCTCTCAATCCGTACGTTACACGCCTTCAGCAAATACAGTCTGTTATCCCAGCTGGGAAAATTCAAGTGGTCAGTTTACTCCCTCACTTCTGAGGCTTCAGAGGCTATTCTTTGTCTCTGTATTAAAGTCCAGATTTCATTCCCAGGCGGTCATACAATGCCATCCTTGATCTGGCTCTTGCCTACCCCACCAGCCTCATCTTCTGTGACTTTCTGGCCATTAAAATTTGTAGTTTTCTAGTCCACAATATGCTGCTTGTAAAACCTATCTTTGTTCCCTGTTTGTCCCTCTTGCTCACATAGTCTTCTTTTCCCACCACCTACGTCTTTTACACCCAATAATAACCCTCCAGGAAGCTTTCTCAGGCTCAGTTAGGTGGCCTCTCTAACTATTCATATAGCTTTTTGAATTTTTGTATCACCGCACTTAAAATGGTGTGTTATAATTATACTGAACTTGTGATCTCCTTGTGTTCAGGGACATATTTGCAGTGCTAGCAAAGTCTCCAGCTTACAGTAGATACACAATAAGTAATAACGTAAAATTTGTGGATCAATATGTGAATATACAGACAAACCCTTCCCAAAGAAATATTTCTTTATGATAAAACCTGGTTGATTTGGGATAAACTCATCTTAGGTTTTGGGGTTTTTTTCCTACGACTCTTGGAATTTTATTGTGATTCTACATAAAAGGAATACTTATGTCAATAGACTTTTTCTGGCATATTTTTGTCTCATCTTGTACTTTCTATCATCTTACCACCACAGGAACTCCTGGCTATACCAGAGCTGTGGTTTCCTGTCTGGAACAGTGGGTGTTGGTCAGTGACCAAGCACTTTGAAATAGGGAGGTAAAAAGAAGAAATTTGGATTAAAGCATTTGTGTATTGAACCAATATTTTCTGAGGACCTAATATGTCCCCAGCATTGTGCTTGAGCTGAGGGTAAAACAGTGAAGAGAAACTCCTACCTGTTCTGCCCTCATGGACTCTGCAGTCCAGTGGGGAAAGGGCATGGGGAAGAAAAACAGTGCATCATAAATGCTGACCTTGAATCAAATGGTGAAGAACAAACGTTCTGAACGATGCTCATGAGAGGACATACTAGGGTGAGTGGCCTATCCTGGAGGTCATGCACCTTCCCTGAGAGAACAGAAGGTGAAATGAGAGCGTGATAGGCATCAACTGCCTACCTACCTTCTCTCACAATCCCAACCCCTGCACACGTGTACTTGGATCTTCATCTCAGTGAAGGGCTAGTTCTATAAGTAGAAACCATGGGCATATCCTTCACACTTTTCTTTCTCTCCTGGCCTTTATATAACGGATCAAGAAGTCTTCTTGGTGTCCCCTTCAGTATCCCCCGAATCCCCCAGCTTCTCTCCACCTTAACCACACCATCCTATTCTGAGCCACCATTATCCACCACTTAGTCTCCTAACTTGTCCACGTTTTCACTCTTGGCTCCACACAAGTGTGAGATCTTTCAAACTTTTTTATTGAATAAATTTGACAAAGAACATTGTATACATTTAAGGTATTTAAACTTTAATTCAGGTTAATGCATTTCAGTGGATGTAAAACTTCAGCTATTGTGATGTGATTTTATGTACTAATGAGAAAGTATGACATTTAAAGTTTTTAGATTTATCTCTTAGAGTTTTCATTATATATCACTTTTGCATCCTTGAAATGAAAATGTAAATGAAACTGGTTAAGATACTTCTAAGACAATGACAATAACTATTATCTGACCAATAGTGACTAAAAATATATCATGATTTCAAAATATATTCCTGATTTCAGAGATGTCTTAGGTATTTTTTTTTTTCAGAGGTGTCTTAAAATCTGTGAAATTTAGTATTTTGCTCACACGCTCAAAATCACTTAGTAGCTTTCCAGTACATTTAGAATAAAATCCTAAACCCTCACCATGTACACAGGATCTTGTTTGACATGACCCCTGCCTATCTTTATGAGCTCATTTTCCACTACGCTCCAAGCTCACTCCACTTAATTTCCTCCAGCTATACTGGCCTTCTTTCTGGTTACTGACCATGTCAAGTTAATATGTATCTCAAGGAAACTCCCTATTTGGTCTTGATGGAATGCTCTTCCTTCAGTATTTAGATGGATGACTCCTTTTCCTCATGCAACTCTAGCTTTAATGTTCCTCCCTCAAGCAGACCATCTCTGACCACCCAATGTAAAGTTGCCATCCTTCTCTTATCACCCTTATTTCTTCTTCAGAGCATTTATCTGAAATTATTGGGTCTATTTATGTAGACAGTTGTGTATTTTATATTTTTCCACAGTAGAAAATACATTTCCGTGAAAATAGGTACCTTGCCCTTCTTAATTATTATTCTATTCACTGCCAATAATAGTGCAACACACATAGAGCTCAACAAAATTCTGTGGAATGACTGATTATTGGATCGATTTGGAGTTCACAGCAGAGATCAAGGCTAGAAATATAAATTTGGGAAATATGAGAACTATAGAAATATAGATGCTCAATTGAGGAGTTTTTCTTTCTTTTTTTCTTTTAATGAAAAGGAGGAGGGAGACAGGGCAGAAATCAGAGCTAGTCCAGAGAGTTTCCCACTTTGTCACTGTATTTTATTTTGTATATAGAATGGCCATAAATATGGTAAAATGTTAATGAAAGCATCAGAAGGGAAATGTTGACTATGAAACAAGATGAATACCTTATGTGCTGAGTTTATTGACTTGATTTCTTTTAGAATTTCATTTATTCTTTCCATATGCTACATAACTTACTTGATGGACAAATAGGTGACTCAAGTTAAATGAATTATGATTTCTAATATAATGTCTAAAATGATGAATTCTATAAGTCTTTTATTAGACCACTCATAAATAGAAAATTTAAATACAACTTTAAAAGTTAATGGCTTAAAATTATGAAAACTAGCCATTAAATTAATTCTGCTGCCTATCATAATATGCATTTTTCTGCTTAATTCTGTAAATTATGAGGTTTTAGACATGAAAAATCTGGTCAATTAAATTCAGATGCCATCTTAGTCCATTCAGGCTGTTATAACAAAATGACAGACTGGGTGCCTTATAAACAATAGAAATTTATTTCTCACAGTTCTGGAAGCTGGAAACCCAGGAACAGGTTGCCAGCATGGTCAGTGAGGGCTCTTTTTCAGGTTCCTGACTCCTCTTTTTACCCCTACATGGTGGAAGGGATGAAGGATCACTCTAGGGCCTCTTTTATAAGGGCACTAATCCCTTATACCTAACTACCTCCCAAAGACCCCATCTCTCATTACTATTATAATAGGCATTTGGATGTCAACAAGTGAATTTGGGGGGGACACATTCAGTCTATATCATATATAATTTGCAAAGTTATCAAAGGCCTTGTAGTATCCAAGGGCATTATTCTCACATGCTGTAAAATTCTAAAAAGAAACACACCATTATATTAAAGAGTATTTGTTATGTCCTTGAGAAATAAATAAATCTACTACATAACTGCCAGTGAAAATACTAAAGTATATTCTGTATCTCAATTTTTTTCTCATTAATCGTTTCCTTTTATTTTATTCCTTTGATATTTCTACTCACTAAATTGCTGCTGAATATATAAATACATATTGTGTGATACACGCCAGAATTTAAGGAGTGCTTATATGGTCTAGGAGATTAAACGAGAAATGTTTGTACACCTTCTGTTTCTTTAAATATGAAAATATTAATTTAAAAATGTGTTATTTGGGGGAAAATGTTAACAGTCAGTTTACAGGAACAACTGATTTAAGTATAGAATTAAGCCTTACAGCACCTATTAGACTGCCTTTCCAAGGCTCTGGTCTGCACACTGGGAAAGTCTGACACCTACTGGAAAAGAGTTTACAATGTCCCTGAATATGGTGAAGTCACAGGATGGGGAAAAGAAACAAAAAAGTAAAATTGGTAAAATAAAACAAATTTCTGAAAAAACTTTAATTAAAGTGGCTTTAAGAATTGTTTCTTATATATAACATGTATTTTTATATCTAATTCAACATGCCGCTTAAAATTTATTATCATTGGCTTTAAAACTTGGAAAATAGGTTGACTCCAAGAAGCAAATTCCATGCACATCCTGAGAGGGGGACACACTCAGTTCATTCTCCTAAAATTTTACACTGAGAAATTATCAGTATTATTATTATTGTATGTACACAATAATTTGTGACTCTGAGGCACTATATAGCATATATCATTAAAAGCTCAGTTACATTCACTACACTGTGCCCACTATGGAAGGCAAATCAGGGATGCCTGACAAGAGACTTTCATTGCAAAAGTTGGTATATAAAAGGGGTTTCGTCTTAAAACCTAAATTGACCAGAAAATTAAAGTATAAGAGATTCCCCATGATCTGAGCTTTTCAATGATTGCCTCTCAAGATTTCAAATATTTATATGATTCTTTTATATAGCTACTACTTCTATCCCAGTTTAAATATTATACAGACTTTTGAAAAAGGATGGACTATATAAAGGTATTTACACAAAATAAAATGAACAGTAATTTTTTAATTTGAAAGTAGTCATTTTCTTAAGGAGATTTGTATCAAGATGGACTTATCTTTTGGACGAATAGCCAAAATTGAATATAAAACGTCCCATGCTTTATTTGTGTGTGATTTACATATTAAGAATCTTTACTAAATCCAAATGCTTACTTCCAATTTCTGTTAATATTTCTTTCACATTGTGTACATTTCCCTTCTCATTTATGACTGGTGAACTACCTGTAAATCCTAGTATCTTGAATTAATAATTTGATAAACATCTTTTCTTTTTAGTTTGGTTGAAAAAATAAAGATTTTTACAAAGATTACATAACATTTGGGAAATATTTATGTTCATAACTGCTTAAGACTATAGAGACATTTGGAGTATATTTCTTCTGAGAGCTAAGCCTCATCATATGAATTGATTATCACCAATAATAGTCTTCTATAATGGTTTGCTGGAACTTATTATGACCTGATATATATAAACAATTATGGTTAAGATGAATTTATCAGGTCATTAAAGAAGCAAGACAGGAGTGATCTCTACTTATATATGAGGCAAAAAAACAAAATGGGAGATATACACATACCTATATATAGCTATATAGGTATCTATTCCCTTCATAAAAAATCCTACCGAACTCTCTGAATCATGTAGTCATTATCAGCAGCATCAAGTGTTTTACATATATTAAGTCATTTAATCTCACAACAATCCTGTGAGGTAGGTAGGTAATATTATTACATTGATTGTGTAGACAAGAAAGACACACTTAATGAACAAGCTAATGGCTGATAAGTTGTTTTGTTTCCTCTTGATCCTAATTGAATCCCTAAGTTCATATCAATAAGGGGATGACAAGAAACAAAGTCAAAAGGTCCTTAAATACATAGTCTCCCCAAGCACAAACTCTTCCCCAACTTCCAAGAGAAAGTTACATACCATTGGCTCTTTGCTGGTTTACCTTGATTTCTAGTGAACAGCCTCAGGACTTGGTATTTTCATGCTATCGTGTCAATTCAAATCACAGGTTATGAATATAAATGTTGAAACATTGTTTTCTACTAACAGGGTGACAAGCAATTTATTAATGAGTTCTAAGGACCAGTATAAATAAGTAACATTAATTCTTAGATCGATGTCTTCTGTTTCTTAAAGAGAATATTTGTCATAGTCATTATTTAAATGAATCCTTTGTTGCTTCAGTCCACTCTCAATTCAGGATACGAATGGATATGTCTGGGCCAGGGTTTGTTTAGGGTACACTTCAAATGGCAAACGACAAATTAATGGAATTTTTGTTTTTAACTTAAGTGTTTTCATAGCTCCCTGGAAGACTGGATTTCTAAAATCTTTCAATCAAACAGTGATTGTCTACTTACAATGCTTTTCCTAGCTCATTAGCCACAAGACTTCAAGTTGTCTATGTCAAAATAGATTCCTTTTCTACCTTTTATTTTGTAAGTTCTTCAATCCAGGCTCATGTTCATAAATAACCAAAGATGCCTGCTTTTTCCTCAAACAAACCTTTTACCTATTAACTTGGAAAATCCAAAGGATCAATACAAGCTTTTTTCAGTACATGTTGCTGCACAAAAGCAACAGTGTTATTACCATTAAAGAGAATCCCAAATGCAGTCTGCTGTTTGGAGGGTTAGGACCTCACGGAAAGCTCAACACTTCAAAGAAACCGCCTGCCATAATCACTCTAGAAAGGTACAAAGGATGTCTAGATTTAAGCAAAATGCTTGTCTGGGATCATTACATTTGCTTTTATACTTGCCTGTCACCATTTCACTACGCTGAATTTTCTATTTTTAAACTTATATTTTCAGCTTATTTCATTTTAAAATTAAATTTACATTTTTAACATCCTTTAATGAGCGTATTTCATCGGTAGCATAAACCTAATTACACGTCACACCAGGGGCTCTTTGGCTGTGGGTTGTTCTTCCAATTTACACTGGATCAAAGATTGCTGGGCCACTAACAATCTGCTGATCTGCCTTTTTGACTATTCAACTATTTCAGTCAGGAAACGGTTTTACTATTCAGGGTTTTAAACAACTCTGTAGGTGACACTGTGATTTATTCTCACAAACAATATCTGTCTATCTTTCTATCAATCATCTCTCTCTCTCTCTCTTTTTTCCCAAAACCCAGGGTATATAGAGATAGTGGTACATTTTTCCTGCCTCACACTGTACCCTCCATAGTCATTCAGCCAGTGCTCACGTGACAATTTGACTGTGCTTCTGATGCAGTTAGTCGTTCTCTGTAATTAGGATAATCAGCAGATTTGCATGAAAAATCTATTCTTAAATTATCCCTTTATCATGGTGTCTTCATTAATTTTAAAAAATTTTTATTTCCTGTTTTTGCCAATTCTTCGTTTCACATTATTTTTCCAAGTATCATCATGCTTGAACAATATGTGCCAATGTGTCTTTTTATGTCTTTATGGAACTGAATTTTCAAACTTCTCATTCAAAGGAACCTTGCACAACAAGCTGTATAGTGCTCAATTTATCTGTCTTAGACAGATGAATGACTGAGTCAGCTTTATTTGTAGAGGAACATTTGGTCCGAAGAAGCCTAAATTTTCCAAAGCAGATGTTTACTAACTTTAGTGACTCTACTCTGGGGAAAGATGTAGTTCCTTCTTTGGTTTTAACATTTAGGTTAATTTTTGCATTGTTTTAATTATAATAATTATTATTTTAAGCAGCATAGATTTCTCATATTCTTCCGATTTAGTGCATACGTCTCATATTAATTTGAACGCCTACTGATTTGATTTTACAGTCATGCAGCATTTCCTTTAGTACTGTATTTTGTAAATCATCTCTGCCTCTACCCTCGATAAAAAATCTCAGTAACAAATGAGACAGAAGAATATATATTTAACATAACAAGATACATATTCACAATAGGGAAACAAATGATAGAAATAGAAAAGTAAAGAGAAAAAAAATCATGATATAACCCAATCATTCAATAATCTATAGTTATTAAGAACTTTCTACAGTTTAGTATAGGACGTTTTATAATAAAATAACTGGTATTACAACCAGAAATGAGGCAGATTTTTGTTTTCCTAAACAGTATCTATATATTCTACTGTCTACCTTTAAAAATTAGAGAAATAATTTATGTCACATATTACAAGCACAATAAAAACAATTTTCCAGACTTCTACCTATACCAACTAGGTTTCATCCATTTGTGTTAGATAATTTTCTTTTCTCATATGATTTAATAACTTACATTTATACAATTGCAAATAATTGTTTTCTGTGCCTACACATTAAATAACATTTAATTCTTTCCATTCCCAACTTCATTTGTAGCATTGTGCATGTTTTCAACCTAAGATTCCTTGAAGTATGGAATATCTTTAAATATCATTTTGGATGGCTTCTACCAGAATGTAATCTAAAAATAGATAGTTTAATAAAGGCTGTTTTGTCTGATCATGGCATTTTTGTGGCAAATGACCTACTTTGATGCTGTTAAAGTTTCTCAGCTTCATTGGAGATTCATATTCCTCTACTATCATATGTTGACGAAAGTAAGCACACATGGATGGATATAAACAAAGTTTTTTAGAAATGGGCTTAAGAGATATGGATACAATATGGTCTAATTGATAAAATGTGGATTAGAACAGCAATTTAGCTGAATCTTTCTGTAAGGATTTATTTATGTTATTCTTAATCATATCATTTAAAATTGTGCTATATTTGATACAAAATAGATCTATTAAAATACCTAATTTTACCATATGTATCCCTAAACAATGTATCATTCACTTTTATTTTTTAGCTTTATGTAAAAAAAAGCATTGTATGGTATTATTTCTGTAACTTGCATGACATAAGTTTATTATAAGTTAAATTTGGGTTATTGAATATTACAATTCATTTGTTTAAGTGGTAAATAATATCTATGTAAATATTTCAGAATGTAATTCTTCATTCTATGGTAAATGGACATTTTTACTACTTTAAGTTTTGATAATTATGAATAATGCTTGCTACTATAAATATTCAGATACATGATTCCTGGTACACATATGCAACAGTTTCTCTAAAGCATGTATCTGGACGTGTAACTGCTGGGTCAGTACATGCATGTTCATTATTACATGATATTAACACATTGTTTTTCAAAGTGGTTGTACCAATTTATACTTCTACCAATAGTATATATGAGATACCAATTTCTCTATATCCTCTGAACACGTGAGACTGTCAAATTCTCAAAGTTTGCTTATTTGGGGGTGATACGCCAAGAGCCTGGAAAGGCCTTTCCTAGCTTTCATGAATTGGGCCTGGTGTCAACCAGCAGTTTTACCAGAAACTCAAGGTCTGTGTGATGCATCAATGTTGGCTGCACCTGGAAAACCCTTGTGTTCACAGGAGGTGAAGGAAGGCACGCCTAGGGGCTCAAAGCACACTTTTTCCTTTATAGGAAGCACTGGGCACACTATAGGCTTGCCCCCTCAACGACTCTACCTTAGTGCTGGTTTGGAGGGGTTAGTCAGCCCATATGGAAGTGGAGGTCTGGAGACAGAGCCCAAGTGTATGAGCACGCAACCCCTAAGTCAAAGCTCGGTCCATATCCCAGGTTTTAAACACAAGAACTGAGAACAGTCTATGGATTTCAGATCTCTAGAAAATGATCTTCTCTCACTCCCCTCAAAAAGCAGAGGGAAATCAAATAGCCTCAAGAGGCATGAAAGAGAAAGAAAGAACCAGAGGATTTTGGAACTAATACCATCTCCTAGTTTGGTTTCTGGAAAGAAGCAAGCCAATATAGCAGTGACTGTCTACAACTTGGCTATATAAATTCCCTGAGAAGCCACTAAGGAGAATGGACAGTCTCCAAGATGACCAGCTTGGATCTGAGGATTCACTTAGGGAACACTGGGAAGTTTCCATTAGAGATGATTGTCAGAACTGTAGCCTACACACATGCTTCCTAGCTGCCAAGGAATCTGTCCAAGCAGTTGCAAGACTGTAACCAGTTTGGTCAGAGAATCCTAATAGTTTTCCTCCACCTGCTGAAGGTGGACTTGCCTATTGCAGAGGAGCCTAGGAAAGTCCAGGCTCTGTCTCACTTGCCACCCTGTAAAACTTACCCAGTGAGGAGGAGGGTGGAAGGAGTGACTATCACCTTGAAGAAAGTGAAGTGAGGAGGCTGAATTTGACAGAGGATACAGGTTGAAATAATCAAGCCCTCACTTCTTTCTGAGCATATTGGGGTTTAATCTTCCTGGTAGAAAATCAAAACATGTTACCTCCCCAGCAGAGATCACAGACAAGCTAACTAATCTAGACATCTGGGCGATTTCCAGGTAGAATGAATTTATCCCAAGGCCTCCATATAACCCATGGCATTTAGCACCACCACTAATGTTTGTTCCTCCTGGCAAAGTTTCCTCTTTTACATACATATTTACACACTTAAAAGCAGTTCCATTCCTGCTAGCTTGGCTCACACAAAAGAGGGTTAAAATTCTCACTGAGGAAAAAACAAAATGTGTCCAATTGTATAAAGGCCTCTTCACTTACAAGAAAGAAGGATAAAGCTGATTTCCTCCCATTTTTTCCTCTCTTTTGCAAAAGAAGTCTAATTGTAAATTTGTGTTATAATTCAAAGACCCATTCTCAGGCCATTTTCCCCCAACTCCAGCCCATATTGGAGCTAGGCAGTGTTACAAAAGAAAGTCATTTTCTTCCTTTTCATAACTCCAGTATACCATATACAGTAGAAAGTCGTATAGAATTAAGAACATAATATGTTACCATTTTATAGAATAAAAGCACAGAGCTAAAAGAGCCATATTATAAGGACAGGTACAAACTTACTGATAGAGTTCTGGATCCAGATGGTTCTTAAATATTATCTCCAGTAGAAAACGTTCTCTCCATCTTCAAAATACTTCAACCTTCTCCAGCCACTCTCAGATGTATTTAATACTTAAGAGCTATTTTCAACAATCTCACTAAGAATTCTTTTATCAAGTTTTGTTTGTGTTTTGGAAGATTTTTTGCTTTGCTTTACAGTTGGCTAAATGTAGGCCAAGTTTGGCTACCATATTTATGATTTAAACTGCCAGTAATTATATCAAATTCCTCTTGTCCTGTTATTGCTTTAACAATCTCAACCTTAAATCCCTATTTGATGAATAACATTGCCCCACCTGTTCTGTTTCTTTAATCTCTGCCTTTCATTAACTCACTCTAAAGACACAGGTGTGCTTTTTATTCCATGCTGACCACAAATTTGGAAAGGGATGATTTTTCTCCTAGCTCCCATTTCACAAATTTAACTTCTTGTATTTCCTATTTATTTTTACTGCACTTACTCTACTTCTTAGACTGACTGGTATGATCATGTTTCTTCTTTCCCCTTCCTGTTAAATTAGCAGGTATATTGTTGACATACCCCATTTTGGAAGGGTTTTTTCTCAGGATGACCAGAGCAAAATGACACCAAGGAGGTGTCTTGGGTGGAAATTCCTCTAACCTAGGTACAGAACAGGTTCTTCTGGAGTGTAGAGTTTTCCTGATTTACCCTCCCTCATTTCTCCTTTATCCTCTCACGCAAAATGGTAGTCAGGGCAGGTTCAGTTAAGACCCACACCGGTATCTACCTCCAGGCCATCTTATTAGGCACGGTTGAAAAACCAGCCCCTACATAAGGCAAGGTTCCTAGTCAGGGAGCAATGTCTTACCTCCTGAATCAGAGGGCCCTCACTAACATCAGGTTTAATATTTTGCTACAGTCATCCAAGAGCCAACCCTATTAACCAATCCTAACCAAACAGACATAGACAAACATGGACAAAGAAATCCAAAGGCTTGGGACTCAATCCTTTGAGTACCTCAGCAGCTGTAACCTTTTATATTGCCTCCCTTAGGGTGAGAATCCAACCCACAATCCTGAGAAGGTTATTAGACAACTTTAGGCACTGGCACCATTTTAACAAGGTTACTCACCCAAAAGACCTCTGATCCAGGAGCGGTTTCTTTTCTCAAAAGTGAAAGTAGCACCAAGGAGCCTGGAGAGCAGCAGCAGGGAAGCTGCAATGTGATGACAGCGGACCATCCAGACACGTCTGGTCTGGGTGGCCACTAAGGGTCGTTGGCAAGGGCCTGCACTCTGCTAGGGGCTACGTGCTTTTGGCAGGCAGTCACAAGCCTGAAGTCCCTTTGTGGCGACCAAAGCTGCTACCGAGCAAGGGCTCCCTGCCCAGTGTACACAGAAGCCAATACCAAGACACCAGCTTTTGAGAAAATAAAAGCTTTACTGCGAGATTGGCAAGGAAACAAGACACAAGGCTCTCAAATCTGACTCCTCCCCCCAGGGCTCAGGGTGAAGTTTAAAGGATAAGGGAAATTTCAAACGTGGAAGCTTATTGGCTAGTCTTGAATTAGTCCATATAAGGTCCCCCTGTTGCTGGGAGCCAGGTTTTCCTTGTTGAAGCACTTCTCACTTCATAAAAGCCTCCAGTGGTAACATGTCTATTCCTTGAGACCCATAGACTGAAGATTCTTGGCTCTGGGGTTATCCTGGAGACATGGGTTCCTGTTTTGCACATGTCCAGGGCTGTATCTGTACAATAACTAAAGGTTTGATTAATCAAGACCCTATTCAAGGAGATAAAATCAGTTCAAGCTGGTGCTATTTCAATTTGATTAATCAACAACATATTTAAGGATGCAAAACCAGTTTAAGGTGGTCAGTGTTTTACATGCTGTTAAATTTTTTAACAAGAATGTTTTTGCTCTTGTAAACAGTATCTTTTTTGAATTTGTTGTTAGTACATCAAACTGTAACTGATCTTAACCATATGCCTAAATTTTAATTAATTATTATAAATGTATATTGATCTTCACTAAATTGCTGAACTCATTCATTATAATCATTTACAGCTAGACGCCTTTATAGTTTCTTTATTCAGTCATAATTACCTGCTGCTAATATTTTTTCTCTTTTTGATCATTATGCCACTTATTTATTTATTTATTTATTTATTTATTTATTTATTTATTTATTTATTTATTTTTGTCTTACTGTGTATGTTCAATGGAAGTAATGCATCTAGGTCTGAGTCACTATCTTAGTCTAATGTTGATATTTGTATAAGGGCAATTTTGGATTTTGACTTAGCTTGTAGATAAACAATAGACATTCTGGTTTTAGCCCTGATTTATTCTTAATTTACCTTGATCTTACAGTGTTTCTTTGCTATCTATGAGAACAGTAATGTATTAACAGATATATTTTCTCTTATTTCTAGATATTTTAAAACTAGATATCAAGTTTTCAAGGTATCTGATACACAGTACTAGCAGTAGATATAGGTCTATGAAAATAATTTTGATGAAAAGAATTTTTTCTGACAATAATTTTTTTCTAACAAAAATGATCTCTTCTTTAGGAACTGGTGTGCTTATGTACATACCAGATTGTCTCCAACAGCGATACTGGACAACCAAGTCACTTATGTTCCAAGTGGCAGAGGGCCCTGTGGCTGGACCAGTGGATCCTGTCCTCAGAGGTAAGTGATGTTTCTTGAAAATACGCACTGCCTGGACCATAATCATGTGTGGTCTGGAATCATCCCAGGTACACACAGGTAGAGTAGGGTCAGGACAGGGTCGTCACATTAAACTGGATGTATGATCTTAAATAAGTTAAAATGCAGAAACTAATTATACTTGCCTCCTATGGGTGTTTTTAGAATATGTGAGAGAAATGGAGTAATATACCTAGCCTAGTGCCTGGTACTTTGTGAGTCTTCAGTAAAAGTTAACTCTTATGTTTTTTTCTACTTTTACTATTACTATTACTTTTACTTTTATTCTATGACCTGACCAACAATCCTGTCCTTTAATTCCATTAAATTCACACATAGTTTTTTTGTTTTTTGTTTTTAACCAGCTTTTGACACACACAGTTTTAAAGGGCTATTGATCATTTCCCTTTCATATAGGCCAAAAAGAAGTCCATAACCTGGGAAGTCACTAATTGCAATTATGCATGGTAAAGCAGCTATGTAGGGCCTTTCTTCTTGTGTCTATTTTAATGACATGTTATTTAGGTTTTTTTTTTTTAATTATGTAATTGTCCTAAAATGTGGGGCTAATTGATAAATTCTCTGAATTCATACCATCACTCTAGCTCAGCTGGGGGTGTTTCAGGAAAGCCTGCAATAAAAACTAAAATTGTCATTCAGGCCGTGATGGCTAATGTTATGCAAATTGTCATACAAATAATTCGGGCAATGAATCTGACACATTGGCAATCTGGAACAGTGTGCAGTGAGCATACATAAAATCAAGGTGTTTCTTAGTCCCTACAGGAATAGCTAAGGTTCATGCTCGAGAGAGCTAAGCACTTCTTAGGGATGTGGGAGAGCTGAGCTCCAGTTCTGCTGCTGGCATTTACTCTCTTGATGACAATTTCCTAGTCAACATAAGATACAAGGAATGCACTGTTAATTCTTTAGTAGCGAAAATATTACCACAATAACCCCTATCATACTGCCCTTCTGAGTTCAGGGTGAGCTTTTTTTTTTTCTCTTTAAACAAACTAGAAATATGTATCTTTATTCTCAATTCTCATCTTTCTCTACATTTGAATGGGTCTCTCCATTTACGTACTCTTTCAGTACATAGGCAATCTTTGTCACTTTGTCTTTATGTCTGAGCCACATACACCAGGGATCCAGTTTGCTAAAGTAGGAACATTGAGTCCAACAATAATGCAACTAACTGCTTGAGTTCATTCCTATTTAGCATTAGCTGTTGGACTAGAGATGATATTTCACTGGACAGAGTTATTTACTGAGTATAATTTACAGAAATGAATACAGATAAATGATTAGCCTACTTTCAGAGATGGAGTCTTATAGCTCATTTTAAAATTCAGAAATAATTTCACACATAATTAATTGCCCCTCAGATTATAACAGAAACTAAAATCCAATCTGTTAGAATACATTTCCCCCACATAATGAGGGTTTATCCATGAAACTGACTACTGTTGTCTCCACATAGTCAATACGTGACAAACTCTAGATAATAACAGGAGAGGCTAACCCATGCAGCGTGGATTAAAATCCCAGCTTGATCAGTTTTAGATGTTGGACTTTCAGCAAGTTATTCCATCTCTCTGTTCCTCAGGTTCCTCATCAGCAAGTCAAGATAATAATAATACTTTCCTTACACAACTAATATGAGGATTAAAAAGATAATATGTACTCATTTCATAGACTCATTTGATAAAAATTAGCTAAATATCAAAGTCATGGGGATAAGAATAATACAGCCAAATTATATTTATAATTTACATTTACATACATAAAGCCTGCAATTTAGTGCCATTCACTACTTACATTAATTGTTAATTTGAAAGGTTATAGTTTCTTCATTTCCCTTTTATGGTTTCTTCCCAAAAACAACATTTTCTCATGTTAGATCTTTTCCCTCTGTCTCTCTCTCTCTCTCTTTTTCTCTCTCTCCTGCTCCCTCTCAGAGAAACACTATATGAGAAAAATAATAGGTAGTACAATTTAAAAACTTGAGATATGAGAAAGTGCAGGTTGTGGCTATCATAATTTTAATTAGATCACTAACATCTAATTTATGTTATTTGATATTGATTTGGAGGAAAAAAGATCTTTTAACTATAATGATATAAGAAATAATAAGAACTAAAATAAATTATTCCCATAAATGACTTAAAAATTAGAATTGAAATAAGGTTGTTTGTTTGTTTTTTATAAATTTATTTATTTTATTGGCTGTGTTGGGTCTTTTTTGCTGTGCACCGGCTTTCTTTAGTTGCGGTGAGTGTCTTTAGTTGCGGTGAGTGGGGGCTACTCTTCGTTGAGGTGCGCAGGCTTCTCATTGCCTTGGCTTCTGTTGTTGTGGAGCATGGGATCTAGGCACGTGGGCTTCAGTAGTTGCAGCACATGGGCTCAACAGTTGTGGCTCACAGGCTCTAAAGCACAGGCTCGATAGTTGTGGTGCAAGGGCTTAGTTGCTCCACGGCATGTGGGATCTTCCTGGAGCAGGGATCGAACCCATGTCTCCTGCATTAGCAGGCGGATTCTTAAGCACTGCGCCACTTAGGGAGCCCCTGAAAGAAGGTTTAACATTGGTTTAGTGAAAAGCATTATCAAGGGAAAAGTTATAGTATCTTTAGAAAATGTAACAATAGGTATAAATTTAAAACCCCAAAGAGTATAAACTTTAATGCTTTTTGTAATGTAAAGAAGTCTAAGTTTGACAATAATACTGATGGTGAAGATTATTATAATAAGAAGAATAGCAGATAACACTTATTGAGTGCTTATTATATTCTAGGCATCATCCCAAGCACTTTTATTACAACTGATAATTTACTGTGAGACAAATAATCTGTTTTCCCCCAATTGCTCTCCTCTCTAGATCCCAGAAGATACAAAATCCTGTGTACAAGATGCAACATAAAATTGTTACCTCATTAGAATGGAAGTGCTGTCCTGGATTCAGTGGACCAAAATGTCAGCTAAAAGGTATATTCTAATATTAATTTCGTAATAACAATGAGAAGCATAAAACTTCTAAAGAATAAGCAACACTTACTCCAGTGAACAAGAGTTGCATTTTCTCTTTTGAACCAAAGTTAATTAACATGTAGCCAAATTATCAACACTATTAGTTTCTTAGAGTTTCCTAACTTAGTAGCTGTTCCAGCCCCATAAAATCTCATAAGCTAAGGGATGAGATGGAGCTATATGTAATGAGGTGGATAGAACTACAATCTGTCATACAGAGTGAAGTAAGTCAGAAAGAGAAGGACAAATATTGTATGCTAACTCACATATACGGAATCTAAAAATGGTACTGATGAACTCAGTGACAAGAATAAGGACGCAGATACAGAGAATAGACTGGAGAACTCGAGGTATGGGAGGGGGCGGGGGGTGAAGGGGAAACTGAGACGAAGCAAGAGAGTAGCACAGACATATATATACTACCAACTGTAAAACAGTCAGTGGGAAGTTGTTGTATAACAAAGGGAGTCCAACTCGAGGATGGAAGATGCCTTAGAGGACTGGGACGGGGAGGGTGAGGGGGAGTCAAGGAAGGGAGGGAATACGGGGATATGTGTATAAAAACAGATGATTAAACTTGGTGTACCCCCCCAAAAAAAATCTCATAAGCTATCTTTTAACTCCTCTCATCATTTTTATGTTGGTTTCATTACTTTTTCTTAGCCATATGGCATAGACACATGTCTTATTAAAATATCAGAAATCCTAATTTTATATTTTTAAATAAAATGTCATTTGAAGTGACCCTATGTAAAAATAAGATTACCCTCTAGTTTTGTTCCAGTTCAATTATTTGAAATAATACTGTCTATAAATGAAATTCGGTTTTAAAGAATATACCAATATGGCATGAATAATTCTGCTTTTTAAAAATATCCTAATGGAGCCATTTTTCAACAGATTTTAAGGATTTTCTGGTGGCAAGGCTGATCAAACGCATGGTAACCTGCGGTGGCCTAACATCCATGTGACTATTAGTTTGCTTTGGGCTTTAAACAGGTTTCCTTTGAAAAATAAGATATGGCATCAGCATACGTATTTTAAATGAATGAATATTACAAGAAAGGCCATTAGCAGTAGTGGGGAAATCAGTCAGCAGTGTAATAGACTGTGATTAAAAATTAATGTAAGTATGGAGAAACCATTATGTTCACATTTTAAAAAAAGAAAGTTGTAATATAAAAGCTCTAGGAAACTTGCAGTTTAGTTAAGGATATTATATATGGTTCTTCTAGTCTGTTCATTGAGAATCTGTAGGCAAATTTCACTGTAAGGTAATTTATTCTGGATCTGGCCTGAATTTCAGAGATGTTATAAAAATTTAATACATTTTCAGAGTACAACATGAATATGCACTTCATTTATAACCAGGTAAAATAAAGTTTTAAACAAAATATCATCTATACCAAAAATATTTGCAAACAAGTTACTTTACCACATTCTAAAAAAAACTCCAAATATGATCCTGCTTTCAAAGGATTTCTGATTTCCATGAGGTGCACGGATATACTCACCATCGTAAAACCTATTTGTTTATAGTCTGTGTATGTCAGATGGTTAAGAGTTCTGGAGAGTATTTAGAATTATATTTCTAAAGTTGAAGATTAATTTTTATATTTCTCTCCTTATGAAAAAGTATTAATTCGATTATCTTTTCTTAAATATTCAGTGTTTGTTCACAATATACCTTCTAGAAATTTCAAATGTTGTTCCACACTCTATTGTACATAAGGGACTGAATGCAGACGTGGCAGGAAGCAAAGTCTGTATGACAAAGAAAGTCAGGGTCTCCAGCTGATGAGGACTGTGTTGCTTCATGCTTCTTTCTTTTATACCTGCTAATCGATTATTAATCACTATGGTCGACTGTTTATGCCTAGGAGGGAAAAACATAAATTCCATCATTATAAATATGTACACAAGAAATAAGACAGGTTGACAGTTTTGAATACCTACTGTGTACTATTTTCCCCTTTTTTCAAAGTATTATATGAAACATTTAAATTGAATTCAAACAGCTTTGATTGTTTAATAACACCTCATGTTCTGATGGAAGCAACCTGTGGATATCTCTAATACTGGATTTACAAATCATTACCTTGAAACCCCATTAATAAAAATGTCCCAGAAGAGTTCTGACTATGACTTTCTGTCACAATACTATAATTATAATTACTCATATTTCAGGTATCTGCTGATTAAGCTGCTGTGGGAAGGTCTTCTTTCTATTGAAATCTATGGTAGGAATAATTTTCTGATAGCAGAGATGCCCATTGTATCATTTTGTCATACAGTCAAGTCTAATGCAACTGTGATTCCAAAAGAACCTACTGTTGCTCCCTCCCATATCATGACCATCCTAGTCTTCACTTTTATTGCAGCACATAAAAGCTGTTGAATTTTTTATTAGTGCAGTTGATGCACTGGTAGTATCAAGAACTGCTGCGTCCCTTTGTCCCTTGAACCATTCTTCATTATCTTATCTATCCTTGGGGCTGGGGGGAGAGGGGGCGGTGTGCACATATTTTCCTTCTGATTCTAACCTAATTACATGCCAAGGTCCCCCCTCCCCTTCTCGTCACACTTTATATATGTGCCAACGGTCTTTTATTCTTGTGTTGGAGAGAAAATTGTCAGGTTTCCTTTGACAGCACTCTCCATGCTGTCTCACATGACAAGCAGCTCCAAATACGGCAAGAATAATCAGTCTGGCTGATACATTCTTTAAATCTCTTCAGAGCCCTCAAGGGTTTGGAATAACCTGGTTCTGTAGCTACCATGATAATTACTTCAGTGCTAGTCCTTTACAACAAGAGGAAATTATTTTATTCATAGAAAATTTGTAAAATATTACATGAACTTCACAAATCCCTGTTTCCTCAACAAGTTTTCCTCCTCACTACAAAATAAATTTCATAACAGAAAAAGTAACAATTTTAATTTAAATTGCAGTAGGGAGGTCTTTTTAAATATACAAAAAAAATCAATAGATCAGGAATAAAATGGAGTTGCTGGCAACTATACTCTCGTTTATTTCTCCTCCTTCACTTTCTACCTCTCTCTTTTCTTTTTCTGTCTCTCTCTCCATAGACCCAACCCCAGCTTGTTAAGAAAGGATGTTGTGATTCAAAATCCATGAGGCAAAAGAATTTGAAAAAGAACAGATACATGTATATGTATAACTGAATCACTTTGCTTTACACATGAAACTAATACAACATTGTTAATCACCTATACGCCTATAAAATAAAGAGTTAAAAAAAATCCATGGGGCAGTTCTTCCTGTTGACTTATTCTCCAATATGCTGTTTATAATATTGCTAACCCTCCACACATGCTCTTTTTGCTGCAACTCAGATAATAAGTTCTAGATTAGCTTATTAAAAATATTAGTCATACTGTCAAGAAGAAAGTAAGTTTTAAAAAGTCTAAATGAATAGGTTTGTTGGGGAAAAAAAGAGCATTAAGTCCAACAGCAAAGTAACACTTTTTATACATTTGACATTTGTTATATCTTTTTGAGGGTCAACGAGTTTGTCTTCAGAAAGGAACCTAGATTTGTGATATGGTATCCAAGATATTTTTTTGAAATGTCAGTAACAGCATACTTTTTAAGCCAATTTTATAAAATTTGCAATACTTTGCTTTTCCAGTAGATGTCTCTAAAATGTCCTGAAGTAGTACAAGGAAATTGCAGCTTGCTCTAATGACACAAAGGACAGGAATTTAAGTTCAAGTAATATTAGATTAGATATCAGTCAGCCTTAATCAGATCCTCTATCTAGGGAAAAGGTATTTTATAAAATTGTGTTTTATAAAATCTATCACAGTTACTATGAATGTTAAAAAAATGCAATTATGTGGTTATTGGAATAAACTGACCCTGCCATATGCTATGAATATATAAAAATATTTCATTTCACAAATGTACACGAATTCAATAAATTATGTAAGAGCTATTGTAACTAACATTTTACATATGGGGCTTCTCTAGTGGGATGATTTTCAATATTATTCCAATTAATATGCCATAAAAGTTATAATATTTAAAACAGAAAAAAACCTATATTTCTTATATTTTTGAATATCTAGTTCCTCTCGGCAGTGATTAATGCTTTCCTCTTTGAAAAAAGAACATTACCTGCTGTAAGAATCTTGCTCAATAAAATTATGATGTATTTAGTCAAAAAACACCATGTACCTTTGTTGCACTGAATTGAATTCTACTTAACTACTAAATCTCAGTAAATCTTTACATATGTACTGAACATCATCATGCAAGCATTCAGTTGTTATTAAAGAATCAGCTGGAAACCAGTCTTGTCAAGCCACACAGGAAGCTTTCTGGTTCTAAGGAGGAGAGAGCAAGCTTCCACCATATGCCTCAAAGGCCTGGAAGGGAAAAAAAAAACACAACACTCACAAAAAACACCTGTCTAATTAAAAAAAAAAAAGCACCCAATAAGAAAACAGTTGCTCTTGACACTTGCTGACCTTGCTTCTCTAAGTCCTTGATCCACCAAGATCAGAGATTCTAGCACAAGGGAAAAAGAGTAACTGTATTGGGAGAAGAGAAAAAAGAAATACAATTTTTAAAATACATGGACTTTTCAAAAAAATCAGAAGTACATAAAGATCTCTAGAAGTTATTTGACTTAAATAAATGCCCTTCTGTCTCAGCTCCAATCTCTTAGAAAGGCTCAAGAAAAAGAGACAGAAATTTGTGCCCTGTGGAACAAAGCAAGGGTCTGTGCTTAAGTGCAAGATAAGATAGATTGCCTTGAAAACCTAGAATAGTGGCAGTCCTGTGGCAGAGAATATATGGGGAAGACAGAAAGATTGCTAAATGAAAACACAAAAGAGCATCGGTCAACCGGGAATTTTATCACAGGAGAGTAACTGACTCCACTGTCAGAGATCCTATCAGTGCTTCTCCACTGGCTAAATCCTGGGAAGTAAATTGGGATGAATGCAAGTATTGAACTCCAGTCAACAAACAGAGCTAAGAAAAGATAACAAACTACTGAATTTGTTAAACAGGCATTTCAGGTTTTTAACAGCCTTGGCAGAGAGCCCATCCAATGAATTCCATAGAAAAGAGGTTCATATGACAACTGGATCTCAGAGATGTTTTTGTGATGCTTAATAGTTGTTTCTTTTACTCAGGAGTATAATTTCCTCATCTATTTCCTCCTAAAACAGTTAATTTAAAAATAACTATAGCTAAGAGCAAATGCACACACACACGCACACACACACACATAATCACATTAGTTTTTGTCATCCAATATTGAAAGGATTTTTCCAATTACATTTTCTTTCAAATTAGTCTTTTTAAAACTTTACAAAGATATGGAGAAATTTTAATTTTTATTTCATAGATATTATGTTTCCACATACTGAGGAGTTGAATCACCAAAAATAAGTATGCAAGAAAACTAAAGACTTCCACTTAATACTTCTATTTGTTAACTTTATCCCTTTCCATTTATTCCTTTTTTTCTCCCTGAAAGCTTTCTTTAATTTCTCTTCTCTCACTTGTCACTGATTTTAAAGTTTTTTCTTATGTTTTTAGTTTTTATTTCTAATTTGATGATTTTCTCTAGTATGTCACTTTCTATTCCCTCATTTGCAATGAAATAGCGTTTTTCCAGATTGTATGAATGAAACTTATTCAAAATTCTTTTGACCCTAAGGTCAATAGAAAACTACACTTGAATTCTTTTTGTTTACTTGCTTTCTGTTCCTGACCCTTTACCTCTTACCTAGGTTTGTTTTCACTTCTTGCACATTCAGGATCTTGCCTGGACTGAGTGGCAAAGAGAGAACTATGACTTGATGACGTACCCCCCCCACCAAATAGGAACAGAGCACACATAAAATACCTCCCACTTTCCTCTTGTGTGAGTGTGAGTGTGTATCTGTGTGTGTGTCCGATTCCCTGCTTTGCCAGTACTTTTCAAATGGAGAATATTCAATGAAATACAATATAATAATCTCCACATTAACTATACAAGATGTAATGCTTTGTAAAGAGATGAAGAGACCCAATTTCATTAGAATATGATAATGCAATATAAAATAATGGCTTATGATTTATAATAAAGCTTTAGCATAGTGTTTTGAGCCCCTGGAAATAAACTCTATGTAAAATGCTGTTGTGATTTTTATTGAGGTTGCTTCACTTTAGTCAGTATCATGAGTGCCTCAATCAATCTGCCTCTTGATGGTGAGGATGGGGTGGGAAGGGGCAGGGGTCGTATTCAAACATTTGACAACTAACTCAGTATCAATTAATATACACATTAATATAAAAAGCAAAAATTAAGAATGCGTTACTCTTTTTTAAGCTAATGCATGTTATCTATATTATAAAACCACATACCAAGTAACATAAATCATAACACAAATCACTTATTGAAATTCAAATAATTTCTAAACAATTTATTAATTTCTACAAATTATTGATGTGCTCTTTCCTTTAACATGGATGACACCAGCTAAATGATGTCCCTGTCAGAGAGATGATTTAATATAGGTAACTGCCTCAGTCTCCTTTAGAGACTTCTCCATCAGATTTAGAGCCATTGGGTGACATGAAATCTCAGTAAGTTTATAATTTCTTTTAACATCAATGATATTGCCATCCTGCTGAATTATCTACTAGATGCTACTGAGTTAACAGTGACTGCATTCCTTTTTTTCAATCCTTAAATACTGTGTGCATTTTTAAATATTCAATATATTTATTATTAACTAAATCATAAAAATTCTTGTAGGAATGTCCTATTTAATTAATTCATAGAGTTCTGCAAACATCATTTGGTCAAATTTAGGGCATCATAAATCAAGGAACTGAAACATTATACTTTTGAGTTTTGTCATAAAAATTTCATTTTCATATATTTATTAGAAAATTTCTTTTCTAATGTAATTTACCCCTTATTAATTTTTCTGTCAGATAGTATGTATAAACATTTTCATATGTAAAATATCTTTTATCAGTTTTCAAGTTATCCTGAGTTTAAAAAGAATATTTTTTTCCCTTACAAAGTTACAAAAGGTTTGACATCTTTATTAGACTGTCATTTCTGAAAACCAATTCTTTTTTCTTTTTGTAAAAAAGCTTGTTTTCCAAGTGCTAAATATAAAACTGATTTGAAGTGATATTCTTATATCAGAATTATTGTGTCAGATAAGTTTCATAATATTTTTCTTTTCTGAAATAATCCACTATTTCAATTATATGATAATGTTAAAAATTCTAATTTTTCTAAACATTTTTATTTTATTGATTTTTATTAACATTTGATAAAGTGTTTTTGAAGTTTTTTATTTGGAAAGCTTTGCTTAACTTTAAAATTTTTGTTATTACAAAAGCTTATTTCATGAGACTAATTTCGTAAAGTTCTTTAATATTTTTCTTTTGATCACAAACGAATTTTAACAGAAATTGAATGTCATTATGAGGACAAATAAGTCTAGTAATTTTTATTTTAAGTGATACAAATTTAGATCTTTATTTGAAATCAACATTTATATATTAAGTAAAAACAGCCCACTAAATTTTTATTGAAAATCAAGTTGATTTCATTTCAAAAATACAGATTATATTTTAAATTGAATTGGTTTTTTGATATTGATCTGATATTTTTGATTTTGATATCTTATATACCAAAAGATGTTCAAGACTGATTTTTGCCCTGTATCATGAGATAACCCAGGACTAGGTTCTTTATTGATAACATTTCTGTTTTTTTCTCAGATTCAAAAAATTCCCACTCATGATATCTAAAAGAAATACTTTGAAAATTTAAACTTTTTTCTCTTTTCCAGTGTTTTAAATAATTGGTTATAAAGTTTTTAATAATATTTAGCAAAAACTATGTACTGAGAAGAATTAGTACTAGCATGTAAACTAAAGTAAGCATCAAACAATTTGGAAATTCTAACTACTACATAAATCATACACAATAATAAACTGATTATTCTGCCAAAACATTGAATGTTTCATAAAATCTACATAGTGCATGAAACAGGTCCAACAAACTGCTAGTTCTGAAAAACATTCTCAGATGTTGTTATAATGGGAATTCCATACATTTATCATGCATCCTATAAGATATATCTTTTATCATGCATCCACGATTAACTTGGAATGTTAATATTTTAATTTTTATAATTAACTTTATCAGTTATTACACTGATTATCATTATATAATATTTGCCAATAGGTGTGGCTCTATTTCAATATTTTAATAATTGCCAGGGTACATTGGTTCATTACTGACTAAATACAATTTTGGAGTTGGGGTATGTGGATTGTTACCAGATAGGAATGAGGAGCTATAGCCTAGGTTTTGAGTGGAATGGCCCTTTTATTTCTGAGACATTCTAAAATTGTCAGTGGGCTCTAGATTTGATTACTGGGTAGGTGGCTCAAACACTTCACATACATCCATGCTTAGGAGTCCCTCTTCAGGGATCTTGTGTCCTCATAACAGAGAAAATAGTATTATTTATCCTAGGGAATAGCAAACTGTGAAAATTATCCTCCACATCCACCCACTTCACTTACTCCTTACAAAGGCCTGCTTCTCTATGGGATGGTATGAGACTAAAGGTTTTTATTCGCTAGAGTTAAAAATCAAGTCTTTAACATATGCTCTTGTTATCAACAAGCATTTGTGGCTGTTTAAAAACCTCTGAAGATCAGTTTCTGGATTGCAAATTTTAACTTAAAAATATCTGGTATTTCTGCCTTATAACATTGAATTCACTTATTAGAATTAGAAAAATTTGAAATTTGTTCTAAGTTAGTGCTTCTTAACCAGTGTCACACATTGAAATCACCTGCAGAGTTTAAAAAAAACTGTATACACACATGCTCAATTCCCCAGAACAGAGCTACTGAATCATAATCTTCAGATGGAGAGGATGCACCGAACACTGACACTTAGTGTTTCAAAGTTGACAGATGCTTCTGATTTCCATCTATGATGAAAAACCACTATTCTAAAGAAATGTAAAAAAACAAAGCAAAAGTATAATATGCATTAAAAGTTAATGATAGAGAAGAATCAAGATGGCAGAGTAGGAGGACATGCTCTCACTCCCTCTTGCAAAAGCACTGGAATTACAACTAACTGCTGAACAACCATCGACAGAAAGACACTGAAACTCACCAAAAAAAACCACCCCACATCCAGAGACAAAGGAGAAGCTGCAACGAGACGGTAGGAGGGGCGCGATCATGTTAAAATCAAATCCCATAAATGCTGGGTGGGTGACTCACAAGCTGGAGAACAGTTATACCACAGAAGTCCTGAGGGTTCTGAACCCCACATCAGGCTTCCTAACCTGGGGGTTCAGCAACGGGAGGAGGAATCCCCAGAGAATCAGACTTTGAAAGCCAGCAGGATTTGATTGCAGGACCTCCACAGGACTGGGGGAAATGGAGACTCCACTCTTGGAGTGCACACAAAATAGTGTGCTCACCAGGACCTAGGGGGAAGGAGCAGTGACCCCATAGGAGACTGAACCAGACCTACCTGCTGGTGTTGGAGGGTTGCCTGCAGAGGTGGGGGGCAGCTGTGGCTCACCGAGGAGACAGGGACACTGACAGCAGGGGTTCTGAGAAGTGCTCATTGGCGTGAGCCCTTCCAGAGTCCACCACTGGCTCCACCAAAGAGCCTGTAAGCTCCAATGCTGGGTCACCTCAGGCCAAACAACCACCAGGGTGGGAACACAGCCCCACCCATTGGCAGACAAGCAGATTAAAGTGTCACTGAGCTCCACCCACCAAATTGGATTAAAGTTTTACTGAGCTCCACCCACCCAGCCCAACCCACCATCAGTCCCTCCCATCAGGAAGCACCCACGAGCCTCCTAGACAGCTTCCTCCACAAGAGGGCAGACAGCAGAATCAAGCAGTATCAGCAGTATTTCATCTTGTGGAACCGAAAATCACAGTCACAGAAAGACAGAGAAAATGAAAAGGCAAAAGACTTTGTACCAAATGAAGGGACAAGATAAAACACCAGAAAAACAACTAAATGAAGAGGAGATAGGCACTCTTCCGGAAAAAGAATTCAGAATAATGATGGTGAAGATGAGCCAGGACTTTGAAAAAAGATTGGATGCAAAGATTGAAAAGTTGCAAGAAAAGTTTACCAAAGACCTAGAAGAATTAAAGAACAAACAAACAGAGATATGCAACACAATAACTGAAATGAAAAATACACTAGAAGGAATCAATAGCAGGTTAACTGAGGCAGAAGGGCGAGTAAGTGACCTGGAAGACAGAATGGTGATAATCACTGATGCAGAAAAGAAAAAAGAATGAAAAGAACTGAAGACAGCCTAAGAGACCTCTGGGACAATGTTAAATGCACCAACATTCACATTATAGGGGTCCCAGAAGGAGAAGAGAGAGAGAAAGGACCTGAGAAAATACTGGAAGAGATTATAGTTGAAAACTTCCCTAACATGGGAAAGGAAATAGCTACCCTAGTCCAGGAAGCACAGAGAGTCCCAGGCAGGATAAACCCAAGGAGAAACATGCCAAGACATATAGTAGTCAAATTGACAAAAATTAAAGACAGAGAAAAGTTATTAAAAGCAACAAAGGAAAAACAACAAATAACATACAAGGGAACTCCCATCAGGTTAACAACTGATTTCTCAGCAGAAACTCTACAAGCCAGAAGAGAGTGGCATGATATATTTAAAGTGATGACCGAGAAGAACCTACAACCAAGAATACTCTACCCAGCAAGGATCTTATTCAGATTCAATGGAGAAATCAAAAGCTTTCCAGACAAGCAACAGCTAAGAGAATTCAGCACCACCAAACCAGCCCTACAGCAAATGCTAAAGGAACTTCTCTAAGCAGGAAACATAAGAGAAGAAAAGGACCTACAGAAACAAACCCAAAACAATTAAGAAAATGGTAATAGGAACATACATATCGATAATCACCTTGAATGTAAATAGAATAAATGCTCCAACCAAAAGACACAGACTGGCTGAATGGATACAAAAACAAGACCCATATATATGCTGTCTACAAGAGACCCACTTCAGACCTAGGGACACATACAGACTGAAAGTGAGGGGATGGAAACAGATATTCCATGCAAATGAAAATCAAAAGAAAGCTGGAGTAGCAATACCCATATCAGATAAAATAGACTTTAAAATAAAAAATGTTACAAGAGACAAGAAAGAACACTACATAAAGATTGAGGGATCAATCCAAGAAGAAGAGATAAAAATTATAAATACATATGCACCCAATATAGGAGCACCTCAATACATAAGGCAAATGCTAACAACTATGAAAGCGGAAATTGACAGGAACACAATCATAGTGGGGGATTTTAACACCCCACTTACACCAACGGACAGATCATCCAGACAGAAAATAAATAAGGAAACACAAGCTTTAAATGACACAATAAATCAGCTGGATTTAATAGATATCTATAGGACATTACATCCAAAAACAGCAGATTACACATTCTTCTCAAGTGCACATGGAACATTCTCCAGGATAGATCTCATTTTGGGTCATAAATCAAGCCTTGGTAAATTCAAGAAAATTGAAATTGTATCAAGCATCTTTTCTGACCACAACACTATGAGATTAGAAATCAATTACAGGAAAAAAACTGTAAAAAACACAAACACATGGAGGCTAAACAATACGCTACTAAATAACCAACAGATCACTGAAGAAATCAAAGAGGAAATCAAAAAATACCTAGAGACAAATGACAATGAAAACACTACAATCCAAAACCTATGGGATGCAGCAAAGGCAGTTCTAAGAGGGAAGTTTATAGCGATACAATCCTACCTCAAGAAACAAGAAAAATCCCAAATAAACAATCTCACCTTACACCTAAAGAAACTAGAGAAAGAAGAGCAAACAAAATCCAAAGTGAGTAGATGGAGAGAAATCATAAAGATCAGAGCAGAAATAAATGAAATAAAGACAAAGAAAAAAATAGCAAAAATCAGTAAAACTAAAAGCTGGTTCTTTGAGAAGATAAATAAAATTGATAAACCTCTAGCAAGACTCATCAAGAAAAAGAGGGAGAGGACTCAAATCAATAAAATTAGAAGTGAAACAGGAGAAGTTACAATGGACAACACAGAAATAGAAAGCACCATAAGAGATTACTACAAGCAACTATATGCCAATAAAATGAACAACCTGGATGAAATGGACAGATTCTTAGAAAGGTATAACCTTCCAAGACTGAATCAGGAAGACATAGAAAATATGAACAGACCCATCACAAGTAATGAAATTGAAACTGTGATTAAAAATCTCCCAACAAACAAAAGTCCAGGACCAGATGGATTCACAGCTGAATTTTATCAAACATTTAGAGAAGAGCTAACACCCATCCTTCTCAAGCTCTTCAACAAAATTGCAGAGGAAGGAACACTCCCAAACTCATTTTATGAAGCCACCATCACCCTGATACCAAAACCAGACAAAGATACTACAAAAAAAGAAAACTACAGACCAATATCACTGATGAATTTACATGCAAAAATCCTCAACAAAATACTAGCTAACAGAATCCAACAACACATTCAAAGGATCATACACCATGATCAAGTGGGGTTTATCCCTGGAATGCAAGGATTCTTCAATATACACAAATCAATCAATGTGATACACTATATTAACAAACTGAAGGATAAAAGCCACATGATCATCTCAATAGATGCAGAAAAAGCTTTTGACAAAATTCAATACCCATTTATGATAAAAAAAACTCTCCAGAAGGTGGGCATAGAGGGAACCTACCTCAACATAATAAAGGCCATATATGACAGACCCACAGCAAACATCATTCTCAGTGGTGAAAAACTGAAAACATTCCCTCTAAGATCAGGAACAAGACAAGGATGTCCACTCTTGCCACTACTATTCAACATAGTTTTGGAAGTCCTTGCCACAGCAATCAGAGAAGAAAAAGGAATCAAAGGAATCCAAATTGGAAAAGAAGAAGTAAAACTGTCACTGTTTGCAGATGACATGATACTATCCATAGAAAATCCTAAAGATGCCACCAGAAAACTACTTGAGCTAATCAATGAATTTGGTAATGTTGCAGGATACAAAATTAACACACAGAAATCTCTTGCATTTCTATACACCAACAATGAAAGATCAGAAAGAGAA
Source organism: Hippopotamus amphibius kiboko (assembly GCF_030028045.1). NCBI lineage: Eukaryota > Metazoa > Chordata > Mammalia > Artiodactyla > Hippopotamidae > Hippopotamus > Hippopotamus amphibius. The sequence goes on from NC_080188.1 coordinate 59,675,058, forward strand.
ATTAAGGAAACAATCCCATTCACCATTGCAACAAAAAGAATAAAATACTTAGGAATAAACCTAACCAAGGAGGTAAAAGACCTGTACTCAGAAAACTATAAGATACTAATGAAAGAAATCAAAGACGACACAAACAGATGGAGGGACATACCATGTTCTTGGATTGCAAGAATCAACATTGTGAAAATGACTATATTACTGAAAGCAATTTACGGATTCAATGCAATCCCGATCAAATTACCAATGGCATTTTTCACAGAACTAGAACAAGAAATTGTACGATTTTTGTGGAAACACAAAAGACCCCAAATAGCCAAAGCAATCTTGAGAAGGAAAGACGGAGTTGGGGGAATCAGGCTTCCTGACTTCAGGCTATACTACAAGGCTACAGCGATCAAGACAGTATGGTACTGGCACAAAAACAGAAATATAGATCAATGGAACAGAATAGAAAGCCCAGAGATAAACTACGGTCAGCTAATCTATGACAAAGGAGGCAAGGATATACAATGGAGAAAAGGCAGCCTCTTCAATAAGTGGTGCTGGGAAAACTGGACAGCTACATGTAAAAGAATGAAATTAGAACACTCCCTAACACCATACACAAAAATAAACTCAAAATGGATAAAAGACCTAAATGTAAGGCCAGACACTATAAAAATCCTAGAGGAAAACATAGGAAGAACACTCTTCGATGTAAATAACAGCAAGATCTTTTTTGATCCACCCCCTAGAGTCATGGAAATAAAAACAAAAATAAATAAGTGGGACCTAATGAAACTTCAAACTTCTGCACAGCAAAGGAAACTATAAGCAAGACGAAAAGACAACCCTCAGAATGGGAGAAAATATTTGCAAATGAATCAACAGACAGAGGATTAATCTCCAAAATATATAAACAGTTCATCCAGCTCAATATCAAAAAAACAAACAACCCAATCAAAAAATGTGCAGAAGACCTAAATAGGCATTTCTCCAAAGAAGACATATGGATGGCCAAGAGGCACATGAAAAGGTGCTCAACATCACTAATTATTAGAGAAATGCAAATCAAAACTACAATGAGGTATCACCTCACACCTGTTAGAATGGGCATCATCAGAAAATCTACAAACAGTAAATGCTGGAGAGGCTGTGGAGAAAAGGGAACGCTCTTGCATTGCTGGTGGGAATATAAATTGATACAGCCACTATGGAAAACAGTAGGAAACTTCCTTGCAAAACTAAAAATAGAACTACCATATGACCCAGCAATCCCACTCCTGGGCATATACCCAGAGAACACCATAATTCAAAAAGACACATGCACTCCAATGTTCATTGCAGCACTATTTACAATAGCCAGGACATGGAAGCAACCTAAATGTCCATCAACAGATGAATGGATAAAGAAGATGTGGTACATATATACAATGGAATATTACTCAGCTCTGAAAAGCAAGGAAACTGGGACATTTTTAGAGACATGGATGGACCTAGAGACTGTCATACAGAGTGAAGTGAGTCAGAAAGAGAAAAACAAATATTGTATATTAACACATATATGTGGACTATAGAAAAATGGTACAAATCAACCTGTTTGCAAGGCAGAAACAGAGACACAGATATAGAGAACAAACATATGGACACCAAGTGGGGAAAGCAGGGAGGGTTGGGGGGGGGACAAATTGGGAGACTGGGATACCAAATTGTACACCCTAAATATATGCAGAGTATTGTAAAAAATAGAAAAAAAGTTAGAAAAAAGTTAATGATAGAAGAATAAATTTGAAGAGCAACCTTGTTTGTATGTTACAAAACAGTATGGTCTTTGTTTTTACCATCGTTACGCATTGCTTCCTAGCAAAGTCTGCTGCCTACCAAGTTGTGGTATGCATTTCAATGCACCAGCTCTTTTTGTTTTCCTATGATCTAGCTCAAAAAGGTAAGCAATAAAAAAACGAAAAGACCATTTGTTCATTCTGTTAAACCCACCTGTTCCTTTTGCTGTAAATACTTACAAGTCTGTATCCTGAACATTCTTCCACTGCCTAGAGAAATGGAGAAGGTAGTGAGGGGGATGTTGCTAAGGAAGATGTATCTTGATGCTCTACTCCAGTGGTTCGCAAATTTTAGTGTGCATTGGAATCACCTAGGGAGCTTGTTACACCACAGATTGCTGCCTCACTCCAGAGTTTCTTTCTTTTTTTTAAAATAAATTTGTTTGTTTGTTTGTTTGTTTTATTGGCTCTGTTGGGTCTTCATTGCTGCACATGGGCTTTCCCTAGTTGTGGCAAGCGGGGGCTACTCTTCCTTGTGGTGCAGGGGCTCCTCATTGTGGTGGCCTCTCTTGTTGTGGAGCACAGGCTCTAGGCGCATGGGCTTCAATAGCTGCAGCACATGGGCTCAATAGTTGTGGCTCACGGGCTCTAGAGCTGTGGTGCAGGCTCAGTAGTTGTGGTGCATGGGCTTAGTTGCTCCACGCATGGGCTTTGTTGCTCCATGGCATGTGGTAGCTTCCTTGGGCAGGGATCAAACCCGTGTCCCTTGCATTGGCAGGTGGATTCTTAACCACTGTGCCACCTAGGAGGTCCCCAGAGTTTCTTAAATTAGCAGGTCTGGGATGGGGCCCAGAAGTTGTATTTTTTAAAGTTGCCAGGTGATGCTGATACTGCTGATTCAGGGACCCTGGTTTGAGAACCATTGCTTTACTCTCTAGTAACCCTCCTGGATAGATAGATTTTAACTGCCAGGAAAATGCTTTATTACATCATCTAAGGAGGAAGCTTGATTTTAAAAACTATACAATTATTTAACATATATTTGTATGAATTAATTTGAGTTTGGGCTATAAGAATTTCATTGCTAGGATCAAGCAGAAATTTAATACTTTTCACCACCTACTGCAGACCCCCAATACATACACTTTTCCCCAAACTACACATTGTCTTCTTCCACCAAATAAATCAACAATTATGCAGGACTATCTATTATGCAGTGGAGAAAAAAAAATGAAACAAAATCAAAACAAAAGTCTTGGACATGAATGGAGATTCATTAATTTAGCTCAATGCCCTGAAGAAAGCAATGCAAAATTCAATCTAACAATAGAGACTGACTCAAATTAGTGCCAAATATATTATATTTTCTATGGAGTAGAGATGCTTTAGTATTACTATCACAGCCACACATGCCTTAGGGAGCATAATTAACATGTGCCAGAGGTGCAGTTTCATTGGTACGTAATTTCACATGGGAAGAAGTACAGTCAGACACCAAACACTTGTTTTCTCATGTCTGATATGCAGACTTCAATGAATGAATTTTGTTCATTAGACGTCTGCAAATTACAGACATACATTAATTGGCTTGTTTAATGTCTTCCCTCTAAACTGTTTTCCCCAATGAAAAATTATATTGCTATTTAAAATATTACTCAATTCATGGGAAATGAGAAGCAATTCTTTAAGAGAGTAAATTTATTTTATAAGAATTTATATTTTTCCGAAATTTCACTGATTTTACAGGTTGATCCCCTTGAGACGTGCCCAGTAGTGGTTTACTCTTCCTTGCAGTCCTTATGTTTTGAGCCTATGTATTTCTTAAAAATCTGGGAATAACCTATTTAACGGGCACGATTAAGCAGATATTCTTTCAGTAAAGAACCAGTAGCTCTCCCTTACTTCCAAGCGGCCACCAGTTGGAAATCGTGTTGTTAAACAAGCTGTCTTTGTGACAGTCCACTTAGAAAGCTGCTATAGCTTTTAACACAGCTGATTTTAAGCTTCCTCTCAATGATGCCGGCAGTTTTCGTCCCCCAGTTTACACAGCTTCCCCAAACTACCATCCTTTTTCACCTAAAAGGAATCCTTAGTAATTTTATTTTTTCCAAACAAAACTAGAGTCTTGCACGTCCAACACCAATGTGGTAGTATATCACCCTGTGGATGGGGGCGGAGCCGCTCACTCCGCCGTCATCGCTGACCATCACGCTTCAGCACACGGGAAAATGCCTGTCAGCCACATGGCCGGGCAGGACTGGGAAAAAATGAGGCAGCCCCAGTGCTTAACTCTCTCTCTTCTCTTTTCGCTTCCGTCCAGCCCAGGAACAACAGCAGCTGATACACAGCAACCAGGCTGAGAGTCACGCCGCAGTGGGCCGAGGGACACCCGAGCAGCAGCAGCAAGACTGTGGTGACCCAGGTCACAGATTGTAATGACTATCCTCCCTAACCCAGTCATTGTCAACACTCTTTATGACGACTTCCAAACAAGACATCACTTGGCTGTCAGATGTTTGATGGTGACACATTAACATACCTCTCCATCCTTTTCTATTGCTGCTGCATGTTGGGAGAAGCTGGGGGTGAGCGGCAGGTTCCCAGTCTGAAAGGCACATGTGTAATTACTGGAGCTCTGTGTGCAGACACAGAAGGAGAAGAAAAATGCTGTCACCCTAGGTTGTAAGGAAATCACATGATTCCAAAATTAAATCAAACTTTTGTCCTCCAAAGGGTACAATCATGAAAGAACCTTGACATAGATGGCAGGACTGGGTCATTTTCAGGGCACTAAGAAGGCTGCCTTCCCTTGGTTGATAAGAGATCACCAAGGGAGTATTGATCACTGACTAAGGCAAAGAATGTGGTTCAGAGTCAGCAAGAGCCTCGTGTTGATCTAAAGTTGACATGTCACATGTTTTCTCATCTTTCTAATCATAAATATTTCACCATTCCTTTTAGACTTAATTTCATCTCTTAGAAACATCAAGTTAGTGACTGCTAAAAAACATCTCACTATGTTTGGCATATCTGGTCATATAAAATAAGGTACTCAAATTGAGAAATCTGATTTAATCTGATTCTCTTTAAGAATGCAGGTGAATATAGCTTAGAAACTGTACTCGAAATTTTTTTAAGGGATTGAAATTCAGTATTTTCACAAAATACCATAAAAGCCTCCTTGAATTATTGAAATGCATGTGTAAAGGCATGGAAAATATCACTGCTTTATAAAGCGATTCTAACCAAATTCTGCATCTCTTTATCTCTCATTGAAGGATACCTCAGCAAAGAATAAAATTCTCAAAATATAGATACAACCTACATGTATATGTGCGTGTGTGTATATATGTGTGTGTACATATGTATACATACACATATACAGCTACACCTATTTAATGCTGGAGCACTGGATTTGAAAACGGAAGATGAGTCATCAGCTCTGTAACCTCAAGCAAGTTATTTTAGTTTTCTGACCTTCAATTTCCTCATATATTGAAAGTTTAACAACTCTTTAGGGTTAACAAAAGAGAGATTGAAAATTCTGGGCAAAGTTAAAACATTTTAGAAATCTAAGGTATTAGAATGCTTTTTACAAATTTCTACCCCTGAATATTAGTGTAAAATTCAGGATGCCATTTGCTAAGTTCATATAATATATATTTTCAAATATGAAGTACAAACACAGTTTATTTGAATTACCTTTCAATCTATCATGAAATTTGAGTGGTTTTTAAATATGCATGTTTAAATGTTTCCTATTTTCTCCTCTTCTACATGCAGCAGTGACACAAAAAATGACTGACCAGATGAACTACCAGGCAATGAAACTGACCCTCCTGCAGAAGAAGATTGACAATATTTCCTTGGCTGTGAGTGATGTAAGGAACACATACTCCTCACTAGAAGTGAAAATCAATGAAGACAAAGGCAGGGAATTTCAATCTTTTCTAAAAGGTAAAGGTAAAATAAATTATTCATTCAGCTGAGATAAAAAGCAAATGCCTTATTTATCTTTTCTCACATCATTTTGGGATCTTTGCTTTAGATTGGGTGGTAGGGAAGTCTAAGACAGATTTTTTTCTGAATAAGATACTTTTAAATCCTTCAGTTTCTGAAATAATTTGAAACATCTAAGTATTTTTTACTAATACAGTCAAATCTTTGAATATTTCATCTGACCTATTAACATTATGTACCTAGTTACAGTCTAACTTTATTCCTTTATGGTTAAAATGAGCCATACTTAATCTGATTCCATTATGGTTTCCAGTTCAAGATAAAGATGAGGTTAAGGATGATTATCAGGGCTGATAGATCCATGGCTATGTCAATATTGATGAAGATATTGAGGATAAATCTGAAGTGCATTATTATCCCAGAAATTATCTAGCTCGTGGAATATAATCAATAAAATACATTCTAAAACGTAACAGGTCATTCTTGATAGAAATGTGAGTCAGTTTTGCCTGAATTTTGTGCTCTTAAAATAGCAGGCTGTGTTTCTTTCTGGAGGATCTACAGGATAATCCATTTCCTGCTAATTCAAGTTGTCAGAATTCATTTTCTTGCAGTTGTAGGATTGAGGTTGCATTTTCTTGATGACCATAAACTATGGCTTGTTCCCAACTCCTGGAGGCCAATGCGTTTCTTGGCTCATAGCCTTCTTCCTTCATCTGCAAAAGCCAACAACAGCTGTGGAGTCCTCATGGCAGCTCTCAGACCCACTCTTCTGCTTTCTTCTTCCTCTGTAAGGACTCATTTGATTACCTTGGACCCATCTGGATAATCCAGGATAATCTCCTCATTTCAAGGTTCTTAACCTTAATCACATCTGTCAAGGCCCTTGGGCCATGGAAGGTAACATATTCACAAGTTCAGGGAATTAGGGTGTGAACATCTTAGGTGGAGCAGCTTATTCTGCCTACCAGAGAGATTTCTATTGAATATATAGTGAGTAATTGCTATGGTAGTGTTACATACAATACAACGGAACCCCTCAAAAGTTTCAATAAATCCAGTCTTAGACTTCAGGGAAGGTTTCTACAGGGAAGAACCATTTCAGCTAATAATGGATCAGGAGGAGTCAATTTGGCAAAGAGATTTCGGGTAGGGCACAGATATCCTAGACAAGTATTTTGGTCACTAGGAGCATCTCAGTTCACTGGGCTTATTGTTTGTTCCCAAATTTCAGGATTATTGGTCCCTTTCACTTTGTTTTATACATAAGAAATAGTCACTATACACCCCATTTCTATCACTCAGAAGTTATTTTTTCTCTCTGTTATGTGGTTCACAGGTAAAAGAAATAAAAAGGCGGAGGTTTCCATATCATTTACCAGTACAGAGCAATCATGATTTTAAGAACTTTTACTGAGATATAATTGACATACAATAAACTGCACATATTTAAAGTGTACAATTTGATTATTTTTTTCTTATTAGTAATGTATATATGGCAATCCCAATCTCCCAGTTCATCCCACCCCAACCCATGATTTTTTTTAATAATGTAAATTATTGGTGCTATTAACCAACTGAAAGAAAGACTCTGTCTACATTTCTGACATGTTCGCTATGGCTAAAACTTACCCGTGGCAAGCATGAGAGAGGAATATATTTTCCCTGAAGTGACAGCATGAGAAAGAAGTCAAATAGGAACAGTACATAATTGACTATAACCATAGTAATAAAATTTGTTTAGCAAAATTTGGTTATCATAACCCGAGAGAATTAGGCCTGTCAACAGCTTTTTGTGAACCCACTAACAAAAATTCTGACCTTGACACAGGAAAAAATACACACTCATAGCAACAACAACAACAACAATATTCTCTCTTCAATAGGAGGCGTTCATTTCGTACTGAGCACAATCAATTATGAGAACCAGATGGCTTGTAGTTAATGAATGTTTATACAGGAAACAAAAACTATATTCACCCCCGAGGTACTGTGCTTTCCTAGCAAAACCACTACCCCTTCTCTCACTTACTCTACATCCAAGTTGAGAAGCGCTGCTTTATCTGCTAGTAGCTGGAGAAACTGTTCAAAATTAAATGCTCCAACACCTTAAGAGGTATCCGAATATTATGCATAGGCCATGCATTCACAACCACAGAAGGGACATGCCAAGGTGTCTGATATCAAATATGTCTGTTAAGTCACCAAATACAATATTAAATCATTTAGGAAGTAGAAGCACATGAGTCACATGAAACAGAATCAGAGTTAAAATGATGTGCCCACTCAGATATTGACATAAAGCACTTTGATGTATTTTTGCAAAATCAGATTCTTGCGCAGATGTTTCTTTAGTAACAAATTATAGAAATATTGTCTGAAAGACTTGTTTTCCTGAAGCAAGTTTTTAAGCTAATAACCTGTTTGATTTCTTTTCAGACACTGCTGTGATTTTTTTCCCTTTGCTCAATGTAGTTTTCCATCAAAGTTTTAAGGCATGAGAGTACCTCCTAATTTTTACTTTTATTGTTTACTTTTTTTTCCTAATTACTTTGATCAAGATTCTGTACTGAATTTTACCTGTTTACAGTGTTTTCACCTATTTTCATTCTTTTCTGGACTTTCAGATCATGTAGTTTTTCCCTTTCAGAAGTTAAAAATCTGTTGTTATTGTCCACAATTAATTCAATTGCACTTAAGTTTTATTTTACCTTGTCAATCTTGAAAAACATTTTAAGCCAAAATTATTAGGTTATGGATCCCAGGGAAGTCTGATTCCTCACCTTAATTATTCTATTGGGTTTCATCTAGTTGTTGAGAATTAAAGACAATTATAACTAACAGGAAATGACTAAATGATCCTGTAGAAAGGGCAATAACAATAAATTTGCTATTAAGTAGTACCTCACACTCAGTGAGGCTAATAAATTCTATTTTAAATATGAGAAATCTAATTTTCCAAATTTCATTTTCTGTGTAGCATCTAGAATGTACTCGAAGATTTGTTGTATAAATGAATGACATGTCAAACGCTAAGTAAAATTTAGAAAATAAAAATACTTTAAAACCTTTCTTTGGGTGATTATTCATGTTAGTAAATGCAAAAGCTAGGACCATTTCTGCATAATTTATCTTAATTGCAGCTATTTAATCTTTTCTAAGTCTTTCCTTAGTACTTTGGTGCTGTGTGTCACTGATTACTATTTCATACTTTGCATGCTTTTATTATTTTTTTCTATTACTTACAAGTTGATTTTCATTTATAGTTTTTAGACTTTTAAGTTTATTTCAGTTTCCACTAGGTTTAGAAATGTAAAATAAATTTTTGTACTCTAGAAATCCTAGACCCTAAAGATGAATTAACAACATTCATCTTTAGGGTCTAGGATTTCCAAGGAAATATTTACCCATTCACAGCTTTGTCTTTGTACCACATTAATTGGTATCAAGACACTCAAGCAATACATCATTTTATTTGGTATAATTGCTGTTTCACAATATGTTTTATGTAGGTCTCTCAAGCAACGTAAATACTTTTTAAAACTTGCTTACAAAAGAGACATGTAGAGACTATATAATTTTATCCTATAATCATCTTTCTTGAATAGACTTCATAGTAGCCATAACTTATTTCACAATAACCTATTGTGCAGACCTTCTTGTTTATAATGCTTTGTATTATGTTGCCTGTATTTTACGTTATAGACGTTGGCTACGTTGGCTACATGTTTGAATGGACATATCTTCCATTTATATCTGTTTCATTGCCATGTACTATAAATATGCCTCAAGCATGTTTTATTTTCTCCCATTTTCTGGTTTTGTATGTAACAGATTTGTTTGTTTTTATATTTTTTACTATTTATTTCTTGTTCTAAGTAGTTCTGAATAGTTCAAGACCCTTTTTTACTTTTTCCTTTTTTTAAAAAAAAAAAAAACTGTCCATAAAATTCTGGCTCGTGATCAGTCTATTCTTTCTAAAGGGGAGATACTAGTATATGCTTCATCACTGGCAAGTTTCTCTCCTCTTTTTCTTAAGAATTACTGTCATGTTATTATAAATCAACTATATTTCAATAAAAATATTTTGAAAAAGTAATATCAAACTAAAAATAAATAAAATCATCTAGAAAATTAATATCATATTATGATAGTCAATGTATATCTTAAATTTCTGTCTTCATTTGACTTAGTTTTGTGATCCCCAAAGCTCTCATTATTTTTATTTTATTGTTATTATAAACTATTGTTGAATCTTGTGATTATTACTTCATATTGTTCCTTATTTGGGAACCTCATTAAATTTCATCTCTGCAGTCAATATATTAAGTTTTATAAGCTCGAAACATGAGCACTGAAACCTAATTACAGTTGACCCTTGATCAACATAGGTTTGAACCTCCTAGGTCCACTTACATAAGCAGACTTTTTTCCAATGGTAAATAGTACAGTGCTACAGAATCTACAGTCAGTTGGTTGAATCTGAGGATGTGGAACTGTGGATTCAGAGAAACCTTGGATATAACATAGGGCCAACTATAAATTGTATGTGGAGTTTTGGCTGTGCAGAGGGTCAGCTCCCCAATCCCTGCATTGTTCAAGGGTCAACTGTACTAGAAACCTAATAAACAGCCATGAGCTAACACCAGGTATTATTTACTAAGGCAGAAAAACCATTTATTTTCATACAAGACTAAAGCTAGAATCATTCCATACATGGCTCTATTAACTGAAGTCAGTAGTAGTTCCTTTATATTTTTGTCCAGAGAACCTTAGTTCTATGGTTCTAGTGTGTTCCCTGCAACTGATTTTTTCCCTCAGACTTATCAATTAATAGGGTGACCACCTTCTATGAACTCTAGTAATTTTTTAAAATGTCATAAGTAAACATAATCAAGAACTATTTTTATTATTTCATGTCATTAATGTTTAGTCTCAAACTTTTATCTTTTTAAAGATATCTAAAGTTTACATAAATAAAATGTATCATTTATTGTCATCTATTATTTATTTCTCTAGGTCTAAAATCCAAAAGCATTAATGATCTGGTAAAAGATATAGTAAGAGAACAATTTAAAATTTTTCAAAATGAAATGCAAGAGACCATAGCACAGCTCTTCAAGACTGTATCAACTCTCTCAGAGGAACTTGAAAACACCAGACAAATAATTCGACAAGTTAATGAATCCATGGTTTTAGCAGCAGTCCAGCAAAAGTCTGTTTTAATGCAAGAAAATAGGCCCACTTCGACTGATATACTGGATCTAAAAAATCGCATTGTAAATGTAAAACAAGAAATGACTCTTACATGTGAAAAGCCTATTAAAGAACTAGAAGCAAAGCAGACTCATTTAGAAGGTGCTTTAGAACAGGAGCGCTCAAGGAGCATTCTGTATTATGAATCCCTCAACAAGACCCTTTCTAAAATGAAGGAAGTACAAGAGCATCTTTTATCAACTGAACAAGTATCAAATCAGAAGAGTGTTCCAGCTGCTGAATCAGTTAGCAATAATGTCACTGAATACATGTCTACTCTACATGGGACTATAAAGAAGCAGGGTTTGATGCTGCTGCAGATGTTTGATGATTTGCACACCCAAGAGAGCAAGATTAACAATCTCACCCTTGCTTTGGAGATGGAGAAAGAATCTGTCAAAGAGGAATGTGAAGACATGTTATCCAAGTGCAGAGATGATTTTAAATTTCAAATTAAGGACACAGAAGAAAATTTACAAGTTTTAAACCAAACATTGGTTGAGGTTCTCTTTCCAATGGACAATAAAATGGATAAAATGAATGAGCAACTAAATGATTTGACTTACGATATGGAGATTCTTCAACCCTTGCTTGAGCAGGGAACATCCTTTAAAGAGACAATGACATACGAGCAACCAAAAGAAGCAGTAGCTACAAAGAAAAAAGTGGAAAATCTGATTGTTGCTGTTAACAGTCTAAATTTTCTCATCAAAGAAGTTACGAAAAGACACAACTTACTTAGAAACGAAGTGCAGAGTCGTGCGGATGCCTTAGACAGACGTATCAATGAACGTGCCTTAGAAATGGAAGATGGTCTAAATAAGACAATAACTGTTATAAATAATGCTATTGACTTCATTCAAGATAACTACATGCTAAAAGAGACTTTCAATACAATAAAGTATAATCCTGAGGTACATCACAAATGTATCCAAAATATGGAAACTATTTTGACATTCATTTCTCAGTTCCAACAATTGAATGATTCTATTCAGATTTTGGTCAATGATAATCAGAGATATAACTTTGTTCTGCAAGTTGCCAAGGCCCTTGCATATATTCCTAAAGATGAAAAACTAAGTCTGTCCAACCTCCAAAAGATTTCTCAAATGTTCAATGAAACCAGTTTCCAAGTGATAAAATACCAGCAAAATATGAGTCATTTGGAGGAAAAACTACTCTCAGCCACAAAACTTTCCAAAGATTTTGAAACTCGGTTGCAAGGCATTGAGTCTAAAGTGACCAAGACGCTCATACCTTACTATGTTTCACTAAAAAAAGGCAGTATGGCTACAAATGAGAGAGACCAGGCTCTACAACTGCAGGTATTAAATTCCAGATTTAAATCACTGGAAGCAAAATCGATTCATCTTTCCATTAATTTCTCTTTACTTAACAAGACTCTCTATGAAGCTTTAACAATATGTCATGATGCTTCTACAAGTATATCAGAAATGAATGCTACCATACCCAAGAGGATAAAAGGTTCCCTACCAGATATTCAGCTTCTTCAGAAAGGTCTGACAGAATTTGTGGAATCAGTAATTGAAATAAAAACTCAAATTGCTTTATCTAATTTAACTCGGTATATAAATCAATCATTGTCTGGTAGTCTTGCAAATGTTGTCAAGTCACAGAAGCAAATAAAACCATTGCTGAAGAAACCCAATACACTTAAGAAATCAGCAGTGAATCTGACCACTGTCCTGATAGGTCGGACTCAGAGAAACACAGACAACATTCTACTTCCTGGTAAGCTATTGTCAAAAAATAATTTTTAATCTATTTTCTTATTTAAGTGGCATTTAGTAGATCTGTATAGTTTAGCAAGACCATAAGATATAAAAGGCACTTACTGGAACTTGAGTAAATAGTTAAGAAGTTCAAACATCCCTGATATATTATTTGAATCTGATTTCATCCTATGTAAAGCAGGCATCAATATAAATGTTGATAGCGTAAATATTTTTCTACATGTTTCTTAACATTTTTTCTGATGAGACCCCTGTAAAACAATCAAGTTTGCCCTAGTAGAACATTTTTCTTTGCATATGTAATTAAAGGAAGCTATCAGACAATGAGGTCCCTGATGAATAAGATGAGGTTGTATCCTATTCATTTTGGCCTTACCAGGCAAAGTGTCTGGTATGCAGTGGGAACTCAATGAATATCTGTTGAATGACTATCTGGCTCCATGAATGTACAGTAAGCAGGAATTCAATTTGGGCAGATCATAGAAGGCCTTGAATGACAAGCTAAGTATCTTAGTCCCTTTGCGCTGCTTTAACAAAATGCCACAGACTATGTAGCTTATAAACAACAGAAATTTATTTCTTGACATTTTAGAGACTGGAAAGTCCAAAATCAGGGTGCCAGCATAGACACATGCTGGTGCAAGACCTCTTCCTGGTTCACTTGGTTCCTGTAATTGCTTTCTGTGTCCCCACATGGCAGAAGGGGTGAGGGAGCTCAGTAGGGTTTCTTTTATAAGAACACTAATCCCATTCATAAGGGCTCCACCCTCATCTCCTAAGCACCTCCAAAGGCCCCACCTCCTAATATCATCAACTCTGGGGGTTAGGATTTCAACATGTAAATTTTGGGGAGACACGTTCAAGACATGTAGACATGATTTTGTAAAGAGTTGTCTTTGAAAATTTCAAGCAGAGCGTTGGGTGTGGTGAGAACTGTGTCTCCGAAGCACAAAGTTAGCAGTAGTGTGTAGCATGACTACAAAGTATGAAATTAGAGATACCAGTCAGGACATTATTGGCAAGATCAATGAGAGCCAGATCTCAGGAAGAGGTAGTTGAATCAGAGGAGATGGGAATGAATAATGTCGTGAAAATAACATCAACAGCAACAGAAAGATTGTGGGAAAATTAATGGTCTAAGGAACAACAAATCATAATTCTGGTCCTAGTTGTTTCAGTATGTTTCTGTGTAGCCTTGAGGAGGTTCACCTCTCTGGATCCTGGTTTCTTACTTTTATGTCATGGGATTGCAATAGGTATTTTGCTGAGCTCATTAGCAGAAATATGTTGCAGACTGGATTGCCTTAAAAAAAAAAAAAAAGAGCTATTTGCATCCTGAATAAACAGCACTCGAAGAGGGGAGAGATCTGGAATATTTTTGCCTTTGGGAAATGAGAGGGTAGCAGTACCATTGACAGATATTGTAAACACCAGAGGAGAAACATACATTTGGGGAGAAAGAAGAATTTAGTGTAGTAAATGTAAACTACTTAATAGTCTCTTTGTATGAAAGAAGTGTTTTATTAAGATGTTTCGCATATGAGTGATATTAAATAATATTTTCACAATGAAAAGAATAGCTACGGACTCTTACTAAAAGAAATGGCAGTGTACCTCTCAAATGAGTCTGGTGTTAAATTATACACTCATTTGGATGAATTTTGTATTTTTCTGCTTTTTAATTACAAAAGGGTAATCATTATGCTGGCATAATATGGCCATTCATGTTTAATCTCTGAATGTTCTGATATTAGAAATCACAAAACAATACAAAGTTGTCTCTTGAGTATTTAAACTATTGTATTTATTTATGACTACCTCCAAATTAATCTGACCCAGGAGGACTAATCTTACCATGTGGGATCACAGAACAAATTATTTAGGCTTATATGTTTCCAAGAGAAAGGTAGTATTTCAGTACAAGTTGTTCTTACAATAATAGTTTCAGAAAAAATATTGAGTTGTTCTTTCTCCATAACTATTTTAATCCTTGGTCCTCTTGTGGACACTGCAAATGAGTTTCAGTTAAACTCTACAGGATGTGTGATCATACAACAGGCAGACCGTGTCACTTTTTTTTCTTAAACCAAAAAATATCTGTATCTATACAGTAAGTATAAATTTAGATAGCTTCAAAATTAATTGAGTTAAGAGATTTGATAGAACATAAGAACTAATAAACTTTTATAGTATAAAGAAAGCATGTTAGGAGCTTATAAAAACTGCATTGAGATATTTATATAACAGTTGACTCAATATTGGGCTTAATGAGCTAATAATTAACTTAGTACTGATTCTCTTTTTTTTTAATGATGCCTTGATATAATTGCTTCCTGTACCTTTATTTACTGTAAGTAGGATTTTTATAGACCTAAAGTTAATAATTAATTAAAAGTTCTTTATTTTATCTTTCTAAAGATAACCCATAATGATGTCAGGGCAATAAAGATATATTGGCCTAATTTCACATGTGAGGTAGATATTCACTTTATGCAGGAGCAACAACAAAATGTGTGGGACCCTTTCAAAGTGGATGCATAGACATGCATGCTCATTAAGCAGGTTCTGCTTCTATGGGTCATAAAATTGATGGCATTCATTGGACAGCTGAGCAGGTAAAGTCTATGCAAGTTAGTGAAACCAGTGGACTCAGGCTAAAGCCTCCTATAAGAATAAACCAATTGCAAAATAATAAACTGCTTCCTTTGATACCAACTGTGAGACACACTGACACACTAGTTAAATTTGGCTTTTTCCTTCGCCCTTTGCTATAATATTGTAAATACTGTCTAGCCACACTACTCCCCTACCTAACACCAGAAGTTAATTTATCATCATTTTACAAATCTCACAATGATATTATTCAGATTATAGCCACTATCATTTGCAGAATAAATGCAGTTTGTAGAAAGAAAAACAATATCATTTTGAAAATTTAATCTTTTTTTTTCATTTTTTAAATCGAAGTATAGTTGGTTTACAATATAGTGTTAGTTTCAGATGTATAGCACAGTGATTCAGTTATACACACGTATATATATGTATATATATTCTTTTTCAGATACTTTTCCCTTATAGGTTATTACAAAATATTGAGTTTAGTTCCCTGTGCTATGCAGTAGGTCCTTGTTGTCTATTTTATATACAGTAGTATGTATCTGTTAATCCCAACCTCCTCATTTATCCCTCTTCCCTCCCCCTTTCCCGTTTGGTAACCATAAGTTTGTTTTCTACATCTATGAGTCTCTTTCTGTTTAATCTTAATTTTAATAACTGATAACCTCCTTTGAAGCCTAATAATAGTTATACTATAATGATGTAATATTGGATACCATTTATTAACACTTACTACATCCCAGGCACTGTACAAATTATACTACATACGTCCTTTCATTTAGTATCTGTGAGGCAGCTATCATTATTCTTATTTTGAAGAAGAGTAAACTAACCCTCAGAAAGATGAACAAAGGTATCCTGCCTAAGGTCATGCAAGCAGTAAGTGATAGAGCCTGACTGCTGGTCTGTTGGACTCAGGGCTCAGCTCAACCACTGTACTCAAGTAGATCGTGAAGTCTATTCACCTGCCTTTCTCTTCCTTCTGCTTATGTAGGATACATCATATCTATCTCAGAGTCTGGCCGTATCTGAATATTCCATATAGCCACAGTTGATATTTCCAGGGAGTTTGCTTTCTTGAGTACCCAAACATTACCACTTGTTTCTGCATTGACCAGAAGGAAGTGGAGCTACTTTTCAGTTTAGCTTTTCTGTGATAATGGCCAGTGGGCAGTTGTCATTGAAAGTCACCAACAGCTGTTCACAAGATCTTCTTTGAGTTGATTCAGTAGGAGGGAAAATTCGGAGTTCTCTTCCCTATCACTTTCTTCTGAGCCATTCCCACATTCAGTTATGCCAATTATGATTCCTTCTAGGCCAATGCTGTTACACTGTTCTGGTTGAACCCCTAAATATTTGATTTGTTTCTAAACAATAGTCCAATAGACACCAAGAGGATTTTATTTCCTCTTTGAAGACTTGTTTGTACAGCAATTGGCCTATTTGTCCCTGCAGAGAGGGTTTGGCTGCTTGCCTTCCAAGAGGAGCTGAATCCTGAATTGTTGTAACAATGTTAGCAGTATGACTGAGGAAGCGCCCTCTGCTTGTGAGATCGTTGACTTTTTAACGATTCTCCAGTATTCACCAAGCATATTTCACTCTCCTTAATAACCCTCTTTCATTCATCACTATGACTGTAACTACTCTTCATAAGAAAGATTACATTCTGGAAAAGATTTGATAGTATACCAAATACAACTTTTTAAGTTATCACTTTTGTGGATATAAGCAATTTAAAAGAGAAAAAGTAAGACCCTAGTGAATATTTAACTGTCTCATATCCCTTTAAAACCGTTTCTAAATTTTGTGACACAGCCTAGAGGCAGCTGTGATGACTAAGCAGCACTGAATTTGGAATCAAGAAAACAAAGTTTAAGTCCTGCCTAGCACTGTGTTTATTTGTAATGTCATTTATTTTTCTGAAACATACTTTTCTCATTTATAAAATTAGAATAACATATCCACCTTACAGAGTTTATTTTGAGGATCAAAGAAATCAACTAGCATACAGTGTATTATTAAGGTAGTTATGATTATATGATACAATTTTCTCAGCTATATTCAATGTTTATATTTTATTTTTTCTAATATTTTCACTTAATATTTGATATGCAGTTATTTCCATGTATCAACATAATTTACTTTTTTTATTTTTAAAAATTTATTTATATATTTATTGGCTGTGTTCGGTCTTCATTGCTGCACACGGGCTTTCTCTAGTTGCAGCGAGCAGGGGCTACTCTTCTTTGTAGTGTGCGGGCTCCTCATTACCGTGGCTTTTCTTGTTGCAGAGCACGGGCTCTAGGCACGTGGGCTTCAGTAGTGGCGGCACATGGGCTCAGTAGTTGTGTCTCACGGGCTCTAAAGCACAGGCTCAATAGTTGTGGCGCACGGGCTTAGTTGCTCCAAGGCATGTGGGATCTTCCTAGAGCAGGGCTCGAACCCGTGTCCCCTGCATTGGCAGGCAGATTCTTAACCACTGCACCACCTAGGAAGCCCGCAACATAATTTAAATGCTCATGGTATTCCATTGTTCCATCTTTAATTTATAATTCACTGTGTTTTAAACTCAGCGTATGTTGATAAATGAGCTTATGCTTATCACATAATAATAAATCAAAAAGAACAGGATTAAAAATATAAAGCCTTACATGTATAAACATGCACGTGCGTTTGCAAGCACTAAAAAAATCTGCAAAAGTTTTAATGAGTTTTTTCCAAGAGTTTTTTCTTTATATGCTTTTCCATATTATAAAAAATAAACATTCTCACATATACCTCAGGATAAGTTGACTTCTACACAAAATGTTGAATATAAGCTGATTAAATTTTGAAGAATAGCTGTTTGAATTGAGTTTACAATGTGTTTTGTAAGGTATCCAAAATGACACACAAACTTGCTATGCTAGAAGCACTCATGGGACTCGGCATCTAGTTACACTCACAGCTAAAGATTATTGTAGTGAAATGATACATGATAAGATCAGCAAGGGGAAAAGACCCAGGCCAAGTCTGGAGAAATCCACGCATGGGCTTTCCAATGCTCTCTCCTCCCATGAGGGGGTGCACTTCTATGTATTCTTTTTTATAGTCACCAAAAAATACAGTAACGTGTGCAGTGTTTCTGCCCAGAGAAGCCCATCAGATATTCAGCTCTCAAGGGTCTTACTGGGGCTCACCCTGCTGTAACAATGTGCCATAGGGAAGGCGGCTTATGATCACCAGAGGTTTCCTTCTCACAGTTCTGAAATCAGGCTGGCATGGTCAGGTTCTGATGAAAGCCCTCTGCTGGGCTGCAGACTGTCAACTTCTTGTTTTATGCTCACATGGCAGAAAGGGGAGAAGGTAGAGAGCTCCCTGGGGACCCTGTTAAAAGGGCACTAATCCTACTCATGACAGCTCTCCCCAAAATACCTAAATGACCTAAATACCTCCCACAGGCCCCACCTCTTAACACCATCACTTGGGAAGTTAGGAATGCTGCCTGTGAGTTTGTGGGGGACACAAACCTTCACTCCGTAACAGGGCTGGTCACGTAGGCACCCTCTGCTGAGCACATACCAAAACTCCATACTCTAAAAGGAAAGGAGAAGTTCAGCATAAATCATATAGTTTGTACAAAGAGTCAGGGCACTGCAAAAGACACTTTGTGTAAAAGTTAGAGAATGGAGAGAAGCCAAGTTCCCAGGTATGGATCAAGGGCAAATCCTTGCAAGTCAGCCTTTCCGAAGGTAGCAGTCTCAGGCCTGCTGTATTAACTCTTTTCATGCTCTTAAAGATATTCTGTGTGTCAGGGTTGGTTAGCAAGCTGTCTTCTGGGGATAGCCTCACCAGTTTGTGTCAATAAAACATAACCGTATTGAAGAGAATATTAAATGAACTAGTTTTTGTTCATAGTTCCCTGGGAGAAGAGAAGACTCCCCTTGCTTTCCAGAGGATTCCCCTTTGTATGGTAGGATGACGGTTGAAGAGAGGATGCTGACAAAATTGACAATCCTTTCCTGCTTCATGTCTTGCAGTCAAGTGACCATGGTACCTAAGGTGAACAGTCAGAAGCCCATGCATTTGACGCTCACGTCTAAGCCAAAATTTATGACACAGGGTCTGACAATAAAAAGGAAATGAGACAGGATACCAGGTTCCATTTACATAGTCACTGCATATGCTGGGATTCGTTTTCTAATAAGAATCACAGGAGCTATTTCTCAACAATAGACTGTTTCTTCGGCACCAAAGATTGACACTAAATTTGATTATTAATTGGTCTGTAATTAAATACACTGAATAGACGTCTTTCCACCAGTCTCTGACAACACTATAAGTACAAAACTGCACATGATAGTATTATTTCGTGATGTATTATCAAACCTGAAAAAGAATGTGTCAGGATTATTAAATCACAGATTGTGAGCATGTTGCACAGGGGTCTGAGTGCACATGATATTCACATCTTGACAAAAAATTGCAGCATAAAAAAAAGCTATGCCATATATTAACTGTGTATGAAATTTGAAAAACATACCCTAAAAGTTTGCAATTGCCAATTTTGCCATACACAGCTTCAAAGTGGATCTGAAAAGAAAGAACTATATTTATTGTAAATTTAATTTTAATTATTCAAAGCTGTTTGTTTGAATATCATTGTTTTAGAGGAAAATGTCACATGGTACTTTGTTGATACTATTGATTAATGTAAACTCAAATCTCTTCACCTCTTGAATAAATTACCAAAAAAAAAATTACTACACAGTGTTTGGAGAACTAAAGAAATCAATGAAAGAAAGTTATTGCCTGTCATTGTGCCTGAATCATATAGGAATTAAAATACACATCTAACTTTTACAAAAAAGGAAATCATTTTTTATAGTTAATCAGCATTGCTTTAAGAACTCTTTTCTAGGCTTTATAATCTTAAGCAAGTGTTAGGATATTTAGATTTAAGAGGCATCAGCACAATATTAAGTGCCAATAAAATCAGGTATTGTTATAGATGCTTTGGATACATAATAACATTTAAAAAAATTTTATCTTCTTGGAGTTTACACTCTATCAGGGATAGAGAGAGAAAAAACATAAGTAAAAATGTAAATTATGTGGTATGTTAAAAGGTGATAAGTGTTATGCATAAAAGAAAAAATGGAGAAAGGTAGAGAATCAAAGTATCGTGGGATGTGCTGAGTGTGTTGGGAGCCAAGTGCAGTATTATTAAATAAGATGATGGGATAGGTTTCAATTGTTGGAAAAATAGTGAACTCTGCAGGCAACTGGAAATAGAAGGGAAACTTTGTAATTTTGTTGTAACAAAAGTTGACAGTGGAAGATGTACCTAAAGAGTAATGTGGTATTTGGTTGTTAGGTTTTATATTTTAAAACTTTTTCCATGTGCTTTTGAACGCTATGTTGTTATAAAGCTATTTTGAATGTGAAAGAAAAGAAACATGCCATAGCATACACTAAGCATTAAATGAGTGTTATAGGAGTTCATTATCATCAGAGTTCAGTGTCTTCTTAAGAACTGGATCTTTCGGCAGATCTAATGGAAGAGGTAGCTTTGGGCTGAGCATTCATTCAATCAACCATTTACTCACTGTGCTGAGTATAAAGTGTTTAAATTCATCCTGTTGGTAACAATTAACGACTTTTGAGTAGGAGTATGACATCATCTTGTATGTGCATTATCAAGATTTATTCTGAGTTCTTTCACAGATCAGTTAGAAAATTATTACAAAAGCCCTGGCTTGACTAGATTAAGACCTCGAATAGCGACAGAGAAAGGAACAAAATGGAAGCTGGGTATGTTAGTTAAATGTGAATATATATTTAGTAGAGAACAGCTAAGTGAAAACACAAACTCTTAGAATAAAAAATAACACCAAAGTTTAAATAAAGCATCAGTGATGGGAAGTTGGTCATTCCATTAATGGAAATAGGAAGTTTAAAGAGGAAGTACAGATGTACACAGGAAGAGAAGTTTAGTCTGTGATACATGAGTTTAAAGATCTTTTATCCCTATGGAAATGTCCAAAAGTCATTTAGGAGTGTAGGCCTGAAACCAGAAGAGACTTTGTAGATAAAAACTGGAAATTATTACACAGAGGTGATATTTGAGGGCACAGAAGTAAATTAGGTAGCTAGAGAAAAAAGAAGACTACTGAAGATAGAAATATGGAGATTTCCTTTATTTGAAGAGAGCATGAGAGAGACACAGAGAGAGAGAGAGACAGAGAAAGAAAAAGAAAGAGTGGGAGGGAGGGAGTAATCAGAACCATCAGAACCATCAGAACAAGCAAAGTGTGTGATTCTCTGAACTCAAAGTCTTTAGGAAAAAGAAAAAGACAAAAGACATAGTGATGTAGGAGACCTGTGCAAACAAAATGATAGAAGTAAAAATGTTGGGGAGATGTCTGTTTGTTTATGGCCTAATTTACATAGAGTTAAATTCACTGTTTTTGATGTGCAGCCTATGAATTTTGACAGATATGTCGTCATGTAAGCAGCACAACGATCAAGATGGAGAACAGTTCCATCCTCCCCCCAGGTTCTCTTATGCACCTTTGTAGTCAAACCCTACCTCCACTCCCAGCCACTGGCAACCAGTGATCTGTTTTCTTCCCTTACCCTTTTATCTTTCCAGAGTGTCTTTTAAATTAAATCATACACTGTGTACAGGCTTTTGAGTCTGGCTTCTTTCACTTAGTATAATACATTTAAGATCCATCCACGCTGTTGCACATATTCCTTTTCATCACCGAGTAGTAGTCCGTTGCGTAGAAGTACTACAGTTTGTTTACCCACTTGGCAGTTGAAGGATATTTTGATTGTTTCCAGTTTAAGGTGATTATAAGTAAAGCTGCTATAAACATTCACATACAGGTTTTTGTGTACACATAAGTTTTCATTTCTCTTGAGTTAATATGTAGCAGTAGCATAGCATGGTTGTAAGATAAGTATAGTTTTAACTTTATAAGGACTGGCCAATCACTTGCCTTTTCCATGAGTAATGTATGAATTCTAATTGCTCCACAACCTTGCTAGTGCTTGGCATTGTCAACATTATTTATTTTACCTTTTTTTTTTGTTTGCTGCACAACAAAGTGAATCAGCTGTATTTATATATATGTCTCCATATCTCCATTTTAATATGTGTATTATTGTATCTAATTGTGATTTCATCATGCATTTTCCTAATGACTAATGACTAATATTGTTGAGAATATTTCAATATATTTGCCATTTTTAATACTTCTTTTGATTTAAGATTATGACTAAAGAAAAAGGCAAAATGGATGATAATATGAAATGAAAAAAACACTATTGTTCTGGGGCATGGCTTAAGATAAATGAAAATAGTTTAATGACAAGGGTTACAGTAAATCATCTGGGACAGGGTAGAGGTTTGGTAAAGATTGCTGATATGATTAAATGAGCTTTACATTGTATTTAAAGGGTTGAGAAAAAGATTCCAGAATCAATATCAAGAACAATGGATGTGATTTAAAAAGAAGAACAAAGATTTAAACTGATAATTGAAGGAGAAGTAGTAAAGATGGTTGGAAATAATATTTCCATCCATCTATACACCAATGAACAGAATATGAATGATTAAAGCAATGAATTTGAAAATTTAATATGAACAGCTGTTCACATTCCTAGAAGTTATTGGAAAGGAGCATATGAGTATTTTAGAGCAAGGGAAGGATAAGCCTTATTTGATAGGTATAATTTTGATAAATGATGCAACAGAATAGCACTGAAAGTTAATGTATCCATCGGTATAAGAGTGAAAGCATGTTAGAGAGCATTGACATCAGGATGAAAGATAAAGAAAAGTTATAATGTTGCATGAATACAGTATCTAGAGCAGATAATGATGGATTTGTATAATGCTTTCCTCTGTGTATGACAAAATTCGCCCAGAGGCAGTGATAGGTCTCCTCACTAACCTGTTGGAAACTGTTTAAATGAAGAAATAAAAAAATAAAATCCTGACGCTAAAATAGAACTAAGCATTAAAAATAAAAATTAAAAATAAGTTAAGTAACAAATAAAAGTAAAATATTATATTATATAAAACCTATTATATATGACATGTTAGGTGTACTATAAATAAAAATAGAAGACATCAACATAAAGTGCCCTTTCATTTTACTCATGAAATACCTATTGAACAAGTGCTGAATGAGTGCTGAGAAAGATTAAGTGGACAGAGTAGTAAATTCAACACAACCCCTCTTCTCATGGAGTTCAGACATTAAGCAAGTAATTAAAATAAAAAATGGTAAATATTGGCAAAGACAGAGTGCTTTGAAAATGTAAGGAGCTCTTCAATCAGTTCAAATTTAACATGAGCATTTGTGAAACGTGGAAGTAGGATTAATAGAAAAGTGTAACTTGAGCATATATTAGGGCACAGAAAGCAAAGACCAGAACAAATTGAGACTTATGAAACATTCCAAGACAGTGGTAAAAGAATTTTAGTCATGTTCAGGGCAGGGAAATGAATATTAAAAGATTAGTTATGGTACTTGCACAAGATAGTAGAATGTTGAGTTGGCAGAACTCAATTAATTGTACTGATCTCTATCAAAGAAAATAAATGGACTGGAAGGAGTTTAAGAGGCTATGGAGGCCCAAGGTAGAAGTTGTGGACGGTTTGCTTGAAATAATTCCATATCTCCAGAAAAACATGCCAATGACATCATAGCATCAAACTCTGCCTGATCTTTGAGAAACTGTGAAGAAGGGGTAGAGTATTAGATTAAGGATGAGGTCATCTCATTCTTCCACTGATTTGTTTATTCATCTTTAAAAAGTCAATTTAGCACTTCTGTATGTCACACACTGTGCTAGTCAGTAGTGACACAAAGTTTTAGAAATGGAGGGACTTCCCTGGCGGCACAGTGGTTAAGAATCCACCTGCCAATGCAGGGGACACGCATACAACGAGTCCTGGGCCAGGAAGATCCCACGTGTCATGGAGCAGCTAAGCCCGTGCACCACAACTACTGAGCCTGTGCTCTAGAGCCCGAGAGCCACAACTACTAAGCCCGTGTGCTGCAACTACTAAAGCCTGTGTGCCTAGAGCCCCGTGGGCCGCAACAAGAGAAGCCACCATGATAGGAAACCCGGGCACCACAATGAAGAGCAGCCCCGCTCGCCACAACTAGAGAGAGTCCATGCCAAGCGGCAAAGACCCAACGCAGCCAAAAATTAATAAATCAATTAAAAAAAAAAAGAAATGGAGGACCTGAGCCCTGACCTCACAAAAGCTCACGCTCTCGTTGGAAGTAAGGACAAGTGAGCAATTAGAGTAGGGTATGATAAATTTAACAGAACTTCAGAGCATCAGACCACTAATAACAGAATTTACACAATTAATTCTATCAAAAGGGATGCGGAAGGTTGGCAAAAGGAAAATAATGCTTTATTGGAGCCTGATTTTTGTTGTTCATTCAACAACAAATTGAATTGAGCACAGATATGTATGGGAACTAATTATAAAGGTACCTAACCATTTACGTATTTTAGTAATAAAGTTGAAAATATGATCCAGATGATATACAAAAGTAGATTCATAGCTGACTGTATAATGAAATACAAATAGTTTCAATTGACAAATCAGTACCAAGCAGTCTTTAGCTGTCTGTTACAAGGCTCTGTACTTGATGTTGATCCATTAAATATTTTTATCAAAATGGGAATATAGCCAATATTTTATCACAACTTTAAACGGAGTATAATTTGTTAAAATATTGAATCATTATGTTGTACTCCTGAAACTAATCACGTAACACTGTAAATCAACTACACTTCAAAAAAGTAATTATATAGGCATGCAGTTTGGTCACATTTTATGTGAATTTGAATTATTAAATATGAGGTAGATTATTTAAAATATTTATAGATCTCACTCTTGAGATAAATGTTAAAACAAATAACCCTAAATTTAAAAATCATCAATAACCATGATTTGAAATGAGTGAATTATAAGCTGTTTACACTGCTTCCACAAGGTGGAGCCATAGTGGTAACTGTGGCTGGTAATGTATTCGTCCAACCTTTTCTCCCCAAATAATTATGTATTATGTTTATAACCATACTCATAATTTGAGGCTTTCTAAATAACTGAAATTATTCTATATCTAATAAGTGAACTGAAACTTGCCATCTTCAGTAAATCAAATATGTTGGGGATCTACCCCACTCTTTTGCTGCAGTCTAATATTCCTTGGTGAAAAGATACTATAATTCACTTAATAAGTCCTACCTCAGTGGTCATTTAGCTGTTCTACAATTTTTCACTAGTGCAATTGATGTCATAAAGAACTTTCTTGAACACTTATCTTTGTATACGCATGCAAGTGTGTCTAGAATATATCTTCTGCCAGGAGAAATTTCTGGCTTAAATCAAATGAACCTTTTTAATTCTGTCAAGTATGGTCAAAGTGTCCTATTTAAAGTTTCCAACAATATAAGCGCTAACCAACATTGTATGAGAATGCCCATTTTCCATCATATTGCATGACTATTTTGTTTTTAAATGTTGCCACCTGATAAAATGTTGTTGTTGGTAATTTATTATTCCTTAATTAGTAGTGAGGTTGAATAAGTTTGGAAAATTTTAGTGCGCTTTCGTAGTTTTTTGTTCAGTAATTTGCCATTTCATATTATTTGCCCGTTTTTCACTGTTTTTACAGGATTACATTCTTTTTTCCTTTGGATTAATCAGAACTTTTCACTTGTTATAGATATTAGCCATTAGATTGTTGTATCTGTTGAAAAGTATTTTCTCTTAATCTGACACTTTGAAATTCAATAATGGGTTGCTTTCATTGCAGATGAGTTTTACTATTTAGGTGGTCAAATATCAGGATTTTTCTTTTACAGCTTCTGCATTTTATTTTGTTTGCACTGAAAGAGCTTTCCAAAATTTTAAAGCTCAACAAAGATATTCCTTTTATTTGATTGTAATGTAATCATTTTTTTTCACATTTAGTATCTTTGTACATGTAGAATTTATATTTTTATGCATATCCAATCAGCTTAGCACCGTTTCTTGAGTAGTCTTTTCTTTTTCCTCCAATGATTTAAAATATTACCTTTTTCATGTACTGGTTCCAAATATACATGATTATGTGTCCAGATATTCTATCTGTTCTACAGTTGACCAAAGTCTTAATATTTAACACAAATAAATGTAGTGTATCACAGAATTATTCCCACTTCCAAGAAGCAGGAAAGGCTTCAGAAGAAGCAGCTCAGAGAGTTCAGAAATTTGCATGAAATCCCATGACTACATTGGTGGGTGACCTGAGCCAGTGAACACATTTTTTCTTATTTCTAATTCAGTGTTTTTCCCATTCTGCTGCAAACTATGATTTGAGATCAACAGGAAAATAGTCACTTTTACCCTCTTCTATCTTGATTCTTTTTCAGTAAAAGAGGAGTATTCAGACTGTAGTAGATCCCCATGCCAGAACGGGGGCACATGTATAAATGGAAGAACTAGCTTTATCTGTGCTTGCCGACATCCTTTTACTGGTGACAACTGCACTGTCAAGGTGGTGGAAGAAAATGCTTTAGCTCCAGGTAAGAAAGTCCTTGGATTTGCTCAATGTCATAAACAAAAACATTTTTTAAAATGTTTACTAATGAATGTTTAGACCTGCTTAATCTGGACTCACTTGAGGATTAACTCCTTTTACTTCTCAAAGTCATTGAATAACATACATGATTTTGTCAGGTAAACTCATATTGATACACACTAGCTGAAATTTTCAACATTGGTGTAATAGAGGCAGTTTATTAAAAATCCCCCCCACACACTTTTTTTTCTAGTGCATGTTAAAAGAAAACACAAATAGATATATATGTATGTGTATGTATACATATATATATATCCAACCAGTATAAAAATTTTCTCCTCAAAATTGCTGAAGAATACACCTTTGATTCATATCAGATCTGATCCTTTAAATGAAGCTTTAATAAGTGTACAGCAGTATGTCTTCTATGAAGGTCAGGTTCATAGTGCCATTTTGACTGGCTGAGGGCTATTAGAACATGCTCAAATGTATTGAGTAGAACAAGATGCGTTTTTGTCCATTTACTTTCATAAGTATTGGTGCTATAGATTTAATTCCAGAGTGTATGATTTCTGATTTTTATACAAGGCAATGTGTGCAGGCTTAAAATATATTCTCTTTAAAATGATGGCAAAAAATATGTTCCAAATAAGGCTTTCCTTAATAATCTGCTGAATAAAGAGTAAATTTTTTAGTCTATTTTTAAATCTCAGCCTTTGTAAGTACATTGGCATTAATTACATAGAAGATTGCTTTTTCTACTTCTCTATAGTGCATATGATTTCATTGGGCTTCCGTTTTACCCTCTAGAAACTGTTTGACAAGGTGCTAGAAAAATTGTTTCTACATCATGTCAGCTTTAATTCTTGCAAGAGGCTTTAAAACATTCTGGCATACCATAATAATCATAGAGTGCTTTGAATTCCTTCATCTCTAGAGAGATCAAAGCAACATGCAGATTAATCTTTGAGCCATATCTATGAGGGATGTGTTGAGTGTTACTATCATTCTATCCTGATCTAAATGAAGAAACTGAGTCTCAGAGAAGCTAAGCCATTTTGGGTAGTTCAGGCAAGAAAAGAATCAGGCATCCAGACACACATGTCCTTGTTAAGCCTGAATGACCTTTTTTTCCTTACATTTTTTGTAATCTAGATAAAATGATAGAGATATAAACAGAACAAAATCAAAACATGAAAATTTACTCTCTTCATTTTTTTCCTCCAACAGATTTTTCAAAAGGATCTTACAGATATGCACCGATGGTGGCATTTTTTGCATCTCATACTTATGGGATGACTACACCTGGTCCTATCTTATTTAACAACTTGGATGTCAACTATGGAGCCTCATATACTCCAAGAAGTGGAAAATTCAGAATCCCCTATCTTGGGGTGTATGTATTTAAGTATACCATTGAGTCATTTAGTGCTCATATCTCTGGATTTTTAGTGGTTGATGGAGTAGACAAGCTTGCATTTGAGTCTGAAAATATTAACAGTGAGGTACACTGTGATAGGGTTTTGACTGGGGATGCCTTATTAGAATTAAATTATGGGCAGGAAGTGTGGTTGCGCCTTGTAAAAGGAACAATTCCAGCCAAATTTCCTCCTGCTACTACATTTAGTGGTTACTTATTATACCGTACATAAATTAGCATGAAAGACAGACTGTCACCTTTACTGAGAAGCAGCTAGTGTTTTACTTATCTTTGCATGCACATCTGATCTGTTTTTGGTTTTTCCACATGAATGAAAACTAGCTTCTTTTTAAAATCTGAGTAAGGCTGTAAGTTTATTTCATAAAAATTATTTGAATCTCTTTTGGACAACCTGTATATGAAGGATTTCTTGCTCCTAAAGAGATTTGATGGCATAGAAAACAAAGTGTATTTGTTAGCATAAACATTCCTATTTTTATTTTTTCATGTTAAGGCATCTCAATGTAGAGGAATATATAAAATGACAATCACTCAATATCGCCAATCACAGTAGTTTTTCCACTAGAACATTTAACTTTTGCTATTCCCTATGTACATAAATATATAACGTTTCTTAAATTCACAAATTCAAATAACATACTCGAAGACCAAGAAGTATTCTTTTAACTTTGACTTTTTTTCTTTACTGTTGAGTTAATTTTTGTATATTAAAATTTTCATTTGTAATGAGAATTTTAAAAGCTGAATTAGAAACTTGGAAAATGCTTAACTATTGTTCCCTCCTAAACTAGATTCAATATCCTGTCATAAACCATAATAGAAAATATGAAAAAGAATATATATATGTATAACTGAATCACTTTGTTGTACACCAGAAACTAATACAACATTGTAAATCAACTATACTTCAATAAAATTATAAAAAAATAACTATTGTTCCCTGGCTGTAGTTAGAGAATAAAGTAGTAATAGACACATTTGAACACTTACACCCAAGTCTAAAGATATAGAAGTGGATATTTTACCTGTCTCCATCATACAATATCTACAGGGGAAGAAAAATAACACTTTTCTCTAATGAGTATCCTATGATAACACCTGCAGTCCTGCCTTATTCTTATAACAGGTGCACGTATTCCTGGTGATATGACGATTTGTGGATTTATGGAATGCTCCCTCTGCCCTGGTTCTCTTCTAAGCAACTTATATGTAATGTTTCATTGATTCCTTACAAAAACTTTTATAAGGTAGGTGTAATTATCATCATTTTTATGGTTGAACAGAGATTAAGGAATGGACCAAGCTTCACAACTAGGAAGGACTGAGGCAATATTTATAATCAGCTGTTCTTCTCCAGCACTCACCTCCATCCTTTCTCTCTGTTACCTCCTGCAGATGTACCCTAATTGATTTAATAATCCCTTATGAAGGCCATTTGGATTATCTCCAATGTTTCATTACAACAGTGTTATTACAGTGAACCCCCGTAAACATACATTCCCTATATACTTAACAAGATATTTCTGAAGAAGAGATTCCTGTAAGTTATCCTAAAAATAAGTAAAAAGTTCTCGGTATGGCAAACATTCTTCGTGAAATAATTTCTTTAACACTTACTATAATCCTATGAGTAACGTACTAACCATATGAGGTGTGTATCGTGCATTAGCCTCTTCTTTACACCGATGAGAAACAGAGGCACGTAGTGGGTAATTTTCCCAATAGCTCAGCAAATTGTGTGAATTTCAGAAACAAAGGATAAGCATATATTTTTACTTTCTAACTTACTATCAAGGTGCCCTTGAAAAGATTTGTTACCACTCCATGGGCCCAGTTTGCTTGTGTTTAAAGAGTACTCATTACCCCCAACACATACTCAACAAAACTCAATTTTTTAAAATACTGTCAGTCTCAAAAGTGAAAATATCTCCTCATAACAGAAACTTTGAAAAATTTTTAAAGTTGCTGAAATTTGAAAGCATAATTCCAAACAGAGTTGTACAGAAATGTTCAGAGTAACTTTCTTTATAATAGCCAAAAACTAGGTTCCACCCACACGTCCAGCGATAGATGAATAGTTAGGCAAACTCTGGCATACGCATACAGCAGATGACTGCCAATCAATAAAAAAGAATGAACACACTACAACACATGTCACATGATAATCAACAGAAGATTTCAAACTGCAGCCTAACGAACCTTGGACAATCCTGCTGGTAAGTGTGAAGTGAGTAGCGCCCATCAGAACGTCTCATGTTGAGCCAAAATAGCTGTGCCTTCATAGCAGAGCCTCATGCAATACACCAGGGAAGAGTGTGAGTCAGATACTGAGGAGTGAAGGCCGAATGACTGACAATTTCTATTCTGTTATGTGTAAATGTGTCATTTTCAAAAATATTTGGGAAGCTTTGATAATTTCTTTAGTCCCTGCCTTAAATTACATCATAATCTAAAATATATTGTTTTATTTCTTCAAGTATTCCTAGATTAAACAGAATTTTTGTCTTCTAAATATGCTTCAACAGATACCAATGATTTCAATGTACTGCCTTTTCTGTAATATTAGCAAGAACAGAAGGAAGTAAACCATTTGACAATATTTGTCATTGCCATGCATAATTCAATTTTTGATTTTGTAATTAGATAATTTAGAACATTTAGCATTAAATGGTGCTTTGGTGTTTGGAATTTTAATTACTAATATTATTCTTTACTTTTATACATATTTGTAGAAATGCACAATTAAATGATGAATTGCCACTAATAGCCAAAAGGCATTGTAGCCACTTCTAAGTTGCTGTGACCCTGTCTGGGTATCTTATAAAAAGCCACCCAATATGATGTAGGACAGTTTAGTAATATATTTCTTTTTTTAATATTAATTTATTTATTTATTGGCTGTGTTGGGTCTTCATTGATGCACACAGGCTTTCTTCTGGTTATGGAGGGGGGGCTACTCTTCATTGTGGTGCACGGGCTCCTCGTTATGGTGGCTACTCATTGCAGGGCACAGGCTCTAGCCATGTGGGCTTCAGTAGTTGTGACACATGGGCTCAATAGTTGTGGCTCACGGGCTTAGTTGTTCCACGGCATGTGGAATCTTCCTGGAGCAGGAATCAAACCCGTGTCCCCTGCATTGGCAGGTGGATTCTTAACCACTGTGCCACCTAGGAAGTCCCAGTAATATATTTCTAATTGTCTTTATCAAACTTTCCCATGTATAAAAAATACAACACTGGGATTTTCTTGATTTTTCCTATGGAGACAGAAGACTTTAATGGGTATTGTTTTGTAGAATGAATTCTAGAGCCCTTCTCTCTCACCAGACCTTCTTGCCCAGCAAACTCCCAAAGTATACTAAGGCTCTAATTACTGATGACAATTTCATACCCATTCATTCATCAATTATTTAATAAATACCTACTTTGTGACAGGCAGGATAAATCATGTATTAAAATAATGTAAAAATAAGTATCAAGTAATCAGTACAGACAGATACCACATTTGAAATACATTATTCAGAGTCATGCTAGGATTTACTATCACCAAAATTGTGAGTAGCTCCATAAGGATGGGAAATGTATCTTTAATAACCAATCCCTCTTTTTCCTACACCTCTCACCAAAATTCCATTACATGCTTTTGGACTCCAAGAATTAAGAAATGTCATATTTAAAGCCAAGTGTGCCTAAATTGTTCTTTCTTACTGTCTTTTACCAAACTGCTCATTTTGGAAGAATGGACTAATATCATTTGAGCATTAAGAAATGCTAAAAATAAGCCATACTGATTTTCATTTGACTAGTTTACTCAATGCTATTAAAGGGGATTTTTTGATGTTGTTCACCTGTTTCAAAATACAAACTTACTGAATTGAATGAATTTCTAATTTGTTGAAGTTCAGTTATATTATATATAAATATATTTATATATAGTATACACATATATTACATATACATTTGGTTATATATAATATATATAACTAAGGTTTTCATTTATCTAATATGTATATCTAATACACTTATTTTTCTATCTAATGTATATAAATTATATATATTATACAATATAAAACAAGATTTTTATCATGTACTTTTAATCTAAGTCTGAAGAAAATGGGTTGACAACCCGGTACTTTTTTTTAAAATTGCTACGGTTTATTACTCTCACCTTTTCACATTAGAAACTAGTTGAGTAATAATTTCACCTTCATCAAAAGCAATTTTTAATGCAATAAATTCTCTATTCAAAATATTTGGGGTGGGCGAGGGGGCAAAGGGGAAGCTAGGATGAAGTGAGAAAGTAGCATTGACATATATGCACTACCAAATGTAAAATAGATAGCTAGTGGGAAGCTGCTATACAACACAGGGAGATCAACTGGATGACTGGTGATGATTTAGAGGGGTGGGATAGGGAGGGAGGGCATATGGGGATATATGTATAAATACAGCTGATTCACTTTGGTGTACAGAAAAAAACTGGCACAACAGTGTAAAGCAATTATATTCCAATAAAGAGCTTAAAATAAAATAAAGTAAAATAAAATAAAATAAAATGAATAACCAGCAAGGACCTGCTATATAGCACAGGGAACTCTGTACAATATTCTGTAACAACCTAATTGGAAAAGAATTTGAAAAAGAATAAATGCATGTGTATGTACAACAATCATTTTTCCATACACCTAAAACTAATACAATATTGTTAATCAACTATACTCCAATATAAAATAAAAAGTTTAAAAAAAAAAATACTTTGCCTGTCCTCTATCCTTGCAAGCGTGTGTGGAACACGTTAGAGCAGAAATGATAGCCCGCCCTTCCTAGATTGTACATTTAGTTAGGTTGATCTTCCCTGTCAGAGGCAGAGATGTTTGCTGCCCCAGTGGTTTCAAACCTAGGGTTTCATCAATGAGCTGAGGAGTGTTATAAACACCTTCCCTTGGGAGCTTTTATCACAGCTCAGTGAGAAACTTCAATGAGCTATACTGCGTTCATGCTTGGAGAAAAACAACAACAAAGTAGTGTTCATTTCTCTGGGTTGACATCCTAATTAAACAATCCAAAACTCTGGAGAAAGTCCAGCTTTGGGAATTTTTTTTAGTATTTTTATTCATGGGTTTCTTCTTGATATATCAAAGCCCAGACTTTGGTCAAAACATTTCCCAGATACCAAGTGTCAGATGTAGTAATTAGAATATTTTAAAATGTTATTCCCATATTTTAAAAAATAGTAATCCATAGCAGATCCTGATGGTAACATGATTTCCCATTAGGTTCAAATAAATACTTATATTAAGCCAATTGAAGATTACAGTTAAAATGCTACAAAACCACAACCTAGGAGTCAGGTTTTTGTTTGTTTGTTTTCCAGTGTATTTAAATCTATATCCAAAAATTTGGACTCAAATACTTGAATTCCCTATATCTTTTAGATTCAAACAAATACCATACCAAGTGCACTAAAGTTAAGAATAAAAATACTACATGACACAACCCGAGGGGTGGGTGTTCTTATAAATATACTCTACTTTGCTTACTTTAGCCACTAGTGGAGAAATTGGCTGACTAGATTCTTCTTACCAGGAAACAGACAATTACAGATAGTTTCTAAAATTTTTTTGGTAACTTACTTCCCTTCATTGATCTTCTCTGTTACCGTCATCACCAAAGCATTTAATGGTGCATAATATGTATAAAGAGTACCACACACCTATTTCTTCATCTATGTGAAATCTGTGGATTCAGGATGACAATCATTTGCCAGAAAACATGTGTAGAAAACAATACACTTATTTCTACCACCTAGCCATTTCCAAAAATCATTTGAGGTGGCTAGATGAATAATATGTGACAGGAAAAATATTAAACCTTAATGAAGATAGTTGCTACTTACGCATCCAGTATATGCCAAGAACATGCGCTTTTCTTACCCTAATTTCTTAGATATACTCACATGCAGTAATTTTCATAATGTGTCACAGAGTAATTCTGCACTTAACACAGAATATTCTACAGAGATGCCTCCCACAGTCTGAAACCCTCGTTCTATCCCCGACTGCACCTTTTTCCCCATCCCACCATTGTAGATTTGTTGTTTAACGAACATGTTTAGATCTCTTTAATCCTGCTGTGGAGGCAGCTAAATAGTATGGAAATTATTCTGTTACTGAAATTTAAAATACTCTCCAGAGATTACATGTCTTTTTAATGCTACTTTCATTGCCCTTTCTTAAGCCTGTCACTAAGTTTTTGAATCATGATTCTATTTCACAGACACTAATTCTCTTTCCTTTAGGTGGTCAGCAAATGACAAGTCATCCATGGGTTTTAGCCTTTCACAGAGCTCCATATTAACAACAAACTGTGAACTCTACCCCACGCAATGAATGGAAGCAATAAACAAAGAAAATTACTGAATTTCTGTATAATTTTGGCTTCTCTCATCCCATGTGTTATCCTCAAAGTAGAACATATTTGAGAAAGCAACAACAACGTCATCATTATAAACAACCACCACCAACATGCCCTAAAGGCATTCTTGGGTATCACAAAGGAATCTACCTTTTCATATTTCTGAAATACATTATAAATATTACTGGAGCAGTATTGATATCTGAAAACTGATTCTGTAGTGTATTCTGAAAAATCGGCAGACTAAGGTGCCAATAGAGCACCTTACAATAGAATTCCAGAGGTCAGGTACAATTTGCCCATCAACAAAGTTCTTGGCACTGCAGCTAGTGGAAGATCACTGAGATCAGTAAATACACAGAACATATTGTGAATTGAAAAGAATTAAATGTCTTAAGCTTATTAATTAAATTTTACTAACTTAGAAAATTTTCTAGTGAAATTCATTTACTTACCTTAATGGAACAGAAATAATTTGAATATTCATATTTGCGATCAACAATCCCACCAAAACTAGTCCTGGTTTTTTGTGTGTTTTTTTGGCTTTTTTTCTTTTTTTTTTTCTTTTTCTTTTTTGACATAGAGATTTAAAATGTGACATCTATATTTAGCTAATGTTGTTATTTTTGTTAGAGGTTTTAGGCCTGTGATGAAGGCACTGAATTTTCTTAAAATAGTCTCATTCTGGGCTGTAACAAACAGCTACTTACTTGCCCTAGCTACATCCTTAATACACTGATGCAGTTTTGCCAACAAGATATGTCTTCTTCAAACCAATGGAAAAATTATCTTGGCCAGTGACCTTGTGAGGAAACAATTTTCAAGAAGGCAAAATAGCTGCTGCCTCAAGGAGAATAAGTAGTTTCACCAGTAAGTAATTATGCAGAATTTGAATTGCCATTCTCTCTTTTTTTTTTTTACTGAGTAATTCTTTTTTTTTTTTTTTTTCTTTTTTTTTTTTTATTATTTTTTTGGGGGTACACCAAGTTTAGTCATCTGTTTTTATACACATATCCCCGTATTCCCTCCCTTCCTTGACTCCCCCACCTCGAGTCCCCCCTACCCTCCCCACCCCAGTCCTCTAAGGCATTTTCCATCCTCGAGTTGGACTCCCTTTGTTATACAACAACTTCCCACTGACCATCTATTTTACAGTTGGTAGTGTATATATGTCTGTGCTACTCTCTCGCTTCGTCTCAGTTTCCCCTTCACCCCCCCGCCCCCTCCCATACCTCGAGTTCTCCAGTCCATTCTCTGTATCTGCATCCTTGTTCTTGTCACTGAGTTCATCAGTACCATTTTTAGATTCCGTATATGTGAGTTAGCATACAATATTTGTCTTCCTCTTTCTGACTTACTTCACTCTGTATGACAGACTGTAGGTCTATCCACCTCATTGCATATAGCTCCATCTCATCCCTTTTTATAGCTGAGTAATATTCCATTGTGTATATATGCCACATCTTCTGTATCCATTCATTTGTTGATGGACATTTAGGTTGCTTCCATGTCCTGGCTATTGTAAATAGTGCTGCAATAAACATTATGGTACATGTTTCTTTTGGGATTATGGTTTTCTTTGGGTATATGCCCAGGAGTGGGATTACTGGATCATATGGAAGTTCTATTTGTAGTTTTTTAAGGAACCTCCAAATTGTTTTCCATAGTGGCTGTACCAACTTACAGTCCCACCAACAGTGCAGGAGAGTTCCCTTTTCTCCACACCCTCTCCAACATTTGTTGTTTCCAGATTTTGTGATGATGGCCATTCTGATTGGTGTGAGGTGATACCTCATTGTGGCTTTGACTTGCATTTCTCTGATGATTAGTGATGTTGAGCATCTTTTCATGTGTTTGTTGGCCATCTGTATGTCTTCTTTGGAGAAATGTCTATTTAGGTCTTCTGCCCATTTATGGATTGGGTTATTTGCTTTTTTGGTATTAAGCTTCATGAGCTGCTTGTATATTTTGGAGGTTAATCCTTTGTCCGTTGTTTCATAGGCAATTATTTTTTCCCATTCTGAGGGTCGCCTTCTGGTCTTGTTTATGGTTTCTTTCGCTGTGCAAAAGCTTTTAAGTTTCATGAGGTCCCATTTGTTTATTCTTGATTTTATTTCCATGATTCTAGGAGGTGGGTCAAAAGGATCTTGCTTTGATGGATGTCATAGAGTGTTCTGCCTATGTTTTCCTCTAGGAGTTTTATAGTGTCTGGCCTTACAGGATGCAAGGATTCTTCAATATATGCAAATCAATCAATGTGATACATCATATCAACAACTTGAAGGATAAAAACCATATGATCATTTCAATAGATGCAGAAAAAGCTTTTGACAAAGTTCAACATCCATTTATGATAAAAGCTCTCCACAAAATGGGCATAGAAGGAAATTACCTCAACATAATAAAAGCCATATATGAAAAACCAAAAGCCAACATCGTTCTCAATGGAGAAAAACTGGAAGAATTCCCTCTAAGAACAGGAACAAGATAAGGGTGTCCACTCTCACCACTATTATTCAACACAGTTTTGGAAGTTTTAGCCACAGCAATCAGAGAAGAAAAAGAAATAAAAGGAATCCAAATTAGAAAAGAAGTAAAATTGTCACTCTTTGCAGATGACATGATATTATATATAGAAAACCCTAAAGACTCTACCAGAAAACTGCTAGCACTCATTGATGAGTTTAGTAAAGTAGCAGGATACAAAATTAATGCACAGAAATCTCTTGCATTCCTATACACTAACAACGGAAGAGCAGAAAGAGAAATTAAGGAAACTCTCCCATTCACCATTGCAACCAAAAGAATAAAATACCTAGGAATAAACCTGCCTAAGGAGGCAAAAGATCTGTATGCAGAAAACTTTAAGACATTGATGAAAGAAATCAAAGACGACACAAACAGATGGAGGGACATACCATGTTCCTGGATTTGAAGAATCAACATCATGAAAATGACTGTACTACCCAAAGCAATTTACAGATTCAATGCAATCCTGATCAAATTACCAACGGCATTTTTCACAGAACTAGAGCAAGAAATCTTACGATTTGTATGGAAACGCAAAAGACCCCAAATAGCCAAAGCAAACTTGAGAAGGAAAAATGGGGTTGGTGGAATCAGGCTTCCTGACTTCAAAGTATACTACAAGGCCATAGTGATCAAGACAGTATGGTACTGGCACAAAAATAGAAAGGAAGATCAATGGAATAGAAGAGAGAACTCAGAAGTAAGCCCAAACACATATGGGCACCTTATCTTTGACAAAGGAGGCACGAGTATACAATGAAAAAAAGACAGCCTCTTCAATAAGTGGTGCTGGAAAAATTGGACAGCAACATGTAAAAGAATGAAATGAGAACACTTCCTAACACCATACACAAAAATAAACTCCAAATGGATTAAAGGCCATTCTCTTTTTGAAGTATACATCACATCAAGTTGCTAACCTCCTATATATCACTACAGTTTAAAAGTTATAACATCATTTTTTCCCCTGCAACTGTAAAATCAAAAGCAACACAAACTACAGAGAGAAAGCTCCTAAATATTTTCTTTCCCTCTTGCTTCTGGCAGCTGACAGAAGAAAATGTGTGGAGACAAGGGAAAGAAGAAGAAAAAGCAAAACAGAAATAAGGAGGAAAAGGAAGATGAGTCGAAGGAGGATGCCCATGAGAGGAGCAGAGTGGTGACAGGGAGCAGAAGAAAAACTAGAATCAAATTGATTAGTGTTGAGAGTCAAAGTACAGTCAGACACAGAGTGAGATAACATGGAGGAGTGAAACCATCTGAGAGGTAAGATACTGGTACCATTTAATCAACTTACCTCTAAGTCTAGAGGACGCCATTACCCAGCAAGGACTTGCTGCCTCTCACACATAGAAGCAAATACTTTGGCACTGGCTTTTGAGAAAATAAAGAGCTTATTTTGAAGTCCACCAGCAAGGAAACGGGGCTCAAATCTGTCTTCCTGCTCCAGGCTTCAGGGTGAAATTTAAGAGGTTTGGGGAATTTCAAAGTTGGAAGCTGACTGGCTAGTCTCAAATCAGTCCATATAAGCTACTTGTGCTGCTGGAAGCCAGATTTTCCTTATTGAAGGAATTCTCGATTCCTAAAGGGCTCTGGTGGCAACACTTCCATTCCTAGGGTTCGGTAGACTGAAGATCCTCCGCTCTGGGCATCCTGGAGACACGAGTTCCCATGATGCACATGCCCAGTGCTGTCTATGTAAAATAACTCAGGGTTTGATTAATCAACAGCCTATTCAAGGAGGCAAAACCGGTTTAATCTGGTCAATGTTTTACCTGCATTACAGTTTGATTAATCAACAACCTATTTAAGAAGACAAACCGGTTTAAGCTTGTCAATGTTTTATACACTGTTTCAAAGTAAAAAACTAGCAGAGAAAGTCTATGATCTTTATTGTTACTGTCTCTCCTTACTCTAGCTGCCATTTTGAAAACCTGTAACTGTGACTTGAAAAAATTTTGACATTGTCCTTTGGACTTTGTGGAATGCTCTTCTCTGAGTAACGCAACACTAGCTTCACAAATTAGGACTAAAGAGAAAAGTATTATTCCCGCATTCCAAAAATTCTTTATGATTGTGTTCTCATATTTTCCCTCTTGGTTCTTGAAACTTGGTAATGTGTCTAACAAGAGAAAAAGTTAGCATTCCCACAAATTTTCTTTGAGTGGCATTCTGAGATTATTTCCTGGTATAACACTATTAACCGTGTGTTTATTCAGCCTACTCTTTGAAGTCCTGTTGTAACCAAAGGTGGGGTTCGGCTGCTCGTTGCTTAAAAGCCAGTAAAGGGGCCAGGTTGGTGGAAAGGAAAGTTTGCTTTATTTTGGATGCCAGCAACCAGGGGGGAGGGCAAACGCATGTCCAAAAGCCGACTCCCCCCCCCACCCTCCGACAATCAGGGGACAAGAGCTTTTATAGAGAGACAGAGGGGGCTACATGCAGAAACAATACAGTTAGCTCTGACAGTCATCTTGAAATCGATCATTGGTGGTCTGACCACTATCATCTTGATTGTTTTAGGTACAGTTAATCTTCAGTTCCAGGGTCAATTTGTTTCCATTTCATTGAGGCCAGCTCTCAAAATTGTGGCAGCCTATGTCATGGCTACAGCCTGGTCATCATGTAGTTAACTTCTTCCACCTGATGGGGGTTTCAGTATCTATAAGACAGCTCACAGGATGTAGTTCAGAATGTTATCTATCGACCTTGAGAAGGAACTAAAGGTCCTTTTCTATGCTTAGTGACTAAATTATTATTATTTGGTCTCCTTTGACTGTTTCCCTTTGTTTCTGCATGTTCTCACTTCTCTGTTTACACTTATCCTTTGGCTAAAGTTTTTCCACAGACAAAAGGCAGGCTGAGGACATGAGGTTGGGTGGGGGGGTGGTCAAGGACCATAGGGTCCTGCTCCTTTTCACTATGAGGCAGGTCTGCACATTAAAACAAAAGGCATGAATTGGTAAAGTGGGCACATTTTCAATAAATGAAGCTTATGCTCCAGTAATGCCAAGAATTGCCAAGTTTTTAAGCTGGCATTGCTGCTGAATAAATGTAGGAAATTAGCAAATATAAACTGCTTACATGTTTTCTGAGCTCTAAAAGCAAAGAAAATGCTATAGAATTTTTAAAAATTTAGAGTAGTGGCTTTAAAATGAATCTGCATTTAATTCAGATTGCTCTTAATATACAATGTAATATGTTCTGTGCAAATATTGATCATAAAATGATGTGTCCTAATATGCATTTCTCTTTCTCCCCAAATTTCTCTTTTTCCTTAAAAGAGAAAAGAAATTTCCACCTAAAGTAAAATTTCATTGATATCAGCCTGCATCTCTTTTAGAAAAGGAAAGAATTTGATAAAAAATATATATATATAAATAAATAACTGTGGGAGTGGAGTTTGGGAAAGGAAGTTCTTTGTAAAATCTCAGAACAGATATTAGAGGCACATAATTCTGATTTTCCCTTCCTGAAATATTTTATAACATCATCCAGGATTTAAATGACAATTTTTTCAGAATAAATGGAAAGACATTCTGGAAGGTATATTATTTTATTTTCCAACCCTTTTGTTGGAAGAGGCAAAGAAATAAGGGCAATTCTATTCCCTTTTTTGCCCACTTTAAATCTTACTTTGACCTCTAGATTCACCCTCCCTGTGTTTCTCGGCAACTCCCCACTTTTCCTCAGGAGCCTCTCAAACTGCTGTCATTTACCCAGCAACCAAGACCATTCCAGGTGCAGACAAATGGCCTTTGCAATATCCGAGAACCAGCCAAGACCTAATTGCCTCTCCCCAGGTCCCATTAGTAGGAACTTTCCTTCATTTTTCCCCCTACATTCACACCTTTTCTAGGAAAGCAAGCCTCAAGGCAGGATATCACCTTCTCGTTACCCAACAGCTTGGCACTCAACAGGAGCCTCTGAGTGTTAGTCTGAGAACATCTGGCCTGCCAAGTGAAAGGAAAAGCTTTGGTCTTGAACTTTCATGATTCTGCTTCTCCTTTTGCAGGTCCCTTTTCTTTCCCTTTCCTTTTGCCTTTGCCCTCCACCTCTCCCTTCTTCTCTTCTTTTCCTCTTCTTTCTTTTCTTCCTCTTCTTTTGATTTTCTAACTGCCTGTGTTTTCTCTATTTACCTCTGTTGTCCTCCTCTTTCACTTTCATGATTTCTTTGACATGCTCCTTTGTCCTGCTTTTTCCTCCCCATTCTCTACTTCTAACACACATTTCCATAAACCATCACTTAAAGAATGTACAGATTATAAAATCCTGCTGTTTCTTTTTTCCTATTTTTTGCCCCGTATTTTCTAAGGTCCAAGAAAACTCCAAAACACTCTCTAGGAAATCTATATTTTCAATGAACTTTATTTTTATTGTGTATAAACCTGAGGCAGACCTAATTGTATTTTCTTTATGAAAGTATTACTACTAATGTGCTGTTCATAGGATTCTATAACTGTCTGAATTAATTAAACTGCCATCTGGGTAGTATATTTCAAAGAAATAATTTAACATCATTATTTACAAATTGCATCCAGTTTAAGCATAGATTTTACTTATTTTGGTGAAATATTTCTCATGTGCAAAAAAAAATATGGAATGAATGACCAAAACAAGCAAAAAAAAAAGGCTGTATATAGCCACCTTTATAATCAAGTAATATGAAAATAATACACAACTAAATAACATGATTTGTAATAGGAGATGAAGCAATCCTTGGGGTAAATTAGCCACTAAACAGAAAATGTCCCAGTCAAAAAATTTCTTCCTAAGTAGCAGAAGCCTTTTGAATGTACAGAGCTCACATTATTGAAAATCAGTACTTTTCAATTGATGAAGATTAAGCATGATGAATGCTTGATTGTCTCAGATAAAATCACATGTGCTGACAGAACATCTGTTACAGCCTTCCTTCTCGTTATTTTATTGCAAATTTACAACCTATTGCAACTAAAATAACATGATTAAAATTACAGACATTTTGAATAAAGGATAATTTATAGACCCCTCTAAATAATCAAACCTATTGCTCAAACGACCGAAATTTTAAAAAAGAAAAGATTTCTGAAACCCTATACGTGTTGCTTTTCATTACAAAGAAATACTGGTATTTCATATTAACATTCAAGCTTAGCAACTATAGGGGGAAAAAAAAGAATCCCATAATCAGAAATCTTCAATGTTCACTAATTTGTTATACTTATTAAAGTTATTTCACAGAGAGTTAATCTTGGTTTTTCTTGTTTGCAATATCCACAAGGACTAACCCAATGCCAACATATAGTAGACATTTGTTTAGTATTTGTTTACTGAATGCTTGACTTGAAAAAAAATCTGAGTAAAGTGTTCATTAGGACATGTTTTAGGTGTGTACAAATGTTTCACGTTGCCTAAGGAAGTAACTAAAATTACTTCAACCAGAAAGATGCCATAAAGATTTGCATAATTTATACATGCACGTTTGTGAAATAGTAAGTGTAATATTCAATGTTTATAAAAACAATCTCCCTTACATAACTGGAGTTCCCTGTAATCTGTCTGTTCTGTGTAACAATTAAACCTATGGAACTGTATCAACTCTAAATAAAAGGCTATAAAAACCATTTGTAAACTAAGCTTAACTATTTGCATATTGCAAACTAAAAGTTCCAATTTCATTATTTATTTAGCTTAAATCAAATGTTCTGACCAGAATTAATTACAGATTTAGGAGCCAAGATGGTCAGGAGTTTAACAAGGTTTGAAATCAGTTGTCAGTTGGTCAAACCCAGAGGTCACACCTATTTTATGGGAGATGCAGTCTGTTGGGGGGCTGATCTTATGGGCATGGATTACTGAGTTTAAATGAGTCTAGTTGTGAGCAATGGACTCTTTTGTGCCTCATTTTCTTTACCTGTAAATAGACATAAAAATAGTTCCTACTTATTATTAGGATTTTTATAGAGATTAAATGACTGCATGTAAAACATTAAATACAATAATTAGCACCTAGTAAATACACAGCAAATGATGCGCTAGCACTGTGATACTCAAAAGAAGGTTGTGAAAGGTACAGGGGAAGGCACAGAAAAGGGGAGGAGAAGAATAGCAAGCTCTCAACCACTGTTTATTGTTGGATTCAAGTTTTAACAAAGAAATGAAGAGCAATTATTAGTAGAGTAAGAAAGCTTATGAAAATGGATAGGACAAAAGATACCCTGTTGCCAGAATAAACTTGCACCATCATCATGTGACAGACTGGAAAACTGAAAGAAAAATAAGTACAAAGAAAGCCTTGCAAACTGAACTGTGTACTTCTGAAATGAAATGTATCCTTAGCCTGGGGTAATACATCAGTATTTGTGGGAAACATAGAAAATGAGGGCATATGAAGAAGAAAATGAAACAGGAAATTATTTGTTGAACTTCAAAGCTATAAAGAAATGGGGAAAAAATTGCCAAAGTGAAAAAGGATTTCTCACATAAGTAAATTTTTAAAAATTGAGATATAATCAACATATACAGATCACATAGAACATGTAGAAGTTAAAGCTATCGAACTTCACAAACTGTTCTAAGGCATCAAAATTGCATGAAAATTAAGAAAATCATTTTATATTGCTAAGCATTGTTTGGTTCAGTAGTAGTAAAATGCTTCCCTAAAATTTCTTGGTTTATCTAAAGTAAGAATATTTAAATGTTGGATTAAAAACATTTTTCCCCACTCTAGCACACT
This sequence comes from Hippopotamus amphibius kiboko, assembly GCF_030028045.1. Lineage (NCBI taxonomy): Eukaryota > Metazoa > Chordata > Mammalia > Artiodactyla > Hippopotamidae > Hippopotamus > Hippopotamus amphibius. The sequence goes on from NC_080188.1 coordinate 59,719,087, forward strand.
AGAAAAGGCCCAAAAGAAAAAGCAGAGCAGGAACAATTAAATAAAAAGTTTTTAAGAAAGTAGAATGCATAATGTTTACAAGTTACATTGCTTAGCTCAAAACCTGACTCTGCCACTTACTGGCTGTGTGACTTTAGATTAGTTTCTTAATCTCTCTGAGCCTCAGTTTCATCTTCTGTAAAATGAGTGGTAATAATATTTACCTCATAGGGTTGGTGCAGGGATTAAATTAATAGACATACAGCATTTAGAATACTAGCTGGCACATAATCAGTACTCTTGAAATATTTACTATTAACATTTCTGAAATTTCACTTAAAGGTGATGGCAAAAAATTGTTGAAATAATCTCAAAGTTAAAAAAATCATAAAAACTTTTTGGCATCAGTACAATGTTTCTCAGAGTTGTACACTTCAATTTATCTTAAAATATTTGTTTATAATTTCAGAGATTTCACTTTAAACAAAGATTTTGAGATCCTCAGAAAATCTCACTTGAAACAAATGTAAGGACAAAGCTACAGGAAATACTTTATTAAGAATCTCTTGAGAGGGACTTCCCCTGGTGGTGCAGTGGTTAAGAATCCACCAGCCAATGCAGGGGACACAGTTCGAGCCCTGGTCCTGGAAGATCCCACGTGCCGTGGAGCAATTAAGCCCATGATCCACAACTACTGAAGCCCACGCGCCTAGAGCCCGTGCTCTGCAACAAAAGAAGCCACCATAATGAGAAGCCCAAGCACCACAACAAAGAGTAGCCTCTGCGCGCAGTAACTACAAGAAAGCCTGCACAGAGCAATGAAGACCCAATGCAGCCAAAAATTAATTAATTAACTAATTAATTAATTATTTTAAAAAAAGATTCTCTTGAGTACGCTAATGTAGAACAGAAACATTCAGATGGTACTAAAATGGTTTTCACCTAATTCTGTTGCCCTCCTGAAGTTTTTTCAAGTATCTAGTCTATGGTACAGGTAAATCACAGATTTCAAACTTAATCCACATGGACTCCTGCATGCTTGATTTAGTTACATTTCACTCAAACAGAAGGTCAGAAAAGATCTACTTAGCTATTTTACAAAGTGGTTAAATCCATTTGTGATGTTGGGATGTAATAGAAATGTGTATTTGGTTTTTATCCAGTTTCTGGCATAGAGCTTCTAAAACCCTCATAATTTCTCCAATGATAAGGCTGAGCGGATTGTCTTTCGTAATTCATAATAAGTCCCTTTCAACCATACCTGAGTATGTGTTAGTTACCTGACTGGTGGCTGGAACCCCTAGGTCGCTTTCAGATAAGTTTCTGGTTGCCAGAGGAACCAATCATATGATTAGAGGGCAGAAACTTTCAGTCCCCCTCACCGAACTCCAGGGAAGGGAGAGGAGCTGGCAACTAATCTAATCACAATCAGCTAATGATTTAATTGGTCTTGCCTAGATAACAGAACCTCCATAAAAACCTTAAACAATGGGATTTGGAGAGCTTCTGGGTTGATGAACGCATTCGAGTACCAGGATTCCCCAAACTTCATGGAAACAGAAGCTTCTGTGCTTGGAAACCTTCCAGTGCCTCTTCATCTGGCTATTCATCTGTGTCCTTTACAGTATCCTTTATAATAAACTGGTAATAATAAGTAGGGTTTTTCCTGAATTCTGTGAGCCATTATAGTAAATTATTAAAACTGAGTAGGTGACTGTGGAAACCCCCAGTTTGCAGCCAAGTCAGACAGGAGTTGGGTGACCTGGGGACCTACTACTTGTGATTGGCATGTAAATGTGGAGGGCAGATCCCTTAAGCTGTGGGTTTGCACTAACGCTGGGTAGATAATGGCAGAATTGGTGTAGGAAGTGAGCTGGTGTCCACAGAGAATTGGAGAATTGCTTGGTGTGGAAAATCCACACATTTGGTGTCAGAAGTGTTCCGTGTAGGTAAAAAACAGATCATAGTAGTAGACTGCTATAAAGAACAAAGGAGTATTGATGAAAGACTAGGCATATTAAAACAATAGAACACCCATTGACAGTGAATGCAATTAGGTAGAATAAGATGGAAATAGAACTAGGCTGAGACTGACTCAGTTGTCCAGTGACTGACTCAGATTAGTGATTTGGCAAAAAGAGAAAAAAGCAGCAAGGTGAGAAGTGACAACACATTAACAAAAGATATGGTTTCTTTTGTCATATACATATACATCTGAAAAGTTGAAATACTGAAGAAAAAAAAACACTGGGAGAAAATAATTTTGTACTCTAGATTTCCCATCTACTTCTGAAAGGCACATGTATCATTAACCCCTAGGAAAGCAGTCATTCTGTGTTTAGTGAAAAGCTGGATACTTAAAACGAGAGCATAGACAGAGGAAGACGTAATAGACAATTATTTTCTAAAATTCAGAATTCCACTTATCTTTAAGCTGTGGTATAATGCAAGTAAATATCTCGTTCCATTTAGAGTTGAAAGTAATAATCGTCAACATGAACTATGACAGGTATGTTTATAGATTTAAGATATCTTTATCATATATCTCAGATTTGGAGAAAAATCACATTTTTTTGTTTTATTATATGATATTTGTTCACTTGACTATATCAAAATGTCGGGGAAAAATTCGACTTAGCATAAGACATGGGAGAAAATGATCAAATAACTTGCTAGGTGTAGCAAGATGACTCTGAGGCCAGGAATGCAGGATCAAATCCATTTCCCTTTCTCCCAGAACTAGTTCTGCCCAAGCTAAACCTAATTTCTGAACTCATGAGACTATACAAAGTACACAACAGCCTGGAAAATGTAATTCAGTCCCTCTTCTCAATCCCCACGTTCCTATCTTCTGCCCTATTATGCCTGCTTCTCTTTTGGAGAGCAGTTGTCCAAGCAGAGTCCTTTCTAAATCATTGGGAATAAAAATTTCTTCAGTTAATTTGGTCTAATTATTTGACTTGTCATTAGTTAAGAGACAATACAAAGAGAAGATGCCCAGAGGGTGTCAAGCTTTTTGAAATTATTCCAAAAAATCCATTTGTGTATAATACTAAGCTATCATAGCTCTTAAGCCATACAATGGACTGCACAGTTAATTCTCTGGGAAAAAAAAAGAAAAGAAAAAGAAGAAGAATGTATCAGCATATATTTGCTTTTACATTGAGGATAACATAACTGCTTCATACAAAACAAAATCACTAAAAAGAAGGAGTTTTGTTGATTTTTAAAATTATTAAATTAATTTTATGATTAAAAATCCTTAAAATATTGAAAAGCTGAAGGAGACTAAGATGATAGCTGTCCCATTATATTTCACAGTCTTTGACCTTCCAGAAACCCTGATGCTATCAGATGTAAGCTTTTCACTTAAGTGCAGCTTTCTTTTTTCTGGGAGGAAACAAATTAGTAATTACATGCACAATTTAGATCCAGTTACATTAACAGTAGAAATTGAAAGAGAAGAGTATTTTATGAAGGATAGACTGGAGATTATCCTCCCTCTGGATGCTTTATTGGACAGGGGGTTAAGCACATAATGAGAAGCCCATTCTATTTTAAGGCACATAGATTGTTCCCAATATTGAGGTAAAATACATTTCCCTGTTATTTTCACAAGTTAGTTTAGTTCTGTCATGTAGAGTCATATAGAAAATAATTCTACATTCTTGCTGTGGCTTGTTAATACCTCCTTTAGAATGTCATACCCAGAAGGGAATGCTGTGCTCCGAGGACCAATTCAAGCACCATGTGGTAGGATGCTCAGAAGCTACGCCTAGCAGGGATTGTCAAGGGTGGCAAGGTTTTTGACACTGAGACTGCCAACGTCCAGCCCTCAAAACTTCCAGTTGGATCATTTGACATAGGACTGTAGGCATCTTTCTCCACTATTGTAGCAGGTGAGACCTAAAATGAGTCTAGAGCCATTTCACATTAAGATATTCTATAAATGAAAATGGAACACTGAAATTAATCATGTAAAACTTAGCAACTATAGTCAAGCTCTACTAATTATGCGGTTATAAACATAATTAATATGTGATTACACACACAATTAATATAAAATGTATTGTTATGGGCTGAATCGTATCCCCCTCAAAACTGACATGTTGAAATCATAATCCTCAGTACCTCAGAATGTAATTGTATTTGGAGATAAGGTCTTTAAGAAGTTATTAAGTTAAAATGAGGTCTTTAGGGTGGGTGTTAATCCACTGACTGGTGTCCTCATAATAATAGAAGTAGCTGTACTGAGGAAAGACCATGTGAGGACACAGCAAGAAGAGGCCATGTACAAACGTACGGAGGGGCCTCAGAAGAAACCAAACCTGCGAACATCTCGATCTTAGACTTCATGCCTCCAGGTGAAATAAATTTCCGTTGCTTAAGCCACTCAGTCTGTGGAATTTTGTTACGGCAGCCCTAGGAAACTAATACGTGCATATTATATATAATTATTTATATAATTATACAATCATATACATGTATGTTTTGATTATATACAATAATAAATACATTAATGTATAACAATTAGCATAGAAATTAATATATAACATTAATATTTATATATTATATATTTAGTTATATATAATTGAAAGAGTTCAATAACACTAAATCTATGTCTATATCATCTATATCTTATCTAAAAATGTTCCAATGGGGTGAATTCCCTTAGAAGAAACAATATTAAGGTCAATATAACATTTAGGTCAGTAATAAATTTTTATACATTCTCATCTATATTGGAAAACACCGTGACTTGAAAAAAAAATAGAATGCTGAGATCATTCCTCATAGGTAGCTTGTGGGGGATGTATAATTCTACTTTGCTACCAAGCAATTTGCCTTTTCTAGCCAAGAACACTTTAAAAAGTGCTGACAACACACTTACACAATTGCCTCCAACCTAACAAACTTAATAGAAATTTCTATCTATGTTTTGATCTTCCCACAGCATGGTGGCTGCCTCTTTCAGAAGAATGTACCAATCATTTGCTCATGTATGCTGATAACAGCATGCTGCCAACCTCCACATTGCTGGATATGTCTATTGTATTTGACATCCTTAATCATGGGTCCTCACATTCTCATAGAGCATATGTTTTCCCTTAAATAATGCTTTCTTTGCGCATACAGTATATATGGTACCTTACTGTTGATATTGCCAAGCAGCTTCCCATTCATTTTAAAGATATCATTAAGACCCATGGGATTTAATTCTTGAGTAAAAGTGGCTCCAGAATTGTTGAATCTAATTTATATTTTCCTTCCAAGACCATCATTCTGAAGTGCAGTTTCAGTTGACATTATTATGTTGATGCTATGTGAGTTTATTTTTCACCTCTCAAAGAGCAATTTAAAAATTGATTAAGTACCTGAGTGTCATTTGTAAAGTAAAATTGTGAGAATCATTCCATCACCTGAATGGTGCTTTATAATTCTCACTTTCATAGGAACTGAATTTATTCCATAGTTATAGGGACATTTTGATTCATATATTTTAGTGACAGCAAGGAAACTTCACTGGATTCTATTACAGTGAAGGTTTCAAATATGTTGGTACACTACTTCTTTAAAATCTTACATAAGTGGTATCTTAAAATAACATTATAAGTCATCTTATATACAATAACAATTTCAAACTCAAAATTAGCCTTCCAGCAAGATATTATTATCCCAATTATCAATAATAAGTTACTGAGAGACTCAGAAATGTTAGACTAATCTGAGGAAAGATATGAATCATGTCTGACTCCAAAATCCACTCTCTTACCTACTATGCTATACTAATACATAACTCTCACTAAAACAATTGTGAATCAATTCTATTCACGTTCTGCATTGCAAGATTATTTTAAGGTTGATGTTATTTAATAAACCAGGTTTTTCAAAACCCTTATTTAAATTTATACAACTGACTGATCAAGTGATTAAAATCAAGCATTAAAAAAGGTTGTATAAACCTAATCACAATAGAAAAAATTTCATATTTTAATATTAAAATAAATGATTGGAGGGAGTTCCCAAGATGGCAGAGCAGAAAGACCCTGAGCTCACCTTCTCTCACAAGCACACCAAGATGATAACTATTTACTGCGTCGGGTCTTAGATGCAGCACACAGGATCTTTCGTTGTGGTGCTCGGGGCTTCTCTCTAGTTGTGGTGGGGGAGTTTTCTTTTCTCTAGTTGTAGTGAGCTGGCTCCAGAGTGAGTGGGCTCTGTAGTTTGCGGCACGTGGGCTCTCTAGTTGAGGTAAGTGGGCTCAGTAGTTGCGGTGCGCGGGTTTAGTTGCCCTGTGGCACGTGGGATCTTAGTTCCCTGACCAGGGATTGAACCCACATCCCCTGCATTGGAAGGTGGATTCTTTACCACTGGACCACTAGGGAAGTCCCAGAGACTCCACTCTTAAAGAGCATCACAAAATCTCACATACTCCAGGACCCAGGGCAGAAGCAGCAATTTGATAGGAGCCTGGGTCCGAGCTACAAGCTGATGTTGGAGAGTCTCCCAGAGAGGCAGGAGGCAACTGGAGCTCACCCTTGGGATGCAGACACTGGCAGCCATTTTTGGGAGATCCTTCTACCACCGTTGACACTGGTGTTGCCAAGCAGTGTCTTGGAATCATCCCTCCCGCTTATTAGCCTCAGGACCCAGCCCCACCCCAACCCGTCAGCCTGCAGGCACCAGTACTGGGATGCCTCAGGTCAAGCAGATAACAGAGCAGGGCCGCAGCCTCACCCACCAGCAGATAGGCTTCTCAAAAAACCCCTGAGCCCATAGCCTCCCCTGGACACAAGCTGCCCACCAGAGGGCCCAGCCTGGGACACAGCTCTGCCTACCAGTGGGCGGGCACCAACCCCAGAATCCCCTGGGCCTGACACCACCCACTAGCAAGCCTTCTCTAGACTCTGGGACCAGCCACACCAACCAGAGGGTGGACACCAGCCCCAGGACAACCACAGCCCCACAGCCTGTTGTGGCAAGACCCAGACCACCCGCCAGCAGGCCAGCACCAGCCTTTGGACCGAAGGAGCCTTGGCCCCACCCACCAAACAAAGGTCAACACAAGCTTCAGGACACCCCAGATCCTGCAGCCAGCTGTGGCAGGAACTGGCCCTACCAACCAATGGTCCGATGACAGCTTTGGGACCCCTGGATCCTGCAACCAGACCCCAAGACACAGCTCTGCCTGCCCATGAGCCAGCCCTAGCCCCAGGACCTGGCTTCACCCACTGGTGGGTGGGCACCAACCCCAGGATCTCCTGGACTGTGACCCTACCCACCAGTGAGCCAGCACTAGCTCTGGGGCCTCCTGGGGTTTTACAGCCAGCCAGCTTGTGACCCAGTCCCTACAACAGGTGGCTAGCAGCTTCCACACACGTCAGGGTCTGGGATGGGGACCGGCCACTCCTGCCAGACCACCCACAGTGGTAAGCCCACCACAACAGAAGGACCCAGGCAGCCCACATGAGGGCACCCCTAGAGCATATTCTTGAGAACAAAATCATAAAACAAGAATCAGAACATGGTATTTGTTAAGCTCAACTTTCAGACAAGGTATGGTGGGGCTGAACATCTTAATAAATGGAAAAGATTCTTCAATAGATATTTACAAATAAGAGTTCCAAATAGCAATAGAACTGACCCAATTATTTTGAAAATATGTCAACATTATCTCTTCATCCCTCCCTGTGACAACTTTGAATGACTGTCAAATAAACAACTTGAATGTTTTCCTCTTGTATTATATGTTTTTCCACCTAATAGAACTGATGTGACACTTGGAAAAGTCTGCAATGATAACTGACACCAGCAATTTTACTATTTCAACACCCTCTGTGGTATGATTTAATCATCTAAGACATTGTTTTTAACTTTTTTTCTCCCTTTGGCTAGGAAACATGTGTGGAACAAATATACAAATAAAACGAAAAAGAGTATGCTGGTGTGATTGTAAAAAATGGTTTGGAAGCATGGAAACCCTGCTAACTTTCCCTGCTCTTTCAGCAGGAGGAATCTTAGCCACACAATGTCTATTTCTATCTCTCCGGGTGTGAGGGAAAATGTTTAATTATCTGAATGATTCATACACGGACACACTGATCAACAGCACTATTTTCAAACGTTGAATTTTTTTTCCTTTTTTTTTTTTTTTTTGGCTGCATTGGGTCTTCATTGCTGCGTGGGCTTTCTCTGGTTGCAGTAAGCCAGGGCTACTCTTCATTGCAGTGTGCAGACTTCTCATCGTGGTGGCTTCTTTTGTTGCAGAACATGGGCTCTAGGCGCTTAGGCTTCAGCAGCTGTGGTGCTTTGGCTCAGCAGTTGTGGCTCACAGGCTCTAGAGCGCAGGCTCAGTAGTTGTGGTGCACAGGCTTAGTTGCTCTGTGATATGTGGGATCTTCCCGGACCAGAGATGGAAGCTGTGTCCCCTGCATCACAGGTAGATTTTTAACCACTGCACCACCAGGGAAGTCCCAAACATTGTTTCTTTAAAAGAAGAAAATTTTCCAGAACCCTCAGGAAAATCGTCCACACATTCCAGTTAAGAAACACTAATTGAAGTCACTACATCCTTAATCTGACAAAACACTGTAAATTATGAGTTAGCACTATAAATGAGGTTTCATCTTTATAACTGTTAAAAATAATTTTTAGGGTTATCATCCAAATAAAACTACAAATCATGATTTCTTCTTGAATTTTTGATCTCCAGTCTCTGTAATTCATGAATCTCTAGTTTGCCTATAAAAACCAGAAAAAAAGTATCATTCTGCTTCTAATTTAGTGTGAGGTTTCTGCAGCAAGGGGCTGGCGTCTGGCTTCAGTCCTGTCTCTTATTAGGTAAATCTGAGTAGGTGATGTCAACTGTATATCTTTTCCCTCACCAACAAGGAGAGTTACATTTAATGTTCTCTGCGGTAGGCCAAATGTGCCGGTCTCCCCTGAACACAACCCCTGGAACCTGTAAAAGTTAGCTAACACAGCAGATGTGCTTAAGGTAAGGATCCTGAGATTGGGAGATTATCTCAGATTATCTGGTGAGCCCCAAATGTAATAACTGCATCTTTATAAGAAAGAGGCAGAGGGATAGTTGGTACAGAAGAAGACAAGGCATTGTGACCATGGAGTGATGCAGCCACAAGCCAAGGAATGCCAGAGTCACAAGAAGCTGGAAGAGGCAAGGAACAGATGCATCCTTCCCTAAAGCTCTGGAGGGAGCACAGCCCTGCTGACACCTTATTTTGGCCCAAGAAACTGATTTTAGGCTGCTGATCTCCAGAACTGTGACAATAAATTTCTGTTGTTCAAAGCAACCAAGTTTTTGATACTTTGTTACAACACCCCTATGAAATTAATACAGGACCTTTCCAGTTTTAAGATTGTATGACTGACAAAAAAATATTGAATATGTGAGAGTAAATAGGCATTCAGAATGACTTGCTTTTACTAACTAAAATTCTAAAGTACAACTTGGGTGTTAAGAGCTCTGGGCTTCTTGATGTCTGTGAACCTGTTTGGTGGAGAAATTGGCTCTGAATTTTTTATTTTTACTTTTTTATATATATTTTTTACTTTATGTGAATGCTTTTTTACTTGAAAAATAAAACTAGCTATTTGTTACTAGCCTGGAACTGATCTAATGTCTGATTTATGAGGCTTACACTACAATCTCCTATGATATAGGCTTTTCCTGACCTTTTTATTTCCCATCCTGCAACTTATCCTGTGGCCCACTCAACATTTCCCATTTACTGAGGGACTAGTCGGTTGTTCGGAGATCCAATTCATTCAACAAATATTTTTTAGGAAATAACCCTTTCTGTTTTCTACCGTTTTTAATTCTTCATCCAGCTTTCACTCTTCAACAGCTCTGACTGTTGCCCCCACCATTGTGATAAAGCTATTTTTTTTTCAAGGTCACTAATATCCTCCATACTGCCAAATGCAAGAGACGCATATCTGTTCTTTTCTTACCTTCCCCCCAGCAGTATTGAACAGAGTTGATTTTCTTTCTCAATAATGAAACAACTTCCTCTTTGACTTCTACATCACCATGCTCTCCTGCCCATCTTTGATGGCTCCCTGACGTGTATCTGAACTTCAGATTCACAAATCCATTTGTGAAATTCATGGCTCCTCTTGAGTACCCAATGGCATCTGAAATTTAAGTTGTGCAGAAAAGACTATTTTTCTACTTGCACACTCCCCTTCCTATCTGTTCTTTCTCTGGCAGTTCCTGTCTTAGTAAATGATGCCATCATCTACCAACTTGCTCTAATCAGAAATCTGTGTTTAATACTTCCTTTTCCTTTAACCACCATGTTAGATCTATCACCTAATTTTGTACATTATGACTCAAATATGTTTTCTGTTAAATCTTGTCTCTCCATTTCCATGGCTACCATTGTTTCTAGTCTGGACTATCTCCTTCCAATCTTGCCTGTGTCCAGCCATTCTCCACGAGGCAGCCAGATTGATCTTTAGATAAGTTTACTTGCTTGCTTATACATCCTAATTTCCTCTAAATATATTTTTACAAATGAAATCCATGCCTAATCTAGCCCCTTCCTGTCTCTCCAAACTCATCTCAAACTCTCCAACACATGCACAATGAACACTCAAGAATTTCCTGTTTCTCTAAATGTCAAGTTTTCCCTGCCTTAAGTTTTCTAATTGACATTTCTTTCTGCATAGAACATTCTTCCAATCCTACCTCCAGCTACTCCTACGTATTACTTTTTTGAGGGTTTTGTTTTGTTTTGTTTTGTTTCTTTTGGGCCACACAGCCTGCAGGATCTTAGTTCTCCCACCAGGGACTGAACCCGTGCCCTCTGCAATGGAAGCGCAGAGTCCCAACCACTGGACCACCAGGAAATTCCCACCACATATGACTTTCATTCTAATTTCAGCTTACATTTTACCTCTTTAGAGAAATTGTCCCTGACCACCCAATGTAGAAAAAAAGAAAGAAGGAAGGAAGGAAGGAAGGAAGGAAGGAAGGAAGGAAGGAAGGAAGGAAAGGAAGGAAGGAAGGAAGGAAGGAAGGAAGGAAGAAAGAAAGAAAGAAAGAAAGAAAGAAAGAAAGAAAGAAAGAAAGGAAGGAAGGAAGGAAGGAAGGAAGGAAGGAAGGAAGGAAGGAAGGAAGGAAGAAAGGAAAGGGAAAGAAAGAAAAAGAAAGAAAGAAAGAAGAAGGAAAGAAGGAAGAAGGAAAGAAAGGAAGGAAGAAACCTCCTCAATTATTCTCTGTCAGGCACCGTATTTGCTTCCTTCATAGCACTTTTCAGAGATTGTTCCATTATTTTATTTATGTGCTTATTATTTACCTGTTTCCCTTACTAGACATAAGTCCCATGACTTACAGGGGTGAGACCTCAGTAGTCTTCGTTAATTGTTTTTTTACTGTTTTCTTTTTATTTTTATTAAAATTTTATGCGTATAGAAGCTTTTTTAAGTTTTTATTGGAGTATAGTTGATTTACAATGTTGTGTTAGTTTCAGGTGTACAGCAAAATGAATCAGTTATACATACACATATATCCACTCTTTTTTTTTTTTAAGATTCTTTTCCCATATAGGCCATTACAGAGTACTGAGTAGAGTTCCCTGTGCTGTACAGCAGGTTCTTATTAGTTATCTATTGTAAATATAGTAGAGTGGATATGTCAGTCCCAATCTCCCAATTTATCCCTCTGCCTACTTTATCCCCTGTTAACCATAAGTTTGTTTTCTATATACGTGACTCTATCTCTGTTTTGTAAATAAGTTTATTTGTACCCTTTTTTTAGATTCCACATACAAGCGATATCATATGATATTTGTTTTTCTGTGTCTGACTTCACTCAGTAAGGGAATCTCTAGGACCATCCATGCTGCTGTAAATGGCTTATTTTGTTTTTGTTTTTTTATGGCTGAGTAATATTCCACTGTATATATGTCCCTCATCTTCATCCATTTCTCTGTTGATGGACATTTAGGTTGCTTTCATGTCCATGTACTGGCTGTTGTAAATAGTGCTGCAATGAACACTGGGGTGCATGTGTCTTTTAAAATTATGGTTTTCTCCAGGTACATGCAGAAATTTTAAAAAGAAATAAAGGCATAAGTTTGGTAACAAAGCAATCCCCTGGATGCCTTCCCCACATTTCTCCTTTTCGTAGGCAATGATGTTTATCACTTTTAGCTGATTACTGTGGTATTTAACTCCATGGTTTTCATCAACGTGTTGGTATTCCTACTTGACATTTCAGTTTTAGGAATCATTTGCTCACTTGCTACTGTGGAAAATGAGCCCCACAAATACACAACCATCCCACCACTAACCTCCCAATATAGCTATATCATTTGGTTGATTAGATTAATATTATTGTTTACATTTCGATGATTATGCAAATGCTAGTAACAGATGAGTTTTCTCTGGAGTTAATTATCTTCTTTGTTTGTTTGCTTGGTTTTCTCTATATTCATCACTAATTCAACCCCAAACCCTTTGCCAAATGTTTAAATCTTCTCCTAAATGATCAGATTTATGAGTCATTCTATCCATTTCATTTTTTGACTCCAATCTAGTCTCACTACCCTCTTGGCTTGATGCACAGCTGTCATCAAGGGACTCTTTGTGCTCTCATTGTGGAGATTCCTTTCATGTCTTTCCAAACAGAATCTACTCAGTGTTTTCCTCCTTCTTGTTTTAGTCCTTAGTTTGAATGGATCAACTTTTCCAGCTCTCATAGAAAGAGTACAAAAGACATAATTCTTTGCTACCCTACATGACTAAAATATCTGTTCTATCCTCATCCTTGACTGAGTGTGGTTTGATTTTAAATTCTCAATTTAAAACAACTTTCCTTCAGCAATCTTAGCATGTTGTCCATGACCTTTCAATGTGACCATGGAGAAATCCAAGGTTGTTATGACCCTTCACCCTTTATTAGTGTCCCTCCATTTTTTTTTTTCCTCTCTGAGAGCTTACAAAAGTTTCTCTCTGTCCAGAGTGTTCTGAATATTCACTATGTGTCTAGGTATGGATTTATTTGTATCCATTTATTCAGGCACTCCATGAAAAGAAGGGAAGGATAAAAGTAGCTGAAATGGCAAAATTGAGGTAATTTTTCTTGGATTTCATTTTTCTAATAAGGTAAGGTCTTCTGCCAAGGCCCACAAGAATTGTTTGGAAAGTTATTCAAGTGTATTGTGGAGAATGGAAATGAGTTATTAGGCAAGTTTATTCTTATCTCAAAATAAGAAAACCGGACTCTTTGTACCTTGAGGATAACTGAGGGCCCAAAAGTTTGGGAACTTGTTGCTAATTTGAGAATTAACACATAGCTTGCAAGTATTTTCACATTTCATAGTCATGTGCTATGCAGGACTTGTAAAGCAGGTAATCAAAACTCAATTTTGCACACTTAGCCAATACCTCTTTCTTTGCCATTCCCTCTTCAAGATCTAAAAGCCTGAAGTTGAACAAACAGGAGAGAAAGAATTTCTTGGAGGAGAGCTGGTGAAGTACTACAGCATTTTCTCCTTCCTTTCCCTTTTCTCCCAACAGAAGAGAGGATCAGGATATTGGCTTTTTACCATGAGCAAATCGAGTGGGTAGTCAGAAGAACTACTCAGAGAATTTGACTTGTACTGCACAGAGTTTTGGGGAGGTACTGAGTCAGGGTCATTCACATCTGGAAAAGTTTTAAAATGAGAAATTACAGATGGCTAGCGCTTCTGATCTCAAATAGAGGTGACTCTATTGAAAACAAAAACTGTATCTGTAGGCATACAGTGGGGCTCAGATTAATATTTTCCCTGAGCCAGAGTCACCTTAATGGAACCTTCCCTAGAAGGGTGACCACCTGAGACAAGGGACCGTAGGAGTAAGAGGATAGATGTGGAGAGGGGATGCAACAAGAGCTCAGCCAGGTATATATCACTGGTGTAAAAAAATATATACATTATGCATGTCCTCACGGAAACGTCCAAGAGTGAAAATCGTCTTCAAACACAGGCCAACCATAAAAACCTTCAAAACCAGATTGCATCAGTACTGGTAAATACTGATAGATTCCTAATCCTTATGGATTATAACCCAGTACCATAGTTGTTTATATTGCTGCTCAAATAGGTTCAAATATGACCATTAGGAACTCTTTCAGGTTGGATCTTATGTCCTTTAAGTCTGACCCCACCTATTTTTCTTCCTTTAGTATGGGTTTGTACATTCTGGCACCATGAGATGCTCTAGGTTTCTCTTGTATTTTTCTCAGCACAGCCCTGGAATCACAGCTTCTCCAAGGATTTCTGGATTCTTTTTATTGGAGAATGTATTGGAAACCAAGATCGGGATGCTGGATGTGCTCTCTGACAAAGAACTAGTCACTGCTTCTCGACTCTCTCAGTGTTTGGAGCTAGGAAATATATGTACACTGAACCTTTACTCATACACATACACTTACCTTTTTTTATCTACCTATCTATTTGTAGGTATATATTTGCAATTAGTTCCTGCTGATTCTTATCTAATGCAGTACCACAGGGCACATTCTAGCGTTCCCCTTTTGCTTATTGGTAACCTCTCTTTCTGACAGTAAAAAAAAAAAAAAAGAAGAAGGTATTTCAACCCTTGTACTCAAAATATTATCTTCATGGGTTATAAGCCCTGTACAATCAGTCTTGCTCACTTTACTTACTGTTAACATATTCTGCTCTGAGCTTATTGGCCTCACTTCCTTGATTCGAAAGTCTCTGCTCTATTTTGAATCTAGTTATTTGCTCTAAGGATGCCTTCCCTGTGTGTTTTGCTTTGCTGACTCAACTCAAGTCACCTCCTCTAAGGAGGAGGCCTTTCCTGACCATGATGGACAGTGGCACTCTCCACATACCTCTGTCATATCATCCTGGTGACCCTTTTATTGCACTCAACAATAACTGAAACTTCCTTTTATTTTGGTTCACTTGTTTATATTCTGTCTCCTCAACTGGAATGTGTCGTGAGGGAAGGGACCCATTTCTGTTTTCCTGACAGCTACCCCACCAGAGCATAGAATAGCTCCTGGCACGTGACAGAGGCTTAATAAATATTTAGAGAATTACTCATAGAAGCACTGACAGTCAGCAATGGGAGTCTGTTCTATCAAGATTAGACACTATGAAACTGCTATACTACCAATTTATGCAATTGTGACCATTTGACCATTCAGTATCTCCTATATGGGAAAAGAAAGGTAGAATTAGATTGATCTCGGGTTGTCATTTAGCCAAATAGGTGCAACACAAGGATGATAGGATAAGGCTGTTCATTGGCAAGAAAGAAGCTGGGTAGCAGGTGAGGAGAAAACATAGCGTAGAGCATGATATGTATATGAGTTTTCCAGAATTATTAGTCAAAGTAGTGTTGCGCTGGTGGTGATGAGAGGAAAGAGAACGGGAAGGCAGAAGGACTCAGACCTATCCAAAATTATATATTGTGTACTGAGTAATTTTATTTATGACTGAACCATAACACAGGTGGGCAGCAAATAATGTTATTTGTAATTTCCTGGCTTCTACCAAGTTTTGGAAAGGGTAGCACTCTCTGATGCTTGCAGAAGGTAGATGCCTTGGGACTCCATAAGAGTAAACATTGAGCAGCCCCTGAATTCCTAATCAGTGCACAGTTGTCCTGATAGGACACCTAATGCATTGTCATGCAAGCAGCTACAATAAACTCAATTTTGGTCTTCCTCCAGCCCCTATGGAGATGCATCTTGCTAGAATGAATTGTTCCTGGTGGCTGTAATTAGATCAATGAATGCAGTCCCTGTCTTTTCTTGCTGTAATTAACTATGTTTTATCTGGTTATTCCCCAAGAATAAGTTTTAAAATCATCTGTGCTTAGATGAAGATATAGCTGGCAGATGATTTGCAAGGTTAATAATAAAAAATTAGAGAGAGGGACCAATAATATGTGATCCCTGACCTTGTCTTATGGGAATAAGAAACAAAACAAAATGAACAAACAAACAAACAACTTAAAAAACCCAAACTGTATTGAATGCCCAGAACCTAAGTGAAAGAATGGAATGAGATATAGACTGTTTTTCCTTCAGAATTTCATGACCTCTTTTAGGCTACAAAAGTACAGTTTACTTCACTAGAAGTAATTTACCAAATGTATTCTGGTGGAATCCCTGAGTCCACGTATCACTGAAAATGAGCAATTTGTTCCTTTCTTGTAGTAACAGGCCCAACAAATTATATAGAAATAGGGGAACAAGAAATGTCATTAAATATATTGAACCGGTTGAAGTAGTGGTTTTCAAACTGTGTTCCAAGGTCAGAGGCCACTTAAAGAAGGGCAAAGCAGAGGCAGCTTCAAATAGATCAGCTCCATTTTTATCTGTTTTCTATATTGAGCTTCTACATGAGATTAAATTTAAAAACAGGATTCTGCTCTAAAATGAATTAGAAAATTATTCGTCTTCTAAGGATAGAAAAAAGGAACATTTTAAAAATATACACACAACTATTTTCAACTATACTATATAACATATCAACAACATAATATTTTAAACTTCTGTAGCTGTCATTTAAAAATATTATCATATATTTGAGTTAGTAATTTTGAAATAAAAAGGAATTAAGAAAAAGATAAAGAGAGGGAGGCAGTGAGGAAGGCAGAAATGGGCTGGATTCCAGTTCCAAATTTATTCAGCTTTTTTTATTTTTTCTTCATATTTTAAGCAAATTGTTCTTTGACAATTCCCCTTAAAGTCTAAGACTACATGAAAATAGATTTTAAATAGATGTAATTATTTCTTTTTATTCATAAAGCTAATAAAACAATGGTTTAAAAAAAAGAAAATTTCCCCAGAAGGATGAAACAAGTGACACTAAAATATAACTAGAATATACTAGGCACTCTACGAATATTTGTTAAATAAATAAATGATGAATAAAGTTTCAGAAGATGTAAAACTATTTCATCTATTCATTCAAATGCAAGATAATTATTAAACTTTTGTGAAAATATATATTTCCTCACATTGTCACGAAAAAATTTACCTTTCTCTTGGATCTCCAAAAAGACTTATTGATTTTCTCTCTCTCTTTTTTTTCAGATTAAGGTGAAATGCACATAACATAAACTTAACCCACTTAAAGTGATCAATTCAGTAACACGTAGTACATTTACAATGTTGTGTACTCCAGTCTGCACCCCATTTCAAAACCTTTTCATCACCTCAAAGAAAACCCCCATGCCCATTAAGAGATCATTCCCCATTTCCTGCTCTCTTCAGCTCCTGGCAACCATCAATTTGCTTTCTGACTCCTGGATTTATCTATTTTGAATATTTCATATAAATGGAACCATGCAAAAATGTGACTTTTTGCATCCGACTCATTTCACTTAGCATAATATTTTCGAGGGTCATCCATGTTGTAGCATATTCAGTACTTGATTGCTTTTTATCACTAAAAATATTCCATTGTATGTATACACCACCTCGTGTACATCTGTTCATCTGTTGATGGACATTTGGACTGTTTCCCCCTTTAGCTATTGTAAATAGTGCTGCTATGCACACTCATGTATAAGTATTTCCTTGGGTGCCTATTTCAATTTTCCAGGGCATATACCTAAGAATGCTGCTGGGTCATATGGTGATTCTATTTTTAATTTTTTGAGGAACTGCCAAACCGTTTATCACAGTAGCTGCACCATTTTATATTCCCCCAGCAAAATATGTGTTCCAATTTCTCTGTATCCTCACCAACACCTGTTATTTTTCATTTGGTTGTCTTTTAATCAAATATTTTTGTGGTTAAATATAATTATTGGTTTTATAGGAGAAGAAATTACTCAAAAAAAAAAAGGATTTTCTTTTTCGTATAGTTCCTTTGCTATTTTTCCAAAATTGAATTTCTTTCTCTTCTTTATTCAACATATACAAAAGAATAGTTTCTGACTTTATTAAGGCCCAGATGTAGAATACCATATCATTATACTGTGGGGACCTGTTTTCTTTAAATGGAATGCCAGGATTCATTAGGATCCCAGGTAGCATTCCCAGTCATTTTTATCACTTCCCACTCTGTTCTCATAACGTTTCCTTCTTTTCTAAATGCTTTTGCTGTAGAGTATCTAGGTCCATTATAGTGAACATGGGGAGAGAAGAGGGAACAGAAACACAAAGATGAGAATTAGAAAATATTTTGAAAAAAAATCACAGTTTGAACAGGTATATCCATGCTACATGTCGTTTCACATACATACACCAAATTATTTCATAGCACAAGAAAATGTAAGGCTCAGAACAATGAAACATGAATGTTTTGCTCCATCTTTTGACATTTTACCATTATTTCATGTGATTTCACTGGTAATTTTGCTTTTGGTCCATATAATTTTATTTTTCTGCTCCATGGCTACTTTATCATCTAGAATCCGTTGTTTAGGTGACACTAATGTGGCCACATATCAGTTTAATACATTTCTGCTCAAGCAGTGATCAGTCACACACCACCTGCCAAGCATTGTAACCGATCGCCAAGTAGACAATTTTGACAGGCTTGTTCCCGGGAGATTCCTGTGCTGCGTTTTGTAACAGGCGGTCGCCCAGCAGGATCACAGTCTAGGAATGTAAACCTAAAAGCAAGAATGAAAAAAAAGGGAAATCAAGGATGAAAGTGATGAAGTGCAAAATAAAACCTTTAAAAGTTAGACATATTGGAAGATTGTAAAACCATGAGCATGGGAGAGAAACATTATAAAGAGTATGGCCTCAGAATTAAAAAGAGATGTTAAAAATACTGTACCACATTATGAACAATGAAAATTAAATATGACAAACCTCAATTTGGAAAATGACAAAGGGGAAAACACATAGCATTCGGCAATCTTTGCCAAGTAAGTTGAAAAGATAGAGGCTATAAAGCCTAATGTAGCAGAAATAAGCAAGGAAACACAAGTGGCACACAAAGAAAGCACTAATTCCTAGAGGCTGTAGTCCACAGACAGAACACATGCTTTCCCTGTATGAAGCTTGGGGTTTCAGTCTCATCATCATCTGTTTACGTGCACTTACAGGAGCTCAGTCAATATTTATTGGTTCTGTAAGAAAGAAAGGCATGCTATATAGGAAATTTACTTACGTAAAACATAAAGAAAAAAAGCATTTTTTTTTCTTCTAACCTGTGGAAATATATTAATTTGTATGTGTTGATATTTCCTAAATGTGTCCTTCCACTGAGACAGAATAATGTGCCTTTACTGTATGATGTACTTACCGGGAAATAACACCAAGTAAACCACACAAATATAACCAAAGGAAAGCTCACTTCTTTCAAGACTCATGTTAAGAGTTGTAAGTTGGACTTCAGAAGTGAGATGAGGGCCCCCAATGATTTGCTCCCACTTGGCGCTGAGTGCTGTGGCAGGTGGAAGGACCACAGACACATTCTGCTTCCTCCTGTCACACTGAACAGCTTGGAGAACTTACAAGCAAAGAAACCAGGGCTGTTGCCTTGAATCCAGTTCAAGAGGAAGACAAAGCGCCTTTGTGCTTGCTTCTGCCCAAGGGAGAGTCCTGCAGGCACAGGATCTGTTACAGAAAACCTGCCTAGAAGGAAAGCATATTTGAGACCAGACTCTGGGTAATCAGAGAGTCAAGGTCTTGTGTGATGCTAGAACCTACAGAGGACAGCCTTGATTTGATTGGTAAATATATGCTCTCTCTAAACTGCAGTAACATCTTCTTTTGGTGAAGATACCGAAGCTGGCTTTGTGGTAGAAAACTATTTTAGTGTTACACTTGTTAACTAATTTTTATGAGTTGCAGAACAGAACAAGATAAACAAAGTCACAAAGACAGAAGGTCCATGGACATAGGAAAAAATGACCAAGTAGTTCTTCAAACAGTGGTTGGAAAAATATTGGATAGTTGTACTAAAGTGGAGGTGGTGGTAAATCCATAAGAATCAAAAGAAGTTTGTGTAAGGAGCACCAAGCAACTATTAAAAATACCTCTTTGGAGAAGAATATGATAACAATTTAAAAGAGTATATCCTCTAACTCTAGAAATTCCACCTTAAATTATTTAGAATTTAAATATAATCTTGTATTTACATACCACATGGATTCATTCTTTAACAACAAGTTTACATAAAACCTGTCCACAATGATTCACAACAAATTTATCTAACAATTACAGACATAGTGTGATTAGCTAGTTACACAAAATAAATTTTCTATTATAACCATTAATAGATATGTTAAAAATAAGGTATTTCTGACATCTGTAAGTTTAAGGTATAACAGAACTAAGCATAGACCTGATTCAGAAATCATTAGGTAAAGGATGCTGCTTGCCTGGTCAGCACACATGTACAAATATGAGGTTTTTTGGTTTTGTTTTGATTTGTTTTTGTGTGTGGTTACAAATGTGAGTTTGGACCATGAGTTCAGATCTCTCTCTCAAGGTCAACAAAATAATGTCGATAATCATTGATGAAATATTATGGGATTGGAATTGGATAATAGAATGAACAGGTTATAATTTACTAACCAGAGCAGATATTTTATAACAAATTCAAATAATATGCAGGTATAATTACAATGACGTTCTTGCAAATCACCAATATCTTCTTACTTATTGAAAACACCTTAGCCCAAAATACTAATGGTTCTGTGATGATACTTTTGTTCTTCCTCCTTCTGTCTGTTTCTTCATTTTGTGATAATTTATATTCTACATAGGATTTTGGAAATAATACAATATCTGTACCATAGGATTTTGCTGAAACATGTCAGACTGAGCATTTCCTTTTAATTAGAATTGATGAGAAAGTTTCGAAACTTCTCAGCAATTGAGAAAACCTGGGCCTTTAGCCAGACCAACCTGGGTTTGAATCTTAATTCTATAGCCTCAGTCAAGTGACATCACCCCTCTAACTCTCGGGCTCCTCCGTGCAAAATGGGACTATCCACCATCCAGAGTCGTGTTAGGATCGAGGCACCTTACTCAAGGCCTGGTATAGAGTGGGTACTTGGTAAATGGCAGATTTTTGCTTGTTTCTTATCCCTCAAATTGTTCTAGGTTCAATCTTAAAATTGCAGTGATTTTCTTTCCCAAACAAATTTTACTAATCCAATTTTCGTTGCTCTAGTCCTTTAATAAATTATTGACACAAACATCCATGCAAGAAAAGAAATTCTGGCAGTAAGGATCTGTCAGGTGTGTACTAACATATTTAGTGTGTCTTTACTATCTCAAAGGGAAATGAGTTCAAAAAGCTGTTCTTTTGCTAAATTCTGAACTTTTCATTGATTATTTTAAAACTCATACATGTTTTCACAGATTTAATCTATGTATCAAATCCATGGAATTTTATCACTCCTTAAAATCTACTGATTCACAGAGCTCCTATTTGCACATATGCTATGTCAACCCATTTTATGAATCTCAAACTCACACCTTAATCTCCACTACAATTACGTAATTCATGCAGGACACATGCATGTAGTAAATTCATTTACAGACTTTGGTGGGAGTGAGGGAGTTGAAAGAGGCTGACACTGAAGCAACACCAACAACTTCCAATCAGATATTGACAATTATGTTCTTTCAAGTCCTTTGCGCTGCCATGCCACTGGGCTTTCTCACTGGCACTTCATTCCATATAGAACCCATGCTTAAATGAACTCACTCAATCCTTCTCATTCCCACCTCATTTTCTTTGCTCTCCCAGCCCCCAATTCAGTCCCGCAAATTGTTTTCTAAAGGAGACTTTTCATGTCATACATCAGAGTAGTATCTAAAGCCCTTAGTTGGCAATAGTCAAATAGTGGCCTACCTCTCTTTGCTAAAAGGCACAGTTGAACCAATTTGGTCTTGTAGTGGGCACTATGATGTGGCACCAAGACCCCCCTTCAGGAAAGAAGGACTTCTCCCCCAGCTGCCGGTAGTGTTGTCTCTGTGAGCGTGGGAATTGGCTCAGGTGAAGACAGTCTCCTTGACCAGGGGCAGCCCAGAGCTAATGATTGGTAGATAGGCCTTGGCCCCTTGTAACCAAGCAGAATCCTATGAGGCTTTCCCAGAATTGACCCCCACCCATGTCTCCACCTGCCTTTTGTCTGTAGCAAAACTTTAGTCAAAGAATAAATTAGAGAAGTAAGAAAATGAAGAAAGGAAAACAGTCAAGCAAGACAAAACGGTAATACTTTAGCCATTAAACAAAGTCAAGGACATTTAGTTCATCCTCAAGAACTATAGATACTATTCTGAGCCATGTCCTTTGAGCTGTTTTGTAGATACCAAAATCCCCACCAGGTGGAAGAAATTAACCATATGCTACTCACAAGCACGTAGACCCTAGACCGGCTGGAACCAGATGATTGATGATGCTGACTCCCAATTACCTCACCACCAACCAATCAGAAGGAGGTCCCCTAGCTGATCATGCCTTGCTCCTTGAACACTATAAGACTTCACAACCCCCTCCAGGGCAGGACACACAGTCTTGAGGGCATTAGCCTGCTGTGGCCCCTCCTTTGCTGGATGAACAATAAAGCTATTTCTTTCTACTTCACCCAAAAGTTTGCCTCCAAGATTTAATCCGGCACCGGTGTACAGAGGCCAAATTTCAGCAACACCCTCATTTAAACTCAGGACTGTTGATGGGCCATGTCAGCCTCTGTGCTCCCTATGGGACCAGCTGACTGAGCTGAAGTGTTTCTTATGGCTATGTTGCCACTCAACCTCTTCCTCTGCTCAATCCTGCTTTCCTCTCTTTTCTTTCCACAGTTATCAATATAGAGTCCACTCTCTAATAAACTTCATGGGCAAAAATTGTATCTCAGCATCTGCTTCCCAGCCAATCCAACCTGTAGCAGTCCCTTACTAGTTAAGAATATGAGATGAGTAAGATAAAAATGTTTGAGAGGGATGGAGAAAATCAGTGTGGATAGATCTCCCAAAATTTTTTAGGATAATAGAAGTGTGAAGGGGAATAATCCAAATTCAACCTTTCAGAATGAAAAATTCAGTTGTAACATCTTGGCAGTATCAGCCTGGCATTAAGAGAGCACATAGCAATTGATGAAGGTAAAATAGTAAGAAAGGAAATGATCCAAATAGAAAAGTTTCATTACATGACAAGAATATTTCTCTACAGCAGTCAGAATGGCGTAGTGGCATCGTAGGGTTTATCTTTGTGCCTCCAGCAGTTTTGAAGCACACCAATGTTTGACATCCATGAGACACGATTTTTGGTTTATTGATTACAAGTCCAAAGATTCTTACTTCTCACCTAAATATAGAAGCAAAAGATAAATGCCTGATTATGAAAACAGAATATTTTAACAACCTATTTGAAAAATGATTCCCCAAAGACATTGACTGTGAAAACCATTGAAAGATATTTCCTTGGTTTTGGTCACGGTAGGTTCACATCTGGCATTTGGTCAATCACTCATTAAATATTAATTAGCATTATTTATGCAATTTCAATGCTCTTTTACCCTTTTAATGGGAGAAACCTGAAGAAAAAGGCTCTTCAAAGGACGATAGGTTCTTTCTCACTGATCTGCAGATTGCTTATTCAGTTTAAATAAATCTTTTTCTCATTTCCCTTCACCTTAAGCCTGAAATTGCAACAGTTAATTAAATGCAAAGAAAAGATCTTTACTTCCCAGAGCGGAATTTTTTCCAAATAAAGGTATCCGGTCAATTTTTATAAATGTAAAGAAGAAATTGTTACACTACTTAGCATTTTCTGAGTCTGCATTTTCAGCTTTTTTAAATATATAGAATCATTTTTAAATAACATAACTCTAAAACTGAAGTTTTATACACAGAAAGCTATGCATATGTCTAGCAATAGCTAACACATGCTACACAAAGTTGGCTCTTTAACTTGCCAAGAGTTTAAAAACCATTTAGCAACAATGCAGGGATTTGGAAATATGAAATAGTAACATCTTAATGAAATCATAAAATTCTTTTTTCAATACGTATTTATTCCTCTGCTGTGTGCCAAGTATTGTGGACAAAAGGCTTCAGAAGTAAACATGACCTCCTGCCCACTCAGCAGGAGCTCACCTTCTAGTGAGGAAACTAATGAAACGTTAGCAATCATAATACGGGGAGAAAAGTACTGCAGTGGACCCAGCACAGAGAGCAGAGAGGAAGGATCTAAGTCACCCTGAGGAATGGGGCACAATCAAGAAACACCTGCTCATAGAGCCGAGAAGAACATGTTAGTCACGCACGGGCATGGAGTGAAAAGGGAATAAGACTAGGATAGGAAGAAGGAAGCTCGTGTTCAAAACTGAGATGGCAAGTGTGTCTACATATTTGAGCAAAAAGATGTGTGTGTGTGTGTGTGTGTGTGTACCTGGCAGCAGCTCAGGCTGAATATGCATCTAATGAGAAATCAATGAAGGGTCTTAAATGTTCTGTTAAGAATTTTAACTTAATCCTGAAGTCCATGGGGACCCGGTGAAAGGTATTCCAGATATTCTAGGTATCTAACTCAGGAAAGATAAAAGCAGCCAGGGCTTTAAGAGACTGACGGCAGTTAATCTGTTCCGTATGTATGACCCTGTGGCAGGGTAAGTGTTTGTACTGCTAATCCTTTCCAGTGGCCTTGGTTATGCCCAACAGGAGAGACCAGTCCTCCTTAGCCTACACCCGAGCTCCTCACACAAGCAGCAGCTGAATATCTGCTTTAATTGGTCCAAGGAGGTCTCTGGGTATGGAATGTTTTGGGGGATTTTGTTGTTGTTGCTTTATAGCTCTTTAGGTGACTCCAATGGGCAGCAAAGCTTGGAGCTACTAACTTTCCCTAAATCATGGAAGGAAATGAATAAAAATAGAATGTTGTGAGGTTTATAAAGAATGGAAGACAATTGAACTAACTATAATGTTCAGCTATTTGAGATTTGCATATCCCCCCAGAGTCTAATGCTTAGTAAGTGTTTAAGAGGGGTTGTAATAAATGAACACATTTCAAAAGAAGGTTTATAAGCTAAAGTAGAACAATTAGATAAAGTCAGTGTTGAGGGCCATCATTCCCCCAGGATACTCTAGGAATACTGTTCTTCAAACATCCTCTGAATTTTTATACTTTTCTGCCTTTGATATCTAGAATAAAGACTCCCAAACTCTTCACATGGGAACATCTTACCCTGGCTTCAAGGCTGTTTTGCTGGGTCTTTCCCAAAGCCACTTTCACATCCAGGAAAGAAGAGATTGTTGCCTTTGCTAGGCCCCTCCAGCAGTGCTATTACTTTGACAAAGCCCTAACCACTGCTGTCCTTGCTGGACTGGGCACGCCAGGAAGAGTAACTCACCTTGAATCCCCTCTGTAGTGCCTAGTAGCAAACGTTTGTTGAACAGCTTTGAGTATGGAAAGGAGAAAAAGAAAGTTGCAGATTATATATTCAAAGATGCATAATGGGAACGGTGGGCGAGCAGAGAGCAAAAGGGATGAAAGTCATTCTGAGACCTATTTTCCCAAACTGAGAGATTACACGGAGAGTTGGAAGAAGAAGATCTATGATTGTTGCTTAACATCACAGCGCTGACAGGGAGGGAAATCATCACGCATTTCTATCTGCGGTGGACTTGTGCTGTTGCGGAATTGAGTGGGAAAGGATAGGAGGCCCTGCAATCCCAGTTTTCATCTACATCAAGCTGTGTGGACTATGGGAGTGAGCAGGTCCTCAGGGAAATTCTCAAAGCCATTTGTGATCTAAATAACAAACAACTGGTGAAAATCAGAATGGTTCAACTATTTACTACTTTGTGACTTCTACAGAGGAAGAAAATTTTCTATTTTCCTTTCTTCTTTCTTTCTTTTCTTTTTCTTGACTTGAGACTTTGGGGAGCACAGGCAAGGTAGAACCCCCAAATCTTCTTATGCCATTTTGGATAGGAAAAACAAAAACAAACAAAAGCAAAACTAAAACTGCTATGTGTGGTACACCATTACTTCCCTGTGCCTGAAAGCATATGTTCAGACTCAGTCTCTAATCACACCTGTGGTAACAGGGCCCATTGTGTCACTTCCACACCTGTTAGCGTGAATAACTCGGATAGGCTCGTACTGGGCATTTTGTCTTTGATTTTCTTTGTAATTTATTTCTGGAATTACAGTTAGTAAATCAAATCTGTTCTTTACTTTTCCTTAGTGTATGTTGTGGTTATGCTGGGAAAGAAGTAAGAATATTCTATCCCCTTTTAGATAGCAGTATCTCTATCATTTGAAGATTTGTTTTTTTAATTTTGGAAATAATACAAAAGCTGTACCCTAGGCTGTTTGTAACATGCTAGACATTAATATGCCTCTGGGTTATTATAATATTTGCTAAAAATGAAAGACATATAGATTAGATGTTTGAGATTCAAAATTTACAAACATAAAATGTAGGATATAGTCAAACTTAAGTCTTCAGATTTTATTTTCTCCTATAGAAAATCACTATAATCACTTTCTTATTAAGGATTAAGTAAAACTGAATAATGGGCCAGCTTCTTATTTTGTCCTTTCTTTCCTGCAGATCTGATTTAAAAATGAAGTTCAGATGTCAAGGCACTATTGAGATAAAATAAGGAGTTTGATTTGATCCTGCCATTGATATACTGCGCCACCATGGAGCAGGCCTTTAACCTTTTTGAAATTCACATTCACTATGTCAAAAAGAACTTTATTACGAGGTTAATAAGATTGTGTCTGTAGAGTATTTTAAGCGCTTTTATTTTCAGAATGATAAGCAAATGTGAGGTTTTATTATCATTATCATTGGCTTCAAAGGGAATTTGGCTTTCACAGCTCAGTGGGGTGAAAAAAGATAAGAACCTGGACACTGGTGCTCAAATAAACATCAGGGTTAAAAATTCAAGCAGAAGGTGAAGAGACAGAGGGAAAAAAAAATCATTTCATTGGTACATCAGTGATGAGAGCCAGCTTGAGCAAGATTGAATCCTAAATAAATTATCAGGGCAAAACATACATATCTCCTCTCCTCTCTCTCTCTCTCTCTCTCTCTAATACACACGCACACACATACACACACACCGGCTCAATCGTTTAAATTCATTCCTCTGTTTTTTCAATTTAATATATTACTCATACTCCTATGTTAAATTCAAAAGATAAGTAAAATGAAACATATTCCTGACTGCTTTTCTTGATGCATGTGTTCATGGAATTTCCCTCCAAGTTTAATGTTGCATATATTAAAGAAAAATATAGCAGACCACTTCTGTTAGATTAGCCCACAACAATTTGGTCCTAAGAGGTAACATCTGTAATCTCTCAGTTTGAAATGGATGATAATTTTGAGAAGAAAATCTTAACCTTCTATGGCTGTTGGTACTCCCATGGTAGTGAAATCAAAAGTGACACATTTTTAAAATAGCTTAATACTTGCATTTTTTTTAGCTCAACTGAGAGCAAAAAAGAAAAATCTGCCTCATATATCTAAAACTGCTCATTGAAATGTAAATCACGGTAAATGATACATGTAGAAATAAATGGATAAACAGCAGAAAAAATAAAAAGGCATTACCTCTATGCAGCCATTCGTCTTCTGAGAGCCTGAGTAAAGCTTAAGTCAGATACAATTAAATGGACTGAAGCTTTAACAGTGACTTTTGAACTGCTTGAATTAACAGAATCAATCCTCATAAATTAAGCTATCAGTGATCTATGATACAATTAAGTTCCGTAATCAAAAAATGCTACAGTGCATGCAGTGTCACTTGTGCTATTTCTAACACTGAATTTTAACTACTGCTGGCTAACTCTTCCTGCAGGGTTGTGTAAAACTCCATCTGGCACACTAGACACTTACACTATGATACATGGTTTCTTTTCCATTCTTCAATTTAGGCTGACATCTGGTGGTCTAGGGAAACGACAAGTAATGCTTCTGAATGTAAACCAATTCACAAATGTGGCGTTTTTTCAGTTTTCCCTTTGTCTTTCTGAAGTGCTTGAAATTGCGACAAAACCAGTTAATTACATGGAAATTCACCTAGAATAACTATTTAAACGGCAGAACAATAAGGGTGAAGAAAGTGACCTTTGTGTGATGAATTATATACATGTAAGTACATCAAACTCTGTAGTGACTAAAAAGCATCAATAGAAAGCAGCATATATTGGCCAATTAGACTCACTCAGAACGGGTACTATTTAATGGCCCCGCACTGGGGATCATAATGGGAATGTGGTACATGTAAGATTTCCTTCTTTCTTTCTCCTCGTCAGGGTAGTTGGAGGGAGGGAAACGAAGAGAATGAGGGGGAGGGGTAGAAGAAGCTCCTGTGTACAGTCAAAAATTGATGTTTAAACAGGCATAACGTAGTGTTCAAAAGCATTTATCTTTTATTTTTTCTTTGGGAGGAAGGGGGCACTTCCAGCAGTTTGTGGCCGTCCAGATGGTAAAACACAGTGGGCCAGAAGCAAGAGCAATTCAATTCTCCCTATGCTGAGGATTTAAAAAAATATATCCCCAATTAACTTACTGTTGTGTATTCCAGTAATTAGCAGATCATGGAGGAATAGATGAAACACTGTCGGCTCTGTGACATTCATACCAGTTAAGAAAAAGAAAAAAGCACCCTGATCTTTCTCACATTCAACATTGAGCTATATATCATTTGTAGTGTTTTGGCCATGAAAAGACTTAATAAATGGGCTTTTTTGTGTTCAGATTTTGGTTACTATTTTTCTGTGTGTGTATCTCTTACAGTGATTGTAACTAGTACGGGAAATAAATGTAATGCTGGATTGACTTTGTTCTATCTCCATATTTATAAAAGGTTCTAGATTGACAGAATTAGGGCAAAGCTCCTTCTTATGAAAAACAAACACACAATAAAACAAAACAACAAAAGACAAACAAAAAAAGACTTTAACCTTGTCCAAGAAAGTCCATTGTGAATGTTTGTTTTGCCCTGTTTCCACTTAACCTTGTGACTCTGAAAAGGTTATTGCAAGGAGTGCCAATTATGTTGGTGTTTTGAAATATGGCCAGTTTCTCTAGAAAGTACCTCAAGCTGCCAATACCCAATCTCAGAAAGGTCACTGGGAAGTTCAAATAAAATTGCTTTTAGTTTAGTTTACTATAGAACTCATCTGAGTTGAAATCAGTAAGCAAAAGGTGAAGTGTTACCATCTGTTCTTCCCAGTCCTTTCTTCCCTTTAAGAGTGAAGTTTAGTTCTAATCAGTAGCCATAAGATCTCTCAAGAAAGGAGGATTTTATTTTCTTTTAATAAGCTTAAAACTATTTTATCAACTTTTAAAAAAGAGAAGAATGAATACATGGCTGTAAAGAAAAGTCTGTAACAAATTATCAACTAGAAAAGCAGTGCCACTTAGTAGATTTCATGTGACTCTTACATTTATGAAGGGTTGTGGCAGAGGAAAACGTAGACTGTGATTTTAGGAGCACTCAAAGAGCCTTTGTATCTCTCACAAATATTTTACATTGATTTCTAATAAAAGTGACCTCAAAACTAGACATTGTTCCCTCCCACCTTTGGCTTTGGATTTTGTGGCCTCCTTAAATGTAAATATTTTCCAAAAAATCACTTTTAGAATTATGTCTTATTTTTATCAGTCTAATTGCCTCTAGAAAAAAAAATTTTTTTCACAAATGTAACTTCTATTTCTCCTAGCTATTTCAGTCTAGGTATAAATATGGTGTCATGTTCAGAATAAGGAAAACTTTTTCTTTGAAAACTATTTTTATCTTCTTCACAGACTTTTTCACATATTAGGCAGAGTCCCAAGAAGTGGCTCATGCATGCCCTTGGATACGCCATCTATTCTGAGAGCTCCGTTACTGAGTAACCCATAGGAAAGCTCCTCATCACCTCTACTAGCACCACTCCTCATGGCCACCTGCTATCACCTCTATCACCACTGCTTCTTGCTGAGGCTGACCTGGCTGGTGCCAACAAAACCCACAAATGCCAGTACTAGATCTCACAATGAGAACACTTCTGCTGTTGTCCACTGAAGATGGTATGGCTTTGGCATTAGAGCCCAGTGGCAAAGCCTCTTCTAATTTCAAATTTAGGTTTTCTTCCTTCCTTCTTTCGCTTCCTTCCTTTCCTCCCCCCTCCCTCCCTTGCTCCCTTCCTTCCTTCCTTCCTTCCTTCCTCCTTTATCAAGCAAAGTATTGCTCAGCTAATATGTTTAGATGCTAAGCTATTTACATATGGAAATATAGTTACCAGTTAATTTTGTAATATGATCCCAAGCTTTTAAAAATACAGAGGATGCTCGGAAGGAAGCAGTGTTCTATAAAATGTTGAGGACAAGAACCAAGAATATATCTTTCTCTTCCTAGTGGAGGAGAGCTAGATGAATTTTAGGTAAACAGATTCCTTAATTGGTGCTATTTTTGTTGGGTGATGCTCTGGTAATCCTATTTTAGAATCTATTCCTTAGAAATACACAGACCCATTTTTGAAGCTTATAAACAAATGATAGCAGAATAAAATACATGCTAGGCAAAATATAAAGATCAAGTAATATACTGTTATGTTTATGTATATGAATTATTTTAGTGTCCCTCTTATTTTTTTCAAATCTTATATGAAGCATGATTTATAGATGTTGCCAGGAAGGGAAAGGAGAGAAGGAATCACTGAATCAATAATCACTGAACACTTTGTTTTTCACATTGTCCCTCAAATTCTCATGAGATTGTAGGGAGGGGAGGACAAATATAGCAATTTTTTCAATGTAACTGTTAATGAAATGGCTTCATTGCTCCTCTACTGTAAAATATGGAAGTCATATTAAAGGTATACCATTTTGCTGTAGATAAAAATAGTAATAAAAAGGGAACTAGTAATGTGGGATATGTTAAAAAGAAGATTTATTGTATGTTGCAAGTTTGGCTTTACGTAAACATACAGAGAATATGTTTAACTGTTAAAGAGCATCTATAATACATATATTCATTGTTTGAATGTCATTATTTTGAAATAACAATCATCATTTCATTTGTTAATGAAATTTGACCCTTTAAGACATGAAATTCAGTCTAATATTAGTTCATAGGTATCAGGGATTCATTCCAGAAACTTAGAGCACTTTCCGTAACTCTAGCAGTTGGACTCATTATATGCTTCTAGGTTTAAGATACGGGAACCCTGGTCTAAAACCAGGATGTCTGGATGTATACACACAAGGTGGCTCATCTTAGCAAGCAGATTCATTTCCAGATGGTTAGCTTGAGCAGACAGTGAGATTGTCAGGCAGCCAAGAATTCCTGGGACGGACCAATATTTGTGTTCCAGAAAGCAATAGCTGGATGAAGCAGCTGTCATGGCTGCTGAAATGTCCTTGGTACTGAGGGAGTCAAGTAGCTCTTCTTCGTTGAGAGACTGGATTTTTGTTGTTATTGTTGTTTTATTTTTTTTTTTTACCTGCATAGCCACAGCAAGGATTAAAATGGTTAGCATTTGTTTATCTCCTTCAACAGCCAGTATTTTCCCTGCCCAGCTGTCTGTAGTTCCAGAAGCCATTATGCATGAGGTTATAGAAGCCAAGTAGCAGTTTCCTTGATTCATTCCTGAAAACTTTTCCTTCTCTCTTCTTTCATTCCTAGATGTCCACATGGCCTCATTATGGGAGCCAGAACCCAGAGAATGAGTCAGCTAAGGGCCTATTAAGGTTTCCTAAATGTAGTGATTGAATAGAAGTGATTAAACATGCTTTAAAAATACATGGAACCATTTGAAAGACTTTTTTTTCCCTTCTCACATGTGTAACCTGGAGTTTCCATCATTAGGGTCATCATTTGATTGAAGGTATATCACTGTAAAAACAAATTATGCACCAATCACTATGCTAGACACTGGGGATAAAAGATGATCAAGGAATTATCTAACCATTACTATATAATGAGATAATGTTCAGTAGAAATTCAGGAAGGAGGAATCTGCCTAGGTAAGAAAAGGAAGTCAGTGAAACTAAGACAAGGAATGAGTGCATTTAGCAGGCAGAGAGAGCAGCAAAATGCTTCAGGGAAAGAAAAGAATTAAATAGCACAACCTGTGAAAGTAATGGGAAATGAGAAAGTTAACAGAGTGATGAAATTTCCACACAAGTGGAAGGTAAATTTTAATGCTGAGGGCTGAGAAAGCAGTTAGGACACAGATGAGATGGAGAAGTACCAATGAGAATGGAGAAAAAAGGCCAGGAGTGAGAGGCATTCAGGAAGGGATATACATATGTTTAGGGGTGGGGACCTCCTTTGAAACAACATCCATGAACATAGTAAAAGGGATATATGCACTGGATCAGTTATGTATCAAATTGCAGAAGTTGAAGGAATACAGCACCTGGACAGGTAAGTTCAAGGGGCAAGAAAGGAATCTAGAACTTGCTTAAGGAAGAGAAGGGACACCTGACTTGGGCCTGTAGAAACAGAGCAGTAAGGGCAACAAATTCACAGGATTGTGCAAAGGAATTCAAGTGTGAAGAGCATCTTCTTCCGAATTGCTGAATTGCATTGCAGTACTAACAATTTCTCAAGTAATAGCAGCTAACATTTCTATAATTTCTAGTAACTATGTTAACTCATGATTCACTATATATTGCAGCCCTTTTACAACAATTTGAGAAAATGAAAATAATTCTTTATTTTTTTCCCCCAAAATTGAGTATCTAGCATAGTACTGGGGGATTATAAAGATAGCATCAATATTCTTAAAGAATTTTTCCATGAGAATTTAACCAATGAATAATTTTAAGTATTATCTTCTCCCAAAATTACACAGATAAACAATTGATGAGAACACAAAATGCACATAAAACATAGGACTTAGAATTAACTTAATGTGTGAGGTCAATTCTCAAAGTTATATGTTTATTTCTCTCTGTTGCAGGGAACAATTCAGTGAAATATTTCAAATAATTTCCACTAACATATATTTCAAATAATGTTACTTTAATTTTCTAGGTGAAGGTGAAAATATTTAAATATATTCAAGGCTAATCAAATCAAAACAGTAAAACTGGTAAGTAATGTGCTGTTTTGTCTTATTCCAGTACCTCTAATGGGAGAGACTAAGCAAATAATGTCCCATCATCTTTCTCACAGTCGAAAACGCTCACAACGGCTTTGGTAGGCAGGGAGAAAAGATGACCTTTGGATTAAGGTTGAAATTGGTTGGGGCATTGGTGGTGAAAGCTTTCTCTCTTTAATGCAGTGAGGTTATTTCAGCCCACAACATCCCACTATTTGAAGTTTTGTTTAGTTTTGAAAAGGAATATATTTTTCTTACTATGATACTTGATTTCCATTTCAGGAATGCTATCACACTGTAACATAGTAGCCGTTACTGACAGTATTTGAACTTAATGAGATAGAATGCTTCTTTTCATTCCCCAAAACCTAGCTTCCAGTTCAAGACCTCATTAATTCTTGTCTCACTTACTATAATAACCTCCTGACTGGTCTCTTTGCCTTTAATCTATCTTGACTTGAATCCATCATTCTGTCTGCTTAATCTTCCTTTAGTATCATTCTTTTCTTGCTTCTCCCCTTCTCAAAAGCTTCAACACCTCTCAACTCTCCATTTCAAAAAATATTTATTCTTTAGATCAGTTCTTTGTAGCATTTTGTGTTCGTGCTCCAAGTAATCTGCTAATCTGCTGAAAGTCATGGACCCTCTCCCAATAAAACTGCAATTATATTTACATTCACAGCAAAGTTCTATAAAATGTCCAGCTAATTCACAGACTCTGAAACACCTAGGAATAAGAACCCCTGTCTTTCATTTATCACAAATATTAGTAGACTTTTATTATACGTCAGTCACTGTTCTAGGTACTGAGGATAAAGTAGTCAACTTTTAGATAAAATCCCTATCCTTGTTTGGCTATATTCTAATGTGGGGAGGAAGACAATAAAGAAGATAAATAAGTAAAATATAAAATGTGTGATACAGTGATGAGTGTGAAGGAGAAAATAGAAATCAGAGAAGTGAGAGAAATCAGACATCCTGAAGGGCAGTTGAGAAATTAAATAGGTCAACCAGGGAAGGCCTCCTTGAGAAAGTTGTTATTAAGCAAAAACCTGAAGGAAGTGAGCTAACCATAAAATTATTTGGGAAAAGTATCCAGGCATTGGAATTAGTAAGTGCAAAGGCCCTGAGATGAGCATGTTTGTCAAGTTTGAAGAGCAAAAAGAAGACCATCAGAGCTGTAGTAGAGAGAATGAGGAGGTAATTAGAAATGAAGTCATAGAGTAACATGTAACAGTATGCATAGGGCCTTATAAGTCATAGGAAGTACTGTAAGGACCGTGGTATTTATTCTGAGTGAGATGTCAGCCTTCAAGGTATGTTCAAATTTCTCCACAGCTTGTTTTAGCCAACTTTTTGTCTCAACTGTGACTACTCTCCAAACCATATAATTTTATTTAATCCTCACAATGTAAAAGTTAACCACTTGCATTTATACACATACGTACATACATATATGCACACATAAATACACACATATGCACATATACACGTACTTTTAAGTGAGCATGTAGATAGGTATGCACAAGTATTTTCCTGACATTCATAATTGGTAATTAACTCATGCAAACTAAAATTTCAAAATTAACACAGAACCAAATGATATTTGATTTTTATGGCATATAAATCACACAAAAGTTTAAGAAAATAATATTTGTCACACTGTTCCCAAGGCAGAATAAATCATATCAGATAAGTCATGTTATAGTAACTCCTGAAGAAAAAGTGGTTTCTTATTCCAAACATTGTTTTAGCAATTAATCCAACCACATAGTGTTTTAAGGCCATTAAATAAAGATTCAGACTCCTTGGAGTATTAATTGATCATCTGCTCTGTTCCAGGCATCTTGCTAGGGACTGGAGATACAATGATATATCAATCAAATGATTTTGCTGCATAATGTACTATTCAAAAACTTAGTGGCCTAAACCAACAAATTTTTATTCTTTCTCATGAATCACAGGATCCACTGGGCAATACTTTTGGTTTGAACCAGTTTGGGTGATCTCTGTGGTCAGGTAGTATCTCGGCTGGGGCTGTTTGGTCTAGGATGACCTCGTGAAAATGGCCACTGGCAGTATGCTTGGGCTTGGGTGCTACAGCAAAGATAGCTCATCTCAGTTCTATGTGGTCACTCATCCTCCAGGAGGCTAGTATGAACTTCTTGACAGGGGACAGTCACAGTGATCACAGGAGCAGCAAAGAGGGAAATCCCATAATGCAAGTGCTTGTGAAGCCTCCCTCTGGAGTCAGTGTAGAAGGTGATGATTGGAGGCCATTACTGCAATAGTCTACCATAAATAGTGCATTGCTGAAGGTGACAATTACGTTAGATGCTCTCTCTTACAGTAGTAGCAACAAGACATTTAATATTGCTACATTTATGAGTGACATTTTGAAGAAAAGCCTAAATGCAAATCAAACTTTATAAAATAGCTTTTTTTCTAAAGAAAGTTATTCTTCAGTGAAAGAAGCTGTTAAGGATAACTTCTATTTGTTGACTACCAGATACTTGACATTCATTTTTCTAATTTGATATTTGCAGAAAACCTGCCAGATAGCAATTATTACTTCTTTTGCAAAGACAGTTGTTTGAGGGTCTCAGGGGTAAAGTTACTTGTCCAAAGTTACTTAGTATGTTTTGAAATCTGGATTTAAGCTGAGGATCTACTGAATATAAAGTCCATGCTCTTTTCTCTCTCTCTCCCTCTGTAATAGAAAGAACATGTGCTAGGAATCGAAAAAATGGATGCATTCTTGGCTACACATACTTTCTTCATGTAACCAACATTTTACCTCTTAAATTTCTCTTGCCTCCATCATCCTCTGCTTTCCATCTTGCCCTCTGTCACCCTAACCCAAGCTGATAACTGTTGCCTGAATTATTATGGTGAAAAACACCGGAGGTACTTTTTCAGAATTTAAATCTGCTCACATACCGCTTCTTAAAATCTTTTAATGGCTTCTCTCTCCCTCTCTCTCTCTACCTCAGTTACAGAACATCCACAAGACTGCCAGGTCTAGCTTCTAACTACCTCTCTAAGCTTCATGCTCCAAACACAAGCCTGCCTTCAGCAATCAATAAATCAGTCAATTCAACCAATAAGTATTTTTGGAATGACTACTATATATGTCTGTGGTATTTGGTATATTGACACATCAGCAAAATTTGGATACATCACAGATTGCTGCTCTCAACAGAGCCTATGTTCTAGCTGAAGAGTCAATCAATACACCATAAATATCACATATAAATAAATCATAAATTATGTGAAAAAGTGATATCTTATGGAGAGACAAAAAAAAACAGTAATCGAGCCATGTAAAGCAGTAATGGAGGATAGAGTGGAGCAGATTCTACTGTTATGGAAAATACGATGGTCAGGAGAGACTTCATTGAGAATGTCCATCTGATGTATGTTAAGGAGCTGAGGAGATATTGCGTGGATGAGGGTTAGAACGTTAATTGGAAGCAAGTCCAACCTGCTCAGAGGATGGCAGGGAGGAGATTGTGACTGATACTGAGCCAGGAGGGGGAGCAGTGGAGAGACGTCAAAGAGATAACGGGGGCTTTGTAGACCACCCACCGTGGGACCTTCTGCTTACAATGTTCTCTTCCTTACTTATTTGGTTAATTCCTACTCATAATTCAGCCCTTAGCTCAAGTTTACTTCTGCTAGAAAATCTTCCTGATTAAGTCAAGTAAGTCACCCTATTGTAGGTTCTCACAGCACTATGGATTTCTCTTGTATTATTATTATTATTTTTAAGAACTTTTATTGAGATACAGGTAACACAATAAACTGCATACATTTAGAGTATGCAATTTGTTTTACCAATCTCCCAATTCATTCCCCCCCAACCCTCCCCGCTTTCCCCACTTGGTTGTCCATATTCTCTTGTATTATTTATCACAGGTGTGCTTTATATTTCTGGCATGATTATTTTTAATATTTGTACTTTCTCTCAGGCTGTAAGCTCCATGAGCGGTAGGACTATTTCTGCCTATGCCTGCTACAAACTCCACAGCACATATCCCAGTATTGAAAATCCAATATAGTGCACTAAATTGTGTTGAAATAATCAGCAAATGAAGTAGATATTAAGCACTTATTATAGAGTGACACAGCAGAATGATTTTGAGCAAGTCACTCCCATGGGCCAGGCTTCCATTTCTTCCATGTTAAATGGGCAGTTGAACTGAGCTATTTCCAAGATCACCTGAGAGTATATAATTTGGTGATTCTGTGAGAAAGATTTAATATATTGCCTTCTAATATATTAAAGAGTTAATATACTCCTAGTTGTTCTACTGCTTCTGCAAAGAGATATTATTCTGAATAAACTTTGTTATGGGCCCAACTGAGAACCTTCCAAAATTCATATGTTGACTTCCTAAAACTCAATACCTCAGGATAGGACTGTATTTGGAGATAGGACCTTAAACAGCTACTTAGGGTAAAATGAGGTCATTAGGGTGGACCTAAATGCAATAAGACTGTTGTCCTTCTAAGAAAAGGAGATTAGAATACACACAACACAGAGATGACCATGTGAAGACACAACAAGGAGATTGCTATCTACAAGCTAAGTAGAGAGGCCTCAGAAGAAAACAATCCTGCCAATATCTTGATCTTGGATTTTAAGCCTCCAGAACTGTGAGAAAATATATTTCTGTTATTTAAGCCACCCAATCTATGGTATGTTTTAATGGAAGCCCTAGTAAACTAATACACACTTTAAGAAAATTTTTGTCAAAACTGATTCATCTTCTACTTGTGATTTACAGTCACCTCTGATCTCATTTGCCATACCTATGCTCCAACTGTCTTCTTCTCATAGGTATCAACTAGATGAGACCTTTCAGAGAACCCAGTGTCCTACAATTGTGGAATATGAGACCAGAAAAGATGAATGGTTTTCCTAAGACTTCCAGCCAGCCAGACTTCAGTACGTATAACTACTCATCTAGTGAACTATCCAAGCTCATGACCCTAGTGGGCATTCTTTGGGAGAGTGAGTTCACAGGTCCTTAATACTTTATAAATACATTCTTTACAAGTGACTTATGAGGAATGAAAAGGAGTTCAAATGCATTTGTAATCATTTTATATTTTTAAAATCCTCAGTGGGTGGTAATTCCATTCTAATTATAAATCCAGCAATAATCCCCCACATTGCATGTTGTAGCGATACCTTTAGTTTGAAATAATTTTAAAAAGGTATTTTTAATTTCTCATGCAGCTGGAAATATTTCTATAACCAGCATTCCAATTTGTTCAAAATGATTTGTAAATTATTTTTTCACAGTTTTTGTTCTTGTTTCATATTTTTATCTGAAAATATTACATAGCATTATTTTCGGTCCTAAAATGAAATTTTTTTAATAAATTTATTTATTTTATATTATTTAATTGGCCACATTGAGTCTCTGTTGCTATGCATGGGCTTTCTCTAGTTGTGGCAAACAGGGCCTACTCTTCATTTTGGTGAATGGGCTTCTCATTGCAGTGGCTTCTCTTGTGGACCACGGGCTCTAGGTGTGCGAGCTTCAGTAGTTGCATCTCTCAGGCTCAGTAGTTGTGGCTCACAGGCTCTAGAGCACAGGTTCAGTACTTGCAGCACACAGACTTAGATGCTCTGCAGCATGTGGAATCTCCCCAGACCAGGGATTGAACCCGTGTCCCCTGCATTGGCAGGTGGCTTCTTAACCACTGCACCACCTGGGAAGTCCCCCAAGTTTAGTTCTTTACGAGCTACATTTTATACACAGATTATTATGAACAAAGGTTTTTATTGATGTGAAACATGATTAGAAATTATTATTGATTTTGGAAACAAGTTAAAGAAATCATTCCTTCTTGTCACTATATGATTACTAATTGGCTAATTATCTAAATACAACCTATATCAACCTATATCAGTCCACTTATGACTAGAACTGTAGGTTTTACCAATATCACTGTTAGTAAATTAATAAAAGCTTCTATTTAAGAGGAACTAATCATTTTTTCTTAGCTCTCTGAGAGGATATGGAATGTCTTCAAGCTGGATTGCTGGCAACTGTATGGAGTAGTATGAGCCTATATCTGAGTATATGTTTCGTAAATGTATTGTTTCCCATTACTATCCTTTGTAGTAGCCCCTGGTCAGTGTGTAAATGAATCCAGATCACTCTTCAGGGTTACTGGTGATGAAACAGTTTTTGCTACTTATCTCTTATTATCTTCAGGAAAATGCAGTTCCTGTTTTATAAAATATACTTAAATATCTTTTATTCTCATTGTTGTCTTTATAAGGCTATCAATGAAAGTCAAGGGATTTATAATCTGTCTCATCTTTGTTTAATAGTGACATTACTAAAAAACACAGACTTACATGGAAGATCAATTTCATTAGCCAATGGAAGTGTGCTATACTGCTATATTGTTACAGATTAATATCTCTTTAGAGCAACTGTTTATATTCATTTAGCTAAAAACTATTATGAGATCCAAGGTTGCATATTGATTTTGAGGGAAGAATATTTTATCACAGTTAATCCTGGGGACATATTCACTCTTCACCATTTAGAGAAAGTGTTGATTGTGGCTAAGTCCCTTTAATACAGAGGGGAAATGATGAAATTCTTGGTTTATCAACTAGAAAAGACTGAAGAGAGTGTTCTTGGGGTTGGGGAGTGTTTTCAACCACCCAAGAGATAAAGAAGAAAAGGGATGGACTCAAGTTTAGCAGCCAGAAGCTGAGGGTGAAGACATTTATGGTTTTAGGGTTTTTTTTTTTCTCTTCTCCTGGTAAAAACAGCCAAAATTCATTTCAAGGAATTGGCACAGCTCTACTGTGTATGGTCTTGCTAAGACTTTAAATCAAGCCAAAGCTTGGGCACTTATCCCAAAAAGGTGAATCAGGCTTTGTCCTTGTTTGTGGAATATCCCCGGCCATTTAAATATTGAGAGGAAAATCTTAAGAACAGACAGGAAAAAGTAATTTGTAATCCAGACACTGTGGGCTGAGGTAAACAGTAATGGTGGTGCCGCAGACTGAATGTTCGCGTCCCCCAAAATTTATATATTGAAACGAATCTCCAAGTGTGATGACATTTGGAAGTGGCATCTTTGGGAGGTGATTAGATCATGAGGGTGGAGCCCTCAGGAATGGGATTCGTTCCCTTATAAAAGAGACCCTAGAGAGCTCCCTTGCCTCTTTCACCACATGAGGACGCAGTGAGAAGATGGCCACAAATGAGCCAAGAAGAGAGCCCTTACCAAACACTGAATCTGCTGGCACCCTGATCCGGGACTTCCCCGCCTCTGAAACGGTGAGAAGTAAATGTTTGTTGTCAAAGCCACCCAATCTATGGTAATTGTGTGTTATTAACCCAGACAGACTAAGATAGGCAGGTTAATTATCATTTTATAGTTCACCGTATACATGATTAGAGTGTTATGGATGAGAGTGTACTAAAATATGAACTTCATTTTGTTTCTTCTCAAAGGAGTAAAGATTTTCCTAAATTGCCTGCAAATAGAGGCTCAAATTAAGAGCTGAAAGTTTGGGAGCACCCCCGTACTGTGCCTCTCCTATGAGAGAGTTACCTCATCCCGAGACCATCCTCTCACCCACAGCTCTATGCATGTGAGTAGAGAAATAGTCAGCTATTAGGGGATGGGGTGGATGCCCGGACAAAGACAGAGCTAGACCACGTGCAGGGTGTGACCAAGTTGCTGTCTGGAAACTGTCAATGAAATATGGGAGGGAGCAACGCAGCAACAAAGCGGAGATTCTTGAAACAATTAGTGCAGTTGATCAAAATCTACAGAACTTTGGTTCTAAAGATTTCCAATACCTCCAGTATTTATCTACCAAGGAAAATTGTGTCGTAAAAATAGATTGCCTAAGTACACAATGCCGTGGATTTTTCCATTGTGTGTGGTTGCTTAATAAAATTAATTTAATTTTTAAAAGTTAAAAATCATGTCTGACTGTAGACCCTTACCTTACTTGAACATTATAATTTATTTATTTATTTTTCTTTTATAAATTTATTTATTTATTTACTTATTTTATTTATCGGCTGCTTTGGGTCCTCGTTGCTGCACACAGGCTTTCTCTAGTTGCTGCGAGCGGGGGCTACTCTTCATTGTGGTGCGCAGGCTCCTCATTGTGGTGGCTTCTCTTGTTGTGGAGCACAGGCCCTAGGCACGTGGGCTTCAATAGTTGTGGCATGTGGGCTCAATAGCTTTGGCTCACGGGCCCTAGAGCACAGGCTCAATAGTTGTGGCACACGGGCTTAGTTGCTCAGTGGCATGTGAAATCTTCCCAAAGCTGGGCTCGAACCTGTATCCCCTGCATTGGCAGGTGGATTCTTAACCACTGCACCACCTAGGAAGTCCTATAATTTATTTTTAAAGAAATATGAAAATCACTAGCAACGACTATTATAACTACTCTGCACCATTGAATTTCATAGAAAACCAAAATAACCTAGACAATGGAAAAAAAAACCCCAGAATCCTCAATCTTAATAAAGCATGCAACTGCCTATAATATTCCAATACGTATGGCCAGCTGTGGTTCCCCAGAGCGCTTCTTGGATATTTGAAATGAAATTGAAATGCAGTCGCATTGTCTTCACACAGCAAACTGGAAAAGGCCCTCTAAAATTGGCCAGTAGAAACACTTTCACTGGCAGTAAGCATTGTCAGCTTCCTCTTTCTGAAAGTATACTACTACAGAGCATGCCCCCCATCCAAATCCCTCCTAAAGAAATGGCTGTCCCTAGAGGAAGTCTAGTTATATTAGAAACTTCAGCTCTGTATATAATATTAAGTGGAAGACACACAACTGTGTTTTTGGTATTCATTCCCACATAGCCATTACTTCACTTTACCTCAATGTTACTTAGATTTTACCACAGTTTACTGTTCTTTGCAAATGGAGTGGATAACCTGCAAGTGTGAAAATCTGACCATGCTTCAGTGAGGCACCCTCTACTCTTAATAGGTTTTACACATTGTTTCAAATTTGGCTTTCAGCCTTTCCAACGTCTTTGCAAAGAATATGAATACCAATTGTTATATTTATAATTTTCTTTTTTGTGCTTTTGCCATCTAATTCTAAGCTGTCACCCACTGAGTTCCCATTCCCTTTATTTTGTACACAGATTGACTGTATTTTGTTACATTCATCAGAACTTGTCTCCATCTGCATGGTCCTTTTTCTGATCCAACTGTGTCATACCCCTTACTGTATTTCCTTCATCTCAAGACACTTTTACATTTTGCAGCATTACCCTTCCATCTGGCAAATGGTCCTTTATGGTGTTTTACTTATCAAGAAAGTCATGCTCCTTTGTTTATTCAGATTTTGTTTATTACATTTTCCACATATATGAAAATCATTGCCTGTCTCTTTCACATTTCTTTTTGGTAGATAATATTTTTTGAGGAAATAGAAACATGAAACCTGAATAAGCTTGTTGTTTGTTAAAGATGTTAGGCCAGTAAGAAATAAACCCACTGATGAACATCTGTGTTACTGTCTGCTGTACTCGGATTCATTGACTACTAGTGTGATAAATAGTAAACTCAATATACTTCTATAAAATAGAATCCAGTACTCCCTTATAAAATCTTATCTAACGTCCAAAAGTTAACTCAGGGTATAACCAACAAGGGTAAATATCCAATGTCATTAAGAAAATATGCAAGTGAAGTGAAAATGAAAAAAAATAATTAAAATATAAGAAATAGATTGTCAATTTCTATTGCTTATCCAGACTGCTAGATGTTAGATGTTAACTTATGGGTTTCTTTCCCCTCTTAAAAGAGGTAGAGAGAATGCTTTGGAATTAAGTTCCCTATTCTTCAATCCTATCATTCTAGCCATAGTAATGCAACACAGCTTATTACTTTATTAGGAGCAATGTAAGGGAGCCTACTTCTCTGTCATTTGTTAACTTTTAACTATAATCATATCATTTAACTTTCACATTTAAAATGAAAGAACTGGATTGGATTGGCCAAAAAGTTTGTTCAAGTTTTTCTGTAACATGTTATGGAAAAACCCAAATGAACTTTTTGGCCAAGCCAATAGTATTTGATGTCCTAGTTATACAACTCTGTGATGACATGATTACCGCACATTTCTCCTCTCCAATTTCTTCTCCCTTAACCCTAATTCTCTAAAAATCCCCAGTTTCTTTCTAACTCATTAATTAGTTTTGTAACTATTCTTCAAATTTTAAAGTTATATGATTTTTAATTAAAAATAATGTATTATTGTGTATGCCCTCAGGAAACCCACTTTCAGGAGGCATACCAGCCAATACGGCATAGTTCCTAAAAAGCTAATGATAGGGAATGATCACCTAATTGATCTGTTTATTTTATATATTTAGAAACTGAGGGTCAAATAGATTAAGTAACTGATCAGAGTTTTTAACCATTTGGTAGCAGCATAAGAAATAGATTCCCATTTATATGTTTTTTCCTACACATTTCCCTCCTTTCTGAATTCCCTCCAATATGTTAATATTGTTGGGTTGGACTTTTTTTAAGAAAAAAATTTATACTGTACTCTCAGACTAATGCTTCATGGTCAAC
Organism: Hippopotamus amphibius kiboko; assembly: GCF_030028045.1. NCBI lineage: Eukaryota > Metazoa > Chordata > Mammalia > Artiodactyla > Hippopotamidae > Hippopotamus > Hippopotamus amphibius. The sequence continues at coordinate 59,762,700 of NC_080188.1, forward strand.
TTGTTATGAACTATGATCATAAGCCTTTTTCTGCCAGATTTATGAAATATTTTTGTTTTCCTTCCTAATGCACAGCTCCACAATTGCCTTTATTGAATTACATTCTGTATCTGACTATTTCTTTATTAAACTATGGTTTCTTCCAATCTTTAGGACCTTACTTAATCTTTCTGGGCATCAGTTGTCTCATTAGCAAAATGCAGGACTTTGAGTGGATTAACTCCTGAGGCACCTTTTACCTCCAAAGCACCATTTTCCGAACTGGGACTGAATCCATCTTTAGCTCCTTAATGCCACTTACAGATTTGAAAAATATGTTCTGTATTTTATCATCCAGACACTTGATGAGAAGATAGACCAACACCAGGCCCCAAATCAACTCTTCTAAGATACCATTTGTCACATTCTCCTGAGTTGACACTAATGTATTGATCACATTCCTATTACTCATTTATATTCTCTGTAAGTGTTTTCAGTTTGGGGAATATTTGTCTGTCGATATTTTAAAAATTCCTGGGGCAGGTTAATTTTATTTTCTGTATCTTTATATTATTTTTTAAATTCTGCTTTTTCAAATTGATGAGCTTATGCAAATTTATTTTTTATATTATTTCCAAGACTTTGAAAAGACAGAAATGTTAGATCAGTTCAATTCAGTTAAAAAGATCAATATTCTATTGATTCTAGGAATGACAAGTATATCTAGTTTTAAGATTGAGAGACAAATGGACTATAATTATTGTCAGAGGCTTACAAAGCTTAAATTCATCTTGTAAAGTAATTTAGCTTTATTTTGTCTCCTAGAACTTTGATGGAATTAACCAAATTAGATGTGTAAGCTTCATTATTTTTCAACAAATTAATATAAAATTTTGAACAGTAAGAAAATAACATTGTTATTTCCCCATAACTTCGTTTAGCCTTGCAATAAACTGCAATACCAAACTTGCCTGCAGTTCTTTCAAGACATTTACTTAATTAATTCAAATCTGTTTTGCTCTGTCTGTAAAATGGCTTTGAATATAATATGCTGTTCTGCTTCCAGGATTTTGTCTATTGTCTCTAGAAAGAGACTCTGATCTTAACTTTGCCAGCAGAGGGCACATACACATATCCTTCTTTGTTTCTTCTAATCTACAAAAAGGAAATTTTTAAGAAGCCTCATTTGAGGTTCTATTACATATTACCTTATTTGAATTGAGTCTAACTGAAAAAAGAAAACAATACCAACAACGTATTAAGATTTCCTTTTAAAAGTCTAATGCCTGAATGAAAACCAAAGACACTGGAATATTACTGCCACTGCACCAGAACATCAGTTTAATATATCTATCTTTGCCTTACAAAATTTGGGGGGTATCTTATGACTCATTTTGTTCTGGTCATATTTTGATTTGGCTTTCTGCTTTTAGTATTCAATTTTGGACTTAGCATGAACAAAGAAGTGGTCAACTAATATTTATTTATGTGTTCATTTATTTGTAGAATTATCAAATATTCCAACAACCAATAATCTATGTTTTAGCCTAAACTTGGTATAATAAACACATATGCAGACTATTGAATTTAATCGGACAGTTATTTAAATGTTTCTGAGAGAAGGAAGGAGTGATAAAAATCAGTCTGTTGACCATTTTGGTTAATGGCTTAAGAACACTCGTGAACATTTAAATCTTCTGGCTGCTTGCAATGAATGGATAGAATGGTAGCGTTTTTTACACTGTCAGCTATATGAGCACAGTGCAGCATCTGTAATTTCAACATTATGCATATGCATCACGTAATTATGTAATTGCAGATATGTTATGCCTGCACACATCAAAAGGTTATGCTTTTAAAATGGAAAAGTAATGTTGAAAAGCAGAAGTCAGAGGCTCGTGTGCAGATATCTACCTCCAGCAGCATAAATTTTAAGGATTTTGTATAAGCCACTGTACAGCCTGACTTGCACCAAAACCAATCCAAGAACTCACAAATGGAAGTTCAAATGCTACACCAACTTTTAAAAAATTCTAATGCACTAGGTCAAGATGATTACTAATCTTTTCAGGTTATTCTAAACTTTGGTATGTGTGAAACAAGAGCCACTGTGATATTTTTTATTGAGGTGTATAAATCAGGACACTTTGAACTTATTTTAAAAATAAGTTATTTGAGACTTAAGTACAGAAAAATACTAACAATAATGTAAGAGTTCAGTTCAAAGCTTAGATTCTGCTATTTTTAACTTGTTCTAGCTAAAGATAATTAAAAGAGATTGTCGTAGGAGGACAGACACGGTTCCAGATAAAAAAGCGAAAGCACCCTGAGAATGAGATTATTTCCATTCATAAGGAGGGCTTTTTCCAAATGAAGTCTTTTCTAATTGGGAACCCCAATAACTCCCTCCATAAAGACTTATTTTTTCCAAATAAAGTCTTGAATCTGTCTAACATCTAGGAACAGGAATGCTGGGTAGAAAAGAGAGAGATAAATTGTGAGAACACAGCATAATCAGGAAGGTTAAGTGCCTCACAAAGAAACAGATTGTACACACTATGAGTACATATGTCATGCATTGTTTCCCCCTTAGCGGACAAACATCAGGCTCAAAACAATGCTTCTCTGGTAACATTACTTTTTTTTCCTCTCTCCATCCTCATCTCTTTCTACTTTTTCTGTCTTTCTTCTTTTGGCAAACAGGATTACAGTATCATAGTTTGCTATATGTATAGCTAATACCTTCACTGTATATCATTTTACTTTAAAATCTGACCAGCATCATGGAAAATGAATATGCCAATCCTATGGCATATATGGAGCACCAAGGCCTAAACGAGGGGGTATCAGACCAAGACTTAGTGCTCCTGGTTTTTTTTGTAATTTACAGTATGGAACTGGACCAACAAATCATCTTCTTGAAGTCTCAGTTTACTTTATTTCCTGAAACAAAAGAATAGAACAGCAGCAAAATCTGATTCATATTTCTACAGCTTGTTTAAATTGGTAGTGTAACATAAATTATTTAAAAGTTGTACTACTCTGGCTCATACAGACATTTTCAAATGTGTAGCAATTGACTTCTCCTTTAGCAATTAGGAAGTGGCAAGAAACAAGAAACTTGTGGTGGTTCCTGAACCTGCTGGGGTTTTCCATTATATGATTCATCCTGAAATAGAGAAAGAGAACTAGAACATACACATTGATTCTATACCAGTTAAACGAATGCGTTTATCATTCTAACCAACACATTTATTTTTAAATTATGATTGTTCATGTTTTCTTTTTAGCCTTTCAGTTTGTGTGAACCAACAATCCGAAGTGGATAGTCAAGTCAATTAATACCTTCACCTGAAAGAGCTAAAAAAAGAATACTTTCTTTAGTTACCTGGGTAGCTTTTTATTATTCATATTATCTTGAAGTATTGCTCATTTTGGAAGGGGGTGAGTACTATGGACATATATTTATTTCTGTCCTATCTCAAATCTGCCTTGATGCAAACTAAACCTCTTATACAGAAGTGGGTATCCGATTGCCTTTATGGGAATTACTTTGTGTTAATGATTAGAGATTACAATATATATGTTATAATTACCATGTAATAAAATCCGTACAAGATATAACATGAGTAAATGAGATCAGTTTCATACTTCCTAAAAAATGGACTCGGGGGGGGGGGGAGTCAAGGAAGGGAGGGAATATGGGGATATGTGTATAAAAACAGATGATTGAACTTGGTGTACCCCCAAAAAAATAATAAATTAAAAAAAATTGGTCAAATGAGAAAAATATGGGTGAGAATGGGCTTGTGATAAATACATAAATAAATATTGAATTCTGAAGTACTTTGCATACACATGGAAAAGGAAGTGCTGCATCCCTTGGCAAGAAATTTTTTTTTAATCAATTTGTTAGAGTTAAAGAAATAGAGCTGGCTGAAGGCAGAGAAAGCATCGTGGAAGTCATCAGCTATGGGTGAACTTTCTGCTGGCCACTAGAAGGTGGCAGGTTCATGGAGGTCTGCTATTTAAAGGATGGAGAGTATACCTCGACGTTGACAGAAGGGCGTTGTTAGTAATGGTGAGGGAAGATGTGATGATAGAATCTAATTAGGTGGTTGCTAGCAGGTTGGAAACAAAAGGAAGATCAAATCTATTCAGAAGCTAAAATGTGCTAATACCAAATTAGATGCTTAGTCAGTATGTTATAGAGAAGCAGTTAATTATCTCTCTTCAATTTACCAGTCTCCGCTTGAAGCCCAACTTTAGCCATATATTTAATACCATAGTTGAGGAAGATGTAGGTTTTTTTCCCCTGTATGAGACAGAATCAATCTATTTCTTCCCCAGAGAGTGACATTTAATCACCCCTGTGTTACTAGGCTTATGATTGGGATTATGATTATTATTTTCATTTGCCTTAGAGGCTTTGTGCTTTCAAAGCCTTTATAGCAAAATCACATACCCACGCAGAAAGTCCACTGATCACCAGCTTCCCAGCACCCTTTATCAAGGGGGTCCTGAAGAAACTTAATATTTCCTAGTGTATGGTTTTAAGTTGTTTTTATTCTGTACAGAGTAGATGGAGGCCACACACACACACATTTCAATTTCTAATTATATATCTGAGGCAACCTTACAAATTGGATATCTAAAAATAACACTTTGGTCAAGATTATTGGGTTTTTTTTTATATCCTCTTAATTTTTTATGCTTTAAAAACTGATGGAAATTACTTAAAGGGGATGAATAATATTGTCTGATGTCTAAGAATTTATGTATACTTTCTTTTAAGGAAATCCAAGGGCTTTACAGGCAATAAAAATGTCAACATTTTAAGGTCTCTATTTACTGAATCACTATTGAAAGACAAATGTATCAAATAAAACAGAGGAAAATGCATTATATAATTTTGTTAGTAAAAAGTTTTCTTGGGTACATCTCAATGTCTTTTTAGTTTTTTTTTTTTAATTTAACAATTCAATTAATATTTATTTTAGCATCTACAAGCCACTGTACTAGTGAATTTAGGTATTTGGGAATAATACTATCTCATTATTAAGCACTTCCTCTTTGCAAAATATTGTGCTGTTTTACATCTCATTTTTCCTCAAACAACCCCACAAAATAAGTATTACTATTATCTCTATTCATTGATGGGAAAATTGAGACACAGAGAGGGTTAACTAATTTACTCAAAGTCACACAGCTTATAAATGATTTATTCTGTATTTGGACATTAGTATAACTCTAGAACTCTACTGTTTTTAGTTTTGAAAATGAATCTACTCTCTTCCCTTATCTATGTAAATCCAGTTTTTCCCATTTCTGCTTTTTAAAAGAAGTTTTAGAATTGTAATAAACCAAAACCAAACCAAACCAAAACAAACACCAAAACTGAAACATATTCACTGCTAGTGTAATTTAATTATTTGCTATGCTTTCTCTGGTTAATTGGTTTAAAAAGTCGTTTACTTGTTCTAAAAACAACACACACACACACACACACACACATTTTATGTTATTTGGGTAACGTAATATAGAGCAAACATCTACAGTCAGCTGCATTAATTTGTGGTGTCCAATGTGAAATGAAAATATGGAGTTCCTTGTTTAAAAATTAAGAATTCTGAGATGGAGATAGATAAGTATTAAACCAAATGAGACTACATAGGTCACATGCCTATGATGCTGGCTCTGGCAAGAAACCAGCATAAAATTTTGGTCACATTAGCTTATTTTTCTATCAAAGAAAATCTTCTTGAACACAATGTATAGGACAAATGGCCACTGTTAATAATTTTTACTAAGCAGGTGCAAATACTTAACTGAGAGTTGAGTATGTTCCAAAGAGATTTCTTTCTTTCTTTTTTTTTTTTTGCATGTGTATGTGTAGCTACTCCAACATCACTTGTTAAAGACTATCCTTTATCCATTGTACTGCCTTTCTCCTTGGTCAAAAATCAATTGACTAAATTTCTGTGAGTCTGTATCTTGGTTCTCTATTCTGTTCCACTGATCTATTTGTCTATTCCTTCACCAAGACCACGTTAGCTTTATACTAAGTCCTGAATACTGTAGTTTTATACTAAGTCTTGAAGTATGGTAGTGTCAGTGCTCCAAATTTGTTCTTCTCCTTCAATATTACATGGTTATTTTGGATCTTTTGCCTTCCCATATAAACTTTAGAATCAATTATTCAATACCCACAAAATAATTTGCTGGGGTTTTGATTGGAATTGTATTGAATCCATAGATCAGTTTGGTAAGAATTGACATCTTAACAATATTGAGTCTTCCTATCCATGAATATGGAATATCTCTCCATTTATTTAGTCCTTTTTTTGATTTCTTTTATCAGAGTTTTGTAGTTTTCCTCATGTAGATCTTGTACATATTTTGTTAGATTTATACCTAAGTATTTCAATTTTTTTTGGTGCTAGTATAAATGATATTGCATTTTTAGTCTCAATTCCACATGTTCATTGCTGGTATACAGGAAAATGATTGACTTTTAACCTTGTATACCTTGTTATAATCACTTATTAGTTCCAGGAGATTTTTTGCCTGTTTTTTAAAATTTTCTACGTAGATGACCATCATCTATGAAGAAAGATAGTTGTATTTATTCTTTCTCAATCTATATACCTTTTGTTTCCTTCTCTTGTCTTATTGCACTAACTAGCACTTCCAGTGTGATGCTAAAGAGCAGCCGTGAGAGGGGATATACTTGCCTTTTTCCTGATCTTAGTGGGAAATCTTCAAGTTTCTCACTATTAAGTGTAATGTGAGTTGCTGGGGTTTTGTAGATATTCTTTATCAAGTTGAGGAAATTCTCCTCTATTTCTAGTTTACTGAGAGCTTTTATCATGAATGGGTGTTGGATTTTGTCAAGTGCTTTCTGCATCTGTGGATATAATCATATGATTATTCTTCTTTAGCTTATTGATGTGATAGGTTACATTTATTGATTTTTGAATGTTGAACCAGTTTTGCACAACTGGGATAAATCTTACCTGGTTTGTGCCTACAATTCTTCTTATACATTGTTGGATTCAATTGGCTAATATTTTGTAGAGGATTTTTACATCTGTGTTTATGAAAGATATTAATCTGTGTTTTTCTTTTCTTGCAATGTCTTTGTCCAGTTTTGAGTTCGGAAAAATTCTCTCTCTTCTATCTTCTGAAAGAGACTGTAGAGAATTGGCATAATATTTTCCTTAAATATTTGGTAGAACTCACCAGTGAATTCATCTGGGTCTGTTGCTTTCTATCTTAGAAAGTTATCAATTGTTGATTTAATTTATTTAATAAATATAGGCCTATTCATATTGTCTATTTCTTCTTGTTTGAGTTTTGACAGATTGTATCTTTCAAGAAATTGGTCCATTTCATCATCTAGGTTATCAAATTTGTTGGCATAAATTTGTTCATAGTGTTGCTTCATTACCCTTTTAATGTCCATGGGATCTATAGTCACGTTCTCTCTTTCATTTCAGATATAAGTAATGTATATCCTCTTTCTTTTTTCACTTAGCACAGCTAAAGGCTTATTGATTGTATTGCTCCTTTCAAAGAACCACCTTTTTTTTTTTGACTCACAGACTTGTCCAATCTGAGCCTCCAATGATTCATCAATTACGGTAGGTTTTCCTTCCCCAGCTTTGGTTCCTGCAAAGGTATTTACTTAGGTATTTCTGTTCCAATAAGTTGTGCCTTTTTTTATCTAGCCTGTCTGTCTTTCCAATTTTGGGGTCAGCAGTTTGCCCTGGGACCTCACTTCTCTGACAGATCTAAGAAGAGCTGTTGATTTGTCTGTTCAGCTTTTTACTTGTTAGGACAGAGTGACAACCTCCAAGCTTCTTACATGTGAGAATGAAAGCCAGAAGTCTAAAAGTAGCTTTAACCCACAAAGCAGGATTATTACAACAAAAACTTAAAAGCCTGAAAAAATTTTAAAATCAAATATCTCATTGCCACTGCAGTTCCAAAGTCTTGAGATTTCATCTTCCATTGAATGCTGTTTGCATTTTCTAATTTGCTTTTATCAGGTTTATCCTGTCAATCAATAAGTATACTATATGCCAACGTGAAAGTCTAAAATATTATCTCCCTTGCATGATTTATTTACACTGATTTCCTTTAACCAAATAATTAATCAAATATACAATTCTAATTGATTCTAGAGAATATTGGTTAAAATAATTTTCAATATTTTTTATTAAAAGACTATATGACTATAATTTGTAAGGCTTTTTTCCCAATAATTTAACAAACATTTTTATTTCATGTCCAGATTCCGGTTAAATGTGATAAACAGCAAGGAATAGTTTATACATGTATGTTAAAATTAAAAACCCTAGAAGAACAAAATTAATAAGTATTTATCAAGCTATGTCTCTGAATTAAACTCTACAATAAGCAATAATTACATGATAAATTTGTACTCAACTTAAAAAATAGAACCTTATGAATTACATAAAATAAAATTAGACAATCTAAGTAACCCATACACAGGGTGTGTTACAGTGTTTCCCTTTCCCTTAATCTCCATTTAGTGAACCAGGAAAAAAGTGCTTGCAAGAGACAGAAAATGTAAGGATGTTTTCTCAAGAAGAAAACAAGACTGTTTCCCGCTCTCATTCATATATAGTTTTGCACATGAATACATACAGCCAATAAAGCAGCAGTGTTTTCTGTTTTCTATCTTTATTTATTATTAAGTACTTAGTCTTCATTGAAAGACACTCTTTTGTGTTAAGAGGGTTGAGTCAAGTAGGTTTAGGTATTTTCAGTAATAGTTTTTAGCACCACACAGTTCTTTGAAGGGAAGGAATGCACGTGACTGATAGTACAAGTATGAAATACATAAAGAAGAGAATGTGTCATCACCATCACAGAAAACCTCTTTGAATGGCAGTGATAAGTCTATAAAATATGAGCAAAGCAGACAGAGTTCCTATTCTCTAGTAACACAGCAGTAAATAACAGAGGTTGTGCTTTAGAAACATCCTTGATGGGTGATCTGGAATTCTTAACACAAATTCAAGTATGTCTGATAGCTCTTAATGGTTCATGTGAAATAACGAGAAAGCTGTAATTTCATTACCCTGGGAAAATTCTGTTTAAATTAAGTAGAACATTGTGCTTTGATTTATCCTTTACTCAATCATTTTTAGCTTCTGAAGGGTGGAGGGAAGGGTAGGATGGCAAAAGAGGGATAAAAATACATTGGTCTAATTGTCCGCATCTCATTGGTCCTTCAGTATGTTCATGGTAATGCATTTATATCTTTGTCCTTGGCTTCATATGCACCCACAAAAGCTCTATGTCTTCCTGGTAACCTTAACTGGGGACTCTTCAAAAATAATTCCTATCTTAACATTCATCCAATTGAATGAAGCCTCTGCTGGGAAGTATGAAAACAAAAAATTTACCTAAGTACATATCTCTGTATATGAAAGGGAAAACACAGTTTGTAAAAGAAAAGCTGAAAACCCCTTATTTCTTGATAGAAGGAAATTTTACACAAGATAGATTAAGGTAGAAATTTTGATGTAGTTGGAATGATTTAGTAAATTACTGCATGGAATGGTTGTGCTTTGAGTTGAGTATGGAAGTCAGCAAATAAAAATGGACCAAAAATGTTTGTTTTTGGAAAAGGTAAAGAGTAAATATAAAATATTGCAGACAAATATAAATTAAAATCAAGTTTTCAACATATTCAGATTTATCATTTTAAGTAAGAAAAAATGAAAATATTGGTAATAGAAGGATAGAAAGATAGATAGATAGACATGTGGATAGGTGGATAGAGAGGCAGACATGCAGCATGGTCAGTCATAGCCAAATGTTCTGCAATGAAAAGAGGAGAACAAGTTAGAGGTTTCTTATTGATGACCTACACATACATCTGTACTAGTTTCCAAGAAGAAACGTAATTATTAGCTTGTAATATTTATAAAGTGACTATACTAAGTATAATCACCTTACTGGAATTATAGTCTCTGCCTTTCTCTTTGATTTGAAACAATGGATAAATTACTAAGACTTTTTGCCAAATGGTTTCTCCATTGTGAAAGTTGATAATGTTGACTTTCTCACAGAGGTTGTGAAAATTAATGAGATAATAATGTGATATTAAGGTTGAGATAGATGTCAAAAAAAATGCCATATTATTTACCATAATGAAGAGCAAAATGCCTGTGCTAGAAATCAATATTTCTTTTGTTCAACTAAATGCAAGACAACTGAACTATCATCTAAAAAATTTCCCCCATTTCATACAAAGGTGGGATTTTATTTTGAAGAGAAATTCCTGTATAATGTATTTCATTTTCTTAAAAGATAAAGTAAATTAGAACCAAAGCACATCCAAAGCTATTTAAAGGCTAATAACTACAGACCTTCAGCTAAGCATTCCTTATCACAAAAAGACGTTATTGCATTATTACTTGTAATCTCATATGTGCCTGCTTGCTCTAACACTGTTTAATACACTACTGCCAATGGTTATTGACAAGTAAATGATCACAGTATTATCATTTTCTTTTGAATAAATAAATAACAAGATAAAACAGCTAACATTTACCTGCCTGGCACATAGCAAACACTCTCAAAGTGACAGCTATTATACTTTCAAGACAGTTTTCTGAGTCACCTATTAAATTCTAAGAATGATTTGCATAAGCTCTCTTATTGAAGCTTTCAATAACCCTATATGGGAAGTGGTTTATTATTACCATTTTATACATGAATAAACTAAGACATAGAGAGGTTAAGTAAATTGACCAATGAGTTAGTCAAGTTTCTCCAGGGAAACAGAACCAATAGGAAAGATAAATAAATGGAGATTTATTATGAGGAACTGCCTCACACAGTTACAGAAGCTTAGAAGTCTCAAGATCTGTTGTCTACAAGCTGGAGACCTAGAAAATGTGGTGATATAATTTAGTCCAAGTCCAAAGGCCTGAAAACCAGGGGAACCAATGGTGTAAATTCCCAGTCCAAGGGCAAAAGAAGATGAGATGAGATGTTCCCGCTCATGCAGTGAAGCAGAAAAACAAGGGGCAAATTCCTCCTTTCTTCACTTTTTGTTCTATTCAAGCCTTCAAAAGATTGGATGAGGGAGGGCATTGGGGAGGGCAGTTTACTGAGTCCACTGATTCACATGCTAATCTCATCCAAAAACACCCTCACAGACACACCCAGAAATAATATTTAACCTGAGTACCCCATGGCCCATCAAGTTGACACATATAATCAATTATCCAAAGTCCCTGGCCCTACAAAGTAACTGGCTCTACAGAGTCTGAGCTCTTAACCATCATGCTCAATTGCCATTGCCATATACAACATATAGTTTGATGCAGAATTAATACAATCTGTTAAATTCTAAGATTTAGCGAATGTTGAATATGCAAGTTTAGAAACACCTTTATAATTCATGAACTATGTAATATTTTCAGAAATATCAGTTTGATATCATTAAATATTACTAAAATGTTATTAAATATTTTATTAAATATTCACTAACTGAACAACTCAAAGTCTTTAAATCTGTAAGAGAACTGCAATTCACTAAGTGTTTAAGAACATTTGAATAACATGTTAATGGAAAAACAAGCTCCATAACTGGATTAAAATACTAGTAGCAAGACCATTTTTTATAAACCTTTTTCAGGTAGATTTCTATGAGGGACACATTTGAGATATAGGACCGTAGAGTTTGACGTTCATCCCCAAATTGCCCTCTTGTAGGCATTCCCTTCTTTAGGACCCTAGGACTCTGGGGAATGAACCATTTGAAAACCTAATCTTAGACTAAACTAAGCATTTTAGAATTTATATATATTACCTAAAACACAAAACATTGTAAATCTACTTTATAGAAAAGCAGATAGCAATTATGTAGCCATATAAAAACATACAAAAAGATTTGCCTTAAAATTGCAAGCATCGTTCTGTTATTCTGAGAAAATGATTTTGAATAGCCTCTATCACTAACCACTTTATATTATTTTGGTCAGTTTTCACATACTGTAACCTCTCAATTTTTATGTGGTGGTTTTATTATATCTTCCCTTTTGCCCATATTTTTTTCCCTTTCTTTGTTAACATTGGTGAAATAAGAATAGTTTACCCGTGGGCTTCCCTGGTGGCGCAGTGGTTAGGAATCCGCCTGCCAATGCAGGGGACCCAGGTTTGAGCCCTGGTCCAGGAAGATCCCACATGCTGTGGAGCAACTAAGCCCATGTGCCACAACTACTGAGCCCGCGCCCACAAATTCTGAAGCCTGTGCACCTAGAGCCCATGCTCCACAACAAGAAAGGCCACTGCAATAAGAAGCCTGCACACTGCAATGAAGAGTAGCCCCACCTCTCTCCCCAACAAAGAGTAGCCCCCGCTCTCCGCAACTACAGAAAGCCCATATGAGCAGCAACAGAGACCCAATGCAGCCAATAAATAAAAAATAAAATTAATTAATTAAAAAAAAGAATAGTGTAACTAAAATCATTTTTCCTGAACACAATTATCTGACTGGCTAGGGAAAAAAAAATACCTTTAAGTGTTGAATTAACTCATCTTCCCTTGCCTAGCAGTCTGATTGGGGTGGGGTACCTCTGGCCCCAAAACCACTCCACAAATGCATATTGAGTATCTGCTCTGAACCAGGAAATGGACCTGTCAAGCCAATGCCTTATGATCTGTTTTTAGCAAGTTTTAGATTGGGATAGAAATTCTAGGTTTTACAACTACTTCAGGGAGTTAGATAAAGATAAGTTAGCAAAGGGTGGACCTACACATTATGAAGATATGAGGAAACAGAAAGAAATTCCTGAATTGGATTGTAAGTGGTGAATATGGGCAGACAAAATGTCTATAGATGGGGAAAATGGAACAGAAAGGAGTGGCACCATGCATATTAGTTATACAATTAAAATATCAAGGTCTTGCTGATTATAATACATCTATTAAGCTGCTACTAAGTGCCCTTTTTTCTAGTAGATGCTATGAGATATCAAGTGCATACAATTTTGTTTGTGAAACGGTTTCCTTGGATACATGTAGTCCTGACAACTGATTTGAATTTAAATTCATGAACACCATCTAACCATATTTCCTTAATAAATTCACTTTCCCAGTCTCTATCCAGTTATTAGGTTCTTTATAATCCAGTGCTTATGGAAACTGTAGCCCAAATTTCTGGATGGCAACCTAATTACAGGAAACAGCCTAGCCCTGTAGTCAGACAATGTGATCTTAACTTGGCTTCCTCATTTCTTAGTTCTGTGACCGCAAGTAAATGAAATAACCCTCATCTCAAAAAAATACAGCTAGTAATAGGTACCCCACCTGGTTGCTATTAGAATTAATAGGAACACATACATAATGAGCCCAAAAAGTGTCAGAGAAAAAAAGCATCCAGTACAGGACATAGTATTCAAGAATTCTACCAACTTGGTAAAATCAGTAAAGCCTACCTAAATATTTCAACATGGAATTCAAGGTGTACTGATGGAGATTTTATATATTTGAAATGTATATTTTCTTGGAGCAGAGGCCCCAGAAATAAAAGATGTGAGAAAAATCCAGAGGAAGATGCAGGGCAGTAAGAGAGCAGTTAGCTTTCTATTTTGGGATCAGCAAGAGATGGGCATTAATAGTCTTGCACATTGTATTTTTGCTGAAGAAATACTTAGCATAAAAATTGTCTGGATTAAGGCAGATATAGGGCTTCCCTTAGGTTGTTCTTGGCAGAACTGTTTTGAGTGGACTTGGAGGCCCCAAATTCTAAGGAGATTAAGGCAGTGGAAATAGGCCTGATAGGACCCTGGTTATCTCTTTGTATCCGGTATGACAGGCCTTATTCACAGTAAAGCAATTTCTGATGATGTTTATTTTTTCCAGTTTTACTTTAAATTGACTTAAGTAACAAAGTGACAATCATGGGCTTGAGCCGAGAGATCTTCATATCCAGGAAGAAAAATGTAAGAGCTTAGCCACAGCTGATGTTCAGCTTGGGGACTTAGGGAAAATCTATGACACATTGCTTCTGAGGATGACTTCTGTCCCAAGGCAGCCAGCACCTGTGTGATCACATCTGAATGCAAACACCTGTAACATTTAGAAAGGGTCTTTAACACCAGCTTCTCCTGGTATAGAAACTATTTGAAATCAAGAGAACTCATATTTTCCTCACCTTTCCTAAGTCTTCCTTGGGGGCTGGGGGGAAGGGAATTGTTTACCCTTTACTATCTGCTTTTGTTTCTGCTCAAAGTCCTGAGTGCCTCCCCTCTTCCTAATAAACAAAGGGGGATTGTATTGACCAATTCATTTTCAAACAGTCTTAAAAAGGCATTAAGCAATCAATTCTTACATAGTGTCCAGCTTGAGTCTCTCACTCACTCTTTTGCCTGTGGAGAACCTGAAAACGGGTTCCAGCCCTGGTCCGGGAAGATCCCACATGCTGCAGAGCAACTAAGCCTGTGCGCCACAACTACTGAGCCTGTGCTCTAGAGCCCGAGAGTCACAACTACTGAGCCCGCGTGCTGCAACTTCTGAAGCCCACGCACCTACAGGCCGTGCTCCACAACAAGAGAAGCCACCGCAATGAGAAGGCTGCACACTGCAACAAAGAGTAGCTGCTGCTCTCCACAGCTACAGAAAGCCCATGCGCAGCAACAAAAACCCAAGGCAGCCAATAAATTATTTTAAATTAATTAATTAATTTAAAAAAACATATTCCCTCAGGAAATAGACAGTGGTATTGGTTTATTTACTGGTATTTACCAGGTTAGTAGGATTCTTGAGTACTATGTCCCATATTGGTTGCTTTTTATTACTTTTGTTCTTTCCCATTTCCTTTTTTTGTTTTAATATTTTAAGTTTTATAATGGTTAAGGTTTATTTACTTTTATATATGTTGTCTTAAAGTCTTTGGAGAAAAGCTAATTCGAAATCTCACCAAAAAATTAAAATGCTTACAGAGTTAGTAATAGAGGCAAAGGAATAACTTGCTCAAGTGTTTTGACCAATGGCTTCCTTTCAATGATAATGACATTTTTGACAGTCAAGATCTTTTATTGTAAGCACCTAAAAGTCCACATTGTTAAATTTTATTTCTCTTTGATGTAAGATGTATTACGTGAGGAAAACAATGGCTTTTCTTTTTCATTACCTTTCTAGTTTAGAATACAAACCATTCACCTCAGGGCAGCTGTATGATTGAAAGATAGCTAATCGCTTATTAAAAGACTCACTTCAATTTCTAATTCCTATGTTTCAACAAAAATACATCACAGTCTTGAATTTTCTCACATATTACTTAGTATAAAATCTCAATCAAGGAAACAATTGTATAAAGAAGTTGTATCATTAGTTCATTTTAAAATGCAATTTTATTTTGAAAGCTTTTGATAGTTAAAACAGCAATTGGCCTTACCTGCTTAGCTACCTATATCTCATTTTCTAAACTGTATTCTTCTATTCTATATTTTTATTTTACCAAAGCAAGACCCCTCAAAAGCCAACAAACTTCATATTTTGATTCTTATCTGTAAAGAGAGAAACTATACTCATAAAAACCTGAATAATTTTACTGTTACATGTGAAGAGTGACCACAATATTACTGAGAGAACCAATTACATATCACTGACTTCTTTCTTGTTTTAATTTACCGCTTTCAAAAAGTGATGATTTACTTTCTTCTAGAAATAGAAAAGGAGAAATGCCAAAAAACAGTACCAGAGTAAATCATCTTTATTGACTTCATTTTTAATAATAAATGAATTGGATTTAAAAGTGATTTTTTTTCCAATGTGGCAATGTTGGAATAAATTCATCTTAAATGCAATTAGAAAGGAAATTTAAATGAATAGATATTGTCCAGGTTAACCCAGGGTTGAGGTTAGGTGGTGATGTAGTAGAGCAATTTAGCATCCAGAGGAAGGCTCCAGCTGGGATCTAGGGCTCTGGATCTACTTAATAGATATGTGCACCCTTGTAAAATAATTTAATCCCTTTGAGCCTTTAGTTTCCCCATCTGTAAACCTCTATCAGGGTTGTCTTGGGATAAAGACTTATATTTTGTAAAAAGTAAAAATAAAAGCCTTGAAAAGTATAGCAAAATTTAAATTATAAAGAAATAAAAATGACATTTATGTCATGATAATGTTCTCTTTTTTCCTTTGTATTTTTACAAGTAAAATTGAAATTTTAATACTGTAGTTAATTTAGCAGGGGCAATTTCCTCAGCACAACTGACCTGCTCATATCATTATGTTGTTTTATCTGCTGTGTTTCTGGAATTTTCCTTTACAAAATTTAATTCTATTACAGCTCTCTAATATTGCTACTCTATTATCATAGTCTTCATTAATGCATAATTGCCCTTATTCCTTCTCCATATTTCTTTTTGCTAAAGACTAATGCAAAATTGCAGTTCATTAATTATGCCATTATAAAAATCCTTGTTAATTTGATTACTTCCTGCGTGTATCTATGAACCTCCCCTTTCTTGATTTTCTTCCCTGATCTAGTTATGTTTATTTCTTATTGCCTTCATCATTTTTATAATTTTTTTCCTGCAACTGAAGTCAATTTATAGTCAAAAGACCAGGGTACATCTGTACCTGAAGAGAACATAAAAAAGCTTGTGTGCTGTAGGTGTTTAGATCAGGAATAATCATATTAAATGGCACTTGTAACATTCCAAAGGGGATTTAAGGACTGAGAGGAGTCAAAGGAAGATTTCAGGACATGACCTAAAATTCAGGTTGAAACTGAAATACTATATTGACAAAATAGCAGAGAGGCAAATCACCAAGAGAGGGAAAAAAAAACAACAATCAATAAACTGCCTATTCAGAGTCATGAAGACCTTACAGCTAGAATATTGGCCAGATAGTTTCCTTTCAACCAGGTTGTTGCTGTTATTGTTGTTTTCCCATGGTCTTTGGATTTGGCACTACTTTTACACATGTACCTAAAATGAAGTGAAAGCCCTGCATAGAGAATTCATGAATTAAGGAATGATCAGACATAGTTAGTCCTTACAAAACACTTTAAGTTACCCTATAGATATTAACTGCTCTGTTTTGAAAAACAACACAAAATGTTTTATGAAGGCTTTGGTTGATTGTTTGTTTGTTTTAGGACTGTTTCCCTATATTTAGCCAAGGTGGTATCTTGACTTTTGGGGATTCCCAGTAGATGGAAAACTATGGCATGCATTGACACCTCTTCTCCCTGACACTTTTGTGAGTTTCTTGGCAAATTTCCACTCCCAAACCTTCTGTCCTTCTTACCAACCCTTTGCCACTGGCCCTACCATATTCTTCCAGGTTTGGGGGCAACTTTGAAGTTTTTCAGATAAACACTAGCTTGCTTTGTACACCCACTTATTTTTTCCCCTGCTTTATCTTACAGATAAGATAGTTGTTTTTTTTTGTTTTGTTTTGTTTTGTCTTTTCGGAAAATGTAATAAAAGTCAAATGTGTCTGCCACTGTAAATTCTGTGAAATGACTCAGTCCAAATGAATTACGGCAGCTAGTTCTTTAATGTAAGCCTGAAGCAAATCTTGTCATTGAGTACCCACCTTATGATTTGTTTATGTTTACGTCTTCATCTAGGAAGCATCTTCCTAGATCTCAAAAATCCTTGCAAATGGACCTCATCCAGAGATACCTTTTCTACTACATTTTATCATCAAAAGTAGGTCTTGTTAGGTTTTTTCTGACCAGCCTTTAGTGAATGAAATCACAGTTCATGACATTTATGCGTTGAATTAGCTTTGAATTAGCTTCTGAAGACTATGGCAATAGGGAAGAGAAAGTGTTTTGTTATTATTATTATTGTAAATAATAACCAACATTTGCATAACACTGTATAGTTTTGAATGTGCTTGCACATGAATTACCTCATTAAATGAGACAAATGAGGAAATTCACAGTTAATAATTTCAACTCCTGAATGAGATAGTTTAATTTTCCCTTCTCATTACCAGACTTGAGGAGCAAGTCTATTAAGTTCATTTTCATTATCTGTGAGGATTCCAAATGCAGCTGGAATGGAGTATTGAAGTGAAGAAGAGTGACTTACTGTCAAGTGATGTGGTTAGAAAACAGAAAATGATTTTGGCAATAATATGTCATAAGAAATTATAGGACAGTGACAGATACACTGAAGTGAGAAGCTAGAAAAAACAGCTAAACTTTATAAAACAAGTAAAAAACATTAGAGTATTAGAATAATAAGGATATTAATACCTTTTTAGATCATGCTTGCTATGAAAACATATCTTGAAAACATATCCATAGATAGATATGAAGATCTGATTGGAGCTGCTTATGGACAGATACACAATGGAAAAAATCACTCAACCAATATCAGCTAAAATTAATTTGATTTTTTTGCAATATAAAGCCTATAGTTATATCTTCCCCCTAATTCTCTAGTTTGAAATATTTGTTATCTCACCATACAATTTAAAAATATTTGTATTATTCCAACACCAATAACTGAAAAATAAATCTTTGTGTAACTGGAAAATATGACACCTTCCTTGAATCCTTCTACATCATCCCTACAGTCCAACCCTCCAACCTCCCAACCCTAATTATCAAAGAATATAAGACAGAGATCTTGGAATTCTTTAGATAAATTCTTAGAATATGCAAAAAGTCTGCTGAATTTAAGGGTAGGAAGCAAAGAGAACTGAGTATGAAGAAAATTAAGGATTTAATGTTAATGTTTGGTTTGGTTTGGTTTGGGGGGAGGTGAGGCTCTGAGTGAGGCAGAGAAGAAAGAGAAGGAACATGGAAGAAAAGAGGAGGGAAAAAATAGAAGGATGAGCCAGGAAAGGAGAACCAGAACAACAGCAAAAGAGTCAACAAGAAAGCCAAACAGAATGGTGGGAGGCTAAGGCATGAGTTTTGGAAATATCTGTAGAGATTTTAAGAAATGATATTTAATATACAATTTAGTTTGCATTGCAATAAATTTCAAGCCCCAAATCTTTCGCGATATTATGTACAGAAAGGCTTCCTGTGAGCATAACTGTGGTGCACCTATGTGTGTGCATGTGTTTGAGTGTGTAAAGTGAAAAAAAAAGGAATAGTTAGAAATGGATAGATGTGTGTATTATAAATGACACATTTAGAATATTAGTAAAATAGGAAGAACATCAAGCAAAAAATTGAAAAATTAACAAAGTTAAGCATTATATAATTTAATGCTGTCTTGGTGCTGGCCCCCTATGGAAAAAGCCAGCATTAAATGTTGGGTTTTGATTCTTAAGGGAAAATCAGATACCATCATAGCATAACACTGCCCATTAGACACTAGTTAGATTGGCTGATAAATCAGTTTTAAAATATTTACAATGCCCAAAACCTCACCAGAATGTCTCTGCCTCCCTAGGGGCCAGGGGTTGTGGCTGTGTGTGTTGGGTGTATATCTGTTTTAGCCTAAGGCAGGTGAGGCTGGATAAGCTCTCATGGGCTACCTTTGCATCAAACTTCACTTTCAATAATTTAGTTCAGTGTCCTTATTCATCCAGACATGCAATCTAACTCTTTTCTTCCATATTCTTAAACACTGTGGGACACTAAAAAAAAGTGGTGTATTCTATCTGGGTACTCTTTAAATTCTACTTAGAACTGCATTTTGACTGAAAGTTCTGAAAAAGCCAAATAGATCATTCTTTAATGACAAGATATGTTCCACTTTGACAGCTCGAAGTAGAGGGAGAATAAAGAGAAATTACCAAGATCAAAACTAGTTTGTTTATCTATAATTCCAACCCCACTGATAGCCACATATTTTTTATTCTTGCCTTCCTGAACTGCCATTAAATTTCCATCCAGAAGAAATATTATGTACCTGTTATAACTTTTTTGTTCCATGCATGCATCTGGGAATAATTACCTTTGAATTACCTTGATTCTAGATTTAAAAACAAACAAACTAAAACCCATGGGTTTTCTCTTGACTAATATTTAGTTCTAATTGTATTCTGTATTGAGTGGCATTTTGTGGTAGAGAACAGGCTCCTTGCTAGCTAGTTTGAAAATAAGAGGATTTATTCCTGGCTATGAAATGACTTACAGAATTTGGCTGAATGCTAAAGAAACTGCTTTAAGGCTGATCTTTGAGGTTTGAGTCCTAAAGTCACACAGCTTCCAGGAAAGGGTGCTAAATCTGGAGAGTACAACTGGACAGTTCAGAAGTCTACTAGC
Source organism: Hippopotamus amphibius kiboko (assembly GCF_030028045.1). Taxonomy (NCBI): domain Eukaryota; kingdom Metazoa; phylum Chordata; class Mammalia; order Artiodactyla; family Hippopotamidae; genus Hippopotamus; species Hippopotamus amphibius. The sequence continues at coordinate 59,782,921 of NC_080188.1, forward strand.
CTGGAAATGGTGGGAATCTGTGGAGTCAGGGAAGTTGACTAGTAAATTAGGAAGCTATTGCTACAGTTTCTGACTTCAAAATATATCACTATTAGTATAATGTGTAAGAATAAAATGGATGTTTCCTGGTTAGTTCCTCTTCATGGACGTCTTTCTTCTGATTCCAGGTCAAGAAGATGCAGCTATTGGTGGAAATTAAATCACATAGGGAAATTTCAAAGAGTCTGGTAAGTGTGGCTTTTACTTTCCAGCCTCTGCACACTTAAAAGTGGAAGGAATGCTTTTGAATGAGCCAATTCCTGGTACCAGCCACATATTCTTCTTGGTTGTGGCCTCAGGGATTTAGTATAGTAATATATTCTGTTAATTAAAATGTTTCGAATAACCAGTACTTATGAATAAAACATGGGAATAAAATTTTAAAATCCTTAATAATATTAGGGAAGAATGGCATATAAACATGAATAACATAGATTTATAGTTCTCAATTAGTGTTGTACATCCTCTACAGGGGCGTTTGGAAATATGCGGAAACATTGTTGGTTATCACAATGACTGGAGAATGCTATGAGAATTTGATGGACAAGGACCAGGAGCAATACACTGGACACATTGAAGAATTACCCTACCTTAAATGCCAATAGCCTCCCTCTTCAGAAATATTGTCATAAATAATCTCCAAATAATTTCAGTAACCTACTTTATCATCAGAAAACTTTGCTGATTTGATTTTTTCTACTCTCTTACAGAAGGGCACATATGCAGATGACTATTTCCTATGTATGGAAATAGGTTCATAAAAAGGAGCATGAATAAAAAGATTAATATTTTACAAATAAAAGAAATCATTTGATTTTAGTAAATAGTGGTCCTCAAAGAATGTTCATTTAATCAGCAGCATTAGCATCACCTGGGCACTTGTTATAGAAATGAAAATCTCTGGGCCCTGAACTAATGAATCAGAACCTTTGGGATTGGGGCCCAACAATTTGTGTGTTAATAAGCCCTCCAGGTGATTTTTATATAATTTAAACTTTGACAATTGCTGGAATAAAAGCATCAAGGAGTGAATGCTGTAAGAGTCTTGTGCATTTAGAGAAGTTGAGTTTTCATCTGTGATGAGTGCATTAAAAGGAAAGAAACATTTTATATTAAATAGGCCTGCATTGGGGAAATCTTTAGTCCCTCTAACAGCAATTCCTCTAGACATGATATCCAAGAATATATGGAGGAGAATCTATTTAAGACATGACCCACACTAGGGAATTATACCAGAGAAACTCCAAAATGAGATATATTAGTTTTCTATGGATGCTATAAAAAATAACCACAAACAAAGTCACAGCTTAATTATCTCACATTTCTGTATATCCAAAGACTCACGTGGGTCTTATTAGGCTAAAATCAAGACGTTCACCAGGGTCGCAGTTCTTACTGGAGACTCTGCAGAAGAACCTAGTTCCCAGCTCATTCATGTTGTTAGCCAAATTCAGTTCCTTGAGGTTGCAGGACTGAGAACTCCATTTCCTAGCTACCTGTCAGCAGCAGGCCACCCTTTGATCCTAGAGGCCTTTTTCTAGTTCATGCAAACAGTCACTTATATTAAATCCTCCTCATACTTGAGACCTCTGACTTTACCTGTTGCTGTTCTTATTCTGCCTTCCTCTTTCACTGTATCTATCTGACTCCAGCCAGAGAATGTTTGCTGCTTTTAAGGGACCATGTGGTTAGATTGGGCCCATCTGAATAATCTAGGTTACTCTTCTTATTTTAAGGTCCATAGCCTCAATTACATCTGCAAAGTCCCTTTTTTTCTATGTAACATAATGTATTCACAGTTTCCAGGGGTTAGAGCAGGGTCATCTTTGGACAACCATGATTCAGCCTGCCATGTGGGGGAATTAATTCATTCATGCCTTCAAGCTACAGCATTAACTGTGCCAGGCTCTGTAGTGTAAAAAAAAAAAAAAAAGAATGCCATAGTTCTCTATTTCAAGGATTTTACAGTCTAGATTGTGTAGAATCAGATAAGGGAATCAGAGAGAGATATCTCATTAATGAGACAATTCATGTGAAATAGCGATTCCTAGATATACTATAATACTTATGTTAGTAAAGATTAAATAATAACATGAGCCTCAGACAGCAGAATTTCAAGGGAAAGTATTTCTATTTAGAAAATCTATCCACTTATCAGGGTCCCAGGTAGCAGACTTGGTAGCATCTCAGTCTCCAGATTTGGTGAGGAGCAGGAGACAGTGAGTCTCAATCATTAAACCTAGAGTTCCAGTCCCTCAAAAGGACTGAGGCATCATGAGTGAAACTAGTGAAAACTTAGAAATAGAGACCAAGGTGGAAACATAGTGGTAGAACTCAACCATACAGTAGTAAAAAGGAAGAGGACACTGGGATTTGGGGGAACTATGCACATACACAGGAATTTGGTGGTTCTGGGTGTTGTGTCTGACTGGTAATAAAGAGATTTAAGGAAACAAGTTAGAACAGTGGTCATTACTGGCTGTGTTTAGGAGCAACATAAGCTTGTGTGCAAACACCTGCCCCAGGGTTCTGAAGCAGGAAAGGACTAATCCTGGAGATTGTGTCAGGAGGCCATGAACTCACAGAACTTGACTGTCCTTAATTGCTTCCTATGTAGATTGGGAAATTCTCTGTCAAATTGGAAGCTTTTCTCTGTATTTTAGATAAAAGGTGTAAAGATGGGTAAAATAAGGTGCCAGATGGTAACGGCAGCTGAGAATTTAAGGTTTGGAACATGAAAGATATTTTTGGAAACAGATTCATGTCACATGGGTCAATAGTACTTTGCTGAATTCAGCTTTTTAAGATGATTGTGGGTTTGAATATAATATATTAACTTATTTTCCATCTTTCTTTCCTTCCTTTCCATTCTAATATAGATTGTATTAGTATCTTTTACAATAATCCATTAGAGGGCAAATTACAGGAAAGTTTGGAATCTTTAAATGTTTTTAATTTTTAGTGACTAGAGCAGAGAGTGATATTCGTATATTCCAAGCCCAGATACCTTACTTTTTGCCCTGCTTAGTACATTTTACTTCCTAAATAGAGGACATCCATTTCTCCCCCAGAAATGGGGCATTTTGTATGAAAACAAAGAAAAAGTAAATGATTTCCAAAAAACTATATTTTTCAGTGAGAAAATAACAGCTAGAATATCACTATATAATTCCTAGTCTCCCAATTTTTCTCCCTCATTACAGTGAAAAAGCAGAGGAAAGAGATAAAAGATTTATCTTATTCATATAGGCAAATCTTTCCTACTGATGTAAAGTGAGAGAAAGGAGAGAGCCAAAGCAGTTCTTTTGGGAGAGCCTCTGATTCAGGAAACACTTAGCACCCCAGAAGCTTCTGAGAAATAAAGATAAAAGAGAGGAGTTGATAGGGGAGAGAAAATAGTTATGAGCGTGGAAAGCAATTGCCTTTGAGATTTAAAAAAGTCACATATCTAAGAGTTTCGAGACTTTTTGTTTTTCTAATGAATGAGCTTGACTTTTAAACAGCCATTGGCATGTATGTACATTGATTATTGCATCTATTTCAATTTTGTATTAGAAATCCCACCAGAGAAGCAATCTATTGCTTATAACAATTTAACATGACTCAGGTAACAGAAAGTCAATCCTCAACAGGGCATTATCCAACCCTGGAGCTGAGGCTCCAGTTTCTGTTGACCTTTGGGGATCGGATCTCACTTCCAACTCACATCCTTGTTGCGGCGCATTACACAAGACTAGTGATGTTTGCCAGTTCGGATGCTGTATTTAATTGCATGTGTTCACATTATGGTTTTGTTGTCCATTGGATTCTGAATCTTTATGATATTCGTTGCGGGGCACAAGACCATGGATAATGAAGACAGAGGTTTATGCCTGGATTTTTGGCCCACTCCAGATGTTACCCTCCATAAATTAGTTACCTTTCCCTTGATTCAACAAGAACTGCAATCTCTGTTGGCTTGTAGCAAAGCTAACTTCCACATGAGATGTAGGATTCATATAATTTGTTGTTTTTTCCTGTGAATCTTGTGTGAATTAGCTTTTACCATATAAATCACAGAGAAATTTCTAAAAATTGTTATAAAGCACTTGTGTTAAAAAGTGTATATTGCTATGGAAATACTAACTAATGATAATAACTATTGGAGTAGAGATTAATTGAGGGACTATAAATAGCTCACTCCAGGCAAAATTGAGCATTTCTTTTAATTGTACTAATATTATACAGAAAAAATAAGCAGAGATTTTTAAGATGGTATGTTTTATTCAACAGCCTCACTGACATAATTCTCTGGGTCTTCTCATTTGAAATTGTCTCTGCTAATTGCTTTAACATTTTCCAACAAGTATATTACAGAGCCAAGAATGTCCAGTGTCCAAACCACTGATGCTTGGGGCAGGTGGGCCACAGCTGCATAAGACATAAAAATCACAGCTGGAATGCTGCTCTTCTTTGTCTAATTCTAAATATCTTATCTTAAAATACAGTGCTCAGCTCTGGAAATATGACCATACTAATTCTTTAGGAAAACTGTCCAATATTCCTAATTTTTCTACACTTTTAAATAAAACTCTGAAAAATTACACTACAGTTTTGCTATTACTGACAATTATTATTTCTTCTATAACATAAATAATTATGAGAATTCACCTTTCTTTTAAATTTGTTTAACTCATTTAATTGATTTCCAGTCATATAAAGTCTACCATTTTATAAGCCAGAATATAATAATGTTGGAAAGTAAAGCTATAGATTACCATGTATTTTTTCCAATATAGCAAAGCCATATCTGAACAGAATTTATTCTGAATCTGAAAGAAAAACTAAAAGGTGGGTCAAACATAAGAAAAGCACATTTAATAAAACATTGTATAACCTTACTACTTTTTGATTTATAAGAAAATTACACATAGAAACAACTAAATTAATTCTTATTTCATTACATATTAATATTATTAATAATAATTTTGCCAAATACACTTGATCAGATACCTATTCAGAATTCTATTGTCTAAGGAAGTAAAGCAAAGAATCCAGAGACAAGTTGATTTTATTTAACTTTCAGACAAAGAAAATTACTTAATTTATGGGAAAGTTCTTTTTCTTGGCATTTGCCTGTTTTCTTCTTTATTACCACTTGATCTCTTTTCTTCCATGGGCTACTTTTCACTGCCCTAGTTTTCCTACTTCTTTAACAAGAAAAGACTCCTAGAAAGCATAATTAACATCTTCATGTAGATATAAAAGTCAGCTTCCTACTAGATAATAAAGGCATTCTAATTTCAAAATTCTATTTTAAAAAATATCATTATGTTTATTTCCACTCAGTTTGAAGGCTGGGGTAGAAGAGCCTTAAGATTTTGTCAAAGAGTGTTGCTGCTAGTAATTCCTGGAGTAGATAGATAATTCATTTAGAAATATTGTCTTAAAAAATTAAAAAATAATTTTGTGATTTTAAAATACTAATGAATGCTTTTTACAATGGTGCAGCTGACACAAGTTTGTGAATCTCCTACTCACTAAATCTTACCACCTTTTCTATGGGGCATGAAACATATATATCTAGTATTACCTGTCATTGCATTGTTATTGATGAGAGAGTAATTGCTTGCAAATAGAATCATTCTTCATTATAAAAGGCAAAGATTCATCTCTCAATTCCTCTCTCTCTTTCTCTTAAATGACATTTGTCTTTTGCTTAACCAATTTCCTTGGAATATATCATTATTACGGGATGGATGTTTATGGCTTCCAAAATTTAATGTTGAAGTCCCAATGTGATGGTATTTGGAGATGAGGTCTTCAGGAGGTAATTATGGTTAGATGAGGTCATGAAGGTGTGGCACCCATGATGAGATTAGTGCCCTTATGAGAAGAGATACCAGAGAGGTTGTTTTCTCTGTCTGTCTGTCTGTTTCTCTCCCCCACCAGCCACCCTCCTTAGCCCCCTTCCCTGTCTCTCTGCCTTGTGAGGACACAGGGAGAAGATAGCAGTTTGCTAGCCCAGGAAGAGAGCTCTCACCAGAGCTTGACCATGCTGGCACCCTGATCTCGGACTTCCAGCCTTCAGAACTGTGAGAAATAAATGTTTGTTGTTAATAAGCCCCACAGTCTATGGTATTTTGTTATAGCAGCCAAAAGGACTAAGACATAGCCCAAGCTAACCCAATCACAGTATTCATTTTTTATCCCAAATAGATTTAACAAGAACTTATTCAATCTAAGCAGCTTTCTTGACCATACCTCCCCTGCTGAAGGCATGTTTACAACCATAATTCAATGACTTAGTGCTTTCATTCTTCTGCATATTTACTTAGCATTAATGTTTTAGCAGGAGACAATAGTGCCTTCAAATACTGCAAATGTTTTAATACTATAACACTCAACAAGATACATATGCAGACTCTGGCATATGTATTTTGAATGGTGGAAAAGGCTAAATTTCTGAAGAGGTTGGTGATAAATTCTAAAACTGAAAATTTGTCTCTTATTTCTAGACAATAAAATATTGTGTAAAACTACATTTTTTAAAACTGTGTCTCTATTCTTTTCACTGGTATTATAAAACTGTTCATTACATTGCAAATTGACTATAGTATTCACTACAAAGTAAAATAATAAATAAGAAACAATGAAAAGAACATTTCCTAATAAGGATAATTTATTTGCGTGTAGAGAATTATACTTCCATGCATTGCTATTCTTGAGTTGAGCAGTATTTACCTCCCCATAGCTGAGACAAGCTTACAATTTTTTAATCAGAGGAAACTAGCAATTTTACTATTTCAGCTAGATTATAATATATAGTCTTGTCATCTTTTCCCACAAAGCCCTGGCTGCTAAACTGTGATATCTGTCTTTGGCATGATGATGTAGTAGAGCAAAAAATAAGAATGTTCTTGTATATGTGCAACTCTATATGCATCTTTTAGAACATTCCAATAAATCTCATGTTATTACCCATGAGAAATTTAACTAGGCTAATTGACTACATGGAACGTATTAGTGTGAACCTTGTTTATTTAATATAGCCATGAATATTGAAAATGTCTTTTTTAATTATCCAACATAGAAGGCCATGAAAGTCTTACCAGGGAATTTTTAATGTGACATATAGCTAATTGATATATTAATTAATATTAAGTCTGTATATTATATACACATATATATTAAAATAAAATGTTAGCTAATAGCAAATGCTATGAAAAATAAATATCAGCTTATTAATTATATCTAATCTAAATAATTTAATTCTAAATATATATATTTGGTCTATTGAATTTTATGTTTCAATAAAAGTGTTTTCATAGAAAGCCTTTTATGAATTCAATGTCTGAATATAATAACTTCCCAATCTGATCATGGGAAATAAAATATATTTCCTCTGTTAATAGTTATTATTGTCTTTAATAATGCCATGATATAATAAATGCAGAAATAAAATAATCATTGTTTGGACCTTAATTTATAGTAAAATTACAGTAAAATTTTTACTAATTTACACTTGTGAAAGAAGAACAGTAAATTGATGGAATTCTGAAATATAAAAAATATTTTAAAGAATTATGGTTTTATTATGTTCACATGGATATCAAAAGTCGCTTAACAAAGTGATATCAAATGTCCTGAGAAATACTAACAATAGATAAAAGGGAATGATTTATACAGTTTCTCATTTATCATGACATTAATTATTAACATCCTTAGATTTTGTTCTCTTAAACAGTTTAGACGTGCTCCTTACAAATACTATTACCAAGGCCTGATTTTTTTTTTTAAGCTAGCTGTATTGCCAGGGGTTAGAAATAAGCTCTGGGAGAAGAAAAATAGACTCTTTACATTCCACCCTCAAAACCAGCTCCTTCTAACAGCATAAAAGACAACATATTATTCCCACTTCCCTAGGAATAGAAGAAATTTTCTGGTAACTGAAATGAGAAGCTTACAGGCAAAAGCTTAATACAGGCAAAAGCTATAATTCAGGTAATGTGTACAATTTCTAGTCAAGTTCTAGGAAAGTTATTGTGGCTAATCTAAATATTGCCTAAATACAAGTGACAACTGACTTACTTATGAAACGTATTTATTCATCTTTCTTTAGAAATTTGAGCTTGACACAAGGAAGCCTATTAGCACTGTCTACTACTTTCTCCCTAAGACTTGGGTGAGAGATGAATTCACTCAATCACTATTTTGAGAAAGATTAAACGAAAGCTTACTTTGTGCCAGGCACTGAGCCAGGTGCTGCGTATACAACTCAGAACAGACACAGTCTTCATTCTCATGGTCCATAGAGTTAAATGAAAGAGCTAGATATGAAACAATCTGTAATACAAATACAAAATTACAATTGCTATAATGCTATGAAGGAAAAAATAAAAGGTGTTAGAATTGAAATGGTTCACCTGGATCCAGACAGAGGCATCTGCAAGGATTTGGCCATGTTTTTCTATCCAGCAATGATCAAGATAGAGAAATCTTAAACCCAAAGGACATCATTAAACTAGTCATTAGAGAGTACACTTGTTCTAGAGCACAAATAATTTCTTAGGCTTTACCCATGGCTTAAATGAAATGAATCTTAGTATCATCTCTCTCTCTTTTTTCTGATCATATTTCTGATCACAAAACAATATTTTGATTACCAACTTAGAATTCCTGGTACCTTTACACTGGGAAGTAATGCTCTGGAAAACACCCACAAATATTTTAGTCACTGGAAAAATATATTCCACATAGAATGTAATATGTGAGTGTAGCAAATTGTCTTTTTATTCTCCAGATTTATTGAGATATAATTGACATATAGCATATGTAAGTTTAAGGTATATAACATGATGATTTGATACATGTGTATATTGCAGAATGATTATTACAATAAGGTTAGTTAACACCTCCAATACCTCACATGATTATCATTTTTATAGTGATAACATTTAAGATTTACTCTCCTAGCAACTTTCAAGTATATAGTACAGTATTGTCAACTAGAGTCCCATGCTATAATTAGGTCCCCAAAATTTATTCATTTTAGGTCTAGATATTTGTACCTTTGCCAACATCTCCCCATTCTGCACACATTCCACCCCTTTTCCTGTTTCTATGAGTTTGGATTTTTTAGATTCCACATATAAGTGAGATCATACAGTATTTTTCTCTCTCTGTCTGACTTTTTTCACTTAGTATAATGCCCTCAAGACCCATTCATTTTGTCATGAAAGGAAGAATTTTCTTCATTTTTATGGTTGAACGATATTCCATTGCATATACACACCACATCTTTTTTGTCCATCATCCGTTGATGGTCATTTAAGTTGCTTCCATATCTTGGCTATTGTGAATAATTTACAATGAACATGGGGGGGCAGATATCTCTTCAAGATAGTGATTTTATTTCCTTCATACATATACCCAGAAGTGGGATTGCTGGATCCTATCATAATTTTATTTTTAATTAAAAAAATTTTTTTTGAGGAAATGTCATACTGCTTTCAGGAGGAGTCAGCCTGCACTAGCGTGGACCAGGGCTGGGCTCTATGGTGAAGTTGGGCATTCACTTCACTCTCCTTCTCCTGCCAGGAGGATGTCTGTTTCTGTACTGGGCTGCCTGGACTTGGAGAAGAGATGGTGGGGCTAACCTATCTTTCCTACCCTCATCAGTGACTATTTTCTCATTTCTGTTCTTCACTTGCATGCTGTAATCCCTCACCTATATTCGTAGCTCTTGGTAACGTACTTCCATGCACAGAAAGTTGGACAAATTGGTGTTTTTCATTTTGTTTTTAACATCAAGTTTGGATGTGGTGGTGGCTAGTGCTTTTCCCCTATATCTGTCATTTTTCCTTTTTTCTTTCATAAAAAGGGAACTATATAGAGTAACCCTGCTACTAACCCTTTCTCTACCCTCACATTAGCTCTTCCCCTGGGAGAAGCAGTGATTTAATTTGATAGGAGTTTGGAATGAGAAACTGGGCATATTGTTTATCCCCTTTGACTACTCCTTATCTTTCCCAAGGAAGCATCATTTGACTTCACCTCTGCCTATCTAATTAGTCATAAAAAGCTAATCAATTCTACATTAGTGATAATTTAAATTTAACTTCTCAAAAAAATAAACATGAACATTGTCATTAGGTATCTTCCCATATGATACAGAGCGTGCTTATATTAATTTTAAATTATTGATCAAAAAGCAAACAAAAGTATTTTTTAAAAAACACTTGAGGTTGACATAGAACTAGGGATCTATAAACTGAGAGAGTAATGCAATACCCAATAGTAAGTAATACTAATAAAATAAATAATTTATTGCAAATGAGGGCTTTTCTTATTTATTTATTTATTTATTTATTTATTTATTTATTTATTTTATTGGCTGTGTTGGGTCTTCGTTGCTGAACACAGGCTTTCTCTAGTTGCGGCGAGTGGGGGCTACTCTTCCCTGTGGTGCACTGGCTTCTCATTGTGGTGGCCTCTCTTGTTGCAGAGCATGGGCTCTAGGAGCATGGGCTTCACTAGTTGCAGCACATGGGCTCAGTAGTTGTGGCTCATGGGCTCTAGAGCGCAGGCTCAATAGTTGTGGTGCACGGGCTTAGTTGCTCCGTGGCATGTGGGATCTTCCTGGGGCAGGGCTTGAACCTGTGTCCCCTGCATTGGCAGGCAGATTCTTACCCACTGTGCCACCTAGAAAGTCCAGGGCTTTTCTTTTTACAAACTTTTTGGCATTATGTTAAACTTAGACATTTAAGAGATTTGAAATTGTATATAAATAATTAAACACAGATATATGTTGATTAAAATGGCAATTCTATTAATTTTTAAACACTTTGATTTATGTCAGAGCGTGTTCTGCCTTTTTCCTCGAGGAGCCTTATAGTATCTGGTCTCACATTTAGGTCTTTAATCCATTTTGAGTTTATTTTTGTGTACGGTGTTAGAGAATGTTCTAATTTCATTCTTTTACATGTAGCTGTCCAGTTTTCCCAGCACCACTTATTGATGAGACTATCTTTTCTCCATGTTATATTCTTGCCTCCTTTATCATAGATTAACTGACCATAAGTGCGTGGGTTTATTTCTGGGCTTTCTATACTGTTCCATTGATCTATATATCTGTTTTTGTGCCAGTACCATACTGTTTATTACTCAGCCATAAAGAAATGAAATAATGCCATTTGTAGCAACATGAATGGACCTAGAAATTATCATGCTGAGTGAAGTATGTCAAAGACAAATATCATATGATATCACTTACATGTGGAATCTAAAAAAATGATACAAATGATCTTATTTACAAGACAGAAATAGACTCACAGACATAGAAAACAAACTTGTGGTTACCAAACGGGAGGGAGGCAGTGATAAATTAGGAGTTTGGGATTAACAGATACATACTACTATATATAAAATAGATAAACAACAAGGACGTACTGTATAGCACAGGGAACTATATTTAATATCTTGTAATAACCTTTAATGGAAAAGAATCTGAAAAGAGAATCTAGATAGATAGATAGATGTCCCATGGATGTAGGAGTTGGATGAATCATATGACTATTCCTTTTGGCCAAGGAATGTGGATGGAAATAGTGTGTGCCAACTTTATGTCAGAGCATAGAAGTTTCTCTGTTGTCCTCTTTCCTTTTGACCTGGTCACATAATGTTTCAGAAGGTGGCTGCACTGACTGCTTTGGAGCTCCCAGATAGTTCTCAAAGGACATGTACCTTGAGAGAAAAATAAACCTTTTGTTTTCAGTCACTGTGATTTGAGTTTATTATGCAGGATAACAAAGTCCAACCTGATTAATATATATAACAATACTTCAATAATTCTTTAAGACCTGACTTTTCCTGAAGGTGTGAATGATTAGTCAAACTATATGTGCTTTATCTCACTTATTTTGTAAAATAGTCCTCTTAGAAAACATGAAGAATTATTATTATTATTACCACTGTGAATAATTTGTTATTCAGTCACAGAGCCGACTTAAATACTCAGATACATTATAATTTGTTCTTCACCTCCCTCCAGCACTCTCTTTTTCCAAAATCATCATAAGCATTGTGAATACCCAAAAGTTCTAAGTCATGTGCAGTCAGAAAGTTAATAGACCAGATCCTATAATGGGAAGTTATATAAACTAAAAAAGAAATGTGCTTCATTTGGATGAAGTCCATGACCACAGAGGACCTTAAGTACAGAGCCAGGATCCTTACACGTAGTAAAGATACACACACAGTCATTGATTTTGTGCAAGAGGGAAATAGTACCCAATAATACATATTTTGAATAATCTCTTTATTAAAAAATATGGAAAAACTACCAAGCATGTAGGTCATACAGTTGCTCCCAAAGTAGCATTATTATGTTTTCTTGAAATTAGGAGTATGGAAATCAGGCAGTAAAAATGAGGAAGCGAGTTTTATCATTTTTACTAGGGGCCACTGGAACAACTCATATTCACAGAAATTCTCTGCATTTCTGTGAATCCTAAGAGAATTTTTGAAAAAATAGTAAATAATTAGATTAGAATGGGGGTGGGATAAGGGAGCAGTAAGAGGAATAACAAAAGTACCATGTAAGTATTTATTTTTCAGAAGAATAAAAGAAGCAAACCACAGATATAATGAACCCTGGGCATTCCTTAACATCTCTTACGCTATGTATGAATTTTGCCTAAATGGATGCTTAAGACTTGGTGTTCATAGGAAACACTTGCAGGATTTGAAGAAAAATCTGTCTTTTGTCTTAAGAGGGACTCTGTTAAATGTTTATAGAAATAGAGTGGAATTTCTGCAGGCGAACCTCTCACTATCTTCGCATCTAGCCAGGTGTGAATCACAAAGCCTGCATGTGCTATTTCCATCACAATGGAAATAAGGAATAAATGAGGTTATTAAATGTAAAGTGTCTTAAATGAAACACTTTAACATTCTTCTCTTCAAAGACAATCATAGTTTTTGTTACTAGTCAAGCTTATTTTTCAAAATGGTAATTCTATGGAATATTTCAATTTGAACATCAATTTAAGATTCAAGATGAAGTGGTATCTCATTTACCATTTTTTATAGTAAATATAATTATGCACATGGACCATTTAAATATTTGTGTTTTCTCACGGAATTTAGAGTGTAGCCTTGCACACAAGAAAAGTCACACAAAAGTCTCTTCAATTTAATTGTTTCATGCCATCAATGACCTGTGTATATATGTATACAGAGTAAGAAGCTTTTCCATCTGAAGATATTAAGAAACATTTTATTAATACTATAAATCTATACTCCAGATTTAGAGTACCTGTATCTGTGCCTGCACCTGTTTCTTAAGGATCAGAAAAGGAATAGCTGATACTTTCAGGTTTCAGGAGGTAAAGAATAGGATTTTCCCTACCTTGGCAGGAACGAGCTGTAAGAATATGTACCTCTGATATCAGCCATATGCTCCATTTCCCAGCTAATAAGGTCTCCTTCAGTACAGTTGATTAATTAGATTTTTAAAAGTCAGGCAATTGTAAGGCCAGACACCATAAAACTCCTAGAGGAAAACATAGGCAGAACACTCTATGACATCCATCAAAGCAAGATCCTTTTGGACCCACCTCCTAGAATCATGGAAATAAAATCAAGAATAAACAAATGGGACCTCATGAAACTTAAAGGCTTTTGCACAGCGAAAGAAACCATAAACAAGACTAGAAGGCAACCCTCAGAATGGGAAAAAATAGTTGCCTATGAAACAACGGACAAAGGATTAACTTCCAAAATATACAAGCAGCTCATGAAGCTTAATACCAAAAAAGCAAATAACCCAATCCATAAATGGGCAGAAGACCTAAATAGACATTTCTCCAAAGAAGACATACAGATGGCCAACAAACACATGAAAGAATGCTCAACATCACTCATCATCAGAGAAATGCAAGTCAAAGCCACAATGAGGGATCACCTCACACCGATTAGAATGGCCATCATCACAAAATCTGGAAACAACAAATGTTGGAGAGGGTGTGGAGAAAAGGAAACTCTCCTGCACTTTGGTGGGACTGTAAGTTGGTACAGCCACTATGGAAAACAGTTTGGAAGTTCCTTAGAAAACTACAAATAGAACTACCATATGATCCAGTAATCCCACTCCTGGGCATATACCCAGAGAAAACCATAGTCCCAAAAGAAACATGTACCATAATGTTTATTGCAGCAGTATTTACAATAGCCAGGACATGGAAGCAACCTAAATGCCCATCAACAAATGAATGGATAAAGAAGATGTGGCATATATATACAATGGAATATTACTCAGCTATAAAAAGGAATGAGATGGAGCTATATGTAATGAGGTGGATAGACCTAGAGTCTGTCATACAGAGTGAAGTAAGTCAGAAAGAGGAAGACAAATATTGTATGCTAACTCACATATACGGAATCTAAAAATGGTACTGATGAACTCAGTGACAAGACAAGAACAAGGATGCAGATGCAGAGAATGGACTGGAGAACTCGAGGTTTGGGGGGTGAGGGGTGAAGGGGAAGCTGAGACGAAGTGAGAGAGTAGCATAGACATATATACACTACCAACTGTAAAATAGATAGCCAGTGGGAAGTTGCTGTATGACAAAGGGAGTTCAACTCGAGGATGGATGATGCCTTAGAGGACTGGGATGGGAAGGGTGGGGGGGAGTTGAGGGAGGGAGGGAATACGGGGATATGTGTATAAAAACAGATGATTGAACTTGGTGTACCCCCCAAAATAAATAAATAAATAAATAAATAAAATGGAAAAAAAAAAGTCAGGCAATTTACCTCTGTGGTATCATACATCCCTAAACGCTGATGGACCTGAAATCCTTACGATGATAAGAGATCCTCCAGGATAGGAGCAGGAAGTGGAGAGAATAATTCCGTGATCTGATGCAGTCACACTATTTTATAATGCATATGGTTTATGTAAATGTTCCATTAACCAGAATGAGTTCTGGAGTACAAGTTTCAACAAGGGCTGGAGGTGTATGGGAGTGATTGTAAAAAATATTTCTGAAAGCTCTGCTCTGGTTAAAGCTTCAGTCAGCCTGCGTAGAGATTTTATCATATCCTGTGAAAACAATTGGTGGACACTAGTGAGAACAGAGTGTATCTGAGTATGAGCCTTTAGGCCATACAAGTATCTTTAAAGAATTGAACTTAAGTACATCAATGTCCTAATAGGAAATCTACTTTACTCCACATAGTAAGTGTCAATAGTTGAGAAGGAGATGGGAGAGGAGGCTGTGGCCTGGGACCCATAATGAGTGAGAACACTAAGTAAAGAGAAAACATCTTTACTAGTTTAAAAAAAAAAAAAATCTGCTTGATTCAAGCGTTACAAATACCCTAATTCATTTTAATTTATTAGTTCTAAGATAGTTGTTTTCATTGTTTACCAATGGATTGGGGAATGTTAAAAAAATTTTTTTTAAACCTGAACAAATATTTCAGAAGTTATCCTAACAACTCAGAGACTGAATTTGAAACGGCAGCCAGTTTCCCAAACTTCTAATTTATCTTTCTTCCCAGGAAGTGATAACACCTTAAGTATAGTAATGAAGTAAATGAAGTCTTAGTTTTGCTTCTTCTCACAATATATGTGGGTTTTTTCCTTGGTTGACAGAGTCCTTAGAAGCAATAAAAAAAAAATCAACACCCAAAACTTCACTGTGGTCATCACTGGCAAATCTACCATAAATTTTCTCTTAATAAAAATCAATCGTTCAATTCTTCATATCAGTGAACAAGAACACTCACCCGGTAAATGAAATTTATGTATAACCTATCCATCTAGATGAGATGGCATCTTGGTCATGAGGGAAGCAAAGAGCTCTGGATAAGGAATATGATAATCCAAGTTTCAGTTTTTCTCTGTTTCTTACACTATAACTAGGACCTTGTAGAAAGGTAGGATCAAAGTTCCTTGCCCATAATGTTAGAACTAAGTTATTTTCTAATTTTATGAACTATGAAGTTCTATGAACTATGAGTGCCATGAGGGTGTTCTAGAGCTACCTGATGTAAACTTACTCAGCAGGGTTAAGGTCCCTAAGTTTCTAAAATCTTTCATTTGACTTATTTGGCAAAACATCACTTGGACTGAGGGGAAACAACTATTAGCTGGAGGCTTCTGGGCACTTCATTAGCATTCCCATCATTCATTCACTATACGTGATAATTCTAGATCAATACCTAAATCTATAGGAGATGATGCTAAGAAATACTGTTAGTGTAAATTTATTCACTGATTGATTTAATCAAACATTCAACAAGTATTTATTGAGTAATAATTATTTGTAAGGCACCATTTTACACAGACTGTATACAAGAAGAAATTCTGTGATCTCACAGAGCTTATGTTATATTAAATGCTAGTGTACTTCATAGCAAAGATCTTTAGAGCCAGGTATCAGGAGTCTGATCTGGAAAGAGACCACATTCCAGACATTCCTGCCAAAGAAAAAGGCCATGGCCTTGACAAGGCAGGGTGGGAGGGATAGCTGCTGAGATTCACCAATAACCAAAACTGGACTATAAGTTTTAAAAATATATGTTCCCTGCAATGTCAGTATTAATTATGTTTATCATGAATAATTATATCTGAGAAAAGTAATTGGAATATCATTAATCCCACAATAATTATGTTTCAGGTCTAAAATAAGTTTTGATTATTTAAAAATTTATCTTTAATTTTGAGCATAAAAACCCATAAATATGTGATATTTATACCAGCTAGCTTTTGGCAAGAATTCTACACCTTTTTAAAAAAATTATTAATTAATTAATTTATTTATTTATTTATTTATGGCTGCATTGGGTCTTCATTGCTCTGTGAGGGTTTTCCCTAGCTGCAGCGAGTGGGGGCTACCCTTCTTTGTGGTGCACAGGCTTCTCATTGAGGCAGCTTCTCTTGTTGCAGAGCACGGGTTCTAGGCATGTGGGCTTCAGTAGCTGTGGCTCGCAGGCTATAGAGCACAGGTTCAGTAGTTCTGGCACATGGGCTTAGTTGCTCTGCAGCATGTAGGATCTTCTTGGACCAGGAATCAAACCCATGTGCCCTACATTGCCAGGTGGATTCTCAACCACTGAGCCACCAGGGAAGTCTTCTATGCCTTTTTTTGTTTTCTCTCTACTCTCTCTAGCTCCAGTTTTTAGCATTCTCTCAACCTTTTCTGAGACTTTGTCTCCTCAAATATCTAGTTCCAGAGAGAAAGTTCCCATGAATACATTCACAATAGATGTCAGGGGATTGGTTAAAATACATTTAAAGGTGAATGTGAATTTTAAGAAGCAAATGGAGGAAGACAATACATAACATAATAAATATCTTATTAATAGTAGATTCTCAGGCATCCAAGGAGAAGTTGTTTCAGGGAGAATCAATATATAGAGGAGTCCCTAATTTACTTATGAATGACATCCAAGGTTCCCCCATAGTTGTTTAATTCATTACACAGACATTTATTGAGCATGCGTTGTGTAACAGCTGCTGAGCTACTGATGAAGACACCCACACAATTTCTATTCTTATGGATCTCAGAGTGAGAGCAGTAACTGCTTTGGTCTGCCAATACCTTCTCTCCATCATTTACTGACATGAATTAACCCTAGATAAGCCAATCACAATTGTTTATATTATAGTCACTTAATTTCATTTGTCTGATGAGGGGTAGAGGGGGCAATGAACCAATGAGTTCCTTTCTGAGGATTTTTAGAATGTATTTGAAGCTAACTTACTTCCTACTAGTGTCTACAAGAAAATACACAAACTATAGCTGGTATGATATCCACAACTGTCCTGGATCCAATCTATACTGAGGATTACTTGATTATCTCTTCTCTTTATTCTTAGAAAAATACTGGTATCTTATCAATATTTTCCCTTTTTTGCTTTCAATTGAAGAACTTGAATTTTTATGAAGAGTGTACATAGAACTAAGAAGCTGATCAAATCATTATGAATATTATAATGTATGCCATGTAAGAAAAATGACAGGGAGTTATGGGCCCTTGTAAACAGGGATAAAACAGTTTGGAAGGTTAATAGGAGGTATTCTTAAGAAAATGACATTAAATATGTGTTACATTCTAGGTAGGTGAAGAAATGGGTCTAAAAATTGCCTATTCTTAATTAACTAATTAATTAAGTAATTAAGAATTTGAACCTAGCCCTGTTAAACAGATCATGGAAACTTTAGGTTTCTGAAATCCAGTTTCCTAGCAATTTAGTATCTTCTGGAACTTTGATGACTGACAGGGTGAGGGGAATTGAAGCATATAATATGATACCACTTAAGTTCACCCTGCTATAGATGTAACTCTTCCTCCTTGGAAATAATTCAGAATCTGGAATCAGGAGAAGAAAAACAGAAAACCCTCTTTGTCTACCTATTAGCGATTGGTTCCATCTTAGGGTTGCCTCATAGAATTCTTATAATCTGGTAGACATGAGTTAAGAGGCCATTTTGCCTGAGAAGGAAGTACTAAGTCAGCGGTTCTTCCTATTTGTTGGTGCGAAGATAGGAAATGGTCCATGCAGATTGTGTGGAGTAATGTTGGTAATGTGTACCCTGCTATCTTCCCCTTGCAATAATCCCAACCAGTGCAGATAGTGAAAAAAATAAAGCTATAATTTGGATCTTAAAGTTTGGAAAATGTGAGACTGTTACAGTTCTTTAGAACACTTGTTAGTTCTGGATAAACCATTTTTCTTATGAGAAAGAATGAAATCATTTTGGATCCTTATCTCTTTATTATATTATCACATCTTTGAAAAACATCTTGAGATTAAGAAAATGTTGAGAACAGCAAATGGAAATAAAGAACCAGAATTTATGGCTAGAGTAATAAAGAAAAGACAGAAAACTTTTTGTTGATGTTTAGATACATTGATCAGTTTGCATTATAACCAGTTTATTCATAGTTAGCAAGAACTACTGTCTATCCAGGACTTACTTTTGTCAGAAAACATTAGCTTCACTTAATCCTAATAACAATTCTATGAAGCAACTATTGTTACCACTACCACCCGTTTTAGAAAGAAGAAATGGACAGTTTAAACAGCCTGGCAAAAGTCATAGTGTTAATAAGTACTGGAAGGATGATAAAAATTTCTATCAGATGTCAAAGCCCATGCTTCTCCCACAGTACTAACCTGACTTCTAGGGGTTGAGTGTGATTTTTTTATTAATTAATTTACTTATTTTTATTTATTGGCTGTGTTGGGTCTTCACTGCTGTACACGGGCTTTCTCTAGTTGTGGAGAGCAGGGACTACTCTTAGTTGTGGTGCGTGGGCTTCTCATTGCAGTGGCTTCTCTTGTTGCAGAGCGTGGGCTCTAGGTGTGCAGAGCGTGGACACATTTGTTGTGGCTCGTGGGCTCTAGAGCTCAGGCTCAGTAGTTGTGGTGCACGGGCTCAGTTGCTCTGCGGCATGTGGGATCCTCCCGGACCAGGGATTGGACCCGTGTCCCCTGCGTCGGCAGGCGGATTCGCAACCACTGTGCCCTGGGGAAGCCCGAGTGTGATTTTTAACATCATACCTATGTGTTTATTTATTCCTACATTTATGTTGACATTTGCAAATTTTATAAAATAACCTTCAGCCAACTCGTGTTGCGATTAGGATAATAGGGGTTATGGTGAGGTACTCCCAACATTTATAAAGAAGATTGCCCTCAGGAGAGTTCAGTTCATCAAACCCAAATAAAACTGCTATGATTAGCCATCTGCATTAGAAAATCAAAATGCTGTTCATCAATTGTGAGTTAATGTTAAGAACACCGGACATCTGAGAATCACTTCAGACACAATACTTATTGTATCTAAAATCTACCACATGGAGATGGAACTGGTTGAACCTATTTGGAAAAAGACTATGGGCAGAGAAAAGAGGTGCTGAGCCACAAAAACATGAGAAAAGGAAAGTCTCAGCAGTAAACACCGACAGAGCCTCTCCTCCCTGCTGTAGATGGAATGAATCTTCGCTGATCAGGCTCAAGTATAAAGGTGTCCTTTGGCAGAGCTTCCCTCTAGTAGGCGAAAGAACTCAGGCTACCTTAGCTAAACATCACTTAAGATATACTGACTTGTTCTGATGTCAATCTCGCTACTGTGGTTGGCCAATTTAAGTATTCTGGTCAAATTAATGGTTGTAAAGTGATGTGTTGATATTCTGGTTTATGTACAGCTTCTGTGTGCTGGTTAATATGACCTATTTCTACAAATGAGAGAAAATGAAAAGTTCTCTCTTGTTATGCAGATGGAACCCTAACTATAGTGAATAAAATTGTTAAAGGCCAATTTCTGGGAACTTTCTTAACAAGCAGACACCTATGTCCATGTTACCCTCCTTGCATCTTATTTTTCATATTTTTTAAGACTTACAATTCCTATATGTGTTTCTTTTATTGGAGTGTAGTTGATTTAAAATGTTGTGTTAGTTTCAGGTGTACAGCAAAGTGATTCAGTTATACATATATGTATATTCATTCTTTTCCCATATAGGTTATTACAGAATATTGAGTAGAGTTCCCTGTGCTAGACAGTAGGTCCTTGTTGGTTATTTTATATATAGTAGTGTGTATATGTTAATCCCAAATTTCTAATATTTCCACCCCCCCGCCCTGATATCCCCTTTGGTAACCATGAGTTTATTTTCAAAATTTGTGAGTCTGTTTCTGTTTTATAAATAGGCTCATTTATATCATTTTTTTAAAAATTAGATTCCACCTATGAGTGATATAATATGATATTTGTCTTTGTATGACTTGCTTCACTTAGTATGATAATCTCTAGGTCCATTCAGTTTGCTGCAAATGGCATTACTTCATTCTTTTTTATGTCTGGGGAATATTCCATTGTATATATGTAGCACATCTTCTTTATCCATCCCTCTGTTAATGGACATTTAGGTTGCTTCCATGTATTGACTACTGTAAATAGTGCTGCAATGAACATTGGGGAACATGTATCTTTTTGAATTATGGTTTCCTCTGGATTTATGACCAGGAGTGAGATTACTGGACCATAAGGTAGTTCTATTTTTATTTTTTTAAGGAACCTCCATACTGTTCTCCTTAGAGGTTGCACCAACTTACGTTTCCACCAACAGTGTAGGAGGGTCCCTTTTCTCCACACCCTCTCCAGCATTTATTGTTTGTAGACTTTTTGCTGATGGCTATTCTGACCTCATTGTACTTTTAATTTTTTTTCTCTGATACTTAGTGATGTTGGGCATCTTTTCATGTGCTTTTTGGCCATCTGTATGTCTTCTTTGGAGAAATGTCTATTTAGATCTTCTGCCCAATTTTTGATTGGTTGTTTGTTTTTTTGATACAGAACTGCATGAGCTGTTTGTATATTTTGGAGATTAATCCCTTGTCAGTCGCCTTGTTTGCAAATATTTTCTCCCATCCTTGTCTTTTTGTTTTGTTTATGGTTTCCTTTGTTGTGCAAAAGCTTTTAAATGTAATTAGGTCCCATTTATTTATTTTTGTTTTTATTTTTATTACTCTAGGAGGTGGATTGAAAAAGATATTGCTGTGATTTATGTCAGAGAGTGTTCTGCCTATGTCTTCCTCTGAGAGTTTTATAGTGTCTGGCCTTACATTTAGGTTTTTGATCCTTTTTTAGTTTACTTTTGTGTATAGTATTAGAGAATATTCTAATTTCATTCTTTTACATGTAGCTGTTACAATTCCTATATGTACTGATAACTATATTATGTGTACCAAAAAACCATTCAGTAGAAGTTGCCTGCTAACGTATTTGGGGTACTTCACTCTGGCCTAAATCATCTATTCTAAGGGATTTTCTTTTATCCTCTAATCTCAGCCACTTGAGGTATGTATTGACTAACAAAAAAAGAATTTTGCAAAAATTTTAGTTTATACATTTGCATATATTTCTAACTAAGATACATGTATAGGGTGATGCAGAACTAAAAAAGAGTTCCGTGAATTTATGATTTTCAAACTTATTTTAGAATTCTGTTAGAATGAATGATTATACCCCTTTAACATGATACAGTAAAGAAAATAATTTTGATAATCATTATCTCTGAATGATATAAAAACTCTAGGTATTCAGGAGAAGGAAGATTGTGCTTAGCCCACTTGTGCTTCTCCACATTGGCATTTACTCTTCTTTACTACACTAAGCAGTCTCTGCAGAGGAAGCTAATCAAAGGCTATGCAAACTGTAACCTACAGGACTGAACGGAGACAGAGAGCAGGTCTCTGAGGTCTCCTTTGAGGGCTTCCTAATGTATTGCATCTTTACTCTTTTGTTATGTGGTTGCCTCCTCCTGCTGGCCTCCACCCCTTCCTCCCTTCATCACTCCCCTCACTCATAAGAACCACAAATGGAAAAAGGCATGGCTCACTGATGTCCAGCAGTCATTAGCTCATGTATGCCACATTCAGAGGGACCTTTAGTTCTACCCTGCTAACAGTGTGTTGAATTTAAAAACTGGGACTGATGATAGCCTACTGCTTCCTCTCCCATTCCCCATAAACTTATTCTCTGTTTCTTGCTCACTGTTCGGTAGGGCAACTCAACATAAATGTCAGTCAGTTTTCTACAGGTGCAGAATATGTTGTGCTATTTCGCAAGAAATTAGCCCCACTATCCATTGGTAGCTATTTACTGTTACTGAAGAGAAAAATAATACACTCACATATACACATGCAAAAATGCACCCTTGTGGAAGCTCTGAGGGAAATAAAATAAAACAAGGAAGAGATATGAGAGTAGCTCTGGAAGTGGCACTTGATAAAGAAACAGAAGTGTCGGCTCTACAAAGTAAAATACTCAATAGGGAGGAAGATAGCTTATTTCAGAGTTCTTACAGCCATGGAATCCTCATTTAGCTCAATGGCTTGATGATCAGTAAAGAAAATGACTAGAATTGCACTTGTTTGACTAAAACAGATTGCCTGAGAGAATCTGGAAGTCAAGACATTTCCTGCCTGATATCACATCACAATGCCCCTTATACCTCCTTTGCCTGGCTAGAAGCAACTGTAATCAGTAATTCTATACTGAAAAACAAACATCATTTGGCAAATTACAACTATCATTCAAACCAAAGTTGTATACATAATACTTATCAAAAGAAAAACAGTTTTTGCATTTTCCTATTTAGCATCAACAGTCACTAGAACACATGAAAGAACACTTGTATCTCAAAACATTTCTGCCTTTTTTAAAATTTAGGTATGTTATTTGATTCGTCATCAGTGTGAATTTTTTTTCACATTTATGTCATAGTGCCTGACATCTCTTGCAAGAAACCAAGAGACAAATGAGGACTAAAAAAAATGAAGGATTCTATCTATAACCTAGATATATTTTAACTCTTAGGTGGCTCTGTACATGCAAAACAAACAAAAAACCACCCTGGATTTATAACATACTTTTAAAATTTAGACTTACTGTTTTATTTTAGTCTCATAAAAGTACTAATTTTTCATTGTGCAAGTGAAAAATCTAGGCAGGAAAATAAAGTGGCCTCTTCATTGCCACGGGCCTGCTCAGTGGATGAGTAGACACAGCCCAAGAGAAAATTCAAATTCTTTGCTGTATAACCAAGTTCTTTTTGTCTCCCCTTTTCTTCCTTGAATATAGAAAACCTGCAATCTGGTAGCTGATCATAAAAGAGAAGGAGATAAGTTAATATAAGATGTTTTCTCAGTAAATAGAACTGTGTGCTCACATCACTAAAGATGAAGCTTTTCATAAAGAATGAAAGGTTTAAGTCTCTTAATTCCATCCGGAGGTTCAGATTAATTACCCTTTTCAGTCAAGGTCACTGACAGTGTAAAGAATTTCCAGGCTCCCTAGAGCCAAGTGTTATCTTTCTCATACAGCAACCATGGACTCTTAAGTAAATCAATACATGGCAATTAGCAGGTAATAGGCATGATTTTTTAGTAGAAATAAGATATGATGATCCTGCTGTAGTCCACATCTGGCCAGCCATGAGTGAACAACTGCTTCTATCTTGCTGTGTAATAAAAAGATCTATTTCAAAAGAGAGAAAAAAGGAGCTATCAAAAAATGGAAAAAAAAATCAGGATACACAAATTTTCAAATTTTGCTGCTTTTAAAAAATTATTATGTGATTGGATTTTATATATTCTTTAAATAGCATGCCTCTAGATAAGCGTACTTTCTGTAATGTGGTAGTTTTTATTTTAATAGACTTATTTTGTAGAGCAGTTTTAATTTTACAGAAAAATTAAGCAGAAAGTACAGAGTTCCCATATACCCACCCACCTACACACACACACACACACACACAGAAAATTTCCCTATTATTAATATATTAATATCTTGCATTAGTGTGGTACATTTGTTACAGCAAAATTGATACACTATTCTTAAAGTCCATAATTTACATTAGGGTGCACTCTTTGTGTTGTACAATTCTATGGGGTTTCAGAGATGCATAATGCCATGTATCAAAGGGAATAGTTTCACTGCCCCAAAATTCCCCCGTGCTCCACCCCGTGCCTCTAGATAAGATTCTGTAATATAGTATTGCTACATATGAAACCCTAATGTGATCGTATTTTGACCTTAAAATTCTATTTTATAGGTATTACAAGATTGATTTAGGAGCTAGAATAGTGTGATTTCTCTTTTTAGAACATCTTTGATATTCTTTCATTATACATCATTTCCATAAATTGTTTGTGAGTACTATTGTAACAAAGTCAGATTTTAAAACCTTGTCCTTAACACAAAGAATTTGCAATTTAGTTCAAATTAATAAATGAATGGTTGAAAAGTTAAATAATACAAGGCATCAGATGGCAGGCTAGAAAGCAGTAGGATTAAGTGCTGAATGAGTGACACTGATAAAATTGGGGCGGATTCAGTGTAACGATCGCACACAGGGACATGAAGTTAAGAGAAGGACTTAGTGGATTAGGAGGGGCATGAAGAGGGGAGGGATATGGACAGTTTAATAAAAGGGAGGACATTCAAAGCAGGTGAAAGAGTTTGGTCAAGACTGGGTAGAAGGATATTTGTATGTTGAGTCTCTAGGCTGCTCTTGGAGCACAGGAAGTTTGTGAGGTTGCATTTGGTCCCATCTACCAAATGCCTTTGCTCACATTCCTCTCCGAGAACATACCAATTTCCTGGTGGCACTGCAGAAGCATCCCCTCTGCAACTAAGACTGACAGTTTTTGCCTTCTCAGCTCTCCTTACTTCAACCCTGGAAAATCTCTTCCTAGAATAGACAAAGCCTTTTTCACTTCATAATACTAGGTGCAGGAATTCCAATATGGCCTTAAGCTTTCAGGAAAAATAGCTAAAACGGAAGAAAATGTCTCTCTCTTTTTTTCTTTTCCTAACCTGCTTAAAATGTCCTCTAAGGAAAAGAAGTACGGTGAACTCCATGTTTGGGGTGGTTTAGGGCAAAAAGAAGAATGGAAAAATATAGGGAGGAAAAAAACACAAAACTTAGGTTAATATCTCAAAAACCCCATCTTATTACAGAAATGACCAGTCTCAAATACTATCCCGAATTTGTTTCAAAATTAATTTCAGAACCAGAAATGTCTGATGTAACTAAGATACATCTCGTTCCCATCACCTAGAAATGTTGAAAGTAATTTCTAATGACAAGGGACAAAGGACTGAGGAATGAATGACTCATATTAATAGACTTCAACAATGAGGCAGCTTAAGAGGCAACAGGACAGATTTAACAAGGAGGCCCCAGGACAGGAAGTTAGCTTCAGAGAGATTTAGCCAGTAAGACTTTCTGTCTAAGGAAACAGGTTGGATTTCACAGGGAAGTCTTGGGCCGTTAGTGCAAGAAGCAAGTCTTTAAGTCAGGGAAGTAAATTACATTAGGATAAAAATAAGTATCCTAGGTTCATGTGAGCAATTTGTAACATGTAAACCTTTAAGAATTTGAAAAGACAGTGAAAAGTCTGTGTTGTGATCTAGGACACAAGCTCTGTCCCTTAATAAAAATATCTCCTGCTTTTATAGTTGAAACAAGGTAAAAGAGTCCTAGAGGTAGGCATTCATGATGCCAGGACAGAGAACTCAGATGTGCCGGGAGTGAAGTAGGGATAGACGAGCCCAGATTAGACACAGGCTAATTAAAGGGAAACTATCTACTCACAGCACTTCTAACACCAAACGTGTGGGTTTTCCACATCAAACAATTCTCCAGTTCTTTGTGAACACCATCTGGGTGTCCCACAATTTAATTCATTCTGACACTACCTCAAGTTAGCACAGATAACTCATGTTAAGCGCTCAGTCCCACAAGATTCCCATTTCAGACAACAATTGCACGTAGTAGATCCCCAGATTACCCACAGTCTGTTCAGCTTGGCTACAAATTGGGTGTCCTCAAGACCCCCTCCTCGAGTTGGATAATTTGCTTCCTAGGTGACTCATAAAACTCAGGGAAATATTTACTTATGTTTACTGGTTTGTGATAAAGGATACTATAAAGAATAAAGATGAATAGTCAGATAAGGAGGTACGTAGGGTAAGATCCAGAATGGTGCCGTGTGCAGGAGTTTTTGCCCCCACAGAGTTGGAATGCGAAATCCTTCTGGCACATGGATGTGCTCACCAACCTGTAAGTTCTCCAAACCCTGTCATTTAGGGATATGGAGACTTTATCATGTATGTGTGATGGATGAATAACTCAATTTCCATCCCCTATTCCCTTCTCCAAGGAGGAGGTGGGGGTGAGGCTGAAATTTCCAAACTTCTAATCATAGCTTTGTCTTTTGGTGCCTAGCCTTCATCCAGAGGCCCACCAAGCATCTCCTCATTAGAACAAAAGTTTCTCCTATCATCCAGGAAATTCCAAGGGATTTAGGAGCTCTGTATCAGAATTCAAATTGGGGCCAATGATCAAACATTAAAATAAAGATGCTCCTAGCACCCTTATCACTCAGGAAATTACAAGGGTTTTAGGAACTCTGTGCCAGGAATTAGGGGCAGAGACAGACTATATATTTCTTATTATGTCACACTACTGTGTTCGTATTGTGTTCATCTGAGTCAGAAAGGAAATGCTCATTGTTTTTTAATTTCACTTACACTCATAAATGTAGTCTTCAGTATCTATCTCACTGTCTGTTCCTAGTACACACAGTGGCCATTTAGTAACTATCTGGTAAATAAATCCAGGGTTTTAATGTGGATATAACTAATGGAGGAGTCCTAGTTCATTGACAGCTTTTTTAAAGAAGATTAAAACAGCCTACATTTATTATCTCACAGTTCCTGTGGGTCAGAGTCCAGGCACTGCTTAACTGGCTCCTCTGCTATGGGTCTCATCAGGTGATAAATAACGTGTGAGTGGGCTGCATTCTTTTCAGGAAGGCAGGGTCCACTTCCAAGCTGTTCCAAATGGCTATTGGTGGAATTCAGTTGCTGGCAGTTGTAGGACTGAGGTCCTTGTTTTCTTGCTTTTGTCCCCTGCCTGCAGGACCTTTCATAACATGGCAGCTTGCTTCTTCAAGGCTTTCAGGGTAACTTTTCTTTAAGACTTTCATCTGATAAAGCCATGCTCACCTAGAGTAATCTCCCTTTTGATTAACTCAAAATTAACTAATTTTGGACCTTACATCTGCAAAATCCATTCACCTTTGTCATATCCTCATCATGGAATTTTAGAATTCAGCCTGAATCAAAGGAAAATTGTCCAAAGTTCCCCTTTGATATCAACTTGTAGAAAATACTATACTATTATTGTCATTTCTAATTTTTATCTAAATTGAGATATCACAAACATTAAAAATTTGTAAATTTTAATCACATGATCAGGTGTCATAAATTCATTGAAATATTAGAGAATAAGTAGAAAAATACATGAGTCAATTTCCCTCTATCTACAAATACAATTTGTTTGTCATTATCCAAATTTTTTTTCAAAAATATAAGCATTCAGTATTAAATGGAATTATTTAAAAGTGCTTGAAACGAGGGATTAATTGAACTTTATTGACAATATCACAGAAACTCAAAATTGGGTCAACCAAATGATTTACTCACATCACAACCCCTTTTTTCCAGATCTGAAGAGAACGTGATGAATGTAGCATCATCTGGGTCATAGACACTCAGCTATTTTTCTGCAAATACTACTCGAATGAAATTTTGATATGTGAAAATGCAAGGTTAGCTCTTTTCTTGATTTTATTTTATTTTTGTTGAAGTGTTCAGTTATTAGATAGAATATATTTCCTGGAAATACTTTTAAACCATTCTTTAAGATGGGGTACTTTATTTTTCTACAGGGTGGGATTGGTGATTTATATTAGTTTTAACACTGTCTCTTTAAATTTTTATGTGCTTAACGTGCAAAGAATGAACTTTTGGCAAATAAAAGTAAGTCAGTGGGGAAACTCACAGTGATAGTTCTCTGCTGGAAGGATTAAATAAATGTAGAGTTCCAAGCAGGCTCAGGCAGTGAACTGTAAAAGACTAAGAGAATGTGAGGGTAAAATAATCTATCTTCCATCACCAACTGATCGTGTTGCCAGTGCCATAGTCTGGAAGCAGCAATGAGGTTACCTCTTCTTTTCTCTGCCTCTGTAGCAGCTGAGAGTTGGATCCCTCTCTACCAACACCTGACAAATCAGGGCACCGCTCACTGTTAGTAACAGGATAAGGCATGTAACCTAAGAGCCTGGCCACCCACTGTGAGCTCTTTCCACATGAAGTTTCCTTATAATTTGTAATACCTGCCTCACAGGTTTGTTGCTAAGACTCTAACAAGAGAATATTCACAGAAGTGTTTTGTAAACAATAATCTATGTAAATGTTAGTTATCTAGACTGTTCCCCAGGAAGTAAACAGACGTGTGTGTGTGTGTGTGTGTGTGTGTGTGTGTGTCCATATTACACATATATACGCATAGATACACACTGTAAGGATATAAACCAATTCCTTCGTCACAGCAAAATCATTTAAAAAAAGTCTTGTCTGATAATTCTGTGAACTTGTATAGTGTCTTTCCTCTTGTGTACTCTGAAAGGCTTTTATAGTAAAATAAAATAAAACTTAAAATCCATACCACTCTAGAAACTGAACTAAGGTCTTTCATAGGTTAATGCTTCATTTATTTCTCAAAACAACCATGAGACATAGGTATCATTATTTTAATTAACAAAGGAGAAAAGTAAATGCCAGAGGCTCTCATTAAATTTTTAATAATTGTATTCTTGATTCAGACATAAGAGGAGAAGCATACACACCTTTGGATATATGGTAGTTAAAACCACAAGCTGACGGTTGAGATATGTATAAGAATTTATTTGATAAACGGATGTTATTTTCCTCACCGGTAGATGAGGAAATTGAAGGTTAGTTTTAATAATTTGTCCAGTTGGAAGATGAGAACAAAGATTCAAATTCAGATAGGCTTGAGCTAAAACTTGTGGTACTTATATTTACTTATTTATTCAAAATATTTCTAGAGGATCTTTTAAGCCATAGAATTTCTGAGCAAAATTGCTGTAGTTGTTGCTATCCTGGAGTTTGCAGCTGAGGGGGAGAAACAGAAACTAACCTAGTAATCAAACAAGAAAATGTAACTGACTTACCATTCAAGTCTCATAAAATGTTTCCCTAGAGAACCCCTCCCCATCTTCACTAATCGTGTGGCCCCCTCCCTTCAACAGTCTCTCACAAACCACCCTGTTAGAATGTCCTCACAGCACTTATTTGTTTGTTGACTTGTGTTTTTGTTTATTTATTGCATGTATCCCACTAGAATAGAA
Organism: Hippopotamus amphibius kiboko; assembly: GCF_030028045.1. NCBI lineage: Eukaryota > Metazoa > Chordata > Mammalia > Artiodactyla > Hippopotamidae > Hippopotamus > Hippopotamus amphibius. Next base: position 59,812,751 of record NC_080188.1, read on the forward strand.
GCTCTTGAGAGCAGGGATCTTATCTGACTAATTGACTGTTGTTCCCCAGCGCCTGGAATCATGACTGCCTGTCCTATAATTTAATTATTCATTAAATGTTTGTTGAAAGAAGAGAGAAAGGAAGAAGGGTTCCTGAGAGGAAGTACAGAGTGCTGTGAGAATGTATTTTATTTACCTGATAGGAGAAATCAGAGATATTTAAGGAAGTCATACTTGAATTGCAAATCTGATGAATGAGGTCCTAAAGGAATAGACACAGAGAGAGAGAGACAGAGAGAGAGAGACAGAGAGAGCGTAGGATGGGGACAGCAGGGAATTTTACAAAGAGCAGCGAGTGTGTGCAAAGTCCTGTGGTCCAACAGACGTGTCAAATAAAGAAGAGAAAGAAGGCCAAGGGCAATTTAAGTGCAAAGTGTGGCAGAAGCAGTTTGGGCCAGGGACTTGTAGCAATTTTGACTTTATCTGAAGAGCAATGAGGAGCCACTGAAATATGTGAACCAGGAAGGGAGTATAATGATGCTTGCATTTTCAGCAAGATCCTGTTTTTGATATGGAGAGAAGAGAGGAAAGGGACAGAGCAGATTCAGAGATCCCAGTTTAGAGTCTCTAAAATAGTCTAGAAATGAGGCCAAAGATGTTGGATGACCTTTGATGGTGGCAATAAGAAAAGTGGTCAAACTCATGAGCTCTTTACAAGAGAAAACTATTCAGAGGCTGTGATAGAGGGGAAAGGAGAGCAGAGGAGATGGCGATGGCGGGGAGCCCTACCAGGTTTCTGGCCTGTGCAGTAGAATGGATGGGGATGCTATCTCTGACAGGGAGTGTGGCAGAGGAGAGGGAAATGTGTGGTGTGGATCTCTGCCTCCTCTTTGTATGAGGGTATCTCCTTGGTCTTGAAAGGTTTGGTTAGGGCAGAGCCACAACACAGTCCAGGTGCCTTCATTTCAGTCCACTCTGCACAGGAAACATCATATTGCTTACTTTAAATAATTATTTTTTGAACTAGAAAAGGCTCCATCCATATGACTACAAATCTTGAACTAATTTCTAAAAATGTTTGTCATTAAATAAATTCTTCATAGCTCTCAAGTTCCAGATACTGTTTTTAACTATATTAACATACTAATCCTAAAGATAAAAAAGACATATACCCTCATGAGAATTTTTCTTTTCATTTCAGACTCAAGACTATCTTGAAAAATATAATTAGCTCTTTTCATTTTAATACATCTATCTGAACATTCCCAAGAGTTTCAACGAATGAAGGGAGAAAACTGGAAATCGGTAAATATTAGAATAAGAACAATCAGCACCTAAACTGTGAAAATAGAATTGGATCTCATTACATAATATAAAAAGAATTAGAAAACCCACAGCACAAAGGAGGTCTGTGTCTTTTCTTTTGATGTTCCTGTGTAGTGAAACTGCAATTAGTGGTAATAGGAGTTGCATGTGTAGCTCAAAGGGGCTTGATGCAAGATTGCAGCAGGGTACAAAATGGTACAAGCAAAATCCCGTTCTCATTACCAACATATAATTTTATTGTCTCCTTTAGATAGTGTAATTTTTCCGTTATCAGAATTCCCCCAACCCATTACATCAAAAATGCAATTATAAATGCATTATAAATTCATCCAAGCTGATAAAAAAATCAAATGCAGCAAATTGATTTGAAGGGAAGGAAGGGTATAGAAAGTAAATGGTGGTCAACATGTATATGAAATGTTGCCTAGTCTCCTACTCCTAAGGTTTCAAATAATACATGCTTAGACTTAAAGACAAATACTCTGATCTGATACAGAAGCATCTATTTTTTAGGTTCTGGTTTCAATATGCTAGATTTTTCTTAAGCAATGGCAATCCCTTAAATTTTATAATCTGACATTCATTCATTATTTCCTATAATGGGTTCTGTAGCATTTTCCTAGAATTGACCTGCTTTTAACACTCTTGCTTAGCTCTGTGTAGAACTAGCATACATGTTTACATGCATTACAAACATTTAAAGATGCATAGCCATTTAAATCGATATACATGTCATGTGTGTATATAATAGATGTATAAATATGTAACTAAGCCAGATGGTTCTCCATGCTGAGAATTTATTTATCTACATATATCACAGTATGCAAATAAAGCTTTTTGGTTACAAGAAAATTTGTTAATCATATCATAGTATTTATGCTGTTTCTCTACCTTAAAAGGTATTTAACTTTTTAAGTTAAATGTCCTCCATTGATTCAGGCAGTTTCTATTCTCTTCTGCATTTTAATGGCTATCTTTCTGTCACAGAATAAAATAATAAATTTATTCTCACCCTCTACAAGACTTTTGTGTTCATTATGTAATACGCAATAAACTTTAATTCATGTTAATAATTTTGCTAAGAATATTATGGTGAAAATGGGCATAAACTTGAATATTGCATCTCCTTTATGACCCTCTAATTTATTAAGAAGTTACTTGCTTAAATATATGAAGTGGTGTCACAGATTTACTTACACTAAAATTTAACAGTAAGGCAAAACATAGTCCCTTTATTTTGCCTACTTCCAATCTGAATTTAAAAGTGCTTATTTTCTGGGTAATCAGGAGGAAACTTGTCCAGTTGGTTTTAATTTAATTTGAGCAAAAATCTAATCTCTTTACATAAAGTTTACTCTCTTTAAATAAAAATTCTCAGGCTTTCAGTCACTCAACCAACCTCCTCTCTTCTCTCTACGATGGTATCGTTCAAAGGAGAAGTGGTATCCAGCCTGCTGTGGTTTCTGGGATCTGGTCTGCTCTGCCCGTTTACCTGGTACCTACGTAACCTGTTGCTGAACGCTTTACCAGTGATCATGATGACTGGCACCCACACTCTTTTCAATCTTTGTTCTCAAACAGGAACCAGTTAAAATCCTTACCTTACTTTTCTGGTGGGGAGGGGTGTAGAAAAGAGGTCAGAAGTAGGTAGTTGTCTGAGAACCAAGAGGTGTAATAAATGGAAACTGTCAACTTTCTACTACCAAATCTGCAAAGCCACCAACGTCTGCACCTGACATTTTTTTATCTCTTGTTACAATGCAGTGTCTATTAGAATCACCTGGAGGGCTTGTTAAATCCTAGATTTCTGGGTTCCACCACAGAGTTTCTGATTCAGTAGGTCTTACAGGTTCTGCTAATTTGCAGAGCTAATATTCACAAGTGATGCTAATGCTGCTGGTCCAGGGCCCTCACTATGAGAACCACTGCAATGAGGAAGTTTAACTCTGTATTAAAGATACACTGCATCCCATCCTCTTCCGTCTTCTTAGAGCTCTTCCTTCATCAGTCCTTCCTTCTACTTCTCTATTTTTCAATCTCTTGCTTTCTGGGGAATCCTTTGAATCAGCACACAGGCATGGTCTACTCTGTGTATTTTACAAAATACAAAACAAAATGTACACATTACTACAAATAGCTTTCTTGGACCCAAGATGTCTCTTTGGCTAACATACAAAGCCAGAGTTCTTGGAGAAGTTTTCTACTCAGGCTGTAACTACTTCACTACCTTTTGTTTTCTACTAGCTTCGTACAATCTGGGTTCTGCTTTTGCTACTTTTACTATTATACCATAACTACTGATCTGGCTAGTCTAGTAAATTTTATACTTTTATGGCACTATTTCAGTTATGCTTAGGTAGGACAAAATTTTATTTTAAAAAGAAATGAAAATTTCAGAGAATTTTATAATTTGTAGAATTGTGTTCCAACTTGCTCTGCCACTTACAAGCTGGGTAATTATATGTTAGTGCTTAATCTCTCTGAGGCTCAATATTTACCCATATTAACTAGAGTTAACCATGTCTATCTTGCTAGATGATTTTGAGATTAGAGCTACTCCATTATAATGCTAGAATTGTGCTTGGGATGTAAGCAGTAACTAATAATAACAATAGAAATAACAATCTAATTTTGACAGAACACAGAAAAATCAGATTTTGAGTCCATGCTTTGTCACCAACTATCAGAATGCAAGAGAATGATAGCACTGATTTTTTTTTAAGTGGAATGTTTATTACATGTAAATCCTAATGAATCCGAAGAATGCCTTACTGTGAATTAAGCAGATCACTTGTTGAAAAGGTACCTTGTCATCTAACATCCTGTAGACAGGCCATGATGGCTCTTGAACCACTAGAACTGAAGGACTGTCTTATTAACCAAGAGTTATCCAAAGGTATCCTCTGGCTGCTAAATGTATTCCTCCCTATAACTGCATTGTAACCATAGCTGTGTCTTCTCCAAAGCAAAGTCAGGTAGCTTTTGCGGAACTGGTGGGCCTGACAGAACCTGCTTATCTTTACCAAAACCCAGCAACACACCAGGAACTGTTTTTCAAAAGATCACCTATTCTCTGAGGTGGCTCTAGAACCAAAGGGGGCCACAGTAAGTATCCTATTGGGCTTGTCATAAACTGCACACATTATCTTTTCTCACCCCAGATACCTACAATATCGCAGCGTCCACAGACTACGTGTCCTAAGTACTAGTGATCCCTTCACTCCAGCCTGGATCTGGGCTGAACTCCTGTTCTATTCTGTGCTCTCATCACTGTTGGCAGCTTCTCCTGTCAGGGTAACATTCCCAGCGGTGGCACATTCTGCCTCCAGAACTAAAAGAGGCTTGCCAGGTATTGTGCTTCCTTCTTTGTAGTGGAAGATGCAAGGGCAATAATTTGTTTGTTTTCTTTGAAGAGGTTGGCCCAGCATTCCTCAGACAACAGGACTTTTAGAAATTTCAGATATGCAGTAGACCCATGAAACCTTGCTTTCCTCTCACCCTCTGGAGCACATTTGTCTCCTAAAGCCTCCAACATGGTTGTCATTTCTTGTTTATTTGGTTCTATTGGCACAATGTTATCAGTATAGTGTACCAGCAGGATGTTCTTCAGGATGTGCAGCCAGTCCAGATTTCTTTGACAGAGGGAGGAAGTGTTAACATAACCCTGGGGCAAGGCTGCAATTGTATACTATTGTCACTTCCAAGTGAATGATAATAATTTCTGTTCCTCTTTTCTGAAAAGGGTAAAAAAGGAACACATTTTCCAGATCAAAGTCTTTATACCATGTACCTGAGGCTGTGTTTATCTCTACTGGCAAAGATAGCACATCTAGCATAGCAACTGCAATGAGAGCTACTGCTGGATTGAGTTTGACTGTTGGCATCCAGGAAGCATCTTGATTTTTTAGGCACCAGACTTGTGATTTAAATGGAGATAGGTTGGGAGCAGTAGCCCTGCCTTCTTTAGGGCCACTAATCTCTGCCATCTGTCATGCAGTGTGATACTGGTTTTGATTTACAGTCTTGGCTGGGAGAGCAGTTTCAGAGGCCTCACTTGACTTTCTACAATACTACAGGACTCAGGCAAGGAAAATAATATAGAGGAAGTGTTGATTACCAAATACATTCATTTCAAGTGTAATATTGGGAAATGGGGGCATTACTAGGTGGGTTCATGAACTGGGTGGACCATTGTGGGCTAGACCTGGGCCAAGGCATCATTTAAGACCTGGCTTTATATGCCCCTTCTTCAACAGGCAGCTCATCAGGACACTTTACTTCCCCAGCATTCAGTGTCAACAAGGATCTCATGCCAATGACTTAGAAAATCTTAGGTATTCTCTTTTCCTCAATGAATGGATAAAGATTAGCATGTTAGAAGTTTCGTAGGGAGTGCTAGACCTAAATATCTATGGAAGGGCAGATAACGAAGCAAGATTGAGCAGAGGGTGAAGTTGGGCTGCAGTGCAGTTTCGGCAAAGACCTCAGTTGATCATACATGGAGCTCTGAAGGTAGCCCTTTCAAGTTGTCCCACATTATGGCGAGGAGATGGGCCTTTCTACTCTCCCTTCAGCAGTTCATTGGATTGGAGGCTCTCCTCAGGAATGGGATTTGACCTTGGACAGGTAGCTCTCCAGGTGAAGGTAATTTCCTGAGAGGGCTGAGAACTGAGAATTGTCAGCACATAACACTCCCAGTAACCGAGGAAAGTTTTCAGCTCTAAAGGTGGATCTGCATGGCACACCACAACACCCCCCGAATCTTGCATTATCCAACCCTTGGGAAATGTGTGTGCTAGAAACATACCAGGTGTTCAAAATCACAAATAGAGAATAAATATAAAGCCACCTTCAAAACATTACCTCTGGAGAGTTTGCTACCCTTAGGATTTTGTTCTTCTGATAACGATGTTTGGTTTTTTGTTGTTCTTTTTGATTTTGTTTTTGGCCACACTGAGTGGCTTGTGGGATCTTAGTTGCCTGACGAGGGATTGAACCCAGGCCCTCAGCAGTCAGAGCATGGAGCCCTAACTACCGGACTACCAGGGAATTCCCAGTTACGTTTTACTCTGTTTTTTACTTTTTAAAATTGTGGTAAACTATGCATAACATAAAACTCACCCTCTTAAATATTTTCTAAGTGTATGATTCAGTGGTGTTAAGTATATTCACAATGTTGTATAACTATTAACCACTATCCATTTCCAGAACTCTTCCATCATCCCAAAGAGAACTTTTCTGCCCATTAAACAACTCTATTCCTTCTCCCCAAGTCTCTGGCAACCACCAATCTACTTTCTGTTTTTACGAATTTGCATATTCTAGGTACCCCATATAAGTGGAATCATACAATATTTGTTCCTTCGTGTCTGGCTTATATATATTAGACTTTGTTTATCCATTCATCTGTTGATGGACATTTGGGTTGTTTCCACCTTATGACTGTTCTGAATAAGTGCTGCTAGGAGCAATAGTATACAAATGCTGGTTTGAGTCCCTGTTTTTAATTCTCTTGGGTATATAGCCAGATGTGGAATTACTGAACTAAATAGCTGTATTTTAAATGATAGCAATATATAATATTTGTTTTATTTAACATGTTCACTATTGAAAGAGTACAGTTCTTATTGTATACAAAACTATATTCCTTTAATAAATTTGCTTTTATTTGTATGCCAATCTGCTAAGTACTTTATATTACTATATCTTAGATAATTGCTGGTAGAGAACAAGTACAAATTAAATGGTATGATTGATATTTACTATTATTATCTCATTGACTGCTTACAGTAACATCTGAAGAAACAGTATAAATATTTTTATGCTAAATGTATTAAATGGAATAACGTGCTCAGACAGGTTATTAACTTGCCTAAGGTCACACAGCAGAGCCAGGCTGTACCTGGAAGTGTTTGCCTCAAAGACTATGCTCTGAATTATTATCCTTACTTATACTTAGAGAACTGTTAGATCTTTGGCCTTATATTTAAGGACCTTATACTTACTTTAAAAATGTATTTAATTACTTTAAAGTGTGGAATTCCTTAAGGGGAATTTCGTGTTTTTATTTGTTTGTTTTTGCTAGAGCATATTCATATATCTGATAAAAAATCAGTCAAGCAAATTATTTTAGTATAAGCATTTTGATAGTCATAACAGTGCCTTTTTTCCCTATTTGTCCTTTAATTCCACAAGAGAACATGGAATATAGGACTAGCCTAAGATGTGCATAATTTTTCATTATCATGTATGTGAGAACTGGAAGCAAATCAATTTTCTACCTTAGATTTTTTTCAATTAATAAATGTTGTAACATTTTAGAGTTTTTAAGTCCTTTCTCAGAAATATTATTTTATTTAGAACAAGTAGAAAGTTATTTGAAAATACTTCATTATCTTCTTTTTCAGAAACACAAAGCATATTTATGAGATAATTCTGTTTACATATTGGAAATTTGTTTTAAATCAAAATGAATAGAAAAATAATTTAACTTTGCTTTTACCATAATTATTTAAAACTCATTTGCCTATAATTATTTTAGGAGAAAAAACTTATCACATAATTAATAAAATGTATAGTTATTTGTTCCCTAGTTTGCCAATAGACTTATGGGCAAGCAACAGTGCACAAAAAGCCAGTTTAACAAGACAATCTTAAAAAAAATATGTTTCTCTACACAAAAATATAGCTAAAAATTATATTGAGAAAAATGTGCAAAATGTCCAAATGGTAGTTACATTTCTATTCTATTGGTTTTTACATTTTGTAAGAGAGATTTTATGAAGTGGCATAGATATCTGTCTGAAGAAATCAAGTTAAATCAAAGGAAAAAGTTTCAAGGGCAAGTTGCTTTCATATTATACTGAATTTAGGGTACAATCTTTGGTCAGCATGCTACATTTTGGTATCAGTTTGTTCCTTAATGAAAATTTCTTATTATATTATTTATTCTTTTTTAAAAGCCACTGTATCTCTACCTGACTGTGGTTTGGCTGTATGAAAACTGGAATAAGGAAGCTAACATATAGCTGAGATTCTTTAAGAATTTATCAGATGATTCAAACTATAAGTAACATATACATGATAATTTAATGGCATTATTAAGTGTATACAATCCAAATTTAAACACTTAGCTTCTAATCACAGCTTCACTTGAAACATAAGCAAATTTGGTTTACATGTCAATACTTCTCATTCTGATGATTTAGAACAATATTTTCTAAAATAACTTTCATTAAACTTTGTCTCTTCAGATGGTTGGTCAAAAAAGTTTGGGGAATCCCTCACAATTATCTCTTTTCAGAGAATGACAGCACACATTAGTCTACAGATTACTCTGTGCAGTTCTACAGCAAGTAAACTCAATTAATGTATTAATTCAAAAAATTTGAAACCTTGATTGAGAAATTACATATGTGGAAGGCTCTTAACCTCTGCAGAGTCCAACCTGGCAAATAACAGTAAAACAGAAACCCCCCAAAAATGTCTTTGAATTTCATATTGGTATATATAAATATTTGCCTAAATATATTGTCACCTGCACTAAGCTTTAGTATGAGGAGTATTAAGTCCCTAGCAAGATTTCATTCAATTGACAGGGTTTCTAAATTAACTCCTTTGATTGTTATATGTCAAGCATATTAAACAAAATGAAGTACCTGGTGCTGAAAAAATTAGTTACAGGTCATTACATTCTGGATTAAATATATTGAATAATTCATAAACAATGAACTTTTTGAACTAAGATGAGAACTTAAGAAATTTGCTATATTATATAAATTGAAGTGTCCACATTTTTATATTCTTAGCAGAAAACAGGTAAATTTAAACCTATAATATTTTATAAAATTAGATAACTGATTTAGTGTCTAATATTTATTTTTAAAATGAACTTGGTTTATTCATAAACCTATTAGTATTTTGGGAAGAGACTTTATTAAAAAAGAGGATTACATGAAATAATGTCATGATCAGAGGGAAGAAGAATTTGATCATAACATTGATCAGGCAATGTGTTATAACTTCCTACAGAAAAGAGAAGATGTACTGAACATCATTTAGATTTTCTTCTATGTGCTTTTCGTATAAAAAAATATCAGAAGAACCTCCTTTTTATTTAAAAAGTAAGAAATGTTTGCTTTAGATATGATGAACATCTAAGATCTGATATAATTTTTTATGTCCCTGGAATCCATTGATTGGATGGCAAGAAAGTACATTACCTTCTTTACCTTAATGCATAAATTCTAAATTCATTTGTAAGATGCTCTGTATCTCTCAGTCCTATTAGAAAAAAATAAAGCTCACCTAGTTACCTAACAGTATTTTTGAGTATCCATTTAATGTCCATGCCAGTGATGGAGTGCTACATGTCCTTGAGCATGCTTCCTCACTACACCTTAAATGGCCTGAGTTATTCAAAAAGGTCCTTGGGGACCTTTATGGAAGGTCTAATAACAACTTGCATGGAATCTGAACAAATCGATAAGAAAGAGGAAGGCAGACAGAGAACAAAGTATCAGCTTTATTACTGTATTTATTACTTTACTACTATGTTGGAGAATGTACTTAGCATAAGAACTGAATGAGATCCCTAACTAAACTTCAAATTTAAACAGACCTAAGCACCTAATTCTGGATAAGACTTATGGTTTGGAAGTACTGAGGAGAATCTGTGCTATATGCAGTCATCTGGCTCCCAGAGGGAAAAAAAAAGAGATGATCTAATTTAAGCATATTTAATTTTGTTTTCTCAAATTGACCAGTCAGGTGAATCACATTCTTGCCTTTGAGGGAGAATGAATTCAGTTTCCTCAATGTGGAAATACACATGAGGAGTATGGATGATGTGTTCTCCCTTAATAGCATTATTTGAATAATATTTGGGGAGGCAAATGAGATGTCACTGAACATACAGCAACTCTCAAGTGAAGAGATGTTGGTAAGATGGTTCTACCATCCAGATGCTATTTTACCTTCAAGATATCAAATCTACCCAAGCTCCAGTTTTCTCATTTGTAAATTAATAATAATAATGCCTAACTTTCAAAGTTATTTTAAGGGTTAAAACAAATAATGCATGTGAAAATGTATGAAACATACAGTATTATTATTATATTATTAGGTGGTATAGGTTAGTCAAGAGTTATTGAGCACCTTGCTAAGCATTGGAGATATACAGATGAATAAGATAGTCTCTGACCTTGGTTCTTATGTAAGAATAAAAAATTAAACAGATCATTTCAGGGAAAGGGCAATAATAAGAAATGGTCTGAGTGCTCATGGGTGCACCGAAGTCTCATTCATTAAGAACTCATGGGAACTCAGTTACAAACTTTGATATAGATCACATGAATCCATTGAAGAAACAACAGCTAAGCTTTATGTGCATGGCTTTCTTTCTATACTTACTTTGCTCTCTAACCGACATTTATATGAACATAAATTCTATGAATCTAGACACTGAACTATTGAGGTCATGTCATGTGGTGGTAACATTGGATTTATCAACATCAGCTTGTATATTGTAAAATACTAGGGAGCATGGCACAAGATCAGCAAGCTTATGGGATAGGATTGACATCTAAGATGAAAGCCAAAGCTAAGAGACTGTTCCCATTACAGTAAGAGCTGTGAAATTGCAAAAGGAAGAACCCGTCCAGTAGTCCAGGGTTAAAACCAAATAGGGACTAAAAATCAGGAAAACAGAGAGGAACTATAGACTTGCACAGGAGAAGACTGATTCCTTGAACTAAGTTCAACTCATCTCACTTTCTAAAATAAAAGCTATCTGAGGCAGGCAGATGAAAATACTAGCTGAAAGTACCGTTCAGCCTACTTTTTTCAAATTTCTCCTACTTTAAAAAGTGTGATAAAATATATATAACATAAAATTTACCATTTTAACCATTTAATATGTACAATTTAGTAACATTAAGTACATTCACAATGTTGTACAACCATCTCCACCCTCCGTTTTCAGAACTTTTTCATCATCCCAAATAGAAACACTCGTAGCCATCAAACAATAACTCCCCATTCTTCCCTTCCCCCAGGCCCTGGTTAGCTCTATTCTACTTTCTGTCTTTATGAATTTGCCTTTTACAGATACCTAATATAGTGGAATAATACTTTTGTGTTTGGCTTATGTAACCTAGCATACTGTTTTTGGTGTTCATCCATGTTGTAGCATGTGTCAGAATTTCATTCCTTTTTAAGGCTGAATACTATTCTATTGCATGTGTATACCACTTCTTTTTGAAATTACATTCATCTGTTGATAGATATTTGGGTTGTTTTCACCTTTGGTTATCGTGAATAAAGCTGCCATGAACATTGATGTACAAATATCTGAGTCCATGATTTTCATTTCTGGGGGGTATACACTCAGAAATGGGATTGCTCATTTATATGGCAACTCTATGTTTAATTTTTGGAGAAACCACTATACTGTCTTCCATAATGGTTACACCATTTTGCATTCCCACCAGCAATGCATGAGGTTACAATTTCCCAATATCCTCACCAAGACTTATTTTCTGTTTTTTGTTTGCCTATTTTTTAATTATAGCCATACTAATGAGTGTGAACTGATATCTCGTGATTTTGATTTGCATGCCCCTAATGACTAACTTTAGTAAGCATCTTTTCATGTACCTATGGGTCATTTGTGTATCTTCTTTGGAGAAATGCCTTTTCAAATCCTTTGACTATTTTTGAATTGGGTTGTTCGCTTTTTGTTGTTGAGTTGTAGGTGTTCTTTATATAGTCTGCATATTAATCTTTTATCAGATATATGATTGGCAAATATTTTCTCTCATTCTGTGGGTTGTCTTCTCACCCTCTTGATAGTGTTCTTTGATGTACAGATGTTTTAAGTTTGATGAAGTCCAATTTATCAATTCTTTCTTCTGTTGCCTGTGCCTTTGGTATAACATCCAAGAAATAATTGGCAGCCTTCTTTTTAAAGTAAGAAAACAGTAAATAAAAACTGGAGCAATGCCCAATTAGCTTTTGCAATGTTATTATTTATTTTAATTTTTACTTTATTACCTTGTGATCTCAAATTTAAGAGATGAACTCTTTCTGTTCATTGTAAACTTGAAAAAATATTTTTATGACATTCATGAAATGCTATAATGACTGGTTTGTTTGTAATGATACATGAAAAAGACTGATTTTATTACTGTTGGGGAAAATTGGCAAATATCTTGGCTTTCTTCTCAAATCTCAGTGTAATTTACAAGTTAATTGTGCATCACAAACACAAAGTATTTAGATTGGAGGAGTTGCTCTTTCTATATTGCTATTGATCTAAATCCACATGAAGAAAAAAGGCATTAATTTGAGAGCAAAGAGGTGCCAGAAATGATTTATAGATTTTTATGGAGTGTCAGGAAATGGACATCACTATCAGGTAGCTTTTATGAATATCGAGGATAAAATTCTGAAGGAACTGGGCTACAAAATAATCATTTCACAGAAGCAAATATTGACATAAAACCAATATGTCTTGTTCTTAAGTGAATGATAGAGATGAATCATCGAGATTATTCGATATCACTGCTATGAGCAAGATGGTCTAACCAAAGCTGTCTTCCTAAGGTATTAAAGCTCCTTTTGTGCTCTAAAAGTACTCTAAGTTCCTGAAGCAAGAATCTGAAATAAGCTGGACTCACTCTCAAACAGAATGCAAAAGTCACCTGTCTGTTACAGATGAATGACCCTCATATTTACATATCCAAAAGTTCCGCCTTAGAAAGCCATATAGGTAGTGTTAAACTGTCCTCATTTGCCAGAATTTGTACTGAGGGCTAGAAGCCACCAATAGAAAAGCAAATCAGTTCAAATAGGAGATGCAGAAGAAGAATATAGACATATATGTTCTTACCAAAAAATTAGAGCACAAGGATTAATGTTTCAACATGAAAGAAAATTTTGGCTGTTTCTGTTAGTCATCATAATAAAGGTAAATATCTGACAACAATAGACAGGCAACGATTTGAAAGGTGGGATTTGGATGACAGAGGAAGCAGCTGCACTTTTTATATATTTTATAAAGGAATCAATTTCAGTTTTCATACATAGTTTGATAGCTCACAAGATAATGTGTTATAGTGTTCCCTCTTTGATCCTTGAGTAGATGTGAGCTCAGTAAAAAAATTATATTAAAACCAAATATGTAAAAATCTGTATTATTTCTTCCTGCCACCTTATTTAGAATTGTTCCTTAGTTGAAAAGCGAACCATTTCCTTCAACATTTTATTTCTCCAAAAACATTACACTCATTCTTCCAATTAAAAGGATCCCAGAAGGTCAACCCATTCCAGTCTATTGGCACCTTTTTCAGATACATCCAAGAATTCACTAAAGTAGTAAGTAGGCTTTTCCTGAAAGTACCAACTACCTGGTATATTTCTCCTACAGGGTTTTTAATTAAAAGAAATTTTTTCCAGGCACCTTGGCATGATTGTGGGTTTTATTTTATTCAAAAGGACATCCAGTCCCAGTCATAATCTGAATTTCAGCAGGGCAGAGCAGGAGATGGATGATATATGAGGTTTGTGATTATTCACAACTGCTGTGTTAAGAAACAGAATAAAGACTTTTTCCAGTACTCAAAAAATGACACTTTCTTAACTGAAACTGATTTTATATTTTGAAGTTTTTCCTTCTATATAAATATAATTTTTTGGTGGCTCCTCAAATTTCAGTTTCTATAATATGTCTGAAATTCAGATAGATTCCAGAGTACTTAGCTTTAGGCTCTCTCTCTCTCTCCCTCTCCCCAAAAGAGGAAACAAACAGATATAAAGGGAATAAAATGACAGTTTAAATAAAAACATTAATATTTAAGGAGAGAAATGAATATTCACCATGATATATATTTATATGTGATACAAAAACAAAGAAGTCATTGTCGTATACCACACTAAAAAGAGTTCAGTGTAGTTAAGTAAAATGCCTACACATATTGCTCCATTTTCCTCATCTGTGTTATCTCTAGGCCTGGAAAATAGCACCAATATTGACTTTATAAGTGATCCAAGCAATATTCTGATCATCTAGGGGGTCTGAGCTAAACTAAGTGGTTTATCAGAGTGTTGGATCAAATTACTTCAACATTGCCATTATTTGAAGGAGAAGGACAAGTGTTAACCTACTGCACTAATTACTAATATTCAGCTGTGCAGGCATCAAATGACTCTACACAGTAATGTTAAAGGTCTTCCTGACTCAAAGGCATGTTTGTTCTGAAAGGGTTTGCACTTATTTGGTTGAGGGTAGAGAGTTTGGTTGTTGACCAGGTTGAGGTCACAGGGTAAGATTAGGTATTTGTAAGGAATGCACATCTTGTTTTCATTATCAAGAAGGTATTAAAAAACAACTTCTAAAAGGCACAAAGAACTGAAAACAGATGACTAGCTTGACTCCAACCCTTGCTACTGATGTATTTTCCCTTATCCATTCATTTCAAAATAAAGCAAAATGTTTGGACTATTTTAGGAAGTCTATCATGCTTTGCTCAATTACAACTTTTCTGTTTTTAACCTCTGGCCAGCAGGGTGATTGGGCCACAGAGAAGTTAAATCTTTCTTTCCCGAGTCTCTGGGAGATCTCCAGCTTGGTTTGTTGGCTGCCAATTTGTAGTCTTTTATCTAATGATGTGGTGATCACAGCTGATTCTCATGTCACATGTGAAATCTATGATAAGCTGGAAAATCATTTTGTGTCTTGGGAAACAGATTAAATTTACAAAAGCATTCATCATTGCTCTGACATTGACTTACATTTTAGTGTTTAACATGATATATTGTTTGTCAGTTAAAAACAAAAATTAACAATGCTGGTGCTCCTTTTGTGAAGTTCTTGGTGCATATTATACTCTATGAAGTAGTTTTAAAGATAGATATTTCATTATTAATGGTTTTAACCCTCTGCTGGTCCAAAAATCTGTTTCAAAAGGGAAATGTCCATATCTATTACACAGAGGCACTTTTTAGGATTAATACTGTTAAAAAGAAAAGTATTTCTTTCAAAAGACCACTTAGTAGTCTGATATAGAAAATGTTATATTCCTCAGTCAATGTTGAATATTTTATTCCTATTTTGCCTTGCAAAAGATAGTCTTTTGGAAATTTTAGTTTTAGCATTCAAATTTCATGTACAAAAGAAATTTCCTACATATATCAAATACATATGTCATTTTTTGAAGGTATGTTTAAATATAGAAATAAAAATGCCAGCAGAAAACACAAGACATAAAACTAAAATGTATCTGCTCTCAAATATTCATTTTTTCATTAATTCAACAATTTTTTTAATGTCTATCAAATTGCAGACACTGTGCTAGGTCTGGAATTTTTAACAGTGGAAAAAAAAAAACAACACCTTGAGGTCCCTTCCCTCATGATGAGATAACAATAAGAAAATTAAGTACAATATATAACATGGTAGTGATAAAGGGTAAGGAAAAGAGGCAAGAGGGTAAGGAAAGTGCCTGTGTATGGGGCAGGGTCTCAGGGGCTGATGGTGATACGAACAGGGTGTAAGAAAATCTTCACTGGAAAGATGGCATTTAATAAAGATCTGAAGGAGGTGAGGATGCCAGACACACGATTTCTAGAGGAAGAACCTCCCTGACGGAGGGACAAATGCCCTGAGGCAGGACAGCACCAGCACGGAATCACATGGTAGGGCACAGTGAGCTAAGAGGACAGAGGAGATAAAAGGTCAATGAGGTCAGAGGAGTGGGAGGGGGCCGGATATGGCAGACCTTGTTTTTCATTAGGCAGCCATTGCAGGGTTATGAGCAGAGGAGTGGTATTACTTGACCTACATTTTAACATGATTGCTTTATATACTTTGTTGTAAATAAACTGCCAAAGACAGTTGGCAGTTGGGAAATCAGTAAGGAGATTATTGCAATAATTAATAATATATTTTTAGAAGGTAACATTTACACACATAAAATTAATAGAAAATAATTCAAAGAAGGATATAATCATGCTGCTGCTACATGATCATCACTTTAGTCATTTTTAATGAATTGCCCAACACTAACCAAGTTGTTTCACAATTTTGTTTCTTTCCCTAAGCCTGAAACTTCTATTGAGTAACAAACAAACAAAAAATTGCCTCCAACTTTATGAAAAATGTTCATTCATTCTTACAATAAAATTTTTTTGCACATCAAATATGTGCCAGGCATACAGATAGTCACTAGAGATATAAAGACAAATAACAAATAGCCTTTTTTCAAAATTCTCACAGTCTCATGAGCAAAACAGAAATATTAAAAGACATATGTAGTAATACAATTTGCAAGCACAATGCCAGAGGTATGTCAGGGCATTATTGAAGCACAGAGTAAATATATACAGAGTAAAAACACATATTTTAACCTAGTGAATCAGGAAAAGTTTCTAAGTATTGTTCTGAGTAGATGTTACTCTCTTAAAACTCCGGTTCTAACACCATTATACATAGGAAAGTTACAGAGCTAGGAAATAGTTTTCAGAGATTTGAGAGAATTGAGTTTTCTCTTAGATATCCAGGAATCATTTAAAATGTTTCAGATATACGAACAACTTCAAAATGTTTACTTATGGTATATTCAATTTCATTTTTTTCCTCTTGCCCTCATGTCATTAGTATCACCTGTAAAAATGGAAAGTTTGCATCAAAGTCTGTGAATTTCCAACCAATAATTCATTTCCGGAAATCATCCAAATTTATCTTTATAGTGATAGTTTGCTGCTTCCTAATGATGAGATGGTCACAACTGATTCTTATATCACTCATGAAAATCTGTGAGAGACTAGAATATCATGCAGTGTATTGGGGGAAGGAAATGACATTTTCAATAACAATCATTAATAGAAGGTGAAATTGGTGCATCAAAAAGAAGAGACACAGGACTAACAGGTTTTTCTGTGTCTCTACCTATCAGAAAAGTGTCATAGACTTAATGAGTTTGATTTCAGCAAAGTGCTAGATGGATACCCCATGTGAATCTGGTTTGGAAATTTTATGCAACTATATTAATAGATAACATCAACTTGGAGGGCTATGATCTTAGTTCTATGCCACAAATTTTTGATTTGGGCTTTATTTGGCTTTTTTGCTCTTATACCAATAATCTTGAAAAGACCCATTTCAAAGTACCTGACAAACACACCAAGTGCTCAGTAGCACACAAAGATGTGAAAACTTTATCAAATTACAGATGATACAAACTTGAAGTAAGTCTTATCTAAATTAAAGTACCTATGATCAAAGTAATCTGGAGAATTTGGAATGATGGCACAAATTCTGTAGAAATAAGTTATAAACATACATTAAAAATCAATTGAATAAAACAAAATAATAGAATTTCTAGGCTGAAACAGCTACCTTTTCCTTATTTACTCTTCCCATTTTCTGAAAGAAATTCTTCAAAAAACACCCAAGAAGAAACAATGTTGTAATGGCATCGGTAACTAGGTATGCTAATTAAGTTGTACCTGAAACACAATAACAGGGATAGGCATTAAGTTGATTAGAAAAGAATTCCAGCTACTCTGTGATGAACCTGTATCTCAGGAACACACAGACATCAACATAGGTATCCATTTAACATATATTTACTGACCACTCACTATGTTCTGAGAAGAAGCTAAACTCTAGAATTGGAAAGATGAGAAAGCACAGTTCCTGCTCCCAAGGAACTTATTGTCTAATGGGGAGGATAAAAAAAGATTACCAGCAAATGTCAAGAGTATATTTAAGGGTAGTATATTGGATATAACTTAGAAGGGACATCTAAACAGGCTTGGAAGAGGAGACAGAGGGATGCTTTTGGATATGATATGTGATGATCTGAAACAAAATTGGGAGCTAGGTAGAAGGTGGTAGTGGTGCTTGTGTGTTTAGCAGTGTGTATAGTGTGGGGTGGTTTGGTGTGATGAGAGGATGGGGAAAGGTGGTAAAGAGGTTTTAAGGCTGAATGAGTACCATGTGCAAAGTCTTGGAAGTCATAGAAAGACTATAAGTAGTTGGTGGAATTATCAGTTGGTAGAATGAGGGTAGAGAGTACAGAATTCTGGGGAAGTGATGAAAAATGAAGCTACAGTAATAATCAGAGGCTAATGGTAAAGGTCTTCCATGCCACCCTGAGAAGTTTGGACTTTAGACTTTATTCTGATGGGAAGCATTTTTATGGTTTTAATTAGGGAATTACATGATTAGATTTGCATTTTAGAAACTAAATTAGCTAGATTGGAGGATGGATTGGAATGGGGGCAGACTGCTGTGAAAGACTAGTTAGGGGGGTGTGGCAGAAATTTGTGCTAGCTGTGATGGTGACTTGGATGAATGTAATTGCTATTGGAATTGAAAGCAACAAATATATTAAAGAGAGATTAAATAGAAATTACAAGATTCAGAGAAAATACATTAAAAGAGAATAACTACCTCTTGGTAATCAGTTAAGCAGAGAATATCAGGAAGAAGGATTCATTAGAATAACATCAGGGATTTTGAGCTGGGCAAATAAGTAGACTATATCGACTTTTCAAATCAGGAGAAGTGTATTTGGAGAATGCAGGAGCAATGTTCCATCATCATTAACTTGCCCAGATGTTTGAAATTTTGGAATAAAGCAATCGACCTTATTCCCTGCAACATTCTTTTCAAAACAATATACCTTTGTTACTGAACCAAACTTGGGTCTGCTTGCCCACCACATAGAAAAGCCAATCTGCTGACACTGGGTGGTTGTGAAGGAAAGTACAGCACTTATTTGCAGGGCATCAAGCAAGAAGTGTGGGCACCTCATGCTCCAAAGACCCAAACTCCCCAATGGCTTTTAGGTTAGGGTTTTTAAAGGTAATATTTGGGGTGAGGGTTGCAGCTAATGGACTTTCTTTTGATTTGGTTGCTGGTGAGGTAGCAGGTTGATGTTTCTACAATCTTAACCATCAACCTTCTGTTCCAACTAGTCTGGAGTCTACATACTTATGGTCAGTATGTAATCATCATCCTCCACCTGGGTATGGGTCTTGTGTCTGTGGAACAACTCAACGTTATACACCAGATTGTTATGTATATCACTTGAAGAGGAACTAGGACTCTGTTTTACCACTTAACTATTGTTCAAGCAATCTTGCTTAGCTGCTTTTCTGTTGTTTCTGCATTCTATCACTTCACTAACTAGCAACTGCTTGAATCCGCTCTTTGGAACTCAAGAAAGGACTAAAGCTTTTTCCTATAAACAAGAAATGGGGGTCATAAGAAGGGACTTTATATCTGGGCAGGCTCTTCAGGGTCCTGCTCAGTTTCACTTTCTATTATCTTAGTGGAGCACTTGATAAAAATTTTGAAAAATTCAACTACTGACCCCCAAGCATTTAACATTTAGGATAAATTGCAGACAGCAGAGAAAAAGAGAGTATATTGAAAAATGACCGAAAGTGACTGATCAAGCCAAGAAATTACTAAAGCATGGATAATGTCCTACTAGTTATATTGAGTGAGACTTGGCAAGCCTCTAGACATTGTTGCCCAGTCTTATTTTCAGGGTTGCAGTAGTGATTGATTCAGCCTATGTGTTTCTGGTGAATTTAAGGTTCTTGCTTCATCAGCAAAGATTTTGGAGACAAATTGATAGGTAAGAATTGTATTTATTTAGAGAGAAACACACTCCACAGACAGAGCGTGGACCATTTTAGAAGGTGAGAGAGAGCTTAGGAGAAACATACTCCCCAGACAGAGTGTGGGCCATCTCGGAAGGCAAGAAGCAAAAGGCAAGAGGCTTAGAAATATGGCATGGTTAATTTTTATGGACTGGGTAATTTCATAGGCTAATGAGTGGGAGGATTAGTCCAATTATTTTGGGGAAGGGACGGAGATTTCCAAGAATTGGACCACTGTCCACTTTTTGGCCTTCTACAGCTGGCCTCAGAACTGTCATGGCACTGGTGGGTGTGTCATTTATCATGCCAATGTATTACAATGAGAATATAATGAGGCTCAAGTTCTACTGGAAGACCAATCTTCTGCCATCTTGGACCTAGTTGGTTCTCACTAATTTTTGTCATGTACTATGGCTATGTCATTCTTTTAGAGGTTGTGACCTACCACCTTCCCAGCTGTTTCATATGCTATGGAAAAACCTGAATGAATTTTCTGGACAGCCCAATACTTACAAGTAATTAATCAAGAGGAATAAAAGAAGAACTTGTTGATTTGCAATGAGACTCTGCAACAGAAATATTTCTCTCTAAATATTTTGAAAATATTTTTTGTGGTAATATTGGTTTACAAGATCCAAGAAAGCAGAAAATTTTAAATCAATATCCTTGGAGATTTTTTTACCAGGAACAAAAATATTACAAACCAGTCAAATTATGTTAGTACTTTATAGACTATAACAAGTTAAACACAATTTTTAAGAGGCTTAAAAAAATCTATTGCATTTCTTTGAAAAATGTGTTTTTCTTCCTAATGCAAAGATGAGAAGACAATAATTTGTAATTCATCACACCAATGATAAACAGTTTTTGTAACCACAAACTGCTCCTTTACATATTACATATAATGAAAAATTATTTTTAGCTTGGACTTAAAATCTAACACTCACAATTTAATTTAAAAAATATTTAAAAAAATTGAAGATGGAAAGGAAAACCTGGATGTTATATATGATATATTAAGGTCTTATGCATTTTTCTCAATGCATCATTTTCTTTAAATATGAGGAAGACAATAGTGAGGAACAAAACATTGTTGAAAGCTATGTTTGAAAATGTAAAGAATATCTTTTAAAATTATAGTTTAGGCCTTCCTAGGTGGCGCAGTGGTTAAGAATCTGCCTGCCAATGCAGGGGACACGGGTTCGAGCCCTGCTCCAGGAAGATCCCACATGTCGCGGAGCAACTAAGCCTGTGCACCACAACTATTGAGCCCATGTGCTGCAACTACTGAAGTCCCTGTGCCTAGAGCCCGTGCTCCACAGCAAGAGAAGCCACGGCAATGAGGAGCCAGCACACCACAATGAAGAGTAGCCCCCACTCACTGCAACTAAAGAAAGCCCATGCACAGCAAAAAAAGACCCAACACAGCCAATAAAATAAATAAATTTATTAAAAAATAAAATAAAAAATAAAATAAAATTATAGTTTAAAGGAAAGCCAAGGTCAACACAAACAAATACCACATACACACACCTGGATGAATTTTTTCACTTGCATTTTAGTGTAAAACCTCATTTATTACTTTAAGTAACTTTTATAGAAAACTATCTCTTTGCACTACTTACAATTTCTATGTAGGTTCTTCTTTGATTTCAATTTTTTACAACCTCATAATGATATTCTTATTAGAGGGACTGACAATTAATTCAAGAGAATTATTAACTCTGGAGAATGATGGATTATTCAGAAAACATTCATGCTTCAACAACAGGGAGGTGATAGGAAAGTGAGACAGAAAGTTAAGCATACAAGAGGATGGTAAAACACGCGTCCTTTTTCCCCTGCTTCTGACCCTAAGCCACCCATTCCTAGAATAATGGCAGTGTACGGTTGACTTCCAAAGTCACAAAGCCTCACTTCTAAGAGTGGCTCTTTCACAGCCCACTCCTACCCCCTGCTGAGTCGTTTCACCTCTTGTCAACCTGTTGGTCTTGACTTCATTCCCTGAAAACACAGTGCCAGGACTCCATTATCATGATATGGGGAGGAAAATGCTTTTCATTTCAAATGCTTGGAAATGGTAAAACTGAAGTAAGTTGTTTTCCTAAAAGTTATTTTATCATTGTGCAAATTTTCTTAATTACATTATGAACTGCACATTAACTTATGTTTTTATATGTGATTTAGAATAAATGATGCTCAGATGATTCAGCTCTTTTCAAATTTATCTCAAATTTCAAGTACTTACACTAGTTGTAGGTAAAAACAAAAGACATTCATTTTATTATCAATATCTTTTCCTTTACATGCATATCTTCATCATGAATAAAACTAATTGTAAAAAATAAATCCCTGAATTAAAAAGTATAAAATATAATGCTTTTCACATATAGGAAGTATAGTGAAGTGATTTGGAGAATAAACTTTGGAATCAGATCTGCATTCAGTTACATTTACTAGCTGTGGGCCTTGAGCAAGTTATTTAAATTGTTTTCTCAGCTATAAAATGGCTGATTAAATAAAACAATGAATATAAGTTAATAGCCATCATACTTGTCAAACAGTAAGCACTCAATATTAGTTATTTTTAATATTATATAAGGATTATTTAAGTCTGCATATAGGACAGGAATAAAAACTGAGCAGTGGATATATTAAAAATATGTATGATAAATGTATTTTCTTTTTATTGACCTTAGTTTCTAAATTGGGAAATTTTTGATGGTGAAACAAAGGCTTTATTGGTCTAGTGGTGGGACAGTGAGCCACCCTCAGATTGAAGTCTTAGGGGTTACGCATGTTCCTGATTGTGGAATGGTCTCTGGTTTAATTTAAATCTGACCCTGTTTAAAGTTTGAAACGGAATACACTTTCCTCAGTTTTCCTGAATGTAATATTTGCCTAAACTACTGAACAAATGAAAAGGATGAGGATAAAATTATTTTATGTAAAAGCCAGTGCTTCATAATTTAGAAATTTAATATACAAATAAAACAATAATGATATTGATTTAATATAATCTGTACTAGAAGGTAAAATTAATTTCACTTGGAAGAGATGTGAGGAAGATATAATTAATGTAATGGCCTTCCCATTATGAACTTCAAATGAACCATAAATCAATATATTATGTAGAAAAATGGAAAGATCTGATTTGAGCAATGTTATTTTCTTCCCAAATAATAGCCAATTAAGCTGAAATTAAACACATGTATAATATAAAAATTCATATTATTTAATATCTCCAAACTTAGGTTCTCACAAAGATGATTCTATACATGTTTACTAAGTATGATTCATTTAATTTTACCTTTTCAGTAGTTCTAAAAGCTATATATCTATGGACTGAAATTTAAAGTAGGAAAAGAACAAATATCGTTGTAATAATTATTGATAAAATATCACAAACATGCAGAAATAGACCTTTTATTTCAAATTCTCTCATGAATGTTACCCTTGAAAATCCCCAATATTGACTGTTAATCTTGATATAATATGTCCCAAATTGTGTACAAAGGGTGAGACCAGGAATGTTTTGGATTAGGAGTAGAGGCTGACTGAATCCGCCTCAGGCTGGAATCCCGGCAGAGGAGCAGGCTGATTGTTCCACTGCATTATGGAATCTGAGGTGGGGAAGGTGACACTTCTCTTTCTGGTGGTGTAATACTGGTGACTGGAGGGCAAATACTGGAATTATACTTGGGATCTGCACATTGGTGCCTCAATTGTGGCAAGAGACTGTTAACCACCAAAGTCTGACAAGGAGCAGGAGCCAAACATGCAGGAGTGTGGGAACCGGAAAGGTCAGCAAACAAGTGGAGAGAACTGGTGAGATGGTGTGGTTGACCTCTAGAGATGGAGCATAGATGTCAAGGTGGCTTTCTGTCCATTCACCACACAGGTGTCAGATCATAAGGAAACCAGATGGGAAAGAGATGAAACACCACTTCTCACTAAAGAAAAACCCAAACATTTTATGAAGGGTCATTTACTCAGCTCTTCAAACTGC
Source organism: Hippopotamus amphibius kiboko (assembly GCF_030028045.1). Taxonomy (NCBI): domain Eukaryota; kingdom Metazoa; phylum Chordata; class Mammalia; order Artiodactyla; family Hippopotamidae; genus Hippopotamus; species Hippopotamus amphibius. The sequence continues at coordinate 59,836,740 of NC_080188.1, forward strand.
ATTTGTTTTTCAGTCATCCTTTCGTTTTTATTCATTTGCTCACAAAAATTCATCAAGCTCCCACTCAATCCGTGTAGCAGAGCTTCCTGGCTGGCTTGAATGCCTTAACTCCACTGGAAGTTCCAGTTCATTTAATATCTAGGATAACAGATAAACTCCTCTAGGTTTTCCTGAAGGTTTTATAATTCCTATAGTGCCAGCAAGGGAATTATATTTGCTCAAAACTCCCAGCATTCTCCTAAGGGACTTCAAATTCTCAGGAGGGTTTAGAAAGGGTATTGTTGCAGATTCTTTGATTTCCAGTATTCACATAAACAGAGTTCAAGAGTAGCTTTACTACAGTAATCAAATTGTATGGTACTGGCACAAAAACAGACATATAGATCAATGGAACAGAATAGAAAGCCAAGAAATAAACCCATATACCTACAGTCAATTAATCTATGACAAAGGAGGCAAGAATATACAACGGAGAAAAGACAGTCTCTCCAAGAAGCAGTGCTGGGAAAACTGGACAGTTACATGGAAAAGAATGAAATTAGAACATTCTCTAACACCACATACAAAAATAAACTCAAAATGGATTAAAGACGTAAACGTTAAGATTGAATACTATAAAACTCCTAGAGGAAAACATAGGTAGAACACTCTTTTACATGAATTGCAGCAGTATTTTTTGGATCTGTCTCCTAGAATAATGGAAATAAAAACAAAAATAAACAAATGGGACCTAATTAAACTTAAAAGCTTTTGAATATTAAAGGAAACCATAAACAAAACAAAAAGGCAACCTACAGAATGGAAGAAAATATTTGCAAATGATGTACCGACAAAGGGATTAATTTCCAAAATATGCAAACAGTTCATACTGCTTAATATCAAAAAAACAAATAACTCAATCAAAAGATGGACAGAAGACTTAAATAGACATTTCTCCAAAGAAGACATACAGATGGCCAATAGGTACATGAAAAGATGCTCGATATTACTAATTATTAGAGAAATGCAAATTTTCCTGCTCCTTTGAACAGGATCACTAATTCTCAGTGTGCTCAGCTCAGGTGAATGTTATAGTTAATATTTTTTTTTTAGAGTAGCTCCTGTTCCCTTACAATTTAGTTCTTTTTTAGTATTTACGTTTATACACATTCAGGAAAAAGTAAGAGGGAATAAAAAGGAGGTTAAAAGTAGCAAAGTGGGGGAAACTGTGATGTTTTACAAAAACTTATAAAACTAAATGTCTTGATTGCAATCTACTGAGAGAGAGAGAGAGAGAGAGAGAAAGATCCAAGGAGACCAAGAAAACCAAGAAAGATAATGTGAAGGTGAATGGGCCTGGCAGTAAGAGATGGGCTGGAAGAGAGATAAGGGAGCTGATTGAGATCTGAAAAGCACTTTTATCTGCTTTGAATTCCCTAATTTTTCCATTCAATGTGCACAGCCATATAGTTTTGCAAAATTTGTCGGGTTTGGCAAATATTTCAAATGAGGATGATCAGCTACAGTATTCAAGGTCACTTTTCCCATACTTTATTCTGACTGCTGAAATTAGCTGGAATACTGATAATAGAAGCAGAGCAGCTTTCAGGATTGATGTGAGCATCTATGATTATCATTCTTTCTAACCAAAACTCTTGTTTCAATTCGTGAAAAAGAGGTTATCTTTAAGTTTATTCTTTTCTAATTTAAAGGAAGACTAGGACATTGAATGGAAAAGCAGCTCTCCTTTGTCTTTTTAAAAAATGTGTATTTAGATAACTTCCCTAGTTAATATTTATGTCATGCATACATCTTTCATAAATTAAAACACTGAAGAATCAAAAGAGCTTCATGATATATTTACCATTAACACTTATTAAACTAGGAAAAAAACCAACTAGAAACACAGTATTTTTGCTCTAGGGTTAATAACTTCTTTATAATAAACACTTGGTTGCTAACTGTATATTACTTATGTAATTAGCCTAATGAAATTTCTGGCCTTTGAATTTTTATACAACTTCACTACAGCATGATTAAATGATAAATATTGTCAACTGACAATGCTATGAACCAACCTCAGTTTCATCTCAGATGTTTTCCTTTTCACCTCTCTAACTCACTAAATTTTAATGTAACTTGAGCTCCATCCAAATTTAGCAAAAGGCTACATCTTCTGAATTTGAATCTTGCTTCCATAGATTTCTTAACCTCTTTAATATCTCTTACACCTGGCTGCTGTGAAGATTTAATGGAATAACATATGCTAGCTCTTTTTTTTCTCAAACAAGCATTCTGTTTTAACTAAAGCACACCCTCCACCTATTGTTTCTCAATTTTTAGTTCTACTAACCTCCGTGAAGCCTCTGTCTGGAAAAAGGAGGCAACAAACTCTAGAAGAAATGGTTGTTTTCCTTTGGAGTGCTTATGCGAGATTATAAATTCTGTAAAGCAAATTTTAAGTGACATAAAAGAGAGAAGCACTTAAATATATATTTAGAAAGAAATGCAGAAATAGATATTTATGGAAGCTATTAATATTGCCATCCTTATAAATAGCCGTAATTATCTTCTACTAAAGGCTAAAAGTGAGTCAAATGCGAATGATCAGCTCCTTCTCCACACACACCAACACACACATACCGCGCTGTCTTCACAGGGTGACCTCCACTTCAGCTTTTACACATGCCTTCTAAGAACCAAACAAGGGGCTTCCTAGGTGGCACAGTGGTTAAGAATCCACCTGCCAATGCAGGGGACACGGGTTCGATCTCTGCTCCAGGAAAATCCCACATACCGCGGAGCAACTAAGCCCGTGCGCCACAACTATTGAGCCTGCACTTTAGAGCCCGTGAGCCACAACTATTGAGCCCATGTGCTACAACTGCTGAAGCCCACGCACCTAGAGCAGTGCTCCACAACAAGAGAAGCCACCACAATGAGGAGCCCGCGTACCACAACGAAGAGTAGCCCCCACTCACCACAACTAAAGAAGGCCCGTGCACAGCAAAAAAAAAAAAAAAAAAAAAGACCCAATGCAGCCAATAAAATAAATAAATTTATATATATATATAAAAAGAACCAAATAAGATGTTGTTGATTGTTAAACAGGACCTATTTAAGTTCATCCTGAGTCATTAGCACAAATGCAAAAAGAGTTTTGGAAACTTGATATTAAAGGGAACTTGCTGCTTTTTAAAAATGTGCACACATTTATAACAGACTGGAAAAGGATGAACTCACGTCATGTATGTATTGCAATAACAACAACAATAATAGTAATAACCACTAAAAATTCCACTTGTACTCTCAGTGATACAATTTATTCTGGCATAATTCAGTGCTCATCATTTACTGTGATAGCCACAAATTCAGTCTATGTTTTCATCATGAACATCTCTTCTTTAAGCCTTTATATTTTAAAATGTATTTTAATATTTTAGCTTTAATTGTGATGGAATTTCAACTTAATACTATGATGGTTTGCTAATTACAAATTCTTTCTGAAGATAGCTGCTTACTTCTCTCAATTTATAGCCTTTTAAACCTACTCAGATCAGTTTTGAAATATATAATTATGCAGCTTAAAAGTAATTTGTAATGATCATATTTCTAAGATAATGTTGTATTTTAGATATGAATGTAGTAACATTCAAACTATGTCACTAATATTATTTGGAATGAATTTCAAAAAACTACATTACTTGTTCACTTTTTTACTTTAATATTGTCATTATACAGATCACACAAAGGATTTTTTCCCCTGGAGGCCAGCCTTTAAATTCAACAGCTAGTAGTATTAAAAGGCTATTGAGGGTTGGGAGGGGGGCTGAATATGTAGAGAGAATATAGGACTGAACAGAAGCTCAGGCAGAGAGAAAAATATCTCCTGTGTATAACAAATAGTGTATGATCTCATTTGTACCTGAAGTCAGTCCACTAAGACTTCCATTCAATAGACAATGAAGGACTTTAACTGTAATGCTATGGAATTCACTGTGGCTGTTTTAATATTTGTGGCAATTTCACTTGGAGTTATATATATACAACACACACTCACATAAAGAATTAGAAGCTATTCTATATGTATTGTGTTAGTATGGGTGAAACAGCTGTCATCTAAGATAGGGAACTTTAAGCAACATATAGTGATATGTGAAAAAAGAATTATATTTCTTCTGTTGGCTTCAAATACAGTCAAAAGACTTTATCCATGATAAGCAGGTTTTTAAACAAAGAGTTATGAAAATGAAAGCATATGTAGGGAGCATTTTCTTTTAGATCCCTTTTCAGTGTTTCAAATTGGCTTTTATTTCCCAGTCATTTCTATGATATTTACATTCAGGTAGCTGAATCAGCAAAGGGGTTATTAGAACAGACTAGTAATGGAAATGATTTGCTCAGGGACCCCTGGCAGTAAAAGCTTCGGTACAGTAGTGCAATGCTAAATGATTTGCATGCTGGTGGGGCGAGAATACTACAATTCTGTGTTCTTCATTTTCCCCACTTCCTACTTCTGCTACTGCAGATGGAAATAGACCCACTGAAACTTACAACTGAGATAGAGAATTATTCATTTTCACATAAACTCTTCAAGTCTCTATGGACCAATATCTTTTTAGCCTTTATAAAAACCAAGGAATAATACCACCCCCCACTGCCGCTGCCTCTGACATATAAATTGCGTTGAATTTTTAATTTTGCTAACGATGTCCCAGAATATGGTGGGCATATGCTGGGATGTTGGAAATATTTTGGATTAAAAGAATATGTCTTTCTTTTAACATCAAGAATAAATATGTCAATTAAATAGAAAGCAGTCAATGAACTAGAAAAGAGAAAACATATGGAAGTGTAAAATATTTGAGCATTACTCTTTCCTAGACCACTAAGCTCCAAACACATTGGCTTAGTTTCTCTTCCTCCTACATAGGAATATAGCAGACTTGTTTCCACCTTAGGGTCTCTAAACTCGTTGTAGCTGGCTCCTCCTTGTCATTCAGACCGCAATTTAAATATACTTTCAAAGAGAGTCCTCTCCTGACATCCCCAAACCAAAGAAGTCATCCAGTTATACACTGAGCATCACTTTGCTTTCTCGTCCTCATAGCATATATCATTTCATGAAATTATCTTTTGTATTTGTTTATCCATTTGTTATCTTTCTGCTTTCCTGCCCTACCCCATTCTTCTACTGACTGGAATGTAAACTCTCGGAAAGCAAGAATCCTACCTTCGTTGTCCACTGTTTATCTCCAGTCTGGTCTTAGAATAGTGAGTGACAAATTCCAGGTGTTCAATAAATATTTGTTGAATACTTGGAAACGTGTTTCTTCTTAACAGATGTTATGTTTAGAAACTAAAGCTTTCTATATTCTGGCAAATTCCAAAAAATGTAATTTGTGTTTTTTACCATGTATTTCTACTACAGAGGGTAATTTGGAGTTATTTTGACATATATTTCGTTGCATAATACATTGTAGAAATTTATATATTCACTAATTTAGCAATTTAGCTTTGGTGCATATTAATAACAATAGAGATCATATACTGAATACTTGTTTAGGTATTGTGCTAAACATTCTCATGCCCTCTTATTTGATTCCCTCAGACATCCAATGATAGTAAACGCTGTAACTACTGTCATTTTATATATGTAGAAACTGAGGACTAGTGAGGTTAAGTAACTCAACTGAAGTTGCTCTGCTGATAAAAAGTGAAGCAAGGATTTGATGCCAGTTGTGTGGAACCTGCAATGCAGTGAACTTAATCACTACATTCTACGGTCTCTTATCAGATATTATGTCTATATATATTTCCCTTTTTATACACAATAGGGCCATATTTTTAGTTTTTCATAAGATACGCCCTCTATTTAAGCAATAGGGTACATGATTTTCCCCCTACTTTTTAGTTTTGGTTATTTTTGTTTTGTTTTGTTGAAGTAGAGATGTGCACTGTCTAATTACAATTTTTCTCTTTTAACCAAGGCTGAAGTAGTATGTGAATAGAGAAGAATGTGAACAGAAATAATTCAAATGGTGATTCTTTTTGCATGATGGCATTAGAATGCTGCCTAAACAGCATATATTCCCTGAAAAACTCTGTCTGCTATATTATATTATCCTATGGGAAACTGGTCTGAGAATTTGGAGGCAGGCTTTCAGATGTGAAAATAATGTACTCATCAATTGGTAGCTTAATTATTACAAATGGAGTTACATGCTTAACTCAGTAAAGGAATTAATAAGGATGAATTGATTTAACTTGTGGTTGATTTTACTTGTGGTTGATTTTACTTGTGGTTGATTTTGCTTCAAAACATATTCATTATGGTTAAGACATTCGAAGAATTAATGCAACATCCACCATGTGAGTAAGGCCTCAGTTGAAGGTAGTCATTATGATGATAATAAAAAAGAGAAAGAAATAGGAGTGGGAGGAAAAGTAACAAGAAGAAGAAAGAGGCATAGCAGGAGGAAGAGAAGAGAGTAAGCTATTGAAAGTATAGAAAACAAAGGAAAATATTTTATTTATATTTAAAAACATTTGCTAAACATTTTTTTAACATCAAGGAATCCTTTCCTCTGAGAAGTATTATATAGAGGTATTTGTAATTCTGCAAAAAATGTAAATACCTGCAGTTAGCTGAGTTACACACCTACAATACCTTAAAATTTTAAGTTAAGGAAAAAAAACCACCTTTAGTGAGAACTGTCTCACAAAACTGTTAAATGTACTAATACGATTCTATAGGTTTCATAGAGTGCTAAACAGAAAAACATTTAGGGACATATATTCATGCAGACTGTTGAGGCATAACTTGTTATTGCCCTGAGATGTAAAACCACTCTCATTTTTAATTTATTTTTGTTAATGAACATATTTTTAATATGGTAGCACATTCTATACGCTTCAGCACTTATGCTTCCCTTTAAAAAATATTTTTCAAAAAGTAGTTAATTGTCTAGGCTCTAGGCATGATCTTCCTAGGAGAACATTGAACATTAACACAGTGAACACAGATGTGCCTTCATCAGAAGAAAAATACCAAATTAAACAGATAACATAAGAACCAGCCTCATGTGCTGAATTGAAAGAGCATATGTCACTTTATTACAAATATACATTAATAAATGTCCAGATACATTAACGTCCAGGTAAATAGCATTAATCTGGACATTATAATTATAAAAAAGTGCTTTTTTTTGTAGGTAATCTAATGATATAGCTGTATGATCTGATTTTATCAAGTTGTGGTATTTCTAAAAGATCTAAGTTAATGCACAATCCTTAAAAATTTAGATTATGAATCACATTTAAGCAGATGCTCATTGTTTATAGTCAATGCTCATATATGTTCATAGGTAAAAGATATAGACCCTTAGAGATTTTATAACTTGACATCTAAATATCAAAAAGTTCAAACACCTATCTTTCTTTAGATGGATTTTTAGGAGAAGAAATTTCCCAAGTGTGTGCTTACTCTAAGCAGTCAATAACACCCTGACCTATTTTGAGGCTGTTGTTTTATGTAGGATATGGATAAAAATAGAACTGCCTAAAAAAATTTACGACATAAAAATATTGAGTGAAATATGTACATTAGCATAACTGTTCAAGTTCAGGAAGAATTGTGATTCAATTTAAACTTGCTGATTGTCTGCTTCTAATTGGTATCTCCCCTCAGTAGCAGCCCCAGCGTTTGCACAAAACACATAACTTAAACAACTTTTCAAACGTACAATGCTTCCGCAAAACAGTACATTATCTTCTTTATTTAGGCGTTTTACTTGACCACAGGATTTCAAAAACAAAAAATTAATGTTTTGATGTCAAGTAAATATAAAATTAAATAAATTAGAAACTGACTAGAGGGCTTCCTTGGTGGAACAGTGGTTAAGAATCCGCCTGCCAATGCAGGGGACACAGTTTCGATCCCTGGGCAGGGAAGATCACACATGCCGTGGAGAAACTAAGCCCGTGTGCCACAACTACTGAGCCTGTGCTCTAGAGCCCACGTGCCACAACTACTGAAGCCCATGCACCTAGAGCCCAGTACTCTGCAACAAGAGAAGCCACCGCAATGAGAAGCCTGCAAACCACAACAAAGAGTAGCCCCCTCTCATCGCAACTAGAGAAAGCCTGTGGATAGCAACAAAGACCCAACACAGCCAGTAAATAAATAAATTAAAAAAAAAAAGAAATTAACTAGAAAACAGTGGGGTTTTTTACCTATCAATTCTCAAGATTAAAAAGAAATTACAGAACTGTAAGTTTTTGTTTTTATGGTTCTCAAATATATAGGTGGAGTAAATATTTTCCATAATGTCCATATTAATCTGGAAAAACACTGAAGACTTCTGAGTGCTCCATCTTATTTTAAATTAGTAACAAAAATAAAAAATCAAATGTGTAAAGATAGTTTCACACATTTAATGTTTATGAAAATACTACCCCCAAATGCAAGGCTATTTGAATACTAGAAAATTAACAAATATTTCTTAAACACAAAGAGTGGAATAATTATTTTGCTGCCATTTGTCTAACAAAGTTTATATAGTTAAGCAAGATATATTTTTTAGAACTCAGGCCAGATATTAACATTTGATATGAATCCTTCCCTGACAATCTACCCTTTAAATTTGAATTATTTTTACCTATGTTATATAATACAAAATATCCTATTTTGCACCTACTGTAGCCCTTTTCACACAGTTTAGTAATTGTTTATTTATTTGTCTTTCTAATATATTCTCAGCTCTTTGGACTATAACTTTTATTTCTCTGTATCCATGCTTTAGTACTCTGCCTAGTGAATTGCCAATGCTTAATTAACGTTTGTGAATATTTCATTACTTACCTTTGTATTAGCTGCCGGCACATGGTAGACACTCAATAAATATTTGTGGACTGAAAGAATAAATGAATGAATGCCATCTGCTTTTAGAATTACTGTGAAGACACATTTCTCAATTATCACATGCCTTATAAATACTGATATTAAGTAGAAAAAATTCCATACAAAATCTTTTTAAGTTTTTATAACATGACAAGTATTTGCTTTTGTTTTTCAGAATAGTGAGTGAAGGTAGTGTTGAAACCCTCCCTGTCCCGTTTTAATTCTTGTATGGGCTTCTGTCATTGAATATATGGTTTATTCTATGACTTTTATTCTATGATTTATTCTTCATTTATCAAATATTTATTAAGGGTCACTATAAACAATGCACCTCTCTAAGTATGGGGGGACGGGAGTAGGGAAACAGAAACACCCCTGTCCTCATTATCTTTTATTTTAGTGGGGAAAACAGACAATAAGCAAAAATAAGTACATATAACATACAGTGTTTTAGAGATAAATGCTAAGGAAAAATAAAGCAGAAGTGGATGTGAGCATGTATGTGGAGTTACTATTTTAGATACAATGGCTGGAGAAGGTTTCAATGAAGTGACATTTGACTGAAGTCTGAAAGAAAGTAAAGAAGTCCTCCTGCATGTATCCAGGAAAAGAATCCATAGAGAGAAATGTAACAGCAAATAGCGGTGGTGGTGGTATGGGGTCGAGTGAGGCAGGGTTATGATACCCAGGGCCTATACGCCATTTTAATGCCTTTTACTCTCCATGAGATGGTGAGATGGGATGCCACTGTAAGATCTGGAGCAGAATAGTGGCATGATCTGACTTAGATTTTAACATGCCAGTTCTGCCTACTGTTTCGAGAATATGAGGGTCAAAGGTAGATGTAGAGATCAGAAGGCTATCACAATAACCTCGGTGAAAGATGATGGTGGCTTAAACTGGGTCACATAGTGACAGTTTTGAGAAGTGGTTGAATACCCTGTATCGTGTGAAGATAAAGCCAGCAGGATTTGCAGACACATTAGATGTGCATTGTAAGAGAAAAAGAGAAACTAGGAATGACCCATAGGTCTTCAACACAAACAATTGCAAGAATAGAAGTTGCCATTGACCATGATGGGGAAGACTGCATACAGAACAGGTTTTCAGAAGAATTCAGAAACTTTGTATATGTTTAAGCTTGAGATGCTTCTGTAAACAAGCAGAGATGTCCAGTGGAAATTTAGACGTGGGTTAGGAGTTCAGGGCTAAAGTTGCAAACCTGGATGTCATAAGCATTCAGATGGTACTAAAACTCTGAGCCTAAATGAGCTCACCAAAGAAGTAAGTATAAACAGAAAACCAAAGTTTAAGTCTTGCATCTTGGAACACTCCAGATGCAGAGGTCATGGAGGTGAGTTGAATAAAAACAGGGGACTGTGGCATCCCAGAATCCAAATGGAAGAAATGTTTCAAATAGAAGGAAATGACTAAAATTATCATATTAATTTATGATTTGGTCACTTTGACTCTTCTCTCTTTCCTCATAGTCTACATCCAGCCCTCAGTACTCCTTTGGTTTTTTTCTGCAAAATATATTCATGTAAATGTGTGTCTCAACTGAAAGGCAGAACCAATGAGTGATATGGGATAAGGGATTTATTATAGGGATCAGAATTTATGCAACTGTGGGAGCTGGGCAGAAGTCTATGGACGTCTGTTGCCACTGCTCTAATGGTGGACTTAAAGTCACTGAGACAGGAAGTTGGGAAGAAACACTGTGTGGACTGGTGGTCATCTGGGATAGACTGGAATCCTCAGGATAAACTGGATTTCCAAAAGACAATCTCTACCCACATCAGCCAGAACAAACTGGATAAAGTGGACCCTCAAAAGACCTTCTCTGCCTACATCTGTCTCTTGCCACCTCCAGCTTCAACATTACAAGGGATATGCAGAGAGTGATATGCAGAAAGCCCCCTTACAATGGGGCCTCCCATCAACTTGTATACACACACTCTGAGAGGACAAAGGAGATCTGGCAGAAGCTGAGGGAGCTGCAGGTGCAGCTGCTGCCCCAAACCAAACAGGGTAAGCTAGCAGATCAACAAGGAGCAGGAGCTGAAACAGCACCTGGTTCCCTACACTGTTCTTCAGCATGCAACATAGCTGCTGCCTCATTTCTTCCTTCCAAATCTCATGTAGGCTTCTCTTTTGGCCAACCTTAATGCACAACCATATCAGGAAGGGAGTTCTGGGAAATACAATTCCAGTTTAAGCTACATCAACACAGTACAAAGTCACTCCAATTCAAAATCTACCAAAGTAAAATGAGGACTGAGAGTTAACTATTATAATCATTTGTTGTAAGATGTCTGTTATTGGGCTGTTATTTCCTTGAATGTGAGGAGTAACTGCTCTTATGCCCTTTTTGTTTCATAGCGCATTGTATTCTAATTATTTGTTTCTATGACTTAGGAGTTCTCTCCATTCAGGACTACTTATGGAGTTATTTCATGATGAGTTTTGCTTTTCTCCCCACTTTTATTTTTATCCTTTCAGATTATTGTTCAGTATTTACTTCCTATGATTCAACCTTGTATCATAAACATGTGATGACCAAAATCTCGTGTTATACTTCAGAGATGTGACATTCTATTGGCTGGAACTTCCATCCATAAACATGCTACAATATATGGAGAAAAAAATATGAGGAGAAAACTAATTAATTAATATTTATTAATGAGCCCAAAAGGTAAATATGGTGATACAAAGTACTTTATCTCATTCCCAACATCAGTTAAAGCTCTTGGGGACAGTTGAGTTTATTCTGAGGTTTCTTGTATCTTCCACGGTCTTGACCTTTGCTATGGTCTGAATGTTTATGTTCTCCCTGAATTCACATATTGAAATCCTAATGTCCCTGGGACGAAGTGAGAGAGTAGCGTTGACATATGTACACTACCAAATGTGAAATAGGTGGCTAGTGGGAAGTTCCTGCATAACATAGGGAGATAAACTTGATGATGAGTGATGACTTAGAGGGCCAGGACAGGGAGGATGGGAGGGAGTCGCGGGAGGGAGGGGATATGGGGATATATGTATAAATACAGCTGATTCACTTTGGTGTACCTCAAAAACTGGCACAACAGTGTAAAGCAATTATATTCCAATAAAGAGCTTAAAAAAAAAACAAAACTGGTTGGGGCCAGTGATTAAAAAAAAAAAAAGAAATCCTAATGTCCAGTGTAATAGTATTAGGAGATGGGGATTTTGCAGGTGCTTAGGTCATGAGGGTCCACCCTCACGAATGAGATTAGTGTTCTTATACAGAAGACTCCATAGAAATCCCTTGCTGCTTCCCCCATGAGAGGATACAGTTAGAAGGCACTGATCCTGAATCAGGAAGAAAGCTCTCACCAGAACATAACTACACTGGTTCCTTGATCTTGGACTTCCCAGTCTCCAGAACTATGAGCAATAAATGCCTATTGTTTTAAAGCCACCTAACCTATTGTATTTTATTACAATAGCTGAATGGACTAAGACAACCTGCTGTGCTGTTGCATCAAAGCTCACCACACTGCTTCATATGACTGAATAGTACTTGGTTGAGTTGCTGCAGTGATGCCTGCAACCTTTAATTTTAAAGTCCATTCAGAAGAAAGATAACTTATGAAAGACTGGGAGAATGGTTTGGAGGAATATAACGGCTCTTGAAGGAATAATGAACAATAAGGCTTCTTTATTATGTATAATTTTCAGGAACTGATAAAGAGAATAAAACTTCAGTCATATGCACCACCACTTGTGTCACTTGAGAACACATTATTTTGCTTCTACTAGGCCCTGATATGATGAGCAAATAAGTCATGGGCCCACCACTGGCTTATAGTTTTGTGGGAGAGTTTTCTCTGGTTGGTAGACGATGTTAAAGATCTGAAGCCTTAGGATATAAGCTGCTGTTGCTGGCTTGAAGAGGGAGGGAACCATGTGTAAAAGAAAAAGAGATCTCAGTTGTGTAACTGCAGGAAACTGAATTCTGCCAACAACCAGAAAGAGCTCTGATTTGTGCCCCACAGCCCCTAGATGAGAACTCAGTCTGGCTAACACCTTGACTTCAGGCTTGTGAGAATGAGCAGAGAACTAGGCACGCCTTGCCAGAATTCTGGCCTACAAAACTGTAATCTAATATATTGCTATTTACTTTAAGCCACTATGTTTGCAGTAATTTGGTATGCAGGGGTAAAAATTAATACAGCTTGTTTCTGCTCCACATGGCTGGGTGGAGTAGATAGATTTGGAGCTGAAGGATCTATTACCAAAATGGCTCACTTACATGGCTGGTAAATTGGTGCTAGTTGCATGTGGAGTCTGACAGATTGTGCTGAGGGCTAAAGGCATCAGTTCCTCTCCATGTAGGCATTTCCATAGTTTGCATGGCTTCTGTACAACATGTGAGCAATAGTCACTGGGAACAAGGATAAAGTAAATGGCATTTTTTTTGACCTAGCCTAGGAAATTATATAATATCGTTTTCACCATATTCTAGTGGTGGAGGTAGTCATAAAAGTCTGCTCAGGTTCAGGAGGAAGGGACATAATCCTTACCACTCCATCACAACAGTGTCAACACGTTACTGTAAGAAGTGCATGAAAATGAGATGGAATATTTTGTATTTGAAATATACAATTACATAGTGATTTAATGGCTCACTCCTATCTCAATACCCATTTTGTTTGCTAAAATGTTAACACTTGAAGGGAAGTTGTTAGTGATGACAGTATGAAAAAAAGCATCACTGTACCAAAGGTAAGTCAGGATGTGAATGTGTTTGGATATATAACAAGTTCCATAATGACAAACATCAAGAACACATGCTAACTTTAATCTAAATTTCTAGAAAACATTCACGATGTTATGGAGAGTGAAAATAAAAACTAAGATCTATTTGAGTGTAAGTATGTTATTTGAAGCTTAAACTATGTTGTTAACTTGAATTATGCTACCACTGATTTCCTGAACACTCTTTTAATAAATAGCAATTAATATACAGCAATATATAGCATTAACCATAGTTACATTTCCTACATTGCATATTTTGGTTTGTATTTTACATAAATGCTATGAAACCAGGAAAACTATTATATAATATTTAGGCAACTTTTTCAGTACAGAATTAAGTACTCACTTAGGTTTATTTTTTCCCAGAAAGTGAATAATATTCGATATCATTTTTATTTACAGAATATAAGGGTAAGTAAATATAAAGCAATAACATTAGTCCTTAGCAGATCTAGACTGAACAGAAATATACAAATTATTCCTCTTCATCTTCTACATTTGGATGATTAAAAAATAATTGAATCTCATTACTGTGTGAACGAGACATAAGGAAACCACAATTCAATTTATGATAGCATATGAATTCATTACTTAAGTTAAAATTATGGTCAACAATGTATAGATTTGGCAAAATAAAAATTATTTCCATTTTGTGTAACTTCCTCAGTGTAGATTTTCATAATATAAGAGAAGCTTCATATAAGTGACAAAGGCTAGGAAATGCATTTTCCACATTTTAATTACAATTCACATGTCTGTATCTCCTGCTGTGATGTTTTGTTAAAAAGACATCTCATTTGTGAAACTGCCAGTATAGAAATTGACAGATGGCAAGACCAGTTTCCAACCTGCTTAAGTACTGGTTTAATATGGTTTAGATTATTTTATTACCATTGTCTATTTTTACCATATATCTAAATAGTAAATAGTACTATTATAATTTTGTTACAGTTGTTCTATTGTTATAATTAGATCTATTTACATGATTCACACATAGATTTAATGTTACAATTTCAGGTTTTATCAATATACTATTTTTTAGAGATGATTTAACTGATGATTTCTCTAAAAAATGTGTCAAGTTCTATTTATTTTAATGAAATGCCTACAAACACATGATGCCTGGGGACAATCATAATAGAACAACTCAAATGTCCAATGAAAAAATCACTTCGATAGATGTAACTCACAGACATCAACAAATGAACCATTAATTGGGTTAAATATTTTTTAAATATATTGCAATCAGAACAAAACAAGTATTCAAACATGAAAATTAGCTCATGTGAAGATGAGAACTCCTGAGATCATTTCCTATAAGACCTCATTGATCACATTTGGAAATAGAAACAAAGATAAGGAAATTATATAAAAGGAAAAGTTTCCTGTGTTGAATTTGCTAATAAAGACTCTGTTGGTTTTATGTTGATAACTGTTATTTTTTTTTAATTTTTTTAAGATTAATTTTATTTATTTGTTTATTTATTTATTTGGCTACGTTCAGTCTTTGTTGCTGCGCAGGCTTTCTCTAGTTGAGGTGAGCGAGGGCTACTCTTTGTTGCAGTATGCAGGCTTCTCATTGTGGTGGCTTCTCTTGTTGCAGAGCACGGGCTCTAGGCACACAGGCTTCAGTAATTGTGGCACATGGGCTCAATAGCTGTGGCTTGTGGGCTCTAGAGTGCAGCCTCAGCAGCTGTGGCTTACGGGCTTAGTTTGCTCTGCGGCATGTGGGATCTTCCCGGGCCAGGGCTGGAACCCGTGTCCCCTGCACTGGCAGGTGAATTCTTAACCACTGTGCCACCTGGGAAGCCCTAAATGTTATTTTTAATACAGTTTATCTCCCTTAAATTATAGAGAGGCATAAATTCAGAGAACATCAGTGTTGATGTCAGTTCTCTCCTCCTTCTGCCACCTCAACTTTTTTCAGCCCTCTCAACTGGATATTCTCCTCTGGCAATTAAGAATTTCCTCAGTTGCTGGGTAAGTGATGCCCCTCCACTTCCTCTGCTTTCCATACCGTCAGCCCATTAAATGGGATTAAAATTAGATCGCTTTGTAAACCTGGGACACGGTAGCCCAGTGACAAGGACAGTGACTTGTTTTCACCTTAATAGTCTCGCTACCACATCTGCTCCGTGGGACAAATCCTTGGTGTCTCTGTAGTTCCCAGATCAAAAACAGCTCATGCAGTGAGTATTTTGACTCAGTCATCTGGGCTTAGCGTCTGGCAAGGATTCCTCTCTGAAATCCTGGGCAGTTGACCTGCCTGCCCTTTTAGTTTCCTCCACAGAGCAAGGTCAATGATGGATCCTGCTGTTCTGTCACCAGGCAGAATTTCTGCTGCAAAAGGACAACTTATCAAGTGTAGGAGCCACTACCAGATTTCTGAAAAATAATTCTATCTTAATTTTTTTCTACTATTGCCCTGTCTACCTGACAGGTTGCCCCAATTAAGAGGGTTTTCCACATTCAAATAGAGTTTTTCCTGTGCTCTCTGGATCCCAGACTGTAGTTGAGTCTGTCCTCCCCTCTCCTGTCCCACACTTTCTCATCAGTCCTTGGTCTTGAATCCAGTGCAAAGATCAGCCTCAATCTCCATTCAAGTACTCCTGCTGCTCTAAGGTAACATAATGTCACCTTAATTTTACAACAGCTGTCACAAAAATATATTTTACCTTTTAGTAATATGGAAAAAATAAAAAATGTTAACATCATATTCAAAAAAATTGTTTTTGCATTTGTTTTATAGTATTAGGATAAAGGAAAGGGGAGAAGCAGTCTTCAACTTTCTTCATAATGACTGGAAAATCATGATAGAGTATGAAGTAAATCAAAGGGTGATAAAATAACTAGGACAGAACAAATGCAACTTTTAAATTTGTTTTCTGATACTTTATCTACAAACATTGTTTTGCAAATGTTTTAAAGTTAATTCATTTTCTAAAACATCTTATAACTTTCATTATTATAGTAATAGGGTTGGAAAAGAAAATTATCTCCCTTACTTCCCTAGGCACTAATCTTGCTTTTTAGGTACCACTACTGAAAATTTCTAACTTGGCTCATCACTTCAGTGGGAATTCAGTGCACATAAGGGGCACATATGTAATTGGCAACCTAATTTTTCTGCTTTCATCAAATGGTACAATGCCAAATCTTCATTGAACTTGCCAGTTAAATCAAACAGCAGCAAGCGTAAGAAATGAAAATGAACAAATTGGAAAGAGTCATTAACTTTCTGTTTTCCTATCACAACAAAAAATTGTATCATGAAAATGCAGCAAACTGGGAAATTCTACTTGAAACATTAAACAATCTTAAAAGAGAATAATTCATTTGCTTAACATCTGAAATGTTCATCATAATTTATAAATGGAGTTTCCAGTACAGATTTTTTTTCCACAAAATATATGAAATAGTTAAAATGAATCAACTTTTCAGAAGTGTATTTTAGGTTATATATTTTCATATGTCATTGATCTAGTGCATATGAATTCTGGCCTTTATTTGGCAAGCAAAATCATTATAAAATTAAGGAAGAAATGTTGGCTTTTATACCTTAATGAATAAAAGCAATTGACAGATTTTCATGGTTCTCACTAATTATGAATGCAATTGAGAGTGTGAAAATTACAATCAGTTGTGGTTACCAAAAGTGCCCTTGAAATATCTGGTCTAATGTATAATTTTGAACTATGTAATACAGAGTCATTATTAAATTACCATTATTGGTGACAAATAAATAAAGAACTGGAACAATAAAAGCACCCCAAACTTGCCCAATATGATTGAGCATCATCCTTAAAGGTGAAAACCTTTTTTTCTTAAGTGCCTATTTATAGCTCTCAATTAAATTACATATTTATTTGCTAGGTTTAAAGTTCAGATCCAGAATATCTTCTCTACAAAATTTCCTTTTGCTGTGATAGCAGGATTCCTTTAGTAAGGACTTTGGGGAAAAGTTTCCTAACTTTTTTCGTCTATAAATCCAAGTAGTAAGGGCTTTTTAAATCCTTGTCTAATCCTAAAAGAATGGACATTTTTGTAAACCGTTCTTGCATTAGAAAAAGGAGGGAAGTAGAAGGAAAATGCTGAGGGATTGTAGATCAGCTCATTCCATAACCATTGAAAGCTATAAAGAAACTGTTAAGACTAAGTCAGGAGTTCTGAATGGGAGGAAGTATGCACAGTAGTGTAAGGCAGACTTAGGTTGAGTTCAGGCTGCATCATTTAATTGGTACGAGACCTAAGGTTAACTACCTATCCTCCCCAAACCTAACTTCCCTGACCTATAAAATTGAAGAAGTGGTAATAGCTTTTTCACAGGACCTACAAACATTAAATCTCAACATCCTTTGTTAGTATACCCATTTAACAATGCTTGATCAAAGGAGCAACCATGTCCTGTATTTTTATGTTACTGATATATTTGTCCACTGGTCCCAACTTTGCTGCCCTTTTTTTGATTATGTGCTTAAGCCACTTTTAATGGATTCTAAACTCTTTGCATGAGACATGGAAGAATGAGGGCAAAAGAAAATTGATGGTAATGGTAAAATAAATGGAGAATATATTATGAGCCAGCATATACCAAAAACCAGAGGGCATAGCAATGGTCATCGCTACTAATAAAGAGAGAAGATACAATAACTGAGTTGTCAACCCTAGCCTCCTAAATGTTCTTAACTTGCTTTTTGTCACATTTATGAAAAAAAAGTTTCCCACAGTTGTCACCCCAAAGTGGGGTTGTCTCCATACCAAAATACACATTGACCACTAATACTCATTCAAAAAGTACACCTTGCTTTTACACTCAATATATTCACATTTCATAAGTCAGATTGTGACCAGATTATTTAGAATGCTCACACACACACACAAACTTGAAAGAAGCATACATTGCTTGATTCCTGGAAGCTGTTTGCCAATACAGTAGTGCACCACATCACAAAGATCTTGTAATCTGGGCAGCAGGCTAGTTAGAGGGTAAGGGAGGTGATGTCAGGTGTACAAATTTAACACTGGGGATGTATTTTCTATCCAGAAATGGTCCTACAAGGCACCAGAATTGGTTAAAAAAATGTTTCCAACAAACACACACAGAGTTAATTGCATCCATCTGCTTGTACTGCCTGCTAAAGACATAAATATACAGGAGTGAAAATAAAGAAGGGGATGAACAGGAGAGTTCAGTTTGCTCAGGACCCAGAGCAAATCTACAAAGAAATGAGGCAGTGCAATAGGAGAAAGGATCAAAGGAAAATAAATTAGGTAAGCAACAGCACCATGCATCAGAAGTCTTCTCCATCACTAAACTGGCAAAATTTCTCTAGGGGACCATCAGTCAAATGATGTCAAAATGGTAGCTGGTTCTGTTTGTAATCCCCGTGTTGTTGAGGACTTTATGTGCAGGAACACAAGTTCCACTCCAGGTCACAGTCCCAATGCTTCAATTATCCTACAGAAGAACTGACTGCTGTAAATATTTGCTGGAAGGTATCATCTGCTAAGAGAAAGGAAGCCAGGTTTCTTTCCTCGCTGACTTGGAGGGAAGAGATGTGTCAGGATGTGAACAGCCTGGGTGAGAAGAAAAAGAGGAGGAAGAACCTCACAATTTTCTCCCCGAGAGGTCGAAAAGAAAGAAGAGAACACCGGTGGTTTGCAGAGAAAAGATACAGTGCATCTTCAACACCACTGCGGCCCCTTCGCAGAGCTTCAGATTCCCTCTCTCCTCCAGTTTTGACCTGTCAAGGCACTTGGACTCCAAGCACTCAAAAGGAGGCCGAGAGCAAAGCCAAGTCAGCGCGGTCGGATACGGCTTCCCCTAAAATGAAAACTCAGCAACGGGCCAACAGTGGGTGTGCGTGCGTTAATGCAAGAGTATGCGTGCGTGGTAACCCGCGGACGCAGTTGGCCGGGCGCCGTCCTCTGAGGCAACCCCCTCCCCCCCGCGCCCCAGTCTAACCCCCTCCCCACCCCCTCCCACCTCCTATAAAGGCTGCGCTCGCCGCCGCCCTCCTCACAGTCAGGGAGCGCGGCCTGCGGGGGAGGTGGCTGCTGCGTCCCCCACTCAGTCACACTCCGCGCATTCACACACTTGGAAGCGCCTCCCCACGTCCCTCCCCTGCCCTCCTCTTGCTCTGCTCTTCTCTCTCTCACCACAAATAGTCGCCGACCGACTGCCAATCCGCCTCTCTCTCCCTCTCCCTCTCTCTCTCCCGGTCTCCACAACATGACTGACTGTGAAGCGGTGGCTAAGGCAGAGCAGCTCTGCTGGCGCAGGCAGGAGGAGCAGGAGGATTATTAAATAACGCAGCTCGACTCTGTGCAACTGGGAGTGGAGAGAAGGAGCCCAACAGCCGAGAAGGGGAGGGAGGGCAGAGGAGGGGGACCGGGAAAGACACCCCCCTTGCCCCGAAGACGTAAATCCCCGAGTGCCCGGGAGCAGCCCAACAAGCGACGCGGAGCCCTCAAGGTAGTAACGCCCCCGGTGGCCCCGCGCCCGGAGGGTCGCGCTTCGCGTCGCCGCGACGCTGGGGCCGGCCTCGAGCGGACGCGGAGGACGGCCCGGCAGGTGACCGAGCCGTGCCCGGGCCGCCCCAGAGCAGCCCCCGCCCAGGCCAGGGGCGCCGGCCGTGGGCCCGGCGTGCGCGGCGCGGAGACTTGGCCTCGCGGGCGGGGTGGGAGGGAGGCGGATGGGCTTGCTCACCGCCGGCTCGCGGCTCCCCGCGCTCTGCGTGGCCTTTTCCTCCGCGCTCCTGAGCGCTCTGCTCCCCGCGGCCGCGGCCGCCACTCCGGGGCGATGCGGAGCGCGGCCGGCCGGGAAGGCAAGAGTTGGCGCAGGCTCGGGGCCGCTCCCCTCCTTCGCCGCTCGCGTCCCGCAGGTAGGGGCGGCCGGGCAGTGCTGGCGCCCGGGGCTGCGGGCGCCGGGGCGGGGGCGGCGGCGGCGGCGGCGGCGTGAGGGAAGAGGAAGGAGGGGGCGGGGAGCCCGGGGCTCCCAGGGGAGCCTCAGTGCCAGAGCCTGGACGGCCTCTTGCCTCCACCCGCTCGTCCTCCGGCGCTGGCTTCCTGGTTTGGAGGCGAGACCCTCCCCAGCGGCGGCAAGAGCAGCAGCGACTTAGTGTGAAGAAATTGCTTTGTGGTGGCGCGTCAGGGGCTCCAGGGAGGGGTGTGTTTGTGTATGTTCGTGTGTGTGTGTGTGTGTGTGTGTGTGTGTGTGTGTTTTCGCGCTCCTGACTAATCAAAGCGTTGGTTCACCTGGAAAGAAAATCAGTCCTGATCTGAAACCGCAGGTGTCCCCTTGCTCCGCCTCCCCCCCTCCCTTTTTGGCATGTGTCCCAGGACTCGTACACGCAGTGCCATCAGGGGCAGGGGTGCGCGATGGGGTGACAGAGGGATTTGTGAATGGTGCTGCTCTGCGCGTGGAGGCTGAGTCTGCTGATGTAAAGGAGGAGGTATCCAGAGTGAGAAGAAAGGCTATTTATGGCAAAGAGTTGTGAAATTTCTCGGGGTTTCCTTCCGTGTTTCCTGAGCTTCTCTCTCTCCCTCTCTTCTCCTTTCTCTCTTTAGTCCTCTCTCCCATCTCTCCCCTTTTCTTTCTCAGAATTAGAAGCAATTCTGCTTTCCATTCCCCCCCCCCCCCCACCACCACCAGTGGGACCTTGAATATAAGGTGAAGGCCGTCAAAAAATCACTTGTCATTTTACAGGTAGAAAAAACAATGCTTCTTAGAAGTTACTGATCTCTTGCTCTTTAATGTTTGTTTGTACGTATTCTCCACTCCTGTTACCTCTTCAGGCCACCGACAACACCTAGAGACAGAAAGTAGCTACTTGGTTTCAACAGTTTTCATTCTAATATCTTTACAGTTGAATACCTTCCCACTGATATGTGACACATATCCTCCATTTCTACCCCTAGGAAAGGCTATTAAAAATAATGTGCACACATTTTACCATAAACCTGGTTTTATGAAAAGCCTTGGGGAAGAAAGAGACGCGGACACCTAGGTGAGTTTATATCGATTCTTACTGATTAAAATTAGAACTAGCTATTAAGAAAAGACCTAAAATACTATTAATCTGTTACTCTAGTCTACAACATAATTAGTTTGTTTCGGTTTCTTTTTCTATTTGCTTTACGACGGGCAAAAAATTCCAAAGACATAACTTGAAGCTTAGAGATACCTTAGGACAGTGTCTGCCAACTATGCTTTAGCAAATTTGTGTTTGTTCTTAAAAGTAGCAACCTGTGTTTTCATAGAACTGATGACTAGGTTGTGAGGGAGATAGTAGGGCAGTGTCCTTATTATTTTAAATTGGGATGTCTCTAAGCACCTGCCAAGTACAGTGCTTTTAAAACATTGAAATTCCATGTTGCAACCATCGGTGCAGTAATTTCATGGGGAAGGTAGAGAAGTAGACTGACCAACTTATTGTCACAGTGATTTGTCTTCATTTGGTATTAAGGAGCTCCTTATTTTGATCAAAACATGCCAAATGTTGTTGTTGTTTTTTTCCAGTGTGAAAGTAGCTTTCCTTAACAGTCTTGTTTGTTTTGAAGACAAGCAGAGTTAAGGATTTGTCATTTTGATTTGGTTAGATTCATGTTGGCTTAAAATACATTTTTAGCATTGGCGCACGTGCAGTTTTATTTATCACATTTAAGCTTGAACCGAGCGCCGCACTCTGAGGGTTGTTAACTTTTCTGAATCATTGGAATGTAGAAGTAATTGGGAATTTTAAAATGTACTTGATGAGTTGTATTATTGCAATCATTAAAAAGTCATATTTACGAATATTTGACACCATCAGAGAATGACCAACTGTTTATTATTTTAATGATGAATCTTTTACTGTAGAATGTTAATTTATATCAAACTTGTGAAGTAGAAAATGAAAAAATATTATATTTTATAGATATTGAACTTATTGCATTTTATTGCTCAACATAGTATTCATAATAAAGGACCTGTCATGTGCAAGGTACTATCTAGGCATTGTAGAGGAACATAAGACTTCTTTGCTTCCTGCCCTTCAGAAGCTTACTCTCCAGTTGGGGGAAGTCTGATGCTCATGCTTGAACAGAGTTAACAGCCCTTGACAATAAGAGATTGCATGTCTAATGAAGACTGCAGGAGTACGGAGCATGACAATAACATTTCATACTGGATTTTGACTGAAAAGGCTTCCAGGGTAGATAAGACTTGCTTGGATTTGATCTTAAAGGATAAATAGGATTAGTGGCTTGTGGATGAGAATATAAGGTATAAGATGCAGGTCTCCTGGAATGGTAGCAAAGAACAAAAGATATAAGAAAGATAAGTTTGTTTTGAAATAGATTTTGCAATTGCAAAGTGGTTGAATTTGTTGTGCAATGTGCAAGGTGAGTCTGTTTTTGATGTACAGCGTTCTGTACACTGTATTCTTGAAAGTAATTGTCAATATTTCTGTATTTAAGAAGATAAATTTTTGATTTTACTTTGCCTTTTAATGAAAAATGTGCTTTATATGTGCATACAGAGAATACTTACTCCAAATATTTAAATATGCCACATCACACTATAGTGTTGAACTTCATACTAATAACAAGGTGGCACGTACATGAAGCGAGGTGTTCAAGTTACATCCTTAACCAACCCTCCTTAGATTTGCTCTAAAGGAAAGAGTATGAGATATGTAAAAGAACAGCTGTATTAATAGTGAGCACTCATTAAATGCTTAATATTTTATTCATGTAAAATGTGTAACTCATTAACATATTTTCTATAATATTTTTATTTTAAAGTTATTAGAATGCATCTACATAATAGTTAATGTATCCTTACACTATTTTCCATGAATATATAGTTATAATGTAGAGCCTATAGGGAACAATTTTAGAATTGTAGTGACAGTTTTAAAGATGTTTTAACTGTCTTATGGTAAATAGATTGTGTTACTAATAAGAGCATGCTCCGTCTCTGAGCATTTTGAACTTAGTCATTTGTTTTTTGTATATATATTTGTTTTTATGCAAACAGAGAACTGTTTAAAATGCATTCCCCATTTTAAGACCGCAAGGGGAAAGATCTGACATTGAGCCTTTCTATTCAGTATGACACCCAAGAAGTATGTTATGGTGACAATAAGGAAATAGTACATATATTAGATATGACTTTCAATAAATAAAAGAATAGAATTACTTTCAGCTTAGTTGAATTAAAAGATTTTCGTATATATTTTGATGACAGTGTATAGATAAGATTTATTACAGAAGTGAAAATCCTATTAAATCACCAATTTCATATTCATGCAAGAATAGGAGGATTTCCAATGTAGTCGAGGTATGGACCAGCATATCTGTTAATTGGTCTCTTTTGAGTTTGGTTTTGGACTATATGTCACAGGTGTATCACTTTGATAATGTAATCTCTCCTACTGTATAACTGACAGCTTCTGCATGATTTCCTTACTGGATAGTGACAAAATCTATTTGCTTTATATTGAGGACGTTTGCTTCTATCAGCATTATTATCTTCACTGTGCAAGAGTGTCAGTTAACAATAAAACATGAAGTCTGCAGTGGGAGAAGCAGTGAGAAAAGATGAGGAGATTGATAAAAGACACTAACAAAAGAAACACTTCAATATGTAACTTCAACTAAATATAATATAAAAATGTAAAGCTGACCAATCTATGCTGTAACTGATACAGTACGAGGATATTGCTATCAGTTCTTTCTTTAACATGACTGTTTCATTTTAAGTTGTTTTCATGTGGGCTAAACAAAACGGCAAAAAAAAAGTGGTGGTTGAAAATGTTTACTACAGTCTGTGGTATTATATTACAATTAAAAAATTTTTTTTGTTTAGATCTTTGACAGATGAAGTTATTTGGCCAAATTCCTGGCCCTGTATTTAGACTAACTTAAAATATACTTTTTGGTTTTGCATTATTTACCCTGTACTAACAATTTTAAAATTTTAATTAAACTTATTAAAATTTTTGAACACTGTAACTGTGTTATGATACTAAATAAAATCTAAAGGTCATTTATAAAGAAACATTTTGCTATCTAATGGCAAATTCTTAACCCAGAGCAGTATTTCTCAAAATGTGGTTCCCTGAGCAGTAGCACCAGTGGACTTCTTAAAATGGAATTCCATTGAACGATTGAATCAGAAACTTTACGGTGGGGTCCCCTACGTGATTCTTACACACTCTAAGGTTTGAGAACCACTTACAGAGAGTATTTTATAGTGAAACTTGAGGGCTGTGTCTTCCACCTGTTTTGTATCTAAATACTTTCCTCAACTGGTAGAGATAACTAAGCTTTAACTATTTAGACCTAGAAAATATTACACTCTCCATCAGAAGAATTTCATCTTAGTTTTTTTTTTTTTAGACTTAGATGACTTTCTAATTCCTGTGCATATATTTGTTGTTAATTGGGGAAATAATACATAAGTGTGGAATTTAACTGGACAGTAATGACCTCAGGCTGACTTTATTGGTAGTCATTTATAAAGCAAAAAGTATTCACAGTGTGCAAAGGTTGACCATTTTTTGTTTAGTTTTGTTGACTCTTATGTGATATTTTTGGTCTTGGCATTTATAATCATCTTCTCTGTATGACTCCAGTTATTTTAGCTGCACAACAATAGCTTCACAAGTGTGGAATGTTCTCTCAGATTTTCTTACTACTGAAATAAATTTTAGACCACATCTCTACATTTTATCAAAATTAAAGGTAATATATTCAAATCCTGTATCTCCCGTAGTATCCTTATGCCTCACTTCATCCTCCCCCTCCCCAACTGCCCCCAACCCTGCCTTTCAGATATGAGCTCAATCATCCCTTCCCTGAGGAAACCTTCCTTTGCCTCCTTTGCCACATCAGTTTCCCTATTATATATTGTTTCAGTTCCATGAGTACCTTGTGGCACTCATTGCAGTTTAATTTTATGTGTATTTGTGTGATTGGTTCAGAATCATCAGGATTTAACGGTGGCCAACATGTAAATAAATATTGGTTGAATAGCTTCATTCTAAGGGTATTTTATGTTTTTTTTTTCCAAAGACTGACACTTTAAAAAATATTTTAAAATAAAGGGAGTCCTAGAACATATGTAAACATGGGTGTTAGTTTCCTTTATTTTTTGCAAATGGTGAGATGTTTAACAACAGCAGCAGCAACGGCTATAATGTGCTGAATATGTCTTCCATGATAAGCACTTTATATATGTTATGCCATGCAGTTCTTAACATTATAAAGTTTTGTGCGTATTTTGGAGATGAGGAAACCAAGGCTCTGTTCTATGCTCTGCCAAGCCACCTACACCAAACATTGATTTTTTTTTATTACAATGATGAAGAAATTATTAAAGCAGTGGACAGAAAACGTGAAGAAGTGTATTTTCTTCTTATCCCTGATTTAACCCAGGGCCCAGCAATACCTGTGCATTATACACCATATTGCCACTATCTTGCAATGCTATTGTTGCTTCTTGGGTGATTGGAAGAAGTGATGGAGGACTGATGCTCCCATCTTCTTTTTGCTTTTTTCAGTACTGATATTTTTTACCTTCAGTGCCACTTAATCACAGTTCTTTTACCACAACTGGTCAGAATCTCCAGACTTATTAGTGGAAATTTAAGATGTAACCAAGTATAATTTTAAGAATGAGTGCCTTTATGCAGAGAATGTTCAAACATTAGATATTCTTCATATTTGAAGATATGCAGTTTATCTTTTGGAAAAGTTTACACAGAGCTCTGAGTACCTTGCTCAAGCAAAGTTGACCTTAGGGGCAGTGTATTAATTCAGTTGTCTCCTATGAGAAAAAAAAATTAGATGATTATATCAGTTTAGTTTCTTTTGACTTTTAATCTTCAACCTATTTATTTAAATGTGGGTTTAATCAATGTTCAAATGTTTGAAGCAAAGGAAATATTTAGGAACATTAAAATATTCTAATTCTGTAGAAGTCCATGCACAGAGTTAAATTTAGTTATTCTGAAGCCCTCTACTAGACAAAGTTATATATTTCATAATGTGTTTAAATCAGTCAATAACATGAATAAAAGTAGATGCCTAATATCAAAAGGGAAAAAAAAATGGTTGTTTTACTGAGTATCTCAGGGCCTATTTTGTAGCTTTTATTAGAATCTGTTTTCTGTTGCTGGTATCGTTTAATCATTAACTGGAGCCTTAGCCATGCCCCTGATTATAGGACCAATCCTTCTGTGTAGTGGGAAGATTGACTGGCTTCTCGCCCAACACTTTGGAACTTAACATCAAGCCACGCTTGATGTCCAGCTCTAATGTTATAATGTATTTATAGTAATGCTTCTTTCTCATAACTGAAACTAATTTCTCACCTAATATTTTCCCCTACATCTTGATAACTTAAGAATGTATCTCCTATGGTTCCTTAACAGCTTAATCCACGTAAATGGAATACAGATTCTTCCATGTCTTGTTTGATTCTTTAGGGTTTGCCTGTTTCTCTTATTCTAAGTCAGTTGTTTATTTCAAGATGATCTGGCTCTTCTCCATTCTCTTTAATAACCTTATTTGAATAGGATATGTTTGGAATGTCAAACAGCTGAAGAAACATACTTCAGACTGTGTGATGCCTTCTCTAATTTTCCCCATTTGTTAATGAAACCTAGAGGTACTTCAGGAAGTGTTTGTTAAGCCAGGTGTACTACCTTAATTCAACTTTCCTGGGATTCTTAGTGATACACCTTCCTTATCAACGAGATTCAGACTGGCATGTCATATTATGTATCTTTTCACTGCAGTTAGCTCTTTATGGGAAAGTTAAATGCTGTGATTCTGTTAGTGAGTTGTTATTGTTGTGTGTGTGGCTTTTTTTGTTTGGTTTTGGCATTATGATGCATCATAAACTGATGTAAGGTTTACAAATAAAATCAAACAAGTATAAAAACATGGCAAAAATAAATGCAGATGTATGCTTTACATACTAGGCAGTTCTTCCTCAATTATTTTAGTTTGACTGCTTTTTGTTATTTATAGATATACAGATTCCCAGAGCATTAAGTCATTAAATCAGAATATATGAAATGTGTTTAGTGAGTACTCTTTTCTAATATACAGTATTCTTTAGGACATTCAGGAAAAGCTTAAAAGGGAAAAGACATCAGATAAGAAGATTAAGAAGAGGAAAAACATACCTCTAAACCATACCTCTAAATAAAACTCAAACTCAGTATTAAAAATGCAGACTAAGAGTAACACATTTCAGGTAAAGTTTCAAAATATCTTACTGATAACAAAACGAATGGGTCTGTACACCAGGATTCCTAAATTTTCAAAGGAATGTTACCAACTGGGCAGATAGCTCAAGAATAGTTATTAGATTTTGTTTTCAATTTTTAATACTATATTCGTGTGCAAACAGACCAAGAAAACTAAAAGTATTCACTAATAAGTGAGTTACTTAAAAGTTAGTGTACCTCCTATAGTAGTAAATTTAAAAATATAGATTATTAAATTGAGCCATCAAAAAATAATTACAAATTTGTACACTGCAAACATACAAACTTACAACAACATTATGGCTAAAATTAACTTTGAGGGATATTTCCTACGGTGTACTTCAAGGTGTAAATATGGTGGTATTGGGAGATATCTTCTTCATCAACACCAGTCCACCTTTTGAAAGGATGAATGGCCCTGTAGTGGGAGGGCCTAAGTTGATTAGAGGGAGAGTGTAATATGAAGTATCCCTGGGGGAAATCGTGACGGTTCCAGGTTCAAGTACTGCTCGAAACACTGAAAGGACAAAGACACTATAGCATTAACTATCTAGTGAAGAGTAGGAAGGAATTGCCTCCTAGAATATTTCTGAGCAGCATCAGGTTCATTGGATGATGATACAGAAAACATAGCTCCAGAGGTCTAATTCAGGAAATGATTGGATGATATGTTTTAAAAGCCAAACAGTTTTAATTTGAATATAGGATAGATTGATAAATTTGAAGTTCTGGAGATCCTCCAACCCCTCTTCCAATCTGATAGACCTCAGTCTTTCAGTCACCTTTGAGGCAAGGGAGCTATCCAGGGTACTAGACTGTTGCCGAAATCGTCTCTTGCGAAACTGTGCAAAATATTTTGTTGTTTTTGTTTTCACTAATCATAGAGCCTGCCATTGCAGAAGCTGCATCATTCACTTGGAATGACTAACCTTCCATCATTTGGCTTATTCCAGTGGGTCCTTCAAGGCTGAATTCAAATGTAAATTGGAGGACACCTACCTCAACCCCTTGTAAGAAGCCTATTCTGAGTTCCAATAACAGCCTGTGTACATCGCTATCAAATTGTCATTTAAAGTATCACAGTTTACTGTTTGCTTGTGCTTCATGCCAGCTGGATTGTGAACTTAACGAGGGCAGGATCTTTGTGCTTTATTCTCGCTTTCAAGCAGTTCATCTAAATCAGTGATGTGAAGATCCTCAGTAATTGATAAATGAATGCATACTGCTTAAGAGTGACTTGGAATATTGTCCATCTTATGTGAACTGTTCCCAGTGCTAACCACTGTCCTGAATCACATCTAGGCTCGCTTCGAATATTGCCCTCCATGGCTTTTTCATGGACTGAAAATGTGTTCTTAACTTGGAACCAAGTAACCTTAAATGGCTAAAAGTCTACTGCATGCTGGAGGAACATGGGCATTAGGGGATCAGCAAGGTTTAAGGAAAGTAGCATGGGCAGAAATGGAGAATGGATGCCAAAGGACTGTCTGGTTTATCATGTCCTCAAACAAGAATCCTGGTCATCCCCTCCACTTTCATTTTCTAAGGCTGGAGTTTGGGATCTCTTCCTGTAGCCCAGATACACATTTTGAAATGTTTACAAATCTGAGGCCATGTTAGGCTGGCAGAATTCTTTGATCGAGGAAACAAATTTACTACTACCTGTGTATATATTGATTAATGAAACATATGGTTTCTGTCCTCCTGAAACTTACAGTTTAGTTCCCAATTGTCAGTGCCCACACATTATGCATGGTACTTGGTGAGAATGGAACTTGGTAGACTTCTTTTCTGTCCTCTTATAGCCATGCTAATGACTTCCTGGACTGCCATAAAAGTAAGTGTGCTTGTTTCCAGTACTCCACCCTCACACATGTCATTGCTCTGAATGTTCAGTGTGGCGATAAGTGAACATGTCATCATAGAAAACCTCTTTTGTTTACATGTAAGGCATCCTGTCACTGGTGTGGTATTGACTTACTGATCACTTTTACATTATGTAGGTAAACTGTGTACCTGTCTCTATCTTCTCTTATAGGGACAGTACAAGAATAGTTTATATACCACAGTTTTTCTTTTGGTAAGGAATTCCGTGTATTTCAAGTGCATGAACCATAGGAAATAGTTGTGTGACCTTTTTATGGGGGATATTTTCACTTTATAATTCTGCCTTTCACGTTTTTGAGGTATACCTACTATCTGTCGTGTATGTCATGCTGTTTCTCTTTCCTGTTTTGATTTTTTTTCTTTTACCTATTTCCAGCAGAAATGTTTCAATTATGAAGCATAAAAAGAAAAGATATATTTTTTAGTGATTTTTACCCCTAGGACACGTGTTTACATAACTTGGAGAAAAATATGGATCAAAATAACTTAGATAGATATAAGAGAAAGAATTTTAAAAGTGTTAAAAAATGAATAAAGCAAGTTTTCTGTAACCATCTTCAATTCAGTTTTGAAAACTAATAATTTCTTTACTGAATATTTAGAATTATGCCAAGTAATAAGATCATCATTAATTTTAGATTAAAAATCATTAGTCATTTTCTAATAATATTAGAGATGAAACACTCCTATAAAATCTATGGCTTAATCCATATAAAAGAAAAGTTGCCTTAAAACCGTTTCAAGAGTGCACATGATGTGTGCTTACAGTTTAGGTGTTTTATAATGTAACTGTTAGGAGAAAGAGGGGAATTTTAGGATCATGTGAATCATTTGTGTTGTATAAGCATAGCCCTAGGACTACCCAGCCCTCAGTCAAACCTAGGACTCCTTAGGGACCAACAGTGATGACTGCCTCTGGTTTAGAGTGTAGTCATGAAAAGACGGGGGGCCTGGAGTGATTACATTCTTTTTTTCTTCTTCATCAGAAAGTGATGTAGTTTACACGCCCACCAAAACCAGTTTAAGTGCCTGTACTTAATATTACTGAATTAAAATTTTTTACTAGAATATTGTTTGACATTAAGCCAAAATTTGGATCAATCTTTGTTATGTATGTACATATACCAACATACACATGTATATAGTAATCTAGTTTCTTATAATGGGATTTGTCTTATAAAAGTTTTTTCCTAATAATGCAGGTGTTTTTAGTCTTTTTTTTTTTTTTTTTTTGAGCGAAACAGGTGAATCAGTTAGTGCTCTCCAGAAAAACAAAACCAATTGTGTATATATCCATATCATGTACCTACAGGAAGATTCATTTTAAGGAATTAGTTTGTGTGATTGTGGTGGCTGGCAAATCTGAAATCTGTAGGGCAGGCCAGCAGGCTGGAAACTCAGGCATGATTTCTACATTACAGTTTGAGGTTCCTTTGTCTCCAAGAAATTTCAGTTTTTGCTTTTAGGCCTTCAACTGATTCAGTGAGACCCATCCACATTTTTGAAGGTGATCTGCTTTACTTAATGTCAAATGATTGTAGATAATAATCATGTTTACAGAATACTTTTCACAGCAACATCTAGACTAGTGTTTGATCAAACAATTGGGCACCATAGCTAAGCCAAAATTTCACAATTTAACCATCACAGAGGATGAGGGACAATGTGTTAACAAGCCCTTTCTAGTTTACATGATAAGTTTGTGTATACGTGTTTTTCCTTTGGCCAGTGTACTTTAGCATTGGTCATTTATTCGTATTTGTAGGCATAGGTCATCATTCATTTGTTCCTTATACGTTTTGTAATCATTTATTAAGCATGCACTGTGTACAAGAGAGTAGTAGGCAATTGAATAACTTCAAAAAGTGAATGACAGAGGCTAAATCTTCTAAGTGTTTTTAATTCTAGGGAAGAGCCATAAGTATAATAGATGACTATATGATAAATAAATTTGCAGAGTAGAAATGTGTTTTTCAATCATGTCAATTAAATGTCATTTCCCCCATGAGCAATCAAAAAATAATTCATGTCAATGGTTAATATGCCAAGTTACCATGCTTATTAGTTTAAGGATGACTCATATGTAAAATTGAATTATGAAAGTGTGCTTGCCCGCTGCAGGTCAACTTCATTTAGACAATGTTGACCATGCGTACATTCATTTCAGCACATTAAAGGATTTGTATTTGTATTCAACCTCTGCAAAGGTGATTCAGTATTCACTCAAACAGGTCTGACAAGTGGGCTGTCATGTTTTATTGATAATCTTGTACTTTATATACACAGAGCAATAAAATTTTCTTTACAGCCTCCAAATGGTTGTTTTCTCATAGCACTTTCTCCTTCCAAAACTATGTTTTATTTCTATTTTATTATTCAGTGAATATGAACTTGTCTGCCTGGCTTTTGAGGCCTTCTGTAAACTCACCACACTTTACTAATCCAAACATAGATCTTCCACTTTGTTAAGGTCATGTAACTTAGAGCACTCACACATACGCAGCGTATGCATTTAATCCATTCTGTTTATGCAGATCTCAGCTGTCATTACAGGCCTGACTCCATGAAACCTTCCATGACGACTCTATCTCGCCTAGGGAGTTTCCTTTGCTGCACTCTGAGTTGCGAGCAATACCTAGTTGGCACCAGACAATTAAGTACAGCCTGTTCTGTTACAATGCATTTTTCTATAATTTGAATTAGCTCCTACAGGATTGGTAAATAGGGGAATTATCTTAGTAAAATGTGGAAGTTGGTTCATGGGTGATTTCCCCCCAGCATATTAATATTTAGCTTTACCAGGTAATTATAGCTGTACACAAATTATACTAATACTGGCAAATGCAAAATACGATAGAGGGATACCCTTTTAACCAATCTACTTACCTTTTTTTTTTTAAAAGGAAAAAGTTGATGTATTTCCTGTATTATTTCTTTTTTTTTAATTAGAAAATTTACATGTCCTTTTAGGCATACAGGGTTTTTATAAAAATTGTTTTGGTTTTGTTTAGAACTTTGTGTTATAAGTACATAGATTTTTGAGTGGTTGTGCAAAATCCTAATTTTGGGGTATAAGCTCTATTGTATTTATCATCCAGTATTTCAGAATGAAAGAACACATATATTGCAATAACAGGAATTGAGAAAATTTACTTTAAATCACTCAATATTTATTGAATTCCACTGTTCCAGATAGTAATGTTAATTTTTGGATGTATGAAAAATGAACAAGGCTTACTTTGGAGTATGTAGCAGACTAAGCCAAAATCCTGTATGATGGTGGTTCTGTTGCTTACTTAGCTTAGTGGACTAGGAGGAAGAGAGAAAATAGGAAGTAACTGACCTTTGTGTGTGTTGCTCACTCTGCCTGGAATGCTCTCTCATTCATGCTTTATTTAGTCAGTTTGTTCCCAAGCTTCATCTCTCAGCTCAAGCATCATTTCTTTATACTATTTTAATCTCACATAGCACCAGGTACCTTTCTTTTATAGCACTTAAGGTAGCAGTTATTTTACCATTCTTTGTGATATTATTTAGATAATATTTTTCTTAGACTGCTCCGTGAGAACAGAGATCATGTTTATTCCCATTTTTGTATTCTCATTTTCTGGCAAGTAGATAAACAAACACAAACACACACACAGCAGGTATTAATATATATAATGAATGTAATGCATATTATATATAGATATAGATAGCAGGTATTCATTCACTAAATTTTTTATTTGTGTGAATGGATTTCTTTATATTTTTAGCAACTGAACTTTAAATATTCTTCCTGGAATGAATAATTTTTTTCTATCCATGCCACTTTTTTATCACCACATTTCCTGGTAGTGTATGAATTTGTCGAAATTTTTAGCTTATATTTTCATTTGATACATTTTAATATATTATAGAAATAAAAATATTTTGGGCCTCAGAAATTCTTATGTTTACATCTCCTAGAAATTGCAAAATGTCTTAAAAAATGCACAGAGCCTAAAAGCTTAGAGAAGTATAGAACAGTATTTTTATTATTTATTTTTTTACTTATTATTTGAGTGAGAAGAATGACTTGAACAAGGCCCTGAAAGTAAAAATCTAAAAGAAGTAATTGACAATTTTGGAGGAAAATATTGATATTTTTAATGAAAATTAAGAATACCTGAACATTAAAAGGCACCATAAGTTAACAGACAAATCACAGACAAGAAGAAAATGTTTGCAAGGAATTTAACTGGTTAAGTACCCAGAATATATAAGAAAGGCAACAACCCAACAGTAGTATGATCAACTACCCAATGGAAAAAAAAATGAGTGAAAGATATATACTGGCAGCTTATTAAAAAGGAATCTTACAGGAAAGTAAAATTGAAAATGTGCTCAATCTTATTAATAATTAGAGAAATGCAAATTAAGGTAGTGGGATGTCATTTCATAGCACTCATAATAACAAAAACTAAGGTTTTGATAGGAGTCGGAGTATTATTAATATGCATTTCCTGTAAAAGAGTAAAATCATTACAGCTTTGGTAATACCTAGTAAAGTTGAAGATAGGCAGATGCAATGATCAAGCAGTTCCACTCTTAGGTTTTATATTAAAGAAATTTTTGTACTTGTGCATCAGAATACATTAAAAAAAACCCATTCAATGCAGCATTTTAAAAAAATAGTGAATTGCTGGCAGAAATTGACATTTGACAGAACTTCATGAGAGTAATTTATGAGTTTAAGACCATTTATATTAGTTTTAAACATCGAAATCTAAGTTACGTATTGTATATGGATACATGGTATGTGTAAATATGCATGTATACCAAATTTAGGGTAGTGATTTCTCCTGGGAAGGGAGAGAGGAAAAAAAAAAAGATTGGAAAGGAGCCATATTAGTTGCTAAATTTAATATAGAATAAAAAATATTTATTCATTTACAGGAGAATAAACGGATGCTCAGAGAGGCTCTGAATTGTCCATAGTCACTTAGCCTGAGCTGTGTCCCAGGTCCACGTTCACTGTCAGTTTGCTGACATCCTTAATACATGTGAGAGAACTGCAGATCCTTTCCATATTGCATCCCCCTAAACACTGTTATTTGTGAATCTGTTGCTTATAAGTTCACTTCAGAACCCAAGCTATAAGATACCTTTTTAAAGTGAAAGATGAAACTACTTGTCAAGTTGTTCCATCTATTGCTTTTCCTTCTAAAACTTAACAGTCGTAATGTGTTTCTTGAAATTTCACCTTAGTCTGTCTCACAGCTTTCCTGCACTTGCTGTCATACTTGCCTGGTCAGGTTATATTGCTAGGTGATAATCACAATTTTGCCAGGGCAATTTTATTGTAGAGGGCCATTTTTACTATTCATTGGATTAATTGTAATTTCAAAGCTCATGGATGACAGCTTTACTGTTTCTCATTTAATATGAGGTGTAGGTGACTAAATTATTTTAAGTGAAACATCGTTACGTCAAATACATGTAGATCACTGTGTACTTGTAACATTCATCCCACAACCAACTGTTAATAATTGCTTCACTGCCACTGCCTTAGATATGAGTTAGCTGAAGTTTTGTGAGTGTGGACTCTGATTTAATCAATGCACATAGTGAAGCACCTGAGTAAAAGCTTATTTAAATAGTGAGGAAAAGGAAGTGATAAAGTAGTGAAATATAATTACAGTGTATCTAGTCATCATTTCAGGCATGAAATGCCAACTGAATTATTAAGTGACCTTGGTGATTTAGAATGCTCAGAGAATACAGTATGATCACCTAGGATTTGTATGCTTTCTATACACCGCAGTTAGGTGGGAACAATTTCAGATATTCAGACTGCTATAATCACTAAGTAATATGCCTGTGGAAACATTTCATTTGAAATATTTTCTAAGCATTAGTTTTTCCTTAGTGATTTCAAGTGTCCCACTTACTCATTTTGATCAGTTATATATTTTTTGTATCTTCCAATAATTAAACTGTTATTATCTAACATTCTAAAAATCAGCCAAAGGAATCAGCTCATCTAAATTAATTACTGCTTGAGTAATATTTCTACAAAGTTTTAGGACCATTATTACATTTACTTTAGTGTATAAAATCTATTTTCTGGCTATATATAAGTGTGATTTTAAAGAGTCTGGTGGGCCAGTAAACTTACAGATATCAAGTGATATGATAAAATGTAAAAATTTTAATTTATTTGCTTTCTAGATGTCATATCAAATGCTAATCCTGCTCTTTTGTTACTTTTTACCTTTAAAATATTGTGATCTCATAGGCCCCAATTAGAATTCAAATCAAAATCTGAGAGTAGAGCACCTTTCCAATTTAACAAACAAAATACATTATTTTTTATGCATAGAGTAACCCCAACCTAGGCAATGTAGAATGCCGCATAATCAAAATAGCACTTAAATAATTAAAGAGTTACATTATAAAGTAAAACTCGGAAGGGTAAAAGAAACAATAATTGTAGTTCTGCCTCCCTTTTGTATTATATGGTATTGTCTTTAAAATAAAATTTCATTCCTGTACCAATGTTCTCTTTAGTTATATGCTCTGCATTTGTATTTGGATTTATTTGTATTTGGATTGTCCATAGACTTGGGCTGACTGTATTTAGCATTTCAGTGTCTAACTAAAAGTGTTTTTTTTTTTTAAATTCACAATCTATGGATATAGGAACTGACAGCAAATGTCTAAACTTTTAGAAGAATATGATCTTTATGCAATCATTGTTTTAAAGATCATGTTATAGATGTTTCATTATTGTTTTGACTCTGTTTCTACATTTTCTATCTGTGAACTGTCTTCATAATCAAAACTATATAATTTTTCCTTTACTATATCTTCATCCTTTGGAAATCTTTTACCTCTGGAGCTAAAACTGAACATCTTTAGTTATTATGTGCAATAAAAACAAAAATAAAATAAAATTCTACAGTTTATAAAGATTAAATATAAGATTAGAGTTTTCATATTATGATGATCCATGAACTCATAGGTATTTTCTTAGGACACTTTTTTTTTCTGTGACATTGACAAATGATGAAAGAAGTGACAGATTTCCTGAAATAGTCTGTCAACCACCATTATGTAGCTTTGTGGGGTTTTTTTGTTTTGTTTTGTTTTGTTTTTTGGGCCACCCCTTGCAGAGGCTTGTTGGATTTTTAATGCCCCAACCAGGGACTGAACCCTGGCCCTAGGCAGTGAGAGTGCAGAGTCCTAACCACTGGACCGCTAGGGAATTCCAGTATAACTTTATGGTTGGCATTTGAAAGCTAACTGCTATTTGGTATCTAGGAAGTAACATTCTTACCTCCCCAAGAGTTAAACAGAAAATAAACTTAAAGTGGGAAATATGTTTCAAAGTAAAATATTCAACTGAGGTAGTGAATTAAAACAAGTGAGATAAGTACTGCTCTTCTTTTGATATTTGATTCTGTAACCTCATTTTTTTTTACCTTCTTGTATTTCTAGTCTTTTGAAAAATCAGACCAAATTTAATTGCACAGATGTAGAGTATTAATCTAGAGTGAAAGAATAGAAGACCAGAGGATTATTTTAACGTGTAAAGTGTCTTTAAATTTTTACAGAGTGTAAAATACTACTTTCTTCATATTATGCTTTTTCTCCTGTTTAAATTTAACAAATGAAAAGGATATGATCTTTACATCACATTTTTCCTCCTAAAACCATCCTTCCTATAGTACTTATTACCTCTGATTTTGTCTGGAAAAACAGTTACCATCGTGTTGTAAGTTTGGTCCAGCAGCTTTTAGAATAGATCACAAAAAAGCTGTGAGTTATATAATAAAAGACAGAGGTGGGAGTTGGAAGATTAATTAAGCATTGATAATTTTGTTAACTTTTAACCATTATTGCCATTGACTAAGATAAATCAGTGTAACTTTATATTAGCCAATTTTGATGTGACCAGAGAATGTTCATAAAATACCTTAATAGTTGATGATTATTTATCCAAATAATAATATATCTATTAGAACAACATGCGTTTGAAAATATTATACTAGGCGATGATCAGTGTTCCTTAACTTAAAAATGTGGCACTACTTTGGCCAGTCTCTGTAAAAGTCTTTGACTTTTGCCAAATCAACATCACTGCTGCTATTAATCTATGAAAAAACACACAGATAACTTCCCTTTTAAGACACTATGATATCCTTAAAGAAGTATTTTCAATATAGCATTAAACATTCATTTTCATTATCTTAATTTATGAAGGTAGACTATAGTGTTCCTTTTGATTATCTTCAGGCTACTACTTGTATTTTGGTTTATTTATTATTTAGCGACTAATTTATTTACTATTTTATTTATTTTCAGAACTTTGCTTAAAAACTTGTAAACTTAACAGTTATTGAGTATCTTCTGTGTGCACAACAGTGCTAAGTGCTCAACTTTCATGCTTTTATTTTATTAAGACAAATCAATGGGATAAGTTCTTTTTAATTTCCATTTTTGTTTTTAAAAATTGAGGCATAGAAAAATCAGACAATTTTTCAGGGACTGCATAGCTTGTGTTATGGAAAAATCAATCTTTCTTTCTTTCCCTTTCTTTCTTTCTTTCTTTCTTTCTTTCTTTCTTTCTTTCTTTCTTTCTTTTTTCTCTCTCTCTCTCTCTCTCTCTCTTTCTTTCCTTCCTTTCTTTCTTTCCTTTCTTTCTTTATTTCTGCATCGGGTCTTAGTTGAGGCACACGGGATCTTCGTTGAGGCATGCCGGATCTTTCCTTGCAGTATGCGGGCCTCTCTCTAGCTGCGGTGTGCAGGTTTTCTCTCTCTAGTTGTGGCATGCAGGCTCTCTCATTGAGGCACACCAGCTCAGTAGTTGTGGTGCAAGGGCTTAGTTGCCCCAGGGCATGTGGGATCTTAGTTTCCCGTCCAGTGATCGAACTGCATCCCCTGCATTGGAAGGTGGATTCTTTACCACTGGACCACCAGGAAAGTCCCTCATCTCATCTTATGTAATTGTTTATTATACCAAAGGAAGTATTCCATTATTTAAAAGATTCATGTATAAACCAGAAGTTATTTCTGGCTTATTAAAATATGCACCTAGTACCCATAGATATACGAGTAATGTTGGCAATGATCAAGCACCTAAGAGGCTAATATAAATTATTCTGAAAAAATAATTTATTAAATACATGCCTCAAAACCACTAGTATTTAAAGAAATCAGTGTACTGGAAGCAAGAGGCTTAAAGTCCTAAAAAATCTCCATGACAGAATTATTTCAGGTTTGAAAATGAAATGAATACCTCAATACACACAAATATTTAAAGTAATTTTCAGGTTTATATTGAAATGCCGTGTCATTGGGTATACTAATGTGACTTCATTAAAAGAAAAATAGTACTACAGATGATGGTGAACTGATGATATTTAGGTTAGAATGTGAGTAATTTTGAGCAAGATAACTTAGAAGATTGTTTCAAGAGTGAATTGTAGTAATTTAACTTTTTTTTTTTTTTTAAATAATTAATTATTAAAAGCAAAAAAAAAAAAAAGTTGTACACACAATGTTAGCGTTTAGGTGACATTTTAAGCTTCTCTGTAAGCATTTCTAGCTTTCTCCACTTATCATACCAACAACTCTTCTCATTTGCTTAAACAGTGGAAATATTTTATGTGGTTTTAATTTTAAAAATCCAATAGGAAATTAAATTTTTTCAGCTGAAACTTGCCAATGAGAAGTCTTGAATGGCCTAACTTTTGCATAATGGCTATCCCTTTATCCTTTTTTTTTCATATAATTGGAGACTTTGGGCTTATAGTGATAGTTCACAGGAAACATGGCAGCAGATATAAAAAGAATATGTTTAGACATTTCTTATCGGAATCTATGTTTGTATTGAGTCTGGTGTTAGCAAATTTGGAATACTAGACTTTACAGAATAAGCTGTTCTATTCTATTAAGCTTCTTTCTTTTCTCCTTATAATATAGATTTTACAGCTAGGGGCCATTTTGGAAATTCTTAATTTTTTAAAATACTTAAAATAGTTTGTTTAATTTGACTCTAAACCAGAATTTTAAGGACCAAAATTAGAAGTCATTGCCCAATTCTCCCCTCCTTATCCCAATAACCATTTTACATTTTTATAATTGTATTGATAACCTTTATTTTATACTCATTTTTAAACAGTTGCATTTTCAGCTTATATATAACTTTAACAGGCACCTTATAATTTTATAGGTTATTTGCAAAAAGTAAGCTTATGTACACATGTTTTCTTAGAGATAAAAAGCACATAAGGAATGAACATGGGACAAGGGGCCACATCTGGGGATTACACAATAGTTTAGCTCTGTGGCAGCTACTATAATACTCTAATATCTGGGAAAGCATTTTGGCTAAGATCAAGTGTAGTATCTGTTCTTATCAGTTTAGTAATTTAACTTTTTGAGTTACAGGCATCTTTTGGGTGTTAAGGAAAATAAAGGTCCTTTTTTCCCCCAAATAAGCATGTGTGCATGAACACAGACAAAAAAACAATGTTTGTAAGTTCTAGTAGTTTGTAGATCACCTAGAGTGTCCATGGATTTACTTTGAAAAACTCAGTACTAGTCTCTTGAAAATATTCAATCAGAAAAAGGTAATTATGTAAAGATCTTTTGCATTGTTAGTATACTTTGGTTGACGACGTAGTAAAAAAAGTGCACAAAGGAATGCATATTCTATAGAAAATGTAGATTTTATACTGCAAGGTTGGTACAGATTTGTTCCTGGCATTGGCGCAAAGGGTATTTTGATCAGAGAGAATCAGAGGAAGAGATCTATCTGCTGGCAGTAACAAGCAAAACCACAGCATTCCTCAGGAGAAGTTTTAGTCTGTAAACTGCTTTCCCAAACTGTTATCTCATTTGAGCCTCACTGGACAGTTATTTTAATTTCCTATAATCTCACTGTTAATTCATGTTTCTGGCTTTAGCTCAACTATGTTTTCTTCTGTCACTTTCTGTTGTGCTATCAAGCTGAACCTCTAACCTGAACTCATCTGTACATCTGCTTTCCATAGAGTGTAGGAATAGGAATACTGCATTTTGATTTCCTGAGTCATTTTTCTCAGTGCTTTGTTTTACAAGTAGATCACATTCTTAATAAAATATGTGAGTAGTAAAATATATTTTAGAATATAAAAGGTATTTTGATTTTGGAAAAACCTTGTTTGTGGCATCTATTTCAGGAATCCAGTAATATTTATAATAGCAGGTATATAAAAATAGCCAATACTGATATCACTTTTAGGATTTACCAGCCACTGGTGTGTATGTTACACACATTAACTCATTTAGTCCTCACGATAACCTGATGGATTAGTGGTAATTTGCTCGTTTTACTAATGAGGATGTTGAGGATTAGAGATGTTAAGTAAATAGCCCAAGTTCACACAGAAAGTAGTAGAGCAGGTGCCAATTTGTGAGGCAGGGCCCAGAATCCATCCTTTTAAACTCTTCACTATATGAACATGGAGCCCAACTGTAGTTTTCTTTATAAACATTTGCATATTTTGTTCTAGTGAGAAGGAACCTTTTGCTAGTCCTTTCCAAAATAGTGGGAGTCTAGAGACTTCCTAGGTGGTGCAGTGGATAGGAATCCGTCTGCCAATGCAGGGGACATGGGCTTGATCACTGCTCTGGGAAGATCCCACACGCCGTGGAGCTACTAAGCCTATGTGCCACAACTACTGAAGCCCACGTGCCTAGAGCCTGTACTCTGCAACAAGAGAAGCCACTACAGTGAGGAGCCTGCATAGCACAATGAAGAGTAGCACCCGCCCCTGCTCACTGCAACTGGAGAAAGCCTGTGTGCAGCAACGAAGACCCGATGCAGCCAATTAATTAATTAAAAAAAATAGGGCGAGTCTAACATAGGTGAAATTGTCTACTTCTTTTTCATTGCTAATTAAAGAATACATTTGACTCCAGTACATATTGGAGGTAGTGCTATTATTTAATAGCATCAAAAGGGAAATAACTTGGGGTAGTTGGACTAGTAGATGTCTAATGTTCCTGGGAAATAACTTAGAGTAGTTGGACTGGTAGAGTTCAAGGCCAACGAGTGATTCTTAAAAAAAAATATGTTCACCTTTGCACAAACAGATAGAGAGGAGAGATACACCATGTTCGTGGATTGGAAGAATCAACGTTGTGAAAATGACTGTACTACCCAAAGCAATTTACAGATTCAACGCAATCCCTATCAAATTACCAAGGGCATTTTTCACAGAACTAGAACAAGAAATTGTATGATTTGTATGGAAACACAAAAGATCCTGAATAGCTAAAGCAATCTTGAGAAGGAAAGACGGAGTTGGGGGAATCAGGCTTCCAGACTTCAAACTATACTACAAGGCTACAGTGATCAAGACAGTATGGTACTGGCACAAAAACAGAAATATAGATCAGTGGAACAGGATAGAAAGCCCAGAGATAAACTATGGTCAACTAATCTATAACAAAGGAGGCAAGGATATTCAATGGAGAAAAGGCAGCCTCTTTAATAAGTGGTGCTGGGAAAACTAGACAGCTACATGTAAAAGAATGAAATTAGAACACTCCCTAACACCATACACAAAAATAAACTCAAAATGGATTAAAGACCTACATGTAAGGCCAGACACTATAAAACTCCTAGAGGAGAACAGAGGAAGAACACTCTGACATAAATCACAGCAAGATCTTTTTTGATCCACCCCCTAGAGTAATGGAAATAAAAACAAAAATAAATAAGTGGGACCTATTGAAACTTCAA
The DNA here is from genome assembly GCF_030028045.1 of Hippopotamus amphibius kiboko. Classification (NCBI taxonomy): domain Eukaryota; kingdom Metazoa; phylum Chordata; class Mammalia; order Artiodactyla; family Hippopotamidae; genus Hippopotamus; species Hippopotamus amphibius. The sequence continues at coordinate 59,879,314 of NC_080188.1, forward strand.
AGCTTCTGCACAGCAAAGGAAACTATAAGCAAGATGAAAAGACAACCCTCAGAATGGGAGAAAATATTTGCCAACGAATCAACAGACAAAGGATTAATATCCAAAATATACAAACAGTTCATCCAGCTCAATATCAAAAAAACAAACAACCCAGTCAAAAAATGGGCAGAAGATCTAAATAGGTATTTCTCCAAAGAAGTCGTATGGATGGCCAAGAGGCACATGAAAAGCAGCTCAACATCACTAATTATTAGAGAAATGCAAATCAAAACGACAATGAGGTATCACCTCACACCGGTCAGAATGGGCATCATCAGAAAATCTACAAAGAGTAAATGCTGGAGAGGATGTGGAGAAAAGGGAACGCTCTTGCACTGTTGGTGGGAATATAAATTGATACAGCCACTATGGAGAACAGTATGGAGGTTCCTTGCAAATCTAAAAATAGAGTTACCATATGACCCAACAATCCCACTACTGGGCATATACCTAGAGAACACCATAATTCAAAAAGACACATGCACTCCAGTGTTCATTGCAGCACTACTTACAATAGCCAGGACATGGCTACCAACTGATGAATAGATAAAAAAGATGTGGGGCATATATACAATGGAATATTACTCAGCTGTAAAAACAATGAAACTGGGACATTTGTAGAGACATGCATGAACCTAGAGACTGTCATACAGAGTGAAGTGAGTCAGAAAAACAAATATCGTATATTAACACATATATGTGGACTATAGAAAAATGGTACAAATCAACCGGTTTGCAAGATAGAAATAGAGACATAGATGTAGAGAACAAACATATGGGCACCACATGGGGAAAGTGGGGAGGGTTGGGGAGGAATGAATTGGGAGATTGGGATTGCCATATATACACACTTGGTTTTAATAACTTGCCTTTTTAAGGATCTAAGTAATTATTCAGTGAACGATTTATATACATATATATAATATTTCTGATCATTTTAGCATTATTTTATTCTTTTGTGGTTGGAGTTGATTTAAAATACCATCATTAAAGTCTTACTGAATGGATTATTTTTTTTCTCTCCCTCATAAAAGTAAAGCATTTGATTCAATAAAAGGTTCCACAACCACACTCTGGGATGACAAAGACTTGCTTGGTTGATCAGCATGAATGAGAATATGAAAGACTTAAAGCAAAGCTGTCAAAGCAATTAGAACTAAAGTCCTCCTATCTCTGAATAATGAAAACCGTGCCTGGAACACTTACAAATGTATGTAAGAAAATTGTACTTATGCAAAATGCAATGATGATGAATAAAAGAAATGGAATAACAAAAGGCAACAGAGGTAAAATTGTCCAGGTAGCATTTTAATATATTCTTGCTACTATATTTTGGAATTATTAAAAAACATGATATAGGGTTTCTGCAAAAAGGTCTGTTTATAATGTTCAATTTAGGAATTGCTTATTTAGATGCAATATATTCAATATCTAATTTTTTGAAAATGTTTAATTTTAAAGTGATCCTATAGGATTTATAAAATCTACCATTTGAAATTTTTTTCTTACAACTTAACATTTAAATGAATCATTTAAAATGGAATACAGGTATTCAAGCTACAAAAGAGATTAGTTGGAATTTAATATTTAGTATACACTTTTAATGCTTTTAAATCTTAATAATCTAGAATATATTAGTAGAGTTTCAGAATATTTTGTATAATTAAGAAGACTCATGGTGCAAAGAATACAAGTGGAGAGAATACTTAATCATTTTATATTTTATTAAAACAATTGATCCAAGGTGATATTACATAAATTGATTTTTTTCCATTTGTTCAGTTATTCAGTATTAAACAGTGAATTATCCTATTTTTGCAGTGTGTAAAGCATTGTGAAAAATATCAAGATGAATTAGACATGGATCTGGCACAGATGGGCTTGTGTTCTAAGGAAGGTAGTTATGACAAATATACTGTATACCCTAATGCATTAAACAGATTGAATGTGAAAGCCATAAAAATGCATATAAAAAAGCGATGTGATTTTAAAGGAGAGATTATCTTCATCTATATATTGTATTTGAATTTGATCGTGAAGTGTGTATGTATATCAATTTAAAGTGTTTTTGCCTACAAGTAAGTAATCAAAGTATCTTAACACAGGGAATTTGCTGGTTCATATAACTAAAAGAGTTCACATGGAGAGCAGTGAACAGATACAGTTCATTCAGAGCTTCTGCTATCTTTCTCTCTAAGGTTGGTTATCAGCTCTGCTTTTTTCCTTGACTGGTAGGAGGGTGGCAAGAGTGAACTCTGAGACTCACAACTGTGCATAACAATCTCTAGAAGAAGAAATACTGCTGTAGTATTTCAAGGAAGCAGTCTAAAACCTACCTTGATTGGAGTGCCTAGGATCCATGTTCACTCTTAACCTATGACTGGTATGAAGGAATGTGCATATTGGCATTAGTGAACCAAGGCTCATCCTTGGAGTTGGAAATGGGACTTGATTTTCCCTGAGTGTTTATTTGTGTGGGGAGAGTTTTGGACATACTTTTCTGAAAATCCATATACTAATGGAGACTGGTTCTTGAGTAGGCAGCCTGCAGTGTCCACTGGAGTGTGATTTAGACATTCAAACATCAGAAAGGACATTCAGGCAGAGTGGATGATGTGAACCTGTGAAGGACAGAAAAGATCACGAATGTGTAGAGAGCACTGATTATTTCAGTTCAGCTGGGTAGAGTATACCTGAAGGGAAGTTGTAGGAAATAATAGCAAAAGGGTAAATTGAAATCACATGGTAGCTGGATAGTGGAATTTGGAATTTATTCTGTAGATCATGGAAAGCACCCAGGATTTTGAGCAGTAGATCGAAAAGCTCAGATTTACTATAAGGATTTAAGTTTGCCAGTGCCTGGTTTTAAAGAAAAGGTATTGCAAATGAATCATAGTTCTTGCTTTAGCACTTTGGTTAAATGTTGATATCATATTCTGACATGGGGAAGAAGACATGGGGAAGTTTGTGAATGCCTAGGAAGATGATTGTTTCTTTACTAGAAAGAGAAAGTACAGCAGGGAAAAATCTAAGGGGGAATTGATAAGGAGTTACTATTTGGATACATTGAATTAGCTACTCATGGAGCCATTGAATGATGGAGTCCTTAGAGCTCAATTTTTCAAAGCTTTTTATTTTACAGGTGAATAATATTCACAGAATGTAGTGACTGTTCACATTGCTTTACATTTTGGCTAGTTTCTACATCCAGTTCTCTTGACTGTGAGCTCAGTATTCTGTCCATTTTAACATAGCTGCCTCCATGTTTGATATACAGATTGATATGTTTTTCCAGAATAATAAATAATGCTTAACATTTGTTGAGAATCATTTTATTTCAGGGATTGTGCCAAGCCATTTTTACTCTTATTAATAATATTTACATGGTAAGCGATAATTAAAATCTTAGTATCTAATGATACTGAATACTTACAACATGATGTTTCACTGTGTCAAGCAACTTGAGTGTTTTAAAGACTGTACTTTTAATAACCATCTTATGGTAGGTAGTATTGTTATTCCCATTTTACAGATTGGAAAATTTCAAGGTTATGTAACATGCCGAAGATCATACAACCTGAAGGGGCAGAGCGAGATTTGAAGCCATAAAATTTTTGCGCTCAAACCAGTGCACATGAGCACCTTCAAAGTGAATCCTTAAAATGGTGTTACAGTTTGATAGAGGAGAGAGGGTAGACTGGAGAGAGTTGCACTTGGAAGTTAGAAATGTGAGATTAAAAATTCATCTAGAGGTTAGGCCAATCAGAGCTGATATAGGTATCACAGTAATGTACACTAAGATGGAAATTGAAGTTATGAGGTTGGGTTGTATATGTAAGGGAGAGATTAGAGAAAGAGAAGAGGATTAGAGTCAGAATCTGGGGTGAAAGAATAATATTGAGCAACTAAAAAGTTAGGAGGACCATTAGGAGAGTTCAGTGATAACAAATGCAATGGAGATGAGATTTTTGGACACAAAGAAGTTGGGCAAATTCTCCAATGCTACAAGAAAAGCCTGTTATGGTTGATGACTAAGAGGTCATTGGAGGCCTTTGAGACACTAGTTTTTATCAAGCAGCAGTTACAGGAAGCATTGGAAATAAGGTTAATGAATGAGCACAATGGCTGTTTATAGTTTGGAGAGAGAGTCCATTGGAGAGGTAAGTCTTGGAGAATCACAAGGGAGATAAAGTAGGTAATGAAGCTTGGTATGGAGGCTACGGGAAGAAACAGAATGGAAAGCACTAGTGGAAAAAAAATAGTTCTACGAGACTAGAAAGACTAGAGATTAGAAGAAGACTAGAAAGACTAGAAAGAAAAGAGATTGATAGAGATTTAGAAAACAAATTATGAAGTTAAATTGGTAACAATCTCATTGATGATCTCAGTGCTCTCAGTATAGTATGTGACTAAACCATCACTGTACTTCACTGTGATGTTTTTACCAAATACCACATATAGCACAGTTAATCAATTCCCTAGAAACAGACTTAAAATTCAAATGCTGCTGTGAAAGAGATAAGCTACCAAAAATATAAATTATGCAAAATAAAACTGCCTGCCCATGCAGATGCTTAATCAAAATGTACAACTTGTAATGTTATATCCTAAGTGAATGTAAAAAGAAAAGTGAGTTCACTCTGTAAACTTGTGGAGCCTTCAAGTTTCCTTTTGTCCGTTTGCTCATCCTGTGTTCTTTTCCTTCTGGCCAAAGACTTTTGCTTGAGTTCTTGCCAGTATACAGTATCCACCTTCTCTTTTCACCCTTCCTTCATGCAAAATAAGAGCAGATTCATAGTCAGTTTGTAATAATAATGCTTACTTAATACTTACTATATCCCAGGCACTGTTTTAGTGGCTTAGACATAATAAATCATTTATTTCTCCAACCAGCTCTGAGTTTGTTTTTATTTTTATACAAATGTTCTCCGCATCTACATACTTGTTGTTGGATTAGCTGTTTGCATTCTACTGTAATTCATTCAAACACTGATAATCACTTTTAAACTATGTAAAAATGAGAAATTAAAGGACCCCTTTTGTAAAATTGATTTTTTTTTAAGCTAGTAGAGAAATGCTGCATTGGCTAGAAAGGGTACCAATAGCATGTCTACTCTCCTGGTTTAGAAGGTAAAAAACAAAGAGCTGCTGTAGCTTGGAATGTGGAGTGTAGTGAAGTGGGAAAGGCCATAAGTTGGTGAAGTTGTAGATGTAGAACGTATAAGTCATGTTCTCTCAGGCTCACCCTTTTTGTGACTTGGCAAGCTCAACCTTACCTATTTCCTCCCTGAGTGCAAAACAGAAGGCCTTTCCTTCAGTAACTTGCTTTCCCTTTCTCTGTTCCCATATTGAAAGATTGATATTTTATGTATTTACATATTTTATGTGTTCTGGCATAATAAATTCTCATGTTCCATTAATATTTAATGGTTGTAATAGCATAATCTATAAATATATGAATATGCATTCCTCTTATCATTTCTACATCTGATAATGACATTTTGGACAAATAAGTATTTCATTAAAATGAGTTCTTAGTACTTATATTTCTCCTTCTGTTTGTAAAAATTAACAACAATGCATTGTATATTTCAATTGGAAAAATCTTCTAAAACTTATCCTCTGTTTAAAAGAGAGTACCAGTACCCTAAATAGTATTCTAGTAGTCTGCAAAAAAAAGTTAAGACATCAAAACCCTAACAGTGGTGGGAAGTGACTTGAGCAGTGACAAGAAAAGAGTCCAATGAGTCATAAATAAGCTAAATTAATTCAGAAGCAGCAGGGTGCTGCAAAGATGTATTTGCTACCTTTTGATCTATGACAAAAAACAATTCCTTTTGTTCTTCTATGGTATGTAAGGATAGCCTCATGAGATTTTTATCTACTGAATTTACAATATTCAGTATTTGAATATGAAAGTTAGAAGAACCATGTTCTAAAAAAATGGTGGATTAGAGTATGTCAGGAACAATGACTTAGATAAGTGTGTTAATATTTCAGGTCACTAATTGAATAATCTAAAACAGTTTATGTCTTTGCCCAGGGAGTAAGAAACCAAGGAAATTATCCTTATGTGTCACAATTCAAGATTATTTTTATTTGTGTGTGTTGGGATTTATTATATTTTTATATATTTCAAAAGAAGAGAAGCATATGATTATTTTCAATTTTTGTGCCTTTTAGAGATGGCTGTTTACTCACATTCAAATAAAATCATCTTTAAATTTGTGCTTTGTCATACATCATTAATGAAATATTTTGTGATATTTAATTTATGATGCAAAATTTAATCATGTTGCTAAAGGCAGGTAAATGTGATAAATTAGTTTTTAATGTACTAGAGATAATAAAATATTTCTTAATAATTGTATTTGGCAGTTGAATGAATAACTTTTGTAGAAAGAGAACAACATTCTTAATTAACTCAGAATATCTTAATTTTAGTTTCCTAGGCTTTAGATTTGGTTTACTTTGTGCAGCTGTCTGCTATAATTATTCTTTCTATATTGATGAAAATATAGGGGAAATTATATTTTTACTTTTGATCAAGGAATTTAATTGTTCCTTCTATCAGTGCGTAGAGAAATAAAGAGGATTTCAACTTTTAGTTTATAAACCTCCAGTTTTTCTACATATTATTGGTAATTCATACTGATTAAATATTTGCTTTCTGCCTAAAACTTTTCTAGATACCTTACATGTATTATCTAGTTTAATTTACAACATGACAAGAAGTATTTTATATTATTATTCCTATTTTAAAATGAGATATCTGAGATAGAGGAAATTTAAGTAACTTTACTGAACTCATCCAGATGGTAAGGGAGGGAGGCCTAGATTATTATAAATTCTTCAACTGTACTTATTCCAAATATGCCACCCAAAGAAGGTTAGTACCATTAAGTTAATGGACATTTGAGAACCTCATCGTATCACCTGACTTTTTGAATTTGTCAGTAATAAAGTGGGAATGAAAATGAGAGGGAAAATATATTCACTAGGAATGCTTCCTTTGTTGGCCTTGACATTCTGGAAAGAAGAGCATTTCTTATGAAATTTTTGAAAATTTCTAGCCATTTCTGCTGAACATTTCCATTGGCAGAGGGTTGAATTTGGATGCACTTTACTTCATTTTCAGAGCTGGTTATGTGCTGCTGTCATGGTTTATGCTTGTCAGGGGCCGACAAGTACTTTTAAGATGTCACACGTAAAGAAAAGGCTATCTAGCACTTGTGATTGCTTCCTGAATTACTACCTTCTATTAACCTAATGGTTCTCAAACTTTGCTTAGTAGCATTTCAGAAGCTACATGAAGGTATTCCTTAAAACGAATTGATAAGACGATTTTTTAAAAAATCACTAAGGAAAATAAGAGCTACAGTTTCCTAAATTCTTAAGGTTTAAATTTTTTGTCCGCAAATTTTGGCTTCTGCTATTGCTTGTCTTTGGCAGAATCTATTTTTGTAGTTGCATTTATATTTTGGCACAGAAAGTTTATATTCAGTTATTTGGGATATAATGACAATCAGAATATTAAAGGAGCAGTTGTAATTTTTTTTCTTCAGAGGTTGTTGGCTAAAGAATTCACACTTGGGTTGCTGGGCTCTTGAGGTCTTCTTTTTGGTTATCATGATAATGGATAGGGGTCTGAAGTAGCAGAGGTGGTAGACTGAGTTACATAAGAAAGGACACACAGTTTACTGGGAATTTTTTGAAGGGGACTTAAAAGAATAACCCAGTAAAGTAATCTATAATAATAAGTTCAGAAATAAAGAGTGGGGAAAATTAGAGGTAGTCTAGAATCCTTACAGAAATAGAGAAGAAATTGTGAAGCAGCTACTGTATGTTAAATGCAACTTTGTCTGAAGAGGTTTTTTTGTTGTTGTTGTCGATAGTTTACTGTTTGTTGAATAGAAATCCAGATTCTCTCACTCACTCATACCCTTATCCCATTCTCTCCAACTATCCTTTGTTGCTTATTCACAATTGGTAAATCTTGCATTGCATTTGAATTTTCTTTTTTGAGTCTTTTAGACTTGGATTGGTGTTTTATGAATATGATAGCATGCAGAGATAGACCATAAGGCAGAATAATGAGAAACAAAACAGTATTTGATGTGGTTTTTATCAAAACCACAAAGACATATTGGTGTTTCACAACTTGAACACTTTGAAAACCAGTGATTACATCTTTCTTCCCCTGGATTCTAATCCTCAGCTCCAAGGCTGCATCCATGATTTACTTGGCACTGTTTGTATCTAGAATCCTGACCTTAGTGTGATGCTGATATTTTTGTCATTGATAGAATCTTCTCTGATGCCAACTAAATCCAACCACCAGTGGTATAACTACATTTGGAAGTCAGTTAAGGACTATTTGTTTAAAATGTGTCTAAAACTCTTCTAAACGCTATAAGAATAGGAAAAAAAATGACTTACATTCTTAAGAGTTTTAATCTCCTTGTTGATTTGGTTATGGTTATGCCCAAGATGTTTAGTTTGGGGAATGTGGTGTAAATTGGAATTTCTGGAACTACACTAGTATTACCATATTATTGACCCATTCCTTTGAGGATGGCTTAGAATTAAACTATCGTGGAAAGGAGAAGAAACTCCTGATGACTCTGTAATCAGACGAACAACAATAAATGAGAACTCTGACTTCATGGATAATATTATCTATTGAAGAAGACAGATATGTAAACATTATAATTGCATGTTTCTATTATAATGGTGTACAAATGTGGTAAATGCTAAAATAGGGGAAGCACAAGACAATAATCGGAGAGTTGTTTTAACCTTAAAGGGCTGGTTGACAAAGGCAGCAAATGTGAATTGGGTTGAAAATTTTGTAGTTGAAGGGTGAGGCAAGGTGAGTTTGAGGAACAGAAGTATAATTGAGATCATAAAATAGAATGAGCGAAACCAGAGGATCATTAGATCAATATTAAAATTTCTAGGGAAAGGCAGGTTAAAGCTAGAGATGTTGATATCTAGAATTTAAGAATGAAGATTTAAGATATGAGTTCACAAGTATGACTCATATTACAAGTAATAGGAAAATTAAAATAGCTACATATAGGAAAATTAAGTGTGTGATCCTAGATTATAAAATAGTACACCATGTATTTAGAACCTTGACATAGCAGTTTTTGGAAATAGGGCCTTCAGGAGGTATTTTTTTTAAATCATTGAAAGTTTATAGCATTTTTTTAAATCACAGAATAATTCTTAGATTTTAACTCTCTAGCTACTGTCAGTCTAAGTGAAATGCATATATGTTAAAAGAATATATTTCAATTAAGCCTTTAGTGATTTCTAAAATAATTTTACAATAATAATCAATTTCAGTATAAACAGAACTAAGGCAAAGGGACCTAATTGTATTAGTGTAGTCAATTTACAGGTATTTTTCTTGCAAATGTTAAAAGAATTCTAAATATCAGACTTTAAAACTTATTTAAAGGATCATCGTATACAACTTGATTTAAATAGTATATAATTAACCTATATAGATGGTTTAATTACTTTGCCAGTGTTTAATCAATTTAGGATGATGATATTCTTAGACTGAGGCCATATAATTTTTTAGGTTATATTTTTAGTTCCTGAGAAAGTTGTTGGAAGCATCAATTTAGTGGAATTCTTAGACCTTAAGGAAACATAGCCTTATGTTATCTTCTTATATATATTTGTTATAATGGATGGTCACATACATGATTTCACCTTGCATTATGAGACCAGGTAAAATAAAATTAATCAGTAAATTTTGCAGTTTCCATATTTCTCTATTAATATACTTGCAAATTCAAATAATTGCAAAGATGCTAGATAGTAAAGCATTAACAAAGTTAATCATTTAAAGTATTTGTTTTATTCTAAGTATGTAATAACTTCCTAAATATATTCTTCAACCACAACCATTAGAAATGTATTAATTTTGAAGATATTATCACAGAAATAAGAATATACAGTGAATTCAAGATATTTATAAGAATGTTATCAATAAGCATGTAAATTTGCATTTATCAGTGGTTATCCACACAATGATGAGTAGTCATTTATACAAAAGGATAATGATGAAAACAAATTGGGATAAGTTTAATTGAGATACAAGAAAAATAATTTACTCTCAGAAAGAAAAAGATATCATTTGAAAAACCATGGAGTTGCTGTAAACTATCATGTTGCTGAAGTGCATTAATTTCTAGATCTCTCTACACCACAGCAAAAGATATAATATGGAGCATGAGAACAGTCTCTTCCATTTTCAGTATATACTCAACATTTCTTTCTTCCTCATTAGTTAACCTCTGTGTTTCCTTACTTGCTGGTTTCCGTGGATATGAATCACTGGGTTACTTGATGTATTTACCTAGTGTTTCTCTCATGTTTTATTTAGTTCTGAGCGTAAACCCTTTTGTTTAATTTTCCAGGCTGAATTTTCTATAACAATCCACCTATGCTGGACTCTTCTCCCCTTTCCTCTTCTCTCTTACCTTCCCTCTTCTCTGTGTCCTCATGATGTTTTTTTTTTTTATCTCCCCTAGCCTTCATTCTCGTTCAGCTCCAACATTCTCTTTGACTCTCATTTATTTCCAGGTTCCTCTGAAGTTTCCAAATTTCCTCACAGTCCCAGCATCTTGGCTTCTACTTAGTCACCTGCCCATCTCACTCTACTGAAATATGTCTATTTCCAGTCAGAAGTGGCCAGAACTTCTCCTCTGGGAGACGGGTGGTGTATCTACAAACAATTTGCCTTATGCTAATGTTTCTATCTCAAAAATTAGATTTCTGTAGAAATGGTAGTTGGGCATTCAAACAGATTTAATACCTTCTGTTGTATTATAGATAAGGTTTATATTATTTTTGTCATTGTTGTTTTTTCCCTGCAGGCTAACTTATTGATATGTAGCCGTGACTTTGTGAAAAGAACCTTGAAATATCTCTCTGTTCTCTAATTCTAGACATCCCTGTCTTAATAGCTAACATTTTTTTTACCATCTTTACCATCTGCCTGGCACTAAACTAAACAATTAAAAATGCTTTAAAAATATTTAGATTAAGAAATTCCTCAGTTTCTTTTGAGTGTTTACTTAAACTAAAATCCCCAAAATACCGTCATTGAAAAGTTCCTTTTAAAGTGTACGTTAGTGCTCGCTTCACCAGCACATATACTAAAATTGGAATGATACAGAGAAGATTAGCATGGCTCCTGCGCAAGGATGACATGCAAATTCGTGAAGCGTTCCCTATTTTTTAGCAGGAGGAGGAACACTCCCAAATTCATTCTACAAGGCCACCATCACCCTGATACCAAAACCAGGCAAAGATACTACAAAAAAAGAGAATTACAGGCCAATATCACTGATGAATATAGATGCAAAAATCCTCAACAAAATACTAGCTAACAGAATCCAACAGCACATTAAAAAGATCATACACCGTGATCAAGTGGGGTTTATCCCTGGAATGCAAAGATTCTTCAATATATGCAAATCAATCAATGTGATACATCATATCAACAAATTGAAGGATAAAAACCATATGATCATCTCAATAGATGCAGAAAAAGCTTTTGACAAAATTCAACATCCATTTATGTTAAAACCCTCCAGAAAATGAGCATAGAAGGAAGTTACCTCAGCATAATAAAAGCCATATATGAGAAACCAAAAGCCATCATCGTTCTAAATGGTGAAAAACTAAAAGAATTCCCTCTAAGAACAGGCACAAGACAAGGGTGCCCACTCTCAACATTATTATTCAATGCAGTTTTGGAAGTTTTAGCTACAGCAATCAGAGAAGAAAATGAAATAAAGGGAATCCAAATGGGAAAAGAAGAAGTAAAATTGTCACTCTTTGCAGATGACATATTATACAAAGAAAGCCCTAAAGACTCTACCAGAAAACTGTGAACACTAATCGATGAATTTAGTATAGTAGCAGGATACAAAATTAATGCACAGAAATCTCTTACATTCCTATACACTAACAACGAAAGAGCAGAAAGAGAAATTAAGGAAACTCTCCCATTTACCACTACAACAAAAAGAATAAAATACCTAGGAATCAACCTGCCTAAGGAGGCAAAAGATCTGTATGCAGAAAACTATAATACACTGATGAAAGAAATCGAAGACGATACAAACAGATGGAGAGACATACCATGTTCTTGGATTGGAAGAATCAACATTGTGAAAATGACTTTCCTACTTAAAGCAATTTACAGATTCAACGCAATCCCTATCAAATTACCAATGGCATTTTTCACAGAACTAGAACAAGAAACCTTACGATTTGTATGGAAACGCAAAAGACCCTGAATAGCCAAAGCAATCTTGAGAAGGAAAGATGGAGTTGGTGGAATTAGGCTTCCTGACTTCAAACTATACTACAAGGCCATAGTGATCAAGACAGTATGGTACTGGCACAAAAATAGAAAGGAAGATCAATGGAACATAATAGAGAACCCAGAGGTAAACCCAAGCACATATGGGCACCTTATCTTTGACAAAGGAGGCAAGAATATACAATGGAAAAAAGACAGCCTCTTCAATAAGTGGTGCTGGGAAAATTGGACAGCAACATGTAAAAGAATGAAACTAGAACACTTCTAACACCATACACAAAAATAAACTCAAAACTGATTAAAGACCTAAACGTAAGGCCAGACACTATAAAACTCCTAGAGGAAAACATAGGCAGAACACTCTGTGACATACATCAAAGCAAGATCCTTTTGACCCACCTCCTAGAATCATGGAAATAAAATCAAGAATAAACAAATGGGACCTAATGAAACTTAAAAGCTTTTGCACAGTGAAAGAAACCATAAACAAGACAAGAAGACAGCCCTCAGAATGGGAGAAAATACTTGTCAATGAAGAAACAGACAAAAGATTAATCTCCAAAATATACAAGCAGCTCATGCAGCTTAATACCAAAAAAGCAGATAACCCAATCCACAAATGGACAGAAGACCTAAATAGACATTTCTCCAAAGAAGACATACAAATGGCCAACAAACACATGAAAAGATGCTCAACATCATTCATCATCAGAGAAATGCAGGTCAAAGCCACAATGAGGTATCACCTCACACCGGTCAGAATGGCCATCATCAAAATATCTAGAAACAACAAATGTTGGAGAGGGTGTGGAGAAAAGGGAATTCTCCTGCACTGTTGGTGAGAATGTAAGTTTGTACAGCCACTATGGAAAACAGTATGGAGGTTCCTTAAAAAACTACAAATAGAACTACCATATGATCCAGTCATCCCACTCCTGGGCATAGACCCAGAGAAAACCATAATCCAAAAAGGAACATGTACCACAATGTTCATTGCAGCACTATTTACAGTAGCCAGGACATGGAAGCAACCTAAATGCCCATCAACAAATGAATGGATAAAGAAGATGTGGCATATATATACAATGGAATATTACTCAGCCATAAAAAGGAATGAAATGGAGCCATATGTCATGAGGTGGATAGACCTAGAATCTGTCATACAGAGTGAAGTAAGCCAGAAAGAGAAAAACAAATACCGTATGCTAACTCATATATATGGAATTAAAAAAAAAAATGGTGCTGATGAACCCAGTGACAGGTTAAGAATAAAGATGCAGATGCAGAGAATGGACTGGAGGACACGGGTTGGAGGGGCGGGAGGCAAAGGGGAAGCTGGGACGAAGTGAGAGAGTAGCATAGACATATTTACACTACCAACTGTGGAATAGATAGCTAGTGGGAAGTTGCTGTATGGCAAAGGGAGATTAACTCGCTGATGGGTGATATCTTGGAGGGCCAGGACAGGGAGAGCCAGAGGAAGTCGAGGGAGGGAGGGGATATGGGGATATATGTATAAATACAGCTGATTTACTTTGATGTACCTCAAAAGCTGGTACAAGAGTGCAATTATATTCCAATAAAGAGCTTTAAAAAAAAATCAAGCAAAAAAAACCCCCAAAAACATAACTTAAATACTCATTGTGCTAATCTGCCCTCATGAAAACAGAATATTCCTAACTTAATTATTTAGTGCTATTAAACACTTACTTAGCTTTCTCTTGCCTACAATGTATTTTTTTCTTAAAAACCTTTTTTGTTTATACCCTTATTAATTTGGGTTTCTCTTGTAATCTGCCAGTGTAACTTCCAAATAATAAAGATATTTTAAGTTAAAAACACTTCACACGTGTTTTTTCACTTAGATACACATATCTCTGTGTAAGTCCCTTGTGGTTGTTATAATTATTACAGTCTGTGGGGATTAGTATATTGTAAGGAGATTACTAGACTTCATTACTGAGCAGCACAATGAGAGAGGGTGCACCATGAGAATACAGAGTAATAAATGTTTGAGTTGTACAATTAGAAGAGTTCTGGATAAACATGTTGTGTTCCAGCACCCTCTTTAAAACACATCAAACCAACTAATTTTTTATTGGGTACTACTTCATATATACTATTTTCTGTAAGGGATAGAGAATATAGAAAAAATACAAGGCATGATTTGCATTCTCAAGAATTCTCCATTCATTTCGAAGAAGGCATGTGTTCATGTTTGTATAAGCATTTTAGAGAATTATCTTATCAACAGCATTATTTTAATAATAAAGGCAGGGAAACTGAGGATCCAAGAAATCAAATAGTTGCCAAAGGTTATACAGGTGGAAAGTGACAGAGAAGAAATTCAGATTTTTCTGTCTGGATGAAAAGGTCATGCTATTTCCTCATGTTAAGTCAACTGAATTTAAAAAAAAAAAAGAGATGACCACATATGAAATAACATTGAAGCCTTATGTGATGATGACTTCAATTGTTAGTATAGTCTATAGTTGCTCTAGAAGAACTCAGGGAGGGTTAAAGTAAACTAAAAAGACTTCCTTTATAGAGGAGATAAGAATTGAGTTATATTTTGAAGTGGTGTAGGATAGACATACACAGGAAGAAAGATGGATATATATAGGAGGAGTTGTTTCAGAGGCAAGCATATAAGTAAAGATAGGCTATTTGTGTAGTTCAAATGTGGAAACTAATGAATAGAATTTCTCAGCTTATAATAGAAAGGCTCTTTTACCAATAGCTGAGAAATAAGATTGGAAGGACATAATTGTAGTAGTTACACTGATTGTGTACTAGTTACAGGTACAGTTAAATACTTTAAATGTACTAATTCGTTCAATCTGCAGAACAGCTACTATATCAGAGGGTTACTATACTTAACTCCAATTTACGGATGAGAAAATGGTTGTGCAGAGAGATGAAGAAGAAGAATTCATGAAGATGGCTTGCTTTATTTTTCTTAAAGTGCGCATGCACCATTGCTATGCTTCCTGAGAATTCTCAGACTATTACGTAGGACTTTCTAAGGAGGCTCCTTGGAGCCCACCAGGCACTGGGGTGGTGCAGGGCGTGCATTATTTAAAGCAGTTGCAGTTCAGTGTTTCCTCCAGCAAAGGTGGATTGACATTCTCTCTTCTAGGTCCTTTTCTCCCAAGATGGAATGGTGGAAAGACAAATTCTTATCTTTGAAGAACTTGAAAGTTTGGGGGCTGTCAGGGGTCTGAGTAAACACCTTCCTTCTGCGTCAGCCTCTGTCCAATGGCTGTTGTTCAAGGTCTCAAACATAGAAGCCCCACTGCAGGGGCTCAGTGTCACTATGGAAGAGCCCAGGCCCCAGGTAAAGGGACTGTTCTAGGTAACTGTGGACACATAGAAAGGCCAGGACAGGCACCTGATTTTTTTTCTTTTTATTCAAGTCAGAAACAGCATACCTACTTGATTAAACTATTTCCCCTGGTAGAGCAGTTGATAGGTTGTTTAATATCTAAAATTACTGTGTAATCCTGAGTAAGGAGGCACAAAGAGGTGGGTATAGAAACACCTTTTAATAAGTGCTCTGAGATGCTTAGAGAGCCAGAATGCTCATACTATGAGGAATTCAAAAATATAAGAATCATCTGCATGTGGTAGAAGTTTACAGCTAGTTTAAAGCATAAACCATACCAAAAGTCCATAATTTAAGAATATAAACAAATGCCATTTCATAGACCAGGTTTGTCCTCCAACCTGAAACAGCAAAAAACAGACAAAATGTATGCAACATCTGTTTTCAAGACACAGGACATAAGCCACCAAAGAACACCGAACCATAAAAGTCTGAGAAAAATTAGGTGAGCCTTAAAATGTCCTCGGTTTTAGTGCCTTGAGAGTTTCCAAGTCTTGATGCATGGAGGGGAAACTCAGGTGGAGTCCAGTGAATTTTCTGTGGGGAAGAGACAGAGTTGAGTGTCTGGGAAGACAATAGCGGCTAGAGATTGCAGGACATGGTGTAGAATCCCTCAGGTATTCAGCTGAGAACTAAGTAGCAGATGTTTTTGAGGAAACTATCTGAGGCCAGTAAAAGAAATAGCTAAAAAAGATAGCGGTAACAGTGCCTGATACACAGGTCTAGAAATAGTACCTGTTCCCAATAGCCACATGCCTATTAGAATGACTACAATTAAAAAGCCTGGCATAGCAAGTGTTACTGAGAATGTGGAACAACTGGAATCCTCATACACTGCTGGTAGGAATATATATTGGTACCACCATTTTGGAATGCAGTTTGTTAGATTTTTAAAAAGTCAAACGCATTTCTACTTACGACCTTGCTGTATTTCCACACATAAGTATTTAGCGAAGAGAAATGGAAGCATATATCCATACAAAAACTTGTACACAAATATTCATAACAGTTTTAATTGAAAGAGCAGAAACTGAGAACACACTGAATGGCCATCGACAAGTAAATGGATAAACAAATTTTGGTATATCCTCACTGTGGACTGTTACTAAGCAATACAAGGAAATAGGCCATTGATACATGCTGTGACATGAGTGGGTATCACAATAATTGTAGTGAGTGGAAGGAGCCAGATTAAAAATGTGTATAGTATATTAAGCAATTCGTATAAAATTCTAGAAAATGAAACCAGTGCATAGTGATAAAATAAGATCATCACTTCTCTGGAGAAAGTGTGAGGTGTGTACTGGCCAGAAAGGATGGAAAGGAGAGGTTACATAAAGGATGAGGAAACTTTTAGAGATGATAGATATGTTCATAGTCCTGATTGTGGTGATGGTTTCACAAGTGCATATATATGCCAAAACTTAGCAATTACTGCAACTTAAGTATGTGCAGATTTTGTAGGTCAGTTATCTCTCCAAAAGTTAAAAAAAAGTTTATAAACAAATGATATTTGGCAAATGAAGGATAGACACAGTATGTGCAATAGTTATGTAGAAGAATGTGTGAGAAAAATAGAGAATGCAAATCACCTTTAGCTAAGGAAAGCTATGCAGAGGAGGTGAGATATGTGTTAGGGCTAAAAAGTAAACATTTTGGTAGGTAGGTGAAAGATGAGTGGGGCTGTATTCAATATAAATAGCATCATCAGAGTGGAAAAAATCATGGAATTTTCATAGGTCGAATAGGCTGTAATCTCAACTAGAGTCATCCCAGCTGGTGTTAGAGAGAAGTGGACAAAGTGGTGAAATGGGTTGAAATTTTTTAATGACAGGCTAAGGAATTTTTATCAAAATGGATAAGCCCTCCGAGGGAAAGATCGTGTTGCCAGACAAGCAAAGGGCACCAAACTGAGTCTTCAGAAGCACTGAAGTTAAGTCAATTCAGGGTTAAGCAAATACAGGAAAAAAAGAGTTATAAAGATTTTTTTTTAAAGGAGTGGATATAGAGAAGCATGCAATCATCACAATATTAAAGAGGCCATTTGGTAAAAGAGCTTCAGGAACAAGGATACAGTTTTTGAAACATTAGAAGTTCTAGGGAAGAGGAGGAGTGAAAGGGCCCTGGCTTTAGCAATGAGATGTTAGTTTCTTAAATAAACACAATGAATGGGTCTCTATAGAAATTGTGTTGAACATACCCTATTATCAAGAGATCTTCTATCACAGAGAAAAACTGTTCTGTTGAGGTTGGTGATTTCTGTGAGGGGAATTTGTGGAGGGCAAATTTAGCCTGATATTTTTTTCCATAAATTGTTGGCTTACTTTTGGACCTACTGTGGGTATCCAGAAACTCTGAGGACTCCTAGAACCATTCCAACTATTGTTAACATTGTGATCCACAATTATTTTGGCATCTCAGAATGAGGACTATCTTGGAGACCTTGAAATTAGGAGGGACCCACATTTCCCCTTTTGGGTTTCAGTGGGAACCAGGCAATTCTGAAGAGTATAATAAGTAAAATCTAGTTTAGGACACTGTGTTGTTCTCTGGGTACAAATTAGGCTGCTGTATGTCACATTCTTATGTCATAATAGAACAACCCACTGTTGATGAGTTAGCATTGCATTATGATCAAATTGTGAGCAGAGAGCTTGCAAAGTTGTATTGGTACATGAAGCAAGGATCCAGAGCTGAAGTGACAGACTTTACCAGCAGCATATTAAAAGTGCTCTCTGGCAGAATTTACCATGATATTTTCAGATAAATTGTGCATCTGGGACACATGGAAAATGAAAAGATTGTGAATATCATCTCTAAATATGTCATATTAGATATATGCTCAGCTATCAAAGATCAGTTCATTTTAAAATAAGCCATATTTTCCTGTAGTTTCAGGGCAAGAGAAGAGAAAATAGTTTATAAAGGGAATGAAGATGTTCATCTCTGACAGCTGATCTTTTCAGTCTAAGTGAAAACACCCCTTATAGCAGCAATGGCAACAAACTTAGCAGTTTCCCTTTTTATTTGAAAGGTTCCTTGGACATTTAAACTGCTTTTACCACAGGGTGAATGAACTAGGCTTTTGGTTTCATCTCCAGATCTCTAATCAAGAATGGGTAGCCTCTTTTCTCCACAGCCTCTCCAGCATGTATTGTTCCTGGATTTTGGGATGATGGCCATTCTGACTGGTATGAGGTGATACCTTGTGATTTTGATTTGCATTTCTCCAGTAATTAGTGATGTTGAGCATTTTTTCATGTGTTTGTTGGCCATCTGTATGTCTTCTTTGGAGAAATGTCTATTTAGGTCTTCTGCCCATTTTTTGGATGGAGTTGTTTGTTTTTTTTTTGATATTGAGCTGCGTGAACTGCTTGTATATTTTGGAAATTAATCCTTTGTCTGCTGCTGAACAAACTTGAGGACATGGTGGGGGCGGGAGAAGGGGAAGCTGGGAGGAAGTGAGAGAGTAGCACTGACATGTATACACTACCAAATTAAAATAGAAGGCTAGTGGGAAGCTGCTGCATAGCACAGAGAGATCAGTTTGATGATTAGTGACGACCTCAAGGGGTGGGATAGGGAGGGTGGGAGGGAAGCTCAAGAGGAAGGGGATAAGGGGATGTATGTATAAATACAGCTGATTCAGTTTGTTGTACAGCGGAAACTGGCACAACAGTGTAAAGCAATTATACTCCAATAAAGAGCTGGAAAAAAAAAAAGAGTGGGCAGCCCGTTTGAGGAGTCAAATCATCATTTCAAATGTTGAGAATGCTGTTGATGAAGTAGACTTACAGACTTTTCTATGAATATGTTATATGTATTACCGAAGTGGTTGCTGAGACTCATCCACTCTTATTTCTTTCATATCTCTTTCCACAAACCTCCTCAAAACATCACCGTCTTCACCCCCTGAAAAAAATCACTCTGATGGTGCCGGCTAAATCCATTACTGGATTTGTAAGCCTAGAATCAAGGGAGCTTTTATTGCCCTTTTTTTTTTTTTTTTTTTTTACGAGTAGTTCTTTTTGCACATTTTTCATTCTAAAATGCGAGGAAAGCATAAGGTTTCTCATATTAAGTCATAAAATATGTTATATTTCAAGGAGGATGCACAGTTCTGGTTATTCTGGCCATGCTTTATTTACATGATCAGGGCAGGTATGGCAAGTAGCATTGATAGCGTAGATGGAAATCTGGAATACTAAATTTTTTGGAGTGCGTTATTTTATTTTGAAAGTAAAATTTTTTTTAGTGTGTTTGAATCTAAAATGCATCAACTTAGTATAACTGAATGAATTTAGACATAAACAGGAGAGTATTCCTAGAATTTTTGTGAAATTGGCATTTCAGTTTTTTTTTTTTGCTTTAAAATAAAGGTTATTGAAATTACAGTAAAAATAAAAAATACAGTAACTAGCAGGACAATTAGACAGCTTTAATAAATGGAAACAATTTGTCTCTAATAGAAAACATTTTTTTTTTCTACTTCTGCCACCCCCTCCTGTTTTTCAGGTCCCTGTTCTAATCAGCAACTTTATGTTGCCCTTTTTGAAAGATCAAATATTTGGTGCTAATTTTTGTTTGAAGTAGTAAAGACTTTGCTAGAAAACTATGAGCTCAAAATGTGGTATTTATTATAGTGTTATGTGTCCTTACTGAGGAAAATTGAATATAAATAAGTGTTGAGTGTCCTGCGTGTCCTATAAAGAATAATTCATTCCCATTCAATAAATGAGAAAAGCCAGGGGTTCGGTGTGATAAACAGTACCAAATGAACATGCTGGATTTATGACAACAATAGTGTAAGCACAATAATAAGTCCTTGAAAGACAATTGTAATTCTTCCAGGATTTATGAAATGATCATTTTGCTCCTAAGGAGAGAAGTTTGGGGTGATTAAATTATGTGCATAATTTTTAAGAGCATTTATATTTTTTCTATTTAAATTCTGTATGATCTGTTCTTCAGATGTGAAATACTTTGCTATATGGATAAATAGTATTTTTTGAAATTGGCTAAATAAGCACTGAATGCTCAGGGTTGTTTTTTCTCACCATTTATACTGATGGAGAAACTTTCACATGCTAGCTCGCATGCGCACACACACACACACCCCTCACAGGGAGTTTTTTTGTTTGTTTGTTTTTAAGTTTCCTGTAGATTCTGAAGTCTTTCTTGTGATGCTGGTGTAAGAGTTATTCCTGTTAGTGTTACACAGCTATTGCTTTGTGTTTTAAAGAAAATATTATAGTACTCTGGGACACTACAGGAACAATCAGACCAAGTAATCAGTTTTCTTTTCTTGAAGAAAATATTTGAGTGAAAGCCTTTGACAAGATATGTTTAGAGGAAAAAAATAAAAGAAAGTAGACATAGCCCAGAGATAAGCTAGGAGTAACACCTGAAGTAAATAGGTAATTTGACAAGAATGGAAAGTTATCTACCTGCATGTCCCCAACCCATACAAGATATTTTCTGAGGTACAACTGAAAATATTTTAACTGTTTTCCTATGAACAGTTCTAATCATGAAGGTCCAGTAACTTTCTTTAAATTGTTCTTTTAGTCTAATTGCTGTTTTTATAAGAAATTATTTCCTGATGTTTAACCCATTTTTCCTTTATCCAGTTTAACTCCATTATTTCTAGCTAGTATAATCACAAACACACTAAGAAGCCTTTCATGGTGAAAAGTTGAAGTACCTCTAATGTATGATTTAAAGAAAAGACAGAGGAAAAAATGTTAAATTATGCTGAATTTCCTTATGACTACTAAATATTTTTCCCATGAATGTATTTGGTTTTCTAAAACAGGAAAGTCATTGGAGATATAGTAATATTATTATATTCTGTTTTTGCTTTTGTGACATTTAGTGGAGAAAACTAAAGATAGTTTTAGACATTTTACAAGCCTTTTAATTGTGTTGGCTTTAAACTTTGAAAATCTTTTAGAATTTATATTTTTTAGAGTTGGGACAAAGTTTTTTAAATACACAGGACAACTCTCAAAATTAAGAGTAAAGAGATAATTGTTTATCTCCTTCCTAAAACTCTTCCCTCTGTGTCCTCATTATGAGTCAGCCACCTTCTTAAAAATCTTGCTTTCACTCTCTGTGCTAGTACATTCTATCTTTCAATCACCTACCCTGTCACCATCTCACAATCTGACCCACCATCATCACTCCCAGTAAGGGTCGAGAAACTGAGAAAAGAAATATATAGGTATTCAGTAAGTATTTTATGGATTTGGTAACGAATAGCACTTAGCAGTAAACATCATAATATAAATGAAAAGTGGCTATGACTGTGGGTGGAGAGCTAGAATATATGGGTTTGAATAGTTATTCTACCATTGCACAAGCTAACGACTTTTGTGCAAGTTATTTAACCTCTCCATGCCTCAATTTACTTATATACAAGTTGAGTATAACAATAATCTCTACCTCATGTGTTGTTGTGAGCATCAAATAAGTTAATATTTTCAAAAAGCACTTAGAAAATTTCCTGGCACAGAGTAAGCACTTACTAATAATTATCTAGTGGTGGTAGTAATAGTAATTTGTAGAAAATGTTATTTATTTTTTCACCATGGGAAAAAATATGGCAATGTGATATACAAAAGTGAGTGAAGTTTTGATACGTGCTACGCCATTGATGAAAATTAAAGATACTCTTCTAAAGGAAATAAGCCAGACACAGAAGCCATCAATATCTCTTTCCCTATCTTCTATCTTTGCTTTCTACATCTGTCTGCAACCCATCTCAAGAGAAAAATTGAAGGAAAAGTGTATGGAGAATATTTGAGAAAGAAGCAGGAGAAAGAAGGGAGAAAAAGCAAAATAGGCAGAGGAAGAGATGCAGGAGAGGGGGTTAATCTGCCTTTTCTGTGACTTTAAAGAACTCTTCAGTTTTAATTCCCTTGATTGAAACTTGAAAAGGCAACTTTTTTTTTTTAGGCGCACAGCGAAGTTTATATAAAGTTCAAAAACAGGCCAAAGTAAACTGTATATAGAAAAGCAATGGAACAAAAAAGGATAAATCCAAAAGTGAGTTTAGTAGTTACTTCCGGGAAGTGAGGAGGAGGAGATCGGAATGAGGCGATGGAGAATTTCAAAGAGAAATGCTGGTAATGTTAGGGTTTTTCTTGTTTTGTTTTTTTCTGTTTTTTTATTTTTTTTATTTTAAGAGATCCTTCTTTGAATTTTAAGGGTTTTTTTTAGGGTTTTTGTTTTTGTTTGTTTGTTTTTGGCTGTGCTGAGTCTTAGTTGTGGCACACGGGATCATTTCAGCATGCAGGCTCTTTTAGTTGCGTCGTGCAGGATCTAGTTCCCCAACCAGGGTTTGAACCCAGGCCCCCTGGATTAGGAGCATGGAGTCTTAACCACTGGACCACCAGGGAAGTCTCTTTTTTCCTCTTTAAAAGGCAACTTTTTGATTAAATTTCTCAGTTAATTTTAGTCCTCACCAGTATGAGAATTGGAATACTCTGTGATAGCTTCCAGATTTACTGACAAAAGAAAGATTCTGGACTGGTACAGAAGACAGAGCTGGTGGTCAGCTGACTGCCTTTGTTTGTCTTTCTGTACGTCTCCCAGTCCTCTAAGAGTGAAAAAAAGGCACATTTGGTAAAGGGAGTCATTTGGTGAACATCTAAGTGTTGGATTGAAAAAGAATGGGGGTTTGAGTCACAGGATTTGGGATAAAATAATGTGTCATTTGACAATAACTGGTTATTTGTTTATAGAATCTCTGTGAACAGAATATCTGAAATAAGCCTGTTAATTTGCCTAGAGGAAAGGAAGGATGATGATGGTCAGATATTTTGGAGATAAAAAGTCTTCCTATATAAATGTTAGAAAAAAATCCTAAAGATGACTTTAGTTATGTACCACAAGTAAATCGTTTTGTTTCATATTTTTTCTTTGAATTTGAGGTGCAGTTGAGTTGCCTTTGTCTAATTATTAAATTTGACTTCTTGTACTTTGGAAAATAAAGGTTATGGTTTTAAAACATTAAGAATGTATTTGCCTTTAATTCGATTCACTTTACTTGACCTAAAAGAAATAGAAATCAGATTATCTATGATTATGATGAATGGGATTTTCTAGGAAGTGAAATTGGTTCAATCAGAGCAGTTATTGTTTTTCATTGTTGTTAGCCCAGAAGAAGTAGAGCCAGTCTTTCTGCTATTCTTTACAGACATCTCTCAGATATTATAGTTAATTTGCCTTACCCAGAGGTGAAGGAGGCGCTTCAGGATGAATTGTTAAACTATCGGAGGGTTACATGTGGAGAATGATGCGAGTCTTTGGTGAAAATCACAATGTCGGAGGCAAATTTTTCAGGAAAGGAATTGACTATTTAAGCTTTTCTTATTTAGGCAATTGCATACGATCAAGTATCATTGGATAATTTTTATTAAAACTTGTTCTACATTTTGGAAAGGAGGATTTAAGGAAACAATATAAGCTTGGAGGAAAGATGGACTTAAAAAAATTTTTTTAAGACTTAATTTTTTTAAGAGCAGAGTTAGGTTTACAATAAAATTGAAAGGAAGGTTACAGAGATCTCCCATATACTCTCTGCCCCTACACATGTGTAGCCTCTCCATTATAAACATAACTCACCAAAATGTACATTTTTTTAAATCAAGGATGAACTTATATTGACACATCAATCATAATCACCCAAGGTCTGTAGTTTACCCAAGAGGTCGCTCTTGATGTTTGTGCATTCAATTGGTTTAGGCAAATATGTAGTGACATATATCTGTCAGTATTATATCATACAGAGTATTTTCACCACCCTAAAAATCTTCTGTGCTCTGCCTATTTATTACCCCTGGCTGGCAACCACCAGTCTTTTTATTGTTTTAATAGTTTTGCCTTTTCCAGAATGTCATAAAGTTGGAATCTTACAGTATACAGCCTTCTTAGACTGGCATTTTTCATTTACTAGTAGAAAGATTGACTTTTGAAGAAATAAATATATACCTAACACTTTGATGAAATATACATTTAATACCCTTGTCCTGAAAGAAAATTATATTCATCACTAACGTGAATGGAAGAACATGTTCAAAAAATGGATTTAGTAAGAGAAAGTATTAGCTTTCTACTGATGTTTACTTTAATAACAATTATATTTAAATTATATTTACTTTTAAATAAACTGTTGCTGAAATGAAGGTAATCCATTTATAATTGAACAGAAAAAAGTACTTTGTTTTCAAATACTTCTCTCCCCTTTCTCCAAATTTTATGTCCTCAATTTTCTCAGTTGGTATAATAGTGAAAGGAAAACATAAAGTATGATTTTCCTATACATAATCATTCTGAAGTAGGAAAATTCTGAAAAATTATTGGTGGATCTCAAAGGAAATGTTTAAATTATGACATCTAAGATGATGCTGAATCAAACATTCAGTACTCTTTATAAGCAAAATTGCAAAGTAGATGTTTGTCTTAATTTCCCTTGTTAATTTCCTCCCCCATGTATATTTCCTTTGTCCCTGTGACCTCCAGCACACACAAACACCATCTACCCTGCGTCCTTTCTGTGCCATCTAACTATCTAGTAGTATCCCTGCTATCCCATTAGTAAGGATAATAACTAATATCTTACTATGGGAGTAAACTAATAATGGTTTAGTTACTGTAAAAGGAAAGCCAGAGCTGGAAAAGTAGTTAAATTGATAAAAAACAGATTCTATTCAGATCTCCTGCAGTAGGGGGAAGGAGATGACAGTGTAGAATTGGGCTCTGTTCTGAATACTGCTAGAAAAAGTGGGGAGTTATAGCCAAGGAGTGGAGTGGGTAGAAAACTGCTAAGAGGAAACATCAGCGGCTAGGGGATCTGGCTGAAGTGACATAACAGGATTCTTGCTGATCAGGTCAGAATGATCAGATATCACTGGCGAGGGGCATAGTGGAAGGTGAGGAACTTGATTACATATTGAGGGTGATCAGGTATCAAGGTGAAACCATGCACCTCAGGTTGGGACTTGAACCCACATGCAGGGACCCAAACTCAGCCTAAACCCAGATTTGGACTCGAACCCATGTGGCCTGGACTCAAACCCAGCCAAAACCCAAGATCTTCCAACTGAGATCACACACCTGGTTTCAGGACTTAATGAAGCTCAGGTTTTTGATGTCTCATCACAGAAAGAATTCAGTGAGAGACAAAGTGATGAATAAGAAGTTTATTTAAAGATTTATTTAGAGAGAAACACACTCCAAAGACAGTGTGGGTCATCTCAGAAGGTGAGAAAGGCACCAGGGTATGGGGGTTGTCAGTTTTCATAAGGGCAGGTAATTTCTTAGGCTAATGAGTGGGCAGAGTATTCCAGAAGTGGGCCACCGCCCACTTTTTGATCCTCATGGTCAGCCTTGGGACTGTCATGGCGCCTGGAAGTTGACTTGTCCGCCATCTTGGACCTGTTTGGTTCTAATCAGTTTGTTATATCCTCGGGCTATGTCATTCTTTCAAAGGTTGTGCCCTGCCCCCTTCCCTCCTGTTTCAAAGGGTGGCGATTCCAATGGAGCAGAGATCTTGATGAAACTGGATTTTATAAGAAAGTGTACAGATGGGCCTGGGAGAAGATTCAGGAGTCTGGCTAAAGTTTGCTTGAGCAAAGAATCTTTGTCAGTACAAAGTCTGTAATGATTTATTTGCATTTTATAGAAGGAAAAGTATGGAGAAGTTGGAAATGAGATTGGAATGATAATCTCATAGTGCAGTTAACTCTGGGTGAAAACCTTTCAAAATCTTTATCAAGGGTGTCAGTGCTGTTCTCTCACCACTTGTGGGCCTGTGTGTATGCAAATGCACGTGCGCACACACACACATACACACACACACACCACACAGAGGCACATGATGGTGGAATGAATAATGAATTATGAATACCTTCTGAAAAGGTATTCACCCAGCTCTACAACTATTCTGACTTGAACTTTTTCACTACTAGATTTTTTAACCCTCAGAAGTAGCCTTTGGCAAGCTTTAAATGTTTTCATAAGGACAACGCTAGAAATTGTTGTAAATTAAGTTCTCTTCTGTTGTCAGAATGGGGCAGTGTCAAGCACCAATTCATTTTACTGCAAATCATATATTTGAAGGATGTTTTCACAAACATTTGAATGAAACTCCCTTTGCAGGGTAATTGTTTATTAATTTGAGAAACTGTGTTTAGATTGTATCTATATGATACCAAGTTGCCAGGTAAAGATGAACAAATCATTAAATGCTATAAAATTGTGAAACTGTATGTGTTATTTGTGCTCCCTCTAGAAAAAGAAAACAGTATTTTGAGGAGGATTAAAATGAACATCTGAATGAAAATATCTCCCCAGTGGCTGCTTTATGCCTGAAATGTCCAGCACTAGTCTAGAAATAGCATGTAGGAGTGGAAATTCTGTTAAATTGTGAACATATCTCTTGAAACCAGTAAGACATTTAGGCATGCCTATAAAGTAACACTTTGTGCATATTTGATTATCATATTAGTTGATTGTCACTTTAGAAGGTAGAAAACAGAACATTGAGGGAATAAGACGTGGAATATGAGGCTTTCATTTGAATCAAAATACAGTACTGGCCATTCCTAAAGTATATTGATCTATGTCAGGAACCCCTATTGAGATTTGGCAAAAAGATTTAGTACCAGGGAACAAACTTCCAAGTGATACCAAAATGATTTGTGAAGATGGTTCAAGATCTGACTTTGACTTCTTAAAATTTTTTTCAGAGAGTAAGTGGTCTGTACCCAGATGTCTGTTTATTTAAAGATAATGTTGAAGTGTGGGGATTAGAGGAACTTGGCAATAGAACTTTCTGACAAATAATCGTCTGAAGAGACAGTGCGCTAGACAGAAGACTTAGGAGTATTTTATTGAAGCTTTTTATTAATTGAGTAAAAGTCAAAAGATTTCTGTGCTTTTAACATCTGGCTCTAATTAATGGCTAGAAAAGTCAAAACTGTAAAATTGTTCTGAACCTAAGCCGGTAAAATTCTTGCACTGCCTGCCAAAGGTTTAACATACCTGATTCAATTTTGGACTACTTGGATGAGAAGTATAAATGCTGAAAAGCAATCACAGTATGGTAATCTATCTTTTCAATGCAGTTGGGTGGGGCAGTGTGAAGGCAGAGAGGAAGGGGAGGAAGCAGGAGTGAGCAGTGGAGAAGAGACTTTAGCTGCCTAAAAGAATGATGTGCTTTACATTCTAGACTAAAATGATACTATAGTTACTGCAGCAGTTCTGGATTTTTCACATAGTTGGGAACAAAAGAAACAGCAGTTCTTATCTCTGTGCCACAAATTCCTTATTCTCTAGAGTGTGACATGAATTTGAAGTTAAATGGCCTAGGGAGTAGGAGTGAGGATAATCAGTATCAGTTTGTAAACTGACCTGAGGACAATACTGACATGGGTATCACTCACTGTTAAATCTCCAGCATCAATCAAGGTATGTGGAACAAGGTCGGGACTGACCTGAAGGATGCCTCCACACCATCAGAATTTGTTCAGATTAGGAGTCTCCAACCCTTTGTGAGGAGAAACTGCTTATTTCCATGAAGCCTTGATTTAAACATGCATTCACCCAATACATGTTTTATGAGGACCTCCTCTGTATTTTATTGAGATATAATTGATATATTGTGTAGGTTTAATGTGTGCAGTGTGTTGATTTGATACATTTATATATTGCAGTATGATTACCACCTTAACAGTGTCCTCTGTCGTGTCACATATTTGTTATTTTTTTCTGTGGTAAGACAATTAAGATTTAGTTTCTTAGCAACTTTGAAGTATGTAATACAGAATTGTTGACTATATTTACTGTGCTGTGCATTAGATCTTCAGAACTTATTTATGTACTAGTTGCAGGTTTGTACCTTGAATCATCATCTACCCAATTTCCCTACCCCAAAGCCCCTGGTAATCAGCACTCTACTCTTGGTTTTTATGAGTTCAGCATTTTTAGATTCCACACATAAGTGATATCATACAGTGTTTTTTTCCTCTGTCTGACTTATCTCACTTAGCATAATACTCTCAAGGTTCATCCGGGTTGTTGCAAACGGCAGGATTTCCCTCTTTCTCATGACTGATAATATTCTGGTGTGTGTGTGTGTGTGTGTGTGTGTGTGTGTGTGTGTGTGTGTGTGTATTTTCTTTATCCATTCATTCCTTGTTGGACACTTAGATTGTTTCCATATCTGGGTTATTGTGAATAATGCTGCTATGAACATGGCTATGCAGATATCTCTTCCAGATACTGATTGCAATTCCTTCAGATATATAAACCCAGGAGTGGGGTTACTGGATCATATGGCAGATTAATTTTTAATTTTTTAGGAACCTCCATACTGTTTTCTATAATGGCCATACCATTTTACAGTCCCAGCAGCAATGTATAAGGGCTCCTTTTTCTCCACATCCTCTCCAGCATTTATTATGTCTTGTCTTTTTAGTAATAGCCATCCTAACAGGTGTGAGGTGATATCTCATTGTGGTTTTGATTTGCATTGCCTAGATGATTAGTGATATTGAGCATTTTTTTCATATTACCTATTGGCCAATTGCATGTCGTCTTTGGAGAATGTCTGTTTCAGGTCCTTTGCCCATTTTTAACTAGAAAATTAGCTTTTTTGCTGTTGTTTTATGAGTTCATTATGTATTTTGGATATTAGCCCCTTATCAGATATGCAGTTTATGAATATTTTCTCCCATAAGGTAGGTTGCCTTTTCAATTTATTGATTGTTTGCCGTATAGAAGTTCTTTAGTTTAATGTCATCCCACTTGCTTATTTCAGTTTTTGTTGCCTGTATTTTGACATCTTATTCAAGAAATAATTGCCAAGGAAAGTGCCAGGGATCATTTTCCCTATGTATTTTTTTAGAAGTTTTACAGATTCTGTTCTTTTATTTAAGCTTTTGATCCACTTCAAGTTATTTTTTGTGAGTGGTATAAACTGGGGGTCTAATTTCATTCTTTTGCATGTAGATATCCAGTTTTCCCAACACCATTTATTGAAGAGACTCTCTTTTCCCCATTGTGTGTTTTTGGCATTCTTATCAAAAATTAGTTTACCATACATGTGTAATGATTCTTGGATCTTGCTCACCAAAAAGTAATCTTCTTAGGACACTGTCTTTAGGCAGATATTATTATTTCTACTTTAGAGAAGAAGAAGCTAAAAGGTTAAAGGACTTGCCCAAAGTCCTATAGCACATTTCATATTTTTATATGGTGTTTCTATCATAAAGTAAAAATGCTTACTGTCTTCCTCTAGGGATATGTGTCAGGTACTTAAATTCCTGTGGGGTAAGTTTAAATCATTTCTACGTCTTGCAGGAAGTCAGTGGCACATCTGCATATAAAATCTAGGGTGTCTGACCCTGGGTGACTTTGAACTCTGCACTTAGAATCAAAAGCAAACAGTGACTCATTTTAGTATAAATCAGTGTCTTTCTGAAGCCTTAGAGAAAAAGATGCCAGAGATTGTAAGGTATGAATTGGAAACCATGGTTGAGTAAACTGCTTCCTAGTCTTGAGAACATGTTAATTTATCACTTAACAATATAAAAGTTACACATATACATATAAACTATCATTAGTAAATCCATATTTTGAGTGTTCTTGGAAGGCTTAATAGAATTGTGGTTTCTTTAGGGATATCTCCTTTATTGTAAGAATCTCTAATTTGTCTTCATGTTAGGATATAGGCACAACTGCCAAGTTTGCTTTTTTGTTTTCTATTTTTGCCTTTTTCCCACCTCTCATTCTCTGTTGTTCTGTATCCTCAAAGCACAACTTTGCAGCATGAGATTTACTCATCTTCCTCCTCTTGGTTCACCAGAAGCCTCTTTTGTGTGGAAGCCTACACAAAAAGTCTACAAGCTGAGCACCTGCTCGTTCTTTCTGTCTCTTTCTGCATCCTTTTTCCCTCTCTTCTTTGCGGTGATAATCTGATAAATTAATATTCCTTACGGTTTTAATGACTGCTAATAGATTAATGCACCTAATGACTGTTAATGGCTTAATCTGCTATACCTCCTGGGTAAAATATTTGCATTTTAAAAGGGCTGTTTAGAATCATCACCTTATTTAAAGAGGTTACTCAGTGTGAGAATCTAAAACCTGTTGATAAATCACTAGGGAGAAGTACCATTTTAGATTTTTTTTAATTTTAATATCTCTGAGAACAAGGATGCATTCTCGAAATTGGTGTGATAATAAAACACTCTCATACTATAATTGGAAGCATTCTTTTTTCATTCTTAGTGATGTATAAAGTAACAATGTGTCTTAAAATCAACAATATCTTAGATTTGATGAAATATGGTAGCTGTATTTTGCCACCCTTCAAACTACGCCTTGTGGTAGGTGTAACTACTTCCCTTATTACACTTCACTCTCACACACAAACTCACTTCTGCATAAACTAAACACACATAAATAAACATGTATCCCAGCACCATTGGACAATGGACATTCCCTAATGGGCTGCTGTGCAAGTTTCAATTAAAATTTGAGTTTTTTTGTGTTTTATGGGCCATATTAAAGAAGCGTCATAAACTTGGTTTAAGAACATTTATAAGACACTTGCAGTGGAAATTATATTTTATTTATAACATTTATTTGCTGTTTAAAAATGTCTTTTATAATGCTTTGATTTCTTTTATTGTGTCTCACTTTGCTTTGAGAGAGAAGTGATAAATATGAGTAAGTACCACAGATGAATATAGTGTCTTGAAGGACTGGCTATCCTTTTAAAGATGAAAAGGCTTTGTATCTGTAATTACTGATCATGTGATACACAATTTCAAATAAAAGAGTTAGTGTCATTCTTTCTTTTTGGAAGACGTTAGAAACAATTGCAGAATAAAAAGCAAGCTCATCAACAGCAAAAAAAAAATCAGTCAGAAAATTGGCTAAAATTCAGCTCTTTGTGCTCTTGAGACTGAAAGCTGTAGCTGAAAGAAAGCTCTCCAATTTTCTACCATGCAAATCCATTGCCTCTTTTAGATTGGTTTACTCTTTCGAAGCAGTTAAGTAGTAGCATTTCTTGGCAAGAATAACATTTATTTAAATAATTCTTTGCAAATTCTGTTTGTTTATTCTTTTTGCCTCCCACTCGTCTCCATTGCCCTTCCTGTACCACCAACTTCACATACCCACTTGGGTTATGAGGTGTGGACACTTATATATGTTCCTTTAGGATGTCTTTTAACTTTATTTCCTTTTAAGTTAAAAATTGGGATAGTGGAGTTAAGGACTTTTAAAAAATTCAGTACCAGTCATATTTTCACTAGTGACAATGAGTATATCTTTTTTTTAGTGTTCTTTGTGAATGAACAGGGTTTTATCATCATAGTCTTATATTTAGAAGTTTTCCAAAAGTTTGAAAGTAGGATTGGATTTGAAAGGGCCACTGTCATGCATGTATTTTGTAGGTTGCAGAATATATGGTGAAATTTGAAAATATCGAGATCTATTATTTTCATTGAATTCTCAGTATGTATGGCACGTAGTAAAATTATAAACTCTCTAGTAACTGTGAAATGTTATTATTAAATCATTAGTTCCTTCTTAATATCTGAGCCTGGATTAGTGTTTTTCAGATTAACAGTTTTCAAAGAGAAGTGACCTGAGTAAGTGAGAAATAGGACAGGAAACTTGCTGTCAGAACCTGATGCAGTGCTGAGAAGTAATGGCAAGAGAAGGTTGCTACAAGCAAATAAACAGGGTTTGAGGGCATGAACTCAGAAAACAAATTTCACCTTCTTTGTATTTTTGCCTAGGGTTAGCCCAGGGGCTTTGGAAATGAATGGTTGGCCTGTGGCTGACAGCCCTGTTGCAAAAATTAACATCATTTTAACATACCAATCATACCTTTTGAACTCTTTGACTTTATTTTCAAGTGAAACTAAATCCTTTAGCTGCCATGCTGTCACAATAAGGACGGAGGTGTGTATTTAGAAGGTACCCAGGAAAGCCTGTGAGACCAAGGATCTGTGAAATGTGGTTTTGTCAAGAAAGGCACCTATGAGTCTATTACAAGTACAATATGATGTGGTCTATAATGAATCTCCATCCCTAGAGAGCTCTTAAAATAGAATAGATAGCCAAGTCTTTGGATGGTTCAAGCATTAAACTGCCTAAAGGAAAGGATCTCCTCAGATGACCTCCCAGTGCCCCTTTTAGCTTTATAATTCTAATTCTTACTAGGAGAAAGAAACATAGAACATAGAGTTTAGTACGGTGACACTCGATATTTATATTTACCACTAGAGAAGCGGATGTGGGGTAGAATCAACATCTACCTTTATTTTGTTATTGTCTGTGGAGCGATAAAGGGTTCTGTGGAATAGTCTTTCTGTTAGAGGCGTGAGACTGCAGAGAGTTAAACATTTATGCATTGTGATTTGGCTTTAATGTTTAATAACTATAGTTGGTCAAAAAGCTGAAGTACAAAAAAAGCCATGTGACTTATTAGCAAGCACATACAGAACAGTGAATAAAACCACCCAGCTCTGGGTCAGACACTTACTACAGAGAGGACTCCTCCTGAAAAGTAAATATGAGCATTCCTGTCCCTATTTGCATTCATGACGAAAAGCAATTATGCTCCACTGTAATTCCTAAGACAGTCATTGTGGAGAAAGTTCAAAGTCTTGTACACTGTTGAGTTCAGAACCACCTCTGTATCTGCTCTTGATGATGAGATTATCTGTCCACTAGAAGCTGGTCATGGTCATTATGGTCTTCTGGTCGTCAGAATGCAGAGAATTGCTTATAAATCTTTGCTACTTTTACTTATACTAAAGGAAAAAGCATTTTACTTCTTAGCTCTCCAGTATTCCTCCTCACATTTTAACATCACAGTAGCTATTCATGAGTGTGTATGTGTGTGTGTTTGGTAACAAACAAATTCTGAAGGACAGGCAATTCTTGTGCACTTGCTCACAGATAATGCTGATAGTATTTCACTTAGCCCAAACCCTATTTTGGACTGCATTTGCTGCTTTTGCCAAACTGCCATCTGGTTACTGTGTCATCCCTCGTCAGCTCTCTTATGTGATTAGGAAAGAACATTCCCTTGAGCAAGATGCTAGGTGCAGCTGTTAATAGGAACCAAGGATCTCTTCCTGGTACTTGGAGCAAAATAATTATCAGCAGCAGCAACTCAAAAATAGGAAATTTGAAACTCTGCTTATATAATACATAAAAAGTTATGTCTATAGAGCTAGTACAAATTGAAAAAGAATACCAAAGTGCATGTTATGTTCTTAAAAAAAATCAAGAGAGTCTAAAGAGAATCGAGAGTTATGTCTAAAAATATTTAAGGAACATTGTTTTGCCTCTAACTTCTGGTTTCTTTGAACTAACTTGATTGAGCAATTATATATGTTCACAATTTATTAAGTTGTTGTAAGGTTTATAGAAAAAGTAGAGGGCATGGCTGGTCAAGCCCTCCCAATGCAAGGCTCTCTAGAAAACTATTGCTAGATGCTCTGTTGCTTAGAGTAGGTTAGATAAGGCCTCTTTTTCACTGTGTCTCTGCCTATTTTATAACTGCATTGTTGCAGTCTGAGCGTGAGTTATAAAATTGGTGTGAAGTGTATCCACCAGAATGAGATGGGTGGTCAGAAAGAGGTCATTTGCTTGCCAAGTTGGCCTGGACTGTGTGGCCAGGATCATTTATTTAATCTATGGACAAGAGAGTAAAGTAGAAGTTACTAAGAGGAAGTGGAGAGACTAGAGAAAGAGGCAATTGTTTTACCACACTTGCAGAGTGTGTAACGGACATGGTGGAAAAGGATGAGAGCGCTAGTCTTTAACTCGCCTTTCATCCACAGTGACTCCATCAACTTATGAAGAGCACCCCAGCAATGTCATGGGTTCTGGATAATCAGCTATCTCCTATGTGGAGAAGGAACTGATAAAGAGTTAGGGAGAGAGACTGATTTATTTCCTCCAACAGTGTATTCTAGTGAAGAGTGGAAATTCTATCATTTTTATAAAGTGGAAACATGAGGAGAGAAGGATTTCATCATAACTCTTCCTGCCTTTAAGAAATTTACAGTTTTTTGAGTGAATCCAGACAAATTAAAACAAAGCAATAATAAATAATACTTTCTAGTATGGAATAAGAAGCTAAATTATGACTTTTGGAACGTGGGTATTTTCTACTATACATTAAACAAATTGCATTGAGTTAGATTATATGTAAAGGATTTGTCCCTCTAATCTGTATTTACCAAAACCAACAGAAAAAAAGACTCCACACTAGTTATAACAGTATAAAAATAATGGAGAGAATATGAAATAAAATAAAAAGTACATCTTACTAAGTTATTCAGTAAACATTCATTCAGTTTTATTTTGAGAAGCAGTATTGCGGTAGAGGTTGGGAATTTCAGCTTTGGAGCCATGAAGTCCTGAGTTTGAATTCTGCAATTGCCATACAGTAATTGTATGACCTTGAAAAAAATAACTAACATCACTAAGACTATTTTCTTATATGACAAACGGGGATAGTAATATGCTTAACTATTAAGATTGTTGTGAAGTCACCTGGTGCATGGTTCCTGGCCCATAACAGTTAATAATGAAGGTGATTTATATTGCCAGTAGTGGATGAAACACAATAGGTGAAAATAAAATCTCTCTTTTGAATGGGAGGTGGTTTGCTAGAGTAGGAAGCTAGTAAAAATTTTTTGAAAGTGTTATATTTCTAGAGGATTAGGTCAGAATAGAAAGCAATAGAAATAATTTAATAAAGTATACCACTAATATTTTCCTTCATGTCATGAAAGTCGTAGACATCTATAAAATAGAGACAAGAACAAAAACATTTTTTCTTTCTGGAGAACAGTTTGTGCACCACAGGTAACTAAATCTTAAAACAAATTTTATCAGGATGCCTATTATCACCTCAGCATACAAATGACACCCCATTGAGAATCTCAGGAGCAATTCATATGTACTGATGGCAGTGGCATATCATTATTTTCTGATGTCCATGATTAGTTTTTTGGTAAAAAAGGGAAATGTGATATTCTTAAGGTGAATGTGTAAGAAACCCTGGATGTGTAATTCTGAATAATAAGACTAATACTCAAAATCATATGAGATTCCCAGTCTCCTATAGCCATCTAAAGGCAGGGCCAGGTCTGTTTTGTTCACAGACAAACCTCAAGCATAATACATGTTTTTGGCACATAGTTGGTGTTCAATAAATTATAGATTTGCTAAGTGAGTGAGAACTCTATGGCCATACTTCATATATTGTACTACCTAGAGGGCCGTTTCCTAATGTGGTAGTAAGGACATTGAATTTGGAATTTAAGAGTTAAATATGAAAACAAGAGGTTTAGGGGATCTTGGAGACATTTTTCTGCTCAAGAAGTTATTTTGTAGATTAAGGTAACAGAGACAAAATCATTTGGGGAACTAGAAAGTTGCAATACATATTCTTGAAAGTAATTACTTCATTTGATCCCCTAATTATGTAGTTTTATCTACTGCATAGTTCTTTAATCTCATCTGTACTTGTACTCCCTTGAGTGCTATCCAAGAAACCCACTTAACATTATTTATGTTTTGTTCAATAGCACTAATATTCCAGTTACTTTTAAATAGAGGTCATTAAAAGCTTAGAACACTTACACCTGCAGGAAGACATTTATGCATTTTTAAATTGTATCTCACCTTATAAAAAGGATAAGAAACAAGAACGAGAATAGATGAAGACAATGTCCATTGGTGTATTCAGTATATTCTGTGAAAGTCTGGTGCCTAGAACAAAGACAATAAAGTTAAAAATATGCACTAGAAAATTTGAAATCAGAGACTTTGATTTCATTTTCTGTATAACATATTAGGTGCTCATGATGGGCATTTTAAATATTTATGCATTTAAATATTTATACTGTATCAGCTGTAAATTTAGTAAACATTATGTCTTCCATTCAGTTAAAATTCATTAAGTTTTTATGGAATATGTTGGTGTATTAATTTGGGTTCTTTTTGTAGGTCCAGTGGATCAGTCATCACAATAGGATGCCTTAGGAAGACTTCCTGGCTTTTATTCTAGGATAATGATGTTATGATTAGAAGATTAGAGTTTGGAATAAATAGCCTGGATCAGAATTCCAGCCCACTTACTTATCCGTAACTTAATTTTGTGCAACTTATTTAACCCAAGTCTCAGTTTTCTCATCTATAACGTGGGCATACGGTTGTGTATACCACAGTACTGTTATGAAGAGTAAATAAAATTATGATTTGAAGGGTAGTTGGTAAAGTATCCAGCATATAAACCATGCTCAGTAGCTGGCAGCTGTTGTCATTTATGTACTTGTTAGTTTGAATTTTATTAGTGTTAGTTATCTATATAAATAAATCAGTTATGTATACTGAATCTTTTTTTTAATTTTATTTATTTATTTATTATTTTTGGGGGGTTACACCAAGTTCAATCATCTGTTTTTTTTTTTTTATTTTTTTTAATTTTTTAAATTTTTTTTTGGGGGCACACCAGGTTCAATCATCTGTTTTTATACACATATCCCCGTATTCCCTCCCTCCCTTGACTCCCCCCCCCCCACCCTCCCCATCCCAGTCCTCTAAAAGGCAGCTTCCATCCCCGAGTTGAACTCCCTTTGTTATACAACAACTTCCCACTGGCTATCTGTTTTACAGTTGGTATTTACTGAATCTTATTACACTTCAAATGAGAGGTTGAGACAATGGTATTTTGAATGTCCCCCAGCTTTAAAACATATGAGTCTTTAAAGTCTGAATTCTGCTAAATAACTTGTGCTATGTGTATACAAAGTAGGCTATGTAAATATAGAATTTGTTGAGCTGTAGAATATTTGACCTCATTTTTCAGTCTTTATTGATGCTGTTACTTTATGATTGGTTAATCCCTGTGAATAGCTGGAAGGCCAAAGTTTATGAGATTGTTTAAAAAAAGCACATTTTGTTTTTTAAAAACTGGAATAAAAAAACATGGAAGCTTTGAATTTACTAGCTAAACCAACAGCAGATCAGAAGACTTACATAGCATAAAAAGAAGTAATTCATAGTCTTGGTATAATCTTAGTAAGTTGATTACCTTTCTGAAGAAAATCTGGAAATAGTATTTTGGAAGTGTACTAAGTTCTCCTGTGAGTTTCAGGTACATAGGAAATGTTCTCATATAAAATACAAGAAGGGAAAACTCTGTATTGTCTATGTAACTGCTTTAAAATAATCAATAAAATATCCCAAATCAAGTCACTTTTAGGTATATAATTTTTAAATTAATTTATAGGCATGCCTATCACCATTTAATAAAAGAAAATCTTTAAAAAATTAAGTAATCTTAGCCCACTGTTTTATATGTTCAGTAGTTGAAGCAATAGTATATAAAGTACTTGAGTATTTCAAGTAACTGACTTTTTTCAGAGGCAAAAGTGAAATATGAGTTGCTATAACATATAGGATTGATGCTGTGTCGTAATAGAAATAGAAAAAGATTTTCAAAAGATTTCTGTACCATGGTGAAATGTTTTTTGACGCTTGCTGTTGCAAATTGAGACTTTATGTTGGGTCTAACATGAAATTTTAGTCAACTTCATCTTGGTGAATTTCAACTCTAGAAGGATTCAGCTATTGCAGAAAACTTCAGTTCTCCATCTATAGTCAGCAGTAAAAGAAATGCTTATTGACCTTTAAATTTCAAAGAACTATTTCAGATCAATCATATAAGAGACCTTTTGATCGTAATGCACAAACCCATCTGTCTAAAAAGAGCTCCTTCTTTGAAGAATCAATAAATTCTTTTCAGAAATATCTATCCACAAGGCTTTGTATGAACTAGTTTTGCTCGCTTAAAAGCCTTGAAACCTTTTAGATTATTATAATCTTTCCATTTATTGTTACTATCTTTAGGTCATCTTTAGTTTGATTACAACTTTAAACTCATTTTTTCAACAGATTTATCTTTATTTATGAAAAAGCAAGTTGTCATTCTTTTTACTAATCTCCTTATGTACTTGTAAGTTTTGCAAGAGAGTCTGATACACAGAAATTCAGAGATTGTTCTGATCTTTTGTAAGGAATCCATCGTATCTGCTGAAATCAGCAGTCTTCAGGTTTACAAATATTGATTTTGAAGTAGATTTGTAATTTTGATGTTTTCTTTTTCTGAGATTTCTAAACTTAAAATACTTAAAAATAACTTTTTAACATAGAAAATGTAATCAAAATATCATGAGCCAAATTCATAAATATTTTAACATTTTATTAATGTTAAGGGAAGAACTGATCCACGGGTTTTATTGGACTTCCACTTATTTTTTCCCTCTCTTCAAATACTGCCCATCTAAAGGCTATGGTAATTTTTGCTAAAAATCCTATTTAATTATTTAATTACCTTTTATTTTCCCCAAAAGTATTATCTAAACTTGGCTTAATAAAGGCACTTTATAATTACTACCATGGTTAATAATTTTGTTGAAATGAAACAATTCTTCTAATTATTTAGTAGAAAAAATTATTTTATAATTAAAAATTTATGCAAGCCCAGTTATACTGTAACATTTTCAGCCCTCTCCTTTTCCCCTTTTCTCAAGAAAAGTAAAAGTGATTGCACAAAAAATATATATGAGGAGACTTTGGATAATCAGTGCTTATTAATTCATCCAGTTTAATATTTCTCTTAAACACTGAAGTAATTTCAAATATACTAACCGATAATAGGTAAAGCTTTGGTTTCCAAGAAACTTAACCACCAGTATTTATTCTTTGTCAAGCATAGTGATTGAGTTAGTATAATATACGACATTTTCTTTCGTTTGGACTATCTCTCTTACTCCTGTGTAAATAAAAAAGTCCCTTTGTATTTTTCCATATCCATATTGTTTTGCTTTTACAAAGTGTTAGAATTAATTGTTCACTTGTTTTTTAAAACAATGATAGTTTTGGAACGCTGCAGTTTGTGAATTTGTGTGTGTGTATTAGTCAACAGAGTAGGCCACTCATATAATGTTTCTACAGCTTCTTCTTTATCATATACTGGGATATAATCCCTTTCAGTTTTATTTTTAAGAAATTAAGAGCAATAGCAAGGTAGAATTTCTCAGAACCATGGGGTCATCAAGTCCTAGCACTTGTGAAGGTTGTGAGCTTGGGTTTCAATTGATTTGGGTTTTTTTTCACATTTGTTTATAGTAATAATGATAGTTATGTTGAAAACCTCAATGTCTCCTTACCTGAATGATTTCTAATGCTTACAAATCTTACTATTTGCTTCTTACAGAAGAGCAATCCTGAATTCATTTAAGTAATTAGACCAATATTGCATAGCAAGTGGAAGAGTTAGGGTTCAAATTCCTGATGTTTGACTCCAACACAGTATTTTTCCCATTACATTAACTCTGCCCCTCTACTCCGACCTTGACACATACATACACACACATACACACGTGGACACACACACACACACACACACACACACTTTCTTTCTGACTGCTGGTAGCCTGATTCCTAGTATACATTCCCCTCCAAGGTAAAGCCATGATAGCATATTGTATCATTTCCTTCCCACAGTCCATGCCCCAGGACCATCCCACACCTAAAATATTTTCTCAAAGTAAATGGAACCTTCCTATCCCAGATTTAATTTCTTCTGACCCTGCTTCCTAAATTATATTGAGGATTATATAGTTGATAATGGTTTACTGTGTTTTTTTCATAAATATCATGTCACTGATTTCAAAGGGACCTTTAATACTTTAACCAAGAGTAATAACTGGACATACCAAATCTTGATACCTATTTGAGATCTTTTAAAATTTCAGTATTCTTTCAACAACTGGAAAATCATAGGAAAAGCATAGGAAATCCACTTGCTTATGATCAGGGCCATTCTAGAGCCTTTAGTGCTTATTACTACAAAGTTATGGTAGCTCCTTAGGAACATATTGATAAGTGTATTAATAAGAAGTAACTTGACTAGGGAAGTTTCTTTTTTTCAGTGTGATATATTACCAAGGGACTGTATGAAGTGTATTACTAATCTAACATCATTAAATGCAGTTCATTTTTTTGGTTTGTGGATTATTACTATTATTTTACTATTTATGCAGTTTCTACTAAGTACCATGTATGATGGTGTTTTCTATAACTGTAGAGATGAATAGGAAATGCTTTTAGTCCTTAAGAATGTCACAGTCTATGGGGAAAATCAAGAGCAATTTTTATTAAATATTTATGGTGAAATATATTTACTTCCCAAAGGAGTACTCCCAAAGGTTTCAAATCAGACTCCATAACTCCCTTCAAACCCTGTCTGGGAATCTTATGAAGGAGATTTGACAGAAGTCCCTCAATTTGTCTCAGTATTGACATATTGAGTGCATGGTACATAGAGCTGCAGAAATAGTTTTGGCTGTGTCATCCACTTACCATTATTAATGTATACATACCAATTAAACTCTAATTTCAGAACCTGTTTACTAACTAAAAGAAATAGTTCAATATCTATTTGATGTAATAAATTAAAGCATACTTATTTGTATTCAAATTAAGCTTTTCTAGGTTCCATATAGATTGTAGACACTTGCTGCAACGAAACATGATGCTGCAATGAAACATGATGCAGCAATAAGGATAATAAATTAGCAGAAGTGATTACATAATTAGCACTGAATATTATCTAATTGAATAAAATGGGTGGTATATACCAAATTTTTTGTATAGAAGTATAGTGCAAACCACATGTGTGTTTTAAGTTTTCTAGTAGCCATATTTTAAAAAGTAAAAAGAAACAGGTAAAAATTTTTTTTTTGAGTTTGAATGTAGCCAAAGCCAGGGGAAACAAGTAAAATTAATAATATTTTTATTTAACCTAATATATCTAAAATATTATTTCAACATATAATTAGTATAAAAATTAGACACATTATTATTTTTTACTAAATCTTTGAAATAGATATATTTTACACTGTCAGTTTGAACTAACCACATTTAAAGTGCCAATGTGGGGCTGGTGGCTACTGTATTGGAAGCTGCTGGATAGGTTTAGCATTACAGATGTTCTAAGAAAGTTTAGATCAAAGAGAGTAGAGGTGTATAGAATATGTAAAACTTGTTCTGAGTCCTGAAAGTTTAGCAGATTTTATGTAGATGGAAGGAAAGAATATCTAACAATAAGGAGGAATGCTAGGTTTTAAAATATAACTTACTGAAAATGATCATAATACGAGTAGTTCCAGTTTTTGAGCAGATTACCAGTTTATAATATACTTCATGTTACTATTTAGGAAGGTCATTATACAAATTAAGGAATATGGTAAAATGTTACTCTTACTATATTTTTAAACTTTTGCAAAGGGCTAAATATTAATCTTTCAAGATATTATGTGTAAATAGAGTTTTTTGGTTTAAGTAAGTTTCAACAACTAAAAAACCCTGCTTGATGATTCACAATGAATCCTGGCATTCTAAATTTTCTTGAATATCTTGTAAAGAAACCGTTTTAATTTTGCATAATCCAGTCTTCCCAAAGTTGCTGAACTAAGGGGTCTTATTGTGAAACATTTAACTTGGGAGCACTGATCTAATATATTTTTTATTTTAGAAAGTCTATGTAAGTCTATGTATGAAGAGTGTTTTATTACTATTTCCAGAATTTAGGAATGCTTTAATTATGTCTTTTTAATTACATAGCAATCTGTCACATTTCGTTACATGATGACATTTATTCATTTATTCACTGAAATTAC
The DNA here is from genome assembly GCF_030028045.1 of Hippopotamus amphibius kiboko. Lineage (NCBI taxonomy): Eukaryota > Metazoa > Chordata > Mammalia > Artiodactyla > Hippopotamidae > Hippopotamus > Hippopotamus amphibius. The sequence continues at coordinate 59,921,885 of NC_080188.1, forward strand.
TACCTATCTCCTCATCTATGGAAATGTATTTTTCGTGAACCACAGCTGCTTATGTGATTTCTAATGACTCATGTAAATTGATAAATGATAGGTACAGTACTTTGTTTTTACCTCATTAAATATTCTGCAGTTAAAAGGCCCAGGAATATTTGCAATCTGTGTTTGATTATCCACTGATTTTTAACAGATTTTCAAAAAAATTACAGGGGACTCATAAATTTTTCATCATTAGTTTTTTATTTTTTAAGTTTACAGTTACTTAACATTGCCAAGGACTTGCCTGAGGTTTGTCTTCAGAAAAAAACTACGATTTCTATAGATATTCTTTTGTCCTGATAGAGGATAAAATGATTTACCACATTACTTTGTTATAAACAAGTATGTATTTAGAGCAAAGTACTTGTTTTTTTTCCTCATGTATTGTTTTGTTATGTATGTTTTGCCATGCATTGACAATATATGAAAATATTTGCCTGATATCAGTTTCAGGTCTTCTTATTTTTGTCCTTCCAGAAGATGCCCAGAGGCTTACTTATAATAGGAAATGGTGCCCATTACAGTGACCATTTGGATAGTATGGTATTTGTATTCCTTATTGCTTCCTTTCTACTGTATAAAGATGCTGTAAAGGATGATCCACTGAACAGATAGCCATGTGGATACCGAAATGAATAGATACTAAGTGTTCTGGTCATGGGAACTCAAGTGAGGAGCACCCAGAGCCAAACCTAGCACAAAGGAGTAGATTTACCCTTGGAGCACGCTCCTTCATAGTACTGCATAGATAGGGATCTGGGCAAACAAAACCAAGATTTAGCAATGAGCAGCAAAGTGAGAAAGATGATGGAGGAGCAGAACCAGCAGCATCCAGCTCTGAGGTTAAGAAGGATAGACTGGAGCATAAGCACACCAACCTCTTTTGCATGAAGTGGAAGTCTGACTGTGCTCCCCTTTGAACTGCATGTGTCCTAATTACCTGAGGGCTCCATGCTGCAGACCCCACCCCCCCAAACCTTTAGTTGAGAACCTTCCTCAAAGTTTAATGCTGGTTTTCCTATGAATCTAATCAGTGGGATCCTAAGACAGTTCTAATTTTACTTAAGAATAATGGAATGTATAATACAAGAACATATTTTCAGTGTGTGTGGTATTACACTTTGAATTTCAGTTTTCCTTTATTTGGGTCAGATTAAATCCTTAGAATTTCCTTTCCAAACTAAATTCCTCTGAATGATTAAGCTTGTAGTGTTTGTCTATTGTTGTTTTAAAAGTTTTGGTGTATAGTCTTGTTTTTATCACTTTACGAATTAATTTTTGTCAATGATCATTAAAGGCCTACCACATTGAATTTAATCCTCCCGCCCAAAGACTGAGTAAAACCATCTCATTCCATGGTGGTTTTTATTTCTTTTTCTGTTGTTGCATCATTCTTCAAAATCAGTTTGTCTTGGTATTAAAATTGCTACAGCTTTTCTCTGTCAGTATCTTGCTGTTTCTCTATGCTCTAATCTAAACAAAGTAAAAAATTAGACTTCCTGCTTACTACTAACTAGGGGAATCCCTTTGCCCTTCCATGCTCTGTTTGCACTCTGTTTTCAATAGACCAAGAATAGCTCTGTAGATAAAAGGTCTTTTGTTAAAAAGAAGGAAATTGGAAGAGCCATTACCCTTTTCCTTCTTTGACCTGCACCTGCAAACAAGTGGTCAATGTTTCAGTCTTCTTTTAAAAAGCACCAATTATTGTTTCAGAGAACTTACTTTTGAAAAATTTACACAAATGTAATGAAAAATTAATGCTTTAAAATTGACCAGTATATTGTTTCTTAAAACTGAATTGTAAAATTTAAACAGTTATCTTCATCTGCATTGCTTATAGCTAATTTCTGTGTGTAGTTTCAGGTATTCTGCTATAATTTTTAATACAATTTAATGACACATATATGACAAAACTCTCAATGATTGATTTTGCTAGGCAGTAATTTTGGTAAGTGCAGGATATTTAAAATTATTATTTAAAATACTTCATTACTTATATTAAATTTAATTAATGGTCAAAAGGTAAACGATTAAAATTAATAAAATAGTTTTTGTAGAGCTCAGATGCCTATGAGTTAAATTTAGCAGAGAAGTGATATTCAGATCCCATTGACACTGTGAAAATAAACCGTTCGGTTTCATATAAACAATACTTAAGCCTTGTAGAATCTTTCATGATTTTCTTAAATAATGAGAAATATATATATATGTATTAACAATTGCAAAGTTTTCTTTTTCAAATTTTATTTTTATAAATTCAGTGGCTAAGAACTAATTATTTAAACAATATATTCTAGAACTGAAATATTTAACTTTTAATCTTGTCATTGATTGCTATCAAAATAATTCTATTTTTCACAGTCATGCTTTTGTTATATGACTTAATTAGCATTATGGTAATCACATTGTCTTATAGGAAAGGTGTATTTTTTTTTAGAACATTTATTGAGATACAGTTGACATACAATAAACTGCATATGTTTAAAGTGTACAATCTGATTTTTTTTTCTTACTAGTAATGTATATATGGAAATCCCAAGCTCCCAGTTTATTCCCCTCCAACTCCCCCCACCCCGGCCACTTTCCCCACTTGGTGTCCATATGTTTGTTCTCTACATCTGTGTCTCTGTTTCTGCCTTGTAGACCAGTTGATTTGTGCCATTTTTCTATATTCCATATGTGTGTTAATATACGATATTTGTTTTTCTCTTTCTGACTGACTTCACTCTGTATGACAGTCTCTAGGTCCATCCATGTCTCTACAAATGCCCCAATTTCGTTACTTTTTACAGCTGAGAGGAATGTATTTTTTAATTTAAATTGTCTCGTGTATATTCTCACACATTGAACATTTTACCTTTCCCTTAAATAGTCCACTAAGTGTTAAAAAAAAGAGTCCAGTTTCATAGACATTTTATTTTGCATAACAATATAACAATGGCTAGTAATTTAGTAGCTTTTCTGTGCATCATTGAAATAAAAATAAACTTGAAGCATTCTTTTAAGCTGTTCCTAGAAAGAATAAAAGCATTTGAAATCTCCATGTACTGTAAGATCAGCACATCTTCAATTCTGCTTTAAGTCCTGCAAACCTAGAAATTTGTGGGTTTCTCAAATTCCTTCTGTATTTTTAACCTTGTGTAAGTGATGTCTCTAATGTTGATGCCTCTTGGTTCAGCCAAGCTGTCGTTAGTCCTGCACCATGCCTGTATCATTCCCAGCAATTCAAGGAAAGGAGAATGATTACATAACTGATATACTTACATTCAGAGTGAGTAAGAATGGGGATTTGGGATGTTGCTCAAAGAGCTGCTGTTTGACCATGGCATGTCCATGTGAAACTCTTATATTTTACTGGCTACAAGAAAGTCATTAAGTCTAACCCAGATTCAAGAAGAGGGCAAGTTGACTCTGCTTCCAAACGGAGAGAGTGGCAAAATCACATTGAAGAAGAGATGGTGGGGTGGGAGAATTCTTACAGCCATCTTTGGAAATGTAATCTGTCACAATAGCTTACCCTAAGAAACTTGAATTTCAGCCCGTAGGTGATTGAGAGTTATTGAATACTATTATTTAAGGATAATAATATAATTAAAAATGTCTTACTAAGTTTACTGATAAATTCTTGAGAGGAGTAAAATGATCAAGGAAGTTCATTGTGTTTCGTTTTTGCTTTTGTTTTTCCTTAAAGAGTTCTTTTTGAGCATGTCTCTAGGCAGAATAGAAAGAAGTAACAAAGAAAAAAAACATCAAATAATCTTAGCAGTGAGAGGGAACACAGGGTACTTCTTTAATGAGACAGACTCCTTCCAGTAACTTACCTAACTTATCTTGGTGGAATGCCAAGTTTACACGCAGGCATCAACCAGATGGCTATCTGAATACAATTTCAAATACTTGCTTTCATTTAAGCAGAAAAATTTCAAGATGTATCATCAAACTGGGCACCTTCTTCTAGAGACTTTTTTATTTGTCTATAAAACTTTAGTCAAAGCATCGTCCAGAGGTTTTTAAATTATCATAAGATATTGTTTTGAATTCCTAAGTATTCACTGTAAAGAATCCATGTTTTGAAGATTACTCAAAAGCGGCTGTATTTGTTTGGGTTGTCAGATATGTCAGTATACAGATTAGTTGTGTTTACTTAAATATGTGATGGAAACTGATCATTTGAATGTCTAATACTTACAGCACTTTTGATTGGAAATATTTTTGTTACTACTGAATATTAAAAAGTTGATAATTTCATTTTAAGGCACTTTAGATTTTCTATCTTGTTTATATTATGTTTGCTTCCTTTATGCTGTTTCACTCAAAAAGAGTAGAGAACTTTTTTATAGAGTTAAATGTATTTGGAGGATTTTCTTTTTAGGTTTTCTAGGAACACAGAAACAAAGTGGACCTGATTTCAACTCTGAATAAACTATATTAAATATTTAATCACATTAGAAAGTTGTTAACCAATAATATTTCATATCTCACTTAACTGCAAATTAATGATATTGGAGAGTTTTGAGTTCTTAACTTCTAAAGAGTGTTAATATATAGTATGTGTGACAGTGACAGGTGCTGGGGAGAAAGGTAAAGCAGAATGAGGGGAAATAGGAATGCAATAGTGGTTGCATTTTCATTTAAGATATTCAGGAAGGGTCTTTCTGAAAAGGTAACATTTGAGCAGAGATCTTTGATGGCAAATTTGTGGGAAGAATATTTAGGCAAAGAGAACATCAAGTACAAAGCCTTCCTGGCAGGAGAGTATGTGGCTTGTTGGAGATGAGTGAAGAGGAAAGTGTGTCTGTAGCAGGGAGGCCCCATGAGAGATGAGGCCCAGTGTGTAATGGGGGGATATTAGACTATGAAGACCTATGGACTTTGGCTTTTATTCTCTGTGATATAGGAAAGATTATGAGTGTTTTTAAAAAAGTTATGAGACGGTCAACTTTGTATTTAACAGATGCACTCTGGCTTTGGAAGTTCCTTGGTAGCAGGGTAATCAAGAGAATGCAGATGATAGCTTTGATGAAGGTGGTAGTGGTGGCAGTAGAATCATATTGAATTGCTAGAGAATTAATGTGAGGTGTGAGAGAAAGTGTCCTTGTGGATGATTGGTTTATAGGCTGGACTGCACAGAGGGAATTGCCAATTATTGAGATGAAGAGGTTTGTGAGATGAACAGGTATTTGGGCAAGACCAGGTGTTTACTTTGGGACATATTAAGATTGAGATGTCTATTAGATATCCAAGTTGAAATATCGAGTAGCCTGTAGAATATGTGAATTTGGATTTCAGAGGCTAAGTTCAGGCTGGAAATACAGATTTGGGAGTACATAGTATAAAACTGGCATTTAAAGTGTGGAACAAGGTGAGATCACCTGGGGAGGAGCTGTGCCTAAGAGAGAGGAGAGGTTCAAGAGCTGATGGCTGAAGAGTGTGTACATGTGGGGATTGTGGAAATGATGAGGAAGAACTAGCAAGTACGTCTGGAAGGAGAAGCCATGGAGGGAGCAGAAGAACCAAGAGTGTGTTGTACCAGAAGCCAGCTAAAGAAAGGGATTAGTCAGGAAGGGATTAGTCTGCTCTGACAAATACCTGCTGATAGCTCTTAAGACGAAAACCAAATTTAAGAGAGAGTTTAGCAATATAGAGATTATTCAATACTTTGAGAAAAACTGATTAATTGAAATGGTAGTAATTTAAAAAACTGATTGGTGTATGTTAAAGAGAAAATAGAAGATGCAGAATTGGATACAGCAAGTATGAGCAACTCTTTTGAGTAGTTTTGCTCTAAAAGAGAAGAAAAATGGGACAGTAGCTAGATGGAGGGAGGAATGAAGGGATTTTTGTTTGTTTCTGTTTTTAAAAATTAATTAACTATTTTATAATTAATTTATTGGCTGCTTCGGTTCTTCATTGCTGCCTGAGGGCTTTCTCTAGTTGCAGAGAGCAGCAGCTACTCTTTGTTGTGGTGCATGGGCTTTTCATTGTGGTGGCTTCTCTTGTTGAGCACAGGCTCTAGGCATGTGGGCTTCAGTAGTTGTGGCACATGGGCTCAATAATTGTGGCTCACGGGCTCTAGAGTGCGGGCTCAGTAGTTGTGGCGCATGGGCTTAGTTGCTCCGAGGCATGTGGTATCTTCCTGGACCAGGGCTCGAACCTGTGTCCCCTGCATTGGCAGGCAGATTCTTAACTACTGCACCACCAGGGAAGCTCTGTTTGTTTGTTTCTAAGACTGAATACATTATGCTTTCAGGGAATAATTTGATGGAATAATCCAGAAAAGAAGATAAAGTTAAACGTGGAGTTAAGAATGAGCACAATTTTTTCTAGAGTGAGGCCACTGAGTAGCTGAGAGGTGATGGAATGCAGTGCAAATGTGGAAGAATTGGCTTTGGATCAGCACATGAACTGTTTGTCCTTAGTCATGGGAAGGAAGGCAGACTGCATGGGCACGGGGTGAGTGGGTTGGAGATGTGGGACTGGAAGTCTGGGGAGGTTCTTTTCACAATGCTTCTGTTTTTAGTGATAGACAAATCTCAGAGTGAGGATGTAGGAGAAGATACTGGAGGTTTGAAGGGAGAGGAAAAGGTATGAGTAGATCTTCTAGGTGAGTTGCAGAGGGATGGACTAACAGGATTCCTGGAGAGAACTCAGGGACACATTGAAGGTTAAACCCTATGAATCTAAAATATAGTCAGTCAGCATAGTGATCAATGAATATTTGTTCACAAAAATGAATGAATTATGGATTTCTCATTTCTTTTAACAGAATCTGGCCTCATAGTTGCTAGGTCATTACAAGGCAATGGAAAACGGATTTATTTCCTAAGAAGAGCATTGTATTGGAAGATCCAGTCTAGTTAGTGGATTCGATTAATAGCGAAGCCACCATTCGAGTTTTTACTAATTCAGTCTTGGGTGAAGCACACTCTGATATTTGAGCTATCATATAGACTTTTGAGATTATGGACTTTAGAGATAATTTTTAGAGCATTTCCTTATTTTATAAATGAAGAAACTAAGGTCCAGAGAAGTTAAAGGAATCCCCTATCTTTTACTGTGAATCTCAGGTTACTTTTACAGAGAATTTTGATTATTGTAGTAAGTATGCTCTACCAAGATTTACATTTTATTCATTTTTATTCCTGCAAATAGAGCATTCCTGTTTGGTTTTTCAATTTGTGTTTGCACAGTTATGTAAATTCTTTTTGACAGATTTATTATGAAGGGGAGAAAGATGAGTAAGAACTCCAGTTTAAAAAGCTCATTAATTTTAAAGAAATGTGTCATGAATTAATGTTTTGAGTAGTATATTTTTCTTTTTACATTTTTTCTCCTGGATGAATAGAATTCTATCAAAAGAAATAGGTTATTTAAAATGATTAGATAGAAGTTATACAGAAATTCTTCGAAGCATGTGCAACTGTTCCCAAGGAATAGGTTAAATGTAATTCTCAGCTAGTGAAGCATTATCATTAACAATACAAGATTACATTGTAGCCCTTCTTTACAAAGCTAGCTATAAAAACCCTTTTCTTTTAAAAGGACTTTCAAAGTGTCTTTCACTTGCCTGAGCATTTAGTAAATGAACGTCCCCTCACCAATGTATATATTTCTTAAGCATAGGGACTGGGGAAAGGATGTTCTTGACCTACTTGTTTATAAGAAATATAACCAGTCACATTCTACTTTTAGCATATTAGCAAGTTTAACGATGGGTCAGTAAGCCATCATGTATACATTTCAAAATAAGCTGACTTTCCTGAAGTTCAGAAAAAACGCAGTTGATCTCAGTTTAAATATACACAGCAATACTTTTGCATGCTCACTTTTAAAAATCAGTGTTCTGTCTACTGGATAGCAAATATACATTTTGGAAGTATGTTTATGTAGTAAAACACATCAGGTTTTCCTAACAACTAAATGTAAAGATAGGATTTAGGTTAGGGAACGTAGTTAGGGACGCCTAAAACTCTTTTCCCACTTGTGGTCTATTTGATGGAGAAAATAGAAATAGGACACTACTGATCATGTGGGGATCAAAGTATCTACTTTAATAATGGTCTAAGTATGTCCCAGTAATTTCTGAAATATAGAACTTTCTGGCAAAGATGCAATGGAAAACATGACTTAAAAAATGTACTTCTTTTTTAATGAAACAAATCCAAACGATACAGAATCAGACTTAAGTTGTGCATTGCACAAGCGTGGAGGCTACGGTGAAAGTCTATAACTCCTGCCCCAGATCTAATCTTTGAGACCCTCCACGCCATGAGAGCACTGTCCAAGTGCTTTTACTACATGGAAACATGAAGCAGGTGAGAGGGCAAGAGCAGGATGGGAGCCCGCTAGGATCAGGGTGCTGCAGGTTCAGAAGACAGAGACTATACGATGAGCATGATGAACTATATGTATAGTTCATCAGGATATACAATGAACATGTGTTGTGTTCTGTATGCATTTGGATAATCCCACTCACTTGTGAAAAATTCTGATGTTACTCTTTATCCCTAAAGAGATATGAATAAGTTTGTAGAAAGGAACAGAACTTTTTCTACAGCACAGAGCCTTGCTACTCAAATGTGAGGTGGTCCTTAGATCAGCACCAGCAGCATCACCTGGAAGCTTGTTAGAAATGCAGAATTTCAGGCTTCATCTCTGACCTACTGAATCAGTGTGTGCTTTTTAAAAATACCTGTCTCCACTACCAGGTGACTGGTTTGAGCATTACATTTCAGAAGCACTTCTCTAGATGCCAAATGTGTTGTTATGAATTCTTCCTTCAATGAACTAAGGCATAATATAGGGAAAGAGTAGGAGTTCTTTTTTCTTTTTTTTTTGAAAGCACAGTCTTTTATTTATTTATTTATTTTAAATTTACTTTGTTTATTTATTTATTGGCTGTGCTGGGTCTTCTTCACTGCGCATGGGCTTTCTCCACTTGTGGTGAGTTGGGGCTACTCTTCATTGTGGTGCACAGACTTCTCATCATGGTGGCTTCTCTTGTTGTGGAGCATGGGCTTTTGGCACATGAGCTTCAGTAGTTGTGGCACACGGGCTCAGTAGTCGTGGCACACGGGCTTAGTTGCTCCATAGCATGTGGGACCTTCCCGGACCAGGGCTCGAACCCGTGTTCCCTGCATTGGCCGGCTGATTCTTAACCACTGCACCACCAGGGAAGTCCCAAGAGTAGAAGGAGTTCTAACTGCAGTTGGAGTTTATACTCTTCAGTTATTAAGTGTCTAGTGTTTTTGAAGTAGCCTGAGTGATTCCAGGGAAAGGTAGTGTTTGAGATCATTCAACCATAAAACTGCAAGAATTAGAGCATCCTATTGTTAAGATATACACATTACAGTTCCATCTATCATTTGTAAAAGAAACTTGTATGGATAAATTTTTTAAAAAGTTTTAAAAACAAGAGATAAAATACTAAACTTGTTGCAAGGAGATCTGGCTTTAATCACCTAGTTATGTGCAACTAGCTACATAATAAGGATAGGTGATAACCTCACAGGGTCTTGATTTCCTCAGGAGATATTTGCTATTCATGGGCTGGAAATGGGGTTGGAACTCCAGAAAGAAGGCATAGACTATGCAGATAAAAGTGAAGATGATAAGAAAACCTGAAACTTTTGAATAAATGAAAATCAATTATTGTGCCTGGAATATAGGGTGTCTGTGAATGTCTTTGTATAAGTGTTAGTGAGAGGGAAAGGGGTTTTATTGGTGAGATATGCAGTTGATGATCAAGGCATTTTTTGCCCTCTGAAAGGGTTTGAAATTTAGCCCAAGGCCAAAAGAAGTTTGGAAGGGTTTAGGAAAAGGAGTGAAGTTTGCATCTTAGAAGGCTAATAGTGGCTTTAATGCAAAAAATGAGAGTTAACAAGACCATAGACAAAGAAGTAAGCTAAGACCTGTTTGAACGATGCAGGCCAGAATGATGGTAACATGAATTAGAGATATAGAACTAGGTATGGGAAGAAATGAACTGCTTAGGAGGAAAAATCTGCAAGATGCACTGACTGATGGGAAGGAGAAAAATGCAATTGCTAATTCCTGTTTTGAGCCTTAAAAACATGATTGGAAATACGAAGGGGGTAGGTTTGGAAGGAATTGATTGATTCTGTTTTTATCAAGTTATTTTTTAAGACTGAATATCTAGTTGTAAATTTCTTTTAAACACATTCATTTCTTAAATATTTAACTGTCTTGAGATAAGCATACTTTCTATATCATTTATTCCCACCATTCCAATTATTATATACATGTATATGCCTTCAAATCTACATCCTCAGTCTAGATCACTCACCCTAACTACAGCCTTAAATATACTTTTGAGGTTAAATTTATTTTCAGTAAAAATTATGCTTTGCTATTCATTGGAAATATAAGATTTTTCAAATCCTGCTACTTATATATGGCATATGAAGTGTTATTCAGTTTTAGATATTTTGGGGCAAGGATTGTGATGGGACTTTCGAGTCACTTTTGTATCTGAAAACAACACCTTAGAAATACCCCATGCTCAAATAAATAATTATTGAATTAAACATTGAAAATCTGAGTTATCAGATTGCTTCTGTAAATAAGGAATGAGCAAATGGATCCATGGGAAATCAGCATAATAATGATGAATAAATGAGGAAAATGTTATTAAATATTTCTATGATACTATTATTTTTGTCTTGAGATTACTAAAGCCAGGTAGTTCAAAACTTGATTTCATCACTTCAGCTCTTATGTAAAAAAAAATTTGATAATGGAAAACTGACCTTCTTTGATGCTTGTTTACCCATGGCCTTCTCCTCCCTTTTTTGACTTTGTCAACTGTGTCATTTTCCCCCTGCACATGAATATCTGTTTACATTTTTTTCCCAATTTATTTTTGATTGTGGAAAATATAGATAACTATTAAGGATATTTAATGTGCTATGTCTATATCTTTTTTAGTGACTTTAGTATCATTCTTTGCAAGAGTATAATAAAAAGGATTTCTGACAACATAACAAAACAGAAATCAGGTTTGATAGACTTCCACATATATGAAGTATATATCCTGTCTGAGAGAAAATTTGAGCATCCAACACAGCTGGCACCTTTTCTGTACCTTGTATCCATCTTAGCTAGCCAATCTAGTGTATTTACGACAGCAACGACATTGATGAATCACTTTAATTTACCAGGCAACCGACAGTGTGCCAGGACTATCTGTAAGAACCAGCTAGAGCTGGTCCCGATCATTACAGATATGTGCATTGTTTCAAAAAAGTGTAACTGATCAGAAGCAATTTAGATGTACTGTTGTACCATAGATGTAGAAATACATATTTTAGTATCCTCCTGATTTTTATTTTTCTCTTGTTTCTTTCTCTCTCTTTTTTTAATGGAAAAATCAATACCTGTACAAATCTATGCTAATTTAGTTATTTGATAAAATTAATTGTGGTATAATTTGGCCTTTTAAAATATTGAGGATAGTTTTTAAATTAAATTTGTATAATCAGGATTGATTTTTAGAAAACTATTATTTTTATGCCATTTTATGTACTTTAAAGTAAGAAATCATTATTTTGAAAATAGCAAGTTGTGGTATCAATTTTTCATTTAAATAGTTTAAACCTTAGGTAAGGAGTGAAAAAGAGAATATATGAACTCTCAAAGTATTATAGAATTTTAGTGAAGATATGTATAATAGAGATATAAGGAAAGATAATCTTGGGAACCCAAAGGAGGGAGAATTTAATTATTATAATATGCAGAAGTCATGTTTTCTTGATGCTTAGTGTCTATGGAATTTATATCTTTTCAAAATGTATTCAGACTAACATTATATTTAGGTGGACTAGATATCTTATCTATGATTATGTGGTACTATTATAGAATTTTTAAAATTCAGCATATTTATACAGCACCTATCTTATGCCAAGACCTATACCAGGCATTTTCATATATAAGTAGTTCACTAGATGTCATATTATAAGATAGGGTGGGGTTTAATGTCCTCCAAATGCCTTCTACTGTCTCTTTTTGATCCCTGAAATTTTACTGATAGACCTCAAAACTTAACCTTTATCACTAATGTGTGTGTGTGTGTGTGTTTATTTAAATTAAATTCCTAGGAGGAGTTATTCTTTAAGTCTTCATAAATTCCTACCATGTGGTCTGGTGTGAATGGTTATTGCCTCTTTTGCAGGTAGGCTTTGACAGAGGAAGTAGAAATGATTTTAGAGGCCTTGACTATTTGAATTGAGCTGGCAGAGGACTAGAAATTAGAGCCAAATGATAAAGAACTCTTTATTTATTTTGCCTACATTACATATCAAATAGGACTGATCTTGGCTGCTTTTTACTATAGTTAATAGGATAAAACATAGCTTATATATTAGAAAAATCAAATCCATACCAAAACCCTAAGTTATTTCTTGCTTTTTTTCTGTGTAATAATCTAAGGATGACTCATATGTTTTCACTTTATAACAGGAATACAAGCACACCAAAACAGCAAAGAGTGAATTGCTCAGGCTAATTTAACAAAGTAAGTGAATGCATGGGAATGATTTCTGGGGTGAGATATCTATGAGAAAAGCCTGAATTAACAAAGAAAGTTGTAAATGGCTTCATGAAACCCCTAAATGAGAGAAGTCCAGTTTTCCCCAGTACTTTTGTGTGCTTTCCCATTTTCTGCCGTATCTCCGTGTGTCAAGGTGGAAACTGGTTATATCTTTGTGGAAAGAAAAGTAACACACCTCATTTTCCTACTTAGGAAATGTGTGTGTTCAGCAGGTTTCTGGTACTTAAATATTTACAATGCACATTCTAAGCATTGACTATGAAATCTCAATAATGACTTCTCCTGTCAAGGATATCTCCCTCCCTAATTGTGTGAACAATTTCTCCAGAGATTCTCTTTCAATCCAGGAGAGCTTCAACATTCATTACCTTCTTTTATTATTTAAGTCTTTGGGCACAGGACTGGGATAGATGCTGGTGCTAAGTAGTATATAAAATTATATTTGCAACAATATAATTTTAGTTTATTTCAGTAAGTGAATTGGTACACCATGTTGTCACCCTAGTCTGAGTTCTAGTTATTAGAGACCTTCCCACCAAATGGGCCAATACCAAACTTAGGTAATAGAAGTCAGGCTGACAAAGCAGGGCCTCAGGCAGAATATAAACCATATCCATAATAGATAAGGTGCCTGTAAAAAATACTGTCCAACTGGAACACTTTGAGAGTGAAAGAGGGCATTGTTAATAATAGTGCTGGAACAACATATATAAACTAGGAGTGTCTCAAATGAACTGGGGCATATGGTTACCCCAATGACAGAATTAATATAATTATTGAGACTAGATGAGTGAGGCTACATTTTATGAAGAGTTGGTGGTCATGTGAATGAATAGGCAACCCTGGTTTAAAGGCACAGGGTCAGGCAGACATGTCCCATGTTTGGACAAGGATATATTTAAGTGGAATCTTCCTAGGACTGTCTTTTACTAAGAGGGGTCTTGGTTCTGATTAGCATATTAAAAGAGAGGCATGTATAAAAGCTTTGGAATTTAAAGTATACTTTGAACCACTTCAGTCTTTTGTGTTCCTGTAATTAATTTTTCTTCTCTCTCACCTCATAATTCATGCCACCACATTTAAACATTCCTTATTGTTGGCAGTAGGAATTACATGCTTAGTTCAGAGGATGATCTTTTTAATAGCATTGTTTCTGTTCTTAAAGGCAAGTTTGGACTTGGCTGGATTTAGGAATTGCTTTGAAAATTTGGCTTAGCATATTGTTTCCAAATGAAAATATGGGAATAGAACAGATCATACAACTAGCACATGCTATTTTATATTGGTATTTAAATTTCAAAGTCTTTTTCGTCCCTTTGTCACTACAGCATTTTAAAAATATTTAATGTGATTTTCCTTACATCTTTTTATATTTCATATTTACATCTTTCATATCAACACAGATATCTTTTATACTTACAGAATTTCATATCAGGACTCTTACAAAAACATGCTTTCTGTGGTTTTATTTTAAAAATTTTATTGAGCTAATTGGAGATTCATATGCAGTAGTCACATACAGAGATTCCATGAACCCTTTGCTGAGTTTCCCCCAATGCTAAAGTCTTACAAAGTTGTAATACAATATTGCATGTAAGATATTTTCATTGATGCACTCCACCAGCTTTATTCAGATTTCACCAGTTTTGTATGTACTTATTTGTGTGTGTGTGTGTTTACTTCTATACAATTTTCCCACATATGTAGGTCGATCAAGATATATTGAACAGTTCTATCACCACAAGGGTTCTTCCTTTTGTGCTTGTATAACCATACCCATCTCCCTCCTGCCCCATCTACGCTATCCCTAACTCCAGGCAAACACTAATATGTTCTCCATTTGTAAAATTGTGTTATTTCAAAAATGTTATATTCATGGAATAGCATAGTATGTAACCTTTTTTGAATTGACTTTCTCTGTGTTTAAAACAATATGTATCTTTTCAGTATATACTTTTGGTCATTAGACTGTAAGAATGTGATAGAAGACAATTTTTAACAAAATTTTTTAGAGATTCAGGGTATTGTAGTATTTTGCTATATTTTAGCATATATGGAAATAATTACTCATTATTATTTGTATTAATGGAGAGAGCTGAGAGCCAATTAAGTGGTTAAGAGTACTACAGACTATAAAAAGAAGTATATGTCTGTGGGTCACAAAAATACTGATTGCATTGATTTTTAACATGAGAGATTCATGTGAACATTGATCTCTGGAATGTAATATGGATAAGGTATTGTTAGGGGTGTCACAAGTAGAGAGAAAAGGGCGGATTTAGTGTCAGAACACCTAGTAATTTACAGTATCTTGAGTATGTCTTATGACATTGAAGGAAACATACTGGAGGGGGTGTGTTAAATGTTGATACTATTAATCCAGTTAGTAAAATGATTTTATATCTAGAAGAAACCATATAACT
Source organism: Hippopotamus amphibius kiboko (assembly GCF_030028045.1). NCBI lineage: Eukaryota > Metazoa > Chordata > Mammalia > Artiodactyla > Hippopotamidae > Hippopotamus > Hippopotamus amphibius. Next base: position 59,936,912 of record NC_080188.1, read on the forward strand.
AAAAAAATTCTGCTTGGCATTGAATATGAGATAGGTAGAGGATGCTTGTTCAGTTATAGGCCCCAAATTATAGAATGTCTTTTGTGTCTTTTCCCAACTTACTTGTCTTATGAGAAAGGAAATAAAATTATTATTCTTTGGCTATTATCAAAAAATTCATATAACAAGTGTTGGCAAGGATATGGAGGAAAGGGGTCTTGTGCGCTGTTGGAGGGAATGTAAATTGGTACAGCCATTATAGAAAACAGTATGGAGCGCCCTCAAAAAAAAAAAAAGAAAACAAAACCTAAAAATAGAATTATGATATAATTCAGCAATCCCACTTCTGAGTATGTATCTGAAGGAAATGGAATCACTATCTTGAAGAGGTATCTGCGCCCCTTTGTTCATTACAGCATTATTCACAATAGCCAAGATATGGAAACAATCTAAGTATCCATCAACAGATAAATGGATAAAGAAGATATGGTACATATATGCAATGGTATATTACTCAGCCATAAAAAATAAGGAAATCCGGGGCTTCCTAGGTGGCGCAGTGGTTAAGAATCCGCCTGCCAATGCAGAGGTCACGGGTTCGATCCCAGCTCCAGGAAGATCCCACATGCCGCGGAGCAACTAAGCCCGTGTGCCAAAAAAAAAAAAAAAAAAAAAAAAATAAGGAAATCCTTCCATTTGTGATAGCATGGATGGACCTTGAGGGCATTATGCTAAGTGAATAAGTCAGACAAAGGCAAATACTGTATGGTCTCACTTATATGTGAAATCTAAAAACGCCAAACTCATTAAAACAGAGTAGGTTGATGGTTGCTGGGGCCTTAGGGGTGGGAACATGTGGAGATGTTGCTCAAGGGGTACAAGCTTCCAGTTATAAGATGAAAAAGTTCTGGGGATCTAATGTATGGCATGGTGATCGTATTTAACAGTACTGTATTATATACTTCAAAGTTGCTGAGAGAGTGAATCTTAAATGTGTCACCAAAAAAGTTAATTATATGAGGTGATGGAGATGTTAACTAATCTTTTTATGGTAATCATTTCACAATATATACATGTATCAAATCATCATGTTATATGCTTTAAACTTACATGATGATGTATGTCAATTTTATCTTAATAAAGCTGGAAAAAAAGAAGGGGGAAAACCAACAACCACCACCCCCACCAAAATTCAAAATTAGTATTCTTGACAGTAGTAGGGTCTTATGACTTCATAAAATAATGTTTTGTTTGTTTTAGAATTCTCAGTGTTAGGTAAAACATGTTAAGTAAATGTGTGTTGAATAACTACAGTTTATTAGATTGGAAAGTTGCTCTCTATAAATGTGTATCATTCTAGTACTTTCAAAAAATTAATAATTAACTAATTTATTAGCAAGAGATAGGTTGGAATTTCTTTGTAGCAACATAGTTCAAATTTTACTGATCAGGGATTTTATATTTAGCTGTGTACCTAACCAGCTAATCAATGTGAGTTGAGTTAGAGCTCCAGCATTCATCAGAAAACAGAGAAAAGGCAGGCTCCTGACATTTGTCTATTACAAGGGGATCTTCAGGGTTTGCATTTTTGTTCACTTATTTTCATTGTTCTTTTCTATTTACATTGCTTTGCGGGATGCCAGTATCACTTCACAAATATTTGATTTTAAAGATATTGTTAATAAAGCATTGGCTGTAATGGATTGTTCAGGGTGCTGCACTGTTCAATAAAAATAGGCTGAAGTTGAAAATCCCTGGCACCAGTGAAAGTGGTCTTTGTGGTAGGAAGTCTTTTATATAGTTTCACCATCATCTGTGTTTTATCTTTTGCTATTCTAGTCTCTGACTTGTATACCCAAGAAGCCTTCAATGATTCAGTGTCAAGCTCTCCAAACTCCCTCATACATGACTTCCAAATCATAAGACGAGCCCAAGTTGCTGTGTCACATTTGGTTCATGTCATCCTGCTTCTACCCTTCTAATAACTCACCTTTCCTGAGTCCAGAGTGGCCTTCAGGTACCTCTCTTGAAGTTAAGAAAGAAAAGTAACAGAATTTTTTAAAAAACAAAAATCAAAACAAAACAAAATCCCCCCAATAAACCCAAACTACAACCCCCAGTCTTGAGTAGGATAAATCCCCCTAGATCCATTACCTCACTTGATTCTCATATCAACCCCGGAAGACTGATATTATATTCTTAATGTGACAGTTGAGAAAATGAGCTTTTTATAAAGGCTATGGAACTAGGCCAGAGTCATACAGCTAGTAATGCTGGAATTGGTCCTTGGTCTTATTTCATTAAAACTCTAAAGTTACACTGTTAGGTTATTACTGAACTAGGTTGCCACAGGAAAATAATTTCCTTTTCCTTCATTTTATCTTTGGTGTAGAATCTACTTGCTCTGTTTGGGCCATTGCTTCTTTTTGCTCTATTTCTTTTTTCCTCATTTCTGTCTCTTCTCATTCCCTGAAGATTGATACTTCTGATATACTGGCTTTATAACAGCTTTGCCTCAGTGGTGGATAAAGTTGGCCATAAACACTTTGCTGCTCCTCTCATCAAGAGGTGGCATCTATCTCTCCACATCTTTAGTCTGGGAGATAGCCCTGGGTCCTGCTTTGACCAATACAGTGTGGTTTAAGTAATGCTATGATAGTTATGGGCTTAACTTTCTAGAGCCCTGGCAGCTACCCCATTTACTTTCTTGCACCCCTGAGCCACCATGAAATGTGGTTGACTACCCTACCAGGGCGCCTGTCAGGAGACGGAGAAAGAGAGAGATGCATGGTTAGCCACCTGAAGAACGATTTCAGCTGAAGCACCAAGCATGTCCTTGAAGTCATCTTAGATTTCAGCCTCATAGAAGCCTTCAGAAGACTGCTTCTCCATCAGTGACCTAAGTGAGACTAGTCAAAAACCCCAGCCAGCTGAGCTTACCTCAGATTGTAGAATCATAAGCAAATAAATGCTTGTTTTTTTACGTTCCTAAGTTTTGAGGTATTTTGTGAAATAGAAGTAGATACCAGAAATACTCACTGACTTACAAATTTAGTTTGTCCTTCAGAGACTGAAGATTGAGTATTATTTTTGTCTTCTTTATTCCCATCCTGAGATTCTGAGGTTCCAGCTTTTTTTAGAAAAGGGAGTTCAGAGAAATTTAAGGGATTTGGAATGTTAAAACTAGACAAATGAAAATGCAAGAGGGATAAGAAAATTATCTTCAACTACCTGAAGGCTGGTTTGGTAAGAGGAATGTAATTGGTTTTGAGAATTCAAGGAATGAAAAGATCAGAAATGATCAGAAGCCACATATGAATAACTATATTTAACTTCAATGTTGTGGACTATCAAATATGGCAGGGGCACCTGATGAAGATAACATATTCTTCACTGCTGGAGAGTCAAGGTGCTTTAACTTACCACCTTGCGCAGATGTGTGGCAGTCATGCTACTTAGCCTCCTTTCAAAAAAGTACTTCTTTTTCAGCTGTGAGGAGTATAATTAGCTGACAGGTGTAGCTGCAAAACCTTTAGAATCCTTTGTAGCACTCAAGCTAAGGCAGTGGTCTTCAGGTCATCTTCCAGCCATTGACAGAGCCTGGCTATTTCTGCCAGTGAAAACCTCTCCTGCAGCTTGTCTTTCCTCTGCAGCTCCCCATTAGGTTGGTCAAGACTTCCTGAGATCTGCACTGCATTTCATATATTGTTCTCCTTGATTCTTCTTCTTACCCTCTTTCCTTTCAGAAGTGTGGGATCTGCTTTATGGTCTGAAGGCTTCCCATGCATAATCCTGTTTTCTTCCTCGTTACCATTTGTAGGGGTTAGTCCTCAATAAACATCTTGATTCATAATTCTGGCTCAGCATCTGCTTCTGTTAGGATCTGAGCAAGATGCATTGGACAAAAACTGAGAGATGGATCAGTTTAGAAGAATTTTAAGATCTCTTCTAACTCAGCAATCCTATGATATTATGCTGTGCCATCTAATGGCTCCTAGGCAGAGTTGGATAATCATTTTATAACAATTCTAAGAAGTAAGGCAAGAGATAGCTTTTGGGGTAGAGAAGGCACCTGTCTAAATCACAAACTTTATATTTTGGGAAATGTTTTCTTCAAAATTGCAAAAGTGCATTTGCATTTGGTCTTAAAATGTAATTCATTTGCTAATATTTGTAACTATCCGAAGTAGTTTAAATCTACTAAACAACACAAAAAGATGGAAATACATCAGTGTCTAGTAAAAGATGTCTATTTAAATTAAGCTGCTTGCAACACATGTTTTCTGGGCGGATAGCGCCAACATTGAAGATGAGTAAAGAAAGCAAAATAGAAAAACTATCAATTCTAGTGCTATTTATTATAATTTGGAAAATAATCTTCCATTTTACTCTTCTATTAATATGTATCTTATTAATATGAACAGTGCATCCAGATCTTAATTAGCACATAACAAAATAACAAATAATAATAATCAGCTTTGAAATATGGACACTATTAAATTATGCATCTCTTAAATATATGTGGAATTTTAGAAGAAATTAAAATGTACTGAAATTAACTTATTAATCTTGAGTTGGAATGAAGTTCTTAAAGGTTTTTTTAACGTTGTGCTTATGTCAAATGAATGTAAAACATGTGCTTTCTTTGAAGGTTTGAAATTAAAAATTTCAGAAAATATGGTTATTAGGCCAGCCTGTGATTCCCAGACCTCCTCTGTTTATATAGATGATAAAACTAGGGCAAAAACAGCAGCCAAAAATATAACATTCCTTTGAAGTCATGCATACTCCAGCCTCCCTCGTATTCGAGATAAATTCTGGAATCCCTGGGTCTATCACATGATATTTAATAATAAGACATTTAAGACATTGCCCTCATGCCATGTGGAGTTTTTGATTTGCCTTGTATTTTTTAAAGCCTCTATCATCTGCCAGATAGTATGGTAAGTTCTTTAAGTAAATTACCTCATTAATATCACACAATCATGTTAGATAGGGGATATTATTTCCATTTTGCACTCAAGAAATCTGAGGGTTAGAGAGGTTAAATAATATGACACATGTCCCTGTAGTGCATAAAAATGTCAGCGCCTAGGTTTTAACCCAGCTGTGGCTGGCTGCAAGGTCTGTGCTGTCGTAACCATTGTGTTACCTAGACTTTTCTGTTCTGCTTGCTTTTCTGTTCTGTCAGTTACTGAGTCAAAAGTGCCACTCTTCAGCATGGAAGACACTGCTGCTGCTGCTGCTGCTCTGCTATTGTCTCCCCTCCTCTGCTGCCATTGAGACCCAGGCTGTGGATGCCCAAGGTGCAGGGGGCTGATGTGCAGGGGGCTGAAGGAACTCTTGTTGTTGCCAAACGTGCTGTTATCACTGACTGCACTGCTGCTGTCATTAGCACTGCTGCCAGCACTGCCAGCCCTGCTGTTGCCAGTGCTGATGCTACTGATGCCTTGGGCTCTCAGTGTCCCAGGGTGATTCTATAGACAAGCAGCTGCTTTTAGATTTCACTTGCTCATTACCTGTAGATCCTTTGCCTTAGGACTCAGGCTTATGTCCGTGGAGCCTGGGATAGAAGATGATGGGAGGTATGTTTTATCTTCCCCAACGTCTGGGGCAACTGGCCTTGAACCAAACACGTGTACTTGAGTTCTCTTTTCTCTTCTTCCTTAGAGATTTCTTTTCCTCAGAGGCTCTTTCTGCTTTCATGCAATGCCCCACCAGCTTGGAAATATGAGCATAAACACTTGAACCTTAGAATGAATATAATTTAGTCTTAATGTGAAAGCTCCACTACATTAGATATTTCAGTTTAAAAAATATAATAAAGAACACATATTTTATAATCATGAATATATATTTAGCTATGCAAGAATTGAATCATGCTAATTATTAAAGAATTGCTGTAAACAACTTTGATCTCTAGCAAGGGTGGTTTCAGTTTGATTTACATTATTTGTAAAAAAAATAATTACTAGAGCTCAAAAAGTCAGATCTTTCTTTGAAGCTCTATCAATAATTCATACAACTCATATCAAAAAGGCTTACAGGGACAAGGTGATTTTGTTGGTGGGGAAATTCTTTTTACTTTTGCTTCCAACCCTAATTCACAAGGAGGGCAACATTGTCTCAAAGCTGGAAAATAAGGAAATAACATGAAAATTTACAAACTTCTACTCATTAAAAACATAAAAAAAATAAGGAGTTTTTAACTGAAGGAAAAGAATGTCACGTTGTTGAATTCTTTACCATCTTAACTGAAAGCAAAAACCTGTTTGAGTTTTTTAATTGAGAAAAGCATATGGGGGGAAAGAGCTCTTGGTTCTGTGCCAGAAGTGTTTCTTTTTCTTTTCTTTTATTGCTTACAAGTAGTCTAGTAAGAAAAAAAAATAGTTTTATCAAGATCCTGGTCAGGATCCTCTTAAGGAAAATTTTTTTCCCTTAAGGATAAAGCGATCAATTTTCTTTTTTGAGTTCAATGCAAGTTTATATTTCCATTCTACCTGCAATAATTGAGAGTTTTATGTTTTTGATTCTAGTTTTATTGAGATATAATTGATGTACAGCACTGTATAACTTTAAGGTGTGTAGCATAATAATTTGACTTACACATCATGAAATGATTACCACAGTAAGTTTAGTGAACATCATCTCATATAAATATAAAATTAAAGAAATAGAAAAAAATTGTTTTTCCTTGTGATGAGAACTCTTAGGATTTACTTTTAACAACTTTCATCTATAACATATAGCAGTATTAATTATATTTATCATGTTATACATTACATCCCTGGTACTAATTTATTTTATAACTGGGAGTTTGTAACATTTGACTGCTTTCATCTAATTCCTCTTCCCCTCCTGCCTCTGGTAACCACAAATCTGATCTCTTTTTCTATATGTTTGTTTGCTTGTTTTTAGAGTATCATTGACTTACAACACTATGTTAGTTTCTGTTACACAACATAGTGCTTCGGTATTTCTGTACATTTCAAAATGATCACTGCAATAAGTCTAGTTACCATCTGTTACCATACAGAGATGTAGCATAATTATTAACTATATTCCCCACACTGTACATTTCATACCTGGAAATGTACCCACTGTACAGTTCACACCCAGAAATTTCTGGTTTCTGGTACAGACAAGAAGTTTGTACCTCTTAACCTCCCTCACCTGTTTCACCTGCTTTGTATTTTGTTAATTAGGAAAATGGGGATTGGTAAATAATACTTAAACACATATGTTTTAGACAGGGTGAGGTTCTTGATTTGTCAAATGTATGGATTTATAGAATGAATTTGCATTTAGGACTTTTATTTCCAGTATGTTGTGTAAGGAATATAATTTTATTTAACAAATGTAAATATGTGAAATTTTGAATATATTTATACATTTAAAGTTATCCTAACAGATACGTTAGGATGTTGTTTTTCATGTGTGTAATGTATTTTTTCTTCTTTATTTTTAAAAATTTTAAAATTGGAGTGAAAGAAAAGTATATTAATATATGAAAAACAACAATGTTATTGTATTTAAACATCATACACAGATATGTGTTTTGTTATTTTCTGAGATACATGCCAGAGTATATTGTAAAGAACTCTCTCTCTGGATAAAATAAAATTCCGGAGGCAGTGTAGAGAGAAATAAAATATAGTTGCCTTGTATTTCTGATCTTCCTTATTTTTTAGTTTTTAGTGGAAATTTATGCCTCTTCCATAAAGGTGCTAATGTTCTAATGTAGTTAAAATTGTAGCAGAAGAGCTTTTAAAAGTTTGTAGGGTGACACATGACATTTATAAACATTTGTGTTTATGAGTATTTAATAGCCTTTCTATTATTTGCACTTAATGTTTTCAGTTCATTTTAACAATCTGTGTAAGAAATGGCTGATCCTTTCCTAGGTAGTTTTTTTTGCCCTTATGCTCTAAATCTGTTTAGGTATATGAGGTTTGCAAGTCACTGAACTCAGAGTTCATGTTGGAGCAAACTAGTGGAAATATTTCTCAATAGCTTTTTCAAGGAGGTACTTTATTCCATAGATTGAAATTACTTTATTCTATAGAATGAAATCATTTTTATCTTTATTAAATACAACCATAGAAAAGTTCAGTTCATAAATTCTTAGAAAACTAAAACAAAGCAAAACAATTATTTGGAAAACAATCAATTAATACCATCAATGGTTTAGAGAGTCCCTGGAAACGGAAATGCTACCAAATGCTGCTAGAGAGTGGATTTTTTTAATGTCTGAATTTATTAACCTGTGAAAGGAGAACTTTTAAATTGAAAATAATGACAGCACCTTAATTATGGTGATTTTATTGAAAGCCTACTACTGCAATAATAAGGTGCATTTTAGGTTTCCAGAGCCATGGCAGCTGTCAAACAGCAACATTTTTTCCCTGAGAATAGGTTTGGTGTAATGTTTTTCAAGGACAAGTTGCTCAGCTATTGTCTCAGTGAGCACAGCTAGTTAATATTCAACAGTTTTCTTAATCAAAATTGTATGTCCTGCTCCCTAGAGTGTTTGTTAAAGTGATTGTATGTTTATCAGAGCCTTCAACAGCAGAAACAAAATATTCCTAGACGATGTGCTGGTAATGAGAACCTATATTATCCCAGGGTGCTGATAAGAAATAGAAAATGCCGTCAAAATACATTGTTTGTAAAAAAATAATTACTATAGCTCAAAAAGTCAAACCTTTATTTGAAGCCCTTCTACTTTCTATAACTTCAATTGTTTATCTAGGATAATGGGGCATCAGGGGTATGGTGATATCCTCCTATAAACTCCAGGAATTGCATGCCAGTGAGCAAATAGTCTGGGGGGCTATTAATCATTGCTTCTGTTGGATGGCTGATTAAGGTTCTTTACAACATGTTTCCTTTAGATTACAGAAAGTTCTTAATGAAGTAAAGCTTGGGGGGCATTAGAGAGCTGAATCTGGCATTCTGCAAATGGTGGGGAAGACAAGCATTGCCGAAAGTAAAATAATGCAACAGCTAACATTTTCCATGAAATACAGTGTCTCATATGCAGGTTTTGTTACTGCTTTTGTTTTTACCTGAAATTATTTTATGTTACCAGGTGATACTATGCTGGAAGCAGAGCTTTCCTGTTGGATATTATTTTTCCTTCCAGGGGTAGTACCTACCTCTTAGACATACATACATACACACACACACACACACACCTCTCTCTCCCTCTTTCTCTTCCCCCTCCTTGAAATAATCAAGGATACATTGTTTGGAAAATATGGCCCCTATAAAACTAAAAAAAGATTTTTATTTTATTTGTTTTCTCTCTAGTTGTATTCTATGAAGAATGAAGTCTTCTGCAAACAGTTCATTTTAATGATTATGTTGGTGGATTCACCTTAGAATCATAACATTCACTAACAAAAAGTTTTCGGCCATTGTTTCATATAATAAAATGTACACTTTGAACATTAATTATTAGGAAACAATGCACCTACAACCAATTGGAGTTAACCTTTCTGAAAAATAATCATTTTAAAGGCTACAGCCAAGGATATTGATCACTTTAGTGGTACTGAGACAGGTACTGCACTTCATGTATTGATTTTTGACATAGAAAGATGGGCATATTAATGTAAAAAATTGATTGCTATTATATATTTGAAACTTAAGCCACATTATTTGCTGTTATTCAGAATAACTCATTTACTTGGTATTGTTATGTGTAGTTAATTCCTAACTACTTTTTAGACAAATTGATCAATTTCATATTTTAACTTATTCTAAGTTGTGGAATAACTACACATTAAAAATGTGAATCACAGATTGATTTGATACCAGTTTTTGGTAGAATTGTGGATCAGTCAGTCCAATTAGGAGATGGAAACCATAGGAGGTTAAACAAGAGAGTTTAATATAAAAATTATTGAATCGTGGCAACAGAGTAACTATGAGATATAGGGAAACTTATGCAGTAGGGCCAAGGGAGTGTACCAAACAAGGAAGGACAAACTTGGAAGAGATTCAGACCTATGGAGAAAGGGTGTAATTCATCCCACTGGATATCAGAGAAGTTCATGGGTTTGGTCACACATTTGGAGGTGGTGCTCAGTTGCTGGATAGTGTGGCAGCAGAGAGAGCAGGAGGGGCACTGGCAATCAAACCAGAGATGGTATGTCAGAGGGCGTGGGCCCCCTGCAGGTTGCTTGGTGGGCAGAGTCCTCACTGCAGAGGAACTGAGGACCTGCAGTGGGACCATAAGGATTTCAGACAGGTAGCCCAGGCCTATGCAGGCAATTCTGGCGCTGGTTGTGGGTTGTAACATTGGCGAGGAATCATCCGTTCTGGGCTGCATGTATGACTGGGGTAGAGCTCCACTGAATATCTTCACAACCACATCCAGACCGCTGATCCCCCCACCCACCAAAAGCAGAAATCTTGGGAGGGCCCCTTCTTTCTGTAGTGTGCCTCCAGCTTTCTCTATCAGAAAAGGTCAACATCGTGCTTATTAAAAAGGAGAAATGCTTAAAGGAATTTCATCTATGATCACAAAGGATATATCTACTGAAGGGTGCGTTCAGAGCTGGAAGGCAGTTAATTCATAACTGGCATGCATTGCATCACATTTAGATGCTAGTTGTAGCTAAAGTTACAGCAGAACTGATAATTCTGTTAAGAATGTCATGTTCTCTACAGGTGCCCTAGTTTTAGCCGCTTGTACTTGTCTATCCTGATTAGTTGCATTATCAATGTTTTTAGTAGCTGAGAGCTTAGTACTGTGCTTATTTTTCATTGTATCTTGTATACACACCACGCATAGCTCTCTGCAGTGGGATAGGAGCCCATCTACATATGCCACTGTATGTGCACCCAAATTCTATAGAATGTTTGAGCAACCTCAGTGGAAAAAACTCAGAAAGTATCAATAAACTCTACTCTAATTTGAGCCATTAGATCTCTTTTATAAGTAAATGAGGAAACTACCCCTAGAGTCTAAACTAGAAATAGCACACAGTTCATTTGGCAAAGCTAAAGAGCAATGTTAATTTTGAGGCACTGAGGAACATGCAAGTACATAGATTAGTTTTTTACTAGTTATTTTTTCCTTTGCAATTAGTACAGCTATTATTGTAGTTAAGGTGAGAAAAAGTTATTAGTGACTGCTTCCTGGTGTTCTATAGATGCCATCATTTACATTCATACTCATATACTGTTGTAATCATATATCAACGAGCTGTCAACTATGTATATGTAAGAGACAGGTATATAGGTGTTCAGGTATCAAATAAGGCGTTTAAAATTGTACTAATTAATAATTCTTTCATAAAACTGGTTTATTATGAGCCACAGTAACAGCCGTGTGCTAAATCACTTACAGTATTTATGTGTATTATTGCTTTAACATAGGAATTACCACTGGCAAGCAAATGTTTTTTCTAGCACCCAGGACATAGAACAGTTTTTTTATAAGTGGTTTATTCTTTCTTAGATTAAATGAAAAAAAAGTCTTTGATGGAAATACTGTAATTGCTTTGACAATTTGCTTTGGATTTATAATCTTTCCTCAGGGTGGGTGCTTTTTCTACCCCCTTTTAGGTAAAAGAAGGAGAGAGGGAGGATTTTAATATACATCTTAAAAAATTTCAACATGAATAAATCCAACAGATAAATTGCTTTCAATTACATTTTTAAAAAAGTGTTTCAGGAATATAAGCATTGAGAAACTAATACTTAAGTACAAATGATTTATTTGTTGTGTGAAAAATAGGCAATACTATAAAAGCCATTATGATCCATCCCTATAAAATGAGTAATAGAATGATTATAGGAAAAGAAATGTGCTTTGCTGTGAAATCATTTTCTAAAATCTTGTAACATTAAGGTAAAATCTACTACCCTGAATTCAATGCATGATAATAAGGTCTATGAATGAATTCATCTCCATCTACCATGAATAATATAACAAAGTATTACATGTTGAAGTGGACATAGAAGCAGTATAAGATACTACTCCCAACTCTGATGAGCTTGAAGTCTTTAGCTTTTTAACTGTAGATATTTTGTTTGTTTCTGACACAGTACTAAGAAATATACAAAATAATTGAGTCAAAAATACATAACTCTGAGACGAAGCAAGAGAGTAGCACAGACATATATATACTACCAACTGTAAAATAGTCAGTGGGAAGTTGTTGTATAACAAAGGGAGTCCAACTCGAGGATGGAAGATGCCTTGGAGGACTGGGGCAGGGAGGGTGGGGGGGACTCGAGGGGGGGGAGTCAAGGAAGGGAGGGAATACGGGGATATGTGTATAAAAACAGATGATTGAACCTGGTGTACTCCCAAAAAAAATAAAAAAATAAAAACAAAAAAAACAAAGGGAGTCCAACTTGAGGATGGAAGATGCCTTAGAGGACTGGGGCGGGGAGGGTGGGGGGTCTCGAGGGGGGGAGTCAAGGAAGGGAGGGAATACGGGGATATGTGTATAAAAACAGTTGATTGAACTTGGTGTACCCCCCCAAAAATAATAAATAAATAAATAAAATTAAAAAAAATACATAACTCATTTAAACAAAAGACAGTGGAAAAAAAAGATAAATGATGGAAAAGAACATAGGGCCCATAAATGATATGGTAGGTTTATCAATTAACAGACATTCACAAAATGCATCATTTCCATGGCTCTGTGAATGTTAAATTTGAAAACAATGTTTATTTTTCCTTTGGTTATAAGGGATAACAAGTAATTAACTATAGATAGCATCTATTGAGTGTACTCTAAGTACAAGACTGATATGTACAGAATTGATTGTCTTTACTGATTTTTATACTAGTCCTCTAAGATACACATTTTTGGGGACCTCTTAGTTTTAAATGGAAGTTCAGACACAACAGAAGATTTGCACATGGTCACACAGCCAACAGTATGAGCAGAGATACCAATTCTGGATCGCACATCCCCAAAGCCCAGGCCCATTCCACTACACAGTTTGGCTTCTAAAAGTTAAAAATAATTAAAGTATTTGCTTCTTTAAATGTTAAGAACTTGATAATTCTAATAACTTCCGTGCTGAATTTAAAGATTGAAAATTCAGCTGGTAATTTCTATTAGATTTGTAGTTGCTCAGCTTTTACTTCTGTTCCCTCTAAAGTTGTTGAAAACTAAAATGTGATATGAGTGAGCAAGGTGAATATAATTTTTGAAAATCATTTCTTTCCTATCTCTGGGAATCTTCTTTTTGCTATTGAGGCTTTCACTGGTATTTTTGTGTTTCTCCTGTGGTTTACATAACAAAAACTGTGTTGATTTCATCTTTGTGGCTTAGTTATAGATTCTTATTTCTCTAACATTGCTTCTTAAATATTACAGGAATGACAATAATAATGATCACAATAGTGAATTTTCACATTTTCATTTTCTATCATCCCATTATACCAACAAATATATTGTGTATTTTCAGGTTTATTTCTTGTCTCTTCAGTTAGAAGCTAAGCTACTTAAAGGTAGTACCACCATTTTCTCTTAATGAGGGAGGCTGTTATATAAATAACAGAGGTTATTTATATAATAAATACTATAGATTAAACACTGATTATTCTGAGTAGGGGGAGTATTATGAAATCAGGTTTTGCTAATTCTAACAAGATGTTTAATAGACTCAGTTTCTGAACTTCTTGGGAGATTAGTCCATTATGTTAATATGCATATTTTGCAAGTTTAGAACAAGAACTATTGCTTTCTTATTAGTAAGAGCCCTGACAAATGGTTCAACATTAGAAAAATTCATCAAATTTTTACAATAAGATGGTGTGATATCATCAGAAAGAGATTAAACGCTTTGCCAGAAAGATCCAGAAACAAGTCTAAGTTCTAAAAATTCCTTAGAAATATGCTTAGAAGCATCATGGCTGAGTGACTAGAGAATGAGCTTTAGAGTTACATGACCTGGGTTTGAATTCCAACTCTATTATTCACTTTATGAATTTAACCAAGTTAATCTCACTAAAGCATGTTTCTTTACCTACAAAATAAAAATAATAGCATCTCTCATATATGGTTTTTGTGAGGATTAACTAGAATAATAAATGAAAAGTATCTGGAACAAAGAAGATACTGAACAAATGTAGCTACTTTCAGTTTTAAATATCAAAGTCTATTTGATGCAGGTTATTTGATATACTGATGATTATTAATTTTCTGAATATTGTGGGAAGAAAATCAAGGGGATTTTGACTATTACAAAAAGCCTACTTGTTCCCTAGTTTGGCTATTTAAAACTGTGAATAGCATTTTAAAAACATTAGTTCTATTTTTAAGGTAAACATGTGCAATAACAGTTCTTGAGAAAATTTAGTCTGATGTTGTTTTTGGCTCTTTCTTAGGTTAAGTAGTCTCTTCATCTGAAAGAGTTAAACTGCTGGTGACTGACCTTTTCTCTAAGCTAATGGGTATGTTAGGATCTTTAATCTGCTTCCTTTTAGCTTCCTTCTCATAAGTCACAGAGTTCAGGAAAAAGACATTCTTTGGTGGGTTGTGTTTATTACATGTTCTTATGACACCCATTGTTATTTGAGAATTAACTGTAAAGTTTTTATTCCTACGTATTACAAAAATCAGAACAATTGTGCAAAAATAAGCATTGTACCTCAAGATAATATTTGTGTTACATTTTCAAGTGAATATATTGATCTATGTGTGAAGATTTTTTAGCTGAAATAGTTGCTTGGTGATTTTAACCCTATTACTGATTTCCTTCGGGCCAGCTTCATACACACTCTCCTTCCCCTTCTGGTATTTGTAAAATGGACAATTGAAATGATTATGTTCTGCTTTGAAGTGCTAGGCTTATCTATCTAACTAAAATGTCCCAGACGTATTTGTAACCAGAAGGACTCTAGTAACCTAGAGAAATTGGACAGAATAAGTAACTTTCCATTTTTTCTCCTTAGGATATAAATATAAACAGAGAAATTATAGAGAAGATGATTAAGACTATTCTTTAAATATTCAGTCATCCTAAAGTAGTTATACCTCTCAGAGCAGGGAGCATTATTATTTACTTGGATTACAAACCAGTTGACCAGTTGCCACCCTGTGGCTGTTTGCGGATTGGTGAAGGGATGAAAAAAGCTTTTATGAACCATCAGCATTTTCATACTTGCATTTCAGACATAACAGTTTTGATTTTTAACACATTTTGTACTTAAAAATAGTGTGTGTAAGTTTGTGTATGTCTCAACTTTGAACATGAGAAAATTAAATCTCAGAGAAGTCAGATTTTTTTCAAGGTCATACAGTTTAAAATTGACAAGCAATTTCAACTCAGTTTAATCTGATTTCAAATTCTAATCTTTGCTGTATGTGACTCTGTTTCTGAACTTTGTTATAATTTTAAGTGCCTTGCCGACTGAAATACAAATGATTATGTTTGTCTTGTTTGCAATAAAAATTCATTCATTTCTGTAATATTGAGTATCTGCTGGTGCTCAGTATTCTAGTAACTAGGGATATGGCAGTGAACAAGGTGGACACAATCCCTGCTTTCAGGAAGATTATTTTCTACTTGGGAAAAGCACCAATAAACAGTTGGGAAGGCAAGCAATAAAAATATGAGGTAGTGAGAAGTTCTGTGGTACGAAATTAAAATGAGGTAATGTGGCTGAGGGTGACTGAGCAGCCTCTTTGGATTGGTTAGTCAGGGAAAGTCTCCTATGGAGGTGATATTTAAAACAGGTTTTACAGGCCCAAAAGAGTCAGTCACATGACAACTGAGAATGGGGGAAGGGGTTATTAATTAGGACAAAGGACCTAAGTGTTCCTGATAGTAATAGTAGAGTGGTGGGTGATGAGGTTAGAAGGCAGGCCTGGGTCAGGTCACATAAGCGATATAGAATTTATGTGCAACCATATAGGATTAATTAGAAAATGGACATGAAGGTAACTCTTGTAGGTCTGTGGAGTATGATTATGGAGGCAAGAATGGAAGCAGAAATCCCAGAGAAGAGTTGTTGTGTGCTATTGCCAAATTAGGGGTAAAGCCATGTGGCTTCCACTAAAATAGGTTAGATGTGGGTGGTGAATAAAAAGATGAAACCTGTTGGAAGAATTAATATTGTCAAAATGACCACAGTACCTAAAGCAATCTACAGATTTAATGTGATCCCATCAAATTACCCATGACATTTTCTGCAGAACTAGAACAAATAATCCTAATGTTTATATGGAACCATAAAAGAACCAGAATTGCCAAAGCAATCCTGAGGAAAGCTGGCGGCATGACCCTCCCAGACTTCAGACAATGCATCAAAGCTACAGTAGTCAAAACAGCATGGTACTGTCACAAAAACAGACATAGATCAGTGGAACAGAATAGAGAGCCCAGAAGTAAATCCAAACACCTATGGTCAGTTAATCTTTGACAAAATAGGCAAGAATGTACAATGGAGAAAAGACAGTCTGTTCAGCAAGTGGTATTGGGAAAGCTGGACAGCTGCATGTAAATCAATGAAGTTAGAAAATTCCCTCACACCATATACAAAAATAAACTCAGAATGGCTTAAAGACTTAAAATAAAAGACATGATACTATAAAACTCCTAGAAGAGAATATAGGCAAAACATTCTCTGACATAAGTTGTAGCAATGTTTTCGTAGGTTAGTGTCCCAAGGCAGTAGAAATGAAAGCAAAAAATGGGATCTAATCAAACTTACAAGCTTTTGCACAGCAAAGGAAACCATAAACAAAATGAAAAGACAACCTATGGAATGGGAGGAAATATTTGCAAACTATGCAACTAACAAGGGCTTAATTTCCAAAATGTATAGACAGCTCATACAACTCAATAACAAAAAAACAACCCAATCAAAAAATGGGTTGAAGAAGACCTAAATAGACAGTTCTCCAAAGAAGACATACAGATGACCAATTGGCCCATGAAAAGATGCTCAGCATCACTAATTAGAGAAATGCAAATCAAAACTACAATGAGGTATCACCTCACACCAGTCAGAATGGCCACCATTATAAAGTCTACAAATGATAAATGCTAGAGAGGGTGTGGAGAAAAGGGAACACTCTGGCACTGTTGGTGGGAATGTAAATTGGTATAGCCACTGTGGAGAATAGTATGGAGCTTCCTTAAAAGACTGAAAATAGGGTTACCATATGATCCAGCAATCCCATTCCTGGACATATATCCAGAGAAAACTTTAATTTAAAAAGATACATGCACCCCAATATTCATAGCAGCACTATTTACAATAGCCAAGACATGAAAACAACCTAAATGTCCAAGGACAGATGAATAAAGAAAATGTGGTGAACACCACACACACACACACACACACACACACACACACACACACACACACACACACACACTGGAATATTACTCAGCCGTAAAAAAGAATGAAAATGCCATTTGAAGCAACATATGGATTGACCTAGAGATTATCATACTAAGTAAAACAAGTCAGAGAAAGACAAATATCATATTGATATCACATATATGTGGAATCTAAAATATGATACAAATGAACTTATTTATAAAACAGAAACAGACATAGAAAACAAACTTATGGTTACCAAAGGGGAAAGGGGGTGGGGGAGGGATAAATTTGGAGTTTGAGATTAGCAGATTTAAACTACTGTATATAAAATAAACAACAAAGACCTACTGTATAGCACAGGGAACTATATTCAATATCCTGTAATAAACCATAATGGAAAAGAACATGAAAAAGAATATACATATATGTGTATAACTCAATCACTTTGCTGTATACCAGAAACTGAGGAAACATTGTAAGTTAACTATACTTCAATTAAAAAAAGAGGAATCCTGGATAACCCCATTGGCTTTTTTTAGTATGTTAGTGGATGATGGTGCAGTTTATTGAGAAGGGAGAACAGATTCAGTGGTGGGGGTGAAATAGTCAGGGTTTATTAGGGTCAAGTTAATAGAAAATCTTAAGGAGGCCACCAGAAAACTACTAGAGCTAATCAATGAACCTGATAAAGTTGCAGGATACAAAATTAACACACAGAAATCTCTTGTATTCCTAGACACTAACAACGAAAGATCAGAAAGAGAAATTAAGGAAACAGTCCCATTTACTGTCATAGCAAAAAGAATAAAATACCTAGGAATAAACCTACCTAAGGAGGCGAGAGACCATAAAACACTGATGAAAGAAATCAAAGATGACACAAATAAATGGAGAGATATACCATGTTCTCGGATTGGAAGAATCAACATTGTGAAAATGACTATACTACCCAAAGCA
The DNA here is from genome assembly GCF_030028045.1 of Hippopotamus amphibius kiboko. Classification (NCBI taxonomy): domain Eukaryota; kingdom Metazoa; phylum Chordata; class Mammalia; order Artiodactyla; family Hippopotamidae; genus Hippopotamus; species Hippopotamus amphibius. The sequence continues at coordinate 59,955,159 of NC_080188.1, forward strand.
ATCTACAGGTTCAGTGCAATCCCTATCAAATTAATAATGGCATTTTTCACAGAATTAGAACAAAAATTTTACAATGTGTATAGAAGCACAAAAGACCCTGAATAGCCAAAGAAATCTTGAGAAAGAAAAATGGGGCTGGAGGAATCTAGCTCCCTGACTTCAGACAATACTACAAAACTACAGTAATCAAGACAGTATGGTACTGTCACAAAAATATAGATCAATGGTATAGGACAGAAAGCCCAGGGATAAACCCATACACCTGTGGTCACCTAATCTATGACAAAGGAGGCAAGAATATACAGTGGAGAAAAGACAGTCTCTTCAATAACTGGGAAAACTGGATGGCTACGTGTAAAAGAATGAAATTAGAACACTACCTAACACCATACACAAAAGTAAACTGAAAATGGATTAAAGACCTAAATGTGAGACTGGACATTCTAAAACTCTTAGAGGAAAACATAGGGAAAAAACTATTTGACACAAATCACAGCAAGATCTTTTTTGACCCACCTCTTTGAATAATGAAAATAAAAACAAAAATAAACAAATGGGATCTAATTAAACTTAAAAGCTTTTGCACTGCAAAGGAAACCATAAAATAAGACGAAAAGACAGTACCGAGAATTGAAGAAAATATTTGCAAACGAAGCAACAGACAAAGGATTAATCTCCAAAAGATACAGCTCATGCAGCTCAATATAAAACAAACAATCCAATCAAAAAATGGGTGGAAGACCTAACTAGATATTTCTCCAAAGAAGACATACAGATGGCCAACAAACACATGAAAAGATGCTCAACATCACTAATTATTAGAGAAATGCAAATCAAAACTACGAGCTATCACCTCACACTGGTCAGAATGGCCATCATCAAAAAATCTACAAACGATAAATGCTGGAGAGTGTGTGGAGTAAAGGGAACCGTCTTACACTGTTGGTGGGGATGTAAATTGGTACAGCCACCATGGAGAACAGTACTGAGGTTCCTTAAAAAACTAAAAATAGGACTACCATATGACCCAGCAATCCCACTCCTGGGCATAAACCCAGAGGAAACCATAATTCAAAAGGACACCTGTATCCTGGTGTTCATTGCAGCACTATTTACAATAGCCAGGACATGGAAGCAACCTAAATGTCCATTGACAGAGGAATGGATAAAGAAGCTGTGGTACATACATACAATGGAATATTACTCAGCCATAAAAAGAATGAAATTGGGTCATTTGTAGATATGTGAATAGACCTAGAGTCTGTCATACAGATTGAAGTAAGTCAGAAAGAGAAAAACAAATATTGTATATTAACGCACATATGTGGAATCTAGAAGAATGGTACAGATGAACCTATTTGCAGGGCAGCAATGGAGACACAGACCTAGAGAATAGACATGTGGACATGGGGGGAAGGAGAGGGTGGGACGAATTGGGAGATAAGAATTGACATGTACACTACCATGTGTAAAATAAATAGCTAGTGAGAACCTGCTATAGCACAGGGAGCTCAGCTCTGTGCTCTGTGATGACCTAGATGGATGGGATGGAGGGGAGGAAGGAGGTCCAAAAGGGAGGGAATGTATGTATACATATAGCTGATTCACTTCACTGTACAGCAAAAACTAACACATTATTATAAAGCATCTATACTCCAATAAAAAAATAAATATTAGTTTGAACTATGTGAAATTGCTTGTATTCAAATTTTGACTGTCAAAGTGGTAATTTCTTATAGTTTGACCTAATACTTATTAGACATTCTTGCAGAAGTTTAAAATAGACCATTGCACATATAAGTCTGAAGTACTGGAAGCTGATCTGGGATGAATACATAGATTTGAGAGTCATCACTATGGAAGCAGATGAAGTTAAAAAAAAAAAAAGGAGTATGGAGATATAGCAAAGAACAGGGCCCAGGATGATCCAAAGTGGAGACCAGATGAATTATATGAGTTGGCAAGATGTAGGAAGTTACTAATGAGGTCCTTTTCTTTGCCTGTTTGCTGTTATCTGACCTTCATTACTTCTGTGTATTTTTGTTGGTATCTGAATGTGAAACCTAATCTCTATTTGTTTATACATTTTACAGCCTATTGGTTAAGTGAGCTTTGGACTGTTTTGAAGTGTTTTTTATTTTATTTTTTAAAATAAGATTCATGTGTGATACAGTGGAGTCTGGGGAATAAACAGATGGTGGAGGTGATAAATAGAACTTTCATAGCCAAAATGGCTCTCTCTTGCTCTTTTTTTTTTTTTTTGCCAAGAATATAGTTTTCCAACTTGTGTCAGCCTGCATGTGCACACATACACACACGCACAAATCATCAAAAACATGAATTTAGGATTCAATATAACTTCTTATTTTTTCCTACCAAACATATGGTGTATTGGGGGGCATTTTTAAAAGTATCTGTGCATCATTAATTGTCATAAACTAAAAGAATATACTGGATATAGAAAATAGTTTTATGAGCCAGTAGTTTGGGTTTGCATATAAATATTTTAACTACATATTACCAGAGTTAGTTATCAAAATTAGTATGTGACTCATTAAACAATGGGCAAGAAAGTTTATCAAATTTTGATCTAGTACAGAGTTGAGGAAAGATAAATGAACTAGTTATAGTTGTTGATACATACTGGTTACTATCTGAATAATAATTCACAATAATCTCAGGAAATTATAGATAGAAAATATAGCCTAGGAAAAGTATTGAAGAAAAACTTGCTGTTAGAAATGGAGTGCTCTGAATACTAAGTTAACACTTTTCATACTATAGGATTTTATTTTAAAGTATAGTTTTGCATAGAATTAAGCAAATTATTTGTTTTAAAAATGGGATTCCAATCTGAAAAATAACTTAAAAAATGGGTAATTTAAAGTTTGTATTAGTGCTTCTCCAGATTTATGGTGAATTTTGAAAACATCTGTTTTTATCCCAAGAGAGAATGAAAGTGCCATCGTAGCAAATGTAAATCTAGACTAGATAAACATATAAAACTAAAAATAAATAATAAGCATATTACATACTTATAGAGTGTTATTGGGGATACTAAATGGATTGTACAGTTATTTTCATGTGTAGTATGTGTGAAATATATATATAAGGATATATTTTCATATATATTTGTATAAGAAAATTATGGTCGGAATGGCCATCATCAAAAAGTCTACAATCAATGCCAGAGAGGGTATGGAGAAAAGGGAACCCTCCTACACTCTTGATGGGAATGTAAACTGGTGCAGCCACTATGGAGAACAGTATGAACAGTATGGAGGTTCCTTAAGATACTAAGAATGGAGCTACCATATGATCCAGCAATCCCATTCCTGGGCATATAGCCAGGGAAAACCATGATTCAAAAGGATACATGCACCCCAATCTTAATTGCATTGCTGTTTACAATAGCCAAGACATGGAAGCAACCTCAGTGTCCATCGACAGAGGAGTGGATAAAGAAGATGTGGTACATGTATACAATGGAGTATTACTCAGCCATTAAAAAAGAATGAAATAATGCCACTTGTAGCAACATGGATAGACCTGGAGGTTATCATACTAAGTGAAGAAAGTTAGAGAAAGACAAGTATCATATGATATTGCTTATATGGGGAAGCTAAAAAAAATGATACAAACAAACTTATTTACAAAACAGAAACAGACTCACAGACTTAGAGAATGAACTTATGGTTACCAGGAGGGAAGATGGAGGGGAGGGGCAGATTGGCAGTTTGGGATTAATATGTACACACTGTTATATTTAAAATAGATAACCAACAAGGACCTACTGTATAGCACAGGGGACTCTACTTAATACTCTGTAATAACCTACATGGGAAAAGAATTTGAAAAAGAATAGATATATGTGCATGTAAAAAAATAATAAAATAACATTAGCAATCTAACTCTGACTAAAAAAAAAGAAAGTGAAAAATATGGTAATTGATGAATGGACTTTAGAAACAAGTTACATGTAACACTGGTAGAAGGACTTTGTCTGTTGCATAATATTATTTTCCTAGGGCCTGATGCATAATAGATCCTTAATAAATACACATAGAATGAATGAATGTGTTAAATTACAAATCTGAGCATAAACAAACAATTCTTGGTGCTAACTTTACAAAATTGATTCTTCATGTCACTTAACTACTCTTTGATTCTTGCTTCCTAATTTGGTTTTGCTTTACTGATCCTGCACCACAGATTTTATTTCAGAATCATGACACCGTTGATAATTTACTGATCAGTAAAGCAGAGAACTTGAAAACCTTGGGCACTTAACACTAATCTTCTGCTCAGGTCCTTACTTAACTCTTGCATGTGTTGACATTAAATTCCCATTGACTCTAAGGTCCCACTCTGCTGGATCTTGTACTCTACCTGGATCTGGCTGAGGTTAGATTCAAATTAACTCTTTCCTTACCATTATCTGACTGACTTGTAGAATTTTTAAATTCTAGTTACTTTTCTTGAGCGCCTGACTGTGGTAGTACATGTCTAGATTACTATTTTAGGAACATAAAGGCATCATTCTGTGGAAAAGACATGGTGTACTTCTTTCTAATTCCTCAGAATAGTATAGTCCATATTTCACAGCCTGTGTAACCCATCACATAACCCATCAGGGAAATTGGAGAGATAGAGGAAAGCTTAGTGGAAGAGTTGACCTTTATAATAATTGAATCTTCCTACTTGTCATGCTTAATATAGGGAAACCATACCACTAATATGTGTGTGTGTGTGTGTGTGTGTTTTATTCCTTAGGATTTTCTCTATGCAAGATCATCTACAAATAGAGGTTTACTTCTTCCTTTCCAATCTGGGTGCCTTTTTTCACGATTTGTCCTATCTAGAACCTCCAGTACAATGTTGACTGGTCATGGTGAGAATGGACATTCCTCTTTTTTCCTAAGTTCAGAGAGAAAGTGTTCAGCCTTTCACCACTAAGTATGAGGATAACCATGGATTTTTCATACGTGTCCATTATCAGATTCAGGGTTTCCTCCTATTCTTAGTTTGTTGAGAGTTTTTTTTTTTAAGAACTTTTACTGAGATACAGTTAACAGACAATAAACTGCGTATATTTAGAATGTAAAATTTGGTATCCAAATCTCCCAATTCATTCCCCCCCAACCCTCCCTGCTTTCCCCACTTGGTGTCCATATGTTTGTTTGTTGAGAGTTTTTATCATGAAAGTATGTTAGAATTTATTACATGTTTTTGGTGCTTCTAGGAGATAATCATGTGGTTTTTGTTCTTAACTCTGTTGATATTGTGAATTATAATGATTGGTTTTTGGATGTTAAACCAAGCTTGCATTCCTTGAAATAATCCATTTGTCATGGTGTATGACCTTTTTTTATTATGTTTTCTAGGATTTTGTTGAGGATTTTGTGTGTAAATTCATAAATATTGATCTTTAATATTCTTTTCCATGCTCTTGTCTGGTTTTGGTTTTGGTTAATGTTGGCCTCATAGAATAAATTGGGAAGCATTTCCTAACTTTTAGAAGTTTGCAAAGAATTTAATTCACCAGTGAAACCATCCTGTGGTCTTTTCTTTCTGGGAAGATTTAAAATGTCTAACTAATGATCTTTATTTATGGTAGGTCTAGTTAGATTTTCTGTTTACTCTTGAGTCAGTTTTGGTAGTTTGTATCGCTTGAGAATCTGTCCATTTCATCTAAGTTATCTAATTTCTTGGCATATAATTGTGTATAGTATTCCTTATAACTTTTTATTTCTGTAAGGTTGGTATTGATTTTCTCTTTTTGATTTTTTTATTTTAAAAATTTGAATCTTCCCTCTTTTTTCTTGGTCAATCTTGCTGAAGTTTTGTAAATTTTTTAAAAAATTTGTTGACTTTCTACATTGGTTTTCTATTTTTTATTTCAATAGTTAGCATACTAACCTTTATTATTTTCTTTATTCTGCATATGTTAGATTTCGTTTCTTGCCCATTGTCCTTAGGTGAAATGTGATGCTATTGATTTGAAATATTTTTTCAATTTTAATTTTTATAGCTGTAAATACCCTTCAATGCTTTGCTTCATTAGTTGATTCTTCATTTATCTCAGAGCATTTTCTAATTTCCCTTTTGATTTCTTTTTTATTTTTTGACCATTGGTTATTTAGGAATGTAGCATTTATTCTATATTATTTGTGAATTTTTCCAAATTACCTTTTTTTAATAATTTCTAACTACATTTCTTTGCGGTTGGAGAACCTCCTTTGTATTATTTTTTTTGTTCAATTATTCAGTGACTCTCTTTATCTTTACATTGTTTCACAGTGTATTTTGTCTGATATTAATATAACCCTTTTTGCTTTCCTGCATTGCTGTTAGTATGGTATATTTTTAGTTTCATCTTGTTTGTGTCTCCCCTAGATAGCAGATTTTGGATGCTATTGTTATTATTTTTATCCAGTGTGACAGTTGATCACTTTTTGATTGGATTGTTTAATTTTTACATTAAATATCTAATCTTATTGTTGATTTGGTTGGATTTATGTCTGCCATTTAATTTCATGTTTTATACACACACATTTATATATAATAGTTATTTTGTTAGTGTTTGTGCTAGGGCTTATAGTATACATCATAGTTTATTAGAATCCATTTCAGATTTATGCTAATATAATTCCAGTGAGTTATAGAGATGTTACTCATATAAAGCTCTGTATTTACTTCCCCTTTTGTGGTATTATTTTACATATGTATGTGGGTGTATATATATGTGTGTGTATATATATATGTAGAGAGAGAGGGAGAGAGAAAGAGAGAAAGAACAGTCAGATAGGTACAGAGAGACAGAGTCTACGTTACAAACCAGAAAATATATTGTTATAATTATTAATTTAGATAATTTTATGTCTAAGAAAGCTGAGAGAATAAAGAAGAGTAAGTATATATTTGTAATGTTTGTTATATCAACCTTTTCATTTACTACTTCTGGTTCTCTTCATTTCTTCCTATAGACTCACTCTACCATCTGGTGTCATTTCTTACTCCAACACAGCTTTGCTCCCACACATGTGCCTTGTGGTGTTATAAATATATTTCTACAAGTTATATGCCCAACAATATAATTATATGCATATTGTTTATACAATTATTTTAAATCGGTTAAGAAAAGAAAGGAGAAGATGCAACTATATAGTATTTTGTGGTTTCCTAATTACCTTTACTGACACACTTTGTTTTTTGGTGTGGGTTCAAATTATTTTTGGGTGTCGCTTGCTTTCAGCCTTAAGAACCTCCTTTAGTATTTCCTGAGAGGTGGATGTGCTAGCAATGAAATCTCTCAGTGTTTGTTGATTTGAGAATGTCTTTGTCTTAATTTTTGAAAGATTATTTTCTGAATATGAGATTCTTAACTGACATTTTTTGCTTTCAGCACTTTGAAGCATCTCACTGCTTTATGTGCTCCATTGTTTTTGATGAAAATTCAGGGGGTTCTTATTGGGGTTCCCTTGTATGTGAGAAATTATTTTCCTCCTGTTGCTTTCAGGATTTCCTTGTGCTTGTTGTTTGTTTGTTTATTAGTGATTTTGCCTCACTATTTTAATAAAGTCCATTTCCCTCATAGTGTGTAGTCTCTGATGTGGTTCTTCAGCCTTGGGAATGTGCACAATCACCCTGACCTGTTCAAGAGATGGCAGTGGCTTTAGTCAGTCTCTTTTTAGCTCTCTCTACTCTGCTTTCCCTGCTAAATTTTTAGCTGATCTGTTTCTATTGGTATCCTCAGCTATTAGTCTCTAATAATTGCTAGCTGATTGCTCTATTGTTTTCAACAACACCTAGGGACATAGATTGCTCTACAGTCTAATCCAATTAAATTTGGGGCACTTTGCAGATGTGTTCCTTGAGACTAGACTTTGAGACTTACTCCTACCCTAGGAGTGCTCTCTTCAGCTACATTTTCCCCTGGTTCTTTCTGTTAAAACTTCTAGCTTTTCTAGTTATCCTTCTTGCTCTCATAGAGCTACCAGTCTCCTCTTATTTCTCACCATAAAATCCTCATTCTTTGCAATAGTATACTTACACTTGCACTTCCCATGCTCTGACACAAAATCAGCCTCCTTCAGAATACCTATGGGATATTCAGTTTATGGCTTGCCTGTCTTTCTAGGAGGAACCCTTGAACAAGTAGTCCATAAGCAGGGGTGGGGTAGTAGCCCACTTCTCTCAGAGTGACATCTTTGCTATAACGAGTTTGGTACTTGGTGGGTATAGTAGCCCTTGTTCTTGTCTTGATCTTGAATCTGCACCTAGGAACTTGCTTATACAAGGGTGATCAGGGCCAAGCATAATCATCCAGTCACACCTAGCATGGTTTTCCACCCTGTAAATGGGAGCTGAGAGAAGGGAGCCCAGAACACTTTGTTGTTTTTTGCTTTGGCAATACAGAACTGGACAGAATGAGGAATGCTGGTGACCTGCTCTTCCTGGGGAGAAACCATAGCCCTAGACAGGAGAGCCTTGTGTTCTTGGCTGCACATGCTTGTAATAGACCTTCTGTCAGGCTGAGCTGGGTATTAGGGAGTGGGTTGTGGCTCAAATGCCACAGACTCTCACTGTTTTTATTGAGATTTACTAGATTTTGTTGAATAAATGTTTCTCATGTTGCATATCCTTAGGACAATTTCCTGATTTTTTTAAATGGTTGCTTTACTTGATTTTCATCTATTATGGTTCTTTCACTGGGGAGAGGGTCCATGGAGCTCCTTATACCCCCATTCTGGAAGTGCACTCTCAAGTCAGTTTTTATCCTTTTCTGCATGGTATACTTTCTACAGATTATCATTGTGAAGTTGAGATATTCAAGTCGATGAGACTTTGGATGGGTGTAAAAAACCAAGGACTTACACTGAGATTCAATATGCATTATTTATTCTTTGGATTTACAAAATGCTTTATTCTAGGGAGCTGAAGTGTTTATTGTTGCTTGGTGATGCTTACCAAAGATGTGTGAAAAGCGAAAATCGGATCTAAATTTTGGAAAGTTCTGATTAACCTAGCCCAGTTCTGTTCTTTGAAAAACAAAGTTGGATATTCTAATCTGAATAATGCTTTTTTTTTCAAAGGATCAGTATCCACAGGAGTCTAACATATTTAACTGAATGTTACTGGTACCCTTATACCCTTATGAAGCCCTGAAATGTACCTTATAGATGAGAGGTGGAGGTCTATATCCATACAATGTTTTAAGCAAAGCAGATGCATAAGAATGGAATTAGAATAGATACATTTATGAAAAATTTATTAATTTTTAAAATAAGGAATCCCAGGAGTTCCTTCAGTAGATTCCTCTTATAGTGTTCTTAACATTTATTTTCATTTACAAAAATTTGTATATTTGTTAAAAAGTATATATTGCTATATATATTTCTTTTCATGAACATATACCTATACTTTTTCCACCTCTACTAGTGAGTTCCCTCTTCTTCAGTGAAATGATAGTTTTTCAAAGCATACATCAAGAAAAATCTACTCTAGTGCTTTTCATCGAAAAGTAACAATACTTTAATAAACACTGTCTCCCAGTCCTCATTAAAATACCACCAGAATTCCAATTTATTAATTTACAAAGAAGATTATAATGATTACGTAGGACTATTTTAATCAGCATGATCACCATATATTTTTCTTATTAGAAAGATCTACATGGGAAACAAAATCATAATTAGAAGGTTGCTTGGTGACCATGGAATCTGAATAATAGTTAATCTTTGATAATTGGAATTATTGATAGTATCAAGCCATTTTTGCCTATCTTTTTGTATCTTTACCATGTCTGCTTTACTGTCAATAAATTTGAAGTAATTTATAGTAATACAGGCTATAAAAAATTAGGGCATCTCAAACATAAGGATAGTAATTCTAAATATATAGTGTACATATCAATGATGATAAATGCAAAGTTTTGACATTTACAGAAATATTTTGTAACCTTATCATTTGGATGTTCTAACAATTTCAGATCTTTGTTCCTAGAAGAAGCTTTCAGAATCTGATTACAGAATAGATGTCCGGCCCTTAAAAGCATTATACTACACTGAAATGATGACTGTTGCCTATCACTCAAAGAAATGTAAAAGAATACAGTCAAAGCAAGAGAAGTCTTTAGAGAATAGATAACCAGTAGCCAGTGTACAAGTATGATATCTAACATTTGCTTTTTGTGTTTCAGATACTGTTTACTTTACATGTGTAATGTTGTCCAATAGGTAGGAACTCATACATTTTAAAGAAGAGGAAACTGAAACTGTGGGTGTTTATATAACTTATCTAAGTTTTATAGCTAGTTAATGATTGAAACTGTGGTATTTACCCCAGCAGCCTAATTCCAGATTTCTTACTCTTATTACTCTGCCACATTGCTTCTAAAAGTATGTAAATGTTTTTCTTCATCTTTTATAGTTTAACCCTAGCTTCCATGGATTTGAAAATCATGTTTATTGACACTGTTCCAGTTCCAACTGGAGTTCTCTCTGTTTTTTAACTTAGCTCTTAAAAGCACTGAAGGAGGCCATTCCTAAAGTCATAGAAATTTCCAGCAGGCTTTGTGACCTGGCTCATTATATAATTGCAAAAGTACATAACGGACAAGATAGTTAAGATGCAGAGGGATATAAGACCAAGATCCAAAGCATGGTGTGCCAGGCATTATTTTAGTGACTTATGCATGTTACCTCATTTAACCCATGGTAAAATTCTGTGGAGTGGGCGTTATTGTCTCCGGTTTTACAGATAAAGAGACTTAGAGTAAGAGAGGCTAACTGTGTACTTTGGCCACATTAAAAATGTGCATGTGGTTACATAGCTTACAAGTCAACTAATATTACTATTACATGCTATCTAGTAATACAGGGTATATAGTAATATAGGCTATAAAAATTTAGGGCATCTCAAACAAGGATAGTAATTCTAAATATTTAGTGTACAAATCAACAATGATAAATGCAAAGTTTTGACATTTACAAAAATATTTTGCAACCTTAGCATTTGGATGTTCTAGCAATTTCAGATCTCTGTTCCTAGAATAAGCCCATTTGTCCTGAAGTTACTGCTCTTTCCAGTAGTCCCAGTCATATCCTAAAATGTTTACTGAGTGCTTGACATTGCAGGCTCTTTGAGTAAGCCGTCATCAGGGTGCTTTTCTGGAGGTGGTTGTTATTAACCCTATATTAAGGTTGAGAAACTAAGACTTGGCAAGATTAGTGATAAAAAATAAGTTTACATCTCTCACCTTGAGACTGCTATGGTGGATTAATAAACAGCACAAACAAAAATTGGATCAATAATGGTTTTATTTATTGTTATAGAAAATACTGGTGGTATTAATAGTAGATATAAAACTTACTTGAAAATTAACATGATTTTAGCAAATGAAGGACAGAGACCTTGTACAATTTTCTTTTAATTTCTAAAACATAGCACATAATAGCCACTCAATAAATATTTATTAAGAAGCAAACAGAATATATTTGGTGTATTTAAAACTCAAACAAAGTAGAGATTTATATTGGTTATGGTGGTGGAAAAGAGATTTTGGGCTAGATAACATACAGTTCCTATTAGTCTGGGTACTTCGAAAAATAAAACCAATAGGATAAACAGACAGTTAAATAAATAAATCTAAAGAGATTATAGATCAAATGTGGAGGCCTATATCCGTACTACACTTCAAGCAAATCAAATATATAAACACTGAATTTAGGATAGATACAGTTATGAAAATTTATTTTATTAAAAATTTTTAGACTATCCAGCTTTTTTCTTTTCTTTATTTTTTGTTAGAGTTGATTTACAGTATTGTATTAGTTTCAGGTGTACAACATAGTGACTCTATTTTTATAGATTATACTCCATTTAAAGTTATTACAAAATAAGGCTGTATTTCCCTGGGCTGTACAGTATATCCTTGTTGCTTTTTTATTTTATACGTAGTAGTTTGTGTCTCTTAATCCCATACCCCTGTGTGGTACCTCCCCACTCTCCTCTTCCCACTGGTAACCACTGCTTGGTTCTCTGTATCTGTGAGTCTGTTTTTGTTTTGTTATATTCATTCATTTGTTTTATATTTTAGATTCCACATGTAAGTGATAACATAGAGTATTTGTCTTTCTCTGTCCGACTTATTTCACGAAGCATAATACTCTGTAGGTCCGTCCACATTGTTGTAAATGGTAGAATTCTATTTTTATATTGCTGAATAATATTCCGTTGTGTATATATACCACATTTTCTTTATCCATTCATCTGTTGGTGGGCACTTAGGTTGCTTTCATATCTTGGCTATTGTAAATAATGCTGCTATGAATATTGGGGTGCATATATCTTTTTGAATGAGTGTTTTCATTTTCTTCAAAAATATACCCAGCAGTGGAATTGCTGGACCTTATGGTAGTTCTATTTTTAGGTTTTTCAGGAACTTCCATACTGCTTTCCATAATGGCTGCACCAATTTACAATCCTAGCAACAGTGTACAAGGGTTCCCTTTTCTCCACATCCTTCCCAACATTTGTGGTTTGTCAGCTTTTTTATGGTAGCCATTTTGACAGGTGTGAAGTGATATCTCATTGTGGTTTTGGTTTTCATTTCTCTGATGATTAGTGGTGTTGAACGTTTTTTCATGTACCTGTGCCCATCTGTATACCTTCTTTGGAAAAATGTTCAGGTCTTCTGCTCATTTTTTAACTGAGCCTTTTTTTTTCTTTCATATTGACTTGTATGAGCTGTTTATGTATTTTGAATATTAACCCCTTCCTGGACATATCATTTGAAAATATTTTCCCATTCTGTAGGTAGTCTTTTTGTTTTATAGATGGTTTCCTTTGCTTTGCAAAATATTTTAAGTTTTATTATGCACCATTTGTTTATTTTTGCTTTTACTTCTTTTGCCAGATCCAAAAAGTATTGTTACAATTTATGTCAAAGACTGTTCTGCCTGTGTTCTCTTCTAGGAGTTTTATAGTTTCAGGTCTTACATTTAGGTATTTAATCCATTTTGAGTTTATTTTTGTATATGATGTGAGGAAATGTTCTTATCTCATTCTGTTACATGTAGTCACACAGTCTTTTCACCACCACTTATTGAAGAGACTGTCTTTTTATTAAAATATTCTTGACTCCTTGTTGTAGATTATTTGACCATAACTGCATGGACTTATTTCTGTATTCTCTATTCTGTTCCAGTGATGCTGTTTTGATTAATGTAGTTTTGTAGTTTAGTCTTAGGTCAGGGAGCATGATACCTCCTGCATTGTTCTTTATTCTCAGGATTGCTTTGGCAATTCAGGGTGTTTTGTGGTTCCATATGACTTTTAGGGTTATATGTCTTAGTTCTGTGAAAAATGTCATGGATATTTTGATAGGGATTGCATTAAATCTGTAGATTGCCTTGGGTAGTATGACCTTTTTAACAATATTAATTCTTCCAATCCAAGAGCACATGTCCTTCCATTTCTTTGTATTCTTTTCAAATTCCTTTATCAATGTTTCATAGTTTTCAGAGTATAGGTCTATAGTCTTTCACATCCTTGGTTAAGTTTATTCCTAGATATTTTATTCCTTTTGGTGGTATTGTTTCCTCTTTTCTCTTTCTGATAGTTCATAATTACTGTATAGAAAAGCAGGAGATTTCTGTATATTAATCTTGTAGACTGCAACTTTGCTGAATTCATTTATTAGTTCTAATCATTTTTGTGTGGAAACTTTAGGATTTTCTATATATTGTATTATGTCATCTGCAGATAGTGACAGTTTTACTTCTTGCCTGCCAATTTGGATGCCTTTTATTTCTTTTTCTTGTCTGATTGTTGTGTCTAGGGCTTCCAATAATATGTTAAATAGAAGTGGCAAGAATGGATATCCTTGTCTTGTTCCTGATTTTATAGGAAAAGCTGTATCATTGTTGAGTATAATGTTAGCTGTGGCTTTGTCATAAAAGGCCTTTATTATGTTGAGATTTGTTCCCTCTTACCAACTTTGATAACAGTTTATTTTTTTAACATGAATTGATGTTGAACTTTGTCAAATACTTTTTTGGTATCTATTAAGATGATCGTATCATTTTTATCCGTCCTTTTGTTAATATGGTGTATCACATTGATGGGTTTGCAAATATTGAACCATTCTTGCATCCCTTGAATAAATCCCACTTGATCATGGTGTACCATTATTTCTATGCGTGAACATCTTATTAATTTTAAAATAAGGAATGCCAAAAGCCTCCATAGATGTATAATAAATATCTATATCTATATCTATATAAGAAGATTTATTATAAGGAATTGACTCATGCAGTTATGGAGGCTGAGAAATCCCAAGATCTTCAGTTGGCAAGCTAGACACTGAGGAAAGGCCAATGGTGTAAGTTCCAGTTTGAATCCAAGTCCAAAGGCAGGAGAAGACTGATATCCTTGCTTGAAGACAGTCAGACAGAGAGAGAGCAAATTCTCCCTTACTCAGCCTTTTGCTCTATTCAGGCCTTCACCAGATTTGATGAGACCCACAAAATATCTGGGCAGCTTGTGGCCCAGTCAAGTTGACACATAAAATTGACCATTACACTACTTAGTTTTCTGTTAACTCCACTCATTTGAAGGAAGATCATCTTGACATTAAGGTTCCAGATCGATGGTAAAAGGATCTAATTTGTAGCAAGTAAATGTATTATAGTGTTTGTAGAATAATGACGCCAACACTTCAGTCTGTATTTGATGGCTACTGACATGATGTCACAAAAAATAATTATTAATAGATGATTTATTCATTTAAAAACATATGAAAGTGAAATACTTATGAAGAATTTAAAGAATTTTTGAAACGTGTGATGACGTAGAAAATTAAAAGTTTCTCTTTGATATTTGCATTCCTCAGAGTTAAACAGTCATAATGGTTTGATAGATTTCTTTCTAGCCATTTTTAATACACAGATAAAATTAAATATATATACTGTGTTAGTTTGGGTCCCCCAAGAAGCAGATATCAAAATGAAACTAGATATGCAAGAGGTTTAGTGGAGGAAACACCTATGAAAGATAAAGGGGAGGGAGGAAAAGTAGTCTTGTAGAGCCTTCAGACTACCATGAAGATGTGACATCTGTGTAAGAAGAGAGGGGAGAAAAAATTGGGTCGGAAGAACCTCAGATAGCACAATCATTTTAAAACATCTCAGCCAGTCCAGTGGGTATTCCTCAAGCAAAAGTTGCCCTAAATAGGAATCCTATGCTTGATAGAAATGACCAGATTCTAGAAGTCTCTTTGTGTTCAGTGATTGACTGGGAGCAGACTGGGGAAGTATGACCTCAATATGAATGTGATGGATCTCAAGGTGCAGCAGCTGGAGGCTGTCAATCACATATGCTCCCCACAGCTGGTTTTCTTGAAGGAAGATACGAGTGGAGCACCTATATGGTTGCCCCCCACATACCATGTTTCACTCAATGGGATCATAGTATATACTTATACAATATGTTTTTGGCACATGAAAATTTGTCATGAAATAGTTCTGTGATCTTTATAGATGCTTAAAACATCAATGTGTGTCTCTAGCACAATTTAACTAGTCAATCCAATGTCTAAATTATTTAATTGAGAAATATTTTATATCTATACAAATTGATATGGTATTATAATATTTGATCCTTGACTAATGAGGTGCCTTTTAAATCATAGTAGAATAGCTACATATTTTGTCATTAAATATTCTCAGACATATTATACATTGAATATGTTTCTCAAACTTAAGAGAAAGTCTGACATGCCCAGGCTAATGTATAATGGTTGGACATGACTTTATTCCCTGAAACAAGTATTGGTGGATTTCTAAAGAAGAATCTACTGTTATGTTCTTACTATGTGGTTTTTATATAGGTTTAATTTAAAAGAATATAAATTATTGGAGTAGTGTTGTTTTTAGCTAGGTGGAGATTTTCATTTTATTTTTCCATGTCTTTAACATATGTAAGATATTATATGAATAAATCTATCTCTTGATACACTTATGTGGAAGAATAGAATCATATTTTAGAACTATTGAAGTAATAGGAAATTTCTGGTGATTACTGAGAGCTTCTGGGGATATTTGCTCATAAAAAGGCTTTGCTTAAAGAAATTTTTGTAATTTCAGTACAGTTTGAGCCCCTGGGTCTTTAGTTACACATATGGGATAAGATGAACTCAGGAATTTACAAACTATAGATTAATGATTTCTTTGTTTCTGTATGAATTTCTTGCCTCTGGAATAAGCTTATTTGGACCATTTATTATAATGAAAGTATTTCATCATGTGAGCCATACCCAAAATCTGCAACTTTAAATCTGTATAGAATCATATTTATTTTGTGATAAGAAGTTTTGAAATTTAAAGTGTAAATTATAGAAGCAGTATTCAAATCTAAAAACAGCCTTGTTATTAAATGTATTAAATGATGAGGAAATTGAAATGTGTAGAATTATAACTTTTTATAATATATTATACCATGTTTATATTGATATCATGTATGGATTCATTAAAGCTGGATATTTAAATTAGATAATTTTAAGGAAATGTTTTTAGGAAAATAAAATTGATGTTGATATATTAAAAACAATGGAATGAATTATATAAATATATTTAGAAAGCAGATTCATACTTTAACTAATAAAGTTATCCTATTTTATAATAGACAAGGCCAAAATCCTTTTTTTATATTATCTGTTTTTTTTTTTTTTTACAGTTTTAAAAACAGAGGGATCATAGAATATCAGAAAAATATCCTCATTTCTTACAAATTGGATAACAGAATAAAACTATCATGTTAAGCTTGGGATCTTTTTCTCCTTAGTTTTAATGTTTATCTGATGTAATTTCAAACTGCTGTCAGAGATCCTGGAGTAACATTAAACTGAACTCAAATGTTAAGGGCTTACTTCAATCTCTTCAGAATCCTCCTTTCACCCTGTTTTGAACTATTTTTATGACTGTTATTAAGATAGTACAGTTTTCTTGGTTTATAGAAATGTTTGAGATCACTCTTGAGAGAGCACAGAAAACTTCTTTTAATGTTAACCCTAAAATTATGGAAGCATATGAAGAAAGGAATTGATGTTCCTAGGTGGGAACTTAAATGTCCCTAAATGAACAAAATGAATTATTAATCTGTGATCAAGAAAATGCATGTAGTTTATAATTGTTTGCCTTTGGACATGTAATTCTAGTAAAAATATTAGAGATAATTTTAAATGATTTTCCATTCCATTTATTCACCTTTTAAACAAATATTTTTTAATGCTTACTATATTTTGGGCATTATTCTGGGTGCTAGGATACAGTAGAGGGCAAGACATATGAAGTCACTGTGGACGTGGAGCTCATACTCCTGTCTGGAGAGGCAAACAATAGGCAAGTAATTGAATAGGTTGGAAAGGTGGATTGAGAGGTGAATGAGTACCATGAAGTAGGCATGTGGGAACTGGCTGGAGGTGTGCTTAAGCAGAGTGATGAGGTAGAACTAAACAAGTTAATGTAGAGACTGATCTGGATGTCTCAATGAAGAGGTGAAATTTAAAATAAGATTTGAATAACAAGAAGGAGCCAGCCATACGCAAATGGAGGAGCAGGGGTTTCCTTGGTAGGCAAGAGTAAATGGCCCTAAGGCGCTAGTCCTGCTGTGGTCAATAAAGAGAAAAAAGGCTAATGCGGCTAATACAGAACTATCAAGGAGGATACCTGCTCTAAGATCAAAGAGGTAGGACTTTGGCAAACATACGTAATTTATTTGGATTTAAATCTAAGTATAATGGTAAGTCTCTCAAAAACTTTAAGTGAGGGGATGATAAAGATAATTTTAAAAGAATAAGGAAAACTTGTCTTCAGTATTCAGAAAAGATTGTGGAGGGGCAGTGGCAGAAGCAGAGAGTCAGTTGTAGATGTTTGCGTTGTCTTGGCAAGAGATGATAGTTACTAAGCAGGAGTTTGGCCATAGTTGTGAGTATAATTTCACAGAAAAATGAGGTGTTCTAACACTGTAAATGATTTTTCTTGTAAATTAACTACAATGTATCTCTTTAAGGAAACGTTTAAGCTTATAACTGGTTCTGATACAGGTGGTTGATTCAGGAAAAAAAAAAAAAGGCAGTTAAGATAAATACATCCAGAATGGAGAGCCAAAATTCATGGTGAATACTTAGGAGGAGGAAGAAACATTTAGAAATTTATCTGAAAAAAATGAAATAAAATATAAATTAATTTTAGGTGATGGTTGCAAAAGATGGCTTCAATATAAGGAATAGATAAAGAATGATCAAGTGTTGATTTGGGGAAGCAATTTTGCAGACATAAAGATATAATAGGAATATGCAACAGCTTTCAGTTCACACTGACTTTTTTGAGCACTGCCATAAAGAGGATCTCTTGTTAAAAAATACTTTAGGGCTTCATCAGTTTCTTTAAGGATGTAATCTGTGATATTCAAAGAATGATTTTTTATTGTACGAAAAGAAATCTCTAGCTATTCTTTTCACTTTTTTCTTCTTCCATAAGTCTATGTCTTCCAGTTCTAATTTATCAATGGCTTTGTGTGTTTTGAGTGGTTTTCTACCTCACTTTCATGAATTTAGTGGACTGTTACAATTTTTGCATGATCTGCACTTTCACTTTGGAATTTATAGCATTTTGTTTGCATTGCATTTTTGGTTAATTACAATAAAAGCCTAACTCCTGAAAACATTGACATGATTTCTGGGGATCATTATGGTGTTAACTGAGATGGGAAATTTTGTTGACTATTAATTTTATGAAAGATTAGTTTATTACAGAATATATTCACATTAGGGTCATTTTGTCACCTCAGACAACATCAGCTAACAAGATTAGAACTAATAAGAACATCCTTAATATTGTAATACTTTCCTATTTCCTGGAATTCTGTGTGTAGTTTTTTTGGTGTGTTTCTAAACTTTCTTTTTCTCCATCTGGTGTTAGTTAACAAATCTGCCCTGTTCAATGTATACACAGCGGTCTAGCACACTTTATTTTATTTCTTCTGTCAGAGTTTGGGTGGTGTTCAGGATGGCTGAGTTCTCTGGAACATTTCTAGATAACCAGACATCTCTCTATCTATCTGAGCACTTAACATTCCTCTCAAGAATATTGAGGTTATCTTGATCATTATTAACTAAAGGCTTTTGTATTTTAATCCTCTGAGTTGGTATATTAATTCTGAATTTATTCCTGTACAAGAGAGGTCCCCTTAATAAATCCCAAATATATTTTCTCCTTAAACATAACCCATTTTCTTTTTCTGATATCCTTGTTTACCCACCTTATTTTAAATTAAGGATAGAATTTCCTCTCCACCTCTATAGACAATAAGAATACTTTAAAAATAGCATCTAGTAAAGAATATTCTTGTATTTCAGATAGCTTATGTTTTTATAATCCTTAACTTTATGAACAGACCTTGATGGGATTATGTTGTAATCTCTTCCTTGACCATTTTCAAGTTCTTAAAGTAATTATACCAAAATGAGTATTATTATACCTGTACATATTGCCAGGGCAGTATAATGTAATTAATTTTATCTTTCAAACGTTATCTTTTTGAATGGATTGCAAGATGGATATTTATATAAAAAAACTGCATTGAAGAAAGGTTAGCGTTTAATACATATGTTGTATATACAGATATATACATTTATTTGTATATATACATATCAAAGTTAGAGACAATCATGATTAATCAAGTATTTAAATGCCAACCTGGTGAATTTGTGGTAAATGTTTAAGTTTCACCAGCATAAAGTTAGAATTGGTTAATAATAATTTTTTAATATAATGACATAGAAATTAAAATTGTTATTAGTAGATTACATCAAATAATTTTAAAGACATGTCTGTCCATATTACTTTATTTAAGTAAATGCCAGTGAAAGAATCTATCAGAAATTAAAATCATATATGCTATATTTTACTATGAGGTTATGTTCAGGGTTAATTCAAAATCAAATGTATCGTTCTGAGTGTAGTGAGGAGTGGACATTTCATACTTAATGCTGAATGTAGCTGTTTTACTCTATGAAATATTTATTACATGATCTTAAGGATAAGAATCTCTTTTATAGTACTTCTGTAAGAGAAATAATTTTGTCATCATCGTATTTCATTTTCTTGATTGAATAGATACATAGAATAAAATGCACTGCCATCTTCTGACAATCACATCCTGAGGCTCTGATTAAACACTTCTATTGTAATCTTACAGTATTTTTAGCCTTTCAAATACAGGTCTAGTTCTGCTGTAAGCCTTCAGGTATTTGGCTGCAATGTACTTAACTTCATGGGCTGTTCAGCAGCCCTAGATATTAGGACCCTGACCTTTTAACATTCAGCTTTAAATTATTTCACTTATGACCTTAGCTAAATATTTAAAACTGCAATCACCTGATAAAACACAGCTCTAATTAGTATAGCAATTATTATCCTAATGAAACTAGTGTATTTCACATTATATGATTCAGTATAAAATTATTGAAACAGATTTCCAAAAAAAGTATAAAATCAGTCCTCCTTCCCATCCTCCTCCCTCCCTCCCTTCTTTCCTTCCCCTTTTCTTTCTCTCATAATTGTCATTACAGAACTTAATATGATATTAATAATTATCATTAAAGAACTAAAATTGACTGCCATGTGGTTTAGAAAACTCATGAAATTATTTCCTCTACACTGTTCATAAATTATTTTTTATTTCAAGTATGTATATATTTTCATCTGTATATTACGAAAACAGATTTTTAAATTGGGGTTCTTAATCTGATCAAACATCTTCCTTTTCAGATTTTATTTTATAGTAATGAATTTTATGCTAACTGACAAAAATCAATTTATGTAGTTAATATAACACAGCAACATCAATTGTCGTATTTCATTATCTCCCAAATATACATAACATTGCCTCTTTATTGAAAAACACATTTTGAAGTCAAACTCAAAACAGGAGGGAAATTCTTTCTATCCTCTAATCCACCGTAGTAGGAGTAGTAATATCCTTTTTTGCACTAAATCAGAGCAACAGAAATAATACTCTCAGGGACAAGAAATAGTGTACATAGAAGGGAAAAAGGGAAGGAGACATCTGAGCATTCTTTTAGGTTGTTGGGTCTTATGAACTGTGTTGTGATGGGAGTAGAGAAGATGGCCTATGGGTAAGATAGCCCTCCCTCCATTTTTAAGAGTAATGCAAATTAAAAACACTTGTAGGTATATAGATGCTACTTATATATGTTTTTGAAACATGGAATCCAATTAATCTAACACTTCAACATCTTTTTGTGTCCAAACTCCCCACTGTCCTTACCTCCTACCTCATCTGACTTTGAGTGAGAAAGATTTTGTCTTGGACTAGAGTTTTACCTGAACTTCAAAAAAGAATATTGGGGAGGGCCCATGAAATTTCTTTTCCATTTGGTAGATTCATGTCATCGGGTATGGAAGTCGAGGTGACAAACAGTAAAAAACTACTAGGGATTTGTAGAGTACTGGACTTAAAAAAAGTTCATTAAAAACACATTGAACAATCCTTCACATACTATGTATAATACTTTGTATTACTTAGTCATTATGTTTGCTTGAACAGATGTTATCACATCTGTTTTGCTGTTGAGGAAACTAAGACATGAAAAAGTAAAGTGGTGGGGGAAGGGAGGGATGAATAGGCAGAGCACAGAGGAATTTAGGGCAGTGAAAATACATTGTATGATACCATATGATATATATGTGTCATGGTAAATTTGTCCAAACCCATAGAAGTATTTTAAGCACATTAAGAGTTTGGGGCAAAACTGTGATCAGCCATCAGTGGTCTTTATAACATCTTGAACCTAAGACCATACCTTTAATAATTGTATTATATTCTAGCCCACAACTTAGGATATCCCAACATTTTTATTGATTATTATTGATTTTTTGCAGTTGCTTCCTCAGTGTTTGGTGCTGTAGCAGAAAATGTCTTTAAGTGTTTTCTAACTCAAATTACACTGAAAAATTCTCTTCCATGAATTCAGAACTAAGGAAAAGGAGGAGAAAAGACTAACAGAGCTGTTATTGAAAAAAGGAGCTGATAGGATATAGGTCAAGGAAGCAAAAATTTGATGTCTTTGGTTGGTGCTTGGCAAGTCATGTGTTTAATCACTTTAATGACCCTAGGGGTTCTTTTGTAAGAATAAGTTTACACCTGAGAGAGCAGGTTATGGTGGAAAATACACAGCCATAGGCTGCCAATTTTCCCTCCATTGACCCTGTCACATGTTATATTCTATTATGGCACTTTTTCTTACTGAGCTTGGATAGACCTCACAAATATTCTTAGTACTTCACTCCAAGTAGGCCCAACTAATTTAAGTTGCATTTGAGGTGAAACCTATTTCCCATTTTGAGTTTGGTGTGGTCTAGTCATTACTGGAATGTGTTAAACTTAGGTGAATATAAGGATACATGTGCTTGTATTCTGCTGGATGCTCGTATTTTGAAATTTTCTGGAATAAAAATAGGTAGCCTGTGTGAAAATAGTTTCATCAGTGTGGTGTTGACATTGGAGAAAGATATAATGATAAGAATGTGGATCATATGCCAATCCACTATGAAAACTAAAGTATGGAAGCTAAGGGCTTCTAATATTCATCATATACTGGAAGAAGTAGCCACATAGCAGTGATTTAGAATGAAAAACAAAAAGTCTCCTAGGGAGATTTTGGAATCCTCAAGATGAGTAGAATAGAAATTGAATCGCAGAACTAGCACACTGCCTTTGGCATTTCCATGATGAAGACAAATCTGGAGTTAGATTTTTTTCTGCTTCTTGCTGTACTATTTCCCAATATTTTTTTTTTCTTCATTATGTGGAAGTAGCTGGTACTTATCAGGACACACCAACTAAGAGAAATGGTTCCCCATTCAAGTTTCTAGTATGTGTAGTCATACCTACCTACCTACCTACCTACCACTTCTAATGATTAGTGTAATACATAGGTTGTAATATGATAAAGTGTTTTAGAAACTCACCCTCTAGATGTGACTTGCTCTCTGAAGTAGCTGTGGCTCGTATTAATGTGTGCTGAGAATGAAAATTGTATAATGTTTCTAAGTTTGGGTATGTGACTTATGAATGCGAGTCAAATATTAAGAATTTATTGTGAAATTAATCTTTGGCATTTTCTCTGCCAAGGTAATCTAAGCAAAGAATCTAAAATTCTCATGCTATATAAAAATAATAGTCAAGGGATTTTTTGAAGTAAATTTGTAGCAGCGAGGGGCATAAATACTCTTCAGAAGTCCATGTTAATAAAATATGAGGTAAAAAGGGATTTGCTAAACAACACAAAAACATGATTTCCAAGGAATTGGTAAAAGGAGATTATGAACTCACCAATCTTATTACAGTAATTCTCCATATTTCAAGAATCTGAGGACTGAAGGAGTAAAGCCACTGTTCCAAATCTGGTGGACAAATTATGATGATGAATGTTTTGGCCTCTAGAAAATATTTCCCTAAACAAGTAATTATGTCATATCACACCCTATCTCTCCCTGCCTCTCTCCCTCCCTCCTCGCCTCCCTCCCTCCCTCCCACTTTATTCTTTCCTACCTTTCCTTCCTTCCTCTCTCCCTCCTGCACCTTCTTTTATTCTTTTCTTTTCTTTCTTTCTTTTTTATTTAATTCACAAGGACTAATTGAACCCAACACTAAGCCAATGCCACAGCTCTGGATAGAAGAGGGAGGAAAGGGAATGAGAAAACTGTGCTGTTTTTTATTATGTAACTGCTGGTCTCCCCCTTCCCCCCAATAAATGGGCCTCTGTTTTTGAGAGCTGAGGTCTGTGGACTCACACAAGATAACCAAGACAGTAGAAATCTAGAGGCTATAAATCCCACATCTAACCTAGGACCTCATTTATATGTGTATATAAAATTTCCCAAATATCCTTTGTCCTTCAATGAGAGTTACCAGAGTTTTCCCGTGCCAAGTTAGAAAATTAGAATCAGAAAGACAGACCCTTCTGACATGTGAGAATGTCTTTAACCTATTAATCTAAATTTTTTATCACAGTGGTTGGAGAACCATTGGAACACTTCCAATAAAGTAGAGATAAACCTTAGAGTCATGTTTCAGCATAGATTATTATCTTAGAAGTTCCATTCTTGTTGCTTTGCAAATCACATAAATGCGTTACACAGCCCAGTTTTTGTTCAAAATTATTTTGAAATTAATTAGGCCAAGAACGTTTGAAATCATACTGATATTTACATATAGCTGTACTGTTTTCCATGTTGAAAATACTTTAACTACACTGGTCTCATTTTCTTTACCCAGCAACTCTAGATCTATGATAGTATGGATGTTAAAAATTTCCTGCATATTTTATCTATAGTTTTGACTTTTGCTGATTTGGATTAAATAGCTTCCTCCCTCTGCTTCCCTAGCCCAGGTAATGTTTTTCATTTATCTCTTAATGAGAAAATAAAGAAAAAAACCATAATCACGACTAGTAAAGCAGTTCATGCGAAAGAATCACTGACATTCTGAAGTCTGTTTTTATCTGGGTTAGCTTTTTTTCATTACTGTGTTGGAAGGTCTGAAAACTATGAATAGTAACTGGCCCATTCAAAATATATGTATAGATACGTAAGTGTACAATTACTTCATAAGCCTGAACTTTTAAACTTGAACATAAGCAGAATTGTGTAACTGAGACAGCATCAGTTTATTCACTGAAAAAAATCCAACTTGAGTCACCATGGGGATACCCATGATTGACAAGCCTGTTTGGCTGCATTTCACCCTCACACATTTTAATAGGATAAAAACACTGTATTTTCTAAACAGAATTTTAAAAAAGCACTAAGGATGACTGGGCAAAGCATTCTGTTATCAGTAGTACTGGGCTCACATACCAGTATATGAAATGAAATTTATGTCTGCAATTTTGGGGAACTAAGAACAATGTGGTATCTTGGTTTTATATTTCATGAATCAGCTTAATTGTATCTGCATACCAATTAGACTTGAATAAATGTGTTTGAGTATTTTTAGTTGTTAATATTTAGTTATAAAGCTTTTACTCCAGTTTCGCTAATAGCATTTCTAACTTTACTTGGTTTATATATTGCTTATCATTTTATATTAATGTATATCATGTGCCATATTATTGTTTTAAGCTAAATAAGACCAGTGTTTTGTGTGTCTTTTTCTTAATGGTTATTAATGTAAAAATGATTTACAAAATAGCCAGTCCTTCTATGAACTAGGTTAATTGTTGCTAATAGTTAATTTCTATAATGAAACCTAGAACAACAACTTTTAACTTGTTGTCATTAGTGTTTTTTTTCCTTAAGATGTATTTATTTATTTATTTATTTATTTATTTACAGTTATGTTGGGTCTTTGTTGCGTTGGCTTTCTCTAGTTGTGGTGAGCGGGGGCTACTCTTTGTTGTGGTGTGCTGGTTTCTCAGTGCTCTGGCTTCTCTGGTTGTAGAGCACAGGCTCTAGGCACGTGGGCTTCAGTAGTTGTAGCATGGGGCTCAGTAGCCGTGGTGCACAGGCTCTAGAGTGCAGGCTCAGTAGTTGTGGTGCATGGGCTTAGTTGCTCTGCGGCATGTGGGATCTTCCCGGACCAGGGGTTGAACCTGTGTCCCCTGCATTGGGAGGTGGATTCTTAACCACTGCGCCACTAGGGAAGTCCTGTCATTAGTGTTTTTAAAGCATTTTGAGTGGTTAAATAAATATAAGTACAGATATAGAACTGAAACTTGAGATTTATACCCATTGAAATCATTGATGCTTCAGATGGTCATCTCAGTTTACCCAAATTACCATATCAGCAGGGCTTTGTTACAAATTCCCAAATATTATTGTTCAATAAACCTATATAGCCTGTTCTTATTAGGTTACTGTGGAGGCTGTGCTCTTTATATTTCTTGGAGTTAACTATTTAAAGGAGTTGTACAACTCATGGAGGAGACCTTATGGGTCACTGTATTTCACAAGGGTCAGATTAAGGTCCATTACTGTATTCAGTTCACTCTTAGATCCTATTGACTCTGATAAGAGTTTTCTATCCAGATAAAAAGGGGTAAGTGAGTGCTGAGAGATCAGTTATCAAAGCCTTTGGTATAAGGTAGTAAAATGATTGTCATACAGCATTACTATAGGGTTGCTTTCTCCAGCTTTGAAGATAAATGTCTTTGCTTTATCTGAATATTTATTTTCCATATACTTCTTCCCTGCAATCTATGGTATGTAACAGTTTTCTAGTGATAACATGTTATTCTACTGACATTATCATTCAAATGAACTTCTTAGTGAATCATCTTTCTCATAGAAATCCTAATACTTCATGGAATTTTGTGATTTAAAAGTATCACACCATTGGTGTGACTTTAAAGTCAGATTCCATGGCAATGTTTTGAATGATTATATTACTTATATACTACTGAGTATCTCATTTAAATGGAATTTATAATATTCAGGTTAAATCCATTTTATTTTTGATTTATTCTTTTCTTATATTTTGCAGTTTCATTGTTTATAATACTAAATGAAGCAGGCTTTATGATTTCGGTTAAATTGATAATTAAATTTCAATAAAGCAGAGGAATGATTACTTTGGGTCATTAAAATAATTTATAGAATTCTTACAAATTCCTTGATAGATGCTTTCTTTATAAACACTTTTTCCGGTGATGACAGTTAACATAAAGAGGAGTACTTAGCTTCTAATTAAAAAGCATATTATTTCTCAGGTAGAGTGAAATTTTGAAGCTTTATTTAATTTAAATTCAGTGAGCATTTATTATAGATATATTCCTTCAATCTCAGGGCTGTGTTGCCTCAGAGAAAAATTCATACTTGTAATATTCAAAGATACCTGCACTCTAGTCCCAGACTTTATCTCATTCTGTTCTCACCACTTTGCACCTTATGTTTAGTCATTAAACTAGTACAGTACACAATACCCAAATCCTATATGCACATAGAGGGTGTTTTGTTTGTTGATTAGTTTCTTTATCCAGTGGTTATCAAAGTGTGGTCTAGAACCAGCAGCATCAATAACATCTGGGAACTTATTAAAAGTACTAATGCTACTATATCAGGTCTACTATTTCAGAAACTGTGAGATTGAGACCCAATAATCTCTGTGTTAAAAAACCCTCCAGGTGATTCTCATGAATACTAAAATTTAAGACTAACACTTAATATAGATGAATTAGAAAGTTAAAGACAAAAATGAACTCATAAACATTCGAAGAAATAATAGGCAAAATTTCACCTTCTATTAGAAAAGACAAAAATTTTCAAAGTGTAAGACACTGAAAAATAAGAAAAGATGTGAATGTTTCAGATTATATAAAAACAAAACATTCAAAATGTTAAAATATCAAAAATGAAATAGGAAAGTACTTAAGTATGATAAAGAGCTATATTCTTAATATGTAAGCTATATTCTTAATATATAAAGAGAACTAACAAATCAATAAGGAATAAGAGAAAACTCCTAAAGAAAAATAGAAAAAGAATATTTAAAGACAGTTTCCTTCTTTGTATGGCTCTCTACTGTACTTTAAAAAAATTCTATTTTAATTAATAAAAAAAATGTAAGAGATCTGTATTCTTAGTGTGCTTTAGTTCATCATCATGTGAAAATGCAATACAATTTTAGTAATGTGCACACTATTATAAGAAGCTTCTAAATTTTCCAGGGCTCATGTTTGAAAAGAGGGAAATTTTTTTAAAAATTATTGGAACCAAGAGAAAATTTGCATTTGTTTTATGGTGAGTAGAAAGAATTCTCTCTTATCAGTTAGAAATCATGTTTCTAATCCTTGTTATGCTGTTCCCTAGCAAGTAGTTATCTCATGTTAGCTTCCAGGTTCTTCCTTGGTTAATTTAGATCAGTGGTATTTAATCTTTAGCATGCATCAACGCATCAGAATCATTTGGGGATCTTGGAAATTGTGTAGATTGTGGAATGATACAGCCACAGGTTCTGATTAAGCATTTCTGTGGTTGTGGCCCCAAAATTTGAATTGTTGATGATTTTCCAGGTGATGCTGTTGCTGCTGGCCTGGGAATTATACTTTGAGAACCACTGGCTTTAATGATTATTAGTTAGGCCCAGGGCTTTATAGCTCTTGTATCCCATGGCCTAATGACAAGTAGATAAAGAGAAAGAGAAAGGAGAAGAGCATCCTCAGTGTCCGGCCTGAAACAGAATAGACTTTTTTTTAAATTGAAGTATAGTTGCTATACATTATTTTATAAGTTATAGGCATACAATATGGTGATTCACAATTTTTAAAGTTTATACTCAATTTTCACTTGTTATAAAATGTTGGCTATATTCCCCGTGTTGTACAATATATATCCTTGTAGCTTATCTTATACTTAATAATTTGTACCTCTTACTCTCCTGCCCTTATGTGGCCCCTCCCCACTTCCCTCTCCTCACTGATAGCCACTAGTTTGTTCTCTGTATCTGTGAGTCTGCTTCTTTTTGTTATATTCACTAGTTTGTTGTATTTTTTAGATTCCACATATATGTGATATCATACAGTATTTGTCTTTCTCTGTCTGATGTATTTCACTTAGCATAAGGCCCTCCAAGTCCATCCATGTTGCTGCAAATGGCAAAATTTCATTCTTTTTTGTGGCTAAGTAGTATTCCATTGTATATATGTGCCACAATTTCTTTATCCATTCATCTGTTGCTGGACACTTCAGTTGCTTCCATATATTGGCAACTGTAAATAATGTTGCTATGAACATTGGGGTTCATGTATTTTTTTGAATTAGTGTTTTTGTTTATTTTGAATAGTCATTGGTAGTTCTATTTTTAGTTTTTTGAGAAACTTCCAAACTGTTTTCCACAGTGGCTGCACTAATTTACATTCCCACTGACAGTGTATGAGGTTTCCCTTTCCTACACATCCTCACCAACATTTGTTATTTGTGTTCTTTTTGATGATGGCCATTCTGACAGGTGTGAAGTGATAGCTCATTGTGGTTTTGATTTGCATTTCCCAGGTGATTAATGATGTTGAACATCTCTTCAATGAATATTTATCGAATAAATGAACTCCTCAATCCCTGAAATATCAAAAACATTATGAAGACTGGTCTCAAATATTCATGCTGTTGTTTGCTTCTTTATTAATAATCTCCTTCTCCAGTGTATCATTTTCTTTTCTTCTCAGAACTGTAATTTTATTTGTAGTCAGTACCACAGTATCATTAAAATTTGGCCTCTGTTTCTTTTTATTTGTTTAATTAGTTATATTATAAACTCCTTAAGGGCAGAAGGGAGCAAGTTTATATGTATTTTGCATTCTTCTTTTATGCCTAGTACCTATCCCCTACTTTATAGGAGATTTTAATATAAAGTATGCTGAATCATTTACTTGTAAACAGATTCACCTTCTTTGGAAATGTCCTATCTCTGTGTCAGTATTCTTCACCAAGTTGCCTGCTTTCTTTACTCGATTTCTCTAACTGCTACTGCTCTTACTTTATGTGGCCTCAAGTGAATTAATCATTGCAGAGTGGCAGAGAGACATCTTCAGGACAAATAAACGTAGTATGATTAGATACTTGTGCCTCTGGTGGCTGCAGCCATAGTGTGTTGCTGTGGTTATTTACCAAATGGTACTCTAGTGGCCTGAAAGAGTTTCTAGGCTTCAGAATAGCTTCATTTCTTACCAAGAAGATACTTACACATAGGACTTTGGTCCAGCGACACTGATTATAGAAGCAATACAGCCTTTGGGCTAAAATCCAGTACATCATGTAGGGTTCTTCAGTTAATAAAAATTCCCAAAACTGGCAAACCCAAAACAGAGGCATTTAATGCTATCAATGTTATTTAGGAATAAAATGAATTATTTTTATAATTGCATTGTATAAAATTGCTTTTTTTAAAGAGAAAGGATTAAAACTACCTAAATGTTTAACCTTAAGTAATTTATGGTAACTCCCTTTAAGAAATACCTACCATTTAAACATTTATGAAGAGTTGATAATATGTGAGAAATTGCTTAGAAAATATAGCATTATTTATAGACTTTATCTCAATGATGTAAAATTTACCAAACAAAAACAAAAACAAAACCGGATACTCCTCAAGGCTTTGCATTATTTACTGTGTTAACTAAGACTCATGAGAATTAAGTAACACAGAATTGTGCAGAGTGACAGTGCAGTTCCTATAAGCACGTTTCAGTTAACGTAGTGCCGTGTGAATTGAAGACTCCCCACATTTAAAAATACACTAACAGAGTACCATTGATGGGATTGGATGCTTTTCATTTTTTGTATTTTCCTATATTCTCCATATTTCCCCAAATTTCTAACTTTTAGATCAGAAATGAATTTATATTTAAAGGCTATGTTGTAGGAACACTTTGCTTTCAGTATGAAAAAGACATATTACTTATGAGTCAATATTTAATCATAATTTAAGACTTTGGGTATCTGTTTTCCATTTATCTATTCCATATTGACTTTACTATTATGATGGTCATTTTGAGTAGCACTTCTTTCCCCAGTTAAAACAGACAACAAACAAATTAACTAACAACAGTATTTTTAAAAAAGCAGAAAACAAAAACCCTAGGTATTTTCTTTGATTCCTCTCTTTATGTCACCCCTTACATCCCATCCATCATCAGTTCTCGGTGCGCCCCTCAACATAACCAAGTCTGTTACCTTGTTAAATTGGTACTGTCCAAGCCAGGACACCATCATCTCTCCTTTGACTATTGCAGTAATTTCCTAACTGGCTGGCTATTCCTACAACCCACCCTCCACAAAGAGGGTGTCTCTTTTAGCTCACTGATGGGCTTGCCCTAGCAGTTGGAATAAAATCCAAGCATATTACCATGGTCTATGAGGCCTACGGGATCTGGCCTTATACCTTCTTGACCTGCTTATCTCACCCTCATTCCCTTGACTCACACTGTTACTTGACAAACTCAAGCTTGCCCTGGGGAGTTTGTCCTTGATGGTGCCTCTGCCAAAAATGCTCTTCCCACTGATCTTCATTCACCTCAAATATCCCTACCTCCACACTTTCTCTCACTTTACTGTGATACTGCAGTTATTTTTTATGTAACATATATGACTATCCAAGATGACCTATCTTGTTCATTTGATTTCTTGTTTATATTTTCTATCTTACTGGAATAGTTACTCCATCAGAGAAGGACCTATTGTCTCAATCTCTTTTGCATCCTCTGTGCTTAGAAGACAGTGTGGCTCCTATTTTTGAACTATTTGAGTAAAAGAATCCACTGAGCACTTTGTGTATGCTAGAGCAGTGGTATTCAGATGGTAGTATAATAACCCAGGGTCTTAAAATCTCCTTCTGACCTACAGAGACATGCATACCTTTAAGAGAATTAATTTTTCAACCTTCAATTTTCAGTTGTGATTTTCCATATAACTTCCTTGCTTGAGCAGCTTTCTGAGGTTTGACAGTTCATCTTCCTCACTTTGCCTTTCACAATCTCCCACTCTACAAAAAAGAATAAAAAGGCAAACCTCTCATCTCTTCTGAATCTTTCTAGGTTGCATTGCCTAGGCTTTAAAAATCTCCAGAATATCAATCAAAGGTTGAATTCCTCAGGAAGTCCCTTGAGCACTTCCTAAAGAAATGTTGGAGGGGTTGATGTCTTATTTCATAGAGGCAGTATTCCAAGTCATCCTCCTCCTTCCTTCCTCCACCTTCCTTCCTCCTTTTTCTATTAGATTCTAGAAATAAGTAAGTAAGAATATTGACTTGGAGTATTAACAGGTTTGCTTGATGATTTAAACGTTGTCTTCTGAAGAAGAATCTTCATTGGCTGGTTGGTTTGACAATGAGGATTGCTTTTTCCAATTGGATTATAATGAAATACATTTACATATCTTTTCCTTAAACCAAATGAGCTCAATATGCTGCTTGACAGTATTAATGAAAATATATTTAAAATACATGCAGTGTATGTAGCCTGCCAGAAAAATACATCCTTTGCCGTGTTTAAACTAGTGGAAAAATTGTTAGTGGTTAAAATGTGCTAAGGATTATATAGATTTTCAATTTAGTGGAACAAGTTTAAAATTATTGTGTGAAATAATGTGACCAACAAAAAATTGTTCAAGATAATCTCAGCATAAAATGCACTTGAATAGAAGAAAAATAAAAAGAGAGTTTGTTTTTCACATAGAGTGTTCAGATTTATTACCCCTACCTTTCCTCGTTTCCAGGTTAGCAGTACAGTTCTTTTTCCTAAGAGTTTGTGGAAGGGTATGATCCTACTCTATTTAGATACACACTTATCCAGATACACGCTATCTTAACTTGTAGCTCACATAGAAGCAAAGAAACCTTATTAAGAGAAAATTCTGGAAAGGGTATTGCTTCAATAGATTTCCCATTCAAGGCATCAAATTCTTGAGATGTGTAGGTTTCTATTTCAAATTCTTAAAATAGAAAAGTTGGATTCACTTCACCTAATGTGGTAATACAGATTGCTAACATTTGTGTGCTTCCACTCTGTTGGACACAGGTCTAAGCACTTAACACACGTTAGCTGTTTTAATCCTCATAATAGTTAATTCTGTTATGGCAGGTGCTGTTTATTTTTTCATTTCACACATAGTGACACTGAGGCTAAGAGGAAGATTAAGTAGTTTATTCAAAATTAATGAGTGTAGAAGCCAGAATCCAAACCAGAAATGTCCATTCAGAAATTTAACCTACATATTATACAGGACAAAACCAGAATGAGATTTTAAGACGTTAAGAAGAAAGCAAAAAAAAAAAAGACAACTCTGACCCTCGTTCTGTAATCCATTATATTATTATTTATGTATAGTGTATACTGTATGCTATCTACATAACATGGTATCCCAATACCGTTATGTGGTTTCTGCATAAGCAAAGCAAACAGGGACCCCTGTAGGTTCTTCTTCCAGTTTCTGGAGAACCTTCTGTTTGTTGTGTGATATTATTTCTTTATTCTTTCCAATCTTAGTTGCCTGCTGCTTTCTTTGAATATTTTATTATGAATCACAAAATGTTCTTAGATCCTATTTATGCCCTTGTTTAATATTCAGTCTTGGACATGCAACTGTTAGTCTAGGAACGTCTGTAGGATGACACAACCGTTTCTTTTTCTCCTGCCTCCCTCCAGCTCTCTCTCTACCTCTTGCTTATGAACTCAACACTTTGCACATTCTTTGATAATGGATGCATTTTTTTCTGCAGAATTAATATTCCTTGTGACCTGTTGTTTAACTTGGGTCATTTAAAACTCCTCTTGATACCTGGCAGTAGCTCTGTCATTGGAATACTGATTTGGAATACTAAGCCACTCCCAATTACACACTCTTAGGGCAGCAATAGCATTAAGAATAGTGTTATTTAATATCTTATAATATTATTTCACTCTGTTTTGTGCATTCAGGCCGAAAGATATGAATTCCAAATTTGTCTTTAGCATCAGAAATACATGATTCAAATCTCAGCTTTACCTCTCAGACCCCACATTTGTTTATCTTATAAGAATAATTATAGTTACCTAAAAAAGTTGTTAGGAGGATTAAAATAAAATAACATAGGCACTCACTAAATATGAGGTCACATCTTCCAGTGATAGGTCACTAAGTTTTTTAGAAAGCCACATAAGGGAAGCAAGAAAAAAACTTTTATGTTAACATAGCTTCTTGAAAAAAAATTATTTTAAAGTTATACAAAAATGGTAACAATATCATATAGATTTACATCAGATACTTAGAGAGCAAGAGTCTTTTTGTTTGTTTGAAATAAGAACACGTCTCTGGTAATGACAGAGTCTCTACTTTTGTTTGGATTAGTTAATTCCATTATCAGGAAAACTGAGCTCTATAAATGTTAGTGCAGCTATTTGTCTTTGAATGAGGTACTTAACCAGTTTGGAATTTAATCTCTTTATCCTCAAAGAGAAGTACACCTTCCAAATGTAAAATTCTATGCAATAGTTATTCACCAAGGCAGAACTCAAGATTTCCAAGATGCAAAATCTCCATCTAGTGGCAACTCAAGTCAGGCACATCACCTTTGCTACCAGGTACTACAACTAGGACCCTTTTGGCATAAGCATAGGTCCTTCTTTCCTGGGTTCTCTCCTACTAATTGTTCTATCAAATAAATTCAGTATCAGTTAGTAATTCCTTATAGTGGTCTTTGATGCAGGACCATAGTCTCACAAGAAGACAACTTAGTAAATTTATTAACAAAGTTTTTTTTTTTCTTAAGAAAGAATAGGGCTGAATTTATGATGTCTCTTTAGTTGAAATGTATGTTATATAATTCCTCCTAAAATAAATAAAATTTTAAGTTAAAGAACAACTTAGGGAACAAAATATGCTTTAATATATTTAATAAAATCTTGTAATTATATTTTACAGATCTAGAGTAAGTCTATTAACTGTTTTAATATTAGGCTTTTCTACTAATTTGAAATTTATCTCAACATAATCTGAAATACTTTCAATCTGATACTATATTATATTTGAGGATTTTATTACTAAAATATTATATGAAATATCAGTCATGCCTTTTTTCCCCTAAATTCTAAATCTGCACCCTGTTCTAATTCATGAGTTACAAAAACCAGGAATTTTAAATAATGAAAGTTAGAAAAAAATATATAAATTCAGTGATTATATAGGCAAATACAATATAAGTGGAAGAAAGAAACTTACTATCATATTTCTAATTGTATCATGTAACAGACTGCATTCCCAGATGTACTTTTGCTCTCTTTTTTGTAAAATACACTACACTACATCCATTTGTGGCATTAATCTATAGAACATTATTTTTATCTTCCTATTTATGTGACAATACTGAATCTAGTTTATTATTAACTTTGAACTAGAAAAAATGATATTCAAAATGGCGTTTTATTGTCAGATGTGTGTGTGTATGCTACATTTCACAGATTGCATGCAAGTATTTTAATACATTAGAGGGCCTCACAGAATTCATCTATTCAGTCCTCTAGTTTTATGAATGGGGAAGCAGTTCAAGAGAAATTATATCCACAGACATATTCTGAAACAATGTCATTGATGAATGTGACATTATACGTTGAATTCAAAGACAACACTTAAAGGACAAATCTAAGATTCTGTTTTTAAAATGATTCTGACAAAATGTGTACTTCATGCCATATGCCAACACATAACTGAATGGAAATTGGTATATTCTTTAATATGCTGGCATTTGCATTATAAAGAATATAGCTACAACAGTATTTATAACAAAAGCAAGGCAGTAGTGATTTGCAGATATACTCTTCTTTTTTCCGCCTCACCAGACTAACACTGACTTTCAATTTATTGATCTAACATTTACATATGAACTGGACCATACATTGAAATGTTCCATTCTATATTACTACCTATGTTGATTTGTATGTCAGGTATCTGTATTACTGATATTTTGTACCCAGACCCAGACATACACATATTTATGAAGGTTGAGTGCATTAACTTTTAAATTTAATCTCCTAATATGTATTTTAATTTGTATTTAAGAAATTCTTTTCCTCTGGTTTTTGTATTATCTTACATTGATACATGATACATAGTTTTCCTTTTCTCATTCATATTTTTGTCTGTGACCATGAGCTGTTCTATGCAATATTGTAAGAAAAATTTTAAAATTAAGTGATAGATATTTACACTGTGTAATAGGAACAAGATATGCTACCAGCTGTGTACACCTTTTGCACTAATATTTTTCCTGCAAAGGGACATGTGCTGTACTGTTATTTCAGAAACAAAGAGAAAAAACTATTGGCAAATAAATAATAAGTTTGAATTGATATATATGAATATGAGTTTCTTTTAATAGATGCTTATTATATGGTCTACATATAAAAGTGAAAAACTAAAAAACATTTTGCTAGGAAAAAAAGAAAAGATTTAATTTGAAAATGCACTTGGAGACTTTAATTCTTCATTTATGTAAAAGACTTGTGGTATTTTTGATCATTAACTGCCCAATAAATCTTACATTGGTTTCGAAAGTTACAAGAAAAAAATTGATTTTATTGCTGAAAAGGAAGATCTTCTGCACCCTCTGCTGGTAGTCTACACAACTGCAGGCTATTTATTTTAAACTTGGTCATTTTGTTTTTAGTAAAAAAATAAAATATGAGGCAAACCAGTGATTTTAGTATTTAGAAAATAAATTGTTTTAAATGTCTAAATAAAGCATGCATTTGAACTGAGGAAATATAAAAAGACTTGTTTGGTTCGTTTACTGGCCTTGGAAAGAATTACATAATGGCATCAATTTACTGTTAATGAGTCTTATGTCACATGCTTCCAAATCATATAACTCGAATTTATTAGCCAAGTATATAATCTGTGGTGATGTAATGTTTGTATTATGGAAATATTAAACCATTAAAAAGATTGTGAAAAGCCTGGAACAAATTATTTGTGTCTGAACAATCACCGACAACAGTTAGATGAATCATCATATGGTAAAGGAACAATGAGTTTTTTTGAAAGGGTGGAAGTAGCTTTCAATAGTGAAATGAAATAGAATTTGAGTTTTTAGAACAGTAAATTTCAATTTATAACCTTACATTTTGGACTGATGGTCACATAAAATGTGAATATTAGGTTCATAAAATATACAAAGTCTTTATATTAATGTAAGGATTCTTGGCACTTCTGTAGATCCTGTTATTTAAATACTTTGTGTTAAAATATAAAAGATTTGAAGGATTATTAAAACCCTCAGAATTGATTTTTGTATCTTGTCCTATTTGGTCAAATTATTTTTACAAACATCATTTTCCCACATTCTCATTCTCTTTCAGAGGAAGCTACTTTATTAATTTTTGTATACCCTTCAAATTACTTTTAACACATTTACATGCTGAAATCTTTCAGCATTATGTAATTTTTGTAGGCCATATGTTTTTATACTATTTTAATTTGAATTTTTAAAGTTTTAAGTATAAAGGTAATTCATGAATTCATTTTCATTGTTAAAACTTCATATTACTTGTAATAGATGATAACCCCCAGTACAGAGGCCCTCTCAAAGATATTCCTGTTCACACTTTGAAATACATCCTTCCAGATTTTTTCCTATGTATTTATACACATATGAATCTGTAGAATATTTATTTTAAAATTTTCATAATACATTTGTAATTTACATAAAATGTATATCACATATCACTTAGGTACTTGATTTTATTAATTAAATGCCTTAGAAAAGTTTTTTCTGTCATATCATATCTTTTACCTTATATATTTAGCTTTTGTCTGTTATGCTCTGGAATATATAATACCATATTTTACGTTTTTGAGTCTCCTATTAATGGGCATTCATATTATTTTTAATTTTAATTATTATAAACCAGCCTTGAATGTCTCTATACGTGTTTCTCGTGTTTCTTTGTGCAGATAAGTGAGTATTATTCTAGGGTGGGTGCTGAGAAGTGAAATTACTTAATTTGATATTTTGATACATAATTTTCTACAATAATCTTAACAACTTGGACTCTTTCATAAGAGTCTGTAAGTACTACTTCATTTGTTCAAACTTGATATTATTTAGTATTAAAATGTTATGGGTGAAAAATAGTATCTGTGGTTTTCTTGATTAATAATAGAGTTAAATATCTGTTCATATGTTGACTAGTGATTTGTGTTTCCTCTTCCATGAAATTCCTGTCTATATTCTTTGCTACCTTTTTTCCTATGTATTGTCTGTTTCTTGCTGGCTTGTAGGAGCTCTTTCTATATTCTCAAATTACTAATGGGCTTGAATATATTTTTATATATTCACTGGAAATTTGTATTTCTTCTGGGATTTGCATGTTCATATTCTTCGCCCCTCCATTTATTTTTCTGCTTGAATTTTCTTATTCTTATTGATTTATAAGAATTCTCTATATATTCTAGATATCAATCTTTTGCCTATTTTATATGTTTCAAATATTTTTCCCATTCCTTAGAGAAATCTACAAATAGTTGACTGGCATGGGATACAAAAGACCTGCCACTGTCTCGAGGTATTAAAGTGCTGCAGATCCCGTGGGATTCATATGAAGCTAAATGCCATTTTCAACCACATCCTTGATTTGCTTTACTCCAGTGCTATCATGTCTTCTTTCTTTACTTTCTCCTGAGAGTAATTCTCTAATAAATTGCTAGAACAAGAATTCCTTGCTTAGGCTCTGCTTCTAAGAATCCTAACCTAGGACACTGTAAGGAATTTTTTTTCCAAAATAATATTTTAAGACCAAACCAACTTCTCCAATGTAAGAAATAATGAAAATTTTTCTTTATTAACAAACATATATACTTTTGGATGTGTGCTATCCTCTTTAAAGTTGCATATTTGTTATGACATTGTCATTGCTCAACAAATTTATCAAATTCAACTTTTGGGAATCATGTTCAGAGTCTGAGACTGTCTTTGAATGAATATTCATAATATTGTCAGTTATTTGCTTCTTTAAGTTTGGATTATTTTGTTGAAAGTGAAAAAAATAATACTGAATAATTGAACTCAGTATTTACTTAATAAAAAATTGAACTGAATGTAGGCAGTTGTATATATGTGTTTGTATATGCATATGTGTGTGTGTGTGTGTGTATATATATATAGTAGGATATTAATTCCAAGCCCCAAGCCCATTGACATATGGGTACTCTGGCATCTAACCTTCCTTTCTGTCCTATTCAAGATTGACTGGAAATGACAGTATTATTTGTTTACTAGTAGACAGAATTTAAACTTCAGCTGAGAGAGGTTGGTGAGGTTGTAAGCTAATTAAAGTGTATTTGGCTGTGAAATAGTACAAGTGTGGTTAATTTTTGTTGATAATTTATAGTTATTAAACATTTGTCATTTGCTAGACCCTGTTCTAAGTGTGTTTTTGCTTTTACTTATTAGAGCATCACAAAATCTTTAAGACAGTTGGAACTATTATCCTGATGAAGGCACGGGAGTTTAAATAACTTTTTAAGCCACTCTAAAGTCAAACAGCTCTTATGTGTAGTGCTGAATTCAAATTGAGATATTCTTGCGTGAGAGTCTATTTTCTAACAGTTACACATTCATTGTGTACAAATCCCAGAACATGAGCTATATAACTTTCTTTAAGTATAAATGTAATCTCATTGTTTACTTAAGCCTGGTCACATGTAGATATGACTTTTAGACTTCTTTCACTACTAACTTCTAATTTCTGGTTAAAGTCCAGTCTTTCTATGTTTCTGTGTTTCTCTTCTCCCTCTGTTGTCTCTTCTGGTCAGTGAAGAACTATGATTATACCTGGCTCTTTTTCAAGATTACATGTCTTTCTAAATATGTATTATGGTCCCTGTCCTTCTATTAATTCAGACAGGGAACGCATCTACTTCCTTAAATCCTGCTAGAATAGTCTCTTTGAAATGTATTCTCCTTCCCTATTGTAACTGTTTCCATTATCATGCAATTTAGAACCACTCACTCTCTTTCTCTTTTTACCTCGGAGATGGATTTATTGATTTAGAGATCCAGTAAGGGGCAATCTGTCTCTGCTTACGTGCCATTTTTAGGGTCAAATCATTTTGATATAAGCAGGCATTTCTGATATAAGCAGTTATTTGTATTATTTTCTTGTTTATTTGTTGAAAATAACTTACTGTATTCAATGTGGATAAATTATATGCAAACTTAATAAATTGTTAATTAAACGTATCCAATCAATTATATGATTTCTAACTCTTGCTACCTTTGGCTGACAATCTCTCTTTCCTGTGACCAGTCAATAACTCACTTGGTCCTGATCAGTCATCCTTTCAATGTATCTCATATTGTCCTCACTAACCCTGCTGGTTGACGTGGCCCTTGTCCATGTGTGTCAGTGATTTATCTGTTAAAAATGCCTCCATTTGTTCCCTATTTATTTAAAAGAAAACAATAAAATATTTTAGAAAT
The DNA here is from genome assembly GCF_030028045.1 of Hippopotamus amphibius kiboko. Lineage (NCBI taxonomy): Eukaryota > Metazoa > Chordata > Mammalia > Artiodactyla > Hippopotamidae > Hippopotamus > Hippopotamus amphibius. The sequence goes on from NC_080188.1 coordinate 59,995,191, forward strand.
ACATTTCAAGACAAATTACACCATAGTTAAAGTAAAATTAGGAGCATGGGATTAATGATATACATTACTGTATGTAAAATAGATAAGCAACAAGGATTTACTCTAAAACACGGGGAATGATATTTGATATCTGTAATAACCTATAATGGAAAATAATCTGAAAAAATAGGTATATATAACTGAATTACTTTGTGGTACACCTGAAACTAACACAATATTGCAAATCAACTATACTTCAATTTATAAAAAAAGAGTATTGAGATGTAAATTGCATGAACTTTGTAATAGAAAGAATCTGAACTGGAGGGCTTTCCAGCTAAGCCATATGTCAGGCCTCATTTAAATCTGAGAGGCAGAGCGCATGCGCCTGCAGCCCCACCGAGCCCGCCCGCCGCACGGTGCACCCTGGCAGTCGGTGGGTGAGCCGCGAGTCGCGGAGGTCACCGTGGGGAGGTGGGGCGTGGGCAGCATGGCAGCCTCCTTATGGTTCCGTGGAGCCGCCTCCGGCCTCCTGTACTGGAGCCGCCAGCAGGAGCCTGCTGTGGCCAGCCTCGCAGCGGTGTGTTCTAGGTCAATGGCTTCTAAGACTCCAGTTGGATTCATTGGAGTAGGCAACATGGGGAATCCAACGGCAAGAAATCTCATGAAACATGGCTATCCACTCATTATTTATGATGTGTTCCCTGATGCATGCAAAGAATTTCTAGATGCAGGTGAACAGGTAGTGTCTTCCCCAGCGGATGTAGCAGAAAAAGCTGACAGAATCATTACAATGTTGCCCACCAGTCTCAATGCCATAGAAGCTTATTCTGGAGCAAATGGAATTCTAAAAAAAGTGAAGAAAGGCTCACTATTAATAGATTCCAGTACTATTGATCCTATGGTTTCGAAAGAATTGGCCAAAGAAGTTGAGAAAATGGGAGCAGTTTTCATGGACGCCCCTGTTTCTGGTGGTGTGGGAGCTGCTCGGTCTGGGAACCTCACGTTTATGGTAGGAGGAATGGAAGAAGAATTTGCTGCTGCCCAAGAGTTGCTGGGGTGCATGGGCTCCAATGTCATGTATTGTGGAGCTGTTGGGACTGGGCAGGCTGCGAAGATCTGCAACAACCTGCTGTTAGCTATTAGTATGATTGGGACTGCTGAAGCTATGAATCTGGGAATCAGGTTAGGGCTTGACCCAAAACTCTTGGCTAAAATCCTAAATATGAGCTCAGGACGATGTTGGTCAAGTGAAGCTTATAATCCTGTACCTGGGGTGATGGATGGAGTTCCCTCGGCTAATAACTATCAGGGTGGATTCGGAACAACACTCATGGCTAAGGATCTGGGATTAGCACAAGATTCTGCTACCAGCACAGAGACCCCAATCCTTCTGGGCAGTCAAGCCCATCAGATCTACAGGATGATGTGCGCGAAGGGCTACTCAGAAAAAGACTTCTCATCTGTGTTCCAGTTTCTGCGAGAGGAAGAGATGTTCTGAGTTTGCCTTCTGGCTGTGGACACTGTTGGAAACCAAACTCTATCTTGGAGCCCCTTATAGCTCACTCCACAAGTAAATGGGCTTCATCAAAGGTCACCTGTCTGCTTTTGATTGTCTAGGTCACAATAAACCCTGGGATTTTCCACCCACTTTTAATTGCTTATTCTTTGAATCTATTTAGCAAACACATATTATCTGAACTTTTTTTCCCTGCAAGCCACTGATAGTCTCTGCTAGCTAACTGATTGGCCTTTTTCAAAAGTTTGATTCCTGAGCATCTTCAGCTAAAATGTTGCCTACTTCAATCAGGATATTGTTTACTCCACTTTACAAATAAAACCATTTTTTTAAAAAAACAGGATAAAACCTATCCTGGAGGAAAGAAAAGAAATCGATGTGAGGAAAGGAGTTAAAGAGAGGGGAAGTTTAGTGAATTACTGCCTGTGTCCCTCAGAAAGTTTGTCCTGTTAACCCAGTGGTGGTATTCTTGCATTCTGAGGTTACTGGTTTATTTTCCAGGAGTTGATAAGGCAAGAGAACACCTTGCTGCATGTTATGTAATTTGGACTCTGTTACGTTATCTTGGTGTGTCCCTCTTGTAAGAACTCCCAATACTCAGCAAACTTATTTTTTATATTTTTGCTTCCTTGTACATTCTTACTACATATTTTTTTGACGTCAAAAGAATGATCTTTAGAACTGTTTCAGAGCCAACAATGATATGTGCTTTAGATAATTATATTATCCTAAATATAACCATATTATTTTGAATTGAAATAAATTTCTATGCTGATAATAAAAAAAATCTGCATCAAAATGATGCAATTGGATAAAGCTAACTTGGAAGCTTATTCAAGCTAATCTCTATTTAATTTTGGTGAAAATTCATCAATATCCTTTGATATGTTTACATATGAATTTGTTTTCTGCCATTGCTTTCTTAATGTTGAAAATTGTTACCTAGAGAGTATTTGGTTTCTGTGAATTTTCTTTTTTCCATTTTCACCATGTATCATTGATTTTCTTTTAAGTGTGGTCATTTAGACTCTACCTGGTTATTTTTTGATATCTTTTCTGAGAAAGAATAGAGCTGAGACTGTATTTTTTTTAAAGATTTATTTCATTATTTGTTTATTTATTTTTGGCTGCATTGGGTCTTCGTTGCTGTGCAAGGGCTTTCTCTAGTTTTGGAGAGCCGGGGGCTACTCTTTGTTGTGGTGCAAGGGTTTCTCATTGCAGTGGCTTCTCTTGTTGCGGAGCACAGGCTCTAGGTGTGCAGGGTTCAGTAGTTGTAGTATATGTGCTCAAAAGTTGTGGCTTGCAGGCTCTAGAGCACAGGCTCAGTAGTTGTGGTGCACGGGCTTAGTTGTTCTGCTGCATGTTCGATCTTCCCGGCCCAGGGATCGAACCCATGTCAGCTGCATTGGCAGGTGGATTCATAAGCACTGCACCACCAGGGAAGCCCCTATATTTAACTTATGCAACATTCCCCACAAACACTTCAAATATTGGTCATTGTTTTTAAATTCCAATAAAAATGTATACTTTAGGAAGGTTTATCACAAGGGATTAGAATACTGGCCCCAATTTATACACCTCCCCCTCCCCCAGAAATTTTAGAGGATTTTTTAAATAGAGTGATTGGGGCAGATTTTGATAAGTAGCTCATTTTTGTAATCACTCTATGTGCTACCATCATGCACCACTTGCTTGAATGCATTTCATTAAAAAAGGAAGAAAGTGCAAATTTACTCTGTACCAAGAAGACTGTTGTTTCTTTTTGATGTTGTACCTTCCATCCTTAAAGAAAAATCACTATGAAATATTATTATCTGTGTTCTAGTTCATGCTACTAGTAAGTAGCAGAACTTGGATTTAAACCAAAATTTTCTTTTATACTGATGGCATGTCTATGTAAAAGGTACCTTTTGTTTGTGTAGTCTTGTTTTTGCAATAATACATCACTAGTTTGGGGAGAGAGATAAAGAATACTCAGTACTATCTCAGATATGGACATCAGGTCCCTTCATCATCTTTGGCTCATTGTGAAAAATATGAGGGATGCCCAAATTCTAGGAAGATAGAAAAACGACAGAAAAGAAAAAGATGAAGGTTTTTTGTTTTTTTGTTTTTTGTTTTTATCTGCACAGATAAACATACCTGTTTGTGCATTTGATAATCAGTTTCCAAGATGATAGCTGTGAAATTCGGCAAGGTTATTTTATGTCTTTGGTTAATGGCTTTGGAATTATAGAAGAAAAGTATAATTTTTTCAGTATATCTTATTTCTTTAATATATTTTACTTTTACTCTAATTGTAAATAGGTAACATATTAATGATGCATATAACCCCTTGAACTAGAATTAACATCTTTCTCAACCATGCCAATTAAGAAATTCGGCTCCAAATTTATTTAGAATAGATCTACCATATATATTGTGCTCTATTAAGGGTAATGATAGTGTTTGCTAAGGTTGTAGAGATTACTGAATAAAGTATTTTCTGGGAACTTTTTGTTAAATTGTGGTGCTCAAGAACAAAGGATCCTGTTTCTTCAGTTGAGATCAAACTGAGTTTCATATCACTTCTAATACAGTCAGTCTGCCTCTGTGGAGGTGGTATTGTCTACAAGTTGGTGTAACTTTTGTTTAGTTAGACAGCATTAGAAGTATAATTAGAAGACTCTTCTTACAGACAGAATTTGTTTTTCCAAAGAAAAGTTTTATGGTAATAAATGTCCTTGGACAATGGGAAGGTCTAATTCAGCCTGTATGTTTTTAGGACCTATTATGGTTAAAGTGATTATGACTTATGAACCAAGAAACATTAGATGAGTATTGAGAAAATATATTTTATCTGACTTGCAAATTTATAAAAATATATAAAAATAGGTACAAGGTTTGCTAAGGAATAAAAGAAATGGTTATAATTATAATAAATTTATAATAAAAATAAAATTATCATGTTGTAATATATTTGTCTTTCATGAATAAGTTGAAGATGATTTGATGATATATTGTTATTCAACTTGTTAGCATTGTCTTCAAATGTTAGCAGATTAGTAGATTATTGATTTTACAGTTTGAAAGGCTTTCAATTAACTCAACTAAAAGTTGTAATTCAACATAATTCATCTCAAAATTGTAGCATTTATTTTTGGTAGTGAGACAGAAAATATGTTTGTGTTTGAAATGCTGATGTGTTCAAGTTAAAGCTTTGTTTTATGAAAAGTACTGATTGTGTATTAGGCACCTGGGGTCTCAAAGCAAAGCAGAAGTGGCCTTTGCATTAAGAAGCTTAAGGTAAAATAGTAAAGTCAGATAAATAAACAGATGTTTACTATGTAAGGTAATACTTAAGGATGCATAAAGGGGGAGTACTAAGTCCAAAATGGAAGAGAGTAGGAAGAGGGATCAGAGAGAGCATTCTGGAAGGGACCATGTTGTAGAAATAGAAGGTTTACCACATCAGAGTTACTGGAAAGGCATTCCAAGCAAATGGTCCCACATCTGCTAATGCCTTGACGGTGAAAGGGAACAGAAAATGGCAAGTAGTAATCAGTGCAATTGGAGAATGAAATGTGAAGAGGGGAATAATGAATCTGGAGACATAGATAGCATCCAGACTTTAAAGAGTCTTTCTAAAGAATATGGATAATTCCAACCTATGGATATTTTGTCTTTTTCTCATTTAGTTGGAATAAAGAACTTCCTTTAAAAGACTATCTGCATATAAAGTGAAACAAAAATTTTTTGTCTTTAATAGATTTTATATCTATTCCATGTCACCCCATTCAATGTATAAATATCTCTGTGTATCTATGATGTTTTTACTTAAAGAGTTTAGGAGTGATATATTAGTAGCAAATATGTATTGTAAATGGAAGTCTGGTTGTTTTCATTAAGAATTTTATTGTAATTCATTTTTCAGAAAATTTTTCATTAGTTAAATCCTTTGGATACTTTATTCAGTCTTTAATTTTGATTGTTGATACAAATGCAAGAAATACTAAAAAAAGTCAGGAAATATTTCAATATACATAAATTCTGAAGATATTTCAATAATAATGGTAAATATCTTGACATTAATACATTGAAGGCCCATAGGTTCACCACCAGCTGCAAATCATTATGGTTGATAATGCTCTAATTAGAGCAAAATTCTTCACTGGGCATTGAATGGAAATAAATCTTGCATATAAATAAGAAAATCACAGCTGAGAATGATGTTAATTAAAGCATTATTAAGAGTGAAAGTGTAAACAAAATTGTATTACTTTTTGGATCCATTTCAGAACATCTAAGCTGGGAGAAAAATTAGATAGTTTTAATTTGTGAAAGACTTCTCAAACTAAAATGTTTTTGTTTGTATTTTAAGCTTTCTTCAGCCAAAGCCTTGCAAGAATACTTAAATGTTTTAGACGTGGTTCACACATAGTTTGATTTGAATTAAAATTCAGTGAGTGCAATTAAAGATCATCCACTAAAAATCATGGAAGGCAAAATGGTTTTATATCATTTAGAACAAAATATCAAATATTTAAGATCACGTGTCTGAAAGAGAAAATATTTTCCATTTTGTCATACACTTCTTCAAGGACATGAAAGTATTTTACTTGATCAATCTAATAATTCATCTGTAGAGATGATAAAATGGAGGGCCTGTCATTTCATGTAGTATTTATTGTTAGGTAGTTTTGGTTGCAATAAACAACAAAATGAAACAGCATGATTCAAGTTGACAAAGCGGGGGTGTGCACATTATAGTTAAGGAATTAAATGAATTTTAGAAACAAAGCAAAACAAAACAAAATAAGAACCAAATCTACTAAATCTAAATAAATAAACATAACAAGTTAAGATTAAACAGTTTACCAAATTCTAGAACCAGTGTGAGTAGTAAGGCTGAGTCTTGAATAATAACCTCATGTCTCCCAATACAACTTTTGACTTTAAATATTCTTGGTCATCTTGAAGTTGTGGCACCATTATAAAATTTCTATGCAAATTATTGGCTATTTCATTACATTAAAATTAAGAAAATTCCTTAAGTATCAGAAATTTACTATTTATTATTTTAGTATAACTCAAATTCTGTGTCACGAGTGATAAACCAATATTATGTTTTAAAATGTCTTATTTATATTGAATTCTATTGACTTGTTCTATTTGTTTTAACTTTTCTCAGGCTGCTAAGTTGGCTATCACAGTGCAAGGCTTGGAGTCCCGATGGGGGACTCTGGATCAAGACGATCTACCCTGGTCTCCCGATTGCCAATATTCAGAAGGAGTATTAGCAGAAAACATGATTCTCTTCCTTCTTCACCCTCCTCCGGTAATACAGTCGGTGTCGGTGTCCACAGTTCATCTCCTTCCAGCACTAACTCAAGCTCAGGTAGTACAGGTAAACGCAGGAGCCTCTTCCGTACTCCTTCCATTAGCTTCCATCATAAGAAGGGGAGTGAACCTAAGCAAGACACTACCAACCAGAACCTTAGTATTTCAAATGGTGCTCAACCTGGTCACAGCAGTATGCAAAAACTGAGTTTGGAAGAACATACTAAAACCAGGGGAAGACATTCTGTTGGTTTTAGCAGTTCACGAAATAAGAAGATAACAAGATCTTTGACAGAGGATTTTGAAAGGGAGAAGGAGCACTCGACTAATAAGAATGTCTTTATAAATTGCCTAAGTTCTGGCAAAAGTGAGGGAGATGATTCTGGATTCACAGAAGAACAAACTCGCCGTTCTGTTAAGCAGTCAACAAAGAAGCTTCTTACTAAATCTTTTTCATCTCACTATAAATTTTCTAAGCCAGTTCCACAGAGCCAATCCATTTCATTGGTACAACAATCTGAATTCTCATTGGAAATTACAGAGTACCAAGAGAAGGAACCTGTATTACTAAGAGCTTCTCCGTCTTGTTCTGTGGATATAACAGAACGGGCTGGAAGCTCTTTACAATCTCCATTGCTTTCTGCTGATTTTACTACCGCTCAGACACCTTCAGAGTTCTTAGCCTTGACTGAAGATTCTGTGTCTGAAGTGGATGCATTTCCTAAAAGTGGAAGCATGGCATCCCACTGTGACAACTTTGGCCACAATGATTCTACCTCTCAGATTTCTCCCAATCCTGCTGCTGTTACAAAGACAACAGTAGACCTTATGGGAACTGTTCCCTGTGCAATTATGTCTCCTGGGAAATACAGGTTAGAAGGTCGATGTAGCACTGAATCTAATTCCTTACCAGAAATCTCTGCTGCTAATCAGAAGGAAGTGTTATTGCAAATCACTGAACTACCTGTTATGAATGGAAGTGACTCAGAGACTCACCTATCAGCAGATACAAAAAGGGAACATATGGTGATACAAAATGGTGAAACAATGTTGGCAACAAGCTCCCCAAGGAAACTTGGATTTTATGAGCAACATAAAGCAATAACTGAACGTGTTAAAGGGATCCATCCTATTTCAGATTCAAGGATAATACCCTCTTCTGGTGATCATCATATTTTAAACAAAACATCATATGGATATGATGCAAATCCTGCCAAAGGTATGCTGATTTTCTCTATATAATTGATTTGAATTATAATTTTTATTATAATTTATTCAGTTTTCTTATTCCATCTTATGAAACTGCATTTTTCTGTTTTCACTCTCTAAATATTCTTGCCTATTTATAATTTGTCTTAAATCATTTCTCTACTTAAACTTACTTCATTTGTATCATGCTGAAAATGTAATTCAGCCATATGACTCAGTTTTCTTAGTTGTGTAATTCAGATTCTGACCCACAGAAGAAGGTGGAAGAAAATTAATTTTATTTGCAATGTGGCTTTATCTAAAATAAGGACTCTTTTTTATAGTTCATCATAGAGTATTGGTATTTCTTAGTTAAAGAATAGATATAGCCCAACCACAATCATTGCAAAAAAATGTGTCATTTAAATTCTAGTTCCTCTTTTAACAAAGCTTTTATTATTAAATAGGATCCATGTTTTGGCACAAAAAGAGTGAGGGAAGGTTGATTTACTCCAGTCTGTTATTTAACAGAAAACTTTGTTTTTCAATGTAAAATTCAGTTCAAGAGAGTTGTTAAATATATAATACCTACTGGGCTGTATTTGTAATTTTTTATTCTTTTTTCTCCACTATGATTACTGCTACCACTGCTGCTGCTTTTGCTACTACTACTAACACAAATAGTTCTCCCAGCAATATGTCCCATTTACTATTCTGTGCCCTTTGGATGCATTAAGCTATTGAATCTGGAAGTGATTGAAATCACTACTATTATGGTAACTCATTCTACAGAAAAGACGATTGGAGCAGAGATAGGTTAAGTAATGTGTCTAAAGTCACAAAGTTCATAAATAATTGTTTAGGATAGAATCCCCCCATGAGGTAGGCACTAGTATGTTTCCCATTTTACACATGAGAAAACTGAGACCAAGGGATTATAGAGCTGGTAAGTAGCACAGCCAAACTACAGCTATCTCAGTCTAAAGATCAGGCTCTTAATAAGTAGGTTGTAGTACATGTCATGACTCAGGCTCTTTCCAAAACATTAAGAATAATACTAAAATATTAAATAAAATTTGTAATCAGTGAAATTATGTATTATATAATGTCAGGAATTGTAAGTTTATCTGACTTGTCTAACTAGTCTCTTGAATATAGCAATTTTAAAGTTTTAAATGCATGAATTAATTTTTTGTCTTCATATTTTTCTCATTTGATACAAAAATCACTTTTATACATCTGCCTGCTCTTTTCATTTTTTGATCTTGGTAGCCTTGTTTGTATTTTTGGATTTAGTTATGCCTGCTTAATGCTTTAACTGTAGTATAATTATAAGGATGATAATGGTGATGATACTGTGTGCCCAAAAATGTGCTAAGCAACTTGCATGCATTGTTTTATTTAATACTAACCAAAAATTTATGTGGCAGTTCTTAATAACTAAGGTTTAGAATTAAGTTAAATAACTTTATGAAATCACACTGTTAGGAAACAGTGGACCTCAGATTGGAGTGCAGGCAGTTTTTAAAAGAAATAGCGCACAAAATGGTAAAAGTGTAATTATTCCGATTATATCTAATTCTTATTTAGAAGTGATGATTTGCCTCAATGTCAGACTGAATATAGTAAATATTTATCTCTATGGAAACTAGGGAATGACCAACAGTTATCTTGCTGACTATTAATATGTTGACTGAGATCCTAATTGCAAGCTATTTAACATTAATTTCACTGAATTTGACACCATGGTGCTTGTTCCTGGACATTGGTTCATTAGTCATATTTTCTACAACTTGTAAAATAGAAAGAGACAGGCAAATAAGCTGGTAATGTCAAAAAAGGAAAAGTTGGGTGCATACTATCCTTCATTTTCATCAATAGGAGATATTTATCTACTATTCAAAAGGATTTTATAATTTGGAAGTTTAAAGATTTTTAAAGCCATTTAGAGGAATGTATTTTATGTAAGAAACAGTTGCTGAATTCCATAATACTAAATTTATTCTGTATTTATTATGAAATATGTTTAAGCTAGTATTTAATATACATCTGAATGTGTTAGCTGTGCATTCATATCAGAATTATTAATGGAATGTTGGGCTCTCTGGCAATTTAACTTTTATTCATTGGCTTAAAAAATTAATAAAAAGAACTGCATATATTGTCTTAATAGGTTCTAGCCAAAAGTCTTTAAACCCATAGATGAGCCCACACAGAACAGTTTTGTTCATTCATTCATTCAACAAATATTTGTTTTGGTACTGTTTTAGGCACTAAGGGTATACCAGTGAACAAAACAGGAATAAAATTCCTTCGTGAAGCTTACTTTCCACTGGGAATACTCACACAATTAACATACAGATAAATAAATATCAGGTGGTGATAACTGCTGAGCATGAGTTTAAAGCAGAAAAAAGGATTAGGAAGTGGGGAGTGTGATTGTAGTTTGCATTTTTTTTTAGCTTTATTGAGGTATAATTGACAAATTAAATTGTATATTTAAAGCAAAAAAGTAATGATTTGGTATATGTTACACTGTGAAAAAATCCACCCCCCCATCAAGTTAATTAACACATTCATTACCTCACATATTTACCTTTTTTGTTTTGTTTTTGAGAAATTTAAGTTCTACTCTTAGCAAATTTCAATTAAACAATACTGTGGTATCAACTGTAGTTACCTTGTTATACATTAGATCCTCAGATCTTATCTATCTTATAACTGAAAGTTTGTACCCTTTTACCATTCTCTCTCAATTTTCCCCACTTGCTTGCCTCTGGCAACCACTTTTCTTTTTCTATAGTTCAGCTTTCTAAAAAAGATTGCACATAGAAGTGATACCATGCAGTATTGGTCTTTCTCTATCTTGCTTATTTAACTTAGCATATCTTCGAGCTTCATCCATGTTGTCACAAATGACAGCATTTCCTTCTTTTTTAAGGCTGAATAATATTCCACTGTGTGTAGATACTGCATTTTCTTTATCTGTTCCTTGTTTCTCATACTTAGGATGTTTCCTTATGTCTGCTATTGTGCAGAATGCTGCAGTGAACACGGGGGTAGATATCGCTTTGAGATAATGATTTTATTGCCTTTGGGTATATTACCAGAAGTAAGATTGCCAGATCATATAGTAGCTCAGTTTTTACTTTCTTGAAGAACCTCCTGCTGTTTTCCACAGTGGCTGCACCACTTTACATTCCCACCAACAGTGCACAAGGGTTCCCTTTTTTCCACAAGTTCGAAAACATTTGTTCTCTTTTGACTTTTTGATAATAGCCATCCTCACAAAAGTGAGGTGATCTCTTAGTGTGGTTTTGATTTGCCTTTCCCAGTTGGTTAGGGATATTGAGCTCCTTTTCATGTACTTGTTGGCCATTTGTATGTCTTATTTGGAAAAATGTTTACTTAGGTCCTTTGCCCATTTTAATTTTTCTTTTTTTTACTATTAAGTTGTATAAATTTCTTGCATACTTTGGATATTAACTCTTTATAGTATATATGATTTGCGAATATTTTCTCCCATCCGATTCATTGTCTTTTATTTCTTTTTTTTTTGATTGTTTGCTTTTCTCTGCAGAAGCTTTTTAGTTTGAAATAGTCCTACTTGTTTATTTTTGTTTTTATTTCCTTTGCTCTTAATATCAAATCCAAAAAAAATCATTATCAAGATCACTATCAAAGAGCTTATCCTCATGTTTACTTCTAGGAGGTTTACAGTTTTTGGTCTTAACTTTCAAGTCATTAATCAATTTTGAGTTGATTTTGGTGTATAACGTCTCAGTTTCATCCTTTTGCATGTGACTGTCCATTTTTCTGACACTATCTGTTGAAGAGATTGTCTTTTCTCCATTATATATTTTTTGGTTCTTTGTCAAAAATTAATTGTCACATATGCATGGGCTTATTTCTTGGCCCTCTGTTCTGTTCGATTGATCTATGTGTCTGTTTTTATGCAAATACCATACTTTTTTTGATTACTATAGCTTTGTAATATAGTTTGAAATCAGGACATGTAATGCCTCCAGCTTTGTTCTTATTTCTCAAGATTGCTTTGGCTATTTGGGGTCTTCTGTGGTTCTATATGAATTTTAGGATTTTTTTTCCTATTTCTGTGAAAAATGTCATTGTAATTTTGATAGGGGTTGCACTGAATTTGTAGATTCCTTTGGGTAGGGTAGTATGAACATTTTAACAGTATTAATCCTTCCAATTCATGAACATGGAATATCTCTTTGTTTATTTTTATTTTCTTTCATCAATGTCTTTTATAGTTTTCAGTGTATATATTTTTCACCTCCTAAGCTAAATTTATTCCTAGGTACTTCATTCTTTTTAATTCAAGTGTAGATGGGATTGTTTTATTAATTTCTCTTTCTGATAGTTCCTTGTTTTTAGTTTGCATTTTTAAGTATAGTGAATAGGGTATTACTCGAAGTAACATACTAACAAGAATTAGGGAGTAAGCCATACAGCTATTTGAGAGGAGTATATCAGTGCAAAGACTTTGGGGTAAAGATCCCAGGGCTGGAACGTGCCTGTGATGCCCTAGAAACAGCAAGAGGTCTTGTGTGTCATAAGCAGAGTGAGCAAGGGGGTGGAGGACAGTAGAAGATGAGGTTAGAAAGATGAACAGGTGAGCAATGGGAGAGCCCCAGTGTGGGGGTAGAGACTAGGGTCATATCATGAGGAACCTGGTAGCCCATTGGAAATGCATCAGCTTTATGACTAGAGGAGCAACTGAGATCAATCTCATTTATGTTTTAAGTGTATCATTTTGGTTACCTTGTAGAAAGTAGATTGTGTGTTGATCAGGGAGAGACAGGTGGTAGTAGGTAGAGGCAGGAGGCTATTAGGAAGTATAGCAGTAATCAGGCAAGCATTGGTGGAGTTTGTGCTAGGATGTTAGTGGGAGAGGTACTGAGAAGTGATCAGATTCTGTATACAGTTGAAGGTAATGAGGACAAGATTTGCTTATATGATTTATGTGAGGTAGGAAGAAGCCAAGAATGACTCTGAAGTTTTGGGGGCTTCAAAGTGATTACATAATTAAATAAAGTACCACTACTAATTCAAAAAGTTTTCTGTGATTGAGAATTGTTGAATGACACTAAGAGTTTCTCATTTAATTTCAATGGAATATTTGTAAAAACTACATTTAGGCATTTATGTTAATTTTTATTTATTTATTTTTTAAATAGTTCTTGCCAGTAGCCTCAGTCCATACCGTGAAGGAAGGTTTATAGAGAGGCGACTGCGATCCTCATCAGAAGGAACTGCGGGGAGTAGCAGGATGACTTTGAAACCAAAAGATGGAACTGCAGAAGAAGTTAATAGTCTAAAAAAGCAAAGAGCAGGTTCATCCTCTTCAAAAATGAACAGCATGGTAAGTATATACATAAGTATATACATATGTTTGTATATAACAAAATAATCCCATATATTACTGGCATGTTCATGCCTCTTGCAAGATGAAAACAGACTGAAGAATAGACACCTATTTTTAAAAAATTGTAATATAATTGATTTACAATGTTGTGTTAGTTTCAGGTGTACAGCAAGGTGATCCAGTTTATATATATATATATATATATATACACACACACACGTATGTGTATATATACACTTTCTCAGATTCTTTTCCATTATAGGTTATTATAAGATATCGAATATAGTTCCCTGTGCGGTACAGTAGCTCCTTGTTGTTTATCTGCTTTATATATAGTAGTGTATAGACATTAATCCCAAAAGCCTAACTTATCTCCCTCCCATTCCCTTTGGTAACCATAAATTTTTCTATGTCTGTGAGTCTATTTCTGTTTTGTGAATAAGTTCATTTGTATCATGTTTTAGATTCCACGTATAAGTGATATCATATGATATTTGTCTTTCTCTATTGGACTTACTTCAGTTAATATGATAATCTCTAGATCCATCCATTTTGCTGCAAATGGCATTATTTCATTTTTATGGCTGAGTAATATCCCATTGTGTGTACATGCGTGTGTGTCACACACACACACACAAGTCTTTATTCATTCATCTGTCGATGGATATTTAGGTTGCTCCCATGTCTTGGCTATTGCAAATAGTGTGCTATGAACATTGGGGTGCATGTATCTTTTCGATTTAAAGTTTTCTCTGGATAACATGCCGAGGAGTGGGATTGCTAGATCATGTGGTAATTCTGTTTTTAGTTTTGTGAGGAACCTCCATACTGTTTTCCATAGTGGCTGCACCAAGTTACATTTCCCCAGCAGCATAGGAGGGTTGCCTTTTCTCCACATCCTCTCTGGCATTTATTATTTGTAGACTTTTTAATGATGACCATTCTGACTGATGTGAGGTGATACCTCATTGTGGTTTTGATTTGCATTTCTCTAGTAATTTGTGATATTGAGCATCTTTTCATGTGCCTGTTGGCCATCTGTATGTCTTCTTTGGAGAAATGTCTATTTAGGACTTAGGTCCATTTTTTGACTGGATTTTTTTTATATTAAGCTGTATGATCTGTTTATATATTTTGGAGATTAATATCTTGTCAGTATCATTGTATGCAAGTATTTTCTCCTGGTCCGTAGGTTGTCTTTTTGTTTTGTTTATGGTTTTCTTTGCTGTGCAAAAGCTTTTAAGTTTAATTAGGTCCCATTTGTTTATTTTTGTTTTTATTTCCATCATTCTAGGAGACAGATTAAAAAAAATAATGCTGCAATTTATGTCAAAGAGTGTTCTGCTTGCGTTTTTCTCTAGGAGTTTTATAGTATCTGGTGTTACATTTAGATCTTTAATCCATTTTGAATTTATTTTTGTATGTGGTGTTAGAGGATATTTTAATTTCATTCTTTTACATGTAGCTTTCCAGTTTTCCCAGCACCACTTATTAAAGAGATTGCCATTTGAAAGGAAAATTGGTCTGCATAGTTGATATCACAAGTAGGAGAGGCTAAGTTTTCACTTGATACTCTCATGGGTCATGACAGACAGAAGCAGACCAGGATAGCAACCCTTAAAACCTGTCTTCTTGCTTCCCTGGAAGGTTTGATATTCTTCATTCTAAAACAAGTCCCTGGGATATACAACCTCAGAAAAATGTTGATCATGAGAACACCTTCTGATAACATCATTTCTCCACCCTCTTTAGCCCCTAAAAAATATCCTGTGGTAAACCACACATATGCCAGTGCCACCCTTAGACTCTTCAGTGGATCCTACTCTGCCTGTTCTTCTACTGTTCTCCACATAGGGTGAGAATCCTTGAGGGTCAAGATGATATGCTCATCCAAAGCTTTAACACATTCCAGGTGACCAAGATTCCAGATTCCCGGTTCAGACTGTGGAAGCGTACAGATGAGGGTGGAAATGGGCTGTGTATAGAAGGATTGAGTCTGAGGTTGCACTTGTGAGCTAGGGTGTCTTTGAGATACTTGTATTAGCTCCCTCGTAGTGTAGGATACAGCCAGGGTGGGAAAAGATGCAAGTGGACTACAACCCAGGAGGTCCATGAGGACTCAGGCCTCACAAATATTGGGATGGGCTTGCCTTTTGGATTCATTTTGCTCCCTTTCTCACAAATGTGTCCTTTTTCAGAAGTGTCTTTGATTTCTAGTATTTAACAGTGTTTCTTTTAAAATGATCTACCTACCTACTTATTCATGGATATATGTGAAAAATGCTTGAAACTAAATCACTTATATCTCTATATATCTTAGATAATTATGTTTCAAATGAAAACATTAGGTCGTCTAATTCTGACAATTGCATTGTGAACACGCCTTAAGTTTCTGAGGCAGCACTAAGTGATAGCAAAACCATTATGCTTGAAGTTAGAGGTTCTAGCCATTAGGTCAGGCTTGGCCAGATTTTAATTTGGGGCAAATCAGTACCTACAAAACAACAAATAATAATGGGTTTCTTGTTTCTATTATGCTAAAAAATGATTATGTATGTGTGTATTTATATTTGTATATATAGAAAGATATTACATTATATTATATTCATCTTTCTGTTCTTTGCATTGAAAATATTATATTACTGTTGCAATTGATTTTTTTGTCTAATACAAGAACATGTTAAAATAGATTTACAGTTGATGCAACATTAAAAGTTATGGTTAATGAATTATTATGAAACATTTCTCTTCACCAAATCTATTTTTCCTTTATAAAGAAGTATTTATATTATTGTGTCCACTGTTTATTACCCTTGCCGAAAGTTGGGCCTGTATCTCATGTTTTTCATACTACATTTATATAATTCTCCTCTTAACATCATATAATTATTATTATCAGAATAACATAATTATTCTTCTCAGATACAATTTCAAGGTTTAAAATTTTAAATGTCAAATATAAAAATGTGATTTTGTTATTTTATTTGAAGCTTTTTATAAATTTTCAAAAAGTGGACCTGCAGTGATGTAGATCTTCCACTAGATGGCAGGATTACACCATTGCCATCATAGGGGAAAGGCTATGGAGCTTGGACAGAAACTCGGTTAAACTATTGTACATGTTTACTGGATTCACAGGTAAAACTTGTTGAAATAAATATTGACACCCTTGAATTTCCACATGAAACCTATCAAAGTTAGTTTATGACTTTATTTTTTTCCTTAGGACTTTGCAAATAGTATCTCAATCTTTATAGTTTAATTGTTAATTCAACATGCATGCGATGTATTATTTAACTCATAGCAGTATAAGGAAGAAATGCTAGGATTTTTAGGTAATTTTAGCTCTATGTGAAGCAAGTGACCATATTTTTAGGAAATGATAGCTTTACGTGTGAAATGGAGCAGACGTTTTCTATATTCCTCTTCCAAAATAATTCAGGTGAATATGAGTAGTTAAGAATGCATTCCTCTTTTCTTTTAGAGCAATAGTAGTAACATGTATTTTTAACACTTATTTGAACCAAGGGACTACTCTTAATGCTTCTCATACGTTATCACATTCAGTCCTCACAGTATTATGAACCAAGTGATTCTGTTATTGATCCCGTTTTGCATAAGAGGAAAATAAGGCACGACGAAGATAAGCAACTTTCCTGAAAACACAGATAGTAAATGGCAGAGATATGAGTTAGATTTGGATACTCACTGTCTAAATTTATTTATTTATTTAATTTTTATTTTATTTTTTGGCTGTGTTGGGTCTTTGTTTCTGTGCGCAGGCTTTCTCTAGTTGTGGCGAGCAGGGGCTACTCTTCGTTGTGGTGCATGAGCTTCTCAGTGCGATAGCTTCTCTTGTTGCACAGCACGGGCTCTAGTTGCTCGGACTTCAGTAGTTGTGGTGCACGGGCTTAGTTGCTTCCAGGCATGTGGGATCTTCCCGGACCAGGGATTGGATCCGTGTCCCCTTCAGTGGCAGGCGGATTCTTAACCATTGCGCCACCAGGGAAGTCCCTCACTGTCTAACTTTAAATCCTGCATGCTTTGGGGGAAAAGTAATGGATTTAAAATTAATTTTTCATTTTCCTTGCATTATTTCTGTATAATGAAGTTAACACATTTAAGGCAATCTATACGTGCTCTAAGTCTAGACTATAACGCTCTGTAAGGCATAAAAGAAAAGAAACAAAATTTAGTATATATTCTGGGTTTAAAATGTGGTAATATGTCTTGATGTGCTGATGAATAGTATCAGCGTCTTTACTGAGAGATATCTCATCAAAAAAGGAACTTTGTCACAAAAGAAGATATTTATGCTTAGAAGAAACTAGAGTAGTTCATATAGGTCATGAGGATTTAATTCTACCAGTGGGTTATGGCTGTATTTATTAAGATGCTGAGCGTTTCTGTGAATAGCCAAAAATATTCCCTAATAGTGAGATAGACCACACTTCTAGTGTTTTTGTACACTTTGGGGATGTTTCAATATGAAAGGGAAAGGGCAGGATGTATTAACGCTTTGAACATCAATGGCTCAGAAGAAATTAGGCTTTGCTTAAATTTATTATAAGAAATCAAATATATGTAACAATTTGATTAGCATTCAAATTTATTATGTATCTTCAAACTGCTTTAAGTAGAGACTTCTCTTAATTTTCCTCTGAGTAACTTTCTTGATACTTCCGTTAGGGTGGTCCAAACATTTAAAAATAACTTTTCTGAAATAGGCTCTTTCTTCCTAGAAACTTTTCCTCCAGATTTTGGTGTATAAATGCTTAAATGTAAGGATTTGTGTTGGTTTCTCCAGCGGCTTTACACAGTGAAGTCTAACTCCAAATATTTTTAAGATCCCTCTGCTCCAGAAAAGGTATTAACATGAGGATAGATTGTATGTGTTAAACAATATATAGAACCTGCTATCCCTAAAGGCAGGAAAGTGTCTGAGTATATGAGTAAGGATAAGCTAGGCTACATAAGAGCAAATAACCTCCAAATCTTAGTGACTTTATAATATAGATTTATTTCTCCCTCATGCTACATGTTCGTTGTGGAAGGTACTGGAATTCCATTCAAAGTCTCCTCCTTTCTGTATCCAGGCTATTGAAGCAGCAACTATTGCAAACACTGCCTTTCACTGTGGTAAAGAGAGCTCTCTGGAGGCATTGTCCCAATAATAAATGCTTTACCTGTGAGAGACTCATTTCATTTCCTCCTGCAACTCATTGAGCAAATCTAATCACCGGGCCCAAACTAGCTACAAAAGGGGCCAGGGAGTAGTCTCTTCCATGTGTCTGGGTAATGTAGACCCAGATATGTATCATGGGCACTAATGACTATCATATTCCCAAATAGTTTATTGTATCTCAGTTCTTTTAATTAATTGAGATTTCCTGTTTGCCTCCTTCCCTCCCTTTTGTCTACAGGCATTTAAAGAGCATAAAGTCATTTGATTTGATGCCTCACACTGAGCTCGTCATTGTGGTTCAGAAAAGAGGAAAACATCTTTGAAATTGAAGGATTCATTCTAACCACAGGTTTTGTCCTTCAAGATATGCTCTCTTCCTGATTTAAAGGCCATGAGATGTATATCTAAATTAACTTCACTTGACTCCAGATTGGAAATACTGCTATCTTTGGAAATATTTATTTTTATTACATTAAAAAGCTGGTTTGGAAAGTTGCATTAGCTTTAGATTACTCAGCAAATGCATCCACAAAATTGCCCTTAACCATCTGTGCTGAGCAATTCTGACAGCATTCACTTATGGCTACTTTTGCTCTAATACAGCTTGATTCCTCTCATTTGCAGTTTGGCATCTTCTTGCCTTTGTGTAGAAATTGTGAGTAGCATAGTAAGAACATGAGCTGTAGGACTTATCTAAAAGAACAGACCAGATTTATATTTGAGAAAAAAGTAGTACTTGCATATCATCACATCTCATGTTGTATCTTAATTCTTTGATATGTTGAAATCTAGGATTTAAATATTATTGACAATAGTTGATTAAGACTAACTAAGTCCTGTGCTAAATAGATAAGCACTTAACTATGCATTCACTGTTCTTCTGGGACCTACTTTTTTCCCCTTTGTTAGCGTTTTCTTTATTCTTTCATCCATCCATCAATTCATTCACAGTTTCTTTCAATAAATATTTATTGAGAACCTACTCTGAAGATGCAAAGATGAAAGAGACAGCCCTTGATGATTTTAGAGTTCCAGATTAAGAGACATTAACCTAATCTTATCAATACACCAGATTTAACCATTTTGACCATCATAAAATTCAGAATGGGTGCAGCATGCTTGATTTGGATTGTGACTATTGAGATCCAAAGTAAAAAAGGATTTAAAAAGGGCACATGAACTCCTGTATCCCTAATTTACATATACATTATCTCACATGGTCAGTTGACGCTATTAATTACGTACATAACTCCCTAGCATTTTTGGCTAATTTCTAACATTGAGGGTGATGCTACTGCTGAGCAGGAACTCTGGGAGGAAAGAAGAAAGTACAAAATTAATGTTTAAAGAATCACTTTTAAAATGTCCCATCTGTACCATCCACTAGGCAAAAGAGCACTCCTGGGTTTGTTTGATGTATGCACTTTCACACTTCCATTTTGTGGCATGAGGGTTGTTTGAGCTCAAAATTAAGAGCAAGTGAAAGATGATGATTAGACGATCTGATTCAAGAAATTTCTCCTCTGAATCCTGAAATCTTAAATAAGACTTTCAAATACGTAAAAATGTTAATGGCTTTTTGAGGGTTAAAATAATGATCTTAGCTTTTGATGTAACATTGTGAATGAAATTAAAGCTAATATCATTGCATGCTGCAAGGACATTTAATAAGAAAAAGAAGTCATTAATATATTTAAGACATTGAGGTCATGCAAATCATTCTCCTCAATCCTTATATATTTTAAAAAGGAAAATCACAAGTATCACTCTTTAAACATGCAATTACATTTATTGATAAGTAGTATATTAATTTTAGATTAATAGTCTTAATCCATAATGCCTGTATTGATTTTTCTAGTTACTAATGATTCTTTTCCTACCAAAGTCCTTCTAAGTTGTATCATGTGTATGGTACTCACCACTTAGTTATTTGAATATGTTGCATTTATTAGATTTCATTTAGTCTTTTAAATGGAAGAAATTTGTATATATTAGCATTTCTTTGGGCACTTAGTAAAGTACCTGGTGCACAATAAATATGGGTGAATTAAAGGTAAAATTGCTAATTAGGTTGTGATATATGTTCGTATAGATATGAAATAAGGCCTTTAGTACAATCACTATATGTGGTGTGCTTATGCACAGTTTTTGACATTTTAACTTATCATGCAAATGTACAGATATTTCTATGATACATTGTTTGATAGAACTGGTTTTTGATGCTAAGTACTTGATTGTGGCTATACCAACTTTGATATCGTTCCAGTAAAACATCATTCACTTTAGGATAATGGACCTTATAGAATGGTTTCCAGGATCATATCAGTACAATATTATGGACTGGCCATACAAAGAGGAAAAGAAGTAGTCAACTGTTTGTGATATTATAGGAAGACCCATTAAAACATATAAGTTCTATGTCAAATATGTCTGTAAGGTGATATTTAAAAATCCCCTGCCTATTTTATGTATTCCAACTCCATTTCTTATAAACTTGTAGATTCAGAATTGCCTTTAAGAAAGAAGAATTGAATAAAATATTCCATTCATTTTTTTTTCTTTCTAGCTTTTGGGATGAGTCATTTTTGTTTAAAAGCTGTCATAATTTGTATGTTTGGTGCACAATGCTATGAATAGCTTATTCAGAGAGTTAACTCACTTAATCTTAAATGACTTTAAAATCAGTTGTAAATAAGTGCAGTACCCTAATTATTACCATTTCTCTTCATACTGTTCACATGAAAATGTCCATAGCACCTAATTTTTCCCTCTGTGATTACATTATTAAAATTTACTATAAATGTCTTAGTTTTTTTGGGTTGCTATAACAAAATATCACAGATTGGATGGTTTATAAATGACAAATTTATTTCTCACAGCTCTGGGGGATGGGGAGTCCAAGATCAAGGTGGCAGCATGGTTCCTGATTTGTAGCCGTAATTCTCTCCCTGTGTCTCACCTGGTGAAAGGGGTTAGGGATCTCTCTGGAGCTTCTTTTCTGCAAACACTAATCCCACTCATGAGGGGTCCACCCTCGTGACTTAAGCACCTCCCAGACCCCCCCACCCCACCCCCATACCATCATCTTTGGGGATTAGAATTTCAACATATGAATTTGGGGGGAACACAAACATTCAGGCCATAGCAATAAGCAATCACATTGTAATAATAGCAATACTTGAATATATTAAAAGCTTTATTAAGAACAGTACATATTTGTATTTACTATTATTTATTAAGGAAATATTAAGAAGGACAATAGTAGAAGAAAACTAAAGATTTTTTTTCTCTAACCACACGGTATCTAGGATACCCATTAGACAGTTTATACCCCTCTGAAATTAAGAAATTGGAAAGTTAAGGTTGTTTACCTTTTACTCTTGGGATTAGAATGCAAAGATGACAGTTTTACTTTTAATTTGATCAGTTCATCTCAATTTTCTGTAAGATGAAAACTATTTTATGTCTTGTTTAGGTAACCCCATGAGCTGACACAGCTTTCATAGCATGAGAAAGAATATTTATTGATTCAGGATCTGTGACAAATCTCTGACTATCTGAACAGCTGCACAGTGTGTAACATAGAAGTGACCTTGAGTAAAATAACTATCTTTTCTGAGGAGATAGTTGTTGGAATTAGGAGTTTTTACATTGTTCTAGTTACACAATAAAGAAAAAAATTATTCTTCCTAGAATTACTCTATTATTTTAAAATTTAAATACAACATATTGAATTAATTTTAGTAAATTAAAAAAGCAAAACAAATTTTGACTTCCAAGGTCAAGAAATATATTATTGTTGTAGGATTATATCTAATATTATACATTACAGACAGACATTTATAATTATCTCACAAATCATCATACTTGCAATTCAGGATAAGAGTGTGATTTACAAATGAATCACTCATATACATTTCACACTTTTCTTATGTGATGATATTTTTGTTTAGTCATTCCTAATTTAGAGCAGCTGTCATTTTATCACTTTTATAATTTAATTCAGTGATCATTTCACGCTAGTGCTAAAAGTTTGCTTTGAAATTCCTTCTTTGTTTGTATCTTCTATTATTCTAAGCTTGTTGCATTCAACTGGAAACAACTCAAGTACCTTTTTTTTTTTGTTCCATCCCTTAGGCTCTTTGTTGTATACATTTGTTATTCCCTTACAAGATTGTGATTTTATTGCTTGGCTAGTTGTCTTCAGCACTACCCAATGATTAGTGTATGTGTCAATGAGAAACACAAAGAATTTTTTTTGTCAAGAGAGACTTAACATGAATCAGAGCTTCTATCCATTGTCAAGAGGCACAGGTGGAGCAGGGAGAGATCTGGAATACCATCCAGCTCCCGAGCTCCTTTCTGCATTTAGTGGGCCCTGGCCCAGATTGTTGGATAAAGTTTGGATTGTTAAATGTATATAATCACCTCATTGACACAGAAAGAGCCAATCAATACAAAACATCTCATTTTTTATTTTTAATTATAGTCATCATGCTGTACACTATATCCCCAGAACTTATTTATCGTATAACTAGAAGTTTTCCCTTTTGACCACATGAAACGTCTCTGCTTGATACTCAAATAGTTAGGCAGACATTTTCCAGGGAGTCATATCCCATAAATCTCTAAGTTCTAGCTTTATTTTTCAGAAGCCAGTCCCACTTAAACTCCTTTACTAGTAAAAACCATCTAGTATTGCAGTTTGTTTGTTTGCTAATTAGGTCTGTCAGTACTGTGTTTATAATATTACACCAGATCCCCGCCTTTTTACTTTCCAGGAAGCAAACTTCCTGGAACCCTGTCTCAGAAAAAATGGATCACAGGCCAATTGTTTATCTCAGGTACCAAGTGTAAGCTTTAAACACCCTTCTCAAACTATCCAGTTCTTGAAACCCTCTCAGTCTTTTTCCCATCAGTCCTTCATTTCCTCTGATCTTAGAGAGATATGTGTCCCTGCATTCTTTAAAAGCATTTGTTTCTACTTGTCTTCCTTATTTCCCCTCCTTACCTCCTTAAGTACAGTTATCATCAGTATGTCTGTTATGTTTGCTTCTCTGGTTTCTTTTCCATCTCTTCACCCCTCTCAGTTTACAACACTGCCAAGTTTCTCAGCCTGAAGGAAAATAAACACAAATTAAAAATGTTCTATATCCTGCTTGCTCCTAAAGTTCTCCTCCCTGTTCTTCTTTTCTACTACAAAGCAAACTTTTCTGAGAGAATAGCCTTCTCTTGCCAAATTCATTTCCTCACTGCCCACAGAGTCCTCAATTTCATGTTTTATTAGTTCTTGTATGTTTCTCAGCCTTGGCGCTATTGACATTTTGTCCTGGATAGTTTTGTTGGGGAGGGCTGTCTTGTGCGCTGTAAGGTGTTTAATGGCATCTCTGACCCCTACCCATAAAATGCCAGTAGAGCCCTCAAATTGTGACAACTGGACATATCCCCAGGTGTTGCAAAATATGCCTTGGTAGACAAAAATCACCCCAATAGAGAGCTTTTCTAAAGTTGTCAGTGACTTTGCCAGTTTTCATATTCTTTTTTTCAATCTTCATCTTTGTTGACTTCTGTTGTTCAGCATCTAACACTGTTGAGGACCCTGTACACTCATCACTTCTCCTTTTGGAGTGTTAACTCTCCTCTGATTATTTTCCCTTTCTCCTTTCAGACTCTTTTGCAAGCTGCTTTTTCATACCCACACTCTAAACAGATATTACTTGGCTTTTGGTCCTTGACTTTTTTTTTTCAGTTTTTTATCTGAAAACTTGAGATGTAGGTGAAATAATATGTGGATTCCAAATGAAAAGGCTGAGAATTTCTAATATATCAGAAGTCTGACAAAGCCAATGTGCATTGAAAAGCACAATATATTAGATTTATGGCAATAGAATGAGGGCTTGTGTAAAAGCTATTTGCATACGGAAAGTAGTTGAGAATCCAAGGACTAAAACTTTGGAGTGGATCTGGAAAAATATGCAGAGAAATGACTTTTGCCCTCATAGTTTATGGCTTCTCTCCCTTTTTTCCCCCGTTTATGTTACTATCCTATTTCAGTTTTTATACACTTATATTTCAGCCTCCTTTTAACGTACTCCAATGATTCTCAATCCTTCCCCTCTGTTTCTAAAGTCATATTGGATAAGCAGCAATTATTGATATATCTCTTAAACTAGGGCCTCCCTGTTAGAGTCTGTAATATGTTACAGTAATTAAGTTTACCTTCTCTACTATCACCCACAATTATGCATTTTCTTGGTTTGGTTTTGTTTTCAAATTGACAGCAGCTTAAGTTGAGCAAAAGACAGACAGTGGCAAAAGTTATGTGCATTGTGTAAGCAGTGTATATTTGACCTTCCAGGACACTTGGCAACTACCAGAGGACCACACATAGCCCACTTCTGTCTTATTCTCTTGCCTTTCACTGCTCTTTCTGCTTTGTCTCCTTCAGAGCTTCCTGTGGATTGTGCCTCAGGCTGGCTGTGGTCCAAGAGGAACTTGTGGTGTGCAGTGTGTGTGCTCAAAGGGGAGGGTGCAGTTTTTAGCATGACTTCAGACAGGAAGAAAATCAATAAAATATCTGTAGTTCCCTGATTATAAGAAAAGTAGTAATTTAATAAAAAAGTAGTAAATTAATAAATTCTTAACTTTATATTTTCCTATTATAATTCTTATAAGATATTATAAGATATTTCCCTTCTAATATTTAATATAAGAATGTGCATTTTTATTTTCTCTTTGTAAAACTTGTCTGGAATAAAATCATATTGCTTGAGAACCAAAGGCAAACTATTTCTCCTAACACACAAACATGATTAAAATAGACAAATTTACAAAATAGGAGTTCTTTTTCTGTCAGTTAAGCATAACTTTAATTTTTTAAGTAAGCAAGTATGGTGTGATAAAAGGAGCAAGCAATTTGGAAAAGGATATCAAATTCCAGTCTCATTTCTTTCACTTAATAATACTACCCACCTATAGAGTTGTTGTAAGGATCAAATAGTGTATTTTATGTGGAAAGGCTTTCTAAATTTTAAAGTGGTCTATTGATGAAAATGACATATATTTATTAATAACATGGATTAAAGCCAGAAACTGAAATTAAATAGTAATGCTTTTTCCAGTAGCCATTTAGAAAGGAGAACATTTTAAGAGCCAAACTCACATGTAAAGTATCTCTTATCATGACAATGAATTGAATTGGCTCCTTTAAGCCACAACAAAAATAATTCTTAAGATATTCAAGTTATTTATATGTTAATGTTTTATTAGGATAATCTGCTATTTACCTGATTTCTCATTTGTTTATTTTCCAGAAACTTATACATTTTTTGAAATCAGTTTATGTTGCTTAGAAAAAAACTAACTACATACACTTAAGATTTGCATATCTTACTATGTTTATGTTATCCTTTAATTAGAAGGTTTACTTGACCTAGTTATTTCCTGATTATGAAATTAGGAAAAAAGCATCAGCCCTAAGCCAGGTGTCTTGGCTATTTACAAAGAAATTTAATTTTCATTCTCTGTTTTGTTAAATAAAAAGTTTAAACATTGTGGACATTTATGTGGACACTCACATAATAGCTTGATAAATTACTAATTTATGAGTATCTTCTGTTAAATCTTAAGTTAATATTATCCAAAATAATAATAGGCATTGACTTCAAAAACAAAAAATAAAGTTGAAGAAAATAGTGAATTACAGAGTACCTTATTTAATTTACTTTGAAAATAAATTTTGAATTATAGTGTATTTACTGGTAGTACTAGTCTGTCCTGAGATAACTTAAGCTCCCTAAACGTTAGTGAGAGAAACTTTTATGACACACTCAAGTTTTTGCTTTTGTCTTTCTTCTTTCTTCATTCTATTGTAAGAATACATCTACCAGTAGGATATTGAGCTGGAATGTTTGAACTACATGAATTTGAACGGGGAGGGGAGTAACCAGCTGTCAGATAGTTCATATGATGTATTAGGTGCTGGTTGGGATGAGACAGTATATCTCAGCATGCCGTTGCCTTCAGTAGATTTATGTTCCAAAGAAATGTGGATGCATTAATACAAATAGCGATTTCAAATGAAAAGATCAGCCACCTAGCTATGGTTCATGAATCACAGTAATTCTCTCCCTTTTATTTTTTAATAATAATAATAAAGTATATAGAAACTATCACTGATTCAAGTGGGTGCCAGCGTACACTGATCCTAAAGATTTAACTTAACCCAGCAGTCTACTGGAAGCTGCTATAGTAGAGAAAAAAGAGCTAAGCAGAGATGCTGGGCTTACATTTAGAATAAGAGAAAGGAACTGTTAATGCGTGCTCTTCTCCAATAGCATTCATCTCTCTAGGAAATCCTGCATGACAAAAGAGAGTTGGGACAGTATTAAGTTTTATAAAGTGATACTATCGTTCCTTGAAGGGAACTTACTATTTATGCAGCTGGAAGCCTGTAAGGTCTGTTGACTAAAGAAGTTCAAAGATAGCCACTGTATATAGTTTTGTTTTGTATTTTTTGATTCAGTGCAGTGGAGTTGAACAAAAAAGATGCTAACATTTTTAGCTTTTCATGATTCTCTCCTTGTTGAATAAGTAGACCATTAGGTAATTTTAAGGAAATCAGAACTATTGACCCATACAAATGATTTTTACAGAAATTGCTTTTTGCTCTATTAAAACAACAACATGAAGTGATTTTCTGATTTTTGACACTATGACTTTGCTAAAAATTCCTATATTCATTTAAAAATAAGAACCATTTTGCCTTAAAAAAAGCAAATTATCCTGGTTCAATAAGCAAACATATTTTACTAAAGCAATAGATAAAAGCTTCATTAAAAAGTACCTTTTTTAAAAGACTGAAACAGGATCACATTAAGAAAATCACAGTAGAATTACTAAGGGTAAAGCATCAGCTATAATTGAAGAAAAATTCAAAAGATGATTATATTATATGGTCTTAATGGGCAAGCAAAGTGAATTTTCAGTTGAACCCAGTGCTAGCTGTGTGCCCTGGATAAGTGTCACACACTGTTTGAAGGGGGTGGTGACCAAGAAGAGGAGGTCTCTTTACTTGTGGCAGCTGAGTTGTATGATATTAAAAAAAGAAAATCTTGCTTTAAAAAAATCTAGGTTTCCTGTGAGGGTCGTTGAATTCTTACATTCTAAAAAAACAAGTTCCTTACTCTTAGGGACAACTAACTAGAAGAGGTAGGAAATTACTGGTTCTGGAATCTGACTATTCTAGGTCTAAGTAATGTATCAAACAGTAAGCAGCCTACTAACAATTCAGAAAAATAGAAACGAGGGGGTATACAGTGACCTGTTGTATCCACAGTTCCACATTCACAGATGCAACCAACCACGGATCAAAAATATTTTTTAAAATTCCCGAACATTCCAAAGAGCAAGATTTGAATTTGCTGGGCACTGGCAATTATTTTGTAGTATTTACATTACATTAGATATTATACATAATCTAGAGATGATTTAAAGTATTAATCTGGGCAGGTTATATGCAAATATTATGCTGCTTTCTTTAAGGGACTTGAGCATCTGTGAATTTTGATGTCCAAGAGGGGGTGGTGCTGGAACCAATCTGTTGCAGATACTGAAGGAGGACTCCAATTAGCTTTTAATTACTGGTGAGGCAGCACAAAGGTTTAAGTAAGATGAATCCAAATTATTTCTTTAATGAAAACCATTGTGGACTATCTACCTTGAGCAGAAACTGAGTTAGGTGTTGTGTATACAAAGAAATGTAAAATAATTTTTGTTTTTGTTTTACTTTTTAAGGTTATATCATATCTTTGTTCAGATAATCTCTTTCTACAAACTGCCATATCCACAAAACAGAACTTGTAGGAAGTAGAACTCAGATGAGTAGAATGAGCTGTCTTCCTCTCTATCTTTTCTTCTTTCTGTCCCTTTTTGTCTACCTCTTTTAAGCTTCAACTGCCTTCTCAAAAATAAAAATAAAATATGACTCAACGTGAAAAAATTTAGTTGGATATCAACAGTATCAGATTCAAGAGAGCAGGTAAGCTAGGTATTGCTTCTTTTACTGTTTCCTCGTGTGAATCTTTTACTTTAAAAAAAAGGTAACCAAATTTATCTTGGTACTATACAACACCAGCATCACCTTGGTTATAAGATGTCACTTTAATTTTACTAAATACATTTTACTTTTATTTTATAATAATTTCATATTTACAGGAAAGTTAGAAGAATTGTACCCAAAACTGCCTTATATCCTTTACATAGGTTCATCAATCATTATTTACCACATAGTTTCCTCTCTTTCCTCTTCTAATACATAGACATTTACATCATTTATATTATTTTCCTGAAGCATGTGAGAGTTATTTTATATATCATGATCCTTTATTCCTAAATGCTTCTGCCATGTATTTTCTAAGAACAAGAATATTCTCTTACATCACAGATTAAGTATCAAAATCAGGAAATTTAACCTTATACATTATCTTATTTAACATAAATCCATATTAAGTTTTTCCTAATTGTTTCATTTAGGAAATCCAGGCTCCAATCCAGAATCTTGTGTTATGTTTAGCTGTCAGGTATCTTTAGCCTCTCTTGATTCAGGATAGTTCCTCACCATTCTTGACACTCATGACAGATATTTTGTAGAATGTTCTCCAATTCATATTTGTCTGGCATATAACTATTGGGTTCAGCTTATGTAATTTTTGGAAGGAAAACTACATGTGTGATATTTGTGTTCTTAGTGGATCACATCAGGAAATATATGATGTCAGTTTGTGTCATTACTGGTGATGTTACATTCGATCCCTTGGTAAAGGCAGCATTTACTAGGTTTTACCACTGTAAAGTTGTTATAGTTCCCCTTGTTAATTAATAAGTAATCTCTGGAAAAATACTCTGAAGCTATGTAAATGTTTTTTTCCACCATGTTTTTACCTAGAAGTTTTAATATCTATTGATTCCTCCCCAAATTATTTTTTCTATGATGCTTAGCACTGATTTTATAGCTCTGTCATCTCTTCCATATTGAATATCTAGTCTTGAATAGGCTAGCACTGGGTGATAAGTTTATAAAAGAGGGCCACCTTTTAGCAAGTACTACGAGTATTTGTCTGACAGAGCTTTCAGCTCTGGGACTGCAGATATTTTGTTGAATGCTTTTATACTCTACATTGATATTGGGAATTTCAGGTTATCTACCTATCCCCTAATAATTTCAAGAGGAACTAATTGACCTTGAATGATTGACTATTAAACCCTATACTGAAATATGTGTTAAATTTTATTTTGGGTTGAGTTACTCTTTTGAAATAAATAAATAAATAAATAAATAAATAAATAAATAAATAAATGCTAGTACATTCATTTATTCAATTAATGTTTATTAATTATCATTTAAGTACTAGATTGTGTTGAGGCCTGGATATTCAGTAAAAACCTCAAAAGGGTCTAGGCTGCTAGAGGTCTTAGGATGTAGCAAAAGAAAACAAGTAAAGAAACGTGTAATTATGTTATACATGCTTTTAAGGCATTATTAGAAGGTTTTTAGAATAGTGACACAAAAGAGACAGTGGTAACAAAAGGTTTTATAGAGTAGGTAGTGTCTTTAAATTAGAGTAGTTGCTGTAAAAGTATAATTTTTAAAAGTTGAAAATATGACTTATACACATGTGAAAGATGTATTTAGAGGAATTAATGGGGGAACCAATACAAATAAAAGCTTTTTCAAAGAGTATTTGAAGACTGCTAGTTTGACTATAAAACTGATTAATGTCTTACAGGGCAATAAACTAAAATTTGGGATGATCTTTTCTACTGGACTGAAAACATTTGTATTTCTATTGGACACAAGTCTACAAGTTAACATGTAACTTCACAGAGTCTGAATCCTTAATTAATAGCCAATAGCAAAATCAAAGGCAGGGCAATCTCCTCAAGAATTAAATAATCCGTCATTTTGACACT
The DNA here is from genome assembly GCF_030028045.1 of Hippopotamus amphibius kiboko. Classification (NCBI taxonomy): domain Eukaryota; kingdom Metazoa; phylum Chordata; class Mammalia; order Artiodactyla; family Hippopotamidae; genus Hippopotamus; species Hippopotamus amphibius. The sequence goes on from NC_080188.1 coordinate 60,025,740, forward strand.
GCCAAGATGTGCTGTCATCCTTTTGGCCTTATCCTAATATGTCGATATTTTTTTCTTAACATTGTTCTCTTTGATCTCTTAACAATATTTTCCAAAGATTATTAAATCGTTATTATATATTGCTATATTATAAATATAACTATGTCTGTTACATATATTAATATGTTTATAAGGTTATTATTGATCTCAGAAAAAAGGCTATTTTCTATTATTGACTATTTATTGACATTTGTGTTAATTCATATTAATTAATTGTGTGTGCCTCCTTGAGCATAATGTACTGAGTAACTACTATCTGGAAATGCCATTAAGAAACATAAGAATAGATCTCTTAAAAGCTCTTCAATCCTAAGACTGAGAAACTAAGCCTGTCTTTCTATGAAATTTCACTTGTAGTACCTATAAATTTGGTGAATTTTTTTCTTCTAAGGTCTCTAAATTTTGGTAAAGTCTGTGTGTTTCTAGGAAGCAACTAAATTTAAGATATATAGTTCTTTCCAAGAGACTCTGAGACTGTATTTTTTGAGAACTCTATTTCTGGTTTGTGCATACAAGGTCTCTAAGAATTGTTTTCCTTTTCAGTGGGCACAAAAATTAATTAATTTGAGCTCCCAAATAATCAGAAGACAGACTTACAGCAATAAACAAAATAATAAATCAGATTCTCTTGTATCTCACCTGATCGAGATGAGATCCTCATCATCAACCCAGTAGAGATCATCAAATCATCAGACAATTAAATTAAATACCTCACAGACAGGGAATTATTGGCATGTAAAATCATACTCATACATATAGATATATTTTTGGCCATGTGGTTAAGGCTGGCTTAGGTCCACTGCTTCCTAGTCCATCCCTTGCCTGTGGAAAGGAATATAGCTGAAGCCATAGGGTGCTTTCTTAACTACACAGATGTAACTGGCTTAGTGGTTTGAGACCAGAAACAGACTCAACCATCTTGAGGCTTCATTATGGAAAGGAACTCAGCCTTAACCAGGAGCTTGACAAGAAACAGACAGAATAACAGAATTTGTCAGAAGCAAAAACAAACAAGCAAACAAATCCAGGCAAAATCAGAAGAAAGAAAAAAACATAGAAAAGCAAAAAGTCAGCAAAAGTAAAATGATATTGCCCCTTGGAAGTCACTTTGGGAGCCAAGAAGGGACACATGTGGACTTAAATGGACGTAAAATGACTTCTCCAGCAATGTAGTTTAATTGGTTCTGGCACGTGAGTCCACTTGAATGTCTCAGTGGGTCCTCCAAAACTGTCGAGGTGGAATTTTCAAAAGCTTAACATATGACTTTATACAAATATAGATTGGACAAGTATCAGGGATTGACTCAGTTCATTAAGAGAGTCTACATAATGGTAAATTGGTTCAGAGAGCCTTTGAGGGACTAGGTATTTATAGCAATTTAATAAAGGGATTTTGGAATGATACTGCAAAATTGAATACATAATCAGTTAATTGTCCTACAGGGCAGTCATCCATTAGCAGACAAAAGCATGTATATCTTAATGGGATACAAATCTACAGGTTACCATGTAAGGTTCTCACAGAGTCAGAACCCTTAATTAGTAGTAACTAGCAAAATCAAACAATGGTGTCATCTACAGAATTTAGTAATTCTTGGGAGAGCGTTTTAAATAATGCTTCATTATGTAGTCAGCTTCCTGACACTGTTTCTTAGTCTTGGATAATGGTTCTTAACACATCTAATGCCCCGTGGTGAGCTCAAGAGAATAGCAGTTTAGATCTGGAGCAATTCATGAGTAATTGCACTAATGTGTGAAGCTTTTTGGTAATGCAGGAGTGTTGGAAAAGAACTGAGATCATACAGTGGATACGGAGGAAACAGCTAGGTCAGGGTGAAAGTTTAGAATTAAGATAATAAGAATTTTGTAGGAATTCAGGAACCATTGATGGTTTTAAGCACGATAGTAGCATAAAAATATATGCTTTTTTAGAATTATTGTTCACCTGATTTTACACAGCTTAAATGAATTCAGTAGGTAGCTATAGGTTATAGTGATAAATACTTACATGGAAAAATGGCAGTGTTTTTTATTATTATTATTATTGTGTGAATGCAAAATAGCATATTGCTTTTTGTTGACATTTGAGGTAAACTTTTTATATTCCTATTTGGTTGAGACACTGCTGCTAAATTAAAACTATTCTCTCAGCACTTAGTCAAAGTTTCATTTTATTTATTCAGTTATGTATTACATTTTACTTTTGTTTGTTTCTAAAAATTGTGAAATTGTATAGTTAAAAACTTCACCATTAGTGAATAATTACTGAATAATTACTAACCTAGCAATTAAACCTCTTGTGGAACAGAGCAATAAAGATATTCTTAGGAGAAGGAAAGCACTGATTTATGCCTATTTGAGCTGTTTTTCCTTTACTCGACAATTTGCTTAACTTTCTCACATTATAAAGTATATAACTATACTTAGCTATAAGGTATCATAATTCATTAGCTGTCGAAGTCACACAGCCTAATTTATAAACATCCTATTTTTCTAGCCAAGCCATTTTCTTTGTAGTCACTAATCAAACTGTCAACCTGTAAGATGTCCATATAACCTTGCACTCAGGATAGTATGAGAGGCGACACAAGATACTAGTAGTCTATGGAAACAGATCTTATTTATGTGCAGTTGTGGTTGTGAGTATAGCGATTGAGACTCTGACTGCATTGTAATTAGCAGTGTTTGGTTTTTTGTTTTGTTTTCTGTGTCTTCATTCTTGAATCAGCTACATTCTTCAAAGTGAATCTTTTTACTAAATGTGGTGGACACAAAGGAACAAGGGGCCAGAGATGCAATCTATCTGAGCTGATCACAAGATTCTCTTCTAATCAAGATTATGTCATGATTAAGAAAGAAAAATTAACTGTCACATAGGCTTTTTAATTGATAGTAAGGGAATTGCCACACTTACTTTCTAAACTATTTTGTAAAACAGTTTAGGGAGTGAACTTAGACAGCAGTCTAATTAATTAATGGTGGGTAGATTAGAAATGAGAAATATAAGCAACCATGTCTGTAAAGAAGGAAGAAGCAGTGATTACATATAAACCTGCAGGTCATAATTATCTTTGAATATTATTAGGAGATATTCAGATCATTTTTTTCCTGATGCCTGAAAACAGGCTTTTTATGATTATTGTATCTATAATTTTCATAAATATTTTATAACAGTTTTCCTCTTCTTTAACCCTTATTAAAGCAGGTATTGGGCTGGCCAAAAAGTTTGTTTGCTAAATGAATATGTTCAATAAAGTTCTTGGTGAAAATGAAAAAATGTTTTTTATTTTTACTTAAAACCGAATGAAGTTTTTGGCCAATCTGATATTCAATAAATTAGTTCATATTTAAAGATAGGGAAATTGTCAAGTTATATTTACTGGGAATTTATTATATATCATGGATTACGTAATCACTTTTCATGTGGGAAATATTATTTTGTGTTTACAGTTCTTTCTAAGAAAAATTCTCACTAAAGAGCTCTTTGCTCTTTATTAAATGGCTGTAGTCATTAAAATTTTCTCCTATTAACTGAATCCTGCCTCCCTCTAACTTACATCTAGTTCTCTGATGCAACATACACTTCTTGTCCTTCGATATTTAAAGCTTCTTAAAAAATATTTATGGCATTTTTAAAAAATAAGGAGGCTTAAAATCTGCATATTCTTTCAATATTCAGAAGCCTCACCATTTTTTCTATTCCATTTATAGTCTTTCTTAGGAAAAAAAATCTTTTAAAACGTGATATCCATTCACAAATAGCATAAATCACATATAATCTGCACACTGAGTAGAGAATGATAATTAATTCATTTTTTCTGGATGTTAGACCCTGAAATTTCTTGAAGTTGGAAAATTACTTTCTTATTTCCTATTTTGACCCAACTATGGAAATTTCCACAGAATGATTGCTTTGTCTATTAGCTTCAGTAATTTGTCTGGCAAAAGACCAAAGAGACAATAGAATTATTTTAGTTGTATAGATTTGGTTAAAGATTTCTCTTTAAGATAACAGATATGTGGAATGATATTTCAAATTCCAAAGCTAGGAGTCTGCATGTGTCATAAGAAAATATAAAATGAATAAAAACACTTGTGAACAAATTGAGCTAATGATTCTGTGCTTTCATTCATAGAATATCATTTAATCTCAACCAGTTTTCATCTCTCTTCTTAGAGTTAATTTGAAATACTCGTTTTAAGTAAAAATGGAAACAGCATGTTGACTTCAAAAATTTTTTTCTTAAATTTCTGATTGCCCTTATCATGCAAGAAGAATTATAACACCCTGGTCCCTATCCTTGAGGGCATGTGTTTTAGATTTATGTTCTTGAGTAGAGAAGTTTACTTTTGCTTGTATTGTCAGGAGAGTAGTCATGTCTTGATGGTGATGTGCCCTTTACTAAAGCAAATCCAATATGTGAAAATACACATTTATAAAACTAAACTTTGAAGCTCTTGTTTTTTATATAAGATTTATTTTAAATACCTTAACAAATCCTTCTTGGGCATTCATCAGCAGCAGCAAGAACTCATATTTGTTAAGGGTCATCTATAGGGTGGTTTCAAGTCTAGAATCAAAAGTGAACGCATTATAGATGGTTTCTTGATATAATGTTATAAAATACAAGACCTGAGATACTTGGCCCAGAAAATGAGATGAAGTGGAAAGAAAATAGAACTTGGAATCAGAAAATCTAAACATAGCAAGGTACTTAGCCCTCTTGTATTTTCACAACTCTGAGCTGAAAACCTATATTTTTAATGCCTGTTTCACACAGTAGTCGTAAAAATTAAATGGGGTTTAAGTTAAAATATGAATATTTGTCAAGCAACCTGATAGCAGCTAAGTTAAGTTTCTGTTGTGTGCATATGTTAGAGACAGACCTTTAGTGAAGGCTGCTTTCAAGATCTCAAATCATCACTTCAAATCACCATCCTTAGCAGAATTTCAGCCATGGCAAACTGCAGCCTTGAGCAGTAGTGGGCCTCTTAGAAGCTAAGCCAGCAGCCAGAGTTGTGAGCCACGCTTTTAAAGTGTGGTAATAAAATCACTCCCCTGGTTGTTCAGAATTTTAAATTGAAAGATAAGTTCAAATTATAAAGATGGGGGGAGGGAAGGGCTTGAAACCTCTTTTACTGGAAGACCATCTACCTGGACAATGTTGTGATCCTTCATTTCCATCTGATGTTGAGAAAATAATGTCTGGCCTTGACCAAAAAACTATTCCTATGACTAACTTTGCTTATATCAGAATCAGTAAGAACCTCTGTCCTCTGACAACTCCAGTGTACCAGTGGTCCCTTCACAGATTATGCCTGTGAGGGGTGGAGGAATGAAGAAAGCAGGATTGGGCAGAAGAATAAATTGCACTGATCTGCAGCAGTGACTTCTCAGGCTGAGAAGGTCCTTCACATTTTTCCTAAATTGAGACAAGGGAAGCATTCTCTATACTTTCACATTGACCTGAAGGTATTGTGACCCACCTTGGGTGAAGTAGCAAGAGCTTAGAGCTGAGGCCAAGTCCTGGAAAGGAGTTCAGTTGAGGGCTGTTCGTTGCCAGAGCACAGCTACTAGGGGAATGCATGTGTCAGTCCCAGATGTGGGGGTCTGAGGATATACCACTTTAGCCATCATGGTATCTGATTTAATCTTCACAAGAAGCCTAAATTAGACATTATCCTCATCCACATTTTTCAGATCAGTAAAGTGAGGTACAGAGATATTAAGAGCCGAAAAATGTGCTAATATAGTTTTCAGTATTTTTTCAGGACCCCTTGACATTCTTAAAAATTATTGAGGACCTGAAAGAGCTTCTGTTTTTGTGAGCTATATCAGTTATTATTTACCACTAGTAATTGAAACAGGCATTTGAAAATATTGTCATTTTCAGATAACAGTAATGAACTGTTTATATGCTAAATAAAACAATTTTATAAAAAATAACTGTATTTCCCAAACAAAAAAAAAATTAGGGTGGACAGTGGCATGGCTTTACATTTTTGCCAATCTGTTTATTATCTGGCTTAATAGAGGACAGCTGGGCTCTCATATCTATTCTTCATTCAATCTGTTGTGATATGTAGTTTTATAAGAATATTAGGCCCCGCCCAGATATGTAGTTGGAAAAGGGTAGTTCCTTACTTAAAGTTTGGTTGGATGTGGGACCTGAAACCATTTCAATGAACTTTTCATACTCTGAAATAAATGATGCTGCCAATCTTTATATTATATTCTTGTGAAGCCCCTTTCCTCTGAGTGTGGAACTGAGTGTGACATGTTCGAAGAACAACTCAGTTCCAGTTATGAGACTTGGTGCATCTTGTTATCCTCCTCTATTAGTATCTCATGTCTTCCTCTTCACTTAACCTATTCCAGTTACTACTAGATGTCTAATTCAGGTCCTTCCCTTGTGAAACCCCCTTTTAATATTCCAGACTTTACTGATTTAAACCTCTGTTTTGATTTTCTGTAACTCTATTAGTTTATACCATAGCTTTCATTCAAGTCCTATGCAGTTTGGTGATAATATTGCTCACATCTTCACAGATGAGGAAACTGAAGCACAGAAACAATAAGTAACATTTAGTAACTTGTCCAAAGTCGTAAAACTAGTAAATTTAGGCATAGGTCCAGAAAACCTGATTCTATAGTCTATCCTTTAAAGCCTTACTTTAAAGGAAGAGGAAATGAATGCTCTTGATTTAGAGATTGAATTTTTGGTAGTTTGTCTTTTCTATCTGACGCTATAAGCTTTAGAAAGTGCTGATTATTCACTGATTAAGCACTGATATTTTATATCTAGATTAGCTGATTACCATTACTTAGTATTCTTCAGGTTTTTCAAATATTAAAACTTTTTTAAATTTACTGTGAATAGGGTGCCCTTCTCATGATAATACATTGATTAATATTGTTCTTCCAGCAGTGTACTGTAGACTTCGTGATAATAGTAATGGTTTCATTTGATCATCTTCATTGTAGTCTCAGCAAGACATAGAGCCTGGCTATTATGGAAACTCAGTAAACATTTATTGACTGAATAACATAGCCTTAATGCAACTCTGTGTTTCTTTATGAAATCAGGAAATTAGATTATATTATCTCGACATAGGTATAATGCTTCCTTTATAAATGCTGTTTACTTTTATTTTTAAAAAATTTTTACCATTTTTTCTTCCAGTTTTATTGAGATATAATTGATAGAGATATTGCTACACTCTGTTTTTAGAGAAGTTTTCAGCATTAACTCTTATGATGCACTAAGCTTTCTGTTTTGAATAAGTTTGTACAGGTTCTTATAATAATGAATGCAGCAAAAGTTAAACACTGAATTTTTGGAGGCCTAATAATGCTCCCATTTTCATAAGAAACTCAGTTATTGGAAATGTAAACTAATCAATTTGAGAAGACTATAACTATATTTTTCAAATGATTTTCTGATTACTTTCTGTTTTTTCCAGTGCTTTCTATCTGCTTCTTGATATTTTTTTTCTTTCTGCATTTTTTTTATCTGCAGTTATATTCGCGTCTTGTTTTAAACAACAACTTTCCAGCTATTTTCATTCTGTTACACCTTAAACAGGGAAAACAAGCAAAACACAAAACTGTGCCATCTTTTGAAGACTTGGAGCTTGTTCATTGTTTTATCCCTAGCATAGTCCCTACGTATTATTCATTTGAGGAATGTTGGTTGAGTTTAATTGGCTCAACTTAATTGGCTAATTTCTGGCTCCATACTTTGATTTACTAAAAAAAAAAAAAATAGAGAATAAATATACTAAAACCCTGAGAAATACTGAGAATATGTCATTTAAATCAGGCAATTGCTACTGATATAAATCAGGTAGCGATGGTAACACAAGCTATCTTCTGTTATACCTATGTTCTTTGCAGTTCAGATACTCCACATGAGGAATGTATTGTATTAACATTATACCATAATCCAGGCCTAACCTCATAAAACAATAAAACAAATTGTTTCCAACTTGCAAACCATGTATTCCTGGTTGGCAGCTTAGTTTCTGCAAAGGGTCCTGAGTAAAAGCAGTGTCTGTTGAATAAATAACATGATGTGCACACTTGTACTTCTCTAGATATAAAATTGATTGTAATTTTTCTTAATAAATTATCTACATACTTGCATAGTCTATAATATGATGCTTTGGGAAAGAAGAATTCTCTTTCTATAAAACTCCAGATTAGTAAATCTTATTACCTACATTCCTCCTGTTACTCATGCCAGAAAACTTGAACTCATCTTTGCCTGTGTTCCTCTTCTGAGAACTTTCATTCACAAATGCTTTTGCTTATTTTGTCCTAAGACATTCAGAATCTGACCAGTTTGCACCATCTGTACCACTGCCATGCTTCTGGCCCACCTTATTGGCTGGATTATTGCAACAGCCTCCCAGCTGTTCTCCCTACTTCTATTATTGTTCTCTTATAGTCTATTTTCTTCATAACCAGTAGAGTGACCTTTTAATATCTAAATTAAATTGTGTTATGCTCATTTTTAACATTTTCCAGTGGTATCCCACTCCCTGAAAGAAAAAGCAAAGGACTTACAATGACCAAATTTCCCTAACAATCATATTCCTTGCTTTCATTATAGAATTATCTTCTCTTTACTCTACCTCTGCCTCACTTCAGTAGCCACTCTATCCTCCCTGATTTGTCTCCACCTTGTTAAGCAATTTGTCATTTCAGTCTTTTTGTACTTGTAGTTCCACATGCCTGGAACATTTTTCCTCTAGATTTTTGCATGTCGCCCTCCTTAATTTCCTTTGACTTTCTGCCCAAATATAACTTTATCATTGGGTCATCCCTGACCACTCTATATAGGACATTTTCCTTATCCTCCTGTATGTCCTTTATCTTGCTTTATTTTTTATTCATGTCATTTATCACCATCTTATGTATTATGCATTCTTTTACTTGTTTATAGTTGACCTCACCCCATATTGGAATAAAAGACCCTTCAGGGCATAGATTATTTATTTATTTTTAATGAAATATTCCCAAGGGTTAGAAGAGGTTCTTACACGAAAAAGGCATGAAATAGATATTAAATTAATGGAAGAAAGAAGAAATGAAGAATTGAGGAGATTAAGATTTACCAGTTCACTGTAACCTTTTGGTATTTTATACTTCCTCTTCAATGACAAAAAAAAGAATCTCTCTACTACTACTATTTCCTCTCCAGCACTTCAAATGGTTTCATGCCACTAAGAACTTGCTAAAACAGACATTTTCCAAATCATTGAATTACATATAAATTTCTCTCTTGGCCACATAAAAGGAGAATTACTGAAAGTGGTACAAGGACTTTTTTATATTAAACTATATATCCCAATGCATGATTGTAAGGCTCCAAATGTATTTGTTTATTCTAAAACATTGGTTTACATTCGTCCTCAAGCACTCAAAGCAAGGGGATTTTGACTCCTTTCTTTCCTAGTAAATTTTCTGTGTAATGAAAGAGACTTAGGTTTAAAAAAACGTCCTCAGAGAAAGCTGCACTATTACTCAAATTATTTCTGACAAATTGAATTTTATTTGTGAATTGGTAGTGGCTTTAAAACATTTAGAAATCAGACATTTTGGCATAGTTTATGGGTTCAGAAAAAATACATAATTAGAGCAGTTATAAAGCAATGAAAAAATTAAAAGCTGTTGAATCAGCTCTAGTGCATATTGCATAATTTGTAATTTTGGACTCTCAGTAATTCAATTAATTTAACATGCCAACTTTTCTGTGCTTTACAACCTGGCAATTTCAAGCAGTTTAATAGGTTTCCTGTTTTTTATTTCTAACTATTCCCATAAGATTCATGGAAGTCTTGGAAATACTAATATCATTCGGGGTATACTTTCCATTAATTCGAAATTTCATTGTTAATTGTAGTTATTCATCTATTTCAAAGCGTTATTGACAATACAGACTAGTGACATTTCTCAGAACGAACATTCACTTCATCTTGGAATTAGGTACCAAGCTGGAACGTTAAAAATCTAACCAATTATTAGATATGTTCAATAGTTTTGGATAAATTTGCAGTGTATTTTAATACACATATTAGCATATGACTTGAAAAATGCTCGAGACTTGAATACCGGTAATGGTTTTCACTGTAAAGAGAGTTACAATATAATGCAGGAGGAATAGTGCATATTTCTAAATAGAATATGATTTTGAGAACTATTGTTGTCATTATAGAATTGATAACTTTTTGCCTTTTCTGAAAATCACTGCATTTAAAAGGTCAGTTGAAATATCTATTTTCTCACCTATAAATTTTTAACAAACATCTTTACCCTTGCATTTTGAAGTGAAATCAGTGAAATTATTATTTGATAAAATATTTAGCTCTGTGATCTTATAAGAGTTTCATTAACTTCTTCCTGATGAAAAATATCTCTTGTTTGTATTTATCTTTAAACTTATCTGGACAAGTTTTAGAAAGTATATACATCAGATTATGATACCTAATAGGTAACATAGCTAAAGTGAATTTCTGACTTTATGGAGTTTATAAATGCACAATAAGCAATTTTTAGTATAATATTCTTTTGATAAAATTATTATGAGAACTAAGAATTAATTTTTATATTATCCCCAAGGACCTTAAAATTATACGTTATTATATTTGTTTTTATTAGTTCAGATAAGTCAAATAAGATAGCCAATCTTCTATAATATTAACTTTGCCAATTCATTTGCACTTATACTGCATTGCATTTTATGGTCAATGAATAAAGAAGCTTTAACCTGTTAGCATGACTATTAGGTTATTTTGACAAGGATTTCAGTTTCTTTTGTCCTAGGCTGAACCTGACTTATTATTACACCAATTAAATTAGTAAATCATTTTTTTTTGTTGATAATGTAGTTGACCTGAATCTGCTTTAATCATGGAGATTGAATGAGAGTGAGAAATAATAGATTTAAAAGGACCTAAAATATGTTGGATTATATTTTATTATGAAATACTTATAAACATAAGTAAAGCAATAAAAACTTATATACCAATTAAAAGGTATAATTTTAAAGCCTAAGGATTTGGTAGAATAATAATTAGCTGGCACTGATCTGTTCTCAGGGTCACCTCCTCTTGAAGTATTAAAATCTGGTTCATTTTATTTATTTATTTATTTATTTATTTATTTATTTATTTATTTTAACAAACAATAAACTGCATATATTTAGAGTGTACAATTTGGTATTTTTTTTCTTATTAGTAATGTATATATGGCCATCCCAACCTCCCAATTCATTCCCCCCCAACCCTCCCTGCTTTCCCCACTTGGTGTCCATATGTTTGTTCTCTACATCTGTGTCTCTATCAGACTGGTTGATTTGTACCATTTTTCTATATTTTGCATATATGTGTTAATATATGATATTTGTTTTTCTCTTTCTGACTCACTTCACTCTGTATGACAGTCTCTACGTCCATCCATGTCTCTACAAATGTCCCAGTTTCCTTGCTTTTTACAGCTGAGTAATATTCCGTTGTATATATGTACCACATCTTTTTTATCCATTCATCTGTTGATGGACGTTTAGGTTGCTTCCATGTCCTGGCTATTGTAAATAGTGCTGCAGTGAACGTTGGAGTGCATGTGTCTTTTTGAATTATGGTGTACTCTGGGTATATGCTCAGTAGTGGGATTGCTGGGTCATATGGTAACTCTATTTTTACTTTTGCAAGGAACCTTCATACTGTTTTCCATAGTGGCTGTATCAATTTACATTCCCACCAACAGTGCAAGAGCATTCCCTTTTCTCCACACTCTCTCCAGCATTTACTGTTTGTAGATTTCCTGATGATGCTCATTTGAACTGGTGTGAGGTGATACCTCATTGTCGTTTTGATTTGCATTTCTCTAATAATTAGTAATGTTGAGCAGCTTTTCATGTGCCTCTTGGCCATGCGTATGTCTTCTTTGGAGAAATCCCTATTTAGGTCTTATGCCCATTTTTTGATTGGGTTGTTTGTTTTTTTGATATTGAGCTGGATGAACTGTTTATATATTTTGGACATTAATCCTTTGTCTGTTGATTTGTTACCATTCCATTCTGAGGGTAAGTCTGGTTCATCTTTAATTCCAGAAGGAATTATTGGACACCCTCTAGCAAAATAAGACAGAAAATTGTCTTATTTTAAATGTAGTCATATAAGCCCTGAATTTAAGATGAGAGGTGAAAGGGGGAGGTATACAAAGGGAATGTGTGTATATTCTAGTTTCTTTAGACCAAGAAAGATAACTTTGAGCTGGGAATGGATGAGAACAATTTAATTGATCTGGGAATCTAATACTTTTGTGGAAACAAAATGAATTGATACTATGGTCTATATGAGGCCTCCACACTTATTCTATTTTTATCATCACCTGACTACTAATTTCACATGTCTCTCATCATCTTGCTCTCCATATCTCACCATAAGTCTATCAAACATTGACTATGCCCGCCTGACCCCACCCTCCATTTTTAGAAGGAAATCTTGCCTAGCTTTCTTTCCACAGAGAAAATGGAGATTATGGGAGTTGAACTCAGTATGTCATACTACTTTTTTTAAAAATAAATTTATTTATTTATTTAATTTATTGACTGCATTGGATCTTCGCTGCTGTGCACAGGCCTTCTCTAGTTGCAGTGAGTGGGAGCTACCCTTTGTTGTGGTGTGTGGGCTTCTCATTGTGGTGGCTTCTCTTCTGTGGAGCATGGGCTCTAGGTGCATGGGCTTCAGTAGTTGTGGCATGTGGGCTCAATAGTTGTGGCTCATGGGCTCTAGAGCGCAAGCTCAGTAGTTGTGGCGCATGGGCTTAGTTGCTCTTTGGATCTTCCTGGACCAGGGATTGAACCCATGTCCCCTGCATTGGCAGGTGGATTCTTAATCACTGTGCCACCAGGGAAGTCCCCATACTACTTTATATATATAAATCTGTATATAATTGCATTCAGTATCATTTTTCATCCCAGTCTTGAAAGAAAATTTGTCAAGAATCTTGTTTACAACTGAAAGAAACATGGTACTGAATGTCCCACTACCACCCTACTTCTCATTTTCCCTTCACAGGCAATACCCTGAAATCTTTCACTTTTTTACCACTTAGTAAGTTTTCAACAGATTCCAGCACTTTGTAGAAACTGTTCCCACTAAGGATGCCATAGTTTTCTAATTGCCACTATCAGTGGACTTTATCATCCTTCTCTTCTCTGTAATTTAACATTGTTGATTATTTCTTTATTCTTAAAACACATTTTTTTGACTTTCAGACCATTTATTCTTTTTTTTTTTCTTATTCTCTTCCTTATTTCTTATTTTCTTTTGCGAATGCCTTTTACTTAAGTATGAATGTTCCCCAGATATTTGTTCTGGGCATTTATCTTCATTTTCAATGCATTTTTTTCCCTGAATGATTTAGTCCACTTACCTCTTAGTTGATGACAGTAATCTCTTTAACTGGATGACCCAGAGGCATGTCATGTTTGATGTATTCAAAATGGATCATCCTCATTATCTTACAAACTTTTTCTCTTCTCCTATATTCCTGAGGTCCTTATCAGCTCACTTATCAAAGTCATTTCCCATACCCTTTTAAATATCAAGATTTTTTAATACAGCTTCTTAATTAGTACTTCAAACTGTCATCTGTCCATTCGCACTATCATTGCATGAAATCAGGTAATGCATTAAGTAATTACTACCTGTTATTTGCCATAACTGCATTAGCCTTCAAACTGGATTCAATACTTTAGTTTTGATCTGCTATAATATATTCTCACAATATTGTCATATATATGAAAATTTTACCCAGCCAAATTATTTGAATCCCAATTAATTTCATTTTGCCTTGCATTCACTTATCCTTCTGCCTAAAATATTCTTGACATAACAACAATTTGTCTATCTCATGTTATATTTCAAGATTTAACTCATGGACCTTTTCCCAAAGTACTATGTTCTGTACATATTCCTTTTATAGTTCTTATGCTTATTTGCATTTATTTGTATAATGTTCATCATTTTTTTTTACTGGCTTCTCAGTGTAGCATAAATATGGACAGTATTTTATTTTTTAATCTGCCCTCATGCCAAGTATAATAACTTGTGCTTAATAAACATTCAATAAACATTTGAATGAATATATGTCTCAACATTCTCAAAGATGTAACCAAATAAGAACAAATGAGAAAAAAAAAAAGAACAAATGAGATAACTTCAAAAGAGAGCTTGTATGTATTAGATATGCTGATTTATTTTTTCAGAATTTATATTCAATGAAATCACTTTCTCATTGTGTATATAAAATATTCAGTATCTATAACTTCAATTTTCTTATAATATTCATTTGACAAACTGCAGTCAGACAGTCTGTGATTCCCACCTCTAATATCTGTTCATCTGCTAAAGATGCAGAGGAAAAAAAGAAGAAAAAATAAAAACGTTCTTGCCAATCAAAGTCTTTGCATTATCAAATGATTTATTGTCAGAATCAAATATGGTTTAACCAGTGATAGTTACATTTAAAAGATTGTGTTTGTGTATAAGCTGACATTTAAGAAGAAGAGTGAACAGAAACATGTGTGTGGGAATGTAATAGCAGAACCATAGAGGTTGAAGTCATAGATTGGCATGTTACTAACAAAGTATTTGAATGGAAGAAACAAAAAGAGATCAAGTTGTCTCTTAAACTGTATGGGTGCTATAGGTATTTTTTTGTGGTTTCAATATTTTGGAATTGAAAAATTTTAAGAAAAATCTATCAGTTTGTTGTGATGAAAGCTGAGCAAAGAATACTTTTAAAGAAAAACTTGGATGCTGATGCTAATCCTTCCTAATGTGATACTTTATAACACAAATTTTAGGTTCTATTTTAGTTATTGTTAGGATGAGGAAATGAGAAATTTTTGTGTCTATTTGAAAATATTCAGTATGAAATTCTTAAATAGTTTCTAGTATAGAAAATACAATTAATTCTGCTTGTGAGAGTAACTGCCAATTATGTAATAAAGGAACAGATAGATAATCAAAATCATTTACAGAACTTATGCTAGAAGCACTGAGAGTCCAACTATGACCAAGAAAAATGGCCCTTATTTTTAAACCCACAAGCATTATTTCTCTTTTGGATTAATTTAAGATAGTTTCCCGTGGAATCTTTCCATATCTCTCTGAGAATTTTCCAAACCATATTTCAGGGTAATCAGTATAAAGTTGCAGATTTTATCATATCATCTCCCTGGTTCAGCCATTTCAGAAATTAACCATTATTTTTGTAATAAAGAACAAGAACATTTTTTTTTTTCTTTTTCTCTGTAGGCTGTGGTGGTCTGATACTACCTGTCTTTGCTGCCTCATTACATACTGTTCTCCCCTTTTCTTCCTGTTGTCTAACTACTCTTTTCTTTCTTAATTTCTTTGAATATCCTAATTTCTTCTGCCATAGGACCTTTGCACATTCTGCTTTCTGTGTTTAAATGTTCTTAAATGAAGTTAAAAAACAATGCAAATAAAAAACACCACTTAGACCAATGGTGATAGAATGTTATATAAAGAATCCTTTGCTAAGTTTATAGAAGTGCTATGCCTTAACAAATAAATTTTATGCATAAATATAAATAAACAGAATGTGATTATTAAAGTATATTAAAAACTGTATAAATAATCCTGATTTAATTCATATTTTATACAGTTTAATCGGTTTTATATTTCTTTTCACCATGTAGATGTCTCTTTTTTATATGCAATGGTAAAATTATGAATATTTATATTTTGTTTTGAGGCATTTTATGTAATTATGTGGTATATTAATAATAGGTTAAGTGTCAGTGAAAGCTTAGATTACACTCAACATAATTCCACTTAGGATCAAGATTTAATTTGAATACTAAACCTGAAAGCTCTTTAACTTTGAATGCTTGCCGTTATCAAGTAATGTTTTATTTTTCATTTGTCTAAATTTGAAAAGAGCTTTGAAGTACTTGATGAAATTTTATTTGAAAGCATCAGTGTGGTCATGATTTAGTATTACTCAAAAATGTGTGTGAGTGTGTATGTCTATGTTTATGGCATATCTCAGAAATAATGTACTATGATACTTGTGTGCATATAAGTACAAGTTATATTAGACAGCATTGTTCCCTGACCTGGTAATGAAGATATTTACAAAGAACTGTTGCAGTTTTCATATGTATTGTTTATGACATGCATCTTATTAATAAAATGTAATAATATGTATGATCAGCAACTCTGAAAAAAATTACATGAATTCTTCCTGAATATGTTTTAATTCAGGCTATAGTAGACAATATAATTATTTAAAAAGGAGAAACAGTAAAAATTCTGCCTAGTAGTGTAGATAAGATTTTATAGGGATGTTTGTATGCCTTAAAAAAGTGAATATCAAGCTGATTTTTCTCTAGTTATTTGAAAGAATATATTTTTCTTCCCAGAATATTGGAACTCTGATTTTTTGAAAGATCTTTGTTTTAAGTTAAAGGGAAGATTTATTTTTGTTTATATGTTTATCACTTAATTCTTTGTTTACTTAGTTTTTCTACCCATGATTAAATACATATGTAAGCATTAAAAAGGAAAATTGAAATAAGCAAAAAAATTAATATTAGTACACATTTTTCCAGGACTTTTTCTTTTTTTTATATATCAGGCTACAAAATTAAGAGAAACCAATTTCATTTTGGGAGACTGAATACTATATAATTTTAAAAATATTCAGTGATAAAATATTAGCATCATTTTTGAAAAGTCTTCTTGGGTAGATCAGAGTGAGTATTTTAGTATCTCTTATGGGGCCATTAGGATTATTGCACTAGTTTCCTAGCTGATCCCTTTGTTTAAGGTCTTTTTTCACAAACTATTGTGCATATCACTGATGGATGCGTCTTTCTAAACCACGGTATTCATCATAACTCTCAGCTACATTTTTTTTCTATCTGGAATATGTCTTTATGCATATTTTTCTCTCTTTTTTGTATTAATCTCTGAGTTTATAGAAAGCAGAAACCATTTTTCGTTTATCTGTACGGCCAATACTATATTTGAAGTTTTTAATATATATGAGGCAGTGACTTTCAAAGCATCAGTTCCAGTCTTAATAAAATAATGGTTTCCCTCTAATGTAAAATTGAGGACAAGCTGTGAGGAATTCCCTCTATGTGCCTAAGAGTCAGAAAGTCAGTCTACCTGAATTGGGGACTAGAGAAGGTGAAATTTAAATTATGAAAGAGAATTGACTTTCCAGCTTTAGATTATCCTTTATCTAGTAGACATAAATTTATTCCTTTAAATCACATACTATACTTTCATTTATTTATTCAACAGATATTAATATGTGCAAAGCACCAAGGCAGATATTTGGGAAGTAATTATAAAATATAGAAAATCTACTTTTTAGATTTCTAGTCCTATAATATTAGCAGGCAAAAGATATAAATAATGAAATAATTAAGTAGTTATACAAAAGCATGCGTGTGTAATTGCTTAAGAAATAGAATGGAAACTATTGCATGTGATTCTAGAGTTCACCTTCCCAGCTTGTTTCCTGGTGCTGGTTTCTACTTTTACTGAAATACCTTTGTTTCTCAGCATGCCATCCTCTTATTTATAGATGCTAATTACTTCTTATATGCTTTTTCTCCCTCTATAATACTTCCTTTAAAATGCTTTACTTTTATCTATCAGGTAATCTGATTTTCTTCTTTCCAAACCATTTCCCTATGCTCTCTGAAGATTCCTTCTCCTAAAACACATTGTGTGAACCTCTAATAGTGTTGAACTCTATTAATTGTAGCAATGGTTATAGCTATAACAATAACTAACATTCATTGAACTCTCACTATATTTTGGTCCTATGCTCAGAGCTGTTCAAGCATCATCATGTATAACCATAAAAACCATTATGAAGCACATCCTTCATTCACATGAGGCAAATGAGGTTTAGTGAGGTTAAGTAATTTGTTCAAGTTTCTGTAGGTGGTAAGGATTAAAAACCGTAAACTGTCTCAATCCAAAACCCATAATCATAAACACTACTCCATATTGTCTCCAAAGATAGCACAGACAGCAAACAGTTCTGCTTTCTTTCCTTCTCTCTTTTTTTAAAATGAAAATCCTTCTTGGATTTTTTTTTTTTTTTGACCGCACCACACTGCTTGTGTGATTTACTTCCCCAACCAGGGGTTGAACCCATGCCCTCAGCCGTGAAAGCACAGAGTCCAGAGTCACTGGACAACCAGGGAATTCTCAGCAGTTTTCCCTTCTTATTGTACTTTTAACCCCCCAAAGATAGAGACTATATCATTCCAAGTTTTAAAAGTACTTCATTCAGGGCCTGCCGCATAGTAGATGATCAATCAATACTGAATTATGATTAAGTAAGTAAATATATCAAATAATAAATACATGGTAGAGGGATCACTACAGGGTGGAGGGAATAAAGAAAGTCTTATAGAGAAGATGAGAGTAAACTGAGTACCAAAATATATACATGGACCAAAGGAGATTAACCGTATAGATTATCTGGGAGGGTAACAAGAGAATCATGGGCATTTTCTTAGAATTCTGGCAATACTCAAGGAAAAGTTGAAAAGATTTCCTATTACCCTGAGAAACAGGCAATATATTATATATACACACACATATATAATATATAATGATATAATCTTGTTCATGACTATTATTTAACATTGCTCTGAAGATATGTGCCAGTATAATTCGATAAGGTAAAGAAATAAATATTTGAAAGGGAGAGGTAAAATTATCATTATTTACCAATTAAATAATTGTTTACATATGAAACTGAAATTATTTGAAAACAACAGGAACAAAATAGAATTTAATTAATATGGCAATTTAAATATTAAAATACTGAAATAATTTAATTGCCTTCTTATATTCCAATAAATACTATTTGGAAGATATAATGGAAGTAAATACCACATTGAAAATAGCACCAAAATAATGGAATACTTAAACTGTACATGAAATATACAAGATAATTTAAAGAAAATTTGAGTTTTTTGTTCTACACAAAAGAAATCTTGAAGAAATGGAATAATAGACCATAATCCTGGACGAGAAGAATGTTCCATAAAGTTGTTAAATTTCTCCAAGTTAATCTATAAATTGATTTTCATTTCAATATCAGTGGTTTTAGTTTAAAAGAATTATAACAGATGATTTATAGCACTTATGAGAGGATGAACAGATAAGACAGCAAACTTTTGGAAAAGAAGAATAATAAGGCACTAGTCCTATCGGATATTAAAACATGTAAAACTACAGTGATTAAAAGGATGCTATTCTAACAAATATTGAAATATATTATAAAGCTACAGAAATTAAGGTTTGGTACTGGTGCATGTATAGTCAGTCAGATGAATGAACAAATAAAAAGTAACGGATATAAATGTGTAGAAGAAGTCAATATGTATTAAAGGTAACATTTGTTATCAGTGGGCAAATATAAATTATCTAGTAAATACTTTGCAATGTCTTATAATCATCTAGAAAAAGATAAAGTTGCATCTCTCCTTTATCATATTTTACACCAGAATCAATTCCACAGAGAAGGTAAAACATGAAGCCATAGAAGAGCTGTAATAAAATATATAAAATTTCTAAAAAAAATTTTCAAATTAGAAAAGATCTTTCTAATTATATCACATACTTGAAGAAATAAGTTGTAATAAATATCACGACATACAAATAGAACAGATCTTCACTTGTAATAATATTAGCAAAGAAACTTCGAGAAAATACTAATCAAACTGGAAAAAAAAACAAGTTTTTCAGTGTGTATGTTTAACTACCATCTATGGGGAAAAAATGTATATACACACACACACATATTTATGTATTACTGGATGAAAACAAAAGAAAGAGGTAGCAGTTCTTGACTCTGGAGGAAAAAAAGGATTTGTCTGGGGCAAGAGTAGAAATGAAACATAATTTTCTCTCTCTATCTACCTATATATCCTTTCACATATTCTGAGTTGGGCACTGTGTCTGTATTTTATCTTTGCATAACAAATTATGCATACAAACTACTTAGTCGTAATACATAAAAGTGTTAGTGTGTATCTTGTGACAAATGTATAGATGAAAATGAAGCCATTTGATTTTCATTTATACTCTCTGCTTTTTTGTCTTTTTCCACGGGAAGATCCTATTTACTTTTTTTTTTACTTTAGTTTTAAATAATAGTTTCAAAATAATAGTTTATGAACAGTGACTTTCCAAATGTGGTTTCTCATTAAAAAAAATGGAGATAATAACAGGTAACATGATTTAGTAAAAGGAACGTTGAATCACTTTCTTCTTCATCTGTAAAATGGGGTAATAATATATGCCTTGAGGATTAAGGAAAAGAGTGTTGTTTAGGTACTTAGTAAAGTATAAATTTTGAATATCTATATGTTTCTTTAATCATGTTTAATTTCCGTGTAGCTTACCACTCCCGCAGAGCCATTTTTGATGCTTAACTAACACCATCTGTGATTGCTTAACAGTTACTGATAGCGTCCAATATGCAGGCCTGTTCTAGGAACTGATGAAATATTAACTGTCATCAGACATCCTGGGTAGTGATTCCAGTGGAGGGTGTTGTGAAAGTAAAGAGGAGGAACATATAAGAAGATGCCTAATTTAGTCATAGGGAGTCAGGAGACACTTCACTGAGGAGTGGACAGCTGAAGCTGTATCTTAAAACTGGAGTATAACTTAAATAAAATAAGGAATGAGATTTGCATGAATTTGAGATTTCAAATAGCACAGCATATAGCTGGAGTGAAGCAGGCATACAGAAATGTCGTGAGAATTGAGGATTAAAAATTATGGGACCACAAGCACTATATCTCATGCTAAAGATATTGAGTTTAAATTCTGAGAGACTTTTTAAAAATAACTGTGTTGTCAGATTTGAATGTTCAAAGTCACTCAGAGAAACTGTCAGTTTAGGCAAGATGGAGTGGACCTATTTCCTTCTGCTCTTCCCTTGTAAGTACAACTGTAAACTCTGGAAATAACACACAAAATAAGAAGAAAATTCTGAAAAGTGGTAAGAAGGAGGAAATTTGGTTTGATATCCTGGAACTGGAAAAATGGCACAGCAAAGTTGCATCTTACATTCTCTCATCCAACAGCAAGATGTTATTCAGACCCAAATTTTCCTTGACCCCAACCTAGCAACAGAAAGCAACACACGTAGGTGTATGCCTCCTTTGAATTGAACAGGAGTCCTAGGAAAACACATGGCATGCTCTGTACCACTGCAGTGTAAGCACTTTCTTTCTCTGCAGCATCTGAGATTCTCCCTTTGCAATGGACAAATACAGAGTAGCCAGGTGGCACCCACCAGAGGGATCCCACCACATCACCTAATCCATCCCTAGTACTCTCTTTGTCCATGCAGGCTTGAGACTCCCTTACCCCATAAGGAAATATCATGTTATGGGCAAGAGAAAATCCATCAAAACAATCGTTCCTTTGAGCCTGAGACCTCTTGTCCCCACCCAGATACATCATGGATGCCCAGAGAAACCTGTAGCAGAGATCCTGCCACAGCCAGCACATGTCTTGAGAAGTGCTTTCTTTCTAAAACTGGCAGGAAGATTCTGCCACAGCAAGTGTTTGGCTCAGAAAGCATCTTCCTGACTGCAGCCCTGAGATCTTCCACCACCAAGAAACACCAAATGACTGGGCCTTGGAAACATATTTTGCCTTCTCAGGCATTACCAGCAAAGACAGGAACACCAAATAAACCACAAGGACCAAGATAACACAACAAATGCTCTTAAAATTAAACTGTCATTGAGATCAAAGCCCCAAAATGTAAGCAAAGATCTGTGCATTAAACCAGACCCAGAGAAGGTGACTTCCTTCTCGAGTGAAAGATTTATATAGATTCAGAGGTTTTTTTTTCTTCTTGGCATAGTAAACAAAATACCCAAGGTACCATCATAAATCACCAATCGTATCAAGAACCAGGAAAATCACAATTTAAATGAGAAAAGACAGCAGATGCCAACGTGAATAATATGTTGGAATTATCTGACCAGTATTTTAAAGCAGGTGTCATGAAAATGCTAGAATAGTGTATTGCAAATTGTCTTAGAATGGAAATAGTAGAAATGGAAAATACAATACTGGAAATTTGTGAGAAAACAAAAAAACTTGTTGGATAGGTTCAATAGTAGAGTGGAGAGAGAAGAGGATAGAATTAGTCAACTAGAGAGAAAACCAATTAAATTTACTTAATCTGAAAAGCAGAATTAAAATAGACTTAAAAAAAAAAAGAAGGAAAATTAATAGACATGGATACCTGTAGGACAATAACAGAAGATCCAACATTCATATCTTTGGAGTTCCAAAAGGAAGGGAGAAAAAGTAAAGCTGAAACAATATTCAAAAAGGTAATGGCTAGAAACTTTTCAAATTTTGGAAAGACACAAATCTTCAAATCTAAGAAGCCAGGAGAACTCCAAACAGAATAAGCTGAAAGACATTATAAACTCTTGAAAGCAACTGGGAAAAAATTATGCATTATCTATAGGGGAACACCTATTAGAATGACAGCAAACTTCTCATGTGAAATTGAGACCAGATGGAAGTATTAAGGCACTTTTCAAGAGCCAGTAGAAAAAAAAAAGTCAGCTGCAATTTCTGTATCTGGTGAAACTGAACT
Source organism: Hippopotamus amphibius kiboko (assembly GCF_030028045.1). NCBI lineage: Eukaryota > Metazoa > Chordata > Mammalia > Artiodactyla > Hippopotamidae > Hippopotamus > Hippopotamus amphibius. The sequence continues at coordinate 60,048,496 of NC_080188.1, forward strand.
TCAGGAATGAAGGGGAAATAAGTGTATTCTCAGATGAAGGAAAACTAAAGGAATTTGTCACTAACAGACCTACAATTAAAGGTTTGTTAAGTGAAAGTCTTCAAATAGAAAGGAAAGGGTTAAATAAAGACTATTGGAGCATCAGGAAGGAAGAAAGAACAACAGAAAGAGCAGAGATATGGGTATGTATAATAGACTATCCTTTTCTTCATGAGTTTTACAAATCACATTTAATAACTGAAACACATTTTTACACCATCTAATTTTTATTTATTTATTTATTTATTTATTTATTTATTTATTTATGGCTGTGTTGGGTCTTTGTTGTTGCATGCGAGCTTTCTCTAGTTGCAGCTAGCAGGGGCTACTCTTTGTTGCAGTGCACAGGCTTTTCATTGTGGTGGCTTCTCTTGTTGTGGAGCTTGGGCTCTAGCTGCATGGGCTTCAGTAGTTGTGGCATTCTGGCACAGTAGTTGTGGTTTGCAAACTCTAGAGCACAGGCTCAGTAGTTGTGGCGCACAGGCTTAGTTGCTTCGTGGCATGTGGGATCTTCCCAGACCAAGGCTCAAACCCGTGTCCCCTGCATTGGCCACCAGCGAAGTCCTTACACCATCTAATTCTTAAGACAATTATATATAAAGGGGGGAAGATAAAGGGTCCTAAAAGGAAATGAGATTTCAACATTTCACTTGAAGCAGTGAAACATTAATACCAATAGATGGTTTTGTCACATGTGTATATTGTAACACTTAGACAACCACTACAGAAGTTATGCACTGTAAGATGTAATCATAAAAAAGTGTTTGTGAACACAGGGAAACAAAAAATAAAAGACAGAGGAACAAGAAACAAAAGAAACAAAACAGAAAACAAAGAGATGGTAGATTTAAACCCCAGCATATCAATAATTATCTTAAATATAAATGGTCTAAATACATCAATTTAATGACAGTAATTGACAGAATGGATAACAAAACATGACCCAAGTACATGCTATCTATAAGACACTCCCTTCAAACATAATGACATAGGTAGGTTGAAAGTAAAAGCATGAATAAAGATATGCTATACAAACATTAATATAAAAAATTGAGTGGCTCTCTTAATATCCCATAAAAATGACTACAGAACAAAGAAAATTAGCAGAGAAAAAGAGGAAAATCACATATCATAAAAGAATTAATCTGGCCTGAAGACTTAATCCTAAACAGTAGAGCCTTGATATACATGAAACAAAACTCTTACAGCAGAAAGGAGAAATAGGAAAACCCATAATTATATTTTGGAACTTCAGCATCACTCTTATTACCAACTGATAGAACTGCAGCATGGAAAATCAGCAAGGATGTAGATCTGAAAAACACAATCAACCAACAGGTTTTATTTATTATTTCTAGAACACTCTACCCTACAACACCAGAATACTTTTTTTTCCTCAAGTACTATGGAATAATCACCAGAATAACCAAAGCTTGGATTATAAAACAAACCTGAACAAATCTAAATATCAGTATCCTGGTTGTGATATTGTAATATATTTTAAAAAATGTTACCACTGAGGGGAATTGCTTAATTTACATGGAGTTGGTATATTTAGAGAAAAAATATCTCACCCAATTAGGAAGAAAAATATGCCTGAAATATAATGCATCAAAATGAAAGTGATTTTTATTTTTTATTAATATCTCTATATTCAAAATTCAATACAAAGCTGCAGTAATAAGACAGTGTGGTATTGGCAAGAGAATGGACAGATAGATTAATGGAACAGAATAGAGATCCCAGAAATAGATCCATGTAAAAATACCCTATTGATCTTTAACAAAGAAGCAAAGACAATACAATGGAGAAGAGATAATCTTTTCAACAAATGGTGTTGGAACAACTGGACATACACATACAAAAAGTAAATCTAGACACGGATCTTACCCCCTTCACAAATATTAACTCAAAATGGATTACACACCCAAATGTAAAACACAAATATAAAACTCCTCAAATTTGTATATTTTAAAAATGGGCAAAACCCTGAGCAGATACTGTAACAAATAAAAGTATACAAAATGGCAACATAAACATATGAAAAAGGTGTTCAACATCATTTTCATCATCAGAGAAATGCAAAGTAAAACATCAATGAAATATCATTACACATCTGTTAGGATGGCCAAAATTCAGAACACTGACAACACTAAATGCTGGTGAAAATGTGAAGCAACAGGAACTCTTATTCATTACTGGTGTGAGTACAAAATGGTACAGCCGCTTACGGAAACAGTTTGGTAGTTTCTCACAAAACTAAACATATTGCTACCATAAGATCTATGCTCCTAGGAAATGAAAGCACATTCACATAAAAATCTGTGCACTGATGTATATAGTAGCTTTATTCATAATTGCCAAAACTTGGAAGCAACTGAGATGTCCTTCAGTAGGTGAATGGATAAATAAACTGTGGTGAATTCAGACAGTGGAATATTATTCAGTACCAAAAAGAAATGAGCTGTCAAGCCATAAAAAGACATGGAGAAAACTTTAATGGGTGTTACTACCTGAAAGAAGCCAATCTGAAAAGGCTATGTACCATATAATTCCAAATATGTGGCATTCTAGAAAAGCCAAAACTATGGAGAGAATAGAAAGATCAGTGGTCACTAGAAGGGGGAGAGATATTAGTAGGGCAAAGAGGATCTTTAGAGCAGTAAAAATTACTCTGTGTGTTAGTATAATGATGGGTACATGTTATTGTACATTTATCCAAACCCTAGACCATAGTATGTGCAATACCAATTCTAAATCCTAATGTAAACTCTAGACTGCAGATGATAATGATGTGTTCATATAGGTTCATCAGTTATAGTAAGTAAGTATACTACCTTTGTGGGAGCTGTTGTTAATTGGGGAGACTGTGTGTGTGTGTAGCAGTTGAGGATATATGGGGAAATCTGTGTTACCTTCGTTTCAGTTTTGCTGTAAATCTAAAACTGCTCCAAAAATGTAAATAAAAAAAATGCAATGCAATGGCAATAAAAATACCAATAGATTATTAAAGAGTTAGTATGTTAAAAGTCTCAGCTCTTTATTTGCTTAGTGAGATTTGACATTGTTTTTATTGTATAGAAAATATTATTCAACAAATGTGGAAATTATCAACATATAATTAAGATAAAAAGGATAGATAGGGATAGAAAATTAGCAGTAATAAATATTTAATGAAGAAATCAGTGTGATGAGTCTCAAATTATCGTTGTTAACTGAGAGAAATTTTCACCTTTATAACATTGTTGGAATTAATAACAGAAGATAATAATATAGTACATGTTTTGAATGTATCAAGGAAATTAAATTAGAAGTTTGGTACATAGTTAAATGTGACTTAGGTAGAATTCCTTTTCAATTATTCACTGAAAGGTAATATTTTGGATATATCCTGGTACATTCTAATTAATATAATGATTACAAAAATGTATTTTATTAGATGAATTTTCATAGAGCCAACCTTATTTAGTGATTTTCTTTCAAGTGATTCTTGATTTCTGAATGATGTTTAACATAGGACAACATATCTTTTATATCTTCAAATTTATATCCAATTAAAAGTATTAACATCTCTTGTTTGACAGTTCTCGTACTGGGTATTTTCACAGACTTTCCCATCCCTTTAACTACTATAACAACCAAGTAATGTGTGCCCCTAGAATTTTTCAAGTAAAATTTAAGTAACTTTTGGTTTTCTTTCTAGTAGGAAGATTCTGTGTCTATTAGAAATTTCACCATATTGCAAATGTTGGCTCTTCTCTTTATTTTCCTTATTCTTTCTAGTTTATATTGTTGTTTTTGCTTAACCAGAAACATATTTCTCTCTAAATTCAAAGCTTTTTTCCCCTTAGCACCCTGTATTACTTTCCTTGGTTCCACTATTTCATTCTTTCTAGTCAATCTCATTAACTCTGCTAAAAGGAGAACTTCGAACAGTTTATTTTTCTAAGATCACACACCCAATTAAGGGAGACTGAAGACTTCTGGACAAGAACCAATTCTGTATCTACTATATTAAGCTATGTCTATAAAAAAGAGATACTCTTTTAAAAGAATACTTATGCCTATAAATTCTTTCCTTGGGACAATGGAACACATCATTCCCATTTACTAAATAGTTGCATTTCTCAAAAGGAACAGGCTAACAAATTATAGAGGAAGAAAGATCATCCAGGTGGTGGTTTAATTTAAATTATTTAATCCACATTGTTATCAGATTGCTGGCACAGATTTTTATTTATTTGTGTTGTGTATGTAATTCCTAATAAGCATTTTGCTTAATTCTCATAATCCTGTAAGGGCTATTAATAACTAAATGTAAGCATTATATATGATGAAATATGAGTTATTTCCCCTATTTTCAGATGAGGAAAACCAGGTTTCAGAGAGGATAAATAAACTGTTGAATTTCTCACACACTCCAATAAGCGCTGAAGCTGAGATAGGGGAAGTATGTGTTAAAGACTCTAAAGTCTGTTTCCTTTCCACTACTCTATGGCCATGTGGTAGAGAATATGCACAGATATACTATTCTTTTTACACTGTAATTATATATTTTGCAACATTATTGAAAGAAAAATCACCTTGGTTCTTGGCATCTGTTCAGATGCTGATTTAATGTCACTTGGGGTAGAATTTACTAACTTCTGCACTTGCTGAACAAATTGGAAAGAAAAGGTTTCCAAGGACCTTTGGCTGCCAAAGGGCTATTGTGGATTATTGTAAATATAAATTACCCCCTTGCTAGGATGCAGATATTATTTTTGTGTTAGAAGTAGTCAAATGTGAATTGGCTCATTTGGTAGGTATTGGGGACAAGCCCGTTGTCTTAATTGCTCAACTACAAATCATTATATTTTGAAGTTTTAGTTTTGAATATTTAGTTTGAATATTATTTGATTTATATGGCATCATATATCTTTATCAAGAAGAGTACATAATTTCATAAGAATACTTCTGTATTTATGCTGACAAATTACTCTGTTTCCTTCAATAAAATGAGCAGTTGTACAACTTTATATATGACAGCATATATATCCATTCTGTATTTGGAATTTTTAATATCTGTGTAGCTATACTATTTTATAACTTCTAGCATTTTAAGACTGATAGCATTTCTTCCATCCCAAACTTATATGTAGGATTGAATTTTCTTTTTAAGAACTAATTATTTATTCATTCACTAATTATTAATATTAAGGACTAATGTACTTAAGTAATTGCAATGTTTGCACTTATTTTAAATTGAGAAATATTGAGATATTATATTTATAAAATTTTCTGAAATGGAATACTGTATAAGTTTTATATGAAAATTTAATCTACGCTATAGTTTATAATATAGTGATTAAGAGCTAGTGTTTGGGAATCAGACTGCCATGCCTTAAACATTTATTAGCTATGTGATTTTGGAACATCAAGTTAAAATGTCTAAGCATGAGTTTCTTTACTTCAAAATCAAAATGGTAATACCGACCTCATAGATGTGAAGTGAAGACTGAATGAAATAATCAATTTACAACTTACTGGCAGACAATAAGCTTTAGATACTAGCTTTGGTTTTTTGGGATTTGAATATTCTTACCTCATCTATTTATCCAGTACAGATATCCTATACACCCATGCATCAAATATAGTTTTTCATTTGTGTAATAATTTCTGGTAATATTTTAGAAGAGAAACTAGTATTTAATGTACCAGATGATAAATAAGTCTGTGGTATTAGCACTATAACTTTAAGAGATTTTCTATATTACAAGATTTTGAAATTTCAGGGAATTTAAAGCAGACATAACATGAGCTTAGCTAAAAACATTCATATAGAAATTGACCTGCAGAAAACATTCCAGTCAGTTCTATTTGGAAGATTCAAGTAGGTTGTACGATTACTTTTTAAGGGCCTAGTAAAAGTAGTGAGGTCTACCTTTTTTAAATCAATAGTGAATGATTAGAGAACTCACATTTTATTTTTTTTTTTGCCTTTTTATCATCTAAACTTTATTCAATTGCAGGATAAATTTATTCAATTGCAGAATTTCAGTACTATATTGAAAACAAATGTGTAAAATATTACTTAATAATCACCTCTCAGATGATTTTTAAAATTCTTATTATATAGTACCCCAAATCAGGTATAGGCCACCTTTCAAAGGAACTTGGCTTCAGTATTTTGTCCTGTTAGTCTTATTGTGGTCCACTTGATGGCAGTATTATACTTGGTAAAGTCACATCTTGGGTGATTTTTATACTTGGTTTCCTGTGTAGGAAGAGTGTAAAAGTAAGACTTTAGATTAAAACGTAAATTATAAGAGACTTATTTTCTGTTAATACCTAAGTGCTTATATCAGAAATGTTTTGTGAAGGAAGCAAACTGGAACATAGTCAGAAAAGAGGTACTCCTGAGAAAATAGTTTCCTATTGAGGTTTTCCAGGATTTAAAATTCATGGCTCTGAAAGATTTTTAGATTTCATCATTCTTTTTTTCTTTTTTAGGAAAATGGGCAACTGAAATAAATTAAGACATAAAATAAGAAATTAAGTGTCTAATATATGTATAAAATATGTATTTTTAATTAAAATTTTTTTCTTCCAGATTTATTGTTGTAAATGACATACAATATTATAAGTTTAAGGTGTACAGCAGAATGACTTGATTTACATACAGCATGAAATGATTATCTCAGTAAGTTTAGAAAACATCCATAATCTTATATAGATACAAAATAAAAGGAAAAAAATATGTTTTCCTTGTGATGAGAACTCTTAGGATTTACTGCCTTAACAAATTTCATATATGATATACAGCAGTGTTGGAAGAGATACATGCATGCCAATACTCATAGCAGCACAATTTATAATAGTCAAAACATGGAAGCAACCAACCTACGTCCCTGTCAACAGACAGTTGGATTAAGAGGATATGGTACATATACATAGTAGAATATTGTTCAGCCATAAAAAAGAATGGAATACTGTCATTTGCAGCAATGTGGATGGACCTAGAGAATATCATGCTGAGTACAATGTCAGAGAAAGACAAATATTGTATATCACTTATATGTAGAATCTAAAAAATAATACAAATGAGTTTATATGCAAGACAGTAACAGACAGATATAGAACAGTAACAGATATAGAAAAGAAACTTGTGGTTACCAAAGGGGAGAGGAAAGCAGGGAGGAACAAATTAGTGGTATGGGATTAACAGATACAGACTGCTATATGTAAAATAGATAAACAACAATGGTATACTGTATAGCACAGAAAATTATACCCATTGTGTTATAATAACCTATATTGAAATATGATCTGCAAAAATACTGAGTTGCTACACTGTACACCTGAAACTAACACAATATTGTAAATCAACTATACTTGATTTTTTTAAAAAAAGTAGTGTTAATTATATTAATCATATTGTACGTTATAGCCCTAGTATTTATTTATCTTATAACTGGAAATTTGTACCTTTTGACCATCTTCATCACCATACAAAGATATTACATTATTATTGAGCATATTCTCCATATGGTACTGTGACTCACTTATTTTGTAACTTCAAGTTGAACCTCTTCAGCTTGCATCATTCTTAATAGTATTTTAACTTTAAAAAAAAGCATGCATTTATTGATTAGGAGGTCAAGTAACAAGTTTAAATTTTGAAGACTCGTGTGTGTCGCAAAAAAAATTGATCACTAATGGCAGGATACATGTCTCTGCTTTTGTCTGACTGGTATGATTTAGCAGGCCAGCTCCTTCACTAGCAATGAAGAGTAAAATGGCATTTCCTGCTTCTCAGCTTCTGAAGCTTTATTGAAAGTAAGTCTCAAATAATGATGCTCAGAATATTTTAATCAGCAAGAGGAAAATTTACGCTGTCCTTAACATTAAAAACTGTTATTCTAACAATTAAATCAACCTTATATAAAGTACTTCAAAAAATACATATGGGGTCCTTAGGAATCATTGAATTTTAAAATCTATCGGTGGAACCTTGGTGAGATATCTCAGTTCTTAGCTGAAACTTAATTGTAAGTAAACATAGAAAAAAACCCCAAATCTTATAAAATAACATTTTGACAAAAGATGTTTTGGAAATAAATGTAAATAATACAATATGTCAGGTAGTCACTTCAGTATGGAGAATTTGTTTTCTGAATATTCTATTTACTTTTACACATTTACATTACCACAGCTTGGGTTTTAGTTTTAAAATAAAACATTTTAGTTTTAGAGAAAGCACACGGAAATCTCCTCAATATGATGACCTATATGGGAGCAGAATCTGAGAAAGAGTGGATGTATGTGTATGTATAACTGATTCACTTTGCTGTACACCTGAAGCTAACACAGCATTGTAAACCAACTATACTCCAATAAAAATTAAAAAAAAAAACACAGCTGCAAACAAAACAAAACAAAACAAAACAAAAAAGGTATGTACTCTGTGTAGTCAAAGTGCTTCTCTCTCAGGTCAGGTCACCCTCCACCACAAATAACTAGCTGTAAGACTTTGGCCAGATTATTTAACCACATTTTTATCACCTGAAATTTTAAATTATTGATGTTATTTAATACATGGAAAGTTCTTATAAATAGTACCTGGTACCAAATAGTTTTCAATAAATGTTAGTTATTTTGTCTTTTCTAATAATAATTTGAAGAGAATGTATTCAGTACTTGAGAAATATTTGTGGACTAGTACATTTAAAAATATCTTAAATTTTAGCAGGAAAAGTTTGATATTTTATGTTGATCCTTATTGCCTAATTCATCATATTTACAATATATGAATTATATTATTAAAATAAGGGATACTTGATGTTTTAGGCAGAAAATTACATTGGAGGAGAAATAAATTTGAAGGTTTTATAACAGTGAAAATAAAATTTTAGAAGAACATCTATAATTTCAGCTAATGAGTTGAAAATGTGACAGAGGTATTATTCTCATCTATTAGTTGGGATGCAGATATAGATACTTAAAAATGATAATTAACAAATATTTATTGATTACTTCAAAGGCACTTAGGTCATCATAGCAGATGCCAGGAATTATAAATGATCACTTCATCTATTAGATTCTCAAAAAAAGTTGGAGATATATCTCTAAAATTCATGGGAAGGGAGTTAAATAAAATGTGATGACAGTTATTTGGTAACACATGACATCCAGTGTTCAATTGCCTAATGAGCACTTTAAGGCAAGATGCATTATGAATTCAGAAAGAAGATGCAACATGCCTGAATATTGCTGAAAACGATTAATGGAAGATATTTTAATTGACCCTTGAATGGTGAGTAATATTTGAATTACAATAACAGAAAGGAGACCATCCTGGCAGAGGAAATGGGGGAATTATGCTAATAAAACAATTTTGAATAAAAAATATAATGTGCTTTAAAAATTGTAAACCACTATAGAAACTAGTTATCATTATATACTTTTGAAAATCATCATTAAATTCCATAGAAGATACTTATTTCTTTGCTAGGACTAGTAGTTTATATTTATTGAGCACATAACCTCTAAAGAACATGGGACTATGCTGGTTTTAGTGTATGATCAGCCTCCAACTATAGTTTTGTGATAGATAAATTGTGCACTTGGATAATCAAAAGCATCTACATGTGTGGCATATGTTTGTTCTATAAAGCAGAGATCTTGGAAATGTAGAGGGCTCATCATTCTTTTCTGGGCTAATGTCTAGTGAAGTCCAGGAGTCCATTCAGCAGAAAGGACCTCTGCATGGTTGTGTTTCTGTCAGTAACCACCCATCCCTACCTGATAATGGTCAATGTAGTGCATATAAATTACCATACAGGAAAAATTGTATTCCTTCAGATATAAATTATGTGCATTTTCAGTGCAGTACTCAATACCAAAAGTTGATGAATTTTATTTACAGTACTCTACTTTTATCATAGTATTTTTGTTTACTCTGAGACCATAATCAAGAGAAAAAAATAGAATGATTTTTACTATATTAATTTTTGTAACTCTACACATCAGTGTATCCATAGTTCATATCTCAACATACTTGGAATCTAAGTTTCTTAAAATAAATCAAATGCAGTTTTCTTACTACATGAAAGTCTATACTTTTTATTCCCAAAGACTGGCACTCTTCAGACATATTCAACCCTTTCTCTACAGTAGTAGGGAAATATATTATCATAGTGGTTAAAAAGTAAACTATTAAAATTTTGGTTTTAAATTCTGGTTTTGCCATTGTGTGACATATGACACAATTCAGACTCTGCATTATGTCCTACGTTATCTGGCTTAAATAAATTTACATTTTCTTCTATTTGTCCTCCTTGTCTGTTTCTCTGGGAACTTTGAATTACCTCCAGATAGGAAAAGACAGCTTATGCCTCAAGATAAATTTAGAATAAACTCTTAATCAGTATTATGATAGGCCCGGAGGCTGTTGGGAGATACTTCATGAATCTCTTCTTTCTTGTGAGCAGAGACACTGTCTGCCTTTGATTTTAGGCTACCTTTGCAAGGATGTCTGTCTAGTGAACATTCTGTCTTAGAAGGTATATTTAGTGTCTCTCTCCTGAACAAAAAGCAGATTTGTTTAGTCTTTAAGGTAGTAATGCTTCCCTCTGGGGCAAAGTTTAGGCAAGCTTACTTTCCACTTTAAAAGATTCAAGTTTCTCCAAGCTTAGTTTTCTTCTCTTGTGTACCCCTACTGCATGTGCAGGCAACATTTGGCCCTCTGTGGCTCACCCTATGAGAATTAGGACTCAGGATTTATGCAAATGTTGATACTCTTTTTACAACTATTGCCATGAATAATAAAATCCTTTGTTTCTGATGCAGAGATCTAGTGTCTTATGTCAGCATTGATGAAACAAAATTTTGGCCAGATAATATGAGTATACACAGTAAAGTCTCAGCTCCCTCAGATTTTGAGAGGGATTACGGGAATGGAGGAAGTTTTGGTGAAAAACAACTCAGCACGCAAAAGTGGCACACAAAAGGTGTGTAACATAAACTCCTCTGGTTAAAATTATATCCACAATTTAAGAAAACATTTAGTGTTTTTCAGACATTACCAAAAATGTATAAATGATGCTAATAAAATGGTTTTGCAATTAGTACATAGATTACTTGATTTAGAGATATCAAAGTCTAAGAGTTACTGAAAATGGTTACATATTGATCACATAAAATATCACATATCTAGTTCTTAAATCTCTTTCTTCAGAATATTAGAATGGGACTAAGTTAGTTAGAAAAGAGTTTCCATTATATGCTTTCTAACAGTTTCCTTCCATTCCCATTGGTTTCTCCAGTTTTCCTGCCCCAACTCAGTAAGGAGGTCACCAGAGTCACAGGCATTCCTTTGTTTTTGGTCTTCAGTCTGCTTGTCTCTGACTTGCCAGGGGCTTTTCATGAAGTAGCAAGGCATCACCCTAGGGGCTGCAGTCTGATTACAATGAACCAGGCTTTCTTCCTTTGGAATAAGTATAATGTGACATCAATAGTTTCATACAGGGAATGCCTTCTAAGTTGTGTGAGTAAATTAATTTTGTCAATCTGTGGATTTGTAGATTTACCCTAGGAAAATTGCAAATTGAGTAACTATACATTATCATTTAAAGTGAATGTGGATCTCAAATATTTATTTTTACTTTTTGTTTAACACTTAATATTGCACTAACTATTGCTTACAAGTACTAATTCCTTTATTCTGTTATTCCTGTTTTACATGTGAGACGATAGAGGCACTAAGATGATAAATAACTTGCCTCAGGTAGCCGAGCTAATGTATTGCAAAGCTGGGACTCTATATATGTGAAGGAACATAAAGTTGAAATGGACCCGGTCCTTGTTTTCCAGTGTATATTGACAAATTTTAGATTACTTCTAGCCAATTTCTAATCAAGTATTTGTCCTATTACTTTGTAATCATTTAATTTTGTTATTTCTTTAAATAAACAGAATGCAGCCTGGGAGCAGGAATATCTTTTGTCTGTTAAACTGTGTGTGTGTGTGTGTGTGGTTTCTTTTTAATTTCTGTATTGTGAATCTTGAAAGAATACTAATAGACTTTTTGGCACATAGTAGTTGCTCCATAAATGCTTGTTGATCAGTATCAATGTGGTCCCTAAATATATACCAGATCTTAAAGGGATTTTTCTTTTGTTTTATATTTCCTCACTTTTAGTGTACTCGTGTTTGAGAACTTTATCCCAAAAAAATCACTGATTACCCAAATACAACTTGGCTTGCCATTGTGATTTGGTAAATACAGACTTGAAAATCTATGAAAAGCAATGAACAGGGAAATTATTTTATTATTAATATATAACCCACAATTTCAAAATTAAGTTACCTTATAATTTGATTATTATTTAATTGTCTCTAGTTCATTTTCCCAACCACTAGCAGTGGAGCTTTTCTGTAGTGGTCTAATGTTGCTAGCTAGACTGTGGAAGAATTCTCTTTTGAAAACATGTTAATTCTACAAAGAGATAGAATATTTTTTAATGCAAAATGATTTTGATGGTCATGTCATTTATACTATTGCAGTATCTCTTGAAAAAACTGCTTAAGGATATACTTTGGTTTGTTACTTTTTCAAAAAGTATCATTTGTTGCTTTAAAAGTTTTCTCCTTGTAATCTTTTTTTCCATGTTGGAAAGCAAGTGCAAGAACAAAAGTAGGAAATGATCTTGCTTTAGTAAATGGGTTTATAGTCTTTCTTTTTCTCTTTTAACATGGTAGGAAGAAAGAGCTTTATACCCAAACTAAAAGTAATTTGTGTATGATACCTACATTTTTACATTTTAATAGACAATAAAATTGACTTCTGGTGTGGAAAGTAGAAAATGTGAACCTTTTCGAATTATCTGCCTCTTTCCTCTAAATTCAGATAATCCTATATCTCCCTCTACTCACATTTTTCACACAAACCCTAATCCTATTTATTGAACTTTAAAAATTGAACTTTACTGTCTTTAGTGAGAGAAATTTGAAAATTGTGTGAATTACCAGATGAAATGGAAGGTTTAAAATCACTAGAATAAGTGGTGTTCTGGTATTAGAAGATAGAAGAAAATTACAGTTTAAAAAACTTGATATTTGATTTATAAGTTGATGAAACTGCAAGCTATGGAGTAACTTTTAAAGCCAAGTTTTTACTAAAAATTAGCTAGACATTATGCACAGCTTAGTAGTTTTGTATTTTAAATAGTATTTTATATTTAAAAAATCCAGCTAATTTTACTTCAGATTTTGTTTTTTATTACTAACTACTCAGCCCTAACTCATGATGTGGGAAATATTAATATTTTGTGCCTACCAAACTGGTTGCTGTATAGAAAATAGTAAATGTGAAGATTAAACAAAGTAAAGTACAGTTATTGGCTAAAAATGAGAATATCTCTAACTTGGAATTTATACTAAGAAGAAAAAAAAAGAATCCTAAAGGTCAAAATGAAAATTTAAAAATATCAAAAAAAGTTCAAAAAATTAAAAGATTACGGTATTTACAAATACACACATGGTAAAATATTCATGCAGGTCTTGCTCCATGAGTTCTCCTTTTTTTTTATCATGGGAAATAGAGCAAAGAATCACAGAAGTGTTAAAATAAGTTTTAAAAACGGTGGGAATTGGAAAACAGGCTAGAGGAAGAAGAGGGGAAAATGGGGAAATAATACAAGGTAATTGGTAAAGAAAAAGTTGGTGTTAAAATGATGGTGAAATTGGAACACAATTAAAAATAATTTGAATACAACGTATCAGCTTATAGATTGCTTTTCCCTCTAGTCCCCAAGGTTTAGGTTTTTCTAGTTCCATCTAAAATTTCTTAGAAAAGCAGAGCAGGGGAAAGACTTCTCTGAAGACTCTGGCTTATCAGAGACAACCCTCAGTCTGCAAATTACAGGTGAGGCTAGTAGCCTGGCTCTGAACAAAGGAGTATGTATGGGAGTGTGTGTGTGTGTGTGTGTCCTATATATGTATGTGTGTATGTACATATATATGTATGCATATATGTGTATAGGTATGTGTGTATATGTATTTTTTCATATTTTTCTTCCATTTATTTCTTTCTACTTGAATTAGTCCTGTGCAGACTTCAGAATTATAGTTTAAAGAGTTTGTGATTGTTTTTAATTGTTTAAAATACATATTTAAATATTCCTACAATATGCATGGGCCCTGATATCATCAATTATACTTATGAGATTATCTTGACATTAGTTCTCCTTTTAGCATATTAATATGAAATTGATAGTGTGTAGAATAATAGTTTCTTGCATTCTGCAGTATTTTCATCTAATTTTTTTCTTAGTAGTCTTGGCCAAAAATTAAATTTCAAAGCCAGAATTCATAAAGCTCAATGTTTCTGTAAAGACATAATCAAGAAGTGATTTAAATCTTGGTTACCAGTAAAGCTGTTCAGTATTCGTAGCCATCGTAACAGTAAGATTTTAAATAATGGCAGTAGAATATCTATCATGATATTATATTCATGGTGTTATTGTTATACATCATTAGCCATTTCTTTTGTAAAATTACAATTCTATTTCCAAATAAAAAACTGCTTTCTATTCAGGATCCTTTAGAACAACTAAAGATAAAGATGTCAGTATTTTAATCACTTTGGGATCAATATCATTGTGTATTTTAAACAATGCATGTAAGGTAAGAATTTAATTACTTTTTATTATGCCACATGCAAAGTAAATATCAATGACACAACCCAGGCTTATTCATAAATTTTATATGTAACAATTTATCTAGCTGAATCAAAAGCGGATATTCTTAGAAACCAACCACATATAGACAGCTAGGAGTCTTTTGTGGTAAGATGACTGAATGAAGAGAGATCACAGAATTTCCTTACTACACAATTCAATGCATGGAATAGATGTCATTAGTATCAAAACAAAGAAAACATTTTCTTAACCTATGGTGCATATAATACCATGTCTTTAAAATGAAGTTCTTCCAGAAGGCAAAGCAATTATTATGGAAAGGAATGAATATTCATGTACACTGTTTTGGAACAATTAAATAATATTGATAGAATTGTCAACATTAAAAAAAGAGAATGAGGTATAAAAGTACATGAGAAAATGGTAGTTATCTACTACTACTAAATCAAAAAGATGAAGGAAAGCACCATGCATTTTAGTGTAGTGAATAAACATACTGTCTTCATAAGCCAAACTGACAGGGTTGAATGCCAGATCCAGTGTCCAATCTTAGGCAAGTAACTTAATGTTTATGTTTTTTCGGTTTTGTCATATCCAACATGAGAATAAAACTAGCATTTTCTTCCAGGACTTTTTGTAGGAAAATTAAACATATTATTATATGAAGAACTGTATCTGGCAAATCACCAGTGCTTGTTAAGTTTAGCTAATCATATTTTGTCTTTAGAAAAGCCTAAGGAAAAAAGAACTGAAAGAGAAATGCAAAGGAGAAATTAATTTTAAAATAAGGCATCAAAGAAAAAAAGTCAACAGAAAAATATCAGAATTTGGGGAGCTAAGAATATAAAATGAAAGAAAAACGAGCAAGACCTTTGCAGCATTATTTTTTTAAACATAACAATGAATATGAAAATTATGTATGAAAATTGAGTTGATGACAGAGGTGAAAGTTCCAGGGAATAGTCCAATTGAAGGCAGAGGGATATATCAGTAACTAAAATTTAAAATACCTAGAAAGGGCAAACTCAATGCACAACAACATTTGAAATGAGCATGATGGGGTCCATGAAGTAAAGGAATGAACACATTTGAACAGAAAAAAAACTCCTCAAATATTTACTAACATAGAAAATTACTGAAATAAAGGAAAAATAATAGTTTGAATTAAAAGGGTTACACAGTATTTCAGAAAATTTGATACTAAGTGATTAACAAAGATTGCCTATGAAATTTCTGAAATTCAAGAATAAAGAAAGCTACAAGTTTTCAGGTATTAATCTCAAATCTTTTTCAAAGGGGGAACATTTTTAATGGTTCTCAGACTTCTACAGAAGAACACCCAATGCCATAAGATAATGAATGGACACATACAGTGTTCTGAGGAACAAAAAGTATAATCTTTGAGAGTTTACACACATCTAAGTTGTCATTCATTTGAATGACAGTCGAAGTGCTCAGACAAGTAGAAACTAGGGCAAGATGACACCCATGATCACTTTGAGAAAAACCAAAAACAAATGAAATCCTGTCAACCCGGATGTGAGTGAATAAGATTTTGCTTTTCAAAAAAAGAAAAATGGATTAGATTAAAAATATATGTGTGTGAATGCCCATGTATGTATGCCTTCATGTGTGTGTTTAAAGCTAATCCATTCTTTTTTAAGCAAAATTTTATCCCTCCACATCTTGGTTGACAGGACTTTATTTGTCAGAAGGTAATACAGAAGGTAAATATAATCCTGGACAATGTACCAACAATAATAGTAATAATAATAATAATAATAATAAATACAAATTCAAAATTAGAAATAGAGGGGAGAATCCAAAAAAGAATATAAATATACAGGTTGTTTTCAAATTTTGAATTAATTAGAAGTCACTACATACTAAATTTGACAAAATTTCAAAAATAACAGTATGAATTATGTAAATTTCTAAAGTAAAGACCAGAAAAAACTGAAAAGTTATGCATTATTAAAATTTGATATATGTCAGTATCATTGTTTTGATTACTATAGCTTTGTTATATAGTTTGAAATCAGGAAGTGTGATATGTTCTTTCTTAAGATTGCTTACCTATTCAGGGTCTTTTGTGGTTCTCTATGAACTTTAGGATTTTTTTTAAATTAATTAATTAATTTATTTATTTATTGGCTGTGTTGGGACTTCGTTGCTGTGGGCAGGTTTTCTCTAGTTGTGGCAAGCAGGGGCTGCTCCTTCTTGTGGTGCATGGGCTTCTCGTTGCTGTGGCTTCTCTTGTTGTGGAGCACAGGCTCTAGGCACACGGGCCTCAGTAGTTGTGGCACGGGCTCAGTACTTGTGGCTCATGGGCTTAGTTGCTCTGCGGCATGTGGGATCTTCCCAGATCAGGGATTGAACCTATGTCCCCTGCATTGACAGGCAGATTCTTAACCACTGTAGCACCAGGGATGTCCCTAGGATTTTCTTTTATTTATGTGAAAGATGTTATTGGAACTTTGATAGGGGTTGTATTGAATCTGTAGATCTCAGTATGGGCATTTTAACAGAATTATTTCTTCCAATCCATAAACACAGGATATCTTTTCATTTATTTGTGTCCACTTCAATTTCTTTCATCAGCGTCTTGTAGGTTTGGGTTTAGAGATCTTTCACCTCCTTGGTTAAGTTTATTTCAAAGTATTTTATTGTTTTGATGCTATTATATATGGGATTATCATTTCTTTTTTCAGATGCTTTGTTGTTAGTATAGAAATAGAAATGCAACTGACATTGTATTCTGCAACTTTACCAAATTTGTTTATTGGTTTAACAGTTTTTTGGTAGAGTTCTTAGGCCTTTCTATGTATAAGATCATGTCATCCGCAAACAGAGACAGTTTTCCTTCTTTCTCTCTGATTTGGATGCCTTTTATTTCTTTTTCTTGTGTAATTGCTCTGACTAGGACTTCCACTCCTGTGGTGAATAGAAGTGGTGTCAATGGCCACTCTTGTTCACGATCTTAAAGGAAAAGCTTTCAGCTCTTCATTGTTGCATATTATGTTAGCTGTGGGCTTGTAATATATGGCTTTTATTATGTTGAGTTACACTCTTTGGTCACATGACATTTTAAAGGAGAAATGTGAGGATCCAGTGAGGTAATCTTATTGTTGTTTGATTTGGTGTCTTTTAATTGTTCTCTATAATCCCCTCACCTAAATTATTGAATTTTAAAAATATCCTCCATAATTTTCTCTCAACAACAAAAGAATAAAGATGATGGTGACTACAGTTAATAATACTGTATTATATACTTGAAATTTTCTGAGTAGATTTTAAGGGTTCTCATCACACAGACACAAAAAACGGTAACATTGTGACATGATGTTTATGTTAATTATCTTGATAGTGGTAATAATTTGACAATGTATACACATATCAAAATATAATGTTGTATGTCTTAAATATGTATAATTGTAATGTTCAGTTATACCTCAGTAAAGCTGGAACATAATAGAAATAAATATTTGAGAAATTATATTTCAGTAAACAAGAAGTTTTGAAGTACTTTTCTACATATAAGGATAGTACTATTTTTACAGTGATAGGCAGAAAATACCAATTATAAGCAAAACTCTAAAGTTGGCAAAGTCTGTCTCCAGTCTTTTAGCCTTGCCTTTCTGATAACTGATAACTTTGAAAGTCTTAGCTTTCCCCTTGCCTATAACAGGGAACTCTGAGTCTCTTATTCTGTAATTTAAGGTGTTTTGTGCTTATAAAAGAGTTATTTGTGGGGGCAGGGGGCAATGCAATATGCTTATAATATATATCTTATTGGCTATCACCTACTTTGCCTTCAGATGTTATTTCAAAGATACCGCTTTCAAACTATAAATATATGATAAATGAATTTAATCCATAAAATGCTTATTAAAATGAATTATTTTGCTACATAACCATAAATTTTCCTCCTAACACCCTGGTGAGAAACTTCAATAATTTGTGCATCCATTACTATTCGGGTTAAGAGCAAGAGTTGTTTTAGAATATGGGGATTTCAGGTAAGGCTATACTCCTGAATGTCTTTGAAAGCACTCAGTCTGGTAACATGGGAGAGTAGAGCAGAACCATTTGAATGTTCCATAAAGTAATGGTTGGGCAAATAATATATTTTAGAATTTAGAATTTTTCTGTGACTATAGTAACTACCCCACATATCACAAAAAAATGTGTGTGTGTAAATTCATTACTATTAAGAAATTTTTGGTTGCTATTTCTTTAAGATAGTGGGACGAGAGATACATTTTAATCTTTTTAGTAGCACTTTTAAACTTAATATGACTATACTGTTTTAAAAACTTAAAGATAATCTGGTATAATGAAAACTTTTCCAGTTTTTTTTTTTGATGCAAATCAAAGAAACATAACAGCATCATTTTTTGTTGATTTTTTAAACTTAATCTTAGGAATTCTACCTAACAGAATTATTAATTCTGTGTTTCTCTAATCAAAGAAACACAAAACATTTGTGTTCTTATTTTTTGTTTATTTTTTTCCAAAAAAAATAATTTAAATTGTATGCAGAGAAACATGTTGGTTAATATTAGTGCCATCTGGCATAAACATCTGCTACCACACTGAATTCCAAGTTGTCCTGGCTGCTCTGCCTGGCATGCCAGGTGCCTACATCTTTCTTCACAACTCCAAGTTGGTCTTTCCACATCTGAAGTTTATAAGAAGATGTCAATCTTCCCACATAGCGGAGAGTATTTTTGAATTAAGGGTATAGGAAAAGGAGGGTAGCTTTTTAGAACTTCTAAAACTAGATTTCAAAGCCCATAAAATGTATATTAATTTTACCTTATTTCTAGAAAATTAGCTATAGACGATAGGTGGTTTTCCCACTGAACAACTAAAGCCTCAGAGGGTATGGTGATTTTGAATAACAAATAAATGCCTTCATATATTTCATATGCTTTTGGTCATCTACATTTCTTAGCTTTCAGAGTAAAATTGGACATTATTCAAAATTTAGTGTTTTATATGTCTTCTGTGGGAAATTTGCTTTTAAAATCAAAGAGTCTGCATTTTCTTTTCTAGCTTATTACACACATTCTTTTAAGAAAGCCCATTTTAAAAGATCCTTTCAAAGCATAAGAGCTTTTCAGATTTTTTTATGGTATGAAAGATATTCAAAAGCTTTACCTTATTTATATAGTATTTTAATCAGGGTTAAATGATTAAAATGATTAAATGATTGCAAATGATTCTGCAATTAAAAAGCTGTTTTTTTTTAATTGTTATTTTTATTATATATTTTATTTTCCCTTTGAAGCATGTGAAACTGCAAGAGGTGGAATATGTAATTTTAACCATGAATGATTCAGATTTGTTTCTCAAAATTAACATTAGTTTAAATGCCTTAGCATTTTCTTTTAGTGATTTTTTTTCATTTTCTAATGCAGCTTATAAAGCAACATGTTTTAGCTGGAATAAAGCTTGATGAATTAGCACCTACAAGCTATTGCAGGAAATAAACCCAGACCTTGCCTATAAACAACTGTCAAATTTTAATCTGATTCTCTAGCATCATATGAGGTACAGCTGCATATAGTTTTATAGGCTGTAGGATCATCTTGTCTACTTTTTGGGGAGATGGTGAGAGCAAATGAATCCAATTATTCTATTTAAAATATCCCTGCTCCAAGAAATCCATAATCCTTCCAAGAAGTAATCCCTATATTGTTTTTTTTTTAATCTCAAAATTTAAAGTGTAGAGGCAATGTGCCCTTCAGGAATTAACCTTTTGGTTCTATGTTTCTTAATTATACTAGCATCCATAGTTTAATATATAAATAAAAATTGTTTATAAATAATTGTTATGGCTTAACACAACACATGATTTGTACACATTTTACCTAATTTTAAATTTAAATAGTGAGATAATGAGTGGGAGTTTATACACATTGAAAACAAATAAGAAGACTTGTAATTAGCCAAAAAAGAAAACAGTTGAGATTAATATAAAAGCACTATAGCAACAAAAAAAATACTGTTGTTTTTATTATATTATTATGATTGGGAATAATTTGAAGTTACCAGAGGCCTTAGAAATCATCTAGTTCAGCCTATTTTTATTATGGATGAACAGACCTGGGTAAGTTAATAGCACCGCAAACTGAAACCAGTGTTAGGATTAGGATCATATCACAGATGAAATGATACAAAGAATTTTCTTGCTGGTAATTATTTGATGAGAACCATGTGAAAAAACGTCCTTAGGTGTTTGCATATATCATTTTACGGTAAACTAATGTGGATGACCTAGAAAAAAATGAACATGACTGGAATTAATTTAGAACACTGAAGAATAAACTATTCACCCCAAAGCATACATCTGAAAGAGCAACACACAAATAAATTTAAAAATCAGTCTAAGAATGCTTTTGCATATGAACCCATACACGTGGGTCTCTGAAAGTTGACATCTTGTTCAACTACTAGTTGGTAATCATTTTTGAACTCTTTGAATATGCTTGTACTTTTCAATTGCTGTATACTTTCTTGGGTTATGGAGGACTAGAGGACCTAGTTTCTGCCATTAGGGGGCTCTGAGTCTTCTTGGGATTAAAGGGAATTTAAATCTAAAATAAATACACATAATCTAAGGCTTATATGACCACATAATTCTATGGTCTAGTCTAGGTAATTTGTTTAATAAAAGTTGAAAATAGTATAATGGTGTTTGCGGCAATAAGAAAAGGTTTCACATTTGAGCAGTAATGAAACAGTAATGAAAAGAACGTAATATTGTGAGAAGGGTGATATGAGCAGGATACAGAGGGGAAAGTATCTTGGTGATATTGGAGCATTGTGTGGTGTGATCCGTAAGTCATTTTTAAAAGCTATGAGATTATATTGTATAGGTTTCTGAATATTGTATCAACAGTCTTATAATCATTTTATTAAAAACTATTATAGTTGTTGAGAAATGAGATGATGAATCTAATGTTTAAAATACATTAATCTGATGACAGTATGTGGAGCTCACTAAAGAAATAAGGGAATATTTCCTGTTTCTATGAATGTGGCTACTCTAAGTACCTCATATGAGGGCAGCATATAGTATTTGTCTTTTTTGTGACTGGCTTATTTCACTTAGCATAGCATCTTCAAGGTTCATCAATGTCAGAATTTTCTTCCTTTTTAAGGCTGAATAATATTCTGTTGTATGTATATACCACATTTTGTTTATCCATTCATCTGTTGATGGACATTGAGTTGCTTCCACCTTTGGCTTTTGTGAATAATGCTACTAAGAACATGGGCTAGGGAGAGGGAGAGGTAGGGAGGTATTTAATGGGTACAGAGTTGCAGTTTTTGCAAGATGAAAAGAGTTCTGGCGATTCAACAGTGCGAATGTACTTAATACCACTAAACTGTACATTCACAATGAGTTGTCACCTCATGCATGTTAGAATGGCTATTATCAAAAAGGCAGGAAATAGCAATGCTAATGAGGATGTAGAGAAAAGGGAACCCGTGTGCATTTTTAGTGGAAATGTAAATTGCTGCAGCCACTATGGAAGACCATATGGAGATTCCTCAAATAATTAGAATAAAACTACCAAATAACCCAGCTATTTCACTTCTAGGTATTTATCCAAAGAGTATGAAAACACCAATGCAAAAAGATATGCATCCCTGTATTCACTGCAGCATTATTTACAGTAGCCAAGATATGGAAATAGTCTGGGTGCCCACTGATGAATGAATGGATAAAGGTGTGGTATATACACTATATATCAGCCATAAAAAATGGAATCTTGCCATTTGCGACAGCATGAATGGACCTTGAAGGTATTGTGCTAAGTGAAATAAGTCAGATGGAGAAAGACAAACACTGTATGATACCACTCATATGTGGAATATAAAAAATGAACAAACAAAAACATAGATACAGAGATCAGAGTAGTAGTTACCAGAAGGGAAGGGGAGTTGGGGAGGGTGAAATGGGAAAAGGGGTCAACTGCATTTTGACAGGTGGAAACTAAACTCTTGGTGGTGAGCACCCTGTAGTATATACAGAAGTTGAAATATAATGTACACATGAAACTATATAATGTTATAAAGCAATGTTACCTCAATTAAGAATGCTTAATATGGTAAATTTTATGTTATATATTTTTATCCCAATTAAAGTTTTTAAAAACATACAAATAAATTTTTAAAAGTAATCAAACAAAAAAGGAAATGAAAGAATAAAGGAGATTCAAACTATTACATTATCCATGGCATGAGGTGATAAGGATATAAACTTCATTAAGCCACACTACTATTCATGCATGCATCCATCTCTCTATCAATACATAATCTGTTGAGAACCTACTGATTTTTATGTAGTGTGCTGGATCAAACAGGACTTGCTGGTGTAGTGTGTGCGTGTGTGTGTGTGTTTATGGGTGGTGTATAGTAAAGGGAGAAAAGGGAGAACAGACATATAAGGTGAAGATTATCATATATTGCTCTAAGTGATATGATGGAGTTATGTTTAGACATAAAGACGTATAACTCAACATCATTAGGAAGGATTTTCTAGAAATGATGCTTGATGGACAAAAAATTACTTGGTTGAGAGAAATATTGGAAGCTGCATGAATAGTATGTACAAAATATAGTACTGGAAAGTATTGCACATTTACAGAACTGTGGTACAATATGGTTATAATAAAGTGCATATTCACTGAAATAGTGTCATGACATTGGAAATAGGTGTATTCCTTAAAAGTATAATTAACCAATATGTTGCTCTGCACACTGTTCTATCAGAAATATAACTATGTTATTTTTCTTTTTAATTAGGTCATTTATTTTGTGGTTAATGGCTTTAAGAAATGTAATCAGGTCTGTATAAAAAAGTGTGAAATAATAGCACAAATAAAGCATATTTTATTGAGAACATTTATTCCCGCACTTTGATGGGAGATAATTCTCCATGGGTCTCTAATGTTTTTCTATGTCTTGTGAGCAAAGTCACTTTCTTTGTTACAGACTTTCTTTTCAAGGATATTTGTATAGGGAACAACCTTAAATGATATAGTGTCTCCCTTTGGAATTAAGGGCAGACATATTTACTACCCACTGCACAGTATTCAAGTTTTTAAGTTCAGGATTCCTCTCCTGTAATGCAGCCCACCACATGTGCAGATGTCACCTGGCCCCCTTTTCATTTCCCTCTGGGAATTTAGGCTCAGAACTGGCATAAGAAAATGCTGATATTCTGGACATGGCCATAGCTGTGAGTAATGAAGTCCTTTGTCCTTGACAAACAGTCTTATGGCTTCTGTGAACATCCATGAAACTGTGGCAGGCTGACTTGCTAGCTTGTAAGTAATATAAAATCTTAGACCCTTCATAATTTTTGACAGTTTGGGCTATGAGGATGAGAAGCTGACAAAGATTTTATTTTTGGAAGGGGATGAACGAGGGTTGATTGACAGAATTTAAGGAAACTCTACAAGAATTGATAGCAAACATGTTGGGCAGACTATATGACAAGCCAGGCAATAAATGGTCCTCTACCTCCTTGCCTTTATATAAGGAAGAATCAGAAAGGTGGTTGCAGATAGAGTACTGGGAGTTAGGTATAAAGAGATCTTCCTGAAAGGTGCTGGGATTGTTGCAAATTATCCTCTCCACAGGGAGGGGAGGAGGATTTCCAAGCCAAGCTAGTTGTCAGTCTAAAGTTTGACCCATTAAAACAACTAGAACTAAGATTTTTCCTGGATGGACAGGATTCCATCCCCTTTGAGAAAACATCTACAGAGTCTTGCACATACACTGAAGGTGAAGGTAGGGGAATTAATGACTGCTATAGGCAGAAACCAGGTAAATCATTACAACTTTGCCTGGTTTACTTGGGAGATAATGGCCTGGACATGTAATGCTTATTAAGGAAGAATGGCAACACTTGATTGTTTTATGTCTCAATCCCTTGTTGACTTAAGGAAAACCACAAACATGAGAGTTGTGTTTTTTATTCAGGGACTTATTGAGGCTTATAGCCCTGGAGACAGCCTTTCAGGAGCTTTGAGGAAACAGCTCTGAAGAGGTGGTGGAGAAGCCAGTTTACATAAAATTTTTGGCTAGGGAATACAGATACACACAGTCAAGCATACATCTAGATAAAGGATTACTGCTAGTCACAAGGAACAGATATCTCCAGTTAATGATTTTAATCCTTTTATATGTATGGTAAGATGCAAGAATCTGGGTTCATAAAAATTCTTCCTGGGATTTTCATCTAACTATCTAAGGGGCGTGCTTGTCCAAAGCATGGAGCGGATTATCCTGTAATCGTCTTAATTTTCTCTGAAAGTGCGCTGGAGGTCAGCCGCTGCAGTGGGTTACAACTTAATCCTTGTGGAACTGGGTGGTTCTTCTTTGTTTACACCTTCTTGCAGTCTACCACCCTTAGATATATTCAGTAAAAGGCCTCTGAGGGTTTTTTTAATATAAGTTTATTTTTATTTGTTTATTGGCTGCATTGGGTCTTCATTGCTGCACACGGGCTTTCTCTAGTTGCAGTGAGCAGGGGCTACTCTTCATTGTGGTGCACGGGCTTCTCATTGCTGGGGCTTCTCTTGTTGCGGAGCACAGGCTCTAGGCATGTGGGCTTCAGTAGTTGCAGCACATGGGCTCAATAGTTGTGGTGCACGGGCTAGTTGCTCCAAGTCATGTGGGATCTTCCCGGAGCAGGGCTCGAACCTGTGTCACATGCATTGGTAGGCAGATTCTTAACCACTGCGCCACCTAGGAAGTCCCGGTCTCTGAGTATTTTTATAGTGGGTTCTAGAGACTTTAAGGGTGCTTTGATTCTCGCAGAGAGATATCCAAAATTGACTCCCATGGTAAACCATAGATGAAGCATTGACAAAATTCAGGTTTATACTGCTGTGAATTAGATTTACAGTGCTAATGAGGGTGACCCACTGGAGAATGAGACACTGACCCCAATAATAGATAAATTCTTGCATTTAGTCCTGCTACCCAAGGTAATTCCCCTAGCCTTTCTGATAAAACCAGGTGAGAACTTAAGAGATGTTACGATAGTGGGGAACAAATGCTAATGGATTAATGTGGACTCCTTAAAAAATTTTGCTGCTGTGAGAGTCAAGCCCAAGTCAGCCAAAAGAAACAGGAAAGTGATGTGACTGTGACAGTTAAAGCATCCTTAAGTCTGAAGTAGGTAGTTTCATTAATGATGATTCTGCCAGTTGATAATGGGTTTTAGAAATTTAGTTGATTCACAAGCCACTGCTATATCACGAAAAACTGAAAGTAAACAAGAGGCCTTGTTTAGTGGTATGGAGCCCAGCCCCAACCTAAGCAGTTTTAAGGAGAAAGATAATATCAGATGAGTCCAGAGTCTCCTTTTTCCCTAGGGAGAACGAAGACCACACTGATCCATCTGAGTATGCTGAGGAACTTCAAGGAGGAAAGGGACTGCAACCTTTATGGTTCTATTGGATGTAGATATTCAAGTCACTTTCCTCCTCAGGGCCATATGGAGAAGGGGCACCAAAATTCAACTGATGGGATTTGGGCAAGCCTCTCAGAGGAGCAAGGAGCTAATGTGATCTTTTGAGTAAGCCCCTTTGGGAAAATTCAAGGTCTGTTTTTACTGTCACATCTGAATATATAGTAGAAAACTGGTTTCTTATATGCATGTACTTCCCTGTCCTGTAAGTGGCAGGGAAAAGTTTCTCAATAGGAATAGCTCATGTAGAGAAGTGCTCATCCCTTTGGGGTCCTACAACCTAATTACTCCTCTGAGCTAAAATTTCTATAACTGATGATTTTACCAATTAGAGGATCTGGCAAGGGGAGGCAACCTCCATCAGATATATGCTCCTTGGGATTTTAGAATGTTGCCTCCTGATAGGGTTATCAGGCACTCCTTTTAAAAAGCAGCTATTAGATTACTACTGAGCTTTTGTCAAAATTCAATTTCTGACCCATGAAGGCTTTGTGATTCTTTGGAAGTCCCTCCAAACAAGGAGTAGATTCAATTATTTGAACTTTACTGGGTACACAAGGCTTGCCAGCAACCTGGGAGGCCACATTGGAGGCACTGTCAACCTATGCCCCTTATTTGGGGTGGATTTATGATTGTTAAAAACACTTTTGTTCCAAGGACAGCATATGTGGTCCTGGTACTAAACTTTTTGTGTAGAGGCCGGGAATTAACTTGCCTCCCTTTTGAAAACATGTGCATTATAGGGGTGGTCATAAATGACATCAAGTATTTAAGGGGATACCACCAGTAGATCATGTAGCCTTCAAATGACTGCAGAGATTACTTCAGAATTAGGTTGCCTGTGGTTACTGGGTGGGTTTATGGAGAAATCGGTGACTCGTTATTAATGTTCACTTCCTGCGCAGTTATCCCTACAATGAGGATCACCAGTTTGAAAACGGGGTAAAAAATTTTTCCTGCCTTCAGCTATAGTGATCAATGACATGACTTTAGCTCTTGAAGGCTTTCAGTTCAGTCTTAACTCACTGACTGAGGTAATTATGGGTGACAGATTTACCCTAGACTTTCTCCTTGCCTGCCAAAGCTGAGTTTGAGCAATCTTTAATACTTCTAGCTATAACTGGGATAATGTCTTGAGTTGAGTGGAAATGTCAATACAGAAAGTCACCTGGCTTTTAAGGCAGTCCCTAATCAGTTGTAGAATTTTTTTCACCTGTCTGGGTCTAAGACTCTGGGGGATATGCTTGAGGTCAGTTCTGCAAGTGAGCCTCATATTGCTCAGAGTCTTGTTGTTAGTAGCCTTAAATGCTTAATGGGATAAATTGGATGGTTTTGGTCCCAGCCTCTGTCAGTCAAATTAACCAGGGCAGCCAACAGGATGTTGTAGTGATGGGAGAATTCTCCAAAAGTTAAGACCCTGTAGAGAATAGTTGGATATTGTTAAGACACAGTATTGTCCATGGATCTCTCATACTTCTGTGCCTTTTGTGAGCAGAGGTACTCACTGTCTTTGAGCCACAGTATTTTTTTTTAAGAATGTTTAATAGTGGATAGACTTGGAAGGTAGAGAGAGTGTCTTATTTCCAAACAAATGGCAGGTATGCTTACTACCTATTATCAAACATTTGCATTCTACTTGCACCTTCCAAATGGGGTTTGTCTCCTGTAATACAACCCAATGCATGTACACATATCACCTTGCTCTCTTTGTGTTAACTTGTGGGAATTGGCACTTAGGAAATCATCACACACAAAAAAATGCTGCCACTCTAACTATTGCTATTGGTGTGAGTAATAAAATTCTTTGTGTCTGACCCAAGAGTTTTATGTCTTCATCTAGCAAACATGAAACTGTGCTGGGCTAAAGGTTGGCCTACAGATAGGATAAAATATTAGATGCTTCACACACACTTCTTCATAGACACATTATGTTTGCAGTTATAAAATAATGTGTTATGGAAGCTAATTTTCAGGGAGGGGACTATATCCCACCAACATTTATGACTAGGTAGTAAAATCTCATTTTTACTGAAATTTAGCTCCATAAAATGCTTTGCTATCCAAGATCTGAACATGTGCCAAACTATAAGTCAACAGTATACAGCACTGGTATAATTAGGTAAGAATGCCAGATAAATCGTTTGTAATCTGGGTAGCAGAATCCTAAATCATTTTAATGGAAAATGGATTATATTAGCAACATATGAATACAAAAGAGCTGTGGTCTCCAAGGAAATTATCAGTAGCACGTCAAAAGCTGTTAATTTATTGAAGAAAAAATCTGAGAGATGTAATTAAACTAAATAACCAGAAAATACATAAGAAATAAAAATTGCTAAAATTTTAGTAATGAAACTTGTATTGGCCAACTTAATATTCGCAGACTTACTGTGAAGATTGTATTCTAAGATATAGGAAACCCTGTGTAACTCAATGTAATAGATTGATAGTAACTGAGATGAGCATTTTAACAGGAATATAACTGGAAATAGACAATAATTATGGAAATTAACTGTGGATGGGAAGTTTCCATAGAAAGTATTTGTAATTAAAGTTTTTTTTGTAATTTTTTTCATGAAAATAGGGTAAATAATAGAAATAGTATCATTTTTCTGTCACCAGTTTTTCTTTCATCTCTGATTTCTCCTTGCTATTTAGCTCTTATCAATAAATTATATTACGTGTTCATTCATTCATTCATTCTTTTGGCAAGTTTTAATTAAACAACTGTTATTCATTGAGCAACACTTTTCAGGTATTTATGGCATTACTTAGAATTTAATAATTTTAGATTTCTAATAAAATCTAGGTCTGCTGGCTCTAACAGAATTAAAATGCATGATTGACTTGGTAACTAGAATTAATAAGTAATATTTGCAAAACATTGTACAATTTTCTTTCTGAATTTTATCCTAGCAACAAATGTGAGTAGGACTGATTGTTTCCATTTGACAGAGAAAGATTATAAATCCCTAAGAGGAAGTGATCCAAAGCTAGGTTGCACAGTCAAAATTAGAATTTTACAAAAAAAGTTATGTTCTCTCTCACTATGCTTTACATATAGTTGGCAGATGATAGAGTGGTTTAAAATGTCTAATTGCAATGTGGAGTTAATCTTTGTATTCTTAGTGGCTTTTGAAAATTACAGCTTAAGAATGGATCTGACTAAACAGCACTGAGGACAGAAGTTCATTTAATTCTCAACTCTGTGATATCCCAAATATGCCTAAGATAATGTATCTTGATTTTGCAGCTTAGAATTGCAGAGTAAATTAAGAAATATTTTAGTGTAGAAAATTTGGATCTGCTTTCAGACATAGTTGTCTAAGTTATTGTTATTACCAAAATAGTACATCATGATTTACAGAACACATTTGATTGTACTGCAACAGATACCTTGACTCTTGCACTAATGAATTTATATTCATACAAGGAATATGTCTCTTAGAGAAAGTAATAAATCCTTTAATTTAAATATATAGTAACTTGTTCTTGCCACATGTCTCTGTTTATGGACATCATTTAAAATGTGCAAAGTAAAAGAAAAAGTTGATTTCGTAAGATTTAAAACACAGTATATGATACCCTTAAGGACGTGGTACACAAGGTATTTTACTAATATGAGACACAATATTGCCAATGATAAAAAGAAATTAATAGAGACCTGCTAAAATATAGGAACACAAGGCTGTTTAAAGTCTATTATAGAGGAATAATTATTAGGAGATTACAGAACTTAAAGCCAAAATTATAAGAATGGGGAGCATATAAAATAAGCGTAAAAAAATGAGATTTTATTAGTTAGGATAGATTGGGTTATGAGTTGCTAAGAAACAAACCATGAAGAATCTTAATGCCTCAAACACAGCACAAATTTATTTCTTACTCACACAAAATTCAATGTGGATCTGGCAACTCTCCAGGGCAGCTTTCCTTCATGTTATGACTCAGAGACTTTCTCCATTTTGTACTCCTGTCATCTTAATGTATGGATTTGTGGGTTATCTGGACAGAGGGAGATAGTGTTGGAGGTTTATATACAATGGAGTTAAGGTCAAAATCTGGTCACCTGGCTCTAACTTAACTCCAGGGCAGTCTGTGTTACGAAGGTTAATAAGAAAGTTTCTAAGAGAAAAAGTAGAAGATCTGGGGTTATGAAATGAAAAGAATCTTTGCTCCAAGTCAGATAACTTTGTGAAGCACACTCTGAGGAACTTGTCAAGTCTCTTGGGTATCAGTGATTGAAATGCTTTCCCACATGATTAATATAGGAGATAGAGCAATTTGAATATAGGGAAAGGGTGAAAAGTATATCACCAAGGAGCCAGTTGCTTGATACAGTGAGGACAACTGGTGTGATAGAGTTAAGATGGTGTGATGAAAACCTTTGAAATAAAGAAAAAGCAATTTAAGTTTCTACAGATATTGGGATATATTTGGCATGGTATAAGAATGAGAGATAGTCTCAGAATTATGATAAAAGTACTGGTAGTTCTGATAAGCATTCTGAATGTTTCAGAAAGCAGTTAACAAAAAAGAAGTGATATTTCTTAGGGCAAACATATGATGAAACTGAAGTGAGAAAATGATAATTAGAGCAGAAGGGAACAACCAGGTAGGACTTCATTTTAACATCCTGAATAACTTGGGGTTATTCATTCTAAGATAAAAAAGGTTTTTAATTTCATTATTTTCCAAGACTTTTCTCAAGTTTATGAAACAAATTTGAAAAGTCTGAGTCTTTTAGAAACAATGGTACATTTTATAGGAAAATGATGAAAACAACAGCTTCATAAAAATTCAAAGGCTGATTTCATGTTTACTTTGCATTATATATTGGTGTGTGTTTTTATAAAATGTAAACAAATTAAGGTGTAACTGCATCAAGAGAATTTTCGTTTTTTAATATTTTTAGTCCAGAGTATATCATGATGTACATGGAATTAATAATGGTCATTTTATTTCACAAATGTAATGATATTGTTGTGATGAAGGAAAAATAAGAAGGGGAAAATGCACTTAGTGAATGCATTTTAGTGTAATGGTCATAAAAATAATTCTTAATTTGTAGTCATAATAATGAAAGGAAAGTGAGTTGCCAGAGAAAAAAAGGTTTATGGAAATATTGTTTTGTAAAGCAACTGCAATTTCATTAAAATTAATTTAATTGATATTTCTCTAAACATTTTTCTTTAATCCTTATCATTATTTATATACCTCCAATCATATAATATAAATTACATGAACTTAAACATTAAGTTGAATTGATTGGTTTATATCAATGGATTTTGAATACTTAGATTTCTGTTGATTTTGGAGTACTTTATTTACTTAGAATTTCTTTATAGTACAGCCATATGTAGTAAAAACTGATGTGTGGATGGCTGGGTAGGATAAAATACTCCAATTTTGTTAACTTTGCAAGTGATTTAGGTAAACTAAAAATAGTTTTCTAAATTTTGTATTCATCTAACCAGAGGGATAAATTCACTTGAAAATCTTTAGATCAAAAGAAAAAAAAAAAAACCATTAGCAAATATGCCAAACGGAAAAAATGAACCGATTCTGTTCTGGCTTGACACTCATCTACCTACAAATATTTTTTCTGATTTGTACCCTAGTAATATTTTCTTGTTCTCTATATTTTGGATGTAATTAATATTGATGTATTTGCTATTTATGAATATATTTATTTTGTGACTATATGTTTTTATTATATAGTGTCAACATTGTGTTTTTTAAACTGATTTTTCAAAGACTAGGAAATGGGACTATATACCTTTATAGATCACTTTAGGTATTTAAGCACTAAAGAAATTTCTCTTGATGATAAAGCACTTCTGACCTGGTTATGTTCATATATTAAAATTGCTGAAATGTTTGTCCTTCTGTCTCTTAGATCATGTAACACTGCTTTTATTTTAGTTGTTAAAATGTAGTTCATTTTATTATATTACATAAAAGAATATACATTTAATCTTTCAAATAGATAGGTTCTAATTTTATAAGGAAAAAACGATATTCTGCAGTTGCTTGTGGTGTGCCAGTTCTGCCTCTGCAGTTGTATTTCTTTGTACCTTATTATATACAAAGAAATTTCTTTGTACCTTATTATATACAAAGAAATTTCTTTGTACTTAATACAAAGTACATTAATATGAAAATAATTCAGTAAGCAGAATTATATTGCTTCCCAACATAGTTCCAATGTACTTTTAACAGATGAGATATAAAAAGTATTTAAATAACTGTAGGTTTCTCATTAAGTCAGAAAATGCTCTAATTTCTGTGTTATACTGTTCTATTCAACAGGTTCAAAATTCAAGACAGTTTATTACTTACACTGTACCTGACATACTGAAGGTTCTCAATAAATAATTATTGATTGAGTTAAATTATCGATATACTCAGGACTGTGCTAAGTACTGTTGGAACTGCAAAGGGAGAATAATTGCACCATATTTACTTTCAAAATGATGTAAATAAGAGTACTATTACAAACCACGTGGGAAGAAATTAATGTTAGTAATTCATGTGGTTAGCAAAAATTAATGTTAACCACATGAAGATGAGGAAGTCTTCATAAAGGGAATCGAATGTTAGTTGAACCTTGACGGAAGTGTAAATAAAAGAAATTTGGTTCAACTTGCAACTGTGTAAAAGAAAGAAAATATCAAGGAAAATGTGAAAGGTTAGACTTTTTTTTAACATTATCAAAGAGCATAGTGAAGGATCATTTGTATGTGAAAAGAATTATAGATAGGGAGAGTAGATTATCAGGAATTATTTGCTTTCATTTTACAGAAAAGTGAATCATGGTCCAAAGAATTTTGTTAACTTGTTTGAGATTCCATAGAAAATAGCAAAAATGGGAGCATACCTGTTTGGGAAGTTTTAAGTAAACCAGTCTAGACCTCTTTTTCAAAACTATACATGCTCTCGTTTATGATCAAACGTCTAGTAAAATGCTGGTAACCTTTAAAAAAAATAGGTCTTGATATTTAAGGATTCTTTTCAATATCTCTAAAGATCTCAAGTGCACGTGTGAGCGTGAACTTCCTTCATATCATGTGAAGGGAAGCTTAATGGAGAAATTTTATTCTTCAGAAAAATATGTTTAAATTTTGGTTCTTCCACTTTTTGTATTGTCAAGTTGTTTAATTTTCCTAACCATGGGTTTTTCATCTGTAAAACAATGCATGCCTTTCTGGCTGTTAGGATTCATTAGAACATGTTTTTTAGTTTTTTGTTTGTTTGTTTATAATGAATTCTTGGTTAGGATGATTTTCCTGAAATGTGTATTTAAGCATGTCACTTTCCAGTGATTTCTAAATTCCTTACCTGCATGAAAGTTATTATCAAATGATCTAGATTGCATACCTCTAATCTCTTGTACCACTCTCACCTCACCTCTATGCTCCAACCATTCTAGCCTTCTCTCTGCTCCACTAAAGTATCAATCTCGCATCCATTTCAGATGATTTGCATATACTTGTCTGATGTTGAGAATTTTTTTCCCTCCAGTTTTCATATAGCTGCTTATAACTCATTACTCAGCCCTTATGCTGCCTCTAGAAAGGCCTTCCCTGCCCTTCTCACACAGAGTAGTTGCCTCCTACAACCAGTAAATACTATGTTAATCTCTTAAAAAAAATATCATATATCATTAGCTGAAATTGTTTTCATTTTTATATTTATTGTCTAGATAGGAAACTTTTCTCATTTGGTCATTATTCTTAATTTAGTACTTTCCCTGCAGTTGATAAGCCTTCAATATATATTGTTGAATTAAGGGAATAAATTCATCTTTTTTGCCAGAATTAGAGCCCAATATGGAAAATTGGGGGAAAAGATAAAGAAAATATCCAATAAGTCTTTAACACAGACAATATATACACCATTTCAGTATATATAATCTGAGTGAATTACTTGCTCATGTATTATTAAACAATGAACATTGATTTACAAAAAAAAAAACACCTCACAATGATACTTTCCACCTGCAGATATGACTCTGGAATCTAGCAAAGTATTTTAAGACCAAATTAGATCATGAACCATGCATTGTCTATAGAAACAGTATATGTGTAGTGAACTGCTCTTTGCTCAAAACGAGGTCTGACCTTTGCCTTCTGGTTCCAAGAAGTAATTTATGTCATACCTGATAGGAGTATTTTTGTTTAGAGTCCAGAGCTAACCACACTGTATCTTAGAGTGGAGCTGGACACATCGGAAAATATCAGGGTGGGGCAGACCGCATCAGAAAAACAAGCATATGATTTAGGGTGAAAGCTTCAGGTCATTTATTGTCAGATAATCTGGAGGCTGAGATCAGCCATGTAGGCAATCAGTCAATCAATTAGTCAATCATACCTGTGTAATGAAGTCCAAGTAGAAACTCTGGACACTGAGGCTTCAGTGAGCTTATCTGTTGGCAATACTCTGCTTGTATTGTCACATATCAATGCTGGGAGAGTAAATACATCATGTGTACAAGGGAGGCTTTGCATTTGAGACTCTCCCAGACTCTATGCATCTCTTCCTTGGCTGATTTTTGACCTGTACCCCTTCCCTGTAATAAATTATAAAGATGAGTAGAGCTTTCGGTGAGTTCTGTGAGTCCTTCCAGTGAATTATTGTACTTAAGGGTATTTTTATGAACACTCCAAACTTGCTGTTGGTGTCAGAAGTTAGCGAAGTTTTGTGGACTGTGCCCTTAGACTTTGCAGTTTGGCTAACTCTGGATATATAACATTAGGGGAAAAAAGCTCATAATCGTCTCAGATTTTAAGATTTTAGATATGAATGGGATTACATAGAATAGCTATTCTAATATTTCATTTCATGGAAGGGAATCAGGGAGGTTATGATTTGCTTCAGTTCACACACCTGGTTTGGTTGCTGGGTTAGGGTTAGAAATCAGATTTATCAATCCTAATCTTTTAAATTTCCCACTGTGCTATGTTATTTAACACGACGTTGGCATGATATGTATCACTGGATATATTATGATTCCTATTTTAATTTTTTTTTTTTTTTTTTTTTTTTTTTTTGCACACGAGCTTAGTTGCTCCGCGGCATGTGGGATCTTCCTGGAGCTGGGATCGAACCCGTGACCTCTGCATTGGCAGGTGGATTCTTAACCACTGCGCCACCTAGGAAGCCCTGATTCCTATTTTAGAAATGAAATTATGACAATTTTTAAATTATAAATCAGTAAAACATTCATCAGTTTCATAATATCCTATAAGCAAATATAAACCTAGAATAAAACTTGAGGCTTAATTATATGAGAACTATGTATGCCTAAAAGTACCCATTTTTCACTAGAGTAGCTATCCTCATCTGAATGGTATTTATGATACACATTCTGGTCACTGATTTAACAAGCTTACATATTAGATTTTCTTTGACAAATTCCAATTCATTGTATATTGGATAGTATAGTGATGGAAGATTCATAAAATCCTCAGATAATAGTGAAAAGTAAGCACTTCCAATGAAGTTAAAATGTCAGCTTTAACAACAACAGAAAAAGCACACCTCAGCAATTCTTAGATGACTAAACTGGTGTAGGGGTAGCAATTAAGAGTTCTTTAACATTCCCTCTGTATTACACATGAGCACTTTTTCTGGATAATAAATT
Source organism: Hippopotamus amphibius kiboko (assembly GCF_030028045.1). NCBI lineage: Eukaryota > Metazoa > Chordata > Mammalia > Artiodactyla > Hippopotamidae > Hippopotamus > Hippopotamus amphibius. The sequence continues at coordinate 60,084,359 of NC_080188.1, forward strand.
TTCCCAAAAACATCTGTTAGTTTTAAAACATTGATGTTCTGTATATACAATGGAATATTACTCAGCCATAAAAAGGAATGAAATTGAGCTATATGTAATGAGGTGGATTAACCTAGAGACTGTCGTACAGAGTGAAGTAAGCCAGAAAAAGAAAAACAAATACTGTATGCTAACTCATATATACGGAATCTAAAAAAAGAAATGGTACTGATGAGCCCAATGACAGGGCAAGAATAAGGATACAGATGCAGAGAATTGACTGGAGGACATGGGTTTGGGAGGGGGGTGAAGGGGAAGCTGGGATGAAGGGAGAGAGTAGCACAGACATATATAGACTACCAACTGTAAAATAGATAGCTAGTGGGAAGTTGCTGTATAACAAAGGGAGATCAAGTCGATGATGGGTGATGCCTTAGAGGGCCAGGACAGGGAGAGTGGGAGGGAGTCGCAGGAGGGAGGGGATATGGGGATATGTGTATAAATACAGCTGATTGACTTTGGTGTACCTCAAAAGTTGGTACAAGAGTGTGAAGAGTATGAAGCAATTATATTCCAATAAAGAGCTTAAAAAAATTGATGTTCTAAAAAGGACACTATTGTTTGTCATCAAAATCATTTGGCAATAAGACATCTCATTCCCAGATATATGATATTATTATAATATCATAAATAAGATATTATTAGGTAAAGGAGATCTTTTCCATACGGTATAATGATATAACACTAGAGATTCTGAAAACACAACAACTCTGCTCAGATGTCGCACCGAATCATATATTTTTTTTTCTAGGAGGAAGTACAGTTACTAGTCCATATTATTCTTTAGGCAAATATACTCTGCTTAGTGTGGGTACAGTTGGTGGTCTTATGTTCCGTGAAAACCAGCATATATTGCACATAAAGGCTTTTTTAAGCGAAAGGCTTTTAAATTTTCCTATCACTATCAAAAAGCATTTTTTAGCACCTGTTATAAGTAATGTAAAAAAATGCCTGTGATTTAATAAAGTATAAGTATGCTACTTTGTATTTGCTCTTTAGATATTTGGGGCAAGGGGACAGACTCAGTGCAATGAAAGAAATGCAAATGACATTTTCAGAATACAATAAATATATTTGTTTTTAATAGTAAGTTTTCAGGACGCAATTTTGGAGAGAGAGATAGAGATCAGGTTGTTGGGTTTTGAGTGACAATAGAGTTAGTATTTGTTCTGTAGACATACCATTGTCATCTATTTATGTGTTAGGCAATGAGGGAAAATGTACAGATGATCCATTACTTGAATGAGAGTAATCTCAGAGTAGTGTGTAGAAAGAATTATAAGTGAAAACTGCAGAATTGGAATGGTTCTTGGCAAAAAATTGACAGGTACATCAATAAGAATATAATGAAGTACGCTTCTTAACTGTGGAATGCTCAGTTCCCCTGGTACAAAAAGAAGAATGAAGGGTAGAAATAATGATCTCTTTCCAATATATATTTTAAAAATACTAGAATTACAGATATTTTAATTGTGATAGCACTCTTTTCCACATTACCATGTTAATCTCAAGCCAGTTACACACAGTGTAATTGTGGTATTTTACTGAGCAGTTAATAACACCTTTTTATTGAATATTTTGAATTTTATTGAATAGATATATAACACTCAACTTCATTGGAGTTGAGTGTTATATAATATTTATTTGTATTGCTTTTTGACAGTGACACAAAGTGATGTAGTCAAATGTAGAATTAAAGAGACGGCATTTGTTACGTTGTTCTCATTTGTCATGAAAATAGAATCCAAAAAGACATTTTTTTCTCCATATCTTAAATGATGACAAGAAAAAAATGCACTTTTAAACTAACAATAATCATTACATTTTAATTTTGAATAATGGAGTTTCCTAATTATACATTTATACTCCCTAGTTTTCTATTTTTCTTACTTAATAATAAAAATTAATTTTAATTTATCCCCTTGCATAGATTAAAATGTTCAGAGTTTACTTTAAAATTTTGTAAGAATTCAGATACAGATTTAAAATCCAAATAAAATCTATGGACCTATGAATCCATATAAATGTTAACTTTTCCTAAAAAGTGAAATATTATAGCATGATTTTAAAATTTTAATATTTTAGTACTATACTACCTGAATAACATATAATTATTTACCTTTTATTTGTATAAAAAGTAGAGTTAGCAACTCTGGGCATAGCTTTAGGAATCTCATTTTGCTATTATTTTACATTTAAATATGAAAAAATACACATAATGAAAACAATATTATCATTTGCATATGTCTATAATGCCAATATATTATTTTAGTGAATTATATAAAATCATCATTCATATTTGTAAAATGAATGCGTTTGGACTTGTAACAGGAAAATTTATGAGCAATGGCTGATAGAATTAAGACAAATTTTTGAAAATATTTATTAAAAATGTATTTTGATGTATGCACATCCATAACGTTAATCAGTAGCTAGCAAAGAGCAAGCTGTGTTTGATATACTTTGTGTCTACCATGTTGAAAGGTGAAGATAACTCTATTGTAGTGATTGAATATGCTTTATTTACCCAATCAGGAAATCAAAACCAAGTAACTCCTCAGAGCAATAATTACAAAGTATTGTCATTTTAACTTCTCTTTCCAAAAAATAGCAGTGAAATCAAATCATTAAAAGTATATGCATGTATTGGTGTATTATCTTCTTTTCCACTGCATATATGGGTGTGAACAACTCCACTTTTATCAAATTGTATGTACCGAGCCTATTCTTATGTCTGCTTTTATATACCTTGTCCCTTTATGTCTCTCATTTTTTACAATTCATGTAATTATTTTTCTGGTGTAGTATGAATTATTTAAAGATATATACCAAGTTATTTAACTTTCTTTTTTTCCCAATTAAAAAAGACAATGTAATTAATTGTAAAGCCAGTCTCAGAATGTATATTAGACAGGGAAGTTTCACTGAGGGACTTCTACAATAGCTACATCATATGCTTTTTTTTTTTTTATCAGCAATATTTATTTATTTATTTTTTTTTAAATTTTTATTGGAATATAATTGCTTTACACTCTTGTACCAGTTTTTGAGGTACACCAAGGTCAATCATCTGTATTTATACACATATCCCCGTATACCCTCCCTCCCTCGACTCCCCCCCCACCCGCCCCGTCCCAGTCCTTCAAAGCATCATCCATCATCAAGCTGAACTCCCTTTGTTATACAGCAACTTCCCACTGGCTATCTATTTTACACTTGGTAGTATATATATGTCTATGCTACGCTCTCACTTCGTCTCAGCTTCCTCTTTGCCCCCTGCCTCCCCAAACCTCGAGATCTCCAGTTCATTCTCTGCATCTGCGTCCTTATTCTTGTCTTGTCACTGTGTTTGTCAGTACCATTTTTAGATTCCGTATATATGAGTTAGCATACAATATTTGTCTTTCTCTTTCTGACTTACTTCACTCTGCATGACAAACTCTGTAGGTCTATCCACCTCATTACATATAGCTCCATCTCATTCCTTTTTATACCTGAGTAATATTCCATTGTATATATATATGCCACATCCTCTTTATCCATTCATTTGTTGATGGGCATTTAGGTTCTTCCATGTTCTGGCTATTGTAAATAGTGCTACAATAAACATTATGGTACATGTTTCTTTTGGGATTATGGTTTTCTCTGGGTATATGCCCAGTAGTGGGATTACTGGATCATATGGTAGTTCTATTTGTAGTTTTTTAAGGAACCTCCAAACTGTTTTCCACAGTGGCTGTACCAACTTACATTCCCACCAACAGTGCAGGAGAGTTCCCTTTTCTCCACACCCTCTCCAACATTTGTTGTTTCCAGATTTTGTGATGATGGCCATTCTGATCGGTGTGAGGTGATCCCTCATTGTGGCTTTGACTTGCATTTCTCTGGTAATTAGTGATGTTGAACATCTTTTCATGCGTTTGTTGGCCATCTGCATGTCTTCTTTGGAGAAATGTCTATTTAGGTCTTCCGCCCATTTGTGGATTGGGTTATTTGCTTTTTTGGTGTTAAGCTGCATGAGCTGTTTGCATATTTTGGAGGTTAATCCTTTGTCCGTTGTTTCGTAGGAAACTATTTTTTCCCATTCTGAGGGTTGCCTTCTTGTCTTCTTTATGGTTTCTTTCACTGTGCAAAAGCTTTTAAGTTTCATGAGGTCCCATTTGTTTATTCTTGATTTTATTTCCATTATTCTAGGAGGTGGGTCCAAAAGGATCTTGCTTTGATGGATGTCATAGAATGTTCTGCCTATGTTTTCCTTGAGGAGTTTTGTAGTGTCTGGCCTTACATGTAGGTCTTTAATCCATTTGGAGTTTCTTTTTGTGTATGGTGTTAGGAAGTGTTCTCATTTCATTCTTTTACATGTTGCTCTCCAATTTTCCCAGCACCACTTATTGAAGAGGCTGTCTTTTTTCCATTGTATATTCTTGCCTCCTTTGTCAAAGATAAGGTGCCCATATGTATTTGGGCTTACCTCTGAGTTCTCTATTCTATTCCATTGATCGTTCTTTCTATTTTTGTGCCAGTACCATACTGTCTTGATCACTATGGCCTTGTAGTATAGTTTGAAGTCAGGAAGCCTGATTCCACCACTCCATCTTTCCTTCTCAAGATTGCTTTGGCTATTCAGGGTCTTTTGCAATTCCATACAAATCGTAAGATTTCTTGCTCTAGTTCTGTGAAAAATGCCATTGGTAATTTGATCGGGATTGCATTGAATCTGTAAATTGCTTTGGGTAGTACAGTCATTTTCACGATGTTGATTCTTCCAATCCAGGAACATGGTATGTCCCTCCATCTGTTTGTGTCATCTTTGATTTCTTTCATCAGTGTCTTAAAGTTTTCTGCATACAGATCTTTTGCCTCCTTAGGCAGGTTTATTCCTAGGTATTTTATGCTTTTTGTTGCAATGGCAAATGGGAGAGTGTCCTTAATTTCTCTTTCTGCTCTTCCGTTGTTAGTGTATAGGAATGCAAGAGATTTCTGTGCATTAATTTTGTATCCTGCTACTTTACTAAATTCATCGATTAGTGCTAGCAGTTTTCTGGTAGTGTCTTTAGGGTTTTTTATGTACAATATGTCATCTGCAAAGAGTGACAATTTTACTTCTTTTCCCATTTGGATTCCTTTTATTTCTTTTTCTTCTCTGATTGCTGTGGCTAAAACTTCCAAAACTATGTTGAATAATAATGGTGAGAGTGGACACCCTTGTCTTGTTCCTGTTCTGAGAGGGAATGCTTTCAGTTTTTCCCCATTTAGAACGATGTTGGCTTTTGGTTTCTCATATATGGCTTTTGTCATGTTGAGGTAGTTTCCTTCTATGCCCATTTTCTGGAGAGCTTTTATCATAAATGGATGTTGAATTTTGTCAAAAGCTTTTTCTGCATCTATTGAGATGATCATATGGTTTTTATCCTTCAATTTGTTGATATGATGTATCACGTTGATTGATTTGCATATATTGAAGAATGCTTGCATCCGAAGGATAAACCCCATTTGATCATGGTGTATGATTTTTTTAATGTGTTGTTGGATTCTGTTCGCTAGTATTTTGTTGAGGATTTTTTCATCTCTATTCATCAATGATATTGGTCTGTAGTTTTCTTTTTTTGTGACATCTTTGCCTGGTTTTGGTATCAGGGTGATGGTGACCTCGTAGAATGAGTTTGGGAGTGTTCCTTCTGCTATATCTTGGAAGAGTTTGAGAAGGATAGGTGTTAGCTCTTCTCTAAATGTTTGATAGAATTCACCTGAGAATCCATCTGGCCCTGGGCTTTTGTTTGTTGGGAGACTTTTAATCAGTGCCTCAATTTCCGTACTTGTGATTGGTCTCTTCATAGTTTCTATTTCTTCCTGGTTCAGTCTTGGAAGATTGCATTTTTCTAAGAATGTATCCATTTCTTCCAGGTTATCCAATTTATTGGCATATAGTTGCCTGTAGTCTTTCATGATCTTTTGTATTTCTGAGGTGTCCGTTGTGACTTCTCCTTTTTCATTTCTAATTCTGTTGATATGCATCTTCTCCCTTTTTTTCTTGATGAGTCTGGCGAATGGTTTATCAATTTTGTTAATCTTCTCAAAGAACCAGCTTTTAGTTTTATTAATTTTTGCTATTGCTTCCTTCCTTTCTTTTTCATTTATTTCTGCTCTTATCTTTTTGATTTCTTTCCTTCTGCTCACTTTGGGGTTTCTTTGTTCTTCTTTTTCTAATTGTTTGAGGTGTAAGGTTAAGTTGTTTATTCAATAATTTTCTTGTTTCTTAAGGTAGGACTGTATTGCTATAAACTTCCCTCTTAGAACTGCTTTTGCTGTGTCCCATAGGTTTTGGGTTGTTGTGTCTTCATTGTCGATTGTTTCTAGATATTTTTTGATTTCCTCTTTGATTTCTTTAATGCTTTCTTGGTTGTTTAATATTGAATCATTTAGCCTCCATGTGTTTGTATTTTTTGCAGTTTTTTTCCTGTAATTGATATCTAGTCTCATGGCATTGTGGTCAGAGAAGATGCTTGATATGATTTCAATTTTCTTGTATTTACTGAGGTTTGATTTGTGACCCAAGATGTGATCTATCCTGGAAAATGTTCCATGTGCACTTGAGAAGAAAGTGTATTCTGTTGTTTTTGGATGGAATGTCCTATAAATATCAGTTAAGTTGAGATGGTCTGATGTGTCATTTAAAGCTTGTGTGTCTTTATTTATTTTCTGTTTGGATGATCTGTCCATTGATGTAAGTGGGGTGTTCAAGTCTCCCACTATTATTGTGTTACTGTCAATGTCCCCTTTTATGGCTGTTAGCATTTGCCTTATGTATTGAGGTGCTCCTATGTTGGGTGCATGGATATTTACAATTGTTATATGTTCTTCTGGAAATATGTAAATAAAAAGAAGGGTATAGAAATGTCTAAAGTACAGAGATGAAAGGAAGGTAGGAGAGATATATAGTCTGTACTACCAAAAACTTAGCTAGAAATAGAAGTATATAAAAAGGCTAAAAATAAAAATAGAATAAAAAATGTTATAAATCTTGTAGATCCTTTAGGACTAAGATTGTAATTAATAAAACACAAAACAAACAAACAAAAAAACCTGGAACTGATCCCAGAATGGACCAGTTCCATAGAATTGATACTAATATTTCTGTTTCCTTAGAGTCTCAGCTGAATGTGTCTTGCTACTCGCCTTGGGTTTTTTGTGTTATTCTGTGACCAGCAGAGCTTCCTTTATTGTTTGTCTGTAAGCATTGGTGTGTGGAGAGGGAGAGGGTACAATAGTGGCTCCTTCCCCTGGGAGTGAGTGAGCAGTGGTGCTCTGTCATTTCAGCTGGGCTTGGAGGTGCCTGTTACAGAGGGGCGCTGGTGGCTCAGGTGTAAACAGAAAGTCTTAGAGTTGGGCCTCTCTCTGGGCTTCTTTGTTCTGTGCAGTCTCCGTGCTGTCGGTGTTCCAAGGGGTTTTAAGCTAGCCCCACCCGAGGGCCTGAGGGTACTTGTTATCCCTCAGTGCCCTAAGTGGCCCACAGGGGTTCTTTCACTGCCCGCTGTAGGCGCTGAAAGAGAGAGAGAGGCTATGCCCGCGGCTCTGACCTGCGCCCGTGAGCCTGTAGCCTCCAGCCGCCATCATGGCCGGGCAGCTCTCTGGCAGGCACTCCTCGCCACAGACCTCTTCCCTCCTGTCCTCTTGGTCCGTCACCTTACTGGCAACAATTTTTCTCATGCTGAACCAGCTCTCCGGTTCCCACACTCCCGCTCCTGGACCGTCTGTTCAGCTGTGAATCGACGTCTCGGTCTGGGAACGCTGAGCTGTTGTGCGGACCCTTCGTATACTTCTCACTCCCTCCCGTCTGCCACAGCTCCGCCACTTCACCCTCTTTGAGCCGTTGTAGATGCATCCCTACCGGTTATGTCGGGATCCTTGCAGTCCTTTCTGGTGTCCGAGGTCGTCTGCTGGTGTTCAGTTGGTTCTCTGTGGGATTTATTGCGTCTTTTGGTGCGTTCCCAATGCATCTGTGGAGAGGGATGCATTCCACGTCCCTCTACTTCACCGCCATTTTTTCTGATGGCCATCATATGCTTTTGATAATAAAATGATATTTTCTTTTCAGTCAATCTGTGGGAACTCCTATGTTTAGACTGGTAGAGAATGAAACATATATCCTAGCAGCACCTGATCATTATGGAGAATGACTAGAAGAATGTAAATTAGATTGACTGTCCCTAATTAATTTGAATAATTTTCTCTTCACTTTTAGACTAAGTAATATCAGAGCAGTAATACTGTATCATTAAATATTACATAAAAGAGTATTAAAGTCTAGAACATCTCATATCTTGCCTTTTAGATATTTTAAGGCTACTTGGAAAGTGCTTTGACTAAAATATAGCAGCATAGAAATGCAATTAATATCCATATAATACCACAATTAGAGAAGGTTTTAATAATTTAATAATTTCTTTTATAAAAAACACTTCCTGTATAGTAACATGTCCCAGCTTCCTTTATTTTTCACAGGATCATAATTATTATCTTTATTGCAATGAAGAGACAAGGCTAAAGGGTTTTTCAGAATGGGCTTTATGAAATGGTTATATATTAATAGAGTGATCAAGGCTTGTCTTTTCAACTCTGTAGCTTCAGAAATTCAATTTTTTTCTTTCAGCCAGTAGTAGCCAAGGTGTGAAGAACTAATTCACAGTAACGAAACACAAGAGACTGATTTATAAACGATGGTACCTACTTTATTTGTCCATAAAAGAGATTGGTATTTCTTCCTAGAATACAGTTACCTTTAAGTCCTATGAGGAAAGGAAACATGTCTGTTATGTTCATTGTTAATTCCATAGAGTTTAGAAAATTAATTTTTTGAATTACTTCATTAATAACTATTTAGTTTACTCTTAATGGCTGAAAGTCATTTGGGAGATTTCATGAGTAATTAATATTGTTGACAGATTTTTAAATGTCTGCTTAGAGAAAACTTAGTAATAATTGTGCATGATTTAATATCCAATTTATTAATATTATGAATCTAGTAAAAAATTAGTATTTCCTTACAGTTAATCAACTCTTCTCATAATACCCACATAAATCTTACATAAAAATAAATTAGAATATGTATTAAATTTTCCATGGCCATACTTTTCATCTTTCCCAGGGATTTCAGAAATACCTGAGTCTATTTTTGCACTTCCCTGGGATTTACTTATTATACTAGACTTAAAAGAAAAAGAAAGTCTCCTATTAAATTTGCACATTCTGGATTGTTGACTAGATAATTTTTTTGTGTAGTCATTGGAATTTGCTGTACATTCAGAGATGATTCAAACTCAAGATTCTGACCATCAGGTTTGACTTTCCTTTTTCAATTAAACTTTACATTCTATGCCCTTATGCCTTTATATGTTTGTTTGTTTGTTTGTTTATTTATTTATTATTTTTTGGGGGGTACACCAAGTTCAATCATCTGTTTTTATACACATATCCCCGTATTCCCTCCCTTCCTTGACTCCCCCCCCCGAGTCCCCCCACCCTCCCCGCCCCAGTCCTCTAAGGCATCTTCCATCCTCGAGTTGGACTCCCTTTGTTATACAACAACTTCCCATTGACTATCTATTTTACAGTTGGTAGTATATATATGTCTGTGCTACTCTCTTGCTTCGTCTCAGCTTCCCCTTCACCCCCCGCCCCCTCCCAAACCTCGAGTTCTCCAGTCCATTCTCTGTATCTGCGTCCTTGTTCTTGTCACTGAGTTCATCAGTACCATTTTTAGATTCCGTATATGTGAGTTAGCATACAATATTTGTCTTTCTCTTTCTGACTTACTTCACTCTGTATGACAGACTGTAGTTCTATCCACCTCATTACATATAGCTCCATCTCATCCCTTTTTATAGCTGAGTAATATTCCATTGTATATATATGCCACATCTTCTTTATCCATTCATTTGTTGATGGGCATTTAGGTTGCTTCCATGTCCTGGCTATTGTAAATAGTGCTGCAATAAACATTATGGTACAAGTTTCTTTTGGAGCCCAGCTTTAAATTTTGTGCAATATTGCTGTTCCCTCACAGAATTATTTGCTTTTAAAGTTTTCCTGTTATTATGATATATATTCCTCATATATTAATGTTATTAAAAACTCATGGACTTTCATTATTCTATCTTTATTATATGAAGCTATCTAGGTTTTTATCTATCAAAAGATTAGAGACTATTTATTGTTAGTTACCACTTCCAGATATTCCACTAATTTATCAAATGTCTGAAGCACAGTTGTGCCCTTGCAGATGCAGGGTATGACTATTAGTGTTAATTAAATGCTGGGCTCCGTTTCTACTTGGTTGCTGTGTGTGACCATCAGTGCTACTCAGTCCTTTCTATTCCTGGTACAGAACTACTTTTGATGCTACTACTTCACTTACAAGTCTTTCCTTGCGCAGATTAAAAATAAATGCGTGTCTTCATATTATAAACGTACATAAAATTAGAAAAAATACCTGTATGTGTAGCTATTTATTAAAAACAATAGAAATTGAAGATATTCTACTCTGCTTGTGTTTTTTGTATGTATGTCATTAATGCCTCTTTATATTAGCTTTTCTGTGTGAGTCACTCTTAGTTTTGACAGACTCAAATTGTTTTGTTTAGCTCTAATGATTATTGGTTGGTTTGTTTGTTTGCTTTTTGATGCTCATTATGTTCGAGGTTAGCCAGGGAGAAGTCATTTAGGTTGCTTTCTTAGCCTTTCAAAACTGCCTCCAACTTTTTTTTTTTTATACAAACCTTGTTTTCTGGCAACAAAAGAATGTTCCGGAAATAGTCTGTATCTTTTCTTTCAGTTTTTTTTTTTTTTTTACTAATAACTAAGGAGCCCTGTTTTTTTTTTGTTGGTGGTGGTGGATATTGATTAATGGACTGCCCCTAAGTGCTGGCTGAGGGCAAAGTACTGTTGCTGCTATTGGTTTCTTTAAGGGAGAAATTTGGAAAAGATATTTCTTTTAGGTCTATGAGTTCACATTGATTTTTATTCTGTAACATCATATTGCTGCACTGATTCTCTTTTTTGTATAATGTTTCACCAACTTCAAAGACTTCACTACATTAATAAGAAAATTGCTTTGTAAGCAAAATATCAAAGGACGGCAATTTAGAATAAGTGGATAAAAGAACACTTTCTCAAGACCAGTGGTTGATGGACTCCCACTAGACCAAATGTCAAGGGTCACCTGCAAAATGAGAATAAAATCAAAACAATGTAGTGAATTTTCCAAATTTAGTTTTTTCACTTTGTTGATGTTACCTTCTTAAATTAAATGTTTGGGATAACAGTGGCAGAGTTTTCAAGTATTTCCTTGTTAAGAAAATAAAATCTTTTTTTAACTTTATTTTCAAACTGAGGATGGATGTGTTAACTGTCAAAATTCGAAAGAGGGTTGAACAATCCAACCTTGAAAAGATCATGTGTGCTTCTGGACTTCAGGAACTGCTGGAACCAGGAACCAGAAGACCTACTACTATGACACTTGGCATTTTTCTAGTAGACTTAGTCTGATCTTAACCATGCAGTGAAATCCAATGACAGCTTATCTTTTTTGTCTATATTTATAACATCTTATAAACAACTTATTCTCAGTGGGTTATCCCTGCCACATTATATCATGGAGCTTCCAAGAAACACTTGATTTTATTTCTAGTTTAAATCATTAGATCCCTTATAATTAATACAGGTACAATGTAATACAATGCAATCCAATATAATAATAGTTCCTTATAATTTTCATTTGTAGAAAAAAGCACATATGTTTTGGAATATTTATCACCTTTGAACCTACTGTGCTCTATTCACAGATAATGTGTTTCTTAAGTTTAATAATGTTTAATTTTATTTTTTACAGTGAGAATGATTTATTTAAAAGTTGCAGTATCCTTACTTTTAATCCTGAGAACTAAGGTGATCGGTGTCTATTTGACAACCTCATTAGGCTTTCTTTAATGAATATTTACTTCTTTAAATATAAATTGTGGTAACATTCAAATCAATGGAAAAAGTAATCTGAAATGTCGTGTAATCATTTAACATTTAGGTTGTTTTTCTTGATGTTCTATTTTTTGTACTTTTGTTATTTCAATCCTAGTCTCTAAGAGTAAATTCTTGCTTTCTTAACATATTCGCTATCAGTCGATATACAAATACGCTAATCAGGACTGTATTCCTCCTTTAAGAATTTCTACCTCTGCACATCACTCTTTTCCCTCAGGATTCCTCAATATACCCTTCTAGTTTACTGTGCTATTTGTCCTCTTGAAAAAAATGAAAAAGTAACATGTTCTAGCTCTGATATTTATGACTTTATGAAAATCAATAATTGATTTTTAATCTAATTGGTATTTATTTCTTTTGTTCATTCTTCCTAATCTAAAGCAAATGACTGGGAAACAGTAACTGGACCCCCCCTTCCAAGCATAGTTTAATTAATACCTCAGGGTTAGCATTGTATGCAAAACTTGTTTGAGAAACAATTCATTAAATGTGTCAGAAGACTGTTACACAGATTGGAAAGATAAATATTAGAAAAAGAATCTAAGGTTTTAGTTCACTGACTTCTATACCTTTGAAAAACTCCTTTGTGCATTTTTTAATGAGAGTTAAAGTTTTTATAATAATTATTTAAATTTTTATTGGACTGATCATTTTAAAGCTCATAAGATAATCAAATAATTTCTGGTTTCAAAGCATTTCCTTTCTAATTTTGAGTTCTTTTGTGCTTCATGGCATCTACATGTGGATATTTCCTCGGTTTCTCAGTGTTTTGGTTTCTAACTATTGATTTTACTTTTTCTTCAGGATGTTTTGAATAATTTGGGATCTTGTGAACTGGATGAAGATGATCTAATGCTTGATTTGGAATTTTTAGAGGAACAGAATCTTCATCCTTCAGGTAAATATTGAATAAATGTACCATATCATACAACTCTGGTCCTAGTCATTCAGCTTTCATTGATAAGCTAAGTATTGTTTAGGCTGCATTCAGTCTTTTCAATCCCCAGTTTGTGTATTTTGTGTGCAAGGCACATGCTAGGTACCTTGGACACATTATTCTGGTGATCTTATAATCTGTTATGAAAATATAAATTTCGTTGGAAGATAATTATTAAATAAGAAAAAATTATAAAACAAAATTCTTTCAAAGAGGGAAATTCTAATGAAACACTTATTGAAAAAGTTAATATTTTTTCTTTTTTTGGGAGGCAGACAACAATTACAGTCCCATTTTTCATGTATTTTATATAACCAAATGAAAGTTTTGTGGATCTAAGTTTGCTCTTTCAAATCTTAGCCACCTCAATAATAACTTGTGGTTAATGTTAATGAGATAAGGTTGACCTCAAAATTAGTGGTTACCAATAGCAACCACAAACACACACTCATAAACACATACATGCACACAGAGTTATAGTGTGAGATAAATTCTTGATGAATAAGTTAAGAAGAGAAACCATTATATTTGTAATAATTTTAATTTGTATTAAGGCATAAAGTGTAATGTCTTCAAATACCAAGATTATTCCTTTCAGAGTAGGATATAGGAATTAATTGTTCACTCACACTTAGATATTTGACTACGAAAGCAAGCTTTTACTTATTTTTTTCTATAATAATACCTTGAACATAGTCATTTTCAAGTTACAGTAGAACATTAAAGTAACATTAAAGTAGAGCTTTAAAATCTTGAGTTATACTGCATACCTTTGAGAAGATCAACCTCTTAGAATTTATTGTCATATTTTTAACTTTTTAGAATTAGACATAATCTCTAAGGTTGTTTCCAGCTGTAATATTTTATGATGAATTTTTGTTTATTCAGTATTTTTATATTATAACTAATGTCATAGTAACAATTATCAAAAGAAGGAAATAACAATGTATGTATTTTTTACAGTCTATTTTAGGCTAATCTTAAAAAAAAGAGTAAATAAAATTTTTCTGCTTAAATGCAAATTTAGGGTAACCATTTTTTGAGACATTCTTGCTGCAGTTGATTTGACAGATATTCTTTTAAAAATATAGACTTTTCTTACTTTTATGCAGATACCTTATACAGTTTTGTCATTCATGTGTATTTATCTTAAAAGAGTTATACATGTTGACAATGTACAGTTTTTTGGTTGGAATTTGTCAATATCTAGCAAAACTGTACATACATTTACCTTAATATCCAACTATCCAACATTTAGAAATTTAATCCTAAAACACTGTAAATATGCAAATTAATATATGCAAATAACTTTATTGCAAAATACTTGCAAAAACAAAATATTGGAAACACCTCACATGTCCTTCAATAGGACACTTGTTGAATATACAAATGGTCCACTAAGCAGTCATTAAAAGGAATAATGATAGCGTCTGTATGTGCTATAGTATGATTGTAAGCATATACTATCAATGGAGAACTTTGCAATGATGAATTAGACTGGCAGTACCTAAACTCACTGATCACTAACTTCACTACAGTTGTAACAACTAAACATTTTGTCCCTCAATGCAATGACTAGAGAAGTACATAGCAACACCACTCCTGCCCACAATTGCTTAAATCTTTTTGTCTCTTGATTAAACCATGATTTTACAGGAAATACTGGGATGAGGGGAGAGGGAATGTTAAATGGCATGATGGGATTGCCAGCAACCAAATATAGGATATGGAGAATTCTACAGGGTAAATGATGGTTTCTTCAACAAATAAATGGCATGATAAAAAGGGGAGGGGTATTGTAGATTAAAAGTGGCAAATGTAATGTGACATCTTTGCAGGCAAAACATAAAAGCACTGTACAAATATATTTCGGAGTTTATCAGAGTAGTTTGAATAGTGATGGAGTTATCACAGAATTATTTTTATTTTCTTGGGTGCTGAGTATTCTTCTTTAGTTTTGTCTTTGAGGAAAACTTTATAGAGATGCATGTGGTTGAAATAATATGGTATTTGAGATTTGCTTTACCAACAAGTATGGAGGAGGGAATAGATGAGACAATGTTGGTTAATTATTGAAAATTGTCGAAGTTGGGAAATAGTTGCTTTGGGTGAAAATTTCATTGACTAATTGTAATGTTTTCTCTATTTTATATATTTTAAAAAATTTTCACAAGAAAAATAAAACCAAGTAATAAGTAAACAGCTTTATAGATAACATAGCAATCTCAGCTGTGTTTGTTAGGCAACCATAATAAAGAGCAAAGGATGCCTTAAAAATATAAAGGCGATAGCTCAATTTATTTGCTTGGGAACAAAAAGGAATATTTGTAAACTTTAATTTGTCTTTTATAAAATAATGAGCACAATGGAATTCATTAGTTTATTATAAAAAAATGATATAACAAATATGATGAATCTTCTGAATCTGCTTCAAGGTGTAGAGAACTTGGTTGAAGCCAGAACTAGGGTACCTTATGAATCAACTGAGTTAACCAAATTGTTCATAAGATAAATGATGTTACTTTACATATCTGAAGCACAGTTCTAAGTGAGATAATCATTAAAGTGACTTGGGTTTGTTTAATGTTACTTACTAAAATGTCTTTTGAAAACCTATTTCACTTTAGATGCCACATTATGGGGTTTGAAAAAAGCCACAAATATCTGTTTATGTACATTAGCTCAGAAAGAAGAATTTTCGGTTGAATTGGTTTTATACAGTTTGTTTTTTTTTTAAGCAACATAATTAAAGTTCTCAGAATATAAGAAGCTCATTATTGATAATCAATACTGATAAAAAGCTCACTAATGCTAAGTATTCTAAAATGATGGTTAACATAAAAGTGATTTTCAAAAGTCAGAAAACCAAAATAATGATATCATTAAATTCTACTACTTATGTTACTGAAAATCATTAGAGGGTTTAAAAACACTTTGTTAGAACAAAACATTCATTTTTGGCTATAAGGTCTTTTTTTTTTTTTTTTTTTTTTTTTAAAGCAGAGATTTATAGCTATTTATAGTAAAGCATACTACAATGGCCAAGATGAATTTTGGGAAAGACCAGAGAAGTACTTTTGTTTTTAAAATATTAAGTCGAATATTTCTAATAAGTGTCATGTATCACATGTATAAATTTTATTCAGTTTAACATACAATTAATGACAGTTAAATTTGCGAAGACTGTCATGTGTTAAAAGTGTAGAAATTCTCTTATCTTTTTCACTACAGTAATTTGCACATAGTGGATTCTCAGTTGGTATCTATTAACATAATTTTATTTAAAACATAGACATCTTTGGACATGTGTATAATGAATAAAAATGGATTTAAAAAATAAAAACAGAAATTAGTAAAGTCGTCTTTTTTTTTTTTTACAGAAAATCAAACACCTTTAATTAAGATATCTATTTTACTGGACAAAGTTTGAAAACCTATAATTTAAAAATTATCTTGCATTTTTTCAAAATATCTATTGGACACTGTTCATATTGAGTAATTTAACATGCAAATAGACATTCTAAAGGCCAGTAGAATGCATAATAAATGTGCATATGTTAATATTATTATTGGTAGTTGTACAACTTGCAGTATAAGCAATATGAATTAAAGAATATCAACCAGACAAGTGAAATATCAGAACAGCACAAACGAGACAAATGCCAGTTTGAATTGTGTCATTCAAAATTTGTCATACAAATGCTCATATACTTATACATTTGAATATGTATCTGTATTTCATCATGTTGCATTTTGTTCTTATGACTTGTGCTTGGTAAACATGGCTATTGTAGTCATAATAATTATGGACATCTTTTAATATGCTTTTAATTTCATCCTTGCTATCTGTATTTTCATTAAAAGTGAATTATAAGTTTGCAGTTAGGTTTTCAAAAGTTTGATTTTGACCAGTACAGTGAACAATTTGAATAAAGTTTCATGAATCCTTTGAATATATAAATATATCTATGGAGTCCTAAATTAACATACTTGCTTCCTAAAAAAGGAAGTAGTAAGAATAAATAATATTACAAATAAAATATCAGTTTTAGAGTGGTTAGTAAATATTTTTTTCTTTTTAATGAAAGCAAGAAAGGACAATCTCAATGAAAGAAAGGTGTATGAATTCAAAATGCGTTCCCAAAAGGGGACTTGCCTTAAGGAGGAAAAATAAAAGCAATTATTCTGAATAATTTACTCTGATTTTGGCATTATCTAATATTATGTTTGTAAATTCTAATATAAAAGCTAAGATTTTTAGATTAAAAAGCCTGTGGATAAGCCTTCCAGATGTCTTTTATTCTGTTTTCTTGAATTCATGCTTAAATTACTTTTCTGGAAATTTTTTTTATGTTCAGTTAATATGCATCATGTTTTAATATAGGATTATCAATTTGTTTAATACCAGACATTCCATTTCCCTGTGATAAAGTATTATATTTACTGTTTTTCTGTTTAATGCATCATTTATAATGCACATATGACCAAAAACAGTTTTTTAATTAAAAAATATGAGATGCTATGATTTATACTTTGATAAATTAAAAAGTATATTAGTGACCTTCCCACTTTTTATCTTTCTTGACTCTCTTATTCATGTTGATATGGTGGTGTTTTGCCACAGTTTGAGTCATGCAAGATATTAGTAGTGATGTTGGTTAGATATACCTCAACAGTCCTTTGAAAAAGAAAAGTACTAACAAAATTTACTAGCATTTAGTGTCTCTAAGACTCAAACAAGTACTTTAAATTTTTCCTTACACTGAAATACGTTATGAACTATATAATCAGTCAAAAGAAAAATACCAGAAATATATTTTTGCTTACTTTTTCTTTATGTAGTTTTACATTTTTGTGTTTAGGATTTTTTTCTATTAATTTAAGCATCTTACAGAATTATCATTCAAGAAAAGTAGGGTAATGATTAAAGAAGGATACGAAAAATAAAATGAAGCCACAGGTAAGGTTGGCACACAAAATGTGTACTAGTATTACCTCAAAGACCTAAAGATGTTACTTGGAGTGTACTACTAGCATATATGAAGAAAGAAACAGAACCAATTGCATTATTAGAAGTATATGCCATCAATCATTCAGTCAATCAATCAAGGCATTTTTTAAAATAAGGGAATTCTTGTTACTAAGAACTGAAAGATATTTTGCTCACATGTCTTTATAAGGTATAAATTATTTGGTATCAATAGTTTCCTCAGCAACTCCTTTCAATGCAAGCTGGTAGCATCATGTTACCAGTTCAGTAGAAGAAATTCTAAACGGTGACACATTATTGTAGCATAAGCTAGGAGCTTTAATGAAGAGCTTGCTTAATCCAAAAATAAAATCTAGTTCCATGTCCATAGTTCATATTCCTCAGCTAATTTTAATGTTGGAAATACTTAATATAAATGATGTCAAGCATTTTCCTCAGACGTAAGGTAATTACCATAAAGCCTAATAGAATATCTAATATTAAGCAGTGTTACTTCCTGATGAGTCCTCCAAAATGCAGTTTGCAAAATGTACCCCTTATGTAACTGAATAAGACAAGTTTTCTACAAATAGATGTAATCAAAATATCAGTTAAATATCAAACAGTGCATATTGTTTGATAAAGAATAAGAATTTGAGTTTTGGTTTTGGAATATTTAATCTGTAACTATTCTTTAGCACAGTGGACTACAACAAGGTCACACGTCTATTGAGGCTACTCCTAGTATTACCTTCATAGCGGCAGAAGCTGATGGGAAACATGCACCTGGCTAATTTGACAGTGAAGCATCATAATTAACTAAATAAGTCAAAGGTGAAAGGAAAGGGGGCTAAAACACATTTTGGTGTTACCTGTTTGGAACATATTCATTAAAATACTATTTCTCCATTTCTTTCTTATGTTAATGCTAGGAGTGGGTTGTGTATAAGCCTTAGCAATTAGTAGCTAGAGATCTAAGTTGATAGGAAGGAAAACTGAATGCGTATAATAAGCCATGCTGTTTGCCTAAGCTATCTCAATTTATGCTCACAATAACTCTCTGAGAGGAAGTTGCATTTTAAAGATCATTCAAATTAAAGAAGCCACAAATTAATATCAAAAGAGAGCAGGCACTTTAGAGACAGACAGACAGACACATCCAAGTTAGAAATGCAGCTTTGCCATAGTAGCCTTGGGCAAGTGATCCAATCTTTCTAAGCCCTTTTCCCTCATTTGTCAATTGACAATAAAAATATCTATCTCAAATATGATTCTACTCAAATGGGTGACATATTTACATGTAAAGTGCCTTTCACAGTTGCCTGGAATAAAATAAGAGCCCAGTACAAATTGCTTAATTCTCTTGAAATCTTAAATTCCTTGTCAAAGAATTTGTCCTATCATTGGTTATTTTTCATAGTTCTTAATTTCTTAATGTTTCGTCATTAGTCTATATATTTAAAATACACTTTCTGATTTGAATTTTTATTATCTATCTGTGTGACATTTTAAATGGTGTTTTGTTGGTACTGATTATTCAAAAATTAAGCCACTTTGCTTATAACAGGGGGTACATTTCTGTGTTAAAATCCATACATTTAAATGCATGAAAACAGTTTTTCAGATATTAGTCATGTGTCCAAAATACCACAACATATTTAAAATGGCAATTTTTCAGAGAAAGAATACATTTCTGTTCAATACTTTAAGACTTATTAACGTAAATCATTTATGTTCAAAGAGAAAGCCAGGCTGTTCCTTTGTAATAAGTTTGGTGTTTACAATTTGCAGTTGACTTATTCAAATGAAAATATATTTCACTTACTGTTCTTTGATTAAAATAATGTAATGGTCATTTGGATAATTGGGTGAAGAAGTTTTGTATTGTTTTTGTTATTTATTTTGGACAGTATATCTAAAAACACCTGGGGCCAGTATCTCTTGGTGTTGGCCAGATGCAAATAGGGAAGTAATGGTCCAATGATATCAATTAGGAATTAATTAGGTAGTTGTTAAATTATTTTGAGTTTGATGAACAAGCAATATAAAATTCTGCAGTGAGTTAGGAACTCCTCCTGTGCCTATTAATTAAGTTAATTTTGTTATTAATTTTTAATGGATAATAGCACAGCAGCACTGAAATGAAATCCTAGTGGCTTTGAATGGCAATGTACAAATTGCAACAACGTTCACACAGGAAAAATTATAAAAATCAGCTGTAAGTTTTTATAAGCTTTGGCATGTCTTGGTCAGAAAAAGTGTGTGTAAGGTATCTTCAATCTGATTGTATAAAGCTAAGAAGCTTGACACTTAATTTTGGCTAAAAATCTGGAGTTAGACACATCTCAGCTGCAGTCAAGCTATGTAAACTTCAACAAATTACTTAATCTCTCTTAGCTTCCCTTTCTCATCTGAAAATAGGGACAAGAAAAGTATCTACTTCATAAATTTGTTGTGAGGAATAATAAGTTAAAGCAGAGTAAAATGTTCTGTCACATGTCTAGCGTAATATTTTTTAAGAACTATAGAAAATACTATTTTTTTGCATTATCCATGATAAAGTATGATGTGCCTAAGCATTAATAGGAATATGATTTTGTCAATTTTGGTGATATTTCCCAGTCTCTATTAGTGGAAGCTCTCAACCACATTTGCAACCACATAGTATTTCTTAAATTTTAAGTATAGAATGTCACAACAATTAATTTTGTAACTATCATTTATTTCAAAACTTATACAATTATTGCATTAAATAAAATTATAGAAGAATAATAAATAACATGTATTGAATCTATGTGCCAATTAAATGAGGTAAATAACCCCTTTCATATTTGAGAAAATTAAAACTTTGATAAAATATTACAGGTAGTAGATATCCCAGGGGAACCCAAAGTTTTGCTAACTCTGAATGTTCTATGTTCAATCATTATGTTTATTTTGAACTAATATAATTAATTCACATAAAATTTTAAGATCATAAATACACTGAAGCTTTTGTTTTAAATTGGCTCTTCTTTCTATTAACTTACTCAGTTACAAGCATCATTTATAAATGTTTGCCTTTGAGTTCATGCAAGAAGCTGAGACTTACTTATATTTATTTACTGGAGCATCTATGTTGTCCCAAGCACTGGTCTAGACACATGTTTCTGCTTTTGCTTTGTTTATAAGCTATAATTTATAAGCACTTTAGATTATCCCATTTAATCCTAACAACAATTCTCTAGAAATTACTACTGTCCTCGTTTTGTAAATGAAGGAATGGAGACCCAGAGAGTATGGTTACTGGTCCAGGACTACAGAGATACTAAGTGGCAGAAATACGGTTTAATTACCCCTTGGTGACTTGATGCCTACCTAATGTTTTCATAAAGCTCTCAATGACATTTAGTTGCTAGAAGCAGCAGTTATAACAAAAGTGAAAAATGTTCTTTTGTAATACAGTGTTTGAGTAACATTATAGTGAGGACAGAATTGTGACAAAAGTCATTTTGTGGGTTTCATCCCCTACTGCTGTTGCTCTTTCCTGCCTTGAAAGGTCTTGACTGCCTGTTATCTGCTTGCTAGCCATTAGATGGTGATCTTGTTCTGATAATAAGGATAGTAACCCTGTCATACATTTGTATTCAGCTTTACAGTTTACAAGGGATTTCAAATATGTTATCTCATCAAATGATCACAATAACACTCTGAAATAGGTGTTAATACATCCCAACTACGGTAGAGGAAGCAGATACTCTATGGGTAAAAACTTATTGAAGTTCATATAGCCGATATTAACCCAGATCTTAACATTAAATGACAGGGTTTTTTTTTTACTATCTTTCTGGATCTTGCTGCTTCTAATTTTACGTGGTACAATTCTAATATGTTTGGTTATATATTTTCCAAGGCCACTTAAAATCATAGTTACATCTTAGAAAAGGGGAAAGGATTGCTTTAAGCAGACATGCTGAATGTGGTGAAAAATAAGTACCGCTAGCAAAAAAGCAAAAGCAAAAGGCAAAAAGCTTTGAAAAGTAGACTCAGTCGTAAAGCAGAATAGTATGGGGTCATTTAATGTAAGAACAGACATTACCATCCACATCAGCAGGTCATGAAGTATTACTGTATTGCAATATATTATTCCATTGCATTTAAAAATTATTATAGCCTTGAATCTTTGAGAAAAAAAATTATATTCTGCATACTCTGATAAGATGGTAAGCTATATAATTCACTTCAGAAATACATCTATCTGAACTGTTTTTTTTTTAACTCTTTAATATGTTAAGAGGAAACAGTTTCTTAGTTCTTCTTAAACTTTATCCAGAAAGTATCATTTTGTAAGGATTCTAGATTGTGAAATTGGAATATATTTTAAAATATTTTTTATATAATTTTTATATTTCTCTCCATATTCCTTCCTCCAAATTCTTACAAATGACTTTCTAAACAAAAGGAGAGTTGTGAGAAGGTTTACTAATTATCATTCTTGAAAATTCAGTAATTTATTTATGGCCTACTGTTATGGTATAGGGATCATGATATTACTTAAACTCAAGACTGTGCAATTGTCCATAATATCTATTTTCAGGATAGATAGTTCAAACTTTTAATGGCTTTTGTTTATTTCTTTGTTTTGGCTGATAAGTTCATTAACTGACCAATAATTAGTTCATTAATTTGATAGTTTGTTTTCAATTTCCATTTTTAAAACTTCAAACTTATTGTTTTTCAATGTGATGTTCACCTGGGTGCATTGTTTTTGGTATTTAGTTCATGATATTAAATGGCATCTTTAAATGATAGAAGAAAGGCCCTAACTGAAAGGGAATTTCAGATATTATGAAGTGGAACTTGTCCTGCTTCTGCTCCCTATGAATATTCAAGAGTTTTAGTGGCCTTGTTCAAGGTTGCGCAATTAGTTTGTTGTAGAAATCGTTCTGTTACTAAGAAATTGACCAACTCCATTTAGTAAGCACAATTGCAATTAATTATTTTATTTTTTATTATTGTTACCAACAGAGTAAGTCACTTGTATTTGTGAATTTAAAAGTGACTGGCTATTTTGCCTGTCAGACTTTGCTGTATACTTCAAGAGGATTGCTTTAGCTACAAAGAAAGCTTTTTGATGAAATTGTTTCTTAGGTCTAATCAACTATAACTGAAAAATGTTTATACATTCTGACCTAATTTAATATTAAATGACAACAGTTTTAATGAAGTCATAGAATTTACTTGTAACCTGCTATTGTGGCATTTTCTACAGTTATAAACTCTCTTCTGCTGTGCAAAAGGGCAGTCAAAGGCCTAAGTTCATTAGAGGATACAGTCAAAGGAAAAGATTTCTTTCATTCAGCATAGTTTTTCTGGAGCAATTAGAAAGAAAATATGTGTCTCAATATAAAATTTCATAGCCTCATGCAATTATGTGCTGACATCTCCACACAATTGCTTGAATAATGCCAGCAACATCAGCTGTCAGTATCAAAACGAACAAGTAATTAAGAAAGCAAATGCTGGTCTTTCTTCTGAAGACATAGAATATTTATGTATTTAAAATTGTTCACCAACAAGAAAAATAATCACTGACATGAAACATAGTTTTCTACAGTGCCTGAGTCAGAAAAGAGAGAAATAATAATGAACATTTGCACTATTACAGCAAATTAAGTTGTAATTGTATACACCAAAAACAATTGCAGAATTCCTTTTCCTTATAGTATAAAATTTTAATGGCATCATTTTATCAGGTTTCACTATAGCATATTGACCCTTTTATTTATGTTCTGCTTCTCTATCTTATTAAACAAAATTTCCAAAAGTTTACAGTAGAATTGGGGGTCTCATTCTTATGAGGACCACTTTTTTCTATAACCATACATCTTAGTATGCTAGGATAACCTAAACTTGTCTGAATAGTTAGTAAAGAAAATAATTAGAAAAGACAACAATAATTAGAAAAGACAAAAACTTGTCTGAATAATTAGTAGATTTGAGTGACATTATATTTGTGTCAAATGCTGACTCTCCAATCTTTTGATAAGAAATTGCTCAGTTTATTGCTTACTGAAGTGAGGGGGAAATGCCACCTCTGCTGAACTCTGTTTGTCATTTGG
The DNA here is from genome assembly GCF_030028045.1 of Hippopotamus amphibius kiboko. Classification (NCBI taxonomy): domain Eukaryota; kingdom Metazoa; phylum Chordata; class Mammalia; order Artiodactyla; family Hippopotamidae; genus Hippopotamus; species Hippopotamus amphibius. Next base: position 60,108,438 of record NC_080188.1, read on the forward strand.
AGGGGAAAGGACAAGTTAGGATTTATAGAGATTTGGGATTTGGTTTAAGGCAGATATTTCAATTTGAAGGTTTGATTGGGATTGGGATTGGATGAAATAGTTTCAGAATGAGGGATTTGTGGAAACAGTAAGGCTAGGATTTTAAGGTGAAGGGTTTAATGATTCTTAGCACATAAACTGTCTGTTGATGCTTTCTACTGAAGAATTGGTAGGTCTTTTGGGAAAGCCCTGTAATGAACAATGAAGCTATTTGGAATAGTTAAGTTATTCCAATGAAAACCATAAAATAATAAAATGATGTTCACATACACAATCACCTATTTGGGAATTGGTAGTTTTAGGTCTTAATTTCCCCACTGAGGGAGACCAAGGGATAGACCATTTTTAGGTGGAGGCATGATCCATCCAGATTTTCACCATTGTTTGAGGTGTCATCATCACATATCAAGTCATCCTCTCATCATCCATTAAAGTCAGGTTTTCCTCTTCTTTCTGCTGGATGACCTTTTTCTTTGTTAGATCATATGATGGAGCAGCAGCCGTGTAACATCATGCTAGACTCCGAAGATGACATATCTGAACTCTGCAACATAAAGAGTAAAATAAGGCTTCTGATCAGGATTTGTTATCTACTCTCAGCCAGCAGTCGAGTGCCCAGATTAAATAGGAGACAAGATCCCACTCCCATTCTGAAGAGCCTACAGAACCAGATATGGGGTTGTTAACCAAACTACATTAATTTTTTGATATCTTTATTTTTAGGCAGGATCCTTTGGGTAAGAGTACAAAAGCATCTCTAGTCTAGGCTGCAAATGGATATTGTGAATAAGGTTTAAATAGAAGAAATCTCTCCTGGACTAAAATATTTTAAAATTTTGTCTCAAGTACAATCTGCTCTGAACATCCTAAAAATGATAGGACATATAAAAATATCATCTGAGTGATGGGTTAAACAAGCTTGTCATTGCAAATATGTCCACATTTGAAGATAATTTAGAGAACCAAAAAGTTTTTTTTTTTATTGTGTCCTTGTGAGATTTTGTCTTTTAATTAAACATTGTTCATATGCACTGAAAGATCTGGACTTTTTGGGTATCTTGACAGCAATAGTAATTTGGATCTGCTCCCTCATTAGAGTATTCATAGATCAGAAAGTTATTAAAATACTTATCATTAGGGGAAATGATAAAAATTCTCTGAGGAAAATGGAAGTAAAGGTTATCACAAATTTTACCTGGTGGTTCTTCTTAATAACATATTTTAATGATTTAAAGATTCACATTATTTCACATTTTACTATCTCTGATATTGATGTGTTTATAATGAAGATTTTTTTTTAAGTTTTATTTATTTTTGGCCTCACCGTGCGGCATGCAGGATCTTAGTTCCCCAATCTGGGATCAAACCCGTGTCTCCAGCATTGGGAGCTTGGGGTCTTAACTACTGGACTGCCAGGGAAGTCCCGATATAATGAAGATATTTTAGCATCGTGTCCTAGATTGACAGTGGTTTTATTTTTCTTTTAAATAGTTACATAAAAAATGTGTCTTGCAATTAATGATATCTTAGATCCAAAATATATATGTATATATTTTTAGATAATAGGAATCTGAGAGACCCATAGAGATGAAATAGTAACCTGTATATCTTTGACTTCATATTTCCTCCATTTAAATAATCCAGAATATTCCCCAATTTTGATTGGACACCTTAATAATCATATTTGCTTTTACATTGTTTTATTATTTTGAAATGTAAAGCATTTATCATCTTCGGTATAGTACTAACTACAGTACTCATAATTCTCTCCGTGTGTACATGAGATGTATACCATATTTTATTGTTTTGTGCTTATCTATACATTTATATGTTTATATTTTTTCCTAGCCCTACCTACTATGATCTTCATTTTCCTCACATATAAAAAATACTACCTTTTAGAGAAGAGATTTCTGTCACTAAGAATTACATTCTTATCTCATATTCTATATTTTTATCACTCTGTGAAAATAAGAGAGGTCAGCTTCAATCATCACTTAAACATATTGACTCCAAACCTCCAGTTTAAGCCTCTCTTGTAATGTACGGATATATGTATATGAGTCTGCTAGCGATTTTACTCGATGTCAGTAATACGCTTTAGATTTGTATTTATTTTTATTTTTATTTATTTATTTGGCTGTGCTGGGTCTCAGTTGTGGCACATGGGATCTTTAGTTGCGGTATATGGGCTCTAGTTCCCTGACCAGGGATCTAACTCAGGCCCCCTGCATTGGGAGCGTGGAGTCTTAGCCACTGGACCACTGGGGAAGTGCCAGTAATATGCTTTAGATTTAATAGATCCAAGATTAACATATTCTTCCTGCCTCTTAATTTGTTCTTGCCCTATTTATTTCCTCTCTTGGTGGATGACACCAACATCATGCAGACTATAAACATTGAAGCCAGGTGTCACTAGCTTTAATTGATTCTACGTTTTAGCTGTTCTTAATTCTACATCCTTCTCACCAAAATTTCTGTTTCAACCTTTATTTGCCCAGCATCATTTTCCTCTAACTCTGTGTGACCCAGTTGGTTTTTCAGGCCCTTTCTCTGACCCCAGCGTCCATTAATGCCATCTTTGTTTTATCTTTTTCCTTCAAGTGCCAACCTTGATGCAGAACTCAGGGCCTCTTTCAGTTTCCCATCTCTTACCCCACTGCACAAAAAGTTTCTATCAAATAAAAACTTTCATGATTAATGTTGACTTTGTTTCAGAATTTGGAGTCAAGTTGGAGTAATCATCTAGTTCCGGTGAAAGAGAAAGTAGATAGAGTATTCAGGAGTTTCATTTTGCTCTTCCTTCTGGATTTTCCTCAGTTTCTTTCCTACAGCCACATTCTTCTCCAAATTCTGGCCCATTTGTCCTTTCCCTTCTTAAATTCACACAAAGCAGATCTACAGGCTACTCTCAGGGCTGGTGTCATCTAGCTCACAGGCCTGAGGACAGAGGCTCCACCTTTAAAATGGTTTAGCAGAGCAGTTTCCCAACAAAAGTAGGGCTCTCCCAACTACATTATTGTAACTGCTGCTGGAGGATTAATCTTGTCTCTATCTGCTTACATGCTTGCCTCCTGTTTTAAGTTTGACCTCCTCTAATCCATTCTCCATATTGCCCACAAGGTATGCTAACTTGTCAACCTGATATTGGTCACTGATATATTTTTAAATTTTTCAATATTCCCCACTGCTTTCATTATAAATTCCAATTTCATTAGCGTGGCTTTCAAAATTCCCAAGCTTCAATATTCACCACTTTTTCTACATAGCAAGATTGTCTTCCAGCAAATATTTACTGAAGGTGCACAATCAGCCCTGTGGTTATGGTAGCAAGCACAGGCCATGTAGCATAAGGCCTAATGGAAAATTCTATTTTTAAACTATTGTTAAGGAAGAAAAAAGCAGTGTACAGTGGAAGGATATAGCCATCTTGGTGGCAAGAAAAGACTTCCTAAGGAGGTGATATTTAAGCTTTTATATGAAGAATAAGTAGGTGTTCAGTGAGGTGGTGGGGGAAATGGCTTAACAAATTGGAATTTTTAGAGGAAAGGGTGACACATTGGAGAACTTCAAGGAAGCCCAACATGCTTAGGCAGAGTAGGGAATAAATGGCGCTAGATGAGTGACTTCAATGAACCATGTTCTCTCTCACCCATATGTTGTTTGAAATGCTGTTTTGTCATCCTGAAATGACCCTTTTATGGCATCTGTTAAAAATTTTTGGTTGACTGTATCCAACAGCTATAGTCCAAAGCTGTAGTGATTGTTTTCATGAAACATGATACAGCACCTGGTGGAAAGGAGACCACAATTTAAACAAAAATTTAAGCAGGGAGATTTTTTTTTTTAAATCAACTCTATGATCTTGAGTGTATATACATATGATAAAATGTAGATCTGAAATTCCAAGTGTATTTTAAATTTGACTTTATATTCAGTAATATATATGTGCTGATTTTGAGCTTAGAGGCATGATGAGATTTTTGTTATTCCAGAATAAAGCAAACTATGCTCTTAATGATTAGAATGTAGTGTTAATCAGCCCCATTTTGCAATCTAGCTTTTATTATAGCCACCGGGACCAGAAACTCATTTCTCTAAGAAGCTTACCTGTGGTTTTGTTATATGAGCCAGATTTTTAGTACTGACTGGTCCTGCCTGACACAGTTGGTAGATATGATGCCCATAGGTTCTAAATCACACAAGTGTTACAGATAGATTTGCTAATCTAACCTTAATTTTTCCTTTTCTATCTTTATATTATCAATACTCCTCAGGAGATGAATATATTTGCTAAGAATACAAAAGCTTTATCCTATTATGCAAAATGCAGAGTTGTTTTATTAAGCAGAACTTCACAGCTGAATCTGTCCTCTTTATTTTTCTCCTTCTATTGATACATTACCATCTTTCTCAGACTGTATGTTTCTTTCTCCAACAACAAAAAAGGAAATGTTTCCATAAATTTAGTAGGTAAAAGAATTATATAGAAAATACATACTTATTTTTATATAGTAAAATATTAAGTAAATAATATGAAAGTTGGAATATCAAAATGTCTTAAATGAAGCTCAGTGATGAAGGTGAACCACGTTTGCAACCAAAGAATGTGTTCTCCTAGGAGAAATACTTTATGACACGTGTCTCGTGTATTTACTTTAGGAGATGCTTCTTGTTTACCTTGTCTGTCTATAAATACATAGATGGTCTTACCTTAGGGCTCTAAATTTATTCTCACATATTTGGTTATTTATTAGTAATGAGTGCAGCCTCTGATGCCTGCATAGAGATGCCACTCATCCTATCGTAGATACTGTTTAGCTTAGAATTTGCAAAATTAGACAGATGCTAAATATGATTTAAATCTTTCTCCTAATACCAAAACTGTCAGGAAACCTCCCATGTCATAAAAATTTGAGAGTTAATAACAAAAAGTATACATTTAAATTTCTGTGGTTATGGAAGAATAAAAAATAAACCTGCATTATAAATATCTTTTAGGAACATTTACATAGATGTGAATCTGTGTGTAACTAAAACCAATCACATTGAACTGTTTTGCTTTTATTGTCAGTGTTTTATTTTGTGCATTATAAATAAGTAGAGTTCAATGAATACCTTTTTAAAACATGCTCACAGACTGTAGTAAAAGAAGGCATATACCCTGTTCCCACAGGCATGCTCTGTGGTTTTGTTTTAGTTGAGTGAGAGTGTGTGTGTGTGTGTGTGTGTGCACACATGTGCATGCAAATCTTGGGAGAGAGAGGAGAGAGAGAGAATGGAAGGGATGGCAGGAGAGGAATGTTGACTTAAAAAAAATGTGCAATGTGAGAGTTGTGAGTCACATTTTATTTGGGGCAAAATGAGGACTATAGTCCAGGAGACAGCATTTCAGATAGCTCTGAGAAATTGCTCCAAAGAGGCTGGGTGGAAGGTCAATGTACATGTGATTTTGGTGAAGGGGAAATACATGCAATCAAGACATTTTTTTTTGTAGAAGATTTCGGCTAGTCTTGTGACGGTTACTGCTAGTCATGAAGAGCAGGCATCACCATGAAGGATTTTAGTGCTTTTCTAGATAAGAGGAGATACAAGAATTGGGCTCATAAAATTGGCTCCTGAAAATATCTAACTATCTGTTTTCCCAGGACACACAGTGCCTTCCTTTTGCTGTCCACTCTGAACTCTTTTCAGGGGGTATTGAAAATCAGCAACGACACCAACATATGATTTAATCCTTGTAGAGGTAGATGACAAGTGCCAACAGCAAGTGCCAATTTGTTGTTGATAGGGAGGGGAGAGATACCAGAGAGGACTGAGCAATGAGTAAATGAATGCAAGAATTCATTATCTCAGTATGGTAAAAAAGGTTTATCTTATAAAAAGATTAAGATACATTTCAGTGATCCATAAAAATGTTTGATTGAAAATTCCTGAGAGTAATTATAGATCATGAGGCATTTCAAATATATTATATGAAGAAACAAATCATCTATAACTATGTATGCTTCTCTTTAACCATACCATATTTGTTACAAAGCAAATTTCATTTTTATAGAGATTTGCTGGAGTATTAACTATTTTGTCAGAGTGCTTTTGGATGAAGAAAAATAATGTACTCTTTCATTTGCTCAATTGCTTTAGAGAAATAAAAGTCGCATTGAAAATATAGTAAGTAGAATAGAATAAATCAACCCACAGGATTAAGTTGATAGCAAATTCTTATTTTCTTTTATAGGAAGTAAATATCTTTTTTTATTAAAAATTGTCATTTGCTCCAAATAAATTATATAAATACTTTACCCTAAAGGAGAGGAGCATAATTTCCCACACTTTAAGTATGGGCTGCACATAATGACTTCTTTCCAAGGGTATGGTAAGGGTGGAAAAAAAAAATGATACTGTTACAGTGGAGAAGTCTGTACAGTTGATATGATGTGATCTGATACTTCTCAATATTGGTAAGATCATGAGAAACAAGGAAAGTGTGAGAAACTGTCACAGCCAGGAGAAGCCTAAGGAGATAAATTATATTTGTAGACCCAGTTTCTGTGTGTGTGTGTGTGTGTGTGTGTGTGTGTGTGTGTAGGCTATCCCACACCGACAAGCAATTCTCAAATACCAGCAGGGTGTCTGAAAATTCAACTCAACTTGTAGGCTGTCTATCCAGAGATAGAATCAGATTCCACAGGTAAAAGGCTCAATCCCACAGGTCTACCTTCCACTTTAGAAGCCAATCACAAGCCCAGGTCACCCGTGCTTTTGGCCAAAAGGCTACAAATGGAGGTTCCAAGGACTCTCTCAACTCAGGACACCAGTTGCAAGTTCAGGTTGTTATCTGTACTTCTGACCAACTGACTATAAATCACAGGTTCCCATGATCTCCTGCTTGGGTCGGATTAATTTGCTAGAACAGCTCACAGAAGCCCATTTACTCCCTAGATTACCAATATGTTGTGAATGTTATTAAAGTATATGAATCAACAGCCAGATGAAGAGATTCATAGGGTGAAGTTCCAAATAAAGGATTTTCTATCCTCGTGGAGTTTGGGACTCACCGTGGTGGCACATAGAAGTGTTCTGGTTCCCCAACCTGGAAGCTCTCTGAACCCCGTCCTTTTGGGTTTTTATAGAGGCTTCATTATATAGGAATGATAGATTAAGTCATTAGCTATTGGCTATTGATTCAACCTCCAGCCCCTCTCTCCTCCCCAGAGTTAGTTGATTCCTCTGGTTACCAGGCCCTATCAAGTGATTTAGGGGCATTCCAAAGTCACCTATTAACGTAACAAAAAGCAACTAGATCACTCTCTTAACATAAGAATTCCTGGGGTTTTAGGAGCTCTGTGCCAGAAGTAGGGACAAAGACCAAATATATATTTCTTATTATAAATCATAATATCACAGGAGAGAAGAGAAGTAAATGTAATGTGGTATCATGGAACAGAAAAAGAACGTTAGGTATAAACTAAGGAAATCTGAATACACTTTATCCTTTAGTTGATAATATTATTAGTTCATTAATTGTAACAGATGTACTATACTATTATAAAATGTTAATAATAGGGTAAATTGGGGTGGGAGGGATAGAGCAACTCTGTACGATCTGCTCATTTGTCTGTGAATTGAAAACTTCTAAAAAACAGTCTATTAATAAAAAGAAAACAGTGCTGCTTTACAATATTACTTGTTTAATGTTCATTTTCAGAGAAATTAGGCTCAAAAGTAAAATATTGATGAAAAAAGACATGCCCACATTACCATTGTAGAAGTCCTTAATGTTATTGTCAGGACACAGGATCATTGGTTTACGTGAAGAGCTGTTTTGATGGCACAGGTTTGTTGATAATTCATCAGAAGACAGGCATTTGAATTAGTAAGCTGCATGGATAACATGTGAGAAGTTTCCCATTTAATCTTTATAATCATGTGAGACTTACGGATTAAGGGTATATGTCTTTCCATTTCAGGAAAATATGCTACTATTTATTATAGCTCATTTATTTTATTCCCAAGAGGTATAAAACAGTATTGGTGAAGAGGGTTTGAATAAACACATGGGATTTGGAAAATATTGTCAGATCACTATGTGTAAATTGCATCAAAATGCTCTTGGTGGCTTGATGTTAGAGAAAGGTATTATTGTATTTTAAATGATATAGGCAAATAAAAACTTTATTTTTCCAACAGTACAAAGCAGCAGTATATCTATCATGTTAATAGAGATTATGTGGCTTGTCAAAATTTAAGCAACAGGGTTGTCCTTATGTTTGGCAAATGTGTGATTTGAATTGCTTGTATTTTAGTTTTCAGTTTTTAATTTTTTACTTGGAATGAAGGTAGTCAGAGTCAGAGTAAATATACTTCATCATTTTAGAATTATTGTTTAATATTTCACTTCATTTGACAGAAAATATGTGTTTAGCAAAAATATCTCATCTCATGTATAATTCTATGTACAATAGGAGAGTGAATCAATCATTAGTTGCAAACCAACAACATTCTGTGAAAACATAAGAAATAATCAGTTCTAATATCCGGGAATGGAAACTGTCAGGGAGATCTCCAGTCTTTATGGACCAAGTCTTGAAAACCAAATGGGAGATCCATGAGAAAGGAAGATGTATGCAGTGGCTGCAACTCATGCCTCCCAGACAGTCCAAGTCCTGGATACATTTCAGGAAAAATTTAAATACTGGTAGTAATTGTCATTTAATTATACTTTTTATCTGCTACGCTTTCAAAGAGGCTTTCAATTGGCATTTTTTTCTTTGTGTAAATTAATGGGATTGCAGTTAACGATTTGGAGTCACTTTATACATTAAGTGATTTCTGATAAATTGTGAAAATGTGTATTTACATATCAAGTTACATCTAACATTTGAATTTCTATTTCAGATGTGTTCTCACTAGGGAAAAACATGATACCAACCACACAAAAAAATGAAAAATGTAAAAAGGAGGTAAAAATCACTTGTGACAATGTCAGAATTTATTTTCGAGGAGATTTCTGCCTTTGTGAGTTCAGAATCTGTATGTATTTAAATCTCCAGTACAAACTCTGAGTGAAATTCATCAAAAATGAAATCAATCCATATTATCTTAGTACTCTTAAAAGCATATGTAAATTAAAATACATCACATAGCTAATTCCTATTTTATTGACAGTTCTTACTGCCTCACAGTGATTTGAATGTTTAAATATTTTAGCAGCCACACTGGTTTGTGTTTTAGGAATGTCACTGCTTTAGAAGTTTAGCAAAATTCACCAGCTGTGAAAGTCATACAGCAAACTTTTTTTTCAAGATTTTTCTTCTTACAATAAAGTATTTTGTTCCTATATTTGTGTATTTACATCCTATCTTTTTCCCCTTGAGGGATTTAATTAACCCCATAATAAATGTGTCTGTGTGTGTGTATCATTACTGACGAATGAATTACAGGGTGACTTTTTTTGTACCTGACACATTGGTTTTAGAGAACTTCATTAGAAAAACATTTGCAGTATTGCCTGAGCTAGTGAAGGATTGGAAGATAGTTTTAATACTTCTGTGATAATGAAAACAAGTTTCACCAATAGCGGAAATCTAAGTTAGCGTTATAAAATATTATAAGTGGAAATAATATTTTTCATGGTTTATTACATGCATAAATCTAAATTTATGCTAAGTAAAAGTGTTTAAGGAGAAGGTGATCTCTTCTGTGGAAGAAAAAATCAAGAAGAAAATTTGAAAGCAGATTATAAGTAGAAATAATGGAGTAGAACTCCTGGAATTTGTTGTAACTTTAAGGAATTATGTTTGTGGACTTTTTTACATTATCTCTGTAATGCTGGCTTAAAGAAAGGAGGATTTCCTAAATGTTCACATTTTAATAGTTTAAATTCCTAGGAGGGAGCTATGGGTGGAAGATTGATGTAAAAAATGTGAAATTAAGGGAAAGAACCCTTGGAGCTGATTTTTCTCAGGTTAAACACCAAATTTTTTAAAAGATAAAACTGATGGCTTGTTTTTAATTTCACAGAAGGTTTAATTTACAGAGAGGAATGATTTATCTTTATTTTTAGATCTTTACTTAGCCCAAAGGAAGTAATGATTTTCTAGAATGTGCATGCTTTATTATCTGAATTCACGCACATATCTAATTCTACTCTCCAGTGAAATAGATTTGTAAATAGAGGAAGAAATGTAAAACAATCATAGGAATCTAAGAAATATCTAAACGAATAGCTATAACTAGTGAGAGCATGAGAGTCATGGGCAAAGCACTCTGTGCCTAAAAACAGCGAGAGAGCGTCTAAACTGCAGCTGTCAAGTAAATGTCCTATACATTGATGTTAGTGCATTATTTGATATAACTTATAGAAACAAACAAACCAACAGCAACACACCAAAACCCTTCCTTTTAGGAATCTTTCAAATTAATTTGACTGTGTGTTCATGTGGACAGATCTAATGACAGGACCATAAATTAAGCATCGTGACAAAAAGCACTGTCACTGTGACATAGAAAAAGACATCTAACAGCTCAGCTGGGGAAGAAAAGTAAGGAAGAAAAGTAAGGAAAAGAATTAAAAAGTAAAAAGATTAATTTACTTGAAATCTCAGCTGTTAGTGAAGTTAAAGTTATATTGTACTGACTGAGCCTGTAAAAGAATTAGTATAGTTAGAAAGAATGCATAAAGTCAAGTCACACGATTCATCTTTGGAATGCATTCTATAAATCTTTAGAAAACTCCACCAGTTCCTGACTTTGATAGGAATAGTACACTGGAGAGTCTTAGTGAGGGCAAAGTCTCCTGTTACTGATAACTCGGGAAATAAAGTAATGAAATCCCATGAGTAATGAAATCCCATGTCTGCTTCCTACTCACTGTTTCTTACAACGTTTAAAGTTTTTAAATCCCATCAATCTAGTGGTAATTAGATGGAAATGGAAATTTAGAAATCCTTCTTTCTGTACCAAGAGAGTGTGTAAGAAAGAAAATGGTAGTAGTTTGGTGCTCATGGCCTCACTAGGATATAAAATTTTGGTCTTTAGAACGTACTGTGGCTGAATTAGGAACTACAACAACTATTGAAACACAATAGAATAGAAAAGTTCAAAAGATAACATTTGACTTTAGTTCTAAAGGATAAGGAGGAATTTGTCAGGCTGGAAAAGAAAGGCAGCACCTTATAAAAGACAAGAGAACGGTTTGGGTAAAGGAGCAGAAACATGAAAGAGCAGAGGATGTTTGGGGCTCAGCAAGCAGTTTGGTGTGATATGAAAGGAGGATGGAAGATGAGCCTATGAAACTAGTGCCACATGATTTGAGGAAGCTTGTATTTCAGACTAGGGAATTTAGGCTTTATGTTGTGAGCATTTGTGATTTGGTTAAGATTTTTCCACGTAGAGGAATATGGTGATGAAAGCTGTGGTTTGAAGGAGTTTATACAATTTTCGCAGCCCACTAGGTTTTCTTGTTCACTGAATCCTCTCTCAACTCCTGCCTCTTTCCTTTATTCTTATTTTCTTGTTAGACACCAATGTGGTTAGTGTTGGCCTCTGTGCGCACAGTAGTCTCATGTCAGCTCCTGAGCTTTCTCATTCTTTACTCTTCTTCATTTTCATTATGTTCTTTTAATGTAATCAAAAGCAATTTTTGAACTTTGAATTTAATATGAGAACAGCATTAAAAATCTTTAAACAAGCAAATAGTACTGCAGCTTACTTAACTTCACTAACCAAAGTTTCATTATTGTGAGGAGGCAAGGAATATAGCAAATTCACAATTGTGAGGAACAGGAAGAAACCCAAATTTACCAGTATTTCTTTTTTGAAAAAATTTATTTATTTATTGGCTGTGTTGGGTCTTCATAGCTGCACACGGGCTTTCTTGAGCTGTGGTGAGCAGGGGCTACTCTTCATTGTGTTGCGCAGTCTTCTCATTGTGGTGGCTTCTTTTGTGGAGCACAGGCTCTAGGCGCACATGCAGACTTCAGTAGTTGCAGCACACAGGCTCCGTAATTGTGGCACACAGGCTTAGTTGCTCCACGGCATGTGCGATCGTCCTGGAGCAGGGATCAAACCCATGTCCCCTGCATTGACAGGCGGATTCTTAACCACTGCACCACCTAGGGAGTCCCAAAGTTACTAATATTTCTATCAGATAATTTCCCTGCAGACTTTTGTAAGCTTCTGTTTATTTAATAATAACTTAAATGAATATTTAATAATATATCTCAATATCTAATATATATTGGGCCATTAAATTCTAAGTTAATTTATTTCTTAGAAAAATGAAAATATAAGATATAGTAAGCGAAATCATGTTTCTCCAAAAGAAGCTTTATTTCTGGAGGGATTGCATCTCTTAAAATTTAGATCCTGTGATTATTGTTTATTGAGGTAGAAACTAACCAAATTAAAACCAATATAGTGCTTCTTCTGTTGACAAATTGTGTGGAATGTTTATCTCTTGCATAAAAGCATAATGGAAAAATAGGATTTCAGTGTTCTTCTAACTTACCACTAGGCCAGTAAAAATTATTCCTTTGTCATCTAAATAAGTCTGAATCTTTGTAAGAGAGTGGGAAACATTAAATGATGGCAAATTAACAATATTTTATTTGTGCTGATTTATGTATATTATTAATATGGCAGTATTTTAAGTTGTGTTTTTCACCTAAGCTGTGTAATATATGGCTGCCCCAGATAATGACACTTATAATTTCAATAAACATTAAATTTTAGTCCTGGGCAGTGAGTGATAGAGACTTATTGTATATTTAAAATATTTCTTGTGGTATTTGCTTTAAAAGAGCATAAATGTGAAGATCTATAAAGATCTATTAGGTAAGCTATTAAATTGTTTAGAAACTGTAAAACTAGCTAAATAAGAGGGCTATTTTAATTTTTGTCAATTTGTTCAAGTTAGTGCTTTGTTTAATTTAAATAGATTATAATGTTCCCAATTTAAGTCAAAGTACAAAAATTTCAATGTTCATAATCTCACAGATTAATAGGAAAATTATATTTTCACTTATATATAAAATATACTTGACAGAGATCAAAGCTGAATTCAGATAAGGCTCATAACAAGAAAATGTATAGCAATTCTTAAAAAACAGGATTGTGTTTTTACTTTTGTATGTTAGCACAATCAGTTGTGTTAAGGGAGATGCCATGCCATGATTAATGGCATTATTGATCATGAATAAATGAAAATGTCCTTTTCTGGAGCTTAATTTGGGTTCCCTTTTAAGAAAGTTTGACAGACAAAATTCCAAATAATATACTGATACTTATAAATTTGTTGGTATGAATCTTCAGCAGAAGACTAAGTATGACAAGCTAGAAAATACAATTATGCTCAGCTTAGCAAAGATGTGAACATTGTGAATGCAAGGCACATTTTGAATACCACTTGTATTTCAAAACAAAAAACTGAGCTGAGAATAAGAACTTACAGCTAGAAGGGAATTAAACATAATCTAATTTTTAGTCTTCAGTGCATTAGATTTAAAAAATTGAGACCTAAAGTCACATAAACAGACCTATTTATTGGAATCAAATTTCCTGACTGTAAGGCTAGTATGTTTATACCATAAAAAATAGATTCATCTGACACATACATATAATTAAATAGTAAATATATATTATATAAAATTTTACATATGTGCATTTTATACATTAGCAATATATATAGCATATATAATATATTGGCCTTTGTAATCAAGGAAAATTTTACATGATAGGATTAAAAGCCTTAAAATTAGAAACAGTAAAAGAAGTTCTCATTTTTATTTTGTTATATTTGGAGGTATAATTTGTATTCAACACACACATATCTATGTGAACATGTATATATATTTATATGTGTATTTATATAGATGTATATATAGTGAATACTATAGTATATATACTTACATATTTTTTTTTCATCCTTTGAATGGTAATCATAGTTCATCATCATGGACAGAGATAGCACAACAAGATAGGAACACAGAGATTGGAAACAGAACATTTAAATTTAAATTTCCCCTTTTATTGGAAGCAGAACATTTAAATTTAAATTTCCTCTTACTAGGTAGCTGTCCTTGGAAAATTGATTAATATCCCTGAATCTTTTTTGTTTTCTTTTCTATAAAATGAGAGTAATGAAACCAAATTTGCTGGTTGGAGAAAAGTTTAGAAATAATGCATATGATGTGGTCAACAGGTCATTTCCTGTTGTTCTGTTTGTACTGTGACCCACATCAGCGCAGTGAGGCCAGTAAACTCTTTGTTTATGTTTCAATGTCATATTGCTAATGTACTAACAGTATTTAAATCTGAAACATATGATATTTCTGATTACTTGGGTACACGATTTCCAGAAGTGGAATTATTATTTTCATATACCTGAAATGATCCTTGGGACTTGAATAGCTAGTTATGATTTCATGTCCATAAGTCTTTATTCTTCTTGGCTGATTGTGATCTGAATTTTTATCAATAGATAAAAGCATGGACTTTGCAGTCAGAAAGACTTAGTTTAAAGCCCTAAATTAGCTACTTCCCAGCTCTATGAGCATTTTAATTATATCTCCTCATTTCTGTAAAAATAAATAAATAATACTTTCCTGAAAAAGTTATTGTGAGAGTTAAGTGAACTAGCTAGCATATTTAAAAAGCTTATTGCAATGCTTGCTACAGAAAACTCAATAAATGCTAATTACTGTATTATTATAGTCATCATTGTTATTACTAATGCAGTGACAGTTTTCATTTTTCTTAAGAAATCAAACATTGCTTTAGTATATTAGCTTGTGTCCTCTCAGTGGAGGGGAATGGTTAGAGAAGTTTGAAGGACTGGAAGGGGCAGCCGTAAAATTGATAAATCTATGTGAAACTGATGCTTGATATGAGACGTGCATTTCGGAGGTACCCAATGATATTGAAAAAAAGTAATCAAACAATTTTGCACCATTTTAAAAGTATTAAAGTTATGGGTAATGGGCTAGTAACAGTGCTTTTAGAGAAATATATAATCAATGATCTGTTGGTATTAACTTGGGGTGACAGTGAATGCAATTGCTTATTTTAAGTTATCACATTTCAATTACTTAGGATCCTTTCCAAGTCTGATCTACCCATTATTTTATACCTTATTTTGTTCTTATGCCATCAAACATTGGTATATTTCTATAATTCTGTACAAGACTACAAACTTATAAATGACATTGTTAAGGTAATTCATCAAAAGAACTGATTAATAACTATAATAGAATAATGAAAGAGACAATTATAGGAAAAGAAAATGAAGGGCTAATTCATATTCTTGGATATCATACTTTTAAAGCTAATTTATTTTAATGGCAAAGTCATAAAGTCTAACCTAAAAATGAACATAGATAATAATAAATAGGTGCATATAAATTTGTTGAAGGAAAACAAGACATCTCATGGTAGATCAACATCCTTGACATTAATCAAGATTGATGTCAGTAAATAAAACAGTTATAGGTTCCTACTATATTTATCTTTTATCTTTCTTTCTATCATTTATCTACTGTCAAAGAAAAATGATTGCACTTTGGTCCTAAGTCATTACGAAAATTATATTCTTATTTAACACAATACATATAATGAAATAATGAATTGATCAATGTGAGCATATCTGAACTATGGAAAAAATAAAAGATCTGAATGGTAAAACATTATGCAGTTATAATTTCATTCCTATATAATTTTGGTTATCATCAGTGTAATAGAACTTAAAAAACAATAAACTTTAAAAGACTATTTTTAATAAATGAAAAATATTGTCATGTTCTTTTACTCATTTGCCAAAGGCTATGCTTCTAATATATCTCTCCCCTGATACTTATAGTTTGAGTGGAGTGAGACATCAGTTGATTTCGAGTTTTATTCTGCCCTGTTCCAAGGCTTTTTCAAAATGTCCCCTTAGAGACATTCCCTCTGTATTTCCTAATTCTGGCTTAAGGCCATTTACTGAAAATAAAAAGTACAGGGAGAGCTGGGATAACTTTGACTTCTCAACAGTGTCTAAAGACAAGAGTCTTTATGCCATCAAACATTGGTATATTTCTATAATTCTGTACAAGACTACAAACTTATAAATGACATTGTTAAGTTAATTCACCAAAAGAACTGATTAATAACTATAATAGAATAATGAAAGGGACAATTATAGGAAAAGTCTTCAGTGGACTTACCCTTTCTTTGGTTGTTAGACTGGATTTGAATGCAATCTGTGTTCAGTGGAATGATTTTGAGGAGAGTCTCCAAAAGTTCTTGTTCCACAGCACAGATTTTCTAAATCTCTTTCTTTTTTTCTTTTTCTCTGCAACTTGGGATGTTTTATATCACCCTCAAGATCTTTTCTATTTGTTATTCTCATTCTTTTTTTTTCCTGAGGTAGTACTTATTAACCTATCCACCAACTAATATGAACCCAGGAGTCATTGACTGATTATAAGTTCTTAGAACTATTTGAAATTTCTCCCAGAATATCTTTCTCTTCTGTCTAGGCTTTGAAAAGTCTTAAATATTTACTGTGAGCTCATACTTAGACCAGGGCTTACAATTAAGTTCCTTAGAACAAGGGACTTGCTCTATTTTCTTCTGACTAGAGAAAAAGGGTAGTAGGTCAGAAGAGAAAACAGCAAAAGGTAATTAAGAAGCATGGCAGTTAGTTGGTTCAAGTTATGATATGAAGGTTCTAAAAGAGATAGTTTAAAGGATTTTACCTTGGTCAAGGGATCCTTTAAGAAGATAATTTTGGAATCTGAGTTTCTTTTAGAGACCTCCTCAAACCAAGAACAATCCAGACAATTGAATATTTGGGATTCTGTTTCCTTTTTGGTTTAAGGCCCTTTTTATATGAGCAATTTTATCCATATTGAAAATTCCTCAAATTTGCCTATATTATCATCTTAATTAGCTTGTACTAACATAACAAACTACTCCAGCCTGGGTGATTTAAATAACAAAAATTTCTTTTCTCATAGTTCTGAAGGCTAGAATTCCAAAATCAAGGTGCCAGCATATTCAGTTTCTGGTAAGAGTTTTATTTTCTGGTTTGTAGATGACTGCCTTCTCACAGCTTCCTTACATGCTGTGGAAAGAGAAAGGGAGCAAGCTCTCTGTTGTTTCTTTGAGGGCACTAATCCCAACATGAGGACCCCATCCTCTGGATTGCACCTAAACTTAATTATCTCCCAAAGGTGCCATCTTCAAATACTATCACATCAGGGGTTAGAGCTTCAATATATAAATTTGGGGGGAGGAACACAATTTGGTCCATAGCAATTATCTATGTTGAAATTATTTCATTTAGAAAGATAGCACTTGAATTAGACAATATGAAAATGGATTTAAGAGACAGACATGTGAGAGGCTAGCAATGGTTGGTCCAGGTGCTTTTGTGCATTGTGTCTGTATCATGGAATATAATAGTTGTCTGTGTCCAGTCTCTGATGGCTGAATGTTTGGAGATGAAGTATATCTGGAACTAAACTGTCATGGGCAAAGCAAGACAAGACTGAGGAAAGTCCTCATGTTTCTGTGATAGGTGCTGCAAAACAAAGTCTGTCTTATAGAGCTGTTGATTAAACAAAATATTTTATTTGTTAGTTCTTCTAATTAGCTCCAGTGTCACTCTTATTGAACTTATGTTTATCCTCTTTCCTATGTATTAACCTCTACATACGCGCCAAAGAAAAAGATGAGAATAGTCAGAAAGATCAGCAATATATTTAGTAACAAGACAGGTTTCCACCAAGTATGAATTTTTAAGTCTAATCAGAAAATCAAAAGATTCTAAAAGCCAAGATCAATCTCTGACACGATTTAGTACTATGGCCAGAGAGAGCATTCTTCATGCTTTAATAATGTCTAACTGCCATTTGTTCTTTTCCAACATGACAAAGAGAGGATAAGATAAGTGAGGGTGAAGCTAAAATGTAGCCGTTTGAAACATTGACCCTGGGCTACCTCTATAAGAATTTTACAAAGTTGGCATTTTTCTCATAGCTATTTTAGGTTTTTGCCAACTTATCAAAAAAGTCACATCTTTGAAATTCTGTTAACATCTTTATCATCCATTATTTAATAAGGACGCTAATCTTGGCTTCTGTTTACTAATATTTGTACTTCCCATAGTAAATGACAAAGGTGCCATTACTGTGATGTCATATTCTATAATGGAGATTGAATTAGTATCATTAACGATATTTTTCTGGTACTAGTATACCCATGTTTTATGTTGTCACAAATATAGCATTGATAATCTGAAAATAAATAAATTAGTATATTTATATGAATTTGAATATTAAAAACTCCTATTTTATATACACATAAATTACTCATGGATCTATACAAATTATTTCTCATATCAAAGAAGGATTGGAGTCATACTAAAGAATTTGTCAAAGACTGGTACTTTCTCTGGGCAGAGGTCAGTAGCCTTTCAGAAACAGTGTTCCAATGAATGTCTAAATGAAAGTTTGTGATTGAAGTAATAATCTGAAGTTCTTATGGACTAGTAATCTTCAGTTCACACTGGAATATAAATTAAATTATGCTATGTCTTATTTAAAAGTACATAATTTCAGGACACTGCAGTAGTATAAATATAGATATGACTTCCATCCATCCAGGAAGGCTAATGAGGCTTGAGGAAAGGCAGTGCTGTAACAAAGAAAATTCTTCAGAATTAAGAGATTGGTTGGAAGAGTTATATGCTTTCAGGTAATTAACCTTTTAGGAGGAGACCTAGAGGAAATTAAGAGGGGTTTGATATTGCTGTTGTGGTTCCTTCTTCCTCCCTTTTAAACTGCATGGTGTTCTTATGGGAGTATTGGGCTGTTACAGTTGTTACATTTGATTGAATGCACAGAGTGTTTCTGTATTTCTTGATATATTTGATTATGTGTTTCTAGAGCCTTTTCTTTTCCTCAACAGATTAGCAGTATATATTGTTCAAGATTAGCTCTTATGGAAATTTAGCTTTTTTTTTTTTTTTTTAATAAATTGAGACCTTTGGTCCCACAGGATGAAATACCAACCACTTGGCTTGATATTTGTGGCTCAGCATAATGTGGCCCCAATGTATTGATTATTTTGACCTATGCAGTTATACTTCCTGATTTTCACCAGCTCAACCATAGATTGAAGCTATGCTGATTTCCTCGAAGGCCATCCTTATTCTGGCTTCTATATTTTTACTTAAGTTGGGCTATCTACCTCCTTTTCATCTAACCAAATCATACTCAAATTAGTTGATAATGTCACTTTCTCATCTAAATGGAAATTTAGGTAAAGAATGAACAGATTTCTAAATATTAGGTAATTACTTCATATGAAGCAGAATAGAAGGCAAAAGGAAGATTTTTTTTTTTTTTTTGGCAATTCAAAATCTGTTCTAATGATAGTAAGGGGTAAGCAGCCTAAAACCATTAGCTGAAATATATTTAACTTCTTTGTGTTATTTAAATCATCTATTGAAACTATATACCTTACACATTTTTTTTGTGGTTTGTAATTCATATGTAAAATTCTGAAGAGTGGGGGTTTTTTTAGGCGATAATTGAATATATAATTTCTTAAAAGTGAGGATGAACATTATGCAGATTATATTACCCCTCATACTTTTGGAAAGTGAAACCCATTAAATAACCGTCAGTACTGCAGAACTAAAGAATAATCAATTATGTCTCATTACCTGGGAGAGATTCTTCATATGTCTAATGTAATTTCTTCAACAAAGATTAATAATTCGTGTGATGCTTTTTCTTTTATTCTGGTCAGCCAAACCCGTATTGCCAAAGGGGAGCAGAGAAGGGAAAGGGAGGGGGGCCAAGGAGAGGAGGAGGAAGAGGAGGAGATGGGGCAAAAAGGGGAAGGGGGAGGAGGAGAGAGGGAGATTTATTTGTCATCTGATAACATTGACTGTGTTACGTTTGCCGTAAAAGGAGATATACATGGAAAAAATAGATTGAGCTGTTATAAAAACTTTTATTTATTCAATAACTACTCATTTGTTGATGATATTTAGTCTAGTTCAAAAATTAGAGTCTGGAAGATGTGAGAGAAAATTTACTGAGATCTTTCTGGAAAAAAAATGAAAAAGGAAAGAAAAATTACCTAGCATACTTTTTCTTATTATAACCTGAGTAATCCGACCACTGCCTTTCTGATGATGTTGAAATCAAATAGCAACAATTCCCTGAAGGGCTTGGGATTTATTTTTTTTCTGTTTTGCTCATTATTTTATCTTCAGAACCTAGAATATGGCTGGCCTAAATATGGACTTAAGTATTTTTTTAATGAATTATCTTGTTTATTCTATTAAAGTACATGGGATAAATATATAAAGTACTAGTTCTTCAATAACTATTTTAATTTGTATTAGATTGTAAATTCCATGCTGATTAAAAATTAAAACTTGCATTGTTGCCTTGATTCATATTGTGTTGTGTGCAATAATCATCAGTATTAGAAACATGGAAATAAATACCTGACTGACAAAGTACCCAAGGCAAAACAACTTTGGGCTGATAGGAGAAGAAATATGAAGTG
This sequence comes from Hippopotamus amphibius kiboko, assembly GCF_030028045.1. Lineage (NCBI taxonomy): Eukaryota > Metazoa > Chordata > Mammalia > Artiodactyla > Hippopotamidae > Hippopotamus > Hippopotamus amphibius. The sequence continues at coordinate 60,129,045 of NC_080188.1, forward strand.
ATTGTAAGTGCTGACACACATGACGATTAGATATATTTTTGTGTAATAAATGGCAACACCTATAGGAAAATTATATTCAACATAGTTTTATTCATATATAATTAAGTAGAATATTTACTTTTCCATAAGTTTTAAAACATTTCCTTTAAAAGATTATAATTTAATTTATTAGTAGCTTTATTCTTGCTTCTTTGACAAATCCCTATAGAATGTGTTTCTTAACAATGTGTGTTGTTGACATACTTATCTAGAAAGAATGCTAGTAAAATGCGTTTTGGTTTGTCCTTCCCCTGAGGAAATTAACTGTTGCCTGTGTGGAATACTTTTCAGATGCTTTTATATCCTACTAAATCAAGCACCTTTTCCACCCCTCCCCTAAATTTTTTTTTGTTTCTGTGTTCTAGAGCCTAGGATATCAGATTTCAGAAATTTTAAGTTAAGCATTATTTAAATGATATATGCCTTGTCATTCACATTTTCCCAGAATGGATACCAACTATGATTTCATCTTATGCTTGGAAAATTCACAAAGAATTGTTTTGACTGGTAGAGCAGCTACTTATTTGTCTATACTTGCTACAGCAAAATTGCTCCAAGGATAGCTCCAAGGCTCTTTTGAAGTTTGAAATGAGAGACATAACTGGGAAATTCAGCACATTTACCAGACTTTCTTTTTCCTCTGGGTGAATTGAATATATATGTAGACATATATATTGCTGTTAATATTTTTTGTTTCCATAGTATTGTCATAGACAAGTGCTGTATGAGAATTTTAACTATCAGTTAGTCCCTTGTAATTTTCATTTATAAATTTTAAACACACTAGCATGTGGACAGTTTTTTTTGTGAACTTACGTCAAGAATTTTTTCTGTATCACTGAGGTAACACTTTTAATGAAAACCTGTCCAGGGGCATCAAAATCTATTTGTCATTAGTTATATAAATGCTCTTTATGAATGTATTGTTTATTGCTGTGTAACAAATTTTCCTAAAGCTTAATGGCTTAAAACAGCAGACATCATTCATATTTCATGATTTTTGGGGGTCAGGAATTCAGACAGGGTGCAGCAGGGCGAATTTTCCTCTGCTCTATGATGTTCAAGACCTCAGCTAAAATAAATGCCCTTTCACTCACATTCAGTGATCTGTGATGCCTGTCAACTGTGGGTCAGAACATCCACGTGGACTTAGATTCCTTACAACATGGCACCTGGGTCCCAGCCACCAGTGTCCCAAGAGAGAGCCTGATAGACGGCACAGTGCCTTCTATGACCTAGCCTTGAAAGTCACAGGGCATCACTTCCACCACATTCTTTTAGTCAGATCAGTCACAAAGGTCACATAGGTTCAGTGGGGAGAAACTGAAACCCCACCACTCAAGCGGAATGTCAAAAACTAGCAGGATGGGATATATATTGATGTGGCCATGTTTAGAAAAGACATTCTGTCATAATGTGTATTCACAGTCCTGCAAAGTTGCACGTGAAAAGTTTAATGACCAACATACTTTCTTCTTGAATTACTCAGGATCAGTAGGCCACAGATAATGATGTCATTGTAGTATTACATGTGGAATCTGTGCCACTGATGACAGACTTCACAGACCTCTAGCGCTACTGTTGTTCCTGTACAAAGCCTTCTATGGAAGCCTGGAGAATACCTAATCTAGGAGCTTATACTCTAAACGGTGGCTGTACAGATGAAAGAATGCTGATAAACCTTTTAATACCTAAGTTATCAGAAAGCAGTAATATTTGTTTGTGACTTTATTCTTTCCAGTACACTCTCTATAGTATATGTGTATAAAATGTATATATATGTAATATGTGTATTATATAAAATATTTATATATGTAATATATTTGCATATTTGTTCACACACACAAACTCTGTACAATATATTTTTTAAAAAACTAACAATCCAGATCACATTTGGAAGAAGGCAGACAGAATGACAAAGTAGTAAACTTCTAACAATTAAAATGATTGAAGCATGAGCTCAATGGCCTGATTGGACATGTCCGAGAATTTGAAATGGAAGAGGATAGTAGTAGGAGCAATATAGATTCAGTCATCAGGTGAGAGTTTGGACTGAAGCTTCTTTTATTTATTTATGGTTTATTTAATTATTAATATTAGTACAAGTAATTCTTTAGTCCTTTCCTAAAATGACCATTGTATTAGTTTAGTAGTGCTGCCATAACCAAGCACCGCAGACGGGGTGGCTTAACAGAAATTTATTTTCTCACAGTTCTAGAGGCTAGAAGTTTGGGTTTGAGGTGTCCATTGGTTTGATTTTTTTCCTGAAGCCTCTCTCCTTGGCTTGTAGAAGGTCATCTTCTCTATTTGTCTATACTTGATCTTCCCTCTGTGTACACGTAATCTCTTTGGATTAGGGCCTGTCCTGATGATGTCATTTTAACTTAATTACATCTTTAAAGATCCTCTCACCATATACAGTTACATTTTGAGGTACTGAGGATTAGGACTTCCATATAGAAATTTGGGGGGTGGGACACTATTAGCTTATAACATCCATGAGATCATATTTTTCTGTTTATTAAAATAAAATTTTACTCTACGTATCTTACTCTGCAGTCAGGAGAGAAGAGGGAGTTAGGAGGAGTGTATAAATGCTTGTTCCATGATCAACATTCAAGAAAGTCATTGACTATTTCAGCTTGCATTTGATGTGTCAAGGATGCATTTTTTTCTGCCCCAAACATATTAGTGCTTGATTTCTAATAATAAAATAGGTAACCTTACATACTGAGTTTGCAATTTTACATTGTTCTATTTTTCTCTATCACTTGTAAGGTTTCCGTTTTATTCCAAAAAATATTTGCATGATGTAAAGATTTGTGAAAATAACTATTCAAAAGCTGAGGCAAGAAATAAATTGAAATTATATTGGTTAAAAACATGAAATTTCAAGGAAGAAAATTTTACAATAAACCTGATAACTGTCCAAACATGTGTCACAAGATGAATGGTTACTATTGTACACAACAACAGTAGTACCAGAATTTGGGTAATGTGAGATAAGCCTGACTAAATTTAATGTTGCTTTTTACATTTTACAGTTTTGTCCAAAGTTTCCAGGATATAGTTATTTTCATGTCTATTCCTAGATACACTTTTTCTCTAATCAGTTTTTATTTCAGGATATTAACAATTTCTATACAATTCTTTCACATCTTTAAAAATATCCCAAGGTGATATTATCCTTACACAATATGGTTGTACAATATATTTTAAAAATTTTCATTATTATGTGAGTTACCTCTAAATTAACTTTATAGTCATTTCCTCTGGCTTTTGCCAATTATTTTTTTCTCATCCACCCATACTTTCACTATATTTTCTTTTTTGTAGTATACTGAGAATTGTGTTTCATTTTAATAAAGGAGCAGGTAAATATAAACTGTGATTATGTGTTTGAAATAGAAATGTTAACATTTCTGAATACTCTGCAGCCTTACTTTCTTCCCTCCTTTTCACTGCACTGCTGTTTCCAGTGACTGAAAGTCCTCACTGTTTCTCACTTCATTTATTTCAGTAGCATTTGTCGGTGGTCTCACCCTATCTTGTTCTTGTTCTTAGATATTGCCCAGGCTATCTGTAGAAAATAGAAAGCTGATCATGTCGAAATGATTGGTAGCACATTAATCTACATCTCTCTTCCTCAGCTTCTTGCATCTTGTCTAGGCCCCTGCCACATTTAATTATTTATTTTCAAGATATATAACATTTTCTCATATCTTTCTGCTTTTGAGCACTCTTCTCTGGGCTTGGCTAGCATCTTTTCTTTTCCCTAATGACTCACTTCATTTTTCTTTAATCTCTCATTCACTAGACAAATATTTATTGAGGGCTTCTTTGTATTATATATACATAATATATAAGTAAGTTATATATAGGTAAGAACTAAGTAACAAGGAGTGAGCAGGACAGCAGCAGTAATACTATTACAACCCTACTGATTACTTTACCTGGGTGGCTTCTATTTTAGCACTTCCTATATGGTATTATTTTCCTATGTTACACTATGGCAAATACTTTGTCTTTTCTCTTTATCAGTCCAGTACCTATTACAATGCCAAGACATGGTATAGCTCAGTGAATGCCACTAATGTAATGAATATGTGTACCTGCTTTTGCAGAATGTGCATTTATTTATAGCCATGATACAATGATTTGCATTTCATCTGCTTATTTTCAATTTCTCTTTTAATTCTGGATTAATATTTCATCAGAAGAGCCTTCTATAAGCACTGTGTTAAGGATGTTAATTCAAAGAAAATATTTGCAGGTTCACCAAAAATCAAATGTAATACCAAAATGCCATTGTTGACTTGTGTATTTCTCAACCAGAGAAACAGGAGACTGGCTTGTGTGATTGTGGGGGCTGGCTGAAAAAGAACAAAATCTGGCGAGCACACCTTCAGGAGGGGCAGGCTGGAATTTTTGACATGGGCAGATTTTTAATCTTCATCAAGAAGGCTGAACTGTTTACACTTTTCAACTGCCTGAATAAGGCCCACCCAGATTATCTACCATAGTCTCCCTTACTTAAAGACAACTGTAATGGACTGTGATCATATCTACAAAATATCTTCACAGCACATCTAGATTAGTGTTTGATTGGATAACTAGAGTCTGATGTATCAAAAAGATCAAAATTGGTTAGCTATAAGTAATAATATGTAGTAGCGTTTTAAAACTTCTTTACCATTTCTCTCAGTACTTCATACATATTAACTCATTTAATCCTCAGAACAACTTAAGAAGATATTATTATTCATATTTTACTAATAAGAAAAAATTTCAGAGAGGTCAATTTGATTTGAGAATCTATTCCATTAGAAGATATGTATCCCACAAAAGCATGTATTTTTATCATTTAAATTCATTTATGTATCTCGAGGCCCTGTAACAATTGTTGGGCAAGAAAAATCAACAGCAACTAGTTACAAATAATTTTTAAAAAATATACTTTTCTAAATTATATATCTTTCTTTATCATAGATAAATGTATCTAGTGATGGGTTTCACCTTGACACTTGACACATTCTCCAGTGGAGCAATAGTAAAACAATTATTGTCAGTCATTTTGAAGGGCAGAGTTTGGAACTAGAGTATGATGAGTCAAAATTACGTTCTGAGGCAAATTGCCTAATGATTATACAATTTTCTTAGGATAAAAAATTCAGGTGTAAGAATATTATTGAATAGAAACATGATTGAAAAGGGTCAACTCTTAAATTTTCTCTAGTTTTTCAGAACACATGATGCATTTTATTTAAATGAGAACCAACAAGAAGTCTGGTCAGTGTCTTGGGAACTAGCAGCAAAATGATTGAATTCTGATTTTGTTCCTCCCAAGCCGTGTGACCTTGAACAATGTACACATGGGGAAAATAAAAGTATTTACGTATAGTATTTTTTTGAGAGGTAAAGACAATACTGTAGGCATAAATGCACAGTTAAGGCACAAAACTCAGTCTAACACATAATGTTCTTTAAGCATTTGTTAAACAAATGTTAGTGTTTCCGTGAGTTAAGCTTTGCTAGAGGATTGTTATGTGGTAAATACATGGACCTGGGATATTTGGAAAGAAAAATACAAAAGTGAACACTTCCAAGTCAAAAAGCAAATTCTTTTCTTTTAACCTTACAATTTGCTCATTGATAGTAAACTATTCTGATGAATTGGAGTGGTGACTTCAAATGTGTAATACTTATAAATGATACTTATAAGTTAACTGTGCTCTAGGCACCTTCAGTAATTTGAATGTTTAAATTTTGTGTGAAAGAGAAACATGCCTCTCCTAATAAATCTTTGGCATTTTTGTAAACATTTATTAAAATATATTGCTTTTTAGTATTTTAAGATTGATTTTATAAATTAAAGGACCAAATGAAGATAGAAGTTCAGTAATTAAATGAAATAGTTTTGATATATAAAACTGGAGAGAAAGAGCAACTTAAAATTTTAGTTTTTAGGTTTTGTATCTCAGTTTATTATGACTGTGAAATAAACATTTTGTAGTAATAGAGAGTCATTTCATGTAATAGCATATTCTTTGTGGTGTAATAAAAAGTTACATGGCAAAATCAGACTACTCAGTCTTAAACCTAGAAATGATTTCTACTGTGCCCCATGTTTATAGATTTTGGACTTAGGAATCTAGTAGGTTTGATCATTTTTGGCATTCCTATGCTTTAACTACCCAGAAATAAGTAAGAGTAGTGCTTAGAACAAAAACTTAGGATAAGTAATTCTTGTGACTCTCAAACACTTTCCTTGATTTTTAAACCTTACTTGTATAATCTCATAATCAATTGTCAGTTTATCGTGTCTGAATCATTCTTTTCATAGTAAATGATGATTGCTGACAACGGACTTCCTCTGGATGTAGTTCCAGCAGTTCTACGTGCGACCTTCTCGAATGCCCCAATTAATGACCCCAATCTTGGCAAAAAGGCTCTATCTGTCCATAAAGAAATGAGGATTTTGATTTTTCAGTCAGCTTTCCTCTGACATTCCTAGTATGAAAAGCCTATGATAGATTTGTCTGTACTTCATGCAATACATTTACAACAACGATTCTTTTCACAGAAGAGCAAATTTAGCATATAAATTTGTAGGTTAGTGCCTCAAATTATTATTTGCATCTTTGGTTGGAAGCAATAGTGGAAAAATGTATTGATTCTTTTCAACTCATGGAAGCTGGAAACCTACTTGAATGTGCAATGCCTTGACACTGGCTCAGGCTTTTTAAGTTACATTATGAAATAATTATCTGCTGTTCCTTTTTAAAATTTAGAAGTTAATACTGTTTTCATATGTTTTTAAAGCTAACTTTATAAGTACAATTAAAATGTGAGTAATTAAAACAAAAGTTGTTTGTTTATTCTCTGCTTTCTCCTAAAGTCAGTTTTTCTAATCATAAGAGTTAAATCTGAGTGGTGAACCATTTGTACTTGATGTGATTTAGAAAGTACAGAAATCATCCTTGCCTCAAGCCAGGGTTCCTACAGTTTCGATAGTGCCTAAGCGTGCCACTAGGATTCAATCCCATAGATTAAAAAATCAAAAGCCCCTGGTAGTATGGTAATAGATGGATTTGAGGGAAATCTATGAAGTAAGTATTGTTCCTTGAACAGTTTTAGAATGATCAACTAGTCTGGTCACTTACAATGTCTTCTGAAAAAGTGATCTTGTGGGGGAGAGTGAGGAAAAAGGAGGAAGTATTCAGAAAATGAGAATAAATTTAATCTGGTTAAATTAGAAAAATAGTTTTCCTGAAGGAGTTTTAAGACGTTATACTGTTTTGAGACCAATATCAGTATTTCACACATCTGTTCATCTATTCTTGTTCTCATGACTGTATTTTAACACGTTTTATTGTTCCTGTTTATAAAAGTAAGAAAAGATCACTGTAGGAAATTTGGAAAAGATGAAAAACTAGAAAGAAGAAAATGAAATCACCCACTGTTGAATAACCCAAACTTTAACTCCTGTAGTAATTTTTATATGTTTACCTTTCAAATATAAAGGGCTTCTTGTTTCATAAAATTCAACATAATTAGCAAACCATATTAACTTATTTTACTCCAATACTTTTTGTAAAAATGTATCTACTCAATCCTACAAATGTGAAAAAATATGAGCGATATTATTCCATAAAAATTGTGTATTGTTTTCTTCTTGTATCTCTAAATGTTTAAAAATGTACCCATTGCCTATTAGTGAAGTGTTAAGGTAGAGACTTGTGTTGGCTGACAATTATGACAATCAATACTTTCATTGATCTTATACTGTAATTCCTTTCAGAGTCTAGCAATAATTCAGTATTCGTATCAGAAATATTTAAATTTCTCTCTGCTTACACAGAAATTTGTAAGGTGTTTTTGTCAGGGAGATTAAATAAATATCATCTTAATATATAGACTTTCTCCATTCCCACTGACATCCATAACCTTTTGTAAAATGTTGTAGGGCAACAAAAGTTTATGATCTTTTCTTAAAAAGCAAATGTTAAAAAGCCACTAAATTGGACATCTTTTTCAAACTTGAAATTTCCCTTTACTCTGTATCATAAAGATTTCTTCTAATATAGTATTTTCCCCTTTAGTTAATAATATTCCTATGATTCTTCAAAAGTAATCTATGCATTCATGGCATGGTAAAATATGATAATAATACCCAAGAACTCCTATGATAACCTAATTACTATACAGAGTAGTTCACATCATGGCCACTGTGATATAAGGTTATGATTTACTTTTTAAATGTGCACCGTGGTTTGGAAGAACAACTTTTGCTACATCAGAACATAGTGATCAAATGAATATCCATTACTCTTTTGACCCTCAGAAATCCTTTCTCTTCTCAGTGACGTATTGCTAAGGTTTGTTTTATTTCTTTTTTTCTTTCTGCCTCAGAAAGGACAGCCTGGGCATATTCTTTGTTTTGAAAAATCTATACAACCCTTTTATTATCCCATTCACTTCTTTTGAAGTTGCTTATTTACCTAACTTGCATTTATTACACTAATTTTTATATTTTGTGATAAATGCAATTTAAAGATATTAAAACTCGAGTGTAATTTAATTTCAGCTTAATATAAAACCTCAGTCATTTACATGGAGCTCCCAACCGTCCATCTTTAGGCAGGTACATTAATTGTCACTTTCATCATGTAAAAATTAAAGGGGCTTATTTTCTTACTGACTTAGTCATTCATTTTTTTAACTTCAATACTTCTGAGTTCAGTGTCAATTGTTTCAACCTCCACATTATGAAAATTAAGTGTTAATACTCATTTTACCTTGAGTAAACAAATGATCCCTATTTTTGTTTTTTAATAACTTTTATTGAGATATAATTGACATACAGTAAACTGCATATATTTAAAGTGTATACTTTGATATTTTTTTCTTATTAGTAATGTATATATGGCAATCCCAGTCTTGCAATTCATCCCACCCCAACCTTCCCCCCCACCCCTCCGCTTTCCCCCTGTGGTGTCATATGTTTGTTCTCTACATCTGTGTCTCTGTTTCTGCCTTGCAAACAGGTTGATTTGTACCATTTTTCTATAGTCCACATATATGTGTTAATATACAATATTTGTTTTTCTCTTTCTGACTCACTTCACTCCGTATGACAGTCTCTAGGTCCATCCATGTCTCTAAAAATGTCCCAGTTTCCTTGCTTTTCAGAGCTGAGTAATATTCCATTGTATGTATGTACCACATCTTCTTTATCCATTCATCTGTTGATGGGCATTTAGGTTGCTTCCATGTCCTGGCTTTTGTAAATAGTGCTGCAATGAACATTGGAGTGCATGTGTCTTTTTGAATGATGGTGTTCTCTGGGTATATGCCCAGCAGTGGGATTGTTGGGTCATATGGTAATTCCATTTTTAGTTTTTTAAGGAACCTCCATACTGTTCTCCATAGTGGCTGTATCAATTTACATTCCCACCAACAGTACAAAAGGGTTCCTTTTTCTCCACACCCTCTCCAGCATTTACTGTTTGTAGATTTTCTGATGATGCCCATTCTGACTGGTGTGAGGTGATACCTCATTGTGGTTTTGATTTGCCTTTCTCTAATAATTAGTGATGTTGAGCAGCTTTTCATGTCCCTCTTGGCCATCTGTATGTCATGCCTGTTTAGGTCTTCTGCTCATTTTTTGATTGGGTTGTTTGTTTTTTTGATATTGAGCTGGATGAATTGTTTATATATTTTGGAGGTTAATCCTTTGTCCATTGATTCATTTGCAAATATTTTCTCCCATTCTGAGGGTTATCTTTTCGTCTTGTTTATAGTTTCCTTTGCTGTGCAAAAGCTTATAAGTTTCATTAGGTCCCACTTATTTATTTTTGTTTTTATTTCCATTACTTTAGGAGGTGGGTCAATAAAGATTTTGCTGTGATTTATGTCAAAAAGTGTTTTCCCTACATTTTCCTCTAGGAGTTTGATAGTGATCCCTATTTTTGAAAAAAAAAAAATCTTGTTTACCTAGAGCATTTTCCCTGCTCATTCTCTCTTTTCCTTAAAAAAAAAAATAACTTGGCTCTATTTTTCCCTCATAGAGATCTAGAAGTAAATGTTGTCATCTGGTCAGAAGTTTTTTTGCCCTGATACTTGAGAAATATCTCTAGAAGAAATTAAAACTTCATTGAAACTTGGGGGAAGGGAGGACATTTCTTTCTTGTCCACAGGAGAATCCTACCATTAAGCGTATTTCTTGGAACATGCCAGTTAGTTCACTAAATATTTATTGATAAGTGAATGCTGTCCCTGAGAAATGATTCAGTAATTTTTATTCTTAATCTGTTTCATCACTAGCAGTGTTTAAGGAAACAGTAGAAGTTTAAAATACAATAGAGTTTTCTTCTCCCAGCTATGATGGATTTGTTTGTTTTAGACTCAAAGCTTATGCCAAGAACAAGTAGAGAAAATTAAACTTTTAAAAAATCTGTTTGATGACATTGGAGAGATGATGAAGAAACCAGGGCTCTGCCTCTTTGACACATACTGGGCAGTAATCTGTGCCTCTTGAGTGCCGCAAAATTGTTTTAAATTCAGCTCTGCTTTTAGTGGTCATCTATTTTATCTCAGATTCTCACACTAGGCAGATTAATAATTCAGCAGATACTTTTAGGGGAAAATTGAAGAACATTGGGATCATTTCTTTTGCCTCTTTCTCTTTGAGATTATAGCCCCATACTTCTCGTATGACCTGCATGCTCCTATTCCATTTTTGTCCTCTCTTTCACTAGTGTGTGCTGTCATCTTTACTATTTGCCTCTTTCTACATGTTGTCCCAGTCATGGTTCTTGAAATGAATATTTAGATCAGTGATCATTCATCGTTCATTTATAATCAACTCAAATATCACTTCCAGTACTATTAGTTTTTATTTCTTTGCCTGCACTTTTATTTCTATTGGCAAATTCTTTCCTTAGGTTATCCATTTTTGTAAAATGTCACAGGGGTTTATCACTGGGAGAGAAGGAAGCAATTTAACTATACACTTTGATATCTCTGCTTAAACTGAGTAGCAGATGCATAGTGACCAATCCTTGCCAGACTTTGAATGAACATCTCATATTTGTGTAGTGATTTGTGGAGATCGACTGTGTTTAATTTGTGCATTTCTTATTCTTCAGTGAAATGCTTTTTTTAAATGAAGGATTATAAAATATGGGCAACACCTTTTCCACTGTGTGGCTTAAAAAGAAAGGGAAGAAAAAGTACCTAAGGTCATACAGCTAGTGAGTGGAAAGACAAAATAGAAAATGATAATTAAAGCTAATTTAATGATAATTAATGTTTTAGTTGAATTATCTCTTTCATTTGACTGAAAATAAAAAAGATAAAAAGAGAGAATAGTCGAGACATAATTGTGACATTTACAATTATTATTTCTAATAAAACAGTTTGCCGGGAGGATTCATACCACTCTGTGGTCTCATGTGCTGCTGTAGTTCTCACTCCTATGGAACCAACAATAGAGATGAAGAAAAGAGAAGAACTAAAATTTTCTGAACCTTCAAAACAGTAAGTCGTTCGTTTGATTTTTTAGAATTTTGTAAAACATTAGATAATTACATAACTGATCAGAATTAGATCACTCAGAAATTGTGATTTATAATGAATATTAATACTAGTATATTGTGAGAACAGCAATAAATTTTGCACATTTAAAAAAAATCGATTTATCCTATAATGCCTCAATGAATAACTTCTGTCTTCTGACTTTGCATGTTTGAACTATATGCCATTCAAGTTTCATTTTGTTACCTCATCTCAGTGACATGAGTAAGTAGACTGAAGCCCTTCATTTCCTTAACACTGTGATTATGGATGTACTGTTCTTGGATTCCTTATTTTATAGTTGTAGGCTTTAATGGTCTAAAATATGATCAATTTTATTTTATTTTGTTTTTTAAAATTTATTTATTTATTTATTTATTTATTGGTTGTGTTAGGTCTTCGTTGCTGCACACAGGCTTTGTCTAGTTGCAGTAAGTGGTGGCTACTCTTCGTTGTAGTGCATGGGCTACTCATTGCCATGGCTTTTCTTGTTAGGAAGCACGGGCTCTAGGCACATGGGCTTCAGTAGTTGCAGCACACAAACTCAGTAGTTGTGACTCAGGGGCTCTAAAGTGCAGGCTTGATAGTTGTGGCAGAAAGGCTTAGTTGCTTCATGGCATGTGGGATCTTCCTGAAGCAGGAATTGAACCCGTGTCTCCTGCATTGGCAGGCGGATTCTTAACCACTGCACCACCTAGGAAGTCCCCTGATCAATTTTAAATATAAATTTCTTAGACTTAAGTTGGTTTGCACTTTATAAGGAATGAAAGTTATTTTTAACTTTACACTATGTAATATTTCCATATTTTTCCATTTAAACAGATTAAGCTTCATTTAAATTTAAACTTGATCTTACATTGAATAAATAACAGATTTTTTCCTTATAATGGCCAAAGAGAATTAAATTCATAATAGCAAATGTAAGATACATGGACTTGAAATATCAAATAAACTAGGATTATTTCTAGTTATATATTAAGTAAATTAAAAGGGAAAACCTACTGATGATTTTCTAGTGAAAGTAGTGCCGTGCTTGCTTTAACGTCTTGGGTAGGAGACTAGGTGACATATGGTGCTGCCAAGGATTTCTGGCTGCAGTAGGAGTTACCTTGAAGTACCTACTGTTTTTCCCTATTAGTTTAACTGTATTATACTTGTTTGTTTCTTGAGGTCTTTCTACTGGATAAGCTCCTAAAGACTGAGTTTCCTGGAACATGATAGTATCTGATAATCTTTGTGAAATCATTTAGAAAATCCCTTAATGTTACATTCAGTAATGTCAAGTTCAAATGGAATAATGTATATATTTGATGACATAAAGATAGTACTAATATTCTCATTATAGAGGAAAGAAATACTAACCAATTCAGAAAATAGTGATTGTAATTCAGTTTTAGTGCAATCTAAAAGTGAAAACAATTTAACTACTCTTAATATAGTCTAATTTTTAGCTTCCAAAAGCCTTTTCTTGTCTAGTAGGAGAAAAATTACATCTCATATATGCCAATTGAATTATATTAGAAAACATTCATTTTTTGCAATGTATGTATGAGTTTATATATTTGTAAACTGAATCTTAAATTCTCTTAATTATCTTTCAGCGACTCTATTCAAAAGTGGTGAATAGTATTGTTTGCTTACATAAAATGTCTTTTTTTCCAGTCTTAGCTACTTTATAAATATTCATTCTTCTTTATTCTGAGGTATATATTGAAGTAGACAGCATTTGTTAACTGGCTGTTCTTTTTCTTCCTGTTACCCTACATTCACTCTGATACTCCTCTGTATTCTCTGAGTCTACTTTCTTATTTAAATACTCTTCCTCAACACAATCATTCATTCATTTCTATAGGTTTTGTTATTGTTTTTGTTTTTCTGAGTCAGAAAGACCTTAGTTAAAATCTTAACTTTTCTACATAGTAGGTGGAAATTGGAGACATTCTACTTAAACTCATGGTGTTTTTTCCTACATCTGTTAATTGGGGTGGTATCACCATCTTTACAGGGTCATTGTGAGCGTTATGTGAAATGGTTTTGTTAAAGGACTTGAAATCTAAAAATCTGTAAAGTGTTAGTTATGTTCCCTCTTCCATAGCTTCAACTACCAACATTACTGATGATTTATATATTCTTCTCCTAAAGGCTTTTCTTAATGCAAGTCTAATATATAAGGTTCTTTTTTTTTTTTAAGAACTTTTATTGAGATACAGTTAACAGACAATAAACAGCATATATTTAGAGTGTACAATTTGCTATCCCAATCTCCCAATTCATTCCCCCCCAACCCTCCCTGCTTTCCCCACTTGGTGTCCATGTGTTTGTTCTCTACACCTGTGTCTCTATTTCTGCCTTGTATTTCCTCTTTCATAGTTGTTAGCATTTGCCTTATGTATTGAGGTGCTCCTATATTGGGTGCATATATATTTATAATTGTTATCTCCTCTTCTTGGATTGATCCCTTGATGTTTATGTAATGTCCTTTCTTGTCTCTGGTAACATTTTTTATTTTAAAGTCTATTTTATCTGATATGAGTATTGCTACTCCAGCTTTCTTTTGATTTTCATTTGCATGGAATATCTTTTTCCATCCCCTCACTTTCATTCTGTATGTGTGCCTAGGTCTGAAGTGGGTCTCTTGTAGACAGCATATATATGGGTCTTGTTTTTGTATCCATTCAGCCAGTCTGTGTCTTTTGGTTGGTGTATTTAGTCCATTTACATTCAAGGTAATTATTGATATGTATGTTCCTATTTCCATTTTCTTAATTGTTTTGTTGTTGTTGTTGTAGGTCCTTTTCTTCTCTTATGTTTCCCGCTTAGAGAAGTTCCTTTAGCATTTGTTGTAGGGCTGGTTTGGTGGTGCTGAATTCTCTTAGCTGTTGCTTGTCTGGAAAGCTTTTGATTTCTCCTTTGAATCTGAATGAGATCCTTGCTGGGTAGAGTATTCTTGGTTGTAGGTTCTTCCCTTTCATCACTTGAAATATATCATGCCACTCCCTTCTGGCTTGCAGAGTTTCTGCTGAGAAATCAGCTGTTACCCGTATGGGAGTTCCCTTGTATGTTATTTGTTGTTTTTCCCTTGTTGCTTTTAAAACATTTCTCTGTCTTTAATTTTTGTCAACTTGACTACTATATGTCTTGGCGTGTTTTTCCTTGGATTTATCCTGCCTGGGACTCTCTGTGCTTCCTGGACTAGGGTAGCTATTTCCTTTCCCATGTTAGGGAAGTTTTCAACTAGAATCTCTTCCAATATTTTCTCGGGTCCTTTCTCTCTCTCTTCTCCTTCTGGGACCCCTGTAATGCGAATGTTGGTGTGTTTAACATTGACCCAGAGGTCTCTTAGGCTGTCTTCAGTTCTTTTCATTCTTTTTTCTTTATTCTTTTCTGCATCAGTGATGATCACCATTCTGTCTTCCAGGTCACTTATTCACCCTTCTGCCTCAGTTAATCTGCTATTGGTTCCTTCTAGTGTATTTTTCATTTCAGTTATTGTGTTGCTTATCTCTGTTTGTTTGCTCTTTACTTCTTCTAGGTCTTTGGTAAACTTTTCGATCTTTGCATCCAGTCTTTTTTGAAAGTCCTGGATCATCTTCACTATCATTATTCTGAGTTCTTTTTCTGTAAGGGTGCCTATCTCCTTTTCATTTAGTTGTTTTTCTGTGGTTTTATCCTGTCCCTTCATCTGGTACAAAGTCCTCTGCTTTTTCATTTTCTCGATCTTTCTGTGGCTGTGGTTTTCAGTTCCACAAGACGAAATACTGCTGATACTGCTTGATACTGCTGTCTGCCCTCTTGTGGAGGAAGCTATCTAGGAGGCTCCTGTATGCTTCTTGATGGGAGGGACTGATGGTGGGTAGGGCTGGGTGGGTGGAGCTCGGTAAAGCTTTAATCCGATTTGGTGGGCGGAGCGCTGTAAGCCTTTAATCTGCTTGTCTGCTAATGGGTGGGGCTGTGTTCACACCTTGTTGGTTGTTTGGCCTGAGGCCACTTAGTACTGGAGCCCACAGGCTCTTTGGTGGGGCTAATGGAGGACTCTGGAAGGGTTCACACCAATAAGCACTTCCCAAAACCCCTGCTGCTAGTGCCCCTGCCTCCTTGGTGAGCCACAGCTGCCCCCCCCACCTCTGCAGGCAACCCTCCAACAGCAGCAGGTAGGTCTGGTTCAGTCTCCTGTGGGGTCACTGCTCCTTCCCCCTTGGGTCCTGGTGAGCACATTTTTTTGTGTGCGCTCCAAGAGTAGAGTCTCTGTTTCTCCCAGTTCTGTGGAGGTCCTGTAATCAAATCCCACTGGCTTTCAGAGTCTGATTCTCTGGGGATTCTTCCTCCCGTTGCTGGACTCCAAGGTTGGGAATCCTGATGTGGGGCTCAGAACCCTCAGTTTAGTGGGTGGACTTCTGCAGTATAACTGTTCTCCAGTTTGTGAGTCACCCACCCAGCATTTATGGGATTTGATTTTAACACAATTGCGCCCCTCCTACCGTCTCATTGTGGCTTCTCCTTTGTCTCTGGATGTGGGGTGTCTTTTTTGGTGAGTTCCAGTGTCTTTCTGTTGATGATTGTTCAGTAGTTAGTTGTAATTCTGGTGCTCTTGCGAGAGGGAGTGAGCACAGGTCCTCCTACTCTGCCATCTTAATCCTATCTCTGATACATAAGGTTCTTGAGTGGGCTTGTCTAAGTGTCCTACCAGAATCTTTTACTAAGTATATTTAAACCAAATTGATGACTCCTCTAGCCCCCTCAAGCTTTTCATCCCTTCTGATTTCCATATTTATGTAAAGTGACCATTATCTTCTTTTCTTAAATTCTCGGTATGTTTTCCTCTCACATCTCACAGTTAGTTATTGATTACTTGATTAATATCTTTATTATATTTTTCTTATCATTTGAGCTAACCAGGAAGACATATACGTCTCATATTTTAAAACTTTTTGTAACATATTTTCAATATGATCTTAATAAAGCCATTCAAATAGTGGTCATCTATCAAATGAAAATTACACATGCCCTCCATACTGTTTTGAGAGTTAAATGATGACTATATGGTAAGAACACAGTATAATTCAGACATAATAATTAATTCAAAGCTCTTGTTTGCCAATGAGAGAAGCCCCAATGTAAATTGATTTTAGAAAAATCAAAGGTGGTGGTTGTTATTGGCTCATGTAATTGAAAGTATAGAGGTAGAAATTTCCTCAAGTATGGTTGAGTCTGGTACTCAGATGATGTCAAGAAGGGTCATTTTCTCCATCTGCATCTCTTTGCTCTGCTTTCTGATATGTAGTTTCCATTTTCAGAGAGGTTCCTCTAGTGACATTAGTGCCTTCAGCAGGCACTGGGATGGATTTTTATCTTTTCAACAAATCCAGTGGAAAGAAATGGTTTCTCATTCCCTAATTTAATCAAAACAGAGCCCCATATTTGAGTGTCATTGGCTTTGACCAGCTTGACTTGTTTGACATGACTATGCTGAAGCAATCACTGTACCCAGGAATATTTGATGATGTGATTGGCTGGAACCAGGTTACTTGACACACTCTGGAGCAGAGGGTGGAGATGAGAAGGGAAAGGTGAGTCCACACTCGAAATATGGGTTATGTTGGTTAAAGAAGGCAGGTATGGATGCTAGAAAGTCAAAACAATGGATACTCAATATAGGTAGTAATATTAGCACCATTCGTTTTAAATTAGAATTCTTTATTGTGTTTAAACTGTAGACTTTGAAATACAACATTAAAATACAATTATATATATCTTTATATCTTGTTTTAAATGATTTTTCACCTATTTATTTTTTTATTTCATATTATTTGATCCAGCTGTGCTGTTGAGAGACAGTATAACTTAATGGTTAGGAATTCAGGCCTTAGACTAATTTTTGATGCTGTCTTAACCATAGTTTGTTTCTTTTTAATGTGGGAATTACTTTATCTATCTTACAGTGCAATGCCTAAAACACAATATGAAGGCAAGAAGATAAAAAGCTTGTAATTTTTTACAACAAATATATTAGATGAATAAACATATCACATTTTTATACATAGAGTTACTAAAGCCTTGTGTAGTATTCCTTTGTGTATTTTGGATTTCCCATTAGGAAAATTAATAACCCACCAGTATAATACTAAGATATTAGAAAGTTGTATGTTGAGGCATTGTCTTTGGGTACTTAACATTCCCTTTAAATTCAGGGTGGAATTATTTCTTTCAGTAAATTTTTATTTCAAATTTCATACACTTCACATGATGAATTCATAAACCATTGAGTGTTTGAAATGTAGGACTCACATAGTCCATGTAATTAAGAACTCATCAAATCTTTTGCTGGGAAGAATTGCAATAATTTTAGTACATGGGCTTTAGAACACATAAGATTGTACATACAAAAGAAGATGTAAGATAATGTATTTTGAGGTTATAATCTAGGTGAAGAGGTAAAATATGCACCTAGAAAGGTAAATCACAGTATAAAGGCAACAGATGCTTTTTCTCCAATGTAAGGAGTAGATTTTCATCAGGCACTTGATTATTTAAAGTTAAGTCAGGTTTATTGATATATCAGTATAAATTTATGAAAGTAAACCCAGAATATTGGCCTTAACTATATACCATTGTATTGATGTATCATCGTAGAGTGTAAGAAACATTTTATAACTGAAATAATTATATTATCTTACCAACTTTTAGTCATACTCTTGTGATTAATAAATATTCTATATTTGACCATTTATTTTTAAATATTAACATGTATTTATCAGTTTTAGATATATTTATTAATATTAAGAAAAAATAGCAATCATGAATTCCTATTAGTCATGAAGTAAAAATTTTTTAGCATAGCAAGTGATAAGGAGCAAATAACTAAATCTTTTAGGAAGGAAAGCTACATTCTGAGCATTATAGTGGGAGAGAGTCAGAGCTTGTCCCTCATTTATACACCTAAAGTTTATCTTAATTCAGAAAACGAAAGTGTGGATTTTACTTTACTTTTCAGTCTAGTCTGATAGGTAGCTCAGAATATCATGGAAAGGATAAATTTGCTGGAAAAATATAAAAATCTCTGTGATCCAATAAAATTATAGAATTTTCAAGTATATGACCATAAGCGTAGAATGTTATGATCAAAGCTTTGAGTATGAAGCTTTATAAATTTATAAAATCCTAATATTAAAAATATATGTCTATATATCCAGTCACACTTAGCATGTTACTCAAATCTAAACATTTCTTGAATCACAGATATGAGCAAATGAGCACAGATGTGAGCAAATGAAATGTACGTATAATTCAAAATCTGAAGAGAGTGAAAGAATACTGCTTCCATGATTGGTTTTGGATTTTATTTTGTGCTTTTTTTAGAAATGTGTTTGTTGAAATGCATAAACTCTGTTTGTACATACCATGGCTCAATAACTGAAATGAAGGAATTTTATGGACAGTTGTGAATTTAGAAATATAGAGGTGAAAGGGGAAATGAGAAATTATTCTGAAAACAATTATTCTGAGACTAACGATGAGAAAGTATTTCTTTGTCCATTTCTATGTTTTTATTCTATTTTATAGAGAGAGATCTAAACTTCCTAATAGATATGATCTATTGCTTCATTTTATGGAAATGAAGCATTACCTAACAAGGCCTCCATGTAGTGTTTCATGTTGTTGACCTGAGGAAGATTCGTGGAGCTGCTTCTAAAAGGTCATGGATGCTATCATTTAGTATAGAATGTCTTATTTTTAAAGAATGGCTAAAACTATCCTATTTTATTCTTAGAGAATGCTTAAGAATATACGTTTAAAGAAATGAAAGAAAGCTGGTAGGAGTAAAAGAGAGCCAAAAACATGTTTTTAAGCAGGGCCCAGGTAGCACAGTCAGATTTCTTGAAAACTTTGCCATGGTTTCTTTTAAAGAACAAATTGGTGTAGTGGGAGCTTTGGTATAATGGAGCTGCCTTGGGAGAACCAAATTGTCACCATTTCTTTCCAACTCCAAGTTCAGTGATCTCATGTTGGAAGCTTTCCCTCAGCAGTGGTGGGCATATTTACACCAGGGTAATTGGCAAATTCTATAAGTCAGGGCTTTTCCCTCTCCCGGAGTACTCGGTGTTAACTGTTTACCAACACACCTCTACATGGAGGAGATTGAGTGTCTACAGTAAGACCATTTAGGTGATTGCTGACAGTAGCTTGGATTAGGGTGCTGCCATTGGCTATGGTACAATGTGAAAAGTGGACTCAGTCAATATATTATTCAGAACCTAGGCAAATTATAGTTATTAAAATAAAGCTTATAATACCAAGCCCTTACCAAGAATAAAGAAGAAACTACTCATTGTAATTATCATAAGATAATATATTATCTTGATAATCCTAACATGTTATTTTGAATTAGTTTAGTCAAGGGGAAGTTTGATATTCTTTTAATTTATATTGGGTATTATCAATGGAATTATATGAGTGGGAAACATACGAAAATGCATTTTGCACAAAATTCCTTCTTGAATCATTACCATTGATTCTTACTGAAAATGCATGTAATGTAGGTAAATTTCATGTAAGTCCTTATGTAAATTTGGTAAATTTCACGTAAGTCCTTATGTAAATTCTTATGATTTTTTACCAGTGATTTTCCTCCTATATTTTATCTTTATTTACCATCTCCCACTTGGTGCCTTAAAACTCTCCCATTTAAAAAAAAAAGTCAGAAATTGAGGCATGACATAAATGGAAGCACATAGTTTGTGTCTGCTTGTGAAAGGCTTCTTTCAGTTAGCATGTTTTCAGGATTCATCCATATTGTTGCATGTGCCATGTTCCATACCCTTTTATTAGTGAGCAGTGTTTCATCACATGGATGTGTCAGAGTTTGGTTAGTAATTCCGTCCTGTCCTCTTTGACCTCACCTTGCAAACTCACTGAATCACAGAACCACAGGGCCTCATGGTGTGGAATAGGTGTAATAAAGGCCATCTTAATCCAACCTCACCTTTACACTACTGATATTCAGTGATTGGTACACTGCTCATGGAAAAGTTGCCCAACCCTTGCTTGCATACCTCCAGTGACAGGCCGCTTATTCCCTTAGTGGGCAGCTTCTTTTGTCCTTGGCCAGTCTTGCCTGTTAGGAAACTCTTCTTCATTTTCAGCCTAAATCTACCTCCCTAGATCATCTCCACAGAGGTCCTAGTTCTTGTCCTGGGGCCAGTCAGGGACAGTTAGCTCCCTCCTCCCCCACAGAAGCCATAAAGATCCAGGAGGCACAACTACCAGCCTATAGTGTGCTGGTAAATGTTTAACTTATAGCTCTAGTTTAGTTATTTTTGTTTCTGTATAATATTCCATCATATAAATGTATCAAAATGTACTTATCCAATTTCCTGTGAATGGATATGTACATGGCTTGCAGTGTTTGCTTTACAAACAGTTCTGCTATGAGCATTCATGGGCTCCTGGAGCTGGTGTGAGGTTTCTCTGAAAATGTATGGCAGAGTTGTAAGGCACGTACATTTTTCACTTGAACAGACATTACTGAACCATTCTCCGGCAGTCCTCATTGTCCACACCTTTGTCCACACTTAGCTTTGTAAGATTTTATACCTTTGCCAGTCTTACGGCTGTGAACCAGCATCTCGTGATTTTGATTTACATTGACTTCTTTCTAGTGATCTGGAGCATCTTCACAAGTGTTTTTTGGACATTTGTGTTTCCTGTTCCATAAATTACCTATCTGTATCTCTTGTCCATTTTTTTATTGGGGGACTAGTCTTTCATTTATATTTACTTGGAGAAGTTCTTTGTATATTCAGATTTCCAAACTTGAATTGCTACGTGCATTGCAAATCTTTTTTCCAGTTGGTGTGATGTTTTTTAATAAGTTGTGACTTCTAATAAACATAATTTTTATTTAAAAAAAGAAACAGGCATAAATATGATAAATATCAGGACACTATTATGCATATGAAACAGCCCTCTTCCCAGGCAGGTTTTCTAAAGAAACAATACCTGTTTTGTTATTTTAGCCAATTCAACAGTAGAGAAGGCTGTCAGAGGAGATAAGTGGAAAGATTTCTGTGGAGAGAGCTGTGGCCTAAATCTGAGTCTCCTCCACAGCTTTAGGAGAAGAAGTTGGAGTTTGGAGGAGTAACTTTCTAATCCCAATCTAGTGAAGGGTCTTCAAGAGAATCATTCAGAGAGTTTCAAATGTGTTTTCTGCAGTTAGAAACACAAAAAACAGATGTTGATTTATGCCTGAGAAAACTGAAGCAGAACATAGACTAGAGTCTGACACCTCCTAGGAAATCTGGAGAGTGAAGATGGGCTGGCCAACTGTGAAAGTAGTAGCATCTTAAAGTCTCAGAGCTGGTCAAGGAGACCACAAAGTTTTCTGTAAACTCTCTGGAGGGACTAGAAAACCCAGGAGATAGAGACGAAGGATACCCATCACTCTCAATAAGGGAACTGCAAAAGAGAGGCCCAGAAAGAGACCTCTGAAGAGACCACTTTTGTGCCCATTACTAGAGCCGAATGCAATCTCCTTAAAAGTCTTCTACTAAGTGAGGACCTCACCCTTCTACCTTTCACCCTGGTGGCAGGTGTACATTTACTGTGAGAGGATCCTTCTGTGTTTCATAGTATCTCTTCGCCTTGTTAGAAAATGTGGTCTCATCAGTCACTGGTTTATTAAATTAAATAAAAAAGATTCAAGAAGTAGATTGTTTTTATCTTTCATGTGTTACTCAAGGACTAGTGGATTTTAATACCAAATAAATAAAAATCCTAAGAGAAACTGCTTCCCTTGATTGAGTGTTGTTATTTTTTCTTTCTGCTCCTTAGTGAATCATAATATCTTGTCTCTTGTGCAGACCAGTCAAGAAATCCTATTGCAACATTTGCATCTGATCTGACAATCCTTCTTTGTATAGTGAGCACACAAATGCTATTTTTCAGGTGAATTGGGACAGCCTGATAAGATGACTGAAGTGTTTCAGTTCATCAGTGTAGCACAGTACCATTGTACTCTTTATAGTGTAATATAAATACAATTTATCAGATCACTAAAAAAGACTGCAGGTGCATCACCATTGTAATGAAAGTAGCTTTCATGCACAGATAAAAAGGATGATGCCAACTTCCAACTGCCCCTACTAACATATCCCTTGGAAAAATTATGTTTTCAGATAAATGTAATATTTCAATTAAATTTTTTGTTATGTAGGTAATAACATAAATTATTTAATAACATCATAAACAAAGGGTATATTACCCAGTATTAATTTCCTATTTTTCTCCTCTCAGGAGAGGTAGACTAGCACAGAAAAATCAAAAGCTTTGAAATCTAACATATCTCTACTTCACAGCAAGATGATGTAGGGCAAGTTATTAATTTTATTGAAATCAAATATCCTCATTGATAAAATAGGGACAATAGCATTTGCTTTGTAAGATTGTTTTAAGTATTCTTTTAAGTATTCAATATTTGAATGTAAAACAGGTAAAGTAATTCTGTGCACAAATAAAGAAAAGCAATAAAAAGTAACTGATTTGACCCCTCTTGTAGGCAGAAGTTGGTCATGAAAATAAGAGAGGTCTATAAAAAAAAAAGTGATGCTCTGTGGAATTTATGATTTTAGGTATTTCCTCAAGATTACCTATTCATAATATGTGATTGTCTACTTAATTTTTTTCATCTTTATTAGAGTATAATTGTTTAACAATGTTATGTTAGTTTCTGCTGTACAACAAAGTGAATCAGCTATATGTGTACATATATCCCCATATCCACTCCCTCTTGAGCCTCCCTCCCACCATCCCTATCCCACCCCTCTAGGTCATCCCAAAGCATCGAGCTGATCTCCTTGTGCTATGCAGCAGCTTCCCACTGGCTATCTGTTTTACATTTGGTGGTGTATATATGTCAGTGCTACTCTCTCACTTTGTCCCAGCCTCCCCTTCCTCCCTGTGTCCTCAAGTCCACTCTCTACATCTGTGTCTTTATTCCTGCCCTGCCACTAGGTTCATCAGTACCATTTTTCTCTATTCCATATATATGTATTTGTTTTTCTCTGACTTACTTCACTCTGTATGATAGACTCTAGGCCCATCCCACCTCACTACATATAATTCAATTTTGTTCCTTTTTATGGCTGAGTAATATTCCATTGTATATATGTGCCACATCTTCTTTATCCATTCATCTATCAGTGGACATTTAGATTCTTCCATGTCCTGGCTATTGTAAATAATGTTGCAGTGAACATTGTGGTACATGTATCTTTTTGAATTATGGTTTTCTCAGCGTATATGCCCAGTAGTGGGATTCCTAGGTCATATGGTCATTCTATTTTTAGTTTTTTAAAGAACCTCCAAACTGTTCTCTATAGTGGCTGTATGTCTGCTTAATTTTTAAAGGAGAGTTTTTCATCTGTTAGATTTGAGTCTCTTTTACAACAAGATCTTTTCTTTTTAATCTTCTGTAATACTTAGGATAATAATAACTAGTAGGTACTCAAAAATGCTGGAGAATTGATTAATTTTATTTATTTTTGAGGTAAAATAAATTATCTTTAATTTAGAAAGTAGAACCTTCTATTGTAGTTATCTGACACTATCAAATTGAAAATAAAGTTAGGTTTGATTATTACAGAGCCTCTGTTAATCTTTCAGTATTAACATAGTAAATATTTGAATAATTAATGTTTGAAGATGCCGCATGGAATTCAAACAGTAATTTTATCATACAGATTGAAAAGAAAGATCACTGAACTAGGAGTTTGGAAACCTGACTTGCAGGTCTGGGACAAGGCAAGACTATTTCTAAACCATAGTTCTCTGTAAAACAAACATTGGCAGCACAGATTTCACAGAGACATTCTAAGGAGTGAAAAGTCTAGGAAAACATTTTTTTTTTTTAAATCAGGTTTTCTTTTTATTGAGTTTTTTTTTTTTTAATCAGGTTTTCTTTTTATTGAGTTTTTTTTTTTTTTAAATCAGGTTTTCTTTCTATTGAGTTTTTTTTTTTTTTGGGGGGGGGTACACCAAGTTCAATCATCTGTTTTTATACACATATCCCCGTATTCCCTCCCTTCCTTGACTCCCCCCCCTCGAGTCCCCCCCACCCTCCCCGTCCCAGTCTTCTAAGGCATCTTCCATCCTCGAGTTGGACTCCCTTTGTTATACAACAACTTCCCACTGACTATCTATTTTACAGTTGGTAGTATATATATGTCTGTGCTACTCTCTCACTTCGTCTCAGCTTCCCCTTCACCCCCCGCCCCCTCCCATACCTCGAGTTCTCCAGTCCATTCTCTGTATCTGCATCCTTGTTCTTGTCACTGAGTTCATCAGTACCATTTTTAGATTCCATATATGTGAGTTAGCATACAATATTTGTCCTTCTCTTTCTGACTTACTTCACTCTGTATGACAGATTGTAGTTCTATCCACTTCATGACCTATAGCTCCATCTCATCCCTTTTTATAGCTGAGTAATATTCCATTGTGTATATATGCCACATCTTCTTTATCCATTCATTTGTTGATGGGCATTTAGGTTGCTTCCATGTCCTGGCTATTGTAAATAGTGCTGCAATAAACATTATGGTACAAGTTTCTTTTGGGATTATGGTTTTCTTTGGGTATATGCCCAGGAGTGGAATTACTGGATCATATGGTAGTTCTATTTGTAGTTTTTGAAGGAACCTCCAAATTGTTTTCCATAGTGGCTGGACCAACTTATATTCCCACCAACCGTGCAGGAGAGTTCCCTTTTCTCCACACCCTCTCCAACATTTGTGGTTTCCAGATTTTGTGATGATGGCCATTCTGATTGGTGTAAGGTGATACCTCATTGTGGCCTTGCAATGCCGGAAAACATCTTATAAAACGTGAAGGAACCTACTTTGCTTTGCTTTTTAGAGGAATCTATAATAACCATTCATGAATATTCTCAAATCTCTGAATTAAAGTATCCCCACAACTGCTGGAAAAATTAAGATTCTTTTAGACTAATTCACTAATTTGTTCTTTTAGACTAATTCTTTTAGACTAATTCACTCCCATGGACTTCTATAATATTTGACCACCTCTGTTATGGTACTCATTAGACAGAAGTGGCATTGCCTGTATCCTGTGCTCTCACCAGTGACTGAAGATAGGTATTTTTTGAGGACATATTTTCTATCAATTTTTGTTTGTTTGTTTTTTAATCTCCTGCACTTAGCACAAAATTTTATACTGGAATGTTATTTGTTGAATTTGTAAATACATTATTTAAAATAATACATTTATGTATTCAATAGCATTTACATAGTTCATACTAAGTGTCATGCACTGTTCTAAGCTTTACAAATATTAACTCATTTAATGCTCCCAACAATGTTATGTGTTATTATTATCCCCAGGTTACACCTGAGGAAACCAATGCACATATGGATTAAGTAATTTGTCCAACATGACCCTTTTAAAAAAGAATAAATTATATTTCCTTTTCAGTTACTTTACTAAATGTAGAACATGACACGCTAGACATTTTTTTTCATATTCAGTTCTTTTTATAGATTTTTACAACTTAAAAAATATGGATGTCATAAACCAATAATGCAAAGGGTGATTAGCATTTGCAAATCAACAGAAAAATAGAAGAATTTAAGTAACAAAATTCTTCACTGTTGATTATCACAATCAATCAGTGCCTCTTCATTTGTGCATATATTTCTCCTCAAATGAGCCAGCAAGAAAAGAAAACTTTTTTTAATGCTTCTTTCCTACTTAGTGTCATTCCTTTTATTAGCTACTTAACACTCTTTTGTTGTTGTTTTCTCTTTTTTATATTTCTTTGGAATATAGCTTTTATTAAGTTCATATCAGTCAGATTAAAGTTACATATTTCGTCAAGGTATAAAAAGGCATATGTGAATTTAGAGAAATAATATAAGATGGGGGAAAAAAGGTGTTCTCTACAACCAACATATCCATTTAAAATGTTACATGCTTTCAGAGATATCATAATTCAGTGCATCAGAATAAAGTATTGATAAAAGAACTTACATATTTAGATACTTTTTATAGAATTTAGTTATTGAATGACTTTTACAGAAATAAGCTTAGTATTTTCTCTGTGACTTGAGACCAGAAATAATGTCATGTTTGTGATTCTGTGTGGACCTAAAAGGCATAATGAAGATCTACAAGTAAGATACCTACAAAGATAGATTATGGTATAAGAATGGATTTTACAATAGTCAATGGATGTAGCAGGCTTCTTGTCATTGCAATTTTTATGTGACTATTTTTGTATCAATGATGTAGGTGGATTTAGGCCATAGAAGTATCTGGACCCAGTGATCTTTAAAATCTCTTCCAATTTGGAGAATCCATTCCAAACAAGATCAACTACGTTTTGTTATTATTATTATTGTTATTTAGTTCAAAGTATTATACATTCCTTTGATTTAAAGATGTTACATTTAGCTTAAGACAAGATATAACTTGGTCAATTACTACAAGATTGTTAATTTTATTTTTTAACAAAACTAAGGTATAAGAAAAGCTTTTTAAAGGGTGCTATGTTTTTATATCAATTATTTTTCTTTGTATTTTTTATGTGTTTAGTTATTCCACACCAGTTATTATTTCACCATAAGGCTATTTTTGCCCCCCCCCCCCCATTTTTGCCTCCTCTTTAAAACAAGGAATTTAAAATAAATATTTTGTAAAGTTACATAATCTCTTACTCTGACATTCTCAGTTGCTATTTTAACATTTCTGTGTACTATGTAATTTCAAAAATTTGACACAATAAGCAGTAAGAATTAAATATTGGTAAAAATACAATAATTTTCTATTTTTAAATTTTTGTTATTTAAAACCAATTCTATTATGTTTATGTCAATCTATAAGCTCCAGCGTCTTCTGAACTAAAATCTGTTGCATTCCAGGTGAAAATTTAAATATTTTTCCCCTCTTAGTAGCACATTGTGTTTCAGGATATTCTTATTTTCTTGTCCCATCCTACCATAAGCTGATTGACTAAATGATCAGCTAAGTTAAATGTGTAAATGCCAAAAGGCAGTATTAGGCTAAAGAGGTTCACAGAATTATATGTTTATACTTTTTTCTACTAAGTGTGTTATTTCGACTATATTATAAGTAGCTATTAAAATAATCCCATACTTGACCATCCTCAGAATTCGATAATATAGTAAAGCTATAGAAGTAATCTCTCTTTTTTTTCTATTTTCTGTTTTGAAATTCACGCATTTCAAGAGAAAATGCTCTTTTGCTTAAACAAATAAAACTGAAAATTATTGCATTATATTGAACTGTACACACATGCTTTATCATTTAATTGGAGTAAGAGACAAAATAGAAAGCATTTTTAAAATGAATGAAAGTTTACTTTCAGAGAATTGATAATGTCAAAATATATAATGGGAAGCAGGTGGCTGACAACAGTTTTATGATTTAAGTTTAATATAGTTTTTGTATATTTCACGTCATTAGTTACCTGGCAGTTTAAAATTTTTGCATGGTAAATGGCTACCATTTAAATTTAAAACTGATTCCTTGAATAAGTTTTATAGTTATAAGATTAATATGCCACAAAGAAGTATTATCTACTCATCGTAGAAAGAAAAAAATAACAAGAAATGACATTAAATCCGCTGTACTATTATCCCAATTATTGACCAAATTTTCTCCCATACCTGTAGTTGACATGGAGGGGAAAAGAAATTATTAGAAGCTACCTAAAACTCCCTGAGAGATAAACTGGAAATGATTTATTTCACCTACCACTGTGATGAGATTGGGCATATTATAACAGAATATTACAACACCTTTTATAGTTTTTATTTTCTTAACAAGGCTGACAAAGCTTTAGATGTTCTTTGATGACCCAGAGGCTCTGGAGAGTAATAATCTGTAACTACTTCAGTGCCCCATACAGAGAGAACTGAGAACAAAGTGGAAGTTAAAAAGCAAACTAAATGCATTGCCAAGTGTATTGAACACATTGCTCTCTAACCAATCATCTTCAGAAACTCGGTTGAGTTGGAGGATCAATTATTCATAAGGTTGGTCTGTGCGGCGCCAGTAAAGACAAAGTTTGGTTCAAGTTTTTCTGATTCTCCATTCCATTATTAAAACTGTGTTTAATTTCCAATGCCAGGAGAAATTGTCTTGGAGGGCAGATGCTTATGTGTATTTCCTATTAATCAGTACCACAATGTTCATTAGATTATAAATGACAGATAATCAACTCAAAAAAGATCATAAGAAAAAAAACAGAAAAAAAAATTGCAGACTCACAGAAATTAAAATATGAATTTCATCAGGGAACTTACTTTATATATTTCTGCTGTACATATTTTATGTATCTATGATCATTCTGTGCCAGTAGGAAGAATGCAGTTTTCAGAATACCTGTTGTGTATACTTTGTAAATTTGATATTCAGTTGGCACAAAAATAACTCATTGTTTCAGTTTCAAGGTTCAGAGATATTATAGGGCTTGTTAAATTCATAGATATTAAGCATCTATCATTCCTCCAGCCCCAAAGACAATAATATCACCAAAAATCTCAATAAAAATCTCATATTAAAATGACATTACAATTATATAATGATGGCATTTAAAATTTATAAATGTAATTATGCAATATGTTACAGATGAGTATTTCCTCTTCTCATGTGTAGCATCGTTACCTTATTAAAAAAATCAAAATCAATCAGAGACATATAAGTTAATCTGAAAGCAGGAATTTTAAAAGTATAAAATATTACTTTTAAGCCATGAAAATTGACGAAACGATAACAAATGAAAACTAATGATTCATGTGAAACCAAATAATCATGTTTATTTTTACAAGATCAAAAAGTTGTAGAATAAGTTTAATATCATTTCACTGTCTTTAACATAAAAGCTCATGGAAATCATAAGTAAAAGTGGACCACATATGTGCTGTTTGCTGCACTGCTTTCACACTTATCTCTTATTTTCTTAAATGGAACGACTAACTTTTCTGTCTTCAGCTGTCCTGCTTAGATTATGGCCAGAAGGTCTTCTCATTTAAAAAACAGTCACTTTAAGTAGATAGTAGGTGCCCTTTTTCTCAGAATTTCAGTGTACAACAGTCATTTTCTCTTTTTGTAAATAATATTTCTTTCCATTACATACTTGTTTAAAGCCTTTATCATAGTAATCTTTTATTTGATGAGTTCAGGGAATCCTCTTATTCACCATTGCATTTGAAGACCTTAGCACTATAGCACCATCTTATAGTAGGGGCTATGAGCATGTACCGAATAAATGGTTGAAACAATGAATATTAATCTAGTGTTATGTTGGTTGTAGTAGAGAGGTCAACACAGGTTAGTAGAAAGGCTTCTCATAAGGAGTGATATTTTAACAGGCTTAAATATTCAAAAGAATTTTCCGCATAGGAAAAATGGAGAAAGTCAGGCCTTCAGAGATAGCATGTTCCCTGTCCCTGAACCATGATTTGTAAGGAAATTTATTGTTAGTGGTTAGACTAATTGGTCATAGTCCAACATTTATAAGTAAAGAAATTCATATATATCTAAAGATAGTATGTATAAGAAAAAGGCCTCTAAATGTTAATCCAGTAAATACGGAGACCAAAATTTTACTAGAAAGTTTGAGAAAAGATGTTAAGTGGCTGAAAACTGAGACAACATGAAAATAATTTGTTTACCTTATATTTTACAACACTTAGGTTGTAATAACTTTTGGGAAGGTATAATATTTTGAACAAAATAGAATGATAGTTCTTAAAATATGACATCCTTCGCTTTAATTATATATAATTATTATATCATTTTCACATGAATATACCAGGATTTCATTGGCCTTCCCCAAAGCCTTTTAAAATCATCAATTAATGTAAAAATCATCTTTAAGACACCTTGTATTGATGATGGAGATAGGAATGGGGTAGGAATGGGGAGAGAGTGTTTGAAGGGGGATTAATTTTATAAGTAATCAGTTCGCTTGTGAATATTTTATTGTATGGCGAATTGTACTTCTCTATACAGAATCATAAATATATATACTTGGATAATAAATACTAGGATAATGAGAATGCCTTGTACTTTATTGAGTTCTGGGATTAATAATTAATGATGTGGGTAGATAATTTTCCAAATGCATGATTAAGCTTTCTCTGATATCTAACGCCATTCTTCAACTTTTATTTCTCTCAAAAAGGATAGTCTCTTGATTCATGTTTCAGAGTATTATACAGGGTCATTAACACCAATGTACTTAGAGACAATGAAGAGAAAATATTTCCACATAGAGATATGGAATATGATCACAAGTGTTAAAAACGAATTCCAGTATCTTATATCTCAATCTTATAAGTGAAAATCTTATTTTGAATTTCAAGTGAGAACTACTATGTTATTTTAAGATTTACACTTTTTAAGACAGATTTAGAAAATACACAGAGCAGTGGTGAAAATCTCAGTCTTGGGAGTCAACATTTTAAAATATCGATTGAGGTTTCAGTAATCTTGGGCAAAGTGAGAAATTATCAGTTTAAACTTTACTTCTAAATTCTTGTTCTACTTTTTCAAAGTTTGGTGACCTTGAGCAGCCTACATAATCTCTCTGAATCTCAGGAATTTATACATTTGGAAATTTATTCCCAATTTATAGAATCATTAGAAGGATTTTTTGAAAGGCTGCCAAGTATCAAGTATATAATTGATGCTCAATCAACAGTAGCTAGAATTTTCATTGAAGACCACCTGCTTTTCGCAACTAACAGCGAAAATAGAATTCTGCCATTTAGTTAACTCCCTACAGCTTAAAACTGATGGTCTCAACTCTAGCATACTTTCAAAACAGTTCTTGCCATAGATGAGAAATGGGTCTTCTGTATTATATAGTCATTGGTTCAAAATAATGTTCTTTATTCAGCTCTTTGTATGACTTTGTTGCTGTCTGTATCCCTTGCCTTGGTTTCTGACCCTGATTCTCCTTGTTGGGAACCTGATTTCTATAGTTTCTCTTCATTCCCATTTCGCATTCTTTTTAGATGTTCTCATAATTTCTAGTTCCTGGTCTTAATCTGGTTTCAGCATTAACCTGTCTGTAAATTTGTTTACTAAATATTAAAATGGCTTAATTCTTCTCTATTCCCACAGTCTTGGTCCAGTGGTTCCCTGAAGTAACTGTATGTCTAACCACTAATGTGATATATCAGCCCCTCCTCCAATTTTAGATATCGGATTCTATGTTGGGAGACTCACTTAAATTTTTGAGCCCTTGTCACCTCTTGTTCAAATAGTTAATACCCATAACCTAACCAAAGGTTGTTAAAATTAGGTAATTGTGCTTTAAAAATTATAAGAAGCAATTTAAATGCTTACTATTGTTATGAATTTGACTTAGACTAACATGATCACTGTTCTTGGCCAGCTTGGTGCTGACCTCCCAAATAGGTTAGCTTATTAAGACGTGCTTCTTTTGCCTACTTACTTTAGAAATGGACTTTTATCCACCTGCTAGTTAGTTGCAGCTTAGCTGCATTGTCACCTACTTTACTTCATCCTATGGGCAACTGAATATCTAAAATAACAGATGGCAATGTATTTAATCCAGAAAATATATAAATCACTTCCACAAATAAATATTTTCTTATTGTAGAATTAATTCTATTTGAGATGAAGGATTCTTACTAATTATTATATGGGTACTTAAAAAATAAATAGCATGTAGTTATAAGAGTAACACAGATAAACAACTGTTTATAGCTTATGCATTCTTCTCATTTATTTTTAATGACAGTTTTAAATATAAGGCTGAGATGATCACTTTATGATAGAGAGGTTGAGGAGCCAAACATTAAATAAAAGGCCTATAGTTATTCAGTTTAAGATTCTGCATTGTAAATAGATATTTTCATAATTATTAGGCCCCTGCAACAGTGGAATAGAATGAGGAGGTGATAAATCAAACCCATTTGCATTTACTATTGAAAGATTTAATCTGACCTTAAAATTAATTAAGATCCAATTCACATTTTTATTTTATCAGGAAATGAATTCATTCAAATACTATCTTTTGCAATAATGTTTTAATGTGGTTATCTGCTCAAAGTTTAAATATAAACAGAAACCTCTCAGAGAATCATTGGGACCTATTTCATAATATAACTTTAGCAAAACTGCTGGAACATAATTTAGATAACTTAGGTCCAGAATGACTCAATGAAAGCAGGATAAATTCTAGTTGAACACACAACAATTAAAGAAGCTTGATAGAAGCCTCAGTTCCTATGGTGATAGTTATAGAACTATTGAAGGATAGTTTGAAAGGTATCAAAGAATCATTGTGTTCTTGGCAGAAAACTGTGACACATTTATTAAAAAGTAGAAAACAGAAAAATTCCTACTTGAAATTATTTAGCTAATAATATTTGTATTGAGGAGTTGGAATTTATAGCAAATGCCTTCAAAATGGAATGTTGACCCACAGATTCAGTAAATTTATCAGTAGATTTTCTGCATTTCACTGTTTATAAAAGGTGAGTAGATTCTATTTCCTAGACTCTATTTGTTCTCATAAACTGAGGTATGACTGATTTTCATTTTTCCAAATTTTTATGAGGTCCTCTGGTTAACTTTTTTTTTATTCTAACAATTTATTTGTGATAGCAGGTGTAAGTAATAATAACCATTATTTTCTCCTTCGGACCTATTCAAGGGAGGGAACACTGATGAAAATGCATACAAACAAATAATTACATGCTTATCTGTCTATTTAGGGATATTTAGAAAAAAATGTAATTAAGGGAATATAAGTAAGTGATCAAGAATACAGGACCTATTTAACTCATGATAAAATTTCTTTCCTTTTGAGAATATTGTTGCCTTTGGTCACATTTTTAGCCATTCAGCTTATCATACCAACATTTTCTACCAGTCTGGTAAAATTGGGTCCTGAAATCTCCTATGATCCTTCTAATTTAGGACAAACAGGAATCCCCATCCCCGCTCCCTATTCCAAAAATAAAGAAAAAACAGTCTCCAGGTAGTATAACTATTGAGGCAACATTCAAATGTTAAAAACTCTCTTCCACCTGAGGACTTACATGACTTGCATCAATTTGGTAAACTAAAATTACACCACCACGCAGTCCAGTTCAATGCATTATAACTACTTTTCAAAATAAGTCTGCTGTGTGTCTGGTTAACTTTTGAGTGATGTATTGGTCATTTTAGTCAAACACCAGTGACTTTAATCAACCATGATTAATTCAACCAGTATTTTCCTTGAACTAGATTAAAACTAACTACAAAAACCCCAAAGAAAGTAAAAGTTATCAAGTACGTAGGAGGGAAGAAAGACCAATATGAATTATTATTTATTTATTATGATTTCTAAGGCAACAATATCAAAATGCTAAAAGTAAAAGTAATGTAAAGTTATTTTTTAATAACTGAAAAATGTTTAGTAATACCAGCAGTTCTTATTTTGCATGGTACTTGTTAACCAAAATCTATGCATATTGGAACTGTTTCCTTGCTACGGTCAAATTTCACTTAGCACAAAACCGTGCAACAGTGAGGCCAAGGTTATGATATGTATGTCAGTTAACATGGTACCATGCAAAGAGAGGACTGTTTGTCTTTTACTGTGAGATAATTCCTGTATTCTACTACGAAGACAAAGTGAGGAAGAACTATCAATTTACATTGGGTAAATGAAGGGTTATTTTTTTTTATTACGTTCTCCTCATAATTAGAAAGGAACACACATTACCCATATACTCTAAACACAGAATTTTTTGTAATGTGAACTTAAATTATTTGCTTTTACAAACTATTTGGGGAAACTTTTGTAGAATTTTTGTGGCAATTGATTGTTTAATCAATTAAGATTAAAGAGACTTAATGCTTAATTTAAAATGGAGGATTTTTTTAACCTTGCTGTATTCCACAACAGATTACACACTGCACCACAGCAGTATATGAAATGTTATAAAAACTTAGCAACAGAATAGAGAAAATCAGTATAAAACCAGAGAAAAACACAAATTGCTGTATTACTCAGGTTTGTTGCACTAATGTCACAGAACAAACAACAGCACATCTCAGAGCTCATTGGTTTTGGGCTTAACTGTGGTTCTGCTTTACTTTCTGAAATCAACTAAAGGGGTTTAGCTTGGCTTTTGCTAAGGGTTGGATTCAGGTCTGGTGTACCTGTCTCCTCATTCTGGCATCAGCAGCTACTCAGGGCAGGTTCTTGTTGTGGTGGTGTGTAGGAGTACAAGAGGGTGAATTGGAATCATGAAATGTCTCTTAAAAAGGATACATTAAAAACTAGCATTCTGGCACTTTTACCCACAATCCACTGATTACAGCTTGCCTCATGGATAAGTTCAAACATAACGGAATCAGAAAATATACTCTATTTAATACGGAAGTTATAGTGAGGAAGGGGAAGGGAAGAAAAGGAATAGTATTTGATTTTCACAGATACAACAGATACTAACACATATACCTTCCATGAGTTTTAATATACGTGCTTATAATTGAGCCATAAAGTGTATTTTGATATTAGTAGACAATTTTAAAAAAGCCAAAACACCATTACTTACAATAATCTGGTTATATTCTGAATATTAACAATTTTGATAAGGTTTAGATTGAGAATATACACATGAATGCTGCTATATAACGAAGGTTTGAAGCAGAAGTTATGAAGCCTACTGCTTTCATTTCAGATCAATTACTTGGTGTGATTATTCCATCAACAGTTGTATTATTTCAGTGTAGACAGGTGCAATAAATTTTAGATGATAAAAATTCCAAGTTTTGTCTATTCTGTCACAAAAGATGAATTTTTCCATAAACGATGATATCATGCTGCATATTTTTAATATCTTCATATTTACATAACAAAGTAGATTAAAACATCTTTATATGTGTTTTAAATATTTAAAAGTCATTTTGTTTTACATGTAGTAGTAGTATCACTTAAGGTCTTGAAACAGAGACAGAAATCAAGACGAAGATTAAAATTAGGCATCATTTTTTCCTAAAATGTTATAATTTTTTTTACAGTTTACATTTTCACATTTATTTAACTCTAATGACAAGTGTTCAAGAGTCTTTCTGCAAGTGATGAGTCAATGATTATATAATAACTGTATAAGCCCTAATTATTAGGAAATCTTTTATCAATATACAGTCCTATGTTTCTAAAAATAAACCTAGCTATAAAATATACATGTTAGTGTCAGATTTTAAGGTGTTCTTGCCCTTTGGCTGAATCCATGCCCTGGTTCCACAAAGTTAATTTGATACTGTATTTTGAGTGCTTACTGTGTGCAAGATGGAAGTACTGAATGTATATCTGACAAATTCCCTAGCAAAAAAGCACCTGCTTCTCACTCAAGAACTACCAAGAAATTTATTTCATGTCTCTAAATATGAAATGTTGCTCTCCCCACTACTTAACCTATCCCATTTACTGCTTATTTAAATTTCTTTGACTGCTTAGCAAAAACTGTTTCATATGTGATGAAGTTTGGGACACCCAGTTAATAGTGCTTGAATAAAACTCTTCATTTCCCTTCACAGGCTCATCTCTTGTTTTTGAGCATGGCTCTGCATTCATGTTGATATATGCAAATTATGCAATGGTCTTACTTTTTGTTTTTTTCATTCCATCTATTTACCAAAGCTTGTATAATGTCTTGATAACCACAGATAACCATGCTAAAGATGTTCCAGTTCTCTTTCTAACAAATTAATCAAAATGGTATCATAAACCCAGCAGCAGAAGAATTTTTGTCAGCTCTTAATGGCAAGAAAACTCATTAATAAAACTATGACTTTTCATGTCGCATTATGCCTTGTGGTTTTAGGGCACTCTCCAAAAAGAATATTTAGACTGTTTTACGGTGACATAGCCATCAGTTGTACTTCCTTTGGGGTTAATTCAAAAAGCAGCTAAGGACAGGTTTATTTTATAGGAATCCAGAAACAAGGTGTGGCCAAATCTGTCATTTGTAAGAACAATTAGATTTAAAATTGCAGTGTCACAAATCCACGCCCCCCCAACAAAAACACAAAAACAAACAAAGAAGAGAAATTTAAAAGTACTGCAAGTAGCATTGCTTTCCTATTAATGTTTTTTCTTTTTCTGTTCCATTCAACATTTTGGCCATTTTTCAGCTTGTAGTCAACAAAGTTCCTGGTATTTAAAGGCCACATTAATCCTCCCTTTCTTTATTTCATACTGGAAAACATCTCTATGAACTCATCATGAAGCAGAGGTTAATTTGAAATTTTTGATCTCTAATATTATTTTGAAGCCCCAGATAGTTGGCGTGTGTTTGATTGATCCCCACGTTCTATAATGGGCATGTATATGTAATTTGTATAACGAGAGAGAAAATAAATTAGAGTGAAAGGATTTCGTTTACTTTTTCCATATCATTTTTTTTCTCTTTATTTTATTTATTTATTTATTTATTTTTTTTGGGGGGGGGGTACACCAGGTTCAATCATCCGTTTTTATACACATATCCCCATCTTCCCTCCCTTCCTTGACGCCCCCCCCCCAATCCATATCATTTTTTAAAAATAATGTTGATGTCACTTTACCTGGATATAGTGTTAGGACATAGAATAATGTAAATTTGAAAGAAGAGCAACTAATAAACCAAACAAAGCAAGCAAATAAATTAGTAGATAAATGTTTTTGTGATAAAATGTGAAGAAACATTTTGGAGAGAATATGTTATGTGACTTCTAAAATCTGTCTGATCATAGGAAATTAATTGCAGCCCTACCTTGTTTCAGAGTTTTATGAATTTGTAAGTAAAATATGTATAGTGACAATAATTGGGAAATAAAGGAAAAGAATATCAAATTCTTCCTAAAAGCAAACAAAAATGGAAATTGTGTCAGTTGTAGAATTTGTCAAATATAAAGAATATGTATGTCTAATTATATGGTGATCATTTCACAATATGTACAAATATCAAATCATTAAGGTATATACCTGAAACTAGTATAGGGTTGTACATTAATTATGTTTCAAATAAAAAATGTAGAGATCATGAAAGTGTATTGTGTAATTTTGTGAAGGGTTTCCACTTTTTTTTTTCAATTTTAATAGTTAAAATAGTTTTTCTTCATAGAACCAAATACAAAAAGAAAACAAAAGTTAAATATTGAGGAGGATTTTATTTCTTTGTACCTTTCCTGACCTTCATTAAAAGTTCATTTTTAAATCACTTTATTCTTGATAACAAGTGAATTTTATATTCATAGGAATTTCACTTGGAAAAGATAAAAGATTTCATAATAATAGAATGTTGGCTAAGTAGCTGGTTATTGCATATGTAAATTTGTGGTCTTTACAATGACATAAAATCCTAGATCCTGGTAATTAATGATATTAATATCTGTTGATATAAAGTGAGACTGAGCTAATTCAGGGGTCATAAACACTGTCAAATTTAGAGGATTATGCTTTAGCAAGTAAATTGTGTCCTTTGACTTAAGAATAATTGCTTCTCACTTGTCTCCACTCTTTTCTTTTTGCTTTGGGCTGTTGATAACAACCAGGTTGCCCTTTAGATGCATTCTAATACTTTCTATGACAGTTGAGCTACTATTCTCTATGTTCACAATGAGAAAACATCAATGGGAAATATTGTTCTAAATATGACTTTGGAAGATGCAAACATTTCAGAAATGTAAGATATATACCTACTTGGCATATGTTGCTAAGCTTTGGTGTAACACTGGGAAAGCATTGAAAATCTATTTTTAAAAATAGTCTAGCAAATGGAAGGAATACAGTTAAGAATATCTTTTTCTAAATATAGTTTTGACCCTTTCGAGTGGCATATAAGTAACCTACAGTTATATTTTTGTCTGTGTACTCTTACAAAGTAGTGCCTCCATGATTTACCGAAACTTAATTTTTAAAAAAATCTCAAGCTAAATAGCTTTATAGAAGTAAACTTCAATTTATCAAATTTATTAACTTTCGATTGATTAATATAGTTATTGATAGTAGCTAATGAAAGAAGAACCCACGTGTTTATCTTTCAGAAAATTTCTTAGGTTTGATTGAACAATCTCAGGTGCAAGAATCTACTGTAGATGTTAATCAGAATATTTCACAACATTTTGAAAGTATAAAAGAAAATATGACGTTTGAAAAGATGAAGATGAATAATTGTAGAGTTTTTAAAGTATATGTTCTCTAAGTAGCGTGGCCCTTCACACATAGGAGGAGCTGAATAAATATTCTGTTAAAATTATTTAAATTATTTCATTCTTAGAAGATGTATGCAATAATAGTCCTCATCAATGTTTGTTTTTAAACCCTGTATGGTGTCAGCTAATGAAACTTTTAAAAGAGAAGAAAATAATTCTCATCCTAAAATTTTCTTTCAAGAGCATAGTTTTTAAAGTGTAGTTTCCTATAGGAAATAAAACCACATATATAGCTTTCTAAGTTTAGAATTTCATTACTTTATACAATTAGTTGTCTTGCATTGCTGTGTGAATACACTAAAATTTTAGTATGAGGCCTAACACATTTAGAATTACTCACATAAAAAATTTTGTGCTCAAGCATTGCAGGGTATGTATTTAAATGCCTGTTGAATACGAGATTAGTGTTGTGAAAGCTGCAACAATGTTCATTTTTTTCCCTAGCTGCTTTATCCTGCAGCTTTGAGTATAAGTGAAAAAAACTCTCATATTATTCTTGAAAGTAGATTTGTCTTTCAAGATTTTCACCAATCTGTTTTCTAAAGTCTATCAATTCTCAATTCAATATATATTAAAATAATGCAATAATATAATTTCTCTGTTTTACTATGAAAGGATTTTTTTGGTCTTACAATGATATTCAAATAATATTTGTTGCTGTTAATGCAGATGTAATGCAGTTTTATTTTGAGAGAAGGCTCTCATAACCTGATACATTCTTGTAACAGCCATGGATCTCTGTGCCGATAACTAGAAAAAAATGTGAAGATTATTTTTGAAAATTTCAAATTGGTACTGATGCCATAATTTAATAAGTCTCTGGTTTTCTGTGTATTGTTTTATATTCTTAGTTATGGATGTTCTGCTATATATCATGATATATTACAGAGTGCATTCTAGTTTCAAACAAACTTTGCTTAATTTATACCTGTACTTTCTTACACTCATTAACTTTTTTTTTTTATTTTTTTTAATTTTTTTTTGGGGGGTACATCAGGTTCAATCATCTGTTTTTATACACATATCCCCGTATTCCCTCCCTTCCTTGACTCCACCCCCTCGAGTCTTCCCCACCCTCCCTGCCCCAGTCCTCGAAGGCATCTTCCATCCTCGAGTTGGACTCCCTTTGTTATAGAACAACTTCCCACTGACTATTTTACAGTTGGTAGTATATATATGTCTGTGCTACTCTCTCGCATTGTCTCAGCTTCCCCTTCACCCCCCGCCCCCTCCCATACCTCGAGTTCTCCAGTCCATTCTCTGTATCTACATCCTTATTCTTGTCACTGAGTTCATCAGTACCATTTTTAGATTCCGTATATGTGAGTTAGCATACAATATTTGTCCTTCTCTTTCTGACTTACTTCACTCTGTATGACAGATTGTAGTTCTATCCACCTCATTACGTATAGCTCCATCTCATCCCTTTTTATAGCTGAGTAATATTCCATTGTATATATATGCCACATCTTCTGTATCCATTCATTTGTTGATGGGCATTTAGGTTGCTTCCATGTCCTGGCTATTGTAAATAGTGCTGCAATAAACATGATGGTACAAGTTTCTTTTGGGATTATGGTTTTCCTTGGGTATATGCCCAGGAGTGGGATTACTGGATCATATGGTAGTTCTATTTGTAGTTTTTGAAGGAACCTCCAAATTGTTTTCCATAGTGGCTGTACCAACTTACAGTCCCACCAACAGTGCAGGAGAGTTCCCTTTTCTCCACACCCTCTCCAACATTTGTTGTTTCCAGACTTTGTGATGATGGCCATTCTGATTGGTGTGAGGTGATCCCTCATTGTGGCTTTGATTTGCATTTCCCTGATGATTAGTGATGTTGAGCATCTTTTCCTGTGTTTGTTGGCCATCTGTATGTCTTCTTTGGAGAAATGTCTATTTAGGTCTTCTGCCCATTTGTGGATTGGGTTATTTGCTTTTTTGGTGTTAAGCTTCATGAGCTGCTTGTATATTTTGGAGGTTAATCCTTTGTCCGTAGTTTCATAGGCAATTATTTTTTCCCATTCTGAGGGTTGCCTTTTAGTCTTGTTTATGGTTTCTTTTGCTGTGCAAAAGCTTTTAAGTTTCATGAGGTCCCATTCGCTTATTCTTGATTTGATTTCCCTGATTCTAGGAGGTGGGTCAAAAAGGATGTTGCTTTGATGAATGTCATAGAGTGTTCTGCCTATGTTTTCCTCTAGGAGTTTGATAGTGTCTGGCCTTACATGTAGGTCTTTAATCCATTTGGAGTTTATTTTTGTGTATGGTGTTAGGAAGTGTTCTAATTTCATTCTTTTACATGTAGCTGTCCAGTTTTCCCAGCACCACTTATTGAAGAGGCTGTCTTTTTTCCATTGTATACTCGTGCCTCCTTTGTCAAAGATAAGGTGCCCATATGTGTTTGGGCTTACTTCTGAGTTCTCTATTCTATTCCATTGATCGTCCTTTCTATTTTTGTGCCAGTACCATACTGTCTTGATCACTATGGCCTTGTAGTATACTTTGAAGTCAGGAAGCCTGATTCCACTCACTCCATTTTTCCTTCTCAAGATTGCTTTGGCTATTCGGGGTCTTTTGCATTTCCATACAAATCGTAAGATTTCTTGCTCTAGTTCTGTGAAAAATGCCATTGGTACTTTGATCGGGATTGCATTGAATCTGTAAATTGCTTTGGGTAGTACAGACATTTTCACGATGTTGATTCTTCCAATCCAGGAACATGGTATGTCCCTCCATCTGTTTGTGTCGTCTTTGATTTCTTTCATCAATGTCTTAAAGTTTTCTGCATACAGATCTTTTGCCTCCTTAGGCAGGTTTATTCCTAGGTATTTTATTCTTTTGGTTGCAGTGGTGAATGGGAGAGTTTCCTTCATTTCTCTTTCTGCTCTTCCGTTGTTAGTGTATAGGAATGCAAGAGATTTCTGTGCATTGATTTTGTATCCTGCTACTTTACTAAACTCATCAATGAGTGCTAGCAGTTTTCTGGTAGAGTCTTTAGGGTTTTCTATATATAATATCATGTCATCTGCAAAGAGTGACAATTTTACTTCTTCTTTTCCCATTTGGATTCCTTTGATTTCTTTTTCTTCTCTGATTGCTGTGGCTAAAACTTCCAAAACTATGTTGAATAATAGTGGTGAGAGTGGACACCCTTGTCTTGTTCCTGTTCTTGGAATTCTTCCAGTTTTTCCCCATTGAGAATGATGTTGGCTTTTGGTTTTTCATATATGGCTTTTATGATGTTGAGGTAATTTCCTTCTATGCCCATTTTCTGGAGAGCTTTTATCATAAATGGATGTTGAACTTTGTCAAAAGCTTTTTCTGCATCTATTGAAATGATCATATGGTTTTTATCCTTCAATTTGTTGATATGATGGATCACGTTGATTGATTTGCGTATATTGAAGAATCCTTGCATCCCAGGGATAAACCCCACTTGATCATGGTGTATGATTTTTTTTTAATATGCTGTTGGATTCTGTTAGCTAGTATTTTGTTGAGGATTTTTGCATCTATATTCATCAGTGATATTGGTCTGTAGTTTTCTTTTTTTGTGACATCTTTGCCTGGTTTTGGTATCAGGGTGATGGTGACCTCGTAGAATGAGTTTGGGAGTGTTCCACCTTCTGCAATATTTTGGAAGAGTTTGAGAAGGATAGGTGTTAACTCTTCTTGAAATGTTTGATAGAATTTGCCTGTGAACCCATCTGGTCCTGGGCTTTTGTGTGTTGGGAGATTTTTAATCACTGCCTCAATTTCCGTGCTTGTGATTGGTCTGTTCATGGTTTCTATTTCTTCCTGGTTCAGTCTTGGAAGATTGTATTTTTCTAAGAATGTATCCATTTCTTTCAGGTTATCCAATTGATTGGCATATAGTTGCTTGTAGTAGTCTCTCATGATGTTTTGTATTTCTGAGGAGTCCGTTGTTACTTCTCCTTTTTCATTTCTAATTCTGTTGATTTGCATCTTCTCCCTTTTTTTCTTGATGAGTCTGGCTAATGGTTTATCAATTTTGTTAATCTTCTCAAAGAACAAACTTTTAGTTTTATTTATTTTTCTTATGGTTTCTTTCCTTTCTTTTTCATTTATTTCTGCTCTGATCTTTATGATTTCTTTCCTTCTGCTCACTTGGGGGTTTCTTTGTTCTTCTTTCTCTAATTGTTTTAGGTGTAAGGTTAAGTTGTTTATTCGATCATTTTCTTGTTTCTTAAGTAGGACTGTATTGCTATAAACTTCCCTCTTAGAACTGCTTTTGCTGCATCCCATAGGTTTTGGGTTGTTGTGTTTTCATTGTCATTTGTTTCTAGATATTTTTTGATTTCCTCTTTGATTTCTTTAGTGATTCCTTGGTTGTTTAAGAGTGAATTGTTTAGCCTCCATGTGTTTGTATTTTTTGCAGTTTTTTTCCTGTAATTGATATCTAGTCTCATGGCGTTGTGGTCTGAGAAGATGCTTGATATGATTTCAATTTTCTTGAATTTGCTGAGGTTTGATTTGTGACCCAAGATGTGATCTATCCTGGAAAATGTTCCATGTGCACTTGAGAAGAAAGTGTAGTCTGTCGTTTTTGGATGGAGTGTCCTATAAATATCAATTAAGTCGAGATGGTCTAATGTGTCATTTAAAGCTTGTGTGTCTTTGTTTATTTTTTGTTTGGATGATCTGTCCATTGATGTAAGTGGGGTGTTCAAGTCTCCCACTATTATTGTGTTACTGTCGATGTCCCCTTTTATAGCTGTTAGCATTTGCCTTATGTATTGAGGTGCTCCTATATTGGGGGCATAGATATTTACCATTGTGATATGTTCTTCTTGAATGGATCCCTTAATCATTATGTAGTGTCCTTCCTTGTCTCTTTTAGTAGTCTTTACTTTCAAGTCTAATTTGTCTGATATGAGTATTGCTACTCCAGCTTTCTTTTGACTTCCATTTGCATGGAATATCTTTTTCCATCCCTTTACTTTCAGTCTATATGTATCCCTTGGTCTGAAGTGGGTTTCTTGTAGGCAGCATATAGAAGGGTCTTGTTTTTGTATCCATTCAGCCAGTCTGTGTCTTTTGGTTGGAGCATTGAATCCATTTACATTTAAGGTGATTATTGACATGTGTGTTCCAATGACCATTTTCTTCATTGTTTTGGGTTTGTATTTGTAGGTGTTTTCCTTTTCTTGTGTGTCCTACTTAGAGAAGTTCCTTTAGCACTTGTTGTAAGGCTGGTTTGGTGGTGCTGAATTCTCTTAACTTTTGCTTGTCTGGAAAGCTTTTGATTTCTCCCTCAAATCTGAATGAGATTCTTGCTGGGTAGAGTATTCTTGGCTGTAGTTTTCTCTCTTTCAGGACTTTCAGTATATCCTGCCATTCCCTTCTGGCCTGCAGAGTTTCTGTAGAAAG
The DNA here is from genome assembly GCF_030028045.1 of Hippopotamus amphibius kiboko. NCBI lineage: Eukaryota > Metazoa > Chordata > Mammalia > Artiodactyla > Hippopotamidae > Hippopotamus > Hippopotamus amphibius. Next base: position 60,173,316 of record NC_080188.1, read on the forward strand.
GTCAGCTGTTATCCTGATAGGTTTTCCCTTATATGTTGTTTGTTGCTTTTCTCTTGCTGCTTTTAATATTTTTTCTTTGTGTTTAATTGTCGTTAGTTTGATTAATATGTGTCTTGGTGTATTTCTCCTTGGGTTTATTCTGTATGGGACTCTCTGTGCTTCTTGGACTTGGTTCATTATTTCCTTTCCCATGTTGGGGAAGTTTTCCACTATAACCTCTTCAAATATTTTCACAGACCCTTTCTTGTTTTCTTCTTCTTCTGGGATGCCTATGTTTTGAATGTTGGTACGTTTAAGGTTATCACTGAGGTCTCTGAGACTGTCTTCTAATCTTTTTATTCTTTTTTCTTTTTCCTGCTCTGTGGCAGTTATTTCCCCCATTCTATCTTCCAACTCACTTATTCGTTCTTCTGCCTCAGTCATTCTGCTGGTTAGAGCATCTAGAGTATTTTTAATTTCAGTTATTTTGTTATCCATTGCTGTTTGTTTTTCTGAGTTCTTATGAACTGTTTCTTGTACTTTCTCTATTTTGTTATTGAGATTTTGTATCATTTTTACTATCATGACTCTAAATTCTTTTTCAGGCTTTTTTCCTATTTCCTCTTCATTTTTTTGGTCTTGTGGGTTTTTTTCCTGCTCCTTTGCCTGTATGGTGTTTGTTTGTTTCCTCATGGTTGTCCAAACTTTTGGGGTTGCTTGTCCTGGCGATAGAGGTGTTTCTAGAAGACTGTCCAAGCCTCAGACTAATGTCCAAGTATTGGATTAAACGAATATTAAGTCTAGGAAACACATACATATATAAGACACACAATTACTGAATCGTTAGGACATAAGGCTCTAGAAAGACCTGACAGAACCCCAGTGTGCTATCAGATATTCAAAGAGAAACCCAACAGAAATTGACAACTGAAACAGAACAAATCAGAGACAAAAGTAAAAGCAAACAAACAACAAATAACACCCTACACCTACAAACATCAATCCAGGGAGATTTTGTAAGCTAGGATCAAATATAGAAAAGAGCTGGAGTACCACCAGAGAGAATGGAGAGTCTCAGAATGTAATTAGACAACTGTACTAAGAACTAAGATAAAGACAAATGCCTAATATTAAATACCAAGGCAGTGCCTCATCTGGAGAATAGAGCAAGGAGTCTGAGCAGACCGACAGTGTTGCTTATAAGTATGTTAAGATAAAATAAACTTAAAAAGGCTGGAAGAAGGGGAATGGAAGAGCGTACTGTGGTTGGAAATATGCAAATAAAAAGAAAGGAATAGAAATGTATAAAAAATAGGGATGAAAGGAAAGTATGAGAGATATTTTGTCCGTACTACCAAAAACTTAGCTAGATATAGAAATATATAAAAAGGCAAAAAAATAAAATAAAAAAAGAATAAAAAATATCATTAAAAAAATTATGTTATAAAACTTGTAGATCCCTTAGGGCTAAGATCGTATTTAATAAATCCAAAAAAAAAAAAAAAATCCAGAACTGATCCCAGAATGGACCAGTTGAATAGGTATTGATACTACTATTTCTGTTTCCTTAACGTCTCAGCTGTAAGTGTCCTTCTCCTTGCCTTGGGTTTTTTTGCATTATTCTGTGACCAGCAGAGGTTCCTTTATTGTTCGTCTGTAAGCGTCGGTGTGTGGGGAGGGAGAGGGTACAATAGTGGCTCCTTCTCCTGGGAGTGAGTGAGCAGTGGTGCACTGTTGTTTCAGTCAGGCTTGGAGGTGCCTGTTGCAGAGGGCGCTGGTGGCTCAGGCGTAAACAGAAAGTCTTAGAGTTGGGCCTCTCTCGGGGTTTTTTTCTTTTTGATGCTGTTGTTGTTTTTTTCTCTCAGCAGCCTCCCTGCTGCTGGCGTTGCAAGGGGTTTTAATCTAGCCCCACCCGAGCGCCTGCGGGTGCTTGTTATCCCTGAGCGCCTTAGGTGGCCCACAGGCCGTCTCTCCGCTGCCTGTTGCAGAGGCGCCGAAAGAGAGAGAGAGGCTACTCGCCTGGCTCCTCCCCCCCGCCCGTGAGCCTGCAGCCTCCAACCGCCATCATGGCCGGGTAGCTCTCAGGGACGGGCACTCCTCTCCGCGGACCTCCTCCCTCCTGTCCTCTCGGTCCGTCCCCCTACCGGCAACAATGTTTCTCACCCTGAACCAGCTCTCCGGTTCCCACGCTCTTGCTCCTGGACCCTCCGTTCAGCCACGGATCGATGTCTTGGTCCGGGAACGCTGAGCTGCGCTGCGGCCCCTCCGTATGTTTCTCACTCCCTCCCATCTGCCACAGCTCCGCCGCTTCACGCTCTCTGAGCCCTCGTAGATGCCTCCCTACCGGCTATGTCGGGCTCCCCGCAGCCCTTTCTGGTGTCCGAGGCCGTCTGCTGGTGTTCAGCTGGTTCTCTGTGGGAATGACTGCGTCCTTCCGTGCGTTCCCAATGCATCTGTGGAGAGGGATGCACTCCACGTCTCTCTACTTCACCGCCATCTTTTTCCGGGACTCCTCATTAACTTTTAAAATTTCTATTTTTCATCTATTGCAAAATTATATAATTTATATCAAAGTGTCCCTTGACCACTATTATCCTTACCTATCTCACTTTCTTCAGTTCTTTACTTAGGAAATTCTCAATGTAATTGCTAATGAGTGAGCCCAGTGGTGATTTGGTATAGTTTATACGTGTAGATATTTATTCACAGAGGTTGTATATGTGTATATGTGTGTACATATAGGTGATATATCTTAAAAATAGGGGTAGAAAAAGGACAAAAATATAAGATGCATCCCAAAGTTTTTACAATGTAGTATGGTCAATTTAAACTATACAACAGTCATCTGATATTGACTGTAATGATAAATTGAGATACAATGATGGTAACTAATCTTTGCTGAATTTTTTTTTTTTTTTTTTTTGGCACTAGGCACAATGATAGGCACTTTTTAAATCCTCCCAATAATTCTGCAAGGCTAGATGCTTTTGTCATACTAGGGCATGATGAAGTGAACTGAAATTCTCAGAAACTATTAAACTTCTCTGAGCCTCAGTTCTTTAAAATGGTGACAGAGGTTCGCGCAAATGCTAGACCCTCAAAAATTACTTGTTGAGCGATTCCAATTAGTGTTCCTTAGCCTTTCTTAACCCTCTGGGTAGGATTACTTTCCTTCTCTGCTTCCAAAGCACTTTGATCTTATCTCTATGATAGCACTTAAACTTGTAATTCCACTTCCATGTCTCTTTTAGGAACAAAGGGCAGTTTAATTCAGCTTCCACCCTCTGTGCCTTGCTCAGACCTAGCAGGTGCAGTTGCTTAGTAAATGTTTGTTGAATTAGTGCATGAGTACAAAAGGCAAAATCCTAAACCTTCTAGTCTTGTTTATGAGTCTATAGGTTATCTGTACATAGAAAGAGATTATTCCTGAAAAGATAGCATCAATCTAAAGCAATCCAGAAAATGCCATTTATCAGACTATTCTTCCAGGTAGTGGTTTTATGGTTATAAGAAACAGAATTTTAAAAATATTTTTTTCATGTAATAAATGAAATTCCAATGGAAGAATGTAAGTAAAATAAAAACTACTTATATTTTTCTTATTTATGTTTTTAAAGCTTCATTAAACACCACTGTGCTTGGCTTATGTTTCATCCCACAAATTTTTATTTATGTAAGTTAAAAATTTCTCGGTATTTAAATATGAACTTTGAAAAAATAGCAATTGTTAAATTCCCTTTGTATTCATATTCTATATTTCACTCAAGTTGCCTCTTGTTTTGGACATTGGATATTCTTTTGTAGCTTGTTACCAATAATTTGGTTCTGTTTCTAACAGGTAGATGGATGGGTTTTGTTGATACTCTCTTTTTCCAATTCTCTTGTCTCTTAAATGAAATCTTTAGTTATTTCACGATTTTACTGCACAATTGTATTTTATGCACAATTTTGACATTTAACAACAAAAATTGAAGAATTAAATGAAGCAAGAAGGAATGTGGATATGTACATAGAAATAAAATCTAAGCATGAAAGAACGCTGGTTTTGTTCTTTATACTGATTGCTGTTTGCTAAAACAGTAGCAGTTCTCTCTTCCCTGTATCCCAAAGCAGTAAAAGCATAATGGTTCAGAACAAAGCTGAAAAAAAAGACATACTGTAAATTGTACTGTTATTCTTTACCTCCTTCCTTTGTCCCTTAATGAAAAAAAAAAAAGAAAGAATAAAAGACATAAATGAAAGAAAAAAGGCAAATAATCAAGAATGATACTGTGTTCCTTCCTGAAGCCTCTTTAAAAAAAAATGGTAGAGGACTTTATACTGTCCAAACATTATTTGAAGAAAAATCTTCATCTATCAAATTTCAAACTGTGATTGTTAACCTCTGAAATTTTTAATTTACTTAAATTGCTACATATTTCTATTTCCCAAACATAGAAAAGGAAAAAGATAAAAGACATATTTTTGTGTATATCCATTACCTTCTTTTTGTAGTCGAAGTAGGACTGGCCACTTCTCTTTGAAGCCTCTCACTGTGAAAGCCAGAAACTATTGTAAAGGCTAATTTTCCATTAGTTAGGATTATCTTTGCTTACACAGGAAACCTGTTAAAGTATAATTTCCCTTTCTAAAACAAACATTTGACAACTCATTGAGAAAAAAGATAGCCAGTTTTATTTTACATAGATATAAGGTAACATTCTTCAGCATAAACATAAAAAGGACCCTGAAAATAGTGAAACAAATATAATAGACCATATAATGTGTCTACATAGAAATAAATTAGGGCTTATATATTAATTAACATGTGAATTTGGTTTCATTTTGTATTATTGATGTTTAATAAAATTAATTGATTATTAAATTTTGGATTGGGTGATTAGGAAAAGAATTTTTAGTATTTGAGGAAAATTTATAGTGGAGGAAACTGATACTGCTTCTCAAGAAAGCAGTTGTACTGGGAAATAGAAGGAACAAGCCATAAGTAGAAGAATGTATCCAGGAGTTAACTGATAATATCTAATAAAGGAGGAATATGATTTGATCTATCAATCTAATCAAACTACCTATGTTTAATCTATACCTTATGGAGCTATACCTTATAAATGTTATTTAATAATCTTGTTTATTAAAATCAAAGCCTTCTGGATTTTTTTTTTTTAGTTAGACCTCACATACTTTTTTTTTTTTTTGATCCTTAGATGAACCTCGCTGTGCTGTCTTCCTCATTTTAGCTTCCTTCCCTTTACATTTGGAATTATTTATAATTTTTCTCTCCATAGGAAATCTCTAAACTTTCTCTGCAGTCATTCTTTGGGTGTACCCTCCTTCAAGAAAGGAGCATATGCTAAATGTTTTCTTACATTCTCCTATTGAGAATGATCTATTTTGAGCTTCAGTGTATTGGTGAAACATCTAGCGAATGTTGATTGGTTGCTGTCAGTTTTATGTTTGTTTCCTTCACAGATTATTTCCACTAAGGAATCTGATGTAAAGAAGACAATTTTGTACTTTCATTACTGGTAGCTAGCTAATTATAATTATAATTAATATTCTTATATGTTTAAAACATAGACCTGATTTTAACATAATTAACACTTATGCTCATTGACTATAGAAATAACTTTATCTTAGCAATTGATGGTCTTCTGTCAAATACTATAATTTCTAAGTATATGATTTCTTAAAATTTACTGAACAATCTTACTAAAATAATATTAGCATATACTAATTTAATGTATTGCTGTTTTAAAAAGTTTTCACTTTAAAATATTTTGTTATGTAAATGTATATATACATATATGTGTGGTGTGTGTATATATACATATATGTGTGTGTACATATATATGTGTGTGTATATATGTATTTAATAAATTCAAAGGGTTAAACCTCTGCTAGGTATCCCAGTTGTAGAAGAGTTTGAGAGTTACACGTTTTTTCCGTTGCATGTTTGCATGTATCTCTGTGCATGAGTATATCAGTGCATACATATGTTTGAAAAGATGTGTAATAGTGATTCACTCTTGCCACAGCATTAAGCAACTGATTATTTCCTCTGACGTCTAAACAAAAGGCTAGTCTTTACTCCACAATGTCTTTCTGGAAGATGTAGATATATAAAGGTAGAGATTCTTCTCTTAATTAACATTCCAGGAGAACTTAAGTCTTTATGGCACCGGGGTGGAGGAATAAATATCAAATAATAACAAGAATAATACATTACAATATATCCTTTAAAAAGAACTCTAAGTAGTAATGGGAACAGTTATGGTACCTTTATTATTCATACTTGCGTGGGCTAGGCTAACATTGATTATCATACTTGAATATTTAAAATATTTGCTTTGTAGAATTAAGTATTAATGTTATGACTATTAATATGTAGATTGAATAGAGAAACAATTTTGTCTTAGCAATTTTCTTACCATCTCAAAGATGATAAATAAATTTTTATGGAACATAGAGATTAAATCTGTATCTAAAGGCAATTAATGCCCTGCATCTGTAGTAATGTCAGATTTTCATGGTTTATTAATCTCACAGTATGCTGGAATTTAAACATTTCTCCTCTCGATGAGTTCATTCACATTGGAACATAATATATGATGTTGAAAGAGTTTTTAAAGGACATATGCAGGCAAAAATAAATGAAAGGGAATAAATATGTCCTAGAATACACAGAAAAATATTTCATTACCAATAATGTCATAATTTTTTACAATTTTATGCTTACTCTATTCTTTAGGTATTTATTGCTATTTAGCTTTCACTGAAATGAGGTTGAGATCAATGCAAGTATTAAATGGTCTTTAAATAGGCAAAATATATGAAAGTATTTTGTATTATAGGATACATTTTAAAGTCAATTGATTTAAACTAAAAGAAAAAAATAGTTCACCCATTTCTTCCACTCCATGCCCCAACTCTGACAACCACAGATCTCTTTTCTGTATCTATGAGGTTTTTTGTTTTTGTTTTTGATTTTTTTAGATTCCACATATAAGAGCGGTAATATTTGTCTTTTGCTGTCTGACTTTGTTTCACTTAACATAATACCTTGGTGGTCCACCCATGTTTTCACAAATGATAAGATTTCATTCTTTTTTATGGTTGAATGAGATTCCATGGTGTATGTGTGTGTATATGTATATATACACCATATTTTATATATGTGTATAACCATATTTTCTTATTGATTCATTCACTGATGGACACTTAGATTGTTTTCAAACCTTGGCTATTGTGAATAATTCTGCAGTGAATATGGGAGTGCATGTATCTTTTCAAGTTAGTGTTTTTATTTTCTTTGGATAAATACCCAGAAGAGGAATTGCTGGATCACATGCTGGCTCTATTTTTAATTTTTTGAGGAATCTACACACTGTTTTCCACAGTGGGTGCATCAATTTACTTTCCTAACTACAGTGCAGGAGGGTTCCCTTTTCCACATTCTCACCAACATTTGTTATTGTTGTCTTATTGATAATAGCCATTCTAACAGGTGTGAGGTGATATTTCATTGTGGTTTTGATTTGTATTTCTCTGATGATTAATGATGTTGAGCATCTTTTCATGTAATTGGTGGCCATTTGTAAGTCTTTGAAAAAATGCCTATTCAGATCTTATGCCCATTTTTAAATCAGATTTTTTGGTTTTTTGCTATTGAGTTGTATAATATTATATATTTTGGATATTAACCTTTTATCAGATATAAAATTTGCAGTATTTTCTTCCATTCAGTAGGTTGCTTTTTCATTTTATTAATGGTTTCCTTTGCTGTTCAGAAGATTTTTAGTTTGATGTAGTCTTATTTATTTTTGCTTTTATTGCTTTTGTTTTTTGTGTCAGATTTTCAAAATTTGTCATCACAAGCTATGTCAAGGAGCTTACAGCCTAGGTTTTCTTCTAGGAATTTTATGGTTTTAGGTCTTTCATTTAAGTTGTTAATCAGTTTTAAATTAATTTTTGTGTGCAGTGTAAGATAGTGGTCCAGTTTCATTCTTTTGCATGTGCTGCCCAGTTTGCCCAACACCATTTATTGAAGAGATTGTCCTTTCCATATTATATATTCTTGGCTCCTTTGTTGTAAATTAATTGACCATATATGTGTGGGTTTATTTCTGGAATCTTTATTCTGTTTTATTGATCTAGGTATCTGTTTTAAAAGCCAATATCATACTGTAAAAATTATTATAGCTTTGTAATATAATTTGAAGTCAGGGAGTGTGATGTGAAATGGGCTTTTTAAATGAACTTTTTTGATATTTAATAATTGGCATAGGGCTTCCTAGGTGGCGCAGTGGTTAAGAATCCGCCTGCCAATGCAGAGGTCACGGGTTCGATCCCAGCTCCAGGAAGATCCCACATGCCGCAGAGCAACTAAGCCCGTGTGCAAAAAAAAAAAAAAAAAAAAAAAATAATTGGCATTACTCCTTTTCAAGTCACCCTCACATAAACTAATGTAGAGTACCAACTAAATGTTAATTTTTATTTATTTTGTCTTTTTTTTCAATTTTTGAACATACATTTCATTTCATGTATGATTGTAATCATACATGAGACAGAATAATGAGAAATTATAACAAGGCAAGTCCTAGACTTAAGTGTGTCTTTTCCAATTTTTCCCATACTCTCTTTCTATTGTCATCACATGTTTTCTTATACCCTCTTTTGGTCCGTGGAGCATACCTATTCCAACAATGAAGAGAAGATGATTTGGGGAAACACAGAAGATGAAAAGCCTGAGCTATATTGTCATCATGAGGTACCTTAATCCCCTGCTCTCTGACAACATATCATAGCTGGGGTAATAATGGTAGTTGTTGCAGTATCTCTAAGAATTCACAGAGCCAGCAAGACCAGAGCTAAGATACAGTGAGCAAGAAGAGCCCCTGGGCCCTACAGTGCTGAGGGAAAGTAGACAAGGAGTCATGGTCACCTTAGCAGCAGGGTGTTGGTCCAGACCAGCAGTGACCAGATGAACAAGGGAAATTGATGAGGGAGTGGAGGCCTGGAACCACTCAGGTTTGAGAATCAAATCCTAAAGCTATTCAGTACAAGGAGGTCAAAGAAATGAGGACAGAACAGTAAAGAGACTGGGAAGGAATAGCCAGTGAGGGAGAAGAAAAATCCGATGTTCTAGAAGTGAAGCAGGAAAGTGTTTCTAACATGAGAGAGCATAGGCATACCTCAGAGATATTGCGGTTTCAATTCCGGACCATAGTAATAAAGCAACTATTGCAATAAAGTGAGTCACATAATTTTTTGGTTCCCCAGTGCACATAAAGGTTATGTTTACATTATACTGTAGTCTATTGTATGCATTAGCATTATGCATAAAAAAACAATGTACATACCTTAACTAAAGATATTTTATTACTGAAAAATGCTAACCATCATTTGACAATGTAATTAGGGTTGCCACAAACCCTTAATTTATAAAAAATGCCATATTTGGGTAGCACAATAAAGTAAAACACAGTAAAATGAGGTCTACCTGTAGTCATCTGTGTCAAATGTCGCTGAAAAGTAGAGCAAGATGAAGATTGAAGTCATTAGTAACTCTTAACAAGAGCAATTTCAATGATGTGGTGAAGATTGATGTGCTATTATAGAATGGGCTTAGAGAGAATGGACCAAGAGGAATTGGAGTTTGTGAGTGTGAGAAACTCTTTCAACCAGTTTTGTTGTAAAGCAGAATAGAAAAATAGGGCAGTAGATTGAGGGAGAATTGGGGTAAATGGATTTTTTTAAAGATGGGAGATTATAGCAGCCTGTTCGGATGCTGCTGCAAGTAATAAAATGAAAGGAGAAAAAAAGTGATGCTATTGGGGAGAGAAAGAAAATAATTACCTAGAGAGTTCTTTGAATAGGTTAATGGGAAGGGAATCTAGTTCACTGATGGAGGGGATGGTCTAACATGAAAGAGCCCACAGTTTATCCTTAGGACAAAGAGGAAAGCAAATAAATGGGAACATATGCTCACAGTGTAAATATTTGTGGAAGTTTTCTGCTGTTGTTTGCTTACTTTATTTTCTCAGTGAAATAGGAAGCAAGATCATCATCTGAGAGTGAGGATGAGCAAGGGAGTATTGAAGGTTTGAGAAGAGAGAAGAAATGAATGTAGTGATCTAGGGTCCAATGGGTATGTGGTCACAGGTCATTTTTAAAAATTCACTTTCATTATCCTCTTTCTTACAGTGTTCTTCCCTAAAAGTGATCTGCCTTAGATAGGAGATAATATATAGGTTTTTATTTCTCATCTCTCCTTTCATTTCCTCCACTGCATATCTCCCACCCTTTCTGGATCTCCTGGGTGGCTAAAAACCGAAAGAAAAATTTTAAATGTTATCATTTGAGTTTTAAAAGTTAATGATTCTAACATCTAAATAACAATCCCTTTTGCAAATCAAATGGTTTCCAAATTATTTGGTTTTATAAAAATTGAAGGACCTAATCAACTTAGCAAGTGTTAGATAATTAATAATTGCATTTGGTGATGTATCATTATGTAATTTTTGGCGTTCTTGGTTCAATAAACTGACAGACACTCCTATAACAAATCTCTTTCCATTCCCGTCTATTTATCTATTCTTATATCTATAAGAAGGATATGAGGAATAGAAATTGCATTGAACTCAGGCTAATTTTAGCAATATCAATCTATTGATACACATACTAATCAGAAAAACAAGATCAGAAAAAACAAAATCCCAAAATGCCTTTATATTTTATACTGTAATTTCATCCAATAAAATGATAAATTTATACTTGATAATTACTATTCAAGGTTTGGAATATATTTTTCTGTGTTGATTAAATGTAGACTAATAATTGTAATAAGTCAAAGTAGCAGAAGAAGTTAATAATTAAATATTTGTGGTCACAAAAATACTTTGTATACATAAAGCATGTTTTGTTTTAGACAAATAACATACATTTATTGTTTGTCAGAAATTATATAATTTGCAACTATTTTAATTTATGATAAAGGTATAAAATTTCATCTTAGAAAATGGTAGGGGTCTAGGATTTTTCAAAACTGTTTTAGAAGGCTCACAAGCAACACAGTTTGTGGATAACTGATAGAGAGTGACAGAACCCATGCACTAGAGAAGTAAAGTTGCCAGACAACATAAAAAACTCATTTGCTATTAGATAGCAGGAAAGTGAAGGAAGGTCACTCAGCATGGTTTTATGTTTTTCTTCCATTATGTTCAGTTGCATAGATGCCAGCATGCAGTGGAAATAGCACTGTATTTTACCAGGGTTGTTTGGCCAAAGGAATTGAGGATGTGTGCAAAAAAATGATTTGGTGATGAACTGTGGTATTTATGCAGGGTAAAAAGGCAGGTAAGAAATACTGAAAAAGCTGATTTTATCAACGATTGATCACTCTTCTCAGGGTGGAAAAATTATTGCAACCTGAGTGTTGACAGATAATGAGTTTTTGAAGTTTGGAAAGTCTGAAATTGCAGTTTTGGATGAATTTCAGTAATTATTAAAGACAAGGTTCAGGTTTAACTGATTTTATTTTATTTTGTCATTTTCTCCCCGCTAGAACTCAAGATCTTATTAGAGGCAGGGATTTGTTTTTAATCCCCTCTCCCCAACCTGATATTCCTAGTGTCGATAGCATTATCTGATAGACTGAGAGAAGCTGAACAATAAATCTTTGTTGAATAGATGAATGAAAAGTGCGTGACGACAGGAAAGAATGACTGAGATCAGGTGGATGAAAAGATCATCTGATTTTAGTTAAGTTTAAAATTTGTTGAAAGTCTTATGTGTTTAAATTAAATAGGAAATGACAGCATTGATATAACGAACCCACGTCTCCGACGCAATTCTGTATAAAATCGCTTGAAGGGTAGCAGAGTGTGGACTGTTTGGATGTGACATCATTCAATTAGTAGAAATGAAATAATTCCTAATCCGTCTTATTCAAAGGAAAGTTGAAAAATATTCTTGGTAGTAACTAAGATTAGTATAGGAATAGACATATAAGTATTTGAAGAATTGGTTAATGTTAGGGTTTGAGTGTATATAGCATATTGAAAATTCTATAATCCCTTAATGAAAAGTGCTACTGGTATAAATATTATTGAGAAACAATCTAATTTAAAACTAAGTGATGGTATCAGGATTTGGATAGTTATTGTGTCAATTTGAAATAATTATTTCTTCACCTAAGTAGATAAATATTGTTTGTGAGAATTAGGCTGGTGATGAAAGCATATATAATAATTTAGATCATTTTTCTAGATATTAGAGGTGGTTACTATCATTGATAAGATTAGCATGAATTGTGATATTAATATAGAAGAGGCGAATAGATTTATCACTTTTATTTGGAGTTGAACAGACTTTTTGTTTCCTAAGACCAATGGATTACTTCCAAAAGTTTGAAAAAACAAACATGGATTCAAGAACGAGAGAGGTATAGGAGAGAATTTGAATAAATCAGGAAACAAAATCTTCAAAGAATGAGGTGTGAGAGGCATGGTAGATGATTGCAAAGATGAGGGGCAAGTGTTGTGTATTTGAGGACATGAAATTTAAAACTGGGAATGGCTATAAGAAGTAGGATGGAGAATAATCCAAAAAGAACAAAAGGAGTAAGAAGGATACTATGCTGCCTGGATGCCCAGGAAAAATAGGGGTATGGGAAAGAAAGCAGCTGTCATTTGAGAAAGTTGTAGAAGAAACTGTGATTTCGAGAGGCAGATTTCAGTTAGAGCTAATAGAGAAGACAATTTACAAAAGAGAAGGTAATTTGCTAATAACTGATTGTAATTTCAAAGGAAAGCATGAAAGGATTTTATGCGTTAGATAGCAACTTGGGACTTGTTAAATAATGGATTCTTTATAGTTATCACCATCTTGAATTTGATGGGACTAATTTGCTGCAAGAATGATGGACTAAGTGACATTTTCTAGTGAAATTTTATATTATATTTTCAGTGATTAAATATCAATTTGATAAAGACATGGCCTTGATTTTTGTTGTATTTTAGATGGAATCAATCGTGTTATTTTCAGTAGTGTATTGATTTTAATAACTGGACTACAGATAGAATGATATGATATACTTCAGTTAACATTTTTAATGGGTTATAGTTACAAAATGATATGAGGATATGGTTCAGAAAATATCTTAAACCTTTGTAATCATATGACTGCATATACATAAACATAAATATATGATTATATATTATAGTTAGATGAATATATAATTCTTGGTTAGTTTCTGCGGTTTTATAAATGTATCCATAGAAGAAAAGAGGCAAATAAAAAGTATATTTTTTTAAAATTTCAGGTTTATGCAATTATATTTAAAATCTTTGTAGATCATAGTATTTGGTAAAACCATAGTTAGATTTTCTGCCTCATGAATAGTTTGTGTTGCTTGGCTTGTGATGCCCCGCAATTTTTATACACCCCATATAATGAATCACTAAGATTTTCTTAATAAATTTAAATATTTTGAGAGCTGTGTTTACCTTTGTTTTATGTATAATCAGACCACCACTGGTTTAGCGGTAGTCTACTGATGATGAAATTATTTTATATATACCTTTCTTCTCTTACTCAATTGAGAACTCTTCTTAGACTTTGAATTTTCATTGTGTCTTCTTTAGTCTTCTGTAATGTGTTCACCATAAAATAATAACGATAATTACAATAATACTTATACACATCACTTATCAATTCCAGGCCCATAAATCTAATCACTTTAACAGATGTTAACTTACTCAAGTCTTACAACAAATGAATGTGGTAGGATCTGTTGTTATCCCCTTTAAACAAACAGGAAGAAAACTGAGTTCAGAGAGGGTAACTTGGTTAAGATCACAAAATATAGCAGAATTCGAATTCAAACCCAGAAGCCAGGCTTTTAACTGCAACACTTTATTGTCTCTTTAAGGTACATAGCTAATAGTTTGTACTCAGCAGTGGTAACAGAGCAGTTATTGAATTGATCTTTTCTTTCAGTAAGTATTTAACAAGTGCCTACCATACCAAGCACTCTGTTTTCTAGTTAATAAAACTGAAATGGCTCCTCCCTTCATAGAGCCTAGAGTCAAGTGATAATGCTACAAACATTAACTTGGATAATTGCAAATTGTGCCAAAAGCAAAAAGAATTGTAAGATACAAAAAGTATTATATGATACTATAAAAATAGGACTCTTTTTGGACTATGTGGACAGACCCTTTTTGAAGAAATGATATATAAGCTAAGACTTGAATTGTGGTGAGGAGCCAGCCAGGTGATTAGTGAAGGAAGAATTCCAGGTAGAAGAAACAGTATATGAGAAGGTCAGGATTCCTGGAACTAAGAGGTACCCTTATTTTGTGTATCACTTGGGTCTAAACAGGAAACACATGGCACACTAAAACTTAGGATACTTCAGTGGGGTTTTTTTTTTTAAAGAGACAAATTGCAAAGGTATAGACTGGATATAGGGGTCAGTTAAGGAATGCTGTAACAACTTGGGGTGAACAGTAGTGGAGCTATTACTACCCCAAGACCAAAAGGGGGAAACAAAATTGCTGGAAGTAGGCAGGAGAGGATCATGTAGGGCAGAGCTCTTTATGAGATCAGTGACCTTCAGTCAAGGGAGGTAGCCAGCTAGAGCAAATCCAAAGGGAGGGTTCCTGATCACACTTCACCTCCTGCCCTCCAGTCGCCTAACAGAGCTGGCTTTCCATTGCCTGCACACTATCAAAGGAAAGGGTATAGGAGCCTATTGATTATCCCATTCAGTTCAGCCTTCCAAGGCAGAGAGTACAGGAAAAATGGTGGAGAGAGGTTTTGCATATTCATCAGCCTTTATGGCAACTAAATGATCATGCCATGTATTTAGGTCATATTATAGAATTTGCATTTTATCTTGGGCAAAATGGGGAGCCTTTGAAATGGGGAGCTTTTGCTTTGAAATGGTAAGCAGATTACTGTTAAATATTCTGGGAACAGTCTCCAATGTTGGGGGTGGTGCAGACTTTTACACACCAACTGGCAAGTCTTTGACACTGCCTGAGTGTCCCATCGTTCAACTCAATTCTGACACTGTGTACCTAGAGAGAGCATCAGATCCCACAGGTTAAGAGCTGAGTCCTGTAAGGCTGTCACCCTCACCACTTTAGATGCCTGTTCCAAGTCTAGGTTGTCACCTGTGCTTCTGACCAACCAGCTATAGATCAGAGGTTCCAGTGACCCCTTCCTTGGGTTTAATTAATTTGCTAGAGTGGCTCACAGAACTCAGAGAAACATTTTACTTACTAGACTACCAGTTTATTATAACATATAAATCAAGAACAGCCAGATGGAATTGATACTTAGGGCAAGATGTGGGGGAAAAGGCACGGAGCTTCCATGCCCTCTCCGAATGCATGACTCTTCTCCAATCTCCACAGGCTCACCAACCCAAGAAACTCTCCAAACCTGGTCCTTTGGTTTTATTACATAGGCATGCTTGATAAGTCATTTGCAGTTGTTGTTTGGACTCAATCTCAGTCCTTCGCCAGTTGCGTGAAGGGACAGAAAGTTCCAACACTCTAATTACAGGGTTGGTTCAACTGGCAACCAGCCCCCATCTTTAGGTTACCTAGGGGCTTTCCAAAAGTCACCTCATTAGCATAACAAAAGACACCGTTTTTTGGTGTCACCACTTAGGAAATTCCAAGGGTTTTAGGAGATATATGACAGAAAAGGGGGCACTTACCAGATGTATATTTCTTATTATAAATCACAATATCACAGTTGTGATCAGATTTGCATTTGAAAAAAAAAAAACTTCCTGGCTGTTAAAGTGGCCTGTTGGCAGACTGCAGGTGGGAGAATGTGTAGGGAGGCAGAGATGCGGGATTTTAAGGGGCAAGAGCAAAAGGGAGGTGAATGAAACAAACTTCTTTGGTAATCCATATTTGGTGGCTCTAATTAGTGTGGTTGCAGATCTTTTTTGAGGGTATAATTAATAGGACTTGATAATAGTTTGGATGAATATTTGAGCTAAAGTGTCACAATGACTTTCACGTATTGTGTATCGGACTTGTATAACTGGGTAGCTGCTGGTGCCATGAACTGCAGTAGGAAAAATTATTTTATCAACAGAATGACACAGGGATAGTAACCAAAATTTTAGTTTTAAACATAAAATATTCAAGTGGAAGTTTCACAAGTTGAATATACAAGTTTAAATCAATCTGGTCAAGATACATACATTTGGGAGTCCTCTACAAATAGACTTACAGCTATGATATGATGATATTTTAAAAATGAGTGTATTGAGGGACCAAGGCTCCGGAGACAGAATGAAGCCCTATAAAACTTGGCTATTTAGAGGAGGCGTGTTAGATCTTAGAGAGGGAGCCAGCAAGGAATCCATAAGTTAGCACTAAGCTAACACTTTTATGGAAGTTATCCCACTTAGATTATAATAATTTTATGAAGCAGGTATATTATAAATGAGAATCTGAGAATCAGATTAATCAACTTGGCTATAAGGTAGCTTTGGTTTTTGCCTCACTCCAAAACTAATGCTTTTTACATGACACCAGGCAGTCTATCATAAATGATAAATGCTTGTTAAAGTGAATTCAACATTTTTCTTAGGACAGTGATAGACTCAAGGAAAAATATGAATGAGGGAAGTAGTTTTAAGTACCACTTAATTTATATATCACCTTGTGATATATAAACAAAACTATAAGTAACTAAACTTCTTGTTTTCCCTGATGATATGGTTTTCTATCTCTTAAATGGGATTAACTAATGCAGCTAAAACATACTTTAAGATAGATTTTGTCGAAGAGTTGCCACAAATTTGGTTTTACTATCTAATGGGTAGAAAATTAATTTAGTCCCTAAGATAGATTTATGAAGAGTTTTGATACTTATTTCCAACTCATTCCTATTAACTGAGCTTGTAATTTATTAATAAAGACTAGAGAATAGGTGTTTGAAATGTACAGTTGAAAATAAGCATTGACATTTAAACCTCATCACATAAAAATATGAAACCCATTATTTTCTGTTAGGATACTAACAATAGAGCTTTAAACATCTTCAGTAATGACTGCAGTTTCATAATCAGTCCATTAACCATGAGATAACTGTCATGAACTCAAATAAGTGTCCATAATGATCAGTAAGTACTTCCATTGAGACATCCATATATACTTGGGAGGAGGAGGTACATTTCAATTTGTAATAACACAGTGACTGAAATAAGTCCTGAGTAGGAAATACTGATGAACACGTGGCTTTGTCTTGATTTGAGGTGTTAGGATAGAAACTCATCTTTTTTTTTTTTAATTTATTTTATTGAAGTGTAGTTGATTTACAATGTGTTAATTTCTACTGTACAGCAAAGTGATTCAGTTATACACAAATATATATATGTGTATATATGTATATATTCTTTATCATATTCTTTTCTACTATGGTTTATCACAGGATACTGAACATAGTTCTCAGTGCTATACAGTAGAAACTTGTTGCTTATCCATTTTTATTTATCCATTCTATACATAATAGTTTGTATCTGCTAATCCCAAACTCCCACTCCATCCCTCCCCCCATCCTCTCCCCCTTGGCAACCACAAGTCTGTTCTCTAGGTCTGTGAGTCTGTTTCTGTTTTGTAAATAAATTCATTTGTGTCATATTTTAGATTCCACATATAAATGATATCATATGGTATTTGTCTCTCTTTCTGACTTACTTCACTTAGTATGATAATCTTTAAGTCCATCCATGTTGCTACAGATGGCATTTTTGCATTCTTTTTTAAGGCTGAGTAGTATTCCATTATATATACGTAACATATCTTCTTTGTCCATTCATCTGTTGATGGACATTTAGATCGTGTCCATGTATTGGCTATTAATAGTGCTGCAGTAAACATCAGGATGCATGCGTCTTTTCAAATTGCGGTTTTCTCTGGATATATGCCCAGGTGTGGGATTGTAGGATCATATGGCAACTCTATTTTCATTTTTTTGAGGAAGCTCCCTACTGTTCTCCATAGTGGCTGTACCAATTTACATTCCCACCAACAGTGTAGGAGGGTTCCCTTTTCTCCACATCCTCCCTAACATTTGTTATTTATAGACTTTTTAGCGATGGCCATTCTGACTGGGAAACTTTCATCTTAAACTTTTCATAGTTTGTAACATTCCTAGATATTATATTTTTACTATATGAAAATCACTTATACATTTTAATATTATATTTACATTGTAAGCTTATAGAGGGTAAAAATGTATATTAGGGCATATAAATAGGATGCATTTCTATTTGCCAGCATATGGTATTAGGTCAAACACATGTACATAGCAGACAATATTTGAGCTATAAAAGAAGAAATTTGTTTCCATTGAGTACCACATCTTTGTACTAAGTGAGAATGATCGGTAGAATTATTTTTTTGAAATATTTGCTTGGAGGCATGTATAGCATGTATACTTTAAATTTGTGGTAAAAGCATTTTTATCTACTCATTTTAAAATTTACAGTAATTTTTTTTCTTGAATTGAAATTACACATTGGAGATAGCTTCTACAATCTCTGTTCACTCATTCTACCTTCTATGTGCCAGCCAATCTTCTAGCTCTTGATAATACAGCTTTGAAAAAAAAACAAACAGAATCTTCACTTTCATGAGGCTTATAGCAAATCAAGGATGGTAAATAAAAGAAGTAAAAAAGTACCTTTTAAAGTTGCTGTTATTGTTCTAATGTAATTATAAAATTTATTCAGGAAAAATATGATATAGTTAATGAACAATAGGTTATGTTAAGCGGTCTAATAATTCAGAATTTAGAAATCGATCATGTTGACATAAGTTGAAACTTGACCTGTATAATGTATAATCCCCAAAACAGTTATTTAGAGAAGAAAGAATGAGAACAGTGAGATGTTTCCAAAGTGGTGCCAATTAATTAATGAGATACTTTCAATGGGATGTTAATACATTATAGTCTGAAATCTATAAAGAATTACAAATTTCTTATTTCTAAATAAAGTTGATTTTACCAAATAACATTGAAAAAAATTATCTAACTCCTCTAAGTGGTAATTATGATGCTTAATGTTATTAGTTTGGGTTTTACCAGAATCAGACTTAAAATGTTGGTTTTGGTAGTCACATGCTATTGACAGCACTTTTATCAAACCATAGCAGACATTGAGAAGTTATAACTCTTGGACTAATGCTTTGGAACCAAATGATAATTTACATTTCATTAATGTTTACTTATTTCAGAACATCTCTTTTCTACCAATGACAGATGGATCCAGGAAAAATTAAAATCATCTTAAAGCTTATGCTGTTTAAAAACTAGATTTTCTTTGAAGTGAAAACTATACATTGATTTGTTTAAAAATGTGTGGTACAGTGGTGGTGGCCTGAACTTTGAAATATCATACCTTCTTGGATATGAATTTGTGTACCAGCACTTATTAATTGTGTAAACATCTCAAAGCTGCATTTTTCCCTTATGTAAGATAAGATATTAATACTGCTTATGTCATAGGTTAAGGTGGAAAAAATGGATCGTTTTCCATATGGAATTTATTTTAATGAATTAGTTTCAGATTATATTATATAAGTAGCATGGTATCTTGTGTAACCTAAAAGGGTTAGGTATATTAATGTCATCAGAGCCTTAGTCAATTGGTTCTCAGTTGGTTTTCTGACATTTTGATTAAGTATTACAGTTCCAGCTTTTTGCTCCCTTCTGTCCGGAACTCCAAGGTCCTTCAGGACCATGTCTTGTTTATGGTGGAATTTCTAACATTCCGTATATTTCCTCTTACATATGAATGAATTAATAAGACATTTATCAAATTTAACAACATAAAAAAAAACTCTCTCTTAAAGGTGGATCAAATGTATCATCATCTTTAATGGAGGGTACTGGTGTACTATATCTTAAAAGAACAGTTGAGCACAAAGGAAGGAAGAAATAAATGGTCTGAAAGCAGTGTTTATTCAAATAGGTAAATAAAAAATGTATAATTAAGCTTTTACTTATTGGTGGAAGGAGGAATATGAAACATTAAAGCTAGTTTTAGCGTAATTACTTATAATTATTGACTTTTTAAAAATCTGAAAAGCACTCTAGAAATTAATTCTTTTCACTTTATAGACTTAACCCAGATTAAAAATGCAAGTTCAGTTTACTCTCTGATTCTCTTTGCTTTTAGCAGAAGAGAATTATTTTATTCTCCTAAAGTTCTAATCTATTGCTATCAGTATCTACCATATATTAAATTTACACTTACACCACTAACAGACTTTAAACCTTCCTGAATAAAATAATCCATGTCCTAATAAACTAGTAACAAAAAAGGAGTGACAAAAGGGCCAATTGTGAGGAATATGCTTGTGATAATGCTTGTGTTTTCTAGTTAAAGCAGTGTAAATCATTGAGCGTTAAGAATTTACAAAACAAACATAGTGAAAAAGGGAATTTGGCACAATTCATGTGATTGAAGAGTACATATTTACATGAATTTTCACCTTTGTTGTTGACCACCTGCAAGCTTTTTACCCTCAAGAACAGGATAAGCCCTCTGAAACATTACTGTCTGCTAGCAAGCACTATGTATGAATGGGTTATTGCAGCAAGGGAAATGAAATGGTAACTATAAAACTAAATTGTGGTCATGAAAAGCAAGTAGATGGAAACTCTTTCCTCTCTGCAGGTTAGAGATAGACACACTGCAGGATTCATTTTCTTTAGAATGAGCAGTCTTTTCTTTTTTTGAATATAGTGAAAAAAAAAGAAACCCATTGACTTATTTTCTTTATGTTCTCTTTTGCAAGTATTATTTTTCTTTTCACAGATGAGTTTTGGGCCTTTCTGAAATAGAATTCATTAATTTAAGCCTAAGAGAATATTGACCAAGATAGTATTTGAAATGGAAATCACTTCTTATTTCTTAAAATTTTCTCCTATTCAGAATGTGAGGCCAAGCTGATCAATTACTCCTTTTCAGTCTTTTTCATTGACCCCCCTTTCCCATTTTATTCCTTAAATGTTAATTATCTATTCTTTGGCTTCTCTCTAAACAGTCTTCCTGGGTTACCTTCAGAGCCTTATTTCCAGTTTCCTACATGTTCCAACCTGAATTAATTTCTGCTCACTTCCATGTTGTTGTTCTTGCTACTATATTCCCAACTGTAGTAAGGTCATCATCATACCAATCCCCTACGCTAAAAAACCTCGATGTAGTACAGGTCTCCTTTTTTTTTCTCTTTTTCTTTTTTTTTCAAAAAAAATATGGAACGCTTCACGAATTTGCATATCATCCTTGCTCAGGGGCCATGCACAGGTCTCCTTAACTCCCACACCTTAGCCTATAAATCTTTTGCTACCAAATACTATACATTCTATTATAGAATTTCTCTTCTAATCAGAGCTTTTATATACTACAGCTTTTGGTCATCCATTCATCATTTTCCTCCCGTATTATAGAACAATCACATAATCCTGCCACTTTTCTCAACCAGTACAGATGATGAGTTTGGTATCAGGTATCTACTGAAATCCAGTTTGGCTCTGTTATTCTTCTGCTAAACTATCTCCACATGGCTCTACAAATCATAGTTTCAAGTCTAAACCTAAACCCCACTGCATTTCTCAGGGTAAACCTGAACTTTCTCTCTGGCCTTTTTCTGTGACCATTCCTTACCAGGGACACCATATCCTATGTTCCTGTACAGTAATTTTACCCCATTTTCTGAGTCTGCCATCTCAGGGTCTTTGCCCATGCTTTTCCAGAAGGAAATGCTTTTACTTCGTAAATGCCTAGTGAACTCCTATACAGTCTCCAACACCTAACATAAATATCACCTCTTCTGTGAAGACTTTCCTCAGATTCCTCGTCTTGTATGTTCTATTACAGAACGTAACACATATAATTTGTGTTTATTATTAATGCTCTTTTACAAGAAAATAGTTTCTGATGATAGGAATAATGTTTTTATATTCTCTATGCATAATATAATGCCTCTTTCAAGGTAGGCATCACTTAAATATGAATTGAATGATTGTGTTCTATTATTGCCTTAAAATAAGTCCCTTAGTTGGAGTGGTTTATAAGCTCTGTGATATTATTGTCTGCCTATTTTAACATATTCTAATTTTAAATCCTATAATCATTTAGCCCTCACCTTTAGCTTTATTCCTGCTCTAAGCTCTAAAGCCAACCTGTCATTAGATTAGGAACATTATAAAGAACTCTAAGTTAGCAATATATTGGTTTTGGTTTGATAATGGCAGAATCTAATCATTATTTACTGCTGTTGTAAGCTAGGTACTTTATTAAATATTTTAAGTGCTTACCCAATAATTCTTACAAGTGTACTATGAAAGAGCCAATATGTTCATTTTTCTACTTAAGAAAATGAGAAATTGAGTAAATGGTTCAAGTTTATATACCAGTAACTGACATAGCTGGGAATCACACTCATATCAGTCTGATAACAAAGGTGCCAATATTATAGACAGTTTAGCACCGATTTAAAATTGTTTCTGGTCCTATTGTGACTCACACATAATTGAATTAACGTGGCTCTTGCTTTCTTTCTGGTAACCAGCTTTTACTCTATTTTTTGGTGATCCTCTTATAAGTAAAATTTATTAGTTGGTAAATAAAGGATGGCATTTCTACACCTTCCCGTACATGCAATAAATATAACTACATATGTACAAGTGATTATTTACAGAAGTGTCTTAATTTAACAGAAATAGCATAGAATTTGAGAATGTATTTATTGCTTTTATCATTTTTGGTAATATTTGGAAGTAAAATAGAAAGACTATCCAAACTCTGGGATTTAGAAACTTTAAGTTCCAGACCTGGTTTTACTGCTACTAGCAGTTTTACCTTGGCTCAGTCAATTTCATCATCTGGAAGGATGTATTTGTGATTTTCCAAATCCTAAATTATGATAGATCCAGAAAGTCTGAAACCTTTCCAAAAGTTTGTAGAAGAACCAAGAAGAAAGGAATATCTGAAAAATCACAATGGAATGCCAACAGTAATCATTATAGCCATCGTGATGAAATCCATGCTGTATACAGTATAAAGCTAAAGATTCCAGTATCTGAATAGCATGGCTTGTGTTCAAGCAGTTGAAAACCTACGTGGAGAGATAGGACTAATTTTTAAGATACACCTAATAGTTTGTAATATTGTATGTAATGTTTTGAGGTAAGAGCTCAATAGGGCCTGGTGAAAAAAGCATTTCTTTATGAGGGTAGGGGAAGGACATTTTAGGCTGGGCCAAAAAAGGAAAAAATACAGGGAATAAGTAAACCAGTTTTTATCCTTTTGCCTGAATTTCTTAAAGATAGGACAATTTTTTTTTTATAAAGATACCTTAGGAAATTGATTAGAATTAAACTTCATAGAGGGAAACAACATATCTTTATACTGATAAGGAAAAGTACAGGCCTATTTTCCAGGGAGATAGAGTTTAAGTATCACCACAGCAAGCTGCCACGTTGGTGTTCAGTGGTTAGCCAAGGGGGAAATAGCTGGAGCAGAGCCAGTGGAAAAACAGTGGGATGTAGCTTCCCAAACACAAGCACCGTGTTTCTAATTCTTGCGTTCTGTAGTGTGAAGTTTGAAATTTTCATTGCTACAAAAATCAAACTAATGAAATTCAGCTTTCTTTTTTGTCCTCACATACTCTTGTTCTGATAACACTTTTAATTCTCTAATTTTGTCACTCTTTTTCTTTTCGATTAAACAAAGATAACTAAAAATATTAGAGTATCTAGTTGTAGTGACAGAAAAGAGAGTTGAAAGCAAAAAAAATATGAAATTTAATTTCATCATATAAGATCATGCAAATGAATGAAAGATTCTACAGTAAGAACATTCCTATTTGAAATGCTAGGCAGTTAATAGTAAAATACTGTTTTTAAAATTTAGATATCTTTCTTATTCTTGAACACTATATGTATGTATTTAATTTGCAAATATTTTATAGCCAGACAAGAAGATCAAAATATTTAACATTAATTATCAAGATCAAAATTAATCTTCCAGAAACAAAGTGCACCGTTAAACATGCTAGGTCTATTAATTTAAATTCTCTTCAGGAAGAGGAAAAGCCAAAATAATTGTGTGTATGTGTTTTATTTTATTTCAAAAACCAAAAGTGAAAGAAATATTCAATTTTCTTTACTAAAATGTATGTGAGCTCCTTTTATGTAAAGCTCATACAAGGTAGGAAGAAATCATTTTTATTAAAAATTAAGCAAATTGCATCACAGGCAAAAAAGAAAAAAACTAGGTTTCAAAGTTAAATTAAAAATATAGTTAAAAATTAATAAATGATATAGTTTTTGCTGTTTTCTGATGGTTCAAAATATTGACTTCCTAGTATCTTTTCCAATGAAATAGTGATCAAATTCTGAAAATATTTTTCTTGAAAAGATAGTTAAATGCCTTGGGAAATATTTTCATATGCGAATCCTGTCTTTTTAAAAAGTTGATCTTTGTAAATTTAGATTTTTTTTTTTAAAAGGCCCCCAAAGCTCTTAGAAGCAAACAATTGATTTTAGGAATTATAGGTACTGTTATCAGTAATGTATAATGTTCATCACAACTTAAACCAAAAAGAAAAAAAATGCTTTCAAAGCATAATTTTATGGTGTTTCTGACCTACACCAAAGTGAGTGTTATATTTTTCTTGAAGTAACCTAAAATTTATGTCTACATTTCAAATTTTACAAGGGTAAGTCAAAAATTATCTGTACTCTGGCTGTAGAACTTATTTTAATTAACTTTTAGAAAAGACAAATACATCATTTTTCAACATAATCTCCTTGCTTTTCAATACACTTTGTCCATCTGTCAACAAGCTTTCATATTCCCTCAAAAAATGTTTTGGGCTGAGCTGCAAGCCATGAATGCACTGCTGTCTTCACTTCTTCATCAGAGGTGAATCTTCATCTTCGTAGGGCTGCTTTCAGGGGACCAAACAGGTGAAACTCTGGTGGAGCAAGATTGGGAATATAGGTGACTTTTTCATGACAATACACTTTCTCGCTACTGTGCACAAAGTCTTCGATAAATAAAGGGACCAGGTACACCCTCAGAGCACAAAAAAAATATCACTGCAGGCTGCTCTTCTTTCATGCAAATCACAAGTGGGGCATCCTTTTTTGTTTGCACTGCAGTTACAAATGAACTGATGTAACACGTTCACATCTGCACAGCGGTGACTGGGGAGACAGCCTTGAACAGAAAGTGCTGATAAGACAGTGAGGCCAACAGAAGTTTTAATATAGCTGGAGTGCGGATAATTTTTGACTCACTCTCGTACAAGCCTACCATTTTTGCTTTTTGTACCCTCTGTCTTAAATCATTACCTAACAATATTTACTTTTCATGTTCATGGCACCTACATTATTACATAGCAAGATATAATTAGATACACAGTTAACCCTTGAAGAATGCAGGGGTTAGGGGCACTGACCTCCTCACAGTTCATAACTCTACATTGGGTTCTCAGTATTTGTGGTTCTATAGCTGTGGATTCATCCAACAGTGGATCACACAGTACTACAGTATTTATCGAAAAAAATCCAAGTATAATAAACTCATGCACTTCAAACCTGTATTAAAGGTCAGCTGTAATTTAAACTCTTTCAGTGTTTTAGTTAAGAGGCCTACTTAGTATTTTTTGAAACTTCTTTTGAGAGTTTTTCAGATACTAATTTTCTCATTTCTTTAAAGCTATCTGATAGCTGCCTTTAATAAAAACATAATCTTCCTGTATACATTAAGAGTGTACACGTAATACAATTTCCATTAACACAAGGAGGAGAAAAATGCTGCTTTTACCGCTTCCCAGATTCTCTCTTTACTTCTAACTTACGCTCTGATGCTGTTGTACTGGGTTTGGTTTGCCAAGCAAAATAGCTGCCTTAACCATTCTTGGTGTATTATTTAAGGAAAAAAAAGAAAAAAGCACACAGGTTTTGAAGTCAACTGGGTTTGTTCACAGCTCTTTCACTTTATAGCTCAAAGACCTAAAGCACTTTTTTAACTGCCATGAGTCTCAGCTTCCTACCTTATACGTAGGTAATGTAAGGCTCTTTGTTAGAATTAAATTGGACAATTAATAAAGAAATATTATGCCAGTACACCTTGTATATAATAATTCTTATTAAATGTTATTCAATGTTATGTATTACAGTAATATTTATCAATTTTGTCATAAGTTAGAACAGTCTTTTATGAGCACAGTTTTTCCCTCCACAGAAATTGGGGCTCATTGATATAATGGAGTTTATATTAGCTAAAATTAAGTCAAAGCTAGAATGATGAATACAAACAATTTCTTAAAAGTATATAATTTAAATCACCAAAGTAAAAGACTTATTTAATAAAATTGGCTCTTATTTATATATATTTTATATATGATATATCCTGAATTCTACATAGTTTGCATAAATTGCTGAATTTTAAAAATTTTTGGCTGTTGTATTTCAGTAAATTTATAATATTGTTTAAGTAGAAATAAATATATTTGTATATATAATAGTTTTTAAAGCTTTACATAAAATATACAAGTCAGAAGGAACACATCCTATTCTCCACTTGTTTCTTTATCACTATATTAAATCTCTTTGCTGACAGCATAGGGGAAATTATAATGATTTAAAGAGTGAATCTTTATCAGTATTTGACAGAGAGGGAAAATGATGATAACATGCAAACAGTAATTTATAACAAAATTTAACTTGAAAGTGGCAGTTGCTCAGTATTTGATTTATACATTTATTCTAGGCAGTAGAATAGACTTCCACAGTCCATTGGGTCTCTGTTTAAGCTGGCTATTGAAATATGAAAATATAACTTTTGGGTGTATAATGACTATAGAAATGCAGATGAGAAAATATTTATGTGGCGTTTTTTTTTCCTTCTGCCCTTACTTGCTTTAAAGGTAGTCCATGATTTTTGGTATTGACTTATTAAATTGTCATTTGATTTTTTTATATTCAGTAATTGACACCAAGTTTCTCTTTGCTGCTTTATATCCCACCGCCCACGCCGAAATGTCTTTACTACCAAAAATTTGAATAAAACACAAAACAAATATAACCCAGATACCCAACTAGTAAAGAGCATTCTTGATTTTTTGTTGCCATGCCTTGATGGAGTCAGTTTGATTTAGAACTTTGGCTTTAGCAGGGCAGTTTTGGAAATTTGATTTTTTCCATGAATTACTCATGGATATTTCTTGGTTAGAATTAATTTACTCCAACAAATGTATGAGAACTTATCACTTCATTTATGTTCAGTAACTTTAGCTGAAGAGATGCTATTTAGTTCTGCTATATTCTTTCCACTGTAAGAGTAAATTTGTCTGTCAGGCATACTAATATGTTCTATTTGTGCAATGATTTTTTTTTTTCAGTTACCTGAGAAAAGTAAATTTGCTTGAAATTTCACCTATGCATCTAAATGTTGCGAAATAGAACTCATGCATCCTAAATGGAGTATAGTGAAATTCTGAAGGCATATTAGGTCACCTTGTCTGCTTTTACTAATATATAGTTGTTTTTTAACGAGGGTGAGTCAAAAATTATCTGCACTCTGGTTATATTAAAACTTCTGTTGGCTGCAGTGTCTTATCAATGCTTTCTGTTCAAAGCTGCTGTCTCCCTCGTCATTGCTGTGCAGGTGTGAACGTGTTACATCAGTTCATTGGTAACTGCGGTCTGGGAAAAAATGGGTGCCCCACTTGTGATTTGCACGAAAGAAGAGCAGTGTGCAGTGATTCTTTTTGTGTGGTCTGAGGGTGTACCTGGTCCCTTTATTTATCAAAGACTTTGTGCGCAGCATGGAGAAAATGTTTTGTCCCAAAGAAGTGTGTATGAATGGATAGAGAAATTTAAGGAAGGTCATACAAGTGTTAGCCATCAAGAAGGACCCAGATGCCCGTCCACGTCCACGGCTAATGACAACATTGAACATACACGTGAAATGATTCTGTCCAGTAGACCAGTGACAGTGGATTATGTGGCAAATTATTTGCAAATCAGCCATGGTTCTGCCTATGAAATAATCCACGACAGACTTAGGTTTCGAAAAGTTGGTGCTGAAGCTAAACTTCGGATTAAACACAGAGGACTGCTATCCAGGGGTGCTGTGATCTTGCATGACAATGCACATCTGCACACTTCTGCCGACACTGTCAACACTGCAGAAACTTCATTTTGAGGTGTTAAGGCATCCTCCCTATAGTCCTGATCTTGTTCCATTGGACTTTCAGCTGTTTGGTCCCCTGACAGCAGCCCTATGAGGACGAAGACTCACTTCTCATGAAGTGAAGACAGCGGTGTATTCTGGCTCGCAGCTCAGCCCAAAACATTTTTTAATGAGGGAATATGAAAGCTTGTTGAGAGATGGATGAAATATATTGAAAAGCAGGGAGATTATATCAAAAAATGATGTATTTGTCTTTTCTAAAAGTTAATTAAGTTCTACAGCCAGAGTGCGGATAATTTTTGACTCACCCTCATATGTTATATTTTCCATTGCTTTATTAAATGACTAGTGAAATGGGTCTTTGACGTATCCTTTGGGGAAGAACTTCATGAAGTAAGAGAAATGTTGAGTTTAAAGATGTTTTTGAGAGTAAAATTAAATTTACCTTTTTTGAAAGTTAAATGATTACCTTTTTTGAAAGTTATGCTCAGAGAGTTTATTACTCCAATACTTTCCATTTTACTCCACCTATAATCTAATTTTTTGAATGCAATTCAATTGCTTCTCCTTTTTAATATACTTTTGCAATATTTTAAAGTGTCAGACCTACATTTCTTATAATATATTTTTCAATATTTAGGTGGAGTTTTTCTTACAATCAGC
The DNA here is from genome assembly GCF_030028045.1 of Hippopotamus amphibius kiboko. Lineage (NCBI taxonomy): Eukaryota > Metazoa > Chordata > Mammalia > Artiodactyla > Hippopotamidae > Hippopotamus > Hippopotamus amphibius. Next base: position 60,202,204 of record NC_080188.1, read on the forward strand.
AATAGAGACTCATATTTGTATCATGCCTAATCTCATATTGTCTTAATGGTTAAGAAAAGAATTTTAAGGTCTTTTTGTGGTGTACTTTTGTTCTCAACATAATGATTTGTATATTGGACTGTTAAACATTGTAGATGGATTCTGCTGTTTGATTCTAAAACATGTGATAAATTATTCTTGTCGATTAAATTAATATTTAATGAGCACCTTGTATAAGTCCCTCTCAGGCATGAAAAGAAAAAAGAATAATACATATAATCCTCTTTCTTTAAAATATTTTAGTCTAATAATTGCTAGATTGTAGATTGTAGTACATGCATCTAATATTTTTTGAGGGCAATTTGACATTGTACCCACTATGTTCAAATGTATTAGTTACCCGCTTTTGATGTTCCCTAAAAATGACTAAGACTCCCTTGTTATTTCTCTAATAGTTTAATGATTTAATTAAGAATAGTATATAGAAACCAGCTGTATTTATGGACAAGAAAATGAATATACTGTTCATTTTTGTCATTAGCAAGTTGTCAACATTTAGCAAAATATGAATACTATTGAAATATATCCAATTTTCTGAAAATGATAACATAAATCTTAATTACTTTTCAGCTCCTCTTTTAAGAGTTCTGGTATAACAATATTCCATGTTAGGTGTGTTTTATATTATTGAGCTTTTTGAAAACTCAGTAAAAAATAAAACAGTTCTTTAGATGTAGGCATGATACTACAAATTACCATGTGATGATCCACTTTTCTTTTACGGAACTTTGCTCTATTAAAGAAAGGAAAAAGGTACTTTTCTCTAAAGGCAATCAAGAGTTTACGTCAGCAGGGAGACCTCAGGAGGCCTGTTTAGAGTATACTCTAAATATCTATAAATATATACAGCGAAAGCTAGAACCTCCTGCATATAATTATATAATGATAAGTATATCTGTATCTGTCTACCTATATACACACACATACACACTCGCATACACACATGCACACACAATGGGGAAATACAGAACAGAATTTAATCGTCATCTGATTATATAGTCTTTTCTATAATTCTGCTAAAAAGATTAACCACTTATTAGTTTTCATAGACTATTGGTGTCAATGAAACTGTTCCCAAACAGTTTCTATCAAATGCTCCTATCAGAAGAAAAATTAAAATATTATTAAAAGCAAATATGTTGCTTACATCAGATAGATGATTGTCCTCAAAATAGGTGTATATAATTAACCTTAATTAGTAATTGGCTGAAACTTAGTCCTAGTTTAGTCCCTGTTTGCTTATTAGGCATGTAACATCTGTGAATTTTTTTATGTGAGTTGAAATCTTTTCAGAAAAAAATGTAGTCTTTCTTTTTTGTGTATGTGTTTTGTTTTGTTTTGTTTTTCTTTTTTCCCAAGGGTCTATAGTAGAAAAGGAAGAACATAGATCTGTAAAGGAAATGACATTTTCTAAGTACTCTTTTCTCCCTCCATAAACACATTCATTGTCAGTTTGTTAAATTGCCTTGCATTATAAAGACTTTAAAAATCTCAAAAATGGATATTTATGGAGTTACCTGGTGGTGCAGTGGTTAAGAATTCATCTGCCAGTGTAGGGGACACAGGTTCAATCCCTGGTCTGGGAAGATCCCACATGCCAGGGGGCAGCTAAGCCCCTGTGCCACAGCTACTGAGCCTCTGTGCTGCAGCTACTGAAGCCTGTGCACCTAGAACCTGTGCTCCAAAACGAGGTCACCTCAACGAGAAGGCCGCACACTACAATGAAGAGTAGCACCTGTTCACCACAACTAGAGAAAACCAACACAGAGCAACAAGGTCCCAAAGCAGACAAAAATAAAAATATAAATAAATAAATAAGTAAATCTTTAAAAAACAAACAACAAAAAAATAGATATTCACTTCCTTAGAGATTTCTTCATTGAGTTTAATAAAATCCTCAGTGGATTCTGTATTATGCAGTTTTCCTACTTCCTTTTTTTAAAAAAAAAAACTTCTTTAGTTTTGAAATTACAAGCTCTTACTCACCAGGTGTCTTTTTATTAGTTCATGTGGCTCTGAGCTTGATTATTTATATTTCAAGTCCATTTAACAAACTATTGTTTTTTACATCAGTAAGTATAGGGGAAATACCTTTATTGCACCTGTAAATGTGAATTATTTAAGGATAATTAGATGCTTGAATCATATTTAGAGTCAGAAGAGTCAGGATACACTGGCTGTTTTGGAGCTGAGAATGAGTTACTTAAAAATAGAAAGCAACTGGGTACCCAATATATGATATTGTTACATAGTGAAGGCTCTCTCCATACACAAACATACCTATATTTTTCCGGTTGAGTCTTTCACAAGTCAGCTTAGTTTTCTTATTAAATTTTACTCAAATAGGACTACGTAAGGACTCTATTAGCATGCCCAGTATGGATACATGCTTTCAACATTTTATATCGTTTGAATCAGAATGCATTGAAGTCACCCTTAGATTGAAATGGTCTTTACAATAAAGCAATATAAAACTAACTTTTTAGAACCTAGTTTTAAAAGAATACAAATATTTTTATTAGAATAAACAAAACATATTCTTGTGAGACCTTTTTAGGCAAACCTTATAATTAAGAGTAAATAATAGTGCAGATAAAAAAAATGTAATAATTTTATAAGTCAAAATTCAGCTAATTTATCTTATGTGAGCACTCAACCCCTTCAGTTAATCTCTGATCTTCCTAAGATCCTTTGAAGCAAAACTCTTTCAGAGCATTCACACTTTCCATTTTCTCACCCCATTTATTTCCCACCTATTTGATTCTCATATCTCTACATCCAGCAGGTGCATTTCAGTCTTTTTTTTACACAGACAGCATATTTTGAAGCAGTTACTCACATCTGCCATCCTAAACACCTTTTCTTTGGCTTCTATAATTCCATATTTTTCTCTTTATTTTCTCTCTAACTACTTTTTATCAATCTACTTTTGTACTCAATTTCTACCCTGCTAGCCTCTTCTACTTAGTGATTAACTAAAAGCCGGTTCTTTGAAAAGATAAACAAAATTGGTAAACCTTTAGCCAGACTCATCAAGAAAAAAAGGGAGAGGGCCCAAATCAATAAAATCAGAAATGATAAAGGAGAAGTCACAACAAACACCACAGAAATACAAGGGATCATGAGAGACTACTACTAACAACTATATGCCAATAAAATGGACAATCTGGAAGAAATGGACAAATTCTTAGAAAGGTTCAATCTCTCAAGACTGAACCAGGAAGAAATAGAAAATATGAACAGATCAATTACCATGATGAAATTGAATCAGTAATTTAAAAACTTCCAACAAAATAAGCCCAGGACCAGATGGCTTCACAAGTGAATTCTACCAAACATTTAGAGAGGAGTTAATAACTATCTTTCTCAAACTATTCTAGAAAATTGCAGAAGAAGGAACACTTCCAAACTCATTCTGTGAGGTTGGCGTCACCCTGATACCAAAACTAGATAAAGATATGACAAAAAAAAAGAAAATTAATGGCCAATATAACTGATGAACATAGATATGAAAATAGTTAACAAAATATTAGCAAACCAAATCCAGCAATACATTAAAAGGATCATACACCATGATCAAGTGGGATTTATCTCAGGGATACAAGGATTTTTCAATATTCAAATCAGTCAATGTGATATACCACATTAACAAATCAAAGAATAAAAACCATATGATCATTTCAATAGATGCAGAGAAACACTTTGACAAAATTCAACATCCATTTATGATAAAAACTTTCCAGAAAGTGGGCATAGAGGGAACATATCTCAACATAATAAAGGCCATATATGACAATGTCATATACTTTACTCAATGGTGAAAAGCTGAAAGCATTTCCTCTAAGATCAGGGAAGCGACAAGAATGCCCACTCTCATCACTTTTATTCAACATTGTTTTGGAAGTCCTAGCCACAGCAAACAGAGAATAAAAAGAAATAAAAGGAATCCAAATTGGAAAGGAAGAAGTAAAACTGACATTGTTTGCAGATGACATGATACTATACATAGAAAATCCTAAAGACACTGCTAGAAAGCTACTAGAGCTCATCAATCAATTTGGTAAAGTTGCAGGATGCAAAATCCTGAATAAAGTTAATAGTTCTGACATCTGTCAGAGTGGCTATTGACAAAAAGAAAACAAATAAAAAATGTTGGTGAGGATGTGGAGAAGAGGGAACCCTTGTATGGACTTGGAGGGCATTATACTAAGTGAAATAAGTCAAACAGAGAAAGACAAATACTGTACAATATCACATATATGGAATCTAAAAAACACAATAAACTAGTGAATGTAGCAAAAAAGAGGCAGACTCACAGATATAGAGAACAAATTACTAGTTACCAGTAGACAGTGGGAAGTGGGGAAAGGGCAATGTACGGGTAAGGGATTAAGAGATACACACTATTAGGTATAAAATAAGCTATAAAGATATATTGTACAACACAGGGAATATAGCCAATATTTTGTAGTATAACTATAAATGCAGTATAACCTTTAAAAATTTGAATCACTATATTGTACACCTATAATAACTTATATAATATTGTATACCAACATACTTCAATTAAAAAAAAAAAGTTGGACCTTCTTATGGTTGTCTTCTAATCCAGAGAAGGCAAAACTTTTCTGTAAAGGGCCAAATAGTAATTATTTTGCTTTGCAGATGTATGGTTTCTCTGTACTTTGAGGAATATATCTGTTCTGTCACAACTATTCAGCTTTGCACTTATGGAAATACATGAATGAGTGAGACTGTGTTTCTGGCTATGTTATTCTGCTTCTTAATTTCTTTTTCTTAAAATAACTTTTTATATGAGATTCTACCAAAATTCTCTCCTAGTTAAAGAAGGGAATTAGTTAAAGGAAATTAGTTTTATAGAGGGAAGATTTGGCTAGGATGACTTTTTAACTTTATAACTTTAGACCTCCCACAAAATGATCAAAAAAATTGATCTGTACTTTTGAGCATCTGCTTCCTCTATACTCCCCTCAAGTGTCTATCTTTACCTTTCCCTGTCTTTGTCCATGTTGTTTTTGTTCAGGTTAATTTACATTGATACTCTCAGGAGTTCCTTTTCAGTATGGGACTTTGTCTTGGAAAGGAGCTTAATATTTTTAGTTTTGAGACTTAATATGATCCAGACTACTCCACTGCCTTTCTGACTTTACCATGTTCTCCTTGTTTCCACCCACAAATTTAAGCCTGCAATATTTTCTCCCTGATTTAGTTGCTGTTCTCTAGTTGGGTGTCCATACTTACCAGAGTTCTCTCTTAATAAGTTGAACCCTCAGGGCCTTGAGGAGACTGCCTTACCCCTGCTTCCTCTTTACAGTTACTGATACTGTGCAGATTTTGTAGCTGTCATTGACTTTACTAATTGGCATTTCAGAGTTCATAGTGTATAACTGGAATTTGTAGTAGATGTCCAGGATTTTTGGTTTTCCTGTCCTGTTTTTAATGGGAGACTTTGGGAAGATTCAAAAACTGTTCCATTTCTGTGCTTTCCAATAATCCTCTGATAGCAATCATTTGTTATACTTAGTTTTCACATGAGACAAGGTAAATGTCCCAGGATTCTGGATTCTAGTATTTGCAGATATTTTCATTTATAAATTTATTCATTAACTGATTCAGATTCATTTATTGAGTAGTATATTCCAGGAATTTGACTAAATGTTTGTGATTCAGGAAGTGGAATGTTCCAAATATCATGTCAGGCACTTTAACAAAGAATATCCCATTTACCCTTTAGAACGACCCAATTTCCATTTTCTGTATCAAAGGCTGAGAGCAATTTTATTGCTAAAGATCACAGACAGCTTCAGTACTGGGTCTTTGAGTTTATTGTACAACTGAATGAAATATATAGTTTAAGCATTCATTTACTGCTTACAGTTGCCACTCTGCTGGACATTGGGGATAGGATAATGTGCCAGCCCTTTTCATTGTATTTGCTTATTCTCTATATTGAAAAATTTACAAATAAAGGACCTCATTTTTACTATTAGTAGGAATCAAAGGAGATATTGGAAAGCTAAAAGGAATAAAAATGAATACTTCTTTCACACACATAGACAGACATATTTAAAAAAATAGATGAGATAATTCTACTTTAACATTAGTTCTTACTTTTAAGCCATTCAGGATAGGAATACAAATCAGGTTTCACAGCAAGAAAGAAATGTTAACTGTTCTTTAAACTGCTCTATAACAGGCATTGTTATTGTGTTACTTTATGCTTAGCTGCTCATCTGAGGTATATAATTTTCTTTTGTGTCTAGGTCGGATTAACTCCATAGCAGTATTATCAGACCTTTCTTTAGGCATTTCTACATGTTGTGTCACTCTAAAAAAATACCAGTTTTAAAAATATAGCATTTGTAAAAGCATTTATCATTATTTCTATGGCATATTTTTATCATATTTAATGCCTACTGAAATACCATTTATTTCACACATGCCTAGGTTTATTCTCATCAATGGTGTATGTATTAAGTGTTCTCTACTGCTTTGCTACTGAAAATGTCATACAAGGGCCACATCACCTGAGAGCTAGAAATGGACAATTTGGGTTCTACTGAATGAGAATCTTCATTTTAACAATATCCCCAAGTTATTCTTATATTAATACTTCTTAAATTTGGGGGAGTTATTTTCTCACATTATTAGATTCATCAAGTATGGGAAGAAAATAAATAATGGTAACCACCAAATTCTAAATAATTTACTAAGGGATAATTTTTTTTAAATATATGATCTAATAATACTTGAACAGACTAAATATTACGTGAATTTTTATTTAGCAATTTAAAAACCCTATATAATAGTTTCCACATAGATCAGTTTTTTGGTAGAGTTTTGATAATAGGTATGGGTGTTAGAGATAATTTTATGTAACTTTAATGGTAGAAAAGCCTATTTGTTTTTAAGAGTTTAAAAAACAAACTATTGATTATGAATTAAGAAAGAGACCTACTTTGTAAGGTTGTACAGTGCTCAGCCAAGGAGATAGATGTAGTCCTGCCACACTTACATCTACACTGGCTCATAGCTAGTGTGTAAGAAGCGTAAAAGCAGGGATCTCTTTTCTCTTTATACGTTAATGTATGGAACACTACCAGGTAAATAGTAGAACTTCCATAAATACCATTGAAAGCTTACCTTCTATGCATGTGAAGATCCTCAGATAACATTATAGGATGGTACAGGAAGACAGCACATAGTTTTCAAAAATAGATCAATGGGAAAAATACTTGAAGTAACTTACATCTTTAATATTCAGACACTTTGCTTTCACTTGAGAATTTACAAGCATCCTATTAGGTGGCCTTCAACACATTTTCACAAATGAAGAGATGAAGGCTCCAGCTAAATTTCTTGACTATAAAATGCCTTGATTATAATATAATACAATATAATATAATATAATATAATATAATATAATATAATATGATATAATATAATATGATGTAAGTGAACTATTGTATGTTGATACTGATATTCCATTTTTAAAGAAGTGCTGTGGATTCCCCACCTTAGAGTAGTGAGGTTCGATAATTAGGAGTGTCTGTACCTATTTGCACCCTAGCTGGCAGGATTAAATATTTATCCTGTAAGTGAGAAATACATACTCATGGCTCATGCTATCTTCATGGCTTGGCCTTCGATATCTTTCCTCTGATTAATATACTCTGGAGGCAACCAAGTATTGGAATGTATGGCATTTGTTTGACTTTATGTGTGTCTGTGGTCTCTAGCTTGACCTTGATTAATCTAGAATTAGAGAAAGCTAATTGACTTAATTGAAAGTATACTCACCTAATAACTGAAGATGTGGGATTAATTACCCTGATAATTGAAGATCTGGGCTAATTCCCAGTTCTGTTACTGATGCTACTTTGAATTTAGTTTTCTCATTTAATTCTCTTGCCATTGTTTTCTATTTTATAGAATAAGAAAAATCCTACCTTATGTAGCAAATTACTATCATTAAATTTATGTCAACTTTTCTTCTGCTTTGTTAGTTGCCTCGTGTGATGGAATCCTCTTCAGTTGATACGTGTGGAATTTTGTTTCTTAATTTTCTTCAATAGCTTCATAAGGACTTCACTTTCCACTTCTTTACCTTTTTGCTATGGGACTTTTATATAGCATTTCTAATTTAGTAATTCCCTCTTCTCTCAGTATAGCAAATCTAGGTACTTTATAGGAGTTTGTTTTGGTGGGGAGGGGTTGTGAATTCTCCAATTTCATCTTTCACTTTTTGCCTTGCAGAACCCTGAATTTTCTCTGTTTTTCTTTCTTTCATTATTGAATTGCCAAAAGGTGCTTTTTCTCTTTTTCCTTTCCCATAAATTATGCTTTTCAAAGAGTTTTCTTTAAATCACATGTGTCTCTTTAAATCACATCTTTTAAATTATGCCTGTCCTTTAAAAGGGATCTGACCTTTTAAATTCTGCTCACTTTGATATCCCTTCCCTGTAGTCCCTGCTCTGATCTACACAGACATTTCTCCATTATTTTCAGATATAGAGTGGACTTTATCGTTCAAGTGATTGCTGCAAAACACTCTCTCTTTTGTCTTCCCCAGTTTTTTTCAGCCTGCATTTGCTTGCTTATGAGCAGGAATGGGGTTGCAGCATGAGAGATGATCTTCCGTTTTGCCGTTCTCTATCTTCAATTTATGCTTGAAGAATTTACATAGAATTTAATTTCCCTTCTGAATTTTTTTATGTAGAATTTAATTTTTTTCTCATTTTTCCTTGTTTGCAGGGGATGTTATGGGAGAAAAGTGCCTATGTTGTCACCATACTCCTCAGCTTCCCTGGAAATCTTTTAAAAAGTTTTGAAAGTCTTGTAAAACTAGAGTTATATTGTTTTAGTCCTTGACGGCTTTGGTTTGCCTTTGCTCAGATTTGTTTCTTTCATAAACCTAAGATTGAGAGCATTATATATTATTTTGTAACATGACATACTGTATTTTTTAACAGTCAACCGTTGGCTCATTTTAAATCATGTTTTAACCTTCTCATGAAACAAGATTCATCCACTGATGGATTATTCACTTGTTCTCTAATTGAAATATGTGAAATATTTATCTTATAAAGTTTCCAGAGTGTCTTGGCAGAGTAGTTAATTTTTCTTCAGAAATAATGAAATAGTATCATAATAATTATAATGTGAGGACCTTGTGGAATGAGTCATTCAGGTATAAAATATTTTTAATTTTTTAACTTTTCCATTTTTGCATTATGTCAAGTACTTTGACTTCTGATACTTTTGTGTTAATCAAATGGAACAAAAATTTCTTTGCACAAAGTTGCTAAATATTTTTTATTTGTTTGGACATTTCTGCCAATGACCAAATCCATGAAAGAATACAAAGTGCAGCATAATTTCAGTAATAAACTTTTTAAAAATAATCGTATATACTTAAGTAATTCCAGAAAAGCATAAACTTTGGCTATTTTATTTGAATATTGATACCTGATAAGTTTTTATAAATTCTTTAAATAATGTAAATAATTAGTAAGCCACATTTGCTAGGGAATGCAAACTTTGATTTAATATATACTGCTGACTACACAGATAATTTTAATAAATGAAATTTGAATTCTCAGAAACTTTATAAATACTTGGAGGATACAAAACTGAAATATTATAAAAGGAAAAGTTGAAGAATAAGTTAAAGAGTGATCATACATAATATTTATATAGGAATGTGAGATTAAGTAATTGGAAGAAAAATACTGTGTTTTTTTTTCCCCAGGGAGTGATGAATGGCTAAAAGAATTGAAATAGATTATTGACTGGCATCTGATATTTTGTTTGAATCAAAGCCTCAAAAATAATAAATTATATTTAGATTCTGGTTTTAATTGTCCAGTGCCATTATTTAATTTTGGTTTAGTGTGAATCATCCTTGGAATATATGATCTCAATAAAACATACACTATGTTGGATACATAAATTGATTTAAAATGTCAAATTCTTTCTTCCATCCTAGAATATTCTTTTTCCCATCTTCATTTTCACCATCCTAGGCCCATCACTGCTCATCTTTAAGTGTCTCCCTTCTTGGATAGCAGTATCCACTCTTGCCTAGTTCTCCACACTACAGCCAAGGTGATCTTTATGGAGTGAAATGCAGTGTGCAATATGGTCGTACCATTTTTTTTCCTCATCCCCACACCTCCACCTGTCCATTTCAGACCACATCGGTATCCTCAAATTGCTCACTTGATAGAGATCAGTATCCTTAATCTGTATTACCAGGCTCCCCGTGGTCTTTCCTCCGCCTTCAATACTAGCCGAAATTTGCAGCATTCTCACTCTCGTAATATACACTGCAGTCACATCAGTTTTCTTTCATTTCCTCAAATGTGCCCTGCTCCTTCTGGCTACAAGGTCCTCTCATACATGTTTTTGTTGTCTAAAAGAACCCACCCCTTCTCTTGTACGTGCGTGGAGGCAGGGCCTCTTAACTCCTCTTCGCTTAGATCTGTAACATGTTTATCGTCTACTGTCTGCCTCCTCAGGGTGCCAGAAGTTCTGTACTAATGAACTCACAGATCAAATCCGACCCTCTGTGAACTCAGTTTGGTAAAAAAGAAAACTCATCCACATTTTTATTAACCTCTAACTGAAACTTATCCTTTCCTTCAAGTATAAATTTAGATAACAAACTATAGCAGTATTCAGAGTGCCTCTGTCTTTGTCATAAACATGCATAACATATATTTTTATATCACATTAGACTCGTGGAAGATATTAGAGTGTCATTTAAGCTCATCATTATTTTAAATTGTAGTAACTAATAGGTCTGCTACTAGATATCATTTAATTTGTTAATAAAGAAACATATTACTACATCACAAATTTGTTTAATATTTTAGATGCAATTTTGTAATATAATGATTTCTTTTATAATTCAGTGTATTTAAATACATAATTTTATGTATGTATTCAAATATGTAATTCTTAAAAGGGGTCCATAGGCTGTTTAAAACTAACAAAAGGGTACAGGACACAAAAATGTTTAAGAACCCCTTCCTTAGAGTATAACCTTCAGGAAGGCAGAGGTTCACTAATTTAGCCTGAATGACTAAAACATTCTCTGGAACATAGTAGGCTGTTAATACATATGTACTAAATGAAGGAATGACAATTCAACTCAGATTGTCATAGTAACATAGTAACTTCTGTTACTTCTTGACATGGGAATATACCCTGTCATAAACTCTTATAGGACCAGGTACTGCTCATCTTTAGCTCTTGTTGCAATTTCTAATTTACATTTTTTAAAATTATAATTCAGTTGTCATCCTCACTAGAATACATACTCTAAGTGGGTAGAGACCCTATCTTCACTGCATGAATTTCCTTCAAACCACACAGAGCCTGGCAAATAAATGTTTGCTGAATGAACTATATATTATATTGAAACACAAATAAAAAGAGAGCTTTCTGTCCCAAAGTTTTGTAGAGACTATGAGAGCTATAAAATAATTATAAGCACGGAGCAATAACTCGAAGAAATAATCATTCAACCAACTGGCCAGATAAATAAATAAAACCCACAAGAAGTTACAAACACAATGCTGTATGAATTAAAGTAAGTGGTATAGAGGTCAATGTGGTTTATGTAAGTAGTGGTAATTTATGTGTATTTTGAAGAAGAGAAAGAATTTCCAATGTATTTATAGATAAACTCTTGTATTCTAGGTGAAGGGAAGAACAGCAAAAGCATGGAAATGTCAAGAAGCAGGACAGTTTTAGACATTGACCACAGGTTATGTGTAAGGATGGAGTGAATTAGTTTATGCAGGTAGATTTTGACAAGGTTCAGAATAAACCTGGATGCTAAGATAAGCTTTTGGATTTAGTTGATTTGGTAGGCAGTGCTGTTGCTTTAATATTTTTTGAAAAGTAAAAAATATTCAAAGCTAAGCATTGGGAAGATCCAGTTTAACATAGAAAAATAATATTATGAAATATGTTTTCTTGATAAGTATAAAACATGTTTTACAGATTCATAAGATTTCTTTTTTTTTTTTTTTTGTAGATTTGTATATATCTTTTTTAAGGACTTTTATTGAGATATAATTGACATACAGTAAACTGCATGTATTTAAAGTGTACAATTTGATATTTTTTTCTTATTAGTAATGTATATATGGTAATCCCAATCTCCTGATTCATCCCCCACCACCGCTTTCCCTCCTTGGTGTCCATATGTTTGTTCTGTACATCTGTGTCTGTATTTCTGCCTTGCAAACCGGTTGATCTGTATCATTTTTCTGGATTCTGCATATATGTGTTAATATATGATATTTGTCTTTCTGACTTACTTCACTCTGTATGACAATCTCTAGGTCCATCCATGTCTCTACACATGTCCCAGTTTCGTTCTTTTTTATGGCTAATATTCCATTGTATATACGTACCACATATATACAATACATATAAATGTAAATTGGTTATTACATATAAATATAATAACCAGTTTTCATATTTATCTATTTTTATAGATAAAGCCTTTTTTATTCTTTACTTCTAAGAGGAAAAGTCTGCATTATTGCTCATACTGAGTGGATAATGGATTAATGCTCAACTTATCTCCAAAGAAAAGTCAGCATGCCTGTCCAATAGCATTATTTCAGAGGCCATAATACACAACAGCAGAGTCTATGCTTGCAAATTATTTTATTCTTGATGAAGTGGGAGCAATTTCCCATGGTGAAAAGACCAGAGAAAGCCATTTCCATAGGCTTTAATAGGCTCTTATTTTTAATTCACTCTTCTCATGGAAATGCACTGGCCATATTGCAGATCCTCAAAATTAAGGAAATCAAGAACTTTCAAATATTCCTTAAAATTCTTTGAGAAGTGATGAATAAATAAGAATGTGATGTGACAATACGGTTATATTAGCATCAGTATTTTCTCACTCCAAATATTACTATTTGGTTGTAATCCTCTATTTCTCACCAAAAATATTTTTAAATGGTATATTTGTATTAATTACTAGAGCAAGCTGTATGTGTAGGTGAGATTACACAACAGACAGCATTTAGGAGCTTTCAGAGTTTATGGGCTTTCAGACAGATGTGGATTGCAACACCTTCTCTGTTGCTTCCCAACTCTTGAATCTCAAGCAAATTACATAACTATCACAAGCCTTAGTTTCCATAATATAAAACAGAAACAATAATAATTGGGATTGCTGTAAGAATTATACTGCATAACACAGTCAGTGGTTGACATTTTAGTTAGCAGTCAATAAACATTTGTTGTTTCGTGATTAAAATATGTTGATCCACGATAGAGATCAAAACTATGAAATACACTTTCCTCAGTTTTCTAAAATTCTGTACTTCAGTTTTTCACCAAGCTCACTACTTGAAATTCCACCATTTATTGATTCATTGGGTTAGAAAAATCTCTTTGCCACTGTAACAGTGAGTCATAGATACTGGCCATTCACTTCTTTCATTGTGGTGTGAAACTGTGTCCAGGGAAGTGAAGAGGGAAATGGAAAGGGTGGAAAGAAATTAATTTGAAGTAAAGGACTTTAAAATTGTTCAGTGTCAAAGCAAAAAACCAGAGAACAATGTGAGTAAAACAAAGAAGTTGAATAAAATCTGAGAATGAAAGTTCAAGTGAAAAGAACCCTCTCTCTTCTATTTATTAAAATTGTAACTTTGGTTAAGTCAGTTTTCTTCTTCTTAGAGTTAGCTTTTCTCTGCCTTTCTCATAGGATACGAGAGACTATGGAGAGCACAAGCTCAAGATTCAGGTTGCTTAGTTCCAAATCCTATTGTAAATCCTGAAAAGTGTCTCACCTGAGCAAATTACTTAACACTGTGAATGTAAATTTATCAACCTGTAAAATTAGTTAGTAGTACCTAACTCAAAAGGATTGTATATATTTGGTTTAAATTCTGTGGTGTTATGCAAATACGAATTTTTTTTCAAAACTAGGCCTACCCTTTACTGTTAGATACAGAGACATGTTTTTACGTTACCCTGGTACCACAAATCCTTTTCCTAGAAATGGCCTATTATATATGCAACAACAATGTTATTTATCTAATATGCATATTCTGAAATGTGTTATTTAATTTTTTCATCTGATATTATCTATTTAAAGGAAATTTGAGAAGCAGATATTTCTCAATTTACTTTTTGGCTTTGTATAATTTTGTGAGGTCGCAAAATCTACAAATCATAATAAGGAAACAGTGTTTCATTAGTGATTTTCTCCTACAACTCAGCAACTCACTAACTATATTTTGTAACCATTTGCTTGAAACATTGATTTATGATGAAAGAACTATCCAGAAAGAAACCCAGATTAAAAAGAATAAAATTTCAGGAAGCCCAATTGATGGGGAGTTTGAGTTATCTGTTCAAACTGAAAGAAAAAGAAACAGTCATCAAAATGACCAAGAGTTATATAGCTTCAGATTTCTCTTTGTTACCTAATGACACTATTTAAGATGGACTGTCAGATCCCATTAGGTTTACTGCTACATTCTGCAGTTTAGATGAAAACGGAGTTTTCACTCAGCAGGAGTAAAGTGAGAAGTGCACTTATTCTAGTCAGGCTCAGAGATGTTATTCGTTTTCTGTTGTTGCTATGGGATAACAATTTCATCAATAATAAGAAAGCTATCAAGCTAAGCTGCATGTACGATAATAAAGTTGTTTTGATGCAAATAAGTCAGTCGTTTAGGGTTCTCAGTTGTGACAAACTGTGGTAACAAACTATAAATCAAATCAAAACTGAATTGCAAGTGTATATGCTAGATAAAGGAGGGGGAAGCTTCCATACTTTAGTATGCTTAATGGTTATTTGCATAACCATAAAGACTGTTAAAAAACTTACTGAAAAAGTGTAAATGTTTTTGCCAAAATTTAAAAAAAAGTCAGTTTTCAGTATCACAGAAATGTTAATGGAGTTTTTCTTAAAAAGGTAGTATTAGGCAGGTGAGCCTATTGTTATACTTGGGCTAGTATATTTTTCTAGCATGTGTAAACAAACCCCTGAAAATAGCTTTTTAAAAAATCTTTGTGTTTGGCATCGGGGTTGGTCTGAAGAGGAGAAAAAGCAATTTACTAAAATTGTTTACTTTTTTTTAAAAAAGTATACTTTTACGTTATACATATTCACATTTACTTTAAAATTCTTATTTTTAAAATTTGATTCATGAAAACATTGGCATTTGGGGCCTTTTTGTTTACCTAACTGACATTTGCTAGTAGTACCTGTCTGTCATCCTAAAGAATTAGAAACTGAATAGATTTCATATTAGGAGTTCAAATACAATTGCCGGTGTTTCATATTATTGTGTTATTTGTTCACATTTCCCTCAGTGGTTGTTGAATAGAAATTATAACGTCTATAAATAGACCTTCCATGAAGCTGAAAGAATAGATACCAACCTAAAAAACACTGAGTTAGTGTAAAAATCTAAGCCATGCGTATCTAAGTTTTCACTTGTCACTGCTAGGTGCAATCTGAGAATAGGTCCTTCCTGTATAGGAAAAGATTGTAAATATGTAGATGGGCCCTAACGCCTGAATTTATAAAGCAGTCATACTGTGCTAGATTGTAGTTATGAATGTTTCTAGATGGAAATTAGATTTAGAAAATTTAGCAGCCAATGCACATAAGCATTTCCACACCTTATGGTTGATTGTTTTTTGTTTTTTAAGTAAGTCTGAAGAGAGTGCATAAGAACGTCGCACAGTAAGTAGATGCTGTCACCTTAAATTACCAGTAGTAACCCCATGATAGAGTCAGTGGGAAGAGTGCTATAGACCTTTACACCACAAAATGAGTTTGCTTATCAGGCATGGAGTGAAATGTTTCTATGTCTCAGAATAATGTCTGATATATGCTTCTTTAACTCCACCTGTAGGACTCTTCACTGCATTTTTAAAGATAGTATCTCATGTAACTGAAACCATTTCCAACCCAGCCACTAGTTCACTCTTAGAATGGATTTTTTAGTTCAAAAATCTTTCTGAAGATGGGTGATGAATAATTGGTTAGACATGGTTAGGACTAGGGTTAAACTATCAAGTTGGAAATTATAAAAGGGTCTGAGATTTCGCCCTGAACTCTAATGAGTTAGCCTGTCACAATTTCATAGATATTGGCAGAAAGTTATGAAGCATATGGGTCAGAGACAAAAGAATTTATTACTTATAGTAAAGCAGCATCCAGAGTAACACTGCAGTTTTGTTCCCTGAGCCCCAGTTCCCACAGGTCGACATGGTGAGACCCAGGTGATGCCTGCACATGTGGTGAGGGTATATTTCAGAGGCAGAACCCTGTGATTAGTAGATTTTTTTCTTTTAAAGAAGCTTTAAGCAAACCTGCCCATACTCCATCCTGGAGAAAACATTATCTTTACTAACCTGTGGAAAGTTAGGGAATAATCCACAAGACCATCGTCACTTCTGACATCAGATATGGGTCTGGACATCACCAAAACCATCTTCAGTTTAGTTTATTACAATGAATATGGTTGGTTTGTCCTTGCCCAGTGGAGTTATGGTCAGAGCTGTTTTCCCAGAAACTCTGTATGACAATATAGACAGAGGGTTGCCAAAACAGGGAGGCACACCAAAGCTTTGGTATCCAGAGTTTTTATTGGGGTTCTGTTACTTAAGAATAATTGACTGCACACAAGGAATGTCTTTGTTTCAGCCCTTCCAAAGCGTAAGTTTATACCCTGTGACCCAATGTTCCTGTCCCAGATCACATCTGGTGTGGCCAGCTTCCATTCGGATTCCTAGTATTAGACTATCTAGCATGACCAGAGGATTCCAGACGTACAAAGACATTTCTATTAAGCAGGATATTCCAAGAGTTTAGAGATTACTTTGCAGAAGCCAAGGGCAAAATTAAACTTAGGCAAGTGTAAATTCTTTACTACAAACCCTGGAAAGTAAGCAAATCTCACTTGGGAGGGGGGAAGATATCTTTATCTCCATCTTCCCAGAGCTATCTGCTTCTACAAGTATTTCTGACAAACTAGTCCTGGAGCAAAATAGCTATTAATGCTTAGATATGTAGATTCATATAGAATACTCTGCAACAACTAAGTATTGCTTTGCATTTGATAAAACTTATCTTTTCAGATTCCCATTCCACAATTCCTCAACCTTCAGGTGGACTAGAGCCCTTCTTTCACTGTTATACCCTTTAGATCTGCAGAAACTGATCAGCCTACTTCTTTAACATCTGTGGTTGGTAATAGCAAAAGTCTTTCCACATTGGGAGGGCTTATTACATTCCATAAACATAGATCTATAGCTAGAACAATCTTTGGGGGGCTTTCAGTGGAAAGAGAAATCACAGATTACATGGAGGTGATAGCAACAGGTCTCTTCATGAGATGGTATCATCGAAATTTGTTTCTGTTTGTTTCCAAAACAGTGTGATTCTTCAATGAACATAGAATTAATAAAACCTACCCATGATTTAGAATTCAAGGAGCTAATTTCATGTGTTCCTAAAAATGCTATCCCATGGACCTAGAGACTGTCATACAGAGTGAAGTGAGTCAGAAAGAGAAAAACAAATATCGTATATTAACACATATATGCGGACTATAGAAAAATGGTACAAATCAACCGGTTTGCAAGGCAGAAATAGAGACACAGATGTAGAGAACAAACATATGGACGCCAAGTGGGGAAAGCGTGGAGGGTTGGTGGGGGAATGAATTGGGAGACTGGGATACCAAATTGTACACTCTAAACACATGCAGTTTATTGTATGTTAACTGTATCTCAATAAAAGCTCAAAAAAAATGCTATCCCATTTTTTGATAGTGACAGCCTCCTCTCTGCCCCTATCATCCCCAGGAGAGGACAGGTACTCCTCTTTGCCTTCACACACCGCCACCTGACAACCACTACCCCCTGTTCCTATTAATACACTTAGATTTTGACTTTTGTTCCGCAAAATTAATTTTCCCTTAAGAACTTGCTCTGATCTAAAAGGAAAAATCATCCAATGCTCCTCTCTGTGTATTTGGCTCAAGCATGAATTCCTTTTCTTGATATCCCACAGTAAAGGTTAGAACATTTAAAAATATTTTTCTAAATGCTATGGCAGCTTTTCCAAACTATTTTCACTAAGGCATGACTCCCTTAAAAAAAAGAACTTCACTGTTAAATACATTTGGAAAGTGCTGTAAACAGTGTTTTCCTCTAGGGAAATTCAAAATACACATTATGCGTAAAAGGCTATAACAAAATCCTGCAGCAAAATCTAGACAGGAGAATAACAATAGGTAAATAAATACAGAGTACAGCATGCAAATAACATGTTTTCTTATAAGATACGGTTTGCCCCCTATGGCATCAGATTCAAGTTGCAAGGGCTGCCTTTCATGGGAAAAAGCTCTATCATAAACTTAATGCCCAGGAGCATTGGCAAAACTAATTGACTCCTTAAGATCTAGACCTAAGAAAGTGATGTTCATTGAAAGAAATTATTTCCTTTCCTGCTTACCTAATACTTTTCTTCTAAGTTCTTGTTCTTCTTAATAGATTCTGGGGTGACTGGGGCTGTTAGGGAAGAGTAAGTTCATCCTCAGGCTGTGTCTGCTTTCTGAATCCAACAGGATGCCAAATTCAATGTAACATAATGCCTCTAAAATTCTTACATAAAATGCAGTAACTAGAGCAGGGATGATGTGATTGAGACATTAGTGTTCTCATTTCATTGATTTTTCTTAGCTATAGCTTCTTTACAACTCAGTGATAAGGGTATTTTTTTGCCCTGAATAATGGCTGGATCAATTGTTTATTTTCTAAATATTCCTTAGTATTCTAATGTTATATGTATAAAATAACTAATGTGGAAGCAAGATAATTTAGTGGAAAATAATTTCAATTCCTTATTTTCTACGAAATGTGTAATTTTAGTTAGAAAATGAATGACTTTAAAATATGTATACATATATTTCCTGTAAAAGTTTTTTTTTTTTTAGTGAAAACAATACTTTTCAATATTTTGCTCTTTCTTTGAAAGCCTGGCATACCCCAGCTACAAAAATCATCTACTTGAGGAAATTGAAATTCCTCAGAAGACTTAGATAGTGTATTTGTAAATATACTCTGTTATATCAACTTATAGTCATCCTTGTTCAGATTTACCTTATTTTTCATTCATTTTAAAGCTAATTTTTACTCTTTATTAGCTGGAGCACATTGGATTTAATTTTCAAAAGACTCTCTAAAGCCTAATTTAAAACCCAGTGTTTCATATGTGTATATTGCCTACTTAAAGTTGTCAAAATTTAATTGAGCATGAGTTTTAATGGATTTGCAGGAAGAATTATTAAAACATTTGAATTACATTTCATACTTGAAAGGTCAGAAAGATAAAACATACTTTTGGATATAAATTCATGTACGTTTTACAAAAATTAATTTCATGGTATTTAAGGCTTATTGCGGTGACATTTTGTCTATTCCTTTTGTTAGGCAATGCCAATAGAGGTCTACAATGTGATATCATTTTATTAGCAAAAGATGCAGGACAGTTGTATGTTTTATAAAGTTTATTTAATTGTTTTCAAAGTGTTCCTATTAGGAATGTTTAATTTTATATTTTAGAATTAAATGCCTATTTCTTCACAATTCTTATCCAGGAAAATAGCACTGTTATTTTCCATTGCCAAAGAAAAAGGTGTTGCATGAACATGCTCATACCTCCTTATTTTCATTTTTATATTGACATTTTATTTTTGGTCTCATAGTTTAATTTCTTCTACCTGAACTGTCTTCTAGACTAAACTCAAACACATATCATTCATGAAAAATAGGAAAAAATGAAAATATACTTGGTGTCTTATGCTTTCAAAAAACTTTAGAACTTGGAATTCTGGATTAGAGAAAGCATTCAGAAAATAAGGACATTTCAAGGAAAATATTCCAGTTCTTCTCTAAGATACACCTCTGCTAAATATTATCAGGTATACTTTCACTGATCTTAATTTAGAGAATGATTTCAAATTAAAGATGACTTGCTAGACATAAGACAATTTGGTTCTAAATTTTATGTGGCTTTACAAATTGACTTTAATTCAGAGGAAAATGATTTGTGAAAGGTCCACTCTATGCCATTTGATTTATATAACAGTGGTAAAATATGCCTCACTGGTATGTTATTAGACAGCTATGTTTGTTAAGTTGTTCTTTGTTAAATATATCTTCAAATAAATACAGTAAGGCCACTTCCTAGAAAGCTCATGATTTATATTTTTGCTAAAATTGAGCTCAAATGAGCTAAAGAAGGAGGCTCAAGTTGGCATTTAGTGTACATTCTCACGTCTCTGGAAACAGGGAAAAGACAAGGGCAATCACTCTGGGGTGCGATTTGCATTACTGGCTGGAAAGCATCTCATAATGAGAATAAGCATCTTGTAAAGAGAACTTTTAAGAAGCCTAAGTCTGCATCTCTCATGGGACAAACCCTGGTAGTGCATGTGACTCTCATACAGCTAAAGAAAAGGTAAGGTGAGTTGTACTATTAGCAGTCACACACTCTACTCCAGGCTCAGGCTCAGCAGTCTACCCCAATCGACACTTTACAATGTCCCTTACAGTGCACCACTCATTCTCCAGCCCCAAGTTTAACCTTTCAGTTCCTAGCTGTCTGTTACAGGTGAGCCTGTAAGAGGATAGTGCAGACTCACAAGTCTTCCATGTGGTACAAACACACAGAGCTGTTATTTTCACTAACAATTTCAAAGGACAGAAAGAAGGGGGAGCTTGGCACCTGGTAGGAGGCCCTGGGACTGATGACTCTGGGAGTGGCTAGCAAGCAGGAATGCCAAACATTGCAGAGGGTTTCCAGAAGGTCTGAGATTTTAGGTCCTTGGATTTTAGGGTAACAACCTAATGCGACTTATCCTCTAATGAATAGTGGGACCTGGGAAAATCCCATTATTTGTGTCATGATAAACTGAATAGAGAAAAAGGTATAGTTGTAGTAACATTTTGTAAACAATTTTAACATCGTTTAAAGGTAAGTAATGGTATTTTCTTCCTCAATAAGTGCTCACCCTGCGGTGTTTTCAAACTTCAGTATGCAAAAGCATCATTAGAAGAAGAGGGTGCGCAAGAGTCTTCAATATGCAGATTCCTGAGCCTTGTCCGATTGAATCGGTCTGATCTACGAACCAAGAATTTGTTTGCCAAATAAAGAGCAACTCTGGATCCAATTCCAGAAGCCTTTGTAGCACACTTTATGAAGCATGACATACATATATATAATCTGTATATAACAGATTATATACAACATCTGTTATATATAATATATAATATGCTGTTGCTTATAGATCACATACTGTTATTGTCTTCTTTGCATTATTTTCTGTAATGCTTCATCCTTAGCAAGACATGGTGTCTACCCACCAGTTTCCTGCAACTTAATATACTATTTCATTCTTTAAATGTTTACTGGATGTCTATACTACGGAAAGGTATACAGTGAAACTTCTCATTATACAAACTTTGTCAATAAGGATACTTGTCATCTAAAGAAATGATCATAATAAAACATATAAATAAGTGCCATAAATGAAGTCAACAAACAGGGTTTTTTCCAGAAGGAGACTGCTTTCAGCTCAGGGTAGACGAGGTAGACGTGATAATGGGGTATTTCAGGAAATAATTTGTGACACTTTTGAAACTTGAGTTAGGCCATGAAACACAGAATTTGATACAACTAGGCTAGAAGAGAAAGCATTGGCAGGTGATGGGGAGGTGTAGGGTATGCACAGAGGACCCTGTATTGGGTGTGTATATAGAACAACTTTGGATACTGCATGGGACAACTGTATAGCATTAAGATTGAAAAGTAAGAGATCAGGTAAGACACTCTAGCTAAAAGACCCTTTTGAATTCTAAATGGAGAATATAATCCTCATATAGTTAAGAAAATGCCACTAAGGTTTAGGGGTGGGAGCAATATTTCAGGATGACGTTCCAGGTAATTGTATAATGGATTGAAAAGGGAGAGATTGGTGTTTCAGAGACCATTGAGAGTAGGTGAGAGGTAAAAGTACCCGAGTTTAAATAAAGAATAAAGGAAAATAATGTGAGGAAGATTTATATAGGTGCATTCAATAAGTCTTGGTAACTTCTATACATGTGGGAGAGGGAGGGTTAAAAGCCACTCCCAGAATTTCAAAGCTAGGTGACTAAGAGTAGTGATGACAGTAACAAAAATAAAAATGACTGCATCGTTGTTACCAAACTGAACTTGGGGCCATTCACCTGTGCACAGTAAAAGCAGTCTACTGACAATCAGTTGTAGTGAAGGAAAGTGCAGCATTTATTACAGGCACCAAGCAAGGAGTCCAGGCAGTTATTGCTCAGAAGACCCAGATTCCATGATGGGTTTCAGGAAAGGGTTTTTTTTTTTTTTTTTTTTAAGAACTTTTATTGAGATACAGTTAACAGACAATAAACAGCATATATTTAGAGTGTACAATTTGGTATCCCAATCTCCCAATTCATTCCCCCCCAACCCTCCCCGCTTTCCCCACTTGGTGTCCATATGTTTGTTCTCTACACCTGTGTCTCTATTTCTGCCTTGCATTTCCTCTTTCATAGTTGTTAGCATTTGCCTTATGTATTGAGGTGCTCCTATATTGGGTGCATATATATTTATAATCGTTATCTCCTCTTCTTGGATTGATCCCTTGATCTTTATGTAATGTCCTTTCCTGTCTCTTGTAACATTTTTTATTTTAAAGTCTATTTTATCTGATATGAGTATTGCTACTCCAGCTTTCTTTTGATTTTCATTTGCATGGAATATCTTTTTCCATCCCCTCACTTTCCATTTGTGTGTGTGCCTAGGTCTGAAGTGGGTGTCTTCAAGATAGCATATATATGGATCTTGTTTTTGTATCCATTCAGCCAGTCTGTGTCTTTTGGTTGGTGCGTTTAGTCCATTTACATTCAAGGTAATTATTGATATATATGTTCCTATTACCATTTTCTTAATCGTTTTGTTGTTGTTGTTGTAGGTCCTTTTCTTCTCTTATGTTTCCCGCTTAGAGAAGTTCCTTTAGCATTTGTTGTAGGGCTGGTTTGGTGGTGCTGAATTCTCTTAGCTGTTGCTTGTCTGGAAAGCTTTTGATTTCTCCTTTGAATCTGAATGAGATCCTTGCTGGGTAGAGTATTCTTGGTTGTAGGTTCTTCCCTTTCATCACTTGAAATATATCATGCCACTCCCTTCTGGCTTGCAGAGTTTCTGCTGAGAAATCAGCTGTTACCCTTATGGGAGTTCCCTTGTATGTTATTTGTTGTTTTTCCCTTGTTGCTTTTAATAACATTTCTCTGTCTTTAATTTTTGTCATCTTGATTACCATATGTCTTGGCATGTTTCTCCTTGGGTTTATACTGCCTGGGACTCTCTGCACTTCCTGGACTTGGGTCACTATTTCCTTTCCCATGTTAGGGAAGTTTTCAACTATAATCTCTTCCAATATTTTCTCGGGTCCTTTCTTTCTCTCGTTTCCTTCTGGGACCCCTATAATGCAAATGTTGGTGCATTTAACATTGACCCAGAGGTCTCTTAGGCTGTCTTCAGTTCTTTTCATTCTTTTTTCTTTATTCTTTTCTGCATCAGTGATGATCACCATTCTGTCTTCCAGGTCACTTATTTGCCCTTCTGCCTCCGTTAATCTGCTATTGGTTCCTTCTAGTGTATTTTTCATTTCTGTTATTGTATTGCATATCTCTGTTTGTTTGCTCTTTAGTTCTTCTAGGTCTTTGGTAAACTTTTCAATCTTTGCATCCAGTCTTTTTTGAAAGTCCTGGATCATCTTCACTATCATTATTCTGAATTCTTTTTCTGTAAGGGTGCCTATCTCCTCTTCATTTAGTTGTTTTTCTGTGGTTTTATCCTGTCCCTTCATCTGGTACAAAGTCCTCTGCTTTTTCATTTTCTCGATCTTTCTGTGGCTGTGGTTTTCAGTTCTGCAAGATGAAATACTGCTGATACTGCTTGATACTGCTGTCTGCCCTCTTGTGGAGGAAGCTATCTAGGAGCCACCTGTGTGCTTCCTGATGGGAGGGACTGATGGTGGGTAGGGCTGGGTGGGCGGAGCTCAGTAAAGCTTTAATCTGATTTGGTGGGTGGAGCTCAGTAAAACTTTAATCTGCTTGTCTGCTAATGGGTGGGGCTGTGTTCACACCTTGTTGGTTGTTTGGCCTGAGGCCACCTAGTGCTGGAGCCCACAGGCTCTTTGTTGGGGCTAATGGCAGGATCTGGGAGGGCCCACAACAATAAGCACTTCCCAAAACCCCTGCTGCCAGTGCCCCTGCCTCCTCGGTGAGCCCCAGCTGCCCCCCACCTCTGCAGGCAACCCTCCAACAGCAGCAGGTAGGTCTGGTTCAGTCTCCTGTGGGGTCACTGCTCCTTCCCCTTGGGTCCTGGTGAGCACATTTTTTTGTGTGCCCTCCAAGAGTGGAGTCTCTGTTTCCACCAGTCCTGTGGAGGTCCATCAAATCCCGCTGGCTTTCAGGGTCTCATTCTCTGGGAATTCCTCCTCCCGTTGCTGGACTCCCAGGTTGGGAAGCCTGATGTGGGGCTCAGAACCCTCAGTTTAGTGGGTGGACTTCTGCAGTATAACTGTTCTCCAGTTTGTGAGTCACCCTCCCAGCATTTATGGGATCTGATTGTAACGCGATTGTGCCCCTCCTACCATCTCATTGCGGCTTCTCCTTTGTCTCTGGATGTGGGGTGTCTTTTTTGGTGAGTTCCAGTGTCTTTCTGTCGATGATTGTTCAGCAGTTAGTTGTAATTCCAGTGCTCTTGCAAGAGGGAGTCAGAAAAGAGTTTTAAAGGCAAGGTGAGGGAGAGCGTGGCAGGGTGCATGATCAGCTCGTGCACAATTCTGTGGTTGGTTTATTGTTAGGTGACAGGGGTTAACATCATCAATCCTGAGGCTCCAGCCAATCTGGGGACTACATGCTCATGGTCATCATTCAGTTAACTTCTTCCACCTGGTGGGGGTTTTAGTGTTTGCAGAACGATTCAGGAATATGCATTAGACAGTGTTACCTTTGTCCTTCAGAGAAGAACTAAAGATTCTGTTACATCTATATGGCTTATTTATCATTTAAGTTGTTACCAGTTCTCCTGGCCCAAATATTGTTTTTTAATTGTTACTATGTATTCACATACCTTCAATCATTAATCCTTTTTTTAAATCTTTATTGGAGTATAATTGCTTCACAAAAAGTGAACCAGCCATATGTACACACATATACCCGTATCTCCTCCCTCCTGAGCACCCCTCCCAACCACCCCATCCCACCCCTCCAGGTCCTCACAAAGCATCAAGCTGATCTCCCCATGCTCTGCAGCAGCTTCTCACCAGCCATCCACTTCACACCCGGCATTGTGTATATGTCAACACTACTCTCTCACTACTTCCCAGCTTCCACCGACCCCCCCACCCACTGTGTCCTCAAGTCCATTCTCTACCTCTGCATCTCTATTCCTACCCTGCCACTAGGTTCATCAGTACCATTTTTCTAGATTCCATATATATGCATTAGCATACGGTATTTGTTTTTCTTTTTCTGATTTACTTCACTCTGTATGACAGACTCTAGGTCCATCCACCTCACTGCAGATAGACAAGAAAACCCTCAGAATGGGAGAAAATATTTGTAAATGAAGCAACTGACAAAGGATTAATCTCCAAAATACACAAGCAGCTCAATATCAAAAAGATGAACAACCCAATCCAAAAATGGGCGGAAGACCTAAAGAGACATTTCTGCAAGGAAGACATATAGATTGCCAACAAACACATGAAAGGATGCTCAGCATCACTAATCGTTAAAGAAATGTAAATCAAAACCACAATGAGGTATCACCTCACACTGGCCAGAATGGCCATCGTCAAAAATTTTAGAAACAATAAATGCTGGAGAAGGTATGGAGAAAAGGGAACCCTCCTGCTCTGTTGGTGGGAATGTAAATTGATACAGCCACTATGGAAAACAGTATGGAGATTCCTTAAAAAACTAAAAATAGAGCTACCATATAACCCAGAAATCCCACTACTGGGCATATACCCAGAGAAAACCATAATTCAAAAAGATACATTTACCACAGTCATTAATTCTTGAGCCAGCCTTTTGCAACTCAGGGAAGACCTGGGAGACTAAAGCTTTTCTGCAAACAACAGGCAGGTGGAGGACACAATGGGCAAGTGAGGGGTCTGTCCTGGGAAGGCCCCATAGGGCTCTGCTTAGTTACATCATCATTCAAACCATCTATTAGATTCCTTTGTAAGTGTTTAGGTTTTACTTTTTTTCAGTGCTTAATCATCCTCCCATTTTGGAATTTGGAAAAATATGGTTTGGATACCAGGGGAGGAGTAGCCAGTGAGGAGTTAAGAGGAGGGGATATTTATAAGGAAAAGGTACTTAATTTGTCTTCCTGTAGCCTAGCATGTATCAAAACTGTATAGCATATGGAAAACTATATAGCATAATCAAAGTTAAGTAATCTTTATCCTTAAAGTATGTTATTTACTGAAGATGGATATTCTCTAAGAGAGGAATAATTACTTGGAAAAGTGTTTGATCCTTCATAAAACGTAATTGTTTAATTTAGTTACTAATCCTGTTATTCCCTGTTTTATTTGAGGTTCTATAGTATGCTGATTCATTTATCCAAATACTTCCAAGTAACCTTTTTGCAAATGAACTTTTCCTTTACATTTTTCTCAAAATTATATCTTCCATTTCCTTTAAGCTACCACAAATTAATCTAGAAAACTAAATTATTCAGACAAAAATTTTTGTGAAACAAATTGAAATGGAAAAGAATGATGGATGTCAATTTATATGAAAGAGTAGTTATTCTTCAGTGTATCTATATTAACATGAAAAGCAAAGGGGAAAGAGAGAATTAATATTCAAATACTTAAAAAGCAGTAGGTTCATTTGGTGTCTCAGCATAAGGGTTTGGGGGATGGAGTCGTGGTGGCTGTCATAGTAGTTGAAAGCCACTTCACAGTGATTATTAACATCTCTGGTTGCAAGTGGTATCTGCATATTGTTATATAAAACACATAAGATAAGCTAGTTTGTCAATAGATTTTAAAAACATATCCATATATTTTGTGCCTTTGGGGAAAGAATTAGTTAAGTATGGGATTGTAAGCATTCATGGAGCATATTTTCCCTTGAGAATTTAGAAAAAAGCAACCAAGAGTAAGCTGACATTTTAGTATTGCAGAAGTTGTCTTTTTTTTCTTTCTTTCCTTCTTATCTTTTTCTTTTTTACTTTCTTTTCTTTTTTTTTTTTTAAAGACAGTTGGGGATTCCTTAGAATATTAGTTTCCTAGAGCTGCAGTACCAAAGTACTACAAAGTGAGTGACTTGAAACAATAGAAATGTGTTCTTGCAGTTCTGGAGACTGGAAGTCCAAAAACAAGATGGCAGCAGAGTTGTTTTCTTCTGAGGGCTCTGCAGGAGAATCTACTTCATGCCTCTCTTAGCTTCTGATGATGGCTAGCAATCCTTGACATTCCTTGACTTTTAGATGCATCACTCCAGTCTCAGCCACTATCTTTACATGTCACTTTCCTGTGTCTTTGTGCCTTCACCTGGCCATGTTCTTATAAGGACACCAGTCATATTGGGTTTAGGAGCCTACTCTTCTCCAATATGACTTTATCTTGGCTAAGTATATTTGCAATGATTATCATTTCTCACTAAGGTCACATTCTGGGATTCCAGGGATTAGGACAACAACATATCTCTTAGGGGAAATGCAAATTAACCTGTAACAGTATTATCTGTATTAGTCAGGGTTATCAAGAGAAAGAGAACCAATAGTAAATTAGATAGATAGATGATAGATAGATAGATAGGTAGATAGATAGATTTTAAAGATTTGGCTCACACAATATTGGGGACTGCAAATCCAAAATCCATAGTGCAGGCTGGCAGGCTGAAAACTCAAACAGGATTTCTCTCCTAATCTTGAGGCAGAATTTCTTCTTCACTGGCAAACCTCAGTTTTTGCTCTTTAGGATGAGACCCACGGCAATTATCAAAAGTAATCTTCTTTATTTAAAGTCAACTGATTGTAAATGTTAATCACATCTACAAAATGCCATCATAGTAACATCTAGACTCCTATTTGACCAAACTACTGGGCACCAGTTAATACATAGCCTAGCCAAGTTGACACATAAAATTAACCATCACACTTGGTCAAAAGGAGATTATGAAAATAATGGAATAAAAAGAAGGGAGAATATGTGTGATTAAAAATCTCTTTGGGCAGAAGAATTTGCTGGTTTTACATTGGATATTTTAATAATGGTATTCAAATTATTGTCTAATATTTAGGTGAGGGTCTCTAAATATGAAATATGTGCTATTCTCATCACTGGATATTTTTACTCTTGAGTCTATTTTATAAACACATATAATATTCTTTTCCTGATCATCATCATCATTAATCAGACCATCTCTCTTTCCTATATTCTACCTAGAATTGTACTTCTAAGGTGTGTATGTGGTGTTTCAATATATTTTACATTATTTTAATTACTAATTAAGTAAAATTTTATGCCATAATTAGAATATAATATATAATAGGTACTTAATATATAAATATGTTTGATAAATATCCATAAATATATACTAAGAACCCAGAATTTTAATCACCTGCTATATTTTTTTAATTCTGGAAATGAAGTTTTTGACAAAAACATGATAATAAAATGCATATTTATCTCCCCATTGCTCTCAGTGCAAAGTCCAAATCTCTTAATGTGTCTTTTAAGAGCCAGGAAGATCTGGTTTCTGCTTCCTATTCAAGCATCATTTTCCATCTTCTATTCCTATTTTCTATTCCAGCTTTACTGAATTTGTTTGTTCTCTGAAAATGACATTTGTCCTTGCATCCAGGCCTAAGAATTCACTTTTGTTTTAGCCACAATACTTTCTTCCCTAGTCGACCTCTCTCCCCCCACCTTTTACTTGGTAACTAAGCATTTTTTATTTCTCAAGTCTCCTGTGCATCCTTTAGGTTTTACTTCCTCTGGAGAGTTTTATGAATATAACCAAAATATATTAGCTACCCCTAACCTCTGTACTCACAGTATCTTGTACTTTTTTGTTGTTGTTGCCCACTTTCTGATATACAAATTGCCTGTTTCCTTGTTTCTCGTCTTCACTGAACTCTGATCATTATCAGGATAGAGACTGTGTATCTTATTTACTCATATTCTCAGCATCTAAGCACAGTGCAGATATAAAGTTAGTGGCTGAATGTTAAATGAATTAATTGATATATTACCTTATTATAGTTAACTAATATAGCAAATAGTAGGCCTGTACTCCAACACAAACGTTCCATAAAGATTAAAATACAGAAATATTAAATTTAAAAATAGGATATTAATCTGAACAAAATTTAAAACAAATTTTCAGCAAGTAATATGCTTTATACTGTGCTATATGATTAGCTTTTTTATAGTTCTTTGAATTCTAGTCATGTAGAAATTAACACCTCTGATTTATTAATAATATCAAAGTATACTATGAGATTATTCCTTTAATTTTCAACATTGAGATAATTGACCTGAGCTCTTTGTACATTTAACCTAAAGTGTAATCTTTGAACCAGAGTGTTAACTCTCAACAATGTGCAGGTGGTCCCTAAATTAATACTTTAAAAAAAAATACTTAAATCAAATATTGTATTGTTTGTGTGCTGGAGTTCCCTTTATAAAATGTTAATTGAATTGTGCTTCTAATCACAAAATAATTATAAATTTCAAACATATTTATAAAATGAAAAGGAACTAATAAATATTAACTTTAAAAAGAAAACAGTAGAGGGAATACAGGGATATGTGTATAAAAACAGATGATTGATCTGGGTGTACCCCCCAAAAATAATAAATAAATAAATAAAATTAATTAAAAAAAAGAAAGAAAATGGTAAATACAAGCAAAGGTGATAGAATTCTTTATCATTTCCTGTTATATTTGTTTCCTGGTTCTGATTTTTAATAACTAAATATGTATGGCTATAATGCATTAGAACTATTAACAAAGTTAATACTACAAGGTGACAGGGCCTAAGTCTTTCTAGTCATGCAGTGCCTGCAAGTGCTCAGTAACATTTACTAGGAAAGGAAGACCTAGGTAATTATAAATTTGAGAAACTCATTTATTTAATCAGATTAAAAAATAATCCTATTTCACTTATATTTAGATATCATTACTTGATGCTTACTTTGCACAATGCTAATGGAATATCCAAACAAGAGAAAGTTACTGCGTTTGTTTATGCCAAGAGTTGGGTTCCCAGATAGGCATTTAACTACTATGTAATGCATTTGAAGTCTTCGATGTGCATTTTCTCATCTGTAAAATGATTTAAAAAAAAGAAAAACTGCTACCTCAAAGAGGTATCCACATACCAACTCATCAAATAAAACATGATGATTTAAAGCATTTTAAAATCAAAGTGCTCTATGTGCACTATGTATTTCTACCAAGTTTTGTGTTTCCTCTCTTCTATATGTCATAATATTTAACACAGCATTATATTATAAAAGCAGAAAACTGGAGAAAACAAATATTAATAGCAAAGAAATGTTTAAATAAATTATGCTACATCCAAAATATGTGATAATGTGCTTCCATTAAAACAAATAAGGAAGATTTATATTTACTACCATAGAAAGATTTCCATGACATATTGTGAAATTAAAAATAATTTGTAATCTGGAAAGCAAAGATGTCAAACTGTTAACTGTTATCCCTTCCTTGAGAAGGTGGCTGGAGTGTTCCAGGGGGAATTTCTGTTTTGTGCATGTATATCCTATTTGAATTTTTTAAACAATAACAGTGGATTACTTTTGCAATAAAGATTCAGTTCACCCTTAAATAATAAAAATATTAAATGAATTTTAAAATACTGTCATACTTGGGGAAATATCAATTATATATGGGCACATCTAGAGACCTATATTGTTCCTCTGGTTTTGTGTTTGGAGGACAACTCGTATATGAGATTATATTACTATTATACTGCAATGTACCAGCCAGATAAAAGCACTCCCAAAAGGACAGGAGCCAAAGTATAATGGAAAATGTCCAAATGAAAGTTCTTGAAAGCAAACCAGTGTTTGGGAGAACTTATATTTTTGTAAGTGAATGCAGATTTTACTTTTATTACCTCAAAGCTACAGGATTTGACTTATCATCATATCTAATTACTAAAGGAGATATTTTGGAAGTAGAATATGATGCTGTTTATGCTTCTGATCTGTTTAGCACCCAGGAGTGTAAAGAGGACAGCACCTTTGAGTTGGTGAATATGAGGAGAGAGCCAATTCCTAATTAAATATTTCCTTGAATCTGGCAATAACAGAAGTGTTCTAAAAACTGATAAAACACTTTGGTTACATCAAGCACTTTTATATTCCCTTCTTTATTATGCCAGATGTGTGCTGCCAACTTAATTACTGTTTTCCCAGTAGAAAGTTTGCTGAAATGTAATTCTTGCTCAAAAATATGCTAACCAAAAAAATCATTTTTTCCCCTTTTGAGTTCTTCATTTTCACATAAGTGAAATAATGTATAAAGCAGTTTTTAAAACGTCACATAGTAGCATTTACATAGGAAAGCTTTTGATATGGTACAGATATAGAACCCAGAAACTTGCCAAGAGAAGACTTTTTCTGATAGTTTTTATTTTAGATAACACAGTAGTAAAAGCATCAAAAATATGTAGATATGTTATATATCTATATGAAAGTATTCAGACATGTTTTTGCAGCTAGTGCCCTCTGTTTATCTTCTATTAAAACTATTCAGTTACTTTTATTTGTATTTAATATTTCTAGACTGTTTAAATATAATAAGCAGGGATCCACTTTCCTCATTGTCTGCAAGTGAGTATTTAAAGCCCATTATTTTGACTGGCAATTTTTGCTATTTGTGATTAACATCCCACAAGAACATGATTGATATGAGATTGTACTCTTCCCAGTTTCAAATAACTCTTCAATTTTAATTTCACCTTTGTAAATGTCGGAGTGATTTGAATAGAAGAAAAAAAATAAGGGACATGCTTAGAAAAACTATATGTAAATGATGCATCTTTGTTATTGCTAAATACTAAATACTAACTGTTGTCTAAAGCAATTAGTACTCATCAAATTCACTAATTAGTATCCTGTTTACACATCAGTTGATAATAATAATCACTGGCTTAACAAGATAATGTTTTAAAAGTATATCAATACAACTGAATAAAAAAAGGAAATGATTTATTTTCAAGGTCATCTTAGATTCCACATCAGAGATCATAGCTTACAACTTAATTTTACTTAATAGAGCAAATTATTTTACATTAGAATAGAATTTAAACGTCCAAGTTTATTTAATAATTTTTTACCAGTTAACATTCTTAACGTTCATAACATCCAGGACTCAAGTTATTTTTAATAGTACGTGTGCAATTAAATATAAACAGAAAAAATATGACAAAAAGCAGCATCTAATATGCCAGGATATTAAATCATTCTTAGGGAGGCAAGAAAAAAGTATTTTGCTACATTTTGAACTATTTATATGAAAGTAGATAAAAACCCATAATGTGAAAACATCCACAAATAAGCTGATTAAAATAAGTGATAGAAAGACTTGCAGATGAGAGTTTATACTTTCACACAACTTTCTTGGCTCACGTATAAAGAATAAAATATTTACTAAATACATACATAGAAGGACAAGAACAATGTACATATGACTGTAGAAGTCAGATCTTATAAATAGAAGATATATACTTAAAAAAAGTAGGTTTATCAAGTAGCAGCATTACATATCTGTATGTATGTGTGTGTATGTATATATATATACATATACATATACATTTAAATGTATGTACATTTAGAAATTTAAATGAACTAGTCATTAAAAAAAACCCAGAAAACTCGTTCAAGGTAAGGAAAGCAAACCTATAGTCATGAGAGAGAGATATTTGTATAACGCCTACTATGTGTTAGGTTTAAAGATGAACAGAACCGTGATAGAGAAAAATATGTAGACTATACTGGCGCACAATGTAACAATAATTAGAACCAAGTTTTATTCCAGAATGAGTCTGGAATACAGGTTTAATTAGAAAATTACGTGTGTGAAAACTGCATTTTTTTTTAACATGGGCATGCATAAATATGATTTCTTATCTTCTTAACTGAAATTCTTATTTTATACTTATTAGGACCTCTAGAAACATCCATAGTAGTCTACTGGAGGCATCAATTTGAATATCAATTATATTTAATATTTTCAGTCTGCAATTTAAATATATTCCATTTCACTGAATTATTGTTTATTATGATGTTATTACTGGGGTTTGAATTATAACAGCAAATTGAAACAAACTGAAACATTTTTTAAGAAATCTCAATCTTAAGTACTTTTACTTAAATTTTGATTATATGACTAATCACATTCAGCCCCCCATTTATTATCCAGTGTAAATAAAAATTAATGCCACCATTATTAACAACTTGTTTTTTAGAAGTATCTACTAATTTAAAAGTAGCACTATATATACTCTTTGAATTTTTCTTTCTTCTCTTACTATATTTATGGCATCCCTCTTCCCCACAATAATTTAGATTTACAAATTTCAGGATTTCAAGGAAGTATGCCAGAAGCATTATGAAATTATTCTAGAGTCAGCATCTATGATATTTGAAGGTGAGCTAATATTACTCAGTGAATAATGCATATCTTGCATTTGGTATATCAATCATTGCCCATAATTGCTTATTAATCATTATCTTGCCACCAGAATAATTGAGGTATACAGAAAAGATTCTTGTAGTTATCTGGAAGATTTGGAGAATGGACAGTTAGGAAATTCTGAGATTCTAAATATATTATCTGATGATTGTGGTGCTACTACCAATTATATTACCAGAAGAACAAATTGGTCCCATTTACCTTTACTTTTATTAGTTGTTTAAAAACAGACTAATGGGTACATTTTGTTTTCAATGGTACTAATTAGCACACACACACAAAAAAATGTTTTTAAGCATTTTATTTTAAATAAATATTTATCTTATTAAATATTGTTGAAGTAGAGTCAGAGGCAACTAGTTTGTAGTAAATAGCACTATTGATTTTGTAGACATTTTCTCAAGACATTGTACCTTAATTTCAACAGTAGAATTTCATTTAATATAAATGTTTATATTGAAGCACGTCTTTAAATAAATAATTCATACAAAATCAAGTTCAACAAGGAAATCCCACTGTATTTTTGTGTAGGGTCTTTACTGACATTATCTTCCAATATGTTCCCAATACCAAAGTAATTCAAAGTGTTTAAACCAGTCCAACCCTTTTCTGCTATATACAATTACAAAAAAAAAAAAAAAGACAAATGGCACATTCGCACATTGACATTTTTTTATTTACTCATTTTCCTTTAATATCCTTTAATGGTTTTTTTCTGCTTTTGCAACTATAAATATAGTGTCCATTGCCATGTCAATCAGAGTCTCTACAGAAAAAGGAAAGGGCACATAAATTTGGTAAGTCAGGAAGCATTGAATAGAGACTATTTGAAAAGATGTGGCTGAAATGTAGAGAAACTTATGAAATTTATGGCCATATTAGATCTGTTACCTTTATTAGGTCTAAAAAGACAAGTGGAAGGAAAAATGACCTTCATTAAGAAGAAGGAAGTCTTAAAAAAAAATGAACAAGGAAGGAAGAAAGTCTTGTACAGAAAATCAACTTGAGGCAAATTTTGATCATAGTGAGCTAGATGCGTCCATTTGGAGGCAATGCATGGGAAGAAGCCTAGAGAATATAAACCTTGTACTCTTCCTTCCTTATTATCTTCATTGGGTGTTCCCATTTGCTAAACATAACAAGAAGCCAGTGGGCAAAGAAGCCTGCTAAGATGGCCTTACACATGAGTCTACCAGGGCAGAGAATAGGTTATGGAATGGGGAGGTGGATTTGGAGAGGCAAATGGAAGCCATGGCCACTGCTCTGCTACTCCAGCATTCTATGCTTTTTCATGCCTTCTGATAAGCATTCCCTGTCTTTGTTGCCTTAACAAAGAAAATTTCAGGTCATATTACCAAAGCTTTTCAATGGGGCAGGGCATGAAAGAGAAACATAAGGTCATGTGGTTCTTTTAAAACCACGCTTAAAATAGAATCCATCCTGGTCCTCAAGAAAAGGCTGCTTATGAGGCCTAGATTCTCAGAAGTATTCTGGGAATTGGCTCCAACTGATGATCATCAAAGATTTCTCAGACTAGAGAAAAAAACTATTCAGACTTACTAATAACTCAATGGAGACTCTAGTCATCAGTGAATAATTGCAATAAAAGAAAGATGTCAGCAGAAATACAGTTTACAATTTATTGATGGTTTGGTGACTTTACTTTCTGTGTAGTGGACATTTTCTATGTAAATACAGGCAAATGTCACCTTATAATATGAGGGTGAGTCAAAAATTATCTGTACTCTGGCTGTGCAGCCAACAGAAGTTTTAATATAACCTGAGTGTGGATAATTTTTGACTCACCCTCGTACATAAGATCATGTTGTTGATGTCAGACAGTCTTGGGTTCCAGTCCTACCTTTGCCACTGACCAGCTCTGTGATCATAGGCAAGTCAATTTTTTTTCTGGCTGAGCTTCAGTGTTCTCATATATAAGCACAGATAATATTTATATCTACTCTTTGGGCTATTGAGATTACATAAGATAAAATGAAGATAAACTACACAGCATGATGTCTAATGTATACTTAGCTCTTTATAAGAGTTAGTTATTATTTTAAAATAAAAGTGGGACAATTTGATTTTATTAGGTAGCAGATTGCCTCAAAAACAAGTATCATATCCAAAATCAAAGCAAGAGGATGAGGAAAGGCAAAAGGACTGTACCAAGCAGATTTATCCTCTTTATCAGGGTGGCACAAGGTTTCCAAGAAACCCCCTAAGCAGGTGTATACTAAGTTTCATTGCCAAGAGTAAGTTCATTTGACCATCCTACCTATAACCAAGGCTAGAAAATCAGGGCCTAGAATCCTCATAACTGGATTAGAGCTTCCATGATTTTTTATGCAGCATCTGAACACTAAGTATAAATTCAGACAATATAGGGATTCTGTTAGCAGTGAGGAAGAACAGAATGCGTGGGAAACTAACATTGTTTAGCACATCAGCATTTTACTTTGTCATTATTCCCTTTCTTAGAAGGATAATCTAACAAAAACTCTGAAGATGTTTCTCCACAAGGACTTCCACAAGGTGGAAGTGTTAACATTGCTGTCGCTTGGCAGTTTTGATCATATTCTCAAGTGTGGACACTTTGAAAGTGTTTAGAACCATACTCTTAATATGTGATTAGTGTATTATGAAGTGCAAAAAAGTATGAAAAAAAAGGAATTTTAATTTAGAAACATTTAGTTTCTAAAACTTTGATTTTGAGATATTTTTATTTCTATAAATATTTCTTTTCAGGCATAATTCCAATTGTGTTATCTAAAACAGTGGAAATATACATTTCTTTTGCTGTGTGAATATACTGTATATTCTTAAGCATCTGTATCCTTCTTAAGCATCTAAGAAGTCTACAAATTATATTTTTTTCCTGTCACTGAGATAAACTTGAACTGACAAGTTTATCTTCTAGAGACAAATGATTATTTCTAGAAAAAATTTGCCAGCAATTTGGAGTAGTTGCTACCTACTGGATGATAGCTGCGTGCTCCTTTCTCTAGCGTGGTTGGATTGCAGTCAAAGGAATCAGACATTCTGAAATATTCTCTATATATTATTATTTAAACTTAAATTTGTAATGGACACATTTATTGTAAATTAAATAAAATTAACATATAATTTAAAGAATCATTGAAAAATGTTTTTTCTCTTTCAAATATGAGCTTTGTTCTTTTAGACCCTCATAAATTCAGTGACATCGCCTCACTTTTGGAATCATCCATTTCCTACCTAACCTATCTAACATATGTAACCTAACCTAAGCACTCTGGTGTCTCTTCTTATAAAGGTGTTACTCCCATGACTTCATCTAAACCTAATTATCTCCTAAGACCCCATCTCCAAATACCTTTACATTGGGGGTGGGGGCTTCAACATAAATTTTGAGGGGATACAATTCAGTCCATAGCAACTATCTACTACCTGGAACTGTGTTGGGAGTTTTATTCCCAACACCTTTGTCTAAAAGGTATAAAACCCTCATATAACTCAAATTGCAAAAGAATTGGTCAGGTAAAATAAATCATGGAAATAAGTATAAAACAACAAGCAATGGCATGAGTGTGTGTCGGGGGGTTCACTTTAGTGAAGAAGGGACAGCTGCCACTTAGCTACGATGACTGTTATTATATAGTCATGGGAGTTAAGCATTACCCAGTTTTAGTTTTTTTGAAAGAATCTAGATATGTGGGTTTAATTTGAAGTATTTATATATTTAATGTTGGTAATTGAATCAGGCTTGTAACTGTATTGTGAGGTAAAATAAAACCAAATTTAACTCAAGTGTTGCCAGTTTGCAGGATCGACTCTAAGAGATTTTATCTGCTACTCGGTGCCACCTAGCTCCTAAATAGCAAAGCATAATTCCTACCCAAGTCTGCCAAGGTCCACCGCTGTCCTTTTCTCTAATCCACACAGTCTTCTGAGCCCCAAGCCTGTGTAAACACCATTGTCTGATTTCTGTATCCTATTTCTAGACAAAGTTATGAAATTAAACTGAATGCTGTCCGAAGTTAGCTACCTCCCCTTTATTAATCATATCTTAATAATGTTTTTATAGGTTCTAATTTCAAGACAGTGAATAGCACATGGGATATTTGTTAGGGAGTGGTTTGGGGATCACCATCTGTGGAACTGGAGGGGAAAATTCAGCATTAAGCAGAGGGAGATGTTGAGCTGGAATGCTGTTTCAACAAAGGCCTCAGCTGCCCCTGTGGGGAGCTCTGAAACTAAGAGGGCCTAAACTAGGTGAGGAGTTCTGGTCTTAATATACTTGCACTGACCAGTGATTGGATCTGGTTGCCCTGGGGGGTCCTTGTTCAGCTGATTCTGGGAAGGGCTGACAGCTGAGGGTTTTCTGCCAGCAGTGCTCTCTTTCACTGTTACAGTAAAAGCCTGTAATAATGCACCCTAGCATTACAAGGTTTTGGTTGTAATGTAATTCGTGATTTGCTTGACCTTCATTCTCCAACAGAGACTGGCTACAGTTTGTATCTTCTGTGGGAAGTGGGGTTGGAATCACAAAGGGGTAGTATAGACTACCCTTTCTCAGGAAGCCAGGAGACCAAGGGCTTGTCCCTGAACCCAGATACTCTCCAGCTGCAAAGCTCTAAACCCCCTAGATCAGAATGAGGAAATTGATGATAAAAAACATCAAAGATTTCTGGAGTTGAAGTCACTGTATTGGAAGGGCCATCCAGACAAAGAACTCAGAATCGCCTTATTAATACTCAATCTGGACTGTGCAACTTTACCAAATGGCTCCAAATTGCTGGGTCCAAACAGGGATGAGCCCTGATGGGCTACTGCACAATTTATTAGCATTTTTATTGTGTTTTACAAGGATTGTTATCCATGTTATACTGCACATTATAAACATGATGTGCTTGATCTGCATCAGTGTTCTCTTCATGGGCCTCTGATGGCACTTTGTAGGGATTTTAAATTCTTAATTCAGTGTATAATTTATTGGAAGTAATTCATCTGTTATTCATCCTCAGTATCTGAAATGCCTTTCTTATATAATGTTGTTATTTAATGCCTTTATCTTGAACAATAATATTAGTAATAATACTAGTCTAAATTTCTAGTTACTTTATTAAAATATTGATATTCTTTTTCCAGGGTGATTATTACTATAGCTTATTTAATGACCAAAAGTGTTGTTAATTTGGTTTGTCTCTGGCTGTTTAAAATTATTTCTGGTTGTTTAAAAAGCTTTAAGGTAAATGAAATGCAGCTTGCCTCAAATCACCTGGCAAGTGACTTTACATATAACCAGGAATTTGTCAGCTGTTCATTTAATCATAATATGTTAATTAAGTTAGTTAATCTGTTTTCACTGGGTATTTGTTCTTACAGTTTTATCAGGAATTTTTTCTTATTTATAATTGTATTATATTGATTATTGATACAAAATAGCAGAAAGTCTGTTTTAGAAACCCATAGCAATGTACTTCATAAGATAACATACAGTGAATACACTGTGACTCGCCTTTCATAGATCTGTCCAGAAACAGAGGACACTTCTCATTATCTTCTGATCCATTGTATCTCCTGCTTCACCTCTGCCAGGTAGTTTCTATTTCACACAACTCTTAGTGGCCTCGTGAAATTATTAATTTAAAAGATACTCACCAAGACTCAGTCCCAGGAGGAAATAGCTCATTTATGCATCCTTTCATTGGTTCATGTTTCTGTGGTGCCCTGGAGAGTACCACAAATCTTCATGATGTCCCAAGTGTTAATTTTAATGTTTGTATCTTTAATTTAGCTGAAAGATGTTTAAAATCTCATATAGTCAAATAGCTCCCTCTTGGCTAAATATATAAAGTTGGGATTAAAGCATGTTGTTCCAATAGATATCAATCATAACTTATGCCCAGTAATTTATTTTTGAATCTGTGTTTCCAGATTATAGAATGTGAAAGAGCAATTGATTGTTTTCCCCTTGAGCTTATTTGTGGCCAAGTCCTAATCTTAAAAAGATTACCTTAGATATCTAGACTTCCTCTGGGTTACCCTGCTATCTGCAATAGTATAACCATTAAAGTAAGTTTTTCAAGTAGCCTTCTGTGACCACAAATAGCAGGAGGGCAGTTATAGGTACATACCTGTCTTTATAAATAATATTTCCCAACTTTTCCAACTTGTTACAGGACTCTATTTTTAATTTGTTATTACAAGATTGGAAAATGATATTAATGATAATGATCACCACACATGGGGAGGACATTGACTGGGAAGATGAATTTAAGATTACCCTGTGTTTCACATGTGGTATGCTCTCCACTGGT
This sequence comes from Hippopotamus amphibius kiboko, assembly GCF_030028045.1. NCBI lineage: Eukaryota > Metazoa > Chordata > Mammalia > Artiodactyla > Hippopotamidae > Hippopotamus > Hippopotamus amphibius. Next base: position 60,242,406 of record NC_080188.1, read on the forward strand.
TTCTTGCTATAGCTACTACTGTGCACAACTAACGACTATGACATATTCTGCCAGAGCCTGCCGGCAAAATCGATCAGGTCCTTAGGCAAACACGACGCAGCTAAGAAAGACAGACAGACAGACACACAAAAGATGGGGTCGAGAGGGTCAGAAGCTCATAGGCAACTGACAAACTTCTTTATTTTACAGTGGCTATTTATACAGATTAAATCAGAGGAGTCATTGACAGCAAGGCTAAAAGAAAAATGATTCTTACTTTAGAGAACAATGTGTTTTTCCCATAACCATCTACCGTAGCGAGCATAAGACCTCCTGTTGATTGTTCCTTAGGTGTACTAGCGAGATCACAGACCTGTGGGCGCACATAGTGCAGCCCAGGGGATCACATGCTCTTTGTTTAAGCACTTACTCAAAGGTCAGGGGTGGCGGGACAGAGAGCTATGCTTGCCTAGGCAAGCCCTTACAGTAAGGCAGCTCCCAGGGCTATGTCCTGGAGACCAAGGCCCTTGTTGGGGGCAACTACGGAAACCAGGACCCCTGTTCAGGGCAGCTCCCCGCAATATTCCATATTTGGTTGTCCCTCATCAGATTGGATTAATATCCACCACCTCCAAAAAAAGTCATTCTGAATATTCTACATATTAGAATAAAAATCAAAGGGAAAACATATGGCAAAGCATATTTTAATGTTGTAAGTTCCATTAAAAGTTTTCATTGTATGCTTCCACTACTTGCAAAAGAAAATGAGGAAAGTTAAAATACAATACAGATATATATTCTTAAAAGAAACAAGACAGATATAATTTTTAAAGCTGGAAGGAATATAGGTAAATTTACTCCAAGTGTAAGCCTAAGTCATTATAATATTTAAACTGTAATTATATTTAATGCCATGAAAACAAGTATTGTTGAATTTCATGTCATTTTTTTTAAGCTCTTTATTGGAATATAATTGCTTTACACTCTTGTACCAGCTTTTGAGGTACACCAAAGTGAATCAGCTGTATTTATACATATATCCCCATATCCCCTCCCTCCCATGACTCCCTCCCACCCTCCCTGTCCTGGCCCTCTAAGGCATCACCCATCATCAGGTTGATCTCTCTTTGTTATACAGCAACTTCCCACTAGCTATCTATTTTACAGTTGGTAGTGTGTATATGTCTATGCTATTCTCTTTAACTTTCTCTGGAAATGTATCATTTATAAACATTGTTGATCAGATTTGGCATTTTGCAATGTTAAAAGTTATTTCATTAATAGCTATTTTGCTATTACTTATATTGGATATAAAAATTATTAATTTGCCCATAGTAAACAAGTGACAAATAAATCACCTGCTTTTTATATGATTTGAACACCAAAATACGTTTTAGACTTTATCAATTTGTAGTTCATAAATCAAATTCTATTTCACATTTGCTTTATGTAGTTTTTGGAAATCACCTCATTATAAAGATTCTTTATAAGCATCTTCTTTTTGCTGACACTATTTAAGACTAGGGAGTCTGAAGAATATATTTTGTTTTTTTTGTTTTAACAAAGCAAAAATGAAATCTTACCTGAGCAAAGTTTCATAGAATGCAGTGGTTCTCTCCTTGTATCAGTACTGATATAATCTAAAGCAAATTGGTTAGTTATTTTGATAAGTTAATGTTTCTTATTTGTTTAAAATGAGTCCTGAAGTTATTTAGTTTATGATGGCTTCTTGATACATTTAGTATTAGAACCTTAAAGTTTATGAAATACTGTCTCTATAAGTTTAAATATTATTATAATAAAAATATAAAATCATAAATCAGAAAAAGGATGGAATTTACTTTTAAGTCATAGACTATAAATATGGTTTAATATAAGGCCATATATATCAGAGAATTTTTTTCCTAAATTTCTAAGAGCATTCTGAAAACAGGAATAACATCTGTTTTGTTTCCTGCTGTGTACTAAAACTTAGCATAATGTCTGATGCATGAAGATCCTCAGTAAATATTTTTGAATTATGAACACCGAAATATAATTAGTAAATGATATGATGGGTAAAACATCTTTTAGTAAAATAGACTACCATAGCAACATTTTTAGTGTTTTCCAGGATATAATAATTTCCTCTCCAAATATCATAAACTTGTAATATTTAATGAATGTTTTTCTCCCTTCTCATGCAGGAAAATACAGAGAGGAGATGAAAGTATTCAATATAGTCTTTTGAAATATTTTTATATCTAGAATTTAAGATCCTTGATTGCACCATTTTCTTCCAAATTATTATTTGTCTCCTGCCTTTAACTTTTTCTCTATCAACTGCTCTTATAGTTCATCAATTTCTGCTTATTCCTTTCACTTCTGACCTGCTTCCTTACTAAATTCCATCTGATTCAGTTTAGCCATCAGTTGTCAGTGATATCCCAGCCATTCTGTTAATATGTAGAGTTACATCATTGTTCTAAATACTGTTCTGAACTTGAGATGTACCCTCAGTGCTACACAAGACTTTTTCAATCTAATCATTTTTCTTTTTCCCTTAGAGAATGAGTATTCTCTCCTCAAATTCTATACTTGCTATTTCCCATCTCATTCTTAATCCTTGTGTGTTTAGAAATTTTTTTTTCGTTCTACTTTCTCATTTAATGAATAGTTTAGCAGGATATGTAATTATTAGGTTTGTAGAGAGAAGAATTGTCCAGTCTCCTCCCTGAAAGAGGGCAGGATGATTTGGCTCTCTTCCTTGCAGTAACTATTTCCTGCAGGACCTTAGGTATATAACTTCCTCTTTTGTGCTGTCAGTTCCCATTCCTGTTTTTGCTTTTCATTTTCCATTCTTCTTCTGTTGTTTCCTCTCTTTCTTTTTATCCTTGCAGACTAACACTTTTTTGATTATGCTATACAATTGTTTTAGTGAGGTTTTCGGAGAGACAAGTGATAAATGCATTTAGTCAATCCACTATGTTTAATAGAAAGGGCCTACTTTTTAAAAATTATATTATATCATAATGCCACCCAAATATTTTAGGGTGGATTTGAATAAGTTATTGAGACAATGATAATACCCTATATTTATTGACACCCTAATCTGTGTCTTTTACTTTGCTAGAACTCTTTGTACATCATTTCATCTATTTCTCCTGATAAAATGTGAAGTGATGTTATTTTCATTTAGAAGATATAACATGAGTTAGACTTGTTACTTTTTACAAATAGCATAATATCTGAAACTAAATACTCTCTTACAACTTGTGAATAAAAGAAAAAAATTACTTTGAAGACATAAGAATTAAGAGTTAACATATGTGGATTATAGTGTTAGTTTTCTATTGCTTTCATAATAGATTACCACAAACTTAGTGGTTTAAAACAATGCAAATTTATTATAGATCAGAATTCCAACATGGGTTTCATTTATCTAAAATCAAGTTGTCAGCAGGGATGCTTTCTTTTCCAGAGGCTCGGGGGAAAATCCATTCCTTGCCTATTCAAGCATCTAGAGGCCACCTACTTTCTTTGACTCAAGATGCCCTGTCCTCCATCCTCAAAGCCAGAAAAAGCAGGTTAAGTCTTTGCCATGTTACCTCATACTGGCCCTATCTTTTGCCTCTTCTCCCATATTTAAAAACTTGTTATTATATTGGATCTACCTGGGTAGTTTAGGATAATGTCCCATCTCAAGGTCAGTGGATTACCAACTTTAATTGTATCAGCAACTTTAATTCCCTTTTGCCAGATAACATACTTGCAAGTTCCAGGTATTAGGGTATGAGCATCTTTGGGAGACCATTGTTCTTCCTACCACAAGTAACTAAGAAAATTCCTGACGTAGATGATCAATAAACGGACTCTATTACTATTTATTGAACAAAATATTCATTAAATTCTAATCTCACATATATTATTTAGATTTCCATTAATTATCTAATTCATAGGCATGCTGGAGGTTGGCAGATATTATTCAAGCTTTACAAATATTTCATCTGGTTTAAAATATTGGTACTAGTGATATGGCAATGGAAACCATAATCTTATCTATATACTTTGAGTGCTTATAAAAGTTATAAGCATTATGTTATCTATGACTGTTTATTTGCTAAATGGAATGCTAATTATGTAGTTTATTTTTTTTAAATCAAGAAAATAAATAACATCTTTACTGCTTAAAATGGTTTATAGTTTTAAAATATAAAACTAAAGAAAATATGGTAATGCTTATTTTCAATGTTAGGTCACAGAGAAGACTAAATTTTATACATGCAAAGTTACAAGTTTACAATAATTGCTAAAATTATTTTGTTTTAATAATAAAACTGAAATACTCAAATAATATTTTTGAGGGCTTTGTTTGCTTGTGTTTAATGCAGGCCTCGCTGGTCTGCTAATATTCTTGCAGTGAACATGGTCATTTAGAGCAATTCAGAGGAAACAACTCTACTAAGTGTTTTCTGATCTAACTTTTCTTTTTCCTATGGGAGCAATTATTCTACAAAATGACAAAATGGCAAGGGCAAAAACATAGTTACCAACAGCATAAAATTACTTCTTTATTTCAGAGTTGAGATTCTTGATCTCATTAATAGCCTGAAATTGCATGACAAGCTTTTCCATTTAGACAATTAACATATTAATCTACTTCATGAGGAATCCATCTGCTCATATATAATTTTCCAGAAAGGCTATCCATACTTCCTTGCACTCCTGTCCCATAACTATTTTCAAAAGCAATATATAATTACTAGATGATATAAAATACTAAAAAAAGCACCTGGGGCAGTTATTGGCTTTCGGAAAAGAAAAATTACAGGCAAATCTTTTTGTAAATCTGTAAAACTCAGATATTGAAGGATAGTATTAGAGTAATTCATTTTCCAACTCAGTTCATCCCATAATTGAACTTTTTGTGTAATTTGGCAAATGAAGACTTTTTTGGGGGAAGGGAGGGTAATTTCATTGATAGGAAAGGAGGAGTCAAAAAACAATAAGTAAAGTCTTACATAGTTCTATAAATTGAATTACCACACAGGTCTTTCTTCTTCCCTTTGTCAGTCTATAGGAAAAATGCATAATAGTAAGGGAAAATAAAAGTGAAGAAAAAGGTCACAGCAATTTAAAGAAAATAATCATTTTTATATAACAAATGAAAATGATTATTATTTTTTTGTGCCTCAGAGTTCACATTTATTGGAATGCAGGGGAGGCTTTTAAAGTATTTTTCAAAATATATAAAATAATAAAGAATAAAATTATACACACACACACACAGTTGTGCCACTGAATATCGTAAGTGATATCACCTGTGTAGTTAATGGATATTTTTGAGGTTGAACTACCTCAGGTCAATTCCAGGTTCTCCTGCTTACTGTGTGACCTCAGGAAGAGTATTTAATCTTTCTGTACCTTGGTTTCCTCATGTGTAATATGTGAAGCATTGTCAACCAGAGAAACTCCCCTAAGCCTTGGTGTGCAGTTTTTATTGCAGATAAAACAGATACTTAAGTATGCAGCACCTGTGTGACTGACCTTAGCTAGCTATTTGGATTACAGCCCCACCCCCACCCCGCCCCCTCCCCCCCAAGCATAAAACAAGCATTCACCGTAAATTACGTCATTAGCTTAAATATCTGATCAGACTGGTACTAAAGCCCAAGGCCTCTGGCATATAAAAACACACTTATCAGGCAGAATATTCTAAGGACTCAGAACTCATCTCCCAGGAGCTGGCCAAGGGCCAGTCCTGAAGATACGCCTTTTCGAGGAATGTACAAGTTGAACAATGCAGACCTGCTAAGTTAACACTTTACTTCACAAGGCCCCTGAATAAACACTCTCAACTCTTTATATTGCAAATTATATCAGAAATAGTCAACTGCAAAGGCACAGATATTTGCTACAAACTATTTAAAATTCTGTTACTACATATAACATATTTTAGTCTCAATTAGTGAAAACCGTCAAAGTGTATTTCTTTCACTTGAAAATACATTTGATTTTTAAAAAGAAATTAATATTTAAAACAAAATATCTTGCTGAAGAGAATCCTTGGGGGAAAGGGAATTCTGATTAATTATGTACTTTGTTTACAAAGAATTAACTACAAAGACCTTTTCATTTATACTTCTTCACTGGAAATAATTCTCCAATATTTTAAATTATTTTATAACCCTCAGAAATCTGCTTTAATATCTTATAAAATAAATTACATAATATTTTCATCTAAAAACGTGAATTCACACAGCTACAAAATATGAAACAAAGGTGGGTTAATATATAGTAGCATAAATAATTTAATCTCTAATGCTGTATTACATATTTATAGTACCTCAAATTACTCCCATCAGCTATCATTAGAATATATGAATCAATCAGCACCAATCTACAAAGAAGATGGTTAAAGAAAAAATTTAAACACTTTATTCATTAACACACGTGAAAGATAAATTGTGCTCAGAAAACTATAAGATACTAATGAAAGAAATCAAAGACAACACAAACAGATGGAGAGACATACCATGTTCTTGGATTGGAAGAATCAATATTGTGAAAATGACTATACTACCTATGGCAATCTCCAGATTCAGTGCAATTTCTATCAAATTACCAATGGCATTTTTCATCAAATTAAAACAAAATATTTTACAATTTTTGTGGACACACAAAAGACCCCAAATAGTCAAAGCAATCTTGAGAAAGAAAAATGAAGCTGGAGGAATCAGGTTCCCTACAGAGCTACAGTAATCAAGACAGTGTGGTACTGGCACAGAAACAGAAATATAGATCAATGGAACAGGATAGAAAGCCCAGAAATAAATCCATGCACCTATGGTCACCTAATCTATGACAAAGAAGGCAAGAGTATACAATGGAGAAAAGGTAGTCTCTTCAATAAGTGGTGCTGGGAAAACTGGACAACTACATGTAAAAGAATGAAATTAGAACACTACCTAACACCAAACACAAAAATAAACTCAAAATGGATTAAAGACCTAAATGTAACACTAGGCACTATTTAGAGGAAAACATAGGAAGAACACTCTTTAACATAAACCACAGCAAGATCTTTCTTGACCCATCTCCTAGAGTAATGAAAATAAAAACAAAAATAAATAAATTGGACCTAATTAAATTTAAAAGCTTTTTTTGCACAGCAAAGGAAACCATAAACAAAATGAAAAGACAACCCTGAAAAATGGGAGATAATATTTGCAAACGAAGCAACTGACAAGGTATTAATCTCCAAAATATACAAATAGCTCTTGCAGGTCAATACTAAAAAAACAAACAACCCAATCAAAAAATGGGAAGAAGACCTAAATAGACATTTCTTCAGAGAAAACATATAGATGGCCAAGAGGCACATGAAAAGATGCACAGCATCACTAATTATTAGAGAAATGCAAATCAAAACTACAATGAGGTATCATCTCCCACTGGTCAGAATGGCCATCATCAAAAAATCTACAAACAATATATGCTGGAGAGGGTTTGGAGGAAAGGGAGCCCTCTTGCACTGTTGATGGGAATGTAAATTGATACAGCCACTATGGAGAATAGCATGGCGGTTCCTTAAAAAGCTAAAAAAATGGGGAGAAAAAGATGGCGGCGAAGTAGAGAGACGTGGAGTGCATCCCTCTCCACAGATGCATTGGGAATGCACGGAAGGACACAGTCATTCCCACAGAGAACCAGCTGAACACCAGCAGACGGCCTCGGACACCGGAAAGGGCTGCGGAGAACCTGACATAGCCGGTAGGGAGGCATCTACGAGGGCTCAAAGAGGGTGAAGCGGCGGAGCTGTGGCAGACGGGAGGGAGTGAGAAACATACGGAGGGTCCGCAGCGCAGCTCAGCGTTCCGGGACCGAGACATCGATCCGCGGCTGAACGGAGGGTCCAGGAGCGGGAGCGTGGGAACCGGAGAGCTGGTTCAGGGGGAGAAACATTGTTGCCGGTAGGGTGACGGACCAAGAGGACAGGAGGGAGGAGGTCCGCGGAGAGGAGTGCCGATCCCTGAGAGCTGCCCAGCCATGATGGCGGCTGGAGGCTGCAGGCTCCCGGGTGGGGGGGAGGAGCCGCGCTCATAGCCTCTCTCTCTCTTTCTGCGCCTCTGCAACAGGCAGCGGAGAGACGCCCTGCGGGGCCACATAAGGCGCTCAGGGATAACAAGCACCCTCAGGCGCTCGGGCGGAGCTAGATTAAAACTCCTTGCAACGCCAGCAGCAGGGAGGCTGCCGAGAGAAAAAAAAAAAAAAAAAAAAACCAGCATCAAAAAGAAAAAACCCCGAGAGAGGCCCAACTCTAAGACTTTCTGTTTACGCCTGAGCCACCAGCGCCCTCTGCAACAGGCACCTCCAAGCCTGACTGAAGCAACAGTGCGCCACTGCTCACTCCCTCCCAGGAGAAGGAGCCACTATTGCACCCTCTCCCTCCCCACACACCGAGGCTTACAGACGAACAATAAAGGAAACTCTGCTGGTCACAGAATAACGCAAAAAAAAAAAAACCCAAGGCAAGGAAAAGGACACTTACAGCTGAGACGCTAAGGAAACAGAAATAGTAGTATCAATACCTATTGAACTGGTCCATTCGGGGATCAGTTCTGGATTTTTTTTTTTTTTCCTTTCTCTCTTTTTTTTTTTTTTTTTTTTTTTTTGATTTATTAAATACGATCTTAGCCCTAAGGGATCTACAAGTTTTACAACATAATTTTATAAGGATATTTTTTACTCTTTTTTTTTTTTTTTTTTTGCCTTTTAAAATACTTCTATATCTAGCTAAGTTTTTGGTAGTACGGACAAAATATCTTTCATACTTTCCTTTCATCCCTTTCTTTTATACACTTCTATTCCTTTCTTTTTCTTTGCATATTTCCAACCACATTACGCTCTTCTGTTCCCCTTTCTTCCAGCCATTTTAAGTGTATTTTATCTTAACATACTTATAAGCAACACTATCGGTCTGCTCAGACTCCTTGCTCTATTCTCCAGATGATGCACTGCCTTGGTACTAATATTAGGCTTTTGTCTTTATCTTAGTTCTTAGTACAGTTGTCTAATTACATTCTGAGAATCTCCATTCTCTCTGGTGGTACTCCAGCTCATTTCTATATTTGATCCTAGCTTACAAAATCTCCCTGGATTGATGTTTGTATGTGTAGGGTGTTATTTGTTGTTTGTTTGCTTTTGCTTTTGTCTCTGATTTGTTCTGTTTCAGTTGTCAATTTCTGCTGGGTTTCTCTCTGAATATCTGATAGCACACTGGGGTTCTGTCAGGTCTTTCTAGAGCCTTATGTCCTAACGGATTCAATAATTGTGTGTCTTATACATGTATGTGTTTCCTAGACTGAATATTCGTCTAATCCAATACTTGGACATTAGTCTGAGGCTTGGACAGTCTTCTATAAACACCTCTATCACCAGGACAAGCAACCCCAAAAGCTTGGACAACCATGAGGAAACAAAGAAACACCATGCAGGCAAAGGAGCAGGAAAAAAACCCACAAGACCAAATAAATGAGGAGGAAATAGGAAAAATGCATGAAAAAGAATTTAGAGTAATGATAGTAAAAATGATACAAAATCTCGATAACAAATTAGAGAAAGTACAAGAAACAGTTCATAAGAACTCAGAAAAACAAACAGCAATGGATAACAAAATAACTGAAATTAAAAATACTCTAGATGCTCTAACCAGCAGAATGACTGAGGCAGAAGAACGAATAAGTGAGTTGGAAGGTAGAATGGAAGAAATAAACGCCACAGAGCAGGAAAAAGATAAAAAAATAAAAAGACTAGAAGACAGCCTCAGAGACCTCAGTGATAACCTTAAACGTACCAACATTCGAATTATAGGCATCCCAGAAGAAGAAGAAAACAAGAAAGGGTCTGTGAAAATATTTGAAGAGGTTCTAGTGGAAAACTTCCCCAACATGGGAAAGGAAATAATGAACCAAGTCCAAGAAGCACAGAGAGTCCCATACAGAATAAACCCAAGGAGAAATACACCAAGACACATATTAATCAAACTAATGACAATTCAACACAAAGAAAAAATATTAAAAGCAGCAAGAGAAAAGCAACAAACAACATATAAGGGAAAACCCATCAGGATAACAGCTGACCTTTCTACAGAAACTCTGCAGGCCAGAAGGGAATGGCAGGATATACTGAAAGTCCTGAAAGAGAGAAACCTACAGCCAAGAATACTTTACCCAGCAAGAATCTCATTCAGATTTGAGGGAGACATCAAAAGCTTTCCAGACAAGCAAAAGTTAAGAGAATTCAGCACCACCAAACCAGCCTTACAACAAGTGCTAAAGGAACTTCTCTAAGTAGGAAACACAAGAAAAGGAAAACACCTACAAATACAAACCCAAAACAATTAAGAAAATGGTAATTGGAACACACATGTCAATAATCACTTTAAATGTAAATGGATTCAATGCTCCAACCAAAAGACACAGACTGGCTGAATGGATACAAAAACAAGACCCTTCTATATGCTGCCTACAAGAAACCCACTTCAGACCAAGGGATACATATAGACTGAAAGTGAAGGGATGGAAAAAGATATTCCATGCAAATGGAAGTCAAAAGAAAGCTGGAGTAGCAATACTCATATCAGACAAATTAGACTTGAAAGTAAAGACTATTACAAGAGACAAGGAAGCACACTACATAATGATCAAGGGATCCATCCAAGAAGAACATATCACAATGGTAAATATCTATGCCCCCAATATAGGAGCACCTCAATACATAAGGCAAATGCTAACAGCTATAAAAGGGGACATCGACAGTAACACAATAATAGTGGGAGACTTGAACACCCCACTTACATCAATGGACAGATCATCCAAACAGAAAATCAATAAAGACACACAAGCTTTAAATGACACATTAGACCATCTCGACTTAATTGATATTTATAGGACATTCCATCCAAAAACGACAGACTACACTTTCTTCTCAAGTGCACACGGAACATTTTCCAGGATAGATCACATCTTGGGTCACAAATCAAACCTCAGCAAATTCAAGAAAATTGAAATCATATCAAGCATCTTCTCAGACCACAACGCCATGAGACTAGATATCAATTACAGGAAAAAAACTGCAAAAAATACAAACACATGGAGGCTAAACAATTCACTATTAAACAACCAAGGAATCACTACAGAAATCAAAGAGGAAATCAAAAAGTATCTAGAAACAAATGACAACGAAAACACAACAACCCAAAACCTATGGGACGCAGCAAAAGCAGTTCTAAGAGGGAAGTTTATAGCAATACAGTCCTACCTTAAGAAACAAGAAAATGATCGAATAAACAACCTAACCTTACACCTCAAACAACTAGAGAAAGAAGAACAAAGAAACCCCAAAGTGAGCAGAAGGAAGGAAATCGTAAAGATCAGAGCAGAAATAAATGAAAAAGAAAGGAAAGAAACCATAAGAAAAATAAATAAAACTAAAAGCTGGTTCTTTGAGAAGATTAACAAAATTGATAAACCATTAGCCAGACTCATCAAGAAAAAAAGGGAGAAGATGCAAATCAACAGAATTAGAAATGAAAAAGGAGAAGTCACAACGGACACCTCAGAAATACAAAACATCATGAGAGACTACTACAAGCAACTATATGCCAATCAATTGGATAACCTGGAAGAAATGGATACATTCTTAGAAAAATACAATCTTCCAAGACTGAACCAGGAAGAAATAGAAACCATGAACAGACCAATCACAAGTACAGAAATTGAGGCAGTGATTAAAAATCTCCCAACACACAAAAGCCCAGGACCAGATGGATTCACAGGCGAATTCTATCAAACATTTCGAGAAGAGTTAACACCTATCCTTCTCAAACTCTTCCAAAATATTGCAGAAGGCGGAGCACTCCCAAACTCATTCTATGAGGCTACCATCACCCTGATACCAAAACCAGGCAAAGATGTCACAAAAAAAGAAAACTACAGACCAATATCACTGATGAATATAGATGCAAAAATCCTCAACAAAATACTAGCTAACAGACTGCAACAGCACATTAAAAAAATCATCCACCACGATCAAGTGGGGTTTATCCCTGGGATGCAAGGATTCTTCAATATACGCAAATCAATCAACGTGATACATCATATCAACAAATTGAAGGATAAAAACCATATGATCATTTCAATAGATGCAGAAAAAGCTTTTGACAAAGTTCAACATCCATTTATGATAAAAGCTCTCCAGAAAATGGGCATAGAAGGAAATTACCTCAACATCATAAAAGCCATATATGACAAACCAAAAGCCAACATTGTTCTCAATGGAGAAAAACTGGAAGAATTCCCTCTAAGAACAGGAACAAGACAAGGGTGTCCACTCTCACCACTGTTATTCAACATAGTTTTGGAAGTGTTAGCCACAGCAATCAGAGAAGAAAAAGAAATTAAAGGAATCCAAATTGGAAAAGAAGAAGTAAAATTATCACTCTTTGCAGATGACATGATACTATATATAGAAAACCCTAAAGACTCTACCAGAAAACTGCTAGCACTCATTGATGAGTTTAGTAAAGTAGCAGGATACAAAATTAATGCACAGAAATCTCTTGCATTCCTATACACTAACAATGGAAGAGCAGAAAGAGAAATTAAGGAAACTCTCCCATTCACCATTGCAACCAAAAGAATAAAATACCTAGGAATAAACCTGCCTAAGGAGGCAAAAGATCTGTATGCAGAAAACTTTAAGACATTGATGAAAGAAATCAAAGATGACATAAACAGATGGAGGGATATACCATGTTCCTGGATTGGAAGAATCAACATCATGAAAATGACTGTACTACCCAAAGCAATTTACAGATTTAATGCAATCCCGATCAGATTACCAATGGCATTTTTCACAGAACTAGAGCAAGAAATCTTACGATTTGTATGGAAACGCAAAAGACCCCGAATAGCCAAAGCAATCTTGAGAAGGAAAAATGGAGTTGGTGGAATCAGGCTTCCTGACTTCAAACTATACTACAAGGCCATAGTGATCAAGACAGTATGGTACTGGCACAAAAATAGAAAGGAAGATCAATGGAACAGAATAGAGAACTCAGAAGTAAGCCCAAACACATATGGGCACCTTATCTTTGACAAAGGAGGCACGAGTATACAATGGAAAAAAGACAGCCTCTTCAATAAGTGGTGCTGGGAAAATTGGACAGCAACATGTAAAAGAATGAAATTAGAACACTTCCTAACACCATACACAAAAATAAACTCCAAATGGATTAAAGACCTACATATAAGGCCAGACACTATCAAACTCCTAGAGGAAAACATAGGCAGAACACTCTTTGACATACATCAAAGCAACATCCTTTTTGACCCACCTCCTAGAATCATGGAAATAAAATCAAGAATAAACGAATGGGACCTCATGAAACTTAAAAGCTTTTGCACAGCAAAAGAAACCATAAACAAGACTAAAAGGCAACCCTCAGAATGGGAAAAAATAATTGCCTATGAAACAACGGACAAAGGATTAACCTCCAAAATATACAAGCAGCTCATGCAGCTTCATACCAAAAAAGCAAATAACCCAATCCACAAATGGGCAGAAGACCTCAATAGACATTTCTCCAAAGAAGACATACAGATGGCCAACAAACACATGAAAAGATGCTCAACATCACTCATCATCAGAGAAATGCAAGTCAAAGCCACAATGAGGTATCACCTCACACCAATCAGAATGGCCATCATCACAAAGTCTGGAAACAACAAATGTTGGAGAGGGTGTGGAGAAAAGGGAACTCTCCTGCACTGTTGGTGGGACTGTAAGTTGGTACAGCCACTATGGAAAACAATTTGGAGGTTCCTTCAAAAACTACAAATAGAACTACCATATGATCCAGTAATCCCACTCCTGGGCATATACCCAAAGAAAACCATAATCCCAAAAGAAACTTGTACCATAATGTTTATTGCAGCACTCTTTACAATAGCCAGGACATGGAAGCAACCTAAATGCCCATCAACAAATGAATGGATACAGAAGATGTGGCATATATATACAATGGAATATTACTCAGCTATAAAAAGGGATGAGATGGAGCTATATGTATTGAGGTGGATAGAACTACAATCTGTCATACAGAGTGAAGTAAGTCAGAAAGAGAAAGACAAATATTGTATGCTAACTCACATATACGGAATCTAAAAATGGTACTGATGAACTCAGTGACAAGAACAGGGAAGCAGATACAGGGAATGGACTGGAGAACTCGAGGTATGGGAGGGGGCGGGGGGTGAAGGGGAAACTGAGAAGAAGCGGGAGAGTAGTACAGACATATATATACTACCAACTGTAAAATAGTCAGTGGGAAGTTGTTGTATAACAAAGGGAGTCCAACTCGAGGATGGAAGATGCCTTAGAGGACTGGGGCAGGGAGGGTGGGGGGGAATCGAGGGGGGGGCGTCAAGGAAGGGAGGGCATATGGGGATATGTGTATAAAAACAGTTGATTGAACCTGGTGTACCCCCCAAAAAAATAAAATAAAATAATAATAAAAAAAAAAAAAAAAAGAGAGAATTAGGAATGAAGCATCACAAATAAGGACAGCTTTCATTAAAAAAAAAAAAAAAAAAAAAAAAGCTAAAAAAACTACCATATGACCCAGCAGTCCCACTACTGGGCATATACCCTGAGAAAACCTTAATTCAAAAAGACACCTGTACCCCAATGTATAGCACAGGGAACTCTACTCAGTGCTCTGTGGTGACCTAAATTGGAAGGAAATCCAAAAAAGAGGGGATATATGTATACATATAGCTGATTTACTTCGCTGTACAGTAGAAACTGACACAACATTGTAAAGCAACTCTACCACAATTAAAAAAAAAAAGGAAAGATAAATTATAATCTTTTTATTCAAGAGAAAAAACTTCTAGAAAGCCAATTCAACTCTTCAGTTTTGTTAAGAGCATTCAATAGAAAAACAGAATGATGAGGTAGTCTGTGTGAGACAGTAAGGAAAGAAGACCTGGTCCAGATCTGTTTGGTTAGGCTCTACTTGATGCAAGTTTCATACCTTGTTAAGAAGGAAAAATATATTGTATGTGTGTGTGTTTATGAGAGAGAGAGAGAGGGAAGGAGAGAGAGAAATACATACACTGTGTGGTTATATATAATTAGAACCTAATGTTTTGTCAAGAATTATTTTGGGAGGAATTCCTTTGGTGAAAACAACTTAGGTTTTGATAACAGAAAATATGGGTTGCAAGTCAGCCCCCTGCTCTCTGTGTAACCTTGATCAAAATATGTACCTCCTTTTTCACCAGAGTATTTTATACCTCACTTTCCTCATCTGTAATTTGAGTTGAGGTTAGGTAAGGAAGTTCAGTTTAGGTAGAGGAAGGTATGACCTGGCTTGAATCTAAACTGTGTTCAATACCAGAATTTTGAAATGCCTAAGCATGTTTGCCTTGCCTGACATATGGGCAGCACAGGCCTGCCAAAATTATATTTACATGAGAACTAATTGATCCTCTGCAAAAAAACTCCTTGTATATCTAGACAGAGTTAGACAAAAAGCTTCCTATTATTGCAAAGTCTTGGTGTTTGGGAGGAAATGAGTGATTTTTTGTGAAGTTTTGGTAGAAGTGGCAGGGATTCATGTGTATTGTGGTACTTTGGCAGTATCTGACAGGGTGGGTATTATCAAATGGGGAATGGTTGATCAATTTCATGAGCTGAGGCGTTTTCTCTCTCTTTTTTTCTTCATATGTGGGAATCCCAGAGATTCCCTTAAAACATTCTCTTAAAGCACAAGGGTTGGTAAAATATGTGTTTTATGGGAATAAAACTACTACCCCACATGATTAGTATAAAAATCAAATTAGCTGTCTGTTAAAAACACTTTATGAACTATCAAATGCTAAATAATGTTGAAATTATTTATCAGTTGGTTAATACCAATGCACAATCCAACCCAGGTTCTAAAGAACTTTTCTATGAGCTGAGCCTGGTGAACTTGTTCACTGAGAGGATTTTCTCTCTTTCTTTTCTCTTAACTATGGACAACATGATCAAATAACTGTAATTCAGATTTGGCAATAGTCTGTGGGAGACATGCATATTTAAAGAAGCTCTTTCAGGTATTATTATGTTGATGATAATGTTCACACTTTAAGACATCAAGAGTGAAGTGGAAAATTGCTTCAATTATCTGGTTAATTCATGCTTGAGAAAAATTACAACTTTTTGCATAGTGTATGAAAAATTGACTAATATTGCAAACTCACTACTTTTAACTCTTGAGAAATTACTAAGCTTGATATAATAATCAGTAATCTTCTGAAGAATCAATATTGGTAGCACTTTCAGTTCTCAAATACATTGTTTGTTTTCTCTGTGCTGAATTTATTTTTCATTGTGGTCAGTAGATTTTGTTTCCCTTTATTGAAACTCACATTAACCCTTACCTACTGCACTTCCTTCTACTTAGTGTTTTTTTTATTCAGTTTGTTTTATTACATTCTTCCACATTCTTTAGATTTGCAAATAAGCTGTTTGGACTGATGTGTACTTCTGTGAATTCTGGTATGTTAAAAAATGCTTATATGTAGATATTAAGAAAAGGAAAAATATACTTTCTTTCAAATGTGCAAAAATGTTAACTCATATCTTACTGATGACTGAATCTTTAAGTATTTTTTTTCAGAGAAATATCCTGAGTATTGATTTTCAGCTAAAGTTGTCTCTATCTCAAAGATCACAGTTTTCAAATAAGAATGCCTTTTTATTGCGGTTTTGTAGCACATTTGTTTTTAATTTCACCTAAATACTAGAGGTTAAAAAAATCAATCATGGATAAAAGTATTCAAGGGAAAAATCTGATTTCTTTTCTCAGATATCAAAGGAGAGTCATATAAATGTTAAATAAAAACCTTTCAGGAATAAAACGTAATTCATGTCCTCTTAGAATACATAGCAATTTACTTTTGATTGGAACATATTTTTTTCATCATTAGTGCCCAATAATATAAAATATATAATTTCAGAGAAAAAGACTATCAAGATTATAATTATCAATTAAGCCAGATGTCACTGTGGTATGCAGAATTTGGGGTCTTGGGGTCTTAGGATCTCTAAGATTCCCACTTGCTGATGTATAGACCCTAAAACAATGAGTATGATGGCTTTCACTCCCATGATTAGGTTAAGTAACAGGGCAAAAGAATTTTGCATATGTAATTAATGTCCCAAATCATTGACCCTAAAATAGCATTTTTCCAGGTTGAGAGTGGCTTTTAATTGCCAATTTCCAGTGAGAGCCAGCAAGGAAACGAGGACTTCAGATACTTCAACCTCAAGGAACTTAACTCTTCTAACAGAATGAGCTTCTCCTGAAGAGAACTCAGCCAGTTGATACTTTGAAATTAGCTTTGTGATACTGTGCAGAACCCAACCACTGTATGACAGACATCTGACCAAAGGAACTGTTAGCTAAACAATGGTCGTTGTTTTAAGGCACTGAATTTGTGGTAACTTGTTTTGCAGCAATAGAATGCAAATACGGTTACTGTAAATATATCCAAGGAAATATGCCATGTACTGCAGTATTTAATAATGGATTTTAATGTAAAAACTAGAAATGATCTGGTTAAGTGGAACTATGCCCAAAATAATATATTTTAAGTTGAGTTTTATATAAACTGAAAAACATTATAAGTAGATTCTTCAAACTAAGACAAAATCCTCCAAGTACAGTAAAGCTCTCAATAATTCATTCAACATTATAATTGAACCTTGATTAATTTATAAATTATTTTGTTAAATGCAGAGTGAGACTGCCTTAAGGTAAAAAACAAGACAACAAAAATGACAAGAAAGGCTTTTAAGATGTTTGTTTCTTTAATTGCTTACACGAAAAGAACTGTTTCAAGATATTCTAAGATGCTTTTTTATTTTTATTTTTTATTCTTGCAGACCTAATTAATTAATGTTATATTAAAGTTACCATTAGTTACTCTATCACTTAAATTTTAAAAAGTACATTTCATGATATATTATCAATATAGAATTTTGTTACTCTATTGAATGATTTTTCTTCCATTTAGTGCTGACCAATAAAGTATAGACGTTTCAAAAGTAGTTATTAAAGTAACATAAGGTTATTTGACTAATAATGTTAATGACAAAGTAATGGTTTATCTATCCTATTTCTATATTTATATACATCCCAATAGCATATTATTCCAGCTGAACTTCTGATTATTAGTGTTAATAGTAAAATAACTGTCATGTATTTAGGGTCTACTATATTTTAGGTACTATGTTAAATACTCTATTTCATTTAACTCTCACAAAAAACATGGGATTTATTATTTTCTCTTACTATCCCAGTTTACAAATGAACAAAAAACAACAAAAAAACCTCATTGAGTAATGTCCATTTAGATGTTCCAGTACATCTTAAATTTACCCGAAAGGTAAGTGTTGACAAAGAATAATTTTTAAGACAGTTCTACTCCACTTTGCAAATTTTCAAAAAAATTGGAAAACTTGATGCTCATATACATATCAGTGGTTTTATTCAACTAATTAATAAATAAGGTAATTATAAGATGCTAACACTGGCTTAAAGGAGAATTTGAAAAACTGAAATTTATATAGTCAGTCAGTCAGGGAATACTGAAATACATTTCCTAATAGATGCAAAATTACTTAATATCCTACAGGGCAATAATGTATAATGTTTGAGATTATTTTTTCTCTGAGACAGAAAAATAATCACATCAGTAATGGACAATATTCATTTAGATTATTATGGACAGGAATGATTTACACTGCTTTTAGACGAGAATCATTTGCATTGCTAGCAGTTTTCCACAAATTAACTTCACAGTTTGTTTGTGTGTAAATTTCATGAAATCAGGAACCATTCCTGAAACCTTTTCAGGAACTTTATTGACATTACTAGTACAGTGCTGTGGCAGGCAGAATGATGACCAACCTTCCAGAAATGGCTACACTCTAATTCCCATAATTTGTAACTATGTTACCATACACAGCAAAAGGAACTTTGCAGATGTGATTAAGTTAAGGGTGTTGAGATGGGAAGATTATCCTGAATCGCCTTGTTCATCTCAGTGCAATCACAAGGTTCTCAAAAGTGTAATTGAGAGGCAAAAGAAGAATCAGTGCCAGAATGAAGTAATGTGAGGAGAACTCAACCCGCCATTTCTGGCTTTGAAAAAAGAAAGGCAGCACTGAGCCAAGGAATGCAGGCAGCTTCCAGAAGCTGGAAAAAGCAAGAAAGGGGACTCTCGCCTATAGACAAGATAGGAAAAAAGCCTTGCCAACATTTTGATTTTAGCCCAGTGACACCCATGGCAGACTTCTGACCTACTATAAAATATTTGTATAATTTTAAGCCACTTATTTTGTGGTAATTTGTTAACAGTTAACATAGGAAACTAATACAAATACCTAACATGAAGTACACACACAATAAAGCATCTGTTGAATGGATAAATTACTTAATGTTTGAATAAATGTAACTTGTTCAGGACATATAGTTAATATGGGGTAGATCCTGGGTCAAGCCTTTTATGCCTGTCCCTACAACCTTTGTTTTATCCACTAAGTTCCTCTTTTGTTATGCAGTCACGATAGTATCCTTCAAATTATTTCCTGAGATTTTTTTTCCCTGGAGAATAGTCTATAAAAATATGTAAGAAAATGATAGATTCTCAAGCATTCATTCTGATAAGCTCTCAAGCATTCATTCTAATAAGCAAATGGCTTGTAGTCAATACTATCAATATTACTGTTTATTTTTTTATAAAATTCTTTAAATAATTAATATTTGGAATTTTTATATTTAAGATTTTCTTTTTAGTACCGCAAAGGGAAACCTGATGATGCTGAAATTCACACTATTGCTATGTCACATTGCCTCTATTTCCTATATTTCCATAAACATATTTATTTCATCAAAAGACTCTAAAACTGAGAACTTGAGTACATAATTGTTGAAGATCCATTCTTCCAGCAATTTTCTACTTTAAAAAGAAATTTTTTTTTTTCAATTTGACACCCTTCAATGTGGGACAACATAGCAAATATTTTAAAGAAAAGTGTAAAACTTACACATGTTTTCATTGTTGCCTTGCAATAAAACTGTGCTCTAAAATTTTACACCCAAATATAGTAGATGTGTTAAAATATCAGTTTTTTAAATTAATGAGTAGTTAAAAAAATAAACTGTCTTTTCTTTTCACCACATAAGACTTTTAAGATTTAAATTGTTTTAGAATGTATTTTTAATACTAATTAAATAGCAAATGACAACAATGGCAACATAGTAAGATGGGCAAGACATCATTAGAAATTTTTATAAAAAAGAAAAATTATAAATATTTGGACTTTTAAATTTATTACTGCTTAAGTCTGTTAACACCAGTTCTAGAAATCTCAATGCAAGAAATCATGAAATTTACTGAAGGTCATGACTTTGCCAAATTGGACTGGATTGTTAACAGCTAATTTATAGCACCAAAATCACTTTTTTTTCCCTTTCTCTTCCCTTAAGATCTAAGTTCTTTACTAGAAAGATGTATATTTTGTTCCTAGTTCTCTGCCTGATACATAGAACATGTAAAATAAATATTTATGAAGTGGGTTAATTATATAGTATGTGAAAAGGGAACTCTCTGCTGTTTGTAGTAAATTTTAGTAATCATTTTTTTTTTTTTTGGAATATAATTGTATTATACTCTTGTACCAGTTTTTGAGGTACACCAAGGTCAATCATCTGTATTTATACACATATCCCCGTATTCCCTCCCTCCCTCGACTCCCCCCCACCCTCCCCGACCCAGTCCTCTAAGGCATCATCCATCTGCGAGTTGAACTCCCTTTGTTATACAGCAACTTCCCACTGGCTATCTGTTATATACTTGGTAGTATATATATGTCTGTGCTACTCTCTCACTTTGTCTCAGCTTCCCCTTCACCCCCCAGCCCTCCAAACCTCAAGTTCTCCAGTCCATTCTCTGCATCTGCATCCTTATTCTGGTCTTATCACTGAGTTCATCAGTACCATTTTTAGATTCCGTATGTATGAGTTAGCATACAATATTTGTCTTTCTCTTTCTGACTTACTTCACTCTGTATGACAGACTCTAGGTCTATCCACCTCACTACATATAGCTCCATTTCATTCCTTTTTATAGCTGAGTAATACTCCATTGTATATATGTGCCACATCTTCTTTATCCATTCATTTGCTGATGGGCATTTAGGTTGCTTCCATGTCTGGGCTATTGTAAATAAGGCATGTACTTTTGGATTATGGTTTTCTCTGGGTATATGCCCAGTAGTGGGATTACTGGATCATATGGTAGTTCTATTTGTAGTTTTATAAGGAACCTCCAAACTGTTTTCCATAGTGGCTGGACCAACTTACATTCCCACCAACAGTGCAGGAGAGTTCCCTTTTCTCCACACCCTCTCCAACATTTGTTGTTTCCAGATTTTGTGATGATGGCCATTCTGGTTGGTGTGAGGTGATCTCTCATTGTGGCTTTGACTTGCATTTCTCTGATGATTAGTGATGTTGAGCATCTTTTCATGTGTTTGTTGGCCATCTGTATGTCTTCTTTGGAGAAATGTCTATTTAGGTCTTTTGCCCATTTGTGGATTAGGTTATTTGCTTTTTTGGTATGAAGCTTCATGAGCTGCTTGTATATTTTGGAGGTTAATCCTTTGTTCATTGTTTCATTGGCAACTATTTTTTCCCATTCTGAGGGTTGCCTTCTAGTCTTGTTTATGGTTTCTTTCATTGTGCAAAAGCTTTTAAGTTTCATGAGGTCCCAATTGTTTATTCTTGATTTTGTTTCCATGATTCTAGGAGGTGGGTAAAAAAGGATTTTGCTTTGACGGATGTTATAGAGTGTTCTGCCTATGTTTTCCCCTAGGAGTATTATAGTGTCTGGCCTTACATGTAGGTCTTTAATCCATTTGGAGTTTCTTTTTGTGTATGGTGTTAGGAAGTGTTCTCATTTCATTCTTTTACATGTAGCTGTCCAATTTTCCCAGCACCACTTATTGAAGAGGCTGTCTTTTTTCCATTGTATATTCTTGCCTCCTTTGTCAAAGATAAGGTGCCCATATGTGTTTGGGCTTACCTCTGAGTTCTCTATTCTATTCCATTGATCTTCCTTTCTGTTTTTGTGCCAGTACCATACTGTCTTGATCACTATGGCCTTGTAGTATACTTTGAAGTCAGGAAGCCGATTCCACCAACTCCATTTTTCCTTCTCAAGATTGCTTTGGCTATTCGGGGTCTTTTGTGTCTCCACACAAATCGTAAGATTTCTTGCTCTAGTTCTGTGAAAAATGCCATTGGTAATTTGATCGGGATTGCATTGAATCTGTAAATTGCTTTGAGTAGTACAGTCATTTTCACGATGTTGATTCTTCCAATCCAGGAACATGGTATGTCCCTCCATCTGTTTATGTCATCTTTGATTTCTTTCATCAGTGTCTTAAAGTTTTCTGCATACAGATCTTTTGCCTCCTTAGGCAGGTTTATTCCTAGGTATTTTATTCTTTTTGTTGCAATGGTAAATGGGAGAGTTTCCTAAATTTCTCTTTCTGCTCTTCCGTTGTTAGTGTATAGGAATGCAAGAGATTTCTGTGCATTAATTTTGTATCCTGCTACTTTACTAAACTCACCAATTAGTGCTAGCAGTTTTCTGGTAGCGTCTTTAGGATTTTCTATGTGTATTATCATGTCATCTGCAAAGACTGACAATTTTACTTCTTTCCAAATTGGATTCCTTTTATTTCATTTTCTTCTCTGATTGCTGTGGCTAACACTTCCAAAACTATGTTGAATAGTAATGGTGAGAGTGGACACCCTTGTCTTGTTCCTGTTCTTAGAGGGAATTCTTTCAGTTTTTCCCCCTTTAGAACGATGTTGACTTTTGCTTTCTCATATATGGCTTTTATTATGTTGAGGTAATTTCCTTCTGTGCCCATTTCCTGGAGAGTTTTTATCATAAATGGATGTTGAATTTTGTCAAAAGCTTTTTCTGAATCTATTGAAATGATCATATGGTTTTTATCCTTCAATTTGTTGATCTGATGTATCACTTTAATTGATTTGCATATATTGAAGAATCCTTGCATCCCAGGGATAAACCCCACTTGATCATGATGTATGATTTTTTTACTGTGCTGTTGGATTCTGTTAGCTAGTATTTTGTTGAGGATTTTTTCATCTCTATTCATCAGTGATATTGGTCTGTAATTTTCTTTTTTTGTGACATCTTTGCCTGGTTTTGGTATCAGGGTGATGGTGGCCTCATAGAATGAGTTTGGGAGTGTTCCTCCTTCTGCAATAATTTGGAAGAGTTTGAGAAGGATAGGTGTTAGCTCTTCTCTAAATGTTTGATAGAATTCACCTGTGAATCCATCTGGCCCTGGGCTTTTGTTTGTTGGGAGATTTTTAATCACTGCCTCAATTTCTGTACTTGTGATTGGTCTGTTCATATTTTCTATTTCTTCCTGGTTCAGTCTTGGAAGATTGCGTTTTTCTAAGAATGTATCCATTTCTTCCAGATTATCCAATTTATTGGCACATAGTTGCTTGTAGTAGTCTCTCATGATGTTTTGTATTTCTGAGGTGTCTGTTGTTACTTCTCCTTTTTCATTTCTAATTCTGTTGATTTGCATCTTCTCCCTTTTTTTCTTGATGAGTCTGGTTTATCAATTTTGTTAATCTTCTCAAAGAACCAGCTTTTAGTTTTATTTATTTTTCTTATGATTTCTTTCCTTTCTTTTTCATTTATTTCTGCTCTGATCTTTATGATTTCTTTCCTTCTGCTCACTTTGGGGTTTCTTTGTTCTTCTTTCTCTAGTTGTTTTAGGTGTAAGGTTAGGTTGTTTATTCGATATTTTTCTTGTTTCTTAAGGTATGACTGTATTGCTATAAACTTCCCTCTTAGAACTGCTTTTGCTGCATCCCGTAGGCTTTGGGTTGTTGTGTCTTCATTGTCATTTGTTTCTAGATATTTTTTGATTTCCTCTTTGATTTCTTTAATGCTTTCTTGGTTGTTTAATAGTGTATTGTTTAGCCTCCATGTGTTTGTATTTTTTGCAATTTTTTCCCTGTAATTGATATCTAGTCTCATGGCGTTGTGGTCTGAGAAGATGCTTGATATGATTTCAGTTTTCTTGAATTTGCTGAGGTTTGATTTGTGAGCCAAGATATGATCTATCCTGGAAAATGTTCCATGTGCACTTGAGAAGAAAGTGTATTATGTCGTTTTTGGTTGGAATGTCCTATAAATATCAATTAAGTCGAGATGGTCTAATGTGTCATTTAAAGCTTGTGTGTCTTTATTTATTTTCTGTTTGGATGATCTGTCCATTGATGTAAGTGGGGTGTTCAACTATTATTGTGTTACTGTCGATGTCCCCTTTTATGGCTGTTAGCATTTGCCTTATGTATTGAGGTGCTCCTATGTTGGGGGCATAGATATTTACCATTGTGATGTGTTCTTCTTGGATGGATCCCTTGATCATTATGTAGTGTGCTTCCTTGTCTCTTTTAATAGTCTTTACTTTCAAGTCTAATTTGTTTGATATGAGTATTGCTACTCCAGCTTTCTTTTGACTTCCATTTGCATGGAATATCTTTTTCCATCCCTTTACTTTCAGTTTATATGTATCCCTTGGTCTGAAATGGGTTTCTTGTAGGCAGCATATGGTAGGGTCTTGTTTTTGTATCCATTCAGCCAGTCTGTGTCTTTTGGTTGGAGCATTAAATCCATTTACATTTAAGGTGATTATTGACATGTGTGTTTCTGTTAACCATTTTCTTAATTGTTTTGGGTTTGTATTTGTAGAAGTTTTCCTTTTCTTGTGTTTCCTACTTAGAGAAGTTCCTTTAGCACTTGTTGTAAGGCTGGTTTGGTGGTGCTGAATTCTCTTAACTTTTGCTTGTCTGGAAAGCTTTTGATTTCTCCGTCGAATCTGAATGAGATTCTTGCTGGGTAGAGTATTCTTGGCTGCAGGTTTCTCTCTTTCAGGACTTTCAGTATATCCTGCCATTCCCTTCTGGTCTGCAGAGTTTCTGTAGAAAGGTCAGCTGTTATCCTGATAGGTTTTCCCTTATATGTTGTTTGTTGCTTTTCTCTTGCTGCTTTTAATATTTTTTCTTTGTGTTTACTTGTCATTAGTTTGGTTAATATGTGCCTTGGTGTATTTCTCCTTGGGTTTATTCTGTATGGGACTCTCTGTACTTCTTGGACTTGGTTAATTATTTCCTTTCCCATGTTGGGGAAGTTTTCCGCTATAATCTCTTCAAATATTTTCTCAGACCCTTTCTTTTTTTCTTCTTCTTCTGGGATGCCTATAATTCGAATGTTCGTACGCTTAATGTTATCACTGAGGTCTCTGAGGCTGTCTTCTATTCTTTTTATTCTTTTTTCTTTTTCCTGCTCTGTGGCGTTTATTTCCCCCATTCTATCTTCCAACTCACTTATTTGTTCTTCTGCCTCAGTCATTCTGCTGGTTATAGCATCTAGAGTATTTTTAATTTCAGTTATTTTGTTATCCATGGCTGTTTGTTTTTCTGAGTTCTTATGAACTGTTTCTTGTACTTTCTCTATTTTGTTATCGAGATTTTGTATCATTTTTACTATCATTACTCTGAATTCTTTTTCAGGCATTTTTCCTATTTCCTCTTCATTTATTTGGTCTTGTGCATTTTTTTCCTGCTCCTTTGCCCACATGGTGTTTCTTTGTTTCCTCATGGTAGTCCCAACTTCTGGGGTTGCTTGTCCTGGCGCTAGAGGTGTTTATAGAAGACTGTCCAAGCCCCATACTAATGTCCAAGTTTTGGGTTAAACAAATACTAAGTCTAGGAAACACATACATGTGTAAGACACACAATTAGTGAATCCATTAGGACATAAGGCTCTGGAAAGACCTGACAGAAGAACCCCAGTATGCTATCAGATATTCAAAGAGAAACCCCAAAGAAATTGAAAACCAAAACAGAACAAAACAGAAACAAAAGCAAAAACAAACAAACAAACAAACATAACACCTTACACATACAAACAGTAATCCAGGGAGATATTGTAAGCTAGGATCAAATATAGAAAAGAGCTAGAGTTCCACCAGACAGAATGGAGATTCTCAGAATGAAATTAGACAATTGTACTGAGAACTAAGATAAAGACAAAAACCTAATATTAATTACCAAGGTGGTATGTCATCTGGAGAATAGAGCAAGGAGTCTGAGCAGATCAATAGTGTTGCTTATAAGTATTTTAAGATAAAATAATCTAAAAATGGATGGAAGACAGAGTAACAGAAGAGCGTAGTGTGACTGGAAATATGCAAATAAAAAGTAAGGAAAAAATTGTATAAAAGAGATGAAAGGAATGTAGGAGAGATATATAGTCCGTACTACCAAAAACTTAGCTGGAAATAAAAGTATATAAAAAGGCAAAAAAATAAAAATAGAATAAAAAATAGAATTAAAAGAATATGTTATAAAACTTGTAGATCCCTTAGGACTAAGATTGTAATTAATAAAGGGAAAAAAAAAAAAAAAAAAACCAGAACTCATCCCAAAATGGACCAGTTCAATAGAATTGATAATAATATTTCTGTTTCCTTAGAGTCTCAGCTGTAAGTGTCCTACTCGCCTTGGGTTTTTTGTATTATTCTGTGACCAGCAGAGCTTCCTTTATTATTCGTCTGTAAGGGTTTGTGTGTGGGGAGGGAGAGGGTACAATAGTGGTTCCTTCCTCTGGGAGTGAGTGAGCAGTGGCACACTGTTGTTTCAGTCGGGCTTGGAGGTGCGTGTTGCAAAGGGACGCTGGTGACTCAGGTGTAAACAGAAAGTCTCAGAGTTGGGCCTCTCTCCAGGTTTTTTTTTTTTTTTTTCTCAGCAGCCTCCCTGCTGCTGGCGTTCCACACTTGCTCTAGGCTGCTTTCCGGGGCTTTATGCTAGCCTCGCCCGAGGGCCTGAGGGTACTTGTCATCCCTGACTGCCTTAAGTGGCCCACAGGGGTCCCTCCGCTGTCTGTTGCAGGTGCCGAAAGAGAGAGAGAGGCTTTCCCCGCGGCTCCTCCCCTCCGCCTGTGAGCCTGCAGCATCCAGCTGCCTTCATGGCCGGGCAGCTCTCAGGGGCAGGCTCTGTTCCTTGCGGACCTGTTCCCTCCTGTCCTCTCGGTCCGTCACCTTACTGGCAACAATTTTTCTCACCCTGAACCAGCTCTCCGGTTCCCACGCTTCCGCTCCTGGACCCTCTGTTCAGCTGTGAATTGACGTCTCAGTCCGGGAACGCTGAGCTGCGGTGTGGACCCTCTGTGTGTTTCTCCCTTCCTCCCATCTTCCACAGCTCAGCCACTTCACCCTCTTTGAGCCATCATAGATGCCTCCCTACTGGTTATGTCGGGATCCTTGCGGTCCTTTCCAGTGTCCGAGGTCATCTGCTGGTGTTCAGTTGGTTCTCTGTGGGAATTATTGCATCTTTTGGTGCATTCCCAATGCATCTGTGGAGAGAGATGCACTCCACGTCCCTCTACTTTGCTGCCATCTTTTTCCTCCAGTAATCATTCTTAATAAATTAAATCAGTTTGATATTTAGACCCTCACTTTTGCATATAGTCTACCTCATGAAAGATAAAGACAAAAGGATAAGCGTGTATGAAAATACACAATTTATTCTTAATTATCCCATATAATTTTTATATATTTATATAGATATATGTAGATATAAAGAAAATAACTATGAAGGAAGAAGATAATGCTTTTTTGATTTATACTGGTAGTCGAACTCAGAACGAGATGCTGGAGTCAATTGAACACACTGTATGACTCTAAATAAATAAGAAATGACTGCTCTGCAAATAAGCAGAATCTATGTCATGGTTTTCTAATACTGTGGAAATGGAACATAGTCCCTACTCATAAAGTAAATTATAATCAGTAAGGATTGGTGCAATAAGGCAGATATACCAGTAACTTAAATATAAAGAAAGTGTGCTAAAGAATAGTGAACATACAGAGATATGAGAGT
Organism: Hippopotamus amphibius kiboko; assembly: GCF_030028045.1. Lineage (NCBI taxonomy): Eukaryota > Metazoa > Chordata > Mammalia > Artiodactyla > Hippopotamidae > Hippopotamus > Hippopotamus amphibius. The sequence goes on from NC_080188.1 coordinate 60,270,487, forward strand.
TAAAGGAAAAAATTGTTAAGTTGGGTAGAACAAAAAATATTTATTAAAATTAGAACGCGAGTCAGAGTGGGAGGTAAGTCTGAAGGATTTATTGAGTAAGGACAAATACATTACGGGGTTAAGGAGAATAATCCTACTATAGTACTACACCTCCAGAAAAAGACTTAGTTTTCTGCTTTAATGTAAATTTCAAGGCCAGAAATTAGCTAAAATTTTCCTCCTCGCCACTTCAAATATATTTCTCTCTATTTTGCATGCTTCTTTTTCACATTTTCCTTGCTTCTGACTCTACAATAAACCATCTTTCTTGCTGAGAATCCCTGTCCTATTTTGGGCTTATCTATTTCTACCTTCTCTGTTATCTTTCTTCCCATTTATCTTCCTTATCTTTAATTTTTACTGTTTTTTTTTAATCTTTGATCAAGACTCAACACCCTGAAATCATTTTACCAATTTTTCTCTAATGACTGAATTTTTTCCATTCCAGGTGATCTCATTCACCTCTGACAGTGGCTGTCTACCCATGCCTAATGTCATGCTCTTTTTGTCTCTTATCTAGACTGGTGCAAAGGGCTCGTGGTATCCTTTCCTTAAATATCTACTCCCTTTTATACATTCAAATTAGTCATCTTGTAACACATCTTGAAATTCCATTCATATTGCTACCGAAGCACAGAATTCCAGTAGCATCCAAAGAATTAATATTTCATTGTGCCATAATTTTTTATGATCTCTTTTTCTTCAAGTATCAATAATCAGTCTTCAAGGTTTAGAATAAAATGTTATGTTCTTACTCAATTTTTCTCTAGCTACAGACAAAAACAAATGTGATCATCCTCTTCTGAAAGTAACTGTCTTGAATCATTGTAATTCCTATTAGCCCAAACTTCCACTGGCATTTTAAACTTATCTTCTTATGTTGTAATATTCAAAGGGCAAAGATTACAAGATTTATATATATTCACACTACTAAAATAGAACTTTACACATTATAGGTACTCAATAAACATTAGTTCAAGGGTTTAGTTTGTCTTAACTTTAAATGTCTTTGGCATTCCTGCATTCTGTGAAGAGTTTCTTTACTATATTTTCTATTAAATGTTTGCTGTCACCAAAAGTTGTGTTTTTGCATTTTTTTTCTTTAATCTATAGGTTTATTAGATAGAAAAGGAGTTCCATGTTCCAAGAACATGTTAGTGATAGTAAGGCACTGTTTAAACTATAAGAAATGTTTTATTTGAAAGACTTGGATTTTAATAGTTTACAAAAATCTAAAGAAAAAAGCAGAACCAATGTAGTAGATACCAGACATTTTTTTAATTCCAAAAAAATTTCAAATATATAACATTATGATGATTAAAGTATTTATCTATTCTTACATTAATTAAAATTTGCTATTTCACATTTCTCCCATTCATCAAATATCAAAGAATGACAAGCTGTACAGATATATAATTACTCAAAATTCCTTATTTTTACAAAATGTTGGGTAGCCTATTTGAGAGCATTCTAAAAAATATTATCACACACTATATAAACTAGAAAATTTCTGTCAAATAAGTAAAGTATAGTTGACAGAATAGATTTCTGTTATGTTTTAGATATGTTATTATTTTCCTTATTTTGAAATACCTCAGGTTACTAATGGTCCCATTATGAAATAACCAGATTGTATTGCGTTACCTATTGAAACATATAACCCCTCACTCTATGAAGAAAACATTGAATTTGAACTAACATATCGTTTCCCCCTAATTGCAGGCTTGGAAGTTTGATTATATTATAGTCCTTAAAGGGGGTGTTAGACTTTGTGTCAGTAGGATCTACTCATTTATTTTTGGTGTATTTCTATGTTCATTTCACAGATTAAAAAAAATGTTTATAGTGATACACAGAGAAACAGTTACAGGTACATATGTCTGTGTGTGTGGAGGCAGGGGTGGGTGGGTGAGCATGTGAAGTACCCCACAGTAACTGTATTTTATTTTGTGACTTCACTTCCTTGTTATGAATGAAGTGTCTATTCTGTGGGTATGTAAACTTATTTGTTACTTTAACCTTAATATTTAGAGTCCTGGTAACAACTGGCTATTCAGCTCATACAGAAAGCACTCCCGTCTTTGTAACTGATAACTGATGTTTAATTATCTAATGCCTATGCTCCCTATTATTTTGTATTTTTATTTAATGTTCCATTTTCATTTTCTGTTGGATTAGAGGATAAAAACGTAAAGCTCACAGATGATATCTTATAGTTCTTATATCCTCTGAAATTCCTAATAGAGCACTCTGCACAAACAAGGCTATATGGTACAGCTGACAAAGCATGTGGTTTCAAGTTCAGGAGATTAGGCTCAAATTCTGGTTTTATATGTTAACTTAATTCATTCGGGAAAAATCTTACTCTTGTTGATTCTGATTACCTATTCTATAATATTAGACTGCTGGGGTAAGATTTCTTGACATTAAATGAGAACATTTGTGCAAAACAATTTTATAAATTCTCCATAGTTTTAATGTATATTGTAGAGTTCTTTATTAGATAAAATTTCCATATTAAATGAAGAATATAATTTAAAATATATAGACAGATATTAATGATTGCAAAAAGTTGCTGTCTCAATAAAACTTGCTCTGAATTTATTTTATCATATCAGAACACAGGAAAACTAAATAGGTTACAACTCATTTAGTTGTTCCAACTTAAAAAACAAATAGAAAAACAAACAAAACCCTGTGATTCTAAGGTCATCAGTTAAATCACAGAGGCCCTTTTAATTCTTTGAAAATCACTAACTCTTTTGTATTTCATGTACTGTGGTACTTTCTCCCTGGATGTTATATTAACATTACCTTTCTTCATTTCTGAACTCTGTTTAGATGCTTCTCCCCTGTGATTCCATCACAACATAGCTATTTGCTTTTATAGTGTGTATTATGTTCATATGGTTCTATACTTGACTATTTAGTCCACATGACTAAAAGCTATGTTAGAGAAAGAATCATGTATATCTTGTTCACTGATGAATCCAAATTATTGACTCAATGTTTAGCACAGAGTAGGGACTTAGTAAATATTTGTCGAATACATCAATGCAGATTTATAGCCTAATTTAATACGAACAGGCATATTTTTTAATGGCTGTATTTCAGAGGAATAAAAGTCTTTACAGTCCAAATTTAAATAGTCTTTTGAACTTATTCTTTGAAGGTGTGTCTATTGACATTTACTAGGCAAATTTGCTAGGATTCCTCTTTTTGAAGAAAAGGAGAAAAAAAAAGAACACTTCAAGCTAGCCTAAGGAAAACAGTGTTTTATTGACTTTTTTAACTGACAAGAAAAGGATCTACATGTCTTCAGTGATGTGATGATCATGGCTTTGAATCCCTCTGCTCCATGTGTTGGCTGGGTTTCATTCCATGTGTTGGCTCAGGTTCTCAGGTAGGCTCTCTTCACAAAACTTTTCTTAGGACCAGGTGTTGCTTCTTTCCACTCATAATCTAACTGGAAGCTTCGCCCCCCCCCCCCCCCCCACCCATGGTACATATATGGATACTTAGGGAAGGATTTAACTACCTTTTGATTCTAGTGCCTATCCTTTGGCCAATTACTACAGCAAAAGTATGGCTATGGTAATGTTATTAGACATCCTCATCACAATCTACCAGGATGGTAGACAGTCTCGCTGGAGAAGGAGGGAAGGCATCATGTTTCATCAGTTTTGCCTTTACATAGCAAAGAAACAGAAATACTTCCACTGAACGTTTCATCAAAACCATGCACTCTTGTTAAACAATATGTAGGGTTTTGCCAGCAGAACATGGAATTGGGAACTTTTTCATTTGAGAAATCCGCCTAAAGATAATGAAAATGAGCAAAATATTGTCTAAAAAAAGTTCAGCATTGCCATTTTACATTTTCTCTCTCTTTTGAAACTTTGTTTTCATTATCCAAATAAAAATTCTAACAAAATAATTTGATTTTGTTTATAATATTTGATAGAAATATAACATAATAAGTTGAGTCAAAGTAATGGTGCTTAATAATTCAAACCTGATGTCCCACAGGATAAGATGCCTTTTATGTCCAAAGGTTAAAAGTACAGAAGACAAATGACCATGCCACAGTTAAAACTTCTTTTTAGATATGTAAACTCAGCCACAACAGCTCTATTATTAGCTGCCTTGAAAACAAGAGAAATTATATCTCAGGGCAGCATTTAGAATTTAGATAACCTCAATTTTATTAGTAATGTTCTATCATATATTCTTTATATTTTAATATTATAAATAATGTATTTTATACCTTAACTGATGCTCTTAAATTCTGATGATTAATTTTATCTATCTATGCCAAAATATATTTAGTTACTTAGAGAATTCATCACAGGACACGTATTAAACATCTTATCCATAATGTTATTCTATTATTTTAAGTTCTTAAAATATACCTAACCCCATTCACTAGTTCTGGTCATATAATTTTTAATATAATAGAATGCAGTTCATAGTGAAGTTTCAAAAGTATAGAATGTCTTGGTTGGAATTTGTCAGGTGTCAGATGAAATTAACACCTATAGTGGCTTTTAGGTAAGGCAAAAAAAATAGTCACCTCAAGCATTTTAACAGCTAAGTTTTCTATATTGAAAATAAATTGAAAGCAAGGAACACTTGGTATTTGAAAATGATGGTAGACACTTGAACTATTTATACATTAATACTTAAATCAACTCAGGTGATACTGAATGCATTTATAAAATTATTATTCTAAGTACTCGGAGGAATTCAAAATTATCTTTATGATATATTTTAAATCTTTTAAATTAATTAATCTTAGGAAGTTTATGGTTTTAGTTTTGTCTTGTCAGACATAATTGAAATGATTTCACCAAGAAATAAAATAAGCATAAACATATGTTGCCTTTAAAAATGTCAGCATGATCGTGAAATCAAGTCCTTTCTTGATTCTGATCTTAATTAGTAGTTTAAAGTATTATAAAGTGAGAGTCCATTACACTTCAGTTTTTAGTATTAATATTCTACATTTTTTTTGTGCCCCTCAACCAGACCTAGGTGTTTTCTCTTTGAATTGAAACATTAATTTTACAAAAATTAAGGAATAATAAGGAACTTGTTATTATTACTTCTTTAGGCTATTGGACAGAGCATATTTTCCATGGTGCGGTGAGGGGTAGTACACAGTTTATATGGAAAGAGAGGAAGACCTTCTAAATAGTCATATATGTAGGCCAGTGCTACACTGACTTTAGTGTCTAGAAATCACCTGCAGAGTTTGGTAAAGCACTAACTGACTCTTGGGACTCCACTACCAGGGGTTCTGATTCAGTACGTGGAGGTCTGAGCATTTCCATTTCTAGTATACTCTCCGGTGATGCTGGTGCTAGTGGTCTGTAGCGCACCCTATGAATAGGATTTACTTAGACCCATATTGGAAAACAAAAATTATTTCCCGTTTTTAAAATCAAGTTACAAGAATTAAAAGAAAGCAAGTTAATATATGTACGCTAAAAATAAAAGTAAATTTAGAAATTAAAATTAAAAAGTTGAAAGTAAATTAAAATATATTTATAAGTATTTATATTAATTATACATAGTAGGGAATAGTTTTTCTTTAGTTGAGAAAGTTATTAAATTATTTTCAGTGTTATTCATATCTAATTTTCATTATGGTGAATTAAATGTAGATGTTAAATATACATATGTATTGATTTAAAGTATAAGAGAGGCACCAACTGTGATATAATTTTTAAAAATTTAGTGTTTAAACTTATCTCTATATTGACAATATTTTGCTATAAAACACATTCTGATCATGAGTCTATTTGGTTTTTCCTGGGAGAAAGTAAAGTAGCTTTACTTTCAATAAACTAGCTTAGGTATCAAGTTTACTGCTTCCTAGTGACAGTCAGGTACAATCAATATGAAGAAATAAGTGAAGGACTCAGAGCTCCTATTACTGTTAAGTGAAAGAATATATCCCTATAAAGAATAGTTGGTAAACCAGATGTTTTTCATTACAAAGAGAGACTTGAAAGCATAAGTAATTTATGTGCCATATTAGATAATTAAAATCTGTCATAAGATCATTTTAAAGAAAGTAAATATTTTAGAAAAGAACATGATTTTACCAAATATGAAGGATATTGAAGTAAGAGAATTTGTGACAAATGATAGACTGAAATATTGAATAATGGACCTCAGATATTATCAAAAAAAAAAAGACAATGGAAAGGATAAATAATTTTCTACAGGGCATGTTTTAAAAATTGAAGTATAGTTGATTTACAACATTGTGTTAATTTCTGCTGTACAGCAGTGAATCAGCTATACATATATACACATTGTTTAAAAAATTCTTTTCCATTACGGTTTATCACAGAATATTGAATATAGTTTCCTGTGCTATACACTAAGACCTTGTTGTTTATCCATCCTATGTATAATGGTTTGCATCTGCTAATCCCAAACTCCCAATCCGTCTCTTTCCCCACCCCCTTTCCCCTTGGAAACCATAAGTCTGTTCTCTGTGTCTGTGAGTCTGTTTCTGTTTCGTAGATAGGTTCATTTGTGCCATATTTTAGAGTCTACATAAAAGTGATATAATATGGTATTTGTCTTTTTCTGATTTACTTCACTTGATATGATAATCTCTAGGTCCATCCATGTTGCTGCAAATGGCATGATTTCATTCTTTTTTTTTATGGCTGAGTATTATTCCATTGTATATATATACCACATCTTGGGTATTTAGGTTGTTTCCATGTCTTAACTATTGTGAATAGTGCTGCTATGAACATACATAGAGGTGCCTGTATCTTTTAGAATTATAGTTTTGTCCAGATATATGCCCAGGATCATATGGCAGTGCTATTTTCATTTGTTTTTGAGGAACCTCCATACTGTTTTCCCTAGTGGCTGCAGAAACTTAAATTCCCACCAACAGTGTAGGAGGTTCCCTTTTCTCTATACCCTCTCCAGCATTTGTTATTTGTACACTTTATAATGGTGGAATAAACAACCCAAACTACCACCTAAAAAGAATTAGAAAAAGAACAAATGAAACCTAGTCAGCAGAAGGAAGGAAATAATAACGATCAGAGAGGATATTAAAAAAAAATTGATTTTCAAAAAAAAAAAAAAAATAGAAAAAATCCCAATAAACCCAAAAGCTAGTTCTTTGAAAGAGTAAACAAAATTGACAAACATCTGGGCAGGCACACCAAGAAGAAAAGAGAGAGGAACCAAATAAACAAAATAAAAGAAAAAAGGAGAAATAGCAACTGATACCACAGAAATACAAAAATAAAACAAAACAAAAACCAAAAACAGAAATAAAAAGACAAACAAAAAAAAAAAACAAACATAAGAGAATACTATGAACAATTATATGCTAACAAATTCAACAACCTAGAAGAAATGGACAGGTTCCTAGAAACATACAGCCCACCAAAATTTAATCAAGAAGAAATAGATAATTTGAACAGACTGATCACTAGAAGTGAGATAGAATCTGTAATAAAAACAACACAACACCAACAAGCAAAAAAACATCTACAAACAAAAGTCCAGAACCCAGATGGCTTCACAAGTGAATTCTGCTAAACGTACAAAGAACTTATACTGATCCATCTCGGACTCTTCTAAAAGACTGAAGAGGAGGGACTACTTCCAAAGACAGTCTACAGGGCATTTAAAAACTTATAGTTAAAATGTTTTCAGTGTTTTTATGACTTATTTTCAATTATTCTCATTCACATGACTACTTGGTACTAATCTGAAAGTTCAATCTCTTACATTACCAATTTCAAATGCAGGAGTTTTACAGAATGCAATGTCTATTTCTGTAAAAAATGTAAATTCCATCTTCTGATTGGTTTGCTTAAGAAAAAAACCCATGGACTTTTGTAAAGTTGGAATCCAGATTCACTACCCTTTTAATAAGCTGTGAAAATAAAGTAACCTGCAATAGGAAAATCACAGATGAACTTGAAAAAATCAAACGCTTTTTTGTTGTTTGATTCATGCCTCTTTGATCATTCTAAACTTAATTAATGGTATTATGACTTCTCAACTGAACTTGTGTTATTCTACAGTTACATTCACTATGTCACTATGTATTTTGTCTTACTGAAAGCTACACGTTAGTTTTTATTTATGCAGTTTTATTGTTATAACTAGCATACAATAAACTGCATGTATTTAAAATATACAGTTTAAGTTTTGAAACAGGTAAGCATCCATGAAAGCATTACCATGATCAAGAAATTAATGTAACCATCACCCCTCAAAATTTTCTTTTGCCACTTTGTAATACCTCCTTCCAGCCCCTTCTCCTGCAGTCCCAGGCAACAGTTAATATGCTTTCTGTTATACATTTTATACATCAGTTTGTGTTTCTTAGAATTTTGTATAGATGGAAATATAGTATATACATTTTGTTGTCTGGCTTCTTTCACTCAAGGTAATTATTTTGACATTCATCTGTGCTATAGTGTGTATCAATAGTCCATTTGTTTAATTTTTTTCATCTTTATTGGGGTATAATTGCTTTACAACATTGTGCCAGTTTCTGCTGTACAACAAAGTGAATCAGCTATATTTATGCATATATATAGCGTAACACCTCCCTTTTGAGCCTCTCTCCCAGCATCCTTATCCAATCCCTCACTAGCTATCAGTTACATCTGTGAATACTTTTTAGATTAATTTTTGTATACATCATGAGCTGTGGAATGAATTCCATTTTTGTTGTATATAGATATCTGATTGTTCCACAACCATCTGTTTAAGAGACTTTTCTTCAATGAATTACCTTTGTCAAAATTTAGTTGTTCCTATATTTGTGGATCTATTTATGGTCTCAGTATTCTGTTCCATAGACCTATTTGCCTAACTTTATGCCAATAACACAGTATCTTGATTATTGTAGCTTAATAATGTCTTTAAAAGAAGTAGCATTTGTCTTTCAAATATGTGACTTCTCTTCAAAGCCATTTTGACTACTCAGTATTCTTTAAATTCATTTTGAATTTTAGAATCAATTGGTCAATATCCACCAAAAACCCAGCTGGGATTTTGACTGAAATTAAATTTAATTATAGATGAATTTGATAAGAATTGTTATTTTTGCAATATCAGGTCTTCTAACTATGAACATAATTTATTTAGATCTTCTCTAAGCAATGTTTTGTAGTTTTCAGTGTGCAGGTCTTGCATATTTTTATCGGATTTATCCCTGTTTCTTATTTTTGATGCTATTGTAAATGGCATTATTTTATTTCATGCTCTGGTTGTGTGTTGCCAGTATATAGAACACAATCAATTTTTTATATATTGGTATTATATCCTTCTAACCCACAATTATGCCATCTGTAAATAAAGAATAGGTTTACTTCTTCCTTTCTAATCAATCTGTGTGCCTTTTGTTTTATTCTTGCCTTATTGCATAACCCAGACATATCAGTACAATAATGAGCAGTAGTGTTAAGAGCAGACACCTCTGTTTGTTCCTAATATTTGAGGAAAAGCATTCAGTCTTTCACCATGAAGTAAGATGTTAGCTGTATAGTTTTCCTAGATACCCTTTATCAGGTTGTGAAGTTTGTATATACTCCTAGTTTGCTGAGAGTTTTTGTCAGGAATGGATGTTGGAATATGACAAATACATTTTCTGCCTGCCTCTCTCTTTCTGTCTCTGCCTTTCTCTATCTCTGCCTTTCTCTGTCTCTTTGTCTCTCTTCCACCTCTCCCACCCCTGGCTAAAGGTTTATCAATTTTATTAATCCTCTCAAAGAACCAAATTTTGGTTACATTTACTTTCTGTACTTGTTGTCTTCTACCCATTACATTTATTTGTATTCTCATCTACCCTATTCCTCTTCTTTTACTTACATAGGGCTTCATTTGCTCTTCTTTTTCCAGTAGTACAAGGTGGATGCTGGATGTGTTTATTTGGAAATTTTTTCTTTTTCTTTTTTTTTTCCTCTTAAACATAAGTGCTCTAAACTTCTGCTGAAGTATTGCTTTTGCAACGTCCAAAAATTTTTTATATGTTGTACTTTTATTTTCATTCAGTTAAAAATGTATTCTGATTTCTTTTTTGATTCTTATTGGGCTCATGGGTTATTGTAAACTGCATTATAAAATGTGTTTTCTCAACATTTCAGGATTTTCTGTTATCAATTTCTGTTTTAATTCATTTTGGTCAGAGAACATACTTTGTATGACTTGAATTCCTTTGCATTTACTAATTTTTGTTTTACAGTTTTGACTATGGTCTGTCTTGGTAAATGTTTTATATGAACTTGTATATTTTGCTGTTATTGGATGGAGCAGTCTATGAATTTCAAATTGGCCAAGTTGGTTGATTTTATTGTTCCAGTCTTCTACATTCTTATTGAATTTATGTCTACTTTTCCTATTAGTACTGAGAGAGGAGTATTGAAATCTCTGATGAACATTATAGATTTTCCTTCTGTCAGTTTTTGCTTTGTGTATTTTAAAGTTCTGTTATTAGGTGCAGAAACATTTAGGATTTTTCTTTTCTTTTGAACTATAATGACCCTGTTAAAAAACAAAATTCGACTGAGTAAATTTTAAAGATCTTATTGGCTTTATTCAACAATTCATGAATGAGCAGCATCCCATCTAGCAGATGGAAAGGAGCGCCAAGGAGTTATACAAAATGAAAGTCTTCTAGGCAGAAGAGAGCAGGAATAAGGAAGTTATACTAGCAAAAAGTCGATTGGTTGTGGCAAGCTCGTGCTCCTTGCTCCTTGAGCAGATGGCAGGGATCAGCCAGGCAGATTACCTCACCAGTTGCTGACCAGGTGATTCCTGATTGACTGGTTTAAAATTCCAATTCTGGGAGAGGCTGAATCTATAATTAGGTCAAGGTTTGGTGATGTGGAGCTTAGCATAAGTGACTCCATTTGGACCTGTTGTTTTTAACACACCTTTATCAACAGGAAAAATAACCTTTTTTATACATGGTAGTATTATTTGCTCTGAAATATTTTTTGGCTAGTATTAATAAAGTCTCTTCTGCTTTCTTTTGACTAGTGGTTTCATGATGTATATTCTTCCATCATTTTATTTTTAACCTATTTATGCTTTTATATTTGAAGTTGGTGTTTTGTAGGCACTACATAGTTTTTTCTTGCAGCTTGATCCATTTTGACAATATTTGTCTTTTAATTGGGCTATCTCAGCTGCCCAATGTCCATCTTAGTGTATCAATCTTATTAATTTCAATCATGCGTGGTATTCCATTATGTTGACAAGTAGCCAAGCAGTTTCAGAGCAGCAAGCAACTGCTGAGGCATTTTGCCGTATTTCATGGATTTAGTCGATAAGGAAACCAAGTGACTTTAGACAGTTCATTACTCATGGCACAGCAAACAGCATGATACTCATGTCTGCATTGGTTCCTCAGTGTCTGTCTGCTTTCCTCCCACCCCACCTCACCCCCTCACCAAGTTCCATGGAGGCAATAAAGTAAGAATCCAAGTGAATACTGTGTACATAGAGTTTTTTGTTACAGAGAGGAATATGTCTGATCTCACAAGGGAACTGCTAACAAGCTTTCCCCACAGGAGACTATCATTTTTATTACCCTGGTCAGGAATCAAATCTGCCCTTTCTCCTGGAGGGAGATACTTTCTTTGTAGCTCTGGAATGCCTCTGGGGAGGAGGAGAGACTCTAGTTTATTACCCTAGAATGTAAGCAAATCTGTTCCCTACCTTGAAGCAGCTTGGCAAACATTCTTGCATAAAGCTGTCAATGCCCTTTGTTCAGAGGTTATGCAGAAATGGCAGACTCAGCGGGAATTATCTCCCAATGTACCAGTCAGAGTTCTGTCAGAAAAAAATTGAAGCCACTTTAAGTATTTTGAATAAGAAAGGATTTAATACAGGAAATTAGTGGCTTATGTAATGCTTTGAAGGGCAGGACTGCAAAAGTTAGAAAGGCCCCAAACTTCCTATCAAGATATCTGGAAGTGCAGGCCCAGCAGGTGAGCTGATGCTGCAGGCCTGTGCTACCTGTGGTATGTAAGTGTTTAATTCTCAGGGGAATGCCTGAAAGCTGCTGGCAAAACTCCAGGTCTTCAGCCTGCTGTCTGCCGATGCCCTTGTGCCTGTCCTCAGCAGCACCAGAGAATGATGGCTTATCTTACTCTTTCATATCCCAGATCTCATTCACGTGATTTTTATTGGCACAATTTGCTGGCACTCTGGAAATTTGAGAAGGATAGTTGCTGGTCTGGTCCCTGTATTTTAGGAGAGAGTATAGATGAAGGAGGATGAGATGAATTGGCAGCAAATAATTTGTCAAAGTCTTTATTAATGTAAGTTCTAATAGTTTTTTTTTCTTTACAGACAATGCTGTAATAAATAACTTGGTTCATCTCCCTTTTGGCACAGGTGAAAGGATTTCCATTGGATTGATTCCTAGAAATGGAATGGCTCACAGTGTGAGCCTATCTTGCATTTTGATAGATGGTATCAAATTACTTTCTAAAAGCAGTTGCTTTCCAGGGAGTAACCACAGGAGAATGGAGAGAGGGAAACTTGTTTACACTTGATTTAAGGACAGAAGTTGGTACTCAGGTCTCTTCCTGGACACTGGCTTATGCCTTTGGGCGGTGAGTCTGTGAGGCAATAGGAGAGAAGAAGGAAGTGTAGTGGCTCTTTGATACTTTAAGACCTGATATCTGACATCAGTCCCTTCACTATTCAGTCAGAAATGAGAAATAAAGGATTGAATGTCTTCTCTGATAGGTATTATGCCAGCAGGTTTCTCCTGGATTTTCCAGTTTAATTACCAGTATCATTCTATGAACTGGTATATTAGCCTCACCATCCTCCCTGTTGAGCTATTGAGTCTTAGCTGCCAAGTGACTTGTTGAATGCTGTGAAATTAGATGCAAAAGTGTGCATGCTGCTGTTAATCGTGTACGATGGCATAAATATGGACTACTAAAGTCGATATTTCTGTCTTCAAAGTCACATTAAATTTGATATATCTGTCTTTTCACAAATCAAAACAAGCTGATAAGAGAAAGAAAAATGTTTGGAAATCAAAAATATAGACTAGAATAGGATGTGTAGACAAGACTACAAATCCAGTCCAAAATATAATTAATTTACTTCTATTTTTCCTTCTTAAGGAAAATTGGCTGGTAGCATTCTATCACTATGCCTTTTTCTGTCTTGCTCTAATGCAGATGAGATAGAAAATCAGGAACAGCTTGAACATCTTGGTGTTGTGCTAGTGGTATTTTTATTAGAATCAAATGTATATCCTTGACTGCTTGCTGAAAATGTAAACGCACTTGAAAATTTTCCTAGACTTAACACTGCCAATGTGTTTAAACTGACCAAACATTTTGGTGCAAGATTTGTGTATTTTTTTTTTCAAACTATTGAGACAGTAAAAATATTTAATTTGATCATCATACTATATCTTAGCAGTATATTTCTAGTTTTGTAGCACTTCGACTAATTTGAATGTAACTGTGATTAACAAATGCTAAATTTAATAGTTAAATTGCATTGATACCTTTTTCTTTTGATAGTTTTCTTGATCGTGAGGAGTCTTATAAAGGAATATTATATTGTTTATCTTATAATGTGTGGATACCCATTTGCTCATAATTTCTTCTTCCTTAAAAGTTTGTCTCTAAAGGAAAGTAAGTGTAAGTTTTGGATGAATATAGAATGCTTTTAAAAATTTTAAATATCGAATTGATAAATGTATACACTTGGAGTCTGTTATCAATGTTATGCCTTTATCTCGTCTTTGCCAGAGGTAATTTTCTACCAGTTGTTATTATACTTGCATTGCATAGAGTTTGTATCTCACTTTTTCACTGTGTGATTATGAGCAAACTATTTTTCTAATGTGTCTATAAATATCCTTTTATTACTTTTATTCTTAAAGTACTGTGCATCATTTCATAGAAAATTAATGGCATGGATATGTACCAAAAAGTAGATAAAAAAATCCTAATTTACTGGTTCATTTCCCAAAATTATTATGTCTCACAGAGGTAATAATGTTCACTGGTGTATGTACTGTTCTGCTGTGAAATAACACTGGGGCATCTCAAGCCGTGAGGGTTAATGTGACACTCAGACCGATAAACTGGGTCGTAATGCATAAATATTCGTGCTGGCATTAGACTTATACTGTATTCAGGCTGAGCTTTTGCATTTACACACCAAATAGTTATCTTTCCAAAAAAATATTGTTATAGATAAGTTTTGACCTGAAGATATCTTCATGACTTTTCTGTTTATGTTTTTGGTGAAATGAAGGATTCCAGTAAGTCATAATAATTATTGTTAATGGAGGGGAACAGGTAGGATTAATTCCAATCTTTCAGGGAAGGAGGATTTTATATATGCTTGTAGTTATGCGTTTAGTTATGACTGCCTCTGATGTTCTGAAATGTGTTGCATTTTAACCAAATGATTTAGAATATCTAACATTAGTTATTGACTCAGTATCTAAAAAGCAATAAGAACAATTGGCTGCTTTGGACATTCATGTGTATTTTGATGTGTACCTCAGTATTTAATGGAAGAAATTTTATCTGGGTGATAAGATTTGGTCGCCCTTTAACATGACAAATAGAACAAGGAAGGAGTGTGTATTAGTTTGTTAGGGTTGCTATAACAAAGTTCTACAAAATGGGTCACTTAAGCAACAGAAATTTATTGTCTTGCAGTTCTGGAGGCTAGAAGTCTGAGATCAAAGTGCTGACAGGGCTGGTTCCTTTGAGGGTAGTGAGGAAGATGCTGTTCCTTGTCCCCCTTCTAGATTCTGATGAGTTGCTGGCAACCTTTGCTTTCCTTGGCTTGTAGAAGCATCACTTTGATCTCTGCCTACATCGTCACATGGCATTTGTGTGACATTTGTGTGCAAATTTCCCCTTTTTATACTAATGATAGTTATATTGGAGTAGGGGCTCACCCTACTCCATTATGACCTTATCTTAATATAGTAACAGCCCAATTCCCAAATAAGGTCATATTCTGATGTATTGGGGATTATTGCTTCAATTAAACTTTGGGGAGACATGACTCAGCCCATAATGGAGAGTATTAAACACATATAATCCCCATCTTAAACATGGATCTTGAAATTCTGCCTACCCTCTCCCTCTCCGTGAAGTAAATTTCAGTTCAAAACATGACAGAATTTGAAGGAAAAACTGTGATTAAGAGCTCTAAATTTCATGGCCAAAAATAAAGCTTAAGTATACTGAAGCCAAAGTGAATGTCAATAACTAGTGCTCAGTCTAAAGCTATTTTTAGTAATTTTAAGTCCCCAGTTTTCTTAAGCATTTTTAAAGCTTTAAAGATGCTTATTTTCAACATTGCTTTCAGCAAATTGACATGTTAGTCAGGGATCTTGGTAAACAAAAAGAAATAAGGACAAGATTAGATAAATGCAAAAAAAAGGCCCTAAGCAGGGGAAGTAGAGGTTCATGTGCACCAACCAGTGATAACTAGTATTTGAGAAATAAGCAGAAAACTAACCACAGTTAGATGGTTGTTTGATTTGTTTTATTGAACATCACAGGGCATAAACTTATGGACATTCTTCATTCACTTGTCAAATTTTTTTAAAGGGTAGTTATTATTATTATTATTTTTAATATGGTAGGTATTATTCTAGATGATGGTGATAGATCAATGAAAGAAAAAGACAAATGACCCTCCAAATGGAGCTTACATTTAGGGAAAGGATGAAAGCCATAAACACTGAATGTAGTAAATAAGTAATCTCAATTTTACCTTGCATAAAATGGAAGTTGTAATTGGACCTAGCTTGTAGATTTGTTGTAGGATTGAATAAGATAACATATATAAACCTCTTGGCAAATTGTGTGTCACATAAAAAGCACTTGATAATGTTACAAGTGATGCAAATGTCAGTGATGATAATTGCTGAACATAATCCATGTTTAAATCTTACCACTTCTCCATTTGAGAAATAATGTGAGGGGCCTCACTGGCATAGAATGAATGCCACTCCTAGGACATCAACTGTGACAAGTACTAAAATGAGAACAAAAAACAAGATGTGATGGATATTCAAAGCCATAGATGGTTTTTACATACATACACATGTGCACACCTGTATACACATGTCAACCAACCCAAATATTTTTGTCAGATTCGAAAACATTTGTTATAAATAAAATACATTTCTATTTACCAGTGGAATTTCTTGCCAGTCTGAATAGCTGTTGATATTTATTCAACATTTGAAACATTTGTTACGTTAATTGATCTTCTGATATTTAGTATTTATATCTCATTGTTTGAAATTATCTGACAAAATCATTGATGACCCTTTCTCCTGACCTTTGTCTAATGACCCATTAGTTCCCCCTGCAAATTTGAAGATTATAAATGTGAATGAAATAAGCCTTGTAGATCGTATTTTTAATTGCTTAGTAAATGCCACTTTTCCTTTCTCCCTTTTCCCTTCAAATGGGTGAAGTATGAAGTGGAACATGTCGTAATTTCCCCTTTTCTTTGCTGCTATTCAAGTTCAGTGATGAATATGATGGGATTCAACTTGATTGCATATTCAAATATAGAATGATTAAGACACCACATACATATCCATCTTTTAATTGTAAATATATTATTCATTTGCTCTCTAAATTTAAAGTCATAACTCTTGACCAAACGTGAAGGTTTACCTTTTTTTCTTTCTTTTCTTTCTTTTTTTTCTTTAAAGCAACCTGATTCTGAATGTTTCAGCATTACTCCATCTTTTTTGTTGTTGCTGTTGTTACTTATTTTTTGATCTTTAATCATTTGTATAGCATCATATTCCTTACAACTGAAACTTAAAATGTTGCTTTGCTTTCCATGACTTTTCCTTTTGATGCATAAGTTCAGTTAACTAATACATATAACACGAATAAATGTATTCTCTTTCAAAAAGAGGAGAAAATCTGTATCTCTCTTTTTCTAATTTGTACTTCTTAAGTCTCAGACATATTTAATGTCAAAGGAAACGCAAGTGTTTAGGTGTTTTATATTCACTTCATAAACTAAAAATTTTGGAGATTGAACTTATACTTTTACTGTATATTCTTTAATTATGCCATTAAGGAAATGCATAAAATATTTTGTGAAAACTAGCTTACAGTTTTATTTTTCTTTATTTTAAAAGAGCAGATAAATCTGAGTGAGATATAGTTTGGTTAAACAAAACAGAGATTATTTATATAGTTATGCTCTAAATTGCTCCTTTGGGTCTTATGTGTTTTGAATATTGGAGTCATATAACTTACTGAAATGTTCCAAGTAAAAGCTTTTAGTTTTTATTACTCATTTTCCTGTGAAATAGCTATTTATTTATAAATATAAGTATTCCAAGGGTATTAAACTCTTCCATAGGCATGTAGAAGTACATATAGATTATTAAATGAGATATTTATTATAAAGCACGTAGTACAAGGTCTGGCACGCAGTAGGAGTTAAAGAATTATTAGTTGTCACTGTATTATTTATTTATAAAGGAAAGTTCTTGATGTTTTAATAAGTAATACAGACATGTTATTTTCCAAAAGTGTATACCTCAAAAATAAATCATATATTTGTATGTGATTTGTATACAAATACATATATTTGTAATTTACATACAAATATATATGTATAGTCTATATGTATATATACTATATATAAATATATATGAAATTGAAATTGATTTTAAAAGCTTTCAAAAACATTTTCCTTATAAATGGACACTACTCCTGATTTCAGACCTTTTACTTTCTCATTCATTGTTTCACTTCAGGTATCCATTGGTAGTTTTTTATTTCAATTAGATCACTTTTCAGTTGGAAAATTTTGAGAAAAATATGAAATTCATCTAAAGACTGTATAGTTTATTGTATAGACCTTAGATTTTGTTGGGAATGGAGTAAATATGTCCTTTGGGCTCCTTTCAGTAGTCAACCAAATTAGCCATAGCCTGATAAAAGTTAAAACATTAGAAATAAAATGTGTTTGTAGCTCCCTGACAGGCAATTAAACTGCAGTAATGACCCCAGTATAATTTATGAAATTAAACACATGAATACACTGTAAAATATATTCTCACAATAATGAGGCATTTACTTAACTTGCATCCTGATGTAATATTGTTTTAGAAACTCTTGAAGAACAGTTTACATATAGTTTCTGAAACAGTGCTCTCCAATAGAACTTTCTTTGCTATTGGAAATGTTCTTTGTATTGTCCAAATAGCCACAGGTGGCTGAGAAACTAAATTTTTAATTTTATTTAATTTTCATTAAATTTAGTCACATGGGTTTAGAGGCTATGTTATTGAACAACACAGATCTAAAGTAGTAATATTTTTTCTATATATTTCCACCAATATTGTAATCATTGAATTATATGCACTAACACTGTATTATCTATGTTAGGTACTTATTCACAACAATACATTTTTAAGAATATTTACAGTACTAGAAAAAAAAGCAATAGTCATATCATGATTGTTGAACTTAAAATTTGGAATCGGTTATTTATCAAAACATTATATCAGGGGGCTGCCCTGGTGGCGCAGTTGTTAAGAATCTGCCTGCTAATGCAGGGGACACGGGTTTGAGCCCTGGTCTGGGAAGATTCCCACATGCTGCGGAGCAACTAAGCTCGTGCGCCACAACTATTGAGCCTGCGCTCTAGAGCCCGTGAGCCACCGCTATTGAGCCCATGTATGACAACTACTGAAGCCCGCACACCTAGAGCCCGTGCTCTGCAAGGAGAAGCCACTACACTGAGAAGCCTGCACACTGCAAAAACAAAGAGTAGCCCCACCTGCCACAACTAGAGAAAGTCCTCACAGAAATGAAGACCTAACGCAGCCAAAAATAAATAAGTAAATAAGAAAGAAAGAAAGAAAGAAAGAAAGAAAGAAAGAAAGGAGAAACAACAACCAAAAAACCCCCAAAAACTTAGATCACAACTTGAGCCAAATTGTAATTTTTTATATTATATGTAAATTTTCATGAAGCAAAATAATGTATTTTTTATATATGTTTGTTACATGTTACAGACTGGGTATTTACTCTGAGAGCTAGATTTATTTGTTGAGATAATTTTCACATATTAAGGGTAAAGTCAAGGGCAGTTACTACAAACAGGACATAGGCACTCAAGAAATAATTAGTAAATGAATGAATAGGCCCAGATAGAAAAATAAAACATTAAAAATGTTTTGTTGGCTGTATTAACCTTTTTACTAAGGCATTAGAGAACATGCAGTGAAACCTCAATTTTCAACTCAGGCAAGTGATATTATAGCATTGTGGTGTGTTACACAAATACTGATATCTTCTCATTAAACTATGGCCTTTTGCTCACAGGTGTGATATGACTTTAAATTTGGTGGAAAGACACATCTTTACTCTGCAAAACACTATATAATTTCTTTCATTTTATGTGGATGATAGAAAAAGATCATTTACTATTACTAGTATAAAGAATCATATTAGAATGATAATTGGCTGTCAAATATCTGTGTATAGAAAGTACCCATCTATGGAAATAGTAATATTTATAATTGTCTACAAAAAGCCCTTCTATCTACAAAAATATGTACATTTATAACTTGTTTTATGACTCTAGATATATTCTCTCACATAAATATCTATTCATTATATTTTTGCTATAAATGTATAAAATGAAGAAATAGAAACTAAGGTATAGAACTAAAATAGTTAGAATAGCCCCTTCAGTAATTTTTGATAAAAGGAATGCTATTTCATTTCTAAAACAGAAGGTACTATTAAGAAAATTCGTATCACTAGAATGCCAATGACATAAGTATGTTTCAAATATAGTATTTTTTGTCCAAAGAATTTAGATCAACAATCACAGTGTCCATGGGTAAGATGTTTGGACAAGTCTCATAAGGCTACAGTCATGTTGTTGGCCAGCTTAGGTCTCATGTGAGGCTCCTCTTCCAAGCTCAGCTGGTCGTTGGCAGAATTGACTTCCTTGGATCTGTAGAATTCATGGTGGCTTTGACTTCAAGGTCAATAGGAACACACTTCTAAGATGCTTTATCTTCTTGTAAAGGCTCCTTTGATTAGGCCAGGACCATCAGGATAGGCTTCTTTTGTTACTGACTGAAAGACAATTTATTATCAACCTGATCACATGATAACCTATCATATTCACAGGTTCCACCTACACTCAGGGAGGAGGAGCATATATGGAACATGAACATCAATGGGTGGAATTCTAGAGGCCACCTTAGAGTTCCACCTAGTATAATAACAGATAAATATGTTATCAATAAAATATACATTATTAATAGACAATAGTAATAAAAATGAGATACATATGTAATTAAAAACTACACAAATGTATTTTCATTAACCTCGTAATATGCATAGTATTGTTCTCCAGAAAATGTTTCCACTATATAGCGTTTCTAATTTCCTTTTCTCTTTATTTCACTTGATTCTTGTTTTTTTCTGCTTCTGTAGAAGGGTTTTTAAGCCTTCTATGTAGTCTGTTCTTGAGAAATTTCAGTCCGTTTTATAACAAAGAAATTAGCTTACCTTTTCACTACTTTCAATGTCATATTTATATTTACAAATCTCCCAAATGAACAAAAAGGAAAAAAAATAATTATAGCCTGTGAAATAATTCTCACATACCTATCAAGCAAATAAGAAAATCTGTTATTTTTCTATGTCACTAATAATCTCATTCATCATTAATTAATTGAAGACATAGAATTTTAACAAATTAAATTTTAACAGTGTGAAGTTCAGTTACTCAGAGATAGTACATCTAAGGCTTTTACAGTTTTGATAACAACTATATGTAAGATTGGAGAGAGTAAAAGAAACTGAGCATACTGGTTGACAGTCAATTTCTTAGGAATTTTATAAAAGTAAGACATTTGAGGAATACTTTTATATAGCGTAGTAAAATGATCTAAATTAATACATTAATATTGATTAGTATATTAATTCTTCTGTAGACCTCATTTGGATTTCCTCTGCTTTGTTCATTAATGTCCTTTTTCTGTTGTGAGATCTAAGCCACTGTCCCACATTCATGTAGCTATGTTATTCTCCTCAGTCTCCATTCTGTACCAGTTCCAAAGTTTTCCCCTGACTTCATGCTTTCGAGGACTAGTCAGGTATTTTGTAGAACATTCCTTATTTTTAAGTTGTCTGATATGTTTTTTATCATTAGATTTAGGTTATTAATTTTCGGCAAGAGTACCATTCAAGCAACATAATTTAATTTCATCCGTGTTGCTAATATGTCTATTACAGGTGATGTTAACCTTTATCGCTTGGCTAAGATGTTGCCTATCAGGTTTCTCCATGGTGAAATTACTGTTGTGCACTTTTTAAATTTTATATATCCTGGGGGAGATATTTTTAAGGCTACGCAAATATACTGTTTCTCCTCAAACTTTTACCCACTAATTTTAGCATCCAGGGATAGATCTTACCGCCAACAATTATTATTGTTTTATTGATTTTCTGTTTCCTCATTGGAAATTGGGAATATTGGAATTACGTTTTAAGGGAGGGCTGTCTCTCTTCCCCCATTTATACATTTACTCAATTATTTTTATTAGTATGGCCTCTTGGTTATTTTATGTTTTTAGTTATAATCCAATACAACTGTAATTATTTTGTTCTTCAGATTATTCCGTCTTTGGCCATTGGGAGCTTTTTTAGGTAAGCTTCTGTATCTTTTGATGTAATATCATCCTTTTTGGAGCATTTCTTCTTTTCTCTAGCACCACAAGAAACTACAGTCTCGTCTTGTATTTTTCCCTCCCTAGCCTAGAATCAACCTCTTCCACAAGGAGCCCATTTCTTTAATATGAAAATGGTTTTAGAAACCAAGATCAAGGTGCTCGGTGTACGTACTACTTTTCGTTTATCATTGCTTCTAGGAGCCATCATTGGACAGAGCTAGAACATATATGATGATATATATATTTTTAATATTTATT
Source organism: Hippopotamus amphibius kiboko (assembly GCF_030028045.1). NCBI lineage: Eukaryota > Metazoa > Chordata > Mammalia > Artiodactyla > Hippopotamidae > Hippopotamus > Hippopotamus amphibius. Next base: position 60,292,538 of record NC_080188.1, read on the forward strand.
TGGGTGCATCAGGTCTTAGTTGCAGCAGGCGGACTCCATAGTTGCAGCTCGTCAGCTTCTTAGTTGCAGCATGCATGTGGCATCCAGTCCCCTGACCAGGGATCAAACCTGGGCCCTCTGCATTGGGAGCGCAGAGTCTTAACCACTGCACCACCAAGGAAGTTCCTACATGATAATATTAACCCGTTTAAGCTCCTCATTCAGAGATAAATAGCAGTTTAGTCCCTTGTTACCGAAGTGTCTGTGGTCTGTGGATCAGCAGTGTTGATGTCACCGGAGAGTTTGTTAGAAACCTGAATGCCCACCACACAACCTAATGCGCCAGAATCTCCCTTTAACAAGGTTGAAAAGTCATGATCTAGACAGCAGTGTTTCTCTTATTCTCCTCAGTTAAAAATCATTTGAAGAGCTTGTTAAAACTTCAGTTTACCAAGCCCCTTCCCAGGAGATTCTTTTTCAGTGGGTTTTGATATTCATGTGTTTAACTAATACTTCAGGTGATTCTTATTGTCAAATAAGTTTAGAAAGCACTGATCTACAGGTTTATCACTGGTAGGTGCAAAAATGGGAATGTCTTTAATACTTGAAATGATGTTCTCCTTGACATAAACCAGGTTCTTTCCCTACTGATTCTTAATACTTTGCATTTGTAAAACACTTCATATATTTCAAAGTGCTTTTGCATCAGTTAGTTTGAAAAATTATCTTTTACAAAGAACCATCTTCACTCTAAGTCTTCCTTCATATCACCTTCAGAATTATCTTCCTAAAACAAAGATGAAACCATTGGACTTCTTTCCCCAAAAACTTCAAAAGTGTTTCGTTAGCTCTGAAACCAATTGTCCAGTATATATGGCCTGTCGTGATTTCACTCCACTCTTAACCTTCTAGCCTTATCTCTCTATACATATACCCTCACCTCGTGATTTTGATCATTTTGTTCTCTCTGAATGGTATTCTTTCCTCATTTCATCCCACGTGTTCTTAGAGCATTCCATTAAGGTCTAGTACCTGTCTAAAATGCTATTGCTTCCAAGATAGATCCTGAATTCCTGTAATTATCTGGAATAACTACATCTAGGTATGTGTACTGCACTTAGCCATAATAGAGATGTATTTTATTTATTCTGCCTTATATTTATACATACATGTGTGTTCTGACTGCATCACTTACTAGATAAGGAGAACATTGAGGATAGAAATCAGGTCGTAATGGGATCATGGATCCTCCTCTAGACATTAACGAAGGTTAAATTGTTTCAGTCTTCTCTTTACTATAGTTGATAGTGATTGGTAAGTATATTTGTGTAATAAGTGAACTGGGATGATTATAACATGTCAAAAAACAATCGTTTGCCAATTATGTTAAAATACTGATGTGAGATTTTTTAGTCTGTCAGATGATGACTATTCTAGCACTACTATGTCCTAAATAAATAAATAAATATTAAATAAGTAAATAAATAATAAAATTAAAAAGAAAGAAAAGGAAAAAAACAGTCTATATAGTTTTCCTTGTGATGGAGTGAGGAATACTCAGGAAGAAGAAACAAAACATTCTATTTAAAGACATCATCCCACACCTCAAATTCCAATGGCAACACTTGACACAACTATTTTAGAAGGAAAACTGTACAGCATTTTTTTCAGTATATGGTATCCGAAGCCTTACAACATTTCTCTACTGCACATTAGGGTACTTATCAGATGTCTCTGCGTACTTGCCTAGCTAATGGATTAGCTAACTGTCTTAGAGAGGTTTTGTATAAGTGAACACTCAGAAAACATTTATAAATAAAAGTAGATGAGACTACTCAATCTGGATAAATGCAGACTAATCGGATGTGTGCTTTAGTAACCACTGGCATATTAGAGACATTGGTCTTAGAATATTCAACTCATGTTTTAAATTATTTTATTTCTCACTTGAATCACATAGCATTTATATTGACTAGTGTGATTTTGATTGGAAGAAATACTTCCAATACTACCTACAGAAGAAATACTACCTACAGAAGAAAAAGTCATATTTACTTATATAGAATATCAATTTAAATATGTGATTTCAAGAAGCAGTAATCACAAAATATCCCAAGGAACCAGCTATTCTATCTGAGTCAAAACTTCTGGGGTTCCTCTAATGTTATGCCTAATTTTCTCATCTTAAACACTTTCAAAGAGCATTTGCGAAAAAACCATAAAGAACTACTTTATAGCCACTGTTTATATATATCATACATGTATAGGTAAATTAATAAATTTAATGTGATATAAATATTTTAAATGCTTTGTTTTCTAGGACTGACAGTGTCCTATTGTCAATGAAGCTACTGATCTACTTCAGTGGCTAGAACATAGAAATTTTATGCTAGTTATTGTACCATTTGAATAATTTGCTTTTAAAAATGTGAGAGTACCTAACAATCAAACCAATAATTACTCTAAACAATACAAAAATAATTTTTATATGTCAGTATTATTGTGAACATGATAATTGTTGACCAGAAATAAAGGTTCCCACTTATGCAGGCAAATCATATCAATTGAACAAATAAAGCTAAGACGTATGGGGAAGATAGCAGACTGAATAATATTTGAGTGAATTATGGTGTAATAAAAAAATCAAATCTCAAAACAGTGTCATCAGTTAATATTTTTAACAAACAACAAAAATCAGTTAATAATGACAAAATTAGAGGAAAAAGATATGTTACCTTTGTTTAATGATTGGACTATTTTGGTGACTAATGTGTTTTAGTCTCTCTCTTGTGATATAAGGGAGCTAAGATATAAATTCAGGAGCTCTTTTTTAGTACATGAACTAGAGGTTGAAAGAGCAGAGCTTTATCCCTTTGATGCCTTAACATCCCTATAAGATCAGTGGGATTTATTCACATCTCAGTTGGTTGTGCAGAGAGAACAAAATGATCCCCAGAGTGGAAGATATTCATTCACCAATACCTAGTCTGCCTAAAATGTAAGTTCAGATTGCATGATTGGTGTATTTCATTTGTGTTTGTGTCTGTTTCTTAACAAAGCCTTATAGGGATATTTTTATACCACCATTTCATATGAAGAAAACTATTATTTCTTGACATAACTCCTTTTTTCTTTTCTTTTTTCTTTTATTTTCCCTTAAGTAATAATAGATAAGCCAATAACAATCTATTTAATAAAAGTGTAATTTTAAATTACTGAGGTCATTTATAAATAAAAGCTGTAAATCTTACAACGTCAAAACAGAAAATGAAGTATCTTAACCCACATGAAATTTTTGTTTCTCTCAAGGTAAAATTTTAGTTTATAGAGAAATTTGGGGGCGGGGATATAGAAAAAAAGTGGAATATCAAATAGAATATTTTAAAAAAATTATACTATATCCTAAATTTCCCATTGATAATTTAGTAGGGCAATATACTTTTAAAAAATTTTTATTTATCTATCTATCTATCTATCTATCTATCTATCTATCTATCATCTATCTATCTATCTATCTATTTATGGCTGTGTTGGGTCTTTGTTGCTGCGTGCGGGCTTTCTCTAGTTGCGGCAAGTGGGGGCTACTCTTTTGTTGTGGTGCATAGGCTTCTCATTGCAGTGGCGTCTCTTGTTGCGGAGCATGGGCTCTAGGCACGTGGGCTTCAGTAGTCGCAGCACGTGCCCTCTAGAGCGCAGGCTCAGTAGTTGTGGCGCTCAGGCTTAGCTGCTCCGTGGCATTTGGAATCTTCCTGGACCAGGGATGGAACCCATGTCCTCTGCATTGGCAGGTGAATTCTTAACCACTGCACCACCAGAGAAGTCCTGCATTATACTTTTAAAAGACAAGGTAATCACAGAAAGCAGCCATCAGTTTTTACCTTTCTAATGAACAAAATGAGAGGATGAATTAAAGTCAATTTATTGGAGTTACCAGTGAAAAGAAACTTAGGCATTATAACAAAACTTAGAAAATTTATAATGCACTCAATGCCATTTTAAAGCAGGGTAATTCCACTTTAAAATGAAAGTCATATAATTTTCTAGTGCTGACCTCCAACCACTTTATTTGGTCAGAAAACACTAATCTTAGAATCACTTTATTTTTCCTTCTCATGCAAGAGAAATTGGTAGACAGAATATATGGCTCCCTATTTAGTATGATTTGAGAAACCTAAAGCCACAAAACGTCTGTTTTGAGTGGAAAACATGCCCTAAATTTTTGTGTCGGAGGTAATTCCTTCTGGATAAGAAGTAATCTGTTAAAATAAAAATGTTGTACCAGCCCCTTATCAACTTCCAGTATGCCAGCTGAATTAATTACCTAAGAGGGGTCAGGGTGGTGAGGGCCAGGGCACAGCATCAGTGTGTTTTGACAGGGAAATTACAAAAAGTGAGTGGCCTCTGGCTTAGAAAGTGCACAATGAAATACAACATCCCAATAATGAATTCTAATATCCAGGGAGCAATAATACTCTAAAGCAAACCTGGAGAAGATCACAGAAATGGACATGACAGGAATATATCAAAGGGTGTGAGGGCATTGGAAAAAAACTGTATTACATTTTACATTTTAGTCTTGGGTCTGCCAAATGTAAAACATAAGGTTCTTTGATACAAGCCCCAGAAACCTAATTTTTGCTCATGTCATTAAAAAAACAAACAAAAATTATTGTAAGGATATGCACTAGCTTACAGAAACAAAGGGAAAGCCAAACACCAAACAGGCCTCAAGAAGAGCAGAAACATGGTAATATCAGGGAAGTAAGATAGCAGGGCCAGCTACACAATTTTCAAGGCCCAGTGAAAAATAAAAAATGCAAGTCTCCTTGTTTAAAAATTGAGACTTTCCAAGATAGTAATAGCGATGAGGAAAAGTTTGGAGTTCGTAGCTTTATGCTTACTTCCCTTTGTTTGAAAACCCTTTGCTGTAACCCCTAGCACCTGTAACCTATGGAAATTGAGTAGCCAATCAATTAATGCCAACTGTAGTTATGTGTTTTAACCTATATTTAGAGAGAGTTCACCTAGAATGGTGCCCAGAACTTTTGGAGCGTTAGCTCATCTGGTGCCACCGGCTCAATAAACCTGAGTTCTCCAACCCTCCGAGTGTGGTGCTTGGTTTCTCGTGGGATCGATTTCTGCAACAATAGCAGAACATTAAACAAAATGTAGGACCCTTGCTAAGGACAGGATCCTGTGTGACTGTGGGAGATGCAAGCTGGTGAATTTGGCCCTGGGTTTCAGGAATGAATGGATAAGCTCTTCAAGCCTCCACCATTAGAATAACAGCTATTGTGATTTTCTGTCCCTGTGCTGTGTTGCTCAATATTCATATTTCTGGGAACCAGAGTTTGTTTGTAGGCCAAATCATGTGACCACGCAAAAGAAGAGATGAAGAGACCTTGTTTAGCACTCCCATCAAGATCCCATGCAATCTTGGGGGAGAGGAGGGACTTTCCCAAAGGAAAATAAAGGCATTTTTGACAAAGAAAGGGGGAGAATTTCTTTATGTGCAAGAAAAAACAACATATGTTCACATAAGAGGAAAACAGAAAAGAATCCATTCTAACACTACTGTGACCAACTTATAAGAAGTTGCCTTGAATATTAATAGTTTATTTATAACAGTGCTCCAGTAGCACCTCCTTTGAATTATAGGCACTTGGCTTTAAATATCCCCAATTTGTTCACTTCAGTGATTGTAGGAAATTTTTTAAAAAACAAAATTGTTTTCAAGTAAATTTCCCAATATAAATTATTATAGTATATCATATTCTTCCATGAAACTATTGAAGAATATGATAAAAAATGTTTTGGATGAAAAAAGAAATAAAAAGATCATAGAAATTAGTCTGAGGTAAGATTAGCTTATATTTTCCAATCAGTATGTATTTATGACCTTTAGAGTCTGGCTTAGTGAGTTTGTTGAATTTTTGCCAAGCAGCTATCTCTGGAGGGAATACAGGGATTAGGACACAGACTCTGGAGTCGAAATTGTTGAATTTAAAGCCCAGTTTTGCTGTTTGCATCCTGTTCAGTCTCTGCATCTTAGATTCCTCCTCTGTGGATTATTAATACCATAGTTGGAGCGCTGCCTCAGCCGCATGGAGTCAGAGCAGCCAGGCTGCCAGGACAGCCCAGCACAGCGGCGGTGACCAACCGCGAGCGCCCAGCCTGACGGGGGAGGCTGCATGGTGGACTCCCGGACGTCCTGTGAGCCCGGAGCTCCCGACTGAATATTCGTCTAATCCAATACTTGGACATTAGTCTGAGGCTTGGACAGTCTTCTATAAACACCTCTATCACCAGGACAAGCAACCCCAAAAGCTTGGACAACCATGAGGAAACAAAGAAACACCATGCAGGCAAAGGAGCAGGAAAAAAACCCACAAGACCAAATAAATGAGGAGGAAATAGGAAAAATGCCTGAAAAAGAATTCAGAGTAATGATAGTAAAAATGATACAAAATCTCGATAACAAATTAGAGAAAGTACAAGAAACAGTTCATAAGAACTCAGAAAAACAAACAGCAATGGATAACAAAATAACTGAAATTAAAAATACTCTAGATGCTCTAACCAGCAGAATGACTGAGGCAGAAGAACGAATAAGTGAGTTGGAAGATAGAGTGGAAGAAATAAACGCCACAGAGCAGGAAAAAGATAAAAAAATAAAAAGACTAGAAGACAGCCTCAGAGACCTCAGTGATAACCTTAAACGTACCAACATTCGAATTATAGGCATCCCAGAAGAAGAAGAAAACAAGAAAGGGTCTGTGAAAATATTTGAAGAGGTTCTAGTGGAAAACTTCCCCAACATGGGAAAGGAAATAATGAACCAAGTCCAAGAAGCACAGAGAGTCCCATACAGAATAAACCCAAGGAGAAATACACCAAGACACATATTAATCAAACTAACGACAATTCAACACAAAGAAAAAATATTAAAAGCAGCAAGAGAAAAGCAACAAACAACATATAAGGGAAAACCCATCAGGATAACAGCTGACCTTTCTACAGAAACTCTGCAGGCCAGAAGGGAATGGCAGGATATACTGAAAGTCCTGAAAGAGAGAAACCTACAGCCAAGAATACTCTACCCAGCAAGAATCTCATTCAGATTTGAGGGAGACATCAAAAGCTTTCCAGACAAGCAAAAGTTAAGAGAATTCAGCACCACCAAACCAGCCTTACAACAAGTGCTAAAGGAACTTCTCTAAGTAGGAAACACAAGAAAAGGAAAACACCTACAAATACAAACCCAAAACAATTCAGAAAATGGTAATTGGAACACACATGTCAATAATCACTTTAAATGTAAATGGATTAAATGCTCCAACCAAAAGACACAGACTGGCTGAATGGATACAAAAGCAAGACCCTTCTATATGCTGCCTACAAGAAACCCACTTCAGACCAAGGGATACATATAGACTGAAAGTGAAGGGATGGAAAAAGATATTCCATGCAAATGGAAGTCAAAAGAAAGCTGGAGTAGCAATACTCATATCAGACAAATTAGACTTGAAAGTAAAGACTATTAAAAGAGACAAGGAAGCACACTACATAATGATCAAGGGATCCATCCAAGAAGAACATATCACAATGGTAAATATCTATGCCCCCAATATAGGAGCACCTCAATACATAAGGCAAATGCTAACAGCTATAAAAGGGGACATCGACAGTAACACAATTATAGTGGGAGACTTGAACACCCCACTTACATCAATGGACAGATCATCCAAACAGAAAATCAATAAAGACACACAAGCTTTAAATGACACATTAGACCATCTCGACTTAATTGATATTTATAGGACATTCCATCCAAAAACGACAGACTACACTTTCTTCTCAAGTGCACATGGAACATTTTCCAGGATAGATCACATCTTGGGTCACAAATCAAACCTCAGCAAATTCAAGAAAATTGAAATCATATCAAGCATCTTCTCAGACCACAACGCCATGAGACTAGATATCAATTACAGGAAAAAAACTGCAAAAAATACAAACACATGGAGGCTAAACAATTCACTATTAAACAACCAAGGAATCACTACAGAAATCAAAGAGGAAATCAAAAAGTATCTAGAAACAAATGACAACGAAAACACAACAACCCAAAACCTATGGGACGCAGCAAAAGCAGTTCTAAGAGGGAAGTTGATAGCAATACAGTCCTACCTTAAGAAACAAGAAAATGATCGAATAAACAACCTAACCTTACACCTCAAACAACTAGAGAAAGAAGAACAAAGAAACCCCCAAGTGAGCAGAAGGAAAGAAATCGTAAAGATCAGAGCAGAAATAAATGAAAAAGAAAGGAAAGAAACCATAAGAAAAATAAATAAAACTAAAAGCTGGTTCTTTGAGAAGATTAACAAAATTGATAAACCATTAGCCAGACTCATCAAGAAAAAAAGGGAGAAGATGCAAATCAACAGAATTAGAAATGAAAAAGGAGAAGTCACAACGGACACCTCAGAAATACAAAACATCATGAGAGACTACTACAAGCAACTATATGCCAATCAATTGGATAACCTGGAAGAAATGGATACATTCTTAGAAAAATACAATCTTCCAAGACTGAACCAGGAAGAAATAGAAACCATGAACAGACCAATCACAAGTACAGAAATTGAGGCAGTGATTAAAAATCTCCCAACACACAAAAGCCCAGGACCAGATGGATTCACAGGCGAATTCTATCAAACATTTCGAGAAGAGTTAACACCTATCCTTCTCAAACTCTTCCAAAATATTGCAGAAGGCGGAGCACTCCCAAACTCATTCTATGAGGCTACCATCACCCTGATACCAAAACCAGGCAAAGATGTCACAAAAAAAAGAAAACTACAGACCAATATCACTGATGAATATAGATGCAAAAATCCTCAACAAAATACTAGCTAACAGACTGCAACAGCACATTAAAAAAATCATCCACCACGATCAAGTGGGGTTTATCCCTGGGATGCAAGGATTCTTCAATATACGCAAATCAATCAACGTGATACATCATATCAACAAATTGAAGGATAAAAACCATATGATCATTTCAATAGATGCAGAAAAAGCTTTTGACAAAGTTCAACATCCATTTATGATAAAAGCTCTCCAGAAAATGGGCATAGAAGGAAATTACCTCAACATCATAAAAGCCATATATGACAAACCAAAAGCCAACATTGTTCTCAATGGAGAAAAACTGGAAGAATTCCCTCTAAGAACAGGAACAAGACAAGGGTGTCCACTCTCACCACTGTTATTCAACATAGTTTTGGAAGTGTTAGCCACAGCAATCAGAGAAGAAAAAGAAATTAAAGGAATCCAAATTGGAAAAGAAGAAGTAAAATTATCACTCTTTGCAGATGACATGATACTATATATAGAAAACCCTAAAGACTCTACCAGAAAACTGCTAGCACTCATTGATGAGTTTAGTAAAGTAGCAGGATACAAAATTAATGCACAGAAATCTCTTGCATTCCTATACACTAACAACGGAAGAGCAGAAAGAGAAATTAAGGAAACTCTCCCATTCACCATTGCAACCAAAAGAATAAAATACCTAGGAATAAACCTGCCTAAGGAGGCAAAAGATCTGTATGCAGAAAACTTTAAGACATTGATGAAAGAAATCAAAGATGACATAAACAGATGGAGGGATATACCATGTTCCTGGATTGGAAGAATCAACATCATGAAAATGACTGTACTACCCAAAGCAATTTACAGATTTAATGCAATCCCGATCAGATTGCCAATGGCATTTTTCACAGAACTAGAGCAAGAAATCTTACGATTTGTATGGAAACGCAAAAGACCCCGAATAGCCAAAGCAATCTTGAGAAGGAAAAATGGAGTTGGTGGAATCAGGCTTCCTGACTTCAAACTATACTACAAGGCCATAGTGATCAAGACAGTATGGTACTGGCACAAAAATAGAAAGGAAGATCAATGGAACAGAATAGAGAACTCAGAAGTAAGCCCAAACACATATGGGCACCTTATCTTTGACAAAGGAGGCACGAGTATACAATGGAAAAAAGACAGCCTCTTCAATAAGTGGTGCTGGGAAAATTGGACAGCAACATGTAAAAGAATGAAATTAGAACACTTCCTAACACCATACACAAAAATAAACTCCAAATGGATTAAAGACCTACATATAAGGCCAGACACTATCAAACTCCTAGAGGAAAACATAGGCAGAACACTCTTTGACATACATCAAAGCAACATCCTTTTTGACCCACCTCCTAGAATCATGGAAATAAAATCAAGAATAAACGAATGGGACCTCATGAAACTTAAAAGCTTTTGCACAGCAAAAGAAACCATAAACAAGACTAAAAGGCAACCCTCAGAATGGGAAAAAATAATTGCCTATGAAACAACGGACAAAGGATTAACCTCCAAAATATACAAGCAGCTCATGCAGCTTCATACCAAAAAAGCAAATAACCCAATCCACAAATGGGCAGAAGACCTCAATAGACATTTCTCCAAAGAAGACATACAGATGGCCAACAAACACATGAAAAGATGCTCAACATCACTCATCATCAGAGAAATGCAAGTCAAAGCCACAATGAGGTATCACCTCACACCAATCAGAATGGCCATCATCACAAAGTCTGGAAACAACAAATGTTGGAGAGGGTGTGGAGAAAAGGGAACTCTCCTGCACTGTTGGTGGGACTGTAAGTTGGTACAGCCACTATGGAAAACAATTTGGAGGTTCCTTCAAAAACTACAAATAGAACTACCATATGATCCAGTAATCCCACTCCTGGGCATATACCCAAAGAAAACCATAATCCCAAAAGAAACTTGTACCATAATGTTTATTGCAGCACTCTTTACAATAGCCAGGACATGGAAGCAACCTAAATGCCCATCAACAAATGAATGGATACAGAAGATGTGGCATATATATACAATGGAATATTACTCAGCTATAAAAAGGGATGAGATGGAGCTATATGTAATGAGGTGGATAGAACTACAATCTGTCATACAGAGTGAAGTAAGTCAGAAAGAGAAAGACAAATATTGTATGCTAACTCACATATACGGAATCTAAAAATGGTACTGATGAACTCAGTGACAAGAACAGGGAAGCAGATACAGGGAATGGACTGGAGAACTCGAGGTATGGGAGGGGGCGGGGGGTGAAGGGGAAACTGAGAAGAAGCGGGAGAGTAGTACAGACATATATATACTACCAACTGTAAAATAGTCAGTGGGAAGTTGTTGTATAACAAAGGGAGTCCAACTCGAGGATGGAAGATGCCTTAGAGGACTGGGGCAGGGAGGGTGGGGGGGACTCGAGGGGGGGGCGTCAAGGAAGGGAGGGAATATGGGGATATGTGTATAAAAACAGTTGATTGAACCTGGTGTACCCCCCAAAAAAATAAAATATAATAAAAAAAAAAAAAAAAAAAAAACCCAAAAAAAAAAACAAAAAAACAAAAAAACAAAAAAAAAAAATACCATAGTTGACTATTAAAATCTTAAAAGGTGACAAGTTAGAACACAATTAAGACTGCTCATTAAAGAAAACATTTTTTTCAGACATTGGAAAGTAGATATAGGGACTTCTCCAGTGGTCCAGTGGTTAAGACTCTGTGCTCCCAAAGCAGGGACATGGGTTTGGTCCCTGGTTGGGGAACTAAGATCCCACGTGCCCCATGGCATGGCCAAAAAAAAAAAAAAAAAGTAGATATAAAGCAACTTAATACAGTCATTTTGGGAAGAGTTGTTTTAGGAATGGAACTTGATTTCTTTCTGAGGAATTTTTTTTCCTGTTTATACTTCCTTAAATGGATAGTTGTCTCTGGAGAGGAAAGAGCAAAATGGAGGTTTTCTTTTATCAGCTCTGCTTTGGTTGTGTAAAGAAAAGGGCTGGGTGTTTTCTTTTTCATCCTCATCTCTGTTTCAAAGACAATTGAACATTGATACCAATCTGTGTTTCTGCTGCTTGTGTAAAAGAGAAACCATCCCATGCCACCAGCACCCACTGTTATCTGGTTTTAAATGTCAAGTACACTTCAGCATAGAAAGAAAGAAACTGAGATAACATTCAAAGAGGAATATATTGGAGACAAAGATAGAGTCCAACAATCTAAGTGTCTGTGTCTTCCAGACGGGAGTTAGGAAAAGATTCATCAACAGAAACCTAAAACATTTTGCAGCTTCTGACTTATCTAACCTTGTGATTATTTATAGCCACATATCATGTTTATATGTGTATGATTGTAGTATTTGTCTATGTTCATGCTATACTGATGAATAATGGAAAGGTAATTCAGCTACTTTAAACTGAATGGTTTAAATCAGTTCAGCCATGACACTCTGTCTTTATGTCATTCCTTTCAAGGTCTAGCCTCAGATTTTCTTACTGGCCTCAAGGATTTTTTGTTTGTTCTTTGCAACAGATATTTATACCTTGACAGTTCTATGATGTATAATTATATATAAATGGTGCTATATGCTTTTCATATACACAAATAATCTGGCCTGCTGTTTATACCAAGTACAGTGGTTCTCCATTTCAGAGAGAAAAAAAGATCGACATCTTTTGTCTTTCTTGTCCATTCATGATTGTTTGCTATTGTTTACAAAAAAAACTACATTTTTAGAATCAGCACCATTTGATGGTTCTACATATTGATAGTGTGCTTTTACTATCATAATGTTTATTATTATAATATGTAACATAGAAATCTAAATTAAATTTAGCACCTTTTTTGAGACAGTTTTGTAATAAGCCATCTAAACATCTTCCTAGAAAACCATTACTATAAGATTTCACAAATCTTATTTCTTAGGACATTAATAGTACTACGAGTGCTCAATAAATAATTATTGAAAAATGGACAAATGAATGAATGTTTAGGAAACACAGTCTTAAAGTTAGCAGGATTCTTTACTAGGATTATTCAGTTATTATTGTGTTGAATATAATTTTTTAAAACATATTTGACCATTAATATTTTGCTAAAAATAAAAAGCAATTATAATTTTTAGCCCCCAAATCTATACCTGTGTTTTATATCACATGCAGGCAATCTATTATAGGACTGGGTTTGCAGGGCAGCTGTGTTCTATTTACTGTGCACTGCAGCTGCAATTCAAAGTGACCATCAAGAGGCTGGACTGTGGCCTTGTATTCCACTAATCCAAACTGAAAGATAGCTCAAAATTCTCTTAACTGAATTATGGTTCACAGTATATTAATCATAGTATATAGTATCATGATTGACTATTCAATATCTTAAAAGGTGATATAATTTAGGATATAATTACGACTGGTAATTGGAGAAAACAGAACTTATTGATATCTGGTTAATCTTCTGGTACTTTCTAATTTTTCTTAATCTTACATCAGGCACAAAGTTGTAACTCTCCAATACTCATGATTCCAAGAGCCACTTAATTTCTAGAATTAGGGCTTTGGGACAACTTATTGGCTGGAACCTAATTATGTAATTTTCATTTAGTAGGAGTAATCTTTGAAATAAGCAGGATACTAAACATTGTCTTCTATATTATTAAAAACGAGGCTTTCCTCATTCAAACAATTGTACCTCCACTACAACTTTGTTACATAAAATAGTTCTCCCCAAGAACAGGAATCTCATGTCTCAGGAGGACCTCGATTTAAACCCAGAAGCCATGAAAATTCTTGTTGCACTTTCTTCTTGTGCAACTACAGTTGACCCTTGAACAACACAGGTTTGAACTGTGCTGGTCCATTATTCATGGATTTTTTTTCCCAATAAATATATAGTTGGCCCTGCATATCCGTGGGTTTCACATCTACAGATTCAATTAACCCAAAATGGCAAGTAATACATGATCCGGGGTTGATTGAATCCTGGGATGTGGAACTCATGGATTTGGAGGGCCGACTGTGCAATTTGAGCATATTGAGCATACATGGATTTTGATATCCACCCTCAGTCCTAGAACCAATCTCCTGCAGATACTGACGGACAGTGGTACTTGATATCTATATTCATACTCCAAACGAGTTTTTATCATTATTGTTATTGTTGTTTCTGTCGTTGTTGTTTTAATTCTACTTGATATTATTCTCCTTTCTCTACCCCTAATGTACTGACTACCTTGAATAGTTTTGCCTAGGTAAGGCTCCAAGGATAAATCTGAAAAGTGGCCTATGGGAAATTGTAATAGGTAAACCTGTTATTTAGGATTAATAAGGTAGAATTCTTAGCACACATGTTTAGTGTATGTGAAATTGCCATATATTAATTTATTCAACAGTGACTTGGAAATATAAGGATCACTAAAGGAGAATCTCACCTTATTTGGCATTACTGGATAAAACGGAAGCGGCAATTAGTGCAGCCTGAGGTAGTTGGAAGGAGTGGGGAGGATTTCCTGGGAGAGAGGGTGCACTAATCCAGTCTTAAAGGATAAGTATAAATTAGCCATATTATATCAAAACTCACATATATCCTGGGGAAAATTATGGCCAGTGAGTGTGATAAGATATGTCTAACCGATTCTGCTCTTGCACTGCGTGTTTTGTTTGTCTTGCTAACACAAGTGGCACAGTGGTCTGGAGGTGCACCCCTGGAATTCATGTATTTAAAAGTAAACCCAGGTGATTTTTGTATATGTATGAGTGAGTTTGTCAAGATATTTGGAAATCTTTGATTTTGTGTAACATGGAAAACCTTATTTTTCTAGTTGAAACTGAGTATAGACCATCAAAAAGCCTTTTGTTACCTCAAGAACAGAATCTGGGAAATTTGGTTGAAAAGTATGTCGTAGGTTTTTGCCGGGGTCCAGCCCAGGCAGGATCCAGGGAGTCCCTTGGGAGGGGTAGAGTCGGCGAGAAAAAAAAGAGACAGAGAGACAGGAGGCAGAGAGAGAGTGAGAGTGAGAGAGAGAGAGAGAGAGAGAGAGAGAGAGTGAGTAAGAGTAACTTTAATGTTTGCTCGGGTCTTATATATCTTACATCTTGCTTTGTGGATTTTTCCATTAGGGGCCCCATATCCCTCCCCCAAATGTCCCATTGATTCCGCCGGGGGCCAGTCCTTAGTCAGGTGATGAGTCTTCTATGTAATCATTAGTTCTTATCAGTTCTTCGCGTTCTTGTTTTGTCCTTCCAGTGGTTACAAGGGGGAGGGGAACACAGGATAACAATCTCTAAGGGCAGGCCTCTCAGGCGCCCAGGCTTGAAGTGACAGACACATTGTTAGCAGGTTAAGCTTAATCAGTGAGCTACATTCTCTATGCTACGTGACAGCAGACATACAGGACATGGACATAACATAGATACCCGTAATATTCCGTTCTTATAAGGGAAGAGTGCATGGGATATTTTATAGGCAACTTTAGTTTGACTGACCCTCACTTCAGAGGTTTGGGATAATTGTGATTGGGTGAGGCAGCATTTCTGATCACAATGCATGGCCCATTACGGCCGAATTGCCAGCATGGCCCAAGGGTGGGGATAATAAGTTTAAACATTCCTCCATTACCCGGGCCCCCTAAGGGTCTACATGTGATTTGTTTGCGGCCCATAGAATTTCCACAACACCAAGAAAGTGGGGGGTAGCCACCATTCTTGAAGGCAGCGTTGGCGCCCCTCACCCAGAGAGCTCATCATTCCTAGAAAGAGAAGTACACAAAGGAAACTCATAGTGAAACTAAATCTCGGAGAACTCCGGTACTTCCAAGATGCCTGCTTTGCAGCTCTCCCGAACCGAAGATGCCTTCATCGGAATTCCCGCCTTGCAGGCCATTCCCGAAGTGCTCGGCCTTGCCTGAGCCTTTAGGCAATCCCCGGACGGCTCCCGGCAGGTTTTACTAATCTTTCTCAAACTGATAAAGTTTTGTGGCTCTAAAGATTTACTCAAAGTCAAAATCTCCAACTCTTTTAGCTTTGAAAAGTATTGCAGTTTTACA
This sequence comes from Hippopotamus amphibius kiboko, assembly GCF_030028045.1. Classification (NCBI taxonomy): domain Eukaryota; kingdom Metazoa; phylum Chordata; class Mammalia; order Artiodactyla; family Hippopotamidae; genus Hippopotamus; species Hippopotamus amphibius. The sequence goes on from NC_080188.1 coordinate 60,308,474, forward strand.
GTTTGCTTGCCACGATGTATAATGCCAATAATTGTAGGTATTGCCTTTATGTCAAGTTACAGCACACGAATTGATTTTCTGTTTGGAAACGTTACTTCCCTATTATACTTTTATGGCTAATCCTTATTACACTTAATTTGCCAGATCTTGAATATTTTAAGGAGGTGAAGGGCATAGAAAAGTATTTTAAAACTATGTAATTGACTCTAGGTTGTATAACTTTTAGTTTATCTTCAGTGGTATATATTATATCAGAATTTTTATTGTAATAGACCCTAGCTGCTATATTTGTAAAAAATTGCAATTCGTAAAGGTTACTTACATACCTAGAGGCAAGTTGAAAACATTCTATAGTTTCGTTTTGTTTTTTAAGAATTTTCTGATATAATGCAAATATACAGTAACATATTTTTATAAATTTTACATCTAAAAACCCATTACATGCTCACCTTAAATGTTCATAAAAGGAGACTTTTGCATACAGGTTCTTAAAATGATAACATTAAGTTCTAAATATATTATGCGATAGTGAAATAGGATGGGTTTTATAGTGATAGTTTGGTTCCGAAAGATGAATCAAATTCCCTGCATGATACGGATCTGAAGCAAGACCTTGGTACTTTTGTGACTTCTTGTCCTGATACAGAAGGGAAAAGGGCAGGCAACAAGTAGTGTTGGGGAAAAATTATTTTGAAAAACACAATTTACATCTCTAAAAATGATGATTCTCATTTTACTGATTCTGTTACCCTACAAATATGAAACTCTTGTTGAAAAGAAATTCGTTTCAAAAAAAGAAAAAAGTTTCATAGTAAGGCAAGAAATATTAGAGCTTGAGTTTTTGACTAAAAAAATTATTTTTAAAAGAAAATATAAAATAATAATAAATTATCCTGTGTATTTCTTTCACTAAAAATACTTTAAATTAATTATAATATATAAAGTACACCTAATAGGTAACTATAAAATTTGTATCATAGATAACTACACAAGATGCCTAGTGTCTAAAATATATTTATAGAATACCGTTACCAATCAAGATATTAACTAGAATAAAATAACATAGTAAAGCTCTTCCCCTTTTTTAGATGATTTTCATCTTTATAAATGCATTTGAAAGTAAATTTAGTAACAGTTTACTACAGTGGAATTGAACAATTTTAAAAAGCTCTTTGGTGAGATAATTATTCCTCAGAGATCAGATTTTGTTTGCCTTTAATTTGTTTTCCTTGTACAGTTCAAAATTTTCCGAATAAAATCACTTTCATGGAGTGGTAGATGAAAGGGTGGGAAAGTTTCCCTGACCCCTGGAGTAGAGAAATGTAAACTAAGGAAAATGTTGAATATAGGAGTCTGCAAATATATCAGAGAATTGATGTTGTTTACATGATGAATTGCCTGGAAGACTAGGGAGAAGGAATTTATGTGTTTTTAAAAAATATTTGGTTGATATCTGTTAGACAGAGGAAGATGAGCCAGTTTATGAGATTTTCTAAATTGAGAATCACTTCTATAATATAAGGGGACAATAAATAAAAATTTGATCTCCATCTGTATAAAATGTTTTTGTTAATTCTGTGCCCTCAACTTTCTGACAGCTTAAGTGCTCTGGGAAAGAAGACCGATTACATTTTAATTCAATCATAGCATAATTAAAACTTAACGGTATCTACAATTAAATGAGTAACTGCAAAATGAAAAATGTATACATGTGCACAGATTTTGGGTATATCTTTATATATATATGTGTGCACATGGGGTTTTTTAATCAATAATTTGAGTCACTCTGCTGAACTTTATTGTACTACTTTCATCTCTACATTTATTAATTCTAATTCTTTTTCTTACTGAAATGGTATTTAAACTGGATCTTAAGTGACGTGAAAACAAAAGTGGAGAATGGGAGGGAGAAATGTGGATGACGTTAACAGCGTGGAGGAAAGTTGCTAAACAAAGATGATCAACTCGATCATTTCTTTTTAAGGTTAAACTACTCTCAGAGTTTGTATGAGCAGATTTGCATTCATAGAATATCTACTTTCTTGGGAAATTTTGGAGAACAAAACCCTAACTTTGTAGTGAATATGAGTCCTTACTATTTAATCTTATTCCCTAAGATTGTAACCTAATATTTCACTACTCCAGCTTCAGTGAAAATAACATAGATAAATACAAGTATGTTTAAAATTTTAACCCTATTAAAAGATGATGCAATATGAAGAAAAGAGCACTGGACTAAAAGCCAGGAGACTGGATTTTTTCTACACCTTCTAGTTGTGTGACATTTAGGAAGTTAATTTAGGTTTGAGCTCCTTATATATTAAATAGGAATGTTAAACTAGATCTGTAATGCTTTTTGTAGCAGTAAATTTGATTATTCTTTTGATATGAGTATTGGATACCATTGTGCAAGATTTTGTGGATACATTAATGAACAAGAAAAACAAGCACTTTTCCTATTTCCCTTGAACATGCTAGCCTCAAATATAGCCGTTAAACAAATACTTACACAATTAATTGTGTTATCCTGTTGTTATTTCTAGGTTTAATGTCCTTATTGGAACATATTCTTTATTGGTGATACTAGTTAGAATGCTTTCAGCTTCAAGAGAAAAACCTAACTCAAAGTTCATTAAACAGTCAAAAATGTTATCTTGTCTAACAAGAAATTAGAGATAGTGAGTCTCCAGTGTTGATTAAGTCAGAGAAACAAGGATATTACATGGAGGCAGGTCTAGTCAGTTTTTTTTGTTCTTTGGTTTTCCCACATCTGAGTCTCTTTCTTTTTGCTGAGTACACCAATAGTTCCAAGCAACACATCAAGTCAAAACAACATCCAAAGGAGTGATGGCGGTCTCCTTCCTGTGTCTCTTTTTACCAGAGAGGAAGCATTTCCTTGAAGACTCCCAGCAGACCTCCTGTCATTTCTTGGAGCCATAGGAAAGCCAGCATTTGAACAAATTAGGGAATTTTTTTGTTTTTATGTTTGCTTTTTGTTTTAAAGAGTCAGGAAGGAGGTGGGAATGAATAGGGGGCAGGCAGCCAACAATGTCTGTTATAATATTTTTTCATTTCTCTGATAAGACTATTTATGTATTACGTTCACTTTTTCTTTTGGGACTTTGAGCATATTTGTCACAGCTGCTTGAAATCCTTGCCTGCTGATTCCAATATATGGGTCACCTCATAGTGCTTATGGACTGTTTTTCTGCTTCTTTACATGTCTATCCATTTGAATATTTGCCAGACATTGTGGGTGACATGTTTTTGAGAGTCTGTATTTTATTGTCTTCCTTTAGAGAAAGGAGAATGTTGTTCCAGCAGGCAGTTAATTCACAAGTAGACCAGATTGATTTTTTGAGTTTGGAACTCTTACGTCTCCCAGCACTGTGAAGCTTCTTTGTCACTGGCAGATATCACTGGCAGATACTGTCCTATATCTGCATAGGCATAAAAACTGCAGCTTCTGTTTTTACAGTTGCATCCAGGTTCAGCACCCTGAAACCACCACAGTGGCAACTTGTATAATTATTGCTGTTTTAATTTTGCTCTTTTTTCCCTGGAAAACTTTTATCTTTTTTCCTCCTACACTATAATGTATTCAAAAATAAATGTGTTTATAATTTATCCAGTATTTCACTATATTTTGAACAGGAGGTAGAGTGTAGGACAGTTTAGTCCACTGTGTTCCCAGATGTCTCCTCAAACTAATTTTTTTAACTGCATCTGTGATAAGTGCTACAAAGGAAGGTATAGCATAGAAAAGAGGAACCTGTGTGTGTTTGAAAGGTGGGGTACTTGATGCAAAGGAGTTTTCCCTGAAGAAGTAATGTATTTTAAGGCAAGTTCTGAAGGCGGGTAAGCAACACTTTTTCATGCAGATAGAAGAACATATGTAAAGTTCCTGAGGCAGGTTGGAGCTTGGCACATTCCAGGGCTGAATGAAGAGTAGTGTGATTGGAACTTAAAAAACAAGGAGGTAGTTGTTAGAAGATGAAGTATGGTGAGGCAGACAGTTGCTAGATTATGGAGAACCTTGCTGGTTATGTTAAGATATTTGGATTTTATCTCGCCTTTCTCCATATCTTGTCTTTCTTATACCCATCACTTCAGCTACTAGTGAAATCCTCCTCATATGTAAATTTATATTTAAATGTAAAATATCAACAAGTTCTTATAACCACTATCCTCCTGTGGAAGGATGGGTGCTGGTTTCATCCCTTTCAGAAATATAGCTAAATATCCAATTATAGTACAATTTGAGAGACAAGTATTTTCCTAAGATGACCCTTTCATTTAAACAATATACTTTGAAAGGAAACATGAGAAAAACACATAGTTTATTCATCAGCAAAGCCTTTTTGTAGTTAGTTCTCTAAATATTTTTTTATTAGGTTCTGGGTTGCCAGTTCATTAATATAGATTTCTACCTTTGTGCCTGTCTTAGAATTATTCAAAGAATTATTAATTTACCAAAAATAACCTGAGTCTTATTTAAATGAGATTTGAATAACAATGTTTCCCAAAGTATGGTTTTTAAAAACAGTATTATTTTCTTCAAATCTTACTTAATGAAGCTTCGGAAGGCAGTTGTATGCATATACTTATTTATTATGCTGTACAAATAGAGATTTCTTTTACTTTTCATTCCTTGGAAATCTAGTTCAGAAATCATAGCCACATTATAAAGTGTAAATCATTGCAATCCCTAATGACCGTAGATATTTGCTGTAATGAAATGTGTCAGTACACTAAGTGAATAGCTCCTATGACAGGTAAGAGTATCAATCTTTTGCAAATGACATTATCTTGTATTTTGTTAGTCATTTGGGCCATTATATTTGAAGTTTTCAAATGATTTGAAGAATACATATGGGTGGGAAGAAAATATCTCAGTATCAAAATGATAGTTCTAGTTATAACCAAATGATTAAAAAATAAGGAAAATACTTTTATTTTCTCTTCCTGGTAAGGAAAAAATTCTGTAATCACTGTATAGTTTATGTCAAGATGTATATTTTCCCATTAAAATTATCTGTCATACTAAAAACAGAATTGCAGCAGAACTTTTGAAGTAGCTTGGTTAGAAAATTCCTTTCACACAAGGGATCCCAGTGACAAAAGTATAGAGCCAATTCACCATAGTAGTTTGAGTCACATGTTTGAAGTACCAGTTGAAACTCTCAAGTTGAAACTTTCAAGAATATATTTAATGTAATATTTATGAAATTTGCTGTTAATTTTACTCTAAAGCTTGATTATTTAAAACTTACAGACTGAGAAAGGCCCATAAGTCTTAATTTGACTTGATCTAAATGTTACTAAATTTTCAATTATAAGGACTTGGCTGCCACTTATAAGCAACAAGGCAAGTAAAAATATTACTGAGCCATTCTAACAAAGATTCATGGAGATGACACAGAGTGGGTGAAGTGTATGTGGATGTGCTCAGTGGAAATTACATTGTCTTTGTTTTTTGTTTGCAGTAGTTACAGTGATTAATGAACCACGGTATCAGGCCTCAGTATCTTACCCTTTTTGTGTGTGTGTGTGAAGTTAAGGGACTATCTTTTTTGATACAAAACACATTTCTTCAGTTTTCTGAAACAATAATAATTCAGATCATTGGCAGACAGAGAGCTATATATTCTAAAGTGCATGAATTGCATTATCTCATGAGCCCTGATAATGCAGGGACAGGAGAGTACCTGAACCTTGCTTTCCCCTCCCGGCCTTATTATGGGTTGTCTGTGCTAGGGGAAACTATGACTTCATATTAGAGACTTTTTCCTTTTCTTATAAATTACAAGGATGGGTTTTTTTAGGTGAATTTCCCCAGAGACACATGGCTATTTTTGGCCCAATCACAGTCTGTTGTTAAACACATTGGTATTCAAAATATTTAATAATTGTAAATCCCAGGCATCAATCAATCAGAAATACAATGACCGTAAACATAGACTAAGATGGATGTGCTGACCTATGCAGCTGAGTAGCAGCCCTGTTTAACAGCCCATTTCACTAACTAACTCAGCCTAATGAAGAATGGTTTTGATTACTGTGGTATTGCAGCGCACTGCTTTTCATGTAGAAATAAAATGTTTCAAAATAAATGGATTTGTTTTTCATATGGGAAAGAACATTAGTTATTTTTTGGTGTCAATTACTAAGCAGTTAATAATCATGGTGAGCCTCTTGAGGTCAGTGACAGAACCCTATTAATCTCTGCAACATCAGCCACTGCTGCTCTGCTGGACACAGTGTGGATGTTTTCCATAATTGTGACATAGTGCCATCATTCTCTCTCTTGTTGGAATTAAGGATAGATCCAAACTTTTGAAGTATAAAACAAATGGCTAATTTTATCTTCTAAGTACATTGCTGCATATAGCCCATTCTTAACTATCAGAAATGGTAGTGATCCTTAGATGTGTAAATGCTAAACTGTAATCCTCAGAACCTCAGTAATTTCCTGAAATTAGTTGCAGAACTTCACACTGATTTCTGAAAGCTTTTTCAGTCTTTATTGATGTTTAGATACATGATTGGACAAATAGGTCCAAAGAAACAGCAATCTAATTAAAAGGAAGTATAAAACTGTTAGTTTATTTTATTGTAAGAGTGCTGGGAAATTTGGAACCGTGAGTGGCAGCCTTGCAATACATGAAAGTTCACCTTCCATAAAAATGTCTGTGTACAAGTGAGAATTGTATGCATAGATTATTACAAAGAATTATGTTCTGTTCATTCACTTATTATTGTATTCATTTATTCTTACTTCAATTATACAATTATTTACTGTCAGCCTAATATGTGCCAGACACCAGGCGAGTTCACAACTTAGACCTGATAAATCTTTGAAAACTCTATTATAACTAAAATACTGTACTCATGCTGTGAATTCTAATTTTTATATTTTATTTTACTCTTATTGGTCTTAGACACTAAAATAAAACAAAAACCTTTAAGAATGATTGTATAGTTAACTACAAGTTGTATATAATTAAAATGAATCAGTCATATCAGATAAAATATATTTTACTTATTTTTTAACTTTTTATTTTATATTGGAGTATAGTTGATTAACAATGTTGTGATAGTTTCAGGTGTACAGCAAAGTGATTTAGTTATACATATACGTATATCTATTCTTTTTCAAATTCTTTTCCCATTTAGGTTGCCACGTAATATTGAGCAGAATTCTCTGTGCTGTACAGTAGGTCCTTGTTGGTTGTTTATTTTAAATGTAGCAGTGTGTATATGTCGATCCCAAACTCCCTAACTATCCCTTTCCTGGCCCTTCCCCGCTGGTAACCATAAGTTTGTTCTCTAAGTCTGTGAGTCTGTTTCTGTTTTGTAAATAAGTTCATTTGTATCATTTCTTTTTAGATTCTACATGTGAGTGATATCATACAATATTTCTCTTTCTCTGTCTGACTTACTTCACTCAGTATGACAATCTCTAGGTCCATCCATGTTTGCTGCAAATGGCATTATTTCATTCTTTTTAATGGCTGGGTAATATTCCATTCTATATATGTACCACATCTTCTTTATCCATTCCCCTGTTGGTAGACATTTAGGTTGCTTCCATGTCTTGGCTATTGTAAACAGTGCTACAGTGAATATTGGGGTGCATGTTTTTCTCCAGATATATGCCCAGGAGTAGGATTGCAGGATGATATGGTAGCTCTCGTTTTAGTTTTTAAAGGAACCTCCATACTGTTCTCCATAGTGGCTCTACCAATTTATATTCCTACCAACAGTGTAGGAGGGTTCCTTTCTCTCCACACCCTCTCCAGCATTTACTGTTTGTAGATTTTCTGATGATGCCCATTCTAACTGGTATAAGGTGATACCTCATATGAAGTTACATTTTCACCAAAGTGTAAGAGGGTTCCCTTCTCTCCACACCCTCTCCAGCATTTATTGTTTGTGGATTTTTCTGATGATAGCCATTTGACTGGTGTGAGGTGATACCTCATTGTAGTTTTGATTTGCATTTCTCTGGTAATTAGCAATGTTGAACATCTTTTCATGTGCTTCCTGGCCATCTGTATGTCTTCTTTGGAGAAATGTCTATTTAGATCTTCTGCCCATTTTTTAATTGGGTTGTTTGTTTTGATGATATTAAGCCATATGAAAATACTAAAGTGAAAATGTAAATGATTCTTTGTGTAATTGTAGGTATATTTTGTGTTTTCAATTTTTGTTTTTGGTCATTTGCTTGCTTGTTTTTCACATGAGAGGCAGAATCTTGCAGTGACTTAGAGCTTGAGTGCACCTGCCTGCATTGAAATGTCAGCTCTGTTCCTTGTTTGCTGTGTTACCATCAGCATGTACCTTAACCTCTTTGAGATTCAAGTACCTCAACTGTGAAATGGGAATGATAATACCTCAGAGAACTGTATGAGTATTAAATGGTTTAGCATATATGAAGTCCTTAAAAGACTACCTGAGATACATTAATTTTACACACACACACACACACGTTATGTGGCTAGTAGGAAAAAAAATTTTATCTGCTTATGTACTTAGGTTGGTTTATCTCAGGTCAACTTCTTAACAGCTATTTAAATTGGAGAAAAGTTACTTATCTGGGCTTGTTTCCTCTTATGTAAAATCAAGATACTCATTATAGCTACCTCTTGGTCTTGTTCAAGGTTTGAATAAATTAACACATGTGAATAGGTTAGCACAGTACTTGGCCCACAGTCCTCAAAAAATGTTAGCTAGGACTTTTTATTTATTATTTCAGTGTAAATGTAAAGTGGGGATAGTAATTAATATCTTATCACTTCAAATGGCAATCATAATCAGTGAATATACCCGTGAAGACAAGTAGACAATTATGTCTTCCAAAAATGTTTTCTTTACTTATTATCCAATATTTTGTAAATTAAGGTATACTATTTGTGAATAATCAGATTTGGATAAAATTAACCAAGGTCATAATTTTTTTTATTTGCATCTTTGCCTGACCTTGGTGGCAGGTTTCAAGGCAACTCTGCTTTTCCTCAGTTTAGGTTGCCAAGTGACCTTGTCGTATACTGCAAGAAATAATATACATAAAAGCTATAGAAATTGAGTGTAAGTTCTAAACTATTGTTTCATAAATATCCTGAGCTATGTTATAATATTTTCATTATTGTATAGGCCCCTTTAGTTTTAATGAATGTAAACAGATTTAGAAAAACTCATTAAAAATGACCATTTTCATAGGCTCCTCTTTTCATACTATTTTTGTATCTGCCTCATAGGCATATTTGGAAAATTGTTAATCTTAATATCTTTTTTTTATGTATACCTTCAATATAAGCATGTTAAATTATTCTCAAAATGCATTATTTTAAAATAATTGTTTACTATCAAGTAGAATAACATAAATATTGTTTTCCCACACATTATTATGCTAAAAATTTGATTGTTTGATAAGCATGCTAATTACATGTTATGCAGCTTGCAGTTATTTCACTATTTTCACATAAAATCCTATGCATACGAGTCTTTCTTAATCCAAAAAATGGTTGAATCCACAAGTGACTGATTTAATAGTTTAAAATAATAATTAACAAAATTATTTTATCCCAAGTTTTTGTTTCTTAATCTTTTCTTTCCATTTAATTTTTAAGCATATTTTCAGAAAATCGCTATATGAAATTTCTCTTTCAGTGATTTCTTTTGACTTTCAACATTTTTAAAAGAGCAAACACATTGTTATCATGTGTAAATTAAATTCCAGTTGGGGAAAAAAAATCACGTTCTTTTTGTGATTGTCATTGAACAGTGATTGTCATTGAATCTTATCACCACTACATATAAAATTGACCCATTTCATAATTTTGACAAAAGGTTTCAGAATTTTCAAAGGCAAATGTGAAGAAATAATGAGAATCACAAGGAAGTTTTTTCTAGCTCACTACTGACATTCCTTAACAGCTAGGAAAATACTGCTCTGAATATGCTACATAGTAATTTTTGTTCATTTTTTTCTTATTAGGAACCTTTCCCTGAAATTAACAAAAGACATTGATCAGGAAGCCAGGTGTTCTCATATTAGGGGAATGCCCAGCAGTCCATCTGCAGATTGGCCCCTGCCAGGTGTGGAAGAAAATGGTGGCATAGATTCTCTGCCCTTCAGACTGATGTTACAAGACTGCACAGCCGTCAAGACATTATTATTAAAGATGAAGAGAGTTCTTCAAGAGGTAATGGTTTGCTCTAAGATTAATGTTTTCAGTGCTGGTAGATAGTAAAGTCTGTATACCTGGTTAGCCCCTACTTCTATCAATAATAAACTGCGTAACACTGGGCAGGGGTCAGGTAGCCTGTTGGAACTTAGCCTTTCTCATGTCAAGTGAAGGGTTTGCGGTTCTGGTTTATAAGGTACTCTTCAACTCAAAAATCTAAAGATGCTGCAAAGTAATTTAAAAAGAATAAGTTGATATGAAGTCTGGGAAAAGTCAGATAAAAAGAAATGTGCGTCAGCTATTAAGTTATATGTTTTCATAAAGGTATTGAGAGACCTGTTAACTGGACTTTAATGATATTGACACTTTATATGGTAGCATAAAAGTAATTTAGTCATGTTTGTTCCAATAACAATTAATCTAGTAAAATTTAATCTGAGTGTTTGACTGAATTTGCACATTGAATACAGCTGTCCTCTTTCAGCCTATGCTCATTCAATTAGGTGATGATCTAGTCAGGAAAATACTCAGTGGAGTCTTTCATCTTTATGTCCAAGAATCAGCCATTCTTTAGGATTTAAGTATGTTAATGGTTTTATTTTTATAATTGCAACAGTTATTTTCTTTGGAGGATTTCTATAAAAAGAGTACACAATATTATTTCAAAGATGTAAAATGAGGGGGCTGAAATTTTAAGTGACTTTTCTCTAGTAGGTGTGAATTCAGAACAGCAGCCTGAGATTTCTGACTCCCAATTCAGTGACTTTTTATTAGGTCCTACTATCATTTAATTGATTTCTCATTACTGATAAGGGATATTAATAAATAGTGTGAGAACAAAAAAATGTAACTATTTAGTATGAATAGTATTATGGCTCCCTTACAATGTTGACCACTGATACTTCCTTTACTAACACTGAGAATAATAATAACAACATTAGCAGCTACCGCTAGAGGCCAGAATTGAATCAGGGAAGGAGAAGGGAATTTACGAGAAATGATTGTCTAGACTATTGAGGGCATCCAGTCATGTATTTGTATCAGCTATTAAAGTAAAAACTTGAGGAGATCTCTGCATCCCATACCAGTTTATATCGCTGGGGTGGTCTCTGTGTCTAGAATCTATGCAGTGGTGTGTAGGAGTGGTGTACTTATACTTGATTGTTGTTAGAATTTCAGGAATTTTATGAGCTGTCAGTTAAGCACAGGCATTAAAAATTAAATCATATACACTTATAATGAAAAATTATATTTTTAAAATCAGTACTCAAAAAACTCTACATTTCCTACTAACTTTACTGTATATTATTATGTATTTGTTAAGTACACTTGTGAGCCTATTTACATCTATTGGATATGTATGTAGAAATACTATACAGTAGCTACTGTGCAGTATTTCCCAATTGTAGATTCATTTATGTCACTTTGGTAGCTTGAAATCAGCCACATGGGAGTATTATGCCAAAGAAATTGGCAAACACTCAAGGTAGGGCTTTTAAATTTTGGTGAACTGTAGTTAAATATTTACTAGCACACCACTATATGTATGGCTATATGGTTTCTGTATTGACAACATAAGTGTTTTTTTATGCACTAGTCCAGTCTCCCTGAGTTTTTGCTTGACATGCAGTCTGAACCTCTTTGAACAAGGCAAACTTAATAACACCTGTTATATTAAAAGATATTAATCTCAAAGTCTATAGCATTCAACTATTTGGCTTTCTACCTTTCTGGCCTGGATTTTAATTAAAAAAAAAAAAGTCACTACAAGTAAAAGGGAAGTAAGAAGAACTGACAGGAAGAGTCAAGGGGCTTTCTTAGGGTACTTAATTTTATAATTCAAAAATATGCAGTGATATTCACCACTGAGTTGAGATTGTTTTATACTTCTGTTTTTCTTCACTAAAGAGTATTTGAAGAAACTGAATGATAACTTTTAACATGAGCTTCTAATTTTTTTAGTTTCAAGTGTAATATATAAATATATGATGAAATTTGGAATGTTTTGAACTTCACCATAAATCATTGTTTGGTGGGGATTTTTAAAGGAAATTTTTCTTTTAGCACATTTTGGTGAAATGATTCCAAAAGCTAAAACAGCAATTTTATAAAGTGACATTTTCCTATCAGCAAATCTCAAAAGCAAATGAGAAGCCTATAGAATAGGAACTCTGACAATGGATAATTACAGAAGGAAAAAGCAACAGTGGGAGAGTCATAAAGTAAGGAAATTCACCAAAAGCAAGCAATTACCCATGTAAATCTAAATAACAATCTAATAATTAGACTGCTCTTTATTTTTATCTTTTGCAAATAACAAAATTACAAGTTTCTGCGACCTGCTTTATGTTCGTTTGTTTGTTTTTGCTTGCACAAAAATTTGTTTAAAATAAAAACTGGAAAAAGACCATGAAAACTGCAAATGCAAGAAAACTATAGAGTGGCTGTACCCATGTTAAGTAGATATAAAGATAAGATATATCACCAGAATCAAAGAGCTACATTTCATAAGGAGAAGAGTCAGTTCATCAGGAAGACATAGCAGTCATACATGTGGATGGCCTATGTATGTAACTTATAAATATATGTTGCAAAATATGACAGAACAAAAGGAAGAACTAGGTAAGTTCACAATCATAGTTGAAGATTTTAACTCACTTCCCTCAATAACTGATAAAACAACTAAAAATCAGGAAGGTTTCAGAAGATTTGAACAACACTTTTAACTTCTTTAATACTGACTTTTATATAACAGAATTATACCACCTTTTCAGTGCATGTGGAACATCACCAGGACAGAGTATATGCTGGGTCATAGAAATGTCTCAATGCATTTCAGAGGTGGATATCTATTAATACATTTTTTGAGACCAGTGGAATTAATTTAGAATCATGAATGATCAAGTAACTAGAAAAACATCAAATATTTGGAAATCAAACAGCAAACTTCTGTATACCTAGAAATCTCAGGGAAATTTTAAAGTATTTCAAATGAGATGATAATAATAATAGAATAAATCAAAATTTGTGGGATATAGTTGAAACCATGCTTGGAGGAAAGTTTGTAACTTTAAAAGTTTATATTTAAAGTAATAAAGTGCCATAATTTTTTCCTTAAGAAGCTAGAAAAAAATGGCAAATTAAACCCCAAGAAAGTAATAGAAATAAATATTTTAAAAATTAGTAAAATTGAAAACAGACAAATAATAGAAACTTTATGAAGTGCTCAAATTGGTTCTCTGAGAAGTTAAAAAAAAAGACTGTAGAGGAAAACAAAATAAGAAATACAAATTACTAATATCAACAATGAATTGAAGGAGGAATAATCACTGCAAATCTTATGGGAATTAAAAGGATAATAAGGAAATGTTATAAACAATAGTATGAGAATAAATATGACAAGATGGATGAAAAATCACAAATCCCTTGTAAAATACAACTTTCCATAATGACACAAGAAGAAATTAAAAATCAGAGTAGTCTAATTTCTATTAAAGAGATATTTTATTATTAAAAAAGAAAAAATTGTCCCCATAAAGAAAATCTAAGTCTAGGAAGTTTCACTGGTACATTCTGTCAAATATTTAAGAAGGACTTAAAGCTAATATTATGCAAAAAAGTTCAGGAAATGGAGAAACAGAATATGCTTCTCAACTGTTCAGTGTAGCAGACATGGAACTATTATAATAATCTGGTGAAATCTTTATAAGTAAAAGGAAACCACAGGAAAATTTCTCATATATATATATATATATACACACACACACATACACATATACAGAGAGAGAGAGAGATGTAAAAGTCTTTTAAATTACAAAATAAAAAATAAAATTCAGCAATGTAAAAATATATAGTGGCCTATTTGGTTCCATTGCAAGAGTGCAAGATTTGTTTAGCATTCAAAAACCAGTCAGTGCAGTTCACTATAGTAATAAACTAAAAAAAAAAAAAAAAAAAGGAAACATATGTTATCATATTAATTGGTGAAGAAAACATCTGAGAAAATCAAATATCATTTTATGGTTAAAAAAAAAGAAAAACTCAACACACCAGTTGTAGAAAGGAACCCCTGTTCCTATAGCTAATATCCATACTTAATGAGGCAAAACTGAAGCTTCAAGCTAATGCTATTAGCAAGGCAAGAATGCCCACTCTCCCCACTTTTAATGAACATTGTGCTGGAGGTTCTAGCTAGAAATAGGCAAGAAAAGTCATAAAAAGCATAACTACTGGAAAGAAAAGATAAAACTACTTCTATCAGAAAATGCATGGTTGTTTATATAGATATCCCTAAGGAATCAACAAAAAAGTTAATAATAAACCTAGTAGGAATAATAAGTGAAGTTAGTAAGGTTGAAGGATACAAAGATAGAAGTTTATAATAAAATTATGTGTTGTTCCATAACAAATTATCCAGTGGACTAAAACAAGCATTTGCTGTCTCATAGTTTTTGTGGTCAGGACTTTGGGAGCAGGTTACATACTGCTTCTGGCTGAAGGTGTTTCATGAGGTTGCACTTGTGATGTCAGTCAAGACTGCAGTCACGAGAAAGTTTGACTGGGCTTGAGGATTAACATAATGTGGCAGGAGGGTTCAGTTTTTCACTACAGGTGGGCAGAGCCTCAGTGCCTCACCATGTGGACCTCTTCATTAGGTGCCATGGCAGCTGGCTTCCCCCAGAGTATGCAATCCAAGAGAGAGAGAATAAGACAAAATAAATGATATCTTTTATAACCTAATCTTGGAAGTAACATACCATCACTTATGTAAAATGTATTGCTTACAAAGACCAACCTTCATTCAGTGTGAGAGGGCCCTATACAAAGGCCTGGATACCAGGAGGTGAGGAACATGTGGCCTTTCTTATCCAAGCTACCACAGTCTATCTTTTGGCCCCCCAAAGATCCATGTCTCACAGTACAAAGTATACTTACCCCCTCCGAAGGCCACCCAAAGTATCATTCTATTAAAGCATCAGCTCAAAGTACAGAATCTCATTATGTTAAACGTATAGTTGTAGATAAGCCTTAAGTACAACAACCAAAGTACAGTTCTCCATTTGAAGACCCGTGAATTAATGCATAGGTTAGTGATTCCTTGATTAGGACTCAAAGCCTGGGAATAATTCTTCTTGGCTTTTAGTTCCACCATCTGTACTCCTGATTCTACCCTTCAAGTCATCCTTTCTTTTATTGTAAAGTTAGCACGTGTTTGCAGCTGAATAGTTTTCTCATCCTTATTTGTGTTTGCCAACATTGGTATCCAAAGGGCTCTTTTAATTTTGTACTGTGTCTTTCCCTTTAAGTTCAAACTGCAAAGAGTTTCTGTGAATGTATCTCTTAAATTCTTTTTAGATCTCTGGTGAACTTTATTTGGGATTCACTTCATTAGACAAAAGCCACACCCATTAACCTCTTCAAGATAAGCTCTTCTTTACTTGAAATAGCTGATGGACAACCCCTTTAAGCTTTTGAAATTTTAATTGTTTGGTTGAGAGCATCTGTGAGACATACCCTAAAGGCATACCAAAAGGTATACCTGATTGAATGAGGTTCTCTGCAGCACTATTTTTCACCTTTCAGAATAGCTCTGCATCTAGTAAACAAATTTATAAGGTAATAAAAAATGTTTAGGGCTTCCTAGGTGGCGCAGTGGTTGAGAATCCTCCTGCCAATGCAGAGGACATGGGTTCGATCCCTGCTCCAGGAAGATCCCACATGCCACGGAGCAACTAAGCCCGTGCGCCAAAAAAAAAAGAAAAAAAAAATGTTTACATCTGGATTGGTATAGTTTGTTGCATAAATTTACATTTGTATCAAAACTTATCAGATTGTACACTTAATATGACAACAGATAGAATATCATCACATAACTGATAGCACCACAGTCAGTGCTTCCATTTTGTGGAATTTCTCTTCTTCCCTTGAAAGATCTGTAAGTGAACTATGACCATTTATCATATAGACTAAATTAGGGCACTGTTGTCAATTCTTACCAATTGTTATTAGAACTTAATTTTCTTCTCAATTTTAGAATAACACAAGTAAAAAAGAAATCAACAGCATTACCCTGTCTTCACATAAAACAATAAATCCCCTTGTATACCCCTGACGAAACCTCTGTCTTAAATAGTGGCATAACTTAGATTTGCTGAGAATAGATAGATTTCTGAATAAGAATACTCTACCTACATGAAGCTTGGCTTTTTATGAGGCTATAAACTTGATCTGGAGAATAGATAAGAAGGGGAGGGAAATATATTTCCATGACTCTTTTGCTATGTAAACAACGTTAACTTTCACCAGTCCTCTGAGAGAGATTAGAGAAGGTAGAGAAAAATTCTTCCCTAATACCTAGTCCCATTTCACCTACACAGTCCCATTGGAGGAGGTATCTTAAAGTGGTAAAATTACAGGTGTTTAAAACTATTGAGATCTAGGTGTGATTCTCACTCTGCTGCTTAATAGCTGTTACAAGTTGATTAAGGTTTTTGAGTCTTTATTTTATCGTATGCAACATTACCAACTATTTCATAGGGTTATTTGAACAATTAAACAGTAAAATGTATATAACAAGTTATCACAGTGAGAGTGTGGGGTAAGCACCCTTGAACAGGAACTACTGAAATGATCTCATTCATTTGTGTGATTGATACTGACTGTGTCAAGCAAGATAGAAAATATTTGCGATTTCTTAAACTTGGAAATATGCCAGTAAATATTTTTAATAGGACAATATGTTGTACTTATTGAATAGTAATTCTATATTAATAATTGTTAACAAAGGCTATACTAGCTGAAACTGAAAGTAGAAGTATTGTTGCCATTCATGTTTTTCTGGGCATTCAATTGTGCCAGCACATTTAACCTGACCACCCTTGGCTAAATTGAATTTCCTGTTTACAGTCAATATGTAAGAAAGGTTTTTCCAAGTGAGAAATAATGATGATAGATCATGGTAGTGGCAATTGAAACAGAGAGAAGGGAGAAGATGTGTGACTCGTTTCGGAAGTAATGTCAGCAGCCATTGCTGTGAATTGGAATTGGGTGGTGATAGAAACAGAAAAAGCAAGGGTAACTGAGAGTTGTCCTTTGAGTTCTGGGCAGACATTATTGCCATTTTCTGAGACTGGGAAGACTAGCAGAAGGACAACCTGTGTGAGACAGGAAGGAAACAAGATTTTTCCTTTGGCCAGGTGGGGGTTGAGATGCTTATTTAGACATGCAAGTGTGCTTATCAAATAGAAATTTGAATTAATGTGTCTGCAAACCCAGGAAGATCAGGGCTAGAAATATAGACTGAGTATTTGTGATTATATAGATTCTGTTTAAAGCTATGGAAGAGAGAACTTGTACCTAAAACCAGGGTGGGGATGCTCCAATATTAAATGATCAGAAAGTTAAAAAAAAAAAAAAAGAGTGTCCAATGAGTTAGGAAGAATACCAAGAGTAATATCAAGAAGCCAAGGGGAAACATTGCTTTAAGAAAGCCAACTTGAGGAATGATGCTGAGAAGTAAATATATGAAAAGAAAAGATAAACAGTCAGTGGATTTGTCAGTCCACTGATTAATTCCAAAAGCATATAACCCAGGCTTTAGAAATTTCAATATGTAAGACAGCCTATACACAGTGTTAATTTATAAAGCTAAAGCCTAAAATAGAAATGGTAACTATTTTCAGCTGTTCTCAGTTATTAAATTATTGGTTTATCTCTTTGTAAGTCATTGGTGTATGAATTTGAAGGATATGAAAATAAGTAAGGGGATAATCCCCAGACCTCGCTAGAAACTGGATTCGGCGTGGTCTGCTGAGCCGGCTAGGGTCGGGACGCTGCAAGCGGCGGGATGTCTTGGTCCGGCCTTCTTCGTGGCCTCAGCATGTCCCTAAGTTATGCCCTAGTCCCCCGGCCTTGGGCCACGCGTTCCATGGCCACCCTGAACCAGATGCACCGGCGGGGGCCTCCGAAGCATCCGCCTTCGAAAATAGGCCCCACAGAGGGATGGCCGCAGCTGAAAGGCGTGGTCCTGCGCGAGTTCATCCGCAAGCCAAAGAAGCCCAACTCGGCCAACCGCAAGTGCTGCCGCGTGTGGTTCAGCACCGGCCGGGAGGCTGTCTGCTTCATCCCCGGAGAGGGCCACAACCTCCAGGAGCACCACGTCGTGCTTGTGCAGGGCGGCCGCACTCAGGACCTGCCCGGCGTCAAGCTCACCATCGTGCGTGGCAAGTACGACTGTGCCCACGTGCAGAAGAAGAAGTGACCGCCCCCCTCCCCCCCAGGACACCGCGGGTGGGTGTTCACGGCCTAACAAGAACCTTCCCCTCCAGGCTCCTGCAGTGTCCTGGGGAAGCTCGTCCAGCTCTGGAAGTAGCTGGTCCTGGTCCAAAGCCCCGCCACCTCTTCCATCAAGACCACCCTTAACTCGTAGTGGTCCTGGGTGTGAATCAGAAAAAAGGCACCCCTCTCCCAGTGCTGGCGCCAGGGACCTCTTCTGCTGGGACAAGATGCTGCACTTCCAACTACTGGGGAGGGGTTGCAGTAAACACAGACTGACCCCCCCCCTTGTGACCTGAACCCCCTCGTGTGGTATTTGCCCTCTGTGTGGTCTTGGCTACAGACATGCCTTCTGGCCTCAGTTTCCTCCTGCAGAAAACAATAGCTCCACCCTTTTTGTGAGTTTGGTGAAGATTAAAGATGCTTTATGTGCATAACGCAAAAAAAAAAAAAAAGAAAATAAGTAATACATGCCCTGAAAGAATTTTTAAAATATGTTTTAAAGTATGACATCTTAGTTTTGAAAAGATATTATAAATTTTATTAGGTTAATTAATAATGATGACCAAACGTTCATTTTACATGAGTACCCCCATATTGAGGTATTATTTTTTCTTTAAAAGGTATTATTTATATCACCAAAAGTTGTTATTTATACTGTGGAGGCAATCTAGTATAGTGATTACGATATACTAGTCTGTACCAGGACAGACTGCTCAAATTTGAATATCAAACTTCAGTAGGTACATATGACTTTGGGCAAAGTGTTAATCTCTCCATGAAAATCTGGTCTCTCTCAGAAGTGGAATTACTAAGTAAGTGCAAGTTCAAAACTACTAGATAATATTAAAGTTTTTCCAAAATTCTTGTACCAAATTAGTCTCCCTCTGGGTATATTCGTGTAATAGAATGCTTTATGTTCATGTATCATCATGTCCCAAAAAAGAGTGTTTTGAACACAAAAACCAAGTCACAGATAAATTCATATACAATACAGAGTTTAAAAATATGCAAAGCTAAATAATATATTATTAAAGAATATATATTTTTAAAAGTATGTGGATGTTTAACATGAGAGTCAAGGTAAGAGTACCTGCGTAGAGGTGGTGGTTGGGGAGGGGTAGATATATGCAATTAAGGTGGGGCTTTGTAGATATTTATTTTATATTTACAGTATATTTTCTAATGTGTTTTTGTCAAAATCATTGCATATACAGAAGATTTTCTTACATATGTTTAATGTTGCCTTAAAAAAACTTAGTCTTTCCAAATTGTGTGTACTCTGAGTGGCTCCCTGTCCACCAATTGTGTCCGCTACAATGCTATTTTCCTCTGTATTTCTCTTCTGTGAAAGTTGCAGAAATATTTTGGCTACGTCTTTGCCATCAGTGTATCTTTTGGTATTCATTTGATGTCAAACTGAAAATGGAGTGAGATCAGGTGAGAAAGGGTATGTCAATCAGCCAGAGAATTCTTTCCTGGTGTGTACTTATATAATCTGCTAGTCATGTGTATTATTTTACTACTTATTAAAAACAAACTACAACCCAGTATTAGCAATAACTGGCACCCTGATTGTACCTGAATGCTGTGGTTATTTGTGTTATAATCATATTCAATAATTAATGAAATAACCACTAATATGGTTCTGCTCTGCATGTCTAACTTTTAATTTTCTTCTAAATCCAGCGTTAATGTTTCAGTTGTAATACAACTCACATACCATTGTGTGATTTGATCGGCTAAATCTGACATCAAGAATTTCAGACTACAACATAGCAGATATACAGCAGATGGCACCCTGCAGGATCTCCAGGGGATGCTTAGCATGTTCAGTGCTTCTGGTGGGGAGGGAAGGAGGGAGCAGAGAGCCATTTAAGCAAATGATGCTGTGGAAAGCCAGCAATCGTGTTCCTCTGAGACACACTTTTACTGAAATTGTGTTTTGTTCAAGTTTGAAAATCAGAAACAAGGGCATATTTAACTACAGTGAAAATGCCTGTTTTTAATCACTGAGTATATAAAAGATGGTGTTACAAATTTAGACAACAGAATGCAGTTGCTTAGGAGTAATATAAACTGTAAAGTATTCACATATTTACAGATGAGCAAAGGTGTTTTAACATCTAGTGACTCATTTAGATGCAGGACAGTTATTCCTTTTAACCTTAATGAAAATGAAAACTTGAGAAAACTAGTATTGACTTTTAGTATAAATTTACTAATAGAAATACAAATGTTTACTATTTCAAATATTGTAGTTTAAATAGATTATTTTCCGTATTGTTTTTAAAGTGAAATAAGCTCTATACAGTGGACTGCTATTAATAAAATAAAAATAACTCATTTATGACAAATGCATGTGATAACAAATAGATATATCTGTCTTGTTCTCTTGATTAGATGAGCTTCTGTAAGTAAGAGGAGATGAGGAGTTAAAAAGAATAATGAATTATTATAAAAGGTTTTATTCACTTACCTTAAACATAAATATTGTTTTGTTATCCATGGTCTTCATTAGGGGTCAGCAAGGTCTTTCTGTAAAGTCCTGGGCATAGAGACTGTATTACAACAACTCAATTAAGCTGTAGTAAGAAAGCAGCTATATGATGTAAACAAATGAGCATAGCTAGAGTCCCATAAGACTTTATTTACAAAAACAGGCAATGGGCCAGATTTGGCTCTTGTTCTGGGCCTGTCATCCAATACTACTTAATAGAGAGGTAATTAAACTATCATGAGGAGGCACTGTGTAGTTAAGAGCATTAGTTTAAGGAGCCAAAATATACAGTCTGAATCCCATCTCTTTACTTAGTAGCTCAGTGATCCTAGGCAAGTTAAACCCTGCAGATAATACTATTAACACATCACTTAGGTTTGTTGAGAATATTAAATATGCTAATATGTTTTAAATGCATGGAACTGTGTTGGACAGATATCAAATGCTCAATTTTTATTAGCTATTATTTTATTATCACAAAGTCTGAGGACCACCAGTGAAATAAAAGGATTATGGATTTGACATTAGGCAAACCTGAATTCAGATCTTACTTAGATCTATAATTCAGCAGTTATTTTATTCTATTTTATTCAGTTTCTTTGATAAGTGTGAGGTTTCCACATATAGAATAAGAGGATAAAAATTCTTATAAATTTTATTGTGAAAATTAGATTTAAATTGTATCTGGCAATGGAAAGGTCTGAGTAAATGTTAGTTCCCTTCTCTTCCTGCCTCCTGCCTTTTAAAAAAATTATTCTAACATTACTTCTAGACTTGTTACCCAGATTGAGATTTGATTCCAACTTCATAGTACTTCCATGATTCTTATTTCCTTTAGAACTCACCCTTGATTTTGGTGTTCCTATTTGTTGCATGTTCCAGGGCTAAAGTCTAGCCCTTAAGCCCCAGGTTTGTGGCAGAGATTATTTTGCTGGTTCACAGAATTTCTAAATACTGCTAAACCTCTGATCAAATTGCATGGTTTTGTAGTGAATTTTGAATAGATGTTAGTGAGTAAATAATATGGCCAAATATGGTATGTATCTTTAGATTTTAAAATCTTTCCCTAAATTTTTTTAAGAAATATTCATAAATATTTGCTGAAATAAAGTCTGTTTTAAAATCATTTTCTTGCAAGGGAGCCTATGTTACAGAAGTGATTTTCTTAGCTTCTGTTTGCAGCCAAGGTATGATTTTAATTCATCTCTATCTTCCCCCAAACAATTCTGCTTTTTCCCTCAAGGTGGCACTTGGTCTAGAGTTAAACTTATGATTTAAAACATTATTTTAATAATGTAGTCTAGGGCAAAATTTAATATAATTCACAGTTACCTTAATTATATTATGGTATTTCTTATTTAGGGCTTTGCAAAAAGCTTGCAGTCAGCATATTGCTTTGTTTCATGTAACTCTTGGAACATCTGCCATGGTTTGGACACATGATTATAGTTAGAGTGTGGTCTAACTCAGTACCTGCTGAAAGCTTTGTGTCCCAATATGCCTCTATTGCTTATGAACCTAAGGCTATTCTGAATATTAAGGCCCATTTTCTAATATTACTATGCTTCCTCATTCATCTACGCAGTCTTGAAAAAAATTTTTTTATTTAAGGACTTGGCAGATGCTATGTCAGATTTAACTGCCACTGGAGAGATAATTGCAACCCGTAAATATTCTTGAGTTGTTTCTTATGGACATTTCTCTTTACTTAGTTGATGTCCAAGACTGTCTACCTTACTGGCAAATTGTTCAGTACCTACCAAAGCTGCATGTTTTTTCTCTCAAGAAACCTTCAGAAAAGGAAACAATTTTTTGGGGGTAATGAATAGTGGGCAAAAAGCACTTAATATTGTGGATATGTATACCTCTATGGACCACAGGCCAAGAAACTGCTGGCATTGATTTTGGGAAAAATCCTGCAGATAACCTCTACATCTCTGTCCACACAACAAAGAGAAGAATTCCTTGTTGAAAGATAGTCATATAATGTAGTAATTCAAGTGTAGATTTGAGAATATTGTGATATTAGAGAATGGAAGAAGTACCAGGATGCCAGCTGTGTGTGTGTGTGCCCACACGTGTGTACATGTGCACAGGCATGTAGGTGTGTTGGGAGTTGTCGAGTATCATGTATTTGTATGTGTTGTGATTGAGAGGTGGGATTGGAAAGTCTCTTAAAAATAGGTCCAAGAAGCAAATGCCCTAAATGTGTACTTGTCATCTATTTGCTTCTTTCCTGGCAAATTGGATTCGGTCCTATTAAAAGATCCTTAAAACATTGCAAAAAATAACAAGACGCTCATAAAAGACACATAAAGGCATTCACAGTCTTACTTCTGAGTCATCTCTTGGTATCCTATTGTCATCTCTTACCTGCTTTCTTCACTGGATTATGTAATTTACTATTCCTGTCTGCTTTTTGACTCTGACTTTCACCTTTGTTTCCTGTGCACTAGATTGCCTTTTAACGACCCACCTCTCCCTGTCTTTTATATTAGTCTTTAGACATTTCATATATTTTTACTACCTTCAGGGAATTCTTGGTTTGTTTGACCAAACAGACCAGGAGCGACCTGGGCTCCACTTTAAATCTCGTAAAGTGTCCTCTCACACAGGACTTAACAATTTCCCCGTCCTTTCCTCCGCCTGTCTACCCCGCCACATACATCGTTTTCATTGTAAATCACAGCCCAAGAGAAATGGTGTTTCTCCATCAGTGCTTCAGATATTCATAGTCTCTCAGCTCGTCATGCATCCCCTGCATCAAATTGAAATCCTGGTCATGGGATAATAAGCAAGCATTTAGCTTTAACTAAGAAATCCTCACTTATCTTATTATAATGAAAATCCTTTTCCTTAACACCATCATTCCCGTAGCTCTTCGTGGTAGTTTAACAACTATTTTCCTGATCATCAGCTTCTGTGAGGCTTTTACTAAATATGTAAGAAGTGAGTCAAGTTGACTGCCTGCCATAAGCCCCATGGAACATTTTCTGTAAGATTACTGAGGGTGAGACATGGACAGGAGCAGGAGCTCTACTCCTGTTTGTGTTTGAGGAGTAACTCTATCAATTCTATAGCTTTTTTTCCCCTCAGATAGATACATGCGACTACATTTATTATCTTTAACAGGATTTTGTAGACATCAGTGATATTGATCAGTTTAGCAAGTGTTACTATGTTGAACTTCTTAGAAATGCTCTTTATACTCTGCTCTGAAAATTAAAACAAAACATTGGAACACAAGCTATCATGGCTTTTTCCCCAAAAGTGTGCTGTGTATTTGTAAGGTAAGTAATGTGAATGAAATGGAGTAAACACTCAGTAATGCTAAATCGTTGTGAAAAATGGGATCCATTTTTGACAATTTAAAAAATAGTATTGATATTACCAAATGTATAAAAAAAATTTCTTTAAAGTAATACTGATTGTAGGATGGGGCATAAGAAGATAAAAAGGAAAATTCAGATACAGTTTATTTTACACTTCACTGGGACAAGATCAAATGGACCTTGTCATTTCTCCTAAGAGTTTAGGAAGTGAAGGAAGTTCAAAAGAGTAAGAAATGTGGATGAATAAAGAAACATATCAATCAGTGAATAATAACCATTGCTATTTGGCTTGTGATAGGTGATATATTTTTTTAATTAATTAATTTTATTTATGTCACACCATGCGGCATGTGGTGTGACCTAAATAAATAAAAAAAGGGGACCCTCCTGCACTGTTGGTGGGAATGTAAATTGGTATGGAGAACAGTATGGAGGTTCCTTAACAAACTAAAAATAGAACTACTATATGACCCAGCAATCCCACTACTGGGCATATACCTTGAGAAAACCATAGTTGAAAAAGATACATGTTCCACAGTGTTCATTGCAGCACTATTTACAATAGCCAGGACGTGGAAGCAACCTAAATGTCCGTCAACAGATGAATGGATAAAGAAGATGTGGCACATCTGTTGATGGGCATTTAGGTTGCTTCCATGTCCTGGCTATTGTAAATAGTGCTGCAGTGAACATTGTGGTACATGTATCTTTTTGAATTATGGTCTTCTCTGGGTATATGCCAAGTAGTGAGACTGCTGGGTCATATAGTAGTTCTATTTTTAGTTTGTTAAGGAACCTTCATACTGTTCTCCATATCAATTTACATCCCCACCAACAGTGCAGGAGTGTCCCCTTTTCTCCACACCTTCTCCAGCATTTATTGTTTGTAGATTTTTTGATGATGGCCATTCTGACTGGTATGAGGTGATACTTCATTGTGGTTTTGAATTGCATTTCTCAAATGATTAGTGACGTTGAGCATCTTTTCATGTGTTTGCTGGCAATCTGTATATCTGCTTTGGAGAAATGTCTGCTTAGGTCTTCCACCCATTTTCAGATTGGTTTGTTTGTCTTTTTGATATTGAGTTGCATGAGCTGCTTGTATATTTTGGAGATAATTCCTTTGTCAGTTGGGAAGCACAGAGTCTTAACCACTGGACTGCCAGGGAAGTCCTGATAGGTGATATTTTAGTAAAAAAGAAATAATCATGCCTGTATTCAAAATTTAGATGGGAAAACACTTTTAAGATAAGGTATTTTTAATGATATTCTAATTGTGCTTCCATTTCTTAAGAGGACTTATTTTTTAATTGACTTACTGCTTGGTCTTTGTCTTTGTTTTCTTAGGTTGAATATTAGGTTATTATGTGGCATTTTATTTTATAGGCCCTTTAAGTCAATTTGTACATAGACTCACAGTCTTCTATTCAGTTTTTCCCATAAATATTCACTGAATAAGAGTCTCTGAGGCTGCTAAAAGAAGTAATGAAAGGAAGAAGAAAGGAAGGATAGAAGGAAAGAGGGAAGACAGGACTTGCCCTCAAGAGAGAGGTATGCAAGGTTCTTATATTTAGAAAATAAAATCAAGCTTAGAACCTGGAGTCTCTATGGGTATCACGCACAGTTCAAGAGAGAGATCCCCAGAATTCATATACTGAAGCTCTAACCCTCAGTGTGACTGTATTTGGAGATAGGGGCTTTAAAGGAGTAATTATAGTTATATGAGGTCAGAAGGATGGAGCCCTAGTCCAATATATCTGGTGTCCTTATAATAAAAAAAAAATAATAAGGTACCAGGAACGCACCCACGCAGAGGGAATTTGGCCTTAGACAGGCACAGAGAGAAGACCATGTGAACACACAAAGATGGTCACATGTAAGCCATGTAGAGAGGCCTCACGAGAAACCAGATTTCCCAACACCTTACTGTTGGACTTCTGGCCTGTAGAACTGTGAGAAAGTTACTTTCTGTTATTTAAACCACCCACTCTGTGGTATTTTGTTATGGCAGCTCTGGAAAACTAATATACCAGCCAAGTTCCCAAATAGAACAAACCAGGCCAAAAGTAGGTTTTTGCACAGAAAACCTGGGACTTCGTTATACTGTTACAGAGGACCACCAAGAGAGTCACATTGTCTTACAATATTTTTTATTTTATTTTTTTTTTATTTTTTTGGGGGTACACCAAGTTCAATCGTCTGTTTTTATACACATATCCCCGTATTCCCTCTCTTCCTTGACTCTCCCCGCCTCAAGTCCCCCCCACCCTCCCCGCCCCAGTCCTCTAAGGCATCTTCCATCCTCGAGTTGGACTCCCTTTGTTATACAACAACTTCCCACTGACTATCTGTTTTACAGTTGGTAGTATATATATGTCTGTGCTACTCTCTCGCTTCGTCTCAGTTTCCCCTTCACCCCCCGCCCCCTCCCATACCTTGAGTTCTCCAGTCCATTCTCTGTATCTGCGTTCTTGTTCTTGTCACTGAGTTCATCAGTACCATTTTTAGATTCCGTATATGTGAGTTAGCATACAATATTTGTCCTCTTTCTGACTTACTTCACTCTGTATGACAGATTGTAGTTCTATCCACCTCATTACATATAGCTCCATCTCATCCCTTTTTATAGCTGAGTAATATTCCATTGTGTATATATGCCACATCTTCTTTATCCATTCATTTGTTGATGGACATTTAGGTTGCTTCCATGTCCTGGCTATTGTAAATAGTGCTGCAATAAACATGATGGTACAAGTTTCTTTTGGGATTATGGTTTCCTTTGGGTATATGCCCAGGAGTGGGATTACTGGATCATATGGTAGTTCTATTGGTAGTTTTTTAAGGAACCTCCAAATTGTTTTCCATAGTGGCTGTATCAACTTACATTCCCACCAACAGTGCAGGAGAGTTCCCTTTTCTCCACACCCTCTCCAACATTTGTTGTTTCCAGATTTTTGTCTTACAATATTAATCAAAAACAAAAGCTAGCTGCTTGTTCTTGCACATTCATCTGTGCATGTGGCAAAAAGGCTCAGTAGCTTTGTATTTGTGTTAACAAAGGGGAAATGCTCCCTAAATGATTTCACTCTTAAATGGCCAAGAGGTTAACTTAATTTTATGCTAATTTTTTGTGCGGAACTGTGTCTGAAAGTAGCAGTCCTGTCTAGAAATTAATTGGTTGTCAATATGCAGAATTTATTGGAGTAAAGGTTACTGGTGGGGATGAACATCAATTTGGACTGATTCGGGTCTGAGGTGGTGAGTGTGGAGTGGAACAACATCAATAAGTACCTAGAAGAAGAGAGGA
Organism: Hippopotamus amphibius kiboko; assembly: GCF_030028045.1. Classification (NCBI taxonomy): domain Eukaryota; kingdom Metazoa; phylum Chordata; class Mammalia; order Artiodactyla; family Hippopotamidae; genus Hippopotamus; species Hippopotamus amphibius. Next base: position 60,336,077 of record NC_080188.1, read on the forward strand.
AGCTGAAAGCTGTAGGTGAAATGAAGAGATTAAGGACTGATTTTGTATAGGGATAGAGAAGATAACACATGAAAGACTGTTTTGATATTATAAACCTGGGGAGTGCAAAGAATGGCACTGCCCAACTTGAAAGAGGAAATTCAAACTTCTAGTTCTGGAGACAAAATTATGAGCTTGATTTGATTTATGTTGGATTTGACTTAGTGGTGTCTTATCCAAGTCGCTCATTCATCTGACTTATGAATAAGTCATCAATACAGAAGGGGCTAGGATAAAAGGCCATGCCTAAAGTTACACGTTTGTTAATTTATTTGCTTAAATATGCTTAAATGTTGATGTGAGATTCATTATCATTCTGTGATTTTTGAAGAGAGCAAGATTAGGGAAAGTTATGAAAGAAAAGAAACAAGTGGGTCTGAAGAAGAGAATGGAGGTAAGGTATGCAAAGAAGCAGAGTTATAAAATAATTAGCATTTATATAGTGCTTAAGGGTGGCAAGCATTATTGTTAAGCCATTTACAAATATTATCCCATTTTATCTTCCTGGCAGCGCTATGATAATGGTGTTCTTATTATCATCTCTGTTTCACAGGTAAGGAAGTTGAGATTCACAGTGGTTAGATATTTTAAATTAGGATTTTAAATAGCCAAGGCGCTGTGAGCTTCAAAGCACTTAACCACTTTGTTATGCAGCCTCTCCAAAATAATGTATAGATTTGGTGAAAATAGAGCGTGAAAAGAGTGGGGAGAAGGTGAAGAATATTCTTAAACAAAAAAAGAAGGGTTGTCATAGCCAAATTTCCTGTAGAAGGAGAATAAAGATTGTTGGATTAAATTTAAAATGAAGTCTTCGATTTAAAAAAAGGAAATGTTAAGATGATGACAGGATAGGTAGGATTCCAGGCTTCTAAAGATTTTGGATGAAAATTATGACCAGAAAGGAAGATTATGAATGGAAATAGTCATTCTTTAAAAAAAATTTTTTTTTTTTTTGAAATGAAAGAAGGGGAGATAATTGGTGAGTGGAAGAAAGCACCACATCTCTGGTCCACTCTCTTCACTTGCTGATATGTCTTAAATATAGTCGTCGCTCTGCATCTGCGGATTCAGCATATAGGGATTCAACCGAAGACAATTGAAAATATTCGGGGAAAAATTTCCTGAAAATTCCAAAAAGCAAAACTTGAATTTCCCATGTGTTGGCAATGATTTACATATATTTACATTGCATTAAGTATTATAAATAATCTAGAGATTATTTAAAGTATACGGGAAGATGTGCATAGGTTTTGTGCAAATACTACATCATTTTATATATGAGAATTGAGCATTTGAGGACTTTGGTACCTGCGGGGATCCTTCACACTCAACGTGTTTGTAAACATTGCTTCTTAGTATTAACATTCCCTTTCCCCAAATATCCACATGTTATTTTTACCACCATTTTCCTAAGTGCCAAAGCTTAAAACTGGGCTCCCACTTTGACACAACTGTCTTCTTAGCCAATGTGTCACTAAATCTCTAAAATCCTTCTTTTCTCCCTCATCACTCTCTGTATTCGTTATTTTCTATTGCCAATTCTTTTGTCAAAAATTTCATTGCCTTAAATTTATGAAATATTGCAGTAGTCTCACAACCAAGAAGTAGCATTGAGAAGTGTTTACGAGTATAAGCTATTAAGTTGCACAGACTTTGGATAAGAATCTCATCTCTGACATTGGCACACTAGTGCCTTTGGGGAAGTTATTTGATGTCTCCAAATTTCTTTCCTCATATGTAGAATGAAGAATTAAATAATAATATGTGAGAAGACTAATAATTGTTGCATAGTAAAAACAAATGAACAAATAAGAGAAAATAAGTATTACATTTCTGCTCTTTCCTAATCAGTTCTTATCTATTTCATCATGCTATTTTTTCTTCAAAAAATTCCAGCAACCGCTTATTTTATAAAGTTCAATGCTTCATCCTTTATTCAAAGATCTTCATAATTTGGTTATCTAACTTTATCTCCCAGTTAATGTTTCTGTTCTGCTCTGGTCAGTGTGTCCTTTTCATTATTCTCTAGATATGCCATGTTGATTTCTTACAGCAAACTTTTGCACATTTTATTCCCTAAGGCTTGGCATGCCCTTCTCCACCAACTTTGCCTGGGCAAATTCTTAACCTTAAATTTCACCTCTTTAGTAAGCTTTCCTTGATGTTCTTATTGGCTCTCACATGCATTTAATCATCCTCATCCGTGCACTATAAGTTAATTATTAACATCAGTGCAGGTGTTTCCAGCTAAAGACCACATCTTTGTCTCCTTTGAATTTCCCAGAGCACCTAGCACAACATTGGGTAGGTGGGGCTGACTAAATATTCTTAGTGTAAGAAGAGAGCATGTGGATATTACAGAGAGAAGGAAGAGAATTTTGTTGTCTAAATAAATGTCTTAAATTTATTTTTTAAAATTTTAACTGAAATAATGCCACAGGTCCTTATTGAGTACTTGTTGATTCTTATAAAATTGAATCTTGATTTCTGAATTTTACAAGATAAAGGATATAGACTCATTCTTTCTGAATTTATGTCATTAATATTTGTATTGACACAAAAATGCACATATATCAAATATTAAAATATTTAATTCGTATAATTATTTTAAATATCATTAAACCAGCTGCAAAACCAACACTCATATAAACCATTTTGCTACTTGATCTAAATGTGTTGTCCTTAATGACAAGCCCACGTTGATTCAGCTTAGGAGATGGACATAGTGTTTCCTTCTGGAGCAGAGGGCAAATTCACTTTTTGGCAAAAAGTAAAAAGTAATAATAATAATAATGTCTTCCTCTAGGCCAAAGTTTGAGCAGTTTGCTAGCAGCAACTTGAAAAGACTATAGTTTCCTAAGCTTGGAGTTCTTCAGCTGTGATGCAGTACGCATGCTGTATCCACCTGGAATGCTCTGCAGAGCCCCAGTGGGATTTCGGGGGACAGGGTGGACCAAGGGGAGCTGATGAAAACATTAAATTCATGCTGCCTGGTGTTTCCTGAGTAGTAAAGTCCCTATGTCTCTGACCCAGAAGTCTCAAGTTTTCTGCTAGTATCCATGAAACTGTGGCATAGTAATTAATTTATATTTATTGAGTAAAATCTCAGAATTTTCATGGTTCTTTTCAAAGTTCATGTGCAAAATAGTTTTCCTTTGGAAATAATTTATAAGTGAATTTAAAAATTATAAATTTATAGATAGTTACTTCCTAAATAAAATAAATCTAATGCATTAAATCCAAAGTTTTTAGAAGTATAGTTTTCATATTTGAGGATGACAAACCATGCAGTAAAATAATGCAGCCACATGTTAATACTAGAATCAAGACTCGCTAGTTTTGTAATATCCTTTATAAGGATGTTTTCATGTGATTATAGAACTGAAAGATTACACCTATCAAATTCATTAATATTCTTTCACTGAAAATATGGGCTGTTACTTTTGAGGCAGAGAATTAGTAATATATTTGCATGCATTACAAGTCTTTCAACTGCCATATATTTCTTACCAGGCATACTACTTCTCTTTATAAAATAGATTTCTTTGGAAATACAAGTTCATATTTCTAAGACAATTAATCTTTCTCTGAATTTCAATTATCAGAACTTTGCAAGGTTTTTGTGGCTTGTTTTTATTTTTATTTTTTATTTTATTTTTTGGGGGTTTTTTTGTATTTTTTTGTTTTTTATTGTTTTTTTTCCTTTTTTAATTTTTTTGTTTTTTATTTTTTTTCCTTTTTTAATTTTTTTGTTTTTATTTTTAATGATAATAGATTATTCACTTTTAAAAGCAAGTTACTTAGTTATGAATATAAAATAAAATTTTTATAAAAAGCATTTTTATATGTTTGTGTATCTTTATGTGTTTGTATATATTTTTATATGTTTTGTATGTTTAAAAAAGCGTGGGCATGTGAGGAAGGCTGCACATCAAGTTGTTATCACAGTGTACCTAAGGAATAGAGAGGCAGAAGAAAATAGTTGACTTTTCCTTTGCATATCTGTACATTGATGTTGTTTTCTCCTGCAATGTGAATTTATTGTTTTTGTCCTAGAAAGGCAAACTACTAAAGTATTTTTAATAAGACAAACATAAGTGTTAAAGAAACAAAAAATGAATTAAATTAAATTAAAATTAAAATAGACGTCTCTGTCAAGAGTAAATTATTTATATCAGTATTTTAGCACAACAGGATGTCAATTTATAAACCTGAATAAAAATTTGAAATACTTTATTTTTTTACCTATGTTTTAGGATTTCCTACTAAATTTAGTCAGCACAGTAACTATTTTGTATTTCATATAACTTGAGGCATCTTGATGCTCGACTTTCCACAAATAAATTTTTCCTTATTTTAAAATATATGGAGTGGCATAGTTTTATAGTTATTTGAACATATGTAATTTATTAATATTTATTAACGTATTAGTCATTTTGAATCATGAAAGATTGTGGGATCCCTTAACTTTTGTTTTTGTTATGGGATAAAATTAAAATCAGATTATGGTAATTCACTGAGATACTTTATTTAACAATATTTATTCTCCAAAGGCTAAAATTGAGTAGTTTATCTAATGGAATGTAGTAGAATATAATGGAATAGTTAAAATAAGCTTTAAAATTTTCCCTAAGCTCTGTTTTAAAAAGGGAACCCTTATTATTAATTTACTTTAAAATTTTGAATTATATTATTTTTATATTTTATATCTCATTTTATATGTTATATTTTAACTTTTTATTTTTTTGGTTATTTTGGAATGTTTTTGTATATGAAACATATATTTGAATACTTAGATATTAGACATGTTTTTGATTAGCACATTTGTATTTTTCCATTTGACTGTGCATTGCTTGTTTTTAGCTACCAGCATACCTTGTTTTATTGCACTCTGCTTTATTGCACCTCACAGATAGTGTGTTTTTTACAAATTGAAGATTTGTGGCAATCTTGCATCGAGCAAATCTATCTATACTATTTTTTTAACAGCATTTGCTCACTTGCTTTCTCAGTGTCACATTTTGGTAACTCTCATGATATTTCAAACTTTTTCATGATTGTCTTTGTTATGGTGATCCGTGATCAGTGATCTCTGATGTTACCACTACGACTCACTGAAGGCTCAGATGATGGTTAGCATTTTTTAGCAATAAAGTATTTTTAAATTAAGCTATGTACATTGGTGTTTTTTAGACATATTATTGCACATTCAACTACAGTATCGTATAGACATAACTTTTATATGTGCCTGTGCTGGGAAACCAAAAATGTTGTGTCCCTCACTTTATTGCATTATTTGCCTTATTGAGTTGGTCTGGAGCCAAACCTACAATATCTCTGAGGTATGCCTGTATGTGTTGCTGTATTTCTAAAAATGCATTGATATGCATTTGCATGACATTATAAATTTCAAAAAATCTGTTCACATATCTTTTATTTAATAGAAGACAAAGTTTTTCCAATCGTTTATTCATTGATTCAAATGCCATTTATTTAGCCTCATTACATGCCTAACCCTGTCTCAGTTTTTCGAGATATATTAGTCACATCGTTTGTAAATGAAGGAGTCACATCCAACTTAAACATCTTTAGGAATCTATTGCCATACAAAACTAGGAAGTATAAGATTGAGTATGAAAAAAAAAAAGATTGAGTATGGTGCTCTTGCCAGAAGAGGTTTAGAAGGGATGCTGGGCTGGCTTGATCATAGATTTTCACTGGATATGTAGGGGTGGAGAGGAAGAAGATAGATTAAATTGAGATTGATTCTTATCTTCAGAAATTTCAATTAATTTAAGTAGATAAAGCAGCATAGTCATTTATAATAAAATCTTATCAATTGATGTTTGTATATTTAAATTTGGATTATTCTGACAACTGTTTACATTTTAAAATAAGAGATTTCTTATATTCTATTCTGTGCCTATAGATGACGTTAATATCACTATAGAAAAAAATATGTTCCAACTCTTGCCTAGTGATTTGTGACAGTGTAACTACACGAATTTTTAGTTTTGTATTTCTCATGTCAGATATAGCAGGTTCAATTAAAGTACAATGAGTCTGTTTATATTAGTTATGGGTAGATAATCATAATAAAGTTTTATAATAGGGGCCTCATATATGCTGCTCTTTTACTAAAGAATCCTGGTTTGATGAGGTGAAGGATGCATTTTATGAACAAATTTCTGTAGCACATTTTGTGGAGGCTTTATGGCACGGCAGTAACAGTCTAGTGTTTTCATGGCTTTTTGATAGCTATTTGTTTGAGGTTAAAAGAGAACTTTGGAAAGTTTTTCTTTTTTCTTTCACATTAAAATTAAAACATTCTATTTTTTTTAACCTTTGTTTTTCTTGCCCATCCTATAAGGACAAAACATTTCTCTTTTTCTACTATTTGGAGTGCATTTGTGAAACTCTGAGGATGAGTATGATCAAATCTAGAAAATTTTAATCTGAATTGGTCTGACAGATCTTTTTGAGAAAACCCACTGTGTTCTCAGATTGGTCCTAATGATGTAGACTGTTTCTTTATAGTTTCTAATTTCATGGATCCTAGTTTGGGCAGTATTAAGAATATCTTCAAAACTTAGAGAGTTGCCAAAGTATAGTTTGAATGAACATATAGGTAGGCATTTATTCAGAATTTAAATGACAAATAGTAGAAAGATAAGTCCAAACAGAGGCATTCTTATATTGACAACCTTGACCACTTTTTAAAATGCTATCCCTTAAATCCATGAAAATCAAGGGCATGAAAATCACTATACACATGACAAGATATTTTAAGGGATTATGTGAAGTTATTCTTAGCCTTTTTCTTTTACTAACATCTGCCTCCTCAAGTCTAGGAAAACCCATTTTAATTTCTTTTATTTTCCATTACCCTCAAATTGCTTTGACCACTTTTTTACTTCATCTATCTCCCTAAATAGAGAAAAAGAAAAATTGTTTGACATGTTGATATTCAAAATATTTATTTTTAAGTGTCTTATAAATTGTCGTTGTTCAATAAAATAGATTTTTAAAAAACTCCTTGGAATTGTAAATGCCCCAAATAAGGGATCTTTATGCCTCAGATGATTTATTTCCTCTGCTTATCCTATAGCTTTCTGAGGGAGGTATGTTCAGACCTTCCACCATGAATATGAATTGTTTTATTTCTCCTTTTTATTCTATTAATTTTTGTTTTATATATTTTAAAACAATGTGATTGGATGTATCAATTCTTTTATAATTATAATATATTAATTTTTATCTCTATTAAACTGTGCTGTCTACTTAGTCTAATATTAATATTGCTGTGCTAATTTCAGTTGGTTACTGTTTGCCTTGTATGTATCTTCAATCTTTTATTTTTAATATTTCACTATTCTTATATTTTACATGTTGTTCTAATAGAATGTTCTAATAGAATGTAGTTGGCTATTTCCTCTTAAATGACATATTTTAAAATCCTTATCTTGTAATTGGAGACTGTGTTTTGTTTGCCTTTATTGTAGCTACTGCAATATTTAAATTGAAATGTATGGTCTTAATATTTGTTTTTCTGTTTGTCCTACTTGCTCTGTGTTCCCTTTTGTATCCTTTTGGGTTAATTATTTTTAAAATTATTCCACTTCCTCTTTTATTTTGTTAGTTATACAACATTTAAAATCTTTACATTTTGTAGTTATGCTAGAGATTACAACATATGTCTTTGACCTCAAAAACAATAATTTAAATAAGTATATAATTTTCTGTGTAATGTTAGGACCTTGAAACACTTATACTTTAAATACTTGTATTTCTCAGGCAAATCTTTATTTTAATTCTACAGATACATACCAATAATATATGATCATGCCTTCAATATTTGATAAGATCTACCCAGATATTTACCATTTTCTTTGAACTTTATACATTCCTACATCTCTGTGCTTCTATCTGAGATTGTTGTTCTAATGTCTGAAGAACTTTCCTACTGTCTGTTTTAGAATGGGTATACTGTTGATGAATTTCTTCTGTCTCTGTCTCTCATTCTTTTTTCCCCTAAAATATCCACTTCAATTTTATTTTAAGCATATTTTAATAGATATAGAATTCTATGATTACAGTTATTTTTATTTTCAGCACTTTTATTTTCTGGCCTCCATTCTAGTGGCATTTTTATTATTGCTTTTTGGAAGCCAATGTGTCTTTCTCTGGCTGGTTTTAACCTTTCTTTGGCTTTTGGTAGTTTGATGTACCTTTGTATAGAGTTTTCTTCTTCTGTTTTTCCTTCTTGTGATTCATATCTGTGGCTGGATTTGAAACCATCTGATCCAGCATCTCTTTAAATATTGCTCCTGCCCACCTCCTCTCTTATTTACTTCTAAGATTCCAATTACTTACGTGCTGACGTTTTGCCATATACCATATGTCTTATCCTTATTGCACACGTTTCTGTTTATATTCTTCCTGTTTCATTATGAATATTTTCATTTGTCCCATTTTAACTTCACTAATCCTGTCTTTAGCTATGTTGAATCCACCGTTAACCCATCTAATGATACTAAATTTCAGTGATTGTATCTTTCAGGCTATTTGATTTTGTATCATAATTTTTAATTCTCTGCTGAAATTTTCCGTCTTGCTATGTAATTTCTTAAACATATTAGTTACAATCAGGTTAAAGTTCATGTGTTATAATTCTGTATCTGGATATCCTTTGGTTCTGTTTGTATGTCTGGCTTTTTCCTCGTTATTTATTTGGTTCTCTGTCCTGGTAGACCTGTTCATGGTTAAGTGAGGTAATTTGAGGCTATAGATTTTATTAACTTCCTGCAGAAAGGGTTTACTTTTTTAGGTAGTTAAAATCTAGCCATTTCATCTCAAACCAGTCACAGATTGGAGTGATTCTAAGATGAACGTCAGTCATTGAGAGTCAAGTGGGATTACCAGTGGAAGGAAAGCCAGAAGTTTCTCGAAGGCTTCCTTTCCTTGAAATATTTGAATTTCAATAATGTCCTCTTAACCCAGTATCACTGCTGATAACTCTTCATAAGATCTCTCATTCTCAGCCACTGCTTTCTGCTCTTCTCAGGTTTTGCTTTCAAATTTTCAAATGACTCCTAACGGGCAAAATCTATTTTTCCTTCTACTCTCCACTACCACCATAGTCAATACTTCTGACATAAGATGCCTGGGAGTCTTACCCAGACCAAATAATTCACCAATTCTCTACAGACACCAACTGAGTGTTCTACAATTCAATTCAATTCTGATACTATCTACCAGGAGTTAGCATCAGATCTCATGTATTAAGGGCTCAGTTTCACAAGATTGCCCCCATTTCAGACACCAATATCAAGTCCAGGCTGTCACCTATCTGACCAACCAGCTATAAATTGTAGGTTCACTCAGCCCTCTCTTTGGGTTTGGTAATTTGCTAGAACAGCTCACAGAACTTAGGGAAACAGTTTACTTACTACATACTGCTTTATTATAAAAGAGTACAACTCAGAAACAGCCAGATGAAAGAAATATATAGGGCAAGGTGTTAGGGGAGGAGCATGGAACTTAAACATGCTCTTTCTCCAGGTATACACCAATCCAGAAGCTCTCCAAATACCTTTGGCTAGGATTTTTATAGAGGATTCATTAAGTAGGCATGATTGATTAAATTATTGGGCATTGGTGATTGAATTAATCTCTAGCCCCCCCACCCCGGAGACTGGAAAATGGGGCTGAAACTTTCCGTCTTCTAATCACATGGTTGGATCCACTGGCAACCAGCCCTCTTCCCGAGGCTATCCGGGAGTACCCCGCCTCCCCACCAGTCATCTCATTAGCATACAAAAAGACACTTATTACTTGGGAGATTCTAAGGGTTTTAAGAGCTGTGTGCCAGGAAACCAGAGAAGAAACCAAATATATATATATAAATGTCACAGACTTAAGGAATAAATGTGATATCACATTTACTTCTCTGGCTTCTGTTTTTTTCTGGAATCTTGACTTTTCAGGTCTTTGACTAATCAAGGCCTTGTGAGGACTTTAAACAGATTTGTTTTGGGGTCAGAGTTTTCCAGTTTTTCTAACTTCATTGGTCTAATTCAGGAGTTAGAGAACTAGGGTTTGTGTGCCAAATCCATCCTGCCACCTGTTTTTATAAATAAAATTTTAATGGAACACAGCCAAAACTATTTGGTTACATATTGTCTGTGGCTAAGGGCAACATTAACTAATGTTTTATTTAAATTTATAGCATTTATGATAAAATAAAATGTTCGGTCTAACCTCTTTCTAAAATAGATTTTAAATACATTTTAAGGCAGACTCATAAAGTTTGAGCCCAAGTGGAAATGGTGGATGCACTGTACAAACAGACCACCATCCAATCCCACTTCTTATACAATATAGACTTTTAACAGATTTTGCAATCTCAGAAATGCCTCCAATCTTTCATATGCAAAATAGTATATTAATAATTGTTTTAAGATGAGTAAATAATATAAGTGTGTATAAAACGCTTGACAGTTGGTGTTCAAAAAAGGTAGTGGGTATTCTTGTTGCTACTTTCTTGGAATAAATAAATATAGTTTCTCATGGTGATTAAAATAAAGGAAACAATATTCATTTTATTTCTAAATTCTGACATACTGTATCTCTTAAAATCATTCATATTATTTAAATAGAGTGATAAACACGTTCATTACTGTATAACTTCCTTCCCCCAACTCCAAACAAATTATAACTTACCTAGAGAATCCCGTATACTGAGGTTTGTTCATTCGTCTTTTTTCTTGTTCCTTTTAAATTATTGTGTGGTTTTTAAAGCTGCTTTAGCATGTAGAATAGTTGGCAGTCATGAAGGTAGTCAGTTATATCTTTTTTCTGTTAATTACAAAAATCCCTCTTTTAACACAGTTTTACAGATCTTTTTCTCCCCCCTTTGTGTTTCAAGAATGTGTAGCTGCTTTTCTGCTACTCCCAGGGGAGAATTGGCAAATGTATTTGTGTGTAGTTACTACTAGAAGAATAAAAGACTTCAATGGAAGTCTCAGTGGAAATTCAACCAGAAGAAAAGAAGGCTGAAGCACAGTGTGCAATGAAATGGACTTAACTGTAGCAGGAGAAGATATATGTTAGCCGAAAAGGAGAACCTCCCACTGCTGAGTGATAGTTATTGGACTCTGGCAAAGGTTAGAGAGGTTATGAGATAACTCCAAAATTTCCTAAAATATCAGTCTCCTATGTGGGACCATTTGTGATTGGTCTCACTGAAAATTAAGAAAATGCAGAGATTTTATATACATGTTTTTTGTTCTTTTAAAAAATGTAAGGTTTGTAATATGGACTTTAAAAGATGTTAACTGAACACAATGCAGGAATTATCAGAAAATGTATTCCCTTGTTGAGTAAACTGAAAAATGTAGCCTATGCATCAGTCTTGCTTAAAAAAATGATTTCTTTTGGGTTTCCCTAAGTTACAGCTGATAAGCTGTAAAAACTAACTTGTTTCTCCTAAATTACCTTTTATGGAGAAAATAACTGGTTGTCAGAGCATTAGTGTTCCAATATAAGCTCTGCCACTTAACATGTTATCTTGGATAAGTCATTTTTATTTTCTGCATTTCCTTTTACTCATTATGCTCATTGACCTCTAAGATTTTCTAATTGTATCATTTTGTGATATAAATTAAAAAGAAAAATACATATATTCTAGTCTACAATATCAAGGCATATTAAATGCATCTACCAACATGTTTAACATGCATTCTAAGGGAGTTATTTATTCAGCTGGGAAAATCTTGTAAAGTGCACAGTATTTGAACTAAATTTGACATGCATTTCCATATAGCTAACATATGTAATTTAGAAAAGAAGATAATAGATATCTTGTGCTTTTCACCTGCAATACTTTGTTAGTACATTAGTGTATTACCATTTGAAACCCAGAGGAAAGAAATAATAATAATTTGTCTTGATATGCAGTTGGCAATTTTCTATGTATTTATTTTATTTAATTCTTAATATTTTCTGATGAAGGAGGTAACATTATCTTCACTTTATAGATAAGAAAACTGAGGTCCAATCAGGTTCACTACTTTAGTCAAATACTCAGTGAATAGGTGGTGAAACCTGGATTAGAACACATGCCTGCTCAGTTCCAAAGCCAAAATATTTCTGCTATACCAGGTATTCTAGCGACACATAAAAATCACCTGCACCACTTTTAACATATCAATGATTTGAATGTTCAGAACCAATGAGAATAACTAAAATATGCTATTCTTCAAAATTTTTGAAGTGTTTATTTAAAAATATTTCAAAGATACATAATTTGCATCTAAAACATAAGATTGTCAATTATATTATCCTCCATAATAATACTTTGTTGATGGTAGATATTCAGCTATTAGTTATACCTGTGTGATCAAGACAAAATAATAATGTTATTATTATATATCCAGATGTCAAGGATGACTGTTTTCAATTCTAGATACAACAGTTTTAATATTTTTTTCTAGCTGTTCAAAAGCAAAACTAATGTCTAAGAACATGAGTAGTTGTGTATTACTGCCATTTTAAAGATAGGAATTGGTTTTCAGTTGAGGGATACTTTTTTAAAACAAGAAAAAAAACTACTTAGTTTACTACGGAGTCTATGGACATAACTACTTTGAGACATTCATTTCTGAGATTAATTTTTAAGAATCAAGGGATTAACTTAAAAATACGGTGTTATGAATACAATAAAATATAAAATGAATACAATGTTGTCTTTGTACTTCATTATTTCCTAATGAAATAACATGATAATTTCTCATTTCATTACAAATTTCTAGCTAGATGGCCAGCAATTCAAAGTGGGACTCAGTGTAATGATATAATTTTGTGATTAGTGTATCTCCTTTAAACTTTCAGTCATAAACTATATTTTAATTTGGAAATGTATTCACACAACATAAACACAGCATAAATTCAGACTATATACAAATGGGAAGGTATTTTTTTTGCTGAAAGCATTAAAGCAATTTTGTTAATAGAACTTATTAGCGGTGTATTTTCTGTACCTTTATATACTATGTGGTTTACATTAATAATTATAATAATAATAAAATAATTCTGTGACTTTATACACTTGGGTGATTGATGTGTGTCTATTTACAAAGCTGCCTAAAAAACTGAAATATTAATTATATATTTGGCATAAAGTAATGTGCTTTTACTGAATATTAGTATCATGGCAAAGGGGATGTTCCCAGATTATTCTATTATTATATTGAACATGACAAATTCATGTCCATGTTCAGTGAATTTATTTTTCCATTTCTCTTGTCTTCTTATTAAATTGTTACCCAATTCAATTTTATTATCCCAGTTCAAATTTATTGAATGCCTACCAAGTTCAAATACTTTGTTAGGTGACAGGATATAGTATGGCTACAGTCAGTAGTATGGCTACTAACAGTATAGTAGGGAAGAAAAACATGGAACAGTTACTTATGTCATGTATGTGGTGCATTTTCTGGGCTTTGGGACACATAACAATAATCCCAGGGGAGTGAGGGGTTCTGAGGACTTAAAGCATGGTGAGACATGAGGGGTGAGAGCAGAGGATTTCTGCCTGAGGAAAATAACCATTCTAAAGGCTCTGAGGCAAAGTGTTTAGCAGGCAGTGGTATGTTAGCTTCCGATGGCTGCTGTAACAAATTACCACGAACTCAGCAGCCTAACATAACAGATTTATTATCTCACCGTCTTGTAGCTCAGGAACCTGGGGTGGAGGTTTTGTCTGGTTTCTCTGGTCCAGGTCTCACAAGGCAAAAATTAAGGTGTCAACAGCCTGAGCTCTTATCTGTAGGTTCTGAGGGTGAGGAGGATGGGAGGAGGGAATTGGTTTCCAAGCTCATTGAGGTTGGTGGCAGAATTCATATCTTCGTGGTTGTAGGGCTGAAGTTTCCATTTCCCTGCTGGCTATCAGCCGAGAGCCTCTCTCGGCAACTTCATGCCTGCATTCCTTGCCATGTTGCTCCCTCTAATAGTGCGTGGAGTCTTTCTCTGCCGTCTCTCTCTGACGTCCTTTTCTGCAGTGTCTCCTCTGAGTCTCCTTTTCTGCTTTCATCTGGGAAAAAGCTCTGCTCTTCGGAGCCACTGTGATTACATTAGGCCTACCCAGGTAGTTCCAGATAATCTCCATATCTTAAAGCCAACTGGTTACAGGCATACCTCATTTTATTGTGCTTTGCTTTATTGCACTTCACAATATTGTTTTGTACAAGTTGAATGCTTGTGGCATCCCTGCATCCAGCAAGTCTGTCAGCATCATTTTCCAACAGCATTTGCTCACTTCATGTCTCGGTGTCACATTTTGGTAATTCTCAAAATGTTTCAAACTTTTTCAAAACTATTATATTTGTTAAGGTATTCTGTGACCAGTGATCTTTGATGTTACTACTACTGCTCACTGAAGACTCAAATGGTGGTTAGCATTTTTAGCAATAAAGTATTTTTTAATTAAGGTACGTAAGTTGTTTTTTTTAGACATAATGCTATCACACTTTAATAGACTATAGTGTAACCATAATTCTCATATGCATTGGGAAACCAAAAATAATTGTGTGACTTGCTTTTTTTGTAGTATTTGCATGGTTGAGGTGGTCTGGAACCAAACTCACAATATTTCTGAAGTACGTGTAATAATTTTAATTACATTGGCAAAGTTTGTTTTGCCAGGTGATGTAACTTATTCAGGCTTGACATGATGGGCATAGATCATGAGACCAACATTCTGCCTACCATGGTAGGGGAATTTCATCACAGTTGAAGAAGTCAAGGGGCGTAGAGGCTAAGTAGTTGGACCCATATATTTGGACACTGAAGTCAGCCAAATAACAACAGGGTTATAGTGGAGAGAAAAACTAATGTCAAATGCAAAAGCCTCCAGTGAATGAAGGGCAGTTGCCTGGGGGGTGGCAGTTAATAGACACTGGGCTGGGTAGAGGGTGGCAGATTCTGGAGAGGTGATCTTCGGGAAACCTCACTGGAGTGACCCATGAGGTACTGAAGAAAGAGGTACCTCCAGCTGAGAGAACTCAGGGAAATCCAAGTACTTGGGAGTGGGTCAGGTTTTAAACAGGTCAGATGTTGAACTGAAGGTTCTCACAAACAGTTTATAATGTTGAGGAGTTTATTTACAATGCAACAGGCTTTCTAGGGCTAAAGCAGAAAAGTTGGGAGTAAGAGGAGAAATCAGGGGAATGGATTGATAGAGAATACAAATTGCATCATGGGGATGGGAGCATTGGAGAAAGATGAGAGAAAGTAGGGTTGAAAGCAAAGTGAATGAGTTGACTACAGATTTGCCAAGAAAATTAAAAATATATACGATAATCCCTAGGAAGTGGATGCATTTCTTTCAGTAGATATCAAGTGATCTGTAGAGGAAGTCCAGGAGCTGAGTCCTGCATGGTCTTCAGTGGTGGGTGGTAGAGTTGATACCAAAACACCTTAGGGGCTTGGAGGTCTAGAGCGTGTGTGGTCCAACTAGAGCTTGGAGGTCTAGAGCGTGTGTGGTTCAGCCATGTGTCTCCCTCATTATTTGTTATGTCTTATGAGAGTCAATACATCATAATGGTTAAGAACACAAACTGTGGCACTGGGGTATATGAGGTCCAGTCTTGGCCTTGTAACCGTGAACAAATTACTTCATCTCTGTGCCTCAGGTTCTTCAGCTGCAAAGTGGAAATGATGATAGTAGTGACCATTTCATTGGATGGTTGTGAAGATTAAATGAGTACTGGCTATGATAAGCACCCATAAGTGTTTACTGTTACTATTTAATGGTCACTTGTACAGTTTTTACCTGCGTATATAAAATCTAAATATTACAGAGCATGCAAGAAAAATAAACAGTTTTTCAGACTGGAAATCTATGCTAATCTTAGTCATTTTGTGTATGTCATTTTGATTCAATTGTGCTGCCCAAGAAACACAGAATTAACTTCAAAGAGATATGTATTATTGCTTGTGTGGCAAAGATACATCAACACAGTTGATGGGAAAATAGGTTGCAGTTTAAGTGTTTTTGGTAGATCTAAAGATGTCAATCTGAGCAAAGTAAACTTGCCTGATTATTTTTTCTTTAATAAAAAGAGCCGTGATCTTCTAAAAGTAATACTCTTGAGAAATATATTTGTCATTAAAAACAAAGGGGGTCAAATGATTTTCTAGGTATAGTAGTCACAATAAATATTTACTTGTCACCTATAGGGAAGCAGAAGAAATATAGTCACTCCTGTTATTGGAAAAATGTCCATCTTTTTACTAGCTCTCACATCCAAGCACCCTCCCATGGGAATTACCCTTGTATAACTCAGTTTGCAGCAGAGTAAAAGGTTTTTAAGATAAGAAACCATCTCCTAAAATGCTAACCTATTGCCATTTAGGATTGTCATATAGTTCAAACTATGCAGTTGACAATTTGAAGCTTCCTAAGCGCTCATTTTTATGCTATGTGAGTTGAATATGTCACAGAATTCATTCTAATTTATTATTTTACAAAGAGAATATTCTAAATGCATTAGGGTCTTAGATGTTGAATCTGATAAAAGGAAAGAATGATTTCAGAAATGTTAAAAAATATCATTTACAGGGGATGTGAGATGAAATGTGTTTTCAAATATATCTTGATTAAAATAGTTAATTTGTTGATTAAAAAGCTTTCAAAGAATATTGATATCAGATACTAATTAATTGTTTGGTAATTATGATTTTGGCAATTGTTTTTTACATCAGCTTTTTCTATTCATAGCTATAAAATTAATATTATCATTTCAGCATATTTTGATTGGACTGCTGGTTATTTTTCTTAAAACTGATAGGTACAAGGCACTTTGTTAAGCATTTTATAAGATGTAAAAATTATTCAATTTAGTTCCTGCCTTAGGGTACTAATGCAACTAAGGAGGTGAATCATGTACACACATAACTATTGTGTAAGGTACAGTATAATAAGGACCATAGGGAAATGCAAAGCAGAAGAGATTATAAGAAGGGCGAGAGTACCAGAAGTTTAACAATCAAAACTTTCTTTTTACATTGCAGATAGACAATGGAAATATTAAGCAGGAAAACCGGGTATAGAATGTAAAATATAATCACGATATAGTAAAATTAATCTAATAAGGCATGTTTTTATGAATACACATATACAAATAGAAAATATTGGAGGAAAATGTCTTAAAATATAGTGAGTTATGCTTTTAGGCATTCCCTTCTAATATTTTGTTGACAATGTGTTCTCAAGATAAGCAGGTGAGGGAAGTGAGAGAGGGCAGGGAAAGTCACTAAGTAAGAATGTGATGTCCTCTGGAGTCTAGATTCAGCCTGATCTCCTGGAAACTGGAGGAGGCTTTGTTTTCTTGGTGTTTCGTTTTGTTTTTTTAATTAATTAATTAGTTTATTTTATTACTTTTATTACTTTTGGCTGTATTGGGTCTTTGTTGCTGCGTGCGGGCTTCCTCTAGTTGCTGCTAGCAGGGTCTACTCTTCGTTGCGATGCTCAGGCTTCTCACTGTGGTGGCTTCTCTTGTTGAGGGCTCTAGGTGCTTGGACTTCAGTAGTTGTGGTGTGTGGGCTTCAGTAGTTGTGGCTCGTGGACTCTAGAGTGCAGGCTCAGTAGTTTTGGTACACGGGCTTAGTTGCTCCAGGGCATATGGGATCTTCTCAGACCAGGGATCCAACCCGAGTCCCCTGCATTGGCAGGCGGATTCTTAATCACTGCGCTACCAGGGAAGTCCCAGTGGGAGGCTTTGTTGTATGACTTTTACCATAGTTGGTCTCACCTTGGGGCAAAGGGACTCGCCTCTTATACCTGCATGTATTAGTCATTCACTGGGGAAGGGGACTGGTAATCTCCTATGTGATGCAGCTTCCTGTAGGCAAAGGGAAATTCTCCAAAGGAATCTATTGTGAACCTTTAGCAGGCAACACTCATAGTAAATGGACCTAATAAGGAGGTACAGACAGGCACCAAAAGTGTTCAGTATATTTTATTGAGTTATCAAGAGCATAGCCATATTTAATTACACACACACACACACAAATACACACACAGACAATGCCCAATCATTAAAAACTCACTGAGTATCCATTAACCACTCAAAATGAAGAGTGGACTATTAGATGCTAAACATATACACGCACACATATAATTTCCTTCTTTATCCAAGAAGATGTCAATATCTCTGGGGACAAGTCAAGTATGTCGATATTTATATATAATGGGTTATGTGCTAAACTAATATTCTATATTCAATTATTATAGGACAGAGAAGGCTCAACTATTGCTACCTGCTGCTTATATATTTTAAAGTGCATGCAGCAAAAAAAATAGATATGATTTTCTTTAAAAAATTTTAAGCTTCACTCCTCTGAAAAATTAAACTGTATGGAATATTTTACATCTGTGGGATGCTGCATAAACTATGTATGCCCATATACATTTGCCTGTGATATGAAGTGTGTGGTAACATCTTATTTATCCAGTTGCCACTTATTTCTAAACTTTAATTAAAATATGATGTGGGTCATTAGTGTTTGAAAACAATAAATGAACTCCCTAGAGTCACAATAAAGGGCATAAAATGTGCTGGCTGAGGCAATGCATCCTACTATTGGGAAGATATAATTAAAAACAAAATCTTTTCCAACCCCAGAAATCCTCAGAGGTAGCAGAGGAAAAAAACACTTTTATGACTGAATAAGCATTAAATTAGAGTGTGACGGGCATCACAGGGAACCCATTAAGTGATTGCAAAGACAGAAAACTCACCCTTTTATATATAGCCAAGCAGATACAACTTCTTACATACATGTTCTCAACATAAACAATAACTAGTCCTCAAGTAAAGAGAACTTGACAGCACTGTTTGTCACACATGGTTCATCCTAAATTTAGCTGGTAATTGGGGTGACCATCTGTGTTAATTGAATAGCTTTAACGGGGGAGAAACAACCTTTTCACATCTTTTGACAGTAGAGAGTGTTGCAGCTTGGAGCAAGGTGCCGAAAAAGTTGAGCAGCCCCCCTCCCACAGGAACTGGGAGATGGGGCTCTACCTCCCCTGATGATGTCCCTGGGTCTAAAAAGCTGACAAAAGGCCCATCTGGTTTTCAAAAGGATGCATACATTTCAGAGAGGAAAAGTGCTTACAAGTTTTCTAAGGTAAATGCTCTAAGAAAATGGAGAGGAAGGAAATATCTTCTATTATTTTTGATGGAGAATTAAACCTCTTATTTTATTTTTTAATTTTTAATTTTACAGTACTCATGCTGGCACTTCTTGGGCCCCAGGGGAATCATTTACTCTTACTTCTGACATAGTTATAAAGTTTCAAATCCCACAGCAGCTTATCCTTTATCTAGGATGCAGGCTTCTTGTTAGAGGCAAACATGCTGACTACAGCGTGATGAAGGGACAGCTGTCAATTCTGACAGTGAGTGAAAAGAGAATACTTATAAAAAGCACATGGGGAAGGTTGAAAAGGAAGAAAGGAGGAGGGGTGGAGTAGGAAGAAGGAAGCAGTCAGGAGCCTTTTCTAGTGGGAAGGACAGTCTTGCTACCATGGGAACCCCCGAGGGCATCATTTTATTACCACACAAAATTATAAATGACCTTTAAGAATATATCTTTATGATCACTAAATTGTTTAACACTTTCAATCCACAGTCAGTCTTGAGGCTGCTTTGAGGTCACATTCCTGATATCATGAAAGATGCCATTTGATCATGTCTCCTTCAGATTTCTCTGCTTCTTTTCTCACAGCCTATAAGGAAGTATGCACATCTTTTGTAAGCAAATGTTCGTTTTTTTATAAGTACATTGGGGTTGTGTACAAATTGTTGTGTATGTGGGTACGTCACCCCCAGGAAGCTTCAGGGAACCCTGACCCAGAATGAAAGCAGAGAGCAATTGCTTTAATGCAAGTATA
This sequence comes from Hippopotamus amphibius kiboko, assembly GCF_030028045.1. Lineage (NCBI taxonomy): Eukaryota > Metazoa > Chordata > Mammalia > Artiodactyla > Hippopotamidae > Hippopotamus > Hippopotamus amphibius. The sequence goes on from NC_080188.1 coordinate 60,356,076, forward strand.
AACAAAATGTTTTTGTCTTACATTATTATGGTAATTTTTTAGTGAGTAGTTTAGTGAGTGTAGCATACACTTAACAAATAGCGATTCATAGACTATGAAACCAGACTGGGTTAAAATCTAAGCTGTCCCATGTGTATAACCTTGAGCAAATTATTTCAACCTCTTCTATCACAGTTTTGTCATTTTAAAATATGATTATTCATAGTGTTTACCTCATAGGATTGTGATGAGGATTAAATGAGTTTTCAAAGAGAGAGAGAGAGAGAGATTGTCAAAACAAATCAACAAATATAAACTGGTATTTATAAACTATTACTTACAGTCTTACTTCACCCTGGAGACAAACTGTGCTTTCATTTAAGGAAGAAAAAAAAAAAAGAGAGGTAATATTTCTTAAAAGAATTTCTAACCAAAATGCATGTTTTTTAATCACATGTGGAAAGTGTGCTCTCTAAAGATGTGAGAAAAATAATGTTGTAGATTATCATATATTCAGTAGATGCTTATTGTACAGCTAATTGTAGCCAAGTTTATTTTTTTTGATTCACAAAATATTAGTTTGAAATCACATTGGTGTTTTTTTAGCTTCATTTTGTTGGACTCAGTTTTATGATTTCAAGTGTTAATATGTATCTTATAGTCAGGCCAATTTTTTTTTGGCCTTTGCTGACATATATTTTGATGTTAGTGACATACTCAAAGACTTTCATGTTAACACACATAATCAGATTCATTATAATATGTATGTTTGTATCCTACAGGGTAGCACATGGTTATTGGTGGACTAAATTAAGAAGTGAGAATTCCACAAACTTCACAGAACTCAGGAAAATAGTAAATTCTTAGAAGTATTTTTGGTATTGCCACATTGAGAAATAATGGAAAGGGAAGAAATGTCAAAATGTTTACAATTTTCAAGTTTTGCCTTAGGAAAGCAAAAGTAATCTTCTGCTTGTCCACTACTGCTGACACTAGACTGAATGAAAATAAATTATTCATTTCTTACATTTTAAAATTTCACTGAACTACTAGTGCTAAAAGCTGTTGAGCAACTGTGAAGCAGGCTTTCCCCTATCTCTTTGATGTCCCAACACAGGTGTCAGTCTGCAAGAATTACATCCTTATTCTGACTTGGCAAACTTGGGGTAGGTAAATCCTCTTAGAGATTACATATATGGATATGTGTATGTATAATTAGTATTATTCTTCCATACTACACACACACACACACACACACACAGAAACGCTCCCCAGAATGTATTTAGAAACAAATATACTTTACATTTTAAATTCTAATAATTGTATTTGTATTGATTTTACCATAAATTGTGCCTATGCTAAAAAGGACAGACATTAGACCTAAAAATATATAATCAGTTTAATTAGATCCTTTCAGATCTTGAAAAAAAATATTTTTGTGTGTGGGATGACAACAGGTGCTTTTGAGCAGATATAGTATATACATAAATTGTGAATGACTTTTTTTTCTTCTTAACATTACAGAGAATTATTTCTCCAAGAGATCTGTATTAGTCAGGATATTCTAGGGTACATGACAGTAACAGGTTATCACAAAATTTCAGCAGTGTAACATAACAAAAGTTTACTTCTTGCTTTTGCTACATATCAGCTTTGTAGCCAGAACTTTGTCCCATAAAGTCATTCAGGATCCCAGACTGTTGAAGGCACCATATATCTCCAGCTGCATCTTCTTGGTCACCAGAGCAGCAAAAGGAAATACATGGTGAACTCATGCCTGTTCTGGGCTTTATCCCAGAAGAGGTACACTTTATTTCAATTTATCTCCAGCCGGAACTAGTCCCAGTGCCCCATGTAACCAATGGAAACAATTAGGAGTAGAAAAAGTGGTTATTGGTGAGCACTAGTAATGTCTGCTGACAGCCAAGGGCTCATTTTGCCTTGGATGTATGTAACAGTTTATGTAAATTCTCAGAACTTGGTGACTACATGGGTTTTATGGTACACATCCTATTTTATTAATTACTAAATAGCTTTAAATTTGGAATTAATTTTCCTTATTAAAATTTGTATTTTCTTTTTAATAATTTGGCAGTAAATTATAATCTTTCTCAGGTTATTTTTGAACATCTAATTATAGTTAGTGACTGCTTTGCAGTCATATTAATAATATTAATAATGGCAATCATATTACTTTTAGTTAATCCATGTTTTCCACACTTTTCTATACATAATAGTCTAGTTAATACATAGTGAAAACATGGTTTGGCTTTCAGTAATCTGAGTCATTTACAGTTAAAATTTTAAAAATCTGACCAGTTGCTAAATAATCTCATTATGAAAAAACTTTCAGGGAAATTAACAATTTTTGCAATGGAAATGGTTTTAAAATAGACAAGCTCTAATTAAATTTCTTTGAAACCAATATTTTTTATTCACCAAGTAATGAATTTAAAAATGTTTTCTTGTGTAATGATTAAATATGCTTTTACATTTAAATTATTAAAAAGAAAATAACATACCCATTTGATCAAGAGGAAAGTAGCATATCCCTAAAATAGGGAATTTGGGGTCTTGCTAAAATTAATAAAATATAATTTCTCAAGTAATAAATTAATGAGAAATTGTATGTTTGGTAATAGTTTGAAATTGTCTTGCAAGGCATGTTTCTTTGACTGAAAGAACAAGTAGAACAAAATAATTGCTATCTTCTTTCAGTCTTTTCCTCTAACATATTTCTAAGCCTTCAGCATTTAACAGCAATTATACAAAGGATGCTTTCCCAAATCCTCAAATCTGTCATGTTTTGTTTTGTTTGTATTCTAGAGAATGCTGTGAGTTTGATTGATTCAGTGATTATATTTTAAATGCACAGCTTCACATTATCTTCTGAAATTTAGAGTCTTATAACTGTCAAAATTAGAAAAGTGGTAATCATAGTTACAATTTTGTGTAACAAAGGACTGTCTCTGTTGTTTCACTTTATTTTGGGATGTAATCATTTTCTTAAAGAAACTGTGTTGTGTCTGAGAGAGAAGGTTTGAAACATGTTTCCTCTAACTCATTGAGCTTTCATTACTTTGTTTCCAAAATCAGGTTATAACTCGCTCTCTCTCTTTTGAGGATCAAATTGTATAACTAGAATAGCACCTGACATGCTATACCCATTTAAAAAAATAACACATTCAATTATTTTTGACCTTACTGTTTGAACTTGTGTTTGTTCAAGTTTATAAATTCCTCGAGCTGGAAGAAAATTTTAAAGTCCCGTAATTTCTTTACAGCTTATATTTTAGATTATATTTCTTCATTATTTTAGGTGGATGTATGTTTCCTGGTTTAGAATTTTAGGGTCAAGGAAAAAATAGAAAACAATAAAATGGGCTGGGCTAGAGTTATTTATTAATATTTTTACTTTTATAGGGAGTGATAGGTAGTTATGGTTGTTTTTAAAATTTGGACACAATTCTATCCACTGATAATCTACTGTATAGTGTAGAATGTTTTGATCTGCAAGTTACAGAAAATCTCAGCTCGAACAATATCCACAAATGGTAGTCTGTAGTAGGATCCGCTCCCAGTGTAAAACAATTAGTCTTGTCATCCAGTGCCCAGGTACTGTCCAACATTCTGTTGTGTTGCTGGTAACAGCATCAACTTCAGGCTAGTAAGAAGATGACAGCAGCTTTTCCGGGCCACACCTCCAGACACAGCCACATCCTAATGAGAAGAAGTCTGTGAATCTCTGATTCATTCTTGAGATTGAAGAAACGTTCCCCCAGAGACTCCAATAGATTTATCAGAATTATCCCATTCCTACAAAGAATACTAGAAAGCGGAACATAATTATTTAGGAAAGTAATGGGTTTTAGGGTGTCAATCAAAGATAACTCTCTAGGCCACATTTTAGCTACCCAGCATACAAACACACATTCTTCCCATACATAGGCACTTCCAAACATGTCTGTGCTTATCTGAAATATATTTATACCATCTCTAAAATGAGACAATATAAAGACTCATAGAGTTCCTAAGGCAAGTTCAAATTCAGGATCTCTGTTTTAAGTGTAGACCTTTCCATCAAGTTGGAATGTAACTGTTTATAGTCCAGTGAAAGAGTTTTTCACTTACTGCCTAAGGCCAGGAACTTTTGAGGATGGAGAATAGGAAAGACTACTACCATAAAAACTACTTCAGTAAAAAGGGGAATACAGGGACTTCCCTGGTGGTACAGTGGTAAAGAATCTGCCTGCCAGTGCAGGGGACACAGGTTCAATCCCTGGTCCAGGAAGATCCCACATGCTGCGAAGTAACCACTGAGCCCACCTGCCTACAGCCAGAGCTCCACAACAAGAGAAGCCACTGCAACGAGAAGCCCACACACTGCAAGGAAGAGTAGCCCCTGCTTGCCGGAACTAGAGGAGAGAAAGCCTGTGCGTAGCAACAAAGACCCAATGCAGCCAATAAGTAAATAAACAAAGAGATAAATTTTAAAAAGAAGGGGGGGGGGTGGAATACAAAACACAGTGGTATTCCTGGAAAATAATAATGAATAGTGGTTATTCTCAGTTGTGGTAGTTGACTAAATTCCTTGTTTTGCCAATATGACAGCTCCTTGTTTGAGGGCAGGGGGTGATGGTGGTGGTGTTGGTGGCAACTTCCTTTTCCACATCTACTATGGATACTTTGGGGATGGGCATGTGGAAGAATGCCTTACCCTGGGACTGCACAGTTTTAACAACTCCTTTCCTGTTAAGTGGGTTTGGTGAGCTAAAAATTGGTCTAATTATAGGAATGCACTCTTGGTGAGGCGTAGAGTCACTTTGGTAATGCAATTTCCTTAAAAATGTTGGATTCTAAGGATGCAGATGCAGAGAATGGACTGGAGGACACGGGGTTGGGGGGGCAGGGGGCGAAGGGGAATCTGGGATGAAGTGAGAGAGTAGCATAGACATATATACACTACCAACTGTAAAATAGATAGCTAGTGGGAAGTTGCTGTATAACAAAGGGAGATCAATTCGATGATGGGTGATGCCTTAGAGGGCCAGGACAGGGAGAGTGGGAGGGAGTCGCGGGAGGGAGGGGATATGGGGATATATGTATAAATACAGCTGATTCACTTTGGTGTACCTCAAAAACTGGTACAAGAATGTAAAGCAATTATATTCCAATAAGGAGCTTAAAAAAATGTTGGATTCTAACTCATTTTCATTCAGTTGCATAGCCTAGTAACCTAGCCAGAGAGCTGGCTCAGTAAATTATTTTTCCCAGGGAATCCAGTCCCAGCCGTATACGTCAGAGTCTCATCCATCCTCTCCCTCAAACCCCAAATCATCTTTCTTTAATGGCCTCTGTCAGGAGGAAAATAAAACAAACAAAAAAAAGCCTGATGTGGGAATGCACACTCTAACGCATCCTATATATGTACACTTTAAAGATAAGATTGTCCCCTTTACTAGGTGAATAACGTTTAACTGAAGGTGTTTGCTGGAAGTCTGGAGTTACAGGCTTTCCTTTTGCTCTGATCAAATCTGCTCAGTCTTCATTCTCACTGTCTCTGTGTGCATTACCTACAGCTTGGAGTAGAAAGAGTGTAGCTTTTCAAACTCCCCAAAGTTACACATTATTGACTCTAAATCAATTAACATTGTAGCCCACAGACATGAACAGCCTCTTTAAGCAGAATTGTAGTTTATTTCTTCTCTGCTTTCTAATACATCAACTTTAGCCCAAGCATAACTCTTTCTTGAAGGACTTAACTGAGAGGTGCAAGAATTAGCCAAAACACCAGTGTTCTGAAAATTTCCTATCAGTTTGCAAAATGAGTAACCATTTAGCCAAATGCTTCCAAAACACACAAAAAGGGTCATTAACCATGAAGCTTTGAAGAATGGAGTGGATCATTCCGTCCCTTGCTTTATCTCCTCTTTTCCAACAGTTCAACATTTTAGAGTCTGTTATTCATGACAACTCATTTCTGGTGACAGATTTGGTATCAGGAGGCTTCTGTCAGAAAGGAACTGAAAGTATCAATTAAAGAAAAGAAATTATGCACACAACTGGCGTGAGGGTCCTATGTTCCTTATAACAGGGTTCGACTCTACTGTAATTTTCTTGGCCAGTGTGTTTCTCCAGGGTTGGTAGCAAGATAGCTTCAGCTCTTTCAGACAATATACTGACGAGACTAGAAGAGAAAGGAATCATTTTTTCCCAGGTCTTAGATCTGAGTAGACTTTTCACAGAGGCACTTCAAAATTCTTCTCTTAATGTCTAACGTAAATTTCTTGAGAGCATATGTTTCATAATTGACAGGTCACCACCAATGAGAAGCGATTACTTCATGCTGAAAGGAAATAACTTTCTGGGAATCTGGAAAGCAAGGGATTGAAATATTTTTTAGGGGCTCCCAGGCTCTCATTCTGATCTAGCTCCGCAGACCATCCCTGACCTCACTCATCTTTGTTAAGATGGCCTTGTTGGTGCTGAGTTTTGTTCAGAAACCAAGAAAAGTTGAGCATCATAAACATTTCTTTAAGAATAAGAGCATAGATCGTTAATGTACATTTTTCTGAGATGGTACTGTAAACCCAAATATAAAAGGGCAGAGGTATAGTAAACATTAGTCTACATTCTCAACTCTGTCTAGAGGCTACCTGCAGGCCGTGTGTTAAGATATCTGTGTCCTCTTTAGGGAACCAGAGGCTAGGGACCATCACCCCAGACACACTCATCTTTTTCCACTCCCAGTAGCCTTTCATAGCCCTATATCTTCTGTACACTTTGCTTAATAATTCTCATTCTTAAAGTAAGTGGGTGTGTGTACCCACATGCATGTGTGTATGGTCTCTTACAAATCCACAAACCACAAAAAACACTGTACACTAAACTTCTGTGAAAAAATTTAGTAATATATACTGTATAATGTTACAAGTATCCTTTAAAAAAGTTTTCTGCCCAGAAAACTTAGATGATTCTCACAGTATTATACACCTGTCATATCATTAAAAATAAGTACCCTAATAAACAGACACTGAATTTAAAATTTTAAATAAGTTTTAGCCTCTCAGAAGCGGTTACTACGTACTAAACTTTCCAGGTAAATAAACTTGTTAATCTCCATGCTGCTTAATGTTTAATGGTGGCATTTATGTCTCCTGTGAACCTGTTCTCACAACATTTGAATTATTATACTCATACACTGAGACAAAGAAAATGTATGACAAACCTATTTAACTGATGCATCTATGAAATTTTTAAACATTGAGTGAATTATCTACTTTGGGCAGGCAAATATTTATAAAATTACTATTTGATAAATCAATTGTGCTTTCAGATTCTGAGGAACCTTAAGACAGATAAATAAATATGCAATGTTATTTTTTTACTCAAATATGTGTATGAAAATATTTTCATATTGCCATGCAAGAGGGCTACTTAAATTGTTTTAGAAGACAGCTATCTTACATGTATCAGGGCTAAGAGGAATAAAGAAAACCTGAGTTGTATTGTTTGAGTTAAAACAGTCTTAATCACACCACGTGTACTCTGGTAAGATCACACATTTGCCTAACCATTTGGAGATGGCAACTCTTCTTAAATGTGCCTACTTCTGTTTTCAAGGTCGTATGATATTTTAATCTTTGGAAATGCTGAAGGTATATGTGTTCAAACTTGAAGACATTTTCTCTCTCAGTCTTTTAGTATTCAGATTAATGCAGGGAACACTGAATTCCACTGGAGAAGGGGAAGCAAGATCCATGCCCTCTGGAGATGACTGAACAGATTACTTGGCATTCTGGATGGGCATGGGCATTCAGTAAGTCAGAGTTTAAGTCCTGAAAGTAAACAATGATAGCTCAAACTGCTGGAAGCTCTCCATATGTAAAAAAAAATCTTTTACTTTACCCAGTATTTCTGGTTATGATATATTATTTGGTGGTTAAAAAAGAGAAGATTTATTTTTAAATCATTTATTAACATAGGTAAAATTGAACTGTGATTCCTAACATTTAATTTAAATATTATCCACTATACACTGCTTGTTTTATGCTAAGGACTGGCTTTACTGCTGGGACCTCAAAAATAACTAGTCATGCCACCCAGACTCAAAGAAGTGCCGTAGGTTGGATGCTCCAATAAGTAGACCCAGAGCTTAAGGTTCAGGTGTTAGTGATTAATATCAAGGAAGTGCTCCCAGGAGAAAGCAGTCAGCGAGTGGAGAAAACAAGAACCAGACTCAAAAAAGCCAGGAAATGAAGAAATTTCAGTTGACCTTCAAGATTCGGCCTGATCCTGTTGGAAGCTTTGGAGTTAAATTACACCTCAGAGTTTGTCCTGCCTGTATGCAAAGCATAAGGGCTTTTGTACTCCTGTTGGCCTGCACAGGAGGCAGTAGGGGTATGAGCATGTGGTAGTGCTGGAAACTCTCAGGTACATACAGCAACTTCTGCAGGAGAGGAGACTCCAGTGCTCAGAGCAGTCCTCTGAAGGATGCAGACATAAATCTTTAAAAAGCAAAGCATGCTTGGCAAGCAGGCACAACGCTGGCCCAGGTGATGGAAAACAACATGTGTGGGGCACTAGCAGTGATTGCTACCAGAAGTTCATGTCCTCAAAGAGGTTCTAAGCCTTAAAAATATCAATGTGATAAATATAATAATATATTGACATTAAAAGCAAGTAAAAACTCAGGAAAAGAGTTGGATAACTCTCTGGGTGGTACAGATAAGGGTTAAGAAATGCTTGAGTAGAAAGGTGAAGAGAAAAATAACAAAATGCTCATCTGTTTGCCACTATACACTAAGTGTTAAAAATGTGAGTCTGGTTTGATTGTCAATGCTTCTTTATGGGAAAATTAATAATATTTCACTCACCCCTTAGAGGAAGATGTCTTTAGTCAGTTTATTGTGTCCTCTTCTCAAATCCCAATTGTCCCACTGAATGAACTAATTATTTTCCTTTAAAACCTATTAAAAATTCCCTCTTAGAGAAGCCTATTGTCCTTTATGTCAAATGTCCCTAGAGTTCTGTAAGTAAGTTCAGTTGGGTCTTCTGCTTCTAGCCTAGTTTCCTCTTCTCTTTTTCCAAATAGCATTTTTCCTACCCTGTCAATGAGACCATATTCTTTCCGCATGCATGAGCTATATTCCCTTGAACATTTCATCCTCCTCCTGCAGCCAGAAACCAACTCATTGCCTCCTTAGTTTTTATCTGACTCTCTCTAGGCTTTAAAAAAAAAAGTGGTTTAATTCCCTAAAATCATTATTTAGGATTGGAATTCCAACTTCTCTACAAAATGGTATCACACAGACAGTGATCTCAGAGTACAAAGTTACATGCTTTCATCTGGAGCTTCCTGGTTTCTATTTCAAGGAGTCTGAGTCAAACTCTGAAGTCAGACATATAATCCTGGTTCTGTTGGTTACTTGAGTAACTTTTAACAACATATTTAACCTCTCAAAGTCTCAATTACTCCATCTAGAAAATAGATGTAATAATTTTCCATATCTCATATGGTTGCCTTGAGTGTTAATTATATGCTCAGTGCAGTGCCTGAAATATGGTAGATCCTTAGTAATGATAGCAACTTTTAATAATATACTATAGAAGCCTTACTTCAAGACTATCAGTTCTCTTAATAAACTTACTATTAAATCTTTACTGTATAATTTATATATGCCTACATTAAACTCCTAAGTTTTACTCCAAGATGTTCCTCTCAGTCTTTTATGCCTCCTCCAATGTAAATAATCTTGGTTCTTTTTCCTAAATCCATCACAGGTTAGACCAGTATTTCACAGATCATGTTCCAGAACACTTTTTTTAAAATATAAATTTATTTGTTTATTTATTTATTGGCTGTGTTGGGTCTTCACTGCTGTACACGGGCTTTTTCTAGTTGTGGAGAGCAGGGGTACTCTTCGTTGTGGTGCTCGGGCTTCTCATTGCAGTGGCTTCTCTTGTTGTCGAGCACGGCCTCTAGGTATGTGAGCTTCAGTAGTTGTAGCACATGGGCTCAGTAGTTGTGGCTCGTGGGCTTAGTTGCTCCGCGGCATGTGGGATCTTCCCGGACAGGGATCGAACCCGTGTTGCCTGCATTGGCAGGTGGATTCTTAACCACTGTGCCACCAGGGAAGTCCCCCAAAGAACTCTTAATTAAGTGAGATGTTAATTGGTGTTCTGGAGAATACAGTGCAAAATAACTAAATAAAAGCATTTTTTAAAATTTGGTGATTAATTATTCTTTTACAATTTATTTTCAAATATATATGAAAAATACCAAACACATTTATAGAGCACTTGTGATCATGTAAAATCTGATTTAAGAAAGTATTTTTCATTTGCAAATTTCATCATGGAGTTGAAAGCTAAATTACATGAAACATTAAACAATCATGATTCATTTTTTTCTTTGATTCATAGTTTTGCTAACTACCTGCCCAATAGCTAGTCTAATGTTTTGTGCCTTAACTTATAATTTTATATGTCTTTGTTATGTTACTAAATATTTTTGTTAAATATGATAATTAAATGCTGATCATTTGTAACCTCAAATACATTTTAGACATCTACTATAATCCTAGTGCACATTTTATTTCATGACTTCTTCATTGTGTTCTATTTATACATTACAACAGGAAAAATGTTACATGATCAAATAAGTTTTGAAAACCCTCAATTAAAAGTAACAAATTAGGAGGGGGATTTGCTAGAGGCATAATGATGGCAGTAACGTGAAGGGACACTTGAAAGAGTGGCAGTAATTCAAGCTGCAGTCCCAGGATAACAAAGCATAGGAGAATAATTGATGTTTGTAATGATATTCCTAATCATAAGTTAGAATGAACTGTGGTTCAATATATTCAAATTAATAAGGCGGGGTATATGTAATAGATTTTACAATAATGTCTATTTAACATACAATTTTTTAAAGAAATTTTGAAATTGAATTTCAGTTATACTGAAAAATGTAAAATACCTCATTCCATAATGATGTTGGTTAAATAACTTGTTAATCTTGAAGTATGAATTCTTCTTTATTAATGACCATTACTCATTAAATATTTCAGTTAGCTAGCATAATAAGGATAGTGCAGTGCCATGAACACATTACATTAGCTTGACTAGGCTCGGCTCTTCAATAGATGTGTCCAGACTTTAACACTGTTAATCGTAAATTATAAAAATTATTTTAGTTTATTTTAGCCCTTTATCACCAAACAACATACAGTAGTATCAAATACAACAGTGTCAAATTAAGCTTAAAATTAAATGATGTATTTTATTTTGTTCATTTCTCCTTCAAATGTAATAGGTGACCTACTGATTCTCAAAGTTATTTCTACTTTTCTTATTTTAAATGCAAGTTCTTTATTCTTTCTAAATATGTCTCTTTATTTTTGGAAGGAAATTAAACTAATACTATCCTAGAAAGATGGGCACAGTTTTATAATGTCAGACTCAAGGTTAAAGCTTAATATAGAGTGGGACTTCTAGGGATGAGGTTAATGATGAGGTTGGGGTCATTAAATCTTATTATACTTCACAGTGGCCTGAGTCTTCAAATTCTCTCTTAAAAGATAGCTAACATTTGTTAGTAACTAAATGGCAGTTACTGACCTAGAGCTTTATGTGTGTAAACATATTTAATCTTCACAAAAATCTCATGAGATAAAAACTGTAAGAACAAATGTTAAGATACTATCTCCATTTTAGAGATGTGAAAAATGTTTTACAGTTATAGTTTAAAATAATTCTTACCCCAAATTCATACGTTCCCATTTACTGTTTACCCAGCTACAAATTAAAATTGGATTTTCTAGATTATGAAGAAAGGGAAGTAATTGTAACCTCAATTTGTATTTCATTCAGGAAAGGAAATTTGCTAATGGGATGGGATTTGTTAAGAGAAAATTTCATTGATGTGATAAGAAGATTGTGAACAAATGATAAAAGCAAGGGGGGTGTACACTTGACGACTTGGAAAGGTATCCTATTGATAGTTCACTGTTCAGCTGACTATCAGGTGTAAGGTTTGGTTCTTGTCATATTTTGCAATTAACTTTTGTATAACCTCTGGAAAACTCTCCAAGTTTCAGTTTCTTATAAAATAAGGTATGAGTCTAAATTATTACTAAATTGTCTAATTTTTGTGATACTCCAAAGTTATGCTACCAGAGATACACCAAAGCCAATTCATTCCCTAAGTGTCTAATACAGGTCTTGTACAGTAGTAAGTACTGTGAGAAGGAGGGAGGGAGGGAAGGGAGAAAGGAAGGAAGGAGGGAGGAAAAAAAGGAAGAAAGGTGGGAGGGGAGGGGAGGAGAGGGAAGGGAGGAAGGGAAATTCCTATCTTTCAGTTTATAATTTAGTTGTCAGGAAAAAGTTACACACATTAAAAATTCTATAAACAATTCTTTTATGACAATGAAAGTGCTATGGCAGTTTAGAAATTCATGTTTGCTCTAATGGTCTTAACCAGGACAAATGAACTGAAGGAGAGTAAGAGCTATTGTGATAGTTAAAGACCACTGGACTAGGAGTCAGAAAATTTCAAACAAATCCCAGTTTTTGCAATATCATTCTTATTGAGCGCAAATAGTTATAATTATTGAACATCTATCATGAATTAGGTATTTCAATAACTAATTCAATAACTAATATGTTAATAATCCTCAGTTTTACTGAACCAAAGTCAGAGCCTTCAGATTTTAGTGATTAAAAACACATTTCTTTTTCTGGTAGAAAAAATTCTATTTGTGTTATGAGTCCTTATATTCGGGAAGTTGCAGAAATTGAGTGAGCAATAACTTAATGTTGACTGGGCAGCTAATTTACTTAGCCTGCAGTATGATGACTTTTCTTGCTTAATTGAGAGAAAAGGTCCGTAGAAAGTAGGAAAGAAAATTTCAGTATGGTTCTTTTCTTCATCATACCAGCGTTTAGTGCCAGTGGAAGGTTTTGTGGCATAGACAAACCTAATGATTCAAAATGTTCTATTCTTTGGAGGCATGGAAAATGGCTTCATGTTTATTTGGTTTCTTTCCTTAAGAAAATTTCCAGAGCTGGGATTAAGTCTTAAAATCTTTTTTCAGTCTTACAAAGAGTAAGCGTGCTTATTAAATGTGGCAACCTCTGCCAAATGTTCCCGTCAGTATAAAAAGCTCCATTAAGCCAGGATATTGGGCACTTTCTCACTGCGTGGTGTATGTGTGTGCGTGTGCACGTGCGTGTGTTTCTGTGTTTGGTTTAATTTATGAAACCAGTTTAAACACTGCATTCTTAGAAAGCTGGCTACAATCCTAAATGTTATAGAGAAGAAAAGATGTTTGGAAATCATTTACTACACTACCAAATCTGAATGCCAATGAGCTACAATTTACCGATATAATATATTCTTTATTAGTGTTGCTTTCTTTTTTTTTTTTTTTCTTTTTTTTAACCTAACCACCACCCTCCAGTGTTGCCTTCTTTTGCTTTCAGAGGGCATGTAAGGAGAAGGCCAGAATTGGCAAAAATGGTTTTTTGTCTTTTTCTTGCTAATCCAGTATTTTTGATCTCTATATACTTTGGCAATCATTGGAACTAAAAGATATAAAATTGAAAAATAAATTAAAATGTTAAATTCGAGGGCACAGTGCTTTGAATAAAAGCCTCAGATAATGTGAACTTGAAAAGTTCATCCATTATAAATAAAGATCTAGCATAAATGAGAAATTTTATGACTTGCGACACTAAAGTAGTTTAAAATGCATCTAATACAGTGAAATATTATACAAAATTAATTTGTAAACCAAATCATTGATCTGTAGAAATTCAGTGATAACATCTCACTTCTTTTGTACATTTTCATTGTATGAGATATTGTGTGAGAGCCCCACAACTCGCAGCTGAAATAGATCTTAAAATACTCTTTATTAGTTTACTCTTTGGGTAGACATTATTCTTTGAAGTATCCTAGAATGTTAGATCCAGAAAGGAGTAAGGGATGGAACTAAACTTATTTACATAAGAGGGAAGTATAAAGGCAAAGCAGTTGTGATTGTCTAGGTTCATGTGAGATTTGTCTGTACTCACATGACATTAAGTAGCTCATTTAGGTGAATCTCAACAGTTTATGAACTTGCAGAGGAAAAATAAATACTCTTCACATTAGTACATTTTGTTTTACTTGCTAATATTATTAAACCAAATATTTATAACTTGATACACTGGTGGTGATATTTACAATTTTTCAAGAAACTTTCTTTACATTCTTGTGTAAAATTTTCATCTTACTTTATTGAGTGCAAGCCCTGTTGGTATTAAATAAGTGCAGTCACATTAAAATTATTTAGAACAGTAATTGGACAAAAGATATAGATAACCTAGGACATTAATTGAACTTTTCAATGGTACTTAAATTTATTCAAATATGAATTTTTAAATTAATTTAAATGCTGTATTTTCTTGAAATATTATTCTTATTGGTTCCTTTCCCCAAATATAAAGCTTATATCCAACTATCAATTTTAATTTATAGGCAGTGAACATTAGAATTAGATTAGCATCATGCTGAATTTTTTAATTGTGTTTTAATTGAAAATAAAGTGTGCATCTAATCAGCGTAAATAATGTCCACAGAAATGTGCACCTGTGTTTTGTGGCTGAATTTATTTACATTCACATTAACTGAAAAGCTCCTGCCAAGTAGTTCCACATTCAACAATTATTCATAAAAATGCCTCATTGTTTTCGTTATATATTTATCCCATTGGATAAGATGAATATTCTAATATGCTGGGTATTTTACTATAGTTAAAATTAATTGAGAAACTGCTGATTTTTTTAAAGCTATGAACAGAAAGCTACTTACGTCTTATTAAGAACTTACACAACAGCAACTTTCAAAAGTAGTTTACACACCTGGTTTTGCTTTTAACCTAATTATCTACATTTATAGAAATAAACTGTGCAATAAACTATCTAATAAATCCGAATTGAATAATTCTGATAGTTTATGTGATATAAAGATGAAGATCACATGAGCCTGTCCTGAAGTTGGCTCACAGTTTTAGCAGACAGGCTCATAAACCTTTTCAATATAGCGTGACAGTAGCTAAAACCTAGCACTTATTTAGCACTTTACATGTGTCTGTTCTGTTTTTGGTAGTTTTATCTCATTTACTCTTCCCAACAGCCCTTAAGAGTGGGTTCTATTACCATCTCCATTTTACAAAAGAGAAGAATGCTGCCCAGAAAGGATAGGCAACTTGCCTAAGGTAACACAGTTAATGAAACTTCCTGAGCTGAAGTTGAAATGAAGCAGCCTCAATCTCACTCAAAAGCAGAGGTGAACAAGGCTATGGTTGCAGCAGAGATGATGCTGAATTACAGCTCAGGAAATGAGTTTGAATGTGCTAAGTAAGGGCTGCACAGTGATGGAGAAGGAAATTTTTTGGGTTGAGAATCAGGGACCAGAACAGTTAAAGAGCTTTCTGGGAGAACAGAAGAGATTTAGTGAGGGCAAGGAGCTATGAGACCAATGGATGTATGCGGGAACCATAGCAGGTTCTTATTACCACAGCAGAGTCTTCAGAACATCTGAAAAAGCAACCCTTGGATACGTGTTGAATATACAGATTCTGAGACCGTGTCATAGAATCTCTGCAGTGTGGCCAAAATGAGCATCTTAATAGAGCATATCAGGGAATTAATTACTCTGCATCATAATTTTCAAGATCCTCTGCAAAACTGTAAGGTTGAAGATGAGAAGTGTCTGGAGATGAAGCCAGTAAGGTAGATAAGGATCAGATCATAGTATACCTTTTAAATTGTCCACTTTCTGATTAGATTATTTCACAAAAATAATAACATTTCAAAATAATTCATACTAAAAGTTAACATAGGTTAAAAACACAAGAGTAAAGTAAGCAGTTCAACAAAAATGAAACAAAATTTGTTCTTTCATATCCTTAGTTCACTTATCCTCTAAAGCAATCCATAATAAAATACTGATTCTTACCTACTCTTTTATCAATATACTACATTCCCCACCCCTACCCCCAATAAGCCCATTTATTTGCTTCTTGAACAAATATTTAGGAAACATTTCAAAAGATATGACCAAGTTCAGCATTCATTGATCCCTTTATTCATTTAACCTAATGATTCTCAATATCGGTGGCAAACAAGGATGACCTGAGGAGCTTTTTATAAGGGAGTATAAAAGGAGAAAATCAATTTATAGTTGTTTTTTCTTTTTCTTTTTTTTTTTTTTCTGGTATCTGCTATGTGAAAGCCTTTTCCCCCTGTACTCTGGGGAATACATGTGTAAGAAAAGTACACTACCCACAGGGACCTTGAAATCTAGACAAGAAATAAGATACATTTCTTGCCCCAAAAATGTAATAAGTTAAAATATTAAAAGAGTCCCAAAGAGGTGCAGACAGTGTGCTTCAGGAGTTCAGAGAATTGAAATTTGGCTTACTGTTGAAGGCATTAGAGAAGTTTTCTTGGAGGAGTGGGCATTTGAGTTTAGTGTAAATGAGAATGAGATTTCGATAACAGGGTTACTGGAGAAGGGGGTTTCCGAATATTTAGGTGGAGAGGTCATAATGACTGAAAGCAGGTAAGGGGCAGGATGGGATTTATGGTTAAAAAGGATTGTTGGGAAAAGAGCTGATAATTTATTTTGGGAATTGGACTCACTAAGGTAAGTAAAGGTGAGGGAATTTACACAGAAGCTTGTTCTCAGTTTGAGGGGCCTGAATGCCAGCCTAAAGACTGTGGAATTCATTCATGGCCTAAGTGAAGTGTTAAAATCTTTACAGCAAAGAAGGGGCATGAAGAACCCTTTCAGAAAGATCAGGCTGATGTTAGGGTGTGGGAAGGATTGGTGATGGGAGAGACCAAGTAAGGGGGACCTCTTAAAATACAATCAGGTTTTCATTCCAATATAGAGATCCAATATAGAGATGAAAACATGGAAAATGATAGTTCGCAAAACAAGCCCTATTCGGAAATTGACCTTCCCCAATTATTTTGTGACTGTTTCCTTTTAGAAAGTGAAGAAATTAAAAAAAAATAAACGCAATTAAAGTTTCATCTGGTACCTGTCGAGGTCTTGCATAACTAATCGTATGCAGTGTATGTCTGCATGTTGAATGTGTCCAGTTCTGTGCAGGTCAATGGTTAACAATCAGCTCTCCAAAGAAAAATGCCTTAATTTGTAACATTTGCCAATTTCTGTGGTGTAAAATAATCCTTCCCTATGGCCAATTTCAAACTATCAATGCGAATGAATTATCATGTAAATGAACATGAATTTGGGAAGTGTTGGGAGGAAAACTTCTCCTCTACCAATTTAGAACTGACTGGTCTGGGCCCCTCTAATTAGCCGATAATGGACAGATTAACAGGAGGAAACTTTATTATGCAGGCAGAGCTACTCAGTAGTGAGTCACTGAACAGCCGCTACACAAAAAAAGGGGCCGGTTTAGGGCTTCAGTAGGAAAGTAGGGAAGGTTCTGTGGGGCTTTTTGATGCTAATGGGCAGCTGGATTCACTTTTCTGGTGCTGAGGGTCAGTCTTTTCCCAAATAGGGAAACTCCCTAGGAGAAGGATCAATGGAAGCTGTATTTTCTGGAGGCTTTGCTCAGGTTAAGATAATGTTTCTTTCTGTGACTAGTGATTGTTCAGAAGTTCCCAGTTTAACATATTTTTTATACCACTTTGGTGGGCTGTTAATACTTTCAGGAAGAGATGAAAAGAAGTCTCAGGAACCCTGGTAAGGTGACTCCTGCACACCATCACATATATCTCCCCTTAGAATTGTCTTTTTCATTGGGTGAATTAAATTGTTTAAAAAGAAACAAAGAAAGGAACAAATATGAACACCAAAAGTTTCCCTTAACAGTTCTGATCTTTACATAGTAGTGGTGCTGACAGCTTCAGTGATCAGGATTTAGCTATTAGGAATGGACAGATTTTGGTGAACACTACAAGGTTTCTTGATAATTTGAGGGAGTTTAGAAAATAATGAAGTGTGGAAAAAGAGGTAAACGGTATGTGACCCTCATAAAGATTACAGTATGTAATACAGCAAAAATTTGCTAAACAAAATTGACAGTGGATATGAAGTTGAAGTAAACACTTTGTTTATTCTGCTCATTCCCCTTTTTTTGGTTTTCCTTTGTTATAGATTGGTTAAGTTGGTTCTACGTGTATTGTCTACAGGAAGATGCTAGACTTCTTGTCTTCTTTCAGAGGCATGGTGAAAGAATAGTTTAGGTGAAGTCATTTTGGTTTCTAGGTAGCATAAACTATGAGGTGGTGATTTTCATGATCATACCCTAGTGTTATGGGGTTGAGAGAAGAAGTAGGTGTCCTTATTCCGCCTCCTAGTTTCCTGACCAGCGTCTTTCCTGCCTCCCTAATAACTCTTGGTTCAAAGCTGGAAGTTCATCAGACTATTCTCCTTGTTACCCTCTTTATTGTAGTCTTCGTTAGACCCCCATCACACGCTTCCCCCTATTCTTTAAAGATTATGGATCCTTACTCATTTTCATGATTTCCAGTATTGCTCTTGAAATAGTTCTTATTTATCCAAATTGTTGCCTCACCTGAACATCTCAGCTCCTTGAACTTGGGATTTTTCATAACCTTGTTCTCCATCCTATTTCAGGCAGTGTATCCAAGTGCTTACCTGACATCTCCACTCCCATGTCCAACTGGAATTTCAGTAAATTCCTACTTAATCCTTCTATTTGTTTAGGCATAATCTTAGAAGTCATCCTTGTCTCCTCTGTTTCTCTCCTAGCCCATATCCAAACCATCAGGAAATTCTGTCATTCTACCTTCAAAACATATATACTCTTCAACCAGTTTTCACCATCTGTACAGATGAGACCTTCTCCAAACCATCATCAGCTCTCAACATATTACAGTCACCTTCTAAGTGGTCTTTCAGCTTCCATGCTTGCCTTTCTGTGATTTCTTTTAACCTGGCATTGCCACATTTTATTCACTGCAAGTGAGTTACCAAATCCAGCCCACACTCGAGGGGAGAGAATCACACAACAGTGCAAATGCAAGAAAGCAGGGATCTTTGGAGACCATCCTAGAAGCTAACTACATTAGGCAACATATCAAGTTTTAAGTGCTAGGCCTGGCATATAGAATTTAAAGCTAAAAGCTTACTAGCACTCTATAGCAGACAAATAATTCAGCTGTCTTTCAGTTTAAAAGCTGCCCACATTCTACTACCTACCAGTACTTAAAAAGTCCAAGAATGTAAAGGCACTCTTTTCTTCTAGTTCAATACTATACCAGCCAGATCTGTTCATGAAAAGCAGCTCTGTATAGTTCAAAGTCAACCAGCAGCAACTTGCAACTCCTAAGGCCCTGGCATCTGTGTTTTGACTGAGACTATCCATGGCCATTGTCTTTCTGATGTTCTTGGGACCCAGAGGCTCTGCTGAGGTTCCCACAGACCATCACTTAAGACTCACAAGGATGTAAAAATAGCTCCTTGGTCCTGGGAAAAGTCTCCATAAGCCGCAGACAACCTTCCAGGTTAAAACTCTTACAATTTGAGGTTTAAAGCTCTTACTCGGAGCTTAGCAGTAAAAAGCCTACTACAGAACTGTTGAACAGAACACGTGTTCTCTGCATGTGATCCAGCTAGCAAAAGAAAGAGGAATGAACTGAGTCAAGCACACTGAGTTCATCCATCCCAAATTTACCAGCAAGAAAAGTGAGTGATTCTTTGCTAGGCAGAGAAGCTGAGAGTGTAACCCTAGTAAAGTGCCTGCTACATGAAAAGAAACACCAGGAATGAGGAATAAGTGTTCCCTGCAAACTTCAACAATTTGCCTTATAACTTTGTTTTCTTTAAATGCAGAAAATTAAACATAGTCACAGATCTTTGACTTTATGATTTATTTATGTTTATGTTTAGAAACGCCCTCCCCATTCTATAATTGATAATGTTTACCTATATTTTCTTCATGTTCTTTTGCATTGTCTTTATATTTAGCACTTTAATACATTTAAAGTTTATTTGAATGAAATTTAAGGATGTATTTTTCACTTTTAACACTTAACCAATTAGTAAATCACAGCCCGTTAAATAACCTAGTATATTTCTCTATGCCTATTGAAGGTACAGTAAATTTAGAACTCTCAAACTTCTCAAGTAGAAATAAAAATCAGTACATTAACCTTGGAGTAAAATTTGATAATATATGTGAAGTTAGCCAATTATATGCATGTTATTTAACTGAGACTTTATAATTTATTAAAAGAAATAATCACAGATCTGTTTTAAGACTATCATCACAACATTAATTGTAAAGAAAAAATGAAAAGGCAAAAATGTCAAAAATTAGGAGCTTGACAAATGAGTAAAGTTATACGATGGTTTTTTATGCACGCATCATAAAATACATTAAAGAAAAATATTTGATGTGAGAAAAATCCTGAGAATGTAGTCTGCGGCAAAATTTAGAATAAATAATGTACATTAATTCCAGTCAATTACATGTCACAGAAAAAAGACTGAAAAAAAGTCCATACATATCTAATCAGTCATTATCTTAGATAGTTGGATTTTTATGTTTGTTTACTTCTCTATCTACTTACTTATGAATTCCTTTTTCTAGTTTGTACTTTTCATACTTGCTTATCTCCTCTAACAAATTTAAGATAATTGGAGGCAGGGACTTTTTATTAAACGTACGTCACAAATTTGGTTTGTGGTAGATTCTCAGTACTGCTTGTTAAATGTCGTTTATGAAATAAGACCATACTTTCAGTTTGTGGCAGCAGCAGAACGTACTAAGAATGTTCAAGAAGATAAGCTGATAGAGGGATAATAGAGATTCAAGTCACAAGGATGTCCAGTAACAATTGGTTTGGGTTCAGCCTTAGAGGCTAGGAATCAAGGACAGAATTTCTTTCCTTGGGAGAAATAGTGGGTAAAAACAGAAACTCAGCCTTACAATATCTGTACAGTAACTTGGGGAAATGATATAGGAACTTTAAAATTCAAATATCATGCACTTCCAGAAATTGGTATATATGAGTTGAAACTGCACTTTCCTAAAATTGAAGCAAACCAAAAGCAAAATAAAATTAATAAGCTTAGTCATTGTTGAGGTAACCATTACTACCATCAACAAAAATAGGCTGGTTTAAAAAAAATTATTGTTAATAAAATTAGCTATTTCTATCTTAAATTATGTTGCTATGTGTCTGGCATGGAGTAATTGTGCTTTTGGTAGCTGATTTTTAAATTATTTTAAATGAATGAGAGGATATGAATTTTGTCACTATGGTGAAGCTCTAGTACTGCTCAAAGGAGAAAGTGCTTGGACAGTAAATGATTTGTGTTTCTTTGTACATATATAATAGCTTGATGTAAAGCATACTTGGAGAGAATCTAATTACTACTTTTTTCTAACTTTATATTGAACAACAAATCTTCTGTTCTGTAATGTGGTTTCTGAATGGTTCTCTTCAGCAAAAGGAAAGAACACAAATAGGTTGCCACCCTGAGATCTTATGTCAAGTTTAGTTTTCATTGTTAGTTAATATGTTGGGCAATATCTGATTAAGTACAGTCTCTTATTCATGTATTTATTCTGAATCATCCCCGCGAAACCTACTTGTCCCTATTTGAGTTGATATAATTTAATTTCTGAAACTTCCAAACTAAGTACAAAGTCCTAATTTCTCCTGTGGGAATGAGCTAGTTTATTATCTATCATAGCCTGGTAATTTAGGTTACTTTGGGTTTTGGTCACAACCTTGATTTAGCTTTGATTTAGTGACAAAACAATGAAGTAATGAGATTAGTAATTGGGATTGATCACATCAGAGTAGGACTAAGAGTAAAACTAACTTAACTGAATCAGGCATTTATTGGGATATTGTTTCTCTCAGCTGTCTTCAATTAGTGATATCAGGCAGAAAGATTTGAAAAATCTCTGTGATTTTAAGAAGCTGAAATTCAACCAGGGCTTTTGTTTACCTTGTGAGTCTGTTCAAAATGCCTTTTGAGGTAGAGAATACATGATGAAACAGTGGGAAATACTCATTCACTCATAGGATTCACGTGGGTGTGTAAACTGATAGAATCTCCATGCAGGACAATTTGGCAGCATAATTCAAAATTACAGTTATCTCAGTTCTACAGCCCAGTAATTCTACAGCCCCCAAATTATCTTATAGGTATGTATGCATATAATGTAAGGTTACTCATTTCGGCTCTGTTTGTAATAGCGAAAGAGTGGGAATGCAGCACTGGTTAACCTTATTGTGATGTAGCCATAAAATGAAATACTATGTAACCTTATAAAAGAATGAGGGTGCTCATTACATACATATACATGATAATTTAAATAAGGCAGGTTGAAGAACAATATTATAACATGTTTGTTATCCTGTATGTGTAGAAGGAAAAAAAAATGACTCTGTGTGTGTGTGGGGGTGTGTGTGGATAGATAGATAGATATAGATATATAAATGTGTTCCTATTATATACATATAACATCTATGGAAGGTTATGCAATGAATTGGTAAGATTAGTGGGCTCTGCATGGCTGAAGACTAGGAGTGGAAGAGAAATCTTTTCCTGGAAAAAGATGTTGCGCCTTTTGAATTTTGGACTATATGAATGTTATTTAGTCAAAAGTAAATTTATATATAATATGTAGTGTATAAAAGTAAATTTATATATAATATATAGTGTGTATATATATATTTCACATACATATACACTATGTTATATATATAATAAAAAGAATAAGCTAATACATTCTTATATCTAGGAATTTTTTGAGCAAATCTCATGAAGCTCCAAATTCAAAAAGTACATGAGTCCCCCAAAAGTTAGAAAGTAATTTAATAAATTATTTTACTACCACATAACTATTGCTAACTTCTCAGCCTAAAATAGAATAATATTCTGGCTGTCTGCTTCTGTCAGCCAATTCAAATTTTAGATTCTACAACTTGCAACTTCCCAATCATAGTGCTTATTACTATATTAGAAAGGATGCTTAAATCTTAGGCTTACTCTTTGGTGAAAATTATTTGTTTGTGTAGAGATGAGTTATCAATATGTCAAATATATCCTTAGGACTCAGTTTCTTTCTCTCCATTTCTTGTGTTGGCTCTGCATTGGATTTGTTTCTAGGGATGTCCCATCTACTTGGTGGCCTCTGTCAATTCAAATAGAAACACGTTCTATCACCTTAGCAGAATTGGCTGAATGAAGGTATCTCTTTCTCAAAATTCCAACACATTTCTCAGATTTGATCTTCATTTAAATAATTTGGATTTTGTACTTTTCATGTCCGATAAGAATGGCCGGGTAGTCCTTGATTACATGCTGACACCTATTATGAGGCTGTTGGATCAGCACTACTCAAAAACAAATGGATTGAAAGTTTAGGAGAAATCACTCCCTAAAGGAAAATTCAAATGTTGTTAACATAGTAAACTGGATAGGATGTTGGGGAAGCAAAAACATCAGATATCAACTACAAGAAGATATAATAAAGAAAAAAGCCTGCATTTCCATTTTGAGAAAACAGGACTGATAAAAGATGTGATTCAAATTGATAAGGTTGCTGAGCTTAGTCTAAGTACAAAGAGCTAGTCCTGATTTAGATATTGAACTCAGTTTATTGTTACTCTCATTTTGGTTTACTGCCAAAACAATAAACACGTAAGCATGGGATAGACACTACTTAGGGAATGAAGTGTGTAGCATCAGCTTCCCTGTGGCTAATGTGATTCCTCACAGAGTTGGTCCTGAAATTCAGTGGTCAGACCCTGGATTGGAGGAACCCAGGGCTGCTGGCTCATTGCCATTTATAGGATATATCTGATGAAGGACACACATTAGAGTTCTAATATATAAATAATGTTTTTCTGTGCCACATTTAAATGCTCTGCATTCCTTTTCTTACTAATGTTTTAGAACAACAGTATCCAGTGGGACAAATGATGGCATAATTTAAAATCTAAAGGCAGAGAAACATAATGTGTACTCAATTTTTATTGAATGGCTGAATGAATAAATGAATTTTCATAGAAAATTGGCATGTCTAATAAAAGGAAAACATTTTCAAGAAAAGTGGCCCGTTAAAACTACAGAAATCTAAATTATCCTATGTATTTTATCAGTAATAACACCATTGCTTATTTTTTAATAAATTTATTTATGTATTTATTGGCTGAGTTGGGTCTTCATCATGGGCTTTCTCTAGTTGTGGTGAGCGGGGGCTACTCTTCATTGCAGTGCACAGGTTTCTCATTGTGGTGGCTTCTCTTGTGGAGCACGGACTCTAGGCGCATGGGCTTCAGTAGTTGAGACACGTGGGCTCAATAGTTGTGGCTCATGGGTTCTAGAGCAGCAGGCTCAGTAGTTGTGGCACATAGGCTTTGTTGTTCCATGGCATGTGGGATCTTCCTGGACTAGGGCTTGAACCTGGACTGTGGCTTGAACTCAAGTCCCCTGCATTGGCAGGTGGATTCTTAACCACTGCATTACCAGGGAAGTCCCATGATCGATTATTAAAACTGCAAAATACTGTAACACGTGGTATGCATTTTTTACTTAATTTTAGAACTGCAAGAATACATGCTCAAATTAGAGTTAACACATTTAGGTGACCATTTAATTTTATTAGACCTAAAAAATTACTTTATACCATACTTTTTACCCTAATAGCTTAAAAATTAAAATATTTCACCCACACTCAAATCTGTTTATGTACTCAACAGATGAGCCAAATTGATCATGTTTCACTTGAAGAAATCCTTATAAATAAATTTTAATTCCATAGGACAGATCCATTAATTATGCTTTCAGGGGAGGTATAATTAATGGATTTGCACTATAAAATGATGGCATTCATGCAAAACAATTTAACATCAGTTTTTCAGTGAGATCTTCAAAAAAGATTAAAAATTATTTGGTGGAGAGGTTATATATCCCAATAAAATGGTCTTATTTTTATGAAAGTTGGAACAGCCCTGATGAAAGCTTAGAATATGAGTATAATGACAGTTATGTATTAAATCCTGAAAAGTCTGGTTATATTGCCAGGGAGGAATATTTTTAAATAAACTTTTCATTTCAAAATAGTTTCAGATGTACAGGAAAGCTGCAGGGATGGTACAGAGAACTCTCAAGTACCCTCATCCAGTTTCCTCTCTCACCATCATCCTCCCTCAGCAGAGTACATTTATCACAATGAAGAACCAATATTGGTACATTACTATTAACTAAACTCAGTGATTTATTCAGATGTCACCCATTTTCCCTAATGTCCTTTTTGCTATTTGAAGATTTTATCCAAGATGCCACATTACATTTAGTCATCATGTCTCCATAGCAACATAATCTGTAACAGTTCTCAATCTTTTCTTGTCCTTGATAACCTTTACTTTGGTCAGATTTTTGCAGAAAGTCTCTCAATTTGAGTTGGTCCAGTGTTTTTCTCATGATTAGACTGATATCATTGGTTTAGGGCAGGAAGACCACAGAGGTAAAGTACTCCTCTCATCACATTGTATCATGCTGTCTGTATGCTCTCTATAGTATGTTAACCCTGATCATTTGGTTGAGGTAGTGTTTGCCATGTTTCTCCGCTATAAAGTTACCTTTTCCCCTTTCATACTCTGCTCTTTGGAAGTAAGTTAATAAGCACAGCCTGGGGCTGAACGTATGACGTTAAGTTCTATCTCTTAAAAAGGGGGAGTATCTACATAAATTATTCGGAATATTTCTGTAAAAGGGATTTGTCTCATCTCCCCAATTGTTTATTTATTCAGTCACTTATTTATTTATGTATGAATTCATGATTTTTGTTTTATTGCTGTGATTATACTTCAATACTATGTTATTTATTTTGTTGCTCAAATTGTTCCACCTTTGGCAGTTGGGAGCTCTCTCACATTGGCTCATTTGTCTCTTTGGGACACCCCTTCCTTTTATCTTTTGAGCACTTTTGAGCACTTCCTCACTTCCTGGCACAAGCTATTCATTTCTCGCCTCATCCCAGGAATCACCTGATTCTCCAAGGAGCCCTGGTTCCTTTATTAGAAGAAGTCAAGACCTAGGCACTGGGCAATAATATAGAGTATTCATTTAATAAAATTAACACATTCTTCCCCAGAATCAGAGGGAAAATAAAATATGGCTTACATAGAAAAGTATTTTTAATACTTATAAAAAAATTCATTTTCATGGACAAAAAAGCAACTCCCTAGTTAATGAATTGATAAAAAATATTTTAAAACTGAACTTTAATTCTAATTTTTATGTTATTTTACAAATGGCTGATTACAAATTTTATACATAAGGCACTGACAGTATTAAGTGATAGATTAATTGAGAGTTCTTTATTTCTCTATGTAAAAAGAATGGAGTAGTATGTTTCTCAAAGTTATTACGAGTTCATTTTTGCATTTATCAATAGTAGATATAATAGTAGAAGCTACGAGAAGATGTAATTCAAGTTTCAACATTCTTTTCTGAATTAGTAAGTATTTTGTGTCTCTTGTTCTTTAATTTCCCTTTTCTTTGGTGACAGTATATTGAGTGCCAAAGCCCTCAAATATATACTTTGGCCATGGACAGTTGAGCAGTGACAGTTGAGTGTAATTACATTTTCTAACCAAACATTTTAAGCGTTATTAATAATAATAAATGCTATGCCATTTTCTCAAATTGTGGTCTAAAATTTAATCTGGGAAAATTGTAATTAATATAACAAAAATATTTCCTTCCATACTCATTATTTATTGGGGAAAGACCACCTATTGTAAATTGCAGATACTTACTGTTCACTTTCCTGATTTTTTTAACTTCGTATACTTGTTTTTTCTCAACAATAACTTCCAGTAATTCTGGCATCAGTATTGATAGAGTAAGTACTAGGCTGGTAGTCAGAGTTGGTATCAGGATACTTGAGACTGAAGGATTTCAATGAGGTCATTTATCTGCTATTCCCAGCCTCTTAATAAGTTGTCCCTAATTATTCATATACATTTTTATGAGCCATCTCATAGGAGCCAAGAAAAGTTCTATTCGGCCTCCTGGCATTGTTTTCCTCTAGTCTGGTGTCATTTTCATTTAAATTTGTTGTTACTTACTCTTCACCAACATTGTGTGGCAACTCTTTTTTTTTTTTCCCCCAAAATGACCTTCAAATTTATTAATTTTGAATTAAGTTTAGGTCTTTCTTTAGTCAAACACTTCCTGTTATATAACTAAAGGGGAAATCTCATTTGCGTGCTCAAAATGCCCTCTGCAAACTAGAAATGTACGGTTTTAAAGCTGCACATTCAATTGATCACGTTCATGTTGTGAAGGAAACATTTTGGATTTTTAAATGAAGCCTGTATCTTCCATTGTAAATAACAGTGTCATCACAATTCAAATATAGATTTCTTGGGAAGTAGAGAGGGAAAAGGAACAACCTATAGTACCTTCCTCTTGCACCACCCTGTTGTGTGGCAGCTCTTAATATGCCAAAGTGGCATGGCGTTGGCAGAACTTCTCTACGTGCTTAAACAATTTTTATTCCATTGAGAAATTTAAGCAAAAGGGGAGTATGCCTATCTCATTTCTTAGAGTTTTATTTAAAAAAAGCTCTTTTAATTTCCCCTTGTGCCTTCTTTTTCCTCAGAGTCAAAGATGAGTCAACAGTAAGAGATGATAGATACACTGCTCTTCTTACAGTTACTATTCTCCTTCCCACTTTAAGCTTATCTCTCTCCTTCTGCCATCCATCTAGGAATTTCCATAATCACCCACTCTGAGGAGAGTCTTGTATATTAATTTTAAATTTTCAATACTTTACCAAAGACTTTCTCCCCTCCCACAACACACTCACAATCAGATAATATCTCAGTGCTTTAGTGTGTTGTAATTAAAGTATGGTGAAGCCACTAGTAACTGTTAGATTCCCATCTAAGGTGTGAGATTGGCTAAAGTGTCTGAGGTTACTTGATAAATACTGTGAAACTAATCTCTGTGAAAACCTTTGTACTAGAATGTGTACATTACAAATATTAAGGTTACTTAATGTTTGTTAAACACCAAGTAATTGCAAAAACATTTTCAGAGAATAGAATCCTAACTCTGCTGTGTTTTTGGCCATCATATGTTGATTTGAAAGGTTGCTAGAGGAAAACATACATGAAAATCTTGTGAACTTGAAGTAGGACAAGATTACTTAGGTGAAGCACCACAAAAGCATAAACCATAAAAAAAAAACAAAAACGAAAAAGTCAAATAAGATGGAAAGCGTTGGTTCTTTTGAAGACACTGTTAAGAAAATGAAAAGGTAAGCCCAAACTGGGTGAAAATATTTATAATAAATATATATTACAAAGGATTTGTATTCAGATAACCCAGTGAAAGAGAAACATAGGCAAACTATTCGAACAGATACTTCACAAAACAAGATATATTTTTATTTATTTTTAAATTTTATTTATTTATTATTTTTTGGGGGTACACCAAGTTCAATCATCTGTTTTTATACACGTATCCCCGTATTCCCTCCCTCCCTTGACTCTCCCCCCACCCTCTCTAAGATATATTTAATAATGGTCAGTAGGCACATGAAAAGATGCTCAGCATCTTAGTCATTCGTGGAAATGCAAGTTAAAACCACAGTGAGCTACCACTACAGACCCATGGAATGGCTAAAATTTAAAAAAGAACAGGTATAAATTTACCGTAGGAACCAAGTAATTCACCAGTAGGTATTTATCCAAGAGAAATGAAAACATACATCCACATAAAGATATATGCAAAAGCACTCAGTATGGCTGTATTCCCAACAGCCCCAAATTGGAAACAAGGCAAATTCTACCAACAGGAGATTGGATAAACAAATTGTGCCCTTTGCTAAATGATACACAACGTTTAAAAGGATGGACTACTGAAACATGCAATGATATGATGAATTTCAGAATAATTTTGCTGAGTGAAAGGACTGGATCTAAACAAATTCATATTGTATATCTCCATTCATATGAAATTTAGGGAAAGAAAAACTAACCTATAGCATATAGCTTGTCAGTGTTGCCTGGGAAGAAGGATTGGGTGCTGGGGGTGGGAGGGTGGGATGTGTTTGCTTGAATGCAAAGGAACGTGAGGGAACATTTTGAGGTGGTGAGAATGTTCTATAGTTTTGTTTTGGTGGTAGTTATACATGTGGGTACCTTTGTCAAAACTCATCTAACTATATATTTTGAAAAGTTGCATTTTAGTATAGGTATGTTATAGTTCAATAAAGTTGATTTAAAGAAAAAGAGGTTGGAGATGAGGGATGAGATAGTCTGTAAATTTAGGGAAATTATATTTTAAAAACAACAGCAACAAAGTGAGTAGTTTCTTCAAAATTACTGAGTAGAAAGAATTCTGAGGAGCAGTATACATGAGAGAAGAGTGATATTCACTAGAATATCTCTGATATGCTCAAAAGTAAATACTTGGCTAGATTTTATTATTGAACTTAAAGATCTTACTTAATATTAAGTTCAATTTGGAGAAAAGTAAAAGGGAACTTAGCATACCTGGGATAGAAATAGAAAGGGAGAAAGTCTACCAATTTGGGTGAAATAACATTTTAAGTAGGAATAATGCTAGGTTCATATTTATATAATCACCGAATGTTGGAATGAAGCATACATTTATTGGACTTAGAACCAGAAAACTAAGTTTTCGGACACTCAGACAATCAGAATTAGGATCGGTTTTTTATGACCTGTCAAGAATGTCTAGTGTAGTCTCCAGTGGGTCAGAAAACCCACATGTGTTGTATAAGAATTAAGGAGATTCCTTCTGTTGTGATGATTTACTTCTTTTACAGAATAGCTTTTCTATACTCCCATGGGATTTAATTTCACGTTATTGTGAACTGACCATTTCCAAAGTCTCTGAAATATACTAAAAGCCATAATTCTAAATGAAGCCATAATTCTAAAAAATAATTAATGAAGAAAATTGTGGGAGAGCATATATTGTTAGCTTTTAAAAACATCAAATGTAACTTGAGAGTACTTTGTTAATTTGTATTTAGATATACAGTTGCATTTGGTATTGCTGTCAATGAATGAAAGGGTAAATGATTTAAAAAATGAAGTATGGATAAGACATATCTGATGGATTTACTATAGTATTTTATCTAAAGGGTGAATAAATTGCAATGATATCTAAATTACAGATCACTGAAACACAAATGGGAAAGCAACAAGCTGAAATTGAAGATATTTTTATCCTATTTTTTGCTATGTTTTTCTCAACTTGATAATTAAGTGCAGTTTATCAGATGTTGTCCTGTAAGACTGAATTGCTTTTTTAAAACATTTTTTTCTCAAGATTTCCTAAGAGCAATAGAATTAAAGTGTCACACTATAAGATGGATTTGAAAGTTAAAGTGAGAACAAAGTTTTCTCTAAGAATGACATTCAGATAATCAAGGTTACATGATGCAAATTTTAGAGCCTGCTTTCCATAAGTGTTTAGAATGACACGTTTATTTCTGGGAAGTTGTGGGAAACCTTAACCCTAAAAGAAGTTAACCGTGAAGCTTTATTTTGAGCTCATCTTCTTATGGAAGTTAAAAAAACCTTCATCTGATCCAGGCTTTCAAATTTTCATAACTGAATGTCATCTCTGTCTCCTGAATATCTGATTTTTAAGGACATAATACTTTAATATGCTATGCAGAATATCAGTACTTTAGGAAAATCAGATAATTCAGCTACATATGAACTGTGCTCTATCACTTGCTTAATTTCTCATGAAAAAGCTAATGATGAGAGAAACCACTCGAGGCTTGTTTTTCTATTTCTGCAAAAATGTTTCACTCATTTCGTATGGTAAAAATCCTGCAGTAAATTCATTCCTAAGAAAACCTCTGTTTCTCCATTACATCATATAATCAGATATTGAAAGTCAGAAGTTCCGACTATTTCCTGACTTCAATCTAATAAATGGCCAAGAAGCTCTGAATATATTTAGAAATTAGTCAGTAACTAACTCACCTCAGTTATCTGGTGCATGTATTTTCCTGTTTCCTTTAGTAGATTATTCTTCAGTTTTATCTAATTTCCTCTTTA
Source organism: Hippopotamus amphibius kiboko (assembly GCF_030028045.1). NCBI lineage: Eukaryota > Metazoa > Chordata > Mammalia > Artiodactyla > Hippopotamidae > Hippopotamus > Hippopotamus amphibius. Next base: position 60,387,192 of record NC_080188.1, read on the forward strand.
GACATTTTAACTCAATGTTCAGGCTTATGCCAATTTCTAAAGAAGGTACATGTTGTATAAAAAATTATACTGAGTATCTTGGGTCATATGTTTATAGTTCATATCCATTGTTTATGGACTAGACAGTCAGAAGTTATCCTACTCTAATGGGTATTTAAAATGTTTCCAGTTTATTGTACACCTGATTCAGAAGGATTGAAAATAATCTTTGAATAGAAAGAGACGCTAAGAATTTGTAGCAACTGCAGCATGTATTCTTTGAATGTATTCTTTTGTTGGAATTTGTCAGCCAAACTTGTCTACTTGTTCCCTTATCTCAATCAAGGTTAATTCATGTTTTTGCTTTAATCTTTACTGAAAGTTTTTCTGTATTTGTGTCTGTGTAAATTTGGAAATGGAGCTGAAAAACTGTAGGTGTGCATTTTTTTTAAATGTTTTGTTTGCTTATCTACTTAAATGGAAGAACTCCTCTGAGAGAGTGAGTTTAAGAACATAGTAAAATAACTTCTGTTGCTACCTATTATCAATATCTTTTTCTTACTTTTAGAAAAAAATAATGACAAGCTTTTAACCCACATTTCTTTACTTAGGCTAATCTTCTACTTAAGAAGTTTTAATTGATTACATTTCATTTTTTAAAAGACTAGAAGAACAGCATTAGCAACATTCCAATAACTCTCTTATATTTGTGTAAATCTTTTCTCCTTATGTTTTTGTTTAGTTGAATATAATAAAGTTTGTCAAGAGGTATGAATATGGGAATTTTTAAAATTTAATATTTCTTCATTTTGCAACTGTAAATTAATGGCAGATATGCTTTTTATGATGAATTAAAAACTGGGTACAATGACTCAAATCTCCATAAAAAGGAAAATATGAATAATGTATATTTGAAAATCAGCCTGAAAGGCACTGAAATAGCATCATTTTGAACCAGTATAGATATAGTTTAATCATCAAAAAAAGGTAAAAATATAAGTTAAGCAAATATAATACTAGATACCATCCTAACATAAAAGATGATTATTATATTTAATAAAATGCACTTGAAATGCAAATTGGGAAGTGATAATTTGATTAATTTCTTAGATAATTATTTCTAAATAACAAATGATTCATTATACAATAATTTGAATTTTTCTACGTCCATTTTCACTTATATATTTGTTTTTTATTTTAATGAGTTAGATTCTAAATTACGAATAATAAAAATAACTACAAAAAAGTACCTCTTTAATTCAATTTTGTTTTTCTTGTAGAGTGCAGATATGAGCCCAGCAAGTAGCACCACTTCACTTCCTGTTAGTCCTCTTACTGAAGAGCCATCACCTTTCAAGGTAATAAAATAAATTTAAAACATTTCAAATAATTGTTTACAATACTTTTAGGATCTTTAAAAAATATTTATTTTACTACAGTAAAATAGGTAGTTCAGGCATAGATCGTGAGGTTAACTGCTTTAATCTGTAAGGGTCTTGTTGTTTTGCTGTTTTGTCTGTGGTCATTGTAGTTGCTAAGTAAAGATAAAGAATTTGAAATGAAATTCTTTATATACTTTATATAACACATTATTTGCCTTGCATATGAGACAGTGATTTCATTGTAATAGTTTGATGTCACATGAATTATAGATTTCAGATCTTTTATTTATGTTAATTTGAGCAACAAGTTTGGAATGAATTGTTCACTCATCGAGTGGTTAAACTTTCATTAGCTGGTTAAGTTTTCATTGATGACTCTAGGTCATAATTAATTAATTGTGTATTCTTTACAAACTAATAGTAAAAATAAAAAATTAACATATGGAATCATTCTTCCAAATACAGCATTTTTAAAATATTTAAGTAAATATGCTAAATGTGATTAACAGAATTCTTCAGTTTGGGAGAATGTATTCTTCAGTCTATATACATTACAAATGTGAAGTCATCTTCTTATTTTGCTATTTAAGATTAGGTGTTTCTCTTTAAGCAAACCTTATAAATCAGGTATTTTATATGTGTACCAGAGATGTTTGGGTTTCTTTAGGATTATTGTAAATAAAGGCACTCCTTAAGATCATGGGAAAGAAAGAAAAAAACAAAACTTGGAAGGTTGGGATGATGCATGTACTTATGTGCAGTTGTTTCAGTTTGTTTTAAAGACAGGTAAACATACTTTTGGGGGTTCATTATGATGATTGGTATTTTATCATAAAATTGTCATTGTTTTTCATATGAAGACAAAATCTTATGCAGCTTCATATTGCTTATATCTAGTACCGTGACTGACATGAATTTCCATATACTCAGTATTTGCTGTATTGTTAAAATGAAAATAATACAAGGTTATAAATTCCATTGTGGACCTTAAGTGTTTTAATTATAGGGGCTTTGTTGCTTAATGACAGACAATAATAATTATTAAAGGCTCATTTTATATCAGAGAATTGTTAAATACTAAATAGAATTCTGATTATATCATTTATTAAGAAATATTTTGTCATTCTACCACAAAAGGAGAAAAATAATACTTATGTGTCAAAGTTTAATATTCCTTAATATTTCATCTTATGGTGTATGGGACAAAATTTACAGGAGAATCATATTTTTAACAAGTTTTTAGTTGAATTCTCAAAGTGTCACTAGAAACCATTTTCTCTTTTTAATATATTGATAATGACTAACCTCCTTGAAAATTAATGTATTTTTTAACAGAGGTAAAAGGTCAGATATATTCCAAATTCTGCTGGCATAAAGCTAATATAAATGTAATTATTTTAGTTAGTTTCTCTGACTGGTTCTAAGAGGTTGATATTTTTCCCATGTTAATGTGTAAATACACAATTAAAACTTCCAAGTGCTTATAATAGATAATATTGGCTTTTGCTAACGAATATATAGTACCTCTTAATTTACTTCTTCTGTGATAGGAATATTATTTATAATTTTTTCAAAACAATTTTATCAGATACAAAAAAATCCATTAGTATTTAAAAGTATCTAAAATTAAAGTTTCAGATTATACTACTCCTGTATTTGCTTCTTTTATTTTTAGTTTATAAATTGTTGTCATATAAATGAGTAATATAATTCTTATTTATCCTTATATAAACACAAAATATACAGAAACTATTTTGAGATATACCTTAGCAGTATAGTGCATTTTAATCACAAAAAAATTTGTTGAAAACAAAAAACACAGAAGACATTGAAATCTTCTGATAACCATACGCTGAAAAATCCTGCTATTGTAATTCATTTGTCTTGAAAACTTTATTTAAATTTTTGATATTTGACCAACATGGTAACTAGAAAGAAAATTGATTATCTTTTTTTATCCCCCATGAATAAAATAAGATTAATCATCTTTAATCCTTTAGTTTTATTTTCTAAGACAGTGATTTCAGCACCCAACTCCATAACCATCTGCCCTAAAATTAGATGAGCAAGGCTTTTGAAAGATAAGCTTTGGTGACTTAATTATACCTTTTCTTTTGAGAAGTAATTAGGTTAATAAAAGAAAGTATTCCATCCCTTTTCTTGGTCTATTTTGGAGGCACTCATACAACAGTTGGAGGAAGATATCCTGTTTTGGCTCAAGTGTTTATAAAGGTAAATGCTTTCCTTTGAATATTATCTTTAGATGACATTCAGTTTAAATTGATTTTAACCATACCATTTGACACAATAACAAATGATATGTAATATATTTTAAAAATTCCTAATAGTTACCTTCCCACTAACATCTCTACCTATATTATTGACTTGAGTGTTAGACGAGAAATTGGCTATCAGTAGGAATGTACCACAGTAGGATCTACTAAATTTAAGATAGGAGAAAACTGGTAGCATCCTGGAGACTTACCCAAGGAGTCAAAAGAGAGGTAGGTTAAACTTTGGAGATATAAGAATCAAAGATGACAAGTTTTGTTTGGGACCAGATGCTTCTTTACCATAATAAGACTGAATTTTTTTTCAGCGCTATTAGTACTGGAGTACATAATACCTCATTTTAATTTTTAAACAAAAACAGATCTGCTCTGAAAAGTAGTCCAAGCCCCGTATAGTTACTCACGACTCTGTTTCCCTTACAGAACAGTTCATCTCATGCTAAACTTCTTGCACTTACCATTTAAAATGCATTGCTATAGTTTTGTTTGGCTTAGTCTTTCAAAAATGAGGACAGTTCTCACAAAAATGCGTCTTGTCTTCTCTTAATCAATTGCAAGAATTGGGAACTCTGTGCCTTTCTTTCAGATAGAACTGATTGATCAGAGATAAATAGTGTTTCTCCACCTGGACAGGGCACATGGATACCCGTTCACCACAGTCACCATTCCTTATTGACATCTGGCCGTGGAAGCATTTGGGTGAATCCCCTTATAGAAAAAGATGTATAATTCACAATCTTCCACATATACAACAAGTAGTAAGATCACAGATTTCCCAGTCAGATTCTTGGTAGTGAGAAGTTTCTAGGAGTCCGGGTGTTTATAATTGTGCAGACTATTGTCATGGACATATATTTGGAAACAAAGGGCGAATGCATAACCTCGATTTTTTAATAGAGTATTCAGCATTCCATAAAATATACACATTTGTATCACATGCCACCACGTGATTCCAGAAAGGCCAAGGGATAAGGAATTTCACTTGAATGGAAACAATATTTTATCAAATAACCGTAATAGAATCATAATAGTCCAAGATAATCTAAGTGATACTTTGATATAAGGAAAAAGAGAGTAGACTACTTAACTCTTAATTAAAAGTTTCATGTCTTCCTGTACAATAACCAAGCTGACATTGTTAATTTTGATGTGTCCATTCTACCCTATTCTACCTGTTAACCTCTGCAATTCTTCCTAATTTCCCTAATCTGCCTCCTCTTTTCCTATGTTGGGCTCAGTCAGATGTAATGTACCACACCAAAAATGCTTTGGGGCCACCAAATATTACTGTTCTTTAGTAGGATGACTCATTTAACCTATTTGTATATATACAGTTATTACAGCCTCAATCCATTCCTGGAACATTCTTGAAGTTAAAGCTGGCTCATTGTTCCTGACCCCTCTGTTAATAATGTGCTTGATTATGGTACACTTTTTTTTTTTTCAGTTTACGTTTCAGTGACATTTTCCCTTGCTTTAATATTTTTTGTCTTTTTCTGCTTTTGAAATGAGCTCTTGATTACAAAATATCAAATTACACTCAAAAATGCCAGCCACTGGCACAGGATGGAGAAGCCCACAGTAAGGACAGATAGCAGCAGGTGACACGAGGTGGGAAGTGATTGAAGCAGTGGTTACAAATGTTCACAAGAAGCTAAAACTATCCAACAGGTTGTGCCCTAATGTTAGCACAGGTAGGACTAGTCACTACCTTGGTGGGTGGCCTCAGTGTGTTTGGGTTCAGACTCTACGCGGCAATACAATTTCTTCAAGTTAAGAGTTCTTGGCTTGCACCGATCACAGGGTGGCCGGAGGACACTGGACCAGTCTATTAGTTTTTCAAAATGCTGTCGTAGACCTGACAGATGTGCTGGGAGACTTCAGGAGCTCTACACTTCACCGACAGCGTGTAATTGGGGTTTCCTGGCTGGATACGTACCTCGGCCAAAATCCAAATGCCATTAGTGAGCTTCAGGGACTAGTACAGCATGTCCTGCCCTTCCACATTCCTCTTGGCAATAGTATAAACATTGTTGTTTTGCAACTTGCTGGAAACAGTGTCAGCATTTAAATGACATTCCTTAATCTGAAACTGAAGTTCATTTTCATTGGGAATATCCTTCCGTGTTACAAGGAAGACCTGGCGCTCCATTTTGCCATCTTCTACAGAAAGCACATTGAGTGGGATGAGGCAGCTGAAGTAGAAGACATCAATATTGTTTTTCACAGCCATCTGCAGGTTGTTCAGAGGCTCCATCATCATGACTGGGCCCACGGTGTTGAGAGGCAGGGAGACATCAGCGCTCTGGTTTGGCATCAGTGGTGTATGGATGGCCAGAGGAGTGCTGGGGATGACACCAAAGCTATTCCTGTTAAACTGAATTGTGAAGTCTGTCATATGCTGCAGAGCTTTATTGGTGAAGTTCATTTCCATATAGATATGTCCTTGGCAGTGAGTAAAATGTTCCCAAAATCTCCAGGCCTTTAGCCTTTACCGCAGGCAGCCAGACAGCCTTAGGAGCCACATATCCACCAGGCGCCATACCTATCCCCGTGGAGAGTTCAAATAGGTCATTCAGACCACTGCTGACCACAGCAGGAGTAGGTGAAGGAGCAAAGGTTGCAGGCACTGATGATGGGATGAAAGACTGTGCCACCAGACTATCTAGTCCTCCTCCCAAGAGGTCCACTGCTCCCATCTGCGTGGAGGATACCTGCAGCACATTGACTGGGGGACCAAGGTCAAGGTTTAAAAGATCCCCCAAAAGGTCACCTGGAGAGGGGATAACCTGAGGCTGTTCCAGGTTGGTGGCAGTGGTGGTGCCAACAGGGCTGTCACCTGCATCAGTGCTCCCATGATGTATTGGCGAGTGTTTGCGATGGATCCCGTGACTACCTTCCACAAAAGCATGGGGTGGCTTATGGTACACTGAGGCCAAAGAACCAATGTGGCAGATGAGCTCATCCAGTAGAGTTGACTCAATAAGATCTGTCTCCTCAGAGATCAGTGGCTTCTCAGACAGAACTGCTTCTTTGGCTGTGACAGGATCAGTTGAGGGAAGGCGCATATAAATATAGCCCCAGTTTCGAAGGTCAGAATTATCAGAATCCTGTGTTGCCAAACTCAAGACCTGCTATACCAGCTCCTGCATTTCTGATGGTTTCTTGAGAAACAGCTTCACTATGGCAGTGAGCAGAGTGAGCTGCACTTGGGTGCTTTCATCAGGAAAACCTTCCAGGAAGCTCTCTAGTAATTCATTGGCATTGTCAATTCTTTCAGCGTATTCTCCCACAATCCAAATCATAGCTGCTCGAGCGTCTGGCTCATCCAGTGAGTCTGAGTTCTCACACAGAGTGGCAATGATGCTTTCATATTTGTTGGGGTATTTGTGGAAGATATCCCTGATGCCAACAATCGCCTCTTGGACCACATAATTTACTTTGGTTTGGATGAGATCTAGCAATGTGCTTACACAGCGCTCTGCAGATTGCTGCATCTTGATGGCACACTGCCCAATGGTCCGCACAGCTTTGCACACAAAGTCAACATCCACGTCTGTGGCATATTCCTTCAGTTCTGCCAGAACCTGAGCAATGTTGGCTTGGGATGCCAAACGAATCATGATGTCCAATTTCTCTAGTTTCACATAGATGAGATCATTGTACTTCAGAAAGAAAACTTTGATTTCCTGCTTCAAGATTTCAGGCCTTTTCTGGACAATTAGGTTGATGTTCCTCAGGGCGACTTACTGCACCTCTGGCTCCGCAGACAGCAAAGTGACAAGTGGAGGGGCCAACTTCTTTAGCAGCATATTGTAGTAGTCAGAGTCCTTGGGTAACAACTCTAGAAATTTCATTAGGACTTTTACTGCTGAAAGCACCAGTGCTGAGTTGGCATGAGATAGCCAGGGAGTTACCCACTCACAGATGCTCTGAGCCTCCCGGTCATCTTTAGGGTTGTAATTAGACAGGCAGTCCAAGATGAAAATCTGGCCCCATTCGGTGCACTCATTCAGGGCTGTAAGTAGTTTTTTAATGTTCTGTGGATTCAGATCGAGTAAGTTGCTGTTTGGATGAGATTCACTGATTTCAGATAATGCTGCTACAGCATTAGCCACCACCATTGGATTTGAATCTTTTATGAGATCCTGCAGAGAGTCCAGAAATCCTTGATCTTCCACCATTTGGGCATTGATGTCATGGAGTTTTGCCACACAGACTGCTGCTGTCTTCCAAACATAGAGATCTTCATCCTGTAAGCACTTGCGGAGGGGCTAACAGAGATAGTCTGTAATCTTGTCCACCCGGATGCACCCCAGGGTTCTGACTGCCAAGGCCCGAATCAGAGGTTTGGGATCTTCACAGTCCCTCACAAAGCTGTTGACAGCCATGATGGCCATGTCTGGCTGACTCGGCATAGTTCATCAAGTAGAGATACACGCGCTTCTTCAATTCCAGGATGTCAGTCTGCATACAATTCACTACATCTGGAAAGAGGGAGCTAACATCTTTCCCCACAGTCATAGCAGCAATCACTTTCTTCACAGCCTCCTTCCTCTTTTCTTTCTTTTCATTGTTGAGCTCAGCCTTTACTTCAAAGATTTCCCCTTTTTTATTGGTTGTAAAGTACTTGGAGTCAGTCATGGTTGTGGATTTTTAATGTGCACTGGAGGCAAGGGTGAGGATGGCAGCAGCGGCCAGAGAGCACGGCCCGAGTGGTGTTGTAATCTGTGGTACACTTTTTGCCAGCCACATTCATCACGTGTTTTTAAATTTATTGTGAAGCCTGATGGCTAGATTTTAATCCCTTTTCCTCCAGAAAGCATTGTCTTTGATTACATAAATTAGAAACAGGTATTATCCTGCCTTATTCTTTAACCTTATCCTGTGATAAAGTCAACAGGAAAGAAACAAATTCAACTCGCCTTTTCTTTAGACATTGTTTCAAAAGTGAGCCAAGAATATCCTCCATTCACCAATCTTCAGTCAAAATCTGAAAATAGAAATAACCTAGTGGGCCTTCTCTGTGATACTTTGCTTCTCTGTGATACTTGGGTTCCTGGAGTGTGTAAAGTGGTTGGGTATCCAGTGCCTAGAATGCACAGTGGAGCCACCCTCCCTGAAGTCCAGTCATCTTCCCCAGGAGCTGACAGTGGTGCTGGGCTCTTTCCTGGGTCTCCTCTCCTACAGAATTCCAAAGTTCTCTGACTGCTTTTTTTCATCCCCAGAAATCACGATTTAATCTAGGCTAGAGAAGCTTTCTCTCTTCAAATTTCCCTCAGAGATTATCCCTCTTTCCTCCAACCAGCCAGGGACTGGAAAACTCTCTTCCATGTACTTTTTGGAGCTGAGAAAAGCAAGTGTCTGAAGATTCTTCTCCCCTGACATACACATCTTACTTTAAGAAGCACAGAGTCACCTTATTTAAGCAAGGGACAGAGAATAAGAAGTAGAGAAATACATGAAGGCCTCAAAAATTTCATCCTGCCTTGCAGTGAGGGGATGTTGTGTTCCACTTGACTGTAGAGTCTAAACTCAAGATTTAGTAACATGTAGTAACACACATAGTTTGCTCTCAATTATATAAAATAAATATTGGGTAGAAAAAAAACCCAGAAAATATACAGTTATCAATCATCAACTATTTGGATGGACTATACTTAATTTTTTTCTATAGTTTCTATAATGACCACTTATTTCTATTTTAAGAACAATGTTCAGTTTTAAGAAAGCAGAAGAGAGATTTGGGAACATTAGAGGCAGTATCGCCTAGTTAAGAGACTTCCTAGGATCAAATCCCAGTTCTTCCACTTTCTGTTTGTATAACTGCGAACCAGTTACTTTGTGCCTCAATTTCTCCATCTATAAAGTGGGAACAATAGCAACAGCCTGCTCATTGTGTTCTTATAAGGTTAAACAAGTTATTAAATAGAAAATGCTCAGAATAGCACATAGTAAATGGTGTATAAGTTTTAACTATTTTTTTTACAAGAGAGATATCTCTAAGTTTAAAGCAAGAAAGTCCTATATATTAGAAATAACATGAAACAGAAATATTTCCAATTTCTTGTACTTCATTTCTAAATATGAGAGTAGAAATGTAAAGTATTTACTTTGATGAAGAACAGTATTTTGTATTCATTCCTAGAAGACATGTTATTTATTTTATACCCTCGAGTATTCAGATGAGCTCATATATCAGATTCCTCTGATGAAAAATAATTAATGAAAATGTTTATTAATTATGAGGAAGAAGGAGTAAGTATAATGAATTTGTCTTAAGGGAAAACTGGTAAAATATAATAAAACATTACGTGGAAAAAAAGAATACATAATAATTTGTGTAACCAAAGGATGTATGGTATCTTTTTATCAGGAACACACCACAGTATATTTTTATTTAATTCCGCAAACCTCCCCCTGTGCATTAACCTGGTAACTTCCTAAATATAATCCCCACTGAAGGAACATTGTTTAATCACATAAGATTATGGGAAAAACCTCATTGTGAACAAAGCACCATTGATATTTTACTCTGTATATGTTATAAAATCAGTATACTAAGTAGAATCAGTTTATTTAGGGGAGTCAGATAGTGGTGAGACCTCCTAACATCATTTGTTGTGTCCTGCATTGATGAGATTTTTTGTGTTTATTGGTTTTCATTTATTGAATTTAATGGTCTCTTTTTATTATTGGAATTCACTTTTTGGTTGTCCCAGGAAGAGCCCAAAATGGTATATTCTGCATTTTGGGTCAGTGTTTGACTAGGCCATCTGTTAATTCATTCATCTGTTGATGGATCAATTTATAAAATACCTACCACATGCTTGGTAATGTTCTAGACACTGGTGCTTCAATGTAAACAACACAGATGAATCCTTGCTTTCATGATATTTGGGTTCCCGTGAGGAATGAAAAAAGAATAACTATATAACATGTCAGGTAGGGATGAAAAATGCTATAACAAAAAATAAAGAAGAATTTGGAAGATAGGAAGTGACTTTAAAGTGTGTTGCTGTTTCAAAAAGGATGGCCAAAGAACGTTACTCTGATTAGGGGGTATTTTATAAGAGACTAAATGAAAAAAAGGAGAAAGCCACTCATTTATCTATGGGAAAAGGCTTGGGGACAAGTGCAAAAGCCATGAGGCTGGAGAACATTTGACCTTTTTAGGACCAGCAAGAGTGACATTGTGGCTGGAGCAGAGTGAATGAGCATGCAGGGAATACAAGATCAAGTCAGAGAGAAACCAGATCATGAAGCGTCTTGTAGGCTGTGGTAAAGGCTTGGAATCTTACTTTGCCTGAGATGGGAAAACACTGGAGTGTTTTGGGAAAAAAGAATGGCATAATCAGACTTTATTTTAAAGCTGTTACTGTAATTTCCGTGTAGGTGTAGGCTGCAAAAGGACCTGGTAAAAGAAGCAAGGCAGAGCTCCTATAGTTGAGAGATGAAGTGGTAAATGTTGACAGGCTAAGCACTAGTGGGATTTTAGACACATTTTGAATGTGAGTCATCAGGATTTGTTAATAGATTGTATGTGGGATATCAAAAAAGAGCAATATCAAAGATTATCCCTGATTCTAAGATTCTCTAAATTTTCCTATTTTTACCTCTTCTGCTATCTTTCTTGTGTTGCAAATAAATAGATGTCATGATGTAGCGATTAATGAAGTCTTCTCTGTGCACATACGTCCCTAGTGTCTGTTCCTTTTCTCGTAAGGACACCAGTCATGTTGGATTAGAGCCCCTCACTCCCCGCCATGGCCTCATTTTAACATCTCTTTAAAGATCTTGTCTCCAAATATGGTTACATTCTGAGGCACTGGGAGTTGAAACTCCAACCTGCGAATTTTGAGGGGACAAAATTCAGCCCATAACAGACAGACTCAAGACTGCTATGATAATTCTTTCCTGAACACAAGGCCAACCTTGACTCAAGGAAAAGAAAAATAAATTGCACCACTTGATGGGGAATGACAAAGATTTGGAGCAATTTTTAATCTACCATATGAATATGTGATATTCCTTTATTAATCCAGTTTTCAGTGCTATTAAATTCTCTGTCATGTATAAAGGAGTTTGGATTTGAGGCAATGAAATAGTAAATAAGATTTCCTTAAATGTTTACATATATTCATCAGTGCACTTATTTAAGTGGATTTTCCAATGCTACTTTAATTTCCATTAAATTTTGAAACTTCATTTAAATGTCACCATATTTAAATTAACTTATTATAGTCCTTAAAATCTTGTGGTTGAGAATATCAAAGTTATGGCTATAAAAATATTTTACTAAAGTCTTAATTATAAACACTGAGAATAAGATTGAAATAACAACTAACAAACAATACTTTCCATGTTATGTCTGTATAGTATTATTTTATGTTAACCTTTTTCCTTCTGGTTTTGTCAAGATAAATTTTGAATAAACGTTATATCTATTATTTGCCTTTTGCAGACAGTATCACTGATGTATGATGAATACTCATTAGAAAGAAAAATAATAATTGTATATCCTGATGAAACAAATAAAATTATTTTACATAAATTAAAATTATTTTTACATAAATTAAAGCCAAAACAAATTTTAATTTGTCTTGAAAGGGATGCGATATCTCTCAGACATAGTAGAACTCAGGAGGAAAAATAATGGAAAAAATAAGCAAATATTTTCATGTCACCTGCTAGCTTCATATTGCTGTCAAATCCTTCTCACACACTGTCCAAACGATTTCAGTAAGGCATGTACAAGATATAGAACTTGTCAACATTAATACATGCTAAAAATAATGGCATACACTCTCCCACCCCATCCACAGCTCATATATTCATTTTCATCCTTAAATTTAAATCTCATTGAATTTCTTCATCTTTGCATAGGTTGCTGCCTTAGATTTCTCCTAGCTTTTTTGATTTCTCCATGTGCTAATGAGAGAACAGTTTATGTGTAAAAAAGGTTTATTTTAGCATACTTTCAGAGCATTGGGCCATACTCTGTCTGCTTACTGTGGTCAAAAAGTCCCTTTGACATATTTAGTGGACAAGATTTACTCAGCATCTGTTAGAGATGATTTTGGAAGACTGAATTCAAGAATATACTTTTTATATCATTGAGTTAAACAGAGCCCCAGAAAATTACAAGATACATAGATTTGGACGGTATTTCATAATTGGCAAAAGTGAAGATTTTCTAGGAAAATCTTGAATTTAAAATACTGGTGTAGAACATTGGAGGAAATGATTCAGTACAGAATGTGAAAAGGTCTGGATTTATTTGTACATAAAAGACAGAATATTGAATTACTGCTAACAAAATCCTAAAACCAATGGAAGCCTTGAAATTTGGGGAAATAAAAACAACTTTATGTGTTTCTTTAAAGGAAATGAATTTTAAGAAACTGAGTCATTATGACCTCAACCTTGGTTTGGGGACCTCCTTATTAAGAGTGGACTGGTATCACTGAAATATTTGTTCTGTCTGCCAACAAGATGCCAGGACCATTTTATTTGGAAACAGTTGTCGTCAGCAATGTGCTCTGTTCCTCAATATCTGTTAGTCCCAAGTGTCTAGAAAACCTTGATGCGAGTTAATAGGAGGTGTGGCAGTCATTGCTCTGCACACCAATATTAACAAGATTTCTTTTAACATCTAATGCAGATGTCAGATATTGGAATTGGCTTGAGATTAACACTATATTTAAGATAATATCATTATTAATGATAATTTAAGCAATTCATCTCGTGTATAGTACATCCAGTGTTTATTTCTTATCTTAGTGTTACCATTTCATGTATACTCTGGATCATATACACTCATTCTTTGTTGTTTTAAAATATAATCTCTTACATTACTTCAGAGTTTACCTATAAGTATGAAATATACTGTAAAACATTTTTAAAATAAGAAATTAGTAATCAAAGTAATATTCAAAGACCATGACTCATTAACTTGCCTGTTTGAGATGGACCATAAATATGAGAAGCTATCAGAGGTGGACTCAGCATGAGTTTAGTTTATCTGGCAGTGACTTCCATTTGTTCTATCTTGGAATCATCTACTTAACAAATGAATTTTGGAAGCTGAATCATATCAGCGGTAGAATAAAATGTGCAAGGAATTAAGTACAGTTAATTCTGCCATACATCAAATAGTTTAGAAATGATTGTATTTACTTTGGTAACTACATAAGGTTAAAGAATATTAGACCTCAGTGTCTTATTAAGACATTGGGCATCCTTTGTTTTAATTATACTATATGGAGATAGTAAATGGCCACCCTGAAGGATGCAATACAATGAGTAAAATAAGAAAATATTCTGCTCTGAGATTTTTTGTATCACAAATTTAATGTTTCTTCAGTGCAATTTTCACAACACACATAAATAATTTGTCAGAGATTCTATTATCTGTAGTAACTCTGCTGGGCAAAATTGGCATATTGATGACAAATTAAAAGTTGGCTAGTAATTATGAATAATCAGAAAATTCTGTTTACCCTTGTCTTCAGTAAAAGATATTTTTAATAGTATATTAAGAAATGTATGAACATCACTTTATTTTTGTTGTTCACTTATTTTATTTTTAATTACTTAATTATTTTAATTTGAGTATAGTTACTTTACAATGTTGTGTTAATTTCTGCTGTACAGCAAAGTGAATCAGTTATACATATACATATCCACTCTTTTTTAGATTTCCTTCCCATTTAGGTCACCCCAGAGCACTGAGTACAGTTCCCTGTGCTATACAGTAGGTTCTCATTAGTTACCTATTTTGTATATAGTAGTGTATATATGTCAATCCCAATCTCCCAATTCATTCCACCCCCCTCCCCGCCTTGGTAACCATAAATTTGTTTTCTAATCTGTGACTCTATTTCTGCTTTGTAAATAAGTTCATCTGAACCATTTTTCTAGATTCTATATATAAGCAGTTATATGATATTTGTCTGTCTCTTTGTGACTTACTTCACTCTGTATGACAATCTCTAGGTACGTCCATGTCACTGCACATAGCATTATTTCATTTTTTTATGGCTAACATTCCATTGTATATATGCACCACATCTTCTTTATTCCTCTGTCGATGGACATTTAGATTGCTTCCATGTCCTGACTACTGTAAATAGTGCTGCGATGAACATCAGGGTGAACGTACCCTTTCAAATTATGGTTTTCTCTGGATATATGCCCAGGAGTGGGATTGCTAGATCATATGGTAGCTCTATTTTTAGTTCTTTAAGGAATCTCCATACTGTTCTCCATAGCGGCCGTACCAATTTACATTCCCACCAATAGTGTAGGAGGGTTCCCTTTTCTCCACACCCTCTCCAGCATTTATTGTTTGTAGATTTTTTGATGATGGCCATTCTGACCAATGTGAGGTGGTAGCTCATTGTAGTTTTGATTTTCATTTCTCTAATAATTAGTAATATTGAGCATCTTTTCATTGTATTACTTTAAAATGCATTCCGAAAGAGATGAGTAAGAGTGCAATGTGTTTTTGCAGATACTTAACTTTTTTCCTCTCGGATACTGACTGATCCATAGCACAAGAAATTAGAAGGTAAACAATTGCCAGATGGATATTAGACTCTAATCAACAGCCTAATAGCAGTAATTGTGAAGATAGATGTCATTTGAATGTTCTGAGTAGTTATGATATCAGATTCTTAGCTAAGGAAATTCTCTGTTTTCTTTTAAGTTCTTGCATTATATTATCAGCAGTCAGCTTCTGTCTGTACTGGGACTTGCCCATTTTCTCAGGTAATCTCTTTTGCTCTAATAAATCTGGTAAGAAACTCTTATCTCAGGAGATGTGACAAACACTGATAATGTTGGCTAAACCTGTTATATTAGAATCTTATTGCATGCATTTCTTATTAAGAATAAAAATTCATTTAAAGTAGTTACACCCTGCTTAACAAGAAAATCTTTGGCAGCAGTATTTGAGCTGAAAGTTTTTAAAAAGCTGAGCAGAATTGTCAAAGCATAATTAAGGGTAGAGGAATTAAGCTCACTTTTCTCCCATAAGTGTCTTTGCCAGGCAATAGAAACTTTGGAAATAGAGCCAAGTAGGAAAATGGAGCCATTCCAGCTGCTTCACTATGTTAAAGAGAGATGGGTCATAATTTCTGGTAATAATACCCACAGGAATAAAGCTGACAGTGCTCTGTCCTTTTGTTAACATTTGCTGTTTCTCTCCTTCTCTTTCTTGTTCTTTCCTGTTGGCCTTAGTCACTTAGTGATAATAGTTCTGCTATTGTCATTTCTCACTATTTCTGTTATTCTCTTAAATGTATTTAGTCCTTCAGAACAATCGACAAACATTTATTGAGTTCCTACTATGTGTAAGACCTTATATAAAGGTACTGGGGCAGAAATATTTTATTCAGAGTGTAGAAAGCTACAGAATATCATAATGCTGGTTGTGGTTGATCATGCCCTGGAAAAGTGTAAAGTATTTCAGAAGTACAAAGATGGAGTTGAGGAAAGGGAAGTGTCATGAGGCAAAGGAGAAGTGGGAGCCAGGGTCTCAAGGTAGACCATGAAGGTCTAGAAATTATAAATTTTCAGTTGTGTGTTGCCCACATGGTACAGAAGAAGTTGTTTGGTGTGGAGGACTTTACATGCTTTATATAGAACTTAGACTACCTTCTACAAGCAGTGAGGTACAGGGAACAGGCAAGAGTTGTATCTTAATCTGTTCGGGCTGCTCTAAGAAAATATCATAAACTAGGAGGCATATAAACAACAGGAATGTATTTATTTCTCACAGTTCTGGAGGCTGGGAAGTCCAAGATCAAAGCACTGGCAGATTCAGTGTCTGGCGAATGCCCACTTCCTCTAACAAAAAGACAGCTCAGTAGCAAGGGTGCTGTCTGAGGCCTTTTTTTATAAGAGCTCTCATCCCATTCCTGAGGGCTCTGACCTCATGACCAGATCCCCTCCCAAAGGCCCCACATCCTAATATATCACTTGGCATGTTAAGATGTCAATATGTAAGGCTTGGGGGACACACATATTCATACCATAGCAAGTTAAGCAAATTTTAAGATCCAGAATAAAGAAAATTTTATAATTCTTCTTGAGCTAGATTTCCACAGAATGGGTTCTGAACTTTATTCGAAATTTGTCAATTCCTAGAAAATCAAATGATACTAATCAAATACAAATTATAAGAAATAAGAATTTTCATATTATCCACTATTATACATGCAGATCTGTTCATCAAATAGGATGAAGATTGTCTACATCTATATTAAAATAATAGAGTTTACAGGTAGTCTAGGCTTTCATAAATATATACTAAAATATCCATGTATTTATATTTATCTAATTGTTATATCTTTAAAAAGTTTTAGTTGGTATATTCATTTCATTTTGTTCCTATAACAAATGACCACAAACTTGATGCCTTTAAACAATTCTCATTTAGTTTCATATAGTTCTGAGAGTCAGAAGTCAGAATTAGGTCCTCCTCAAATAGAATCAAAGTGTTGGCAGAACTGAGTTCTGGAGACCGTAGGAGACAATCTATTTTCTTACTTTCTTGAACTATAAGAGTTTGCCTGCATTCCTTGGCTCTTTGCTTCCTTCCATCTTTAAAACCAGCAATGGCCTATCAAGCCTGTCTTATGCTGCATCACTCTGATTCTGACTCTTCTACTTCACCCCTGTGATATTTAAGGACCCTTATGATTTCACTAGGTCCACCAGATAACCCAGGAAAATCTCCCTAAAGTCAGGTGATTAGCTACCTCAGTTTTCACCTGCAGCCCTAATTCTCCTTCGCCATGGACATCATTGGAGGAAGAAAAGGGGCATTATTCTTCCTATCACAGTTAGTAATGACACATGTATAAGTTTTGGGTCTTATTCCTGACACAGGAATCTTTGTTCATAATCACTGAGCTGATTGTTTAAATAAGTAGAATGCACTTTACTCTTCTTTTTCTCTTAATTGTTAATTGGTTATTATATTAATGCAGAGTAAGGGATATCCACTGTGCTGAATTATGAAAGCTATTTCCTTTATCTTTAGTTTTCTGTCTGGCAAACTTCTGATCCTCACCTAATGCCCAATTAAATGCCACCCCCTCTGTGAAACTTCATCCCTAAAGTCTCCACAATGCTCTAATTCTACTTCTAATATAGAAGTATAAAATTATAAGTATATATATTTATAATCTTCCCCAATAAATGCAGATTTTCATGAATACAGATGTGTTTTATATTCTTTATATTCGCTATTTCAGTATCTACTATGGAACCAGTATATAATGTACTAATAGTAGATGAATGAGTGAATTGCTGAATGAATGAATGGTGAAAAAAAGCTCACTTAAGACCTAGTTTCTTTAAAGATGCAGTTGTGGAGAATGGACTTGAGGACACGGGGTGGGGGGCGATAGGGAAGCTGGAATGAAGTGAGAGAATAGTATTGACATGTATACACTACCAAATGTAAAACAGATAGCTAGTAGGAAACTGCTGCATAAAACAGGGAGATCAACTAGATGATGGGCAATGATTTAGAGGGATGGGATACAGAGGGTGGGAGGGAGTCGCGTGAGGGAGGGGATACGGGGATATATGTGTAAATACAGATGATTCACTTCGTTGTACAGCAAAAACTGGCACAACAGTGTAAAGCAATGATATTCCAATAAAGAGCTTTAAAATGTGAAAAAAAATAAAAAAGACGATTTATTTTCTAGCATTTTATCATATTAAAATTGAAATAGTCATTTTATTAAATTAGCCATTAATAAGCTGATATATGTAATAAAACCTATCATGCTATGCAAGTAGCCTACCAAATTTTCTGTAGCTTATCTCTTTTTTTTTTTTCCCTTATAACTCTAAACATAGCTGGACCAATTCTGGGTACGAATTATCTCTATGAGACTAACTTGGTGCTAGAGAATTCAGTATTTAATTGCTCTTGTTATTTGTCAGGATCTTATCTTGTGTTCTGAAAATTTGGCTTCTGCTTTAGCTGGTATTTATGTAATAACCATTGCCTAAGAGATAACTGCATTCCTGCCAACTGCTATTTGGATTTATAAATATTACCTTTCTTGAGATTATTCTATAGCCAAATGCTATATACATTTCCAGTTTCTCCAAATTGGAAATCCTGAAAGCTGTCTACTTCTTTGGAGTATTAATCCTCAGTACACACGATTATTGTCTTATTTTACAGATAAGGAAGTTGAAACTTACAGCGGTTAAGAACCTGACTAGAGGTCACAGTGTGCTAAATGGCTCAGCTGGGATTCCAGCTCAGGTTTCTAAAACTCTAAAGACTGTGGCTTTAAGTACTACACTACAGAAAGTCTATGCTGCTTTTATTTAAAGCATGATTCTGACTGTTTATTGGTGTCATATAACTGAAGGGGATAAAAACACAAATAGAGGCAGAGGTAGAAGAGGAGACGAAAGAAGAGAGAATAAGAGAAGTGAAGAGAGGAAAAGAAAAGAGAAGAAAAGCAAAGAAAAGAAAGAAAAAATAAACATCCCTCCATTCTTTAGGCTTCACAGTTATTGAGATCATAATCCTACTAAGATTATGTATTTCTTTTACTAACAGACCTAAGAATTTTAAGCCATCTTTGCAACCCTGGAATAAAAGCCACCTGGAATATTGGTCAATTTTCATAGATCCAAAGAATATAATTTGCTTTAGCTAGTTTAAACGGGATTTTATCATAGGATATTTGACAATTTAGAAAATTTCTTGGAATGTCAGCAAACCATGCTTGGATATATAGAGACAAAATGCTAGGAGCAATTCCTGCCTGGAAGGGATAAACTGTGCTGTCAGATTCCAAGCAATAAAGGGAAAAAGGATGATGATATGGGGTTTTCAGGATTTAATATGTAGATCTTTTTTTTTGAGAGAGAGAATGAGAATTTGGGAACCGGTGGTGGGTGGTTGGTTTCAGGTATTTATGGTTAGAGGGAATAAGGGTGTCTGAGAAGAGTAAGACAAGGTGACGAAGGTAATATTTATCTAGTCATCCTAAACTTTTCATTTTGAAATTGAATACATTATTTTATTTTTTAAAATCCTATTATTTTTACTTCTTGACCGCCTTCACCCATTTCTCCTACCCCTGGCCTCTGGGAACCACTAATCTGTTCTCTGTATTAATAAGGTTTTTTTTTTTTTTGATTCCACATAAAAGAGATCATATGGTATTTGTCTTCATCGATGTTGTCACAAATGGCAAGATTTCATTCTTTTCTAATGCTGAAAAATATTCCATTGCGTGTGTGCGTGTGTGTGTGTGTGAGCACATGTGCTCATGTGCATGTTTGTTTATATATATATATGTTTGTATAAAACATTTTTTATCCATATCCATCAATGGACACATAGGTTATTTCCATATATTGGTTATTATAAATAGTGTTGCAATGAACATGGAGGTATATATATCTTTTTGAGTTAGTGGGTTTTTTTTTCTCTTTTTTTGATAAATACCCAAAAGTGGAATTGGTGGATCATATGGTAGTTCTATTTTTAATTTTTTGAGGAATCTTCATATAGTTTTCCATAGTGACTGCAGAAATTTACTTTCCCACCAGTAGCACATGAGGGCTCACTTTTCTTCACATCCTCACCAACACTTCTTATTGATTGCCTTTCTGATAATAGCCATTCTGACAGTTGTGAAGTGGTATCCTGTTATTGTTTTGATTTGCATTTCCCTGATGATTAATGATGTTGAGCATCTTTTTGTGTACGTATTGAGCATTTGTATGTTTTCTTTGGAAAAAATGTCCATTCATTTTAATTTAATCTACCTCTTTTCAGTAAGTACTCCTTTCCCCACTTTTGCCTGATGTTTCTTTAATTTTTATATATATATAAAATATATAATATATGTAATATATATTATATATATATATATATATATACACACTTTTTTTTTTTTCCTGAAGAGAATGAACTTCTAGCTTCTGTTAGGGAAGGGAGGGAAAGTTGCCTGGCTGCATGAAATTTTTTCAACCAATCCGCTGGTTGTCAGCTCCATTTTTATTCCCGCTTTAACAGGTACATAGCTTTTCTATGATCTCACGGTAAAAGTAGGGTTGTTTGGAGATGGGGAAGTGCACTACTGGCTCAGGTTTCAGATTTCATGTGTCTATCTGCTTTCCAGTTTTCTTTTCCATCTGGCGTCTACCCTCAAAGTGCTTAGATTTTTACAGTGGATTTTTTATCTTAAAATATATCTTTTTTGACTACTTTCTGTTTTTTAAAAAAGTATATATACATTTATATAATGTAGAGTTTTTAGAATTATTTTTTAAAGAACTTTGAAGAATAAATTTATGTCAAAACCAAACTGAATACTCTATACATGGTTATAAAATGTAATAAACAATACACATTCATTTTTTTAAAAATAAATTTATTTATTTTATTTGTTGGCTGTGTTGGGTCTTTGTGGCTGCACACAGGCTTTCTCTAGTTGATGCAAGCAGAGGCTACTCTTCATTGTGGTGTGTGGGCTCCTCATTGTGGTGGCTTCTCTTGTCGCAGAGCATGGGCTCTAGGCACGTGGGCTCAACAGTTGTGGCTCACAGGCTCCAGAGTACAGGATCTATCAATAGTTGTGGCCCATGGACTTAGTTGCTCCGCGACATGTGGAATCTGCCCAGAGCAGGGTTCAAACCCGTGCCCCCTGCATTGGCAGGCAGATTCTTAACCACTGCACCACCTAGGAAGCCCCACATTCACTTTTATGTGCATATTGGTAAAGGATAAGCGCTAATATCTACTTAGTTTGACAGGACCAAATATGGCAGTTAGCATTATGAATTTTGTTTTAACTTTTTTCTTTCCTTGTCACACAGACTATGTTTATTAAATGTTTAAGAATAAAGCCAGTTAAAGAATTTGGAATTGTCTCTTCTTTGAAATATGTCTTAGTAAAGCGAGTGTCTGTTAGGAAAGCATCAGAACTTCATGAATAATCATTTCCATATTATGGGAAATATGCTGGAACTAACTCATTTTAACTCTACTTAATTTAGTGCATGCAAAGATTTGATAAAAGCTTCAGTGAAGTTCTGCAAAAATTGGTGCATAAACTCAGATGTATGTATAGAAAGATTCATATGTTGTTCAACATTGTCTCTAAGAGATAAGTATATAGTACAAAATAAAAAAGGGAGACATTTCTGTAAGCCACATGGTGTAATGTCACTATTTGCAGTCTTATAAGTCAGTTTTAAAGCTTTAGTCACAAATACAGAGTGAGATTTATTAATGTACACAAAATTCTGCTTTTCAGTGCATTCATGTTGTATAATTATGTTATTAGCTACATAATTTAATACATTTTTATGTGGTAAAAACAGTTGAACTGTTAGCAGCTGCCTGTAAAATAGCTTTATACTTATTCAGATTTAAATTACCTAGTGACTTGGGTAATTAATTATAATTTTGTCCTAACGCTATGTAACATATGGTGTTTACATTCTTCTCAAGAGCTCCTTGAGGGGAAAAAAAAATACAGAAACATCAATATAAATAGTGATTTAAGGAACCAATATGTACAAAGATTAATGGTAGCTAATAGGATATTAAATAATTGTTTAAGTATTTGAATTTGTCTTTTTGGATCGAGTTCTGGGATTGTATTTTCAATTGTTTGCTAGGTGCTAGCATCTTTACGTAACATATTCATTTTGAGTAATCTGTTTTCTAAATGGAGGTCTATGGGTTTTTTTTATCATTAACATAGAATTCATTTTGTGGTGTATTCCCTTTAATAACAAAGTGTTATTTTATGTCTATATTTATATTTTAGACTTCAACATGTAAGAAGCAGATAACCCAGTATTTTTCCAATTAAAAAGTATAAGACATAACATTTCTTTTAAGATAACATTAAAAATTTTAAACACAATCAAAATTCTGTTATATTTAGGTGTGGTTTTAAAATAGGCTATATTCCAAATATTTGCTCATAAGTTATCTGTTTAGAATGTTGCTCCTGCTAAACCATGAAGCCTCTTTAAACCTATGGCTTATCTGAGAAATAGCTGTAGTGCAAGTCTTAATTTCCTGAGCACTTCCAATGGGTTAGACAGACTTTAAGATGTTTTACGTATATTTTTCTCAGGAAAAACTCTGTGAATTAGACTAGGCATCTTTAACCCTATTTTCTATGAGGAACTGAAACTGGAGTCTTTAATATTCCCAGTATATCTCTAATAAATGGCAGAGCCAGAATGATTTCAAAACCCATTGTTTAAAGTACTACACCATGCTACAAATTGTACTGTACACAATTGTTAAGTCTGTGTCATACATCTGTATTAATTGGATGAAGAGAGGGACTATATCAGAGGACCTTTTATGACCAAAGGATGTTTTAACTAGATAGGTAGTTCAGTATCACAGAAGAGCATATTATCATGATTGCTATTAAAAAACAATGATAATAAATACTTTAAAATAAATCCAATAGCATATAGTTTTTTGGTTTTTTTTTTTTTTCAGTTGCAGTTAACTCCTCTGTTTCTGTGGAATAATTCACCACACAGTTTCCTTTGGGATTTAAGAGACATACTGTCTTCTGAATTCACAGGAGAGGAGACTCTTCCCTCTCTAATACTATCTCGATTGCTTCTAAGGGTTTAGATAAATGTGGGTTTAAAGTATTGTGTTGATCTGTGTTTGGATCAGCATAGGTAATATTTACATTTTTAAAAAATATGATACTCTAATTTCTAGTGATTCATTTTTTTAAATATTAGGGGCAGTTTTTAATCCTAGGAAGTGAAAGTTCTGAAGCCTAATATCAAGTGATATTAACCAATTTGTAAGTATGTAAATATTATATTTTCCTGGATCCCAGTCCTCTTCCCTGAAGTCTTTTCTCTTCTCTGGATGCACTCACTCCCTGGCTGATCTCATACCATGCACTCACTCCCTGGCTGATCTCATACCATCTATGACCTGATGCCTCACAAATCTTTTAACTCCACCCCAGACTTCTCTGAGCTTCAAACTCATATACATAAATGCCTACTTAATATCTCCACTAGGAAATCTGTTAGGACTCTCTAAATTGATAAAACCATTAAAATTTTTTGATTCTTATACCATTATACCCACCTCACTGTCCTAAATCTATTTCTCTGTGAGTCTGCAGATCTCCTTCACAATGTCAAAATAAATGATTTTGTTAACTCCTTCATTGCTCTGGCCAAACAAAAGAGGGGGAAAAAAAAAAGGAAAGAAAGGAATTTCATCTTTGATTCTATCCTTTTCATTTCTTCTCACACCCATTCCATCCATTGGCAAGTCAGCTGTGCCTTGAATATATATAAGTACAAGTATATTCCAAGTCTGTCCATTTCTTCCGCTTATATTACCATCATCCTCATTATCTCTCACCCAGAGTGTTGCAGTGGTTTCTTACTGGCCTTCCTGTTTCTACTCTTGCCTCCTCTATAATCCATTATTCACAAGGAGCCAGAGTTTTCTTTATAAAAGATAAGTTGGATTGTGTCATTCCCCTGCTTAAAACACTCAAAGCATCCCAACAAACACAAGGTTAAAGTGAAACTAGTTGCCAAGGTCTGTAAGCCTTGTATCTTCCAGTCCTTGTTAGCTTTTCAGAAATCTCATCTCTGATTTCTCTGGTATGTCTTTACCAAGGCTTTGGCCACGCTGACCTTCATGTTGTTTCTTACACATAGCAAGTTCTCTCCTTCCTCAGGACAGTTGTACTAACTTTTCTTTTGTCTCCATTCTTCATTCTCCAGATTATCATATGACTCATTCCATCATTGCATTTAAGAATCTGTGCCTATGTCACAGCTCATCAGAAAAGCCTACTCCAACTACCCTACCTAAAATAACTATCATATTCCCACTCCTTTTCCTGATTTATTTTACTTCATGGCATTTATTATTTTTCATAGTACAAAAACCTTTGTCACCTGACATGAAATTATACATACATATTTAAAACTAGTTTTGCTGAGTAGAATAGAACATCAGCATGGGCACAGACTTATTCACTATTGTTTTCCCAGCTCATGCAACAGAATATCTATTCAATAAATATTTGTTAAAAGAAAAATCTACTATGTCATGTTGTGCTTTATTTTGACACGTTTCTATGTATATGACATACTTGTATACCTACGTGTATATATGTGTGTGTACATATGATACACAGAGAGATAAGGATTTATTATTATTGTTTATGTTAATGGAACTCATGATAATATGCTCTTTTCTGATACTGAATTATCTAATCAAAGCATCTTTTGAGTTATCATAAATTTAATCTGGTTCCTGTTCTCATCCAGTTAATACAGGTGACATAGGATTAGCCAGACAATTGTATATAGTTGAAGGTAAAACCTGTATTCCCCCTAAAAAGAAAGAATTGAATGGTTTAATTTGAAGTAACCCGATATGGTGAAGTTATTTAATACTCTGTCTAGTATATCCTTTTTCCCCTTAGCTGCATCTAATCCTTTCCTGACTTGAAAATCTTTGGTACCTTGTTTTAGTTAGAAATTGTGTTCAGCTCCAAAAACAAAACAAAAAGATAAAATAACAGTGACTTAAACCCTATTATATTTATTCTTATACAAAAAATGTCTGGAGGTAGCAGTCCAGAGGGGGTGAATAGGACTGCTCCTGGAAGTTGTCTGGGACCCTGATTCCTGTTATTGTTCTGTTGTTTTCCTCATCTCCAGCTTCTGTAATAAAGGCCACCTCAGTCTAGTGACTGTTCCAAGTAGTAGTAGGGAGGAAATGGGGAAGGCGAAAAGCCACATACTTGCTAGATGAGTCCCTTCATGTGAGGAGCCACTCTGGAAATCCCACACAATACTTCTGCTTATGTATCACTGGCAACACCTCACAGCAAAAAAGACTGGAAAAATGTAATCTTTTAATTACATACATTGCTATCCCCAAAACACCAGGGCTATGTTACTAGGAAGAAGAGGGGGTGATTACTGATGGACAAAAACCAGGATATTTTAAATACATCACTGAGTTTCTTATAAAATGTTTTTACTATTGTTACAGTTATTGGCATATGTTTATTTTTCCATATTTCCATATACACTCCACCCCCATGTATCACATTATTGTGCTGTCTCTGTAATTTGCCATGCCATCTAGCAGTGTATGTTACACAATTGGTAGTCAGTAAATACTTGTTACATTTGGATTCAAATGACAAACCCATTAGCTTGATTTCATTAGCACCTTATTCTACAGATGCTAAAAAGCAGGAGAAGCCTTGTCTTCTTGTGTTGTCAGCACTTCTACAGACATTTTAAAAACAAGAAAAATGAACACAATCTGTTTTTACTATATTCTCACATAAATGGCTAAATTGCCTACTTAAATTTGAAAAAAAACCCAACTGAGGTATCAACACACTTTGAAAGAGAACTATTAGCAATGCAAACACTAACTGTGATTTGTATTAAATAAAATAAATAAAAACTTGAACCTCTAAAGTAATTTGTGAGTAAAATGGCTATCAGTTACCTTAATGAAGTTAAACACAGGGGAAAAAAATTCCAACAATACCTGCTCCCTTGGCTAAATTATATGCAGTGTGGAACTTACATTTCTAAAATATATTTCCCATTTTACTCAGAATATGTTTTGATTTTACCTAAAAACCAAACCTTTAAAATATATAAGAAAATGCTTATTATGAAAATATTTAATATTTAATTTCAAATGCCAAATATCATCTTCATGGTTTGCATAACTTGTAGCGATTTCATTAATGTAACATTTGTCTCTATAGTGAACTGGTATGCACAGAAATACAAGCAACTTTTCAACATTTTAAGGCATAGTTCTTAAAGAATAACATGCATCAAAATAATCAAGTTAAGGTTTTTAATTGAAGTTCGCTAGTAAGGTCCTTTCTAGTGTCTGAGTTTCTGAGCAGTCTATAGATTTGTTTTATGGCATTACATTGTGTAATATGTTCAATTTATTACTAACAGCTTTATATCATGTGCCAAATAGTCTGTATTTTAAATTTTGAAGTGTTTATGATACATACACACAGATTTCCTTACAATTTTTTTTAGAAGAATTGAAAAGTTTTGAAAATTAATTATGTTCCCAGTTCTCACTTCAAAGTTTGAACTGCTGGAGGACAAGAACCATATATATGTTACCAAAATAAGTTTCGGCTGCTTGCTGCTTGAAAGCCAGCACTCGAGAGACAATTGTTGTTGATCCGTGGAACCAAGGAAGCAGAAAAGTGCCAGATTAAAAGTGGGCAAAGAATTTGTTGCAGGAAAAAAAGTGGGGCACAAGAAGATGGTCACATCCTAGATCTCAGATGTGTCCCTGAGACAGCTGCCAAGTATGGGTTCTTGGCTTTGCAAAGGAGAGCATTCAAGAGCGAGACATAGTAAAGTGAAAGAAGGTTTATTCAGGGAGATACACACTCCACAGACAGAGTGTGGGCCATCTCAGAAGGCGAGAGTTGCCGGGATATGGAGTTGTCAGTTTTTGTAGGGGTGGGTAATTTCATAGGCTAATGAGTGGGAGGATTATTCCAACTATTTTGGGGAAGGGGTGGGGATTTCCACGTTTGACCTCTTATGGTGAGCCTTGGAACTGTCATGGCACCTGTGGGTATGTCATTTAGCGTGCTAAGTATTAAAATGAGCGTATAATGAGGCTCAAGGTGTAGTGGAAGTCCACTCGTCCACCATCTTGGACCGAGTTGCTTATGACCAGTTTATGTTTTGTCCTCAATGGCTCTGTCATTCCCTTACATATTGTGCCCTGCCCCCTTCCTGTCTCAAATTCACATCAAGGGAACTAATTTCAAGGGGACTTCAGCTACTCTAGGTACACAGGCAAGGGACTAGCCGTTGCACTTCTATTTCAGTTTTAACAGTGGGGAGCTAAGCCAGGGAGAGCATTAAAGAGGGCATGGAGTTTTCTCTTTGAAATTTTGATACTTCCTTCTATATTTAAATGTGGTATAAAGCATAAAATAGGCAAAGCTCAAAGTGGGAAGGAGGACCACTGAGCCTATGATAGCCCCTGTTTTTTGTATCAAGAATCAGCCCCTTTTTCTGCCATCAAGAAAAAAAGAACTGAATTATATTTTTTATAGTCAAAGTAATAGAGATGTAAAATGAAACAAAATTATAGCACTTCTTATCTTTGATATGCTAATGGGAAAAATTGCCTAGTAGTTTAAAATATATTAGTAACAGAATAAAAAAAATGTAAAACTTTTGTATTAGGGAAAAAATAAAATGGTTATCATCTAATACACAAATATTTAAATGCATCGATAGGTGATAATTTCTCAAAAAAGCATACAAATAGATTGAATTCCATAAATACAATTTAGATAGCAGTTATAAAATCTACCATGCACCTCATACTTCATTTTACTATTTCTACAGTAAGCTATTTATGTTGTTACAGGGGACAACAAATGTCCCTTTCCTTCACCTGTGTAAGCTCTTGACTAGAATCTCTGTAACAGACAGCTTAAAGAGAGAAAAGCATACAAATATATTTATTCTAAGTTTTACATGACGCAGGAGTCTTCATGAGGAAATGAAGAAAAAAAGAAACACTTAAAACTGAGTGCTTTTATGCTAGGTCTGATAAATAGTGGACAGTTGTGGAAAGATATGATAGGACATGAGAGTAGTAAAATGGGGGAAACTTAGCAAGGCTTGTTTGTTCAGATTCCTCTCTGTGTCTCTTTTCTTCAGAGATAAGGAGGATGCTCTTTTCCCCCAGGTAAAGAAAGGGCACCTCTCACAGGAGAGTTTTATCACCTGCTTCAAGGGAAGGTCAGAAAGTCCTTCCTGCTCATGCCACTTCTCAGATTCTTCAGCTTGAAATATTTAATGTGCCTTTGTGACATATTTGGGGAGTAGTGTGTCCTGAACCCCTTCAGTGCCAAACCAAACATGATTTTTAAATACATTTTCCAACATGTGCTCAATGATTTTACATCATTTGTTCAGGTCAACAGATACATATTCAGCCTTCCTAACCAGAGTGTTGTTCCAGATCCTGTAAAGGATGCTAAAGTGAGGAAGATGTAGTGTGTTGAATAAGAATATAATACAATACTATAATAGGATGACTAAGATAGTGAACTGAGATAAGTTCGCATGTCTCATGGTGATGGTTAGACAGGATAAACTGTTCGGAGGGAGAAGGAATTTACTGACATTTGTGACTATGATATCTGAATTTTCCCCATTTCACCATGCTCTGTTAGTGCCATTCTACTGGCTCCCTTCAATCCCTTTTCTCTTAAATCCCTTTTTTGTCTCCTGTATTAGAACAACTTGTGCCTCCTCCTAAGCAATTTGTATAACCAAAGCTTAGTCATCATTAAGTGAAAGATCCACTATTAAATTTTTTGAGTAATATTTTCAGATACCAAAACTTCCTCCCAAGTAGTAGGCTGTATCTTTCTTTTGTGCTTTTCCCCTGTACCTCTCAAAACAAGCTCATATATAGTAATGCCAGTGCACTGGAGTAATTTCCTATGTTTCTTCATTAGACTATAATTGATCTGATGGTTGGTATGATGTCTTATTTATCTCAGAATTGGCTGTGCATAATGCATTGTCTACAGTGCCTAATTAATAATAGACTTTCAATAAATCTCACTGAATAGGAAGGATAACTAGAAAATGGCATTCAGCTTTTTCAGGATGTTGGGGAAATAGAAAAACAAAAACAAAAACAAAAAAAATCTCAAGCTACTTCAGTAAATGTGAGTTGATTTTATAAATAAAACAGGGGATTAAGGAGGAAAAGAATAGCCTCAGAAACAAAATAACCAGAACCAATGGTGTGCTGGTAAATGTTTAATAATCAGCTCTTTAAAGAAAAACATATTTGTAGCATTTGCCAGCTTCTGTGGTTCCATTGCTCCACCATGGCCAATTTGAAGCTATGAGGTCAAATCACTGAACATGGAGTTGGGAAAAGATGAGCAAGTCAGCTCTTGCAAACTTTTGCAAGGTGACTCCAGCAGAGAACCATAGCGATCTGGAAAAAAGTCCTCTTCTAGTAGTCACTGTGGTTCTCATACTCTGATATTCAACAGTCACCACATTAGTCTACAAAGCTCTTTACTCCTCTTCTGGGGTGCTTTTCTTTATCTGCCTTTTCTCTTCCACTGTTGCCTAACTTTTCTCAACTTCCCTTTGTTTCTAGCCAGTAACTTCTGCTTAGGATTGGCTTCTGTTGTCACATAATTCCCGTCATGTCATGACTTCTGTTCACTGATATTTGTATGCTTCTTTAATACCTAATATCTATTTCTTGTGCATACATTTGGGGTGGCTGATATTCAGACAGGTGAGAGAAATTTTTATTGATTTGACAAGTTACTATCTAGTATAAAATGCCAAAGTTAGTGCCCTCATTAACAGTCTCTCCTATGTTTCTGTCAAGGTCAGAGGGCCAAGCTACTTCTACCTCTAGTATCACAGAATCACCTGATATGATAAAACAAAATCTATAAATAAGGAACTTCTCAGAAACAGCTATAGGAATGGCAAGTTCTCTGATGTTTTAGTTTGTATGGATAGCCTTTCTGTGAGAGAGGGACATAGTAGACTGTATGTTTTTCAAGGACAGAGAAGAGCATGTTCCAGAATTTATAAATTTCTATGATTCTAGTGTTTTCATATGTACAAAGTACTGTTGGTATACTCTGATTGAACAGAATAATTAGAATTTTCCTATAAGCTTGATCTCATGGTCATAAATTGTGACTGCTTTTTCCTAAATGTCCAGATAGTACCTTTAAATTTAAGACAAGCAGGAAACCTGAATTCATAGGTTTCTGAAACATCTTGGAAAAGTGAAGCTATGAGCCATACATAAGCATTTTTTAAATTAACTAATTAATTAATTTAACTTTTTATTTTATATTGGAGTATAGTTGATTAACAATGTTGTGTTAGTTTCAGGTGTATAGCAAAGTGATTCAGTTATACATACACATGTATCTATTCTTTTTCAAATTCCTTTTTCCATTTAGGTTGTTACATAATATTGAGCAGAGTTCTCTGTGATATACAGGAGGTCTTTGTTGGTTATCCATTTTAAATATAGCAATGTATACATGTCAGCATTTCTAAATGTCTGTATATCTTATATAAATATGTGTATATTCTGTGTGTATATATATAAATATATATTAAGTGTATACATACATATAAAGGAATTACATGTATATATATTATATATATATCTATTCAGAAATAGAAAACCTATATCTTTATACACAAAACAGATTTAATTCTTTTCAACATTCTCCTCACCACCACTACCCATATACCACAAGTGTGTATTAGTAAAAAAGCAATGATGAATAGATGAAGTACAAATTTATTGACCTAACAAAATTTACAAAATATGAGAAGTTTGAGTTAAAGGTACACTTAAATGCCTAAAATAGCTGTATTGAACTACTTAAATATCATAAAATGAATTTTTTAAAATTACTATGCTTTAATATTATAAAAGATCATAGATGAATATAAATATTTCACTAAGAAACTTTATAAATATGGATTTGTTTAGTTTTACTATGAAAAAATGTGCCAAGTTAAAGTAGTCCTTTGCATTGAAGCAACCTAAATGTCCATCAGTGGAGAAATGGCTAAAGAAGATGTAGTACATGTATACAATGGAATATTACTCAGTCATAAAAAAGAATGAAATTGTGCCATTTGCAGAGATGTGGATGGACCTAGAGACTGTTATACAGAGTGAAGTAAGTTAGAAAGAGAAAAGCAAATATCGAATAATATTGCTTATATGTAGAATCTAGAAAAATGGCACAGATGAACTTATTTGCAAAGCAGAAATAGAAACACAGATGTAGGTAACAAAACTATGGATACCAAAGGTGGAAGGGGGTGGTGATGGGAGAATTGGGAGATCAGGATTGACATATATATACCACTATTTATAAAGTAGATAACTCATGAGAACCTAGTTATAGCAAAGGGAACTCTACTCAATGCTCTGTGATGACCTAAATGGAAAGGAATTCGAAAAAAGAGGGGATATATGTATACATATAGCTGATTCATTTTGCTGTATAGCAGAAACTAACACAACATTGTAAAGCAACTATATTCCAGTAAATTTTTTTAAATTAATTAATCAATTAATTAATTAGCTGTGTTGGGTCTTCATTGCTACATATGGGCTTTCTCTAGTTGCAGCAAGCAGGGGTTTCTCTTCATTGTGGTGTGCAGGCTCCTTGTTGTGGTGGCTTCTCTTGTTGCAGAGCATGGGCTCTAGGTGTGTGGGCTTCAGTAGTTGTGGCACATGGGCTCAAAAGTTGTGGCTCATGGGCTCTGGAGCACAGGCTCAGTAGTTGTGGTGCATGGGCTTATTGCTTCATGGCATGTGGTATTTTCCTGGGGCAGGGATCAAACCCGTGTCCCCTGCATTGGCAGGCAGATTCTTAAACACTGTGCCACCTAGGAAGTCCCTCCAATAAAAATTAATAAAAAAGAGAATAACACATGAAGTTCAAAATCAGAAAATTTGAATTAAAAAAAATAAAGTAGCCCTTTAAGTAATAATTATTGGCTATTTATAATCAGACTCACAAGATATATAATGAATAAATGAGTAAATGAAATAATATATGCCATTTTGTGTTGAAAAGTGTCTATAATTTTAACCAGGAAATTATTTTAAAAATACACTCAGGGTGTTATGTTCACTTACAATATGAATGCTGACATATAATTTCACTCTTTTTTTTCACATTTGAATTCATGCTACTATTAAGAAGATTTCACTGTTAACATCTAGAAGGGGCAGATATGAGATATGAGTTCATTTCCTATAGTATAAAATGTGTGCTCTTCTTCAGTAATTTGAATTTTTATCTTGTCATTTTGGGTCTTTTACAACATTTATTATCATACTTCTAAAAGTAATATATTGTCTATTAATATCTGAAAAATGGCAAAAAGTAAACGATAATACTATTTCTAATCTAAGACAATAAAAAAGTATTTTGTCTTATTTATTTATTTGTTTGTTTGTTTGTTTTATTTTTGGATGTATTGGGTCTCTGTTACAGCATGCAGGATCTCTGTTGAGGCATGTGGGATCCTCTGCTGCGGCGCATAGGCTCCTCATTGTGGCATGCAGGCTTCTCTCTAGTTGTGGCACGCTGTCTCCAGAGCCCTTGGACTCTGTAGTTGTGGCATGCAGGCTTAGTTGCCCCATGGCATGTGAGATCTTATTTCCCCAACCAGAGATTTAACCCACGTCCCCTGCATTGGAAGGCAGATTCTTTTTTTTTTTTTGGTGTTTTTTTGTTTGTTTGTTTAATTTTTATTCTTAAACAATATGAGTAGAATTTTATCTGTTGAAATTATCTCCTTGAAGGTCTTCCCTGTATTTCTTTCTTTTCGATTACTTTAAAAACCTCAAAACAAAATTTTTAATATATTTAAATTGTACAATTTCGTATTTTTTTTCTTATTAGTAATGTATATATGGCCATCCCAATCTCCCAATTCATCCCACCCCAAACCCCTCTCCCCTCCCTACCCCTGCTTTCCCCTCTTGGTGTCCATGTTTGTTCTCTACATCTGTGTCTATATTTTTGCCTTACGAACTTGTTGATCTGTACCATTTCTTTTAGATTCTATATATATGCGTTAATATATGATATTTCTTCTTCTCTTTCTGACTCACTTCACTCTGTGTGACAGTCTCTAGGTCCATCCATGTCTCTACAAATTATCCAATTTCATTCCTTTTTATGGCTGAGTAATATTCCATTGTATATATGTACCACATCTTCTTTATCCACTCATCTATTGATAGACAGGTTGCTTCCATGACCTGGCTATTGTAAATAGTGCTGCAATGAACATTGGAGTGCACGTGTCTTTTTGAATTATGGTTTTCTCTGGGTATATGCCCAGTAGTGGGATTGCTGGGTCACATGGTAATTCTATTTTTAGTTTTTTAAGGAACCTCTATACTGTTCTCCATAGTGGCTGTATCAATTTACATCCCCACCAACAGTGCAAGAGCATTCCCTTTGCTTCACACCCTCTCTGGCATTTATTGTTTGTAGATTTTCTGATGATGCCCATTCTAACTGGTGTGAGGTGATACCTCATTGTAGTTTTGATTTGCATTTCTCTAATAATGAGTGATGTTGAGCAGCTTTTCATGTGCCTCTTGGCCATCCATATTTCTTCTTTGGAGAAATGCTTATTTAGGTCTTCTGCCCATTTTTTGATTGGGTTATTTGTTTTTTGATATTGAGCTGCATGAACTGTTTATGTATTTTGGAGATTAATCCTTTGTCTGTTGATTTGTTTGCAAATATTTTCTCCCATTCTGAGGGCTGTCTTTTTGTCTTCTTTATAGCTTCCTTTGCTGTGCAAAAGCTTTTAAGTTTCATTAAGTCCCACTTATTTATTTTTGTTTTTATTTCATTACTCTAGGAGATGGGTCAGATAAGATCTTGCTGTGATTTATGTCGAAGAGTGTTCTTCCTATGTTTTCCCCTAGGAGTTTTATAGTGCCTGGCTTTACATTTAGGTCTTTAATCCATTTTGAGTTTATTTTTGTGCATGGTGTTAGGGAGTATTCTGATTTCATTCTTTTACATGTAGCTGTCCAGTTTTCCCAGCACCACTTATTGAAGAGGCTGTCTTTTCTCCATGGAATATCCTTGCCTCTTTTGTCATAAATTAGTTGACATAGTTTATCTCTGGGCTTTCTATCCTGTTTCATTGATCTATATTTCTGTTTTTGTGCCAGTACCATATTGTCTTGATTACTATAGCTTTGTAGTTTTGTCTTAAGTTAGGGAGTCTGATTCCTCCAGCTCCGTTTTTTTCAAGATTGCTTTGGTTATTCGGGGTCTTTTGTGTCTCCCTAAAAATTTTAGGATTTTGTGTTCTAGTTCTGTAAAAAATGCCATTGATAATTTGATAGGGATTGCATTGAATCTGTAGATTGGTTTGGGTAGTATAGTCATTTTCACAATGTTGATTCTTCCAATCCAAGAACATGGGTCTTTCTTTCCATTTGTTTGTATCGTCTTTGATTTCTTTCATTAGTGTCTTATACTTTTCTGAGTACAGGTCTTTTACCTCCTTATTTAGGTTTATTCCTAGGTATTTTATTCTTTTTGTTGCAATGGTGAATCAGATTGTTTCCTTAATTTCTCTTTCTGATCTTTTGTTGTTAGTGTATAGGAATGCAAGAGAAAGGTGGATTCTTAACCACGGGACCACTAGGGAAGTCCCTGTCTGATTTATTGTTAACAAATTATTGATAATTGCCAACTAGGAAAAAACTAGAATATAAATAGAACTATAATTTGGGAAGCTGTTCAGCTGCCTTTGAGAAGCTTAAAGACCACTAGTTGGCCTTTAAGTATCAACATCATCGCTAATAAAGCTGCATTTATGGAACACACCAAAAGTACTGATTATTTTTTTCTTTGGTATCTTATGCCTACAGAGATATCACGTCACCTAATGATGGCGATGCATGAGGTGTGGGCTGCATGGAGTGTAATGACAAGCCTTATTTAAACAGAAAGCAAAGCAGAGTATCAAGGCTATTATATTTTCTCTGTAAGAATTGAAGTATTTATTAAAATAAAAGTGTAAAATTTTAAAAATATTAATTATAATAATAACTTTTAAAACTTAACCTATTATTAAGCTGTTTAAAAGAACAATGAGGAAAATTAATTTATGCCATGTTTGGAAACTATTTTTCTCAATGAATTAGTTGAAAATCCGTAGCCCATGATTTCCTAAAAAGTCACTTATAACTTCAATATTAGTAGCAATTCATGCTCTCTTTTCTGCTGGTCTATGTCATTTCTGAATACTTTAATGATGACATTGTATTGTTAACCAATATTTATTCCTCACTGCCTAGTAAATTGACCAGTCATTTTGTAAATATTAAATAATTGTCTTTATTCTATGAAGTATCTCATTGTTCTCATTCTCCTTTGGTGGCCTATGCTTCTTTCCTTTGGAATGTAATGAAATGTAGAGAGAAAATCGTGGCAACCCATTGTGTATGCAGCAATCTCTGTAAAATACTTCTGCTCAAGTTTCCTTCCAATCAGGAACACAATTCTTAGCAAACAGGTCACTAACTCAATTAACTGTCTCCTATGTTCTCAGAGGTGTTTCTACATCAAGCCTAATTTGGCTTAGTACTTAACAGCCTGTACAAGGACTTTGGGAAATCTGTTTTTAACAAAAATGGGTTCCTAAATAGCCTTTGGTCTCCTTAAAGGAGTCTGAATCACTGCATAAAATCCTAATACACTTATTAATAGTGCATCTATATGCAGATTTTAAACAGAGTGAGAGATAAATTTCTTTCCTGCTGCCCAAAGGAGCATCCTGATATTGTGTTTCTAACATTTCTTGACCTATGAACACCTAATATACAGGTATTTTTACCCAAGGATCACTCCAGAACTTTGACAATTAAGAGATATACCTGAAGACCTGTTTAGGATTGCTCTGTACTCTTAGTTAGAATCTGGAATGCAGAGTTTAGAGAGCCATCCCCTCTTTCCATTTTTCCCATTCAAACAACTTTTTAAAAAATATGTATTCTTTTCCAGTTACTTCACTATAGTAAGGATTGCAAAGTCAATTAAGCCATGGTTTCCTTCCTCTAAAAATATTGCATTCTAGTGAGGAGTGGAACAAGAAACAAATTAAACAAACTACAATTATAGGCTAGATTGTAGGGTTAAAATAGATTTTTAAATACATCTAATTTTTTTTTTTTGGGGGTACACCAAGGTCAATCATCTGTTTTTATACACATATTCCCGTATTCCCTCCCTTCCTTGACTCCCCCCCGTCCTCGAGTCCCCCCCACCCTCCCCGCCCCAGTCCTCTAAGGCATCTTCCATCCTCGAGTTGGACTCCCTTTGTTATACAACAACTTCCCACTGACTATCAATTTTACAGTTGGTATTATATATATGTCTGTGCTACAAATACATCTAATTTTGACCAAGAGATTCCAGATTTCCCAGAAAGCCAATATTTGAGCTGAACTTTTTAAAATAAATTGAATTGTGCTGGAATAGGGAAAGGCCATTCTGAGCAGAAGGCAAGATGGTGGAAACATGGAGGTGAGTATGGTCTGAAGTCATACAAGTAGTTCAGGACTGTTAGCTGTATGGGTTCCTATAGGAGGAGGTGGTTGAAGCCAAAAGAGTAGGCAGGATCACTGAAAACATTGGAGGAAGAAAAGGGAATACATATATTAAACTTTTATAAACTTACCTAGACAGAAACTTTAAGAACATAAATTGTTTGAAATTTGGAGACTTGTGGTATGCCAAAAATCTAAACAAGAAACTCATCAATGTTAATTAGACAGTCAACCCATGTGTGAACATAGCAGATAATTCTTTCTAATGCAAATTGATACACTCTTTATGAAAGTACAGTAAAATTTATAGTTGGCCCTCCACATCCGTGGAGCCAACCAACCTTGCAGATTGTGTAGTACTGTATTATTACTATTGAAAAATACCACCGTATAAGTGGACCTGTACAGTTCAAACTCATGTTGTTCAAGGGGCAATTGAACACATAGTTTCCCCAATTTATGTAAAATGTTCTTTATACAAAGGTTTTATTTATAAATCGTATTTTCAGGATTGTGTGTATTAAGTAACACCAGGTACAGCTAAGTAGAGAGAAATAACACTTAAACAGAAATTAATTTTATTTGTATATATTACCTATTTGTAATAAATTGTATACAAAGAATTGGAAGTAAATCATAATCAAAAGGACCTTGTCTTTATCTGACAAATGCCATCTGGTAACTCATATTTATTTTCTTTCCAATGATACAGAAGTAGAGACAGTTAAAGAAATAAAACATTTATGAGATCTAAGGACCCATAAGTTTTGTGCACTAGAGCTCATATGAGATGTGTTCTATATTCTGTGGTTTAGAAGATGCAAAGCAATTCATCACTACCTTAACAGTCAGTTCAGTTTAAGACGAATTAGCTGTCAAATGTGATTATACTACAGAACAAGTTGAATGGCATTTATCTGACTAGAGAATGGTACCCAGCCACCTCACAAATGCTCTGTGCATCATTCAGATTTCAAAAAATGTGCATGATAGTCATTATCTTAACATTCACAATATTTGCCCAACAGAGCCTTCTGGAGTGATTACGTAAGAGGACATTTAAAGAAATGTGCGGTGTAACAGATTCATTGTTCTGCTTTTCTGTGTTCGTACTGTTGTTTTTTGATTTTTGTTTTTAAGGCATAGTAAACTAATCTGAAAATAATTTAGCAATAGTGCTATTCACAATTCTAGAAGAGGCAAAATGAAGGCATTATAACATAATTGTATTTGAACTTCGGATTTGCCATTTCTTTGATGATTGAAGTAATGTTAGAGGTTTAAACAGTTATTTCTTCAGCTTTGAAAATTATCTGTGATCTTTTTTCTCCCTAGAAATCAGTTGAATTCCAGTTTGCTGACCCTAAACCAAACCAAATGGTTGTCCTATTTTAGTGAACTCAAAAGGGTACTTTTTTTGTAAATATCTTTGTGTGTTATTAACTAGATTGCTGAGAAAAATATAATTTTTACAAAGTTATAGATTAGATCTTCATATCTAGACTGCCTTTCTTGGTCACTCTAACTTACTGTCTCTTACTTAGTTCACTTGCCCTTGGGAAGGTTCCATGTTATGAGACAGCCCTATGTACATGCTCATATTAGTGAGATTGAAAGAGGATCCTGTAGCTTGAGTTGATCTATATTCAAGAAGACTGCAGCTCTGGCTTACATCTTGATTACAACCTGGAGAGACCTTAAGCCCAACACCCAGCTAAGCCACACCCAGATTCCTAACTCACAGAAACTGCATAAGATAATAAATATTTGTTCTATTTAATTTGTTACACACCTACAGATGATTAATATCACACTCAGTAAATGTTTGCTACTAAATATGTGAGTGGAAGGTCAAAAACTTGCGATCAAAAAAAGAAAAATTAGGGCATGTAAGGATTACCATTTTTAGACTGGGTTGTATGTCATTTAGATTAATATTTGAATAACATATATATCAAAGAATGAGTTATTAAACAAGATTTTCAATACCTTAATGTTATCCTCAAATGTTAGGAAAAGAGCCCAAAGCAAATTATCTTCCTTGTATTAACTATTATTTATTTGTTATTTTTTGGTGTTTACGGGGGTTACCATCTACTGTACCAATCATTGTCTTCCTTTTTCTTCCTCTCATTTTCTCTTCTTCCACTTCCTCTCTTATCCAGATCTCTCCCTGGCACTTTCTCTCTTCCTGATACTCAGTTGCTTCACTCTCTCCTCCTTTCTCATGAGCTGCTTTTTCTTTTTCACACATGTACACATCACAAAAGCACAACCACATGCAAATAACGAAGAAACTGAGTTATTGACAAAGTCAAAACTCTAGGAGTCAAATAAAATTTCTTGCTCAGTGGTTTACTAAAAGTCTGAATGGAACAAGTCATTTGAACAATGATGCAAATAAAATCTATCACCTAAGTTAGGAAAATAGTAGTTTTGATGTTTTTCCTTTGTTTCAAAGGGAAAAAAAAGTACTAGAGGCAAGAGATTTTTAAAAAAAATTTATTTAGAACCTAAGGTGATTATCCTGCAAGTACAGAGTATTGTTTTTTTGTGGGACTGCTTTGCTGTCATAAGTATAGCTGTGGGTGTTTTAATGCATTATTCGTTATTCAGCCTTTTATATAACTATAATTTTAAAATGCTTGCATGTGGTTAATATTTACATAAATTATCCCAATTAATGCCTTTTGGTTTTTGTCTTAATCAGCTCAGGCTGCTGTAACTAAATACCATAGACTGGGTGGCTTAAACAACAGATATTTATTCTCACAATTCTGGAGGCTGGGAAGGCCAAGATCAAGGTGCCAGCAAATTTTGATTCCTTCAAAGGGCCCCTTCCTGGCATGCAGGCAGCCTCTGTCTTAGTCTGTCCTCATATGATGGATGGAGAAAAAGGGAAAAAACGCTAGTCTCTCTGCCTCTTCTAAGTAGGACACTAATTCCATTTTGAGGACCCCACCCTCGTGACCTCATCTAATGCAGTTACATCAGTGGTTGGACTTCACCGTATGAATTGGGGGAACAGTTATTAGGTCCATAATAGTCTTATCTTTAGAATAAAATCTCTTTATTAGAAATAAAAATGTTTCATATTTTATTTCTAGTGGTACTTTTGTTTATTTATAAAATATGTTATTCTAAAGCTATGTTTCACTTATTAAATATATCATCCAAATATTCAAAGAAATAAAAATATATTTTACATTATTTGTTATTAATAATGTGTTATTTTTTTACTAGAATTTGATAATCATCTATTTTTCTTTAAATAACATTATTGAGTAACCAAAATTTTTATGAAGAAATGGATATCTTAAATGAAAATATATTTTCGTTGACCAATTTATACCATCTTATAATTTTATACTTGAATTGGTAGAAATCAAAATCTGTTCTTCGTACATCCTACTCTTGCTTTTCCTCCCAACTAGAGAGATAAAGTGCTACAGCCTTTTTACCAGATAAAGTGATTGTATTTACAAAATGTCAGGCACCAAGAAACAAAGAAGTAGAACAAAATAGACGTTTCTGTAAAAAGTCAGGTAGTATTTTGAATAGAAACAACTTCCAAATGTGTTGTGTTGGGCCATAGCTCAGGGTTTACAATTTTGTGCCAATTTCATAGGTACCAATATTGGAATGGGAATTTGGATTTCACTTGGAACCCCAGCAGATAATACTTGTTTTTCTTTTTACACACAGCTTTGTGTGATGTATCCTCTGGTTTCCAATTACTATTTCTACATTGTTGTGTCTTAAATTGGTGTCACAGAGTGATTCTTAGGCATCATTACCGCTGACAATTGGTAGGAGCCGAAACATATAATCAGTATAAATGTTGTCTAGATGGTCCCCCGACTTTTGGTCTTTGTTTAAATTCCAGGCACTGTAAATGTAAGACTAAGGCAAGAAATTATATAATTCTACTCATAAATTTTAGTTCTACAGTGACTTTTTTCACTCTGAGAACATTTAGCGTCAAGGCAAAAATGCTACTAATGTGGTGTAATTTTTTTTAAAAAAAGAAAGAATTTATGTAACAATTTCAAATTGTAAACACATTCCATTATTTCTTAAAGATTTTCTTAGTATTGTTATTCAAAATATTGTTTTACGGGGCAGTGAGGATTATCATTAGAGTTTTGGTTTTGAGTCAGTATATTATTTACTCCAGTTTCAGTGGTTTCATAAAAATGTTGAGAGAAAACATAGCAAACTTTATATCAATTACTTTTCACTATTAAAATTAAGACCAGTTTTTGATAGGTGATGGGTGAAAGACTTACCAAATATATGTTTATTATTTATTGATGACTGTTTTATATGTGCCAGTAGGCAAAAATTTCTCACAGAAAATGTCAGGTACAACACACTCACTATTGGAACAAAATGCAAACATTTCAGTGTCATTTGAAAAACTGACTAGGAATTATAACTCTTTAATGGCAGGTTAATTAATCAATCACCAGACTATTTTCATACTTGAAAATATTTTCATGCTTGCACTTAAATTATTGTTTTCCAACATTTTGAGTTGTGGTGTAGCAGATAAAGTGAAGCCTCAAATCATTATCTAATCTCAAGAACATCCTGGCAGAATTACTGTGACTTGTCTGTTAAATTGATTTCCTCTTACAGAAATGTAGGCTTTCTTATTGTGTTAAAAAACGATTTTATCTATTAAATGTTTTTCCTTGTGAAGACCCTTTCTTTTTATGACACGAAAGGAAAAATGTTCTTTTTCTTCCCAAGTTTTTATATCCTCTTTTACTCACTAATCAATAATCTGTATTGCAAACAAAATGAAATATAATCCCAACAGAGTAATTTTTTAGAAAATGAATGCAAAATAGGCAAACATTTTAATACTACCAGTTGCTTTTATTTTAATTTTCATCATATGCATAACTTAATTTTATGATTTAATAAAAGTAATTGATGGTGGATTGTATGCTGAATCACTACGTTGTAAGATAGGAAATCAGAATATTTACAGTGTAATCTTGAAAGCTACTAATAAACCTTAGGCAAGCAACTTTCCTTAGGACACTGAAAATACTTATGGGGTTTGGAAATGGGGTACTTTGTTGGTCTCTTACTGTTAGTGATGATGATTAGGTTTGTTTATTGTTGTTTTAATAAGATTACTCAGGAATCGGATATGGTTAAATGCTTTTCTACTTTATTCCTCACATTTTTAAAGTTAGATTTTATTCAACCAAGGTGACATCTATATTGAATGGAAAAACAGTTGCTGGTATTTTCTGCATTTGTTGTTTAACGATAGCTTATTGAACTGTAATGCTTTGTAGTTAGAACATTTCCAGTGAAAACAAAAAACATTAGAGAAGCCAGAAATTGCAGTTCTCCACCTGAAATTACACTAGCATTACTTCTGTAATAGCTGAAGAGAAATTAGAAT
Source organism: Hippopotamus amphibius kiboko (assembly GCF_030028045.1). Lineage (NCBI taxonomy): Eukaryota > Metazoa > Chordata > Mammalia > Artiodactyla > Hippopotamidae > Hippopotamus > Hippopotamus amphibius. The sequence goes on from NC_080188.1 coordinate 60,429,510, forward strand.
GTCCAGAGTGTATAGCTCATGTAATTAAAGGAATAATTCTAAATATTGAGAGAATGTACTCTAAAAAGTAATCGATAGGGATTTCCCTGGTGGTCCAGTGGTTAAGACTCCGTGCTTCCAATGCAGGGGACCTGGGTTCAATCCCTGGTCAGGGAACTAGCTCCTGTAGGCCTCAACTTAAAAGGATCTCACATGCCACAACTAAGACCCGCTGCAGCCAAATAAATAAATAAATATTTTTTTTAAAAAAGGTAAACGTTAGATTGGGTGGTCAAAAACTTCAACATGCTATCAATACATGTAAAAATGTAATAACATTCATCTCTTTATCAGTGAAATGAAGATTGCTTCTTAAACACTACTTAACAAGATACGGTAAAATAAAATTTGGTAAATTATGAATGATATGAGTGTCTTCAGAGTGAGAGAATGTAGGGGTACATAGTTTCTTCTTTATTTTCTGGTTAGTTCATGAGGTTTAACTTCTAATATTTATTTGAGGCCAAAATCTTAAATAGTAAATGATTGTATGGTTAACTTTGACCTCAGGTATAAAAGTACTAAGAACATTTTAAAAAGAAATATTTTTATTAGTCAGAACTAACCACAAGAGGACAGTCAATTCCAATGGAGTACATTCATAATTTTTCATTTACCTGTAATCTGAAATAATGTTTTATATTTGGATTTGTTCCTTCACATTGTGACTTGATTTTTCTATCTGATCAAAGTTATAGGTGTATTATTCCTTGAGGTGGTGTTGGTTAAAAAGTATCATTTGAAGTATTACTTTTTTGGAAGATCTGTTACTAATATTTTCATGATAATATATGGGTCATAGAAAATTTGTATTGAGGTTTATTAGATAAACCTGATATACTTAAACATTTTGCCATAATTATGAATCTAGTACCCTGTGTGCCACAACAGTATTTTGAAGTTCTGTACTTTGCACTCTGCTTCACAAAAATAGCTGACCTGATATATTCCTTTATGCTAGATGCTGGAATGTCCATCTTTTTAATACCCTCCTTGTTCATTATAAGTGCTGTTAGCCATAATGCCTAATGAAAGGTACCTCATATCAAGTCTGATTACTGCTCTAATGTTTTCCAGGCGTGCTTGGTGATGAGCTTGGCATATGAAACAATTTTCTACAGCAATAAAACTAATTAAAGTAGGCAGTCATCCACATACCACTTTCTAATGAATTATAATAAGCTCATTAATCTCACCCACTCCTATCCAAAAAGTACATTGATAGGCCTGTATGTAGGATTAAAATCCCCAGTCTTAAAAATGGATACCTAAGCTTTGTAGATTTAAGCTAAAAAAACCGCAGAATGCTGATCAATGCTTTAAGTAAAATGTATAGCTTCGAAACTCTGCCCAGATTACTTATTGACAAGATCATTTTCTATTTGAGTTCTCCTTTAATTAATTTAACAAGGAAAAATGATTCATTGTCTGATAATAATTCTTTAGCACCTTGAAAGCTAAGACTGAATGAACCCACTCCACATTTCCTCCTGGAGATCATATAAGAATGATGAATTGAGTACTTGAGATCAAGTGATAAAAACACACCCTGTTTTCACTCCAGAGAGTGCTAAAGTATCTGCTCAATATGTCAAAACATAATAATAATTATTTTTCGTTAACTCTTCTCCTAAGATGCCTGATGAAACATCATAAGAATTATTATTCCGTTCAGTTACAAATAGTTTGGCAATGCAGACCTGTTGTTTTAGAGATGATTTTACTGTCAGCGAGATAAAGTTGTTAAATGTAGCACATGGAGAGACAATTTCTGAACTACAAATGTTAATAGCAAGAAAAGATATTTGATGGAGTTTATTCTATCTGCATTTTAATTTAATGTTTTTAAAAATGTAGCTCTTTCCATTCTTAAAACTCATTACTGCAATGACACACATACGGATTTCTCCCTTAAGAATTTAAACTAGAAATATGTAGATTTTGAAATTAATACAGAATGATTGTAATGGGTTAACTGAAAATAGGCACATTTTAATGTATAGAATTAACGTATTCAAAACTGTTATTTACATTCATGGATTTTTAGCTAATATTTCGTAGTTCTTTAGGAAAGAAGAGGTTAGACATTCTGTGCAGAATATTTTCTTTTGCAAAACAGAATTTAAAAGTCTGACAGCTTTGGTATGTGGAAAGTTAGTAAACCTTCCCCTGAGTAAAATGTCTCTCCATCTGGGATAAGCTATAACTCTGGTCTCCAGTTCCTGTTTTATGTGAGGACGAATTAGTTCTGTGCTGTGAACAGCAGTTAGGGGACCGGCTTTTGGTACAGGTTCCTCCATTATCTAGCTGTATGGTCTTGAAAAGGTCATTTACCCATCACGTAATTTAGTATTTTCATGTGTAAAATGTGGGAATTAGGTGAGAGCAGTGCACTCCAAACTGTCAGAAGTGCCACTGATAGTAAGTTTGGTGTTTTAAGTAATGTTTTAATATAACAATTAAAAATATTGTATTGTATGAAGTACAACAATTTCCCTTTTTAATTCCAGTTCAGTTCTCTGAAATTGTGGTACATTTTTATAGCATCAAGGTGCTGTAAGTCCTTAATATTTCTCTGACATTTTATTGGCATAGCTGTGGATCTCCTTGTAGTTTCTAAGAGACAGAAACATGCTGTTGAATAGAAGAATGTTTATGTAAGTCACATTAAGAGAAGTAAATTTTTGGAAAGTTATCTCAAAGATAATGGAAAATTAAATAAGAGCTTTAGGAAATTTTTCAGAGCTCCAACTGATCTTGTTTTGAAAAGAAACCCATTTGAGAAAGACTCACTCTAATTAGTAGATCTAATTAATGGTACCTATTAAGAGTTAGCTATACATTGAATAAACTTTGGTGATATGCTTTAATGTTAGTAGGAAACACGACATCATCATAACAGCCAACATTTATGTAATGCTAAATAACTAATAGTTATTGAGTGCTTGCAAGGCAGGCACTCCTTCTAAATGATTTACATATACTGACACAAATTAGTCTTCATCACTCATTTTAATGTTTACAGCAACCACATAAATTAAGCACTAATATTTCCCTCATTTTACAGATGAGGAAACTGAAGTACCAAGATAGTAAAGAATTTGAGAAAGGCCACGTTACTAGCAAATGACAAAGTTTTTTAATTCTGTAACTATCCAAGTACCCCATGCATTTCTATTCCTTACTATTCTCCCTCCTGCCACCCCTAGTAAGCCTTAGTTTACTGCATTTTCTCAGTTCTCAACTGGAAGCTTGTTTCTTTCAACATTATATAACCAGTGTCTGGCACATGGTTTGGCACTTAAAAAGTATTTTTTGAAAAAAATATATGAATATATTAATTAATCAATAAATCTTTGCTATAAAAGACAACTTAAAAAATGCCTCTATACATGACCTGCTAAACTCTAAGACCTCACATCCAGCACTTTCTATTACCCCTCCCTCGCTTAGTTTCCTCCTGATAATTTGTGACCATTTCTATTATTAATCTTGGACAATTTGGAACCAGAACAGTGTACTTTGGTGTCAAAATGTATAGCAGGGGCCCCCTACCAGGCCCGACAGCATGTGATGAGTGGTGGGCAAGCGAGCAAAGCTTCATCTGCCACTCCCATAGCTCCCCGTCGCTCGCATTGCTGCCTGAATCGTCCCATCCCCCAAGCCCACGCTGATGTATAGGTTCGAATGAAAACTCCATTACTTATCTATGTCCACTACTTAAGTACGTGACGTTAGAAGATTTATTTAAACCTCTCTGAGTTTCAGGGTTTTTAGAATCTGTCCTATATAGATACTAATATCTACCATACCTATCCAGCACTATTATTGTACTAACTACATTAAATGTGTTTAAGACACCTCGGAATGCTTGGCATATTTTAGATGTTTTATGAAAGAGGCAATGTATCATCATATTGAAATATCTAGACATTGGAGCCAAATAGACCTAATACGGTTACAGGGTAGTTCTGGGTGATTGAGTGCATTATTTACACATTTAAAACATTAGTTTCTCAATGTTTGATCACAAAACACAAGTTCCTAATTCAGGGTTATTGTAAGGGTTAAATGAAATAATTTATCCAGAGTGCCTGACTTACAATTAAAACAAAACAAATGTTAGCTGCTTCTTTTAGTAATAGTTCTCCTTTCCTTTGAATATTCCTTACTCTTTTGGTTTAATATATTGGGGGGGGGGGGGAGGAAAACAATTCACTGCCTCATGACTGAATACATTTATTAGACTATTTTTATGTAGTTCTCTTTAAAACATAGCCTATTTTTGCCTGATAATAGTATAACTCAAATTATATTGTCTTGAACACTATGCTGCCTAAAGTTACTACTGTAGAAAGTAGAAAATTCAGGTCTAGCAAAAGTTAATTTAATCTGTATTTTAAAGACCACTGGCAATTGAAAGACTGTGATAGGGAGAAGATTTACACTGTATCTATGTATTCATAAGTCCTAGATAGAAAGAAACATAATTTGAGAATATGAAAAATGTATTGAAGAAAATTAATTTGAAAGTAGGATGTGCATGAGTGCATGGATAGATGTATCTCTCGTTGGGTGATTGCAAGTAAGCCTTGCTGTAAAAGTATCCAAGAAGCAAAATTTATTGTAATCAAGTTCTCCATTAAATGCCAGTAGATTATTGGAAATGCATTCTTATAGAAAAGTAAACCAAACCAATACACAAACAAATTAGAAAACCAAATCTATCATTACCCAAAACAAACCCCCCAGAGATTACATATTTTTCCTATATTCTGCCTCATGTATGGGGAGAGAACAATCTTCTGCAGTGAAGTCAGTGAACTTCATGTGGGATACCATGTTTAACCTAGAGGGAACTCAATGTTCCTCAAGATTCCTGATCCCTTAGAGATAGGTTTAAAGGTTCTTAATTGACTTTTGAAAATTCTTTATTAAACTACATTGAGTTGATTTGCAATTATGCATTTTAAAATTCTGTGCATTAATACCTTGATAAAAATTATTTCAGACAGTAGTTGAGCTTTTTTCCAGAGGACTTGGGACAAAATTTATAATTCAGGGCCACTACTAGCAACTTAGTTAAAATACTGTTATCTCTTTTCTCTAATATTGTAATAGTCTCCTAATTGGTATCCTCACTTCCTCTCTTACTACTCTATCTCCTCCCCTTATTTTCCCATTCTTCCAACTTTATGCAAATATTATGTCATATCCATACACAAAAAAACCTTGTCTTTAAACACCTTCATTTCCTTTGCCCTTAAGATAAAGTCCAAATGATATGACTTATTGTACAGCATTGTACAGTGCCATTCTATCCCTTTGTGTTTTATACTTTATCTGTACTAGATATCTTTTAATTCCTTGCATTTTCTGTGTTCTCTTTTACCTTAGTCCAGATGTGTTTGTTTTTCTTCTCCCACAGCAAAATTACACTTATCTTTCAGATCAGAGCTTGAACATTGTATTTTAAAAATCTGTCCCTTGTGCTGAAGAGCATAAGCATCCTTTTTCCACCTTGTTTGCTGCTGCATTCTCAGGCCCTTGTCCAATGGCTAACATTTAATGTTCACTTATTTCTAAATACCCTACTGAGTAAAAGATATTTAAATTAATAAGAGTTATAAGAGTGCAAGTTATAGGAGACTTTCCCTAAGGGTTTTGTATGCATTCTTAGGATGTCAGATTCTACCTTATTGATCCCATCCCCACACAGACATTCTTTCTTTCTTTCTTTCTTTCTTTCTTTCTTTCTTTCTTTCTTTCTTTCTTTCTTTCTTTCTTTCTTTCTTTCTTTCTCTTTCTTTCTTTCTTTCTTTCTTTCTTTCTTTCTTTCTTTCTTTCTTTCTTTTTTCTCTCTCTCTCTCTTTCTTTCTTTCTTTCTTTTTTAAGCTACTTATTGGAATATAATTGCTTTACACTCTTGTACCAGCGACATTCTTTCTTGATGTAGAGCCCACCAGCTGAAAAATGTCTGATACTCCCTTGAAGCTAGGCTTTGATTGTGTGACCCAAACCTGGCCAATGGACCATAGGAAAAAAAAAAATTGCATTGGATGAAAAAGATACAAGCGAGGAGTACTATTAAATTAAGTTGATTGAGAACATGCTTTTTGGATCTATGTTTGCCTTCCTGCAACTATGAAGCATCAAGCCTCAGAACTAATGCCAACCCTTTGAAGATGAGTGAGAATAAAATAGAAAGTATCTGGATCTTTGATGACGTTCATGTGTCACTGAATTAACTAAGCCTGGAACCACCTATTTCTGGTCATTCTGTTGTATGAGATAATAAATATCTTTTTTTGTGTAAGCCATTTATAAGTGGGTATGTTTTTACTTACTGTCAAAAGCACCCTGACTGATACGGATGCTCTCAGGACTTGATCTTCCCTGAGTCCCTGTTATGTAGTTAGAGTCACTATTATCTGTAGTCTAGGTTGTCTGCTTCTCAGTGGAGACAAGTTCCTTCTCTAACCTTTCTGTTCTCCTTCTCCCAAAAGGAGATGGGTTAGAATCCCCCAAAAGTTAAGCCCAAACATTGATGTCCTTTTATGTTTGCCTTCTAATTGATCTCTAAGAATATTTCAGGTTCATGAATGATCCTCAAAATAATTCAAGCAAAATGCTGAGATAATAGAAAAAGTACAAATACAGCCATTTGTTTTTATTGTACTTACAGGCTGCATGCCCTAGGGAAGTCTGAAAACTTTCCCTGACCAATGTCAAATGGAGACCAGGGGTTAAGGAAGCTCAGATTATCCATCATGACTTTATTTATTCAAAAGCTGAAGATAAGAACCAGTAGAGGAAGGACCTTTTCCATTCAGTTAACTATGTGTGAAAGGAAAAGGGGTAGGCAGAGGGCATTAGGTTTTTTCATATTGTTGACATTCATTCAAATAATTCTCTCAAGATAATGATGAACTATGGAGGCCCTCTGAGCAAAACAGATGGTTAGGAAGACCCTTGCCCAGGAATACTTCCTTTTTACTTTATTAACTAACATACTTTGTAAAATAACAAATTTGCTGGTGTCAACTTTTCTGTATATGTGCGATATTCAAAAGATCATGAACTCATGCAATCCAGAATAAAAAGATTATTCCTCATGACACTTTATTCTCTATAGAACCAGACATTGAGTCAACTCAGAAATTACTCATCAAATGTGCAGTGTGTAAACCTCCTTTCTAACATAAATATAACTGTGGGATCTTAGCTATCAAGGCTTTTCTGAGGCACTCTGATCTCCTGTAAAATCTCAGTAATAACACCTAACTGATAGGGTTTCTGTAAAATCAAATCTAATGAAGTGATGGATACAAAGCCTATGTAACTGAGTGGGGAGTCTTCCCTTATTTCTCTAGAAGTGAAATTTAGAAGATTTTGTTTCTGATAGAATATGGAATACAAAAATTAAATTTTTTTTCTTTTCTTGTGAGGCTAAGAATAATACGGTTTTTTGTATACTTTTTTTCTGTGTTCTTCTAAAAATATCTTTATATGTAGTATGCAGTCTTGGCTTTAAAGATTAGGGAGAATTTAAATTTCTGCATTTTTTCTCAGTGTTCTTTGTCTATTGTCCCCGTATATGAAATCATGGTTTTTATTACTGCAATATTGGCAGTCTTTTATTGTATTTTAGTTCTGTTGATAATTTTGTGTTTTCCTTGAGCAAGTCACTTATCTTTTCTATTTCTATTTTTTTTATTTCAATTTACTTATGAAAGACAGGAATAATGACTGTGATGTAGCTTACAAAAAAGGTAAAATTATCTTGAAAAGTGGTGAAAATTCAAGCAGTGTATTAGATACCTAATGTGAGAAAGAAAGAGAGAAAGAAAGAGAAAGGAAGAAAGAGAAAGAAAAGAATGTTTCTATTTTAAAGTTTTCTTCTTTACAGTTTTGATACTATGAAAGGCAGTAAAATGATTTCCTGTTTCTGATAAATACTTTTTGAGTATTTGGGGATTTCAGGATTGTCTGGAGATTTTACATATCTATATCTATATGTCTAACTGTATCTATCCATCTAAGACATATATCCAGAGTCTTAATTATATAGCACATTCCCTGGCCTGCCCTCATTGAATTGTTAATTAGAATACCACCAGGAGGTAGCTACTGGGATCATTAATGGAATATATTTATGGGCAAAATATATTCACCCAAGGAATGTCTGGACTAATCTAAGGAAATAAAAATCAATTTTAATTTCAAATTTTAGCCTAATGTTTCTACTAAAACACCAAAGTCACGTAAGGTAGTAGATGACTCCCCCATCCGTTCATTGAATTGGTATTTACTGAACTCCTCGTTTGTGAAAGTTACAGGACTACATTATTTGTGGTGGATAAAAATAAAATATGGTTCCTGTCCTCAAAGAGCTTACATTTAACAGGTAAATTAAGCAATATAAATAATCTTATTAAGGTTTTCTTCCTTACTTTTGAAACAAAAGCAGGGAGAACAATTCCAAGACTAGTGAATTCTAACCAGATGCAAAGCCCTGAATTGAGTCAACGGCAATGGGAATTGAAGAAAGGGAATGAATTAAAGGAATTTTGGAGGCAAAAAGAGGATGTCCTTTGTGTATAGAATGTGAGAAAAGATGAGACGTCAAAGCTGGGGACTTCCTTTTAAATTTCAACGGTTAAAGAGCTTGGAAATTGTCACGGGTTTTTACAACAAGAAAAATTTTGAACAAACTGAAAATCAACAACTAGTCTTGGGCCTATCAGAGAAGTAAAGCCATAGAGCAAACACCTCCCCAGGCAAATATAGAGAATCACAGCTGAAATTAATTTACCTGGAACAGAAGCCACTGATGCTATAACCTGGTAAGGACACTTAACTGGTAATTTTGATGAATTGCTAGAAGCTGTGAGCAGACTAACTTGATAATAGGAAACTCCTGCAGGGCCATATTCTTAGGTGGGGACCCACACACACATGAGTATTACCTCTAGGAATCCTACCAGGTTCTTACGGTGAAGAACCAAAGAGAGGAGAATAAAACAAACAAAACACAAACAAACAAACAAACAAACAAACAAAAAACCCTGTGTCTTTGGCAGACAGATGGAAAAGTAACCATTTGAAATATGCCCAGAGCATTTTTCCTAACAAAGGTCTACACCCCAAGAGAAAAGACTTTACCAGAGAGAGCCTTATCTCTCTTAGGAGGAAGGGTATTTAACCAATTCTAGCCCTCTCTACCCTTCCTGTATCACTTGAGGGAGAAAAATAAAGCCACCATAGACTTGTGAAAGTCACAACCAACTCAGAGACAGGTCCACTAAGAGACTGATATTTAATCATAAGATTATAGAATTTCTTTTCTTTCATCTCCTTACCACTACATCAACAGGCTTCCAGTATAATAATACTGAATCACAGCTGAAAGAGCTGCAAGCCACAGACTCTATTTAAAAGGCATTCTTAGGGTAAGCCAAGACAGCAGAGGAGATAAAAGTAAGGACAACTGAGGAATTTTAAGCCTCTGGTAACAAAGCTACAGCAAATATTATAGACAGCCCAACTTCTAGCAAGATTAACATAAAAACTCCCACTATTTACCTGTTGTTATTATTACCCAATATATTGCCTTCACCTTTAAAAAAAAAATTACAATGCATGCTAAAATGCAGGGAAAACAGTCTGAATAAACAAAGCAAGCAGCAGAACCAGACTCATATATGTCACAGATTTTAAATTATCAGGTGTGGCATTTTAAATAGTTATAATTAGTAAGTTAAGAGTTCTATTTGAAAACATAAACAACATGCAAGAACAAATGGGCAACATAAGCAGAGAGATGGAAACTCTTAAGGAGTTAAAAGGAAATGCTAGAAACCAAAAGCATTGCAACATAAGTGAAGAATGTCTTTGATGGGCTCATCAGTAAATGAGGAAAGAATCAGTGAGCTTTAAAAATAAGACAACTGAAACACAAAGAGAAAAAAGAAATGAAGGCAAAATAACAATATCCAAGAACTCAGTTTCAAAGAGTATAACTTACATAATCGGAGTAGCACAAGAAGAAAGAGGAAATGAAGCAGAAGAAATGTTTAAATTAATAATGGCCAAGACCTTTTCAAAATTAATGATAGACATTAAACCACAGATCCAGGAAGCTCAGAAAATTTCAAACAAAATATATACAAAAGAAAAAAATCTACACCAAAAATACCATATTGAAACTGCAGAAAACCAAAGACAAAGGGGAAATCTTGAAAGAATACAGAGAAAGAAAATACCTTACCTATGGAGGAAAAAGAATATGAGTTACAATGGACTGTGCGTCAGAAACCACGCCAGCAAGATAATGGAGTGAAATACTTAAACGGCTAAAAGAAGTCAAGGATGAATCGTTTCTTGATTTAAGTTATAGAAGAGATGATGTTATTAACTGAGACCAGAAGTATAGAAGAAATAAAGTGTTGCTCTCTAGGGTGAAGATTTTAGATTTAAAAGTTTGAGTCTGACATGCCTGGAATATAACAAATATAACTCCAGGATGCAGTTTGAGATCTGGTACAAGATTTCAGAAGACAGGAAGGTGAGTATTGATAATAAATATTGAAGTGTTAGTTTATGGATGGGTGCTAATACCATAATTTGTTGAGGTGAAACATTTAAGAGGAAGATGGGAAATGGCTTCAGACAGAAACCCAGGAAAAATTAACTTTTAAAGAACAAAGTGAAAAGAAAAAAAGTTAAAAAGTTTAAAACATATCCAAACTGTATAACAAGTGAAAACACTAGTGTAGAAGTCCAGAAGGAAGAAAGATTGTAAAGAAGGGGTTTTGTGTTATCAAGTCTAAAGCATAAATCAGGCTGAGGACTGAAAAAATGTTTCTAACTAACACTGATGAGAGCAATTTTAATTAAATGATAAAGTGAAAACCAGCTTTCAGAGGCAGGAAGATTGAACAGTTCTTAGTTATTTATTCATGGTAGCTAAAGTGCAAATGAGGGTGTGGATTTTTTAAGTGTAGTTCCTCTTTCAAGAATCTCATTAATAAAAGGAGGAGAGAGTCAGGAATAAAAGTCAGGAATCAAAATGTTGTTGTTTGTAGTTATGTTTGTTTTAGGAAGGTAGAAACTTAAGTTTGAAGACTGAGAGAACTAGTAGGGAAGACTGAGCTGTGTCTCTAATTTAGGGAGCTTTCCTCTTATACCAGTAATGTTAAATATTAGTGAACAAGTGTTTAACCTTGCCCCTACTGCTCATGATTTTATATACAACTAACTGAATAATTCATGGAAAACCTGTCTTTCCCCCATCATCCTGGATAATGAGAAGCATTTGCCATATGAGGACAGTTTATGGCACATTATGATTACAGTAGCAAAATTACACCAGTTATCATAAATACATATGCTTGTTCTATATATTCTGGTAATCATTCCTTTATTCAATTGATTTTCAATAACAGTGTATTCCAAAGAGTGAGGTTAGAAAGATGAAAAATGATGGGTTCAAACTCACACCTCTAATTGGATCTCATAAAACTGGGTAAATCCTTCATTCACCCCCAGCTGAAAATTACCTATCTAGTTTGCTACCTATGTACTTCAGTATTGGCTTCCTCCAATATATAGTTTTCTTCTCTCTTTATTATGTTATAATCCTGTGACTTGACTGGCTCTCTTCTTATGATGTTAGACATTGCATAGCTGAACAAAATTAAAGTAGCAATAGAAGAGCAGAAATCATTTTTAAATTCATAGTCAAAGTGAACAGAAAGGTCTGTTACTTTCAAAGTAGTGTAATAGCATTAAAGTGCAAATCTCTCAATGTGACAAGTTTATAATAAAGACCTCATGAATTACAATTACAGTTTCTGTGTTCAAGCAAAATAACTTGAAAATTGTTGACAGAAATAAGGTACCATTCACCTTTACAATATATTGCTTTCTAAGTAAACCTAAGTCCGATGTCATTTAAAACTGTATGTTAAAATCATATACTTTCATAAATTGCCATTTATTTTCGTTATAATCTTAACATTTTAGTAGATTTACAATAACTATTTTTGAACGGTTTTGTATACTTTCTTAAGCTTAATTATCAAAATACTGTTGCTCTCCTCTGTGTAAAGAGTACTTAGTATCAAAAGATGCCAGTCTTTCCCTGCAAGTGTTTGTAATTTAGCCTATTTACTCCACTTTTTTTTTGGTGTGTAGTAAATAGTTACACAGTTTTAATTGTGTGGGACTGGGAGGTATTTATGTAAAAAATGTTCCTGAAAGTTACCATTTTGCCTATTCACTAAAAAAAAGAAAAGAAAAAAAAAATTGGTTTTGACTACTTAAGTTCTTTTCCTCCCTACCCTCTGATGGGGGAGTTCTTCTTTATCACATACATTCTCAAGAGTTTTTATGATGCCCAATCAGAAGGGAAGCTCCACAGGCCATGTGGCTTCTAAACAAGGGCCCTCAGACACTTGGGAGAGCAGCTGAAGTGTATCAGAGAAACCGACAGAGGAGTAGTAATAGTAAAAATTTTTGCTGCAAAGTATGTGTTCTAGTAACACAGGGCAAGACATACTAAGATATCTAGTTGTTGCAAATTTTTTTTTCTGGGCCTTGAATATTTTCTTTTGAACACAATATTACTTTGAGACTATACCACATGTGCCATAGACTCAGTAGGTTACGTGATAAGTATGTTTGAATAAATATTTTGGTTTTCGTATTTTTTTTAGGATGTAGCACCTTTAACATTGCAAGCACATTAATGAAAATTTAGAAATTAAAACATTTAAAATCACACAAAGCCCTACAACTCTAACAAAATGACTGTCATAATTTTGCGTATTTTCAGATTTGTGATAAGTACGTATTTCATTTAGAATTCCATTTACAAAAAAAGTGTATTTTTCATGTTACTCCATAGACTTTGTAACCATCGTTTTTAAAAATTGCATAATAGTTCACTGAGTAGATTTACCATCACTTAATAATAATTCTTCAATTGTATACTTAGGTCACCTTCAATATTTCAACATTATAATGCTGGGTATCTATGGTATGACTGCTAATTTTCAGTCTTCAAGGATGTTTTAAGTAGCAGGGCTGGAATGGGATGGGGATGGGGTATGGGTATCAGGGCATTTATTTACGTTTTCTCCCATGCCTGGAGTTGATTATTATTTTTTTTTTACCATATTTTGATTACATGTGAAAAAGAATTTGAACAATTGCATGTCTCCATGAACTTTATCACATACTGATTAGTAGTCAAAGTGAATTTAACTTTGATGAGACTGACTTATCTAGACATTTTGATCAGTTTCAAGTTGCTAGAACGTGGTGCTCCCTAACATCTGCACGAAAGGCATGACCAGAGGCTCTGGGGTTCATTCGAATGATTAGGTGAGTGTGACATGAAAGCAAAAATACTACTACACATATAGACTTAAGCAGACCCCTGCACCTCTTCACTTGCTCAGGAATCAGATAGTGACTCAGTAAGCAAAGATAAGAATCCTTTATTATATTTATAACTTAAAGGAATAAAGAACTATTGCTATGTTAGATATGCTAAGAAGCCCATATTAGCATAATCACCTTATGTTAGAAATAGGGATAAGCACTTGAAGAGTTTTAAGGGGAGGAAACATAGTGGGAAAAGGTCATGGTTTATGTACTCTCTTTTTTCTATCTTTTTTATTTGCTCATTTATTAATTATTAAAAATTGTATATCAATTCAATTACTCACATATAATCTATAAGGAAGTCTAGCAGTTGAAAATTATGTTATGTCTGTGTAGTAGTTTCCTAGGGCTGCTGTAACAAAGTACCACAAACTGAGTAGCTTAAACAGCAGAAATGTATTGTTTCAGAGTTCTGGAGGCTAGAATTCTGAGATCAAGGTGTCAGCAGAACTGTGCTCCCTTTGAAGGCACTAAAGAACCATCTTCCCCACGTCTCTCTTCTAGCTGCTGGTAGTTCCTTGGTTTGTGACAGCGTAACACCAATCTTCACATGGTGTTCTTTTCCTGTGCACATCTCTGTGTCCAAATTTCTCCTTTTTATGAAGACACCAGTCACATTGCATTAGGGGCATACCCTGTTCCAGTAGTTCCTCATCTTAAACAGTTACGTCTGCAGTGACGCTATTCAAATAAGGTCATACTTTGAGGTACTGGGGGTTAGTGTTTCAACATATGAATTTTAAGGGGACACATTCAATTCTTAACAATCTGTTACATAGTTCAAGTTGTTTAGAAGAGGATATTTTACCATTGAAGCTCCATCAACAAAAGATTATTTCATTTCCTTCTGTACATGGGTACTTCTCTGCCTACTGAAAGCTAGTATCTCCTCCTATGTACTGGATCTCATCCCTTAACTCTTGAAGGATTTGCCTCTTGCAGTTATTCTGACTTCTGCCTGTATTTTTTAACTTCTCCCTTCTTAATGAATTGTTCTCATCAGTTTTTAAACCTGTTCAATCTTTTCCATCTGATATACACACATACCCCATCTCAATCCTATAAGCTACTATTCTTCATTTGTGGAAAAGCTTGCATTTTGACAAGTGTGTAGTTGGTAATGCCTCATTTCTCCTTCATCTTCAGTTTGCTTTTGAGCCCACTGTAATCTGAATTCTGCTTCTAACACATCACCTGAAACTGCTTTGTTAAAGTCCACAGGGACTGATTTTGCTGATAAGCCCTTACCTCATCTTTGCTGCATCCAACATCATTGACCTCTCTCTCCTTCTTAAAGAAATAGGGTATTTCCTGCCTTGGCTGTTATGACACCATGCTTTCCTCATTTTCCACTTGTTTATTTTCAGTTTTCTTCACAATCACTTCTTTTCATCTCTCAATTATTGATTTTTCCACTACATCAATATACTGGTTATTTCCAAATTTCATTTCCTGTCCAGATCTCTCTTTGAGCCCATGCTTACATAGCCAAAGCATACTACATTTCTTCAGCTGGCTGTTACAAGGGACCTTAAAATTAAACTTAGTGTCTTTTCTTCATCTTAAATTCTTCCACCTCAAATTGTATTTTCTCTTAACAGGAGTGAGCAGTACTTACATTCCCTGAATAGACCTGCCAGAAATTCAGTGTCATTTTTGACTCTCTACTCTCATCTTTCTCTTCCACTCCACACATATCTGGTAGAACCCAGCTTCTAAAAAGCTTTCAAATCCATTCCTAAAGCCCCAGTTTAGTTTAAATTCTAGTGATTTCTTACCTGAATTATTAAAACAGCCTCTTAACTATCTCTAGTATTGATTCCATACAGCCCATTCTCCATACATTACCCAGAATAAGCTGCATAAACTTAATTCTGATCATATCCTTTCATAGATTAAAATTCTTTACTAATATACCAAAGCCTTCTGAATAAAACTTAATTGATTATTATGGCATAAACGACTTTTATGATTTGGTTCTCAGTTGTCTCTTTTTGCCAATGTATACCTCTCCACACCATTATTCTGAAATACTTGTTCCCCAAACTCTTGCAACTGTTTTTCTGCCTCCAGTAGTTCTCATGGTCCTACATTTGTTTGGAAAACACTTGCCTTTCTTTTGTCATTTACCAGTTCCTTCTACCATTAAGATTCTGGTTTGATATTTCTTTCTCAAGGAAGCTTTCTCTTACTATACTACCTTAGTGTATATATGTATTTGATTTTTAGCACCATGTGGCAAATTAATACAGGTATCTCTATTCAAAAGTAGAGCATTCCTGTGAAACCCTTCATAGCCTAAATGGCAGCAAGCAAAGAAGCAATTACCTTAGCACACATCTTGCTAACAGATGCACAAAATAAATCAAGATAAAGCACAGATACTTACAGACACAGTTCAAAGCTATGGCAGCCTGATGCCGAGATGCTGAATGTGGTTCCTGGGGAAGGAGCTTGGCGGTGCCACTCTCACTGCTTGAGGTCCACGCTGCCTCTGTAACATCTCACTGAAAAATAAATGCTGAACATTGTTTGCAATTTTCACCTTTTATTTTGTAAAATTGAAAATCCTCTTCAGATTTCTTTTGGTTTAGCAAAACAGGTACTGATATAGGTCTTTATAAAAGTGAAGTGGCATAAAGCAAACTTTTGAAAGGTAGGGGATACCTGAACAGACTTGGACAATTAATCACTTTTAAGTATTTTGTGAGAGCCTCACGAGGCTGAAATTAAGGTATCAGTCAGCTGCACTCTCATCTGGAGCTAGGGTTTCTTCCAAGCCATTCCTGTTACTGAAAGAATTTATTTCCCTGACTTTGGAGATTTGAGATCCCGTTTCCTTGCTGAGGCCCCTCTCATCTCCATATAGTCTCCCTACGCAGAGAACCCTCTATATCCTCAAAGCAGCAATAGTGAATTGAGTCCTCACACTTTGAGTATCCCTGACTTCTTCCTCATGTGACTCATGTTCCTCATGTGACCAGATTAGGCCCATCTCAATCATCTCCCTATTTTAACATCAAGTGTACCAAAGAACATAATACAACCCCAAGAGTGATATCTTGTCATATCCACAGATTCTGGAAATGGAGGCAGGACAACTTTGGGGTGCCATTTTAGACATTCTACCTATGACAGTGTAATTGTAGTTGTTTCCCTTGTATATACTTGAGTGGTTCTCAAAAATATATATATATATATGTATATATATAACCATGATCCCCATTTTATGAAAAAAAGCTCTGAGAAGTAGTATAGACCACTACTGAGCTACAGTGGCTTTGTGTTAATGCAGGCAGACTTGGCTTTACTTTAGTTTTAACTGTTTTCTAGTTCTATAGCATAAGAGGGTTATTAAAACACTGGAAAATGTGGTTAAAAACACCTTCCTGGTAAAAATGTTGAGTATCCACTGACAATGTATGCAAAGAATGGTGCTATTTCTGAATTTCAACAAATCATAGTTTTCTTGTTAGTAACTGATTTATTCAGGGTCAAACAGCTAAATTGTGACACAACAAAGACTCAAATACAAGTCTTCTCTGCCTGAATTGAGTGATATCATTGATAGATTTGTAAGTTTTGTTCTATATTAGATTATAGTTTTTAAGATAGTTTAGTGTTACTTAGTGATAATCTGAAACTTCCCCGTACTCTTAAATTTAATTTACAGAATCTTTGAGACAAAAATATTGTTTTGTAATGGAAGTTAAATTATATAGTTGGTCACAGTATGCAGGCATTCAGTGCATAAGCAGCCATTCAAAAGTATATCTACTCCATAAGTTCAAAAAGCTATTTTTCTCAAATTCGTGTCTTAAAGACTCCTGTTTTACAATGTATTGTACACATAATGAGTATTTGAAGATATTACTCTGTATGCTATTACTATCCATTAGTAAAAAAAAACAAAGCATCACCTTTACTACTTTCCTTACTACCTGATACTTGTTTATATTCCGTAGCTGTGATCTGTAGCTTCAGCTAATGTTTGCTGCTTTTTTGCAGCTTAGTTTTCTGACCTCCCAGACTGCCTGAAACCACTGCTTAAATTGAATCACATTATCTATGATTCCTATACAGCACAACAGTGAGGCTCTCTGCTTTTTCTTCTCCCCAGAATTCTACAGTTATGCCAGAATTCTTGAAAAGACATGCCTACAGCATTACTTATTTCTGTATTCTTTATCATTGTCACAATTCAGCACCCTATAAAATGGAATATTACTCTTTTTGAGATCTGCTAATATTAGGGATGTCTCTCCTTTCCAGTTTTACTCTCTTGAATAACATATACAACTAGAAAAGCTTTACTCTCCCTTTATTATGAAAAAAAAAAGTATATGTATTGCCAAACAGTACCCAATATTATTCACACTGCCCTTCCCCTCTGTCTGAAGGTAGCATAAATGTCCAGGGCCCAAGGGCTGTCCCAGCTACCTTGTCCCCAGTGCGTGAAAAAAGGGTGCCCACTACTGAAAGCCAGCTCCTACCAGCACTATGTTTTATGAGATTTAAAGATTCTTCTTATGATGGGACCTGACACAGGAGTGCTCAGATGAAAGACAGAACTCTTTGTTACTTACACTTCCAGATGAGAGAAGGCTGCCAGGCTGGGTCATGGAGGAGATTGTCCCCTGGACACTAAGTAACAGCCGATTGGAGCTACAGAGGGCAGTTTATAGATGGCAAGCAGGACGGGATTAACTAGGCTTCCAGCACTCCCTGAGGAATGGCCAGTTTGAATAATTTCAAGAGCTCTGGGGTACAGAGACCGTCCCTAGTTGCCTGGTACCTGGCCTGATGGGGTTGGTACCTAATGGCCCTGCAGTGTGAAGACCCAATAAAGAAAGTGTTGGGAGTATGGACTCAATCAGCTATTGAAGAGGGGGACTAACTGGATCTAGCCAAGACTGACATATATACACTACCAAATGTAAAATAGATAGCTAGTGGGAAGCTGCTGCATAACACAGGGAGATCGGCTTGATGACTGGTGATGACCTAGAGGGGTGGGATAGGGAGGGTGAGAGGGAGTTGCGGGAGGGAGGGGATATGGGGATATATGTATAAATACAGCCGATTCACTTTGTTCTACAGCAGAAACTGGCACAACAGTATAAAGCAATTATACTCCAATAAAGAGCTTCAAAAAAAAGTCAATATAGCATTTTAAACAAAACAAAACAACTGTATTATGCACTTATAGATAAGGAATGGGGTGTGTTTGATGTCTTTGATTGCTTTTCCTTCCTAGCAACTAAAGTTCATAGTTATGTTCAAACATAATTCTCTTTATTTATTCAGGGTATTGAAAGAGAAGATGTCCCCTGCTCCTTACATAAAACATGAAAAGCAAGTAAGGATGCCTTCATAACAGAAAGGAACTTTTAACAGTCTGTTTTTAGCCATTTCATTTTTTTTTTTCTTGTATAGTCTGCATTGTGGGAAGGGTAACAAAACAATTGCTTACCTTCTTTAAGAAATACAAGTATAATGTGACAAGTGTGCCTGTCTTCTGTGAGGAAAAAAAAAAAATTGATAATCCCAAGACCTCTTAAAGATACTTACTTCCCCAAGAATTTCGTATCAAGCAAGTACAATGGGACAAGCTAATATTACTTTATCACTTATTGACTTTCTCTGTTGAGAAGCTCATTGTTGGTGAGTTTGTAAAGACATTTATGTCTTAAGTATAATTCATAACTGATGTTGGTGAAACCCACGAGTATAGGAAATCAGGAAACTAATTTGTCATGCCTACTAATTCATTAGGACACTGAGAAATTTGCTTTTCATCTTTCTACCTGCAAAATACTATCATTTTAAGAAGGCTTTGGAAAATAAAATACAAATGCCTGTTTTTTAATTTTTAATTTTCACCAAGAACACTGTATGAAACAAAGAAGAGAATAGTGAAAACTTTGAGTAAATGTTTTTTGTAAGGATTATGACTTAGGCTAACACACTCTGTCTACTTACTACATAGAAAAAAATTATGTAAGATGTAGAACATTATATTAGAAGAGTTATACAACTCAAGTTTTTCTTATTAATACAAGAAAGTAAATCTAAGCAGACTCTAACAACTTGGAAAAGACAAGGCCATAGTCTCATGGAACTGTTTTAACTTTATAGCAAATTTCTCAGTGGAGGCTAATGTTATTAACTATTACAAAAATTGTCAAAATACAATGAATTTTGTAGAGAGGCTAATGAACGCAACTTAAGAGTCGTCTTATTAATGGTTTCCTTTAATTTGACCTTTGCTACAGTTGTCTTCGCTACTTCATTTCTATGAATAAAGCCCTATTTATCCTAGAAATGTACCATTTTATTTAATAATTGGTCAAAAAAGAGTCTGACAGCAAAAAAAGAAATTCTGTGCATAGAAGTGTTTTATAAATTATAAAGCCCCTATAAAAATATTGTTATAGTATCTTGAGTGATAGGATCAGTAAGAAGTTTTAGGATTTCCTAAGAGTAATACTTGCAAATAAAAAGATTATGCTGATATCCATTCCCTCTTTGTTTGAAAATCATAGCCAGTATACCACTGTGTCAAGGGATAATGCTCTTTAGTGATTTTATTTATATGCTAAAAAATACATTTCTAAGATACTTTGAACATCTTTTGAACACCAATTATGCCTTTTTAGATTTTTATATTTCTATGAAAACAGTATTTTTTAAAAAACAGTTACTGTAAATTAATGGAATGTTAGTTCATCTCTTAAGTCAGTGACTATCAATCAAATCTAAAATCTTTTTTTAATTGAATGTTTGTGAAAAGAAAATTTTGTAGTATCATGTAGTAATTATTGATACTGAAATGATTTATAAAATGTTTTTAAAATTTTTTAAACTAAATAATAGAAAATTAGAGTGGTGCTTTTATTATTAACTTTGTTTTCAGTGTTTGAAAGGCAGGTTCTCTTATGGCCCTGTGTAGATGATTATATGCCTGCACTATTTCTCTGGCTAGACAGGTGTTGCAGATAGCATGCTACTTTAAAGCTACATCAACATAAGAATTACATGAGATCAGTTACTTAGGTAGAGCTGCAAAATACATTGTCGATTATTATATATTTTGTGTTTTCTAACCTCTGCCCTGCTGTCCACTCCTACCACATTCCTATTTCTTTTTTCTCTTTTTTCACTTGTTCATAACAGTCTGTCCTTGTTTACTCTGATAGAATTGTCTGTTTCCTTTATTTTTTAATCTTTTGACCTTTCCATTTACAAAAATGAGGAAACAGCTTGTAAATCATAAAGTAAAGCCCTCCAGAGAGAGGACCAGAAGTCTATAAATAGAAAGAGAGTCATGATGACTCAGTACCAATTTTGACATGTTTTTGTAACTAGTAGCCAAGAATTATGTTCATAATATTACCTGAAGAATTATGTGGAAGTTTGTGAGTTAGAAATTATTGTTTGATTTTTAATCTGCATTTCTAATTTCAGCATAAGATCATTTTCAAGGTGATTTATAGTCTCCACTTGCCTTTCATTTCTTGGCACTTGATTTCTGTTCACACAAGTCTTAAAGAATGAGGTGATTCTAATTCAGGCAAAAATAAATTATAGAATATATGGGTCTGTAGTCAGCTAACTGAATTTGGGACAAATTAACCAAATATTCATGTAGCTGGATCTGACTTTCCAAATTTAGAAAATAAAAGTAGAATAAGATAATTTTTAAGGAACTTTTCTGTCTGTATTTCTGATTCTCCAGTAGGTTATATAACGAGAAAATAAATATTCCTTTTATGCATAGAAATGAGCTATTTGAAAGCTACAATAAATATAACATAATCTTAATCACAAAGATCATACATAAAGTCACAGAATATTTTACTTTAAAAATTAGCTGTATATATTTTTATTCAACTATAATAAGTCATAATTTACACTAATTCTAATAATTTGCAGTTTGTCCATATATTGATCTTGTGATCTCTATAACAAATCGTTTCTAAACTTAATAACTTAAAACTATACTCTCATTGTGTTCAAAATGCTGTAAGTCAGAAATTTGGGAATGATTGAACTTGGGCAGTTATGGTGAGATATTGACTGGAGCTTTGGTCACCTAAAGACTCCACTGGGCTAGATATGCAGACCGGCTCACTCTTGTGGCTGGTAGTTGATACTCGGTGTCCAAGGAAGTGAAAGTGAAATGTAGTTTGTACTTCTCAGCGTGACTGCTGTGTTCTTTCTGCAAGGGAAGAACCTAGAAGGAGTATTCTAAGAGACCAGTCCTGGAAACTGAAATCTGATCTAACCCTGAGAATCATGCAGAATTACTTCCATTGTATTCCTCTGGTCAGGCAAGGCTGTAAGATTAACCGAGATCCAAAAAGAGAGCATTAGACTCCATCTTTCATTAGGAATAGTAGCAAAGGATTTAATCTACTATACTATGAGTTCCGTATTTATGAATAATTATCTAATTAGGAAATATAGAATGGAATTTTAGTCCTGGAATTAATTATACTTGAGTGAGAAACAGAGGATGCCATAATTATTCAATTATATATTTTCTTAAGTAATATGCATTTAAATAAGCACAAGATTAAATTGGTTACATTAGCCTAAGGGTTAATGGAATAACCTTGTTTTAAAAACCAAGATATTAAAATCCATTTAATTCTACACATCAATAGGATTTCTAACTCAATAGCTCATCCTTTCAAATACGTCCCAGAATTTTGCAAATATATTGAGGGAATATTGATTCATCTGAGAGTAACCTTCATTTTAGTAAGTATTGTTTAAGGGTTTTCATCTTGTGTGTTAGACAGATACTTCTATGAATTTTGCCACATGTACATATAACAACTAAAAACAAAACTCTAGGTAACTATGATTCATTTGCAAAATCATTCATAGAGAAGGCTTTTATAAGTTTGCTTCTGATGACATACGATGAATACTTAATATGTTATTCCATAAATAAGCGCAAATGATATATTAGCACCTACCTGTTTTAAAGCTGTGAGATTAAGAACTTCTTGAAAAAGCTTCCCAGGAAAAAACAAATCAGACAATTGTGTAAAGTGAGCATGATTTTGGAAAACAAAGTTTCTTTACAATTCCTATTAGCCACAGTATAGGTAAATCTTCATTTTAAATGAATTCATCGACAAAATAATTAATACAGAAAAATATTGTTGCTAACTATTCAACAAAAAACAGTTGGAGTAGATTCAGGCTGAGGCTCAGATTGCCTTTCAATGAAGGACTCACTACCCAGCTGCAAGTCCTATAGTTAGCTGACTACCTCCAGCTGAAGTCAAGCTCATAGCTGGGTGGTGTGAAACAACAAATAACTGACAGCAGCTGAGATCGCGTCCTTGAGGCAGCTCTTAACCAATGACTGAACAGGGAGTGGTACAAGAGCCTACCCACTTTCCCTCCACACGGGATTCCTCTCACAAGTAGTCTTGGTGCTGGAGCTCCTGGTTTAGCTGGTAGAGGATTTGTCAGGTATGAATCATGGTCCACTATCCCCCTGCCCAGTTCTGATTCTTCTTTTCTTTTCACATGGATTTATTATTTAATAAGCCTTTTGTACCCTAAACTCTACCTCAATATTTTTTTCCTAGAGAAAATGTAACAATGTTTGATTTTATGAAGGGAGTTAGTTTTTCTTAAGTGGGATATTGGGCAAGACTTTGGGAATATAAGTACTAATACAATAGAGTTTTTGTCATCAGATAATTTATAGTCTGGTGTTATAAACCTCCATGATAATGTCCATAGAGCTCAAAGAAGTTAATTAACTAGCACAAAGCCACAGAGAGAGTTCATGGAAGTACCAAGGATTTGACCTTAGATGTTTCTGATTCTAGAGACATGATGATTTTCTTACCTACCTTTTAAGCCTGCAAACTTTTTCTTTGCATTGTGGAACAAGCTAAGCCTTTTCACCATTAACATTGTAACATGTAATATTTAGAATCTATGAAAATAAATATTAAAATGCTGAATATAAACTCTACCCATGAAAGCCCATGATTTAGGGAAGAAACAGGACTACTACAAAATGAAAGGAACGGATAATTAGCATCTCCCAGTCAGCTGGCTGTCAGCAAGTGAAAGGAGATGTTAGTAAATTTGAATCATATGTTCTGTAGTGCTTAGAATAAAAGTAGAAATTAACACCATTAGAACCAGAATAAACCAGTACTGTTTCCTCTAATCCATTAGCTGTTTTCTTCCTTGTCAGTTCAGGTAAGGTTAACAGATTCAGAAAAAGTGAGAATTCTGCTGTTTATACTGTTTATTTGGTAATTTATGGGAAGCAGACGTGGATTTGAACATCTGTGTGTCAGTTACAATGCTTGGTGCTGATAATATGCTAATGAAAGAGTCTATCTGCTCAAGTGGGAGACTAGTCTAATGAGGGAGGGAAACAAGCAAACAACACTCTAAGTATTAGTACTGTATGAAATGATGCATGATGTAGATGCTATGGAGCATGCCCTCACCCTCCAGGGAAACGTAACTCAGCCAACAAGGGAAAGGTCCTTGCTGGAATAAGGAATAATATGCGAAATGCCTCCTAGATCATGAGAAATTGGGAGAGATAGAGAGGTACAGTGTAACCCAGAGATGTGCATTTATACAGCAAGAAGACATGAAACAACATTCTGCAGTTGGATTCTGTAGGAATGAGCACAAGTTGTAAGAAAGTTGGAAATGAAAAACTGACACTCCAGAAATAAGCAAGTAGCTGAGAATGAAAGGCACATATGCTATGCTAAAGAGTTTGACTTTTTTTTTCCTGAAAGAAGTGATTAGCTGTTACATTAAGAAATGATGTAATTAATTCCCATTTAGGATAATATCTCTAGCAGGTATGGAGAGTGATAGACATAGATCCAGTTCAGAGACTTACTGCAGTAAGTCACATAAGAAGCAATGGTTACTCCATGGGGAGTAGAAAGGAGTCCAAGAAATACCAAGGAAATACAGATCAAAGAATTGGGTACCAGGTTGGGTTAAGAGTGCGTATGAGCTCAGAGTAGGGGATGCTTTTCTGACTATTTTAGGAAATAAGAAATTAGTGAGAGGAATAAGTAGAGATGATTTTTGAAGTAGGAAAAAGATGTTGATGAAATTTGAGTTGAAATGTCTATGAGAGTGCTAAGTATATGTTCAGTAAGTAGTTCTGTTTGTGGATTGGAAGCTTGGAAGATTTAGAAGCTTGGAAGGTCTAGATTAAGTATTTGTAAGTGAGAGTTTCCAGCGTAGAGTAATAGAGGTCAGGGATGTGGACGGCTTGTGTCCATGGAGACTATGACTGAGTGTTCGTAAGAGTGACGAGGTTAAATACCCAAAGACAGAGCTCTAGTGAAAGGGATACATGTTATAGAGATATCATTAAAGATAAAAACTAAAACATGACCATTCGTTTGAGAATTAATATTTAATTATAATGGGAACAAATGGTAAAGTATTTCTTTTGAAGTATAATTATTTTTATTCCACTGATTATGCACAGGAATGGGAGGACAGAATTTACGATGAATTACTGACCTCTGTCTTAGACAGCAAAAGAAAAGACTATCAGAAAAAAAAAGTGTGTATATGTATCATATATAGCATAGTATCTTTGAATATATTAGTTGTTTTGCCACATAGAGTATGTTATAAAAATATCAGACTGTAGAGGAAATTTCAGTTTTATTAGTCATATGCAATTATCTCCCACTACATGAAGCTGACTTTCCTTATCAAGAGCAAAGTGAAAGGTCTAAGCCTATTATGCTGTCTCTTTGATGTTTTTATAGGATATAATGAAAGATGAATGCTCAATGTTGAAGCTGCAGCTGAAAGAGAAGGATGAACTAATTTCCCAGCTTCAGGAAGAACTGGTAAGTGTGAACAATATTTGGCTCATGGGTGTATTTTCCTTGCAAGGTTATTTGCTATAAACCCTACAACTTATTTGTTAACACTAAAATTATTAGTGATTTGTAAACTGTTAGTGATTCAATCTGATTATTAATTTTATAATCCTACAGTAGTAGAGATTTGGCAGTCTGAAAAGAAAATGTTTTATAGCTTATATTTATGTAATTCCAGAAACAGATTATTGACCCAGGATTAGGTACAACTGAAATGTCTATCAAAAATCATGAAGGCTAAGGCCACAGTGTATTTTGTAAAGTGCAAGATTTAACTCCATACTGCCATACCTAAAGACACGACCATGTAATATGAAGCAAAATATTCAATTTTGCAAACAAAAGCAATTTTACTTTTACATAAAGGTACTGAAAATGTGTTAACCTAATGAGACTTTATATATACTACATAAATCCCAAATTATCTAAATTATAGAAAAATATGAAATGTATAGTTCATGTTTTCAGGGTTTTTTTAGATGTGACATAAATGTATTAAATCATACTTTCATAATATGGAAACACATTTGGTAGGTAACAAGAACAGAAGTGAGAATTACTTTTTAAAGTATGTGTTCTCAATACATATATATATGTGTATATATATATGAATAGTATTTTGCAAAACAATACATTTATCTGGATAGAAATAAAAAGTGAGTTCTCCAAAACAAAAATGAGAAAGTAATGAGAAAGTTAAAAAAATTATTTTTTCTTACAAATACCAGTAAAATAAAGACATACTATATAATAAGAGACCCTGACTCATTATCAAGATCAAAAACAAATCCTAGTCAATAATGTTCTTTATGATGATTTCAGATTTGACTGTGTTAACAGTGATGTATTATGTAATTATAAAATACAATTAAATGACAAAACAGATTTTATAGACCGTCAAGCTTCTGAGAACTTTTCTGAGAACATATTAGTGAGATAGCAGACGAATTTAGAGCCTATTTTATTAACTCTTAACAACTGAAAACATTTTTACTGAAGCTTGACCTTTAGAATGTGTTCCACGAGTGGATTTGATCCTGATTATCAGTCCCATGAGCATATTATTGTCACTTTAGAAAACCCATTAACCAGTACTTAAAATAGTAATAGAATTACGGACAAAAGGAACGTGTCTTATGTTATTGGGAATAACCTTTTATAAATAAGTAATTTATAAACTATTACATAAAGAAAACATTACTATGTATAACCGTATAGTTATATATTATGTAATCAAGCTTTATCCTTGAGTTGAATAAAATCGTATGTAGGTATTTATGAATTGATGCATAGAATTATTAGTTTTAACACAGCCGAAAAACTATTCACTTTGTCAGAGAATGCTTATTTTTGATAATTAACTCAAAGAAGTGTTCATTTTTTTCTCCCTCAGCATTAGTTGTGGTCGGATTTAAAATTAGCATATACAAGAAATCAGACCTTGTTGAATGAAATGAGAAAGAAAATGATTACTTCTAGAGCCATACATAGCTATAATTGTTACATAGCTATAATTAAGATAATTTAGTGCCCCTCCCTCCAAAAAAGTCCTCTGTTGATCTAGTAAAATGAGATGCAAGTTTTTTTTGTTTTTGTTTTTTGATTTTTTTTCTTTTAAACTTGAATTACCCAAATTGACTGCTTAGCTTTTAAAATTTCCCAGGTAACAATCAAGTTACCATTTTAATTTTTGCTCTCTGTAGTTCGCATAGTCATCTTAAATAGACGACTGTTTAACAAAGGAGAATGTTAATTTTTGAAAATGGTTTCATTAAAGAAAACTGTACCTGAAGAAAGAAGTGCATAGGTGATTTAGGAATTGAAGGTAGAGGAAACATTTTTAAAAGAAAGTCATCATTAAAACTGGACTTGGAGCATGGACAAGATGGCAATCGCATAAAAGTAATATAAACCACTTGATCCATTGAAAATTAGGTCCTAGTATTTCTGATTCTGATAAGTAACTTGTGACTTTTTGACAAGGTAGACATTAAATTTAACGTTTTCAAATTTAGGTAGGTAAAATATACATTTCAAAACATTTTAGAAACCAGTTACCTGTACCCTGTTATAATCACCATTTGGTGATTATAGTAATAGTTTTGTTTATTATGGATTTGTCATTTCTTAACCACTGCTATTATCATAAGCAGTTTACCTACATGTATACTATAAATCATATTCAGATGTAATTATACCAATAAAGAATTTATATCCAACTTAATAAAGTTGTTTTAATATAATTATTTAGCCTCACTTTATTTTCAGGAGTTTAAAAAAGTGAGGGCAGTGTGAAATTGGGGGCAAAAGAAATGTTTTTATATTTTAAAATTTATTTTATTGAGGTAACATTGGTTTATAACATATTATATATTTCATATAGACATTACCTTTGTGCTTCTGTATAGACTACAGTGTCCTCCCTACCAAAAAATTTAGTTTCCATCTGTTGCCATAGAATTGATTCACTTTATCCATTTTCTTCTCTCCCACTGCTTCTTCCCCTCTGGTAACCAATACTCTGTTCTCTGTATCTATTATATGTATGTTGTTGTTTGGTTTGTTGTGGTTTTGTTTAATTTATTTTGCTATTTTTTTTGACATTCCACATGAGTGAAATCATGTAGTATTTTCTATATCTGACTTTTTTTTTTACTTAGCCTAATACCCTCAAGGTCCATTCATGTTATCATAAATGGCAAGTTTTCATCTGTATATTTTATGGCTGAGTGGTATCCCATTGTTCATATATACTATATCTTCTCTACTCACTTATTCATTGTTGAACACTTAGTTTGTTTCCATATCTTGGCTTTTGTGAATAATGCAGCAGTGAATATAGGGGTAAATTTATCTTTTCGAGTTAGTGTTTCCATATTCTTTGGATAAATACCCAGAAGTGGTGTTACCAAACTTGCGTTTGGCTGCTTGCTGCTCAAAAGCTAATAATCCATGAGGCAAGTGTCACAAGTGTCAACAGAAAGGAAAGGTGCTTTTTTTTTTTTTTTTTTAAGGAAATGTGCTTTAATCAGAAAAGCCAGCAATCTGGGGAGAAGGTGGACTTGTGTCCTGAAACCAGCTCCAATATTCTTCTCAGCCATGACAGTTTTTAAAGGGGAAAAAGGAAGAATCGCAGTGAATCACTGAGGCAGAAGGTTGGATTCTGCCTCATTCTCCATTGAGTATAGACTGTCTGACTCTCTTCAGATGTTATCTTGCCTGTATGATCTGCCTGCAGGATTGCTAAGGGGGCTGTTGAGGGTAGAAAACTACTCATTTTTTTTTTAACTGCTTAATTTTTCATTCTTTTTATCTCGAAAAAGAATCAACAGGTTAAACAAGGCATAGTGTGCATTCAGGAGAACATAAGTCAGAAGTTATGTTAAATTGCCTAGTGATCTCATTTTTATAACTCGGTTCTTGTAAGGTTAGAGGGCAACAGAAACGGGCAAACAGGAAAAGGGCAGAAGAGCTGCTTTCAGTGGGGTAATTGGAGCATATGGTAGTTCTATTAAATTTTTGTGGAATCTCCTTGCTCTTTTCCATAGTGGCTGCACCAACTTACATTTCTACCAGCAGTATATGAAGATTCCCTTTTCTCCACATCCTGGCCAACAATGTTATTTCTTGCCTCTTTTGATAATACCATTCTGACAGGTGTGAGATAATAACTTGTGGTTTTGATTTGCATTTCCCTAGTGGTTAGTGATATTGAACGTCTTTATGTGCCTACTGGACATCTGTGTATGTGTTCTTTGGATAAATGTCTATTCAGCGTCTCTACTCTTTTTTTTAATTGGGTTGTTTTTTGACATTGAGTTGTATGTTATTTTGGATATTAATCTCTTGTATATATAATTGGTAAAGATCTTCCATTCAGTAGCTTGTCTTTCATTTTGATGATGGTTTCCTTTGTTATGCAGAATATTTTTAGTTTGATGTAGTCCAATTTATTTGTTTTTCTTCTTGTTTCTAGATATGTCTCCTCAGGCAAGGGAAGGATACTGCTACAACTGTCAGTGCTTTGCCTATGTTTTTTTTTCTAGGATTTTTATGGTTTCAGGTCTTACATTCAAGTCTTTAATCCACAGTGAGTTGCTTTTCGTGTATGGTGTGAGACAGTGGTCTTGTTCCTTTTTCTTTTGCACATGGTTGTTCATTTTTCCTAGTACAATTTGGTGAAGAGATTATCCTTTCCCCATTGTATGTTCTCTGCCTCTTGTCATAAATTGTGTCCATATACAAGTGGATTTATTTCTGGGCTCAATTCTGTTCCATTGATCTGCGTATCTGTTTTTCTGCCAGTACCATGCTGTTTTGGTTACTATGGCTTTGCAATAGTTTGAAATTAAGGAATGTGATAACTCCAGCTATGTTCTTTATTCTCAGGATTGCTTTGGCTATTTGGCGTCTTCTTTGGTTCCATGTAAATTTTAAAATTTTTGTTTTAACTATTTTGCGAAATGTGTTTGGGATTTTGATAGGGATTGCATTGAATCTGTAAAATGGATTTTTGCATTTATGTGTATTGGAGATACTGGTGTGTAATTTTCTTTTTATGTGTTTGATTTAGGTTATAGATTATACAGACATTTTAACAGTGTTAACTTTTCCAATTCATGAACACAGAATATCTTTACATTTGTGTTTTCATTTTATTTATTTTAATCTCTTTGGTTAAATTTATTCCTAGGTATAGTATTCTTTTGTGACCTTAAGTGGCATTCTTTTCTTAATTTCTGCTAGCTCATTGTTAGCACACAGAAGTACAACAAATTTTTGTTTTTGTACCCTCTACTCTTATTGTATTTATTATTCCTAAATTTTGTGTGTGTGTGTGGTGTTTTTTTTTTTTTTTTTTGGAGTCTTTAGGGTTTTTTGTATGTAAAAATCATATCACCCGCAAATAGTGATAGTTTCACCTCTTCCTTTCTAGTTTGGATGTGTTTTATTTATTTTTCTTGCCTAATTGCTCTGGTTAAATTCAATAATATGTTGAATAAGAGTTAATGAGAATAGGTATTCTTGGCTTATTCCTGATATTAGAAAGATAGCTTTCAGTTTTTCACCTTTTAGTATAATGTTTGCTATGGGTCTGTCATGTATGGCCTTTATTTTGTTGAAGTGTGTTCCTTCTATAACCACTTTATAAAAAAGCATTTTATCATAAATGTGTACTGAATTTTGTCAGATGCTTTTTCTGCACCTATTGAGATGTTATGGCTTTTATCCTTTTGTTAATATAGTGTACCATAATAGGTTTTTTGGTTTTTGGTTTTCTTTAGTAGATGTTAAAGTATATCTCTGGGATAAATCCCATTTGATCATGGTGTGTGATCCTTCTAATATATTATTGCATTTGGTTTGCTAATACTTTGTTGAGGATTTTTGCATCTATGTTTATTGGAGATACTGGCTTGTAATTTTCTTTTTATGTGTTTGATTTTGATATCATTTGGTAAGAAGAGTTAAGATGGATTTCTTCCTCTTCTATTTTTTTGGAAGAGTTTGAGAAGGATGAGTATTAAGTCTTCATTTAATGTTTGGTAGAATTCAGCTGTGAAGTTGTATAGTCCTGGACTTTAATTTTTGGGGAGGTTTTTGATTACAGTTTCAACTTCTGTACTAATGATCAATCTATTCAGATCCATTTCTTCATGATTCAGTCCTGGTTGTATGATTCTAAGAATGTGTCCATTTATTCTTGGTCGTCTTTTGTATTCCTGTGGTATCTGTTACAATTTCTCCTCTTTTCTGACTGTATTTATTAGGGCCTTATTGCTTTTTTCTCAGTGGATCTGGCTAAAGACTTATTTATTTATTTATTTATTTATTTTTCAAAGAACCAGCTCTTAGTTTGAATCTTTTGCATTGTCTTTTAGTCTCTATTTCATTTATTTCCACTTGGATCTTTATTTCCTTCCTCCCACTGATTTAGAGCTTCATTTGTTCTTTTCTAGTTCCTTTAGGTGTAAGATAAGATTGTTTATTTGAGATTTTTCTTGTTTCTTGAGGTAGGCCTGTATTGGTACAAACTTCCCTCCTATTACCACTTTTGCTTCATCTCATAGATTTTGGTGTGTCATGTTTTCATTTTCATTTGTCTTCAGGTTTTTTTTTTATTTTATTTCGCCTTTTATTTCTTCATTGATGCAATAGTTGTTCTGTAGCGTGTTGTTCAGTCTTATTTGTGACCTTTCCAGATTTCTTCTTGTAACTGATTTTTAGTTTCACAGCATTGTGATTGGAAAAGATGCTTAATATGATTCAGTGTCCTTAAATTTATTGATCTGTGTCACAACATATGGTCTATCCTTGAAGGTTCCATGTATAGTTGAAGAATGTGTATTCTGATGCATTTGGAATGTTCTTTATAAATCTATCAAATCCATTTAGTCTAATGGTTCCTTTAAGGCCATTGTTTCTTTGTTGACGGGATGGTCTATCCATTGGTATGAGTGGAGTGTTTAAAGTCCCCTACTATTATTGTGTTGCTATAAATTTCTCTCTTTAGGTCTGTTTGTAATTGCTTTATATGTTTTGATGCTCATATGTTAAATGACACATATTAATAACTCTTAAATCTTCTTGATGAATTGCCCCCTTTATGATTATGTATTGCCCATTTTTCTATTACCCTTTTTGTTGTCTGTTTTGTCTGAGTGTGGCCACACTTGCTTTCTTTTGGTTGCCATTTGCTTGGAATATCATTTTCGATCCTTTCACTTTGAGCCTATGTTTGTCTTTAGAGCTGAGATGTCGCTGGAGCTGTTGATAGAGCTGGAGGCAGCATATATTTGGGTCTTGTTTTTTAATCTATCCAGCCACTCTCTTCTGATGAATTCAGTTTATTTACATTCAGGATGATTATTGATGAGATCTTAGTACTGCCATTTATCTTTTGTTTTCTTGTTGCTCTATATCTCATCATTTGTTTTCCCTTGTGTTTCTGGATGGCATTTTAGTTTGGTTTTCTATGTTTTTCTCCATTTCCTCTATTTTATTTTGTGTCTCTGCTCTAGATTTATGTTTTGTAGTTACCATGAGGCTTGTAGAAAATGTCTCATGGATAGAACAGCCCTTTTCCTGCTAATAGCATCTTATCTTCATTTGCCTAAATGGGTTCCATCCTTTTTCCTCTTCCCCTTTTGTGTTTTTATGTCATATTATCCTTTTTTTATGTTGCAAGTTTTTTACCCAATTTTTTACCCAATTTTCCCCTTATAATCTTTATGCTATATTAAAGTATTTAAAAACCTATTCTGATAATTTCAGTTTTCCGATTCTACCTTACTCAAAGTTGTGTGTGCATTTGCCTTCTTGTTTGTGGTAGAAGAGCTCCTTTCAACAGTTATTATAAGGCAGGTTTAGTGATGAGCTCCCTCAGCTTTTGTCTGGCAAGGTCTTTAATTCTCTTTTGTATCTAAATGATAAGTTTTCTGGATAGAGTATTCGTGGCTGACAGTTTTTTATCTTTCAATGTTGAGAATGTCATTCCACTTCCTCCTGGCCCAGAGTTTCTGCTGAGAAGTCTGCTGTTAGCCTAATGGGGGGTACCTTTGTAAGGACCTTTTTTCCTTTATTCTCTGACTGCCTTTAAAATTCTTTGTCATTGACTTCTGATGGCTTTAATATAATGTGTCTTGGAAAAGGTCTTTTTACACAGAGGTAATTAGGTGATCTCTTAGCTTCATGGGCTTGTACATCCAGTTCCTTCTCCAGGTTTGGGAAGTGCTCAGCTATTACTTCTTTAAACTCTCTGATCACTTCTCCTTCTGGGATACCCATTATCCTAATATCTTCCCTTCTTAGTAGAGTCAGCTCTGATAGAATGTCCTCATTTTAAAAAATATTTTAATTCTTTCCTCTTTTACTTGTATCATTTCTAGATATCTGTCTTCAGGATTGCTAATTCTCTCCTCCATATGGCCTGTTCTATTTCTAATACTTTCTAATGCATTCTTCATCTCATTTATTGAATTCTTCTGCTCCAGAATTTGTTTATTTTTTAGTTTCAGTCTCTTTGGTAAAGTATCCTTCTATTCATTAATTTTCTTCCCGAGCTCATTGAACTGCCTTTCTGAGTTTTTCTTGTGGCTCATTGAGTTTCTTCATGAAAACTATTTTGAATCCAATCAATTAGATTGCAGTATACCATGACTTTAAATTTGGTTTCTGGAGAATTGTCACTTTGATTTTTTTTTTGTAGTACAGTGTTATTGTTGTTCTTCAAGCTGCTTGAGTTCTTACTCTGCCAGCACTTCTGTAGTAGCAGACACCTTTCTTTAGGTAAATCTGCTCCCTCCCCCCTTAATTGATTCTATTGATTCAACAGGTTAGAAATTAGAGGCCTTTCCTATTTTTCAGCAAGTGACACTAGAGCACAAGTTGCTTTGGTTTCTGTTACCTTAGCTGCCTCTGGTCATCTATGAGAATGGGTACTTACGCCCTCCACCACATCTGTCAGAAGTGTCACCCAGTGCCCTCAGTATTATTGTTTGTGCTTCCACAGTCATTGGTGACTTGCTGTTGCAGTGTTACTGGTGCCAGTATTTGGGGCACTGGGGTGGTCAGCTCTTCTATTGAGCTCTGATGCCTCATATGGTGGAGGTGAGTTGGGGGAAGAGCCCAGATCACATGGGTGCCTCTGTCATGTCTAGTATTGTTAGGCTCAAGGGTTCTGCTGCTGTGGGCAGGGGGTCAGGAGGCCAGAGTCATGGGCACTTCTATGGCTAAAGGGATGGGGTCCCAGTCTTGCTGCTGCTACTGCCCAGTTACCTGTGGTGACTGGCATCTCTGGGGCCAGGAGGATGGAATCTTGTGCACTTCCTCTCCTACTGCTACAGGCTTCTCTGGGGCTGTGGGCTCAGTCACCAAGACTCGGGATCAGGGTTCGCAGACACTATCTCTTACTGTTCCCCAGGTCCCGCCACCTCTGTGTTCCAGTCTACATACCTTTAGGTATGCAGATGTATGGAATTATCTGGCCTCCTGTTTTTGTTGGGCAGAGCTACCTTTTGAGTTATGGGTGTTTTACTGACTGTAAATTAAAGGGAACAGAAACAAACAAAACAAACAAACAAAAAAAACAAAAAAGCTTCATCATGATGGTGATGTTACTCCAAAAGGGATGTTTTTAAAGGCACGATCTTTGGTTAATTTTTGATCTTGTAGAGCAAGGTTCCTCAAGAGTACTGGTGACTTTGGGGACAGATTGTTGTTTGGAAGTGGTTCTGTGCAATGTCAGATGTTTAACATCATCCCTGACCTCTCCCTTCTAGATGTCAGGAGTACCCACCAGGCAATGCCAAATGCCCCTGGGGGCAAATATGCCCCCAATTGAAAACCATTGTTTTAGAGGTATATTATACTACAGTTCTCAGTTAGATGTTGATCCAATATTATACAATTTATCTGTTGGTACTCAGTAAAAAGTTCTGCAGAAGGGCTGGGTCTCTCCTTTTACCATTACATAAATAGCTATTTGCATGCTGTTTAGGCCACTATGGCTGCCATAACAAAATTCCATAGACTGGGTGGCTTAAACAGAAATTTATTTTCTCACAGTCCTGGAGGCTAGAAGTCCAAGATCAGGGTGCCAGCATGGTTGGGTTCTGAGGAGAGCTCTTTTTGTCTTGCAGATGGCTTCTAGCTCTGTGCTCACGTGGTTTTTGCTGAGTGCATGTATACGGAGATGAGGAGAGGGAGAAAGGGGGTATAAGTTTTGTTTCTTCTTATAAGGGCATTTATCCCATCATGAGGACCCAGCCCTCATGACCTCGTCTTAACTCCCAAAGACCCCTGTCTCCAAATATCATCAAATTGGGTTTGGGTGTTGGGGCTTCACCATGTAAATTTGGGAGAGACACCATTTGGTCCATAGCACATAATGTTCATGTTCACACCTATTTAATATTAGCAAGTAAAAATGTGGACAGAGAAGTCTATTTCTTTTTGAAGCACTAAATGTGCATTTCAAACATTATTCTTTCTCTACTGTGTGACTTCAGAATTATTACCTTGGTTCTTTTCTTTCTTGCTGGGTAGGTAGACTTTACAAAGCACAAATATACTTAGAAATTCAGTTAATAACGTAGATAACTTGCTCAAATATATAATCTAAAATCAAAACTGAGTTTCTAACATGAATGTATTTTGTAGTGATACTTTCAGTTTATCCCTTTCTGTTATTTTTAAAAAGAAAACAAGTGGTTTGTACTCTTGGGAATAATTTTAAGATGTTTGAAATTATTTTTCCTGAAATTAGTGTGTATCACTTACATCAGTGAAATTTACTGATTTTTTTCTTTTAAACAGATAATCATTTATACGTTTTAGGATCCCTAAGGGGATATTAAATAGTAGAGTATTAGTGTTCTAGGGTTGTATGTGTGGTGGGGTAAGTAATTGGAGAAAATGGGGGATATAATCTTGTTTATCATGCCAAAAACTCCTGCCTAAAAAGGAACTAGTTCTTACATGGGACATTTACTGTCAGCTGCTTTATAATAGAACAAAATCTCCTGCACTGCTGCGAGGTAATATGAAGGGTACTTGCTAGCCATATCTATGTGACATGGGCTATGTAAATAGTATTTTTTTTTATAAATTTAGCTTGTATCGGTTTTACAATATGTGTCCACAAAAAAATCAGAATAAATCAAACAACATTTGAAATTATCTTAACTTTTTAAGGCCTCTTTCCCATTAAAGGAGGTCTTTAAAATGTTTTTACTTTCTTCCCTTCTCTCCCTTAGAAACTTAGATGAACTTTACTAAGCTTGTTGAGTACTTAGTGATTTTAGTTCTTTTAGTTGGTTTTCCTCTGAAATAACATATTTTTTCTTTCAAAAAATTATTTGTGACTCATATTTGAAAATCCCCAGTGACAATATTTTCTATTAGATTTAAATTATGCATAGTATAAACTTTATTATTAGAGATCATGGTTTCCACTAGTCTTGATCTTTCTCCATTTTGTGGACTCTTGTGATTCATTAATGGCTTGGTTAGAATCCTTTCCCAAATATTAAGATGGGGTATTGAAGATGTAGTCTCTAAATCTCTGAATATCTCTTGATCTTGAAAGATGAAGGATACTGCTATAGATGGAATTGTGTTCAAAAATTCATATGTTGAAGTCCCACTCTCCAATGTGACTGTGTTTGGAGTATGCTTCTAGGAAGTCGTTAGGTTAAACGAAGTCATAAGGGTAGAGTCCTAATAGAATTAGTGGCCTTGTAAGAAGAAAAGAGAAAAATCTCTTTATGAGCCCAGGTGCTGAGGAAAGACCGTATGAGCATACAGCCAGAAGGCAGCCATCTGCAAGCCAGAAAGAGCTCTTACTGAAACGTGACCATGCTGGCACCCTGGTTTTTTGTTGTTCACTTGTCATTGTGTCTCATAAGATTTCTATTGCACATGAAGTGGTGCGTCCTTCATGTTTTGCTTCCTAGGGTATTTGGTCCTCTTAAGATCCACTATTTTCTTTTGCTTATTTCTCTATTCATCCTCTGTACTAAGGCAAAATTTTTGAAAAATTTAACCCTCAAATAGTCAAAGGCCCAATAGAATCTGCTTCTGCTAGTTGGTGAGAACAAATTTGAAGGATATTAGACATTTTTCTTTTGTGACACTCTCAGGTTTCCTCAATTACAAATGTTAGAACACTGTTGGCAAATCTGGGTGGCTGCCCTGCAGTTTTCCCAGCCAAAAATATCCTATAGTTGCTCCTAGAATAAGAACTCAGTAAAGCATTGCCCTTCTGCCAAGGTTGGATATTTTTCATCAGTACAATTCTCTCCAGAACCTTTTGCTCTCTCATTCTTGCCCAGGCATATTAACTGCTAGTCTCATTGGCTCTGCCCAGAAGATAACAAAGTCTTGAGCCTGATCTCTTCTCCCAACACCCCAATAGAACCTGAATTCTTTCATATATGCTTCTGTGAGCTTTACGTTCCTGCCCCAGCCTCTGCTTCAGCTCAGGAGAAGTTAGTGTCAGCTTGGGAGAAGATCGCATCAGAAAATTGTGTTCAGGATACCATTTTCTCTAGACTTTCTTCATGCATTCTCTGAACAGACCCAAAATGGTATCTGTATTATGCCGTCTCCCCCTCCACAGTTTACTTCTTAGCAAGAGTTCAGTGACATTCACATTACGTGAAACCTCAAGGCATGTACCAGGTTTGGTCAACTTTACTTTGGGTTAGAAGATAAGAAATAGAGCAAAGGAACTCTACATATGGGAAGACACAACAAGAGGGAATTTTTCCTGGACCGTAGCAGACTAGAAATACAGGTGGTCCAGAGACCTTTGACCAGAGGCCTTTATTAAAAGATGTAGCCAGTAATAATAGCCCATTGAGTGGCCTGTCAGCGAAATCTTCGCCAGACCTAGGAATGAGCCTTCCTAGCACCGTGGGATGAAATGGTCATGAAATGCCTCCCAAAGCATGGTCAGATTTATGACCATGAGGGGGCCCTGTCAACTACAATTGGCATTTGCATCTACCGCTACAAAGATTAAATCACATGCTGCTGCAGCTGCTGACTCTCAGCGCCCCCCTGAAAGGTGTTCAGGGTGGAGAGTTGAAGTGAGGCACTCTGTGCTCTGTGAAAAACTGGCAGAACAGGTCTTTAGATAGTTATCTTCAGAAGCCAACTTTATGGGCCCAATTCTTGTGTCTCCGCATATCTAGAAAAACACCAAAATCCTTCATGGTGACAACTGCTCCTTGTGACTAGCAGTAACCTTCTGTAAACAGTGTGTGCTTGATGGCATGTTTTTCTCTTTCACCAAAACCACATATATACTGAGCTTCCCCCCTACCGCTTTGGAAGAGTTTCTCAGAGCTATCTGGGATGCTGTCTCCTGCGCTGCAGTCTTCATTTTGCCCCAAATAAAACTTTACTTGCAAAAAAAAAAAAATAGAGCAAAGGAGGAGTTTCTTCAACTCATCTTTCTGTAATCTTTCTTTACTTGAAGAGGAGAGTGAGCCAATATACTGGTATTAAATATAAATAGATAAAAGTATCTAGCTTCATTGACTATGTAACTAGATGTTGCTATCTTTTTTCTTCTGGCCTCAATTTTTCAATTGTCAAATAATACCGTAATATCAAAAATAGAGAAACTGACTATTCACCAAAGGTGTATTTGGTAAATTATAATGTATTTATATAGCTTTAGTATATAATATATTTACATGGCTATATATTTATAAAATTAAGAGGTATATGGTATGATGTGATATAAAGATATAGGTACAAAGAAAGTGTAATATGTCTGACTTTTTTCTGATTGTAAAATATATATCTCTTTGGAAAAGAAGAGTTTGGATAGAGTTTAGTAGTTTTCATCCTGTGATTCTTGTGGGTCAGAATGTCTTAGTCTGCTCAAGCTGCTGAAACAAAATATCATCAAGTGGCTTAAAAACAGACATTTATTACAGTTCCAGAAGCTGGAAGTCCAAGGTCAAGGTGCCATAGTTTCAGTGGTGGGGGCTCCCTTCCTGGCTTACGTCTTCACAAGCCTTTTCTTCGTGCATGCACAGAGAACAAGAGAAGGGTATGGGTGGGGGAGGGCAGGGAGATCTTGTGACTCTTCCTCTTTTTGTAAGAGCACTAATCTCATCATGAGGGACTGAAGTTTATGACCTAACCTAAGCCTAATAACTTCCCAAAGTCCCCACCTTCAAATACCATAACCTTGGGTGCTAGGACTTCAACATATGAATTTGGGGGAGACATACATGTTTAGTCTGTAACAGGGAAACATGAGTATCTGTGAGGTCTTGTGGAATTCAACCCCTTCACCACAATCACTTGATAGCAGTTATAAATTTAGTGTTTTCTGAATATCATAATTCTGTTAGAGTCTAGTTAACATAATGTCACATCTAAGAATAAAATCAATCAAAAAACCTAATAACCCAGACAAGATGACTGCTAAGGGCTACTGTGAATTATTAGATCAGATTAGGAAATGAAATGAAATGGTGTGACATACACTTCACTGAGAATTTTTCAGCGTGTTGATTGGGCAGGATGTTAATTAATCAAAGGCATGGAAAAGAACCAACTTTCAGAGTCAGAAATAGTTTTTCTTTTAAATATAATTAAATATTTGGATATATATTTAAATATGTTGGTTTATTTTATAGAATATATTCTATTTTTTAATAGAAATACCTCTCCCACTCAGCCTAAAGATCTGGGGATTTCATAAATTTGTATTTTGAGATATTTAACGCATAGGTATAGGTTTAGACCAAAAGTCTAAACATATGACTAAAAGTAAGAATAGTTAATCAGAATAAATTATAGTAGCAATTTTTTAAAATAATTGCATATCAACCTTAAGTTTAACTTCAAGTATATTATTTAATGATACAGAGCAGAGAAATATTTTTCTCACTGCAGAGTAAGTTTTAGATTTTTTAAGCTGTTTAGTGAAGGTCACGTTGCAGAATACATTGTACTTTTATTGTTAGTATGAAACTGAGGAACACTGTAAATATTACCTTCTTGGGCCTAAAATAAATCTGAGAAATATCATAAACATTGATGGTGAAGTGTAGCCTTGTGTCTTATGGGGACAGATTTTCTTAAGTTATTAATCTTGTAAATGGTTTGAGAAACCTTATAAATGGTTTTTACACTGTGGCTGAAAAGTGTGCTCCATATATCAGAAAGTGAAGAAAGTATATTTGGTATTTATAGATTGATTGAAGATATTTTTGAGTTGAAAGGATCTTACGAATAAAAATGTTAGTTGGCCCTGAGACTGTAGAGTGATAGTTGATTGTCCTAATTAGAATCGGTATAGCATGCTACGAATTTTCTGTTTTGTTTTGCCAGTAACTTGGATGCCTATTACTCCATCAAAGATTAAATGAAGTCATTTGTATATTAGAAAAGTGAATTATCTGTAATTTATGATTCAAAATTTTTATAACCTACCATTTCAGACTCCTCTTTCGAAACTTTTCATTTTCTAGTTGATTCAAAATAGAAGCATCAGATGCAACTTTATACAGTATGTTTCTTTAAAATCACATATCTATTTCTATTAAAAAGGCCAGTTTAATTGGGTCATCCAAAAGCACAAACTTTCCTGGGCAGAAAAGTTTGAGCCTTGTCTAAGAATACACTTTAATACAGCCCTCATTAAAACAATAAAACGTAAAGTAAGGGGCTTCCCTGGTGGCGCAGTGGTTAAGAATCTGCCTGCCAATGCAGGGGACACAAGTTTGATCCCTGTGCTGGGAAGATCCCATATGCTGCAGAGCAACTAAGCCCGTGCACCAAAACTAC
Organism: Hippopotamus amphibius kiboko; assembly: GCF_030028045.1. Lineage (NCBI taxonomy): Eukaryota > Metazoa > Chordata > Mammalia > Artiodactyla > Hippopotamidae > Hippopotamus > Hippopotamus amphibius. Next base: position 60,470,234 of record NC_080188.1, read on the forward strand.
TGAGCCTGTGCTCTAGAGCCCATGAGCCACAACTGTTGAGCCCATGTGCCACAAGTACTGAAGCCCACGCGCCTAGAGCTGGTGCTCAGCAGCAAGAGAAACCACCACAATGAGAAGCCCGTGCACCACAAAGAAGAGTAGCCCCTGCTCACAGTAACTAGAGAAAGCCCGTGAGCAGCAACGAAGACCCAATGCAGCCAATAAATAAATAAATAAATAAATAAATAAATAAATTTATTAAAAAAAATAAACTAAGACAAAACAAAAATACTTCCCATGCTTGCCTTCATAATCTTCCTCTGTTTACCAATTTAGCTTTCACTGCCCTCTGAGTATTAAATGTTATCAGTTGCCTTAACTACTACATGTTTCTAGGCCAATCAGTAAGGGAGTGCATTGAGTGTGGAATATTTAAAATGATAATAAAACTGACTAGAAGTCATCTGTATTTACTATTACCATAGGCCAACTGTTCTAAAAGTCTCAGTAATAAGACAACTCTCTGAAAAGATATAGATCTGAATTCTAATTTAGTAACTCCAAGTTATGATTTTTACATTTTACACACACACAATTTAAAAATTTTTAATTATTACAATTTTATTACTCATCCTTTTGACAAATATTGTATTTTTAAGTGAAAGTTAATTGGGAGAACTCTATTAGTCATAGAGTTGAAACATATACCAAGGTTTACAGTTCAGAATCACCAAACCTTTAAGCTAGTTTGTGTTATTGACCCCTGTGGTACTACAGATTAATGTATCAAACAATAAATTCAAAATAAGCAGTGAGAGCATAGTTACTGTAAAGATGAAAGAATGAACCTTGAATTACTTCAGTTCTGACATTTGATGTAACCATTTGGAAGTTTTATTTAAGACTTAAATAGAATGAGAACTGTGAGGTATATATTTTGAGGGAAAATACTTGTAAATTTTAGTTGATACATTAAATATCTTACTGAACTTTAATATCTGAACTTTTAATTGCAAACTTTATTTTTTTAATTGTGTGTTTCACTTTAATGTTCTTAAAACTAATGCTAATAAGTTACGTCAGGGCATAATTTAGTAGTTACCTAAATTGTATCTTTGCAGACTCTTACTAAAAAATATTACGTTTCTTAAAACTTCTAAACATCACGTTTACAAAATTCAATACAACAAAGTTTTAACTAGCTGCATTTTTTTTTCTAGCCACTACTGATATTCATTTTATATCATGATCATTACATAAAGTAAGTTTTTCTTAGTGAAGAGGCTTTTAAAAATGTGTTCCAGGTATCCAGTATAGTAGTCTTGACCTAAAATGGATTGCCAGTTATTTCTTCAGGAAAAAAATGTTTATTTGGGATCAGCAAAGAATTACAATTCAGGGTCTGCAGTGGTGGCAAGCCAAGTGCAAGTACCCTCACAGAAAGGAGAGGAGAACTCTTTTAAAGAGGGGGAGGAGGAAGCTGGGAGGGCTAACAGAGTCCACTGGAAGAATTGAGAGTTGGAAGTATAGTGGCTTTTCATAGGCTGAATTGTTAGTCTCTCATTGGCTGAGTTCTTCCCAGGAAAGAAGAGGAAGTCTTTCTCTTGGGCTCTGCTGTGGTTGTAGGGCATGAGATCTCCTTCTTGCCTCCCAATTCTATTTCTTTTTTTTAATTGATTGATTGGCTGTGTTGGGTCTTTGTTGCTGCCCACAGGCTTTCTCTTGTTGCAGAGAGCGGGGGCTGCTCTTGGTTGCAGTGTGTAGGCTTCTCATTGTGGTGGCTTCTTTTGTTGCAGACTACAGGCTCTAGGTGCGTGGGCTTCAGTAGTTGGGGTGTGTGGGCTCAGTAGTTGTAGCTTATGGGCTGTAGAGCGCAGGCTCAGTAGTTGTGGCTCATGGGCTTAGTTGCTCCACGGCATGTGGGATCTTCTTGGACCAGGGATCGAACCCGTGTCCCCTGCATTGGCAGGCAGATTCTTAACCACTGCACCACCAGGGAAGTCCCCCAATTCTATTTCAATTGAGGTTTCTGTTTATTTTTTTTTACAGTAGGTACATCCCAGAGTTAACACTTCTTCCTCCTGCAAGGTAAACTAACTTGAAAGCCAGATCACTTTAAAAGTTTTAAAAAGTGAGATCCCTTTTATTAAACCTTCTTTGTTCTAGTGGAAAGCAAATATTGAAAATTATTTTCTTACTTAGTATAAGTAAACATAAACCATCATTTTTCTCCAGTCTTTTAAAATGCCATTTACTTTATTTAAATGTAAGCCAAGCTCCCATCTCATTTGGTAACATTTAAATAGCAAAGTATCTGGCTTCATAAAGGCCCTTGTAGAATTGATGAATTTTGAAAAACTGAAGGTAATTGAAGAACTGAGAGTGTAGCATTGTATGTAATCAGATTACTATGCATAATAAAAAGGGGGCCTAAAAATAAAAGGCTAAGAGATACATATGGCTAAATAGCACTTTATCAAGAATCTACAGCTTTTGATTAGGTTTAAAAACATATTCAGAACTCAAATTGAATAAAATTTTATGCTCTTGAAGCTTTAATAACAGAATAATTCCTACTTGATAAGAGAAACTTTCTTTTTGCATGAAAATCTTATCCTGAATTCATCTTAAAAGTAATTTCCCACCCCTGCTCTATGTTCTGTTGTAACTTATGGTATTATTTCATGCCAGTCATTTTAAGATAGAATATTACAGGCCCATGGATGATTTACATAAGAACAGGCAGCTGTAAGTACTTTTAAATCCTCTTTCTTGCTCATATTTAGGAAACATTAGGAACAGAAAAGAAATAGATTAGGTGTACTTAAACATTATTAAAGTGTCAGGCTACTTTCCCTTTTTCAGTGAATTAATTGCATATATTCCAGAAAAGGCTTATCTCAGCAGTAATTACTCTCCTCTTCAGGTCTGTGAGACAGATGTACAGTGTGAATATGACAATATCCTATGATACATAATGGGGATTAACCTCAAGTTCCTTACACACTTCACTACCCTGATGAAGAGCTGCCAAAAAAGATACAATCTTTAATATTCTACTGTACTTGCCTTGGCAATCTTACATATTTGTTTAAGTCTTTATCATGAAATGTTGTCATTGCAGCTTAGTATGGATATGGGGAAATAATTGTGGTATAATTTAAATGCCAGTATGAAGATATTTTACCTTAAAGACATATGTAAGTTTTAAAAAAAAACATGTGGCCATGTTATGGCCAAATTAGGCATGTAGCTGAAATTTATACATAAAGCTGTTGGACATTTTAGAATTTTAAAATTTATTCTGTAAGGGATGTCATACAACTCAGTACTCTTCATTCTTTTATTCTTTATTATACCAATTGCTTAGAGTAACTTACCATATAAAATATGTAAGTAGTCAATGGGATATAAAGATAGCTAAAGACTTAGAATTATTGGGGGAAATATATAAATCATGCTCCTGAATTGCTGAAGAAGTTAATAATATGCAAAAAGAAGAATATATAGTGTGTGTGCACATATATTGTGTTTGTGTGTAGATACATGTATATAATTGTAAATTACACATATAAAACACTTATATATAACGTATGTAATATTCTAGCTCACGAAAGAGTATCTTTAAAAAAAATTTTTTGTTTTCCTTTAAAAATCTGACAGCCAGTCTAAGCTATAGGGTCTTTGTAGCAAGGGTTAAACAGATAAAGAAGCTGAGAGGTCTCTCTCAAGGAGCCAACGTTCAAATAAGGGAAACAGGCATCAACAAATCATTTTAGTTAAAATAGCAATAATTTACTGAGTTCCTACTCTTTGACACATGCTCTGAATGCTTTAGGTTTATTATTGACTTACTTTTAATAAAATTGAAAAGTGCTGATCTCAGGTGGCCTCAGCCGACAGCGGCTTGAAGCAGGCTTTCGGTTCCCAGCCAGAGATAGAGGTGGGGCAGCGGCAGTGAGAGCGCTGAATTCTAGCCACCAGACCACCAGTGGCCAGTGACAAGGCCCTGGCCCATCAATTATGAAGAAATGAATTTCCACATAGAGACAGAAAGTAGTGAAATAAGTAAAGTGTTTATTAGGAGGAAAAAGATATGTGTGGATAGACACAGGAGCAGTCTCAGAGAGAAAGAATCATGCACTTGTGGTCATTTGAATCACTGTTTTGGGGCATTTCTTCAAAGTTTCCTCTGGCCAGTCATCTTGCTTTGCCTGGTTCTGAGTCTCTATTTGGTATATCTCAGGGTCCTCCCCTGTGAGCATGTGCATCTCTTAGCCAAGACGGATTCTAGCAAAGAGGCCTATGGATAGGTTGACATCACTTACTATGTGGTGGCACCCCCTCCCTTTTTGACCATCAAGGAGCCTTTCTGTGCATGTGTAGTCAAGGAGGTATGCTTGACCTCAAGTGAGAAATATGTGGTTTCTATCTTTTATCTGGGCAGGAGTTAGCTTCTTCTCTCACACCTCATCTTGGAGTATCTGTCCACAAGGAACAAACCTTGGGTACTCTGCCTGGGGCCCATCTATCTCCTGCCTCAGTACCTGTTATCACTTGCAGTTCATCTAAGTTAAAACTGAACTTCAGAGGGAGTAAGTCATTTGTTCAAGTCTGCATAATAAGTGATAGTTAGAATTTGAAGTAAAATCTGACTCCATGAACATTTTTTCCCCTATTAATGTAACAAGTTTATAAATTACAAAACAGTGAAGTTAGTGCTATACAATAGGATACCATGATTTCCCTTTGCTACTTATCAAAACCATAATAAAAAACAATAGCTTCATCAGTTACTTTAGTCTGGTAATAGCAGTCAGACTTGGGGGTCAGGGCACCAAGGGCGTGATATGAAACAGGCCGACTTAGCTGTTACCTATGGCACTTCTCACAGCCTTGGAGGGGACCATGGTGGCTTTCTTCTGAAAGGACAAGGGCATATCATTTTGTTACCATGTTCTTTTTCATGGATACTCCTTGCGTCTGAGTATGGACACTAAATGAAATCCATTTTTAAAAAGTTCTTGTGAAGCAGAATATAAATGCAAAATAGGTGCCACAGTAAATAGTGATGATAAAACAGAGGAAAACAGAACTTATAAAATCATGTCAAGACTAAGAACCAAAAGAAATTGTAAAAGCAGAAAGGAAAGGCTGAAGTCAAAATTGATTCTAATCTAAAATATTCTAGAAATCAAAGAAACAGGAAACAGCATTCAACAAAACAATGAAAAAATGTTCAAAAATTTAGGCAGTGCTAATGTAGTCTGCTTCTCCTTATTTTCACCAGAAAATCATTTGAAATAATACAGTTTGACAGTTCTCAGACTAATTTTTTTTGCAATAAGTGATCTATAATGTGAACATATTCAAACATATAACCTGTATTTGTGACAATACAAAAAACTGAGGTATATGAAGCAGTTAAGTGCCCATACCATGTCACTATTACACTAAGCAATTTGCTTGTGTATCTCACCCTCAGTCATACTTTTTCTTTATACTCGAAGAAGTTGAGACTTAAACATTTTTAATTGCTCAAAGTTATAGAACTACACTATGTCATTTGAAGAATATATGCATATGTAAATCAAATTCGACTGTGTTTGCTATGGAGAAGGAAAAGGTATTTTACTGTACGTTCCTTAGATCATTTCTCATGTTTGCAGCATGCACAGATTGGAGTATCAGATTGAAAGGAATACAGAAAATAGAAACCATGTGAAGTCAGTGGTTATAGGGATTTCCAAACTACTGAAGTTCATGGAATTCGGTTGCTTTTGAATGAGAGCACCTTAATAGTTTTTATAATTTCCCAGACACAATTGCCAATTTTCCTTTTATTAAACTCTCAATTCCTAGTACATTTCACAGTTCTTGGTTTATTTAACAGCCAGCACAGATTAACTTGATTGAGTGTTTAAAAGCTCCCAGGGTTTGAAGCTGCTGTACTCACCCTTTTTTTCCTTTCAACTGCATAACTTTTGTCAATTGTCCTTCATCTGTGAGGAAACTAGTTTGGTAGCAACATTAAATAAATTACTATTCTAAAAAGTGACTAAAGTTTAATTAGAAAAAGCTGAGAAGTAAAACACATCTAATACCAATATAATAGATGTCCAGTCCATGTAAGCTTCTCTTCCTGTTGTCCTTTGTTTTAGTTTTATTCATTTACTCATCTTATATTCCGTTTACTTTTCCCCAACTACTCTGTGAATTGTCATTTTTGTCATTCTCATTGAGTTGCAAACAGGGAAACTGAAGTTCAGCACAACTAATGAACTCCCCCATTAGCTAATGAGCAGCAGATGAGAGCCTGAGGGGTGCTTTAGGGTGGTGCTTTCCTGCCTTTGCTTAAGAGAAACGTCCTGCTGGATAAGCAAAGAGATGCCACATTTTGGAGGAGGGGGTGGTGGGATAGAATCGATTGAAAAGATACTTGTTTATTGACTTTCACTTCCTAGCTATCTGACTTTTTAACTAAAAATAGGTACTATCCCTACTTTTGTATCATTCTGTACACTGAGATCTTGGACCCAATAGCCTATCTTGTTTTTCATCTAAGAAAGCTATAATGTCTGTATAATTTTCCATGGAGGGAAGTATATTTTTTCCTCTTCTGAACTCTGTCAAAATAGGCATATTTGCTTTAGCAAGAACAGCCAAGCTGCTAGACAGACGACACTATGCCTGTTACAGTGCTCAAGACTGGCTACATAATTTGAGTTATCTCCAATACGTTGCAAAAGGCAGGCACTTGGCAAGTTTAATGTCATCCATCTGATGTAATTGAACTTCAGGATGGATGAATAACAGTTTATTTCATCCTTAAAACTTTATGAAAAGAACGGTCATTATATCAACAACAAATGCTGCTATTTGTCTCACTATTTGCATATTGTAATAGAGGGTATTTTTGCATAAAATCTTAACTAAATATTAAACAAAATTGACTATTTTTGATTTTTGATGAAAGTTATCTAAGTGGCAAAAGAAGAAAGGTGCTACCCATTATTCCACTACCACAACGTGATTCTTCTGGATATATTCAGATCTTTTTCCTCCCTTATTTATATAGCTGAAACATCAGTAACTAAATATTTTGTACTGACTTTTTTTCTTAGATAGCAAATACATTTTATGTCTAATTATCTTCTAAAAATTCTCAAAAGTAACATAACTGATATAAAGGACAAGACATTCTTTTTCACAAGCTTTAGGTATTACTACTTAACTATGTAACTTTTTAAAAATTTAGCAGTATCAGTCCATATTTACTAATATATTTTGCCAATTGTGTATTAAAATGAACACATCCTTGTCTGAGACAAAATGTAATTTCAATGACTGTTTTCTTTCCCTACTGGAAGTGTATGCAATGAATAAAAAATTGATTTTAGTTCCATATATTCAGTTAGACCAGAGATAGAAACATATAGACATTTGATAATATGACCAAAACTATGAATTTTTTGAGCCACAGCAAATGGGCAGACTATATTAAAAACAAACAAAAAAACAAATGAAGCTTCAGTGTTTACTAATGTATTAAAAAATTGATGTTTAGAAAACTATATAACTTAAACATGTTAACTGTTCTAAGTTGACTGTTTTCATCATTTGAGTCTTTTGCTAAATAGAAGTGTGGTTACGAAGGTTATCTTAAAGATACATAAATAATGTACTCTTTTCTGGAAACCTGTTACATCTGTTATTAGGCAAATAAGCATTAATCCTTATGTAAAAACTTTCCATATTCTTATTTTACTCAGCAGCGTTTAACTACTAAAAATTCATATCAAAGGATACTGACAAGACCAATCTTTCCCAGAACTTTACAAGTTTATTTTTTGAGAACTGAAGAGTGTTTATTTTGGGGGAAAAAAAAATTATGGAACAATGAAATTTGCAACTTACAATAGTCTTCCATAGATAATATGCTAAACTTTTTGAAAAGAATACACTTCCTATATTTAAATGCCAAACCTACTGATAAACTAAGTACATTTTATCCTATTCATACTCCATCTTTGAGGAGACAGGCAGGTACACACTTATTATAGCTTTAAAGACAACCAATCTTCCATTATTCAGTGCTTTTTCAATAACTTAAGGGGTTGACTCCCTTCTCTTTAATACAAGGACAGTGTAAAGCAGGCTCCGAAGTTATGGAGACAACCATGGGACTTTTTTCTTAGCAATAAGAAAGACTTATGATAAAGGATGTGTCTCTCTAAAGACACTTCATTTGTTCACTGCTACCCAGTCTCCAGTATTAAGAACCAGTGCATGACCCATAAGCACTCAAATATTTAATGAATAAATGAATATTATTGTAAGTAGGCAACATATATTCCTAATTCCTTAAGTGAAATAAACCTTCAGAGTGTTATATATGCAATTCTGAATTTTCACGTATTTTCAGCTTAAAGGAAGTTCTTATAAAATTTCTGTCAGTCAGCCATCATGGAAGTCACAGACCTATTTTCCTTCCTAGTATTCACAAGGTGATTATTAATGATCAGGATAAACTCTAAAGTGAATAATTTATTTCTTGCTAGCAATCAACTTTAAATCATTAGGATTTCATGCATGGTTCTCAAAGGGTGAGTTGAATATTAGTCCTCAGTAAGCTGAATAAATTATTGACATGACACTACATTGGTGTTAGATGCTTCTTGAATTTAATTGTTTCAGTACAACTTTTCTTTTAAGTTTCCTTGACTAATTATAATGCAGAGGAAAAAAGTTAACTCCATTTCAGGAGTATTAAAGGATAGTTTTGAGGTATTTGTTACTAATGCAAATTAAGAACTATATCTCTGTCAAACATGATATGTCATTTTCAACTGATTCTGATATTGTAAAATACCTTTTTCATTTGTGCCTACTAACATTTTTTCTTAGGATTTTAATTTTACCTTTTTCCAAACTGGTGCAACCAATTACAGCTTCAGATTTGGACTTCCAAATGCAGTGACATTAGACATATTTTGCCACTGCATATTTAAGGCCACTTTTATGGTGTGAAATATTTATTACGTTGTAGTCATGAGATCACCCTGTAAGACTGTAATCCCAGTTCAGTGATATGCTTAGCATCACTGTGTTGATACATAGGACTTGCCCCCTGAGCATATTTTATTTAAATTGAGTTGAAAATTTTTCTGTTCTTTCTCGATACATCCTTGATAACATCTAATGCTCTGTCAGCAGCGCCTGGAACTCTCATCAAAGATGACAGCTTAGGAAAACTCGATTTTCCCAGAGAGACATATCCAACTAGAATATAGTTTTAATTTTGCCAACTTGAAATAGATTATACCAGATTGTTTTAATTGTATGTAAGACATCTGGGAGAATTTTGCTGCAGTCTAGAGAATCATATGCCATTGTGAAATGTTTGCCTTATTACAGGCAATACTAGGTCTGGGACATAGTGGTGTATGTTTCCTAATTTTCATTTTACTGAATTAAGCCTAGAATGCAATGATAGAGACTGCCGACATAAGCATTAATATCACATATACTTTCTTAAACTTATAACACCTAAAAGCATCAGTTCATCAAATATGTGTATGAACATACATTTAAATAAGCAGAGCAAGTTTAAATAAACAAATGTGAGTGTACTTTTCATATAGCTTGCAAATACAGGCTCTGAAACAACCGAAATCTAAACATGAGATAAGGCAAAGACCTGTGCCCTCCATAGGCAAGGACTTGTGCCCTCCATATGCCTTTGATCTTATTTGGGCTGCTAGAACATGATACCATAGACTTTCTTAAACAATTAGCATGTATTTCTCACAGTTCTGAGGGCTGGAAGTATGAGATCAGAGTGCCAGCATGGTTGGGTTCTGGGAAGGGCTCTCTTCCAGATTGCAGTTGTCAACTTCTAGACATATCCTCACATGGCAGGAAGAGAACAAGCTAGCTCTCTGGTCCCTTATTATAAGGGCATCAGTCCCATTCCTGAGTGCTCCACCCTCAAGACCTAATCACCTTCCAAAGACCCTACCTCCCAGTACCGTCACATTGGGGATTCAACTTCAGTGTATGAGTTTTGGGGGATAGAAGTATTCAGTCTATACAGATCTGTAGAACTGTTACATGCTTACCAAGTTTGCTGCAAGCTCATTGCTGCATCACATCTATGGTCCAAAAGTGGGACTACAAAGAAACATGATTTATTTCTAGAAGGCCTGGTCCGAGTATGTTTACATGGAAGGAGGAACAAGAGGAGAAACCCACATCAATAGATCAAATTATCTCAAAAGAGACCCTTGCAAAGACTGAGCTCCCCGTATGCCATTCTTTCACCCAGTCTCACCAATTAGATAGGACAGTTCTGTTGTAGACGCATAAGTTAGAAGTAGAACAAAGATTGGCAATCCTTCTCCCATTCTCCACAAAGGGTAGAAGTTCATACTTAAAAACCAATAGGAGCACTAGAAGGAAAAGAAAATGGTTTCCTCCAAAGGGAAATATAAATAAAAGACTGATATATAAATTGTCCCTTTACTCTTCTATAGTCATTAGCTAATACTCTGGTCTTTGAGTTAGTGGCTTGGATTGAAATTAGAATAAATTAATATAATGATGTAATACGACATAACTGTAAAAACGTAATAACATACATATGTTCTGTATTCTTTTGATCTCTGCTGTTTTAGTAACTTGAGATTTATTACTTTATTAAGTCTGCCATTAAAATGAACATCATTTGCTTAGTAAAGAAGAGAATCCTTTATTTTATTAGGGATAAAAAAAATTTAAATCAGTTCCACCAAATTCTAATATTAAATGTGTGTGGGTGGAGAAGAATGAGGAGAAAGGATGTTAATTCAGAAATAGAAGACAAAACAACTATTTTCTATTACAGAAGAGGTTGACTCTCTGAAATTAATTTCACCATAGGAAATCTGTAATCTTCGTTTCAGAGAAATTAATTGGTAGTAGTACTATTTATGAAGTGCTCTGTGCTCAAATCCTTGAAGAACTTCTCTACATTGTGATTAGCCTCAGATGTCTAGTCTGGAGTGTTTCACACTTTTCTAGCTTTGTGATTACATCCTCCCGCTAGGTATCTGATGAACTGAACTAGACAGCTCTGAATTTCAGCAAACTCAGGAGTAAGGTTTTATGAGTAGTATTAAAAAATAGCTTAAAATGTCAAAATTCAAAATGTTTCATACTTCACATACTTTGTCTTCACTGACCACAGTGCCTGTGTATAAGACTTAAAGCAGATCAACAAAGGGACAATATTATATTACAAAAAGAAGCATCCGCATCCCTCAGAGCTTTAAAACTGCTTATTTTGTTTTGTTTTCAATGTGTGCAAGTCACTGAATTTCCGTGGCAGTTGTGGCATTTATCATCAGACAGTAAATTCTTTTTTTACTTGGCGAAGTAGCATCTAGATTAATAATAAAGAAATAAAAAGTTAACCTCTTTAAAAAAACTTTGAAAAATGGCAGATAGTGAGTACCATGCTACCATGTAATCATTAGGGAAGTTAGGCAGATTACCTGATTCCTTACAGCTCTAAAATACCTTGCCTATGACACATTCCTATTGAGAGTTTTACCTGTATCCTAGCTATACAAGTCAGCACCTAGAGTCACCTCTCACTAAATATTTTTTCTCCCCTTTGGAAAACAAGTTCAGTGTCTAAAAACCTCTATAGTAATGTAGAAACAAGAATGGCACATACCTCTTCAAATGTAGGCTTTATTATCAAAATGCTAATTTGAGTCTTAGACGACATTTCTAAGACAAGAAATCAGGAATGTGTTTGGGGGCAAGGATGGGAATAAACAGTAAAAATCAATGCTTAATGGAGAAGATATTTCTGCATATATTCTCTGACATAGTCTGGGTCACATTGCATTTTGTATTAGAACTACTTTTGATCTCAGTTTTCTCCTTTGCCCAGGTTTCTGGCTACTCTGCAGAACTTGAAAAGCTGGATTGAATTTTAACACATTATAAATTAAGTAGAAACTGGTTTATTTCTGTTTTGAGGTTTGTCCTGGTATTGCTTAAGTGTGTCTGGCTCTTATTAGTCCTCACAATAACCAAAACTTGTTTAAGTATGAAGAATGTGTTTTCTCTTGTCAGTTTCTGTGACTTGTCCAGTGAATGAGAATTTGGACACGAGTCACAAATGTAAATGTCTTGTATGTAATGTACATGACTGCTGTCCTTTTTGCTGAATGTTGACCTATTTAATGCCTCCCCCCACATTAAAACACAATGCTTAGCGTTAGTTTGTGCTCAGTAAATGTTAATCACTCCACTAGCCTTTGTTGGATTAATTTGTTAGATAATATAGTTTATTTCTTCTCACCAACTTTGTTTAAAACATTTTTAAATTTTATTTTAAGTTGTATTTTGAAAACAAAATTACAAATTTTCTCTTTTTTTTTTTAAGAGTAATTAACAATGACATTAAAACTCTTGGTAGTTTTTTTCTCTTCCAGGAACAAGTTAGACAGGAAATGTGGGGTTTTTGGATTTTGGTCCTTCTTGTATGCTCAGACTCTTAATTCCTTGGATTGGATTAGCTCTGTGGTGCCATCTCTCTGTTTGTTGTGATTCAGTTGGTCTTTTTAGGGAGAGGGGGAATAAATAGGAAACTAGTAGGAACGTGGAAGCAAATGATGACCCCAAGGATGAACCAACATCTGGAACTTTGGGATGCTAAATGGTTCTTGGCTTTGGTACAAAGAAGGCTGAGAACTGGTCTGAAGTATATGATCATCAGAGAGAACCATTAGGAAATGAAGTAGAAAATAGCAAGAAATGGGCTCAACTTCAGAGAGAACAGCTGTTAGAGGAAAGAGACATGAGGGACACCGGCCACTGCTAGGCTCTGGGCAGGGGGGATTCTTGAGGTATTAGTGTCCAAAGGGAATGAGTAATTCAGAGGATTTTCATTCCGGTTTACCGAAGACAATACCTAGTCACAAAGCTGTTATTCCATCTTTACGAATCATCCCCTTTCCCATGTTCAAAAATAAAAGAGTTTTGTAGTAAATTAAATGCTTACTTTATACAGTATCCAATAAATATATATAAGGAGATTTCTACCTAATTGGCTATGAAATTGTTTATGTCTTCAGGGGGAGAAAAGAAAGATATCCTGATGTAAGAGTAAGATTTTAGGTTAGGTGAACATCTGAAGACTATTTGTAGACTTTATAAGTTCAAGGAATGGCATCTCTTAAAGTCAGCATAGGTTCAAAATTGTGTGGGTCCTTTGGAGCTGTACTAGACAGTTTAAGGCCTGATTCACCGCCATTTATTGTTAGTATGACCTTAGGCAAAGTATATAACACCTCAGTTCCTCAGTTTTTTTTTCATATGCAGTATAGAGGTAATAATATCTATACAGCTGTGGTATGCATTAAATGTCAGTGAAAAAAAGTATGCTTGTAACCGTGTGGATGTTAGTTGCCAAAGTAGGCCCCCCTCTGGTTCCAGGAAATGTGCTGCCTACAGATTTCCAGGTCTTCTTTGATCTGCTGGATTGAAGTTTGTGTTCAGGAGAAATTAGTAATAAGCTAAGAGTCAGGCGTTTTATCAACGATGGCTAAGACTGTCTAAAGCACTCTTCAAGTGTAAACTGTTATATTTTGAGATTTTGACATCATTTTGCTTTTACTACTTAAGAATAGATCAAATCTTAATTTCTAAATTTCTTAAGACTAATCTCTTTCTGTCTCAGCATCAAAATGTTTTCTAGAGGATTATATCTTTATTGATGTAATATAGAACTTTTCTTATTTTATTATACCCAACATTTTTTTCATACTTATTTATCCTTTTTTTCATCTTTTGCTGGTTTTTCCATATGCCCTTTGTTTATATGGCCAAACCACTTGGTACAAAGTCTTTTTAAATCTTAATTTTCTTAATGGTATGAATCTATTTCAGGAGAATGCATATTATTTTCCTCTCTCTAGGCATAGAATCTGTTTTACCAATTTTTTCATTCTATAATTATTACTGTAATCCATCAGGAAAACTTAACTACCTGGTGAATCAAACAACATTGCTTAGTCTCTTGAAGCTTAAAGGTAATAATATAAAGTATATTCTTTTATGTATTCAGTACTCTTGAGCTCTAGCCAAACCTTTCAAGATTTTGTGAATTTTTCAAGCACTCTATGACGTCATATATTCTTAGATATTAGATGTTCTCCAAAATATTGTTATAAATCATGTCATTATTCTAATATCCTTTCCAGTAGTATGTATAAATTGAGATATATGTAGTAACTGGGTATTACTAAACTAACTTCAGGAGTTCTTAAATTACACTTGTTCAACCATGCATGATAAAAATTAACTTTTAAGCCCAGGACACTGACTCATATTTTACAGCAGTTATTGTCAGTAACAAATGTTAGTACCTTTGAAGACAATCTCCATTGTTAGAGCTACTTTCCCTTCACTCTTCTTCCACATCAGCCTCCTTATACTTCCTTGAACACATATAGTATGTTCCTTCCTTCTGGGTATTTGCCATAAGCTACCTTCTCAGACATTCTTCCCCTAGTTCATGTAATTACTACCTCCTGTCCTTCAAAAATTTGCTCAAATATTACTTTCCCAAATTACCCTATCTTATTTAAAATTGCAACCTGGCCTCCACATCATATGCCCTATTACCATTGCCCTCTTTTTTTCTACAGCATTTATTACCCTCTAACACACAATATTATTTACCTACTTATGTTTGTAGTTAATATCTGCCCACCCCAGCCAATATGTAAATGCTAGGAAGGAAAGATGCTTGTTTTATTTACCAATGTATTCCTAGTTTCTAGGTAAGGGGCCAGTAAACCTTTTCTGTAAAGAGCCAGATAATAAATATTTTAGAATTTGTGGTCCATACAGTGTCTCAAGTAAACTGTGCTGTTGTGGCCTGAAAGCATCTATAGACAATATATAAAAGATGGGTGTGGCTGTGTTCTAATAAGATGGTATTTTTTAGAGCAGACTGTAGGCTGGATTTGGCTATAGTTTGCTGATAATGTCTGGTGCAAAATAAGTTCTTAAATATTTGTGAAACAAATGTATTGAAATTAAACGTATTTAAAATGTGAACATAAATTACCTGACAAACTTAGCTCTTTCACCCTAAATTGAGTCATTTCTTAATTAAAATATTTACTCTGGTCTTACTGTCTGTCTTAAATAAGAGTTCCTCATTACATTAAAACTAAACAGATTATGTATGACAGTCACTGGGGTACAGTAGAATTATTAGAATTATAATGAACAGTAAAAGGCTGTCCTGGGCTGGAAGACAGGAAAAGCCCTGAGTTTGAAACTAGTATGAAGTATGTTGGTTATTTTTCATTACTTTTGTTTTTGGGAATTATTTCTTCAATGCTTTAAGACACTGATATCTATAGTATGTGATGTTCTTTCTTACTTCAGCTGAGAATAAGAGACTTTCCTGTTTCTTGAGTTAGAAATCAATCCAAAATAGTGGCAATGGACTTGCAGCTGTTATTGCTTCACTCTGGAACACATTTCTAAGCAGCAACACAAAATGTGACTCAGTTACCCCAAAGTGGAGAACTAGTTCACCATCTCATATGTAAATAGCTTTTGAAATTCGTTGGATCACTTTGTTTCTGCTAACCTTGAGAAAATTTCTTTATTGACCAAGAAATTTAAAGTATTATGTGTTCATCCTGTATAGGGATATGTGTGTTTGTGGGTAGAAACCCTTCAGAATGAGAGTGAAATTATCTTATCTTAAAGAGAAAGCATCAATTACCACAATGGAAAGTGCGTAAAATTTAAGTATGTCATCCATCCTAACAGAATCTGTTTGCTGTCTTTGGAATAGAATTATTTTTTGTGGAAATCTGTTTAACGTTGTTGGAACTTGCCTATCCGAGAAATTAATTTTGGCATTTAGATTATATCAAGATGCAGACTGACATGGTCAGTTACTTTTATGAAAACATCCAGAATAATTGACCAAAATATGCACACTTTAGAACTGCTTAAAGCTATTAGGTTTTAAGTTTTAGAATGGTAATGTATAAAATACAAAGTAAAATTTTCAGAAATAATTCTTTGCAATCAGACCTAGGGTGAAGGAATTATTTTCTATCATATTATCAAGAGAAAAACTTATTAACTCAGTCAGATGTGGAAGAGAGTCCCTTACACATGAATAATATATTAGATTATATAACTTGTGACAAAAAATTCTTTTGGCACAATTTTATTATATATACTTCTAAAAAACAAATATTCTGACATAATATGATTACTATAAATTTTATGTTGGTTTAATTTTCTCTAATAGGGTGTCTTTATTCCTTTTGAAACTCATTCCCACGTTCCACACAACTTTATTGATTACTCATATTCTAACTGCTATTACAGGGGTTTTATTTATTCATTAGTTTAATCATCATTCACCAAAATATACTGAATGTTTACTTTTTCAGGGAATCAAAAGAAGAATAAGATATGATTCCTGTACTTAAACCACTGTAGTCTGTGGGAAGTATAAATGTATATTAGTAAATAAGCCATTTCAATTCAGTGTGAGGAATGCTGGGGCAGAGTATATATGGGCTGTATGGGCGTGCTATCAGTGGAGCTTCTAATACAGCCTATGACAATGTACCTTTGGTTCTGATAGGGAGACCTTATCACTTAGCATCTCAGAAGTCTCCTATCTCTTGTCCTTCCTCCTCACTATAAATTCTATCCTTCATCTCCAAATATTTTCGTAGATCACTTCTTCATTCTAGTGAGGTTTAGTGTATTAAATCCAAGTTTTTAACGATTCTATTAATTCTGTTTCTTATATCCCATTTTTTTCTTGTTGAATGCTCTATGTCTTTTATATTAGGAACTTTTTGTAGCTGCATCCACTATAGAATAATAAACATTTGCTTCACCAGGCTCTATCTTTGTTATCAGTATTTTCCTTTAACTTCCTTAGTTTGATATATTTTAAATATAAACTTCATTGTACTTTGAAAAACAAGGAGGAAAGGTAAAATGTAGAAAGAATTCCATAAAAATATTAGAATTTTCACTCAAATCAAATAGGCACTCTGAGCATCCAGTGTTTTCATGAGTCTTTTTGTAACTTCTTTTCAGATTTTATTTTTATTTGTTGGCTGTTTTTAGTTTCTGTCATGGACATGCAGCTTCTGTTTTGACTTTTTTTTATTACCCAAAGATCTTTACTGAAAAACAATATGTCAGTAAATATATATATCCCAGCAGTGTATTCATTTTTCAGACTTAGTATATGATAGTCATATCATAATTACATAAGATGAACACTTACCATTGCGATTATAAGGAAGGTTTGTGGATTTTTTAAGGCAGATTGTTCTTCATGCTTACTGCACTTGTGACTTTTATAGTCACAGGAATTAATAACTCATAACTGTATATGTGGTAAGTATAAATATAATTGATCCTTGAACACACTGGTTTGGATTGTATGAGCGCACTTATACGTAGTATGTTTTTCAATAGATATGTACTATGGTACTACAGGATTCATGGTTGGTTGAATCTGCACATGGGAAGCTGCAGATACAGAGGGCCAACTGTAAAGTTATATGCAGATTTTCACATGCCTTAACCTCCATGTTTTTCAAGGGTCAACTATACTACATGAGGTAGTAGAACTGATGACTCAAGAGGTGAATGCATAGCAACAGGGAGGCAAATATTAATCAATTCCATAGTATTTAAGTCACTTATACAGAAATTATAGCTGGAATCTAAGGGCAGAAAAAGACCCTAAGGTATAGGCAGTAGGTGGAGAATTGTTTAAAAAATGTAAAAGGGTGGTATAAATACAAGGAGACTTCCTTTCTCCCTCAAGATACACAGTGAATGAAATTCCTTTTCTTCAGGCTTGATAATGTCTCAAGATTCTAAAATCTGTTCTCCTTTTTGAATCACCATCATTTAGATGTCCAAGATTATTTAAAGTGACTTTACTTACAACTCATTCTTGATACTCTGAGTTAACTCCCAGCAGAAGACCTAATAATGGTCAATTAACAGATCATGATATTTTATAGTCTATACACATGGCCCTTCCTCAATATTGTAAATACATTTGGAAAACATCTCAGAGGAGAAAAGTGTGGAGTAAGCAGCAGAGGCAAAACCCAAAAGGATTCTATGAACATATATTTTAACCCTCAAGATTCTGACCCTAATTGGAAATACAGAATCACAATTCTAGGTTCTTACCAAGGATGAGCACTTTGACTTTTTTTTTGCCATTTTTTAATTGTATTTATGGATCCTTGCCTGAATTACATAGAAGTCTATCTAGTCTTCTAAATGATCAGAATTTACCCTTGATCCAGTAAAGTCCATAAGAAGCTATGCACTTGTACTTTTTTTTCTTTGACTGTTTGTGGAACTTTTTCCCTGTGATTTGACATTTACCATCATGCCATTTACTCACTGAATTAGATTGCTCTTTAACTTTTGGGCACTGTGAATCTGGTTAAATATGTTTCTTTTTAAATTTTGATCGCCCATTTAAATGTGCAGCCCACCTAGTAATTGTAGATAACTATGCAACATGCCTTTCTGCGCACTAATATTCTTCACCTTTTGGTTTGAGTAACTATCACTTCTTTCCCTATAATTTTCAGAAACATATTTTATCCCTTAACATACATATACACTTTGTCAAATTCTTTGAAAGACTGTATCAGTCATGGTCCTGTCAATAGACAGACATCACACAGTAATTTGAACAGAAGTTGATATAAAGAATTACTGACTGTATTAGCAGATTCAGGTAATGCAGTATTAGCTAGTATATAAAAGAACTCTAAAGAATGCAGAAATAGCAGATACACAGGGCAATACTATTCCTAAGACTGAGATAAAGCAAACACCTAAGAATCCACCCACCCCCGGGTTGAGATCGAGATCCTGTTGAAGAGAGCACAGTTTTGGCTCACTGAATGGTAGAGCAGTCATTATGGTGCTACACTGGCAAAATTTACTGGAAGTCTGCCCTCTGGTACTTGCAGGAACTCTACCCTGTAGAGTGCTGGGGAATGCTGTTCACAGGGAGTGTCTTGGTGGAGGCACTCTTATACAAGAAAGCCTGAGAAGGTTGCTGGGCACATTTGTGGCCAATGAGTGCTACAAGCTGTCATGCCCTGGGGGTCCTGGGCAGTGGGGAAGCCATGGTGCTGGGGAAGCTGGAATGCTTCAGAAACTGCCTGAATTCCAGGAGCCTGGCAGTGGAGAAGCTGCTCATATTACAGAAGCCTGTTGAAAGAGCCCATTGGTATGAGGAAGAAAAACCTTTCCCAGTACCTTCTACTGATGAAGTTTAACATCACGCTAGCTGCCTCAGGAAGAATATTTAATGTCCCAAGCCTATTTTTGCACAACAGGCAATGAAAGGTAAATTTGAACCCAAGACAGTTAACAACTTGCACAAAATCCTATTATGAACAAAAGTTAATTGCCTTTCCTTTAATTTAATTATATTTGATTTGCGGAATAATCCACAAAAACTTTATGACCAAAGAACTGATCTTACTGCAGAGCAATTCATAGATAGGAAGGTTTAAATCTCCCTTTAGGTTCTGGCAAATGTAGTTATTTGCCCCACGGCTTGTGATTTGAGAGAGATCCTAAGCTGCTTTCAAGATCAAACACTTGTAGCTGTGCAGAGATTGAGGTCGGCTTTGGGCAAGAGCAAGAGATAATGCAACTAGATAGTATAAAATAAAATCCAAGATTTTATCATATATAGAATTGAAACAACAGCAACAGAAAGAAATAACAAACCAAACTGAGGTCCCTCTCCTGCCTCTATTCATATCCTACCACTTCACTGTCTGCTTCACTGTAAGGTTAACTTTTTTAGTGTAGCAAGGAATGAAAGCTTATGCT
Organism: Hippopotamus amphibius kiboko; assembly: GCF_030028045.1. NCBI lineage: Eukaryota > Metazoa > Chordata > Mammalia > Artiodactyla > Hippopotamidae > Hippopotamus > Hippopotamus amphibius. The sequence continues at coordinate 60,490,160 of NC_080188.1, forward strand.
TAGAATGGATGATTTTCCTATAACGTAATATGTTTCAGACATGGTATTTTTTTCTAATATAGCCTTCATTTTCAAGAGTTTGAAAATAACAAATCTTAGGGGGAAAAAAGAAATTCAGTGAACCAAAGCAGTGCTGCTATAATTTGTTATACTAATTAATAAGTGCAAGAAAATCAAACAAGATGTAATGTAAACAAAATCATAATTAAAAATCCAATTTAACATTTAAGCTAAGAATGAGTTCTTTCTGATCAATAAGTTATTGATCCATCTCATAGGGCTACCTTGAGTTTTCTCTATGCTTCCGTTTTAACCTTTATCTGGAAAACACATTTTTAGTTCTATAAACCAATACCTATGAAGATCATATTTCATTAAGATTTTATGTATTAAAATGAAAACAACTGGGAAATGAACATACTGGTTTGAACTAAGTGTTTGAAAGAACAAGCCTATATGTGCTTTGAATAGTTCTGAGGAATAATGCATACTGTTTCTAATTTCTCATATTTTACCTTATATTTCACAAACATCAGTCTTTGCATTAGTATGACTTTTGTGGCTGTTGAGATAAGACTAATGCAAATTGGCTTAGGGTAAGTGCATTTGCTAATGAAATCCAAAGAAAGGTATAACAAACCATGGCAAGAAAGAGGTGAAGCCCACTTATTCTACTTCTACAAATCAGTAAACCCATCCATCTATGAGATATTTTTAGCCCTCATAGTCTGCACAATCTTTCAAAAAGAGAGCCCAGAGAAGTATAAGGAATAGCTCCTGACCTCACGGAATATTTACTTTGGCTTAACAAATGCATTGTGAGGTCCTGAAATTCTTCATACTTCAAGGAACTAGAGATACAAAAATGACTAAGATATGATCCAAATTCCTACAGAAATAGTAGCTGATGTCCAGATATGATGGTTAGGAAATACTTCATGAGTATGTTGGGATTTAATTAGGATATGAGAAGAGGGTAGTCTTTAATTACATAATTAGAAGAAGATTCATATTGTGCTAATAGTGTAAAAGGATGTTAGGGAATCTGAGACAAGTTTGACTGAAACACAAAGCCTGGATAAAGTCAGTGAGCTAGAAAGGTGCATCTTCCATGCTGGAGATGGGAGACTAGATTTATTCAAAGTAGTGTTCCACTCAGATTCTAAAAGGGAAGGTTTCAAGTGGTTGTTGCTTCCTTATCTGAGTAAATTGTCTTGTAAGCAATTATCCACTCTATGCATAAGGTCATTGTTTACAGTGCTACTTTATTTTAGGAAATCATGTGCTACTTCCTGCCAGAGAATTACAATAGATTTTTTTAAAGTCCATTACACAATGTTTCAGCCTAGAACACAACTGAGTTCTCTTCTTTGACATCTGACCCTGGGATGCAGCTTGTTCTTCTGTGGTTCCGCCCTCTGTTTATAGAGGAGCTTGCTCATCCACACTCAGTTGTGTAGGTGAAGGCAGCCTCATTACCCCTTTTTTGCTGGCCAAAAGGACCATTAAGATTTCTTATTTAAAAATCATTGATGTTAATTATGGGGTGATTCCTGTTATCTCTTGGATTACTACCTTTGCTTTTCCCTCGAGATCTCACAGCACCACATTGCCTTTTACCACTGTTACTGCTCACTCTGTCCTTAGTGAAGGTAACAAACAAAGCATAGTTGGGGAAGCCCACTACTTATCCGCTCAATCAATTTATGTTTTAAATTTTAATTTTTGGAATAAATCTAGCTTCTGGCATGAATATAGAGCTATTAAACATAAATATTTTGTTTCCTGTATCATTTACTCTAGCAAGAATTAAGGCCAAAGGAGAAATCTGGAACATGGGTTTGGATGTTAAATCTTACCAAAGTGGTTTCCACTATAAACAATTTTTTTTTAGCATTTTTATGAGCTGCAATCATTATTCATAAAGTGTTTTCATGATTTTTTTTAATTAAAATTATTTTTCTGCCAGCTTTCTAACCTTAAAATATGTCAGGAAAACAATTATTTTTTCCCCTTGGAGATATGTGGTATTTATTAACTGATAAAGATCTTTATGCTTCACTGTCAGTTAGATGTCCATTCACTAAATCTAAATGTTGAAATGATAAACAATTATCTGGGAACACTTTATGCAAAGGGAAAGGCAATGTTTTTGGAGTCAGGCAAAATTTAACATTTATTAGCTGTGGTATTTTAAATATTTATCTTTCTGTCTCGTTGTCTTCATCTGTGACATGTGAATAATACATTCATTCATTCATTCAACATTTTTTTAGCAAATGATTCGTGTAGGAACTGTGTTAAGCAACAGCCAATGCAGAGAAAAGATAAAACATAACAACTAAACTTAAGATACACATGATACTACTTCTCAAATTAAATCACATAACTGATACAAAGTATTAGCTATTTCCTCTCTCTCTTAGAATTAACACTGGAGAAATAAGAAAAATACAGCTCCTTGCTGACTGACCTCAACACTTTTAGTAGTTTCTTTGTAGTGTTTTGTTTGAATGAACTAATGCTGATTTCTAATTTCTAATGCATTTGGTTTACTTAGTTACTGCAGTTACTAGTTTGCAAGACTACTTTATAAGATAATTTAATATCTAGAAAATGACATAGAAAACTTTAAATTTTTAAATTGTTTAAGTTTTAAAATAGTTATATACATAGGTTCACTTAAACGACATATAAAATGATTTTTTAAATTTCAAAAATGAATGTGGCAATTAGGATGAGTTTTGTGGAACATAAAGTATGTTAAGTTTACTTCTCTGGGGTAGCATGTCAAGTTTTATAACATGGTATAATTATGGAAATAACCATATTCTCAAATATAAATGCAGTAAGTATGGTATAGAATTCTGGACTAGAAATAGTGTTACTATCTAACCCTATTTCTAATATTTATTGGTATGTAACTTTAGGTAATTTTTTTTCCTCAATCCCTATCTGTAAAAGGGAAATAACGGTATCTCTGTATGCTCGATAGCCTTGTTGTACCCTTGAATATAGCTGTCCACATTATGATTTAAGCAAAGCTGAAAGAATAGTCACCTCAATAACGTGCCTTGACAAATGACTAAAGTAAATATGGATGCCTCCAATGGCAGAACATACGAGGCTTTCTCAGTTTCCTGGGTACAGATTCTAATGGCTATTTAGATCAAAATAAGATAATCTGTACACAGAGATCCTTCAATTTCAATGGGAATATTTAAAAGTTAAGTGTCTTCAATTTGTGTTTTCCCCAGTGTGAAATTATTTAAAGATGCTGAAAACACTGTATTTAAAAACACTATTGTATGTAACATTTCAGTTATTAATACATGGAATAAATATTTAGAAGTTGAAGTGGCTTTTCCATTTCAAAGTGGTATCTGCAAAGGGAAATAATGCATGAAAATCACAGTTCTTACCTTAAGCACATCTGTAGTCACAGTAGCAAGAGAAAGTAATCTGATATCACTTTATAATTTAGAAATATGTTATTATGGCATTTAATCTATGCAAGCACTCTAGAGAATAGAGAATTGATATATCTGTTACATTTCTCTGAGAGATGATTCTGTCCTATACATTTGCTTATCATCATTTCTTGCTATGGAAGAAAGAAAGGGAGAAAGAGAAGGGGGAAAAGCTATAAGAAAGTGTCTTTATATCACATTGTGAGTAAAAAGCATCTACATACACATCTTGAAAAATATCTGAAAGGTGAAATTTTTGAGTGTGCTCATGGTTTTCACAAAGTTATGGGATCCACCTGACATTTATGTCTTAAATTAAGAGAAAAGGTAAGAATGAAAAGTGATGGTCTAATTTTCCTAGTTTAATATTTGAAGTGGCAGAAGTGACCAGTAACCAGGAAAAATTCATATAATATAGTTCAAAGAATATTGGACCAGATCTAGGCCCATCCATGACACACTACTTTTGGACTCTACAGAATTCACTTAATTTCTCTTTTCCTTAAAATTCTCATGTGCAATTTCAGTCTCCTGGAAAAAGGTATGAAAATACAATTCCGGTCATTTTAAAACAAACTTCACATTGTGAAGAAAATGTTATAGTAGTTTCATTACAAGTACAAATTTTTAAAAAGTATATTGACTTCCTCTCTTCATCCCTTTCTTCGTGAGGGGAAAAGGCCCTTTCCTCTAATGTAACTTTAGCATCCATAAAACAAATTTCAGGGATTTCTGATTCATAAATAATCAGAATTTATATTTAATGCTGTACCTTGAGATTCTTGTTTATATGATTGTTTTCATGATATTAAAAAAATAGGTAGTTTTTATAAAATTTAAGCTTCAACTTTATTTTTCTCCCTGACATTATGGTTCATATAACTATTCTTTGCAGTAGTTCTCAAATCATTTTGCTTTACCCTGTAAATGTGGTATAGATATTCAATCTAAAATTCAGCAATAGGTTGAGTTAGGGTAACAATTCTAAACTTCTGTTTGATATGTTGCCTTTTTAGAAAAAAAGTCTTATGTGCAGATATCAGATTAGAAAGTAAACTGAAGTAACATTGGATCTTTGTCCTTATTAAAATGCATATTTTAACAGATTTTATTTCATATACATAGGTTAGTCCTCAGATTGGTAAAGACTTCATTAAGGTAGTTGTATTTTAAAATGTGATATATTTGTAATCAGACAGCATTGATTAAGAATAATAAATGCTACAATAGATTTGAGGTAAGAAAATGTGAAACTTCACATCAAAATTAAAAGTCTTGCACTTAAAGAGTACTATCAAAGTGAAAAGACAACCCACCAAAGGAGGCAAAATACTTAGAAATCACAATCTGATATGGGACTTGTATCTGGAATACATAAAGAACTCTTACAATTCAGTAATAAGATAACCCAACTTTAAAATGGACAAAGGTTTCTCAATAGAGGATATACAAGCATCCAATAAGCATTATGAAAACAATGTTCTACAACATTAGTCATTAGGGAAATACAAATCAAAACCACGAGAGAACATTTGCCACTCACTAGGATGCTATAATAAATAAAAAGATGGACAATAACAAATACAAAGAGATAGAGAAATTAGAATTGTCATAGATTGCGGGTGGGGATATAACATCATACAACTGCTTGGAAACAGTTTGGCAGTTTCTCAAAGTTAAGTATACATTTACATGTGAGCCAGCAGTTTATTCCTAGATTTGTTTATACCCAAGAGAATTGAAAATATATGTCCACCAAAAACCTGTATATGATGTTATAGCAACATTATTTGTAATAACCAAAAGTGGAAATAACTCAGGTGTCCATCAACTGAATAGATAAACAAATATAGTATATCCATGTTGTAGAATGTTACTCAGCCATAAAAAATGTTATGAAGGACAGAGACATACTTAAGCATGGATGAATCATGAAAACAGCTAAGTGAAAGGAGGCAGGCACAAAAGGCCATATGTTGTTATTTCCACTTATATGAAATATGCAAAATAAGCAAATCTATACAGACAGAAATTAACTAGTAGTTTCCAGAAGATGTGGGAGTGGAGAATAACAGCTAATGAGTCTAATGTTTCTTCGGAGCAAAGAACAGGGTCTGGAATTACATAACTCCAGATGATGATATTTGTATAACTGATTGTACTAAAAACTCTCTGAATTATACACTTTGTTTTTTATTTTTGTTTGGTTTTTTTTGAAGATGTGTCGGGTTTCAGCTTTCTAATCCCATATATATATTTTTTAAAACACTTTTTTGGAATATAATTGCTATACACTCTTGTACTAGCTTTTGAGGTACACCAAAGTGAATCAGCTGTATTTATACATATATCCCCATATCCCCTCCCTCCCGTGACTCCCTCCCACCGTCCCTGTCCTGGCCCTCTAAGGCATCACCCATCATTGAGTTGATCTCCCTTTTTTATACAGCAAGTTCCCACTAGCTATCAATTTTACAGTTGGTAGAGTATATATGCCTATGGTACACTCTCACTTTGTCCCAGCTTCCCCTTCGCCTCTCCAACCAACCGTGTCCTCCAGTCCATTCTCTGCATCTGCATCCTTACTCTTGCCCTGTCACTCAGTTCATCAGTACCATTTTTTGAGATTCCATTTTGTAGGTGTTATCATATGGTATTCGTATTTCTCTTTCTGGCTTACTTCGCTCTGTACGACAGTCTCTAGGTCTATCCACCTCATTACATATAGCTCAATTTCATTCCTTTTTCTGGCTGAGTAATATTCCATTGTATATATGTGCCGCAGCTTCTTTATCCATTCATCTGTTGATGGGCATTTAGGTTGCTTCCATGTCCTGGCTATTGTAAATAGTGCTGCAATGAATATTATGGTACATGTTCCTTTTTGTATTATGGTTTTCTCTAGGTATATGCCCAGTAGTGGGATTACTGGATCATATGGTAGTTCTATTTTTAGCTTTTTAAAGGACCTCCAAACTATTTTCCGTAGTGGCTGTACCAATTTATATTCCCACCAACAGTGCAGGGGAGTTCCCTTTTCTCCACACCCTCTCCAACACTTATTGTTTCTAGATTTTTGGTGATGGCCATTCTGACTGGTGTGAGGTGATCCCTCATTGTGGCTTTGACTTGCATTTCTCTGATTAGTGATGTTGAGCATCTTTTCCTGTGTTTGTTGGCCATTTGTGTGTCTTCTTTGGAGAAATGTCTGTTTAGGTCTTCCACCCATTTGTGGATTGGGTTATTTGCTTTTTTGGTATTAAGATGCATGAGCTGCTTGTATATTTTGGAGATTAATCCTTTGTCTGTTGCTTCGTTGGCAAGTATTTTCTCCCATTCTGAGGGTTGTCTTCTTGTCTTGTTTATGGTTTCTTTTGCTATGCAAAAGCTTTTAAGTTTCATGAGGTCCCATTTGTTTATTCTTGATTTTATTTCCATGATTCTAGGAGGTGGGTCAAAAAGGAACTTGTTTCGATGTATGTCATAGTGTTCTGCCTATGTTTTCCTCTAGGAGTTTTACAGTGCCTGGCCTTATGTTTAGGTCTTTAATCCATTTGGAGTTTATTTTTGTGTATGGTGTTAGGAAGTGTTCTAATTTCATTCTTGTACATGTAGCCATCCAATTTTCCCAGCACCACTTATTGAAGAGGCTGTCTTTTTTCCATTGTATATTCTTGCCTCCTTTGTCAAAGATAAGGGGCCCATATGTGCTTGGGTTTACCTCTGGGTTCTCTATTCTGTTCAATTGATTATCCTTTCTATTTTTGTGCCAGTACCATACTGTCCTGATCACTATGGCCTTGTAGTATAGTTTGAAATCAGGAAGGCTGATTCCACCAACTCCATTTTTCCTTCTCAAGATTACTTTGGCTATTCGGGGTCTTTTGCATTTCCATACTAATCATAAGAATTCTTGTTCTAGTTCTATCAAATATGCCCTTGGTAATTTGATAGGGATTACGTTGAATCTGTAAATTGCTTTGGGTACTATAGGCATTTTCACAATGTTGATTCTTCCAATCCAAGAACATGGTATGTCTCTCCATCTGTTTGTATCATCTTTGATTTCTTTCATCAGTGTCTTATACTTTTCTGCATACAGGTCTTTTGCCTCCTTAGGCAGGTTGGTTCCTAGGTATTTTATTCTTTTTGTTGCAATGGTAAATGGGAGAGTTTCCTTAATTTCTCTTTCTGCTTTTTCATTGTTAGTGTATAGGAATGCAAGAAATTTCTGTGCATTAATTTTGTATCCTGCTGCTTTACTAAATTCATCGATTAGTGCTAGCAGTTTTCTGGTAGAATTTTTAGGGTTTTCTATATATAATATGTCATCTGCAAAGAGTGACAATTTTACTTCTTTTCCAATTTGGATTCCTTTTATGTTGTTTTCTTCTCTGATTGCTGTGGCTAACACTTCCAAAACTATGTTGAATAATAATGGTGAGAGTGGGCACCCTTATTTTGTTCTTGTTCTTAGAGGGAATGCTTTCAGTTTTTCACCAGTTAGAATGATGTTGGCTGTTTGTCATACATGGCTTTTATTATGTTGAGGTAATTTCCCTTTATGCCCATTTTCTGGAGAGTTTTTATCATAAATGGATGTTGAATTTTGTCAAAAGCTTTTTCTGCGTCTGCTGAGATTATCATATGGTTTTTATCCTTCAATTTGTTGATATGATGCATCACATTGATTTGCGTATATTGAAGAATCCTTGCATTCCAGGGATAAACCCCACTTGATCATGGGGTATGATCTTTTTAACGTGCTGTTGGATTCTCTTTGCTAGTATTTTGTTGAGGATTTTTGCATCTATATTCATCAGTGAAATTAGCCTGTCACTGTTTTTTGTGACATCTTTGCCTGGTTTTGGTATCAGGGTGATGGTGGCCTCGTAGAATGAGTTTGGGAGTGTTTCTCCTTCTGCTATATTTTGGAAGAGTTTGAGAAGTATACGTGTTAGCTCTCCTCTAAATGTTTGTTAGAATTCGCCCATGAATCCAACTGGCCCTGGGCTTTTGTTTGTTGGGAGATTTTTAATCACAGTTTCAATTTCTGCACTTGTGATTGGTCTGTTCATATTTTCTATTTCTTCCTGGTTCAGTCTTGGAAGATTGTACTTTGCTAAGAATTTATCCATTTCTTCCAGATTATCCAATTTATTGGCATATAGCTGCTTGTAGTAGTCTCTCATGATCTTTTGTATTTCTACACTGTCGGTTGTTACTTCCCTTTTTCATTTCTAATTCTGTTGATTGGTGTCTTCTCCCTTTTTTTCCCGATGAGCCTGGCTAATGGTTTATCAATTTTGTTTATCTTCTCAAAGAACCAGCTGTTAGTTTTCTTGATCTTTGCTATTGTTTCCTTCATTTCTTTTTCATATATAATCTAATCTGATCTTTATGATTGCTTTCCTTTTCACTTTGGGGTTTTTTTGTTCTTTCTCTAATTGTTTTAGATATAAGGTTAGGTTGTTTGAGATTTTTCTGTTTCTTGAGAAGGGACTGTATTGCTATAAACTTGTCTCTTAGAACTGCTTTTTGCTGCATCCCATAGGTTTTGGGTTGTTGTGTTTTCATTGTGATTTGTTTGTAGGTATTTTTTGATTTCCTCTTTGATTTCTTCAGTGATTTCTTGGTTGTTTAATAGCATATTGTTTAGCCTCCATGTGTTGTATTTTTTGCAGTTTTTTTCCTGTAATTGATATCTAGTCTCATAGCATTGTGGTCAGAGAAGATGCTTGATATGATTTCAATTTTCTTGAATTTACCGAGGCTTGACTTGTGACCCAAGATGTGATCTATCCTGGAGAATGTTCCATGTGCACTTGAAGAAAGTGTAGTCTGTTGTTTTTGGATGGAATGTCCTATAAATATCAGTTAAGTCAAGATGGTCTAATGTGTCATTTAAAGCTTGTGTGTCCTTATTTATTTTCTGTTTGGATGATCTGTCCATTGATGTAAGTGAGGTGTTCAAGTCTCCTCCTATTATTGTGTTACTGTCGTTTTCCCCTTTTATGGCTGTTAGCATTTGCCTTATGTATTGAGGTGCTCCTATGTTGGGTGCATAGATATTTACCATTGTGATATGTTCTTCTTGGATGGATGCCTTGATCATTATGTAGTGTCCTTCCTTGTCTCTTTTAATAGTCTTTACTTTCAAGTCTAATTTGTCTGATATGAGTATTGCTACTCCAGCTTTCTTTTGACTTCCATTTGCATGGAATATCTTTTTCCATCCCTTTACTTTCAGTCTATATGTGTCCCTTGGTCTGAGGTGGGTTTCTTGTAGGCAGCATATAGAAGGGTCTTGTTTTTGGATCCATTCAGCCAGTCTGTGTCTTTTGGTTGGAGCATTGACTCCATTTACATTTAAGGTGATTATTGACATGTGTGTTCCTATTACCATTTTCTTAATTGTTTTGGGTTTGTATTTGTAGGTGTTTTCCTTTTCTTGTGTTTCCTACTTAGAAAAGTTCTTTTAGCACTTGTTGTAAGGCTGGTTTGGTGGTGCTGAATTCTCTTAACTTTTGCTTGTCTGGAAATCTTTTCATTTCTCTGTCAAATCTGAATGAGATTCTTGCTGGGTAGAGTATTCTTGGCTGTAGGTTTCTCTCTTTCAGGACTTTCAGTATATCCTGCCATTCCCTTCTGGCCTGCAGAATTTCTGCAGAAAGGTCAGCTGTTATCCTGATGGGTTTTCCCTTATATGTTATTTGTTGCTTTTCTCTTGCTGCTTTTAATATTTTTTCTTTGTGTTTAATTGTTGTTAGTTTGATTTATATGTGCCTTGGTGTATTTCTCCTTGGGTTTATTCTGTATGGGACTCTCTGTGCTTCTTGGACTTGGTTAAATATTTCCTTTCCCATGTTGGGGAAGCTTTCCACTATAACCTCTTCAAATATTTTCTCAGACCCTTTCCTTTTTTCTTTTGCTTCTGGGATGCCTAAGACTTGAATGTTGGCACACTTAATGTTGTCACCAAGGTCTCTCAGACTGTCTTCCATTCTTTTTATTCTTTTTTCTTTTTCCTCCTCTGTGGCAGTTATTTCCCCCATTCTATCTTGCAACTCATTCATTCTCCTCTCTCACTTATTCTGCTGTTTATACCATCTAGAGTATTTTTAATTTCAGTGATTTTGTTGTCCATTACTGTTTGTTTGCCTCTTAGTTCTTCTGAGTCCTTATTAACTGTTTCTTGTATTTTCTGTATTTTGTTATTGAGATTTTATATCATTTTTACTATCATTACTCTGAATTCTTTTTCAGGCATTTTTCCTATTTCCTCTTCATTTATTTGGTCTTGTGGGTTCTTTTCCTGCTCCTTTGCCTGCATGATTTTTCTTTGTTTTCTCATTTTGTCTAATTTATAGGATTTTCTGTCTCCTTTCCCTATGCTGCGTAGTAGTAATTCCTCTTGTTTCTGCTCTCTGCCCCCTGTGGTGGGATTTTTCCAGTGTCTTGAGCAGGCTTCCTGGTGGGGGGGTCTGGTGCCTGCTTTCTGTTGTGTGGCTCTGTCTTGTTTCCCTCTGATGAGCAGGGCCACATCAGGTGGTGTGTTTTAGGGTATGTGTGAGATTAATATGGCCTTAGGTAGTCTGCATGCTGATGGATGGGTTTGTGTTCCTGTCTTGTTTGTGGTTTGGTGTGAGGTGTCCAGCACTGGCAATTGCAGATAGTCAGATGAAGCCAGGTCTTAAACTCTGATATAGGGCTCTGTGAGAGTTCTCTGTAGTTAATCTTCCCTGTGTCTGAGGTCTCTCTAGTAGTCTAGCATCCTGGATTCAGTGCCCCCCTCCCCAGAGCCTCCTACTTGACTTCTGATGGAGTAGTCCAGACTTCAGAGGTTGCTTATCCTGGCAATAAAGGGTTTTAAAAAAGCCCCAGACTAATGGCAGAGTGTTGAGTCAAACAAATACTAAATCAAGGGAACATACATGTACAAGACACACAAATATTGAATCCAGTAGAACATAAGGCACTAGAAAGACCTGACAGAAGAACCCCAGTATGCAATCAGAAAATCAAAGAGAAAACCAACAAATTCAAAAACAAACAAACAAAAACAACCCCCTCCCCCCAACACACAAACACAAATCCAGGGAAACTTTGAAAGCTAGGTTCAAATATAATAAAGAGCAAGGGTACCACCAGACAGACTGAAGATTCCCAAAACAATATCAGACAATTACACTTAGGACTAAGATAAAGACAAAACCTAATAATAGAAACCAAAGCAGTGTGTCATCTGGAGAATAAAGCAAGGAAACAGAACAGACCGATAATATTGCTTATAACTATATTAAGAGAAACTAAAAAAGGATAGAAGGCAGGGCAATGGAAGAGCATAGTGTGACTGGAAATATGAAAAGAAAAAGAAAAAAATAGAAATGTGTAAAAGATAGAGAAGAAAAGAAGGTAGGAGAGATGAAGTCAGCACTACAAAGAACTAGAAACAGAAATACATAAAAAGGCTAAAAATAGAAAAAAAAATTGAAGAAAATAATATAAGATGTGTAGATCCCTTAGGACTAAGATAGTAATTAAAAAAAAAAAAAAAACGAAAGCTAGAACTGACCCCAGAATGGACCAGATCAATAGAATAATATTTCTGTTTCCTTGGGGTTTCAGCTGTAAGTGTCCTTCTTCCCACCTTGGGCTTTTTGTATTACTCTGCGACGAGCAGAGTTTCTTTATTGTTCATCTGTAAGCACCGGTTTGTGGGGGAAGAGAGGGTACAATAGTGGCTCCTTCCCCTGGGAGTGGGTGAGCAGTGGCACCCTGCCTGGATCACAGGAGCCTGGGCAGCGGTGGTGGTGCCTTTTGCAGGGGGACACCTGCAGCTCAGGCTGAGAGAGCGACTACAACCGTGGCTCCTCCCCTCTGTGTAGGACTCCACTGTGGCGCCCTGCCTGGGTCATGGCGGCTGGGTTGGTGGTGGTGGTTCCTGTTGCAGAGGGATGCCGGCAGCTCAGGTATAAACAGAATGTCTCCAAAGCTGGGCCACTCTGTGGACTTTTGGCTCTTAGCTGCAGGCACTCTCAGCCAGCCCCGCCCAGGGGCCTTTGTTATCTCTGACTACGATAGCCTGGCCCAGAGGGTTCCTTCCTTTGTCTGTCACGGGCACCGAGAGAGGCTATACGCACAGCTCCTCCCACCTGTTTGTGAGTCAGCAGTATCCAGCCACCACGGTGGCCACCCAGCTTCCTACAGTAGGCATTCTCAGCTGTAGATATCTTCTCTCCTGTCCTCTCAGTCCGTCTCCCCACTGCCAACAATATTTCTCACCCTGAACCAGTTCTCCTCTTCCCATGTGCCAGCTCCCAGACCCCCGTTCAGGTGTGAACTGACATCTCAGTCTGGACACGCTGAGCTGTGGTGCAGACCCTCTGTGTGTTTCTCACTCTTTCCCGTCTGCCACAGCTCAGCTGCTTCACCCTCTTTGAACAGTCCCAAATGCCTCCCTTCTGACCCAGGGAAATTCCCCATTGGAGAAGGGGTTTTCCCATCAGGTAAGTGATGTTTCACTAAATTCGGCAATCTCCCCTTTGTTTCAGATCCCCCTGCCCCAGGGTGTGGGACCTGTCCCTTTCCTTTCTTCTTCTCCTCTTTCTCCTTTTTTTTTTTTTTTCCCCTCTGTCCTACCCAGTTATGTCGGGATCTTTGCAGTCCTTTCTGGTGTCTGAGGTCTTCTGCTGTTTTTGAGCTGGTTCTCTGTGGGAATTATTGCATCTTTTGATGTATTCCTGATGCATCTGTGGAGAGGGATGCATTCCACGTCCTTCTATTTCATTGCCATCTTAAATTACACACTTTGAAAGGTGAATTTTGTGGCATATGAATCATAATTTAATAAAACAATTACAAAATAAGAATAATAAATACTTTTTAATTGGAATGTGTGCTATTCAGGAAACAAACAAGATACAAACTTCAAAGACAATACAGGGGTATTAAATTTAAAAAGAAATTAGGTTAGATTTTTCAGAAACAAAAAATGCAAGTCTTTTGAGTTTTCAGATGTATCATTAGTAGACAACTCTGCATTCAATAATACAAGAAGTTAAAAAAAATTGCACTAAATCAGAAATCCAAGTGCTAAGCACTGAGGGATGTAATGTGTATTTAAATTAGTCCCTGAAGGGTTTGTAATTTATGATTTTAATGACTAGATTTCAAAAGCAATAACACAGTATTATCATGTTGAATGAGTAATGTTCCAGTGTTATGACATGCAGCTATAGAATTACACTTATTCTATTCATTTGAAACTGAGAAGTTACATTTTACAATACATAATCTTATAAGTGTACACTTAAGCAGCTTTGGAGTTATATCTTAAACACACTTGTAGCAGAATAGGTTGTTTAGTAGTTAATTTTAATGAATTACTATCTTTTGTTTGAAGTCAGAGAAGGTAGAAAAAAAATTAACCATTTAATTAAGTGCCAGTAAGAAATGTACAACAAAACATTTTTACAGTTATCAGAATTGGATTAACTTCCAATTTCCAATAATAATCATTTTAATTTGAATAGTTTAATTTCTAGTGCACCTTGTGAATACCATGTCTCATTTGACCCTCAGAAAATCCAAGATAGGGCATATAGCTATCATTTCTCAGTTTTTACCAATGAGGAGACAAAGTGAGATTGTAATAAGTCATCTAACTATGCAATATTACCTTTAAAGCCATGGTAAAAACCACAGATCTCCTAATGCAGTGCTCCATTCATTTTCTTTTCCTGTTATGATAGTGTTGATTGAGCAGTGGTATTGGTGGGATGTGAGAAGAGTGGGATGATGGGGGACTAATAGTCGAGAAGAATGACTTTATAAAAAATAGACTGGGAGCAGTAGTTCAGAATCAAGTAAAAATTTTTAAATATGAATGATTTACTGAACAATTATTTAACACACTTCTGAGTACATTGCCTTATTTTTGTGAAGTAGAATTTAGCTATTAAAAGAGACTAAAGAGGTTCTCAGCATAAAAATATATGCTATCAATTAGATCGTGTTACCATATGTACTTAAAAAGTGTCTGTGCTGCTGCTATGTCCCCACGACTAATAAATAATTATGTAAGTTAGAAACAACATACCATATGGTCCCTCTTCTCAAATGAAAGTCAGTTACTCTCTAATGAAGCATTTCAGTCAAGCATTTTGGCCATTTCTCAAATAAATCAGAACTCATTTCTTCTTAAGAATGACAACTGATCTAATGGTAGCCCCGATTTTTGATGCTTTCTCTCATACCTTATGTGATTATAAATCTAATTCTACCTTTTAAGACAACAGAATGTCACAATACAGTGCCCTTAGCTAGTTCTGCCAAGCATGAAACATCCCTTACTATCTCAGGATCATGTCATGGCATTTTTACATTACTCCAAGCATCAAGGCCTTCCACAATCTGATCCTACCTTCAAAGTGGACATCAAACATCATCACATGAGGACATAAAAGCTGTTCTTCCACAATTGAAGTTGCAGGATAGAGATGAGCCTCAATTCTGTGTTATTTAGCTGTGATGCAAGGAAATACAATTAGTATTCAACATATTAATGTTCTCAATAGTTTGGTCTGGTTTGGCCACTGTTTGCGCCATCTTCCCCTTTTATTATTAAACTGTAGAATTTAGAAGATAGAAACCTGACATCGTATTTCCCAACCCTTATTACTGGAGTACAATATTTTTTATTTTTAGGGATTACCTGGAAGTAAAATTTACCCTTATTTAATTTAACTGAGATTATTTTATTAATACTTTTTTCTTGTGAGGTACAGAGTTCCTAAAATGTTTAAACATATTATTCACAGAAGTCATTGTTTTCTTCTGCCTCACTGGTTCAATAACTATTTTCTTTTTCAATCAGATTATATTTTGACGTATTACATCTCATTATTTATAAGAATAAATGTGATCATTTTACATCCTTTTTCCTTCCCTTATCCTTCATTTTTCTTTGTATTTTTTCAACCAAGTTCTTTACTTAGTCATTTTTAACAATTTAGTATTTTTGTTAAATATTAGCTATTGTAACTGTCACAAGTAATGCTATACATTTGATGGTTGTAACATACCCAATCAGAAAAAAAGAATGAATGAAAAAGATGAAAAGAAGGGAGGAAGGGGATTAAAAACTACTATGTCAACTTTCACTTCCTGAAACTCGATGCATATATTTTGCTTACTCTGAGTAGCAGAATTGTAGTTCCGTGTAACAATCCTTTGTCATTAAAGCACCAGTGAATGTGTTTTTGCACTTAGGTGAACAAAAGAATCTCATCTGGACCAGACTTCTTCCTATGTTGTGAAAATTCTAGTGAAATTTTCTCTCCCACAGTGATCTGTGTTGGGATATCACTTTCCTGTATCAGGGATCTTAGTCTTCATTTTCTACTTGTGAACTTCTAGTTGACCCCACTAATGTTTTTCACAGGCTTGCTTCTTCCCATTTTCCCCACAAACTTGTTCGCTTACCATATTTCCTCCTTTGCCTTGATTTCAGTGCACTTGCTTAATGCTGCCATTTTTGTTTGCTAACTGAAGTGTCCTATGCTTGTGTACTATATGCCTCTGTGATAAACAGACTCTTTTATCCATAATTTTTGTCAGAAAAAGAAAAATTCGATTTGGGTTCCAAGTGAAAACATCTATTGGTGCAGTAACACTCCCTGAAAATCTGAGGGCAGTGGTGCTTTCTTCCTAATCATTGCTGTTCCCACAACCAAGGCATAATATCTGGCCTAGTAACTGTGTGGACCTAATCTGTGACAGGTCAGATGGGATACCTGTTTGTGGCATGTTCAACACTCTTGTATGCTATAGATACAACTGATATCGTCACATAGACTATATTACAAAAGACTTGTAATTAATGACACACTTCTATGACCTGGGCTAGGTATTCTCAAAAGATTTTGGCTATTAAAAATTTTTTTAATAAATTTATTTATTCATTTTTACTTATTGGCTGTGTTGGGTCTTCGTTGCTGCACACAGGCTTTCTCTAGTTGCTGTGAGTAGGGACTACTCTTCATTGTGGTACATGGGCTCCTCATTGCCATGGCTTCTCTTGTTGTGTAGCACGGGCTCTAGGTGCGTGGGCTTCAGGTTGAGGCACACGGGCTCAATAGTTGTGGCTCACGGGCTCTAGAGCCCAGGCTCAACAGTTGTGGCACATGGGCTTAGTTGCTTCGTGGCATGTGGAATCTTCCCAGAGCAGGGCTTGAACCCATGTCCCCTGCACTGGCAGGCAAATTCTTAACCACTGTGCCACTTAAGAAGTCCTATTAAATATTAAAAGATACATTTTTCCCTTTGACATAAAATATTTTGAAGTTTTAAGACCCTAGATTTTATTTTATTTTTAATCTAAGCAACAATTTCTCATTTTGATGACTCCAGTATATTCTTCTCTTTGTGAAATCATGTAAAATAGATGTTATTTTATGGACATAGTAATTATAATACAGACAAGTCAGTTGCCCAGGTTCATAGACGTATGCTGGAGGAATAGGCTAGAAAGTATCCTGTTACTTACTCAAAAACCAAATGCCTTTGCTATAGTTATGATTAAAGATAGAGAATAAGGAAGATAATGTCAAAAAGTCTCTTTAGAATTTACTTTAAGGTTATTTTATTTCAATTTGATATAGTTTTATTTGGTTAGAGCTGACCTTTGAAGTGGTGAAAGATAATTTCACCTCCAGTTGAACATTAATTCATTCTAATTGCAAGTTAGGAAGTCATGTGACTGCAACAGTCTGACAAACATAACACCTAAGATTTTAAAATGTATACCTTCATACTCTGATGTATCTCATATCTTTGCCGGCAATTCGCTGTCAGTGTCTGTCTAGGCAGCTAGTAGACATATGGTACATCAGTAGTAGAGTGATTTAAATTCTCTTTCTAGCTTCATACCCACCTCTTTTTATTTTTATTTTTTCCTCTGTACACAGCTCTCATAATCATTTGTGTATGAAAGACACTGAAGTCATACATTTAATGCAAGTTCTAGGGGACAATTAAAAAAGCAGCATCAATGCAACTTTATCTTACTTTTCTTTATGTCCTCATCTTCATACACAGACCACCTTCTTACCTTCCCATTCTTTCTCCTTGAGCCCTACCTTGCCTCTTCTCCTTCCCAATGCTTAGTGATGTTCACCTTATAAAACTGTGGATAATTGGGAACCATTTACTAATGTGACTAATTAGCTTTGAAAAAATATTTGAGCATGTTATAAATGAGTTAGTAGTTGAAGCAAGGAAGCAAATTACAAAGGCAAAGAGGCATTAATCTTATTTTATAAAAGGTCTTTATACTCCCTTTCCAGAATAGGGTGTCTACATGTGGAAGAAAATTAACATAAAAGAGAAGTGAGATTGTTTGTACAGGTAATAGCGAAAATCTGCACCCACAATTTGGAATCAAATTATTGATCCCCTCCCACCGTTTCAAATATCTTTTATTTTTCTTAAGGAAACCCATCAAATGTATATTTGTTGCCTAAAAAGTTGAATCTACTACATAAAAAATTTGCTAATAGTTAGAGAGGCTATAGACATGCAGTTTCTTAAGATGCCCTGTAGCTAATCAGAGTTTGCATAGAATGAATACCATTCTCACTTCCCCATTTTTTTCTCACTTGGAACACTAAGTTAGCCAGGGTTCTTCCAATTACACAGCATTCCACTGCCACTGAATTCTATTCAGCATATTTTTTCCCAGCTAGAATACTTTTGATGGCTTACTGTTACCAATATCTGAGAGACTTAACAGGCAATTCACAACCAAACCTCAGAATACCTTAGTAGTATTATACCCCTCGTACAGCAACACCACAATAAGGAACAAAGAAACTGAATTAAGTGTACAGCTTTGAAATGTTTATAAATACTTAAATTCTTTTAATAAATTTATTAACTATGGATTTTATTACTATAACCTGTAGGAATACAAAAATTTTGTACTCCAAATGCCCAATCAAAATTAATTTTTTTTAATTTTTGAAAACTAGTTTCTAAGTTTATAGTCACATTTCATATTTTGTTTATATATCATTTGAATTGTCCCATCTTTTAAATTTTTACATTTAAATAGACCTAAATTCCAGATACCTTTATTAGGTTAATTTTTTTTAATGGGGATATAATTGCTTTACAATGTTGTGTTAGTTTCTGCTGTACAATAAAGTGAATCAGCTATACATATACATATATCCCCTCCCTCTTGGACCTCCCTCCCACCCTCCCCCATCCCATCCATCTAGGTCACCACAGAGCACTGAGCTGAACTCTGTGTGCTATACAGCAGGCTCCCACTAGCCACCTGTTTTACACATAGCAATGCACATATGTCTGTTCCAGTCTCCCAGTTCACCCCCACAACCCTTGACCACACATCGTTCCCTATGTCTGAGTCTCTATTCCTGTCCTGCAAATAGGTTCATTTGTAACATTTATTTAGATTCCACGTACATGTGTTAATATACAATGTTTGTTTTTCTCTTTCTGATTTACTTCATTCTGTATGGCAGACTCTAGGTCCATCCACATCTGTACAAATGACTCAGTGTTGTTCCTTTTTATGGCTGAGTGATATTCCATTGCATTTATTATTTTTATTGTATCCTACAGCCTCTTTTAAACACAAGGAGGCATTTCTGGCTGGAACACTAGCCTACTTAATAGTAATGAAATCATTGGTTTTTATTGGAAAGTAAAGAGTGTTTTGAGTTTTAATGAGCAAATAAAGACATGAAACTTCATGTGGTAAATTAATAGCAAAGAATAGAAAGTTAGACTTAAGCAAATTTATACGTTGAGATTTTCATGTCACTGTAAGAGAGATGGTGGGTGAAGGTGCTTTAACTGAGCATGTCACTTCATTTGGAAATGGCTGAAATTTTAACAATGTATGTATACACACACACACATACATTTTCAAATAGACTCAGGAATACTGAGAATTTTCTTCAAGAAAAAGAAGTTACTATTTTATACAGCAATTTCTGTGGTTTCATGTTGTATTAATGGATGAAAAGTTTGGTCAGTATGGTTCAGTTTCTATAAAACCTTAAGTGATTAATCGCAGCCTTCGTTGGTCTTTCACTTCTGTAATTTAGCAACAAATTTTATGGTTGTATAGTTATACTGATCATTATTGAATCGTGTTATTTTTACCTCTTTAAATGGCACGCCTCTGAAGTAGAGTATATGTTTATGCCTTTGTCTTTCCCACAGGGCTTAAATAAATCCTCTGCATATAATAGACATGGAATAATTTCTTCTTAATTCAAACTGTAAACAACAGCTCTTGATTATAAACTTCTTTGTAACTTCCTTGCTGTAGTCCTTCTGTGTAACATAGTTGTCTAAAATTTTGACAAATACTAAAAAAAATATTAAATGTTTGTTGTGATTTCCATATTCTCTAACTAGGACTCAAATTTCCTTAAAAGCTCTTTCAAGCTCTTTTCATTTTTAGTGTATACATTCTTGTTAATACTGAACCAAAGCCTTTAAAATGATATTTACCTTTAATATCCCATGCAGATCTCTAATGGCAAAAAAACTAATATTCTGATGCTCAGATCATGACTTTAATTTTATTAGACCTTGCATGATTTATTATTCCCCTTGACCAATAATCATGTTGCATATGCACAGATAATATTAGGTACTAAGACTATCTAAATAAAATGAATGTTACCTGCCAAAATAGAGACATATGAATACATTTCTCGGAAAAGAAAAAAATGGCAATGGAACTGTTAAAGCAAACATTTGGCATCAAATAGCAAATATTAAGGTAAAAGTTGGAATCCCTTGACCTTCTTATACTGGATCTCTTATATTCTTTCTGCCCCTAATAGTGACAGCTGGCATTCAGAGTTGCAATGGGCTGTTGCCATATTTCAGATTTATTTGATAATTGGCTGCCTTAGTTAATAATTGGTTTTATTTTAATTCTATTTTTAAAAATGTAAGAAAATAATTACATATAGTGCTATGCTACTAAGGATGTTAATAATTTAGTTTTTAGCCTTCTTTCATTTGTTTTTAAGGTGAAAGAGAATGCTTGTATAGTGAAAACTGATTGATTCCTTCACATTTGACTTTCCTTCTATCTTCAACTTAAAAGTTAACTATATACCTAGTCAGAGGTATTAAATAATGTTTCCGTCTCCCTAAAGTTGCTGTTGAAGCATTTTTTTCCTCTTAACACTTCCACTTATCTCTAGACACAGCTTTAGGTAATATATTTAAAGTTACAAGAATATTTTCTTACGACGTAATTATATAAATTCTTCAGATACAAACCCTTCGATGATTTGTGTTTGTAGATAAAGTTTTTAAAATAAGCATATAAAGCTAGTGGCTATGTAGCAAACCTCTAAAGTTATTTTAATTGTTCCCTTTTTTCCTTATTCTTGTGAAAATATTTTGTGTGTCTCAACCGTAAAAGATTTTCTTTCTGTAAAGAAATCTTGCCATGGGGTTTCTATTTTAATACTAGCCTTATAGATTGAGGCCTTTGGCCAGGTCATCAAATGATCTAGATCATACCAGCTGCTACCACCCCCAGAGAACTTAGGAAAGTCACTTAACTTTCTTAAGTACCTATTAATATCATTATCTAAAAGTGCCATAAAAATTAACAAATGCTTATAGCTGACTCTAGTTTCATCAGTTGATAGTCTTTAAAGGAAATACCTTACCCTTTGTTTTTCCTTGGCTCATCATATTTAGGCACTTAGAAAACCCAGTGCCTCCCTCCCCACCGAAAGCTCTGTGTGTATGTGTGTGTGTGTGTGTGTGTGTGTGTGTGTGTGTGTCCATATAGTGTTTTTCAAGATCTTGTTCTCTAATGATCTATGGCATGGAGCAGCCTGTATCAGCTGAGCCACTTGAACAATTGTGCTGTGAGACTGTTGAACAAAAGGGGACTTGATAAATGAATATCCTTTTGTCTTGGTGGTTATTAAATGCCTTCGCTTTCATACAACGAGGAACTTGATAAACAGAATTGAGCCTCATGGTTAATGACATTTCCAAATTCTAGAATGTCTCTGTAAATAATGGAAGAATTTCATTATAAACAATGGTGGATAAAACAAAAGACCTCTCTTCTGACACATGAGAATAAATTACTTCACATCTCATCTATATTTAGAGAATGATGCAGAATTCTATTCATTTATCCTCTGATATACAATTTTGGATAAATGATGGTGTTCTTTTTAAATCCGAAGTCCAAATGGCTTAATACAATAAAATATATGACATTTTATAGGTATTTTGTAACACGTCTTGCATGTCACTGTAGTGCAGTTACATACAATATCAATTATTCCCTAAGGTATTACGTAGTTGTAGATCATAAACTTTTTGCTTAAACATCACAGCTGGTTGCTTTAATTTGATGCATTATACCACAAATGTTTCAACAGCTTGACTAAAATGAGCCATACTGCAGATTCAAAAGAAGAGCGAAGGTCAATGCACATGAAGCCTAGTCATTTGCAAATTTTCTTTGGGCATATTAAAAAGCATCCTGCAGAATATAGTTTAATGGAATGTAACCAAAATAAAAGAAAACGGAGTAGATTATTGCAATAGTGTTTCACTTATGAAAAGCAACTCTATAAATTCTTAATCTCATGACAGTGTTTACAATAGCACATTTAAAAAATCATGAATATTGTGCTTTGAGAGTGTTGTTTACTTCTATTTTGATAGCTTTGCCGGTTTCTTTTCAAACTTAAAACATTATTAAATCTGCACAGGGAAGGCAGTTAGCAGAAAAGAAAGACCAGAATGGTTGCCTTTATTCTCACCTTCTACCCAGGAACCCCCCCCCCCGCCCCCACTCAATTAAAAGACCAGAAAAGCAGTCTCTTCACTCATTGTGTTTGTACTCTGAAAGTCTGTAGCTAAGAGAATTGATATAATACTACTAAGAGTATCATTCATTACAACAGAAACTCAATTTTAAAACTATTGTAACTCCAAGGGTGTTCTAGCTCGCAGCAGTTAGCCCTAAGTATTATTGTCAAAACAAGCAGTTAATAAGTTAAAATACTTCTATCACTTATGATCAGAAAAGAATGTCTCCCAAATTTTGTGTTGGTAACAAAACCCTCATAAAAGGAATTAGTGCAATAGGTTAATACTATGATATTTCAAGATATTAAAAATTGTAACTGTTACTTTCTTATTAGCCATAAAATCATGGAATTTTAAAGATGAATGAGAACCAAAAGTTATCTAAGAGAATTTGTTCTCAACATCATCTATCTAATCATCATCTCTAGGTTCAGAAATATTAGTTGTCCCTAATGTGTAATTCCCTTAGTATGACATTTGGAGCCCAGTCCAATCTCATCCATGTATCACTAAGCTATGCTCAATTACACACTCTGATCTAGCCTGTGTGTGTATGTGTGTGTATTTTCTTAGATGATATTTTAAATACTCTTCTTGCTTTCAACACAGTTCCATTACTGTCTCTTCCTAGAGCAATCCTAAATTCTTTATCAAAATGAACTCTTCCTTTATTGGGGTATCCACAGAACTTTATTGTAGAGTCTCCCTCATAGAATTTCTTTTATCTCGTATTAGAGTTATTTTAACAGCCAGAGTAGAAGCTTGTTTGGCTCACATATCATTCATTTCTTCTTCAGCTCTCCATTTCTCTGTGTACCTAATTAACATATACTGTGAAGAATTGTATCATCATTCTAATCCAATACATTTTTTATGATGGTAGAAGCTGAGTTTTAAAGAGATTTTGTTTTCCAGACAAAATATATTGGTATTTCTACAGTCAAAAACTCATTTCTGGTTGACCATGCATAACTGCCTCATGACATATAGATGAAGACCTTTCTCTGCTTAAAGTTACTGATTTAATCAGAGTTTGGGACTACAAGTTAGAAGTTGTTCAGTGCAGCCTTCATTGCCTTAAGGAGGTCAGGACATGTTCTCTGCTCCTAATCTCTGATCTTTCCCCAGCTCTCCTTCAGACAGTATTTCTGGAGTTGATTTCAGCAGTAGCAGTAATCTGTCTCACCTCACCCCATGTCACCTTGCCTGACACCTGGAAGAAAGAGTAATCAATTGAAAACAATATGACATTTATAATAGAGAAATCCAAGTCTTGTAATGGCTTCTAACTTTGTATTTACATTTTACTTTGGGGTTCCTCTTACCCTTAAATATGTATTAAAAGCTCTCAAGATATTACTCTTTCCTCAATGGAGATGCATATATACTCTGAAGATGGAAGTTATGGGTTTGAATCTCAGCTATGCCGCTTAGTAGTTCTGTGACCTTGACTAAGATATAGTAAGTCATCTGTACCTCAAATTTCTAATGTGAGACCTAGAATAATACCTAATAGTTCTAAGAATTAAGTAAATTAGTAATTGTGAAGCATTTAGAGTACCATGCTAGTATTGGCATTTTCACTACTATTGGCATTTTCTTAGAACTGAAATGGCCATTTCATTTCCTTCCAGACATAACCCAGAATGATGCTTTCAATAAAAGGATTCTTCTTCCGTATGTCCTCAATGGTATTACCTCCACACATTTTGCTTTCTCCATAGTGCTTTTTTGTCCTGATCATACAGTGTGTTAGAGAATGTATCCTGTCACATAGTCACTGCCTAAAATCCTTCATTGGCGTAGCAGGGCTAATTCCTAGGTGTTTAAGCATCCCAGTTAAAGAGAATTAAAATCCTTTCTCATGTTTTCATTTTAATGAACTCTTCATTGTCCGAATAAAATGACTAGTGTGGGAACTTCAGGCCCGGAAAAGGTGATAGTTGAAGGAGTTGTAGCATTGGGCAAGGGACTTCCAGATAGCAGGGTGTTGCCCAACATTGAGATAAGGTCTGATCTTA
Source organism: Hippopotamus amphibius kiboko (assembly GCF_030028045.1). Lineage (NCBI taxonomy): Eukaryota > Metazoa > Chordata > Mammalia > Artiodactyla > Hippopotamidae > Hippopotamus > Hippopotamus amphibius. The sequence continues at coordinate 60,514,554 of NC_080188.1, forward strand.
AGTATGCAACAAAAGACACTAATAACACAGGAGTTATGATGAGGCCTCTGTGAACTGTTAGTCAAGAAGGTCCTGCAAGGGCTGCTTGTAAGAGACCTTGATTTTAGCAGCTGTGATTTGCTTCTTGTTACCGTCATGCTTTAAGGGGTTCCAGGTGTGTTCCATTTTGTGTGGATTCAGATGTGTCTTTGGGAATAAATAGTACAAACATATTTTAAAAGAAGCATTGGCATATTCCATAGGACACAGAGGATATTTTAATGGTTTTGTTTTTATTTAAAATTAGACATTTTATAATCTTACGCTTCATTGTGACTCAGTATGTTTCTGCAGTAATATAAATCTGTGAGGGAACAACTGTTAAATTTATTAAATTTCGCTGTTTGATTTTTCAATTAGAACTGTTGATTGAAACTAAGCCGGTTTTTGATATTTATCACTTAGTGGCAATTTCTAATTCCAAGAATAAATAAATGGTTTTAACATTATTTTTGCAGTTAAAAAGTAAGGCTTTTGTGAGAACTTCAAATAAGTAAATTATTAATTACAAAATATTGAAACTATGAATTTACCTAATTATAGTTACTATTACATATATTTTTATCAATGTTGCTCAAAAATCTTTACTCCAGAAGCCATTTTTTAATGGTATTTGTTAGATTCTTTACAACTTTTTAAAATTGAAATATAATTGATTTACAATATTTTTAGTTTCAGAGGTACAGCATAGTGAGTCAGTATTTTTGCAGATTATATTCCATTATAGGTTATTATAAGATAATGGTATAATCCTCTGTGCTTTACAGTAAGTCCTTGTTGCTTATCTATTTTATGTATAGTAGTTTGTAACTATTAATCCCATACCCCTAATTGGTCCCTCCCCACTTCCCTCTTTCTTTTAGTTTGTTTTCTATATCTGTTAATCTGTTTCTGTTTGTATTGGTTGGACAAAAAGTTTGCTTGGGTTTTTCCATAACAAGCAAATTTTTTGGCCAACACAATATACACATGCATTTGTATTTTTTAGATTCCACATGTAAGTGATATCATATTGCATTTGTCTTTATCTGACTTATTTCACTAAGCATAATATTCTCTAGGTCCACCTGTATTGCTGCACATAGCAGTTTATCATTAATTTTTATGGCTGAGTAATATTCCATTATGTATATGTATACCATACCTTCTTAATTCAGTCATCTGTTGATGAACACTTGGGTTGCTTCCATGTCTTGGATATTATAAATAGTGGTCTGAGCACTGGAGTACATGTGTCTTTTCAACTTAGTGTTTTCATGTATTTCAGATATGTACCCAGGAGTGGAATTACTAGATCATATGGTAGTTCTATTTTTAGTTTTCTGAGGAACCGCCATACTGTTTTTCATAGTGGCTAGACCAATTTATATTCCCACCAAGAGTATACTAGGGTTCCCTTTTCTCCACGTCCTCACCAACATTTGTCATTTGTGGACTTTTTGATAATAGCCATTCTGACAGATGTGAGGTGATACCTCATTATGGGTTTGACTTGCATTTCTCTAATAGTAGTGTTGAGCACATTTTCATGTACCTATTAGCTATCTGCATGTCGTCTTTAGGAAAATGTCTTTGTTACAGCCTTCATTTTAAAGTCTATTTTTTCTAATATGAGTATTTCTATCCCCACTTTTGCATCATTTGTTTGCATCTCTTTCCATACCCTCACTTCCAGTCTGTGTGTGTCTTTCACCCTGAAGTAAGTCTCTTGCAGGCAGCATATTGAATGGTCTTTTTTATTTCTAATCCAGTCAGCCATTCTTGTCTTTTGATCAGAGCATTTAGTTCATTAACATTTAATGTAAAAATTAAGTATGAACTTATTGCCATATTATTCCATGCTTTTCAGTTGTTTTTGTAGTTCTTTTTTGTTCATTTATTCCCATTGTAGTTTGATTTTCTTTTCTAGCATGCATGGGTTCCTTTCTTTTGGGTTTTTGCATATCTCTTGTAGATTTTTGACTTCTACTTTCCATGGGATTCATACATGTTGACCCATAATTATATGTGTGACTGATAGTCATTCAGGTTCACATTCTACAAGATCTACCTTTTTTATTCCAGTCCCTCACATTTTGTGTTTTTGATGTCATATTTTACGTCATCATGCTTATCCCTTTCCTGTTTGTTGTAATTATAGTTTTTTCTACAGTTTTTTTTTTTTTTCAATCTACATCCTGGCTTACTTAAGTGATCTTCAATTCTTACTATATATGTGCCATTCCTATTTGGATTTTCCCTTTCATATAGATTCTTCTTTTCCATTTAGAAAGACCCTCAACATTTCTTTTAGGGTAAGTTTAGTAGTGCTGAATTTTATAAAATTTTGCTTATCTAAGAAATCCTTATCTCTCCTTCTACTCTAAATAATAATCTTGCTGGCTAAACTACCTTAGGTTGCAGATTTTTCCCTTTAGGACTTTGAATATATCATGTTACTCTCTTCTGGCCTACAAAATTTCTGCAGAGAAATCAACTGATAGCCCTGTAGGGGTTCCCTTGTATATGACTTTGTTTTTCTCTTGCTGTTTTTAGAATTATTTTTATCTTTAATTTTTGTCATTTTACTTATGGTATGTCTTAGTGTGGGTCTACTTGGGTTCATCTTGTTTGAGGCCCTATGTGCTTCCTGTACTTTGGATATCTATTTCCTGCTTTAGGTTTGGGACATTTTCAGCCATAATTGCTTCAAATACATTTTTGATCCACTTCTCTCTTTCTTCTTCTGGAACCCCTAAAATGTAGATGTTGGCGTATTTTGTATCATCCTATAAATCTCCTGTATTACTTTTCTTTCCTTTCTTTCTTTTCATTTTTTTCTTCCCATTTGTCTTTCTGTCTACTCTTCCGATTGGATGATTTCCATTATTCTATCTTCACAATCACTTATGCATTCTTCTGTGTTGTTTAGTCAGCTTTTCATTGCTTCTATGGTATTTTTTTTAAAAATATTTATTTTATTATTTTATTTTTGGCTGCATTGGGTCTTCGTGGCTGCACGTGGGTTTTCTCTAGTTGCAGTGAGTGGGGGCTACTCTTTGTTGCTGTGTGCTGGCTTCACATTGTGGTGGCCTCTCTTGTTGCGGAGCACAGGCTTTAGGTGTGTGGGCTTCAGTAGCTGCAGCATGTGAGCTCAGTAGTTGTGGCTTGCAGGCTCTGGAGCACAGGCTCAATAATTGTGGCACATGGGCTTAGTTGTTCTACAGCATGTGGGATCTTCCCAGCCCAGGGATTGAACCCGTGTTCCCTGCGTTGGCAGGCAGATTCTTAACCGCTGCGCCACCAAGGAAACCCTATGGTACTTTTTATCTGAGAAAGTAACTATTTTTTTGATTAGGTATTCTTTATAATTTCTAATTCCTTTTTACCATGCTCTGTGTTTAGATCAATTCTCTTAATTCAGGTAGCATTTTTCTTACCACCTTTTTGAACATGGTATCTGGTAGACTGATTGTTTCATTTATTTTTTTTCGGGAGTTTTCTCTTGCTCTTTCAACTGGGAGTAGTTCCTCTGCCTTTTCATATTGCTTAATTTTCTCTATCTCTATCAATTAGGGTGAAACAGTTGTCTGTTTTGGTCTTGAAGAGGTGTTTTTATGTGAAAATGTCCCTTTATAGACTGGGTGTCCATTGTCTTTGGTGGGAGGGCTGGATTTGATGTGGGCATTAGCTATGACTTTCCTCACTGGCCACTATCACCTTGATAGCGGGTGTGGCTGGTGTTGGAGGAACTAGAACTTGCATATGGTGTGAGATGGGACTTCCTCTCCACTCAGTGGTAGTGGCTGCCCTGTCAGGATTGGGGTCTTCTTCCAAGTTGTTGGAGTGGAAGCCTGAGGGTTGGGCTCAAGCTGACTCTGTTTCCTTTAAAGGTGTGATTTTGCTTTTCTCCATATACTTTGCCCTTGCCCTAAAGGAGGGGAGTGCTGAAGTAAGTGAGGCTCATGTTCTTACAGTGGTCTGATGCACTGCCTATGTGAGCATCTGTGGCTCTGCCCTGAGAAAACCCAATATCGTGTCTTTTTCCCTGTTGTGGTCTTCCCAGATTTAGTGCAAGGTTGTGGCATGGAATGGGTGGGTTGGAGCATTTACTTGGCTTGGACTAGAAGTCACAGGTCAGGGCGTTGTGGTACATATATGCTGCTTTCAGAGGTCTGGGTTGCTTCTGTGGTGCAGTTTGAGTAAGTGCCAACAATGGCTACCACTGCCCAACCTGGACCACACCTTAGACTCCTGAACCATCTGTGTCCATAGATGGAGTCTTTTCTCAGTACCTGTCTGCCCTAGATCCGGTGCCAAGCTGTGGCATGGATTGAGAGGGGCCAGGGTGTTTGCCCAGCTCAGTTTGGGAATTGTGGTGAGGCAGAGTGGAGTCTAGGCTTATCCAGACTTTCTATCTGTCCCAGTGGTTCTTCCGGCAGCCAAGAGTGCTGTCTCCTTCACATAAGACCCTGGGATTGGGACACCCAGTCTGTGGCTTGACCTGCTTACTCCCCAGGGCAAGTGTCTGCCTGTGCCATCTTCCTTTTCTTCTTATTCCTTCCCAGAAATACAGGTCCTGACCCGATGCTGTTTTTTTCTCCTTTATCCCTGATTACATGGGAATTTCTCTGATAACCTTGGTTGTGTAGGAGTTCTTTTGCCAACTTCCAGTTAGTTTTCCATGAGAATTGTTCCACATGTAGATGCATTTTTGATGTATTTGTGGGGAGAGGTGAACTCCACATCCTCTTACTCCATCATCTTGATCCCCCTATGATTCTTTGCTTCCATTATGAGATTTATGGTTTCATCACTTAATCATTTGAAATTATTATGAAGTATCTATACAATTCAAGTATCTTTATTTTTTTTGCTACTTTTTCCTTATTAAAGTATAGTTGATTTACAGTGTTGTATTACTTTCAGTTATATGTATAGTTATATATATATTTTATTCTTTTTCAGATTTTTATCCATTATAAGCTATTACAAGATATTAATATAGTTCCCTGTGTTGTACAGTAGGTCATTGTCATTTCTCTATTTTATATATGGTAGTGTATATCTATTAATCCCAAACTCCTAATTTATCCCTCCCACCTTTCCCCGTTGGTAATCATAAATTTTTCTACATCTGTGAGTCTGTCTTTGTTTTGTAAATAAGTACATTTGCATCATTTCTTTAGATTCCACATATAAGTGATATCATATGATATTTGTCTTTCTCAGTCTTACTTCACTTAATATGATAATCTCTAGGTCCATCCATGTTGCTGCAAATGGCATTATTTCATTCTTCTTTATGGCTGAGTAATATTCCTGCGTGTGTGTGTATATTTTCTTTATCCATTCATCTGTTGATGGACATTTAAGTTGCTTCCATGTCTTGGCTATTGTAAATAGTGCTGCTATGAACATTGGGGCTCATGTATCTTTTCCAGTCAGAGTTTTTATTTTTCTGGATATATGCCCAGGAGTGGGATTGCTAGATCAAAATAAGGATTGATATGTATATATCATACTGAATATAATAGCAATATAAGTTCTATGTCACAGAACTGTTCTGATAATTAAATGCACTAATATGTGAAATGCTTTAAAAACTAGGAATTTAGAAGAAATTGAGAAGGTTTACTTAAAGAATTAATGTTGAACGAGCCAGTGCTTTTGTAACTTGAGCTCTATCTAATCATTAAAGAATGAATGCTGCTTATTTTACTTGTTTATGCCAGAGAAAGCACTGAGTAACTTTTTTGTAATTCATTCTAAAATTCAAGCCTAACATTAATACTGAAAATAACAGACAGTCCTCCCCCTGAAAATGAATAGAACAATTTTACTTAGGAATAGAATATGCGATTTCTCAGTGAAGTATTAGGAAATAAAGTTTAGCCATGAATTGAAGAGTAACACAAATAGTATAAAGTGTTTATCAAGTGTTTACATAATCTCACTTCTTATTTATAAAAACTCTGTATAGCAATAGCTTAGTTTCTATTATCATCCCAACTTAACTGAGGAGAAAACTGAGGCCTTAAGAGATAAAGTAACTTTCTTATCACACAAATGTAGTAAGTACTAAAGTTAGAATTTTAACCCCTGAAACCTGACTCCTGAACTCATGGTCCTAGCACTGTAAGATTCAAGGATAGTTTAATGTTTGACTATCTGACCATGTAAGATCTGACTGTCTGACTACTTACCATGTAAGGTTCAAGGATAGTTAATTTTTAATCTATCAGTATCATTCTTGACAACAGTAAGTTGTTGGAGACAACTAAAAATCATTTACGTATGTCAGTAGAGTTATCAATGACAGACAACGAACTTTTTATTAAAAAACCCCATAAAACTTTATTTCCAAAATAAGCATTGTCACTAAAGATAGTACATTTAAATGCAGTTCATTTGTCAGTAATATGGATTTGGACATCTACAGAATACCAGGAATAGTGTACTTGGGTTGCATAAAGGGTTATAAGAAGGGGGAAAAACAGGAATTCTGCCTACACTAAGAACAAAGGACCCCTGAAGGATGAATAAAAGACAAGTGAAGAAAGTCTGAGGGTTTTTTCAGGAAGAATGAATTGCAAATCTACGCTGTTCCAAAATAGCCAGATATACAGGGGGAACTAAAAATACATCAGTGTTAATGGAAAGAAGTGTGAGGTGGAGAGTGGTAGAGATGAAGCTGGGAAAGAGGCAGATGCCAGTTAGCAGAGAGCCTTCTGTCAGCCTGTCATAGTGAAGTGTTTTAGCTTCATGATATGGAAACTATTTGAAGCCATTTCCTCTTTCAGGTGGGTTATATCTGAAGGCTATAGGGTGAAATTAAACATATAAAGAGACTGAAATAATGCAGAAAGTTGGCAAGAGCCTTAACAGCACAGTTGGAGAGTGGAGATGCATGTAAGATTTAAGAGTTAAAATCATCAGAGATTGGTGACTAGTTAGAGAGGAATATAAGGTGACCTCTAATACCTAAAGTGTCTGGGTGACACGTGAAGCCATTTCTGATACTCAAAAATGAAGAGGCAGAGCCAGCAACAGAATGGAGGAGGCTGATGTGTTCATCATGTTTATTTTTAAATGTCTGAGAGAGCTTCAGGTAGCTCTATCCAAATGCAGATAGACACAGATGACTGCAGCCCAGAGGAAAGGTCAGTGCAATGGACTTGTAAGTTGTAAGCCCACAGGTGGTACTGAAACCATGCAAAGAACATTAAGAAGGATTTTGCACAGCGTGGTGTGTGCCATATAGTAAGTTCTCCAAGGTTATTTATTGACAAATTAAAGCAAGATGTGATGACTCAAGAAAATAATGTGAAAGAATAGCACATTTAGGTGTAAGAAGACGTACCCATGTTGAGGGGAGGCATATAATGTGATATAATTCATATAAATCTTGTTTGTAGTCATATACATGTGTATAAAAATTATAAAAGACTCCTGGTAAAGTAAGCATCAAATTATATTAGTGATTAACTCCAGGTAGAAAAGAAAGCAAAATTGGACAGCTGTACAGAGGACTTCAACAGTATCTCTATTTCTATTAAAAAAAAAAAAAAACTAAAGAAACAGAAAAACACACTAAAGTATGATAAAACTGCTTAATGAGTTCATAAGTGTATTCTGTTTTAAATTTTTGCTTGAAATATTTTCTGATAATTTTTACTGAAGAATAACTGGAAAATATGACAGAGTAAGTGTGAACTGCACTTTGTAAAAACTGAGCTTGAAGGTAAAAAGATGAAGAGGGAGTGAGGGTGGACTCAAGACCAGGAAATTTTTTTAAAGATAAGAGGTTTCAGCATTTTATATATTGAAGAAAAGTGCAGAAACAGAAGGACAATTTTTGAAACATAGTTTGTGATATAGAGGATGTCTCAATGACATACTTGTAAAATAAAAAAATGAGAATTTATGTCATCCTCTGTACATCATCCTGTATGTTTGTCCTTCAAATTCCATTACAACAGAGCTAGAACTTTTATATTTTTAATGTATGCCTTAAGCATACTAAAAGCATAAACTCATTTTGTCTAGTTCTGCATTATAATAAAGAACTAAGGGGATAATATACTTCTTAGATGACATCATTCAAGAAATTATAATACAACAGTCACATAATCTTTTTCTCAGAGGGAATTAGTGACCATGAGACTTTGACAAATTGCAGTGCGTTTGTACTTTAAAGCATCATCACATGATTGCAGTAATCTCACTAATACAGTATCATCACCAAAACAAACGGGGAAGAGAGCACCTGCTGAAAGAAATGGGAAGGAAGATGTATTAGCCGGCATGTAATTTTATATTTCTGAACATTGAGGGCTGTTGAAAATATATAATTGAAGTTAAAAATCATAATTATTGATAAATTGTTTATTTATAGAATTTATTGACTTCAAGAATTAATATTATAAGTGAAATATAATTGCCCTTTGACCTGTTCTGTGTAAAGCACCTGTTGTGATTCTGTGAGTCAGAAATTCTTTTAGGATTTTGGGCAGTTTAGCTGCAAGTACATTGTATTTTTGCCAAATTCATTTCACATTTAGTGGTATTTTTTCATTCCTTAGAGAATATTAAATATTTTCCTAAGAAGCATTTTTAGCTCCAAGGGCACTATTTAGAGTGTGTTGGACAATAATTGAGTTGATGAAAAGATGACAATGGTAGGAGATAGTTCTTGAAAAAACCGTGGTCAGTGGTAAAAGATGCATTGCGAATACAGGAGAAAAGATGGCGGCGAAGTAGAGAGACGTGGAGTGCATCCCTCTCCACAGATGCATTGGGAATGCACGGAAGGACGCAGTCATTCCCACAGAGAACCAGCTGAACACCAGCGGACGGCCTCGGACACCAGAAAGGGCTGTGGGGAGCCCGACATAGCCGGTAGGGAGGCATCTACGAGAGCTCAAAGAGGGTGAAGCAGCGGAGCTGTGGCAGACGGGAGGGAGTGAGAAACATACGGAGGGAGTGAGAAACATACAGAGGGTCCTCAGCACAGCTCCGCGTTCCCGGACCAAGACATCGATCCGCGGCTGAACGGAGGGTCCGGGAGCGGGAGCGTGGGAACCGGAGAGCTGGTTCAGGGTGAGAAACATTGTTGCCGGTAGGGTGACGGACCGAGAGGACAGGAGGGAGGAGGTCCGCGGAGAGGAGTGCCCATCCCTGAGAGCTGCCCGGCCATGATGGCGGCTGGAGGCTGCAGGCTCACGGGCGGGGGTGAGGAGCCGCGCGCATAGCCTCTCCCTCTCTTTCCGCACCTGTGCAACAGGCAGTGGAGAGACGCCCGTGGGCCACCTAAGGCGCTCAGGGATAACAAGCACCCTCAGGCACTCTGGGGGGGGCTAGATTAAAACCCCTTGCAACGCCAGCAACAGGGAGGCTGCCGAGAGAAAAAAAAACAACAACAGCATCAAAAAGAAAAAAACCCCGAGAGAGGCCCAACTCTAAGACTTTCTGTTTACACCTGAGCCACCAGCGTCCCTCTGCAACAGGCACCTCCAAGCCTGACTGAAACAACAGTGCGCCACTGCTCACTCACTCCCAGGAGAAGGAGCCACTATTGTACCCTCTCCCTCCCCACACACCGACGCTTATAGACGAACAATAAAGGAACCTCTGCTGGTCACAGAATAACGCAAAAAAACCCAAGGCAAGGAGAAGGACACTTACAGCTGAGACGCTAAGGAAACAGAAATAGTAGTATCAATGCCTATTGAACTGGTCCATTCTGGGATCAGTTCTGGATTTTTTTTTTTTTTCTTTTTCTCTCTCTCTTTTTTTTTTTTTTTTATTAAGTACAATCTTAGCCCTAAGAGATCTACAAGTTTTATAACATAATTTTTTAATGATATTTTTTATTCTTTTTTTTTTTTTTTTTGCCTTTTTATATACTTCTATATCTAGCTAAGTTTTTGGTAGTATGGACAATATATCTCTCATACTTTCCTTTCATCCCTATCTTTTATACATTTCTATTCCTTTCTTTTTATTTGCATATTTCCAACCACATTATGCTCTTCTGTTCCCCTTTCTTCCAGCCATTTTAAGTTTATTTTATCTTAACATACTTATAAGCAACACTAGCGGTCTGCTCAGACTCCTTGCTCTATTCTCCAGATGACGCACTGCCTTGGTATTTAATATTAGGCTTTTGTCTTTATCTTAGTTCTTAGTACAGTTGTCTAATTACATTCTGAGAATCTCCATTCTCTCTGGTGGTACTCTGGCTCTTTTCTTTATTTGATCCTAGCTTACAAAATCTCCCTGGATTAATGTTTGTATCTGTAGGGTGTTATTTGTTTGTTTGTTTGTTTGCTTTTGCTTTGGTCTCTGATTTGTTCTGTTTCAGTTGTCAATTTCTGTTGGGTTTCTCTTTGAATATCTGATAGCACACTGGGGTTCTGTCAGGTCTTTCTAGAGCCTTATGTCCTAACGATTCAGTAATTGTGTGTCTTATACATGTATGTGTTTCCTAGACTTAGTATTTGTTTAACTCAACTCTGAGGCTTGGACAGTCTTCTATAAACACCTCTAGCACCAGGACAAGCAACTCCAAAAGTTTGGACAATCATGAGGAAACAAAGAAACACCATGCAGGCAAAGGAGCAGGAAAAAACCCCACAAAACCAAATAAATGAGGAGGAAATAGGAAAAATGCCTGAAAAAGAATTCAGAGTAATGATAGTAAAAATGATACAAAATCTCGATAACAAAATAGAGAAAGTACAAGAAACAGTTCATAAGAACTCTGAAAAACAAACAGCAATGGATAACAAAATAACTGAAATTAAAAACACTCTAGATGCTATAACCAGCAGAATGACTGAGGCAGAAGAACGAATAAGTGAGTTGGAAGATAAAATGGGGGAAATAAACGCCACAGAGCAGGAAAAAGAAAAAAGAATAAAAAGAATAGAAGACAGTCTCAGAGACCTCAGTGATAACCTTAAACGTACCAACATTCAAAACATAGGCATCCCAGAAGAAGAAGAAAACAAGAAAGGGTCTGAGAAAATCTTTGAAGAGGTTATAGTGGAAAACTTCCCCAACATGGGAAAGGAAATAATTAACCAAGTCCAAGAAGCACAGAGAGTCCCATACAGAATAAACCCAAAGAGAAATACACCAAGACACATATTAATCAAACTAATGACAATTAAACACAAAGAAAAAATATTAAAAGCAGCAAGAGAAAGCAACAAACAACATATAAGGGAAAACCTATCAGGATAACAGCTGACCTTTCTACAGAAACTCTGCAGGCCAGAAGGGAATGGCAGGATATCCTGAAAGTCCTGAAAGAGAGAAACCTACAGCCAAGAATACTCTACCCAGCAAGAATCTCATTCAGATTTGAGGGAGAAATCAAAAGCTTTCCAGACAAGCAAAAGTTAAGAGAATTCAGCACCACCAAACCAGCCTTCCAACAAGTGCTAAAGGAACTTCTCTAAGTAGGAAACACAAGAAAAGGAAAACACCTACAAATACAAACCCAAAACAATTAAGAAAATGGTAATAGGAACACACATGTCAATAATCACTTTAAATGTAAATGGAGTCAATGCTCCAACCAAAAGACACAGACTGGCTGAATGGATCCAAAAACAAGACCCTTCTATCTGCTGCCTACAAGAAACCCACTTCAGACCAAGGGATACATATAGACTGAAAGTAAAGGGATGGAAAAAGATATTCCATGCAAATGCAAGTCAAAAGAAAGCTGGAGTAGCAATACTCATATCAGACACATTAGACTTGAAAGTAAAGACTCTTAAAAGAGACAAGGAAGGACACTGCATAATGATCAAGGGATCCATTCAAGAAGAACATATCACAATGGTAAACATCTATGCCCCTAATATAGGACCACCTCAATACATAAGGCAAATGCTAACAGCTATAAAAGGGGACATCGACAGTAACACAATTATAGTGGGAGACTTGAACACCCCACTTACATCAATGGACAGATCATCCAAACAGAAAATAAATAACACACAAGCTTTAAGTGACCCATTAGACCATCTCGACTTAATTGATATTTATAGGACATTCCATCCAAAAACGACAGACTACACTTTCTTCTCAAGTGCACATGGAACATTTTCCAGGATAGATCACATCTTGGGTCACAAATCAAACCTCAGCAAATTCAAGAAAATTGAAATCATATCAAGCATCTTCTCAGACCACAATGCCATGAGACTAGATATCAATTACAGGAAAAAAACTGCAAAAAATACAAACACATGGAGACTAAACAATTCACTCTTAAACAACCAAGGAATCACTGAAGAAATCAAAGAGGAAATCAAAAAATATCTAGAAACAAATGACAACGAAAACACAACAACCCAAAACCTATGGGATGCAGCAAAAGCAGTTCTAAGAGGGAAGTTTATAGCAATACAGTCCTACCTTAAGAAACAAGAAAATGATCGAATAAACAACCTAAACTTACACCTAAAGCAACTAGAGAAAGAAGACCAAAGAAACCCCAAAGTGAGCAGAAGGAAAGAAATCATAAAGATCAGAGCAGAAATAAATGAAAAAGAAAGGAAAGAAACCATAAGAAAAATAAATAAAACTAAAAGCTGGTCCTTTGAGAAGATTAACAAAATTGATAAACCATTAGCCAGACTCATCAAGAAAAAAAGGGAGAAGATGCAAATCAACAGAATTGGAAATGAAAAAGGAGAAGTCACAACAGACACCTCAGAAATACAAAACATCATGAGAGACTACTACAAGCAACTATATGCCAATCAATTGGATAATCTGGAAGAAATGGATACATTCTTAGAAAAATACAATCTTCCAAGACTGAACCAGGAAGAAATAGAAACCATGAACAGACCAATCACAAGCACGGAAATTGAGGCAGTGATTAAAAATCTCCCAACACACAAAAGCCCAGGACCAGATGGGTTCACGGGCAAATTCTATCAAACAATTCGAGAAGAGCTAACACCTATCCTTCTCAAACTCTTCCAAAATATTGCAGAAGGCAGAGCACTCCCAAACTCATTCTACAAGGCTACCATCACCCTGAAACCAAAACCAGGCAAAGATGTCACAAAAAAAGAAAACTACAGACCAATATCACTGATGAATAGAGATGCAAAAATCCTCAACAAAATACAAGCTAACAGACTCCAACAGCACAGTAAAAAAATTATACACCATGATCAAGTGGGGTTTATCCCTGGGATGCAAGGATTCGTCAATATATGCAAATCAATCAACGTGATACATCATATCAACAACTTGAAGGATAAAAACCATATGATCATTTCAATAGATGCAGAAAAAGCTTTTGACAAAGTTCAACATCCATTTATGATAAAAGCTCTCCAGAAAATGGGCATAGAAGGAAATTACCTCAACATAATAAAAGCCATATATGAAAAACCAAAAGCCAACATCGTTCTCAATGGGGAAAAACTGGAAGAATTCCCTCTAAGAACAGGAACAAGACAAGGGTGTCCACTCTCACCACTATTATTCAACATAGTTTTGGAAGTTTTAGCCACAGCAATCAGAGAAGAAAAAGAAATCAAAGGAATCCAAATTGGAAAAGAAGAAGCAAAATTGTCACTCTTTGCAGATGACATGATATTATATATAGAAAACCCTAAAGACACTACCAGAAAACTGCTAGCACTAATTGATGAGTTTAGTAAAGTAGCAGGATACAAAATGAATGCACAGAAATCTCTTGCATTCCTATACACTAACAACGGAAGAGCAGAAAGAGAAATTAAGGACACTCTCCCATTCACCGTTGCAACCAAAAGAATAAAATACCTAGGAATAAACCTGCCTAAGGAGGCAAAAGATTGTATGCAGAAAACTTTAAGACATTGATGAAAGAAATCAAAGACGACACAAACAGATGGAGGGACATACCATGTTCCTGGATTGGAAGAATCAATATCGTGAAAATGTCTGTACTACCCAAAGCAATTTACAGATTCAATGCAATCCCGATCAAAGTACCAATGGCATTTTTCACAGAACTAGAGCAAGAAATCTTACGATTTGTATGGAAACGCAAAAGACCCCGAATAGCCAAAGCAATCTTGAGAAGGAAAAATGGAGTTGGTGGAATCAGCCTTCCTGACTTCAAACTATACTACAAGGCCATAGTGATCAAGACAGTATGGTACTGGCACAAAAACAGAAAGGAAGATCAATGGAATAGAATAGAGTACTCAGAAGTAAGCCCAAACACATATGGGCCCCTTATCTTTGACAAAGGAGGCACGAGTATACAATGGAAAAAAGACAGCCTCTTCAATAAGTGGTGCTGGGAAAATTGGACAGCAGCATGTAAAAGAATGAACTTAGAACACTTCCTAACACCATACACAAAAATAAACTCCAAATGGATTAAAGACCTACATGTAAGGCCAGACACTATAAAACTCCTAGAGGAAAACATAGGCAGAACACTCTATGACATCCATCAAAGCAAGATGCTTTTTGACCCACCTCCTGGAATCATGGAAATAAAATCAAGAATAAACAAATGGGACCTCATGAAACTTAAAAGCTTTTGCACAGCGAAAGAAACCATAAACAAGACTAGAAGGCAACCCTCAGAATGGGAAAAAATAATTGCCTATGAAACAATGGACAAAGGATTAACCTCCAAAATATACAAGCAGCTCATGAAGCTTAATACCAAAAAAGCAAATAACCCAATCCACAAATGGGCAGAAGACCTAAATAGACATTTCTCCAAAGAAGACATACAGATGGCCAACAAACACATGAAAAGATGCTCAACATCACAATCATCAGAGAAATGCAAGTCAAAGCCACAATGAGGTATCACCTCACACCAGTCAGAACGGCCATCATCAGAAAATCTGGAAAACACAAATGTTGGAGAGGGTGTGGAGAAAAGGCAACTCTCCTGCACTGTTGGTAGGACTGTAAGTTGGTCCAGCCACTATGGAAAACAATTTGGAGGTTCCTTAAAAAACTACAGGGCTTCCTAGGTGGTGCAGTGGTTAAGAATCTGCCTGACAATCCAGAGGTCATGGGTTCGATCCCAGCTCCAGGAAGATCCCACATGCCTCGGAGCAACTAAGCCCGTGTGCCAAAAAAAAAAAAAAAAAAAAAAAATACAAATAGAACTACCATATGATCCATAATCCCACTCCTGGGCATATACCCAAAGAAAACCATAATCCCAAAAGAAACTTGTACCATAATGTTTATTGCAGCACTATTTACAATAGCCAGGACATGGAAGCAACTGAAATGCCCATCAACAAATGAATGGATACAGAAGATGTGGCATATATATACAATGGATTATTACTCAGCTATAAAAAGGGATGAGATGGAGCTATATGTCATGAGGTGGATAGTACTACAATCTGTCATACAGAATGAAGTAAGTCAGAAAGAGAAGGACAAATATTGTATGGTAACTCACATATACGGAATCTAAAAATGGTACTGATGAACTCAGTGACAAGAACAAGGATGCAGATACAGAGAATGGACTGGAGAACTCGAGGTATGGGAGGGGGCTGGGGTGAAGGGGAAACTGAGACGAAGCGAGAGAGTAGCACAGACATATATACACTACCAACTGTATAATAGTCAGTGGGAAGTTGTTGTATAACAAAGGGAGTCCAACTCGAGGATGGAAGATGCCTTAGAGGACTGGGGCGGGGAGGGTGGGGGGGACTCAAGGTGGGGGGAGTCAAGGAAGGGATGGAATACGGGGATATGTGTATAAAAACAGATGATTGAACCTGGTGTACCCCCCCCCCAAAAAAAATAAAATTAAATTAAAAAAAAAGAGCAAAAAAAAAAAAAGATGCATTGCAACCACCGCCTGAGTGACAAAAAGTCTCTTAATGTAATGCCAAATTTATTGAATGCCTAAATCACATTATTAAGCCTCAGGGCAAATCGGCCAAATGGGAGAGAATTCAGCTGCCATTACTACTAATCCCATTAGCACAAATCCCTTGTTCCTTACTCTTTTCATCTTTAATGTCTCTCCCTGATCCTTCTACTAATTTTCTTTTTCTCATTCCTATCACTGATACCTCTGCATCTTGGTATTATTTCGTCATCTTGGGCAAGCTGCCTTGAACTCCCTGACCCCCAACAGCTGCTCTACATTGCTGTTTTCCAACAACCTCTGCTTTTCTGTGTTAGCTGGGGTCTCATTTGTGAGCTGGACAGTCTTCTTAATCAAACAATCAGTCTTGAAAGTGTTGGCTGCACTGGGATTTAAATTCCAAGAGTATGTGTTCTCCAACTTTTGAGAATATAAACTGGAACTATCCTTGGAAGAGTTATGACCTAAGCAAAAGTAGCCATGGTACATCCCAGCCTGCAGATGTGGGATCCTTTAAATCCTCTTATCTCTTCCTGCATTGTTTCTTTTAATTCCATCTTTCAAACATATGTTTGCTGATTCAGCTTCAGTCTGACGTGCCCTGGAAGAAATTCATCTCATGTTCTCAAATACAGTAATGACTAGTCTAAGATAGCTACCTCTCCCCTAGAAATGCCTGTCTGTCAGTTTCAGTGAAGAATTTTAAACATCGTGGGGGAGAACTTTTTATTTGGCAGACATTTATATATTTCTGAAATGATAAAGACAGTTGTGTATTGATGTTAATTTGTAAGATCTTAATCACTAAATTATAATCTTTGAGATTGGTAATTATTAATTATTGGTAAGAATGGTAATAATAATAACATTGGAAGTTTATCATGTACCAGATTTTCTTAACCCTCAGAACATCTTTGATGCAATTTTATGTGGTTATCTTCATTTTACTGATCAAAAAGTTGAGGTGCAAACAAGTTTATAAATTTCCCCAAAATCACTTGACAAAGAATAGTGCTTCAGAGCTCTCGTTCTTATTTATAATGAAGCTACCATTATAAATAGCAGTCCTTAAAACTGCTATGTTTACTGAGTTGAAATTATCAGGTCTATGTAATGCTATAGGGTCAGAAACTTCTAAGCATTCTCTAGCTAAATTATTACTTCTGCTTTTAGATATCCAACAAGTATCACCCACATTTAAACTAGTCAGAAGAAATGAGACTACTAGACCTACCAAATGAAAACATTTAAATAAGGAGGTTAAAAAGAGGAGTTATATACATACAGATATAAATATTCCTGAATGGTGAAGGATGTAAAACTTATAGAAGTGGTTACACAGTACAGGATGCAATGTAGATGCTCCAAGTTGGAGTTAGGGCTCCCCAGATGCAGGCCACCAAGTTGTTGAGGATACTGCCAGCACTGAATGATGATTCTACAAGGAATAGAAACTTGCCTTTGTTATTCTTAAGAGGGGCATGGAGAGAGAGACAGAGACTGAGAGACACGCAGAGAGACAGAAACAGACAGAGACAGACAAAGAGAGGTAGACACAGAAAGAGACAGAGACAGCAGACACAGTCACAGACAGAGCAGCAGACAGACAGATACAGACAGACATAGGCAGACAGACAGACATGGCAGGGCTGGGAGGGAGTGTGTGTGTATGTGAGGGAGAGGGACGGGGGAGATTGTGCAAGAAGCTGTGCAAAATGATTCCAGTGCCTTCTTCTAACTATATGAATTGGAAGTGAACTTCTTGGGCCTTTTGTTGCAGAGATTAAGCTAGTTTAAAGTTTGTTCTCACACCACTTCTCTCTATTCTGAAAAATTATAAATTTACACATTCAGGAACCTCTTAGGACATTCCAGATTTTTTGAGTGTCCAGAAGAGGTATCAAGTTTAATATGGAGGTGGGGGAAGATATACCAATTAGGAATCAACAGTGGCAGAGACTAACACAACCCTTCAAGGGACATTTGGATTTTACAATGATAAGAAAAGCAGAAATACAGTGTGGGCAGCGGAGAATAAATTAGAAAGAGCTTATGTAAAAACCAAATGTGAAGGCAAATTAAATAAGAGTAAATTGAGGTCATATAGTTACAGGCCTTGGAGGATACGTAATTATATTGATGATACTTAATATACAACCATCCTTATTTATAATTTTCTTTATTGTTGTCTTGAAAAGAATTTAATCCAGCTGTGTATTAAGCAATTACTGAATTAACATTTGAATTTAAAAAGTTCAGCTGTAGTAGCAATGAAAAACTACCACCTATATATTACATGTGATACATTTAAAAATTATATTAAAGAAGAAAACAATTTTACATCCCTAATTCATTACATTATTTTATAACTGATTTATTCTACCCTTTATACTTTTATATTAAGTGCTCTTGATTTAGATATACTTTGAAAGGGCAAGAGTAGAAAGAATAATAAATAAGAAGACAATAAAAAATTCAGGGCAACAGTCCTTTCTATTTTTTGAAAATATAATGGAGACTTAGCTCTGGCACAAAGCTTTGTTCTGTATTTTACCATTTGATGGTCTCTGTTGCTTACCACAAGAATCGGAATCTGGCACTATTTTTAAATGAGTAAAATAAAACTTTTGATGTTTATATTTTAACTAATTAAACTGGAAAAAATCACGTGTAACTTTGAGGAATACTTTTATTTTATTTTTTTATTTATTGGCTGCGTTCAGTCTTCATTGCTGTGAAAGGGCTTTCTCCAGTTGTGGCAGATGGGGGCCACTTCTTGTTGCGGTGCACGGGCTTCTCATTATGGTAGCTTCTCCTGCTGTGGAGCACTGGCTCCAGGCGCACAGCCTTCAGCAGTTGTGGCATGTGGGCTCCAGAATGCAGGCTCAACAGTTGTGACACGTGGGCTCCAGAATGCAGGCTCAGCAGTTGTGGCGCATGGGCCCAGCTGCTCCGCAGCATGTGGCATCCTCCCAGACCAGGGATCAAACCCGTGTCCCCCGCATTGACAGGCAAACTCTCAACCATGGCGCCATCAGGGAAGTCCAAGGAATACTTTAACATTTCTATATTCTTTCATTCAAAATTAAGTTGTTCAAAAATGAACTTGAGAATCCCAAGCGGAAAAAATGTGCCTTTGAGATGTAAGTGTCTTAGAACAGATGTTCTCAGTATTCTATTCACTATAGTATCTCTGCATTACTATAGCATTAGTGAATACTTATAACTCCATATTGTACAATTGTTTAACCCTCCTTTTCAGGATCAACAGTTATCAAAATTTGTATATATTTTCATTTGATGTAATTTTTTACATGAAACATTAGAAATATTTCAAAAAATCAAATTGTGATTAGTGTTACATAGCAATGTCACACATTTTAATATGTAAATATATACAAATATATACATGTGTATATATTTGTGCAAATATAATTTTAGTTTTCTTGAAAAACCCCAGTCCCTCAAAATTAGCCTTTCTTTATTTGAAATGAATAGCTCAGGGTGTAGATAGCATAAATAAAATATGAAAGTACATTAGCTCAAAAATGGACATGTAAACAACTTAAATTTATTAATGATGCATGAGAGTAAATATTGCAATATGAAGAAACCCATTATAATATTTTCCTTTTTGCTCAATAGCAAACTTTAAATTTTTTTTTTTTTAGAATTAAAAAAGGTCAAGATTGCCTCGGAGTACTCTACAGAGAAATACTGTTAAATAATCCACAAAAATAGTACTTCTAAAAAAAATAATGTTAGGTCGTTAATGTAAAGGATTGTCATTGAAGTGACTTGATGTGAAGGAGTAGAGACCTGGATTCTGTTCTTCTGTTTGGCACTTACTAGGTTTGGGAAATGTATTTCACCTCTCTGAGCTTCAGATGCCTCATATCTTACTTCAAGAATTAGACTCTAAAGTCTTTTCCAAATAAACTGTAGCTGGTGCTACCAGTGCTCCGCCCACATCCCCTTAGTTTCCTTTACTATTTTGTGTGTGTGTGCACGCACACAGGTGTACAGAAGCTCCAGAGGAATGTTTGCCCTCAGCAGCCACGACTGTCTTTGTTAGTGAGCTGTTCTTAGCTTTGGGAACCTAAGGCCTGCTTTGCTTGCAAAAGCAAACCTCCCTTAACCAGTGACTGATCTGTGTGGAGAGGGCCACACCCCAGCTCCATATCACTAATTCCTTTGCCCTTGGAGACAAACAGTTTTGAGGTAAGACTCCTCTCTCCAGCTCTTTCCTGTAAGATGGAGCCAAAGTCACCCTCTGAGATCTTGAAACTGCTCTTTTGAATGCACTTCTTCCCTTCCCTTTCCACTTTCCTCACTTGGCTACTATCTTTCCTGGGAGCACTTCTTAATAAATTGATTTTAGAGGAATTCTCAAGAGTCCATTTCTGGATATCCTGAGCAACAATAATCTTTTTTAAAAATTAAGATAGGATTGACATATAACATTACAAATTATAATCTGATTCATTTTGTTTTGGTTTGACGTTGCTTTATGTGAACTCTAATGCCGGCATTACATAATGCTCATCATCTCAGAAAAATATTACAAGAACTACTGTACTACAATCTGTGCCTGAAACAAGTTAGTATAAATATTATAAATACAAATATAAGATAATATAGTTGCTTTACATAATAAACTATTATACATATTTTTGATATTATCTATCTTTATTTGGAAATTTGGGGGTGTCGTTCTCATCTGTGAACCACTAACATTATTCATAAAAATCAGATATTTCCCAAGTAAATTTTAAAACTTACCAAAGAGTGCAATTTATTTTGAGAGTAAAATGGAAAAAGTAAAAATAAAATGCAAATAAAGAATTGTCTTTATTTCGAGTTTATTTTTGTGTATGGTGTTAGGGAGTATTCTGATTTCATTCCTTTACATGTAGCTGTCCAGTTTTCCCAGCACCACTTATTGAAGAGGCTGTCTTTTCTCCATTGTATAGTCTTGCCTCCTTTGTCATAGATTAGGTGATCATATGTGTGTGGGTTTATCTCTGGGCTTTCTATCCTGTTCCATTGGTCTATATTTCTGCTTTTGTGCCAGTACCATACTGTCTTGATCACTGTAGTTTTGTGGTATAGTCTGAAGTCAGGGAGCCTGATTCCTCCAGCTCCATCTTTCTTTTTCGATATTGTTTTGGCTATTCAGGGTCTTTTGTGTTTCCACACAAATTGTAAAATTTCTTGTTCTAGTTCTGTGAAAAATGCCATTGGTAATTTGATGGGATTGCATTGTATCTGTAAATTGCCTTGGGGTAGTATAGTCATTTTCACAATGTTGATTCTTCTAATCCAAGAACATTGTATCTCTCTCCATTTGTTTGTGTCATTTGTAATTTCTTTCAGCTGAACTAAGTAAAAACCAACTGAACTGGACAATTACATATGCAATTGAAAATATAGAATTAACATAGTATACTGAGATTTAAGTTTATTTTACATAAAAAGGTATTAAATGACTAATCAAACAAATATATGTATATAATCCCAATGGCAAGTAAACTCAAAGATTGGTTCTATTTTGTGTTTTCATTTACTATTAAAGTCAAGATAATACTTTAAAAATACTGATAGTACTGGTATAGACATGTATAATTTTTCAAAGTTATTTACAAAGCTTTAAAAATCTTAATGTGAAAGTACATGCATTATTGAACAACAGAAGAAATTACCTTTGGTAAAGACTGATTGTGGTTTTAATCAGATAAGTTTAATATAAAATCTTTTGAAGATTAAAAATATTTCTGAGGGAAAGGAGTCCTTTCAAAATCAAAATATTTTTTTTCTCCTAGCTGGCAAGTAAAATAAGAAAAATCAGCACAATGGCTAAACTTGACATTTATTTTCTTTATTTCATAGTCATTTTCCTTGAATTCAGTCTGAGAATGAGGCTTTAGTCTGAAAAGAATAGTTTAGTGTTAGCAACGTGTTCACTTTAGCTTATCAGTAATTTCAAATACTGCTCTAAAGTTTCATAGTTTGGCGTGTATCATTTTGATAGGTCCCTGAAGTACTTAAATGCTGCCTGGAGATTTAATATCACCAAAATCTATACTACACTGTTCCACAGACTTCATTCTTTTAATGGCAAACTATCTTCTTTAGCTTCTTCATCTGAGTCCAAGTAACCTGCTTTGTGAATGTGTATCACCTAGCAAACAAATGAAAAATTACTTGTTTTCATATTAAATGCACTTAGATTTTAAACAAAACCATCTAAAAAGATATTGTCTTCATGTATTCTGAAAATGAGAACTGATACACAGGGTAGTTTCCATTGTAATTAAGCTAAAGTTAAATGTGATTGTCCCCATATAATTTTACTGGCAACAGAATTTGAATTTTAAGTTTCTGATCTTGCATTACTTACTTACTGGCTACCTCCTCTTATTTTACTTTCCCCTTTCTTTCTTTCTTTCTTTCTTTCTTTCTTTCTTTCTTTCTTTCTTTCTTTCTTTCTTTCTTTCTTTCTTTCTTTCTTTTTCTTTCTTTCTTTCTTTCTTTTTTTTAACTTTGATGGAATCAGGACTGGATTCAAAGCACTTGTAAAGTCACATAAAGCTGCAAACCATCCAAAAGGAAAATTTTGTTTGTTTACTTGCTCCTCAGAAATTATGATTGCTACTGTAACTTTCTCTTGGTTTATATTTATCAGCCATATGTTTGCTATATGTTTGTAATCCTTTTAATTTAATCTGTGTCTTTTTGTTTTTACATACAACATACTGTTGGATCTTATTTTCATTCAATGTGTGGGCCGTTGTCTTTGATTTCTTCAATACACCTTCATTTGTTTTAAATTCTTTCTAACTAGGATTTAATTCTGCCATCTTCTTTCATGTTTTTCATTTCCTGTACTTTATGCACTCCTTTAAATGAAATTCCATAAAATTCTTCTGTGGTGTTTAAAAGTTACATAGGCTGATTTTATTTTTTTTTAAGAAACATTTATTAACTTCTATTTCTTAAATGTATCAATGACTATATTTTCCATCTTACAAAAGAAGCACATTAATACACCGTATGTCTGTTGTTTTTTTTCCACTTCCCACTGTATTACTAATGCCTGGAATATTATGTTTGGTAACATAGATGAACCTTTTATTTTCCTCTCTTTCCCTCTCTCCTTCCTTCCCTCTTTCTCTCTCTCCTTCCTTCCCTCTTTCTCTCTCTCCTTCCTTCCCTCTTTCCCTCTCTCCTTCCTCCCCCCTTTCTCTCTCTCCTTCCTTCCCTCTTTCTCTCTCTCCTTCCTTCCCTCTTTCCCTCTCTCCTTCCTCCCCCTCCTCCTCCCCCCTCCTCCCCCCTCCTCCCCCTCTCCTCCTCTCCCTCTCCTCCTCCCCCCTCCTCCTCCCCCTCTCCTCCCTTCCTTCCTTGTATTAAAATATATTTAAAACTATTCAATTTTCTATATTAATACTATACTTCAGAGAGCACTTACTTGGTCCAGCTCATTGCTTATCTGTGAGGTATGGGCAGCCTCAGGAGTCTAGTTCATTTGTCCTGGGAACTCATACTACCTATGAAATATTGACTCTTTGATCTTGGAGAATGACCATAGACCAGACCATAGTGTAGGCTAGGTCAAGATGTATAGGTGTGGCGGGGGGGGGGGGGGCGTAGGATATGGGGCAATCAGGCACCAGCAGCCAAAGTTAATACTTCATTTTGCAACAACCCAATAAGAAACAACTGTCAGGACTTCAGCCCCAGTTTCTCAAGGAGTATAATATAGGGAGAAGGTTATTTTACAAGATCCTATTCCACAAACCCTGGGGGTTAGATTGGGAGAAGTAAAGGACTTAATGCCCACTTGCTTTCACCTCATCCAGTGAGATTCTTGTCCACACTGATACCCCCAGCAGTGGTTTGAGGAAAGGAGATAGGCGATAATTGTCCAAATATAAGGAAGTAGGGGAGGGTGGGGTGAAGAGAGACAAACAGAATTTAAATTGTCCTTCCATTGTTGCCTTTAGCTTTTTTCTGCCCTAAGCTGAGACTGCCCACTTCTTACAAAGAGCAGTATAAAATACTGCTGCTGCTGTTTTTGTTGTCAGATATTGGATTCTGTCTTTCTTTATTGTCCTCTCAACATCATTTTTAGAAGTGGTAACTAGCACCTTATGCAAGTTGGACATCTTGTTGAACACATGAATTTTTATGTGGGGAGGATGGTGAATTTGTGTATGTATTTAATATGCATTGCTTATGTGAATCTTTCTATTCAGTGGTTTACAATATTTCCTATAATTCATTTTCCTCTTTTAAATTGTTCACATTTTTTTCATTTTATCATTTTATGATTTTACATATATAGACTTCATAGCTAAACAACACTCGAGTTGAAAATCTATGTTTAACAATAAGAAAATATCCATTTACAATGAAAGTAGATATTTTTAAATCTGACCTTATAAAATACTGCTTTGAAGAGACACTTAAATGAAGTGTGAAAATGTCAAGCATTAGCTAATAAATCTTTGTGAAATTTTCTCTTTATATGCAATTTTAAATGCATTGATAACTCACAAATATAAAACTTAGAATAAATAACATACGGTGAGACTTCTGAAATCTCATCCAAAATTTTGTTCTTTTATGAGTACAATTGAATGTTGCTAAATAGTACCTCTTTTATAGCCTAAGTAATCTCCACACATTATTTTAGTGGATTAAACCACTTTATTATCTTTTTCAAATTAAAACAATATACCAGTCAAAGGAAAATTAGTGTGTTTTTTTCTATGCACATTCTTGTTTACATGAAAACATCAATATAAGTACATGGCCTTATATTAGAAGTGCCAAGACAGCAAGTTCTATAAGATTACTAATACTTGTTTAAATTCCAGTTTATTTTATTGATTCCCCAAACTATCCCCCTCCAGGAAAGCAACTTACTTTGTTCCAAGAAATACTGGCTGTACAGTCCATTGGCTCCATTTTTCACTGTGCCCCTTTTGTACCCTACCTCCCTTTTTTTTCTTCCTTCTCAACCTGCTTTTCCTTTCTATTTTTGCCATTTCTTCAACCATCTGTTTCCTTTTTTTTCTCACACTTTTCCCTCTTTGTTTCTCTTTTGTTATCATTAGTAGTGGAACTATTTCTCAAACAAGTACCAATGATGTTTGTATCCAGTATTCATTCATTAAATACTTTCCATGTGTTGGACACTTGGGATTCTACTATGGTTTGAATGTTTTTGTCCTCCCAAAATTTATGTATTAAATTCTAATGCCCCAAGTGATAGTATTGAGAGGTCGGCCCTTTGGTAAGTGATAAGGTCATGAGGGAAGAGCCCTCATAAATAGGATTAATGCCCTTATAAAAGAGATGCCAGAGAGATCTCTTGCCCCTTCCACCATGTGAGGGCACAGGGAGAAAGAGCCATCTGTGAGGAAGCAGGCCCTCATCAGACACTAAATCTCCTGGCACCTTGATCTTAGACCCCCCCCCCCAGCCCCCAGAACTGTGAGAAATAAATTGCTATTGTTTATAAGCCACCCAGTCTATGATATTGTTATAGCAGCTCCAACAAACCAGGACAGATTTGACAGAAATTGGATTGTGATTCTATTAAAATTATTCTGACAGCTTTGAAATTAGATTAAAATGAATAGACTAAGCACTTTAGATTAATAAAAGTAAACTTAAAAACTTGAGTTGTGTATGTATACTTGGAATAAAATATATAGTCTATGTATACTTTGTTCCTATGTTGATTTAGGTGTTTTACTGAAAATGGAGCAAATATTCAATCGTGCAATTTTAAGTATTTAAAAGAGGTGAAAATGAAATAACATTAAAATTAAATTGTCCATAAATTTCTTTAATGAATTGTTACTTTTTAAATATTCTGGCTGCATTCTTTCCTTTGTATTAGAACACCAACTGAAAAGTGTATGGTACTTCATAATAAACTCAATAGATATTGTCATACAACAGTGACGTTTAGAAGTGCCTGAAAATTGTCTTTTTGGATTATTACTTTCTGTATTAAACTGTGTTACAAGAGATTGGTAACATTAGACTGACCTAAAGTAGGTTGATCTCTCTAAGAATAAATGGACGTTTCAAGGTTTCCTTTGCTCCACATTTTCAAAAAAAAAAAAAAAAACTGTAAAATTTTTTGTACTATAATTTCAGGAATCAAAGTAGAAATCGAATTTCACTTTATAGCTCCAAAAAGAAGTGAAATGTATAAAATCATTTACATTTTAAATCACAAGACTCCTGGGCCAAGTGAAGAAAAAGAGGTGAAGTGAACATACTTTAGGCTTTAGATGAAATATAATAAAAGACAACACTTTACACAGCTTATCAGATTTCTTGAACAGAAAGTAATTTTTTTCTGGAGTTTATAGTGTCCTGAAGAGTAGTAAGCCAGACAAATAGCCACAGGTCAAATTATGAAGAACCAAATGAATAATGCTAAAAAGTTTTAAAGTTATCTTAAACTTGTGAGACCCACTGAGGCATGATCTGATTTTATTTTAGAAAGATCAGTTTGGCTGCAATATGGGGCATATATTAAGTGAAACAAAACTGGAGGAGAGTGTACTATTAAAAGGTTATTGCTAGATTCTGGAGGAAAATAATCATGAGGGCCTGGAGTAAATACTGGCAGTTAAAATGGAGAAGAATAGACAGGAAGAGAATTTCTTGGGCTTTTGATGGAAAACTGTGGGAAGCTAACCATGCAGGATGACTGTTAGGGTTTTGTTTTGTTTTTTCCTTTTAAAAAGAGTTTTATTGAGATATAATTGACACACAATAAACTGCATGTATTCAAAGTGTACAATTTGATATATTTTTTCTTATTAGTCATCTTTTTTATACATATTAATGTATATATGGCAATCCTAATCTCCTAATTCATCCCACCCCAAACCCCTTCCCTTCCCACCCCCTCACTTTCCCCTCTTGATATCCATGTTTGTTTTCTACATCTGTGTCTATATTTCTGCCTTACAAACTGATTGATCTATACCATTTTTTTTAGATTCTACATATATGCGTTAATATACGATATTTATTTTTCATATATTAATGCATAAGTGACTTCACTCTGTATGACAGCCTCTAGGTCCATCCATGTCTCTACAAATTATCCAATTCCATTCCTTTTTATGGCTGAGTAATATTCCATTGTATATACGTACCATGTCTTCTTTATCCACTCATCTGTTGATAGACAGGTTGCTTCCATGACCTGGCTATTGTAAATAGTGCTGTAATGAACATTGGGGTTCATGTGTCTTTTTGAATTATGGTTTTCTCTGGGTATATGCTCAGTAGTGGGGTTGCTGGGTCACATGGTAATTCTATTTTTAGTTTTTTAAGGAAACTGCATACTGTTCTCCATAGCGACTGTGTCCATTTACATTCCCACCAACAGTGCAAGAGGATTCCCTTTTCTCCACACGCTCTCCAGCATTTATTGTTTGTAGATTTTCTGATGATGCCCATTCTAACCAGTGTGAGGTGATACCTCATTGTAGTTTTGATTTGAATTTCTCTAGTAGTTAGTGATGTTGAGCAGCTTTTCATATGCCTCTTTGCTATCTGTATGTCTTCTATGGAGAAATGCCTACTTAGGTATTCCACCCATTTTTTGATTGGGTTGTTTGTTTTTTTGATATTGAGCTGCATGAAAGGTTTATATATTTTGGAGATTAATCCTTTGCCTGTTGATTTGTTTGCAAATATTATCTCCTTCTGAAGGCTGTCTTTTCATCTTGTTTATAGTTTCCTTTGCTGTGCAAAAGCTTTTAAGTTTCATTAGGTCCCATTTGTTTATTTTTGTTTTCATTTCCATTACTCTAGGAGGTGGGTCAAAAAAGATCTTGCTGTGATCTATGTTAAAGAGTGTTCTTCCTATGTTTTCCTTTCGGAGTTGTATAGTGTCTAGCATTACATATAGGTTTTTAATCCATTTTGAGTTTATTTTTGTGTATGGTGTTAAGGAGTGTTCTGATTTCTTTTACATGTAGCTGTCCAGTTTTCCTAACACCACTTATTGAAGAGACTGTCTTTTCTCCATGGCATATCCTTCCCTCCTTTATCATAGATTAGTTGACCGTAGGTGCATGGGTTTATCTCTGGGCTTTCTATCCTGTTCCATTAATCTATATTTCTGTTTTTGTGCCAGTACCATATTGTCTTGATTAGTGTAGCTTTGTAATATAGTCTGAAGTCAGGGAGTCTGATTCTTCCAGCTCCATTTTTTCCCTCAAGATTGCTTTGGCTATTCAGGGCCTTTTGTGTCTGCATACAAATTTTAGGATTTTTTGTTCTGGTTCTGTAAAAAATACCATTGGTGATTTGATGGGATTGCATTGAATCTGTAGATTGCTCTGGGTAGTGTAGTCATTTTCACAATATTCATTCTTCTAATCCAACATCATGGTATATCTCTCCATCTGTTTTTATCATTCTCCTAGCATATTTATTGGGAGATTCTTTGATAATGATACCTCTTTCTGGTATAGGGAATCCAAAGAGAAAGAAAAATTTTAGAAGATGACAAATTTTGTTTAGAATATGATGAGATTGTGTTGCATGTAAGCTATTTAAGTAGATATGCCTAGTAGGAGATCTGACCTATGGGATAGACATTGTTCAAAGAAGTTGCATAATTTTTTTTTACTAATAAAAGGAATGAAAAGGTTAGATGTGATATTACCTTTCATAATTATTATTTGCTGTACCATAGTTTTTATTAATTTTAATTCAAATCAATTTCAGTTACATGTATCTAATATGTATATATACCTAGTATTATTCTCTCATTAATAAGAAAATATTAACTTGAGATAATATAATATTTACTAATCTAGCCAGTGTTTTGTTTTTTTTTTTAATATAAATTCAATGCTGGGAGCATTGCTAAAAAAACTAGCATATTAATTTCTAGTGTCATCTGGTTGCAGTCTTTGGAACACAATTTAGCAACATGTAGCATGATCCATATAGATATCTATAGTATTTCATTAATTCTGTTCCTACAATTTATCCTTAAAAAAATGCAAAATAAAAGATATATACAAAAATGTTCTGTATGCTCCTGAAATTAGTCTAAATATCCTCAAGATTTAATGAAATGTAAGCAAAATACAATAATATGCCCATTACAAATTTACATGAAAGAATGAGGAATGAAATTAAAAGAATTTCCATTAGACCTTGAATCTTAGCTTTTTCTTTTTACTCAGAAAATTGTTCACCAACTGGATTTCATTCCGTTTTTCATGGGACTAATTATACAATTTGATTTAAACCCTACATAATATTTACATATCAAAATCATAAACTTATTTATTTTTCCAATATTGATAATAAACCTGTAGAAAAGAATGGATGACTTAACCATAGTTGTGGAACAATGCAGTTGTATCCAACAATGTAAGTATTAATAATAAATAAAACTTGAAAATGGAATAAGGAGAGGCAGAGGAAGGATAAGTGTACTAATGCATTCTTGATACCTTTCATGATATAGAACTACTAGATACTATCTAAATTTGACATGTCAAGATAGAGGTTTATATGTACACTGAAAATATTAGTGATTATTAGAAGAATTAATTTAAAACTAGTAATTTTATAGCCAATGAATATTGAAAGTTTAAAGAAAATAGAGGATAATGAAAGCATGTTAATTTCTCACACTTTTTATTAAGGGGCCAGTGGTGTCTAAGTGTGATGAATCAAGAAATAGAGGAAATTACATTTTACATTATTGTTGGAACCTCAAGAATAAATAAAAACAGGGAGTTAAGGTTGTTCAAATCTGTCAGTGGGACCAGGGTGAGAGGAGAATATTTTCACTTTTAATTTTACACACTTTCATATGCTTTGGGTGTGGACATTTGAAAGCATTACGTCTATAATATATTGTCTGTTTTTTTAAAATAGTTGCTATTAATATTATTTGACATTGAAATATTTGTTATACAACAAGAAAAAGATGAATACAAAATAATACATAGGCACTATGATTGAAAATAGATAAAATAGATATGCATAGTAGCCAACATACAAGTAATACATATACACAAAATGTAATTATATATTTTCATTATTAAAATTTCCATTGATTTCTTAATTCTTAATATTTAAATGAAAACTTTAAATATACATTTTTTAAATAATAAAACTGGACTTGAAGACTGCTACTTATGATCTTAACACTATTTGTTGAATTTTTGGAAATAATTTCTTTGGGGTTAGTTTTCTCTTTCCTTGTCTTTCGGCTTAGGCTTTCTCTTTTCCTTGACTAGATCTCTTTCGATTATAAATGTCAGATAGACAATTTGGTCTACCTTAAACTGAAATGGGACTTTACTAAAGGACTACCAGGCTGACTCATGAAACCAAAGTGAAGAATGAGGCTGGGCCCCAGGAGCAATTGTAATTACATTTCAAATGATAGTATCTTTCAGTCTCTACAGTCATCTCTACCGTTCTTTGGTTTTCTTTTTATGTCTTGCCTTTTTTGTTTCCAGAGAACAACTTTTGCTATTTCTCCTGTCTGTACCACCATAAACTTGACCACTGATAGCTCCCAGACTTCACTACTTTCAATCTAAGCAACACATGAAAAATTAACTCATTTTTCTTACTTCTTGTACCAAAATTGTCAGAAAAAGCAAATTGCCTTGCAAATCAATTAACAATGGCAGAGTTATCATACTGTACTACTTGGTAGCTCTGGCAGTATCCATGTGAGGAGAGCAACAAGGAGTACTGGTAGAAAAGACGGGTGTCTGCTACCATCTGAAAATTGAATGCATTTATATAAACATTCTTTGGGTTCTTAGCGCAGTTCCTAGCACTACTTACAGCATTCAGCAATCTAACCCTCTCTTACAACTCATATCACCACATACAAGCTTGGAAGTCTCGATTGCCTTACTTTTTAGTATGCTCAATATGTCTGATTCACCCTTTCTCTATTCATCCTGCTTGTTGATCTCCCATTCACTCCTGTTTCCAAGTGAACCCACTTCTGCAGTGTTTCCCATATCGGAATGCCACCACCATCCTGCATCCCAGTTTCCTCAGAACAGAAACTTGGGGGTCATTCTTGACTTTTCTCTTTCCTTAAGCAACCTATACAATAAATTTCTAGCTTTCAAATCGAGCTTTTATTTTGAGTCTGGAAAATATATAGGACTCTATCCTTTTTGCCAAAAGCATTTCTTCTAGACTACTGTATTATCTTCGAAATTCTCTTCTTCTCATATCTTCCCTACCATTCCCTTTCATATTCTTCATGTAGCAGCCAGACTAAGGTTGGCTAAATACAATTGAATCATACTTCAAACATTTCTGAGGTTCCCCACTGAACTTAACATAAAAGCAAATGCTTAGTAGAGCCTGCAGTCATCTGATGATGATATGCCTCTTTCTTATTAAGTTCTAGGTACACTGTACTTTCGTGGTTTCTCAAAAAAAATTACATATACTTCTCCTACACACTCCTTAAGCTTTTTCCAATATCTTTTCTTTTTTTTTTAAATTGGAATATAATTGCTTTACACTCTTGTACCAGTTTTTGAGGTATACCAAAGTCAATCAGCTGTATTTATACACATATCCCCATATTCCCTCCCCTCCTTGACTCCCTCCCACCCTCCCCGTCCCGGCCCTCTAAGGCATCATCCATCATCGAGTTGATCTTACTTTATTATAGAACAACTTCCCACTGGCTATCTATTTTACAGTTGGTAGTGTATATATGTCTATGCTACTCTCCCACTTCATCCCAGCTTCCCTTTCACCCCCCACCCCCCCAGCCTCGTGTCCTGCAGTCCGTTCTCAGCATCTGCATCCTTATTCTTGTCTTGTCACAGGGTTCATCAGTACCA
Source organism: Hippopotamus amphibius kiboko (assembly GCF_030028045.1). NCBI lineage: Eukaryota > Metazoa > Chordata > Mammalia > Artiodactyla > Hippopotamidae > Hippopotamus > Hippopotamus amphibius. The sequence continues at coordinate 60,546,357 of NC_080188.1, forward strand.
TTTTTTTTTTTTTTGGATTCCATATATATGAGTTAGCATACAATATTTGTCTTTCTCTTTCTGACTTACTTCACTCTGTATGACACTCTAGGTCTATCCACCTCATTACATATAGCTCCATCTCATTCCCTCTTATAGCTGAGTAATATTCCATTCTGTATATATATGCCACATCTTCTGTATCCATTCATTTGTTGATGGGCATTTAGGTTGCTTCCATGTCGTGGCTATTGTAAATAGTGCTGCAGTGAACATTATGGTACATGTTTCTTTTGGGATTATGGTTTTCTCTGGGTATATGCCCAGGAGTGGGATTGCTGGGTCATATGGTAGTTCTATTTGTAGTTTTTGAAGGAACCTCCAAACTGTTTTCCATAGTGGCTGTACCAACTTACATCCCCACCAAAGTGCAGGAGAGTTCCCTTTTCTCCATACCCTCTCCAACATTTGTTGTTTCCAGATTTTGTGATGATGGCCATTCTGAGGTGTGAGGTGATACTTCACTGTGGCTTTGACTTGCATTTCTCTAATGATGAGTGATGTTGAGCATCTTTTCATGTGTTTGTTGGCCATCTGTATGTCTTCCTTGGAGAACTGTCTATTTAGGTCTTCTGCCCATTTGTGGATTGGGTTATTTGCTTTTTTGGTATTAAGCTGCATGAGCTGCTTGTATATTTTGGAGGTTAATCCTTTGTCCGTTGTTTCGCTGGCAACTATTTTTTCCCATTCTGAGGGTTGCCTTCTAGTCTTGTTTATGGTTTCTTTCACTCTGCAAAAGCTTTTAAGTTTCATGAGGTCCCATTTGTTTATTCTTGATTTTATTTCCCTGATTCTAGGAGGTGTGTCAAAAAGGATCTTGCTTTGATTTATGTCATAGAGTGTTCTGCCTATGTTTTTCTCTAAGAGTTTTATAGTTTCCGGCCTTACATGTAGGTCTTTAATCCATTTGGAGTTTCTTTTTGTGTATGGTGTTAGGAAGTGTTCTCATTTCATTCTTGTACATGTAGCCATCCAATTTTCCCAGCACCACTTATTGAAGAGGCTGTCTTTTTTCCATTGTATATTCTTGCCTCCTTTGTCAAAGATAAGGGGCCCATATGTGCTTGGGCTTACCTTTGAGTTCTCTATTCTGTTCCATTGATCTTCCTTTCTATTTTTGTGCCAGTACCATACTGTCTTGATCACTATGGCCTTGTAATATAGTTTGAAGTCAGGAAGCCTGATTCCACCCACTCCATTTTTCCTTCTCAAGATTACTTTGGCTATTCGGGGTCTTTTCCGTTTCCATACAAATCGTAAGATTTCTTGCTCTAGTTCTGTGAAAAATGCCATTGGTAATTTGATTGGGATTGCATTGAATCTGTAAAATGCTTTGGGTAGGACAGTCATTTTCACGATATTGATTCTTCCAATCCAGGAACATGGTATGTCTCTCCATCTGTTTGTGTCGTCTTTGATTTCTTTCATCAATGTCTTAAAGTTTTCTGCATACAGATCTTTTGCCTCCTTAGGCAGGTTGATTCCTAGATATTTTATTCTCTTTGTTGCAATGGTAAATGGGAGAGTGTCCTTAATTTCTCTTTCTGCTCTTTTGTTGTTAGTGTATAGGAATGCAACAGATTTCTGCACATTAATTTTGTATCCTACTACTTTACTAAATTCATCAATTAGTGCTAGCAGTTTTCTGGTAGAGTCTTTAGGATTTTCTATATATAATATCATGTCATCTACAGAGAGTGACAATTTTACTTCTTTTCCCATTTGGATTCCTTTTATTTCATTTTCTTCTTGGATTGCTGTGGCTATCACTTCCAAAACTATGTTGAATAGTAATGGTGAGAGTGGACACCCTTGTCTTGTTCCTGTTCTAAGAGGGAATTCTTTCAGTTTTTCCCCCTTGAGAACGATGCTGGCTTTTGGTTTTTCATATATGGCTTTTATTATGTTGAGGTAATTTCCTTCTATGCCCATTTTCTGGAGAGCTTTTATCATAAATGGATGTTGAACTTTGTCAAAAGCTTTTTCTGCATCTATTGAAATGATCATATGGTTTTTATCCTTCAAGTTGTTGATGTGATGTATCACGTTGATTGATTTGCGTACATTGAAGAATCCTTGCATCCCAGGGATAAACCCCACTTGATCATGGTGTGTGATTTTTTTACTGTGCTGTTGGAGTCTGTTAGCTAGTATTTTGTTGAGGATTTTTGCATCTCTATTCATCAGTGATATTGGTCTGTAATTTTCTTTTTTTGTGACATCTTTGCCTGGTTTTGGTATCAGGGTGATGGTGGCCTCGTAGAATGAGTTTGGGAGTGTCCCTCCTTCTGCAATATTTTGGAAGAGTTTGAGAAGGATAGGTGTTAGCTCTTCTCTAAATGTTTGATAGAATTCGCCCATGAATCCATCTGGCCCTGGGCTTTTGTTTGTTGGGAGTTTTTTAATCACTGCCTCAATTTCCATACTTGTGATTGGTCTGTTCATAGTTTCTATTTCTTCCTGGTTCAGTCTTGGAAGATTGTATTTTTCTAAGAATGTATCCATTTCTTCCAGATTATCCAATTGATTGGCATATAGTTGCTTGTAGTAGTCTCTCATGATGTTTTGTATTTCTGAGGTGTCCATTGTTACTTCTTTTTCATTTCTAATTCTGTTGATTTGCATCTTCTCCCTTTTTTTCTTGATGAGTCTGGCTAATGGTTTATCAATTTTGTTAATCTTCTCAAAGAACCAGCTTTTAGTTTTATTTATTTTTCTTATGGTTTCTTTCCTTTCTTTTTCATTTATTTCTGCTCTGATCTTTATGATTTCTTTCCTTCTGCTCACTTTGGGGTTTCTTTGTTCTTCTTTCTCTAGTTGCTTTAGGTGTAAGGTTAGGTTGTTTATTCGATCATTTTCTTGTTTCTTAAGGTAGGACTGTATTGCTATAAACTTCCCTCTTAGAACTGCTTTTGCTGCATCCCATAGGTTTTGGGTTGTTGTGTTTTCGTTGTCATTTGTTTCTAGATATTTTTTGATTTCCTCTTTGATTTCTGTAGTGATTCCTTGGTTGTTTAAGAGTGAATTGTTTAGCCTCCATGTGTTTGTATTTTTTGCAGTTTTTTCCCTGTAATTGATATCTAGTCTCATGGCGTTGTGGTCAGAGAAGATGCTTGATATGATTTCAATTTTCTTGTATTTACTGAGGTTTGATTTGTGACCCAAGATGTGATCTATCCTGGAAAATGATCTGTGTGCACTTGAGAAGAAAGTGTAGTCTGTTGTTTTTGGATGGAATGTCCTATAAATATCAGTTAAGTCGAGATGGTCTGATGTGTCATTTAAAGCTTGTATGTCTTTATTTATTTTCTGTTTGGATGATCTGTCCATTGATGTAAGTGGGGTGTTCAAGTCTCCCACTATTATTGTGTTCCTGTCGATGTCCCCTTTTATGGCTGTTAGCATTTGCCTTATGTATTGAGATTCTCCTATGTTGAGTGCATAGATATTTACCATTGTGATATGTTCTTCTTGGATGGATGCCTTGATCATTATGTAGTGTGCTTCCTTGTCTCTTGTAATAGTCTTTAAAGTCTAATTTGTCTGGTATGAGTATTGCAACTCCAGCTTTCTTTTGACTTGCATTTGCATGGAATAACTTTTTCCATCCCTTTACTTTCAGTCTATATGTATCCCTTGGTCTGAAGTGGGTTTCTTGTAGGCAGCATATAGAAGGGTCTTGTTTTTGTATCCATTCAAGCAGTCTGTGTCTTTTGGTTGGAGCAATGAATCCATTTACATTTAATGTGATTATTGACATGTGTGTTCCACTTACCATTTTCTTAATTCTTTGGTTTTGTATTTGTAGGTGTTTTCCTTTTCTTGTGTTTCCTACTTAGAGAAGTTCCTTTAGCACTTGTTGGAAGGCTGGTTTGGTGGTGCTGAATTCTCTTAACTTTTGCTTGTCTGGAAAGCTTTTCATTTCTCTGTCAAATCTGAATGAGATTCTTGCTGGGTAGAGTATTCTTGGCTGTAGGTTTTCCTCTTTCAGGACTTTCAGTATATCCTGCCATTCCCTTCTGGCCTGCAGAGTTTCTGCAGAAAGGTCAGCTGTTATCCTTATGGGTTTTCCCTTATATATTATTTGTTGCTTTCCTCTTGCTGCTTTTAATATTTTTTCTTTGTGTTTAATTGTCGTTAGTTTAATATGTGTCTTGGTGTATTTCTCCTTGGGTATATTCTGTATGGGACTCTCTGTGCTTCTTGGACTTGGTTAAATATTTCCTTTCCCATGTTGGGGAAGTTTTCCACTATAACTTCTTCAATTACTTTCTTTCTTTCTTTTTTTTTTTTTTAGAACTTTTATTGAGATACAATTAACATACAGTAAACTGCATATATTTAGAGCGTACAATTTTGTATCCCAATTTCCCAATTCATTCCCCCCAACCCTCCCCGCTTTCCCCACTTGACATCCATATGTTTGTTCTCCACGTCTGTGTCTCTATTTCCACCTTGCAAACCAGTTGATTTGTACCATTTTTCTATAGTCCGCATATATGTGTTTATATATGGTATTTGTTTTTCTCTTCCTGACTCATTTCACTCTGTATGACAGTCTCCAAGTCCACCCATGTCTCTAGAAATGTCCCAGTTATTTTCTCAGACCCTTTCTTTTTTTCTTCTTCTTCTGGGATGCCTATGATTCAAATGTTGGTGAGCTTAATGTTATCACTAAGGTCTCTAAGACTGTCTTATATTCTTTTTATTCTTTTTTCTTTTTCCTGCTCTGTGGCAGTTATTCCCCCCCATTCTATCTTCCGACTCACTTATTCGTTCTTCTGCCTCAGTTATTCTGCTGTTTATACCATCTAGAGTGTTTTTAATTTCAGTGATTTTGTTGTCCATTACTGTTTGTTTGCCTCTTAGTTCTTCTGAGTCCTTATTGACTGTTTCTTGTATTTTCTGTATTTTGTTATAAAGGGTTTTTTGTTTGTTTGTTTGTTTTAATTTTTATTTTTTGGGGGTACACCAGGTTCAATCATCTGTTTTTATACACATATCCCCATTTTCCCTCCCTTCCTTGACTCCCCCCCCTCGAGTCCCCCCCACCCTCCCTGCCCCAGTCCTCTAAGGCATCTTCCATCCTCGAGTTGGACTCCCTTTGTTATACAACAACTTCCCACTGAGTATTTTACAGTTGGTAGTATATATATGTCTGTGCTACTCTCTCGCTTCGTCTCCGTTTCCCCTTCACCCCCCGCCCCCTCCCAGTTATAGAGGTTTTATATCATTTTTACTATCATTACTCTGAATTCATTTTCAGGCATTTTTGCTATTTCCTCTTCACTTATTTGTTCTTGTGGGTTTTTTTCCTGCTTCTTTGCCTGCATGCTGTTTCTTTGTTTTCTCATGGTAGTCCAAACTTCAGAGTTTGTTTGTCCTGATAATAAAGGGGTTTAAAGAAGACTGTCCAAGCCCTAGATTAATGGCAATGTGTTGAGTCAAACAGATACTAAGTCTAGGAAACACATACATGTATAAGACACACAAATACTGAATCCAGTAGAACATAAGGCGCTAGAAAGACCTGACAGAAGAACCCCAGTATGCTATCAGACATTCAAAGAAGAAACCAAAAGAATCTCAAATCCAAAACAGAACAAAACAGAAACAAAAGCAAAAAGAAAGAAACACACAAACAAATAACACCACACACACACACAAACACAAATCCAGGAAGATATTGAAAGCTAGAATCAAATATAAAAAAGAGCTAGAGTACCACCAGACAGACTGGAGATTCTCAGAATGAAATTAGATAATTATACTAAGAACTAAGATAAAGACAAAAACCTAATAATAAATTGCAAGGCAGTGTGTCATCTGGAGAATAAAGCAAGAAGACTGAGCAGATTGAAAATGTTGCTTATAAGTATGTTATGATAAACTAAAAAAGGATAGAAGACAGGGCAACAGAAGAGTGTAGTGTGACTGGCAATATGAAAATAAAAAGAAACAGAAATGTGTAAAAGATAGAGATGAAAAGACGGTAGGAGAGATATATAGTCAGCACTACAAAAAACTTAACTAGAGATAGAAATATATAAAAAGGCTAAAAACAAAAATAGAGTAAACAATAGAGTAAAAAAAATGTTATAAAACTTATAGATCCCTTAGGACTAAGATCATAATTAATAAAGAAAAAAAAAAAAACTAGAACTGACCCCAAAATGGACCAGTTCAATAGAATTAATACTAATATTTCTATTTCCTTGGGGTCTCAGCTGTAAGTGTCCTTCTACCTGCCTTGGATTTTTGTATTATTCTGTGACCGGCAGAGCTTCCTTTATTGTTAGTCTGTTCGCGCTGATGTGTGGGGAGGGAGAGAGTACAATAGTGGCTCCTTCCCCTGGGAGTGAGTGAGCAGTGGCCCACTCTCTGGGCTGGTTCAGTCGGGCATCGAGGTGCCTGTTGTAGAGGGACGCCCGTGGCTCAGGTGTAAACAGAATGTCTCAGAGTTGGGCCTCTCTCTGGGCTTTTTCTCTTGGCTGCCTGCTGTCACCCTAGGCCAGCCCTGCCTGAGGGCCTGAGGGCCTTTGTTATCCCTGAGTGCCTTAGGGGGACCCTTCTGGGGTCCTTCCTCTGTCTATCACCCAAGAGAGAGGCTACACCCGCGGCTCCTCCCCCCTGCTTGTGTGTCAGCAGTATCCAGCCTCCACTATGATCTCATGGCTCTCTGCAGTAGGCACTCCTCGCTGCAGACCTCTTCCCTCCTATCCTCTTGGTCCGTCTACCCGCTGCCAACAATGTTTTTCACCCTGAACCAGTTCTCCGGTTCCCACACTCCCACTCCTAGACCCCCTGTTCAGCTGTGAATTGACGTCTCAGTCTGGGAACGCTGAGCTGTGGTGCAGACCCTCTGTGTGTTTCTCACTCCCTCCCTTCTGCCACAGCTCAGTCGCTTCACCCTCTTTAAGCTATCGTAAATGCCTCCCTACCAGTTATGTTGGGATTCTTGCAGTCCTTTCTTGTGTCCGAGGTCATCTGCTGTTGTTCAGTTGGTCCTCTTTGAGAATTATTGCATATTTTGGTGCATTCCCAATGCATCTGTGGAGAGGGATGCATTCCACATCCCTCTACTTTGGTGCCATCTTTTTTCTTCCCCAATATCTTTCTGAAACAGTCCCCTACTTACTGCCTGGATGTGTCCTTGTCCTGTGCAACTTAAAGTGACATTTTTTCAGTAAGGTCAACTATATCTTCACATGTTAAGTAGAGATCCTTCATGTTATTCTCTCTCCTAACAGTTTATTGCTTTCCTTTATATCACTTATCAAAACTTGTAATTTTATACCTATTGGTGTGTTTCCTTATTGAAACCTATCTTCTCTATGAACTATAAGCAGTGAAAGAGCAAAGGTAAGTGTTTTTTACCACTCCCTCTGTAATAAGAGCATTGTGTTTAGTGCTCTGTACAAACCACTCTTCTTTCTTTTTTTTTAGCTTTCTACTAATTGGTTTATAACATAAACCTCACATGTACAATGTTATATTTTGACTTCTGTATACACAACATGCTTACCACCAAAAGTTTAGTTTTCATCCATCACCATACAGTTGACCCCCCTTTACCCATTTTGCCCTCCCCCATCCCTCCCACCAGAAGTGGTCTGGTAAGCACTACTGTGTTCCCTGTATCTACATGTTTGCTTTTGATTCATTTGATTTGTTGATTTATTTTTTTATTGGGGTGTGTGTGTATGTATATATATTGATTATTTTCCATTATAAGTTATTACAAAGTATTGTATATATTCTGTGTACTATACCATAGGTACTTGTTTATCTATTTTATATATAGTAGTTTGTATCTATTAATCCCAAATTCCCAATTTATCCCTCCTCCTGCCTTTCCCCTTTGGTAACCTGATTTTGTCTTCTATGTCTATGAGTCTGTCTCTGTTTTGTAAATAAGTTCTTTCATACTCATTTTTTTAGATTCCATGTATAAGTGATACTATATGGTATTTATCTTTCTCTTCCTGTTTAATAATCCCTAGATCCATCCATGTTGCTACAAATGGCATTATTTCATTCTTTTTTATGGCCAAGTAATATTCCATTGTATTTATATGCCACATTTTTTTTCATTCAGCTGTCAATGGACATTTTGATTGCTTCCATGTCTTGGCTTTTGTAAGTAGTGCTGCTGTGAACACTGGGGTGCTTGTATCTTTTCCAGTTAGTTTTCTCTGGATATATACCCAGGCTGGGATTGCTGCATCATAGGGTAACTCTATTCTTAGTTTTTTGAGGAACCTCCATAGTGTTCTCCATAATGGCTGCACCTCCTGACATTTCCACAAACAGTGTAGGAGGGTTCCTTTTTCTCCACACCATCTCCAGCATTTATTATTTGTAAACTTTTTGATGATGGCATTTCTGACTGGTATGAGGTGGTATCTCATAGTTTTGATTTCCATTTCTCTAATAATTAGCAATGTTGAGCATTTTTTCATGTGCCTATTGGCCATCTGTATGTCTTCTTTGAAGAAATATCTATTTAGGTCTTCTGCCCATTTTTTGATTGGGTTGTTTGTTTTGACATGGAGCTGTATAAGCTATGTTTTTTGGAAATTAATCTCTTGTTGGTTGCATCATTTGCAAATATTTTCTCCTATTCCATAAGTTGTCTTTTTATTTGTAGTTTCCTTTGCTGTGCAAAAGCTTTAAGTTTAATTAGTTAGTAGAAGGAAAGATCATAAAGATCAGAGCAGAAATAAATGAAATGGAGACTAAAAATAAAAAAGATCAGTGTAACTAAAAGCTGGTTCTTTGAAAAGATAAAGCTGATAAACCTTTAGTCAGACTCATCAAGAAAAAAAGGGCGAGGGCCCAAATTAATAATAACAGAAATGAAAAAGAAGTTACAACAGACACCACAGAAATACAAAGGGTTGTAAGAGACTGCGAACAACTCTTTGCTGATAAAATGGACAACCTAGAAGAAATGGAAACATTCTTAGAAAGGTACAATCTCCCAAGACTGAACCAGGAATAAATAGAAAATATGAACAGACCAATTTTCAGTACTGAAATTGAGGCAGTTATTTTAAAACTCCCAACAAACAAGAGTCCAAGACCTGATGGCTTCACAGGTGAATTCTATCAAAAATTTAGAGAAGATTTAACACCTGTCCTTCTGAAACTATTCCAGAAAGTTTCAGAGGAAGGAACACTTCCAAACTTATTCTGTGAGGCCACTATCACCCTGATACCAAAACCAAAGATATCACCAAAAAAGAAAATTATAGTTCAATATCACCAATGAACATAGATGCAAAAATCCTCACCAAAATACTAGAAAACTGAATCCAGCAATACATTAAGAGGATCATACACCATGATCAAGTGGGATTTATCCCAGGGATGCAAGGATTTTTTAATATCTGCAAAACAATCAATGTGATACATCAGGTTAACAAATTAAAGATTAAAAACCATACAATCATCTCAATAGATGCAGAAAAAAGTTATGATAAAATTCATATCCATTTATGATAAAAATTCTCCAGAAATTGGGCATAGAGGGAACATACCTCAATATAATAAAGGCCATATATGACAAACCCACAGCTAACATCATACTCAAAAGTGAAAAGCTGAAAGCATTCCCTGGAACAAGGAACAAGACATGAATGCCCACTCTTGCCACTTTTCATCAAGATAGTTTTGGAAGTCTTAGCCACAACAATCAGAGAAGAAAAAGAAATAAAAGGAATTCAAATTGGAAAGGAAGAAGTAAAACTGTCACTGTTTGCAGATGACATGATACTATACATAGAAAATCCTAAAGATCCTACCAGAAAACTACTAGGCCTCTTTATTGAATTCAGTAAAATTGCAGGATACAAAATTAATATGTAGAAATCTATTGCATTTCTGTATACTGACAACAAAATATCAAAGAATAATTAAGGAAACATTTCCATTTACCATCACATCAAAAATAATAAAATACTTAGGAATATGCCTAAGTAGGCAAAAGATCTGTACTCTGAAAACTATAAGACACTGATGAAAGAAATGGAAGATGACACAAACAGATGAAAAGATATACCATATTCTTGGATTGGAATAATCAATATTGTTAAATGACCATACTACCGAAGGCAATCTGCAGATTCAATGCAATCCCTATCAAATTACCAATGGCACTTTTCACAGAAACTAGAAAAAATTTTTTTAATTTGTATGGAAACACAAAAGGCCCCGAATAGCCAAAACATCTTGATAAAGAATAATGGAGCTGCAGGAATCAGGCTCCCTGAGTTCAGACTACACTACAAAGCTATAGTAATCAAAAAGAGTATGGTACTGGCACAAAAAAAGACACAAAGATCAACTCGACAGGTTAGAAAGCCCAGAAATAAACCCAGGCACTTATGGTCAATTAATCTATGATAAAGGAGGCAAGAATGTAGAATGGAGAAAAGACAATCTCTTCAATAAGTGGTGCTGGGAGAACTGAACAGCTACATGTAAAAGAATGACATTTGAATATTCTCTAATACCATATACAAAAATTAACTCAAAATGGATTAAGGACCTAAATGTAAGACCAGAAACTGTAAAAATCCTGGAGGAAAACATAGGCAGAATACTCTTTAACATAAATTGCAGCAATATTTTTTGTATCTGTCTCCTATTGTAATGGAAACATACCACTCTGTCTTGATAGAACCCTCACCTCTTTTGCCAGCTGCACAGCTAGCAAAGTGGTGTCTTACTGAGGAGCTGGACTCTAAAATGCCTGATAGTGAACAACTAGCCAAAAATTTTGTAGAAATTTTTATTCGTAAATATACAAAATAATACTATATATTAATTTTTTCATTTTTTATGTTTCTAATTATAGAGAGAAATAGTGAACTCAGTTTAATTTGTATAATTAAATATGTTGTAATTACTGATGGATGAATTAATAAATTATAGATATTCATTAAATATTTGAATCAAGCCCAGCTTTAAATGTTTTTTGTACCATTTCTGTTGAAAAGATGAATAAACAGACATCCAAAGCAACTAAATATTTGATGTAGTCACACATAATCCCTTCAGATTCTTCTTAGTAGATTTTGCTGTTCACATATACATTTGTGGGATTATATTTTACTTTTGCTTATGAGTGTGCTGAAGGAAATTTGAAGGACAGTGCATTTTATGGCATTCAGAATTTCTTGAGTTTGCCAGTCAAGTTTGATCTGTGTGTACTATGTGTCTGGTGAAGTTTGATTCATGACATCCATTGTTTTCTAGCTGATTGTCAACCTGTAATGCTGTGCTGACTCTGCAAGTCTTTAGTGATCTTCTTGTCTGCTTTATGCTTGTCTTTCTGGAATGCTGTCATCAGCATATTGCTGTTAATGGATGACTACCTTGAAGACTTTTGTGTCACTTCTCTGTTTATTATAAGAAGTTTTATATATGTTAAAAATCAATACCATAAAATAAAATGCTTACAATCCCCTTTTTGAAGAAAAGTGACTTTTTTCTTCAAAACAGGAATCTGATTTTTAAACCATAATGATAGGCAGAGTATTATATCTTGACCTTTCTAAATAAAAATATTATACAAGAAAAAGCTAGAGGAATCTTCACCATGCTTTCAAACATGTCAATCTCAATATTACAAGCAGATTTCTGTTTTTATTGATAGTTTTTTTTAATAAGAACAATTTTCAAGGTTGAATTAATGTTCTATCATGGTTGTATTGGTCAACACTATTAAAACTCTCCTAGAACTTCCCAGTAGCTATATTAAAACTCCATTTTTACAAATTGATTCTATGTGTGTGTGTGTGCATGTGTGAGAGAGAGGCTTAAAAAGAGTAATAAACAACACCCTTCTTTGCCCTTCTAAATTCAGAATTAATTGCAAAATAGAAGATTCAGAGAGATTGAATTATAATATAATACAGTCCAAATTTGGCATGGAATGCAGCCATTTAAGCATCTAATACATTCTTAACTGAAGTGCCCCACTGGAGTTTCTGACAAAAATGGAAAATTGCACACCTCTCCCACAGGGCCAGAATCTGTAAGGTATGTCTGGATAAGCTGAGATTTCATCCTTTGGACAGGCTATGCTAGTAAGAAGGAGAGCATGTTTGTTTTATCCCAAGGTCACCCATCTGTTTATGAATGGAGAGAAGTGAGTGAGAGGTAGGGAAAGAAACCAGAAGAGTACTTGTAGCAAAAGTCCCCTCATGTAGATATGGGCCACATTGTCATGGAGGGTCCCATGACAATCAGAAAGTGGGTGTTATAGACCAGGATGTCATTAATAAGGAAATGTTTGGAGCTTGAAGTATCAAAAATATTCTTCTGGGCCTGATTTCCTATAGAAGACATTTCTACATTCGTTATTTTTTCCCCTAATTTACCATCATTGGAGGAATCACCTCAGTTTCTCACTCACAATGTAAAATTCAGGCAAGAGTAGGATGGAGTACATATGGTCTTTTGGGGGGGGAATATCCTTATCCATTCATGAAAATATTTCTTACTTGATGTTACAGCATCAGATCCTCAGAGACATATGTCTGATTTGTACTTTTGTGTGTGTGTGCCACACCCACACAGCATACAGGATCTTAGTTCCCCAACCAGGGGTCAAACCCACGCCCCCTGCAGTGGAACAGAGTCTTAACCATTGGACCACCAGGGAAGTTCTGTACCTATGACTTTCTCTCCTGTGTCCAAATGTCTCTCTTCTTATAAGGGCACCAGTCACATTGTCACTTATCTTTCTGCTTCCTTTCCTCTCCCCCACTTTTTTTCTCATAAGGAATTTGTACAGTCTGGAAATACTAGAATAACCCCATAGTTCATATATCATTTCCAAATCTGTCCCTACTTAAATTTATATGCCATACAAATGCCAGAAATGTTACAGGTCTTGTCATGTCACTAATATTAAAATCCCTATAGCAAGTGGTTCTGCAGTATGTCAAGCTCACCAGCTGGTCTCTGATGAATCCTTTCAAACCTCATGCCTCATCTCTCATTCACGTACTCCTTCATTTATTAAAAAAAAGTATTGAACACCTAGAATGTGCCCAAAACTGCATTAGACCATGTGATTTCAATATGGGTCTAAATAGGTATGACCTTTGCTATAAAGAACTTACATGCTAGTGCAGAAGACAGACCAAATACAGGCAAACAGCCAAATAAAAGTAGTGATTGAAATGAATGACATGAATGTAAAAAAAAAAAAAAGAGAGAGAGATGAAAAGAGAATCACCGGAGATGGGAATCTATCTTAAAGAGGATATCTTTAAGGCAGTAGTAACACATAACATGAAGAACATTCCAGCTGAAGGAAATAGCATGTTAAAAATTCAAGTGTGAAGAATCTTGGTTCACTCAAGCAACTGAAAGAAGATGAGTATGAGACACTTTTCAAGGAGAAGACTGCTATGAGACGAAATTAGAATAATAAATAAGGTCCAGGAGAGGCAGGGCCTGTACATCATGGTAAAGGTTTACTTTCTGTAGTATAGACCAGAACTGTTTGATAGAAACATAAAACACACAACAAATGATAATCATTTATATAATTTAATGTTTCAAATATACTTTAACATATCTAACAAAATAGTATTGTTTAGGATGTAATACATATAAAATTATTCATAAGATATTTTATTAATGAGGGTTTTTTGACACTTCAAAATCCAGTGTGTATTTTACACTTAACTACATATCTCAATTTGGACTAGCCACATTTCAAGTGCTTATTCACCACACATGGCTGGAGGCTACCGTATTGGAGTGGGATATAATTAACAGGTTTTAAGCAGAAGAGTGATGTGATTATTATGCTGTTACTTGTAGATAAGATGGAGTGGAGAAAGTATGGGTGAAGACAGGAATACCAGTTAGGAGGCTGTATTAGTTTCCTTTGGCTGCTGTAACAAAGTACTATAAATTACCTGACTTTAAAAAACAAAACAAAAACAAAACCGCTTTATTCTCTTTCTGTTCTGGAAACAAAAGTCTGAATAGCAAGATGTCAACAAGACCATGTTTCCTCTGAAGGCATTAGGGAAGGATACTTCCCCACCTTTTCTAGTGGTTGCTGGCAATCCTTGTGGTTGCCGGGTTTACAGATACATCATTCTAATCTCTGCCTCTGTCTTCATATGACTTTCTCTCCTGTGTCCAAATGTCTCTCTTCTTATAAAGGCACCAGTCACATTGTATTTATGACCCATCCTAATCCAGTACAGCCTCCTTTTAACTTGATCACATCTGCAAAGAACTTATTTCCAAATAAGGTCACATTCACAAGCTCCAGGTAGACATGAAATTTGGGAGGACGCTATTCAACACAGTACAGAGGCTATAGAAGTAAAAGATGGTGGTGTCTTGCGCACACCCAGTACACATCTGTGCTCTTTTCCCTTGCTCATCCCCAGGTAGTAGTAGTAAACGTAAAAGGAAGAAGTGACTGTGCAATAAAATTTTAATTAACAGATGTCTTGAATGTGGAGGTGCCAAGCCCAAACAATCTGGGTGCTAATTCTCAGTCACAACTCAGTCTCAGTCACAGTCTCAGTCTCAGTCACAACTCATGTCTTTTCTGATCACTCACTAAATGCCCACTGTTTTTAACCCGGGAAATTCATGCCCTTGGTTTCTGAAGGATCTAGCTCTAGGGCATCTCCTTCAAATCCCTTTTTATATGTTTTAAAATTAGCTCCACCTTACTGAGAAGAGTATGAAATTTAGAAGAAATTGATTAGTCTGTTAAAAGCACCAAAGAAATGAAATATATATTTGTTTAATCTACCATTACTTAAACTATGCCAGTATTTATATATAGTACAGTGTGCATTTTGAAAAAATCTGCTAACTAGAAGAGTATTGTTAGAATTGAAATAGAAAACATTCACTTCCTTTTGGGGAAAAAAAGAGTCCATATGCTTAACTGCATACAATATTCTAGATGTAATCTGGGTACAATATCTCCACTAATTTCAATCTCCAAAGATGTAGAAATTCCCAATTTATATTTTTGATCCATCTATTTTTCTTAAGTGACCTAAACTCTTCTTAAAACTAGGTATATGTTCAGTTTGTACAATCTCTCATGGGTAATGGGCTCCATAAATTTAAAATATGCTGTGCAATAGTATGTCATGATTTATTTTAAAAAAATCACCTCCGTTGCAGTTTGAAGTGGAGGGTTGTGGAGGATGTCGAACAATTTCCAGGGAGTCTAGGTAACATAAAATAGGAAGAAAATAAATGTGTTATCCAGGTGTTTGTTTTATTGATGTACTGACATTTCCTCTGTTTGTCTTTATATTTTTGACCCATTTTTCAAATATTTAAACATGAAATAAACCCCTTAACTCTTTGCCCTTTTCTACAACTTTTTCAAACTTTTCCTGAGGTAGGGTAACCAAAAACCAGACGCATCTTGTAACAAGTCAGCAGCTAACATTTGTGAGACTCAGGACAAGAGCATGAAAGGGGGCTCACAGAATGTAAATCTAAAGATTTAACTTAAAAATCAAGCTTTAAAAACTGTTCAGTAAAATATGTTCTAGCCTTGTGTCTTGATAAATATACTTTGCTAATGACTTGGAAAGCTGTGATCAAATTATAGGTTTTTTTGGACTCCTTAGCATTCTGTGCAGGGACTTCGCAATGTGGAGAGAGGCAGTCCTGGCTCCAGCCTTACTTGGCCCTTTACTGCCCTAGATTCTGCCCCTTAGAGCCCCATGAACATATGTGTGATCAACCCAGCTGTTCCATGGCCATACCTTGGGTGACCCTCAGGAGGAATGACCTGAACCAGGCAATGAATTCCAGGGTTCTGGAGTATGGTTGGAAGGGAAAACATGGCTTTGATTGTGGCATTCCCCTTATCCCTAGAGAATCCTCTCCCCATGGGCAGAGACATGGTGGGTGGATGGCCAGAATGGGTCCTGTAATACAAATATCTCTTACTGAAGGTGAAGCACAATACTGACCAGTGCAGCTATTAAGTATACTGCTAAATGTGTATAAAAACAGTTGATTGAACCTGGTGTACCCCCAAAAAAATAAAATAAAAAAAAAAATAAAAAAAAAACAAACAAAAACAAAAACAAAAAAAAAAAGTATACTGCTAATGCTAACACTTTTAATTTAAATTCCAGTGTCTGTTGTTGAAAGTGGGTATTGAGTGCATAGGGATTCTTTGTGTTGCTCTCCCTATGGTTTGTTATGTTAGCAATTTTCCATAACAAAAAAGAGAGAAAATATTAATACATTTTAATATCTTCTTGACAGTTCCAAGAAATTTTATGTTCTATGTGAGCAGGTTTGATTTGCTTGGTCACTCTTGTACTTGTTTATAATTCCACTGATGTCTTTAGTCATGTACCCTCATTAATGGTGGGTGAAAATAATCAAGGTGCTCTGTAATATTGCTTTTTCTTTCCTGAGTTCATCCTTGGACTTGGCATCATTAAGAACTTCCAATAAATTTCCCTTTATTTTTATTCCTTATGTTTAAATAATTTTATATTATTGACATTGAAGTCCTTTGTAAGATGATGCTCAAATTCTTTTTCATCTACCCAATTTCTAGTTGAAACTTACCTCAGGACACCGAATTTTCTTGTGTTGAATTATATTGCTTTTAAATTTTAAGTTAGTTTTTCTCATTTTATAGAGTCAATTTTTCAGTACTATTTTTCTTTCCATAAACTTAATCTTTAAATCCATGATTTAGAATCTAAATTTAGGATTATACTATTTTAAGCAATCTTTGTGTTCTTTTTATGTTTTTAAGATATGCCTTTTCCTAATTCAAAGCTACTCTGTGCAAAATTCTCTTTTGCAAACTTTGAATAGTAGCACAGCCTCAGGTATGTGTTCACATAGTGGTACTGTAATTGAAATCACACTCCTCTGGTGGGACTCAAACCCAGCCAAAACTCAGATTGGGACTTGAACACATGATCACTGACTTAGGAGGGGACTCAAACCCACTGTCTTTTTATTGAAACTTCTCACCTGGTATCAGGACTTACTGAAGCTCAGGTTCTTTTGTCTCACCACAGAAAGAATTCAGTGTGAGGCAAAGCGGCAAGCAAAGAGTCAGTTTATTAGCATAGGTTGCTTGTGAGAGATACTAGTGGGCTGGCAAAGGAGCACAGCAGCCCTGAGAACAAAGGGGGCTGCATTTTTATAATCAAAGAAAAACGGGGGGTGGGAGAAGATCAC
Source organism: Hippopotamus amphibius kiboko (assembly GCF_030028045.1). Taxonomy (NCBI): domain Eukaryota; kingdom Metazoa; phylum Chordata; class Mammalia; order Artiodactyla; family Hippopotamidae; genus Hippopotamus; species Hippopotamus amphibius. The sequence goes on from NC_080188.1 coordinate 60,563,628, forward strand.
CTTTTTCTTCACTCTTGGGCAGACATCAGGCTTAAATGATTAGTTCCTCCTTTGGTCTACTATGGTTTAATGGGGACTTTGGTGATGCTATTTAAATCTTATGCATATTAACAAAAGGGTGGTAACATATACTAAAATATGGTAATTAATCTCAGGTTTTAGTATAATGTTCTTTTACCTAGTTTTTTTTCTTTCCCCTTTCACCTATATTTCTGTCTTGGCTACATGCAGAAATGCTACTCTTCAAGGACTATTAACTCTCTGACTTCAGGTTACAAGATTCAGACCCCATATCTATTGTCTTGTGTTTCAGCTATCAGGATTTGTGGCTTGAGTGTGTCTAGCACTTGAATGCACCTGGTCTTCCTTCAAGGTAGTGTTTTGTTGCTAGGTTACAGGATTCTTTTCTTGAGTGGTCGTTAGCTTACAATAGTCTCCCAAACTCCCTTAAAATTCCCTTTCTGTTCTTAATCCCCTAGAGATTTCTAAACTGACTATTTAATTATTCCTACTCTATCCCTATCATAATCACTCTTACATATATTTCCTATACCAACCTCTGTTAATTTTATTAATGAGTATATTTCCATTTTTTGCATATGTTAATTTTATTATTTTTTCTTAAATTTATTTTCTATTGGAGTTTAGTTGATTTGCTATGCTATGTTAGTTTCAGGTGTATAGCAAATAGATTCAGTTATGTACATACATATATCCATTCCTTTTCAGATTCTTTTCCCATGTAGGTTATTACAGAATATTGAGTAGAGTTCCCTGTGCTGTACAGTAGGTTCTTGTTGATTATCTATTTTATATATGATTGTGTGTATATGTTAATCCCAACCTCCTAATTTATCCTTCCTCCCCACCTTTCCCTTTAGGTAACCATAGTTTGTTATTGAAGTCTGTGAGTCTGTTTCTGTTTTATAAATAAGTTCATTTGGATCATTTTTTTTAGGTTCCACATATAAGTGATATCATATGATATTTATCTTTTTCTGTCCAATTTACTTCACTTAGTATGATAATATCTAGGTCCAACCACGTTGCTTCATTCTTTTTAATGGCTGAGTAATATTCCATTATATATATATATATACATATATATATATACCATGTCTTCCTTATCTGTTCTTCTGTTGATGCACATTTAGGCTGCTTCCATGTCTTCGCTATTGTAAATAGTGCTGCAGTGAACATTGTGGTGCATGTATCTTTTTGAATTATAGTTTTCTCTGGATATATGCCCAGGAGTGGGATTGCTGGATCATATGTTAGCTCTATTTTTAGTTCTTAAAAGAACTCCCATACTGTTCTCCATAGTGGTTGTGCCAATTTACATTCCCACCAACAGTATAGTAGGATGCTATTTTCTCCACACCCTCTCCAGCATTTATTCTTTGTAGACATTTTGATGATGGCCAATCTGACCTGTGTGAAGTGATTCTTCATTGCAGTTTTAATTTGCATTTCTCTAAGAATTAGAGATGATGAGCATCTTTTCATGTGCATTTTGGCCATCTGCAAGTCTTCTTTGGAGAAATGTCTATTTAGATCTTCAACCAATTTTTTAATTGGATTTTTTTTTTGATATTGAGTTGCATGAGCTATTTGTAAATTTTGGAGATTAATCCCTGTTGCATCATTTGCAAATATTTTCTCCCATTGTCTTTACGTTTTGCTTATGATTTCCTTTGCTGTGAAAGAGCTTTTCAATTTAATTAGGTCCCATTTGTTTGTTTATTTTTTTTTTTCATTTCTCTAGGAGGTGAATCCAAAAAAATATTGCTGCAATTGATGTCAAAGCATGTTCTGCCTATGTTTTCCTTTAGGAGTTTTATAATCTGTTCTTAAATTTAAGTCTTTAATCCATTTTGAATTTATTTTTTTCTATATGGTGTTAGAGAATCCTCTAACTTCATCCTTTTACAAGTAGCTGTTCAGTTTTCCCAGCACCACTTATTGAAGAGACTGTCTTTTCTCTACTGTTTGTTCTTGCCTCCTTTGTCATAGATTAATTAACCATAGGTGGATGAATTTATTTCTGAGCTTTCTATACAGTTCCATTGATCTATATTTTGGTTTTGTGCTGGTACCATGCTGTTCTAATTACTGTATCTTTGTAGTATAGTCTAAATCAGGGAGCTTGATTCCCCCAGCTCCGTTTTTCTTTCTTATAATTGCTTTAGCTATTTGGGGTCTTTTGTGTTTCCATACAAATTTTAGGATTCTTTGTTCTAGTTCTGTGAAAAATGCCATTGGTAATTTGATAGGGATTGCATTGAATCTGTAGATTGCCTTGGGTAGTGTAGTCATTTTCACAATACTGATTCTTCCAATCCAAGAACATGGTATATCTCTCCATCTTTTTGTGTCACCTTCAGTTTCTTTCATCAATACCTTATAGTTTTTGGAGTACAGATCTTTTACCTCCTTAGGTAGGTTTATCCCTAGGTATTTTATTCTTTTTGTTGAAATGGTAAATGGGATTGTTTCCTCAATTTCTATTTCTGATCTTTCATTGTTAGTGTATAGAAATGCAATAGATTTCTGTACATTTTGTATCTTTCAACTTTACTGAGTTCAGTGATAAGCTCTAGTAGTTTTCTTGTGGCATCTTTAGGATTTTCTATGTATAGTATTATATCATCTGCAAACAGTGACAGTTTTACTTTTCCAATTTGTATTCCTTTTATTTCTTCTTGGATTGCTATGGCCAGGACTTCCAGAATTATGTTGAATAATAATGGTGTGAATGGACATCCTTGTCTTGTTCCTGATCTTAGAGGAAATGTTTTCACCTTTTCACTGATGAGTATGTTAGTGGTGGGTCTGTCATATATGGCTTTTATTGTGTTGTTATATCCCCTCATGCCTGCCTTCTAGAGGGTTTTTATCATAAGTGGATGTTGAATGTTATCAAAGCTTTTTCTGGACCTACTGAGATGATCATATGGTTTTATTTCAGTTTGTTAATCTGATGTATGACATTGATTGGTTTGCAGATATTGAAAAATCCTTGCATCCCTGGGATAAATCCCACTTGATCATGGTATATGATCCTTTTGATGTGTTGTTGGATTTGGTTTGCTAGTATCTTGTTGAGGATTTTTGCATCTGTGTTTATCAGTGATATTGGCCTGTAAAATTGTGTGTGTGCGTGTGTGTGTGTGGTATCTTTGTCTAGTTTTGGCATCAGAGTGATGGTGGCCTGATAGAATGAGTTTGGGAGTGTTCCTTCTTCTGCAGTTTTTGGGAATAGTTTCAGACAGATAGGTGTTAACTCTTCTCTAAATGTTTAATAGAATTCACCTGTGAAGCCATCTGGTCCTGGACTTTTGTTTGTTGAGAGTTTTTTAATCACTGATTCAGTTTCAGTACTGGCAATTGATCTGTTCATATTTTCTATTTCTTCCTGGTTCAGTCTTGGAAGGTTATACCATTCTAAGAATTTGTCCTTTTCTTCTAGCTTTTCCATTTTATTGGCATAGAGTTGCTTGTAGTAGCCTCTTATGATCTTTTGTATTTCTGTGGTGTCCATTCTAACTTCTCCTTTTTCATTCTAATTTTATTGATTTGATCCCTCAACCATTTTTTCTTGATGACTAAAAGTTTTTCAATTTTGTTTATCTTTTCAAAGAACAAGCTTTTAGTTTCATTGATCTTTTCTATTGTTTTCTTAGTCTCTACTTCATTTATTTCTGCTCTGATCTCTGATTTCTATCCTTCTACTAACTTTGGATTTTGTTTGTTCTTCTTTCTCTGGTTGCTTTAGGTGTAAGGTAGGTTATTTGAAATTTTTCTTGTTTCCTGAATTAAGATTGTATTCATATAAACGTCCCTTTTGGAACTGCTTTTGCTGCATCCTGTAGATTTTGCATCTCGATCCTTTCTTTTTCATTTGTTTCTAGGGTTTTTTTTTTTTTTTTTTTTTTTTTCCTCTTGGATTTCTTCAGTGATCTATTGGTTGTTTAGTAACATACTGTTTAACCTCCATGTATTTTCATTTTTTACAGTTTTTTTCCTGTAATTGATTTCTAATCTCATAGAATTATAGTCATAAAAGATGCTTGATATGATTTCAATTTTCTTAAATTTACCAAAGCTTGATTTGTGGCCCAGAATGTGATCTGTCTTGGAGAATGTTCCATGTGCACTTGAGAAGAATGTATATTCTGCTTTAAGGTGGAAAATTCTAAAATAAATACCAGTTAAGTCTATCTGGTCTAATGTGTCCTTTAAGTCCTGTGTTTTCTTACTCATTTTCTATCTGGATAATCTGTCCATTAATGTAAATAGAGTGTTAAAGTCCCCCACTATTGTGTTACTGTCAATTTCTCCTTTTATGGCTATTGGTATTTGCCTTATATATTGAATTCCTCCTATGTTGGGTGCACACATATTTACAATTTTTATATCTTCCTCTTGGATGATCTTGTGATCATTTTGTAGTGTCCTTCCTTATCTTTTTATTGTCTTTATTTTAAAGCCTATTTTGCTTGATGTGAGTATTCCTATTCCAGCTTTCTTTTGATTTCCATTTGCATAAAATACCATTTTCCATTCCCTCACTTTCAGTCTGTATGTGTCCCTAGATCCAAAGTGGGTCTCTTGTGGACAGCATATATATGGGTCTTGTGTTTGTATCCATTCAGCCAGTCTGTGTCTTTTGGTTGGAATATTTAATCCATTTACCTTTAAAGTAATTATTTATGTATATTTTTTATTGCCACTTTATTGTTTTGGCTTTGTAGGTCTTTTTTCTTCTGTTCCTCTTTTATCCTCTGTTCTTGTGATTTGATGACTATCTTTAATATAGTGTTTGGATTGCTTTTTCTTTTTTATGTGTTTATCTATTGTAAAGCATGAGTCAAAAATTATCTGCACTCTGGCTGTAGAATTCATTTTAATTAACTTTTAGAAAAGACAAATACATTTGTCGACATAATCTCCTTGCTGTGAGCCATGAATGCACTACTGTTTTCACTTCATCAGAAGTGAATCTTCATCCTCATAAGGGCTGCTTTCAGGGGGACCAAACAGGTAAAAGTCTGATGGAGCAAGATCAGGACTAGAGGGAGGATGCTTTAATACCTCAAAACAAAGTTTTTGAGGAGTGTTGACATTGTGGGCAGAAGTGTGCGGGCGTGCATGCTCATGCAAGATCACAACACACTTGGATAGCAGTCCTCTGTGTTTAATCCGAAGTTTAGGCTTCAGCTCTTTAATAAGCATCTCACTGTAATGAGCACTGTTGATTGTTGAACCTTTGAGCCATGACTGACTTGCAAATGATTTGCCACATAATCCACTGTCACTCACCTATTTGATAGAATCATTTCATGTGTGTACTCAGTATTGTCATCAGCTGTGGACATGGACAGGTACCTGGCTCCTTCTTGATGACTAACACTTGTGTGAGGTTCCTTAAACTTCTCTATTCATTCATACTTCTTCGCAACAAAATGCTTTCTCCATACTGTGCACAAAGCCTCCAATAAATAATGGCACCAGGTACACCCTCAGACCACAAAAAATGAATCACTGCACGCTGCTCTTCTTTCATGCAAATCACAAGTGAGGCATTCATTTTCATTCACACTGCAGTTACAAATGAACTGGTGTAACACATTCATACCTGCACAGCAGTTACTGGGGAGACAGTAGCCTTGAATGGAAAGTGCTGATAAGACAGTGTGGCCAACAGAAGTTTTAATATAACCAGAGTGCAGATAATTTTTGACTCGCCCTCGTAAATTTTTGGTTTGTGGTTCCCATCAGGTTTTGATATAACAGTCTGTACATGTAAACAAGATTGTTTTAAGTTTCTGGTCTCGATTTCAAATGCATTTTCAATATCCTGCATTCATACTCTCACAGTTCCTGGTTTTGATATTGTATTTGTTTGTGGATGATCTCCTACTTTTATTGTATGTTTGCCTTTACTGGTGAGCTTTCCTATTTGCAATTTTCTTGTTTATAGTTGCAGCCTTTTCTTTTCCAACTAGAGAAGTTCATTTAGCGATTGTTGTAAAGCTGGTTTGGTGGTACTGATTCTCTTAGCTTTTGCTTGTCTGTAAAGCTTTTGATTTCTCTGTCAAATCTGAACCAGAGCCTTGCTGGGTAGTGTATTCATTCTAGGTTTTTCCCTTTCATCTCTTTAAATATATTGTGCCACTCCCTTCTGGCCTGCAGTGTTTCTGCTGAAAAATCAGCTGATAACCTTATGAGGATTTCCTGATTAACCTTATGTTAATCAGCTGATTAACCTTATGTGATTTTTTTTTTTTTGCTTTTCTCTTGTTGCTTTAATATTTTCTTTGTCTTTAATTTTTGTTGATTTGATTAATATGTGTCTCAGCATGTTCCTGCTTGGGTTCATATTGTATGGGACTATCTGTGCTTCCTGGACCTGATTGTTTTTTTTCCCATGTTAGGGAAGTTTTTGCCTATTGTCTCTACAGATATTTTCTCAGGCCCTTTCTCTGTCTCATCTCCTTCTAGGACCCCTATAATGCAAATGTTGGTGAGTTTAGTATTGTCCCAGAGGTCTCTTAGACTGCTCTCATTTCTTTTCATTCTTTTTTCTTTATTCTGTGCCACAAAATAAAGCTGTGATTTCCACCAATCTGTCTTCCACTCACTTATTCATTCTTATGCCTCATTTATTCTGCTGTTGATTCCTTCTAGTATATTTTTAATTTCAGTTATTGTAATATTCATCTCTGTTCTTTAAATCTCCTAGTTCTTTATTAAACATTTCATGCATCTTCTTGGTCTGTGCCTCCAGTCTTTTTCCAAGATCTTGGATCATCTTTACTATCATTACTCAGAATCAATTTTTAGGTAGATTGCCTATCTCCACTTTACTTAGTTGTTCTTCTGGAGTTTTATCTTGTTTCTTCATCTGGAACATATTTTTCTGCCATCTTATTTTTTCTGTCTCTGTTTGTGGCCTCCATTCCACAGGCTTCAGGATTGTAGCTCCTCTCACTTTTGATGTCTTCCCCTTGGTGGGTGAGGTTGGTCCAGGGGCTTGTGCAGGCTTCCTGGTGGGAGGGACTGGTACCTGCCCAGTAGTGGGTGGAGCTGGGTCTTACCCTTTTGGTGGGCAGAGCCATGTCAAGGGATATATGTAGAGGCAGCTGTAGGATCAAAACAATTTTAGGCATCCTGTCTGCTAATCAGTGGGGCTGTGTTCCCACCCTGCTGGTTGTTTAGCCTCACCTCCTCAGGAGACCCTCTAAGACCTGCAGGTAGGTCTGGCCCAGGTTCCTGTGGGGTCACTGCTTTGCCCTGGGTCCCAGTGCATGTGAGACCTTGTGTTCACCCTCCAAGAGTAGATTCTCTGTTTCCACCAATCCTGTTGAGATCCTGCACTCAAGCCCTGCTGGCCTTCAAAGCCAAATGCACTGGGGACTCCTCCTGATGCCAGACGCCCAGGCTGGGGATCCTGATGTGGGGCTTAGAATTGTCACTACTGTTGGAGAACCTCTGAAATATAATTATTTTCCAGTTTGTGGGTCATCCACCTGGCAGATGTGAGGTTTGATTATATTGTGAAAGCACCCCTGCTACTATTGTGTCGTGGCTTCTTCTTTGTCTTTGGATGTAGAATATCTGTTTTGGTAAATTCAAGTCTTTTTTGTTGATGGTTGTTCAGCAGTTTAGTTGTGATTTTGGTGTTTTCGTGAGAGGAAGTGAGCTTAAGTCCACCATCTTGTCTCCACCCTCAAGAGTATGTTTCCTCTTATAATAGATTCTAAATCTAACGACTGCAAGTAGGCCCTCATTCTATTTTTTAAAAAATTATCTTCTATTCATCTTGAATCTCACAAACTTCTGTGTAGATAATTAAAATAATTTATTTCTTAGAATTATTTAATGTTTTCTTTTCAGCTTGTTGACTGCACTTCATTTTACATCTATAATTTTTTAAAAGTTCTAGGAGCTAATAATAGATATTCATATCTAAGGTAAAAATTATGTAGATTAATAAAATGGTAGAGTTTAGAATACTTATAGTTTTTTTGTTAATATGGTATCTAATAATGCAAATAAATACAAATAAATTCTGAGATAGGAGTAAATAATTGTCAGGACCCTTAAGCTCATTAGTCACCTGAGGCTTTGTTTTAAAAGCCAGTTTTACTGGCTTTGTGATTATTTTGTCCTTTTTTAAACCACATTTCCTACTCCTCAATCCTTCCTCAATGACATGTGCTTGCATATGCACACATGAAAGTGCAAGAATGTACATACATCAATGGTACCTATTATATTTTTGATCAGGCATTTAATAGATATGTATATTTGATTAATGAAATTTAAATTTAATTTTTTTAAGAAATTAGGAACTAGCCTTTTTATATTGATAGCATATAAAACACACATACATACACACACACACCAGAATGATTCTAACAGCTTAAGCAGAATATACTTTTAGATTATTCTACTTGATCTGATGCTATTATTAAAGGATTTCATGCCTTTCAACATTTAGTTATTTGTTTCCTTTTTTTACATCTTTCAATTTTGTGTTATAACTATATTAACTTTATCATTTTATTCCTGATTCATCCTCCAAAATATTAAGTTTGTGAACTGTACATGTTTTCTTTGATTTATAGGTATTTATTTATGGTAGCAGACTTTTTTATACAGATGTTATATTACTCTTAATGTCAGGTAAGATTATTTGGAAATTTGGAGAGAAAACCATTACATAATTTTATTCATACAACAATATTAGGTAAAATTAAAATCTTCCACATATTCAAAAGTCATATTAGTTAGCAGTGTAAAATAACAGCAATTATAAATAATGAAATTCTTCTTTTTTATCTCATCTTGGTTACATTTTTTCACAGAATATGCTAGTTATTTTTCTTTTTGTTCTAAGCACACATGTTCTATGAATGTGGAGTAAGATAAAAAGGGTGTGTTTTATTAAGAACTATTGATCCTGTCATTGCTTGGAAAGGAAAACTTAAAGACAATTAGATATTTCGTTTGGAGTATGGAGTTATTTATAAAATGTATCTGCTAGAAGCTGAGTTGTTTTAATACCCTTCTGTCCCTCTGAGAGAGGTTAGAAGAAGGTATTGGCAGTGTTTGTTACACAGGAAAATACTGAAAGTCACATTAAATCACATGCATGTGTAAATTAATTGATGGTCCAGAAAAATAAAGTTTAATGTGTTTCAGCTGTTTCTCTTCTCCATGTTGTTTCCTTCTAATTCTGTCTTTTATACAAGATGAAAAGAAGTATTTAAATAAGTTCTGTTGTAATTTAGTTAAAATATTCATATGCCCTTTCATTGTAAAATAATATTTTAAAAATTAAAATCCTTTGATATAGAATTCTATCCTTTCTTGCATGGACTTGATTTATCACTCTCATACCATTTCTCACTATTGTTCCTTTCATTGTCTCTCCTTAGGCAAGTTTGAACTAGTAGCTGTTTATACATACCTTTGTCAGGGTCTCTCTGATTTTGAAATATTTGCAAATGTCATTGCCTTAGAAAGACCCTTATCCCTTCCACTCCAAGTGACTAATAATAATTCATGTTTTTCATCTTAGTTGGGATTCTGCACTCCTTTCCAACACATACACATATCTGCAGCTTCTCTATAGCACCTTTACCTTATATATTGAGTACTAATTATCTTTGATTTCTGTCTTTCCACACTGGAAGTTTTTTTTTTTTTTTTAATAAAAGGACCTATATACTTTTTCCTTCATGTCCCCTGTACCTTGAACAGTAACCATAATGTACATTTAATAAAAATTTTAGATGAATTACGGTGTACAAATCCATTTGCATCAGAAAGGTGAAATGTCTATTTCTCTTTACTGAAATAAATCAATTTTAATCAAAATGTTTATTGTGTCAAATCAGTGTGGAAATGAAAATATAATGATGCTTTGTTTCTATTACATTACATATACAAAATATGTATATGTAGACAGTATATATTCACTTCTTACATGAGAAATAAAAATTATCTGCAGTTCCATCATCTAGTAATAGTTATTTTTGTATATTTTCTATTTGATTATCTATTTTACTTTTATTATTATATGTTAAATTTATCAATCCATATATTTCCATCTATCTTACAGAAATTCAAAAGACTCATAAAGACTTATCTCGCAACAACTATGTAGTCTTTAATCTTCTAACTCTGTTATAGAAATTATAAAGGTTCATATATTTTCTTCCTACTAAATAAACTCACACTGGATTATTTAATTCTTAATTTTGTGCACCTAAGTCAATTGGAAACGTTTAATTTACTCTCCACATGCGAATATGGTATACAAGTTTATACATGATAAATCAAATATGACATATTTGTTGTGGAAATGCCTGCAAAAGCGAGTAGCAGTGAATTTTTCATTAGAAAGATCTGTGTTTTTTCTTTTTAAACTTCTGAAGATAGCTATTCTTTTTTTAGGGTTTGTTTTGCTTTGATTAGGCTTTGGTTAATGAAGCTTTTTAAGTTTTTCATTTGTCTTGATTTGAATTTCCTTAGTTTTAAAACGCAGGCCAATGAACCAGAGTTTACCAATCCTTTTCAGCTTCTATCTTTAGGGTGGAAGTGCTTGAAAATAAAAATATGGGGAAGCATAATGAAAGTATTTGCTATCTATTCTTCCCCATTTTATGCATTAGAGTGTAGTTTCTGATTCATATGTAAACATCGATATACCTACCGATTTATAACTTATTTTTCTAATACTTATGACTCCAACCCACTTCAAAAATTTTTCTAAACAGCCATTCAGTGATAGCAAATGTTGTTGGTTCCTTAACCTGTTACTATTTTTTGCTGTCTTTTCCTTTTCCAATAAAGTCTAAATAAACACAACTTGTTACTTCTCATTTTAAATTTTGAAAAATGTGGCCACATTTTCACTTATCCTTTTCAAACAATTAAAATCTTCCCCTCTCACATTACATCTTCTTGAGTTATCTAGTCTCCATTTCATTTTTGTCTGACTATCAGCACTAGAAGTTTTGTAATAAGGAAGTTAGAAGGTTGGGACATTAATAGTTCATAAAGTATTTTTCATGTATTTTAGTGTCAAATTGTGTATACCTAAATTATGTATGTATTCTGCTAACCAGCTTGGATAACTTGCATATCTCAGGGAATTTAAGGGAAAGAGGGTGAATGGAAAGGGGAAGGAAGGGAAAGCGAGAGGTGGGGGAGGGGAGGAGAGGAAACAGGTTTTTTGTCTTAATAGTAAGGTTTCTGATGACCACTGTCTCTTCCTGGAAAAAGTTAAATGATGAATGAAATCACAGTTTTTATCATTAAAATAATATACAACTATTTTACTGACCAGGTAAACAGGATAAATTCTTCTTTAAAGCAACTTAAAGCAAAAACAGAATCTAGTGGCATCACATGAACTTGGGAAACTTTGTTACTTAAACTTTGTAAACTGTAGTTCTCATTGAAAATGGGTGGTAAGAGTCCCAAGATGAGGTGTGGTCATTTGAGTACAGCATTCCCAGCTAGCTGTTCCAGGCACACAGTGAACACATTATAATAATTATGCTCAAGATCCCATTTTATTTTAAGTGACATATTTGGTAATAAGAGGACCCCAGCCAGAGGCCCAGTCACATTAGTTGACCAGAATTAGTACATTTGCATTTCAGATATGAAATCCCAGACTTCCTTCATGCATTATGTCCCTTAGTTATAACAGGATTGGATTCGTGTCAAATCCCTTAAAGGACAGATTTCTAAATTTGTAGATTCCAGAAGGAGAGAATTAAGAAGCAAAAAAAATAAAGATAAAAAGATAAAAACATACTAAATGGAATACACTGGATGGTACTATTTATTGAAAATGTTTTGGATTTTAAATGTAAATGATCTGAAACTAGATCAGTGAAATCCTGTCAATTTAACTTACCAAACGATAATAGCTAACGAAAAACATAGCATAATCATTTGATCTCAGATTTAAGGAAGTCATGTCTCTAGCATTCAACCGTGATTCTGACTCAGTGATTCCTGTACTAAAAGAAAAGATGCCAAAGATGGAGTTGTTATGACCTGAGAATTAAAGCTCTGAATGTTTAAGTTGATAAGTAAAGTACCACTAGAGTGAAGTATACACACAGAATCATGAATTGTACAGTAATCAAATATTAATAAGTGGGGAATATTAGTGTAGAAGCACATGACTCACCAACAATGTTTTCTTGGTTTTGCTTTTTTTTTTTTTTTGCAGGAAAAAGTCCAGCATTTACAGAAGGCTTTTGCTTCGAGAGTAGATAAATCCACACAAACTGAACTTCTAGGCTATGATGTAAGTAGCTATATAAAACCATTTTTATCTTTTTTATTGTTATTCAGACCTCCACAGCTTATTTACTTCTGCTGCTGCTGTGTCCATGCATTGATTTAATAGAATTTAGTGGTGCACCATTCATCTTTTGCTCTTAAATAATCCCCAAATACCTTCTGGAACTGAAAAAGATAATTACAGGCACCGACTAGCATACCAATGTCTTATTAATTTCTTTAAGCCAACAACGCTAATACAGTCTTTTGAATTAGTGAATTTGCAGACATGTGGAAGGACATTAGAATACTAGGACAATTTATTTTTAAGAAAGTACTAATTTATTTATTAACAGTTTAATAAAGTTATTATGTTTACAATCACTAAGGGCCAAGCACATCATTTTTACATTCTGGCGCATAAAAGGAAACACAACTTTGCAGAGAAATTTACAATACTATTTTAGCCCTTGGGCTTTGGCGCAGGCTGCAGAAAGTAATTTAATTGAAAGTTAGCATTTTTTTCTTAGTGTGAAATACTTGTTGAACTGTCAAAGTAGGATTGTAAAACATATTTTAATACAAGATGGCTTCTAGTAACACTAAATGATTTTGGACAACTTTGATTCAAATACCTGTCTTAAACAAAGCTATGAAATTTTCACTTTACCAAAGTTCATGACTTTAAATTTCCTTTTGATGAAAACATAAAGGAATTATCTTCTTTATCTTGCATCTAACATTTGTGAGAAATCTATCCTTTTAAAAAAATTTAATATTATTTTTACCACTTTGTTGACAAGTATTAATAGAATAGAGATAATTTTAAGTTTCACGAAGGGGTATAATGATAAAATGTAAGTCTATCTGCAGGTCCTTATGTTTATAACATAAATATGGATGTTACTATTGTGTTGCCTTTCAAAATATATTAATATATTTAACATAAAACTGTCTCTATTAAGATATAAACCAAAGTTTTGAATTCCAACAGAAATTGTATTCAGATATTCATGTATGTTATTTTTTAATTAAAAAAATATTGAAAGCTATGCTTTTTTGGGGGGTTATTCTCTTACATTCATGTAATGTTTATTCTAGATACCTAAATATTCTGGGTATCAATATGCTGACTGCAGTACTTCTTGAATACCAGTGCTATATATTTAAATTATGTTAATGTTTCATAGTTTTAAAAATAAATGGTTTTTATTAAGTTAAAATGGTGTTTTTCTCTTTTGGAGTTCTTTTCCTGTTTAAATTTTTTTCAAGACATATTATTTGTATATAAGTCCCTGGGATATAAAACCAGTATGTATTTTACAATTAATAAGCTATGTATTTTTAAATCTGCAAGCCAGAGAGTTGTCCAATAAGAGCAGTAAATTCATAGTCCCCATTATATCTTATTTCAACATAAATTCATTCAGCACAGGAACTGCAAGTAAACTTAGCATCCACCTACTTCAGTGCCCTCAATTTTCAAACAAGGTAACTGAGTTCCAGAAAAGTGAAGTCACTTTTTCACTACCATATGTTCTTTGTGGAAGTCTAGTCTTTTTTAAAAAGTAATGTATTCTTATAACAGGAAAAAGGAAATACTTAGATGCATTTGGACTCAAATTTAATTTTACTCAATTTAAGAAAATGGTGTTTGGGAGACTAAATTCTAAATTTCTAAATGACTGAATATAAGTATAGAATGTAACACTACTGGATCTATAGCACTATTAGTGACAGCTGGTGAGAAATGGTTGCTAAGAAATGAATGGTACCTGTGGGGAGATAGCTAAGTTATAGCTACTAGCAATTTCCTATGCATTTTAATGCATATATATGCCCCATACTTTTCTTGTTTTTACAATATTTCTTAAGTCAATGCTGTTTAGTTCTCCAAACATGTAAATAAAAATTAAAAATAAAGCCATGCTCATAGTTAATTCTTCATCCTTTGTAGCTTCTTTTCATATCTGACAGTAAGAGCTTAATGTATTTTACTGGATAAAATTAAGGTTAAAGAATTTCTTGGTAATGAGTCCTTAAAGGATTACCTGGTACAAATTTCTGGCATGGTGTGGGTAGTTGTTAACATAGAATAATATGTTCTAAAGATTTCATATTTTGTACTTCCTGGTGATATATTCTAGGATGTAATCATCAGAATCAGCAAATTAATTACCAAAAGTATGCACATAGAACCCTATGCCAGTAACTAGATACAACTGTTGTAATAGATTTTAGGGCAATTTGTATTGAAAAAAACTGGGGAGGGAAATATTTTAAATAAACAAAATAGAAATATTTAAAGCATTTTAAATGTGATAAATTGTGTGACTGGGATATTATTCATCAGTTGTGTAACTTTTCATGACAAATAATTTCTGTACTTTTCAATATCTATTTACAAATGATGTTTTACATTCTTATATTCAATAAGAATTATTTATTATCCTTTGATTTATAATATTTTGCTCACATTTTCTCAGGAAATATAATTTGACATTTTAATTTTTCACAAATATATACCCACTATATGCTATATGTATTTGTAATCTGCAATAGTATTTGTCAGAAAGAAATGAAAAATCTTGTAGAAATCTTGCACATTATGGATGATTTTTTTGTCTCTTACTTTCTTTCTAAAGCTGTCAATATCAGCCACAAATTGTTCTTTACAGATCATTATGGCTCATGTTTCAGTAATACGAACGTCAAGTATCTATTAATATAATTTCCCTGGGAAGAATCCCCAGAAGATATCAATTATAATGAAAACTATTAAAAGAAATGTCCAAAAATCCACTACAATGAATAAGTTCAAAGGTTGTATAATAAACAACTTCTAGCCTGCAACAGATTTATCAGGAGACTTGAAAGTAATGTTAGAGTACAATGTGCTCTGATTTCTAATGCACATGGCAAGAATTATTTAAAAATAAATTCAGAGTGTCTCAGCAAGGGCCTATAAACACAACAGTTCTTGTGATGAGGGAGACTGTTAAATAAATGATGAATGTGTCTTAAATAATCAGTGCCAATTTAACCTCTTTCACCCTCCTCTGTCTGCTCAGGCTTAGTTTATTGAAAGAGCAAAGAATAATTTCTTGGGTGTCACTTGTGTTATTAAAACAGGATAGAAGATGAATAGATGTAGTCAGGTAGCAATGTTGCCGATTACAAGATTACACTAAGAGGTAGGCAAGATTCTTCTGATTACATCAGCTATGTAAATAGATACTTCAACAAAGCACATATGCTGCCTATAAACACGTTATAGTTTGAACTGCTGCAGATAACATTTTGGTTAAGTAATTGAGAGTGAATAACCAAAATGCTACAGTGAAATTTTGTATTCTGACAGAAGATTCAGATCCTTTTACTAATTTGACACCTTTATGGACAGTTTTTAAACTTCCTTTTGATGTTCTACAGAAGATTGTCATTTTAAATGTGGCTGACTTTAGGTATAAATTTTCCTTTCAGTTAGTGTCTGAACTTGACTCAGAGCAGTCACAGGTTCTCTAGATTGCTCTTAGAGGCAGACGTACTAAAGTTTTAAGAAGATACTCCTTTCATTAGCATAAGTTTTACACTTACATTTGAAAAGAAGTGTTTAGTTGAACTAGGAATGCTCTGTTTGTATTTTAAGAGTTTTAAAGTTACCAGGTATCTCATCAAATATTATTAATCACTGTTAGTCTAAATAGCATTACTGGTTTTCATTTGACTATTTAAAATCGACTAAATTGTGACATCACATGTTTTTTCTCAGTCACATATGAGTGAAGCATAAATAAGTTTGGAAATGTATGCTCACATCTGGCTGTTTTCAGATATTTTAATGCATTTTCCAAATGGTGGGATTTGCTTTATAAATGCAGCTTTATACTTAACTAGTTGTATTATGATTACACATTTTGAAAAACTCAATGCAATTACCTTTATATTCTCAATCTATGCTATTTTTCTTAAATTTAGTTTTGGAGGCCCTCCTGGCACAGTTAGTAGTGTGCAGGGAGTGCTAACAATATGAAAAAAATCATAGGTAAGGAATAAGAATAATTAGTTTTTACTGTAATTGTTTTATTAGCTATTAGAGCAAGAGAGTATTTTGTGTTGTGCTTATACATTATGTCAGTGCATGGGTTAAGCCCAGTTCTAAGAATTGAATAATTTATCAGTTAGGCTCTCTCATTCAGCTGCTAATAAACTGTAGTTTCTTAAATCTATTTCAGATCCATTCATTGTTATCTTTCTTAAATTCAGTACTTATCCTGATCATACATCAATGTGCACCAGTGTTTAGTAGTTGTGCCTTCCCCTGTTGTGCTTCATTCTTTAATATTTACTTATCTTAGGTATTTCTGTTAATTTTTACAAATTAAAAAAAATCAGGCTTAAAAACAGAATGATGTATTCCAGGTTTTGTTTTTAACTATAATTTTTTGTATTACATTAAGGGTAACTTTCAGGTAAGAAAACTGATGAAAAATACTGGAAACATCATCTGCCACAGGTGCTTGTTAATATTTAATGGAGGATTCGGCTTATCTAGTGGTTAAGTTCTAAGGGTATCACTTTTGAAAATTCACACATGCATTCATTCAACAAATATTACTAGTAGTGCTTACTGGAAGCCAGGCCCTGTTTTAGGTACTTGAGATACATCCTTTAACCAAACAACAAGTAATCCCTCAGGGAGCTTGCATTTTATCATACTTAAAAAAATATATATATAAATAAGTAAAGTTTATGGTATGTTAGAAGCTACTAAGTGCAATGTAAAAGAGAAAAATAACACAGGGGAAAAATAATTGTGAATGTAGGGGTGTGGTCAGGACTATGATCAAAAATTTTAAGTAGAGTAATCTGGGCAGGCCTGAAGGGGTGTGAGGTATGAGATATGAGACTTGAAGGAGGTGAGGTGAAAAATCACCTTTAGCCAGAAATCTTTTTGTAATGTGCTCCTTGCAACTGCTTGAAGACCCTCAGTCAGAACAAATTGCTGTATCTTGGCTGCAACCTTGGATAAGAATAGTTGGCTTTATATAGAGGCCCTGCAATATGAAAAAAAAAATGCATTCTGGACCATTAAACTCTCGAATCAGACCTAGTGCATCAAAAGACTCACACTAAGGGAACCCAGACCACCTGAGGGAACAGCCTGCTCAGCCTCTTAGATTGTATTCAGTTAGCAGGGGCACTAGGGAAGAAAGCTGTGTCGAGTTGACTACACTATGTAAACTATATTTGCTTTTCTTCTTTCTTTTTTTGCATTCATTCTCTCCATCCTTTTATCTGTGTACCACTCTTCTTCCAGCGCAGGCAGCGCTGAATCTATAAACTTTGAAAGTATAATTAGACTTCATTGTATATCAGCACATCCCATTTATTAGAGGTGCTACTAACAGTGAACAAATAAAGCACTCAGTAATTACTTGGTGAAAATTAAATAAATAGATTAAAAGACTCTAATGTTATTTTTATAATCCTAAAAATCAGTAACAAATCAGTATGCATTATTTATTTACAAAAATCATACAGAAGTACATATTGCTCTCCTACGTTTTATTCTGTATTTCTTTGTTATCTCTATCAAGTATTTTGCAATGACTACTTTGTGCCGTTTACAAGACATATTAAATGCAAATCAGCATAGACAACCAGTGATTTTAAAACATGGGTGACAACATGTAGTTGTCCTTAACAGTGTTGCATTAAATGGTTGTGTTTAAAATGCTGAATATTTTATCCAGGAGTTAGATCATTCCTGGAATGTTTCCAGGTCTTTAATTCAGTTCTGGCTACATAGAATTGGTATTAGTTAACTGGTAATTCTTTTGGTAAGTGAATTTGTGGTTGAAATCCTTTTGGGGAAAATAGCAAGGCTAAGCTTTAACTATGGAAACTCTTATAATTATAAAAACATTCATTAAAACAAAGCAAAGGAGCATACCCACAAATATTTTATATAGCTTAAATTATGTGGAGGAGGAAAAGTAACTTTCCCTCTAACATTCTTAGCTCAGGACTACCCCCCACAATAATAAGAGACAGAATAACTGTAGAAAACAAACAGAAGTTTAGTGGCATGTATACTTCCTGTATAAGTGGGAGATACCCAGGAAAACAGTAACTCCCTAAAATGGCCCAGACCACCACCTTAAATACCATCTCCAGCTGAAGGCAAAAGAAGATCTGGGTAGGGAGGGCAGTTATGGGGGATTACCAGGCAAAACACAGTAAACAAGGGTATGGTTATTGTGCAGATTTAAGTTGGTGCCTTCTTCATTAATAGATTTTCTAGAGATTTGGTCATTCTCCCCCTCAGAGAGGCGTCTCCCCTACAGAGAGGGAGACACTGTTACAAACGGAGGTTTGTCTTAAAAATGTGAATTCTTCTTACAAAGGGTAACTTCTCAGTGTTTTAGAGCTTCTTCTGCTATTTCTTAAAAGTAGCTAGCTCAAGATAACCCATTTGCCAAAGAGGCATGTTTTGGAGTAAAATATTTTGCTTCCCTTCAACTAGTAATAGTGATGATCATATTTGCTTAAAATTATGTTGATTCTGTGATAGCATTGATAGGAGAGAAGAAAAGTAGATATTTGTTGAAAAGAAAATTTCTTCCAACCCATTTCCACTTCCATCTCTTAGCTTGCCATTTCTATAGGAAATCTAATTACAAAATATCAAATATTTTCCTTAGAACACTTTAGAAGTCATTTTAGTATTTTCCAGTGTGCAAAATGGCATTGAATAATAGGGAGTCCATTCTGAAGGAAGAAAACACAATGTATACATTAAGGGCATCTCTCAATGTCTCTTTATGATGTATTATGCAATTGTAGCTAATCATAATTTGTATTTAAGTTCTAAGACCTTGTTTAAGTACTTATTCAATGCAAGTCTTTGGAAATTTATATTAATTTATTTCTAAGGAAGGCAATGGTTTCCTTTAATGTGTTCTACAATCAGGAAAATCTGTAAAAGGAAATTTATTCTTTAAATATATATACACATCCTTGCAATATAAACATAAAAATATTTATATAGATAAATATACATACACCAAAACACATAGCCTCTTAATACGCATACATGAACACCTGCATGACATAGGTATAAAAAAGAATCTACTTTTATTTGCTTATTATAGAAGGTATGATTAGATGGGACATTTTTTCTAACTTTTGTATATATATAATTAAAATTAACAAATTATATACTAATATGTTTTAAAAGGCTATTTGAATTTTAATATGATTAAATTGGATTCATACAAATATCGGCTGGGTATATTTGTGATCCAATTATATTATACTTTATATAAATTAATATTTAAATGTTTTTAAATGTAATAATCACAATGACTAAAAACATTAATTTTTCAATATGCAGAAATCATAAAACCATATATTCTAAATTGAAATGATAATAAAGACAATTTTTGCCTTAGCAAAAGGATGTGACAGTACTTTTTTCATTATACCAACTGATGGCTTTTCTGTTTTGTCATGGTTAAGCCTTTGTTTAATTAGGCTATCAGATTTAATTAATTAAATTACTTCATTTTTTTCCCTTTAGTTTTCTTGTGATATCTGCTGTTCTCTGACAGTCTACTTCTAACTTGATTTTAGCAGCACAAAGTAGGATAATATTTGTCAAGATCATTGGCACTTATAATGGTCTTTTTCTATCAAGAGGTTTCTCAACTACTTGACTCATACCTTGGGACTTGAGAATGCTTGTATAGAGGAAGAAAAATAATTTCCCTCTACCCCTCTAGGTTCTTGGCTGTGACCCCCTTATGATACAGAGTAACAAGACAAAAACACGTATAGTAACATGTATACACCTGGTATAGATGGAAGATACACAGGATAACTGAGTTAACTCCCAAAATGTCCCAAGCTACCACCTTAAATACCATTTCCAGCTAAAGACAAAAGAAAGATGTTGGGCAGCAGGGAGGCCAGTTATGGGAGGTTATCAGAAAAAAATAGAGTAAACAAGTATATGGTCGTTTGGCATATTTAAGTCAGTGCCTTCTCCACTGATAAAAGTTTCTAGAGATTCAGTCATCCTCTCTTCTGGGTATAGAAAGGGAGATACCATGAAAAATAGAGATTTCCCTTATAAATATAAATGTCTCTTACAAAAGGCAACTTTTACTCAGTTTTCAGAGACTTCTCCTGTGTCTGCAGTTACTTAAAAACAATCAGTTGATAAGTTGATCCATTATTTAATTGAACCAGTGTCTTAGTCCTGAGAATAGGTCAGTCCACTTTAACTGTTATGTCTCATTTCAGGAGGTGGTCTTTCAGATGGGCTTCCAATGTTAAGTCTATACAACCAGGTACTTAGTGAGAGGCATTTCTGTAGAAAAAGATAAAGATTAATGATTAGCACAAACTATAACTCAGTTTCTGAGTCCAGGCATCAGCCAGTCAAGATTTCTATATGTCAGGCTCAAAGCATCTTTTGTAGTTTGATTGTCTCTGATATTATCAGGTGTTCAGGTAAACTTTCTGAGTGTACCACATACCAATAAACATGGACAATTGTCTATACATGAGCTGTTGTGGTGATTTCTCTGAAGTTTATATCAAGTTCACATTCAGTTTGCAGAACTTTAGGAAAAGGCTATCTTTTCAGTCATTCCAAGTTAGAAGAGTAGGAGAAAATTTAAAATGATTTTGGAGAGTTGTGGCAAGATATTTGAGGAAACTGAAAGAATTCAGGTTCCATTCCAGTTTGCAGGTAAAAAACAAAACCACTAAGACAATAAATAGGACTAGAATCTAATATCCACAGAGGTATGCTATGAAAACATTTCCCTTTATGATCACTGTCATTTTTACCAAAGATAATCACAATAAGACTAAAATGTTTGCAAAATAGGTTTAGTCTCATTAAACTTTGCCTGATTATTTACATAAGTGCAGCCAAGAATAGTGATTGTACAGATTCTTTTTTAAGTCTGCTTTCCTAGAACTTCCATAAAGAGTCACAGATTGAACCTTTAAAAGCCTCAAGGCTAGGAAGCCAAGCCAAAAAGTTGCCATCAGATTTTGCCTGCAAAACCTATGTATTTGAGTTAATTCCTGTTTTCTCAAGGTCTAAAAATATCTTGAGGTTCCTGTACCTGCCAGAAAGTTGAACTTACTTACTCACCTGGTAAAGTTGCTAGGAACCCTGTTAGAAAGGTACCAGGCTATTTTTCTAAGGGAAATTGTTGGCTTCATAAAATCAACTTTAGTTTCTTAAAGTTGTCTGGTCATCTGATTCTAGGCACATTCACAAATATGACATTCTAGTCAAAGCCTTGGTGATATAGCCAATGTTTTGAATTTTGTCCTGTTACAAGAACAGAGTCTTATTGAATTTATGCAAATAAATATAAAAATACTTAGAATTTCTCAATTCTGGAGGGATCAGGGAGAAAAAGTAATTGTTTCATCTTCATTCACAAAGCCATACTTTGCCAAGTTGCTGTAATTCATACTTAGCTCAAGAGAAAAGACAAAGGTTTAAGTTGAGAAAAACAGAACATTAAATAACCAGCAATGTTTCAAACAAAAAGTCATAAAATTTATATTCATCCTCATCACTCCATTTATTCCCATGTTATTAAATCTCATTCTGCATTAATCCAGTTCTTGCATTATTTCTGGCAATTTTTACCTAGTTGGGTTTCATGATCTTTAAGTTATTAGGAATTTGTATTCTAGAGTGCTTATTAGAGTCCTTTTCATGAAATTCCTTGAAGAGTAAGCACTTCTGCAAAAGCATCAAGGTAAAATAATAACTCTCTGTAAATGACAAACACTTAAAAAATGGTTAAAGATCTGATGAGACTTCATAACAATGTAATTGACAAGGAAATTTGGTTATGTATCTGACACACATTTTAAAATAAATAGAATGACATTATACCAGTCTAGATCAGATTTCTAGGAGTTTCACACCTCATATCTTTGCTTAGCCAAAAATACATCTTACTTTCCTTGCAGTTGTTTCCCTTATTGTGTCTAGTAGTTTTAATCACATTAGAATTCTTAACCCTTGTGAACTTTATATTGAAAACTAAAAAGTAACCAGTTATAAACTATATGTTCCTACAGCATTCTTTACATTGGCAAATTAATTATTAATACATTTTATAATTTCTAGAAGCATATGCTCTTTTTAATCTTTCATTGTGGCACAAAAAGTGTTTACTAACAAACCCAAATGTAATTAGTTCCTCTACAATAGGAAGCTAAAAGTAGATAAACCAATGTCCAGTAATTAATGTTTAATATTTTATCTTATTTGGAAATAATCTAGATATTTTATAAATTTCTATCACTTAACTCAGCAAAACTCTAAGGTTTGAAGTTACCAAAAGGATTTGAGAAACCATTAAATACATACCATAATATATAAGTATTGCTGAAAAGTTCACATAAAAATGTTTATCCTATTTAAATCACTTGTTCTCAACAATGATGTGTAAACTACTCTTGAAAACTCTGTGAGACATTAGACAAAGTCAGCCATCACCTTAAATCATTTTTCTTGCTTCACAAATTTTGTAATAGAGAAAATATGAACTTCTTTGACTAGTAAACACAGGTAGAATGAAAGTTGGATGTCTGCATTATATTTAATGTTAATAACACTGAAGACATGTCTATTTTAATTAAACCAGCAAACTTCATCTAACTCTATTTACTGGAGATTATCCCAGATTCTGTGATTTTTAAAAAATTGGATTAGTTCCTGTATTTGAGAGTTTTAAGAATACTAAATTTATAAAGCCCTTATTTTAAGCCAATAAAATAGAGCTTTTACAAATTAATTTTGGCAATAACATCTGGAGGTATAAAATACCACACATCTACAACATACATACAGATATAAACATATATCTTACAGCTTTCATTTTAAAATTTTAGCTATGAGTCAGGTATAATACTAATACCTGACTAATTTATAAGAGAAAAGTTGGATCCAAATTGTGTTTCTGGAAGTTTATCCACTAAGATGTTAAAGATTTTTTTTTTTTTTTGCTAGTATTTGTGAAAGAAGAGATTTGGAATTTTTCATTTGCCCATTTTCCAAATAACTCCTTTTTTCTCCTTCTGATGAGAAATATCTCCCTAAAGTTCATATTTCAAGGAGTGGTTCTTAGGTCCTAGAGAAGATGGGGTAGAAAATTTTTAAGATGGGGTGCAAAGTTTACATCTCAAAGGCACAGAGAAAATACCCAAATTTTCTCCAAAATAGAGTTTTGGGGTATATTTGCCTATTATCAGAGGTCTGGAATAATTAATATTTAAACTTTCCTTATTTTTCTTAAGTGCAGGATAGTACTGTTTCCAATGTCCTGATCCTTCTGCAAGCATTTTGAGATGAATAGACAAATTTGTGGGGGGGGGGGGGGGGGGGAGATGGAGATTGGTAAAAGGATAGGTGGACTTTGAATTCTTTCTAGAGCTGCAACTCTGGTTTTGCAAAGATTTGAAAAACAAAGTTGTTTGTAATTCCTCAGAGATTTTGGTTGTAGCCTAAATTATATCAAGGGATTGACCTGCCCATCCAACTACATTATTTTCAATTTGCTTTATATCAGGTAGAAGATCTCCAACTAAGATGGAAATCAAGTTTTCTATATTCTGGAGCTTTAGCGTTTAATGCAGTATGCCTTTATAGAATCTATATAAAGCATTAAATAAAGGCCTTATAATGCTCTCTCTCTCTTTTTTTTTTCTTAGTGTACAATTCAACCTTATTTCAATTAACCTTAAGGGGAAAAAAACCTCTACTATTGTTTCAGTCAGCACCTGAACCTCAGCCTTCAGCTGATCCATTTCCTGATCATTTGTAGGAGGGCCTGGGAGAAATTCTGGTCATCTGTTTCTTCTGTAAGGGGGCTTTCCCAAGAGCCCACCTGACTTACCTGATAAGTGCGGTACAATCATGGGTGGGAAGAATACTGTTTAGCTACCAATCAGTGTTCCTGTGAATGTGACTATGGATGTCCACTGATCTTTCTAACTGCTCTCTAAATTTGATAGTATCTTCTGAAAATCATGGTAAATGAGGCTTTGTAATTGCATCTTGTTAAAGGACTGTGTAAGGTAAGCCATTTTAATTCCTAGTGTCCTCTTTTCACTTTGGTCTTTCCGTAGGTACCAAAAAGACAATTGTTAGAATGAGAGCTCTCTACAGTTTTTTCAAATAGAAAAGTTTTTCCAATTCAAAGGATTAATCATCTGGCCATTGACAAGTAGGATTTTTTATTAATCTCAATAGCAACTCAAACGAATAAGGCCTTTTATGGCTTAACCAAAGATGCAAGAGGCATCCCAAAAGAGTATGCAAAAGATTCAGCTCTCACAAGATCCAGAAAATTCACTCCCAAAGTTAGCCTATGAAAGCAAAGACCTTCATTGTCACAAGTGGTAAGAATGGTGTAGTGAAAATGGTGTCTTCAGTTTTCTGTGAGAAAGTGATGCATTCAGTTACAGACCTGCTAATCTGTGACACCAGGCAGATGCTTTTAGAATGGGATGTTTTCAGCACTAAAGAGACAATGAAATTTGAGCTATCAAAGGCTCCCTATGGACTGGGACCCCATGGCAAACTCCCCTGGCAGCTGGCATGGTGGGGGGCAGACAATGAGAATGCTTCTATTGAGCTGTCCACTAGATGCATGCTGACCTATGCATCTTCCAACTGGCGGATATCAGAATATTCTCACTGATTACAAAGCCAAGCTCTTAAGGCATGGAATAAAATAGAAGGAAAACCTGATCTAGGCTATGGTTCTCCTCCTTATAACAAATGACAGAAAAGACAGACAAAAACAAACAATTACACTCTGTCTGAGAGGAAAGATAATCAATATAAAACAAGAGTACTCATAACAAAAATCTTTACCAAAGTTGCTATATCCAGGAAACTAATTCACACAGATATTTTCTCCCATTCACCTAAATTTGGAAAGGAAGGACAAGAAATGCTTACTGTCCTCTCTCAACCAGGCACTATAGAGAGACAGATCCAGGAGATCTGCCTGTGGTAAGAATGATTACCCTTGGCCAGCTTCTGCCAGTTTTCCAGAATCCCATCTGCAGACTCCAGAGCAAGTATGGTGCCTCAGCAAGCCCCATTGTGGGTCTCCAAACTGTAGCAGTGGAAAAATAATTTTCGCTCTCTCTGCCTAGGTTCTTGACTGAGTCTCCACTGTAATAAAAGATATTAACAGGAGAAAAACAAAAATTTAATAACATGTATATCCCCTATATACATGTAAGGTACACAGGGAAACTGAGTTAACTCCCTGAAATGGCCAAGCCCACACTTTAAATACCCTCTCCAGCTAGAGACAAAAGAAAGGTGTTGGGCAATGGAGAAGCAAGTTATGGGCGGTTACCAGGAAAAACACAGTAAACAAGTTTAAGGTTCTTATGCAGATTTAATCCTTGCCTTCTCCACTGACAAGAGTTTCTAGAGATTTAGTCATCCTCCTCTTCCTGGTACAGAGAGGGAGACACTCTTACAAATGGAGATTTCCCTTATAAGTGTAAATATCTCTAACAAAAGGGTAACTTTACTCACTTTTCAGAGCTTCTTTGCAGTTTCTTAAAAATAATTAACTCAAGGTAATTTTTATGCCAAAGAGACATATTTTGGGGTGGCAAACTCTGCTCACCTTCACTAGCTTATGTTGTTTGCCAATAAAAGAAGTAGTGATAATTTTAGGGAAAAAATTAAAATATCAGAATACTAGTGTTTCAAAATAAAGATGTAAAGTGTTTTAGTAACTTATAAATAACTGTAGAGAGCTAAACAAACAAACAGAAAAACAAAAAACCTTCCATAAATGTTTGGCTTCATACTAAGTAGGCAAAGGAATTAGAATTTTCAAAATGTATTACAGAAAGCTTTCTAAAAAAAGAACCACATGTAACATTAACCTCATGCTCTGTAAAGTAAGAATATCAGAAAATTACACTCATGTGATGCCACGTTGTTAAAATGGTGAGTAGAATTTAAAATGTATAAAGCTGAATTACTATAGAGAAAATTTA
The DNA here is from genome assembly GCF_030028045.1 of Hippopotamus amphibius kiboko. Taxonomy (NCBI): domain Eukaryota; kingdom Metazoa; phylum Chordata; class Mammalia; order Artiodactyla; family Hippopotamidae; genus Hippopotamus; species Hippopotamus amphibius. Next base: position 60,590,025 of record NC_080188.1, read on the forward strand.
TACCAAAGAGGGTGTAATTTGCAATTCAGAGTACTTAAAGAGCCATAGTTCTTTACATATCAGAATTACTTCAGATTTGTCCTTATTTTATGAGCTTTGTGCTTATAAGTGGATTTACAGGTTTGGATTTAGAGGAAAATTTGTTTAAGGGTTAGTCTAATATAGAGTAATTTTCAAAAAGAAATATACTATAAACAGGTTCAGTATTTTCTTGCATTGGATAAGTATAACCTAAAAATTGATGAATTGTCCATTTTTTAGCCTAAGACTAATTATAGAAATATAGGGTTTTTCAAATTTTAAGATTATAAGGAACACTTTATATTGCTCCAGAAATGCTACTTAAAAGTCTTTTTAATTTATGGGAAAGTTGCTACAAACTCTAGTCTGAAAGGATTAACTTTTCGTCTTTGAGGGCCCATCAGGAATAACTCACTATTGGGCCTTAAGACAAAAATTACTTGGTTTGAGTATATGTATTCTACACTTTTAAAAGTTTTTTCTTCCATTTTGATTTTATATTGTTTTAAAATAAACATACAAACACTGAATCTATAGTATATCTATAAATATATTACATGTACATAAACATACATATATTTACATATTTTTGGCATTTAAAATGGATATTATTCTACTATAGTGTTAATAAATTTTTTACTTCATAGTTTAAATGACCAAATACCATTCAATCATGTGATTGAATTAAACATCTTGTTTTTTAACTTTTCTCAAGAATTTTCCTTTTAAAAAATAGCATTGTCATATGCTATTACGGTTCCATATTGAAAGAAATTTTGAAAAGCCTAACAAAGTTGTACATAGTGTTATTCTCCATCTAGCAATGCTATCTCTAGAAATCAACTCAGAACATACACATTCCTGTATGCCAAATTACATTTCTATAAGGTTTTCCTAAAAGGCATTATTTGTAATAGCTAAAGATAAAAGCAACACAAAATTTCCACCAGTAGGGGGCTGTTTAGTACTAATGGCTCATTCACAAAATGGAGAGCTGTAAAGCCTCCCTACCACCCCACCCCACCCCCCAAAAAAGAGGAAATCTCAATGTTCTCATATGGAATAATCTCTAGACTATATTAATAAATGAAACAATGTAGGTGTAAACGCCATTACAATGTCAGTATCCCCAGAGTAGTTAATCATAGAAAGGTACCCTATTTTTCAAATTACTGTTGTCTCTACAGACTAGTTAAGGGGAACCTTTTATTCTCATTAGTTGAGCCTTAATAGTTTCTGGTAATTTGCCCTCCCCACTCCTCATGTTCTACTAGCTACAAAGGACAGAGAAGTATTGGGACTTTTTGTCCTCACTGCATGACAAATATTAGAATATTATAAAGTTGTATAGTAAGAGAAATGTTAGGATCATATACTTCATGACATTTGTGTCTCTGAACATTCAATATATCATTCCCTTTATTTTTACTAATACTTTTTAGAATGTTAAAAGGTGGATCTGTGTTAGAGCTTTATTAAAAACATGAATGTCAGGAGTCATAAAATACACTGGAACACAGATTCTAGATTTCTAAAATTTATTTCCTCTGTCTTTTTTACATTCATTCAGCTAGCATTTGGGGAACAGGTACCAAACACTGAGTATATATTAAATGTTTGTTAGCCTTAATGATTCTGAAGACTTTTTTTTTTAAAGAACATGTTTGGTTGGTAAATACGTATCTGCTTCTGGGTACAACATATAAGTATAGCCCTGAGTTTCCTTTCATCACAAGATATTGTACCCTTTTTCATTTACACAGTCATTTAAAAAAAAAAAAAAAAAAAAAAAGATATTCCAAGCACTGAAATTGTAGCACTGAGCAAGAAATAGATGTTTTCTTTCTTTGTAAATCTCATATTCTAGTGGATGAAGACAGAAAATCAATTAGAAATGAAGAACTAGATAAGAGAATTTCACACAGTGATAAGGGCCATGATGTAAATAAGCAGAAGATGGGATTAAGAGATGAGTCATGTGAAGTAGGAGCACTTGTGCCTAGAAAAGACTCATCAAGGAAGAGCTGAGATGTTGCCTTTGAGCTGTAACCTGAGTGATGGGTCAGCTGTTCACAAAACTAGAACAAGCATCTTGACAGGAAAAATCAGATTATGAAGAACAGTCACCTTCCAGTACTGCTTGCTTCTTTAGGCCTGACTCACATTGGTTTTAGTCTTGGCTTCCTACTTAAAAAGTCTCTACACATGCTAATCTATGTTTGCACCACAGATAAGTCTAAAAGAAATTCACACAAACACACAGCTTACATTGTGTTGTATTTCTACTTTAAAATGCTCTCTTAATGCCTCACTGAGGCTTAAAGGATAAAATCTACATTCCTCAAACCAGCATCATAGCTGCTAAAATTACATCCTTCCCTGCTTACGCAATTTTAGCTCTAACGGTTCCTTTTATTCCACTTGAACTGCTCAAATACAAATTGCTATTTCTTCTTTCTGTTGTCGTTTAGTGTTTTGGTTTGCTTTGTTTTTAACTGTTTTATTTAGAATGCCCCTCCCCTCTAATGTATCTCTCTTTTTAGGCCCAGCTCCACTCCCATATCCTTGATTTGACCACTAAAATTGGGAGTGATCTCTTTTTCTACAGGAGAATTTCAGCAGTTGCTAGTCCTATATAACCTATCCTGTAGTTGTCAGTACTAGATATTGTTATCAGTTCTATATGTTGACATATATAGTTCCTATGTATTGACATAGAACTTACTGTCCTGTAGTACAGCTCATCTTTTCTATATTCATTTCTCTCTCTCCACCTGAATTCTACATGCCTTGGGAGCAGCTGCCATATTCTATACTTCTTGGACCCTGTATTTCTTTTTATACACATTACCTGAACAATGGAGTTCCGTTTTTTAAAGGTGAAATGTTTTGAAATGTTTTTAATTTCCTATCACCTAAAACTGCAATAAAGTACAGAGATTTAAAAATAATAATAATTGCAGCAGATTGAAATTCTTTTGGAGCTTTGTGTTCAGGATGATTTACAAAAATATCAGGAGAGCCAGATAGACTTACCTATTAATTATTTAGTTTTCTGGAAATGAAGACTACATAAAGAGTTGAGTAAAACTCAGTTTTTTACTCCACTTAAAGAAAGAAATAAAACTTTACTAATTGGTCTTCACTCTTTCACCTTGCATTTGGTAGTAAAGTGTTTAATTGGAAATTGGGAGCCTGGAAACATTATTAATATAAATATTTATAATAAGTTTTAATAGCAATTTTTACTTAGAAAAGCATAAATAGAATAGATTTGTTGTCTGTGTTTTTTTTTAATTTGTGTGTAAACATTTTAAATCTTCATATTAAGTTGAATTTCATTTCATTTTATTAAGTTGATGTCATTCATTTATTTTTGTTTTCTTCTTTTCAAGGCCCTGTGGAATCCTACATGCACTGAAGGTTTATTTAAGCCAGTACATATTTCAACCTAGGTTAAATCATTATTTGATAAGAAATGTATCACAAATCTGACATGCTAAATGTTAAGTCAATTTTTCATTATTTCATATGTTAGCTATTTCTCAAAGTATGTAATACAGAATTGTTTCCATTCCAATATTTCACACTTTTTGCATTTGTATGCAATTGCATAAAATATTAACGTAGATTAAACTAACATATTCCTATCTTACTGTATTTTTAAAGCAAAAATAGACATTTTTAAATTGTCTCTATATGCAGCTATTCTAAAATGTAATATTCCACTTGGCAGTACATATTTTTTGTTCAGCCTTCTTATCCATGTCATTTGTCTCTTCGGTTATAGTCTTTGTTTAATTTCACCATATATTCTATGCACGTTAGGTAAGTTTGAAAACAGTGCTTCTAGTTTCCCCATCCTATTGTGACAGTTCTTAACTAAGAACTAAATTACGTCTATTTTTCCCTTGCATTGAGATCAAAAGATGAAAGTGGTATGTCTTCAAATAAGTCATGAAGAGTCTTATTCTAACTCTAGAAAGTAAAAAACTTATTTCTATCTAAATAAGTAAAGAAAGTTATTGGCTATTGACCTCATATTGAGGGAAGTTTATTGAATGTGTCATAAAAAAGGCTGTCTCCTGGACTTGGCATCACTGCCTGATTTCTGTGTGTCCTTGTTTATTGCCTTTATATAATAACTCACTTTAATTATCATATGGCTGGGTAGCAACAAGACACTCTTAAATGTTGTAGTTTATTGCAAGGATAAGTGACAGAACCCAGAGAATGTCTCAGTTTTGTGGTGCAGGGCAGCAGAAGAGCCATAGAGCTAAGGAGGGGAAAGCAGGTTTTACTGAATTCTCTATATTTTTTTAAACAGGAAATGAAATAATCGTGGTTAATGATGGTAACATTTAGAAATATGCTATAAAATTTCTTAAATTATTTGAGTTATTATGTAACACATAATATGCATGATCAAATGTTGGGTTTAAACCATGGTATTAAAATAAAACTATAAATATATTTATTTACTTGAAAACGTGTGTGTCCTTGTTGACTTTGCTCTTAAAACAACCTTTGATGATTCAAGATATGAAAACGTTTTTGTGTCTCTAACAGTTTTCTAGAGTTTATTCTTTTATTCTGTTCTTATCTCTATTGTCTTATTTTATATTTGAAACCCTTAAATGTAGATAATGTAAGAAATTCCATTACCTACAATAAAGCACTCCTCTGGTAAAGATTTGTATCAGCTTGAATGGTCAATATCATTTTGAAGAAGAGAAAGAATTCAATTAAAGATATTTTGACTAGGATGCAAAGGGGAAAAAAATGTATTAGCAAGTAAATTAAGTCAATAAAGAAAGGTACATTTTTCCTCAAAAGCAATGTAGCAAAAACTGTCAATACAGACAAAAAAGCCACCTAACCTGAAAAGCTACCATTTTATAATTGCTCTTTAATACCAGTAAGACATTTCAGGCTGCTTCCTCAGAAACCATTTTTTTTTTTTTATTCTTTCATGTAAATTTTTTTTTTAAATAGGATTGGGCTGAATATACATCAGTGAACATGTTTATAGGTAAATAATTTTACTTTCATGGTGAAATATATTCAGACTCTCCAGCAATGTTTATTATATAGTTTGTCCATTTAACTATTAAAATGTTTTATATTTGATTACATTAAACATGAATTAAAAGTAGAGATTAATGGGCATGGATTATTTTCAAAAAATGTGTAAGAACCATTATAATTACTACACTGTATTCCAAGGTGTAACAAGACTGAGATTGATGATTGTTTCTCAAAGAAGCAGCAAGAGGCATAAAGGTATATCCAACAGTTGCAAATAGTGCAACATCAGTATTTACTGATGAAAGGAGCATTATGCTATACTAATATGCCTCCATATCTGCCTGAAATACTTGGACAATAATTAACTAAAAATGAGAGATGAACAAGCTTAATTATATTTATTTTCCAAATAAGGAAAGTGAAATTTGAAGAGGTTGAGTGACTTTCTCAAGTTCATGTAACTTTTCTAACAAATATTAAAGCTCTAGATTGTGCCATAAGTGTTTCAGATTAGTGAGGATTTTATTTTGTTTTCCTGATTTCAGAATGCTGGTGGATTGCTTAATTGCAAAACTCAATACAAATTATACATGGATTATATATGCAAATATATACACACTTGTATATTATACATGCACTATACATTATTAAAGGCTGAGTTTATCTTAAATCTGCATTATAGCCTAGGCGTAATGGTGATGGTGAAGATTTACTATGTGAATACCTGTCTAAGATGTATAATATATGAGCTAAGGAATTAATTTTATAATATTAAGAATTATTTATTCAAATATAAAGTACTTAGAAGGAAAAACATGAACAGTTTTGCTAGATGTTTTAACAGTTATTAATACATATTTCATTTGTAGCCTAAATTATTTTGAAAATTTAATTTTTCATGCCCTGAAATGTATGCATGTTAAATGTTCTTATTTATAATATTTTTAACTGTAAGCCACTTATCATTCTTGGTTAGACTTATGACATATAGCTGTGTTTTAAATGATTTTTAATAAAGACTCTAAAATAAGTATATGTAACTGTACATATGTGATTTTTATTATGGCACACATAAAAACTTCCTTTCTAAAGTTTTCAAAATTGTTATTATTTTTCATAATTACCTAAATTTGATATCATATTAAATATTTGGTTATTTAGAAAACAGAATGTACCTTTCCATATTGAACTTGCTGCTGGAGGCAGGAAAGTCCAAATTTAACAACAGGATGCTCTTCATGATTTTGTGTTTTGTGCCTGTGTGTTCATACAGGACTCTCGAAATGTAGTTCTATCATATCTTAATTTCTAACATATAATCATTCTTTCTAAAAGAAATCTTTGTCTTGGTGCTTTTGGGGGCAACAGTAATCGCCATTATGATATCTGGCACGTTTAAAGAAAAAACTAATACTAACTCATATTTTCAAACATATGTCAATTTTATTTGATGTATGTAGTGGACACAAGTCCACATGCCAATGATAGAGTGACATACATATCCTCTATTGAAAAGAACTATTACTCTTGATACTAATAAGTATTAAGAACTGTTAGAATTTCCCATGCCTTCCAAGTAGTGTCTGTTGCATATCTGAATTTGCAAAATACATTTATACCATTAATTACAAGAGTAGAGTAGAATAGGCTGTAAAATGGAGAAGAAAATGAGATGATAGTACCTTTCTTACTTCATTTTTTACTCCCAGCCAAACATCTTGCATATATTTATTGTGTATTCTTTTAACTCTACTTTGTGAAAGCTTATCTCTGCTTTTCGTTTCTCCTCTTTGAATGCTGTATATTGATACACATATAGGAGGCTGATGAACAGGAGGATCAAATGATAGTAAAATATTTTCCGGTGTATGTTCCTAATACCTGAAAACTACTTGTTGCATCCTTAACTTATGAACACCATGATCAGATTTTCTACACATACACGTATAGGAAATGAGGAAACTCTTATTTTAAATTATCTTCTTATTGAAGTAGCATGAGCATTCCTAGGGAAGAAAAGGAAAGAGCAATGACAGATGTGAATGCAAAGCGGATTCTGTTGGAGAAAAACAACACAGCAAAGTCAAAATGATTGTTGCCATACTTCCCCTTAATACTTAGTTTAGATTTGTTTTAAGTTTCCAATTTAAAAATATATATATGACTTAAAAGATGAAAGAAGTGTTCCCTCAGCCCTGTAAGGTAGAATAGCCAGTAGCTTAAACTCTGATAGTCTGGAAGCCTTATGTATTAATACATTTTGAATATAATGACCAGAAAGAGTGAATAAATGCCATGCCTTTTTACTCAGGCTCTTCATGGAATAGTCTTTTTTTTTTGGGGGGGGGGGGTACACCAAGTTCAATCATCTGTTTTTATACACATATCCCCGTATTCCCTCCCTTCCTTGACTCCCCCCCCCCCGAGTACCCCCCACCCTCCCTGCCCCAGTCGGAATATTCTTCTTCATAAAGTTGGCAAGATTTTTGACCTGGAAATAGATTTATGTGTACCTTTTTTTTCCCACTAAGAATACCAGAGCAAACTTGAAAGAACAAGTAACTTCATTTGGCAATAAATATGCTTCACAGATTTTAATTTTCTCTGCATCATGGCTTATATATGTTTTAAGAAGTTACAGTGTTAATGTAGATTCAGGGTTTAATTTATATTACTAGTACAATATTTATACAACTTTATTTTATGATTTATGTTTTTGGGAGATCTTTATCATCAGACTACCATTTTGGTTGTAGCCAAATGAATTTTAGGAATAGGATCCTGAAAATTAATGACTTGTCTCTTAAAATCTACCTTTTCTGTTTTAATAATGCAAATACAACATGGGCAAAAATTTATATATGCATAAGCCCATACTTTATATTGTTTTTCTAATGCTTTTTATTGCATGTAACCTTTAGAAGCTTAAAAAAAAACCTTTTTTAAAAAATTAGTTTGATTTTTAAAAGTGAAAAGCATCTCGTAGAAGAATGTGATGTGTACCATTGGAAGTTTATTGGTAGTGTTTAATGAAAAAGAATATTTAGTATCTGGTGAGTGAACACAAAGGATCACATGATCAGATCAAAGTCACACAAATTATAGATCTTAGCCAATATAAAGCCTACACTAATCATTTAAAAGATACTAGCAATCAGGCTTCAGTGAAAGATGGAAGAGGTCTGCCAGGTTGAGGGCAGTTCTCCCAGTTCTTTTATCCCATGTTGGAATCCACTATCTGATGCAGAGTAATAGATCAGATTTCCAAGTGAGATTTTGTGGGGTTACCTCACACAGCGGGAGAAATGTTTCATTCATGAAGTATTTTCATTTTATATCCTGACAGTGTACATTCTTCAGGGAGCCATGTTCATAAATCCATAGATTTTAAGTTTATTTACTCAAATCAACCCTTAACCAGGGGCATACTATTATAATTTCCATTGATTAGGACCCTCCTTCCAGCAGCTGCTATTAGTTTATTTTCCTGGAGATCTAGTTTTCATACTGGCAAGGTGAGAGGAGGTTACCTCCCTTCTTTTTTTCCCCTGGAGAAAAGCCAGCTGCTTTAACTCCCCCTCCTCACCTGTTCCATTTCCACAGTTCATTCTGAAAGTGATATTGTATTGGAGTGGAATGATAAACCCAAAGTCCTGAATTTTTCATTTCTCTTTAATTGAAAGGAAAAGGCCTTATAGAAAGTTTGTCTAACCAAAATTGCACATCTTTTTGGTTTCTTTGTTTTCAATGTTTCATAACACAGTTTGAGGCAAGAATTAGGAGATTACTTTTCCTGAAGATTACCTTCTTGTTTCCTTTTATTTTTCACTTAAAGCCAGCTTTCACCAGTTACAATTTTTGAAAGTCAAGAAACTTGTGATTCAACTGGGGGGGAAAAAGTAAAATTCCTTAAAATACAGTTTTTATAGATTGATGTATGCTGTAATAAACCACATAATGATATTACAGCATATGATCCATTTATTTAAATTTGTCATATTAACAGTTATAAATACTTGTTTTAGTCTTTGTTTCCATTTGCTATTTATACAAAATTACTCCTATTGGAACAAAAATCCATTCAACTATTTGGAATAGAGTAAATTCTTTGTTTTCTTCTTTCAGTTATACTATATACCTCACTATGTATTTTATTGAATGTAAAATGTCTAGTCTTAAGATATTTGGGATGTAGGTTTATTTATGTAAAATCTCTGTACTTTTGTATTATCTTCAATTTGCTATACATAAAAAGTACACTAGAAAAATTCCCATAAGCGAAAACATGTATAAGAAAAATTGAATTCAATATCTGTAGCTTGATTTATCCATTCTCCTGCTTTTTCACAAACAGACTGTGTTGTTTCTCCTCACATCAGTCCCCTAATCTGTAGAGCTGTTTCTTTTCTCTTACATTGTTCCTGTGAAGAGGAAACCAAGTTCCATATTCCCAGGATACTCCAGGCATAATTAAATTCCATCTTCTCTAAATCATTTTGCTGTTCAATTATGGCTAACATTTTTTTTTATTTGACTGTGGGTCAAGTACTATTTTAAAGGCTTCACATGTTTTAAGTACTTAATTCTTCACAAAAGCCTCTGAGGGAGCCACTGTTACGTGACAGCATTTTGCAAGCAAGAAAGCTGAAATATAGAGAAGTTAAGAAATTTTCCCAAAGGATTAATCTCCAAAATATACAAGCAGCTCATGCAGCTTAATACCAAAAAAGTGAATAACCCAATCCACAAATGGGCAGAAGACCTAAATAGACATTTCTCCAAAGAAGACATACAGATGGCTAACAAACACATGAAAAGATGCTCAACATCACTAATCATTAGAGAAACGCAAGTCAAAACTACAATGAGGTATCACCTCACACTGGTCAGAATGGCCATCATCAAAAAAACCTAGAAACAATAAATGCTGGAGAGGGTGCAGAGAAAAGGGAACTCTCCTGCACTGTTGGTGGGAATGTAAATTGGTACAGCCACTATGAAAAGTTTGGAGGTTCCTTAAAAAACTAAAAATGGAACTAGCATATGACCTAGCAATCCCACTCCTGGGTATATACCCATGAGGAAACCATAATCCAAAAAGAAACATGTACCACAATGTTCATTGCAGCACTATTTACAATAGCCAGGACATGGAAGCAACCTAAATGCCCATCAACAGCTGAATGGATAAAGAAGATGTGACACATATATACAAAGGAATATTACTCAGCCATAAAAAGGAATGAAATTGAGTTATTTGTAATGAGGTGGATGGACCTAGAGACTGTCATACAGAGTGAAGTAAGCCAGAGAGAGAAAAACAAATACTGTATGCTAACTCATATATATGGAATCTAAAAAAATGGTACTGATGAATCCAGTGACAGGGCAAGAATAAAGATGCAGATGTAGAGAATGGACTTGAGGACACGAGGTTGGGGGTGGTGGTGAAGGGGAAGCTGGGACGAAGTGAGAGAGTAGCATAGACATATATATGCTACCAAATGTAAAATAGATAGCTAGTTGGGAAGTTGCTACGTGACATAGGGAGATAAATTTGATGACGGGTGATGTCTTAGAGAGGCAGGATAGGGAGGGTGGGAAGGAGTCATGGGAGGGAGGGGATATGGGGATATATGTATAAATACAGCTGATTCACTTTGGTGTACCTCAAAAAGTGGCACAAGACTATAAAGCAATTATATTCCAATAAAGAGCCTTAAAAAAAAAAAAAGTTTGCCCAAAATTACATTACTAGAAAGTTACTAAGCTGTGTTTAAGCATAGGCCTTCTGGATCTAGAGCCTGTATTTTATTATTTATTACTTTTTAATTTTTTAATTGAAGTATAGCTCATTTACAATGTTATCTTAGTTTAAAGTGTACACCATACTGATTCAATGCGTTTACAGGATAAACTCCATTTAAAATTACTATAAAGTATTGGCTATATGTCCTGTACAATACATCCTTATAACTTACAAACTATACATAGTAGTTGGTAGCTTTTAATCCCCTATCCTGTTCTTGCCTCTCCCCCTTCCCTCTCCCCACTGGTAACTGCTAGTTTGTCCTCTGTATCTGTGTCTGGTTTTGTTTGTTTGTTTGTTTGTTATATTCACTGGTTGTTTTTCTTTTCTTTTTTTTTTTAGATTCCACATATAAGTGATATCATAGAGTATTTGTCTTTCTCTGAGTTATTTCAAGAACATATACCCTCCAGGTCCATCCATGTTGTTGCAAATGTCAAAATTTCATTTTTATGGATAAGTAACATTCCATTGTATATATGTGTGTCACACATTCTTTATGAATTCATCTGTTGATGGACACTTAGGTTGCTTCCATATCTTGGCTGTTGTAAATAATGCTTCTATGAACATTGAATGCATGCATCTTTTTAAATACTGTTTTCATTTTCTTTGGATATATACCCAATGAGTGGAATTACTATAACATATGGTAGTTCTATGGTTAGTTTCTTGAGGAACCTCCATATTTCCATGTTAGCTGCACTGATATACATTCCCACCCACAGTGTACTAGGGTTCCCTTTTCTCCACAATCTCACCAACATTTGTTATTTGTCCTTTTTTTTTATGATGTCATTCTAGCTGGTATGAGGTGATATCTCATTGTGGTTTTGTTTTGCATTTCTCTAATGATTAGTAATATTGAGCATTTTTCATGTGCCTGTTGGTCATCTGTATGTTGTCTTCGTAAAAATGTCTATTCAAGTCTTCTGCCTATTTTTATTGTGTTTTTTTTTGTAGTACGTTGTATGAGTTGTTTATGGATTTTTCACATTAATCCCTTATCAGCCATCGTTTGCAAATATTTTCTCCCATTCAGTAGGTCGTCTTTCTATTTTGTCCATAGTTTCCTTTGCTATGCAAAACCTTTTTAAATTTAATTAGGCCCTATTTGTTTATTTTTGCTTTTGTTTACTTTAGGAGACAGATCCAGGAAAATATTGCTATGATTTGTATTGAAGAGTGTTCTGCCTATGTTTTCTTTTAGGATTTTTATGATTTCTGGTGACATAGTTAGATCTTTAATCCATTTTCAGTTTATTTTGTATGTGGTGTGAGGATATGTTCTAATTTCATTCTTTTACATGTAGCTGTCCAGTTTTCCCAGCTTCACTTATTAACAAGTATCTCTTTTCCCCATTGTATATTTTTGCCTCCTTTGTTATAGGTTAATTGACTGTAGGTATGTAGGTTTATTTCTCTATATTCTGTTCCATGGATCTATGTGTCTGTTTCTGTGCCAGTACTATACTGTTTTGATTTCTGTAGCTCTGTAGCATAGCATAGTATGACGTCCATGAGCATGATGCTTCCAGCTTTGTTCTTTCTTGTCAAGATTGCTTTGGTAGTTTGGGGTTATTTGTGGTTTCATATAAATTTTAGGATTGTTTGTTCTAGTCCTGTGAAAAATGTCGTGCATATTTTGATAGAGATTTCACTAAACATGTAACTTGCTTTTGGTAGTGTGGCAGTTTTAATAATAATGATTCTTCTAATTCATGAATATGGAATATATTTCTGTTTCTTTACATCATCTTCAGTCCTTCATCAGTGTCTTATGATTTACAGAGTATAGGTTCTTCACTTCCTTGGTTACATTTATTCCTAGGTATTTGTTCTTTTTGATGCAATTTTAAACAGGGTTGTTTTCTTGCTTTTTCTTTCTGATAGTTCATTATTAGTGCATAGAGTAGCAACAGATTTCTGTATCTTAATCTTATATCCTGCAACTTTACTGAATTCATTTGTTCTAATAGTTTTTCAGTGGAGATATTAGGGTTTTCTATATACAGTATGATGTCATCTACAAATCTACAATTAGTGACAGTTTTACTTCTTACCTTACAATTTGGATACTTTTTTTTTTTTTCTTCTTGTCTGATTGCTGTGACTAGGACTTCAGGAAGTGGAAGTGGCAGGAGTGGGCATCTTCATTTTGTTCCTGATTTTAAAGAAAAGCTTTCTGCTTTTCACCATTGAGTATGATTTTAGCTGTGGGTTTGTCATATGTGGCCTTTTTTATGTTGAGATATGTTCCATCTGTATGAACTTTGATGAGAGTTTTTATCATGAATAAATGTTGAATTTTGTCAATTTTTTTATGCATCTAGTGCAATGATCTTGTGATTTTTATTCTTCCTTTTCTAGTGTAGTGTATCACATTGAATTTTGGATATTGAACCATCCTTACATCCCTGGGATAAATCCCACTTGATCACGGTGCATGATACTTTTTATATATTATTGAATTTAGTTTGCTAACACTTTTTTTAAGGATTTTTGCATCTTTATTCATCAGAGATACTGGCCTATAGTTTTCTTTCTTTCTTTCTTTCTTTCTTTCTTTCTTTCTTTCTTTCTTCTTCTTTTTTTTTTTTTTTTAGTGTTTGGTTTTGGTATCAATTTGTTGTCTAAGTAATGGTCTCATGGCATGAAATTGGGAGTATTCCCTTATCTTCAGTTTTCTGGAATATTTTGAGAAGGACAGGTATTCTTCATATGCTTGGTAGAATTACCCTATGAAGGCTTTCGGTCATGGACTTCTGTTAGTTGGGAGTTTTTTAATTACTAATCTAATTTCACTACTAATAATTTGTTCAGTTTATTTCTTCCTGATTCAGTCTGGGAAGAATGTATGTTTCTAGAAATTTATCCATTTCTTCTAGGTTCTATAAACAAAGACCAGTACTTTAGCCTCTGATAAACTTGCTTTTTAAAGTACTGGTCTTTGTTTATTATTTTATTTCAGAGCAATTATAATTATGAATAATCATTCTAGTATTATAAACATGAGCAAATGAAAGGTACTGTAGTTCTAGGTGGAGAGAATAATGGCTAATATTTATTAGGTGCTAAGCAATGTTTATTGTGTGCCAAGCAATGTTCTAAATGCTTTATGTGTTGACTCATGTAATCATAAACAAAAACAAGGTAGATTCTATTATTCTCATTTTACGGAGGAGGATAGTAAGACACAGCAAGGGGGTGTAAAATTCCCAAAGTGATATCATATGAGCGGTGAGAGAGGTGGGATATGAATCCAAGCAGTCTTGATTCCAGAATTCACACCCGTAATCACTTCACTGTATGTTCCCCCAAATAGAATGGAATAAATTGAATCCATGGCTATGCTGCAGAAACAATTCCAAATTTTAGTGACTTCAATATCTTTTATTTGTTTCTTTATCGCTTATGTCTATTGCTTTCCATGAAACTCTCCACGCTCAGTGTAAGACTCAGGTTGATGGAACAATCTTCATCTGTTATGTGGCAGCCTAGGAGTGAAAGTGTGAGTCACAAATTGCACAATGGGCCTTAAATTTCCACTCAGAAATTTCACGTGACACTTCTATCCACGTTTCATTGGTCAAAATAAATTAAGTGCTATAGTCACAGCTAACAAAATGCAAAGGGCAGGAAGGACCAATCAATTATATGCCCAGAAGTGCAAAAACCATGAAAAACTGGCACAGAGCACCAGTGATTACTATTACATCTTTCTTCTTTTCTCTGAAATAAGCTGGTTTTAATTAAAATGTGAAAATTACTATTTTGTAAATACACTGACATAAACATCATTTGATTCCATCATAGTTTTTCAGAAAAACCTAATTCAAAAATTTCTAATCCTGTAGTCTAAGTGAATATCTCTGTAAACTGTGTATATAATGCTGTCTCAATTTTTGACATATGACATACATATATTACTTGTACCATATTCTTCAGATATATTTCAGTCATTTCACTAGATTTTGAGATGTTTGTATTTTCAATAAAAATATTTCTGTTTATAGTCAACAATCTACTGAATTGCCTAGAGTTTGTGGATGTTACCACAGTAATATTCTAGCTTCTTTTAACTATTTTAAAATAAATGATCATACTCATATCTATAATACAGAGTTTTTTTTCAGGGCTACTTGATGATATATTCCCTAAGTACCATTAGTGTACTTGTCAGAATAATTCATAGTGACAGTATTATTCCAACAATATTTCTGTAGTCATTTACCTCCTTACCACCTTATCATTAAGCACATTTTTCCTCTGTAAATATCCCTAGAGATTTTAAGTGACAACTATAATATTTTAGATGTGTGAACAAAAATGACTTTCTTGTTCCTAAACAATGTACTATGCTTGATCCAGAAAGAGATAATTTGCATCAACTGAAAGAAATGTTTCCTATAAATTTTCTTCCCTCTCATTTAATGTTAAAGCCTTACCAAATTGTCTCCATAATGTCATTTATTATATTTTCAACTTTTATGATATAAAACATCACCTTCAATTACCACAATACATAATATACTTTTTTCTTTAATGAGAAAATTATCTATTGAAACTTTAATTTGTAAGCAAAACAAGCCACATCGTTCTGCATGCCTTCTTTTTACTGTTTGAATATAAAGTGAAATCCCTGGTATTATTTACTTCCAGTCTATAATTAATTTGTTGATTCCAACTATACTAATTAATTCAAGCTATTTGTAAAAGTAAAATAGATCGACATTCATTATATCGGTATGGTAGTTAGCATTACCAAAGCTATCATTTACTTTAGCTTTAGTCTAAATATAATAATAATATATTTATATATATATGAAATTAGTGTTCTAACTATTTTAGACTGATCTTTTCCAAATTCATATTCAGAATATAGGAAATAATTATGTAAGGTGGAAAAGAGCATTAATCAAAATGTTAGGAATATATATTTTGTGTTCTCAATATTTTATTCACATTTATACTTTTTATATTTATATCATACATGCTAAAAAGAAACTCCATAAATACTAGAAGTATTATTATTCTATGTATTCCTGTCACAATTTCAAATTGTATCAGTAGAATTTTTAAATACACAAATTATGGAAAGGTATTAATCCCTTACAGAAAGATATTAATCACTAATGTTTGTC
Organism: Hippopotamus amphibius kiboko; assembly: GCF_030028045.1. NCBI lineage: Eukaryota > Metazoa > Chordata > Mammalia > Artiodactyla > Hippopotamidae > Hippopotamus > Hippopotamus amphibius. The sequence continues at coordinate 60,606,027 of NC_080188.1, forward strand.
AATAATTAATCATCTAAGTTTTAAAATATAGATTGACATTCTTAAGCGATTTTTATACATTAGAAATATCAAAAAAAAAGGAAATAGAAAAATGAAAACCACCCAATCACTGAGTATTTAGTAAGAGGTTATTGTGCATATAAAAAACAATTTGCGAACTGGGTGCCTTCTAAATTGAAGACTAATGTGAAGGATAGGGGCATGATGTAACAAGGTGGCCTAAAGGTGAAAGTGAGGAAGTTGATTACAATTTATAATGATTGGCTATTACATTGGGTACTTCTAGAAGGAAGGGGATTGGTTCAATTGATTATCTCATACCACTTTTAGGAAGGTGACTTGTTTCCTTTATGATTGTTAGAGTCATTTACAGAAAATAACCTGTCAAGTTTTGATTATGTTCATGAAATAAGCTAGATTTAATTTTGCTTATGTGACTTGAATGGTTTTGTCTGCGCAGGGAATTCTCAAGTCTGGTCACCATTTTGTATTTGATTTTAATAATTCCCCACTTCTGGCCATTCTTTTAGTAGGCTGAGAGTATGACCAACTAGTATGGCATGATTCTTGGTTACCGCTATTGATGCCAGAAAATCATTTATTTGTTGTTTCCACCAGTTGAATCATCAAGAAGGAAGGTCATTAGTTGCTGTTATCAGCAATTGTATTATCATCATAGACTTGGGTGGTTAGATCATTGATCTCTTCAAGTTTTCTAATCCTGATGGATATCAGCTGCTAAAAGACACACATCTTTGAGAGAACACTACACGCTAGAGAGATTAATGTGTTGCATATAAGGAAAATAATAGACAAGGATTAAACAATTCCCCAGAGTAGAGATTCCCAGAAGCCAGGATGTAATCAGCTAAATGACCTAAATGGGTTATATTCAGATTCAAGCTTTACCATTTTAAGTTGATCTACTTTTGTTTTATTTATTTACTAAGGTGTTTCTTGTATTAGCAATCACATATCCCCATGATTATTTAAGACAAGATGAACATGAGGATTTTTTTTAATTGAAGTTTAATTTACACACATTATATTAGTTTCAGGTGTAAAACATAGTGATTTGACATTTGTATACATTGTGAAAAGATCACCACAATACATCTAGTTACCATCTATCAACATACAAAGTTACAAATTTTTTTTTCTTGTGATGAGAACTTTTAAGACTTACTTTCTGAACAGCTTTCAAATTTGCAATATAATATTGATTATAGTCACCATAATGTACCTTATATCCCAATGACTTTTTAAAAATTTATTTATTTATTTAATTTATTTATTGGCTGTGTTGGGTCTTCATTGCTGCACACAGGCTTTCTCTAGTTTCTGAGTGCGGGGGCTACTCTTCATTGTGGTGCGCAGGCTCCTCATTGTAGTGGCCTCTCTTGTGGAGCACGGGCCCCAGGCGCATGGGCTTCAATAGTTGCAGCACATGGGCTCAGTAGTTGTGGCTCACGGGCTCTAGAGCACAAGCTCAATAGCTGTGGCACATGGGCTTAGTTGCTCCGCGGCATGTGGAATCTTCCCAGGGCAGGGCTCGAACCCTTGTCCCCTGCACTGGCAGGCAGATTCTTTACGACTGAGCCACCTAGGAAGTCCCCAATGACTTATTTATTTTATAACTAAGTTTTTTATCCCTTGATCCCCTTCACCCATTTCTCCCACCACCAACCACCCTCCCCCCTCGCAACCATCAATCTATTACCTGTATCTGTGAGTTTTGTTTTGTTCCTTTGTTTTGTTTTTTTTAAATTCCACATATAAATGAAATCATATGGTATGGTATTTGTCTTTAACTTATTTCACTTAGCATATTACCCTATCCATCCATGTTGTCACAAATGGCAATATATAATTCTTTTTTGTGGCTGAGTAGAATTCCATTGTATCTGTAAAACACATCTTCCTTACTCATCCATCAGTGAATACTCAGGTTGTTTCCATATCTTGGCTATTTTAAATAATGATGCAGTGAACATAGGAGTCTGTACATCCTTTCAAATTAATGTTTTTGTTTTCTTTGAATAAATTCCCAGAAGTGGACTTGCTGGGTCATGTAGTAGTTCTATTTTTAATTTTTTGAGGAACCTCCATACTATTTTTCACAGTGCATATATCAATTTTCATTCCCACCAACAGTGCATCAGGTTTTCCTTTAATCCACATCATCACCAACATTTGTTATATTTTGTCCTTTCCATAATAACCATTCTGACAGGTGTAAGATGATGATATCACATTTTATTTTGATTTGCATTACTCTGGTGATTAATGATGTTGAGCATCTTTTCATGTGTCTGTTGGCAATCTGTATGTCATCTTTGGAAAAATGTCTGATTTCTTTATTTATTGAGTTGTATGAGTTCTTTCTATGTTTTGGATATTAACCACTTATCAGGTACATGATTTTCAAATATCTTCCTTCAACAGGTAGGTTGCCTTTTAATTTTGTTGATGGTTTTGTTTTTTGTGCAGAAGCTTTTCAGTTCAATGTAGTCCCATTTATTCATTTTAACTTTTGTTTCCATGTCTTCAGAGTCAGATTTTTTTTGAAATATTACCAGGAGTAATGCCAAGAAGCTTACTGCCTATGTTTTCTCCTAGAAGTTTTATGATTTCTGGTTTTACCATCAAGTCTTTAATATGTTTTGAATTAAGTTTGTGTACAGTGTAAGATAGTGATCCAGTTATATTATTTTGCATGTGGCTATCCAGTTTTCCCCACACCATTTATTGAAGAGACTGTCCTTTCCTTATTGTATACTCTTGCCTCTTTTGTTATAAATTAACCATACATGCTTAGGTATACTTCTGGGCTCTCTGTTCTGTGTCATTGATCTTTTTATGGTGATACCACACTGTTTTGATTATTATAGCTTTGTAATATAGTCTTAAATCAGCAAGAATGATGCCTCCAACTTTGTTCTTCATTGTCAAGACTGCTTTGGCTATTTGGGAACTTTTGTAGTTCCATAGAAATTTTAGGATTGTTTGTACTACTTCTATAAAAAATGCCATTGGAATTTTGGTAGGGATTGGTTTGAGTGATATTGACATTTTTACAATATTCTTCCAAATTCATGAACATGGAATATCTTTCCATTTTTTGTGTCCTCTTCAATTTCTTTCATTAGTATCTTACAGTTTTCAAAGTGTAGGTTTTTCACATACTTGTTTAAATTTATTCCTAAGTATTTTATTCTTTTTGATGCAATTATAAATGGGATTGTCTTCATTTTCATTTCGGATAGTTTGCTTTTAGTATAGAAAAATGTAAAGATTTTTGTATATTGATTTTTTTTACCCTGAAACTTTAAAAATTTGTTAGTTCTCACAGTTTTTTGATGGAGTCATTAAGGTTTTTTTTTTTTTTTTTACATATATATATATATAAACATGTTTACAAACAGTGACAGTTTAAATTCTTCCTTTCCAATTTGGATGCCTATTTCTGTTTCCTGCCTAATTGCTCTGGCTGCGATTTCCAAAACTAAGTTGAATAAAAGTGTTGGGAGTGGAATCCTTTTCTTTTTCCTGAATTTAAGAGAAAAACGTTTTTGTAATAACTGATAAGGGAAAAGATCCTAAAATATATATATATATGTATCTATATATCTTTATAACTGAATCACTCTGCTGTACACCTGAAACTAACATAATATTGTTAATCAACTATATTTCAATTTAAAAAAAGGGATAAACTGAATTTTTTTTTTGCCATTGAGTATGATGTTAGCTGTGAGTTTGTCCTATATGGGCTTTATTATGTTGAGGTGTGTTCCATCTATAACCACTTTTTTGAGAGCTTTTATCAAAAATGTTTGTTGAATTTTGTCAAATGCTTTTTCTGAATCTGCTGAGATAATTACATGATTTTTATTCTTCTTTTTGTTAACGGGGTATACCACAATTGATTTGAGGATGCTGAACCATCCTTTCATCTCTAGAATAAATCCCACTTGATTGTGGTGTATGATCCTTTTAACATATTGTTTTATTTGATTTGCTAATATTTTGTTGAGGGTTTTCACATCTATGGTACATTAGCTATATATTGTCCTGTAATTTTCTTTTTGTGTTGTGTCCTTGTCTAGTTTTGGTATTGGGGTGATGCTGGCCTCATAAAATGAGTGTGGAGGTGTTTCTTCCCCTTGAAATATTTGAAATAATTTGAGAAGTGTAGTTATTAACTCTTCTTCAAATGTTTGGGAGAATTCACCAGTGAAGCCATCTGGTCCTGGACATTTGTTTTCGGGGAGCTTTTGGATTACTGACTCAATCTCCATATTGATAATCAGTCAATTCAGATTTTCTGTTCTTCATGATTTAGTCTTGGAAGCTTCTAAGTTTCTAGGAATTTATCCATTTCTTCTAGCTTGTCCAATTTGTTGGTGTATAATTTTATGTAGCAGTTTCTTATTGATCCTTTGTATTTCTTTGGTTATCAGTGGTAATTTATTCTCTTTAATTTCTTTTTTTTTTAGAACTTTTATTGAGATACAGTTAACAGATAATAAATAGCAAACGTTTAGAGTGTACAATTTGGTATCCCAGTCTCCCAATTCATTCCCCCCCAACCCTCCCCGCTTTCCCCACTTGGTGTCCATATGTTTGTTCCCTACATCTGTGTCTCTATTTCTGCCTTGCATTTCCTCTTTCATAGTTGTTAGCATTTGCCTTATGTATTGAGGTGCTCCTATATTGGGTGTATATATATTTATAATTGTTATCTCCCCTTCTTGGATTGATTCCATGATCTTTATGTAATGTCCTTTCTTGTCTCTTGTAACTTTTTTATTTTAAAGTCTATTTTATCTGATATGAGTATTGCTACTCCAGCTTTCTTTTGATTTTCATTTGCATGGAATATCTTTTTCCATCCCCTAACTTTCCATCTGTATGTGTCCCTAGGTCTGAAGTGGGTCTCTTGTAGACAGCATATATATGGGTCTTGTTTTTGTATCCCTTCAGCCAGTCTGTGTCTTTTGGTTGGTGCATTTAGTCCATTTATATTCAAGGAAATTATTGATATGTATGTTCCTATTACCATTTTCTTAATTGTTTTGCTTTTGTTTTTGTAGGTCCTTTTCTTCTCTCATGTTTCCCGCTTAGAGAAGTTGCTTTAGCATTTGTTGCAGGGCTGGTTTGGTGGTGCTGAATTCTCTTAGCTGTTGCTTGTCTGTAAAGCTTTTGATTTCTCTGTTGAATCTGAATGAGATCCTTGCTGGGTAGAGTATTCTTGGTTGCAGGTTCTTCCCTGTCATCACTTTAAATATATCATGCCACTCTCTTCTGGCTTGCAGAGTTTCTGCTGAGAAATCAGCTGTTACCCTTATGGGAGTTCCCTTGTATGTTATTTGTCATTTTTCCCTTGTTGCTTTTAATAACATTTCTCTGTCTTTAATTTTTGTCAATTTGACTACTATATGTCTTGGCGTGTTTCTCCTTGGGTTTATCCTGCCTGGAACTCTCTGTGCTTCCTGGACTTGGGTAGCTATTTCCTTTCCCATGTTAGGGAAGTTTTCAACTATAATCTCTTCCAATATTTTCTCAGGTCCTTTCTCTCTCTCTTCTCCTTCTGGGACCCCTATAATGCGAATGTTGGTGCGTTTAACATTGTCCCAGAGGTCTCTTAGGCTGTCTTCAGTTCTTTTCATTCTTTTTTCTTTATTCTTTTCTGCATCAGTGATGATCACCATTCTGTCTTCCAGGTCACTTATTTGCCCTTCTGCCTCCATTAATCTGCTATTGGTTCCTTCTAGTGTATTTTTCATTTCAGTTATTGTGTTGCATATCTGTTTGTTTGCTCTTTAATTCTTCTAGGTCTTTGGTAGACTTTTCAATCTTTGCATCCAATCTTTTTTGAAAGTCCTGGATCATCTTTACCATCATTATTCTGAATTCTTTTTCTATAAGGGTGCCTATCTCCTCTTGACTTAGTTGCTTTTCTTGGGTTTTATCCTGTCCCTTCATCTGGTACAAAGTCCTCTGCTTTTTCATTTTCTCGATCTTTATGTGGCTGTGGTTTTCAGTTCCACAAGACGAAATAGTGCTGATACTGCTTGATACTGCTGTCTGCCCTCTTGTGGAGGAAGCTATCTAGGAGGCTTGTGCATGCTTCCTGATGGGAGGGACTGATGGTGTGTAGAGCTGTGTGGGCGGAGCTCAGTAAGACTTTAATCCGTTTTGGTGGGTGGAGCTCAGTAAAACTTTAATCTGCTTGTCTGCCAATGGGTGGGGCTGTGTTCCCACACTGTTAGGTGTTTGGCCTGAGGCTACCTAACACTGGAGCCTACAGACTCTTTGGTGGGGCTAATGGCAGACTTTGGGAGGGCTCACACCAATGAGCACTTCCCAGAACCCCTGCTGCCTGTGCTGCCATCTCCCTGGTTAGCCACAGCTGCCCCCCACCTCTGCAGGCAACCCTCTAACACCAGCAGGCAGGTCTGGCTCAGTCTCCTATGGGGTCACTGTTCCTTCCCCCTGGGTCCTGGTGAGCACACTTTTTTGTGTGCCCTCCAAGAGTGGAGTCTCCATTTCCCCCAGTCCTGTGGAGGTCCTGCAATCAAATCCCGCTGGCTTTCAGAGTCTGATTATCTGGGGATTCCTCCTCCCGTTGCTAGACTCCCAGGTTGGGAAGCCTGACATGGGGCTCAGAACCCTCACTTTAGTGGGTGGACTTCTGCAGTATAACCGTTCTCCAGTTTGTGTCACGCACCCAGCATTTATGGGATTTGATTTTAATGCAATTGTGGCCCTCCTACCATCTCACTGAGGCTTCTCCTTTGTCTCTGGATGTGGGGTGTCTTTTTTGGTGAGTTCCAGTGTTTTTCTGTCGATGATTGTTTAGCAGTTAGTTGTAATCCTGGTGCTCTTGCGAGAGGGAGTGAGTGCACGTCCTCCTACTCTGCCATCTTGATTGAGCTACCTCTATAATTTCTGATTTAATTTATTTGAATACTCTCTCTTAGTGATTCTAGCTAAAGTTTTCACAATTTTGTTCATCTTTCCAAAGAACAAGCTCTTAGTTTCATTGATCTTTTCTATTGTCATTTTAGTCTTCATTTTATTTATGTACACTTAGGTCTTTATTATCTCTTCTACTAACTTTGGGCTTTGTTTTTCTAGTTCCTTTAGATATAAATTTACATTGTTTATTTGATGCTTTTCTTGTTTCTTGACATAGACTCGTATCACTATAAGCTTCCCTCTTAGGACTGCATTTGCTGCATTTCATAGATTTGGGTATGTTGTATTTCCATTTTCATTTGTCTCAAGGGTTTTCTTTTGTCTTGTTTTGTTTTTCTTTCTCCTTTGAGTTCTTCATTGACACATTGGTTTTTCAGTTGCATGTTGTTTGATCTCCACATATTTGTGATTTTTCTAGTTTCCTACTTGTAATTAATTTCTGGTTTCATATCATTGTGGTCAGAAAAGATGCTTGATATTATTTCAGTGCCTTTAAATTTATTGAGACTTGTTTTGTGGCCTAGCATGTTATCTATCCTGGAGAATGCTCTATGTGCACTTGAGAAAAGTGTGTATTCCATTGGATGGAATGTGTATTCTTTTGGATGAAATATTCTATATATGTCTGCTAAATTCATCAGACCTAATGTGCCATTTATGACCAATGATTCCTTGTTTTTCTATCTGGTCCATCTATCCATTGTTGTAAGTGGGGTATTAAAGTCCCCTCCTGTTATTGTATGGCTGTCAATTTTTTTCTTTAGGTCAATATTTGCTTTATATATTCAGGTGCGCCTATGTTGGGTGAATAAATAGTTTCAAATGTTGTATCTTCTTTTGGATTGACCCCTTTATCATTCTGTAATGTCCACTTCTGTCTTTACTGCAGTCTATTTTGTCTGATATAAGTATAGCTACCCCAACTTTCTTTTGGTTTTCATTTGTGTGAAACATCTTTTTTCTACCATGTCACTTTGTTTTTGTGTGTCCTTACATCTGATGCCAGTCTCTTTTAAGCAGCATAAAGATGGGTCTTGATATTGCATCCATTTAGCCACTCTGTGTCTTTTGATTGGAGAATTTCATCCCTTTATATTTAAAGTAATTATTGATAGTATGTACTTACTACCATTTTGTTAATTGTTTTCTGACTCTTTTGTAGCTTGTCTCTGTTCCTTTCTTCTGTTGCTTACTTCCCTTGTGTTTTGATGACTCTCTAGTGTTATGCTTAGATTCATTTCTCATTATCTATTTTTGTTTTTATTATGGGTTTTTACTTTGTGGTTGCCATGAGACTTAGTCTGTTTTAAGTTAACAGCAGGTTACATTTGAATGCATTCTAAAACTCTGCATTTTTACTTTGCCCCAACATTTTATGTTTTTAATGTCACTTTACATGTTTTAATTTTGTGTGTCACTTAACTAATAGTAATTTTAATTATTTTTACTAATTATGTCTTTTATCCTATATAAATAGCTTCATAAGTGAGTAATCCACTTTTATTACTATATATTTATCTTTCCAGTGAGATTTTTACATTCATATGTTTTCTTATTAATTAATGCCCTTTTTTTCAGCTTAAAAAGTCACTTTAACATTTCTTATAGGGCTAGTTTAGTGAGGATTAACTCCTTTAGCTTTTGCTTGTCCGGAAATCTTGTCTCCCCTTCAATTCAGGATGATAACTTTGCTGGATAGAGTATTCTTTTTTTTTTTTTTTTTAAGTAATTCCGTTAAATTCAAGTTAACTTCTTTTTTTGGCTGCATAAGGTTTTAGTTGTAGTGCATGGGATCTTTCATTGTGGCACTTGGGTTCCTCATTGCAGTGCACAGGCTTCTCTCTAGTTGTGGCATGTAAGCTACAGAGCATGTGGGCTCTGTAGTTGTGGCACATGGGCTTAGTTGCCCTGCAGTATGTGGGATCTTAGTTCCCTGACCAGGGATCGGACCCACATACCCTGCATTGAAAGGCAGATTCTCAACCACTGGCCCACAGGGAAGTTTCTGGATAGACTATTCTTGTCTCAAAGTTGTTTTGTTTTGTTTTTTCTTTATTTCAACATATTGAATATATCATGCCACTCCCTTTTGGCCTGGAAAGTTTCTGCTGAAAAAAGACTGTTAATCTAATGGGGCTTCCCTTATATGTAACAAGTTGTTTTTCTCTTGCTTTCAAAGTTCTTTATCTTTAAATTTTGACATTTCAATTATATCTCAGTGTGGGATTCTGAGTTCATCTTGTTTGCAGTTCTCTGGGCTTTCTGCTGGGTGTCTTTTTTCTTCCTCAGGAAAGTTTTCAGCCATTATTTTTTTAAATAGGTTTTTTGACCCTTTCTCTTTCTCTTCTCCTTCTGGGACACGTATAATGCAGATGTTATTTTGCTTGATGTTGCCCAATAGGTCCCATAAGCTATTTTCACTTTATTTAAAGTTTTCTTTTTTTTCCTTTTTCTTTTTGCTGTTCTGTCTGGGTAAATTCCACTGCCCTGTCTTCCAGAGTATTGATTCTTCCTGCTGCTTTGTCTAGTTTGCTGTTGAACCCCTCTGGTGTATTTTTAAGTTCAGTTTTTGTATTCTTCAGTTCCTTGACTTCTGTTTCCCTTTTTCTTATATAATCACTCTCTCTTCTGGAATTCTCTCTGTGTTCATTCTTCTCCCAAATCTGGTGAGCATCTTTATGATCAAGAACTCTTTGAACTCTTTATCATGTAAATTACTTACCTCCATTTCATTTAACTTTTTTCTGAGGTTTTATCTTGTTCTTTCATTGGGAACTTTTTTGTTGTTTGTTTTCTCATTTTGCTTGACTCTCTGCATCTGTTTCCTTGTATTAGGAAAAGCATCTATCCCTCCCAGTTTTGAAGGGGTGGCCCTATGCAGGTGATGAATCTTATTGTTTAAACTTGCCCTAATTCTTGGTTGTCTCTTGATTGCTTCAGATCCTTGGGGTCCAGAAATGCAATCCTCCTGTCTACTAGGGCCCAGCATTAAAGGGACATACCCTGTGTGGTCTGTGCATGCCTCCTGGCTCTGGGGGTCTTTGGGAGTCAGGGCATTCACCTGCCACCTCTGCCACATCAGGCCATGGTGGTGGCATGGGGGCAAGATGCTTGCCTGCCACTTCTGGCTCAGTTGCAGTGGTGGTGTCGTGGGGCAGGAACTAGCAGTTAACATGAGAGTGCAAAAATGGCATCTGCAAGTTCTGGCTCTAGAAAGTTAGAGGGAGAATTAAAAAATAGTGCTGCCAGTGCTTCCTTCTCTAGAGAGAGTCCCTATAGGCTTTTGTCCCTCTGGCAGACCCTTTAAGATTAGCATATGAATCTTTTTCACTTATGGTCTAAAGGCCTTTCAAACTGCTGCTTTTGCACTGGGTCCCAGAGTGAAGCTGTGTGCAAACTTTTTAAGAGCAGAATTTTCATTCCCTTGTAGTTCTCCTGGATGTATGCCTCATTGGTTTTTTGGTTTTTGGAAAAGATTTATTCATTAGTTTATTTATTTATTTTTGGCTGCATTGGTTCTTCATTGCTGTGTGTGGACTTTCTCTAGTTGTGGCAGGTGGGGGCTACTCTTGGTTATGGTGCATGGGCTTTTCAGTGCTATGGCTTCTCTTGTTGCAGAGCTCGGGCTTCAGTAGTTGTGGCATATGGGCTCAGTAGTTGTGGCTTGCCAGCTTTAGAGCACAGGCTCAATAGTTGTGGTGCACTGGCTTAGTTGCTCTGTGGCATGTGGGATTTTCCCAGACCACAGCTCCAACCCGTGTCCCCTGCATCAGCAGGTGGATTCTTAACCACTGCACCACCAGTGAAGTCCTGCCTCATTGGTTTGTAAAGCTGGGTAGTTTCAGGGCTCTTCTTGGTGCATGTCCCAAGGGTTGGGATGCCTGATGGGTGGCACAAATCTTGCACTCCTCAGGGAGAAGTTTTGTCATTATAAGTTCCATCTCAGTTTTGGTCACCATGCTAGAGGTGAGATCATGTCTCTGCCTCTCCTTCCTGTATAGATGTGGCAGCACTATTTTTTAATTCTCCCTCTACCTTTCTAGAGCCAGAACTGGCAGAACTGGCTGTTAAGCTACTTCTCAGGTTCCTTTCAGAGTGAATTTTTCCATTTATGGTTGGAGACTTGGTTTTTTCATTGGAGAAGGTGAGCTTAGAATCGTCCTACGCTGCCATCTCGAACTGCATCCATCCTGAGGATTTTTTTTTCAGGAGATGGCATTGCAGGTGAGCTTCCACATAAATTAGGCTTCTATGTGGTATGGGCAAACAGGTAATTTAATGAGTCATTTCCATGAAAACAAAAGAAAAACAAAGGTTAGTAGTTTGAGCAAATTATAAATTCAGTTTCTGAGTTTAGAGAGCCACCAGTTGAGAAAATTTATAGATTTGAGTCTGAAGCATCTTTATGTGATAGAGTAAGGATGGCAATTTCAAACTGAAGAATTTTTCCCGGTTTGCATTTTGACTGTCTTTGATGGTATCATCAGGTGTTTTGTTGAGCTCTTAAGTGGCCCACACAGCAACAGACGTGAAGGTTATCCATATATCATCTGTGTGGTCATTTCTCTGAAGTCTACCAATTGATAACAAAAACTCAAAGCCAGTTAATAAGACTAAAATCTGATAATGGATACGCAGTGTTTTCTATTGAAACAGTATTTTCCATAGTCATCCCATTTTTATCAAAGATATTTACTGTAAAACTGATTTGTTTGTAAAATAAGTCTAGTCTTATTAAACTTAGATTTATTATTTATAGAAATGTAGTAAGAATATTAATTCTATATTCCACTAAGAATAATAGAATATTATTATTATTTCTATTAATTCTATGTTATCAAATGCAACATTTCAGTCAAAGCTTTGGTAATATCCAAGGGGTTCTATTGGCTCCATAAAGTTAACCTTAGTTCTTTAAAATTGTCTGGTAATAAGGATTCTCAGATGAGATCTTTCAAATCTCTTTAGGCTATGAAGCCAGGTTAAAGACTTGTCTAATTTTGTCCTTGCAATGGGAACAGATTACTTAACTTATGTAAATACATATATGGTCATGAAAAATAAAACTAATAAGAACGTATGAATTCTGGAGAGATCAGGTAGGAAGAAAAAGGTAAATATTTTAACCTTCATTTATGAAAGTACACTTTATCAAGTTTCTTTGTTATAAATAGCTTAAAAGAGAGAAAAGGATTCTTTAATCTGAAAAAGAAATCATTAAAGACCCAGCAGTTTTTAAATGAAGTCATAAAAATTATAATTATCAATTCATTCAGTCTCATGTCATTAATTTTTGTTTGAGTTCATCTTGGATTAGAAACTTATGAATCAATAAGTTTTCCATTAGAGTTTCAGAAATTCTTACCCAGTTCAGTGTTATGATCTTAACATTATCAGAAACTTGTATTTTAGAGTATTTGTCAAGGTCTTTTCCATGAATCTCTTTGAAGATGTATTTTTGCCTGTAATTGATTGTAAATACTTTTGGAGTAGAATCAAAGGTAAAACAATAACTGTCTGTGAGTGACAAAAGACTTAAAAGCAGCCATGGTTAAAGATCTGGTGAGAGTTCACCAAAAAATTTGCAATTGAGAAGCAATTTTTTCTGTGATATACAACATTGTAAAATAACTCGAATTATGACTAATATTATACCACTACATATCAGATATTTAAAGAATTTCACATACTTTCTGGAACATATTAATGATATATACCAGTGTAAATATAATCTAAGAAGGTTAAATGTTACTTTTTATTTGACAATGTTTCCCATGAAATTTAACATATCAAAAAAGGCTAAATAAATTAACATCCTTCTTTTAAAAGGAGAGAACATAAATCTTTTGAGATCTCCCAGGCACCCTCTGGAAAATCCTAAAGCTATTTTGAGGTCCAAAAGACATCATTCAGAATTGGACTTGAGGAAGCTTGTTAAAAATGGTGAAGATTTAAAACACTGATCAAATAGCATAAGTCACTGTGAAGCAATGCTTAGTATATTCAACCAAAGTAACAATGAAAAGATTTCATAGACAAGTTACATAATTGTTAAAACAAACAAACAAACAAAAAACCACACACAGAGCAAAAATCCCTGAGCCATCTAATATTGAAAAGACTTAGTTTTTCTAAGTAATCTAAGACCTGATAAAGACAACATGAACCACAGAAAACAATTTCATAAGACCAAGAATCTTTGCTTCTAAGGTAGATTATATTAAATATTTTAAAAACACTTTTATAATCTTTTAAGAGTACACTAATCTAAGAAATTTTGCATTTTAACAGACACAAAATTAAACTCTAGTTTTGTATTGATATATTACTGAGCTTTTTTTTAAAAGCTTACAAATAAATCTGTTCAATTTTAGCCAGCCTTGACCACACAACATAAAATTTCTTTTCCACAAACCTTCTGCAACTTTCTATATCCATTTAGGTTTTATCTTATTCTTTTTCCTTTCTTATTCCAGAGTAACCAGTCATTTGTTAGACAAAGTTACTTTCTTTTAAATTTTATTTATTTATTTATTTATTTATTTTTTAGCTGCATTTGGTTTTCATTCCTACGCACAGGCTTTCTCTAGTTGTAGCAAGCGGGGGCTACTCTTCATTGTGGTACAGGGGCTTCTCATTGCAGTGGCTTCTCTTATTGCAGAGCACAGTCTCTAGATGCGCAGGCTTCAGTAGTTCACCTGGGCTCAGTAGTTGTGGCTCGTGGACTCTAGAGCGCAGCCTCAGTAGTCGTGGCACACAGGTTTAGTTGCTCTGTGGCATGTGGGATCTTCCCAAACCAGGGCTCAAACCCATGTCCCCTGCATTGTCAGGTGGATTCTTAACTACTGCACCACCAGGGAAGTCCCACAAAGTTACTTCTTAACAAAAGCACATTCTATATTCCTTACGTACTCATCATATTTTCTTCCTATACATTGTATACAAAGTTGTTTTCCTTTGCTCTTATATTTAGTAGTTCTATTTTTAAATACTGATTATAAATTTTAAGGGTTAGTAACCTTTACTTGCCAGTGAAAACTAGGAAACAGGCACTTGTGAACTGTCTGTAATATGTTAGCATTCTGTAGTAGGTTAACAAATTTATAAATACGTAGTTATAAAATTTATAATTTTTAGACACGGTTTTCATAGTATAAGGTTTAATATGGAAAAAGACATATTTTTAAATGTATACCCAAATATCTTTGGTCTCTGAAAATTAAAAAGCCCAAACTATTTAACTTATGTTTAGTAATTAATGTCAGTGTATTGTCTTATTTGGAAATGATTTAGATATTTAATGAATGCCTATTGCTTAGTTTAACTTAGCATAAACTTATTTATATCTATTTAAATTACTTTTTTTAAACAATTATGCTTAGGTTAGACATCAAGCAGCTAACCATCACCATAAGTTATGACTTTTTGTTGACAAATTTTATAACATAGAATAGCATGAGCTTATATGACTAGTAAAGCCAGGTAGGAAAAGCAGTATGTTTGAGTTACATTTAACATTGACATCTCTGAAGACATGCCTGCTTTCATTAAACCAACAATTTTACACCAACTTTTATTTATCAAAGATTATACCAGATCATGTGAACTTGAAAACCATCTGGGTTAGTTTCTATATTTCTTGGAGTTATAGGAATGCTTAATTTATATAAATACTTGTTTTTCTTTAAGCCTATTAAATAGATCTGTTTCTAAAATATCACATGTATGTATAATATGTGTGCATAAACATGTAGACAGACAGAAACAGACATCATATAGCTTTCATTCTTTAATTTTAGCTGTGTCTCAGATACAATAATACAAAATTTGAAAGAATAGCTCTATCCAAATTGGGTTTCTAGCAAATGGACTAAGTTAAGATTACTTGCTCAGATGACCAAAGTGTTTTTTGTTGTTGTTGTTTACTAAAGATTTTTTATTTGCATGCTTTAAGAGTTCTTTTAGAGAAGCTATTCTTGGAGTCATTTTGTCTTTTAGAAGCTTCTGAATACCAGAGAATGTATTCCATTTTCTCTTAGAAGTGTTGGATACCTCTTTTCAAGGGTGTCCCTTAAGGTAGACTATCTCATCTAAGTTAAATATTCCCCAGAGTGGCCATTACAATTCCAAATTATCCAAAATTATCCATTTTCCAAAAAAGGCAAAATCTCCTGGTCAATAGTGGGTATACATGTAAGAAGCAAGGGTTTTTTTGAGAGAGGTGGAGAAAGAGTTTTAGACCAGGTGGAACCCATCTTTGCCTTCAAATTCCTAAAGACATGTTAACTATGAAGGATCCTGTTTCTTAACAGCTGTTTCATAACACAGGGAATCACGTTTCCTCCCTTTTGAATGGAATGGGGTGACTTACCAAGAAGCTTCAGTAAACAAACTACAGAGAGACATAATAAAGTCAGAGCTCAAAATGTAAAGAGAGCAGAGCTCAGATTCAGGAGAAACTTAGCCTCAAACTCGAGGGTCAACAAGAAAACATTGAGCTCAATGGGTTCTGTGGGTACCAGCGCCTGATTGCTCACTGGCCTCGGAGAAATTAGGGGTCTTTTCTGAATCCTACTTCTGACACCAGAAACTTTCAGAAATCCATAAATACCAAAATCAAACCACCAAATCAATAAATAGCAATAAATCAGAGTTTATTGTATGAATTAGAACAGTTTGCAAACTGTGTGTGTTCAAATTCAAAGATTAATATGAACCTCGGGGGCATGATGTTACAAGGTGGCTTAAATGTGAAGGTGAGGAAGTTGTTTACTCTTTACAATGATTAATCATTACAGTAGGTGCTTCCAGACTGCAGGGGATTTGTTGAAAGTGATTATCTAATACCATTTTTAGAAAGATGACTTAATTTTCTTTCATGATTGTCAGAGTAATTAACAAGAAATAACTTAAGTTAAATTTTGCTTATATGTTCATGATATAAGATAGATTTAGTTTTGCTTATGTGGCTTAAATGGTTTTGTCTGCTCAGGGAATTCTCAAGTCTGGTCTCCAGTTTGTATTGAATTTTAACAGAAAAAATAGAGATAGGTAAAATATTCAAAATGATAGGTTGAGTATAAGTTTGATTTGTCAACTAAACTTTTATAGAAAATCGTGATTTACATGGATTCACATTACTTTTGTTTATTTATTTAGAAAATATTTACTAAGTGCTTACAATGTGCTGGGCCCTGGGGCATGAAACCTTATAATACCACATACCAACCAACCATAGATAAGTAGAGACTGCTGGAATATATAGATATGATCATAATGTATTTGTAATTACAATAGCAAAAATATCTGATGTGAAATGTTGTAATTTTAGAAACAGTTTAGCATAATTTGAGATCATCTATCACCTAACTGATTTTTAGGATTATCGTATAGATATATAGAGGAAGAGAAGAGATGCTAACATATTTAACTACCTCTGACTATCAGACACAGGCACTCTTACTGCTTTTCAATATATCCTGTTTACTTTCCTGTTTTATTTATTTCTCTTTGAAAAGAGCTCATTTGATATCTGTTTATATGAACAACCACACTGCATAGGAACCCAGTTTAATCCTTTCAGTTTCATCAAATATTTAAGAATGACGCCATAAGAAAACAATAATAAAATGTGACTGGATGACACATGAGAACACATAAATTAGTAAATATTAACTTGAAAGAATATCATATTCTTAGACTGCTAAATTATGGTAACAAAAAATCAAAACACAATGTAGTGTATATAAAAATGTAGGGTATGGTCACAGTTATTGTCACTACAGGGAGTTGGGGCAGCAGTATAAGTACCCAGCTGACGGTTTAATGTCTATCTGTGGTTATGTTTTGTTTTCACGTGATATGTTCGGGAAAACAAATCATTACAGTGCAGTAAAATCAGTGCCATGTTATTCATAGATTTATTTAACAAAATATTATTGAGAATCTGTTATATGCCAGGTACTTGTGTAGGTTCTGGGCATACAAAGTAAAAATAACAACTATAATCCCACCTGTATGGTCTTTTCATCTCGTTCAGTAACTGATAACTGTAAGTAGTAGGCCCTGTCATCCCTGCTCTACAGATGAAAACATGGAGGTTTAGAGAAGACCTGACCTGATGTCACAGTAGGTGCTAAGTGTCCCCCAAGTTAGTCTGACAATAGAGACCAAGCCCATTATCCCATCAAACATCTATCTCACAGGTACAGTGTTAAGAGTGATTATCTGACAGGTGCAAAAAAGCTGTGATATTTTCATTTCATTGCAAAATAGATCAGGTTAGAGATGTGCATAAAAAATCACAGTTAATTAATGCCAACTCTCTGACCCAGACTATTTTCTAGGATCCAGTTAAAATTATATTTTAATCAAAAAAGAAGGTAAGGTGGAAAAAAAACAAAAGGCAATAGGCAGTCTTGATAACATTTTGATTGTTTTATTATGGATTCGTGGTTTAGAGAATGAATGAGTTTGAATTTCATTTTATCATATTGCCTCTGAGCTATCACACTGGGGTCTTATAAATTTAATTTTTTTCTCTGAGATAACTAAACTTGATGGAGACTGAAATGTATTTTTATTACCAACTATATCTGCTGGTGAATATCCAAATAAACAAAGAACAAAACTGAATTATGGTGCTGCATTCACCTACTAATCAAATTAGAAACTCTTACAGAAGGAAAACATGAATTAGCACAGCCTTAGCCATCTGGTTCAGAAAGGTAGGGTGGAAGTCCTCTTTGTTTTCTGTACAGGCTTTCGTAGAACTGTCTTGATCCAGGAGGCAATTTATAGCCCTTTAATAAGCATACATGGTAATTAGAAACAGCAAGGTTTCTGCCTGCATAGCTTGGTTATCTTGGGTATGGAGATAACCACTTTTAGCTGACCCCAGGGTACTCTTGAAAACAATGCGATTGCACTGTGGAGTCTCTATTTGTTTATCCTACATGTAATTGAAACAGAGCTGACATGCTACTCTGGTGCTCTCTCCTGCCCTACACACTTAGTGAACCATATGTTAGAATTCCAAGTTTCACAGATACGGTTTAGCATTGTTAATCACAAACAAGTGTGAGATCTCTCATTTCATTGTCTTCCATTCAATACTCATTTATTGGGTGTCTCCTAGGTACCAGGGATAGACACTTTTGTAAGCAGTGTGAGAGGGAATATAAAACTCCAAATTTCACTCAGGATTGATAGAGATTAACAGAATAAATTATGAATTTCATTTTACTAATAAATTTGTGTGTGATTTCTCAGGAACATAGACATTATGAATCTTAATAGCTCACATTTCACATCAAAGGTTAATGAACTAACGTCACATCTCTCAATGGTTCTGGATTTGTGTACTTACTTAGTAAAGTATAGAAGAAAATGACAATGTGCCCTTAACCCATAGCTGCTTTTCTTAGCACTCTTGTTCAAGAAGAGGTAATGAAACTTATTTTTGCAAAAAGTGCTCAGTAACTGAATAGTTTGTCAAGGAATTCCACTCAAAAGATAAATCTTTTGGGCCAAAAGGGAAGAAAATGCTGTGAAGGACATAACCACCTTTTCAGTAGAGAATGTTATAAAAAGTAGATGAAAAAACGTTCAGTTGTCTTCTTCCTTTTGTTAAAATGTTTCATGAGAAAAAAGAGTAGCAAAAGTGTGGGTAAAGTGTTCTTCTACGTAAGTTATCTTAAAATCTGCTGGCAGCATATTCTGTAGAAGGTTCACAAGGTTTGTTGGAAGTCCAAAATGATAAAAGAAGTAAGAAATATATTTTGTAAATAGTAATGAAAACATGCTATAGAAAATCCTATTTGATTAATTCTTGGCATGTCCTTCAAAGAGAAATAGACTTTGATGCTGGTTTTCTGTAGACACATTTGAAGACTTTCAGTGAGCATGGATAGCTGTAATTTTTATTCTCAATGCTTCTAAATTCCTTATTCTGGTTTTTATTATTACAAGTAGAAGTTAGATTTTCTAAGGAGGCAATATTAAGGTAATTATTACACATGAGCTCTAATGTTTAGGCTAACATTTCCAGGTCTAGGTACTTTTGCTTTCAGCATCTTTGTTTTGAAAGATAAATAACTGGTTGACAGTTTGGGGCTTGACAGTTGAGTTCTGCCTGGTTGAAATGCATGAACATTTCTTCCAGTTAGTGACATTATTGATGGCTTTATCAAGCTGACAGATGATGATGATTTGTCCCAAGAGTTGGTTTTATATTTAGAAACACACTGCACTGGAGGAGAAAGAGGCCCAGGGACTGGAAGGTGCAGCGTTGTACCCATGTTTCCCATAGAACTTTTGAACATCTCTCAGTGGACATATGACAATATACAAAGAACAAACAACAGTAGAGGCTTTCACAATGCAATACAAAGCTCAGATACAAATATGCCTCCTAGTGTTTGGAAGCTGATGCCTATCTTACTGAAGGAAGAAATTTTAGTGTAAAAGAGGAAGTGTGATGCCAAATGAAGAGACAAATCAGCAAGCAAAAAAAAAAAAAGTCTAATATACTGTGAATAAAAGACTTGGAACACATGATCAGGTACAACCCACAAAATGAAATCAGTTGTCTTTGTAATGTTGCCATGAATCTACACACATTTTAAATGTACTCAAATATTTTGTATTTTGCCATAAAAAGTCTTTTTAATTTTGTTATTCATTTCTCATGTTTCATTATGTCCTTTTTAATGTACCTCTTTTATGGTTCGTTGTTTTATCTTTTATGGTAAAATTACCTTGCAGCCAATTAGTTACATGACAAAAATGTTTGCAGCAAAAATGCTTATGATTTTGAACATGGCCTTTTCCAATCATAGTAGGATAACTCTCTAGTATTATCTGAATGTTAATTTTATGCACACACACACACACCTTTCTTTTATTTTCTCACTTTACCATCATGAATAGGAATAAAACACTTGTCCATTTTTCATGGAATATTAAGAAAGAAAAACTAAAACTTAAATCACATTGCAGGAAAATTTGCTGGTAAAGGAACCTTTCATGGAGGCAAAAACCAACCAGAGTTGATTAAAGGCATTTTCTCTTTGTTGATTCAGTAGCAAAGTATTTATTAAAAGGTAGCAAAGTATTTATTAAAAGGCAGAAAAGCAAATGCTTGAAAAGAAAATATTAAGTCTAATTGTAAGAGAGGAGAGCCAGAGAATGAAAATCTCTAGGTAATTATGTTAATTCTTTTTTTATTACTTTTTTATTACTCTTTTTAGAGCAGTGAAACTCAATCAGAAGCAATTTCCCATCCACCCCCTCACCCTCCCAGGGAGCATCAGGCAGTGCCTTGAGACTTTTTTGGTTATCACAGTTGGGGAATGTTACTGGCATCTTGTGGGTAGAGGACATGGATGCTGCTGTCACAAGACAACTACCAACAGCAAAGAATTATCCAGCCTAACATGTGAATATAGCCAAGGCAGGAAACCTGCTCTAGGTGTTAGTTGTGAACAATGCTGAAATCTTTATTGATAACTAAGATATTGTATAGCACTTGTCAGGAAAATAACAAAGGGCCTTATTTACTATCTCACAGTGTTTTTCTGCCTGGGAAAGCATGGTAATGTCATACTCCTAGTCACATCATTTCTCTAGTCCCCTTCTGATACCTGACTCAGAACTGAGTCTCTTTTAGCTCAAGGTAGCCTATCATGTTCTCCAAGGTTACCTCTGAACAGTTCTGTTTTCAGCCCATCACCTTCCCATGACAATGTTTGAGTCAAGGTGTCTAGGGAAATAAATTTTAATTATAGATTGTTTTCACATTTGCTGCTTCTACCCGCCTCCATCAGGCTCCAGAAGATCATATACATATTGTATCCTAGAAATACCCTTGAGATCCACACAGTATCTAATAATGATTCTGAGTTTTAAATATTTTTTTAAATATTTTTTTCAAGAATCTAAATTTACGGATGATAGGAAGAAATTATGTAGATCATTTCTGCTTTAATATTTGTCTTATATCTTATCTCCTAATATAATTTGTATATTATTTTTCTGTACAGATTATTTTCTTATGTAATTTTAGTGAAATTGCATGTTGACATTCATGTGTTACATTCACATATTTTATCATTTAACTTTTGTTATAGTTACAAAACCAAAAATGACTCTAGTATATTAGCAATAAACTTTTGATGTAAGCCAGAAAGTTTAACATGTTGGAAATTAAGTTGATCATCATAGAAAAATCAAAGAAAAATTTTTTTCTAATTTAATTTTAGGAAAGCAATTCTGACTTAAAATACTGTTTTTATTTTATTTTATTTTTTTATTGATTTTTTAATTTCAAAAAATAGATTTATAGAAATAACATAATATTCTATCATATACAATAAAGTTTTTCTTATTAGCAATAATTCAATATTTATTGATTATTTACTATTGACATGGCATTGCATAAATTATCTACCCTAGAAATATTTTAGAATATATTAGTATTTAAATGATTGAAAGTTATATAAATAAGATAAGGAGAGGAATAGACTGTTTTACCTGCATCCATTTTGACATATGTATATATATATGTGCTTATATACATACATATATGTATGCTTTCATACATATATATGTTTAATAGTATTACAGATATATATTCCTTTATTTTTTATTTTATGGATATGTGTATATATTTACACTTAAGTATGTCTGTATTTTATAGATAATTCATATGTTTATGTAGAGAATTTTGTATTGATTCACTTTTTTTTTTTGCTCCTTCACCAAATAACTGAATCCATAGTGCAGGTTTTAGTGACTTATTTTTATCTGTTAACCTTCAAATAAAAGACAGCAAACTTAAAAAAAAACTCTTTCATCTTGTAAGTCCACATCAGTTTTTCAGTTATCTCCTGAACAATGCACTAAAATGATAAAGCTCTGTAGAATTGTCATAACAGAAAAGTTCTTAAATATTTCTTCAATTGTATTCCCTGTTGCTTCTCAGCAAAGCAGTGAATACCCTCTATGACGTTAGCCAGTTTAGTAAAAGTTTGTTGATTTTTACTGACAAATACTACCATTGAATCATTATTTTTGTTAACATTTCCCTTTAGAGATATATAGACCTATTTGAAAGCTAGACTTTCTATAATATTTTACTTATAATTTACTTATTTAGTATGTGACTACACGAAACCAAATATCCTGTATTTCCAGCGTGAAATATATTTTTCATGATTCAAAATGAGAGGATTCTAGAGAATTGATAATAATGCCTCTGTATTTATTCTCTCTCAGTCATATTTTATTACAATAAGGACATTTTTATAGTTAAGATTTTAATTTTCATTGAATTTCAACAATAAATTAGCTACTTTTATCATTAATTATTCAATTTTTAACTTTTACTTTTTAAAAAATTTTTGTTGGAGTATAGTTGATTTACTATGTTGTGTTTCTGCTATACAGCAAAATGAATCATTTATACATATACATATATCCACTCTTGTTTAGGTTCTTTCCCACATAGGTCATTACAAAGTATTGAGTAGAGTTCTCTCTGCTGTACAGTAGGTTCTTATCAGTTAACTATTTTATATATAGTAGTGTGTGTATGTCGATCCCAATCTTCCAATTTATCACCCCCCCCCTTTCCCCCGGGTAACCATAAGTTTGTTTTCTACATTTGTGACTCCATTTCTGTTTTGTAAAAAAGTTCATTTGTACCATTTTTTTAGATTCCACATATAAGTGATATCATATGATATTTTTCTTTCTCTGTCTGACTTACTTCACTCAGTATGACAATCTCTAGGTCCATCCGTGTTGCTACAAATGGCATTATTTCATTCTTATTTTATGGATAAGTAATATTCCATTGTATATGTGTACCACATTGTCTTTAACCATTCCTCCATCAATGGACATTTAGGTTGCTTCCATGTGCTGGCTATTGTAAATAGTGCTACAGTGAACACTGGGGTTCATGTGTCTTTTCGAATTATGGTTTTCTCCAGATATATGCCCAGGAGTGGGATTGCTGGATCATATGGTAGTTCTATTTTTCTTCAAGGAACCTCCACAGTGTTCTCCATAGTGGCTATATGAGTTTACATTCTCACCAACAGTGCAAGAGGGTTCCCTTTTCTCCACACCCTCTCCAGCATTTATTGTATGTAGATTTTTGATGATTGCTTTTCTAACCCATGTGAGGTGATACCTCATTGTAGTTTTGATTTGCATTTCTCTAATAAGTGGTGATGTTGAGCATCTTTTCATGTGCTTTTTGGCCATCTCCTTGTCTTCTTTGGAGAAATGCCTATTTAGATCTTTCAGCAATTTTTTTAAAATTTATTTATTATTCTTTTAGGGGTACACCAAGTTCAATCAGCTGTTTTTATACACATATCCCCATATTCCCTCCCTCCCTCAACTCCCTCCCCACCCTCCCTCGAGTCCCCCCCACCCTCCCCGCCCCAGTCCTCTAAGGCATCTTCCATCCTCGAGTTGGACTCCCTTTGTTATACAACAACTTCCCACTGGCTATCTATTTAACTCAGCAATTTTTGATTGGGTTGTTTGAGATTGTTTTGGTATTGAACTGCATGAGCTGTTGTATGTTTTGGAGATTAATCCCTTATCCATCTCTTTGTCTGCAAATATTTTTTCCCAATCTGTGGGTTGTCTTTTTGTTTTGTTTATGGTTTCCTTTGCTGTGCAAAAGTTTTTAAGTTTAATTTGGCCCCATTTGTTTATTTTTATTTTTATTTTCATTTCTCTAGGAGTGGATCAAAAAAAGAGCTTGCTGCGATTTATATCAGAGAGTGTTCTGACTATGTTTTCCTCTAAGACTTTTATAGTATCCAGTCTTGCATTGAGATCTTTAATCCATTTTGAGTTTATTTTTGTGTATGGTATTAGAAAATGTTCTAATTTCATTCTTTTATGTATGGCTGTCCAGTTTTCCCAGTGCCACTTATTGAAGAGGCTGTCTTTGCTCCATTGTATATTCTTGCCTCCTTTGTCAAACATTAGGTGACCATATGTGTGTGGGTTTACCTCTGGGCTTTCTATCCTGTTCCATTGGTCTATATTTCTGTTTTTGTGCCAGTACCATAATGTTTTGATTACTGTAGCTTTGTAGAATTGTCTGAAGTCAGGGAGCCTGATTTCTCCAGTTCCATCTTTGTTAAGATTGCTTTGGCGATTTGGGATTTTTTTCTGTTTCCATACAAATTAAAAAATTTTTTGTTCTAATCTGTGGAAAATGCCATTGGTAATTTGATAGGGATTGCATTGAATCTGTAGATTGCTTTGGGTAGTATAGTCATATTCACAGTATTGGTTCTTCTAATCCAAGAACATAGTATATTTCTCCATCTGTTTACTTCATCTTTGATTTCTTTCATCAGTATCCTATAGTTGTCTGAGTACAGGTCTTTTGTCTCCTTAGGTAGGTTTATTCCTAGATATTTTATTGTTTTTTGTTGCAGTGGTAAACAGGATTGTTTCCTTAATTTCTGTTTCTGATTTTTTTATTGTATAGGAATACAAGAGATTTCTATGTATTGATTTTGTATCCTGCAACTTTACCAAATTTATTGATAAGTTCTAGTTGTTTTCTGGTGGCTTCTTTAGGATTCTCTATGTATAGTATCATGTCATCTGCAGTGACAGTTTTGCCTCTTCTTTTCCAATTGGTATTCCTTTTATTTTTCTTTTTGGATTTTCATGGCTAGGACTTCCAAAACTATGTTGAATAATAGTGGCAAGAGTGGACATCCTTGTCTTGTTCTTGATCTTAGATGAAATGATTTCAGTTTTTCACTGTTGAATGATGTTTGCAGTGGGCCTATATTATGTTGTGTTAGGTTTCCTCTATGCCCATGTTTTGGAGAATTTTTATCATAAATGGGTGTTGAATTTTGTCAAAAGCTTTTTCTACATCTATTGAGATGATCACGTGGGTTTTATTCAGCAATTTGCTAATGCGGTGTATCACATTGATTGATTTACTTATATTGATGAATCTTTGCATCCCTGGGGTAAACCCCACTTGATCATGGTGTATGATCCTTTTAATGTGTTGTTGGATTCAGTTTTGTAGTATTTTGTTGAGGATTTTTGTGTTTATGTTCATCAGTGATATTGGCCTGTAATTTTCTTTTTTTGTGATATCTTTGGTTTTAGTATTAGGATGATGGTGGCCTCATAGAATAAGTTTGGGAGTGTTCCTCTCTCTGGAATTTTTTTGAATAGTTTGAGAAGGATGGGTGTTAACTCTTCTCTAAATGTTTGATAGAATTTGCCTGTGAAGCCATCTGATCCTGGACTTTTGTTTCTTGGAAGATTTTTAATCACAGTTTAAATTTCAGTACTTGTGATTGGTCTGTTCATATTTTCTGTTTCTTCCTGGTTCAGTCTTGGAAGGTTGTACCATTCTAAGAATGTGTCCATTTCTTCTAGGTTGTCCATTTTATTGGCATAGAGTTGTTTTTAGTAGTCTCTTATGATCCTCTGTATTTCTGTGGTGTCTATCTTCTCCTTTTTTATTTGTAATTTTATTGATTTGTGTTCTCTCTCTTATTTTCTTGATGAGTCTGGCTAAAGTTTTATCAATGTTGTTTATCTTCTCAAAGAACCAGCTGTTAGTTTCATTCATCTTTGCTATTGTTTTCGTTGTCTCTATTTCACTTATTTCTGCTCTGATCTTTATGATTTCTTTCCTTCCACTAACTTTAGGTGTTTTTTTTTTTTTCTTCTTTAGTTTCTTTAGGTGTAAAGTTAGATTGTTTTTTGAAATTTTTCTTGTTTCCTTAGGTAGGATTGTGTTGCTATAAACTTCCTTCTTAGAACTGCTTTTGCTGCATCCCATAGGTTTTGTATCATTGTGTTTTCATTGTCATTTGTCTCTAGGTATTTTTTTGACTTCCTCTTGGATTTCTTCAGTGATCCATTGGTTGTTTAGTAACATATTGTTTAGCCTCCATGTGTTTTTGTTTTTTACATTTTTTTTTCTCCTGTAATTGATTTCTAATCTCATAGTGTTGTGGTCAGAAAATATGCTCCATAGGATTTCAATTTTCTTAAATTTATGATGGCTTGATTTGTGGCCCAAGATGTGATCTATCTTGGAGAATGTTCCATGTTCACTTGAGAAGAAAGTGTATTCTGCTGCTTTCGGATGGAATGTCCTATAGATATCAATTAAGTCTATCTGGTCTAATGTGTGATTTAAGACTTGTGTTTTCTTACCAGTATTTCTGTCTGGATGATCTGTTGATTGGTGTAAATGAGACATTAAAGACAGTATTGTGTTACTGTCACTTTCCCTTTTACGGCTGTTAGCATTTGCCTTATATACTGAGGTGCTCCTGTGTTGGGTGCATATATATTTACAATTGTTATTTCTTCTTCTTGGTTTGATCTCTTTATTATTATGTAGTGTCCTTTCTTGTCTCTGTAACAGTCTTTGTTTTAAAGCCTGTTTTGTCTGATATGAGTATTGTTACTCCAGCTTTCTTTTGATTTCCATTTGCATGGAATATCTTTTTCTATTCCTTCACTTTCAGTCTGTATGTGTCCATAGGTCTGAAGTGCATCTCTTGTAGACAGCATACGTCAGGTCTTAGTTTTGTATCCATTCATCCAGTCTATGTCTTCTGGTTGGGGCATTTAATTCATTTACATTTAATGTAATTATTGATATGCATGTTCCTATTGCTGTTTTCTGAAGTATTTTGGGTTTGTTTTTATAGGTATTTTTTCTTCCCTTCCTCTTTTGTTCTCTTCCCTTGTGGTTTGATGATCATCTTTAGCATTGTGTTTGGGTGCTTTTTCTTTTTGGTGTGTGTATCTACTGTAGTTTTTGGGTTTGCTGTTCCCCTGAGGTTTTGTTATAGCAGTCTGTATTGGTATAAGGTTGTTTTAAGTTGCTGACCTCTTTCCTGCCTAGAGAAGTTCCTTTAGCATTTGTTGTAAAGCTGGTTTGGTGGTGCTGAATTCTCTTTGGCTTTTACTTATCTGTAAACTTTTGATTTCTCCATCAAATCTGAATGGGAGCCTTGCTGGGCAGAGTATTCTTGGCTGTAGGTTTTTCTCTTTCATCACTGGAAGTGTATTGTGCCATTGCCTTCTAGCCTGCAGAGGTTCTGCTGAAAAATCAGCTGGTAACCTTATGGGGAATCCCTTGTATGATACTCTTTTCTTTTCCCTTGCTGCTTTTAATATGTTTTCTTTGCCTTAATTTTTGTCAGTTTGATTAATATGTATCTTGGCATGTTCCTCCTTGGGTCCATCCTGTATGGGATTCTCTGCACTTCCTGGACTTGAGTATTTCCTTTCTCATGTTGGGGAGGGTTTCAGCTGTAATATCTTCAAATATTTTCTCAAGCCTGTTTATTCAATATTTCACTAAGCATTTATCTTATGAAAAATGATTGGATTAGTATATCACAAAAAGTTGAAAGAATTCTTAATAGTTCTCATCCTGAGTATCTCAAAAAACTGGTAATGTTAGCTTAGTATTTTTCCTGTTCACACAAATAGTGCTTTCAGCTTCCACTTAGTGTGGGACTGAATGAAAACATTTACTGAATGAAAAACAAATGTAATGCATAGGTGGTCTCAATCTCTTTGTGAATATTTCTTTGTAAATCCAGTGAAGCAAGTTTCACCTAGTGAAATGTGAAAAGGTTTAAAATCTATCATCAAGCTTTGAAATTCATTCCTGTGTATAGAAGGCAAGAAGTTTATTTATTCAAAAATAAAGAATGATCACTAAGTAATAAAATGGTTGATTTTCATCAAAACTCCTATTCTGCAGAGTTGATCAGTGACTGAAATAACAATACCATGCAGAATAAACACTTCTCTGAAGGCATGTTTAGTATGAGTACCTACTGTGAAGAGCTTAAAACACATACTCAGAAACACAGACACACACACACTCACAAACACACAAAGATGGGGTAAAGAGAGAGAAAAGGCTGAAAAGAACAGTATTTTACTGTATCTAGGTGTTTGCTTTGAGACTATGTGATTTAACTGTCTTTTTTACTTATGGACACTGTTTTTTTTCTATAATAAACACATATGTCTTAGGATAAGGAAATGAGATTTATTTTTTAATTATATGATGGAGACCACATTTGATAACATACAAAGCTAACAGCCTT
The DNA here is from genome assembly GCF_030028045.1 of Hippopotamus amphibius kiboko. Lineage (NCBI taxonomy): Eukaryota > Metazoa > Chordata > Mammalia > Artiodactyla > Hippopotamidae > Hippopotamus > Hippopotamus amphibius. The sequence continues at coordinate 60,634,166 of NC_080188.1, forward strand.
AGGGCTGCTGCACAAAACCCTCCAATGACTTCTAGCCTTATTATGGGTAAAACTTAAATTTATCCCAACCCCATTCACTTCTGCAACCTCTTCAACTTCCCTTTCCACCCATAGGACTTTGCTGTTACTACACTGGCTTTGTTTCTTATTTGTGCACATATCTCCAGCCTCTGGGATTTTACTCCTCTGATCCCTCTGCCTGGTATTATCTTCTGCAAGATACCATCATGCTCAGTGCCTCACCTCTTAGAGTCTTTCATGGCCTAAATAATATTGTAAATATCCAGCTCACATTCCCTGTTTCCCTTTCTTGCTTAATTTTTCTCCTTAGTCTTTGTCACCATCTAACATGTTACTATTTTGTTTGTATTCCCTGTCTCCCCATTTGAATACAAATTCAAGGAAGGCAGGGATTTTAGTCTTTTTTTTTTTTTTTTCATTACTATACCTCTGCACTTAGTAGAATAACAAGCAGACACTCAGTAAGTATCCTATGAACGAAGGATGCCAGGGGCTTGCAAAGCACAAGGCAGATGTCACTTTTCAGGAGTGCCATGCTTATGTTGGTTTTAATCCCTGATACAAGATCTAGAAAATCATTCCTAAGAGATAGCCGCAGGCAAACATTAGCTCACAGAATAAGGCAAATTGACTGAAGGAAATTAAACCAACAAGCGTAGATATCCTGCAGTTTCAGGTCACATTAAATCAAAGTCCCGACAGTAAACACTCCTTCACAGTGCTTCTCAAACTTTTCATATTGTGTCACCTATAGAAAATGATAATATTTGAGTAGCATAGTAGGGTAAATGGACAAAGTTGCTTGTGTCCAGAAGACACTGCCAAGACATTCCACTCTGACAGGTATCTCATTACCCTTATAATAAACTCTAGAATCCTTAATGTGGTTTATAACCTTATGTGATCTGATTCCTGATTTTATTTTATTATTTTTGTATTTTCATTTTTATTGATGTATAGTTGATTTACAATGATGTGGTAATTTCTGCTGTATGGAAATTTCTCCAAAGAAGAAATACAAATGGCTAATAGGCACATGAAAAGATGCTCAGCATTACTAATTATTAGAGAAAGGCAAATCAAAACTACAATGAGGTACCACCTCACACCAGGCAGAATGGCTATCAGTAAAAACTCTACAAATAACCAATGCTGGAGAGGATGTGGAGAAAAGGATACCCTTCTATACTGTTGGTGGGAATGTAAATTGGTACAGCCACTATGATTCCTGATTTTAAACTGACAATGTCCCCGGTGGAGAATCTTTGTGTCTCAAAATATTTAGGTAATAACACCCAGCCTAACAGATCATTACCTGTTGACATACAAAATGATCAAGAACTAGGACATCTGCCTTGGCTCCTGAAAATAATAAATTAATTTAATTTTGCACCTGCAGGGAACTTGAAAAAGTCATTCACCCAATTGGGAAAAATAGAGTATAATGTCTTAGAGTTTGAAGAGGCACTTTGAGTTACTTGAGATAGCTTCTAAATTAGCTAGGGGACCTACAAATTCCAGTACCTAATTAAGAGCACCTGTTGGACAATTTTGTAGAGTCCTTTTGGGGCTAGTTTTGAAAATGTGTTTATGCTATGCATCAGGTTTTATTTAATGTTTAAGACTCATGAATTTTCTCTGTATTAGAAATAATCCTTATTTTATGATCGCTTACAATCCAAATGTAAAATACATGGGCAAAGAAACTGCACATTAAAGTAACTGTCAATCTCTGCCACACCAGCGTGTTGTGATAAGATTTATAAGTAACCATCCCTCTGCTGGTTTCCTTATCTCCTTTCTAAATTCTGTAAGGAACTGAAAAACAGTAAAACAACAACAACAACAACAAAAACCCAGCAGGGTAACAAGGCTCAGCTCTTGTCCTTCAAAATGCTGTGACTAGTGGTTATGTCCCATGTGATTTTCCTATCTACCTCTTGGCTAGGGTCTGTTTAGGAACATTAACTGGCATGTCTCTGCTTGAGTTCATAGTTTTATTTTCCCTTGCGCTAGAGCTGTGGGGCAGGGCATGTGTTATGGGGAAGGGATGCTTCACTGTAATTCAGCCAGGTGGCTGTGGCCTACTTGCCAACCTTAAAAACAGGGTTCCAGCCTTCTTCTGTCCCTGTTTATGTTTAGATTATTAAAGTATAAGTTTCAAAATGTTATACTTCATACAACTCTGAATATCTATCAAAGATTTTATTCAGTACAGTAGTTAATTAGGTTATCAGTGAGATGTTAAAATTGTTTCAAGTTGCATTTGAGTAACTAGATATTTGTAGGCAATGAAGAATGTTAGAATAAGATTCCTGGGGTCTTCTGTTTATCAGACAGAAGTTATTTGCATCTCTCCTGTAAATTCTATATGGTAACATCTGCTCCTACAGAATTATAAAATAACCTCATTAATAGGGAAGTCAGTGTACCATGCATAGCAATACGCATAAAGAATACCCAGTAATCTCTTCACCTGTTTCGAACATCTATACAGTATTATATTTCTGAGGTCATATTCTCAAACAGCTCCCTAAAATTATTTTTGAAGAATATGGACCATTAGATTTTTAGCTCCTTGTTTGGAATTGATTGTTAACTTTTGAAACCCTCTTTGTTATTGTTGTTATTGCTTATTTCTTGATAGTATTCCGTGAGTTAGTTCTTCTTAACTCCCCACTACCTTAGGTTCTAGTCCTGACAATAACAAATAGAAACCTCAGACCCAGATGGCCAACCCTGATGGCCGCAACCAGACACACAGTATGCTCTCAGAGAGATTCTGAGAAATACACTGCACCACCTGCCCTTACTTGAACATTTTATTAGTGTTTTTTATTAGGCATTTTGTTCATGTTCTTGCCACAATAATAATGCATTATAAGCTTCCCCCAAACCCAGTGGCAACAAACACTTGTTTCTTTGCTCATGGGAATGGTTTGGCTATGGCTATGCTGGGTTCTATTGCGATTAACCAGGTTTGGTTCCAGGCTGAGGCTCCACCTGCTTCCTCAGTTTTCATGAACTGGGGGCCATTCAGGGCATATTCTTCTTGTGCTAGATCACCAAAGGGCAGAACCATATCAAATTGCATGATTATTGCATCACGTTTCATAGGATCCCCTTAACCATAGTGAGTTTCTGAGCAAAGTCCACATCCATAGGGCAGTCTGCATCAAAAGGCATAAATTAAGGCAAAGAGCTGAGAGGCCACAAGCAAGAAGAAGAGAGGTACTGTGATTTAAGGTCAAGATATGGATTGACCTTAAATCAAGTCTCCTCTACTCACAGTGGGAGGAGGAGGAAAGTTAATGTTAAATTAACAGAAATCCAAACTATCACAGACATGAATTTTATGAGGTACATATTCCTAATATACCAATAACTAGGTAATATATCTTGGCTGAGGTAAGCACTTCCTGGGGTGAAAATTGCACAAAAGGAATCATTTAATATTCTAGATGGATATACAGAAGTTAATAGTAATGATATTTCTATTTCATGAACACTTAACTCCATGCTAAGTGCCAGGCACTTAGTCAGAGGTTAGGACCCATTTTCTCTGATGCTAAAAATAAAGCACCAAGTAAATTCTTATAGATAAACAAACTGAGACTCACAGAGGATAAACTGTCCAGAGTTCACACCATTAGTAAGTGGCAGACCTGACTTTTCCTTTTACTTATAACTTACTCATGTCAGGCATTGTATTAGATGTTTAGAGGTCTTGCACCGTTTAATTCTAAAAATAACAATTGTAGGTACCCCCACTTTTTATGAGAAAACTAGGCTTAATAGGATTAACTAACATGCCAAAGATAAATTAGACACTATTACCTTGGACTTCAGTATATAACCCATGATCAGATGAAAGAATAGACTTCAAATTCTTAATGAAGTTCTGCCTCTGGGACTTTTCTTTTTTTCTTCTCTGATAGCAATCTACCTTGTCTACCTCAGTCAATCCATATCTTGATCTTAAATCACAGTACCTCTCTTCTTCTTGCCTGTGACCTCTCAGCTCTTTGCCTTAATTTATGCCTTTTGATGCAGACTCTTTCTACTCTGGATCTCCTTCCATTTTGCTGTCTGCTTCAGACTAATAAGCCAGTTTAGACTATTGATCATACTGTTTGCTTCAGCATTAGATTTACTTATGCTTGTCCCTGAATTGTGCTCCGGCATGACAGCTCAGCAAAAATGCCTAAATCCCATCCCTTGAAGATAAGGAAATAGCTTTTCTTTGTAATAACTGGACACTTAATTCTTAGTTAGAATGGAAAGATACCTGAAATTGTATTTTGCAGGGCATGTCTGTTCACATTGTTTTCATTAATCATTCATTCTTTTTTTAAAAAAAGATTTCATTTAATACTTTTATATGCAAAACACTGAGAAGCACAGTTTAGGAATATAGAGATGAAAATTAGACATTACTCGGAAATGGAGTCCTCCATTAATAAAATTATACTCACTAGAGAAACTACATAGCAAAATAAAACACCCTGTTTCTAACCTTTGCATCTCTCCTTTTCCCACAGTAGAGACATTTGATCCCTCACCTACATTCTGGTATCTTGTCAGTCTTTATCCATTGCCCTTATTCCTCTTCTACCCAGTCTGCGTTGTTAGGCTCAGTGATAACTCCTACCTGAAAGCTTAATTGCACCTCAATCCTAAGCCAGTCTGGACTGAAGTGGGAAGCAGATTTGTCTGATCTGCACCCCTCTGAGCCTATCCCCAGTCTAGAAGAATTTAATATTGTCTTCCTCCTTTCCATCTTTCTGTGAACTCATGCCTCACTGCTGACCAGTGGGCTTTCATTTTGATTGTGTCAAAGTTTCAATTACTTGCACCTCAGAGTTTTTATTAGAATAATGGAACCACTGTACTTGGAGTCCTGACCCTTGATCCTTGCTACAAGAGCCAGAACTACGTTCCTAGTTTTAACTATTAGACTAAACTGGGTTGAGGGGTTTCTATGAAGCTGTGAAATACTTACTTAGAACCTTAATGTAGTTAGGCACTGCTGTGAGTGCTTTACAAATACTACAAGGGGATAATATTGTCCCCCTTTTATAGGTGATGTAACCTAAGAGATAGAGAGGTGAAGTAACCCAGGCAGACTGGCTTGGTGTTCATGCACTTAGCCACCATGCAACCTGCTTCTCAAGTTACATCTTCCACTTAGAGCTGTGTTTTCATTGCCAGTCCCTCTAGCTCTAACATTGTGTGTAGTGTCTGTGCCCTCATAGGAAACAGAGCCAGGGTTGACTTTGGACACTCTGTGTCATCTCTATTGGCCATGGTGCATTGACAAACTGAATTTTCCCAGTAGTACCTACCTCTAGGCTCTACTTTATCCCATTCTTTTTCTTATATTCCTCAGCCTCCCAGGTTTAAATTGTTTACCTACCACCATTTTCTCCCTAGTCAGAGTTCACCTTTTCAGTAGCTACATTCTGATCTTCCTGTATCTATCCCTTTTCAGTCAAATGATTCTGCCTAATTCCACTGTAGTCCTTCTAGCTTGCTCCTTTCTCCTACTCGTATATGCATAATTAGGCATACGTATCATAACACTGTCGATCAATACAACCAAAAAAAAGATCAATCATTATATCATTTGATCCATCTTTCAGCTTTTTACCTTATAACTGGGGGATGTAGGTACATGTCTATACCTATATTAGATGTGTTAATAAGTATATATGTATGAAACTTACAGAGAATGGAACTCTATGTCCAAAGGGGGAAAAAACTGTTTCAAGTGAATATTGGAATATTAATAGAAGATTTTATATCTTAGGTACTGACAACTTAAGAATGGATTACAGGTCACTGACAGGTTGTACAAATTTGACTTCAAAACAGCATTTATTAAATTGTCCATATAAATTGTAAGTTAAAATGTTGACATTCATAAATATAAAAATCAAACATATGTACATGTGTTGAATTACTATTCAATATAGTATAAAAAGCATTGAAATTACAAAATATTAGTATATACATAATAGCCCTTAGTATCAATATGATATAGAATTATCTTAAGCAGTTCATTTGACTAATCTGAAAGTTGACAGTTGATTTCTGAAATTAATTAATTTAGATTGATCCTTTTCTCCATTAGCCTCATGGAACTAACAGGAAAAATAAATAAGATCAGAAGAGTCAATACTCACAATGATTAGTAATCTCATTTCAGCAAAAAAACATTATTTAAAGCCCTTATTCATTGAGCATGTTTTCTGTGCTAATGAGAATTCTCATTCAGTTCTCACAACCTATGAAAAAAGTTTGTCCCCATTTGAGAAGAGGCTGGGATTGAGAGTGGTTCAATAATTTGTCCATGGTAACATGGCTGGTAAGTAGTGGAGCCAGGAATAAACCCCAAGTTATGTTAAATCACTGAGCATTCTGCAACATTTAAATTCTCTCAACCTCTCAATTATGAGGCAATGTTTTGTTTTGTTTTTTTAAGTTTTTTTCCATTATAAAAGATAAAAAATAGTGAGATACGTGAGAAATGGAAGAGGACGAAAATATTGATTTCTCCTTTGTTATAAAGCTTAAATGATGGCTTTGACCAAATCATAGGCAAAACCATGAATAAGAACTTTTTATTACTTCTGTATTTAATGTACTACTTAAACACATGAAAGAATATTATTTTGACTGCATTGGCTTAATTTTTAATAGAAATATCTTTAATCTAAATTAAATTTGACAGTAAATTAAAGGAGTAGTTGAAATTCTGAATATTTATATGCTTGTTTAACTTGTTTCCCAGGATGTACCTCAGTGGGCCACATAGCTAATATTTTTAACTGAATATAACCACATTACATGTAGGATAAATGTAGGGCTTGGTAACAGGTATTTGAAATATATAATGTTTAAGCAAGCAGTGTATTGGAATGTACATATAGATGACAGAATATTAAGTAATGGCGAAAGACAACTTGGGATCCTACCTTTCAATTTCTAGGTAGTATTACAGACATGAAAGGATTGTTTTTCTACATTTACTGTAGCCTTTGCATTTTTTAATATAAGGCTATTTTCAAATTCATTTATTCACTTTTGGATAATGAAAAATTCCACTAGTCACTGAAGGCAGTTTATTAGCATTAATGATAATACAGCCAGAGTAGCATGAAAGGAACAAATTATAACATGAATTTAGGTAATTACATATTATTCTATTTTAGAAAAAGAAAAATCATTTAAAAAATCTGAATGCTATTATTTTTTAGTAAAATTATAATTATACTGGATTTTAATGTATTGATAATTGATCAGATTTTTTATTTTTAATATGTATATTGAATCAGTAATTATTATTGGACATTTGTGGTTGTATTGAAAATCTCTTACCAATATATTTTCATATATTTGGTCTGTTTGAAGGCATTTGTGAAAACTAACATTGGCTTCAAAATTATGAAATAAACTTGACCTGAAGATCTGATGAGTAGCATCTTGAATCTCTGAGGATTCAATCTAAGGGAACCCTGGAACTAGGTTTCCGAAGTACCAGGATTTTCAAAGTCTGTGATTATGGAAATTGGTATAGATAATAGATAAATATATATAGACACAGACATAGATATAATGTTTTAGCATCCGTTACGGAAGGTATTGTGTCCTCCAAAATTCATATTTTGGAGTCCTAACCCCCAGTGTCTTAAAATGTGATATTTGGAGGCTGGGCCATTAAAGAGGTAATGGTTAAATGAAATTATTTAATAAGGGTGGGCCATCATCCAATATGACTGGTATCCTTATAGGAACAGGGAAAGATGCCAGGGGTGCTCATGCACAGAGAAAAGGCCATGGGAGGACGCAGCAAGAAGGCAGCCATCTGCACATGATGGAGAGAGGTCTCAGGGGAACTAAACCAACTGATACTGTGATCGTGGACTTCTAGCCTACAGAACTGTGAGCAAATGATTAGTGTCATTTAAGCAACCCAGTGTGCAGTATTTGGTTGTGGGAGGCCTAGCAAACTAATACAGTATCATACCATCTACTGAAAAAGTCAAAAATATCTATTCCGTAGAACTTCAAAAGTTAGAATTTATTTTCAAATATGTTTTCTTCTCTTTTTCTTTGGATAAAGATCTAATTCTGTGTATATTAACCACGTGACCTTAAATATCTCATTTAACTTCCCTTGTATTAGTAACTTCATTTTAAAAACTCAAAGGTTTATCTCTGAAATTGGTTCATTTCTAAAATTTTCCATTTTTAGTATTGCAAACATAATAAGTGTATAAAAGGCAGCTAACCTGAGGAAAATATTTGCCACTGAGTTAATCTTAGTTTGCGTTAAAAAGCAATACTCATTATTAAAAAAGGTACTAAGAATCAAAATAATAAATTGGAAAAGGGGATGAATGCATAATGTAAGAAAAACATTATGACTAATGAAGAAACAAAGTGAAAAAATTGCTCAGTCATCAAAATGCAAATAAAGCAAGGCTTTATTTTTCATATACAAAATTTGAAGGCTAAAAATTACACTAATTTATAGAGCATGACATATTTACTGCTATTGTACGAGTAATTAGCAATAATTTGTTGTCAAGTACTTGACAGTAAGGATCAAGATTAAAAAAATATTCAGAGCTCTCAACCCAGTAATTCTATTTCTGGAGATCTATCTTAAAATATAAACTAAAATAGTACAGACATTTTAAAATAATGATTGTAGCATTTTTTTCAATCTGTTTTTAAGCTCTTTACTGGAATATAATTGCTTTACACTGTTGTGACAATTTTTGCTGTACGACAGATTGAATCTGCTGTATTCATACATATATTTCCATATCCCCTCCCTCCCGTGACTCCTTCCCACCTTCCCCATCCCAGCTCTTTAAGTCATCACCAATCACCGAGTTGATCTCCCTGTGTTATGCAGCAGCTTCCCACTAGCTATCTATCTTACATTTGGTAGTGTATATATGTCAATGTTATTTTGTCACTTCGTCCTGGCTTCCCCTTCATGCCCACGTGCCCACCTTCCCCAACCCCCCTTCCCCCCTCCCTGCCCCAAGTCTTCAAGTCCATTCTCTACATCTGCATCTTTATTCCTGCTGTCATTGGGTTCATCTGTACCATTTTTTTTAGATTCCATATATATGTGTTAGCATATGGTATTTGTTTCTCTTTCTGGCTTACTTCGCTCTGTATGACAGACTCTAGGTTCATCCACCTCACTACAAATAATTCAATTTCATTCCTTCTAATGGCTGAGTTATATTCCATTGTATGTATGTGCCACATCTTCTTTATCCATTCAGCTGTTGATGGGCATTTAGGTTGCTTCCATGTCCTGGCTATTGTAAATAGTTCTGCAGTGAACATTATGGTACATGTTTCTTTTTGGATTATGGTTTTCTCTGGGTATATGCCCAGGAGTGGGATTGCTGGGTCATATGGTAGTTCCATTTTTAGTTTTTAAAGGAACCTCCATACTGTTCTCCATAGTTGCTGTACCAATTTACATTCCCACCAACAGTGCAGGAGGGTACCCTTTTCTCTGCACCCTCTCCAGCATTTATTGTTTCTAGACTTTTTGAAGATGGCCATTCTGACTGGTGTGAAGTGATACCTCATTGTGGCTTTGACTTGCATTCCTCTAATGATTAGTGATGTTGAGCATCTTTTCATGTGTTTCTTAGCCATCTGCATGTCTTCTTTGGAGAAATGTCTGTTTAGGTCTTCCGCCCATTTGTGGATTGGGTTATTTGCTTTTTTTGGTATTAAGATGCTTGAGCTGCTTGTATATTTTGGAGATGAATCCTTTGTCAGTTGCTTCATTGGGAAATATTTTTCCCATTCTGAGGGTTGTCTTCTTGTTTTGTTTATGGTTTCTTTTGCTGTGCAAAAGCTTTTAAGTTTCTTTAGGTCCCATTTTTTTATTCTTGATTTTATTTCTATATTTCTAGGAGGTGAATCAAAAAGGATTTTGCTTTGATATATGTCATAGAGTGTTCTGCCTATGTTTTCCTGTAAGAGTTTTATAGTGTCTGGCCTTACATTGAGGTCTTTAATCCATTTTGAGTTTCTTTTTGTGTATGGTGTTAGGAAGTGTTCTCATTTCATTCTTTTACATGTAGCTGTCCAATTTTCCCAGCACCACTTATTGAAGAGGCTTTTTTCCATTGTATATTCTTGCCTCCTTTGTCAAAGATAAGGGGCCCATATGTGCTTGGGCTTACCTTTGAGTTCTCTGTTCTGTTCCATTTATCTTCCTTTCTGTTTTTGTGCCAGTACCATATTGTCTTGATCACTGTGGCCTTGTAATATAGTTTGAAATCAGGGAGCCCGATTCCACCAACTCCATCTTTCCCTCTCAAGATTGCTTTGGCTATTCAGGGTCTTTTGCATTTCCATACTAATCATAAAATTTCTTGTTCTAGTTCTGTGAAAAATGCCATTGGTAATTTGATAGGGATTGTGTTGAATCTGTAAATTGCTTTGGGTAATACAGTCATTTTCACAATGTTGATTCTTCCAATCCAAGAATATGGTATGTCCCTCCACCTGTTTGTATCTCCTTTGATTTCTTTCATCAGTGTCTTGAAGTTTTCTGCATACAGGTCTTTTGCCTCCTTAGGCAGGTTTATTCCTAGGTATTTTATTCTCTTTGTTGCAATGGTAAATGGGAGAGTTTCCTTAATTTCTCTTTCTGCCCTTCTGTTGTTAGTGTATAGGAATGCAAGAGATTTCTGTGCATTAATTTTGTATCCTGCTGCTTTACTAAATTCATCAATTAGTGCTAGCAGTTTTCTGGTAGCATCTTTAGGGTTTTCTATGTATAATATCATGTCATCTACAGAGAGTGACAATTTTACTTCTTCTTTTCCAATTTGGATTCCTTTGATTTCTTTTTCTTCTCTGATTGCTGTGGCTAACACTTCCAAAACTATGTTGAATAATAATGGTGAGAGTGGACACCCTTGTCTTTTTCCTGTCCTTAGAGGGAATGCTTTCAGTTTTTCACCACTTAGAATGATGTTGGCTGTTGGTTTTTCATATATGGCTTTTATCATGTTGAGGTAATTTCCTTCTATGCCCATTTTCTGGAAAGTTTTTATCATAAATGAATGTTGAATTTTGTCAAAAGCTTTTTCTGCATTTATTGAGATGATCATATGGTTTTTATCCTTCAACTTGTTGATATGCTGTATCACATTGATTGATTTGCATATAATGAAGAATCCTTGCATCCCAGGGATAAACCCCACTTGATCATGGTGTATGATCCTTTTAATGTGCTGTTGGATTCTGTTTGCTAGTATTTTGTTGAGGATTTTTGCATCTACATTCATCAGAGATATTGGCCTGTAATTTTCTTTTTTTGTGACATCTTTGCTTGATTTTGGTATCAGGGTGATGGTAGCCTCGTAGAATGAGTTTGGGAGTGTTCCGCCTTCTGCAATATTTTGGAAGAGTTTGAGAAGGATAGGTGTTAGCTCTTCTCTAAATGTTTGATAGAATTGCCTGTGAAGCCATCTGGCCCTGGGCTTTTGTTTGTTGGGAGACTTTTAATCACAGTCTCAATTTCTGTACTTGTGATGGGTCTGTTCATATTTTCTACTTCTTCCTGGTTCACTTTTGGAAAATTGTACTTTTCTCATTATCCATTTCTTCCAGGTTATCCAATTTATTGGCATATAGTTGCTTGTAGTAGTGTCTCATGATCTTTTGTATTTCTGCAGTGTCCGTTGTTACTTCTCCTTTTTCATTTCTAATTCTGTTGATTTGTGTCTTCTCCCTTTTTTTTCCTGATAAGTCTGACTAATGGTTTGTCAATTTTGTTTATTTTCTCAAAGAACCAGCTGTTAGTTTTCTTGATCTTTGCTTTTGTTTCCTTCATTTCTTTTTCATATATTTCTGATCTGATCTTTATGTTTTCTTTCCTTCTGCTGACCTTGGGATTTCTTTGTTCTTCTTTCTCTAATTGTTTTAGGTGTAAGGTTAGGTTGTCTATTTGAGAATTTTCTTGTTTCTTGAGGTAGGATTGTGTTGTTATATACTTTCCTCTTAGAACTGCTTTTGCTGCATCGCATAGGTTTTGGGTTGTTGTGTTTTCATTGTCATTTGTTTCTAGATATTTTTTGATTTCCTCTTTGATTTCTTCAGTGATTTCTTGGTTGTTTAATAGCCTCCATGTGTTTGTGTTTTTAACAGTTTTTTTCAGTTAATTGACATCTAGTCTCATGGCATTGTGGCCAGAGAAGATGCTTGATATGATTTCAGTTTTCTTGAATTTACCGAGGCTTGACTTGTGACTCAAGATGTGGTCTATCCTGGAGAATGTTCCACGTGCACTTGAGAAGAAAGTGTATTCTGTAGTTTTTGGATGGAATATCCTATAAATATCAATTAAGTCAAGATGGTCTAATGTATCATTTAAAGCTTGTGTGTCCTTATTTATTTTCTGTTTGGATCATCTGTCCATTGGTGTAAGTGGGTTGTTAAAGTCTTCTACTATTATTGTGTTACTGTCGATTTCCCCTTTTATGGCTGTTAGCATTTGTCTTATGTATTGAGGTGCTTCTCTGTTGGGTATATAGATATTTATAATTGTTATATGTTCTTCTTGGATGGATCCCTTGATCATTATGTAGTGTGCTTCCTTGTCTCTTGTAATAGTCTTTACTTTGAAGTCTTATTTGTCTGATATGAGTATTGCTACTCCAGCTTTCTTTTGACTTCCATTTGCATGGAATATCTTTTTCCATCCCCTTACTTTCAGTCTGTATGTGTGCCTAGGTCTGAAGTGGGTTTCTTGTGGGCAGCATATATACAGGTCTTGTTTTTGTATCCATTCAGCCAGTCTGTGTCTTTTGGTTGGAGCATTGACTCCATTTACATTTAAGGTAATTATTGACATGTATGTTCCTATTACCTTTTTCTTAATTGTGTATAATAGTAAAAATTAGAAAAAACCCAAGGATGCAACAGTAAGTGAATATTTAATAAAGCATGTTATGGTTATTTTGTAAATAAAGAAAAATAAAACAGATGCACCATGGAAGATATTGTTGGAGAATACAAGCTATTATCTTATCAGCAGTTGTAGATGATAAAAATATGGGTGATTATTTTCTCCATGAGCTTTTAAACATTTTCAAGTTTTCTATGACTGTTTCTTATTATGACATACACAATTTCCTACCACAAACCATTTTCCATTTCTTTCTTTCTAACAAGACTGTATTTTATATAAGCATTATGCTCAGCTTAAAATATTAATTTAGTATCTTTAGAAGATAATGGTGCCATTAGACAGTTGTGCTTAATGAAATATAAACAGAAGAGACTGAATGAGTTGTCCAAGATATTTCTTTAAAATGGGCAGCCACCTTTTGTTTTCTGTCCTTCCCCTTTTCATGCCTGGAATGAAAATACAATGCTGAAGGTGAAACAGCTGACTTGTGACCACAAATATGAAGCTAAAACCTCTTGCCAAGAAAGGCTTAGTAGAAGGACAGAAAGCATCTGTATCTGATATCATTTTGGCTATTGTTCCAGCCCTGAGCTATCTACCTCCAGACTTCTTAAGGGACAAAAATTAAATTCCTAATTTGTTTAAGTCATTGTTTACTTATGTTTTCTGATACTTGCAGCTAAAAGCAATCCCTGACACATTATATATGTATTACATATGTAAATACATATACTAATTGTTGTGTATATTAATTTTATATATTTAAATTGATGGGATTGTAAGTTTATATATAATTGCAAATATGCATTTGCAATTGTATGTTTATATATGGGTGTGTGTGTGTGTGTGTGTGTGTATAAATGAGTAGATGTAGACTGGACAGAGAAAGAACAATATACACACACACCTATACCTGTGGACAGAGAAGGAACTATATACATGTATCTGTACAGATATGTATACAGTTCTTTCTCTCTCCAGCATATATTTATTTGTATATGTATGTGTGTGTGCATGTGTATAATTCTCTCTCTCTAGTGTATTCTTACTTGTTCTTAAAGATTTATTAGTTTGAAGGTATTCCCTCTGGGAAGTACCCTCATTCTGCTTTTTCATATCTTGAATGTGCCTTTCTTATAATATGTATGAATTGATAATAATTTGTTTATGTATGTATCATCCCACTCCCTTTGATTATCATTTGAGGGGTGGATATATTTTCTTAATCATCATTGATACACATTTTAATAAATGATAGGTAAAAAATTGTAATGATTCACTTATGTTCTTTTTTTTTTAAGCTGTTTATTGGAATATAATTGCTTTACACTCTTGTACCAGCTTTTGAGGTACACCAAAGTGAATCAGCTGTATTTATACATATATCCTCATATCCCCTCCCTCCTGCGACTCCCTCCTGCTCTCCCTGTCCTGGCCCTCTAAGGCATCACCCATCATCGAGTTGATCTCCCTTTGTTATATAGCAAGTCCCCACTAGCTATCTATTTTACAGTTGGTAGTGTAAATATGTCTATGCTATTCTCTCACTTTTTATTGATGTATAGTTGATTTACAATGTTATGTTAGTTTCAAGTGTATAGCAATGTGGTTCAGTTATACATATATTCATTCTTTTTAGAGTATTTCTCATAGAGGTTATCACAGAATATTGAGTAGAGTTCCGTGTGCTATACAATAGGTCCTTGTTGGTTATCTGTCTTATAAATAGTAATGTGTGATGTTCATGCCAAGCTCCTGATTGATCCTCCCCCAGTACATTTTCCCTTTGGTAACCATAAGTTTGTGTTTGATATCTGTAAGTCTGTTTCTGTTTTGTAAGTAAGTTCATTTGTAACATTTTTTAAAATTAGATTCCACATATGAGTGATATCATATGATATTTATCTTTGTCTGACTTAGTTCACTTAGTATGATAATCTCGAGGTCCATTCAACACTTAGATATTTTCATTTGCTTGTTACCTCTTTAACTAGATAGTGTTCTCAATTCCTTTCCAGTGACCTGTGTGCTATTATGTATAAAACAGGCATTCAGTAATATCATTGATTGACTGGTAATATATGCAATACTACATATAAAGGTTTCTGATATCTGCAATTCGCACCTAAAACATGAAGCATTAGACCTGATGTTCACTGTTCTAGAATCTAGATTCAAAGAGTGAAAGGAAATTTTCAAATATTTACATAGGTTGCGGATTCAAGGAATGCACTAACAACAGTGTTGCAAGTGGCCTAACACACATGTTCTGAAACCACACTGTGTAGGTGTTGGCCTGAGCTCCACTAGTTACTAGCTCTGTAAATTCATGCAAGTTGCTTAATTGTTTATATCTTAGATTCCTCATTGTAATAGAAGGATAATAATAACATTTTCCTTATATTCTTTTGGTTAGAATGTAAACACTTAGAACAAGTCAGGCATTTAAAAAGTTGTCAGTAAATCGTATATATAAATAACGGTTTGCAGTCAACTTGAATAATAGATCATAATCTGCCACTTTAAAAATACCTCTCAGGAGTTGTCTTTCCAGAATGTCTATTATTTTCTTTTTTCATTGCTTCATTAAATCCTCAATTAATATATTTATATTACAATAATTTGGATTCAGAATATAACGCTGAATTTCCTAACATAGCTTCTCAATTTGAAAATAATAAATAGTTCTTTAGTATGAACAAAAATGAATCAGAATGAGATTGAAATTGTTGTCTCCAAATTAGTTTTGTGATGAGGATCTATAGATTGTAATTCAATCTATTTCTTTGTTTCTGTTAGATTAGAGATGTTCCCTGGGGAAATGTGAAGTTTCCATATTTTGTATGCATGATTTGTAAAGATGCCATTGATGGGAGTTATGTGATAATCTTTAGAAAGCTTGTGTGATAAATCAGTTCTTAAAAGATTTCCCTTCAAAAAAGTGTTCTCTGAATTTAGTTTCCCATTTTATCATAAACTTTTACTGTCACAAAATACATATTTAAATATTATGAATATCAAAAACAAGGTCAGTTGTCTCTATGATTACATTATACATCCATTTGTTAATTGAAGTATAGTTGATTTACAGTGTTGTGATAATTTCTGCTATGCAGCAAAGTGATTCAGTGTATGTATGTGTATATATATATACACACACACTCTTTTTCACATTCTTTTTCATTATGGTTTATCACAGGCTATTGAATATAGTTCCCTTTCCTATACAGTAGGACTTTGTTGTTTATCCATCCTATATATAATAGTTTGCATTCCTGATTACATTAAGTATTAAATAGAATCATAAATGTATTCTGGAAGAGAAAAAAACAAACTACTTTTATGTATCCTAAAATAAACATCATTTTTTCCATATTCCTAGGTTGAAATGACTAATTATAAATTGCTTTCCTATTTATATATGTGTGTATATTCAAACAGTTTGTGTGTATATGTATGTGTGTATACATAAATATTTTAAATTTCTGTTTTTGAAAGCGCAGCCAATTGGAAATGTGTACATTCACCAAAATTATGCTATTTATTCACTTATTCATTCACTCATTCCTTAAAGCTTTATTGAGAGCTTATCATGTACTGAGCATTCTAGGTGCTAGGGATGAGTAGAACAGATAAGGTCCTATTCTCATGGAGATTATCTGTTTACTAAAATATTTTATATTTTAGATGTAATGTGTTTATTACTAAGTAGAAGTTAAGAAAAACATCTCCAATTTTGTACATATGATGTGTGGCGTATTCCATTTGCTCATTTATTTGTTCATTCTGCAAATACTTATTGATTATCTAATATGAGCTCAGTACTTGTGATAGTTATTTTATTTATTTATTTATTATTATTTATTTATTTATTTATTTTGGGGGGGTACACCAAGTTCAGTCATCTGTTTTTATACACATATCCCCATTTTCCCTCCCTCCCGCAACTCCCCCCCACCCTCCCTCGAGTCCCCCCCACCCTCCCCACCCCAGTCCTCTAAGGCATCTTCCATCCTCGAGTTGGACTCCCTTTGTTATACAGCAACTTCCCACTGGCTATCTATTTAACAGTTGGTACTATATTGTGATAGTTATTAAGGCTATTCACAAAGACATTTGAGATTACACTTTTCTCCTGTCTTCCATGTGACTTGCTTTGGAAAATAAAATGTAAATGGGAGTCATGACCTCTGTTATTTTGAGTAGATTTAAAGGTTGAAGTGATTCTGGACAGTGTGGCAAAGGGGGCTCCATTTAGCCTGTGTGACTGAGTGACTGTGATGCACAGAACCCCATTCGAGATTCACATTGCCTTGTAGACTGAGGTAAAAATACTTTTACTGTGTTAAGGCATGAGATGTTGGAATTGGTTTTGTTAATTATGCATAACTTAACATATGCTAACTGATATTGCACCATTCTAGGTACTGAAGACCTGCCTGCATAGAGCTTATAAGTTCAAGCGATGAAACTAAAAATTAAAAATAATAATGATAAATTGATACTTAATATTGTTACCGAGTCCAAGCTCATACTGCTCGCCACACAAACAGGCCAGTAAATTGAGAAACGAGTTTTGGGAGCAAAGCATATAGCAACTTTATTCAGAAAGCAGAAGACCAAAAAGATGGTGGACTAGTGTTCCACAGAACCTTCTTACCCAAGTTAGAATTCAGGCTTCTTTTATACTAAAAGGGGTGAGTGTATGGTTGATTGTTGCAGATTTCTTGGTGCTGGAATCCTTTGTTCTTACAGCTGTCCTCCTAGGTCTGGTCACAGTGTTTCTATAAATCTCCAATAAGACAAATATTAGTCTTTATTCTGCAACTTTTTATCTCTATGTGAATGGAAAAGTGTTATACCTTTGAAGGTCAGAGCCTTGAGAATGGGCTATCCTGTGTATTTCAGGCTTTAGGCAACATTCTTTTGGTGATTAATTTATAGCAAAAGCAATAAGTAAAAGAAATAGATCCAATATGGAGTTAAATTTGTTCTTCCCTATTACAATATGAAGAACAGATAGTGAAAAGTGCTACTGAAATAATAAAGAATGGCAGTGAATGCTATTTTAGGTAGAATGTCAGGAAAGTCATTTCTGCAGAGGTGACACTTGCTCAGAGACCTGACTTAAAGAAGGACAAGAGCCCTCAGGGAATGCACTAGCAACCATGTTGCAAAAGGCCCAGCACACAAGTTCTGAAAGCAAACTGTGTGGGTCTAGACAGTACCCACCAGTCAGGAGCTCTTGCATATATCTGGAAAAACAATAAGGAAATGTGGAGGCTCTGAGGAAAGGGAGGGCTCCATGTGGACAGCATGGAGCCTAATGTGCCTGCGGGGGACTGAGCAAAAGGGAGACTTGTAGGAGGTAAGCATTTAAAGGTTGTGTGAGTTCACAGATCAAGTAAGGGTTAGTAGACCCTGGAAATAAGTTAGAGAAGAAAGTTTAAACACAGGAATCATAGGATATGACTTATGATTTTGAAAGATCACTTTGACTTCTTGGCAGAGAATCAACTAGAGGGGCAAGAATGGCAGCGTAGAGAGACTATTAGGACACTCTGGTAGTACTGTGTAGTTGTGGTAGAAGAAACACAGCATCAAAACAAGAACCTTTGGAGATTGAGCTAACAGGATTGTTGTAATTATGAGATGCAGAAAAGAGGGGAAGATGAGGAGAGCAGGGGATGTAAGAATAGATTAGGGAAAGAGGCCAGAAACCTGTACTAGAAGGAATGTCAGGATTAGTGTCTGAAACAAAAAGAATGAGAAGTTAGCTCTTACTCTGAATTCCACATACATTAAGGGGCTAATACTCTATCACGGTTATTTCTTCCTTACAAGGAGGTTCTCTAAGATTCATGCAGTACACACTGTTGGTATCCTGCCCATATCCCCTGGATTAGTTACCATTTCTGTGCTTGTACGTCCAACTCCCAGTCAGCCAGCACCTATGCCGGAGGGCTGTACAGGTAGATGCAAAGCCCTAGGATATTAATTCTCTTTAGGGAAAGCCGTCAAACAATTACTTACAGAAGTTGGTTAAATAACCTAGCTCCCTGCCTTCTTGGACAGAATAACTTTGAGGTGCTTATTTCACACTGGCACCTCAAGCTTCCTGGTGGGATTAAGCTTCATTTGTCCAGTTTGGTAATAGGTTTGAAAATGCACCCTTTATATGTTTGTTTTTTCTTCCCTGTCTCACCTCTCTATTCCCTGATGGTATTTCCTAGTATTAGCTCTCCCAATAAACTATTTACAGATCATTCTTGACTTAAAATGGGTTACATCCCTATAAACCTGTTGTAAATTGACAATATCGTATGTCAAAAATGCATTTAATACACCTAATCTTCCAAACATCATAGCTTAGACCAGCCTACTTTAAGTGTGCTCAGAACACTTCCATTAGCTGATATTTTGGCAAAATTATCTAAACACACAGCCTATTTTATAATAAAGTATTCGAATATCTCATGTAATTTATTGAATACTGCGCTGAAAGTGAAAGCAGGATGGTTGTGTGGCTACAGAACAGTTGTAAATGTATGAGCTATTACTATCGTGATCATGTGGCTAACTGGGAGCCATGGCTCATTGTTGCTGCCCAGCATCACCGCGTATCACTAGGTCAGGAAAGATCAAAATTTAAAACTTGAAGTATTGTTTCTACTGAATGCACATTGCTTTCTCACCATTGTAAAGTCAAAAAAAAATCATAAATCAAACCTTCATAAGTCAGGGACTATCCCTACTCAAATCCTTTTCTCAGGAACTGCTTCTAGGGAAACCCAAATTAAGATAGTTCATATACAGATAAAGATTTATTGAAGTTGAATATTTTCTAAAAACCTATGGTTTTACATAGAGTGAGTCAACATTTACTGATGGCTTATAGGTACCATATTGCAAAGATTATCACATTTAATTCTCAAAGCATATTTATATAGTAAATTTATATAGTGTATTTAGAAATAATGTACTTGGGTTGCTAGAAAAGGAAGTAACTATTTAAATATAAGATTCAAACATGATAAGCAGGGGTTCTTTTTTTTCTGTTTTATTTACTGATGAATCTCAAAGAAGAGTCCTTGTCATAGACATGTACTCAAAAAGAGTATTTTAAAGAACGCTTAAACTAAAAATAGTTTACCTCCATCTGGGAAGGATGTTTTTGGTGGGAAACCCAGCCTCAAAAGGGTACCTACTTGAGCTATAAAGGAGAAAGGAGCTTTCAAGCAAGCCATAGAGATCAACTGAATCAATCACAGAGATCAGTGGGACAGCTCACATAAGGCTCCCTCAACTTTGTGGATATTATAAATATGTTTTAGAGATGCATTAACTAAGACTCAGAGAAGTGAAACAATTTATTCACAGCCCCAAAACTGATAAAAGAGACTAGATTTGAACTCATACTTGTCTATCCCCCTTCACTTTTGCTAATCTTCAACTTCTCTTGAGAACTGGCCAAGTTAGGCAGTTATGCTTTAGAAACTGGATATAAGTCCATATTTTTTATAACAGAGACTTTATTTTTAACAAATGCTTTAGTCAGCTGGTGCTGTTATAATAAAATACCATAAATTGGATGGCTAAAATAACAAACACTTATTTCTCATAGTTCTGGAGGTTGGGTAGAGCCTTCTTCCTAGTTTGCAGGCAGCAGCCTTCTTACTGTATCCTTACATGGTGGAGAAAGATTGTCCTCCTTTTGTAAGGGCACCAATTCCATCATGGGAACTCCATCCTCATGACCACATCTAAACCGAATTACTGCCCAAAGGCCACACCTTCAAATCTCATTACACTGGGGAATAGGTCTTCAACCTGTGAATTTATGGGAGAACACAAATGTGTTCAGTCTATAGCAGTCAGCATAAATTTACAGTATAGTTTCAATATTATTTCTCAGGTGTAATTGGGGATTCTAATCAAGGCTTAATTTGAAACCAACATGGGAAATATAGAATCCTAGAATAGATCCAATGGGGCAGTGGGAAGGGAAAGGCTGACACTTCCTCTTCCATATTGTAACAAGTAAATGGAAACATAAACAAAAAGTCTTGCAAAATATGAAAAATTATAACATACTTAAATAAAAGTGCCTGAAATAAACAAACTGCCATCAGGAAAGAAGGTAAAATTTAACTAACAGGTGCTCCTGCAAAGAAGAAAAGAAAGTTTTTCCTTTGACCCTAAGATGCTGAAAAGAGCAAGAAAAAAATCTTCTCTAATAAGACTTCTATAATAGGTTCCTGAGACTTGAGACCCTATGGCCAAACAAAACAAAACAAAGAAACAAAAAACAAAAAATGAACAGAGTCTTTAAAAGTAGACCAATGGACCCACACTCACTTGCACCCTCAGGCTGAGAACACAATTCATACTCAGAAGTGTATCTAAGTGCATCTCCTCAGGTTTTCTGTGACCCCAATCAATCGCCCTCTCTTCAGTCCCTCTCATTTACCAGCCAGCAGCATGACTTATATTATACATATTCATTCAACTCCTGCCTCCAGCACGGGACCCAAGCACATGCTTTCATGAATCATTATAACATTTTAACAGTTGGGAGTATTTTAAAATAAAAACAAGGAAGAAGTTGAGATTTTTTGAATTCCTTTTTTGCCCTTGGATAAAAGTTATGAGTTACTAAGTTGTCAGAATTTTATAGAGGACATCACATATTATTTTTAAAAGATTATTTACGCATCATTCTCTTCTTTGTCTAAGAAACATGTTTCTATTACTCTCATTCCCAAAGTTTAATCTTATTTTTTCCCTTTGCATACCAAGAAATTGTTTTTAATAACTCTACCTCTTATTTTGTGAAATTCACTGTGAATAATTTGAGTAGGGAGTTGGATGCATAGCCTCCAAAGTCTCTTCTATCACTGAAATTCTCTGATACTCTGCCTAAATCTTTTTTGAACTCTTTCCAGAAGTGTTCATTATTAGAAATACCTGAAGAGTCCTGTCTTAACACTGTTTTCTGATAATACAGAGCCCCAGGGCCTCTAGTATAGCAAGGCTTTGGTGTATTCAAGCAAGACTAACAACCCCAAATAATTTTTAAAAAGAAGTAACTTACCAATATCACAAAACAAGCACTAAAGGGAAGGGAATAGAAATTATGTATTTGGGCTATTAGACATTCTTTTCTCATATAAAAAAGAGACATTCTTTTCTCTTAGTATGTTAGCTAAGAAAACTTAATACCCAAGCATTTTCTCTAGAGTATATTTCATCTTACAATGTACTTTTTTTTTTTTAGTGGATCATCTATGGTACTCATCTACCTAAGTACCACACAGTTTGGCACATGATCACACACTGTTTATATGATTATCTAAATGCTTGTTTCTTTGGGATATTATAAGTAATTAAATTCACTAAAGTACTGGTTTCTTCCTTTTTTATCAGTCACAGTACTGAAGTAACCATTATTATATTTCTCAGTATAACCAGCTGTCCTGGGCACAATGCCTTGTTCATAATAAATTCCCTAATATTGGTTGAGTTAATGAATAAATGAATAAGTATTTGCTGAGTGGAATTAAAATTAAATGCATGCTGGAGAAAAATTAGTTAGTAGGTATCATGGGAGCTGTTTGTTGTCTAGGCTGTTCACATGCCATTTATCCTTAGATGTGTATTATTGGGAGGGTACTAGGTGCCCAGTACTGTTAAGTGCTTTACTTATATTATCTCACTTAATCCTTGCAATAACCATAAGAAAGCAGTTAGTCATAAGTCCTTAATTTGCAACTGATAGAAAAATTAAATCAAATTGGATTAAACAACAAGAGGTTACAGCATAGCCATTCTGGGCTCATAGGGCAAGGATATGTCTCCTGACTGTACATTATCTAGGCAGGTCCTGGTAGTAGCTGTCAGTAAATGTTAGATTCTCCCTCTTGGTTGCAAGATTGTTGTAGTTACAGAGAAAACAACCTTATAGCTTCAAAACATTGGAAATTCAGGAAGGATTAATTCCAAGAAGACTCAGTAAGTGTCTCTCCAGATGACCTATGTATCTACCCATCCTGAACCAATCACTGTAACCAGTAGGGTAGAATATGATACTGGTTGAAGCTATTCAGGATATCCAGAAATGGAGTGATATCAGATCACTTGGTATCATGTAGACTAAGAGGTGGAAATAAATTGATAGATATATCACAGTATGTTCATTAAAGAATATAGGCATGAACACTAGAATACAAAATTAAAGAAAACCACCATATCCATTACCTCTGTTTTAAAGATAAAGAAACAAAAATGCAAAGGGTTTATGTCACTTTGGCAATATCACACAGCTAATATTGGCAGAAATGCAACTCAAAATCAAGTCAGTCTCCAACACCAATATATTACACAACCTCCGTTAAATATTTATTCACTGTCCTTAGCTCTGCAGTTTGCCATCTCAGAAGTGCTTCTAAAATCTCCTGCCAATGAATGACTATCAGTACTAGCAATGAATAAACTTTCTTTCTATAATACAACTTTATGTAAATGACATCTCTTCATTCCTATTTAACTGAAAAATTTTTATTTTCACTGCTTAATTTTTCTTCCCAAAGCTAATGTCCACCCACTTATATTTTACACGTGCTGACTGAAGAAAAAAATGTAAAGAAATGATAAAGGGAATTACTTGTCTAATCAACAGTGACAGAAAATTGGTAGGAGCCGTATTTATGACAGCAAAAATATTAGCGCATTAACCAAAGCATTCAGTGTAGGATTTATTTTTTATTCAATGTTTTTTTGATGAGTTCACAGTGATAGTTTAAAATTCAGTTTAAGACTAAGGAAACCAGTCAGCCTCTTCTGGGTGAATGTAATTTTTGCACGCTGTTACTGCTTAACAGAGAAATAAACTACTTACTAGCAGTTTAGCTGAGTACATGACATGAATTGACTACTACATGTAAAAAAAAACAAACCTCGTAAAACTTTATCAGTTTCGTTTCAGACATGTAAATAGATCTTAATATCTATAACTTGAGGACTATATATTCAGGCCATTTTCTCTAATATAAGTTGTATTTATTAAATCTGAGGTGTTTCCTTTGTCTAATGCTTTCTTCTAATTCCAAAGAGAAATTTTGAATCAAGTTTTGGTAACTCTTTGGAATCCTGCTTTCTCTGTCTTTTTCTTCTACCTTTTGCTGGAGGAAGATTGCCTCGCTGATTTTTCATATCCATGATTAGATGGCCTAGTTTTAATCTTGATGTTTTTCTAAACTTTTTAGCTAATATTTATGAATATTTCTATTTGAAAAGATAAGTAAGTTCAAACAATGTCCTCAATTTTATAATAGATTTTAAAACATTGATTTTTTTCTAAAATAAAAATGTTAAAGAAAAATACAATGTAGATATGAACCTGTATTTAAATTTTCATCTTCCTGGATCAGTTGGAGGGAGAATCTCTAAGTCAAGGAAGCCTGCCAAGCCAAGAAAAGCATAGAGGAGGCAGTGGAAGTCAACAGACCTAGAGAGTGGAGTCTCGTTAGTCACCAAGCCACATGAACTAAAGCACATTCTAAAATCTGAGGAAATGAGTTAACCAACCCTAAAGTTTGGGTTGGTCTTGGATAAAAACTGACCATAGCGGGACTAATACTCTTACACATGGGAAGTATTATGGACTGCATGTTATATTACCTCCAGCAGACCGCTACTAACAAGTACCTAAAATTTTGGGAACAGCTTAGGAACTGGGTAATGGGTGGAGCAACTGGAGGAGTTTTGAGGTGCATGCTAGAAAGAGCCTTGATTGTTGTGAGGGGACTATTGGTAGTGTGGACAAAATATTAATTGTCAACCTGAGAAGGAAATAAACAATTTTATTGTCAACCTGAGGATTATAACCTTTCAGACGGCCTTTCAGAGAACTCTGAGCACTGTTCTGCCTGTTAAAAGTCAAAGCACAGTTATATACATTTTTGAGACAGAGTCATACATCAAATGACTTATTGACAGTTTACACGATGCAGATTTGTACAGACAAATCAAGTAGTGGGTCATCGTGACCCCATATAGGATTAAGAAGGAATTAACTAGACCTAAGGAGGTCTGGTTAATTGTGATGCACAACATACACTAAGGGGAAAGAGGAGGCCCCAATATGCCAAGGAAAAATTTATGTTTAAATAATTCTTTTCTTGCCATGAAATATGAGTTTTATTTCATCAGTAGAAATATGGACATTAAATGTGATTCTGGTGAAAGCTCAGAAAAAAAAAAGAGAGCTGGAGAGAAAGCTCTGTTTATGTATTCTACATAAATAATCACAAACAAAATGTTGATAGAAATATGGACATTAAAGGCCATTCTGGTGATGCCTCAGACACAAATGAGAAATATACTATTGGACAATGGAGAAAAGGTAATCCATGTTATAAAGTGTCAGGAAATGTGGCTGAATTGTGTTTTTATGTTTTGTGGAAGGTAAAATGGTAAAGTTGGATATTTAGCTGAAGAGATTTCTAAGCAAGATGTTAAAGGTGCTGCCTGTGTTCTCCTAACTGCATATAGTTGCCGAGACCAGCTCGGCAACTCGGGGCGAATGATGGGTGCCGCAAAGCATAAAGAAACACAAAGACAGACTTAAGAGAAAGATGGGACTGGGGGACTCAAGACCTCTAGGATCAAGAGTCCCGCTGATTCATCCCACGTTGTTTTTTTTTTTTTATTTTTTTTAAATTTTTTTTGGGGGGGTACACCAAGCTCAATCATCTGTTTTTATACACATATCCCCGTATTCCCTCCCTCCCTCGACTCCCCCACCACCCTCCCTCGAGTCCCCCCCATCCTCCCCCACCCAGTCCTCTAAGGCATCTTCCATCCTTGAGTTGAACGCTCTTTGTTATATAACAACTTCCCACTGGCTATCTATTTTACAGTTGGTAGTATATATATATATCTGTGCTACTCTCTTGCTTCGTCTCAGCTTCTCCTTCACCCCCCGCCCTGTTGGTGGGATTGTAAGTTGGTACTCCCACGTTGTTTTTATTGAGCTCTCGGCATTCAGGAAGTAAGATAGCATAAGGTTCCCATGCTTCCAGTTACGTCCCACAGTCAATGTTTTCTTTGAAGTAACCAAATTTCTCCTTGTACAAAGAGCCTCACATGACTGGGGGCAGTGGTTTTTGCAAGAACAGCAGAAGAACAATCAGTACGTGCACAAGCAGCTTTCTAACTTGCGCTAACTCAGCCTTCCTAACTCCGCACCCCTCGCTCCTCCGCTGCACAGGCAGGACGTCCTGCCCCAAGGTGCTCAGCCCACGTACTTCAACTACTTTTAGCCATATTTTCTGTTACATTCTCAAGGCTTCAGAAAAACGTCTGAATGTTTTCCCACATATAGTAAAATGTGAGAGGAGAGAAATGAATTAAAGGAGGAGTAGTGAAGCAAAAAAGGGACCAGAACTTAAAGATTTAGTAAATTCTCAGTTTCTACATATTGTAAAAAATGAGAAAGCATGTTCTGAGAACACCAAAGTTCTGGCTGGAGTATCACGTGATACAGAGATTATGGGATTATACAAGTAGAAACACTGCCAGTTTGAATTGAAGGGGTAGGAGATGGAAAAAATGGAGGAAGGCTGTCAGACTTCTTAGATTTTACAGGATGGGACAATAGAAATCTTTGCCTGTGAACATGCTTCATCCTTCAAGAGAAGGGAAGAATGACCCCAAGGCAATTCAGCGATCTGCAGAACTGCCCATTTTACCACAGACCAATGGGGCAGGACTACTTCCAACTAGTTTCAAAGGGTAGGGCCTCTTCCATTTTGGGGTGCCAGTATGTCACCACTCACTGCCTCAGGGGCAAGGCCAAAGCCCAAAGCCTAGTGCGTGGGCCACCACACTGAGCTGAAGAGACAGGGCCTTCTCACAGAACACATGGCTGATGCTGCCATTCCAGTAGGCTTGAGAGCTCAGCAAAGATTATTCTCAAGCCTCAGAATTCTATGCAGTTTGCCTTGTTAAGTTTAAATTTACTCGAGACCATCATCCAATTTCTCCCACTTTGAGTGGGAGTGTTTATCTTATGCCTGCCCTGCTGTTGTATTCTGGAAGCACATAACTTGTCTGGTTTCACATGTTCATAGCTGGAGAGGAATTTTGCCTCAGCATGTCTCACCCGTACCTGATTTAGTGGGACTTTGGACTTCAAACCTAGAGTTGATGTTGGAATAAGTTAAGACTTTTGGAGCTGTTGGGATAGAACAGATGTTACATGTGAGGACGTGGATTTGGGGGAACCAGGAATAGAATGTCATGGACTGAATATATGTATTCCTCCCAAATTCATATTTTAAAGCCCTAATCCCAAGTGTGACTGTATTTGGAGTAAGAAAATAATTAAGGTTAAATGAGGTCATAAAGATGGGGCTCAGATCTGATAGGATTAGTGTCCTTATAAGAAGAGATACCAGAGCTCTGCATTCCCTTTCCCTCTCCCTTTCCCTACACCTTTCCCTCCCCCTTCCCCTCCCCCTCTGTCTCCCAGGTGAGGACACTGCAAGCCCAGGATTTATTAGACTTGCTGAGTTCTCACCAGAACCCCACCATGTTGGTACCCTGATCTTGGACATTCAGCCTTCAGAACTGTGAGAAAATACATTTCTGTTGTTTAAGTTACTCAGTCTGTGGTATCTGTTTATAGCAACTTAAGCCAATTAACATAGGAAGGATGGCTAAATTTAAATTGCAAGGGAAAAATCACAAGTCATTGGTATAATTTTATGTACAGTTTTGATATCATTACAAAATATTTGTCAAAGCTCCAATACCAAGACCACAAGCCAAACCTGTGGATCATATAAAGCTGGGTATTAAACTTGCTGAGGAAGGGATAATACTCATCTTTACAGAGGGAAAGTTAAAGAAAAGTCATATAGAGTTTGTGGGGCTGGGTTTAGTCATAGGGTAGTTTCAGGACAGATGCTGGCAAATGAGGTCTGGGCAAGGATTGGTCAGGATTTGTAAACTAGGTTAGTTAGTGAAACTGTCTATAGTCTTATATTTGGAACACATGAACACATGCTGTCTACAGAGATAACAGTTAAATAAGTTTGTGGTTGTAGCCAGGAAAAACAAAAACAAAAACGTGTGTGTGTGTGTGACTGAGCTGGTGTTAAAACAATTTAAGCTTTAGGTAGTTTGTGTGGCAGAACACGTTTGCACAGTTTATCTTTGTTGCAAACAGAAGTAGAATTTTGTGGTTTGTCTTTCATGTCTTATCTAATACTCATCCTGTTTCAGTTTCAATTTGCTCTTTATCTGTAACCCTTTCATAGCATTTAGGCTAGATCTTTTATTCTCTGGATTTCAATATTTTATAATTCACCTAAAAATCAAGCTAAATCATTATATATTTTTCCAGTTTTATTGAGATGTAATTGACATCTAACATTATGTACCTTTTTTTTTTAAATTTTTTTGGGGGTACACCAAGTTCAATCATCTGTTTTTATACACATATCCCCGTATTCCCTCCCTTCCTTGACTCCCCCCTCTCGAGTCCCCCCCACCCTCCCCGCCCCAGTCCTCTAAGGCATCTTCCATCCTCGAGTTGGACTCCCTTTGTTATACAACTTCCCACTATCTATTTTACAGTTGGTAGTATATATATGTCTGTGCTACTCTCTCGCTTTGTCTCAGTTTCCCCTTCACCCCCCGCCCCCTCCCATACCTCGAGTTCTCCAGTCCATTCTCTGTATCTGCGTCCTTGTTCTTGTCACTGAGTTCATCAGTACCGTTTTTAGATTCCGTATATGTGAGTTAGCATACAATATTTGTCCTTCTCTTTCTGACTTACTTCACTCTGTATGACAGATTGTAGTTCTATCCACCTCATGACATATAGCTCCATCTCATCCCTTTTTATAGCTGAGTAATATTCCATTGTGTATATATGCCACATCTTCTGTATCCATTCATTTGTTGATGGGCATTTCGGTTGCTTCCATGTCCTGGCTATTGTAAATAGTGCTGCAATAAACATTATGGTACAAGTTTCTTTTGGGATTATGGTTTTCTTTGGGTATATGCCCAGCAGTGGGATTACTGGATCATATGGTAGTTCTATTTGTAGTTTTTGAAGGAACCTCCAAATTGTTTTCCATAGTGGCTGTACCAACTTACAGTCCCACCAACAGTGCAGGAGAGTTCCCTTTTCTCCACACCCTCTCCAACATTTGTTGTTTCCTGATTTTGTGATGAAAGAAATCAAAGACGACACAAACAGATGGAGGGACATACCATGTTCCTGGATTGGAAGAATCAACATCATGAAAATGACTGTACTACCCAAAGCAATTTACAGATTCAATGCAATCCCGATCAAATTACGAATGGCATTTTTCACAGAACTAGTGCAAGAAATCTTACGATTTGTATGGAAATGCAAAAGACCCCGAATAGCCAAAGCAATCTTGAGAAGGAAAAATGGAGTTGGTGGAATCAGGCTTCCTGACTTCAAACTATACTACAAGGCCATAGTGATCAAGACAGTATGGTACTGGCACAAAAATAGAAAGGAAGATCAATGGAATAGAATAGAGAACTCAGAAGTAAGCCCAAACACATATGGGCAGCTTATCTTTGACAAAGGAGGCACGAGTATACAATGGAAAAAAAGACAGCCTCTTCAATAAGTGGTGCTGGGAAAATTGGACAGCAACATGTAAAAGAATGAACTTAGAACACTTCCTAACACCATACACAAAAATAAACTCCAAATGGATTAAAGACCTACATGTAAGGCCAGACACTATAAAACTCCTAGAGGAAAACATAGGCAGAACACTCTATGACATCCATTATGTACAACATAATTTAGGTATACAACATATTGATTTTATAAACATATATTGCAAAATGATTACTACCATAGCTTTAGCCAATGCCTTCATCATCTCACATAATTACCATTTCTTTTTGTGGTGGGAATATATAAGATCTACTGTCTTTGCATCTTTCAAGTTAATAATACAGTGTTATTAACTTATAATCACCATGCTGTACATTAGATTGTTAGAACTTATTTGTCGTGTAAGTGGAAGTTTGTGCCCTTTGACCAATGTCTCCCTGTTTTTTCCACACCCTCACCCCTGATAATCACCATTCTCCTCTCTGTTTCTGAGTTTGGCTCCTTAAGATTGTACAAATAAGTGATTCATATATAGTTTTCTCTTTCTCTGACTTATTTCACTTAGCATAATGCCCTTAAAGTCTATCCATGTTGTTGCGAATGGCAGGATTTCCTTCTTTCTCATGGTTAAGTAATATTCTATTGTATATGTATACCATATCTGTTTTATCCATTCATCTGTCAACTGACAATTAGGTTGTTTCCGTATCTTGGCTATTGTGAATAATGCTGCAATAAACATGGAAGTGCAGGTATATCTTCAAGATTCTGTTTTCATTTCCTTTGGATATATACCCAGAAGTGGGATTGCTGGATTGTAAGGTAGTTCTATTTTTAATTTCTTAAGGAGCCTCCATACTGTTTTCCACAGTGGCTGTACCAATTTATATTCCCATCAACAGTATATAGGTGTTCCATTTCTCCATATTCTTGCCAACAATTTTTATCTTGTCTTTTTGATGATAACCATTCTAACAAGTGTGAGGTAGTATCTCCTTGTGGCTTTGATTTGCATCACCCTTATAATTAGTGATGTTGAACACATTTTCATGTACTTGTTGGCCATCCGTATGTCTTATTTGGAAAAATACGGGAGTGAGTCAAAAATTATCCACATGCTGGCTGTAGAATTTGTAGAAGTTTTAATATAACCGAAGCGTGGATAATTTTTGACTCACTCTCGTATGTATACAGCACTATATTCTTTATCACACTTACCGAGTGATTGTCTTGTTCTAGACTTGCATTTTCCTACAGACCTTAACTCTAAGAACTCTTTTTATTTGGTTAAAAATGTACAATAATATAATTACTTTTTTTTTTAAATTTCTCAGTTGTAACTTTTTTTTTCTTCACATTTTAAAGCTCTTTATTGGAATATAATTGCTTTACACTGTGGTGCCAGTTTTTGCTGTACAATAAAGTGAATCAGCTGTATTTATACATATATCCCCATATCCCCTCCCTCCCGTGACTCCGTCCCACCCTCCCTATCCCAGCCCTCCAAGTTATCACCCATCATCAAGTTGATCTACCTGTTTTATGCAGCAGTTTCCCACTAGCTATCTGTTTCACATTTGGTAGTGTATATAAGTCAATACTATTCTCTCACTTTGTCCCAGCTTCCCCTTTGCCTCCACCCCAACCCCATGTCCTCAAGTCCATTCTCTACATCTGCATCTTTATTCCTGCCCTGTCACTGGGTTCATTGGTACCATTTTTTTTAGATTCCGTATATATGAGTTAGCATATGATATTTGTTTTTCTCTTTCTGGCTTACTTCGCTCTGTATGACAGACTCTGTGTCCATCCACCTCACTACAAATAACTCAATTTCATTCCTTTTTATGGCTGAGTAATATTCCATTGCATGTATGTGCCACATCTTCTTTATCCATTCAGCTGTTGATGGGCATTTAGGTTGCTTCCATGTCCGGGCTATTGTAAATAGTGTTGCAGTGAACATCGTGGTGCATGTTTCTTTTTGGATTATGATTTTCTCAGGGTATATATGCCCAGTAGTGGGATTACCAGGTCATATGGTAGTTCTATTTTTAGTTTTTTAAGTAGCCTCCATACTGTTCTCCATAGTGTCTGTACCAATTTGCATTCTCACCAACAGTGCAGGAGGGTTCCCTTTTCTCTGCACCCTCTCCAGCATTTATTGTTTCTAGATTTTTTGATGATGGCCATTCTGACGGGTGTGAGGTGATACCTCATTGTGGCCTTGACTTGCATTTCTCTAATGATTAGTGATGTTGAGTAAATCCTTCTGGGATGTAACTTCCCTCAGTGCTTTGAGACTTTTGAATATTGGCCAATTTCTTAAATATATGCTTCTTATACCAAGGTACTAGTATTCAAGACTATTAAAATTACTAGATAATTTGAGAGAAAAGGCATTTAAGTTTTATCATTTTTTCAGTTGTATTTATTATTATGTAAAGTTATTATTTGTTATGTTTAGCACTAGACTTAATATGTTTGCTTGGATTACAGCAGCATGCTTTGTCCCATAGATCTCTGGGGGTGAAAATTCATTCTCTATTACTGTTAATTGTACTTTAGAGGAAAAGTTTGATAAGTACTGCTGTAGCAGAATCATTATTATTAAATAAAGGCTAACTTATTTAAATAAATTTTTAAGGGATTATTTTCTAATGTTTGAAATATTCATAGGTTTGTGATTTTCACAGGTCTAGCCAAGATTTTATTAGAATTTATTAGAAAGAAGGTATCTGGCGTAAAATTAGAACTAAGCTCCACATTTAGGTGGGTTGAAATAAAGAAAAAGTAAAAAGTCCTTGTCTTGACATTCTCAGTAGTTAATATGACATGATATTGACATTTTTCCCGTCATACCAGTTAAACTTGCTCAGGAGACATATCTTTCTGCAATTCCAGGAGGGAATTTTGATTATGTTAAAATAAACCAATTATTACTGGTGTTACTCACCATATTTTTATCTGATAAAAGAAAATAATAAAGTGATACTTCTAAAATCATGTTACTGTGTTATGTGAGGGGTACCACTGATATTTCTACTTAATGTTTTTTTTTTAAGAAATGTAAACTATATTTATGATATTATGTGATAGATTTGATGGCTAATTTGTTTCATTTTCATTGTTGCAAATCTTAGATATTTTCATTTGACTTTAACTACAAATTTTAAACTTTGGCAAAACTTGGAAATTAGAAGCCATTACATTATGTAAATAACAATGATATTCTCCTGATAGATTTGGCACATGTCAATAGCTTGTTTGTTTTGTTTTTCCTGAAAGCAAACTAATGAAGAGCTGTGGCTAGACACAGCCTCTCTGAGTTAGAAAATGAAATATTGAACATTGGGGTAAGCTATAAAATATATATTTTATAAATTTTTAAGCCTTCCATTTAGTAATTTATGATATCAGAACTCAAATATTCTAAACAGTTTGCTAAGATTTTTAAAAAATTTTCAGTTTACTGTTTTGAGGCAGATCCTGAAATTCTGAGGATATGAAATCATCAAGACAGTTTTCTATTGTGGCAAGAGAGATTTTTATACCTAGTAACCAGGAAGAATCATGGAATCTGTATATATATATACCTATGTGTACTTGCGCACGCACCTGCGTGCACATGCCTACACACTCTCCTAACAGTTATCTCCCGGTCTCCTCTTGAATATTTTAGCAAAAGTAAACATAAACCTCCTCATTATGGAACAGCTTGAATTCTTTGAAAATATAATCAATATGAATATTTATGAATCTTTGTTTACCGTTTCTGTGTCCTTCATCTAAATGATGAAGCACATCTGGGGTATAATGTTTTAAAGGGAAGAAAAAGAGATCTGTTTACCCCTACTCAAAATACACTTTATCCACCTCTGCCCGAGTGTTTGAAAAATGGGGGAAACTAAGCCATTTGGAAAACTTGGTGAGAATTGTACTTTCATTTTGAATGGGTGAATTATTGAGGGGATTTCTAATCTAAAGGTATAAGTAGGCTTCCTAGGTGGCGCAGTGGTTAAGAATCCGCCTGCGGATGCAGGGGACATGGATTCAATCCTTGCTCCAGGAAGATCCCACATGCCACAGAGCAACTAAGCTCGTGTGCCACAACTATTGAGCTTGTGCTTTGGAGCCTGTGAGCCACAATTATTGAGCCCATGTGCCACAACTACTGAAGCCCACGTGCCTAGATCCCGTGCTCCACGACAAGAGAAGCCACAGCAATGAGGAACCCACACACCACAACAGAGTAGCCTCCACTTGCCACAAGTAGAGAAGACCCAATACAGCCAATAAATAAGCAAATTTATAAAGATAAAAGAAAGACTGACTTTGATGGAGAAGTATTTTCTTACAGTAAGATAAGTGACATTCCTTTTGAGGTGAAGCAGGAAGAATGGCTAGGAATTTCAGATGCATAAGACTAACAATAGAGATATTTCCTTATCTTAAATTTATGGGAATTGTTTTCAGTCTCTGGGTTGGTGCCTCAGATGTTTGAAGCGTTAAAAGGTCCCCAGGTAATTCTAATTGCTAGCTGTGTTGAAAACCACTAACCTGGAAAAGTAGGTCTTAGATTTTCCAAGAGAGAGGAATAGAGATGAGATATGGATATTGAGAAAGAAAAGAAAGGGAGGGAAAGATTGGTGGGAGCTGGATGATCTGGAAATATATAAAGCATTAATATTAGAAATCTTATGGTTCTAGCACTTAGTTTTTGATTCCTCAGGACTTTAAGTGGCCTAGGATACCCGTAAAATGTCTTGTCCTAGAGTTTTAGTCTTGGATGAGATCAACATAAATGGGCTTTAAGAGATTGTAGAATAATATGAAATCAATATCTCAGAGAGATATCTGTGCTCCCATGCTCATTATAGCATTGTTCACAGTAGCCAAGCTATGGAAACAACCTAAATTTTCGTTAGTGGATAAATGGATCAAGAATTTGTGGTGTGTATATACAATGGAATATTATTCAGCATTAAGAAGAGGGAAATTCTGATGTTTATGACAACATGGATAAAACTTGAGGGCATTATGCTGAGTGAATAAAGCCAGAAAGAGAAAGACAAATACTTCATGGTAGCACTTATATGTGGAATGAAAAAAAAGAAAGTCAAACTCATAGAAACAGAAAGTAGAAAAGTGGTTGTCAGGAGTGTGGGAAATAGGAAGAGGTTGATTAAAAAAGGTACAGACTTTCACTTATAAGATGAAAAAGGTCTGAAGATCCAGTGTATAACAGGGTGACTCAAAGCTGATAATGCTATACTGTACAATTGAAATTTAAGAGAGTAGAATTTGTCCTCTCACCAAAAATACATACATTCATATATACATAAATGTAATTATGTGAGGTGATGGATATGTTACCTAACTAGGAAATTCCCTTAAAAGGAGGTAATCCATATATATATAATATATACAAAATATATATGTATAAAATATATATATATAAAATCATCATACAATTTAAATATCTTAGTTTTATTTGTCACACTGTAATAAATCTGGACAAAAGATTGTGGGATATTATGAGATCAATCTTTAGTTGTCATATCATCCCTATTGCCAATTGAGTATGTTAATTATTACTTTTTAAAAATTAAGTGACTCTCCACAACATAGTTCAATGAGTGCTTGCAGTTCTAGAGCAGAGTACAGTATTTCTCAAGTTTCTGGGAAATAGCTGCAGCTACAAGATATAGGAACACCACCCTGACAAGGACCTGAACCCTGTACCTTACAAGCCTTAGTGATGTGAATTATACTCACTGGATCAAAATGTACCACACAGTAACACATTCTTAAATTATGATATACATAACCAAGCACAATATTTCAAGCTCTATTTGGCCGTTGCAGGGAATAGAAACTTACCTTTCTTGACCTGGATATTATATTGCTCTTAATGCTGCCAAAGATTTCATTAACATTTCTGGCTGCTTCAGACTCTGTAATCATTTTGAGCTTGCAATGAATACTCCTTAGTGTTGAGGAGTGTTTCTGGAAAGCATGTCCATGTTGTTCCAACAGATTAAATTCTTGCTGAAGATTCAGATTCTTGGACCTAGATATGCTAAATCAGAATCTCTGGGGGTAGGTCTAAGAATATAAAAATACAGTATACCCCTTAGATTTTTGTAATACACCATGTTTGAGAATAAGTCCACTGGGAGAGTTAGAGGGATTATTACCACCTACAAGCATGTAGATTTGAGATGAATTTGGCGTTGATGGGGAACAACAAGAAAATTAAAGGCAGACCTGTAGTTGAGTCTGAGACTAGATAGTGGAAAGGTGGGGGTAAGAAAGAACAAAAGAAATAAAAGATTGGGAAGCTTTACTTAGAATCAAAAGAATAATCCACTTTTGAAAACAAATATAAAGCAGTTATCATGCCATATAGAAAAGGAAAATAAGAAATGATAGTTAGAAAGCCATATTTAAAATCAGGAAATTATTTCAAGACAGTGACTCTGCACTGCAACTGTTTTGTGCTGCTATAGAAAAATCACAATTGAAGACAATTATTTTCAGTAGTTCATGGGACCCAGTCTCATCTGGTTCCTCATTCTTTGCAAATTCTAATACAAACCTTGGTCTCCATTCCCATAGGCCAGAGTTGTTATTATAAAATTTTAAATTCTAAATGTTCATGATTTACCTACATGCACTCTAGATCAGTGTTCTATTTTTTTAATTAAAATTTTTATTGAGGTCTAATTGACATCTAACATTGTATTGGTTTCAGGTATACAAAATAGTGATTCAATATTTGTATATATTGTGAAATGGTCACCACAGTAAATCTAGTTAATATTCATCACCACTCATATTTACAGCATTCTTCTTTTTGTGATGAGAACTTTTAAGAGCTCTTTTAGGAACTTTCAATTATGCAATACAGTATTATTAATTATAGTCACCATGCTGTATATTATGTCCCCAGGATTTATTTTATAACTCAAAGTTTGTACTTTTTGACTCCCTTCACCCATTTCACCCCAGACCCCCATGGCAACCACCAATCTGTCCTCTGTATCTATGAGCTTAGAGTTTTTGTTTGTTTAGATTCTACATATAAATAAGTAGATCAGTGTTTCTTAAACTTTAGTATGATTAGATCACAATAATTGAAGAATCTCAGGCTCCACACTCAGGGGCTAAATTTTTAGACGTTGTTTGGCAGGGAGGGACTACACAATCCTATGTAGTCACACAATCATATATAGACAATCATGTCCATTCCATCTGTTGTTTAGAAGCAAGTCACAGATCCTTCTCACACGCAAGGAATGGGGCTCACACACAGGCATGAACACCAGGAGGTGAGCATCATAGGAGCCACCATATATGTCTTCTGTCCCCTGACATTTAGTCTTTTCACTCTAAGTATTCTATTCTGCTTAAGTAACCTCCTTCATATATGACTTCAACTAATAGCTATATGCTCTTGTTTCCAAAATCTATATCCCAGTCTAAATATCTTTCCTAAGACCTCAATCAATATAGTCAACTCTCTGTAGATATTATGTGAATGTAGACATTTCTGTGTAGAAACCAATATCAACATTCTTCCTTTTCTCCAGATTGTTCCTCCCTCTTTTTGCCACCTTAGATGATGACACATTCTATGTCAAGTGCATGTGATCACAGACCTGAGACTGTGATTTAATATCCTGGGGTAAAACCCAAACAAGTATTTTAAAGAAGCTTTCCAAGTGATTCTAATTTGTAGTTGCAGTTGATACCCCGTATTTCTATAGCATTATTCTGCTTTGTCTGCTTCATAACATGTATCACAGTCTGATATTATTCTTCTCCTTTATTGCCTTATTCTTTTTGTCTCTCCCTTATAATGTAAGATCCTTGAAAGGTTATTCACCACTATATCATATATATATATGCACACACACACACACACACAATGTTTGGCATATAGAAGGTATTCAATAACTTATTGAATCATTAAATGTTAAATACCGCTTATAAGTCAGCATTATGCTGTGTTTTGTGTACATTATTTTATTAATCCTCACCAAACTCTTATGAGTCTATTTTTAATTCTATTTATTCTCCTTTTAGATAAGGAGAATCTGGCAAAGTAATTTACCCAAGGTCATATGTTAAGTAGAACTAGGATTGAAATCAGGTGTGCATTACTCCAGAGCTCATGGTTTTGATCAATATGCTATACATATACTTTCCAGCTATATTCATTTCTTGCTCAAATTGTTATGCCTTTGAGTTTGTTGTTTCTTTTGAAATAGCCTATTCATTTGGTGATTTATTAATCCACTGTGGTAGGATTAGAAGTCAAATCATATATCTCCACCAGAATATAGTTTCATTTTGTTCAACATCCTTACACATTCCATTTTCTGATTAATGTTTATTCTAAATGCAGTTATTATCAAGCAGTGCATACTGCCTGTTCTTCAACAATGTTCTAGACATAGAGCAGGAGCATACTGTCTGACATGCTCTCCATTCTGCACTTTGATCCATAACATTCATCCACAAATCTGTCTGCATTTTACAATCATGAATTCTCCAAATATCCTGTGAGGTAAATGAATATTTATTATCTTAATTTCACAAATGCATAAAATTAGGTATCGACTAATAAGTTCTTCAAGGGCAGGCAATAAGTTGATTGGAAAATTGAGGCTAACGTTGACCATTCCAGATTCCTGCTTCTAAAAGGAATGGATGATGTCTTAAGTTCGTTTTACTATACATAGTTGAAAATGTTTATTGTAAGCTTTCTCAATATATCCTCCATTAGTTTCTGGACATTGCCCAGAAGAATTCATGGTAAATTGATATTTAGCCCCTAAATATGTATTCAGTTTTTGTCTATTGGCATCTGTAGGGGGTGCAGAAATGAAACTGAAGAAAGAATTTCACCCATAGTAATTATATCTTCCTGTAGAGATTCTGGTAATTATGTTTGGATTTTTTTTTAACTATATAATTTAAAGGTTTTTATTTTGTAATGTAGCTCTAATTTAGCACATAGAAGTAAGCAGCTAATTAAGCTGAGATTACTTTCTACTCCCAGCCAACATTTAGAACATAATCAGTTATTATTACAAAATTGTTTAAAGTTATATTACTATTTATGAATATGAACCAAAACCAAAATGCATAGCATAATAACATGATTAAGAAAGACTGTATTATTTCAGTGTGTTGCCATTCAAATAACCAAATTAAAACTACATGTCCTCCATTTCACCAGTGGTAGGTTGTTAGACTCAAAAGATCTTGAGTTGATTTATAACCTCTTATACCTGGCTCTTAAGATGATACATTTTACTGGTTCTTTTTCTATTCCTAAATTTTTTAATGTAAAATTGATTTAACAACATATGTATATAGTGCATCACCTCTGCATAATTTTTGATTTATTCAGATGTTGAGATTTTGTTGAATCAGAACTTAAATTTAGATGCACGGTCAAAATCATTGTGATTAAAATGATCTTTCAGAAAGTCCAACAAATAAGAAATAAGATATAAATCAGAAAAAGAAATTAATATGCAAAAGGGAATTTAAGTTTAAATAGGATTTTATTTTCATCTGCATGTGTCATTTAAATCAGTGTTAAGAATATGCACTAATATAAGATTTTGTGGTAATAACATGACAAATCGGTTTTGCAGATGTGTATCTTAGAAAGATAGGCATTAGATATAAATCTTTGCAATGAATAATGTTTTTAATCAGAGGCTTCTCAATTTTCTATCCCACAAACTCCTAAAGAGAATTGGTTGCAACCATTCCAGGGTATATTAACAAATTTGCTGGGTTATGCAATTTAGATATTAACTTAGATATTCACTTCTAACAACTTAGATATTAACTTCTTTGGAAGCTGCTTCATTAATAGTTAGGTGAACAGATGATTCTTCAATTTATTTATTATTTCTGAAGGCTTTCCATGCTTACTTGCACATACCAGAGGACCTTGTCTTGAAGAACAAAATAAAAACAAATTGAATCAATACAACTGGCAGTGTGACTATTTTGGATTCTAACTGTATAGCCAAGGGAGAATTATATGACTTTCATCAGTTAAACTAAAACTTCAATCATTCTACCAGTAGAAATTGTCTTACTGATTTACCAAAGTTCTCTCCACCAAATTTCACACCAACCTTCCTCCCCTCCTCTACTGTCCCAAACCATTGACAAACACTAATATGTTCTCCATTCTAAAATTTTGGCATTTCAAAACGTTATATACATGGAATCATACATCTTGTAATCTTTTGAAATTTTCTTTCACTCAGAGTAATCCAATGAAGAAAAATCCAAATTGTATGTGTCAATAGTTTGTTTCTTTTTATTACAAATTAGTATTCTATGATAGGTATGTACCGCAGTTTGTTTAACCATTCACCCACTGAAGGATGTTTTGGCTGTCTCCAGTTTTTAAATATTATGAATAAAACTTTTGTGAAATTTATGTACAAGTTTTTGTGTGAACTGATTTTATTTCCTTGTAATGAATACCCGAGTACAATTGGTGAGTTGTATTAAGTATTAGTTTCCTTTTGCTACTATAACAATTTACCATAAATTTAGTGACTTAAACAATATAAAATTTATTTTACAGTTGTGGAGGTTAGAAATCTCACTGGCCTACAGTCATAGTGACTGGAGGGCTATGTTCCTTCTGAAGCTCTAGCAAATAATCTGTTTCCCACTTTTCCAAATCCTAGAGGCCATTTTCCTTACAGCCCTTCCCTCCATCTTCAAACCCAGCAGCATAACATCTTCAAATCTCTCTCTCCCACATGTGCTTCTGTCCTCACATATCCTTCTCTGACTCTGACAGTTCATCTTCCCTCTTTCCCTTATAAGGACTTTTGTGGACATATTAGGCTCCTCTGGATAATCCAACTTCATTTTTCCATCTCAATATCCTTAATCTAATCACCTCTGCAGAGTCCCTTTTGCCAAGTAAATTGACATATTCACAGGTTTTGGAGCTTAGGATATGGATAAATTCTATCGAAGGGAGGGCAGGTTGGCATTATCCTGCCTACCACATATGGTAAATGTATGTTTAGTTTTATGAGAAACTGCCAAGCTTCTCCAGAGTGATGTTACCATTTACATTCATATCACCAGTATATGAAGGTCCAGTTTCTCTGCATCTTTACCAGCATTGAATGTTGCCACTATTTTGTATTTTATCTATTCTGATAAGTATATAGTGATATCTCATTGTGGTTTTAATTTACATTTCCATGATGGCTAATGTTGAACATCTTATCATTTGTTTATTTGCAGTTGGCCTATCTTCTTTGGTGAAATATCTGTTTCTTTTGCCCATTTCAAGCTGAATTATTTGAGGTTTTTTACAGTTGAATTTCAAGTCTTCTTTATATATTCTGGATAGTAGTTCTTGGCTGCGTAGTTTTCATATCTTTTCTTACAGTCTATAACTTGTCTTATCTTTTCACATGATCTCTCACAGAGCAAAACTTGTTTATTCTTATGAGCCATAAGGCTTCTGATTTAGTAAGTTATTCTTGTTAATTCTTAGCACTATTGAACTTTTTAGGAAGGCTATTAAGGGAATTACAGGGTAATGGACAAATCATATTTGTGGATAGTTACATTAAAATAAGTAGGATCCCAAGTGTTAGTTTAATCTTGGGTATTGTTACATACACTATGACAGCTAGATTTTTCTGCAACTTTCATGCCACATATTAGGGTTATCATAATTTCTCTTTATTAAACCAAAACATAACACTTTGGTAAATTTCCTTATGACACATGAAGGAAAATTTTACTAATCAGTTGCTAGAACTGATCCATTTACTGAAAAGTATAGGCCATGCATATATTTTTCTTAATTTTCTTCTTGTCAATTAAATAATTGTATTTATTTTAAAAAAACAAGTAAATTATGCTTTGAGAGCCTTTGACAAAAAAACAGCTTGTATTAAAATATCATAGGACTTATATTTCTTTTTCTATAACAATGTACCTGTGCATTCATTTCTTTCCAAGTACATCCCAATGGTTGCAATAAAGAAAATATATGCAGTAAAGTAAATAAAATAGAAACAATAAACAAAGGTTTCAGAAGGACCATGAGGTTAGTTAATATGATTATATATCTTTTATGACTTTTAGCTTCCTGGAATTCATCTCCCTCTCTCATACACACACACACACACACACACACACACATACACACACACTCATATACTCACAAATGTATGTGGGGAATGTATATATAAAGTTGCATAGTTCTTATCTAAATGAGGAAAGTACTCTTGGTCCTGAAAAGAATCAAAATTTTCAATCTTGCTAAGCTGCGAAGGAAATTTCTCTCTTGGAAACTTTATAAAGCATACACTGAAAGAAAATAAGCAATAGTTTTATAATGAGCAGAGAAATGATTTTTCACTTGGCTATTTCTTATAATGAAGCTTGATGAAAGTTGAGGAAATAATATTAAAGTATAGCTCTGAAAAAGCATTTCTGCTAATGTGGTCTTATTATTCAGCTGAAAAGAATAGAATATGCTTACTATAAATTCTCCACTTAAATATATGTTTATTATTAAGAATAAAAACTTGTTTAATTTTCTATTTAAATACTCACTTCTTTTTTTTCCCAGAATCACCATTTTTCTTGGTGCATATTAAAGATAAATGTTTTAAGATTTAAATGATATTGGTATAAACATACCTGATTATTTTTATTAAGTGATTTTAGAGATCAAAATTATCTCACAAAACAATTTCTCCAAGTAATGTTTAAAATAAATAACATCCCTTAAAAAGAATGACATCAAGGATGAGATAAACTGGGTATAAATAATTCCATTAAAGTAAAAAGTTATATGGATGGATTGTAATTTAGACATTTTCTTTCCTGTCTTGAAATTGTTGAAGTCCTGACACTAAAAAATATATGTGTTTTAGAATGTTTTCTTTGACACAGATCAAGTGGTATTGGAGATTCTACTATAATTCTTCTCAGTACAATAAATGCAGTTCTGATTTAGTTTGCCATTTAACCCTATTGGCTCTGTTCTCATTCTGTCAGTCTTGTGTATTTAGTATTGCAATCTTCTGAAGTATGAATATGATCTCTATTATCACTCAAAAAAATTCTACAAACATGAATCCTTTGAAAGGTTAATTGTTAAAAGGATCAAATCTAAGAAAAATTCAAGATTAATTCTCAAGAGAAACCTAGTTATTTTTCCTTAATTATAATAGTAGAGAGCAAATTCAGTTTAATCTAAGGTAGTGTATTTAGATCCCACATTAACTTTTACCATTTAATGAACTAAAATGTATTCATTTGATACCAAGAATTCCATTTATTCAAATTATCCATCTATTCCAGAATCAGAATCTTACACATTGAATGAAAAGAACAGAAGGTAATTTTTAAAACAGTTATTCTATTGTCTGTGAACTTTCATCATCTCAAAAAAAGAGATTTTATACTAAACTGTGTCCAATATTTACTTTTTTAAAGATAATTTTTATTTATTTATTTATTTATTTATTTATTTATTTATTTATTTATTGGCTGCACTGGGTCTTCATTGCTTATCAGGCTTTCTCTAGTTGCATCAAGCGGGGGCTACTCTTTGTTGCAGTGCACGGCCTTCTCATTGTAGTGGCTTCTCTTGTTGTGGAGCACAGCATCTCGGCACGCAGGCTTCAGTAGTTGTAGCACAAGGGCTGATTAGTTGTGGCTCGTGGGCTCTAGAGCACAGGCTCAGTGGTTGTGCCTCACGGGCTTAGTTGCTCCACCGCATGTGGGATCTTCCT
Source organism: Hippopotamus amphibius kiboko (assembly GCF_030028045.1). Lineage (NCBI taxonomy): Eukaryota > Metazoa > Chordata > Mammalia > Artiodactyla > Hippopotamidae > Hippopotamus > Hippopotamus amphibius. The sequence continues at coordinate 60,677,658 of NC_080188.1, forward strand.
GGACCAAGAATCAAACCCATGTCCCTTGCATTGGCAGGCAGATTCTTAACTACTACCCCATCAGGGAAGTCCCAATATTTACTTTAAACCATCAGTAAACCATGTAAAATGATGTTTACTTTTTAACATTATATACTTTTCTGAGGGGATTCATGCTTTGTTTTATACCAGTTAATCTAATTAGCAAATATATAAATTATTAGAAAAAAATCCATAAAAATTTTTCATTAATTACTCTGAAAGTAAACTATATTTTTATTAACAATGTTATTACTTGTTCATTGTATTTTAAAGCTTAAGTCAGCTTGTCATAAATTTGCATCCATAGATATAAATTTAGTGCTGCATAATATATTCTTCCTCTTCCACTCCCCATCCTTTTGGGGGGGGGGGGTGGTGGGGAAAAATTCTTACTTGTCTTCTGCATCTCTGTCTTAAATTCTTCAGGGAGAACTTCCCACTCTAGAACAGTTCTCCCTGCTATATAGCACTGGGTAATAGCACTGCCTTTAATAGCATCCTGTACTACCAGTATCATAGGACTTAAAATATTTTATTTTACTTAGATTTTTTTAAATTAATTTTTTATTGGTGTATAGTTGATTTACAATTTTGAGTTTTTGCTTTACAGCAGATGAGTCAGTTATACATATACAAATATCCACTCTATTTTAGATTATATTCCCATATAGGTCATTTTAGGGTATTGAGTACAGTTCCCTGTGATATATAGTAGGTTCTTATTAGTTAACTATTTTATATATAATAGTGTGTATATGTCAATTTCAATCTCCCAATTTATCCCTCCTCCCCTTTCCCCCTTGGTAACCATAAGTTTGTTTTCTACATCTGTGACTCTGTTGTAGATAGGTTCATTTGTACCAGCTTTTTAGGTTTCACATATAGGCGATATCATACGATATTTGTCTTTCTCTGTCTGACTTACAGTACTCAGTATGACAATCTCTAGGTCCATCCATGTTGCTGCAAATGGCATTATTTCATTCTTTTTTTATGGCTGAGTAATATTCCATTGTGTATATATTCCACATCTTCTTTATCCATTCCTCTGTTGATGGACATTTAGATGGCTTCCATGTCCTGGCTATTGTAAATAGTGCTGTAATGAACATTGGGGTACAGGTATCTTTTCAAATTATGGTTTTCTCTGGGTATATGCCAGGAGTGGGTTTGCTGGATTGTATGGTATCTGTATTTTTAGTGTTTTAAGGAACCTCCATACTGTTCTCCATAGCAGCTGTACCAATTTACATTCTCACCAACAGTGTGGGAGGGTTCCCTTTTCTCCACACCCTCTCCAGCATTTATTGTTTCTAGATTTTTTGATGATGGCTATTTGACTGGTGTGAGGTGGTACCTCATTGATTTGCATTTCTTTGATAAAAAGTGATGTTGAGCATCTTTCCATGTGCCTCTTGGCCATCTGTGTGTTTTAGTTGGAGAAATGTCTATTTAGATCTTACTTCCATTTTTTGATTGGGTTGGTTGTTTGGTTTTGGTTTTTTTTTTGATATTGAGCTGCATGGACTGTTGTGTATTTTGGAGAGTAATCCCTTGTCGGTTGCCTTGTTTGCAGATATTTTCTTCCATTCTGCATTTGTCTTTTCATTTTGTTTATGGTTTCCTATGCTGAGCAAAAGATTTTAAGTTTAATTAGGTCCTGTTTGCTTATTTTTGTTTTTATTTTCATTTCTGTAGGAGGTGGATCAAAAAAGATCTTGCTGTGATCTGTGTTAGAGAGTGTTCTGTCTGTGTTTTCCTCTAAGAGTTTTGTAGTGTCTGGTCTTACACTGGAGCCTTTAATCCACTTTGAGTTTATTTTTGTGTATGGTGTTAGAGAATGTTCTAATTTCATTCTTTTATTACATGTAGCTGTCTTAGCTACATGTTTTCCCAGCTCCACTTATTGAAGAGCCTGTCTTTTCTCCATTGTATATTTTTGTCTCCTTTTTTATAGTTTAGGTGACCATAGGTGCATGGGTTTATCTCTGGACTTTCTATCTTGTTCCATTGATCTATATTTCGTTTTTGTGGCAGTACCATACTTTTTTGATTACTATAGCTTTGTGGTATAGTCTGAAGTCAGAGAGTCTGATTCCTCCAGCTACATTTTTCTTTTTCAAGATTGCTTTAGCTCTTTGGGGTCTTTTGTGTTTGTTTAACTTAGATTCTCTTTTGCATTTATGATTTAAGCTCTGTGATGGCTGAGTTCCAGTATATCATCTTCTCCACTCCAGCTCAGGGCTTAGATCCAGAGAATGGCACATAATGGATATGCAATAAATATTTGTTGAATACATTCATGAATAAAACTATCACTCTCTAGTAAGAATGATTATGATAATGGCATTGATATGTGAGAGAAAAATAAAAGAAACTTTTTAAGAATATTCCTTTAGAAGCACATCTATAATCCATTCCTTTTCTTATTCATTCTCCACATATCTATTTTACTCCTAGATTTTCTTAAAACATTGCAGTAGCTAGCGGGCATATCAAGATGAATAAAAGCAACCTCTAACTTAAAAGAATAGTAATTCTAATTATGGAGATAGACACCTGTCCAAATAATTATAGCACAGTCATAAATCCTGTAACAGAAACAGAAGCTTTGTGAAGGAAGCCCAACTTCACAGAGAAGATGGTACAGAACTGCACATAGACCTGAAATATTTGACTTCTGTTATTATTTTCTACTCAGTCTAAATATAAAATAGAGAGCCAAATATTCAGCTCCTGTTCATTATTCCCATAGGACAATGTGGAACAAATTTTTCAGAACTTTAAGGGATCTTTAATAGTTATTATTGATATTGAGGATGTTTATACAGCAACAATTACTATTCCTTCTGATCTTCTTATGACAACACAAGTCATAACCAAAGACAGAAAAGTGAATAATATTTTCTTGGGATACTGTTTTCTCAAATTTTAATATCTTTCCATGGATTTCAGCTGCTTATACCTTTCCAAGTCAAATACCATCCACATTTCTCTTGGCGCTGGTTACAGACACAATTATGAAGGTACTAACAAAGTAGATAAATTTATTATAATATCTTTAGAGCTACCATCAGTCATTGCATATGTCACTACTGGTGTCCTGCACAGCAGCAGAGGGATTTGCCTTAGACATGTGTAGTGAATAATCACTTAATGGTAGGCAGTGGTCCCTAGCACCATGGAACAATCCTAGAAATAATATAAGCAGAATAGTATGCACTTGCCCTTTTGCTTTTAGCCTAAAATTAGCCTCAATAGTTGAAATTCTTAATCTACCTTCTTTTATTTCCTATTGATTTATTTAAAACAAATGATTCTTGTGGAATATTTGCATTTGATATTACTGAATTGGCTGATAACCAATGCTACTGATTGCCATGATATAGGGAACAGAGATTATGGCTCCTGCTGAGAATTTCATTGAATAATAAATGTAACTTGAGCCACTGCAAATTTTTAAAAAACTGCTAATATTTAAGATCAAGGTTCTCAGTTTAATAGTTTTTTGATCAGTTATTTTTTATATTTCTAGTACTATACTTTTAACCTTAGAAAATAATCTCAAAAATAGCAGCATATTGACAGTGGTTTAGTGTAGGAGTGATTTAGTGCAGAATAGATCTGTTGTTCCTATTAGGTGAAAAATTTTCAGAGCAAATTTTTTTTAGAATAGTAGATCAGAAATATATAGAGGATGGTACATTTGGAAGCCCATTTAAAAATATGTAGTGGTAATATTTTGTTACTAAAAATTCAGCAGTATAATAATAGATTATTTCCTTTTTGTAATCCTAACAATGCAAATATGTAATGTGTAACTGGGTTATCTTTTTTTATTTGTCTGTTTAATATACTTCCCAACTTAAGGACAGTTTACATATTTTCAGCTTCTTGAAGTTCCCAGTAATAGTAATGATGAACTCTATTTAATAATCCTTTCCTTTTTCTCACCATAAGGATAGAAGGTCAAGATGTTTGGATTGTATTTGCATATGTGATTCTCAATCATAAATGTCAGGAATATTTTCTTATAGTATGAGAAATATGAATTCTAAATATGACATTTTCAAAAATCAATCTAATTATATAATGTAATACTTATATTCATTAATCTATAGTTTTTATAAAGCTTACATAATATTAATCTTGTGGACACAATTCTGTCATATTGCAAAATTTCATGTTATTTTGCAGCTTTAACATGAGGATGTTGAAACTCTGACTTTAAACTGCTTTTTTAAAAATAGCCTTTTTAGCAAAAAGGCAAAAATTGATAAGCAATAATGAGATCATTTTAACTTTCAGAATGAAATCAAGTGCATATGCACAAGGTTCTTTTGGTCAGCGTAATTGCTTCCTTGAGTTCTATGTGCCTGTCAAATTAAAAATAATGTTGTATTAGACTAAAGAATCTTTTTAAAAGGGCATCTGAGTGTTATTTCCTGTTTACCATTGATCATCCAGGCTTACAGGTTTTAGACAAATATAATCCTAATGAAAAACTTTAGCAGGAGCTTTCAAACACTCAAAACCCCTACTTATGAAAGTTTCTCTAATATTCTTAGGTTTAATGTTTAAGTGCTGCCTGATTTGCTCATGAATAAAAAGGTTTTGTCTTTGTGTTAACATTTCATGTATTTCTGAGTAATTTATTTATCCAGTAGTAAGTATTATTTCTAAGTCCTTTACAGCTTGATTCTGGTCAATGAAACAAGGTCATAGAGACACTATCTTGGTTCTTGGCCTGCACAACTTGAGCCTCTTGTTCTGTGTTAGCACAGGTGGGAATGGATGGGGAAACATTTCTGTTTTCTTTTTCACCAACTAGGAGAGGGACTTGGAAAGAGAGGTATAAAGTGAATAGGGAGGGCGTTGTCCTGGGTACCTCTTTCTGTATTCAGTCTTAACACTGTACATCTGATGTCTTGGTGTAAAGTCTGAAATGGCCCTAGGAAATAATTTTCTTGTCTACCTTTATCTACATTTGAACTAAACAGTCCTAAAAGCCACTCTGCCTGGACTAGTGGCAATAGAGGAAACAAGGTTTCCTTCCACCAAATGATCGCCCTGACACTGCTAAGGACAGGTCCTTCTGTCACATGAGAGAATAAAATATTGACAGTGTTCCAGTCAGTCACTGTAAAGTTGTTATTGCTGTTTAGTCTTCAGTGAAAACTAGGGTTCTACCATTTAGTGTATTAAGACTACTTCCCATTTTATTGTGTTTTACATATCACCAAGCATTTTTATACACACACATTATCAAGATTAATCATCATAATTCTTTAAGATGGGAATGAACCTTCTGATTTTTAAATGCCCAAGGCACTCCCACAACTACATATAACCGGGGGTCTTTTTTCAAGGAAGATAAAGATAAGAAAGTGATTACAGTTAGCTGAATGCCTCCTTGTTGAGAAGTAAATGGAATTTGTCTCAAAGAGTTTCAATTGCCCAAGGTCACATAGGCTACCCAGCCTTGGGAGGAAGTCGAGATTTATTAATAAAATTCAGAATAAGTGATAGAAAACATTTGTCTGACTTTCGCAAACTCTCACCCCAATCCAGAAATCTCCAACAGGGTTTTCTAGATCCAAGTCTTTTCTTACATCAAGCCTTCTTATCTGTCTTTTGGCATTTCTTATTTTCCTTCTTTCTTTTTCCAACTTTCTAACAATTCCCTAAGAGGTTGGTCCTCCAATCTGAAAAGCATATTGCCAGTTTAAAAATCCAAGCACATAACAGGTACATCATGTTATGGTTTTCGTGAATATATAGACGAGGATGTCACTTGTTACTTACGAGTGAGATTTTAAGACAAACATTTTGGCAGACTTTTAAATTTTTTTGGGGGGGATGTTTCTTCACCTCTTATGCCTCTGGACATCAGAGATGGATTTTGGTGCCCATTATTTAGTATTGCTCATCTGTTTCAAGCCTTAGAAATCTGGGCTATCTTTTTAATGTAGATTAATGCCTCCAAATATTACCATATGAAAATAATAAAAGAAAAACTTCTAGGGCCAGTTCTGATAGGTTTAATAAAAGCATAAATGATATCAGCTTTTTCTCTCTGACTTGCTATTTTTTTCTACCCAAAGACTACTCCTGGTCACTTTTACTGCTTCTGCTTCTCTGTATCAGCTCTCCCACCAGCACCACTTGTGCTATAAAAGCTACTGTATTCTTTAAGCATTATATTCTATGAGTCTTATTCTGTAACCCTTAAGCACTTTATTACCTAGTGAATTCTTTTGAGTACCAAGCAACTAAGCTTCTTATAATACCTTTACATAAAGCAGTTATACTCACTGTATGACACAAGATTCTTGCCATTTTTTTTAACAAAGCCAGATTCTTCTTTCTTAATAAATTCAAAACAAATATAAACAGAGTTTAAAATATTAGTAGGTATCCACTTTACACATAATCCTGAATGAGAGATTGAGCCAAATATTTAACTTGATATATGCTAAAAATAACACATACTATAAAGACACATCATTTTTTTTCCTGCAATGTATTTAAATGGAAAGAAGAGATCTAAGGCCTAAGATGGTGGTGTTTGCAAAGGGTGTAAGCCCTGCAGGCATACCACATGTGGAAAGGTGGTCAAAGGACGAATCTGCTAAGGAATGTTCAGGAACTCTCCGATATTTGTATTGTGTGATATGGAACCACACCCCCACTATCTCAGAAGTATGCCTGCAATTGGACTTTATTTGACTTATAAATGTGCACCATAGTGTGGAATTGTGGACCCACCAATCCCACACAAAGATACTACAGAGTCCAGAAATTCGGACATCTTTAAAGTGCTGAAGAGGTTGGCATGACACTTTGCAACCTCTTAAAACATTTAGAGTGGAGAGAAAAGATGGTGACAAAGTAGAGAGACGTGGAGTGCATCCCTCTCCACAGATGCATTGGGAATGCACGGAAGGATGCAGTAATTTCCACAGAGAACCAGCTGAACACCAGCAGACGGCCTCAGACACCAGAAAGGACCGCGGGGAGCCTGACAGAGCCGCTAAGTTTTTGGACAAGCAACCCCAAAAGTTTGGACAACCATGAGGAAACAAAGAAACACCATGCAGGCAAAGGAGCAGGAAAAAAACCCACAAGACCAAATAAATGAGGAGGAAATAGGAAAAATGCCTGAAAAAGAATTTAGAGTAATGATAGTAAAAATGATATAAAATCTTGATAACAAAATAGAGAAAGTACAAGAAACAGTTCATAACTCAGAAAAACAAACAGCCATGGATAACAAAATAACTGAAATTAAAAATACTCTAGATGCTATAACCAGCAGAATGACTGAGGCAGAAGAACGAATAAGTGAGTTGGAAGATAGAATGGGGGAAATAAACGCCACAGAGCAGGAAAAAGAAAAAAGAATAAAAAGATTAGAAGACAGTCTCAGAGACCTCAGTGATAACATTAAGCATACCAACATTCTAATTATAGGCATCCCAGAAGAAGAAGAAAACAAGAAAGGGTCTGAGAAAATATTTGAAGAGGTTCTAGTGGAAAACTTCCCCAACATGGGAAAGGAAATAATGAACCAAGTCCAAGAAGCACAGAGAGTCCCATACAGAATAAACCCAAGGAGAAATACACCAAGACACATATTAATCAAACGAACAACAATTAAACACAAAGAAAAAATATTAAAAGCAGCAAAAGAAAAGCAACAAACAACATATAAGGGAAAACCCATCAGGATAACAGCTGACTTTTCTACAGAAACTCTGCAGGCCAGAAGGGAATGGCAGGATATACTGAAAGTCCTGAAAGAGAGAAACCTACAGCCAAGAATACTCTACCCAGCAAGAATCTCATTCAGATTTGAGGGAGAAATCAAAAGCTTTCCAGACAAGCAAAAGTTAAGAGAATTCAGCACCACCAAACCAGCCTTACAACAAGTGCTAAAGGAACTTCTCTAAGTAGGAAACACAAGAAAAGGAAAACACCTACAAATACAAACCCAAAACAATTAAGAAAATGGTAATTGGAACACACATGTCAATAATCACTTTAAATGTAAATGGATTAAATGCTCCAACCAAAAGACACAGACTGGCTGAATGGATCCAAAAACAAGACCCTTCTATATGCTGCCTACAAGAAACCCACTTCAGACCAAGGGATACATATAGACTGAAAGTAAAGGGATGGAAAAAGATATTCCATGCAAATGCAAGTCAAAAGAAAGCTGGAGTAGCAATACTCATATCAGACAAATAAGACTTCAAAGTAAAGACTATTACAAGAGACAAGGAAGCACACTACATAATGATCAAGAGATCCATCCAAGAAGAACATATCACAATGGTAAATATCTATGCCCCCAACATAGGAGCACCTCAATACATAAGGCAAATGCTAACAGCTATAAAAGGGGACATCGACAGTAACAATAATAGTGGGAGACTTGAACACCCCACTTACATCAATGGACAGATCATCCAAACAGAAAATAAATAAAGACACACAAGCTTTAAATGACACATTAGACCATCTCGACTTAATTGATATTTATAGGACATTCCATCCAAAAACGACAGACTACACTTTCTTCTCGAGTGCACACGGAACATTTTCCAGGATAGATCACATCTTGGGTCACAAATCAAACCTCGGCAAATTCAAGAAAGTTGAAATCATATCAAGCATCTTCTCAGACCACAATGCCGTGAGACTAGATATCAATTACAGGAAAAAAACTGCAAAAACTACAAACACATGGAGGCTAAACAATTCACTCTTAAACAACCAAGGAATCACTAAAGAAATCAAAGGGGAAATCAGAAAATATCTAGAAACAAATGACAACGAAAACACAACAACCCAAAACCTATGGGACGCAGCAAAAGCAGTTCTAAGAGGGAAGTTTATAGCAATACAGTCCTACCTTAAGAAACAAGAAAATGATCGAATAAACAACCTAACCTTACACCTAAAACAACTAGAGAAAGATGACCAAAGAAACCCCAAAGTGAGCAGAAGGAAAGAAATCATAAAGATCAGAGCAGAAATAAATGAAAAAGAAAGGAAAGAAAGCATAAGAAAAATAAATAAAACTAAAAGTTTGTTCTTTGAGAAGATTAACAAAATTGATAAACCATTAGCCAGACTCATCAAGAAAAAAAGGGAGAAGATGCAAATCAACAGAATTAGAAATGAAAAAGGAGAAGTCACAACGGACACCTCAGAAATACAAAAGATCATGAGAGACTACTACAAGCAACTATATGCCAATCAATTGGATAACCTGGAAGAAATGGATACATTCTTAGAAAAATACAATCTTCCAAGACTGAACCAGGAAGAAATAGAAACCATGAACAGACCAATCACAAGTACGGAAATTGAGGTAGTGATTAAAAATCTCCCAACACACAAAAGCCCAGGACCAGATGGGTTCACAGGCGAATTCTATCAAACATTTAGAGAAGAGCTAACACCTATCCTTCTCAAACTCTTCCAAAATGTTGCAGAAGGCGGAACACTCCCAAACTCATTCTACAAGGCTACCATCACCCTGATACCAAAACCAGGCAAAGATGTCACAAAAAAAGAAAACTACAGACCAATATCACTGATGAATATAGATGCAAAAATCCTCAACAAAATACTAGCTAACAGACTCCAACAGCACATTAAAAAAATCATCCACCATGATCAAGTGGGGTTTATCCCTGGGATGCAAGGATTCTTCAATATACGCAAATCAATCAACGTGATCCATCATATCAACAAATTGAAGGATAAAAACCATATGATCATTTCAATAGATGCAGAAAAAGCTTTTGACAAAGTTCAACATCCATTTATGATAAAAGCTCTCCAGAAAATGGGCATAGAAGGAAATCACCTCAACATGATAAAAGCCATATATGAAAAACCAAAAGCCAACATCGTTCTCAATGGGGAAAAACTGGAAGAATTCCCTCTAAGAACAGGAACAAGACAAGGGTGTCCACTCTCACCATTATTATTCAACATAGTTTTGGAAGTTTTAGCCACAGCAATCAGAGAAGAAAAAGAAATCAAAGGAATCCAAATTGGAAAAGAAGAAGTAAAATTGTCACTCTTTGCAGATGACATGATATTATATATAGAAAACCCTAAAGACACTACCAGAAAACTGCTAGCACTAATTGATGAGTTTAGTAAAGTAGTAGGATACAAAATGAATGCACAGAAATCTCTTGCATTCCTATACACTAACAATGGAAGAGCAGAAAGAGAAATTAAGGACACTCTCCCATTCACCATTGCAACCAAAAGAATAAAATACCGAGGAATCAACCTGCCTAATGAGGCAAAAGATCTGTATGCAGAAAACTTTAAGACATTGATGAAAGAAATCAAAGACGACACAAACAGATGGAGGGACATACCATGTTCTTGGATTGGAAGCATCAACATGGTGAAAATGACTGTCCTACCCAAAGCAATTTACAGATTCAATGCAATCCCGATCAAATTACCAATGGCATTTTTCACAGAACTAGAGCAAGAAATCTTACGATTTGTATGGAAACGCAAAAGACCCCGAATAGACAAAGCAGTCTTGAGAAGGAAAAATGGAGTTGGTGGAATCAGGCTTCCTGACTTCAAACTATACTACAAGGCCATAGTGATCAAGACAGGATGGTACTGGCACAAAAACAGAAAGAAAGATCAATGGAATAGAATAGAGAACTCAGAAGTAAGCCCAAACACATATGGGCACCTTATCTTTGACAAAGGGGGCACGAGTATACAATGGAAAAAAGATAGCCTCTTCAATAAGTGGTGCTGGGATAATTGGACAGCAACATGTAAAAGAATGAACTTAGAACACTTCCTAACACCATACACAAAAATAAACCCCAAATGGATTAAAGACCTACATGTAAGGCCAGACACTATAAAACTCCTAGAGGAAAATATAGGCAGAACACTCTATGACATCCATCAAAGCAAGATGCTTTTTGACCCACCTCCTGGAATCATGGAAATAAAATCAAGAGTAAACAAATGGGACCTCATGAAACTTAAAAGCTTTTGCACAGCGAAAGAAACCATAAACAAGACTAAAAGGCAACCCTCAGAATGGGAAAAAATAATTGCCTATGAAACAACAGACAAAGGATTAACCTCCAAAATATACAAACAGCTCATGAAGCTTCATACCAAAAAAGCAAATAACCCAATCCACAAATGGGCAGAAGACCTAAATAGACATTTCTCCAAAGAAGACATACAGATGGCCAACAAACACATGAAAAGATGCTCAACATCACTCATCATCAGAGAAATGCAAGTCAAAGCCACAATGAGGTATCACCTCACACCAGTCAGAATGGCCATCATCACAAAACCTGGAAACCACAAATGTTGGAGAGGGTGTGGAGAAAAGGGAACTCTCCTGAACTGTTGGTGGGAATGTAAGTTGGTACAGCCACTATGGAAAACAATTTGGAGGTTCCTTAAAAAACTAAAAATAGAACTACCATATGATCCAGTAATCCCACTCCTGGGCATCTACCCAAAGAAAACCATAATCCCAAAAGAAACTTGTACCATAATGTTTATTGCAGCACTATTTACAATAGCCAGGACATGGAAGCAACCTAAATGCCCATCAACAAATGAATGGATACAGAAGATGTGGCATATATATACAATGGATTATTACTCAGCTATAAAAAGGGATGAGATGGAGCTATATGTCATGAGGTGGATAGAACTACAATCTGTCATACATAGTGAAGTAAGTCAGAAAGAGAAGGACAAATATTGTATGCTAACTCACATATACGGAATCTAAAAATGGTACTGATGAACTCAGTGACAAGAACAAGGACGCAGATACAGAGAATGGACTGGAGAACTCGAGGTATGGGAGGGGGCGGGGGGTGAAGGGGAAACTGAGACAAAGCGAGAGAGTAGCACAGACATATATATACTACCAAGTGTAAAATAGTCAGTGGGAAATTGTTGTATAACAAAGGGAGTCCAACTCGAGGATGGAAGATGCCTTAGAGGACTGGGGCGGGGAGGGTGGGGGGGACTTGAGGGGGGGGAGTCAAGGAAGGGATGGAATACGGGGATATGTGTATAAAAACAGATGATTGAACCTTGTGTACCCCCCAAAAAATTAAAAAAATAAAAAATTAAAAAAAGATTAAAAAAAAAAGATAGAAGAAAGGTAGAAAGGAAGAAAGAGAGGAAGTGAGAGAGGAAAAAAATTTAATTTTAACAAAGGGCTGAATAAGTTGTAAGGATTTATTTTTCTCAGGTGTTATTTTATATATTTGATTTATTATTGTTAAAATTTATTTGTATATTTGAAATAAAGTGATATTTACTTATTTATCTTTTATTGAAGTATAGTTGATTTACAATTTTGTGTTAGTTTCTGGTGTACAGCAAAGTGATTCATTTATATATATGTATCTGTCTATATACATATTCTTTTCTTTATGGTTTGTTACTGGATATTGAATATAGTTCCCTGTTCTGTACAGTAGGACCTTGTTGTTTATCTATTTTAAATACAGTAGTTTGTATTTGTTAATCCTAAACTCCTAATGTATCCCTCTCACATTCCCTTTCCTCTTGGGGAATCATAAATTTCTTTCCTATGTCTATTAGCCTGTTCATAAATAAAGTTCATTTGTGTCACATTTTAGATTCAACCTGTAAGTGATATCATATGGTATTTGTCTTTCACTTTCTGACTTCACTTAGTATGATAATCTCTAGGTCCATCCATGTTGCTGCAAATGGCATTATTTCATTCTTTTTTATGGATGAATAGTGCTCCACTTTTTATATATACCACATCTTCTATATCTATTCATCTGTTGATGAACACTTAGGTTATTTCCATGTTTTGGCTGTCGTACATAGTGCTGCTATGAAAATTCAGGTGTGTGCATTTTTTTGAATTATTGTTTTCTCTGAGTATATACGCACAGGAGTGGAATTGCTGGATCATATGGCAGGTCTATTTTTAGTTTTTTGAGAAATCTTCATACTGTTTTCTGCAGCGGCTGCACCAATTTACATTCTTACCAACAGTGTAGGAGGGTTCCCTTTTGAGTGAAAACAATATTTAAATCTCTATTAACATTTGCTTATTATAAAGTCTATATAAATATTGTAGTTAATTGAATAGTTTCACACCAAGTGTATTAAAGGTCATTCAATAATAACTAGAGAGTAAACTTCAATTTCAGTGTCTGAAAAAGTTATTCAGTTAATGTATTTGTTGTTTTTTATACTATTACAATGTTTCAAATTCCACAAACCTTAGAGTTATTCAAATATAAAACATTATGGATTGATAGCATTTTGTAAACATGAAAAAATTATATATAGGCTCAGTATGATTTATTAAGATTTTGGTTTAAAATAATTTTGCTCATTCCTCTAAGAATACTCATTACTGAACAGATTTCTTATTTGGATCATGAATTCTTCACATACATTCATGTAATTTACACAAGTTGTTGGCTTTAAGTAGCAGGAAATGTTCGTTATAAAAACAACAAGTATATTTTTAATGTCTCTCGATTTTCATTTGAAGTCGGATGAGATTGAATAGCTTAGTTTTAAACATGTACATTTCATTTTTCTTCAAAAGTATAATTAACAAAATAAATTTGATCTCAGTGAAATGATTTTTAAATAGTTTCATACTGTTTTATGTGTTTAAAGGGTCCTGAAATTCATCCTTAATATATCAGCAGAATAAACATAATTATACATGAATACTTCTTCTGACTAAGCAGCAGAAAAGCTATTCCTTGCATATTTTAAATATGCTGCAAACTTTATTTAAAATAATCAGCATCATTATCATTGTCAACACCATCATCATCATTACCATTTTTACTATCATCTGTACCGTGATTATGACCATGATAGTTACTGCACATTCTAGGCAGAGTAAAACATAAAATTAATCTCTTCCTATATCAATTACCTATCAGTGCTGATAGCTCTCTGATGATGATATTCTGAAAAAAGAAATTTTACATATGTATGTATATACTATATATGTTATCTGCAACATATAATGGATATGCTATTTAAAAATATAAAGCAAAGTTTTGCTTTCTTGCATAAATTGTGGTGTACTAGATGCTGTATATGCAGATAGAAATGGTGCGTCTCTAACTTAACTCCCTGACAGGTGTATAGTGGGGAAGATATGGTTTTAGAAAGATTGTTGTTGCTTTTTTTGTTTCTGTTTGCTTTATTGTTTGTTAGGTAACTAGTTAGTTTTGTATTTAAAGAGTGAGTGATTCAAGATTTTTTTATGTATTAAGGGTAAGGTGGGAGTAAAGAGGAGTTTGAATATGGGGGGTGGGGGATAAGTGATTAGGAATGATGCTGTAGGAGACAGAGAGGAATAAAGTTCAGAGCTGAGGAACTGGTCTAAATCTGTAAGTACCTGTCTTGTAAAAAGACTTCAGGTGGAAGTAGTAAGAAGAAATGAATAAAATGATAAAATTATTGGGGCAGAGGATGGTCAGCAGTAAAGAGGGCAGTAAATTGAGGGAGCTTACACCCAAGGGCCTTTATTTTCTTAGTGAAAGCAGAGGTAAGGTCAGCTTTTGAAACCTCATAATTCTTTCTCTCCATCTCCTAATGAGAGAGAAGTAGAGGTCTGAAGAAAATGAACAAGTTTTGACACAACAGCAATGGAGGATGATGGGAAAGTAAATAGAATGGGGAGATGTGGAAGGATTAGAAGTCATGACTAAAGATATTTTACACTGAACCCCAGTTTTCCACCACTATTGCTTTCAATTACTTTTAATTGTGGATAGAATTTAAGCAGGAAGAGTATCTTTACCTGTCATTTGAACATGGCAGAGTTATAGAGTTCAGATTGCCCAACCTTCAGAACAACATGATGTTTCTTATTTCTAAGTTATATGAGAGGAGGAAAAAATACTGAATAAGGGAGGCCCAGGAAAGTCAGTTAATTACATTCTGGGAGCGTCAATGCAACTACATCAACCAAGAATTTATCTAAGTGAAATCTGCCATGTATTCTGGAATCTGACATTTGCTGTGTCCTAAGGCCAGCTCCAGCTTATTAAGTTTAATTCTGTATATTTTAAAAAAAATATTCTGATCATAGCTATATTTATGTAGCCATGAAGTAGCAGTTCTGTTTTATAATTTCTTAAGATTCTAGGTCACTAAGAATTAAGGAATTTGATAATATTTCATAGGAATGTTTTAAAGAATTATTATTATGGTGATTTGATTCTAGATTTGGATGAGAAGGAGATGAAATAACTAGTTTCATTTATAAAGTCCCCAATACATAAAACACATAGAACCATCAAATTACTGTGTTTTTTCCTTGGGCAGTCTCATTTAAACCATGGTTTTAGTTACAAATTAATGACTCTCACAATTCTTTCATCTTTTTCCTTAGCTCAGCCCTCTATCATGTACTTCAGACTTGCTTTTCTCAATGCTCAGCATGTCTTAAACTATACTCAAAGTCTCCAAAACAAAACTGTACTTTCTCTAGTGTTTCCTTTCTCAATAAATGGTATCAGTGAAGCCAGAAAGCCATTGTCCTCCCATTTCTTCATTCACTGCTTCAAATCAGTTTTTAAGTCCTACTGAATTTATCTCCAAATATTTGGGTCATCTTCATCTCTCATTTGGACTACTGGCCTCCTAAATTATCTCTGTATCTTCAGTCTTGATGCCATTCTCCAGCCTCTTTGACTAGTCTTTAAAATCTTTAATGACTTTCTATTACTCTTAGGGTAAATAAGAATCTCTTTCCTTAATATGCTTATCAAGCCCTCCATAATCTGGCATCTACCCACCCTTTTGCTTCATTGCTTCATTGCTTGACACACTTCTAGAGTGTGCTAAACTCTTTCTCTACTGATTTCTTTTTTTTCTTCCCTTCCTCTCTCCCTCCCTCCCTCTCCCCCTTTCCCCTTCCTCCTTCCTTCCTTCCTTCCTTTTTCTTTTTTTCTTTCTTTCTTTCTTTCTTTTTCTTTCTTTCTTTCTTTTTTCTTTTTCTTTCTTTCTTTCTTTCTTTCTTTCTTTCTTTCTTTCTTTCTTTTTCTTTCCTTCTTTCTTTTTTCTTTTTCTTTCTTTCTCTTTCTTTCTTTCTTTTTCTTTCCTTCTTTCTTTTTTCTTTTCTTTCTTTTTCTTTCTTTCTTTCTTTCTTTCCCTTTCTTTCTCTTTCTTTCTTTCTTTCTTTCTTTCTTTCTTTCTTTCTTTCTTTCTTTCAGTACCACATGTTTCAAATATCTGCATCTTTTCTTATACTGTCCCCTCTTCTGCCTGGTACATTACTTCCTAAGCCCTATCTTTGCCTGGGCCAATCCTTACTTATCCTACAGTTATAAATTTAAATGTTACTTCCATCAAGAGATCTCCTTGATTTCTGAGAAATTGTTGGGTGCCCCACTCTGTATTCTTATAGCATCCTATATTTGCCCTATCTTATGCTCACCCTTATTATTGTGATAATGACTTACTTATTTGACTGTTTAATTGACTTTTTCTTGCCACACTGCTCTGTGTGAGAGCACAGATCAAGTCTTTCTCCTTCATCTCCATCAGGTAGTATACTATCTGACAAAGCCTCTCAGTACATAGTTATCAATGAATGACTAGATTGCAAATTTGATATGATAGTGGATATTTTTATTTTTACTGTTCAAAATTTCAGTTTATTTCTTAATGTGCTATTTTTAAAAACTCCGTTTCAATATTTATCCTTATTTTTAGGTCAAAGGTCTTTGCTTATGCCTCTATAAATAAATCTATATATTGATTTATAAAATATGTATTTTGGACTGAGGCTCTCATTCAAAATGCTCTGTATCAGCTACTTCCAAATTTCAAACATAATCTTCATGGGTTTTATGTGAAACTATTCAGAATTTATTTTTTTAACTATTTTCCATTACAAAAGCCATAATGATGCTTTACCAAGTCTAAAAACACAAATGATTTTAGCTTACTTTTTAAGAGAATTCCTCATTAGAGTTTGCCTTAGTGACTGTGAAATTTGATTAATATCAAGAGCATAGGAAGGCAAAATCATTAGCTTTGTGCTGGTCTTTGGAAGACCACATGATGATTTAAAGAACAAGCATCACACACCTGTGCCTCCAGTCATGTTTAGTCTTGCACGCACCCAGACTTTCTTCTCTTCATAAGCACATTTGCATCTGTTGCTTACCACCAGAGAGAACAATCAATAATGATGAATAATAATATTATGTAACTCACTCAGAAGAGGCATATTACATGGACTTTAGAAGTGAATTACATGAAAATCTCCCCCAAAATGCCACAGGAGTCATTGATAGATGGGATCCTTAGATCACAGTACATGCCAGACTAGCTTTAGACAGCATAATGGTTTTGCCCATAAGTAAATAAGTAAATCTTTGTCATCACATGTAGCTATTTCTTTAAGCTTCCTCTCCAGTTATGGGCAACTGTGAACAACATGGTGTATTCACTTAATAGCCTCCAAAGAAGAAAGAATTATATGTAATTTTAAACTGATGATAGCTTTCAAAAATACAAATTGTTGCCAATTTTAATTGAAGAAAAGTTTATCAGAGCTACTATTTATCAAGAATGAAGAGTATACTTTTCTTATAATCTCTTTGGGAAAAAAGAGAATAAGACAGGATTAAAATTTATCAGAAAAGATTTACTTTGAAAATAAACGCTTATGTAAGACATAGCTTTATTTGGAGTTCAAATTTAAATTTGCATATAAAAATGAAAAGTAGTACAACCTTGATATCATGGATGTTGCTTTAGGCCCACAGTACTTGCAAAGGTGCATGCACTTAATTCTTGAATGATAGGTATACTTTTGATAACTATTCTCTAATTATCCATAAGTAACTTTAATAAACATTGTGTTACTCCTTAAAAGCATACACTTTGGCAGCTGTACAAGACCAAGCAAACACTAGGAAATCTGGAGTTTGTGTATGTAACCAAATATATTTAGTTTTAGATCATGTCTATTTCCCAATTTGTCATTAGAAAAAAGTATGAAAGGTACTTATGTTTTCTTTATTTCTGTTTTGTCTTTTTTTTTTTTTTTTTTCTATTTGGAAACTAAGGCTCAAGGACTTCGAGCCTTAAGTAAATGTGATCTCTTATATACTATATCATATGGAAAGCTTAAATCACTTGTGATTATAACTAACTTGAACTGCTTACTGCATTCCTTTACATCTTTTTAAAAATGAGATACTTTGAAGCTAATGTCTAATAAAAATTCTCACAGGGAACACCTTTCCATTAAGAGATTATGCCAGTGAGAAACACCTGACTTTTGAAATTAAATTCCTATGTGAATAAGTGAAAGAATTGGCAAGATTTGCTTTTGAATTCATAAGGCAGTTTTTAAATTTCTCATCACATTTTGTATAGATCTCTATATTTGCCTTTTCTTCTCTTTTTCTTCCCGTCTCCCTCAGTGACTTCTAAGTCACTGTTAGAAGAGAAATTACAGCACACACTAAGCCAAGAGCCTGAAAAGCATTCTTTTTTAAATTTTTAATATTTTTATTGAAGTATACTTGATTTACAATGTTGTGTTAGTTTCTGCTGTACAGCAAAGTGATTCAGTTATAAATTTATACACTTTTTAAATATTCCTTTCCATCATGGTTTCTCATAGGATATTGTATATAGTTTTCTGTGCTATACCTTGTTGTTTATCCATTCTATATATAAAAGCTTATATCTGCTAATCCCAACCTCCCACTCCATCCCTCCCCCCTCTCCCCTCACACTTGGCAACCACCAGTCTGTTCTCTATGTCTGTGATTTCTGTTTCTGTTTCATAGATAGGTTCATTTGTGTCATATTTTAAATTCCACATGTCAGCTATATTATATGGTATTTGTCTTTCTTTCTGACTTACTTCACTTAGTATGATAATCTCTAGTTGCATCCATGTTGCTGCAAATGGCATTATTTCATTATTTTTATGACTGAGTAGTATTCCATTGTATATATGTACCACATCTTCTTTATCTGTTCATCTATCGATGGACATTTAGGTTGTTTCCATGTTTTGGCTGTTGTGAATAGTGCTGCTGTGAACATAGGGGTGCATGTATCTTTTTGAATTATAGTTTTCTCCAGATATATGCCCAGGAGTGGGATTGGTGAATCAAATAATTCTATTTTTAGTTCTGAAAAGCTGCTTTCCATGAGAGAGTACATGTGATAAAAACTGAAAACTATTTCCATAGATTATATAGATATTAGAAATGACAAACTTTGAAAAAACTCTTAAGCTGATTATATAAATCATAAACATTTCAAACTGATCTTTAGACAATAACTAATGAAAATAATTTACAAATTTGCAATGACAGTGTACATTTGCAATCTGTTCAGTTCACATGTTTTTGTGAAAAACAGGATGAGTCAAAGCATTATTACTCTTCCTTTTTAATTCATAAACACATTTTTGTGTCTTCTTTTGCAGTAGAAACATTTTATCATTTCCTTTTAGCTTAATGAAACTTAGGTTGAATGATTCAGTTACACGACACTCATGTATTGACAATCTACTATGTTCCAGAAACTGTAAAACACACAGGAATAAATGATTGATGTACAGTAAGTCTCTTTTGAATCACTACCCATAGACTCAACATTATGAGATTTCCCAGTGGAGGGAGAAATGACAATATTCTACAAGATGAACTTCAGAGTTCACTGGGTTTTTAAAGAACTAATGTGAGAGATTCATTTGGTTTCAGTTAATATGAGTGTGAGCACAGACAAATACAGACAGAAATACAACATATAGAGGTAAGGCATATTTCAGTGGTTAAATTTTTCTGTAGTATCTTATAATTGTGAGTACTCTCAAAACAGTATATATTGGGTCATTTAAACCAGTGTTTCTTGAAGTGTGATCCACAAAAAAATTATTGCTGGTACAAAATAAGTACAGAAAATTATAACATGAGGTATTTACAAACTTTTATAGTAAGTTATGTCTGTTGAAGCTATAGAAAAAAAGGAGGGGCTTCCATTTTGTGTATGTTTTTAAAAATTCTATTTCTAGAATTGATTTGTGTTTTGTTTTCCAAAACATCGGTCTGTAACAGATTGAAAGTTTAAAAAAATTCTTCACCATAGATCATCAAAGAAGCACTGATTTATTTAAGTTGTAAATAAAAACTCTAATGAGAAATTAAAGTTTTACCTTTTGCTAAGAAACTCTATAACATCTGTGAATACCAAAATCTTTTCTTTGTTAACCCCTGTCAAAATTTTCACAAAGGGAGTTTCTTAATTCTTAAATATTATTTGGTGGGATGAGATAATGAACCTTAATCACCCCTAGAAAGAAAATGAAGAGGTTATTTACATGTAGAACATAATGCAAACTTATAGACACTTAAAAATAGTATTTATTAGTAATTCTCTTTTATTTAAATTACCACACAATTGTGTAAGAAAGCTCATGTTAAAAGAGCACAATTGTATTTTATTTCTCAGTGCAATATTTTACAAAGAAATCTGTCATATTTAACATATATTTGAGTGAAGAAAAATTTTTGGAATGAAATGATACTGTTTAGTAGTTATAGCTTTATAAAAACAGAATCATGTATATTCTAAAGATCTTATAGCCTTGACTAAATAGACACAAATATTTTTCATAACATGTTTGCCTTATATAATTTGTATTTTCTATGGCATTCAACCTGGGAATTTAAAAAGATAGAACGAATAATGGTTGAAGAAACAGTATTTTTCTAGCTGTCCCTCAACAGCTCTTATGGAACCTTCAGCTCTTAACATTGCCTTCTTATTTCTGAGAGTCTTCAGGGAAAATCTCATATATGCTTAGAAATACATGTAGCATTTTCCATTTTCACTTCATTCATTCATGCTCGGTTTCTTCTCTGGCACTTCGAGATGATGTTAGGTGCTGAGGCTTCAGAAACGCTGGAAAGTCAGGAATCCTTTTAAGGTGCATATCTGTTCCACTCTCTTGTGGCTGCCACTGTTTTTGCTGCCATGGTGACTGGTGCCAGTAGGATGTCCTTCAATATTGACTGAAGTCGTTCTGAGGTGAACTTCTCTGAAACTTCTCTTCTGAGAACTAACACAGTTGTGCCAAAGATGTGATTGTTGCAACAGAAACTCAGTACTCTGAGCTAAAAAGAGACATTGTTTTCTCTGAACTTTCTGTTGTACTGTTGCTACAATGGACCCCAGACTCTATACTCCTGGCAGCTCATTGTTTGTGTAAAATCAATTCCTTCAGTTTTTAAGTTCACTCTGTGTATGTGTGTGTGTTTGGTTTTGATTTCAATTTTGATTGCTTGCCTGTTTAATTCAGAGCTTTTGTCTTTCTAGAACCCATGGGCTCCTTGAGGATAGGGCTAGGAGAAGAGATACGAACAATCTGTATAGAAAGCATAGCGGGATCCTTTGCTGGGACAATTTCAATGCATCAAGCTTGGAGTTTGACTTTCAGTGGTCTACATTTTACCCTCATTTGGCCCTGGAAAGCCAAGTACATTCTGTATCTTAGATTGTTCACAAGTTAGGCAGAGGTGGTTTTGTTAGATGAGCAAGCACTTCTTAGAGCATCAATTGCTAAGTGGGATGTTCACAAACCTTAGCCTTACTTTATACTTCACCGTATGTACATATAAGATTATAGGTCATCATATGTTTTGTCGTTGCTCTTTTTTACTTCTATCTCCCTGTCATCTTCTTTCTATCCTACATGTCCATTGTTTAGGTCTCTACTATGATTTCTTTTTACTGAAGAATGATAAAGTAAGCCGAAACATTTGGCCTTAATAAATTAAAAAAGGAACTGAAATTGAAAATCATGTTTTAAGTAATTTTTTAAAAATTATCTTTACTGTTTGTCTAAGTGCCAGTGAAATTTCAACATCTCATGAAACTATTTTCTTGCTGTCCTGATAATATTCATCTTGTAGCCCATCACTATCCTAAGCTCACTTTGAAAATAGAAATGAGCTTTAAATCATGATATGTTCCAAATCCCTGAGAACTTTTTTTCTTTGTGGTAAGAAAATAAAATCTTTGGTTTTACCTACACAGAATAGTAGATTGAAGTTATTTAATTATTCTTCAACTGAACTCCACTATGTACCATTTTAGTACTTCTTCTGTAAGTACTCCTGAGTTAATAGCTCAGTGTAAAGTTTAAGAGCTATTAGCAGATTTAAACAATCTTGTTTAAAGGAAGAAACCATGTTTTTGCACCCCATTAGCTGAAACGTATTAATAAAAGGTATGGCTTATTAGGCAATAAGAATGAAAACTGGAAGCATTCACTTTGCCAGGAGTGTCCAAGGTTGGCATGAAGCCAGTGAGCAAATTATAGTTTCATATTAAATTTAAAATTTTATATTACTCTTTCTATTTCTAAAACAAGATTATGAATGAGAGATTATTTTCTTTTAGTGATGCTTCTAGAAGTACTTAAACAAATGCTAGTATTAACCACCCATGTAAAACTGTGGTAAGCTTATGTCAGATAAAAATAGATAATGCCCACATTAAATTTGACTTTCAGATAAACAATGAATAACTTTTTAGAATAAGTGTGTCCCAAATATGAATGAGACAGATATTCTAAAAAAATTATTATTTATCTGAAACTCACATTTAAAGGGATGTCCTCTATGTTTATTTGCTAAATCCATAACCCTAAACAAGAAACCAAAAAAGGCAATCACAAAAGTGATGACTAGTGAATCTAGTTAAATAGCTTAGTTAATTCTTAATTTTCTTCATTAGGAAAGTAGGAATTATCTCCAAGATATTACAACAGGCCATGTATATGCACACACACAAAAAAATGCATGTTTAATTATTTCTTGCTTTAATTATCAGTAAAGACAATATATCTCTTTAAAAAGACTTATTTATAGCTGACTGATGAAGTGAAATATCTTTTCTGGATGTAATACATATAGTTTGAGGTACCTGTCCTACTTACAGCCCCCTTCTTTACCTTCAAGGTGGAATAAGCTTACTTGGAAATGTAGCATTTATAACTGTTCCCTTTTTACCCTTCAAACACATCATTCTCATTTTGCCACTGGTGGTTGTTCAAGGTGCACATTTCATTTCAGTGGGAGCATATTTCCCTGTGAATTTCATACTGGGTTAATGTGAGCAAGAGCAAATTTTCTTTGAGGAGCAGAGCTTAGATTATGTTGAGTCCTGGCAGGAGTGGTTAGCGTATATGTCAAAACGACATATAAACCAGAATTGCGGCAAAGCAGAAACAGATGCATCATCAGTGTGTCAATGAGAAGTTAATTGGTCGATCTAAGAAAGAAACGGACAATTTTATTTAAGCCAAGTTTGAGGATTATAACCTGGGAAGAGCATCTCAGAAAGCTCTGAGAACTGTTCTGCCGGTTAGAAGTGAAGGCACAGTTATAGAAATCTTTCTGTTTGTTTGTTTGTTTGTTTTGCTCTTTGGCTACACAGCACAGCATGAGGGATCTTAGTTACCAACAGGGATCAAACCCATGCCCCCTGCAGTGGAGCATGGAGTCCTAACCACTGGACTGCCAGGGAAGTCCCAAGTTTTTTGAGACAGAGGAGTGTACATCAAATGACATATTATTGACAGTTTACATGATCCAGATCCAAGCATCATTGTGGTGGGTCATGTGATTCATTATAAGACCAAGAAGGAATGCTATCATTTAAGGAGTTGTCTCATTGGTGCTGGGAAAATGTTGCTCTTTATGGTTGAGCAGGTGTTCCTGCCGATGGGGGAGGTCTGGTGAATGCATAATGCAGATACACAGTGCACAGTGCGGGGAGAGAGGAGGCCAAAGGGCAGAGAAAAATTTTTATGTTTAAATTTTTCCTGTCATACCATAAAATGTGAATTTTATTTCACAGTTGGTGCTTGAATATCTTTTACATAATTCTGCTGAATATATTCTAAGTTCTACTCATTCTAGTTAGAATATGAAGGAAAAAAGAAGGATACATAAAGGAAGCTATTTTATGTAACAATTCAGGTGCAAAACACTATTGATTTGTTAGAGTAAATCCTATAATTGTAATAACTAACAAACATTCAACTTATGTGTTTGTATAGCTACAATTTAATAATAAATCTTATATTTTTGTAATTAAATAATTATTTGGCATGTTTATCAGCATGGAGTGCTTTTCTTCTCCATTAATCAGAAGTAAAGTGTACTGGCTCTATACTTAGTAGTCCTTAAGTTGGTTACAGCATGAATTTGATAAGATGAAATTGTAAATAGTACACATGAGTGTTGCCTTCGAAATGATTGAGTTTAAGGGGGAAAATATTGTGAGATCAGTACACTTTACTACTGGTGCAAAAATGACTCAGAGGACATATCCTAATACCACCACACCAGACATTATTTGCTAACTGAAAATAGAGTATTTTTCTAATCTGCACACAGTGATGTGTAATACCTACCAAGCGTGCCAATAAATAACAATTTGAACAAAAGAGAGCATGAATATTAGCAATACAATCTTATTGGGCCACATAATCCTCAGCTAGTACACAAAAGTAATTTACTTGTTTCTTTGGTGTTTGTTAACAGTTTCCTGATTATTCATGTGTCCAAAAAAAAATTAATGCTTGAAGCCCTAAACCTGGTGAATATAATGAGCATGGCTCCCCATGGATCTGAAAAAATTAGATTGTTGGTTTGAGACAGATGCAGCTATAACCAGAGGGAATGCTTTTGCATTCACATCACAATGTAGCAGAAACATCATTTAGAAGCTTTAATACATATTAATACTATGTTCAAGACAATTATAAGCTCCAGCAAACAAAAAATAAAGATTCAGGAAAAGGATGAAGTAACTTAGTACTAGAAGCTCCACTAAAGACTATTATAGACATATGGTAATTCCACAATTAATTTTAGTATATGAACTAGAATAAAATCCTATGTAAATGCACTAGAAATACATTCAAAACAAGGTCAGAAAAAGGAATACAGAGTGATACTCTTATAGTATAAAGCAAATGAAAGGCCCATGAATCCACTAGTCATAGTTTTCTTATTTCTTCATTAAAAAGATTAATATTTGTGCTCTCAGAAAGTATTTATTAGCTCAAAATTTTATTTGATCTATCCCACTAATGTTAATAGAATATTTATAGGTTTTTTTTTTAACAAAAAATATGTAAAAGAGCTGAAGATATTTGTTAAGGAAATCATATACCACAGGCAAAACTTTCCTCCAGGAGACTCATAAACATTGTTTTAAAATAAGTAAATACTAGATATAGAGATAATTTACCCAGATACTTTGAGAAGCAACTGAAAAGGATCTCTATTTATTGAGTACTTACACAAGTACATGGTACTAGTGTGTTTTTAAAACCTTTATAGCAATCATCTAAGTTATCATACCCATTTTAAAAACAAGTGTGTGGCCTTAAAGGGAATACATGACTCATCCAAAGTCATGGAACTAATAATCATAAAAAGCAGGCTTAGAAACTCCCAGCCTGCTACTTAATAGTTGTACAAGTTGTTTAAGATACTTAATCTTTGTGTGCCTCAGTTTCCTATTCTATAAAATAAAGATAATAATTATCTGTACAATGGGTTATTATAATGAGTCAGTTAGTGAACATAGAGAACTTAGAAGTATAATAGCACATAGTAAATTCTATTTATGTTTAAGTGTACAGTTTTCTAGCTTCATGTTTGTTTCACTGCACCATAGAAAAACTGGACTTTGAATTTATGCAGCTAACAATGTGCAAACATTTATAGCACTAAAACAGTATTGCTTTATATAGATTTATTCATTATCTGCTGCAAGATTGACTATATACCTGCATTTGATATTTCTTGGCTATTAACTTCATCAATAGAAAAATAATACATGAACCATAAGTGGTGTATTAATTATTAGTATTGCTACCTGGTTTTTTGAACACTAAATATAGGTCAGGAAGTGTGCTAAGCAGCATGCTGGAGAACACAAAGAAAATGACAAATGGGTAATTGAGGTCTATGAACTTTAAAAAAGCCAGAAATCTACATTATCAATATATGAAGAGAATCCAAAGAAAGAGTTTTGCAATTAGTTCAAAAATTGAGTTACCAGCTGTGTCTAATTTGGCAATAATGGAAATGCTCTATACATACTCTATCCAGTCCAGGAGCCACAAACCATATATAGCTATTGAGCACTGGAAATGTGGGTATTGTAACTGAGGAACAGTATTTTGTATCTTATTGTATTTTAATTAATTTAAATTTAAATAACTACATGTGGCTATTGGACAGCACAGCTCTAGACAGACAGCAAGGGAGAGTGGATGCCACTGCCACTTGGGGGTTGAGACAGCCATGGAGCCAGAATTCATGAGAAGCATCCTTGGTCATTCATTTCCGTGGGAAGGAAGTAACCTGAACCTAAGAAGAACAGGAGGTTAGCAGATAAAGCAAATGAAAACCAAAGTAGGAAGAATTTGCACAGATCTCAAACTAATAGTCCTCGGTTCACATTGGGTATATGAAAAAGTAGAAAATTTACCTAAAAGCTTGAACTTCCAGCTTCTCTGAAAAAAAATTGAAATATATAGAACAAACTAATTAACCTCTCTGAGGCATATTTTCATCATCTCTGAAATGTAAAAGATAGATGAAAAGACCTCACTCCATTCTGAAAGTGTACCCTATGATTATACATTATTCTGTTAGACATTTCTGTTTTTATTCTGTTTAGCACAGTTGTTTATAGCAATTGTCTAAATAACTCCAAGGCCATACCTCTGTCTTCAGAAAGTTTAGTTAGTTTCAGACTATTGACTAGACAGCCATCTCATAAATATTTCTTTGCTTATGGGGAGAAGTGTGTTTCTGCTGAGAAAAGTAAAGGTGCAGATTTCTTTCACTGTGGCTCATTATTGTAATCTTCACACATACACACTATACAACATAAGTTGGACTACTGCAGATGCCATTGCCTGGATGAGCTTGACTTTGTTGTAAAATGTGTAATTAATTTTTCAAATAACTGATTATAACCCTAATCTTCATCTGACACAGTGCCCTAGAACACTCTATTTGTTCTATATGGACGAGCACTTTATCCCTAAACGGTAGTCTGTATACTGGGTCCACTGTAGTACCAGGAAGATATGTGTTTGACAGTAAATATTTAGGTAATAGCTGTATTTTATTTTCAAGGTCTTTATTACTTCTGGTTATTGATTTATAACAAAGTCTTACAAATGTATATTCAGTAAGAGCTCCCTGGAATTTAGAAGTAATGCCTGCAAAATGCATGATAAATGGCAAACCTCTTACATAAAAAATGCCTGTTACATGTGTTTAGTTTAACTCTATTTTTATGTAAGGTTTTTAAAAATCTAGAGCTGTCAAAGTCTTTTTGACCATTTCTCTGTTTTGGATAATTGCAGCCCTATTTTTTTTTAAGATTACTTGGTTTACTGAGAATTAATTCTTCCTTTGAAGTTACATAAATTCTGTAAGGATTTAAAATACCACACATTGTTTACAACATTATTTTTAAATGATCACATCATAACACAGATACATTTTGGTAATGTGTATAGTATCAAGTAAATGAAATGAATCATTGAAACATACAGATCTATGCTATAAAAAATTTTCTTACCTTAAATTCATTCTTGTGTCATATAAATCTTTTTTTCCTAACATTTTTTAATCTTGATAAATATTGCATTCTAAGTAACACTGATTATTTCTGAACCATAAACATTACAAATGCTAAGTTATTTTATCACCTCAATCAGTTCTGACTACACGTATACATTATATTTTGGAATAGTATTTGTCATAAAGCAGTTGTCTAGCAATAGAAACAAAGAAAATGTCTGCTACCTTTATGTAACTCCTTATCTTGTTTTAATACTATAAATTTATTAATTCCCTACTCTTTAATTATATTGTTTACATGTTATAAATTCCTTCAAAGAACTTTATCTTGGGAGTGAATATTTTAATGTGCATTTTCAAGTATTGATATCTTTGGTAGATCAGACAATGCTAGAATAATGTCTGACCCATATATATTCTATAATTCTAGAATAAAGAATTTAAGGAAAATTGAGGCATCATTTTTACTCTCATTAACAATCTAGGGGAGACTAAGAAAGCAAAGTGAAGACTAAGAAAAGGAGAAAAAGGAAACTAACTGTATTGTAGTGTTACAAGGCAGCTCAATCCATACACAGAAATACCAGAAAAAAAAAAAAAGATTCATTTTGCTTTTGAAAAGCAGGAAAGGTTTTGAGGGCAAGTCATTCATGGCAGACTTTGAGTAACAAATAGGCTTTTGATAAGAAAGGGACATATGCCAAGAAGATAGATTAGAGTTAACTTCTAGATGTTTTAAATAACACCTGGATTTTATTGCAGGAAATAAGGAGATACTGAAGATTTTTAGTGTACTGGGATATGGATGTTGTTTCATTGTTGTTAAGAGCTTACTTCTCAAACTTAAGTATACAGCTGAATTACTTGAAGGCATGTTGAAACAGAGATTTCTTGACCTCACCCTAGTGTTTCTGATTCAGTAAACTTGAGTGGGGCCTGATAATTTGCCTTTCTAATTAGTTCCCAGACGATGCTGACACAGGTGGCTTGGAACCACTCTTGGTGAACCACTGATTGAAAGTAAAACTTTTCCCTCAGTGGTTCTCTCCAGCCTCCCAGGTAAGGGAGTCAAATAATATTGAACTATATTTTTTTATTAGCAGCTAACTTGCAATGCATATTGAAGCTCTCTGAGAGAGAAATCCTGGAAGAAAATACATGCAAATACACAAAATGATAGTAAATGATAGTAACTAGAGTAAGGTGCTAGAAACTATAAAACTATTCTACCTGAATAAGTTACTCCTGGCAGGAAACAGAATTCATGCAGATGGTTTAAACAAAGAGTATTTAATGAAGAGATAGTTATAGAAATATTGACACAGTTGCGGTAGCTGAAATCCAGTGCCACCCCGGTGCCAAGGGGAAAGTGGAAATAGTATTCTCAGAATCCATGGAGAGCCAGTGCCATGATGCAGAGGCTAGTCCCTGGAAAGCTTTGGAGCTTTCTCAGAGGAATGCAGCTATGGTCAGAGAAGTATTGAAGCAGGAAAAGAGGTGAAAAGAAATACCCCAGCACCTCTCTCCCTTTGTACTCTGGTCTCCTGCTGGTGCCTCCTTTTTTCTGAAATTCAACCTGAAGCCAGTATGTGAGGTTACCCAGGGGAAGTAGCCATTGTGATCAATATCCAAGGCAAAGATAAGTTCTCTGAGGCTTATAAGTGAGGGACCTGGTTCTACTTTCTTCCCTTGTGTTAATTTTAAGCACTGCTCCCACGTTCTATTTTATGACTTTGTATTTGGGCAGCAACAGGCTGAGCATCAAGCAGCATAGAAATGAGATGAGCAGTCTGAATGCTCACTTACTGGGGACTCACAAGTGTTTTTAGAGTTGCTTCATCATTTGGGCAAAAGTTCAAATACTCCTACTACAGCAAAACCTTAAGTGAAAACTCTCATAACTCAGAAATGCGTTAAAAGCCTGTTGCTTGCTCCGAATATAAGGAGATAAATGACCATCCAAGCTGCAGAGGGATGATTTGCTCTTTCTTTAAGGCCCTGAGCCTGTTGTATAAATACCAAGAAGGCAGTAAGAGCTTAGTTGTCCCACCATCAAAGAAGAAGTGCATTTTAGTGCATTTTAGAATTGGTTTAAAGACCCGAAGGTAGTTTGATGTGATAAATACCAGCACTATTTTATAATTCTCAGTCATAAATAAGAGATTGCCTTTATTGTCTCAATTATTTTACCATCCCTTCCTGTAGTCTCTCCAGAATTTCTGAAGCAAGAACAGAGGCAGAATTCATTGCCTGGTGGCAGCAATAAGACAGTACTTGACATTCAAGATGATAGAAGGATCTCAATTGTCTTCTTAGCTTTAAGTCCTTTGGCTTTTCTAAATACATCTTAAGTATAAGGCAAAGTAAATAAATCATTTTTCTCCCAAAATGCCATGTTTAACTCATTCTGCATTTTTGCTCATGCAATTTATATTGCTGAAACCATCTTTTCTTATTCTGTCTCTGCTTGTTAAAATATGTAAGGTTTCATCTCAAATATTTACCTTTCCATGAATCCTTCTTTGATTCTTCCAGCAAGAAACTTGAATACTCAGAGCACAATATGTTACTTTTAAGCCACTTTTATCTTCCTTTGTGTTATAATTACAAATAACTAAAAATTTTTCGCCCTCAACTTGAAGCACATTTTACCATTTGTTGCTGTGACTTATACAGAAATATTTGTATGGGTCTTGAACAGGGAATATCTGAATAGCTATGAGTTTCTGTAAGTTAATTTAGGGTCATTTTATCTCTCTCATCTCATCTGTAAAATGATTCTTTATAATTTACCTCAAAGTGTTATAGTGAGGTTCAAATGAACAAATGATGAAAAATTAGCAAGTGAAAGAGTAGACTATAAATGTAGTTCAATTACTTATTATTTTTAGTGTCTCTTGTATGGTAGGAAACCAGAAAGTCTGTATTAAATTGAACGAAATTGGAAGTTCACAGGAAACTACAGTGGATTTACAAATCCTTAATTATCCTGAGTGTATAAAGAAAAAGAGAGGGAAAATATTTCAATATTTTCTTCATAATTATGAAGCCAGAGCAAAACATATACCCATGTACATGCCTATAAATGTGTATGTGAGGCTTGCTTTGAAAAAAGTTTTAAAATGTTTTATAAAGATGTAGGAGAAATATCAAGGTGTACCAACAGAATAGTAAGATGAGAGAGATGAGGCACTGATGCCAAGAGTAAAATCAGGGATGGAAAATGAGAGAAAATCAGTATTTCTGTTAGTATACTGCACATGTGCCATTAGAGCTTCATCACTTGCTGGAATTAGGCCAGGATATTCGTTCTAAACATTCTAGGACCTGAAACAAAGTTTTATTTTAGATGTAGGAGCCCCCCCCCCAAATAGTATGAGAGTCAAACAGAAGGGGAAAAAAAAAGATGAATTGGTCAAGATAAGCACAACTATTTCTGCAGCTGAGTCCAAAGAAAATCCATCCTTTAGCCTCTTTAAGATAATATACCTTAATGAGGTGAACAGTGACATTCTTGAAGTAAACGTACAGCATGATTGGATATTTCCGTACGTCAAAGTGGAGGGCACCATGCGCAAGCCTAGGTCTCTAAGCCTACACCACAAGGGTCATTATCATTGAGATATGTGATTTTCTCATTGTGACAAGACACACTTTCATATGCCCAAAAAAAGGAGCTGTGTGTTTTTCAGAAAATCCACCATAAACTTGTTGCTCTAAATTGAGGTCTTGATTGCTACTGTCAGGTGATTAATATGATGGCAAGTATCCTTTTTCTGATCTAAGGCCATTTGATTTGTCAGTCATGCAGGGGCTACAATTGATAGGTTCTGACAGATGCCTAAATTAAAGGCCATTAAATGGGAAGGTTGATCTCAGTATGGGTGAAGGAGGAATTCTGTAAATATCTGGAAAGATTAACCTCAAACTATTAACAGTTTTATCTCTGTTGAGTGAGATTGTGAGAAGGAAGGGACTATTGGGTATTTTCTTTATTTACGTATTTCATACTTTTAAATATTTTTACAGTATATATATTGGTTTAATATTAAAAAAAAATTTCAGAACCCCACAGCAAATCAAAACTAAAAATAAAGTAGTAAGTGAATTCTGAGTTCTCTGCACAACAAACTTAATGTCTGATTGAGGGCTTCATGTTGTCAATCATAAATCAGTAGTTCCCACGCTGTTGATCACAACTCACTGGTAGAATGCCATGAAATAGGTATTCAATGATAAATACCTTTTGGAAATGCAACCTTATGTCATCCTCTTGGTAATTCACAATATGTGTGACTGTATTAAAAATCCTTTGAAGTCTTGTATTAAAGACTCATTTTGGACTTGGTTTAACCTACAGGGGTTGGAAGTGGGCAAGACACCCCTTCTAAGGGACACCTGAAAATATGTGGGTGTGAAACAGATGTTTGATTGTCACAGGATTGGAAGGACATGACTGATATTTACTCATCTGGGGCCAGAGATGCTAAAAATGCTATAATATATAAGCCCATTTCACAAAACAAAGATGTCAAAGTGCTTAACATACCAACAGTTCCCTCATTGAGAAATACTGTTTTTAAAAAACTTATTTGACATGAAACAGTATTTTGTAGCATTTTTATTACATAATGCACAACAATGGTTATTCTGAAATTTCTATTTTAGTGTAAAGCTATAGATTCTAACGTATACTTCCCTTCTTGACCTTCCACTTGGTTGTCTTAAAAATGCCTCAAAGTTAATGTGTCTTAAGAAGAATAACATATTTCCACTCCCCACCAGAATGTCCACTTTCCTAAATCAGAATATTTATCTTGGTAAACAGAACTATCAGCCATTCATTTGTTCAAGATGGAAACCACGAGCCTAAAGTTTTGTTTACATCCCATAGTTTCTTTACTCCATTCTACTGGCAAAACATATTTTGATCCTTATTTCTAAAGCCATGAAAGGTAAAAACCTGAAGTGAGGTTATAATATAAAGCATAAATATTAAAATACAAAAAATAGAGATTTTTTTTCCTTTAAAGGATGATAAAAAAGTCAGAAGAGAAATGAAAAATGAGTTAGAAAAATAGAGCCCCAAATTTAAAGAAACAGAGAGTGAACTAAAGTTGGAGATTAAACAGTTGACTGAAATACTAGAATAGCCAGCCAAGTCGTGGTGTCTCTATCCTCTTTTCAACCCATTCCCTAACTCTTCCACCCATCTCCTCAACTCCCTAACCCACCCCCCATATGTACTCCTTTGCTCAGAGCCAGGCTACTGGCCTCATCTGTAATTGGCAGATTTGGGGTTGTCCTGGTGAGCAGGAGTCATCCCCTGCCCTGTTCAGCTAAGAAATGTCAGATGTATCCTGAACAAACTAAACTTTTGGGACTAGAGGTAAAAGCCATCTATCTACTGATAGTTATTTTATTTATTTTTAATTGTGTTCCAATTTCACTATCATTTTTTTTTATTTTATTTTATTTTTTTGGGGGGTACACCAGGTTCAATCAACTGTTTTTATACACATATCCCCATATTCCCTCCCTTCCTTGACGCCCCCCCCTCGATTCCCCCCCACCCTCCCTGCCCCATTCCTCTAAGGCATCTTCCATCCTCGAGTTGGACTCCCTTTGTTATACAACAACTTCCCACTGACTATTTTACAGTTGGTAGTATATATATGTCTGTACTACTCTCCCGCTTCTTCTCAGTTTCCCCTTCACCCCCCGCCCCCTCCCATACCTCGAGTTCTCCAGGCCATTCCCTGTATCTGCTTCCCTGTTCTTGTCACTGAGTTCATCAGTACCATTTTTAGATTCCGTATATGTGAGTTAGCATACAATATTTGTCTTTCTCTTTCTGACTTACTTCACTCTGTATGACAGATTGTAGTTCTATCCACCTCATTACATATAGCTCCATCTCATCCCTTTTTATAGCTGAGTAATATTCCATTGTATATATATGCCACATCTTCTGTATCCATTCATTTGTTGATGGGCATTTAGGTTGCTTCCATGTCCTGGCTATTGTAAAGAGTGCTGCAATAAACATTATGGTACAAGTTTCTTTTGGGATTATGGTTTTCTTTGGGTATATGCCCAGAAGTGGGATTACTGGATCATATGGTAGTTCTATTGGTAGTTTTTTAAGGAACCTCCAAATTGTTTTCCATAGTGGCTGTACCAACTTACAGTCCCACCAACAGTGCAGGAGAGTTCCCTTTTCTCCACACCCTCTCCAACATTTGTTGTTTCCAGACTTTGTGATGATGGCCATTCTGATTGGTGTGAGGTGATCCCTCATTGTGGCTTTGACTTGCATTTCTCTGATGATGAGTGATGTTGAGCATCTTTTCATGTGTTTGTTGGCCATCTGTATGTCTTCTTTGGAGAAATGTCTATTTAGGTCTTCTGCCCATTTGTGGATTGGGTTATTTGCTTTTTTGGTATGAAGCTGCATGAGCTGCTTGTATATTTTGGAGGTTAATCCTTTGTCCGTTGTTTCATAGGCAATTATTTTTTCCCATTCTGAGGGTTGCCTTTTAGTCTTGTTTATGGTTTCTTTTGCTGTGCAAAAGCTTTTAAGTTTCATGAGGTCCCATTCGTTTATTCTTGATTTTATTTCCATGATTCTAGGAGGTGGGTCAAAAAGGATGTTGCTTTGATGTATGTCAAAGAGTGTTCTGCCTATGTTTTCCTCTAGGAGTTTGATAGTGTCTGGCCTTATATGTAGGTCTTTAATCCATTTGGAGTTTCTTTTTGTGTATGGTGTTAGGAAGTGTTCTAATTTCATTCTTTTACATGTTGCTGTCCAATTTTCCCAGCACCACTTATTGAAGAGGCTGTCTTTTTTCCATTGTATGCTCGTGCCTCCTTTGTCAAAGATAAGGTGCCCATATGTGTTTGGGCTTACTTCTGAGTTCTCTATTCTGTTCCATTGATCGTCCTTTCTGTTTTTGTGCCAGTACCATACTGTCTTGATCACTATGGCCTTGTAGTATAGTTTGAAGTCAGGAAGCCTGATTCCACCAACTCCATTTTTCCTTCTCAAGATTGCTTTGGCTATTCGGGGTCTTTTGCGTTTCCATACAAATCGTAAGATTTCTTGCTCTAGTTCTGTGAAAAATGCCATTGGTAATCTGATCGGGATTGCATTAAATCTGTAAATTGCTTTGGGTAGTACAGTCATTTTCACGATGTTGATTCTTCCAATCCAGGAACATGGTATATCCCTCCATCTGTTTATGTCATCTTTGATTTCTTTCATCAATGTCTTAAAGTTTTCTGCATACAGATCTTTTGCCTCCTTAGGCAGGTTTATTCCTAGGTATTTGATTCTTTTGGTTGCAATGGTGAATGGGAGAGTTTCCTTAATTTCTCTTTCTGCTCTTCCGTTGTTAGTGTATAGGAATGCAAGAGATTTCTGTGCATTAATTTTGTATCCTGCTACTTTACTAAACTCATCAATGAGTGCTAGCAGTTTTCTGGTAGAGTCTTTAGGGTTTTCTATATATAGTATCATGTCATCTGCAAAGAGTGATAATTTTATTTCTTCTTTTCCAATTTGGATTCCTTTTATTTCTTTTTCTTCTCTGATTGCTGTGGCTAACACTTCCAAAACTATGTTGAATAACAGTGGTGAGAGTGGACACCCTTGTCTTGTTCCTGTTCTTAGAGGGAATTCTTCCAGTTTTTCTCCATTGAGAACAATGTTGGCTTTTGGTTTGTCATATATGGCTTTTATGATGTTGAGGTAATTTCCTTCTATGCCCATTTTCTGGAGAGCTTTTATCATAAATGGATGTTGAACTTTGTCAAAAGCTTTTTCTGCATCTATTGAAATGATCATATGGTTTTTATCCTTCAATTTGTTGATATGATGTATCACGTTGATTGATTTGCGTATATTGAAGAATCCTTGCATCCCAGGGATAAACCCCACTTGATCGTGGTGTATGATTTTTTTAATGTGCTGTTGCAGTCTGTTAGCTAGTATTTTGTTGAGGATTTTTGCATCTATATTCATCAGTGATACTGGTCTGTAGTTTTCTTTTTTTGTGACATCTTTGCCTGGTTTTGGTATCAGGGTGATGGTAGCCTCGTAGAATGAGTTTGGGAGTGCTCCGCCTTCTGCAATATTTTGGAAGAGTTTGAGAAGGATAGGTGTTAACTCTTCTCGAAATGTTTGATAGAATTTGCCTGTGAATCCATCTGGTCCTGGGCTTTTGTGTGTTGGGAGATTTTTAATCACTGCCTCAATTTCTGTACTTGTGATTGGTCTGTTCATGGTTTCTATTTCTTCCTGGTTCAGTCTTGGAAGATTGTATTTTTCTAAGAATGTATCCATTTCTTCCAGGTTATCCAATTGATTGGCACATAGTTGCTTGTAGTAGTCTCTCATGATGTTTTGTATTTCTGAGGTGTCCGTTGTGACTTCTCCTTTTTCATTTCTAATTCTGTTGATTTGCATCTTCTCCCTTTTTTTCTTGATGAGTCTGGCTAATGGTTTATCCATTTTGTTAATCTTCTCAAAGGACCAGCTTTTAGTTTTATTTATTTTTCTTATGATTTCTTTCCTTTCTTTTTCATTTATTTCTGCTCTGATCTTTATGATTTCTTTCCTTCTGCTCACTTTGGGGTTTCTTTGGTCATCTTTCTCTAGTTGTTTTAGGTGTAAGGTTAGGTTGTTTATTCGATCATTTTCTTGTTTCTTAAGGTAGGACTGTATTGCTATAAACTTCCCTCTTAGAACTGCTTTTGCTGCGTCCCATAGGTTTTGGGTTGTTGTGTTTTCGTTGTCATTTGTTTCTAGATACTTTTTGATTTCCTCTTTGATTTCTTCAGTGATTCCTTGGTTGTTTAATAGTGAATTGTTTAGCCTCCATGTGTTTGTATTTTTTGCAGTTTTTTTCCTGTAATTGATATCTAGTCTCATGGCGTTGTGGTCTGAGAAGATGCTTGATATGATTTCAATTTTCTTGAATTTGCTGAGGTTTGATTTGTGACCCAAGATGTGATCTATCCTGGAAAATGTTCCGTGTGCACTTGAGAAGAAAGTGTAGTCTGTCGTTTTTGGATGGAATGTCCTATAAATATCAATGAAGTCGAGATGGTCTAATGTGTCATTTAAAGCTTGTGTGTCTTTATTTATTTTCTGTTTGGATGATCTGTCCATTGATGTAAGTGGGGTGTTCAAGTCTCCCACTATAATTGTGTTACTGTCGATGTCCCCTTTTATAGCTGTTAGCATTTGCCTTATGTATTGAGGTGCTCCTATATTGGGGGCATAGATATTTACCATTGTGATATGTTCTTCTTGGATGGATCCCTTGATCATTATGTAGTGCCCTTCCTTGTCTCTTTTAATAGTCTTTACTTTCAAGTCTAATTTGTCTGATATGAGTATTGCTACTCCAGCTTTCTTTTGACTTCCATTTGCATGGAATATCTTTTTCCATCCCTTGACTTTCAGTCTATATGTATCCCTTGGTCTGAAGTGGGTTTCTTGTAGGCAGCAGATAGAAGGGTCTTGTTTTTGTATCCATTCAGCCAGTCTGTGTCTTTTGGTTGGAGCATTTAATCCATTTACATTTAAAGTGATTATTGACATGTGTGTTCCAATTACCATTTTCTTAATTGTTTTGGGTTTGTATTTGTAGGTGTTTTCCTTTTCTTGTGTTTCCTACTTAGAGAAGTTCCTTTAGCACTTGTTGGAAGGCTGGTTTGGTGGTGCTGAATTCTCTTAACTTTTGCTTGTCTGGAAAGCTTTTGATTTCTCCCTCAAATCTGAATGAGATTCTTGCTGGGTAAAGTATTCTTGGCTGTAGGTTTCTCTCTTTCAGGACTTTCAGTATATCCTGCCATTCCCTTCTGGCCTGCAGAGTTTCTGTAGAAAGGTCAGCTGTTATCCTGATGGGTTTTCCCTTATATGTTGTTTGTTGCTTTTCTCTTGCTGCTTTTCATATTTTTTCTTTGTGTTTAATTGTCGTTCGTTTGATTAATATGTGTCTTGGTGTATTTCTCCTTGGGTTTATTCTGTATGGGACTCTCTGTGCTTCTTGGACTTGGTGAATTATTTCCTTTCCCATGTTGGGGAAGTTTTCCACTAGAACCTCTTCAAATATTTTCTCAGACCGTTTCTTGTTTTCTTCTTCTTCTGGGATGCCTATAATTTGAATGTTGGTACGTTTAAGGTTATCACTGAGGTCTCTGAGGCTGTCTTCTAGTCTTTTTATTTTTTTATCTTTTTCCTGCTCTGTGGCGTTTATTTCTCCCATTCTATCTTCCAACTCACTTATTCGTTCTTCTGCCTCAGTCATTCTGCTGGTTATAGCATCTAGAGTATTTTTAATTTCAGTTATTTTGTTATCCATTGCTGTTTGTTTTTCTGAGTTCTTATGAACTGTTTCTTGTACTTTCTCTACTTTGTTATCGAGATTTTGTATCATTTTTACTATCATTACTCTAAATTCTTTTTCAGGCATTTTTCCTATTTCCTCCTCATTTATTTGGTCTTGTGGGTTTTTTTCCTGCTCCTTTGCCTGCATGGTGTTTCTTTGTTTCCTCATGGTTGTCCAAGCTTTTGGGGTTGCTTGTCCTGGTGATAGAGGTGTTTATAGAAGACTGTCCAAGCCTCAGACTAACGTCCAAGTATTGGATTAGACGAATATTCAGTCGGCTATGTCAGGTTCTCCGTAGCCCTTTCCGGTGTCTGAGGCCGTCTTCACTATCATTTTAACATCAATCTTCTTAATTACTTTATTCTACATTGCCATTTGTCCCTCTTCATTCTGTCTGCTTTCCAATTCTTTTTTTAATCCTATTTTAACACATCTGTGATTCTTTACTATATTTCCTATGAAAATGAAAGGAAAGAGAACTCATGGAGCCAGATTTGTGTGCATATTTTAAAATCTATGTATTTGTAAATACTTTAATCTTTTTCTTTACTAAACATTATATTTGATGGAAATAAAAGTTACCATTTTCCCAACTTTATTGAGATATAATTGACATATAATACTGTGGAATTTTAAGGTGTGCAATGTGTTGATCTGATATATTCATATGTTGCAAAATAATCACCATAATAGCATGAGCTAACATTTCCATCCCATCACACAAACATCATTTCTTTTTGGTAGTGATAACAGAAAGGATCTACTCTCTGAACAACTTTTCAGTTTATAATACAGTATTATTAGCTTTAATCACCATGCTCTGCAAATCACCTTCTCAGAACTTATTCATATTACACTGGAAGTTTATACCTTAACCAGTATTTCTCCATTTCCCCCACTTCCCGACCCCTGGTAACCATCACTTTACTCTTTCTCTGAGTTTGCATTTTTAGATTCTACATGTCAGTGTTATCATGCAGTAGTTGTTAAAAGTTACCACTTTTAGTAAATAATTACTGAATATGTTTAATGAAAAAATGGAAAATTTAGAATGTTATTTTTACAATGATTGATTTTTGTATAGTATCTATACATTCATACAAACAGCCATATCTCTGGAGAATCAAAATATGAAAAAAATTGTTTTCTTAAACCCTCTGTAGACATATCACATTTAGAATGAGCATATGTTACTTTTGTAATTAGGAAAATAAGTAAATATATTTCAGTGCTTCTGTTCTTTATATGGGGTCCTGACAACTATATTGTAGAGGTAATTTCAATTGAAAGGTACTTTTCCCATAGGAAGTTTTTCAGCCAGGCTAAGAGATCCACCTGCAAGTATTGACAAGGAGAATTCATTGCCTCATATGTGCATGAACAGTACAGATTGTCCTTGTTTAAATGTCTAAAGTTTATTGCTAGTGTAATAAATTTTCATTGTTTCATTTTCAGTAAAGAAATATATAGTAAAGAAATGAAACACTGCTCATTTGAATCCTCTATAAATGAAAGATGGCATACTATTTCCTGCAGTACTTGTAAAGAATGTGTAATGAAAGGAGACTGTTGTAAGTGAGAGGTTCAAAACAGTAGGTAATGTTCTTTAGCCAAGACTACAAGCATGCAATTAGCAGAAGGTTAAAAAAGTACAAAGCAAAGCAAAGAAAGAAACAAACAAACAAAACTCGTGAATAGAGTAAAATTCTTCAAAATATTATAAACAACAGTTACTTATAATGGAATAAAGGTGATCATGTATTCTTTTTTTTTAAATTTATTTATTTATTATTTTTGGTGGGTACACCAAGTTCAATCATCTGTTTTTATACACATATCCCCGTATTCCCTCCCTCCCTCAACTCCCCCCCACACTCCCTCGAGTCCCCCCCACCCTCCCCGTCCCAGTCCTTTAAGACATCTTCCAACCTCGAGTTGGACTCCCTTTGTTATACAACAACTTCCCACTGGCTATCTATTTTACAGTTGGTACTATATATATGTCTGTGCTACTTTCTCGCTTCATCTCAGCTTCCCCTTCACCCCTCACCCCCCCAGATCTCGAGTTCTTCAGTCCATTCTCTGCATCTGCATCCTTGTTCTTGTCACTGAGTTCATCAGTACCATTTTTAGATTCCGTATATGTGAATTAGCATACAATATTTGTCTTTCTCTTTCTGACTTACTTCACTCTGTATGACAGACTCTAGGTCTATCCACCTCATTACATATAGCTCCATCTCATCCCTTTTTACAGCTGATTAATATTCCATTGTATCTATATGCCACATCTTCTTTATCCATTCATTTGTTGATGGGCATTTCGGTTGCTTCCATGTCCTGGCTATTGTAAATAGTGCTGCAATAAACATTATGGTACATGTTTCTTTTGAGATTATGGTTTTCTTTGGTTATATGCCCAGTAGTGGGATTACTGAATCATATGGTAGTTCTATTTGTAGTTTTTGAAGGAACCTCCAAATTGTTTTCCATAGTGGCTGGACCAACTTACAGTCCCACCAACAGTGCAGGAGAGTTTCCTTTTCTCCACACCCTCTCCAACATTTGTTGTTTCCAGATTTTGTGATGATGGCCATTCTGATCGGCGTGAGGTGATACTTCATTGTGACTTTGACTTGCCTTTCTCTGATGATAGTGATGTTGAGCATCTTTTCACGTGTTTGTTGGCCATCTGTATGTCTTCTTTGGAGAAATGTCTATTTAGGTCTTCTGCCCATTTGTGGATTGGGTTATTTGCTTTTTTGGTATTAAGCTTCATGAGCTGCTTGTATATTTTGGAGGTTAATCCTTTGTCCGTTGTTTCGTTGGCAACTGATCATGTATTCTTGACTTGATTTTCCAATCTAAGTATTGATTTTCATCGTGGATTAACTATTGATTTGGTTAAAACATTGTTGGGATTAGCAAACATAAAATAAGAGATTCATCCTTGTGTATTTTCCCACTTTTTGTTCTAAGTTTATTGTATAGATTCTATCTTATCTTTCTTTGTTAAAATAACACTGTGAAATGAAAATGTAGATGGCATGGGAGTAATGTTTCATAAGGTATTGAAAGGAAAGATGGTATGTATGTATCTTTCTGTGGTCAGGAATGGCTAGTGAGACCAAAACCAGTACTGGCCAAAAGGCAACTTGAAATGTTAGGTTGATCAGTGAACCATAAACAAACTAATTTTAATTTTAGGAACACCTATAGCTTTAAAATTAATTTCTTAGTCTCGCATATGGGCCTTTCCATATAGTTTAAGCACAGAATGGGATCCAGTTCTACAAAAAAATTTTTACTAGTATATGACATTCTGTTTTTTTCTTGTGTATTCTGGACATATCTCCAGTATCAGCACATTAAGCCTACCTCATTCTTTCTAATAGCTATGTAATAGTCCATTGTGTAGAAATGGTAAAATTATATTTTACTGTTCCATTATTCTTGGGAATTTAGAGTATTTCCATTTAGTTACTTTTTTTAAATGGTGCAAAAATGTGTATTTATGCATATTTACATATGCACATACATACATATATATCTATACATACTGTGTATATATAAATGTGTACATACATAATGTGTATATATATACACTTGATTAATTGTATCTGTAAAGAAAATTCTTAAACATAGAATTATAAATGTGTATTCATATGTATGTAATATAACATGCATATCATGTATATATAACATGTAATGTACATGATATGCATATTATATATATAATGTATATTTATACACACATACCTTTGAGTAATTATATCTATAAGGACAATTATTAAGAGTAGAATTACTGTACTGAAAGATATGCGTGCTTTAAATTTTTGATATATTTAAATAGTCAAATTACTTTGTCTTCCTCGTTGTCATGCACAGAGAAGCCTGCTTTACTCCCAGATTAAACAAAACAAAACAAAAAACTCCAGTTTTGTTCTAGTATTTTACAGCTTCAACTTTCATGTTTGATTTTTGATGCAGGTTGAATATACTGTGGAGAAAATGAAGGGAATACAAATGTGCAGTGAGAAGATTGAAGCTAAAATAGTTAAATACTACTTGCTCATGGTCACAGGTCTGCAGATATCTAGGACAATGGTGGACATAGAATGTGTATGAGAATGCGAGCACAAAAACATTTAAAAAATAATAGCATTAATATTTGTCATGTTTTAAGTATTTCAGTTAGTCGTTTATTTCAGTCCCTTAATCAAAAGAGACTTTGTCCAAAAAGAGACTTTGTCTTTGGAGAGTTATTAATTTTTGAGGCATAGCTAATACACTAATAGTCAAAAAATAATGTCCAATGAAGGGTCAAATAGAAGTAATGATTTGACTCAGCAGAAAGAGCACCAGTACAGCACACTCTGTACTCAGTGTGTATTGTGGGGAAGGATTTAATCCGAAACTCTCTCTAAAATATTAGTAGAGTCTAGAATCCAAAAAAGGACAAGTCATCCTAAGGAAGCAGGAAGGTAATAAATAGTTTGAAACAAAAAAAGTGTGATACAAGCTGGATTGGGGTCCCTTGGAGATAGCAACCTGATATGTTAATCAACTAGAATGAAAAAGCACACTTTTC
Organism: Hippopotamus amphibius kiboko; assembly: GCF_030028045.1. Classification (NCBI taxonomy): domain Eukaryota; kingdom Metazoa; phylum Chordata; class Mammalia; order Artiodactyla; family Hippopotamidae; genus Hippopotamus; species Hippopotamus amphibius. Next base: position 60,720,398 of record NC_080188.1, read on the forward strand.
TTTCACCCAGAAGACAAAACATATATTCAAGGCAAACTGCTATACCATGCTGGGAGATATAGAGTATTCATAGAAGGGTTTAACATTGGGAACTCAGAATAGAGCCTGATCTGTGAGAGCTTTCACTGATACTTTTGTGCTTTCTGGTGGGTAACTCCTAAAAGTATTTGAATAGGCTAGGAGACGTACTTAAAAGTATATTATTTGGAGGAATCTCATTTGATGTCAGAGTACCGAATGGACTAGGGGAGAGGGATCAAGAAAGCAATGGAATTTGTTATGGAAGTTTATTTTTCTGTGGTATAATTAATTCATATTCTGGGTCAAAGGCTCTCATCTCTACCTTAAACAGTTTTCATGTCTATCATTTTGAATTTCATGTAAAGTATTGCTTGATCCTTTGTGGGGTTTTCTTGTTTGTTTGTTTTTGTAGGTAAAAAGCAACAGTTTATTAGAGAGCAGTTAGAGAGAGAGTACAGTAGCTTCTGGCACAGACACCAGAAGGGGGTGGAGAGACCCCCCCAAGGGGGTGGGGTGTACCTGTGTGTCTTATATACCCTAAAAAACTGAGTTAATTAGCTCACAAGATTTAGAATGTCTCCTTGCAAGTTTCACAAGCATTTAGAGAAAGAAGAGTTAATTAGCTCACAAGATTTAGAATGTCTCCTTGCAAGTTTCACAAACATTTAAACACTAAAGAGATTTAAAGTAAGAGTTTTTGTTTTTGTTGTTGTTGTTGTTGTTGTTGTTTGATCCTTTGTGTTTTACATATTATTCATTTTGGCCAGTGACAACTCAGCAGCCTTAGAAACAGTAAATTATGTGAGAAATTCTTGTTCTCTATTTCTCTATATTACTTGAAAAAAAAATAGCATTGCTTTGTGGATTACATTGGAGAAAGAAACTCCGAAAAACATTTCCTTCATTTCTGATGCTTAGTGCAAACTCTGGAACAGACATGCATCACTTGGAGATAATTAAAAGCAAAGAATCCCCATGACTTTGTGCAATAGATCCCCAGATATGGACAATGCCATCACTTGCAGTACTTGAGTTTGACATGACAGCTGCCAGGTGTTCCAGGCTTACTTGTTTTTAAAGTGAAAGGGAAAAAATGTAAGATCCTTCACAAATGAAGCAGAACAGAATCTGCCAGGACAAAATACCTGGCTTACATAGCCAGAAAACAAATTCCAGCTGTTTTAACTGAGGACCAAACAACCTGTTTCAGTACACATGAATTATAATGTTCCCAAACCTTTAGTTCTCAAAAATCACTCCCATATGCCTCAGGTATTTGAGAAGCAGTGTGGATTCTTGCCAAGCTCCTGAGGATGAGCAGACATTGTTTGACTGATTGAAATTGTCACACCTAAGGTCCACTCCATAGTTCTTTGTTTGTTAGGTAATATAATTCTGAAACTATCAGTGATTTTCCTTTTCACACTTTCATGGGTCTTTTTCATTTAGTTATAAAATCTAAACTGGGACAAAGAAAAAGATATTGCCTTAATTTTCATGTATTTTTGGTCTGCTTTTGCAAGAGTGCTTATTTGTAAAGGTAAAATTAATAGACGTCTTCTTATTTGGTTTATAGTGCGTGCCTTGTGCATACATTAATGAGGATAGAAAGATAACCTTGGTCTTTCACTAAGATTCAGTATGTAATCTTCTATTTAAAATTTGTTCCTCTTGCTGTTTTCCTACGGTAGTAAATGTTACTATTATCCAATCAGTTGTTCCTGCAGGAAACTTGGAATTCTGGAAACTTTTGGTGGATCATACAAGGTTTAAAAATTTGCTTATCCTCACAAGACTCCATTGAAATGGCAGTGAAATAATTTTTTAAAGGATATAATCTTAAGACCACAATAAAGAGATTGCATGTCCTATGCAGATGAGAGCTTTAATATGTTTCTAGAAGATAAAAAGGGGATGGAAGAGTGGTCTGATAAATTACTGAGAGGCATTGGCAGCTAGTTATACAGGCAAAGGAACATGCAGCTTGAGAAAGGAATAGCCTGTCCTGTAGACCCCAAGAGATACTCGTGACTTAGTCTGCGTTTGAAGGAGATCAGTGGTAAGACATGAGACTGTAAACAAGAATGTTAATCAAAAGTCTGTTTTTGGAATAGCTGATCCTTCCATCATGAGGGCTGAATTTTCAGCAGCCAGGAATCTAATCCATTAGAGAGAGAGAAAAAAAAAAGTATGTGAAAGGTGGTGGGGCAGGGAGTACTTTTCTAAGGAAAAAAACAAATGAACTAGGAACACCTAGAACAGTTAGCAAAGTGTTCTTGGAAACAAAAATCTCTACATTCTGGCATTTTGTGGTTTTCTCAAAAACAAAACACAACCAAAAACACCTGGTTTCTTGCCCAGTCACCAAAAAGCAAAAGCCTTCTCCCCTCTAGTCACCCATCCCTACCAAGTTATGTAGGGCTCCTGAGCAGCTTTTTGTTGTCTTATCATGAACTGTGTATGGAAAACCTAGTATTAGCCAATATTTGCAGTCAGAAAGCAATATGAAAATAAAGACCCCAAAGAAATAACTAGCAAAACAAAACAAAAAAACAAAATAGAGGTAATAACTTAAAAACAACTTTAGTTTTCATTTACAACCCTAGAAGTTGTCATTCATTAAAAAAACAAAACATGTTTTTTCAAAATGAAGTCATCATAGAAAAAGGGAAAATATCTGAAAAATCAAAAATAAAGTGCCCAAAGTTATTCCTTAGACAGTTAAAAGTAGAAAAACTGTTCTTTGAGAAAGTTGAACAAAAGAAGAAGCAATGAAAGAATATAAAATGAAGAGGATAATTGAGCAGGTTCAAAATCTTATGCATATGATACAATGTTCAAATTGATAGAGTCCATATAAAATCTGTGATTGTGAATTGCAGGAAATAAAACAGAAAGAGCTTCCCCAAAAGGGAAAGCTTAGTCACCTGAAAAAGAATAGGGGAAATTATAGCATCAGATTTCTCATCAGAAATCTAGATTTTAGAAGAGAGTGAACAAGATATTTAAAACTCTGAGAGAATATTATAATGAACCTAGATTCTATACCCAGATAAACTATCATTGTGACAACAAAATAAAGATCCTTTACACATGCAAAGGCCCAGACATTTACCTCCAAAATACCATTACTAAGGATACCACTAGTAAAAGGAAGGATAGAACCAAGAAATAGGAGGGTATGTGACCTAGAAAACAATGAAACCAAGTGTTCAGTGGGGAAATTCTGTCCCAAGGTGAAATTCCAGCAATTGGCCTAGAGAATATCTAATCTATAATGAAGCCAAAGAGAGTCCTCTGGAAAGGAGGGTTCCAGGAAATAAAGAGAATTGACAGAATTGTTAAAGTTCAAAGATGTATATCGAAAATAAGAGGAATCAATTGAGCTCTCCTTTAGGAGCATTATTTGTTGATTGGCACAGTAGTCAGTGACTCTAGAGCAGGAAACATAATCCTAGGAGATTTTTCCCTTTATAGTGAACAAAATTTATATAATCATTTTTTTAACTCATAATTAATATATAGGCAGATCAATAAGGGCTTAATTATAGTTTTTATTGGCTTAGATGGTCCTGCAATTGCTGGCTTTCCCTTCATTTCAACTGCATTTTACACAAGGCTCTCCATCTTCCCAATATACTTTAATTGAGGTTGGTCTATCTGTTTTTCATATATACTAAGGTCTCCTCTACCTCAAGACCTGTATACAAGTTTTTTCTTCTGGCTGAGATTACCATCCCTCTTCTCCCAACCTATTCCTCCTAATCTCTTTCATATTTCTCAGTTAAACCTGCTCAAATTCCCTTCATCAGGTTAGATCCACCTGTACTTCTCCTTCATAGCATCTGACATATAAGTGTTTAAGAATAAGTGCTATTTTTCTTGCATAAAATTCTGTTTGTGATGCTGTTTTCCATCTCTTTCTTAAAGACTCTATCATTTATATACTTCCTTAAGTGACATGTCTGTTGACCAATCTTAATGTCTTGCTCACAAAAGAACTTGTTAGCTCTACTTTTGATTTTGATTTGTATCATGTACTACCTTATGTTATTCTTTATTGGGTGTATCTAAATTATGAGCAGGGGAGACAGAGGGCTGGTGGTCTAGTAAAATCCCTGATTTAAATATTTTAAAAATAAATTTTACAGTTGCTAAAACAGTTCTTATTAATAGGAAGTTAATGTGTAATTGAATATTACATAATTTAGAAAATACATTAACATTGCTTTTTGTTTGATATAACCCCAAGTGCTTAGAGAAAATTTGGCAGCCTTTTGTAGATTCATACATTTTAACAATTGTCTCTCTTTTCAAAATAGAGATATTGCTTGCATATAAAAAATTTCAAAATCCCTTAAAAACATCTATTTCATTTTTATTCATATGAAGGGTCAGATTGAAATTCCATTATCGTGGCAGTATTTGGTGCATCTCTATGTCCCATCTTCCATAGTATCCAAAATTATAATGAGATTTTTTGATAGATACATTTTCTTTAAAAAATCTGTTTCCATTATATATCTTTGGGGTGTAATAAGAAGACAATTGTGGAGATATGACTGCTCTACTCTATATTTCTTTGTTTATTTTAAACTACTCTTTTTTGATTAATTATACTCCTACCTTAATTTTGTCACTCGAGTATTTACATACTATAGACTATAAGTAAAATATAGCCTCTTAGTGTATAACATTTAATGTTCTGTGTATATATGTTTTTCTATTTTTACAAATTTTTTACACTTTCTACTTCTTTCTGAAATTAAGCTTTTATATGTACTAATTACCAGACATTAAATTTAAACATTTTAAACTTTATTTAATCAGAACTTTTTTTTTTACTTTTCATTCATGTCTTTTGAAACACCTTTTATTTTTTTGTCTTTTCTTTTTTTACTCAGTAAGATTCAAATCTAAAAATCATGTTCCTGAGCTCATACAAGAAAGGCTCATTTCTCATTTCCAGTAAGCCCGATATGTTTGAGATATATCCTCTGTTTTGTAGCTATGACACTGGAACATGTAGTTTCCAAAGTTATGTAGTACCAGAAGAAGGAGAGATGTTATGTTTTTAAGGATAAAAATTTTCTTTCACATCTATCCTAATCCTGTTGATCAGAACTCAGTCACATGGCCCAAGAAACTGCATAGGATGCTGGGAAATGTGGGAAAGCAGAAGCCTTAATTATCTTGGAGTGTAATCTTGAGCAGTAAAGTAAGAGTTGCAGTGAACTGATTTTTAGCTTTTAGTTTAATTTTTAAGTTCCAGTTTGATATTAAACAAGTCAAAATTACTTCTACCTAGTTTCTAGCTCCCCCTTTTCAATACCTGTTTATTTAATGATATGTGTAAAAAGAAAAAAAAATTAAATGGGAAACAGTGAAAAGTACCAAGCCACGTATCTTGACTAAGTTTGTTCAGAAAAAGACAGTTACGAGCACCATTTGTAACAAATGGCCTGTTCCCTTTCCCACTCATTTCTGACTTCCTACCAATCAGAGCCCATCTCTGCTCTTAGTCCTTGGCTCTTTTTTCTGCCTATGACCCCACTCCTGCTCCTCCATAATAAATATTGACATTTAGACTTTCAGATTCCTCCTGTGAATTTGAATTTGTTTCACTACTGAGACTATGGGTGAGACTTTAACTTTGGATAGAAAATCACTGTCTAATTTTAAACCCACCAAGGACATTTTTAGATATATGTTGGTGTCCAGTGAAAGAGGTGTTTATGCATCTATTGTGTAGGTAGCCTAAATTTATTTAAACCATACATTAATATTACCCAGAAAATAAGCTCAAATCCTTAGGAATCTTAAAGTATCTTAAGGTAATACATAGCAAGTGTTCTCTTTTCATCTAAATCAAACTTTTAGCAAGCAATGTTTATCTGCTAATTTCCACTAATAAACAAACACTAAGCCCTCATTCTTCCCCTTTTAGGGTAAATTAATTATTTTACAAACTCGTATCTCAAAAAAATTTCTTATAAAGAAATTCTATTATTCATTGATGCCTGACTAAAAAATCACTCATATAAGACTTTACTAATTGTATAACAAATATTTACTGTGTAGTTATTAAAAAGGATTTATTACATTTACATGAATATTAATTTCTTCTAATTAATTGGGGTAAATGCCAGAATGACGTATTAAGAAACGGTAGATGGCAGTGATCAAACTGTGTTATGTATATCAAATAAGCATCGTGTAAGATTTTAAAATATATAACTCCAACAAATAAACATTCACATTTCTCCCCCTCCATTTCTTTTCCTCAGACATTTAAAAATATATTTGTCATTTTTTCTTTTTGTTCCTCCATTTGTTTTAACTTGCAAAAAAAAAAACCCTTCTAATTTAGGAAAAAATACATAGTATTCAACTATCAAATACTGTGTTTTTATCTATAAAAGTGTTACAAAAGGGGACTTAAATATAATAATTGCACTTAAAATATAATTTGTATTATTTGATGGTACAGAGTTTCTATTCTCATAAACTATAGTAAGGGAGAGGGATTATAATGAATTTCATGTGTCCAGTTGTACATAATTACTTAATAATCTAAGATCCCCCTGAAGAGCATGATTATACACTCTCCTTCACTTTTGTGATGGGCAGACAACTTCCAGAAATCTTATTCATGATGAAATCCTTCTGCATTTTAAAAATTTACTGGCAATCTGAAATAGAACAATTTGTGAAATGAGCTTATACTGGTGGAGCAGCAATTTTTCATAGCAATTATGCATTCCAAAAATCTCTAACAAGAGTTTCAAGTACAGATTGCACTATGGTCATAGGAAATCAAATAATGGGATTCCATGTGACTCTCCATGAGTTCATCCCATGTTTAATTATCCATTACTGGCATAATCAGGGCTTAAACAAAAACTATTTATGATAAAACTCTTAATAATAAATCTGGGATATTTAAGACTCAGCATAGTTAAAGGATAATTTTAAAAGACTAAGAATTGACCTTAGAGGCACATAAGAATAAAGACTTGGACATGTTAATAGCTTTTCTTAATAGTAACTAGGAGTGACTGTCATTAATATTGATCTACTTAATAAACAAACTTTTAAATGAGAGAGAAGTTTAACACAATAAGAAATGAACATATATTGTTCATCGTAAGACATTAACCAGTTTCCAGAGTTCAACCAAGAATAAAACACCATGAATTCTAACAATGATAATGAAATTCAGAGGTGGACACAGTAGTGAATCTGGGAATAATACCGCTGATTGGGTACATTCAAGGCACTGATTTGAGTCTCCATTATATGGCATATCCTGTGAAATTTTAACCAAAGATAAAAGTAAAAAATTAGAGGAGTTACATAATATACCCAGTGTCACATAACAAACAAATGATGAAATCAGGAAGTCAGTCCTGGCCATCTGATTCTGGAACTTAGTTGAAGCTAGTGGAGGTATAGCATAACAAACACAAAAAGAAAAAAAAGTTTTTTCCATTTTCAAAGACATTATGGTAACTTGCTTGGTGGTATTTCTCCATTCACATCTACATCATTTTTTAATGAGTAAAGGGCCAGATTAAAGGTAAAAGGACAGAGGCAAAAGTGTAAATTGGCTAGAGAGCAGTAACCGGATTGTGTCATCTTGTGGGAAAAGCAAATTTAACCACATCTCTACACTAAAGACCTGAAGAACTAAAGTATCAGAACTGAATCATTGCAATGGGAAATGTCTGTTCTGGGTACATGAATAATAAATATTAATTTCATAAAATTTTATGAAATGTTTCTCAAAGATACAAGAAAAAGAAGCACTACTTCATTTGTAATTTAAAAATATATTTCAATTCTATATTTATATCATAACTTGATGATTTTTAATGGTAAGAATCAGTTATCAGAAGCCTGGGGCATTGGCCTAGACTACTACTCATTTTCTCTTTGACTATTCATAATAGTCACCTCTCTGAATTTAAGTATCTGTTCTCTATCATAAAATTAGGCTTTTAATCTCTGCCTTACCTACTTCAGGGGCCTGTTTTTGCAATCAAGTGGGATATTTTATACACACACATTTGTGTGCTTGTTGTGCCTATATGTACACATACATATATATGTGTATATAATTGAAAAAAACATGTACTAAACCATTTAGCAACCTTCTACAGTTTCTTTATATAAATTAACTCCATTTAAAATAGTTCTTGCACTGAAGTAATGCCTTTCACTGTGCCTTTCACAAATCCATTGATTAATAGTATAAATTTTGTATTTATGCAAATTAAGATTATAAAGTACAAAGACATATGCTTAACGAAGTCACTTTGTCAATCTAATTAGCTTTGCTTTGCTTAGACTAGTAGAATGGTACATTCTTTGGAAAGAAGCCTGAAGAACTACTGTGGAAAGTTAGAATGAAAGATAAAATGCAGAGGCTGGACCAGATGCCAGCGAAACTTGTAATTTATCTTCTAAATCTCTATGTTTCTCTTGGAATTCCAGTTGGTTTCACAGCACAGATGACTGTTAGTCTTTTTTTTTTTCCCCCAAATTCTCTGTCTCCTTTTTGGAACAGCTATCTCCTTGAAAACAAATAAATTTGAAATACCCCTGCACTGTTACCATTTTCATTCCTTTCTTATAGTAATATTTTCAAACAGGAGGAAAAAGCGTGAGCTTTTTCTTGACCAATAATATCTAGCTCTCCCCTTTTTGAAATTTCATTCCAGATAGGGGTATTTCTTTATAGTATACATGTTGAGTGCTAGATTTATAAGAAAAAAACAGAAAAATATCAAGACTTAGAGGTGTTATTTCACACATTTCTGTTTTGTGAATAGAAATGCTTGGAAAAAAAATTGAGATACAGAGGACAGGCTGCAGGTTAATATCTATCATATGCAAAGAGCTCTTAACAAATGCCAAGAAGGAGACAGAGCACCCAATATAAATCATATCAAAAAACAAACCAAAGGAAATACATTCAGATGGAAAGTTAATATAAAAAGCTATTCAAACTTACTAGTTGTCACAATGTAACTTACATTTACAATGAGTTAACACTTTATATCCCTTAGACTTGCAAAAAAATGGAAAGACTTGTAATAACTGTCTGGGATACAGGAAAAATGTTTGTATTGCTGGTGGAAATGTGAACACCTCCCCCCCATCTAGTTAATTAACACATTTATCACCTCACATAGTTATCTTTTTTAAAGAACATTTAACATTTTGGTGAGAACAACCATTTTAAAAACATTCTGGTAACATCTGTTAAAATTAAAATATGTGTACTCTTCAACCCAGCAGGCTGCTTCTCAAAATCCATCATGCAGATGTGAAACCACCAGTGCTTAACTATGTATGTACAATTCTTTATTTGAAGCATTGTTGATAGTAGCAAACTACTAAAACTGGATTGATGGTCCATCAGTATGAGAATAGCTGGGTAAATTGTAGTGCATTCATACCATAGGCTGTAATGCAGCCTGGAAAGGAAGGAAGGAGGGAGGGAGGAAGGAAGGGAGGTAAGGGGGCAGATTTCTGAGGAATAGGCATTTTTCAATAAGAGATTGTATAGACTTCCAAGTGTAGTATTGCTTGATTCATTCCGTGTCATAACTTTAAGTGAATATTTTGATTTGTGCATTATGTCATACATGTCGCTCCATTTTGTGCAGATCAGTTTTTACAAACTAAGAGACAGTAAAACAATTGTTCACAGTAGTAATATTTTACAGAGATGCTATCTTCTAAATTAATATTACACTTGGAAAGTCACATTTAAATATCTACCTCAGGAAGGGCATCAGTTCATAGGAAAAGACCTGCAATTCTATTTTCTTCATGTTTCATCTGGAACTATAAAACAGATTTCAAAAAGCTGTTTTCTATGAGCAAATACAAGATAATTACTTGAAATAATTTTTTGATGTAATTGTTACAGAAGACTTGTTTGGGGTTTTTTTTGTGAAAAAATTAAAGTTTCTTTATATGATAGCAATTCTCAGAAATACACATATTAAATAGAACAAAAATATCTTTACTTTAACAATTTATATACAATCGTTATGAAATAAATATCTAGAAAGATTAACATGGCAGAATTGATAAAAAGAATAAATATATATTTTTTTACCATTCTCCACCCAAATTATTGGATTCTCTTTAGAGTCTGGATATAAGGAATCTGAAAACAAAAATTATATACTGAAGAAAAATTGCTATATCATAAAACAGAGTGGCTCCCCCTGCATACTTTGTTTCTTGCTATTGACCACTTGAGGACCATAAATCATTTTCCTAAACACTTTGGTAGCAAGGATGCAGAAGATTCTAGAGATAACATTTAAAGGTTGGGAACTTTTGTGCCATTTCACGTAAATATATATCTTTGTCTGTCCATCTATCTATTCATCTATCTTTTAAATTAATTAATTAATTAATTGATTTTATTGGCTGTGTTGGGTCTTCGTTGCTGCACACAGGCTTTCTCTAGTTGTGGCGAGGGGGGGCTACTCTTCACTGTGGTGCGTGGGCTTCTCGTGGTGGCCTTTCCTGTTGCAGAGCACAGGCTCTAGGCACGTGGGCTTCAGTAGTCGTGGCACATGGGCTCAATAGTTGTGGTGCACGGGTTTAGTTGCTCCGTGGCATGTGGCATCTTCCTGGAGCAGGGATTGAACCCGTGTCCCCTGCATTGGCAGGTGGATTCTTATTCACTGTGCCACCTAGGAAGTCCCATTCATCTATCTTTTCATCTATCTGTCTGTGTATAGATAGAGATAGCTAACTAAGATGATATGGCAAGAACAGCTCTTCATATTTTCCCCTTTTCATATAAATAAATGTTTAAAAAATCTTGACTTAATGTATTTATTCAAGACAGTACTAGAAAATATAATGTTGATTGTTGAACCTTCAATTCTCCTTTAAATGCGTGAGAGTGCATCTTTACTATAATTGGTCATGATTTTTAAAAATCTACGAAGCTTAATAAGATGGAAATAGCTTATTTACATATAAAACAAAGTATTTAAAAGTATATTAAGTTGGTGGTGGAGCTTTGTAGGTGTTCTTCTCTGGCAAGGTTGTTTAGCATATGTAAATCATTAAAATAATAGAAAATAACCCAAGCTCAAGTAGAATAGGAATGACTGTTTAACAAAATAGTTTTAAAAGTAGGTTGAGAATAAATTTGGAAAAAAATGCCCTTGAAGAAATCATACTCTTTTGGGAAGAGCTTTTCTGAAGCGTGCATGTGACTAAGAATTGTGAAGTTCTGTAAATTACAATGGATTAAATTTCTCCATATGGCAAATCTCTCCAATTTGGGTTTGTTTGAATTAGAAATATAGAAGAGGAATGAGAAGCAATTACAAAAGTTATCTTTCCAAACCTTGCTATCCCACTTTGAAATGAAAATTCCATGCAGTGATCATAGAATTTTGGCAAATGACAGGGAATGACAGCACAAATCCAGGTATTCCCTAAACCTAGGGATTTATGACTGGTCCTAGAATGAAGTCATGTTCATTTTTTTCTTTCCTCCCCTAAGGCTAAGTCTTGGAGATTTGATCTATTTACATTTCTATTCATGGCTACCAACAACTACTTTTTAAGATGCAATCCTGTGCTAACAGATCTCCAAAGGATACAGTATTCCTAACTTCCCTCTGCTCTTTTTAAATCAAGGGTTTTTATTGCTAGTAACAAAAAGAGAACAGAAAGGAGGCTAACATAATTGGAAAATAATTGGGAAGTTACAAAATTATAAGAACAACAACACTTGCAGCTATAGTTGTTTCTGGTCTTCGTTGAAAGGCAGATGAAGTTTGAAAGGCTAAAGACTCTTCTTCAGATTTATCTTTGTTACTGTTTGTGTAGGTAATTCTTGAGTCATACAAGCTTACCTCCTCTTTGCACTGTGATCTCACAGAGTTATATCAACTTTAAGGGCAGATAGATTCAGGTTGAGAATGACTATCCGTATGAAAGTAAGTACCAAATGACTATCATTTTATTCAATATCACAAGATCATCACCACTTATGTGAGTTTAAATATTTCTACTTTTTCTTTGGCTCTTCAGGGCAACCCTAGGTGGATAATTTAATAGGTAAACTGAATATCATATAGCCTACATAATTTTATCATCACCCATTAAATAAATGGCCAAGGTAGCATTCATGCCAAGTCTGTCTGATTATACTATCCCCATCCTCTTTCTGTTTCATGTCAAATACCAGCTTCCTATAGTAAAATTCTCTCTTCACAAACTCAGGTGGTTTCTATTGTACTTCTTTCATTATACAGTTATTATGGTCTGGTGTTGAGACACAGATCTCTCATTTTCAGATGAGTTTTTAAAATTTTTAATACATAATGGTTCTTGTTTTAGGCCTTCCAATCATGCATTCTCATTCTTATTTACTCAAATATTACCTCTTACTCTTTTCCCCAGAAGCCTGTCCTCCTAGTATTATTCTCTTCTCTGGCCTGCTAGCTGTAGAAAGCACATTTTTCTCTATCCTTTCAGGAGTCTTCTTTGCTCCAGGCCTTAGAAGCCCTAAGCTTAACATATTAGTTTATGAAACACAATTAAGTAAGCATGATTTTTTTTTTCTCATCTTGTAGATGAGAACACTAAAGCTTATAAAGTTTAAGTAACTTTCTCAGGGTTACATAGCTTATAAGTGGAGGATCTGAGAATTGCAGGAGGTCTATATTTAACCAGTATGCAATATTGCTTTCCCCCAAATGAGGAATTTAGAAGATTGACATCATAGTTTGTATCCTGCTCTATAGTAATTCCTATAGTCATTTTTCCTCCCAATAAAGGATACCAAATCTATTCCCCATGCAAAAATAAGAAAGGTTTACTAGTGATAGAAAGTGATATGTGGTTTTTAAAAGAAAAATATCAGGGAATTTGAAAGAATGTTATATTGGGCTGGCCAAAAAGCTCCTTCGGTTTTTAAATAAAAAGACACATTTTTCATTTTCGCCAAGAACTTTATTGAACAACATATTCACCCTTTTGTTTCACTATCTTCTGCCATTTTTCAGGCAACTTCATAATTCCATCTTCCCAAAACATTTTATCTTTTTGAGCAAAGAACTGTTCCAGGTGTCTTTTACAGTCTTCCAGGGAATTGAAATATTTTCCATTAAGAGAATTTGTAAAGACCAAAATAAATGGAAATCCAAAGGTGCAATGTCTGGTGACTACGGTGGATGAACCAGAACTTCCCAGCCAAGCTGAACAGTTTTTGCCTGGTCATCAAAGAGACATGCGGTCTTCCGTTATCCTGATGGAAGATTATGCATTTTCTGTTGACTAATTCTGGATGCTTTTTGTTGTGCTGCTTTCACTTGGTCTAACTGGGAGCAGTACTTGTTGGAATTAATCATTTGTTTTCCAAAAGGAGCTCGTAATAGAGGACTCCCTTCCAATCCTACCATATGCACACCATCACCTTCTTTGGATGAAGACTGGCCTTTGGTGGTGTTGGTGGTGGTTCATTTTGCTTACCCCACCATCTCTTCCATTCCACATTACTGTCCAGTATCCACTTTTCATCACCTGTCACAAATTTTTTTTTTTAATGGAATGTTTTCATTACATTTCAGTAGAGAATTGCATGCCAAAATATGGTCAAGAATGTTTTTTTGCTTAACTTATATGGAACCCAAACATCAAAGTGATGAACATACCAAGCTGGTACAAATTATTTACAACACTTGATTTGGATATTTTGAGTATGTTGGCTATCTCCTGCATGGCATAACCTTGATCGTTCTCAATTAATATCTCCATTTGATCACTATCAACTTCAACTGGTCTACCCAACCATGGAGCATCACCCAGTGAGAAATCTCCAGCATGAAACTTCACAAACCACTTTTGACACATTTGATCAGTCACAGCACCTTCTCCATATACTGCACAAATCATTTTTTTGCATTTCAGTTGCATTTTTACCTTTCTTCAAATAATAAAGTATAATATGCCAAAAATGATGCTTTTTTCCTTCCATCTTCAGTATTAAAATGGCTACACAAAAATTCACTAATTTTGATAAGTTTTTTTTAAAAATGCACACTGATATGACAGCTGTCACAACACGATCTAACAAAATTGTTTCGAATGAAGTTAAAGACAACTAAGCGCTACTAGAACCATCTTATGGATAAAACCGAATGAACCTTTTGGCCAACTCAATATTACTTTGGTAATATTTTAAAATTGCCAAAGAAACACCCTTGGAAGCACTTTTATTTTGTGTCATGTCATAATCTGGTTTATGTTCTCTCTATATTATTCATAGCAATTTCCTCAACCTCATCAGTTCTTGAATTTACTTATACATAATGAAGAAAGATTTTTTTTTCCAGAAGCAGGTCACTTAAGGCAGAGTGTGTGTGTGTGTGTGTGTGTGTGTGTAATGAAAGATTTGATTTGTATTCATTTATTAAGGTAATATATATGTATCTCTAAAATGCCAATCCTAACACTGAATACAGAATCTTTTGCTACTGTGGTAATGATTGAATAATAATTCTCAGCAGTTTGAGTAAAACAGTTTCAGTACAGCATATGAGTGATAAAATGGAAGTATATTCTGTGTTTTTAAAAGAAAAGCAGCATAAGAGGAATTCTATTAGCAAGATAGATTGAGGAGTAAACTCAGAAGTCACTAACTAAAACAACAACAAATAACCAAACAAGAATTTATACTTCATTAGAGGCACATCAGTCATTGTTTCATTATATGTGACTATTGTAGAAAAACTAACTCCACCTAGCATGAGTCTATATTTGATGTTTTTCTTTTAGACATTTATGGAAAATATGACCAGTACTATATTAAAACATGTTTGTGTGCTTTAGGACAATCATGATTTTGTAAAAAGCCTCTATTATAGATCTCTAAAAACCTCCTCATTAGTCTGAGTAGTGACAGGTTCGCACAGACCTCTCTATCACTGCTGAAATGCCAACAAAAATAATTGCTTTTTTCTCTAGGATCAATTTTCTTGCCATAGTTCAGGCTGCTGAACAATCATTCAATCAGTCTTGTAGTTGTAGGCCTTTAACAAATTCCCTTTTTTCCCCATGGCTGGAATCACTATTTGATTCAGGAGGCTTTACTAACATTTTGGTAGCTCTGATAATTTTCTCCTTTTATTAAATATCTTTAAAATTTCTCGTGAACTTTTATAATAGTAATAGAAAATATCCAACCAGCTATTATCATACTATTAAAACCAACATCTTTTCCTGCAATTTAGTTGAGGAGCATCGGGCATTATCAAGTGTAGATAAGTAAGAGACAAACAAAATTAATTTGTAAAGAAACATTGAGAATTATGAACCTTAATAAACAAAAACAATGGGCGAGTCCTTTTTCAAAGCCTAATTCTGTTCTTTACCTGTGGCCAAACTGGGATAATCTAATGAGCAATATAAGTAGAATGTTCCTTAAAAGTAGAAGAATCTATTTTCAAAGCTATGAAGATAAAATGCAAACTTGACATTAGAATTTATGTATCCACTGGGAAATTCTCTGAAGCAAGTTCTTTTAAATGTCATTGAATACGTTCTTAACCCCTCCAGATTTTTCCACTACTGGGTTCTTCTACTTCATTTATTCTTGCTTCTCATATCACATGCAAGCTTACTGTTCTTCAAGGTGGTTAGTTGCTGTCTTCTCTCCAGTTTGCCTTTCTGTACCCAATCTCAATGCTAAACTCTGTGTCCTCATTCAGATACTTAATGTGTTTCCTAGTTCAGTGATTTAAATGGGGTTTGTGATGGTGTAAATATTTATATATGCTAATAGCTGGTGCATTTTAAGAGGAAAATGTTCACCTTTATTTACTGACCATCATTTTTCGTAACAACTTTTTCATATGTTCTCCCTCAGGGATTTTGTCTTCCTCTTGTAAAGTAAATGTGAAATGTTTTGAAATACAAAATTTTCATAAATGTCCAGTTACATTGCTGGTAGTTGCCATAAAAAAAATGTTCTTTTCTGAATTCTTCTGTGTAAAAAAAAAAATTCAGCAATTTTTTAGCATTTTAGCTTGAATAGACATGGTTCTTAGTAAGAATAAATTTAAAACTGATTACTACGTTTTGCTCCTACTCCAAAATGATGACTTTAAAATGTATTTTAGTTTAGAGATTGCAATGCAGAGTGACAAACATCACCTCATTAGACATTCATAATAAGCCTCTAATATCCTTAGGACTAGCATTGTTAATGAATAAAATATTATGAGGTTAAATGACTTGTGCAAGGCTGTATCAGTTTGGATATTTTCAACCGCAGATAACAAAACCCAATTCAAACGCACATAAATACTAAAGAAAATTATTATTAATTTGCCTTCTCCACCATATTTTCTGTGTCATTAGGCTGGGAATGAAATAGCTAGAGGAAATACTGATTTCAGATTTCTCTGAGGAAATGTCCAACAAGGAAAGAGACTTTCCCTGGCTACTTTAAGATTAAATTCAAATTCCCCAGAAGCTATAGCAAGCTTCATTTTCCCCTATGGCCCAAATTTGGTCTCATGTTCACTTCTGTTCTAATTCATGTTGACAGAGGTGTGTCATTCATTGATAGATCCCTTCAATTATTTCTCTTTCCTAACAATGATTACAATTAGAATAGTAAATAAATATTCGTGTGTGTGATTAACTGTTTTATTTCTCTCACCTGTGGTAGAACGCAAGCGCCTCAGGTAGAGTTTTTGTCTCTATTGTTTCTCACTGTAGCACAGCATGGCCAAGTCCCTTGAACATAGCAGATAGTTGTTCATATTTGGTTATTAAGTTAATAAAAGATGAGGAAAGTTCTTTTAAATACTTTTGTATGGCAGTTAGTGTTTTACTTAGGTGGAGTAGGGACTGGAGACCGTCAACTCTTCCTAGGATAAAAATTTACTACAGGAAATATTTAAGCTGTTATCCTTGTCATGCAGGGTCTTAGTATGTTCCTATTCTCTCTCTCTGTCTCTGTCTCTCTCTCTTCCCCCATCTCTCCCCCCTCCTTCTTCCTCTACTTTTCTTTCTCTTTCTCCTACCTCTCTCTAGTCTTTTACTGTCAATATAACAGATATAAGTACACCATATTTACTCATTAACAAAACCAGGCTGCAAAAATGGTCTCGCATCTTTCTCAGATTAACTGCAGTTAGCAGTTCAATAATTCTGAGTTAAACATAGCCTTCCCTTTAATTATTCAGGCTCTTCCAGCGTTTGTAGCTCCAGATCAGTGATGTTGCCTTGCTGATTTGGTTCATTATACAGGCTTGCTTCGTCCCTCCAGGATGGTGATACCCAACTTCAGAGCTCATCTCAGACAAAAGCTTCTCAGACTTTGTGTTCTAATATTGCCGCTCTTGGTGCTAACCCACTTCAGTGCCTTCTCCACAGCCTTCTCTCTGGCCTGCATATAAGTCCATCACATATAAGCACTTTGCCCCTCTCATGAGCTGACCCATAACTAAAAATCAAGCAGATTATTATTGTCACCTTAGTTTCCAATACAAAAAATCCATATATAGGTGTTTGGTTCTAAGTTTGTTCATACAAGAGCAAACTGGACTCACTATTTAGAGACATTCTTTCTTCGATAACTTTAAGATGATTCTTTTGTCATTTCTCTCACTAAAGAAGAGAAAAAGATAATCACCAAATATAATTTCTAGTAGGATTTCCCACATTGTTGGACTTTGTTTTTGGTTTTTGGAAATGCATGGATTTATGTAGATTGACCAGGAAAACTTGAAGAGCAAAATCCCAGGAATAACCAATGATTTCGTTAGACCCAGTTTAGTACTCTACTAGACTGTACTGAGATAGCAAATAATATGCACATTCATATTATGAAAAACATGTTATTTTTGAAATGAAAAACTAGTGTCTGGCTATGACATGAATAGTTATGTTCCAGTAAAATAGAGAATTATGAAGTTTTCTGTACCAAACCAAAACAGAGGAATAGGAAAATGCTAAAGTATTTTTCAACATGCCTCTACTTACTGTGCTGGGTTCTCACTAGCCAAGTGGACACATCGCAACACCTCAAAGTCTCCATAGCTTCATCTGCAAATCTGGGAGAATAATAATGCCTAATCTCTCAGGTAGAACACAGAATTAAATAAGACAAGGAATGTGATGTGCATAGCTTAATGCCTGCCTCACAATAAATACTAAAGGTTATTACTATTATTAGTCTTCCCATACATTTAGAGATGAAAATAAAGAGATCCTTACTTAGTAACTATGAGACTTTTTACTTGAATTAGATGCTTTCTGGAGGCTTGCTGGTACACTTAAAAAAGGTTATCCAGAGTTTATTTTCTTACTCTTGAGCAGCTGCTATTTATCTTGACTCCTTTTCATTGCTCTGATTCTCATTTTCCCCAAAGTGAGGATACAAACCTGCATAGTTCTAACCTTGCATGAAGAGATCAGAATTGAATGAACTACAATGACTTCCTGATACTTTGCCCAGGTTTAAGCCTAAAACCTAGAATAAGAGAGGAACAAATCCTAACTAAATGTAAAAATGTTCAGCTGTATTTTACACAATTTATTTCATCTTCTCGGCATCTCTACAACAATGGCAGGGAAGTTTTATTATCCCCTTTTACATATTCAGAATTAGTTCCTGATGAGGTTAAAAGATTTCCCTAAGGTTTCATGTTTGGAAAATAGCCAGATAGTAACTTGATTATAAAACCCAGTGCTGTTTTCTGTCTGCTGCATTATCCCCCCCATTATCTTTCAAAACACAACTTAATATTTTAAAAATACGTTTTACTTATCTTTTCTTTCACTCTTCCATCTTTTAACTAGGCAAAGCCATGCTTAAAATATGCCATTGTTGTGAGCAAATAGGGATTGCTGACAGAAGAATGAAGTATTAGGAGATATAGGGGACAATTAATTTTTCTGTGTAACACTTGGTTATTCATCTTCTGTAATGAGAGCAAACCAATGATTGGAAGAAGTTTGCCAAAAAAGTAACAAGATAGTATTTAAATAGTTCCTTCCTGTTTCATGAGTTCCAAGAATATCTGTGTGTTGATAATTCACTAGGAGGACTCACAGAATTCTGGCACAGTTGTACTCACAGTTGTAACTCATTAAGGTTAATATTACAGTGAAAGGATTCACAACAGGATTATTAAGGGAAAAGATTGGGCAGAATCTGAAGGAATCCATCTACAGGATTTGGAAAGTCCTCCCTCTCACGGGGTGCCACAGAGAATGTTAAATATAGGAATGCACCTGCAGTTTCTGCCCAGGAAAGCCCACTAGGGACCAGTCCATGGTCTTCAGTGGGAGCTGATCACATAGGCACTCTCTGCCCATGTGATCAGCCACAATCATAGAGACTCCAGATTCCAAGAAGGAAAGCAGGGTTCACCATATGTCAGGCTGATACAGTGAATTCAGTACCTCAGACAATCAAAAAAAGCCTTAACAGTGTAAGGAAGATCAAAAGCCAACTTCCAAAACACCAGCTCAGGGCCAGCTCTGCAAGTAGGTTCTTCTAAAGAGTGATATCAGACTTGCCGTGTTAACTCTCTCCTGTACACTTTATAGTGCCAATAGGTGGAGGATAGCCAAATACAGCAGGATTTTGAATCAAAATATATAAATATAATATGAGAAAGAACACCGAATAATGGCAGTAGTCTTCTCTTATTATTAGAAGAATCCTAATAGTAGAGTCCAGGTTTTCAAAACTTTCTACAGAATTTCACCTGCTTTGTAAAGACAGCTCAAATCAAGATGGTTAAATATAACTCAGGAACACATTTATTATGGTCTATTTGCCTGTTCTCTACACCATACTCTAAAAACAAAACAAAACAAAAAACAAGAGAAACCATGTACCATGCTTTTGTAAACCTAAGGCTTTAGTGGTTGAGAGGGATTTAACATATAGAGTAGACTATGGTAAATGCTTTAATAAGTGTTCAAAAGATTAAGGAAGTGTAAGAAAAGGAAATATGAGTTTTCTTTTAAAAGACTTAAGGAAACTTCAGGAGGTAGTGACATTTAAGCTCTATCATCCTGAAAGATTTCTATGGCAAAGATAGTACGATGACATTTTTGTTAGAGGGAACAAACACAGAGTGCTGTGAATGTGCAAGATACTAGGAGCATTCATACAAGTTATGAGTACTTTGCTTTACACTGTAGTGTGACACAATAATAGACATTATTATACAATTAACATAAAAGTTATCATACAATTAACATTAATTATCACAATATTAATTATAAATGAGGTCAGACGTGTGAAGGAGCCAAGCTTGCAAGGGTTTTGAATTCCATATCAAAGGGATTGGTTTCCTCATTTTCTATCAAAAAAGTGGAGCTATCCCATTGGCTATTAAGAAGCAAATTATTTTCCGCAATATCCAAAAATCATGTGACAGCATTTGGGTTCATGTTTGTCGCCTAGGAAATTACAAAGGTTTTAAAAGCTGTGTGCCAAAAACTGTGGGTGAAGACCAAAATATATATTTCTTATTATAAATCACAATATCACAGCTTCTTTATTTTTAATGTCCATATAAATCTGATTTTTGGCTTATTATTTATACAATAAAGAACAATAAAAAACATTTAGCAAGACTTGATTGTTCTATGTATAATCAAATTCCTTGAGGAACTATACATTTAAAGAAGATTTCAACTTCATTAAGCTTAGATTATTACCTGAGATACAAAATGTAGAAATCATAAATAATTTTTTATGCAATCATACTGAAAATTTTATCTTTTTAGAACTCATATTTGAATATGGCTTCCTACATTAGTATGACTGAATTAAAATGTTAGGGTTCAATATGCAGTAATTTATTCTAAATGCTAGGTGCTAAGTGTACTTATATCTATAAAAATTAAATTATACAAAGTGTGTGATTACCGTATTAAATGTTACTTATCCACTTTAAAATTATCTTTTCATTTTATTTCTTCTGTAGTATTTTATATTTTCCCATCAAGTTTTTTTGTTTGCTTGTGTTCCTTCAATTGGGACAAGATGTGCTTGGGATGGTATTAGAAATAATTCAGAAATAAGATGTTAAGGAGACCACTTTACTAAGGATATTATTCATGTAAACTATTTTCAAAAATATCAAAGAGCCACCAAAATGGGTCACATTCTACAAATGATAGATTTGGGTTTTGGAACAAATGTTGCATACTTCCCTCCTTAAACACCATGCCATTCTGAGGAAGAACTAATTATCTTAAGGCTCTGAGTCAAGTGTTGCCAAATGGTCTCACAGTTAGCGACAGAAGAGAAATGAAGCACAGTGCAGTAAACCTTGGGGATTCACCTGGCCTCCTTTGCAGCCAAGATTGTTCCTATGGTGTCAGACAACAATTAAAGAACCTGAAATTGAAGGTGACTCAGAAAAGGGCAAACTGAAAAGTGTAACTCTCTCAACCAGGTCATCCACATCACAGTAAAATAATAACCAGAATGTAGTGAGAGAATAAGAAGAGGCTGGGAACATTTTAAAAACAGAGGTACGTAGGTAATTATCTTTAGAGATATCTAGAGAAGTAGAATACTGGCATCATATATACTGTGGCCCTTCACTAACCATGTAATCTTGAGAAGTCATATTCCCTATCTATAGGCTGGCCTCAGTTTCTTCACAAATATTAGTAACATCAGGAAAAAAGGCTAAATGATTTCTTAAGCTGTTTTTCAATGGTAATGTTCTATAGATCTTTATGTAAAATTACATACTATAAAATATTTTAAGGTAAGCACCAAAAGAAATATACCTTATCTGTCTTGGCCCAACACATAGAATAGGACCTGGCACATAGTAGGCACTCAGAACAATATTTGTTGAGTGAATGAATAAGCCAGAAAATAAAAGTGAGGGTTCAGTGGGTTGGTTAAATGGTTATCAGTAGAAGGACAGCATATGTAAATACAAACATTGCTGCATTAAGACTCCCTCTTTAAGATAAACTGCACCCTTGGTGTTGGTGGGGCAGGGTGGGTAAGAAGGAAGACCCTAAGGTGTTTCAAAGTCTCTTACAGGTTTTCACATTCCTGGTTGGGAAAACTAAAAACCAATTTGAAATCCTTAAGACTAAAAAATACCATTTCTGACCAGCTCGCTGTCATACAAATAACTCCAGACCTTCCTCTGGTCAGACTGCTATTTCATGAGGAACAGAGCCTAACATTTTTCTGGCTGCACTTTCAAGCTGAATAAATTGGATAACAATATCATTAGAGTTAATACACAGTATTCAGTTTCAAAATTCATCTTCCCAACTGGTACATCCTGGCTAACACTTGCCAAATGTAGCCATAGAATTTATTCAATTAGCTTTTTCTTACTATAACAAATCACTGGACTAGTTTGAAGAGAAATCTAATGATTGCAATTTATGTATTTAAAGCATCACCTGACTTTTGAAAGATGTTATGTTACCAGATTGGGAGGATAAAAATATACCCCAAATAGTTATAACATTGTCTTCCTAATGTTTATAAATTTCTAAGCAGGATCCAATTTCTAAAAATTCATGATGAAAATGCAGTTAAACTAGAATAGATACTAGAGAAATGGAAATTGTCATTTTATTTTCAGGTAGGTCTTTGGGTTTGAGAAGACATTAAATTATACTATGGAACACTGATCTGTCAGGTGAAAATTTAAGCCATAGTGATTTTCTGACTTGCAGTCTGAGGCTACACATTTATTTTTCTGGTCTGTTTTGCTGTTCCTAGAAATTAATAATGACAGAAATAAACACATTTAATAAAGTAAGATCTCCAGCAGTGGATGTTGACACAATCTGATTTATTTGTTTAATATTGAGTCTTCGAGTTGCTCAGACAATATAGAGTTGTACATTATGAATACTATATTTAAAAGTGGAAACTAAATGGATATGCTGGAAGCTATGCTTTTATTTACAAGGTAATAATTATTAAAAATATAAATATCTACAGCGAAGTTTAAATAATGTACTCATACTGGCCCTGGTTACTTGTTTAACATTTTGAAGAGCTCTTAGAACAGTTGAGAAAGATTTTTAAAGAAAAGCACTGAGACAGTTTGATGTAGGCAGAAGCCACAGCTATTGATAAAATTCTTGAGTTGAAATTGATTAGATAACAAAGCTCAAATATTAAAATTGAGCAATTTAAAACTTAATTTTCTAAAAGAAAATTTCAGTGTTTTAGAGCTAAAAGAGATATTTGAGACTATTTAGTCCAATTTTCTAGTTTTCCTGAAAAAGAAATGCGATCTCAGAGATTTAAGTAATTTCCTAAGGTCAGTGAGAAAAAGGAACAAACCAATTTATTAAATTAATTTTTTTCTGAATGAATTTGAATTGCAAATATTACTGTCTATATGTTAATACCATATTTATAAAAAGAGTAAATAAACATTTTATTTATTATTTTTAAACATTTTTATTTTATATTGAAGCATAGTTGATTAACAATGTTGTGTTAGTTTTGGGTATACAGCGAAGTGATTCAATTATACCTATATATGTATCTATCCTTTTTCAAATTCTTTTCCCATTTAGGTTATTACAGAATATTGAGCAGCATTCCCTGTGCTACACAGTAGGTCCTTGTTGGTTATCTATTTTAAATATAGTAGTGGCAAGAAGATAACCCTATAAATCTATGAAGATTGTGTGGGGAGATGAAAGCAGTAAAGATTCAGATTTTGAGAAAATGTTGAGAGCAAATTTCAAATTTGTGATCATAAATTGAAACACAACACTGTTTTTCCCCAGCAACATGTAGTTAGTTACCAGGTGCAGTTATGTATATGATATCCAGAGTTTAGCTTTGCTAGGGAAGTACAACAGAGGAAGTAAAGGATCCAAAAAGTCGAAAAGTTTTTGTATCAGCCTGATGATAATCATGTCCTTGGATGCTGTGCTGAAAAAGAAGGAAATTAGAGGCAAACTGAATGAGAAAGTGGTAGGCTCAAGTGCAAGTGATTGAAGATGTTCATGAGTTTGAAGAATTTTTGAATGAAAAATTTATATTAATAGTGTGAGAAGCTCCCAAAAGCATTTGAGCATTTTTGTTAGTAGTTATAAATAGCAACTCTAAATGTCATCTGCAAGGCATTATTAGCAATAAAGATTCAAAGAAAGCTTTGGGAAAGATAATGAGCTATCTTTGAAAATATATCAGTTATGTGCTTTGGATACTTCTTGTGGAAAGGTGGCACTTAAAATGGAAAACCTGTATCCATAGTAATTATTTAATTAGGTATCTTTGGGCAGATTCTTTTAACTACATGGATTAACGGTTTTCATTGTAAGAATGATGGTCCTTTCATTCCCTCAAATCTAATGTATTCAAGAGTCCTTTAAACTTCTCTAGCTGAGATGCCTACATTACCCAAATCTCTTTGTGTGTAAGTGTGGGTGAACAAATGTGTTAGCACCAGATTTGGGGGGAGGGGAGATGGGCTAGTTCTTCTAGAAGATTCCTTTTAAGAAATGACATAGAGAGTGAAAGGCAAAGAAGAATAGGAAAAATTATTCATTAATAACATGGCAACTTCAGAATATGCAGCATATAAACATCATCGTACCTGAAATCTCAAATTCTCCTAAAAGACTGAGTTGAGGAAAGCTTTTTATGACTTGCATCAGTGGTAAAGAAATAGCCTTTGTCTGACTACTAGAGAATAAAAGGATGATGGATTATTTGGATTCAAATTATTTTAATAGCTAAAATAATTATTTTCCCTATATAATCAAAATATGCACACAGTTGCTCCTGTACCTAGAAACCTTGGGAATTAGGAGTCTTAACGTATTTCTAGAACATTTCTTTGCTTAACTAAAGCAAACAAATAATAAAAGATGCAACCTATCCCTCTTAAAATGTATGCAAGCCACAGTACTCAAATTAATAGATTTAAAAGGCAAGTAATAAGAGAAACTCTTAACTAATTTTGCTGTGTTTAAAAGACAAAAAAAAATGCATGTGCGTATCCTATTACTAATTAATTCTTAATTGCTTGCTTAACTTTTTAAAAAAATTTTATTGGAATATAGCTGATTTGTAGTGTTGTGTTACTTTCAGGTATACAGCAAAAATGATTTAGTTATACAAATACATATATTCATTCTTTTTCAGGTTCTTTAGTCACATAGGTTATTATAGACTATTGAGTATAGTCCCCTGTTCTATACAATAGGTCCTTGTTGGTTATCTATTTTATGTATAGTAGTGTGTGTATGTTAATCCCAAACTCTTTGTTTTTGAAATCTGTGAATCTGTTTCTTTTTTAAAATAAGTTCATTTGTATCATTTTTTTTAAAAATTGGATTCCACAAATGAGTGATATTATGTAATATTTGTCTTTATCTGTCTGACTTATTTCACTTAGTATGATAATCTCTAGGTCCATCCATGTTGCTGCAAATGGCATTATCTCATTCTTTTTTTATGGCTGAGTAATATTCCACTGTATATATGTACCATATCTTCTTTATCCATTCCTCTGTTGTTAGACATTTATTGCTTGACTTTTTTTAAAAGTGCCTCAAAATATGCCCAGGTAAAAATTTGATAACACAAGGATCAAATGAAGTAGTTAAAAATATCTCTATTCAGGGCTTCCTAGGTGGTGCAGTGGTTAAGAATTTGCCTGCCAATGCAGGGGACACGGGTTCGATCCCTGCTCCACGAAGATCCCACATGCCGCGGAGCAACTAAGCCCATGCGCCACAACTATTGAGCCTGCACTTTAGAGCCCATGAGCCACAACTACTGAGCCCATGTGCTGCAACTACTGAAGCCCACGTGCCTAGAGCCCATGCTCCACAACAAGAGAAGCCACGGCAATGAGGAGCCTGCACATCACAATGAAGAGTAGCCCCCACTCACCACAACTAAAAGAAAGCCTGCACACAGCAAAAAAGACCCAAAACAGCCGATAAAATAAATAAATAAATAAATAAATAAATAAATAAATAAATAAATAAATTTATTTTAAAAATATCTCTATTCAAATCTTATTCTGGTATAAATAAGTTGAACTCTTTGCACACAAAATATGATATTGGAGGAAAAATATATTTAAATATATTATCTTGTCATGTAAATGGAAGCAGGAACCTAATGCAATATTTCCATTTATTCAACAAACATTTAAATACTTATTTAGCACTCACCATACTCCAGGCACAGTTTGAACAATTGGGATAATTTAGAATACATAGCAACAAAGATTTGATCCTTGTCTTTGCAGTGTTTAAATGCTAATGTGGAAAGATAGGTAATATACTATAATAATAAATGTATACAGTATATTAAAACGTTGTGTCTCTTGAAGTGAAGTAAGCAGAAGACTTTAATATTAAATAGGGGGTAAAGTGGACCTCACTGAAAAGGTAGGATGTAAGCAAAGACTTGAGAAACTGTGGGATTTGGTCATGCAGATATCTAGGTGAAGAGAATTCACACTGGGATTTGCACCTCGTCCAAAAATTTATATTAGAAGAATGCTTGATATGGACAAAGACTATCAAGAACACCAGATTCTGTAAAAGAATGATGAGGATTGGTTTAGAAAGAGTGTGAGTCAGAAGTTATAGTTAGGCAGATTGATAGATAAACATATTGTATCGATTAGTCCTTTCTCTTGAACTACTTCAGTACGTTCTCTCTTTTTATGTTCTGTAGTAAGAATATAAAAGACAGCTTACTAGACAGATTAATGATTCAATTAGCTTTGCCTAATCAAGGGATAAATTTTCAAATATTTCATGATGCCACATTCCACACATTAGGTACTAATCCTGTGTGTATTTGTTTAAATTCACAGTTGGACTGATGGTTACCACCACGAGGGGATTTCAAAGAAATACACCTTTCATTGGCAGTATTTGGGATTACTTATTTTCTGAAACTGTGTCTTTCACTTTCTATTTAAGACTCAGAATAAAAAACAGAGGTTGTCAGAAATAATACATAAAATCATAGTAGAAATTCTGTATTTTTGATTAGTCTCATATCAGAAACGAAAAGACACCTTCATTACAAATGAGCACCCAGCTATGAACATCAGAAATACTGGAAATATTCTAGTTTTAGGACAAATTTCATTGTATGTAAGCTTATAAAAAATGAGAACCCAAGTCCCTGGAGCAGAAGAAATTTAACTTATGCAGTATACCAAGATGAGAAATGCTAGAAAACCAGAGGCATGGAAGTACTATACTTGTTTAATATTTTAGGTAGCCTAGAGCAACGATAATCTCAGACAAACTCTATGAAATGTTATTTGTGCCCACATAGTTACATTAATTTTCTTTTAATCTTTGTCTGCCCCAGGAAATATTTCAATTGAATTTTACATTTCTTTCCAAGAAATCAGGAACTCTGGAATCCAGTCTCATTTACTTTAACTTTTTTCTCACAGTTATTTCCAAATCCTAAATAAATTCAAACCCAGAATTTATCATGCATTTACTTCTTCAATATGTAAAAAAGACATGGTTTAGGTGAACTTCAATATAATTCTGGGGTTAGGTTTACTCATCTAATGGGTTATTCATTTATTAAACACATATTTAATTCATAGTAGATATTCATCTCAGTACACATAAGACAAAGTAATAGCTATCTTTGAAGGTAGTATGTGTAGTGGTTGCAAAAGGAGCTCTGTAATCAGATACTCTGGGTTCAATAATTAACTCCACCTCTTTGTAGCTGTGTCTCCTTGGGCAAGATAATTAACCTCTCTGCCTCAATGAACCTATGCCAAAAATAGGAATTAATAGTGGTGCCTGAAACATAATATAATGATGAGGAATAAAAAAAAGTCATGTAAAGTGCTCAGCATAATGCCTGTTATCTAGTAAACATTCAACAAATTATTCTGTTTTTGTAATACATATATGTGTACATTTAAATGTATCCTGTGATGTAGTTACAGCATTACTTTAAAAATATGGGATGATTTTCCATTTTTAAAACATCAGAAGAATGGTGGAGTCCCTGAAAACAATGACATATCTTGGTTTCTGAAAAGGGAAATGAAGAGCAATTCAAAGTTTACTGGGTTACAGATATTGGGTATAGAATTTCATAGATGACTAGAATGATTAACTTCAAAAAGAAAAAAAGAAAAACAGTTTGATAAATTTTTACATTTGGCTTTTTTTTTTTTGTCTTTGGATGGATTTTAGCTCAAATCCTGATGAATTCTCTAGAATTTTCAGACAGGTGAATACAAAACTCTCTGTGACATAATTTCAACATAACATAAGAAAAAAGTTTTTCTAATATAATAGCTAAAAAAGAGATAAGGGACTCACAAAGAATATTTATACTATGTTCATTAACTTTAAAAGAAGACTGGAAATTATATGTAAAAGTGAATTCTTGGAGTTTTTAAGTCAGTTCAGCAGCTTTGGGAAAATTTCTGAATATCTGAGTCTATTCTGTAAACCTATGACTAGTCATACATCTCACTATTATCACTTACAAAATGAATCCTAAATATGGCCAAGGTAAAAAAATCCATATATACAATCCAAATGGAAAGATTTTTTTATCAGCAGTATAACTGAAACTTGACACAGAATTTCAAGTCTGTGCAGCAAGCTGGTAGATGAAAAAGTAGATATCCAAATTAAGAAAACCAGGATTTAGAAACCAAATAAGGTTGACAATAGGTTTATCAAACTGTGTTCAAACTCACTGGGATTTCTTAACTTCTTGAATAGTTTCATCAATCTCACTAAGAAGCCGTACAAGATAGAAAGATGCATAGCAAGAGCCTGTAAGAGAACCAGACTGCCTGCCTTAAAATTAAACTTAGCACAGATATCAGATTTTAAAGCTCTACAGTGATCATCCAGTACAACTCTCTATATCTGTCCACCCCCACATCATTTTCTTGGTAGGTGAACCAAAACCCAGAGTTGAACCTTGTCCACATCTTCCAAGAGTGTGCTTTACTTCCCAAAATGATTCCACTGTTTAAGAAGAAATGTAGTGGTAAGAAGCAGGAAGGCCAGAAGTGTTTGCAAACATTCTTGCCCTTCTTTTGGGCCATATACAGCAGCTGTAAAATGAAACTAACAACAGCAAGAACTAAGGTGATGCATCTACCTTTTCCTTAAGAAATCAGTTCCCAAAAGAACAGAACTAAAATGTATTCAGTATTTTCATTTCAGCTCAATGCGGAAACTATTGGGTTGTAACATACAACATAAATTATTGTAAAAATTGAATTAATGCAAGGAAAACACTTGGGGCAGTGCTTGATGCGCAGAGCTCACCCCCGAAATACTAGTTACTTTCATAACTGTAGTAATAATAGATTTGAGACCCAATGACCAGAGTTCTGGCCCCAAATCTGCTACTTGTAGGTTAAGTTCCCTGGTGCAAGCCCCCTCATCTGTCAATTGAGGGGGTTGAACTACATGTTATTTCAAGTTCCTTCTAGTTCTTTCTTGTATTTCCAAAGTTGAGGCTAAATGTAAAAGTCATACAGTTATTTGAGGTCTTTCAAAAATTAATTTTGGTTTTATCCTGTTAAATCATAACTACCTTCTACAGTTAAGAAAATTATCACAGTGAAATCTCCAGAGTGCTGGAAATGAAATATCTATTCCACCTGCTTATTCTATAGTTGTCTATATTGGAAAAATAAAGCAACCAAATCTAGGGGTAGTGGATACTATATTTCTGACTTTTTGTTTACAGGGAAGCAGGGAAAGTCCTTATGACATGATAGCAATTTGGAAAGAGTTTATAATCATTACAAAGGAGGAGATCTCCCCCCATGTATGCTTTAGACAGAGATGACTTCATACCCATCAGAGTTACTGGGGGTGTTGACACAGATGTCTGAATTCCATTCTGCAAGAGAGATTTTGGTAGAAAATTCTTTTTTTTCAGATAATAGATTTTTCCCTTTAATGCTCACTAAACTATCTTAATTTAGCACATTGCAGAATATTTGCTTTGGGCTAATTTTTTATACCTACAATTTGTAACATTTTGATGTGGTTTCATGGGCTTAATTTTGATCAACACAGAGTTTATACTCTCTAGTGATAATATATGTGTAATAAAGGAAATACATCTTCCTCGACTGTATTCCCAGGGTACTTTTAAATATGATTTTCTGAAGATATGCTTAAAAATATTATATCTGTACTGTTTATGAATAATGAAGTGAGTTTTTATACCAATTAAAATTTTATAAATTTTGTATTAATTTTGAGTCAACCAGTATACATATATATTTATATATAATAAGTAATTTTACTGTTCCTTGTCTACTTCAAGTCTTTCTGAGAGTCAGATTGTCTCAGTGAATAGAATTGAAACATTCATTTCTTTCTTAATTATTTTGATATATGCTTTAGTGGAGGTTACACAAATTGGAAAATTCCAAGTACTTTTTAATTTTAAAGTGATAAAATTGTGTAATATATACGTAAGGGGCTGAAAAGGGGCTTTGTTTCCTTGAGATTATATTTCTTTTGAAAAATTTCTAACTTAAATGTTATTGCTTGTTTAATTAGGAAGGTATTATGATCTGATCTTTCCAAGTAAATTGATCAATTTACTATCAGTAAGAGCCAGCAAAAATCAAGATTGCTGTAGTTTTCCTAGTAAAACTGGAAGTTATGTTGATACTTTCCCCTTCACAGCTTTTCCCACTCAAGCCACCTGAACTTACAACTTGAAGGTTTAGTGTTACTCTAGAATTCAGACTAATTCCTGCCATCAGTTAGGGCTTCACATCTCAAGAATTTTTAGTGGATCTCATTATACACTAGACCATTTGACTTCTCCATTGAAATACAATCTTGCCTGAAGCCCTGTTAGCATGTGGAAATCCTCTTAGTCCATTATTCTTTGCCCATATGGGTCTCAAATTCTTGCCATCAGATTCCCTGACTCAGTTCTTCAACCTTAAGATTGGTGTTTCAATAATTCAGTGTCTAAATTATGACCAAGTTTATAAAATATATCATATCTACACTGCATGTTGACTGCAGCTCCTATTCCATCCAAGAGGGTGTGTTTCTTTTTCAAGTTCAGACACTGAACTTCTCTTAATCACTGTGTTGCCTTGAAGAATCATCATGACTCATGCATGAGTTCCATGTTATGATGAATTTGTGTTCATAAGTATATAAGACATTAAACATTTTGACTGGTATGAATTTAAAGAAACTTGACTAAGGAATGAATAAATGAACTTGGTATCTAGGCTCGTAAAATATGGGTTTAAATTTTGCTTTTGTACTTACTCGTTCTGGTACTCAGACCACATAATTTAAATTGTGTAAGCTTCAACTTCCTCCTTTGAAAAAATAAGCTTAAAATATTTACCTTGTGTTCTGATTTTATTCATGAAGAATAATAGTTATAAGGCTTACCCTCCTGCTGTAATAGTTAGAAAACTAGACAAAATGTATAAGACAATTCTCACACATTAAAAAAAACAGACAGGGAAACACTATAATACCTGTGAATGGGAAACAAATAGAGAGAGCCTTGTGATACACAGATTTCTGCCTGGAGGCAGTTTTTGGATGATGGTACATGGAGAGACAGCCCAGACAGAACTACAGGGTCTTTAAATTTTGTAGTTGAGGAGAAAAAGATCTGAGTTTGGAGAGAACAAAGCAGCTAGGATTTGTAGGACTGATTACCAGAAAGGAGGAAAATATACAGAGAAGAACTCTAGAAATCTGCATAAGTGTTACTCTGAGAATTTTATTTGAATAACAGTGTTCACATATGTAGAGTGAAATTTGATAAGGTTAGGCAAAGAATAACTGCTGGTAAAGAATAATTACAAGAGAACCTTAAGTAGAATTCCCAGAGCTTTCACAGGTCTGGGAATCTTTTGAATTCCCATCAGCCAGAGTACTGAACCCTCATTGAATACATTGAATATTCAATACTGAGCACAAAAGCGTCAAGCTTTAGTAATAGAGATAAATAACTCTAAAGACTACTTCAGACTCATCCTAAAAATATTTTTAAAACAAGCCTCAGAGGGGTTAGTCTGACCCACAAGTAATTTAACCATCTGCCAGAAACAATCCTAATTCCTTCTAAGGGAATAAACAAAATCTACCATGAAACAGAATAAAAATCACAATATGTGGCAACCAATAAAAACATTGCTGGACATAAGAAAAAACAGGAAAATGTGATTCATAACCAGGAAATAACTCAGTCAAGAAAAAAAGACCTGGAAATGACAGATGATAGAATTAGCAGACAAGAAGTTCAAAACACTATTACAAATATAAATATGTCAAAGAGTTAAAGAAAAGCATGATAATCAGAATATTTTGCTCAACTTGATCTTATATTTAGATATGTTATATAAGTATAATAATGATAATAAAAATTAGAATAAGGAGATAACAATTACTGTTTTGGGATACGCTATGCCTGGCCCTTTGCTAAGTGCTATACACATATTATCTAATTTAATCTTTTAGCAACCACATGACATAGTTACTATATTCATTGTTATTTTTCAGGTAAAAATGATGAGATTGAGAAATATTATGTAATGTGTTAGAACACAAAAGAAGCTTACAAACCGAAGATTTAAGCCTACACCTTTTTGAATTCAAAAGCACATAATGACACTGTTTCCCTTTCCTAAAAGTTATGAACATGAATGCCACTTTAGAATTTATTTTTAGCCTACACTGCCAAGTTTAAGAAATGTTCTAAGATTTTATTTTATATCTTATTTCATATGAAATTTAGGCTCTTCAAAATGTATCCTGTAAATGTAGATAATTTTCCAAACTCAGAAATCAGGCTGCCATTTATTTACAGGAATAACTGTTTGCCAGGTTGATTCTAGAGATTTTTCTGGAGTCAATAGAGTAACATTTTATTTATTTTTTAAACAAAGGGGACTGAATTTATGGTTACCAGAGGGGGATGGTAGAGAGGAGGGATAGATTGGGAGTCTGGGATTGACATGTACACACTGCTATATTTAAGATAGATAACCAACAAGGATCTACTGCTTGTAGCACAGGAAACTCTACTCAATATTCTTTAATAACCTAAATGGGAACAGAATTTGAAAAAGATTAGATAGATACACATATAGGTATAACTGAATCACTTTGCTGTATACCCGAAACTAACACAACATTGTTAATCAACTATATTTCAATATGAAATAAGAATTAAAAAAAAGGCCCAAAGTGGACTTAGTATTTTTGTTCATATGTTTTTCTCTAAGCAATTCAAGAAATGTCTCATGAGATAAAAATTTAAAATTCACTTGAAAACCTTTTAAGCATTAACACTCTGGTTTCTCTTCAGATATTATAAATCATTTGCCTTTTTAAACATAAATGCTGTTACCAAATCAAAAAGCTTTATCTTATAAATATTTTCCTTATATTACACTCTAAATATGCAGCTTGACATGACAACAA
This sequence comes from Hippopotamus amphibius kiboko, assembly GCF_030028045.1. NCBI lineage: Eukaryota > Metazoa > Chordata > Mammalia > Artiodactyla > Hippopotamidae > Hippopotamus > Hippopotamus amphibius. Next base: position 60,753,926 of record NC_080188.1, read on the forward strand.
AACAGCAAGTCTTAAATTCCAAAATATAAAGCTAGAATACAATAATTAAGTCTAGTATATTTCTTATACATCAGTTTTTCTTACCAGATATATTGTGATCATGTAGAATATATATTTAAGGTTACGTGCTATTCAGATTTTCATCGGAAATAGAAAAATACTTTGTCAAAACTATTCATAATAATGTGAAAATTTTTTAAGGTTTCTAAAGCTCTGCCACATAATTTAGGAGCAAATGAAAAAAATTATAGTAAAGATAAGTCCCAATATTTATTTGCACTCTTCCCATTTTTCTTCTGATAGTGTTTCTAAGATAAATAGAAAGTAAGATGTAAGTTTAGACTAAGTTATGGGAATATGTAAGTTCTCATATATGTCTGCCTTAGATACTTTAAAATTATACCCCCAGTTTTCAAAGACTACTATCAAAGTAAGCATTTGCTTAAAGAACAGTCCAAACTCCTACTCTTGAAAGACTTCACAATTTGGTCAGCTTTTCAGCCTTATTTTCCCACTGTTCCTTTTTGCATAACTCACAATATATGTCAACTAAACCACTTGCCTTTCCTAGACCTTTCAGTGCAGTGCCTCTCAAACTTTAATGTGCATGTGAATCACCCGGAAATTTTCTTAAAATACATATTCTTACTCAGCTGGTCTTGGGTGGAGTCAGCATTAGAAGTGAGTTCTCAGGTGATGATCTGCTGCAAATCCAGTCTGCATATGCTGAGTAGTCAGGTTGTTAAGTGCTGCATGCAGTTCTTCTGGGTTTCCTCTTCAGCCTCTAACACTGTTTAGATGTGATCCTCCTCTATGGTCCTTTATATGTGTGTCCATTCACAGGTTAACTGAGCCTCTTTCATCTTATGCTCAGAGAAAATTTTGTATACCTGACATCATTCTCCTGTAGTTTTATCTTCACTTATGTGTGTCTAGTGAATGATCTCCTAAACTTTGAGGACTATTTATTACTTATATCCCCAATATCTAGCATGGTGTCTGGCCCATAGTATGTATACAATAAATATGCATTGTAAAATAATTAAAGGAAGTGATTAGAGAGAGAGGGAAAGAGAATAGAAGGCAAGAAAAAGGAATGAAGGTAAAAAGGAAGAATTAGGTACTAAGAGACCACATTTTATTGCATTTTCCTTCCACATACAAAACTACTACAGTAGGGAAAATAACAGGTATTGAAGCTTTTATTGTGTTTAGAGTGGGGAAATTTTTTTCCATTATTTTGCTCTCTAAATAGCAATATTTCCAAGGAAGATAGATAAATGGACAGACAGACTTTTGTGCCATAAGCATATTTTTGCAAAAGACCTGCTAAAAAAATGATGAACTCTTCTACCATTTAATTATGCATAGTGTTTTTGGGGGACTTAAAGTGAATTTCTGCCCTTTTAGTGTAGAAAGCAGTTATGATAATAGGAGATGAAGAAAGTCCGTTTAATGAGATAAAATCCTGACTATTTCCTACATAATTACCAGTGCTGCAAAGGAAGCTGCTGCATTTTATCAACTTTACTCATATTTGGGCTCCAAGATGTGCCAGGTGTAGTAGAATAGAGTAAGAACTCACTATCATAGCAAATCCTTTTAGACTGTGGTTTCACCAGGACAATCATTACTAAAAAACATGCATTATATTTTAGTTTTACTTATGGTCTTGGGATTTAGCAAGAAGTACATTGGCACCACCTTTGAATACTTACTCAGATATAGAAATTGTCATATGTATGAGATATTCATCTACATTCAGATCTTCTTTGTTAAATGAATTCTTTTTTCACTTCAAAATCCTTGCACTAGTACTAATTATTAGTTACTTCTTCTTTGCCATCTAATCTATTTTGATATCTTTTTTTCTTTCAGGGTTTAAACCTGAAAAGATTGGATTCAGCACAAGGAGGGAGAGAGGTAAGAAAGTCTAAGGGAGAGGGATGGGGAAGAAGAGAAAATGGTTACAGTGTTGCGGTGATTTGTTTGGTGATGTTGACTGAAGCTGATGTTGTTAATAAGGATGGGGATGTGTTGAGAGGAGTTTTGATAACATACATCTCATTCACTCTGGCCAAACCACATTTTACACATATTTATGTAAATGTATTATTTGTGCTTGTTCCTCTGAAATCAAAGAAAATACCATGTCTCTGGTTAAGCAAATGTTGTTTCTGTTAAAATGAATTTTTATAGCAGTAGGGCCCCCTAGACAGAAAAACCTTTTTTAAGCAAACATTACATGCAATACTTAAAATGATTTACTGAGAAATTAGCATAATTCTAACAATGGAAACATTTTATGGCATCCGGGATTCTTCACTCTCCTATCCAAGGCTAGTCGCATATGCTACTAGGTGGGTGTGCATTATTAGATGGTGTGAAGTTGCTCTGGTAAGACTAGTGATTCTAAAACTTCCTTTAATTATTGTCTATCCCAGAAGCTTTATTAAGAAGGGAAACTTTTAATAGTACCAAACATAACACCATATTGTTTACCTGATGTATATTATTTTCTAATTCTAATGTATAGGTTTAACGTCACCTTGATTAAAATTCTTTCCAGGCTAAATGTGTAAATGTTCTACTTTACTTTGTGACTCAGGTTGTTGGATGTAGGGGGATGGTGGGATATTTAATTCAGTAAATCAATATTTTCTTGTTGCCCAAAAGGTAATTTTATTTTTGGTGATAATTATATAATAATTTGGGGGCAAGAGCAAAGATACTTTGTCTATAAAATGAGAAAATAAGTGTAACCCTCCTCCCTATCTGTGGCATCTCTTTCTGTAAAAACACTTTTCTTCTGTATTTAATACATGGTGTTTGCCCCTTCTTTCCTTGCTCTTTTTATTTCCAGTTGTATGCTTTTAGTATTTGGCATTTTAGTTCCTAGTAAACTTGTCATTTAGGGTCTCTTTCCGTTTACTTGCTATTTTCCATCCAGAAGAATCTGTTCCTTTTGAGAGACGCATAACAGTAGGCTCACATTGGCAAAAGAGCTGGAGAAGGTGAAATATAGATAAATCTTTAGAGATTTTTCATGTTGTAGGAGAGCAAGGTAAAAAGGACGTGGTCATCACTAAAGGCAGAGTGGTAGGAAAATTATGTACTGTGTAAGGAAGACCTCACAGCCATTTACAGGTTTGTGAAGGTAATGGGACTAAAATGGATCTACTTAGAGAAAGAACTTAACTCATCACCTTCCAAGTGAAAGTTCACACCCAAGCAGAATGGCCACAATTTATTTCTGCTGATTCAGTGCCTTTGAGGACATGCAGTTTGGATTGTATTACTCAGCTTCTCACCACTGTATCCTAGTCCAACTATGTGTTAATAGAGGGGAAACTTAAGTCCGTGTACCCATGCCCATGTAATGGAATTGCTAAATGGTAGCAAAAGTCCTTTTTTTAGATTAACATTTTGTAGATTTTCATGTTATTTTCAGAAGCCTAATGACTGGCTTTTATTGAAAAGAGTCGCTTTAAGTTTTATTGCTTATTTTTTCATTTCCTCTGATTCTATTTTTATTATAAATGCACTTATGGGTAAGAAACATGTTAATAAAGTATTTTAAATTAAATTTTTTTTTCTTGAAAATATTCTATGGTTTGTGTGAAGGTCACATTTTTAATGACCTACAATTTAACACATACATCTGCATAGAGGGGACAACCTTGATTTGAGCCTCCTCCCTGAGGTTAGTGGAATAATTGTACGATCATCAAATTAATGATAGCCCAGTAATGTTTTTACTTGAGACCCCCAATGGAGGAGTAGAAAGTAAAAGTAGACTATTAAAATTCAAAACAACCACTTCCTGTTTGGGCAACACTGGGTTACTTGGGCATATTTCTATCCAACCTTAGTTTTCCCCATGATTATAAAGTCTAATACATTCTATGCTAAGAAACTTTAGGGAAGTTTCAGACAATTAGGTGAACTACCTTGTGGACGCTGTTCTGTCAAGTCTCAGGGGGTAAGTAAGTGATCTGTAAACAAGAGTGTGATTCCTTCTTAAGAGCGTCCTGATTTCTCTTGTTTATGAATTGTGACTATCTTTCTGGTTCCTATTTGCTCCATTCGGTTACGTCTATATTACAATGATGTATAATATACTTCTGATTATGTTAAATTGAAATGTGTGGATTTGGAAACCGTACTCAAAACATCCTCTTAGAATTTTTCATCCTAATGCTATTGTGATTGATGAAGACTGAATGACAATGATTACTTCTTGAGATGAATTAATTTGTCTTAGTTCAAATGACAGATGTTCCCAGTAGGTGTTGACGGATGTGATACTAAGGGCCTCTTACCAAATATTTATAAGAAGGTTTAAGAAGCATCATTTAAAATGTTCTATTTACCATTTGAGATAATGACAACCATTAGAGTATGCATGGAAAATTGAAGCAGGCAGCAATATGCTATTTAGCTAAGTGGTAAATGTTTTTAAAAGGCTAATTGCTAGACAGGAAGGCCAGATTTGAACACTACATGCCATATAAAATATAAATCAAGAAGGAGTGATTAAAATATAAATTACTTTCCTGAAGGAAAGAGAGATGAGCAGCACCTAAATTGCTTGTATTGCTGTGAAAATAGGTATTAGTTGTATAAAAAACCTCAGTCACATTAGTTTTTTGGTATATTTATACATGCATACCATGCATATAAATTGAGGGGGCTGATCATAAATAGATAATAACAAGGTTGTTTAAAAAAGGAGATTATTGGAATGCTATGTGAAATGTGATGATATAACTGATATTCTGATCTGATTGTAAGTGAACTTCCTGTCTCTAGTGGGATCTTATAACTCATAGAAAACCTCAGTGAAATTTCATTGGATATGACACATAGGTAAATCATATTTCCTTTCTTAAGGAATTCCTGTTCTCCTGTGTATAGTGCTTTTACTGTTAAAGGTGGATAAAACCAGGTTACTATCAGTTTTCTTAAAAGATTGTATACCTTAGTTATTTTAAATAGTATTCTATTTTCCAAAGTACAGTTTTTGTTAACTTATTAAAGATTCAGCTATGTGTGTATGTGTACCTGTGTGTGTGTGTATGCATGTGTTTGTACACACTAATTTTGAATAGCAAGTTGTCTTTACTTTCACCCCACCTCAAAAATAGTTGACCATCCATATTCTGGATATCTTATATCACAAGTCTAAATATACACGATGTGGGACTTTATATCATGGATAAAGAAAACTGTTATGGTTAGATATCTAAATCAAGATTAAGCATTTAATTTCAGAAATTAATGTGGCAAGCTAAGGTGAGAGACAGTGGTTATTGGAACTTTTGGATTGTGGTTGTGTTGTTGGAAGTTAACAGAGATTCCAGAACCATTGATGCAATGGAAATAAAGTGCAAGTATGTAATGATCAGGAATCACTTTTACATAATTGGCAGAGCTCAGATCTCCTCAAAGTGATGAACAAAGTAAATAGAGATAATGTTACCATTCTGCAGCTGGAATTCTGAAGAAAGATTACTATTGGTACACATGAACATTTTAAATAAATAGTTTTGTATTCTTGTAAGACATATTGAAAATGCTCCTTAAACATCATCATTGCAAAATTTGCTTCTCAGTTACCCCTCTCTAAATCTATTATATCTTTGTGGAGATGGGGGGAGATCTTAGCTTTCGCTGATTAAAAATAACATATCCTATGAAGAAAGATAAATATTGACAATATGGTAAATTAAAATAGTTCTCTCCAGATTTATTGATCCAATGCATATCTAATCCATTATATTTATTAAACCAAATCATTGCTGATATGTGAATCCTGAACATTAGCATGACCTGTTCTCTTTTGTGGGCTAAAGGGAGTGGGATCAGACCAATATTCCACATGGAAAAGTCGCAATGTACTCGCTTGACCATTTCTGTATGGCATTAGGGGTAGACAATCACAAATAGGACCTAGAGGAATATCCTCTAAAACAGCTGAGAGAAAATATAATGGTTATATGAATTTGTGTTCTTATTTATAAGTACTCAAAAATGTTAACATCAAAATGAATAAATTAATGATATTTAGCAGTTTTAACTCATCTACCTATTTATAACTGATGCCGTTGTCAAACCAAATTATGAGTATTGTCCTACTTGGATATGTAAAAGCTAATTAAAATGTAGATTTACTTAATATTAGAAGTCTGGAAATTTTAGAAATTAAACATTTGTTGAACATGGAGAATCCAGTTTTTATGAAAACTGGAAAAAAAATGGTTCTTTGTCCCTTTCTTGCTTCAAATTATAGCCTAACAACGATGTTGCATTCTCCTGTAACAAGTTACATTTGATAACATATTAGCGCTGGTTTACTTTCTGGAAGTAAAGGTCACAGAGAATATTGAGAGTAAGTAGTACCTAGCACAAAAATGTCAAAAGCATACAGAGGTCAAAAGCATCAGGGGAAGAAAATGACCTTCCAATTCTGCCTTGAAAAAGATTTTACCCCTCTTAGTGAGTAACTTTTGATGGATAAAAGAGGTGATAGCCATGTTGAAAACAGTTCAAGAATTGGCAACAGGAAAGTGAACGTGAAAAACATATTTAAGAACCTGGCAAGTGAAGGAAATTTAAAAGAACGATGAGGCGCTGCCTGGAGAATATAGTAACTTCAGTATCCATTTCTTGAGAATGGAGTAATTCATAGATGTTTTTTATGTAGCACTCAGACAATTTGAGGTCAAAGAAAACTGCAAATAATTGAGGTGTTACTGGAGCCAGTGACTTCAATAGGATCATAGAATAATTTGTAAGAATTTTATATATGTTTTTCAGATGAAACATAAAAATTGTGGCACAAAAATTCATTAAATTTTCCCTAAATGGGACTTCCTAGGTGGCACAGTGGTTAAGAATCCACCTGCCAATGCAGGGGACATGGGTTCAAGCCCTGCTCCAGGAAGATCCCACATGCCACGGAGCAGCTAAGGCCATGTGCCACAACTATTAAGCCTGCCCTCTAGAGCCTGAGAGCCACAACTGTTGAGCCTGTGTGCCACAACTACTGAAGCCTGTGTGCCTAGAGCCCACGCTCCACAAGAGAAGCCACCACAATGAGGAGCCAATGCAACACAATGAAGAGTAGCCCCCTGCTGGCCACAACTAGAGAGAGCCTGTGTGCAGCTTCGAAGACCCAACACAGCCAATAAATAAATAAATAAATAAATAATTAATTTTAAAAAATTTCCCTAAATGGTGACATGACTATAATAAGGAGCAGTGTGGCATAGTGGGAGTTTTAGAGAGTATTTTGGAGCTTTTATTACCAGTTCTGCCCTTTGCTCAGCAATGTGATGTTGAGCAAGTTGCATAACCTATGTCACTGAGGTACATAATCTGTACCTCAGTTTCTTCACTTAAACATTTAAATCCATAGTTGTACCTTACCTCACAGGAGTGTTATGAATAGAGAAAATGAGATTGCATATGAAAAATAATGATCTTAATGTCAGGTACCAATAAAAATACCCAATATGGAAGTTTTAAATGCTGTTACTGTTTATTGTTGCTGTTACCTTGAATTAATAAAAGACAGTAGACATTCTGCTCTCTGAGTGGAAAGCCACTTCGCACCACATCTTGGATTAAATATTGCCTATTCAAGGGAAAATTCCCCAGGGATTCCTACTTGTAAAATTAGCACTTGATGCTTGGTTCTATTGTGTTATTATGTTTATCATATTGTACTGTGAGTCTTTTTGTTTGTCTCCACCATTCAGTCACTTAGACTGAGTTCCTAGAGAAGAGTCTTATTCTGTTTCTATCCATAAAACTTGGTATAGTTCCTGATATATAGTAAGCACCCAGCAAATGTTTGTTGAGTTAAATCTTGTTCCTTTTTAGAATCAGAGTTGGATTTAGAACATCTTTGCTAGTCTAGATCATTCATTCCTTTTGCCTTTCACATATTTAATTAATGTATTTTGGTTTCACTTATATTTAAATATTAAAGCTAGTAAGCATATTTAATTTAATTTATTCTCTTTAGCCTACTTAAAGAGATAGATGCTGATAATGGTCGGTCACATTTTAGGTGAATTTGAAGCATAAAGATTTAAAATAGTGAGAAAAATATTTTAAAGCTTAAATTGTGTGAAGGATTTTTTTTTTATTAATTAATTTATTTTATTGACTGTGTTGGCTCTTCGTTGCTGCACACGGGCTTTCTCTAGTTGCGGTGAGTGGGGGCTACTCTTCATTGTGGTACGCGGGCTTCTCATTGCAGTGGCCTCTTGTTGCAGAGCACGGGCTCTAGGCACGTGGGCTTCAGTGGTTGTGGCACGTAGGCTCAATAGTTGTGGCTCACACGCTCTAGAGCGCAGGCCCAATAGTTGTGGCCCACAGGCTTAGCTGCTCCACGGCATGTGGGGTCTTCCTGGGGCAGGGGTCAAACCCGTGTCCCCTGCATTGGCAGGCAGATTCTTACTGCGCCACCTAGGAAGTCCGGGAAAATTTTTAATATAGTTGAATTTTTAAAAAATTTGTCAGATTTCATAATTTCAAATCTAGTGATCTGAAGGAATTTTAAACTTGTATGATGGGGCTAATTCAACTTGTTGAATTGCCCATTATTCTTTGTCAGGATTAAATTATGCAAGGTTTTCAGACACTCATCATGTTCATCTCATACAACCACCCTGAACTGTGATTCCCTTTTGGACAGATAAGTTTGATTCAGGTGCAGAGGGGATTAGCTGATTGCCCAAAGTTAATCAATGAATGTAAATTCAGTACATAGATTTTGAAATGATATAGTTAAATGGTATTTAAACTAATTTGTAATAATTAAGGAAAGACGCTCTTTAAAATGACACAGGAAGTGATATATGAATTTGAGGACCAAGAGATTGAGCATTAGCATATAGAAAATATTAGTCATGGGGCAATAAAATTAATTGACAGACCAGGTGTTTTTTATAGTATCTACAAACATGATAAGAGATGGAAAAATAAGAGAATTTGAATTTTAAAAATAAAATGGAGATTATGTGTATTTTCAGAGGCAATAAATTCGTAGGTATTTAACTGACTAAAGAGCATGCTAATTCTTCAGCCTGACAACACTGCAAGTATAGAGTTAATATTCTAAATTCATGAAGTTGTCTATAATAAAAAACAAACAAACAAAAAAGCAAAAACATTAAACCAACTGGGCTGTTTTCCTAGAAAATCACTGAAGAAAGAAATACCTGTATCAGGAGAGAGGAAAGGAGAAAGAGAGAAGGAAGAAGACAATAAAACAAAAAATGGAAAGAAACCTAGCTGACCAAACATAATGAGAGAAGTGGAAAAGTTGTGCATTTTATAGACAGTCAAATAAAATTTCCCCTCCGACCTAGCAAGGACTACACTCAAAGCATAAAGCAGAGTTTTCAGTTATGAGAGGAAAATTCAAATGCAACTTATTTCATGAAATTGTGGGGAAAGAACTTTATAGCTTTGCTTTTAAACCTTGAATTTAACTTAAGTGTATTTTTAAAAGTTATATTCTGGTTAGTTGAGATATTCCTATTACCAACTTATTTCCAAAGCCTTTTTTTTTTTTTTTTTTTGTCTAAGCCTATATTTATAACTTACTAGAGGGCTGTTCTGAACAAATTAATGGTGAGCCCAGTTCTTATTTAGGGCTTACTAATTAAATTATGGTGTCCCCTAAGGTCCTGACCCTGTGTCTTCACCTTTCCTCTTTTGACACATTTTTCCCTAGGTAACCTTATCCACCCTGGTGGCTGTAACTCTGGCTAAGTGCTGATGGTGCTAAGTCTCCATGTCCATCCAGCTCTCTTTCCAGACCTATTTCTAGTCACTTATCAGACATTTCTCTTTAAATATTCTTTATGTTTTAAAGATACGTACAAAGGCAATTTGTTATCGTCATGTTCTTTCCTCCCCCAACACTGAATTCTCTTCTATTTTTTTTAAAACTTCATTTAATGACATTACTTCTTAACAGTCCATTCCAGAAAACACAGGATCAACCTCATTTCTTTCTTCTCTTATATGTTCCCCCTCCTCACAGTCGTTACACAGTCTCCACTCAACTTCAGATGTCTCAGTTATGTTTCCTCTCGTCTATCCCTTTTCCACAGAGTGAATGTGGATCTTCATTACCTCTGAAGGGAAAAATTACAGCCTTTTAATGGGCTCTCCAGCTTCTCTTCTCTCCCGTCTCCAATCTACCCTCCACACTGTTGCCAGAATATAATTGTGAGCCTTGCTCACTAAAGAATGTTATGACCTTCTCATCACCTGAAGAGCAGGGTTAAATTCCTTATCACACCAGCCAGGACTTTGGCAAATAGGCTCTAACTTTTTACCATTTTAGAAATCTCTAAATGTCCCCATGTCTCCTCCGGTTAAACTATAATGAGAAAATCTGATTCATTCTTTAAGACCCAGCCCAAATGGCGTCTTCTTTGGCAGAGTGAGCTGCCCATTCTGTAGCATATTCGTACTTTTTCTTACTGCTATTGCAGAAGTAATTACATTTTTTATGGTAATTGGCTAACATGTGTGTGGTCGGCTACAGCCAGAGCGTCTCTAGGGTAGGTGCTGTGTCTTTTGCATCTTTGCAATCCTCAGAACTTGATTTAAGAGCCTAGAATACAGGAGATATTTAATGAACATCTGCTGATGGAATGAATGCATGACTTGTTCGGAAGCTCTGTGAGTTTCAAGGGTGGCCTTCTTGAGGTTTGCAGGAATTACCACTAGGTGTCACTAGCACATTTCCAATAGCAATACCTGAGGCAGGGAAACTAACCTTTACTGAACACCTACTGTGTGCCAGGCCCTTTTTAATAATTCTGTGAAGTAGGTATTATTATCACAAATATACCTTGGAAACAAATGCTTGGAATGATTAATAGGTCAGCTAGTATGATGTAAAGTTGGGGTTAAAATCTACAGGTGTCTGCCATCAAAACCTATGGTTTTCCACAGTGGCAGCCACATTCTGCTTCTTTTCTGATAATTGAACCTCTGGCCTTCAAATGATAAATAGCATATGCCGCCTTTTCTAATAAATTAAATCTTTACTACAAAATAAGCTATTTGGGGGTTAGATACTCTTATTTAAGACCTTTCAAGTTAAATTCAGAGACTTTGCTTCTCTAATAAGCTTTTCCTGAATAGTTTGAAAACAAACTACCATTCAAAGAAAGCTTTTAAATTCAATATAAAAATACAGGTTTTAAACAAGAGCAGTTAGATGTCTATTATATTACTAGTTTTGTTTTTTCAATTAGCATTTGAAAATTGAGGTCTACTATTTATAAGGTGATAGATTTAGTAATTAGGGCTGGACACGAATAAAATACAGTCCCTACCCTCAAGCAGCTTGTAAAACTGTGATATCTCCTTGATGCAAAGTCAGGAACACCATGATGTTCTTATTGTGGAGGGTATTTAACCTGAGAACCTGAAGTTTAAATAGCATTTAGAGATCGTAATCACTTTGATAATGTGACCATCTATTCTTGGACCTTAAATACTTAGAAACACATCATTAAGCATGGTGAAAGTACACTAGTTCCTGCCTACTCACTCAAGAGGTCATGTTTTATTTTTAGACCCATTTCTACCTGTACAGAGTTCCAAGCAAGACTCAGAACTTGTGGAGATATATATTTGTTTAAGTTCTAATCAGAGAACAGTTGGAAAGTGTGATGAGATGGTACTTAGACTTGAATGCTTGACTTGAGCTTGGATGGACCCCATCATCATATTTTCCTGCCCTGAGCGCATGGTGACACCAAGGCAGTCAGCTGTCATACAAAAGAAAGAAAGATGAAAGAGAGGGAGGTGGCTCATGTCTCCCCATAAGTTTTACAGCTTCTCTTTAGTTTAGTCAACTTCAGTATCGTATTAGACTCTTTAAACCTTCTGCCAAATTCAGTAGTGGTTGTTAATACTTTTGCTTTCACTATTGTTAATTATTTTAAAGAGTTAAACCATCAACTAATTTTAAATTGTACATTTATATACATGATAAAATTCTCCATAGATTTTTTTTTAAAGATAAGGGATTAATGTAGTCATGGAAACAGTTTATCTCTCTCACTTAATGTTTTATGTGTGGTGAGCTTGAATTTTATGTGAAATTGTTATCTGATTTGAAAGTTATTAATATAAAAGGATAATACATTTTCAACTTATTCCCAAAATTAGAAAAAATGTCAAACCCCTGTATTAAAAATGCATAAAGAAAAGCATAATATCAAAGTTAAAGGGCCAACTGAATAATAAATTGTGTTTATGTTATTTCTACAGAAAGATATCTCTTTAGAAAATAAGCAAAAACACCATAACCTTTATCAATATTTGTGTTGAATTAAGAGAGTTTTAAATTATGTGAGATTATTAGCAACATGTTTCTCAAATAAAATGTGCCCAATTTGTACTCCTTTCTTATCAGAAAACAGAAACTACTTGTGTTTTTTTAAAAACTGATAAAGTCTAGAAAAATTCTCTGTGTATACACGCCATCCATCTTTTAATTTCTATTTTTGCCTGGCATAGGGTACATACTCAAAACATTTATTTATTGAGCTATTGAATCTGTAAATATACAAATGGTTGGGTTAATCAAGAAAGTTAGAGGAAGATTTGGTGATCATTCAGTGGCTTCCTTCTCCTGCTCCCCTGCCATCCCTGCTATTTTGCACTGAAAAAAAAAAAAAAGAAAAAACCCACTGTGGAAGCTTTAGGAATCCCTAGTACATAGATTGCACACCCTGAGAAACAAGAGAGCTTAGTGATGCGAATGCCCTGGAGCAAATGCCAGCTGGGTCACTTACTAGCTCTTGTAATAACAGTAGCAAAGCATTAGAAATTCTGCTTCAGTTTTCTCATCCTTAAAATAGGAGATAATAACAGTATCTGCTTCATAGGGTTATGGTGAAGATTAAGCAAGCTTGAATATGCAAAGCCATTTGAAAAATATATATTATTAATGTTTTAAAAGTGTTTGTTGTTGTTGCTGCCTTTGTTGTTGCAGTTAAAGAAAAGTGAAGAATCACAAAGGTTAGGGACAAACTATCCAATAGATTTCCTGTTTGTTTTTTTTCTCAAGTGATAAAACACAAAGGTCCTTTTTTTATTTTAAGGGTCCTTTTTTAATTACAATTAGGAAGATTCACTGAGTCAGAAGTTTTAGGTTTTGTTTTGTTTCGTTTTTAATAAGTCCAAGGGAAAAAAAATGAGTTAAAAATGATTTTACGTAACCATAAGTGAGAGTTAGATTAGTGATTTTTAATAGTTTATTATACTTATTAGGCTATTTTAATATAGTCACATTTTTATGTTTCTTTGCTCTAAAGGAAAAATGAGTAAAAGTCTATTTGTGAGTCTGTCCGTGAATCATACCTAAAGCAACTTTCTCCATTCAGGTCATGGCCATAAAAAGGCATCACCTGATGGCAGAATGTTCCAATCGCAGGTAAAAAGCTAAACAGAAACAATCAGCTTTTAGTGCTAAGCTGACAAACTGAATAAAGTAGTACCATGAATTCCCACAGCATCCATTTATTTATGTAAATCTTGGTGTCCTATAAATGAGCTTTCAAGCTTAGCAGGACTAGAAAACAGCTGGAAATTGTGAATACAGCCATTGAATGTGGGTTTCCAGAGGCATCTTAGTGTTATGCCTGAACCTAGTCAGCCTGGGTTCAAATGCTGACTTCAGCTCTTATTAGCTGTTGAATTGACCTTAAGCAAGATAGTCAACTTCTTCATGGCTGAGACTCCTTGTTCAGTACCTACCTTGGAGTTATTTGAATTAAATACCTTGTATTTATAAGGTTCTTAGAATAGTATCTGATGCAGAGTAAGTGCCATGTAAAGTGCTTATTAAATAGATAAAAGTACTTTGCTGCATATTCATTTCAGTGAAGTTGGTAAGATGAGACCAAAACCATCTTTTAAAGATATATTTGTGGTTTTCCAGGTGTTTCACACAGGGTTACAAAGTCCAGGCTCTGAAAGATGCTTGGCTTTTGTAACCTTGTATTATAAGAAGGAATTTTATGTAGTCCCAATCAACCAACATTGTAAGGCAGAAAATAAAAATGACTAAGAGCATCAGTTTTTGTGGTGTTAACCACACTTAAAAAATCCTGGCTTTGCTACCCCTCACTTACATGGACTTTGAAAAGTTACTTATTTTCTTTAAAACCTATTTTCTTATTTTAGTTCAATAGTAAGAAAACAAAAAATATTATATGTAATTTGTATCATCCTTATTTACTTTCTAGCAAAATTCAGTGGTTCCTTCTCTAGACCCAAGTGATTGACTTGCCAGCTTTGATATATCAAAATATAGGCTCAAAATCTATGTCATTTTAAATTTATATAGTTCTAAATTTTATTGTATATTAGATAGCAAAACATTTACATTATGTATATCCAATGAATATTTGGTTTTCTTGTTGATATATCCGAGGCTGAATATTTTCTTCTAATCATTAATACTGTGCTAAAGAAAGGTGTATGTAATTGTATGTATGGGTACTCAAAAATTAAAAGTACAAATTTTAGAAAATTCTAGTGAACATTGTATCTGTTTTTCTTCTCCATTGTGGTTCTCTGTTTATGGAAGAAGTAACAACTGTAGTTACAGAGATTAAATTTCAAGTTTCTTGTAAACAGGATAACTTCATAGGAAGCTAAAGCACTGAATGGAAAATAAACTTTTACGGATAAACACCTTTATATATTTCCCCAGAGAATGCCTTCTGTTTATATGAACAAAGGCTTCATTCATAATTACACTCCAGTGCTCTTTCTGTTTTGCATAATACCTAACATGCAGCTTTCTCGTTGATATGTGTTAGAATATGTCATTTTGAAGATGAGTATTATGATCAACTCTTTCTGATAGTTTTTTTGTAGAAGATGTTTCTGTAGTGAAATTTAGGTAAATTGTTCAAATTTCGAAACCTTGAAAATATAGCTTCATTTCCTTCACAGCCAGTCTAGGTAAGGAAAATACACTCTAGGATTCTCAGTGAATGTGCCAGTGTTTAAAAGATAACATAAATTTCCTTCTTTAACAGAGATGGGAAAAGTGAGTTATTGAAGTTGCAATCTGCAGTTTTGATATTCATGTATAAAAGGGGGCAGATGTTCTTTTCTGCTAAATCATTCCCATAATACATTTACCCTGTATTCAGAGATGAATATGCTTACTGCCAAGCTTTGGCAGAAAGTTTCAGGAAAACATTGATTAAACTCCATTGGTGAACAAAGGAGAGAAGAAGATTAGCCATTTAGAATGTAATGTTCTTTCAACCTTTTCTTAGCCTCTCGCCTCTTACACATTTTCTTTGATTCATACTATTAAGTCTAAAATGAACTATCATTTTTAATGTATTTTCAGACAATTTATATATATAATATATATGGTCAGTATTAAATCCCTGAGAACATTGCTAGACCACTATTTTAACATTAATTTTCATTCATGTTTATAGTTAATTAACAGATTCAAAATATGCTTTCTATAATCAAAATAAATGGTTGCGTAAGTTTGTTAAATCAGTATTTCAAACTGGGGGTAACTCCAGATGCTGGCTGACAAGTCATTTGTACAGGTTTATATGTGTATAAATAGAAAAAAAATCAACAAATTTATGAATATTTACTATTACATAGTGGAGTAATAGAACTAAGTTTATAAGAGGTACACAGTTAAATAAAATAATTGGTATATGGTTGGTAAGTAGACAGATAAATAGATGTATCTATACATAAGGTATAGTATGTAATTTATGCTTATAAATATGTGAGTATAGCATGTTTTTAAACAAGAATTCCTAGTTAGTAAATAATGAAAAAAATTAGTAGGAGGATATACCAGGGATTAGGAAGTTTAGAAAAGTGGAGAATTCCAAACTTCGTGGTGTTTTATAAATTGTCTAGTTTCACCTCCATAATTCCAAAGATACTGCCTTGTGCAACTGAATTTACATGATGACTAAAACAGTTTAAGCTTGGTTTAAATATAAGTGATACTACTTATAAGATATACATGCAAGTGGGGAGAGGTGTTTACATTTTTAATAACAATATACATGATAATTTGCCTGTAATATTCAAGGATCAACAAATCCAGTTTTAATCCATTAATTCAGTATTTATTAAATTCTTGCTATGATCAAAGAACTCTATTAGAGTTACATAAATTTTTGAACATGATTCTTGACCACAACAAAGTATAGTTGGAAGAAAATTTGTGTATGGTTTATGGAGGTAATTGCATGAGACATAGGCTTCAGAGAAAGACAGAGAGTTTCACTATATAATTGTCTACTTAATTTTTTATCAACATGGTAATGACAAAAACTGAAAGACTCTGAGGGCAGAGTTAATATGAAGGATGATTTGGCACATCTTAGATACTAATTCAGTGTTACCTGAAAGGAAGAAACAAAGATGATTGCAAGGTTTTAAGTGTGATAGGGCTAACTATGAGACAAATGTAAAGAACTCAGAGGAAAGCTAAAATGTGGGATGATAGTTTAGTTTTAAACATTTTTAAAAGATAGAGTGAGTACTTGTGAAAATTCTCACTGTTTAGTTCATGGGAAGAATCTGTCAGAAGACAGAACAATTCTGGGCAGGCATCTTCAGACAGGGGATAGTTGAATCCAGGAGAGAAATTGAGATCTTCAGAGTGTGAGAAAAATAACCAGATCACCATGAACAGATCCTTGACTACATTTACATGTTCAGTATGATTAGGAGGAAACTGAGATGGAGATAGCAAAATAATCAGAAGCAAAATAAAATCAAGATGGTGTTAGAAATCAAGGGGAGGGTTTCAGGAGGAAAGAATGAGTACCTTAAAAACATCTGTTCCCTTTTTTGTTTTCTAAACAGATAAATCTCTCTCTCTCTCTGTCTCCCCCTCCTTCTCCCCCTCCATCTTCCTCTTCCCCTGCCCTCTCCCTCCACCCCAACCCCACTCCCTGCCTCACGCCTATTCTGATTTGGAAAAGGGCCATAGGAAAATGGGTTTTAGAATGTTTTGATGTTTTAATTTGAATATTTGGGCTTTCTTAACTAAGTTCTGCATCTTTTGTCCTCCTGTGAGGACTTTAAATATTTCTCCCTTCCACCTCCCAGTTGCAGTTTTATATTATCAAGCTCAATAATGCAAATGATCTCTTGTAACCTTTTTCCTGCTATTACCAATTTGTTGATTAGATTCATGGTGGCAAAATAATAATGAAAAATGACTTGTTTTTGTCCTTAGCCCATATATTTGAATATTAATCATTCTACTAAGATAGATTTTTCAAAGTTCTGACACTTCCAACACAGCCTAGCATTAGGAATCTATTGGCAAACAAACAAACAAACAAACAAACAAAAGAATCTATTGGCTACGCCACCTGAAGAAGCTATTAGTTAAGAGGCAGTGCTCCACATTTTCTCCCTGTTATAGTAGAAGAGTAAGACTGTTAGTTAGTTTTACCATTTTAAAAAGAGGTGACATTTTATATATAAATAAATTTAAAATATTTCACATGGGCTATGTGCTATGTCTCCATCAATTGAATGAAAATATCTTTCCCAGGTTTTCAGAATATGCATTATTAATTTTAGCATCTAATCATAAATAGGGATTTTGAGTAAAAATATACTTTTTTTAACTTTTAGATGATTTATACCAAGAAATATTGTTTAAAAATACAACCCTTTACTTTAAAAATGAAAGTACTTTTCAAAAAATAATTCATGCTAGCAATACAATTGCTCTCAATTATTAAGAACATTTTGGTTGTAGTGTCTATTTACTTCATCATGGATACATTGACTACCTTCTTCTCAAAACAATCACTCGAGTTAGATATTTTGAAAAATTTATTTTAACTTTCTTTCTGGGCACAAGTAAGTTCTTTCAAAGAAGAAACTATATGCAGTTCATTTCTAGGTCACAAACCTTGCATCTAGAGGAGTTAAAAAAGTTACCAAATGAATAACCAAACTTTTTTTTTTCCATTTTGCACTTTAAAGGATAACACAACCTACAAGTATTTTCTTTTTTAAAATAAGATAGAACATAGACTTTTAGAATAGAGTGTAGACTTATTACATATACTGCATTTATATTTTACCTGAAAGAAGCATCTGTGTTTGAAATTTGAAATGTTCCCAAACTTACTTTTAGTTAAAACTAAAATATATATATAATTGTTTTTGCTTAATATATATTTGAAACTATAGTAAAGAGAAAAATACTCTTTACTTTTATTCATAGCTTCTTATAATCTTGATGTATTCCTGTTTTTTTTTCTTCTCATTAAACATGTATTATCCCTTTTACTCAAAACTATTGGAGAGCCTTATTTGGAAATTAATTTAAGACTATCCCCCCTAAAATAATTTCTAGTTGATTTAGCCTGACATTCACAAATAATTTCTAATTTCATCATATGTATAACTGATTCACTTTGCTGTACACCTGAAACTAACACAACATTGTAAATCAACTATATTCCAATAAAGATTTAAAAAAAATAAAGTCAACATACAGAAAAAAAATGATTGATTACATATGGTACTTATCACTGCAGTCCATTTTACATGTGAAAGATCATTTTGGGCAAAACATTCTCACTTATTTCAGAGAGAATGAAGAAGCAAATACTTGTGTGGTTTATTTCTCCCAAAAAGTTACTTAAAATTCTTGAAATTATTTTTTAATGTTTTATAAACATATCACACTTTATTATTTGAAATGAAATTTGGATTCCAAGGAATAATTCTGTTTCGGGAATAGGTGCATGTCTTTAAAAGTTATTATAACAAATGAGGCCTGATTGGTTAAGATTTGGATAAAAAAAGTCAATAGTAAATACTAATGGACCCCTTGATACTATCGCTGTCTTAACCTGAGCTCTATTAACTTTGCAGACTCGTAGATACAGAAGTAATTATTGACCAAACTTAAGATAATTTACTACTGACCCTCGTTTTTTGAGCTTAATGGTCAACATTTCCTTGAAGGTATATAATTTGTTACTAATGTCTAACATATTTCAGCAACTTGGCAGTTGTTTTTTCTGACTTTTCCACAGATTTTGGTGCCTCAGTAATGTACAACTTGAAAAACTGTATGCAAATATAAAACATGTTTTCTATTAGTTAAACATGATTCTCAAAAGATTCCTGTTTTTAAAATGATGCAAACAACCAAAACTAGGAGAAACTCTATCAAATATAATCTGGGGCAAGTGATAGCTACAACCCATCACTATAAATATCTTTTTCATTCCAAAGAGAAAATAGTACATTTAATTAATTACAAAGAAGGTCAAAGACAAATAATATTTTTCTGTGTCCCTGCCCCTGACTTAGCATGTTAGGAAAGAGCATTTATATATAAAAAAAAATAAGAATCTGACCACAATATCCTTCCCTCCTGAAAGCACACAGTCACTAAGTAGGATGTAGGACAAGTCTTACCGTGAAGGAAGGTAGTAGTGTTGATTGACATCTTAGAATGAATAATTGTATTTCTGAATCAAGGCTGTTTCATTACCCCAAATGACTTTATCTAAATCAGAGAAGAAAATTCATGGGATCTGGCCAAATTCTTATACAGGGTGGATGATTTCTACTCTATTGAATAAATATTAGAAGAACAGTGGAATAAAATTATAGCTGGGCCTTTATTGTGGTACAGTCATGTTTGTTCAATGGTATCTTTTTATGAAAAGCAGCTATATTTCATTTCAGCTCTTTTATAATATCTGTGCCAATGAATATACCCATGAATTTTATGAACAAATTGATTTTCCTTCAAATAGCATAGTTTTCATTAAATATTTCACATTTTGTCTCATTACTCACTTTGCAGTTTGATTAGTTAGATTCATTACAGCACTGTAACATAAAAACATTTTTCATTCAAGGAATTGCTTGTGATAAAAATACAAAAGTATCAATAAATTATTTACCAAAATACTTTAATTCTTTGTTGTAATCTAAATGCTTTTTTCTAGGAATCAGAATTTTGACATGAGTGTCATTGCTTTACTAATGTAGGATGTTATTTAATATAAAATGAGATAATCACTTTGTATTTAATTAAATAATTATGACATTTAAATGTTCCATGTTAGAACATGGAGTCAGGAAACCTGGAGTCTGGCATGAGGTCTGGTACAGACTAGGCACCTACTAAATGTTCCTTAATTTTGTAAATCCTGAGTTTGACTCAGAGCAAGTTGCTTAATCTCTCTGTTTCCTTACAATTAAATCATTGTATGATAAAGACTCTTTCTTTCAGAATAACTATACAATATCCCTGATTCTATTCCCTTACAGTTGTTTCTGTTCTAGTTGAAGGGAGTTAAAATTCAGTTGTTTAATTTTGTTACTATAACAATTTATAAAAGGAGAGGACCTTAGAATTTGTTGTATGTAACTGAGACAGATTTATGTATTTATGAAATTACAGTCAGTGTTTTGGAGCTAACATTGATGTAGTGTCAACCTAATTTAATTAAACCCAGAACTAGTGGGCTGGCATTGCCTCAATATTTTCTGCTGTCCATTCTTTTGTTTATCTAATTATATGCCATTATAAAGAGTTCATATTCACTGTGAGCAGAACACACTGGCACAAATTAAGTGAAATAAGAGAACTGCTTTGAAAGATGTCATCTGTCTTTTCCGTGACTCCTATGGGTTTCATTGCTAGAGTATGTTACTAAAATATAATATTTATCTTACTCTAAAGTAAAATTAATGCATCCTTTCCTGATGCACACATGGTATACTAACTGTTAATGTATTTTTCCCTTCTAAATGTTATTAAACTGTAGTAGAGTATTACTGCCTTAAAAATTTCAGGTATTGTCATTAATCCTCTTCTGAAGGGAGATACATTCATGCAACTGAAAATACAATGTAAATATAACAACATGAGAAATCCTGCATTGTTTATTTTAAAAACTATGTCTGGCTTAGAAAATTATGGATGCATATTTTTCCTATGGGACTCATCCTACTGACCTGAATACGTAATTCCTCATACCTACATGCCTTTACACATGCAGCTATCATCTCTGCTCAAAATGCAGTTCAATGTCCTCTTCATCCCATTGACATTTCCCATCTGATGAACTCTGAGGAGCACTTTAAGACTTGACTAAAGCATCACCATCTCCCTCATCCCACTCAGATTGACTTAGCTATTGCTCATCTGTGCTCCCATTCTGGGATCTCCTTGCCTCAATCATGGTACACAGTACAGTGTATAAATGTACCTGCTTAACTCATTATCATTTCACAATTTGATAAGCTCTTTGAATATAAGAACCATGTCATTATTTTTTAAATTTATTTCATTGAAGTATAGTTGATTTACAATGCTATTGTTAATTTCTGTAGTACAGCAGTGTTTCAGTTATACATATATATATAGTCATTATAGTTTATCACTAGATATTAAATAGAGTTTCCTGTGCTATACAGCAGGACCTTATTATTTATTCATTCTATATATAATAGTTTGCATCTGCTAATCCCAAATTCCTAATCTATCCCTCCCCCATCCCCTCTCCTCCTTGGCAACCACAAGTCTGTTCTCTTTGTCTGTGAGTTGTCTTATTTTCACATCTTAGAACTTAGAGCAATCTCTGCCATAGAAGTAGACACTCATTTCATGTGTATGAAAGGATAAACAACTGAATCAACAAAGATTTTCATGGTTGGTTTACTAAGTCTCAGTAACCAGATTTGGGAAGAGTTGCATGAAGTTAAGCATCATGAACTGAGAGTCAAAGTCTTTTTCCTGGATGGATTTACATTTTATGATATCAAAGCTTGATCCACTTTAAAATTTTTACTGACATATCTTGAACAAGAGAAAAGCCTTCTTTTATGCTTTGACCTAATTCTGTAATCCTCCTTTGAACTATCTTTCTATCTCTACATGCTACTTGTTTTTAAGGGAAAGCAAGGTTAATATATTGAATTTGAGCTAAATTCTCTCTATAAACTTATAGTTTTATATCTTCTATACTTTAAAGCTATTACATGGGATTAAATCTTATTTCTGTTTCAATCAATATATCAAACTAGGACATATTTTAAATGTACAATTTTTATTATACATTTAAATTACTATAATTTTTAAAAAATGCATTGTACCCGGGGTTATGAAATAATTACTACTTATTTTTATAAGTAGTATATAATATACTATATTTTAATTTGTATATTACTTACATGAAACATGTAATAATGTATATCTGGGGACTAAACTCATTAAAACTAATTTATATATAGAAGCTTGCTCTGCAGTAAAATCTAACATTATTTTTACTAAAAAACATATCTCAGCAATTTTATTGTTGTTAGTGTTATAAACATTGCATATCAATAAGTCTTATAATAAATAGTATAGGTTATGCAGCAGTAGAGATCCATATGTACCCTGTGTTGAAAATATAAAGTATATGAACATTCATGTTTGTAAAGCATATTAATTAAGAAGTATTTGCTTTACCAGAGGATTTTTTACTTTAGAATCTATTTCTTAACTATCTAGCTTCCTTAGTGCCTTTACAAAACACTTAGATTTAAGAAAAATGCCTTACACAAAAATTTCAAAAGTTCATTTGTTACATCACACAGATATATTGGTTACACGTATATGGCCCAGGGGATTCATCCAGAATGAATCTATGTTATAGTTTACAAATAAATTTGAATAAGAAAAATGGTAGATATTTTACATTTTAACCTAGAGAAATGAGAACTTCTGTACATCATTGTAAAATTTTGAAAACTACTTACATAGATTTTTTTAAAATTCTGCTTAACCCAGGCAGGAGAATTAGCTCTTGTTAAAACTTATTTCAAATTCAGTGCCCCAATAAATCACAAGAGGCCTAATAAAAGCCTGAGTTTAGGCCCAGAATATGTTAAATGTATATTCTTCTTCTAAAAAATTGTGCTTTCATGGACATTTTAGATAGTGAATAGACTGAAAGTGTATCCTAATATACAGGCACTTGATATCTATCCATTTATTTTGACAATAGGAAAAAAAATCTATAGATAAAACATAGTGAGATCTATGAATAATTTCTATCTAAAAGTAAATTCTCCATATATAATGTTTTAAAACAACTTTTTTCTAATAATAAAGGTAATGCAACTTTACTGTCATAATTGTAAGAAATATATATAAACAAGATGGATAAAGTAAGTCTATCTGTAAAATTCAGCATCCAAAGATACCTCTGTTAATCCTCCAAGTCAGAGGTTACTCATATTTTCCTTGTCTACTTATACAAGAAAATTTAGAATAGGAAATTTAAATGAAGAAACATACCATAACTCCAACCCTATGTCCATTTTTCGGTATTTCTTCTTTTACATATTTTCCTATTTCTCTATTTTTCTATATGTGTATGTAGTATAGGCTCATATTTGTATTTTTATATTTTACTATGATAAGAACTTCCAAATATTTGTCAGTTTCCACATTAGCAAAAGTTTTTCAGTGGCTTAATACCATAAAGTAACTTAAGTAATCATAAAAGAAAAATAAGGGAAGGTTTCAAATATGAAATTATATGGTCCTAAAATAAGACAAAATACATGCCATTTTATTCATTAGGAGATAATCATAATTTAAAATGATACAGTACTTTAAAATTTTCACGTATTCATTTGTAGAACAGACAAGAGGAGAAGGAATATTTTTATGTTGTCATAAAGTATGGCGGACAATTGAGAAAAGAGCAACTATTCCGTCACAAGTTTGGAATTATCAATCATGCTATGCCTGTTGCTAACTATGTAGCACTACGTGCTTCACAGCAAAGTGCTCAACACAATTACAGATGATAATAAAGTAAAAAGTGAATCTGAGATTGAAGATATAGTACCTGTATGCAAAAACTTGAAGTGGACAAGACAGGTTTTTCAGTATGTATTTTTGTTGTCATTCAATATGAAAATAGAATCACAAAATCAAGAATGTCTAGGAAAATGCCTTCTGACAAAGACCGTTTGTACTGAGTCTGGAAAGAGCTCTTTGTAATTGACTGAATCCCTGCTCCTTCACCATCCCCTGGAGAGCAACAAGCTGAACTGTGTGTCATCTCAGACAAAGTACAATCAGAGAGAGGTGGTTGGCCAGAAAGCCACGAAGCTTTCACATTTGAGTCTGCAAATAATCTACAAATCCTCATGATTCCTCTCTGAAATTACCACAGGGACCATACGGATAAAATAAGTTCAGGCAATATATGAGAGAGAATTGGAAGATCCTGAAAAATATGAATTTAATCAATTTTATTATTCAGGAGACTGTGCTCCTTCTATTTCAAAACAGGTTCCTGTAACCGTACTGTCCATGTGCCAAATAACCGGCCTCCCTTCATTTGTCATTCTGCTGCAGGTGCATTTCCTCAGAAAGGCCATGAGCTTAAGTATTATCATTCACACAGAGATCAATTTCTTTTGACAGCAAAGTGTTGCAGGCACAAATTTGCATTTGCAATGTGGTAATTTTAAAAAATTCTACAAATTGGAGATTTTGAATGCCCTTGATACTTCTTTTACTGTCTTTTATACATTTTGCTGTTGGAAAAAAAGAAAACTCTCAGTTCTTTTATTAAGCATTATACAGTTGTATTTATTTTGTAAAATTATTTTGAAGTTAATAAAATATTTCCCAGCTCAGGGTAGTTCTGTCTCCTGGGTAATGACCAAAAAAGAGGTACTGACTGGTCATGGTTAATCAAAGAATTAGACAAATGTATTTGGTTCAATCAAGCAAATAGTTCTTGCACACCTACTAGGTATAAGGTATTGTTATAGATGCAATGGAATATTGATGTGCCTCAGATGTCAAAAATCATATTGCTTTTGGGCACATATAAGGTCACATTAACATAAGTACCAAACTCCCATTGCACTTACAACACTCCTGAACCCTTAGCCCTTTTGAAAAGTGCTCTGATAAAGTCTTTATGGCAGGCCTCAGAGAATCTGAAGTGTTGAGTTTAATCCCGTTAGTCCTGTGGCTGCTCTCCCACATGAAGCCAAGGGCTTGTGCCACGTCCATCATCCAGGCTCTGCTGCAATGCTACTGCTTGATGTCATCTTCCACTGAAATCTGCTTTGACCCAGTCTCACATGCTTCCTCCTCCATCAGTCCCTTCAGCTTCTGCCTCTCTAACCCCTCTCTGCCAGGCCAAAACCAAAAAACAAATCCATGACATCCTTTCATAAACTTTAGCAGTTTCTTCATTTTGTGAGGCTCTTATATTCAATTGTATTCTCTCCTTCAACTTAAAAAAATTAATTTGTATGTTTTATAAAGATAGATAGATACAAACTTCACTAATTTATCAGTAACTTTCTGAATTTTATTCAGGCTCAAGCAAAAAGAGTTTCTACTCTAATGGCCTAACTGGGGAAGTCACGAGATGCAAGCATGATGTGATTACTAAGCTAAAACATAAAAAATAAACAAACAGGAAATGTTTGGTTCTGATTCTAAGGGTCAGATAAGGCTTGGTATTGGAGATAGCATTGAAATTGAGGATGGAAGAATGAGTCAGATTTTGAATTAATTTGGAGAGAGAGAAGTGAAGGGACAGGCATTGTTCTACTCAGGTTGCAATACAAAAGAAACAGAGAAGGACTTCCCCGGTGGTGCAGTGGTTAAGAATCTGTCTGCCAGTGCAGGGGACATGGGTTCAAGCCCTGGTCTGGGAAGAACCCACATGCTGTGGAGCAACAAAGCCTGTGCACCACAACTACTGAGCCTGAGCGCTGGTGCTTGCAAGCCACAACTACTGAGCCCATGTGCCATAACTACTGAAGCCTGCACCCCTAGAAGCCCATGCTCTACAACAAGAGAAGCCACCACAATGAGAAGCCCACGCACCACAATGAAGAGTAGCCCCCGCTTGCCACAACTAGAGAAAAGCCCACGCAGAGCAATGAAGACCCAACACAGCCAATAAATAAATAAATAAATGTATTAAAAAAACAAAAACAAAAGAGACAGAGACATTTAGGTTGCTTCCATGTCTTGACTGTTGTAAATAGTGCTGCAGTGAACATTGGGGGGTCCATGTATCTTTTTGATTTATGGTTTTCTCTGGATATATGTCCAGGAGTGGGATTGCTGGATCATATGGCAGCTCTATTTCTATTTTTTTAAGGAACCTCCATACTGTTCTCCATAGTGACTGTACCAATTTACCCTCCCACCAACAGTGTAGAAGGGTTCCTTTTTCTCCACACCCTCTCCAGCATTGACTACTTGTAGACATTTTGATGATGGCCATTCTGACTAGTGTGAGGTGGTACTGCATTGTAGACTTGATTTGCATTTCTCTAACAATTAGCAATGTTGACAATCTTTCTGTGTGCTTTTTGGCCAGCTATATGTCTTCTTTGGACGAGGGAAAGGGCCTATACTCCAAATTTCTAAATGTTCTCTGGATAGCAGGCTAAGGCAAAAGTAATTATGTGAAAACAGACACTAGAGCCAGACTGTGATGGTCTAAGATACTTTGTATTCTATACCAAACATCGTGAATTTTCTCAGGTGTATAATTAGGGACATAATCAGGAAATCTAAGTAGAATAATGTGTTTATGTTTCAAGTAACAGAGGAAGGTCTGACTGAAAGAAAAACTAGGACATTTCTCAGCTCACATAACAAGAAGGTGCAGAGATAAGGTAGATTCAGGGATAGTGAATTGAATCATACAGTGAAAGCATGCCGTCAACTCCACTTCTCTGCAATTCTTTCCCCTCATTATTTCTAAATGGCTGAATTAATTTCAAGCATCACATTCACAGTCAACAGTGTCCAAAGATAGGGGCTAAAGCTTTTTTTATGTTCTTTGTTAAGAACTTGGCCTAGAAATTTTATGCAGTAGACCCTTCCTTCTGCATCAATGGCTAAAATTCTTCCATAAACCTATTCAGAAAATGATCAGTGATATGGGAATGGAATTGCCAATTCCTAGGTGAATTGTGATTCCCAGATTCCCCCAAAGAAGGGGCCACCTGATATGTGAACAAAATCAGGTTTGTATTAGCAAAAAGGAAATTGAGGAAAGTAGAGATAACCAGCTAAGTATGACTGAGAAATAACAAGATGAGAGCTGCATTTTAGAGAACTAACTATAGAAATAGAGTTTGGGATAAGTTAGAGGGTGTACAAACAAGAAGCAAGGAAATCATATGAGGTTAATGTAATAATGGTGTAAGAGACAATGAAAACTTAAACTAAAGCATGGAACCAAAGTAAGAGTGAGCAGAGAGATGGGTAAGAGATGAATTTCAAATGAAGCACAGACATCGCCAGTGGTCTCTTGGACATGAAGAGTGAGGGAAAAGACAGAGGTAACCCCAGGGTTGAAAACGGAAATTCAGCACTATCATTAACTGAGCTGATAAAGACAAGAGTAGAATAGGGAAAAATGGTTGCAGTATGCACAATGATATGCTGATCATCACCTTGAGAAAATGATGAGTCCATTCTCTTTCATCTACATTGAGAAACTTAACTAGAAACTGTACGGATTAGGAACTTTAAAATTCTGGACATGAAGTTTTCCCTTAGAAGTAAGTTTTATTCTTTATTTACATGTCATCTTTTTCCAATACTTCTTTAAATTCAGTTCAAGAAATGTTTTATGAATAATTATTTTAAAACATGACTGACTATATAAACAGAACCCTAACTCTGCTCAGGTATATAGTTTTAACATACATTTTTGCATACTTAGTATTTAAGAAAAATCAAACATTATAGTATAAAATTGGGTAATGTAGCTATGTCTGTAATATTTACATTCAATTTCAATTGATTTAAAAAATTATCAGATCCTATGTCAGCAGATTTGGAGAACATTTTTTAGTAACAAACAAAATCGAAATTGCTAATTTATATTTGTTATTTTAAATACATAAATATTCACTGTTTCAATCTAGGCTTTATGATTATAATTATCATTCACAGTATACTCCAGCTTGAATTTTTATAGACTCTCCAACTTCTACCTAACTTTCATAACATTCCCCACTGTGACTAGGTAATAAAGGGAATTGTTTTATATCTGAATAGGTTCTTGTCAGTCCTAAAGATTTATCATGGTGATCTGCTTTTTTCCTGTTCTTTGTAGTTTTCCCCCTCCTTGGTCTTTGTGGTCATTTCTGTCTCTCTCATATAGCCTTTCATCTTTACATATATAAAATATTTTATATAATTAAAATATATGTATCTAACATGCTATGACAAATAAATTTGATATGTTTGATAGTCTCAATTAACTCATACCTCACTGATCCTTTCAAATGCTTACTTGGTATATGATGGAACAGCTGACAAAAAAAGCCTTGTATATTGCAAGAGAAGCAATTAACTCTTTTCCCACCATGGGAAAGGAAATAACTGTCTTACATAAGTTGCTAATATTAATAATGACTAGTTAAAGATCTGAACATAAGACAAAGTTTAGGAAATTAAATTGTTCTCAGTTCTTTTATTTCTTTTTATAAATCTATCTATTTATTTATTTATTTATTGGCTGTGTTAGGTCTTTGTTGCTCTGCGTGGGCTTTCTCTAGTTGTAGCGAGCAGGAGCTGCTCTTCATTGTAGTACGCAGGATTCTCATTGCGGTGGCTTCTCTTGTTGTTGAGCATGGGATCTAGGTTCATGGGCTTCAGTAGTTGTGGCGTGTGGGCTCAGTAGTTGTGGTGCACAGGCTTAGTTGCTTCATGGTGTGTGGGATCTTCCCAGACCAGGGATTGAACCCATGTCCCCTGCATTAGCAGGCAGATTCCTGACCACTGTGCCACCAGGGAAGTCCTCAGTTATTTTTTATTAGACATACCGTTTCTGTTAAAACATTTCATATACATCATTTTCTTTCCATAGCCCTATGTAAAATTTTGATGCATCATGAATAGATATGAAATAGACATTCACATACTATATACACAAAAAGAATAAAAACACCTAATTCTTGTGGCTCTGTATATTGTGTGCATGTATATTAGAGAAAACAAACACAATTGTTATGGATCTGAATATGTACACATACATTTTATAGAAAGTGGTGCTTTAGGGACACTTATTTTGGTTCTGAAAAACAATGGAGTGAAAAATGGGATAATATCATCTAATATGCTGCCCATATTCACATTTTCCCTCAAAAAGTCATTTATGGCTATTTTTTATTTTATTTTTTCAGCATAGGATCCAATTAAGACTCATGCATTGTATTTTGGTTCATGGTACCTTAATCTCCTTTCATTTAAAATAGTCCTTCCCTCCTTTTTTGTTGTCTTCTGATATTAATATTTTTGAAGATTCCAACTATATTGCTGTGTAGAACGCTTCTCAGTCTGACCTTAACTGATAGTTTCCTCATTGTTTGATTCAGGTTATTTGTGGCAAAAATATTATATAGGTGATATGTATACAAGCAGCATATAATGTTCTTGTTCCTCAGAGATACACACTGAATTATATAAGCATGAAGTATCATGGTGTATGCAGCTACTTTCAGATGGTTCAGCAAAAGAAAAAAAATGTGTGTGTGTTTATCTGTCTGTATTTATCTAGAGAGAGGGTGAGAAAATGCAAGAATCAGATACAGAGCAAGGGACAAAGCAAGTGGTAGCAACTGGTGAATCTAGGTGAAGTTTACCAATCATCATTGAACTACTCTTCCAACTTTTTGGTAGATTTGAAACATTTCAAAATAAAAAGCTGGAGAAAGGATGAGTGGGACAGTGAAAGGCACTTGATATAGAATAGATATACTGAGGTAGAGCAGCCATTCATCCACTTGCTTGCTCTGGGATTTTGGATAAATCATTAAAAATATCTGGACTCATATATCTCAACTTTAAAATGAAGATGAAAATACTGAATTCATGTGCTGTTTTAAAGACTGAAAAAGATAACAGACACCAAAGCTTTTCACACAGTATAGCTAGATATAGAATACCAAACAACTGCAGATTCTTCTCTAACTGGAAGCCCAGTGCATTCTATTATATTACAGAAAGACCTGGGAAATGAATAAGGAATGTATTCATCATTTTAGAAAGTGACAGAAGTTTAAATTGGTTTGTTGTTCTATTAGAGAAATGAATTTTGCATAGTTCAAATGACCTTGATGACTAAATAAAATGAAGTTCAAGGGTGACTAGTGTATAGTTTATTAATTTAGGAAGTCAATAAAGAAAAGCCATACAAATATAAGATGAATAAGTATTCTTATAGTGTATGAAAATTCATAGAGGGCATTAATGTAAGCATGTGAACAATGCAGGACTGAATCTAAATTAGGAAACTGACACTAGAATATGGAAATGCTAATGTTACAGTGATAGAGAACTCCCTCTAACTTCAGATTAATTTCACAACTGCCCTGAAACTAGAATGGGGTCTGAAGAATTGATTCATTGATTCTGTGGGTAGATATTTATTGAGCATCTTTTTTTTCTTCTAAGCCCTCTGTTAGTGTTACAATATAAAAATGAATGAGATGAACATCCTTGCCATCAAGGAGTTCACAATTGACTGGAGCAGACGTATATAGACAGTTACGTTTATGTCTTCCCTTGTGGTAACTTCTAGATTTGGGTGCTGATTTCAAAGCAGCATCTAAACATTTTGGGACAGTTCTGTGAAAGTAGTTACATTTGAGATAGAACTTTTGGTTTAGAACAGATGATTTCACATGTAAAAAGGGGAGAAAGTAAACTACTCCTGATCTTAAAATATATGACATTTTAGAGACTTAGACCCCTTTACTCTAGATTGTATAAGTTCTAGGTCAACAATTAATAAGAAAATATATCCTGAAATAATTTTTTTCCTAATAGAATTTAGGTTTGTATTTCTTAGGGATAGAATTCTTGCTGCCTAATTGGGTTGGGGCTTTATCTGTGTTTGAAACAAACTCACTAGCATGTTGAAGATAAACTCCAAATTTTCAAATAGTATTTAAAAAATTGAAGAGTCCTGGGTGTTGTTATCCAAGTAAAAGTTTTTGCACTCATTCTTCCTCTTATCTTCTATTCTCCTTTCTTTTCTTTAAAAAAAATTATTAATTGGTTTTGTTTTCTTTTCTTCTTCCCTTCTCATCTCTTTCCTCCTTTCTCTTTCCTTTTCCTTCCATTCTTTCAAAGTAAGATCTGATGAGCCAGGAATGAAGAGAATTCAGAGTTCAAGAGGTTTCATGATCATTGGTGGGCCTGAGGACTCACTGGGGTGAGAGAGTCAGAGGTTGGTTACACAGGAAATATGCAAGCAAACAAATATACTAATGATGATGGGCATTGCCTTCTCACTGTTAGAGAAGAGATTTACAAATATGGAAGTAGTGAAGGCAGATTGACATCTGTGATGTTGGGTTGGACTTGGAGGCTATGACATGAACTTTTGATATTTCATAGACAGGAAAAATATTGATGTAGATGGATGTCTATATATGTGTGTGCTTACACATACACATATTTCCTAGCTTTGCCTTTTGAGAGGGCCAAGAAGCAATGACATCTAGAAGCAATGTTTTCACCAAGCACCTAGATCTTAAATATGACTCTCTACTCCAAGACACCAGAGTTCCTGGAGTAATGATTGGTTATGGGGTGGAGCAGTAAAAGTCCAAGATGAGTCTTCACACAACCCTGTTTTACAAACCAGTACTCAAAAGATGATGGGTTATTGTCAAAAAAGTGGAGGAGCTGTCCTAAAGAATCCTCACTGAGCAAATAGAGGACAATTTGAGCATCAAAATAAATACTGATAGTAACAGATTATTACCAATGGAATAAAATAGAAACCCTTGAGTCCCTACTGACATAAAAAATAAAAATTAGTTAAACAAATGTGGAGAAGGGAAAATTCTTCCTTACAATAAAATGCCAACTAATAAATGTAGAGCAATGGTGAATTAGAAAATCACCACTTGACAGGCAGCTAACATAACAATAATTGATTTAGATAAGAATTGTCAATGGGTGCTAACTAGACAATGAAAATTTGTCAAGAATAGAATAATTTCAGTGTCTCAAAATAGTACTCCCCAAATACTTATTAATTACAAAGGGGAAAATGGTAACTTTGCAGTTGTAGTTGAAGCCATCATTTTAACTAAAGCATCACTAGTAATGGGACAGTTGATGTCATTTTTGTAATACACCTCACAAAAGTTCCCAATCTGAAACTAATCATAAAGAAATGTCAGGTAGGCTAAAACTGAGAGGCACTCTGTAGACTAACTGGCCATACTCTTAAAATGTATGAAGGTCACAAAAGTAAAGGTAAGATTTAGGAGCAGTTACAGATTGAAGGAGACTAAAGAGATATGACTAACAAATAGAACATATATTCTTGGATTGGATAGTAAACCAGAAGGAAAAGATATCTAAAGAGGGAATTATTGGGACTATTGTCAAAATTTGAATGGGATCTGAGTGTTAAATGGCAGTCTAGATGGCCATATTGCCTTCAGTGTTAATTTAATGACTTGGATGATTGTACTGAGGTTTTATAGAGAGTATCCTTTTAAATTAGAAAAGTAACACTAAAATTTTTAGGTTTTATGGGGTATTCTATCTACAACTTATATTCAGTAAGAATGCAATAAAAATATTATACACACATATACATACAGGAGAGAGAGAGAGACAAAGAAAAAGAGAAGCAGGAGAGAGAGGAAGGGAAGGAGGGAGAGAGGCAGGAGGGGAGGAGAAATGAAAGTGGTAAGATATTCACAAGTAGGGGCCCTGGGTACTAGATGAAGGCAGTTGTTTGTTTATGTTATTTTTCCTCTTGTTAGTAACCAATTATCTCTTATATTTCCTTATAAAACCCCTCTCACCATCTTCATGGAGTTCTGATGTGTTCCAAATATTGAATTCTGGGCAAGGAGATTACTTTGCCTTTTAAAATTATTGATGAAATTTAACCAAGCTTTCTTTTCCCTTTATCTCTCTCTCATTTCTCCCTTCCTTCCTCCTCTTGTTCTCTCTTTCTTTTCCTTCTTTTCTTTCTTTCATTTTTTTCTCACCTTCCTTTATTTTTAAAATTTTACAATTTTAGGTCTTTTATTCCACTTTATCCCCTGTTTGACGTGAGTAGAATGGAGATAAATTTAAAAACATCAAATAAAATGCAAAAAACTCTTTTCATTGCTAATTTCTAATTCCTTTTTTAAACATGTGTGGATACATGTATGTGTATTTGTGTATATTCTTATATGTTCGCTATTTTATGTGATTTGAGGAAATTGAGATTTAGTTCTTGTTCTTTTGAATGATTTCCTACAAGTTATTTCCTCCATATTTTACTTTCTAAAATTTCAGAATACAACTAATGAAATATGACTTTTTGTAAAAAAGTCTTATTACATTGATGACTATGAACTTATAAAAGATAGTCTGTTTTGATTGTGCACTGCAGTCATCAGTTCATTATAAATGAACAAGATTGGAAAAGCATAATAATGGGAATCACAAGTCCCAAATATTTGATAATCCCTGTGGTAGTCATGAGTCCAGATTTCAAAGAGACCTCCAAAATTTCAAAGCCAAAAGCATTGGTATTCTATGTGTTCATTAAATTATTTCCCACGTTAAATTGCCAATTAATGGAAGTGATACCCAGGCAAACTCACCATGTCCAAAATTCAGGTGCAGATATCTGATTAGGTATCTCCTCCTCTTTCTCAACCAATTTACAAGGATATGTTATAAAAAGTATTTCACTATCTTATTAAATGTTAAATTCAAATAAATTAAAATTGTCATAGTAGGGTGACATGTATTTTTACCTTGTGCTCTGAATCTATTCAAATATATTTTATTGTAAATTTATTCTGATTAGTTGTAAGATAGTTTGAAGCACTTTCTAGGATACAAATATAAAATTTCATTTGTGTTACAGTCCACATGTTAAATCCTAAGTGATCCTACTCCTTAAAAAAAAACTTTTACTTTAAAGCCATACTATAAAGCAGTAGTTTGGGGAAAGAAAGTTAATTGGGAGAGGTAGAGATAAGTAAAAGAATACTTTTAAAGAAGGGTCTTTGTAAGCCTTTTGTAAATCTACCATTATGTGGAGAAGATCTTAGGGAGCTGGCCAGAAATGCAGATGAAACTGTTAGACTTTGGGATTTAACCACATAGGGAAAATGATCCAAGCACTATTTATTAATCTTCTATTTTGTGCTGAGCATTGTGCTATATCCTTTCCTCTGAATAGCCATTTGAGAAGGATTTATTTCTTTAATTTGTGGAAGAAGCAAGTTAGAGTGAGAGACTTTGAGTCATACTTCTAAATTCTCTGAGATTTGCATTTTTATTTTAGCATACATTGAACAGAAAGAAAAAAAAAGAGGTAGGAGAATCCACAGAAGGGTATAAATGTGTTCACTGTAGTAGGAATCTTAGGAGTAGAGTATTGGAGTCCTGAAGTGTTCTTGATTAATAAAAGCTATTTTTCAACACCTCCAGCAAATTGCATTAAAAATAGCGCACATATTTGAGGTAACATTTAAGAGCAGAGTTGATAAGTACAACCTAGAAAATTAAATTTAGGAAATTATCTTAAGCTAGGCAGTTACTTAATGTCTAATATGGATTTGCGGTAGGCAAGAAGAACAGTGATTAAAACTAAGGGCAACACAATTGATTTCCTAAAACTCTTCTGTATAAATTTGCCAGCTATTATTTTTTAGCTTGTCCATTGAGACTAGTTTCCTTTATAGGTTCTTGTTTTGAAAAAGGATAAAAGTTCTTGTTCATGAGAAAAGTTAGCTGAGGAGAAATTACATGTGCCCTAGGGATAA
This sequence comes from Hippopotamus amphibius kiboko, assembly GCF_030028045.1. Taxonomy (NCBI): domain Eukaryota; kingdom Metazoa; phylum Chordata; class Mammalia; order Artiodactyla; family Hippopotamidae; genus Hippopotamus; species Hippopotamus amphibius. The sequence continues at coordinate 60,788,840 of NC_080188.1, forward strand.
GTAAAATATTTCTTATTGAATTTGTAGGATGAAATGATTCTTTTTTTATATAAATTTATTTTATTTATTTATTGGCTGTGCTTGGTCTTTGTTGCTGCACATGGGCTTTCTGTAGTTGCTGAGAGCAGGGGCTACTCTTCATTGCGGTGTGCAATCTCCTCATTGAGTGGCTTCTTTTGTTGTGGAGCATAGGCTCTAGGCGCATGGGCTTCATTAGTTGTGGCACACAGGCTCAATAGTTGTGGCTCACGGGCTCAATAGTTGTGGCTCACGGGCTCTAGAGCACAGGCTCAATAGTTGTGGCACACAGGGTTAGTTGCTCCATGGCATGTGGGATCTTCCTGGAGCAGGAATCGAACCCCTGTCCCCTGCATTGGCAGGCAGATTCTCAACCACTGCACCACCTAGGAAGTCCCTGAAATGATTCTTATTAAATAGTTCTTCAGTGGATGCACAGAAATAATGAAAAATCATGCTTTGTTTCCTAAAAATTAGTTAGATAGTATATATGAAATTATTATTTTTAAATTTAGACATCAGGTCCTTTTTGCAAATTAGACAAATCGTTTTCTTCCTTTTGATGCTCTAAGACTCAGTTGCATTTTGGGTATAGGAGGAACAGTTTCCCATGCAACACTAAGCAATTCTCCAACACCAGAAAATAGAATCAGCTTCCATAGGCAAAAGGTTCATTCCCACAAGACCGCCCTCTACTTCAGATGCCAGTTGCAAACTGAGGTCGTAACCTGTGCCTCTGATAGACTGCCTACAAATTGGAGGTTCCAATAACCCCCCTAACTCAGGAAACAAATGGCAAGTCCAAGTTGTTATCTGTACTTCTGACTGAGTACTGGCTATAAATCAAAGGTTCCTACCACTCTCTCCTTGGGTTCAATTAGTTTGCTAGAACAGCTCATGTAATTCAGGAAAACCTGTTTACTCATTAGATTACCAATTTATTACAAAGGATGTTAAAGGATATGAATCAACAGCCCGATGAAGAGATACATAGGGTGAGGTCCCAACCTAACGAACTTCTGTCCTTGTGGCACTTGGGTCCTGGCATGGTGACATGTGGAAGTGTTCTAGTTACCAATGTGGAAGCTCTTTGAACGCTGTCCTTTTGGATTTTTATGGAGGCTTCATTATGTAGGCATGATTGGTTAACTCACTGGCCATTGGCGATTGATTCAAACTCTAGCCCCTCTACCCTCCCTAGAAATCAGGGTCTGGGTCTGAAAATTCCAACCTTCTATTCACAGTTGGTGCCCCTACCAACTGGCCATCCTTAGGTGCTTTGCAAAGGCATCTTCATTAATATAAATCCAGCTGTGGTGGAAGAGCTTGTTATGAATAACAAGACATCTCTTTCACATTTACGGCTCTGAAACTCTGAAGCATTTTTAGGAAATGAAGACAAGAGCCCATTGTTATAACAAAAGATAATCGCATGGTTCTTATCACTCAGGAAATTCCAAGGGTTTTGGGAGCTGTGACCAGGAATTGTGGATGAAGTCCAAATATAAATAAGAAATATATTTTGGTCATCTGAATATATATACATCTGAATATATATATATACATATATATATATTTCTATGTACATATATATGTGTATATACAAATATATTTCTTAAAAATCACAATATCCCACTCATACTGCAGTATTTCATATGTGAAAATACTGTATAATGATGAGGAAAAGATAATAGAGAAGCAGAAAATTAATAGATTAATTCATCTTGGAGCATTTTTTATAGCTTTATAAGTAATATTCAAAATATTAAATACATTTGACTTAAAATATTAACTTAGTGGTATTATTTAGTAATGGTCTTTTAGGACTGTGATAATAAAATTATTTTCCAGGCTTTTATTTAGATTTTCAGATTCAGGATAATTTTTAGAAGCTATGCCTTGTGAATTACCCTATATTTTTGGTGTTAAAATTATTACATCTCCTTGTCTGAATCAATCTAAAAAATAACAAAATCGCTACCTTTTGGAATCCAAATAAGTATTAATCTATCATGTTTGATTAAGGAGGGGATTTTGAATATTCCATATAAACTTCATCTTCCTCCAGGTGAAAATTAATTATTCAATTGAAGTGACACCACTGGTGGTAATAAAAGTTAGAGACTGCAGACCACATTTTTACATCAATTGCCTTTGGTGACAACAGTCTATTCCCATGTGATGTTCTAATGTCGCCTGTTGTTGAGGAAGCAATCTAGTTAAGTCCTGTGGCAACCCTGTGTTGAGCAAGTCTATTGGCACCATTTTTCTAACAGCATTTGCTCACTTTGTGTCTTTGTGTCACGTTTGGGTAATTCTCATGTTTCAAACCTTCCACCAGCAAAAAGGTTATGACTTGCTGAAAGCTCAAATGATGGTTAGCAATATTTAGCAATGAAGTACTTTAAATTAAGGTATGAATATTATTTTTTAGACATAATGTATGGCATGCTTAATAGACTACAGTATAGTGTAAGCATTACTTTTATATGCACTGAGAAACCAAAAAATGTGTGTGACTAGCTTTATTGGGATATTCAGTTTCTTGTGGTGGCCTAGAACTGAACCTGTGTTATCTCCAAGGTGTGCCTATGTTGCTCTTCAATTTACTCTTTAATCACTTTGATTTGCCTTTAGTTTCAATTTTTTATTATAGTGGACTTTTACAAGGAAGAGTGCTAGGATATTGTCCTGCCATCCCTCCCTTCACTTCTAGGCAACCCTAAATCTGTGTGCCAGCTACTTGCTAATGTTCCCTTCTGGGTTAAATTTGTCTTCTGGAACACTCATTTGGTAGCTTTTGTTACCTAAAAGCTAACTTGATTGACAATGAAATCTTGGCCTTTACCCTTAAGCCTGGTCCTTTTATAGGTTCTTTTATATGCCATTCACTAGTTACAGTAACCAAATAAGTTTTTAATTATGAAATGTTGGTTTTGTTTCTTATTTATGTAATATTTCTATTAAGCAAAGTTTTTCTTAGAAGAAAATAAAATAATGCTATACTTTAAAAGTAACTTTTTAGTTTAAAGTTATTTATCTCTTTAACCCAGAGAGTGTTGTCTTCAAGAAGAAATATGGACCAATCTTAAAATTTTTAGTGTCAAAATGGTGCTCCCCCATATAACTTTACCTAAGAAATAATATCTGAATATAGTTTTTGTCATTATACTTTTAAGTTAATTTTGCTAATTTCAATTTAAATTTTTTAATTACTTTTACTGGATTTATAGATGTAGTTAAGGGTAAAAATACACCACATATCTAATTTCCTCATCTTAAAAACATTATATAGGTATATTTTTCTCCACGCATCATTACACAGATACAAAATTAGGTAGATAAAAAATTGTCAATACTAACAAATACCTATATGCCACTTGCTATGCTTGGTACACTTCCATTTGTGTTACGTACGTTACTTCATTTAATTCTCACACAAATCCTTGAGGCAGGTAAAAATCCCTAATTTGTAGAAACAGGGACACATTGCTTAAGTAACTTCCCCCCAGAAGTGGTAGGGCAAAATTGAAGCCTGGTGGTCAGACTCTAAATTCTCTTTATAAACTGCCTCTCACAGGAAGATTATGATGATGACTGCTATTATTTCCATCATCTTTATTATTTCATATGCTCCTGATAACTTCATTTCTCTACCACTTTTTCATATTTTCTTTCACTGGGTCAGAGTCTCCAGTTCTTTATCCCACTAATTTTATTCCAGTATATTAGCTCCCATCTGCTTTCTTTCAGCAACTTGTGTCTTAGCTAAATATTTCTTTAATACTTAGCTTTCCCATGTTGTTTCCTTTTATTTCCTGTGAAACTAGGTACTAGAACATTTCATATTAAATTTATTTGTTCCTATCCATGGACTGGGATGTGCTGGTGCTCATAGAGCCTCTGTAGAGGATGATAGTGGTAGGTCCTTTATTAGGAAATTAGGAATCACATTTGATGTAGAACACTGTTCAACAAAATACAGCCAGTGGGCCAAATGTAGCTTGCCACTTGCTTTTGTATGGCCTGCAGTTAAGAATACTTTTCCTGTTTTTAAATGGTTGAAATAAACAAGTAAAATATTTTATAACACACAAAGTTATGTAAAATTCAAATTTTAGCATCCATGAATAAAATATATTGAAACACAGACCTGCCCATTTGTTCATGAATTTCTACTTTCACACTACAGTGACAGAGTTGAGGAGTTGGGGCAAGTCCTGTGCCCGTAAAGGCTAAAATATTTACTCTGATTCTTTACAGATAAAGTTTGTCAACTCCAAGTCTAGAACCTTTCTGTTCTAATGTGTTCACTCCTTCCTGACATGAAGAGTTTAGTTTCTGCCAGAGAGTGTTACCCCATTAACCTGCCACCAGCTCAGACCTCACTCATTTTCAATCTCGCTCTAATTCTTATATAGCTTTGCCTTATGAAAAATAAACTATTTTAGGCAGAATGACCCCATATTTATCTATCTTTGTTAATATCCTTAAGAAATTAAAACTGTTATTATTGTTGTTCAAAACCAGACTTGTTTTGTGGAACTTAAGTACTAGTAGTCATTTTTAAGAATATATCACGAAAGAATACTGTAAGTTAATACTGTAAGTTAAAATTCATAAGTAATAAAACACTTGGTTTTCCTTTTCACAATTCCATCAGCTTTATATTAAAAGGTATTTCTCTTTTTCTCATTATGTATTATTGTGTTGTATTTATGAGGGTTGTCATCTTTCCAATCGTGATTATTATTTTCTCTTAGGATTTAAATATGTTACCTGGCATGTAATGATAACACATACTTTCTTTTTGTACTTTGATGTTCAATACGCAGAAATCTTAAACTGTCTGAACGTCAAATACAGTTCAACAAGTGATAACATGCTTCATTTATATTTATATCTCCATCTATATGTTAATATCACGGACAGCACTTAGGGAACCTACTCCCACTTGGCTGGGTCTTGTCTTTCCAGCATTTGTAACTTTTATTGCAAATGAAATGTCAAACCTAATGGCCTAAATATGGCACCCAATCTGAGATCCCTATCTCCCTGGCATATGCATGCTCTTTACAGGTAGCATAATAAGCACTCAAACATCTTTTTGATTGTCCATGTTCCTTTTCACAGTCTTCTTATATTCAGCAGAGAATAAGGCAAAGCAGATCTCCAAAAATTCTTAGATTGAAGCATTTTTCAGGAAATAGGAGGATCCTATTCTTCACTTATACTTGAACTTGTACTAAGTTATAGAACAAGGTTGAAAGTAATCTATTCCACTTCTCAGAAAGCCATGTTTGGTAAAATGCCATGTTGTTTCTGACATTTACATTTACTCAGCCTACTGTCTTTGCAAAATAAAAGAAGGATTGTATTTGATCAGATAAGATTACAGTGTTGGATTCAGGGGCACCAATATTGAATGCTTCTCACTCAAAACAGCAAAGAAGCAGTATTTTGCATTTTCAAACTATGTAACTATCCATCAGTTAATATTAAATATGCTATTTGAAGTTTAAAATATGCTGAGTGCCATCTTATACCCTCCCTTGTGTAAACATATTTTTATTCTATGAGGGTTACCCTTTTTGGCGCAGAGCACCCTGCTAGGCAAAATTCTTTTTGCAGTTCAGGAGGAGGGATGGTATTAGTTTTGGTCCCTTTTCAATAAAGTCAGCAATCATCTTTGCTACAGAACTATTGTTTTCAAATTTATTCACTGTCTCCCAACTTCGTAAACTTTTTCCACCTTTATCCTTAGAGGAAAGTCAGCTCTAATATCATAGTATTATATACTACATTGTTTCTACTGTATGGCACATAAAAAAATTTTGTGTCAGTTTACCAAAATTTTCCTGTGAAATATAATGGGGAAATTTGGGTATTTAGAAAATTAATCTCTTTCTCTCCCCCCCACCTCGTGTGTACACACACACACACACACACACACACACACACACACACACACCTTTTCAAGACTTTAGTTTTGCTAGAGTCTCAGTAATTCCTATTTGAATCTCGAAGTTGAATAGTGACTCCTTTTATTCCTGGCTCGATGCTGTGATTTCCCACAAAGTAATAAATACCATTGAAACAATTAATGGGACAGTCACAAGACATGTAAGACCTAGGAATTACTGGGAACAAAAACACATTGGTTTACTATTTCAAAAATATCTCCCCTTTAAACTTCTTGCTGGGACTGTATACAACTTTTAACTCTCATCATCACTTCCTCTTTCTCTCATTCGAGGCCTTTATGCAACTTAAGCCTCCTCCAGTATAGCTCAGATCATATTTCTCCCCTTCTCAGGCTCTCAATGATTGCTCACTGCGTGTTAAATTAAGGACGTAGCTGAATTTTAGCATTTGAGATGTTACTAAAATGTCCCTGACTAGCTTTAAATTTGTTTTTCCTCTCATACATTCCCTGGGCTTCAGCAACCAGAACTTTCTCACTTTGGGTAATACTATTTCCTCTGATTAGAATGTGCCCTCTTATAACTCTGCCTGTCAAAATTGCAACCATTTTTTAATGCATGTATTAAATCAGCGCTTGCTGAGAGCCTTTGACCTCAGTAAAATGGGAAACCATATTAACTCATTCTCTGTTCCACATTGACACTTGTGTTGCTCTCCTATATTCTTGTCGTCATATAGTTTGCTAGGAAATACCTTCCAAAATTAGATAAGTGCCAATATTAAAAACAAAATGATGCTACGCCTGTTAGTAGTACACATATTCTTTTTTTTTACGTATCTTTGCTTTACGAAGTTGTGTTAGTTTCTTCTGTACAACAAAGCAAATCAACTATATATATACATATATGCCCATATCCCCTCCCTCTTGAGTCTCCCTCTCACTCTCCCTACCCCACCCCTCTAGGTCATCACAAAGCACCAAGCTGATCTCCCTGTGCTATGCAGCACTAGCTATCTATTTTACATTTGGTAGTGTATATGTGTCGATGCTGCTCTCTCACTGCATCCCAGGCTCCCCTCCTGCCCCGTGTCCTCAAGTCCATTCTCTATGACTGTGTCTTTATTCCAGCCCTGCCACTAGGTTCATCAGTACTATTTTTCTAGATTCCATATATATGCATTAGCATACAGTATTTGTTTTTCTCCTTCTGACTTACTTCACTCTGTTTGGCAGACTCTGGGTCCTTTCACCTCACTACAAATAACTCAATTTCATTCTTTTTTATGGCTGAGTAATATTCCATCATATATACGTGCCACATCTTCTTTATCCGCTTGTCGATGAACATTTAGGTTGCTTCCGTATCTTGGCTATTGTAAATAGTGCTGCAATGAACATTGAGGTACATGTATCTTTTTGAATTATGGTTTTCTCAGGGTATATGCCCAATAGTGGAATTGCTGGGCCATATGGTAGTTCTATTTTTAGTTTTTTAAGGAATCTCCATACTGTTCTCCATAGTGGCTGTATCAATTTACATTCCCACCAACAGTACAGGAGGGTTCCCTTTTCTCTACACCCTCTCCAGAATTTATTGTTTATAAATTTTTTGATGATGGCCATTCTGACTGGCGTGAGGTGAAACCTCATTATGGTTTTGATTTGCATTTCTCTAATGATTAGTGGTGTTAGGCATCTTTTCATGCGTTTGTTGGCAATCTGTCTTTGGAGAAATGTCTATTTAGGTCTTCTGCACATTTTTTGATTGGGTTGTTTGGTTTTTTTTATATTGAGCTGCATGAGCTGCTTGTATATTTAAAATAAATGTGTCAGTATTAAAAACAAAATGATACTCTGCCTATTAGTAGTATCATATTCTTTTAAAATAAATTTGTTACTTATTATTAGATCACAGCTGAGAAGCATTATTTGTCCTCTAAGAGCAGAAACATTCCCTCCATTAATATTCTTTTCTAACTGAGGGCAAATATATTCCTCCCAGTCTTTAGTATTTTGTCAGAGAGCCTGTGCAGCAGAGAATTATTTTTAAAAATTAGAAATGGTACATATGTTAGAAGTGTCCTGTACTCTATAGATAAAAATACAATTCTAAATGCAACTGAAATCATTTTTATGGATACTAAATCAAATTTTATACTACAAATATTATTATATATAATCATGATTTTAAGATAATTAATTCTAAAATTTTAAGATGTCTTTAAAGCTACATTTTTATTACTGAGATCAAGTAAATAAGTGAGGCAATCTTTAGTAATTAAACATAATGAAATTTGGTTGCACCTAAGTGTCCCTTTGACAAGGAATATAATGGTTTACACAGAATTAAAATAAAATTTAAAAAATGCAAATCTTATCCTATAAGTTGTGTCATTTAATTAATTAATTAATTCAGCAAATATTTGTTGAGCACTGATTATGTGCTAGATACAAACTTTGCCACATACTGGTGATCAAAATAAACATTCTCTTTGACATTACCCAAATGTTCATTTCAAACTGATGTTAGTTACTCTATAGAGGAATATTGCCCAGACAGAAAATCTGATTAGCTTTCAATTGGCCATGAGTAAATAATTAATTGTGACATCTTATGAGCACCTAATTTTTAAAAATGATGTCTAATGAAGTTTATAAAACAGTGTACAACACATACTTAGTAATCATTCTGATTTATGTCAGTTTTTGTATACCACAGTGGCATCTTAGTTTTAGCATTTTTTCCTCTCCATTTTGTGTCATGTCAGCAGCAGTTTTTTAAAGTTAGTTGAGAAGATATTTTTAATGATAATATAGTTTGTTTCTCAATTTTTTATACAAGATCAGCCTCATGTAAAGAGAACTTTGATTTACAAAATTTAACATGGAAACAAATTAACACTCTCATTTCTTTGTTCTAATTCTCCATCTTTTTATTTTACAGGTCCAGACAGAAATAATTTTTAAAAATCTGAAAAACATTCCCGTATAACAAATGTCAAAAGACACCCAATTTTTTACCTTACTAGTTTTCACTAATTTTCTGTAAGGCTTTACAAACACCAGATAAAATTTTAAGGCAGAGTAAATTATAGAAAAAAATGACAGACAATAATATCCACACTGTTAAAAATACTACTATGGTATGTTGTTAGTTTTTACCTATTAAGGTACAAATATGAATGTCTATAAAATATAAAATGTTGCATATATGAATGTATTTTGCTATTACATGTCATTTACTGATTCTGATTATTATTTCTCAAATTTAAATAAGTATAAAAATTAAATATATGATGAATTAGAGTGTTTAAAGTTGATAACTAAAATATTTCATCCATTCATTTTACAATTAAAATATGGCAGTTGTCATGTTGCATCTGTGTTTATCAGACACAAAGTAGTCTGAGACATAAAACTCACTCTATGTAAATATTTAAATTGAATCATGACTACAAGTGCATTTTGTGGACAGTTTAATTGCATTTTCAGTTATTCAATTGTTCATTCAGTGTTTATAGGTGAAGGGGTGAACTGCTAGAACTAAGGAAACTGAGGATTAGGGTCTACATGATTGGCCTAAATTCACAATTTTATTAAGAGAGTCAATATGTTCAATTAAAAATGCCATATCTCAGCCTCTCTTGCGAGTAGTATTGAGCATGTCCCACTGTTATGATCAATGTTGGTTAAATACAAATTGAAACCTCTTTAAAAATTAGGCAGATTCAATCTACTTGTGCCCTTTTTGACTTTGACATATCCATCTACTTTTTGCATGAAATGTAGACATAAAGGTTGAAGCTGAAGACCCATCTTGAAACTTGGAAAAGCTAAGAGGAGCTAAAAAACCTGTACCCTGACATCCTCAGACATTGTATTAGTCCTGAATGCCTACTTCTTAGCTTAAGGTTGCATTAGAAAAATATACCCTTATTATATGAAATACTCTGATATTTGGACATTTTGTTATACCAAGACAAACTCAATCCTTAAATGTAGTGCATATTTACAGGTGCGTGGCAGATCCTGCATTGTATACATATCCAATAAATAGGAGCGAGAAAAGTATATACCAAAAGATCAGAAAAGTGCAGAGAAAAACACGTGTGAAAGAACTTGTACCTCTGCCTGGAAACATTCAACTGTGATACCTGTTAGTGAAATGAACAGAGGGGTGGGTAACCCCCAAATAGAGAGAGAGAACTCACATATCTCATACTTTGGGTGTGAATTTTTTTGTGTGATAGCACCTAATTCAAGGCAGCTCTAGATTTAAAGCATTTTTAACAGTTTATTTGGAGTGATATTTTAGAGTTTATTATTCATGTCTTCTTCTTGCAAATAGAAACTCAAAACTTTTTTTTTCCTATTGAATTTTTAGTATATAATCCCTGTAAAGAATGTACACCCACATTATTTCCCATAACTGATCTCCATTGGTGAGTTGGGGGAAATTCATAGTATTGAAATGTTCTATGCTTTCACAATACAAGGAACATACAACCTGCAAGCAATCCACCATGTTCTGGTCCAGGAAATGAATGACCATTTTTCAAGGCAACTGCCAGTTCCATACAGTTCATTGGGCATGATAAATTTATATGATCTTTAACCAACTTCCTAGGCACAACCCAACCTCAGCACACTGTGCCTGAGCAAGGAATGAGGAGCTACTGACCACAGGGTCCTCCTGTTTCACAAATGTTTTCCAAGTGCTGCCTACAAAACATGTACATCTTGTAGTCTTTGCAACAGAGCTGCAAATCTATCTAAATCTGGGACACTTTTTTTTCCCATAATAGAATAGAAGCATATTTGCAAAGTAATCAGTATAATAGCTTATTATCACATCCCAAACAGGACTCTGAAGATTATAATTAGAAAGAAACTCTGTAAAAGGACATATATTGCATTAAACACATTTCATCCCTAAATATTTGCCCTTTCATCCAATAGGAAAATATAACTGGAAATTTAGGCCACAAAATTATGCCTAGAGAGCTAAAAGTCTGTTATTGTTTACACAAGTTCAACTAATTGTTTGATGTAAATAATTACTTAGCAGATGATATCACCAGACATCTGCTTGCTTAATTTTAGAGAGGTTTCTCTTGAGTAGTCTAGCTTCGTAAATTAATGCTGAAACTTGGCTGAGTCACAAAATAAGCAAAATAAACATCGATTACAGTCAGAAGCCACATAAATATTGAAAGTCACAAAAATACTTCTGAAATGGGCTTTTAACAAATTGTCAGCTTAGCTTATTTTCCACCTACTCAACTTACCAACATACATAGTATCCTGGAATTTCCATTTTCAGAGTTGTGTCTAAACTACCATAATACCCCAGGGCTCAAATAATTTGATTCCACTGAGCTCAGTTTTTCATTTCAAGGAATATGACACTTCTCTGTACTATTTTTTACCTAAATTATGTATCTCACACAAAAGAGTGGAATATCTAGGCCAAATATGAATGTGATATTCACCTGACAATTGGGTGTAATAAAATAATCTAATATACATAATTATTTTGTTAACCTATGAATCATAAAACTATCACCATGAAAAATAATAATTTTGGATAGGACGAGTTTAATGCATTTTAATAATATTTTTTATTTCAATCCATTTAAGTTTTTATGATGTTCTCCTTCTTGAGAAATTCAGGGTTAACCTTTGCTACCTGATACGTGTTTTTTCCTCTAAAGATATTCATTCTTCTTTACATTCAATAAAATAAAAATTTCTAGATTCTGATGTTTTTTACAAGGCAAATTACATTTTTTAACCTAAGTTTTATAATGATCCAATGATATAAATTGTTATTTTTTAAATGTTATATGAAATGCAGAAGCAATATAAAAAAATCCATGACCCTCACAGTGTCATATCATATACTAATAACTTTGAATTTAGAAATAGGAACTCTAGATTCTATTATCTGATTTCACTGTTTAGTGACTTAAGTCAAAATAATCCAGCATATTAGAAATACGTAAATATATATGGTTAAAAACAAATTTTGCTAATCTACACAAATGGATAAAAGCATATTAAACATATTGATATTCAAAAATAGATATTGATATTGTAAAAGTTTTTAAAAATGTATTTAACTCTGACTACAGAATGAATTTTGCATATTCTAAAAGCATATTTTACTTAATATTTTTTCCTACTCTAGTAATACATTTACATTATTGAGAAAAACTAATTCTTGAGTAAAGAAAAGTGTATCTGACCTACATTTACCTTTGGGCCTTGCTCATCTGCAAAATGAATGCTTGTGCAACAAACATGTTTATTGTCTAGTGACTATGTTTAAAGAGCTCTGCTAAGTAATTAGACATGAGGCTAAAATGAAGATTTTGATACATTTATTCTTGAAGACTTTGAAGCAATTGAATGAATGTTTGCCCAAATCTCTCTGGTCTCCTAGGAAATAGAAATTAGTCAAGAAAAATCTCATAAATAAATATGTAAAAGTGATAATGGGCTTTCAGAGGTGTTTGGAGTCCTTGCTACACTCCAGGAAGAATCCAGTGTGTGTCACTGCTCTCTCCAGGGAGCCCAGAATGGAGCTGCTTTATGTGTCTGTTCCTGAGTACAGGGCAGGTTATTTCTTCTACTTCAACTTCCTATTTTGCTTCTTCACTCAAAAAGGACAAGAAGAGAAAGGACAGTGGGAGAAAATAATTTAATAGATAGCTACTCAATAAACAACAATATGTTGTACTGTCATTTCTCCAAACAACCTTAAATGAATCAAAATAAATTAGAGACAAAAGTCAAGCTAAATGCATATTTGATTTAATTGTTCAATAGTCTTAAAATTGCAGAATTTTGATTTATATATTCAAACAGAATTTATTTTCATAATTAAATGTATTTATTGAAAATAAATTGGAAAACAAGAAAAGGCAGGAAGAAATCACCTCTGATGTCAAATGTATCTTTAGGTAACTGAAAGGCTTCTGATGTTTAAGAATGTGAAAAAGGTAATACTAATGAGAATTCTGATCACTAAAGTCACATCACTTTGAAAAACTTATAATTCAAGTGTTAAATCAACCAACTCCATAAATAACATATTCTAATTTGAGTGATACACTTTCCTTTTCTTTTTGTTTTCTAGACATAGTCCAAAAATTTTGCTCTTCATACATTAGGACATTTATCTTGTCATCATCTTCATTTAGTACACATTTTTTTTTTTTATTATTTTATTTTATTTTTTTGGGGGTACACCAGGTTCAATCAACTGTTTTTATACACATATCCCCATATTCCCTCCCTTCCTTGACGCCCCCCCCCTCGAGTCCCCCCCACCCTCCCTGCCCCAGTCCTCTAAGGCATCTTCCATCCTCGAGTTGGACTCCCTTTGTTATACAACAACTTCCCACTGACTATTTTACAGTTGGTAGTATATATATGTCTGTGCTACTCTCTCGCTTCGTCTCAGTTTCCCCTTCACCCCCCGCCCCCTCCCATATCTCGAGTTCTCCAGTCCATTCTCTGTATCTGCGTCCTTGTTCTTGTCACTGAGTTCATCAGTACCATTTTTAGATTCCGTATATGTGAGTTAGCATACAATATTTGTCCTTCTCTTTCTGACTTACTTCACTATGTATGACAGATTGTAGTTCTATCCACCTCATTACATATAGCTCCATCTCATCCCTTTTTATAGCTGAGTAATATTCCATTGTATATATATGCCACATCTTCTGTATCCATTCATTTGTTGATGGGCATTTAGGTTGCTTCCATGTCCTGGCTATTGTAAAGAGTGCTGCAATAAACATTATGGTACAAGTTTCTTTTGGGATTATGGTTTTCTTTGGGTATATGCCCAGGAGTGGGATGACTGGATCATATGGTAGTTCTATTTGTAGTTTTTTAAGGAACCTCCAAATTGTTTTCCATAGTGGCTGTACCAACTTACAGTCCCACCAACAGTGCAGGAGAGTTCCCTTTTCTCCACACCCTCTCCAACATTTGTTGTTTCCAGATTTTGTGATGATGGCCATTCTGATTGGTGTGAGGTGATACCTCATTGTGGCTTTGACTTGCATTTCTCTGATGATGAGTGATGTTGAGCATCTTTTCATGTGTTTGTTGGCCATCTGTATGTCTTCTTTGGAGAAATGTCTATTTAGGTCTTCTGCCCATTTGTGGATTGGGTTATTTGCTTTTTTGGTATGAAGCTGCCTGAGCTGCTTGTATATTTTGGAGGTTAATCCTTTGTCCGTTGTTTCATAGGCAATTATTTTTTCCCATTCTGAGGGTTGCCTTTTAGTCTTGTTTATGGTTTCTTTTGCTGTGCAAAAGCTTTTAAGTTTCATGAGGTCCCATTCATTTATTCTTGATTTTATTTCCATGATTCTAGGAGGTGGGTCAAAAAGGATGTTGCTTTGATGTATGTCAAAGAGTGTTCTGCCTATGTTTTCCTCTAGGAGTTTGATAGTGTCTGGCCTTACATGTAGGTCTTTAATCCATTTGGAGTTTATTTTTGTGTATGGTGTTAGGAAGTGTTCTAATTTCATTCTTTTACATGTTGCTGTCCAATTTTCCCAGCACCACTTATTGAAGAGGCTGTCTTTTTTCCATTGTATACTCGTGCCTCCTTTGTCAAAGATAAGGTGCCCATATGTGTTTGGGCTTACTTCTGAGTTCTCTATTCTGTTCCATTGATCTTCCTTTCTATTTTTGTGCCAGTACCATACTGTCTTGATCACTATGGCCTTGTAGTATAGTTTGAAGTCAGGAAGCCTGATTCCACCTACTCCATTTTTCCTTCTCAAGATTGCTTTGGCTATTTGGGGTCTTTTGCGTTTCCATACAAATCATAAGATTTCTTGCTCTAGTTCTGTGAAAAATGCCATTGGTAATCTGATCGGGATTGCATTAAATCTGTAAATTGCTTTGGGTAGTACGGTCATTTTCACCATGTTGATTCTTCCAATCCAGGAACATGGTATGTCCCTCCATCTGTTTGTGTCGTCTTTGATTTCTTTCATCAATGTCTTAAAGTTTTCTGCATACAGATCTTTTGCCTCCTTAGGCAGGTTTATTCCTAGGTATTTGATTCTTTTTGTTGCAATGGTGAATGGGAGAGTTTCCTTAATTTCTCTTTCTGCTCTTCCATTGTTAGTGTATAGGAATGCAAGAGATTTCTGTGCATTAATTTTGTATCCTGCTACTTTACTAAACTCATCAATGAGTGCTAGCAGTTTTCTGGTAGAGTCTTTAGGGTTTTCTATATATAGTATCATGTCATCTGCAAAGAGTGATAATTTTACTTCTTCTTTTCCAATTTGGATTCCTTTAATTTCTTTTTCTTCTCTGATTGCTGTGGCTAACACTTCCAAAACTATGTTGAATAACAGTGGTGAGAGTGGACACCCTTGTCTTGTTCCTGTTCTTAGAGGGAATTCTTCCAGTTTTTCTCCATTGAGAACAATGTTGGCTTTTGGTTTGTCATATATGGCTTTTATGATGTTGAGGTAATTTCCTTCTATGCCCATTTTCTGGAGAGCTTTTATCATAAATGGATGTTGAACTTTGTCAAAAGCTTTTTCTGCATCTATTGAAATGATCATATGGTTTTTATCCTTCAATTTGTTGATATGATGTATCACGTTGATTGATTTGCGTATATTGAAGAATCCTTGCATCCCAGGGATAAACCCCACTT
Organism: Hippopotamus amphibius kiboko; assembly: GCF_030028045.1. Lineage (NCBI taxonomy): Eukaryota > Metazoa > Chordata > Mammalia > Artiodactyla > Hippopotamidae > Hippopotamus > Hippopotamus amphibius. The sequence continues at coordinate 60,804,487 of NC_080188.1, forward strand.
GATCGTGGTGTATGATTTTTTTAATGTGCTGTTGGAGTCTGTTAGCTAGTATTTTGTTGAGGATTTTTGCATCTATATTCATCAGTGATATTGGTCTGTAGTTTTCTTTTTTTGTGACATCTTTGCCTGGTTTTGGTATCAGGGTGATGGTAGCCTCGTAGAATGAGTTTGGGAGTGCTCCGCCTTCTGCAATATTTTGGAAGAGTTTGAGAAGGATAGGTGTTAACTCTTCTCGAAATGTTTGATAGAATTCGCCTGTGAATCCATCTGGTCCTGGGCTTTTGTGTGTTGGGAGATTTTTAATCACTGCCTCAATTTCTGTACTTGTGATTGATCTGTTCATGGTTTCTCTTTCTTCCTGGTTCAGTCTTGGAAGATTGTATTTTTCTAAGAATGTATCCATTTCTTCCAGGTTATCCAATTGATTGGCATATAGTTGCTTGTAGTAGTCTCTCATGATCTTTTGTATTTCTGAGGTGTCTGTTGTGACTTCTCCTTTTTCATTTCTAATTCTGTTGATTTGCATCTTCTCCCTTTTTTTCTTGATGAGTCTGGCTAATGGTTTATCAATTTTGTTAATCTTCTCAAAGAACCAGCTTTTAGTTTTATTTATTTTTCTTATGGTTTCTTTCCTTTCTTTTTCATTTATTTCTGCTCTGATCTTTATGATTTCTTTCCTTCTGCTCGCTTTGGGGTTTCTTTGTTCTTCTTTCTCTAGTTGTTTTAGGTGTAAGGTTAGGTTGTTTATTCGATCATTTTCTTGTTTCTTAAGGTAGGACTGTATTGCTATAAACTTCCCTCTTAGAACTGCTTTTGCTGCGTCCCATAGGTTTTGGGTTGTTGTGTTTTCGTTGTCATTTGTTTCTAGATATTTTTTGATTTCCTCTTTGATTTCTTCAGTGATTCCTTGGTTGTCTAAGAGTGAATTGTTTAGCCTCCATGTGTTTGTCTTTTTTGCAGTTTTTTTCCTGTAATTGATATCTAGTCTCATGGCGTTGTGGTCTGAGAAGATGCTTGATATGATTTCAATTTTCTTGAATTTGCTGAGGTTTGATTTGTGACCCAAGATGTGATCTATCCTGGAAAATGTTCCGTGTGCACTTGAGAAGAAAGTGTAGTCTGTCGTTTTTGGATGGAATGTCCTATAAATATCAATTAAGTCGAGATGGTCTAATGTGTCATTTAAAGCTTGTGTGTCTTTATTTATTTTCTGTTTGGATGATCTGTCCATTGATGTAAGTGGGGTGTTCAAGTCTCCCACTATAATTGTGTTACTGTCGATGTCCCCTTTTATAGCTGTTAGTATTTGCCTTATGTATTGAGGTGCTCCTATATTGGGGGCATAGATATTTACCATTGTGATATGTTCTTCTTGGATGGATCCCTTGATCATTATGTAGTGCCCTTCCTTGTCTCTTTTAATAGCCTTTACTTTCAAGTCTAATTTGTCTGATATGAGTATTGCTACTCCTGCTTTCTTTTGACTTCCATTTGCATGGAATATCCTCCTCCATCCCTTCACTTTCAGTCTATATGTATCCCTTGGTCTGAAGTGGGTTTCTTGTAGGCAGCATATAGAAGGGTCTTGTTTTTGTATCCATTCAGCCAGTCTGTGTCTTTTGTTTGGAGCATTTAATCCATTTACATTTAAAGTGATTATTGACATGTGTGTTCCAATTACCATTTTCTTAATTCTTTGGTTTTGTATTTGTAGGTGTTTTCCTTTTCTTGTGTTTCCTACTTAGAGAAGTTCCTTTAGCACTTGTTGTAAGGCTGGTTTGGTGGTGCTGAATTCTCTTAACTTTTGCTTGTCTGGAAAGCTTTTGATTTCTCCCTCAAATCTGAATGAGATTCTTGCTGGGTAAAGTATTCTTGGCTGTAGGTTTCTCTCTTTCAGGACTTTCAGTATATCCTGCCATTCCCTTCTGGCCTGCAGAGTTTCTGTAGAAAGGTCAGCTGTTATCCTGATGGGTTTTCCCTTATATGTTGTTTGTTGCTTTTCTCTTGCTGCTTTTAATATTTTTTCTTTGTGTTGAATTGTCGTTAGTTTGATTAATATGTGTCTTGGTGTATTTCTCCTTGGGTTTATTCTGTATGGGACTCTCTGTGCTTCTTGGACTTGGTTCATTATTTCCTTTCCCATGTTGGGGAAGTTTTCCACTATAACCTCTTCAAATATTTTCTCAGACCCTTTCTTGTTTTCTTCTTCTTCTGGGATGCCTATAATTCGAATGTTGGTACGTTTAAGGTTATCACTGAGGTCTCTGAGGCTGTCTTCTAGTCTTTTTATTTTTTTATCTTTTTCCTGCTCTGTGGCGTTTATTTCTCCCATTCTATCTTCCAACTCACTTATTCGTTCTTCTGCCTCAGTCATTCTGCTGGTTAGAGCATCTAGAGTATTTTTAATTTCAGTTATTTTGTTATCCATTGCTGTTTGTTTTTCTGAGTTCTTATGAACTGTTTCTTGTACTTTCTCTATTTTGTTATCGAGATTTTGTATCATTTTTACTATCATTACTCTAAATTCTTTTTCAGGCATTTTTCCTATTTCCTCCTCATTTATTTGGTCTTGTGGGTTTTTTTCCTGCTCCTTTGCCTGCATGGTGTTTCTTTGTTTCCTCATGGTTGTCCAAGCTTTTGGGGTTGCTTGTCCTGGTGATAGAGGTGTTTATAGAAGACTGTCCAAGTCTCAGACTAATGTCCAAGTATTGGAGTAGACGAATATTCAGTCGGCTATGTCAGGCTCCCCGCAGCCCTTTCTGGTGTCCGAGGCCGTCTGCTGGTGTTCAGCTGGTTCTCTGTGGGAATGACTGCGTCCTTCCGTGCATTCCCAATGCATCTGTGGAGAGGGATGCACTCCACGTCTCTCTACTTCGCCGCCATCTTTTTCCTCTAGTAGTACACATTTTTAATTCCTTCAGTATGGTATTATTGATTTGTGATCCATATTTCTTTTAATGAAAGAAAATAATTATAACCCATTCCCAAGAAACAAGTGAGAAATTTTGATAAAACAAAAAATTTTCTAAGCTGCTATATGCTTTATTATTTCCATAACTTGAACTAAAAAGTATGAGTATTTTGAAATTATTAATTTACTATCTGTTTTAATATTGTCATGCGATTGGTTTCATATGGCAGTATTTCACATGAGGGTAAAATCAGATCATCCAAATTAATTCATGTTGTGGTTCTTCAGGTTTTCACCTATTGCAGATATCTATTGAGCACTTCCTACGGGATGGGCCCCATGCTAGTTTTCTTATCTAACATGTGTCAGATGATTTTTATCTGTGTATTATTTATTAATCATACACCTTTAAATCTGGAGAGGATTTACACAATTGTAGTGTAAATCAAATTTCTCATTTTGAATATTAAAAAAGTAACAAAATAACAACAAAATTCCAGAGAACTTAAATGACTTCTCCAGGTGGTTGATAAACCAACTCTCTGAAATGAGAGTAAATTATTAACATAGATATTAAGAAGTTTGGCTGTTACTATAAAAGCAAACTAAAATTCATTACAGTACACAAGGGAAGGAAAATTTTATTTATAGAGAGTTTCTACTCAGGAGAATAGGTTTTTCCCTAATTTGTTTAAGGTTGCTAAAATGATTATCCTCAAAATATCCCAATAGAATTATCTTAATATAGTTACAATAGTTACAAAGAGTAAGAAATTAAAAATTTTTTTTACCAAAGTTTAGGAAAGGAACAAATATATATGATCCTTGTAAAAATGCATAAATATAAATAACATACATCATAATTCCTCATCTTTAGCTATCAACTAGGGTTGGCTTTGCATAAAACCCATCACTTGGGTGAACTCTTTGTTTTTAGTTTAAATAAATTGAATGAATTTTAAAAAATAAGTTATTGAATTTAAATATGAAGTTGTACATTAAAAAGTCTACATAGGTCTGGACATAAAATTAGGATTAAAGTTGCAAATAATATCAAGTAAGGATTAGGGGCAAAGTTCAAATGTTTATCTCTTTAAATTGTCTCTATTATTTTTAAATATAACATTCCTTTATGATATCTTTTCAGTTGATTTTATACAAATTGTATATAATCTGTATTATTGCCCATTTTGTCTGTGTTAGAATGAATGCTTAATTTCTTTCTGAAGAGAATGTTGCCCTGCCAAATGGACCTCTTAGTGGAATTAAGCATGAAACATAGTTTTCAAAAAAGGAAATCCATCCCACCCTTGCTCTGCAGTGAACTGGCTGACAGAACCTCTTCATTTCAGTAACTGTAACCTTGAACTCACTGTTGCTCAAAGCCTTATACAGAGTTTGCTTGAGGGAACATGCTCAGTTCTTCCATTTCTTGATCCTCTCTAAGAATCTGATAAGGACTAATATTGCTATCTAGCAGCTCCCTAGAGAAACACACACCTACAGCATACACCATGCCCCGCAACACACACAGCAATTGTCCAGATGTTCATAGATTTTTCTGATGCACTAACCCCTACCCTGGTATTCTAAGATCCTCTTGGATTAGGGCAGACCACCATACAGCTCACACTGAACTGCATCTTACTAGTGCTCTGTGAAATTCCTTTTATTGAATTATGTTCTGGTAAAAAGCTATCAACTTTTATTGAGGTGCATTATAACAAACAGCCCCATAAAATCCATCACAGTCTTTACTGTCAGGATGGTTTTAGAGGGTTGTTTATTACATTAAACAGTAATTTTCTGTGAGGACCTACAGAAAAATCTCCATGGTGTCAACATTAGGAATGGTTAGACTTAGGCAACTGGTTTGTTTTACCTCATGAACACTGCAGTTGATCCCTTTTCTAGAAAGCTCTGTGACCCTACTTTAAGCCAGGCATAAGAACTTCAGAGGGTACACATTGTATACTAATTTAATTCCTGGCCCCATCTTATTTTCCTATTATTATTTTCACATTGCTTCATTTTTAAATTTTAATTTATTTCTTCAATGCTATATTTTGCTTTGGAGGCTGCCCTTAACTCTGTTTTAGACATGGAGGGGTATGAATAAATAAAATATTCTGGGTTTATTTTTTCTTTCTTAATTTTTTTTTTCTTTTTTCAGGAGAGGAAGGGAGTCTGGAAAATTTTTATGGTTCTAATGTTTCTCTCCATTAACAACACTTAGAAGTGAAGTGTAGAGGATTAGGGCATATGCTTATACCCTACTTATAAAATCTAGGAAATGAACTGTTAAAAGTAAAGCAAAAAATAAATATAATACTATACAAACATCACACAGGACTAATATAAAAATGTTAACCAACCAAGTAATTTATCATTTTTGATATCAAAGCCAGAGGAAATGGGCTTTGATTGCACGAAGAAGAGTGTAAATTGCACACACAGACAGGTTATTCACTTAACAAGTGTTTTGAGTGCCACTGCAAAACAGAGCACTGGACTGTGTGAGCACAGAGATGAATAAGATATCACCTCTGTCCTCAGGAGACTTGTGTGACCAGGCAGTAATGCAGCATGGTATGTATAAGGAGGATGCAGATAGCCTGTCTGGGTTTGATGCCAGGGTCAGCAACATATTAGCTGTATAATCCCTCTAAGTTTCTTTCTCACAATTGTGAAGACAAATGACACATGTGGTGTGCTTAGAAGAGGAGGCAGTTGTTATTTATCCTAGACTATTGAAACTAAGAAGTAACACAACATCACTAGAAGCTGGAGGAAAGTGACCTTAAGACAAAAAAAAGAAAAGAAAAAATGTCTGAAGTGCTGCATATGTTAGAGACCATGGAACCTCAGAACTGGTGTGGAGAACTAATAGATCGACCAGTTTGGTATAGGGCTGAACAGTTTACAAAGTGCTTGCACATACAGACTGTTCTATTTCTCACACAGTCCCATCTTCAGGATGAAAAAACTGAGTTTCAGGGAATCTTAGTACCTTTAATACTTCATATCACATGGCCCTTAGATCTCCTGGCTGGAAATGCAGTGATCTTTCTACTCCAGAAAGGAAAGCTTAGAGAACATTTAGCAAGATATCTCATTTTTAAATATTTGCTTATTATGTGGATCAAATCAACCTCAGATTGAAACACAGGCAGTAAAATATAATTCCATACCATAAAACTCCACTGAAACAACCATTTTAGACAACAGATATTAGTATACTCCCCCTCAATACCTGTATGACTGCAAAAAAGAAAAAGAAAAAAGCCAAAACTCATCTTTTGGCTCCTATATAAGTGCTTTGTAAAGCTTGAGACAGTTATTGGTTTAATAGTACAATTATAGTGATTACACATATTTATCTTCTCAGTTTTTAGAAAACATTGTCTATAACAATACTATAATAGGTTTTTTATTCATAGTAATTTTTCAGTGTTGATGTAATGGTGTTTTGGTTTTTTTGGACAATTGTATCCTAACTATATTTTAAACTAAGTTGTCTAAAGCCTTGCACTACTTTCATTATTTTATTTTGCCAAATATTCTGAAAGCTGAAGGAAGATCTTATTCAGAGGTCTTGGGGGCAAATCTGATAAGGTTGACCTGTTCCAAGTATTACGTATTTAAAGGAATAGCTAATGCTCAGCAAATTGCTATTATGATGTTTTTTATAATTGCTAATAAATCTTTTTTAAAGCCTTTTAGTGAACCCTGTACTTAGACTGGCAGCAGGTACTTAGTTTTATTTCTGGTGTAGCCTAGACCATCACCTGATATGAAGCAGGTATTCTGTAAATATTCAATCAGTATCACCTGAATGAATGATCTAATTATTCATTTGCCTAAAGTGTTTATGATTCAAGCATTATACTAAGAAAATGTAGACCCAACAAAATATTACCTGGGTTGTGTGCCTATTAGAAGGGTCATAACATACAGTCATTAATATTGTGATAGAAGGAGCTAGCATACCTATCTATATGTGCTCCAGAAAGGGAGATCTGTCACTCTTACTATGACAGAAAAAACAAAACAAAACTCTAGGAATGACCAGAGTAATAGTAAGAGTAAAGAAGTTATAGATAGAGCATCTAGAAATATAATCTGTAAGAATTTCACTTTTTCTAGAAGTTATCTGAAAACCTCCCAAAATATATAGCTGATGATTTTAGATCTATACATGGGGTCTGTAGAGTCACTTAATTGACTTAAAAAATAAACATTGTGATACATAGTAGATAAATGTACCTCCTAAAACTTGTCATAACATTAGTTTGATAGGTCATTACATTCTTATCTTTATCAACAAAAACAATTTATAACTGTTTTCTGTTCTTCATTTGATATAGGTAGAAACCAAGTTTTCAAAGAGGTATTGTGCCCTGGATTTAAAATCAGATTTAGAGCACATAGATGTCTTATTTTGATGCCAAAGTATTCATTCTTAATTAGGACAGGAGATGCTGAAAATTTATTTAGTGATAAAGTTAATACTTCTCTCCCTGTAGCATCTGGTCTCCAGTGGCCTGGAGTCATTGTCTAACCTGAATTTGAGAATAGTTGAGAAAGTTGTTCTATATGACCTCATTTGAATTATTGTCATTGATAAAGTAAGTCTTTTTAAATTCATCTAGAAATTGCCTGAATATCCTGGTGCCCTTGGACCAATATTTCTGTGAATCCAAATGAAATATCTGAGGACCACAAAGAAATACAGTTTGGTTAGTGCTGTTTTTTTTTCAACTTATAATTTGTTCCTTCCCAAAGAATTATGCATACATATATACAAGCTTATGATTTACAGATATATGGATTTTTAAAAATGATGTAAAACATAAATTGAGCATTTGTTATTTGAATTTTAAAGTTTTGATTAATAATTTATTAACACTTGAATTTAAATGACTGCTTTGATTTATTTTTATTTAAATTTTTTAAATTATTAAAAGTATTTTAAATATTTAGAAATATTAGGTCCTGGATAACTGAATAATCTAGCCTTTATGTGCAGTTATATTCTAGATACAAAATACCTGAAAATATAAAAATTTAGTTTAAATTGATAAATGCAAAAATTTTTGGTTCTAGATGGTTTGTTTTGAGAACAAGAAGATATCTTTTAGAACAATTTAAATATTTAATGTCTATTGTATGTTCAAATTAACCACAAGGCTTGAATTCATTTAAAATTTAACTGATAGACCTTTTCCTAGGCTTTAAGTTCCTTTTAGAAGCAGTTTGTTTTTCCCCATTCAAGGTTAAATGACCAACTAATTCACCTAGTAACTGCCTTAAATCTCTATTCTCCTTAGCCTCTGATATCAATTACAGTCCTGTTCAAGGTCAACTATTAACTATTCCAAAACTAATGATATGCAACATAAATTATCTTAATTTTTGTTTCTATCATCTCACATTTTCTACTATTATTCGCTCGTTAAATCTCCTTTCCTCTACTTCTCTTTCTTTATCCGAGGATATTGTCTGGGAGTTCCCTTGAAGCAGCAGAGGAGTCTGGTGCAAGTGTTGTCCTCTTCTGTCCTGTGGGCAGGTCACTGAGTACCCCACGCAGATATCTGCTGGGCACTGCAGTGCCTGTCTAGCTGTGTGGACAGTTCCTCACACCCACTGTTGAAATCTATGAACCTTGCCATAGCTTTGCTTTTCTAAGGTGCCTGCATTCCATGGTTTCCTTATCCTAAGCCTAGTCTTTTTCAGGTCCATTGGTTCATGGAGGGTCTCTGTTTCCTTCTCAAAGATTCCTTAAGGTAAACAAGAGGCACAGTCTCAGGGCTTCTCTAGTCATATACAATACCAGATGCATTTTATTGGGTTTTACTGCCTCCAATTATCAGGTTTCTTTTGAGAGTTTTAGTAACCTCAGGGACTCTAGCATCATCTAATCCCTACTCTGATCTCTTCCAAATCTCTGAAAGCTCCTTTGAACACCAGGGTGGCTTTTTCTCTCCTCATACGGCAAGAACTTATCTTCTTATATATAATTTCCTCTGTCCTTTGTATACTGTGTCTTATAGCAAAACTGGTATTGCAGACATGTAAGCCTTGCCCTTGATATGTAAAGGGAATTTTTTGAAGCCTTACTTTTAAGACTGTGTCTTTTAAGGACTTGAAAAAGAGATTCTAAATAGAAACTCAGAGCTAAGTAATGACCTCTCTGAAACTATAATCACATATGCTCCCTACAGAAATGAATATCAAGGAGTTAAAGGATGGGGTGCTATAAGACAATATGATTTACAGAGAGTAAAAAAGTACATTTGTTTCATGGTTTCAAAGTATTATCCCCTTTCAATGTGTATTACTTTACTTATTATTTTATCCTTAAGAAAGTCTTGGAATCCCGTAAGACTTAGTTTAAATCCTAACTTCATTGGATGCTTAGTTTCCTCCTCTGTAAAATGTCAGTAACAATGCCGACCTGGTTATTTTCAGAATTAAATGAGTTAATTAGAATAATGTCTGAAAATAACACATGCTTTATAACATATGTTATCAACATTACTATCAGGATAGTATTTAATATGTAGTAGTTAATGTAGTTGTTTGACGATTAAAGGTACAAATATGGGTAAATCACAATCACCACATTTAGCTTTTAGAAAGCTCTCTCCAGAAGTTAATTACTTTTCTCCAGCTTTCCTTTCTTATTTCAAAGCCAACTCCCTTACCTCTGCTCTGAGTAACATGATTTCATACCTCCTTTATAGGCCAATTGTCATTAAATATTTACTTCTGTAGCGTATTCAGTTTTTCTCTTTCTATTGACTCTTTCTTCTCATATTTAAATCCCTTGTGTTCTAAAAAAAATTCCTAATTTCTTCTTCAAGTTTTTTTCTTTCTAGTACCAAGTTTCTTGGATACATATTAGATATGTGTATTCTTGTGACTGCCCAGCCTTTGAACCTACTTACTAATATTGTAGAACTCCTTACTTTATGAATCTTAGTAAGAGATAGATCATTTCTCACTAGAGAAGCTGAAAATGCCAGTTACTCACTTCTGCAGCTTCCTTTACTACTAGCATGAGGACACTTGACCCAGCCTCCATTAACCTGGTATTTATATTCCAAAGACATAGTCATAGCTAGTCACTTTCAAGACAGTTTCCACAGTTTCATGGAGACTGAGGGCCTAGGACAGTAGTGAAAGTGGTATTCATGGTACCATTCTTCATCCAGAGCTGGCTGACTTGAAAGTGCAGACTTTACTACCTGGTACTGAGATGTGATGGTAGTGTGTCCTCATTGGATCCTGACTGTGATGTGCATGGCCCTGAACTTGGTTATCCAGCCTTTCTTTCAGTTCTGATAACTACTCAGTATCTTTTTAATAAATACTTTTTCTGCCGTACTCAGCCAGAGTTGGTTTCTATTGCTTGCTACCAAGAACCCTGACTGAAATGAAAGACTAGCCTACTTTCGCTGCTTCATCTGTTCTGCCTTTGACTCACTGCCAACCAGATTTCATCTGCACTGAAGCCGGTCTCTTCTAGGGCAAAGTGACCTAACTATTGCCAAATAAAAAAGCCTCACTCCTAATCCTGCAGAGACTCATTATACCACAGGACAACATTGATCTCCCTTTTCTCCAAAACATTATCTTCCTCTCCTGATTCTTTTCCTACCGTTGACTCCTGAATTCCAGTATTATATATTGTCTCCTTTCCATGGACTTGAGTTTTAATTGTGGCTGTGTTCCCTGATTTGGTTATTTTGTCATAGTCCTATAATTTCTCCATAGGAGATTTTTTCTATCTTTACAACTTCAGTTTCACTTTGAAACTTCCAACTTCAAATCACAAGCCACATTTTTTTTTTTGTGTGTGTGTGTGTTTTTCCCTAATTTTATTGGATGTCATACCCAATATCAAGTGCAGATTTCAAAATGTTTGCTGGGTAACTGTCTACCCCTTATGCACCTCAGACTCAATATGCACCAAATTTAACTTTCCCACCAAACCTGCTCCACCTAGGAATTTCTCTATTTTAGTTAATGGCACAGCCTCAGTTGCTGAGAGTTGGCAAATATTCCCTTTTCATTTCCTTTTGCCCCTACTTCTCATTAGCAACAAAACTTGTTTCTATCCCTGAAATCTCTTATATCACTTTTTTTGTCCATTCCTTTGACAGAACCTTGGTTTGGCTCTTATTGTGTTTTAATTGCCTTCTGTTGTCTTTGATTCTGTCTTCTTTGAATTTATTCCACATTTTTGGCAGCATTATTGTGCTAAAATACAGCTGTGATGATGTCTCTTTGCTAGTCAAAAAAAAATCTAGTTTTTACAAAACAGTGTCTAAATTATTTATTCTTAAATTTCTAACAATTTTTCTAATGTCTTCTGTGGACAATGTCCTACATATATTGGTAATATTTATACTCATAAAAATGGACATTTTAGCCCACATTTTAAAAATTGAGTTGTAATTAACATACAATATTATATTAGTTTCAAATGTACAGCATACTGATTCAACATGTATTGCAGTGAAACAATCACTGCAATAAGACCAGTTACATCCATCACCATACAAAGTTGCTACATTGTTGACTATATACTCCCTGTGTATATATTACGTTGCTGTGACATATATTTTATAGTTGAAAGTTTGTACCTCTTAATTGCCTTCACCTACTTTGTCCATCCTTCTCAGCTCTACCAATCACCCCTACCCCCACCCACAACCACCAGTTTGTTTTTTGTATCTATGAGTCTATTTGCATTTTGTTGTTTGTCCATTTGTTTGTTTTTTTAGATTCCATATATAAATGAAAGCATATGGTATTTTTTTTTCTCTGATTTGTTTCACTTAGCGTAATACCCTCCAGGTTCATCCATGTTGCCACAAATGGCAAGATTTCATATTTTTATGGCTGAGTAATATTCCATTATATACATATACTACATTTTCTTTATCTATTCATCTATGCATGAGTACTTAGGTGGTTTCCATATCATGGCTGTTATAAATAGTGTTTAATGAACACTGGGGTACATATATCTTTTTGAATTAGTGTTTTTGTTTTCTTTGGATAAATACCCAGAAACAGAATTGCTGGATCATATAGTAGTTCTATTTTAAGTTTTTTGAGGAACGTTCATACTGTTTTCCAGATGACTGTACAAATTGACAAACCCACCAACCATAAATGAAAGTGCCCTTTTCTGTATATCCTTACCAACACTTGTTTCTTGTCTGTTTTATATTAGCCATGATGACAGGTGTGAGGTGGTATCAATTTATGTTTCCCTATTAGTGATGTTGAGCACCATTTCATTTGCCTGCTGTCCATCTGTATATCATCTTTGGAAAATGTCTATTCAAGTCATCTGCCCATTTTTTAATTGGGTTGTTTGTTTTCTGTTATTGAGTTCCATTAGATTTTTATGTATTTTGGATACAAACCCTTATTGGATATATTGTTTGCAAGTATCTTCTCCCATTCAGTAGGTTGCCTTTTCATTTTGTTGGTGGCTTCCTTCACTATGCAAAAGCTTTTTGGGTTAGTATAGTCCTGTTTATTTATTTGGGGTTTTGTTGCCCTTTCCTGATGAGACATATCTGAAAAAGTATAGCTAATACTGATGTCAAAGAGGTTACTGCCTATGTTTTCTTCTAGGAGTTTTATGATTTAAGGTCTTTCATTGAAGCCTGGTGTAAAAAAGTGGTCCAGTTTCTACCATGCTTGTGAACTGGAAGAATCAATATTGTTAAAATGTTCCTACAACCCAAGAAATGGGTTGAATGACTGAATCAATGCAATCCTGGTAAAATACCAATCACACTTTTCACAGAAGTAGAACAAATAATCCTAAAATTTGTATGGAACCACAAAACACCCTGAATGGTCAAAATAATCTTGAGAAAGAACAAAACCAGAGTAATCCTGGTCCTGTGATTTCAAACCATACTACAAAGCTATAGTAATTAAAACATTATGGTGCTAGCACAAAAACAGACACATAGATCGATGTAATAGAATAAGAGAATCAGAAATAAACCCATGCCCATATGATCAATTAATCTGGAAAAGGAAGCAAGAAGATACAATGGGGAAAAGACAGACTTCCCTTTCAGTTTGGATGCCTCATTTTTCTTTTTTTTTTCTTGTCTCATTGCCATACCTAGAACTTCTAATACTATGTCCATGTCTGGTTTGGTACTAGGGTAATGCTCACCTCATAAAATGAGTTTGGAAGGGTTTCTCCCTCTTAATTTTTTACAATTATTTGAGAAGTACAGGTACTAACTCTTCTTTAAAAGTTTAGTAGGATTCACCTGTGAAGCCATCTTGACTTTTGCTTTGGGGAAGTTTTTTGATTAGTGATTAAATTTCACTACTAGTATTTGCTCTATTCAATTTTTTTATTCCGCATTTGGCCTTAGAAGACCATGTTTCTGGGAATTTATCCATTTCTTCAAGGTTCTCTAATTTATTGATGTGTAATTGCTCATAGTAATCTCTTATGATTCTTTGTATTCCTATGGTATCAGTTGTAACTTCTTGTTTATTTCTGATTTTATATGGGCTCTCTCTATCTTTTTGTATTAATGAGTCTGGCTAAAGGTTTATCAATTTTATCTTTTCAAAGAACCAGCTCTTCATTTCATTGATCTTTTTTGTTGAACTTTTTGTCTCTATTTTATTTATTTCCACTCTGATGTTTCCTATTTTCTTTCTTCTACTAACTTTAAAATTTGCTTGTTCTTTTCTGGTTTCTTTAAATGTACATTTAGATGGTTTATTTAAGATTTTTGTTTGTTTCTTGAGGTAGCCCTGTATCACTGTGGACATCCCTCTTAGAACTGCTTTCGCTGAAATCCATAGATTTTGGACTTTTCTATTTTGATTTTCATTTGTATCAAGGTATATTTTAAATGTGCTCTTTTCTTTTTTTTCTTGACCCATTGTTTGTTTAGTAGCATGCTGTTTATCCTCCATGTTTTTATTTTTCAGTTTTCTTATTGTAGTTGCTTTCTAGTTTCATACCATTGTTGTTGGAAAAAATTCTTGATATGATTTCAGTCTTCTTAAATTTATTGAGACTTATTTTGTGGCCTAACATGTGATCTTTTCCAGAGAATGTTCCCTGTGTACTTGACAGGAATGTGTATTCTGATGCTTTAGGATGGAATACTCTTTCTAATCTACTAAGTTCATGTGGTCTAATGTGTTGTTTAAAGCCAGTGTTTTCTTACTGATTTTTTTCCTGTGGATGATTATATTCATTGATATAATTGGGGTGTTAAAGTCCCCTCCTATTATTGTATTGCTGTCTATTTCTCCCTTTACTTCTCTTAATAATTGCTTTATATATTTAGATTCTCCTATGTTGGAGGCATATATATTTATAAATGTTACAGCTTCTTGCTGGATTGACCCCTTTATCATTACTCATTGTCCTTCCTTGTATTTTGTTACAGTCTTTGTTTTAAAGTCTGTTTTTTTCTTATATGAGTATTACTACCCACCTTCTTTCCTTTTTTGTTTGCATGGAATATCTTTTTCCATTACTCCACTCTCACTCTATGTACATCTTTAGAGCTGAGGAAAATTTCATTTAAGCAGGATATAGATGGTCTTCTTCATATTTTTTTTTTTTTTTTTTTTTGGTCCCTTCAGCTCCTTGTGTCTTTTGATTGAATCGTTTAGTCCATTTACATTTAAAGTATTTATAGATAGGTATGTACTTATTGCCATTTTGTTAATTGTTTTTTGGTTGTTTTTGTAGTTCTCTAATCCTATTATCTTTTCTTGGTTTCTCCCCTTGTGGTTTGATGGATTCCTTCAGTGTAATGTTTGGATTTTTTTTCCTTTATTTTTTTTGTGTATACATTGGAGGTTTTTGTTCTGTGATTACCATAAGGTTCATATATATCGACCTGCATATAGAGCCATCTATTTTAAGCTGGTAGTTGCTTAAGTTGAAATGTATTCTAAAAGCACTATGTTTTTACCTGCCTACACAAACATTTTATGTTTTTGGTGTCATAGTTTATATCTTTTTATTTAGCATATCCCTTATCTATTTACTGTCCCTTATCTATTTATTGCAGTTATTGTTGACTGTACTACTTTTGTCTTTTAACCTTAATACTAGATTTTTAAGTGGTTGATTCCCTGACTTTACTACATATTTGCCTAAATCAGTGAGATTTTTCTTTTTATATATCTTCTTAGTCCTAGCTGTGGCCTTTTCTTTACCACTTAAAGAAGGAAGAAACTTTTAGATTTCTTGTAAGGCCAGTTTATTGGTAATGAACTCCTTTAGCTTTTGCTTGTCTGAGAAACTCTTTATCTCTCCTTTAATTCTGAACAATAACCTTGCCTGGTACAGGATTCTAGGTTGTAAGATTTTTCATTTCAGCATTTTAATTATAACCTACCACTCCCTTCTGGCCTGTGAAGTTACTGTTTAAAAAATTAGCTGATAGTCAGTGAAGTTCCCCTTATTTGTGATTAATTGTTTTTCTCTTGCTGCCTTTAAGATTCTCTCTTTATTTCTAACTTTTGCCATTTTCATTATAATATGTCTTATGGATCTCTCTGAGTTCTTCTTGTTTGGGATTATCTGCACTTCCTGTACCTGGATGTTTTTTCCTGCCCCAGATTAGGGAGGTTTTCAGTCATTATTTCTTCAAATACATTTTCTGTCCCTTTCTCTCTCTCTCATCCTTCTGATACCCCATAATATGTATATTATTTCACTTGATGTTGTTCCAGAGGTTCAACTCTTCATTTAAAGAAGTTCTTTCTTTTTGCTGTTCTCATTGTGTAATTTCCACTATTCTATCATCCAGATTGCTTGTCTGTTCTTATGTATCATCTAATTTGCTGTTCATTCCCTCTAGTGTATTTTTTATTTCAATTATTATATTCTTTAGTTCTGATTGGTTCTTTCTCATATTTTCTAAATCTTTGTGGACGTTCTTACTGAATTCCTCCATTCTTGTCTCAAGTTTGGTGAGCATTCTTATGGCTGTTTCTTTGAATACTTTATTGTATAAATTACTTATCTTCATTTCATTGTTTTTTTTTTTCTGGGTTTTCATTTGTTTTTCATTTGGAACATATTCATCTTTCTCCTCATTTTGTTTGACTTTCATTTTTTGTTTCTATGAATTAGATGAAACAGCTACACCTCATGGTCTTGAGGGAGTGGCCTTGTGTTGGAGTTTCCCTTACATAGACTGCTTGCACCTGGTGGCTTGGGAAGGCCAGCTGGCATGGGCATGGGCCAGTGGCAGTCCCTGGGCAGTGCTGTACCCAAGGACACCTTGTCAGGGTGGCAGGGGCTGGAGCAGGCCCTGCTGAGGGGCAATCCTTGAGCCAAGGCCACCTTGGTGGTCTGTGCCACATCTTTTGATCAAGACTTTTTTTCTTTTTTTTTAATGAAATGTTATTTTCCTCATATCATCCTTTAATAGTTTCGTACATCTCTAAAAGCTTAGTTGATCTCCTACTTTTCCTAGGAGACTTCCCCAAACTATACATATAGAATTTATATTTCTTTCTCTTATATTCTCATGGAATTTATTATCAATATTTACATCTTTTTCTTAACTATGGTACATCTTATCCTTATCTTTTCTAGAATAACTAGACATAACATTTCACTCAGTTTCATTTGGTTGTTTGAATATAAGTAAATTTCTGTCCAGAGAAGCATATAGAGTGACCTTGAACAGCATGGAGGTTGGGGGAGCAACTCACTGTGCAGTTGGAAATTCACATATAAGTTTACAGTTGTCCCTCTGCATCTGCAATTCCACATCTACAGAGTCAACCAACTTAGAATTGTGTGGTACTGCAGTATATATTTATTGAAAAAAATCTGCATGTAAGTGGACCCATACAGTTCAAATCTGTGTTGTTCAGGAGTCAACTGTACCTCTCTTCTCTGTGTACCCTGTCTTTGCAAAATAATTTAATCCATGGCATCTCCCATAATGATCCAGTTCTGTGAGAATTGAATTTTCCTTAAAATAATGGAAGTAAAATTAAAATCAACTTTGTTTCTGTTCTTTTTTTTAATTAATTAATTAATTTTATTGGCTGTGTTGGGTCTTTTTTTGCTATGCATGAGCTTTCTTTCAGTTGCGATGAGTGGGGGCTACTCTTCATTGTGGTGCGCGGGCTGCTCATTGCTGTGGCTTCTCTTATTGTGGAGCACGAGCTCTAGGCGTGTGGGCTTCAGTAGTTGCAGCACATGGGCTCAATAGTTGTGGCTCATGGGCTCTAAAGCACAGGCTCAATAGTTGTGGCACACAGGCTTAGTTGCTCCATGGCATGTGGGGTCTTCCTGGAGCAGGGATCGAACCCATGTCCTCTGCATTGGCTGGCAGATTCTTAACCACTGCGCCATCTAGGAAGCCCTGTTTCTATTCTTAATATTGTGAATATCATAAAGTCTAGTAAAGAAAAATCATCAAAAAAGAGCTCATCTCTCCAGTGTAGAAAAATCCTGACCTAGTTCTAGCTCTAAATTGATTTAACCTCAGAAAAATCATTTAATCTCCCCAAGCCTAAATTTGTTTACAATACTAATAGGGGCAAATGTAGCAGAATTACTGTAAATTTCCAAAAACATATTGTAAGCAAAACACTACGAAAGCTGTAAAAATGTTATATGTATATGAAATGCTACACTAATTGTGATTATTATTGTTCAGTGTTGCCACTGCCACCAATCAAGCTTGCTGATATACTCCTGTCTAAGACCCTATATTAAACTCAGTGTCACTTCTAGGATATTCTGACCCCTGTATGAGGAACAGTGCCCTCTTGCTTTTATATTTTCATTTTTACTTTAGAATTATCTTCCTGCTTGTTTTAATTTTTTTTCTTTTTTTTTTATCCAGAGGCTCCTGGACTGAATCCCCTTATGGTTGCTACATTTTTGGTAATAGGGTTTTTACAATTGTGTTTTAGTTTGAGGCAATTCTTGACTTACTCAACAAGAACTCAAACTATGATTCCTATTCTGATTTTAAAAGAATGTTGATTCTAAGTCAATTTAGCACATATATACATTAAAATGAACAATGTGAAGGGTCTGAATATGGTATTATAGATGACAGCTCCTTATAAGGGATAAGTCAAGCCAAAATATAATTGCTGTACAGAGAAGAATTTAGAAGTGCCTGTAAGATGTAAAAATAAAATTCTATAAGAATTCAGAATAGAAGATCAAATCTGAGACAATAAGTCCTAAAAGTCTTTGTATAAAAAAGGTGACATTTGAGATGAGTCTCAAAAATTGAGAAAAATTTTATTGATTACAGTCATTTTTAGTGCAGCAAATCACATCACATAAATATGAAAAAGGAATATTTTTCATCAACATCATTAACAAATGTGTGTAGTAGAAAACACACACACATACACCCACACATACACAGATAATATTTATCTGCACATGGGCTGGAATTTCACTGGAGTAATTTATGGTGCATCTTATGAATTTTCACTATTTTTGTCAGAATAAGGTCAAATATGTAATCCACATCTTTTGTAAAGACCATGGCTTACTTGTATCCATGGAATTCATTGGAGTCTTTACCATAGGAAAATCTCTAATTATTTTTGTTGCCTTATAAAATAGCTCACATGCCCAAAAAATAGCTTATCTGAGAACTTACTCTTGAATATCATTAAATAAAGAAAGAAATTGATACTGAAGCTGTTATATTTATTTTTCCATGTTCCCAATTTTAAAACTTAAAATATTTTAAAATAAATTATTAGGTGTTGATGTCAGTCTTTTTGAGCCCCAGTAAATGGTAGTTACAATGATTTTCACATACATATATATGTGTGAAACTATATATATATATATATATATAGTTTATCTATGCTAAGGGAGCTATTAACACTCAACCCTAATACACATGCTTCAGCAATTCAGAACACTGCAATGCCAACTAGTAGAAATAGAGATCAAAAAGTATGTGTTAAAATGTGTGTGGGCAGGTGACTATTGTTGTATGTGCTCTGTCATAGGCATTTTAACATGGCCAATATTAAAATGTTTCTTACATGTTTGAGATCTCCCCTTGGGCTTCCCCAAATATTGGTGTTTCTACTTGCATAGAAGTCAAACACATAAAGTACTGATATTTCAGCAGGCACACTGCTGTTTTAGAGACCTGCTAGGAGTTTACTAACTTTATGGGAAATTTTTGGGTACAGTCTTACAAATGACACTAGAGATCTTCCTCATGCTCTACTTGAGAATATTAATATAACCCATGAGTAACAGATGGAAGAAACTGATTTCATGAGAAGCTATATTTTAAAATCAGATCTGTTAGATTCTCATACCTACTGTGACTTACCCATGTGCTCTGCTGCTCAAGATTTTTGTAATGTACCCTTTTTAGTTATTTTCATTATTACTCACTAGTATAAAAACACTAATACTTTTATCTTCATACTTGATATAAGAAAAAATATTCAAAGATGTACAGTATTTTCTATCCATCTCTTAGATCTATCTGTGTGGATTACTGGGAGCCAGGGGCCTCCCAGAGTCTTTAGACTCTGTTGCTTTCTAACCATACTTGTTTTCCACTCTGTAGTTATTCACATCATTTCTCTTACAATTCTGCAGTGACTTCTCCTTGTTCTTGAGACAGAGCCCCTGTTTTTTAAATGGACCACCAAAAGTCCTAGCATCTCTCTTCTCCCTTGTTTCTGGCCCAATAAGGCCAATGCAGCTGCAGGATGAACCCATCTACTTTCTAAATTCCTCAAATTTGTTAATTTACTCAAAACGGAAGTATTCTTTTTGATTATAGTTAATTATGTATTCAACATAGGAAGAATGAAAAAAGAAGTGTTCGACTGCAAAAACTGTCAGAGATTATATTTGTGTCTTAAAAAACATATTTTTTATTAGTACATTATTTGTTTTAAAAGTCTTCTTGAATATAATCATAAATATGTGTTACTAATGAATAAATCTAAAATCTTAGCATTTAAAGAATCATTTAGATTGAGTTGGCCTCGGAGCCCTGCTGTTTTAATTAGAGAAAATTAGAGAAGAGAGAGGCACCCTCTGCTATTGTAAAGAAACAGCATAGCCTTGGTGGCTGATGCCAGAATAAGGAGAATCTAAGTGGCTAAGCGTGAGAGATTGTGGGAATACAGAGAGCAAAGACAGAGGCAAAGCTTAGAGGGTCATGACAACCCACCTGTACTACACACTCTACTAATCCATCTAGGTATTACTGTAATTTTTATTAATTACTATAAGAAACAAGATATTGGTAAATATATAAATTTGATGAATTGATCATTTGGTAAATTGTTGCTTTCAGTGAATTGCCTATTTTGTGAAGTGGCTTTCAGTGCACTGAGCCATCTATTTTAAGGCAACCTCACCCTACCCCTTATTATTCTAATCATACTTTCTTTGGGCTCCTCTAGTTGCATTCCCTCTTATTTAGCAGCATTTCTAAATATTTCCTGTTGTCCAAAATCTACTTCTTACTATTCTTCAGAATCAGCTCTGTTACTCTTCAGATACAGGCTTATAAGTCCTAGTTCTCTGGGATGTCTTCCTATGTTGATCACAGATCCTAGCTCAGAAAAGAAATCTACTTAACAATTTTATACACAAATGGATTTATTAGAGTAGTGCTAACTCTTGAGAATGGAGAATTGGCTGAAGTAACAGAGTGTAGGCTGATCCTTTAAGAATAACTACTGAAACCATACCAAAGAACTGCCAAAGGAGCTGTGTCCTCAATCAAAATCAAGAAGCTTACCAAAAAGTTGCCACAAAAGCTCCTGACCCCAGCCATACAACCACTACCGTGATTCATGTCAGCAAACCATCTGCCAGCTGCCCTTGCTTTCTCCTTATGTAAATACATTTTGATTGACAGGAACTATCCTAGCTTTTGGGGAGACTTGGAAATAGAATTTCAAGCTTTCCATCCTCTGTTTTACAGGAAGGCATTCTGAAAGGGGGTTGAGAGAGTCAGTTCAAAGAATTCCCTAAATTTGCCCTCTATTTGTTCCCAGCAACATGTGGCTTTTGAGCCCTTGAAATGTGGCTGTTGTGCCTGAGGAACCACATTCCTTACTTTATTTAATTTAAATTTATCTAAATTTAAATTTACAAATTGAAGCAGTGCAGTACATTTTCCTGTTAAACATAACTTTATTGTTTTGGGAAGACTGTTTCACTCTAGCTGTTGCACTGAATAATATATTGCTGCTTGATCCTAGTGTGTATTTATATTTTATTTTTTAAAATTGTGGTTACTAGAAAATTTAAAATTATATATGTGCCTTACATTATATTTCCATTGGATGTTGCTACTCTAACCCCCCAGACAGGGCTAGGTCTCACTATGTGTCCACAGAGTATGCCATATTTCCCTCATATTGACATTCACATTTTTTTTATAATAATTGCTTCTGTACGTGTCTTACTCCTTGGCTTGTAAAATTAATGAGCAGAAATACTGTATCTTGTCACCATTATTTTCCCTAGTACAATGCCCACAAAAAAATGGACAATGAAATTATACCAAATGAATGCGTATAGAATAGACATTAAGAAAAAGAGCTAGGGACCCATGAAGCTTAAGATAAACCTTATGTTAAGATTTTACTATTTTTTTAATCACTGAAAGCCATTACTTTTAACTATGTTGTTGAGATTAACTGTTAATTTTCATAGTTGAAAATTAATCCGTAAAGTATTAACTCATAAATTCCAAATAGCTGATAATTGAACATATATTTTCTTTATCCATTATATTATTTTTTATTAGTTTTCTTTTTTAAAGGAGAGAGAGAGAAAAGAAAGAGCTTTCTGGGATTTCTCATTAGAGATGCCACACCAGGACTATAATTTTAAAAATAGATTCACATATAGATGCAACAATGTGGCATAACCCAATGCCACCTACAGAGTGTCTCAGGGAGTGTAAAATCATGTTTCCCTATTTCAGTATGAGAGGAAATTTATAGTGTTAATTTTAGTACAAATGAGAGATTAAAACAGTTATTTCAACAGTGTTGCAAAACATAAAGAGAAAAATTATTAACTCTAATAGAAAGTTTTTTTTTTTCTTAATGAGGAAGCCCTTTGGAAAATAATGTTTCAAAATTCTCATGCTTTAATGAAAATGGGGGGAGGAGACTATTTCTTAGAACCTTAGAAGGGTAGTAACAGAGAAAGTAAAATCTATGCCATCATGTATATTATATAAACATAGAGGACTTCCTAGGTGGTGCAGTGGTTAAGGATCTGCCTGCCAATGCAGGGGATGCAGGTTTGGTCCCTGCTCCAGGAAGATTCCACATGCCACAGAGCTACTAAGACGTGTGCCACAACCACTGAGCCTGCGCTCTAGAGCCCGTGAGCCACAACTGTTCACAAATACTGAAGCCACGCGCCTAGAGCCTGTGCTCCGCAACAAGAGAAGCCACCGCAATGAGTAGCCTGAGCACTGCAAGGAAGAGTAGACCCTGCTAGCTGCAACCAGAGAAAGCCTGCACACAGCAGTGAGGACCCAATGCAGTCAATAAATAAAAATAAATAACTAAACATAAAAAAACCACATGAGCCACATGAAGGTGGGAGTGTCAGATATCACGGAATAAATATGGTACTAAAGGGAGTATCTATTTTTTCCAAAAAATTTTTGAAGAAATCGAGGCACAAAAATTTTCTGTAGGAAGGTCTCATCAGAAAATAATTAGGACCAAATTTAAATGAATTTACTTTAAATGATGTATCAGTTTAAAGGAACTTTCAGTCTAAGGGGACTTTGGGAGTTTAAGCAAAAGGCTATTTATTGGCTGATGTAATGACAAAGTATTTCTGACAATGAATTGTCTTCTACATTCTAAAATTAATTGAAGAAACATTTTAAAAAACTATGTTGCATTGTCCTTCTAAATTGATTCAGTAGTAGTAAATGAGGATTTGATGTTCCAGCAAACAGCATATCAATGCTCCTAGAGTTAGTTAATTAATTGAGTCCATATACATTTTTCTTCCTCAAGGATATGTTTTTGAAATGTTTTGAGAATATATATGATTAATCTTATTGTTTTATTTAATTTCTTGACAGTATGTTCTGTGTCTTTTTTTTTTTCTGGTAGTCTTAAATTTGCAAAAGAAAATATATTTTCAAATTATTTTGTATTTAACTAAGGAAGTTCCACATCACTGACTATTTAAATTAACTAAGTATTTCTACAAGCTTTTTTTGAAAGATCATTTGGATGATGTATTTCAACGAAGCTACTAAAACACTTCAGAAATGTCCATGTGGAGTAAAAATGGATCAGTTAAGCAGCAAAGACATTGCATTTAGGGTGAGTCATTTATAAATGGTAAAGAAATTAATCAAATAACACAATGCTTTTTAGTAAATGTACTGTGCAGTGGCAGGGATGAGACAAGGGAAAAATAATGTGTGATTTGGGTTATGTTCTCAAGGAGAGCACAATCCAGAAGCAACTCCCTTTCCATCCAAAGACATGTCCATCTTTAAAGGTCTCCCAACTCTAGGTGGCAGGAATAAGTGACAGCAGACTTGGAGGAGGCCCATACCTTTGCACCTTTCAGCATGCTTATGAAATTGTGACTCAACAAACAAAAGCATTAAAAGCTAGAGTTGTATTTTAAAATTGCTGCTGACAACTTTGTATTTTAACACTTAAAAACTGGCCAATTATAGAAAAGTTAAGGATTTTTTATTTTTCAATCAGCGTATAATGTATCATAAACAAGTTTATTAGCCTGACATGAAACAAGTAGAGTGGATGATTTGTATCAATTTGAAACACAGGCAAGGAATAAACATTTCACAAAATCAAATAGCAATGAAAAAGTAGTCTATGTAGAGAACATTAAATTCTCTTTAATGACAGATTTATATTATAGTTACAGATGTACATAAATTTTACTCATATAGGTGTGTTTGATTATTTTTAATTGTTAATAAACAATAAGTTAAAGTATATTTCGTAAGGTTGTATCAGTTATTAACCAACTGCTATTGCAGTACTTATATGATCTAGTTTTAAAAAGACCCTCAGGTTTTTAAAAAGTATCCATTTGGTCATACATGTATATATATGGCTGAGTCACTTTGCTTTGCAACTGAAACTATCACAACATTGTTAATTGGCTATACTCCAACATAAAATAAAAAGTTTTTTTTTAAAAAAGTATCCAGTTGGCTAAATGGAGCAGAAAAGTGCTAACAAGAACAAGTTATAAGCAACATTTACTGAAAGTTTACTATGCACCTGACACTGTGTTAAATACTTTGTGTACCAGTCTTATTGAATCTTTACAACAGCTCAGTGATATACCTACTTTTCAGCATCCTCATGCATAATGCTGTTCCCCAAATAACTTTCTGTTTGGACATGCCACACATTGTAAGAATTACATTTGTCTATTTTTCTAGGGACCTGTTAACCAAATCACTGTTTGACAGTGATGTACCAGGTTGACTCAAGCCTGCAACTTGATCAAAGCAGAGTGAGAATGGATCTTCTACTTTATATGTAGGAATAACCTATAAACTCAGCCTCTATGAATAAATGAATGAATGATTCCTATTACCACACTGAAGTATATAGGATCCAGGACTCAGTCACAAAATCTACAGCTATTTCAGATGTAGATGAGAGAGGATAAATTAAATGAAATACCTGTTGCAAATGGAAATACAAGCTGTCATTATCAATGTGAAGGTTTATACAAGTCATAAACTCACATTTAAATTCATAGATTGTGCTGGGGAGGCAAACCTTGCAATATCAGTCATACTTCAGATTTTCTTTTAACACTGGATAAAACATATCAGTTCTTCCATTAGTTGAACTATTGTTGTAAACCCCTGGCTGATGATATCACAGGATTAGAGTTTTTGACTACCTGTGAATTTCTGATATTCTTAATGTATTGGTTGGTGACATATATGCGGGGAGGTAGGTGTATTCTTGAATGTGGTCATAAGTGCTATGTTGCAAAAATTTTACTATTTCCTTCCCAAGTGACCTCAATAGATGAAGTATTTTTTAAGAGTGAAATTGCACTGTGGTTAACATATTTAAACAGCTCAAATATAAAAATAATGAGATCAGTTATGATATGATTATTAATAGGTTATTACAATTTATCAAATTGTGAATTCACAATTTTTTCCCTTGTGATGAGGACTGTTAGGAGTTAAGAAAGTAACTCCTGTGCTTCACACAGCAATGTTAACTATAGTCTTCCTGTTGTAATTGCATCTCTAGTAGTTATTTATCTTCACAATTCTTAATGAGGCGTAATATCCTGCTAAAGTAGATGAAGTTGCTCTTCATAACTCAGGTTTCAGATTGTCCATTTTACTTCTTTTGGTTCATCAGGGTAGAATTCCAATTATATACTAATCTTATTTTTAGCACCTTTTTGTCTCATAAATGCAATGACTAGAAATATGCCTAACATAGATATTGATCTCTATTGGTGCCCTGCTTGTATTAATTAGGGTGTTCATTTGGCTGCTGTGACAGAGATCCAAAACAACTGCCAAAAAAAAAAAAAAAAAAAAAAGGCAGGACGAGTCTGTCCTACAAAGTAATCAGACTCCATGTTTCTTTTATCTTGTTCGTCTATTGGGCTTAGGGATTGCTTTCCTTTGCATGGTTCAAGGTGACCCTGTGTCATACTCATACACAATGAAAGTTGAACACAACAATTTTACTTGCCTCTTTTTATCCAAATCTTAGAATCATGATCACACCTGGCTGCAATGGAAGCTAGGAAATGTAGTCTTTGGTCCGTGTGGTTATAAGCCTCTATGAAATACTGTAGGTTCCATGACTCTAGGAGAGAAGGGGAATATGAATGATGGGAGACTAGTAGACTGTCACAATGTCAAGTGTGTTTCTCTATTATCTAAAGAGGCAGGATAACATTTTTGTTGTTTATGTTGTTCAAGAAAAGTTTAAAGGCATAATTTCTACAAAGGACCTTGAGCATTAATGTTGAACTCCAAAAATTATAATCACTGACCATGGATTCAGGAATTAAAAGAAATTGAGACTATGTTTAAAATATACTTCCTTGGTTTTCCCCTTTCTCCTGTGTAAGCTATAAGTTACCTGAGGGCATTAGGGATCTGCAGGACACAGCAATGAACACTGAAATAAAAATCAAGAAAATTGGGAGATCATGCTAGTTTGACACACACACACACACACACACACATACATGAGAGAGAAGTATAAATATAGATCCATAGTTTTATCTATGAAGATAAAAATTTTCTTGGAAAGAATGTTGATAAAGAATAATGATGTGCATTATTGGTTGCATCATGGTATCCTAATATCCCTAATATGTAGGCAGTATCTTCAATTATAACTCTATAAAAGACATTGAAAATGAGGCAAATACAGATCTTGCTGTATAATCTTGGATTAGTTGAGGCTTAAAGACACTTGATACTGTCATTACATGAGAAATTATTTTCAGTAATCAGTGGTTTTTAAACTGGGACAATTTTGCTCCCCCAGGGACTTTGGCAATATCTGGAGACATCTTTGGTAGCCACAGTTGAGAGAGGGGAGCTATATATCTAATGGGTAGAGAATGCAAGAATGCTGCTTGATATCCAAAAATGTCCTCAGTAGCCCCCACAACAAAGAATTAGCTCAAAATGCCAATAGTGCCATTGCTGAGAAATCCTTGTCTAAATCATACAACAATGTGAACTTGCTCTCAGCAGGAAAAAACAAAAAGAAAAACAAAACTACATTCTTTGGTCAGATGTAATTCATCTGCTTACAATGTCCATAGAGAGATTTCAAAATGTATTTGTTAGAAAGTGGTATTTGAAGAAACGTATCCTGTTGAATTTGAAAAAGGGCATGTGATTACCTGAGAATTGTGCTTTAAAATAGAGTTATTTAGGATTAACTGTTTCAGTATTCATGAATGATTACCAGGCATACTGATTAGTTTTGAAATAAATTTGTGTCAACTTTTGGTCCTGGTAATAACTAGTAAAGATGTATATGTTAAAGTAGTATAAATGTGTATGCTTATCTTTCAATTTCCTACGCTTTGCTATAACTACAGATTCCTAACTTCTATCTAATAAGAAGATAATTTTATCAAATCAAATGTTTTACACGTGTTTCTGAGACAAAGTCCCATTTGAAAAAAATATTTATTGATAATTGTAATAGAATTATATTTATTCATTCAGCAAAATACACATTGATTGCCTAGTACTGTTCTTTCATTCCAGGTATTGGAGCTGTAGCAGTAAATTAAATGTTCTCACAGAGTTGGATAATAAGCATACACACATGTAAATACTCACCCATACCCCTACATACATCTATATGTATATAAGACATATACATGGACAAAAATATCTGTGTATGCATGAACATATGTATACGTGTGTGCTGTGTTAAAATGTTTGCATATATTCTGTGCTATATTAAAAAAAATAGGATAAGTGGAAAACTCAGTGCTCATGTAGGAGAATAAAGACATCTATGACAAAATAAATGAGAAGAAATATGATGAAAATATCAACTTGCTGAATCAAGTAGCATATTTGATTGGTACTTGGTTATTTCTTTGAAGTCTATAACTTTTTGACCATAGTGATTACTGTCTGTTAAATCTAAAATGTGCCAGATATGAGTTTAATAGTGATCAGTGATAAAAAAAATTAGTCTAATTATAGAAAATGTTTTGAGTAATAGAATTTGATAACTCTAAAGTAGGTAGAAAGAGTAATGAACATTTTGTAATAATTTAATGTATGATTAGTGCCTCTAGATGTCAAATTATTGACTGGGATATAATTTTTAAAACTATGATTAAATAACTAAAGATTTGAATAGGAAATAATATGGTTGTCAAGGCAAGTTTATTATTAGTGCATTTTATAGTGTGAGACAATCTAGTCACTTGTTCTTTATAAATGTAAAACTTAGGAATGGTCTCTGTCCTCAAGAGGGTGACTTTAAAAAAAAGTACAGTAAAAGATCACACAGGGTACAGTGTAGGCACAAATAGTGGAGAATTAACTCTACCTGGGGGGAGTGAGGAAAGACCTTTGAACTGACTTTTGAACTCATCAGCAAGGTTGCATAAACGGTGACTGAGATTGATTTAAACCATAGAAGACTATAACAGCCTTTACATCAGCCTGCTTTGCTACAACAGACCTGAGGGTCTCATTTAAATGTACTACTAATTAACTACTTTGGTTAATTTCTTCTCAATAAGTCGCTTAAATCCTCCTGCCAGATTTGAGTATTTGCTTATATGAGGATTTTCTACAAGTAAATTAACTGAAAAAAAATACTGCTATTTTAATCATTAACCCATTCACATAAAATTAAGGCATCATGCTTTCTCTAGAATGTACCTTTCTTTCAACACATGAACATCATGAGCAACATGCATTCTCCTAAAATGTACATCATTATTAGTTGCTGGAAATATTTTCTTTAATAAATAGTTATTTTGGGGTGTTACTTTTGATATAAATCATAACTAAAGAAAATATTTAAATTGTACTGTTATTAATATTTATTTGAAAATGACTTATTTTTGCAAATAAAATGAAACATTTTTATGATCTGTAACTAAAAATGAAAGACAGCATGTAAAGAGTCTTCTATGAGGACATAATGTCCTTATACTCCTTAATCTAGTATTTTTAATCTATTGTCTCCCACACAGGTAAATCAAAACAATATTCTTTATTGTATGTAAAAATATCTTTAAATTGCCTGTGATTTGCAAGACCACTTATTTTGAAGTTGAATGTGCAGCCAAGTATTTACTTAAGAGTGAAGGTACTCTTAAGTTACTGAGATATTCTGAATATAGGTGAGATAATTTGGGAATTAAAATTTTCCTTTAATATTAAATTGAAATTAAAATTAAAATCTTTAGCTGACAGTTTTGCTCATTAAAAAGCATTTAGGCCAATTACTGTCTATAGAATATGCACACACATTGTTTCAGGAGGAAATACATGGCCTCAATTATTATTAATATCACTTTCTTTATTTGATATATTTCAAGCCTCAATAGGAACACTTAAGAATATTATCTATAATTCAGACATTTCATGCCTCTTTAACCTGGGTTCAATAAAAATTAGGTACATTTTATATTAGTGATGTTGAAAACAACTAGTGGCATGAATTCTCATCATTTCCATGTAAACTGACAGTGGGGACTAGAGGGCAATCTAGTTTTACTCCTACATTTTCACTGATGTTTTTCTTATACCAAAATCTGTACCTTGATTTGTAATTTCTCTCTCTTTCTTTCTTTCATTCTTTCCCTCCCTCCTTTTCTCCCTCTGTCTTTCTTTCAACCAGTTGCTCTTAGATTCTCTTTATTTCTCTATTTTGTCATTGCTAGGATCTGGAGATATAACAATTTTTTTTGCAGGATTATTAGGAATTTTACCCATTTATTCAACAAACATTTATTGAGCACAGCTCTGTACCAGCCACAGACCAAAGAATGTGATATACATGAGCCCTAGCAAAAAAGACAGTCTTTAAATAAAAAATGAAAATAAAGTAACATCTTACAATATGAGAAATTCAGAGAACTAAGGAAAAACAGAGCAAAGATACCCAAAATAATGTAAGCATCCAAATAAAGCACCTTGCAGAAGTTATGTTTTAACTGGAATCTGAAGGAATAGTTCAATAAGGAATGTTCTAGGGGAAAGGAACATGTTTGAAAGCATGGGAGAAAGAGTATTGTCCGTTGAAAAAAACTAAAGAATTTTGCTGTGGTTTTGTAATAGAATATTCCTTGCAGGTTAAATTTTAAATTTTTGCATTTGCCCTATCAAAAAAAGAAAAGACTCATAAATTTATAACCACATCTACCACCCAATTAAATACACTCAGTTTTGTGTATTTAAAAACATCCCTACCTCCTTAAATTGGTCCTTGTGTTTGAAAAGTGCAATTAGCCTCCTATGCATGAAAGATGCTGAAAAGAAGAACGTATTCTTCAAAGTTGGGTAGAGAGTAAAAGAAGACTTCAGTGTGAGGCCAAAACTTACTCCTAGGACCTCAACTAGTATAGGTATATTTGTTTCTTTTCAAAAAATATTCCGTGAATACAGCTACAACAATATAGACAAGGCTGTATTAGAACTGAAGTTCTAATGGGAAAACAGTGTAAGGGGGCAGATGGATTGGAGACAAAGAGGGGTACTTTGACATATCAAGTAAGAGGCTCTCTAAAGAAGCTTAGCTCCTATTTAAATAATAGGACCACTAATACAGATGTGCCTATCTGACCAGAAAGTAGAGGATTAGCAGTCAACAGCAACACCCTATGAGGCAAGAAACATTGGTAGCAGTGGCAAAAGCAGATACCCAGACTCTGTTCTATTTGGTAGTGAACATCAAAAGGACCTCTAGTTTGCTGAGTCATTCTTGATTTGACAGGCCTTCTGTACATGAGTATTTGGAATTTTCTATTTGCATGTGCTTTGCACCTTCTCTCAGACATTTTTATACTCATCTTCCAGTTCCAAACAACCAGATGATATATCCTTCATTTAGCTCTCTCTATCCAGGAAAACAAATAGATATATGCATGGATACTTAGCATGACAGACACAAGATGAACAAGAAAAAGGACATTTTACGAGGGTGAGTCAAAAATTATCTGCACTCTGGCTGTAGAATTTATTTTAATTAACTTTTAGAAAAGACACATATATCATTTTTCAGCATAATCTCCTTGCTTTTCAATACACTTTGTCCACCTGTCAACAAGCTTTCGTATTCCCTCATTGAAAAATGTTTTAGGCTGATCTGCGAGCCACGAATGCACCACTGTCTTCACTTCTTCATCAGAAGTGAATCTTCATCCTCACAGTGCTGCTTTCAGGGGACCAAACAGGTGAAAATCTGATGGAGCAAGATCAGGACTATAGGGAAGATGCTTTAACACCTCAAAATGAAGTTTTTGCAGATTGCTGACCATGTGGGCAGAAGTGTGTGGATGTGCACACCCTCAGACCACAAAAAAACAAATCACTGCACGCTGCTCTTCTTTTGTGCAAATCACAAGTGGGGCATCCATTTTTGCTCTCACCGCAGTTACACATGAACTGATGTAACACGTTCACACCGGCACAGCAGTGACTGGGGAGACAGTAGCCTTGAACAGAAAGTGATGATAAGACAGTATGGCCAATGGAAGTTTTAACATAACCAGAATGCAGATAATTTTTGACTCACTCTCGTATATAAGGAAAAGGAAATGTGTAAAACCATGGAGACATGAGTATTAAGAATATAAATAGATATGTAGTTGGATGGAAGGAGTTGAGGCTGTATTGACTCTAATAATTAGGGAAGAGCGAATTATTGAGTTCAAGTGTGATTGAAGGGGGCAAATCTGGGAGGGAGAGCAATAAGCAAAACTATAATCTGGGAAATGAATGATATGAATTTAAATTAATAGAGATATTTGGTGATAAAAATTAATCCAATAAATATTTAGAGGCTAGAAGTTAAAGGACTGTATTACTCAATTTATGTCAGCAAATTTAATGCAAAGAAAAAGACGTGAAAAAAAATTTCAGATAGTTTTTACATAATTGTTTTACTCAACAAATGTTAATGGTGCATTTACTATGTCAGGCAATTCCCTAAACACTAGTGTAAATGGTAAGCAAAACAGATATGTTCTTTTCTCTCACATAACCTGATTAGCCTTTATTATAAATGTTTGATTATTTTAATTTAGCTTATATTAAATTCAGATTTTAAAAGTACTTATAGTATTTACCACAATGACTAAAACTAAAAAGACTGACAACACCAATATTGGGATTGAGATGTAGATTAATCAGAACCAGAAATCTCATACATTGTTGGTGGGAGTATAAAATGGCACAGCTTCTTTGGAAAAAATGTTTTAATTGTTTCTTATAAAACAAAACATAAATGTTTTGTGCTGGTCTCAGCTTATCGATAAACAATGTTGTGGCTGGACTAGTCCTTGTGGTTCTTATTATGATTGTAAGAAAGCATCAGGAAACTTCAACTTTGGGGGGGGGAATAGTTTATTACTCATAAGTCCTAGAAAGCATATGGCACACCTGGGGCCACACAATGAGGTCACAGGGAGAGCGAATAACGAGAGAAAGCCCAGGTCTGGTGTCTTGCCTTTACTGGGCTTGATGATGGGGCCTAAGGTTTTGAGGGCTCACTCCTTGTTGCTGAATTTAAAACATAAGAGCAAGAATTTAAAAGGAGAGAAGAGAGAAAAACAAGTGGCCCAAATGGTTTTGAGATCAACCAAGATCTCTAAAACAAAGGAGCCTCAGTTGAGGGAAGGCAGCCTGGCTCTTTATCTAGCCCCATGGCTGGCCATGTGGGTTAGAAATAGCCATCTTTGAAGGGTGCAATCAAAGCTTCAGTCAGGCACTTGCATTACAAAAAGAGAAAAACCAACTGTCAGGGCTTACACTCACTATACTATACCTCCTTGATATCTAAGCAAACCTGATTTTAGGTATTTACCACTTAAAAAAAAAAAGCTTGCATTTCAAAATAAATTTTGTGCCAGAATGGTTACAATAGCTTTATTTATAGTAGCTAAAAACTGGAAGCCAATAAGTGTCTATTAATAGGAGAATGGAGAACAAATGATGGCATATTCATATGAAACACTACCAAGCAACAACAATAACAAAAGATGATGAAACCGTGATACATGAAGCAACATGGATGAATTATAAAACATTATTCTGAGTGAAAGAAGCCTTATATATTACATGCTGTATTATTTCATTTACATTAAATTTTCTAGAAAAAGTAGAACTAATCTTTTGTGACCAAAAAAAAAAAAAAAAATTAGAACAGTAGTGGACTCTGGGGGTGGGGCAATGGAAGAATCATGAGGGAACTTTCTGAGGTGATAATAATATTCTTTTGTCTAATATTCTATGATAACAGTATGCATTATAAATGCTTATGTACTTCAGTATATGTAAATGTTACCTCAAAGGAAAAAAGGAGCTGTAAACAAACAAAAATGACTTAAAGTAATGGTGTGAATTTGCTTTACAACATTTTGATGAAACAAATGCTACTGCACTTTATTTAAGTCAAATTGAACATGAGCTATTTTTTAAAATCAGTATAGTAAGGAATTCCATCTTAGTTATTTTTGTGAGTTTCCTTCCATTGCTGGAGATTATTTAAATATTCGAGGAATTTACATGATACACATAAAAGGAGACAGGCTCCTGGTTCCAACAGCCTATGATTTATAATACTTCATCTGGCCACTATATTGCTGTGAAATTTTGTCCTCCATCTTCTTTTGTGCACTGTTGCCTGGGTAGGTTCATAGATGCCAGGCCGGTGGGAACATGGTGATTAGCCATCAAAGATACCCCATTGCCATGGCTCCCTGGTCCTATTTGCAAGATGGAGAGGGGAAAAATATATGCCATTTGATGAAATTTCTACACTCTCATCTTGGTAGCCGCAAAACTTACTTTCTCTCTCCTAAGACTGGACACTTATGCCTTCTCTTAGTGTCAGCTCCGTGTTCCTCACCAGCAACCACATAGTAACTCTTATCTTTAAGATTACAAGAAAAAAGAGCCATTAATAACACTTTGAAGCAAAGGCTTCTATGCTCATCAAACCAAGACCTAGCCAACTTTTTGGTATTGAGGGAGGAAAAATACCTCTCATTCTTTCAAATCCCTTCACACAAACTAGTATGTCAATAAATTATACTGCCAAAATAATATCATTGCAAAGTCATGAGACATACACTTAAGTAAAATGCATACACCAAGAAATGACTAAGTTTAATTGGTTGTGTAATAGGAGTCTTCTCTAAACCAATTTATACTCTAACCACATCACCTAACTAGCACTCCTACTAAGAAGCAGAATGGGGTAGATCCTAGTAGAACAAAATGAGTTTAAAAAGATTGTCACTACCAAGTTCACACCTTTGGATCTAAATGATGTGAAGTGTATGAAGGACTAATGTAAAAAGGCCAGAATGTAACTTTATTAATTAGTAGAAACAGGCTTCTCAACATTGATTGACCCTTAGGATTAGGCAAACCTATTTTCCTAAGAGCTAGAAAACCTTTGTCAGGGAAAACTTTCCCTCCATGGGATTATCAACAGATCCCCAGAAGAAGAAGCAGAGAGCTGAGCCAAACATAACTGGTTTACTTTTCCCAAACACAGCACCCATGTAGTCATGGTCTCTTGGGAAGAGAGAGGAAAAGGAGAAAGGAGGCCAGGAGCTACATCTGTACAAAGAGAGAGACATCAGAAGTAGGGCAAGAGAATTTCCTCATAATAGTTGTAATGAGGTTTTAGCAAATGCTAACTGATTGTTTTGACATTAATTTGAGGACAAAGTGACCATCTGAGAGGAGAATGAAGTCATGTTTAAATATATTATAAGATTTTTGATGTATGTTAATCTTTCTGTTTCTGACAAATACCTCAGGGGAGTGCATAAACGAAGAAATGGAAATTTTCTAAACAAAACATTGAAATAAAAGAATAGAATATTAGAAAGAAAATGAGGGAAGACACACCTGGAAATGATTTGGCATTATCTGTTCTAGGACAAATACAGTAATTGAACTTATTAGCTCCATGAGGATAAAAATGAGATTAGGCTGTGCAAGGATAGACCATATATGTGCTTCCAAAATCTAAAATCTGAAGTTTAGTAACTTAGGTCAGCCAAGCAGGCCTGAGCAGACACAGATGTAATGGCAGAAAAAGAAAAACTAGCAGCTATAAAGTAATAGAAAAATGAGATACATAAACATAGGCACAAGACAGGGTTCAAAGATGCAAACCCTTTGATGGGCAGAGCCGGGGGCTGAGTTTCCATGTATCACTTATTTATTTAAACAATGTATTGAAGAAGAACATATTTTGAACCAAACCTCGTCCAGGTACTTAGAATACAAACACTGAATAAAACAAACAAAATCCTTGTTCTTATGGACCTTACATTTCAGTTTAAGGGAACAGACAATAAATAAATTAGTAATGTATAATATAATATAATATAATATAATATAATATAATATAATATAATATAAATATATAATGTAATATAAGGAAGGTAAAAGTATAACAATTTAAATCAGGCTAAGCTACTGGACAGTGATTGTTTTTGTGTGAGGTGGGAGTGGAACTGAAAGGAATCTCAGGGAAGTGTGTTCTAGGTACAAGAAATGACAATTGCAAAGATATGAGGCAAGATTCTGCTTGGTATATTCAAAGAACAATGAGAAGTGCTTTGAGGCCAGAGTGAGAGGAAAAGTAAGAGATGATGTTGGAAGTTAGATATTGTCCAGTGTATGGAGGACTTTGTAGGTCCAAGTAAGAGGGTTGTTTTTTATTGAAGTTGTTATCTGAAGCTCTTCTTCTTCCTCTTTGTTCTTTCCTGAACATTTTAGTCCTAAAGCCATTAGGTGGGACACAGTGAGGGAGTAGGCCGTGGTGGATCAGTGCAGGTGTAGGAGCTTAAACAAGGTCAAGAGAATGTCCTCATAGGAGTACTAAAGAACCTGAGGCATTAGGATCCCACATGAGAGGGGTGATATTCAGGAACTGATATGTAGTGAGGAATCCACAGTAATGAAGAGGGTTTCCATACAGAGCAATGGCCCAGTATGGGATGTCAGAGACAAAAGTGGTGCAGAGGGTGAAGGCAGATTTGTTACAAAGGTGGCGCTTGATAAAATATGTAGATATATTAAGGATAATGAAAATCAGATTTCTGTCTATTAGAATTAGAGATATAGGTGTGAATACAGACACACACACACACACACACACATACACACATACACACAGAGAGAAACTTTGTATACATAAAAATATCTATATACATGTATTTTCTATTTCTGTTCACTGAAAATGCCTGGGAACAGCAATATCTCAAGAACAATGATCACACCTAGCACTCAGATACTAGCTTCTAAATACCATTCTCCACCAAAAGAAACTAGGACTCATTGGTGAAATGGTTAATGCTAGAACTTAGTCAGAAAAAGTAAAAAATAAGTCCAGAATAATATATTGTGCCAGAAAGCAAAGGAATGCTCAAAAGATGATGGTGAATATCAAATGACACAGAAACTTCCTTGAAAGGCCTGCCATTTGCCAAGTATGGAGCAAATTAAATACCAAGTAAATGATATTTATACAGTATAACTCATTGAATAAATAGGAAACCATTAATCTGTATATAAAAGGGATAAATCAAAATTTGATGAGAGATGGTGCATTTAAATAGTTTCAAAGTCTCTCCCTATAAAATACTTAATAATTGAGAAGAGTAAATCTCCTTGAAGAAGTTAATCATATAATCAAAGTGACATCATTGGTAATGGGACAAATCAAAATTGTATGTTATCATATAAGATGCAGTGATCACACATTGTCACTTCTATAATATCCCTCCTAAATAAGCATAATCTGAATACAAGAAAGAATAATTCAGTCCCAAATAAAGGGACATTTACAAAATAACTTCAAAACATTCAAAAGTGTTGAGGACATGAAAGTCAAGAAAAAATTGAGGAACTACAGTAAACTGAAGGAGATAAGAGTTGTGACAAATGCAATACATTTTCCTGACCTGATTCTGTTTGCTATAAAGTAAGTTATTTAGACAATTGGTGACACTTGAATAAAGTCTGAGGCTTAGATTGCAGTAATGTCAAGTTCAATTAAGCTCTTGAATTTGATGACTGCACTGGGGTTACATAGGAGAAGGCCCATTTCTGTGTGGAAAATGTACACTGTCTTCAGGTGTGATGGGGCATCAGGTTGGCAACATTCTAAAATCGTTTAGAAAAATGTTATTCTTAGTATTGAACATGTTATATATATAACATTTTATTGGGCATTCTATATAAATTTAAGATTGCTAAAAACTGAGTAAAAGGGGGCAAATTGTGAAGGGACGCCATTGGTGATTTTGTCTAGAGGGTGAAATGATCTTTATTTTTGAAAAGAAACATCATGGCTTCTGTGTAGACGTGGAGACTGGACAAGTGCCAAGAGAGACAAATTAGATGAGGGATATCAGGGAAGAGGTGGTGAGCATCCACTGGATTTGTTATATTTTGAAATGATAACCTACAAAACTTGCTGGATGTGGGGTATGTAGGAAAGTTAAAAAGTATAGGATGATTTCAAGATTAGACAAAGGTTCTGAGACCCAGAGATTTTGATTGATGCAGCTGCCTTTAATCTGTACATTTTCCTATATCAGTACTACTGCTCCCATATCTTAAAGGTGTGATAATACCACAATATTCTGAAAATAATTTGTTATTGAGAAATAAACTAGTCATGAGTTAGAGAACTATGCTATTTTCAAAAGCCTTGACAAATATATTATTGTTTATATCCCATCAACAAGAGTGTGCAAAGCAATATAGCATAGTGATTGGAATAAGTCCTATAGTATTAGAAAAAAAAAGGTTTTAGGTTCTAGCTCAGCCAACTATAACTTTGGACAATTTGCTTACACTCTAGAAACTCAGTACCCTCACATGTAAAATGAGGGATAATAATGTCTACTTTATAGAATTGTGTAAGGTCTAATTGATAATATAAAGTGGTTAGCACTGAGCTAAATATTATTGTGTCATCACTAGTAGTAGTAGTAATCATTGGGGTAGAAGTAGCATTGTGTGATATGTCCAAAGACTTTTCATGGATTTTCTTTTTAGTTTGAAGTGTTTATTAGTTTTAAAAAATGTGTGTGGAGGGTGGGGAGGGAGTCAAGGGAGGGAGGGAATACGGGGATATGTGTATAAAAACAGATGATTGAACTTGGTGTACACCCCAAAAAATAATAAATAAATTAAAAAAAAAAGATGGAAACATAGCAGTTGCTATCAAGGATTATCTTTGAAATTTGTGATAATGGTTAATTGCTTTCAAATATTTTAAATTATGCACCTTTCCCATAGTTTGCTTATATGCAAAGGACAACAAAAATATTTTAAAGATTTAATAATATGTTAGTCCAGGAAAATTGTTTCAAACTATCAGTATTTCTAATATTTTAGATACATGTGTTTGGTACAATATTCACTCCAGACAGGTGAATGTTCTTGTTGCTTAGAATAGAGCATACTTCCTTCAGTATCTTCCTTACTAATCCAATTTAATATTCTCTATTTACTATGCCTAATCTTTTTGCTAAGGCTTGTTTGAAAACAGTTGTTCTTGATTGTAAAATTGCACTGCACCCCATTAAGTTCTTGCCTAGCTGCTTTTGAGATCCTTGGTTGTTGGGAATGTGGGGATGCATCCACATTCTCTCTGTGTCAGTTCTTTTTATCTTTCCTCTCTAATGCTGTCCCTTCAGTGTTTCAGCTTCTAAGTGGTTCTAGCATATGTCTGATATAATTTTCTAATAACTGATGCCTTGTTATCACTGTTTATTATATGTCAGTAGGAAATGCCACCTGTGTCTGAGAATTTGGGACCAGCAGAATTATATATTTTACCAAAGCAAGACAGAAAATGTAGAATTAAAGAGAAAGAAGCATTCCAGTTCTGTCCATTAACTTCTGATATTTAATTTTGTACCAACCATAACTTTAAAAAGAAAAACAGTGGAAATTACATGAGCTTTATAGTTAACTCAAAAAGAGATTTAAAATCTTTTTGACTGTTTTTAAAACTGGCAGTTTCAACTTTTTATACGGATGTGTGTATATTTATTTATTCACTATTTGTGGATGCTTACTTTGTGCCAAGCACTTGTTTGAATGCTGGGGATAATGTAGATATAGTCACACTCTCATAGATTCTAGAGTCTACTTTACAGAAAACAGTTTTGCCATATTAGGTTCTCAGTTTCAAACATACAAGTTGTTCTCTTGTGACATGGAAATAATTAATGTTACATACATCCATATTAAAACTAGGTGAAATTCTTTGTAAATTACTTAACCATTGTGAGTTTCACATATGACAAATATAAAATGAAGTATGCTCGTAACCCCTCTAAAATGTACACTGCATTCGAGGCAGGCATCTAGACATCCACAAGGCTTTTATGAAAAGTCCTGTAAATAAATTTGATTCAGAAATCAACCTGCACAATCAAGATAGTGTGACTCTTGTAGGCTGGATTTACAACTTGGGTTCACAAAACTCAATTTATTTGACACCAAAATCATTGCACAGTGGGAGCATATCATTCTTTAATGAAGTCAGGAATGCAAGTTTCTAAACCTGATGTTGAGCTTTACACTAATTCTGTTTGTTGCTGTCAGGCTTGTATATCATAGCATCCCTGTCCTCCAACCAACCACATTGTTGCAGATTCTTACATGGAGAAGCCTTTATGGTTTACCACTCTGCTTGTTATCTCACATAGCAGCCTTCCTATTTCCCTGGAGATGCTGGAGAGGATTTATCTGTTTGAGTTATAGACAAGGCCTTTCCAATAAAGGGAACTAGATCTTGAATGTAGGTTTGCTGGGGATCTTTGGGATTAGAAAAAAGAACATAAATTTTACTCTTGTATCATTTGCCTCACACCTGTCAACAAAAGAATGCCAGAGATATCAAAGAATCAATGTAACAAGGCAGGAATCACACATATTTCTTTTCATTCCACTTATTCTATCCACCTAACCAATATATGAAAGAATAGTTATCTTCAGTTCCCTAATCTTCATCCACGAAGAGATAAAAATGCCCATTTATGTATTTAATGACATCACAATGCATTTTTGTGTGCCTAGGTTGTACATTTTGTATTTTGGTTGTCATTTGAGGTTGAATAAAAAATAAAACCCCATCCCAAGTGTCCTACACCTGAGCATTCATTTAATTTCAGTACCCTTCCCCTCTAAAGAGATAATCAGCAAACTAAACTGGTTCCTGCCTACCTCTATTTCTCTCTAATACAGGCCATTGTTTATCCTCACATCCTCTAATGCCTGCTCAAGCTACCTTATTTTTCTACTTATTTATTGTTCATCTTCCTTTACCAGTTTTCTCCAGAACAGAAGCTATTCGTCTTCTTGTTCACATTGAAACAACTGTGGTTAGAATGGTACCTAAAAGACAGCATACTTGCTATTTTAGATAAATAAAAAAGTCAGTCTCCTTTAAATGAAATGAAATTATCTATTCTAGAAGTGATTGTTTTTAAAAGAAAACAAGAAATCACTTCACCTACCACTTGCTATAAGAAAGGTTTATTAGAATATTTATATCACAAGAGAATTATTTTATTAATTTTAAAGTAAATTTCTGTTTTCATTTTAGTTAAATCCTTCATTTGAGATTTCATTAACCAAGACATTCAGTTAACTGAAACTTCATATATTTAACATAATGGTAATTTAAATTCACAATGAAAGTACTGAGAAATCTAAGATCCTGAAATATTTTCTTATATACAGAAAATGAAAATATATTTAATAAAATTTTAGAGGATAAGGGAACTATTTAAATTTCTCTTCATTGATTATATGTAAGTAATACATTTATGTATGAAGGGTACTAAGTGTCCTTTAATTAGCATATTTATTGAGTCTATCCCATTTATCATGATACAATATACCATAGGACCTATATTTGATGGGCCTTTTTAAAAATTACTGAGTTTATAAAATTATTGCCAAACACTCAAAAAATAGGATCGCTTTGAACTAGATAGTAACAACTGATAGTATTTGTGTTTGAATATCTCTTGAAAATCTCCATTAGCAATAAAGGAAATGTGACTCTGAAGAAAATATTGTACGTTAATTGAATATGTTAATTCTGCAGAGCCCCATAGAAATCTATGCAATTATTAAAATCCTCTGATAAATAAAAAAATCTTTGGGTTTTTTATAATTCTATGGATTTCTGAGACAGTAGAACTCCCCAAGATCTTGGAAACTACTTAATTTTTCCACCGCTAAACTTCTATGACTTCATCTGCTCTGTTCTTCTCATTCCCTTTTACAACAAAATGATCTGTGTTCTGAATCCTGGCCTCTCTCTCCTTCTAAATAATTTTGCATCTTGAATTAACAACCTTCTCTTGATTCCTCAACTGATTTCTTGATTTTCTGCTCAAACATTTCAAATAAGATATCTATACCCAAGCTTCTCACGTGGTGTGATTCTTCAGTCCCACAGCTGGTCAAGAGGGATCTTCTATGCCTGCAGCCTGGAGGCCTGCCTCTGGCTATTGGTTCTTCTGTCAGTTTACCCCAGTATGCACATAAATGTTATATATTTTCTCTGAGTAACATGATGTGATTTAGTAGGGAAACACAAATCTATGCATGCTGTCTTGACTTTATGACACGTAAAGAACAACAATAGTGTTTTTCTTTACATTTCAGAGAGGTCTTAGCACTGTTACCTATGCACAGGACTCATTCCTTCCTATGTTATTTTACCCTGTTGCTTTTTCACAGTACTCTTTATACATTTTTATTTAATATTGATGTGTTAGTTTATTCACTTGTCTGTTTCACCAATGAATGAATGAGGCAAATACACAATACAAAATGCTTGGATCTCATCTCTTTTATCATCCCCTTGTTATTCAGAATGCAAATAATATTGTTGTGAAAGAGAGAAAAAGAAGATAGAAATAGAGTAAACCAGGGTTTAAGAGGAGTGAATAAAGTTGATAAACTTTTTATAAAATCTTAATGTGCAAGAACTTACTGATACCTACCTATCACTCTTATGCTTTGAAGGAATTTTATTGAGTTATTGTGTGTATGTCTGTTGTTTTCATATACTTAGCATTGTTCCCCCTTGTTCTGAAGACAAACCATTCTCTTCCTTTGGGACACTACCCTTTCCCCTCCAGATAAGAATGTGAATTATATTGTCTCACCTATATTACCATAAATGGCTGGCCCATCAGTTTATCAAATACCCCTGGGAATTATGATTGATTCACAGCTAACAGATACATCAAGCAGGGCTGATTAGAATCTTTTTCTTAGTGATTGACATAATATCAGCACTAAATACCTTGAAAACCTAAAGCTACTATGACCATTTTGCTACTTCAAAGAGAAGACCTCATTAACAATTTAGCGAACATGAGGGGCAAAGACATAGCATGTGCAAGGAGAAAAGAGTTCCTATGACCTCCTTCCAACTGCAGGATCAGGTCAAGCCTAAATATTCCTGGACTTTTCAGTCATATGAATCAAATCTTATTAGCTTCAGATAATTTGAGTTGATGTCATACAGTACAAACGTTCTTAAATTTATTCCAATAATTGCTCAAGACACATCTCAAAATCCATTTTCAAATATAATCGTTATCAAATCCAGTATACATCCCACCTCACAGATGATCTCTATGTTGGCCAATTTTCTTTGGGCAATTAAACATAAATGGTAAGTGTTTACACATTGGCTTTTAAATAATGACATCTATTTTATCTAAGCTTTTGATGGAAGAGAGAGATGAGACCGATTCGTGAGAACTTTCCCTTAGCTACATCAGCTTAGGGAAAGAGAATTCTGTTGGTAACATGTTATTTTTACCAGGACCGCTGCTTCTAAAATAGTACAATTTATTTATAAAAATCTTGGAGAATATACATTTTTATCAACCTGAATCTATTAATTTTAGTCACAAGCCTATGCTTACCAGCATTAGTATCTGTCATTTATATCTGCCTTATAGGAAGAAATTCAGATGGATAGAAATTCATATGAAGAGCAATTCTGACTTTTGCTTAGCCAGTATTTTTCACTTTTATTAACTTAATTTTTTAAGCCCAAATATGTTTCTTAACATGTAAACTTGCCCAAAAGTTCATATGTAATTTCTTAATTAAATTAATATCAACCATTATTC
Source organism: Hippopotamus amphibius kiboko (assembly GCF_030028045.1). Taxonomy (NCBI): domain Eukaryota; kingdom Metazoa; phylum Chordata; class Mammalia; order Artiodactyla; family Hippopotamidae; genus Hippopotamus; species Hippopotamus amphibius. The sequence goes on from NC_080188.1 coordinate 60,847,365, forward strand.
CAGTGAAGCCTGGAATTGTTCTGATTGAGGTGAGAGTGGGAGATCCACAGGTTGGCCTTTTTGACGACTTCACTCCTGTGTCACTTCTGGGTGGAGAGGATAGGGCTTCATGAAGCTATTCGAAATCCACTGGGATTTTAAAAATACGGATCAAAGTGAAAAGATGGCAGGTAGATTAGTATTGCACCCATGTGGGATATTTGTATCATTAATTTATCATTTGTTAGATACTGCTTTTTTAAATGTTACAATTAGAGAGGCAAGTTTTTGTTCTGTTTTATTTTTCTAGTAACAGCTGCCTCTGGAAACGTACGCTAATTCCTTGTATGCTGGTGTGTTCACTGAAAAGATGGCAATGACCTGACAGTTATGACAAGGAATTTATTTTGCCTGAGCGATCACGCAGTTAATGGAGCATTAAAAAAAATTGATTCTTATGATTAGTTGATTAACAAGAACAATTATTTAGAAAATACTATTTGCTAAAAGCAGGAATACAATGGAAATTTGGAAGAATTGTATATCAAAACAGAGTAGTAATTCAGAAATATCTAAAATAATTGAAGTGAGTTAGAGGAAATTGACACATGAAATTTTCTTTTGGTAAGTAGTTTACTGGTCAGTAAGCAATTTCCCAGTTCCACAACCACAACAGCTTCTCTCTCTTTTATGTTTTCGGGCTACTTTGCATAACTCCACAAGCAGTTTCCCTAAAAGAATGTGCTGGAAATAAAAACACATTGAAGAAATTACATTTTAGGTAAGACTGTTCACTGCTGAGAGGCTAGATGTCTGCTAGTGGTCCTGATCAATGACACAAGAGGTGCTAATCTGGCAGAAGCTTTATTATCTGACCCCCTTGACTCCATTATTCTGTTTAGCGTCTGATGTACTTTAGATTTATTTCTTCCACAGTGTACATCTTTCATTCTTTCTTAATGGTTAGCATGTACAGTTATTAAGCAACTGAGTGCTGAGTATCATAAATGCTAATTAGGGAAGCCGTCACGCCTCCATCATAATCCAAGTTCCCACATAAGCATAGGTCGCTTTCTGGGCTCTCTGTTCTGTTTCATTGACCCCTCTGTCTATCCCTCCAACAAAACCAGAGTGAGTTATTATAAAGCAGATAAAATAAATGAATACAGACATGTATCAACCTGACACACCTAAAAAAAATTGCATAATGATTTATACAGCACAGTAACATTTAAGTAAATTTAGATTTATGCAAATGAATTTACATATTATTTATAAATGAATGCATATATAGTTAAAGCAATAGTTCTCAAGGTATGGTCCAAAACTCCTAAGGCCATTGAAATTAATTTAGTAGGTCTGAGAAATTCTTCTTTTCCCATTTACATATCTGTTCCAGGTCAGATTTTCTCTTTGTATTTCAAATAAAATCATATATCACAGTAAATTTAATATAGAAGCAGATATGAGAGTCCTGCTTTCTTCTGTGTAGACAAACATAAAAATGCTTTCAAAAATGTAAAAAAAAAAATACTTAGCACTTTTTTCTTCTTTTGTAAAATGTAGTCATTTTTCATAAAAATGCTATTTATAATAATGTCATGGCCTTATTACTTTATTTAAATTAAATTAATAAATGCATTTTCTCAATTTTAATTTCTATATGATAAGCATAAATAACCAACATAAAGTAAAACTCTTCAGGCTCCTTAATAATTTTAAATGAGTAAAGGGGTTCTATGAGCAAAAAGTTTGAGAACTGCTGAGTTAAAAAATAAAGATATAGACAGGAAGGAAGGATACACACCAAATTTCTGATAATGTTTTTTTTTTATTTTTTGTTTTTTTTTTCTTTTTAGAGGAAGGAGGGAATTACTGGTACTGGGGAGGAAAATAAAAGGAAATTCAATTTTATCAATTATGTTCTATTTCTTTATGGAAATATTGAAGAGGCAATGACAAATACAAATGTTTGCTATTCCAACTATTTTAGGGGGAGGGACAGCATTTGCTATATTATTTGCTTGACTGTTAAAATTTTCTTCTGTATAATTTGTATGAGGAATGGTTCTTTTACTTAACTTGTATGATGTATATATATTCTTGTAAAACCTTCTTTTCCTCAAACATTCTAAAAACAATCCACATGTTCCTAATTCACACATGTCTGGGAAGAGGTGGTCGGAGTGATTATAGCACTACAGTCAAAGGTAGCCAATGGTGATCTGCGCTCACAAGTCAACACAGACTCTTTCCTTTTTGTTTCTTCATATTAATAATATGCTTTCTTCTTCAGGACTACTCTGTTTTAAAATGAGAAATCACTAACAATATTTACTTTTAAAATAACATAAAATACATTTCAAATAAGAATCACATTTCAGTTCCTGGTGCAATACTCTGAAAAGATTTGAGCAAGTTGATTTTTAGTAGCCTACCAATAGTATGTCAGTTTGAATTAGATGATTTTTACCTAAGTTATTAACCTTATTTCAGGCACAAAAGTAGTATCAGGAATCAAACTTATATGTGTTTTTTTGTTTGTTTTGGTTTTTGCTAGTATCTTCATGAATGTATTTTTACAAAGCTTGTGTTACTGTCTCATTCTGAGATTTTCCAGAGTTAGAAATCTGTCATATAATATCCTTTGTTTTGTATCATACAGAAAAAAAGGATCTAGCCAAGAGCATGGTAACAGAGAGAGAGCCCAGGCTGGGGGTATGAAAACTTAGGTTCTTTTCTCAGGTTTTCTCCTAACGAGAAGGCATTCTTTTCCAAATCTCTTAAGCTGGAAAATCACAAAACCACTTTAGCTACCTCATAATACAAGGATTTTTAGTAAATACCCAATAGAATGTTTCAGGGACTAATACAAACAGAAAATGAGGCAGGATTCATGGAACTAGGACCTAGAATTGGAAATTAAAAAAATAGAAAGCTAGGTATATTAATCTTTCTTTTGGCCTCTATATCTTTCTATATCTGATCCATTTTTCTCTCTGAGGACCACCTTCTCTTCCTTGTTCAGATCATGAACGTTTTTGTTAACACACTGCTTTGGTATACATGTTACTCACTGTAGCCTTGACCAGATGTATTTTATTCACTTAAGAATAACCTGAGGTCACTGGGATGGTTAGGTGCCTTCTGTTCTCACCGTGAATCATCAACTTAGAAGACAATCCATCACTAAAATCATTGGCATGCAGTATAGATAGCTATGGAGACAGTCATATTCCACTCTACACAGAAAAACTTAAGTCAAAATTTCCCACTAGATACTGTAATTTTCTCTCTACAGTCCTCAACCATCTAACTCTGGGATTCTTTTTTTTTCCTTCTGTCACCCAAACAGCTTCTAATAGTCTCTCTATTGTTCAGATCTCAGCATGGCACAAATCCTCTATTTCCTTCATACCTGCATAACATACACACACTCATATAATAAAATTGACTATGTATTGTCCTTCAAACAGTGTCACCTGAGGGTGGGGGTCAAAAGGCTGATTTTGTTTTACTTTGACAGTTATATTCACATAAAATATGTCTATGTATTCATTTAATTCCAACTATTGAAGAGGTAGTACTTTTGTATGAACTTAGGCTATGAATGAGTCTCTTGCTAAAACAGGTGCTCAGTCTTGGGTCAGTCAGTATATAAGTCACATAGGAGAAATTGATTGTGGCTCAAAAATTAACTGACATAGTCAATACAGATATATGTAGCTAAGTTAGTACAAGTAAATTAACATCTCTAAGGGATTAAGTTACCCTTGTGATTACTTAGACTCCTAAAATTATGTGAGATAAAAATATATAAAGATATGGAATGACATGATGTTATTTTACATTGTATCTTACATAATCTGTCAAGTTGGTGTCAACCTGTTAGTGATTACTTTAACAGTTCTTATTTCTATCTTTAAATATTGCCCCATCATAACACAATTGATGTCTTCCAACACCTCAGTAATCACAACATAAGTCAATTCATTTTTATTATGTGTAAGAAATAAGCTTGTGCTATTTTAGTATCAATGCAAAAATTCTTGAAGTAAATGTTCATGAGTTTCTTTGCTGAAAACAGTCATAGGACTGAGGTGCAAGTTCTGTTTGGCTGAGCATGATGTGTAGCTCAGAATGTCTTCTGTCTCCATTCCTAGAATACATAAACAGCACTGATCAAACCACACACATTTATTGAACAGATTTATAGTCCTAAGAGCTCCAAATAAAAGGTTATGTGCATTTTCTGAGTACAATTAATACTTGTGTATAATCAGTGAAATAAAAAATCCCTAGGCTTAAATTGGTAAATAAATCTCAACAATATGTTTATCAGGTAATGGAATTATAATAACTTTATTTTTTCCTTATCATTATAACATTCTCTTAGGTCGAACTATATACCTATAGTTTGAACTGATCTCTAAGGTAATTACTGTCTTTTTATGAGGTATTTCAGTCATAAATTCAAAATATGTTAATAGGTTAAAATATGTTCACATTCACCACCAAGCATTGTGGATATAGAGATGACCAAATCATCCAGTCCTTGGACTTAATGTACATACACCATAGTGCTAGAAACTATTAATAAACAGCTAGACTACAGTGTGGTAAGTACGTGCTCAGAGAAACACAATGTACTACAGATCATTTATAAGAGCAAATTTGGAAAAATCATATAGCCAGTTGGGGGAATTGTCAAATAAATAAATTATAAATGAATTGTAGTTTACTGTAACTAAATATTCTAGATCCTTTAAATGTGTCTTCTAATATGTGTACTGTGAAGAAGATGTACACAATAAAGCTGTTATCAAAAAGCAGGAAAAATACATGAATTCTATATTATCTCAGTTACACACACACACATATAAAAAGGGAGAGAAAAAAAGTAGGGGAGGGAAAGCATAGCTGCTATGGTGGGCTGGTCATAAGTGGAGAAGCGAAGGCAGCATATGCATGAAGGAGAACAGAGCAGAGAGGGGTGTAGCTCTAGACTGAAAGAAACTGAGTAATAGCAGCCCTGGTTCCAAATACTTGGTTCCAGTTTCTCTCAAGTGTAATAGTTATAATTACCACCCATGAGTTTGGTAAAACCTCCTTGAATTCTTTAATATATTCCCATTTCACTTAAACAAGTTTATTTTCTATTATTCATAGTCAAAATAGTTTTAACTAAGACAGGTGAACTTTTTCAATAATTAGATAAAGCATGAAAGTCACTACTCCTCAGTATCTTATACATTCCTTGTACTATACCTTTTGATGCCCAAGAACAGCTTGCAGATGGGTTCGCTTAATAATCTCAAACAACTCTCCTATCAAAATATTTATTACCTTTCAAATGTAGGGTACATGTTTCTAAATTTAACTTGAAACTCTAATTGCTACTTTTCAGTCTCTAAGAAGGCTGACCTTCTACAGGGAACTACCTTGAATTGCAGAACACATTCCTTGAGCACCACTGTCTAATAGAACTTTCTGTGATGATGGAAAGAATGATTTTATGCTGTCCAGTATGGTGGTCACCAGATATAGGTAACAGTTGAGCACTTGAACTGTAGCTAGTGTGATTGGGGAACTAAATTTTTAACTTTTTAAAATTTTAATGACTCTAAAAACAAACAACCACATGTGGTTAGTGGCTACTATATCAGACAATACAGCCTTAGCATGTATATACCTAGGAAAAGTAGAGATATAATCAGTGCTATATTGGTGTTAAAAATCACAGCTGTCTCCTATTTTCTTGTGCACATTGGATGTCTCCTGGTTTATGAGATTTTAGCAGATATATCACAAATTGAATCTTTAAAGTAATGTCATATATTCAAAAATATGGAAAACTTTAAAGAAATTTTGAGTAGGCTTCCTAAATCAAATAATGTTAGTTCTACTAAAAACAAAAGGAAAAGAAAAGGTAGAAAAAAAATCAAACAAGCAAGAAGGAAAGAAAAAGCAAAAACATAAAAAAGTAAGCATTAGATAATGAGTTTCTATTCTTTTCTAGAGAAAACTGTCTGTTTAGAAAATCAAATAATACAAATTTTGACCATCTGTCTGAAAAGTACATTGTAGTTAATAAACCACCATTGTCAAACACAACTTATAAACATTTTTATTCAATATTCCTTATCTCAAGATTTGGTGAAAAAGGACTCAGAATACATAATACAAATAAAAATCATAGCATATGATAGGAGTAAATGAATAATTTTTTAAAACCAGTAAGTGCTGTAATATTTCCAAAAGAGGGGGAAAAAAATCACCCTGGCACAGGTGGCCTAGAAAAGGATAAATGAAATTTAGGAAGGACCTAGATAACCAGCAAGGTGAAAAAGAGCATTGTTAGAAGGGAAAACATAGTAGAGGAGGGATAGTGAGATCTGTAAGGCTTTACAGGTGCCAATGGTGGAAAGTTTGGACAAGGAAAATTGCAGACACACACTGGATTAATTCAGAAGCACTGAGGAGTTTATATTTCATTTCACAGACATTGTAAGTCTCAGAAAGTGTTAGAATTGACCAATATACCTAGGGTTGCTCATTTAACAGGTGCAGACATGACTAATATCTCTACTATGGGTTTCTTAAGAATTCTCTCTGCAAGGCAGTCAGACCTTTTTTGTTTTATAAATGATAATAAGGTTGATCTTTTCAAAAATAAAATATTTATTAAGTATCAAAAATTAATGAAAAGCTGCTTTTTTTAGAACTAATAAATGCTTTCCAAACAGTTTTTGTACTTGGAAGGGAATCTGCAATGCAGCTACTTCAGAAGTTGGTCAAAGTTTTGTTTTGTTTTGTTTCAAAGTTAGTGCTCTGACTGAGCTGTTCCTGAAAATAATTTTTGCACCAAATATGAGAGAGAAAGCAACAAAAACTTTATCTGGCTTAGAAACCAAATTAGCTAACATGTTGTGAATTAACATTGCTTCAAATTTACTCACGTTTATTATATACCGCGCTGCTTACATACATTTAAGGAAATGGCAGTTTTGTACAAAAGCATGCAGAAGTCCAAGAAGAGACAAAACAGAATTGAAATACAATGTAGCAGGCAAAGAGATAAGGTCCATGTTTTAATATTCATTCTTAGATAAGTCTGTAAGTAAAGAGCAAAAACCAGAAGGTTTTTCTGTATTCTTAAAGGTGTCCAGTAGAACTTTTTGTGATAATTGAGGTATTTTGTATCTGCACTGCCCATTAGTAACCAATAATTATATGTGATTAGTGAATATTTAAAATGTGACTACTGGGACTAAATGAATTTTTAATTTTATTTAACTTAAATTTAAATAGAGTAAGTTATATAATTTTATCTATGTAGACAGCCAATTCATATCACATAGGCCAAATAGGTCAATAATTAGGAAATCTGAAGGGTCAGGTGAATCTTGAAATTAGTAATATCATATTATCTTCCCCTTTAAATGTGTCTCATCTATGCTAAAATAATTTGGGCATTAAATATAGAGAAAACTTCCTTTCCAAATTCCTGTTCCCTCTTCTCATTGTAACTTCTTTTTTACAATAAATTAATTCCTTCGGACTATGAGAAGAGACTATAAGGAGAAAACAAACTTAACAATAGACTTGATGTTGACTCACAGGGATTGAGAATGAAAAATATGTATGATAGATAATGTTAGAAGAGGTAATATCAAGTATCTGCAAAGTCATCCATTGAATTCCTACTTATGTATCAGTAGATGGCTTCTAATGAAAATAATTTTTATGTGAAATCAGGATTTCCTAAAACACAGAATTTCTTAATTTTATTTGTAAAAATAACACGGTTTTTAGATGTTCAAATCACAAAAAAATAGAATTCATGAAACAAAATGGTTTTGTGATAGGATTTTATCTTGACAAAAGAGATGTGAATATCCATATATTTTGAAATCCAAGATTACACATTAAAATTCAGAGATATTCATGATGATAGATATACGCCTACGTAATTTTTTTCTTTAAGAATAAAAAAGAAAGATAAAATATTCCTGGATGTGAAAGTGTAAATGAAATACTCAGTTTTAAAAATATTTTCTGACATAGATAAATTTTTAAATACTGGCACAAGAACCCCTAATAGATGACAGAAGATCTGTACCCTATTTCTCTCTGCCATTGACACATGGGAGTGTTTTGTAGCTATAACCTCATGTGAATTAGTTTTGAATCTCTTGTGTATTTGTGTGCAGGTTTTAGTCAGAGTTTTGTTTAAACCCTAATCCTGATTCTTTTAATCTGTGTGATATTGGGTAAATTGTGTTACATTATATACTCAGGGAAGATTTTGGAATGAGATTAGAAAGAGCTTGAAATATAGGTCATTCTTTTGATAAAATCTAAGTATCTAAACTTCTGAGCTCAGATACTTGTATTGCAAGCACAGAGCACAAGGGAAATAAGGTATGCCCTGGATTAGGGAAGCGTTAATAAATTGTAGATTGACAAACAAAAAAAAACCGAGCAGAATAAAATCCCTAAAATGAATAAATAAAGGGAGAAAGGGGGTAAATAAGACAATGAGAGACACATTAAAGAAGTGATTAAGGAAAGATGTATGGCAGAAAATGATGGTGACTCAGAAAGAGATGTCACAAAACATGTGGAGGGTGGGTCTGTTGATATTTATTGTTTGAATTTCTTACATAGTGATTTGTATGACATAGCTATGGCAAACCCTTGGAATTTGCAAAAGAGAAAGAATTAAGAGTTTTGAAAATCTGAAACTAAAGTAAATGATTTCAATTAAAGATTATCTTCTCAAACACAAATAGGTCAGAATGCTGCATGGCTTACAGTTTGCACTGGGGGGGAGGAGTGATGTGCATGAATAGATCTAAGTACATCTGGGCTGGACCATGGAGAGGGTACTCCTTAATGGGATCATCAATGGTAAATCATTTTGTTGTGTAGATTAAGGGCATGGATGCCCTTTGAAGTAAGACTGTGCAAAGATGACTTCAGCCCTTCCTGTCTATGTGACTTTGAACCAACTTCAATATATTTTTGTATTTCTCTTTTTCTTGGTGTGAAGTTGTTGGATAGATAAATCGAAGTACATTTAAATTCCATATTGGAGATTGCTATTTAAATACAACAAATCATGTGGTCTAATGGTTTAGAAAATTATATGCTCTAGATCATGATTATTTCAGTTTGAATATTACTTCAGCAGTTACTAGCCACATGACATTGAGCAAATATATTTCAGCCTCAGTTGTATGATCTGTAATAAAGCCATAATAATCATAATAGATATAGTTAACACACAAATTTGAGGATTAAATGAAATGATTCACATAAAGCTTTTAACAAAGTGCCTGACATATCTGCATACTCCACAGTTACTCCCTATAACTTTATAAATTTTAGCTTATAGATTATATAGTTACCCATTATTTTATCTTTGTAAATAATATTTGGAACCTTGACCCATTAATTAACTGTTTCTTACAATTTAGTTTTAGTTATCTAAAATATATAATACATGAATGCTAGGCTTATATCATAGTTCACAAACAATTTTTATACCTTAAAGGAGTTGAAAATAGTTACAATTTAAAACAACAGACAATATTTAATAAATAAAGAAAACCAGCAAATAAAGGAATTGGCAAGAAGAAAGTAGAGTGAAAATGACACAGTGGTTTCTCTTAATTGGAGTCTACTTATTAACTCAGAGAAGAACTTGAGAGCTTTATTTTAAAGTTTGTTTCTTGATTTTAATAATATTCTGCTGTGTATGTGTATGAAGACAAAATTTCTGTTTTGCAACAGAAAGGCATTTCATAAAATATTTAGTTAAATTAGTTTCTCAAATGGTGTCCATGAATTTTGTTCTTTGCTTCTTTAAAAGATACCATATATTTAGTCAACTTTGGGGAAAATGTCAAATTGACTCCAACTTTCTATTTCAGATGGTTAAGGATTATGTATTTTATAATGGGATCACTATGAATAAGACAGGCCATGTGTGAAAGCAAAGAAAAAAAATAAAAAGACGGTTCATCACTGATATGGTTTCTATTTTTTAGCATATATATTTCAGCCAGTCAGCATTTTCTTCTGGGCAGGCAGTCCTGTGAATTTTTTTGCCGTGCCAGTCCACCATGCCAGGTACCAGCATCACCTGCCCAGGGAACTTCTCAGCTGCCTTCTCCAATTGTTAAAGGAACTCTAGGGAAAGAAACAGAAAATACATTGATAAGATTACAAACTTGTCATAATGTGAGTAAATGTATGTTGGGGAATCCTGCTACTTGGTTTCTTAAAGTAAGCTATAATTTAAATAGAAGAATTATCCAGTATTCTTGAAAACTAACAAACACATTTTTTCTAAAGGGAAACATTTTTATTTTTAAAAAGTGAACACCTGTTTCTTTGGTTAAAAAAGCATACGTGTTTACAAAGGAAAGATGCACATGCACACATATACATATATACTAAAAATTTAAATATTTTCAGCTTCTTACCAGCTTTACAGTATACCAACTTTAAAGTTTGGATAAAATAATATAAGCTGATTAAACATAAAAATCTGAAAATAAACAGATAAAAATAATTTTTAAAGAAATAAACATAAAAAAAATACAGTCAAACCTTGAGCAATGCAGGGATTAGGGGCAGCAATCCTCTGCACAGTGGAAAACCTGCATACAACTGATAGTTAGCCTTCAGTACATGTGGTCCCTCCTTATTTGTGGTTCCTCCATATCTGTGTTTCCATGTCCCTGGATTCAACCAGTAGTGGATTGTGTTGTGCTGTAGTATTTACTATTGAAAAAAATCTGTGTATATGGGGACCTGCTTAGTTAAAACCTGTGTTGTTCAGAAGTCAACTGTATTTCAAAGAGAATTATATTTCTTTAAAAAATTTTTTGAACTCCATTCTACTGGAGATATATCCCCAGTGTTAGTAAAATACACAACCCATTAAATAGCAGAAAGAATAAAATATTATTTTTATATTTATATTATGAAAAGTATTTTCATCCTTACTGATACATTTCATTAACTAACAGCATGGCCTGAAACCTTTCAGTTGTTTCATTTCTGATTTGTAAATGGAATGAAAATGAAATTTTTCTCTCTTATCTTGTAGCCAAAAAAAAAAAAAAAGGAGAAAAAATATATACAAATATGTATAAAGCAGAGTCCATCTGCATCAACAAACAAAACAAATGAGGAAGAGTTGAAAAATACCTTGAAGGTCAAACAGGGTTATGAGGAGAGCTTTACAACTGGCCTCTGGATGCTATCTCGGTTAAAACTAGCCCAAAACAATTCATTAAAGTTTGTTACAAATCTTGAGCCAGAAAGAAAACAATCCTTTATTTGAAACATCAGGAAACTGAACAGGCTAGCTTTGGGAGCTTTTTATAACTGATTTGGCAACAAGATGCTTATAGAATAGGTTAATGATAAATCACATGAATCACCATGGGTATGGCGAACATAAGACTTCTGTAGTGTGAGCAGCAGACACATGGGTGCCAGTGTCTGATAGATGAGGAAAAGTAAAGGCTAAAAGAACGCATTTACACACAAAACCCTGTGTTACATGAAAATTCAAAGTGAAATAGGAAGTATTACTGCCGGGGGTAATGAGACCCTGATCATAGCACCTCTATTAAAGAACAAAACAAAACAACCTGCAAAAGAGAACTCAAACGATGAAACATTAAAATATTATTTCTAGATGTACATTGTAAGTCCCAGAGTTTTAAAAAAAGTAATATAGAACTCTTTGGGGCTTTTGGGAAAATTCTCCAGTCATTTGAGGGGATGAAAATTATGTTAGTCTCAAACATCTTCTTAACGGCATTCAATTTTAGAATTTAGATGATTAATCCTTAAAAATTTCTGAAAGTTTGGTCTTGTGATTTTATACACAGCCAAACATCCATTCAAGTACTAAAGCAACAGATAAAAGTTTTTTTAACATTCAAAAACTCAAGGAGATACTTCCCATGAGCTGATAAGAAAGTTCTAGAAGATAAACTTTAACCAATCAAGTGATGGAAAAAGAAACTACATCAAATAAATGGCACAATGATTGAATTCTTTTAAGTATAGAGCAAGAATTATAGTAAATATGTATTTTCAGAATATTCAATCCATGGACACTTTGTGGATAAAATAATATAGCTTATAAGGTTTTAGAGAGGAGAGGACAAAGTGAAAGAAAGTTCATTTTTTACAGTCAAAATAAATAACTGAGTAAATAAAATGTTAAAGTTATAAGCATTTTTATAGATAATAAGGTTAAAAATAGAAAAATTATATGCTCGAGTAAACAAATGGATGATGAGATAAAATAGGGTAGAATAATTGGAAATATGCTAACCCTAACTGGAAATATCCTAATTGCTTATTGCAGGGATTAAAAAATTACTTTTTAAGAAATGACAAATTAATTATATACTTGATGTGTGATATCTATTTGTTGTTGAGGGGACAAAAAGAAAATCCACATAAAACAAAGCAAATCAACATAGACAGCAGGGTGAAAGATTAAAAAGTGTTTTTGGAAGATTATAAAGTATTTTTTAAATCATTCAAAATAGAAAATATCATTACAAATTAAACATCAAACAAATTTCAGTTATATAAATGAATAAAACCAGTAATAAAAGGAAGATGATTTTTACTGATTCACAAATTAAAACATAAGACACGAAAGGATGAGCAGCTGATTATACATCATGTTCAAAGCCATTATTATTCAAAGAAAAATAAAATGAACAATGGAATTTTACATTATATCTATCAGATTGGCAAAAATTCAAAAGAATCTTAATATGTTGTTAGGGCGCAAAGAAAGTGGTACACTCATATTTCTGGTAAGAATATAAGTTGCTTTAGCATTTTAGGAAAAATGATGGCAACATCTAATAAAATATATGACCTAGCAATCCTATTTTTGGAAAGTTTTAGCATAGAATTTAAGGTACACATACATAGGATATATGTACAAGGATATTTACTGTGTCATCAATTATATTGGCAAACATAAGATAAAATAGGAGGAAACAAAGTGAATGGTCACTAAAAGGGATATGGGTGAATAAAAAGATGGCTTATCTGCAAAGTGGAATATTACTCAATATTTAAGAAGTTAACTTATAGGTATGTCAAGTTTTCCATGATATAATTATGGAATGTATATTTTATAAATATATATGTATGTGTATATGTGTGTATATACATATATGAGTGGAAAGAGAAGACTAGAGACGAGGGCAAGGAATAAATATGCTTGAAAAATATGGAAGAAAATTCAGGATACATGTAAAATTGTTCACTTAAGTGACATAGTGAGGGGTGGGGAAGGTGTTGTGGATGGAATTTATAGTGGAAAGAGGATAGTTGACAGGGGATGCATTAAAAAAGAAGATAAAGACTGCACCCCAAAGACATCTTGCATGATGATGCAATCTAAATTATGAAGTCATCAAGTTATATATGTGTAGGCATATCTGCATTTAAATATTAGTATCTGAATAGTCAATGTTATGCCAACTAAATGCAAATGAAAATCCTGGGCTTTCAATCTCAGACACTTGAATTTAGAGAAAAAGCTTTGGGACTTTAAAAATGGATCTTTAGTATGTTAAAAGTTGCCCAATCTCACAATTAAAATTAAATGACAAATCTAGAGAAAAATGTAATTTTAGCTAAGGTTATTGAACACTAAAAAGTTTGATAATTTACTGTTTGGCCAGAATATGGGAAATACTAGTGGGAGCTTGAGTTGGTAAAACTTTTCTAGAGGACAAGTTAATAACATCTTTCCAAATTAAAAACATACCACATTTCAACTCACCAATTCCACTTCTAGTAATTCACACTTCAGGGGCAGGTTCACACCTATGAAATAATGTATATATAAGAATGTTTAGTGTGGTGTTTGTGATAGTAAAAGTCTGGAAACAATCTTAATGTCCATTGGCAGGGGAATGTTTAAATAAATCATGTTAACATCTATGCAGTAGGATGCTCTGCATTCTTGCAACAAGTCACGTGGATCAGATGTACTGATATGGAACTATCCATGAGATATTAAGTGGAAAATGTGCAGAATAGTGTGCATAATATGCTATCATTTTGACATAAAACAAATATATAAAAAATACAAATGTACTTGTAATAATTGGTTGCTCTGGGTAAGGGAGTTGTGTGGCTAGAAAAACAGGAGTAGGAAATCTGTTTTTCATGGTACACATTTTTTACAGCTATCAAATTTTGTATCATGAATTTGTATTAAATTATTCAGAACTTAAGATAATTTATTGTTATAAATACATAATTTTGTTGCTAAAAATAAAATTGTGTATCTCTATGTATATCCCAATATTTAAGAGTTTCTCAAAGTTGACCCTTTAAAGAAAGGGTTGCTTTTACAGTGGACTTTTAGTATACCTGTTAAAAAATTGAGGTAGGTCTCTATTACCTAATATAGAAAAAATTGAAGATACAGAAGAGTATGTGTAGTTTCATTCTATGTAAAAATATACACATATACATGGATGTGTACATGTAAAAATTCCAAGAAGTGTATTCAAGAAAGTATCAACAATGGCAATTCCTTGGGAGTGGAACTCTTAACTATACTCGGGACTGAAGGGATTGGAGAGAGACATTTATTGATTACTTTACATCCTCTTCCATTTGAATTTTAAATATGAGGCACATCTTTCTTTTATGAAATAAGGGAGGGAGAACGGAAGGAAGGGAGCAAAGAAGGGAGGGAATAAAAAAGGGTAAGGTCACAGAGAATTATCCTACTCCAAAAGAATGAAGAAGTACCCATCCCCAAGAGACCAGACTTTTGAAAGTGACTCGTTTGTACTCACTTGTTGATCAAGGTCTCTAAGGAGTCTTTGTTAAAGAAAACATCATCATTTTATTTGATTAAATATGTGTGTTAGAGATAACACCTTTGGAAGGTGGAATAAAAGACATAATGAAATAATAATTTGCTGATAAGTACCCTCAGCAAAGGACACCTTCTTGGAATTCAAGAAGAGTTGCTGAGCAAGAATTTTATTTACATATTGAATGGAATGCATTCCTCAAGTCTCTGAAGCACAAAACCTAATGCCTAACTTAAAGGATAAGTTTGTGTGAAATGCTGATGAGGTCATTATCAGAATATACCATTAAAATGCTATTACAGTTTTGCTCTTTGCTAACTTTCCCTTTTACTAATTTGAAACATGGAACAATATTTTCCCATAGAAAGGTTTATAATTTGGATCCCAGCTTTTTTACTCAAGTACTAAAATCAAATTCCAGCCTATAAACTAAACAAAAGAAAACCATAAGTATACCTTTTGGTCTCAACAGGTGGTCTATTTAGTCTATAGATTCATTTTAATGACCAGCATACATCATTTAAAGTATATTTTAAGTTTTTTTAACCTTCTTTTGCAGATTTAGTATTTAGTCTCATAACTGAATAAAAATATATACATCATCAAAAACAATTTATAACTTAGTGAAATTATTACTAATGTGTTCAGGATAAACTTTGTCAATTACCTACATTGTGAGTTTTTCATTTTCTTCTATAAGGTATTCAATGAACTTTTCTATAAATTGCATGTGTTTTCTTATTTTATATTCCTAAAACATATTTTCCAACAGTAGACAAAATGTACAAACATTGAAGGCACTAAATAAGAAGGCAATAGCAGAATAAAAATTCAGAAGAAAATGGGAGATACCTTTAATTTTCAATTATGTAAAATCTACCTGTCAGAAATGCCTTGAGAGTTTCAGCTTAATATTCATTTTCTAGTCAGGTCTGTGTGTTCACTCCAGTCTCATCCTTCTTCTTCCACTAGCTTTGATAAACAAGAATTATAAACCTTTAAAATTCAATCTCACCATTCAACATTTACTCTGATTCTAATTTAATTCTTTGAAGATACTCATCAATTTGCTTTCTTTTTTCCTCTTATACTGCCATTGCTCTAATAGATGTTTCAATTAAAAATAAATCCTGGGGTCTGAGCAGACAGCTCAACTAGAGGTTGACTAACAAAAACCAATGCTCTTCGCCCCACAGTGGAGATTGCAGTATGACCTAACAGCCAGAAATAGCTAGATATTGCAGGATGTAGGGATACAGGCTAGATTTTATCTAATTAGAAATATAAGCTAAATTGAGTACTATAAAATAATTTGTAGAATATGAGATTACACAGTTATGCAAGCATAACTTGTAGTTTTGGCCATTTGTAAATCCAGATGGAATTTTGAGAGTTTATAAGAAGAAAATTAAAATATTTGTTTTAGTGATATTATATTATTTTGAGTAAATCTAATCTCTTAGAACTCTTTCCTTCAAATATGTGAAAACTTTAAACATTTTTCCCCTGGTATCTTCTCTTTTTAAATAAACTCTGGGTGTTTCCATTTCCTCTAATACTCAATTGGCATAGTTTCTAGACTTTTCACCATTTATTTTTAGAAATTTTCATGTAATCAATGTTCCTGTTAAATTATGGCACATGGAATTCAACAATCATTTGTGGTATGATTAGCCCACGATACCATGGCATTAGTCTATCCCTCTGAGAGGCAAAGAGACTAGTGACTAAGAATGCGAACTCCGGAGTCAGACTGACAGGCTTTGTATCTTGGTTGCATCATTTTCCAGCTGTGGTTTCTTAATCCATAAAATGGAAAAAACATAGTGCCCTCTACACTGGGTGATGTGAAGATTGAGGGAGTTGACATAAATCAAGCATTTAGAATTGTATCTAGTATATAGCAAGCACTATACAAGCCCTTATTTTAATCCTAGATATTTTATCCCTAAAATCTAAGCTAAAAAAATTATCGTTGTTTGTCTCCTATTGGGAGGGAGGTACATGTTCAAATTAATATTGACTCATGATATGCCTATAATAAAAAAGCTAAAATTCTTAGTATATTTTTACATGAGTTGCTGGTAAGCCAGGACTCCTTTTCCTCAAATGTATACAAGAATTCTTGAAAATACGTTGAAGATGTGTATAATTCTTGATGTACTCAGAAGGAATAAAAAACTTCTGATCTGTGTTCACATGGAGTCTTACTGGTGTTTTTGCTCCAGCCTTGGTTTGATGACTATACATTCTTTAAAATATGAAACAGATTATGTTTTATTTTATTTGATTTTATTTGTCTACCACTGTTCTAGCTTTGTGATGGATCAGTTTAGATTGGGACAAAAATCAACATATCTTTTTATAGTTTAAAATAAAGGTTCATGTCCTGTATTTTTCCAAAATAGGGCAGCCTCATTTTTTTCTGTATAGGAGACAGGCCTGGTGTAGAAACTGTCCTGAGGTTATTAGGGAATAATCAGGTCAAATGATAGAAGGTATTCTTTTGAATTCTGCATGAATGCTTGTTCATTGGCGATTTAGTCATATTTAACTATAGGAAATATATATAAAACTATGTTTCCTAACATCTGTATATTGGAAGAGAGATTGCTTCAGGTGCTGCTCAATCAAAATATAATTGTATTTGTATAATGGGTGAATCATCATTATTATTCATAGGATGATTACTTCTGTTGCCATGACAACAATTGCCTTTAATTGAGGCAGGCACAGGTTGAATGGCATGATAAACCGAGAATCAAAATTATTAAAGTGGGCAGGATAGTTTTTCTAAATAAAGTGTAGAGGTGATGAGAATTGATGCAGTTACTCCCAAAGTAACATACAATCTTTCATGAATTTCTACATGTAGAATTAGAAGATTTCACCTAATTTCCACTTTGCCTAAGTGGCTTATTGTTATCAATGCCGGCCTCATCCTATATATAAAAATAACATTAACCAGTAACTTCATCTGTAAATGTTACCCTATGCCTGTCCCTATGATTTCTCTTTCTTGCTGTCTTTTACCAATTTTACTTTTTTCCTGTTATCTTTTTTTCTACTATTTTATCATTCCCCGTTCAGTCAATTCTACCTCAGGAAATTTATTTTATATGTGAAGATAAAATCTGCTCAAGAGGCAAACTTTTCCTTTGTCAAAACCTTGAATTAGACCATGGCTTAAACATATGGATTGTTCTCAGTGAGGAAGCGAAAGTGATATAATTACCTAAAACGGAAATGTCAGTCTCTGGCATTCAGTACTAGACTTATTTTAAACATTGTGGTGTGCATAAAAATCACTTTGAGAGCAGGTTACAATGCAGACACAATAGATCCTACCCTATTTGACTTTGGTTCTACCAATTTGGGAGGATCTGTCAATCTTCATTTCAAACAAGATCTATAGTTTATTGTTATATAGGTAGCTCTGGACCCTTCTAAGCAAAAATGATCTAAGAAAATCAAGCTCTGGAGTTAGCTCTGGCTTGATAATTGGGCTGCTACATAGAATGACAACTAGGGAAATGTGGGGACTGACTATGCTAGAGCAGGGCCTTTCCAGTGCTGTAAACTCTTGGTTCTTTACTGATTAGGATTATTCAGCAGTTGATTCAGAAAATTGGAAGCCTGAGGTAATTGTAGTTCTGGAAATTGCTCTATATATTTCATAGACTCTTTTTTTTTATTTTTTTTTAATTTTTTTGGGGGTACACCAGGTTCAATCATCTGTTTCCATACACACATCCCCATACTCCCTCCCTTCCCCGACCCCCCCCGTCAAGTCCCCCCCACCCTCCCTGCCCCAGTCCTCCAAGGCATCTTCCATCCTCGAGCTAGACTCCCTTTGTTATACAACAACTTCCCACTGACTATTTTACAGTTGGTAGTATATATATGTCTGTGCTACTCTCTCGCTTCGTCTCAGTTTCCCCTTCACCCCCCGCCCCCTCCCATACCTCGAGTTCTCCAGTCCATTCTCTGTATCTGCATCCTTATTCTCATAGACTCTTAATCTGTACATAGAAAGTGCTGAGCTATTTCCTATCTAAAGGGGCTGGGGTGAGGCAAGTTTTCATCCTTAATATTAAAAAAGTATTTCACCCTTAATAATAAGCTTGTTACACAGTAGAAAAATGAAGCTTCTGAAAAGCATATTTGAATTGATGAGTTTAGTGAAATCCCAAACATTTTCATTAATTGAGTTTCTTTGTGCATCTCCTGGCATGAAGCCTAGATGCCTCTTCAGCCATATATGTCATGAACTTCCCCAAATAGTTGGGCAATATAGACCATAGAAGAGTATGCCTTTTAGGAGGCTGACATGGATCACCATTGATGGTGAACCAATAATGCTAAAATACTTATAATTTAGCCTGTAATCAAGTTCTTGACAAAAGTTAAAGGGATATAATGCTTTCATGGAATTCTTTGTTGAGGCATATTATTTCAGTCTGAAGATGCTTTCATCTGAGAATGAGAATTAGGAAAGGGCTCATAAGCTGAAAATAAGAGGACCCCAGTCAAGAGGGTACTAGGACTCTATTAATCTGGGGTTAAAAGCAAGGCAACTACTAACATATCATAACAAAATAGGGACCTAAAATTAGGTATTTAAAAGTGAAATCAAATAAAATTCAGAATCCCCCAAATCAGGTAGTCACTATAAAGCTAGCAATTATAATACAGAAGGGAAGCTAGTGACACATGGTTTATCCAAAAACTTCTTTGCATTTCTTGTCAACTTTAAAGACTAACGATCAGATGTGCACACTTCAGGCCATACTGTGTATGAAAGGAAATAATAACAGGATTTTGCAAAGTAAAACAACAGTACTAATATTTGTGCTTTTATCCAAAGGTAAGAGAGAATATGGAGGGTCATCTATAATATTTAAAGATGTAGAGTAGATCTGGATATGTCAAGTTAAAACAGTTACATTTAGTGAAAATTAAAATACAGGAGAAAAGCAAAGCCTTACTTGGGGAAATTGCCCTAATGGAGTCTCATTGTCCAAGTTCAAATCCTATAATTTATAAGTATTCTATACAATTTTTGGTAATTAATTGATGGTAACAAAACTTATAGCAATTCTAAATCAGAGTAATAACTTACTGACTTAGAGAAATACTATTATTGCTAGGAAGAACTCACAGGCTCTGTAGCAAATTCCTTTCTGTACAAGGGTCTAAAAGTGCATTTGGTGATAACTGAGTTACAATGAGGAGAAGTAACTGGGTAAAATTGGGTGAACTTAAAGGTTAGGGCATTGTGCTGTGAAACCTCATGACTCTATCTCCACTACAGAAATATAATTGCAAAAGAAACTAGAATCATCTTGTCAACTACCTTGGAGCCCTACTCTGTCAACTGTATTCTCTTCAAGATTTCCCTTTTTCTAGGTTCCAATCACACAATTATTGAAATCTTTTTTTTTTCTTTCAGATATGAACATGTAATTGATTCTTTTTTCTTTTACCTGGGTTAGGTTTTGATGAAATTAATATTGTGAATCATTCTTTCAGCCAATGTTTAAGAGGCAACCCTTTTTCCAGGAGTCAGGCTTCTCAAATTTCAAATTCAGTTCACTAGGCAATTTGCTCTGGATCTGGGTGTTCTGGTGAGGGGGCCAGAGACAACATTCTGAGAAACGCTGCCCTAAGGAAATCTGTAGATAACTAATCTTATCTTCAGTGTGTGATTTTACAACTTGAAGTCTGAGATTTGTCAACATTACTGTGAAGGCTGTCTTGCTAGTGATTTTTTTTTAATGGCATTTACTCATGGATAAGAATGGCTTAAATGAAGCCAGAACTTCAACGTTTAAACAAATTACATGATTATTTTGTCTCTAGACAAGTAAAAATCCCAAGCCAATCAAATACTTCTTCTACTATGAACAGAGGGTAGTATTTAGTCTTCAGCCTGGACCTGTGTTAATATGGCTAAATCAGCTTTACAATTTGGGAACTAATGTTATAAACTACTGAGTTCAAACTGTATCTCTACAGGAGAGGGAACTGGGTCATTTGCCCATAGTGAAATAGTTATCAGACCTGGGTTTGAACCCAAATCTTATAATGTTTATTTTGGTCATTTTTAAACTGTGGCACATTAAGGAGCCAGGAGGGAAAATATATAAAATGGCAAACTACTGTCAAAGCTAAATGTAGCTTTCAACTAATACAACATCACAGCTTTTGCATTGACCCATGTTCTAAGAAAATTTCAGCATGGACAGTATCAAATGTATTTTAAGTCCAATTTTTAATAAATGTCCATGGAATCAATAATAATATATTTTATTCAGAGAAATTTACAAAGATAAACAAATGGTAAAATGACTTGGGGGACTAAAAGTTGTAATATATTAGACTGAGTCATTAGAGTTTTCTAGAAATAAGTGTATTTACTGCAATCCTATGTAAATATTTGGAGAAATTAATCCAAAATAGTTAATCTACATGATGCTTATTTATCTATGATGTTTAGTTAATTAAAATATTTACTAAGTGTTTGCAAAATATTGTACTGTATGCTTTAAGAATAGGTATGCATTGAACCCAAAGAAATGAGATAGTGTATTTTAAATTTTATTCCTACCTAATAAATGATGGCTCCTTGATACGTATTTATTTAATCAATGCATATGTAAAATTGTAGAACACACTCCCTAGTTTTTAAGAATTTATTCCATAGATTATAAGGAGATACATAATGAAAGAAAATGCATAGAAATTCATAAATTTTAAAAGTCAATATAAGTTACTTTTTACTGCAGAAAGATAGATAATAGTTGATACAGAAATTCAAAGAGTAATAAAAGACCTCCAACTTGCCAGGAATTAAGAAGGTTTTGGGAAAGTAGTGAGTATAGGCTAAAGTGAAATCTAAATCTTTTATTTAAGCAGAGGAGTGAGTAATCCAGTTAATCAGTTGTAACTTTGCAGTGTCACCAACGTGAGCAAGACCAGAGCCATTAGGATCAGTTTTGTAGGAGTTTGAATTCTGGGCTAAGGATTTTAACTTTCTTCTTGAATAGTTTTATTTGGACCTAGATAGATGATTGAGTCATATAAAGTTATAACTGAATCATTTTAAATTCAAAGTTTTCACTTTCTTTATAGGTTATAAGTCCATCATATTTAGCATAAAACTGATTGTTTTTATCACAACAAAATCAATGAGTACCATGTGTCCTTTCTTTCCTGATTAGTTTTATACCTGTCAATTCTTGTGAAAAATTCAGTTTATTTACATTTTGATGTAAATTAGAGTTCTTTTTTTTTTCAGGGTTTAAGAAAAGGTATTTTGACAGCTATTATAATTAGTGAAGGAATGTTACTGATTTCTTTCCATTAGATTTGTGAAAATCAACAGACTTGAGAAGGCATTACCAGAGATAAAATTTACCTTAATATAACTTGTTGTACAAATAAGCTTGGTTTTGTTTCCATTCCCCTACTTACCCCACCCCAGAAAAAGACACAGCTTAAAAAAGAATCAATTAAGTGTTAAGACTCAAAAGAAAGGCCTGTCATCCTAAGTAAGAAACTTGCTTTTATTTCCTATGTTAGACAAAACTGGCCGGATATGTTTTAAATTCTGTGTCAAAATTATTTCGTCCTTCTAAATGTATGTGGTATGTAGCAATCTCACTGACAAATATATTTTTTCTTATTTCACTGTAACTCATTCCTTGTAATCCTTATTTGGGCTTTTGAAGGTAGGAACTAAGGTAGAGCTAATTGATTTGTGCGATAAAGATGCTCGAAGGGTCAGGGGAACTCTATAAGGAGATGCCAAGTCCTCTTTTGGAGGGACAGGAAAAGGAACTGTCATTGATTCACATGAAATAAATTGACAGAACTGGAAAGAAGAGAGAGGAGAGGGAGAGGAGTGGAAGAGAGAGAGAAGAGGGAGGAGGGAGAGTAGGAAAATGCAGAAAGGAATCTTAAGTAGTTCACTGTGAAGCGTGTGATGCAAATGGTCTCTCCCTTCTCTCTTGCGGAATCTTTAGTAAATTCTGCTATGCTGATCAGTGCTTGTGCATGAGTAAATTTATTTGGGAACACTAAAAGCATTCACAAAGGGGCCAACTAACATTTGAGTAAATTTTCATACTCTTAAAAATGTTTCTGGAATGTGTATTATGTGTCAAGCAGTCGCTGGGGATTGAGAGGCAATTAAAATGGGCAAAGTGCTTCTCTCACATAGTGTGGTAGGCAGGACTCAAAAAGGACCCCAATGACCCAAGCCCTTATATTATTTCCTCCTCTTTTGTGTGGATGGGACTGTGAATATGATGGGCTATCACTCCCATAGTTGGGGTACTAATCAGTTGACTTTGAGGTAATCAAAATGAAGATTGTTCTGAATGTGCCTGACCCAGTAAGAAGAACCCTTTTAAGGACCTTCCTACAAGAAGAAATTCAAAGCATGAGATAGTCTGTAGAGGAGGCCACATAGCAAGAACCTAAGAGTGGCATCTAGGAGCTGAGAGTGGTCCTCAAACAACAGAGAGTAAATATATGGGGACCTCAGTAGCATGGCTGCAAGGGAATGCATTTTTCCAAAAACCTGAGGAAGCTTGGATGTAGATGCATCCAGCTGCCACCTTGCCTTCAATCTTGTGAGACTCTGAGCAGAGAATCCAGACTCCTGACCCATGGAAATTGTGAGATAATAACTTTTTGTTTTTTAAGCTGCTAAAATTGTGGTAATTTGTTACCCAGAAATAGACATCTAATACATACTCTTGCTGCCTTCTCTCAGAGTTTTCCTGTTTCTATGTGTTATTATTTTAATTTAAAATCACCAAATGAGAGAATCTAATTGTTGGCCAGCCAGTAATCATCCAATCCTGAATATGCATTAATTGGCCCCTCTAGCCACGCTGTTGCAAATTCCAGTGTGCTGGTTAGGTAGACCGGATGGCTAATAATAACAGCATTTCTTGAATACTATTCATGCTAGATACTGTTTTAAGCATCTTCCATGTATTGAGTCACCTAATCATTACAGACATTATAATTAACCACCACTCTATGGATGAGGTAAGTGAGGTACAGGGAAGTTAAGTAATATGCCCAAGGTCACACAGCTGGTAGGTAGCAAAACTAAGTTTTGAAAATCCAGGCAGACTGGTTTTAGTGTTTGAATTTAACCATACTGCCTCTCCTGATGCACCTTTAGAGACTAATACCTGAACATGTCCTAGCCACATTTGGATGTATAATACTGTAAAGTCAGAATCTTCCTAAGTTCTGTGGTAAGTTGCAGAGGTTGCCCTATAAGGAATTTTTCTGCTTAAGAAATATTTCGTAACTGTCACATTGATTAATAATTCTGAGAAGCTGTACCTACACCAAAAATGACAGCTCTCAGATGCAAATGAAAAATCAGTGCTTCTGGAAATTTGTGTTCATAAATTAGTATTATTAAAAATAATACTAATAGATACCTTAAACTCTGAATGGCCATTTTCTAAAATGCCACATAGAGAGAAATTTTTTTCCTTCTAACAAGAAGGAAATTGTTAAGAATTCAAATATAATGACATTTCACAAGATTTTTCAGTATTGGGAATTTTTGTCGTAAGAAAATCTAATATTAATGCAAATGCAATTCATTGTGGTTCCTATTTTAGAACTTTCTAATCTGTCATTATGAGATATTATTATTTGTCTTGCTCCCATGGTGTTCTATGCTAAAGCATATCACTGACTGTAAATTAATGAGCATAACAAAAAAAATCAATTTGTGAGTAGAGTCAAGACACACAGAGAATAATTTTTATTAATATTATTCTCATGAAAGCATATCAGTTTGATTATAGTAAAACAGTGTGGCCTTATCACTGAATTAGAAAATATTTGGGAGTATTCATTTTTTTCTCTCTTGGCTAATAGTTAATGCAGTTTACCCATTTTAGAATAGTAGAACACTTAAGTCTCTACTAATAAAATATCTTTTATGCATTTTTGGTGTAATTACTATCCTAACTGTACATGTTTTCTCACTGACTTTAATCTCCATAATATGCCTCCACATTTTGCTTTTTAAATTTTATTTACACATTAATGCTTCTTTTACATTTAAAGTGGGATGGAAATTAACTCAAATATTATACAGAAATTTATTGAATCTCTACAAAGTGTTAGGTATGGTGCTAGGAAGTGGATATACTATAATAAAAATAACATTATCCATAGCATCATAGAGATTTTAGCCTAGAAGAAAACTTCCTGTATATATATATGTTTATGTATATATTTTTTACATACACACTAAGTTTGTGTATATGTGTGTATGCAATTATATATCTTGGTAAGTGATATAAAGGAAAATAATCAATTTGATGAAAGATTAATACAGGGAAAGTACTTTAGACTAAATGGTGGGTGATTAGGGTAAATCTCTAAACAGAGGTAAAATTTAAGATGGAACAGGCATTTGAAAAGCAGGAAAATGTGTTTGAAACTGAAGAAGTAGAATGTATGAAGATTCTGAGATGAGAAACTCTTAGCATTTAGAATGGTGACTAGTAAGATGGAAGGATGTTAGTCAGAGAATAGCAGGAAATTGATTTGGAGAGGTAGGCAAGACCCATTCATGGAGAACTCCCTGTACCTGTTATGGAATTTAAAGTTATAGAGATTTTCTTTTATTGTGGAAGAACAAATACTAAAATTCACATTGGCCTTCTTCTATCCAATGTTCACCTTCATCTCGTTTTGCATTTAAAATTCAGTGTTATAATCTTCTACCCAGATCTTACTCCTTTCACAAAAAGTAACTTGAAATGGATCATACATGTAAGCATGACATAAAGGACTTTAAAACTTCTGGAAGAAAATAAATGAGAAAATCTACATAATCTTGGGTGTAGTGATGAGTTGCTTTTTTAAAAACTGAGGTATAATTGACACATATTACATTGGTTTTAGGTGTACAACATAGTGACTTGACATATGTATACATTGTGAGATGGTCATCACAATGCGTCTACATACCATCTATCACCTTAAAAGTTAACACAATGTTATTGACTATATTTCCCATGCTGGACATTACATCCCCATGACTTATTTTATAACCGGAAGTTTATATTTAATCCCTTTACTCCTTTTGCTACACCCCCAACCCTACTCTCCTCTGGCAACCACCAATCTGTTCTCTTATCTATTAGTCTGGATCTTGTTTTGATTTGTTTTGTTTTTTAGATTCCACTTTTAAGTGAAATCATGTGGTATATTTCTTTCTCTGTCTCACTTACTTCACTTAACATAATACCATCTAGGCTCATCAATGTCCTTGAAAATGGCAAGATTTCATTCTTTTTTTATAGCCGAGGAGTATTCCAGTGTATTAAATATGTGTGCTAAGTAGTATTCATTGTGAATATTATATACATCTTTATCCATTCATTCATCAGTGGACACTTAGGTTGGTTCCATATTTTGGCTATTGTAAATAACACTGCAATGAACAAAGGGGTGCATGTGCCTTTTTGAATTAGTGTTTTGCTTTTCTTTGTATAGATACCCAGTAGTAGAATTGCAAGATCGTATGGTAGCTCTATTTTTAAGTTTTTGAGGAAACTCCATACTGTTTTCCACAGTGACTACACCAATTTACTTTCCCACCAACAGTGCAGAATGGTTCCCTTTTCTCCACATCCTCGCCAAACTTGTTATTTCTTGTCTTTTTGATAATAGCCATTCTGACAGGTGTGAGGTGATATCTCATTGTGGTTTTGATTTGCATTTCCCTGATGATTAATGATGTTCAGCATCTTTTCACATGTCTGTTGACCATCCGTATGTCTTCTTTGGAAAAATGTCTATTCAGGTACTCTGCTCATTTAGTAATCTAGGTTTTTGTTTTTTTTTTTTGATGTTGTGTTATATGACTTCTTTCTCTATTTGAATATTAACCACTTAGCAGATATATCACTTGCAAATATCTTCTCCCATTCAGTAGACAGCCTTTTTGTTTTGTCTAATTTCTCTTGCTGTGTGACAGCTTTTTAGTTTGATGTTATCCCATTTGTTTCTTATTGCTTTTGTTTCCCTTGCCTTTGTAGTCAGATCAAAAAAAAAAAATGCTGAGTCTGATATCAGGGAACTTACTACCTGTGTTTTCTGTTTAGGAGTTTTTATGGCTTCAGGTCTAATATAAAAGTCTTGAATCCATTTTGAGTTAAATTTTGACTATGGTATAGGACTGTGATCCAGTTGTATTCTTCAGCTCTGTGACTACTGTTTGGTACTTTCTTATGTTTTCTCTTTGTTGAAGCTCTCACTGTTTTCTTTTATCCTTTGTTGTAGAGAGCACTCATTTAGTTTTCAGGTCTTTTTCAGAGGGAAATGATCCATATGTAGCTGTAGATTTGTTGTGTTTATGTGAGGAGGTGAGTTCAGAGTCTTCCTTAGTCTCCAACGTGGACTCCCGGTGATGAGTTTTAGAAGCAATACATGGTTCATGAGAGAAAAAAATGGATAAGTTGAATTTTGATAAAATTGAGACTTCTTCTCAGCAAAGGACACTATTAAGTAATAAAAATACAAGTCACAGACTGAGAGAAAATATTTGCAAGCACTTACCTGATAAAGCATTTGTATCTAAAGTATACTGAAAACTCTTAAAAGTTAATAATAAGAAAACAAACAACCCAGTTGAAAATTTCTGGAAATCCAAAACTGCTCTAAAATAAAACGCTTATTTAAGAAAATTCATGGTTTTAGTTTCACAATTTTTTCAAAATTTGAAGGTTTGAGTT
The DNA here is from genome assembly GCF_030028045.1 of Hippopotamus amphibius kiboko. NCBI lineage: Eukaryota > Metazoa > Chordata > Mammalia > Artiodactyla > Hippopotamidae > Hippopotamus > Hippopotamus amphibius. The sequence continues at coordinate 60,875,032 of NC_080188.1, forward strand.
GGTTGACATTTTAAGCCATTTCCACAATTATAGGTGTCACAAATTTTAAAAGACTATGACAGTGCTATTATTGTAGCCAAGGGAAAGAAAGTGTCTTTTTTTCTTTTCTCAGTAATATGTTTTTCTCACAGAGGAAGGTTGTGGCTACAAAAGAAAATATGTTCCCACTTTAATCTTAGAAAGTCTCAAATTACAAAAGTTGGTGGAACCCCAGAGCTCTAAGATTCACTTTCTGTGACCACTTCTAGAAGGTTGGCTTTTTAGGCCACCTGCTCTTCAATATTGTCCTGCTTTCTATCTCTAAAGGTGCATCAGATTTATTTTACCTCGTACTTAACACTGTAGTAATACTGAGGAGATCAAGTCAGAATATTCTAGGTTTTATGTTCCAGGCTTTTATTTCAATAGTTAAGTTGTTTCTTCAATCTGGAAGTCTCTTCTTTCCTTTCCTCACAAATCAGTTTTCATCTTTGCCAGAAGGTCTTTCTTAGGTCTGGAAGTTGGGTGATAGCTTTTTTTTCTGTTGTCTTGATAGGTTCCATGTAATCAGTATTCATTAAGTAGGTAAATATGTATTGAACTTCTACTGGCTATCAGATACTCGATCTGCTGATCATCTGTTCATGGCTTCTCAGCTAGAACTGTCAGCTCCTTGAGGGTAGAGAACATGTCCTATTTATCTTAATCCTTAGGACTCAGCAGAGTTCTTGGCATTAGTATGTGTTCTGGGCGGGAGGAAGGAGGGATTTGTGGTCCTGAGTGAAGAACAGGTCTCTCAGAATGCAGGATTTTCAAAACCAAAACTTCTTTCATGGATTTACTCATGTCCATGCTTCCATGACACATAATTTTCTCTCAGGTTATGATTTTCCTTCAACCCCTTGTCATTAGCCATGCCCTATGTCTGCTCCTGAAAGCCCTTGAGATAAATTTGCCCCATATGCTAGGAAAAAAAATGGTTGCCCAAACATTTCATATATGCCTGAGAACTGATTTCAGATTCCTCCTATCATTTATTCAGATGGCTTGAGAGGAAAAAAAATGGAAATTCTTCTGTCCCTTTATTAAATAGGTTGGATTTTTGTTTCCTAAAGGTAGTTTATAACAAATACAACTCTGTGTTTTATTGTATAGAGCACTTCTATTTTGTGTGTATGTGTCTGTGTGTATGTGTTCTTTGTTTATTGCTTTATACTCAGCAGTTTAAGCAGAATTATGAAATATGAAATGTAGGCAAATATTATTTTGTTCATATTTTTTGTTTAATTTTACAGATATAATTGTGTGTGTATATGTGTGTGTTAGGGTGTGTGTGTGTGTGAAGAAATGATTAGGCAAGTGAGAATATTTCATTCATTTGAATTCTCCAAAATTCAGAAGTGTGTTTTAGGCATGCATGCAAATTTAAAAGCAATTCTTGATATTGTATAGTCGGGCTTTATAAAAGTTGACTTCCTATATATGGCAGTCTAGGTTTTGCTCCCATCCTAGATATGTAAATGATATATTTTTTTCTTATTGTTCAATCCTCAGTGTGTTTTCTTAAGTGATAAAATTGAGCTTGAAGAAATAAGAAAGCAACAAAACCTATATTGGATGAATGGTATTGGAAATAGTTACTGTTGCTTTTCCTCCCAAATCCTTAGCAAGTATAGACCATAGTGGTTAAAGGCAAAAAAGAAGTATCAAGTGAAGCATCAGCAGAATACTTCAAAATTATATTTATAATTGGGAAAAGTCCAAATTAAACTATGTAATATCTCATTAGTAATAATAGCCATGATGACACGTATAGAGAACATGTGTTCTGGGCATAATGCTGAGCACTTTAGATAGCTTTGCTCCTTACATTTCCCCAACAGATCTATGAAGTAGGAAAACCTATTATCCTCATAGTGGGGAGAACATCAAAACACTGAAGCAAAGAGGATTTGTCATAAGTCACATAGCTAAAATAATGAAGGCAAAATTCAATGCTGGAAGTCCATCCCAGAGCCCATCAGCATGGATACCATGTTACATCTTCAAGGGATAAAAATAATCCTGTTAAGCATTATGTAACTTTAAGATAAATATGGCCCAATGTTTGGTATATCAGTGAGTAATTAACTAAGTAATCTACTCAGTATGTCCTGTGCCTATACATTTGTGGGTTCTTACGTAAATGTTTGGTAATATTCAAAATTACAGATTAAGTTTTATTACTTAATTCAAGTGTATTTATACATAAAAGTTACTCAATTATAGTTATTTAATTTAATTAAAATAATGCAATATATATATATAATATAGTCATACATACAATACAGTATTCAAACATAATGGTCATAATCTTAGTTGTAACTTATGAGTGATTTTAGTATAATGCGTATTGTCACTCAGCATTTACTATCATTTCAGTTCTTTCTTCTGATTTGTTTTCCTATTAATGACAATATAATTTTTCAAGTCATCGAGGTCCAAATTTCAAAATTATCTTTGACCTCATCTTTTCTTTGCCATCAAATTAAGCCAGTCACAGAATCTTATCAATTCTTTCTTCTTCATCTTACATACATATTCCCTTTCCTACTGCCACTCGTAAATTTCAGGTCCTTATACATACAACGCATTTCAGCTTTTCCTCTCAGCCTCACCTTCTCTTTCCTTCTATGCATACCTTACACTTCAGCCAAATATACCCTGTTCCCCAAATATTCCTCTTGTTTCTCAACATCCTGCCTTTGTTCATGCTAAACCATCTCCTTTTCATTTATTTTTCTCACCAATTCTTGCACAAATCCTACCCATCGTTCAAAATTTTGCCTAAATTACATTTTATAAAAAAACAAAAATGGAACTTTGCTTTATAAGAAGGACTACTCATATAAAGTCTTAAACTGCTGTTAATCCTTCAGCTAGAGAAGCTTTACTCTAAACAATTCCTGCAGAGTATACCTCATTTCATTACATTCTCTTCTCTTTCCTGACTATCCAGCTTAATTGGTGAACACATCATTTATTTTCACATTATATATTTGATCATTTTTATTGTCTCTCTCCTGTCACTACAATCCACAATAAAATCCATGGGGATCACATAGATATTTTTCAGTTCACTGCTGAATCCCCAATCTTCCCAAAGTGTGCCTGTCGTAGAGAGCACAGAAATTGTGTTCAGTCAATGTCCAATAAGAAATAATCTCCTCTCTTATACCTTTTACAGTATTTAACATATCCTCGATGTATTATCGTTTTTGCCATTTTGTTATTTTGTTATTTTTGTTAGTATTTTTTAAACTAGCGTAAAAGAATTTTCATTATTTATTCTTCACCTCTCATAATGCGTTACATGGAACAAGCCCACAGTAAGAATTTTTAGTATGCATTGCCTAAGTGAGCTACTCTCGTGTAATGGCAGTGATTAATAAATAGATATGTGATTTTAGTTTGACAAAGTCCACATTTTCTATGTAATTCTTTAAAAGTGTAAGAGTAGGTGAGTACTCTTTTAAAAATACCATAGTATACTTTCTTAAATTTTCTCTATTGCCTTTAAAATGTTATATGTCAAATGTTTCAAAATATTTAAAATATATTTCTGTTTTCTAATGATTTCAATATTTTATTGGAGTATATTTTAGGATCTTTAGGACCCTGATACATTAGTAAGTGATACAAAAATAGTGTCTTCATTCCTGCTTACCTTGTTATAAAACTGTATTTACCTTTGTGGATTTTTTTTAAAAAACCTCAAGGCAGGAAGATAAAATAGGCAGTAATATCAATGTGTGTATTAATAAGGCTTCTAGAATGTTAATGATCAAATTAATAAGTACTCTAGAAGTACTCTGGCACATAAAAGTCAAAGCCACAGTTTCTAGAACCAGACCTCTGGGTTTAATGCCTTCCTCTACCACTGACTTTTCTGACTCAGTTTCTTCATATGGAAAGAAGGAGTATAATAAAAATAATTAACTTGAAGGCTTATTATGACCATAGAATTTGTTAGTCTATGCAAAGAACTTAAAACACTGTCTCACATGATAGACTTACATAAGTGTCTGCTAATTTCATTATCATTATTGAGGGAATGTCATAGTTGAAAGTGATTTTTCAGAAGTTCAGGTATGGAATCATCAGACTGTAGAATGATAAATTCCTTTTTGCCTCCCAGGGCAGATCCATCACTCATAGGCAACTCACAAAAAAATGAGTTCATGAGCCTGATGTATAAATTTATAAATTATAAATGTATAAATCACAGTTCTAATTTACCCATGTACAGTAAGAATGCTAACAATACTAGGGAAGCAGATAAATTATTCAGCCTTGTCTCCTTGTGGGTGGCACAAAGGAAGCCAAATTATAATCAAAATGGCTTGGTGAGCATGTTAATTAAAGAAGGAATTGGTTGTTTGATTTTGATATTAAGTGACATTATGCTAAAAATAAACCTGCCAGGCAGTATTCTTGGAACTGAACATCCTCTCCCGGGGAGGACATCATGTCTGCCCCCATGCTATGCTTCCTGACCTAAACAAACTCCGTTCTGGGTGACATATTTTTCATCAGGTGTGTTAATATAGTCAGTCATGATATACTCCTAAAAGCCTAGAATTTTCTATCACTTTATGGAAAAGTTTTCAATATTTCAGAATCTCTCTACATTTTAAGAGGGAATTCTTGTTTCACTCTAAGTACTTATCTGGGTAAAAGCATCACTGTAGCCCCCAAACCATTACCATTTACTATGGATAAAGTGATGAATACAATTATTATTAAAAAACACACAACAGAAAAGAAGTATCAGTATATACTTTAGAACATTATGTTAGAGAAAACAATTAACTTCTTGTTAGCTCTTATTTTCTCTTAATAAATTTTGACATGTCCCAAAGTAGTCCACTGATGCACTGAAGTTTAACAGAAGATACAACCAAATATTTGTTTCATTTTTTTTCAAAAAGAAAACTCATGTAGTAATCCTCAGTCTTTTAACATCAATCTGAGCTCAACATGAAAGATGCATTTTAATATTCATTGTGCAACTTGCCAGTTCTGTATCATGGATTCAATAACATTTGAATATATGCTGGCAAACATACACATGCACACACACACATATCTGAAAATCTAGAGCCATGTCCTAAAGTAAAGCAGGCAGCTAAGCATATTTATTCCAAAGTGGTTAAATGGTCTCTAAAAATAAAACAAACAAACCAGAAGTTTTGAAAAAAGTATCTTAAAAAGAGTAAAAACTTTCTCCAGACATCTACTATTAAAACATTGTGCCTACAGTCAAAAACAGTGTGTTGTACACTTAAAAGTTTTTTAGGAAGTAGATCTCCTGTTGTGTTTTTATCACAATAAATTAAAATTTTAAAAAATAAAAAAGAGAAAAAAATAAAAAAGACTAAGAGCATATTATAAAAATAACCTTTTTTGTGCTGTAACCTCATGGTGTGCCTAAATTTAGGTTTGGATATTTGTGAAGAAAACATTCAACCTGTTCTGAATAGAATGGTTCTCCTTAGTATTAAATACCCACTGCAGAAAATGCAAGTGCTTCTTCTATATGAGCTGCAAATGTACCAAGAGACCATAAGTAAAATATTTAGTGCTAACTTTAAGATGGAAATATGTCTTCCTTATATAGCTATAACTTTACTCTGAGAAATATTTCTGGAAAGAAAAGATTTATTTTAATATTTCTGCATTTAACTGGCAGCTGTTCATGATTAATGATTTTGCTTTAGTAAGGCATCATTTTCTTTTTTTTTTTCTTTTTTTTTTTAATTTTTTAAAAAATTTTTTTGGGGGATACACCAGGTTCAATCATCTGTTTTTATCCACATATCCCCGTATTCCCTCCCTTCCTTGACTCCCCCCCCCGAGTCCCCCCCACCCTCCCCGCCCCAGTCCTCTAAGGCATCTTCCATCCTCGAGTTGGACTCCCTTTGTTATACAACAACTTCCCACTGACTATTTGGCATCATTTTCTAAAAGAAAAAGAGGAAAGAAACAGGTGAGACTATCAGTGGGAAGTGAGACCTGGCACCCACTATTTTAAACTATATAACTCTCAATTATCACTCTATTTTATACTAGACAAATGCTATATGATTGTTTAATTAATTTTACTACCTTAGGAATCAGTAATTCAGAATTGGTGATGACTTGGAGTCAGTTGAATAGAAATATGTTTTCTCACAATGTGAGAGGCAGAAGTAGACCATACCCAGAATTGTAATGCACTAAAATATACTGATTTCTACACTAAAGATAACCCTTTTAAAAACTTTGAATAGCTGATGTTTGTGTACAATAAGATGCAATAAAATATAATTTAAAACAATTTTTGTCAGCAATATTTTCAGGCATTATTCTTGGGACAGAACGTCCTCTCCCTGGAAGGACCTCATCCCTTTTGCAAGGATATGCTTCCTGGGTTAACTCCCTTCTGCCTGACACATGAAAATACATTACAGATAAGTTGAGTTAATATCAATGTTTAATAATAACTTGCATTTCTAAAGCACTTATTTTAACTAATGTCTCATATTACCTTTGTTTTGTTGTCTTATCAATCCTGTGATCAAAGTAGTTATGATAATCCTTCCATTTAAGGGGAAGTTATTGAACCTTGAAGATATTGTGATTATTCAAGATGATACAAATAATTTAGTTGTGCATATGTGACTGACCTCAAATTTATTCATTGACAACTTATTATATGTCAGGCCCTATTACTAATAAGCAAAAATAAATCCATCATGCTTCTTTATAGAGCCCTTAATAAATGCCAGCCAATATTCTAAGTGCTTTACAAATATTTATTTAATCAATTTACAGGTGAGAAAATGAGACAGAGAGAGGTTAAATAAGTGGTCTAGGGTCACTAATGTATTGAGAAATAGAGCCAGGATAAGAACTTATGTGTCCATAATTACAACACTATGATTCTTCTGTTTCATAGGTCTAGCAACCTGAGAACTATTACTGAAAATGATTTGAAAGTCTGAAAATAGGATGCAAATGAAATCTAAGTTAAATTTGCTACAAAAATAATTATACATTGTAACTAAGAAAGAGGTTTGGGAAAATGAGGAAAAAATTTTAAGAAATTTAAAAAATAAAAATATGAGGATAATTGAAAAGTAAAACAGCATTATTAGAAAGGCTACATGGAAGTAAGATTCCATGAGAGTAGTACAGACATATATATACTACCAACTGTAAAATAGTCAGTGGGAAGTTGTTGTATAACAAAGGGAGTCCAACTCGAGGATGGAAGATGCCTTAGAGGACTGGGGCAGGGAGGGTGGGGGGGAATCGAGGGGGGGCGTCAAGGAAGGGAGGGAATATGGGGATATGTGTATAAAAACAGTTGATTGAACCTGGTGTACCCCCAAAAAAAATAAAATAAAATAATAAAAAAAAAAAAAAAACAAAGTCATTATGAGGGAGGTGAAATGCTCTATGAATGTTATCTCAAAGATACATATTCAAGGGACTTGGTGAATTCATTGGCATATTCCTTTATTAAAAAACAAAACTATTAGTTTCATGATTTTGTTTAATTAAATATTTTGTACTGGAATGAAATGGGATGCATATTTGTTCTCAAACCATTGATATTAGCCAGTTTTCTGACATTCATTTTCCTTATAGTCTTCAAAGAGGCTGTGATATTCACAAAAGAATATGAGTTCATACAAACATGATCAAGACCTTGGTTTTCTTACAAAAGATAGTTTGTTTAACTTAGAAGCATTTGGGAAAGCGAGCAGTTGCAAAAACAAGAGCAAGGAGAGATGAGTTTTCAAATATGTTTATGCTTTCATGTATATTATTTGTTGGATTCACACAGCACAAACTTCAAAATTTATTCAATTCACAGCATGATTAACTTCTAGAGTTGCTGTGGATATACAGCTGAGCTCTGTGACCTCAGATCTTATATACTATTGCTTTTAATCACCTTGGTGAGTTTATACTTTCTCTTTAAAAATAGCAGCACACTGAGTAGGAGTGAAGTGTGTGAAAACTACATGATAGAAAGCCCAGTAGAAAAAGAGGTCAGTCATTATCCAACAGCCTAACATGCTATTCTCCCTACCCGTCACTCCCCCAGTATATACACATACCCCCACATATGAGCTTGGGAAGAGAAAAATATAGTTCTCTACAGTACTTTCTACCTCACTGGAATTAATCATACAAGCAATAACTACTATTTTATAGATTTTATGCTAGATCTTGTATTAATCCTCTCAACCATCCCATAAGAGGAGACCAACTAGTATCTCGCTGTGTAGATGAAGCAACCAAGCCTTAAAGTGATTAGTTGACAGAGACAAGATGCGACTCTGTGTGAATCCAAATATGTGCTCAAATTATTATACTGTGGAAGATGATCCCTCATTAAAAACCAGTTTTCAAAAATGTTGTCTTTCATGGTTCATGGTTTGAGTCATCTTATGGCATTGTCCTAAAGACTCTTAAGAGTGATAGGACCTTTGCAAATTTTGCTTAAACATTAAAAGCAGTTACCTGGGAAGTTTAAAAAATTCCCCATGCCTAGATCACACCCCATACCAATTAAATCACAATTGTTGGAAGTGGTATTCAGGCATAAGATTTTTTTTGGTAATTTTCTATGTCATTCCAAAATATAGTCATGCTTGAGATCCAGTTTTCTACATACCTTGCTCCCTAACATTGGTGCTTGTACAGTCTTTCCATTATTACACCAACATAGCTGTCCAGTCTCTACCCAAACATCCCTGGTAATAGCTTTGACTGTCAAAATAGTTCTTAGGTTAATTCTAACTCTGTCACTCTTTCTTCCAGCCCTTGGTGTTAGTCCTGCCTCACTGGGATAATGCAATTTTTACACCTGTTTTACATGTGGCAATATATCAGAAGTCAGTTTTATAGTCCCCTGAATTTTCTCTTCTTCACGATAATCCATTTATTTCTTTTAACTGTCTCTTATGCCATCATTTCAAATCTTATTATTATCCTAGGAATGTTCTTTTGAATAGACTACTGGCAGTATGATATCTTGGAGAGAACTTGGATTTTAGAGTCATAATGCCTTTAGTTTACATTCCATGCCTGCTACTTATTAGTCTTGTGAACTTGAAAAAGTTATTGAATTCTCTCAGCTTCCCTTCTGACACAAAAAAATGCTACTTCATGCAACTTTTATGAGTATAAAATGAGAAGTGTGGAGTAGGAGTAAGACTCTTAGAAGCTCTGAGCACTGAAAATTTACTGATTTATCACGGTCCACTTCAACCCCCACATGTATAATTCAAATGAAAACAATGCTAAACTAGACAATAAGAAGAAAGGAATCCAATTAATTTCTGTTTTCTCCCCCTTCATTAATAACTGTAGTTTTTAAATCATTAACAGCAAGTATACAATTCGTTAAATACATATGCCCATTTCTTTGCACCTTTATTTTGCTGGTGCTCTGAAGATATATAATGTAATACTAAACTGCCCCGTTACAGCTCTGCTTGGTAGATTTGAGAATAGGGCAGACATGTATGAGTTTAGGCAAGTTGTTTAACCTCTTAGACAAACTTCAGTTTCCTAAATTGTAAAATAAAGATAGTATATGTCTTGAAGGATTATTGTAAAGTTTGTGAAGCTCTCAGGGGATTCAAATAAATGATGTATAAAAAGTGCTTATAAGTGATCAAAAACAGTAGATATAGTATAGTAGCTAAAAACTTCGGCTCTGAAGCTATTTTGAGTTCAAATCTTAGAGTTTGCTGGCTCTGAAAGCTTGGGCAAATTGTGTGATGTCTGTGTCTCAGTTTCCTTCTTGGAAAATGGGGATAAAAATATATCCACGTAGTAAAGATTTTATAAATTTTAAATAATTGATAGTCAACATACTTAGCACAAAATAAGGTCTCAATACATGTTTACTATTGTCATTATTATTAAAATAACAATATTTTGTATTAGACATGAAAATATCTGGCACTTGGTAGGCATTCAAAGTGTGGTGGCATAATTTATTTTCAAGAGAGGGGCCCATAATTGTATATATTACTAAAATTTAGAAAAGGCCTGCACATTGTAGCTATTCAGTGAATATATGTTGAATGAATGAAGGAATGATTGAATAAATGAATGAATGTTATCTCACCACGAGGTATAGAAAGGGATTATAACTGCTATAACTTTTCTCATTGTAAGTATAGATTCATAGTTTTAATTAGTATAACCTAAAATACATGTGTATCTCATTCTGTCCAAATAGCCTGTTCCAATTAATTTTTAAATTTTTAAAAATTAGAAATCTATTTATTTTATTTACAAAATACATCTATAAAATAAATAAAAATAAAAAATAAAAATAAATAAAAAATAAAATATTTTGTTTATATATATCTTTTAATTTCTAGTCATACTTATGGTGTTCTTACTATGCCTGAATAGGACAATACTATAAGAGAAAACTTTCAAAAACATTTCTAACATAACTCAACATTGTATAACAGTATGATTGTTAAATTTCAATCCCTGCGATTCAAGCTTGAGGCTATTACATGAAAAATAAAAATATTTAGACAATTTCTCAGGTTAGCTCAGCTTAGCACAACCTGAATCAAAATCACTTGCTCTAGTAATTATTGACACTTGGGCCTTCTCCAAGTCATTTATGCTTTCTGGGCCTTTGTATCATCATCTGTTAAATGGGGATGATATTACCAAACTCATGAGGATATTTTAAGAAACAAATGAAGTGTCATATCTGAAAATATCCTGAGATATGCAATATACATACATATATGACAACTACGTGTATATATGTGTTCAGAGAGACAGACATTTGCTGCTCGCTCAAGTACGTCCTAGACAAAAGGTGATCAAAGTAGCTATGCCTAAAGTTCATCGATTTGACTCAATAATTTGAACACTCTGACAGTGACTATTTTAGATGCTTATTTTGCTCAAAATGTGACTCATGTGAGAATAAAGTGCTTGCATTTTCTACTTGTAACAGGCCAGAGGAGGTTCATTTTAATTATGATATTGTGCACTTACATTTTTATAGCCTACTGCCAAATTTTAAAATTCAAGTTTATTCGTTTTGCTTTATCTGCCTACAGTAAAATCTAAAATTATTGATTTTCCTAAATAGATATCACTTGAAAGTTATATTACAGTGTGAGCACACAGACTGCAAAATATTTCAGAGGACACTGAGTTCTGTGAAATAACTGACCCACATTTTCATAGCTATTATCCTAGTGCACATCTCTGACACAGTCCCTTAGCTATCTAACTTTTCTTCTACTACTTTTCTAGTTTATAAGCCAAGATGTCTTTTGATATATGTCAAAATGGTGCAAATATGAGGCATTAGAAGATTCAAAAACTAATATTTGTAAAAATAAAGGAGAAAACCTGGGGTATTTTAGTTTGAAAAGCAGAGTTTGATAAAAAATGATAATGAGCGTTAAAATTGGAAAATCTTTTCAAAATATATAAATACTGGAAAAACTCTCTGGGTTCCATTTTAGGAGTTTCTAGAGATGAAAACTACTTTTTTAAAAACCTTAATACATGTAAAGTATAGACATGATCTACTTTTTAAAAATCTGTGCTGATTGCCAAAATAAAAGGACAGCTGGATCCAGTTCAATCCATTTTACAAGAATATTGCTTATTTCCAATAAAGACTATATTTTTACTTTTTAAAATGTGGACAAATGAGGGAAACAGGGAAATAATTATACTACCATGTACCAAAGCCATAAATATGCTCCCTGCTGATTTTTAACAAACCACCAGGATGAAAAACTAATGAAGGGTGAGCAAGAGAGTATCTGGTAATTTTCCTAAAGCACATTTATATTGCATTTATAGAATGTCTTCCTCAGGAGAGCACAAATTATTTTTTATTAACAAAGAGCTGTAAGGAAAAAGTGCTGCTCTCTTTATTTTTTGAGGATTTAAATGTTTCCCACAGTTTTGTCATTTTAATACATATTAGGGAAAAAAGAGTAGCTTGCACAGTAAATAAATTGTCGTTGCAGTTAACACATGTAGGTCATTTATAATCTTTCTAGTTTCTAGTATTTTAAAGGTATAGGAATTTTCTCAATAATAAGTAGCTATGTCTTATTGTTTATCTAAAATCATTCTAAAGTAGCTTATTCTTTAATAAATAGAGTTTTCTGAAAAGAATTATCTGTTTTCTCACACTTAAAGTTTCCTTTATTCTTTATTTTAAAAAGCACAGTCCTCGATGTTTTCCCTATGTAAAACTCTCACACTGCAATTATGAGACCTATATTTTTAAAGCGTAATAGACTTTTAAAATTTAATATTGCCATTGTTAGATTTAACTAGTTTGATCACTGTTCATATCAGTGGCTGCTAAGTGTAAAATCTCATGAATAGGAAGGTGAATCCTTGATTCATAAAGCATTTTACTGATGTATTACAAAGAGAATATAATATTTATTTGAATGTATATATGTATTGTAATAGTCTTTCTCTACATTCATTCTTCTTTCTGCTGCTTGGCTAAAATGACAAAATTAGTTTTAATAGAGTATAAACTGATATTTCTGGATTTCGATCTTACTAAACCGTGTCGACTGGAAAAATATGCACAACCTAAAACTTGAGAGTTATGTTTTATTCAGGGATCCAAAAAAAAAGAAATATGAATGTAACTTAATGACATTTCCTTAGAGATCACAGTAGAATTTTCAGTAGCTACTGACTTCAACTTTTCACCCATGAGTGAAATGATTAATTTTTCTTATGAAATACTAAAACCTGATATTGGTCTTTAAAGTTACTCTTTCAGAATTGTGATTAATTTAGAACTTTTTCAGTAAAAATAAATGATAATCGATTGAATATATTATCAAATATAGAAACAATTGGACTGAAAATTAAATGAATACACTATTTAGTATATAATCATTAACTTCTGTGTATTTAAATATACAAAAACTTCATTGACTTACTAACACAAAGATCTAAGATACTGTGAATTAGAAGAATTTTCCAGATAATTGAAGATTATCATGTTAAGTATCAGAAAATTATTTTGATAGCACGTGGTCCTGTCAGACTTTCTGCCTATCTTAGAATATGGTTATTGACCATAATTCAACATTCATGTGATCATTCAAGATCGTAGAACACCACTTAACCCACTCACTGAATTAATTCGAATGTCACCTTCCCTCTGGAAAGCAGTAATGCTGATGTGTGTCTCTCCTATTGGCCATCTGATTTCTTTTCCATGAATTGTTTGCCCCAAACCTGTTTATTTTAGTTGCAATTTTTATTTTAAATATTGTTATTAGGTAGACTAGTTAAAAATTAGGTGAACAGATAAAACAGGCAAGTGAAAAGGATGAGCAAACCAAGTTGAGTGTTTTAGAAAGTCAAAAATACCAAAAATTTTGGAGAAATGAGTAAATTCATAGAAAAAAATCAACATTCAGATTGCTTTGCAAGAAGCTTTAAGCTCCAAGGCCACTTTGAATTAACTTCAACTGGAGTTTGAGGAAGATGCATTCCTGTGTGACACAGAACACCCTCACTCAAAGGCCTTAGTCCTGTTCTAGAATATGAATGAACGAATGGATTTCCATGTGTTTTAAGTTAAAATGTTTAATGTATGGAAATACATTTTTTGTAATTCTTGATTTATACACTTTCTCCAGTAGCTGATCAACTAGTCCTGATTTTGGAAAACAGAGGGCATTTATTTTATATATTTTATTGTATGTCATAGCATAAGAAAGGCTATATTCTTTGGCTATGAAATAGTGCTATGATGTAATATCTTCCTTACTATTTATGGACCATTTATTTTACTTTCAGGTTCATATTTCTCTCATGCTTCTGAATATTTTGCATGCTTGATTACAGGTAGTTGGAATATTACCAAACCTTCAATACACAAACTTACTCAGGTATATTTCACATTTAGCCAATCAAGACATAAACTTTACAGAATTATCTCCTTCCTCCCTGCATCCCACAGTCTACATATTTTTCAGCTTTATATTTTTATTTAACAACCAGTCTGAATTTTAGTTGGGAAAATCATAAGTAGATAAAAATGAGTAGGTGAATGTAAGCTTGTAGCAAACCTGAGACTTAAACAAAGGTCTTGTTGTTGTTGTTGTTTTGGGATTTTTTGTTTTGTTTTAAATTCTGCCATCATTGGAGAAGCACTAGAGGTTTTTGGTGGGTATATGTATATGTCAGGTGTATGTTTTAAAATGATTACATTATTCTCTTAGATGATTAATCTCTTAAATGAATTTGTTTTTCATTACTTTTTTTGATCCTCTTTTCTCTGTCTTTTTCTGTAAAAAGCATAGAGTGTATCATAATTTGTACGTTTGTGTCAAATGAGAAAATAAGTTTAAAGAGAATGTTTACCTCTATAAAAACAAATTTTTAATAGGCTGTCCTCAGTATTAGCTTATTTTCCCTACTTCTGTAGTGTGAAGAGTACTGACATTGAAAAGATTTTAATTTCTATTGATAATAAATGAACACACTGCCAGAAAGAGGATCTAAAATAATTAGAGGAATGCATGTCAAGTCTTTCAGGCCCTCATATTAACACACAGTGCATGCTGTTTCTTATTTTTGCAAATGTCAACCTTCTTTTTGATGTGTCTTTTGGGAAATGGTTTACTCTGTTTCAAAGGTATATAATAAAAGAAAAGGGCTTAGGGCAATATTTAAGCAATGAAAGAAACACAAGACATTTATGACTAGCTGGGAGGAACTGATTGCCTTTGGCTGTGCCTTGGGAAATCCCCAGGAAATACAGTAAGTTGTGATTACTATTATAAGTTAAAATGATATAAAGCATGGAGAGGAATTTGTGTTTTCTTTATGGGTGACTGCATTTCATATTCACTGTGTGCCATTAGAGTTCATACCCACCCCTGTGTTTCTTACTGTAGTACTAGCAGGAGATGTATTATTGAAAATTGCAGAAGAATAACTTTCAAGAGAATCAGTTTAAGAAAAGAGAATTTAAAACTAAGCTCATGTAAGAAAGCATGTATTGTCACATACCTCATTTAAATGTCTCTCATAAAACTGCTAGTTTTAAAATTAATGATATCAAAATTTGTACTGCAAATATTTGTTAAAATATGTATGTTAAATTTATTATAATATGTATAACTATGTTAAATAGACAGTATTAGAGGTAGATAAAAAAGAAAGGTGTAAATTTAATTTTCTCAGCACATTTTCACTGTGGTTATTTCCTTAATGAAAATAGAAATGTTTAGATCTACTACCATATTTGGAGGCTATAAGGATGTGTTCATCATTACCTTATCAGTTTTCATTTCTGAGTTTCTACCAAGTTGTTGAGAACATAAAGGAAAGTATTTCACAAATCCCTATTATTTTTTTCTTTTACTTATTTAAAAAATGATTTCTTTTCCCCTTTATGGTAATTAAGAGGTCTAACACTAAATCCTACTTACTGTATTGTCTCAGCTTTATTGCACTACCTTCAAATTTAAAACACTCAAAAGAATTATTCTTGAAATGAGGTCTAAAATGTTAACTGTGGATATTCAGTCTGATGATCACTGTTTTTGGTCATGTAAAGAAAACAAACTGGATACAAAAAGTGCAGCCTTTGAAAGGCACTTTTGCCTTGTAAGTTCTGTATACTGTCTTGTTTGATTAATGAACAAGTAAACGTATCACTGTATGTCATCCAAGGTGGGAGATCAAGGGCATGCCTTGGGTTTGTCTGTGATACAAGAGGGATTTTAAAGAGATACTATTTTAATATGTTCAACTTGGTGTTTTAATGAAGGGTTAAAATAAATACCTAAATGAGAATAAAACTAGTAAAGTCATTTTTTGCACAATTTAGGTACCTAAAATACACACACCTGGATAGTTTTCAATTTTAAAAAATTGCCAAGCATTTAACAGTCTACGTATTTCCTGAATATTAACCCATCTCTGTTAATCAGTCATTATAGACAGTTCTGAGTAATGTATATAAACTTGAAACATTACTCTTACAACTTAAAATAGAAATTCCACCCAAAAGCACAAAGGAATATAAAAATATTTCTGTGTTTATCAGAAATATTTGTTTTCATTTAAAATCACATTATTGCACAGCACTTAAAATGGTTATATTAACTAATCTTACTGTTTCCACATGGATGTACAGTGATGGGACCAAGGTCAGATTTTCCTTTCATTCATGATCATTCTAGAAGCTGAGCATTCTTCTGCATATGCAAGACAAAAAAATCTATTTTCTTGAACAACTAACTGTTTCTTAAACTTTTTCATTATATCGAGATAACTTTAACTTTATGAGGACCTAAGATAAAGCAATTAGAATTCTAATTTTCTAAAAATGTCATGCCCCCTTGGATTCTAATTATGTAATAATTTTATAGCTTTTTAATCTTTTATCTGCAATTCTGAGATCCAAAAATAAATAAATAAATAAATAAATAAGACAAACAAGCAAACAAAATCCCCTGGAAACCTAGTCTTTCTATGACTTATTTGGTAAGCAAATCTGGCTTGATCTAAATTGACAAGAGTCTGTTTATAATTTTCTGAAGTCATAGTGGGGTTATATTTTTGCTGCAGAAATATTAATGTCTTTGATTACTCCAGACTTAGACTTAGCTAGGGGTATTATTTTGCATATTCTGAATAATTCTGCATTCTGAAAAACACTGGGCCTAAGGCTTTTGGATAAAGGGTTATTTAAGAATTTTCTTATATTCAAATTCCCACTCCATGTCTAGTATTTTTTTGCTCTTTGGTGTGATTGCCTGGGGCTAGTGAGTAAATTCTGAATTTTTATTGAATTATAGTTGAGATATCATTTTAACATTTTTCTCATGTAAAAATGGTGTTGACTCTCACCCCAATCAGACTGTACATTCCTCTTTTTGATCTCTGTGTTCTGGACTATGCCTGCAATCTGTATTTACTAAATACTTCCTGAGGAATAAAAAGGTATTAAGGAAGCTCATCACTTTTTTGTGTGCTTGTGCTTTTTAAGGAATTTATTGACTTTCCTTTATGGATTTCTGGTTTTTAATCTTTTTCCTTGTTCTAAATCTTATCTTTATTTCAAGTCTTATTATAACTAAGATGGTTTATAATGAAAATCACCATATCCACATAATTCACAGAACAGCCTCTAAGCATGTGGCTCTGTCCTCATAACCACTTGATCACAGAGGCTTAGCAAGAGCTAAGTAAGTTCGTGGTTTGTGAGCCAAAGGGCTCAGTTCTAGACCTGTCACTGTCAAATCCTGGCTTTGTAATGATGGAAATTCATTTACTTCTCCCTCTCTCTTGTATGTGGGAATGGAAAAGACATTATTATCATATAGGTGTAATATATAATATTATGCACCTCAGATAATTTTGTCATTTATAATTGAATGGTACATATGAAATAAGCATGGTGGTGCTATAAACACTGTTAAAAATAATGATATCCATAACCTATTCTGTCTGTGTGGGGGAACAAAAAAATAAGCCCAGGAGTGAAGTAGTTCTCTGCTGGATTTTCTAAGCTCCTGCAATTAAATTGAACATTGGCTTGGTCTTTACTGAGCCTTAAATGAATAAACTCAATATTTTGATTTGGATGTATTATTACATTAAATTATTTTTAAGTGTTGCTTCAATTCATAGTTTTAAATTGTAGATGGAATTTTTAATCAACTCTTTAGAAAGAAAAGGGGTTAGAATGAAAATGATGTGGGTAAACTGGATAATGTAGGCTTAGTCATTATGTCTCCCTAAATATTTTCTTCTAACTGGTTCTGAATTGTTTTTTCTAAGGGATTTTCCTAAGCACAGTAACTTTTTTGACAATGCCTAGTTTTCCTATGGTAATATCTGATCATTTGTTACCCCAACTCAAGCATTACTTGAAAAATAAAAAATTAAAATCTGTAATGTTTTCTTTCCCTTGCTTTTAATAGATACAAATATATTCATTTCCAAAGCCTAGGTCTAATAAAGACTTTGGAAATGTACTACATTGGATTTGGTATTTCGTTAAGATAATAAATGTATCTATTTTTGGTCTTTATGCTGACATATCATAGCATTTTTAATTGGAAAAGATTCTATTGAGGCACAGCCACTTTGGAAGGCAGTTTGGCAGTTTCTTACAATGTAAAACATACAGTACAATCCAACCTCCTTGGTATTTACCTTAATGGCATGAAAACTTATGTCACATAAAAACCTGCACACAGATGTTTATAGTACGTTTATTTATAATTTCCAAAATTTAGAAGCAACCAAGGTGCTCTTCAGTAGGTGAACGGTGGTACATACAGACAATGGAGTGCGAAAAAGAAATGAGCTATCAAGCGATGCAAAGACATGGACGAAACTTAAATGCATATTACTAAGTAAAAGAAACTAATTTGAAAAGTCTAAATACTGTATGAATCCAACTATGTGACATACTGGGAAAAGCAAAACTGAGACAATAAAAAGATCAATGGTTGCCAAGGGTTAGTGGGGAGGGAAGGAGAGCACAGAGGATTTTTAGGAGAATGAAACTACTCTGTATGATATGATAATTGTAGATACACATCATAAATTTGTCAAAATCCATTGAATGCACAACACCAAGAGTGAACCCTAAGGTACACTACAGACTCTGGGTGATAATGATGTGTCAGTGTAGGTTCATCAATTATAGCAAATGTACCTTTGTGGTGGGGGATGCTGATAATGGAAGAGAGGATGCATGTCTGGGCGCAGGGG
Source organism: Hippopotamus amphibius kiboko (assembly GCF_030028045.1). Taxonomy (NCBI): domain Eukaryota; kingdom Metazoa; phylum Chordata; class Mammalia; order Artiodactyla; family Hippopotamidae; genus Hippopotamus; species Hippopotamus amphibius. The sequence continues at coordinate 60,893,836 of NC_080188.1, forward strand.
TTATAAGGGAAATTTGTAGCTTCTATTCAATTTTGCTGTGAACTGCTCTAAAAAATAAAGTCTATTTTTTAAAATGATTCAATTGAGCATAAATATATGACTAGATTAAATGACTCCAAGAAGTGTAATGAAAAATATAAATACGCAAGTCACCTGTACAAAGTGCAATCAAAAGAAGCTTAATTGTTGTAGAAATAGGCAAATTGAGGGGTGAATTGTGATCTGGGGAGACAACCAGAGGATGTATATGTACTGCATAATATCGAGTTTTTCATTGGAATTAAAGAAGGATCATAAAATAAGTTGCTTGGAGCCAGTCAGATAAAACCTTAGGGCCAAGGAATTCTCCCTCAGAATTCTAATTGAGTTACTCTGCATTTAACCTAATTGTGACCCTTCCCACCAATTATCACAACAGCTAAAAGTTTTATAAATTAAAAGACAAGCTTCTCTACTCAGAGTATTATTAATATAGTACCTTCCCATAGTCTACATTTTGTTCCAATGGTCTGTTCTTGAGTTACTTTAGGAGTAAATTTGAATATATGTTTTCTCTAATTATACAGCTAATAAGGATGAGTCCTAACATACTGTAAGCCTTGGACATATTTTTTTAGTATACAAAAAAATTAATGTGATTTTTAGTTTCTAATCTGAGATTCAGTAATCCAGCTTTATAGGGGAAAAAATGAGGTTTTTTTTGTTTTTTTTTTTTTTGTCACTTAGACGAGGCAACTCATTAAAAATTTTAAAAGGTATAGAACAAAAACATTTCTCACAAATGATGAATTTTTGCTACAAGTGATGATTTTTTACATCAACCTTGTATAGTGAATCATGATCTTGTGCTCTCTAGTCAAACCTATGTGTATATAATCGTAGTTTAGGATCTGCGAGATTTAGGCAGATCTCTCTTGGATCCAGATCTTTCTTGGATTCCTTCCCATTTGAATAACACAGAAATAACATTATTTCATTTCAAAATGTGAAACTGGAACAGTAGTTAGAAGATTCTGGCTTGCATTTTTCAATACCTGAGAGTGAATGACTGCTGGGATTGGTGCTAACAGTTTACACTTGAGCCTCTATAGAAAGTTTCTGGAATACTGTGCTTTCTTCTAAGTGGAGGTTGCAATCCTTTAATCAAATTAACTCACAAATCTCCATTATTTAAACCTACCCCAGGCAAATCCTAACAGACCATAGGAAAAGGTCATGCTTCTTCCTAGGTAGATCCAGAGATACAAACATATTCTTAGACAAAGAAAATTTAAGCAGGGGGTTTGCATGTCTTATTTATCATCCCACAATGCAAGCATGCAGATGCTTTACTGGTAGTTGCCTCTTTGGTATACCTTTATAGGAACCAAGGCCACAATACTAACATTTGCTATTTTTGTTAGAATAAAAATTCATTAAATGCCAGCAACAGAGATTATTTTGTAAATCCTCCATTTTAATTACTCCACTAGCTTTATATTTTTTAATTTTTATTTTATATTGGAGCATAGTTGATTAACAATGTTGTGTTAGTTTCAGGTGTACCGCAAAGTGATTCAGTTATGCATATACATATATCTATTCTTTTTAAAATTATTTTCCCATTTTGGTCATTATAAAATGTTGAGCAGCATTCCTTGTGCTATATAGTAGGTCTTTGTTGTTTATCTATTTTGAATATAGCAGTGTGAGCTTTAAAAACTTATATAGCTCCTTAACTGCTTCTAAACTAAGTCTAAAGTTACTTAAATTCTACAAAGAGTTTTCTCATCAGAAAAAATAGAAAAATAATAAAGTTAAAAATTTTAGCTGCCTCAGGCACTGTTGTGGAACTGAGATAATGTTTTTCATATACTAAACATAGGCGCTTCAGAATAAATGTTCCATAAATATTAGTTAATCTTTTTCAAATATTCTTGTCATTTGTTAGTTATTAGGTTTGTAAGGAACTAGTGATTTTCACAGAGATCTATATTTATGTAATATTTTAAAACTTCGCTTTGAGTATATTATCATGTAATCTTGTGACAGAGATCAGTGCCAGGAATAAAAATGCACAACATAAATTACAATGTGTTTGTACAGAGTTTTATCAACTGGAGGGATATATCAAGGTTGTTCTAACTTTGCTGTCTATCATACAAAATTAATATTTTTATTTAATAACTTTTTCTTTCCATTTGATTATGCTGTTTTTCAGTAATTAATTTTTATTGATGCACAGATTCGGGCCATTTCTTTGAGGTCATTATTTTTCTGTATAGTGTTTGAGGCATAAAAAGAAGAGAGCAAATACCAGTACACTGCTTAGTTTAAGACTCTGAGAAAATGTTTGCATCAGCTAAGGAACTGGCACAAGGGAACCTACTTTTTAAGGAGGCCACTTCATAAATATCATGTGTGTTCTACTTTTCACAAAATTCCCTTCCTGTCAAATTTAAATGTTCCCGTCTTTTGCTGTAATTTTTATTTTATTTTTTTATTTTAGTATATTACATTTTTTCTTAATTTCCTATAAATAATATTTGACTATATATGTCTGCCAAATGGAATAACTCAAAATCCTTATTTAATAAAAGCCTCTTAAACCATTTTTTATTTTGTATTTTTTTATATTTTATTTATTTATTTCTCCACCATTTTCTGCTGTTACTAATGATCAGTTGCTCCAAAAAAAAAAAAATGTGTTTTATTTACAGGGCACAGCTTATGGAAGTGCTCCTGTACCTTCTCGCAGGCAATTATGTGAGTCTCTTATATTCAGCTCTGTGTTGTAAACATGGCAATGTGTTTCTGTGCTGTAGCATGGCATGCTGATTGAGACCAAATGCCCTAAGGTCAATATGCAATCCCCAATGTTGTATATTACCTACAATGTGTGTAGTAAATGGTTCCCTTTGCCTCTTCCTTACCTGTTTGTCATTATCCAGTCCATTAAATAAAAACCCGCTGCAATGTGGACAAGTGTGTTGAGGCTTTAAGAATGGCTCAAAGTCTGGGGCAAGGATAGAACTGGCTCTTATTCAAGTTTACTTTCACTGAGCAACAATAATAGCACTTTCTTTTTTAACTGAATCAGTAAGCTTTCTTAAACCCTAACTTCTTTTACAGACTTATTCAAAGAGCCCTTGTATCATACACAGCTGTGTTTTAGTTACAGCTAATGAGACCTCTTTCCTTGAAAAGGAAAGAAACACCTTCCAGTGAATTTAAAGCAAACGACTTTTCGACCACTTTGCTTTATTTCTAAGTCGTTATATTTAGAAAATTTGAAAATAATCTATAAATTTTTAGATAGAAATCCTGGGTTTTACAAACTTGCTTAGCTGTATTATAAATATATGCACCTCGCAGAGAGTCAGATATTTGCTCTTCAGCTCAGGAGAGTTCTGTGACAGTTTGTCTGCTCTAACATGAACTTATTGTCAATGAGAGATGTATGTGTAAATTTAATATGTGGAGTCTCCAAAGTGCCATCAGACTTTGAGAATGAGCTATTTTCATCACCCATTTCCATCCATGTCTTTTCTCTTTTCCCACACCAGCATCCGTCAGAAAATCATGGCTGTTTACCTCCATTATAGACTGCTGCAGGAATATACCACATGATTCTAATTGTTGTGCCTAATGATAAATGCCAAGTAGATTCATCTTAATATGGTATTAAAGGTGATTCAAAGGTATAATGTTTTTCTTCACTATTGGCAAAAGAAATATATGATTTGATGACATTCACTGAGAAGGATCTATGAATCAATTACAAAAAATAAAAAAAACTGCAGTGCTTTATACCATTATAAAGATACCTAAAGAACAAAAAAAAAAAATAGGTACTTTCCTATCTTCTTTTTCATGAAAGAATGTTGAAAGTTTTGCTTCTTATGAATAAAGTTGTAGCAAAAAGAACTGCTAATGTTTACAGAAGATGGCATTTAGATGTATTAAATATTCCTGTAAAGTTAAATAATCATCAACTGGTCTCAAATTATCCCTTACTGTTACTTTGTTTTATCTATTTCTCTATCATCTGACTGTCTAAAATATACTGAAGGTATGGTTTCTTTTATGTAGGTATTGGTGCAGTATTATTACCAAACCAAACTTGGGTCCTCTAGCCCGCGAGCAGTAAAACCAATCTGCTGACACCAGCTTGTGGTGAACAAAGTGCAGCATTTATTGCAAGGCACCATACAAGGAGTCCAGGCAACTAATGCTCAAAAGACCCAAACTCCCTGAGGGGTTTCAGGGAAGCATTTTTAAAGGCAAGGTGAGGGAAGGTAGTCACAGGGTATGTGATTAGTTCGTACACAATTCTCTGGTTGGTTGATGGTGAGGTAACAGGGTGTTGTCACGGGGTTAACATTATCAATCCTCAGACTCCACTAGGTCTGGGGGCTAAGTGTTCATAGTCATCAGGTAGTTAAATTCTTCCATTTGGTGGGGGTTTTAGCATATGTTGAACAAGTCAAGCGTGTATACCAGGCACTGTCATCTGTGTCCTTCAGGGAGGAACTAATGATTCTGTGACTGCCATATGGCTGATGTATTGTTTAAATTCTTACCAGTTCTCCTGGTCCAACTGCTATTTTTGTCACTATACATTTACATGATTTCACTCATTAATTCTTGAGGCAGGCTTTTGTGACTCAGGAGAGGCCTGGGAAACTATAGCTTTTCTATAAATAAGAGGCAAGCAGAGGACATGAGGGGAGGGGTCTATCCTGGGAAGGCCCAATAGCTTCCTGCTCAGTTACAGTGTTAATTGATAAATATTGAAATATAGCCAGAACACCAATGAGATAAGAAATATTCTGTTTTTTTAAGTTTGCCTCTTTTTAAAGTAAAAAGTCTATTGTGTGTATAAGTTAGCTTGTCGTAAAGACAGAGGAATATCTATCCTTATGGAGATAGAGAAGATACTGTTACTAGAAACTTTTGGCAATGTGAATTCATTATATGTGCCATGAAATCATGAGTGGAAATGTAAAGGTTATGGAAGTACAGTCTTCCATTTGGACTAAGCATATTTCTCACTTTTACAAAATTAAAGTGTATAACATGAAAATAATGCTGGATATTTGAGATTTCAGACCAATGGTTCTGGTTAAATGAGAGTTAATCCTACAAAAAGCAAAGAGAAAAATAAAATGATGGTTGTCTTCTGTAAGTCTAAGGATCTAAAATTGAAATGTTTCCTGTGCCTTAATGGATAAGACCATAAAATGGGTATTACCCTCCAAAGCATGTGGACTTGGAAATAGTAAACTTATAACACATGAATTTGAATTGCTAATTATCAGATTTCCTTTTGGTCAAGTATAAGTCTTCAGATCTCTGAATTGCCTATTAGCAGGGACTCCTTAAGTATTTGTAATTGTGTTGATTATTAAAGATATTATGTCAAAAGAGTGAATGTTTTATTCTACACAAGAACATCACGATATTAATATTAAATGTCTTTATCCCTACCCTATTCCCTAAAATCAATACCTATGTAGATATCTTACAGTTGATTCCTGATTCTAGTATTTTATATTTTTGATTATGTCAGAAGTGGCAACTAATACTTTTCTTGAGGTTACAATTAACCAAACTTGTATTCATTTTTTTTGTTCAATATTAAGGACTTGTTTTATGGCTGTCACTTTATTTCAAAAATATATCTATTTTTAAACAGTTTTCTTTTGTCATAACCCAAAACAGAAACTAGCAACAAAGAGGGATTGCTTAGATGATGAAGTAATTGGAAAGGCTATGATACTATAATGAGAAAATTCACATCTCCATCTCAGGAAACATTATGTGGCTTTTAATTAACAGGCCCACTCAAATATGTCTTTATTTGTTACTTTGTTGATCAAAATTAAATTGGAGGCAATTCCTAGGTGGTGCAGTGGTTAAGAATCCACCTGCCAATGTAGGGGACACAGGTTCGATTCCTGCCCCAGGAAGATACCATTTGCCACAAAGCAACTAAGCCCATGCGCCACAACTATTGAGCCTGCACTCTAGAGCCTGTGAGCCACAACAATTGAGCCCATGTGCTGTAACTATTGAAGCCCTCATGCCTAGGGCCCGTGCTTGGCAACAAGAGAAGCCATCACAATGAGGAGCCCGCGCACTGCAATGAAGAGTACTGCTCACCGCAACTAGAGAAAGCCCATGTGCAGCAATGAAGACCCAATACAGCCAATAAATAAATAATTAATTAAAAAATTAAATAGGAGAAATATTGTCTTGGTTAATACTTTTAATTTTCAGAGAGATGCTTGCAGAATGATTAACTAACTTGGGGAAGGGGGAGTCTTGAAAAGTTTTTTGAATGCTAATAGTACATTTTTTATTATTAAATGCTTAAAAGAATACATCAACTATTCAAGTGATATCACCCTCTTAATTTCCTACTGGTTTATGTTTTAAAAGTTATAATCAATTTTAGTGAGTGAAGTCCTATCATATGCTGGTAAAGATGACTCTAAATTTGAGATATATAATATTTGATTAAAATTCTGCAAAGATTTGACCAATAAAATGCTATCCCAACAATTCAAAATACTAAGAACTGATTTTACAATGGTTATTGTTTTCCATTTTGACAGTACTAACCATTTTAAGAGTTCCAAATTATAGAACCATCTATTTCTAACAGATGTATCTTATCTTTTTCAAGAGAATATTCTAAAATTTAATAAACTATTTCCAAAATTTAATAAACTATAAATATAAAAACTGTGAACACAAAATTTAAAATTCATGCAACAGTTCAAAAATGATTTGGCTAAAATAATTAAGTGCTTTATTTTCATATTTTGCAACATGGATTCATCATTTCCCAATTTATGAAAGAAAAAAACATCAAATATTTATAAATAGGACCGAAACTATATATTTAAAAAGGAGGTCATAAACATAAAAACATACATGTTTATTGTTTGTTAAAGTTGAAGAATTACCCTATAAATAAAAAGAAGTTATTTTTGCTACATATGATCAAAAGATTAACTATTTCCATAGGTTTTGCACATTGTACTTCAATCAGTCCACGAAAATATATTCTATGAAATAGTTGTCATTTTTTATTCAATTCATCAAAAAAATATACTATCAATTTTCTAAAGTATGTTACCCTCCCATTTGCTTTAATTTACCTCCCCAATTTTCAATCAAGTTTTTTTTTGTTCTTTTTAGAGCTAAATAGCAGTTTTTAAAATTCCAAGTTGATTTCATCAGCAGTGATGCAAAACAGTACATTTAATAAGGAAGGCAGGAGAGCAAAGTATTTATTTACAGTAACATTAATCTCAAAGTCTGAATGAATGGTTTTAAGATGCTGAGCTAGCTTTGTAGGAACAGAATTTTCAGACTATTGATTTCACTGTGCCTTCTGATTTATTCCCTTTCCTTCTTAGTTTATCAGTTTATTTGTTGTCATTTCCCTTTCTTTTCTGTCTCTGTCATCCCACACATATCTTTGCATTATTTATCATCTTATTTTAGATGTAACTTCCATTACTTGTTTCCTTCTTTCTTTGCTGTGCTTGGAAGCAATAAAGGAAATGGTTTCAATAGTAGTGAGAACTAGCAGAAATTTCCTATCACTGTCTTTGAAATACACCTTCTGAAGACATGTCTAGTAGGGTTGCTACAAACCTTACATGAGTAAAGCAGTGCTTATCTGGTTCTGCATTCTTAGGGAACACAGACAAATTACATTGTGTCTACAAGGTCACAGTTAAATACACGTTTATATTGGAGATTGAGGAAGTTCCCATCTTCAGAAAAGATGTTTCAGTCAGAAAGAAAATAGAAAGGAAAAGCTTTAAATGGTATGATGAAATTATCAATATACCACTAATAAGAGACAAGCTAATACAATAGATGGCTAGAAAGTGGGAAAGGTGCAACAGAAAAATGTAATATATGTTATAATCCTATAATTCACAAGAAAAATGCTAAATATTGGCTTTCTTTTGAGTCCAAAATAATGGTTTTACATTTAATTGAGCTTACAACTTTGAGCTGCTAAAAAGTAAAAAGTTATGCTCAGTTATGATAAAAAGAAAGAAAAAGGCATTTCCTTTGATGTATACATAATTGTGATTATCATTCTAGGCTATTAAATTTGTTTAGGTAATGAGTATATGTTAAAACTGTACATAGATGTTCTGGTTTCAGCTTGAGATGTAGAATGCTGGAAAGAGCATTGTTCCTACCCTTACAATAACAATAAAAATCCTGGAGAAAATATAAATTCACAACATTTCTTGAACCATCAGAGAACTAAAGTCACAGGGCAATCAATTAACCTAAGATAGATGTAAAGACAAGTACTTTGCAAGGAGAGACCATATGTAGCAGACACAGTCAGATAACAGTAAGAATTATGTTAAATTCTGGTCAACTAACTGGTAAGGGGGAATGTAGCCTAGCAAGAGAACATAAATATAATGAGAATTTGCACCCACTTATAGGATCTTCTCTACAGACCTCACTAGATGCTCACATTACAATATTGGCAAGATTCTTGAGAACGTGTCTCATGAGCTAAAGATCAAAAGACAGGATCTGCAGCTATGATAGGAAAGGCGCAAAACCACCCAGATGCTTCTTGCCTATTGTCCATATAGAACAAAAGCCTAAAATTCAGGGGAGAGAGCAAATCACACTGGTGAAAACCCATTACAGCTGGGAGAAGGGAAGAGAAAAAGATCCTTTATTTCTGGGAGAGGGACGAGAATACATTATGGCCCCAGAACAGCTATAGGAGAAGACAAACACCAGGAAGTCCACATCTGTGAGGCCCTAGGACACAGTGCCATCCTAAGATATAGGCTCAATCACAGGAGCAGAGAATACCTCACTCTCTGTACTACAGACTAACAAGCAGTGAGTTATAAGTCTTCAGAGAATATGGCTGGGAATGTTACAAGAGTATAGAAAGAAACCCTCTCTAAGGCACTGTGCAAAGGAGAGACTACAGCTGAAGGTGAACCATACATTTAGGAAAGTCCCTGACAAATCAGTTCCTACCCTAAATACCAGGTATCCTTAAAGAAAATTGAAGGCTGTGGGTAACCATGGCACCAGTAACAAATTCAGTTCAACTCTGCCTATGTTGACCCAAATGTCCATCCTAATGTCTTGGCCTGCCCATTTCCAGACATAAAGTTTATTTACCTAAGTCTTTAATGTCTACACAATATGTCTGGCTTTCCACAAAATTTGAAGGTACAAGGAAAAGCAAGAAAAAAACAACGCACTGCCTAGGGACAAAAGAATCAACAAAATAAGATTCAGATATTATGCATATGTTGGAAATATTTGAAAGGGGAATTAAAATAATAATAATTAATATGTGAATATGCTAATGGAAAAGTTTGACAACATGTAAGAACAGATATACAATTTCAGCAGAGAAATAGAATTGTAAGGATGACTCAAATAGAAATGCTAGATACTAAAAGCTCAATAACAGATGAAGAATGTATGGATGGTCACATGTAGACTCAACATAGGCAAGGAAAAAATCGATGAACTTGAAGATAGGTCAATAAAAATTACCCAAACTGAAACACAGCAGGAAAGATATGGCAAGAAGCCAAAAAGAAAAAGCAAAAAAAAAAAAAAAAAAAAAAAAAAGGAACATTCAAGAGCTGTAAAACAATACCAAGTGGTCTAACTTATGTGTAATTGGAATCTCCGTGGGAAAAAGAGAACAGTACAAAAAAAAATTTGAGAAATAATAGCCACAAATTTTCTAAAATTAATGAATGACACACACCAGATTACAGTTTCAAGAAAGCTAAAGAGCACCAAACAGGTAAAGAAGAATAAAAAAATACATGCAGGAATATCAGACTCAGACTACTGAAAAACAAAGTCTGAAGGTAGTCAGAGGAAGAAAAAAATATACATTACATACGGAGGAACAAAGACGAGAATTACAAATATAATTCTCATTAAGAACTTTGTAAGCTAGGAGACAATAAAGTGACATCTTTAAAGTTTTGAAAGGGAAAAAAAAAACTTGTAACGCAGAACATAGTTCAGTGAATATATCTTACAAAAATGAAAATTAAGACTTTTTTGGAAAAACAAATACTGAGAACATTCATTGCCAGCATACCTCCACTATCAGAAATGTTAAATGAAGAAAAGAATAGCACTGGAAATGGAGTAAATGGAACTAAAAATAAACTTTCCTCTAAAAATCATATACAGATCTATTCTACAATCCTATATGATTTATGACCTGATTTAATTTGTGAAACTTAAGTTAGATTAAATTATACTTACTACTAAGGTATTACCAACATAATTATTACCTTAGTCAGTTCCAACTACTGTAACAAAAGTACCATAGATTGGCTTAAACAAACATTTATTTCTCACAATTCTGGAGACTGGGAAGTCCAGATTAAGGAGTTAGCAAATTTGGTGTCTGATGAGGTCCCACTTCCTGGTTCACACTGGCTTCTCACTTCTTACGTGGCAGAAAGAGTGAGGAAGCTCCCTGGTGCCTCTTTCATAAGGGCACTAATCCTATTCATAAGGGCTCTGCCTCTCTAAGGCCTCACCTCCAAGTATCATCTCATTAAGGAAGAGGTTTCAACATATGAATTTTGAAGGAATACAAATATTCAGTCTATAACAATCATAATTAAATTTTTGTAGCTTGTGCCTCCTACCTCTATAATAGTTATTTTGTAGGTATTTCTTTTTTTGTGTGTATGTATGCATTTATATGTCAATACAGTTTTATAATGGATAAAGTTAATGATAAAGCAGAAACTGGGCATGCAGTAAGGTACAGAGGAGAGGCAGGAATCAATATTATTAAAACCTGAATGATCCAGTGATTCATTTGCTATTCCATATTTCTATACCTCAGTGACTATAACATGTATTGTCATGTTGTCACAGTCCACTCATAAAAATTAGCATATTCTTATTGTAATTGAAACATTAGAAATTATTCTAAAACACAATGAGAACATTTAAGGATTGGAAATTAAAGTTCAAAATTTAATAGGCAAAGAATATTATGGGCTAATACTATAATATAGAATAAAAGGAATGTGATCTTGTTTCATATTTTCCTTTTAAATAAACAGTGAGCTAAGTAAATGAATTAAGTTACTACCTCTAAGAATTAGGAATAATCAGAACACTCTTTTAGAACTTTGGAAGTTTTTTTGATCATTTACCAACATATCAAAGGAATAAATTTTTCCCTGTACTTGTTCATATATGTTATTTTATCATTCTTTTACCTCTACATATTAATAAATATCTGTCAGCACTCATAAGGTGCTGGGTCCTAACTTTATTGAAGTTTACAGATAAGTGATAAGATCACTAGTGACATAGAAATGAAAGCCTAGAATAAAGCAACATATTGAGGAAATATATTAGTAAATATAATTTAGATTTAGTAGTTGTGGCCAGTTGATATCACAGAGTTTGAGGGTTAATATAATTTAAACTGTTATGAATTTTCTTGAAGATGCAAATAGGTTAAAATTTCCAAGTAGAGGGAGAATATAAGAAATTGTCATTGGCTAATAATATGGAATTATAAGTGGTCCTAGAGATTATCTATTCCAATCCATCCATATCAGAAATAAATCCTTGAGAGAGTAAGTGATTTACCAAAGTCCAAGTTTTATTGACAAAGTTGGGATTCTAAACCATTTTCCTGTATCTTCTTTCAAGATTCTTTTCCTTAAAATTTCTATCAAGTTATCTTTTTTCTCCTAAATTTTGTAGAAAGTTTTCCTCTTTCTACCAAACTAGGAGATGATACCCAATTAACTTGTGAAGGAAAATAGAAGTTAATCTGGTAAAGGATATGAACAATAACAAGTCCAGGTAGATGGAGTAGCATGTGGAGAGGATGGCAGGGGCCAGAACACAAGCTTCTTTGAGCCCATTTGCATAGCTCACAGGGCTGAAGTGTTGGGTACTTGTGCAATTGAAGTATTTCCTTGCAGTGTTGGAAAGGGTCAGTTTCTCTGCTATACGTCAAACTAAATTCACAGCAGCAAGTATTGGTATTTTTTTATTAAAGTGTAGTTGGTTTACAATATTGTGTTAATTTCAGGTATACAACAAAGTGATTCAGTTTTATATACATATACATATTTTCAGATTATTTTCCATTATAGGTTATTACAAGATATTGAATAGTCACCTGTGTTATACAGTAAATCCTTTTTGCTATCTATTTTATATACAGTAGTGTGTATCTGTTAAACCCATACTCCTAATTTATTCCTTCCCCTGATCCTTTCCCCTTTGGTAACCATAAGTTTGTTTTCTAAGTCTGTGAGTCTGTTTCTGTTTGTAAATAGATTCATTTGTATTATTTTTTAGATTCCACATATAAGTGATATCATATAATATTTTTATTTCTCTGTCTGACATACTTAATATGATATTCCCCAGGGCCAGCCATGTTGCTGCAAACAGCAATATTTCATTCTTTTTATGGGTTGAATAATATTCCATTGTATAAATATAGCACAACTTCTTTATCCATTTGTTTGTTGATAGACATTTGGGTTATTTCCATGACTTGGCTGTTGTAAATATTGCTGCTATGAACATTAGGGTATGTGTATCTTTTCGAATTAGTGTTTTTATTTTTTTCATGTATATGTGATTCCCAGATGTGGAATTACTGGATCATATGGTAGTTCTATTTTTAATTTTTAAGGAACCTGCATACTGTTTTCCAAAGTGGCTGCACCAATTTACATTCCTATCAACAGTGCAGAAGGGCTTCCTTTTCTCTACAACCTCTCCAGCATTTATTATTTGTAGACCTTTTCTCTACAACCTCTCCAGCATTTATTATTTGTAGACAGCCATTCTGACTGGTGTGAGGCAATACCTCATTGTGGTATTGATTTGTATTTCTCTAATAAGTAGCAATACTGAGCATCTTTTCACGTGCCTGTTAGCCATTGTATGTCTTCTTTGGAGAAATGTCTGTTTAGGTTTTCTGCCCACTTTTTTGATTGGTTGTGTGTGTGTGTGTGTTGAGTTGTATGAGCTGTTTGTATATTTTGGAAATTAATCCTTTGTTGGATGCATCATTAGCAAATATTTCCTCCCATTCCACAGGTTATCTTTTCACTTTGTTGATGGTCTTCTTTGCTAAGCAAAAGCTTGTAGGTTTAATTAGGTCCTGTTTCTTTATTGTTGCTTTTATTTCTTTTGCCTTGAGATACTTATCTAAGAAAATATCGCTGTGATTTATGTCAGAGAATGTTTTGCCTATGTCCTCTTCTAGGAATTTTATGGTGTCATGTCTTATATTTTGGTCTTTAAGCCATTTAGAATTTATTTTTGTATGTGGTGTGAGGGAGTGCTATAATTTTATTGATTTATGTAAGGCCATCCAACTATGATGTTTTTAAATGTTTTGTATTTTTGGAAAAAGACACTAATGTTTTATTAAAATTTAGGGGGTTTTATTTGTATAAGGTTATGTTCAAATAAGCATTGTTAGATTACTCACATAACCTGTAAACTGTTTTAAGTCCATTTCTCAATTTGTTGTGAAATGAGGAAAGTACTACTTAAAATCTAATCTTTATGTCAAAGAATTAGAGATTGTTAGATGATGAATATAGATCAGAAATGTTTTTATTTATTTTTTCTTCTTTAAAAATAGACCAGGAAATTCATCTCCTTTACCACAGGTCAAGGAATATCCATGTTAAGTCCTCCTTTGAGTGCTAAATGTACTGTTTAGACCCTTAGGAAAATTTTTTTAAAAAGTCATTATTATGGAAGTAATCACAATGTTACATAAAAAAATAGTAAGTACCACAATTTTTGATAATTTAAAGTATTAGATAAATAAAATGAGTTCATTTTGTTGTCACATATATAATCTCTGGGTGAATATTTGGTATTTTCAGTCCACTAAGAATCCTAATGTACAAACACTGCATTTGTCACAAATGACTCCATGTTGTCCTAAAACAATTAATGTGTCAAATGTATCCCTTGATGTGTTCACCTGAAGAATATAACTCATTTATTGTTTACAGCATGTTGATTTGGTACATTGCCCAGCCTTTAAAAATAAAAATATACATCCTATATAAATATATAATAAAGCATTTTCTAAGAGACATAAACATTTGAAATTATGATTGGCTTCAGAACTAAAATCAATACATAATATATCTGGATCTTCATAAGCAAATTCCCTTACATTGGAAAAATTTGATATGTCTCTTCAAATATGACTATTTTAGACCTCAGTATATTATGATATCTAAGGAATGCAGACATTATCAATCTGAAGTAGTTGCTAAAACAAATCAAAGGATAAAAAAGAAAGAAAGAAAAAAGAAACAAAAATAGTCGAAGATCAAGCCTTCAAGTACCCCTTTATACATAACCCAGGAAACATTTGAATTGTTGATTCCTATGGTAGGTATAATTTATTGTAGAGATGGACATATTCATAAACTTAGCTCAGTGCTCAAGCATTTTCTTGTCTGTATTATTGTATGCTCCACAGGCACCCTTCTCCTTATGATCTGTGATCTGCTTTCCCATGTGACATCTTTAAAGGGGATACAAGGCTGAGGTCTGGAGGCCTTGAGCATTTGGTTTTCTTAGCAGTGACAATTCACATTGGAAATCAATAAATTGACTTTGAATTCTACATAACTTTCACATGAACCTTGTTCAGAGGAGTCTGTCCATGAAAAACATCGGTTCATTCTTGGGCTGTTTTCACATCTGAAAGACGAAGGGTACAATTTTGGGAGGCTAAAAATGTGCCAAGGAACGGTTTCCTAGGAGACCCCCACAGAACATTCCCTAGGGTCCCTTCTTACTACCACCCACCTTCTCGCAACCCTGGCTGTACTGCTAAATCTCACTGAGAACGATGTTGTGAATTTCTATAAATGGAATTTTTATTTTCTTAACTTTGACTTTTGTGGGATACATGGACTTTGGAAAATTGATAGACATATTAGATATATGTAACTCATTTGAGAAATCTTTATTAATCTCTACAACAGACTGAAGTAAGTCCTTACGTTGTCAAGAATCTTGAGTATCATTTTTATCTATAAATTGTCAATTAGCATTTGAAATTAATGAGGTCATTTAAATTTATTTTTTGGCTATTGCTTTTGTTTCAATTTACATGAGAAAGGACAAAAATCATTCTTTATAAATAAGTGTGCATTGGACATTGAGATTCTTTTATAAAGACTTGCTGGTCAGAATCCATTCAATATATATATACAAAACATATGTAGCCTCTGTCTCTTTAAAATTTTGGTTTCTGCAAGATATTATTTAAGTTAGAGAAGGTGATATACAATCACCCTTTTTTTGGTCAAAATTTTATTTAGAATTAGCAAGAGTATATTTGCTCTCATGTTGAGGACTAGCGAAAGAGGCAAAATATTAAAAATAATAACAAAGGTAATGTGGGATCAGGCTGTCAAAATTAAAAGCTTTTAAAACTTGCAAGATTTTTTTCCAGTCTCTAAATGTGTAAGAATGTAATTATTCTTCAAGTTATGAGCTACAAAAGTTCTCCTGTGGCCCTTTATGATTTAAGAGTTTACAGTCCTTTCCCTTAGCTTTTCATTCCTCCATCTTATTTTCGATGTGGGTATCTATGATGAAAGAGTCAAGAAGGCAGATGTTCAGGGAATTAGATGAAAATTGCCTATCTGACTTCCTGATATTACAAGAGATTCAAAAATGCTACGTAATTCTTCAATAATTACTATTCACTGCATTTAGTTAAATGTGCTCATCATGCTGGTTTCTAAATCATCACTAATATAAGAAATATACATGAAAACTGCCTTTTAATGGATTGTAGTTTATGTAAATATATACAAATTATATTTATGCTCCTTGCTAAGACAAACATATTTTAGATATGCTCCTTTGGGAAATCCTATTACAGACTGCTCCTAAAGTGCTGTCAGAAGGGAACCAATGTGTTTGAGCACTGCTGGATATCAGACACCATGCTAAGTGGTTTATGTAAGTTACCTCATTTAATTTTCTGAACAGATCTGAAAAGTGGACATTAGCCCCATTTTAAAATGAGAGCTTTAACTCTCTTAGAGACTGTAGTCCTGTATTAGTTTCCTAGGACTGCCCTAACAAATTATTAAGACAACAGAAATATATTCTCTCTCTCAGTTCTGGAGGTCCAAAGTCTGAAATCAAGATGTCAGTAGGGTTGGTTCCTTCATGAGGTTCAAAGAAGAATCCATTCCAAGCCCACTGCCTCACTGCTGGTGGCTGCAGAAAATTCTTGGTATTTCTTGGCTTAGGGACTCTTTACTCCAGTCTCTGCCTCCATTTTCACATACCCTTCCCTCTGTGTGCCCCTCTGTCTTCTCCTTTTCTGTCTTTTATAAAGACATTGGATTTAGGGCCACTCTAAATCCAAGATGATGTCATCTCATCTCAAGAGCATTAACTTAATTGCATCAGTAAATCCCTATTTCCAAAGCAGGTCACATAATGAACTGGGGGTTATGACTTGGAAATATATTTTGGGGGTGACTATTCAGCATACTACAGTGTGCAAGTGGCAAAGTCAGAATTTAAAGTCTGTTTTTTGTCTTTGGAGTACAAATGCTTTTCATTGTTCTATACCAACTCAGTAAATATGGCTCTAGCTCCATATTAGACACAAGATGACACTCTTACAAGATGACCAAAAGACAGTCCCTGCCTTTGAGGTGCTTACACACTAGTGAAACATGACTGGCTCTTTAATTTCCAAAAAAATTACACTGTCATTTCACTGTAGTTAGGGAGAGAAAAAATAAACTGTCTAATGAAATATATTACTATATACTTCTCCTTTGGTTAAGTATATTTTCTGTATTGCTTATCATTTAGAAACCAGCAAAATGAGAAAAGTAGAGTGGATGTCAAATATTACAAGAATTAAATAGTGCTTTAAAATTTCTTGTATCAGAGTTGGACAAAATTTAGAGAAAATTAATATTTAAAGAAAATTAAGTTTTTAGAGACCTCCCTGGTGGCGCAGTCGTTAAGAATCTGCTTGCCAATGCAGGGGACATGGGTTCGATCCCTGGTCTGGAAAGATCCCACGTGCCCTAGAGCAACAAAGCCCGTGTGCTACAACTACTGAGCCTGTGATCTAGAGCCTGCGAGCCACAGAGCCACAACTACGGGGCCCGTGCACCGCGACTACTGAAGCCCATGCACCTAGAGCCCGAGCTCCACAACAAGAGAAGCCACCTGAATGAGAAGCCTGAGCACAGCAATGAAGAGAAATCCCCACTCGCCACAACTAGAGAAAACCCCCACACAGCAATGAACACCCAACACATCCAAAAAAAATAAAATAAAATAAAATAAAATAAAGGAATTTTTTAAAAAAATAAGTTTTTAAAAGGAAAAATGCAATGTTAGCTATTATTAAATAAACTCCAAAAATACTGTAAAGATTTTGAGTATAAAAACTTATTAGAGAAATATATTCTATGATCTAAAAGGTTATATGGTGTTTTGTTTCTGAAAGAAAAAATTTAATATTTAACTATTGAAATCTGGAGAATTAAATATTTTGAAGTATTAGAATACCAATTATATTATTTTATGAAGCTCACCAACAGTTATTTTATAAAAAATAGTTTCCCAATAGTTATGAGTATGTTTATACATAAATATTGCATACAATGAGAAATCTCTAGGTTTTTGTTGTTTTTGTTGATGATGAGGATGGTGGTGGTGGGTTTTTTCATCATTTTAGGGATGAGTAGCTCATAAGTGAAAGAGCATCATAGTTCTCCTGTCTTTTCTTTTGTGTTGTTTCATAGCATGAATCAGCCTGCCTTTGTGTTTCATACATCACATTAATTGGACACAAATAGCTTGCTTTAAAAGCAATTTGAATATGTTTCATATTAGGATATTTTATAGAAAAAAATATAAATTAAAACAAAAAACTTTCCTAGTGGTTTTATAGTAACTAAATGAAGATTTTTGTAAGTACGACACACTCTCAAAGTACTTACAAGACAATGTGGCTTTTAAAAAATGAAATACTGAAGTAGTTCCTCAAAACCTTCACTTGAAATCAGGTTTGAAGTTACTTAAATCCCCACAAACTTCAGAGATGGAAGGGTGACTGATTCTGAGAATAGACTGCATATAGAATTTGAAAGAAGAGGAGTAGGGTTAGAAATGGAGAATGAAGTTTGCAGCATAAGGAAGAAAGCAGATATAGAAAAGCGGGAGTTAGTAGCTGTAACTTCTCCCTTGTATTTACCACTCTAAAGATAAATGATTCCACTTTTCATTTTCCTTCCACATTTTTGTTCATCTCCCTTCCTTCATATTCCTGCACTTTTACTAACTTCCTTTTCATGGCCCCTACACCCTTTCTTCACCTAGCATGATGATTCTTAGGTTTAGATTTGGAAGGCAATATGCATTAAATCACAGGCTTTTCTATAATCAATTCTTAGGATTTTTCAAGGTTTCCTTTCTTTCATGGATTAAAAACAAATAAGTTCGGCCAAGTGGCTAATAGGTAATATATAGAATGAAAAGATAAAATAATTAAAAATAAATTATAACTAAATTTTTAAAAATCCCTATCTGATGGGGATACAGAAATAGCTATTTTCTTTCTTTTGTATTCCTGTTTTTATTAAGCAATTAGAATCTGTATTGATAGAATTTACTGTCATTATCTCATTTGTTTGGTTATGAGATATTTGTCATTGCACCTGGGAAATCACCTGGTCCAGTAGGGCTGGGAGATAAGTAAATTAGAATTATTGTCTTGCATATTCATCTACAAAATAGAAACATAAATGGACTGAGATTGCAGTCAAATGGAGGGTCAGCTCATATGTCTGGGGCATTTGAGTAGTCTTTAAAAGGAAACAATAATTGAGGTGCTTGAAAAGTGATAGAAATGACTATTTTATCATTCACAAATTAGGTTTTTTTCACACAATACATCTTATAAAAGAAAATGCCATTCTCTTTGTTTACAATTCTATCAATAACTTTGATTCATTTATTCAGCTTTTTAAAATTTATAATTTAGAATGTAATTAGCCCTTTAAGATAAGCCACTGATTTAATTTGATTTTTTTATTTTATTTTATTTTTATTTATTTTTTATTTTATTTTATTTTTTTTATTATGTTTTTGGGGGGTACACCAGGTTCAATCATCTGTTTTTATACACATATCCCCGTATTCCCTCTCTTCCTTGACTCCCCCCGCTTCGAGTCCCCCCCACCCTCCCCGCCCCAGTCCTCTAAGGCATTTCCCATCCTCTAGTTGGACTCCCTTTGTTATACAACAACTTCCCACTGACTATTTTACAGTTGGTAGTATGTATATGTCTGTGCTACTCTCTCGCTTATAAAAGAGAATGCCATTCTCTTTGTTTACAATTCTATCAATAACTTTGATTCATTTATTCAGCATTTAAAAATTTATAATTTAGAATGTAATTAGGCCTTTAAGATAAGCCACTAAGATTTAATTTGATTTTTAACTTGATAAGTTGAAGAATTTAGCAGCAATTTTGAACAAAATATATTAAGGGAATATAGAAATAGTAAGTAATGAATGTACATATTGATCTCTAATTTCACATTTCCTACAAGGTAAATCTTTTACATACTATATCACTGCAGTATAAATGTACCCTGTAATTAAAATGCCTGGACTTTAACATAATATTAAAAAACAGTATTGGTGAATTATTTATACTTTATTCTATTTGTGACATTACTGGTTACATGGTTAATGTTCAATTCATTTATTGTAATTATCTATAGACTTAGTTTCCAAATAAGGAAAGAAAGTAATCACTATTCCAAACTTGGAATTGAGGCATGTTATTTTGACCACTAAGCTATCTTTAAATAGTCCAGAATAAAGTTGAATTTTGTCAGATATCACTGTATACAGTAAAATTGAGTACGGTTTGCTTCTGATTCTCCATGTTTGGTTGCTCTGATTCAATTCAATTCTACTTTTTCTTTGATGTAGCAAAAAAAGGAAGAGAATATGTGAAAGCTAACCCAATTCTTTCAAATTATATGTTTGAAAATAATTATATACTAAAAATATATTATATACATTTATTTTATATAGCATATAATTATATCTTAATATTAAATCAAAATAAATTTAAATATTAAATGATTTAATTAAATATTAAATTTATTGTAATGTTTTAATAAATTATAGATAATATGTTATATTAATTATAAATTATATATAATAATTATATACTAAGGTATATAGTAATATATAATTACTAATGTTGACCTAAAATAAATAGACTGCCAGATATTTCTCCAGCAGCATTGGCTTTATTCGGGGTCAACAGAAAATTGCAATTTGGGGTCTGCAATCATGACGAGCCACATGCAGATTCCTGCAGAGCAAGGGAAGGGGCACACTTTTATAGAGAGGAGAAGAAAGTTGGGAGGGCTATAGTAAATAAAGAGTTCATGGCTTTTCATTGACTGAGTCCTTGCCAGGAAAGAAGAGGTGTCTTTCTTCTTCCTGTTGAGCTCTGCTGTTGTCAGAGGGCCTGAGATTTCTCCCTCTGGTCTCCAAATAATAGTTAATTGAGGTGCCTTTTTATTAATTTATTACATTAAATATATTATACTAAAAATATTTATTAGGATGTATAGCTATTGCTGCTTCTGAAGAGCATAGGACTGGGCTTGTATAATTCCCAGTACAATCCTCATTTTTACGTACGAGGAAATTAAGGTATAAAGAGGTCAACTAACTTACCTAAGGTCACAGAGCCAATTATTCATGGAGCTAACATTTGATCCCGTGCAGTTTGTCTCCAGGCAAGTATATAATGCCCCTCTAAAATGAGGCACTCATAAGTCAAAAGTATGAAAAGTAAAGGTATCAATATTTTAGCGGTATAATTGGCGTACATTACATTTGTTTCAGGTGTACAACATAATGATTCAATATTTGTGTGAATTGCAAAATGATCAGCCCAATAAGTCTAGTTAACATCCATCACCACACATATTTACAGAATGTTTTTTTCTTGTGATGAGAACTTTCAATATCTACTCTCTTAGCCTCTTTCAAATAGGCAAACCAGTGTTATTAACTGTTGTCACCATGCTATATATTGTATCCCCATGACTTATTATTTTATAACTAGAAGTTTGTCTCTTTTGCTATTGAGTTATATGAGTTCTTTATATATTTTGGATACCAATCACTTACCAAGCTTATGATTAACAAATTTTTTTGCCACTCCATATATTGCTTTTTCATTTTGTTAATGGTTCCCTTTTCTATGCAGAAGCTTTTTAGTTTAATGTAGTTTAGTGCATTTTTTAAAATTTCATTTTTTTCATTTTTTTTCTGTTTTATTGCAGTTTTTACAGAGGACTTTTTATCTGGCTTCTTATTCTAGTGATAGTGAATATTGTATCTGTGTTTTTACAATATTAATCAAAATATTATTATGATTCAGGGTCATAAAAGGCCACAAGACAGGTTATTTCCAGTGGACCTTAAAGAGGGCAGATTTTTGGTCTAAAGATGAGGATACCCAAGCAGAAGGTGAAATTAAGCAAAGAATGTAAATGGAATGTTCAGGGAAGATGAGGCCTGGAAGGTAAGTCTGGTTTAGACTGTGAAGAGTCCTGGCTCAAGTGTGTATTTATCCTCTGAGACATTTCCTAAGGTTTATTTTACATTTTTCTTCTTGTCTTCTTCAATGAGCATGTGTTATATTTAGGATAAGGATAAGCACAGTTTTAAAAACGGGATAAGAAGAAAGCAGGAGCAGAACAGCAGGAATTGAAGTTGCAGTTTTTTCCTCAAAGACAAAAGTAAAAATGCCAAAAGTGTTCTGCTCAGATTGGGAGAATGGGTGATAGTTTGCATGTGTTGTATGTGGTGTGTGTGTGTAGGTATGAGAAAGAGAGAGATCACTGGAGTGGTGCTTGGCGAATGAATTTTCAGATGCGGGTGAAGAGGAAGAGGAAATCTTGTAGTGTGTTTATTGGACTGAGATCATTGTATATGAAGTAAGAGATTTGGATTTCTGAATTTAATATTTTGGAGAAAAAGCAATTCTAGACATTGGCAAGGTCTAGGTTACACACATATGCTTAGAAAACTGACTGAAAGATGATCGAAAGACATTGAAGGGAAGAGTTCATGGTTAGAATGAAGAATAGAATGATGAATAGAAGGTAAAATCACCTGGGACGAGAGCAGTAGTTGCCAAGGATCTGAGAACTTTTGATCATGTGATAAAGTTCTCAATAGAAGCAAGTGTGTGAGCAGATAGCAGACCAACAAACATATATAGCAGGAAAAAAAAAACATAAAAAACAACCAAACACCCTGTGTGGTAGACTTTAAAGGAAAAACAGGTATTTGAGAGAAAGTGATAAAAATACTTTAGAGTAAGAAGTTTGTAGGCAAAATGATGTTTAATCTGAAACCTCACTCTAAGAAATCTGCATGTGAGTTGCATAGATGTGAAAAGAATGTGATAAGAATCTATGGACATATTTGGGAAATTAAAGGATTAGAGAAGGCCTAATGGATATTGTTAAGATGGCAGAAATTCAACATAGGAAAGCATAATTAGGGAATCAATGAGTAAAAATGGCACAGATGACAGCTAATAAGTTATGCTATCGGTTGTAAGTATGAGATACAGGGGAAAGGGGTAGGGAGAAGAAAAGAGTGTTAGGTGTATCAGTCGGATCTCAGTGCAAATATCAGAAACTATTTAATACAGGGAATTACAGAATTATTGGGAGATAACTTAATTGAAAATCAGTGATCATCTGTCCTTGTGCAGTCAGGCCTCTGTGGCTGAGAGGTAGCAGTCAGGAAGCTGCAGGAAACCACTGCCAGTAACCATAGCTGCCCAGGGCTCTAAGTGACCACACACTCTTTGTGTCTTGGAGCCTTGCCAGCCACCATCCCTGTCAGAGAGAAGGTGCCCTCAGTCTCTCTTGTGACTTCCAAATTTTATATGCCGACATCTCTCATTGGCAGAGCCTAAAATAAATCCAGAATGCTGGAGGCAAGAGGAGGTGGGAAATGTAGGTTCCAGGATTCAGGCCCCTTAGATAATGGCAAGAACACAGAAAGGTAGGAAGGGAGGCTGATAGACAAGCAAGAGGTAAAAAGCATAGAACCAACCAGAATTGCAGTCTTAAATAAAACTTTGGTAACTCTTTTACTGACCATGCAAGTGTCCAGGCACAGACTATTGTGGTAGTCCCCAAACAGAGAATGGAATAAATGGCAAGGTCTCAGACAAGCTTAGTCCTCTCAAGCATTACCTGCCCTCTGCAAGCCATTGGCAAGTGCTGGGGAGAGTGCAGTTCAGGGCTTATAGTACAGACTCTAACATGCCCAAAACCCAGATGGGAAATTCAGTCACACATTTTAGAGCAATGATTCTCCAATTGTGGTACCCACACCAGCAACAGCAGTAGCATCTGGGAACTGGGGAGAAAGGCAATTTCTCTGGACTTAACCCAAACCTACTAAATCAGAGACTTTGGAGATGGGGCCCAGTGTTCTCTGTTCTAACAAGCTCTCCAGGTAATTCTGATCCATGCTGAAGTTTGAGGACCACTGTTTTAGCTAAAAGAACTGTGATTATAGGCTTATAGTTAAATGTTGAAGCTCTATTATGCCCTTAAAAGTGAGGCATGCACCTAATTTGGTGATATTACACTGAATTAAAGCATGGTTTTTTTTTTTTTTCATAATATACTGCATTTTTTAAGTATGTACAAATGTCATGTCTGTGGATTTTCTGGTTAAATTATGTTTTAAGAAGAACAAACAGTATCACTGAAAAAATATTTCTTGACTTCATTTAAGAAAGGTCCAACTATACGTTTTGGTATTCAAAATAATGATAGTTGATCCTAAACAGCACTTAGCATGGGCCAAACATTGCTCTGAGCACCAAACTTACACTAACTTAATATTTAACTGTAGGATAGCTGTCATTATTAGTATCTTTTTATGGATGAAAACTTGGGAGAGATGTGCAGAGTAGAGATCTCTTATCTAACTAGACTCCAGAATCTTCTGGTTGGTACGTGCTATACTAGATTAGTAAGAATACAGTACTACAATGTTATTTTCATACTCTTATATTTTAAATAAATTGATTTTCTTCTTTTACATGCATGTTTTAGTTAAAAAATAACAACTTTCTATAAAAATAACAGTAAAAAATTTTGGCATGGACTTTTCTCCCTAAAAGTTAAGAAAAATGGATAGTAGTCCTTATAATATTGCTGAATGGTGTTACTAAGTTAAAATTGGCTTTAAAATCATATTGCATTAAATGATACTTGCTTTAAATGAACCATTTGCTATTGTGATATCTAATCTCTAGTTGAAGATACAGCGATAAGTAGAAGTAAAAGAGAAACACAAAGGAGACAAAATAAGTCATTGCCAAGTTAGGAGCTTGATACAAATGGTTTTCCTTAGCCTAGATTTCACCTTCTCTTAAAGTAATGGGCCGTTTTGTTGTCTTGACTTGGGAATAAAGTTTTAAGATTCAGGAAGTCAGCAATCCCCTTAAAAGAGAGAATTAATGAATGTTTTGGTATAAATAATTCCAGTGATATCAGGGGAGACTTTTGTAAAATTATTACAAGCAATATATGATCACATATATGAACTGTAACTACCTCAATTTTATTTTTCTGTTATCTGCTGTGTGAACAGCTTTTTGATAGTGGAAATTTTATAAAAATGGTTTATTAAAATGTCTAGGTTTGGTATCTACTCATTATTTTAGATAAATTGCAACTCTGAATAGGACTTGAAGGCACTATTTTTTAATGCCAAGGAAACAAAGTAATGTATGTTCATGGCAATAAAAATGAAACCACCATCAGTTCTGTTAGGGAAAAAATGTATAAAACCATTAATTGCTTTCACAGACTGAGTCATCTGTGCCTCAGGTAGATACTAATTTAACAGTGTTGCTTAAAATATAGTTAATTATTCAAACAAATATAAATTAGTCAAATATTTTTATAATAATGATTTTCTTCAACCCATGTTTAGAAGTGTACTATTTAAAAATTTTTTTATTTTATTTATCACTGGAAATAGAGACATTTTCAAGGTATTTCCGAAAGATTTTAACTGAGCACTAGTGACAACTGACAAAGAAGGGAAAGCTATAAGTGTTAAGCAGTAATGGTTATTATTATTATAAGGAATTTTTATCACTAAGGAAGCTTTCAAAGTTCTACATCATGAATGATATATAATAGATTTGATAAGCTAGGTTAGCATAAAGGCTCATTGAGTCACACCATGCCCCAGTCAGTATTTAGGATATATTCCAGAATTTTACTTTTGTCTTTGTTTGTATAGGTAACTTTTTTAGAGTTAGGTTTTCAGAAGAGTATTGAAAAGCATACAGTTTCTACTCTGTCTCTATCTGTCTGTCTGTCTATCTAGCTACCTAGCAAAATATAGCTTAAGGAATTGGCTTATATAGTTATGGAAACTAAGTCCCATGATCTGAAGGCAGCAAGTTGGAAACACAGGAGAGCTGATGGTTTAGGTCTAGTTGAAATCTGAGTCTGAAGACAGCCAGGCAGAGAGAGGGAATTCTCCCTTACTCCAGCCTTTTGTTCTAGTCAGGCCTTCACCAGATTGGATGAGGCCCACCCACATTGGAGAGAACAATCTGCTTTACCCAGTTTACAGATTCAAATCTTAATCTCATCTGGAGACACCCTCACAGACACAACCAAAATCTTGTTTAACGGAATATCTGGGCATCCCATGCCCAGTGAAGTTGACATATAAAATTAAACATCACAGTGACTATCTGGAAATTGTGAATTAAAATAAATTGAAAATTTTATGGGAAGCTAGCCTTTAAAGCAAAGCTAGTGAATAAGAATTTCTTTCAGTACAAGACATATCAGCACTAGTGTATTATAATTACCTTCAATTGTTTTTTTTCCAAAATTTGCCCAATAAATCAGTTAAGAAAAAGTGAAAAAAAATTTTAAAAAATATTTAAACTGAGATGGTGTGAGAGTAGAACAAGAATGTATTCTCTTATAATTTTAATTTATGTGAAAGAATTTTCTAAAATAACAGGTATTTCCTGAAAGGTATTCCTGAAAGGAAATACAATACAAGGTCTGTTTCTTGCTTGTTTTTTTTTTTTCTTTTTCTTTCTTTTTCTTTCTTTCTTTCTTTCTTTCTTTCTTTCTTTCTTTCTTTCTTTCTTTCTTTCTTTCTTTCCTTTTGCCTTGGGATTTCAAAATAGTTGATAAAATACAACTAGTTTAAAAGAGAAAATAACTACAAAAATAATCTATAATTTTAGTATTAAGGTAACTTATATTTAAAGGAAAGAAATGTTCAATTGGGTTAACATTTCGTTGAGTATGAATGCCAGAAATTGCCTTCACCTTTCCAATTAATGGTTTTTGATACTGGCTGACTTTAACTTTGTCAGGCTAACAAAGTATCTGGTATAATATGCATATCTACACTCTGCGAGCCATACCTCTTGACTCACTATTTCATATACCCCAAAACATCTTACCTTAGCAACCCCATATTGGCTCGAGGACTTAGTAATCTAGTTTAATTTGCACATTTTCACACATCACATACTTTCCTTTTCCATAATGGAGGGCAGCCAGAATTTAATTAGATCACAGAGTTCACACCACAGGATATACAGTCTTTTAATTAGTAGCATCTATTGTTTCAGTTGTTTACCTAGACACACCATTAACACTGAACAAATCACATGGAAGCCGAAAGTGTTACTGGAAGCATATTTATTTATTGTTTATTGTTTTCATTTATAAAAGTGCATCTGCCTTCTAAATTATTGGGAGGACATAAAAAGAATGTTATTTAAATTAAATGTCATCTAACACTAATACAGAAGTAGAAACCACAATTACATGGTGAAATATATGTGTTTCTTAGGACTTGTTTCTCACCTGGAGAAAGCAAGGCAAAATTGTCATTCTCTTCCTTTTAAGGTAGATTACTTTTCTTTGTTTCAGTGAGGCATTATGTGTGATTTATGCTTAGCAGTATATAAAACATCTGAAACCTCACACACACAGGAATAATTTGGATGTTTTCACTCTCCTTTCAAAAATAAAAGATGCTTTGGTTCAGTTAAAAATGTCCACGCAATTATTACCTCAATGAATGTCTTGTCTGCCTATAATTTTCCTTCTTTTAATTTATTAGAATTAATGTTTGTAGGATCATTCAAAAGTGTGTTTTTATGTGTAGAGCAAAACTTATCACATTTAAATGTTCCATTCATTTTATAAAAGGAAAAAAAACCAAAGCCTTGCAATCGGAGCCCCTAAACCTTTCTGTAACTTAAATAGAATGAATATAACAGTAAATGGAATCCATTTGAGATGCAGCATATTTGTGGAAAAGTTCAAAAGGCACAATCTGCAATTGTAAGATGGAGAAATTAATAAAATATTTTTGGCATGTTTCAACTTAGAATTCATTGCAAAACATTAAAATACAAATGATTTGAGAACAGTATTACAGAGGAAAGACTATACCAATGTAAGCACCATTGGGGGCATTGTGTAAAATATTTCCCAATATACACTGGCTTATTTTTGTATTTTATAAATTTTTGGTCTACTGTGTATTAGTTATTTGCAAGTGGACTGATTGAATTATTATTATTATTTTTTTAGAGGAGGTGGTATAAAAATGTTTATAGAAAAAACAATAAAAAATTATAGAAGCATCACTGCAAACTTTTCATATGTGATTAATATGATTATTTTACCTTTTTTTCTGATAAATTTTTGAGAGCTATCAATTCAAGTTATTTGCAGAGTAGATAGGGAAAAAAATGAAGGTAGTACAATAAAAATTCTCATTTTTTTTATTCAACTGATTGGATTATATTTCGAGATTCAAAGTGGTTTACGTGTTTGTTTTGGTTTAATTTGGTTTTCTTAAAAATAGATTTTTTTTAATGGAAAAGAGTTATTGCATACTGATTGTTTTTAAGTGTTTGCTTTCATTTAATATAACTTGTTTTTGAAAGCACAAAGAAACTAAATAGTAAATTTATTTTTCAGTGATTCTTATAAGACTCAAATTTGTCAGCTTTCTTATTAGTAGCAGATACCATTAATAAAAGTTTGCATTTGAAAGTATCTCCCACCATTTTATTTTGTTCCAGCTTTATTAAGGTATTGTAGATTGGCAAATAAAATTGTATACATTTAGGTTGTACAATGTGATTTTTTAAAGATATACAATGTAATCATTTAATATACATACACATTTTGAAATGCAATCAAGTTAACACATCCATTACCTCACATAGTTACCTTTTGTTGTTGTTATTTGCTTCTTTGGTGAGAACATCTAAGATCTACTCTCTCAGAAAATTTCAAATTGTGTCAACTCAATAAAAAAAATTCTGGGTTTTCCTAAAGTAAATCACTATATAACCTCTCTGTGTAGTACTTTTCCTGAAGAAAAATTAGGAAACAGTATCAGGAGGGAATCTGAAGGGATCCAACAGATAGCTAAGTGTTTTTAATGCTATCTAGTTGCTCTTCCTCTACTTCCTTTCCCTTCAGACACCTTTTTTAATAATGCCCTTCTTTGTTTGATCCCTAAAGCAGTGTGTTCTAGCCCATGTGCCAAAGTTTACCTGGGTATTTTTAACCCATCAGTGTTGTGCTATTAAATTGTAAGGAAGTTGTTAAATATATTTTTGCTACAACTGTGTATGCCTATGCCATTACTTTGAGCCTTCTCAGATGAAACATTTTGCCAGATGGGTTCCATGATGTGGTGAAAGCATGGCACAGCTTAAAATGAGTAGGAGGAAAGCAGAAGAACAATATTATGTCTACTAGAATGTGAGCACTTTAGCCTTTAGAGAATAAAAAAGAATGGTTCCTGCTGAAGGGTGACTAAGAGAAGGCTTGGATAATTAAATAGAAACCATGAAAAAGTGTTTTATATAATAGCATTTGCATTGTAATCATTGTTACTTTGTTTAGTATTGTTTTGAACCTTTAAATCCATCAAAGGAACTACCCAAAATATTGGTTATTTATTCGCCTTTTAATAGGGCCCAAGCATCACTGACAGTGTTCTGTCTTTTAAATAGCCCTTTAGAGTACACTGTAATCCTACATTTTCCTCATTATCTGAGGACTATGAAATGCTCTTAGCAAACAAAATTCAGAGCTTCTGACTGTTGAACACTCTTTATTTGTATACATTAACCCCCTCCACTGCTAAAGTCTTGGGCTTGGGTAATGATCATCTCTGCCCTAATCTGAGTTCAGTGCACTCCCATTTCCAAAAATGTATCCTATTTGGGTGGGGATACACACACTTAAAAGTGTGCATGAACACAAAGAGTTTTTATACCATTGCACTGAATGTCTTGCAGTTTTTTTTGTTGGGCTGTGGCCCCTCCATTTATATTTTGGTGAACCATTTCATCTCATAATGATTGACAAAGTGTGTACAAATGACAGGGCTTACCCCGTCCTAAAGGCATAAAGGGAAAGTGTATCAATGCAGACATTAAACATTTTAGGGTACTTGGAAATATTTTGAAGGAAATGTTCCAGAAAGTAGAAAGAAAAGAGCCATACAATTGGGAGTCAGTTGAAGTATTTTGCCATTATAAAGGACATCAAAGATACAACCCTAGATTGGAGAGATTTGCAAACATTTTTGTGGATGTTATCTGTAAGCATTGTTGCTGAGGCCTACTGTGAACTCAGGGGATTAGCAGAAAGCAGAAGAGTATTTGCTAATGTACTCTGCCTAGTATGCCACACATTTTCATAGTGGCTATGCTTTAACAATTTATTTGTTCAGACATTCCAAGTTCCAAACAGTGCATCCCTGCTGTTACATGAGCATACATGTATTTGAAAGGGTGCATGAACAAAGAGCTTGAGAATTACCAGCCTAGGGCATTCAGATTGTCATTAGCCTATTTTACAAGGAATGTTAAGACATTGAGAGGAATGAGAGGATAATTAGCCAACAATAACATATAGCTAGGTTCATGGCATTAAAAAGGCAAGAAGGCCTTCCTAGGTGGCACAGTGGTTAAGAATCTGTCTGCTAATGCAGGGGACACGGGTTCGATCCCTGGTCCAGGAAGATCCCACATGCTGCAGAGCAACTAAACCTGTGAGCCACAACTACTGAGCCTGTGCTTTAGAGCCCATGAGCCACAACTCTTGAGCCCATGTGCCACAACTACTGAAGCCCATGCACCTAGAGCCCGTGCTCCTCAACAAGAGAAGCTGTGGCAATGAGGAGCCTGTGTACCACAATGAAGAGTAGCCCCCGCTTGCCACAACTAGACAAAGCCCCTGTGCAGCAACAAAGACCCAACACAGCAATAAATAAATGAATGAATGAATGAATAAGTAAATTAAATTAAAAAATTTATAAAAAATGCAAGAAAAATATTTTGAAAGCCTAAAGTTGTTTGTAAGATATGATCAAGCAAATAAATGTATGAAATAATTTAGCAAAATGTTTTTTTCTTAGCTCTAGAAATGGGTTATTGAAAGCTTTTTCATAAAATGGAAAAACATTAATGGAAAATAATTTAGATCATTTGAGCCCTGTTAGAAAATGGTAATTTCTCTGGATACTGTCTCAAACACTATGGAAAGGTAAGCAGCCCAGTGTTTTTTAGGATGCTTTATTTAGTTGTTTTCATTTCAGCCTAAGTTCTTTTCAGATATTCCTCTGCAACATGTTCTCCTAGGCTTTTTCATTTTGTTTTGTTTTAATAGCAATGTCCTTCTCAAATATGGCAAGTGAAAAAATTTTTTATCTCTTCTATCCTTTTGAATTGACTGCTCTATTCTAATTCCACAACAACCTGTCCAAACATTGGAGTGCATGTAGGTATCTGGTTTGCTTGGTACTTCTTTCTACTGGCAAGACTGATACCAGTAAATATATCTATTTAAAACAAAGCAAACAGCAAGACAAGGAAGCTACTGGTGATTCTGTAGAAAACTGTGTGCGGGGGTGTGTATGTGTGTATTCAAGTGAACTCCTAAACAGATTTGATTAAATAGAGAGAGAAAAAAATCAAAAAACATGCAATACATATCTGTTTGGTAGTATAGTGATGTTTGCAGAAAATTCTTATCAAAATTTAATGACCCTAAAGGTGAATATTGATTTTTCCTTTCTCCTCAGACAATATTTCATTTGTGATATTGACTTGCCATAAATGAATGTTTGCTTAAAATACAAGGTTACACGTAATAGAGTAATCCTGTACAAAAGGCCTGCAGCCCCTTGTACTCTATTAGGAACAAATAGAGCCAACCCCTTTTTCTCTCTTTATTTCTTTTTCTTTTCTTTCTTTCTTTCTTTTTTTTAAAATATTTAGCATGGAACTTGATTTTTAAAATTTTTATTTTAGATATGTGGGCTAGAGCTCTTAAGTGCTTTGTCAGTGTGCATATGGATTTGGAACAGGAATAGATATAAGTGCATTAGTTTCCTAGGGCTGCCATGTAAAGTACCACAAACTGGATAGCTTAACCAACAGACATATAATTTCACCATTCTGGGGGCTAGTTCGGGATCATGGTATAGGCAGGACCATGTTCCCTCTGAAGGCCCCAGGGAAGGATGTGTTCCAAGCCTTTCTCCTGACTTCTGATGGTTCCTTGACTTGTGGCTGCATGTCTCATCCTTACATAGTGTTGCCCTGTGTGCTTGTCTCTCTGCAGATTTCCATCTTTCATAAGGACATTATTCATATTGGCCCTAATCTACCCTACTACAGCATGACTTCCTTTTAACTTAGTTAATTGCATCTGCATCAACCCTATTTCCAAATAAGGCCACATTTGGAGGTACTGGGGAGTAAGGACTTCAACAATATGAATATTGGGGGGAAACAATTCAACCCATAACAGTTTAACACATATTTTGGACATTCAATACCTTTCTTTTCTTATTTTGTTGAATTGGTTCTTCTTTCAAATATAATTCAGTAGAGGTAAGTTGTTTGTTTTTGTTTTTGTCTTTTGGTTTTTTTTTTTTGTCATTGTTTTGTTTTTTGTTTATTTTAGCATGCTGCATTTCTGCTAGACACTGAGGGGGTACTAAAAGAAAGACTTAGTCTCTCTTTTTCAGCATGTGTAATCTAGTGGAAGATACATGTATCTTGAGAATGTCAATATAAAAAAAGACATTTTTTGCATCAGAGGAGGTACAAAGCAGAATGAAAGTATAGAAGCAATGAAACTATTGACTGAGGCAGAAATTATCAACTTTGTTAAGAGTGTTAAGTATAACTTAGATGAAGAATTAGGCATTTTGTATTCCCAAAGCAACATAGATTACTTTTTAGTTATAAGGAAGAAAATGCAGCTGTGTAATGGAATAATTATTACCCTAATCCAAAGGTCATTGGTATTATCCTAAGCATAGGTCTACCAGAAATTGTGTCTCCCTGTATGACATACTATAAAATATGTAACATCACCTCAGGTATCGTTATAAAATATTTAATTTCAATCATCAAACTTTTAGAACTATCAGTTTATAGGAAATATGAGGAATAGGGAAACAAACTAATCCACATCATGAAGACTCAACCAAAATTCAGAAGGTACAATATTCCATGGAACAACTGGCCAATCTATTAAAATATCATATCATAAAAGAGGTGAACAGCGCTAGACTGGAAGAGACATGAGAGATACAACCATTCATGGTCCTGGATTATATTCAGTTTGGATAGCTACAAAGAACATGTCTGTGACAATTAAGGAAAATTTGAATGTAAATTGATTATTAGATAAAATAAAAGCTTATTTTTTTCTTCCAGTTTTATTGAGATATAATTGACATACAGTACTGCATAAGTTTAAGGGGTACAGAATAATGATTCAACTTACATACATCACAAAACAATTACTACAATAAGTTTAGTGACAATTCATCATCTAATATATATACAAAAGAAAAGAAAAAGGAAAAAAATTCCTGATGATGAGAACTCTTAGGATTTACTCTCTTAACTTTCATATATAACAGACAGTAGTGTTAATTATATTTATCATGTTATAAATTACATCCCTAGTACTTATTTGTCTTATAATTGGAAGTTTGTACCTTTTGACCACCTTCATCCAGTTCTCCCTCGTCCCCACTTGCCACCTCTGGTAACCACAAATTTAATTTCTTTTTCTTTCTATGAGTTTGTTTATTTGTTCATTGAAGTGTAATTGACCTACAACACTGTTAATTCCTGGTGCATAACATAATGATTCAGTTTTTCTGTACAATACAAAATGATCACCATGATGAGTCTAGTTACCATCCGTCAGTCACCATAGAAATTTATTATGTTACTGTTGACTGTATTCCCCATGCTGTACATTTCATCTCCATGACTCATTTATTTTGCAACTGGAAGTTTGTACTCCTTAATCTCATTCCAGTATGTCACTCATCCCTCCACACCCCTCCCCTCTGGCAATACAAAAATTTATTGATATGGAAAAGTTATCTTTTTTGGTGGTTGTTTTTTTAATTTATTTAATTATTTTTATTTATTTATTTGACTGCATCGGGTCTTAGTTGTGGTACATGGAATCTTTGTTGAGACATGTAGAATCTTTCATCACAGCCCACGGGACTTCTCTCTAGTTGTGGCATGCGGATTTTCTCTTGTTGTGGCATGCGGATTTTCTCTTGTTGTGGCATGCAGGTTCCAGAGCGTGTGGGCTCTGTAGTTGTGGCACATGGGTTCTAGAGCACATGGGCTGTGTAGTTTGCAGCACACAGGCTCTCTAGTTGAGGCGTGCGAGCTCTGTAGTTGTGGCACGTGCGCTTAGTTGCCCTGCAACATATGGGATCTTAGTTCCCTGACCAGGGATTGAACCCACATCCCTTGCACTGGAAAGTGGGTTCTTTACCACCAGACCACCAGGGAAATCTGCAGAAAAGTTAGTTTTAATTTTAAAAAAATTAATTGAAAGAAAATCACTTCATATAAAGCAATGTACAATATGATCTCACTTTGGTGAAAAGTATAAATTTTATATATAGAGAGTTATCTCCAAAGATATACACTAAAGTATAAGTAAAGTTTTTGGATAATAAGAAAATTATGTTTTTATTTCTGTATTTTTGTTTACCTGTGATTTTTGTGTATATAATTACATCTTTTAAGTCTGAAGTATTATTTTAAAAAAAAAGTAACAATAAAAATAAATTGGGGTAAGGATAAACAGAAGTGTAGAGTACTTTATAGGGTCAATATTATTGTTTTCATAAACGTTCAGCCCCCCCAGATCTTGCATCCTTTCTATTCACTCCCATCTGTTATCACATGATCAGTATGTCTAAGCCTAATTCTATCCTAGACTCTGGACTAATTCTGTCTTTAGTTGAGAAAAGCCATACTTAAGTAGCTTGATGTTAATTATATTAATAATATTATTATCAAATAACACTTTCTGCTTATTTTACTCTGAATTTGGGATCTCCTTCTACCTGGGACAGAATAAATTAGTGCCTTATACTGCCTTCCATGATTCCTTGATTTCATAATTTGCATCAGGTGAAGGTCAGAAGTACTTTTGACTCAATGGACTCATAAGATTTTTTTTTTTTTTTTGGTTCAGGTAGTAGCCACAAGGTAATAGTACTGTCCTGGAATAAAATGCTAATCCATTATCATGTAGGAAGGATGACTTTTGAAACAGATCTGTTTATGGGTAATAATTTCTGACTGATCAAACTATTACCTTATTGTAACTCCTGCTTTCCTTATTATAACTACTGTTTTCATATAGCTATTACATAATTTTTCAAAATCATCAAGTATTTACAGAAGAAGCCTAGATTCAATCTGACCCTTGTTGAAATCTTGTCTTAAACACGTGCCCACATGTGGCTTTGGTTCTTCTCTAGTCTCTAGCTATCAGGACCTTGAATATTTGCTAAAAGCCATCCATAATGACTACTCTATTCAACAAAGTGGTCTGAAAGCTGAAGTTATCTGGAGTAGTATTCTACTTCTATTAAAAAGTGCTGTCAGAATTACAATATTTTTCTCCTGCCAGAAAAGTGCTAGAAATTTTGTTGTTGTTGCTAAATGCTAAATGAAGATATTTTAAAATACATATTTTTCCTAACAGTAAACAATGTTAGAGCAGTATCTTCCACAACAGCAGCAACATCAACAAAAAGGTCAGTTTACTTATTTCATTCTTTCATTAAGCATATAACAGATGTGCAATTGTTACCAGAATTTTGTTGTTGGAAGCAAATACAATGTTGATATCTTTTTCTTTAAGTTCATTTCTTTTACCCAAAATAACCATCTAAATTTCTAGTAAATATTATTAAAATTTAATCTATAAAACCATGAACTTACATCGAGACAATGAGACTGACTGGTGTATGGGTCTTAAAACCTGTGCCACGTGTTCATGTAGTATTTAGTGTATTTATTAGTGGCACTTTATGAAAAGAAATGCTGGTTACTGTTTGATTAAAATAAATGGGAAATACAGAGGACATACGTCCAATAAATTTACCTTTTGATAATAATGCAGAAAACATTTTTTTTCTGAAAGTGTGAGTTGTCACTCAACAGTATATTTAATCACTATCTTCTCATTGTCAACTGTTATAATTCTGATGAGTATCCCTTGAGTAAGAGAACTGATGATCAAATTTTGTAGGAATGAAAGTAAAGGAAAATGATTTTGATTTTTAAAACACAGAAAAACTAAGACGTGAAGCATATGAAGACTTCAAAAACTGCAAGAATTTTGGCTTAAGTAGAAGAATTCAGCTTACAAAAGTTATGCAAGTTTATATTGTACAACATTTTCTAGGTATACAACTTCATCTCTAAAAATGGTAATAGTAATAAAAAGCTAATCATTTAGTGTTAGTGAAATGATAACTATATTAGAAGAGTCATAATATATAGGATGATACTTATTGGCACAGGCAGCACTGATTTATCTAGCAAGATTTATAGGTATAGAAGGACATCAAGGAGAAAGAGGCATAGCTTTAATGTGATGGGAGATGTGTTCTTTTGCTTGGAAGTTAAGTAAGTGAATAAACTACAGACATCCTACATTATCTGTGACAGTCTAAGTTCTGCACAAGTTGTTGGGAATACTGATAAACAAAAATAAGCCCCATCCCTGACTCCATGAAACACACAAATTACTGGGGGAGATTAATATTATTCAAATACATAAAAAGGAATTCATGAATACAAACTAAAATAAATGCTCTTAAGAAAAGGAAAAAGAGCATAAAACTTACAATACAGACCAGTCAGTTCCAAACTTGCACTCCATATGCCCAAATAGAATTTTGAAAAATTATGTACCTCCTCACACATGTTTAACTTGACACTTAAATTTATTTATCTTAAATTTTATAGAGTTGCAAAGGTTGTTTCCAACATATGGTAAATCTTGATTAATAAAATATATCACCCTTTTAAGTGTATTTAATGGAATCCAAAAATGATAATAACTGGATATACTTTTCCAACATTCAAACAATCCAAACCAGCTCTTCTTTAATACTTGAAAGATGTATTCCTTTTCTTTTACTATTTCAACTGATATTTCCATTCCATGACATTTAAATATTTTTATCAAAGTGTAACACATTTTTATGCTTATCATACTTATCTGCAAATATGTACATATGAAAAATTTAAAATAATTTTTCTCATGTTCACAAGATGCCAAGTACTTAAAAAATATTTTCTATGCTGACTTATCAATTCAATTAGTATTTTTATGCAATTAGTTATGTTATAAACTTAGAAAAATAATTGTAAATTAAAATTTTATTTGAAATACAGCTCATGAGGTTAAATTAAACATGATCATACTTTTCCTATACATTTAATGAATAATGAAAGAAAACTATGTAAAGCTAAAAATGAATTGACCAGGTAGCTAGCAAATTATTATTATTAAATGGCTAAAAGTATATTAAGTATTTTTATGATTAAAAACAAATATTGACTCAAATTAGAGTATTTTATAATGAAATTGATTTGAGTAACTTGAAAAATACTTCATTTTATAAGAAATCTTAAATTTGAAAAAAAACACAAAACTTTTGTAGATGAACTTTATTTGGTAATCTTGATAAATTTTCTATTCCTGGAAAACATTCTGGCAGTATTTAAAAGATTTCATATTATTAATCTACACTTCTGGATTTTCTGTGGTAGTCCCCGCACCACACTCCTTTCCTGACAAACCCTAGAGATGAGTATTGAGGGTTGCTGTGATGATTTATTTTTATTTAATTACATGAAAAAAAAAGTATTCAATATTTCTTACCTATTTTTTTTACCTGTTCAATACTTCTGGTCTCTTGGCTTTGCACTCTGTTGTGATTCTCTCTCAAGAACAATGCATTTTTCATGATATGGGGTAGAGAGAGGGAATGGAAGAAGCTAAATAGGTAACGAAGAGTTATTTGGCATGGCTCAGACCACCAACTCTTTTATATCTACATTTCTATCATAAAAATAGTACAAAATACCACAGTTCAATGCCAGATTTTATACTCAACAGAAATATTTATTGCAAGAAAGTTCAGGAAGTTCAAAGTTTCCATATCTATTAGGGAAACTTTCTCCCCTTTTATTTAGGACTCAGGAGGTTCTCAACCGCAGAGCAGTGCAACTTAGCAAGAGTTGAGGTGTGTGTATGTGTGTGTGTGTGTGCTCATGCCCACAGGTGGGTGGAGAGAGGTAGGAGGTGGGGGAGGGGTCAGTTATTGAAAGTTGGTAGAATGCAGTTAGGTACTCAAGTGCTTTCTTATTGCTATCCTAACAGTTTACTTATGAAGTTGAGGATCCATAAATGGGTGTCTCTAAAAGTATCCATGTTCAAATGTTTTTTTTTTTTTTTTGGAAGGTACCCAAGTTTGAAGATCACTGACCTAGGCAGAAAGTGATACCTGATCTGGGGTCTAAAGAATGATATAAAATTATTCAAAAATAAAATAATTTGTTAGTCTTTCCTATGTTATTACATAACCCAAACAGACCAATTTAATATAACTGCCTACATAATGATCGTGTGATCATTGTAATTGTTTTTTTAATTAACTGTTATCAGTCAAAATTTGATTGTCATTTAACTCTGAAATGGTACATCGCAGTTAATTTTTGTAACTTCAGATCACAAAATCCATTCTGACACTGTCATTCAGAAAATTGACGTTAAACTTGGGATATCGCTTTTACCATAAATCACTATATTTAGTAGTGTCTGAAGGCTACCAGGAAACAAAATATATATTGTCTAGGATTTGGAAATGGGCAAAAAAGATTACTGGGTGTTCTTTCAGTGCTCAGCATTTCTACAGGACTCTCCTGAGACTACATGGTGAGAATAATGAGGGTTGGGGAGGGAGTTGTATCTTTCATTGCCTTTCTATTGAGTAGGCTATTTTACAACTCTATAGAGACAGAAGCCAGTTTGTAGAAAATTGATAATAATGCAATGATTTTGTTCATGGTAATACAGATTAATCCTCTGCAGTAGAGGTACGCTCATGTCTGCCTTATATAAAAGTTCACCCCAAGACAAAGATTTATTTGTGTTATAAATCTAATAAAATACTAACTAGTTTACATCTATTAGCAGTTTCATTTCCACATTCCTGATGGCCCCTACCTACAAATTCTTTGAACTGCTCCTAACATCTATTTTAGTCTACTTGGGCTGCCATAACAAATACCATAGACTTGGTGACTTAAATAACAGATATTTATTTCTTATGGTTCTGAAAGCTAGAAGTCCAAGATCAGGGCACCATTAGGGTTGGTTCTTGGTGAGGGCTCTCTTTCTGGTTATGTCCTCACATGGCCTTTTCTTATTGTATGCATAGAGAGAGAGAGAGGGAGAGAGAGGGAGAATATCTCATATCTCTTTTTTTTAAGGACATTAATCCCAATGGATTAATTGGGGCTCTACCCTTACAACCTCATCTAAACCTAAGTACTTCCCAAAGGTCCTACCTCCAAATACTGTTACATTGGGATTAGGGCTTCAACATGTAAGTTTGATCAGGACACAAACATTTAGTCCATAGCAACATCTTATTGGTTACTTCATTAATTAATGTGTCAAATGAAATATTTGACATCTATAATTTGCATTAGAGTCTTTTTTTAGTTTTTTGAAAATTTGACACAGGAATATTAGGGGAAGTAAGCACTAATTAGTATGCTATGGAATTATTTATCGAAATACTAACAATGGGGTCTTAAAATGTATTAATCATAGACTATTATTCTTCTCAAAAAGCAATTACAGCCTACATACTAAGTAGCGTCAATAAGTGTTACATACATTTTTTCACTACCCTTCCTTGCTACATTTCCATTTATGGTCCTATATCCTTCTATCTTTTATAAACTAACTTGATAAAATAACAAACAAATATTCACACTCAATTATTCTTCATGCCACCACAATCAGGTTTCTGTCTCTACCCACCACTGCATCACTATAATCACTTTGGCAAAGCCCACTAATGACTTTCTAATTGCCAAATCTAGTTAATTTTTGGTTTTACTATTTTTAAATGCTAGCTACCTCTAGGGTTTTTTGTTTGTTTGTTTGTTTTTTGATGCTTTTAGGTTCTCCTTTCTTCTTGAGAGAATTTTCATCCTGGCTTTCTTGGCCCCTCTCTCTTTTACATTCTTTCTATAACTTTTCCCTGAATCTCTTACTTGGCTTCTGATTCCCTGCTCACTTGGCTTCAGTTCCTACCTATAAGCCTGGTACATCCATGATTTGAAAACCATTTTGGACTTGTCTGTTATAATAATGACACCTGCTGAATCACACGTTACTCTGAGTCTGTGATGTGCCTTTGCAATGTAACCTTGTTACTTCATCACCCCCTTGAGTCTTGCTGGCCTTGTGATTTACCTAGACAAGTAAAAACTGACAGATGTGATATTGCACAGAATCTTAAGAGACATTGCAGCTTCCACTCTTGCCTCTTGGCACATAAAGAAGCTGGTGTGAAAGATGCAAAGCCACATGGAAGAAATAAACCAGTCCAAGTCCCCAGATCTCTGACTGTGAGGCCATTTTGTAGTTTCCAGTTCAGCCAGACTGCCAACTGGCAGCTACATGCAACTACAGGAGTGAGTCCAGGTGAACCCAGGACAACTGTTGTAGAGGAGTGGGAAAGTGAGACAGTGAAGAACAGCCAGTAAAGAATGAATCTCAAGCCAGATACCACTGTGGGCCAGTGGAGCTTAATCTTATAGGAAAATTCTGAAAAATGGTAGATACACAAGCCTCAGAATTCTCTCTTCTAACAAAGGAGGAAACTATGGAATTTGTACACCAACTTTACTCATTAGATATGGATTACTGTTAGATGGGACTCTGTGTGTGTGTGTGTGTGTGTGTGTGTGTGTGTGCGTGTGTGTGTGTGTGTGTGTGTAATTGTTCCTCTGGCCTGTCCTGAGGCGGGGGCAGAGGAATCTTCTAAGACTGTTGATGTGGCCATCAGGAAAAGGGATGCAGATGAAAGGTAGCCCCATTGAAATGATATGGCCCCAGAGATAATAGAAAATGCTATATCCTGTTATAAACTCCTTTCAGGCAGAAATAATGCCATATTTGTCATCTTACTTCCAGTGCCTAACCCATTCTATTCCTAGCAGTATATTGGGACCACACATACATCATGAATGAATAAGTTATAAAGTAAAAAAATCAGTGGTATCACAGTAGCTTATACTAGCATTCACTGAGTATTTTTGATATGCCAGGAACTACTCTATGTTTTTTCTTGGCTCTATGTTCTTTACCAATGCATTGAACTGAAATGAAGCAAGAATAATTATTTTAAATTTTTTTGGTTGTGGAAACCTGAAAAAAAAAATCAGTGAACCAATCAACTTATCAGTAATAATTAATTTTGAAACAATAGAGCTCAATTAACATTTCATTGAGCACTGCAATGAGCCTAAGCATTGTCAGTTATTGCAACTCATAGGGTAGCATAGAGGTTTAGAGAGTGGACTCAGTGCCAGACTGTCTCTATTCAGTTAGTTTCACCACTTGTCAATGTGTGACCTTAGGCAAGTTATCTTAAATCTCTGTTAGCACACTGTAAACGCTATTACTCTTAGTGTTTCTTGAGGAGAATGAATTCATTTTCAAAGACTGTAAGACTATAGTTCTGTATCCAACCGCAAGCAAGAACTGCCTTTGAAATTTGTTTTATCTGTAAAATTCCCGCAACAATTTTCATACATTACTTATGATAGACTACAAATGACTATAATGTAGTATATACTATCAGTAGGTTTATTCTAGGAGATCAAGTGGATATGCTCCTTAGATATGCATACTCAACTTGGGCATACCAATAGCACAAGATATCATAAATAATGAGAATAAAATAACGGTAATTGCTATGGGGTTTGCTATAAATAGCTATACATCAGAAGACAGTCTTCACATTAGGAAAAAGACTTTATCTGTGTTATATTTTTCTGCTATAATTAAGCACAATCATGCCTAATTAAAGCAGTGGCCCTGGGCCTTTTACTTGTCAGTGTTCCAATCCTGCAGTTTCTGGTGGGAAGTTAGAACATAAGGGAAGTGGCTGGCAGGTGGGCAAAAAAATGAGCTTCTGCAACCCAGTGCTAGAAAAACCTGAGAAACACATAGCAAGACCCGGAAACTAAGTGGGTGAAGGAGAATCAAGGATTGGGTTTCATAGTCAGTAATAGACTGGTAATAGACTCTTGATGAACACAGAGGTTTCCTTTTATAAATTTGTCTTCAGATCCTAGAACTCAGCAGTTCATTCTGCTTCTGGGAGATAGGCACAGTATTCTCTTGAGAGTATAGCTAAATCAATCTCAGAATAATGATAAAAGCAGGTTTCATTTTGTTTTCAACTTATTCTGCCTCCAAGGTGGTATTCTGTTCTCTGTAGCATTCCTCACGTAAACATTATGCATTATCTGATTTTATTTTTCCACTTTAGAAAAATTTATTCAGAAGCCAATCTCTTCTGTTGTAATATTTTATAGTAAAAACAAGTTCAGGAGATGTTTGAAAATGTGACTGGCAGAATCCTAAAGTCATCTTCCTGAAAGTCATAAAATTTCTGAAAAGCATCTGCTACCTGCATGGTATATTCCCTCTGGCCAAGACCACACATGACAGCACCTCATCTTTCTCTCTCTGTGAATTTTTTTTAATTGAAAATAAAATACTTCAGGGGCAATATGCACAATCTGAAAGTTGAGAAGGCAGAGATTCCAAATGTAGAGCAGAGCCTGAAACATAGTAAGGACTCAAGAACTTAGTAAATG
Organism: Hippopotamus amphibius kiboko; assembly: GCF_030028045.1. Taxonomy (NCBI): domain Eukaryota; kingdom Metazoa; phylum Chordata; class Mammalia; order Artiodactyla; family Hippopotamidae; genus Hippopotamus; species Hippopotamus amphibius. Next base: position 60,936,329 of record NC_080188.1, read on the forward strand.
ATAGAAGAGTACCACTCATGTGTTTGGACTTTTGGACATTAACATCACTCAAAAAATTATGCCATGGAGAACACCAAAGATCCTCAGTCTTACTTATTCTGTTTCTTCTCTAAATAAGTGACATATACAATTCTAAGAAAGAAAACTAATTATTGAGTTCCCGTGAGATACTAGAGTCTTCACTTAAGTGCCCATTTGATCCTCATGACAATCTTATTTAGTTAGTATTACCTGCATTTTACTCATAATTGAGTATCTGAAAGACTCTTTCTCTCTCCCCTGGTCATACTATTGGTAGCTGGCAGAATCACAATTTAAACCCAAGAATTGGCCTCAAACTAAAACTTTTCCCAATATCTTGTTATCTCTTGTGTGATCCAGTAGGTAATTAAGAAATTGTCATGATAGTCTTCTGAACATTTTTTAATGAAAAAACATTAGAAAACAAACTTTACAGAATTTTACAAATTGTTTTCTTTTATCCTGAGATTAGAATGTGAAATATAAATATCCTCAGCCAATTTGAGGGCAAAACAATTCCTAGTGGGTCTCAGGAGTTCTTTCTTTGTTTCCTAAATGTATTGCAGTTATGGGTGTGCTCTCACATCAGTCTCCAAGGATCTTCCCACAAAAGGCCCTATAAATGCCCTAAGGGGATGGGTCACACATGGTGACCACTCAGCAGTGGTGGACTTTGAAGTTACCAGTAGGATAGCTGTATGTTTAACTGTTTATAAAAATTCTGCCTCTATAAAAATATTGCTGGGCTTCCCTGGTGACACAGTGGTTAAGAATCTGCCTGCCAATGCAGGGGACACAGGTTCGATCCCTGGTCCAGGAAGATCCCACATGCAGTGGAGCAACTAACACTGTGCACCACAACTACTGAGCCTTTGATCTAGAGCCTGCAAGCCACAACTACTGAGCCCATGAGCCACAACTACTGAAGCCTGTGCACCTAGAGCCCATGTTCTGCAGCAAGAGAAGCCACCACAATAAGAAGCCTGTGCACTGCAATGAAGAGTAGCCCCTGCTCTCCACAACTACAGAAAGCCCGTGTGCAACAATAAAGACATGACACAGCCAATAAATAAAAGAAAGAAATAAATAAAAATAAAAAAAAAGAAATAAGGGATTTATTAAAACAAACTTTATAAAATAAAATACTGCCACTGTTCTCCTATGGAATGAGGACTGTCTCATTTGGATTCAAAACATCTGCCCCCAGTGCAAATGGAGCAAAGCCCTATAGGTGCACTGGATGCTCTCATCCAAGGTTTCATCAGCCACTCCCACCCTGCCCTTTTTTTTTTTAATTAATTAATTAATTTTATTTATTGGCTGCGCTGGGTCTTTGTTGCTGTACACAGGCTTTCTCTAGTTGCTGAGAGTAGGGGCTACTCTTCTTTGTGGTGCGCGGGCTCCTCATTGCCATGACTTCTCTTGTTGTGGAGCATGGACTCTAGGCACATGGGCTTCAGTAGTTGCAGCAAATGGGCTCAATAGTTGTGGCTCACGGGCTCTAGAGCACAGGCTCAATAGTTGTAGTGCACGGGCTTAGTTGCTCCGTGACATGTGGAATCTTCCCAGAGCAGGGCTTGAACCTGTGTCCCCTACATTGGCAGGTGGATTCTTAATCACTGCACCACCTAGAAAGTCCCCTCTGCCCTTGTATATTATCATTTTCAGTAAACCTCCAGTTATTTCACTTATATGACTAAAGTCTCATTCTCAAGCTTGTGATTAAAATATGCTGCTGGTGTTTTAGGCCACTGCTCTGCAGAAAACATTTGCTTCTTAGTGATCTCAATGCTTCTAAGCATTGCTCTTGCCCTGTTCTGTGGATGGTTGGGGTTCCTTCAAATTGGTTGCAAGGTAACAAGGCCAATGTTTTCTCAAAAGTCTTTCATAAGTTTTTTTTTCCATTACAAGATTTTCATTTTTTACCCTGAGGGAAGAAGAAAGACTTTGGAAAGTTTTGGGGAGAGGAGGGACATGATATGCCTTATGTTTTAAAAGGATCACTCTGACTATTGTGTTGATGAAACACTGTAGGAAGACAAGGGCAAAAAGGCTCTTTTACTAATTGAAGGTAGCTCCTCCCCAGGATATACAACCAAGAGAATTCCTGACAGATTGGATGTCAGAGAAATAGAAGAGTCAAGAATAACTTCAAGGTGTTAGCTTGAGCAACTGGAAGGAAAACTGCCATTAATTGGTTACAGATGGAGCCAATTTTGAAGGGGAGATAGGCTTAATTTCAGATACATTAATTCTGAGATATCAATTAGTAATGGAAGTGATTAGTCATTCAGCTCAAATAGGCAGTTGAATATATATAAAAGTCTGGAGTCAGGTCTGTCCTGGAGATCTGTGTTTGGGACATATCACTGAAATGATGATATTTAAATCCAATCCTCATCTCTGCTTAACTGTTTTTCCCTTATCAATTATGGCTATTAAAATACAACATACTATCATGATAAGAGTAGCTAAAATACTATATATTTTACTTTTTCCTTTTGCATTTTTATTTGTCTCATTCTGTCTGCTAGAATAGAATATCCAAGTGATGATTTTTCTCTGTTTTATTCTCTGCTCCTAGAAGAGTATATGGCTCATAGTTGCTGCCAGTAAATGTTTCCAGACATAGCCAGATACCCCTTAAATTGCTAGGACCGAAATTCTTAGAAAGTTTCCTACGTGTTTGTCCTTCCACCTACATTCTCTGGGATCCTGATCCAGTGGTATTTTCATTTGGGTCTTCTCTGACCTCATTTTTCTGGAGTTCAGATGCAGGATGATTCCTTGGCATCAACAATTTCCTTCCAGTTCCATTTTCTAATATAAACCCTCTGAATTTAAAATACAATCATTTGTGGTCCTCTTGGTATTTTTTAGAGTTATGGATTTAGTCTTTTGAAAAGCAGTGGGAAAATATATTTCTACACACAATTGTTTTGGACCATCTAGACTTGTTTAAATTATCTAAAATTAAGAAGAGCTGTATTACTAAGGCAGAGAGGTGAAAAAAATTTTCTTGAGTCCTCTCTCTTCCTTTCAAATAGCTTGCTAAGAAGCCTGTTCATCTCTGGCTCACTAGAGTACAGTATTTGTTTAAATGAATTGTAAATGAACACTTTCTGTACACCAGCTGATAGGCAATAACTTGTAAAAATGGAGGAATTTTCACCTTTATAAATGAATTACTTGTTTTAATAACACCATGAAAGCACAGTTTTCCATTCCTACCACTAGCCCACCTTTTCAGTGCAATTGATTTCTATTGCTTAGTAAACTATTTTGCCCTCTAAAAGGATGATAGTTCAGTTCAGTCTCTACTAAAATCAAGGTCAATTTTCCACTATTAATACTCAGGAAAGTGAAAGGTTGAATTGTTGTGTAGTAATGTTTTTTAGAAACTTGATAAACTGAAACAAAACAGAAATAGAGTCTGCAAATTCAAAGCAAATTTTGGAATAGTGACTTTTTTTTTTTTTTACTTTGTCTTTTATTTCAGAATTAGTTTCTGTCCTAACCTCTTCCTTTGTTATTTTATAGGTCAGTCCCTGAAAAGTTAATTAATTCAATCTGGGACACTGAACTATTTAGTAGCAGTGGCTGCGCTTGATTTCTATTCCATAAATGTTTCTACTCTAAACAGTCTTTTTCACTCTAGGTCCAATAGGAATCTATGACAACAACAGCTTAACACTTTTCTTGGTAATTTTACTCTGATTTCTGTTTCAGTGAATTATGTCATTATTAATATTAATCATGAATAAGAGAGGGTCTATAATTTGAAATCATTTGAGAACTTACAGCTTTAGTAGTCAAATTTTATTTCATGACCTGAATTTGATAAAAAGAAACTCCTTTTAGAGGCTCAATGCCCCTACCATGTGGGAGGTAGAAATTACAAGAAAGGTGCTGATTACAGCTTGACCTAAGCAATCAGGGATTTCTTAAAAAGCAAGTATACTCAATAGCAGCAGTTTTGCTATATTATTTGTAGTTGTTCTATTTGGAGTCAGTTTAACTTATTTCCTATATGGTTCATGAAATACTTTCCTTTTTAAATCTTTATTTTTATTGGGAAGTAGATCTATTTAGCCTTCAGCTGCTGCTTGGTTTTTCTTTTAATATATTTAAAAAAATGAAACCATACTTGTATTTATTTTTCAAACGTGTATCTTCCCTCCCAAAGTAGACAGAATCTCTGAGCAGGAATGCTTTCCCAGCTGCCTTATTTCACAGACTTCAGATCTCAGCAAGTTCATCACTTCCTCTGAGAAGCCTTCCAAGATCTCCCTGACCAATCCAATTCCCATTTTACTCTCGTATCACATCATATATTTCCATAGTAAATATTTCATTTTACAAGTACAGCATTTTTGGTTATTTGATTAATGTCAGTCTCCCTCTCAAAAATGGAATTTCTCTAAGGACAGAAAACATGGACTTTTACTCACTATTTTATCTTTAGCATTATGGGATAAATCAAGGAGGATTCAAAATAGGCACTGAATGAATATTGGATGAATGAATGAATTATTCAAAATGCTGCTGAATGCAGAATCATTGATAGCAAAAACAATGCTTTCCCAGAGTTGTTTTGCCTTTAGCAGGGTTATAAATCTACTGAACTGTATTGATATGAGCAAAGAAAAGTGTACCTTTTCTTTTTATTTTTCTTATAAATAATCTGATATTCTTCAGGACCTTCTCACCTCACAGATTTACCCCTGGATTGACATGGGCACCTCAATTTAATTCTTTCTTATAAACTTACTTCAATTCAGTAATTTTGGATATCTGAGTCTGTGTAGATCTCAGTCCTTCCCCATCTCCTCCATAAGTTGGAGTCCAAGTGTTTGTTATGTTAATATGAGTGGGAAAAGAACATATGAAATTTTGTGAAGAATTTATTAATAAAATTATTACTTCCAAAACAATCCCTATATAAATTTTACTCTAAGCTCCTAAAGGGTGGGTGAGGGAGGAGCATTTCTTATTTTCATTTCTCTTTCTCTATGATCTAACACAGCGGCTAGCACATTGTTTCTCAATAAAAACTTCTTTATATGGATGAATCAAAAACATATTAATCAAAAGAAAGGGAGACATGAATATTTGTAAGTATCTGCAAAATTTTATACATAGCCATTATTCAGATTGTTTTCTGTATATATTTTTGCTTTGATTTAATAAATAGTGCTGAAAACATTTCTGATAGATTGAGTATATATGGGGCCTAGTAAACATGCCAAATGAATCTTTAGAAAATCAAGTTAGTAGCTCAGATTGCAAATTTCATTTTATTTTACAAGAAATAAAGAGCTCCTTGATCAATGAAACTGTAAAGATAGAAATATAAATAGGGGTAGTTAAGAAGTTAAATCTAAAACAGCCTTTTAGCATGTTATCCAAAAAAAAAAAAAATGGCAGCGGAATAAGGTTCTATTTTCTCTTTTAAGATGTAGAGACATCCAGATAGGAAGCAAAGATTAGAATCCAGTGGGAAAACTGGGTTTAGTATTGATAGTTAATGGCCAAACCTGTAAAAGATGAATGCCCATTAGACTTGAGTAGGCACCAGAGAGTTAGACCCAGCTGTAGTCAACAGGAAGAAATCCAACCAGGCTGGAAGGGCAAGGTAGCTGGCCACCATGAGCACAGGTGTTTGGTAACAGTCCAGGTTGCCCTTTCAATACGGATAAGTAGATGGTCTCTGTTATGAATAAGTGAAGAGCAGTGGTTCTTGAGCTTTAGTGTACATCACCCAGAAAGCTTATTAAGAATGCAGATTCACAGGTCTCTTCCTTAGAGATTATGATTCTGTAGATTTCGGTTATGCCAAGTACTCTGTTTTTAGCTGGCACCGAAGGGAATTCTGATGCCCCAACCGCTTTTTCAAAAATACTTAAAATCTAAGAAACATTAGTCTCTCGTAATGTAAACTGAACATTTACTATTAAATGATAACAAGACTTGTTTATATAGTGTCGAGTTAAAAAGGATGCACAACATGAGAGTTGCGAGTTAAGTTTTATTTGTGGCAAAATGAGGACTCTAGCCCAGGAGAGAGCCTCTCAGATAGCTGTGAGGAACTGCTCTGAAGAGGTAGGGAGGAAGGTCAAGGTTATATATGGTTTTAGTGAGGGGGGAAACATGCCACCAAACACCCATTTTGGCAGAAGGTTGCTGCTAGTCATGAGGAGCAGCTGTCACCATTAATGATTTCAGTGCTTCTCTAGGTATGAGAAGATGCAAGGAATTGGGCTCATAAAATCTTCTCCTGAAAACCTCTAACTATCTGAAGGCCTGTTCTGCCAATTTTTCCCAGAGTGCAGAGTGCTTCATTCCTGGTGTTCACCCTGAACTCCTTTTAGGGAGTGTTGACGATCAGGGACTGCAGTGGCCAATGACCTGCTCCTTCTAGAGGCAGAGGGCAAGTTACAATGTTTAGTTGGCAGTAGGCTTCTCAGCCCTGAATTCCCTGTCTCTGACAATGTGTATCCTACCTCCAGATGCAGGGAGTGCACCTTTCACATGAGAGATTTATTTCCTGTTTTCAGGGAGACAAAAAGAATCAGAATGACCCTCTTGTGTTGCCCAGTTCTTAACTTTAATTCAAAATAATCAATATGCCATTGAGGCATATTGTGGGATGGCCTACTTTGAGCTCCAATAACATAAACAGAATTCATCTGGGTTAAGAATATTAGAAAAACATACATTTAGGATTAAACTTCAAACTATCCTATTACTGAGATTAAACTTCAAACTATTTTCCTATTACAAACCAAAAGCAGATTATCCTTCATTTAAAGTTCCAACAACGTAAAAAGTCTAATTTGAAGCTTTCAGACCCCCATTCCAGTCAGTTTGGCATCAATTTTTCTGCTGAACATAATAAGAAAGACCTTGCTGGTTCAGTGGCTTATGGATATCTATTCCTGTGGGGCATTCCTTGCATGGAATTGCCTTTTCCTAAGACTGGAACTCCTTGTCCTGTGCTCTAAGATTCTTCCTCAAAGTCTGGGGGACTTTCTTCCTGTTTCTGCATCTCTGAGGTCTGACTTATGTGAGACAGGCTGAATTATGTACAGTTTTGTCTCCAGCATTCCCCTTCAGTATGCAGTAGACACTCAGTAAATACTAAAGAAATGAGTGAATTTTTATATACAGCAACATCAAAATTTCCCATGCAGTCATTTCTACATCTTAAAGATTTTTATTAAAACTGGATCTAATCTTAAAATAATTTTATCATTTCCTCTCACTTTATAGTGGAAACAACTGAGACAGCTATGCCTGAGTAACTCAGTATCTATATGTTAACTTTGTCTGTAGGATATTTTATTTTACTTTTATCTATTCTATCTCCCCAATTCTATTATTTTTTCCTATTATTTAATAGTTTTACATTTTCATCACTTGGAGAGTACCAGTCTATAGGATCTATCTCATGCCAGTTTGCTGTTAGAGTCGAAGGGACTTAATTGTTTATTGTACCCAGCAAGGTCTAGAAGGGAGTTCACAAATGTTGTCTACAGGCATGTGTTTGTTCACATGAGCAAAATGCTGGGGACAAGTGTTAAAAACAAGTTTGATCTTTTAAGTTTAAATTTCTAATGAAATTAATTTTTTTAATTTAAAAAATATTACATAAAGTAATATACTTTTTTAAGGAATGTAATAGTTTATGTTTTGAATATATATTCACTAACAGGTAAATAACAACTGTAAAACTCATGAACAGTGATATCAGTGATAGATTTAGCTGTGAGCAATGAATAAACAAACAAAAATATACTCATCATTTTAATAAATATAGAATATATTTGTTTCAAGCCAGGAAATCTAGGAGTAGCAGTCTAGGGCTAACACAGTGCCTCAGTGAAATCAGTACGGTCTGGACTTTTTCATAGGGCTACCATGCCATACTGAATAACTTAGGTCCAGCAAAAGGTCATTTCACCAATGGGACTAAATGGCTGCCCTTTGTCCAGAGGAAATACCTTATTTCTAATTCCCAAGGTGCCAAATGGGTCAGCAGTAGTTCTCTCTTTCTGTCTTTTTGTTTCACTAACATAGTAGGTGGTTTTTTCATCATGGTCATAAGATAAAGCTATTGTACATCCAAACCTTTGCATATGGGTTCAAGGCAGGAAGAAAGAAAGGTTCAAAGGTTTATTTCCCAGGAAAATTTTACTTGGAAAGTGATGTCTTTTCTAGGGACTGTTGCCACTAGCTTATTGTCCAGAACTGCGCCATGTACCATCTCTAAATCCAACAGAGCTGAAAGGAGCAAGTATTTTCAGGTGGTACATCATGACCTTGGTGAGGGGGAAATCAAGATTCTCTCTGTAAGCAGGAAGGGATAGTGGGTATCAGATAGGCAGTTAGAAGTGGCTGTAACAGGGAATAATTAGATGAAGAAAGAAGACCAAATAAATATGAGCCTTGGGTCAAGGTTAATAGTGCTGCAGATTTTCAGCATGAAGATCAAATCTCAGCAGCAAAATTTTGCTGAAATAAAAGTCTCTTCTCTCATCCACTTATTCCCAGGACTATACAAAGCTTCCCATACTTGGCTGCATGCCATAGGACTAATATGTGAACCAATTCATTTCTCTTTACTTTTATACTACTTCAGTTCCAGTAACAATATACAAGGCAACAGTCAATCTTCACATCAAAGAAAGAGTTTGGAAAATTTAATGAAATATTTATAGCCTACAATAGTATCTCCACAGAATAAAATATTTATTAGTTTTAGTTTGAGAAATGAAAATGTTTACTCATTAGTTAAAAATCTATGAATCAATTTAGAAATGAATGTCTGTTTTCAAAACTTATAGATTTTCCTTTGAGTGATTAGCTTTGGTTTTAACAATGTTAAATTTGCTTCTCTAAGTTTTGAATTCTAGAATCTCTGGATTTAGAATACATGATAAATATGTATATTTAAAATATTTTTATACAACTTTGCTCAGCAAAGGTCTAGATTGGTTTGATTAAGCTATATAAAGAAAAATATGGACTCTGTTTTTATAACCACAGAAATACTTTCTGAACCATTTGGATTTTAGATTTTAGTAAAACATACAAGAATGACTTATAAAGATTAGTTAAAAATGAAAGACTATTATATACACTTGTGATGAAGGGATCCTATAAAATGTTAAAACATTTTTGGCCACTGGACATATAGGAATAAATCATATTTAATTTAACACTTTATGATTAGTAAAAAGTATACTTACCTCATTTCTAATTTATATGGTATAACTGTAGTTTTATCTCAGATACAGCTCTAATTGATGTTCCTCAGAAAGAATGGTAATTAAAATACCTATGAAAATTAATAAATTGAAAGATAAAGTATTTTGGACATACTGATTTATATCCAGCAATCTTACAAACCAATATTATTAATTTCAAAAGTAAATCATATTATCTGCAAATAATGACAATTTTATTCTAATTTTCTGATGCTTTTTACTAATTATTCTTGTACAATTACAGTAGCTAGAAATCACAATGCAATGTTGAATAGAAATACCATAGGCATATATTTCTTATTCCCAGAATGCTTTTAAAATGTCACCATCAGGTATGATATTTGCTGTGTTATTTAGTTTTGTGAGATTAAATAATTGGGTTTTGTGTTTATGATATTTTAATGTACTAAATTATAATGATATATTTTCTAATTTTGAAACAACCTGTCATTCTTGGAATAAACACAAGATATTAGATATTTTTCCTTATGTATTACTGAAGTGGGTTTGCTAATATTTTCTTTAGGATTTGATATCTATGTTCTATAAAAGAGATTTGTTTTTTGTTTTGCCTTTTTCTGGTGGGTTGAAAACAAGATTATCTTGGGCTCTATAGATGATAGTGAGGTGTGTGTGTGGGGGGGGGTGATGTTTCCCTTCTTACATTTCTAAAAGAACATGATTATTGTTACTATTCAATATTCACAAGAACTCACTTGTAAAAGCTTGGGATCCTGGTGTTTTGTGGGAAGATTTTATCTTCATTTTAAAAATGATATCTATTTAAAGAGAAACATATTTTAGAACCAATACATTTTCATTTTCTTCCATAATTGATTTTAGTAATTTTTATTTATGTAGGAATTTTCCATTTCACCTAAACTTGAAATATTTTTGACATAAAATAATTTATAATATTCTTTATCTTTTTGTTCCCTATTACATTTATAGTCATGTCTTCCTTTTAATTCCAAGTGTTGTTTATATTTAGTTTCTTTTTTTCTTAATTTTTTTCCAGAGGCTTGCTAATTTTATATCATTTTGCTTTATTGTTCCTTGTTTCCTCTTTCATTAATTTCCACTCTTAAAAGCATTATTTTCTACTGTATAATTTTGATAATTCTAATCCTAATTTTGGGTTTTTAACTCATTAATTTTTAGCCTTGACTTTTTTCTAAAGTAATCCTATAAGTCTATATATTTACCTTTAAATACTGCTTTTACTGCATACACAGGTTTAGTAAACAGTATTTTCACTATCATCCAGAGTTAAGAATTTATAGTTTACAGGACTATTATTTATTTTAAAGTATATTTAATTTTTTATTGTTATTGATGATTAGGAGGTAGAAAATATGGAATTGAAATTACAGAGATTAAGATTGGAGACAAAAATTTGAGAGTAATACTTATAGTAATACTCATAGAGCTGATATCTGAAGTCATGGAGTGGATACATTGATCACTATGGCAAATGTGAAGTGAGAAAACAGCCAAGAAATGACTCATGGGAAATTTTTTACTTGTCTATTTTTTTTTCAATTTGCAGAAAATTATCTTTATTCCCTACTGTATTAAAATAACCCTTTAGGTGAGCTAAGAGAGAGATTGTCTTTCCCTTGGGGAAACCACATGCAATTTGCTAAAAAGACTAATTTAATTATCTGGAAACAGAAATAAAAATTCTTTGTTATCTTTTCAGTTTTCCAACTTAAAATATGTCTGTTGCAATGGGATTAAGGAAGCCATTTGCCCTGGAAAGGTGTCTGCCTCAGCTTTTAGCAATTTTATTTTCTGTAACCAGTATCTTGTCCATTAAGAACAAGTTTCACTTTCTTGTTACCTGATTCATAGACTGTTAGAAATGAAAGGGATCTCTGAAGTCAGCTAATCCAACCCCCTTATTCTATGTTTGAGGAAAATTACACCCAGAAGAATTGAGTGACTTAAGTTTTCATTGCTATTTCTTTAATAGTCTTATTTTCCTCCATTCTTACATCCTACTATGGACACTATTTTTTCAGATCTCAGCCCTTTGGCAGTTCCTTAGGAAATCTTCCTTTAGCTTCCTGTCAACCAATCTTTATAAATTTGCAAAAAATAATGGAAACAGAATCTCCCTAGGTTTTATTTATTTTCATTTGGATGGTTAGTTTCACATTTTTTGAAAAATATGACTATTTGATAAAAGGAGTAACCCTTTCACGAGGCTATAAGCTCCATTGACACTGCACTTAAACATTTGTTCACTAAGTGTTGTTGGGTTAGACTTGAAGCCCAGCTACAAGACCTGAATTTTTCAAACGTATCAGTCTGTATCATCAATAGAAACTCTTTGCAAGGTATTTTTAATGTAAAGTTCTTTTCATCTCTATCAAAATTATGCTTATATGTATAAACACCTTAATGAATTTTCAACAAACTGAAGTCAATAAAAATGAATAAGACAGATTCTCATTAACTTTTTAGTCTTGCTAGTTTCTAAAAATGTGCTATGTTGATTTATTTGACATTTCTCTTTGTGCTGAAACCAGTTAGAGAGGTCATTAAAAACTAATTTAAATTTATGATTAGCCTTATTTTCTGATTCATGTTATTATTTTTAAAGTAATAATTATTTATAGCATAATTGAAAAATTCTTAAAACAAAATCATACTTTCCTTGCTGATCAAAATATACTATTCTTTTTTTAATCTGGAAAGCATTGCTTACATTGATTATATTATCACAATTATTACTACATTATTGAGTGCTTATATATAAACCCTGTGCTACATTTATAAACTGTAGTACTAGATTGTAAGCACTTTCCATTTAGTATAAAAAGATTCTCATTGGTCTCAAGGAATGTATAATTAAAAGGGAAATATAGCAAAGTAGATGTAAATAATAAATTAAGTCATTTAGAAAAAATATGTATGTAAGAATAAATGCACTGGAATAATAGAAAAGTGCCATTGCCATCTAACAGCTCTATAATTCTCTAGGTATTGTAGTCTCTAGTTCCTTTCATTTATATATAGTTCCTTTTGTTTTGTATACTACTCAGTAGATGCATATAATAGATTTTATATGTTCTGATTTTAAAGAGAACAGGAACAATTTACCTCAATTGTGGCAATTTATTATAATGCTACAGAAAGTAGTAGGAAAGAACAAGTAAGTGTTAGCAGTTGCAACATCCATCAGGACCAATATTAACTCTAATAGGCCAACTACAGGTATGTGGAACATCAGGAGCTCTTTATATTGTTAATTCATTTACAGTCACATATCTTCTATTCTGCTGCTAAATAACTAAATGGAATCTGAATCCATTCTTTACATAATAAAGCCTTGATATTTTCCCCAAAAAGTCTTAAATAAAGCCTTATTGGGGGACATACTCTGCTCCATTAAAAATAGCAATATAATTCACATTATTATGTAATATGTATAAAAAGTTATGAAACTCAATGTCCCACATTGAAACTTCAGTTCCAAAACTACTTGAGAGGGACAGTTGTTAGATTTTTGTGCTTGTTCTTGTGTTAGATTTTTATACTTATGAGCATCTAAACATCCATTCTTGTCACAAAGGCAGTCTTCACCAAACATCTGCAAAAGCATTTGGAATGCTATTGTTATGAGAGGAATTGTCCAAGTGTGCATGCTTTTATAACATACCATTATGGTTGAATTGATAGTCCTGAAAAACAGAGTTCTGAATACAGTATAATGGAGTGTCTTAATCATCTATCACTGTATATTAGATAAAATGACTTGTTTATCATAGAATTCTTCAGAATGGAAATGTGAGTTGTCTTCTAGAGTTGCAAGTGTTATGTCACCTGAAAAATTGTTCATTGCAATCAACTTATTTGCTGAGGAAAGCATTATAAACTCTAGCAAGGACTCTAGCTATCTGTAAATCATTCTTTCCTTTTTACTCTCAAAGCAAGGATTATATTATTCATAATGTTCACTTGCTGTCCCTCACTCCCTCCATTATATCAGCTAAAACACAATGCTGATTTTCATTTTTAAACATATCTTATTGTACCTCCTACTTCCTTTATGACTATCAGTTCTAAAAATTGAATAAGGTAGAACACCTCTTTTGCATTCGAATATGTAACCGCATAGACCCTATTTAATTATGGTGCCACCATGTAAATCAGTAAGTTATGTAATCTTTTCCATAATTAAAAATAATACAATTTTTATTTGTATAAGAGAAATTTATTGTTTAAAACAACCAATTAAAGATAGCTATTAGTTACAAGCTGAGATCTGACATTACAAGTAAAAAGGATGTGAATAAAAAAGAGTGAGGCAGAATTAACTATTTTCTGATTGACTTAGGTTTGAGTGATTCCACTAAAACAGATTTAATGAATGGCAGTCTTTCTGTTTTTCATATAGGTTTTCCTTACAATAGAAGTAAAACAATTATTGAGTAATTTTCAATATGTTTTGGAAAATGAGCATGACCTAAGCTTTGCACTAAATTTAAAAATTTTCACTGAGTTAAATCAAACAACTGAGAAACTTTACAAGTTAAACTAAAAGAACATTCAGTGTAATTTTTAAATATTCAAATGATTATATAAATTAATTAATGGATAATATGAGAAAATAATTTGAATAATCATTCCATGAGGTTATTGAGAACCTTAATTTTGCATAATTAATGCCAAAATCCTAGGCCTACTTTGTTAGACAGCCAGTCTGTTTTACCCGTCTTATTTATTTCCTCTCTACCAAATCTAAATTGTTCATTCCTTTTCAAACCTAGTCTTTTGTTTAGCATCACACAGCTCTCTCAATTTTACATGCTTCTTGGGGTGTATGTGTCTGGGTCTTGTGTATATTTATCCATAAGGTTTTGCATACGAGTGTTTCACTAAAAAATAATTTAAAATATTCAATAAATATCTACTACATTAAATGTACTGTATAATTTGCAGTGGTGGGTGGGGAGACATGATGAAGGCAGTTTCTGCCATCTAAACTCAGTGTAAAGAGGCAGATAAAGGGTAAACACACACACAGACACAAAACATACAAAACAAGATGGTAGAAAACACTTTTTACTGATTAGGAACCATAAACATGTATATATTGTTTAATAAATATATACATGTGCATTTTTGCAATGTGCCATATTTGTGCATTAGTATCTATCTTTAAGTAGGGACATACCCTCTGCAAGTGTATTTTCATGTGTGTATGATGCTTAGTTGAGTAGGACAGTTTCTGTGTCCAATTGTATGTGTATGTATGTTGGTTTCTCTTTACTGAAATCAATCTGCTACATATGTAAATCTCACTTAATGAGGAAGATATATTTATCTGGATTGGCAAAAACTAGGATGAGCTGAGAGGTAAGAGAATGTAAAATCAAAAAATCTTCAGTATTTTTATGTCTTGAGTCTGCCTTGAGGGTCTTATAACTGAGATGAAATAAGCCTTCTAAGTGTATCTTTTCTTAATTAAAAGGCTGCTGTTATTCTGAGTAGAATTAATATATATTCTTTGTATGAGAATAGAAATTTCTGAGTTGAGATTTTTAAGCCTGGAGCCTCCATGTTCTAACAGGCTATATGTATTCTAAGCCAATGAGAAACCAGTCCCTGGGGTAAGGGAGGGAAAGATCAGGTAAAGCTGGAGGGGAGTCACAGGCAAAACTGAGCCCACATTGTTCATTCTGTTTTCCCACCCCACCCCCAGGTGAACTTCCCACCCAATAAGTGCTTACTCATGGACTAAGCATCCAGCAAATGGCAGCCTCCTATACCTGCCATCCCTACTCCCAGGCCTGCCCTCCATTCCTTGGAAGCTTACCAGTCAAGGGGAGAATAAATTAGGAAGGTTGCTCTGAAGGAGAGGAGAGAACGTCAAAAAGACTGAGCAGGGCATCCTTACTGAGCATTTTCCCAATGACAGGGATGAGACAATCATCATTCCACTCATCCAATTGAGGGGAATAAACAAGGCAGAGTTGGAGAAAGGGACCTTTCTCTCGTGGAGAATGTAGTGGAAATCCTTTCTCTTCTCTAGGCATAAAGGGGGTATTATAGTAATTACTCACAAAGTGAGTGAGTGAAAAAAGCAAAAATGAGGATTTCTGATTTTATGCCTATAGGACAAGTCAGGGGAAATTTTCAGGTTAACAGAGTATAGCAGTGGGGCTGTCGAGCTGTGTATGATTGTGGACAATGGTGACAGTTTCTTTAGCAGCATCACGAAGAAAGGAGGCATAAGTGTGCTTAAATCATGTTGACTGGGAGTTGATTCAGAGTTCAAAGAGACAAGAAAAATTGTCTGTGTGTGACCATCACTGCCAATGATGAAGAGTCATTCAAGTTGTGTATACATTTACATTTTCACAGCATGTCATACATAAAAAAATCACAAAGTCATTTTCTGGCCATATTTTACTTCCCATTTGCTGTACTCTCATTTTCTCCCCTTATTCTCTTTTTCATAGCTTTGCTTGCAAATTGAAAAGAGCCAATTCAGCAGAGCTGAGCTTTTGTATAACATAGCTGACAGTAAAGGAGGAAGGTGTGTGTACATAGTGAAAGGAAAGCAGATTTGAAATTCAATTATAGTGGTATTTGTGTCTGTATGCATTCATTAACTGTTATTGATAGAACAATCTCTGTTTCATCAAGATACATTTCAATACATAAGCCCAGTGTAGTTGTATATGCATGTTGTTTCTGATAACCGAAAATCAGCCTCTGTACACTGGCACCGAATATAATCTTGGAGACAGAGTTTGGGTGAAGTAGAAGAGTATAGCTTTATTGCTTTGCCAGGCAAAGGGGGCCACAGTGGGCTAATTCCCTCACAACTGTGTGTCCCAACATGGGGAGGGGGGTGGTGTTGTGAGGAGTCACAGTCAAGGGTCATGGGTTGCTGATAAGGATCAGGGTGTCTGCAGGGTCTGCATTCCTTCAAACCAGAGAGCATCTGGTATCAGGTGGTCTCCTGGTGAGCTTCTCTGGAATGAAGAGTGCTTCATCACATAGTTAATGTCTTCTATTTGGTGGGGGTTTTAGTTCTGCAGAAGAGCTCAAAGATATTGTTATGTGTATTGCTTGAGGAGGAACCAGGACCCTGTCCCAAGGCTGCACTACTGTTTCTTGACTGCTCCTCTCTTGTCTCTGCATCCCCTCCCTTCCCTGATAAGCAACTGTTTGCATCTGCCCTTTGGAATTCAGGGAAGGTCATAGAGGCTGGATGAAGCCTATTTCCTGCAAGCAAGAAACAGGGAACACCTTGTACCCAGGAGCCCCACAGGGTCCTGCTTGGTCTTGGTTTCATTTCTATGCACCTTCCACACATAACATTATCCTACTTTGATTAGGAGCATGTTTGGAAATTAGAATCCATTTTTAACTATTAACAGAATTTTTAGAGATACAAGTATTTAATATTTTTTAAAACTGTAAATCCTATAGAGCTGGTCAGTAAAGTCACTTATCTTTAATACTCAGTAATTGCTGCACAAGAAGGTATGACCCTGGTATGCTGTGCTGTGTTTTTTCCTTTGATACATTGCTATAACTGGAGGCATAATGGATGCAAGGAACATCTTTGATAAATGTCCTTTATTCAGTAAATATTCAGAACTTTCACTGTAGGAAATGTGGAGAAGACTAACTTTTCACACAAAACTACATGAAGTAAATTGCTTAATGCTTAAAGGGATTGGTATTGTCATATGTTTTAAATAGATTTTCAATAGTAGGTAAATAATAACCATTTATGTTTCTTAATTAGTGGTTACTCTGACTTATGAAATAAGGCTTCCAAACTTATATTTTACTAAAAATATTTCTATATTATTCATATTAAATTGAGATCTGCCTGTAAAATTACAGAAACATAATGTTAAATTTGACTGAGTTCTAAATTTTTCTACCCTCAGAAAACTACTATTAGTGGTTGGGAAATATAGTCCTTTGTGTGATTTAACTATTAAGTAATATATTTGAATACATCTCTTTATTAAATATATGAATACATCCTTGTTAAAAAATGTAAATACAAAAGCATATAGAATAATCTTAGAAAGAGTCAGTTTTAGTACATTTTCCATAGAGATTTTTATACAATTACATTGATGACCATGGTGAAGATAGCTCCTCAAAATGTATAGATGGGGGCTTCCCTTGTGGTGCAGTGGTTAAGAATCTGCCTGCCAATGCAGGGGACATGGGTTAGATCCCTGGGCCAGGAAGATCTCACATGCCACAGAGCAACTAAGCCCATGCACCACAACTACTGAGCCTGTGCTCTAGAGCCCATGAGCCACAACTACTGAAGTCCATGCGCCTAGAGCCTGTGCTCTGCAACAAGAGAAGCCACTGCAGTGAGAAACCTGTGCATCGCAATGAAGAATAACCCCCACTCGCCACAGGTAGAGAAAGCCTGTGCGCAGCAACGAGGACCCAACACAGCCAAAAATAAATAAATAATACATAAATAATACATTTTTTTTAAAAGAAAGAGAAGGTATAGATGTTAGTTTTTTCAACAAGTGCTACTTATATTAAAGTCTTCTCCATTTTCAGGAACCATCAAGTTTAGATTACTGGTGCTATTGCAGTGATTTTTAAGACAGTGATTTTAAGTGATTTTTTGTTTATCTTTCTTGAAAATTTTTGACAAATGTTTTTAAATGAATTTATTTGAACTGAATAGATGATTGAATCATAATGCTTATTTTAATGCATGAATATCCACTGTAGTTTCCTAATTTACCTCACACACGGACAGCAACTATATACAAAAGAAATATGGTTTTCTTCACTGTGTCAAGTCTTACCTTACTACCTTCTGATACTGAAGGCTATATCTGGTGGAATCAGCCCTGTCCAATTCCTTAATCTCAATTGAAAACATATTAGAGGGCCTAGCCCTTTAAGAACTGTGTCTGACAGTAGTCTGGTTCTTTTCATTTTGGTGTCCAGTCCTTTCCCATCTTATGAACTTTGGGATGCAGCTTTGTCTAACTCCTAATGACTGTAACCAGTTTGCCTGCTGGGCCTTTTGAACTTACCCTGTGCCTAGTTCCGACTTTGGGTTTTTTTCTGAACCTCTAAACTCAAGGTGAGCTGGAATAAAACCCTCTTGCGCTGTTCCCACAAGACTTTTCCTTCTCTATTATATAGCTTAACACAGATACTCTCAAGAACTTGAGATATGTTCTAGATAGTCTCTGGGAGATGATTAGGCCTTTTTGTAAATTTACCAATGTATGAGGGTTTGATTTTTTTTTAATTAGTCATTGTGGGAGAATTGGGACTTTTTAAAGACTGTTATGATATTTGTTTTGTTATTTTTAAATTTTTAATTACATAGTTGGGAGGTGTGTGTGGCAATGGAGGTGAGGAAGGCAATATTTTCAGTATTTTAGGTCCAGTCTTGTAAGCACCTAATGATACTTAATGCCTTTTTCTTTCTTTTCCAATAAAACCTCTTGAGAATAGCTTTGATCAGATTAAAACTTATTTAACCACCTTGAACTTGAACACTGGTAGGTGGATAATTTTATTATCCAGATGAGCTTTCTAAATCTCCCCAGATTGGTTCTGCACCATCTTTCTCTCTACCTTAGTTTTCCCCAGCAGCCTTGCAGCCCTGGCTCTGCTGCCTGTCATTACATTATAACAGTCATTAGAAAAGCTAAGTTGGGAATGTAAGGGTTTTTATTAATGATAACCCTGTAAAATAGAAAAATATAAGGTGAATTTCTCTCTTTAGGCGAGGCATGGACTAGCCTTATGAGAAGAGTATAACAATGTGCAATGAAAAGTAATTCTATTTCAGGTTCTTTAAGACATATCATAAAGGTCTAGGGACTTTCCTGATGGGGCAGTCTTTGAGAATCCACCTACCAATGCAAGGGACACAGGTTCGATCCCAGGTCCAGAAAGATGCCACATATAGCAGAGCAACTATGCTGATGCACCACAATTACTGAGCCTGTGCTCTAGAGCCCGTGAGTCAAAACTACTGAGCCCGTGTGCCACAACTACTGAAGTCCATGTGCTTAGAGCCCATGCTCTGCAGCAAGAGAAGCTACCACAATGAGAAGCCCATGCACAACAATGAAGAGTAGCCCCCACTTGCCGCAACCAGAGAAGCCCGCATGCAGCAATGAATACCCAATGCAGCCAAAAATATATAAATCAATAAGTTTAAACAAAATAATCCTTTAAAAAATAAAAGTCTAGGGACATGACTTTGGGAGTTAAGGAAATAACTCTGTTACTCTGGAAGAATCAAATGTTGTGCCATCATGTAACGTTTTAGAAATTAGATGAGGGCAATGAAAATAGCGTGATAAATAGATTACATAAACAAGTTGACCTGAATATATTGTACTTCATAGATATAATTAAGCAGCAGAGATTTTTTAAATCTCTTAAAATGCCTTAAAATATCAAGATACAATTATGCCAAATGAACTAAAATGCACTTAAAATCTATGTTTACACATAATGACTGGTTTTCAGGCAAGAATTAGAATAAATTTTGCACATTAAGTAATTTAAAAGACTTCATATCACATAGAACCAGCTAATATGGTTTTTCATTACTTCTCTGGTTAAGTGTTAATGGCATATTCCCAAAAGTAAAGAACAGTAAACTGGAATCCATAAAAGTTCCCTGTGATGTCCATATATTACTGTATTTTTCCCTTTAAATATAGATTTTTATCTATCCTAAAGAAAGCAAAACTTTTAAAATACCACTTAGCAGTCTTTTGAAAAACAGGCAGTTTGACCAAAATACTGCATTTATTTGAAGACTACTGTTCGTTTACCATTTAATTTTTTTCTACTTTCCCCATAGCATCACATTATCAGTTTGAGAATTCTCTTTTATATTTGTTTGACTTTTGGGCTCTTTCAGTGCTTCACAGCTTAGGTAATAAAATAAGTTTCTCGTATGCAGTACTTAGCAAGATCATATCAAGAAGGGGCAAAATTAAAGAAAACAATTTGTTATAAGTTGATTTCTATATAGTTGCACTTTCTCAATTTTATCATAGTTCTAAATAATTATTTTATGAATTGGGATAAAGTGTTAACTCTCTAAATCCTTAAAAAATATATAGTAAGTGTCCGTGTACAAAATCAGTGAAATCATGAGAAAAATTAAAACTTTTTTTTTATTTCAGTATCTATGTTTTTTCTCCCAAAGATTCCAGTTTACTTGTTTTAATGTTACTTTATTTTAAAAATAATTTCAAAGCCAGTGATTATTGAATGATTATCATGTGTCAGGTGATGTACTACATGCTTTTTATTCCTTATAATTTACATTCTTACAGAATCCACACAATAGAGTTTGTATGATTGTCTTCACTTTACAAATGAGGGAATTATATCTTAAAAGATATGTTAAGAAACTTGACATAAGCATACAGCTTATAATTGTTAGAGCTAGAAATTAAATCTAGGTACTATCTAAGAGATCATACTTTATCTCCCAATTTGTTATACCATAAGATACTATTGTTGTTTTGTTTTTAAGGAATCTATCTAATTGATCAGGTGTTTCTGAGGGATTATATTAATTCATTATTAATGTTATGATGTAAAGTTTCTTCTTTTATGTTTCCATTTAGTGAGACATTTTAGATAGGTGACGTTTTGTGTGATGTCAGCATATCGAAGATGATTTGTGACGAGTGGCATTTTTATGCTAGTCTCCTATAAGTAGCCTAACCTAACCTACAGAATTCTATCTCAATGCTAAAATTATTTTGGTGCAGGAGACTTCAAATTATATCAAATAAGTACATTTTTACTTTAAGAAGGCTTGATGTGCTGGTGAGAAAAAAAGATAAAATTATTGAAAGTGAATTCTATATCAGTTTTAAAACTTGTCACATTACCAAACGTTTAATTGATGTGTTACAAATATTACATTGAATTAATGAACACATTAATTGATTCACTTAAAAGATTCCTGTTTAGAACCTCTTATTTTTGATCATTTATGAATCTTTATCTTGAATCTTTGTTTTTGTTTTTGAATTTTTTGGTAAGTGAAAGAAAAGCTAACTCGCTTAATCAAAGTGAATGTTGGGAGTGGGGCTGACTTCAGGCAGCTGCATTTAGAAATAAGCAGAACTCTCAGTTTTTGGCATCATTTATTTCTTGGCTCTGCTTTTTGCTGTGTTTGGCTCATCTCTGGCTCTACATGGTAACAACATGGCACCCTGCATTCTCTTAGATTTTACTTCAAGGGCAAATACCACTTTGTCTTTCCCAGAGTCTAGAGCAGAAGACTCATGGTGTACTTTTGTTTCTTGTAAGGCAGATGTACACTATGAACCAATCACTGTGGTTAAGAAAATGGTAGTCCTGAGCTAAGTATAAGTAAATTCCACTGAATGTATTGTATTAAATATGAGGATAAATGTTTTCCCTCAGAGAGAAATTGGGATATGTTTCATAAAGGATGAAAAGATGCTCCTTGACCAAAACAGTGGTCATCCACTGTAGCCTTTAAGAAGAATATGTATGACTATATTAGTTTAGGGGTTATAATTTTTAATTTTTAAAATGCCTAATTCTTATTAGTGTCAGGAAAATAGGTATTCATATAAAAGAGAAAAATTTCATTTCAAAAAGCTATCAATTTGTTAAATCAACAAGTTATACATACTATCATCTACCATACTTTCATAGGGTTTCATAAAGAATCATAACTTATTCTGGTGTCCTAATTTAATGAAGAATGTGTAGTGTATGCGGCTGTTTCATTGTTAGTTCTGTACTTTTTGTGATCCTGATTTTAAGTTATGTTTTTATTTAGTATGTAGGAATTTCTATATCAAATCACAGTAAGTGCCAGAATATGAACTTGATGGAACTCAGTCAAATAGGGAACTCGATCAGTTTAAATATTTTGAAGCATTTCTGTCTGGCTTTAATAATGTGCAATTAATATAAAAAACCATTTAGCTTTTATCAGTTAGGATCTGTTGGCCTAGTTTCAAAAGTTGGTCTCCTGAGCATAATGGACATAATTGAAACTCCTGTTAAGTTTTTCCATTTTAATGAAAATATTAAATGAGTTGTGGAGTAGCATGGTGAATTTGATGCCCAGATCTCAGAGGGGTGAGCTATGATTTCATTCTGCTGTCTTCTACTATTTTATTCTCAATATTTATAAAGTTTATTAGAATGATTTCAGTCCTTCAACTCTGTTTTCAGATCATTGCTTTCTAGGATGACTTGTTTTTATTTTATTTTCATAATTTTCTCTTTATAATTGAAAGCTACAAAAGGGAACAATAGAGAATGGAAAATAAAAATGCACAGCTTAATTCTGTGATTTTGCTTTTCTGAACTATGCATTGAATAAAGCAATATAGGGTGATATGCTTGGAACCACAAAGAGCTTTGGTTTTTTAAAAAAAGGTTCTAATTATTAGTTTCAAAATATTACTAACTGCAATTAATTTAAAAAGTAGTTTTAATGTTTTCTGGTAGAGGAAAAATCAAATACAATTGAAAGAAAATTTAATATTTAGTGTGTGCATTTAGAATAAAATGATAGTTACTGAATACACTTCTTTTACTTGGAAATTTTAAAGCTTTTTACTTGGGCTATTGGCATTGTATATCTTTTTGATATTATCTTCAATATTTTGTGCCTCTACACTAATTATGTTCATATATGAAAGTAGGAAAGGATACAGGATAAGAAGCAAGGATAAAATTAAATTTAATCAGAAAGTAAAAGTTTTAATTCTGCTTTCCATGTCAGTATTTGCCTGTTTCACTGGATAAAAGTGAGTCAGCTTAAAATCCAATTATTAAAATATTTCATTAAGTAAATTTATCTTAAGATATATTGGATGGATTTTGGGAGAAAGAAAATGCCATAAACTTTACCAGTTATTAATATATTCACTTTTACCAGTTAATAAATACATTCAGTGTTTATTGTACCCCTGAGATCAAACAGGTACCATACTAAGTGACCTTTATACAATGTCTTATTTGATGTTCACAGTATCCTTACAAGGTCAGTATCAGTGTCCCATTTTATAGGTGAGGTACTAAGTTTTCCAGGAAGAAGCTTGCCTAATGTCATGTAAACATTGGGGTCAGAATTCAAATTTATGATATGGAATCTAAAGCCTGCTTTTAAATCTGTATTGACCCATATTATCCCCAAATGTCTCCAAAATCTAAATGCCTAAGTAATTTTTTTAATGAAAGATAAATATTAAGTAAAATATATAAACAATATTTTTAGGTATTGTAGATATTTATAAAGAGAAATATAATTTAAAATGGATGATTTTAGAGATAACCCTATTATTAGAGGGAAAAGGACTAACAAAAACTTATTCTAATATGTTATATATTACATAAAGCTACAACTATTCTGAGAAATCCAATGCAAAATACCTATTAAATATCAAGATTTTTTATTCTTAATATTTGAGGTTTATTATTTCTGCAGTGAGAGGAAAACAATGATACAAAGAAAAATGTAATAGAAATAATTAAAAATTATGAGGGTTAACTGTGTCAAGTACCACTCTAAGCATTTCACATGTATTGACAATTTTAATAGTCACAGCTACATCATAGGACAGTTAATATTATACTCAATTTCAGATGAAGAACCTAAAGCCTGGAGAACTTTGCTAAATTAAATTAATAAGGTCCCAAAGTTAAGTGAGTAGCAGGGCTAGAATTTAAATCGAGGCAGCCAGATGTATTAACCACTACCTTATATTGCTATATCCAAAGAGTAAGTGCTAATACCTTGAAAAGGCACCAAAATATAAGGATTAAAGTACTGTTTTTACCACAGTGTTAAACATGTTGAAATTTCTCAGGTCATTCCATGCCTATAATAAATACAATAATAATTTTTAGTTATTTTACTTCTAGGATGTCATGCCCCTCCATTTTGTCCCAATAAAAACAAAATGAAACAGATAGAATACTCAGCATCTCATTTTGTGATAGATTAGTTCTATTGGTCTCATCATCTGACAAGAAATTCCTGACTCAGGGGAGAGTTCTACATATATAACTCATTAAAAATAATTTCATATTTTCATCTAATATATATCAATTACATGTAAGTTATAATGTTTTATTTCCAGACATAGTTGTATATACTTTCCATAGACACTTTCCCCACTGATAAATGCATCTTTCTTTTATTCATTTTATTTGGTTTCCATGTGTGAGAATTATGTGATTCGTGCTTTTCCTTAGGTATATTCAGGTTGTCATTCAAATGTTTTTGCTTGATTCACTACTTGACACCCCAATGTTTTAGAAGCTAACAAAAGTCAGTGAGGGTACTGATATTTTAATTAGTTAACATCTTGTAAAACAATGCATTTAAAATATATTCTACAAATTTATACAAATATTTACTATTGCCTATTTGGTGGTAGAAACCCTACCATAATAAAGATTAACACCTTTTTCTGTCTTGCCAAATTTCTTATGAAAGTTTCCCTGTCCTTTATTTCAGCACCTGAACCAACACTTAGAACATGGTATGTGCTCAATAAACACTTTTAAAAAAACATAAATTGTATGTTACTGTATGATTTAAAAACCTTTCCTCATTAACTGAAATATAATTCCACTTTATCTGCTTAACACCTCTTTCTGCTTTAGCAGAATTTCTTCCCTTTGCTTAGAAAATTAATAAAAAATGATTCTTGTGTCAGAACAGCCTTTGAGCAAAAAGAGTAAAAATAAACCGAATACACAATGATTTAACATTTTATAAAATGTATTTTCCAGAGATAAAATAAATCCTCTCTTGCACTTCTCTCTATGCCATTATGTCCCAAGTGTAGACTC
Organism: Hippopotamus amphibius kiboko; assembly: GCF_030028045.1. Lineage (NCBI taxonomy): Eukaryota > Metazoa > Chordata > Mammalia > Artiodactyla > Hippopotamidae > Hippopotamus > Hippopotamus amphibius. The sequence continues at coordinate 60,961,483 of NC_080188.1, forward strand.
AGTAACTTAGATTATAGCAGAGATTATTGTGGTCATTTTGGACTTAAGGAATATTGATTTACAGAGGAATACTCTAATTTCCTTGAACAATATCTAACATCTCTCCTGATCTATCCATCATTTCCTCTGATAAGCTCTTACTATGGAGATGATAGGTCTTTATCATTTTAACACATTCAGTCCCCTTTAACAAAGAGAGAAGAGGCACTAGACTAAGATATCTACTAGACAGTATTACTTATCTAAAATTTAATAATGCAGCTTTGTTTATGATATTTATATTTTATGATTATGGTCTATTTATGGCAAGCTCCTCTGCTTTTCCATTTATGGTTGTGAAATAAGATTTCATCTTCAAATACATATGAATTAAAATGTGGTTTATTTAAGAAACATAAAAGTAAATAATAGTTCAATGATTCGGTATTTGAAGGTAATATGTGAACGATTGAAGTCTGGGTAGCTTGGCCATATATCAGTAGACTAATCAGCATAATAATTATTATATATAAATATCTACAGTCTACATTCTAGAGGATAATAATAATGTTTTCCTTCAATTACTGGTGAGGAGAGAAAAAGTAACAGTAATGTAATACCATATGTGTGAAAATGGACATAGCTTGTAAGTGGTATGGAATATTGGAAAATTTACCATGCCATTGAATAGAAAAGACACTTACTGGGAAAATAGTGTACCATTTTAGGTATTTATAGAATTTTTCTTAGTTTTAAAATTTTGTTTGCTTTTTAATCACAAATGTAAGAGTCCACAAAAGAAAATAGAAGAGGAAACAGAGACACTAAAAGGGATTTAGATTTTTAAGGGACACCAAATGGGATTTAAATTTTCTTGAGTTACAATATAACTGCTACCTGGAAAAAAAACTACTTTAAAATTAGATGCAATCACAGGAATACCAGGGAAAAGATAAAGATATATTTCTTATATATATACATGCAAGTGTTTATATATTAATATTGGGGGTTGCAATTGGTGTATTCAAAATACATGAAATATAAAGATAAAGTAACTATTTGAAATGATTATTCAATAAGAAGAGGTCTTATGTAATTAGACTTCCTAAATGTTTATGGGCAATAATTATGTGCCAACTTAAATAAAAACTATTAATCAAACAATATAGCTTCTCTGAGGATTGAAAATAAATCAACATAAGCTGTTAAAATATTATAAATACTACCTTCCTGGCAGTTATTACTTTCCTGATTGTTTCCTGAGATTGTTGAAAATCTTTATTGGCAATATGATTATCTCAAAGTACAAATTATTTTCAATTAATTATTGTTGATTAAGATACAGTAATGTAATGAATTGGACTTTTGTAACTAATAGAGTTATTTACTTATTTATTTATTTATTTATTTATTTATTTATTTATTGAGCAATTTTAGGTTTACAGAAAAATTGAGTGGAAAGTGCAGTGTTACATATATCCCATTACCATGTCCCCAATTTCCCTAATTGTTAACATCTCACAGTAGTACGGTACATTTATTACAGTTGATGAGCATAACTGATATGTTGTTATTAACCAAAGTCCGTACTTTACATTAGTGTTCACTCTTAATATTGTATAATACATTCTATGTGTTTTGACAAATGTATAGTGCTAGGTGTCTACCATTACAGGATAATAGTTTTACTTCCCTAAATATCTCCATGCTCCATATATCCTCCCTCAAACCTGTGACAATCATTGATCTTTTTACTGTCTTCATAGTTTTGCCTTTTCCAAAATATCATATAGTTGGAAGGTATGCAGCCTTTTCAGATTGGTTTCTTTCTTTTAGCTATATGTGCTTAAGGTTCCAGTATGTCACGACATGGTTTGATAACTCATTTCTTTTTATCACTGACTATTCCATTGAATGGAAGCTCCAAACTTTGTTTATGCATTCATCTGTTGAAGAACATCTTGGTTGATTCCAAGTTTTGGCAACTTTCATTATAAACAGCTCTGTGCAGAATTCTGTGTGGACATAAATTTTCAACTCATTTGGGTAAATACCAAAGAGTGGTATCACTGAATCCTATGGTAAGAGTATGTTTAATTTTGTAAAAAACTGCCAGACTATCTTCAAAAGTGGCCTACCATTTCTTATATACATTGTATACCAGTATGCACACCAGCATTCACCTGTTTGTCTCTCCAATTTGGGGGAAATATATTGCCTTGTGACCTCACTTTTCTAGTGTATCTAGAAAGAGCTGTCAATTTTCCATTTGCTCAGCTTTTATCTTGTTGTAAGGATGAGGGTGACAACCTCCAGGGTATGTGCATGGAACTCATGAATCAGAGTTTTGAAATATAAATTTATAGTATTACTTTTGTTTGTTTTGCTTCCTATTTAAACTTTTATTTAGCTGTTAAAAATGGGTTTTCATTTTTGTAATAAAATATACTACAAAAGAAATTTAGATAATCTACCAATTTTCATTGTGTTAAATGTTCAGGTATTTTTCCATCACAATGAAAAATTAAACATAAAAATTCCATACTTATAGGTTGGCTATTATAATAACATTGAAAGCCTCCTTTACTTGCAAGATGAAAGCTCATTTAAATTTTATTATTACTTTTACAAATTTTAAAATTTGAAGCCTGAGATATTAAAGTTCCTCTTTTTAATATAATTTAAATGCCTTTTCTGGCACATGCGTGAACAGAGTATTAACTTGATGTATAAAAATAAGGGATATCTATCACCAGGGGACAGTGTCCTATAGATAATATTCACAGATATTTTTCTTATAGTGGAAGAAAGTTTTAATTTGTTTATTTTCACACCTACTATGTATTGATTTGAGCATTTTTGCAGTTTAGAAATTTGAATATAGGATGTGGATGGTGTGAACATTGACAAATACACACGGATCAGTTTGAGATTTAGGATAATTGAAAATGTCAATAATACTAATAAATATGGAAGTATAAATTTCTTTGTAAATTCAAGACTATTAATATCATTGTCATATTAATATTTTATGGTATGCACACAGTAGGCTTTTTTGTTAATGGTGTTGCACTGGTTGATTTTAACATCAACAAGTTTGCTTTGGGGACTTCCCTGGTGGCGTAGTGGTTAAGAATCTGCCTAGCAATACAGGGGACACGGGTTCGATCCTGGGTCCAGAAAGATCCCACAAGCTGCAGAGCAATTAAGCCCATGCACCGCAACTACTGGGACTGAGCTCTAGAGCCTGCAAGCCACAACTGTTGAGTCCATGTGCCACAAGTACTGAAGCCCACACACCTACAGCCCATGCTTTGCAACAAGAGAAGCTACTGCAATGAGAAGCCTGCGCACTGCAACGATGAGTAGTCTCTGCTCACCACAACTAGAGAAAGCTTGTGCGCAGCAACAAAGACCCAACACAGCCAACAAATAAATTTATTAAAAAAAAATTTGCTCTGATAAAGAATATAGAAAAAAAAATTACCCTCAAAGCTGATGTTATTGTTTTATATAGGGAGTAAAGTAAATATAAAATGTATTTGTGGAATTAAATAATTATTACTAAAGATTAAAAGTGCCAGGTAGTATTTATAGTCTATCTTGTTGTAAATAAGATTTAAGCTGCTTGTCAAAATACTGACTGCTTTAGATAGGCCTGAGGTGAAGTGTCCTCTGGTTGTTTACTTCCCAGTGCTGAACTAAAGAAAGGAAGGGAATCCATAACCTGGAGAAAGAATATGTCCTTCCTGACACCACCTACACAATATTTTTTTGTCCTCATGACTAGGCTATTTTAGAACTATACATCAGTGATATATAATACTGAATTTATTTTGTATTTTCTTTTCTGTGTAAATATGCAAGTAAAAAGTATGGCTGGAAGGTTACTAAACTATCCCCCTAATTCTAGTACTTATTAGCTGAAATAGTTTTAATTTCTAAATATATTTTAATTTAAAAAATCCTCAGTATTTGAGTTTCTTCCCTTGGTATTCATTTTGAATACTGAGATAGAGACTTTTGTTTTTGTTTGAATTTTTTTTGAGTACTAATTATTGATTTGCTGAGGTATAAAATGAGTTCTGACATACAAACAGTATTTGCTTCAAAAATGAATGAATGTTATACTATGACTAGTTATGTTAACTTTAAATTATGTTGTTATTAAATCATTGGAGAAAATGAAATATGGGGATGTTTTTGCCCAGTTGATTACCTTAGAGAGTTTCAAATGCTAATAAGAAAAATAGTACGCAGACACTTATTCCAGATTAACTTTTACATTAATTTAAATATGTTATACTGTATTAATGAGAGAGCTAATTTTTTCCATTGTTTCAATTTTTTAGGGAAAATATCCATTTGTCTTGTTTTTGTTTAAAGTTGCCTTCCTTTGCATTTGCTAATCTGAAATTAATAATTTGATGAGCCTTCCAACATTCTCTACTGGAGTTAACAATTGCCTGTAATATAAATGAGGACAGTGTTCTGATTAGGTTACATGCAGTGGAAAACACTGAAGTACCAATGATACAAAATCAGCTTAAGACAATATATATGACTTGATAATAGCTATATAACAGTTTATACACCTGAATACTTTTGGTTTTTCTATGAAAATTACCAATACTTGAAAATTAGCAATGTTGCACATTTTATAGTGTGCTTAGAAAGGTCTATTTTAAAAAAGAAACTCATCATAATGGTCATACAGTTTCCCATATGATGGTCCATACTGGATTCTTAAACCAAATAATTAATGCTATATATTAATGGTAATGGATGTGATTGCTCCTTTATGAGAAATATAAAGTGGAATAAAAGGTTAACCACTTGAGAGGCAATTCACCTAAACTAACAAAATGTATTGAGCATCTACCATGTGCCACCACACTTCTGGCCACTGGAGACACAGAAGTGAACAAGGGATAAGGCTTTCCTCTACTCTTAGAGCTGAAATCTAGAGGGAGGATGGGGGGTGGCTAGACTATAATCAAACATAATAATATACAATCGGTAATATTCAGTGCTGTGTGGAAAAATTAAGCAGTAGATGGGGAACAGGGTGAGAAAAAGCTGTATCAGATAGGGGAGTCAGGAAATTCTCCAACAGAGGCAAGAACGAACAAGGAGAGGGAGCCAATGTAAAAGTCTGGGGAACAGCATTCCTGACAGAAGCAACAGCAAGTGCAGGAGCAGTGCTTGGCATCTAATGTGAAACAATGACTGGTACATGTATGGTGCCAAAGACTGGTACCTATTGAAATTGTATGAACATTGCATTGTTTTAGAATAGTTTACTTTTTTTTTTAAGGTAAATTCAAAATAGCTTGTGAGGTATTGCTTGTTATTAATAGTGGAAAACAACAAAGTCTAGAATAATTAGCATTTCAGATCTCATAATTTCATTGAGGAAGGGGTGTCAGCCCATAAAAAAGGACTGAGAAATCTTGCTTTGCTGTAGTAAAACTAAAGGCAAAATAATCTTGACTCTGCTTGAGGAACTTACATAATGCTGATTTTTGGAAATAATCTCATGTCCATCAATAAACATCAACAAGAGTAGTAGTCATAGCAGTACTAGCAGGGGCAATGACAATAGTGGTTGTGGTCATTTTAGTGCTAGTAGACACACATGAAAGAATACCATCTATGTGCTAGGAACAGGGTCAAGTGAGAACTTACATGATTTCTTTTATTTCCTATAACAAACTTAGTGTATACCAATTTTCTCTCTGTTTTATAGATGAAGATACTGAATCTAGAAGAGTTAAGTAACTGTCTTAAGTATCAGAAAATTTTCTGAGGATGAAACTCTGCATCTCACCCTCCAACCTATGCTATTTTTTTAAAGTAATTTTTAAACTATTTTTTTAAATTGAATTATAGTTAATTTACAATGTTGTGTTAGTTTCAGGTGTACAGGAAAATGATTTGTGTGTGTGTGTATATATATATACATTCTTCTTTACATTCTTTTCCATTACAAGTTATTGGGCATCTCATTTATATAAATCAACAAATTCCTGTGTGTTGAAAGCTAGGTTGAGCCCATTTTCTGTTACCTGTAATTGGAAATCCTATCTAATAGGATAGAGGAGTTATATATGAGCCGGGAACTTTGAATACACCAAGAGGACTGACTTAGACAGTGGGAATATGTGGATTAATGGTTAATGGCTAAGGTTGGAGTTGATGAGATGCTTTTAATTTTCTCTAGAGGATTGGTATTTAAGCAAAGTCTTGAATAGAAAATCCAGGCAGATGAAACCAAATCTTATCATGGAGAAGGGGGAGAGTCTAGTAGATACTAAGCAAGGAACTAATATTTTACATATACATTTTGTTAGCTTAATGAAGAAATTGCTTATTCATTCTTATTAGCTTAACCAGGTATATATTAAAAGATTCATTAAATCTTAAAAGTTTAAGGGAGTTTTGATATCTTTTATGGTCTAGCACAAATAATTAGAAAGGGTGATATGATGTGAATGTTCCTGTAGGAAGAAATTAACGGGTGCAGAAAGAAAAATGGACAGTAGGCATGGGAGATTAGAGCAAGCAACATCCACATAAATTTTTAAATTTAGTTAAATTAATTTTAAAAATTTTGATAGAGAAAGGTTATTGCTAAAGTGACAGATGATCAAAGTCTTCACTAGCATAGCAGAAATGGGAATAGATGAAATAAGAAAGATCTGGGAGACATTGTGGAGAAAGAATCGACAGAACTGGAAAACTAAAAAGACATAGGTTATGATAGAGATGGCGTATGTTTCCATGGAGATTTAAGAGTGGTGAATTTACTAACAGAGGCAACAAATAGAGAATGAGGAGTGTATTAGCAGATAAGAGCGATATATATGAGGACACTGATTAATGCAGCTTTGGAACATGGATTTGAAGGACCTGAAGCATTCTTGCTGTGAAGACCAGCATTTATTCATGCATCAATTTAGAATATTTATTGAGCACCTAACTGTGAGCTAAGAACTCGAGACAAATTTTCAGCTCTCATGGGCCTTATATTCTAGTGGTGAGATGCAGAAAACAAACAATTAAATGAATAAATATATACTATATCAGTTGGTGAAAATTATAGAAAGGAAGATAAAGCACAGTAAGGGGATTTGGGACTGTTATTTTATAACCCTGGATAGGGAAGGTATTTCTGAGCAGAGATCTGAAGAAACAGAGGGAGTGAGCCATAAACATATCTGGGGTAAGAGAATTTCAGGGTTTGTATTGTATTTAGTTATGTACTTGACTACAGCGTGAACTCTTGAAAGAACCTGTTATATGCATCATTTAAAAAAAAAAAATCCAGGCTTGGTTTCAGAGTCTCATTATATCAATTCTGGATTATTGCCTTAGGCTCCCAAAAGTTCATTCGCCTCATATGCCCTCTCTTTAATGTCCTCCAGTTCTATTTTTGCAACATATTTTCATTCAGAGGTCATTTCCTCCAAGAAGACAGGGTAGATAAAATACTCTCTTTTATACCCCAGAACATATTTCTATCTTAATGCCATATAATTAAAGAGTCTATAGAATCATTGAAGATAAGGCCCTAGTGTTTACCTAGCAAAGTGACTTACTCTCAATAAAATTCTGTTGAGCTAAATTAGAAATAGACTCTGGATTGACTGAAGCATAGGATACATATAGGTGAGAGAATGACAAAAATATGAGGAAGAGAAGGCACAAAATATGAAGGTGCCAAAAATAAATAAGGAAAAAACTGGTGAAACAGCTGATTCAGTAACTAAACTAACTTGTCAACAAATGAATCAAACATGAGGAGAAGGCTGCTGCTGCTTTTATTGTGCCCTCTATTTTCTCCCCTTTTCCTTCTATCTATCTCTAATTAAGTAAAGCTATATAAATATAGCACATAGCAGTCTCTGACAGATATTTATGGTTCAATAAAATATCCACCTTTAGGGTTAGCTTTAGAAAAGAACACTTGAAAGATATTTACATCATTTTCCTTGATTAAAAGTCAATGAATCCATTAAATAAATTAGATATACGCACATGTGCATTCTTTGATCAAAATCTGACTGCTGTATTCAGTTTAAATGGCAGGAGTACTTTTTTTTCAGATCAGACATAATCCTTTCCCCCTCTTTAATTTAGAAACAAATGACTTTTTAGTTTGGGTATCATGACTTTGAATGAAGACACTGATGTCATAAATGAGATTCTTACTGTGGTTCACTGATCCGGATATTTAGTCTGTCACATTAATCATGCCTTATAGTCTCTGTTATGTCTCAGCACATTTTGATTGAGTATTGACATATTTTAAATTTACCATGGATTCCAGGATACACATGACCTTTTCAGAAAGTATATATTATTCTAAGAACTTATAAGAACTGAAAAATATTCATGCAGAGATGTTAACTACTATAGTGAACTGCAAAAAGCTACGACCATCAAGTCTTGGAGTAATTACCGTTTAGTTTGTGTTTTTAACCTTGTTTTAAACAGCATGGTTCAGTAGCAAATTTTCTTCAGTTTGAAATGCAAAGTTAACCTCATTTTTATTTGAAGTACAAAAATTCTTCTATAAGTATTTTAAATTTAGAAAAGTTTTTCATTGGAAATACACACTCAATTTTAAAATTTTAATACCATAAGTAAAATATTGTTTTTATTTAATTACATCATAATTTATTAACTAAATGCATTCTTCCCATTGCTATTGTTCACTTTAATACAAAGGGAATGTTCCTGGGATTGACAGCCTTTAGGAATTCCCTCTAATAAATGTTATTGTCTACCCCAAAAGAAAAATTCCTAACTGTATGATATTATATAAAGAATTAATTCTCATATTTGGTCTGGAAAGATAATGTTAACAGTAGTTTCTGAGTTATTATCTTTAAATATTTATTAGGTCTTTCTTCTTCTAGTACAGAAGGTCCATAATTTAGGTCATTAATCTATGGTTACCTGTCCTTTGTCAAAGGAATTAATTATTTTCTATTATTCATTGCATTTCCCTCACATTTTGAAGATATTTATCATAAAGTTGTGAATATGGTCACAGCTATCACCATTAACTCAGTTTTTTCTCTGGTGTATCCTTCTTAAGAATTAAGGTTGTATAAAGATATAGAGAAGAACATTAGTATCACTCTCAATCTCACAAAAATAATCTTCCAGCTACTGTAAAGTGAACCTGGTATCTAAAATATATGAGACAGGGCGGGGGGTGAAGGGGAAACTGAGAAGAAGCGGGAGAGTAGTACAGACATATATATACTACCAACTGTAAAATAGTCAGTGGGAAGTTGTTGTATAACAAAGGGAGTCCAACTCGAGGATGGAAGATGGCTTAGAGGACTGGGGCAGGGAGGGTGGGGGGGAATCGAGGGGGGGCGTCAAGGAAGGGAGGGAATATGGGGATATGTGTATAAAAACAGTTGATTGAACCTGGTGTACCCCCAAAAAAAAATAAAATTTAAAAAAAAAAATTTAAAATATATGAGACAAAGTATAGTATCTTTGGGGAAGATACTAAATAGTGCAGCCTACTTCCATCAAATTATACTCATAGTTTAGTGGGGTTTTTTTAAAGAACTTTTATTAAAATACAATTAACAGACAATAAACTGCATATATTTAGAGTGTACAATTTGGTATCCCAGTCTTCCAATTCATTCCCCCCAACACTCCCTGCTTTCCCCACTTGGTGTCCATATGTTTGTTCTCTACATCTGTGTCTCTATTTCTGCCTTGCAAACTGGTTGATTTGTACCATTTTTCTATAGTCCACATATATGTGTTAATATATGATATTCGTTTTTCTCTTTCTGACACACTTCACTCTGTATGACAGTCTCTAGGTCCATCCATGTCTCTACAAATGTCCCAGTTTCATTCCATTTTACAGCTGAGTAATATTCCATTGTATATATGTACCACGTCTTTTTTATCCATTCATCTGTTGATGGACATTTAGGTTGCTTCCATGAGCTGGCTATTGTAAATAGTGCTGCAATGAACGTTGGAGTGCATGTGTCTTTTTGAATTATGGTGCTCTCTGGGTATATGCCCAGCAGTGGGATTGCTGGGTCATATGGTAACTCTATTTTTAGTTTTGCAAGGAACCTCCATACTGTTCTCCATAGTGGCTGTATCAGTTTACATTCCCACCAACAGTGCAAGAGATTTCCCTTTTCTCCACACTCTCTCCAGCATTTACTGTTTGTCGAATTTCTGATGATGCCCATTCTCACCGGTGTAAGGTGATACCTCATTGTAGTTTTGATTTGCATTTCTCTAAAAATTAGTGATATTGAGCAGCTTTTCATGTGCTTCTTGGCCATCCATATGTCTTCTTTGAAGAAATGCCTATTTAGGTCTTCTGCCCATTTTTTGATTGGGTTGCTTGTTTTTTTGATATTGAGCTGGATGAACTGTTTATATATTTTGGAGATCAGTGCTTTGTCTGTTGATCCGTTTGCAAATATCTTCTCCCATTCTGAGGGTTGTCTTTTTGTCTTGCTTATAGTTTCCTTTGCTGTGCAGAAGCTTTGAAGTTTCATTACGTCCCACTTATTTATTTTTGTTTTTATTTCCATTACTCTAGGGGGTGGATCAAAAAAGATCTTGCTGTGATTTATGTCGAAGAGTGTTCCTCCTATGTTTTCCTCTAGGAGTTTTATAGTGTCTGGCCTTACATGTAGGTGTTTTATCCATTTGGAGTTTATTTTTGTGTATGGTATTAGGAAGTATTCTAATTTCATTCTCTTACATGTAGCTGTCCAGTTTTCCCAGCACCACTTATTGAAGAGGCTGCCTTTTCTCCATTGTATGTTCGTGCCTCTTTTGTCATAGATTAGTTGACCGTAGTTTATCTCTGGGCTTTCTATCCTGTTCCACTGATCTATATTTCTGTTTTTGTGCCAGTACCATACTGTCTTGATCACTGTAGCCTTGTAGTATAGCCTGAAGTCAGGAAGCCTGATTCCACTAACTCCGTCTTTCCTTCTCAAGATTGCTTTGGCTATTCAGGGTCTTTTGTGTTTCCATACAAATCGTACAATTTCTTGTTCTAGTTCTGTGAAAAATGCCATTGGTAATTTGATCGGGATTGCATTGAATCTGTAAATTGCTTTGGGTAGTACAGTCATTTTCACAACGTTGATTCTTCCAATCCAAGAACATGGTATGTCCCTCCATCTGTTTGTGTCTTCTTTGATTTCTTTCATTAGTGTCTAATAGTTTTCTGAGTACAGGTCTTTTACCTCCTTGGTTAGGTTTATTCCTAGGTATTTTATTCTTTTTGTTGCCATGGTGAATGGGATTGTTTCCTTAATTTCTCTTTCTGATCTTTCATTGTTGGTGTATAGAAATGCAAGAGATTTCTGTGTGTTAATTTTGTGTTCTGCAACTTTACTGAATTCATTGATTAGCTCAAGTAGTTTTCTGGTGGCATCTTTAGGATTTTCTATGTATACTATCATGTCATCTGCGAACAGTGACAGTTTCACTTCTTTTCCAATTTGGATTCCTTCTATTTCTTTTTCTTCTCTGATTGCTGTGGCAAGGACTTCCAAAACTATGTTGAATAATAGTGGCGAGAGTGGACATCCTTGCCTTGTTCCTGATCTTAGAGGGGATGCTTTCAGTTTTTCACCATTGAGAATAATGTTTGCTGTGGGTTTGTCATATATGGCCTTTATTATGTTGAGGTAGATTCCCTCTATGCCCACCTTCTGGAGAGTTTTTATCATAAATGGGTGTTGAATTTTGTCAAAAGCTTTTTCTGCGTCTATTGAGGTGATCATGTGGTTTTTATCCTTCAGTTTATTAATATGGTGTATCACATTGATTTGCAAATATTGAAGAATCCTTGCATCCCTGGTATAAACCCCACTTGATCATGGTGTGTGATTCTTTTAATGTGTTGTTGGATTCTGTTGGCTAGTATTTTGTTGAGGATTTTTGCATCAAATTCATCAGTGATATTGGTCTGTAATTTTCTTTTTTTGTAGTATCTTTGTCTGGTTTTGGTATCAGGGTGATGGTGGCCTCATAAAATGAGTTTGGGAGTGTTCCTTCCTCTGCAATTTTTTGGAAGAGCTTGAGAAGGATGGGTGTTAGCTCTTCTCTAAACGTTTGATAAAATTCACCTGTGAATCCATCTGGTCCTGGAATTTTGTTTCTTGTGAGATTTTTAACCATAGTTTCAATTTCATGACTTGTGATTGGTCTGTTCATATTTTCTATTTCTTCCTGCTTCAGTCTTGGAAGATTATACCTTTCTAAGAATCTGTCCACTTCCTCCAGGTTGTCCTTTTTGTTGGCATATAGTTGCATGTAATAGTCTCTTATGGTGCTTTTTATTTCTGCGGTGTCTGTTGTAACTTCTCCTATTTCATTTCTAATTTTATTGATTTGAGTCCTCTCCCTCTTTTTCTTGATGAGTCTTGCTAGAGGTTTTTTATCAATTTTATTTATCTTCTCAAAGAACCAGTTTTTAGTTTTGTTGATTTTTGCTATTGTTTTCTTTGTTTCTGTTTCATTTATTTCTGCTCTGATTTTTATAATTTCTCTCTGTCTACTATCTTTGGGTTTTGTTTGCTCTTTTTTCCCTAGTTTCTTTAGGGGTAAGGTTAGATTGTTTATTTGGGATTTTTCTTGTTTCTTGAGGTAGGATTGTATCACTATAAACTTCCCTCTTAGAACTGCCTTTGCTGCATCCCATAGGTTTTGGATCGTTGTGTTTTCATTGTCATTTGTTAGTAGGTATTTTTTTATTTCCTCCTTTATTTCTTCAGTGATCTCTTGGTTATTTAGTAGCATATTGTTTAGCCTCCCGTGTTTGTGTTTTTTACAGTTTTTTTTTCCTGTAATTGATTTCTAATCTCATAGTGTTGTGGTCAGAAAAGATGCTTGATACAATTCAACTTTCTTCAATTTACCAATGCTTGATTTGTTACCCAAAATGTGATCTATCCTGGAGAATGTTCCATGTGTACTTGAGAAGAATGTGTAATCTGCTGTTTTTGGATGTAATGTCCTATAGATAACTATTAAATTAAGCCGATTTATTGTGTCACTTAAAGCTTCTGTTTCCTTATTAATTTTCTGTGTGGATGATCTGTCCATTGGTGTAAGTGGGGTATTAAAGTCCCCCAGTATGATTGTGTTACTGTTGTTTTCCCCTTTTATGGCTGTTAGCATTTGCCTTAGGTATTGATGTGCTCCTATATTGGGTGCATATATATTTATAATTGTTATCTCCTCTTCTTGGATTGATCCCTCAATCTTTATGTAGTGTCCTTTCTTGTCTCTTGTAACATTTTTTATTTTAAAGTCTATTTTATCTGATATGAGTATAGCTACTCTAGCTTTCTTTTGATTTCCATTTGCATGCAATATCTTTTTCCATCCCCTCACTTTCAGTCTGTATGTGTCCCTAGGACTGAAGTGGGTCTCTTGTAGACTGCATATATAAGGGTCTTGTTTTTGTATCCATTCAGCCAGTCTGTGTCTTTTGGTTGGAGCATTTAGTCCATTTATGTTCAAGGTGATTATCGATATGTGTGATCCTATTACCATTTTCTTAATTGTTTTGTTTTTGTTTCTGTAGGTCCTTTTCTTCTCTTATGTTTCCTGCTTAGAGAAGTTCCTTTAGCATTTGTTGTAGGGCTGGTTTGGTGGTGCTGAATTCTCTTAGCTGTTGCTTGTCTGTAAAGCTTTTGATTTCTCCATCGAATCTGAATGAGATCCTTGCTGGGTAGAGTATTCTTGGTTGTAGGTTCTTCCCTTTCATCACTTGAAATATATCATGCCATTCCCTGCTGGCTTGCAGAGTTTCTGCTGAGAAATCAGCTGTTAACCTGATGTATGTTATTTGTCATTTTTCCCTTATTGCTTTTAATAACTTTTCTCTGTCTTTAATTTTTGTCATTTTGACTACTATATGTCTTGGCGTGTTTCTCCTTGGGTTTATCCTGCCTGGGACTCTTTGTGCTTCCTGGACTTGGGTAGCTATTTCCTTTCCCATGTTAGGGAAGTTTTCAACTATAATCTCTTCCAATATTTTTTCGGGTCCTTTCTCTTTCTCATCTCCTTCTGGGACCCCTATAATGCGAATGTTGATATATTTAACATTGTCCCAGAGGTCTCTTAGGCTGTCTTCAGTTCTTTTCATTCTTTTTTCTTTATTCTTTTCTGCATTAGTGATTATCACCATTCTGTCTTCCAGGTCACTTATTCACCCTTCTGCCTCAGTTAACCTGCTATTGGTTCCTTCTAGTGTATTTTTCATTTCAGTTATTGTGTTGCATATCTTTGTTTGCTTTTTAATTCTTCTAGGACTTTGGTAAACTTTTCTTGCAACTTTTTGATCTTTGCATCCAGTCTTTTTTCAAAGTCCTGGATCATCTTCACTATCATTATTCTGAATTATTTTTCTGGAAGGGTGCCTGTCTCCTCTTCATTTAGTTGTTTTTCTGGGGTTTTAGCTTGTCCCTTCATCTGGTACAAAGTCTTTTGCCTTTTTATTTTCTCTGTCTTTCTGTGGCTGTGGTTTTCAGTTCCACAAGATGAAATACTGCTGATACTGCTTGATACTGCTGTCTGCCCTCTTCTGGAAGAAGCTATCTAGAAGGCTCATGTATACTTCCTGATGGGAGGGACTGATGGTGGGTAGGGCTGGGTGGGCAGAATTCAGTAAAACTTTAATGGTTGGAGCTGTGTTCCCACCTTGTTGGTTTTTGGCCTGAGGCTACCCAGCACTGGAAATTACAGACTTTTTGGTGGGGCTAATGGTGGACTCTGGGAGGGCTCACCCCAATGAGCACTTCCCAGAACCCCTCCATCAGTGTCTCTGTCTCCTTGGTGAGACACAGCTGCCCCCCACCTCTGTGGGCAGCCCTCCAACACCAGCAGGTAGGTCTGGTTCAGTCTCCTATGGGGTCACTAATCCTTCTCCCTGGGTCCTGGTGAGCACACTTTTTTGTGTGCCCTCCAAAAGTGGAGTTTCTGTTTCCCTCAGTCCTCTGGAGGTCCTGTAATCAAATCTTGCTTTCAAAGTCTGATTCTCTGGGAATTCCTCCTCTTGTTGTTGGACCCCCAGGTTGGGAAGCCTGACATGGAGCTCAGAACCCTCACTTTAGTGGGTGGACTTCTGTGGTATAGATGTTCTCCAGCTTGTGAGTCACCCACCCAGCATTTATGGGATTTGATTTTAATGCGATTGCGCCCCTCCTACCATCTTATTGCGGCTTCTCCTTTGTCTCTGGATGTGGGGTGTCTTTTATGGTGAGTTCCAGTGTCTTTCTGTTGATGATTGTTTAGAAGTTACTTTTAATTCTGATGCTCTTGCAAAAGGGAGTGAGTACATGTCCTCCTACTCTGCCATCTTTATCAAGTATCTTTTTTTGTTGTTTATAAATCAGGCTTTAAGCAAAACTATTTAAATTTGCCACATCACTATAATAAACACACCAATATCTTGCATATGTAATCATTTTCATGCTGAAAATTCACAATTGAAAGCTTCAAGGGTGGTGAAATATATGTCTTGAATATCCTTTTGCTGCCTGAATTTGGGTTCTCTTTCAGCTCATTAATGCCTTCAGGAGAAGAAAGGAGTCAAAAAATCTTCTTCAAGCTAACTTATGATAAGGGTAAAATGCAAAGTTTATGATACCATAAAGAAAAATGAAAGAACTAGTTCAAAACTGAGAAGGTAACATTATTCGTTGAAAACGATTCTTAGCCCCTTACCATTGAAGCCTCTAGTTTGGACTACATATAAATTTTCTGGGAGACACCTGAAATAGCTTCCGGGAACTCCTGTTTAGATTGTGGGCCAGAGATTCAAAAGAAGGTTTCCTATAAAACCCAGCTTAATGAGAATCTTTGGAGATATATTTCCTCCACAGTTTAGTGTTTGAGGCAAGTTTAGGTAACATTGCATTTCTGTTTCTAACAGACAGACTTTAAAGGATAATAGCATTTTAGTTGTTTGGGAGAGGCTTTAAATTTTTATCTACATATGTATTATTGGGGCATTGGGGAACATTGCTGTAGCTTATTAATAGGCTAACCTGAGGTAAGCAGTAAGTATAACCATGTATGCATGTATCCATCCATCTAGCCATCCACACACTCAAATTTGTTCATTTTCTGACTCAGCAGACTAACAGGTAAGTTCAGGACAGAAAGGGTTGTGCTTTGCTAACTGCTTCACTTATACAATGAATAACTCATATTGGCTGTCCAATACATATGTGTTGAATTGTTAATGAATAGGAGAGGAAGTGGAAGAGGTTGGCTTGCTATTAGATTAGGTATTGAATGGTTAAGTTCTGGTCTTCAATATTGCTGACTCATGACGTTCATTTTGTTTTGTTTATTCTCAGTAATGTCATATTAGTGTGTACCTCTCTAGCAAATGTGGCATGAACTATTTTGAATATTTTTGTTTCCCTATCTAGAATGCAAACTTGGAGTATTATTTTTATCAATATATCCAACCTTGTATCTTTCATAGCCTACTATACACTGTAGGTGATGTTTTACATTAAAATATTTGTTTAGAGGATGCCTTGGCAAACCAATTAGGCTGTCATTGTGTTTTGGTTCAGTTGAATAGAATCAGACACTTTATAATTGAATTCATAATGCATACATTTATTAAACAAATTGAAAATTTAGTAATCATAAGGAATTATTTGGTAAGTTTATTTTAAGCAATTAATTTATTCTTTCCTTAATAAATTCATCCAAAAAACATTTACAGAGTGCCTACCATATATCAGTAACTTTGCACAGGGCCACTTTGTGATGGAGGAGAAAGGAGAGCTCCATGAGCCTAAGAATACAACCGACATAGGGAATTAATGTTCTGAAGGCTGGTCCATGTTGAGACATGAGTACATCACCCAGTATGTAACACAGACTAACCCATGACTGTTCCCAGTGGATGTGTAACTGGTATAACTAGTATAACTAATGTAAAATTGGGGATAAATATGGCCATACTTTTCCATTCTTATCTCTTTTTTTTTTAAGAATTATTTGTGTCTTTATTAGTATGGGTAGGTGTAGATGTTTCAGTTCATTTGGTCTTATCCATCCACATGTTATTTTTGAAAAAGCTTTAAATATGTTTCATTCCTGTCATTTCTTGGCAACTGATTATTTCAGCAATATTTATATAAAAATTTCAAATGTATACAAAAAGTAGAATGACTAGTGTAATAAATTCCCAGGTATGTGTCACCTGGCTTCAATGGTTACCAATTCATTGCCATTAATATTTCTTCTAAACTCCCAACAATTCTACCTTCTAGACTACCTCCTACTACTACTTGTCTTTTGACATAAATCCTGACCTTGTGCCATCTGATTATAAATATTTTAGTGTATGTCTCTAAAGAACATTTAACCAGTTTTTTTTTTAATATCACTAAATATTCAATCAGGATACACATTTCTCAAATAACCTTATTCTTTTAATGGTGTGCCCATTGAAATTAGTCGATGTGTTGATATGTCCTGATTCTTGGCCTTTTCAATGAAAAGTGCTAGCAGATATATATTTCTATAAAAATATACAAATAGATCTTCCTTGACTTATGATGGGATTATGTCCCAATAAACTCATCATGAGTTGAAATTGTCTTAAGTTGAAAATGCATTTAATACACCTAACCTACCAAATATTGTAGTTTCGCATAGTTTACCTTGAATGTGCTCAGAACACTTATATTAGGCTACAGTTGGGTAAAATCATCTAACACCAAGCCCATTTTATAATAAAGTATTGAGCATCTCATATAATTTATTGAAGACTGTAGTGAAAGTGAAAAACAGAATGGTTGTATGGGTACAGAATGGTTGTTTACCCTCAAGATTGCCAGGCTGACTGAGAACTGCAGCTCACTGTCACTGCCCAGCATCACTAGAGATATTGTACTACAGATATGCCAGGAAAAGAACAAATTTAAAAAGCAAAGTATGGCTTTACTAAATGTGTATCACTTTCGCACCATTGTAAAGTTGAAGAATTGTAAGTTGAACCATCATAAATACCGGACTGTCTGTATATACTGCACCATAAGTTCATACAGATTCATTTAATTCAAATTTGAACTAGAGGATTTTAACATAATCTTATTGAAGTTATACCTATATCTTCTTCCTCTCATGCTGAATATCCTGGTTCTTAATGACATTTGTTTATCATGAAATTCTCCATTTGCTTTATCTTTTACTGTATAAAATACAATTTCAGTATTCATGATCAGTACCACAATAAACAATATGATTACCAAATACAGTTTATATTTTTTTGGTTGCTTTTGCATCTGTTTTGTAATTGAAAGTCATGCTATAACAACAGGTCAATTTTCAGTAATCATAATTAGAAAAATGTCAAAATATGAACCACACCTATTAACTGGAGTCTTTGGGTTATAAGAATAAGATTCATAGAAGTTTTCTGATAAAAGGGAGAATTTTTTGTAAGATACAAGTGTCCAGGCAATAGAGCTGAAACCTAAGCAATTTTTGAGGTTGTTATTTCCCAGACTGTTTCTCTGGTCATTTTTCTGGACTCTCCATTCCTCTTTTCCTGTTTGTGGTCTGTTCTCTTTGCCAGTGGGCTTTATCTCCCAGTTGTAGTTTCTGCTCCCTTATAACATTGTCTTATACAGAGGACATCATGGCCTCTCTCACACATTACTCTGCCATGAATTTTCATCTTTCTCTTCCACTACCAGTGGCGCCCCTCTCTCATTATTGCTTGGTCATTATCTTTTGGTTATTATGCCCTCCATCTAGCCCACCTATTATCCCATGGAATGTCTTTTGGAACTTGTTTTAAGTAGTTGTTGTGAATATTTTATAAAGAGCTCTGTGGATGGCAAATATTCTAAAGCAAGACCTGGCAAATCTAGCATGATTTCAGGAAATGTTTCGAATAGCCAACATGTCTTACTTGTTTAGTTAGTTTGGATGGCATTTATTCTTAGCCTCTGTTATTATATAAAATATATGGGAATAAATTCAGTATGTACAATTTTCTTGTGTGGATAGTTGGTAAAAGTAATGATAATATTTTTCCATGGCTAGATGAATCTTAAGGAAATAATTTCTTAGCTTGTATGGAGTAATTTTGTTTCATTGTTGTCATTCCCTTCTATTTTCTCCCTAGGACACCAGATGAGATAACTAGAACTCTTATGAGAAGCATGTGGTCAGATCCATAACTTACACTGAGTTTTGTTCTTCTTCAGTAGCAGCTAGTATTAAATTCAATGTTCTCAAATATTTACTCACAGTAATATGCTCCATTTGGTCTGCACTGTGACTTTTGGCTCCTACTTGATAATAGTTCTATGCCCTTTAGCAAATATAACAGCAGGAAGACCATAATGTTCAAAACAACAGACTTGTTAAATATGTAGTATATTTTTTTTTCCTGTTTGCCTTTACCAGTTTAATATTTCTTCTGGAATTCTTGCAGATTTGCACACTTTTTTACTGTTTAAAAGCATACATTTTAGTTGTTTCCCTTTTTAGAACATGTAAGATGTGTTATATGATCAGCTTTCATCATGGTTCATTTTGTTTGGGGGAACTTAATTCACCTCCCCCATTATCTCCAGGCTTCATGATTGCCATACAGTTTTGCTGATCAAGCATTTATATTTAAAATATTTTCATTTAGTAATGATTTCATTACTTTAATTGGTCTTATACTGGAGAGAAAAAAAAAGAGAATGACTATACAGCTCACAAATTTTTTCCTTGCATAAAGTGCAAAATTGGTCCCTATTCTTTCAGAATTAATGGGTTTACTCTGTTGGGGGTCTTGTCAACTTGTCAATATAATACAAATATGGAGTCAACTAGAAATGAAAAGGAAGCATGAAGAGGTGCTATGGATAAGGAGATGACTCCTAAATCCTACCATGGTGGGAAAACACAGAATTCCTCTGCAATAGATTGCTTTATTGTTTCCAGCAATCCTTTCTCTTTCATATAAGAGTGTTCCTAATCCCTTTTTGTTGCCATGTGACTTTCTGTGTGTCTGGTAGGCAAAGTTTTTATTCTTGTCCCTTTGACTTTGGCTTATGCCCTGTGACCCATTTTGGCCAGTGGAATGTGAGTAGATATAATTTATGCCACAGGTTATTAAGAACTGCTCGGTTCTGCCAGGATTTTTTGCTCTTTTCCCTCTGCCATGAAAAGAGGACTGCTCCTTCAGCCTGGAGAACAGAATAAGATCAGAAATTGGAGACACAGCAGACATGTAATATGAGAGAGAAATACTTGGTATTGTAAGTCACTGAGATTATTTGTTACTACACCAAAGTGGAATAATATAAATCTTCATTTTTACAATTTGTAGAAACTTTTGAGCAGTTACTTTTTTGCTATCAATGTCTCCAGAATAATGGTTTCAGATTTTAAGTTCCTTGAAGTTCTTTAAATTTCTCTTTCCTGTGTATCTCCCATTAAGTAGTTTGTTAATAATTGTTTTAAGAGTTAATAATTTAATGAATAGATGGAAAATTAAACAATTAGACAAACCCTTTCAATTAGGCATTATCCAGGTCAAAAGTACCTCATAATGTCTCAATCAGTAGCTTTTGGATTTTGGGTTACTGAACCATTACTTCAAAATATATGATAATTATTGTGATTTCTTAAAATTGGTATTAAGTTTAATTCCATAACTGTGTGGACCATGTGCTCAGTAAGTGCCTTTTAAAAAGGTTAATTAATTTGGCATAGAAAATGTTAAATATCCAAATTCCACTACAGAATATCTCTAAAATTATAAATTTTGGCTGAGAAAAACTACTTCCTAGTTATTGAATATTTCATTAAATGACATTTGATAGACAGATAATACACAGATTGCCAATATTCAAGGAATTAGCATGAAGTAAAATGTATGTTTTACTTGAATCATGTTCTAAAGCAGACCAGAAAATGTAATTGAGAAATATAGGAACCAAAGCTCAAGCCATACCAAACCAAAATTTACCATTTCTTATAATGTTGTAACAGAATTAATAATTTCCATTCTTGACAATCTCTAGTTCCAAGCAGTTTACAATCTCATAAATCAAAACACCCTGGAGATCTCAGATTATATGATCTCTTCTGTACATTAAAGAAGAAATCTCTCCTGCCTGTGACCAGCACTGTAAAACTTACTACCCTAAGGGCTAAGGCTACTCCTTCTGATCCCAAGAGTTTTTAAAAGAAGAGGAAAGAGAGGGGACCTAAAAAGTTCAGGACAAACTTCAGAAACATTCAGAATTCCACAATGTAAGGATAAGTTGTACTTTTGCCCTCAGAATGATGCAGGCTTATTTGTATCCACTAAGATTTCTATAATAAACCAAAATGTTATTAAAAAGAGATAATACATTTAAAATTACCTTTAACATGTTCCATAGGTATCTATGTATCTGTATAGCTTTTGATCAATTGAGCCATTGATTAAAAGTATAACCAAGTCTTTATGTCAAGAACTTGGTGCTTCAACAAAACAAGATTTACCATCCTTTCTTATCATGCTGCTGAAAGTTGGAAAGATGGTAAACACCATGTACTGAAGGTTTGTTCTAATCTTCTAAAATACACAGTGTGAACAATTTTAACCATAGCTAGGATAACCTTGTGCCACAATAATCAGAACATCCTGAGTTATCTCTCTTCTGATTACACATATCATATAAACTCATCTCATTATAAACAAAAATAGTAAGTTCCAAGATCCAGGTACAGCTTGATTTAGTTTCTTTTACCTTTTCTAGCAGTACATTGCAAATATAGTTTTTCTTCTGATACCATATCTTCTTTCCTCTTTCTCAATTTCATTGCTCTTTTTAAAACTTGTTTTTAATTTATTAATTTAATTCTCAAAATAGGTATCTATCCTATGGTATCAGCAGAATCAGTGATCATGCAGAAACTTATATGAGTTACCTCTTACATGTCTAACATTCAGAAACTATATTTAAATTCACTTAGTTTCCCTCAAATTTCCAATAAACATAATGAAAATAAAGGAGATAATTTATTAAGTCCTCTGCATGGAAGAGAATGGATTCTCATGAGTAGCAATATCTAAAATTGAACCTGTTACTCTGAATGAGAGAAAGCACTGCAGGCATGATTATGAAGTACAATAGTAAGGCTGTTTGTCAATATGAAGCCATGGAATGCTGAATATTTCCAAAAAGTTTTCCTATTACATGGAGTTCTAATATATTAATGATGCAGGATTTGAATCCTTATGTATAGTAAAAATAATTACATTAAAGTTTGCAAAAGACAACTGGGGAAAGTATAAGTTTGCCTTGCTGGCCAGCAGGCACAAACATAGAAGCCTGTTGTACTTTTGCTTAAGATTTTTATTATTTGCTGTTTGCAACTTTATATAAGTTCATATTGTAAAAAATAGGATATGTGTGTGTGTGTGTGTGTGTGTGTGTGTGTGTGTGTGTGTGTGGCCTAGAGGGAAGAAAATGTTGTAAGCCACCTCCTCCCAGTGCCCAGATATTTAGTTCTGTTACAAATGATAAAGGATGTTCACTTACTGTGTATGAGTGCATTGGCCAATTAGATGGTAATTGTGTATTGAACTTTATAGTTGACATTCTTAATCCAAGGTATCCCACTAGTTAATTCTTCAAGCTTCTCTAATAATTCCTCTCTCCCTCTCTCTCTCTCTATTTTTTCCCTGTTTCTCTTAATGTTATCTCAAGTTTTCTTCAGGGAGATCTGAAGGTTAAAGTTAGCAGATTAAAAAATTTGATACCAAATATGAAGTTTTTATTTGCACCTACCCAGACATTAAGCACCTCAACATTAGAGCAGATTCTTTAAATTTATTATTCTATTTCAATAAATTAAATTTCACTGGAACTATTCTGTGATGTAAATAATAGTGAAACTTTAAAGGGCTCAAGACAAACAGTTCAGTTTTCTCTTTTAGAACCAACTACAGCTGCTTTTGTGCTACAACTGCAGAGTTGAAGACTTAAGACAGACACCATATGGCTTGCAAAGCCTAAAACATTTACTATCTTGTTCTGTATAGAAAAAAGTTTGCTAATCCCCATTATACTTATGCGTTCATATTTGAAGGTGGGAGACAAGATTAAAATACGTAAAGAGAAGATAAAGGAGCAGGGCCTGAATATTTCTTTTGTTACATTGTAGGAAATTTTTGCCATCTTGAGAGACAACTATTAGACACCATGCAGGGTGATTTTCACTTTTATATATCACAAATAGTACAAATGTCTTCATGGATCTCAGTATTAGACTCAATTTTAAAAATCCTGAAACTGCTGTAGGAAGATTATGGAAGGGGGGTAGGAAACATGCAGTTTTTGTTAAAGAACCAGCTTTGGCTCACAGTGGGTAATCTATTTCTGTTCTAGTTGCTGTAGCTAAAGTAAAAAATTTTGTTCAAGTTCCAACTGCTATATAATGGATATTTGCCCTAAATAGTGCTGGTTAATTTAATCCTCTTTTGTGGGAGAGTATCCCAATGAGTCACTGTAAATAAATGATAGTAAATTGGAACTTCACTGGAGGATGGAAAACATAACACCTAGGTCTATAAAAATATTTGTAGTTTGAAGCCATGATTGCTGGAAATGTATTGCAGACAACATCTTACTTTTTGGAAAACTGTTAAAGTTTTCTTCCTCTAATTGAGGAAACAATTCTAATCTCTAAAGAAACACACCAATGAATATTTCTATTATATATTTCATGAGATTAAAATGCAGTATGACATTAAGTTATATTTTTCAAATGTATTTCTGAAATCATTTGAGATAATAGAAACTACATTTAAAAAAATGCTATTAGGATAACAGATTATCATTTGGTGTGAATAAAATTAGATAACATTGCTTACACCATGTACAAATATAAACTCAAAATGGATCAGAGAACTAAATGTAAACAAACAAGGTCATATTCCCATATAAGCTGGGTGTAAGGAAATGTTTTCTAAATGGATTCAATATTCAGATGCAATAAAATTAAAGATGGCTAAATTTCACTAGATAGAAATAAAAACTTTTGATGACAAAATGCACCCTAATTAATGTCAAAAGACAAAAATTGGGAGAAAATATTTACAAAAGATATAAATAGATGATTTTTCTAAACTTCTCTGAAATATATGAAAAGATAATCATTCTCTCTCATAATAAGAGCAGTGAAAAGTAAAACTACACTGAAATACCCATGATATTGGCAAAAGTTCAAAAATTTAAAAATACACTCTGCTTGCAAAATTGTGAGTAAACAGGCATTCTCATACATTCTAGTTGGTAATGAAAATTGATAAAAGCATATGGAACCATTTGGCCATATCTAAGAAAATTACATGGGCATTTATCATCCAACTCAGAAATCCTAATTCTAGGAGTTTCTCCTGAAAATACATACCCAATAGCACAAAAATATATTTACACAGTATTTTTCATTGAAGCATTTACTGTAGTTCTAAAATATTGGAAATCATTAAAATATCCAAACTTAGGTGATTAGTTGAATAAACTGTGATAAATACATACTCGTACAATGGAGCTTTATGCATCTGTAAAAAAGAATGAGAAAGATATCTTTAAACTGATATAGAGTGATTTTCCAAGAGATAATGTTAAGTGAAAAAGCAAAATGCAAGAGACAATATATACTGTTGAGTTTTAAAGTTAAAAAAAAAAGAAAAAGAGGAATTAAATAAATACACATATATTGTCATTCCTTGGTATCTGCAGGGAATTGTTCCCCCCTTGGATACCAAAATTCAAGGATGCTCAAGTACCTTATATAAAATAGTGTATTATTTGCATATGGCCTAAGCACATCCTCCCCATTGCTTTATATGATTTTCCTCAATCTTTATTGGAATATAATTATTTTAAAATGTTGTGCAGTTTCCACAGTACAACAAAGTGAATTGGCTGTATTTATACATATATCCCCATATCCCCTCCCTCTAGAGCCTCCCTCCCCTCCTCCCTATCCCACCACTGCAGGTCATCACCAAGCATTCAGTTAATCTCCCTTTGTTATGCAGTTCCTTCCCGCTAGCCATCTATTTTACATTTGGTAGGTATATGTCTATGCTACTTTCTAACTTCCTCCCAGCTTCCCCTTACCCTCTGTGTCCTCAAGACCATTCTCTCTGCGTTTTTATTCTTGTTCTGCCCCTAGGTTCATCAGTACCATTTTTTGTTTGTTTGCTTGTTGTTTGTTTTTTTAGATTCCATATATATGTGATAGCATTGATATTTGTTTTTCTCCTTCTAGCTTACTTCTCTCTGTATGGCAGACTCTAGGTCTATCCACCTCACTACAGATAACTCAATTTCATTCCTTTCTATCACTGCGTAATATTCCATTGTATATATGTACCACATCTTCTTTATCCATTCATCTGTTGATAGACATTTAGGTTGCTTCAGTGTCCTGGCTATTGTAAATAGTGATGCCATGAACATTGTGGTGCATGTATCTTTTGAATTATGGTTTTCTCAGGGTATATGCCCACTAGTGGGATTACTGGGTCATATGGTAGTTCTATTTTTAGTTTTTTAACAAAACTCCATACTGTTTCCATAGTGGCTGTATCAATTTATATTCCCATCAACAGTGCTGGATGGTTCCCTTTTCTCAACACCCTCTCCAGCATTTATTGTTTCTAGATTTTTTGATGATGGCTATTCTGAGCAGTGTGAGGTGATACCTCATTGTGGCTTCGATTTGCATTTCTTTAATGAGTAGAGATATTGAGCATCTTTTCATGTGCTTGTTAGCCATCTATAGGTCTTCTTTGGAGAACTGTCTATTTAGGTCTTCCACCCATTTTTGGATTGGGCTGTTTGTTTTTTTGATATTGACCTGCATGAGCTGCTTGTATATTTTGGAGATTAATCCTTTGTCTGTTGCTTCAATGGCAAATATTTTTCCCATTCTGAGGGTTCTCTCCTTGTCTTGTTTATGGTTTCTTTTGCTGTGGAAAAGCTTTTAAGTTTCATTAGGTCCCAGTTGTTTATTTTTGTTTTTATTTCCATTATTCTAGGAGGTGGGTCAGAAAAGGATTTGCTTTGATTTATGTCACAGAGCATTCTGCCTGTTTTCCTCTGAGAGTTTTATAGTGTCTGGCCTTACATTTAGGTCTTTAATCCATTTTGAGTGTATTTTTGTGTATGGTGTTAGGAAGTGTTCTAATTTCATTCTTTTACATGTAGCTGTTCAATTTTCCCAGCACCGCTTATTGAAGAGGCTGTCTTTTTTCCATTGTATATTCTTGCCTCCTTTGTGACCATATGTGTGTAGGTTTATCTCTGGGCTCTCTCTCTTGTTCCATTGATCTATATTTCTGTTTCTATGCCAGTACCATAATGTCTTGCTCAGTGTAGCCTTGTAAAATAGTCTGAAGTCAGGGAGCCTGATTCCCCCAGCTCCATTTTTCCTTCTCAAGATTGCTTTGGCTATTTGGGGTCTTTTGTGTTTCCATACAAATTGTAAAATTTCTTGTTCTAGTTCTGTGAAAAATGCCATTGGTAATTTGATAGGAATTGCATTGAATCTGTAGTTTGCTTTCAGTAGTATATTTATTTTCACAGTGTTGATTCTTCCAATCCAAAAACAAGGTATATCCCTCCGTTTGTACTGTCATTGATTTCTTTCATTAGTGTCTTATAGTTTTCTGCATACAGTCCTTTTGCCTCCTTAGGTAGGTTCATTCCTAGGTATTTTATTCTTTTTGTTGCAATGGTAAATACAAGTGTTTCCTTAATTTCTCTTTCAGATTTTTCATTGTTAGTGTATAGGAATGCAAGAGATTTCTGTGCATTAATTTTGTTTCCTGCTACTTTACTAAATTCATCAATTAGCTTTAGTAGTTTTCTGGTAGTATCTTTAGGATTTTCTATGTATACTATCATGTCATCTGCAAACAGTGATGATTTTACTTCTTCTTTTCCAGTTTGGATTCCTTTTATTTCTTTTTCTTCTCTGATTGCTGTGGCTAAAACTTACAAAACTATGTTGAATGATAGTGGTGAGAGTGGGCACCCTTGTCTTGTTCCTGTTCTTAGAGGGAATGCTTTCAGGTTTTCACCATTTAGAATGATGTTGGCTGTTGATTTGCTTTATATGGCTTTTATTATGTTGAGGTAGTTTCTGTGCCCACTTTCTGGAGAGTTTTTATGATAAATCTGTGTTGAATTTTGTCACAAGCTTTTTCTGCATCTATTGAGATTATCATATAGTTTTTATTCTTCAATTTGTTAATATGGTGTATCACAGTGATTGATTTGCATATATTGAAGAATCCTTGCATCCCTGGTATAAATCCCACTTGATCATGGTGTATGATCTTTTTAATGTGCTGTTGGATTCTGTTTGCTAGTATTTCGTTGAGTGCTTTTACATCTATATTCATCAGTGATACTGCCCTGTAGTTTTCTTGGTTTTTTTTGTGATGTCTTTGTCTGGTTTTAGCATCACGTGAAGCTGGCCTTGTAGAATGAGTTTGGGAGTGTCCCTCCCTCTGCTATATTTTGGAAGACTTTAAGAAGGATAGCTGTTAGCTCTTCTCTAAATGTTTGATAGAATTTGCCTGTGAAGCCATCTGGCCCTGAGCTTTTTATTTTTTGGAAGATTTTAAATTACAGTTTCAATTTCAGTACTTGTGATTGGTCTGTTCATATTTTCTATTTCTTCCTGCTTCAGTCTTGGAAGATTTTACTTTTCTAAGGATTTGTCCATTTCTTCCAGGTTGTCCATCTTATTGGCATATAGCTGCTTCTAGTAGTCTGTCATGATCTTTTGTATTTCTGTGATGTCAGTTGTTACTTCTCCTTTTTCTTTTCTGATTCTGTTGATTTGAGTCTTCTCCCTTTTTTTCCTGATAAGTCTGGCTAATGTTTATCAATTTTGTTTATTTTCTCAAAGAACCAGCTTTTAGTTTTAATGATCTTCACTATCGTTTCCTTCATTTCCTTTTTGTTTATTTCTAATCTGATCTTTATGATTTCTTTCCTTCTGCTAGCTTTGGGTTTCTTTGTTCTTATTCCTCTAATTGTTTTAGGTGTAAGATTGGGCTGTTTATTTGACATTTTTCTTGTTTCTTGAGGTAGGATTGTATTGCTATAAACTTCCCTCTTAGAAGTGCTTTTGCTGTGTCCCATAGGTTTTGGGTCATCATGTTTTCATTGTCATTTGTTTCTAGGTCTTTTTTGATTTCCTCTTTGATTTCTTCAGCAATCTCTTGGTTGTTTAATACCATATTGTTTAGCCTACATGTGTTTGTATTGTTTTAGTTTTTTTTCCTGTAATTGATATCTAGTCTCATGGCATTGTGGTCAGAAAAGATGCTTGATATGATTTCAATATTCTTAAATTTACCAAGGCTTGATTTGTGACCCAAGGTGTGATCTATCCTGGAGAGTTTTCCGTTTGCACTTGAGAACAAAGTGTATTCTGTAGTTTTTGGATAGAATGTCCTATAAATATCAATTAAGTCCATCTGGCCTAACATGTCATTTAAAGCTTGTGTTTCCTTATTTATTTTCTGTTTGAATAATCTGTCCATTGGTAAGTAGGATGTTAGTCTCCTACTATTATTCTGTAACTGTTGGTTTCCCCTTTTATGGCTGTTAACATTTTTCTTATGTATTGAGGTGCTCCTATGTCGGGTGCATAGATATTTACAATTGTTACATCTTCTTCTTGTATTGATCCCTTGATCATTATGTAGTGTCCTTCCCTGTCTCTTGTAATAGTCTTTTTTTTTTAAGTCTAATTTGTCTGATATGAGTATTGCTACTCCAGCTTTCTTTTGACTTCCATTTGCATGGAACATCTTTTTCCATCCCCTCACTTTCAGTCTGTATCTGTCCCTAGGTCTGAAGCAGGTCTCTTGTAGACAGCATATATGTGGGTTTTGTTTTTGTATCCATTCAGCCAGTTTGTGTCTTTTGGTTGGAGCATTTAATCCACTTACATTAAGGTAATTATTGATATGTATGTTCCTATTGCCATTTTCTTAATTGTTTTTGGTTTATTTTTGTAGGTCTTTTCCTTCTCTTGTGTTTACTGCCTAGAGAATTTCCTTTAGCATTTATTGTAAAGTTGGTTTGGTGGGGCTGATTTCTCTTAACTTTTGCTTGTCTGTGAAGATTTTGATTTCTCTGTCAGTTCTGAATGAGATTCTTGCTGGGTAAAGTATTCCTGTCTGCAGGTTTTTCCCTTTCAACACTTTAAATATATCCTGGCACTCCCTTCTGGCCTGAAGAGTTTCTGCAGAAAGATCTGCTGTTAACCTCATGGGGATTTCCTTTTATGTTATTTGTTGCTTTTCTCTTGTTGCTTTTAATATGTTTTCTTTGTGTTTAATTTTTATTAGTTTGATTAATATGTGCCTCATGTTTCTGCTTGGGTTTATTCTGTATGGGACTCTCTGTGCTTCCTGGACTTGACTATTTCCTTTCCCATGCTGAGGAAGTTTTTGACTATAATCTCTTCAAATATTTTCTCAGACTCTTTCTCTTTTTCTTCTTCTTCTGGGACACCTATAATTCAAATATTGGTGTACTTAATGTTGTCCCCAAGTCCTCTGAGACGATCTTCCATTATTTTCATTCTTTTTCTTTATTCTGCTCTGTGGCAGTTATTTCTACCATTCTATCTTCCAGCTTACTTAGCTGTTCTTCTGCCTCAGTTATCCTGATATTGATTCCATCTAGACAATTTTTAATTTCAGTTATTGTGTTTTTCATTACTGTTTGTTTGCTCTTTAGTTCTTCTAGGTCCTTTTTAAATATTTCTTGTATTTTCTCTCTTCTGTTTCCAACATTTTGGATCATCTTTACTATCATTACTCTGAATTCTTTTTCAGGCAATTTTCCTATTTCCTCTTCATTTATTTGGTCTTGTGGGCTTTTTTAAAATTTATTTATTATTTTTGGGGGGTACACCAAGTTCAATCATCTGTTTTTATACACATATCCCCATATTCCCTCCCTCCCTCAACTTCCCCCCCACCATGCCTCAAGTCCCCTGTCTTGTGGGTTTTTATCTTGCTCCTTTGCCTGCAAGATGTTTCTCTGTTTTCTGCTTTTGTCTAATTTACAGTATTTGGGCTCGCTTTTTCCTGGGCTGCTGAGTTGTAGTTCCTCTTGCTTCTGTTCTCTGTCCCCTGTGGTGGGGTTGGTCCAGTGTCTTGAGTAGGCTTCCTGATGGGAGGGACTGGTGCCTGCATTCAGATGGAACTGAGTCCTTTCCCTCTGATGAGCAGGGCTGTGTCATGTGATGTGTTTTGGAGTTTCTGTGAGCTTAGTATGACTTTAGGTAGTCTGTGTGCTTATGGGTGGATTTCTGTTCCTGTCCTATGTTTTGTTTGGTATAGGCATCCAGTGCTGGGAGCTGCAGGCAGTCAGGTGGAGCCGGGTCTTGGACTCTGATAGAAGCCTCCATGCGAGCTCTCAGTGATTAAACTTCACTGTGGCCAGGGATTCTCTAGTGGTCCAGCTTCCTGGACTCAGTGCTCCCACCCCAGAGCCTCAGGCCTGACTTCTGGTCAGAGAATCAAGACCCTGCAGGTCACTTGTCCCAGCAATAAAGAGGATTACAAAAGACTAACAAAGCCCCAGAATTATGGTAAAAAGTTAAACAAACAAATACTGAAAGAGGGAAACATGTACATGCACAAGAGAAATAAAAACAGAACCAAAGAAAACATAAAGCAGTAGAACAACCAGACAAAAGAACCCCAGAACAAAATCAGACAATTAAGAAGAAAACCAACAAAACCTGAAAACCAAAAAAAAAACAAAAAAACAAAAAAACAAAAAAAAAAACAAAAAACAAACAAACAAAAAAACAAAGCAGAATACCAAATAAAGACTAATTCAAAGAAACAAAACAAACTGACAAGAATGATAAAAAGAAAGAGAGAGGGAAAAGAAGACAGAACAACAGGACAATATAGAAATGGATATATACAAAAGTTAAAAAAGGAAAAGAAAAAAGAAAAGGAAAAAAAAATGAGAAAAAACCCCCAGAGAAATGGTGAAAACAGAATCAAACCAACTAAAATAGAAACAAGAACCAAATATAACAAAGAGCAAGAGAACAACCAGATAAACTGAAGAACCCCAAAATGAAATCAAACAATTAGAATTAGAACTAAGAAAAAGACAAAACCTAAAAGCAAAAACCAAAGCAATGTGTCAACTGAAGAATAAAGCAAAGAAACAGAACAGACCAGTAATAATGATTAAAAATACAATACAATACAATACAATACAATACAATACAATACAATGGGATATAACACAAAACAACAGAAAAGCAAAGTATAAATGGAAATATAAAAGAAAAATGTATTAAAGAAAAAGAAGAAAAAAAGTAAGGGTAAAGAACACAGCACAACAGAAAAGCCAACTCTGCGTGTGGTCCACCAGCAGGAATCTGGTCCTAAGGCTGCTTTGGAGCTCTTGGGTCTGCCTCAGTGAGGGCTTCCTTTATTGTTCATCTGCAGGTGCTGGTGTGTAGCAGGGAGAGAGAGAGTATGATAATGGCTCCTCCCTCTGCGTGTAAGTCAGCAGTAGTGCTCTGCTTATATCATGGGAGCCCTGGTGGCAGCACCAAATGCACAGGGAAGCTGGTAGCTTCAGGTATAGGAAATCCGGCCCTACTGAGGGCTTTTACTCACACCTATTATTCTTGTTTTTAGCTGTTTCCTCAAGATTGATCTAGTTTTCTGATATTCTTTGAGTAGATAGGTGGCCTTTCTTTGGAAATGTAAGTTTTATCTGAGAAATTGTGCTTGCAAAGTCTGCAGCAGATGGAACCTTGTAGCCATCATTTCTCTCAAGACCTGCTGAGGAAGTAAACCCCTCCCTAAACTTCAAATCATATCTAGATTACTTATAATACTTAACACAGTGTAAATGTAATGTAAATAGCTGCAAATACAATGTACATGCTAATGTAAATAGTTGCCTGAATGCAACATATTCAAGTTTTGTTTCTTGGAACTTTCTGGAAAGTTACATTTTTTTTTCCAAATATTTTCAATCTGCTATTGGTTGAATCCATGGATGTGGAACCTGCAGATAAGGATGACAAATTGTATCTGCTTATCTGAATAAGAAGATACACAGTGAAGGCTAAGCCAATACAAATGGATGGAATATGGAGTAGGAGGAACAGGGAAGGGAGTTACTTCTCTGAGTATACTTTTCTGTATTGTTCTGACTTTTAGATGGAGGTTAATATTCTACATATTTAAAAAATAAGTTTAATGGTCTGAATAAATGTATATATAAAGATGGGAAATAAAAGAAAACCTAAAACTAAAAAACAAATATATGCAAATACAAATGTATTCATATGAATAACATAAGCAAGCTGAAGGAGAACTTTTTTTTTTTTAAGAAAAGCTTAATTTGAGTAACTTGTGACTTTGGATTTGACTCTATGCCCTTTTGTCCCCTTGGAGTGAGAGAGTAGTAGATAAGAAGCTTTTTTAGGGGATTTGCTTATATTAGTGGTATTGGTGAAGTGATACTGAAATTCTGAGACTATTTTATGTGTGTTTTTGGAAGGAAGGAGATACAAATTGAAAATGAGGAAAGGCAAGGAAAGAACCCATGAAATAGATTGGTGTTAAAGTTATCATACATATATGGTGTGTATGTATATATTTGTGTTTATGTGTAGACAAATACACAAGTATATGCATATGTATAAATATATATATATATACTTCTAGGCTCCTTCATTGAACAGATCCCATAGGACTTTCTGTATATTTCTATTAGATCACTTATTGTGATATAAGTATTTGCTAATATCTCTGTGCTGTCACTATTCTGTGATCTCTATGAAAGCAAATGCTGTGTTTTATAATTTTTGTATTCTCACAGCCTAAGGTTTGCCTGGCATGTAATAGAATCCAAGTAAATGTTAGTATTGAATGATCTGAATAAATAGATTAGATTTATATTTATTTCAAACAGAAAGGATAGAGGAGTCTGAGATACATTGTGACTCATTTTATTTAATGATTTCAAATCCATTAAAACTGTCTCAACTTAAATGGACTTATTGAGCCCTGGTGTCATCTCTGTAGCTATATTATTTTGGTTACCTCCTTAGACTTTGTGTTATCTTTGAATGTTCTCTCTCTCTAGTTGAGTCAGACTTGAAAGTCCTTGGATCCTACTTGCAGAAGACCTCTTCACCCATTCATTCCTTCCCACAGCTTTTATCTTAGTCCAGGCCCTTTCGTTCCTGAAGTATTCTAGCAACCTCCTGTTTCTTACCCCAACTCTTGTTTCTCACTACCCACCCTCCCCATTGAACATTCAGTCAATACCCTGTTAGGTTAATCTTCAAAAACTACCACATGCTATATTTTCTACTCAAAAGACTCTGCATCATCCATTACCTCTAAATACAATTTTTTGACCTAGAACTATTCTACTTATTACTCAATGCACGTCTGTTGATTTCTCACTTATGCCTTCATTCCTACTGTTTGTTATGCATGAAGTCATATCCCTTCTCCAGTTAATTTTTAACCTTCTACCTTTATTTCAAGGGTTATCTCTCTAGTGGTCATTTCTTTCTCTCCAGCACTATATATTTCTTGCAATCACATGGTATTGTATTTTTTATAATTCTTTTAGTTTACTTCTTAATATAGTTGTAACTTGAGTTTAGTGAATGTATTTGAACTTCTATTCATCCATGGACTGAGGTTAGAGTTCATACTATAGTAGATATTCAATAAATATATGTTAATGGTAGAACTATGTTTATATTTATGTTAAATTACAGTTTAATGATTACTGAAAGTGACCTTTAAAAAGGTTAGAAATCAAATGGTAAATATTTCTTAATTTTATTATATATTTTATTAAATTCCTAATTAATGATACATTGTATTTGAATAAGTGTTAAAATGGATAGATTTTATCTGTCCAAAATTACTTTGGTAAACTGTTTCTTTGAAGTACATTTTTAAAGAAATGGTGCCACTTCTCAAATGCCTGAAAAGAAATACCCCTTAAGAAATTCTCTCTTGAGAAAATCCCCTTTGCTGTGTTTGTTTGCCTATACCCACAACTTTAAAAGTGAATAAATGTAGGTATCTGCAAACAAAATGCTTCCATAAATAATGCAAGCACCACTTTGTAAGTGTGTGCATACATAAAATGATTTTTGAAACAATGTAGTAGTCACTCTATAAGTTTCTGTGCTCTCAAAAGGCTGTTCAAACACATTACTAAAAATTCTCATCTCATAGTGATGATGATTGAATCTATGTGTCTAGAATTCACTTTACTGAACACCTATACAACAGTGATCTGATGATGTTTAGGGGAATTGAAATGAAGAACATGATTAAATAGGGATAGCAGTGGATTTCTTTTTTTAAGCAATGGTAAATATTACCAACATACATACAGGGATTTATATGATGCATCATTCTTCTAATTCTAGTTGTGCTGCATATGATAATAAGAACAAAAACATTACCATAATGAGTTAGAATATGCAGCACAATATTCTGTATCAGTTATGAAGCAATGACATAAATTTAAACATGTGCTATTTGAAAGCTGTGCACTTATATTTAAATAGGTGCTAGATAAATTCCTGTAAGTCCTTAAATCTTTGGTAATATATCTTTTGATCCTGGTAAGAGAAAAAAATTAAATAAGTTTATATATATAAAACACATAAGTGAACTATGCATTCTATAAAATAATTTATTTCATTCACATTAACTTTATTCCTTTTTTTTGTCTGCCAACTGTCACCTAAACTTTAATTTTTGACATTTTTAATATTTTAACATTTTAAAAAAATTTTATTGCAGCATAGTTGATTTACAATGTTGAGTTTGTTTCTGCTGTATGGCAAACTGAATCAGTTATACATATATCCACCCTTTTTTATATTCTTTTCCCATATAGGTCATTAGAGTATTGAATAGAGTTCCCTGTGCTATACAGTAGGTCCTTATTCATGGTCTATTTTATATATAGTGGTGTGTATAAATCAATCCCAATCTCCTAATTTATCCCCCCCCCACCCCATTCCTTTTTGGTAACCATAAGTTTGTTTTCTACATCTGTAACTCTATTTCTGTTTTGTAAATAAATTCATTTGTACCACTTTTTTAGATTCCACATATAAGCAATGCCATAACATATTTGTATTTCTCTGTCTGACTTACTTCAGTATGACAATCTCTAGGTTCATCCATGTTGCTGCAAATGGCATTATTTCAGTCTTTTTTTATGGCTAATATTCCATTGTATATATGTACCACAACTTCTTTATCCATCCCTTTCTCTTTAACAATCTTCTAGGCTTCTTCTATTTAGAAGAGGTATAGTGATCACACCCATATTTAATAATTTCATCCTATTTATTTTTTAAATCATATTTATTTTTTCTTGTATAGTATACCTACACCTTGTGACTATTTTCTGAACCTTCTTCCATCTTCTTTAAATTTTTCCCTACCTGATTATCCTGATTTTTATAAGGCATTTCAAATCAAATATCAGTGTTATACACCTTTCTTTTTTTAGTAAAGGGCACATCAACTCCTGTTAACATTTATCTGTAGGTATAAGAATTGAATGTGGGCAAATACATCATCTCTTTTTAACTGTTTCTGTGTATCAGCAAACTGAAAGAGATGTGTGAAGAATTTTTCAGAGATTCCTTATTTTAAAAAGTAGTCCTTGCATAATTTTTTCTCCAATAATTACATCTATGTTCTCTCCTTTCTTGACATTTTAAGGTTTATCTTATTTTTTAACTTAAGTATTCATATCCATAGAAATAGTAATATTTTGGACAATAACATACTTTGGAAGCTAACTTGTACTTCTAATATTAAAATATCAATAACTTTATGCCTATTATCTCTGACATTATACTGAGAAAACAAAAAGAAAAGAAGGTAAGTATAGGGTAACAATGATTTAAAGGTGGATCTAGGGACTTCCCTGGTGGTCCAGTGCTGAGATATCACCTTCCAGTGTAGGGGGGGTGGGGGTGCGGGTTTGATCCCTGGTGAGGGAACTGGGATCCTACATACCCCATAGCCAAAAGACCAAGACATAGATCAGAAGCAATATTATAAAGGCTTTATTGTAAAACTATTGTAAAAACATTTTATAGTCTTTATTGTAAAATTCAATAAATACTTTAAAAATGGTCCACATTAAAAAAAAATCTTAAAAAAAGGTGGACCTAAAAATAAATACTGTTATTTACACTTTTTCTTGCCATTGAACAATATATCAGCATGTTCATTTTTAATGGCATAAATATTAAATTAAAATTATATTACTGTTATTTATACAAAATTTATTTGCCCATTAAATAAACATGAAAGATGCTTAGTCATTTCATTTCACCAAATAAAGATGGGATTATCCCACTAATTAAGAATTTGGAAGGTAAAGTATTAATTACACGTGATTTCTGCTCAAATTATAATTTTTATAAAGTAACATACATGTATTTTTAAATTATCTTGTGTATTTCCTAAATTCCATCTACAAAATTCTGCTAATATAATCTTTCTATCCTAACTTATTAATCTACATAGACTTATTTAAAGTTTCTGAGAATATTACCTCATATGTGAATTGAAAAGTAAGCGAGTTCTTGCCCATGTTACAACTATTACTTTTAGCTATCAAAGCACATCACATGGTTTCCTGCATTGGATTCATTATTTCATTCACTCTGCATTGTTCAAAGCAAAACCAATTTACATATATTTACTATGCACTTCTTTTCAAACTGTACTGGTGTATCAGTTGGTTTTGAATGATCAGCTACATTAGTGATCTTGGTATATGACTTGTGGTCACCATACTCTAAGCTCCAAGAGCAGGGGCCATATTTGTCTGGTTCATTCCTGTATTCCCAGCATCAAACATGATATCTATTAAGTGGATTCTCTTTTGGCATATTGGTGATGACATATGTTGTCGTTGCATATATACATATGGTTGTGCTTATGGTAGTATATGTGTATACATTATATATGATTTTACATATTATGTGAAATCAATATACACATAGTAATAAGAATGCTTTCATTGGAGTTATTCAATACTTATAATGCTCTTTTAATTTTCTTTGCAAGGGTACACCTACACCTTCCATGTTGTCATCTGGTTAAGATTTACCAGTGATTTTATGCTGTCTGCAAATGATAAATCTTTAGAAGTTAAGGAGCGCTTCTTAATAAATTTGTTAATCATTTTTATTTTGATAGATTATTTGCACTTTCTAGGAAGAGGGAAATTATTATAGAAAGCTGCAAATGAAGAGTGATCAGTAAGGAAAGAATGAGATGACCAGAGCTGTTTAGCTTGTTTTCAGGAGTTGATTTCTAAATTAAGTTTTCCTAGATATAAAAACACATTTACCAGTAGTTTATCATAAAACATTCTGAAAATATTCCCTCAAGATATATATCATTAACTACATTATACCAGATGATAAATAAGCATGACACTTGTTTAATTTCACATTCCTTGCCTATGTTACATAATAATTAAAAATATGTTTGTACAACATTTTAAAATTAATGAATGGGAGTTCACATTTTTGGTTGATATAATTCGTAACTTGTGTTATATGACAAAATAGCATGCAGAAGAAACTGTATATAACTGTCTCATAAATAAATGAGAAGAGGTCCAAAATGAGATATAATTGGCTTTCTGAAAACAAATAAGAATTCATTTTTCCCTTATACATGTATATCTTTTCTAGTGTTCATAATTATTTAGATCTTTGGATACATAGGCTTTTTATCACTCAGTCTCAGAAATGTGTTTGTTGTTTGACTACCAATAGCTACATTCTAACCACTCACAGTATAATTTCCTTACTAATTATCTACATTATAGTAGAACTTTGTAAAGAAGTGTAAAAATTATGTAATGATTTATAGATATTAATAATGATCAGTTTAAAGATTGGCAATATAGAGAGATAATAACTATAGTAGGCTAAATTACCCAAACTAATTGGCAATATTAAATGTACGCATGCACACACAATCTCACCATAAAAAATTAAATGTGTTTTCTCTTGTATTTCTTTGTGATATTTACTTCTTTTCTATATGAATTTGGATAGGAGGAGTAACTTCCAATTACATTAAATCATACAGATACTTTCATGAAGATTTCTATCAATTGTACAATCCAGTTTAAGGTGAAACTATGGAGAATAACAGAACCAATCCATATTTCTGGGTGTAACAGGGATGTTTCCAATAATAATTGTATAAATATCTCTGAATTTTTCATTTAGTGTCATATTAGCTTTATTGTATCAATTCACAGTTATATGAAGCAAGCATATTTTTTGCTAGTTGTTAAAAATTTGGAAATTTAGAAATAGTGTGTTTATATATAGATGTTAGTATGAGGGTGGAAAGATGGTAATAAACTGATATGTTTCCATTTATTCCATAGGTCCCCATGGTACTGTTGACCTAACACAAAAAGATTGCCAGTTATTCTCCAGAAAAAAATGAGTTTATTTTGGATTAGCAAAAATTTACATTTTGAGGTTTGCAACCTTGGTGAACTACATGCAAGTCCCCCTCCCCCCCCACCCCCAGAGACCTGGCACAGCAAGGGAACGAGAACTCTTAGAGAGGTGAAAAGAAGTTGGGAGGGCTATTATAAACAAAGAGTCCATTGAAGGAATTGAGAGTCTGGAGTACAGTGACTTTTCATTGGCTGAGTTGTGACAGTCTCTTATTGGCTGAGCTCTTGCCAGGCAAGAAGAGGAAATCTTTCTTCTTCCTCTTGGGCTTTGCTATTGTGGCAGGGCATGAAATCTCCTCCTTAAGGTCTCGTGACTCTATTTAACTGAGATTTGTTTATTATTTTTTTACAGTATAAATAGGAATTTACCACATTTTTGTGATACATTAAGAGGCAGACATGGAATAACCCAGCGGTTCTCAAATTTAAGAGTGCATTACAATCATGTGGAAGCCTTGTTTAGTGCAATAAGGAGATTGCTGGATTCTATCCCCACAGCATTTGATTCCACAGGTCTGAGATGAGGAGTTAGTGCAGGTTTAAAAACTTTTCAGGTTTGCTGATGCTACTGATTTGAGATCACAATTTGCAAACCAAGAGAGTGGAGAATTTACAATTTTATATTAAAATGAGCAGACGATTATTTCTGCCCAGCAAATTTTAATCGTGGATTGGGCTAAGAGCCTTGCATTTTCACATTAAAAGAAACTGACTAGGAAAAAAGAAAAAAAAAGAAACTGACTGAATAATGTATCTGAGTATTGATTTTATTGGTATTCTAAATAGACATTAAATAACACATGATAGAAGCCTGTCTATTCCACTTTCTATCATGTTAAATTTGAGTTTAAAATAATCAAAATCAGGAAAGACCTCCCCCCCAAATTTGTTGGATTCTTTTCATAAATAAAGGCCATATTTTTTGTATCATTATGAAATTCAAAGAATATCAGTAAAAATTAAAACCTATATTGAGTAGCTCTTGATGAACTAAAACATGTATTTTTAAATGTTGAGTGCCCATGATGGAATATTTAAATAAAAATCTATACTTATTTTTACTACACTATATTTTACAATGAAATCTACTTCTGAGAACCCAGATTCAGAAAACTCTCATCTAAAAGTAACCTTAAGACAAATGGATATTTATCACCAGTCTTAAGAGGTGTTAGAGAAAGTTGATTTGTGTTGGTAGAATTTTGAGTGTGCTTTTGTAAACACCTGAGTGCTATTCAGCTTAATTGGGTTATAGCTCATGCTGATTGTGTTTTCCCCCTGCTGTATCTAATCTCTTCTTTTCCCAATATTTTATTGTTTGGTTTTGGTTTTGAAGGTGTATAGAAATTAAAGAACTCTAATTTTTTAAGAGCCCTGAAGGGAAGTATGCTTTTGTGTTAGTCATTCTTGTGAACACCTGTGCACTGTTGAATTTAATTGGGTTACAGCTGGTGCTGAGGGAGAGTCAACTAAATGAGAGTTTGCAGACTGACTAGAAACTTGACATTGCATGTCATTGTTTTTTGTTTGTTTGTTTGTTTGTTTTTCCCCTTTGCTTCTTCTTTCAATACACTTGCAAGTTGCTTGATCTGAAAGAGTCTGTAGTCAAGCTGAATGGGGTTCTTATGATCCATGATTAGTATAGTAGTTGATACTGCATGGTGATGACCTAAGAAAAAGTCCGTCTCCGTTCTAAGATCATACAGTCCCATAGTATAAGGTGATCCTAAACCTGGAAAACCATCTGGTCTGCTTGTTTCCAGGAATTCAGGAACATTTATTATCATAGATTTTGAGAGATTAGCCTTACAATGATTTGAAGGTTTTCAGGGGAAAAATACAAAGCATTGAAATGGAAGGTTTAGTAAATCATTAAATATTATAAATACTGCCAGCAAAGTAAATGAGGGCTAAAAGGTATTGAGAGGTAATTATTTTTAAATATCTCAATACTATCATTAGACTAAGTGCCTGAGTATGGCCAATAACAATAATCTATTGCGGATAATTGTTAAAGGTAAATAGATCAGTTTGGCAATTTCTTTAGAAAGACAATGTAACTCTGAATTTTTCTAGGAAGTCAGTATCCTAGACAGCTGTAAATTAGCTCAGCAGTTAAATACTGGATGTGTAAAGGTCATTTTGGAACTAGAGGTAGGTGGCAGTAGAGTGGTATTTCATAACACCAAATGTTAGAATCATTAATTAGATCGCATTTATAGAAAACCATTTGTCTTGTTTTTTCAAGGAAGTTTGCAAATTTAATAGGAATGAGTGTTGGTTATAAATCTATTTTGCATAACAAAAAGCAAAATAAGACACACCAGCTAAAATTAATGACATGTAAAAAAGTAGTTGAGGTATTCAATTGTCATTTCTAACACATCAGCTAAGAAGCATCTAGACTTATTGTGATATTACTTAAATGTATAATACAAAAAAATGAGAAGTAGAGTTTATCCCACTGCATTTTTCCCTTGTAAATTAAACTCTGATGAATGACCTATATTTTCTTCATACCCTCTATGATAAATTAAGCATATTGCATCTATTAAGAGATAAAAAATATTTTAAGTTCAATAGAGCTATTAAAAAATACAGGTTATAAAGGAGTAAGTGCAAGTGTGGCCCTGATACTCCTT
Source organism: Hippopotamus amphibius kiboko (assembly GCF_030028045.1). NCBI lineage: Eukaryota > Metazoa > Chordata > Mammalia > Artiodactyla > Hippopotamidae > Hippopotamus > Hippopotamus amphibius. Next base: position 61,002,758 of record NC_080188.1, read on the forward strand.
CCCTGATTCTCTTGATCTGTGTGATTAAGTCAGTATTTCCCATTTTTATGATAGAAAACTTTCAAAATGATATGGACTATGCATTTTGGTCAAATTATTCAACCTGGTTTTCTTTGGGTGCTTATTTAACCAGCGAAGCTTCAGGAAGACCACTTCTTTTCAGGTACTCTCAATTAGACTGAACTTCTAACTGGCAGTAAGTTACACCAACAAAGTGTTTCCCAGAACCAATAGAGACACATGGTAAAACATTATGCTGGTGGCCTACTTTGTATTACACTTTTATGCATCCCCATATAGAGAGCTGACTCTATTAAAACAGCGTAGCCATTATGAGAGGACAAACTCAGAAAAAGTGTTACTTGCTAGTTAAGACAGAGTGTAGGTTTAACTACTTTCCAAAATGGTGCCCAGTAGAGCATGCAGAGCTGCTGTCCAGCAGTACCTTATCATGGAAATAACATGAATTTGTGGGCTGAGGTAGATCTGAGGAGTCCTGATCAGAGTAGGGACAACTGAAGGATTTGAGGACTCCACAGAGTGAATTAATACCATAGGTGGACCACGTAATTTGTCCTGGATCCAAGATTATCAAGTTTATCCAGGGTTCTAGGGGAAAAAGTGAAAACAGAGTGTTTTGTGTGTCACAGGAATCTTACTCATTTTATATTCATGAAAAGATGCTGGAGAATTTAAGGAATGCCAAGTAAGTTGTGAGTAAATGAGGGGAAGAGAGAAATTCTCTGCTTGACTGGTTACTCTTCTCCAAAGTAGATAACTTGGTCTTAAGGAATTAAAGACTGTCTCAGGTTTTCACTTTTATAAAACTCAACTGAGTTTACTCCAGGTTCACAGATTCTAAGCTTTGTCAAATGTCATTAACAGCTATGGAATGTAGCTAGTCATTTTGGCACAGGATAAAATACAAAGAATAAATGTTTGCTTGGCTCTTTATCCTGCCGTTATGCCTCTGCTTCTTTATGCTGCCCATATCCAGGTATTAGTTTCTAGAGTAATGCAGCCATTGAGACTGAGACCTGTCACTTGAAATAAGTATGAGTTATTTACAGAATCCGCTGCTTTCTAACACATTGCCTAAGGCAACTAACTGGGTTCTGTGAACTTTATGCAGGTATTATTGACCTGTTTTCTCTTACTCTAAAATAAGTTTGTGATTATTATATGAAAGTAACCATTATGCGAGTAAATGTGGTTCTTAAATATATTTATGAAATAAAGAAAATGGTTGTACAGGCAAGAGGTAATAAATGTATTTTATCTGTGAGTTAAATTCTGAAATTACCTTGGTGGGAAGTTTTAAACCTGATAGCAGTGTCTAAAATGTTAAGCTTAAGACTCTGGAAGTTGGTTAGTTATTAGTTATATATTTATGAGATCTGCTGTGATAGTAACATTTTAAAAGCAAATCTGTGTTTAGTTGAACTCTCCCTTTTCGGCAACTTGCACTAGAGTATACCTACAATCACAGTAAGCTGGCCAGATCAGGGCTTAGCAATGTATTATTCAACTCTAAACAATAATGATTCAGACAACTGTGTTGTCCTAAATTAACTTACCCAACCATATGTACTACTCCCTGAGGACACACACACACATAAAACGTTTTAAAGTATTACTGATCCTGATATTTTATTTGAGAAAATAGGCTTTTTGAAGTGTTCCAAAGAAAATAAAAATATTAAAGAGGCTTTTCTTTGGTACCTAACCATTAGATTCATTCATAAATTAAATATTTTTAAGTCAATTATGAGTCAAGAACTGTGGTAGGTGAGAGACTATGGAGGTGAGTTAAAGCTTGATGAGATAAAAGCCATTTTTCCTAACACACAGCAGAATTGTAAGGAAACATTGACATTCCTGAATGAAACCTGAAAGCCTCATAGACACCTCAAGCTCTAAACCGCAAACAGGGTTCCCCTTCACAAGTGCATTTCCACCTCACCAGGCACCGAGCCAGAGAGGAAAATCCTAGATATCTGCCTGTGCCTTGCTTGCTCTCTATGTGAAAATCCCTCTACTAGCCACACTCATGTCAAATCACTAAACATTTCTTGAAATTGTCCTCTTCTCTATATTCCATGTCTGTGATTTTTTTATTTGTTTATTTTATTTATTTATTGGCTGCATTGGGTCTTCATTGCTGCACACGGGCTTTCTCTAGTTGCTGAGAGCGGGGGCTACTCTTCATTGCGGTGCACAGGCTCCTCATTGTAGTGGTTTCTCTTGTTGTGGAGCACGGGCTCTAGGTGCATGGGCTTCAATAGTTGTGGCACATGGGCTCAGTAGTTGTGGCTCATGGGGTCTAGAGCACAGGCTCAACAGTTGTGGCACACAGGCTTAGTTGCTCCCTGGCATGTGGGATCTTCCCAGGGCAGGGCTTGAACCCTTGTCCCCTGCATCGGCAGGCGGATTCTTTACCACTGCGCCACCTAGGAAGTCCCTCAATGTCTGTGATTTATGTTTAGACAACTATTAAATTATTTAGTTCTACATTTAACACACCTAGACTGGGCATTACTGTGTATCAGTTCTGACCTAGTTATGATGGAAAGGGAGGGAATGTGGTCTTAGGTAGCTTGTATGGGGGGTTGTGGGTGGGAGATGTGTAAACAGATACTGATGTATGAGGATAAATTATGTAGTAGATGGAATACATAAGAAGGCATGCCTCAAATATCCTTTGTCCTGGACCTTTCATCTTCTTTCTTTTCACATATCATATGCCTAGCTTAGATCCTAGTCTCTCTAAGACCCTCTCATTATTCCTGATGTTTGGGCCACCCACCCATTCTGTATGTATTCATATAGCTTCTCCACCTTTTCTTTCACTACAGATCTACAGAGAAGCACTAGATTAGTTAGGCTCTTATCTCTATTTCCTGTGAAACTGTAAGTTCCTTGAAGACAGGTACTATGTCTATTTATTGAATTGCTCGATGCTGGGAAAAATATTGTTTGCATGAAGAAGTACAACTTTCTCTGGGCATTGGATAGAAGGAGTCATTGAGAAAGTAAACTTGAGTTGACTTTTAATGAATTAGGAATTTTGCAAGTAGAAAGGAGGGTGACCTTGGCAAAGTAGAAACAAATGTGATGACATGCAACAGCAGACTGACATGATACAATGCATGAGCTCAGTGGTTTGGGGTGGGTGGGGCATCATGTTTGGGGAAGGAGATCAGGGTGGGCATATATGAAGGGCCAGGAAAATGAAGTGCCTTGTATATTTTGCAGAGAAATACAAACTTTATCCTATGTGCTGAAAGTTCCAGAATGGGGCTGCCTGAGTTTGTTTTTCACTTACTGTCTGTATAATGTTGGGTAATTTATTTAAACTTTTCAGGACTCAGCTTCATCATCTGTAAAATTGTGATTATAAGGATTATTTTGAGGATTAAACATATGTCCTTAAATACTTAGCACAACATGGACCCATAGTGATATATAAGCTAGCTAGTTTTACTATCTTCTCTTTATTTTCATTAAGTATTTGAGAGCCATGGGAAAATATTAAAGCCATTTAGTAGCATAATCATTGCACTTTAGAAAGGTAATTGCAGAAAATAGGGGAAGGAAGGGATTGAAAGGAAGAAAACCAGATGAAAAAGACAATTTAAGAGGCTTTTATGATAGGTTAACTTTACTTAAACTTTGTTTAGATATTACATTTAAAATAGTTTAATGTTAAAAGTTTAACGCTTTACTTTTAAGCTGTGAAAAGTATCCAAGGGAGATGGTGATGGTGACTTATTTAAGAGATAATTAAAAATAGAAAAGAAAAAAGTATGGAAGAGGGTGTGGTGAAAAGGAAAGAGAAGAAGAAATACTATCACTAAGTTTTTGTGTTTATGGTTATCACCATTCATCAAAAAATTGATTCTGTAAGGTACAGGTAACATTCATTATTTCATTGTTACTATCCATTAATAAGAAAGCATGTTGTAGGGGAAATGAAAAGAATTACTTTAAAAAAAAAACCCACGGAACTGGAGGTAACTACTGTGGACAGCTATTTAGAAGTATCTGATAGACAATTATATGGTACTCAAGCAATGCTAACCAGAGTTCTGGTCCCCAAAGAAAGGCATTTGTACCAGACAGTAAAGGAACAGCACACTACATCTTTCATCAAGCACTTATCTATAACCTGCTAAATCATTTAACATTTGTTCATCAGATTTCAACCCCAACGTTTTTGACATTTCCTATTTGTTGTGCTTTTTTCTCCAATTATCTTTTCCTTTCTAGCCTTATTGTTGTTCCTCAGCATTTTAGTGGAGTTTGGGGAGAGTGCAAATATAAACATGTGCTAATATGAAGTAAATAGATACTCATGCTGAAATAACAATCCTGCCTTTTTTCAGTGATTAGTCATTCTTCTCACTTTCTTTTTAACTCCTAACTTTTCTGTTCTAAAACACATTTTCATTTTTTTCCTATTTTTATAAAATATATAGGTAGAACTTAAACAGATAGTTCTGAAATCTACATTTCCCTACTTCTCTTTGTCTGATTCTGATTAATATGATTTGATTTTTCTTGCTTTGTGCAAGACACTGATTTAAGCCTCTGCCTTTTGCCCACATCATGGTAGGGCTACAATTTCTGTGTCTAAGACTCAAATATGAAACTGCTATCAGTTATTGTCTATGCAATTTGTTTTACCCTTTTAAAAACTGAATCTCTAACATAAAAGACTACTTACTCTCTTCTCTTTCTCAGATTAAATAATTTAATCTTTCAGCTTTCCTTTAAATCTTTTGTTTTCCTTTTTGCTGATCTCACTAATTTCTGTATCTCTGTCTTTTAAAAGTAGTGAAGGTAAACAGTGTTAAGAAGGATTTATATTCAAAGCATCATATTTCTTTCTTTTAATATCTTTTTAAAAAGTAAAATGAACTCAGTAGTCTTTTTAGCAATGATGGTCTACATTGCCTTCTCATCCATTTTTCTTTGCTGTACCCTTTAGACTACCTAAATATCTATATATTGTAGATCATTTATCATACAGTCCACATCATTTTGAGTAATTATTTTTTATTAAAAGAGCAAGCCATTCATTTATATTTCATGTCAAATATAAGCAAATGATCATACTCATGAAGAGTAGCTGAAAATATTTATAATTGTCTCTGGAATACCACTTCTGGTGTCTTGGTGTTTCCCTTCTCAAAACATAACTGCAAGTCATGTGCCTTATAAAATTTCTATAATCATCATCTATATAACATACTTGTATAACTGTAAAAATAAAGTGTCAGCTGCTAGTGAAATATATATTTTGAATCTGCTCTAAAATTCAATTATACAGTGCTTAATTTCCAAGTAAGTCTAGGACAGTAATTTCCTATCTCCCTGAACTGGCATTTGGCTTCTTTGCTACATGTGAAAAAGAGGGAGCAGTGGCCCACCACTAAGTGATATAGATTGTTGATATTCATGCTACTAACAAAAGCATATCATTCAATTGGAAGCAACTGTGGAATAGACTCTTTGAGAACTGTTTAGAGTTACTTGAAGTTATAATTACCACTGTTTGATCTACATTGAGATAAGCAAAGAAAAGTAAAGAAAGGGGGGAGAAAAGTAAAGTTGGAGAGTGATTATTTTGATCTAGACATTGTGCTAGATATTTTATGTATGTTACTCATTTAATACACATGCCCATCATTAGAGACATTCATTTCATTGTTTCTATTTGATTCTCAAAGATATTAAATTTTAGTATTTATTTAATAACCAATGCAGTTTAATAATCTAAATTATATATGTGTACTAAGATACATGTATATATATATTCTTATCCTACAAAAAATCTATGGGAGGTAGATGGAATTATTAACATAGGTAATAAATGAGGAAACTCTAAATCAGAAGTTTAGTAACTTGTCCAAATTAAGAAATTTAGTAAGTCACAGCTGTGTCTCTCTTATGCCAAAGCTCACCCTGTTTCCACTGTACCATGTTGTTTTCTCATGTGCTGGTTACTTTACCTTTTAATTTGTTACTTTACATGAAATTTGGTATCTTTATTATTAATAGCAAATTATGTCGATAATTTGTCTGCTCTTTAAAGTTGCTAAATGTCTGTTTATCACTGGGACTGATTGTTTTGTAAGTAAGCAGTTCCACTGCTTACTCTATACTCTAGTAATAATAATATAGTTGGTAGTAATAGTTGTAGTCATAGTGTATTCTGTAAGGATGTGCCATTTGCAGGGTGTTAAATATAGCTTACAATATATTCATAATTTTGTTCCTGGTACATAAATTGGTGATTCTGATTTATAGTTACAATGGTAATATAGTCATCATTGTATATCATTTATAAATAAAATATCCTGCTTATGTTATGTTGTTATCCATGTTTTAACTCTTTGACCTTTGTAGATAAAATCTGAGGCACTACACAGAATAGCATGAATTTCCCGCTCCTGAATTTTTTTACTCTTAGTCTTGTTTTCCACAGAATTATTAATGAAAAAACAACCTTTGTTTATTTGAGTATTCTCACAATACGGCACTCTGAAGTGTCTTTTATTTCATACTCACATTTCATAGCTAATGTTGCAAAGCAGACATTCCTCACTGTAAGTGTTATTTATTGATGCTTAAAGGTTCAATGAATTATTCAGCCCCTTTACCCTTCTTGCTTTGCTGCACACCTATTGAGTTTTCAGAGCAGTTTCATATCAATAAATTTGTTCTTGCTTTGCAGCTCCAATTTCATGCTTGGCCTTTCCTAAGCGACATACAAGAAAAATAAATAACCAGAAGGAATAAAATACGTATACAAGTTGTTTTAAATAACTCAATATCCAAATCAAAGTTCCCATAGGTTTTAAAAATTAAGACATGAAAGCAAGACTTCAGAAACAGGCTACATGCAAATGTAATCAGCAAAAAACTTGTTAACATGCAATCTGTGGAGAGTGACATGTCTTCATACGCATATTGTACTCAGAGTTGAAAGCACTCTTAACATGTAAGTCCCTAAGAGTTCAAGGACTCACTGCCACTTTGTATCTTATCTTGTCACACACACACACACACACACACACACACAAAGAGGTAGACAACAAAAGAATGAATGGCTAATCTGATCAGAATGGACAGGCAATTCTAATAAAATGGCAGTTTGAGGTAAGCCAAGAACTTCAGTATTTCTGGTTCCTGTAAAAAGGAAACCACCCATGTTTATACCTACTTCAAATTGTTGACTATCAAATCTGGAAAATTTATTTTCATTAATAAGAAAATTGTATCATGGTCTTTTCATCATAAAAAATAAAGTGATTTTAATATGAGGGAGGCCATTCATTCTATCCAAAATATGTGTGTCAAAATAAAAGAGTAAAACATTTGCTCTATTTTCAGCCAAAATTCCATTTGGATTTCAGTGAGAAAATATATTCTTTCCCTCTGTATTAGGTTTATTGATGACAGTATCTCTTTCTCTTTCACAATACTGAAGCAAGTATAAACAGTAAACACATTCCCAAGAATATCTTTCCATCCATCTACCCATCAACTCATTCAATTTTCATCATACAGTTTTTAATGTCCCAGATGAAGAAAACAAAAGAATAAAAACATCCTATTCCTAAAAGTCTCATAGTTTATTAAGAAGACACAGATAATAAAATAAGTGCTATTGAGTGGTACAGGCATTATGTTGTAAATAATTTTGTATAGTTTCTTTTTTTTAATATTTATTAGACTATAGTTGATTTACAATGTTGTGTTACTTTCTGCTGTACAGCAAAGTTAATCATACACACACACACACACACACACACACACACACACACATCCACTCTTTTTTAGATTCTTTTCCCATATAGGTCATTATAGAATATTGAGTAGAGTTCCCTGTGCTATACAGTAGGCTGTTATTAGTTATCTATTTTATATATCGTAGTGTATATATGTGAATCCCAATCTCGCAATTTATCCCTCTGTGCCATTCTTCCTTTGTAACCATAAGGTTATTTTCTACATCTGTAACTCTATTTCTGTTTTGTAAATAAGTTCATTTGTGCCACTTTTTTTAGATTCCATATATAAGTGATATCATATGATATTTGTCTTCCTCTGTGTGACTTACTTCACTCAGTAATGGCAATCTCTAGGTCCATCCGTGTCTCTGCAGATGGCATTACTTCATTCCTTTTTATGGCTGAGTAATATTCCACTGTATATATGTACCACATCTTTTTTTTTTTTTCACATCTTTATTGGAGTATAATTCCTTTGCAATGTTGTGTTAGTTTCTGCTATACAACAAAGTGAATCAGCTATATGTATACATATATCCCCATAATGCATCCATCTTGAGCCTCCCACCCTTCTAGGTCATCACAGAGCATCGTGTTTATCTCCCTGTGCTATGCAGCAGCTTCCCACTAGCCATCCATTTTACATTTGGTAGGGTATATATGTCAATGCTACTCTCTCACTTCATCCCAGCTTCCCCTACCGCCACCCTGTGTCCTCATGTCCATTCTCTATGTCTGCATCTTTATTCCTGCCCTGCCACTAGCTTCTTCAGTATTGTTTTTTAGATTCCACATATATGCCTTAGCATACGGTATTTGTTTTTCTCTTTCTGACTTACTTCACTCTGTTTGACAGACCCTAGGTCCATCCACCTCACTATAAATAACTCAGTTTTGTTCCTCTTTATGGTTGAGTAATATTCCATTGTATATAAGTGCCACATCTTCATTATCCATTCATCTGTCAGTGGACATTTAGGTTGCTTCCATGTCCTGGCTATTGTAAATAGTGCTGCAATGAACATAAAGTTTCATTTTAAAAAATTCCCTCTTAAACAAGGCATTAGCAATTTAGCATTTTCAATAGAATCAATGTTTTTTCTTGTTTCAATGTGTGTTTACAGACATGCTATTTTTTAGTGACTATATTTTTTCAAAATCTGAACCGAATCCACTTGTTTAGTACAATAGGAAGGTTTCTGCACGTGAAGATAGGAAAATTTTAATCTTTAGGATAGCTTTACTAAAATATCATCTAAGTTAGCCATTCACCAATGACTACCTACAAATAGCTCAACATCTAAGAATAAGGAACAAGGCAGATTCCTTTATTAAGTTCCATGTAGTAGGTCATTTAAATTATCTTATTTAATTTAATACTCACAATGTCATCTTGAGATTGATATTATCATCTCCATTTTATACATGAAGAAACTACATGTCCTCATTTGTGCTCCCCCAGAAGATAGACTGGGAGTTCAAGTAGTTTATTAGGGAACTAATCTCAGGAAATGCCAGCAGGAGAGTGGGAAAATGAAAGAGGTAAGGAAAGAGAGATGTAAAGAGTGAGATTTTAGGCACTTACCATTGTAGGTAATTGGAGTTCAATCTTACTGAGGAACTGTGTGACAGTACATAGAGCAAGCTTCAGCTATGTCATCATAGGCGCCAGAGAGCTGGGAACTTTATCCCCAAAGCCCTTGTTTCTCACTGCTCCGCTGCTGTTGGAGTGGGGGCTGTTGATCCAGCACTTCCAGCTTGCCCAGCACAGGGGCACATTGTGCTCCAGGCCAGAAAAAAGCCCTCAGGCCAAAAGTGCAGTAAGAATTCTTTAACACAGAGGTGGATGATTAGGACACCCATAGCCTCAGCTGCATTAAGGTAAAGAGAGTTGTTAAATAATGCTGTTTAAAACCAGATAACAATATTGACAACAGAAATCAAAGCAAGTGGGAAACAAACAAAAAGTAAATTATTTCTTTTCTCCTTCTCATTCTTCTGACAAATTTTTAAGACCTTTAACCTTTTGTGAAGACAGTTTCAAATATGTTTCTATATATGAAAATAGTTGTATATCACTAAAAGCATTTTTCATGCAATTCAACATTCTTCCATTACCGTAAATTACACAACAAGCATCTATTGAATACTGACTCTCATGAGGGAAGAGTCCCCACTACCAAATGTAAAATAGATAGCTAGTGGGAAGCTGCTGCATAACACAGGGAGATCAACTCGATGATGGGTGATGACTTAGAGGGCTAGGATAGGGAAGGTGAGAAGGAGTGGCGGGAGGGAGGGGACATGAGGATATATGTGTAGATGCAGCTGATTCACTTTGTTGTATAGCAAAAACTGCCACAACAGTGTGAAGCAATTATATTCCAATAAAGAGCTTAAAAAATAAAATAAAATAAATTGTATATCCCATAGCAAACCACTTGGCTGTATCAGACTGTTTTTTGTTTTTTTGGTTTTTGTGGGGTTTTTTGCAATTTTGTGATGACTTCTTTGGCTATAGGCAAATATATTGTATTCAATGTAAACTTGCATTCAACCTTTCAAAATGTCTACCATTTTCTTTTTTCTTCTTCTTCTTCTTCTTCTTTTTTTTTTTTTTTTTGTACTGTATCCTGCCACCTCACAAACTTTTGTTGCAGGGTTTTAAATTTCTCCTTAAATTTGATTTGCCTGTAATCTAAAATAGGTATTCATAGTCATTTTAATATTTTCTCTGCTTGTGGCTAGTTTTGCTCCTGGGGCAATCCATAGTTTTCATGGCCTGTCTCTAGAGAATTTATGATTTCTATGTGCCTTGTGTTTATGAAGAACAACTTATGTAACCTTCAGAGAGAAACAAAGGAAAATGTTACATATCACAATGGCAGGATGATACAGCAGTTAGGGTAGTCCTTAAGTAAAATGCCTGTTTTTGAAGTTATTGCTTTAAGAATTCTGATCAGACATGATGACTTTAAGAGGAGTAAGCCAACCATGATCTGCTCCTGTGTTTTATCTGCAAAAGTAGCAATAATGGATGTCCTCAAATCAGAGCTGAATGTTTACAGTTCACACACTCTGTCTTTTCCTGGCACCTTATTTACTGTGGGCAAAACAAATTCCATCTATGTACATCATACTCCATTTTGACAAAGCAGTCACCTGAAACTTAAACAAATGATTTTCATTTGGCTCTTCTCTGGATTTGTGTAAGAACACTCCAATACATTGGCTAAGACAAAAAATAAAGTATCATCTTCAACAGGGAGTCTCAGTAAATTTTTTTCCAACCTCACTGACGATTAAACAGTCATCTTAATGGACTCTTCATTAGGAACAATTAAATGGTTTGTCTTTGTTGCAGACATTTATTTGAATGATTTTAATTACCATTTAACATGCCCTCATGTTGTCCAATTTATTCATCTTAGTACCTTTTAACCTTCATTTACATAATTTTTGCTGTTCTATTTACCTCCTTTCATTGTAGGTCATTAATGAGATTGAATTTCCACTGATATTTCCAATGAGACTTGTTTTCATATTCTTTTTCCAGATTGAGATGTTTCTGTGGTTTGCCAATTTTTCTTTTTAAGCCAATAAAGTTCCCTTGCCATCTCCATATGTTCTATTTAGAAAGTCTTTTAAAAGTCATTTTGAAAACCTTTATTCCAGTTACAAATACAGCATTTTATCCTTTCCACGTAATGCTTTTTATGCCTTCAAAATTTTATAACAACCTGAAGTGTGATGTGATCAATATCTATTTATTGATCACAATTTTTATTTATTGAATATTATTATAAAGTGAAAGATATCATAATTTATTTTCAATAATCCTCATATAAATGTAACAAAAGTCTTTTATTATATATTCTGTAGATGCCTGCAAAATGATGAACATAGTAACAGTAAAATTCTTTTCTTTGAAAAATTTTCTTAGCCTTACCATAATTAATAGATTAATATGACTGGAGAAAGGAGAAAATATAGCAAATGCCTCATCATTTTGATCAACTGTTGTTGTTGTTGTTTTTTTGCATTTCATTTTTAACTTGACTTTTATCAGCATATCCTATTTACAGAAAGGTTGCATAGTCAAATGCTTTGAAGGAAATCTTACTGTTATTCCTATTGGATAGTTGGATTGAATTTTGAAGGAAGATGACAATTTGTTTCACTTTTTATATTATATTCAGACCTAATTTTTTGTTTCCATTTGAAACATTAAATACTCTCTACTATTTTCAATGTCTATGTAATATCGTGAAGGACAATATGAGCTGATAGGGAATAGAGAATGAAATTTACTTAGATAATTGTTTGATCTGCCATGAAAAAATTTTAAAGGTCTTTTTTATGTTCCGTGCTTCAAAAACTTGAATGAATGTCATGAAAAATACACTGGCATGTATGCCTTTATGTTTTGGTTACTTGAGTCTTTTGCAAATTGAAGAACTTGTTTCTGCAAAAGAAATTTCTCAGGTAGCAAGTGCTCATGCTAATGATAATAAGTAGAGTTTCGTTAGAATACTTAAGCATTCTATGACATTTTATTATGACAGATGAAATAAAGGAACAAATTAAAGAGGACAACAGCAGCAGGAATGTATAATTGTATTGTTGCCTTCATGTCTTGTTTCTTCCCCTAGATTGTGATCAATAAGATATCAATTCATTAATTATCCTAATCATTTTAACATAGCTTCTTTCTAAATCTGTTATAGGCATATATCTAACACACATGATTTAAGATAATGTTTAATCACTAAATAAAATCTACAGAACTTAATTTACTGAGAAAATAGATTACGTTTAGAAGTTAAGGTTTTAGTGATCTTAGTAATGGCATGCTAACTAGTATATTGCTTGTGTATGGACTACCTTGATTCTAAACTGAAATGATTATATTTATGTGGAGTTAGTTATCTGTTGTCAGTTTGAAGATTTGTAATAGTTATATAATTTTGTATAATTCTGTGAATGTTGCTGTAGTATAGATTCCTGAAAATATCATCTCACTGATTATTCCTGGGCTCTTTTAAATTTTTTAAAATGTTCTTTTTATACCATTGTAATGTGGAAGAATAATAGCTGCATCTGGAGAAGAAAAGCTTGGATGGTGTTAATTCTAGCTCTTATACCAATTTCTTGTAAGAAATTAAGGCCAGTTGATATGGCTGTGCTAGATGATTTCTTAAGCCATTTCCACATCTAGAATTTTTTGATAAGAAATTACTTCCCTTCTCAAGAACCTGCAGTGGCTTCCTGTTTCTTCCATGTGACTTAATACATCTAACCTACTTTTCTGGGACTTTGAAAGCCTTCAGGAATCTCATATCACCCTCCAGATAAACCTATCCAGAGCTTTTTAATCACTAAATTCCTATGTGTGTTTTTCTGTTTGCCCTTGACTAGTGAGTATTTTTAATATTCCCTTCACTTTTTCTGTGACTTAATTTACATGCACAGTTGTGTAATTTAAAGACCTTGTATGTGTATTTATTTTAGAAGCAAACACATAGTTATTGGTGATTTTTCTCTCTCTCATAAGGTTGTGAGTCTTTTGAGAGTTTGAAAATGAGAGTTTTCATTTATTTTTGTATCCTCCCACTACTAAAATTGGAGCTCCTGGCACAATAAAAATGTTTTGAATGACTGTAATAGCCAGGATTTTGACCTTCATAATCTTTGCCAGCTGCTATTATATGTGTAAATATGTTGTTACAATTTTGCAGATGGAATTAAGTTGCTAATTAGCTGACCTTAAAATAGGGAGATTATTGTGGATTATCCAGATGGACCCAGTGTAATCTCTTGGGTCCTTAATAGCAGATAAGCGTGACAGAGCAGCCAGTCAGAGAGCAGCAAGTCAGATGAGAAGGGAGGTGCCCTGAGTTATGAGAAGGACTTGATCACTCTTTGCTGGCTTTAAAGATAAAGGGGAACAAGGGCAGGCTAGGAGCTGAGAACTGATCCTGACCAAATCCATCAAGGAAACGGGACCCATTCCTCTCAGTGTGCAGACCTGAAATTTGCCCATCTGCATGTGCTTGGAAATAGATTCTCCCCCAGAGGCTCCAGTAAAGAAAGTAACCCCACCCACACATTGATTTTAGCTTAGGGAGATCCATGTTGGACTTCTGACATTCAGAATTGTGAAGTAATAAATTTTCGTGTTGTTTTAAACTAAATATGTGGTAATTTGTTACAGCAGAAATAGAAAGCCATACAATGAATTAATGCTTATATGGTTGAATATCTTTTCTGCTATCTTGGCCTTTACATTGGACATTACTTCTCATCCTTTAAGCATCCAAATCTATCATTCTAGGCTCATCTTAGTCATACCACACCCCAAGAACCTTCTCTGATTCCAGCTTGAACTGATCATGCCTTCCTCTGACTGCTATAATGCTACCGTCCCACACCACTATTGTATTTTGTGTTGCCTTATTTCCTAATTGTAAGTTATATTTAATCACACTGTTCCATACTATTGAATAATAATTTTGTATGCATATGTTTGTTCCCATGTGGATTTGCATGCATAGCTTCAGGAGGAGAGTGGTGCTTATGAAATACTAATTCATAGATTCGTTTTTTTATTTTTAAATATTTTTGATCAAATGATGATTATTAAATGCTTTTAAAATTACAGCATTTTGAGATGGTTTCTGGTCTCGATTTTGTAGGTAAAAGAAATGCATTAAAAGAGAAGGATTCTGTAGGACATCCAGTAAACCACCAAAAAGAATCCAAGCATATAAAATCATAACATACACAATCAATTTATAACAGTAGGTCTAGTTCAAGTGCTGTGACAGTAAAGCAGCTGGTTTAAGCAGTGGATAAATAATTTACACAGGACTGAAAGGCAGTTAGAAAAGCAAAAGATTTTTGGAAGTAATATCAATGTCAACTTTTTAAGATATAAGATTTTCAAATAAATGAAAATGTGTGGTTGTGGCTACTAAAATTTACTGCAAATTGGGACGACATTCTATTTGTGCTTTTATACTAGAAAACGGAACAGTTTTGAATAGAATAATAATGAATATACTCTTTTTTATTCCATTGCAAAAACATGCTGAAGCATCTGTTTTTTTTCTTTCTTTTTTTTCTAAAAATATACCAAAGTAGCTGGTTGATGATGGAGAAAGAATGTAGGCATCATTAGGGACCTAATAATCAGAGGTTCATTTAGCAAAAATAGGTGGAAGTGACCCATAATATTTCTTCTTATTCAAAGAATAGGCTTGAAGCTAATTTCTAACATATAGCTTATGAGTCCAAGGAATTTATTTTTCAGGTAGTGCCACAAATAATGCAGACAGCTTTAGAATTGAAAGCAATTACTTGCACTTTTTTTCTGAATAGTTTCTACCTATTTACTTATATTACCAGCATTTTTTAAAATATAAATTCTAGCCTATGAAAAATTTCTTGCCATCTGTTTCAAAAGATGTTCTAAGAAAACAAAAGAAAATGTATCCAAATCAACCAAGCAACTCCCTATTTTGTGGATTATTCATGTTAGACTCAGAGGAGAGAGCAGGTAGAGAGAGGCCATATAGAAGGGTATTGATGTGGCCTAATCACCAGAAAGCCTGTAAGGTAGCTAGAGACCTGTGTAAGAAAATGATAGCAAAAAGAACATGACATTATACTAACAGGTGCTGAATATTTTTATATAATCTATAGTATATATTCATCAAGAATGAGGATCATTTGCCATCTTTGAATTCCCCATTTTAGGTGCTCAGTAAATATTTGTTTATAAGTGAGAACAATGTTTTCAAAGGCGGGCTAGATCACTCTTAGAGGGCTTCATGAACTGAGCAGATCATAAGAAAAGCCTTGAGGAGTCAGAAGAATCTGAGTTAGTTTCTGGAATGTCCTCCTACAGTTTACCCCTCCCATCTTATTCAAACCTTCAATATCTGAGGCAACAGTTGTCTCAGTTCTGTGGAGCAATTTTATTATTTTCCACACTAAATTATCCATACCCTCCTCACTGATTCACAACCACTCTAGCAATTTCATATTTATCAACATTTTCTAGCTGTATGCCTTTGGGAAGTTATTTAAGCACCCTATGCCTCAGTGTTCTCATTAGAAACAATAATAGTTTCTATCTCATGGGATTATTGTTGTGCCTATGTTTCTATATCTAAGGAACTTAGAACAATGTTTAGCACATAGTAATTGCTCTAGAACTGCTAGCTTCTATTATAATGATGTTTTATTTTTGATGAGCTGATATTATGAAATCCAATTTCATTAAGAGTAAAATATGCCTTATTTCACAGAAATAAATATCTCTTGTACAATAAAGGTGATTAGTAACTATTCTTGAATTGGTTTGATTATGTAGAGAAAGAAAATATTTCATATAAAAGAAACAGTAAATTACCACAGAAGATGATAAATCATTTTTGGAGCTTATTTTTATGCATGTGTGATTGTGATGGCATTTTTATACCATAATTCTTGCTTATCATTTACATGTAATGAATTCTTGAACATTTTCATCTTTAAAAAAATTGAAGGAAATACTTCTGAGAAAGTTTGTGTTAGGAAGATCTTTTTTTATTTACATCAGAATATCATACTTAACATACAATAAAATCTCTTGGCATCCCAAGCATGTAGTAATTATATGTTCTTATAAATTGCTTGGAAATTAAATTTACTGTTAAAAGCATTGTAATTAATATGAAATGTATATTTTTAATTTATCCTATAGAAGTAACAAAGTGCTGTAATTAAATAACAGTAATTGAGGAATTATCTTCCATAGGACAAAATGGTCACTAATAAGAATGAGCCCAATCCAACTTTTATCCTAAGCTAAAATTTTCATTACAATCAAGATAAGCAGTGCATTGTCATGAAAAGTCAAGAAAATTCATCATAATGTTTTACACAAAATATTCAAAATTTTTAACAATTACAGTCAATTCTATTTAATACTCATTGTATTTTGCAATCTAAAAGATAAAATGTATGTAATTTTTACTTGTTTTTAATTGAATCCCAAATGTTTTTTTAAGAATTTTATTTAGTTATAATTGACATACAATAAATTGCATATATTTTAAGTGTACAGTTTGATATTTTTTTTCTTATTAGTAATGTAAATATGGCAATCCCAATCTCCCAATTCATCCCAGCCAATCCCCACCCCTGCTTTGCCCCTGAATCCCAAATGTTAATTGTTGATTTCTGATTTATTTATACATGTATGGATGTGTGTGTGAATATTTTGGATACTTTATATTCTTCTGAAAAAAATGTGAAAAGTAAAACAGATTTTAAATTTATGTTTAAAAATAATGTGCTAGATACCAAACATATTACATTTATTGAACACTAACTATGAGACAGGCCACTCTTATAGGTGATTCAGATCTCTATTTAAACAAAAAAAATCTTTAATGACCATCTTCATCCCATTCCCCCTCTCCCCAATCCCCTGCCTTTTGTCTCTTTTTCTATGAATTTGTTTGTTTGTGTTTGGAAATATAATTGATCTTCAGCATTATGTTAGTTTCTGGTACACAACATAGTGATTTGATATTTCTGTATATTACAAAATGATCACCACGATAAGTCTAGATAGCATTTGTCAGCATGTAAAACTAGTACATTATTATTGACTATATTCCCCACACTGTACATTTCATCCCCATGTCATTTATTTTATAACTGAAAATATGTACCTTTTAATCTCTCTCATCTATTACACTTATCCCTGCAATCCCATCCCCTATGGCAACCACCTGTTTGTTCTTTATATGACTCTGTTTCTATTCTCTTATGTTTGTTCATTTATTTTGGTTTTTTTTTTATTCCATATATAATTGAGATCATATAGTATTTCTTTTTCTCTGTCTGACTTAATCATTTAGCATAATACTTTCAAGGTCCATCCATGGTATTGCAAATGGCAAGATTTCAGTATTTTTATGGCTAATATTCCATTGTATAACATACCACTTCTTTATCCATTCATCTATCTAGGGGGACTAAGGTTGTTTCCATACCTTGGCTATTGTGAATAATGTTGCAATGAACATAGGGGTGCATGTATTTTTTCAAATTAGTGTTCTAGTTTTATTTGGAAAAATATCCAGAAGTGGAATTGCTACATCTTATGGTAGTTTGATTTTTAATGTTTTGAGGAAGCTCTATACTGTCTTCCATAGCGGCTATACCAGTTTACATTCCTACCATCACTGTGCCAGGGTTCCCTTTCTACCATGTCCTCACCAACACTTGTTATTTGTGTCTTACTTAGAGCCATTCTGATATGTGTGAGGTAGTACTTATTATGGTTTTGATTTCCATTTCCCTGATGATTAGTGATGTTGAGCATCTTTCATGTGTCTGTATGTCTTCTTTGGTAAAATGACTATTCAGGGCCTTTGCCCAATTTTTAAAATACGATTTTGGGGTTTTTTGATGTTGAGTTGTATGAGTTCTTTGTATATACATTTTGGATGTATATATTTTGGATTTGTCATTTGCAAATATTTTTCCCCTTCAGTAGGTGGCCTTTTTATTTTGATGGTAGTTTCCTTGGCTGTGCAAAAGCTTTTTGTTTGATTTGGTCCCATTTGTTTATTTTTCCTTTTGTTTCCTTTGTTGAGGTGACAAAGCCCCCCCACATTTCTAAGATATTAATAATAATATCAGCTGGTAGGCAGGGGTAGGTCCCTGTGTAACTGGCTACTTGACCTGTGAGTCTCAGGGCTGGTGCTGACCAGCTGGTCCTGACCAGCTCCTGGGCAGGGCTGGATCCTGGCACTACTAGTCTTGAGGAAGAAAGCTAAAATGGTACTTGCCAGCATCAGTGTCCTTGTGGTGCAATGAGCTCCCCAAAATGGCTGCCACCAGCATTTACTTCCTCAAGGTGAGTCCCAGTGGCCTCCTGACTTTCTTGGAGCCTTCTCCAAGATCAGCAGATGGGTCTGAACCCAGACTCCTTTCAAATTACTACCTCTGTGCTGGGTCTTAGAGCCTGTGAGATTCTGTATGTGCCTTTTAAGAGCACAATCTCTGTTTCCTACAGTCCTCCAGCTCTCCCACATACAAGCCCCACTGGTCTTCAAATCCAGACATCTGGGGGCTCATCTTCCAAGTGTAGGTCCCCCCCGCCACCGCCGGGCTGGGAATCCCAGTGTGGGGCTTGGACACCTCGCTCCTAGGGGAGAAACACTGCAATTGTGATTATCCTCCTATTAGTTGGTTGCCTTCCTGAGGTGTGTGGGTCTTAAGTATACTGTGTCTTTGCCCCTTCTACCCATCTCTGTGTGGTTCCTTCTTTATATATTTAGTTATAGAAAATCTTTGCTGCTGGTCTTCAGGTAGTTTTCATTGATAATTGCTTTGTAAATTAATCGTAATTTTGGTGTACCCACAAACAGAGGTGAGCTCAGGATCGTCCTACTTTGCCATCTTGGCCGCTCCCCTTCATCTATTTTTTCAATAGAACACATTTAAATGTTCCCTCTATTCAATAGTTTTAACTGAGGCAGATGGCTCAGACCCATACCTAATCTTCTCTGGACCCTGTAACAGCTCTTGAAATACTTGTGCAGACCCACAAAACTCTCTGACTTCTGTTCCTACAGGTGTTTTCTCATGAATAAGAACCGATGATATTAATTGACTTAACTGACTTAGTGAAACTTTAAAAGAGATTCCTAGGCCCACTGCCACCTTGCATGATTCTACATCTTGAAGGACTCTTTTTCTTCTTCAATTTCTCCAGACCTCCAGGCCTGTAGCCATTTTCATGTGCCTGGATCACACAACTTTTCCAGATGACTCCTTACCAAGTGATGGAAGGGTCTTAAAGTTATAGTCTTAGATAACCTATTTAAACCCCATCACAACCCTATAAGTAAATACTTTTATGACCACCATTTCCTGAATAAGGAACTGGAGCATAGTGTAGTTAAGTAATGTCAGATAGAAATGGATTAATAGTATCAGAACTCTAGTAACTAGTTCCACAATCCAGGCTCTTAACTACTATGCTATCTTCATCCAAGTAGTAAATTGATAAGAAAGACTAAAGTTTAAAGTTGTTTTCTTATGAATAGTCAAATAACAACATCAACACAATTATTTAGTAAACTTACATTTTAAGACAGCATTTTTAAATGGAAAACATTTATTTCTCCAAGTAATAGGTCAAAAGTGATTAAAATTTCCCCATGACCCACCTTGCTGTGTGTTCTGAAAAGTGTTAGCCACTTTTCTCAATTTGTGATTCACCTAGTACGTAGCATCATGAATTCTACATTTTTTTCAAAAGCATGTATTTGAACATTCTTTCTTTTTAATAGAGTAAAACATAATCCCAAATTTGATGGGCCTTCTGTGCCAAGAACTGCAAACCTGTGTGATCCTGAATCAGTCATTTTGGACTCAAATTTCCTGTCTGTCATATTACCTCATCAGACTCAATAAATTCTAGACTGAGTTTAGAAGATTACCTTGGGTAATTCAATGGAGACAGTACAGAATAGTCAAAAAATGTGTGCTTTGCACATAGAGGGCCAGATTCTGACTTTTATTTTGGTGGAGTCGAGAATACTGATAATGTCACAAATCTCACTATTTAAATGGGAATGAAACTTACCTACTTTACAGAATTGTTGTGAGAATTGACTTAAGTAGCTAGTGGATACTCAATAAAAGTTAACTATTATTCTTGTAAAAGTTATGATTATTTTATTTACTGTAAAAATATATCTTTGACCCAATTATAAATAATGATTTGCTGTGGAGTTGAGTACTAGGGGAACTTAATTTAAATAAATGACATTGAATTTTAAATGATCTGGTGAGATTTAAATTGTTTTGTTAGTATGTTTTAAATCTGTTTGACTGAATGTATTTGTGAATAAATATTAAAAAATACCATGCTTAATCAGGAATATAATTTTAATTAAGCTCCTAATGTCCCAACTTCCCTGCAGGTAATTCACATCTTGGAAGGGTGGATAAGTAGTTCTATACTTCTTTTCAATTTCCAATGTGAATTTCTGTGTTTCATTTTCTTCTAACAAAATTGGATTTGGTGATACTTGACAACTGATAAGATTTTGTTTATCCTGCTTTAAATGTAGGCTAGTGAATAGATTTCCACAGGATTTATAGTCTTGGTTATAGCATTTTAGAGCCACATAAAAATGCATATCTGTCCACTTAAAATATTTTTCCTTCATTGCTTTTTATAAGCAATATTGCTCTGTCTTTGGTATTGGAATTTGAAAACCTGAACCACAATTTTGTATGTTGTCCATTTTTACAATGAAACAGAGTTAAACAAAAAGGTCTGGACTCTTGTGAGTCTTTATGGATAACATTTATTCTACAATTACAAAAATGTAGTGGACTGGTAAACAATTCTGAGTCTTTATAATAAGGCTAAAATAACTGCCTTGCTATTGGAAAATTAAACATCCTAAAATTGGAGTCCTTTATAGTATTAATCCATTTGGGCTGCTATAGCAAAATACCATAGACTGACTGGGTGGCTTATTAACAACAGAAATTTACTTCTCATGGTTCTGGAGATTGGAAGTCCAAAATCAAGGTGTGGCAAGATTCAGTGTTTGGTGAGGGCCTGCTTCATGGTTTATAAATGGCCATCTTTCTTCTGTATCCTCACATGTCAGAAGGGTACAGGGAGCTATCTGGGATCTCTTTTATAAGGACACTAATCTCATCCATGAAGGCTTCACGCCCATGAGCTAAGTACCTTTCAAGTGTCCCACCTCCAAATAACATCCCATTGGAAATTAGGTTTCAAGATACAAATTTTCAGGTAGGAGGACAAAAAAATTTAGTCTATAGCATTTACTAATTAGAATTATAGAATTTAAAATAAAACTACAAAAGTCCCAGAGGATGATTAGATTATTCAGTTTGTGGTACATCATGACTGATGGTCCAGGTAGTCTTCAGCTTCCATTTTCAGATCTCTCATGCAACCCTCACATTGTTTATTTTCAATCCACCTTTTATGTTATAGGTATATCTATGAATGATATATGCTTTTTAATTTAGTGAGTATAGCTCCTTTTCTATGTTTATCATTTATGTGTTTTAGATTTATTCATATTGACAATCTTTTTTTGATTCATTATTGCATTTCACTGTTGTTTGGAATTCTAGCCTACAAAAACCAATTATAACCCTATTGTCCATTTATTATTTTTCAAATCTTTATAGATGCAAACAATGTTATAATCAACATTCTCTGCTTTTTTTTAATTAAAATATAGTTGATACACAGTATGATAATAGTTTCAGGTGTACAACATAGTGGTTTAACATTTGCATAAATAATAACCATGATAAATCTAGGAACCATCTGTCTACATATAGTTATTACAATATTATTATAACAACTTCATTACATAAGGAATAACCATATTCCTTATGCTGTATATTATATCCCTGTGGCTTATTATTTTATAACTGGAGATTTGTACCTCTTAATCCCTTCTCCTATTTCACCTGTCAATGCCTCTAGTAACCACACGTTTCTTCTCTGTATCCATGTATCTGTTTTCATTTTCTTTTCTTTCTTTCTTTGTTTTAGATTCCACTTATATGTGAGATCATACCATATTTGCCTTTTCCTGTCTCACTTATTTCACTTAGCAAAATGCCACCTACATCCATCAGTGTTGTTGCAAAGAGTAAGATTTCTGGTTTTTGTTTGTTTTTATATGGCTGAATAGTATATATACATATATGTGTGTATATATATACACACACCCCCCACATCTTCTTTATCCACTCATCTGTCAATGGACACTTAGTTTGCTTTTATATATTGGATATTATAAATAATGTAGTGAACATTGGTATGCATATTATTTTCCAATTAGTGTTTTTGTTTTCTTCATGTAAATTCCCAGAAGTGAAATAGCTACATGATATGGTAGTCCTATTTTTAATTTTTTGAGGACTCCCATGAGGATTTCCATAGTAGCTGCACCAGTTTACAATCCCATCAATAGTGTACCAGGGTTCACTTTACTCTACATCCTCACCAACATGGGTTATTTGTTGTTTTTTCGATTATAGCCATTCTGAGAGGTGTGAGGTTGTACTCATTGTGGTTTTGATTTCCATTTCCCTGATGATTAATGATGTTGAGCTTCTTTTCATTGGTCTGTTGAGCATCTGTATGCCTTCTCTGGAGTAATGTCTATTCAGGTTCTCTGCCCATTTTTCATAGGGTTGTTTGATTTTTGAAGTTGAGATGTATGAATTCTTTATATATTTTAGATATTAACCCCTTATTGGATATATTGCTTGCAAATATGTTCTCTCATTCAGTAGGTTCCCTATATTGATAGTTTCCGTTGCTTGTGCAAAAGCTTTTTAATTTGATATAGTCCTATTGGTTTAATTTTCTTTTGGTTCCCTTACTTGAGGAGACAGATCCAAAAAATGTTGCTAAGATTATGTCAAGGAACATACTGCCTATGTTTTCTTCTAGGAGCTTTATTGTTTTAGGTTTTTTAATTGAAGTCTTTAAACCATTTTCAGTCTATTTTTGTATTTGGTGTTAGAAAGTAGCCCAGTCTGATTCTTTTGCATGTAGCTGTCCTGTTTTCTCAACACTACTTATTAAAGAAGTTGTTTTTTCCACCTTGTATATTCCTGCCTCCTTTGTTGTAGATTAATTGACCATATAAGTGTGAGTTAATTTTTGGGCTCTCTAGTCTATTCCATCAATCTATACATCTGTTTTGTGCCAGTACCATATTGTTTTGATTACTGTGGCTTTGTAGTGTAGTTTGAAATAAGGGAGCATGGTAACTCCAACTTTCTTATTTCTCAATATTGCTTTGGTATTCAGGGTCTTTTGTGTTTCTATACAAATTTTAGAATTCTTTGTTCTTGTTCTGTGAAAGATGCCATTGATATTTTGACAGGGATTGCACTAACTCTGTAGATTGCCTTGGGTAAAATGGTCATTTTAATAATATTATTTCTTCCAAGTCATGGGCATGGCATAACTTTCCATTTGTTTGAGTCATCATCAATTTTTTTCATTAGTTTCTTATAGTTTTCCAAGTATAGGTCTTTTACCTCCTTAGATTTATTTCTATTTTATTCTTTTTTAAATTGAAATATAATTTATTTACAATAATATATTAGTTTCAAGTGTACAGCTTAGTGATTCAGTATTTTTGAAGATTATACTCCATTAAAATTAATATAAGATAATGGCGATAATTTCCTGGGATTCTCTTTGTTTCGTGGAGCTGGAAGTCTGTTTCTTTTCTCTGGTTAAGGAAGTTTTCAGCCATTATTTCTTCAAATAAGTTATCTTCCCCTATCTCTTTCTCTTCTTCTGGGACCCCTATAATGCAAATATTAGCCTGCTTGTTGTTGTCCCAGAGATCTTTTAAACTATCCTCATTTTTAAAAATTCTTTTTTCTTTCTTTGTTCACCTTGGGTGATTTTCATACTCTTGTCTTCAAGTTTGCTGATCCATTCCTCTGTATCATCTAATCTACTGTTGACTCCTTCTAGTACATTTTTAAAATTTTCATTATTATATTTTTCAGCTCTGAGTGGTTCTTTATATTAACTAACTATATTTAAATTCTCACTGTGTTTCTCCCTTCTTCTCTCAAGTTAAATGAGCTTCTTTATGTTCATTACCTTTAACTGCTTCTCAGGTAGATTGTGTAACTCCATTTTGTTTAGGTCTTTTCCTTAGATTATGTCTTGTTCCATTGCCTGTGATAGGAATGACCCAAAGGCTTTCTTTATAGTCTATCCTTTTAGATATGAGTCACTCCAAGATTCTCCATGACTCAGCATACTAGTGGGAAACATTGTCCATTGATGATGCAATCGGGTATTTCTATGAGTTTATGTATTTTTTTTAACTCGAAATTTATTTAGAGCATTTTCCAAAACAAAAGATTTCTTCCTGATGTGACAATGACTGTATTTTTATCTTTGGTTCATAATATTCAATGAGTTTACCTGCTGGCATACCCATGGACAATATCTGGTGTTTTGTAGCAGAAGCTGGGCATTTTGTTATTAGTGTGACAGCACTCATCTAACACTCCTTATGCTATTTCAGTTACATGACAAAAGTGCCTAAAACATTTAGGAAATCCAAAGATTAACTTTCTTTAAGTACTTAAGAGTAAATTGGTTCTCTTTTTTTTCATCTTCTGAGAGTTAAAAATTTGTTGGAAAATATTTCAGTACCATCTCACACTTCTTAAAACATACACAGTATTAAAATTTGTGGATTTATATATGGTTCTTTCCATGTATTTTTAAAAAGTTATGATGAACAGCTCAGAAATAGTCATCCTAATAATTTTAGTTAAATGCAAGGAAAAAACTTTACCCTATTTAAAGGCTGTTTGAAATATTTCAACTATATTTTTATTCATATAATAAGACTCAACATTCAGTTGGAGTTCATAGTTTTAACTCCACTCTATATTTTGATTTTGTCTTACTTTCTCTTGACTCAAAAAACTACATAAAAAAAAATTGTGCTCACATTATTATGATTGTAATACAACCTCATGAGTGAAAGAGAGAAATTTATGCCAGAGTAGTAAGAGAATGTTCTATGGTTTAGCTAAATTTGAGCTATAGTCTTTTGTTCTGGTTCCTTTACATCCAGTTTTGGCCCCTTCATCAATTCTCATCACTGAAGTTTGAATAATTATGATACCATGTCCCTTAGGATACTAATGCTTCCTGTTTCTCTTGAGGTAAAGATGAAAAATTTAAACATTACCAACAAAATTCAGAATGTTCTGAACCCCTAGTTGCTCCTGGGTCTTACTTCATGTCACCTTCCTTCTTACTTTCTGTTCTCTATGCACATTGCGTTTATTTCAGCTTCTCAAAACATCTTTCTTATTTAGTAGGACTTAAATTAATTGGGATGATGTATGTAAATCACCTGCAACAATGCATGGCATATATCAAGCTTTCAATAAATGTACTATTATTTAGATATTTTGTCTAAAAACTTTTGAAGAAAGGAACAGAATAACGTAAAGCCTAATATCAAAACTCATCTTCTCCAGAAATTTTCTCTTGTCACTTTAAGCATCAATTGAAGTTAATTTTTTTGGAGGTAGTAGAAAGTATGGGAAAGTTAATGATGGTTTCAGGTTTGGATTCTTTGAGTTTCTGCTACCTTAAGACATATGTGTGGGGATGTTATTTAGGCAGTTGTATACACTTATCAAATACATAGTGATGTCAATATTAATAAATCTGTGGAGTGCCAAATGAGAAAATGATATTTTTAAAAGTTGAATTATTTGAGATCATATGATTTGTGAAAAAGAAGACTGCAATCCTGCTTTGACACCCTGTTCAGAGCTATTTATGCTACAGCAGGTGTCTCTCAATAGTTAAACCGTGAGTGGAGCTCAGCTAGGGATGGAGACAGACAGGCAGATGGACATAGGTAAATCCAAATTAGGGAAAGAAAAAGTTAAAGCCACAGAGAAGTTCTAGTGTGAGAAAGAGCAGGATGACTGGGAAAAGCACAATGTCTCAAACATCTAGAAAAGAAATTCTGAAAACATGTACATGAAAATAGCAAAAAGCCACTATGATAAATCCAGATAGAAAGCATCTTTGGTGTCTAGTAGCTTCCTGCTGAGGGCTACTGAAGGCCTTTCATATGGGAGCTGTCTTCCTGGCACTTCCACATGGGATATGAATGAAGCCCTGCTGAGCTTTATCATATTTGCCTGCTGAATCAGGTTGGCTACACATGTATCATCAAAGCCCTGCATATTACTCATTCACTCTCACAAAATGTGTTAGGAAATGAAGACACTGAAGAGGCTGTGCTTAGTGTTCTCACCTTTGCTCTCAAATTATGATTTTGTAGAGAAAGGAAGAGATGAGAAATAAATGTCTGTTATATTAACTGGTTCAAGAATAAAATTTGTAACCCTGGTCCATTTTTAAAGACGAAAGAATAATGGACCATTGAGTTGGAATTAAGTACGTCTCACACCTTGGGCGAAGCATGTATGTTCTGGATATAGTTTATTTGATCAAGAAGGGATTTAAAATGTTGTAGATTGAAAGCATGGAAAATAAATACCAAGGCAAAGAAATGATGTGATAAAACAACAAAAATATTGAGGGAGCTATCCTATAATTTGTACCTCTTTATTATAGGTTAAAACATCTCTAGTGATAAGTAGATTCCTAGAGCATCACAATTTCAGAATTGATGCTTAAAATAATTAATATTAGCACTCAAAAATAAACAGAAGTATATAATTCTTGTTAAATAAAAATTCTTAGTGAAGAATTGTACGTGTTTTAGTCACACTGGATTAGATGACCATCCAATTATGTAGACATTTAACAATTCAGAATGATTTGTTCCTTCAAATATCTGAAAATTTATGGATTAAAATCCTTTCTAGACTTGATAAACATAATAATAACCTCACTGAACCTGAGGAGTTCTTACCTGTGCCCTGGTATTGGAATGGGTTCCTCAGGAAAGACAAAAAAAATTAAACTTACATGTGATAAATTTTCCCTTTCAAGTTTTCATTCCTTTTTTTTTTTTTTTTTTTGCAACTAATGTATACACTTAAAATGCAGGCACATTATGTAAGGGTTAGCTTTATTGTTGGAGTGTGATTACTTATACTTAAATATTTTCCTCAGTTTGAGAGTGGCATCTGTTCTGTTACCAGAGTTAAAAGCAAAAACTGAAGAACATATGAGAGTCTGAGTTTGCAGCAGTGTGTAAAGCATGGTAGCCACCTAAAACAAGGAGCATACGCTAAATCATTTAATTGTTCAGTAGCACAGATTCTTCCATAGAAACCTATCACTGCGTATTTTCTGCAAGTGCTATAGCACATGTAAAACCTAATGAGGTAATCATAAATAGCAGTAAAGCAAAGTGAAACATTTATGAGCAAACTGAGCACAAATCTTTTAAGTGCTGAGTCTCTTGTTTTTTAAGCTAATGGGCTACCGGGAGTAAAATGCCAAATGATGGAGAAAATATTATTTATTCATAATTTGTTGTCATTCTTGTTCTCATCAGCAGTTGTTCTCAATTAATCCAGCTGTGAGGCTAGTTACTAAAAATCAGCAGCCTTCTTCACACTGAGGCAAAACATTCATTTCAATTCAATGTGTTGTTCTTCAGAATGTGCTTTGGCATCAGCCTCTGTATTATAGGAAAGAAGGTGTGTTGTTAAAAACAAATATGTCTCAACTTATACTGTGAAAATGAGTACAAATTCTTTAAAAATTATTTTTCTCTTGATATGCTTCAGGTTTTAGAGGGCTTGTCTGCCCCTGAAATAAATTCTAGGAGATGATGACAATCTCCCCTCTTCTTCAACACAAAATAATTTTACCAGGTCTTTCCTCATCTTCTACTGTGCAAATCTGCCTTTCCAGATTTTTTTTTTACATAGTTGAGATTTTATAAAATTGTATCCATTTTTATAATTTTATTATCTAATGATATTTCTATGAGTTTTCACTTGTATTGTGTAACAGTGTTTGTACTGAGAGAAAAAAGAAAAGTGAGATTATTATCCAACATGGTAAGTATAGTAAATCCTTTTTCCCCCCAAGTGTGCTTATCACTTTCCTTTTCTCTCTCAGTCAATAGCAAGGCGCTGTCTCAAAAACAGTCAAACTGAACTGGTGTGAGAGTCAGGAAGAATGAGAGAAATATTGAGGGTAAAGATGATACCTTTTGAATTTTATGAAAATATAAGGTTCAAATATTAGTGGACTCATTCTCTTTCTTGTACAGGGGCTCTCATTCTTGTTCTCATTTCACATCTCACCTTATTATCTATCTATCTATCATCTATCTATCTATCTATCTATCTACCTATCTATCTATCTATCTATCTATCTATCTTCTATCTATCTTTCAATCTACCTCCAATTTAAGATATACTACCTTAAAATTTGCAAAGGCACCTTCTATTAACAAAAGATTAGCCTAAGTTGGCAAAAAACAAGGCATAGTGCTATCATAATAACACTTTATTTTCTTTGACTGCATGCCGATTCAAAAATATGTGATATGTAAAACTCTACATCTGCCGTCCTACATTCCAATAAAATATTTAGAATAGAATTAATTCTTAATACTGATAATTACAAATAAGAAATTATTATTTTTTTTGAGTGGGCATAGTGTATATCATAAATAGAAAAAAACAAGTGCATAATTGATGTAGAGTTTTAATAAGTACAAATGGTTCATTTTCACCTTGTTACTCATTTGTGTTGCTTTTGTATTGTTTTAATCCTTAGTGACAGCAGTATGAAGGTTGTGCTTTATTTTTTTTGCTTTTATTTTTGAGGGGAAGGATAATATTATTAATTTTTATTGAAGTATAGTAGCTTTACAATATTGTGTTAGTTTCTGCTGTACAGCAAAGAGAATCAGCTATACGCATACATATATGCCCTCATTTTTCGATTGCCTTCCATTTAGGTCACCACAGAGCATTGCGTAGAGTTTCTTGTGCTATACAGTAGGTTCTCACTAGTTATCTATTTTATACATACTAGTGTATATATGTCAATCCCAATCTCCCAATTCATCCCACCCTCCTTTCCCCCATTGGTATCTATATGTTTGTTCTCTACATCTGTGTCTCTATTTCTGCTTTGCAAATAAGTTCATCTGTATCATTTTTCTAGGTTTCACATATAAGTGATATTATACAATATTTGTTTTTCTCTTTCTGACTTACTTCACTGTATGACAGTGTCTAGGTCCATTCATATCTCTGCAAATTGTGCAATTTTGTGCCTTTTTATGGCTGAGTAATATTCCATTGTATATATGTACCACATTTTCTTTATCCATTCCTCTGTTGATAGACATTTAGGTTGTTTCCATGTCATGGCTATTGTAAATAGTGCT
This sequence comes from Hippopotamus amphibius kiboko, assembly GCF_030028045.1. Lineage (NCBI taxonomy): Eukaryota > Metazoa > Chordata > Mammalia > Artiodactyla > Hippopotamidae > Hippopotamus > Hippopotamus amphibius. The sequence continues at coordinate 61,032,540 of NC_080188.1, forward strand.
GCAGTGAACACTGGGGTGCATGTATCTTTTTGAATTATGGTTTTCTCCAGATATATGCCCAGGAGTGGGATTGCTGGATCATATGGTAATTCTATTTTTAGTTTTTAAGGAACCTCCATACCACAAACAGTGTAAGAGGGTTCCCTTTTCTCCACACTCTCTCCAGCATTTATTGTTCCTAGATTTTTTGATGATGGCCATTCTCACCGGTGTGAAGTGATACCTCATTGTAGTTTTGATTTGCATTTCTCTAATAATTAGTGATGTTGAGCTTCTTTTCATGTGTTTGTTAGCTATCTGTATGTCTTCTTTGGAGAAATGTCTATTTAGGTCTTCTGCCCATTTTTGATTGGGTTGTTTGGTTTTTTGATATTGAGCTACATGAGCTGCTTGTATATTTTGGAGATTAATCCCTTGTTAGTTGCTTTGTTTGTAGATATTTTCTCCAGTTCTGAGGGTTGTGTTTTCGTCTTGCTTATGGTTTCCTTTGCTGTGCAAAAGCTTTTAAGTTTAGGTCCCATTTGTTTATTTTTGTTTTAATTTTCATTACTGTAGGAGGTGGGCTAAAAAAGATCTTTTTGCAATTTATATGAAAGAGTGTTCTGCCTATGTTTTCCTCTAAGAGTTTTATAGTCTCCAGCCTTACTTTTAGCTCTTTAATCCATTTTGAGTTTATTTTTGTGTATGGTGTTAGGGAGTGTTCTAATTTCATTCTTTTACATGTAGCTGTTCAGTTTCCTGAGCACCACTTATTAAAGAGACTCTCATTTCTCCATTGCATATTCTTGCCTCCTTTTTCATGAATTAGGTGACCATAGGTGTGTGGGTTTATCTTTTGGCTTTCTATGCTGTACCACTGATCTATATTTCTGTTTTTGTGCCAGTACCATACTGCCTTGCTTACTGTAGCTTTGTAGTATAGTCTGATTGCTTTTGCTATTTGGGGTCTTTGTGTTTCCATACAAATTTTAAAATTCTTTGCTCTAATTCTGTGAAAAATGTTCTTGGTAATTTGATAGGGATTCCATTGAATGTGTAGATTGCTTTGGGTAGTATAACCATTTTCACAATATTGATTCTTGAGGGGAAGGATAATTTTAATGACTCCTATTTCCTCAGATATTTTTTGTCAGATGATAAGATAGGCTTTTAATGGCCAAGTCACATTAAGCAGTGGCCAAAAGCAAGACAATTGCTGAGGACATAGTGATTGTAATTAACAAAAGCTCATCTCTGTAGACATTTTGAACTGCTATGTTTTCTACATAGTGGGAATTAACCATTTACATGTCAGAAGACTTACATATTGTCAGAGTGTTTGAGGAATATACTGTGTTGTTTTCATATTGTAAAAGTTATGCATATTCATTAGAAGCTTAGAAAATATAGACAATTTTAAAAATATATTTTTAAAAGCCCATAGCCTCCAATCAACAACACATAGCAGCTAAGAAGATTCTGGTATTATCCTTACAACTTTTGTGTAGTGTGTGTGTATGTCTCTGTGTGTGTTTATATGTCCTCATAAGTAAAAATAAATATGTGTAATATATATATATTATATGACTGTATAATGCATAAAATAGTCCTGCCTCCTTTCTACTTTGTATTATATTTTAACTATTTTTAGATTCTGGAAAGTATTTGACAATGTAATTTTACATTTATGATCTATTGTTGTATAAAATATTTTTTATTGTTAGATATTTAGGTTATTAAAATGTGGAATTGTATCTGATGCACATTATTTATTGTGAAACGGCTTTGTAAATATATAGAATTTCTTCTTGAATTCAGAGTCACTTTTTTCTTGATTCAGTTCAATTAAAACTGTATATGGACATGACTATTCCATGGAGCAAATGGCTCCACTCCCTAAGTTGAGGAAAGCTGAACCAAAATGGATGTTGTGTCTTTAGCATGGGACATGTGTTTGCCATGTGACTTCAGGGGCTTTCTCACCTCTTCCTATCTGGCATTAATTTTCCCGAGTCTGGATGTCTTAAGCCTGCTAGGAAGACCTCTTGAGGTTACAGAGAATTACAGAGTGTTAAGAAGTCCAGTGATTTTTAAAGCTACATATACTGTTCCATTGCCAGTGTTTCATATCATAGAATGCGGTGTAATCTCTTTTTACTCTTTATAACAGACTCTCCACTTTACTTCTCTAAGTGACTTATACTTCTCATCTTTTCTCCTTGCCCTTTCACCCTTCATAGTGTTGGTTCTGTCCCTTATTGCCTTACCCCCAAACCAGCTATTTCTCCTTTGTTCCCTATTTTGATTGGGAGTTCAATTGCCTCCTTCATGTGAAGTTCCTCCCATCAGAGAGTAAATCACTTTCTCTTTTGCATGACTTTAGCACTTCTATTATAGCAATGTTGCTGAAAGCAATGCTATTTAGGTCTGTGCTGAAATTTCAACTTTTTGAAAAGTAAGGACAGAGAAATGAGTTTTTCTTCAAGCTCAAGCTATTAAATGACAAAATATTTTACTTAAAGATTATATTTTTTAGTTATTATTGATATAATAGCATTTACTTTATACAGTGATGATGTTAGGAGGCAAATTGGCAACATCACTTTTTATTAAATTCTATCTTTTTATTTTAAATTCTACTTCATGAAATTTAAAGTTTTGAAATTATAGTAATATAGCACTTATCATAGTACATTACACTCATTTGTTTACATGTATGTGAGCCTTATAAGAGTATGACTGGTCTTAATTATTTTTCTCATTGCCTAATAAGTATAAGTCTATAACAAGTGCTAAGTGCTTATGATATTTTATTAGCATTATTTTAGATGTTCACATAAGTTTATTAAATTACTTTTTGTGTAAAATAGTGTAAGTCAGCATAGTTTTGGAAGGATGAGATGCTGCTTTAAAAGTCAATGATTTGCATGAAGATAAAAGCATGATTGGAAATTGGAGCATCTTCCACATTTTGATCCAAATTAATGTCTCATTTCATGTTAATGGTAACTTTCTTTTTGGTATTAGTAACTTATATTTTTTTGTCTTTCATAATTTTAAAATATTATACTCTCTCTAGATTCCTATTCATTTCTAAATATATCAAGTTTAATTCTGTAACTGCAGGGAATTTTATTCAGTAAAATATCAAATTACTGAAATTGAATGAAATAATTCAAATGGATTAAAACACATTTATCAAGAACAACCAATTACATATTTGGGATGATTTATTTAACCTACAGGTGTAGTTCCAAATTAATTCTAGCTCACTCAATATATGGTCTTAGATAGATAGAGTTCCTTATTTTGAGTGTCAAAAGAGTTTTCTCTGTTTTCATATGATTTTCATACATGCACATAGAGAAAAGTGAGGTGCTTGGGAGTATTTTGTGTTTTAGAGTAATAACAAAGCTGTAATGATGATGATGATGTTGATGATGCTGCTGATGATAAAAGGTTGTCAGTCACTTGAATGAACACTTATTATGTACCAGGCACAACATTAAATGCTTCATTCATTCATTCATTCATTCAACACGTGCTTATGGGATGCCTACTATGTGTCAAACATCATTGTAGGGACTGAGAATACAATAGTGGAAAAAGTTGGATGTAGTTACCACCCTTGTGAAGCTTGCATTCTAGGGGGAAAGGCAGACAGCAAAGAAATTAAAAGTGAAAATGTAGAATTATAGACAAAAGAACTATGACAAAACAATTAAAAGAAATAAGGGGAATAGAGTAGTGATGGGGGTGGGGTAGGGATGGTTTACTGTCTTACATTAGGGAAGGGCTTGCTAAAAATGTGACATACAGAGACTTATAGAGTGGGTGGGAATGGGCTGTGTGGATATCTGGGGAATGTTCCAAGAAAAAAAATCCTGAAAAGACAACATGCTTTGAATTATATACCTGATTTGACACTGAGAAAAAGAGTAATATACTAAGCAGGGATTTTTTTTCCAGGTTTTACTAGTTCTAAAGCTAAAATAAATTTATTTTTCTACATTTTCTAATATTGAATGTACATGTTTAGTATCTCTATGTTTTACATGTCACTGTCCTGTGAAACTGCTCCCAGTACACAGTGAGTCACTCCCTCCTCTGTGCCCCTGGAGCAGATTTAGTAATATTTTTCAAAACAATGGTCCACTGAGTGTATGTCTATGATAAAGTTTATAGTGAGGAAAAGTGGGAAAAGTAGTGGCAGTTGAAATCCCAGATTGACAACTAATTTTGAAATAAAAAATTTCAAATGTGAAATCCAGATGGGTCTCAGCCATGAGGCATCCCTAGGCATTTAATACAAAATATATCAGTTTTTTAGTAGTCACCTTACTTTATCACCAATAAAATGAAAATTACATATTTATTTATATAATCATAAACATATTAGAGTCTGAAAATTGATTAACATTTTAACATGGTTGGAATTTTATGAACTGTTACAAGGATTAGGATACATTTTTGGAAAGAGATGTAGTTGGTTATTGTTAAACTGAAAAAAAAAAACCCACATAACTTTAATGTTCTTAAATCTTTTTCATTTTGCAGAGTTATAAAAAAGAGAGTTCCAACAATGCAGGATTACATGTAGAAAGCATGGGCTCACTGTTTTTATTTTCTTTTACCTTGTTTCATCTTTACACTAAGCAGCCAAGTTCTAATCTGGAGATATGGTTTATTCGGTCTTTACGTAACTGTGTTGGAACTGAGTATTATAAAGGGCATGTTGTATGCTGAAACACAGCATCTCAGTAGCTGCAGGATGTTTAATATTTTTATACAGGATCACCATGCAGTCCAAGGGGAGAACTGGCTCACTTCCTAGTCCTGCTAGGGAGAAATTCTTTCTACCTAAGAGGTTCTTCATTTCCTCCTCATACCGAGAAGAATATGGATTTCACGGAAAGCTTTATATAAAAATAGAACTGAAGCATCACTCATTCATGGCAAAAAAAAAAATCAGATCACATAGAAAATTATTTAATCAGACATCTATTGATAAACTCTCAGGAAAGACATCTATTTTTCTGTCATGGTGGAGTAACAGGGATCAAATTTATTTTACTGCCTTAACCAACTAAAATTCTAGATAAAATATGTAAAATGAAAGCTTTTAAACATTTGACAACAGGCTACACAGGATAGCTATCTCTGAGTGAGGAGAAACAAATGAGTTAAACTCTACATTGCCCCAGCTTACTGTCTGCAGTTGCGGGCTGAAGTGCAGAGAGGAGGAACCCAAACAGAGCTCAGTGGTCTCCCTACATTGTGGAGACAGAGTACTTGGGTGGGGGAAGTCTGATGTTAGAACTGAGAGGGCAATGCACCTGAGAGGAGAGAGCTACAGGAGAGAGCTCAGATGTCTGCAGAAGATTCCCCTCAAGTCTTCATCTCAATACAGATCAGAGAATTTCTGTGAGGAAACTACTCAAAGCTAGGGAAAGAACCATTGAAAGGAATAGATGGAAAATTCTCAGAGTTCACACAGGGCTAGAAATAATTCACCTTCCCAAAAGCCAGTTTGTAGTACCTGGGGCAACAGGTAGAAGGATATGGCCTCAGCAGTGGATCCAAATTAGACTTACATTAAAGGCTGCTATATTCCTGTCTAACAAACGGTAAAAGCAAGTGAAAGCCATCATCACATTGTTTCCAAGTAACTAAGTTGCAAACAACAAGTTTCAAAATAATTAAAGGATTACTTCTTTTAAAAAAAAAAGGAATCTGACATCTATCAAAATTTAAATAAAAAATGACCAAGCACGCAAAGAAGCAGGAAACTGAGACCCACAAATAAGGAGAAAAATCAATCAATATAAACATATCCAGAAAAGACACAGATAATAGAATAAGTAGACAAGGGCATTAAAAGAGCCATTAAATTCTCCAAATAATCAAGAAGGTAGAGGAAAGCATGAGTATGATGAGAAATATGGAGCATATAAAAAATGGAGCACATTATATATATATATATATATATATACATATATATATATATATATATATATATATATGTTCTTTTTTCATATTCTTTTCCATTATGGTTTATCACAGGATATTGAATATAGTTCCCTGTGCTATACAGTAGGATATTATCATTTATCCATTCTATATATAACAGTTTGCATCTGCTAATCCCAAACTCATAATCCATCCCTCCCCAATGCCCCTCCCCCTTGACAACCACAAGTCTGTTCTTTATGTCTGTGAGTCTGTTTCTGTTTTGTAGATAAGTTCATTTGTGTCATATTTTAGATTCCACATGTAAGTGATATCATATGGTATTTGTCTTTCTCTTTCTGACTTCACTTAGTATGATAATTTCTAAGTCCATCCAGGTTGCTGGAAATGGCATTGTTTCATTCCTTTTTTACTGCTGAGTAGTATTCCATTGTATATATGTACCACATCTTCTTTATGCATTCATCTGTTGGTGAACATTTAGGTTGTTTCCATGCCTTAACTACTGTGAATACTGCTGCCCTGAACATAGGGGTGTATGTATCTTTTTGAATTATAGTTTTGTCCAGATATATGCCCAGGAGTGGGATTGCTGGATCATATGGTAGCTCTATTCTTAGTTTTTTAAGGAATCTCCATATTGTTCTCCATAGTGATTGTACCAATTTACATTCCCACCAACAGAGTAGGAGGTTTCCCTTTTCTCCACACCCTCTCCAGCATTTATTGTTTGTGGACTTTTTAATGAGGGCCATTCTGAGCAGTGTGAGGTGGTACTTCATTGTAGTTTTGATTTGCATTTTCTTAATAATTAGTGATGTTGAGCATCTTTTCATATGCCTATCAGGCATCTGTATTTCTTCTTTGGAGAAATGTCTATTTAGGTCTTCTGCCCATTTTTTGATTAGGTTGTTTGTCTATATTAAGCTATATGAACTTTTTGTATATTTTGGAAATTAAGCCCTTGTGGGTCACATCAATTGCAAATATTTTCTCCCAGTCCATAGGTTGGCTTTTCATTTTGTTAATGGTCTCATTTGCTGTGCAAAAGCTTATAAATTTGATTAGGTCCCATTTGTTTATTATTGCTTTTATTTCTATTGCCTTGGTAGACTGACCTAGGAAAACATTGGTTGATTTATGTCAGAGAATGTTTTACCTATATTCTCTTTTAGGAGTTTTATGGTGTCATGTCTTATATTTAAGTCACTAAGCCCTTTTGAGTTTATTTTTGTGTAGAGTGTGAGAGTGTGTTCTCATTTCATTGATTTATATGTGGCCACCCAACTTTCCCAACACCACTTGCTGAGGAAACTGTCTTTTCTCCATTGTTTATTTGTGCCTCTTTTGTCAAAAGATTAATTGACTGTAGGTGTGTGTTTATTTCTGGGCTTCTATTCTGTTCCATTGATCCACACATCTGTTTTTGTGACAGTACTATGCTATTTTGATTACTGTAGCTTTGTAGTATTGTCTGAAGTCTGAGAGAGTTGTGCCTTCTGCTTCATTCTTTTTCCTCAGGATTGCTTTGGCAATCCTGGGTCTTTTATGGTTCCATATAAATTTTAGGATTATTTGTTCTAGTTCTGTGAAAAACATCATGGGTAATTTGATAAGGGTCACATTAATCTGTGGATTGCTTTGGGTAGTATGGTCATTTTAACAATATTAATTCTTCCAATCCAAGAGCATGGGATATCTTTCCATTTCTTTGAATCATCTTCACTTTCATTAATGTTTTATAGTTCTCAGCATATAAGTCTTTCACCTCCTTGGTCAGATTTATTCCTATTTATTTTTGATGCAATTTTAAAAGGAATTTTTTATTTTTACTTTCCATTTCTGATATTTCATTGTTAGTGTAAAAAAAATGCAACCAGTTTAATTTGATCTTGTATCCTGCTACATTGCTGAGTTCATTTATCAGTTCTGGTAGTTTTTACATGGGGTCTTAAGGGTTTTCTATATGTAGTATCATATCATCTACATATAGTGACAGTTTTACCTCTTCCGTTCCAGTTTGGATGACTATTTCTTTTTCTTATCTAATTGCTGTGGCTTCCAATAATGTGTTGAATAGAAGTAGTGAGAGTGGGCATCCTTGTCTTATTCCAGATTTTGGTGAGAAGGCTTTCAGCTTTTCACCATTGAGTATTATGTTGGCTGTGGGTTTGTCATAAATAGTTTTATTATGTTGAAATATGTTCCCTCTATACCCACTTTTATAATAGTTTTTTCTTTTTTATCATGAATGGATGTTAAATTTTTTTTTTTTTTTGTGACTCAGGATATTTTATTTTTTAAAAAAGTTTTTTTTATCTTTCATTTTGCTATATTGAGGAAGAAAAACTCCTTTTGGAAGTCAGTGATTGCCACTCTGTCCTTTTGGATGTTAAATTTTATCAAATGCTTTTGCTGCATCTATTGAGAGGGCCAGGTGGTTTTTGTCTATTCTTTTATTGATGTGGTGTATTATATTGATTGATTTGTGTATGTTGAAATATCCTTGTGACCCTGGGATGAATCCTACTTGGTTGTGATATATGGTCTCTTTTATATGTTGTTAGATTTAGTTTGCTAATATTTTGTTGAGAATTTTTGCTTCTATATTCATCAGAGATATTGGCTTGTAACTTTCTTTTTTGGTAATGTCTTTGTCTGGTTTTGGTATCAGGGTGATGGTGGCTTCATAGGATGATTTGGGAGTGTTCCGTCTTCTTCAGTCTTTTGGAAGAGTTGAGAAGGATCAGTATAATTTCTTCTTTGTATGTTTGTTAGAATTCCCTAGTGAAGCCATCTAGTTCTGGACTTTTGTTTGCAGGGTGGGTTTTTTTGTTTTGTTTTTTTAATTACAGATTGCATTTCACTTCTAGTGATTGGCCTGTTCGGGTTATCTATTTATTTTTGATTCAGTTTTAGTGGGCTGTATGTTTCTGGAAACTTGTTGTCCAACTTCTTGGCATGTAGTTGTTCATAGTATTCTCTTATGGTATTTTGTATTTTTATTGTATTGGTTGCTATCTCTCCTCTTTCATTTTTTACTTTGTTTATTTGAGTCCTCTCTTCTCTTTGGTGAACCTGGCCAGAGGTTTGTCAATTCTGTTTACCCTTTCAAAGAACCAGCGCTTGGTTTTATTGATTTTTTTCCTATTGCTTTTTTAATCTATTTATTTCTTCTCTGATCTTTATTATTTCCTTCCTTCTCCTGACTTTAAGTTTTATTTGTTCTTCTTCTAATTCTTTTAGGTAGTAGGTCAGGTTGTATATCTGAGATTTTTCTTGTTTTTGAGGAAGGCCTGTGTCACATGAACTTCCCTCTAAGAACTGCTTTTGCTGCATCCTCTAGATTGTCTATGGTTGTCAATTATAGAACTTGAAGATAAAACTTCAGTAATAAAAACTACTTGAAGTACAAAAACAGAGTCCCAGTTTGATATTAAATATTAGTAACAAGTGCTGGTATTAACAAGAAGTGAATATTTCAGATTAACCTAAATGGAGTAGCCCAGTGTGATCCAAAAGAAAGCCTCTGCACTGGACAAATACCAACTCCTTAGTTGAGTTCCTAAGGCTTTCTCACCACTTTTCTTAAGAAGAATTTGCATCAGAACACTCTCTATGTGATATGATGTATGCATAATTAGTATTTAGATCTCATTATGGAGTTTATGCTTAGATTTTCTCAACAAATACTAGAAAGTAACTTCTACGGTAGAAGTTTCAAAGTAGTGATCCAAAACTGACTTATAGTATTCTTTCTTTGGCCAACACAATTATAACAAGGTTAAATTTACCTTCAGCTAAGGCATGTCTTCATATTGCCATGGATTCCATAATATGTAGCCTCTAAAATAATTTCAACTTGTGACTTCAGCCTTGTGAGGGTGTTTTCCAAGTTTCTTTGAACTGCTCAAATTCAACTTGACTATAAAAGACAAAGGTGAAGGCAGATAAGCATTGCTTTTTATGTAAATTTGTCTTAATAAGGCTAATTTGTAGTGGATGCACTACACATTATCTGTACAAGTACCAGAAGTAGTAAAAATAAAAAAAATCATATAGCTGTTCATAGGAGAGCACATATGTCAAACATATATAAATATATATCTTTGTTTCTCCTTTGAAAATATTTCCAGAAATGATACAATTCTAATGATAACAAAAAAGGTGAATAATTGCAAGTTATTTTCCAAAATGTGGAAAGGGACTGTTGAAGCTAAACCTAGAGAATAAAATTCAAACTTCTTAAAACAATTGGATGAATTCCTTCATTATTTAGTCACAGAAGCCTCCGTGTTTGACCTGTAAAGCTAATAAAGACTGGAGCCCTCACTTTCTTCTTGACAAGCACTGTTGAGCTCTTTGGTTGCAGTTCAAGCTGGAGAGCATTCCTAATAAGATTTTTTTCTAGCTTATTTTCTTGCAAATGAAAGCTCTGCCTTGCCTTGCCCTTAGTTATGGAAAATAAGATCACTAACCTCAGGTAACTATTGCTGAATGCAATAAAGATTTAATTGTTCAAATAATCCTCCAGCCTTCACATATCAAATGTTCTTTGCACTTTGAATTTAAGCAACCTTTGGATTATTCTCCCTTACATGATATTACCTCATTTCATTACCTGTCATTTCACTGGATTTTAGAATTAATAATTTATTTAACTAAAGAAATTTGAGAGTAAGGAATTTGAGCCCACTGTACATTATGATTTATACATGGTTATCTGAGCATTTAGAATAGTGTGCGATAATATTTCATGACAATTCTGCAGATTCAAAAAATAAATATATCTATACTTATTTAGGATTTTATGCCTTTTCCTGGTAAAGTTTGTGTTCTGCAAATTAGGAGAGCCAGAATAAGTTCCCAATCAACCTGATAACACTATCTACTTGAGAAAGTGATCGTGTTCATTTATAGGCTATTTCTTTTGTTCCATTTTACTTTGAATTTTATTTTGCTCCAGGTCATTTGTATGTCAGGCCACAGAAAGTCTCTCAAGACTGCTTCTTGTGAAATTGAGTGGTCCTTTTTTATTTCTTTGTTACAAGTGTTTGTTTTTTTCTAAAGCACGTCTTTTCTCCTAAAGAAAATTTTACATCCATTTAAATGTTTTGCCACCTTTCTCTGCCAGGCTTCCTGACTTTTAAACCTAAGCATTTGGAGTGTACAAATTCAATGATGTGTGCTGAGTTTTCCATCTATTTTAGACAGGTTGCATCCACCACTTCAGCTTTACCTAGCTGCTCAGTACTATCTTCCAAAGAACCCAAGCATATCTGGCAGGTGTATATCTTGGCTGAAGCTACACTGATTTTTCTAGCATAGTGAAATGGTCTATACTAGGATTGGAAAAAGTTGAAGAAATTATATAAAGGAAAATATATATGGCTTTGTTACTATACTATATATTTTAGTTTTACAGTAGATAAATCATGAAACTAATAATTCCTGGGTACATAGATGGATGAGAAGAAAAAAATCTGGTAATAAATAAACACCTACTTTGGGTCTAGTATTATGACTAGATGTATTTGTACTTTCTCACAGACATAAATAGGAATAAGCATCACTAAAACAGCATTCTATTCCAGTGTTTCCTAGTCTAATATGGGCTCCAGAACTTCAAGGTTAATACGAATGAGGAACTATTTTTTTAAATTTATTTATTCTCTGTGTTGGGTCTTCATTGCTGCACATGGGCTTTCTCTAGTTCTAGAGACTGGGGGCTACTCTTTGTGGCTGTGTGTGGGCTTCTCATTGTGGTGACTTCTCTTATGGAGCATGGGCTCTAGGCGCTCAGCCTTTAGTAGTTGTGGCACACGAGCTCAGTAGTTGTGGCTCAAGGGCTCTAGAGCACAGGCTTAGTAGTTGTGGCCCACGGGCTGAGTTGCTCTGCAGCATGTGGGATCTTCCCGGCTCAGGGACCTTGGCAGGTAGATTCTTAACCACTGCATCACCAGGGAAGCCTGAGGAACTATTTTTTAATAGTGTTTGTAATTGTTTCCTTTGGCTGCTGTAAAAATACTGCAAACATGGTAGCTTAGAACAACACACATTTATTCTCTTATAACTGTGGAGTCAGAAGCCTAAGATCTGTTTCAGTGGGCCAAAATCAAGGTATGGGCAGGGCTGTGTGCCCTTTGAGACTGAGGGGAATCTGTTCCCGTACTTCTCCAGCTTCTGGAGCAGCATTCCTTGGCTGCTGGCCCCTTCCTCCATCTTTAAAACCAGCAGAGTCTTATCTTGCTTCAGTAGTCACGTTATTAACAGGACTATCTCTGTAGTCCTGTTTCACTCTGCCTCCCTCTTATAACACACCTGGATTACATTTAGTGTTACCGGGTTGGTGTGGGTTGTGTCTAAATAGTTTCAACTAAGGAGGTCAATGGAAGACCTGGCCCAGCAATTTCAGTCCTTGTGATAGTAAGTAAAGAATTGCAGACTACCACTTCAGGCTTAAGTGCAAAGCAAATTTTATTAAAGCATAGCTACACTCTCAGAGGGAGAGCAGGCTGTTTCTGTGAAATGAAACTAGCCTGGCCTCCCTTTTATAACGTACCTGGATTACATTTAGGATGCAACCAGATTATCCAGGCTAATCTCAAAATCCTTAATTTAATCACATGTGCCAAGTCCCTTTTTCCAAAAAAGTTAACACCCACAGATTTCAGGTACTAGGACCTGAATATTGTTGGGAGTCATTATTCAGCCTATCACAGAGTCTGAAGCAGCTCCTTATCTTGGGATTCTTTTTTTTTTTTGAAGCCATTAATTGTGAATGATTAAATTTGCACTATAAAATGAAACCATGCAGTTTATTAAAGAGCTAATCTAAACATATTTATATATGTTCAACTGTCAACCTTAAATTAAGGTGTTGTGTTTATTTCAAAATCTAGTCCCTGAAAACTGATAAAATCTTAGCTAAGGTAAACAGAAAATTCCCTTTGCCTAATCCTCTTCTCTCAGCATCTTGATTTTGAATTGTCCACTGTCCTATCTGCCACTAGTGACAGTTTCAATTGGAGTTATCTTTGTTTAAGTCATAACTTTAAGGAGAATATTTGCCAGTGACTTCTATTTTTCCAATTGTTTTAAATATAAAATGTAACTGCTAGATTTTGTTTTGTAAGTAAAAAGAAGCTAAAATGTTTACAACACTCAAGAAACATTTGAACATGATAAAATTAGTGGAGGGAAAGTGGGAAAACATTTCAAGTGAAAATAACACCATAAGCAGAGGTGAGAGAAAGTTCATGTGTCACCTATCCTGGGATCTGACTTCCTGCAAATTGAATTATGTTCCCTCATCTTCCCATAATACTTATCATATTGAGATCACTTTCTTTCCAACCAGATTGAAGGTGGGGTTGTGGCTTTTCTTTACAATTTCAACTTCCAGTGCTACACCTGGAATATAATTGCAGAACAAATATTTGAAGCCAATTGGATTGTATTGAATAACAGGTTGTTATCCAATTTGATCAGAGCAAAAATGCATGTAAGTAGAAGAATGGTGGGAAAGGCATATAAGAATAGAAACAGATCACATCATTGAGATTCCTTAAAACAAAGATGGAAAATTTGATCTGCAAACCTAAATTGATGTTCTGGACCTACTTCCAATGTGTGTGTGTGTGTGTGTGTGTGTGTGTGTGTGCGCATTTGTGGGGCAGGGGTGGGACTTTCCCATACCCACAAGTAATTCTTGGACACCAGAGGGTGTCTGAGAATTCAACTCAATTTTTGACACTGTTTACTTGGAGATAGCATCAGATTCCACTGTTAAGGGATCAGTCCTATAAGACTGCCCCCTCAGCCTTCCCCACTCCGCACTTAAGATGTCAGTTGCAAGCTCAGGTTATTACCTGTGCTTCTGACCTATGGACCTTAGCTTGGGGGTTCCATTGACCCTCTCCTTAGGTTTCAGATGCCATTTGCAAGCTCAGGTTGTTACCTGTTCTTCTGACCAACTGGCTATAACAACCCTCTCAGGTTTGATTAATTAGCTAGAGTGGCTCTCAGAACTCAAAGAAAGGTTTGACTTATTAGATTACTGATTTATTGTAAAAGGACATAACTCAGGAACAGCCAGATGGAAGAGATGCATAAGGCAAGATATGTGGGAAGGGATCTGGAGCCTCCACTCCCTCTCCATGGGTGTCAGTCTCCCCAAATCTCTATGTATTCACCAACCCAGAAGTTCTCCAGACCCTGTCCTTTTGGTTCTTTTATGAAGGCTTTAGTACATAGGCATGATTGATTAAGTCATTGGCCATTGGCATTTGATTTCAGCTCCTCTCCCCTCCCTGGAGGTCAAGGGGTGGGCATAGGTGCTTTCCAAAAGTCACCTCATTAACATAACAAAAGACATCTTTATCATTCTCTACACTTAGGAAATTTCAAGGATTTTGGGACCTGTGAGCCAAAACTGGGAACAAAAAACAAATATATATTTCTCATAATAAATCACAGTATCACAAAATCATATTAACATTGAACAGTGAAGGGGAGTTCAGAGTCAGGGTCTGTAATTCAGAGCTCAGATAATGAGAGTCTGATTCATGGTCACATCAATGAATGTTAAGGAAACACCTTGCTGTTTCTTAACATTGCTATTGACTGAGAGAAGTGCCCTAGGGATAGAAACGCCATAGTGACTCACCACTGGCAGTGGCATGCAGAGCATCTGAAGGGAAGGTTTCTAGTTTTTCTGTACATAACCTCAAGAGGTTGGATAAGCATCAAGTGACATAAGAGCACATTGCAGGGATGTTTGACTGAGTGGTAGAAATCAGGGCCAGCTTCTGTCAGGGGGTGTCAGCATAATCAATAAGTCTGTCTTTTAGATTTGCAAATGAAAACATACATATGTATATATATTCTATTGTTATTTTAATTGATCTAAAATCAATAAAATATAACTATTGTGAGTTTTAAAAGAAATCAGAATATTTAGGAGGCATAACTTTATATTCAATATAAAGTGAATTCTTTTACTTAGATTGAACATATACTTTATTTATGAAGTCAAGTCTCTTACTATTTATGGATACTTTATCTGTGGGATGGTGCTTGACTTCCTCTTTGTCCCTAAGCCTACATCTTCCTGGATCTGTAACCCATAAAAGGAATTGAAAATTGGCTGAGAGAATGAGGTGGTCTTTTACTCAGATTATTTTATCATTTTGGAAAAGGTCAAAAGTTTAAATTTTTGCTTTTTTAGTTTTTTTTAATATTTCTTTACTATAAAAATGACAGAGAAGTGATGTTTCAGAACACATTTACCCTTGTTGAGTGAAATTTTAAAACACTGAACATGAAAGCTGTGAGTTTGCTTTATTTGGGACCTTACTGAGGACTATAGCCCAGAACACGGCCTCTCACAAAGCTGTGAAGAACCACTCTGAACAGGTCAGGGGAGGGGCCAGTATATATGTAATTTTAGCTAAGGAATATATGCAGTCAAGTATACCTCTCTGGAGTCACGAGGAACAGATATCTCAGTTAATGGTTTCAGTGCTTTTCTAAGTATGGAAAAACACAAGAATCTGGCTTCATAAAAATTTTTCCTGAAATATATCTAACTACCTAAGAGCGTGTTGGCCTGTTTTCCCAAAGCACAGAGTGCCTCATCCTGTACTTTGTCCTGAATTCCTTTCAGTGTGTACTATTGGTCAGTGACTGAAGTGGCTAATGACTTGATCCTTGTAGAACTGGATGTTTAGCAATATTCTTTGTTTTACACCTTAAAAGGTTATTGTGAGGATTAAAAAAGATAATCTCATATTGATGAGGAAGATTTGAAATCTACAGTTTGAGGCCTGCTATGTGAACCCTGCCTGTTAATAATTGCATAGTAATGATTGATATAAGTATAAAATGTACTGTTCCTGCCTCTGCTCACCTTTATCTGAACTCCCGTGTCCTGTAACCCCAGCAACTCCCACGCATCCTGTAGCCCTTAGCAACCCCCAAGTTCTGAAACCACCTGTAATTTATAGAAACTGTGTAACCAATCAGTTAGTACCAACTGTAGCTATATGTCTTAATCTATAAAAGGAGAAAACTGGCCCGAAACGGTGTCCAGAATTTTGGAGCATTAGCTCGTCTGGTGCCACCAGCTCAATAAACCTGAGTTCTCCAACTCTCTGAGTGTGGTGCTTGGTTTCTCGTGGGATCAAGTTCTTCAACAATATAAATTTCCTGATTCATAAAGTACACTCCATCAATGCTTTTTTTTTTTACTTCTCCTATTTCTCTCTCAAAGAAAAGCAAACTGGAAAATTTAATAGTGTGAAAACTCCAGCATGGTATTTGAACTAGTGTTTAGTTGGACTGAACACTTTAAAAAATGAATTAGAAGATTTAAAGGTTATAGTGAATAGTTATATGAGATGAGAAACAGAGGAGCTAGGAGTGATAGAAGTATATTATGTAAATTGTACAATTTTCCTCCTCACTTTCTTTTATGTTCTTTCTCTCCTTCACACATGCATTACCTACAAAAACCTTTACTCCCTGTCTGTTGTTTGCTTTTGGTCTAGAGTCATGGCTGATTATCTGAATTCCTTTGGAAAAGAGAGGATACAAAGAACCGTATTGGTCCTTTTCGAAGCACCTACAACTGGAAGTCTTTTGTATTGACTAAGACTCAATTTTTGTATTAACAAAGGCTAACTTCTATAACATCCCTCTTACACATGCACATCTTAGAGGCTTATCACAACAAAGAGACTTATTTCACACTCACATCTAAGAATAATGAAGACTGATAGGCATGAGTTAGAGGAATTCTCCTTCATATAGCCTTACTGGATCCTAGGCTGCTTCCATCTAATGGCTTGGTCAAAATCTAAGATTTCAAAGTTTTCCATTTGCTGCCTCCTCTAGCATTTGAAGAAAGAGATTTAAAGATTAAGTTTTATGGACCTAGAGGTGACATTTACTTCTGCCTATATTCTGTTGGCCAAAATTTCATCACATGGCTGTACTGATGTGCAAAAAAGGCTGGAAATTATACTCTAGCCCTGTATTCAGGAAGGAAAAAAAACAAACAGGTTTTTGCATATCTAGCAGCTCCATTGTAGCTATTTTCTACCATCATGATGTTAATGATGATATTGATTACGGTGATGATTGTTGGGTTTCAGACAAACATTGTTATTAATTTTATCCTGAATATACATCCAAGATGTTCTGGATTAGAGACAGATTAGTCATTAATAGTTGTGTTGACCTCCTTTACCCTGGTGTTTATTCCTGGAACACACAATGAAAGACAGATGGTAAGATTAACTATATAAGGGGCCTCGCACTCCATAGGGGATGAAAGAAAATAGATGTTATCTGCTTATATATTGTAAGAAAAGGACAGCTACCTTCCCCACATATCTGGAAAAATAAAGGAGAAAATTTTCTGCTCCTTGTAGATGGGAAGAAAAGGATAATGGGTTCTGACTCTAACCTTTTGGAATGTACATCTCCCCAGTGGGCAGTCAGCCCCATTGTCTCTGGTTTATATGACCTGGAGATGTCTCCATGGTCCTGGGTCTCTTGAAATGTAAACCCATACATCCTGAGTTTTAAATCTCTCTTGAGTTCTCTCCCTATTCACACATTGTAAATTTGCCAAGACTTGCTCCTAGCCCAGCATCTCAAATTTTCAGTACAGTTTATTGAGAGAGCCAGTGCACTGCAGGGATACTAAAATATATTCTTAACTGCCCACATGATAATGATGATGATAAGAGCCAACATTTATTGAGCACTTGCTATGTGTCAAAACCTATATTAGTGTTTTACTTATAATTTGTAGTATCTCATTAGTCTCTTACAACCCAAGGAAAGTTACCACTACTTGAATCCTGTTTTACAGATGAGAAAACTAAGACACAAAAAAGTAACCAAGGATATATTGTACAGCACAGGGAATATAGCTAATATTTTATAATAACTTTAAATGGAATATAATCTATAAAATATTGAATCACTATTATACACCTGGAACTAATTAATATTGTAAATAAACTATAATTTTTTTTAAAAGTTGATAAAGCACCTAAGTTCATACAGGTGGAATGTTGTACAGATGAGACTTGAATACAGTTTGACCCTAGAATATGAACTAAATATATGCTTAAGAAAAAAATACAATAGTGGGACAGCAATCTTTGCATTGTTAAACTCCTTCCTAGGAGGTCCTTTCATCATACATCTTGGGACTCCCGACTACCACCCCATTTGGATTAGCTACACTTCTATGATTTTTTTGTAGAGAGTCTCATGACAAAAAAAAAAGAAAAAAAGTAAACATATTTACTGGATTGATTCACAATTAAAATAGCAGTACCTTGATGCAGAGATTTTTATCTGGTTTATTATTGGGTCCCCTAAAGACTAACACAGTCCTGTTCAAAAGAATAACCCTTGATAACTATTTTTTGAACAAACAATTAAGAACAGATGCTGAGCATATGTGTAGTGGACCCCTCAGAAATAGTAGAAGTCTATCCCTCTTTCCTTCTGGGGACCACAGTCTATTTGTGGAGTAAATCAAAGGAGAAGCAGGTAACTGGTGAGAATGCACTAATTATGGACAAATTAAGAGCTTTTTCACCATCTATATCAATTATTTAATTTGCTTAACCATAAATTATAATTTCAGGGTCCTATTGATACTTACTAAAACAAAAGTATACTCATAACAAGGGATAAAAAAATACAGGAAAAAATTGACTGTGTTAAAGAGTGAAATTTTTCTTTGGAGATTATATAACTATCAACTTCAATCTAGTCATTGCCCTAATTGTTATAAATTCTGAAGTAATAAAATTCATGACTAAATGAGATTTTTCACCCTGTAATTGAAAGAGAAAAATTTTAACTGACCTAGTTTCCTTTTTATCAAACAGTTTAAATCCTTTTTTATTCATAATATTTTATTCAAATATGTCATATGTCCTATATATAACAGATGTTGAAATCATTTTCTGAAACTTTACATTTTATTTTTGCAAAACATTTCTATAAAATAAAGGAATATATGAAGGTAATAAAACAATGTTTAGGACCATAGGAATTGTTTATTTGATGAAAAAGAAGCAACCACCGTAGTGAATTTTATTAGTAATTCAAGAAATGAGGATTGTTTTTCATTTTGGTTATACATATATGTTCTCGTGTTATTTAAAAATTTCTCTTTAGAGTTAACTTTAATCATAAAATTATTGAAGGTTACTATTTTAGATAATGTACTTAATTCTATAACTGAAAAGGGAATTAACCAGTACCTGCAGGAGGTACAACAATGCTCTAGACAGTAGAAACCTCACAAAAATAAAAGGTTGTATTGATGGATTAATACATCTCAAAATGTAAATAATTTATTCCTGTCTCAGTAATAATGCTGTAGGCTACTAGAATAAATATTGCCTTCAATCTTAAAGGGAAGTAGGCAAAATTCCATCTCTTACCTAAATAAACTATCCAGTCCTTTAAGTTTTGCTTTACAAATCTTAATGTTCACTCTCCAGAGTAGTTGACTATTTTATTAACAAAGTCAGAAGAAAATAAGTATAAAATTAATTTATGATTTGAAAGGGTCAATGAAGATTTATATAATTGGTGTATTAGAGATTTCAGATCTTTGAAAAGCTACCCATGTCTTTAGACAAGATAAACTTTATATCATAGGAGTCCTAATTATAAACCTAACATTTCAACTGAGAAATCCCACTGGCTCACTATGAAATAAAGTAACAATGAGACATGAAGTACGTTTTAAAAAAATCTCTTTAATAGAGCATGGCTTTTAAAAATGTTATGACTCTAGGAAAAGGTGGACTGCATGTAATATTTTTCCTAATAATGCCTTTAAGGAAGACCTTCAGTTCAGTGTAAATATTCTTTTAGAAACTGAATTGTCAAACAGTGTGTATTTCTTTTGTTGTTGTCTTGAAATTGGCAATTATTTTTCTCTCTCTTGTCCTTCACATCAATTTGGAAGGTGCACTTAAAAGGTTAGGGTCAAGGAGAGCCATGTCACTGGCAGAGAAGGCCCAGAGAACTTTCCTAAATTGACCTGAATCAAATACTCAACACTGTCTGGTATAAATGTAGCTATGATGCCACTTACATAATTAGATTCAACCATAACTAAACTGTATTGAATCTCTGATATTTATCAAAGGTAAATATCTATAAATCACATTTAAAGAGGAAATAAGGTTTATTTTGAATGCTTTGGGAGAGATTTAGTAATGACTTTTGCTGAGAGTACAATCCTGGAAGAACTCTAGCAAATAAAACATGTTAAATTGTTGAATTTGAAGTAAAATGATGGATACCTACGTCCATAAAGTATTGTATAGATTAAAGCCATTCAGCACCTTAGTTTTTACATTAAAGCTTCCTAAAAAGGTTTTAAAAGCTAATATGCTTATAGAGGGTATCTAATTTACTTATAGTTGGGAATGACTCTATTGCCTTTTTGTCCTAAATATACCAGCTCTCTTCCAATGCAATAAAACACTTTTATTTTATAACAATTTTTAGATTACAGAAGACTAAAATGGTAAGGAAAATATCAAAACAAGCTGACCCTACCAGTGCCTGTCTATACACAGTAGACCAGGGATGGCAAATAGATTTTATTTCTCATATCTATCCTGATGGATTGATTGGTAAACAGTTACCTGGAGGGCTGTGTAAAAGGAAACGTGGTTGAATACAGCCTCAGAAGAAAGAATGATTATGAAGATATACCTTCTGTGGGTTCTTGATATTTGTCATCTGCCAGTAAATCCTTGATTTTTGTGAGACATATTTGTAGGACCTTTGTGAATTTCCATTTTCAAATAAGAACATATATTTCCCCCTTCCCCCACAAAATATGTATGCATCCACAAATAAAAAATAAGTAGCACTGAAATATGATTAGTCCATTTGTCTTGCTCATTCACCAGCTAAGAAACTCATTCTTGCACATCCTAATGTGTATGATTCAAATTTGGGTCTCAGGAAAATTATACATGAACTCATGGACCTTCAAGGTGAAAGTGCAATTATTCAATCCATAGATACAAAGAGTCTACTTTTAGAAATATTACTTAAGAAATATCCTGGGTGAAAACTCTATTTCAGTATTTTGTCTAATTCAAAATATTTACTTAAGAACTAATTGGGCCAAAATCTTTCAAATGAGGTAAAATAAAGCCCATTTTCTCCTACCATAAATTGGGAACCTTGCCCAGCATAAGCACATGACACAATGACAAGGGGGTGAGGTATTAGGTATGAATGTAGGATGAAAAGCATCACAAGAAAATTCTCAGCAGCCTCATCACTGAATCTGAAAGATAATAACACTATTAGGAGAAAAGAGTATATCGTAGAAAAACCTATCTGAAATTCTTACCTCAGTGTAATCTACCCAAAGGAGTTGTTCAATTCTAACTGTGCACAGAGGGCAGAAGCAGCCAGACCTACACATAGGAGACG
This sequence comes from Hippopotamus amphibius kiboko, assembly GCF_030028045.1. Classification (NCBI taxonomy): domain Eukaryota; kingdom Metazoa; phylum Chordata; class Mammalia; order Artiodactyla; family Hippopotamidae; genus Hippopotamus; species Hippopotamus amphibius. Next base: position 61,053,993 of record NC_080188.1, read on the forward strand.
AGCTCATTCAGGTTCACAGTGACCCAAGCACACTGCATAGATCTGGAGGTGCTGGGCTCACAGTTGTCATGAGGTAATATGGATAGGCCATTAGCAAAACTGCGATGACGAGCTCCCCTGGGCCACGGTCTGGTTGTTTTGCTGCTTGTAGTAAACAGTTCTCTCACTGGAACTGGAAGCACTTGGTGGTGGTATTCTTTTCCCTTTGAATTAATTTAGGAAGCTTTTGAAGGTACCTCCAGCATTAAGAATCCTTTGTGTACAAGCATTTTTTTTTTTTTTTTTGCATCTGGCACAATGATGTGCTTTTGCCACGTTGCCTTATTTAACTAAGTCCTTAGTAAGAAATTACTAGGTTTCATTTAGTTTCATTTCTTTCTATTATTTATTTATTTATTTATTTATTTATTTATTTATTTATTTAGCTCTTTATTGGAATATAATTGCTTTACACTCTTATACCAGTTTTTGAGGTATACCAAAGTCAATCAGCTGTATTTATACACATATCCCCATATTCCCTCCCTCCCACGACTCCCACCCACCCTCCCCATCCTGACCCTCTAAGGCATCATCCATCATCAAATTGATCTCCCTTTGTTACACAGCAACTTCCCACTGGCTATCTGTTTTACAGTTGGTAGTGTATATATGTCTATGCTACTCTCTCACTTCATCCCAGCTTTCCCTTCAACCCCCGCCCCCCCCAAACTCGTGTCCTCCAGTCCATTCTCTGCATCTGCATCCTTATTCTTGCCTTGTCACTGGGTTCATAAGTACCATTTTTTTTTTTTTTTTTTTTTTAGATTCCGTATATATGAGTTAGCATACAATATTTGTTTTTCTCTTTCTGGCTAACTTAACTCTGTATGACAGTCTCTAGGTCTATCCACCTCATTATATATAGCTCCATTTCATTCCTTTCTATAGCTGAGTAATATTCTATTGTATATATATGCCACATCTTCTTTATCCATTCATCTGTTGATGGTTTCATTTTAGAATTCTGAGAAGATTGACTCACATGAAAGCAGTGACCTAATTTTTATTGTTTTTAAATGACTTGGAGCTTTGGTTTACCGAGTGAATTTCCAATTCACTTTTAGTTTATCAATTTGTGACTTTGCCAACAGGTAAACTTTCATTTTAGGGCTTTGTTGACGCCTTCTTGAGACAGACTATTATGATAGCATCTCTCTAAGTGCTGTGATATGACAAGCTTCCACGGCAGTTATAAACAATTATAACTGCCAGTATAATGTCTGGCTGGGATTGATATTAAAATGAACAAAGAGAACACAAGAATCTAAAATGTTCTTATTTGATTCTGTGGTGTTATTTGAGTAAATAATTTTTTCCACTGAGATCAATCAGTAGTAACCTCCTTATTTTATTTTATTTTATTTTATTTTTTGGATTGATTAGAAGTATACATCCCTTTTTATGCCACATAAAATATCCAAACCCTATTTGTAGATGTAAAATAAAATCTGAAATACTTTTATTTAAAAATGGCTTCTCCTAATTAAAAAATGACACATTTTATGTTTGAGTGGAAATCTTTCACTATCATAACCAGTGACATCTTGGTATCATTATATTTGTTGCCAGTGTCAAGACACTCTCATGGGCATAGTCTGCCCAACTAGCCCTGCTGCAGCTTTTGGTGGTCCCTGGCATAACAGACACAGAGACAGATTTGTTGGTAGAATCTTAGGAGATTTTATTGACCGCTTGTTTCCTTAGTTTCACAGAGGCAGGCCCTACCCCATGATCAGCATTAACTAGAGCAGGAAACAAACAAAAAAATATCATAAGTAAGATCTTTACCTGCACATTATTTCCTCTGGAAACTATTTTATCTCCTTTATCCATCATCATGGCAATTTGTAACACATGATAGTTAGCTAGAACTATCAATGAAAGGGGTAGGTAAGTAAATTACTGATGAATGCCTTTTCTGAAATTTTATCTCCTTCAATGACAACCTGTGATCAATGCTACCCCTAGTTAAATTGTACTTGCTACCAACTACAAGAAAATTCCTCTGTGTTTCATGTTATTTTTTATTCTTGCATTCTGCCAATGCCTATATTATATGATATTAGGGTAAACATAATTCTTTGCTTCAATCAGCTCCAGACAAAATCTGCAGTTTCTCCTTGAGATGAGCAAACATATGGAATGTGAGGAAAGTTATTCTTCATCATAAACATTTTTAAGTAGTGGAAAAAGATAACGTAAAAAGGCCATATGCTTTGGGAAAATAATTTTCATTATGGAAGCTTCTGAAAAGGGCATACAAAGAGGAAAAAAAAAACACAAAACTATGATGATTTAAATTTCCATGAAACTTAGTGACTTGCACAGTTGACAACATTTATTGTCCAGTATACTCTTTTAAGTCCTCTTCAGTAGAAATTACAAGACAGCAGACCTAAGTACTGGTCTCATTGACCAGAGATTGTCCTTCTGTTCTTCTTTTGGGCTGGGATATCTTAGTTACAGTGTTGTTTTATAAGGAACATGTTAAATTGGAAACATAATTCTGGGAGTCAGACAGCTAAAGTCTCAACCCTACAGATTAGTAGCTCTTCAGTCTTGAACAATTTATTTTATTTTTGATTTTAGGTTTCCATATTTATAAAATAGAGATCATGATCCATACGTCTTACTGTCCTTGCAAGGATAAACTAAAAGGGTATTTGAAGAGCCTGATCCAATATTTGGCACATAACCAACACTCAGAAAATCATGGCTTTTATTTTTAGTATTAGTATGAGACTCAGTGTGGAGTCTATGGATAGTATTGATCTATTTACCTAGTTTTGTTCTATATTTTTATCCTGAGATAGCTGGCTAGGCATGCAGAAGACAAAATGATGACATTTTACCCTGTCAGCATCATTAATAAAAGCACCTACACCAGGTCAGCAGTGACTTGGGTATTATTTATGTATTAAATTTTTCAGGTTGATAAATATTTTTTGTGCTAGAGGGCCAATGTGTCTTCATCCTTTATCATGCAAATTGAAGAAAAATCAACAGCTCAAATACCAAAATGATGAATTCACAGTCACAGAGTGAAGCATTATTACATTCTAGTTTTTTTGACCATTAGAATTATGATCTGAACTAATTAGGTGGTAAACATCCAAATAAAATTTATTGGTTTATGGGTTTGTGGCTATTACTTATGGTCATGAAAAGGAATCTAGAATTCATGGCATGATACTTCCTGAAATCTGTTTCACAAAACATTACATACCCCAAGTCTTTTCTAGTACTAATATATTAATCAATCTCCACTTAAGAAACTTGCTGGGTTAACTGATCTAAATTATTTCTATAAAATATATTGACTAATTTCTCTTGCAAATTGTAAACCCAGAGCCATTCAGCTGTATTTTAGCTTTGTGGCAATTTGGTTGTTTCTGCCAATGAAATAATTTGCTTAGTAAGAGTCAGTTTTGCTCCTTGACATCAGTCTTGGGAATGATTTTTTTTTTTTTTTGAGTTGACATCAAAAGCAAAGACAACAAAAACAAAAACAAACTAGTGACACTGTGTCAAACCAAAAAGCTTCTGCACAACAAAGGAAACCCTCAATAAAATGAAAAGGATGTGGGAAAATATTTGCAAGTCATACATCTGATAAGGGGTTAATATCCAAAATCTATAAAGAATTCATACAACTTAATAGCTAAAAACCACAAGTAACCCAATTAAAAAATGGGAAGAGGAACTAAAGAGACATTTTTCCAAAGAAGAGATACAATTGGCCCACAGATACATGAAAAGGTGCGCAGCATTACTAATCATCAGGGAAATGTAAATCAAAACTACAGTGACATATGATCTCACCCCTGTGAGAATGGCTATCTTCAAAAAGACAGAAGATAAGAAGTGTTGGTGAAGATTGGAGAAAAGGGAATCTTGTGTGCTTTTGGTGGGAATGTAAATTGGTGCACCCACTGTGGAAAACAGTATGGAGGTTCCAAAAAGATGAAAAATAGAACTCCCATGTGATCCACTAATCCCACTTTTGGGTATTTATCCAAAGGATATGAAATCAGAATCCAAAAGAGATATCTGCCCTTCTGTGTTCCTTGTAATATTATTCCCAATAGCCAAGTTATGGAAATAACCTATGTGTCTGTCAACAGATGAATGAATAAAGACAATGTGATAGATATAGATGTAGATATAGATGCTCATATAATTATAGATGTAGATATATATAATGAAATATTATTCAGCTGTGAGAAAGAAGATCCTGCCATTTGTGGCAATATAGATAGACCTTGAAGGCATTGTGCTAAGTAAGTAAGTAAGTCAGAGAAAGACAAATATTGTATGATATTAGTTATGTAGAATCTAAAAAAGCTGAACTCATAGAAATAGAGATGAGAATGGTGGTTGTCAGGGTCTAGGGTTTGAGAGAAGTGTGGAGATATTGATCAAAGAGTATAAACTTCCAGTTATAAGTTCTGGGGGTCTAATGTATAGCATAGTGATTATAGTTAGTAATACTATATTATATACTTGAAAGTTTCTAAGAGGGTAGATCTTAAATGTTCCCACCACAAAAAGGAATGGTAATTATATCATGTAATGAAAGTGTTAACTAATGCTATAGTGGTAATCATTTTGCCAAATATAAATGTATCAAATGAACATATGTACCTCATCCTTATACAATATTATATGTCAATTATATCTCATAAAGCTAGAGATAAAAACAGTTTTTATTAAATCCTAAATGTAAGTAATCTGTGCTTGTATAGACAAATGTATCATTTAATTAAATAGTATATAAAATTATCTTAAAAGTATAAAAAGAATAATTTTTATAAAAATATTAATTTGTATACTTTGGACAATCTCAATAAAGATCGGTCACTAAAAGAGTTGAGAGAAAATATAAAAATCTAATAAGTTCTACCTTTAGATTACTATATAAATATCTTAAGTTCTAGCTCCACTTTAAGAACTCCAGAAGCAGATACTGGAAACAATGAATTATACATACGCAATATGATATATGCAAGAATGTATAGCTGCTATAGTTTTTTAAAGTCAAAGGTTGAAATTGTATAACTATGGGCAATTTTGAAGACATTTTTGATACCACCATATATATAATATAGTCCTATATGTACTTATTTACATATACAAGAAACTTGCTTCAGTCAATTTTAGAAGTTGTTTTTAACTGAACAATTTAGGAAATATATAAAACATGTTATAATTAATTACTGTTTAGTTTTGTGGGTTTTTCATTTTTGCACTATGGAATATATACTCTGTTATATTTACTGCTTTATTAGTATTAATCCACATGCACTTTGGAAATACATGCTTGTAGCTCCATTTTTTAAAGATTAATTATTTATTTATTTATTTTATTTTTGGCTGCATTGGGTCTTTGTTGCTGCGCTTGGACTTTCTCTAGCTGTGGTGAGAAGGGGCTACTCTGTTGCGGTGTGCTGGTTTCTCATTGTGGTGGCTTCTTTTGTTGTGGAGCACCAGCTCTAGGTGTGTGGGCTTCAGTAGTTGCAGTGCATGGGCTCAGTAGTTGTGGCTCAGCTTAGTAGTTGTGGTGCACGGGCTTAGTTGCTCCGCAGCATGTGGGATCTTCCTGGACCAGGGATCGAACCTGTGTCCCCTTTATTGGCAGGCAGATTTTTAACCACTGCTCCACGAGGGAAGCCCTGTAGCATCATTTTTAATGATTAAGCAAATTCAGGTAATTTAAATGTAGTAGCACAACTGTAAATAGAAAGTTTCACTAGTGATCAGAGGAATAAGTTATCACATACAAAAGTTCAAATAAAAAGAAAAATACTATGGTGTAAGGATGTATTGTTAAATGTTAAAGTTGACATCACTGAAAAACAAAACAAAACATTTCATTGAATGTTTTCTAACACTACCTTCTTCACTGTAAGAAACCTGAATGTCATTGAGATTGATACCAAGCTTTGCTTTTGTCTGTCTTCCTGTTCTGTCCTGTGACAGAAATGTTTCATGTTTATGTATCAATACTTTTTGTGAGAGTACTTCACAAATCCCTGCCCAGTTCCAAGCGATTACTGAGTAACAGAAGAATAGTCATATTTCTTTATCTTTTTAAATGTCACATAGGTTCAGAAGATATTTTTGGCACGTTGGAAACTGCTGTCTAGAGCACAACTGTTTTAAAATGCCGTTCCTAATTCTGAATGATAGAATCTGACACTTCTTACTTCAAAGGAAACTGTTAGTATTTTACAAGTGTCTTCTCAATTATTATTGAATTCAGAAGCAGGTACTCAATCTGCAGATCACTGTTCTATCTAGAGTACATTTTTATCAGGTGATTTTTTTTCTTTTAGGGTATGTGTGTGTGTGAGAGAGAGAGAAAGACAGAGACAGATACTCAACCATCGTATCTGATTTTATTTCTGTTTTAGCACAAAAGGAAATCCATTTATTGTCTATTCATCCTCTCCTCTCATTCCCTCCCCAACTTTATGACCTCATTTAACCTCTGGTTTTTCCACTGTTGAACTCTCCTGGGCGGCAACTATACTGGAAATGTATAGGTGCCGCTTTACACAGCACCTCTGTTGTATAAACCACCGAATCTGTGGTATTTTGTTATGGTAGCTCTAGCAAAGTAAAACCCTCCATGATTTCTGACTATGAAAACAGCCAAACTGTACATGCCACAATGGTCGATGCATCCTTGGAACACTAGTAGTAGAGAGGGGAGAAGAGGAGAGAAAGAGAAAAGGTTTTCTCACAGTTCTGGAGGCTAGAAGTCCAAGATTAAGGCTTAGGCAGGTTTGGTTTTTCCCAAAGCCTCTCTACTTGGCTTGCAGGTAGCCGACTTCTCTCTGTGTCCTCACAAGGCCTTTCCTCTGTGTGCACACATTCCTGGTATCTTTTTTTATGTTGAAATTTCCTCTTCTTATGAAGATACTAGCCATATTGGATTAGGGCCCACCCTAACAGCCTTATTTTAACTTAATCTCCTCTTTAAAAACCCTATCTCCAAATACAGTCACATTTTGAGATGATGGTGATAGGGCTTCAACATATAAATATTGTGGTGGTGGGGACACAGTTCACCTTACAACATGGGGATTGCAAGCTATTTTCCAAAATAAATGTAAGCAAACTTCTAAAAATAAAAAATGTTTTCATGTTATAACAGGAAAGTGTAGCTACTCCCACAAGCAGCCACATTCCAAACCCTAAATACGTGAGAAGCTGAGGACTTTGAAGATTCCTCAAAAGCATACCTAGTGACGCAGGTAGAGTCCCAAAGGATGTCACTATACTAGTGAATGTAAATCTGTAACCTAGGTTACATATATTATACATTTACATCTATTAAAAAAATAAAAGAATGAGTTGGCAGCAGGTGCTGATGATTTTTACACAAGCTGAGGAAAAGTAGCCAAAACAATAAGAACTCTAAAATTTCCAGCAGTGTCCTGAGCTGAGGTCAGGGTGAAGAAATCCTCAAACTCTCTAGTAACTAGAAAGATGTGTTCTATATTCTGGGTCTGACTGGATTCATCAAGCCTCACTGAAGTCAGTGGGATTGCAATGTCATTGCTTCCTTGTATTTTACACTGATTCCATCTTTTGTCAAAAGTAATTTATTCTGAAATTCAACTTCTCATTTACTGTAACAATGAGAATTTCATGGAGAGGAAACATAAATAATCTTCCATTTCCAGGAAAAGAATGCCCCCGATTTTAAATGATAGCCTCCAGTTTTTCAGCAATCTAACATGAACTCCAAGGTAGTTCTGCCTACGCAGTCAGCCCACCTCTGGAATCTTCCCCACTGGGCTTGTGACTTTAACTTCAGCATACTCACTCAGTAAATACTGTTGAGTCTCATTCTTTTCTATGAAAAAGTTTGTCATTAATTCACAAATTCCCCTAGCTGTTCTTAGTTGATTTTTTTTGAAACCTCTAGTTCAATCTTAATCTTTAATCAAATGGCAATTTGTATGGCATTTTTTGGCAAACTGAGAAACACTGTATTCAGCTTAGTCAAGCTTTTTCTTACTTCAGAACCTTGAACTTCTGCTTACTCTACTCTTAGATCTTTTTATAACTTCTTTACATATTCCTGGTCAGATGTCAACCCCTCAGAGGCCTTCTCTGACTAACCTTGCTAAAATAACTGCTCACCCCCAGCCTCCATCACGACTGTATAGAAAAATGCTGACAATAGTTATTGGGGTCAATGAACATGTATTTCCTAAACAAAATCAGTGAGTTAATGAATCACTCTTTGACTATAGAATGTTTGAAGAATGGGAATAACAGTAAACATTTTTTTAATACTTATCCATATATTTTCATATTTTAAGTAAACATTGGCCAAAAATTGTAGACAATATCTGGCTAAATTCTTCCCTATCATATACAAAGTTTATGAGTTCATACTGTCTTCTATTTGAAAACAAGTGATTCTCAGCTTCCAAGGGATTTACCTGTCCATGATTTACTCCCTTGAAACTCAAAGTGTGGTCCCCAAAACAATGGCATTAGGATTCCCTAGAAAATTATTACAAATGCAGATTTTTGACTACACTCCAGAACCACTGAATCAGAAATGCTGAAGGTGGGGACCAGTTATCTGCATTTTAACAGAACCTTCAGATGTCTCTTTATTGAACCACTGATTTACCTCATCAAAAGTCTAAATCAATACTTACGGCTATTTAAATGAAAATAGTAGCATTGCCATTTGAATATACTTGGACTTCTTCAGTGATTTTAGAATGTACTGATATAATTGTAGAAAATCAACCTCATATCTGGCTCTCTGGTTTATAATTCCATTCACAGACTTGGCATCTCAGAATGACCCAAGAGCCCTATACCTAATTTCTCAGCTAAAAGTCACTGTAGACTTGGGTTCATTTCCTAATATATGGATGAAAAGCTATTTCCCATTACATTTCTTTGGTATGGGACAGGAAAAAATGAATAGGAAATGACAGTAACCCAGCACCAATTTATCAACCTTGCTGTCATTTCTTAAATATCATTTTCACAAATATGTTATTACAGAGCTCTGGTAGAGGACAAAGGGATGATTTGGCAAGCTCCAAAAAGACTCTCAAATGTCAGGAAAATATTTTGTTTCAGAGTTATGACAGATTTATGCTATGAATAAATGTTTGAAATTTAGATAACATATTTCACCATTCGTGGCACAAAGATATTAACATTATAAGATAGGAACTTCATTGTTTTTACATTATGAGAAAAATATGGGTCTGTTTTGAGAAGGGAGAAAAGTAGCATATTAGTGAAGAAGCAGGAGCCGATGAGTGAATACCCTCCTGCCATTTATCTCCACCTTTAGCAAACTCACTTGTACTTTTCTTGCCCTGCAAACAGAACTACAGTCCGCAATGCAGTTATTACCTAACTTTGCAATCTGCCTATATTGTGAAAACATTTCTTCTCAGTGACATACAAAGCTTAAAGAAGATAGTTACTGATACACTGAAGGACACCTTCCTAGTTTGGGTAGAAATTCTTGCCACTTAAATACAGAGAATTATTTCTACTTCTTCATATATTTTGACTATGTCTTTATCTTCTAATGAAAATAATAAAGTAAAAAATCAAAATTGATATGATTGAAATCATTTGGGAATTAAATTGAGAACCATTGCATATAAATATAAAATAATGATTGACAAGGACTCCATTTTGAATATATATATACACATATATTTTGAATATATATTATATATGAACACACATATACATGGAAATATATTTTCATATTTTTAAAATAATGAAATTAATGTTCTCATTGTGGTAGAGAAACAGAATTTATGAGAAAAATGAAATTCAAAACAAGTTTTTTAAAAAAAATTTCAGAACATAAATGCATTCTTTTTGGCCACTTTGTATATACCACAATTCACTTAACTATAATTATTGAGCATTGCACCTTCTATTGGATTGTCCTAGAAATTTCTGATTAAAATATTAATAATGTATTCTGAAAACCTGTTTACTGTGAAGATAATATATTTGATATTTAATATTTTGCTATATGAATTATATCAAAATTTATTTCTTACAAATTACTTCTAAATTAGGACATATGTCTAGAAAGAGGGCATAATTTTATTCTTCCCCTGAGCAAATAATTGACAGGTAATCCTATTGTAAGAGTATCAGTTTAACTTGGCTTGAAATAATGTCTTTGTGAAAAAGAAAAATAGTACAGTGACCAGCTAAACTTTTGACCTTCAAGTAACTACCTACTCCAGCTATTAATACCAGAATTTTGTTATTTTTAATTGCTCATATCATGACAATATTCAAAAGAAAAAAGAATTTTAAAGTTATGATTACTATTTCATGGTCATTATAGATATTTCCACATTCAACCCTTAGACCTTTTTTTCATAGGAATTGATCATAATTGTATAATGTTAGCTAGTGTAAAAATCTGATTCACTTTGCAATAACTGCTCAAATACATATACGTAAAATATAAAGCAATTAGGAAGGGATTCAGAAATAAACCATATATACATGTGTTACATATTTTCAGTAGCATACAAGCTATTAATACAAAAGTCTTATTAATTTAAAAACAGAAACAGTAGATATTCTTTCAAAATAAGTGTGGAATATCTTGATGCCTTGAGTATAGTAGTAGAAAAAATAGGACTTGTTTACACGATGACACTCTAAGATAACATTAAAGTTTCAATTATGTTAAAAATTAAGGTTTTTGTGGTTTGCTTTCTTTTTTTTTGTTTTTGGTTCTTCATGTTTAAAATATCTGTAACCTTGGGAAACAAGAGTCAAGAGGCAGCAGAAAGGATGTACACAAGTCTACTTACAAGGCATACTGTGAACCCAAGGGAAATTAATTTGCATAATTCTTACTCATATTTTGTTGTGGAAAAGATTCTATGTATGGAAACAAATATGGTCAAAGTGTCAAGTTGCAGAGCAATAGAGAAAACTAAGTTAGTTGTGTATTTTCAAAGAAAAATATTTTAAGAATAAGTTATATTGGAACAGGTAGTAGTATAGTAGTCAGGGAATCGCTATTTCACTACCAGCTATTTAAATTAACCCATGATTTGCCTAATTTGATTTAGATTATTATTTCTAATAGTTTCTATTATACCTATTGCACAGGCAAGAAAAAACAATGCATACAGTTGATTGATATAATATATAATTGTAAAATTTTTCATTATTTTAATTTCCTCTAAATGATTTTCATTCATTCACTTGAATGTCACTAAATCTCATATTAGTTATAGTCTATATTTATGTCTATTGATTATATCATGATGAAAACAATACAACCATTTTTAACATAAAAACAGTCTTTCAAATTGCACAATTATTTTAAATATTTAGAAATTTGTCATCCTACAAATATATATTTGCCAAATTATCTAAAATTTTATGATTTTATGTTATTTTAAAATTAATTTTAGGTGAAATAGTATAAAACAAAACAGAATTAGTAAAAACTTAAAAGTGACTTCAAATGTTTACTAGCAATATTTTAAATCTTGTTATAAAAAGCATTTGAAAATAATGAATATGTTTTCATTCTTGCTACCTTAATATCTGCTTCTCTCATGATTTTGAGAATATAGTTCAAAACCCCCAAAAAAGATGCAGAGTACTTGGTCATTATTTTCAGTTTATTTGTACTCATAAGCAATTATCCACAACTTATAAGTTAAATGGACACTTGCCTAAAAGTGTCCTATTGTCATCTAAAATTATTTATTTCAAGCTGTATTCTTTTCATCCTGTATGACAATTATTTTTCATGTGATTAAAAAAATATTTCCAATTATACATAGATCTCAAAATATGAATCTTCCACAGCTAATCCAATTACTAAATGATGATCTAAATTAATTAATTTGACAAACTTTCTGAGCAGCTACTACATGTCAGACACTGTAGTAAGGCTTGGAGATGTGGTGTGAAATAAAGTCCCTGTGGTCATGAGGCTTACATTCTTGTGAGGGTGAGGGAAAGATAACAACAAAACTAAAAAAAAATAAAAAATAAAAAAAGTAACATTTGTTAGGAAGTGATCAATTCTAATCATAAAAGAAGATAAATGGAAAAAAAGTGACATTGAAGTGGAAGAAAGTGGTATTTTGTAGTGAGGGAAGATTTCTTTCAGATGTTGATATTTACATAATGTCCTGGAAAAGATGACTGAGTCAGCCACGTGGGCACATGGCACAGTAGTGTTTAAGGCAGAAGAAATAGCAGAACATGAGGTAGAAACATGAAAGTCCTTTTGAAAGAAAAGGAATGAGGTGTCATGACTAGAATTCATTGACCAAAGCAAAGGTAGATAGAAGGGCTGGAAGGCTGCAACTCATGCCAAGCCTGGCAGGCCCAAATGAGGATTTTCAATTTGATTCTGGGTGATTTGGAAAGTAATTAGTTTGTTCTGTGTTTCTCATAATGTCTCTTTCCTCTCTGTGCCACCTGTCCTTTGTTAGTCCCGTACTGCCTTACCTGTGCATTATTTGCACAGCCTCTGGGATAGTTATATCTCTTGAAGCCAGTGTCTTCCCAACCTGCTGTTTCCTCTTCACTGCAAAGTGAAGCTTCATTGTGGACTTCTCAGATGATTTTTTCCTGATCAAAACTTAATAAAAACGCCAATGTTGCACCCAATATTAATTTAATTATTTTTTACATTAACCCTTGAGGCAAAACTATTATACCTACCTTACAGATGAAGAAACTGTGGCTTAGAGAAGTTAAGTAATTGGCTTAAGTATACAGCTAGATAGCAATGGAGACATGATTTTATCCTCATTGCTAATCAAATGAAATGAAACCTAACCAAATATTGAAAGTCTTTCATATGAAGCTTAAATGTGAGCTAGACGGACCCAAATTCATGTGACATCTCAATTATTTATTACCTTTGAAGTCTGAGGCCAGTTACTAATCTTTGACTCAGTGACCTTTTCTGTAAAATGGGAATTATAATAATACTTTTCTCAAAATTCAATGAGAAAATGAAAAGAAAGCACTTTACATTGATCTTACTATATAGTGGATACTTAACAGATATTGGCTATAATCATTACCTTAATATTAGCATATACATTGCATGATACATCAGAACATAAGGGAATATTTCCATGTATCTGTATCTTTTTAATTGTAAGAGTATATATTCAGGGTATTATTTGATCATAACATAGGTAAAACTATGCCATATTATCAGTATACAAAAAATATATGTGAGCATTTAAAACAAAAATAATTCACTTTGTGTTTTAAAAAATACATGTTCTTTGTAATTATAACTTTTACATATGTGCCTGGCTATCAGATGGATCAATAGATGGGGAGTGCTTACAATGACAGTGATGAATGCTCATAAGATTATAATCTTCATGTTTTACTCATCTAGAAAACTGGACTATGACCATGAATAAGTAATAGAGTAGGATATGTCATTGCTAACAGTGTGTTTCTTTTTATAGATGTTTGTTTGATTTGCAACATAGTAATATGTCTAATGATGGCAGCTTCTATTAGAAAAAATAAAGTGGTATTACTGAAGCTTGTAAATAGTGTTGTTTGGCCAGGATTTTAATGTACTTCTGATATGCAGAATTTTTTAATTTGCCATAGTTTCAGTCTTTCCTGTGAACCTGTTCTTGGCTTATCTCCTACAAGAAGTAGGGTGGCTTTTATTTTTTAAATGCATTATAATGGCTGGATTTTTATAAAAGCTTGTCAACACCACCCCAAGCCCACTGTGTATAGGAATATAAATCCAGTGTTATTGCTAATAATGTTATTGGCTAGAAGTATAATCTCAAATTTGCTGCTGTTGCAAATCTACACAAAGCTCAGTAGAAAAGCTAGTTCATCCATTCTTTTGGATCAATGGTCTCGAACTAATTATTAATATTTCTTTCGAATAAAATCTTATGAAAACTAAATTTACAAAATCAAAAAATATATAACTTCTCTGTGAACTATAAGGAAAATATCAATATACTTTAAAATTTCATAATTTGATTTTATTCACAGGATTTGCTTCCTTATCAACAAACTGATGATATCATTAATTTCTCTTCTTAATATCACAAATATCTTTTTTTTAAAAAAATGTACTGAGCTAAACAAGTTGTTCTCAGAAGTGTTGAAAGTTAGCAGTGCCAGATAACTCACTATGTAGTTCTGTGTGACCATCTTTCTACAGTGGAGCTCTTTTCAGTGTCTGACATGCAAAAGCTAAATATTAGCTATAGGCAACCCAGAGGAATAGCAAAATGATATTTTACACTAGATTTCATAAGACAGTATCTCTCTATACCCATTTATGCTGCTAATTTTGAATATGATTTCTAATGAAGTAATACATTAGCATGTAATACATTTTTAGCATTTCCATGAATCTTTAATTCAGATATTTGGGAATTTTTGCCTAGAATTAACTTTAAAATACTCTCTGCTCTATGTTTTGCTTATAGTGACTAGTACTTACCAGTATTTGTTGTTACAAAAAGAGTAACTAGAAATAACTGGAAATATACTCCTTAGAAATATTCACACAGTCTCATGGGGGTAAATATGCAATAGAAGATCATCATTAAATGTCTTCACACTTAAGGAAGTATTTATCAAAGGTAAAACTCTCACATAATATTTTTTTCACAAAAAAGTTTTGCGTTTTAAGGGAACATCAGTCAATCTAATCTTTATGGAGACAGATTAGAGCAAATGATATGATTTTCACTATTTGACAAATGATTTCTTTTTGTAGAAAAAATTTAAAAGTTTAAAAAAAATCTTAATTTTCTTTAAGGAAGACATCTGGCTTTATATTATAGTCCTGGGCAGCATTCCATACAGAAGTCTTCCTTATCCAGAGTGTTTAAGACTCAGGTATCCAAATGCCCATGCCACATTCTGTCTTGGCTTATTGACTAATTTAACTCTTTTGTGCATTAGTTTTCTCATATTTTGTGCAAAATGTGGGCAATTAAAAGAGTATGTATGCTGGGGACTGAGAATATAAGAATTGCTCAATAAAGAAAAGACTTTTTAACTGTTTGGCCTACTCTGTTACATAATTATGATTAGAATAGTAATCAGATATGATCTACTAATGCATGACATCTGCATATAACAACATTTGATGAGCTCATTCATACTACTGAATGAGGAAAAGAAAATAGTTAAGCATAAAAACTCCACAAATATATGAAATGCAAACTATATTTTTCCCATATATTGTTGATACATACACATACTTAAGAGCAGGAAGTAGTGAAAACCATCATTCCAAGCAAAGTTTCTCTGTTTTGGTCCAGATATTGCTTCTTTGACACTTCTAGTTCTAATAGCCTTGTTTTGTGCCCCATACATTTCTTATCCTTTCTTTGAGCTTTGACCTTATTTTATTTTATCAGGACCATGTTATCTATAAGGAATTATTTTACTTCTTGCTCAAAATTTAAAAGGAAAAAAAAAAAAGACTCATTACCAACCGTACCACCAAGGTTTTGCTTTCTTTCATTGTGCTTTGCAAATTTTTGTCATTAAGGTCTTATAGTCTGTTGCATGTCTTATTTCTGTGTTTTCATAGTCATACAGTTTTCCTTTTTCTAATATGAGTTCTCTGTGACCTTTCTTCCTGTGCTATGGGTTCTGTCCCTATGTTATTTCCCACACTACTGCAAAGTAAACAATTATGTTCTCTTCGTTTTGTTGAGAGAGTAATGAATCAGTGTTACACATGGATTTAAGATGCAGCTTCTAGTATATATAGAAGATCTAATGGAGAGTTTATTTGAACCAAGACCAGTGCCCTCCTAATCACCCCCACTGCCCCCCAAATGAAAAGAATAAAAAGGAAAAAAATTAAAAGAAAACAGCAAAGGAAACAAAAAAAGAGAAGAAAAATGGAAAGTTGCCTTTCATTCCAAATCTAGGTTTTGGAAGATCTGAAAGCCTAACTGGTGGCCAGCATCCTTACTAGACTGCTACATGGATTCTAAGTGGACAGCTGCCCAAGGACAGCCACCCTACCCAGCTTCCTCTCTTTTTTCCAGACAGATGTTTTTTATTTCATAGCTCTCTACCAATAGACCTTTATCCATTGATACCTGCCAGATTAGCTTTGACAAGAAACATTGTTGACATTTTTATGAATTATTGCTGTCAGAGTTGAGACTGTGTATGTATGTGTGTGTGTGTGTGTGTGTGTGTAGAAAGAAACTATACTATATTTATGTGTTCATGTTTATATACAGTGGAGACTAATGTTTCAAGGTATTGAAATAAAGAGTAATAAAATTAATGTATTATATCAACCTCTTTTATTTTAAGATAGTCATCTTGGCTATATAGTTTGAGATAAAATATCTTTTCAGTTATTTTCTAAAATATTTTATTTGAAGAAAATTCAACTACCCAAATTCTTAGTGATTAAATTCCTAAATTTATATAAAAGTAAATTGTAAGCATTCATGAAAGATTGAAATTTAGTAGTTATTTTCCTTTTAAAACATGATTAAGTTTCTTGATTCATCTCTAAAATATAAGATTTATAAAAACATTAAAATAAAAGTTGTCTTAGGGATGTTTTTAGGTAAGAAATTAAGTTTTCAATACTCACAGTAGCTCTTTACATAAGTTCCATTCTACCTATCTACCACCTATCTCTATTGCTCTCAATCTATCTATCTAGCTAGTCATCCATCCATCCTCCATCCATCCTTCTGCAATGGAGTGAATGCTTTGGTTCCCATCCCCCAAATTCATAAGTTGAAAGTCTAATTATAATGTGATGGTGTTTGGAGTTTTGGCCTTTAGGAAGTACTTAGGTCATGAGAGTAGAGTCCATAAGAAGAGGCCAGAGAACTAGCTAGCTGTCTTTCTGCCATGTGAAGTTACAATACGCAGCCAGTATTCTGTAACCCAGAAAAGGATTCTCACTAGAACTTGATCATGCTGGCATCTTCTGGACTTCCAGGCTCCAGA
Source organism: Hippopotamus amphibius kiboko (assembly GCF_030028045.1). NCBI lineage: Eukaryota > Metazoa > Chordata > Mammalia > Artiodactyla > Hippopotamidae > Hippopotamus > Hippopotamus amphibius. The sequence continues at coordinate 61,071,048 of NC_080188.1, forward strand.
ACTGTGAGAAATAAAGTTCTATTGTTGTCAGCCACCCCGTCTATGGTACTTTGTTATAGTAGTTTAAAGTAATACTATCTACCTTCTATCTATCTAATGAAAATAGCCTAAATTATAACTTTAGTTGTGAACGATTTAAAGTCAATAGCATAACAATTTGAAATAATTTCCCCACATCTTCTTTTGGTATTTGTGCTTTTAAGTTAAAAAAAAAAAGTTAACATTTACTTCCACAGAGATACTATTAATATACTGAGAAAGGTAATGAATTCATAAAAATCAAAAATTTTAAATGTTCACTTTAGTGGGCAAAATGTAATAGTTAAACAGTCTTGAAGATAGTGTGCCGGGTAGTGATCTGTTCAGTAAATTTTCATGGTGGAGATAAGGTCTGAGCAACATTTTGAAACAACTGTGTAACATATTCTGGGAAATATGAATATAGTATAATGGCTGCAGAGGAACAAGAGTTAGTTGTTGACATCTTACATGTCATACTACTGAGTTGGACTTTATCCTTTAATTGATGGAGAATTGTAAAATATATAAATCAATAAACTGGGCAGTGTTGTGAGAAGAATTATACTTAGAAAAGCTATTTTTGGCCAATTTTAAGGATAACTTACTGGGGCCAGGTAAGGAGAGGTCAGAGTAAGATGAAAAATATAGTATGTCATTTGTTTAAAAGGAAATAAGAACTGAGGAGATATAGGAGGAATTTACATTTACTAGCAGTTGTTGAGTGACTTCCATAACTTTCTATTTTATATTTTTGTAAGTTGTGATATAAATTATTGTCATAATGAAATAAAGTTTAACTTATTTTATGAGGGTAAGTCAAAAATTATCTGCACTCTGGCTGTAGAGTTTATTTTAATTAACTTTTAAAAAAGACAAATACATCATTTTCAACATAATCTCCTTGCTTTTCAATACACTTTGTCCATCTGTCAACAGGCTTTCATATTTCCTCTTTAAAAATGTTTTAGGCTGAGCTGCGAGCCACAAACCCACTGTTGTCTTCACTTCTTCATCAGAAATGAATCTTTGTCCTCATAGGGCTGCTTTCAGGGGACCAAACAGGTGAAAATCCAATGGAACAAGATGAGGACAATAGGGAAACTGCTTTAACACCTCAAAACGAAGTTTTTGCAAGGCCAACAGTGTGGATATAGGTATGTAGATGTGCACATCCTCAGACCACAAAAAACGAATCACTGCACGCTGCTCTTCTTTCATGCAAATCACAAGTGGGGCATCCATTTTTGCTCACACTGCAGTTACAAATAAACTGATGTAACACGTTCACACCTGCACAGTGGTGACTGGGGAGACAGTAGCCTTGAATGGGAAGTGCTGATAAGACAATGCAGCCAACAGTAGTTTTAATATAACCGGAGTGATGATAATTTTTGACTCACCCTTGTAGTAAAGGTTGTGAACTTCACTGAATCAGTTATATCTTGGTTAATGTAGCAGATTCAATCATATTATAACTTATTTATGATATTTAAAGCAATATGATGTCACTAAAATAGCTGAAATAATTTTCTCACTGTCTTTTTTTGTCTTTTTTTTTTCAGTTTTGTGAGCCTTCCATTCAATTATCATTTAATCAACCTTGTTACTTTGTGTTATGAGCAGAAATATCGAGAAATATTTTCTCCCCAAACATATGGTCTAACAAAGTGTCAGGATTATGTCCAGTGTGCAAAAATTTAAATGTTAAAGTAAAATACTAAGTTCATCAATATTGGTCTATCCTCATTCCCTCCTTTTCTAACAAAATGATAAAAAAATCATTAAAAATTACTGTAAATTCAAATGAAGCTCATAATTTTTTTGTTCTCTAAAGTAAAATCTTTATGGTAAAATTCACTCAAATACTATGGGCTTATTTATGATAAAGTTTTTAATAAAAGCATAAGAATTTAAATTCTGGAACAACTTAGGAGAGTTGATAGTAAATAAGTAAATTTGTCTTAAAACTTTTATCTTAAAAACAGTGCATTAAATTGTATCTTATGCCACTTAGATAATGTGAGAGTCCTTCAAGTCACTCTAATCTCCCACCATTAGACAAAAAATAACAGAGTTCCTGAGAAACCCTGAGTGTTACTGGCAGCAAATGAGAATTTTATTTTCCTTTGGAAACAACCCTCAGTGAAATGCTTGAGGCTGTTTCTTCATGGCTCAGATCTGGGGATAAAGGAAGAGATAAAATGAAATAAACACAGATTCACTAAACTATTATTGAAAGTTGGGGCTCTGCTTAGTCATTTAGGGCAAGGGCTTGGTTTACTGTGTTTGCATCACTAGTCTGGCAGATTAGGATACATGAAGTTTTAAATAAACACATTTTGTATTTCAAGAACCTTATGACATAAAATGTTGTATTTTAACTGTTACCAAAATATCCAATATGATTTTTTTTAATGTTGTACACTAAAATTATGATTTGATTATTATTTTCCTTGAAATTCTTGAAATGATTTTTTTTCTGATACCCTACAATTTACTATATGTGTTGGCCTCATGTAAACACTCCCCACAACAAACATATGAACGTGGGGATTATACTTGACATAAACATTTGTAAATATATGTATTCAATTCAAATATATATTCCAAACTAAGTTAAATAAAGAACTCACTTGAAGTATACGCTTTTGGCTGTAATGATAGAGAAGAGGGAGTTGCATAGACTAATCTGTGTCCCTCTGCATCCTAACCATCTTTACTGCTATTTTTCTTTCTATACATAGAATCAAACTTGATCTCTCCACAGATGGTCTTAGCAATGGTCTTAGCAACAGCATATTATACCAATTAAAAATGCAAGCTCTGAAGTTAAACTATTAGGTTCAAATTCCAGATTCCCACTTACTCATTATTTGTGCTTGGTCAAGTTTCTTAACCTCTTTGAGACCTTAGGTTCCTCCTATGAGTTATGGTTAAAATAAGACATATCATGGAGTGCTTTTGAGAAATAAATGAAATAAAAGTTTCTAGCACAGTGCCTCAATAAGATGCTAATTCTGTGTGCTAATAATAATAAGCCCTAGAGCACTCCTAATATTATGGGGTTTATATTTTTTAAAATTCTGCTAGAGTTAAGATGCCACAAATTTCTTTTTATGGAAGAGAAATAAATATGTAGCATTAGCAAATATTGAAAACAGACAAATGAAATTTAATAAAATAAAAATTCCTGTGTTATCAGCATAGATTGTTTCCTCTATAATATTTAGCACTTTATATAAAAGAGCTAAATTTGATTCTTCAGATTATGGCTTTACAGCAGGTTTTGAAGGGTGCTGTAATGAATGATTTTTTAAAGGGAGGTTCCATGTTCAGTAATTGACACTACTTTTAGGAGATTTTAAAGCCAGAGATAGATAACATATATAACATACTAAAATTGAAGAGTATCAGATAAGTTTTACTAAGTTTGCCTTTGCTTAAAAGAAGAAAAAATTTATATCATATATTTATATGATAATAGGATATATTATCATATAAACCTTTAAAAAGTTCTTAATGAAAGGACCAGACAGTCTGAATTAACTGACATTTAATATTTTATAACATATTGGTTGTAGAAAAATTGTATGAATTTTTCTTTAACTTCTGGAAGCGTCTTTCCCCCACAACTCCCCTCTTCATACCCTAATATGTGAAAGAGATAATTTAAGTATCCAACATTATGGTTTATAGTGTGGATTACTGCAATTAACTGTGCATCTCCAAGCAACATATAGCTATTATGCAAAACCATTGTGAACAGATGATACATTAAGAAGCACAGCTCTGCCGTGCATCCGGTCTTTGATACTGAGATATACAGCACTTGAGATGGAATATGCAAATGGAAAATCGACCCAAGGTCAGAGTGAGGAAAGCAAAATGACATTCTTTGTTGGTTTCAAAATGAGAACTCCATTTTTACTGCACTGTAAAGTTAAAAGTTAAAGAAAATCGGTAGAAGAACATTTAGATATTTCACCTCCTCCTTGCTTCTTTAGCTGGAAAATAATTCAGTGATTTTTGCTACTACAGAGAAAAGGGAGTTTTATTTACACTGCATACTATCCCTTTGGGATAACTACACTTTTATTTTCTAAGATTTTTTTCCTCTTGTATCTATGCTAATGAGAGAAAATGTATGTAGGTGATAGACCATTACTCTAGAAGTTATCCATGGTCTTTGTTCTATTTATGCTTTTATTACTGATTGGATGACTTTGAGAAAGTATGTTTTTCTATACTGCTCTTTATTTTAAATAAGTATAATAATTATAATTATATACTACAGTTTTCTAGAGTGATAAAAAGATTATTAACTGATTAGTAGATTTATTTAGGTAAGTAAATTTTATAGTCATACTTTTCTCTTTATCTTTCTCTTTTGTGGGCACCTCAGGTACAGAGGGATTATCTAATGGTATTCTTCAGTTTACGGCACAGTCCTCATACCTCACCCCTCTTCTTATATATTTTTTCCTACTTGCTTCTCCTTTTATGTACTTTTCTATTGAGTTTGGTGTACGCACTTTAATGACCATGTTTCATAAAAAATTATATCCCATTGTGTATGCTTAATTTACATAGCTATAACTCAAGTTTATTTTTTCACTCAGTCCTGTGTTTAAAATACTATGGATTTTAATTCAGTGCTTTTAAATACTGCAAAGAATTCCATTGCATGCATCCACTGCAGTTTACTTATTGATTATGCTAATATCATTTCCAACTACTTTAGATTACCTCCAATTCCCTGTTACTGCAAACAATGCTAAGGTATGGCATCCTGCTTTTTATACAGGTCTGCCTTAGTTTATGATGGAGTTACATAATGATAAATCCATCAGAAGTTGAAAATATCCATCATAAGTCAAATATGCATTTAATACACCTAACCTGCTAAGCATCATAGCTTAGCCTAGCCTACCGTAAATGTGCTCAGAACACTTACAGTAGCCTACGGTTGTGCATAATCATCTAACACAAAACCTCTTTTGTAATAAAGCATGGACCATCTCGTGATTTATTGAATACCATACTGAAAGTGAAAAGCAGCATGGTTGTATGGGTACGGAATGGTACTGTGTATATCAGCTGTTTACTGTTGTGATTGTGTGGCTGATTGGGAGCTGCTCTTGCTGCCACTGCCCAGCATCAGGAGAGTATCATCCCGCGTAATAATGCTAGGCTGGGAACAGATCAAAATTCAAATTTCTACGTATGTTTTTGGCTGAATGCGTATCACTTTCGCACTATCAAAAAGTTGAAAAATCTAAAGTTGCTCACTGTCTATACCTTTCTGTTTTTGTGTAGGAATTTTTCTAAGGCTTAAAACCATGACTGGAATGGCTGCGTCAAAGGAAATGCTTAATTTAATTTATTTTAATCTTACCAAATTTATATATTTAATTTAATTGACTGTTATCAATTTTCATCAAAGGAGTGCATATCTTTATCACGAATTTTGAAAATTAGTATTTTTTGTTGTCGTTTGGTTCTGAACATTTTGTAGTTACTATGTTTTTTTTTTTAAGTCTCCAGATATATGGAGCTTTTTTTTTAATTAGTAAACTTTATTTTTTTAAAGAAGTTTTAGATTCACAACAAAGCTGAGTAGAAAGTACAGAGACTTCCTGTGTCCCACCTGCCCCCGCAGACATGCACAGTCTCCCCCATTGTCGACATTGCACATGAGAGTGGTACATGTTTTACAATCATGAACCTACATTGTTAACATCATTATCACTCAAAGTCCATAGTTTACATTAGGGTTTGCTCTTGATGTACATTCTGTGGGTTTTGAAAAATGTATAGTGACATGTAGCTGTCATTTTAGTAACATACTGTATAGAATCCACTGTGCTGTTCCTATTCATTCCTCTCTCCTCCCTACCTGCTGGCAACCACTGATCCTTTTATTGTCCGCATAGTTTTGCTTTTCCTAAATGTCATATACTTGGAATCATACAGCATTGTAGCCCTTTTGGACTTCCTTAGTAATATGCATTTAAGTTTTCACCATGTTTTTTCAGGACTTAGTAGCTCATTTCTTTTTAATACTGAATAATATTCCATTGTCTGGATGTACCACATTTTATTTATCTGTTCACCCACTGAAGGACATCTTGGTTTCTTCCAAGTTTTGGCAATTATGAATAATGCTTCTATAAACATCCATGTGCAGGTTTTTGTATGGATGTAAGTTTTCAGTTCATTTAGGTAAATACCAATGAGTATGAATTGCTGGGTGGTATAGTAAGGTTATGTTTAGTTTTGCAAAAAACTGCCAAAACATTTTCTAAACTGGCTATACCACTTTGCATTCCCACCAGCAATGTGTGAGAGTTTTCTGTTGGTCTACATCTTCACCAGCATTTGGTGTATCAGTGCTCCATATTTTGGTCATTCTAATAGATTTGGCTGTTCTAATAGAGTCATTGATGTTTTAATTTCCATTTCTCCAGTGACATATGTTGTTGAACTTATTATTATATGCTTGCTTGCCATCTGTATATCTACTTTGGTAAGATGTCTACTCAAGTCTTTTGCCCATTTTTAATTGGATTGTTTGTTATTGTTGAATTTTAAGAGTTCTTCATATATTTTGGATAACAATCTTTATCAGATGTGTATTTTGCAAATATTTTCTACCAATCTGTGGCATCTTTTTTCATTCTCTTAATGTGGAGATTTTTAATCTATTCTTTTCTTAATTTCATTTATTATGACCAAAAACCATAGTAAATGATATGTGATTCTTTTAAAATTAATTGTTACTTCTTTTTTAGCTTTGTCCATGGTCAAATTTTGTGAATGTTTCATGAATGCTGCCAAATAACTTATTGCTTTAAATAGAGTATGCAAAATTCAACATAATGTACTGTTTAATAGCATAGGCTCTGGGATTCAGAATAATTGATTTGAAACCCTGTTTTGCCACTTCTTTCTGAACAATTTTGAGCAGATTAAAGATTCTGTGCTTAGTTTTCCCAAATAAAAAATTGAGAACAAGAAGACACATTCTATAGATTTGGACTGAAGATCAAATAATTTGTTAGGTATGTACACAGTACCTGGTAATGTGTTAAATCTCTCAGGATTATTATTTATTAGTTTTGGAATAATTGTGAAATTCATTGTTTCGCTATATTTCTTTTTGCTTGAACTATCAGTTTCAGGTAAGAATATATTAAGTGCTTTTAATAGTTCATAGTTTAGTTGCCTTATTTATATGTATATGGTCTGACGCTATAGTATTAGGTATATCTCATGCTGAAAACACTATATTGATCCATTTTTCTTTTAACAGTATATACTATACCGCTTTGTTTGTTATGACACTTTGTTCTTTTCTTGTTTGGTTTTTCATTGAATACCAGATTGTTTGATATTAAAATTGACATCTTAGATTTCTTTTGGTCCATGATCTTGTTCCTTTTATTTTTAGATTTCAGCCTCCTGATTTAACTGTTTCTCATATTCATGACATATTGCATATTCTTACTTTTTTACTTGCTTGAGGATTTCTGATTATATTCAGTTTAACCATTTACATTCATTGTAGTCCTTGATATATTAGTCTTTCTTCCATTTTATTTTATATTTATTTTCATTTCTTGACTTCCTCTGGGTTTTCTACGCTACTTCAACTAATTTGATGAACTGCTTAATCCATTTATATTCTTTTAAAGATTACCTCTAAGACTGATATTTATTTTATCTTTTTATTTATTCCTTATACTTATTAATATGTGTAACTTTCCCTGAATAAAAATTATATTATTAGCTACTCTCCTTTCCCTCTTTTCCTTTTTTGTATCCATACCTCTGCTTCTGCCATTGTGTTGATTTTTGTCTAGAATTTTATATTTTTAAAATCTTTTGTTTCAGACAAAAGCAAATTTTACTAACTAAATTACATATTAATATCTAATTTATCTATATCTATATTTTAAAATTTCACATTATAAAAGAAATAAGACTTTTGCTAGATATACAATTCTATGCTAAAATTGCCTTCCTTATATAATTATAATTTATCTTGTAGCCAGTATTGCTGTTAAGGAGTCGGCTATCAATTTATAACTTGTTCCTTTATAGGTAATCTACTTTTTCTTTCTAGGAGGTTTCATAGTTACTTTTTATCTTCTATTATAGCATATATATGATTATACATGTGTGTGTATGTGTATCACTTTAACTGCCCTTATGGACTTTTAACATTGGGTCTTTTTTCTTTCTTAAATCCTGGAAAATTGTCCACCAATCTTTCCTCATGTTTCCCTTCTGTTTATTTATTTATTTAAAAATATTCCTCCCTAGGCTTCTTTCATGTAAATATTGACACTTTACCATTTATTTCCATATTTCTTAACTTTTACTTTCTACTGTTAAACTTTCCATTCCTTCTTAATTTCTCCTGGAGAGAATTAAGTCTCTGCCACTAAAATGTAGTAAAATAAGTATAGAAAACTATCTGGTCTTGTTCTTCACAGAATATCAAGTGGTATGAAAAGTGCCTGATTTGTAGTAGTTTAACACATATTTGAGAAATCAGTGAATTAACTGAATATAGTCTTAACTTGTATTTGAATTACAGATAGTCATTGATAGTCATGCTTTTAAAATTATGAGCCATAATTATGGTATAGATTTTTCAATTAGGTATTAATGCATAACTTTGCAATATTTTGAATTAATATGTCATTGAATTCCAAAATAAAATTTGCCTTTATACCATTGTTTGTGAGAAACCTTTGAAAGTTTTGCATATTCTGAATGATAAATCCGCTATAGATAGGGAAATTTGAGAAAATATTAGAAATAAAATAAATGATTCATTACATATATATGCATATATCTATATATATTTAAAATGTGGAAATATTAGTGAAGAAAATACTATTAATTTTAATGTAGTTTGAAGTATAGTAAAACACTGGCCTCTGGTTATGTGTTCCCATCTGACATTTGGAAAATTACTTATTCTGAATTAACAAAAGTTAAAAGGAGAAGTATCTAAACTTTCACTCAGGACGCTAAAATATAAAGGCTCCAGGGTACAAAGCATTTTATTAAAACATTAGAATGTAATAAAGACAAAAATAATGAGAAAGTTTTCTCTGACTAACTTATTTTAAAGATCTTAGGTCAAGAAAGGTTACAAACAGATTAATTCAATTTATGAACAGTTTTAAAATAGTACAGCTGGTCAAACTTTGAATAAATAAACATTTCACAAAAATAGATATAAGAATGACTAATAAACACATATAAAGACAACATATTTCATGACATTTAACTTATATTTCAGTAAAACTGTTCATGTTGAGAGTTTGTCATAATCTTTATAAAAATTAAGTGAAATTACATAAAAGATTTTTCTAACCATTTAATAACAATATCAAAACAATAACAATGATAATAAACTGATTGATTTCCATATGCCAGATTATTAACTCATTTAATCTTACCACAGTCCTAATAAGAACCTACCATTAATATCCCCCATTTGGATAATGAAATCAAAACCAAAAAGGTTAATCTACTCAGTAATCACATAGCCATTAGTTAAACCAGGATATTAATCCAGGCAGTAAGGCTTCAGAGAGCCTACTCTTAACCAAATTCCCAGTCGCTACTATCCATCTTGTGCATGCAGCTATAGTGAGACAAAGTGCAGTACAGTGAGAGAAAGGTGAGGTGGAACAGTGTAATTTTTTACAGAGAAATTTGTTTCATTGTTGTAATAATGATTAACATATTAAAATAAGTGTATTACATGCAAAATTAGAGTTTATGACTAATATTTAAAGTGCTAGGTAAAATATGAAAAATACGGGTAAAATTTGTTATAATTAAGACATACAAAAACAAAATAAACTGAATACCTGTAGTGAAAATGTTACATACCTTTTAAAAAAATGTATCTCCAGAAATTGTTTTGCTCTCAGAACAAACACGAAAATCAATCACCAAGTGTTATGGTATTTCTTATGTAATTTTATAGTTGGTAAAGTTCTAGACTTTAACAGAAATAAAACTAAGTGATTTTCTTTCTGAGATAAATTGTAAGTCTGCAAATCAAGATGGTTGGACTTGACGAAGATCTTGGTGGTATTTTTTTTTCTGTGACTAAGAAGCCTAGTCTTTGGAACGAGTACACAATAATCATTTAGACTAAATTTAAGCAAATGGTAAAAAAGGAAATGAATCCTATTCTTGATATTTAATCTCAAATCTAGCATTACCTAAATGCCTTTTTGAAATGACTGAAATGATAGAATGCAGTGAATGATCTATAATCTCTTTCATGTTTCAATGAATTGTGACAATAAAAATGCCTTCAGGATTTACTTTGGAGGTTTCATCAGGATTAACATAAGAAAAACATACAGGGAAAGGCTAAGAAAAATCATTTTAGGAAGGGTATTAAATTCATTATTTATAGAATTGAAAATGAAAAACAATAAATAGATACTGCAACAGGAACCTACAATATGCCCTGTTTAAAAGACAAACAATATATTGTCAAGTTAAGAGTGATAAAAATGATAAAATATATTGTTAGAAATATACACATCATTGCCTTTTAAAGTGTTTACTCTTAAGGTATGATTAAGAATTATATACCTGTTTGGGAAAATATACAATTTAGACTACAACTTGAGAACTGTTATCCAAATGACTCAACATCAATTAGAGGTTGTTACAAAGAAATTCTCCATTAGTTTTTTTCCAGCCCCTTAGGACTAAATATTTGATTATATTGACTGTTTTCAAAAGTTTCTTAAATCTTTGTCAGTGACAGGATATAATGAGAGTTTAATGAGAAGTACTATTAAATTGAATGAGTGTATTGGATTTATCTTAGACAGTATTCTTGTATTGCTGTCACTCTGCATATAAAAGTCCTTTTTATATACTTACTGAGGTGAATTAAATTAAATTACATTGAGGATTATAAATGCACAGGATCACAACTAAAGGGCTAGATGTCATGCAAAGACTATAAACATGTATTTTAATATAAAAGTATGACATCTCTGTTGGAGAGATTACTATAAAATGTTGAGGCAAGAATGATACATCATTTATTTTGGGAAAAAGTGGTATATTTTTCAGAGTTAAGAAACAAAAGCATAATTGGAGTGATAGGTCTTATCCCAGATAAGAAGTGTTATGTTACCCACTAATAATATTTGATTGTCTTAATTGTAATACTGGCTTTTAACTCAAAAAAAAAAAACGAAAAGTATCTGTAGATGAACAATGTTATAGAGGTTTCATTATACAATCACTTAACCCCATATGGTTTTATTAAATAATACCAGACAATAATTTTGTCTTATTCACACCATTGAAATCATCTTTAGGGAAAAATGGCAAAGCTGTTAAAATTTTTTGTTTTACTCTCCAATTTTTATTTCAGTATCAATGTTCCATATATTTCCTGGCTATTACCTATTATAATAATTATTTAGTAAATAAACTATTATGTATGTAAATTGAAACATAACTAATTATGGATAAATTTTAAACTGTTTAACAGTCAAAATTATCATAATGACAAGGAGCCAGGTGACCAGAGTGATGAATCAAGTGAATAAATTATTAACATGCTCAACTGATTTGCAACATTTATTTTCCTTCTTCACCTGATGTCTTCCCAATTCCTCTCAATTATTTTATTCTTAAGTAAAAAGAATTAAATGGTTATTATACTTATTGATTTTAATGGAAATGAAATAAAATAAATATCCTTTTTCAAAACATCTTTTATATCCTTTATTGAGCTCTAACTCACATACCATAAACTTCACTCTTTTAAAATCTACAATTTAATGGTTTTCAGTATATTCACAGAGTCGAGCAAGCATCATCACTGCCTAATTCAGAACACTTTCAATATCCCATTTCTAGTCCCATCAGGCACTCCCCATTCTCTAATCTTCCAAGGTTATTTTGGCTATTCTGAGTCCCTTGTTTTTCAGTGTCATTTTTGGTATCAAATAGACAATTTCTGTAAACAAAAAAAAGCAACTTGAATACTTACAGGGATTACATTGAAACTATAGATTGTTCTCTTAATTTTATTTTTAGATTGTTTACTGGTAGTGTACAGAAATACCATTTATTTATTGTACATCGATCTTGTATCTTGTATCCTGTAACATATCTAAATTGGTTTATTAGTTCTAATAATTCTTCAGCCAATTTCTTAGGATTTTCTATATACAAGATTATGTCATCTGTCAGTAGATATAGTTCTATTTTTCTTTACAATCTGGATGACTTATTTCTCTTTCTTGCCCAATTTCCCTGTCTAGAAACTCCAGTACACAGTTGAATAGAAGCAGCGAGAACATCCTTTAATCATTAAATATTCTGTTTAGCTGTGAGTTTTTCATAGTTGCCCTTTATCTATGAAAGTTGAGGATGTTTCCTTCAATTCCTACTGCCTTGACTACTTCTATTATGAAAAGGTGTTGGAATTAAATACTTTTTATGCATCTATTGAGATGATCATGTAGGTTTTCTCCTTTATTAATATGCTTTATTATTAATTGAATTTTATATATTATAGCACTTTTGCATTCCTGGGTAAATCATACTTGGGCATGATGTATAATTGTTTTTACATGTTTCTAGATTTGATGTGTTAGTACTTTGGCAGATTTTAACATCTGTGTTCATAAATGTTGTTAGTCTGTAGTTTTCTTCAAAGTCTTTGTCTAGTTTTGTTATCAGTGCAATATTGACCTTACCAAATCATTGCAGAAATATTCCTCCTCCATTTTATGGAAAAATTTGTGAAAAATTGGAATAACTAGAATACTTCATAGAATTCACCAGTGAAACCATGTGTCTGGGCTTGTAAGAGGGTTTTTAAAAAATAATAATAATAATAATTCAGGGCATTTTTATTTGTTTTGTTTTGTTTTTTTACTTCTTTAGTGTATTCAGATTTTCAGTTTCTTCAGTCAGTTTTGGTAGTTTGTGTCTTTCAAGGAATTTGACCATTCACCTAGATTATATAAATTATAAATTTTGGCATACAGTTGTTCATAGTATCCCCCTATAATTAATTTTTCTGTAAAATTTGTGGTGATGCACTTTATAATTTATAATTTGATAATTTGGTAATTCTTTTTTTGTGTGTTTTTGAAGAACCAGCTTTCAGATTTGTTGATTTTTTACTTTTGCTTTACTATTTTCTATTCTATTTATTTCCACTCTTGTGTTTTTTATTTCCTTCCTTTTGCTGACCTTGAGTTTAATTGTATTTTCTTTTTCTAGCTTCTTTTAAGCATTACTCTGTGCTCTTTTTTCAGCTACAGGTTTCCTTGTAAGCACTGTTTTAGCTGTATCTCATACATTTTTAGTATGTTGTGTTTTCATTTACATTAATCTCACTGTTTTCTAATTTCGCATGTGATATCTTCCTTGACTCACTGGTTATTTAGAAATGTGTTAATTTCCACATATTTGTAAATTTCCTCTTGTTATTGATTTTTAATTCTATTCTGATCAAAGAACATATTTTGAATGATTTCAATAATTATAAATTTATTGAGATGTACTTTATGGCCTAACACAAGGTCTATGAGAGAATACCTTGTACACTTGAGAAGGTTTTACTGCTGTTGTTGGGTGAAGTGTTTTATAGTTTTCTGTTATGTCTAGTTCACCTATAGTGTTGTTCAAGTCTTCCATTTTCTTGTTCACTTTCTGCTTAGTCATTCTATTCATTATTTAAAGTGAAGTCACCATTACTGTTAAATTATTATTTTTTCCCAACAATTCTGTCAGTTTTTGCTTGCTGGGACTCTGTTGTGAGGTTCATATATATTTATACTTTTATGTTTTCTTGATTCATCTACACTTCTATTGTTTAAAAATAATCCCCTTGTCTCATAGCAATTTTTGTTTCAAAGTCTATTTGATCTAATATTTATGTAGCCACTGCAGCTCTCATTTGGTTGCTGTCTGCATGGTATATTACTCAGGGTTCTCCAGAGAAACAGAGCCATCAGATTCAATAGCTAAGATGTTTTATACTATATATATATATATATATATATACATATATATATATATTTATTTATTACAAGGATTGGATTACACAATTATGGAGGCTGACAGATCCCAAGATCTTCAGTGTGAGTTGGTTAGTAATCTGGACCCAGGAGAGATGACGGTTTAGTTCCAGTCTGAATTAAACACTTAAGAACCAGAAGAGCTCAGTTCTAGTCCAACTGGCTATTTGGTTCACTAGAAGAGCCCGCATTTCAGTATGAATCTAAAGGCAGAAAAAAAACCTGATGTCTCAGTTCATAGGTCATCAGGCAGGAAGGATTCTTTTACTTAGGGGGTGGTCAGCCTTTTTGTTTTATTTAGCCCTTTGACTAATTGGATGAAGCCCATTCACATTGAGAAAGGCAATTTGTTTTACTAAGTGTTCTGATTTAAATTACATTGTCATTCAAAATACCCTCACAGAAATACTGAGTGTAATTTTACATCAAATATCTGGGTACCACATGGCTCAGTCAAATTGACACATAAAATTAACCATCACATAAGATATATACATTTTTTTCATCTCTTTGTTTGCAAACTATTTGTGTTTTTGAATATAAAGTGAGTCTCTTATAGACAGTGTATAGTTGGTTGGTTTGTTTCTTGAAAACCATTTTGCCAATCTCTGCCTCTTAATTGGAATGTTTAGTCAATTTACATTGAATATACTTAATGATAAGGTAAGGTTTATATCTGTCATTTTGATATGTTTATCTGAATGTCTTATGCTTTTTTGTTCTATTAATTACTGCCTTCTTTGTGATATTTTCTAGTGTAGCATTTTATTTCCCCCGATTTTTTTTTTACTATATTCTTAGTAGTTTCCCTAGTGATTACAATTTACATCTTTACTTAAAGCAATCTTGTTTGGATTAATACCAATTAATTTATTTCAAGAGTACACAAAAAATACATCTCTATCTCCCACTCCTAAGTGCTCTTATTGTCATAAAAATTACATCTTTATAAATCACAGTTTTATAATTGCTTTTTGCAATTCTTTTATATTTGATATGATGTTATATTTGATACTAATATTAAAACAAATATTCATGTTTACTATGTTTGTCATTTGCCTATATACTTATCTTCACTGGTATTTTTTTATTTCTTCACGTGGGTTCAATTATCATCTGGTATCTGTTCATTTCCTCATGAAGGACTCCCTTTAGTATTTCTTGTAAAGCAGGTTTACTAGCCAAAAATCCCTTCAGTTTTCTTTCTTTTCCTTAATATCGTTTCTTAATTAGTACTTTTTCTTCACTGCCCTTTTATCTATAAGAATCCTACATAACTATTTTTATGAAGTTCTGACGACAGTAAAATATCAGCTGGAAAATACTGCTCTAGGTCAGTTTTAAATGTGAAATGTTCCACAGGTTAGAATAACAAAGTCATCTACTTAAAGTCAGTGACCATATTGAATACAAGTAAATGTAGCACTGGAAAAATTTTTATATTTTATAAAATGTCTTTACGCTACTTTATTTTATGTTTATGAACATCCCTGAGAGGAAATAGGACATATGTATCAGTGGTAGATAAGTATTAAAAGTATTGAAAGTTATATAACTTCTCCTGTCATCCAATTGGTAATTTATTAACCTGAGTTTCACTTAAAGGTCAGATGACTCTTAAATTGTGAGATGTTTCCACTACATCGAAGCCTATCATTTTAGAGAGTCTAAGTATGTCTAAGAGCTGTCTTCATTTTTTTGACATTGTTAATGATTCATTATGAGATCTCTCTCTCTCTCTTTTTTTTTTTTTTTGGAGGAGTATTTTCAGTTACTATGTTCATCTTGATATAATTTTTTAAAATTAATCTTAAGTAAAAATAATGAGGAAATTTCAGTTATTTAGAGAAAAAGGACAACAGATTTATGTACTTTGGAAGGATAAATACACAGTTCTGCTTAAATGAGATACAGTTACAAGATGGTGTAGCTAACTCCAAGCATTTACTGAACACATGTCAAATTCTTGGAGGTTCCCCCCCCCCTGTTTTAAGTAAGTAAAAATCTGGTTGTTTCCTTATTTGATAATAATTGGGGGTAATTTGGTGATAATAACCAAATGATTGTGCCTAGTGGAGGAGGATAACAAGAGAGAATGAGGGAAAGGAACCATGCAATAGTTGCTCTTAGAGCCTGCACATGAACAGATCCCAGGAGGAAACAAGTAGTTTGCTACAATTATCCAAGAGGGATCACATCCCAGGAAACAATTATCCCACTTGAGTTCTATCACTTGCTAAAAGATATGGAGAAAAAAAAAAAAAAAAACAATATAATGCAGGGTCTTAAACATAGTGTGTGGTTATGTTGTCTTCCTACCAGAAATGAGAAGAACTGTGTTCTCATCACATACAAATAGTCAAAGGGTCTCCAGAGCTCTTATCCTAATGCAGGGAGTGTTAAAATTTTCTTGACAGAACACATGAATTATTTTTATTGGAAAATAACTATAACTCTGAATATAAAATCTAGCCTTTTAACCTAGTGCTTTCTTTTTTTCCCCTTGAGTGCTTTTTTCTTATGAGAATAAAATTGTATTTTATATTTTATTGAAGTATAGTTGATTTACAATGCTGTGTTAATTACCGCTGTACAGCAAAGTGATTTAGTTATACATATATATACATTCCTTTTTATATTCTTTTCCATTATGGTTTATCATAGAATATTGAATATAATTCTCTGTGCTATATAGTAAGACCTTGTTGTTTATCCATGCAATATATAAAAGCTTACATCTGCTAACCCCAACTTCCCACTCCACTCCTCCCCCAACCCCCTCCCCCTTTGGCAACCACCAGTCTGTTCTCTAAGTCTGTGATTCTATGATTCTATTTCTGTTTCATAAATAGCTTCATTTGTGTCATATTTTAGATTCCAAATATAAGTGATATCATACGGTATTGGTCTTTCTCTTTCTGACTTACTTCACTTAGTAAGATAATCTCTAGTTGCATCCATGTTGCTGCAAATGGCATTATTTTGTTCTTTTTGTGGCTGAGTAGTATTCCATTGTATATATGTATCACATCTTCTTTATCCATTCATCTATTGATGGACATTTAGGTTGTTTCCATGTCTTGGCTATTGTGAATACTGCTTCTATGAACATAGGGGGACATGTATCTTTTTGAATTAGTTTTGTCTGGATATATGTCCAGGAGTGGGATTGCTGGATCATATGGTAATTCTATTTTTAGTTTTCTGAGGAACCTCCATACTGTTTTCTACAGTGGCTGCACCACCTTACATTCCTACCAACAGTATAGGAGGGTTGCCCTTTCTCCACACCCTCTCCAGCTTTTATTGCTTGTAGACTTTTTAATGAGGACCATTCTGACTGGTGTGAGGTGGTATCTCATTGTAGTTTTGATTTGCACTTCTCCAATAATTAGTGATGTTGAGCATCTTTTCATGTACCTATTGGCATCTGTATTTCTTTTCTGGAGAAATGTCTGTTTAGGTTTTCTGCCCATTTTTTGATTGGGTTGTTTTTTGTTGTTGTTGAGTTGTATGAACTGTTTGTATATTTTGGAAGTTAAGCCCTTGTTGGTCACATCATCTGCAAATATTTTCTTTTGTTGTCTTTTCATTTTGTTTTGGTTTCCTTTGCTGTGTAATATAGATATTTCTTGTTTGTATATAAGTAGTCTCAACCTATGGACTTTGATACTGATCACCCTTTTCTTGAGATCATATACTCTCTTGAATGAGAGACATCCTATTCTCTCTAAAACTACAGAAAAACCAGCCCCCCACACAAAGTCATTAGGCCAGCACTATGAGTAGCCAATCCCCATCTTAATCTCTTCAAAAGAAATAATGTATATAACAGAGTTACATATAGTAAGAGCACAGTGCAAGGAAACAATGGATTAATTTTAGGAGGACCAGTAGTAATGTATGAGCTGATCTAGCTGAACTTTATGAGTAGGATGCAGAGAGATGGATGAAGAGAACTGGCATTTTAGGATGTTGGACTTCTTTGAATGAAGTCTTCTAGGTCTTGAAGAACATAGCATTTAAACAATAAATCAACTGTTGTACATGTGCCAAGGAGAACTTACTCTGAGATCAAGTTGAAAACATAGGTTGGTTTTGGAATCTGAAGTGTCTTGAATGCTAAGCTAAAAAAAATATTTTTAAAATCAAAAACAGAAGCCTCTAAAAGTGTTGGAACATTTTTAATATGATGATATCTGTATTTGGGCAAAACAATCCTGGTACCAGTGCAGAATATAGTATTTAATGGACAGAGAACAATAGAGGCCAATGTGACAGCCAAATAAGAGATGAAATGAAAGTATCTTGAGCAATGATATGGAGTAGAAAGAGAAAGGAGAAAATAGTGGCAATATTTTGCAAATAGAATCAAGAGGATGTGGTTTTGGATTATGGAGAAAAATTAGTATAACAGTGACACAAGTTTCTATATTTAATAAATGGGTCATACTTTCTCCTGAGATGGAACATTAAAGAACTGGAATATGTTTGGGGGGATATGATTAAAAATCATTTTGGTATGTTTACTATGAGGTACGTTAAGGGGTTGGCATGTATAAGTATCTATGGGCAAATGGAAATTTATGTCTGAAGCTAATGTAAGAGAAAAGTCTTCTAGAGTTATTGATCTGGACATGTCCGTAGGATCCTTGTTTCCATAGTACAGAATCAGCTTATTGTACAAGAGCAGTTGTTTGTTAATGTGTAATTTATCAACCAATCATAACTTAGAAAGTAATGGAGTACACAGTGTCAAGTGCAGCTTTGATATTTGTTTTAAAAATAGATCATCTATGTGGTAATGTTTTTTCCTAGGCTGATGAAGTTGAAATATCAGCTTCACTTTGTTAAGTATCATTGAAAAGACTCTTCTTTTTAACTTGTTACCAGTTGCAATTATATTGGGTTAGCCTAAGCTGTCTTTAATAAACACTGTGATTGAAAACATACATCAATATTGCTATTTTTACCTAATATATCTCTTTGAAAAAGAGATTTGCTAATCATTTACCTCTTCAAATAATGCACTTTTATTTGTGTGTTAAAAGCTTATTAGGTGTACATAGATAACATTATATGCATATAGATATGCTTATAGTAGTTACTAATCTTCTACTTGAATACTTCCCAAATTCAGCATTTTGGATCCAGTCACAGCCATGTAAATCTGGATGTTATATGTGTGAAATAGCATATGGAAGACTGGATATATATCCCCACATTCATTTTGGAATATAGTCACAGCTTTGTTTGAAATTACACTTCTTCTTTCAAGGAAATTCCTTAGTCATTGTATTAAAAAAGAGCCCCCGAATACAGAATGCTCTCCACTGTCAATTCTGTTCAGTAACCTTGGATTTGTTAAAACACAGTGCCAGGGTATCCCTTCAAATATTTGTGAAGGAAAAAAGGTTTATCTTTAGAAACCTCTTTGTCTGACTTTTGGTGTGCAATCCTCTTCTAAATCCCAGTGGTTGTCCACTGTCCTTCATAGTGACACCTATTTAATAGATCTTCTTCTTAGCTCCACTTCCCCATAAAATATACATCTGTTCTGTATTTCCTACTTCCTCAGGACTATATGCTAGGTTAAGATTGTTCTCTCAATGACAGAGATGACATATAGATATATATTTTACATCTCTATGCCCATCAGAATAATTAGCACATATCAGGCACAATATATTTTATGTTGAATGAAGAAGTGAAATAATGAATGTTAGATGTAAAAGGTCAGTTCTGTCTTCTTGAATATCCTTTTCTGTGTAAATCTGCTCTTTCTTCAGTGATGTCTATTCTTCTCATGATTGAGAAAGTGCCTGTAAAAACAATACAATGTAAATAGGCACATTATTCATAGAGTTACCCAGAGTGGAGAAAATATCTGGGTATAAAATGCTGCACACATATGCAGGACTTCTGAGACCCACAGAGGAAAACCACATCAGAACTGAAAAGTTTGATTAATAGATCTAATTAGGAGGGCAATTCGAAGTGTGGAAAAACAATTCTAAAATGAAAATGTTGCTACTAATTAAAATATGATCAATTTTATTTCTCAAAGTTTCACTAATATCAGTGATTTTGATCAGTCAAATTTCTATCTTACTCTTTTGGCAGTGAGTTCAATTTAACTATATTGGCATAAATATTGGTTAAACTAGTGAGTGAAGGAAAATTCTGAATGCTCCATTTAAATAGCAGTGAAATTACTGTATAGTTTAACTTTTCTAAGCTAGAAAATTCTAGAAAGGGTATTTGTTGATGTCATTTTTTAAAAAACAAATTAAAAACATAGTGATGTGTTCTTCTACCTTCTGTAGTCTTAGGGGTAATATTGGTTCCAGCAAGACCCATGTAGTTTGAAAAGAAGGAATTCCAGGTTAAATGTTGATCCATATACTCAGTTGTAGTTTTCTTTTTTTAATTAATTAATTAATTTTATTGACTGTGTTAGGTCTTTTTCTGCTGTGCGCGGGCTTTCTTTAGTTTCGATGAGTGGGGGCTACTCTTCATTGTGGTGCGTGGGCTCCTCCTCATTGCCGTGGCTTCTCTTGTTATGAAGCACAGGCTCTAGGCGCATGGGCTTCAGTAGTTGCAGCACATGGGCTCAACAGTTGTGGTTCATGGGCTCTAAAGCACAGGCTCAATAGTTGTGGTGCACGGGCTTAGTTGCTCCACAGCATGTGGGATCTTCCTGGAGCAGGGATCGAACCCGTGTCCCCTGCATTGGTGGGGAAAATAGAATTAAGAAAACTACAACTGGGCTTCCTAGGTGGCGGATTCTTAACCGCTGCGCCACCTAGGAAGCCCAGTTGTAGTTTTCTTAATTCTATTTTGATGGTTTGAATTCAATAGAAACATTTTAATTTTTTTTCACATGTTTAAATTATTTCTTTATTACTTATCAACTTTTATTTTACTATCTTCACCTTATTTGTTGTAATAGGTTGGGAATCATGTAGAAACTGTCAGAAAATATAGTCACTCTTCAATGTAGAGCAATTAAGTTGCTTTTTTTCCCCCCTTATATCTAGCTGAGACTATAGTTCCTGGTAAGCTGCTTAGTGTTTCTTTAGATTGAGCAGTTGTCAGCAAGATCTAAGCTATTCTCTTCCCCCTAGTTGGGAATCACATCTTTGATTTTTTTGTCCTCATACATTCTTTCCTTAATCTTATCTGATAAATGTTCTGATCATTAGTATTGACAGAACAGGTTGTAGATATTTACTAGAATTCATATGAGAGGGTCAACCCAGGGAATTTATTTACTTTCTGAGTTTATATTACATTTCTTCCCTGAAGCAATTTCATATCCCAGGAGTGTTTCTTCTCATTATGAACCCTTTCCATATCTGCTGAATAGTGCAGATTAATCAGAAATTAAAAGCATCTGAAGAAGAAAATGCCTTAAAAAAACTGTGACGATACCATACTTGAATATTATTTTTAATTCACATGAAACACTGAATTAATTTATCTCATCTTTTTAACATTTAGTAATGAAGAGGGAAAATGATCAATAAAAGTGCCTTGAGTGTCACTAATAGGGCATGTTCCTTTATTAAAAGCATATATTCAATAACATACAGACAATAATGAAATCAACTCAGGGCTACCAGACAGTTAATATTTTTAAAATTATAATATTTAGGTTATATTTATATAATGTACAATTTTATGGTTAATTTTTAAGTGTTATTGGAAAATGAAATAATTTTTAGTTTCAGCCTAATAATTTAGGCATAATCTAAGATTTTATAGATAATTTATTAAAAGTCAATCCCAATCTGTTGTATTATTAGAAGCAACAAACCAGTAACAATGAATAAACAAACCAGTTGTCAATCTTGAGGGCTCCTCTGATGATAGTTGTATTCTTGGCTTATGTCATGTATGCTCCATTTTTCCATAATTTTCACAATTCTGCTATAATAACACTTTATTGAGCTTTATATTAACAGATTTGTAGATTGTCCACTTATTCATACTTTGAAATGATATTTCCTGATTTTCCACTAATGGCATGAATACTTACCATTTTACTAAAATACAGTGCCACAAATATTACTTTAATCACTATATTAAAAAATGCATAACTCAATCATTGTTTTCCCATGCTGACTAAATCCTCTCTTATTCTTCAATAAAAGTGAAAATAAAGTAGCTTAGGGATCATTCAGTGTTTTGTACCTATTTCTTGTATTTAATTTGAGTTTAGCATTTTTCATATTAGACAAGTTATGATACTAAAAAAAAGGCCATGCTAAAAGAAATTAAGAATGTGTAAAAAGTGTTACTAACTTTCTAGACATGCTAATTGTTAAATGTTGGGCCATTACAATTTTTTTCTCATTTCTAAATTAGTGGCTTGTACAACTATGTCCCCATGCAAGAAGAAAATAGTAAAATTCAGTCTTTGATAAAGAACTTTTATTTTTGTTCAAAATCCTTTATTTATACAATATAAGACTTAACAAATATTTATTGAAGTTGTACTGGGTACTTTTTGAGGTAATGCAAATGTTAAAAAGATGACTACAATAATTCCTATTTAATGTATACAAGGAATAATGAAGCTAAGGTATTGACAAAATTAATTCCATTATGGTAAGTGTATAGAAAATTCAAAGAAATTTTGCTGGAATCTAAAAAATTGAGAATATATTTAGTTTTCTATATTGTTTAAAAGTTAATAGTTGGAGAATTACTTTCTCTATTCAAAAGATCTATCTAATAGTAAGCACCATATAAAATATGTTAGTTTTCTTGATGATTAAACATCCCAATCATGTTATAAAAATATAGTAGTTGGAGTTTTACTAGCCATATGGAAGTGGCCCATCTTGTAGGTTCCAGTGTAGTAAGTTCTTCATTTTATTTATTTTCATTTTATTTATTTTTGGAGTTCAAAGTTTTAAGGAAAAGAGAATAATGTAAGAAAATGCCAAAATATAATAGTAAAACTTACTAAAGCTTTGAAAGGTAGGTAGTCAATGAAAGGGAAAAGTATTTAAACTTACTTACAGATGTAAAAAATGTGATAGTAAATGGTTCCTCCATATCAAAATTGTCTAATAAACAAGTGTTTTTGTAGAGTTTATAGTATAGTAAAGAAAGTTAAAACCACCAATGGCATGAAAGGTGTTATAAAGCAGAACACAATTCATTGCAAATGAATGACACAGATAAGAGGTAGGAGTTTAGAAGATTTGACTGTGATGGTTAATCAAAGCTCCAAAGAGGAGTAATTCAGATTTTTCCCCATTTCCACTTAAAGTGACTAGAACACTAGAATATATACTAAGTTTTTAAATTTCTTTAAAGTATTAAATATTCTTTGTATCACCGCCTATATTTTCCTTGTAGTTTACCATCCTCCTTCTATCTCTTGTCACCCTAGCATGCATCCCACGATGTGAAAGATTTTGCTATAGTAAATATTTAAGTAATTATTTCTAAAATTTCTTAAATCAGTGATGTAATAGTTAATCAGAGCTTCTTCTCATGAGATAACTAATTTTCTTAAACAGAGCTGAGAAATTCAAAAGTCAAGAAACTTAAAATGTTCATTTGTTATAAAATTTAATGGAAAGTTCAGGGAATTAGCTGAAGGTATCACAGAGCTTCAAGTTGCAAAGGAAATTTGGACTTTTACCTGCAATGATAAATTATAAAATGAAAGCTTCAACTATTGCTTTTTGACTGTCCTTAAAGCAGGACTTTAGGTGTGTTTCTAACTGGAAGCAGAGGGATTAAAAATGATCCCATTTAAAGGAATAATTCTGTAATTCTCTAATGGTTTGAAATTATTCATAAAGATAGTCTGAGTAGTTACTAGATAAAGAACAAATCTCATTGATTGATTATCTTATCTGCACTATCATTAGGTAATTACTACATATACTTAACTAGCTGGCATAGTTTTTGGATTGGGAATAAGCAAGTAAATTAAAAAGACAAGTTTGCAAAGCAAAAAATCTGTATAATCAGTGGACATATTTATGGTTATCATATTTTCCATTAAAAGTTAATAGTCCTAAGAGGATTAATTATATGTCCTTTGTGGAAGTTTCTCACAGAGATATCATTGACAAATATCTAAACTTAAAATTCACTTTTTGAACTACCACATTGAAATTCAGATCTGATCATTACCTAATTCCTTCATCTTCAAGTTAATATTTACAGCATTGATTCCCATCATTCATTCAAAAAACATTATCATCTACCTATTATATGTGGTGTTTTAGGTACTGGAAACACAAACACTAAAGCCTTTAAATATATTCAGGTAAATGCAGGGCCAGTAAGTTATTATTTATATAATTTAATCAGTGTATATCAGAAAACTGAATAATTCCACCTCAATTCTCTTTTTTAATAGGAATTACATTAGACCATTCATTATAGAATTACTTTAACTTTTCACCTAATTTTAGTGACAGATATTTAAAATATGAATACTTTAATATGGATGAATTAAGCAAATTCCTTCCAAGTTGACAGTAACTAGCATCTCAATCTCTGCAGCATAAAATAAGTCATACATTTTCATATGATTATAGACTCTCAGATACAGAAGGAATTTCGGAGTGTATTTTATCCAACCTTGAGAAGTATGTTGGAGTTTCTTCTATAACCTCTCACATGGGGATGGGAATGGAGTGGGGTGGTTGATTTAGGTAGTTGAAATATGGATGAAAGAAGGGCAAGAAAAGTGAATGAGAATAGGTTTAGAAGACAAACAGCTCTTCCTCTCAATTTTGCTGAAGGCTGGATGTGATTATTGGTATAAACCAAGATAAATCAAATAATCAAATCTAAAAATTGCAGTGACTTTAGAATAAATTGCTGGGCACTTGAATTGAAAGGCCCTTTTATTTGATTTAATGCAGTTCAGTTCTGAATGTATATCAAAGAAGATGAAGAAACCATCACATGCTTCTTTGTAAGCCCATTGTTCCTACATTTTCCCATCAGTACTTTTTAGGTGACTAAGAGAAGATGAGTTAATAAAAATTATTCATTTATATGATTTTCACTTATACCATGATTGTTTTTATTGTGGCATTAGAATATTAGAAGGGCTCTCAGTAAGATATGTAGCTTATTTCTCTGCTTCTTACAAGGAATATGCTTAAACCAAGCTAGAAAAATAATTACACAGATATTATATGAATCATATACACCTGGGAACACTGTTTCATATAAAGAATAACTTCCTCAAGAATCTCTATTGACTGTATGTTACCTTCAGAATTAAAACAAAATTCAGAGAGTTTATAATCTATTCATGGCAACAACAGTCTACATACAGTCACTTTCAAAACTTATTTAAATTTGAAATACATTTTCATTAGCCACTACTTCACCTACTTCATACTTTTTCCAAATAGGTGTACTCATGGTCCCATAAATCTGCTACCTGCATTTCTGACTCTATTATTTTGCTTATGTTGCTTCCTCTAGTTAAATTCCTTCTATTTTCTTCTTTCCCTGTCTAAATTATAATAGTTTTACAGATCCATCTAAATGTTACTTTCTTAGACTCTTCCTGCCAGTCTTTGTTGCACAGACCTTCAAATTCGGTTTATGTGGTTGTGAAACACCAGTGTGACATTTACTAACTTTATGTCCATAGGCAATTCATGGAAAATCTCTGTGTTCTATATTTACTGATCATAATTGAAGATTCCTGCTAACAGTAATGTTAAATGTGGTTGCTATGAGTATTAAATTAACTAATACAATGAAAACATAAACATGGTGCAAGTGTTGCTGCTTTGATGCTGTTACTAACGTAATTATTAGGCTATTTGGAACACACTTGCCTTATATTGTTTCTTAGCTGTAATTTAATCTGTTATATGTCAATGTCATATCTCTTCAACTGGATTTTAGCGTCCTTAAAGCTAAATAAAGTACGTGAAATACTTCTCTGATATCCTAAATTGCTTTACTCAGTGCATAGTAGTAGTTCAACAAAAATTTGCTCAATCAACAATTGAAATTATTAATGAAAGCCCAAAGAAATGAATGAGCCTCCTTGTTTTCCCATTTGTCCATATGGATTAATTCTATTTTCTTAAATCACTTTTTCTTCAAATATGGTCTTTTATAATGATTTTTTAATAAATTCTGTTTCTTTTATAACAATAAAATTACTTCAGATGATTTTCCTTTATATAAATATATAAATGTAAATTAAGTAAACATTAAATATTTCTTAAATATCATCAAGTAGAGGATTTTAACAGTCTGGAGCCAGAAAAATGTAGTTATATATTATGTGGGTTGCGTAGGAAGTTATTCATTTATAATAATGCAAGCTCTGAATATTGATGTAACCAACTTATGACATTAATAAAATATCATATCTGGCCAAACTTATACTAATTAAAAAAAATAACTCTTAGGGCTCTGTTAAGATTTTTCTTTAAGATACTAATACTGGTGAGCAGACAAGTATAGAACCACATGTGCTAAAACAACTAGGGTTGTGGTGGAGGCTGGGAAAGAGGAGGTAAAGATGATGGAAAAAAAATTCACAGAATGAGAAATAAAAACCATAAGAATAACAAAATCTTCTGTCCACTGGGCAGCAGCCAAACTCTGCTCAATAGTATTATTAGCACTTGCATATCTTTTGGGAATAGCTGGTTATAAGCATTGCCTCCTGCTTTTGGAAACTCTTTCTGTTCATTCCTACACATTTCCCAGTTTTAAAAATCAATAGATAGAAATTAAAGAATATATAGAAATATGGATAAATATAAGATGAAACAGTGAAAAGATATGATAGTGCTTGGTCCCTGGGGACCAAGGGGAAAGTTGGGTCAGGAGACAAGTATTTCTCACCCTAAACTTTGTAATAAAGTTTGAATTTTAAATTATACGTATGTATTAACTTGTTAAAACATAAATACAAAAGGCTGTGTAGAAACAAAACATAGAATCTAGCAAGCCATGTAGGCTACTTATAATGTAAGCAGGATCCCATTAAGCCAAAAGCACGAGATAACCCATCTTTGGCACCTCCTGACCCTTGGTATTTTTCCCTTTTGTCTTCTCTTCTAAGGCCTTTTTCCTTCACAGACCAACTCTCTTACTCTTCTTCCTTTTATTCACAGTCTGACGTATTAACACATACTACTAATGTAAAATGCACCTTTCAAGAACATATGAATTTGCAGAATGGTCATGTTTCTCAGCATAAAACGCTTCAGAAATTAAGGGCATCAAACAGCAAGAGGTGGTGAAGATTTCGGGTAGAAAGAATCAACAACTATAAGAATAAGCACTTCCATGAGAAATTTATATCTACTTATGCATAAAACCAACTTTAATATTTGATGAAACAAACATCTGGCAACTTTTTTTAAATTGAAGTATACTTGATTAACAATATTAGTTTCAGGTGTAGAGCATAGTGATTCAGTATTTTTACACTTTATACTCCATTAAAAGTTATGACAAGATAATGGCTGTAATTCCCTATGCTGTACAATATATCCTTGTTGCTTGTCTATTTTATACATAGAAATTTGTATCTCTTAATACCATACCCCTAATCGGATGAGACATTTCCCCCTTCCCTCTCCCCACTGGTAACCACTAGTTTGTTATCTATATCTTTGAGTCTATTTCTGTTTACTATGTATATTCATTTGTATTATTTTTTAGAGTTTACATATAAGTGATATCATACAGTATTTATCTTTATGTCACTTATTTCACTAACCATAATATTTTCTAGGTCCACATTGCTGCAAATAGCAGTATTTCATTCTTTTTATGGCTGAGTAATATTTCTATATATATTTATAGCAATATTCATATATATATATACACATATATATGAGATACATACCATATCTTTTGTATCCATTCATCTGTTGATGAGCATTTGGATTGCTTCCATATCCTGGCTATTATAAATATTCTGCTAATGAACATTGGGGTGCATGTACATTTTTGAATTAGTATTTTAATTTTTCTGGATACATATCCAGGAATGGAATTGCTGAGTGATATGCTAGTTCTATTTGTAGTTTTTTCAAGAACACTCATATTTCCACAGTGGCTGCAATGATTTACATTCCCACCAACATTATACACAGGCTCCCTTTTCTCCACATTCTCACCAACATTTGTTATTTGTAGACTTTTTGATGACAGCCATTCTGACAGGTGTGAGATATCTCATTGTAAGTTTTTATTTGCATTTCTCTAATAATGAGCAATGTTGAGTATCTTTTCATGTGCATGTTAGCCATCCTTATACATTCTTTAGAAAACTGTGTAACATCTTCTTCTTGTATTGATCCCGTTATTATATAATTCCCTTCTTTGTCTTTTGTTAAAGCCTTTGCTTTAAAATCTATTTTGTCTGAATTGAGTGTTGCTACCCCGCTTTCTTAGTGTTTTCATTTGTATGAAATATATTTTTCTATCCCTTTGCTTTCAGTCTGTGTGTCTCTAGCTCTGAAGTGAGTCTCTTGGAGGCAGCATGTAGCAGGGTCTTATTCTTTGTATCCAATCAGCCAACCTATGGCTTTTGACTGGGACATTTAGTCCATTGAAATTTAAAGTAGTTAGTGATAGGTATGTGCTTATTGCCATTTTATTACTTGTTTTCAGGTGTTTTTACAGTTTTTCTCTGTTCATCTCTTCTTTTTGCTTCTTCACTTGTGGTTTGATGATTTTCTTTAGTAGTATGCCTGTGGTCCTTCCTTTTTAGTTTATGGTATCTATTGTTGGTTCATATATGTTGACCTACAACTACATCTACTTGTTTAAACTGGTAGTCATTTAAGTTGTCACATTCTAAAAGATCTACAATTTTTACTCCCCTCCTCTACATTTGTGATTTTGATATCATATTTTACATCTTCATGTTTATCCCTTCACTGTTTATTGTAGTTATAGTTGCTTTTACAATTTTTTGTCTTTAATCTTCATACCAGCTTCAGTGGTTGATCTTCAATCCTTACTAGATATTTGCCTTTCCCAGTGGGATTTTCCCTTCCCTTTATATTCTTATTTCTTTTCTACTTACAGAAAACCCTTTAACATTTTTTTAGGGTAGGTTTAATATTGGTGAACTCTTTTGCTTTTTGCTTCTTTGAGAAGTTCTTTCTCTCTCCTTCTAAGTGTTAATCTTGTTGGGTAGACTATACTAGGTTGCAGGTTTTTCCCTTCAAGCACTTTGAATATATTATGCCACTCTCTTCTGACTTGCAGAGAAAATCAGCTGATAGCCTATGTGGACTCCATTGTATATGACTTTGTTTTTCTCTTGCTGCCATTAGAATTCTCTAAATTTTGCCATTTTAAATATGCTATGTCTTGATATGGGTCTATTTGGGTTCATCTTGTTGGGGACCTTCTGTGTTTCCTGTACCTGGTTATCTGTTTCTTTCTTCAGGTTTGGAAAGTTTCTAGCTATAATTTCCTCAAATACATTTTCATTCCCTTTCTCTCTTTTTTCCTTCTGAGACACCTATAATGTAAATGTTAGTACACAAATGCTATCCCAAAAATCTGGTAGATTGCTTTCATCATTTTTTTCATTTGTCTTCCTTTCTGGTGTTCTGATTGAATGATTTCCATTATTCTATCTTCTAGATCCCTTAGGTGTTCTTTTGTATCACTTAGTCTGTTATTCATTCCTTCTACCACATTTATCTCTGATAATGAATTATCTATTTTTGGTTGGGTCTTTTTTATATTTTTTCATCTAGTTCCTTGTTAAAGTGTTCATGGTATACATCAATTCTTTTCCCTAATTTATTTAACATCATTATTAGAATGCTTTGAATTCTTTATCTGATAAACTATTTCTGTTTCATTATTTTTCAGGCATTTTTTCTTGCTCTTTCAACTGAAAGTAGTTTCTCTGCCTTTGAATTTTGCATAACTTTCTCTGCCTCAACAGTTACCTATTGCAGTCTTGAAGTGTGATCTTATGTGGGAGCATCCCTATATAAATTACATGTGCCCAGTGCCTTTGGTGTGAGAGCTGGATTTGATGTGGACTCAAGTCACTTCTTTCCTTGAGGTGTGCTGGCAGCTCTCACCTTGTTTGGAAATGGAGCTGGAAATGGAGGGGCTAGAGTGGTGCTGAGAGTGAGGTGTGACTTCCACTCTGTTCTGTGACAGTTACAGCCCTGTTGAGGTGGGGGTCTGATCACAGGTTGCTGGAGCAGAAGTGCTGCAGGTCAAGCCTGAGTTGGCGCTATTCCTTTCAAGTGTGTGTTTTTCCCTCTCCCCACAACCAGGACCCTTGCCTCAGAGAGAGAGATGCTCAGGCAAGTGGGGCTCATATGGGCTCTCAGCTCATGGTGGCTATAGACAGAGTTCCCATGTGCTGCTTGTGTAGGCATCTGCAGCTCCACCTAGAGACAGCCTTTGGTGACAGTCCCCTTTGTTCCTCACAGCCAATCACTGCCCCCAGCATCTGATGCCCCCTGCCCCTGCTGCCCCCTGCCCTGTTATGGAATCCCTCTTCAGGGCAGGTTGGGCTGCGTGACCTCTTGGCGTGTATGGGGTGGGGGTGAGCGGATGGCGTGAGCTGTGGTAGAGCTGCCATTGTCAGAGATCTAGACTCCTCCTAAGGTGCTGCTTGAGTAAATGTCAGAATGGCCACGACCACCCTACTCAAGCTCTGTCCCAGGACTGGGTCGCCTCTGGGTCCCATGTTCAAGTCTTTTCCCATCCCTCCACCCCCAGTCATAGCTGCCCCATGTCCGGCACCTCTGTGACATGGAGTGAGCTGGATTGGGGTATACAGTGAGGCTGTTGCAGAAACCTGGCAGCCACTAGAGCAGAGCTCTCTCTGCCCATCCTTGGGGACAAGGCTTTGCACACGTGGTCCTCACAAGTGAAGTCCATATTTCCCACAGCCCTTCTATTAGTCCCAGCAGTCCTCCAACCAGCCAGGTGGGATTATCTCCCCATGTAGGACAGGGCATCCAATCTGTAGCTTGAATTGCTTACTCTATAGGGTGGGTGTCTGCCTGAGTAATTTCCCTTTTCATCTGAGTCCCCTCCCAGGGAACAAGGTCCCAAACCAATGCTTTTCTTCCCTTTCTACCCTATTACATGTGTATCTTTCTTGGTTGTACAGGTGTCCTTGTACAGGTTGTATAGCCTTGGTTGTACAGGAGTCCTTCTGTCTGTCTGTTTCCAGTTTTCAACGAGCATTGTTCCACATATAGAGCTATTTTTGATGGTTTTGTGGTGGGAGGTGAGTTCCATGTCCTCTTCCTCCACCATCTTGATCTGAACTGTCTCACAACTTTTGAGTCTATGAAGTATTTATTGACTTGAAATTATTTTAACATGTGATAGTACATGCATTCACACTCTCCAGAAGTTAAATTTGTATTTATATTTGTTTACCTGCCAATTAATATTATATGGATCAATAAATAGATGGATAGTTGATAGGCAGACAGAAGGTTGGATTTCATATGCTTGCAACTCTAGACCCAATCTTTACCTTTGTCCACTCTGCTCTCTGCCTTAAGACTTTGATTTGCATTGACTCATCAATGGGCTCCCTTGCAGTTGTTTTTCTCTAAGAGGAACAAAGGCAGGAGATTGGCGGGGGCAGGGAGAGTGATTCTGGAAGATTTATGTCCCTGGCTCCCAAACTGCAGAGACTCAGAAGTCTGGCTATCTCCTTTGACCAAAGGTCTCAGCTCCTGTTATGTCATTTAGGTATCAGCCCAATCAACAGAATCTTCTTTGTCATCAGGTTCCAGTAATTGTTCATTTCTTTCTCAGCATAGAATGTTAGAGCCCCGCTGTAAATAAGCCTGGAATTCTGCATCTTCCCTTGTAATTCTTTTTTGCCCAAATATTATAAATATGTCTTTCTGACAATTCTTCTTAATGTATACTAATTTGAGTGTTCCATCTATTTTCTCCTGGAATCTTAAGACCAATAGATGGATAGAAAGTTCTTAATCACTGGAATCCACTGGTGCTAGTGGGATTTTATATTTTAATCCCCGTTATGTCTACACTTGGTGATGTTCCTAGTATTTTAGTGCATTTGTCTTCCACTTGATTACTGCTTATGTTAATAAGTATAGCACTAGAAGAATACTTTACAGCCATTTTGTGTTTATTAGCTGTCAGGCATTACATTAAAAGGCTTGAACATATTAGCTTACAGCAGCCCTATGAAATAGATATGATAATTATTCCCCTTTAGAGATGAAGAAAGTGAGACTTGCAAAGGTCAAGTGACTTTCCCAAGGTCACACAGCTGGTAAGTGGTACAGTAACTGAGATTTAAACCAAGGCAGCAAGAGTCCATGATTTTAACCACTATACAGTATTGTGTAGGTATTACTTTACTTTACTAGATAAGTATGACAACAGACAATAAAATCAGTTAGGCAAAAAAGAAGTACTTAGTACAATGTAGTTGCCTACTGTAGATGTCATTTAATGTTAAAATTTTTATGCGAGTTGTAGTGGTAGTTAAAAAAAGAGTACACTTTGAACAACCTTTAAAAGAAATTTGAGGCACTGTATCACACAGTAATATACACACATAAATGGTGTAAAAGTTTTAAAACCTAAAGAATTGTAACCAACATTTACAAAAAAATCTATCCATATTTTTAGAAGCCTTTAGGGCCCATAGAAAAACTAAATAACACCAGAATTTTGTACAGAATTGGTGATCTGTTCTGATATAAAGTGTGGCGAGTAAATTTTTTTTGCTAAATAATCACTTGAAAAAAATGAATCATAATATTTGAAGTCTTATAGCAATAAACAGCAACCTATATGGAAGTACAGAGTATATATTTTTGCATAGAGTTCCAGTTTTTTCTTTGTACTTATTCTATCAGATTAAGAAATACATAGGAAAATTTTTATTGTGTTGATACCCCTTCCCATATAATGAAAACAGGTGTCCTCTAGTCTTTAATTTTTCTTGTTGAATGTAGTTATGAGAGTAAGGATTAACTCATAATATAGGCATACCTGATTTTATTGCTCTTAACTTTATTGTGCTTCATAAGTATTGCATTTTTTACAAATTAAAGGTTTGTGACACCCTGAATAAAGCAAGTCTATCGGTGCTACTTTTCTAGCAGAATTTGCACACCTTGTGTCTCTGGGTCACGTTTTGATAATTCTTACATTTGAAACTTTATTACTATTATTATATTTGTTATGGTGATCTGTGATCATTGATGTTACTATTGTAGTTGTTTGAGGGTGCCACAAATAAGACCCTTAAAAGATGGCAAACATAATTGATAAATATTGTGTTCTGGCTGTTCCACCAATCAGCCTTTCCCTCATATCTCCCTCTTGTATCAGGCCCCTCTATTCTCTGAGACACAACAATATTGAAATCAGTTAATAAGCCTAAAATGACCTCTCAGTGTTCAAGTTAAAGGGAGACTTGCATGTCTCTCACTTTAAATAAAAAGCTAGAAATGATTAAGCTTTGTGAGGAAGGCATGTCGAACCTAGTTGATAAAGAAGCGACAAGTTTTGGGAGGATTGACTCCAATTCTGAAAGTTCTATTGTGGACAAAATGCTCTCAAATACCACTGCATGCTACAGAGCAATTGTTCATGAAAGGAAGAGTCGATCATTGTAGGAAACTTCATCACTGTCTTATTTTAAGAAACTGCCACAGTCATCTCAGCCTTCAGCAACTACCACCCTAATCAGTCAGCAGCCATCAACAAGCAAAGACCCTCCACTAGCAAAAAGATTTTGGCTTGCTGAAGGCTCAGATGATGGTCCGCATTTATTTTTTTTTTTAGCAATAAAGTATTTTTAGTTAAGGTATATACATTGTTTTTTAGACATAATACTATTGCACACATAATAGTCTACATTATATTATAAACATAATGCTTATATGCAATGAGAAACCAAAACATTTGTGTGATTCATTTCATTGTGATACTCACTTTATTGTGATGGTCTGGAACTGAACCTGCAGTATTGAGGTGTGCCTGTACTCTTCAGTCGAGCTGAATTTATTGTATTCAGATAAGCTGACTAGATTTAAAAATAGCTATTCTTACAGGGGATGAATGGTATTTGTGTCAGCCATACTAATTGGCATAGCTGCTGTTTAATCAGGTAGAAAGCATAATAGTCTAAAGCAAATGTTTAAATTGTTTTCTTTAATGAGAGAAATTCTACCTTTGTAAATGGCATATGTATGTGTGAGGAATGAGTAAGAAGTGTAGCAGATGAACTTCAGAGATGGTCCAAACTAAATAATTTTGAGCCTTAATTCTAGATTTAGAATCATTCAAAGAAAGAAAGTGCATGTTCTTCTCAACTTTTCAGATGATTGGGAAAAAAGTGCTTCTTAATTATACTACATGTGTCAGGTTTTCACATTTTTAAACATTATTCATAAATCATTTTTTTCTGAATCAGTTAAAAATTTAAACATTTTCTTCAAGAAAAAAAAGGGAGAGAAACCTACAGCAACAATGACAACAATAGTGAAACCCTTTACTACTGGGAGGGGTCTGGGAGGCCTTTACTATTTTTCAGGGTTAGGAAAAACAACAGATGCTATCAAAAGTTCAAGACCAAGGACATGGAGAAGTACACCTGCTACAAACAGCAAGAGTGTTCCTTCTTCCACTCCCTGCCTCAACTTCCCCCTACAGCACACACTTCCCTGCTCAAACACACATTTTATTTAAATTAGTATATCTCAATACCATCTGAATTGTGAATTCCATCTTGGTTTCTCCTGCTGTGGAGATGAATAAAGAAGTTAGCAAGTCTACTATTCTGGTTCCGAACAACAGCAACTTAAACCAGGAAGGCTGAGAAGCATGTATCCTATTTCAAACTCTCTAGAAAAACAGTCTCTAAATTCTTAGTGTAGTCTATTCTAATGCTTAAACTACCTTTGCTATCATGACAGTCTTTCTTATTTCTAGGTTCTTCAAAATGGAGCTCATTTTCCCTTGTTCTGTCAGCACAGCCAAAAGATAGCTGATCACCATTTTCTAACAGTCCTTTCAGTTTATGTTCATGGAATTGAATTTTTTCACTTTTGCCTTTTCCAGGATGAGCAATCCAATTGTTCCAGTTGTTCTTTTATTTGATATTTAACTCTTTATCTCTAGTTGAAACTCTTTATCTTGTTCATATTTTTATTTGTTTGGATGACATCTAGAGTTCTGAGTTTGGGTGCTGTGCTTTTTTTAATTTACTGAGTTCTTTAATATGTGTTCCATAATAGTTTGTGTTTCCAGATTGCTATCGAAATGAAGGTTTTTTCTGAAATATTTTAATACTAATCTTTCATTGTATAGATGTTATTTTTTCCTTAAGTACCTTATATTTGTGTCTTTACCTGTCTGTTTCAATTACTAAACAGTCTAAAATTAACTTTTCAATATTGTAGTTATTGTTTTCTCATACTCTCTTAAAAAGGTATTTTTTAAGTGTTGGTCTGTGATTGGATTGGCAATAAAATTTATCTCAAACATCCTATATATGGTAAGGATCCATAAATATTTGTTTAATTTGATCATCCATGACATTGTTAGTGATTTTCTGAATTAATACACAGAGGAAGATTGTGAGGATGTATCAGACTCATCATGAAATTGACAGAATTGAATAATAGTGTCTATGATCTGGCTCTTTTTCTCAGATAAATATTTACCGAATTGCATAAATCCATCTTAAGCATTGATTTCTCTGTTATCTCTATCTATCATCTATCTATCATCTACCTACCTACCTATCTACCTACCTACCTATATATCTATCATCTACCTCTATATCATCATCTACTTACTAAAACATTTCCCCAACTCTATCAAATTATTCATTCTATCATTAGAGATTAGGTTAGTGCATAGATTACTAAATTCTTCTGGCTGTTAATTAAAATCCTGACCATTAAGGCTAGTCGCAAATTGATGTAATAAAAACTTTACCTTGATGTGATTAGATATAAGAAAATTACTAGTGACTCATATTTTCTTTTATTTCTATGTTATGGAATTGTCATTTATAGTAATTGTCATTTATTTTAATAAGAACTCACAGATTTCTAGGTGTTTATTTTTTTAATTAAACTTTATTTTTACAGCAGTTTTATGTTTGCAGTAAAATTGTGTGCAAAGTACAGCAAATTCTCATATACCTCCATTCCCATACATGTACAACCTCCCCCACTATGAACATCTGTAGTACAGTGGTACATTTGTTACAATCAGTGAACATATATTGACATATCATTATCACCCCAAGTCATTAATTTATATTAGGGTTCACTCTTGGCATTGTACATTCTATGGGTTTTGACAAATGTATAAACACATGTATCCATTGTAATATCATATAGAATAGTTTCATTGTCCTAAAAATCCTCTGTCCTTTGCCTATTTATCCCTGCCCCCCCAACCCCTTGTAACAGTTGCTCCTTTTGTTGTTTCCATAGATTGTCTTTTCCTGAATGTCATACAGTTGGAATCATACAGTAGCCTTTTCAGATTGGCTTCTTTCACTTAGTAATATGCATTTAAATTTCCTCCATGTCTTTTCATGGCTGGAAAGCTCATTTCTTTTCAGCACTGAATAATAGTCCATTGTTCGTAAGTACTACAGTTTGTTTATCCGTTCACTTACTGAAGGACATCTTGGTAGATTCTAAGTTTTGGCAATTATGAAAAAAGCTGTTATAAACATTCATGTGCAGGTTTTTGAATGACATTTTGTATGAACAGTTTTAAATTCATTTGGGTAATTACCAAGGAGCATAGTTTCTGAATTGTATGGTAAGAATATGTTTAGGTTTTTTTTTTTTTTTTAAGAAATCACAAAAAGAACTTCCAAAGTGGCTATACCATTTTGCTTTCCTAACAGCACTGAGAGTTCCTGTTGCTCCATATCCTCACTAGCATTTGGTGTGTGAGTGTTTAGGATTTTTGCTGTTCTGGTAGGTGTGTAGTGCCATCTTGTTGCTTTAATTTGCAATTCTCTAATGACATATGATGTCAAACATATTTTTATAGGTTTACTTGCTATTTGTATATCTTCTTTGGTGAGGTATCTGTTTTGTCTTTGGCCCACTTTTTAACAGGGTGTTTGTTTTCTTATTGTTGAGATTTAAGAGGTTTTTGTTATTTTGGATAAGTCCTGTATCAGATGTGTCTTTTGCAAACATATTCTCTCAGTGTGTGGCTTGCTTTCTTATTCACTTGGCATTGACTTTTATAGAAAAGAAATTTTTAATTTTAATGAAGTCCAACTTGTCAATTGTTTCTTTCATAGATTGTGCTGCTGGTATTGAAACTAAAAAGTCATTGCCATACCCAAAATCATCTGGGTAGTCTCCTGTGTTATCTTCTAGGAGGTTTTATAGTTTTGCATTTTACATTTTCATCTATGATTCATTTTCAGTTAATTAGTACGTAGGCTGTAAGGTCTTCTTGCAGGCTGATGTCCACTAGTCCCAACAACATTTGTTGAAAAGACTGTCTTTGCCCCATGGTATTGTCTTTGTTCCCTTGTCAAAGATCAGTTGACCACATTTACATGGGTCTATTTCTGGACTGTCTATTCTGTTCCATTATGTTTTGTTGTCTACTCTTTTGCCAATACCACACTATCTTGATTAAGATAGCTTTGTAGTTAGTCTTGAATTTGGGTAGTGTCATTGCTCTGGCTTTGTTCTTTGACTTCAATATTGAGTGGCTATTCTGGGTCTTTTTGCCTCTCCAATATAAACTTTAAAATCAGTTTGTTGATATCCATAAAATAACCTGCTGGGATTTTGATCTCGGTCTATAGATCAAGTTGGGAAGTACTGACATGTTGACAATATTGAGTCTCCCTATCCATGAACAACATTATGCTAGGCACCTTGTTTTTTTTAATAAATTTATTTATTTATTTATTTATTTAATTGGCTGTGTTGGGTCTTCATTGCTGCACACGGGCTTTCTCTAGTTGCAGGAAGTGGGGGCTACACTTCGTTGTGGTGCATAGGCTTCTCATTGCAGTGGCCTTTCTTGTTGCAGAGCATGGGCTCTAGGTGTGTGGGCTTCAGTAGTTGTGGCACATGGGCTCAATAGTTGTGGCTCATGGGCTTAGTTGCTCCATGGCATGTAGTATCTTCCTGGGGCAGGGCTCAAACCCATGTCCCCTGCATTGGCAGGTGGATTCTTACCCACTGCACCACCTAGGAAGTCCTAGGCACCTTGTTTTTAGATCCTTAATGTTTAAGTACAAATCTGTGGTCCCGCCAATCTGATGAAAAAAAAAAACAAAAACAAAAATCAACATAAGGCAAATGATCACATTGTCAGAATTTCTAATACTGTAATTTGATTTGAAATTCTTTTATTTTGTGACATTGTATCTAATACAGAATTGTGCTTAATATTTTTGTATTTTCATTGATGCTATCTTGTTTTTTTCCCTCAGATCTTTATTGGAATATAATCATTTTACAATGTTGTGCAGTTTCTGCTGTACAACAGTGAATCAGCTATATTTACACATATATCCCCTCCCTTATAAGGCTCCCTCCCCTCCTCCCTATCCCACCCCTCTAGGTCATCACCAAGATGCTACCTTGTAAATGTATATTTTGGTGTACCTAGATTGATAATTCTTTTAAATTTTATTATAAATGGGAACAAATTTGAAAAATTCTCAATTCTTCTGTTATAGATTTGCTAAAAGAAGTCAGTATAATATTTATTTGAAATGCATTTCATAGCTATTCTTTTCTATTATCTATCTCTTCCTCTAAGTTTATGCTTCTCTAACTGAAATACTCTCATTGAAATATATATGTGTATATATATATATATATATATATATATAGTTATCCTGAAGTATCACATTTGTTCAAAATTTAGGGGAAATTTACCTTTATAATAAATTACACAGCAATATATTATTGAATACAATACAAATTATGAAAGATTTTCAAAATAAGAGATTTCAAATAAATTTTATATGTGTGATAGGCAGTTTCTGATTATTCTCCAAAACTCTTTACCTGAACGTTTCACTCTTTTCTATCAGTAAATTTAGATACAAGAATCTGAGAAGTACTGCATTTAGAAATTTATTTAATCTATGATTTATTTAATTGAAGTTTTCCGAACTATGAAAAGATGAGATACTGAAGTTCAAAAACATTGTCATTAAGCAGCAATGGTTAAGTTAGTGTACAGTCTGTTTCTCCCATTACAAGATAGATGAATTGAACAAAATGATCTATGACTTAGTGTTTTGTCCAATGCCTGGCATGCAATAACCTATCACTAAAAACTCAGACTAGTTGTATTAAGTAAAATCTCATACTGGCTAGAGAAGAATACAATGGATAATATAATTCAGCTGTAAAACACTAACATTAATGGTATATTTTTTTTAAAAGAAATGACCTAGTTTCTTAGATATAGAAGCAAAGCTAACCTAAGAAGAGCTATTTGGGCCAAGAACAAACTTTATGAGCTAGGACAAAACCTTATTAGAGACAAGGATTTCTATTTATAATTTGTATGTGTTGTCAATCTGCCTTAATTTGGTCTTTTCTATTTTTATTTTTTGCAGTATATCATTTGTTGCAAAGTAAAATAGCATTTTGTACTTATACAGCATTTTCATCAGAAAGGTCAATGTTCTTTTCAAATTCATTAATACTTACAGCATTCCTAGGGGCATGTAACATACTATTTAAAGTTAAAGCTGAGATTTATAAATGATTTTGCCCTATTGTACTGAAATGAAATGACCAACCTTTAGCCCATGGTAGGTGCAAAAATAGAGGTTCAACTAATATGAATATAATTTTGGGAGTTGGAATGGAATCCACATAAACATCCTCAATTAGACAATATTGGTTACAAAAAGGTAAATGTGCTTCTGCACATAGCAAACATAATTCATCAAGGAAAACATGGTATCTGCAGTCATTTTAACTTAATATTTTGAGAAGAAATAGAAATCAGCGACTGATAATCCTGATTTTGTTCTAATTTAGGACAGCTCATTGAGAGTTAAACATTTAGCTTTTAATTACTTTTACTTAAAATTGAAAAGTATCTGAACTATCTGTAAACTTTCTATTAAAGAATCTAATCTATTCAAAACTAATGGATCTACCCTTCTTTTAGAGGGAAGTAGGTTATCAGAAAACTTACAGAACACAGTGAAAACTGTGGTCCAAGCATTCATAGGCAATTAAAACTATACTAGAATATATTTTCATTAAGAATGAAATAAGTGGGTGTTCAATAATACCTAGAGATAATATTCACTAATAATTACTTGATGAAATATATCAAAAGAAGTTTTGCTGACTTCATGATTTTAGGGGAGTTATGGGATGGACTAGCCTTCCTACTCTTAATTTGAGAATACAGGTACTTTCAAAATATTGTACCAATTTTCATTTACTTTTTAAAGAGAAAAATGCACAGACAGTAGGTATAAATAATTCAGATAATTGGTGTAAATGCATTATTTTAAAAGGTACTTTAAGAAAAACTCATGGCTTCTTTAGATATTAGAATTATATAAAGTGATTACAATGTTCTTTTCTCATGAATTTGTCAAAATAGGAAACTCATAAGCATTTTAAGAGTACCATTCCTGAATCTTATCACTAGCTTAAGATGTCTTCTTATATTTTCAACATTTTTATAGGTAATATTCTGTATTCCTATTGACTGTATTAAATGGCAAGAAAATATTTTTTTATGATATTTTGACTAAAATTTTTAGAATGAGGTAGGGAAAAAATTAACTTAGAAATTCCTTCTTAAAAAAAAAAATTCTTTCTTGCCTCCACTGAGTATGCTGCAAAAGGTGTAGAGGGTGAAAGACCTAGAATATTGTTGAAGGTTACATCAGAGCCCTTGAGTTCTGGGGCTGTCTTCAGGAACTCTCAACTTCCCTACTTACAAGCCACTAGCTCCTTCTGTAAAATCACACGGGTTTAGTCTTTTATGCAGTAGCTGCCTGTATCGATCACTTTGTGCCTCTTCACTGAAAGTTGTAAGATTGTCCACCAGGGTTCTTACTAAAATGTCTTAGCAACATTGTATTTATTCCTTTGCATTTATCTATCTATTTATTTTTTATGGATGTATAGTTGGTTTACAATTTGTGTTTCAGGTGTACAGCAAAGTGATTCAGTTATACATATACATATATATTCTTTATCAGATTCTTTCCCCTTATAGGTTATTACAAAACACTGAGTATAGTTCCTTGTGCCATACAGTGGGCCCTTGTTGGTTATTTATTTTACATACAGTAGTGTGTATATGTTAATACTGAACTCCTAATTTATCTCTTCCCACCTCCCTTATGGTAACCATGTTTCAGTTTCTTTTCTATGGCTGGGAGTCTGTTTTGTGTATGAGTTCATTTGTATCTTTTTTTTTTTTTTAGATTCCACAATATAAGCAATATTATATGATATTTGTCTTTGGCTTACTTCACTTAGTATGATAATCTCTAGGTCCATCTATAATAATGTCCATTGCTGCAAATGACAGTGTTTCATTCATTTTTATGGCTAGGTAATATTCCTTTGTGTGTGTGTACCACATCTTCATCCATTCATCTGTCAATGGACATTTAGGTTGTTTCCATGTCTTGGCTATTATAAATAATGCTGCAGAGAACATTGGGGTGCATGTATCTTTTCAAGTTAGAGTTTTCTCTGGGTATATGCCCAGGAGTGAAATTGTAGGATCACATGGTAGCTCAATCTTTAGATTTTAAGGACTCCATACGACTCTCCACAGTGGCTGTACCAATTGACATTCCCACCAACACTGTAGGAAGGTTCTTTTTTTTCCACAACATCTTCAACATTTATTATCTGTAGACTTTTTGATGTTGCCCATTCTGACTGGTATGAGTTGACACCTCATTGTAGTTTTGGTTTGCATTTCTCTAATAATTAGCAACATTGAGCATCTTTCATATACCTTTTTGCATCTGTATGTCTGCTCTGGAGAAATGTCTATTTAGATCTACTCATTTTGTGATTGGGTTGCTTGTTTTTTTGTTTTTGTTTTTGATATTGAGCTGTATGAGCCATTTGTAAATTTTGGAGATTAATCCCTTATTGGTCACATCATTTGCAAATATTTTCTCCTCTTCTGCAGTTTTTTTCATTTTGTTTATGGTTTCCTTTGCTGTGCAAAAGATTTAAGTTTAACTAGAACCCATTTGTTTGTTTTTGTTTTTATTTCCATTGCTCTAGGAGACACACCCAAAAAGATATTTCTGCAACATATGTCAAAAAGTGCTCTGCCTATGTTTTACTCCAGGAGTTATATAGTATTCGGTATTAGATTAGGTCTTTAATCCATTTTGAGTTTATTTTTGTATATGGTGTTAGAGAATGTTCTAATTTCATTCTTTTATATGTAGCTGTCCAGTATTCCCAGCACCAATTGTTGAAGAGATAATCTTTTCTCCATTATATATGCTTGCCTCCTTTGTTGTAGATTAGGTAACCATAGATGCTTGGGTTTGTTTCTGCATTTTTTTTTTTATCATATATTGTTGATCTGTAAGTCTGTCTTTGTGCCAGTACCATACTGTTTTTATTACTGTAGCTTTGTAATATAGTCTGAAGTTAGGGAGCCTGATTCTTCCAGCTTTG
Source organism: Hippopotamus amphibius kiboko (assembly GCF_030028045.1). Classification (NCBI taxonomy): domain Eukaryota; kingdom Metazoa; phylum Chordata; class Mammalia; order Artiodactyla; family Hippopotamidae; genus Hippopotamus; species Hippopotamus amphibius. The sequence goes on from NC_080188.1 coordinate 61,113,853, forward strand.
TTTTTCTTTCTCAGGATTTCTTTGGCTATTTGGAATCTTTTGTGTTCCAATACAAATTTTAAAATTTTTTGTTCTAGTTCTGTGAAAAGTGCCATTGGTAATTTGATAGGGATTGCATTGAATCTGTAGATTCCCTTGGATAGTATAATCATTTTGCCAATACTCATTCTTCCAATCCAAGAACATGGTATATCTTTCTATCTGTTTGTGTCATCTTCAGTTTCTTTCATTAGCGTCTTGTAGTTTGGGGAGTACAGGTCTTTTGCTTCCTTAGGTAGGTTTATTCCCAGGTATTTTATTCTTTTTGATACAGTGGTAAATGGGATTGTTTCCTTAAGTTCTCTTTCTGATTTTTAGTTGTTAGCATATATAATTGCAATAGATTTCTGAGTATTAATTTTGTATCCCACAATTTTACTGAATTCATTGATGAACTCTGGTATTGATATGTTTCTGGTAGTGTCTTTAGGATTTCTATGTATAGTATCATGTTATCTACAAATAGTGACAGGTTTACTTCTTCCTTTCCAATTTGGATTACTTTTCTTTTTCTTCTGTGATTGCTGTGACTAGGACTTCCAAAATTATGTTGAATTTAAGTGGCAAGAGTGGACATCCTTGTCTTATTCCTGGTCTTAGAGAAAATGCTTTCAGCTTTTGACTGTTGAATATAATTTTAGCTGTGAGTTTGTCAAATATGGCCTTTATTATGCTGAGGTAGGTTCCCTCCATGCCCAATTTCTGAAGAGTGTTTAATCATAAATTGATGTTGAATTTTATCAAAAGCTTTTTCTGGGTCTATTCAGATCATATGGTTTTTATTCTTCAGTTTATGTGGTGTAGCACACAGATTTGCAGATATTGAAAAATCCTTACACCCCTGCAATAAATCCCACTTGATCATGGTGTATGATCATTTTAATGTATTGTTCAATTTGGTTTGCTAGTATTTTGTTGATGATTTTTATGTCTTTGTTCATCAATGATACTGGCCTATAATTTTCCTTTTTTGTGGTATCTTTGTCTGATTTTGGTATAGGGTGATGGTGGCCTTATAGAATGAGCTCAGGAGTGTTCTGTCTTCTGCAATTTTTTGGAATAGTTTCAGAAGGATAGGTGATAACTCTTCTCTAAATGTTTGATGGAACTTGCCATGAAACCACCTGGTCCTGGACTTTTGTTTATTGGGAGTTTTTAAGATTCAATTTCAATACTTGTGATTGGTGTGTTCATATTTTCTATTTCTTCCTGGTTCAGTCTTGGGAGATTGTACCTTTCTAAGAAGTTGTCTGCTTCTTCTAGGTTGCCCATTTTATTGGCATATAGTTGCTTGTAGTAGTCTCTTACAGTCCTTTGCATTGCTGTGGTGTCAGTTGTAAATTCTCATTTTACATTTCTAATTTTATTGATTTGGGCCCTGTCCCTATTTTTCTTAATGAGTCTGGCTAAAGGTCTTTCAATTTTGTTTACCTTTTCAAAGAATCAATTTTTAATTTCATTCATCTTTTCTATTTTTTTTCTTTTAGTCTCTATTTCATTTATTTCTGCTCTGATCTTTATGATATTTCTTTCCTTCTACTTACTTTGGGTTTTGTTTTTTTCCTTTTTCTCTAGTTGCTTTAGATGTAAGGTTAGGTTGTTTTTTTGAGATTTTTCTTGTTTCCTAAGGTAAGCTTGTATTGCTATAAACTTCCCTCTTAGCACTGCATCACATAGGTTTTAGATCGTTGCATTTTCTGTTTTGCCAGTCTTGGAGCACTGATGGAACCTACTCAGTTTAGCCACCCAAGGTAGAATGACAATAGTAGCTTGGGTTGATAGATGCCATAGATCTTCCCCCTAGCTCAGAACAGACAAGCAAATGAAAAAACCCAGCTCTTAGCTACCTTCTGGTGAGCAAAATAGTTGATCCCTGCATCCAGCCTGCAATCTGTGTGGCTGCCCCCAAAACTAGAATCTTACCAGTTTTGGAGCTCTGACAAGTTAGGAATAGTCCAGTCCCTTGAGGGAAAAGCAGTTTGTCTGGTAGATGCTAAAGATCCTCCTTCCTCGCTCAGCACTGAGTGACACGAGACAAAAGAACCCACAGCTTTCTGATTCTTCCTGTAGAAGGAGTTGGTAGGCCCCCAGAATCTGATGGAGGGCTGACTGGTAGAGGTCTTCTCCTGTATGTGGCCTGTTTATGAAGACTGGGAGACATGCCTGCCTTATCTAAGGCACAGACTTCAACAGGCAGAGTTAAGGAAAATAATGAGACAAAGATGTCCCAAACAAAGGAAATCAATAAATCTCCAGAAGCTGATCCTTTCGAAATGGAGTTATTTTGAATTTTCTATCAGGTAAGTCACATAACTGTCAAAGATGTTCATCAAACTTAAGAGACAAATGCAAGAACAAAGTGAAAATCTCAATAAAGTGAGAGACTACATAATTGGGAAAAATAGTCTCTTTGACAAATGGTGTTGGGAAAACTGAGTATCCACATGCAAAATTATATAATTTGACTGTTATCTTACACTATACACAAAAATCAATTCAAAATGGATTAATGACTTAAATTTAAGAACTGAAACTGTAAAATTTCTGGAAAAAACATAAGAGAAAATCTTCATCATATTGACCATGAATGAGCTTGGATGTGACACCAAAAGCACAGGCGAAAAAAACAAGTGGAAGTATTGATACATCAAACTGAAAAGCTTCTATACAGCAAAGAAAATAATAGTGAAAAGAAAATCAGCAGTGAAAAGAAAAATCTATGGAATGGGAGAAATATTTACTTCTTATCAGGTAAGCATATACCTGATAAGAAGTTAAACTCCAAAATATATAATAAATCTTACAACTCAGTAGCAAAAAACTAATAACCCAATTTAAAAATGAACTAAAGACTTAGACATTTCTCCAAAGAAGATGTATATGACCAATGGGTATATGAAAACATGCTCCCTGTCATTAATCATAAAGGAAGTGCAAATTGAAACCACAATGAGATATCACCTCACACCTGTCAGGATAACTATTATCAGACAAACAAAACATAAGTGTTGGTGGGAATGCAAAATTGTGCAGCCACTATGGAAAACAAGATGAGGTTCTTCAAAAAATTTAAAGCAGAACTACCATATAATCCAACAATCCCGCTTCTGGGTATTTGTCCAAAAGAACTGAACTCAGAGTCTTGAAGAGATATTGGCACTCCCATGTTCACTGCAGCACTATTCACAGAGCCAAGATGTGCAAACAACCTAAATGTCTATCAGCAGATAACTGGATAAGGAAAATGTAATATATACATGCAATGAAATACTCTTCATCTTTAAGAAAGAAGGAAATCCTGCTATGTGTGACAACATGAATGAACCTTGAAGACATTATGCTAAGCGTAATAGCCTGTCACAGAAAGAAAGACAAATACTGCATGATTCCACTTACATGAGGTGTCTAAAATAGTCAAATACTGTACATAGAATCAAAGAGTTGAGTAGTGCAGCAGTCCCCAGCCTTTTTGGCACCAGGGACTCTTTTTGTGGAAGACAGTTTTTCCACGGACCGGGGGTAGGGGAAACGGTTCAGGTGATAATGCAAGTGATGAGGAGAGGCAGATGAAGCTTCACCAGCTTGCCTGCTGCTTATCTCCTGCTGTGCAGCCCAGTTCCTAACAGGCCAGGGACCCGTACCGCTCTATGGCCCAGGGGTTGGGAACCCCTGTAATAGTGGTTGACAAGGGCTAAGGAGAGGGGAGAGTGTGGAGTTGCTAATCAATAGGCATAAAATTCAGAAATCATTCAAATAATTGGAAATTATCTTATCTTTGATGAGGCTGTCACTAAATTTATCTCATCATGTGGCTATCAAATAGTTCATTATAGGAGCAGAAGTGCCAGCTCCACGTTTCTTTCCTTAGCTTTTAGTGTACAGTGATTGTGCAATTCGACATGTGTTCAGTTAAGTATATGTCATATTATCTGCTATTAACTAACAGAATCTGTGCCCTTGTCAACCCTTCTGTGCCTCTTATTGTTTGCTGGAGACACATAAAGCACATGGCATGATGAGTATTACCTAAACAGATAAAGTAAGGGTTTGGGGTGCCAATTTCCTTCTTATAATATAAAAATAATTTAAGATTCTAATATTTTCTTCCTTTCCCATACTGATTTACCTTGTGCACCCTCCAACATTCCCCAAAGGAATTTGAAGCCTACATAATTGGCTTCATACTCTCAGCTGTTTATGATTCTTTTGGCTTTGGAGTGAAACAAGGTTTTGTATTCTGCAAGGTTACACTCTCACGATGTAGGTAATGGTTTTCTCTTAAGAATATTTTTAACCTTCTTAGCACTGGGCTTAATACTTGAGCTTACTAAAATGGATTTACTAATCCATCTGTTGCTTTTATTTGAATTCAGGGGACTAGATATTACAATTCTGGATTCCTTTTTATTTATGAATTTATATTTTCCAAAGAACATATGAACATCAAATTTCAGTTATTGCCAAGGGAGATCCTACTTGCTTCGGAAAATTTTGCAAATAAATTATTAAAATAATGCTGAGTCATAGATGCTTTTAGCAATTCTAAAAACAGTATTATCATATAATCATTCTCATTCATGTTATTTTATGAACCATTATTATTGGAACAGCATCCTATACTTTTAATGCAATTTATACATTTTTATAAGTAGTATCATATTTTAATATTTTTAAGAGTTATTGACCTAAATGGAAATGTCTCATTCTATCACTCTAAGTTTCAGCCAGTTGGTATCATTAGTAAAAGTAAGGAAAGGAGAGACTGAAAATGTAAAACACTATAAGAAATATAAGAAGTCAAATTTTAACATATTGCCCTCATCAGCAAAGGGTTTTACCACCTGTAGCAAATCAATTGACAGATGAATTGACAGAGAGGTGAATAAATAAATGCTGTTCAAAAGCTAGATATATATATACTCTAGTCACTCAAATTAACAAAAAATGTTTCATTTTGTAAAAAGTCCCATGTTCATCACTGGTACCAAAGAAAAATCAGCTACATAGTTTAGAAGTTTAGTTGATTTTGCTCTCACATAATTTCTATTTCTTCCTCAGTTTACCTAATAAAACATTATTTAGTTCTTTGTAAATTATTTTTGGAAGAAGTTAACAGAAACATTTTGAGCAATAACACCAAATACAATTTGTCTGTTGAAGCTTAATTATCTAGCATTGATATTGGGGTTAAAACATAGCAGATAATTAATAATTAAATGTTGAATACATGGATTATTTCATTGATATAGAAACATAACTTAATATTACTATTCTCTGAAAACAAAAAACTACTTCCAACTGAAAGAGCATTTGTTCATTTATATCTGGATGGCTAGATCAAAAGCTTCATAAGCTCAAGTAGCAGGTCATTTTTGTTCCTTGCCATATGTTTAATGCCCAACACAGTGCCCGGCAAAGAGTGGCCATTGGTGTATATTTATTAAATGAACAAATGCTTATGCCCCAAAAGTAACTGAAGTAGATTATTCAGCTACTAACAATTAGCACACTTTTCTTGTGAATTGACCACATTTGTAAGCTTCTCCAGTCCTTTTATTCATTAATTCTTTATGCTCAGGTTACTTCACATGACATGTATGGAGGTAGCAACACATGGGTCATTAGAAACAAAGAAAAAACAACTGTTGTACCCATTAAATATTTCAGGTTTAATGCTAGTACTTATGAATTTTCAAGGGCCTATACAAATAGTTGATATCTGAAAACTACTGATTTTAAACATGAAGACAAAACTACATACACACACACACACATACACACACACAAACTTACACTTAAAGAAATGTATTTGGTGACCTCCAAAACTCCAAGTCATCTCTCTCCTGGCCTACAGTAAGAGCTTACTAATTCTCTCCTCTCACTGTAACCTAGTAGATCCACCCTCTTTACAGGAGCCCAAATCATTTTTTCAAAGTGTTGTGTCTTGTGCCATCATTCTTCTGCTTCAGTTTATCCTGTACTTTAATATAATTACAGTGGAAGACAATCTTTGTTGTGAGATTAAGTGACTACTTTTCTGAATTTTCTGACCTCGTTCTCTACAGCATTCCCCCACTCCCTCCTCTGAAAACACACTGGTCTTCACATTTGGCTCTGAGGTCTTTAACATACTATTTGCTTTTACAGGGATTCTTTCTCCTTAGATGATTATATGGCTGCCTCTACTTATAATTTAGGTTTCAAGTTAAAATTTACTTCCTTTGAGGGATTCCTCCAACTGCCTAACTAAATTAGCATTTGTCCCTTCATTTCACCATTCAAAAGCTCCATTCACTTATTTTCTTCATAGTCTTAAGCAATATAGGAATAGGTTATTTATAGATTATTCTCTCTCTCCCCTACATAGAATGTTAGCTCCAGAAGGGATGAAGACTGGTCTTGTTCACAGCTGCTAAAATAGTGCCTGAAATTTAGTAGGAGCTCAATAAGTATCTTTTCTCTAAAAAACTGAACATACGATAAATAGGTTTTAAACTCTGGCCAAAGGAGAAGACTAATTATTTCTCATGTTTAAATTTTTTTTTATTTCCCTATATCTGTATATATCCACTTCTAAAATACTCAGAAGTGGCATTCTGATGAACATATATTTCTTACAGAGATTTCCTTACTGGGATGTAGCATGCACGTAATTTAACTATATATTTAGTAAAATGATTTTTAGGGCCATGTTTATTTATATATGATTATATAGTTCTACATCACATTTTATCTGACCTTATGAAAGCAGTTTACCTGTTTATTCAAGATTTGGCTAAACTAGATCTCGTATATATAAAGGAACTGGTAATTTTAATAAGGATTGCATTGCATTGATGATGTTTGAAAACATCTAGAAAAGAGTTAATATTACTTCAACTGCATTTTATCAAAGTTGTTTTCTTCCCTCTGTCACTAAAGTTCAAAATCTTGGGTTTAACTCTTGCTTTTAGAAGCTTTTAAGATATTGAAAAGTTAAGATATCATTATTTTCCTGAGATATTTTCTTTGAAGTATAGTGTTTTTCAAAATTAGGAAATCTTTTCCATCTTTAAAATTGGATTATTGTAATGCTGCCCTTAAAAATTCTTAAAGTAGAACTTATGTAACTTTTTTTCCCCTGTAGTCTGTATTAAGTATCATTGTTTTCAGAGTATTCTACTTCAAGCTGTTCTTTGTGCCCTATATAGCATAAGGGTTTATCTTCTTTCCATGCTCTACCTCTTGCAAAGACAGCAGCTGTTGTCCTGTAAAAGATGCCAAATTTAAACTCTGAGAAGCTGGAGGTAGGACAGGCCCTAGTGAAGGCCCTTATTTCTAGAAATCTGTACCTAAACTGGTCAAGGAAAGACCTAGTTAAGTTAAAAGTGCATGAGTCTTACATCAAATATATCCTACTTGGATAGGATATTAACTATTTGCCCAGAAGCACAAATATAGTAACTGGAACTCTCAGTTAATTGTGCTGCCTTTCATATAAATAGAGCTGTGCAGAAAGGTTTGATTTAGAGGTCTCAGAGACACCAGAGTTCAGATCTATCCTGTCATGCTACGTGTGGGGGCAGAACATACACATCTCTGATGCCTCCATCTGCTTCTCTGCACTATACACAAAAATATACAGCTCCTTGAAGTTACAAGCATTTACCTGTTAATACCTGTGTGTGTGTGCGTGTGTGTGTATGTGTGAAAAAAAAAATATATATATAGAAAGAGAGTCACTGATGCAAGCAGGTGTTTCTTTTTCATCTGTGGAACTCTATCTCTGCTGTTCAGTTACATTTCAAGCACCTGAGCAGAATATAGATTTTTTGATAATAGAAATAAGGTCACAGTTTCACCTATGTATAAAATTGATCCTGGTAGTAAACATCCTGATAAGAGGCACTGTTCTATGCACTTTACATAGGTCATTTAAGAGCTATAACACTTTGAGAGATAAGGATTAGCCCTAATGAACAAGTAAGAATATAGAATCTTGGACACTTTAAGTAACGTTTCCAAAGTTATGTACCAAAAAAGTACTCTACAGCCAAAATTTTAATTCAGGACTGCCTAATGCCAAGTGTATGCTGTTTTTACTATGTTAAATTGCCTATCAATAAATGATAATGCGTTTGACTCGAGCTAGTGTATATAAACTAGTTTCTTATACCCTAGTAGGGGTCGCAGACTGATCACTATTTCTTAGAATGACAGTTTCAATAAACCCTACAATCCTATTTAAAGTAATAAAGAGTCATTTCAGTTTTTTGAATATGGGTCTGATTAATTACCCATGTAGTATATATAATTCATATATTATATGAAAGCACATTATACATTTACAAAATAAAGTTGACATATTAGCAGGTACACAATATATAAGAATGTAAGTCCCCAAAAATATGTTGAAAGAAAATGAATTTCAACACATTTTGAAATTTTTGAAAACACATTTCAAAAGTTTAGGACTTGACTCTTAAAGTAATATATAATTAAAATTCTGTATAATAAGGATTTTTCAGAAGAATACTATGAATTATGAAATTAACAGAATTTGATGGCTACAACATTTAGTAGCTATCTATACTATGTTCAAGAGCCTTTTAAAAAATCCAATTTATAGACTTGAAAATGATGCTACCTTATTATGAAATAAAACGTGCTGATCTAGAGCATATTTTCAATTAAATAATATCTTTTATTGTACAGTATACATAGTTTAAGCATTGGAAGTGTGCTGTGCATTTAATCAAAACCACAAATCATTACTGTACTTCCCAAAGATTCTTTATATTCAAATACAGAATGTGTTAAGTATTCTGCTAAGAAATGAACACTAAAGAGGAAGTAATTTTGCTTCCACATAAAGATTATTTCAAACTTATTTCCTGTTAACCATATGCCTACTTTAAAGAAAGAACTGACAATTATATGCCTGCCATTTACTCAAGTATTGCAGTGCACATGTTTTCAATTATACTTTGCAATGTAATCAGTTTATATGCTTTGTCCTTTATGTCCTTTATTTTCTCTTCAGCTGCTGTGCAGAAGTAGAAAACTGGAAACTACCCAATCTAAGAAAATGGATTGAATATTATTTTACCATAAACTTACTCAGATTCCAAAGATGGTCTTACTATGGCAAAGATATTTTACATAATTTCATTGAGATCACAAACTGATTAGTACTCAAGGAATATGAAAGGGTTGAAGGATTACAGATATTTTCTTCTCTCTTTGTACATGTAGATAAAGAATAATTGCTGATTCTTCCATGTGAAGATGGCATAAGGTGAATAGCAAAATAAATAGAAATGATTCACTAAAGATATTATAACAGTTATGCTCGTGAAAATATTTCTCAGATTAAAAGTGAAATCTCCTGTTCCTGAAATCTACATCACCCACAATCAAAAATTCACTTCAGCAAAAGCTGCATCTACATTAGCATTTCAATGGTAGCAAATTTTCATTGTACTATTCAAATCACTCTAATCTCCCTCTTTATTTCAGGAGGGGCAGCATCAAATTACATGGGGTTGACATTTTATACAAAATTCATAGAGCTTAACAAAAATGGCAAGATAGAGTCAACCTAAACTCTTTTGTTCATTTCTGAAGAATGACCACACTGGTTAGAAACTTTAAATGGATCCTTATTACTCACTGACCAAAGCCTTTTTGAATATGGCATTCATGTCCTACTTTCCAGTCTCATCCACAGCACTTCTTTACCACAGCACTGTCTTTCCATTCAATATATACTGCACATGTATGGATACCTGATGCTCCCCAAACAGGCCTTGCACTCCATTGCTTTAGTCCAAGTTGTTGATGACAATGCTACTACTTCCCCATAGAAATCCTTATTCTACTCACCCAAATTTTAACCACCACCAAGTCCTCATGTGATACCTTCCATAATATTCTTCAGATCTCACTCCTTAAACCTGCTGAAAGCAATACTGCCCACCCCTGTATCTTCATGATATCTTTTATTATTATAGCTTTTGTTAGTTTTCCTTATACTATATTTTTGCACATAATTACTTGCCTCACTTCTAAACTATGGGCTGTTTAAGGCAGGGACTTTGCTTTAGTCATCTTTGTATACTTTCAACCTTTAAAATGTCATAATATTTTAATTTCTTAAAAATTAATATATGCTTTAGTTTTCCTCAAAAAGCTGGAGTTAGACTGCCTTTGTTATTCTAAATAATTCCATATCATAAAGGAAGTAAAACATAGCTTTTTGAATAAGTGCCCAAATACTGAGCAACTGGGACCTCTATGGTCAAAACAGCTAAAGTAACCAGAGCGCTTGCCAATTAGAGTGATACGCATAAAGACCTGCACTGTTAACCTCATTCTTGGTGTATTTGGCCAGGTTCAGTGGACAAAAACAGGCACTTTGTATTATGACAATTCTTTTCATATTCAAACTTTTTAAAAGATAACTTTGTTATCAGAATGCCTAGGGACAGATAAATTTCCTACATCATATTGAATTTTTATATCTATATACACTTGACCAAGGAACAATGTGGGGGTTAGGGGCACCAACCCTTGCACAGTCAAAAATCCTCATATAAGTTTTGATTCCCTGAAACTAAACTACTAATAGCCTGTTATTGACCAGAAACCTCACCAATAACATAAACAGTCAATTCACATATTTTGTAGGTTATGCGTATAATATACTGTATTCTTACAGTAAAGAAAGCTAGAGAAAAAAGTTAAGGAAATCATAAGGAAGAGAAAATACATTTACAGTACTGTATTTATCCATACCATAAGTTTACGTTATCTCTTTACAAGATGAATTGTCTGCCACTACCTACACTGATACTGTCTTATAACATCTACAGTGTTTTGGATCATATAAGTATTACTAACACTAGACATCAAAAGTGAAAAGATAATATGAAAAGAAATTTGTATTTATTTACAGGTATAACAATTCATGCATTGATATTGAAGAAGCAGCAATATGATTGCTTTATAGTAGCCTGGTGTAATTGACATGATTGCTTCATGGTAGCCTAGCCTACACACTAATGAATGAATTTTTATAAAATTTTTATGGCATACAGTATTACAATCATATTCATAATACACTGTTGGAAACATTTTTACATAGAAAAAAACCACTTACCTGTAAAGATAGACTGGATAAGCAGTTTTTACAATTATGAGAGAGAGAAGCAGAGTGTATGGTAATAATTCTTAGAAAGCAAAGTCATAAAACAGAAAACCAACAGGTTATTAATTTCATATGCAATATGAAATTAGGCACTCACTCATGCCTATGTAAGGATAGATGAATATATTTGTTTTATGCATTCATGACATAACTTTTGCTTAAATATTTTGATGTTCCTAGGTTATGTGATTTATCTGCAAGTTTTTTCAAATTGTCTAAATCACAAAATATATACAGATTGTTTATTTATTTAATTTATTTATTGGCTGCATTGGGTCTTTGTTGCTGCGCACGGGCTTTCTCCAGTTGCTGCAAGCGGGGGCTACTCTTCATTGTGGTGCACAGGCTCCTCATTGTAGTGGCTTCTCTTGTTGTGGAGCATGGGCCCTAGGCACGTGGGCTTCAATAGTTGCAGCACATGGGCTCAGTAGTTGTGGCTCACAGGCTCTAGAGCACAGGCTCAATAGTTGTGGCGCACGGGTTTAGTTGCTCCGTGGTATGTGGAATCTTCCCAGGGCAGGGCTCGAACCTGTGTCCCCTGCATTGGCAGGCAGATTCTTTACCACTGTGCCACCTAGGAAGTCTATACAGACTGTTTTCAATAAAAACACTGGAAATAAGTGGACCTGTGTGGTTCAAACCCATGTTGTTCAAGGGTCAACTGTAATCCCTTCACTGTAATATTCCTGGGATAGTGCAGTAACATATTTCATTCATTACATGTTGACAGAGTATCTACTTTCTATCAGCCATGTGCTAGGCAGTCAGAATATAACCTCATAATAATAAATGTAACTATTGTTCTCTTGGTTTCTATGATATGATTTGATGTAAAGAATAGGCAGAAAATTGCAACATTGTGAAATGGCTATTATGTTTATTTATTGGCTGCCATCAGAGAGAGACCTTGGACAGGCACGTAATCTGGATTTGTGGTGTTAGGGAAGGTTTCGTGGAAGAACTGACATTTATCCTATAACTTGAAGGGTAAGTAGAATTAGCCAATGAGGAGGGACTAAAGAAGGTCTCTGGCAGAGGAAACAGATGAGGGAACATGCTCTGGCCTAGAAAATAAAAGATATCAGCATGACTCGAACGTAGAATACAAAAAAACTAGAAATGACAAAGGAGACAGGAAAGGTATTGAAGGGCATTAAAATGATTTAGGAAGTTTGAACTTTAACCTGAGGTCAATGGGAGACAGTAGAGCTTCCAAGGGAATGATCTGATTAAAATAATTTTCCAAAAATCACGTGGGCTGCCCTTTGGATAATGGAGTAGAACAAGGTGGGCAAGAACAAGGCAAGAGGAACAAGGCAGGAGGAACAGGTAGTCTCCATTATATAGTTGTCAGTGATGATGGTCTGAGTAGTGGAAGAGGCCAAGGAGATGGAAAGTGTTAAGAATGATTATATAATTGAATATATATGTTGGATAAGGAATGAGAAGTTAAAATGACTCTCAGAAGTGTGACGTTTGCAACTGAGAAGATGATTTTTTGCATGTAGTTGATAAAGTCAGAAATGCTAGAGCAGGACAATGACTTTTTGTTCCTGAGCAATTGTAGCTAAGCACCCCTATCTCAGAGCCATGAATTCTAGACCAATGTAGACCCATAGGCTGAGGGTGAGAAAAAACTTGAGTGAGGGTGTGCATTATCAAGACTGCAATAGGTAACTATTTCACCTAAATTCATAGTGGCAGAGAAAGTTAAGCAGAATTAAAAGGCAGAGAAACTACTCTCACTTGGAGGAGCAAGAGAAAACCCTTGGGAAAAAAAATAATGACACAGAAAGACAATTTACCAGATATAAAGTTTAATGCAGTAGTAATAAAAATGTTAACTGAATTAGGGAAAAGAATTGAGGTAAACAATGAACAATTCAACAAGGAACTAGAAAATATAAATAAAGACCCAATCAGAAATGAAGAATTCAATAGCTGAAACAAAAAACACACTAGAAGGAATGAATAACAGACTAAATGGTACAGAAGAACTCCTATGTGATCTGGAAGATAGAATCGTGGAAATCATATATTCAGAACAGTAAAAAGAAAAATTAATTTTAAGAAATTAAAGCAATTTAGGAGATCTCTGGAATAACATTAGACATACCAACATTTGCATTTTAAGGGTCCAAGAAGAAGAGAGAAAGAAGGGGATTCAAAATGCATTTGAAGAAATAATTATGGCCAAAAATTTCCCAAGCTGAAGAAGGAAACAGATATCCAGATACAGGAAGCACAAAGGATCCCAAAAAAGATGCACTCCTAAGACCCACACCAAGACATATCATAATTAAAATGGCAAAACTCAAAGATAAAGAGATAATTTTAAAGGCAGCAAGAGAAAAACAAAGAGTCATATAAAAGGGAATCCCCATAAGGCTATATATAAGCTGATTTCTTTGCAGAAACCTTGCAGGCCATAGGGAGTTGCCATGATACATTCAAAGTCTTGAAAGGGAAAACCTGCAGCCTAGGATACTATACTCAGCAAGATTATCACTTAGAATTGAAGGGGTGATAAAGACCTTCTCAGATAAGCAAAAACTAAAAGTCTTCAGTAATACTGAACCTATCATAAAAGAAATGTTAAAGTGTCTTCTCTAGGTGAAAAGAAGAAAGAATCTATAGGGAAGGGAAAATCCCACTAGGAAAGGCAAATATCTAGTAAGGACTGAGGATCAACCATTTAAGTAAGCCAGTATGAAGATTAAAGGACAATTATAAAAGTAAATATAACAATAAACAGTGGACACAAACATGAAAATGTAAAGTATGACATCAAAAACACAAAATTTGGGGGAGGAGAGTAAAAAATGTTGATCTTTTAGAATGTATTTAAACTCAAATAACTACCACTTTAAAATAAGTAAATAGATACAGTTAAAGGTCAACATATATGGACCCCCCCAATAAGAAGTCATAATTTTTCTATTTCAATTAGAACATTTCAGATAACTTTACTGGATAGCTTCTTTACCACATTTTAAGGGACTTGGAAAAGCATGTTTAAGAGACCCATAAAAATCTGATTTTTACCCCAGTCTTCATTTTTTTAATGTGACTACCTACTAATACCTGTTGTATTTTTAGGTGTATGAGTTAGCTCTAGGTTCAGTCAGCTCATGGGTATCTCACTGACAAGGCTCCAGTTACAATGTATGTGCTAAGCTGTAAGTTAGATTTTGGGGACCACAGGAAGAAATATATGGTATTTGAAAATACACAGAAGATGAATGAGATGGAAGACCATTGTTTCCAGAGATACTAGGAAAACTGCCAGGAAGACTAAGTCACACTAAAATTACTTTTCAAAGAGGTCTCCTTGTGGATTCCATAACTTTTCTCTTAACTAGGCAGAGGAAAAAAAAATGTCCCAGAAGTCACAATTCATCCTAGCACATTATATTTTATCATCAGGAGGAATAAAATTAATTCCAATGAAGAGCATTAGATCTATGAGATTATCAAATTGAATTAAACATCAAGAAATACTATATATAGCCATGTTTAAGGACCTTCTAAGGGTCCTGCCAAATACATCAACTTATTTTGATCTGACACATCTTTAGGCAACACTTGAGAATATTTGAATACTACCTCTTATTCAAAATGCTGAAGAGTCCCTAAGCAATTGAACTAGCAGATTCTGCTGCCTTTCACTTTAGGAATATATTACTCTCAATCACTGTGCCATGAAAATAAAACTTTAAAGGAATTAGACAATAATTAGTCTTTTTTTTCTTATGTGAATTAATGTCTTTTGGTAAACATTTGCTTGTCTAAGGTAAAATTATATTTCAGAAATTGTGGGTGGTTCTTCTGATAAAAGCAAAAACTATTGGACATTCAGCATTAATGTTTAAAATGCAAGTCGGACAGATTTGACAGCAGCCCTGTTTAAAAGACTGGGCTCCCTCAACTGTGACATAAATCTTTCTTGTGCAGCATCCACCTGGGCTGCTTTGCCCGTGACCCACTGGGGTACTTGGGAGCAAGGGAAACTAACGTGCACATAAAGCTTATGCTGCCTGCTATGCCAAGGAGCAAAGTCCCTCCATCTTGACCCTGGATTCAAATGTCTTCTGACAACATCCATGATACTATGGTGGGCCAACTCATCAGCTTGTAAGCAGAGTGAAATCTCAAACCCTTCACAGTTCTTGACATGTAGTGTTATTTTCAGTAGGATTTTTTTTTTAAAAAAAGGTCCAAAATTATTTTATTACGTGTAATAAATACTCAGAAAATGTTTACATAGTAAAATATCAAACTGCTGGGAAACTGTGTTAAAAATGCAGAATCTAGGTCCCAACACAGCAGACTTAAGGATTCAAAATTTCTGAATGTCAAAGTGTATCATTTTAACTTGCCTCCTAGGTGATTCTTCGACCCAACTGAAGTTCTGAAAACCACTGATATCAGGAATTAGATGACTAGACTGCTTCTTAGGCTGTCATATAAACTAACTCTTTAAAATCATTCAACTGAGTCATAATATAGCTTTAGTTTTATGAAGAACACTGTATCCTGATGGTTAAATGTGGTTAAAATATTCTGGAATATTATTTCCCACAATTGGGAATATTTTTTATTTCTTCATATTCTCTACAGAATGTCTTTGCTCCCCCTTCACCCCATTCTGTTAATAAAGTTGATTATTCTGCAGCTGGCAGTAATTATGTAGGTTAACAGACACCTGAAGATAAGATGAAGATAAGTGAGTATGTCTATTTTGTTATGTGTTTGGTATGCTAATGAGTTATGTACACCAAAATACTCATTGGTGGTGACAGTGTATATGTATATGTGTGTATCTATCCATTCATCTATATATATATTTATATGATTTGAATAATATATATTAGGCAAATCATTAAGTGCCTCATGGTTAAAAACTGAGTCATAAAGATATGTCTAAAATGTTTCCTGTAGCCTGCTTACTCACGTTAATACACACTTCCATCATTGCATCATCCTTTTCTTTCTCGATCTTTTCTTCTGAGAGTATAGAGGATTTATAGCTCTCTACTAGTGGTTTGGAATACATATTTTAAAAAAGAAGTATCATCCTTTCTGTTAGATAACTCATGATATGAAATAGTAACTATAGGGTTAAAATATAAGCAACAAGCAAAATTTAACTGCAACATTATGAATAAATGTTAACTGGTAAAGGGGGGCATATTTCCATGGAAAAGGATTTCTCAAAGAATGTGTTAGAATAGACCAGGTGGCTTCTGGAAGGAAGGGATCAGTAAACCATGCTGCACAATAAGGCTAGTAAATGCATCAAAAGAAGTGAGGTACTTTCCATTACCTAAACCCTAAATAGTCCTACTAAATGGTAGAACAACTGAAATACCTTTTCTTCAGTGGATAACACAAGTATAGAAGATGAAGGAACATAGTATGCACTATCGGCTTAACTATGGCAAGTGGTTTCATGGTCATGAGAAGCGGAATTTCAAAAGCTGTTTCTAATTTTCTTTTGTCAATTACAACACAATATAACTTGAATCTTAACCCATAATAGATGGCAAGAAAAAAAATTAAATTTCTTAAAATTTTTTCACTTTAATAGAGAAATGACACTTTACCCTTAGCTTCAAAGGTAGTGTGAGGAGTTCTAAATTTCATACTGACACAGTGATGAGGGATAGAAGTAATAACTTTGGCCAAATTTTCTGGATATATTTACACATTGGGAATAATGGGAAATGCATCTTGTAACAAGACAACAGTTATCAGCTTAAAGATAGCAATAGTTTACTACCAGTTACTGCAGAGCAAGGTGAAGAAAAATTCAGTGATTTCCTTTACAATGCTGCATATTTGATCTTTTATATTTTGACATAGTTATACATTATTTATGATAGACCGTATCTATGAAAATTTCACTGTGGTGAAATATTAGATATCTTACTTTTGTTGTAGACATCATGCTCCTATTTACTATGCTGACATTCTTATATACAGTAGCTGGCATCCTAATATTTCTGCTGTGCCAAGCATTGTGCTAAGCACATTACATGCAGGTATCTTATTTGATTCTTTGATATTCTCTAAGAGTAAGATACTTTGTTATACCTTTTTATATTTGTGGAGATAGCCTTAAGGAAAGCATGATGTTTGAGTGTGATGAGAGATGTTGTGGCTGGAAAAACTGACCTATAGTTTAGATAGTCTTATTAAAATCCAGGAAGATTCTCAAGTATCTTGCATCGATTATTTGTTCTTGGTGAATAGACAGGTACAGAGCTTGAATCTTCAAAATGATGAAGGGACTGTATGAAAACACACAAGAGTGGCATAGCCAAGATTTTAGGACCTCATTCCTGGGCCTTGGGGACTAGGAAGTCTGCACCTCTAGTAAGCTGTTTTGTTGTTTCTCACTTTGAACAATTGTCTCACTGACAATTGAGTTTCACATCCTTGTCATTACAAATGCTTTTTTTTTTCTATTCGTTCATGCCTTTCATCAATCACATCATCATCCTTTTATGACAACCATACATCCTCATTTAATATATGAGGATATAATATATCAGTTCAATTTATACAGCATTTAAGTGACTAAGATAGGATACAATCTAAGCACATGTCAGAGCACAGATTCTTAACTAGTATGCTTTACTATCTAAAATTATTTGTTAGTCAAAGGAAAGTTTTCCATAGATAAGGGCTTCACCAACAGACCCCATGGATAATTTGTGTGAAAGTTAATTGAGAGTTGCTACTTAAACACATGCAGCCACATAATTACATTCAGATTAACTGATATTAATAAGTAGGGAACAAAGGGAAAATAGAATGTCATGTCTTTCTAATTTGTTCATTTTCAATCAGTTTCATCTCTGGTGGTGGTAGATAAGCAAACACCAGGCGCTGGCTCTTTCCCATGGCAGCACTTGACTTTATACACTCTTTCCTTGCTCTGTCTTTGGTATAGCATATTTTGCCAGAAGGGTAGCATTAGTTGATCAATAAGAGCAGATTCAGGTTGTTAGAAAAAAAATTGCAGTGATGCTTCAGGTGCAGCCCGAAATCAATAAGGAAGAGTGCTTCTTAACAGAGTGAAATAAAGAGCAATTACTTACTGCAGCTAAATGACACCCTGTGTTGGATCATTGTCTATGTTGGAGGCTAACAGGCACCAGACTGAGGGGCTGTGAGATAAGCAGTTGACATGGTTACAAATGGAGTATACCAAAGAGATGATTTAACCTCAATTGGTAAATTAGATCTATAGTTACATCAACTGTCAGAGTCAGGAAAATGTTTCATTCTTGAGTTCTTGAGTAAATTCAAGAAAATACTGGAGGGAATTACCGTTTTAATCTGTGGCAAGGTTTCTCAACCTTGACACTATTGACATTTTGGACTATATAATTCTTTGCTGTAAGGGGCTGACCTCTACTCCCTGCACACTAATATTGCCTCCATCCTGAATGTAACATATGAACCCTGAGAGGCAAAATTGTCCCAGTTGAGAAACACTGACTTATCGAATCATTTTTTTACCTGACTCATAACATATCCCTACATTATTTCTTTCCTGATATGATTCTCAGAAAGATAGAAATAAAAGTTATTTGTGCATGCACCTGAAGGAGTACAGTTAAGTTTTACCATGAATAGCATCTAATTTGGGAGTAAGACTCAAAATACTAGGGATTCCCCTCTATTTTGTTGTATTTTGAGTAGATTTGTTGTTTGAGTATTACATTGTATTAAACATTGGTCTTGTTCTTTATAGAAAATGTTGGTACATGTAGACAAGAATATGTTTGTACAGGAACCACTCTCTATCAGGGAAAGGAAGAAGACCACTATGTCTCTGGTCTACCATTCTGGACATTCAAATCTTTACTGAATTGTTAGTTGAGATTCTGCATGTCCAAGCCTCTATATGGACAATTCCTAAAGAGGTTCTCTTGTAAATGCAGGATTCATACACAACTTTTTTTTTTGCCTGATTGAAATCACATGAAGTAGAGTCTTCTAAAGCTATATATCTGTCACTCTAGCTACCTGTATTTGGAATTTAAAACTGCACTAATTTGTATGATATAAAACTCAAGGAAATGTGTTTTCTAATTGATATGTAGCATGTAGTTTGATTATGGTAGCATTTCATAAACAATGCTACTTTTTTGATTTAGGAATCAGAGATTTAACTATAATAGCTAGGGGGTCATTACATATATAAAAACTTGATGGTGTTTTGTTTATGTTAGGGACACATTTCACTCAAAGTATGCTATAAAGATTACTTGTCTTAGGACCATATGAAATACAAATGCATGTTATAATTCAAAAATTCTGAGCCAACACCAGAACCACTGCATCAGAACTACTACATCTAAGGTGCGTGTATACTAGAAGTAATTATTTTAACCATTAATAAGGTAGTTTTTATACACAACAAAATCTGAGAATGAATGCCATAACGCTTCATAAAGATGGCAAGAAAAATGCTCAAGAATGACTAATTCCATACTACATGTCATAGTACAGTTAACTTAAACCTAAGTTATTTATAGAAGCCATGACTAATATATATTTAGAATCTCTAATAAATTTCTAATTTTATTGAGTAATTTATAAATATTTAGAGACAATTATGGCTAAGAGGATAAGCTTTTACACTAGGACTTCTTTTCTTTTTTGCATTATCTGAGTTCTGCAGATCTTTTTTGTTAATGTGCTCCACCCTTTTGTTACCCTGTGTCTGATGTTATATCTTGTTCTTTTCATCCTTATCCCACATTTTAAAATCATAAATATATTTAAAGTGCCTATTTTATATAACAACTTTAAATAAATTTTAATACAGAATAGTCTTTGTTTTCTTCTAATTCACTGTGCAAAACATTTTGGTCCTAATTATGTATTATCTAGATATGGTTTCCTTTCCTTTGAATGGCATTGTTTCTATTATGTGAACGCTTCTTGTCCAAATTCTATAAGCTATATTTACTTTCTTGGGTTTTTGTTTTGTTTTTTGTTTCTGTTTGCACCAGTTATACCTGAGCTGCCTGCTTGGGATGAGCTTCCATTTTTGGGTAGCTAGTTCAACTTACTCATGTATTGTATTTAAAACCAAGTATACCCTTGAGCTAAAATATAGATGCCTTGGAAAATACCTCTAAACATTTTCCTTATTGGCAGTAATTCCCTGAATGGGATAAGCAGAATTACTGTTTAATCATATCTATAGCATATTCTGCACTATATTTCCTGGGCTGCAGTTATTTGGGACATCTGTCAGTCTTCTTTGTATAAGGACACAAGGAGGTTTTACATAGAGTCCTTTGGCTCTTGAAAAGAAAAGAGGAAACATCTTGATTCCTGAGATAATTCTAATGATTCATTCTTAAGTACCTTCTTGAAATATCGAGGTTTTTCCAGGAAAGATAAAATTATTTACAACATGAAAAGGACCAACCAATGGGAATTGGTTTGTCTGCTTTCTCTGCTAGACCATTAGGTCCTTGAGGGCCGTGGTTCATGTGATATTCATTTTTGTGTTCCCTGTACCTCATTCAGGGCCAGGTACATGGAAATTCCCCAACAAATACTATTTGAATGACTTAATAAACGTAAGGCCTTAAAAATATAGACATTTTCCTATTTCACAATTTCTTGACTTATTCTGGGTTACACGAAGTAGTACAAAAATTATGCATGGTTTTACACAAGAACTATATATATATTTTTAAAAATATGATTATGATAGGGCATAGTTATTTCTTGTGAGACAGGTTGAAGAGATGCAAAAGGAGTGCTGCAACTTTGTGCAAACATCATGGCCTGGGCCAGATGAGGAGAGGACTAAGGAGGAATCTACATTAGGATGTTTTGAAACATTTTGGATACTGGAATGCTGTAGAATTTTGTTTCTTTACTTATGAAATGTTCACAGCTTCCTTTGTTAACAATATCATGTTCTTTCAAAATTGTCTGATCTATTGTATAGTGAAATGAAATCACTACAAAACAGTAGGTACTGGGAAAACTGATGACCTCTTTATCCATTCTTCATTCAACAAATACACATTCAACCAATACTAACTAAATGCCAAAATCAGAGTTTCCAAGATTCCCTTTCAGCTGTGGAGTTCCAGTTAAGGGGCTGGAGACACAATCCTCTAGTACTCATCTCCATGCCTGGTCAGTTAATTCAGAGAAAAAAAAAAATACATCTCAAGAAGAAAAATGCAAGGCTCTTTGGATTCTAGATGTATTAGAAAAGTCTATGAAGAGGAATGATATCTCAGATCCACTTAGGTGGATACAGAGAAATCACCCTCACTAAGGTAGAATAAATACTTCTTGTAGGAGTTTACTTTATATTGACAGGGCCCTGAGCAACATGGTCCAGTATGCTGTGCCCTCATGCTGTGCATTACATAATTTTACTGTCAATAAACTTTCCCAGAAAAATATATTCTATGGAAAATTGTAGACACAATAGTTACTGCAAAATGCTTCATCATTTGCTCATATTATTGGTGAGAACCAGTAAAAGTTATGCTTTTACATAAATTCTGCAAGTAAACTATGACCTGAAATATGTAGATTATAAATTCAACATGTATAACTGTTTCTTACCATGTAATTGAAATTTATTTGATGCCCATATATTTTTTCTTTATGTTTTATCATATTTTAACTTTGTGTATAAATACCAATGAAGTAAGTTACAAGTCCTATTTAAAGTTTTGCAGTTTTTTTTCAGAGCTTGAAAATTTTTTATTCTTGCCTGTTATGTGAGACATTTTAATTTTGGATAATGTGTAAATTTAAATATAACCACTGTTTGCAACACATGCCTCCTCTGATCCCTAACAAGTATATGCATTTGGGTTGCCTTATTTGAGGTACTTTCACCTTGGACTGATTAATTTTTAATTATCCAATTAACCTTCCTAAAACACTTTGTCATGTCATTTGCTTTTTCACAAACTTTCAGTAGATCTTCATTTGATTTAAAATTCTAAATTCCTTAAATTAGCAGGCAAACCCAGACAACTTATATAATATTTTCATTCCATCTCTTTGTGAACATACTGCTCCCCCTTAGCAAGATAACATAATACCAAATAGGCCTTGTAAATACATACTTCCACCTTATTCATCATGTCAGAGATGCCTTGCTGCCTTTGCAATAATTCAAATTATATTCATTATGGAGAATTTAGTTGAGAACATGCCTCCATATTCGATCTTTTCCTCTTTTCCTCATTTCCCTCAATCCCTGTCTTTTTCCACTTATCTTAAATAAATGTTTATCAAACACTAATTTTATATCAGGGACTAGACCAGGTGCTGGGAAAACAGCTGTGAAGAATTTGACTAGTTCTTGCTTCCACAGAACTTACAGTCTAAATGGGTGACAGGCATTAAACAAAGGTACAATATATATGTGTATACATACACTAGGACAACTGCTATAAAGAAATACTATCAAAGCAACAAGGGAAAAGCAACAAAAAAAATATGAGGGAATTCCCCATATGGTTATCAGCTGATTTTTCAGCAGAAACTCTGCAGGCCAGAAGGGAGTGGCATGATATATATATATTTAAAGTGACAAAAGGGAAAAACCTACAACCATGAATACTCTACTCAGCAAGGCTCTCATTCAGATTTGACAGAGAAATCAAAAGCTTTATAGACAAGCAAAAGGAAAGAGAATTCAGCACCACAAAACCAGATTTACAACAAAGCTAAAGGAACTTCTCTAGGTGGAAAAGGAAAGGCTGCAATTAGAAACAAGAAAACTATAAATGGGAAAGCTCACCAGTAAAGCCAAACATACACAAATGGTAGGAAATCATCCAGACACAAGTATGATATCAAAACCAGCAATCAGGAGAAGAGTACAAATGCAGGATATTGGCAATGCATTTGAAATTAAGAGACTAGCAACTTAAAACAATTTTGTATATATATATATATATATATATATATATATATATAGACTACTATATCAAAACTTGATGGTAACCACAAACCAAAAATCTATAATAGATACACATGAAAAAGAAAAAGAAATCCAAGCACACACCAAAGATAGTCATCAAATCACAAGAAAACAAAAGAGGAAGGGAAGAAAAAAGACCTACAAAAGCAAATCCAAAACAATTAACAAAATGGCAATAATAACATATATTATGATAATTATCTTAAATGTAAACAGATTAAATGCTCCAACCAAAAGACATAGACTGGCTGAATGGATACAAAAACAACACCTGTATATATGCTGTCTACAAGAGAAACACTTTAGACCTAGGACACATACAGACTGAAAGTGAGGGGATGGAAAAAGGTATTCCATGCAAATGGAAATAGAAAGAAAGCTGGAGTAGCAAAATACATTTAAAATAAAGACTGTTACAAGAGACAAAGAAAAGACACTGTGTAATGTTCAAGGGATCAATCCAAGAAGAAGATATAACAATTGTAAATGTATATGCACCCAACATAGGAGCACCTCAATATATAAAGCAAATTCTAACAGCCATAAAAGGAGAAATCGATAGTAACATGATAATACTGGGGAACTTGAACACCACATTTACATCAATAGACAGATCATCCAGACAGAAAATCAATAAGGAAACACAGGCCTCAGATGACACATTAAACCAGATGAACTTAATTGATATTTATAGAGCATTCCATCTGAAAGCAGCAAAGTACACATCTCAAGTGAACATGGAACATTCTCCAGGACAGATCACATCCTGGGCCACAGAGCAAGCCTCAGTAAATTTAAGAAAACTGAAATCATATCAAGCATCTTTTCCAACCAAAATGCTATGAGATTAGATATCAACTATAAGATAAAAATTGTAAAAGGCACAAACATATGGAGGCTAAACAATATGTTACTAAACAACAGATCACTGAAGAAATCAAAGAGGAAATCAAAATATACCTAGAGACAAATGACAATCCAAAACCTATGGGACACAGCAAAAGCAGTTCTAAGAGGGAAATTTATAGCAATACAATCTTACCTTGGGAAATAAGAAAAATCTCAAACAACCTAACCATACACCTAAGCAATCAGAGAAAGAAGAACAAAAAAAACCCAAAGTTAGTAGAAGGAAAGAAATCATAAAGATCAGAGCAGAAATAAATGAAATAGAGACAAAGAAAACAATAGAAAAAAATCAATGAAACTAAAAGCTGGTCCTGTGAAAAGATAAAAATTGATAAATCTTAAGCCAGACTCATCAAGAAATAAAAAGGGAAAGGGCTCAAATCAATAAAATTAGAAATGAAAAAAGAAGTTACAACAGACACCACAGGAATACAAAGGATAAGAGACTACTGCAAGCAAATATATGCCAATAAAATGGAAAACCTGGAAGAAATGGACAAGTTCTTAGAAAGGTACAATCTTCTAAGATTGAACCAGGAAGAAAAAGAAAATATGAACAGACCAATCACAAGTACTGAAATTGGAACTGTGATTAAAAAACTCCCGACAAACGATACAGATGAACCAGTTTGCAAGGCAGAAATAGACACACAAATGTAGTTAACAAACATACGGACACCAACAGGGGAAAGCAAGGGGGTGGGGAGGGAGGATGAATTGGGAGATTGGGATTGACACATATATACTAATATGTATAAAATAGATGTCTAATATAAAAAAGAAAAACCTTCTAACAAACAAAAGCCTAGGCCCAGACTTTCCAAGATGGCAGAGGAGTAGGAGGATGTGGCGTTCATCTCTCCCCACAAACACATCAAGGATACATCAGCAAAGGGAACAAATCTCACAGAGCTCCTGCTGAACACTAGTAGAGGACATTGGACACCTAAAAGGACAAGAAAGATCCCCATGTAACCAAGTAGGATGAAAGAAAGAAGAAGGGAAAAGGAAAAGGAGAGGAACCAGGTCAAGACCTGCACTCCTAATGGGGAGCTGAAGATGAGAAGAGGTTCCTGCATCAGGGGAAGCCTCTTCACTGGCAAGGAGATCAGCTAGGACAGAAGGTGAGCCTGGGGGCTCAGAGGAGTGCCCAGCAACCACTCTTTGGCAGGCAGGACAGAGTGAGACCTACACAGATGGTCCATGCCACAGCCCTATGCACTCCAGCCTGAGATGAGTGTCTGCCAGTGCTGACAGGGGCTGGGCGCTGGAATGTGGGGTTTGGAAAGCAGACACAAACAAACACAGAAAGTAAAGAAAACATTCTTAATCTTACAGTTCAGTACCTTGAAAATTACAGTAGTACAGTACATCTTTTCACCTCACTCCACTCTCTCAATTATTTTCACTTTTGTTTCCAACATTATCACTTGGCACTTCTTAACAGTACCAGCTACATCACCGCTGCTTTTACTCTTGCTTCTGGGCATCCTGGGCTTGAAATAAAGATATTGCACTCTATACAGTACTGTACAGTAAAGTACACAAAAGCTCAACCAGTTGTAGAGGATGCATGCATGTGACAATGTACACCAGACATGTGAATTAACTTATGTGATTGGACATGTGAATGCACATTTGCATCTTTGAAAGTTCACAACTTAAAAGTTCATATGTAGGGGACATACTGTATAGATCAATGGAACAGGATTGAAAGTCCAGAGATAAACCCACACACCTATGGTCACCTAATATATGACAAAGGAGGCAAGAGTATACAATGGAGAAAAGGCAGTCTCTTTAATAAGTGGTGCTGGGAAAACTGGACAGTTACATGTTAAAAGAATGAAATTAGAACACTCCCTAACACCATACAGAAAAATAAACTCAAAATGGATTAAACACCTAAATATAAGGCTGGATACTGTAAAACTCTTAGAGGAAAACAGGCAGAACACTCTTTGACATAGATCACAGCAAGATCTTTTTCAACTCACTTCCTATACTAATGAAAATAAAATAAAAATAAACAAATGGGACCTAATTAAACTTAAAAGCTTTTGCATAGCAAAGGAAACCACAAACAAAACAAAAAGCAACCTTGGAATGGGAGAAAATATTTGCAAATGAAGCAACTGACAAGGGATTAATGTCTAAAATATACAATAGCTCATGCAGCTCAATATCAAACAAACAAAGAAACAAACAAAAAACAATCCAAAAATAGGAAGATCTAAAAAGACATTTCTCCAAAGAATAAATAGATGGCCAAAAGACACATGAAAACATATTCAACATCACTAATTATTAGAGACATGCAAATCAAAACTACAATGAGGTACCACCTCATACCAGTCAGAATGGCCATCATCAAAGATGTCTACAAACTATAAATGCTGGAGAAGGTGTAGAGAAAGGGAACCCTCCTACACTGTTGATGGGAATGTAAACTGTTACAGTCAATATGGAGGTTCCTTAAAAAAACTAAAAGTAGAGTTACCATATGATCCATCAGTCCCACTCCTGGGCATATATCCAGAGAAAACCATAATTTGGAAAGATACATGCACCCTAATGTTCATTGCAGCACTATTTACAATAGCCAGGATATGGAAGTAACCTAAATGTCCATCAACAGAAGAATGAATAAAGATATAGTACATATATACACTGGATTATTACTCAGCAATAAAAAGAACAAAATAATGCCATTTGTAGCAACATAGAATGACCTTGAGATTGTCATACCAAGTGAAGTAATATAGAATGAGTAGTATCATAAGATATAGCTTATATGTGGAATCTAAATAAATGGTACAAATGAACTTATCTACAAAACAGAAATAGAGCTAGAAATGAAGAAAACAAATTTCTAGTTACCAGGGTGTAGGGGGGAAGGGATAAATTGGAAGATTGGGATTGACATATACACACTACTGTATATAAAATTGATAACTAATAAGGATCTGCTGTATAACACAGGGAACTCTGCTTAATGCTCTGTAATGGTCTATTTGGGAAAAGAATCTAAAAAAGAGTGGATATAGGTATATGAATAATAGATTCACTTTGCTGTACACCTGAAATTAACACAACATTGTAAATCAACTATACTCCAATACTTTTTTTTTTTAAGTCCAGGACCACATGGCTTCACAGGTGAATTCTGTCAAACATTTAGAGAAAAGTTAACATGTATCCTTCTGACACTATTCCAAAAAATTGCAGAGGAAGGAACACACCAAAACTCATTCTCTAAGGCCACCATCACCCTGATACCAAAACCAGACAAAGACACCACAGAAAAAGAAAATTACAGGACAATATCACTGACATACATAGATGCAAAAAGGCACAAAATACTAGCAAATGAAATCCAATGATACATTAAAAAGGATCACACAGCATGATCAAGTGGTACGTATCCTAGGGACACAGGGATTCTTCAACATTTGCAAAGCAATCAGTACAATACACCACATAATAAAACCATATGATCATCTCAATAGATGCAGAAAAAACTTTTGACAAAATTTGACACCCATTTATGATAAAAACTCTCCAGGAAGTGGGCATAGAGGGAACCTACCTCAACATAATAAAGGCCATATATGACAAACCCACAGCTAGCATCATTCTCAACAGGGAAATGCTGAAAGCATTTCCTTTAAGATCAGGAACAAGACAAAGATGTCCACTTTCACCACGTTTATTCAACATAGTTTTGGAAGTCCTAGCCATGACAATCAGAGAAGAAAAAGAAATAAAAGGAATCCAAATTGGAAAAGGAGAAGTAAAACTGTCATTGTTTCCAGATGCCATGATACTATACATAGAAAATCCTAAAGATGCTATCAGAAAACTGCTAGAGCTCACAAATGAATTTGGTAAAGTTGAATGATACAAAATTAACACAGGGAAATCTGTTGAATACCTATAAACTAACAATGAAAGATCAGAGAGAGAAATTAAATAAACAATCCCATTTATCATTGCATCAAAAAGAAAAAAATACCTAGGAATAAACCTATCCAAGGAGGTGAAAGACGTGCATGCCAAAAACTATATGCTTAGGAAAGAAATCAAAGATGACACAAATGGATGGAAAGATACACCATGTTCTTGGATTGGAAGAATCAATATTGTCAAAATTACTATACTAAAGGCAATCTACAAATTCAATGTAATCCCTAGCAAATTACCAATGGCATTTTTTCACAGAACTAGAACAAAAAATTTTACAGTTTGTATGGAAACACAACAGACCCCAAATAGCCAAAGCAATCCTGAGAAATAAAAATGGTGCTGCAGGAATCACACTATACTGCACGCTATGCTACACACTATACTACAAAGCTACAGTATACTATACTATACCATACTATACTATACTACAAAGCTACAGTAATTAAAACAGCATGGTACTGGCACAAAGACAGACTTTTAGATCAATAGACCAGAATGGAAAGCCCAGAAATAAACCCACGCACCTATGGTCAATTAATCTACAACAAAGGAGGCAAATATACAATGGAGAATAGACAGTCTCTTCAATAAATGATGCTAGGAAAACTGAACAGCTACATGTAAAAGAGTGAAACTAGAACATTTTTTAACACCATACATAAAAATAAACCCAAAATAATTAAAGGCAAATGTAAGACCGGATACTATAAAACTCTTAGAGGGAAACATAGGCAGAACACTTTTTGACATATATTGCAGCAAGATATTTTTGGATGTCTCCCTAGAGTAATGAAATCAAAACAAATATAAACAAATGGGACCTAATTAAACTTAAAAGCTTTTGCACAGCAAAGGAAACCATAAAGAAAAAGACAACCCACAGAATGGTAGAAAATATTTGCATATGAAGCAACCAACAAGGGATTAATCTCTAAAATATACAATAGCTCATGCAGCTCAATATCAAAAAAAAAAAAAACAACCCAATCAAAAATGGGTAGAAGATCTAAATAGACATTTCTCCAAAGAAGACATACAGATGGGTAAAAGGCAGATGAAAAGATGCTCAGCCTTGCTCATTATTAGAAAAATGCAAATCAAAACTACAATGAGGTATGCCCTCACACTGGTCAGAATGGCCATCATCAAAAAGTCTGCAAACAATAAATGCTGGAGAGGTTGTGGAGAAAAGGGAACCCTCCTACACTGTTGGTGGGAATGTAAATTGGTATAACCACTATGGAGAACAGTATGGAGGTTCTTTAAGAAACTACAAATAGAGCTACCATATGATCCAGCAATCCCGCTCCTGGGCATATATCCAGAGAAAACTAATTTGAAAAGATACATGCACTCCAATGTTAACTGCAGCACTATTTACAATAGCCAAGACATGGAAGCAACCTAGATGTCCAATGACAGAAGAATGGATAAAGAAGATGTGATACATATATACAATGGAATATTACTCAGTCATAAAAAGAACATAATAATGCCATTTGCAGCAACATGGATAGATCTAGAGATTATCATACTAAGTGAAGTAAATCAGGCAGAGAAAGACAAATATATGATATCACATGTGGAACCTGAAGATGACACAAATAAACATTTATAAAACAGAAACAGACCCATAGACTTAAAAAACTTATGGTTACCAAAGGGGAAAGGTGGAGGGGGTTGTAAATTAGGAGGTTGGGATTAACATATACACAGTACTATATATAAACAGATAATCAACAACAGCCTACTGAATAGCACAAGGAACTCTACTCAATATTCTGTAATAACCTATAATGGAAAAGAATCTGAAAAAAGAACTGAACTACTTTGCTGTACACCTGAAACTAACACAGCATTGCAAATCAGCTATACCCCAATATAAAATAAAAAATTAAATTAAAAAATATTATAGTATATGTTTATGTTGAGATTATGAAAATACCATAACTTATTTGAAATTGTGGGATGTGAGAATGTTCTTAAGAATTGTCCAGGGACTGAGCTACAGCTCTCAGGCAAAAATCAAGGGCAAAACTTCAGAATTTGGGATTAACAGATACACACTATGTATAAAATAGATAACAAACAAGAACATACTGTTTGTAGCACAGGGAAGTATATTCAATATCTTATAATAGCCTATAATGGAAAAGAATTTGAAATAGAATATATATGCGTATATATGTGTGTGTATATGTATATATGCATAACTGAATCTGCTGAACACCTGAAACATTGTAAATCAACTATATTTCAATTTAAAAAATTCTTATAGAAAAATAAAATTTTTAAAAAATGAAGGGCAAAACCTCCCAGGCAGATAATAAAAAATGAAGGACCTGAAGGACCTGAGGAAGGAGACAGATTTTTACCATTAAGGAACTCAAAGTTGACTAGTGTCACTAGAAACTCAAAGATGGAGGGGAAAAATTTGTCCCACAAATTAGAGAGGCGGATAGAGCTAGATAATTCAGGGTCATGTAGATCATTACAAGATTTATGTCTTCTTGAAATTCAATAGGAAGTTATTTAAGGAAAATAAGGAAGCTAGTGGCATGATTAGATTTGCATCAAAAAAAAGATTTCAATAACCTTCTCTAGTATATGTGTGAAGGTATGGAAGAATGGATGCAGTAACCCTGGAAGGAGGTAATGGTGTCTTGAACCAGAGGGATGGTGGTGGAGAGAAGTGAGTAGAATGATGGTAGAATCACTGTGAAACAGTGATGGACTGAATGATAGTGAGGAAGAGGACAGTATCAAGGACAATGTCAAAGTTTCTGTATGGTCTCCATTTATTTGTTTTTTCAACAAGTATTACTGAAACTGTTAAACATAGTTGAAAACTTGAATTATGCAAATATAATGAGTTCAGTTAAGAAAAAAATATGATTGAGATACCTATCATATAGTCATGGAGGTAGATGTATGAATGAAACTCTGAAAAGAAGTTTAGATTGAAGTATAAGTTTAAAGGTTGTTCACATAAAGGTGGTAAGTAAAGTAAAGGGACTGGATGAAATTACCTAGTGATAGTGAAATGAATCTAGACCAGGTCTTGAAATCCAAACATTTGGTTAGAAATGTGTTCATCTGAGGAGACTTGAGTAGTAGTTACCAGAGAAGCAGGAGAACTAGCAGGAGCGTGAGGTGATGTAAATACCTAAAAGATGATAGAATTCAGGATGAAAGTGGTTAACCCATTGAGTGTTTCTTAATACTAAAAAAAATGTGAACTGATAAGTATTCATTTAACTTAACAAATGACAGGTCTTCAGGAGGAGCAAAAGCCCAACTGGAGTATGTTGATGAGTAGGGGGAAGTGAGAAATTGAAGCAACCAAAGTAAGCAATTCATCAGAAAGCTGTTTCACTCTTAGAAATTATGCTGTTTTAATATTTATTTTTCACTAAGTCTCTTCTTGACTTGAGACACTTTCATATTATCATTTTAATGTCTTAATCTTACCTTTTATTTTAATTATGATCTTAGTTCCTTAAGCAAAAGGATGTGCCTAAGCACAGGATTGTATCTTTGTTTTCTTTAAATCTGTTACATTTATATTAAGTGTGGGTTCTCCATAAGAGTGAATGGATAAATGAATGAAAAAATAGTGAAGGCAGAAAGAAACAAAGAGAATGAGAAATATTAACAATGCTGTTATGGAAGATACATTCTTATTTTAGAACTAGTTTTAGATTATAACATTTCTGCAGCCTCCCCATAGTGACTGTAGGGAATTGTTTGAAGTATTGAATATTGAATAGATTTCTTGGAGAACTCATTTGTTACCTATGATGCTATCTGCCAATCTGCCCCAACGTGAAACCACCATTCCTGTGGTCAAGATATGGATTCACCTCAGCCTTATAATTCTAACATCTGGACCTTCCAGCATAGCCTCTATTGAAATGCAGGACATCACCTCTGTAGCTAGCAAAGAGTTATTCTTTCTACCTCTAGATGTCTTCAACCTGAGGAATGCACTTAGATCCACCCTAAACCAACATCCAATTACTATGTCTCCTCTTTTAACCAAAACCTACTGTAGCAGAACACAGCTTACCAAGGTCAGTGCATACATATGTAATCTCTATCTTCTCACGGTTATCCCTTGATCTTCATTTCCCCTAATTTAGCACAAAATACCTTTCCTTGTACTACTCTAAGATTTTTCTCTATTCATCCATCTTTTTTATCCCACAAACTTAACAGATATATCTCTACGTACATATCCACAGTTCATGAGTGTGTTTGAAATATAATGGGTGGAATGTATAGAATCCTTTTGACCTTGTCTTGTATCTATGCATTAAAATGAAATTTGGTGGGCTCTGCATGGAAATATTGAACAATGCTTTGGGAAATCTGGAATTGGTTATTGACTGCCACTAACCATTTTTATACTCTTGGGTGAGTCACTTATCAAATCTAGCCACAGTTTCCTTACAAAAATAAAGGGATTAAACCACATTAACTTCACAGTCTCTACTGTTTCTTGAACTATTATTAAATCAAAATGAAAATATTCATATTTTCAACGGGCAAGAGGTTATATTTGAAATTAATAAAATGACAAAAATGACATTAATAAAATGAAAATAG
This sequence comes from Hippopotamus amphibius kiboko, assembly GCF_030028045.1. Classification (NCBI taxonomy): domain Eukaryota; kingdom Metazoa; phylum Chordata; class Mammalia; order Artiodactyla; family Hippopotamidae; genus Hippopotamus; species Hippopotamus amphibius. The sequence continues at coordinate 61,146,561 of NC_080188.1, forward strand.
TTGACAGTAATTTTTTAGATCATAGCAGTTTGTATGTTTCATCTCACTCTCATTATATTTCATGCTTTGTTGATTTTTTTTCTATTTAAAAATCAATTTTATATCTTTTTAAGGATGACTAACTTTAAAGCTGGTGTCCCATCTGTGTTCTCTTTGTTAGCAGACTTTTTGAGGCTACTCTGAGTTCATAAAGAAAATGATTTGCTTTGATAAAGCAGCTTTTCAAAGTGAAAAAAAAAATAGCCTTAGACTTTCTTTTTGCACTGGATAGTAAGTGTTTCTGAAACCCATAAACTTATCTTAAGTAAGAAAAAAACAGTTGGTTATTTGAAAACTTGCTATTATTAAACAAACCTCTTATCTCCAAGGCTCAACTCTTTACACAGTGAAATAATGTATTTCTGAAATTCCATGCTTCTTTTAAAAATTGTATCTAACTTGTGGGTAATGATATCCTAACCATAACTTTCCATAACATAATTAATTTCCTGCTGTGTGTTACTCTTTATTTATACTATGTGAAAGCATTTCAGAAAATCAGATGGTATATAAAAATGAATATTATTTCATCACAAATCCCAAACCACTCTGCATACTTTGTATTTCCATACAAATGCTTGTAATATTATTTTGTTGTTGTAAGTTCTTTGGAGGACTTTTAAATAGTATTATGTCACCAACACATTAAGCGTAAGAGGCAAGTTTTGTTATTTATCATTATTACTATCCCATACATGCCCCTGAATTTTCTTAAGTGATATTTGGTCTACCTTAAATTTTGCATGTTTCTGAAGGAAAATATAGCCAAAGCTAATACAAAATGGCTAGTAACATAAAAGTCAAATTTGAAGTGCATCTTTAATACATAGTTTTTAATCTGGGTATAACTAAACTAAAATATTTAAATTCAAATAATGAAAAGAATATCATAAAAAATGAACCAGTGAATCCAGGGAGACATTTCAAGTGGTCTGGCATCCTTGGGCCGATAGTCCTTTCACTCTAACTACTTTGACACTTATTCTGGCCGGGGCCAGAGAAGGCAGTAGGAGTAAGGTGTACTATTTATCTATATCCTCTCTCGCTTTTTTTCAACGTCATTCTTATCTGCATACGTAGTATCCACAGCTCCTGGATACCTCCATCTCCAATTATTTCTTTCAAACCCACTTTTTCATGGATAATCTGATAACCTGATTCATACAAAGTTTTCAATGACTAATAACTTATAATGTTATACTTCAAGTTATCTGGAAACAATTTCTACATGAAGTTTGGGTATATTTTATATAATTAACTAAATTCAGAATTAATAAGTGAAGAATATTTAATAAACAGAGGAATTGACACAAAGATTTTAGTATCAAAGAAACAATTAGGGAAGGATATTTAATTTTTTGACAGGTAAACCAACATTATAATATATATGACTTGGAATTCAAAGACCTTATATTACTGAGTCCTCTTGAGTAAGCCAATTATCAAGAGCCTCAGTTTTCCATCTGTAAAATGGAAGTGAGACATTTGAAACTAGTTTTAATGTACATTTACAAGGATAAATTAGGATATTTTATATGGAAACAATCTATAACGTTTGAATTATATGACAGATGAGATGCTATAATTGTATTTATTGTTTGTAGTATCCCACAAATTATATTTAATATGTATTGCCATATATTTAATTATGTATTGCCTTTATTCAGTGAGTTAAACTTATTCCTAAAAAAACTGCCTTACATTATTACTGATATAAAACAAATGAGCAATGTAAAATTGTTTTATATATTTTTTAATTAATTAATTAATTTATTGGCTGCATTGGGTCTTCATTGCCGCACACGGGCTTTCTCTAGTTGCTGTGAGCGGGGGCTACTCTTCGCTGTGGTACGCAGGCTAATCATTGTAGTGGCTTCTCTTGTTGTGGAGCACGGGCCCTAGGCACGTGGGCTTCAGTAGTTGCGGCACATGGGCTCAATAGTTGTGGCTCACGGGCTCTAGAGCACAGGCTCAATAGTTGTGGTGCACGGGCTTAGTTGCTCCGTGGCATGTGGAATCCTCCCAGGGCCGGGCTCGAACCCGTGTCCCCTGCATTGGCAGGCAGATTCTTTTACCACTGTGCCACCTAGGAAGTCCTAAAATTGTTATATTTTAATTTTACTTCCTTTGTTATGTTATGTCGTAGATTAGGTAATAATGTCTAATTTTTAGGAGTCTTCTAACAGAGCTTATGGGGTAAAATTTCTCATACAATAGAATCATTTAAGCAAGGAGTTTAGGACTCACGTTATTTAATCAATATGATTATAATATATATACATATATATAATACTAGAAAAGAGAAACAATAGGCTAGATTCTTAATTATATATGTATATATACATACACACATACATATGTCATATATATATTCATTTATTGGCTACAAGAAAGGAAACTTCCTATAAATCTACAGCAATTGGCTATAAAGCCTTTGAATTATTCACACAAAAGACATTACATGAATAAAGATATTTTTCTGATTTTATTTTAATACTACTCTCATTCAAGAAACACTGTGCTATCTGAAGACCTAGACATTTCTCCAAAGAAGACATACAGATGGCCAATAGGCACATGAAGAGATGCTCATCATCACTGATTATTAGAGAAATGCAAATCAAAACTATAATGGGGTACCACCTTACACTGGTCAGAATGGCCATCATTAAAAACTCTACAAATAACAAATGCTGAGAGGATATGGAAAAAAAGGAACCCTCCTACACTTTTTGGAAACGTAAATTGGTGCAACCACCATGGAAAACAGTATGGAGGTTCCTCAAAAAATTAGAGTTGTCATATGATCCAGCAATTTCACTCCTGGGCATATATCCAGACAAAACTCTAATTTGAAAAGATACATGCACCCCTATGTTCATAGCAGCACTATTTACAATAGCCAAGACATGGAAGCAACCTAAATGTCCATCAACAGGTGAATGGATAAAGGAGATGTGATACATATATACAATGGAATACTACTCAGTCATAAAACACAATGAAATAATGCCATTTGCAGCAACATGGATGGACCTAGAGATTATCACAATAAAGCGAAGGAAGTCAGAAAGAGAAAGACAAATACCATGGTATCACTTATATGTGGAATCTAAAATACAACACAAATGAACATACCTATGGAACAGAAACAGATTCACAAATACAGAGAACAGACTTGTGTTGCCAAGGGGGAGGGGGTTGGAGGAGGGAAGGATTGGGAGTTTGGGATTAGCAGATGCAAACTATTATATATAGGGTGTATTTAAACAACAGGGTCCAAAAGTATAGCATAGGGAACTATATTCAATATCCTGTGATGAACCATAATGGAAAAGAATATATATATATAAAAAACAATTACTTTGCTGTATAGCAGAAATTAACACCACACTGTAAATCCACTATACATCAATAAAACTCCAAATAAAAAAACATTGTACCATCTAATATGTGCTAGATATTGGGCATCTGCCACTCTAGACGAGAGACTTATTTTTCATGTTGTTTTTGTAGTTAAACCACAATAATTTTCCATTATTTTGCATTCCTATGCAAACACATAAAAATTATTCCCAACTCTTTTTCCTTAGACACATAAAATTAGCTTAAACACTCATTCTTTTTATTCAGAAATCACACTTTTTTGGAATATTAGTTGTGCAGAATTATACTTTCTTAGGTTTCTTCTGAATTGAGTCCTTAATCATATACCCTTATTGCTATTATAAGCAGTGATTGTCTGAAATTCTCATTTAAATAAACTTTTTACTAAAGAGAATTGTTCACACTGAATGGGTTATAACACACATACATATTAGTTCTAAAGAGAACTCATTATTGTTCCTCCGAATTTTGTTCTTTCCAGAGTTCATTTACTCTAGTTATAAACAGTCCTACTGGCTTGTGGGAAAACCGTTGCATGCTTTCACTTTTCTCATGAGAGGTAAATGCCTTGGTCTTCCCCTCTTGGGAACTCAGCCTTTAGCTGACCTTATTAACATTCACCTTACTTATCTTATACATGTCCTCTACCCCCGGTTGAATCCTAAATGCCCACCAGGAGGATTTAGTATCCCCTAAAGAATTTAGGAGTGAGCTTGAGCCAGAAGAAGTAATTTAACTCCAGACAATTTCCTCTTGGTAATTTGTGCTATCTGAAAAACATAGGTCTTGTCTGCCAGAACCTTTGAATGTTTCTTTTTGGTTATTACCTCAACTTATTACAAGGCTTCCTGCTTGCAAAGCAGTAACTACTTTTCTATACAATCTCTCTGTGGGGTAGAGTGTTTCTAGACCTTTTAAAAAAATACTCTGCTTTATCACTGAAAACAGATTGCACATCTAAGGATAAAAATAGATGCAGCAATGTGCCAACCCTTCTGCAGAGAAATGTCCTGTATTTATAACTGCTTTAGAAATCTTATTCCTCGATGATAGGAAAAGGACAGTTGTTTTTAATACATATGGTTTGAGTTTATACTGAGACTTCAGTGATTGTTATTGAGAAAGAGGCACATTTCAGGTCTACCAGTTTACGTCACACCAATATATTATGTAGTGAAAAATCTAAAGAGGAATTTGCTTTTTAAGTAGTTCATGACACTCCATTAACATTCCTCCATGTGGAGAAAAAGTTATTTTTTAAGACAAGAAACCTTTGGATTTTATGCACCATACTGTATGTGTTTTTCATTACTGTTGTTGAGCAAGATTTATGCTTGTAAATGCTTCCAATGTTTATTAGTACATTGCATTGGGGTAGTAAATAAGCTAATATTTTAGAAAATAATAATTAATAATTGCAAGGGCCCAGAAGAGTATCTGGCATATAATAAGCATTATATGTATTTGCAAACTAAAATAAAAATTATAAAAGCTTAATTTCACTCTTCTAGTGGCTGTAAATGATTTTGAAAAAAAGACAGCAGTTTATGTATATGGCTTTTTTTTTTTTTTTTTTGAGAGATACTGCATTGGTCACTTTTATTTGTCTGATTTAGGGAAGCATTATGGCTTAGGCCAGTAATCCTCAACTGGGGGTAATTTTGCCCTCCAGGAGACATTTGGAAATGTCTGGAGACAGTTTTGTTTGTCATAACTGGGTGCAGGTGCTACTGGGATCAACAGGTAGAGACAAAGGATGCTCATAAGCATCCCATAATTCACTGTGTGGCCCCCTACAACAAAAAAATATATAATCCCAAATGTGAACAGTGCTGAGGCTGAGAAACCCCTGGCTTAGAGCTTGCGCTCCAATTCATATTACGCTATCCACTAAATCCTGGAATCCTGGTAAGCACTTAAGTGTAAGGGTTTCAGTTTCGTCATCATAAATGGGTGTGATAAATACCCTAATAGGGACTGAAAGTTATTAATACATGAAACATTGCACATATCATGGCACATGGTAAATAGTCACTAAATCTTAGCTATTATTATAAATAAAATCTGAGATAAAGTGATCTATCTGCTTTCTAGTCATTTTTTCAAAATCTAAAACTATACAATATATGCTATTTTGAGTTTAGTATATTTGAATTCCTTCCTACTGTAGATCTTTTCACTGTCAGGCATCAGATAGACAACTGGGTCTTGAAAGCACTTATCACCACAGTATTGCGTTTTTGTTGTACAATAATTTTGTTGTGTTTTGTCCAAGATTCAAGGCTGACTTAGAATTTTATAAAGGCAAATAAAGCTTCCTCAAGAATCTAAATCCTGTTGTCTTTTCCTTGGCTTAATTTTAAGTCACTACATACAACTCAATTTTCCGATAGGCTCAGGGTTAAGTCAACTACAGAAAATTAAAACTAAATTAGAAACTAGTGTGATGGAGCGTCACCAAAAAAGGTTTTTTATATCTCCTTCAAGAATAAAATCCATAGATAGTATTACAGCATTTGTTTGGAACACTACAGAACCCTTCCTCTGAAAGTAGGAAAAGAGAAGTTCCTTTAAGGTGTGTGCTTCAATGAGAAGGGGACTGTGTACAGAATAGTTCCTTTAAATTCTTTTCTAAAATGTGTCACAATGCTAATTTATCCTTTATTTAAGAGAATTTATAAACATCATTAGAGAAAGAATATTAAAGAAATCTTTATGTTAGTCTCCAGGGCTAATTGGATAGAAAGAAAATAATAGTGAAGATCAAGGTTAGATTGAAGACACATTGGGGAAACTCAATACACACCATTAAAGGTGTTGAAAAAGTATCCCAGTTTGTATTTTAGATGCAAATTTTGGGTAAAAAAGGATTTATAGGCAAAATTTTAGGAGTGATACAATCTATGTTATATTGGCATTAAATGACAACCAATTTAATGTAATTATTCTATACACTTAAACTTATAGTACTGAAAATGGAAATTATGTTTAAGACTTATTTACAAATTTTAATGTTTTACTCAGTGAGCAATATTGTACATGCCTTTATTCAAAGCACTTTTCATATATGTAATATTTTACAATACATAGAGATGGCTTCTTGATATCACTGTATTAAAATTTTATTTTATTCTGCCTGTAGATTTATGTATTGATGCATTTTAATAATTAATGTATTACTAAAGAGTTTGTTCTGTCATTTATTCTACTGCCTCAACTCCCACCTTCATCATTTATTTTCTGCACTAATGAATTGACCTATTTAATTAATCTGCAGGTTACAAGGTCAAATGGGTCTCAGTCATTTGTTATGTCCATATTTTAAGCAATTTTTTGTTACTACTACTAGAGCACCAAGATTTATTCTTTTTATAAATTAGAGAAGATACTGATAATTCTCTTGGTATTTCTGAATCCAAAATGTTTGCATAAATGGAAGATAAAGGGGTTGAGTTACAGATATTTTAATGTGAGTATTTTCATAACCTGGTTTGGGCCAAAGAAGTGTCTCTATATGTCCTGTTGAGACATGAGGAAAAGAGAGATTAAGAAGTGCTGCTCTACAATAATTCCCTTTTAATTCATTTTCTATGGTACTGACAAAATGTACTGGAAGAGGTTTTTTCCAGTTGCCTTGATATCTAATGTCATATTAAATATAATGTCATAATGCTTTGGTAGCTATGAAAGGTTTGTTATTTCCTCCAGGTATATTTTTTTAGTTACCTATATGTCTTGCTTTTTATTAGGGAAGGACAGCTAAAGGGGAGTTGAGGCTACAAACACATCCCTGAAAAGTTGACATTCCCCACTGCTTTCAAGAAAGAAAGCAATATATATATGTCCAGTGCTTGGTAGTTTAAGATCCAGGTAATATATCAATCCATATAGATCAAAGTAATCAACTCATCAATGAGAAAAAATGTCAAGAGAAAGAACATTTCATATTAGATAAGCTATATCAGTAAGAAATAAACATGGTAGTAGATTCTTCTCTGGACTATATAAATATTAAGGAGCTACTGGTAAATGCCAGGCACTATTGCGAATGGCAGATTCAGCATTAAACTAGGAGGCAATGTCCCTGCCCTTATGAAACTTTTATTTTAGTTGGCTTGGGTGTAGAAGTAAGTAGAAGTCAAAATGTCTATTCTTGAACATAAAACATACAGTATTCTGCATTGTGTTTTACTTACTCGATGTAGAGGCTTACTAATAAGAAACCATAAACTTTACTCAGGAGGCATGTATCTTCTCAGTATGAATTACCCAAGAGTTACTACTTAGCTTCTCCTGCTACGAGAACTCTGAGCAGTGATAATTCTAGATCACTTTAACATAATTTCATATTTATCTCTTATTTAAATTCAAATTATAATGTTATTTTAAGTCATTTTTATGATTTGTTAAAATACTATTGAATATTAGCCATTTTTCTAATATGATACCATTTTTTTTCTACTAGCTATTGGGAATTGTTTCAAGTATTCCTTTAGGAAGAATTCTGGTTGTAAAACAATACTATTTTTGGTTAAGTGAAGAACATTTGCAGAAAAATAGATCTTAATCTCAAATAAAATAAATTATGTGCTAAATTTTAATCTATATAAGAAACTAGGAAGTTGTTGCCTGATAACACTTTTGGCAATTATCAGTATAGTTCACACGCACAAAAAAAACTTCAGAAAAAAATGATGAAATTCATTAATCAGCGATTGAAACATTGCTTCCCTCCTCAGTGATTCTATCATCATGTCACCCTGCCTTAATGAAAATTGGGCTATGCACATTGGCATGATTACTGTATGTCTACTTTACATCAGATAAAGACAATTTTTAAATGTAATAAAACCTTTAAAATCAGGATAAATCTTACAATCAATGTTTTCAACCATGTTGCAGTTGCAGTGGAATTAACATTGCTTTAACGTGTGGATTTTATCATACTTTCATATTGTCCTTTCTTTGAGTTATATGCAGTGTTGGCACTACATGTGGTGAGTTACCAATAAGAATATTTTCAAGAAGCTTTTACTATGATTTGGTATTATAGCAAATGTTATTTTGTATATGGAAAGCCAAGGAAAGAAAAAAAGAAGGTGTAACTTTGATATTAATAAAAAATATTCATAATTGCATTGTCTTCAATTCCTTACTCTCTTCTAAAGTAAAAAAACAAATGCTTTATGAAATCAAAAGAAGGAATATACTCACCTGTAAATGAAGTTGTATCATTGATACAAATGCAAAAGGACTATCTATCAAACCTCAGAAAGGGAAGTGAAGACAGAAGAAATTAGAACAAGAGGCTGGTGTGACTGATGAATGGGTGTCACCACTGAGAAGGAAGGAATGCTTTTAATTAGCATCATAAGTTTTGTTTGTTTTTTCTTTCTTAGTGGTACGTAAAATAATAATGTTTTAAAATCAGTCATCTTGAATTCAGTGAAATGCAGATTATATGCTCCAGTGAAGAAATGAGGAAAAAATTATATTGAAGTAAATAACTGATTTTATTATAATCTTCAGTATTGACTGATTAATCACTAAATCTGCCATCCATTCATCTTCTACTAGGAACTCAAAGGATAGGTAATAAAATAACTGACAACTAAATTGTCTAAAAACATAATATTAGTTTGTGGAAATTTAATTCCAGCTTTGAGAAAGATGTGGCTAGGTATATGTCCTGAAATTTCCTTCTGGGGATGTGATCTCAAGAGCTTCAGAAAAAATTAACATCAATTAGCAGCATGATGAAAAAATTATTTCCCTCTGGACCACTGCAGATATACATGCAAAAATACGTTTTTTATTTTGGGTTTTTTTTTTTAATTTATTTATTTTTATTTATTTATTGGCTGCGTTGGGTCTTCATTGCTGCATGCGGGCTTTCTTGAGTTGCAGAGAGTAGGGGCTACTCTTCCTTGAGATGAGCAGGCTTCTCAGTGCGGTGGCTTCTCTTTTGCAGAGCATGGGCTCTAGGCACATGGGCTTCAGTAGTTGTGGCTCACAGGCTCTAGAGCTCAGACTCAGTAGTTGTGGTGCCCAGGATTAGTTGCTCTGCAGCATATGGGATCTTCCCAGCCCAGGGATTGAACCTGTTGTCCCCTGCATCGGCAGGCAGATTCTTAACCACTGCACCACCAGGAAAGCTGCCATTTTTATATTTTGAATCAAAGGGATCTTTCCTATGTTTGTCTATAAAAAATAAAATGTATATTTAAATGTAGACTTTTAGAGCTGGAGGTAAATTGAATAACTGTTAGAGTTTCTTCAAGATCTAATTTTTATCTTCTATTTTTGTCATCTCTTTCAATAGGCTTATAAACGAAGCCCAGAAAAATTAATTTCTTCGTCAAAGTTCACACCGTTCAGTAGCAACATAGACAAGGTTAGAGTCTTTGGCCCAAGGCTCAGTGTTCTTTCCATTATGCCAAATTATCCCCTAATATATTAGATATATAAGTAGAATAATGAGTGTAGTGGATGCTGTGCTATGATCTCAAGTTCTCTCCCCCGCCCACCCCAATCACACATGCATACACACACTCACACACACACACATTTCACAACTAAAGCCTTCATTTTCCAAGTTGGTAAAAAAGTTGGCAGCAAGTAAGTTCCTTTACAAAAAAAAAAAAAAAGCCTATTCATTCATAGTTACACCCTCTTCCCAGAGATTGCCAATGTCCAATAACTTGTGGATACAAGGGTGTAAGGTTCCCAACCACTTGCCTAAATTGGGGACAACTCTAAGGAGTCATCCCAGCTTCAGATCTCCCTGTGTGACTGAGATAGTTTAATTGCATAGAGTTTAACTTCTCCCTCTGCAAGACCCTGCCTTCTTCATTACCCCACGGGTGTTGACTTGAAAATACACTCTCGTAAACTTTTGTTTATTGTCTCAGATATTTGTCTCAGAATCTGTACTAGGGAACCAAACCCCAACAGTAAATGTAAAATTACTCAAGTATTCTGGACCAAATTATTTTGCCTTTTAAAGTTGAGATAGAAGTATTCAAAGTGGTTTAGCTTCCAAAGGATGAAGCAAGCATCTGTCAAAGAAATTTCTAGGTGTATTCACTTTATTTTGTTACTGTACTTACTGTTGCTGTCATCAAGATAACTATTCTTCAGGTATAATATTAGGCATTTTATACACAGTAGTTCATTAAGTCTTAACTATAGTCCTGTATGTAGACACAGGTATGAATGTAAATCTTCTTTTCACAGATGAGGAAATTGGAGATTTGGGAAGGGTAAGTAACTTGCCGTGGTCACTTAGCTAGAAATTGTTTGATTCTGGTGGATTCTCTCATTAGACTTCAAGCTACCTAAATGCAAGAGCTGGTTCTCTTATGAAAAGTACTATTTCCTATCACATAACGTAGCACCTTGCTCTCAGTAGAGGTCAATAAGTATTTATCAAATCAGCAAAGGAACCTTAATTTGTCTGTCCCCAAATCCATGCCATTAGCCCCATGTGCTATGCAATCACCCATGTATACTATGAGCCCTAGACCTAATGGTGAAAGAACCTAAAAGAAAAGAAAAATCTAAGATGTTAAAAGCAAATTATGCTAAACAAACAGGAATGGGTGATTTAAATATGCATTTAAAAAAAAAATAGATCATTTCATTTTGTTTCTTTTTATAGTAAATGCACAGGTACCTTGTAAGTATCAGATGTTATACCGGAGAGCACTGAGGCTGCCTGTGGGATTGAGTTATTTGATCCCTTTCAATATGTCTTATTAACACTGTATATTCAATTTAATGTAATATCCCAGGAGAGTTAAAATGATCACATAAAGAAAGTGATGAATATTTCCACAAATGTAATGTTAAAGTAATGGAAATGAAGTTTCCACTCATCTCCTCAACTTTCTTAAGCAGCATGTACATAGTTGGAATAGAAAGGTTTATTATCATGATGAATTTACCAATGGCTCTTTTGTTCTGAAACAATTCTTTTTCCTCAGAGTATTTTATACCCATGATGTTTCTAACATTTTGATGTGATTTTAAGCACTGTTTGAGAATCTGTCAATAACTGATTCAACAGTTAAGTAAGCATCTCATAGAATTAAAGTCACAAAGATGAAGAGAAAATAAAATTTCACATTTCTAAGGAGGTCCAAATACCTAGTTTATTTCTTTTACTTCCAAGAAAGTCCCTGAAACATCAAGTCATACAATGCTTCTTTCATACAACGAGGTAACCAGCCTTACTATCTCTACTCCAAATCAATGGAAGAGTTAAAATGACAAATTAGAAGTAATAGAGAGGGTCTGGTAAAAGTAAACACAAATTAAAAACTAGAAGGGCAGCTTACTACAACATTAAGAAAATTAAAAAAAAAAAAAAGACACGGTTAGCAAAGTATCGCAATCTGAAGTCACTGAGTATAAATAAGGACACCCTAAAGATATCCCCTAATAGACCTTAGTTTTATAGAAAATTGGGGATATTCATCTCAGTAATGATAATCTTGAAGCCTCAATTTAAGTTACATATTTGTTCTGCATGTACTTTATTTTAGAAAAATGTGATGCATTTTAGAAATATTCTCTTGGGAATACTGGGAGGCAGAATGAATTGGTGGTCAATCAAGCCGACTGTGTATCCCACACTATCTGTGGAATACAAACTCACTGTACTTCAGCTTTTTAGTCTGTATAATTGGACTAATAGAAGCTACCTCAGAAGACTTGTGAGGGATAAATACTTAAGGGCATTAGAAACATATTTGGTATATAATACACACTCAATAAATATATTATCTCAAGCAGATAAAATTTTTTTCAGCAAATATTTATCAAATGCTTAATATGTACCAGAGAGTTGGGTCAGGAGGTTTAGACTGGATATAGGAGAGCTAGATTACTTGAGGTAGCATTTTTGCAGTACATCAGCAAGGACTTGATTTAAAGGTATATGAGGAAAAAGAGAAACCAAAGGTGATTTATAAGTGTTGCCCTGATAGTGGTATCATTAGTGAGAAGAGGGGTATTTGGGGAAGAATAGGTTGCAGAGTTAAAATCGTTTGTTTTTGTTTGGGGTTTTTTTGGTTTTGTTTTATGTCAGATTATGAATGATAATTAGTCAAAGTGATGATGGATGGATAAGTAAATTAGGGCTCAAAGTGGAGATCAAGTTTGGAGAAGTGATTTTCTAGGGAACAATGAAAAGCTTGGTATTTAAAAACTATGCAATTTAGATGTTAAGCACACAGAAATTTTCATTGGCCCTTCAGCACATTTTGTACTAGCCTACTGCCACATGCTCTCTTCTCTCTCTTACCTCTTTCTCTTCCCTTTTTCCTCTTTCTTTGTAGCAACAATAAATCCTGCACTTTTTTTTTGCCACAAAAGCAATAAGCCAGCTAGTCAGTTTCTATTTCAGTGTATTTTTCTAAACCAAGGCAGTGCTCTCTTCAAGAGGAATTCTGGTGCCAGTTTGTAATCTTTGCTTCCTCCATAACATGATTCAATAAGCTATGTCTTGTTCATATCATTAGAGTATAAACTTCTTGTGAGAAAGAAGATGGGCATATACTCATGGGCCAGATTTTTATTAATAAGGTGTATCCAAAACTCTAAATGAAACATGTGCTGAAATTTCTTTTAGGTTTTCTATTGTTCTCTTTAGGTCACTGGAGTGCTTTCTTTTTTAGTTCCTTAAATATCTAGGTTACCACTTTGCTGATACAAATCATGGTATTGATAATTCTACAACTCTCTGAGCGTACATGCAAGTAAATATAGAATATTAAATCCAACAAAAAATGTATAGCTTCATATATGTATGTTCATTAAAATAACGTATTCTCAGAGAAAACTATATAGTTCAAATTTAGGAAATTAGATAAACACACTTCAAAATGCCTTTTAATTCAACTCTGAAAATAACTTATCAAGCCGTGAAAAGACATCAAGAAATCTGAGATACAAGTGAAAGAGGCCAACCTGAAAAGACTATATAGTGTATGAGTCCAACTCTATGACATTCTGAAAAGGCGAAACTATGGAGACAGTGGTTGCCAGTGGTGGAGGGAGGAAGGGACAGATGGGTAGGGAGAGCGCAGGGGATTTTTAGGGTAGTGAAAATACTCTGTATGAAATAGATAAATGTCATTATATGTGTCCAAACCCATAGAATGTAGAACTCCAAGAGTGAACCCTAAGGTAAGCTGTGGACTTTGGACTTAGGATGTGTCAGTGTAGGTTCATCCTTGGTAAAAAGTAACACCATTCTGTTGAGTAATGTTGATAATGGGGGAGGTTATGAATGTGTGGGGACAGAGGGTACATGAGAAATTTCTGTACCTTCCTCTCAATTTTGTTGCCAACTTAAAACTGCTCTTTTAAAAAGTATTTTAATAAATGCCTTTTAGAGTAAATTATTCACTTAACTATTATTTATAGTAGAATTGCACTGGGAAATATAATCTCATGGAAAAGAGAAAATAATTTTTTTTTAAAGCCTTGTTGAAAACTTAGGGTTTTGGACACAAACGCGAAAACAATACTCTGTATTCTGTGTGTTCTATGAATGTATTATTTAAAGACATCTTTTCTTTTCCATGTCTTTACCTCAGGCTACATATCGAAATCGAATTGTGAGCCAAAGTCTCAGCACAAGGGACAGAAAAGCAATGCATACTCCCATCGAGGACCATTTTAGATACTCAGCAGCTGACCAGACAAGCCCCTACAAAAGCAAGACCTGTCAGCTCTCGAGTCTATGTTTAAGCAATTTTTTGAAGGACAAGGAACTAGTGGAAGTTATCAAACACTCAAGAGGAACTTATGAAACCCTCACGTCAGAGGTCACCCAGAATTTACGGACCACTGTAGGGCAAAACTCTCTGAAGCCAGCAGCTAAGACTGAAGGGCTCTCCACGTTCTCAGAGAAACCAAAGGACCAAGCCGCTGTGGCCCGACAGCATTCAACCTTTACAGGCAGGTTTGGACAGCCACCGAGAGGGCCAATCTCTTTACACATGTACAGCAGGAAGAATGTTTTCCTCCATCACAACTTACACACAACTGAGCTTCAGACTCTAGGCCAGCAGGATGGGTAATTAAATCATCCCATTCCTGTCTTTGGGTAGGATAAGATGGTTAGTGTTTCTCGTGCATAGCTCATATTTAAATTTTCATGTATTTCTTATTTTTATTTTTAGTTATAAACAAAGAATTTTACTTTTTTTTCTTTTTTTTTCTTCTTTTTTTAGAATGAGGGTTCAAGCATGTTAATTGAATCAGGTTTAATAGCTTTGGAGACTTTATTATGTATATGTATAATAAATGAGACCATCTTGCTGGTTTATATACAGGCCATAATTTATCTTTTATCTTTATCAGTCACCGATATGCATTTCAGAAGGTAATATCAAATAGCACTCTGTTCACTTAATGGTGTTACTGTGAAAATAGATGTAAGGAATAAATAGATAAAGGAATTGTAAGGAATTTTAAATTACATAGTTAATAGAAAGAGAAAAGAGATTTTAAAGTCATATTTGGTGATGTATTTATTTGAAGAATGAAGCTTGCTTGCATATAACCTAGAGATGCATTTGTCTCTTTATTACATACAATCAAGCTTATCTTGCCATACAATTAAGGGGGAAAACAGTATTTCTTTTATCCTCTAAATGTTTAGTTTACACTAGTTCACAAAAGATTTCAGACTAGTTACTAGCCAAATAGAGAATGACAGCTCTGATCTTCGAAAAATTTTGCTTTTAGTTTCTGCTATTGATATTGAAGTACTATGACATATCGCAGTGAGGTAGTAATGTTGGCTGAAGTTTGTCAAATGATGCATAAAACAGGACATGTTATACTCTTTGACTTGCTGTCATGGTTATGTCACCATATTTTTTAAAAATTTGAGGAATGGAAGATTCTAAGAAAATTATTTTACTTCACTTTCCTTGTATTTTTAAATTTTTCACCTTTTTGTGTGTGTGTGTCCAATTTTGCTTTATATACATTAACCCATATCTATGACTCTACATGATGAATTGAGGAACAGAAGGTCAGTTTCTTGGTAGCCCTGTCTACACTATTTTGACTATTCAGTCATCTAGACTTAGAGGAAAAAGTAAAATATATGTAAACTTTGGCAATTTGATCTTAGAAATAAATCTCTCACAGGAATACTTAACTCATTTGATGGCAAATATTTCTCTTTAACAAACAAGGCCTAATATGTTTTATATGTAAGTGCACATGAGATAAATAATTTCTTTATGTTTAATTAATAATAGAGCTGTATACAGCTATAGAAATAAATAATTTTAAAATGACCAGTAGGAATCAGGGCTGCAGTTTTCTTATACAAAGATAAAAGCTAATAACTGAATCCAAATTAAGCATAGTCCATGCAAATTGAAATTGTCTTACCTATTGCATGATCTTTTCCCTTGCACTAACACACAGAATCCATGAAATAAAGGGAGACTGAGAGAGCAGTTTTAGCATGGCATGTGACTAACCTGCTTAAATTAAAGCTATGTGTGAAATGCATCTCTTAATGCAAAAGTGCATTTGAGCTCTATGCTTTGGGGAAAAGCCATTAGATATCCCCCCACTAGCTTTAACTATTAAACTTTGACCACTTTTCAAACTTTGATGAGAATGAATGAGTAAAGACTTTAGTGGATATGTTGTAATTTTGGTTTTCCAAAGGAAAACACGTGTGCATCAAGACAAATGTTTGCCAAATGTTTTCTTTTTTGTGTGTTTGTAATTCTGCCAAAAGAGAATAATGCACACTGCAATTTGCTTGGCTTAATGAGACTGCTGTCTAAAATTCCCACTACACTTTAGAAGTTATAATATTCATGCAGATAGACATTTTGGGCTGGATGGCATTTAAGAAATGATAGAAAAATTATGATTATTAATTGTGGAATTCAGCTTCATTTGTCCTAAAAGTTGGTGTGTGTTACTAGAGTATTTGAAGTCTGTAAATAAATTAGAATGGTAAAATAATCAAGGATTTTTTCCCAGGATATGGAAGAACTATGTATCACAAATAATGTTTTTGATTTGGACTTTTGGAGTTTATAGTTTTGCTTTCCTGGAAGATAGACTTTTGAATTATACTTTGTAAAAAAAAATCTATTTAAGAAAATCTGTCATTTAATAGACATTTTAAGAGATGTTTTAAATGCTAGTATTTTCTTGAAAAATCTTTTTTAAAGCTGAAACATTCAAAAAGAAAACCTGGATTAAACAGTTCAATTTTAAAAGGAGGGGTATTTTTTGGAAATATCATCTTAAAGCTGTTTTGTATCAGTATTTTCAGCATTGTTATAATATTATTTGTAATACTAAGTGTAACTCAGGCCTGGAGAAGGTGTAAGCCCACTATGCTAATGTACATCAGTAACTGTAAAACAGGGGTTCTTTGTAAGTTCCCCTTGTGTATATAGAGTACTCATGTGGGCATTCTTTCAGCAAATTGATTTCTTTGTACTAAAATCTCTAGTTTTCTAAGACAGTTCCATGTATAAAAATGATTTATACATTTCTCCAAGGCGGTACATATCCAAAGACATGACACCAGGGGGAAAAAGTGCTTGTTTTTCTGATGGAAGCAGTTGTCTTTTCTTTCCCTTCCTGTTTCTTTTGTGCATGTGTATGTATAGCTAAGCCTAAGTAATTCTGTAAAATTTCTGCTGCAAATTTTCTCTTCTGAATTTAGAATGTGTTTTAAACGACACTTAAGAGGAGATATTCCTTGAGGAAAAGCTGTTTCCACCTGAAATAAACTGTTCTCATTTTTGTAATTATTGGAACATGCAACTGTATTTCTATGAACTCAGTGATTTTTTTTTTCAAATAATTTTGTATGCTAACAGAGCACAGCAAAATTCTTATCTCTCAAACTATTTTTTCTTATTTGATGCACCATAGTCTTTGTGCAAATGACACCATGAGACTAGCTGCAATACTAAAGGTGTGAGTCTACAATAGCAATATGCTCAGGGTAAGGACCTAGGGCCACACATCATTTGAGTTGTTTTTGTTATTTATTGATTGAGATATAAATAAAATAGCTAGTCACTAGTCAACAATAAACATTTGTAGACATGCCCATGCTTACTTAACTTAAAATGTTTACAAAGATTTTCCTCATTAATCTGGGTTTCTGATCTGTGTTTTACACCTTGTATTTCCCAAGATTTCATCTTAGCCTGTTGTCATTAATTTTCTGAGTGTTGTTGAATTCAAACTAATTGAATTCAAAGGAAATTTCACATTTTGTTTTCCTTGTGTGTGTTTAATAGAGATAATACTTCCACTAAAAATAATTAATATTTAATTTTTATTATCATGTATTTAAGGACCACATCGCCAAGATAAATGATCATAGTCCACTAGCCCTCCCAAGACCTTTCTTAGTAACTTAGTTGCTGATGTATTAGTAGGAGCAGTTTATTGAATGGTGAGTACTACCTCTCCACAATTATCCACATTCATTAACACCATTCTCATTATTAAGAAGTAGTAACCCACTATAGCAGGTAACTTGGAATACTGGGTGTAGTCTTATAATCTCAATTATAGTAGGAAATGCTTCAAAACATCCTTACAACTCCATTAAACCACATGTAGATCAACGTGGAAAAAGAAAGGGGGATGACTGTCTAGGTGCTGTTTGATTGCCATTCTTATCCCCGAATCACATTCCCCATGGCCAGAGGCTTTTCCCTGGTGATATATCCCTTTTAAATGCAGTACTGACTCATTTATTCTAGGATTTTGATTGTGTTCTGAAACTTGACTCACTTAGGCTTTATTATCAAGTCTTTGTATATGTTTTCTTTTTTTACACCAAGAAATAATTCAATCACACATTATATTTGTTTCGTAATTTACTCCTCCTGGAATTTAAATAGTTTTTCCTTGTTCTTTTTCCATGTGCTAATTTTGTCACGCCAACGCTAGGCTATATCTACACACATAGCAGGGATGATAGAAAATATAAACTAGCTTGGGTTCTTACAAAAAGCTGAATTGCACCATAATATAAGAGCAAACAACCAACTATTAACCAACTAAACAAAGAAGCCCGCTTCTCTAACAATATATATTATCATTGCCAAATTTTTATTTGTCTAATCTCAATCTGTGCCAAGTTATTTCACCAATAGTTAGAACCACAAACATATTCACCAACTATTTATTTACAATAAATTTGATCTTGCTCAGAACCCACTTGCTCAGTACCAAGTAGTGTAGCCCAAAAATATAAGTCACAGATATCATTTTTCAGGTGTATTTTCTATGGAAAAGAATGAAGGCAGTTCACCCTATTTCAGACCTGAAATTTTTCCCACATAAATTAAGACAATGAAAATTCTTTATTAATACAGAGTGGGTTTCTTTCACCGGGGTAAGTAGTCTAGAATATGGGATACCATGTTTCCTTCTAGAGAATTTTCAATCTAGCCCCATTAACTTCACCAGTTTTATCTAAAAAATATACGTTTTCCTCTTGAACATACAATTCAAGAAAAAGAGCTTTCTACATTTTATCATCCTTTCCAAACATTACCTCATTGCTTTGGTAAGCTCAGGTTGCTGTTACAAAACACCATAGACTGGGTGGCTTAAACAATAGACATTTATCTCCCACAGCTCTAGAAGCTGAGAGTCTAAGATAAATGTGCCAGCTGATTCAGTTCCTGGTTTACAGACATCTATGTTCATCTGTTTACTCACATGGCAGAGAATAAACAAGCTGTGGTCTTATAATGTTGCTAACCGCATAATGGGGTCCCACCCTCATCTAGACCTAATTACTTCCCGAAGTCCCCATCTCCAGTTCTCATCACATTGGGTTTAGGGATTCAACATATAAGTTTTGGGGGAACACAAACACCCAGTCCATAGCATTCATATTCATCCTAGTCAGTTTGCTATTGTCTTACTCATGTCATAGGTGAGATCATAAAGGTTAGGTGATTTGCCAGGGACACACAGCTTGTATGTTTAACTAAACTGGATTTCATATCCCTTGATCTTTCCATTTATGCTATGCTTATCTGCAGAGTCAGGCTTCCTCCCAAGGAGGCAGAGTTATTCAAGCAAATATATTCTGACTGAAATTTCCTATACTCTTAAAATCCTATTGCTGTTACTAGGAAAGAAAATCTGAGCAATGATCTATTATAGCAGACCAGAATACTACTCATCCAAAAGCTTTTTTTAGAACAATTATTGATGTTTAGATCAATAAATATAGAATCCTGAGAGGAAAGCACTTAACTATATTTCAAGGTTACTTCCAGAAAATATGACATCCTAATTTTCTTTCCTTGAAGGCAATTGGGAAAAATAGAGAGAAATAATCTCATGTATTTTTTAAAGTAGAGAGCCAATAAAGTGTCTAGCATAAGGAAAACATACAGTAAATGAAAAATAACCTAGTTATCAGATTATTTTACTAATTCTTTCCTTTATTTTCTGAGGATTTGATACAAACATCATTGACTCTGATATGTTTGTGTTGCCTTATATACATTTTTTAAAATGATAATTACAAAATTAGTTTAGATATTTGTATCTAGGGACAAAAATTACAACTGATTTAAAGTTTCTTAAATATTCAGAGGAATTGAAATTAAATAGGAAATAGAAATTTATTTGCTCTAAATTTCTAAATACACTTTATTTTGTAGTTAATCACATATACCTAAATAATGTCTGAATAAGATATAATCCCACCATGAATTGTCTCTTCCAAAGTCTTATTTTCAGGAATGCAAGTTAATTGGAATAGTAACTTATCTAGATCCTATTTTAAGGGAAAATTCACTATTCAATGTATTCTAATATATTTGGGTCTGAGATTATTAACATTTGTAATAATATTTTTTGTTCTCTAAAACTAATGCTTTAGTGAAACATAATAAACAGCAAATTACTCTAGAAATTACAATTTTTAGTAATCTTGAATGCCATACTATTGTTTCTTTCATGGCTCTTAATTTCCCAATAAGAACAGTAATTTTATTTACTGGAAATTTCACCATTTGACTACTATTCTGAAAAAAGATTGATACATTTAAGCATGACAATTAGAAAAAATATGCATAATTCCTCTACAAAATAAACTTTAAAACAACAAATATGTTGTGTGGTACCTGACTGCTTTTATTATGACATTAATTTGCTCTGAACCTGTCTTGGTGATAGACTGGTTTACACATGTATTGACACTGAGCATAAAGCAATGTGATTTATTTCTAGGTTCTTGAATTTGTGCTGATTGGGAAGAGGCAAATCAGCCACTTACTTCTCAGCCAGTTGACTTCTATTTCCACATCCTTTGACACCATGCCTTTTTCTTCATTTCTGATATATGGTAATAAAGTACAATATCCTAGAGACCATTGGGGGAATATGATGCTATCATTTCATTTCAATACATGTGTGGAATCTCTTATTCTGGACTATACTCTTTATTTTTTTTACAACTGGGCAGAATTCAAAATATATCTTATAATGTTTTGACTTTATAATTCATGAAACTCTATATGTTTTGTAACAACACAAAAAATACAAAATTATTCTAAATTCTCTCTCCCTCTGTCTCTCTCACACACACACATACACACACAGTTTTCTAAAATGGCTGAAAGATGGGCGATTCAGAATAGCTACTCAAGAATTTGAAACAGTGCATGAATATGTGTCCAATTGGCACCCATAACAGCTGATACACTTAAAATGCTGCTGCAATGCCTTAAAAGCATACCTTTAACATTATATGTTTAAACTCATCGGATATTCTCTATAGTCTCACGGCTTCAGAGTAAATTGTGCTCTTCTGTTGTATGCTTTACATAATGTGATTTCAAAAAACTGAAATGAACCAATATGATACATTTTATAATTTGTATGTAATATGACCTTATGGTTTAAGATTTAATCCACTTTCCTGACCACAGGAAGAATTTCTCTTTGATTCTGAACTCTATTTTTTATAAAGAATGTCAAGAAGCATTGTATTGATTTTTTAGTTAAATTAGTGAAGGTATTAAATTCGAGGGGTTATTTGGAAGACTTTGAGAATGCATAACCTCCACTTCTAAATTCTGTTAATCATTTATAAACCCTTTGGTTATGATTAAAGTCAATCAACACTTTCTTGTGGATGAATTATACAGATATTTCTCTTAAAAATTTCGATTGTAAAATAATCATTTAAAATATTTAAAATGGAATATTGATGTACATAGTGTTTAATTATACATTTTTTCAAATATTCTCATATTTTCTTATTTTAAATGGCTTTTACATATCTCATTCCATTTTATGCTTATTTCTCTAGTATAAAAAATGCTTTGACATTTGTAGAGATATTATCAATAGACCAGGCATTACAGCATTAAATGCATAGGAGTAACATAGTAAATATCATGGTTTAAGGAAAACTTGAAAATCAAATGATTTCAGAAGATGACTGTGAAAAGTAGAACAACCTTTACACAGAAAGTTAATTTAATTATAATTTAGCCGAGTATAGCACTTGGTTTAGTCTCATTTGTAGGTCTTCCCCAGACCCTTAATTTTACAATAGGAAAGAGTATTGCTTTGTTCAAAATCATTACTTATAATACACTGGTAATCATTTGACCAAAAAAAAAAAAAAATGATGCTAGAAGATGCTTTTGCACGTTGTGATTCATTCTTAGTGTTTGGGTTAATTCTGCTTATTTTTCATTTCATGGATTCTTTTACATAAAAAAAGGAAATGTTTAAGTAGAGTTAATTTTTAGATAAAAACCATGTTGAAGGTATGCTTATGTCTTATGTCAGTTTGGATTCTACATTATTTTCTATGGAAGGAGAGCTGGACAGAAGGAGGGATATATGTATAAACTAAGTCTTGAAATCTGGAAAACAGTGAAATATAACCACATCCTGGAACTTCACCTATAGGGCTGACATTAAAGAGTCTAAACCAGATACATTCGGTCAGAGGCTGATAAGAGTTTTATCCTTACACACAGAACAGATGGCTCAAAAGTGTGCCCTGATATTTTAGATCCAAATATCACTTAAGTTGAGTGAATTTGACAAAACTGTAGCACTATATCACCAGCCATAGTCACTGTTTTGTATTTAAATTCTAAAACAAGAATATTTATTGGTAAAGAACACATGGCTAATATGCAAAGACTTCCATGTTGCTAAAAACTGTGAATTTAAAGATTTTAAACAGTGTATTGAAGGACTGTCTTGTGTATAGAAACTAAAATGAAGAGCTGGCATTTATAACTACCTAAGAATAGACATTGGCTAATGAAATTATATTGTTACATGCTGTTGAAATTAAAGTAATAGTTTAATATCTACCTGAATTATAATAGAAAGTCTGAAAGATAATAGAAATAATTAGTAGAACACAAGAAATTGATGCAGAATATTTGTAGATCAACTTAACCCAACATCTGATTATTCAATGAGAGTTACATCAACTCTTACTTTCAGAAATGAGGACTGAATGTAATGGTTTCCAGAGGAATCTTTCATAGTGAAGTCCAGGAATCAATACAGTCATTTGCATCAACTCATTCACATGAGAGACAGGCCTATTACATGAATCAGGACAATCATGCTATTACATTAAACATAAAATTGGAGTCATTGGAAACATGCAATTTGGTTTCATCCCAAAGATGATTATGTTCATCTGTCAAAGGAGAGTGTACAAATACTTCTTAGAAAGGAATTGTTCTCATTTTTAGGAATATAGGTTCAAATATTTATAGTCCTTGAACTGCTCAACTGCAGGAAGTGATAAAACACTTTCCCAATATATTTGATGATAGTATATTATGATGAACAGAAAACACTGCCTCTTACCTGTATTGGTTATGAAGTATTGATGCTGTGCTTAGCTCACAGAGATGGCCAAAAAATGTCACTGCTTAACATTTGAGAAGTATATCATATAGAGGACAGGAACTAATACAGATGGCCAAAGTCTCTATTTTGTTTTTGTTATATTGTAAAGAGTCAGGGTGTTCCAATTCTCTCTCTCCAATAATTCCTTAATTAGATAGCAGTCTTATAAATTATCTTCCATTAAGCTTTCTCCTGACATGTACATGAAAGCCTTAAAAGCCTTCATTAGTGATAATAGATTCTCAATTTTCCACTAAAATGTCTAATGTTGAAAGACCTCCTCCATGCTTTGGGGCAGGTAAAATAAAAATTGAATATAAGATTTAAAATTAAGAGGGTTGCAGTCACTCAGATAAATTTATCAACACTTTAGAGAATTTTTAATTTTTATTAAGGACAATTTTAGTATTTCTGAATGAAGCCATTCTGCTAATGTACTACAGTACATGCATAACCAGCTATGTTCATGCATGTGCAACCCACCTATATGTATGTTTCCCTACCATCTGCCAATTTGTGTGCTCTGCAGTTAGGACATAAAGATAATATTACAATTTACCTACACTCAGGGATTTAGATTATGTTTCACTTACATAGAAATAGCGGTTAGGGGCTGTCTAGTGATCTGAAATGGATTCTTATTAATTTTAATAATGCCCAACAATTACTGAGTGATGTTTATATATATATATATATATATATATATATATATATATATATGCAGGCACTATGTTAATTGGTTAACATAAATAAAAAATAAACCTAAATTTAAATTAAAAAAAAACAAAATAAAAATTGGGTTTTTCTTATTTAATCCTCACAACAAGCCTGTGGTAGATATTTATATTATTATTCCTATTTTACCTTTGAGAACAATAAGGATTATGGATTTGTCCCAAGTCACATGGCCAGTGAGAGGCCTAGATGGCTGCTATAGCAGACAGTGCTGTTCTACATAAACACAGAAAAGAGCAAAATTATTTCTACCAGTTATTAAGAAAGGTTTCTAAATAATCGGAGCAGTCACCTTATATTTGAAACAGAAGTTTGAGATAGAAAAATAGAACGATTTTAAGTTATCCTAGTGATACCATACCTGAGTAGCATAGGGGAAAGGCCATTGAATACAGACTTTGGAGTGAGAAAGAAGTAGCTCTGAACCTTGACTACATAGCTTACTTGTTATGCAGACTTGGCAAAATTATCTTATTCTGTAAATCTTGAATTTTCTCATATGTGAAAATGTGGCTAATAATTCCTACCACAAAAGGCTACTTTAAAGACTAAATTAGATAATATGTATAAGAAAACCTATCACAATAGCTCACATTTATCATTTAAAAATTTTCTAATTAATTTTGCCTACTGTAGTTGTTCTACAGAATCTCTGTGGGCTCTCGGACCATTAGAAAAGCACATGACTTTGGCAAGTCACACAAAGCAGACTTACAAGGCACTGGATTTCTTTATGTTTGGAATATCATCACTGTGAATAAGTGTGCAAGCTTTTCATAATATTCACAGACCAACTCCTAGAAATAATTCCCAAGATAATTGCTTAAAATGTGGTTCACAAAAGTGCTAGGAGGAAAGGGTTAGGACTATAGTCAATGGAAAAATTCTCTTACAATTAAACCTCCCAGCGTAGTATTGAAAAGGTACGAATTTCTAACCAATCTTGCAAAGAATAGTTAATTCCAAAATTATATAACATAGAAATTTGAAAAGAAAATCCAAAGCTACAAAGTATTTTTTTAATATTATTATAAAACTGCTTCCAAATGAAGAACAATACAGACCCATTTTACTTATGAACATGGAATATAAATTCCAAATAAAATATTAGACAATGGAACCAAGATTAAAGAAAATATATCATAATCATGAAGGGTTCATATCAAGAATGCAAAGATGCATTTTCAACATGAGAAAAAAATCAATGTAACCCATCATAAAAAATTAGAGGTGAAAAATCACATAATTATATCAACAATTAATGTCTAGAAAAGCTCTTTATGATGATTAACCCATGTTTATGATAACAAAAACATAACTGACTAAAATTGAAGGAAACTTCCTTAAATAAAATATAATTGACAGATTATCTGTTTCAGCTCCAACTTGTAAAGATCTTGGAAATTACAATTACAATCCTTACAACAAGGAAAAGCTAAACAAACTGAAAATCAATTATATTTCTTGGACCCAGGTCAAGAAAATTAGGTTACAAGGCAAACAGCAATCCTGAAATATGAAAACAGTCAAATCCAGAGAATCACAGACAATATCAGTTTACCTGGAGCAGACACCACTGGAGAGATAAGCCAACATGAATACTTAAATTGTAATTTTTAATGAATTGCTGGAGTTGGAATGTAAATGAGCTTAAGTATAAGAAACTCATAGGAACACAGTCTTGGGAGGACCTCACACATTCATGAATTTTACATCCAAGAAATCTACCAAGTTCTTATGATAAAGATCCAAGAATGATCTCCTCCTGGCTCAGGCTGGGGAGAAGGATCATCATTGTAAAATATGCCCAGAGCATTCTCACTAACAAAGTGTATTCTCCAGGAAAAAAGACTTTACTGGAAATTTGTACCATCTGGGGGAAGGGCATTTCTCCTACTCTAGTCCCCTTAGCTTTTCTGTCTTACTTAAAGGGTGGAGAGAAGCTAAGAAATTCTTGTGAGGGTCACAGCCCAGGAACAAAGGACTGAGATTTCATCATAATACAGAAGGCTTTCCCTCTCCCACAACTTACCACTGCACTATATAACTGTGAGTTAGAGCTGAAATCACTGCAAAGTATAGACTACGAAGAGAAGTAATTACAGAAGCCAAAGTCAACAAATGAGACAAAAACAAAGACACTAGAAGAATTTGAAGCCTCTGGCACCTAGTGCTAGAGAAACTAATAAATATAGGCCAATCTTAGGCAGAGTAACATAAAACCTTGTACTATTTATCTCAATTCCTATTACTCAATACACCATGTTTGGTGTCTTAGCAGTTTGGGCTGCTATAACAAAATACCACAATCTAGGTAGTTAATTGACCACAGAAATTTATTTCTCTCAGTTCTGGAGGCTGGAAGTCTGAGATCATGATGCCAGCATAGTCAGGTTCTGGTGAGAATCCTCTGTCTGTTTGCGTATGGCTGACTTCTCATTGTATCTTCACATGGTCAAAAGAGCAAGAAAGCTTTCTGAGGTCTCTTTTATAATGGTGCTAATCCCATTCATGAGGGCTTCTTCATTCTTATGACTTAATTATCTCCCAAATAACCCCTTCCTTCCATAACACCAGCATATTTGGGGTTAAATTTTCAATAAATGAATTGAGGGAGGAGCACAAACATTCAGTCCATAGTATCTGGCTTTTAACAAAAAATCATAAGGCATGCTAAAAGGCAAGGCAAAAGCAAACAGACTTTTTTTTGAAGAGACAAAGCAGCTTCAGAAAGAGACTCAGATATAATATCGGCTTCAAAATTATTAGAAACACAACTTAAAATAACTACAGTTAATATCTTAAGGCTCCAATGCAATAAGTAGATAACCTTCAAAAACAGATGGATAATGTAAACAGAGACATGGAAACTCCAAAATATGATTCAAAGGGAAATGCTAAAATATCAAAAACACTGGAGTGACATCATCAAGATGGTGACATAAGTCATTCCTGACTTTGCTCCCCCTCGCAAGAACAACAGCTAACAACTACTCATGGACAGGACACCACTGAGAGAATCCTAGAGCTTAGGAGTGAGGCTGAGGCACCCTCTGCACCACAGAGACCAAGATGGACAACATTAATGGTAAGAGGAAGAGCTACATGCCAACCACAATGCCCCTCCCCTAGGCTGGCAAAGCACCCTGCTGAGAGGCCTTGCTTGAGCCTATGGTTCCTCCAGTGGGAAGACAGAGCCTAGGGATGACATCCAGCCCCACTAGCATTGTGGATCAGTTTGTGGGAACCCCTACTATGACATTTCCCTGTGTGTATTGCAAAGGAATCTGCAGGATTCAATCTCTGGGAGTCTAATTAAAATGGAGAAGGAAAGAGGGGTTTCTAATAACCAGCACTTGGATGTTGGTAGAGAGAATTCCTACCTGCAGAGCCTAAGTAGTAGTCCCAACCAGCGGCTTTGCTTATCTGCAAACTAGGTCAACGGCACAGTCTGACCCAGGAACTTGACAGGGTGAATATCTATCTAAATTGGGTCCCCAAGTGAGAAGTTGTATCACATCTGGAGCCTCTTCTGTCCATACTCAGGAAGAGGTGCTCAGCCATAGCCCCACCTGCTGTGGATCATGGCTTCCTAACCCTCCCAACCAGAAAACTTATTTGAGAAAATTTAGCAGTTGCCTGAAGTGGACTCTCTCAGTTCCACCCAGGCAGGAGCCAGAAACATATACCCACCCATTGAGAATGTGGCCCTCAGCCCCATTTGACAGGAAGGGTTGATGAGAACACCTGCAAACTGTATAACCCACAACTCTGGGACTGAGAGATGGGCAGGCAGAGGTGATCATCCCAAGAGCAAAGCCAGTGGCCCTGTTTGGTCAGGGAACTTGCAGCATGGGTTGACTTGAGTCAAGACCACAAACAAAGAGCATTAGTGGCCCTGGAGATGCCAGGGCAAGGAAACCAATTCATAGCCTCACTTATTGCTCAATATAGCCTTCAGCATTCCTGACCAGGGAAACTTATCAGAGCACATGGAAAGCTGTGTAGCCCATCGCTGTTAACACTGGCACTTGTAAAGAAAGCACAGTCAATGGTCTTCCCTATCTGCAGTGCAAGACCAGTGGCCTCACCAGGAAATTCAGTGCAGTCTTGACTGATTAGGGTTCCCAGACAATGAGCCATGCAGACCCCTGATTCCATCCCACTGCCCTTGGAGAGCAGAGAAGCTAATTCATAGGTCCATATACTGCTAAGAATATTAAAGAAATTGAGATCTATCAAGTGTCAGACAAAGAAGTAAGAATACTGAAACATCAGCATCATGGCAGCATGAGTTGTTTCCCTTTTCTTTCCTCTTCAATTTACACCTAACCAAATATCCATAACCCAAAAAAGGGCCGCTTTGCAGCATATCAGGACTCCAGAGACATCTATCCATCTATGCACCCAAAAGTGGTTGGATTGGACTTTGGACAAGGCTGCAGAGCCAGGGGAGTGGTAGTGAAGGCAGTGGGAGTAGCAGAGGCAGTGGTAGCAGAGGAGGCAGTGAACCAGCATGGCCTTCCTGGCAGAGGAAGTGGAGGATGAAGATGGTGAATAGGAGTCTATCCAGCTACATGTGTTGCACCTGAAGGGACCCATTTCTCTCTCTGAGGAGAGATCAAAGGAATGGATAGGGGAAAAGGCTGACAAAGGAAACTTAAGAAACACATTACCTGCTGTCTACCCTGGGATTCTGGCAAGAGAAGAGCCCACAGACATGTGACATCCCTACTTAAGGATCCCTCTACCAAGCTACTGGCACACCCAAAGTCTGAGGTCAGAAGTACTAAGTACACACCTCCCTCCCAATCTGCCACCAACCTCTTTTTCTTTTCTCTCACCAACTTATATTATGTGCACTCCCAGCCTTAGCAATGAGTCAACTTTGGTAAGAGAAACCCAAAACTTGTGCTATAGCACAACATTCTGGAAAACAAAAGGAAGACTGCTAATTATCAACTTGTTGAGTTGTTAGAATCAAAGTAAACAGGTATACATTACTTCAAATGTGGTGGAAAAGTCACTTTTAATCAAACACTATGAAAAAGCATAGTAAAGGTATTATAAAAAGAAAATGGTAACTTTCTATTAACCAAACCCAAAGACAAGGAATATTGCAATCTAACTGATAAAAAATTAAAAAAAAAAAAAAACAGTTGTGTATATACAATGGACTATTACTCAGCCATAAGAAAAGAATGAAATAGTGTCATTTGCAGGAACATGGATGGAACTAGAGATTGTCATACTGAGGGAAGTAAGTCAGATGGAAAATGACAAATATCATATGATATCACATATAAGTGATATCATATGGAATCTAAATAACTTGTACAAATGAACTTATTTACAAAACAGAGTCACAGATGTAGAAAACAAACTTATGGTGGGGGAGAAAGGATAAGTTGGGAGATTAGGACTGACATATACACATTGCTATGTATAAAATAGATAACTAATAAGGACCTACTGTGTAACACAGGGAACTCTTCTCAATACGCTGTAATGACCTATGTGGGAAAAGAACCTAAAAAAAAGTGGATATATGTATATGTATAACTGATTCATTTTGCTGTACAGCAGGAACTAACACATTTTAAATCAACTATACTCCAATAATTTAAAAAAAAAAGCTACTAAAAATAGTTCTTGTGAAGAAATTCAGTGAGCTACATGAAAACTCAGAAAGGCAATACAATCTCAGGAATAAAATTAATGAACAAAAGTACTTTATCAAAGAGACTGAAATTCTAAAAAAGAACCAAACAGAAATTCTAGAGGTGAAGAACTCAATAAATGAGATGAAGAATGCATTAGAAAACATTGGAAATAGAGCAGGTCAGAAGGAAGAGAGAATAAACAAGCTCAAGGATAAGAATATACAAACGTTTCCAGTAAAGAGGAGTGAAAAGTAAGGTTTTTTTTTTTAAAGGTAAAGAAACTCTAAGAAATATCAGACTCCATTAGAAAAGTCAACATAAAATTAATGGGTATCCTAGAAAAAGAAGGGAGAAAGAAGGGAGCACAAATCATATTTGAAGAAATAATACCAGAGAACTTCCCAAACGTGGGAAAGTAACTAGATATACAAGTTCACAAAGCTAGTAAAACACCTTATTATCTCTATGCAAAAAGCCCTTCTCCAGGAAACATTATATTAAAACTATCAAAAGACAACAAAAAAATAAACTTAAAGGCAGCCAGAGGATAAAAAAAACAGTAACCAACAAAGCCTTCCCCCCCCCCATTAGAATATAAGTAGATTTCTCAGCTGAAACTCTACAGATCAGGAGAGAGTAGAATGACATATTCAAATTATTGAATGACAAAAATTGACAGCCAAGAATACTCTATATGGCAAAGTTGTCTTTCAGATATGAAAGAAAAATAAAGACTTTCCCAGAAAAACAAAAGCTGAGGGAGTTCACCACAACTAGACCTGCCTTACAAGAAATGTTGAAAGGAGCTCTTTAAGATGAAAGAAAAAAACAAAACTCAGACTAATATGAGGAATAATAGTCAATTCGAAAAGTGTAACTCTTTTTTAAGAACAGTATATTAAACATTCAATTATAATCTGAAGGATAGAGAAAGAGCATTAAAATTACTATAGCTACCACAAAAACACAACAAAATCACAGCATAAAAAGAGATGATTGGTGACATCAAAATATAAAAGAAGAACAATAAAAATGTGGCACATTTACCAGTGAATGAAGATAAATTGCTATCAGGAGAAAAGGGACTATTGTATCTATGAGGTGTTCTAGGTAAACCTCATGGTAACAACACAGCAAAAATCTAGGGCAGAGACACAAAACATAGAGGGGATATTGAACAAATCACCATGGAAAACCACCAAGTTACAAAGGTAGACATAAACAAAAGGAAAAAGAAACAATAGAGAGACAAAATAACCAAAAAAAGTAAAATATAAAATGGCAGTAGAAAATCCTTACATAGTACTCTCCCTAACTGTAAATGGATTGAACTCACCAAGGCACAGAGTGGCTGCATGGACTAAAAACAAAAACAAAAGCAAGACCCAACTATATGCTGCTTATGGGAGACTAATTTCAGCTCTAAAAACACACATAGTCTCAAAGGGAAAAGATGGAACACAATGTTTCCAGCAAATAGTACAACCATATTTTTATCAGACAAAAGACTTCAAGCCAAAAAGGGTAACAAGATACAAAGAAAGTCATCATAAAATTATAAAGTCAATACATAAAAAAGATATAACAATCTATAAATAAATACATTTCCAACACCTAAGCACTGAAATATAATGCAAATACTAACAGAACTTAAGGAAGAAATAGACAACAATATAATAATAGTTAGGGACTTCAATATGCCACTATAAGTAATGGATAGATCATCCAGACAGAAAATAAAGAAATGTTGGAATTGAACCACGTTAGAACAAGTGAACTTAACGAACATATATAGAACATTCTGTCCAAGAGCAGCAGAATACACATTCTTCTCAAGTGCACATAGAACATTCTCCAGGACAGATCATATTATAGGACACAAAACAAATTTTAGCAAATTTAAGAAGGTTGAAATCATACCAACTCTCTTCACTGATTACAGTGGTATGAAACTAGAAATCAACAAGAGGAACTTAAGATCTACAAATATATAGAAACTAAGCAACACACTTCTGAACAATCAAAGGGTCAAAGAAGAAATCAAAGGGAAATAAAAAACTATCTTGTAACAAATGAATAGAAATACAACCTATCATTGTGGGATGCAGCCAAAGCAGTTTTGAGGAAAAAGTTTATAGCAATAAATACATATATTGAGAAATTAGAAAGATCTCACATTAACAAGCTAACTTTATACCTCAAGGATCTAGAAAAATTAAGCCTAAAGTTAGCAGAAGGAAGGAAGTAATAAAGAGCAGAGCAGAGGGAATTCCTAGGTGGTGCAGTGGTTAAGAATCTGCCTGCCAATGCAGGGGACATGGGTTCAACCCCTGCTCCAGGAAGATCCCACATGCCATGGAGCAACTAAGCCCATGTGCCACAACTATTGAGCCTGCACTCTAGAGCCTATGAGCCATAACTACTGAAACCATGTACCACAACTACTGAAGCCCACGTGCTTAGTATCCATGCTCTGCAATACAAGAGGACATCACAATGATGAGCCTGCATACCACAATGAAAAGTGGTGAGCCCCCACTCACCAAAACTAGAGAAAGGCCATGTGCAGCAATGAAGACCCAATGCAGCCAATAAATGAATAAAATTACTTACCTAAAAAAAAAGATCAGAGCAGAAATAACTGAAATAGATACCAGAAAAATAATAGAACAGACCAATGAAATTAAGAGCTGGTTCTTTGAAAAGATACACAAAATTGATGAACCTTTAACTAGACTGACTAAGAAAAAAATATAAAACAAATAAAATTAGAAATAAAAACATAGACATCACAACTGATACTACAGAAATACACAGATTCATAAGAGATTGCAATGAAAATTATATGACAAAAAATTACATAACCTAGAAGAAATGGATACATTTCTAGAAATGCACAATCAATCAAAACTGGATCAAGAAGAAATATAAAATCTGAACAGACCAATAATGAGGAAACAGATTGAATCAGTAATCAAAAAAATCCCAACACAGAAAACTCCAGGACCAGCTTCATTAGAGAATTCTACCAAACATTTAATGAATTAGCACTAATATTTCTCAACCTCTTCCAAAATATCAAGGAAGAAGAAATAGTTCAAAACTCATTCTATGAAGCCAACATTACCTTGACACCAAAACCAGATAAGGATACCACAAAAAAGAAAACTATAGACAAATATTCCCGATGAATATAGATGCAACAATTCTCAACAAAATGTTAGCAAACTAGATCAAGTACACATTAAAAGAAGTATAAACCATGACCAAATGGGATTTATCCACATGATGCTGGGATGCTTCAACATATGCAAATCAATAAATGTAATACATCACATTAATAAAAGAAAAGATAAAACTCACATGATGATCTCATAGACATAGAAAAAGCATTTGACAAGATACTATATGTTTTTATGATAAAACCCCCCTAACAGATTGGGTATAAAAGAAACATATGTCAACACAATAAAAGCCACAACAAACACATAGCTAACAGAACATTCAATGTAGGAAAATTGAAAGTGCTTTTTGAAAGGTCAGGAACAAGATAAGCATGCTCACTATCACCACTTCTAGTCAAGATATTACTGGAAATCTTAGAGCAATTAAGCAAGACAAAGAAAAGGTATCAAAATCAGAAAGTAAGAAGTGAAATTGTTGCTATTTGCTGATAATATGATCTTATAAACAGAAAATAGCAGAGTCGGACAAAAAACTGTTGGAATTAATCAACAATTTCAGCAAAGTACAGGACACAAAATCAATATACAAAAATCAGTTGCATTTCCTTATATTAATGATGAAGCATCTGAAAAAGAAATAACACTATACTGTTCACAATAGTATGGAAAAAAATAAGCTACTTAGAAATAGATTTAACCAAAGAAGTATAAGATCTCTACAGCAAAAACTATAAGACAATCCTGAAAGAAATCAAAGAAGATAAAACTAATGGACAGATATCCTGTATTCATGTAAGAATTAATATTCTTAAAATGGCCATACTACCCAAAGCCACCTATAGATTCAATCCCCTTCCCATCAAAACACCAAATGCATTCTTCAAACAAATAGAAGAAACAATACTAAAATTGGTGTGGAATTGCAAGAGTTCCCCAAGAGCCAATAAATCATGAGAAAAAACAAATCCAGAGGTATCACACTACCAGATTTGAAACTCTATTACAAAGCTATAGTAATAAAAACAGCATTAAAGAAGATTAAGATGGTGGAGTAGGAGAATTCTACTACACCTCCACCCACACCCCCACAAACACATAAAAAATACATCTACATGTGTAGCAATTCTCAATGAAAACAAAACTGGAGACAGGCAGAAAGACTCATATAACAAAGGCTGTAAGAAAGATCCATAAGGAATTAGGTAGTAAGGGAAGAGAAGTGATAAGGTCAGGACCTGCACCCTGGAAGGGGACACAGAAGATAAGGAGGATCACACAGACTCAGAAATTCTCCTTGCAGACTGAGCAGTTTGAAACACATATTGGACACTCCAGTCCTGGGGTCTGACACCAGGTGGATGAGTCCCCTTAGCTGGTTTGAAAACTGGTGGGACAGGGCCACAAGAAACCTAGATTCTGGCCATGAAGAGCATGCACACATGTGCTTGCTTCTGAAACAAGGCAAAGGAAACAAAATGAAACTGCAAGGGATTCTTGCCAGTTTCCCACAATGCCCTAGCATACTGCTGAAACTGAACTCAGTGCCTGCTCAAGCCTATCTGGCTCCCGATCTCAGTCCTACATTACAGTGAGGGATGCCATTGTTGAGGAGAGTGTACAGTTGTAGGGGACAGAATCAGCTCAAGCTCAGCAGAGCATGCAAATGGGGTGAGCATAGCCATCACTGGCATTCATGGAGATGGCAGTTATGGTGTGGAATGGGGCTCTGACTGTTTCCAGGACACCCAGGTGGGCACCCTGGCCCAAATCAAAGGCCTGCTCCAACTGCTCTTGCTCCAGCACAGTTCCCTACTAAGGTAAGATGCTAATGATGGGGGGGGGGGGGTGAGAGTTCACACTTAGAGGGAATGGAGCTAGCTTGAATCTGACCCTCAGGGCTTCTTTTCCATTACCTTGGGACCTGCCCCTACTCCTGATAGGATAGTATCAGCCACTGAGTATAAGAGAAGCCCAGGTTCACTTATGGCTCTGAATTTAGACCCTCCATCTCCATCCCCACCTCCCACCAAGGTTATAACTGCCAGTACACTCGGGAGAAGATGTGACCCATACTCACTTCAGATCCAACTCTCCAATCAAAGCCACTAGGCAAAGGTAGACTGCATAAGAAAGCATCCATACAAAGATACACCTTCATGACAAGAGACCAAGTTACTGTTTCACCTAAATTTATAGAGACAGAGAAGTTAAGCAAAATAAGAAGATAAAGGGATTTGTTTCAAATGACAGAACAAGAAAAAATCCTGAAAAAAAAGACTAATCAGAGACAAATACTTTACCAGATAAAGAGTTCAAAGCATTAGTAATAAGAATGATACGTGAACTAGGGAAAAGAAAAGATGAACACGGACAAGATTTTAACAACAAAGTAGAAAATACGAAAAAGAACCAGTCAGACATGAGGAATACAATAACTAAAATGGAATTAACAGCAGACTAGGTGATGCAAAGACTACATAAGTGATCTGGAAGATAGAATAATAGAAATCACCCAGTTAGAACAGCAACAATTAAAACAAATTAAAAAATTAAAACAGTAAAAGGGATTTCTAAGACAGCATGAAGCATACAAACATTCACATTATAGTGGTCTCAGAAGGAGAAGAGAGAGGGAAACGGGTAGAAAATGTATTTGGTGAAATTACAGGTGAAAACTTCCTGAGTCTGAAGAAAGAAACAGATATCAAGGTACAGGAAGCTCAGAGATCCCCAAATAAGATGAACCAACGAGACCCACATCAAGACATAATTGGCAAAAATTAAGGATAAAGAGAGAATTATAAAAGCAGCAATACAAAAACAAAGAGTCACATACAAGGGAACCCCCATAAGGCAATCGGCTAATTTTTCTGCAGAAACTTTGCAAGCTGGAAGGGAGAGACATGATATATTTAAAGTGCTGAAAAGGAAAAACCTACAGCCTAGGATATCCTACACAGCAAGATTCTCTCTCCTTCAATTCTGAGTGATGAAGAACTTCGATAAACAAAAACTAAAAGAGTTCAACAATACTAAGTGACCCTATAAGGAGTGTTAAAGTTTATTCTCTAAATGGAAAAGAAAAGGTTACAACAAGAATTTATAGGAAAGGAAACAAATCCAATTAGTGAAGGCAAATATATAGTAAATGTTGTGAATCAACCATTAAATTATCTAGTACAAATATTGAGAAAAAATATTGTAAAATCAATAAACAGTTAAGGGATAAAATGAAGATATAAAGTATGTGTATTTGTCAAATACACAAAATGTTGGGGAAGGGAGATGTGCATAAAAATTGTAGATCTTTTAAAATGTACTTGAACTTAAATGACTGTCAATTTAAAACAAGTGTACATATAGTTATGTCAACATCATGTAACCATAAATTAAAAACCTACAATAGATAGAAAACTAGAGATAAAGGAACACAAGAACACCATTAAAAGAAACATAAACCACAAATGAAGTAACAAAAAAAGAAAAAAAATAACACAGAAGAAATAAAAAACCAACTAGAAAACAAGAAACAAAATGGTAGTAAGTGCACACCTATCAATAATCCCTTTTAATGTCAAAGGACTAATGCTTCAATGAAAAGACACAGGGTGGCTGATTGGATTGAAAAAAGCAGACCCTTCAATATGCTCCCTACAGGAGATTCATTTCAGGACTAAAGACTCACATAGACTGAAAGTAAGAGGATGGAAAATGATATTTCATGCAAATGGAAATGACAAGATGGGCTAGCAATATTTATATAAGATACAATAGGTATTAAAACAAAGGCTATAACAAAGAACAAAGAAGGCCATTACACAATAATAAAGACATTGATACAAGGAGATGGTATTGCATTCATTAACATATATGCACCCAATACAGGAGCACCTAAAACACATAAAGAAAATGCAGACATAAAGTGAGAAATTGACAATATAATAATAGTAGGAGACTTAACACACCACTTACATCAATGGACAAATCATTCAAACAGAAAATCAGTGAGGCAACGGTGGTCTTAACAGACACAGTAGAACAGTTGAACTTAATAGATATCTATGGGTTGTTACATCCAAAAACAGTAGAATACACATTCTTTTCATCTGTACATGGAATATTTTCCAGGCTGAATCACATGCTAGGCTACAAAGCTAACCTCAACAAATTTAAGAGGATAGAAATTATATCAAGACTTTCTTCTGATCACAGTGGTATGAAAGTAGAAATCACTACAGGAAAAAATGAGAAAAAAACAAATATATGGAGAAGAAACAACACACTTCTAACAAATGAGTCAAAGAAGAAATCAAAGAGGAAATCAGAAAATACTTCAAGACAAATCAAAATGGAAACACAACACTCCACAACCTATAGGATGCAGCAGTTCTAAGAGAGAAGTTTACAGCAATCAGGCTTTCTTCAAGAAAGAAGAAAAACATCAAATAAAGAACCTAATCTACCACTTAAAAGAATTAGAAAAAGAACAAACAAAGCCCAAAGTCAGCAGAAGGAAGTAAATAAAAAAGATTGAAGAGGAAATAAAGCAGAGACTTAAAAAAAAAACAAAAAAACAAAAAAGAAAAGATCAATGAAACCAATTGCTGTTTTTTTGAAAAGATAAACAAAATTGATAAACCATTAGCCAGATTGATTATGGAAAAGGACACACAAATAAACAAAATCAGAAATGAAAGAGGAAAAATAACAACCAATACTACAAGGATCCAAAAAATCATAAAAGAATACTACAGTTATATGCCTACAAATTAAAAAATCTAGAAGAAATTAACAAATTTCTAAAAACATATAACTTTCCAAGACTGAATGAAGAAAAGATAATTTGAACAAAATGACCACTAGTAGTAAAATTTAATTTGTAATACAAATAAGCTCTCAGTAAACAAAAGTTCAGGACTGGTTGGCTTCGCATGGGAATTCTAACAAACCTATAAAGAAAAATTTATATCTATCGTTTTCAAACTAGTCCAAAAAATTGAAGGGGATGGAACACTCCCAGATTCATTCCATGAGGCCACCATTACCTAGATACCAAAACCAGACAAAGACACTACAAAAAATATAAATATCTTTGATAAATATAGATGCAAAAACTCAACAAAATATTAGAAAACTGACCTAACAATATGTGAAAAGGATCATATATCATGATCAAGTTGAATTTATTCCATGGTCACAAGGATGGTTCAACATTAACAAATCAATCAAACAAATCAATCAATGTGATACACCACATTAACAAAGGAAAGGATAAAAATCACATTATCATCTCAATAGACATAGAAAAATCATCTGAAAAAATTCAACATTCATTCATGACAAAAACTCTCATCAAAGTTGGTATAAAGGAACCATATCTCAACATAATTAAGACCTTTATGACAAACCCACCGCCAACAGCATATTCATTGGTGAAAGCCTGAAAGTCTTTTCTCTAAATTCAGGAGCAAGACAAAGATGCTCACTCTCACCACTTCTACTTAACACAGTATTGGATGGCCTAACCACAGCAATTATACAAGAAATAAAAGTCACCAAATTTAAAAGGGAGAAGTAAAATTGTCCCTATTTGCAGATGACATAATACTTGGTGTAGAAAACTCTCAAGTCTCTACCTCCAAACTATTAGAACTAATAAATGAATTTAGCAAGGTTGCAGGATACAAGATTAATATGCAGAAAACTGTTGCATTTCTATACACTAATAATAAATTATTAGAAAGAGAAAGTAAAAATAATACCATTTAAAAATCACATCAAAAAGAGTAAAACACCTAGGATAAACTTAACAAAGGAAGTGCAAAATCTATACACTGAAAATTGTAAAAAAACACTGATGAAGGAAAGTAAGATGATTGAAATGAATGAAATATATCATATGTCCTTGGATGAGAAGAGTTAATAGTGTTAAAATGTCCACACTACCCAAAGAAATCTACAGACTTAATGCGATACATTTCAAAATACCCAAGATATTTTTTCACAGAACTAGAGCAATTAATCCTAAAATTCATATATAATCATAAAAGTGCCTGAATTGCCAAAGCGATCTTGAGAAAAAAGAACAAAGCTGGAGCTATCACCGTCCCAGACTTCAGACTATATTACAAATCTACAGTAATAAAAACAGTATGGTACTAACATAAAAACAGACACATAGATAAATGGAATAGAATAGAAATAAATCCACACATTTATGGTCAGTTAATCTACAGCAAAGGAAGCAAGAATATACAATTAAAAAAGATAATCTCTTCAACAAGTGATGCTGGGAAAACTGGACAGCTACATGTGAAACAATGAGATTAGAATATTAACTCACACTGTATACAAAAATGAACTCAAAATGGATTAAAGACCTAAATGTAAGACCTGAAACAATAAAGATAATTATCTTCTAGAAGTTAATTTAAGCTAAATACTCCTTGACATAAATTATAGCAATACTTTTTGGTTCTATCTCCTAAGGCAAAAGAAATAAAACCAAAAATAAACAAATAGGACCTAAATAAACTTAAAAGCTTTTGCACAGCAAAGGAAATATTTGACAAAGGAAAAAATTAACCTACAGGATCGGAAAAAACATTTTCATATTATATGACCAATAAGGAGTTAATATCTGAAATATATAAACACCTGATACAACTCAATATCAAAAAACAAACAACCTAATCAAAAAATGGAAGGAAGACCTGAGCAGAATTTATTTCAAAGAAGAATACATATGTCCAACAAGCACATGACAAGTTGTTTAACATTGCTAATTATTAGAGAAATGAAAATCAAAACTACAAGGAAGTGTCACCTCACACCTCTGAGAATGCCTATCATCAAAAAGTCTACAAATAACACATTTTTGAGAAGATGTGGAGAAAATATAACATTTGTGCACTGTTGGTAGGAATGTAAATTGGTGCACAGCTACTATCAAAAACAGTAGAGAATTTCCTCAAGAAATATACAAATAGAACTACCATATGATATAGCAATTCCACTCCCAGTTATAAATTCAGAAAAAAACAAAAAAACTAACTTGAAATGATACATGCACCCCAAAGTTCATTGCAACAATACTTACAATAATAGTCAAGATAAGGAAGCAACCCAAATTCTCATCAATAGATGAATGGATAAAGAATATATGGTATATATATGCAATTAAATATTACTCAGCCATGGAAAGAATGAAATTCTCCCATTTGCAGCAATGTTGATGGACTTTGAGAATATTATGCTTAGCGAAATAAGTCAAAGACAAATATTACATGATTATGACATATATGGAATCTAGAAAATAACACAAATGTGTATATATGTAAAACAAACAGACTTACAGATATAGAAAACACACTAGTGGTTACCGGTGTGGAGTCAGAAGGGGAGAGGGGCAAAAAAGAGCTTTGGGATTAAGAGATACACACTACTGTTTATAAAATATATAAGCAACAAGAATGTATTGTATAGTACAGGGAATTATAGCCATTATCCTATAATAACTTTTAATGATATATAAACTGCAAAATACTGGATCACTATGCTTTACACCTGAAACTAATATAATATTGTAAATCAAAAAATTTCAAGTAAAAAAAAAAACCTGATTAAAAAATGGGCAAAAGATTTTAATAGACATTTTTTCAAAGAAGATATACAGATGGCCAACAGGCATATGAAAAGATGCTCCACATCACTAATCAAGGAATTGCAAATCAAAACCACAATGAGATATTACATCACATCTGTTGGAAGGCTAAGATCAAAAAGTCTACAAAAAACAAATGTTAGTGAGGATGAGGAGAAAAGGGAACCCTAGTACACTGGGAATGTAAATTGATGCAGCCACCATTAAAAAGAGCATGAAGTTTCCTCAGGAACTAAAAATAAAGCTACCATATGGTCCAGCAATTCCACTCCTGGGTATGTGTCTGGAAAACTAAAAAGCACTTCTTTGAAAAGATACATGTGCTCCAATGTCCATAGCAGCATTACTCACAATAGCCAAAATATGGAACAATGGGTAAGTGTCCATCAACAGATGAATGAAAAACAAATGATGTATATATAAAATGGAATATTACCTAGCCAAAGAAAGAATGAAATTTTGTCATTTGCAACAATATGGATGGACACTGGAAGTTATTATGCTCAATAAAAATAGAGAAAGACAAATACTGTATGTTATCATTTATATGTGGAATCTAAAAAATAAAACAAATATCACAAAACTGAAGCAGACTGACAGATATAGAAAAGAAACTGGTGATTACCAGTGGGGAGAGGGAAAAGGGAGGGGCAAGACAGGGGTAGGAATTTAGGAAGTACAAACAATTATGTGTAAAATAAATATTCTGCAGGAATATGTTATACAGCACAGGGAATATAACCAACATTTTATAATAACTTTAAATGGTGTATAATCTATAAAATATATTGAATCCCTATAACACAAATGTCCACCAACAAATGAATGGAATAAAAAATGTATTATTTACATATAATAAATTACTCAGCCTAGAGAAAGAAGGATATTCTTCATTTGCAATAACATTAATAAAACTTGAGTGCATTATGCTCAGCAAGATAAGCAAGAAACAGAAAGACAAGTACTGTATGATATCACTTACATGTGGAATCTTAAAAAACCTAACCTGTAAAAAAAACTGAATAAAATGGTGATTAGCAGGGATTGAGATGGTAAGATTGACTTGTGGTTAAGGGTACATGTTTGTAATGAGTAATTTTTAAGGCTTAGAGTTCTATTGCACAGTATAATAAATATAGATAATAATATTATACTATTATGAAATGTGATAAATGTTACTACAAGGGCAATCGTATCAAAATAGATATCAAGGAAACATGCTGTACACTTTAAACTTACACAATGCTACCTGTCAAATTTATTCAATACAAACAATTTTTTAAAAAGAATGAACAATAATCCTCTTAAGGAAATTTAATGAACTATGAGAACACACAGACAACTAAACAAAAGCAGAAAAATAATACATGAACAAAATAAGAAGTTAAAAAAGAAACAGAAACCTTGAAAAATGCAAACAGAAATTCTATAGCTGGAAAAATACAATAAATTAACTGACAAGTTCAATAGAGAGCTCCAAAAGCAGACTCAACCATGCAGAGAAAAGAATCAGCGACCTGGATGATAGGACAAATGAAATTTCATATAGTCAGAGGACAAAAATAGAAGATTAAAAAAAAGAAGAAGAAAGCTTACAGGAAATATGGGACATAATTAAAAGAAACAATATTTGCATTATGGGAATTTTAGAAGAGAAAAAGACAGGTAGGTTATTTAATGCAATAATTATTGAAATCTTCCTACCTAGAATGAGAAACAGACACTGAGATCCAAGAGGCCCAAAGGACCCCAAATAGATTTAACACAAATAGGGCTATATTGAGACAGATTTTAATTAAATCATCAAATGTCAAAACATAGAAAGCATTCTAAAAGCAGCGAGAGCAAAAGGAGGAGTTATATACAAGTGAATCCCCATGAGACTGTGCATTTCCCAAACAGAAACATTACACACCAGAAGATAAAATGACATATTCAAAATATTGAAAGGAAAAAAGAAAACTGTTAATAAAGAATACTATATCTAACAAAGTTGCCCTTCAGAAATGAGGGAAGAATAAAGACTTTCCTGAGGGGGGAGAAAAGCTGGGAATTCATTACATGAGACCTGCTTTACAAGAAATGCTAAAAGGAGTTCTTTGAGGGAAAATAAAAGGACACAAACTGACATTATAAAAATATAAGAAGGAAAGTAAAACTCACTGAAATGGTAAATATATAGTTAAAATTGCAGGGATTTCCGTGGTGGTGCAGTGGTTAAGAATCCAGCTGCCAACACAGGGGAACAGAGTTGAGCCCTGGTCCAGGAAGATCCCTCAAGCCACAGAGCAACTAAGCCCATGTGCCACAAATACTGTGCCTGCGTGCTGCAACTACTGAAGCCTGCATGCCTAGAGCCCATGCTCCACAACAAGAGAAACCACCACACTGAAAAGTCTATGCACTACAACAAAGAGTAGCCCCCGTTT
This sequence comes from Hippopotamus amphibius kiboko, assembly GCF_030028045.1. Lineage (NCBI taxonomy): Eukaryota > Metazoa > Chordata > Mammalia > Artiodactyla > Hippopotamidae > Hippopotamus > Hippopotamus amphibius. Next base: position 61,189,606 of record NC_080188.1, read on the forward strand.
GCCATAACCAAAGAAAGCCCACGTGCAGCAATGAAGACCCAACACAGCCAATGAATGAATGAATGAATGAATGAATGAATGAATAAATAAATAAATAAATAAAATTTTTTAAAAAAGAAAAAAATTGCAATAGGGCAAGAGTAGTGCATAATTCACATAAAACAGTAGTTTAAAATTTTAAAAATGTAATAGAAATAACCGTAACAACAATTTGTTATTAGTTACATAATATAGAAGTATATGTAAATTGTATTAATAACCTAAATTGTGTAGGGAAGGGCAAATAAAAGTGTAAAACTTAGGAATTCTATTGAAGTTAAGTTGTTATTGGTTTAAAATAGGGTTTTAGAATCTTTTTTTTTTTTTTTTTTTTGCATCTTGGTGATCACATTTATTGGAAGGGTTGGAGAAAAATAAAAATGCCATTTAGCTTAAGAATTTGTGAGTTATCTGCAAATCAACTTATTTCAGGTGTGCAAGAAATCTTGGTTATTTCTTAGTATCAAAATGTATGCCGGTTTCTCTTTTGAATATCTTCTACATTTAAAGAGGCAATCATACAAAATCTATTTTCCACACAGGATAAATTCTTTGTTTCAGCCAACTCTCAAGGGCGGGGCAACTAGCACAACACCGTCTCCCCGGACAAAGAGCATCGGAATATTCCATTTTGTTGATTTATATATCTCTTCATATGTTTCTTCATCAATTTCTATAGTTGTCACAGTTTCTTCCACATCTCCCAATATCATATTTAAATGTTGATCATAAGCACCACAAACTTTTACATGCAAATAAAAAATAACCCTGCTGTGCTGATACACTGTTTCTTCGCAGATCATCTCCAACGATAACTTAATTGACATGTAACCTGCCTCGAAGCTCTCTGTCATTTCTCATTTTCACATAGATTCGTTCATCCAGGCTGAGCCTGATGAGATCCAGGGGCTCTTCTACAGTGTTGGTGGTTTGTTGCTGGTCTACATCGTCCGCCATCTCTTGGGTTTTAGAATCTTAAGATATTTTACATAAGCTTCATGGTAACCAAAATGGAAAGACCAGTAGTAGTTATAAATAAGAACAAAGTCAAAGCACACTGATATCAGAAGACATCAAAACACAAAAAATGACAGTAGGATAACTAACAAGTAACAATGGATGTAAAACAACCATAAAACAGTTAACAAAATGGAAATAGTCCTCAATTATCAATAACTACTTTAAATGTAATTTGATTAAATTATCCAATTAAAAGACATAGAATGACAGAAATAATTAAAAATAAAAACAAGATTCAAGGATATGTTGCTTATGAGAGAGCAGCTTAAAAGTACACATAGACTGAGAGTGAAGGGATGGAAAATGTTATTTTAAGCAAATGGTAACCAAAAATGCCAGGGGTAGCTATACTTATATTAAAAAATAGACTTTAAATTAAAGTGGTAAAAAGGGACAAAGAATGTCTCTATCTAATGATAAAGGGGTCAATACATCAAGAAGATATAGCAATTGTAAATATGTATGTGCCCAATATCAGAACACCTAAATACCTAAAACAAAAACTAACTATACTAAGAGGAGAAAAAAAGAGTACTACAGTAATAGTTGGGGACTTTAATGCCATACAGTCAACAATATTTAGATCATCCAGACAGAGAATCAAATAGTGGAGTTGAACAACATTCTAGAACAAATGGACTGAACAAACATATACAGAATGTTCTGACAACAGCAGAATATACATTTTTCTCAAGTGCACATGGAACATTTTCTAGGATAGACCATATGTTAGGCCACAAAACAAGTCTTAGCAAATTCAAGAAATGTGAAATCATCCAAGTATCTTCTCTGACAACAATGGTATGAAACTAAAAATCAGTAACAAAAGGAAAATTGGAAAATTCACAAATACATGGAAATTAAACAATAGTTTCCTGAACAACCATTGGTCGAGAAGAAATTAAAGGGGAAATAAAAAATATCTTGAAACAAATGAAAATTGAAACACAATATACCAAAACATATGAAATTCAGCAATAGTAGTTCTAAGGGACAAGTTTATAACAATAAGTGCCTACATTAAGAAGCAAGAAAGATTCCAAATAAACTACCTACCTCTATGCTTTAAGAAACCAGGAAAAGAAAAACTAAGCCCAAAGTTAGAAACAAGGAAGGAAAATGTAAAGATTAGAGCAGAAATGAATGAAATACAGAACAGAAAAATAGAAAAAATTAAACTAAAAGTTGGATCTTTGAAAAGATAAACAAAATGGACAAACCTCTAGTTAGATTAACCTAGGAAAAAAGAGGTCTCAAATCAACAAAATTGTAAATGGAAGAAAAAAAAAAGACATTACAACAGATACCACAAAAATACAAAGAATCACAAGAGGCTACTACAAATGACTATAAGGCAACAAACTGGCCAACCTGGAAGAAATGTAAATTTTTTTAGAAAGATAGAAACAACCAAGACTGAGTTAGGAAGATACAGGAAGTCCGAATTATCCAATTGTCATATGAAGATTAAACCAATAACCAAAAATCTCCCAATGAAGAAAAGCACAGGACCAGATGGATTCACTGGTGAATTTTACCATTCATTTAAAGAAGAATTAACACCAACCCTTCTCAAACTCTTCCAAAAAAAATCAATGGAGAGACAACACTTAAAACTCCTTTTACAAGACCAGCATAATTATGCTATTAGAGCCAGAAAACGACACTACCAGAAAGGAAAACTATAGACCAATATCCCTGATGAATATAAATGCAAAAATTCTCACAATATTAGCAAAATGAATACAGAAGCACATTAAGTCTTACTCACCATGATCAAGTAGGATTTTTACTTGAGATGCAAGGATGTTTTGACATTTGGAAATTAATCAGTAGGATATATCACATTAAAAAATGAAAGGAAAAAAATCATATCATAATAATAGATGCAGAAAAAGTATTTGACAAAATTAAACATCCATTCATGATAAAAACTCTTAACCACTTAGGTACAGAAGGAATGTATGTCAACATAACAAACTCATACAGGATAAACCCACAGCTAATATCATTCTCAGTGGTGAAAGGCTGAGAGAGTTCCCTCTAAGATTGGCAACAATCCAAGGATGCCCACTCTCACCACCCTTATTCAACATAGTAGTGGAAGTCTTTGCCAATGCACACAGGCAAGAAAAAAAAAAGGCATCAGAATTGGAAAGGAGGAAGTAAAATTTTCTTTATTTGCAAATGACATGATTTTATATGTTGAAAATACCAAAGCTTCCACCAAAAAACTCTTAGATATAATCAACAAATTTAGTAAAGTCACAAGATAGAAGATTAATGCACAAAATTAGTAGTTTTTATATGCTAACAATGAATTTTCTTAAAAAGAAACAAAAGTATTCCATTTACAATAGCATCAAAAAAAAAAAAAAAATTCTTAGGAATACTCCTAATCATGGAAGTGAAAGATCTCTCCTCTGAAAACTACAAGACATTGATGAAAGGAATTGAAAAAGACAAAGATAAGTGGAGAAGTTTCCTATATTCATGGGTTGGAATAATTAATACTATTAAATTGTCCATACAACCCAAAGTCATCTATATATTCAATTCAATCCCTATCAAGATTCTCATGAAATTTTTTTTTTTTTTTTTTACAAAAGTAGAAATAACAATCCTAAAATTTATATGGGAGGTTAGAGACAGGAAGATGGTGGAGGAGTAAGACGTGGAGATCACCCTCCTCCCCACAAATAAATCAAGACTACATCAACATGTGGAACAGCTCCTATAGAACACCTACTGAACACTGGCAGGGGACCTCAGACTTCCAAAAAAGGCAAGAAAATCCCCATGTAACTGGGTAGAACAAAAGGAAAAAGGAAAAAAAAAAAAAAAAGAGAGAGAGACAAAGGAATCCAGAGGAGACCTGTCCCTCTGAAAGGCAGCTGTGAATTTCCACACTCTAGCAAGCCCCCACTGGTGGGAACAGGGGGAGATTTGGAGCCCCCAGATGAAAGGGCAGCAACAGGTTCATGAGGGCAGAGTGGAGAGATCTTCACATGGAGGATTGGTGTGAACAGCACTTCCCAGCCTGAGATGCTTCTCTGCTTGCCTGCTGGGGTGGGTGGGGGCTAGGCACCAAGGTATGGGCATCAGAGGTCAGACCCCAGAGAGAGGGGTTGGCTGTATGAGGACAGCCTAGGGGGACTAGTGTGCTACAGCTAGCCAAGAAGGAGTCTGGGGAAAAGCCAGGACCTGAGAGAGAAGCAGAAGACCTTTGGTTTGGGGTGCTTGAGATGCAGCCTGCTATAGGAGCTTCCTTCTCTAATGTGCTCAGAGTAGTCAGGGCAATGCCTACATGAGTGCCACCATGAGCCATGGCTGTTATATCAGAACATAGAGCCTGCCACCACAGCCACCAAAGGTCCTATGTGCAAAGCAGGTCATTGTTCACACCCTCCTGGCAACTGGTGCACCCCTTCACTGCCAAGGGTCCCTTGTTCCAGGACAACTTTCCTGGGAGAATGTACAGCACACCTCAGGCTCACATGGCACGTTTCAACTGGACTGCCATGTTGCTCCCTTTCCCTGGCCTGAGTAAACAAGTGAGTCCTAATCAGCCACTGCTTTCACCCCCTCTTGCCTGGGTGGGGAACAAAAGCCTGAAAGTAGCCTATATGTAGAAGTGGGACCAAAACCAAAACTGAACTCCAGGGACTGTGGGATCACAGATGAGAAAGGGAAACCTCTCCATGCAGCCACAGGAGGAACAGATTAAATACCCACAATCATCTTGGTAGACCCTACATCCGTAGATTATCTGAATAGACAAGTGTTTCTACATTTGAGGCTGTGGACTTTGAGGGCAAGTACACACAGGAGTAAGGCCAGATCAGAATCTGAACTAACACCATAGTGCCCACAGCAGGTGCAGAGACCTACCTAGAAGTACTGGAGGACTTCCTGGTTTGCTTTCTGCTTTTGACTTCTTTCTGGTTCTATGTATTTTTTAGTTTAATTTTTAGTGTATATTTTCATATACAGGTTTGTTTATAGGTTTGGCTGCTCTCTTCTTTCTCTCATTTTATGTTCTCTTTTTCTTCTCTTGTCTTTTTCTCAGTGCATGTGTGTATAAATCTTTATGTGATTTTGTCTGTTTAGTTTCACTTTTTACCATTTGTCTTGGAGTTTTGTCTATTCTTTTTCTTTCTTATTTTCTTCTTCTTCTTCTTCCTTTTCTTTCATACTGTGCAGCTTGCTGTGTCTTGGTGACCCAGCCAGGGGTCAGACCTGGGCCTCCAAGGTGGAAGAGCTGAGGCTAGGGCACTGCACTACCAGAGAACTCCTAACCCCATGGAATAGTAATCAGTGAGAGCTCTCCCAGAGGTCTCCATCTGAACACTAAGATCCAGCTCCACCCAACAGCCAGCAAGCTCCAGTGCTAGACACCTATGACAAACAAGTAGCAAGACAGGAACACAACCCCACCCATTAGCAGACAGACTGACTATAGTCATACTAACCTCACAGACACTCCAAAACACAGCATCAGACATGGCCTTGCACATCAGAAGGACAAGATCCTGCTCCATGCATGAGAATACTGGCACCAGTCTCCCCCACCAGGAAGCCTACACAACCTACTGGACCAACCTCCCCACTGGGGACAGACAACAGAGTTAAGAGAAATTATGACCCTGCAGCCTGAGGAAAGGAGACCCCAAACACAGTAAGTTAAACAAGATGAGAAGACAGAGAAAGATGCAGCAGATGGAGAAAGAAGGTAAAAATCCACAAGACCAAACAAATGAAGAGGAAATACGCAGTCTACCTGAAAAAATTATTTTTCAGAGTAATGATACTAAAGAGAATCCAACAAGGAGCTAGAAGAACTAAAGAGCAAACAGTGATGAACAACACAATAACTGAAATTAAAAACACACTAGAAGGGGGCACAGTGGTTAAGAATCCGCCTGCCAATACAGGGGGCACAGGTTTGATCCCTGCTCCAGGAAGATCCCACATGCCACGGAGCAACCATGCCTGCATGCCACAACTATTGAGCCTGTGTTCTAGAGCCTGCAAGTCACAACTGTTAAGCCCATGTGCTGCAACTACTGAAGCCTGCATGCCTAGAGCCTGTGCTCAGCAACAAGAGAAGCCACTGCAATGAGGAGACTGTGCACCACAACGAAGAGTAACCCCTACTTTCCACAACTAGAGAAAGCCTGTGCACAGCAACAAAGACCAAACACAGCCCAAAATAAATAAATAAATACATTTATTTAAAAAAACACTCTAGAAGGAATCAATAGCAGAATAACTGAGACAGAAGAATGGGTAAGTTACCTGGAAGATAGAATGGTGGAAATAACTGCCACAGAGCAGAATAAAAAAAGAGAATGAAAAGAATTGAGAACAGTCTCAGAGGCCTCTGGAACAACATTAAGTGCACCAACACTTGAATTATGGGGTCCCAGAAGAAGAGAAAAAGAAAGAGTATGAGAAAATGTTTGAAGAGATTATAGTGGAAAACTTTCCTAACATAGGAAAAGAAATAATCAAGTCCAGGAAGCATAGAGAGTCCCATATAATAAACCTGAGGAGAAACACGCTGAGATACATACTAAACAAACCATCAAAAATTAAATATGAAGAAAAAATATTAAAAGCAGGGAGGGAAAAGCAGCAAATAACATACAAGGGAATCTCCATAATGTTAACAGCTTATCTTTCAGCAGAAACTCTACAGGACAGAAGGCAGTGGCAGGATATACTCAAAGTGACGAAAGGGAACAACTTACAACCAAGATTACTTTATCCAGCAAGGATTTCATTCAGATTCAGTGGAGAAATCAAAAGCTTTACAGACAAGCAAAAACTAAGAGAATTTGGCACCACCAGACTAGCTTTACAACAAATGCTAAAGGAACTTCTGCAGGTAGGAAACACAAGAGAAGGAAAAGACCTACAAAAACAAACCCAAAATAATTAAGAAAATGGTAATAGCAACATACATATCAATAATTACCTTAAATGTAAATGGATTAAATACTCCAACCAAAAGACACAGACTGGCTGAATGGATTCAAATACAATATCCATATATATACTGTCTACAAGAGACACACTTCATTCCTAGGGACACATACAGACTGAAAGTGAGGGGATGGAAAAAGATATTCCATGCAAATGGAAATCAAAAGAAAGCTGGGCTAACAATACTCATATCAGACAAAACAGACTTTAAAATAAAGACTATTACAAGAGACAAGGAAGGACACTACATAATGATCAAGGGATCAATTCAAGAAGAACATATAATAATTGTAAATATTTATGCATCCAACATAGGAACACCTCAATATATAAGACAAATGCTAACAACCATAAAAGGGGAAAGGGACAGTAACACAATAATAGTAGGAGACTTTAACACACCACTTACACCAATGGACAGATCATCCAAACAGGAAATAAATAAGGAAACACGAGCTTTAAATGACACATTAGATCAGATGGCTTAATTGATATTTATAGGACATTCCATCCAAAAACAATAGAATACACTTTTTTCTCAAATGTACACAGGACACCTTCCAGGGTAGATCACATCTTGGGTCACAAATCAAGCCTCAATAAATTTAAGAATACTGAAATTGTATCAAACATCTTTTCTGACTACAATGCTATGAGACTAGATATTAATTACTGGAAAGAAAAAAAAATGTAAAAAATACAAACACATGGATACTAAACAACACACTATGAAATAACCAAGAGATCACTGAAGAAATCAAAGAGGAAATCAAAAAATACCTAGAATCTAATGACAATGAAAACATGATGACCCAAAACCTATGGGATGCAGAAAAAGCAGTTTTAAGAGGGAAGTTCATAGTGATACAATCCTACCTCAAGAAACAAGAGGAGGGTGTGTAGAAGATGGCAGAGGAGTAAGACACGGAGGTCACCTTCCTCCCCACAAATACATCAAGAATGTGGAAAAGCTCCTATAGAATACCTTCCAAACACTGGCAGGAGACCTCAGACTTCTAAAAAGGCAAGAAAATCCCCACATAACTGGGTAGTGCAAAAGAAAAAAAGGGGGGGGGGAACAGTCAAAGGAATCACAAAGAGACATGCCCCTCTGGGAGGGAGCTGTGATAGGGGAAAAGCTCCCCCACACTAGGAAGCTCCCTCACTGGTGATAATGGACAGGAGTAGCTTTGGAGCCCCTGGAGGACAGAGCAACAACAGGTGTGCAGAGGGCAGAGTGGAAAGACTCCCACACAGAGGATCTGTGTCAAGCAGCACTTCCCAGCCTGAGAGGCTAGTCTGCTCAACTGCAGTGGTGGGTGGATGCTGGATGCCAAGGCTTGGGCTTCAGAGAACAGGCACCAGGGAGAGAAATGGGGCTGGCTATGTGAGAACAGCCTGAGGTGCAAGTACACCAGTTAGCTGGGAGGGAATCTGGGGAAAAGCCTGGGCCTGACAGAGAGGCAGAATATCTTTGTTTTGGGGTGCTCGAGAGGAGCTTCCTTTTCTGTGAGCTCACAGGCTGTACAGTAATGCATTAATGAACATCACCACAAGATGTGGCTGCTAAATCATAACACAGAGCCTGCTGCTGCAGCCACCAAGGATCCTGTGTGCAATGCATGTCATTGGCCACATCCTCCCAGCAGCAGCCCAACACCACGAAGGGTCTAGTGTTCAGGACCAAGTTTTCTGGGAGAACACATGGCACACCTCAGGCTCATGCCAACCTCTGCTGCTGCAAGCACTCCCACAAATTTCAGTTAGACTGCCATATCCATCCCTCCCCCTGACCTGAATTTGCAAGTGAATCCCAATCACCCTCTTTTGTCCCCTCTTGCCTGGGCAGGGAACTGACTCTGGAGAGCAGCCCACACACAGAGAAGAGACCAAAACCAAAACTTATCCCAGGGGACTACAGGACCAAGGAAGAGAAAGGGAAACAGCTGCAGGAGGAGCAGAGATAATAACCACAGTAGGCTTCATAGACCCTGCATCTGTGGATTACCTGAACAGATGAGTGTTTCTACAATAGAGGCTGTAGACTTAGAGGGCAACTGTGGACTGTGGGGGAAAATACATGCAGGAATAATACCAGATCACAGTCTGAGCTCTCCAAAGTCCTCCCCCACAGCAAGTACAGAGACTTACCTGGAAATACTGGAGAACTTCCTGGTATGTTTGACTTGTCCCTGGTTTTATGTACTTGTTAGTTTAATCTTTACTGTATATATTTGAATGTGGCTTTGGCTATTGGTTTGATTACTCTCTTCTTTGTTTTCTCTTTTTCTTTTCTTTTTTTTCTCTTCTTCTCTTTTCTTCTCTTTTTGCAAGAGCAAGTGTGTACATCTCCTTGTGTGATTTTGACTGCTTAATGTTGCTTTTACCACAAACACTTGGGGATTTGTCTATTCTCTTCCTTTCTTCTTTTTTCCTCTTTTCTTTTCTTTCCTCTCCTTCTTCCTCCTTTTTCTCCATGCTGTGTGGCTTCCAGGGTCTTGGTGCCCTGGCCAGGGGTTGGAGCTGGACCTTTGAGGCAGCAGAGCTGAGTGCAGGACGTTGGACCACCAGAGAACTCCTGACCCCACAGAATATTAATCATCAAGTGTTTTCCTAGAGGTTTCATTCTCACCACTAAAATTCAACTCCAACCAATGGTCAACAAGCTACAGTGCTGGACATCTCAAGCCAAACAACTAGCAAGACAGGAACATAACCCCACCCGTCAGTAGACAGACAGCCTAAAGTCATGCTAAGCTCACAGACACTTCCCAACACACCAACAGACATGGCACTGCACATCAGAAGGAAAAGATCCAGCTCCACACACAAGAACACAAGCACCAGTACCCCCCCCAACCAGGAAGCCTACACAACCCACTGGACAAACCTCCCCACTGGGGACAAACAACAGAGTTAAGAAGTACTACGATTCCTACAGCCAGAGGAAAGAAGACCTCAAACACAGTAAGTTAAACAAAATCAGAAAACAGAGAAAGATGCAGCAAATGAAAGAAAAAGGTAAAAACCCACAAGACCAAGCAAATGAGATGAGATAGTCAGTCTACCTGAAAAAGAATTCAGAATAATGATAGTAAAGATGATCCAAGATCTCAGAAATAGTATTGAGGCACAGATGGAGCAAATGAAAGAAATGTTCAACAAGAACCTAGAACTAAAGAGCAAACAAAGAGTGATGAATAACACAATAAGTGAAATTAAAAATACTCCAGAAGGAATGCAGAGCAGAATAACTGACAGAAGAACGGATAAGTTACCTGGAAGATAGAGTGGTGGAAATAACTGACACAGATCAGAATAAAAAACAAACAAAAAAAAGATTGAAAAGAATTCAGGACAGCCTCAGAGACCTCTGGAACAACATTAAATATACCAACGTTCAAATTATAAGGGTCCCAGAAGAAGAGAAAAAAGGTCTGAGAAAATATTTGATGAGATTACAGTGGAAAACTTCCCTAATGTGGGAAAAGAAATAGTCAATCAAGTCCAGGAAGCACAGAGAATACCATATAGGATAAACCTGAGGAGAAATACAATGAGACACATATTAATCAAACTACTAAAATTAAATATGAAGAAAAAGTAGCAAGGGAAAAGCAACAAGTAACATACAAGGGAATCCCCATAATGTTAACAGCTTATCTTTCTGCAGAAGCTCTTCAGGCCAGAAGGGAGTGACAAGATATATTTAAAGTGTTGACATGGAAAAACCTACAACCAAGAAAATTCTACCCAGCAATACTCATATAAGCCTGACACTATAAAACTCTCAAAGAAAACATAGGCAGAACACTCTATTACATAAATGCCAGCAAGATCTTTCTTGACCCACCTCCTAGAGTAAAGGAAATAAAAACAAAAATAAACAAATGGGACCTAATGAAACTTAAGTTTTTGCACAGCAAAGAAAACCATAAATATGATGAAAAGACAACCATTGGACTGGGAGAAAATATTTGCTAATGATGCACTGACAAAGGATTAATCTCCAAAATATACAAGCAGTTCATGCAGCTCAGTATTAAAAACAAAGACAACCCCATCTAAAAATGGGCAGAAGACCTAAACAGACATTTCTCCAAAGACATACAGATGGCCAAAAAACACAGGAAAACATGCTCAACATCACTAATGATTAGAGAAGTGCAAATCAAAACCACAATGAGGTATCACCTCACAGCAGTCAGATTGAACATCATCAAAAAATCTAGGAACAATAAATGCTGGAGTGGGTGTGGAGAAAAGGGAACTCTCCTGCACTGTTGGTGGGAATGTAAATTGGTACAGCCACTATGGAAAACACTATGGAGGTTCCCTAAAAAACTAAAAATAGAACTATGAAATGACCCAGCAATCCCACTCCTGAGCATATACCCTGAGAAAACCATAATCCAAAAAGAAACATGTAGCACAATGTTCATTGCAGCATTATTTACAATAGACAGAACATGGAAGCAACCTAAATGTCTATCAATGGACCAATGGATAAAGAAGATGTGGCATATATATAGTATGGAATATCAATCAGCAAAAAAAGAATGAAATTGAGTTATTTGTAGTGAGGTGGATGGACCTAGAGTCTGCCGTACAGAAAGAAATAAGCCAAAAAGAGTAAAACAAATAGCATATGCTAACTCCTATATATGGAATCTAAAAAAATGGCATTGTGAACCTAGTGGCAGGGCAAGAATAAAGATGCAGATGCATAGAATGGACTTGAGAATACAGGGTGGTGGGGGGTGAAGGGGAAGTTGAGATGAAGTGAGAGAGTAGCATTGACATATATACACCACCAGATGTAAGATATATAGCTAGTGGGAAGTTGCCACATAACACAAGGAGATCAACTTGATGATTGGTGATGACTTAGTGGGGTGAGATTTGGAGGGTGGAAAGGAGTCATAGGAGGAAGGGGATATGGGGATATATGTATAAATACAGCTGTTTCACTTTGTTGTACAACAGAAACTGGCACAGCAGTGTAAAGCAATTATACTCCAATAAAGAGCTAAAAAAGAAAAAAAGAAAAAAGAAACAAGAAAAATCTCAAACAACCTAAGCTTACATCTAAAGGAATTAACATCTAAAGAACAGCAACAACAACAAAACCCCCCCAAAATTAGCAGAAGGAAATAAATCATAAAGATTACATCAAACACCCCACTTACACCAATGGACAGATCATCCAAACAGAAAATAAATAAGGACACACAAGCTTTAAATGACACATTAGACCATCTCGACTTAATTGATATTTATAGGATATTCCATCCAAAAACGACAGAATACACTTTCTTCTCAAGTTCACATGGAACATCCTTCAGGATAGATCACATCTTGGGTAATAAATCAAGCCTCGGTAAATTCAAGAAAATTGAAATCTGTCAAGCATCTTCTCTGGCCACGACACCATGAACCTAGATAACAATTACATGAAAAAAAGTGTAAAAAATACAAACACATGGAGGCTAAACAATATATTATTAAACAACCAAGAAGTCACTGAAGAAATCAAAGAGGAAATTAAAAAAAAAAAACCTAGAAACAAATGACAATTAAAACACAATGACCCGAAACCTATGGGATGCAGCAAAAGCAGTTCTAAGAGGGAAGTTTATAGCAATACAGTCCAACCTCAAGAAATAAGAAAAATATCGAATAAACAACCTAACCTTACACCTAAAACAATTAGAGAAAGAACAAACAAACCCCAAAGTGAGCAGAAGGAAAGAAATCATAAAGATCAGATCAGAAAAAAATGAAAAAGAAATGAAGAAAATAAAACTAAAAGCTGGTTCTTTGAGAAGATAAACAAAATTGATAAACCATTAATCAGACTCATCAGGCAAAAAAGGGAGAAGACTCAATCAACAGAATCAGAAATGAAAAAGAAGTAACAACCGACACTCCAGAAATACAAAGGATCATGAGAGATTACTACAAAAAACTATATACCAATAAAATGGACAACCTGGAAGAAATAGACAAGTTCTTAGAAAAGTACAACCTTCCAAGACTGAACCAGGAAGACATAGAAAATATGAACAGACCAATCACAAGCACTGAAATTGAAACTGTGATTAAAAATCTCCCAAAAAACAAAAGCCCAGGGCCGATGGCTTCACAGCTGAATTCTATCAAACATGTAGCTAACACCTATCCTTCTCAACTCTTCCAGAATATAGCAGAGGGAGGAACACTCCAAAATTCATTCTACAAGCCCACCATCACCCTGATACCAAAACTAGGCAAAGATGTCACAAAAAAAGAAAATTACAGGCCAATATCACTGATGAATTTAGATGCAAAAATCCTCAAGAAAATACTAGCAAACAGAATCCAACAACACATTAAAGCGATCATACATGATGATCAAGTGGGGTTTATCGCAGGGATGCAAGCATTCTTCAATATATGCAAATCAATTAATGTGATACACCATATTAATAAATTGAAGGATAAAAACCATATGATAATCTCAATAGATGCAGAAAAAGCTTTCAGCAAAACTCAACACCCATTTATGATAAAAAAGCTCTCCTGAAAGTGGGCATAGAGGGAAACCACATCAACATAATAAAGTCTATATATGACAAACCCACAGCCAACATAATTCTCAATGGTGAAAAACTAAAAGAATTTCCTCTAAGATCAGGAACAAGACAAGGATGCCCACTCTTGCCACTATTATTCAACATAGTTTTGGAAGTTTTAGCCACAGCAATCAGAGAAGCAACAGAAATAAAAGAAATCCAAACTGTGAAAGAAGTAAAGCTGTCACTGTTTGCAGATGACATGATACTATATATAGAAAATCCTAAAGATGCTACCAGAAAACTACTAGAGCTAATTGAAGAATTTGGTAAGATACAAAATTAATGCACAGAAATCTCTTGCATTCCTATACATCAACAATGAAAAATCAGAAAGAGAAATTAAGGAAACACTCCCATTTTCCATTGCAATGAAAAGAAGAAAATGCCTAGGAATAAACCTACCTAAGGAGGCAAAAAACCTGTATGCAGAAGACTATAAGACAAGGATAAAGGAAATCAAAGATGATACAAACAGATGGAGAAATATACTATGTTCTTGGATTGGAAGAATCAACATTGTGGAAATGACTATATTACCCAAAACAATCTATGGATTCAATGCAATCCCTGTCAAGGTAGCAATGGCATTTTTCACAGAACAAGAACAAAAAATTATACAATTTACATGGAAACACAAAAGACCCTGAGTAGCCAAAGCAATCTTGAAAAGGAAAAACAGAGCTGGAGGAATCAGGTTCCCTGACTTCAGACTATTTTACAAGGCTACAGTGAGCAAGACAGTATAGTGCTGGCACAAAACCAGAAATATAGGTCAATGGAACAGGATAGAAAGCCCAGAGATAAACCCACATACATATGATCACCTTATCTTTGACAAAGGAGGCAAGAATATACAATGGAGAAAAGACAGACTCTTCAGTAAGTGATGCTGGGAAAACTGGACAGCCACTTATAGAAGAATGAAATTAGAACGCTCCCTAACAGCATGCACAAAAATACACTCAAAATGGATTAAAGACCTAAATGTAAGGTCAGACACCATAAAACTCAGAGGAAAACACAGGCAGAACACTCTATAACATAAATGACAGCAAGATCTTTTTTGACCCATCTCCCAGAGTAAAGGAAATAAAAACAAAAATAAACAAATGGGACCTAATGAAACTTAAAAGTTTTTGCACAGGAAAGGAAACCATAAACAAAACAAAAAGACAACCCTCAGAATGTGAGAAAATATTTGCAAAGGAAGCAACTGACATAGAATTAATCTCCAAAATATACTCATTCAGCTCAATGTCAAAAAAAACCCAAACAACCCATTCAAAAATGGGTGGAAGAACTAAATAGACATTTCTCCGGAGAAGACATGCAGGTGGCAAAGAAACACATGAAGAGATGCTCAGCATCACTAATCATTAGAGAAATGCAAATCAAAACCACCTTGAGGTATCACCTCACACTGGTCAGTATGTCCATCATCAAAAATCTAGAAACAATAAATACTGGAGAGGGTGTAGAGAAAAGGGAACCCTCCTGCACCACTGGTGGGACTGTATCTTGATATAGCCACTATGGAGAACAGTATGGAGGTTCCTTAAGGAACTAAAAATACCATATGACCCACTCCTGGCCATACACACTGAGAAGACCATATTTCAAGAAGATACATATACCCCAATGTTCATTGCAGCACTATTTATAATAGCCAGGGCATGGAAGCAACCTAAATGTCCATCAACAGTTGAATGGATAAAGAAGATGTGGCACATATATACAATAGAATATTACTCAGCCATAAAAAGGAATGAAATTGAGTTATTTGTAGTTAGGTGGATGGACCTAGAGTTTGTCATACAAAGAGAAGTAAGCCAGAAAGAGAAAAACAAATACCATATGCTAATCATACATATGGCATCTAAAAAATGGTACTGATGAACCCGGTTGCAGGGCAAGAATAAAGATGCAGATGAAGAGAATGGACTCGAGGACACAATGGGGTGGAAGGGCAAGCTGGGACATATATACACTACCAAATGTAAAATAGAAGGCTAGTGGGAAGCTGCTGCATAACACAGGGAGATCAACTAGATGACTTGTGATGACCTAGAGGGGTGGAATCGGGAGGGTGGGAGGGAGGCTCAAGGGGAGGGGATATGGGGATATATGTATAAATACAGCTGATTTACTTTGTTGTACAGCAAAAACTAGCACAATAGTGTAAAGCAATTATACTCCAATAAAGACTTCAAAAAAATTTATATGGAACTATTAAAGACCTCAATAATACCAAGTAATTCTGAGAAAGAACAACAAAGCTGGAGGCATCACATGTCCTAATTTCAAGCTATACTATAAAGCTATAGTAGTCTAAACATCATGGCACTGACGGAAAAAAAGATAGATCAATGCAACAGAATTGAGAGTCCACAAAGGAGTCCAAGCGTACATGGTCAATGAGTATTTGACAAGGGATCCAAACATACTCAATGGAAGAAATATAGTCTCTTCAACTAATGGTGCTGGGAAAATTGGTAATTCACATGTAAAAGAATAAAACTAGAACTCTCTCTTACATCACTCACAAAAATTATCTTTAAATTTATTAAAGACTTAAACATTAGACCTGAAACCATGAAACTCCTGGAAGAAATCACAGGAAAAAACTCCTTGACGTGGGTCCTAACAATGATTTCTTGGAAATGATGCCTAAAGCACAAGCAACAAAATCAAAGCAAACAAATGAATTGAGACTATCTCTGCACAGAGATAATTAACAACTGGCAACCTGTAGAATGAGAAAAAATATTTGCAAATCATATATAGATAAGGGGTTAAATTTTTAAATACATAAAGAACTCATACAACTTCACAGCAAAGAAAAATCACTGATGAACACAGATGCAAAAATCCTCAAGAATACAGTAGCAAACCAAACACAACAATACATTAAAAGGATCATACACCCTGCTCAACTGGGATTTATCCCAGGGATGCAAGGATTATGCAATATCTACAAATCAATCAGTGTGATACACTACATTAACAAACTGAAAAATAAAAACTATATGCTCATCTCAATAGATGCAGAAAAAGATTTTGACAAAAAGCTTTTATCAAAGCTTTTACCACACCAATTTATGAAAAAAACTCTCCAGAAACTGGACAGAGAGGGAACTTACTTCAACATAATAAAGGACATATATGACAAACATACAGCTAACATCATTCTCAATAATGAAAAGCTGAAGGCATTCTCTCTAAGGTCAGAAACAGGACAAAAAATGTCCACTGTCACCACTTTTATTCAACATAGTTTTGGAAGTCCTAGCCATGGCAATCAAAGAAGAAATAACAAGAATCCAAACTGGAAAAGAAGAAGTAAAACTGTCACTATTTGCAGATGATTTGATACTATACATAGAAAATCCCAAGATGTTACCAGGAAACTACTAGAGCTCATCAATGAATCTGGTCAAGTTGCAGGATATGTAGTTAATACACAGAAACTTGTTGCATTTTTATACACTAATAATGAAAAATCTGAAAGAGAAATTAAAGAAACAATCGCATTTATCATCTCATTGAAAAGAATAGAATATCTATGGATAAACCTATCTAAGGAAGGAAAAGACCTATACTCTGAAAACTAAGATGCTGATGAAAACAATTGAAGATGACACAAACAGATGAAAAGATATACCATGTTCTTGCACTGGAAGAATAAATACTGTCAAAATGACTATGCTACCAGAGGCAATCTACAGAGTCAATGCAATCCTTATCAAATTACCAACTGGCATTTTTTACAAAACTAGAACAACATAATTTTAAATTTGTATGGAAACACAGAAGACCCTGAATAGCCAAAGCAATCCTGAGAAAGAAAAAAAGGGGTTAGAGGAATCAGGCTCCCTGACTTCAAACTATATTACAAAGTTATAGTCATCAAAACAGCACGGTACTGGCATAAAAACAGAAATATAGATCAACAGAATAAAATAGAGCCCAGAAATAAACCCATGCACCTATGGTCAGTTAATCTATGACAAAGGAAGCAAGAATATACAATGGAGAAAAGATAGTCTCTTCAATAAGTGGTGCTGGGAAAACTGGACAGCTATATGTAAAAGAATGAAAATAGAACATTCCCTAACACCATACATGACAATAAACTCAAAATGGATTAAAGACCTAAATGTAAGGCCAAAAACTATAAAAGTCTTAGAGGAAAACATAGGCAGAACGCTTTTTGATGTAAATCACAACAATAGCTTCTTTGATTCACCTCTTAGTGTAATGAAAATTAAAAAAAGATTTAAAAAATGAGACCTAATTAAACATAAAACCTTTTGCACAGCAAAGGAAATCATAAACTAAATGAACAGACAACCCACAGAATGGGAGAAAATATTTGCAAATCAAGCAGCTGACAAAGGATTAATCTCCAAAACCTACAAACAGCTCCTGTAGCTCTATGTCAAACAAAACAAAACAAAAAAACCAATCAAAAAATGGACAGAAGACCTAGACATTTCCCAAAAAAGACATACAGATGGCCAAACAGCACATGAAAAGATGCTCAAATTGCTAATTATTAGAGAAATGCAAATCAAAACTACAATGAGATATCACCTCACACAAGTCAGAATGGCCATCATCAAAAATTCTGCAAATAATAGATGCTGGAGAGGGTGTGGAGAAAAGGGAACCCTCCTACACTGTTACTGGGAATGTAAACTAGTACAGCCACTATGGAGAACAGTATGGAGTTTCCTTAAAAAACTAAGAATAGAACTACCAAATGATCTAACAATCCCAATTCTGAGCATGTATTTGGAGAAAACTATGATTTGAAAATAAAATGCACCCTAATGTTCATTGCAGCACTATTTACAATAGCCCGGTCATGGAAGCAACCTAAAGGTCCATCAACAGATGAATGGATAAAGAAGATGTGGTACATATATGCAATGGAATGTTACTCAGGAATAAAAAGGAACAAAACTGGGTTATTTGTAGAGACATAGATGCACCTAGAGACTGTCATACAGAGTGAAGTAAGTCAGAAAGAGAAAAACAAATATAGTATATTAAGGCATATATGCGGAATCAAGAAAAATGGTACAGATCTACCAGTTTACAAATCAGAAATAGAGATACAGATGTAGAGAACAAACATATGGACACCAAGGGGGGAAAGCGGGGGAGTGGGGTTGGGGTGGGATGAATTGGGAGGTTGGGATTGCCATATATACATTAATATGTATAAAACAGATGACTAATAAGAAAAAAAAATTGTGGTACACTTTAAATATATGCGGTTTATTGTATGTCAATTATATCTCAATAAAATTCTTCTTAAAAGGAAAAGAAAATATACATGCACCCCAATGTTCATTGCAGCACTATTTACAACAGCCAAGACATGGAAGCAACCTAAATGTCCATCAAGAGAGGAATAAAGAAAATGCGGTAAATACATACAATGGAATAATACTCAAGAAAAAAAAAATGGAACAAATAAAAATCATTACCAAATAATGCCATTTGCAGCAACACAGATAGACCTAGAGATTATCATATTCAGTGAAGTAAGTCACATAGAGAAAGACGAATATCATATCACTTATACGTGGAATCATTTAAAAATAATACAAATGAACTTATTTACAAAAGAAAAGCAGACTTATAGATATCAAAAACAAACTTATGGTTACCAAAGGGGAAACGGGCTGGGGGAGGGATAAATCAGGAGCTTGGGATTAACATACACACAGTACTATATATAAGAGAGATAACAAACAAGAACCTACTATATGGCACAGAGAACTCTACTCAATATTCTGTGATAACCCATGAGAAAAGAATCTGAAAAAGAATGAACATATGTAAAGTAAAGCTGAGTCACTTTGCAATTTCACTTCAGGGAATAGATCCAAAGGAAATGAAACACTAACTCAAAAAGATATCTTCACCTCCATATTCACAGCAGCATTATTGACACTTGTCAAGACATGAAAACAAAGTGCTCAGCAAAGAATGAACAGATAAAGAAACTGTGGCATATATTATATACAATGGAATATTATTCAATCATAAAGAAACAAGGAAATTCTGCCACTTGTGACCACATAGATGAATCTTGAGGGCATTCTGCTAAGTGAAATAAGGCAGAGAAAGACAGATACTATATAATCTCACTTTTCCCCACCAAAAAACAAAACAAAATAAAAAATAAAAAACAGAAAAAGGGATCAGATTTATGTTCACCAGAGGCAGGATTTAGAGTGGGGGAATTGGAGAAAACTGGTCAAAAGGTACAAACTTCCAGTTACAAGATAAGTAATTATGAGGGATATAATGCCCAGCATGAGGACTACAGTTAACACAGCTGTATGAAATAAAAGTTGTTAAGAATGTAAATACTAAGTTATCACAAGGAAAAAAACTATTTTTCTTTATTGCTTTCTCTTTATACAGTTTATATGATATGATGATGCTAACTAAACTTATTGCAGTAATCATTTCACAGTATATGTATGTCAAACCATCATAATGTGCACCTTAAACTTATATATGGATGTATGTCAATTAGTTCTCACTAAAACTGGACAAAATCAAAAATATTGTTATAAAAATGAGTAATACTTTTGACAGATTCATCAGAAGACTGGACATAGCTGAATAGAGACTCAGTGAGCTTGACAGTAAGTCAATAGAAACTTTTTAAACTGAGAATGTAAAGAGGAAAAACAGAAAAGACAGAGTGACACCCAAGAACTGTGGGAAATTTTAAAAAGATATAACATATATATAATTGGGATACCAGAAAAAGAGAGAATGGAGAAGAAATATTTGAAATATGAATGGCTGAGAATTTTTCAAAATTAACAACAGACTCTACATTTCAGATTCAAGAAATTCAGAGAACACTAAGTATAAAAATTATTTTAAAATCTATACCTAGGCATATCATACTCTTAATATATTTAAAAGATAACTTTGTTAAAAGTAGTCCCAGTAACAACATATTGGGTGACATGTGACATGGCGTTTATTGGTGAAATATGCTGACATCAACCTGGCTAGAGCAGCTGTTATTTTTCAGCTTATTACCCAAATTTTCTTTAGCATCATGTAATATGTCATCAACATGTTGACCTATCATATTGAGAGGAAACCTTAATTTCATACCTATGTCATCCTAGCATTTTACTCACTATAACTTTATATGCAGACATTATTATTTTCTCACCAACTATTTGGCATTTCTTTTCCTGGGCAATAAGTTCTGCTAGTAAATAACATGTTCTGTATCTTTTCACTGAATTTGATTAAAAAAAAAAAAAGCTTTGCTGTGCTTGTTTTGATATGCTAACAGTATCTTAAGAAATAAACACTTTTAATTGTCAAATGCCTATGGCTTA
Organism: Hippopotamus amphibius kiboko; assembly: GCF_030028045.1. Classification (NCBI taxonomy): domain Eukaryota; kingdom Metazoa; phylum Chordata; class Mammalia; order Artiodactyla; family Hippopotamidae; genus Hippopotamus; species Hippopotamus amphibius. Next base: position 61,210,658 of record NC_080188.1, read on the forward strand.
AGTGTTATTTTAATTTTTCTGGAGACACTGATGTATTTGAAAGTTGTTTACCACATATAGTATAGTGAAATAGAATTGTTTAGGTTAGCATTTCAGCCCATATAGTACCTATTCATAAGTAGCTGTCACTGTAAACATAGCATCATTGGTATGCAGGTTCCTTGTAGCACTAGTGTGGCAAAATGAATCAGATTGTAATTCCTCATCATTAATATTTTAGACAAAAACTTGATCAAGATATAATTCACTTGCCAAAAGTTTCATCCTTTAAAAGTATACAATTCAGTGGATTTTTATATATTCACACAGTTGTGCAATCATCCATCACTAAATTTATCAGATCTATCCCTAGGACAAGACCTGGAATTCACTTTCTTCCATATTACAATGTTTTCACAAACTGGACCATTAGGCATATTTTTAAAACACAAATACTAATAAAATATAAAACAGACTAGTATAATAAAACAGACTAGTATAATAAATAATAAATCAGTATACACATATGTAAAACAATGTAAATAACCAATAAAGAAATATCACAAAAACATAAAACCTTCACAAAATGATTCACTTCTGACCTACACAATCCAAGTATTGTAACATTTACAACAATAAAGTAGAAGAGGGCAGATGACTGGGTGCACATAAAACTGTCATCTTTAGAATGAACATTTCCCTGTGATTCTTTTCCTTACACTGAGAGAATCTATTTGTCTGTATAAGAGGAGATTGGGAAGGTAATTTATGAGAGAAAAGCTGATGCCACCAGCCTACACATGCCCCTGTGTGCAATGCAGTGTCACCTCTACATTACATCTATAATTACATCTGTATTACATCAAATTCTGATAATGAACTGAACCCAATGATCATGGTTCTACTGCCCACTGCCCTAGAAGAGTGAAAAACCTCTAAAGAAATTGCTAATGGGTATTCTCACTCACTGTCATCATTATAAGGGCTGGAGTCGCACAATATGTGAAGCTCAAAAAAAAAAAAAAAGAGAGAATTACACATTTTTTCAGATGACTACTTCTTGAAGAACCCTTACTGACATCGCACCAAGCTCTCTGGTTCCATAGAACTCCAGCTAAGTGGCAAGCACTGGAGAGGTAGGAGTACATTGATGTTCTTTGCTGGGAGTTCTTTACATATGTAAAGGGTGTTCTTTGCTGTTCTCTTTTCCTGATTGATTTCCTAAGCTCACTCTCCCCTTCCTCTGTCACTGTCAACTCACTGAACGAGTTGCTCTTTCATCCTCCAGGCATACAAAAAATCTAAAACGATTGCTTAAACAGTTGATATGAGGAACAGACGCTGGATTTGGTGTCACCCTTAAGAATTCTTGAAGATTTGTTATTACATTGACAGAATTGTAAATGCCTAAGGATATTCACTGGAAATGGGAGAACCTGTTAGGCAATTATGATGACAGTCTGTAATCAATTGTCATATTAGGATGTGTTTATGTTGAATCTGGATGTTATTATGATTAAGATGAGAAACTTTAAGTATTAGACTTAAGTATTAGAAATTCAGTTATTCATTTAACAGATTTTTATGGAGGGTCTACTTTGTAGCAGGCAGTATTTTAAACCCTGGGATATGTATTATAAATGGAAGTCTTCTCTCTAACTCCCTTCTCCTTCTTCCATTTCACAAATACAGGAAAACCCACATAGTACTTTCCTTCATTGAGAAATGCCCTAAGGCAGGTCCCAAATCATGATCTTCACGTTTTCCCTTCTTCCTTATAGTAGACTACAAGGATTTATCCTACTTTCCTCCTTCTCATTAGGTATAACCCTTTCTAGTCCATTCCATTCAATTTAACTGCAAAAAGGAATGCATTGTATCTCCAACACCCCCTTTCTTGTATTCTGAATTTTAATACTCAATACTATTTTAAGTTTTGGAATTTTGATAGTATCCCACATGGATAAGGAAGAACTAAAGTATGGTTTATTAGTAAGATAATACTGTTTAAACAAATAAACTTCAAAAGCTCAGTGGTCTATTTCTTGCTCATGTTAGGAAGAAGAAAACAGTAGCCCCTAAGAGTGGATACCTTTCTTCCAAGGGCTGATTCACACAGTGGCTCTTTTCACTTAGTGTCTCTATCATCTACAACGTTGAGGCTTCCAAAGCCACTGTGCTTCCCTGCATCAATCTGGCAGAAAGGTAAAGAACATGGAGCATCCCTTGTAGGAGGTTTCCATGGATCAGGTTTATAAATGAACACATGTATTATATCTGCTCACATTCCATCATTGAGAACTTAGTCTATGGATATGCCTGCCTACAAAAGAATCTGGGAAATATGGTTCAGATATATGCCCAGGAGAAAAAGAGTAAAACAGATTATCTAATGAGGTAGTCTCCACCATAAATAATGAGGATTTTAAGATTCTGGAACATTTCTAAGACTACTTATAGTAGTCAATTGATGATTATGGCTTATACATTTTTATAGTTATGAGATATATAGTTTACTTAAATAAAGTCTCCATAAGGTCAGTGATTTTTGTTTGTGTTCTTACACAGTCCAGCACATAAAGGTGCTGTGAATGAATAAGTGTATAAAAGAAAGAATGAATGAAAAATTGATTATCTTTTCACTCAAATGAACAACTGGTCATTCTGATATTTGACACTAACTCAATAGGACTCAATTACACTACTGTCAGTTGTCTATTCTTTCACTTATTCTAAGGAGAAAGTAAAATAATTAGGAAAAATGAAGTGAAATAATAAATCTTAATTACATATCTACTCACCAGAAGATATTATACACTGTTCTTTCCTTAAACCTCTCTATCTAAATAACAAAGAAACAAGAGGAATTCCAACACAATTATTACATAGCAATCAAACGTATACCACGTGCCAAGACAATTAAAACATGGTCCCCATCAGCTAGGAGAAGATCCTGTGGTTATTTGTTGCTGTAATGTAAGCCAAGTTTAGCCCAACATAGTTATGCCTCATAAAAGACAGTGGATGTAGAACTACTTATCTGTTGCTATTTGCTGCCACTGTAAAACTGGAGACCCATTTGGATGCCAATTTTTAATCAGTACATTTTACAATGTAATTCACAGCTGCATATTCTCAACACTGTTAAATCTCTAGCTGACCATGGACATAGTTTTTAGCATATATATATATATATACACACACACATACGTATATGTATATATATACATATAAAATCACAAATTACAACATAATGTGAGGAGTGCCATAATGGAGATATATACAAAATGTAATGAGGACTTCCCTGGTGGTTCAGTGGTTGAGAATCTGCCTGGTAATGCAGGGGACACAGGTTGAATCCCTGGTCCAGGAAGATCCCAAATGCCACGGAGCAACTAAGCCCATGTGCCACAACTACTAAGCCCACACTCTAGAGCCTGTGAGCTACAACTACTGAGCCCATGCATCACAATTACTGAATCCCATGCTGCTAGAGCCCATGCTCTAAGCCACCACAATGAGCAGCCCTCGCACAGCAACGACGAGTAGCCCCCACGTGCCACAACTAGAGAAAATGAAGACCCAATGCAACCAACAAATAAATAAATAAATAAAATTAAGAAAACAAAACAAAAAAATGTAATGGTTGAGCAGGAAAGAGAATAATGTACTATTTTGGAGTTGAGGAAGCCTTTCCAGAGGCACTTCCCTTTGAACTGAGGCTTGCCACATAAGCCAAAAACAGGAGGCAAATGGATACCAAAGATTTGATGCATGCAAAGATTTATGGGATGAACGTGAGCAGTATATGTAGTCAGGGCATGGAGTGAAAGCTTGTAGGGGATAAAAATAGAAAGAAGGTTGGGGTAAGATGCTGAAGGGCCTTTCATGTTATCTTAAAGTAATTATATATTTTGTTCAATGCCAGGGATAAAGGAGCATGGTTTGGAAGAGCCAGGCAAGTGACAGCTGTTTTGACACAGAGGATGTTTTTCCATGTCAAAATTCAAAAGCTATTAACTTTTTAACCAAATGATATGTGCAACAGACATCACTGACTCTTAATCTCATTCTGACTTCTATCCCCAGGCTATGTTGAAAATGCAGTGAGCCCTAGGGATGGGATGAGGGAAGTAGAGTTTCACAATAAGGTTGATGAAGATATAAAGCACAGGGATGCATAGAATTTCTGCTCTAAGAGATGGTATAGGACTTCTGAACATTACTTGTTTACAAAGAGGTACACGAAAACAAAACAGCTTGAACTCTAATGGTGTTGGATATTTGGGGTGCCATGTCAAGTGTTTCTGAGTAAAAATATCAAGTGTCCTATGTTAAAATAGCCTTAACAGACCGTTCCGTGCCTTCCAGGAAATATAGAAAATTGTTTTATAAAGAAAAGCTTTTCTTAATCAAAGTACAGACATATAATGGGTTGCCTATAATCGAGTGACATTTTAAAGATAAACTAAGACCAATAAGTTGAAATTATTGGGATCCAGAGCCTAGATAACATGTATTTGATAAATGAATACCTGGAACACAAAATAATTTCCTAACAGTTAAGACTGCCTTGGGAAACAGTGGGTCCCAAGAATGAAGTTATTCAAACATAAGCTTAGGTGCTAAAGAATTCTAGTAGCATATGAGTTAATTACTTATGGCTTCTCCTGAATCCTAAATTCAACAATCATTATAAGCATTGCCTCAACTCAAATTGGTAACAAGTTTTTTGTATTGAAATATGAAACAAGATTCCATATTGAGTAAGGCATAGCCCTTTGTAGAAAATAGATTTTGTGATAATGCCAAGATACACATAGAAGAAACTCTACTACCCAAAGTTCACTTAATATTTCTTCAAAAAGTATTTATTGGATATCTGCTATGTTCCAGGCAGGTACCTGATACTTAGTACTGTTGATATTTTTTGAACTAAAATCCATAAAATTCCATGTAGAAATTATATTTTATTAAAAGACAACTAAACACACATAAAAATGCCAGGTTACGAGTTTGATATTTTAAAAAAGTAAAGCATAGAGTCACAGAATGATGAGAGACAATTATGGCTTTTAATAGAGTAAAAGAATTCTTGAGGAATAAGATAACTGAGTAAATATCTGCATGAAGTAATGGAGCAAACAGATGATATGAAAGAAAATCTTTCCAGGCAGAAGGAAGAGATGATATATAGTCCCTTAAGACGCAAACAACTTTATGTGGTTAAAGAGCAGTGTTAATACCTTATGGGAGGAGCAGAGTGATTTAGGAGAGAGTTATGGGAGAAAAATTTAAAAAGGTTGTGGGCCAAGATTATCTATCTTCAAGGAGTGTGGTAAGGAGTTTGGATTTTAATCTAATTTTGTGGGGAAGTCTTTGAGAGGCTTAAACAGGGAAACGATATAATCTTATGTGTATATTTTAAAAATACTGTAGCTGGTATGTCAGGAATAGACTGTAGGGGAATAAGAGTGCAAGTAAGGAAACAGAAGGCTTCAGTATTCCTTACAAGATGATGATAGTTTAAACTAGGGTGGTAGCAGTGTTTAATAATTGGTTTATATTTTGAATGTAGCTCTTCCAGGAATTTTTTTGTCTGGATAGGATATGGAGCTGTAGGAAAGAGAGGAATCAAGAACAAATCCTAGATTTTTGGTCTACAAAACCTGGATAAAGGTCGCAATATTTTCTAAATGGAAAGATCACATGAAGAAAGCTTTTTGTGTGATTATTTATTTGGCAAGTGCAACAAGATAATTAAGACTTACTTTTTATTTCTGTTAATTTTCAGAAGCTTATTAGGCATCCAAGTGGTGATATTGAGAAGGTAGTTCGTTCTGTTACTCTGGATCTCAGGACAAGAGTCAGAGCTGTAATTATTAATTTTGGAAATCTTACTGTGTGGATTCCATTTAAACTATGAGAAAATGCAATTATCTGGAGTTGCAGTTTGGGAAAAAAGCAGAAAACCAAGGACTGAATGCTGTGAGAGAAAATGCTAACAATGAAGTCAATGAGTTAAGAGAAACAGGAGAAGAGTATGGTATCTTAAAAGCCAACTGAGAAAATGAGTACTTACTATACCAAATCATACAGAGATATCAAGAAATATGATTAATTCTTCTGGCCAGACTGCTCCTAACACACTGGTCAGAAGACATCTGTGCACAATTCGGCATGTTCACACTGTTTAACATTACAAAGGACTGTGTCATCATCACTACAAACTGTAAAATCTCACAGTGCCCATTTCCTCAAAGCTGTGGGTATAACTAAGATATTTAATTGTTCAGAGTCCCAGATTTCATCTATCTCCTAGGTCCAGAGTTCTTAAAATTCACATGTGTTTTATTACAGGCATCTGTAACACACTTTGCCTAGTTGATCCATTCCCAAAACACATTTATGTTAAAAGAAAATCCTGTATTCAAATACTGCAGAATAAAACTTGAGCCATATTATTAAGCATCTTTAATTTCAGGACTTGAGGGGAAATGTTCCTTTTCTTTGCAATCTGAGCTTCAGAGAAATTTTTCTGGAAGTAAAGTAATAGTGAATTAGAAAAAGACATTAGAGACCCTGCAGCAGGCTATTTGATTGTCTGACATTTAAAAAACTGAAAAATTGATTTGTGTTTGAAGAGCAGGCATGATATACAGAGGAAAATATACAGCAAGGAGATAAGAACGCAGGACCACAGTTCAGTAGGGTGTATTTGGAAATAGAGAAATATGTTGGAAGCTCCCAGGCTGCGAGAGAGTGGTTGAAATATTGAAGAAAGTAAAAAGAAAAAGAAGAGAGGAAAAGAAAAGAACTGTATCAAACTTGATAATGTCTATAATTAGAAGAGGAAGAGGGGTTATTTAGAAGATTGAGAAGAACAGAAGCAAGAATCATGACAAGGAGATCAGGTATTAATGTTAAAGAAATAAGAAATCCTCACATTTCATTGTTTGGGGACCAAATGAAGTTGTATTTGCAGCCTATAAGAGGATGACCTTGCAACTTACTGTCCAAATTGGGACACTATTCTAAGGAGATACCAAACAATACTCGTGAGAACTGAGCTGCAACCACTATAAAAGATTGTCCCTGGAATGCTAAATATACAGTCACTCTGGATAAGAAGCATGAGTTGGGGGACAGTTACAAGCTATATAGCTGCTAATAGCAGAGTAAACACTTGGTGAACTCAGAGTAGAGAACAGAGAATAAAATCAAGAGCACAAGCAGAGTAGTTCATTTTGATAAGAATGGACGAGTGCTCTTCCTAAACTCCAATAGAGTAGGAACACAATGGCCCAGAGGCATTAATAAATGGAAAAGAAGGACTTCCTTTTAGAAAACCTCAATCATTTCAGTAAAGTAGGCCAGGAGGTCAACTAGCAAAACAGAAAGGTGGAGCTGGAGATTTGAAGATGGCTGAAAACTTTTCAAAGGACCGCTTTGGAAATGGTACAGGGAGCCATTATACATTTTAAATGCAAGTGTCACCAAGTATGATCAAGGTCCCACTCAGATTTTTGACTCTCCAGAAAGATAAATAACTCTCATAATAATGGCTACAATCTATTGATTATTCTCTACTCTAAGTGCCTATAAGTAACTTCATTTTAATCTCAAAAAAAACCCTGTGAAATAAATGGTATCATTGTTTCCATTTTACAAATGAGGACACTGAGGTACAGAGTGTTTAATAGTAATCATCAAAGACTACACCGCTAGGATGTAAGAAGCCATGATTCAAATTTAGCCAACTGGCTTCAGAGCCCAAGTTCTTGACCACCAAGAGCTCTCACTCTGTGTTTGAGGTCACAAACAGATTTCAGAGTGGTATTTATTCTTAGAAGCAAGTAAAAAGGTTTCACAAGATTATACACACATCTAAGGAAAGCCAAATGGAAAGCACTGTCCAGGTAAGTGTCTCTCACTGGCTGTATCTATTGAGGCTTCCACCATGATCTGAAATGCTGTCATTTGATACCAAGTGGGATGTAGTCAGTCTGTCACAGGAAGGTTTATACTACATTGGCCTATAGTTCTACAGATGAAAAGATGATTTTAGTCTGTAGGGTATCATTTACTAGCATGGTATTTTCAGCACTTCAAAGAATATCAATCAGGAATCCCTGCAAGCTGAAATGTGCTTTCCTGAAGTGAGCAAGCTGGTACAATAATTCTTAAATCTTTTGTTGTTGTGGAGGAAATTTCTATGGGCTTCCTCATAAAAAATATTTTATACTACAGCTAGCAAAAAACCCTATCAATCTAAGATCTAACATTAGTTTTTTATGGTTTGGTTGCTAGGTAATAAACGCACACTGAAAAATGCAGTTTGAGGGAAAAAATGCCTCAATAAAGAGAACTCCCCTAAGGTTTGGGATAACAATCTCAACTAATATTTTACATTAAAAAAATCAAATACAGGAGTTCCTAAGAAAATTGCAAAGTCTTCCAGAAAAGGTAATTTTTAGCGCCTTTATTCCAGCACCTTGCACAATGCTTGACCTATAATAAGTTGTTAATAAATAATTATCAAATAAATAGTCTGTTTATATTTTGCAAATTCTTAACTGTATATGGACTACTAAATGAACTTGAGTTTTGTTATTATAACATTTTCTTTTAAAAGATTTTTCTTGTTTTCCAATTAAAATTGCTAGATTTATATACAGCTGATGAGATTATATGTATTTAATTGACGCTTGCATCTGAAATTGGTGGATTTTCAAATGCAGGTAATGTTATTCAGCCATCAATTGGTCAGGCTGACTTTGATACATACTAATTACTTTCTAGACAAATAACACCTTAAGGCCAAATTTCACATTTAAAAAAATCTCTGTAACTTACAGAATTCAAGAGGCTATTAGCAAACATGGTATAGAGAACAGGGGTTACAAAATCAAATATCTATGGGTGCCTGGAGGAAACAAAATGAATGAAGGTATGGGTGTAGAATGGAGTTTTAATAGAAAATTATAGGAGAGCCTGACTAAAGAAGGTGGCTATTACTCATGCCAAAGACCTTTGCCATAAGGGATTATTTTAAGAGGGATTCTGGAAAAGTTCATTTTAATGTGAAATCTCCTGATTTTTTAAAAATGTTTCAACACATTCAATAAAATTTAAAACAGTATACAAGAAAAAATAAATAAATAAATTAAAAACCCTTGCACAATTCATAGCCCAGGGCTGACAGTTACTTCTATGTATGAGTTCACAGTCCCTCTAAATTGAGGTCACGGTCTTGGCAGGTGAAGGTGTTGAAACTTACTCTTAAGTTTGTTATTACTTCTTTGTGTTTTCATTATTACTTCTTTGTGTTTGTTCAATTAACTCCTGTTTTTATAAAATGTTTTAATAGATTTCCTCATTTGCTTCTTATTGTACTTAAACTACAACCTGAAAGCCTCTAAAGAACATTCATAAAGATTGGAGCAAAGTTAAAGAATGAAAGTTACAGCCTTTCTTCTTAAAAAGAAAAACACGATTAATGCTGTCATGCTTCAGACTTAAAGGCTCCTTTCTGGTGAATGTCCCTGCCATAGGAGAATTTTTGGTTAATTAGCATATTCCCTAACGAGTATTAAAAATAAAGCCTATAAATATCCTGCAACAATAATCTTATTTTTTCCACTTTCATTTTTGCAGCTGGCCATATTTCTATTATAATTTTTAGGATTTTAATGTTAAAAACTCACTTACATAAAGCCAGTTGTCTCTTAAGGCATTATTGATTTTGGGAAGATCTAATGTAAATGTTCTCAAGCAAATAAAATGAATGATTTTAAACTTAGTTGTAATACAAATTGACAATGTTAAAAATGAATTCTGTGAATGCTATAGGAAAATTTAAAAGTTTATTATTAAAAGTAAGAGTTGCTTAAGAAAATGAAAAGAGAAGCTAGAGACAGGAAGAAATCTTTGCAAAACAATTATCAGAGAAAAGACATAACCAAACTATACAAAGAGCTCATAAAACTTGAAGCACATGATTAAAAAATGGGTGAAAGGCTTGAACAGAGATTGCACTGAAAAAGATATACAGATGACAAATAAGCTGTTAAAAAGGTGCTCAACATCATCTGTCACTAGGGTATTGCAAATTAATGAGATACCACTACACACCTATGAGAATGGCAAAAATCCCGAACACTGAAAACACCACATGCTGGTGAGGACACGGAGAAATAGGAACTCTTATTCTTTGCTGGCAGCAGTACAAAATAGTACAGCCACTTTGGAAAACAGTATGGCAGTTTCTTACAAACTAAGCATATTCTTATCAAATTGTGCTTCGAGCACCTTGATATTTACACAAATAAGTTGAAAACTTATAACTACACAAAAATCCACACATGGATGTTTATAGCAGCTTTATTTTAATATGACCCAGCAATCCCACTACTGGGCATATACCCTGAGAAAACCATAACTCAAAAAGATACATGTGCCGCAATATTCATTGCAGCAGTATTAACATTAGCCAAGACATAGAAGAAACCTAAATGTCCATCAACAGATGAATGGATAAAGAAGATGTGGCACATACATACAATTGAACATTACTCAGCCATAAAAAGGAAAGGAATTGAGTTATTTATAGTGAAGTGGATGGACCTAGTGTCTGTCCTACAGAGTGAAGTAAGTCAGAAAGAGAAAAACAAATACTGTATGATAATGTGTATATATGGAATCTAAAAAAAACAGTATGATGAACCTGGTGGCAGGGCAAGAATTAAGATGCAGATGGAGAGAATGGACTTGAGAACAAAGAAAGGAAGGAGAAGCTGGGAGGAAATGAGAGAGTAGCATTGACATATATACACTGCCAAATGTAATATAGATGGCTAAATGGAAAGCTGCAGCACAGCACAGGGAGATCAACTTGATGCTTGGTAATGACCTAGAGGGGTGGGATAGGGAGGATGGGAGGGAGGCTCAAGACAGAGGGGATATGGGGATATATGTATAAATACAGCTAATTCACTTTGTTATACAGTGGAAACTGGCACAACATTGTAAAGCAATTATACTCCAATAAAGATCTGAAGAAAAAATAAACAAAATGGCCAAAACTTGGACACAAACAAGATGTCTTTCAATAGGTGAATGGGTAGACAAAATATGGTATGTTCATACAATGGAATTATTCAGAGATAAGAAACTAGCTCTCAAGTCACAAAAAGACATGAAGGAAACGAATATATATTGCTAAATGAAAGAAGCCAATCTGAAAAGGATACATACTGTTTGATTACAAGTATTTGACAAAGCAAATCTCTGGATATGGTAGAAAGATCAGTGATTGGGGGGAGATTAGAAGGGATGAATAGATGGAGTACAGAGGATTTTTAGGTCAGTGAAACTATTATGTGTGACACTGTAATGGTGGATATGTATCATTAAACATTTGTCAAATCCATAGAATGTACAACACAAAGAGCAAACCCAATGCAAACCATGGACTTTAGTTAATAAGAACATGTAAATATTGACTCATCAGTTGTAACAAATATACCACACTAGTGCAAGATGTTAATAACTGTGGAAGTTGGGAGGAGGATAAAGGGCATAAGGGAACAAATTTTAGTTTTTGTTCAATTTTTCTATAAATTTACAACTGCTTCAAGATAGACTATTAATTTTTTAAGAAAGATTTCATTCAAGAAAAAACTTTAACTTAGGGAGAAAGCCCTGAAACTGTATTCATTTCCTATATACTAAGGACAATTCTTTTTTCAGATGAAGAAAATTTGTTTTTTCAATCAATAAAATATATATTAATTTAATTTAATAAACCTGAGCCATATTATCCAACCGTATAAGTAGACAGAATATTCATGTCCTATGTTGAAATAACATAGAATTTCAAAAACTAAAATGTATTTATCTATAATTTAGTGAAGTATTTCTTTTACAGCCTATCAATTGGAAAAAATACAATATTAGCTCATTAACACTGATTGTAAATACATAAATGTTTTCTTTGATTAAATTTTTTCTCAAAATAAAGCAATAGTTGTTACATTTTTTACAGGTAGGTTTCTGAGAGAAGAAATACATTTTTAGACCTCTCATATAACATAATTTGTATTTTTACTTATTTTTCTTATAATGTTGGATAAATCATATAATGTAAGTGGATTTACTTTAAATTGGAATAAAAATAAGACATAGGCATTCTGAAATTTGTTTAAAATATAAATTTATAGTACACATAACCTGATGGATAATATATGGTTAGGTAAATATTCAACAGAGACATATGGGTATACATATATAGAAAATAGATGTCAGATATGGTGTACTAATGCACATAAACTCAACTAATGGTTTTTTTCAATTCTAAGATACTATTTTCACTTTTTAATTTCTCTAAAATGGAAATGTATCTTAAAATTAATATCTATTTATATTTGATAAATTTCAATGACCACACTATTAAAAGACTGTCACCACATTTTGAGCTTGAGCCCAGTTTAATTGGGACACTTTGGGTAGTGTGAGTTTCCAGTTCTATTTTAAAAGACACAAGATCAATATCTAGGTAGGGAGATGGTTCAAGATGGCAGAGTAGAAGTAAGTGTGTTCACTGCCTCTTGCAAGAGCACCAGAATTACAACTAACTGCTGAACAAGCATCAACAGAAAGACACTGGAACTCACCAGAAAAGACACTCCATATCCAGAGACAAAGGAGAACCCACAATGAGATGGTAGGAGGGGCGCAATCACCATAAAATCAAATCCCATAACCGCTGGGTGGGCAACTCACAAACTGGAGAACAGTTATACCACAGAAGTCCACCCACTGGAGTGAGGGTCCTGAGCCCCACATCAGGCTTCCCAACCTGGGGATCCAGCAGTGGGAGGGGGAGTCCCCAGAGAAACAGACTTTGAAGGCCAGTGGGATTTGATTGCAGGACCTGTGCAGGACTAGGGGAAACAGAGACTCCACTCTTGGAGAGCATACAGAAAGTATGCACACCAGGACCCAGGGGGAAGGAGTAGTGACCCTATAGGAGACTGAACCAGACTTACCTGCTGGTGTCAGAGGGTTACCTGCAGAGGTGGGGGGCAGCTGTGGCTCACCATAGGGACAGGGACACTGGTGGCAGGGGTTCTGGGAAGCGCTCATTGGAATGAAACCTCCTGGAGTCTGCCATCAGCCCCTCCAAAGAGCCTGTAAGCTCCAGTGCTGGTCGCCTCAGACCAAACAACCAACAGGGTGGGAACACAGCCCCACCCATTGGCAGACAAGCAGATTAAAGTTTTACTGAGCTCTGCCCACCAAAGCAACACCCAACCCTACCCACTATCAGTCCCTCCCATCAGGAAGTGTGCACAAGTCTCTTAGATAGCGTCCTCCACAAGAGGGCAGACAGCAGTATCAGCAGTATTTCGTTCTGTGGAACTGAAAACCACAGCCACAGAGGAGAAAATGAAAAGGCAAAAGACTTTGTACCAGATGAAGGGACAAGATAAAATCCCAGAAAAATGACTAAATGAAGGGAGATAGGCAATCTTCCAGAAAAAGACTTCAGAATAAATATAGTGAAGATGATCCAGGACTTTGAAAAAAGACTGGATGCAAAGATTGAAAAGATGCAAGAAAAGTTTAACAAAGACCTAGAATAATTAAAGAACAATATCTAGGTAGGAAAGAATATTGTATTTCAGTTATGAATTTTAGTGTGTTTACTGAATTAGAGAATGGAGATAGGGAGTATGTAAGACAATGAAGAGTTTCCCCCCAATTTTTGTTTATCATCTGGATACTATTTTCTTCCACACATAATTCCTGTATATGAAGGACTGTATCAGGTCTTGGGTTAATTGTTAAAGGAAATAGGAGACTGGTCATGTTTTAAAGGAGCTTAGAGTCTATTGACTAAGATCACAGGACGTTATTTGACAACTTCAATAGAATCTTGAGTCTTTCCATTTTATACACAGGTGAGTGGTAAAGTTTGCATTTATTTTGATTGTAGCTTGGTAGTATTGATCTGGGGATATATAATAGAGGAAAGGGAATATAAAGCAAAAATTTAAAGATCAGAGAGATTGAATTTTGACATTTAGGAGAGTATAAGTTGTTCTGGGTTGAACAAATGCTATATATGCATGAATATATAAATTGAACAGACACTTTTTTAATATGATATCATTTATATGTGGGATCTAAAAATAGTATAAATGAACTTATTTACAAAACAGAAAGAGACTCACAGACTTAGAAAACAAACTTATGATCACCAAAGGAGAAATGTGGAGGGGTGGAGGAAATTAGGAAGTTGGGATTAACATATACACACTACTATATATAAAATAGATAATCAACAAAGACTACTGTAAAGCACAGGGAACTCTACTCAATATTCTGTAATAATCTATATGAGGAAATAACCTGAAAAAGAATAGATATATGTGTATGTATAACTAAATCACTCTGCTGTACACCCGACACTAACACAACACTGTAATCATATACACTCCAGTATAAAATTAAAAAAAAAGAAGATAGTGCCAAACTGTTTTTGAACATGGCTGTACCCATTTATACTCCCATCAGCAGTATCTGAGAGTAATTTGAGGGATTTTCAGTGGGAAATAGATAAGATCTGACTGAATGTTCTGGTATATAGAGATTGGTTTGAGAAGGATGAAGCTATGCACAGACATAAGGGCCAGGACAAGGTGAGTTAAGTGAGGCACTTACTTCAGGTGTATGGTGTAGGGACACATTAGAAACTCAGTAATCAAGACAAATGGTCTTTTAAAGCAATATTTAAACAAAATAAAATTAGTAAACTATTGCCTGCAGGCCAGTGCTTGTTTTCGAATTTTTTTTTTTACTGGAGTTATGGACAGGATTAAGGTGAAGTGTGTGAGTTAAAGTTACACAAGTGTAGGGTCAGATTCTGTATTTACTTAAAATGTGTATATTTTGCTCATCATTGATTTTTAGCATTTAGTTTTTTTTTTTTTAAAGTTGTGTTAAATGTCATGACTTGATTGCTAGCTCTTTGGCATATTTGAAATTTTGAGCCTTTTTTTTTTTTTTTGAGATCTTTATTGGAGTATAATTGCTTTACAATGTTGTGCCAGCTTCCAATATACAACAAAGTGAATCAGCTGTATTTATACATATATCCCTATATCTCCTCTCTCTTGAGCCTCCCTCCCATCCTCCCTATCCCACCCCTCTAGGTCATCACTGGTCATCTAGCTGATCTCCCTGTGTTATGTAGAATCTTCCTACTAGCCATCTATTTTACATTTGGTAGTGTATATATGTCAATGCTACTCTCTTACTTTGTCCCAGTTTCCCCATCCCCCCCTTCCCATGTCCTCAAGTCCATTCTCTACATCTGCATCTTTATTCTTCCCCTGCCCCTGGGTTCATCAGTACCATTCTTTAGATTCCATATATATACATTATCATACAGTATTTGTTTTTCTCTTTCTGACTTACTTCACTTTCTGTGACAGACTCTAGGTCCATCCACCTCACTACAAATAACTCAATTTCTTTCCTTTTTATGGCTGAGTAGTATTCCATTGTGTATATGTACCACACCTTCTTTATCTGTTCATCTGTTGGTGGACATTTAGGTTGTTTCCATGTCCTGGCTATTGTAAATAGTGCTGCCATGAACATTGTGATACATGTATCTTTGTGAATTATGGTTTTCTCAGGGTATATGCCCAGTAGTGGGATTGCTGATATGGTAGTTCTATATTTAGTTTAATGAATCTCTAAAATATTTTAAAAAGTCTAGTCTTCAACAGTGAAACATTTCATTAACCTGTTAACTGAATACCAACAAAATGGAGGGAATGCCTGTATAAGTCATAGGTTAAATATTTGAACTACAATAGCTCCTCCTATTAGGAAGCCAATGATTCTCCCAGTACTTCCGTAGCACCCAAATGGGATTAATAATTCAAACAATAACATACCTTAAAAATTAGCAGTATCACATTTATGTCTTTTTTCTCTGGTACCAGTCATTCAAAGTATTTTACCATATTGTTTTTATTGTTATTTTAATTCATTTTAACACTTTGCTGATTTGCATGTAGCACTTTAAGCAAAAACCCTAATAATATCTTCAAGAAATCTCATATAGAATTTTTTCAAAAGAAATATTTTTAGAAGTAATATGAGGTATGGTCATATTCAAAAGCAACACAATATTTTTACATGCAGTATACTTGAAAGGGACTATTTTATTTGTCACAAACTCTTGAACCAAATTACTTTGTTCAAATCCTGGCTCTGTCATCTACTAGGTTAGGCAGAAACAGCCTCTCTCTGTCTCATTTCATTTTCTATAAAATAGAGATAGTAACAGTTTTAAATGAGAAAATATTTGTAAGGTGTTTGGGCCATGCTGTGTTGGCAAAAAAAAAGAAATTTTAAAACAAATCCAAAAACTAAACACTAATACGCACAGAGACCTGAATTGGAGAACAACATTACAATGGTATTTAAATAAAATTAAACGGTAGTATTTCAATATTGATATGCATTTTTAAATTAAAACTTTATCTGTAATAGGTAAAATAACCATGTACATAAACTCTTAGTAAAATAATGAGAGGGGTTATAGGAATTTAAATTAGTCAGGAAAGTACTGAGTAGTGACCAGCTTTAAAATTCAGAGTTGGATTTTCCTTTGATTTATGAGGTCTGTGTGGGCCTGTTCCCATCAACTGTGCTGGGGCTTGGGAAGAGCACTGAGAGAGTCAAAGAAATTAAGTGCTAAAGGTTTTTACAGCTTGCTCCTCTATAGTATCAGGGATATAAGCAGGTGAAATTACATTATAATTTATGTTTTACTTTGATAATGTAAAATATAAGGCTGATATCTAGGTTTTCTAGGTCATGCAATAGTGCTTACCTCCATGTGCTCAGACACGCTACATTAAATAAAGAAAATAACATCTGAAAGCTTTCAAATGCCAGTGAGATACAAAATGATCTGTGCACAGGTTTGAAACCCAGTGTGTTTTTAACAGACAAACCAAGTCTACTTATACACATCTGATTATACTTTGGGGGAGAAAAATATGCATATATCTATTTACAAGCAATATAATTTGACAGTTATTTTCCTATTTCAGAGATGTGGGCCTTTTTCCTTAAGCTAATTAAGAAAGAGTGACAGGCTCTGCTCAGACTTTGAAATAATCAGTTTTCCTTTGAATTAAGTTACTGGTAGAAAAAAAGTGGTTTTAGTAAACTCAGTGTGACTCTTAATCATTAGGGATCCTCTGCAGGTATGTTTCCATTCCCAGGGTAGGATTCCTCTAGAGCACAGAGGGCAGATGTATCTTTACAGAACAAAACCCCACAGATTAGTTTAGTTTTCTCTTCTAATGCTTACTCAGTTTTGCTGCCTAGGACTTGGGAGCAAGTCGGGTCCCATTTAGATTTGCTTGGCATTCATGTGCACTATGTGAAGCAGTCATCTATTTTATAGCTGCATAAAACAGTACATGGATTTCATGATGCAGAAAAGCAGTAGTTTATTCCTCATTTTCCATCATGTAAATTTTTACTGAATAGATTTGCATGAAGAGTCACCCTCTCTTTAAAATACAAATGAAAAATGCTATCATTACACTCTTTCCTCTTTCTAAGTCTTTCTTTGTCAGAAGTAAACATTTAAAGGAGAAAATACAGAACATTCTTCAGGGTAAAATTGCCAGGCTAATTTTACATACTTCAAGAGTAAGGTTTGTAGCAGGAATAGAGGAAGTAGGTATAGTTTGAAAATATACCCTTTGTATTCATTATAAAGTGAAGAGAGAAAAATATTCCTTTTCTCTACAAACTAAGAATTATGTATAAAATGGTTCAAGCATCCTCAACCTATAAAGACAGTTCGTATGTTCAAATCAAAGTAAACTATGTGAAAGAATCAGAAAATACCTTCCTCAGAAGCAATAAATATAAAAAAATCTGTATTATACCAAAAAAAACTGAAAGAAAAACCAATAGTCATACATATTAACTGAAATACTTTTTCCTTTTTTTAAATTAATTTTTTAAATTGGAGTGTAGTTGATTTACAATGTTGTGTTAGTTTCTGCTGTATCTTTTTCCTTTTATTATCAACTATACTACTTTAGTTCATTTCTGTCATTAGTCATTAATATTAGTGAAAAATGAATGATTTTGAGAGATATGTTAGAATTTCATACTTTTATTTCCTAGCAGGATGAAATTACAGAATACCTATAATGAAAAAAAAAAGCCTTATTTTCTAATCTGACTTGGCTGCAAGTGTTTGGAATATATTTCAAAGGTACATATCACACATAAAAGTTTTAATTTTACATACTAACATAGTATGTGATCAGTGCCAAATGATCCAACAAAAAAAATATGTGGTTATAGGATATAGAAGATAGTCCTTTCATCATTCTAATGTTTTCAAAGACAACTTCTTAAAGAACTTCTGTTAAACCTTGAAGAATAGATGTGGAACAAATAAGAAAGGGCATTTAAAAAGGAAAGCATGCTAAAACTTAAGTTTCTCAGCCTTGGCACTATTAACATTTGGGACTGGATAATTATGTATTATGGGTGGCTGTTCTGTGTGTTGCAGGATGATCAGCTGCATTTCTGTGCTACCTCCGAGATGCTGGTAACACATTGCATTCTTTGCAATGACAACCAAAATTGTCTCCAGATATTGCTAAATGTCCCTGGGGGAGAGGAGAATCATCCCTTTTTCAGAACCCGTGAATAATGGGGATATAAAGTTACACAATGAGATAAAGGATAAGGAAATCAATATTGAAGCACCAAAGTTAGAATAGAGTTATGGGGGGCCAACATTATCAGGCTAAGGAGTTTGCAAATCTTACTAACAATGGGAAACTCTGAAACTTTCTAAGTAATAAACTAACATAATGTACATTAAGCTTTAAGAATATAAAATTTATACCTGTGTGCATAAGGGCATATTGTAGGGATAATAGAACATGAAGAGATCAGTGAGCTGGTTAGACAGTTATCCTAACATGGAATAACAAAAACAGGAAATAAGATGATAGTAATTTAAAAAGTAGGGGATTGGGAAGCATTGCAATAAACATTGCAAGGAACAAATGATATAGCCTGTCCTATCCAGCTTGTAGAAGTGGAGAACCCTCAACATTGAAAGTTAAAATGGTATATTATAGAAAAGACTGCAATTCTATGCTAGATGTGGGTTTGTACTACCTAGGCCTGTATTAGTTTGCTCAGTATGCCATAACAAAATACCACAGGCTGGGTGGCTTAGTAGCCGGAATCTATTTTCTTACAGTTCTGGAGGCTAGAAACCCATGATAAAGGTTCAGGCCCATTTAATTTCTTGAGAAGGATCTTTTCCTGGCTTGTAGAAGGCAATGTTCTCACTGTTCCTCACATGGCCTTTATTTAGTACAGGTGCAGGCAGTAAGTAAGCTCTCTGGTGTCTCTCTTATAAGAACACTAATGCTATTGGATCAGGACCTCACCCTTATGACCTCATTTAACCTTAATTACTTCCTCAGAGGCCCAATCTCCAAATAAAACCAAACTGCAGTTTAGGGGCTTCAAGATATGAATTTTGAGAGGACACAAACATTGAGCTAATAAGAGTTTCTATTATTGGATCAAGGGCTTAAAGTCCTCTATGTCATCATATAACAAGGAAATCAAGATCTCTAGAGGACATATAAAAGGTATAAAAGCACAAACTTTACACCACATAAAAAATTAACTCAAAATCAATCAAAGACAAATGTAAGAGCTAAAACTACAAAACATTTAGAAGACAATGTAATCGTGAACTTTCATCACATTGGAATAGGCAACTTTTTCATTTATATGACACCAAAAGCACAAGCAAGCAAAGAAAAAATACATAAATTAGACTTCATCAAAATTTAACTTTTTTCTGTTTCACTAATCATTAGAGAAATGCAATTCAAAGCCACAGTGAGATATCACCTCACACCAGTCAGAATGGCCATCATCAAAAAAAATCTAGAAACAATAAATGTTGGAGAGGGTGTGGAGAAAAGGGAACCCTACTGCACTGTTAGTGGGAATGTAAGTTGGTATAGCCACTATGGAAAACACTATGTAGGTTCCTTAAAAAACTAAAAATGGAACTACCATATGAACCAGTAACCCCACTACATGGCATATACCCAGAGAAAACCATAATCCAAAAAGAAACATGCACCATAATGTTCATTGCAGCACTATTTACAACAGCCAGGACATGGAAGCAACCTAAATGCCCATCAACAGATGAATGGATAAAGAAGATGTGGCACATATACACAATGGAATATTAGCCATAAAAAGGAATGAAATTGAGCTATTTGTAATGAGGTGGATAGAACCAGAGACTGTCATACAGAGTGAAGTAAGCCAGAAAGAGGAAAACAAATACTGTATGCTAACTCATATATATGGAATCTAAAGAAATGGTACTGATGAACCCAGTGGCAGGGCAAGAATAAAGATGCAGATGTAGAGAATGGACTTGAGGACACGGGGTTTGGGGATGGGGGGTGAATGAGAAGCTGGAACGAAGTGAGAGAGTAGCATTGACATATATACACTACCACCTGTAAATAGATAGCTAGTAGGAAGTTGCTGTATAACAAGGGGAGATCAACTCAATAATGGGTGATGCCTTAGAAGGCCAGGACAGGGAGGGTGGGAAGGAGTCATGGGAGGGAGGGGATATATATATAAATACAGCTGATTCACTTTGGTGTACCTCAGAAACTGGTACAAGAGTGTAAAGCAATTATATTCCAATAAAGAGCTTAAAAGAAAAGGTACAGAGCAGCTGAATGGATAAAAGACAAGATGCAACTATATGCTACATACAAGAAATTTCATCTTTAAAGACATAGATAAGGTGAAAGTGAGGGGGTGGAAAAAAAATATTCCATGAAGATGGAAACTAAAAGAGGACAAGGTTATTATACTTATATCAGGTGAAATAGACTTTAAGTCAAATACTGTAATAACAGACAAGGTCACTGTATAATGATAAAGGGATCAATTCATCAAGAGGATATAACAATTGTAAATATATATCAACCCACTAGTGAAGCACCAAAATATATTAAACAAATACTAACATCTGAAGGGAGTAATAGACAACAGTAAGTAATAGTAGGGAAGTTTAGTACCTCACTTTCAAAACAATCTAAGTGTCTGTCGACATGAATGGATAAAGAAAATGTGGTATATGTGTATACAATGAAATATCATCTGTAAAAAAGAAGGAAATCTTGCCATTTGTGACAACATGGATAGACTTTGAGGGCATTATGCTAAGTGAAATAAGCCAGAGAAAGACAAACACTGCACAATCTCACTTATACATGGAATCTAAAAACATTGAACTCACGGAAACAGAGAGTGATGGGGGTTTTCAGGGACTGAGGGGTGGAAGAAATTGGAAGATGTTGGTCAAAGCATTCAAACTTCCATTTATAAGATGAATAAGTTCTGGGGATCTAATGTACTGCATGGTGACTATAGTTAAAAATACTGTATTTTATACTTCAAAGTTGCTATAAAATTAGACCTTTAATGTCCTCACCATAACAAAAACAACAAAATGGTAATTATGTGAGGTGAAGGATGTGTTAACTAACCTTATTGTGCTAAACATTTTTATAATATATACATGTGTCCAATCATCACATTGTATGCCTTAAACTTACACAATGTTGTGTATCTCAATAAAGCTGCAAGTAAAAAAAAAAAAAAAAAAAAACAGTAAAGACAACCCACAGTGTGGGTGAATATATAAAGAACTCTTAAAACTCAAATATAAAAAGTCAACTAACCCAGGAGAGAAGATCAAGGTGGCAGAACAGGAGGACACTGAGCTCACTTCCTCCCATATCAAAAACATATCAACATATGGAGCAATTCTCACTGAAAACAAACTGGAGAACGGCAGAAAGAATCTTATAAAACCAAGGTGGTAAAAAAGATCCACAGGGAGTCATGTAGGAAGGGAGGAGAAGCAATTAGGTCAGGACCTGCTACCCTAGGAGGGGACACCAGAAGAGAAAAGGGATTACACAGGCTGAGAGTTCCTACCAGGGAAGTGAATCATTCAGACCACATATTGAGCACCTCTGCCCTATGGTGGGAGCCTGGGAAGGTGAGTCCTCTTAGCTGGTTTGAAAACCAGTGAGACTAAGAGGAGGGCTGTAAGAAACCTAGGCTCTACTCATGAAGAGCATGCATGTGCTTGCTTACTCCCAGTAACAAAGTGGGCAAAGCTGACTGAAACTGCCTGGGACTCTGGCTGGTTTCCCATGACCTCCGCACCATGTGCCCCAGGCCACACCGAGTACCCACTCTGGCCTCTCCTGTTGCAGTGCATTTTAGCACTAGAGTAAGGCTGCCAATACCAAGAAAAGTGTGTAGTTGTGGGGGATAGAGTCAGTCTATCTGCCACTGCATCTGAATGGGGGCAAGGACAGGCATTACTAGCACTCACAAAGGTGGTAGATTGGGAGCGTTCTGGAACTCTGTTTGATATGCCAGGACATCCCAGAGCAAAGCCTGGCCCACACTGGGCACAGGCTCTGAAACTTATTGCTCCAGCACTGCTCCCTTGTATGGCAAAGGTACTGATACTGGGAGCTAGGAGAGCACACACTTGGAGGAAATAGAATCAGATTTGACCTGATGTTCAGGGCTTCTTCTGCTCCAGCACTTTGGGATGCCACTTCACCAATAGGGTAATGTCAGCCATTGAGCTTATGAGAAGCCTAGGTTCACACCTGGCATTGGCTCTAGCCACTCCATCTCCAGCCCTACCTCCCACCAAGATGACAGCTGTCAGCACACACTAGGGGAAGATGTGACCCACACTCACTTCAGACCCAGCTCTCCCACAAAAGCCACTTGGCACACGTACCTGCATAGGGAAGCATGCAGAGCAAGATACATCTTCAAGACAGAGGGAAAGTTAACTGTTTCACCTAAATTCATAGAGACAGAGAAAGTTTATAAAAGGAGAAGACAGAGGAATTTGTTTCCAAGAAAAGAACCAGGAAAAAAATCCTGAAAAAACAACTAATGAGACAGAGAAAACAATTAATCAGATAGAGTTCAAAGCAACAGTAATAAGAATGCTAAGTAAACTAGGGAATAGATGAGCATGACAAGGAACTAGAAAATATAAAAAGAGAACCTGTCAGACCTGAAGAATAAAATAACTAAAATTAAAAGCACACTAGAAGGAATTAACTACAGACTAGGTGATACAGAAGACTGCATAAGTGATCTGAAAGATAAAATAATAGAAATCACTCAGAGTAACAAAAAGAAAAACAAAATTTGAAAAATGAGAACAGTTTAAGAACCTCTGGAACAACATCAAGTATACTAACATTCTCATAATAAGGGTCCCAGAAAAAGGAGAGAAAGTGAGAGAAAAGCATTGAAAATGTATTTGATGAAGTTATAGCTAAAAACTTCCTGAACCTGAAGAAGGAAAAAGATATCCAGGCACAGGAAGCA
This sequence comes from Hippopotamus amphibius kiboko, assembly GCF_030028045.1. Taxonomy (NCBI): domain Eukaryota; kingdom Metazoa; phylum Chordata; class Mammalia; order Artiodactyla; family Hippopotamidae; genus Hippopotamus; species Hippopotamus amphibius. Next base: position 61,234,202 of record NC_080188.1, read on the forward strand.
CAGAGAGTCCCAAACAAGATGAACACAAAGAGAACCAAACCAGGATATATCATAGTTAAAATAGTAAAAATGAAGATTAAAAGAGGAGTCTAAAAGCACAATACAAAAAAAAAAAAAAAAAAAAGAGTCATATTAAAACTAGCAGCTTATTTTTCTGCAGAAACTTTGCAGGCCAAAAGGGAGTGGCATGATATATTTTAAAGTGCTGAAAGGGAAAAATCTACTAGCAAGGATACTGTCACCAGCAAGATTATCATTCAGAATTGAAGGAAAGATAAAGAACTTTTCAGACAAGCAAAACATTAAAGAGTTCATCAATACTAAACTAACCCCATGAAAAGTTTTGAAAGGTTGTCTCTAAGTGGAAAAGAAAAGGCTATAATGAGAAGAGTTTATATGAAAGGAAAAATCCCACTAGTAAATGCAAATGTATAGTAACAATTGTGGATCAACCACTTAAATAAGCTAGTAAAAACATTAAAAGACAAACATTGTAAAATCAACTATAACTACAATAAACAGCTGAGGGATAAACATGAAGATGTAAAAAATGGCATCAGAAACACAAAACATGAGGGAGAAGAGTAAAAATGTAGGTCTTTCAGAATGTGTTTGATCTCAAATGACTATCAGTTTAAAACAAGTTGATATAGTTATAGGTCAATAACAGGAACACCATAGTAACCACAAAGCAAAAACCTACAATAAATACACCAAAACCAAAGAGAAAAGAACACAAGTATACTACTAAAAAAATCATCAAAGCACTAGGGAAGAAACTAAAAGAAGACAAAAAGAAGAGAGGGACTATAAAAGCAACCAGAAAACAAGTAACAAAATGGCAATAAGTGCATACCTATCATTAATTACTTTAAATGTCAATGGACTAAATGTTCCAATCAAAAGACGTAGTGTGGCTGATTGGGTAAAATACAAGATGCATCTATGGGCTGCTTAAAAGAGAGTCACTACAGAGCTAAATGGATATGCAGACTGCAAGTGGGGGTATGGTAAAAGATATTTCATGCAAATGAAAATGACAAGAAAGCAAGGTAGCAATATTCATATCAGATATATTAGACTTTAAAACAAAGCCTAAAACAAAAGACAAAGAAGGGCATTATATAAGAATAAAGGGATTGATACAAGAAGACGATATAATGCTCAGTAACATATATGCACCTAATACAGGAGCACCTAATATATAAGGCAAATATTCATAGACATAAAGGGAGAAATTGACAATAGTACTATAATAGTAGGGGGTTTTGACACCCCACTTACATCAATGGACAAATCATCCTGACAGAAAATCAAAAAGGAAAGAATGGTCCTAAATGACACATTAGGCCAGCTGAACTTAATAGATACCTGCAGGACATTCCATTTAGCAGAATACACATTCTTTTCAAGTGCATATGGAGTGTTCTCTAGGATAGAGCACATGCTAGGCCATAAAACTAGTTTTGACAAACTTACAAGACTGAGCATCTTTTCTGAGAATAAAAATTATGAAACTAGGTATCAGTTACAGGAAGAAACAAAGGGAAAACATGAACATGTTGAGACCACACAATACGCTACTAAGAAAACAATGAGTTAGTGAATAAATCAAAGAGGAAATCAGAAAATTTCTTAAGACAAATTAAAATAAAAATGCAACTTTTCAAAACCTACAGGACAAAAGCATGAGAATAAAGTGAGTGAAAAAATACAACTAACCTGATTTTTTTTAAATAGGCAAATATTTTAAGTAGATTTTTCTCTAAGGAAGGAATACAAATGGTTAATAAACCGAAGAATGTATGCTCATCATTAGTCATTACTGAAGTGCAAATCAAAACCCCAGTGAGATACTAATTTACACTTACTAGGATGGCTACAATCAAAAAAGCAGGGATAAAGTGAGAGAGCAGCATTGACATACATACACTACCAAATGTAAAATAGATAGCTAATGGGAAGCTGCTGCATAACGCACAATTCAGGGAGATCAGTTCAATGATTGGTGACAACTTGGAGGGGTGGCATAGGGAAGTGGAAAGAAGTCATGTGAGGGAGGGGATATGGGGATATATGTATAAATATAGTTGATTCTCTTTGTTGTACAGCAGAAACTGGCACAACAGTGTAAAGCAATTACACTCCAATAAAGAGCTTAAAAAAAAAAAAAAGGCAGATGACAGCAAGTGTTGATGAGGATGTGGAGAAACTGAAACCCTCAAACAGTCTGGCTATTCCTTAAACAATTAAACATAGAGTTACCAAGTGGCTTAGGATTTTTACTTTCAGATATATACTCAAGATTATTAAAAACATATGTCTAAAAAAACCTGTACATCAATATTCATAGCAGCATTATTCATAACTCTGTAATGATAGACCCTTATTTCCATCAACTGACAGATGGGAAAACAAATGTGGTATATCTATACAATGGAGTGTTATTCACCCACAAAAAGGAGTAAGTACTGATACATGCTATATCACTGATGATCCTTAAAAATATTATGTTAATTGAAAGAAGCCAGACACAAAAGAGCATATATTGTAGGGTTTCATTTATATGAACTGTCCAGAATACACAAATTAATAGTGACAGAAAGTAGATTAGTGGCTGCCACGTGCTAGGGATTTAGGGGAATGAGGAGTGACTCCTAATGGATAAAGTGTTATGAAAATGTTCCGGAATTGGTTAGTGTTGGTGGTTGTACAATTTTGTTAATATACTGAATACACTGAATCAAGTATTTTAGAAGAATTAATTTTACTGTATGTGAATTATATATCAATAAAGATTATATGAGAAAATGATGAAGGCAAAATAAAGACATTTTGAGAAAAAGTCAAAACAAGAGAAAAGCATAATGGAAAAATTTTAATAGAAAAGAAATTGAGTGCCTATGCAATACTTTAAGATATGTGCTTTTTGCCTTTTTTAATCAATGTGGAAGAAATTCCCGGTTCTTCCAAATATTTTCCGCTCCCCCATATGCAATGATGAATTATATACTACAAATGTATAATGCTAATAAACTTTTTGAAATAAAAAGCAGATTTAGAATTCACTGTGGATTTTAAAGCTTAAAGTAGACCTCATTTGTAGGGATAATTAAATGCAAGGGTACAATCTTTAGTTACAATGTATCATTGCTTGTTACTATAAAACTGTTAATAAATTTACTACATTATACTTCTTTAGAGGGGCCACTGAGAATGAATCTATATTTTTAGTATGAGCAAGAAATCTAAAATCCCTGCATTTAATTCCAGGTTTCTGCTCACAATTTGTCTCAAATTTTCCAGTAATCCCTACCAATGTATTCAATAAATAAAACGAATTAATTTTACTGTTTAGCTTCTCATAGAAGGAAACAAATACTAGTTATGTTCCATAAAGCCTGTGCACCCTGATCTTCTCTTGTACCCGTTTTATGCTCACCTGTGTTATACCACTCTCATCTTTGCTGGCTTTTCTTCAGCCACATAGTTCCTCAGTTGTGCCTACAAGAGATCCATGATTCTAACTTCTTCATTAAAGTTATGGCATTGGCCTAGTTGGATTAATCCAACACAACAACCTATGGAGCCAGTTACCTGTGTATATAGTAGTTTGTCCTTCAAGAATAGTGCAGCCATTAACCTAATTACCTAAACCAAGAATATATTTGTCATCTTGGCTCCCTATCTCTTTCTCTCTCACAAGATTATTCAATCAGATTTCAAATCAATGTGCTCCATGTGTTTGGAGGTTTGAAGAGAGTGAAAGTCACCTAGAACTATCTCTGTAGAGAATTTGGTAAGATTGTAGTGAAAGATAAATATGACAAGCCATTGACACTTTGGAGTATATGTTCAGATCCAGAAAAATGCATATAGTTTTAAACTTTTTCATTAAAACAGAGGTAAAAAACCTAACTCAAAAGGAAATGAGATCATATATTAAATATATTAAATAATAACAAATCAACATTGAAATGCAGATGCTGAACAACTAAGAAGGATTTTGACTGCTGGAGCAAGTACATTAGTCTAGAGTAATTTTCATTTGTTAATAACTCCAACATGTATGAGATGTTCAGAATCACTCAGCATAAACTACGCATGCTGAAAACACACACACGTGAAAGTTTCTGCTGAATATATACTGTAATAAAACCTTTCAAGAGGTATGAATGAGACCATTTTCTGGTAGTAGAATACTTAAAATGGTATTAAGTGTGGTTAATAACTACTCTGTAAAGGGGAAAATTATTCCCAAGGCTATATCTGTTCCAGAGTCCACTCGGTGTCCCAGATGCATCTGCAGCTGTATTAGCAGCCGGAAAACGTTTCCTCAAGATTCCCACTCCTCCTCTGCACTCTGGTTTATCAGTAACATAACTGTTAAATATGAAGAAAAGGTATTATGCAGTTAAATTAAATATATAAAATTCTAATTTGGGTTCTGATAGAAGAAACTGATATATTAAATAGATCTTTTGCAGATCTAGGGTCCCTGAGGTCACAGTTGACTTTTTTTTTTAAAGTTAGGACAGATGAATCAGCAACCAAATGTAAGGTTTTGCCAAAGAGAAACAATTTTTGTCATCATATTGTGTTTATAGTTCATTAAATGATAAGAAAGTAACCTGCCAGTTCTTACTGTATGATCCTATATGTATGAGAAAACTTGCTTTTCATATCAACAAAAATTCCAATATAAAAATAATTTTTAAATGACTAAAGCTCTATCATCCTATTCTAAAGACAAGTTCAGCAATGCCATTTGCTTTTCTTTTTTCATACCAAAAATATGGAAAGATATGCACTTTAAGGCAAGTAGTGTTTTGATTTTATAAATGTGTTACTCCAACCCATCTTTTATAATTTTGTGCTTTTTTGAAGAACTAGAGAGGAATGTTGTGTTGGCTAGCAGTGCAGACATAAATATGTAGTATAAATATGTGGAAAATTTACATTTTTAGATCCAAGCAAAGTTCTGCAGAGGTGCTTTTTCTGGCCTTAGCTGCAAACAATATTCAAGTCCTATCCTAAGAAGTGCTTTTTTGTTCTTTGTAATTCCTTATAGAACAAGACTAGTAGTTTATACATTTTCTCGAAATTTGTATTATTTTTTCCTAAAGTACACATTTAATAAATGCCTACACCTATACATATTTTGGGATAGTCAGCACGTATAATTGTAACTTAGATTACACTTTAATTTGTCTTGCCTTCTTCATTCATCCACCCGTCCATCCATTGATCCATCCAGCCATCCATCGTCCAACATTTACTGAGCATCTACTCAGCACAAGACACTATTCCAAGTGCTTGGAGTATATCAGAGAAGAAAACAAAGATCTCTGCCCTTAGGGAGCTTACATGCTAGAATGGGTGATAGATATTAAAGAAAAAATATATTGAGAAAATTATAAAATATGTTAGAAAATGATAAATTCTATAGAAAATAAAAGTATAAGTAGAGCAGGCAAGTGGATTTACAGGTTCTGGTGATAGAGTGGATGGAACAAGTGTGGTATTAAATGGTGTGGTAAAAGTAGGCCTCATTGAGAAGGTAAGATTTGAGCAAAGACTTGAAGTAGGTGTGGGAATTGGCCAAACAGCTATTAGGGGCAAGGGCATTCTAGGCACAGAGGAGAGCAGGAGCACAGTTCTGAATATGGGAGTTTGCTTGGTGGGTTTCAGGAAGTTCCTGGAGACCAATGTGGCTTCAGTGTTGAGAGCCAGGAAAAGAGAAGGAGAAAAGGAAGTCAGAGCAGTAATGCAAATCCAGTGACCTAAAGATTTAGAGGGCATTTTAAGGACTTCAGAGTCTACTGTGAGAAAATGGCCAGCCATTGTAATTTTTAGCAGAAGAGTAATGTGAATTTACAATTCCTTTTGTAAATAATAACAATATCTGCAAATGCTCAAGTCCCTTATATAAAATGGTGTAGTGTTTACATATAACCTATGCGCATCCTCCCATATACTTTATATCATCTTGATTGCTTATAATGCTTAATGCTATGTAAATGCTATATAAATAGTTGTAAATACAATGTAAATGCTATGTAAATAGTTGCTGGTGTGCAAATTCAAGCTCTTAGCTATTTGGAACATTCTGGAATTTTTTTTTTCTTGTATTTTCAATCTGTGGTTGAATTTGAGGATGCAGAACCTGTGAATATGGAGGGCAGAATGTACTTAGATTTTAAAAAGATTATGTCCTATTCAGTTAGGGCTGTTAGAACAAAATACCATAGACTGGGTGGTTTAAACAACAAACATCTATGCCTCGCAATTCTGGGGGCTGGGAAATCCAAAATCAAGGTGTCAGCAGATTCACTATTTGATGAGACCCTGCTTCTCCTTCTTCTACCTCCTTTCTGTATCCCCACATGGCAGAAAGAGGAAGCTCTGGAGTCTCTTCCTCTTCTTAAAAGGGCACTAATTCTATCATGTGCACTCTACCCTCATGACCCTATCTAAACCTAATATCTCCCAAAGGCCCACCTCCAAATACCATAAAATGGGAGCTCAGGGCTTCAACATGTGAGTTGTGAGGTAGATTCATATTCAGTTCATGGCAGATTCTTTTGGTTTCCCTGTTAACACTAGATTGTAGAGGAGGCAAGGATAGACCTATGAAGACAAATAAGAAGGCTATTATATATGACATCTGAAGCTAAGTATCAAAAACTAGAGAGTGATTATCTGTGTCAAGTTGTGCTTATAGATCAGGTATGATGAGGGATATAAATTGACCACTGAAACTAGCACTGAGTTTATAGCGACTTCAACAAGAACACTTCTAACAAACAATGAACTTCTTGTCCTCCTTAACCCTGCCTATCCATCTTCAATTCTATCTTCTTCCAATCATGAATACCAGTCATTAATTTTTCCTTGTTTCAAATTATAAAAGGAATATATACTAACTGAATTAGTGAAACAATTTCATTCCATTCCGTATGGCAACTTAAATAGAAAAAATACAAAATTATATTAAGGTTCAGTTTTTTGTTTGCATTCATAAAAATCAGTCCTAATTTTTGTAATGAAGAAATAAACTTGACTATTTTCAATAGTTGCATTTACATTGAGTAATACATCTGAACCATAATTTAGTCACTCTTTTCTGAACCAATAGGCATTCAGTGATGTCAAGTTTTAGTCTCTATAAATACTACGACAACAAATATTTCTGCTCAAATATCCCAATACAGTAGTGTTTTTGTTTCAACTGTATGGTTTCTCAAAAGTGGAATTCAGAGTAAAAAACTATGTGTATTCAAATTTTAATGGTTCAATTGTTGTACTCTCACTAGCAATTAATTAAACTATTTTTATCAGCACTGGAGAATATTAATTTTATTTTTATTTTTTGTTTATTTTTAGTATTTTCTAATCTGAAAGATACACTAATTCACTAATTGTTGCTGTAATTTGCATTTCCCTGAAGAGCAACCAAGGCAAGTGCCATATAATGTTAATAGCCTCTTGGTTTTACTCTTCTGTGAATTACCTGCTTCTTCCTTTTGTCCATCTAATTGTTTTTGTATTTTCCAGGAAATTACCTTTCTCTAACACAATTTTGTAAATAATTCCTTTCATCTCTTCCACATGTGTAGTTATATCTCCTTGGTCAATCCTAGAACTGTGTAATTTTGCTTCCACTTTTTTTCCTTAACCAGGCTTTGCCAGGACTGATTGACTATGTTAGTTGTTTTTAAGAAAGAGCTTTTTCTTTAATTTAGTATTTGTTTGGTTGTCACAACAGGATGGTACTATGCTTGGCAGTAAAACAGATATAGTTAAGGAAGTAATGTTTCTTTAATGGCAAAAGAAGTGGAATTTAGAAAGATAATTACTTAAATAGGAGACAACACAGCATGCTCACACATAGAGGTACAAGCTTACCAGTTTTTTCAAAATTCCCCCATAAAGGCATACAACTGCTTGTGAGGGAGGAAATATCCTAAAAGCGAGGCTCCATTTGCCACACTGAAGGAAGTTTTCATATCACCCTAGCTCCCTGACCTTCATCTCAGCGCACAAAACTCTTCTGGAGACTGGAGAAAGACTTTGTGGCCTCCTGATAACCAGTTACAACTCAGGCATCAACACATCAATCCAAGTCCTCATTACATAACTGCCCAAGAATTCCTCAGGTTTTCCAAGGTCTTGTTTTTGTTTTTCCCATTTCAACCCTGATTTCTACTTCTCTTCCCTTTCCCTGTTTGGGCAACCAAAAAAAGTACTGAATATGTTTGTGGTAGTGGCAGATAACTTTCCCCCATAACTCTTTGCTTTTTCTCCCTATCAACTAATTAACAAAACAATGCCTTCAAAGGTTTCGCATGGTCTAAACCTTTTTTACAGGTAGGTACGGCCACACGATTAATTTCTTGCCAGTGAAATGTGGGTTACAGTAATGTGTGCAACTTTGATACCATTTACTTAAAAGAAGCATGCTTACTCTTTCTCTCTTCTCTTTCCACTCACCCATGAACTTATATATGTATATGGTGCTGGTCAACCAGCTTCAATCATGATGATAAAGTCGAGTTAGTCTACACTACAAGATAGCAAAGCATAAGATAAAGAAATTTTGGTACCTGCAACAGAAATATTTTTTGATACCCTGAACTGCCTTTATTCTATGAAGTAAAATGCAAAACAAAAACACTCTTGTCTTGTTTTGATCCACTATATTTTGGGGTCCTTTCAAAATATGACAATAGTTTAGCCAAAGAATTGGCAACTTTTTTTTTTCTATAAAAGGCCAGGTAGTAAGTATGTTCAGCTTGGCAGGCCATATAGTCTTTGTGTGACAACAGTTTCTGCCCTAAATCTGCCCTTTAGTGTGAAAGGAGACCAACAATAGATAAATGGGTGAGCATAGCTCATTAAAAAAACAAGTCATTGGTCATATTCTGCTCATGGGTAGAGCTTGATGTCACCTGATTCAATCTATAATATAACTGATACAATCTTTTTGGCTATGCATATATGTTTGAAAAAGAATTTGTGTGAAAATACGTTCGCTTTTAATGCACATAAATCATATACAATAAATATATAATTTAAAAAATTGTTTAATATGGTATGTTTAAGATCTATAATATTATAATTTGAAAATGCTGATTACTTCTGATTACTGACTGGATTTCCTTTATAATAATTAGGAGACAACTGATATGCTAATATGAGTCTTTTGATAAACAAAAATGAAATCTCTCATTTATTTAGGTCCCCTTTAGCTTCCCTCAGAAATGTTTTATAGTTTTTGGTGAACCAAACTTGCGTACATGTGCTTGGCACTATTGTAAATAGTATTTTTAAATTTCGATTTCTAGTTGTTAAAGCCTACTTATAGAAATGTACTTGAATTTACATACTAACCATATATACTGCAACCTTTTTAAATTCACTAGTAGTTCTATTAGCCTTTTCTGTGGATTCCTTAGTATTTTCTGTAGAGATAATCATGTTGGCAGAAAAATAGAATTTTACTTTTTTTTCTTTCAAATCTATATGCCTTTCTTTCTTGCTTCTTGCCTTACTACACACTGAAGGACTTTAGTACAGTTGTGAACACAAGTGGTGAACATGGACATTTGTTTTGTCCCTGATCAAAGTGGGAATGCATTCAGTCTTTCATCATTAGCTATTGTGTAAGTTGAAAGTGTTTCTGAAGATTACCTTTATCAGGATGACAAAGCTTCCTTTTATTCTAGTATGCTCAGAATTTTTGTTATAAATGACTATTGAATTTTGTAAAATGCTTTTTCTGCAATCATTGTGATGAGCATATGGTTTTCCTCCTTCATTCTGCTAATGAGGTGAATTACACTATTTTATAAAATCTTTGATATAAATCTTAAAAATGAAATTCACTATTTTGAACTGTATAAATAACTCAGTAGTTTTTAATATATTTATAAAATTGTGTAATTATCATCACTATTGAATTCCAGAATATTTCCATCCCATCAAGAAACTCTCCGTTCCCCACTTATACCAGCTCCTAGCAACTAGTAATCTACGTTCTGACTCTACAAATTTGCTTATTTTGTACATTTCATATAAATGGAATCCTACAATATATAGTCTTTTGTGTCTGGCTGCTTTGTCTTAGCATCACATTTTCAAGATTTGTCCATGATATAATACATATCAGTGCTTCATTCCTTTTTGTAGGTGAATAATATTCCATTGTATGGCCATACTACATCTGTTTTTATCCATGTGTCAGTTGATGGACATTTGAGTTCATTTCAATTTGGGGCTATTATGAATAATCCTATGAACATTTACATACAAGCTTTTGTATGAACATATGCTTTCATTTCTTCCTCTTGGGTATATACTTAGGAGTAGAACTGTTTGGTCATAAGGTAACAATGTTTATCTTTAAGGAATTCCCATATGTTTTGTGAAGTGGCTACATCACTTTACTATCCCACCAGCCTGCTGGGTCACTTAATGCATTCATCAGTTAACTGCCTCTTATCAAAAGTCAGTTGTGGCTGTCCAAAAACTGGTTTTTGCCAGTTTTATAGCAATCACTCAGTGTAATGAAATGTTGCATCAACAAATAAAAATGACTGCAAATAAAGAATATGTTTCCTTGAATTCTAAGTTGAATGCTTTAGAAAGACATGATAAAAGCTAGTTACTAAAAGAATGCAGGCAAATTAGGTATGGACAAGACAATGTTAAAGATTAGAGGGAACTTCACAAAATTGCAATAAGATTCTAAATTCAATTTACTTTGGAAGTTTCTGGATGTTTCTCTACCATTTTAAAGAAAAGAAAGTAGAAATCATAGTTGATATTTTATGGGTACGGTTAAGAAAGCAAAATAGTTGGACAGACCACAAAAGCCAAAACAGAACTCTATTCAGTTCCCATTCAAACACAGAAAAGGCCTTGAACTTATATAATGATTGATAAATGATTAAACATATATGTTTCTAAGTTAACATAAATGTTTAAGAATTTATACTTGCATTATTTTTTATGATTCTCAATATTTGCTTAAACTTGTAGTCAGTGAACTACATATAAGAGAACCATAAAGCATTTTATACAATTACATTGTTTGATCTTAAATAAGCATGTATTTTAATGGTTTTTAATTTTATTTTCTGGATGTCAATCTCCCATCAAAATGGCAAAACTCAGAAAAAGAAATAATGAAAATTAAAATAACTTGATCAAAGGTATATTTAAGGCATATGTTGCTAAATTTTCAAGCCATAACTTACTCAGTTTAGAAAGGATTGGATGAGTATAACAAACAGAATATAGGCTAGATTTTAGGGAAAAGACAGTCTCATTAATAAATGGTGCTGGGAAAAGTAGACAGCTACATGTAAAAAAATTAAATTATGGATTAAAGATCTAAATTTAAGACTGGATACTATAAAATTGTTAGAGGAAAACAAAGGCAGAACACTCTGACATAAATCGATCTGTCTCCTAGAGTAGTGGAAATAAAAACCAAAATAAACAAATGGGACCTAATTAAACTTAAAAGTTTTTCACAGCAAAGGAAACCACAAACGAAATGAGAAGACAACCTACAGAATGGGAGATAATATTTGCAAATGAAGTGACCAACAAAGGATTAATCTCCAACATACATGAACAGCTCATGCAGCTCAATATCAAAAAACAAACAACCCAATCAAAAAATGGGCAGAAGATTTAAATAGACATTTCTCCAAAGAAGACCTACAGATGGCCAAAAGGCACATGAAAAAATGCTCATGACTAATTATTAGAGAAATACAAATCAAAACCACAATAAGATATCACCTCATACTCATCAGAATGGCCATCATCAAAAAGTCTATAAACAATAAATACTGGAGAAGGTGTGGAGAAATGGAAACCCTCTTACACTGTTGGTAGGAATATAAATTGTTACAGTCACTATGGAGAATGGTATGAAGGTTCCTTATATAACTAAAAATAGAACTACCATATGATCCTGCAATCCCACTGCTGGGCATATATCCATAGAAAACCATGGTTCGAAAGGATACATGCACCCCAATGTTCATTGCAGCACTGTTTACAACAGCCAAGACATAGAAGCAACTTAAGTTTCCATTGACAGATGAATGGATTAGGAAGATGTGTTAACATATATACAAAGGAATATTACTCAGCCATTAAAAAGAATGAAATAATGCTATTTGCAGCAACATGGATCAACCCAGAGGTTATCATACTAAGTGAAGTAAGTCAGACAGAGAAAGAGAAATAGAACATGATATTGCTTGTAAGTGGAAAAGAAAATAAATGATATGAATGAACTCATTCACCAAACAGAAAAAGACTCACAGAGAATGAATTTATGCTTACTGGGGGGGAAAAGGGGAGGAATAGATGGGAATTTGGGATTCAGATATACATGCTACTATATTTAAAATAGAGAGCCAAGAAGGACCTACTGTATAGCACAGGGAACAACTGTACTTAATATTCTATAATAACCTAAATGGGAAAATAATTTGAAAAAGAATAGATACATGTACATGTATAACTGAATTGCTTTGCTGTACACCTGAAACTAACACAACATTGTAATTAACTATACTCCAATAAAAATAAATATTTAAAAAGAAGATAAAAAAAGAATAAAAGCTACATTTCAATTTCTTGTCCATTTTAAAATGATAAAATCTATGTCATTGTAGCGATATCTTGCGTGAATAAAAAATCTGTATGTGGTAAAACAGAATTGATATTTAAGTACTTATGTGTGTTCATAAAATTCAATAATGTATAAAAGGTACTCCTCAGAGTAACAATTAACTGGACATATTCAAAGTCCTAACAATATAAAGGCAAAGAAAAACATACAGGAAATTTTCTTTAAGGGCTTGATAACGCAGCAAGATAGAAGCATGTCTCATACGGTAATATACAAATCTCTAGGATTTATGTTAACACAGAAGTTTTTTTTAAATAAACTTTTAATTTAAAAATTTTTAATATTCTAAAAAATTTGAGAAGGTACTACAGAGAGTTCCTATGTATCTAACAAACAATTATTAATTTGTTACATGGTAGAGTTGTTACAATTAATGGAGCTATATTGATGCATTATTATTAAACTCTCCTTGTTTTCCATGACTGTTTTGAGGAGTATTGTTCAGGTATTTTTTGGAATGCCTCTCAATTGGGATATTTCTGACACTTTGTTTCTCATGACTAGACTGAAGTTATCAGTTTTTGTGAAGAGGACCACAGACTTAAGTATCATTCTCATCACATTAATCAAGGATATTTACTAACATGACTTTTCATTGTTGATGTTAACCTGCATCACTTTTAGGTAATGTTTGTCTGGTGTCTCCACTGTAAAATTACTCCTTTTTCTCCATTACATACTGTACTCTTTGGAAGTTACTTTGTGCAGCCCAGCTTAAAATGTATAGTTAATTCTCCACTTCCTCCAGAATGGAATGTCTTTATAAATTACTTGGAACTCTTCTGCACAAGATATTTCTCTCTTCTACTTGTATTTAGTCATTTACACAGGTCAATATATTTTATATGTTGAGTTATAATCCAATACTACTTTATTTTGTTTCTCAAATTGTTCCAGTTTTGGACATTGGTGCTGTTTCAGTAGGCTCTTCTGTACCTTTGACATACTATCTCTGTGTACTATTGCTGTGACTTAATTCCTTTTTTTTCTCTTCTCTTATCAGCACTTATTTCTAGAACTACAGGATGCTCTTGACTTATCTTGTACGTCTCCTCCCGAAATTCTAAAATTATTTATCCAAAAAGCCTTCGTTCCTTTTACTGAAGAATAGTATTAGCAACTAAGATATCATCTCTAGGCATGCTAATTTTTCTTGGGGTGTCATGACATCTAGACCCTCTCAGCTGAGAAAACAAGGAAATACATATGCACATTGTAACCTGTGTATATACACAAATGTATAAATATGTCCATATGTATCCATCTGTATCTATATTAAGGTAAGCTAAGTTCATACTGATGTCTTCACCTCTAACCCATTATCACATGGGTCATTCAACCCTTCTCCCCTTGCTGATCTGTAACCTCCCACTCCAACAGTGAGAAACTGCTCTCTATTTACTTAAACAATTCTAGTATGTGTATAGTGGTTTGAGAATTGTTAACCTGCACTACCATGAAAAATTACTTTATTAACTAGAGTAAAATGCATACGTACAGTTTCCTTTGCCTGTAATCTTATAGTCTCTATTCATCTCCAAAGTCAGCACCTTTCCTACGTCATCCTTTTCAGTGGGGTTCTTGCATAGATTTCTATTCTAGTTAGATTATTTTTTACAGTCTATATTTCAGTTTGAGATTTACCAATCCCCTAAATAACTTAAAATTTTCATACATTAAAATTCACTCAGTGCTGTGAAATTCTGTGGGTCTTGACAAATGCAGTGTCATGTATCTACCATAGTATCATACATAATACCTTTATTACCCTATAAGTTACCTTGTTCTCATTAGCCCTCCCCCCCCCAAAAAAAAACTCCTGATAACCATTGGTCTGTCTATAATTTTGCCTTTCCCAATATGTCATATAATCATACAGTATATACTTATTTTATAGTGGTCTATTTTACTTTCCAATATGTATTTAAGGTACATCTACATCTTTGTGTGGATTTTACACATACATTTTTACATAAATAGCATAATAAGTGTTTTATCCAACTTTATTACCAGTTAAAAAATCTATATTAGAGACAATTCCTTACATGTCAGTACAAACAGGCCACTTCAGTTCTCAAACTATGATATAGTATACCAAAGAATGGATAATCAATTTTATTTAAACATCCACTATTGATAGATATTAGCTGTTTCTCATTTTTTGCTATTACAAATAAGTCTTCACTGAATTGTTGTATAGCTTTGAATTTGCATATTTGTTCAATTATTTTATAGATATCATGAGGCATTGATTTCCTGTTCAAAGGTTTTACATGTCAATTAATTTGAATTTTTATTTTGAAAAAAATTTAGATTTATAGAGGCTTTGAAATGATAATACAGAGCTTCTGTATAACTTTGCCCCTAGCTTTCTTAATGTTCCAGTGACCATGGTTATGGAGCTAATATTTGTTACATAGTACATTGCCTTCCAAGGAAACTGCACCAATTTATACTACTTCCAATACTATGTAAGGAAAACTTTTCTACATCTTTTTGACAGTGATGTCACTCAAATTTTGTCAACCTGATGTGTACATATATGAGGATGAATCAAAAATTATCCACACTCCAGTTTTATTAAAACTTATGTTGGCCTGTCTTATCAGTGCTTTCCATTCAAGGCTACTGTCTCCCCAGTCACTATTGTGCAGGTGTGAACATGTTACATCAGTTCATTTGTAACTGCCGTGTGAGCAAAAATGGATGTCCCACTTGTGATTTGCAGGAAAGAAGAGCCCTGTGTGGTGATTTATTTTTTTTGGTCTCAGGGTGTGCACGTCTGCACGCTTCTGCTCATACTGTCTACATTCTGCAAAAACTTCGTCTTGAGGTTTTAAAGCATCCTCCCTATAATCCTGATTTGCTCCATCAGACTTTCACTGGTTTTGTCCCCTGAAAGTAGCCCTATGAAGATGAAGATTCACTTCTGATGAAGAAGTGAAGACAGTGGTGCACTCATGGCTCACAGCTCAGCCTAAAACATTTTTTAAAGAGGGAATACGAAAGCTTGTTGACAGGTGGACAGTGTATTGAAAAGCAAGGAGATTATGTCAAAAAATAATGTATCTGTCTTTTCTAAAAGTTAAAGTGAATTCTACATCCAGTGTGCAGATAAATTTTGACTTGCCCTTGTATTATTACTTAAATAGTATTTTCTGATTTTAGTGAAGATGAGAATCATTTTCATATGATTGTTGTCAATTTTTGTGATGTTTTGATGTTTCTTCTGTTTATTTTCTTTGAGCATTTTGTCATATATTCCTCCTTAGTTTCTCTCTACCTCACATGTCTCCGACATGCTCAATTGTCAATCACTTCAGCAACAAACAAACCTGTTCTTGATTCTCTTCTCCCTACCTCATTTCTTATTTCTCTCAAGCTTCCTGCCCTGAGATTGCATCTTACATTAAAGCATCGCCACCTAAACCTCTTGGGTAGTGTTTTTCTTTGTTGACTTGCAAAATATCATCATGTATTATGGTAATTATTTCATTTGTTACATATGTGCCAATTATTGCTTTGTATACTTGTCTATGAAGTTTATTTTAGAGTACCCCTTATATAAAAGACAATTTTTTTTACATATTTTGTCATTTTTTTTTCCTTTTATGATTTCTGGAGATTCCTATGTTGCTTGGGAAGGCTTTTTCCATTCAGAGTCTATTTTAAAATTACTACTAAAGTGTAATATTTTAATTTTTTTCTCCTTGATTTGAAATCTATTTTTATAATGATGGAAGGCAGAAACTGGTTTAGACTTCAAAGGTGAGCTCTTAATTTCCTTTATTTCCAATCGTTTTTGCTCAGCACTATAAAGTCTCTAGAACACATCTGGGGAAAATTGTGAAAGAAGATACATTCAAATTATCAAAAAAAAAAAAAAAAAAACCATTTTTCCTTTAGTTCCAACATGACAGACCTAAGAGCATAATTCAGACATAAATACTTTTGTTGGTCAATTTCCCTTGAAATTCCATTTCAGGGAATTTATTTTTCCTCTTTAATTCCTAATAATAATAAACAATATCTCACTGAGTTAATTCACACAGAATCTTCAGCCTACTTTTTTTCTTTTTGGTCAATTTCAATTCAGGACTATTATAACCCACCTACCACTTTTGGGCCAACTAGGAAAAAAAAAAAAAAAGCTGTCCCCTCTGGGTGAATGCAGCTCTGTAGGTAGGCAGCTTGGCAAGCTTTCAGCATCTCTGCATACATTAGAAGACTTCACCTCAGGATCAAGGTAGCCCCACCTCAGACAAAGAGCATGCATTAGAGAGCTGAGCTCTGTTGGATTTCTGATCATACCAGCTCCCTCAGCCTGATGCACTAACATAGTGAGCCTGTTCAAATCTATGCTGGGCTCCACTTATGGCAAAGCTGTTGATGCCCTCTCCCCCAATACGTATGGCAGGATGGAAACACTCTTTGAAAGAAAGAAGATAACTCAAACATAGGAAAACAAGGGAGGTGGGGAAAAGTATATCATAAAAATTCCGAGATATTTCTTCTAATACCCCCAACTCCCTGGAGTCTCCACATAAGGCAGGGGGCTTCTCTGAGGTAGACTCATCTCCTTGTTATTTTGTGCTAAAGATCAAATGCAGCAACCCTACCCCCAGTTTCAACTCATGGAATCATTCTTATTCTCGGTGGTCCCTTTTTATTATCCGCAGTAGAGTAGTATAGAACATTCCATTTCTGTTAAATTTATTCTGTCTTTTAATATTCAAAATATCTTCTAAATTATTGCATTCATTTTTTAAGGACAAAACTGATCATCTTACCATATGTTAAAGTATCATTTCCATGCACTTATATAATTTATTATTTTTCCCACTTTATATTCCATTTCTAATTCCATTCTTTTCTCCCATCCAATCACCATAATTGTATTACAAGATATGTACTCCCCAATAATATAAGTTGCTTTTTTTATGCTATAAATTTTGTTTTTCTTACTATCGTATTCAACACGTTTTTGAGCTCAATCAATGTGAGTATATGTAAATCTAGTCCATTACTTTTAATTGATCCAGATACAAATATATAATTTATACATAGTACTTTTACTTATCCATTCTTCTAGTATTGGATTTCCTGTGTTTCTACCCTGCGGACTTTGCTAATTCCCTGTGTGTTTTATCTCCTTACAGTGCTTCCTCTCCTGGGATGGCCTTTCTTAGCATGGTTAAATTTCTCACTCTAGAGATATTACTTTCTAAACAGAGAAATCATATCTATACCGATATCCTTTGGGTGGTGTATGCACAAGGAAGAGAAAGTACACAATCCATGATATACCTTTTCCAAAGATCTCTTTTTTCATGCACTTAAAAATTTGTCATACCTGGACACTGAATCTTCGCTTGACATTTAATTCTCGAATCCTTCACCCCAGTTTTGACCATTTCTAGTACTCCAAATAATACCATCAGAATAACCCTATGCCACTGAGTCAGTTCCATTTTGTCATGTATTTTTAAAAGACACTGGTTACCCTTCTGTTTTGTGTACCTTGCCCTTCCTGGTGTTCCATGGCTGCATTTCAGCAGCTTGCCACAGCAAATAATTAATAATTTGGGCCTTTGCTAATGACAGTCATCCAGTCTGGAAAAAAAAAAAATCAGTCATTTTCCTTAGTTTATTGTACTTAAGATCAGGCAGTGGGAGTGATGACCGGCGGTTAATCTGTGTGCACTCCCTCTGGGCATCTGCCTTCAAATGCAGGTACATGTATTACCTCAGCAGCTGCCACATCAGCTCCACCCTGTGCTCTCCCAAATCTGACAATTCTGTGATGAAAATGAAGTCATGGACCCAGGTCATTGAAAAGTATGTGATCTAATATAACATACATTTTAAAATTAAAAAAATGGCACTTCTATCTTCTTCTGCACTTCTAATCTACAAGGAAATATTCTCCATTTAAACAGAGATAAAGATGTAGAATCCTACCTCTTTAGTTTCTCACTTAAGCATCAGAATAAGAGAACAGAAGATAAGCCATATACAGAATCAACAAGTTATTTAGCTCTTTACCAGTTTCCATGGCAACCTTACTGTATAAAACTAAGAAATTGAATTTTAAAAATTCAGGATTTGCCTTGGCCTTGGTCATTACACTTCCAGCATTATTTTCTTCAACACAATATGTAAAGCAACCAAATTTACATATGAAGCAAAATTTTGACACTACATACAAAGACTTTTATAAACATTAATGCAGGACAGTATATACTAAATGGGGCAAAAAAATCTTTTTAAAAGTCAACTTTAAAAATTATGAACACTTGCTTATGAAATGACTGACATGAACCAGCCTGTAAATTGCCAGTTTAAGAGGGATTTACACAGGCTAGCTCTGTCCCATCTGCTCCTGAGATAAAATGCCTTTCACGCTATTCCCCTGGAATTTCATTGCTGACCCTGAGTCACTGAAGATGAATGACTTGTCCGGGCTGTCCCAACAGAGTCAATAGTAGCCTTAAAAGCCTTCAGAATGGATCCTCTGGGACCCTAATCTTTGAAAATAAAGATGCATTTTGAATTGAGGAGTCCTTGTGGTTTCAATAGAGGGAAGGCAATGCTGTGACACTTGGCACTTGATGCTCAGACTTCAGAGCTCTAATGTTTACAGACAAACAAATATATCTGATTTCTCTGTCACAGAAATGCCTGCAGTTCTACAGCACAATGCTGTCTGGGGTTAGTTTCTTCACATGATGTTTTCCTGCTATGTGTATCTTTTTTTAGCGGGAGAAGGAAGGATTTATTACTTGCAGCAAGTAAGGAGAAAACTGGCGATCCTTCCTAAAGGAGTGTCTCCCCTGCCATATGTATTTTAGCAGATGATATTCTTAAAAGGTTTCTGGCGTTTTAGTCCAGACTCCTGATAACATTTGAATTTTTTTAAATAAACATGTTCTTTATAGAATCATATGATTTGACTTTTGTTTTACCCTTTTCCTTCATTATAGATTTATATTCATCTTTTCTTTTGAATTTATTCTCTAATATTTATTTGATCATTACAAATAAAACTTTGCTGAACACATTTATTTCCATGCTTAAGGAAGGAATTATGGATATGATAGGTCCCTGTCACTTGCAGACTTATGAGCAGGGTTCCAGAGAAAAATACAATTTACCCCAGGGATGTCAAGAAAGTCTTCTAGGAATTCTTATTTCTGAGTAAAAATTTTTCTGGGGAGGGAGGATTTATCTACTTAAAGAATTGGGAGAAATATTTCTGGCAGAAGGCATCTCAGGTATGAGACAACAGAAGTATGAAAGAGACTGGCAGATCCAAGGAAACAGAAAAATACTAAATATGCCATATGCATGAGAACAGAGGAAATAAAGCTGAAAAATGTGATAGGTAATGAAAAGTATGGGATGCTGTTGTGAAATCTTATGCAAATATTTTGATTGTCTTTGCATATGATAAACACTGTATTGGGAATATGTAACAGAGAGTAGGGAAGCACAAGGTAAGAGACATGGAGGCCATTGGAGTCAATTTTTAAAATTTATATAAGAATTGATAAGGACCTCAGGATCTCAGTACATCCTAGTAGAAGTAGGGATGAGAAGAGAACAGGATATCACTAAGGTGTATAAAGTAGACTGCTTTTATAGGATATTTGTAACTTTAATTTGAGATAATTTTAGACTTCCAGCAATTGCAAAGACAGTGCATAGAATTCCTGAACACCTTTCCAAACAACTTCCTCCCAATGTCAATCTTTTACATAACATATTAAATAATTAATTAAAATTAGGAACTTAAAATTGGATCATTCTTATCCATGGACTTTATTAGAATTTCTTCAGTTTTTTCATTAATATCCTCTTTTCCTCCAGGATTCAGTCAAGGAAATTTTTTCTATTTAGTTGTATCTCCTTAGTCATTTCCTATCTGACAGTTTATCAGCCTCTGTCTTGGATGACAATGACATTTTTGAAGAGTATTGATCATATATTTTAAAGAATGTTGTTCAAAATGGGTTTGTCTGATGTCTTCTCATGATTAAACTGATATTGTGGGTTTTGGGAAAGCATATTGATGGGGTGAAACATCTGTTTTCACCCCATCATATCACGGGATACACAATGTCAGTATCTCTTATTATTGATGATGCTAATCTTGATCACTTGGCTCAAGTGGTGGCTGCAACACATTTCTATTGGAAAGTTACGTCTTTTCCTTTCAAATTCTATTCATTTGAAATGAGTCAAAGATCCAGCCCTTATTCAAGAGGAAGGAAATTTAGCTCACTTTGTAGAACTTGAACATATGTTAAGACCACTGGGGTATAACTGGAGGGTTGACAATATTTGCAAAGCCTCAAATTACCTGATAATTCTATTATTAGAATTACTAGAATTACTATTCATCTTCCTGTAGTAATTATTGTCATGCTCTAAAAGTAATTTTTCCTCATTCCTTCCATATTTATTAATTTTGTAAAAAAAGAGTCCCTTATTCATTTATATATTATTACATTGTTATATTAGCCATAAAGGACTCAGGTAAATTTATTTTATTGTTAAGGTTATAATCATTCACCTGTTTGTTACTGATTTGTTTCAAAAATTGTTCCAGTTTTGGCTATTGAAGCTCTCAGGTCAGCTTCCTTATCCTTTGGACACGTTCATTCTTTAAGCACTATTTTACTTTTGTCATCAAAAGGTGTTCCAGGATCATTTTTTATTTATTTTATGCTCCTATTTTAGAATCAGCCAAGGAGCTCTGGCTCCTTTTATTTCAAAGCATATTTAGAAACCAAGATCTGAGTGCTAGGTGTATTTGTTGGTATTGTGATGTCCCTTCAATGCCCCCTTTAGTGGACACAGCCAAGTAATGTATGTTGTATACTAATACATATACAAATACATATGTATGCATCTATCTGGCTAGTGTTATATGTATATGTAGTAGTATGCATGTGTGTGAGTGTTTGCATGTATATATATTATTTTCATTTTGATAGCTCTGATTCCAGTTTGGTACCTAATAGCTCATTCTAGCATTTTCCCTGTATGTGTAGCTTTTTCTCTGAAAGTGAGAAATCTGTCTCCATTATCTATATTTACTTATAGAGTTGACTTTTGAACAACACAAAGTTTAGGGGCACTGACTAACCCCCCAGTTGAAAATATGAGTATAACTGTATAGTTGTCCCTCCATATCTGCAGTTCCACATCTGCAGGTTCAACCAACCTTGGATCCTGTAGTACTGTATGTATTTGTTGAAAAAAAAAAATCTGTGTTTAATGGACCTGTGCAGTTCAAACCCATGTCGTTCAAGGGCCAACTATATGTTAAAAACCTAGTTATATATGTAAGTAGTTTCTTAATTGCTAATGTCTACCCCTGTGAGAAAAATTTACCAACTAGAGTACAAAAATTTATAGAGTTTTGACTGTATGTGAGGAATGAATCAAAAGAAAAATCTTAGGTTCCTGATTTGAATGGTTGGGTACATGGTGAGGCTACTAACTGAAAGGATAATTTATTAGAAGAAAAAAAAAATGATAAAAGATGCAATAAATTTTAGATATACACATTTAGTTCAAATGGCTACAGTTCATCTAAACAGATGTTCCAAAAGGCATTTGGAAGTATAGGCCCAAGGTTCAGATACCAATTCAATTGGAAATAAATATCTGTGGGTTCTAGTCGTGTCTAAGATATCCAAATACAGTATATAAAGTGAGAAGATAGAAAGATTAATAAGAGAACCCTATGGAAACAAACACATATGTTCTGTGAAGAAAATTCACCAATATAGTATGAGGATAATAATTGTATCTCTTGAAACACACAACAAATATTTATGCATAATCCTTGCAAAAACTATTTCAGAAGCACCCAATAAATATCTTCCAATACACGTACTTAAGAAGCTACACTTGACTCCATTGTCCACGAATATAGATTTATGTATACACTGTTCATGTTTTCTAATACATTTAAATATTTAAAGTTATATTAATTTGTAGTGCTGCTATAACAAATTATCACAAACTTAGTAAGTTTGCATTGTTTAAAAACCACTATCTTACAGCTCTGGAGGTCAAAAGTCTGAAATGGGTTGGCAGGGATACATTATTTCTAGAAGTTCTCAGGAATATTCCATTCACTTGCCTTTTCCAGTTGCTAGAATCTGCCCTTATTTCTTGACTTGTGGTCATACATCACTCCAGTCTTTGCTTCCATTGCCACATCTCTTTCTAATTATGGCACTCATGCCTCCCTCATAAGAACCCTTGTGATTACATCAGACCCATTTGTGTAATCAAATAATCTCCCATTGCAAGCCCCTTAACTTATTCACATCAGCAGAATCCCTTTGGCTATGCAAGATTACATATTAAAGGGTTTTTGGGATAAGAACATGGCCAGTTTTGGGTTGGTGGGGGCATTATGCTGCCTGCCACAGAGGCATTGGAATTTGTAATACACATTAGCTAAAGTAATGTTAGGTGCTGTAACAAACTCCAGAGTCTCAATGACTTCACACAACAGAAATACATTTCTTATTCCTATGCAGTATAAAACAGAAGTTTATTATTGGTGGGCAATTCTTTGGCAAGCAATGATTCAATGATACAGTTTCTGTCTACATCATGGCTCCATCTTCTTCAAAAGGAGATTTCCGAGTTTAGCATAAAAGAAGGACAATGTAGGGAACACCAACACCCTGGGAAAGTTTTAATGGGCCAGGCAGTGACATGGTTCCTATCACTTCTGCCCACATTCCAAAGGCTAGAACTCAGTCACATGCCTATGCTTAACTATAAGGCTAGGGAATTTAGACTAGCTATGTATCTAACAGCAAGAAGCATTGAGCATTGTGAACAGATATGTGGTCTACCAGTCAACAGGTTTATAGGTAAAAGAACATTTCAGCAACTTTTAAATGACTACTAGTCTAGTCATCTAGTAAAAACATTAATAGAAAATAAAGCAGACTAACTCTAAGTTACAGTTATAAGATGAAGCAGTTGACTTAAAGTAAATATCTCTAACATCACCATGAGATATATGGCATTTCTCTATTTATTGCTAATCCCAACTGGTATAAACCTACCCAATACCTAAATAGACCCTGATAAAGACAATAGTCATTTTTATTTTGGGGGAAAAAAGCAGGTTTTATAGAATCTGAGTTTAAAGAAATATTATTTTAAAACATATTTGATTACCATTTACATGTAGGAGGACAATGGATGTGCTTGTTTAATACTGAGAACCAGATACTCATTTAATGAAACTACACACTTAGTGAGGAGATAATGAGAATTATTCTCTCAAGAGGAATCTTTTGTTTCCATTTATAGTCACCAAATGGGCTAACATTCATTAGTAATCTAAGCTAGGAAATTTTTCTGTCACCCTGAAAATCCGTGATGATTAGGTTTCTTAACTCATATTCTACGAATCTAAGACTAGTTTCCTATAATGTCTACACAAGCAATAGATCAAGGAGACATCCTAAGACTCACAGGACAATGGTCATCCTGTTCCTAATAATTTTACAGGGCCCTTTGTAAATAATTTCCAGGAAAGAAAGTACTTGACTTCCTTTGACAGTGGTGTCATGTCAGCACCATGGAACCAAGTCTAAATACTATCATGACATTGTTTTTGCTGTCAGTCTTTATATGTTTTTGGAATCTTCAAGATGTACAGAGCTTTAAATGTAAAAGAAGAACATTTTGTCATCAGGCAGAATTAGGATATTGTAGTCATATTAGAAAATGTACATAACAAATGTCTATGACACCATTCTTTCCCTTGCTAATACAGCAACAGTATTAGCTGTTTATCAAAAAGAAAACCAAGAAATCAACCCCAGTAGCATGGAGAGGATTAATTTGATATTTAAATGCATTATGGAATGATACTAATCCAATTATATGGAACAAAGTTTAAAAGAGAAAAATGACTGCCAGGATTGCCACAATGTGTAGAAGATAAGAGAAACTCTTTAAAGCGTATTTCTCTTTGCAATGAATAGTCAGCCAAAAGAAAGGAAAAACTTAAACCTGAAGTGATCATATGAAAACATGAGCTTTCTACTTTGCTCTGGTTTTGTAATAGAATCTTGAATTGTTGTGAAAATTATGACAATTTAGTGATGTTCCTTATTTTAAGCATTGCTCCATAATTTTCCTTTTCTTAAATTTGCTTCTCACTTTTTCATGTGCATAATTCTTCTCACTTAACATTTGTTGTTTCCATTACACATGATGCTGTAATAGTAAATATTTTCTTTCCTAATGTGTCACTACATGTCATTTTAAAAGCACTATCACACACAAAAAGGACATTTATTGGGCATTGTCCTTTATTCTAAATTTGTAAAATATTCCATGACATGTGTCAAATTTACACGATTATAAAAAGAAAATGAGGCCAAAAAGGCAATTCTGCCTTTGGGCTTACAGTCTTTGATCAGCAGTGATAAGCATCCTAGCAGCACCTAGGGCCTTGCATTTCACTATAAGGTAAGGAATGTAGAGGAAGCATCACTTTCAAATTGGTGAATTATTAGAAACCATTTAGAAAGCATGCAGTAATTTAAATGGGAGAAATAACATGCAAACTTTTCACCAACAAAATCGAATCCCTAATAAATTCAGAATTTAGCAGTAAATACTATGTGGAAATGAGGAAGTCAACTTAGATTTCTATATATGGTCAAAATGTATTTTCTAAACTTTTGTACTATTCTTCAAGTGCACTGTTAGGAACGTCTCAAGGTAAAATTCTGATGTGAGTTTCAAGTGATTGATACCAAATGGAAAGAGTTCTTTTGAGGTACAGGGACTCTATATCATGTAACCTGTATCTTCTAATTTAATGTCTGGTAAACCGCAATAAAAGTAAGTGATACTCATGGAATTCTGTGCAATGTTTGGCTGATATGCCTGTTCTGGCATTAGACTATGACTGCTGCTTGTAAGGTTCATACACATAGTTCAGCAATCTGTCCTTAAAGTGTGGAGTGAATCTACCTGAAAGGGAAAAAATGGTCCTGCCACTTACAGTGTGACCTTAGGTACATTGCTTTAACCTCTTTACTCTAATAATCCATATAAAAATCCCTACTACCATCCCTGACATATAGTAGTTATTCAGGAAACATACATTTTTATTATGCTTATACTGCTGTGTTGGATACTACTATCCTTGCTCATTTGCTATCAAAATTGGCTGAGGAGCTAAGTAGCATGAATCACTCACATATAAAATTTGGTTGACGACCATACTAGATACTAGGCCCATGGTATAAATAGCAGCCCTACCTTCTCTTGATGGTTGGGATCAATTATATTTACTAAGATAGCCATTTCTCTCCTTGCCTGCTGGCCCCTGGACATAAGAATCCCAAAGTGAGCAAACAGCAGACGTACCTTATAGTGTAATCATACTCTGTGTAACCCCTGGCAGAATTACACCCACTGTGGCAATCAGGCCTCTAACCCCATAGAGATCAGAACTGTGGGAACGGGAATTGCAAATTCCAAGTCAGTAACAAGCAGTGATAGCAAGGGAACTCCTTTTACTTCTACCCCTTGTTTCCTAGTGTTATGTACTGTCCTTGCTGGGGGAATGCTGCCATGCAAAAGACAAAGTGAATAATGCATCATGGAGGACGGTACTCCTTCCTTGTAAAGTGTTGCTACTGAGCTGACTATGAATGTGCTTTCAGCAAGGTGTTCCTATACTATATTAGATCATAATCATGGTGCCTATCTTATACCTCCTTTGCTGTAAACTGGTCTGACATGATGTTAAATAGGACTCCATGCCCATGGATCAACAATCAGTAAGTTCTCAGAGACAGGGGATGGCCAAGGCCCTGAAGCATAAAGAAAGACCATACCCAAAATATGTATCTATTCTCTTAGAATGAATTACTTGTCCTTCCAAGGTAGAAGGAGTCAATATTGTTTACTTGTCATCAAGTGGCTGGTTTGTTTCCTTGAGAAACGGTGCCATATTAGAGATTCAATAATAATTTGCCTCCGTTATTAACGTGTTGAACATTCAGTGTTGGCAGTAGATACATCAGTTTCTGTCCATGCATATCCTCCATCACTGCCACAATGACTAATTTGTTCATGTGCTTATCATGTCAACATTTGGATGTCTGATGACAAAGACTGGCTGAGGGCAACTGGTAGATTTCTTGTTGAATATCTCTTTAATGGGGGAATGCTATCTGTTGGTCCTTGTTTTATAAGATCTTCATACCTTTGTACACACTACTAAAAATATATCCACAGCTTTCTATTCCAGATTTTGATCTTTCAGTAATTCTCCTTCCAGGCCTCTGACCACCAGCAAAGTGATTTTTCCATTGCCCTTGTGTCTGTATGTATTGAAACCTCAGGCCACTTCTCTTATTACTACATGAAATGAATGACCAAATGCAGTGAACTTCTGCTCATTTTTTTCATTCTTTCAAGCCCACTCCTGAGTTTAATTAGACTGCATCTGTCATCGTCAGCTTGCACTTATAAACAGAGCCCACTTATAGGTCACAGTGTAGGTAGTAGCTATGAGATAAGCTTTGGTGCAACAGTTGTGATGACTTAGCAATTGGGCCTACCTACCCATGCATATTGCATTTGCTCTTTTGATTTGTCCATGGTCAATACTGGATATAGAGCTTTCATTTTACAATGGACTGTTTCTGGACCCACTCAACCTTATGGCTAGGTAGATTTGAGAAAGTACATTTCATGATGGACAATTATAGCAGCACAGTCACTTAGCCCAGAAATACACCAAGATGGCATGTTTTTACAAAACTCCATGATCTACAGTGCATTTCCCCCACCAGAACTTGTCAAAAATCTCACAAAGCATCTTTTTCCACCACTGACAGCAGATACAGCCACCCCAGTGCTCTCTTTTGACTCTGAGCTCTAGTCAATGCTGGCAGCCTTTTGTATCATGCAGTATGTGATTTGGAGAAGTTTTTCCAGTTGTAGAATATGCTGCCTCAAAATCCCAAAGAGGCCTTCCAGGTATTGTTCTTCCTTCTTCATAGTGGGAAGTGCAAGAAGAAAAAAATCTGTGTTTTACTTCAGATGGAATATCCTGACAGGCCACCACCTGGACTCCTAAATATTTTAGAGATGTGGTAAGCCCCAGAAACTTCATAAACTTTAACTCCCAGTGTTTGGAGGTCTTGGAAACCTGTATGTACTCCTATGTGTTGGTCATCTATGTGTGAGCAACGCATCCTTGCTTATCTGGACTAACATGATGCGATGATATGTGATGTGCTGTAGGACGTCAAGAAGTTCAGATCTATTTGTACTATATATGTTTCAGGATGGGGGAATTGAGATAGTCCTAGGAAATAAACTATATCTGTAGTGACTCCCATGTGAATTTGTACTATTTTTGATCCATTTTTTTCTGTAAGGAACGGAAAATAATGTTTTTTTCAAATCATTGGCAGCAGACCATGTACCAGAGGTTGTGTTAATCTGTTGCCATTGCAGATGTGATTAAGGCTAGTTGTTAGAAATTAAGGCTAGAGTTAATTGAGTTTGAGGCAGCCTACTCTCTATATGCATCACTTTTATGCAGGGTCAGACTGATGAATTTAATGGGAAACTGATGGGGGACCAGCACCTATTAAATATTTACAAGTGGCACTAACTTCCAAACTTTTCAGCATGTGATATTCCTTTTGTTTTGCTATCTCCTCTGAGGGAGGGGAAAGTTTTGGAGGCACCTCCTTTGTTTTTCTCATTATGAGAATTTTTAACCCACAGGCCAAAACCCCCTAATGTGGGGTTTTACTAAATACCATTCTTCTGTATTCCAATCATACATTCAGAGACCAGGAAAAAAATCATCATCCAGTTACACAGACCCAGATACATTTAATTATCTGGCCCCACTTGGCCCCAAACCAAAGAGGGAGCCATGAGAATGCTTTGAGTTTCTGGGAGTCAATGTCAACCTGAACTCTGTTTCCAACAACACTCAGAATACCTTTTGCCAGAGTATAGTTACCAAAGCAAGTGACCAGTGGTTTCTTTGGAAAAGGACTGGAATAGTCACCACCATTATACTAACCATAGTGTTGCCCGTCCTTTCTCCTCAGGGCCCAGCCTATCTAAAAGTCAATGAGTGATAACTGGCTCAAGTCTGCAAACTGCAAAGGATGTTGCAACGTTTTTACTAAAACAACTTGTATTAAATTTTGATTCCTCATCTTTGGTTTCTTTTGAGGGTATAAATTGAACAGTATCCTTTTTGACCACTCATGTATCTTTGCTGTTGTTTTGACTTATATTCTAGTAAGTTGCTAATGCATTGCATCTTCTTGATTTCTTCATGGAGAAGTGCGCACGCACACACACACACACACACAATTTTCCTTTCTACAGGGACTCTATTGGAAGCTTCATGGCCAAGGTGTTGACAAAATTTCTCTCTTTCATCTTAAGGAAACTGTGGATAAAATGACTTACTTCTCGCCTCTGTGTTCTCACCAATCTAGTCGCAAGGTTAACACTGACCCTATACTATTATTTTTATTAGTCCATCATGACATTCAATTCTTACTACATTCTACAATCAGTCTTCTATGATCTATGGGCATATTGGTTTGCTGTCTATCTATCCTGGACACAACGTTTCTCAAGTTTCCTTTATCTTGGAGGGAAAGAAACTTCTAGGCATTTAAGCTATAACTGTATGAAGATAGCTCCACTTTGCCTCTATATTATATCAAGATTCCTTTGTAGATAATATTTTCATAGAACTTTTAAATCATCATCTAGTTATCCTTATAGTGTGTTTTATAAATTGATTACAACTGAATGCTTATAAGGATACCAAGTAATTTAATGTCTCCCCCAGAATTCCACGATCTAGAAACAGACCAAATTCCTCAACTTATATTCAAAACTACAACTGCTAGCTGTAAGACCTCTGCAAAATGCTGCTTATGATTAAGTATACTACATATATATACACATATATTCATACACAACATTTTACATCTTATATATATTTTTCTATTAGAAAGTTTAATTCTGTCTTACAACATCTAAAACAGTAAAAGCTTAATCTAGATCCTAGTATGACAGTTAGATTAGTCCTATTAATAAGTACAATGTATTTGATCCTAAAAATACATTTACAAGTTATTTTAACCTGAGTGTCTAATATTGCAAGATATGGGGAAAGTAGATACAAAATCATGTAACCAATCAAAACAGACTTTTTGTTTGACCTAATTCTTCAGGGGTATTCAAGAGGAAAATGACTAAAAGCATTTTATTACTTAAAATGGAATAACAAATTAGAAACTCCTCAAATATGTTTCAACAGACGGTAAGGCAGTTACCAATATTGTTCCACTGATTTCACAGAATCTTCATTTACTTACAAGGCCTTTAATAAAAGTGAGTGAAATTAAATCGGTAGTAGTAATCTTTTCTAAACCGCATTTATTATTGTTGCATACTTTGTTTAAGAACTTGATTAACTACCTTCCTTCCTTTAAACTTCAAATTTTTCCCCTCTACTGTTTTCTTCACTTCATCCTTACACTTTATTAACCTCTTTCTACCTCTTTGAAGATCACCAAGTTCTGCTTTTTTTTCCCCACAGCAAATCTAGAAATGGTTAGTTACATGCAGCTTTCATTTCCTTCCATTTATTCAGTGCTCAAGCCCTTTAAATGTGGTTTTCATGCCAGTACTGAAACTGAAGCTCCATTCTAACATCTCTGTAGTCTGCCCACCTCAATGTCCTCAAATTATTAGAGCTCACAAAGTATCTCACCCCCAAACAAACCCCAACGAGCTATTCTTTTCCATTTTTTCACTTATTTAACATAATGTTAGCATTAGTATTTATTCTCCCAGAGTTTAGTTTTGGCTATTAGATACAACCATAGATTTATTCTTCTAATCCTTCTTCCATCCCCATTATCAGTAGCATGAGTCTTATCATAATTTCAAAAATCCTGTTTATTACTCTCCTATTGCTGTTGTAACAAGTTACAAAACACTGCAGACATTTCTTACCTTGCTGTTTGGAGGTCAGAAGTATGAAATGGTTCTCACTGGATTAAAAACAAGTGTTGGCAGGACCACATACCTTTTTGGACACTCAGTGTTTGCCTCCTTTCCAGCTTCTAGAGACTGTCCAAATTACTTGGCTCAGACACCCGTTCCATCTTCAAACCTGACAACAGCCAGTAGAACCTTCCTCACACGCTCAAACTCAGACTCTAACCCTCCTCTTCCTCTCCCACATTTAGAGGCTTCTGTGATTACAATGGGCTCACCTGTATAATTCAGAATACTCTATTTTAAGTTGATGAGCAATCAGTTTCATCTGCTACTTTAGTTCCCTTTACCATGTAAGGTAACATATTTAGATTCTGGGGATTAGCATGTGGGGGTCATATTTTTCTACCTACTACATCCTGCAATAAACACTGACATATGTACATTTTTCTGTAGTAGGGCAAGTCCAGTATTTATGTGATTTATATTTACAGAAGTAGAATTGCCAGATTAAAGTATATAAACATTTTTGTTAATAACTATTGCCAAAACACTCTTCAACATGTCCCGATGTATATTCCAATTAATAGAGTCTGTGAACAACTGTTCTCTAAAGATTTGCTTTAATGGATTACCTTACTGGTTATACATTCCAATGTGGGGGGAGGGGGTAGTCTACGACCAATACCTAACAAAGTGCTCAAGATAGGAATCTTTTGCAATTAGTGCTCTCAGCTGCTCACAGAGCTGAGCTGAAGCTAGTCTTCAGCTGACTGCAACCTCTCTTAGCTTTCTTCTGAAGCTCTGCTTCCTTTATTCCTCAATGCCTGAATGTACTCTCTCAAGAAATCACTAGGACATAAATCTCAGAATATCAAGTTCTGCTTTCAAAGAAGCCAGCCTAAGACATTTACCAATGCTAACAATTACCAAGTTTTTAATTGCTGCAGATATGATTGGTGAAATTCTCATTTATGGTTGAGACTCTTTAGATGTCACTGGCCATCTGTGTTTCTCCTTCATCAAATTGCTTAACTCCATTGATAAATTGATTTATTCTGATTTTTCTTATTAATTAGTAGGATGTTTCTGTTAAATATATTATATATTTGTTAGTAATAAGAGTATCAAAAATATTACCTTCTCCACTTATATTTTCATTTCATTTATGAACTTTTTTGTGATTTTTTTTGGTTATTGCCTTTTGACAAAAGTAATTAAAAGCAAAAATAATACTGCAGTGTATTATTTTAAGGAATTAAAAATTGGATTGTCTTAATGTTATGTATTTTGGTAATTTGTTTATTAGTTTAATATGTTTTTTTCTGGATTTCTAAGAATACACAACATCATGTCATGGGTGAAGAGAGAGAATTTTACTTTTACCTTTCCAATCTGAACGCTTTTCTTGCCAAAATGGCCTGGCTAGAACTTCCTGTACAATGTTGAGTATAAGTGGCTAGAGTGGACTTCTTAACATGTTCCTGATCTTAGAGTGAAAGCACTCAGTATTTCTAAATTAAATATATTAGTTATAGGTTGTTTATGCCCTTTATCAGGTTGAGAAAGTTCCCTTTTATTCATTGTTTTGCTTTGTTTTTATCATGAAATGATATTGGATTTTGCCAAATATTTTTAATGTGTCTATTCAGATGATCATATGATTTTGTCTTTCATTATATAGATATGGTGTATTATATGAATTTATTTTGAATCTTAACCCAACCTTCTATTCCTGGGATATATCCCACTTGGTCATGGTATAGTACATTATTTGTATGTTGCTGGGTTTGATTTGATAGTATTTTGTTGATGATTTTTGCATCTATATTTGTAAGATATGTTAATGAGAAGTTTTATTTTCTTGTGATGCCTTTGTCTTGTTCTGGTATCAAGGTGATACTCTCCTCATGAAATTGGCTAGCAAGGGTTCTCTCCAATTTATTATTGAAGACTTTGTGAAGAATTGGTATGTATCATTTTTTAAATGTTTGGTAGACATCAGTAAACTGAGTGTTAGTTTGTGGAACATGTTTCTTAAATTATTAATTTATTCTCTTTACTTGTTATTGGTCTATTATGATTTTCTATTTCTTCCTGTGTCAGTTTTGGTAGTTGGAATATTTCCAAGAATTTTTCTTTCAACATTTTTACTATGATGTGTCTGTGTGTAAATACCTTTGTCTTTATACTACTTAGAGTGTGTTAAAGTTTTTGATGTGTAGATTAATGTTTTTCATCAAATTTGTGAACTTTTCAGGCATTATTTCTTCAAAAAAATTTCTGCTTCTTTTTCTCTCCTTTTGGCATTCACCTTACATGTTTTGATTTGCTGATTTTTTTTTCCTTCTGTAAGTTCATATCTGCTGTTGAGCCCCTCTGGTGAATTTTTCACCGAGTTATTGTACTTTCAACTTGATTTTTCATTGGGTTATTGTTAAAAATGTGTATCTATTGATATTCTCTCTTTGATAGTTGATTGTTATCACACCTTCATTTACTTCTTTAAGCATAAGGCCTTTTAGTTCTTCAAGCTATACTTCCTCCTTTGTAGACTGTTTTTTTAAGCTGATGTTTGAGCCCTCTCACAGGTTGTTTCTCTCGTATGCTTTTTTCCCTCTTTATTGGTTACATCTGCCTTTTTTTTTTTTCCATGTCAATTGATTTCATATTCAAACTGGACATTTTTGATAATATATTGCAGCAATTCTGGATACTAAATTCTCAGACTCTTCTGGGGCTTGTTGCTTTCTTATTTATCTGTTTAGTGACTTGGTTGGATAATTTTAGTGAAGTCTATTTCATCCACAGTGTGAATCCTGCCCCTTTCAGGCAGACACTATAGCCTTTGACTAGGAGCTGGGGGATAAGGAGCCCCATTTTCTTCACCACACGTACCCCAAGTGGAGCACCGTTTGGCTGAGCTGATGGGGGTGTAAAGGGAGGCAGTGGATTGTGGTTAATTATCAAAGACTATTGATGATTTTACTGAGATTTAATAGACTCAAATAAATATTACTTCATTTACTGTATCTTCATAGGATAATTTGTAGAGACATTAAATGCATGTTTGTGTTTTTTAAAATAAATTTCACCAGTTATAGTTGCTTCTCTGGTAAGCAAGTTCACAACATTTTTTACACATTATTCCAGAAATGAATCTATCCACAATTAGTCTTTCCTACTTTGCTTTCCTAATCTCAACTATATACCCCTCAGGATGCCTTGAAATTATATATTATTTTATAACTAATCAGGAAAAACATCTATTCTTCATGTATCACTTATCCCTACCAAGGAGGTAACTTGCCTTAAAGTGATATTAATAAGAGTTTATTTTGACCAATTATAAGTTGAAGTTTAATCATCTTGAAATGAGTGTTTTTTAATTATCCTGTTAAAGCCTTTTACTGTGCTTTTCGGATTTTTGTAGTTTTAAACAGTCTGCTTTTCCTGAACCAATATTTCTCATCCAAAAGTAATGTTGCCCCTTTGGAGACATTATCAATAACTGGAGATGTTATTGATTGTCACGAGTGGGTCAGGGAAAGACTGTGCTTCTGACATCTAGCGAGTAGAGACAGAGGTGCCCCTAAACATACTGCAAAGTACAAGACAGCATCCTACAACAAAGAATTATGTGGGCAAATGCCAGTAGTACCAAGTTTGAGTAACCCTGCCTAGTTCATTTGTATACCCTCTGAAGAATATTATTTCAGCCACATCACACTTTTATAGCATGCATCTCATGCTCCCCATAACCTTTATCAAATAGACTATGCCTAACTTTTAATCCAATAGAATTAACAAAAAACTCATATCAGTTCTCTCCTAGAAGCAAAAATATACAAGTTAAAATAAGATATAGAAAATTTAATGTAAATATTTTCTCATTTCTTTCTTTGAAAAAATGATAAAATTAAATATTTTATAAACAGTGAAACAAAAACTCAAAACCTTAAGACACTGGTAATGAAAAGATTAATTATTCATTCCAAAATAATAGCAAAAATCTTTCCTTTTAAGCAACATAAAAGTATTTACCTCAAATATATTATAAGCAAAAAGAAAAAAAAAAGGAGGGAAAAGAAAACTGAGTCAATGAAAGCAAAAATCAAATGAAAGGCAGATTACTTACAGTATCATCAAAAACAAGTTCATCTCAAGATAAAGAGAAATAGAACTCCAAAGGGAATAGAACATTATTAGACTAACAAAAGAGTCTCTAACAGAACATATACATAATATTTCTGGCTATTCATTTTTGGTGTTCAGTCAGACACACTTGCAAACAATAAAAAACGTATTCTGGAAACTAGAAGAATATGGTTTATGCCAATTAGGAGGCAGGCCCACATGAAATGGAGGCATTTATAAAATTCTTAATTTGTTTTCAAGAAAATCTGTTCTTTAGCATTAATTGTCACTCATATTGGACTATGGGGAGAATCACTGTTAAATGATTTCTGTAAGATATATGAAATTATTCCTGGGAAAATTTGAAAATTAAGCTCATTTTAAAGGTGGAAGTAATTAAATAATTTATTGGGGCAGAATGTCATTTTACTGTCTTGGTTTTATAGTCATTAGTGTGTGTACACACATATGCATGTCTAACACATGCATGCACACAATAACTTCCTAATATAGATGCCAAAAAGTTATGATTTGTGATGCAATAATGGTTTAAATAATAAAATCTTTAAACCCCTTACATTAACAGGCAATACAGTATAATAATCCAAAGCCTGAAATATTATTGAATTAAAATATCCTTTAACTTATGAAAGAACAGTGATCCTTTTTTTCCAGTTAATTACTTAAATAAAATTTCAACAAATCTCCCCCCCCCTTTTACTTAGTTTTATAGAATCAAATGACACACTACCTTAAAGTCACTCTCCTTTAAAACTTGCACAAAGGTGAAATGTTGATCTTACACACCAGTTTCAGGGAGAGAAATGATGCAAACACACACAGGTGGAAACTGTTTAAATTGATTCCACTCTTCTGTAACAGTGATTTAATAATCTCCATGCCTTGCTGCCTGGGATCTTTGAAAACACTGTTCTTCCACCTGAAGTTTATTCAATATTGACAAGTAAGAAGTTCAAAGCAAGCAAAAATGCTTTTTATAATTCCACACCATTGACAGGACCAAAAATTATTATTGTGCATATTAATGAGAAATACAAATGTAAACTAAATTATCTCCCCCTATTGCAGAATTATTCTTCCCTGGATTTAGAAAATCATTAAAGAGACTGTGTTATATCATCATCAAAAGTTATTGATTCCTTGCTACACAACTAGATATTAGCAACTGAGAGAAACAGTAAGAAAAAGTGAAGCTTTGTCTTTGACCATATATAAACACTAAGTGATTCTGCCTCATTTATGTAAGTTAGTTTTTGCTATTGCTTTTTTCATAGTAAATTAGCCTATTCTTTTGCCTACCTCTCTGAAATTGATCACTCTATTTTCAGATATCAGCAGTGTGAGAGACCTTTTGGTTCTCTTGCATTGTGGTTATTCCTTTTAGCTTATCACGTAGAAATTAAGCAGAATTCTGAAATAAAGTCACGTTACATAAAAAAGTTCTAATAATTAAATTGTGAGATCATGTTTGATGTCACTATTGTCTAAAGCTCTGAGGCTTATTCTGACATGAGAAATAAAGGTTGTAGGCAGAATGGAGGGTCAGAAGTCCATAGAATTGGGCCCTAGTTTCAGCTTTGCCTCTAAACAGTGATGAAATGAAATTCATATTTTAAGGCAAGATAAGAAAAATTTAAACAAATTTTTCTCTGCCCTTTTGGGTTTCCGCTCTCCCCTCTAGTATGAATTGTGCATCTGCATTATGCATTGACCAGAACTCACCGCTGGCAGAAATACCTGCTCGACAATAAAGATCAATTTTTCTTCTTTCAGCACCAGCCATGTAACTACTTAAAAGATAAAATTCCTTTCTCAACCATGTAAGGGGTCACAATGACCCACCACTTGCCTTGTACATGCAGACATCTTTGGTGAACTTTATGTACAATGCCAGTATATCATTTCCCTTAAAGATAGTAATTGGTACAAAACAGGATAGATCAGATGACCTGGGGAAATACTGGACTCCTCCAAGTGGAAGTGCTTAGATTAAATACTTACTTCTCACCTTATTAATGTCATTAGCTATATTATTTGTACTTTGTCTATTATACAAGATTATTATTTCTTGCATTACCAAATGTGTGACAGACTCTGGTAAAAATAATGATGACTAGGCGACTTGAAATGATTGACCAAAGATATAGTTCTATAAGATCAATGATTGTAATAGTATAATTCTACATATGGGAAGAAGCAACAAAAGAGAATTAGTTTCTGGTCCATAACAGATTAGTAAAACAGGCAGTCCAGAGGCTTCTGGCTACTTCTAATAGAACCCAGTCCAGTAATAGTATATTGAATGACTTATCAACAAAACCCTCACCTGACCTGGAAATAAGCATTTCTAGCGTGTGGGACAAATTAATCAGGAAATGCCTCCCAATCCTTGGTCAAAGTTAAGACTGAGAGGAAGGGAACTCTAAAATAAAGAATGTTGCCCACCATCCATTTCTCCAAGAATCAAGCCATTAGCCACTGCAGTTGCTGACCTAACTATACATCCTGAAAGGAATTCAGGGTGAAGATTAGGATGAGGCATTTTGTGCTATGGAAAAACTGGTAGAACTGGCCCTCAGACAATGAAATATTTTCAGGAGAAAATTTTATGAACCAAGTTTCTTGCATCTTTCGAAATATAGAAAAGCACTAAAACCATTAACTTAGATGTCCATTCTCCATGAAAAAGAGTAACCTTCTACCAAGACATGTGCTTGATCGCACATACCCCTTTGCCAAAATCACAAATACCCCCTTACCTCTTCAGAACAGTCTTTGGAGCTTTCTTTTTCTTTTCTTTTCTTTCTTTTTTTTTTTTTGACATATAATAAACTGCATATATTTAAAGTGTACAATTTGATATTTTTTTTTCTTATTAGTAATGTATATATGGCTTTCAACTTTCTAAAAGACTGTTTCCCAGGTTAAGATCCTCAGGAAGGCTGGAATAAAATATCCCATTTTTTTCTTAGATTGACGATTGATTAATTTTTTCATCAACACCAGTCATGGGATCATAGACAAGTTGCACCATTTGTTTCTTTACTCACACGGAAAGAACTATAAACTTGATCTTTAATGTGCCTTTTAATCACCTGGGGAATTTGTTAAAATTCAGATTTTTATTAAATAAGTCTGAGGTGAGACTCTAGATTTTGTATTTCTAACAACTTTCCAGATGATGCTGGTTTGACAATCAAGTTTTACAGAATAAGGAGCTAGATGATTTCAAAATTTCTATCTAACATTTTAATTTACTTTTGGTTTTAAGATGCTTTGAGGATGTTTCTAATAAATGTGGTAGTAATACAGTCAGTTTAACAAAACTGTTCAATTTCTTTCACAATTTTAGCAATCTGAGTAGAAATGGTGGCAATCTGAATGAAAGCAGTTACTAAAACTCTTGCCCTTTCATATTTTTGGGAATTTATGACTTCTGAAAGAATTTCTACTGTATTTAGAAGTCGAAGATTTTGTCATTGAGGCGTTCTTTGAAGCAAATATTAGATACATTGGCCCAATTATACCTCATGAACTCATTGTGAAAATCAAAGTCACATTAATATAAAGCTACTGGTTTGCCAAAAAGACATGTTGGCTCTCTTCATATGAATTTCTAATTCCTTTTTATTGATGCACCATTTGAAATCACAGGCTAGCATAGTTTAGTGACAGTTTTTATCTCTGAGCTGACAATGTATGTGAGAATTACTTGGCATGAAAGTTCAGAGATGACCTTGTTCTACTGTAAACAAATTGTTGATCTGTAAAGTGTGATGATTCTACAAAGTGATCTATAATCTATCATGTATTCTTTTGTGTGTTGTTTCAGGGGCACAATGATTAGAGACAAAATACTCTTGCAAAACCATTACGAAGATTTGCTTATAGTCTCATCTTCTTGATGATGTGATAGTAGGGGTAAAGCAGACTTATTTCTCTACAGAACAGAAAGATTACCCAAACATAAGATTCTAGATTCTACATAATTTAATTTCATATAAGATTATCTAAAAGGAATTTTAGTCCTGATGGATTCAGAGTTCTAAAAATACTTGTCACACTTTTATTATCTCTAATGTTTTTGAGAACACCACAAGTTCAGGAAAATGTCAGTAAAGGATACGTGTGTGTGCGTGTGTGTGTGCGTGCATGTGTGTATACATATATCCTTTCTCATAAAGGACATATTTTTTAAATTTTATTTATTTTTTTGGGGGGTACACCAAATTCAATCATCTGTTTTTATACACATATCCCCATATTCCCTCCCTCCCTCGATTCCTCCACCACCCTCCCTCGAGTCCCCCCCACCCTCCCCGTCCCAGTCCTCTAAGGCATCTTCCATCCTCGAGTTGGACTCCCTTTGTTATACAACAACTTCCCACTCGCTATTTTACACTTGGTAGTATATATGTGTCTGTGTTACTCTCTCACTTCTTCTCAGCTGCCCCTTCACCCCCCACCCCCTCCCAAACCTCGAGTTCTCCAGTCCATTCTCTGCATCTGCATCCTTGTTCTTGTCACTGAGTTCTTCAGTACCATTTTTAGATTCCGTATATGTGAGTTAGCATACAATATTTGTCTTTCTCTTTCTGACTTACTTCACTCTGTATGACAGACTCTAGGTCTAACCACTTCATTACATATAGCTCCATCTTATCCCTTTTTATAGCTGAGTAATATTGCATTGTATATATATGCCACATCTTCTTTATCCATTTATTTGTTGAAGGGCATTTAGATTGCTTCCATGTCCTGGCTATTGTAAATAGTGCTGCAATAAACATTATGGTGCATGTTTCTTTTGGGATTATGGTTTTCTTTGGGTATATGCCCAGCAGTGGGATGACTGGATCATATGGTAGTTCTACTTGTAGTTTTTTAAGGAACCTCCAAACTGTTTTCCATAGTGGCTGTACAAACTTACATTCCCACCAACAGTGTAGGAGAGTTCCCTTTTCTCCACACCCTCTCCAACATTTGTTGTTTCCAGATTTTGTGATGATGGCCATTCTGATTGGTGTGAGGTGATACCTCATTGTGGCTTTGACTTGCATTTCTCTGATGATGAGTGATGTTGAGCATCTTTTCATGTGTTTGTTGGCCATCTGTATGTCTACTTTGGAGAAATGTCTATTTAGGTCTTCTGTCCATTTGTGGAGTAGGTTATTTGCTTTTTTGGTATTAAGCTTCATGAGCTGCTTGTATATTTTGGAGGTTAATCCTTTGTCCGTTGTTTCGCTGGCAACTATTTTTTCCCATTCTGAGGGCTGCCTTCTAGTCTTCTTTATGGTTTCTTTTGCTGTGCAAAAGCTTTTAAGTTTCATGAGGTCCCATTTGTTTATTCTTGATTTTATTTCCATGATTCTAGGAGGTGGGTCAGAAAGCATCTTGCTTTGATGGATGTCATAGAATGTTCTGCCTATGTTTTCCTCTAGGAGTTTTATAGTGTCTGGCCTTACATGAAGGTCTTTAATCCATTTGGAGTGTATTTTTGTGTATGGTGTTAGGAAGTGTTCTAATTTCATTCTTTTACATGTTGCTGTCCAATTTTCCCAGCACCACTTATTGAAGAGGCTGTCTTTTTTCCATTGTATATTCGTGCCTCCTTTGTCAAAGATAAGGTGCCCATATGTGCTTGGGCTTACTTCTGAGTTCTCTCTTCTATTCCATTGATCTTCCTTTCTATTTTTGTGCCAGTACCATACTGTCTTGATCACTGTATCCTTGTAGTATAGTTTGAAGTCAGGAAGCCTGATTCCACCCACTCCATTTTTCCTTCTCAAGATTGCTTTGGCTATTCGGGGTCTTTTGCGTTTCCATACAAATTCTAAGATTTCTTGCTCTAGTTCTGTGAAAAATGCCATTGGTAATTTGATCAGGATTGCATTGAACCTGTAAATTGCTTTGGGTAGTACAGACATTTTCACGATGTTGATTCTTTCAATCCAGGAACATGGTATGTCCCTCCATCTGTTTGTGTCATCTTTGATTTCTTTCATCAATGTCTTGAAGTTTTCTGCATACAGATCTTTTGCCTCCTTAGGCAGGTTTATTCCTAGGTATTTGATTCTTTTGGTTGCAATGGTGAATGGGAGAGTTTCCTTAATTTCTCTTTCTGCTCTTCTGTTGTTAGTGTATAGGAATGCAAGAGATTTCTGTGCATTAATTTTGTATCCTGCTACTTTACTAAACTCATCAATTAGTGCTAGCAGTTTTCTGGTAGCATCTTTAGGGTTTTCTATATATAATATCATGTCATGTGCAAAAAGTGACAATTTTACTTCTTCTTTTCCAATTTGGATTCCTTTGATTTCTTTTTCTTCTCTGATTGCTGTGGCTAAAACTTCCAAAACTATGTTGAATAATAATGGTGAAAGTGGACACCCTTGTCTTGTTCCTGTTCTTAGAGGGAATGCTTCCAGTTTTTCCCCATTGAGAATGATGTTGGCTTTTGGTTTTTCATATATGGCTTTTATTATGTTGAGGTAATTTCCTTCTATGCCCATTTTCTGGAGAGCTTTTATCATAAATGGATGTTGAACTTTGTCAAAAGCTTTTTCTGCATCTATTGAGATGATCATATGGTTTTTATCCTTCAAGTTGTTGATATGATGTATCACGTTGATTGATTTGCATATATTGAAGAATCCTTGCATCCCAGGGATAAACCCCACCTGATCATGGTGTATGATTTTTTAATGTGCTGTTCGATTCTGTTAGCTAGTATTCTGTTGAGGATTTTTGCATCTATATTCATCTGTGATATTGGACTGTAATTTTCTTTTTTTGTGATATCTTTGCCTGGTTTTGGTATCAGGGTGATGGTGGCCTCATAGAATGAGTTTGGGAGCGTTCCACCTTCTGCAATACTTTGGAAGAGTTTGAGAATGATAGGTGTTAGCTCTTCTCAAAATGATTGATAGAATTCTCCCATGAATCCATCTGGTCCTGGGCTTTTGCTTGTTGGGAGATTTTAAATCACTGCCTTAATTTCTGTACTTGTGATTGGTCTGTTCATAGTTTCTATTTCTTCCTGGTTCAGTCTTGGAAGATTGTATTTTTCTAAGAATGTATCCATTTCTTCCAGGTTATCCAATTGATTGGCATATAGTTGCTTGTAGTAGTCTCTCATGATCTTTTGTATGTCTGAAGTGTCCATTGTTACTTCTCCTTTTTCATTTCTAATTCTGTTGATTTGCATCTTCTCCGTTTCTTTCTTGATGAGTCTGGCTAATGGTTTATCAATTTTGTTAATCTTCTCAAAGAACCAGCTTTTAGTTTTATTTATTTTTCTTATGGTTTCTTTCCTTTCTTTTTCATTTATTTCTGCTCTGATCTTTATGATTTCTTTTATCCTGCTCACTTTGGGGTTTCTTTGTTCTTCTTTTTCTAATTGTTTTAGGTGTAAGGTTAGGTTGTTTATTCGATCATTTTCTTGTTTCTTAAGGTAGGACTGTATTGCTATAAACTTCCATCTTAGAACTGCTTTTGCTGCGTCCCATAGGTTTTGGGTTGTTGTGTTTTCATTGTCATTTGTTTCTAGATATTTTTTGATTTCCTCTTTGATTTCTTTAGTGATATCTTGGTTGTTTAAGAGTGAATTGTTTAGCCACCATGTATTTGTATTTTTTGCAGTTTTTTTCCTGTAATTGATATCTAGTCTCATGGCGTTGTGGTCTGAGAAGATGCTTGATATGATTTCAATTTTCTTGAATTTGCCAAGGTTTGATTTGTGACCCAAGATGTGATCTATCCTGGAAAATGTTCTGTGTGCACTTGAGAAAAGAGTCTATTCTGTCGTTTTTGGATGGAATGTCCTATAAATATCAATTAAGTCAAGATGGTCTAATGTGTCATTTAAAGCTTGTGTGTCTTTATTTATTTTCTGTTTGGATGATCTGTCCATTGATGTAAGTGGGGTGTTCAAGTCTCCCACTATTATTGTGTTACTGTTGATGTCCCATTTTATGGCTGTTAGTATTTGCCTTATGTATTGAGGTGCTCCTATGTTGGGGGCATAGATATTTACCATTTTGATATGTTCTTCTTGGATGAATCCCTTGGTCATTATGTAGTGTCCTTCCTTGTCTCTTTTAATAGTCTTTACTTTCAAGTCTAATTTGTCTGATATGAGTA
This sequence comes from Hippopotamus amphibius kiboko, assembly GCF_030028045.1. Classification (NCBI taxonomy): domain Eukaryota; kingdom Metazoa; phylum Chordata; class Mammalia; order Artiodactyla; family Hippopotamidae; genus Hippopotamus; species Hippopotamus amphibius. The sequence continues at coordinate 61,277,289 of NC_080188.1, forward strand.
TTGCTACTCCAGCTTTCTTTTGACTTCCATTTGCATGGAATATCTTTTCCCATCCCTTTACTTTCAGTCTATATGTATCCCTTGGTCTGAAGTGGGTTTCTTGTAGGCAGCATATAGAAGGGTCTTGTTTTTCTATCCATTCAGCCAGTCTGTGTCTTTTGGTTGGAGCATTTAATCCATTTACATTTAAGGTGATTATTGACATGTGTGTTCCAATTACCATTTTCTTCATTGTTTTAGGTTTGTATTTGTAGGTGTTTTCCTTTTCTTGTGTTTCCTACTGAGAGAAGTTCCTTTAGCACTTGTTATAAGGCTGGTTTGGTGGTGCTGAATTCTCTTAACTTTTGCTTTTCTGGAAAGCTTTTGATTTCTCCCTCAAATCTGAATGAGATTCTTGCTGGGTAGAGTATTCTTGGCTGTAGGTTTCTCTCTTTCAGGACTTTCAGTATATCCTGCTATTCCCTTCTGGCCTGCAGAGTTTCTGTAGAAAGGTCAGCTGTTATCCTTATGGGTTTTCCCTTATATGTGATTTGTTGCTTTTCTCTTGCTGCTTTTAATATTTTTTCTTTGTGTTTAATTGTCGTTCGTTTGATTAATATGTGTCTTGGTGTATTTCTCCTTGGGTTTATTCTGTATGGGACTCTCTGTGCTTCTTGGACTTGGTGAATTATTTCCTTTCCGATGTTGGGGAAGTTTTCCACTATAACCTCTTCAAATATTTTCTCAGACCCTTTCTTGTTTTCTTCTTCTTCTGGGATGCCTATAATTCGAATGTTGGTATGCTGAATGTTATCACTGAGGTCTCTGAGACTGTCTTCTATTCTTTTTATTCTTTTTTCTTTTTCCTGCTCTGTGGCAGTTTTTTCCCCCATTCTATCTTCCAACTCACTTATTTGTTCTTCTGCCTCAGTCATTCTGCTGGTTATAGCATCTAGAGTATTTTTAATTTCAGTTATTTTGTTATCCATTGCTGTTTGTTTTTCTGCGTTCTTATGAACTGTTTCTTGTACTTTCTCTATTTTGTTATCGAGATTTTGTATCATGTTTACTATCATTACTCTGAATTCTTTTTCAGGCATTTTTCCTACTTCCTCCTCATTTATTTGGTCTTGTGGGTTTTTTTCCTGCTCCTTTGCCTGCATGGTGTTTCTTTGTTTCCTCATGGTTGTCCAAACTTTTGGGGTTGCTTGTCCTGGTGATAGAGGTGTTTATAGAAGACTGTCCAAGCCTCAGACTACTGTCCAAGTGTTGGGTTAAAGAAATACTCCGTCTAGGAAACACATACATGTATAAGACACACAATTACTGAATCCATTAGGACATAAGGCCTTGGAAAGACATGACAGAACCCCAGTATGTTATCAGATATTCAAAGAGAAACCCAACAGAAATTGACCACTGAAACAGAACAAATCAGAGAGAAAAGCAAGAGCAAACAAACAGACAAATAACACCTTACACATAAAAACACTAATCGAGGGAGATTTTGTAAGCTAGAATCAAATATAGAAAAGAGCTAGAGTACCACCAGAGAGAATGGAGATTCTCAGAATGAAATTAGGCAATTGTACTAAGAAGTAAGATAAAGACAAAAACCTAATATTAAATACCAAGGCGGTGCGTCATCTGGAGAATAGAGCAAGGAGTCTGAGCAGGTCAATAGTGTTGCTTATAAGTATGTTAAGATAAAAAATAAACTTAGAATGGATGGAAGAAAGGGGAACAGAAGAGCGTAGTGTGATTGGAAATATGCAAATAAAAAAAAGGAATAGAAACGTATAAAAGATAGGGATGAAAGGAAAGTATGAGAGATATATTGTCCATACTACCAAAAACTTAGCTAGAAATAGAAGTATATAAAAAGGCAAAAAAATAAAAATAGAATAAAAAATAGCATTAAAAAATTGTTATAATACTCATAGATCATTTAGGACTAAGATTGTAATTAATAAAGGAAAAAGAGAAAAAAAATCCAGAACTGATCCCAGAATGGACCAGTTCAATAGGATTGATACTAATATTTCTGTTTCCTTAGAGTCTCAGCTGTAAGTGTCCTTCTCCTTGCCTTGGGTTTTTTTGTATTATTCTGTGACCAGCAGAGCTTCCTTTATTGTTCGTCTGTAAGCGTTGGTGTATGAGGAGGGAGAGGGTACAATAGTGGCTCCTTCCCCTAGGAGTGAGTGAGCAGTGGCGCACTGTTGTTTCAGTCGGGCTTGGAGGTGCCTGTTGCAAAGGGACGCGGGTGGCTCAGGTGTAAACAGGAAGTCTCAGAGTTGGGCCTCTCTCAGGGATTTTTTTTTTTTTTCTTTTTCTCAGCAGCCTCCCTGCTGCTGGGGTTTCAAGGGGTTTTAATCTAGCCCCGCCTGAGTGCCTGAGGGTACTTGTTATCCCTGAGTGCCTTAGGTGGCCCACAGGGCATCTCTCCACTGCCTGTTGCAGAGGAGCAGAAAGAGAGAGAGAGGCTATGTGAGTGGCTCCTACCCCCTCCCGTGAGCCTGCAGCCTCAAGCTGCCATCGTGGCTGGGCAGCTCTCAGGGGCAGGCACTCCTAGCGGCGGACCTCTTCCCTCCTGTCCTCTCGGTCCGTCACCTTACTGGCAACAATTTTTCTCACCCTGAACCCGCTCTCCAGTTCCCACGCTCCCACTGCCAGACCCTCAGTTCAGCTGTGAATCGACCTCTCGGTCTGGGAATGCTGAGCTGCGGTGTGGACCCTCTGTGTGTTTCTCACTCCCTCCCGTCTGCCACAGCTCCGCCGCTTTACCCTCTTTGAGCTGTTGTAGATGCCTCCCTACTGGTTATATCGGGCTCCTTGCGGTCCTTTCTGGTGTCCGAGGTTGTCTGCTGGTGCTCAGCTGGTTCTCTCTGGGAATTATTGCGTCCTTCCGTGCATTCCCAATGCATCTGTGGAACGGGAGGCATTCCACATCCCTCTACTTCGCCGCCATCTTTTTTCTCTCATAAAGGACATTTTAAAGGATGTTCTTACCCTTCATTTTTTTTTCAACAAAGTATATACATAATGGAGGGCAAGATACCAAGATGGCACCAAAGATTCCTACTGCCAATGTACACACTTCATGAAATCCCCAACCCTTAAATATTGTGAATGTGATAGTATATAATTCCTGTTATTGTTACATTACATGTCAAGAGATTTTGCAGATGAATTTAAGATTCATGATTACTTAACTCCGAGTTCATTAAAGGGAGATTATCCTGGGTGGGTCTGACCTAATCAGATGAATCCTAAAAGAGGTCAGAAAGATTTGAAGAGAAATTCTCTTGCTGGCATTGAAGAGGCAAATAATCATGTTGTGAGCTGCTTATGGTGAGTTTTTGTGGCAAGGACTTTTTGGAGGGCTTCTATGAGCTAAAATCACTTCCTCATTGATATTCAAAAGGAACATTGTGTTTTAGTCCTACATATGCAAGGCACTAAATTTTGTTAACAACCAGTGATTGTGAAAGAGGGTCCCAAGCCTCAGATCATATTGCAGCTCCAGACAACATCTTGATTTTAGCTTTATGAAATTCTGAGCGGAAGACTCAGCTAAACCATGTCCAGATTCCTGCCCCACAGAAACCAGGAGATAATAAATACGTATTACTTTAAGTTGCTAAATTTGTAATTTGTTTTGAAGATATCCAATCATGAGGAACAAAAGAAATGGGAGAGGAAATAATAGTGGATGAGAGATCTCAGCAAGTTTTTGGAAGACTAAAATAATCCAAATGATTGTAACTAAGGACAAAAGAAAATGAATTCTGTGTACCAACAGAAGTAGGTAATGATTTAAAAAATCAAGAGCTTATTTACTCCACAGAGTACTGGAAAGAAAGGCAGAGGGTGTGGAGGTGATAGGCCTACTATCCCCCTCACCATCCCTACAAAAGACCAAAGCTTTATTTTCTGGAGAAATTTAACCAGAGCACCCCTATGCTTGGAATACTGGGCACAGTAGAGGGAGTAGAGGGTGAGATGAGTTTCAAGACTGAAAATTACGATGGTAGAAACACCCTGCCGCAAAGGCATACCTCATAGCCAGGAAACTGGAGGACCGTTTTCTATAGAAACTGCTCAGTCCCAAAGAAAGGACCTTGACAGACTAGAATTTGGGGGTCTTCCAAAGAAAAGGCTATTTTCTTATTTCTCTGTCAATGTAGCCATCTGCTAATAATTCCTACTCATGTCCTCAGAGTTTTGACAATCTTTTCAGTGTTTTACTCTTAATTTTTCATGTCAGGCCAAGAATAGCCTGATATTAAAGAAACCTCAAGGGAAATAGAACCCCAAAACAAACAGGAAAAATAATAACAGAACTTAATAATGACATGACATAAAAGACAATGCCTTTAATATTATGGGAAAAAAGAGATTATTTTAAGGGAATTCCCTGGTTACCCAGTGGTTAGGGTTCTGCACTTCCACTGCAGGGGGCATGGGTTCTATCAGTGGTCAGGGAACTGAACTGCATGCCGTGCAGTGTAGCCAAAAAAAAGAATTTTTTTTTAAAAACTAGAATTCTATATTCATTTCAAACTTAATTGTAAGGGCAGAATAAGGACATTACCTGACATTCAAGTTTTCAAATTATACCTCTAAAATACCCTTTTCTAATTTCCTACAGAATAAAGGTACAACATAAGGATGAAAATAAAATTTTGCAGTAGGAATAGAACAGAGCTGTCAAAGATTTAGGGAAAAATTGTGATATATACATTGAATATTAGAGACATAAAAATACAAAAAATTTGTAAAAGGAATGAAACAAAGTAAATTACTTGGCTTAACAATGTTCAGTATTTACATAGTCAAACAATATGAATAATAGGATGGCTAATTTTATGTGTCAACTTGATTGGGCTAAGAGATGTCCAGATAGCTAGTAAAACATTATTTTTCAGTGTGTCTTTTTGAGTATGTTTCCAGAAGAGATTAGCACTTGAATCGGTAGCTTGAATAAAGAAAGTAGCCCTCACCAATTATTGGGTGGGTATCACCCAATCTGCTGAAGGACTGAATAGAACAAAAATGTGGAGGAAGGGTAAACCTGCTGTCTGCTTGATCTGGAACATTGGTCCTCTCCTGTCTTTAAACAGCAGAATTACTGATTATTTGGGCTTTCAGACTTGGACTGTGACATACACCATCAACTCCTCTGGTTCTCAGTCCTTCAGATTTGGAACACATTATACCACTGGTTTCCTGGGTCTCAAGCTTGCAGACAAATAGACGTGTGTGTGTGTGTGTGTGTGTGTGTGTGTGTATATACATATATATATATCTATCTCCTATTATTTCTCCTTCTTTGAAGAACCCTAATACAAATACTTATGCTATTGATTCAACTGAAATTGTGATAAAATTGTATTCAATGGGGGATAGAAATTGGAAGGTGAGGTGCATAAGTGTGGTAAATCCTGAACTACCATAATAGAAAATAAATAGGTATCTAAAATTGATAAATACAATATAATCATATTATCTATGCTTATAGAGTTATCACATGAAATAGTTTAAAAATCAAGCAAGGAAGAAAATAATAGTTTCTGGGAAGTAAGCCGAGGGATACAGAGAGGACAGAGAAAAGAACTGCTTCGCTCTACACTAAACCTTATAGTACTAGCTCATTTTTTTAATGTGTAATTATTTAATACTCTAAATAAAAGAACCTACTGTATAGCACAGGGAACTCTACTCAATATTCTGTAATAACCTATATGAGAAAATAATCTAAAAAGAATGAATATGTATATATGTATAACTGAATTACTTTGCTGTATACCTGAAACTAACACAACATTGTAAATCAACTATACTCCAATAAAATTAAAATAAAAAAGAAATCCACAAAAAAATTAAGAGTGTAGGAAAATTAGATTATGTACTCCTCACCATGTGTGGTACAATGTTATCGTCCCATGCTTTTGATGAAAATCTAAGGATTTAACTTATTCACAAAGCTCATAAAGGTTTGTAAAGTTGGGGCACAGGTTTAAACCAGTTGGTATGATTCCAAAGACAGTCCTGGATTTCCTTCACTATACTCCCACCATAAGAAGGGACCATAAACAATAATATCTATTCTTATGTAACACTGTTAGTTTGAGACAAAGAACCTCTACATTAGCTTCCTAGGGTTGCCATAACAAGTTATCACAAATTAGATATTTTAAAATAACAGAAATTGATTTTCTCAGTTCTAGAGGCAAGAAAACCAAGATTAAGAGTTTGGCAGGGTTGTTTCCTTCCAGAAGCTCTGAGGAAGAATCCATTCCACGCCTCCCTCCTAGCTTCTGGTGGCTGCCAGAAAACCTTGGCATTACTTGGCTTGTAAACATGTCCCTCCATCTCTGTCTCAGTCTTCACATCACCTTCTACTCTGTATGTCTTTCTGTTGTCTTCTGTTCTATCTCATATAAGGACATAGGACCTACCTGATTAATTCAGGTTGATTTCATCTTGAGATCATTAATGCAATTATGTCTCAAAGACACTTTTCTCAAGGTTACATTCACAGATTCCCAGTGGACATATCTTTTGGGTGGCCACCATTCAGCCCACTAGACTGGTTAAAGCTTACTCTTACACTCTTGTGTTTATAGAGCTGTCCATCTTGATGAGCACTGCCACTGAGCTAATTGAGTTTCCTGCACGTGTATTCATTATTTAAGAATGGCAGTTAGTTTTATTTCCCCCAAAAAAATATAAGACCCAGTACTATTATTGACAGCAGGTAAACTTGAAATCAATGTAATGTTATTTCAGAGAACCAGAAGGCCATGTGATTTCATTGTCAAAGGGACAATCTCTTTGTATTGGTAGAGCATTGATTTACAAGAAATAAATGGGTTATTTACAATATCCTGCTGCCTTCTCAGGACCTGGAAATTCAGAGGGTTCTTTATTTTATGAGTGGGTAATGTGTCTGAATATGTGTGCTTGGAAGAAATAGAACAGTAAAATTAGTTTGCTTTAAAAAAAAGAGGTACTCAAGAGGCTCAGAGAAAATAAAGGGTGGAAAAGCAACACCGGGTCCTGCATGTACAATGGCAGGTGGAAAATGACACATTTGTGGGAGTAAGAGAGATGCTTAGGATGGAGTCATGTCTAGAGAAAATTAATTTTATGCCATGAAGGAAGTAATGTAAGCTGCCATATTCTTCCCTTTTCAAATCTCTAGTTTAATCTGTATTGGTCACTATTGCTGTGTAGGCTAAGTTATTTCAAAGAGATGCTATGAAGGGTTGAAAGCAACTTTTTGCTTCAAAGTTGCCTTGGGACATAGGTAACATTTATTATTCTAGTTTATATTTCCTATAGATGGGTAGATGGATGCAATCAGTTGTTTTATATTTAAGATCTGGTTCTGCCAGCAATTGGAGAGGGATATTAAAGGTATTACTCATGCTCTAACAGGACAAAATAGAGGGAGGGAAGAATAACAAAGGATGAGTCACCTCATGGTATAACGAGATATTCTGTATAGGTCCTTCATTAAAAACATAAAACCAACATAGTGTATATTGCATCATTCACTCTGTATAGCCAAATTCTTTTCAACCATCAAAATCAGTGTATAGTGAATGATTACCTAGCAGACAATAAGGATAACTTTTATCTTTAGAAATTGCAATGTCATGTGTGTGTAATTCTTCATGGAGTACTAAAACTATATTTTTTAATTAAAATAGGGGGAATTTCTATGGAAGAAATCAAAATATAGATTATAATAATGATACCCTATATTTCTCCTTGACATTCACTACACTGTGATTTAGCAGTCTAAAGTATTTTTCCCCATCATATTGTGAATTCCATGAGAAAAGTGACCCTTCAGTCTTGTCCAACACTCAAAATGTCACTCCAAAAATTTTTATGAACTATTTGACAATTAAACTCTGTTTTCATTGTTGTAAAATATCTTATTCTGTAGAATATATTTGGGGAAAAATGAATCCAATCTATTTTGACTGTCTTTTATCACATAAGAAGTTAGAGGTGGAGTGTGGTTTAAAATGAAGTTAGTGCTTCTATTTTTTGTCTGTTTATTCCCTCCAGTGACCCCTTTTCTTTAGAGAAGATATACGATGCTCTACCTAAACCAAGATGAAAAGGGTTGTTAAATTTATTCCCATGAAGGAATGCATGATTATTAATTCAAGCGGTATTAGATATTTAAAAAAAAGCAAAATGTTACAAAGTTTTAATTCTACAATGTCAGACACAAGCTAGTTTTTTGATGAGGTAGGGAAATCACATTCCTCTGTTTATTATTGCAGTTAATTTCCTTCTGTATTTTTTCTCTTTCATCATAGGATTAAGTATTGCTAAGAGGTGGGGGAAACGGGGGGATAAGCCTACTTTGTGCCATCTTAGCAAATAATGAATAATCCATAGGGAGGTCACGTGTATCTTTCATTAGTGAACAAGTTATTGAAGGTAACATATGTGATCTTATGAGAACTCCCATAGTTTTCTGTTTTTTTTTTTTTTAATTTTTAAGGGGGTATATGAATTTCTACTCAAATATAATTCTTTAAAAAACAGAATTCAGATTTTTCTTAAAGAGTAGTTTTAGTAAGAACAAATTTAAAGATTAATATTGGAATATTTTGGGAAAAAATAGTAAGAATTCCTCATTTTGACTTTTCATATAAACTAAGCTAAGTTTGGGTGATACTTTTTCTATCTACTACTTTTTTTTTTCTTTAAAACATAAATAGACATTGAAATGACTCAAGCTCTCAAAGAAAGTTCAGTATCAGGTGCTTTGTTACTTCTAACTGCTGGCTTGAGTTCCCCAGTGGGACAATCTTACTGCTGTGTGTGTATGTGTGTGTGTGTGCATGTGTGTGTGTGTGTGTGTGTGTGTGTGAAAGAGAGAGAGAGAGAAATAAAGCAGGGAGGAGAGGTATGTGGTGAATGATATCACTAAAAATCCTATACATAATAGCAAAATATTAAGAAAAACATTTTGATAAATTTTTAAATTTTAGTGAAATAGATGAATTTCTTGAAAAGCACACCTTACAAACTGATGCAAGAAGAAATAGAAAATATAATTAGACATACTTATTAAAGTAACTAAATTTGTTACTAAAATTTTCTTACAAAAAAATTCTACACTCAGATGGTTTCTCTGGTGAATTTTATCAAATATGAAGTATGAAATAATACTTATAAAACTCTCAGAAAACAGAAAGAAAGCATTTTCTAACTTGTTTTATGAGGACAGAATGATCCTGCTATGGCCTGATAATAATATTACAAGAAAAAAATTAGACCAATGTCACTTCAGAACATAGACAAAATCTATTTGCAAAATATGTAAATATCAAATCCAGCAATATATAAAAATAATAATGTAAAAATTATGACCAAGTAGAAATGTGTTTTTGTTTTGCTTTCTTTTTAGTAACATTTGAAAAATCAGTATTGCTTACTGCACTAACAGTTTAAAGGGGAAAAACTACCAGATCATGTCAATATGATGCAGACAAACTTATGCAGATAACTTCAATTTAATTCATGTTTTAAAAAAATATGATTCTATTCATATGAAGTTCAAGAGCAAGTCAAAGTAATGGCATTAAGAATCAGAACAATGATAGCTTTAGAAAGTGGGGAATTGCCTGCTAAGATACAATGGGCCTTTCTGGCATGATGGAAATATCCCATATCTTAATTATTTAGTGGTTTCATGAGTGTATTCATTTATTTAATCAAATTATGCACTTGGGGTGTGCTTTTTCCACATATAAATTTCACTTCAACTTAAAATAAATAAGCAAATAATCACAAAAAATCTCTTCATTTTAGTTTACTCATTTTCAAAACTTTTCATGCATTGTAAAAAAAATGCAATAAAGTTAAAGTTCCTTGTAAGTTAGAACTTATTAAAAGTTGTTTACCATTTTACCTATTGCCATGTTCTATAAAGGTAATCACATTTTGTGAAGAATTTCAGCCTGTTCAAATATTTGCATTTCTGATACATTTGGCACATAATTTCAGAATTCTCTTATCTATAATCATTAATACTTTGAAAACTTTTCATGTTTTTCAAGTATACAACTACTTTTGGAGATAAACTTCAAGAGTTTTCTATCCTAACCTTAGCACATACATCTATACAAATTCCACAAATCTGCAGTTCTTTCTTAGATAAAAATTAGTATTCTTTTAAAGTGATATTTTCAAAATATACTGCCTGTCTAAAAATAGAAATTTTTGAAGGTGGATTTTCAGTAATAATATCCCTGAACTATTAGGAGAGATTGAATTTTACATACTTTTGGTATAAATTTATAACAAAATGTATGAGCACTAAAATCGATTTGAATGTCTGGCCTATTTTGAAGTAAATAATTAGAAACATTTATCCTTCAGAAGCAGATCTGGCTGTGAACAATATCTCAAAAAATTATTTTCTTTCTCTTCTATTCCACTAAATATTGTTACCTGCTTACGTTAATCCTGCTTAAGTTACTTAAGGACATAGTAAAATGCAAAACTGAGAGGTTTCTGTATCAGAGGATAAACCACATTTTACTTCTTGTAAGTAATTTATAGTAAAATACAATGCAATTCAATGAAACACATAATGCTTTCAAGAATGTCTATTACAAGCATGGTTTTTCCCCTTGATTTTTAAGTTGTATTTCTTTATCTCATTTTAAAATTTGTTGGGTTGGCAATACGATGAAATATTTGTCCTAAATTTGTTTTCTTTCAATGTCTTCTGTTGGTAGCAAGTAAATGCTTATTCAAATACATCTTCCAAACAGAAGCTTGAATATATTTTCCTGAGTTGAACATTTCTACACGCTTTTTATTTTTCTAATTTTTTATTTATTTTTTGAGGCTATTAATACCTACTTTATTAGGCTGAGGATCAGACATAATATATGCACAAAGCACCTGGAACACATGAGGCACAGCCTAAATGGTTATACCCACTATCAGAATGTCACATGGCAAAGAGGGTACTTGTCACAAATATTCAAATGTTACTGTTATGCAGTAAGAGTAATATTGGTAATTTCATTTCCATGATCTATTTACACTGTGCAAACACTGTTGAAAAGCACCCTACAAGTTCACAGTACATTACAATATATTTACTTTAAAAATATATTCCTTTATAAAAGGTTTATAGAACATTGGCATGTCAATATGGGACGAAATTAAAAGCATGTCACCAATTCCATGGTATCAAGAATGCTTCCAAGTGTTGTCAATTTCACAATCACAAGTCACCATTTGAGTTTTAAATACATGTAAGTTTTAAATAAAAAATGAATTCTACAGTGTAACGTTCCGGCAGCAATACTCATTAGTTTATTAGCATACACTTTCATGGAGATGTTTTTCATAATAACTTACAATCAACTTAATCTGCCAAAAAAAACCCATTTCAACAAGTTTTGCAGTCCAAAATTTCTTGTCATTTGTTTTCTATTTTTTCTTCTTTGTTGGTTCTCCTGGTTCTATTTTGCACTTTTTAGAAGTCTGCTCGTCTTTTTCATCATCTTATTCCACCGTCGCCTCCCCTTCTGGAAGAAGCCTAGCTTTCTTAGCTTTCTGTGGGGCATCATCACCATTGTCCTCATATATGTTAGACCACTTTATTGCCATATCCAGCTCTGGAAGAGGAGATTTCTTCTCAGCAGAGTAGGTCTCCGGAGGTGGTACATAGTTTGACTTTCATATTTTTAATTCCTTTGGAGGCAAAGAAGAATCCAGTCTCAGAGATACTACGCCAAGGCCGACCCCTTCAGGAGGATGCAGCAGACACTGTCTTGGAGGCAGCACCGCAGGCACTTTGGCGTCAAAGGTAAGGGGTCTCGGGGAGAAGCTCCTCTGGCGCCTGGACGACGTGCCTCCCCCAGTCTATCTGTTTGTTCCCTGTTTGCGTCCCAGTCTGTTTGTTGTGCGGACTGTAGAGGGAAAGGCCGGGCGAGTCACGCTCCGGAACAGTAACTCCGGTCCAGGCAGCCGCTTCTCCGCCTTGTTCCCTCAGCCGCCTGCCTACTTCGCTGGATCCTGGGCCTTATGACTCGTCTCCTCCGGCTCGCTGTTATCCTCCTCCTCTGAGGAGCCTGAGTTGCTGCTCCCCTAAGCCGCGAAATAGCTGGGGAAGTTTCTCCTCAGCTACCATAACAGCTACGCGGGTTGACTCTCCACATGCTTTTTAAAAGCCTGTAGTATTTCCAAAATACTCCTTGTGAACAGATTGTAATTGATCTATATTTCACATTGTATAAATGTGATAGTTTATAACCAGGTTTATAATTTGGTCCTCATTATATTCTACAAAAGCACTGCAGAAAGCATTGAGGAAATTTGAGTAAGAAAGTGTAATAATATAGTGAAGATTTCTAGTTGAGAATATTGTCTTGTTTTGTTTAAAGATTATTAATGCATATCAGTAATGGAGAGAGTGACATTTCTACCTAATATTGAAAAAATAAAAGATGTCTTACTTATGAGAAATTGTTTTATAGTCACTGATGGTTACTTTCAATTAAAAAAATTTTATAGAGGAAAAGAAATTATACTCTGTCATTAGACTAATTGCAAAAATGAAACTAATTCACAGCCTTCTCTGAATCCACCTTCTTAGACACGATTACATTTCTGCTCCATACATCATGAAATAGAGCCTAGTTTCCTGCTCCTTGAATCTTTTTTTTTAAATCTTTTAAAAAAATATTTATTTATTTATTTATGGCTGTGTTGGGTCTTCGTTGCTGCACACAGGCTTTCTCTAGTTGCAGCTAGCAGGGGCTACTCTTCGTTGCAGTGCCTGGGTTTCTCTTGTTGTGGAACACAGGCTCTAGGTACTCGGGCTTCGGTAGTTGTGGCATGTGGGCTCAATAGTTGTGGATCACGGGCTCTAGAACACATGCGCAGTAGTTGTGGCACACGGGCTCATTTGCCGTGGCATGTGGGATCTTCCCCGACCAGGGAATGAACCCATGTCCCCTGCTTTGGCAGGCGGATTCTTAACCACTGCGCCACCAGGGAAGCCCTGCCCCTTGAATCTTATTTGTCTTTGTGACTTGCTTTGGCCAATAATGTGGAGGAAATAACACTGTGCCGGTTACACTAATTGCCTCAAAAGACTTTGGAACCCTACTTCTGCCATCAACACAAGCTCGTGTCAGTCTATGCAAGGATGAGAGACCATATGGAACAGAGCTCAGTCATTTCCACCAAGGCCAGTCTAAACCACTGAAACCCTAGCAGAGCTACCAGTTCATAACAGATGTGTGAACAAGCCCAAGGAAAATCAACTAAGCCTGACCAGATTAGTCACACAACAAAGCTAACTGATACATCATCATTTAACTAAAGATACTAAAATGATAATTGCCCCAGTTTCATCCAAAAATGTTCCATACATCTCTACCTTGAGGTGATATAGATGATTTCATATTACTTTTCAAATTTAGATCTATTTTCTATCAGCAACTGAGTTTTGGGGGTTGTTTTGGCATTTTATCTTTGTATAGTCTAAAGGAAGAATCAATTTCTTAATGTAACTATAATAAGTTGTTCTAGCACTACATGTTTTAGAGTCCATTATTTTCCCCACGCATATGCAATTCCTATGTTACCCCAATCCCTTATTATAAACCAAGTTATCACACATGTATGAGTATTTAGGGGGATGCAGTATTGTCTTCTATTGGTCTATTTACCTATTCCTACACCTATAACCCACTAACTTTAAATAGGTCTTTATAGATATTGATAACTGGTAGGAGAATTTCCCCACAATTAGTTCCTTCTCTTAAGAGCTATCTTGGCTTTACTTAGTCTTTTCCTCTTCCAGCCAAGCAAATCATACTGTTAAGTTTTGTAAAGGACCGTGTTGAAACTTTAATTAGAAAATACATTATAAATTAACTTTGTTAGAATGCCATTTATATGCGATTGATTATTTATTTTCAGGAAACTTTCATTCCCATTTATTTAGATCTTCTTCCATATGTTTAAATAAAATGTAAAAATTCAGTTCTAAAAAGTAATGCACATATTTACTTTGAATTATTTTCAGACTCTGTATATATTTACTGCTGAATGGTAAGGTATTTTTATATTACATTTTAGAATACATTCTAAGTGATTATTATTGGTGTAAAGGATCACAATTGAAATTTTAAAAATTACAATCAGCAAAATTAATAGGCTTATTTTTATTTTTAATAATTCTTCTGTAGATGCTGTTTATTTATTTAGATAATATGCAACCCAAATTAAAAACTGTTCCTTCTTTTTTGTTCCTTATATATATTTTTTTCATTTTGTTTCTTACAGCACTAGCGATGAGTATGATGGCTAAGTATAGTATTAGAAAATATCTTGACTTTTCAGTATTAAGTATAATTTCTTCTTCAGGCTTTTACATAGATATCCTTTATCATATTTGGAGTTTCCTTCCATCCCTAGTTTGTGATGAGTTTTTATTATAAGTAATAATAAATTTTGTTGGATACTTATTCCACAACTGAAAAGATGATCAAACATTGGTTTTGGCTTAGTAATATTTTCCTTAGGATTCTTCCATCTGTAACTAAAATAGACTGTAATTTTTGAAGGCAGTTTCTAACTATGAAATCATAATTAATTTGGTGTCATAAAATGTATTTTTTGACACAATGCTATGAGACTAGAAATCAACTACACAAAAAACTACAAACCCCACCCCCCAAACATGTGAAGCCTAAACAATATGCTACTAGGCAAAAAAATGAATCACTGAAGAAATCAAAGAAGAAATTAAAAAAAAAAAATACCCAGAGACAAATGGAAACAAAAATACAACTATTCAAAACTTATGGAATGTAGCAAAAGCAGTTGTAAGAGGCAAGTGTATAGTGATACAAGCCTACCCCAGGAAACAAGAAAAATCTCAAATGACCAACCTAATTTTACACCTAAAGGAACTAGAAATAGAATAATAATAATAATAAATCTTCAAAGGTAGTAGAAGGAAATAAATCATAGAGATCAAAGCAGAAATAAATAAAATAGAAACTAGAAAAAAGAGCAGATCAATGAAACTAAGAGATGGTTCTTTGAAAAAATAAACAGAATTGGTAAACCTTTATCCAGACTCATCAAGAAAAAAAGAAACAGGGCCCACATCAATAAAATCAGAAATGAAAAAGGAAAAGTTACAAACATCACAAATCTACAAAGGATCTTAAGAGGTTACTACTAACAATTATGTCCCAAATAAAATGGGTAACCTAGAAGAAATGGACAAATTCCTAGAAATGTACAATCTCCTGAGAAAAAATTGAAAATATGAACAAACTACCAGTATGAAATTGAATAAGTAATTTTTAAAAACTCCCAACAAACAAAAGCCCAAGAGCAGATGGCTTCACAGTTGAATTCTACCAAAGATTTAGAGAACAGTTAGCACCTATACTTCTCAAACTATTCCAAAAAATTTCAGAAGAATGAACACTTCCAAACTCATTCTATGAGGCCAGCATCACTTTGATACCAAAACCAGACAAAGATATAACACACACACAAAATTAAAGGCCAGTACTGCTGATAAAAACAAATCCTCAACAAAATATTCACAAACTGAGTTCAACAATATATTAAGAGAGTCATACATAATGATAAAGTGGGATTTATTCCAGGGTTGCAAGGATGGTTTAATATCTGCAAATCAAACAATGTGATGCACATTTTTTTTAATTTTTAATTTTGTATTGGAGTACAGCTGATTAACAATGTTGAGATAGTTTCAGGTGCACAGCAAATTGACTCAGCCATACATATACATGTATTCATTCTTCCCCAAACTCTCCTCCTATCCAGGCTTCCACATAATAGTGAACAGAGTTCCCTGTGCTATACAGTAGGTCCTTGTTGGTTATCCATTTTAAATATAGCAGTGTGTACATGTCAGTCCCAAACTCCCAAACACAGCTTCTTTATCCATTCATCTGTCGATGGACATTTAGTTTGCTTCCAAGTCTCAGCTATTGTAAACAGTGCTATAATGAACATTGGGTGCATATATCTTTTCAGAACATGTTTTTCTCTGGATATATGCCCAGCAGTGGGATTGCAGGGTTATATGGTAGCTCTATTTTTAATTTTTTAAGGAAACTCTGTACCATCCTCATACTGGTTGTATTAATTTACATTCCTACCAAGAGTGTAGGAG
Source organism: Hippopotamus amphibius kiboko (assembly GCF_030028045.1). Taxonomy (NCBI): domain Eukaryota; kingdom Metazoa; phylum Chordata; class Mammalia; order Artiodactyla; family Hippopotamidae; genus Hippopotamus; species Hippopotamus amphibius. Next base: position 61,293,496 of record NC_080188.1, read on the forward strand.
GGTTCCCTTCTCTGTGCATTCTCTCCAGCATTTATTGTGTATTTTTTGATGACAGCCATTTTGACTGGTGTGAGGTGATATCTCGTAGTTTTGATTCACATTTCTCTAAGAATTAGCAATGCTGAATATCTTTTCATGTGCCTCTTGGCCATCTGTATGTCTTCTTTGGAGAAATGTCTATTTAGGTCTTCTGCCCATTTTTTAATTATGTTGTTTGTTTTGATGATATTAAGCCACATGAGCTATTTGTAAATTTTGGACACTTGTCCCTTGTCAGTCATATCATTTGCAAATATTTTCTCTCAATCTGTGAGTTGTCTTTTCATTTTGTTTATGGTTTCCTTTGCTGTGTGAAAGCTTTTGAGTTTAATTAGTTTATTTTTGTTTTTATTTCCAATACTCTGGGAGATGTATCAATGATACACCATTGTTAAAATAAAGAATAAAAATCAAATGATCATCTTAGTAGATGCAGAAAAAAGCTTTTCACAAAATTTAACATCCATTTATGATAAAAACTCTCAATAAAGTGAGTACAGAGGGAACATAACTCAACATAATATATAGTTCATATATGATGAACCCATAGCTAATATCATACTCAGTGGTAAAAAGCTGAAAGCATTTCCTCTAAAATCAGGTATAAGACAAGGATGACCACTCTTGCCACTTTCATTCAGCATGGTATTAGAAGTCCTAGACATAGCAATAAGCCAAGAAATAGAAATAAAAGGCAGCCACATTGGAAAGGGAGAAGTAAAACGGTCACTGTTTGCTAGTGACATGATAACATACATAGAAAATTCTAAAGATGTCACCAAAAAATTATTAAAACTCATCAATAAAATTGGTAAACTTGCAGGACACAAAATTAATACACAGATATCTGTTGCATATCTATACACTAACAACAAACAGAAAGAGAACTTAAGCAAACAATCCCATGTATCATCACCTCAAAAAGAATAAAATACCTAGGAATAAATCTAACTAAGGAGGTAAAACCTATACTCAGAGAACTATAAGATACTGATAAAAGAAACTGAAGACAATACAAACAGCTGAAAAGGTATACCATGCTCATGGATTGAAAGAAGGATTAATATTGTTGAAATGACTATGCTACCCAAGGCAATCTACAGATTCATTGTAATTCCTATCAAATACCAATGGTATTTTTCACAGAACTAGAAAAAATATTCTAAAATGTAATTATAGAAATTATGGAAACACAAAAGACCTTGAAGTGTCAAAACAATCTCGAGAAAGAAGAACAAAACTGGAGTTATCATGTTCCCTGATTTCAAACTATACTACAGACCTACAATAAACAAAACAGTATGGTACTGGTACAAAAACAGACACATAGATCAATGGAACAGAATACAGAGCCCAGAAATGAACCTACACTTAAATGGGCAATTACAATATGACAAAGGAGGTGAGAATATACAATGGGGAAAAGCCACTATGGAAAGCAGTATGAAGATTCCTCAAAAAAACTAAAAACAGAACTATGACAGAATCTAGCAATTCTACTCCTGGGTATTTTTCCAAAGAAAACACAAGCACTAATTCAAAGAGATATATGCAAATTTGATGTTCACTGCAGCATTAGTTATCATAGCTAAGATATGGAAGCAACCTAAGTGTTTGTCAGTGGATGAACAGATAACGATGATGTGGTATATATGTCCAAAGGAATATTATTCAGCCATTAAAAAAAATGAAATCTTACCATTTGTAACAACATGGATGGACCTTGAGGGTATTATGCTAAGTGAAATAAGTCAGACAAATACTGTGTGATTTCACTTATATGTGGAACCTAAAACAAAACAAATGAACAAACATAACAAAACCAAAACAGAGTTATAGTTACAGAGAACAGATTGTTACTAGATGGGAGGGGGCTATAGGGAGAAAAGAAATAACTGAGAGAGATAAAGAGGTACAAACTTTGAGTTGCAAAAATAAATGAGATGTGAATATGAAATGTACAGTGTAGGGAATATAGTCAATAACAATGTAATATATTTATATTTGGTGACAGACTCATAACTAGAATGACTGTGTGATCATTTTGAAATGTATACAAATATCAAATCACTATGTTGTGTAACAGGAACAAACAGTACTGAAGGTCAATTATAATTCAAAACAAACAAACTCATAGAAAAAGAGATAAGATTTGTGGTTACTAGAGGTAGGAGTTGGGAGGAGGGAGAACTGGATGAAGGCAATCAAAAGTACAAACTCCCAGCTACATGATAAATAAGTACTAGGAATGTAATATACAACATGATAAATATAATTAATATTGATGTTTTGTTATATATAAAATTTGTGAAGGGAGTAATTCATAAAAGTTCTCATCACAAGGAAATTTTTTTCTATTTCTTTAATTTTGTTTCTGTATGAGATGATGATGCTCACTAAACTTATTGTAGTAAACACTTCAAGATTATGTAAGTCACATCATTATGTTGTATACATTAAACTTATGCAATGCTGTATGTCAATTATATATAAATAAAAATGGAAGAAAAAGTGCATTTAGGATGTGTTTTCCCTTTTTCTTTTCTCAGAAAGAGTGTTTGTAAGATTGCAATTTTTTGCCACATATATTTAACATTGATCTCCTAAAAACATTATAGAACTGTTTCATCTTGGTGAATAGATTTTCAACTATTTTCTAAACTTCTCCAGTGATTACAGATGCATTCTTATTTCCTATTTCTTCTGGAGTAATATTTCTTAAATAATATCTTTTTAGAAAATTGGAGGGCCAATGCCTTTCACTTCCCCACCTCCCACCCCATTGTTCAAGGATCAACTGTACACACATATACAGAGAGCAATTTTGTGTATGTGTGTATATTTCCTAAAATTTATTTGCAACTTCAAAATTAATACTTGTGACACTTCTGCAGTCATTCAAAAGAATGCACAGAGGAAAGAAAACTTTGAGCAGTCCAATGTGCACATTCTCACCTGAGGTTGACTAAAGCAATGTTCTGTTTTATTGTTTCAATTCTCGTGCTATAAAAACGTGTCCTGTTCATGGTCAATGTAGTGCCATGCTTTTCCCATTTTTGCTTTTTGCTGGTGATTTCATCACTGTTTAAATGACCCCCAAGTGTAGAGCTGAAGTGCTGTCTAGTGTTTCCATATACAAGAAAGTTGTCATGTCTTGCAAAAAAAAAAAAAAAAAGACTGTTATGTGTTATATAAGCTTTGTTCAGACATGAGTTATAGTGCTATTGGCTGTGAGTTCAGTGTTAATGAATCAACTATATCTTAAATAAGGTATCTTTAAAGAGAAACACACTGACCGGGGATAAAAATGTAACCAGTGGCTCTCAGCAAGAACCTAACCCTGTTTTCCCCAGAAGCACTTCTTCAAATGCTTCTGTATTTATTAAATGGTGTTTACAGCAACATTATAGAACATAATTACTATGAAAAGCTAGAATCAAATTATATATGTATACATTATACATATGTATTACATATTATTTAACGCATATAATTTCTCATGATTTTTAGTGCTTCCATCTATATAATTGGGGACTCATTTTGAAAAAGTCTAAGATTTTACCTTATTACACAAAATATTTAACATAATATTAATGTTTAAACTAATTCATTTGAACATATTTTGCAAAGTATCAGTTAGTGTGACTGACTTTGATAGAATAAATAATACCTTTTCATGCTTTACAAGGTAATTTTTCACAGTCTTTTGATTTGTTTCTGTAAGTTCTATATGCAATGTCCATATTAAGTTCCTATTATAATTTGTTGCATATAGAACAGGCTCTGACTGTATATCTTATCATAAGTGACTTATATCTATTTATTTCTGAGTGCCTTAAGTATAAATTGACTATGAAGTGAATTTTGAATACTTACTGTAGGTAACCACTATTTGTGATTATGGGAGGTTGAATATTAACTATAGGTAATGCTTATTTGTAATTACAGGAGGTTGAAGGATGTGGCCTAACTTCATACTTCTCTCCATGAACATATCCTCATTTTCACTTTGTCTTTCTGACTATAAACTCCAGAGTATTTCAGTGTTGCTTTTTTCATTTCAGCAAACCTGCAGTCAATACCAGTCTTATTTTATCTCTTACACAAGACATTTGGGAGAATTGGCACACCAAATCATCTATCAGGTTAATCTTCACTGCAGGAGATAAGAAGTAAAAGGATTAATCTGGCATTGCTGAGGCTATGTGACTTACCACTCTCTCCCTTGATTATCACTCTTTATCTTTTTTTATCTTTTAGATATTGCTGGGTATCTGTACACTTGTTATATAATTTATTTTGCTATAATGATTTTGAGACAATTAGGATTATATGGATAAATCACATGAGACTTTCTGGTTAACTTTTCAAATTGATGGTGATAACTGAAATAGTGACAGTTATAAAATCTAATCATATTACTAGACATCTAAAATACACTCTATGAAATAATTACAAGTTATTTTGCAAGTGTCAACTGCCTACGCTTGCAGAATGTGGTTTTGGATTTTTCAAAGACCAGATTTGGCTTACTGAAAAATTACAATAATGTTGTTATCTCCATTTTCTACCTACCACTGGTGAGTTAAAGAAATACTGTAATATATTTTATCATCATTTACTGTAAATAGAAACAAATCAATTTACACACTGTCAACATTAGCTAATTTTAATGGAAACAGATTTTTATTAACCCATACTAGGGGCACTTAGAAAATGCACAGAAATATGGCAAATCCAAAAAATTCTTCTTTCAACTGGCAATACATCAAGTTGTAGCCTGCATGTAAATTTCACAAATCAATTGGATATTATCTTTATGTTCTTAACAGATTGGAAATATATTGTTTGCCACTTCATGGAAGGACTCTTCACATATAATTGTTACCTTTTTAAAGTGTTTTTAAATGTTTTTAGTCAGGCAACTATTTTTGTTTTCATTCTGATAAAATTAATCAAGTGTTCATTTGTATACAGCTAAATGCATTGTAGTCTTTTTAAGGTAGAAAAGGACTTAATACAGGAAATTGGGTTTGTACATAATTTTCAGAGTGGCAGAAGTTCACTATCTAGGTTCCAGGAACAATTTTAAGTACTTGAATCTATGGTACCTCTGCCAAAATCAAGAAAGTTTCCCCATGATTGCACAAATTGATGAATCAAGAATCTGCTAGCTTCAAGCAATGTGGATGGACCTAGAGATTATCACACTAAGTAAAGTAAGTCAGAAAGAGAAAGACAAATGCCATATGATATCACTTATATGTAAAATCTAAATATGACAAGTGAACATATCTACAAAACAAGAACAGACTTACAGATATAGAGAATAGACTTTCGTTTGCCAAAGGGGAGGTGGGTTGAGGAGGCAAAGACTGGGAGTTTGGGATTAGCAAATTAAAACTCTTATATATAGGATGCATAAACAGCAAGGTCCTACTGTATAGCACAGGGAATTATATTCAATATCCTGTGATAAGCCATAATGGAAAGGAATATGAAAAAGAATACCTATATGTATAACTGGGTCACTTTGCTATACAACAGAAATTAAACACAACATTGTAAATTAACTATACCTCAATAAAATTAAAAAAAAAAAGAATCTGCTAGCTTCAGAGCCATTACACCACTACCATGATCTGTGCTACAAAATAGATATCCTATATCCTGCCTTCATCTGATCTAAGCCTTGCAAAAATACATCCAATTACTATAAATTAAATTATATCCCAAACTCTAAGTGCAAAGAAATCTGGGTATGTACTTTTTGCTTTTCTGCCACCTGCTCCTGAGAGTTTATAGGAATGGATGTTGAGTGAGTCAATCCTAGTATTTGCCACAGCCAGCAAGTACTCGACAGCCACACATAAACACATAACCTTCTTAAGCTTAAAGTTTTGAGCGACAGTACAGCAACAACAGTCTGAAACCAACTAACATAACGGAAATAATTGCATGTATGTTTCTACCACTTTTTCAAAATAGGAGACTCAAATTCTGATCTGTCACATTTATCACATATCTGAGTGGTGTTCACTCTCCCTTTTAGCTCAGTAAAAATCTGTCCTCAATTTCTTGTAACCTATAAAATAACATCACTAGTCCATTCTATATAAAATAATATTGTAAAAAGAGAGAAGGAAATAAAGAAGGATTAAAATATGGGATAGCTCATGTGGCCTTTGTTTCCGCAACAAGCATAAGACCATAGCTTATATTCACAGCTTTTTTTTCTGCACATATCCCTTACATTTTTGTCGCCACTAAGACTCTTGCTAAATGAACTGGTAGGTTCTTTATCTGATGGGATGACCTAAACTTCATTTTTTTATGTCCTTAATCTTTGATGACATGGCTATATTATCTTGACAGTGTCTCTGTGAATTTTGACGTTGGGTGTAGAAATAATATGAACATTCCCTCCATGCCCCCCTCCATTGTGCAGCAGGAATCCTACTCTACTGTGATAATCTGACAAACATTTTCTTCCATTCTGAACACTGACATTCACTCTATTGATTATTCATTTTGTTGTCCAGAAACTTTTAGCTTAATGTAGTTCCATTTATTTATTTTTGTTTTGATTTCCTGTGCTTTTGGTGTGACATCCAAGAATTCATTGCTTAGAACAATGTCATGAAGCATTTCCCCAATTTTCCACTAGGAGTTTTGTAGTTTCAGGTTTTCATTTAAGTCTTTAATCTAGTTTGAGTTGACTTTTTTTGAATAAGGGTTCAGTTTCATTCTTGTGTATGTAGATACCCAGTTTTCTCAACATCATTTGTTGGAGAGACTGTCATTTCCCAGTTATAAAATCTTGGCATCTTTGTCAAAGATCATTTGACCTCATATGCATGAGGTTTTTTTCCTGGGCTCCCTATTCTTGTTGCTTTGGTCTATATGTCCTTAGGCCTGTGCCATACTATTTTGATCACTATAGATTTTGAATACATTTTGAAATCAGGGGGTGTGATTCTTTCAGCCTTATTCTTTCTCAAGATTAACAGGCTATTCATGGTCTTTTGTGGTTTTGTGTAAATTGTAGATAGCTATTTCTATAAAAAAAATCATTGGGATGTTGATAAAGCCTGCATAGAATTTATAGATCACTTTGTGTAGTGTGGACATTTTAACACTAGTAAGTCTTCTTATGCATAAATATGGGATGTCTTTTTATTTATGTATGTCTTCTCTAAATTCTTTCATCAATGTTATGTAGTTTTCAATATACAAGTCCTTCACCTCCTTATTTAAGTTTATTCCTAGTATTTTATGCTTTTTGGTGCTATTGTAAATATGATTTTTTTTTCTAATCTTTTCAGATTGTTAGTGTATAGAAGCATGATTGATTTTTGTACATTATTGTATCCTGCAACTTTACTAAACTTGTTTATTAGTTCTAACAGTTTGTGTTTCTTTGTTTTTATGTAGTCTTAAGGGTTTTCTATATGTAGGTCATGTCATCTGCAAACAGTGATAGTTTTACTTCTTCCTTTCAGATTTGGATGCCTGTTGTTTAATTTTCTTGTCTAATTGCTCTAACTAGGACCTCCAGCAATTTGTTGAATAAAAGTAACAAGAGTGGGCACCTTTGCCTTGTTGCTGATCTTAACCAGTTTTTTCACCATTGATTATGAGGTTAACTGTGGACTTTTCACATATGGCCTTTATTATGTTGATATATTTTTCTTCTATTTCTAATTTGTTGAGATTTTTTAATCATAAAACTGTGTTAAAATTTGTTAAATGCTTTCTTTTTGTGTCTATTGAAATAATGATGTTATTTTTGCATCCTTTATTTGTTAATGTGGTGTATCACATTAGTTGATTTTCATATGTTGAACTACCCTTGCATCCCAGGAATAAATTTCAGTTAATCATGATGTATGATCTTTTCAGTGTACTGCTGAATTTAATTTGCTAGGAATTTGTTGAGGATTTTTGCACCTATGTTCATTAGGGATATTGGCCTGTGCTTTGGTATCAAGGTAAAACTTAACTCATAAAATGAATTTAAGTGTTAAGTGCTACTTCTTTTTCAAATTGTTTGGAAGAGATTGAGAAGCAATGACATTAATTTTTCTTTAAATATTTGTTAGAATTCACCAGTAAAACTACCTGGTCCTGGGCTATGATTTGTTGGTAGGTTTTTTTCTTTTTAAAAGCTCTTTATTGGAATATAGTTGCTTTACACTGTTGTGCCAATTTTTGAGGTACACCAAAGTGAATCAGCTGATTTATACATCTATCCCCATATCCCCTCCCTCCCATGACTCCCTCCTACCCTCCCTATCCTGGCCCTCTAAGTCATCACTCATCATTGAGTTTATCTCGCTATGTTATACAGCAACTTCCCACTAGCTATCTATTTTACATTTGGTAGTGTATATATGTCAATGCTACTCTCTCACTTCCTCCCTGCTTCTCCTTTGCCCCTTCCCCCACCCCGTGTCCTCAAGTCCGTTCTCTACATCTGTACCTTTATTCTTGCCCTGTCACTGGGTTCATCAGTACCATTTTTGTTTTTAGATTCCATATATATGAGTTAGCATATGGTATTTGTGTTTCTCTTTCTGGCTTCACCCTGTATGACAGACTCTAGGTCTATTCACCTCATTATGAATAACTCAATTTCATTCTTTTTTACGGCTGAGTAATATTCCATTGTATGTATGTGCCACATCTTCTTTATCCATTGATCTGTCGATGGGCATTTAGGTTGATTCCATGTCCTGGCTATTGTAAATAGTGCTGCAATGAACATTATGGTACATGTTTCTTCTTGGATTCTGGTTTTCTCAGGGTATATGCCCAGTAGTGGGATTGCTGGGTCATATGGTAGTTCCATTTTAAGTTTTTTAAGGAACTTCCGTACTGTTTTCCATAGTGGCTGTACCAAATTACATTCCCATGTTGGTAGGTTTTTAATTACTGAATTAATCTCCATACCACTTATGGGTCTGTTAAGATTTTCTATTTCTTCATGATTCAGTCTTAAATGTGTTGTATGTTTCTGGGAATTTCATTTCTTTTAGGATACCCAGTTAGATAGTGTAAAATTTTTCATATTAGTCTCATAATACTTTTTTTATATATTTCTCTGACATCATTTGTAATGTCTGCGCTTTATTTCTAACTTTATTCATTTGAGTCTTTTCTCTTTTTTCTTAGTCTAGCTAAGGGCTTGCAGCTTTGCTTTTTTCCAAGAAAACAACTCTTAGTTTCATTGATTTTTGCTATCACTTTTCTGTTTTAATAGCATAAGAAGTTATTGTATTGAAAATGCTATTGCATTTCTATTCAGGTTGTCCACTCTAATGTTTGTTATTTCTTTCCTTCTACTAACTTTGATCTTAATCTACATTATTTTTATATTTGTTTAAGGTATAAAGTTATGTTGTTTATTTTAGATCTTTTTTTTTTTTTTTTTCCTTAATGGAGGGGTTTAACACAATAAAATCTCAGTACTACTTTTGTATCCTTACATAAGATTTGGTATTTGGTGTTTTCATTTCTTTTGTTTTAAAACATTTTCTAATTTCTTTTTAATTTATTATTTTTTCCTGGTTGTTCCATAGTGTGTTGTTTAATTTCCACATTTTTTGTGAATTTTCTAGTTTTCCTTCTGCTATTGAAGGAAATTTTATTTTATTTGTCACCAGAAAAAATATTTGGTATAATTTTAGTCTTCTTAAATTTATTAAGACTTGCTGCTGCTGTTAGTTAGGTAGAATGGTCTGTGTTTGTCTGTTAGGTATATTTTATATATAGTATTGATAGTATTGCTCAAATCCTCCCCTTGTTGATCTTCTGTCTGAATGTTTCAGTCACTATTTAAAGTGACATGTTGAAGTCTCTTACTATTATTGTGATGCTATCTGTTTCCTTCTTTAATTCTGTCAGTTTTTGCTTCTTATATTTAGGTACTCTGATGTTGGGTGCATATATATAATTGTAATATTTTCCTGGTAAATTGATCATTTTTACATACAATATCCTTCTTTGTCTCTTGTGATACTTTTTATATACAGTCTATATTGTCTGATATAAGTATGGCCACCTTTGCTCTCTTTTTGTTACAATTTGCATGGAATATGCTTTTTAATTCCTTTACATTCAGTCTACATGTGACCTGAAGTGAATTTCTTATAGATATTATATAGATGGGTCTAATTTTAAAAAATCTATTCAGCTATTCTATGTGTTTTGTGTGTTTTGACTTGTGAGTTCAAACTATTTACATTTAAAGTTATTATTTAAAGTTATGATTTACTAGTGCCAAATTTTTAATTGTTTTCTGTTAGTCTTATAGTTCTTTTGTCTGTCTTTCATTCTCTTACTGTCTTCATTTGTGTTTAAAAATTTTTTTTATATGGATATACTTTGATTCCTTTCTTTTTCTTTTCAGTAACTTCTATAGGGGGCTGTGTGTGTGTGTGTGTGTGTGTGTGTGTGTGTGTGTGAGTCTACCTTAGGGCCTACACAAAATACAGATATAACTCTATTTTAAGCTGATAACAACTTAAGTTCAACCACATACAAAATTTTACACTTTAACTTCTCCCTACCACATTTTATGGTATTTCTTGTCACAATTTACATCTATACATTTTGCATATCTTTTACTATATCTTTAGTTATAGTTATTTTAATATGTTTCTCTATTTTTTACTAGAAATAAAAGTTACTCACTTACCACCATTACAATGATACAATACTCTATATTTGTCTATATATGTTTAGCTTTACCAATGAGTTTCATACTTTTCTTATGCTATTTTAGTGCCGGTTAGTGTCCTTTCATTTCAAATTGAGGAAATTCCTTTAGTATTTTTGGTAAGACAGGTCAAGTGGTGATGAACACCCTCAGTTTTTGTCTGAAAAAAAGTATTTATCTGTCCTTTGCTTGCTTGCCAGGTTAAATATTATTTGCTGGCAGGTTTTTTTCCCCCTGCACTTCGAATAAACCATCCCACTTCTATATGGCCTGCAATATTTCTGCTGAAAAATCTGCCAATTGTTTTATGGGTGTTCCTTTGCATGTAATAAGTCATATTCATCTTGCTGCTTTTGAAACTCTCTTTGTCTTTAACTTTTGACAATGTGATTATAATGTGTTTCCATATGTATTGCTTTGAGTTCATCCTATTTGATGGCCTTAGGATGTTTTAGATCTAGATGCCCATTTCATTTTCAAGATTTGGGAAGATTTCAGTCATTATTTCTTTGAATAAGCTTTCTCCTTCTTGGACTCCCATAATGTGTGTATTTGTACACTTGATAGTATCCCATTAGTCCCTTAAGCTTTCTTCATTCTTTTTCCTTTTGGGGTGATTTATTCTGTATAAGATGACAATGTTATTCAAGTGTAGAAAACAGCAAAGAATATTTACAGTGTTGAAGACCCTGAAGAAAGTACACCCCAAGAAGGAAGATGGTCCTAGGTATTCCTGCACTTCTTGTGATTTTAGACTCCTGTTTTTTCCCTTTAACCCTGAAATTGATTTAACACTGGTTTTGAGACACTCAGACTTTTGTTTTATTATTCCCCTGTAAAAGGTTTCATTAACAATGATACTAGCCCAAACAGTGGGCATTTTCTAAATATTATTGGGGGGCCTGATTCATCAAAGGCACAGACTTACACTTAAATTTTTTTCAGTAATTTTCTAGTAACAAACCAAGGTCTAAATTAGTCACAGAAAGAGAAATACTCTTTGTTGTTATTGTTCTTATGCTACATCCCCAAGTTTTTCAGACTCACTTCAGTAAAAGCTTGAGTGTGTAAGAAATAGAGCTGAGTGAGGTAAGTGTCTGAGCTATGAAATATAATGCTTCAAGATGTCATTTTTATTCAGGAAATAGGGAATATTTAAGTCATATAAATTCCTATTCTAAAATCTTTACACCTGACTTCATAGTATGCACATTTTCCTATGTAGACAAGTCTTTCCATTTCTTCAGTTAAAAAGAAGAAATGTTTCTTTTTCCCCACATGTTTTTACTTATTAGTATATTTCTTGAGCTATTTTCATGTTATCTGTTTCCTTATGGAATTTTTTAAAACTTGGACTATTGAGTACTAAACATGTATGTTTTCGTCTGACAGTTACACCAGAGGTTGACTGTCCAGTTGAGAAGAGTGAATCTATAGCATGTATTTGTTTTCAAATTAAATTGATCCTGGATAAAAGTTAATTTTTTTAGGAGTTAGTCCTTGACCACTAGTTTGATACCATCTCCATTTGGGGTAACCTGTTCCACCAGAATACCTGTTATTCTCCTAACTGTATAAGTTAAGATGACTAAATATATAAGTGCTTAAAATGGAATAATCTTCTATGTAAAAAAAAAAAAAAAAGGGAAAAAGAAAGAAAAGACCTCTAAATTGGAAATGAAGAGGTATAAATATTTCTAGTCATAAATGACACAATCCTATACATAGAAAATCCCAAAGAAACCACCAAAAGCTACCAAAGCTAATAAACAAATCCTGAAAATTTCCAAGGTTCAAGATAACACACAAAAATCACACCAGGAATGAACAATTCAAAAATCAAATTAAGAAAACAATCCCATTTACATCCAAAAGAGTAAATTTTTTAGAAATGAATTTAACCAAGGAGGTGAAAGACTTGTACACTAAAAACTATAAAACATTGCAAAAAGAAATTTAAAAGAACTTAATAAATAATAAGAAATCATCTGTCCATGGATCAGAAGACTTCTATTGTTAAGATTTCAGGACTACTCAAAGCAATTTACAGATTCAATACAATCTCTATCAAAATTCCAACAAGGTTTTGTCAAAACCTGATAGAAAGCTGATTCACAATTTTATATGGAATTGTGTTGTAACTCCAAAGGCCAAAAGAATATTGAAAAAGGAGAACATAGGTGGAGGACTCACATCTCCTGATTTGAAAACTTACTACAATACTACAGTATTCAAAACAGTGTGGTACTGTCATAGGGATAGACATAAAGATCAATGGAATAGAATTGAGAGTCCAACAATAACTTCATACGTCTTTGGCCAGTTGATTTTTGACAAGGATGACATTCAATAGGAAAAGAATTGTCTCTTCAAGGAATATTGCTAGGACAACTGAATGTCCACATGCAAAAGAATGAAGACAGACTCCTACTTCACACAATACACAAAAAGTAACTCAAAATGAATTAACGACTTAAATATAAGAGCTAAAACTAGAAAGAAGCTAAATATAAATATTAAAACAAATATAAGAGCTAAAACAAAGATAAAAACATAGCAGTAAACCTTCGTAATCTTGGATTTAGCAATGAATCTTAGATATAACACCAAATGAACAAGCAGCAAAAGAAAAAATAGATAAATTAGACTAATAATCAAAGGGTATCATTAATAAACTGAAAATACAACTTAGAGCATGGGAGAAAATATTTGCGTATCATGTATCTGAAAAGGGTCTAGTATCCAAATATGTAAAAAACACAACTCAGTAACAAAAAGCAAATGACCCAATAAAAAAATAAGCAAACGTGGCCTTGAATAGCCATTTCTCGAAAAAAGATATACAAATGGCCAAAAGCACATCAAAGGATTCTCAACATCATTAGTCATTAAGGAAATGCACATGAATGTGGTGCTAAGGTACCACATCATACCGATTAATGTAGCTACATTTTTCAAAAATGAAAATAGCAAGTTTGGTGAGGATGAGAAACTGGAACATTCATAAATTTCTGAAAGGTGTACAAAATGGTTTAATAAGTATGTGTTTGGTGGTTCCTCAAGATGTTAAACATAAAATTACAATGTGACCATCCCCAATTCCACTTTTAGGCAGATACCCCTGAATAATTGAAAACAGGTATTCAAACAAGTGCATGTAAATGAGTGTTCATAGAAGCATTATTTACAATAGTCAAAGGTAGAAGCAACCCACGTGTTCATTAGCTGATGAACAGATAAAAAAATACATACAATAGAATGTTAATCAGAAATAAAGTTCTGATATATGCTACAACAGGGATGTATCTTGAAAACACTGTGTTAAGTGATATAAGCCAGACACACAAAAACGTATTGCATGATTTCACTTGTATGAAATATGCAGAATGGATAAATTCAAAGAGACAAAAAGCAAGTTAAATGCTACCAGGGGCTTGGAAGAGGGGGATAATGGTGAGTTTTGGTTTAAGGTATACTGTTTCTAAATGCAGACATAAAAAGTTTTAGAAGTGAATAGTGAATGTAATTAATGCCACCGAAGTGTATGTAATTAATGAATGTAATTAATGCTGCTGAAGTGTTCACCTGAAAATGGCAAATATGGCAAATTTTATATTAAATAAATGAATAAATAAATAAATAAAACAAATAAAACCAAATTCGTCCAAATGTATGTTTACTGTAGATATCTGGTAATAAAGCTCTATTTGTAAGTATAACTTACTGAGAAGGCCATAGAAGTCTGATAAACTTTACCAGGAAAAACTAGTCAAACTCTGGAAATCTGCTGATATGGAAAAAATATAAAGACTTATCTATGTAAATAATGTCCTATCATTGCTTTGTAAAGAAGATTTAAGATTCATGAGCATGCCTGTATCAAGTAATCTTGTGTAGTTTTAGTAAAAATTACACAAAGAAGCTCATCATAAACTTCTCAATCTTATTATCTCAAATTAGTTTTCATGTAAGATTCTTAGCACCAATATTAAAGAGAAACTTAAGAGTGAAATTCCATTTCTATCACTTTGTTCCTACTATGCCAAAACTGGAACAACTGTCATCAACTTTGTTGTGAATTTTAAAAGAAGTTTCGAGCAAAAAAATTAAGAGGTCATTTTTGGGTAGTCATAGAAACTTTCTAAGTTTCTGAACTTGTCTTGCTCTGAAGATAAGAACATGAAAATGTAAATTTTCTTTCTTTAAGCTCTCTAACACAGTTGCAATAAAGTGCCAACCACAGAGTTAGCATATTCCTTCCTTATCCCAACCTTGTCTTATTTTGGAAGCCACGTAGTCCATCACAACCTTAACTTCAATACGCATTTCATACTGGGTAACAGCACTTGGTGATGTAAGGAATTGGTTCATTAGTCTATGGTATGATGTCACAGAATTGTGTTTCATCTACTAAAGGTAAGTTGATTTTCACTAGTGTCAAATGAGTCAGATTAAATCAGAAAGGCAATCACAGAATTCTCCTTTCTTTGAAGTTGAATGACTGCAAATACTTCTCACACCTCTGTATGGTTCAAGTTATGCAGAAAATTTCAATAGGTGCATACAAGACCATTGCAGTGGGGGGTGGGGGGGAGGCATTGGGGGGGTTGGGCATGCAACTAGAAGAGTAAGCTCTAGGCTGAACACACTGAATCAAAGCCCAAGAAAATCTTCTCTGCCACTACCATATCTGAGAAAGCTACCACTGCCGCTCCAAGAACTACTTACAGCAAAATGACATTTCTATCTCCATTAAAACTAGAGCTGTGATAAGAAAAATGGTGCCATCATTGTAGTAAGCTGCAGATTCAAAAAGGTTTTAGCTTCAAAACTATTCCATCACTACTGTAATGAAATCTGGTAAAAAAAAAATGTCTCACACCTTTCCTTTCTTCTCACATATTTCAGTTCCAAATTGGTAAAACTCTTGCAGAACCCAAACTTTAAGAAGATTGGAAAGGATATTGGACAAGTTAATCATATTATCCACCACACATGAAAAGCACAAATTTTTCATTTGTTTTCCATTTCTTAACAAAATATAAGACTGACTGATTTGGATAAAGGAAATTCTATTGAGTAAAGATCAAGACAGGATTTCCATGCTTGATCAGTCTGAACTTGAAACTGAAGGTCAACACAAGTTAATTACGGATAATACATATATTAAAGGACCGCTTTAACATTTAGGAATGCAAAATTTCTTTCTTTAGTGAGTAGCAAATAAGAGGTTTTCTTTTGTTTATTTTGTTTTGTTTTGTTTTTAAACATGACTCTAACCATTTGAACATATTAAATCCTGTCTCAGAATTCAACTCAGTTTAGAAACTTGAACACTATTCTATAATTAGATTTCTGAGCCCTGATTATTTTTGGAGCACTGTCTATAGTTTAGATGTACCCTCTGTAAATTCCCGCTGCTGCTCAGGGAGAAGATTTATGAAAGTCTAAATTCAAATGCCTTATCCTTATTTCTTATTAATCTGCCTTCCTACACATAATTGTAAAAAAATCTGATCTGCAAAATGCATTAACTCCACAATTTTATCACCACCACTTGGCTGGTATAAATCATTCATAGTCATTTTGATTATTGTTAGTTTAAGATGAAACAGATAATTTAAACAGTTATAATATTTTCTTACACAGATAGTAAGAACCACTGAAACTCAATGGCATCAGGATAAAATGTCTTAAGCTTCATTAATAGATGCAGTTATATCATCACTTCTGTTGATGTATTTTAAATGTGTTTTGAAGGAATAATGTTCTGATGTATCTTTGATGTGTGTGAATGTGCATGCAGCCATGTGTGCATGTATGTGTGTTTTACAATAAAAACCATTTCACATTTCAAGGGTAACTATCCAAGGACCAGTTCTGCACATTCTCAAAATACCAAAGGCCTTTGCCCTCCTATTTTTCTTCCTACATAATGTTTAGAAAACTTGATGAATTAGCATCATTACTAGATTGTGCATCATCACAAATTGAAGGTTTAGTATTAGTGCTTTAGCCGTTGACCCTTATATAATGCTGTATTTGCATTTTCAAGAAATAGAGTTACAATTTTACTTTACCAGTTTAAGGTTTCAAGCAGAAACGATAAAACTATATAAAATACAAAATACAATACCTTTTTATGGTATTCCTGCCATTGAAATTTCAATTGCAACACAGATGAAATTTATTTTAAAATACTTTCCTGCAAGATGGCTCAGAGGACTATCCTGATAATACCATAACGCATCCGTATTTCTTCCTCTGAACTTTATCTATTAAAAATTCACTTTAAACCCAGAGAAAGTAAAAGAAGAGGAAGGTGAGGATCAAGAGAAACAAAGTGAAAAGGATGTATTACTAAATCAAAGAATTCTCAGGCAAAGTCACATTAACATTGGAAAAAGAAAATGACAATGATATTTTAAAGCATACTACAAATGCAGATAATGTACCTGTGAAACTATTTATGATTTTTTTATTTCTACAAATCTTTAAGGAAAAGCTTACAGAAGAGTAAATGATAAAAGCATTGTCTTTTTCATCAAACAATACTTTTTGCACATCTAAACTGTCCCATTTACTTATTCAGTCTTCATCTATGGCAAAATTCTGTGTTATATTTGTCATAGAATCTTTAAACATACTTTTAAAAGTAAAATTATTTAGACATATCATAATGGAACAAAATATATCAGATTAAAGAGAAAATTTCACAGTATTGCAGTTACCACAAGATATATAGAATATGAACATAATGGAAAATCAATATAGAATTCAAGAAATTCAGCCTTTTTTTGGATCCTATTGAATTTGAAACCCATAAAAGCCTTATACACAAATGTTCTTCCTTAGTTGGTAAGCACATATATAACAAATAATGTTTATACAGGAGAAGACTTGGAGACATAGGGAAGGAAAAGTAATGTGAGATAGATCACAGTTTCATGGACTTAAAATGGGATTTTTAGGTTTTTTTTTTTTTTTCTGTTGGTGGTGGTGGTAGTGGTTGGTTTTTGCTTTCTTTTTAAGCATGACTCTGCTTCATCATGTAGTGCTCATCATTAGATATCCTGCTTGCATTCTGAAACTAGCAGATATCGTAAAACCTAACACATTGCTTTCTATCTACATGGAGATAGCATTTTGTGGATTTCATTTATCCAACTGTGAATCTCACAGTAAACACAGAAAAAAATAGTAAATAAATAAAAGAAAAAAACAAAGGACTAACACTAAAGAAAACCAGCAAAATATAAGGGGAGAGAGAGAAAGAACATAATAGAGCAGAACCACAAAATTAGCTAGAAAACAATTTTTAAAATGGCAATAAGTACATTCTTCCCAATAATTACTTTAAATATAAATGAAATAAATTCACCAATCAAAAGATATAGAGTGGCTAGATAGATAAACAAAACAAAACAAAACAAAATCCTTCTATATGATGCCTATAAGAGATTCACTTCAGATATAAGTACACACACAGACTGAAAATGAAGGATGGAAAATTACAGTCCATGCAAATGTAAATGAGAAGACAGCTGTAGTAACTATACTCATATCAGACAAAATAGACTTTAAATCTAAGACTGTAAGAAAAGACAAAAGAGAGCATTACATAAAAGGGGCCAATCCAGCAAAAAGATAAAACAATTGTAAATATATATGCACACAACACAGGAATACCTAAATATATAAAGCAAATATTAACAAATATAAAGGAAAAAACTGAAAGCAATACAATAATAGCTGGAGACTTTAACACTCTCTTACATCAATGGATAGATCATTCCAACAGAAAACCAATAAGGAAACATGGGACTTATGCTACATGTTACTTCAGATAGATTTAATACATATATACAAAACATTTCATCCAAAAGCCGTAGAATACACATCCTTGTCAAGTGAACATGGAACATTCTCTAGGACAGTTCACATGTTAGGTCACAAAATAAGACTCAATAAATTCAAGAGGACTGAAATCTAATCAAACATCTTTTCCAACCACAGTGTCATGAAACTAGAAATCAATCACAAGAAATAAGTGGAAAAAGCACAAAAACATAGGGATTAAACAACATGTTACTGTCATTGAAGAAAACAAAGGAGAAATTTAAAAATACTGAGGGACAAATGAGAACAGAAATACAACATACCAAAAGTTATGGAATACAACAAAAACAGTTCTGAGAAAGACATTCATAGCAATAGAAGCCTACATCAAGAGACAAGAGAAGTCCAAAACAAGCAATCTAACTTTACAACTAAAGGACAAAGAAGGACAAAAGAAGCCCAAAATTAGTAGAAGGAAGGAAACAATAAAGATCAGAGTGGAAATACATAAAATTAAGACTAAAAAGACTTTATTAATGAAAAATGAAAATTTTATTATTGAAAATTAATGACTCTAAGAGCAGGTTCTTTGAAAAGATAAACAAAGTTGAAAAGCCATTAGCTAGCCTAATCCAAAAAAAGAGAGAGCACAAATGAAGGAGAAGAAATTACTACTGATACCATAAGAGAATACTACAAACAATTATATACTGACAAAATTGGACAACCTAGAAAAAATGAATAATTTTCTAGAAACATGCTATCTGCCAAGACTGAACCATGAAGAAATAGAAAATCTGAATATAGGCATACCTTATGTTAATGTACTTTGCTTTACTGTGATTCACAGTAATTGCTTTTTTTTTTTTTTAACAAATTGAAGGTTTGTGGAAACTGCTTCAAGCAAATTTCTCAGTTCAATTTTTCCAACAGTGTATGCTCACTTCATGTCACATCTTGGTAATTCTCACAATATTTTAAACTTTTCCATTATTATTATATTTATTTTGGTGATCTGTAATCAATGATCTTTCATGTTACCATTGTGATGGTTTTGGGGAAACTACAAACCACACCCATGTTAGAGAGTAAAATTAATCAATAAATGTTATGTGTGTTCTAACTGCTCCATCAACCAGCCACTATCCCATCTCTCTCCCTCTCTCAAACTTCCCTATTCCATGAGACAAAACAGTATTGAATTTAGGCCAATTAATAACCCTACGGTAGTCTCTAAGTGTATGAGTGAAAGGAAGAGTCATTTCTCTCACTTTCAATCAAAAGCTAGAAATGGTTAACTTTACTGAGAAAGGCATGTAAAAAGCTGAGACAAATCAAAAGCTAGGCCTCTTACAACAAATAGTTAGTCAAGTTGCGAATGCAAAAGAAAAGTTCATGAGAAAAATCGAAGTGCTACTCCAGTGAATACATGAATGATAAGAAAGTGAAACAGCATTATTGATGATATGGAAAAAGTTTTAGTGGTCTGGATAGAAAATCAAACCAGCCACAACATTTTCTTAATCCAAAGACTAATTCAGAGCAAGGTCCTATGGCTCTTCAATTCTGTGAAGACTGAGAGAAGTCCTGTTAGACGCTAGTAAATGTTGGTTCATGAGGTTTAAGGAAAGAAGCTATCTCCATAACATAAAAGTACAAGATGAAGAAGCAAGTGCTGATGTAGTAGCTGCAGCAAGTTATTCAGAAGACCTTGCTAAATTAATTGAGGGTGGCTATACTAAACAACAGATTTTCAATGCAGATGAAACAGCCTTCTATTGGAAGAAGATGCCATCTAGGACTTTCATAGTTAGGGAAGAGAAGTCAATGCCTGACTTCAAAGCTTCACAGGGACAGGCTGACTCTCCTTAGGGGCTAATGCAACTGGTGACTTTCAGTTGAAGCCATTGCTTATTTATCATTCAGAACATCCCAGGGTCCCTAAGAATTATGCTAAATTGACCCTGCCTGTGCTCAATACATGGGATAACAAAACCTGAATAAGAGCATATTTGTCTGTAACATGGTTTACTGAGTATTTTAAGCCCACTGATGAGAACTACTACTCAGAAAGATAGATTTCTTTCAAACTATTGACACTGTACCTGAGCCCCCAAAAGTGCTGATGGAGATATACAATGAAATTGGTGTTGTTTTAATGCCTAACACAACATCCATTCTGCAGCCCATGGATCAAGGGGTAATTTCAACTCACAAGTCTTATTATTTAAGAAATACATTTTGTAAGACTGAAGCTGCCATAGACAGTGATTCCTCTGATGGGTTAGGGCAAAGTCAATTTGAAAAATTCTAGAAAAGATACACCATTCTAGATGAAATGAAGAAAATTTGGGATTTATGGAAAGAGGTCAAAATATTAACATTCACAGGAGTTTTTGGAAAAATCTGATTCCAACTCTCATGGATGACTTTGAGGAGTCAAGACTTTGGTGGAGGAAGTAACTGCAGATGTAGTAAAAAAAAATAACAAGACAACTAAAATTTAAATTGGAGCCTGGATTTGTGACTGAATTGCTGTAATCTTATGATAAAAATTCAACGAGTGAGGAGTTGCTTCTTATGGATGAGCAAAGAAAGTGGTTTCTTGAGATGGAAACTACTCCTAATGAAGATGCTGTGAAGGTTGTTGAAATGTGAACAAAGGACTTAGAACATTACATGTACTTAGTTGATAAAGCAGTGGCAGAGTTTAAGAGGATTGACTCCAATTTTCACAGAAGTTTTACCGTGAGTAAACTGCTATCAAACATCATTGCATGCTACAGAGAAATTTCTCATGAAAGGAAGAGTCAATAAATTCTGGAAACTTCATTGTTGCCTTATTTCAAGAAATTGCCACAGCCACCCCAACATTCATCAGCCACCAACATCAAGGCAAGACCCTGCACCAGGAAAATGATATGACTCACCGAAGTCTCAGATGATGGTTAGTGTTTTTCAGCAATAAAATATTCTTAAATTAAGGTGTGTTCATTGTTTTCTAGACATAATCCTATTACATATTTAATAGACTACAGTATAGTGAAAACATAACTTTTTTAAAATTATAACTCATATTTATTGAGAACCATGTGTCAGGCATGGTTCTAAGTGCCTAACATGTTTTAATTAATTCTGATTTAATTTGCATGATATGACAAATGAAGCACATACTATTTTTTAATTTTTTTAAAGCTCTTTATTGGAATATAATTGCTTTGCACTCTTGTGCCAGTTTTTGAGGTACACCAAGGTGAATCAGCTGTATTTATACATATATCACCATATCCCCACCCTCCCAGGACTCCCTCCTACCCTCCCTTCCTGGCCCTCTAAGTCATCACCCATCATAACTTTTATATGCACTTACAAATCAAAAAGTTAGTGTGACTCACTTTATTTTGATATTCACTACTGCAGTGCTCTGGAACCAAACTTGCAATATCTCTGAGGTATGCCTACAGATATATTCCTAATAAAGAGACTGAAACAGTAATCAAAAATCTCTAAAAAAGAATATATATTACATATGTATGTCTATATATGTATATTTAATATATATATACACACAAACCTGAGTCACTTTGCTGTACCCCTGAAACTAACACAACATTGTAAATGAACTATGCTTCAATAAAAAAATTTACAAAAAAAGGAAAAAGAAATCTCTCAACAAAGAAAACCCAGAATCAGATGGCTCCACTGGTACATTCTACGAAACAGTCAAAGAAAACTTAATAACTATCCTTCTCAAACTCTTCCAAAAATTTAAGAGGAGGGAAAAACCTTCCAAACACATTTTATGAAAGCAGTATTACCCTGATACTAAAACTAGACAAGGACACCACACAAAAAAGAAAATTACCAGTCAATATCCTTGATAAACATCAACGCAAAAATCCTCAACCAAATCTCAGCAAATCCAACCTAACAACTGACTAAAAGCATCATACACCATGATCAAGTGGAATTAACTCTAAGGATGTTAGGATGATTCAACAATTACAAATCAATCAACATGACACATCACACTAACAATATGAAGGATAAAATCATTTGATCATCTCAATAGATGCAGGAAAGGTATCTGACAATATTCAACATCCATTAATGATAAACCCTCTCAACAAAGTGGATGTTGAGAGAATGAACTTCAACACAATAAAAGCTGTATATGACAAACCCACAGCTAACATCATACTCAATGGTAAAAAGCTGAAAATATTTCCTCTAAAATTAGGAATAAGACAAGAATGTCCACTCTCACCACTTTTATTCAACATAGTATTGAAAGTCTTAGCCATAACAATTAGGCAAGAAAAAGGAATAAAATGCATCCAAATTGGGAAGGAAGAATTAAAACTGTTACTATTTGGAGATGGCATGATACTATGTATAGAAAACCTTAAAGATGCTACCAAAAAAACTTTTAGAACTAATAAATGAATTCAACAAAGGTATAGGATACAAAATCAATATTCAGAAATATTTGGCATTTCTATACACTAATAAAAAACTACCAGAAAGAGAAATTAAGAAAACAATTCCACTTACAACTGTATCAAAAAGAATAAAATACCTAGGAATAAATTTAACAAAGGCGGTCAAAGATCTATACTCTGAAAACTACAAGACACTGATGAAAGAAACTGAGGAAGACACAAATAAGTGGAAAAATATACTATGCTCAAGAACTGGAAGAATTAATATTGTTAAAAATGTCCATTCTACCCAAATCAATCTACAGATTCAATGCAGTGCCCATCAAAATGGCAATGGCTTATTTTACAGAACTAGAAAAAATAATTCTAAAATTTGTATGTAACCATAAATGATCTTTAATAGCCAAAACAATCTTGAGAAAGAAGAACAAAGCTGGAAGTAACATGTTCCCGATTTCAAACTATACTATCAAGCTATAGTAATTACAACAATATGGTACTGGCACAAAAACTGACAGATCAATGAAACAGAATTAAGAGCCCAGATATAAATCCACACAAATGTGGACAATTAATTTATGACAAATGAACCAAGAACATACAGTAGAGAAAAAACAGTCTCTTCAATAAATGATGTTGGGAGAATTGAACAGCCACATGGAAAAGAATGAAACTAGACCACTATTTTACACCTTCTACAAAAATTAACTCAAAATGGACTGAAGACTTGAATGTAAGACCTGAAATGATAAAATTCATAGAAGAAAACATAGGTGGTAACTTCACTGATACTGATCTTAGTGATATTTTTGTGGATCTGCCTTCAAAGGCATGGGAAACAAAACAAAAAATAACTATGTGGGACTACACCAAACTAAAAACCTTCTACATAGTTAAGGAAACCACCATCAAAATGAAAAGGCAACCTACTGAATGGGAGAAGATATTTGCAAATCAAATATCTGATAAGCAGTTGATGTCCAAAGTATATAAAGAATTCATAAAACAAAAAGCAAACAGGCAGATTAAAAAATGGCCTGAGAATCTGAGTAGACATTTTTCCAAAGAAGACATACAAATGGCCAACAGGCACATGAAAAAATATTCAACATTACTAATTATCAGGGAAATGCAGCTCAAAACCCTAAGAGATTTTACCTAACATCTGCTAGAAAGGCTATTGTCAAAAAGACAAGAAATAAATGTTAGAGAGGATGTGGAAAAAAGGGAATCCTCATACATTATTGGTGGGAATGTAAATTAGTGCAGCTACTATGGAAAACAGTATGGAGATATCTCAAAAAATTAAAGATAGAATTCCATATGACCTAGGTTTTCAACTTATGGGTATTTATCTGAAGAACATGAAAATACTACCTCAAAAAGATATATGCACCACTATGTTCACTGCAGCATTATTTACAACAGCTAAGATATAGAAACAACCTAAGTGTCCACTGATGGATGAATGGATAAAGAAGTTATATAAATATGTATAATAGAATACTACTCTGCTAGAAAAAAGAATGAAATCCTGCCATTTGTGACAATAGGGATGAAACTTCAGGATATTACGCTAGTAAGTCAGAAGGAGAAAGAAAAATACTGTATGATTTTACTCATATGTGAAACCTAAAAACAAAATGAAACAAACAATAAAACAAATGAAAAATAAATGATTCACAGTTACAGAGAACAGATTAGTGATTATCAAAGGGTAAGGCAGTTGGAGGTTGCACAAAATGGATAAAGGGGGTCAACTCTATGGTGATAGATGGTAAACAGACTTGTGGTGGTAATCACTCTGTAGTGTATGCAGATGTTGAAGTACAATACTTTATTAATGAAAGTTATATAATAAAAATAACTTTTCAAAAAAAAGTTTAAAGAATTCCATGGGCATGGTTGTGCTTGTATGTAATACCTATAACTGCTATACCTGCCTTGCAACCAGGAGAGAAGACAACACTGACAGACTGAAGTTGGCAGACTGGAAGATGAAAAGCCTATAGTTTTTGCTGATATTATTAAGCTACAAATTAACCTAAAAAGTTCCCCCTAGATATTTTGTTATATAATATTACAAACATCTTGACATTTAATTCAATTTGGATTGTCTATTTGGTTATTTGTAGTCCAAAGAATTCTAATACAATAGATGTCATAGATAGATAGATAGATAGATAGATAGATAGATAGATAGATAGATATAGATCTATCTATCTATATATCTCCAAAAAAAAAAAAAAAAAAGAACAATTCAGGATATCTCTGTATTAGTTGTCTTTTGCTGTTTGACAATTCAGTCACTTAAGACAACTCTCACTTATTATCTCAATGCCCTGCAGGACAGAAGTCAGGGTAGACTCAAATGGTCCTGTTCTCACAATGCTGAAATCAAGGTCTTAGCAGAGATTGGCTCTTCTGGAGGCTCTAGGGAGGAAATCTCTTTCAGCCTCATCTAAGTTGTTAGCTGAATTCAGTTGCATGAGTTGGAGGATCCTTCTTTCTTTCCTTGCTGTCAGCCAGGGACTGCTCCCAGCTTCTTGAGACAACTCTCATTTCATTGCACAGGATGCCCTCCATCTTCAAGCTAACAACAGTATGTCAACCTTAGGCTTCCAGTTTCTCTGATTTCCCCTTTTCCTACTAGCTGGAGATAACTCTCTGCTTTCAAAAGGCTCATATAATTATATGATTATGCCCACCTGATAATCCAAAGTAATCTCTTTATTATAAAGTAAATTAATTAGTCATCTTAATTACATCTGCAAAGTCCTTTTTGTCATCGTATGTAACATATTCACAGCCATGAAATATTATCATATTCATGGTCCCAAGTGTTAGGGCAGGTAATGTTGGGGGGAGGGGGAATTTTTAAAGTTCTCTCTGTCATATTCATTTAGAAAAACCCAACTTTTAGATTTCTGCCAATAAAAATATGTAATTTCTAGAAAATTTCCTCTTAACTTTAAAAAGACTTTCCTTTTGATTCAGTTGTCAGTTTTGAAGAATTAATTTTCAGATTATTTGTTCTATGAAGAGAGTAACTTCAAAAGAATATTCAGATAAATAAATAGTTTATCGGTTTGAAGCAGTGAAGCATAACAGAAATAACAGTAGAAAAGCAATGATGTGCAAATTGTTGAGCCAAGAAAGTGAGTTCACCATTCCCACATAAATCCAGGAATACCTCCAAAATACAGTTTGTGCTCTGTTTCTATGCATGAGAGAAATCAAGGGGCCCACAACAGTGTCAGATTATCCCACAGAGATTTGTTGTGCAAGATGTTTCCTGACTGATTGCATCCTTGGGAGTGTATTTGATTATGTTTCTAGCAATTCGGTTGTAAACAAATACTTAGTGCTGTTATCTTTAATAAGCCTCTAAGAGAAATGATAGCTAAGTCTGAATAGCTTGGGGATTTTTTTTTAATGGGCCAAGTCTTCCCAGGAATTTCAGACATTGATGAAGGCAGTATCTTCTTTCTGATATTTAGTTGTTTCATTAACCAGGAAAAATATATATTTAACAATACCTCAGAGCTAATATGGTTGAAATAGAGGTGGTGAAAAGTGTCATAATGGAGGAGTTGTTTCTATGGATGCAAGCTGTTAAGGTGAGGAATGCTGCTTGTAAAATAATATGAAGTGCATCTTTTAAACCAATGTATTATATGGCATTCTTAACAGCAGGCTAGTCATATCTTAACACTATGTAAATCATAATTTCAAGGAAGCTGACATAAAAAAGCCAACATTAGAGTTAGAGTGATTGAAATTTTCAGTCTAGCTCAACTTGATACCACATTTTTACAGCTGTAACTTTCCTATTATCCAGGTTGAATTCTCCTTGTGATAAAAAATGTATAGTAAGCCCTCAGTCATGTGCAACTGAAGGGGTCCAAAGGTGAGTTTTGCTAAGATACTGCTTGTTGCATGCAGCAGGATTTTCATGGATCTTTCTCATGGCAGCTCCACTGTGTTCTTCCTCTTCTAAAAAAACTTTTTCAGAAACAATGGAGATAGTGCCTGTGTCATTGATCCAAAACATCTCTGAAGCAGACTCACAAGGCAGCACTACTTCCAAGGGGTTTTTCAGGGGCCAGAAGAGCAAAGAATATGAGGCCTTGAGGTGCTCAGATTTGTCCCTGCCTGATTTATCTCTAGGAGGCAGAGAAAGGGACATACAGCTGACTGAATTCACACAGCTTTACAGTGCAAGGGACTTAAGAGACATGCAGTTAATACTAGGTATTGATTGAGATTCAGTTAATCTTTCAACTGAATAAACTAAGGTAAGGTATAATAATCACACTCCCACATATAATAAATATGGAAATGATTAGGAAAGAACTTACTAAGACATCATTAGGAGTAAAACTATTCATGAGGGATGAGAGTTATAAAACAGTTACTTGAAGTTGCTATTTCAAAAAATTCAAAATCATATGTCTGACAAGAATGTCAAATAATAAATATGAGTGTAAACTTTTTATCACTGTGATTTGTGGAATAAAAAAATTGAAAATTGCTTTGTATTGGTATATAAATTCATTATTTTTGTGATGTTTATGATGTTTAAAAATTACAAAGTTGTCTTAAGTAGTTGAATGAGCAAAGGGTTTTCAGATTTTGGATTTCTCTGTCTTAAATGTGTTGGCCTGCATCATTTCCTACCTATTGATGGTAACATAGGCACTTTTTAAAAATATGGCAACATCTGTCTGAGAAGGGTCATTCAATAACATGGTTGAAAGTACCAATAAAGCATACACTTTTTTATCCTGCTGTGTCTGCTGCTTTAGAGATGTTGAAAGTATGTGAGATTTCTGAGCTGCTAAGAAGCACTAATGACCGTAAGACTTTTTAAAGGGATTATGAATGGTGGACTGTGCTAATGTCTTTCATTGGTTTCCATTTTTTGGATTACCTGCTGTCCACAAATGTTTTTAAGTCACTCAAATGTCATATTAGTTACAGTGGCTAAAAATCTTTTAAGGGAACTGACTTCCAGACTACAGGGGAATGGTTCCATCTCTAACATTTTTTTATAAGTTAAGGCTTTATTTTGTTTTTGACTAGCCAGCTCAGTAGGCATTTAAGTTTTTGAAGTATAAAATATTTAAAATAAAGTATTTTTATTATTTGAAATAATTTTCAGATACTGAAAGCTATTTTCCATATAGAAAAACAGAGTCTGGTATAATAGTGGAAATTGGGAAGAATATGGTTGAGATGTGAAAACCTCTATTCTTACTAAAGCTATCTACAGTAACAATGAAAAAGACTAACCGGTCAAATAGAGCTGCTGAAGAGGAACTGCTCCAATTATTTGATTTGGGTAATAGTTTATAATAAATGTTCAGTTATATATTTATTATTATATTTATTCAAAAATGTGCAAGGCCATGTGGTAGGCATTTCTGCTTCCTTTATTCAGTGAGAATAAAAGAATTTATATATTCTAATTGACAATGAGAAAATAGATGAATAAAGATAATAAAGAAAACGAATAAAGAAAGCAATGGGGTGGGTGTTCTCATAACAGAGAATAACAAGTTTGGGCAAGTATTGGTTCAAAAAGATGTTTCTGGAAAAAGAATTCATCTAGCAAGACAGAGTCATTCAAGAAAACCCTCTGCAAGAACATAGTATGTTAAATTGAAAGCTGAAGTATGAGAAAAGTCAGTCATAAGAAGAGTTGAGAAAAGCTTTTTAAAATCTTTTTAAAAGAGAACAGGGCACATGTCAGAGTTTAAGGCATGAAAAAAGTGTTGCTGTTGAGGAAATGAAAGACTGCTGACCTGGAACTTAAGAAGTGAGTCTGGAAAACAAATATTATGCAGCCTACTCACCAGCTTGTAGACACCATCCCCAGGACCACTGCAGCCCTTCAATCTGTGATGGCAGGACCCAGCCCACCCACCAGCAGGCTGGCAACAGACCTGGAATCCCTGGGCCCTGACCCCACCCACCAGCAGGCCAAGACCAGGTCTGAGAGACCATGGACACATCAGCCAGCTGCCTGGACCTACCAGTTGACCTACATAAGCTTTAGGACATCCCAGACCCTGTAGCCAGCTGTGTCAAAAACAGGCCCTGCCCATTAGCAGGCCAACAGCAGTTCAAAGACTCCCAGGGTTCTACAACCAGTGATTCCAGGATTCAGCCCCAACCAACTGTGAGCCAGTACCAGTCTGGGATGGCTAGGCCCTGAAGCCATAGACCCTACCTGGATATGCTTATCAGTGAGCCAGAATTAGCCACTGGGCCCTAGCCTCACCAAGCAGAGGGCAAGCATCAGCCCAGGGACCACTATAGCCCCATAGCCTACCTTGTTAAGATTCAGCCAACACAACAGTAGGCTGGCACCAGACCAAGGACACCCAAGCCCCAGCCTTGCCCATCAGCAGGCCAACCAGCTCTTAAACACCTTGGGATCCTCAGTCAGTGGACCCAGGATCCAACCCTATCCATCACCAGGTTAACATGAGCTTCAGGACTTCTTGAACCCAGCAGTCAGAGAATCTGTAACTCAGCACAGTGAACTGGCACTAATGTCAGAACACCCTGGGCCCAGGGTCTACCCACCAGTAGGCGCAAGCTCTGAGGCACCCTGGATCCCTAAGTCCCACTCACCAGTGGGCCAGCATCAGATTTGGGACACCCAGGAACCCACAGCCAGCCATGTCAAGAAGCAGCCCAACTCACCAGCAGGTCTACATTAGATCCAGGAACCATGGCCACATAATCACCCACCCCAGGTCCTGGCTCTACCCACCAATGGACCAGCACTAGCCCCAAGACACTCTGGGGTTCTGCAGCCAAATGTCTGTGACCTGGCCCTGACAAAAATGGTCGGCAGCCTCCACAAGGCAGGACCTGGCAACCAAGTTGATTAGGGGCCAGCCACACCTACTAGGCTGCCCACAATAGTCAGCCTGCCACAACAGAAGGATGCATACTGCCCACATAGGGAACATACCTAGAATATATAGGTCTGGCAAACAGAGGGGACTGTGCTGCTGGAATCATAGGATGCTCATACAAAAGGCCATTTCTCCAAGGTTGCAAAACATAACCAACCTACCAGATACATAGAAATAAAAACAGCAAATTAGGCATTAAAGGAACATGTTCCAAATGGAAGAATATGATAAAACCCTAAAAGAAGAACAATGTGAATATGAGATAGGTAATCTACCCAAGTATTCAGATAATGATCATAAAGCTGTTGAAAGACTCAGGAGAAGAATGGAAGAACACAGTGAGAAGCTGAACAATGAGAAGATATAAAGAAGAACCCAACAGAGCTAAAGAACACAATAACTAAAATAAAAAATACACTAGAAGAAAACAGTAATAGATTAGAAGATACAGAAGAACAGATCAGTGAGCTTGAAAACAGAATAATGGAATTCATTGAAGGTGAACAGAAAAAATGAAAAAAGAATAAAAAGAAATAAAAATAGTTTGAGACCTCTCAGACAACATTAAGCATACTAACATTTGCATTATAGGGATTCTAGAAAGAGAAGAGAGAGATAAAAGGCTGAGAACATATTTGACAACATAATAGCTGAAAAATTCCCTAACCTGTTATAGGAAAGAAATATCCAGGTCCAGGAATCATAGAGAGTCCCAACAGGATCTACCCAAAGAAAATCATACCAAGACACAGTATAATTAAAATGGCAGAAATTAAATATAGAGTAAATCAAAAGCAGTGAAGGGTAAGCAATAATTATTTATACATACAAGGGAACTCCATAAGGCTATCAACTGGCTTTTCAGCAGAAACTTTGCAGGCTAGAAGGGAGTGGCATTATATATTTAAAGTGATGAAAGGGAGTGGGCTCTGGCCATGGTCAGGCTGGGAGGAAGGAAAGGCCCAGCATACAGATAAAGAAACAGAGGCCCAGGAAGCTGAAGTTTTCCCAGCATTTCCCACTGGAATTCTCTCTTCTACCCTGAGGAATGAGACCAAGGGCCAGCCTGCAGCATCCCAGTGTCCACTAGGACACAGCATCTTCTCCTCCCTGAGCTGCCTGTGGTCCTCCTGCCTCCCCAACAAGCCTGACAGCAATCTTTCATGTGGGCCCCCACATCCCCAGGACCCCTCTTGGTCCCATGGGCAGGACCAAGCTGGCTCATCTCTGCATTTCTGATGTCTCTTCATTGAGTTGATCAGGGGAGAAATCAATAGCAGCCTCAGGGAAATGCAGGCAGGGAAGGTGGCTCCCTAGTCCTTCCATGGGCTCAGAGGCTCCACAATATAGTAGTTAAAAGTTTGGGCTTTTCCAAGACATGGAAACAACCTAAATGTCCATCAACAGATGAATGGATAAAGAAGATGTGGTGTGTACACACACACACAGACACACACACACACACACACTGGAATATTACTCAACCATAAAAAAGAATGAAATAATGCCATTTGCAGCAACATGGATGGACCTAGAGATTATCATATAAAATGAAGTAAGTCAGAAAGAAAGACAAATTCCATATGGTATCACTTATATGTGGAACCTAAAATATGACACAAATGAACATATCTACAAAACAGAAACAGACTTACAGACGTGACTTGTGGTTGCCGAGGAGAAAGGGAGGTGGAGAGGGAAGGATTGGGAGTTTGGGGTTAGCAGATGCAAACTATTATATATAAGATGGATAAACAATAAGGTTTTACTGTATAGCACAGGGAACTATATTCAATATCCTGTCATAAACCATAAAGGAAAAGAATATATGTGTATAACTGAATCATTTTGCTGTAAAGCAGAAATTAACACACCATTGTAAATCAATCATTCTTCAATAAATTTATAAAAAGGAAAAAAAATAAAGTGATAAAAGGGAAAAAACCTACAACCAAGAATACTCTACCCAGAAAGGCTTTCATTCAGATTTGATAGAGAGGTCAAACGTTTTACAGATAAAAAAGCGAAAAGAGTTCAGCACTACCAAGCCAGCTTTACAAGAAATGCTAAAGGGACTTATCTAAGCAAAAAAGAAAAGGCCAAAACCAGAAACATGAAAATTATTAAAGGAAAAATATCACTGGTAACACTAAATATACAGTATATGTCATAAATCCACATGTACAAAGCTAGTAGTAAGGTTAAAGACAAAAGTAGCAAAGTCATCTATATCCACAATACATAGTTAAGGGATACACATAACAAAAAAGATGCAAAATATGATGTCAGAAATATTAATCATGGGGAAGGGGAGTAAAAAGGAAGGTTTTTAAAATACATTTAAAATTAAGAATTGAGATAAAATTTAGGGGGGGGAGAAAAGATGGCAGCAAAGTAGAGGGACGTGGAATGCATCCCTCTCCACAGATGCATTGGGAATGCACTGAAAGACGCAGTAATTCCCACAGAGAACCAGCTGAACACCAGCAGACGGCCTCGGACACCAGAAAGGACCGCGGGGAGCCTGACATAGCCAGTAGGGAGGCATCTACGAAGCCTCAAAGAGGGTGAAGCGGCGGAGCTGTGGCAGATGGGAGGGAGTGAGAAACATACGGAGGGTCCGCAGCGCAGCTCAGTGTTCCCGGACTGAGACGTCGATCCACGGCTGAACGGAGGGTCCGGGAGCTGGAGCGTGGCAACCGGAGAGCTAGTTCAGGGTGAGAAATATTGTTGCCGGTAGGGTGACAGACCGAGAGGACAGGAGGGAGGAGGTCCGCGGAGAGGAGTGCCCGTCCCTGAGAAATGCCCGGCCATGATGGTGGCTGGAGGCTGCAGGCTCAAGGATGGGGGGGAGGAGCCATGCACATAGCCTCTCTCTCTCTTTCTGCTCCTCTGCAACAGGCAGTGGAGAGACGCCCGTGGGTCACCTAAGGCACTAAGGGATAACAAGCACCCTCAGGCACTTGGGCGGGGCTAGATTAAAACTCCTTGGAACCCCGGCAGCAGGGAGGCTGCTGAGAGAAAAAAACAAAACAAAACAATAGCAACAACAACAAAAAAAACCTGAGAGAGGCCCAACTCTAAGACTTTCTATTTACCCCTGAGCCACCAGCATCCCTCTGCAACAGGCATCTCCAAGCCCGACTGAAACAACAGTGCGCCACGGCTCACTCACTCCCAGGAGAAGGAGCCACTATTGTACCCTCTCCCTCCCCATACACCAACGCTTACAGACAAACAATAAAGGAACCTCTGCTGGTCACAGAATAATGCAAAAAAACCCAAGGCAAGGAGAAGGACACTTACAGCTGAGATGCTAAGGAAACAGAAATAGTAGTATCAATACCTATTGAACTGGTCCATTCTGGGATCAGTTCTGGATTTTTTTTTTTTCTTTTTCTCTCTCTCTTTTTTTTTTCTTTATTAAATACAATCTTAGCCCTAAGGGATCTACAAGTTTTATAACATAATTTTTTAATGATATTTTTTATTCTTTTTTTTTTTTGCCTTTTTATATACTTCTATATCTAGCTAAGTTTTTGGTAGTACAGACAACATATCTCTCATACTTTGCTTTCATCCCTATCTTTTATACATTTCTATTCCTTTCTTTTTATTTGCATATTTCCAACCACATTATGCTCTTCTGTTCCACTTTCTTCCAGCCTTTTTAAGTTTATTTTATCTTAACATACTTACAAGCAACACTATCGATCTGCTCAGACTCCATGCTCTATTCTCCAGATGACACACTGCCTTGGTATTTAATATTAGGCTTTTGTCTTTATCTTAGTTCTTAGTACAGTTGTCTAATTACATTCTGAGAATCTCCATTCTCTCTGGTGGTACTCTGGCTCTTTTCTATACTTGATCCTAGCTTACAAAATCTCCCTGGATTAATGTTTGTATGTGTAAGGTGTTATTTGTTTGTTTGTTTGCTTTTGCTTTTCTCTCTGATGTGTCCTGTTTCAGTTGTCAATTTCTGTTGGGTTTCTCTTTGAATATCTGATAGCACACTGGGGTTCTGTCAGGTCTTTCTAGAGCCTTATGGCCTAATGGATTCAGTAACTGTGTCTCTTATATATGTATGTGTTTCCTAGACTTAATATTTGTTGAATCCAATACTTGGACATTAGTCTGAGGTGTGGACAGTCTTCTATAAACACCTCTATTGCCAGGACAAGCAACCCCAAAAGTTTGGACAACCATGAGGAAACAAAGAAACACCATGCAGGCAAAGGAGCAGGAAAAAAACCCACAAGACCAAATAAATGAGGAGGAAATAGGAAAAATGCCTGAAAAAGAACTTAGAGTAATGATAGTAAAAATGATACAAAATCTCGATAACAAAATAGAGAAAGTACAAGAAACAGTTCATAAGAACTCAGAAAAACAAACAGCAATGGATAACAAAATAACTGAAATTAAAAATACTCTAGATGCTGTAACCAGCAGAATGACTGAGGCAGAAGAACAAATAAGTGAGTTGGAAGATAGAATGGGGGAAAAAACTGCCACAGAGCAGGAAAAAGAAAAAAGAATAAAAAGAATAGAAGACAGTCTCAGAGACCTCAGTGATAACATTCAGCATACCAACATTCGAATTATAGGCATCCCAGAAGAAGAAGAAAACAAGAAAGGGTCTGAGAAAATATTTGAAGAGGTTATAGTGGAAAACTTCCCCAACATCGGAAAGGAAATAATTCACCAAGTCCAAGAAGCACAGAGAGTCCCATACAGAATAAACCCAAGGAGAAATACACCAAGACACATATTAATCAAACTAACGACAATTAAACACAAAGAAAAAATATTAAAAGCAGCAAGAGAAAAGCAACAAATCACATATAAGGGAAAACGCATAAGGATAACAGCTGACCTTTCTACAGAAACTCTGCAGGCCAGAAGGGAATGGTAGGATACACTGAAAGTCCTGAAAGAGAGAAACCTACAGCCAATACTCTACCCAGCAAGAATCTCATTCAGATTTGAGGGAGAAATCCAAAGCTTTCCAGACAAGCAAAAGTTAAGAGAATTCAGCACCACAAAAACAGCCTTACAAGAAGTGCTAAAGGAACTTCTCTAAGTAGGAAACACAAGAAAAGGAAAACACCTACAAATACAAACCCAAAACAATTAAGAAAATGGTAATCGGAACACACATGTCAATAATCACCTTAAATGTCAATGGATTCAATGCTGCAACCAAAAGACACAGCCTGGCTGAATGGATACAAAAACAAGACCCTTCTATATGCTGCCTACAAGAAACCCACTTCAGACCAAGGGATACATATAGACTGAAAGTAAAGGGATGGGAAAAGATATTCCATGCAAATGGAAGTCAAAAGAAAGCTGGAGTAGCAATACTCATATCAGACAAATTAGACTTGAAAGTAAAGACTCTTAAAAGAGACAAGGAAGGACACCACATAATGATCAAAGGATCCATCCAAGAAGAACATATCACAACGGTAAATATCTATGCCCCCAACATAGGAGCACCTCAATACATAAGGCAAATGCTAACAGCTATAAAAGGGGACATCAACAGTAACACAATAATAGTGGGAGACTTGAACACCCCACTTACATCAATGGACAGATCATCCAAACAGAAAATAAATAAAGACACACAAGCTTTAAATGACACATTAGACCATCTCGACTTAATTGATATTTATAGGACATTCCATCCAAAAACAACAGAATAGACTCTTTTCTTAAGTGCACACGGAACATTTTCCAGGATAGATCACATCTTGGGTCACAAATCAAACCTTGGCAAATTCAAGAAAATTGAAATCATATCCAGCATCTTCTCAGACCACAACGCCATGAGACTAGATATCAATTACAGGAAAAAAACTGCAAAAAATACAAACACATGGAGGCTAAACAATTCACTCTTAAACAACCAAGGACTCACTAAAGAAATCAAAGAGGAAATCAAAAAATATCTAGAAACAAATGACAATGAAAACACAACAACCCAAAACCTATGGGACGCAGCAAAAGCAGTTCTAAGAGGGAAGTTTATAGCAATACAGTCCTACCTTAAGAAACAAGAAAATGATCAAATAAACAACCTAACATTACACCTCAAACAACTAGAGAAAGAAGAACAAAGAAACCCCAAAGTGAGCAGGATAAAAGATATCATAAAGATCAGAGCAGAAATAAATGAAAAAGAAAGGAAAGAAACCATAAGAAAAATAAATAAAACTAAAAGCTGGTTCTTTGAGAAGATTAACAAAATTGATAAACCATTAGCCAGACTCATCAAGAAAAAAAGGGAGAAGATGCAAATCAACAGAATTAGAAATGAAAAAGGAGACGTCACAACGGACACCTCAGAAATACAAAACATCATGAGAGACTACTACAAGCAACTATATGCCAATCAATTGGATAACCTGGAAGAAATGGATACATTCTTAGAAAAATACAATCTTCCAAGACTGAACCAGGAAGAAATAGAAACCATGAACAGACCAATCACAAGTACAGAAATTGAGGCAGTGATTAAAAATCTCCCAACACACAAAAGCCCAGGACCAGATGGGTTCATGGGCGAATTCTATCAAACATTTCGAGAAGAGATAACACCTA
Source organism: Hippopotamus amphibius kiboko (assembly GCF_030028045.1). Lineage (NCBI taxonomy): Eukaryota > Metazoa > Chordata > Mammalia > Artiodactyla > Hippopotamidae > Hippopotamus > Hippopotamus amphibius. The sequence continues at coordinate 61,330,080 of NC_080188.1, forward strand.
TCATTCTCAAAATCTTCCAAAGTATTGCAGAAGGTGGAACACTCCCAAACTCATTCTACGAGGCTACCATCACCCTGATACCAAAACCAGGCAAAGATGTCACAAAAAAAGAAAACTACGGACCAATATCCCTGATGAATATAGATGCAAAAATCCTCAACAGAATACTAGCTAACAGAATCCAACAGCACAGTAAAAAAATCATATACCATGATCAGGTGGGGTTTATCCCTGGGATGCAAGGATTCTTCAATATACGCAAATCAATCAACATGATACATCATAACAACAAATTGAAGGATAAAAACCATATGATCATCTCAATAGATGCAGAAAAAGCTTTTGACAAAGTTCAACATCCATTTATGATAAAAGCTCTCCAGAAAATGGGCATAGAAGGAAATTACCTCAACACAATAAAAGCCATATATGAAAAACCAAAAGCCAACATCATTCTCAATGGGGAAAATCTGGAAGAATTCCCTCTAAGAACAGGAACAAGACAAGGGTGTCCACTCTCACCACTATTATTCAACATAGTTTTGGAAGTTTTAGCCACAGCAATCACAGAAGAAAAAGAAATAAAAGGAATCCAAATTGGAAAAGAAGAAGTAAAATTGTCACTCTTTGCAGATGACAGGATATTATACATAGAAAACCCTAAAGACTCTACCAGAAAACTGCTAGCACTCATTGATGAGTTTAGTAAAGTAGCAGGATACAAAATTAATGCACAGAAATCTCTTGCATTCCTATACACTAACAACGGAAGAGCAGAAAGAGAAATTAAGGAAACTCTCCCATTCACCATTGCAACAAAAAGAATAAAATACCTAGGAATAAACCTGCCTAAGGAGGCAAAAGATCTGTATGCAGAAAACTTTAAGACATTGATGAAAGAAATCAAAGACGACACAAACAGATGAAGGGACATACCATGTTCCTGGATTGGAAGAATCAACATAGTGAAAATGACTGTCCTACCCAAAGCAATTTACAGATTCAATGCAATCCCGATCAAATTACCAATGGCATTTTTCACAGAACTAGAGCCAGAAATCTTAGGATTTGTATGGAAATGCAAAAGACCCCAAATAGCCAAAGCAATCTTGAGAAGGAAAAATGGAGTTGGTGGAATTAGGCTTCCTGACTTCAAACTATACTACAAGGCCATAGTGATCAAGACAGTATGGTACTGGCAGAAAAATAGAAAGGAAGATCAATGGAATAGAAGAGAGAACTCAGAAGTAAGCCCAAACACATATGGGCACCTTATCTTTGACAAAGGAGGCACGAATATACAATGGAAAAAAAGCCTCTTCAGTAAGTGGTGCTGGGAAAATTGGACAGCAACATGTGAAGGAATGAAATTAGAACACTTCCTAACACCATACACAAAAATACACTCCAAATGGATTAAAGACCTACATGTAATGCCAGACACTATAAAACTCCTAGAGGAAAATATAGGCAGAACACTCTATGACATCTATCAAAGCAAGATCCTTTTTGACCCACCTCCTAGAATCATGGAAATAAAATCAAGAATAAACAAATGGGACCTCATGAAACTTAAAAGCTTTTGCACAGTGAAAGAAACCATAAGGAAGACTAGAAGGCACCCCTCAGAATGGAAAAGAAATAATTGCCTATGAAAGAACGGAAAAAGGATTAACCTCCAAAATATACAAGCAGCTCATGCAGCTTAATACCAAAAAAGCAAATAACCATATCCACAAATGGGCAGAAGACCTAAATAGACATTTCTCCAAAGAAGACATACAGATGGCCAACAAACACATGAAAAGATGCTCAACATCACTATTCATCAGAGAAATGCACGTCAAAGCCACAATGAGGTATCACCTCACACCAATCAGAATGGCCATCATCACAAAATCTGGAAACAACAAATGTTGGAGAGGGTGTGGAGAAAAGGGAATTCTCCTGCACTGTTGGTGGGACTGTAAGTTGATACAGCTACTATGGAAAACAATTTGGAGGTTCCTTAAAAAACTACAAATAGAACTACCATATGATCCAGTAATCCCACTACTGGGCATATACCCCCAAAAAACCATAATCCCAAAAGAAACTTGTACCATAATGTTTACTGCAGCACTATTTACAATAGCCAGGACATGGAAGCAACCTAAATGCCCATCAACAAATGAATGGATAAAGAAGATGTGGCATATATACACAATGGAATATTACTCAGCTATAAAAAGGGATGAGATGGAGCTATATATAATGAGATGGATAGAACTACAATCTGTCATACAAAGTGAAGTAAGTCAGAAAGAAAAGGACAAATATTGTATGCTAACTCACATATACAGAGTCTAAAAATAGTACTGATGAACGCAGTGACAAGAACATGGACGCAGATACAGAGAATGGACTGGAGAACTCGAGGTATGGGAGGGGGCGGGGGGTGAAGGGGAAACTGAGATGAAGCGAGAGAGTAGCACAGACATATATATACTACCAAGTGTAAAATAGATAGTCAGTGGGAAGTTGTTGTATAACAAAGGGAGTCTAACTTGAGGATGGAAGATGCCTTAGAGGACTGGGGCGGGGAGCGTGGGGGGGACTCAAGGGAGGGGAGTCAAGGAAGGGAGGGAATACGGGGATATGTGTATAAAAACAGATGATTGAACTTGGTGTACCCCCAAAAAAATAATAAAAAAAATAAAAAATAAAATAAAATTAGAATTGAAAAAAATTGAAAATAATCACATGTATATATAGATTGCTATATATAAGCTACATCGTAACTATAAACCAAAAATCTATAATAAATACACACACAAAAAAGAGAAAGGAATTCAAACATAACACTAAAGATAGTCATGAAATCATAAGGGAAGAGAACAAAAAAAGTATAAAGAAAAATAAAATTGTTATAGGTACATACCTATCAATAATCACTTAAATGTAAATGGACTAAGTTCTCAAGTCAAAAAACATGAAATGGCTGAATGGAGAAAAAACAAGACCTGTATTTATGCCTACAGGAGATTCACTTCAGACACACACAGACTAAAAGTGACAGGCTGAAAAATGTATTCCATGCAAATGGAAACTAAAAGAAAACCAAGGTAACAATTCCTATATCTAGACTATATAGACTTTAAAACAAAGAGACATAGAAGGACACTGAATAATGATCAAGAGATAAATTCAAGAAGAATATATAACAATTATATGTGTACCCAACATGGATCACCTAGTATATGAAGTAAATATCAACAGACATAAATGGACAAATTGACGCAACACAATAAAAGTAGGGAACAATACCACTTTACTTACATCTATCTGGACAGATCATCCAGACAGAAATTTAGTGAGGAAACAGGGGCCTTAAATGACCTATTAGAAAAATGGACCCAACAGATATATATAGAACATTCCACTCGAAAACAGTATACATTCTTTTCATGTGCACAAGGAACATTCACCAGGATAGGTCACACCCTAGGCCACAAAACAAGCCTCAGTAAATTTAAGAAAATTGAAATCATATCCAGCATCCATCCCAAGCACAATATTATGAGACTAGAAATTGACTACAAGAAAAAAAAAAAAAACTGCAAAAAACACAATCACATGGAGGGTAAAGACATGCTACTAAACAACCCATGGATGACTTAAGAAATCAAAGAAGAAATTAAAGAAAATCTAGAGACAAAAGAAATGAAAAACAATGGTTCAAAACCTACAGAATATAGCAAAAGTAGTACTAGAGGGAAGTTTATAGCCATACAAGCCTAACTCAGGAAAAAAGGAAAATCTCAAATGAACAAGCTTGCTTTATACCTGAAGGAACTGGAAATAGAACAAACAAACCCCTAAGTTAGTAGCAGGAAAGAAATCATAAAGATTAGAGCAGAAATAAATGAAGTAGAGACTAAAAAAATTAAAAATATCAGTGAAATGAGAAGCTGATTCTTTGAAAAGATAAACAAAATTGATAAATCTTTAGCCAGGTTCATCAAGAAAAAAAGAAGACCCAAATCAATAAAATCAGAAATGATAAAGAAGTTACAAGGCAAAGGGAACAAGAGCAAAAATAAACAACTGGACTAATTAAACTAAAAACTTTTGAACAGCAAAGGAGACCATTAACGAAACAAAAAGGCAACCTATGGAATGGGAGAAAATATCTGTAAATGATATGACCAATAATGGGTTAATATTCAACATATATAAACACCTCATACAACATAATACCAAAAAAACAAACAACCTGAATAAAAACGGGCAAAAGATCTGAATAGACATTGTTCCAAAGAAAACATGCAGATAACCGACAGGAACATGAAAATGTGCACAACATCACTAATCATCAGAGAAATGCAAATCAAAACCACACCAACTTCACACTTCTAACAATTTGAATGGCTATCATCAAATTGACCACAATTAACAAATGTTGGCAAGGATATGGAATAAAGAGAACCTTGTATAGTATTGGTAGGAATGTAGATTGGTGCAGCCACTATGGAAAACAGTATGGGCGCGGGGGTCTTAGAAAAACTAAAAACTACCATATGATCCAGCAATTACACTCCTAGGTATACATCCAAATGAAAAAACAAAACAGTAATTCAAAAAAAATATGCAGCCCAATGTTCATAGCAGCATTATTTACAACACTCAAAATATGGAAGCTACCTAAGTGTCCATCAGTAGATGAATGGATAAAAAAGATGTATTATATATGTACAATGGAATATTACTGAGCCATAAAAAAGAATGAAATTTTGCCATTTGCCACAATATCAACCTACCTAGAGGGTATTATGCTTAATGAAATAAGCCAGATAAAGACAAATATTGAAGGTTATCATTTACATGTGGAATCTAAAAAAAATACAAATAAATATAACAAAATAGAAACAGACTCACAGGTATAGAGAACAAACTAGTTACCAGTGGGAAGAGGGAAGGGAGGAGGGTAAGATAGGGATAGCACATTAAGAGTTACAAACTACTATTTATAAAATAAATAAGCTGCAAGGATATATTATACAGACACTGGGAATATAACCAATATTTTATAATAATTTTAAATAGAGTATAATCTATAAACATTTTGAATTGGTATGCTGTACACCTGACACTAATATAAATAATATTGTAAATCAAGTATTCTTCAGTTAAAAAATATTAAAATAAATAATCAAATATAATGTAGGACCTTGAAGTCATTGTAAGTAGTTTGGTTATTAATTTAAATGTAATGGGAAACCATTGACAATTTTCACCTTTGTGTTTCCATTTGAAATGATGAGTCTGTGTCCTGAATGAAGGCTAAATTGTATTGAAGAAAAATAGTAAGAAAGGAGAAAAGAGACTGTTGCACAGATCAGGAAAAGAATGTTGATGACATGCAGTTGGATTGATGAGGTGGAAATTGATAAAAGTGGATGGACTGGTCACATAATTTGGTGGTTGAATCAACAGACTTTTCTGGTTAATTGGATGTGGAGGATGGGCAAAATCAGAAATCAAGAATGGCTCAGATTCTAAGCTCAAGCAATTACATGTATAATGAGGCATTCATTAAGACTGGGAAAAATGCTATCAAGTTCTGTAATAATAGAGGTTGACACACTGAAGTTACCTGACAATTTAAAATTCTAAAGATTCTCATGAGGAAAATATTTTCCTTTTTGTAAGCTTTTCATTATTTAGATTGTCACAGGTAGTCTAATATGCATTATCTGATATATAAATTATTGTTCATTTTCCAGTCTATTATGAACTACTCTTTTGAAACATGAGAAAAAATCTGATATAAAATAAATGTGTGATATTTGAGTGAGACAAGACAAATTAATACCTCCCTCACACCTATTTCTCAGTTACTCCACTTTTTCCAGAAGTGTGAGCAAAACTTTCTTGATAGTCATTGCATTGTGATTGGTGTAAAATTATTGGAACAGGTCATAAAATGAAAATATATTTAGAAAGAGTTAAAAAACATCAGAAATAGGTTAGATTGGACTTCCTAGGTGGCGCAGTAGTTAAGAATCCACCTGCCAATGAGGGGACATGGGTTCAATCCCAGCTCCAGGGAGATCCCACATGCTGCAGAGTAACTAAACCTGTGTGCCACAACTATTGATCCTGTGCTCTAGAGCCCGTGAGCCACAACTATTGAGCCTGTGTGCTGCAACTACTGAAGCCCACGTGCCTAGAGCCCATGTTCCGCAACAAGAGAAGCCACCGCAAGGAGGAGGCCACGCATCACAATGAAGAGTAGCCTCCACTCACTGCAACTAGAGAAAGCCTGTGTGCAGCAATGAAGACCGAATGCAACCAATAAATAAATTAATTAATTTAAAAAAAAGAAATAGGTTACATTGACAGAATACTTAAAGTAAAACCTAAGGAAGACACTGGTAATTGGTGTCAAAATTTAATTTGACAACGTATTTTGCATTTCTCTCTCTGTGGTAGACAGCCTCCAAGAGAGCCCCAATGATCTTGACCCCCTGGTGTTCACATTCTTGTATAGTCAGGCCCCTCCCACACTGTATCAGGGCTGGGCTGTATGACCAACAGAATATGCCGGAAGTGATGGCATGTCACTTCTGAGGGGAGATCATTAGAGACATTGTGTCTTTTTCCTCTCTCCTGGATCAGCAGCTAGGGAGAGCTAGCTTTCATGATGGAAGAAGTCCACATGGTGAGGAACTGAGGTTTCTGGAGAACAGCTAATGAGGGACTGTAGCATCTTACTAATAGCCACGAATGAGTAAGGAAGGAAATCCTCCAGCTCTCATCAAACCTTCAGATGACTGCAGCTCTGGCCAGCATCTGGGTTAAAACCCCATGAGAAACTCTAGGTCTCAATTACTAGCTAAGCTGCTTCCAAATTCCCAGCTTACAGAGGCTGTGAGATAATAAATATGAGATAATAAATAACACTGAAAGCTTTGGAAGTTGTTACACAGCAGTAAAAAACTAATGCTCTATTCCTTATAAGAAACAGAGGAAATAAATGAACCTTCCAAATCTGTGAGGGTTTTTACATCCTGGACCAACTTAGAGAAAATACTGGTATGGTTTTGAGATTCAAGTTTATTGAAACAATTTTAAATATGTCCTTTATTTTCTTTTGAGACTTCCAGTTAATGCCTGATTTTGTTGTGGTGTATATTGAGAGAGATAAAGGAGCCATGAAGTCAGGCTCATAGATGAAAATTCACCTTTGAGGAGAGACTGATGGAGAAGTTGTCTGGGAAGGATGTATTAGTACTTCCAATATAAGGTCTGTAATTACAGTCATGAAAAGATAAAAGAAAAGGACAGTGTGCTTGTATTCAATAGTCATAGTCCTAAAGGTCTTATTAAGAAAATTGAAAAATTGAGGGAGGTTTGGAAAGTTTTTTGCTAACACCAGTTTTGTGAGATGTTTTGTGAAGAAAAAGGTGAGTGAGCAATTTGGAAAACATAAGGCATAATCTCACTGAAAAAAAATTACAGTGAAGATTTGCACAGTAAATAAACCTCTTTACCTTACTTCACCCTCTGTCTTAGTTTACTTGGACTGCTATAACAGAATACCACAGACTTGGGGGCTTAAACAATAGAAATTTATTTTCTCAGACTTCTTGAGGCTGAACGTCTAAGACGAAGGTATTGGCAGATTTGGTTTCTACGGAGGCCTCTCTCCTTGGCTTGTACATAACTGCCTTCTCATTGTGTCCTCACAGAGCCTAGTCTCTGTGTACTCACATTCTCCAGTATCTCTTCCTATATGTCTAAATCCTTGTTTTATAAGGACACCAGGTATATTGGATTAAAACCTACATATAAGACCTCATTTAACTTTAATCACCTCTGTAAAGGCCCTATCTCTAAATACAGTCACATTATGAGCTACTAGGGATTAGAGCTTCAGTATATGAATTCTAGGGGGACACAATTTATTCCGTAACAGCCATCTTTCCCCCAAATGATTTGACTATGATAACCTGCACTAAGATTAAAGGAAATCCCTGATGTCTAGGAATTCATCAAATTAGTTCTCAAAGTAATCTCTTTGCACTAAAATATTCTCTAATAAACCAGTCACTTAAACATTAGTGTCTACTCCAACAATCACCATACTCAGTAGGAAAATACATCCCTGACCTTCATGAGCAATATTTCACTGACTCCTGGTGTCAGTGTGGCACAATCAAGAAAACAGAGATCACCCTGCTCATTTAAAACAGGTGGAATTCAACCCAGAGAAACGGTTCCAATATCATTGAAAGGACAAGAGCAAAATGAAGGATCATGAAAGGAGCAAAGAAAGAAAGGTAGTATTGAGAAGCTGCCACCACTCCTATTCTGGAACCCACAAGCTTGTGAATGCGGCTCTATTTTGGAGATTTTGTTATATTTGGTTTTGGGTCCACCCCCAAAACTGCAGCAGTGACCAGGGCTACTAGTATCAACAAATGTGCTGCCTCTGCTCAGGCTTCAGGAATCCAAACTCACCTTACCCGTCCTATTGCCACAAGGTGACCTCCAGCAACTCTCATACTTACAAAGACAAAAGACAGACTTTTCTCTCTTCTTTCTGCTTTGTGATTTCCTACCACTGTTTCCTATTGGTGGGGCTTAGAGGAAGCCCCTAGTATGGCAGACTGAGAAATAAAGTTGGAGACTTCCAGCCCCAGCCAGTTTGAGGCTGACAGACAGAGGTCAGTATCTAACACAGTGGCACCGTCTGGTCGATTGTACTGTATGGTTAAACAAAGCAAACGCAGTAAATCACTGCAAACAAAATGAAAATGTTGCAGATTATGCAATGACTGGTTGAAGTCAAAACAGTAAGAAGTCCTTAAGAACACTGAATTAGCTTTCAAATATTTTTGGAAAAATGATCCTCTTCAAAGGCTTTTATAAAAGTCAAATATGAAGTTCAGGATGTGGTATCATACTACTTGGTATTATTAGTAAAACAATGGTGCAAAAAAAATTTAATGTTTATTTCTAAAAATTAGTACATTATTTACTAACAATTTTAAATAGATAATTCTCTTAACTAATTTCCATTGTTTTGCATTTTATTTGGTTAGATACAGGTGCAAATCAAAATATTAAAATTATTTACCATGAAACTAAATTCCCTCTCTAAGTGGATTCACTGAAATCAGACTTTTCCTGCTACCAGTTTTACTCAGCAAATGGAAACTTCTGTAATGCTATCAACATGCTGCAAAACCACTTTTCTACCAAGTATATTTTGGGGACACTGATGTAAGAATAAAAGTCAGTTTTGCCACTATTACTGCTTTTAAATAAACTGGGGAAGTTTGGTTTGCTTTATAACTGATGTGAATTTTCAGGATACTTTTCATGAGTCTGTGATTAGGAATAGTAGTTTTGCGAGGCTAAAATATAAACTAAAGAACTGGTGTGTTCCTTTTCAAACCAACGATTCTGATATATGTGCCATGGGCTTTGGTTCAATATTAGTATGTTTGTTGCTTATGATTTCCTGCAGTTCCGTACTCCCATGATTTAGAGTAAGGTTAGCCTAGAGTATATTTTTGCAGCAATAAAATAATATTTTGTGGAAGATCTGTTCTTATCTTGTGTGTTTCACTGATATCCACACAATTTATTTTATTTTATTTTTCCATATTGCTAAAGGAGGTAGGCAGATGGTTAAAAAAAATACTTCAAGCATCTTAAAATTAAACCTGACATTTCTGATTACTTTGGCAGATACTTCCACTGATTTAGCACAATGAAATTTTGGGACAAATGATTTCAAAGTTTTCATGTTTCTAAGAATAAAAGTTATTATTATTATACAGAAGAATATATATGATGACGTACCTGATAGCTATATATGCTTCTTAACTTTTTAAGAGTATAGTATTTAAAATTATGAAACTTTTATCAGTTATAATTCAGGATCTTAGGACAAATTAGTGCTTTCATAAATGTAGTAATGTTATCAAGTGTATGAAATATTTAGTGAAAATTCATGTGGAGCCAGATTTCTGAGCTGTGACCTTTTTGGTGCCCAGTATAAGAACAGACTCTTAAGGGTTTCGTTCCTGAAACTATGACTAAGCCATGTTTGGTTGTGCCAAGTGTCTCATTAATCACAGGAAGAATATTTAGGAGACGTGTGGTGATCCATCTGGTAAGTGACCTGGAGAAGAAAGAAGTTTGCTCACCTCTGCAGTCTATCTCTGCCTCACAAACTCACTATCTTCCTGGGAGGAAGAAAGGGACAGACCCATTTTAGACTAACTGAAAGAATACCAGGGCCATTCTAAACTTTGGTGGGACAAAGAAATAGTCAGACATAGGCCCACAATTTAAGTTACACATTATGTGTAAAAAGATAAACTGACTTGGTTGGCTATCACACACGGGATCAACAATAGAGTTGCAGTTAATTGGGCCAGTATTTGAAAGGAAGATTTCTATGCTTGGTTACCAACTAGTGAGTGCCTTTATAATCCCCTAAATATTCTTGGAATTATGAGAGAAGATGGTAGCATTGATGCATTTTAATACCTGACAATCTGCTTCAAACTTATGAGAGGTAAAAATATTTTTTAACTATTAAAATAAATGTGAAAACAAGATGAAATTTTTCATAAATATATATTAAAAAGATAGCCAAGCTTCTAAGTTGGCACTGAAATCACAGGGTCCTATAAAGCCTGGTTCAAGAGACAGGTTCCCAGGGCCAGTGTTTTAGTGACAGTCCTGGGATCAAATACGTACCTACCAACAAAGTCAGAGAAATAATGGTGAGCTCAACGTTTGAGGTGAAGAGTGGGGATATACATCTGAATCACAAACAGGAGAGAGAATATTTCCACCCACTCTTCTACAATTCAGCAGAAAATTTATAGTTGCTTATATCCAGAAAAAAAAAATTAAAGATATAAATTAAATGTTGGAAACAGCCAGCCTTTGCCCTATAGCTGTCAACACAAGAGTTAATTTGAAGACATGAACTCCAAAGATCTTGGGATGAAGTAACTGATAAAAACTATTTAACAGAGAATAAAAAACTCTTCACACAGTTTGCATCTCAAACTAACATTACAAAATTCATTAATGAATCCTATGCCACCAAAGGTAAACCCAAGATTCCCAAACAAGCAACAAGACATTCAAGAAAATAGACTATAATATCTGAGATAGGTGTTAAATTAAGTGTGATTAAAATCCTCAACTTACAGGTGGAAATAACATCTATTAGAGGTTTTTAATTAACAAGAAGGTAAGCTTAAAAAAGATCATCTGGCAACAATGAAAACGTAGCAACTGGAAAGGTGGAATAAATGATTGTCTTGACAAACTGAAGAGAGGATATTGATTTAAGAGGTTAAAAGTATCAAATCTGTCTGCTGGCAACTTGGGGAAGTGAAGTTAAGGAAAATATAGGAAAGAAGTTACAGACAGAGAAGATAATCCATATGCTTCCAAGCCAATGACTGTAACAGTTTTCCAAAGCAAATAATAGAGATAATGGAGAAGAAAGAAATGATGAAAAAGAAAATGACTGAAAATTCTCTGAAACAAAAGAATATGATTCTCAAAACTAAAAAAAAAAAAAGTTCACTGAGTGCTGAGTATGATTAAAAAATAACTTAGGAGGCTAACCACAGAATGGTAGCATTATAGGCATTGAATATGAAGTATTTCCTATAGTAACAGATAGAACACATAGGCATAATAAAACCTGTAGACAATCTCTGCAACAAAACTAAATAAGATATAACAATACCATCGTAAGAGTGAGTAGTGCCAAATCACCTACCTCAGCATCATGCAGAAAGAAGTGAAGTCAGAGGGACTTACTGATGTCTCTGAAAACTAGAATCCCTGTTAGGGTTGAATTGTACGTCCTCCAACAAGATATGTTGAAGCTCAAACTTCCGGTATTCAGAATGCAACCTTATTTGGAAATAAGGTCTTTACAGAGGTAGTCGAGTTAAAATGAGGTCATTTCAGTGGGCTGTAATCTAGCTTAATTAGTGTCCTTATAAAAAGAGGAAATTTGAACACAGACACACGCATACAGGGAGAACGCCATGTGAACATGAAAGCAGGGATCAAGATGATGCAACTGCAAGCCAAGGAAAGTCGAAGATTGCCATTGAATTAGAAGCTAGGAGAGAAGCAGGGCACAGTTTCCCCCTCAACAGAAACCAAACCTGCCAACCTTGGTCTTGGACTTTTAGCCTCCAAAATTGTAAGACAATAAACTTCTGTTGTATAATACATTCAGTTTGTAATACTTAGTATGGCAGCCCTAGTAAACTAATACAAAACCAGATATCAAATTGTCAACACCTTTTTTTTGGAATGCTCAGAGTCCATATGAGAACAGCTTCTGATGAAAGGTTCTAGATTTTTGGAGAGGGCAAAGGGACCACTAAATGTCATCTGAGTCCTAGGAGCTCTTATCTTTATGGAAAATCTTCACTCTAATAGAAAGAGTAACCATGTGGTTGAGTCTCCTAATGCCTCCAGTTTTGTATTTTCATCTCTGTAATTCTAAAATTTCTGATGGTTTCTCTGTCCTGTTGCAGTAGCTCTACATGGGAAAGCCTGGAAACTCAGCCTCTTGCTCTGCACTTAGAGTTGGTAAGCACCTTCCAAAAGCAGAATTTTGGCTCAACTCTTCAGCCCTTCCTTCTTGGTGATATTAGTTATCTAATGCCTATAAACAGGTAATTTTTAAAAATCCAACCTGTTTTACAGTGCACCCAACATTTAAAATTATTCATGATGGAGGTATTAGTGTATTCTAAATTACTCTATCCTATTAAAAGGTAGAAGTATTGCCTTATATTTGAACTAATAAGATATGTTCCAAAATGAATTTAAGACTGCCTCTTGCTCACATCTATATCTATCTGTCTGTCTGTCTGTCTGTCTGTCTATCTATCTATCTATCTATCTATCTATCTATCTATCTATCTATCATGTTTATAAAATGTATATGCATGGCTATATATACATATATGTATACATGTGGTTTTCCATATTTTTATTTCCATATTTTTATTCATATACATATATTTATGTGTCTTGTTTTTCATATTTTTGTTGGAAGCATTAAGTATGACCTGAACATTTTCTGTAAAGACTTTGTGAAAATTAATCAATACCATGAAACATCAAAAAGATAAATACTACATTTGGTTTTGTATCTTAGAAAAGATGTAAGTAAAAAATTTGGCAATACAATTTATAAACATGTTGTTTCCTCCTTTTCAGGTAAATTTACTCAACTTGTAGTTCTATGTCCCCCTCAAGAATGACTATTTCTCACCATGACTCTCTTTAGTGCAAATGAGATAAAACTATTTCTCAGCATTTGCCCACTTGGAATTACTTTAAGAAGAAGAGCATTAGGAGCCTGGAGGTCCTCATTAACATTCAGGGGAGCCTAATATCTGTTTGTGTTTGAAGTGGCCCTAGATTCTGTGCTTGAATTTCATATTGAAGTTTTATACCCCTTATATGTTAAACCTAAATTAACATGCTTAATGCAAATAACAAAGGTGATCTCAAACCTAAGTTTCTTCCAGAAATTCTTGGGCTAACTTACAATGTGAGAAGTACCTGAAGCAATGACATTTGGCCACACCCTTTTCTACTAAAACATGAAATTTCTCAGAATTCATAAAATACAAAACCACCTATTTGACTTCTTTCCTAGATTTGAATATTCTCCCTCATCTCCTCTTCATGCTGCAAAGTTTGAATTCAAGGGATGAATCCATTTACATTAAGAATAAGTCACCCTAAGACAAAAAGGGAAGGAAACACTCAAATGTGCCCCCATCCAGCATATTACACCACAAAAATATACATTTTTCCTCCTAAAATTCATTTAAATGGAACACAATTCAGTTCAAGGCAAAGATTGCCTAACAATACAGAAGATAAGCATAAAGTATTCATTTCCTCATTTATTCTTTTGTTGGAAGATGCCTTAGAGGACTGGGGCAGGGAGGGTGGGGGGGAATCGAGGGGGGGGCATCAAGGAAGGGAGGGAATATGGGGATATGTGTATAAAAACAGTTGATTGAACCTGGTGTACCCCCCCCAAAAAAAATAAAATAAAAAAAAAAAAAAAAAAAGTATTCATTTCCTCATTTATTCTTTTGTTATATATTTTTTCTCATTATCCATTAATAAGAAAATCATTACACTACACTGATAATTATTATCTCCTTATAAACAGTTATACCAATAATTCAGTTAAATGTTTTATAAACTGTTTGGGTTCACAAATAAGATTATTTTCCACGTTATATGAAGTGTTTGGCACGTGATATTCATGAACAATAAAATGAGTTCAGTGACTCATTCCCTTTTCTGCTACCAGACTGGAAAATTTCCCATAAATTTTATTTGTGTTCCTCTGTTTGTGACAACCATCTGCTTAGCCTTCACACCATTTTGTGTTTAGCCAAGATGAAATTAAAATTGACAGAAATATCTACTATTAAAAAAGGCAGCACAGATAATTGGGGAGTAGAATGTAAGTCTTCACCATTGCTTTGCATTTAGCACCTTCATTATGACAGTGTTCTGAACTCAAACATTTTGAGAGTTGCTGAGAAGAATTAGTTTATAAGGGAGTGTTTAAATTTAATGTAACAGTGTTGAGGATGTGTAAATGTTTATTTCATTAAGTGAAAAGGTTAGCAATTTAAAGCTTCATACCGTAAGGCATTCCTTTTGAAACAATATTAACCACATTTTCCCCTCCCTTATTACAGGCATAAGCTTCTGAAACAATATTATTATTTAATAATAAACATTGAACTACACAAGACTTTTATGTCAAAGATTTTAACAATCTCAATAGATCGTAGCTCTAGTACCTGGTCATAGGGAAAACTGTGAGCTTAGCTTGTTAATGTAAGAAAGGAAAATAGCAAGGGAATGGCAATATGTGAAACACTAATAACATGTTATGTTAAATTATTTGAAGATAGAGGAAAAATATTCTATGGAGTCCACTCAACACATTTAAGTAAAATTGAGATTGATTGTATCAATCACTGAAGTTAAATTTATTTTTGCCCTTTCTAATCAACTGGCTTTAAGTGTGTAGGTAATGAAGACACACCCAAACAAGATTAGTCCTTACTCTGGCATCATTCCTTAAAGGAGTCTTCTTGACAATACCCACTTAAAATTGGTCATTTAAATACAGTTATCACCTCTTTTCAGACTGTTGAGGCAATTCTCTCAATTACCATCAAACAGGAAATAATGATCACTGCACATTTTCTTTGGTTTTATTGCTGTAAAACTACATCATAAGAACTATCTCTAACAATAATTGATATGGAAGGCTCTGAAATGAACCATTAAAACCAGGGATTTTTATATACAAGGGGAGACAACTTCTAAATTATTTTATACACAGTGAAAATAACATTTTAATTTTTGTGATCAAAAAATGAACTAATTGGGTCAAACACAACTGAGATTTTACTTCTGTAAAAAAAAATATATGTGTAGACATATATATACATTTTATAAGTCTAAGCACTGGAGTTTTTAAGGATATTTTGGGGGTTGCATTTATGGGAATTATACAGAAAAAAATCAAGTGATAGAATTTTTCTCTTTTCAGTAAAAAGAATCTGCAATTAGCCACGTGCATTTTATTAACTGAAAATTTTTAGTTTTGGCTAGGAGCAGGTCAGTCATAGTTCTAAATATTTTTCTTAGCAATGGTCATACTACACACACACACACACACACATACACACACACAAACTACAATTTCTGGCAGTTTGGTGGACCAACAGTCCCAACCACCAGTGAATGAAATTAAAATTTTAGATAAAATATGGATAACACTAAAATTAAATATTAATGTACCTAATTTTTTAGAGCAGATTAGGTTTACAGAAAAAATGAGCAGATGATACAAAATATTCCTTTATATCTTTACTCTTCCCCTCATCCCAGACTCTCCTCTATTATTAACATCTTCATTACTGTGGTACATTTGTTACAATTGATGAATCAATATTGTACATTATTTTTAACCTAAAGTCCATATTTTATATTTGGGTTCACTCTGTGTTGTACATTCTATGGTGTTTAACTAATGTATAATGATGTGTTTGCACCATGAAAATGCCATGCAGAAGAGGCTGATTACCCTAAACATCCCCCATGTTATTCCTTTTCATCCTTTCTTCTCTTCCTGAAACCCTGGCAGCTACCAGTTTTTTTACTGTCTCTATAATTTTCCAGTTGGAATCAAACAGTATGTAGTCTTTTCAGATTCTTTTACTAAGTAATATATATTTAATTTTCCTCCATGTCTTTTCATGGCTTGATACCTTTTTGAATTACTGAGTAGTACTCCATTGTATAGATGTATTACAGTTTGTTTATCCATTCACTTTTTGAAGGACATCATCAATACTTTCATTTTTTTTTAAATTATGAATAAAGCTGCCATACACATTTGTCTTCAGGTTTTCATGTGTACCTAAATTTTTAACTTATTTGGGTACATAACTATAAGCACAATTACTGGATCATATGGTAAGATTCTGATGAGCTTTTTAAGAAACTTCCAAATGGTCTTCCAAAATTCTGATACCGTTTTCATCCTCTCTACCAATGAAGGTGAATTCCTGTTGCTCTGCCTCCTAACCATTTATTTGCTATTGTCAGCTTTCTCAATTTTAGCCATTCTAATAGGTATATAGTAGTATCTGATTATTGTTTTAATTTACCATTCTCTAATGTCATATCATGTTGAGCATCTTTTATTATGTTTATTATTGTTTATCATCTATGGTAATGTATCTGTTTAGATCCTTTAACTATTTTTTAATTGGGTTGCTTATTATTGTTGAGTTTTAAGGGTTCTTTTTATACTTTTGATACAAGTCTTTTATCAGATATCTGTTTTGCAAATATTTCCACCTAGTCTGTGAGTTATCTTTTCATTCTCTTAAACAAGATCTCATATAGAACACAAGATCCAATTGATTAATGGCAATGTTCTGTTCAGCTATAATTTTACTGAACTTTTGCCTGCTGGATTTGTCAATTACTGCTGTAGATGGGTGTTGAAGTCTCCAGTTTTAATACTGGATTTGTCTATTTCTCTTTGCAGTTCCATTAGGTTTTGCCTCACATGTTTTGAAAAGCTGTTTTCAGGCATATGCCCATTAAGGATTATTATGTCCTCATGAAGACTTGACCCCGCTATCATTTTGGAATACTTCTCTTTATCCCTAATGTTTCTCCTTATTCTAAGTGTGCTTTATCTGAAATCAATATATCTATCCCTGCTGCATTTTGATCTGTGTTACCATGATATATCTTTGCCCATCTCTTTACTTTTAATCTACATGTGTATATATATTTTAATATAGATTTCTTGTAGACAAAGTATAGTTGTTTTTTGGGGTTTTTTAATATTTGTTTATTTATTTATTTTATTTTTTGTCTGTGTTGAGTCTTCACAGGCTTTCTCTAGTTGCAGTGAGCAGGGGCTACTCTTTGTTGCAGTGTGCGGGCTTCTCATTGCACTGGCTTCTGTTGTAGAGCACAGGCTCTAGGCGTGTGGGCTTCAGTAGTTGTGGCATGTGGGCTCATTAGTTGTGGCTCATGGGCTCTAGAGCACAGGCTCAGCAGCCATGGCACACGGGCTTATCTTCTCCACGGCATATGGGATCCTCCCAGACCAGGGCTCGAACCTGTGTCCCTTGCGTAGGCAGGTGGATTCGTAACCACTGTGCAACCAGGGAATCCCAAAGTGTAGTTGTTTTTTGATTTAATCACTCTGACGCTCTGTTTCATTTAATTGGTGTATTAAATCATTCACATTTATTGTGCTTATTGATATAGCTGAATTAATAGCCATAATGTTTGTAACTATTTTCTATTAGTTGCCCTGGCTCTTTTTTCTTTTCTTCTTCCACTCTTTTTATGCCTTCTATGGTTTTATTTGAGTACTTTATATGACTCCATTTTCTCTTCTCTCTTAACATAACAATTATACTTATTTTTTTAAATTTTATTGTAATAATTGTTGAGTTTGCAATATACACTTGTCCTCAATTCTCTGATGTATCTAAGAAGAGTTGCTGATTTTCATTTTGTTCAGATATTTTCTTGTTATAATATTTGCAGTAACAACTTCTAAGCTCTCTACATATTAGATCAGCAGATGGAAGCCTAGATAGCACTTTTCCAAATTGCATGAAAGATTTACCCAGTTAATTACTAAAAAAGGAACATAGATGTATATGTAAAGTTGTGAAACTTGATTTTGGATTAAGTATATTTAACAAATCATGTAACTATAAGTTGATTGTAATAGTGTCAGAGAAATTAAATTATTTTCAATGGAACAAAAATTATACTGACACTGACTTTCTATGAGAAACAATGGAAGTCAGAAAGTAGTGGCATAATGTTTAACTCCATACTTATTGCTTTCTTGACAAATATCCTTCATAAGGATGGGGTAAAAAAACAGACATTCTCCAACAACAACAAGCAGAGATTTTACTACAAATGAAATGTTACTAAAGAAAATTCTTAAGTAGGTATTATAGGCAGAAGAAAATTAAACTAAATTAAAATTTCAAGATACAAAAAAGAAAATAAAGAACAAAGGGGAGGAGAAAGATGGTGGCAAAGTAAAAGGATGTGGAATGCATCCCTCTCCACAGATGCATCAGGAATACATCAAAAGATGTAATAATTCCCACAGAAAACCAGCTGAACACCAGCAGAAGACCCTGGACACCAGAAAGAACTGCAAAGATCCTGACATAACTGGGTAGGACAGAGTGGGGTGGAAAAAAAGGAGAAAGAGGAGGAGAAGAAAGGAAAGGGATGGGTCACACACCCTGGGGCAGGGGGGAGCTGAAACAGAGGAGAGATTGCCGAATTCAGGGAAACATCCCTTATCTGACAGGGAAACCCCTTCTCCAATGGGGAATTTCACTGGGTCAGAAGGGAGGCATTTGTGACTTTTCAAAGAGTGTATAGTGGCTGATCTGTGGCAGACAGGAAAGAGTGGGAAACACACAGAAGGTCTGTACCACAGCTCAGCATGTCTGGACTGAGATGTGGGTTCACAGCTGAACAGGGGGTCTGGGAGCTGAAACATGGGAACCAAAGAACTGGTTCAGGGTGAAAAACATTGTTGGCAGTGGGGAGATGGACTGAAGGGACATGAGGGAAGAAATCTGCAGCAGAGAATGCCTACCATGGAAAGCTGGGCAGCCATGGTGGTGGCTCGACGGTGCTGACTCACAAGCAGTGAAGAAGAGCCACGGGTGTAGTCTCTCTCTCAGGCTGAGCCACCAGCTTCCCTCTGCAAGAGGCATTGCCACTGCTGCCCAGGCTCCCATGACCCAGGCAAGGCACTACTACAGAGTCATACACAGGGGGAGGAGCTGTACTTGTAGTCTTTCTCTCTCTCTCTGTGCCTGTGACAAACAAAGGGACACCCACTTCGGGCCTGGCTAACTCAGTCAACAAGGGATAACAAAAAGCACCCTGATGGGGCTGGCCTGGAGTGCCTGCAGCTGGGAGCCGGAAGTCCTCAGAGTGGCCCAGCTCTGAAGACATTCTGTTTATATCTGAGCCACTGGCTTCCCTCTGCAGTAGGCACAACCACCACCTTCCGGGCTCCCACAACCCAGTCAGGGTGTTACTGCTCACTCACTTCCAGGGTAAGGGGCCACTGTTGTACCCTCTATCTCCCCACATACTGGCACTTACAGACGAACAATAAAGGAAGCTCTTCTGGTCGCAGAGTAATACAAAAAGCACAAGGTGAGTAGTAGTACACTTACAGATGAGACCCCAAGGAAAGAGAAATATTATTATTAAGTCTATTGATCTGGTCCATTCTGGGGTCAGTTCTAATTTTTTTTTTAATTACGATCTTAGTCCTAAGGGATCTGCACATTTTATAACATATTTTTTAATTCTATTTTTTATTCTATTTTCATTTTTAGCTCTTTTATATATTTCTATTTCTAGCTAAGCTTTTTGTAGTGCTGACTTTATCTCTTCTACCTTCTTTTCATCTCTATCTTTTATACATTTCTATTTTTTCTTTTTCTTTTCATATTTCCAGTCACACTATGCTCTTCTGTTGCCCTGTCTTTTATCCTTTTTTAGTTTATTTTATCTTAATATACATATAATCAATATTATAGCTCTGTTCTGTTTCCTTGCTTTATTCTCCAGAAGACACACTGCTTTAATTGTTCTTATTAGGTTTTGTCTTATCTTAGTTCTAATTATAATTGTCTGATTTTGTTTTCAGATTCATCAATCTGTTTTGTTGTTCTCTTGCTCTTTATTATATTTGATCCTCACTTTCAAAATTTCCCTGGATTTGTGTTTGTGTGTATGTGGTTTTTGGTTGTTTTTTGTTTGTTTGTTTTTTGAGTTTTTTTGGTTTTGAATTTCTGTTGCTTTTCTCCTTGATTATCTGATTGCATACTGGGGTTCTTCTCTCAGGACTTTCTAGTGCTTCATGTTCTATTGGGTTTGGTATTTGTGTGTCTTGTGCATGTATGTGTTTCCTTGATTTAGTATTTTTTTGAATCAACACTCTGCCATTAGTCTGGGACTTGGACAGTGTTTTAATCCCCTTTATTGCCAGGACAAGCAACCTCTGAAGTCTGGACTACTCAATCAGAAGTCATGTAGGAGGCTCTGGGCAGGGAGCACTGAATCCAGGATGCTAGACCATTACGGAGTTCTCAGCCACAGGGAAGACTAACGGCAGAGAATTCTCATGGAGCCCTGTATCAGAGTATAAGACCCAGCTTAGTCTGACTGTCTGCAACTGCCAGTACTGGATCCCTCACATCAAAATACAAACAAGACAGGAACACAAACTCATTCATCAGCACACAGACTACAAAAAGCCATATGAAGCTCACAGATACCCTAAAACACACCACCTGACACAGAACAGCTCATCAGGGAGAAAAGACTCAGAGCCACATACCAGAAAGAAGGCACCAGATCCTCCCACCAGGAAGCCTACTCAAAAACACTGGAAAAACCCCACAACAGGGGGTAGAGAGCAGAAACAAGAGGAATTACTACCAGGCAGAATAGGGAAAAGAGACAGCAAATCCTATAAATTAGACAAAATGAGAAAACACACACCTTGCAGGAAAAGGAGCAAGAAGAAAACACACAAGACTAAATACATGAAGAGAAAATAGAAAAATTGCCTAAAAAGGATTCAGATGTAATGATAGTAAAGATGATCCAAAATCCCAACAGCCAAATACAGAAAATACAAGAAACAGTTAATAAGGACTCAGAAGAACTAAAGAGCAAACAAACAGCAATGGAAAACAAAAAAACTAAAGTTAAAAATACTTTAGATGCTATAAACAGCAGAAGAACTGAGGCAGAAGAAGGAGTTAGTAAGTTGGAAGATAGAATGGGGAAAAAGCTGCCACAGAGCAAGAAAAAGAAAACAAAATAAAAAGAATGGGAGACAGTCTCAGAGACACTGGTAACAACATTAAGCACACCAACATTCAAATCATAGGCATCTCAGAAGAAGAAGAAAAAAAGGAAAGGTCTGAGAAAATGTTTGAAAAGGTTATAGTGGAAAACTTCCCCAACATGGGAAAGGAAATAATTAATCAAGTCCAAGAAGCACAGAGAGTCCCATACAGAATAAACCCAAGGAGAAATACACCAAGACACATATTAATCAAACTAATGACAATTAAACACAAAGAAAAAATATTAAAAGCAGCAAGAGAAAAGCAACAAATAACATACAAGGGAAAACCCATAAGGATAACAGCTGACCTTTCCAGAGAAACTTCGCAGGCCAGAAGGGAATGGCAGGATATACTGAAAGTCCTGAAAGAGAGAAACCTACAGCCAAGAATACTCTACCCAGCAAGAATCTCAATCAGATTCAAAGGAGAAATCCAAAGCTTTCCAGACAAGCAAAAGTTAAGAGAATTCAGCACCACCAAACCAGCCTTACAACAAGTGCTAAGGGAACTTCTCTAAGTAGGAAACACAAGTGAAGTAAAAGACCTACAAAAACAAGCCCAAAACAATTAAGAAAATGGTAGTCAGAACACACATGTCAATAATCACCTTAAATGTAAATGGATTCAATGCTCCAACCAAAAGACACACACTGGCTGAATGGATACAAAAACAAGACCCTTACATACACTGTCTATAAGAAACCCATTTCCGACTAAGGGACACACATATACTGAAGGTAAGGGGATGGAAAAAGATATTCCATGCAAATGGAAGTCAAAAGAAAACTGGAGTAGCAATACTCATATCAGACACATTAGACTAAAATAAAGATTATTACAAGAGACAAGGAAGGACACTACATAATGTTCAAGGGATCAGTCCAAGAAGAACATATAACAATTGTAAATATCTATGCACCCAACATAGGAGCTTCTCAATACATAAGGTAAATGCTAACAGCAATAAAAGAGGAAATCGACAGTAACACAATAATAGTAGGAGACTTGAACACCCCATTTACATCAATGGACAGATCATCCAAACAGAAAATAAATAAGGACACACAAGCTTTAAATGACACATTAGACCATCTCAGCTTACATGATATTTATAGGACATTGCATCCAAAAACGACAGAATACACTTTCATTTCAAGTGCACATGGAACATTTTCCAGGATAGATCACACCTTGGATCACAAATCAAGCCTCGGTAATTTCAAGAAAACTGAAATCATAGCAAACATCTTCTATGACCAGAACACCACGAGACTAGATATCAATTACCCAAAAAACAACTGTAAAAATTACAAACACATGGAGGCTAAACAATATGCTATTAAAGAATCAAGAAATCACTGAAGAAATCAAAGAGGAAATCACAAAATACCTAGAAACAAATGACAATGAAAATACAACAACCCAAAATATATGGGATGCAGCAAAAGCAGTTCTAAGAGGGAAGTTTATAGCAATACAGTCCTACCTCAAGAAACAAGAAAAATATTGAATAAACAACCTAAACTTACACCTAAAACAATTAGAGAAAGAAGAACAAAGAAACCCCAGTGTGAGCAGAAGGAAAGAAATCATAAAGATCAGATCAGAAGTAAATGAAAAAGAAATGAAGGAAACAAAAGCAAAGATCAATAAAACTAAAAGCTGGTTCTTGAGAAGATAAACAAAATTGATAAACCATGAGCCAGACTCATCAGGAAAAAAGGGGAGAAGATGCAAATCAAGAGAATTAGAAATGAAAAAGGAGAAGTAACAATGGCCACCACAAAAATACAGAAGATCATGAGAGACTACTATAAGCAACTATATGCCAATAAATTGGATAACCTGGAAGAAATGGATAAATTCTTAGAAAAGTACAATCTTCCAAGACTGAACCAGGAAGAAATAGAAAATATGAACAGATCAATCACAAGCACTGAAATTGAGACTGTGATTAAAAATCTCCCAACAAACAACAGCCCAGGGCCAGAAGGCTTCACAGGAGAATTCTATCAAACATTTAGAGAAGAGCTAACACATATCCTTCTCAAACTCTTCCAAAATATTACAGAAGGAGGAACACTCCCAAACTCATTCTATGCTGCCACCATCACCCTGATACCAAAACCAGGCAAAGATGTCACAAAAAAAAGAAAATTACAGGCCAATATCACTGATGAATATAGATGCAAAATTCCTCAACAAAATACTAGCTAATAGAATCCAACAGCACATTAAAAAAAACATACACTGTGATCAAGTGGGGCTTATCCCTGGGATGCAAGGATTCTTCAATATATGAAAATCAACCATTGTGATACATAATATCAACAAATTGAAGGATAAAAACCATATGATCATCTCAATAGATGCAGAAAAAGCTTTTGACAAAATTCATCATCCATTTATGATTAAAAACTCTCCAGAAAATGGGCATAGAAGGAAATTACCTCAACATAATAAAAGCCATATATATGACAAACCAAAAGCCAATATCATTCTAAATGGTGAAAAAACTGAAAGAATTCCCTCTTAGAACAGGAACAAGACAAGGGTACCCACTCTCACCACTATTATTCAACATAGTTTTGGAACTGTTAGCCACAGCAATCAGAGAAGAAAAAGAAACAAAAGCAACCCAAATGAGAAAAGAAGAAGTAAAATTGTCACTCTTTGCAGATGACAGGATATTATACATAGAAAACCCTAAAGACTCTACCAGAAAACTGCTAGCACTAATCAATGAATTTAGTAAAGTAGTAGGATACAAAATTAATGCACAGAAATCTCTTGTATTCCTATACACTAACAACGGAAGAGCAGAAAGAGAAGTTAAGGAAACTCTCCCATTCACCACTGCAACAAAAAGAATAAATTACCTCAGAATAAACCTGCCTAAGGAGGCAAAAGACCTGTATGCAGAAAACTATAAGACACTGATGAAAGAAATCCAAGATAATACAAACAGATGGAGGGACATACCATGTTCTTGCAATGGAAGACTCAACATTGTGAAAATGACTGTACTACCCAAAGCAATTTACAGATTCAATGCAATCCTGATCAAGTTACCAATGGCATTTTCACAGAATTAGAACAAGAAATCTTACGATTTGTATGGAAATGCAAAAGACCCTGAATAGCCAAAGCAATCTTGAGAAGGAAAGACGGAGTTGGTGGAATCAGGCTTCCTGACATCAAACTATACTACAAGGCCATAGTGATCAAGACAGTATGGTACTGGCACAAAAATAGAAAGTTGATCAATGGAATAGAATAGAGAACTCAGAAGTAAGCCCAAGCACATATGGGCAGCTTATCTTTGACAAAGGAGGCAAGAATATACAATGGAAAAAAGACAGCCTCTTAAATAAGTGGTGCTGCGAAAATTGGACAGCAACATGTCAAAGATGAAAGTAGAACACTTCCTAACACCATACACAAAAATAAACTCAAAATGGATTAAAGATGTAAATGTTAAGCCAGACAGTATAAAACTCCCAGAGGAAAACATAGGCAGAACACTCTATGACATCCATCAAAGCAAGATCTTTTTGACCCACCTCCTAGAATCATGGAAATAAAATCAAGAAAAAACAAATGGGAGCTAATGAAACAAAAGCTTTTGCACAGTGAAAGAAACCATAAACAAGACAAGAAGAAAACCCTCAGAATGGGAGAAAATCTTGCCAATGAAGCAATGGACAAAGGATTAATCTCCAAAATATGCAAGCAGCTCATGCAGCTTAATGCCAAAAAAAGCAAATAACCCAATCCACAAATGGACAGAAGACCTAAATAGACATTTCTCCAAAGAAGACATACAGATGGCCAACAAACACATGAAAAGATGCTCAACATCACTAATCATCAGAGAAATGCAAGTCAAAGCCACAATGAGGTACCACCTCACACCGGTCAGGATGGCCATCATAATAAATATATAGAAACAATAAATGCTGGAGAGGGTGTGGAGAAAAGGGAACTCTCCTGCACTTTTGATTGGAGTGTAAGTTGGTACAGCCACTATGGAAAACAGTTTGGAGGTTCCTTAAGAAACTAGAAATGGAAGTACCATATGACCCAGTATTCCTGCTGCTGGGCATATACCCAGAGAAAACCATAATCCCAAAAGAAACATATACCATAATGTTCATTGCAGCAGTATTTACAATAGCCAGCACATAAAAGCAACCTAAATGCCCATTGACAGATGAATGGATAAAGAAGATGTGGCATATATACACAATGGAATATTACTCAGCCATAAAAAGGAATGAAATGGAGCTATATGTAATGAGGTGGATAGACCTAGAGACTGTCATAGAGAGTGGAGTAAGCCAGAAAGAGAAAGATACCATATGCTAACTTATATATATGGAATCTAAGGAAATGGTGCTGATGAACCCAGTGACAGGTTAAGAATAAAGATGCAGATGCAGAGAATGGACTTGAGGACATGGGGTTGGGTGGGTGGAGCTAAGGGGAAGCTGGGACAAAGTGAGAGAGTAGCATTGACATATATACACTACCAACTGTAAAATAGATAGCTAGTGAGAAGTTGCTGTATAACAAAGGGAGATCAACTCGATGATGGGTGATGCCTTAGAGGGCCAGGACAGGGAGGGTGGGAGGGGGTCGAGGGAGGACATATGGTGATATATGTGTAACTACAGCTGATTCACTTTGGTGTACCTCAAAAACTGGTACAAGAGTGTAAAGCAATTTTTTTTCCAATAAAGAGCTTAAAAAAGAAAAGAAAAGAAAATATATAAAAAAGAACAAAGAAAAGTATAAATAAATGCAAAATTCTAAAGATATCTATAAAAACAACAATAATTAACTCCTCTGTGGGTTTCACAAAGGAAGAAATAATATACATGATAAAATCAGTATATAAGTCTCAAGTGATGTGTTTGACATTAAAATATTCTCAAGTTATTGCATAAGGGAAAGTAGTAAATATGTTGACAAAGTTTAGATTTACATGATCTAAGAATTAATGACAACCACAAAAATTAAAAATAGAATGTGTAGTAGAAGAAAACATTAAATTGAAAAAAATTACTCTGGTAATCAAAAGGAGGATATTGCAATGGTGTAAGGGCATAGAAATGTACTGTAATAGAACATATAAGACTGTAAAATAATAAATTCAAATATATTACAAGTTTCAAAGAAAAATGTAGCTATTTTTTATAGGAGAGACATTGTAAAGTTTGAATCAAGTTTCATGCAAATAGAAATGCTGAATAGAGAGAAAATGAAAAGAGGTTTAGAAAAAATGGAAAAGTGAAGTAAATACTAAATACTAACTTTAAAAAGAAGATAACTTTTATTAATATCATTCTGTGATAGTTTGTAGATAGGCATGTAGAATTGTCAGAGACAGGGAGCAATATCTGCTGGAGATGCATATTAGGGAGTGTTTGTATATATATAATATTTAAAGCCACAAGACTTGATAAGACACCAAGGGAGTGAATTTTATAAGAAAACTGAATCAAGCCTGAATGCCAGAAATCACCAGCTTTAAGATGTCAGAGAGATGAGGAAGAAGCAGCAAAGGAGATGAAAAACAAGCCATCAGTTTGAAAGAGAAAAACCAGGAGAATGCAGTGTTCTGGACCTGAAGTCAAGAAAGCGTGACAATGAGAAATGATTGATGAACCATGTCAAAGTATGCTTATAGTTCAAATAAGAAGATTAGAGATGATGATCAATCATTACATAACAATGATGAGGATATTGATGATGCTGATAACGCCTATGGTATGTTGTGTTCGCCAATCCCCTTATTATCAACTTCCCATCCCTTCATTGGAAATAGTGGTTTATTTTGTTAACAATAATTCTTCCTCATATTCCTTTTTTTCAAAAATCATAAATGAGAATTTACTTTCCATTGGCTTGTTTATTCCCAAACCCCACACATTAGATATAGAGGGTCTCCTTATTCTGGACTTAACTGGTTTATGTTACTCAGGGAGAGAAATTTCATTTAAATGTTTTTCTTATGGTCAAGTCTTGCTGAGCAGAACAAGTCATTGTATTTAGAGTACATAAGTAGATTGATGTTTCTTTTTTTAATCAATATAGATGAAATTTTTAGAGAAACAACTTTAAGAAATATTCTCTCCAGGATCATGAAAGTTACTGACAGGGAATAATTGGAGAACCACCTCAGCTGCTGCTGTGGATTCTTCTATTCCAGGATGACTGACCACTAAGTTCTGTATGTTTGCTCTAAAAGTACCACCACTTCTTTTAATTTGAACCCACCCCATGGAACTTGTATAGACATTCTTGCTGATCTAAGTCTAAATGAGTTTGTCACACCCTTTTAGATAGGACTTTTATTGACTAGATATCCACATGGAATCAGCCCTGCTAAGCCATTTTCTCTAATCTTAATCTTGCCAATTTAACTTCTTTCTCTTCCTATTGGTTTTCTTCTGAGATTTCAAATTTCTATATATAAAGCCTAAATTATGACAAAAGCTGAAGGTCAAAATTTTGATGTTATAACTCAAAATAGTAGTCATATTTTGGGAAGAGAAAAACAAGATCTCCAATTGTCATATGCTATCAACTATGCCATCCACCTGCTTCCATTGTCAGAGTGTTTACAAATATTTATACTGTGAAAGGCATACATCAGGAAAACTCTCAATGTATTTGGGAGAATTTTGTTTCAACTACAAGCTCTTTTATTCCCAGCTAACTAAAAGAGCCCTCATGTGTGTCTTGAAGTTTCCTTATGCTCCATTTATTCACAGTCTAGACTGAAGGAAGACAGAAGTTGCCTGCTTTATGATTCCTTTTCCATGATGCCCAAATTGATTCCTATTTTACCTTATGGGGGATGGCAATCCCAAACACAGATTATATCTGGATCTCATCTTTCAAGCCATGTGTAAATGTAAAAAGGAGAAAAAGTAAAACTTTGAAGGTCATAGGAAAGAAAATATAGAAAAAGTAAAACTTGAAGGTCATAGGAGGAAAATGTAATAGCTCTGCCTAACATCTATTACAGTGACTTTTCTCCTTCCAATTAAAAGTCAACTCCACATTATGGTGGACCAACTATGATTTTTGTGATTCCATATAATTCTTTACTAACAGGGATTCTTGAAGGGTAGAGTACAGCAAGAAGTGTGTATCTCTGAACTCACCCAACAGATTAGAGTGTGTGATCAGGTAACTATTATTCACAGCACCATTTAAAAATGTGTCCAAACCCAGAAAATAGTAACTTCTTTTAAATAAAATAACGGCATTTTTGTTTGCATCCTGACAAAGCTGAGATTTCTATCCAATCTATAATATGATATACACTCTATGATATCTGTATATGAATAAAGAGTAAATTTATTCATGAAAGTTTGCATGATTTGTAATAAGAAACATTATACACTAAGAAACTAATGCCAATTATTTTTTTAACAACTTACCAAATATGTAATTGGAGGGAGCAATGAACAACAGTGCTGAAACTGAAAGCAGAACTGATAAAATCTGGGACTACATTAATGTCTTTCTTGACCCAACAGTGTTACACATAATCATTTCAATGTATAGTGTGATTAGGCTAGGGGAATAGGAAAAAGAGAAAAGAGGTAAATTGAAGAAATCTCTTCAATGAGAACTGAGCTCAATTTAATCATGTATAAAATTGGAGATATTGAATTAGATATTTTCCATAGTTCTTGCCATATCTAAAATTCTGTGAGTTTTTTAAACAAATTTGTTTCTGAGTGGCTCTTGCATGCTATGAAAAACAATCCTTTTATATTGCACACTCTATATTCATAGAGTAAACAAATATAGCCTGGTTGATACCAAGTTGAAGGGAAAGCTCTATAAAGTGTCTATATAAAATGGGGTATTTGATCAACCTAATAAAGTCTGGTTATGCTGATTTTCTTTTTACCTTTAAGATCATTTTGATACCTGCCCAGAAAATGTCATAATTAAATCTTTGATCTCCTTTCCTTAATGTTAACTTTTGTAAATTCAGAACCAGACAGAAAATAGTATATTCTTTCCCTATGAGTCATATGTTAACCAGAACTACTAGAATTTCTATGAGGAATTATAAGTATCTCAGAAATTCTTTCCAGGTAGTTTAATTTTAGTGAATAAATAGATCAAATCTATTTCCTCCTTTTGCTGACAGAGTTGTTAGCAAGATCTGCAGTGAATGAAAATTATTGCTATGCTATCTGGAATTAGTAGAATTTCTAGGAAGCTCCAAAATTTCTGGGCAACTTGTGTGAATTGAAGGAGAATTTCAATTTCTTGATGCTGGTGAACTTATTCAGCATTCTCAATATTCTCTGATCTATAAATTTCCAGGTCCAAATCATTAGAAGCTGTGAAATTGAACACATCCTATAGCCCTTTTTTTATGTTGGAAATTTCTTCTGCACTAATATTGTCATACCTAAAATGTGGAGGATTTCTATAACCTCATGAGAATCATAAACGAACACAGGTTCTGAATTCAAACTATGTATCATTGCTACTTAAGTAGCAAATGATTCCAAGACAAATATGCACTTAGTAATTATTTATTCATCAATGAATAGGACCAAAATATTTTCGATGCAGAATTTGTTCATTGATTTAAATTTTATTTTATATAAATTTGCAGGGCACAGTACTGGGGAGGAAAGAATTGCACACACAAGTACACCACACACACACACACACACACACACACACTGATCCATCTGAGTATTATAAGTAGGTATCAGAACATTTGTAGTTCATACACTTCAAAATACTTTTTGTAGCATTCTTCACCAAAAGTGACTGAGAAAGAGTTGTGCATGTGTGTACGCAAGTCCATATGTGTATGTGAGCACATGAGTAAAAGTACGTGAGTAGGAGAATAAATGAAGAATCATAGATTATTATAGCAT
The DNA here is from genome assembly GCF_030028045.1 of Hippopotamus amphibius kiboko. Lineage (NCBI taxonomy): Eukaryota > Metazoa > Chordata > Mammalia > Artiodactyla > Hippopotamidae > Hippopotamus > Hippopotamus amphibius. Next base: position 61,360,561 of record NC_080188.1, read on the forward strand.
GGTAGTTGTAGGTTTCTCCATGAAATGTCATTAACAGAGTATTACTTTATTCTTTAATGCAGAGACATTTGTCATTTTTATGCAGCCTATATGACTGACTTACATATTTTCATTGATTATTTTTGCACCAGTGAATTCTCCTTTCCTCCACTATGTTGGTACATCATGAGGGTCAGATTCAAGGTACCATGGCCAATACCATGCTCCTGAGCTCTTAGGCAAAACTTCTTGGATTTAGGCATTGAACACTACTTTGAGACACATGAAGTCCAGTGGAATTCAGAAGATCTGCATGTTGAAAGATCTGAGTGTATGATGAAAATGTGTATTGTTTATTAGGGGGAGGTGTAAAATCTTGGGGACAGTGAATGTGAAATTGCAAAAGGAGGTAAGCTATATTTGTTTTACACAAGCAAAATAAACACTAAGCATAAACCATGAACAACCACATTTCAATGCAGATCATATTTTTAAATTGTCATAGTTAAGCTAGGATTTAATACCAAAAGGTAAGTGAAAATAATCTGCCTAATCAACCTAACATATGAACCATCACTGGAGTAATATGTTGAATAAATATTTTGATCTTGGTCTAAGTCCCTCTTAATACAGTGATAGCTGAAAGATCTACCATCTTTTGGGTTATTTCTGTTGAAGCAAACTTAGATGTAATGTTCTACTACCAATAGTGAATGACACTACTGTGATAATTAAGGCAGTGGTACATTTCTAAATGAATTTGGCATGTCACTAATTAAAACAGGAAAAGATAAATTCTTAATGTTGGGTTATATGCCTATATCCAAAAGCTAATAATCACTACTGCTTTTGGCCACAGTGGGCTAAAAGAAACCAGATTGATCTTACTATCTTATGTAAAAAAATGGACAAAATTGATGAAAATGTTTTTCAAATTTTTGGCAACAAACATTATTCTCTGAGAGAACAGAAACAAATGAGATGAGTCATAGCTTGTTGTCTAGAGAGTTTCCAGGCAGCAGCGTAGGGAGGAGGAACCCAAACAAATTTTGGCAATCTCCCTAGTTGAAGAAACAGAGTTCAGAGTTGGGGAGACCTAAGCAGGAAAAATTTGCAGGGCACAGTGCTGGGGAGGAAAGAGTTACACACACAAGTGCACCTCCCCCCGCCCCACACACACACACTGATCCAAGAACCTCAGGGGATTTCCCTCAAGTTTACAGCTGAGTTCTGATAAGTATGTTCATATAGGAAAATTCCCACATAAAATTGTTAAGACCAATGACTTAACTTTCTAATTTCAGAAATTAGATTAAAAAAAGCAAATTAAAACCAAAGTAGGCAGAAGAAAGTTAATAAAGGTTAGAGCAGGAATTGTTAAAAGAGATGACAAAAGAGTAGAAAATAATGTGTAAGCAAAGGTAGTTCTTGAAATGGTCATAATGATAGCTCTCTAGCCACACTGACCAAGACCAAAAAGAGACAAGACAAGAATTACCAGCGACAATAATGGGAGAAGGGACATCAATGAACATTCTATGTTATACAGATATTAAAAGTTTCATTAGGGAATGTTATTTGAAAGTTTATGACAATAAATTCGACAACATAGATGAAATGAACACATACAAGCACATACAAGAAGCAATACATAAACTGAGTTGCCGTACATCTACTAAAGAACTTAAATTTGTAGTTAATCATTTTTCTTTGATGAGAAATCCAACTCTTGATGGTTTCACAATTAACTTATTCAAAAATTTACTGGAGAAATATTATCAATTATGTACACAATTTCATTCTGTGAGGCCAACATTCCCTGATGCTAAAACCCAAAAATGACGTTCCAAGAGGACTTCATTCCTCAGGAACACAGGCCCAAAAATCCTTAACAAAATTTTAGCAAGTTGAATCTAACAATATATGAAAAGGATAAGACATCAAGACCTTGTGGTATATTTACCCCCAGGAAAGTTGATGTAACAACTTTCAATATGTTAAATATATTTCAATATTATTGAAATACAATTGAAATATATTGAATCAATATAATTCAATATGTTAAAAATGTTTTAAAGTAACCTGTTATAACCAGAACAATAAGGGGGTGGGGAGAGAAAGAAACAAACTGCAGTCAGATGGAAAAAGAAGTACCAGTGTCTTTAATCACAGAAACATGACTATCTACGTAGAAAACCCTAAGGAATCTACAGAAAAGATTTCAGAACTAATGAGTGCATTTAGCAAGTTTATAGAATATAAATTCAACATATAATAATTGATTTTATTCATTGATACTAGCAATGATCAGTTAAAAATAATATTTTAATTAATATCACTTTTGGTAGCATTAAAACAATAAATTAGGAATTTATTTGATAAAAGAAGTATAAGTTCAACACACTGAAAGCTGAATTATGTTACTGAGAAAAATTAAAGAGCTAAATAAGTGGAAGCATATACTATGTCCATGTATCAGAATAATCAATATTATTAAAATATCAGTTCTCCCCATATCACTCTACAGATTCAACACAATTGCTATAAAACTCTGAGCAAGTGACATCATAGGAATTGATGAGTTTATTACACAGTGTACATGGAAATGGGAAGGAGCTAGATAGCCAAAGCAATTTTGAAGAAGAACAAACCTGAAGGACTTACACTACTTGATATCAACATATATTATAAAGCTTCAGTAATGAAGACTACATAATACTGATATTTTTATTTATATATATATATATGTACAAACACACACACACACACACACCAATAGGATAAAACAGTGGTAAATATATATAGTCAATTGACATTCAATACAGATGCCAAGCAGGGCAGTGGGAAAGAATAATCTTTTTGACAAATAATGCTGGAACAATTGGACAGCCATATACACAAATGAATAAATGAGTAAATACATACATACATATATACATACATACATACATACATACAAGAACATGAACTCTTTCTTTACATTATTTACAAAAGTTAAATCAAAATGGATCATTGACCTAAACATTAGAGCCAAAACACTAAAACTTCCTAAGAAAAAATGTGAAAACAAGAATTTTTTAAATAGCACACATAAAGGATAAAAAAGAAAAAAGTCACTAAAGCGGACTCCATAAAATTTAAAAGTTTCACTACTCAGATTCTATTAAGGAAACAAAAAAGGAAACCAAAGGCTGAGTGAAATATTATTTTACACCAACAAAGAACTTGTGTATAGATTTTTGTTGGGCTGCACCCCATAGGCCTGTAAGCCTTGTACAATAGTTGTCCAGCCATGAGAGCAAAGAAAGAGCAGAGAGACAGAGACATTCAAGATTTATTAGATAGGGAATCTTACAAGTCAGAAGCAAAAGGTCCTGGAGCTATACCCACCCATGTAGCAGAGGGCAGGTAGGACAAGGCAACAATCTTTGCTGCCAGGGTGTGAAGGTGGTAACAATTACAAGGGGAAATGATGTCAGGTTGGCTCATCAGTTACCATGGAAACCAGCAGAGGAGCACATCCCTTACAGCCTCTTGGGTTAATGATCAATTGTTATGGGGGCAGATGTTTCCCTTGCTAGCCTAGCATGCTGGAGCCATTCTGGCCTAAGGATTAGAACAATCACCAGCTGGGCCATGGGGAAAACACAATAGGGAGTCACTGATTGAACTCTATGATTAACAGGGAAGGTCAGTGATGTGAGCAGGGGGTAGGGGAAGCAGGGACTGGTTGAGCAGGAGATGTACAAAGAGCAAGAGAAGAGCCATCTTGAGTGGCCTGACCATACAGAAGCTAACATTAATTGTGATTTTATTGAATTAATATTTGCTAAATAGAGGTCCCTGGGATGTCAGATTTTGAGCTCAGGTTCAATAAAAGACCACAAGGGAATTGAAATAGAGAAGTTTATTATTCATGGGTCCTGGAGGAAGTATACAGCACAGTTCAAGAGGCCAGGCAGGGTATAGGTAGAGAGAGCAGCAGGACCTGGGGCACATGCCCCTATTAAGTTCTGTGGGTGGATGCTTTGCAGTTCCCAGGCTAAAGCCAGATTGGTCAATTCAAACCAAAAAGAGCAGGGTTTTGGTAACCTTCAGGAAGTCTTATCTAAGGACTGCATGAGGGGAGTCCTGGGAAGTAGGAAGATTGTATCATAAAAGTGGTTGGGAAAGTCACATCGAGAACTTTACTTGTCTGCAAGGCTGTTATCTAGAGCAAGAATGTGTATTAGGTGACTAGGGTCAGTTTTAGGCCCCAACAGGCCACTTGGTCAAACAAAATGGATAATGAGGCAGCAGTACCATGAAGCAGTTTCAACATTAGTCAATAGACTAATTAAATGTATTTTAAACCCACTGGAATGGCTAAACTAAAAAGACTGACCATTTAAAGTGTTGACAAGCATGTGGAGTATATGCTACTCTTATTTCTCCTGGTGGGAATATAAAATCATACAACCACTTTTGAGTACAGGCATACCTTGGTGATATTGCAGGTTCTATTCCAGACCACCACAATAAAGTGAATATTGCAATAAAGCAAGTCATATGATTTTTTGTTTGTTTTCCAGTACATATAAAAGTTATGTTCACACTATACTGTAATCTATTAAATGTACAATGGCATTATGTCTAAAATAACAAGGTACATACCTTAATTTAAAAGTGTAAAACAGTAAAATAATTACAAAAACAATTAACATCAAGGATCACTGATCACAGATCAACATAACAAATATAATAATAATGAAAAAGTTTGAAATGTTGTGAGAATCACCAAAATGTGACAGAGATATGAAGTGCGCAAATGCTATTGGAAAAATGGCACCGACAGACTTGCTACATGCAGGATTGCCACAAACCTTCAATTTGTAAAAAATGCAGCATCTGTGAAGCACAATAAAGCAAAGTGCAATACAACAAGGTATACCTATACTGCTTGGTAGGTTCTTAAAACATTAAACATATGTTTATGATGTGACTCAGCCATTCCATTCTCAGTTATTTCCCCAAATATTTGTACAAGGGTGTTTATAACTGCTTTGCTTGTAATAGTAAACAAATAAACAAACAAAAAAACAAACTGGAAACAACCCAAAATTCTGTTAATAGATGAATGAATAAATAAATGTAGTACATTCACATAATGGAATACTATTAAGAAAATTTTAAAAAACAGATTCTATGTGATAAAAAGCCAAACAAAATAAAATATATATTGTATGATTCTATTTATATCTGATTTTAGAAAATGCAAATGAATCCGTAGTGACAAAGAGATCAGTGATTGCCTGGGCAAGACTGAGGAATATATTGCAAAGTGATTTGACAGTAGGAATGGAAATGTTTATTATGATTGTGATGATAAATATATATGTAAACATCAAATTTTAAATTCTAAATATTTGCATTTTATTGTACTACTTCAAACTGTAAATATAAGAAAATCATAATAATACAACCTTCTCACATGAATTGGAGAAAAGTTTCAAGTCACTATTTTTCTTAACATGATACTAGCCCAAAAAGAATAATTAAGCAAATGAAAATTTAAGGTGAATTCAAGATAGCAGGTACAACCTCCAGAGGTGTTTTTTTGATTCCTTCTTTAAACTGGTATAAAATATTATTAGGATCCCTATATCATAATGGAGAGAACTGAGGCCAAAAGAGCCATGTGATTTGCTTAAGTTGTTCATCCAAGTCTATAGGCTCAGCGATAGGAGATAAGACTTAAACCTATTTTGACCCAAGCCCCCAAGGTACACTTTCCACTAAGCCATGTCATCCATGACATAAAAATATTGTTAGCTAAACTAACATGCCACGGAAGAAAGTTTAAAACAGAAAGCCACTTTTGAAGAAATTAACAAGAAACATTATCAGAAAAGTCACAACTTAGATGTATGCGACACTTCCATTTGTTCTTTTAAAGTTTCTGTAACAAAAGGGAATCTCTGTTGGATTCAACAATGATGTTCCCATTTAATAAAGAAAAGGTCTCTTTTATTAAGTAACATTTCAATAACAAGGGAGGGAGAGACCCAGCAAAGAATATCTTACAGTAAAGTACTCCAGGCAGAAGCAGCCACAAATGTAAAAGACCTAAGGCTCAGAGGTGGAAGGTTGCTTGGCATGTTCTGGAACAAGGAGACTGGTATAACCAGAATGGGATGGGTAGTAGGGTTTGTAAAGGGGTAGGATATGCAGTCTGAGAGAGAGAGGTTAGGGTATAGATCATAAAATGTTTGATAAAGAAATTTTAGTTTTATAGAGAATAAATGCAGTTTGCATTCAAGCAACCTCTGCTCTAAATGTGACTAGAAAAATAATTAACAGCTAACAACTGTGGACATGGAGCAAGGAACTGTTTCCTGAGAAGATGTGACTCCTGAGCCTGTGTTCTGCTCATGTCTTAACTACAAGGGTGAGTCAAAAATTATCCGCACTCTGGCTGTAGAATTTCATTAACTGTTAGAAAAGACACATCATTTTTTCTGACATAATCTCCTTGCTTTTCAATACACTTTGTCCATCTGTCAACAAGCTTTCATATTCCCTCATTAAAAAATGTTTTAGGCTGAGCTGTGAGCTACAAATGCAGTGCTGTCTTAACATCTTCATCAGAAGTGAATCTTCATCACCCTAGGGATGTTTTCAGGGGACTAAACAGGTGAAAGTCTGATGAAGTAAGATAAGGACTATAGGGAGGATGCTTTAACACCTCAAAATGAAGTTTTTCCAGAGTGTTGCCAGTGTGCGCAGAAGTGTGTGGACATGCATTGTCATGCAAGATCACAACACCCTTGGATAGCAGTCCTCTGGGATTAATCTGAAGTTTAGGCTTCAGCTCTTCAAATAAGCATATCACTGTAATGAGCATTGTTGATTGTTGAACCTTTTTCCTGATAATGTTCCAATACTGGCCCTTGAGAATCCCAGAAAACAGAATCATTTCACGTGTACACTCAATGTTGTCATCAGCTGTGGATGTGGATGGGCGTCTAGCTCCTTCTTGATGGCTAACACTTGTGCAATCTTCCTTGAACTTCTCTATCCATTCATACACACTTCTTCATGACAAATCACTTTCTCCCTACTGCACACCAAGTCTTTGATAAAGAACAGCACCAGGTACATCCTCAGACCACAAAAAAAATGAATCACTGAATCCTGCTCTTCTTTCGTGCAAATCACAAGTGGGGCATCCAGTTCTGCTTGTACCGCAGTTACAAATTAACTGATGTAACACAATCACACCTGCACAGCAGTGACTGGGGAGATAGTAGCCTTGGAACAGAAAGTGCTGATAAGACAGAGAGGCCAACAGAAGTTTTAATATAAAACCAGAGTGTGGATAATTTTTTACTCACCCTCGTACCTACAAGTTCTAGGATATCATGCTTCAGATTGACTGAAAATATATCACCAACAAAATAGAAATTATCACCAACAAAAATGGGATGGCTTTCATCTTCCAACTATAGTAATAAGAGTATTATTTAAAAGTAGGTGAAACTTGAAATTACAAGGGGCATATATTAATTACCAGGATTATAGATTTAAGCTCTTGAAAACAAATGCAACACATGTACTTTGGAGAGATGTATATGTCTGTGTAAAAGACTATAGGCAACACACCAAATTTACTTGATGTTTTCATTAATAATAGTTACAGACTTCTTGAAGCAAAGAGCATTAGTTAGCATGCTAAAAAGGACACAGGTGAAAACAACTTGAGAGTGATAGAGGTACATGTATACAAGAAAATGAACTCACAAATCTCTAAAAACTTAATGTTTGTTACTATATATGTGAAATTAATGGATATCTTGATGAATTTTTTTAGTGGCATCCACAACTACTTGTATATTTGCTCATGTATTTCTAGGGTGACTGGCCCTCTCAGTTTGCCTGGGGCTGTCCCAGTTTTAGTACTGAAAGTCCAGCATTCTGGGAAATACTTCAGTTAGGGCAAACTAGGATGGTTGGTCACCCTATTTCTAGAAATCTTGAAACTGAATGTGCTATAGATGGTTATGAATCATCTTTTTCAGTTGTAGTCAAGAATAATTTATATTTCAAAATAACATAATGAACATAATATAATGAATGGCACTGGTACACCCACCACCCAATTAAAACATTTGAAATGTTTGCTCTCTTTAAAGCTCCCTGTATGCTTCTTGTCACTATCCCATCTTCTAGCCTTGCTCAGAGGTTACTGCTCTGATGAAATATGCAATTACTTTTCTGCTTTCATTTTAGTTTTACCACAAGTTTAAGTATACTTAAACACTATATTGTTTGAATTATCATTGTTTTGGAACTTCATATAAATGGTACTGTATTATACATATTTTTCTGGCACACATTTTTATTATTCAATGTTATATTAAAGAACATTCAGATTCATGTGATCACACATGAAGCATGTTTACTCATTTTCATCATGGCATAAAAATGGTAAGAAAATAGTGTTTATACAGGCTTACTATGTTTTAGACAGTTCTAAGCTCTTTGTGTGTCCAAATTCTTTTATTGCTGCAGGAACAAAGTGGTAGAAACTCTCATTATCAATATTTTATATATGAGCAAACAGATACAGAGAAGGGAAATAAACAGAGAAAAATTAGTGGTAGACCTGGGATTCGAATACATAAAGTCTGACTCCAGAAGCCTCATTTCTTAGTCATTAAAATAAAGCATCAAATTTAACTGTAAGAATATATGACAGATATACCCAGTATCTTGTCAATGAATATTTGGATGGCTTTCACACATTTTTCCAATAACAAACAATAATTATGCAACATTCTTGTAACATTCATTCAAACAGTAAGATGTTCAGTAGCTGAAGCTGAATGTTTGAAATGTATACTCTTCAGGAAGCTCTGAAATGAAGGTCCTTTCTTTATAATGCTTAAAAATGTCACATGGTTTATTCTTTGAGTTTAATTTTAGTATTTATTTTGCTTTTGGGGGATGACTATAAGAAGTTGAAAACTTCATATCAAAAAGCTACATTAGATTATTGTAACTAGCAATGCTTTTACCTCTCAAATATCTTTTTTTATAAATTAAACTTGTAACTATTATTGCTTAATAAAAAGATTGCACGCAGTCCTCTTCCCACTCTTGAGATGCTTAGATGATACTATGACTGAATTCACTAAAAATTTATGTCACAACTTATATCCTAGTCATCACCATCTCTCAAGCTTTCATTAGACCTCATGGATGGGCCTTTCTAACTAGTCTAGTTTGCTCAGGCTCCTGCTACAAGTATCCTCGTATCAAATTTGCAAGAAAGATAAAGGAAGTTACTATCCTAGTTTTTACATGTTAAAATCTGAACATCATAATAATTTGATGTTCAAAATTATTTGATGTTTTGTTTTACTTTCCTTACATCCCATAATCTTTGGGTTTATAACTAAGTGCTTTATCTGATATATTTTATAATAGAAGACTTCTCCAGTAAATTAAATCATTAAGAGCTTTAGGAAATGGCTCAAACATTCTGATATATGTTGAAAGCAAATATCAAATTTGTTGTAATATTTCTCTGATTCTCACCTTGATGTGGAAGTAAAATAAAGTCTCAAATACAAAATGATAACTTGCTTCTATTTTACTTTAATACAAATGAATATGGAGAATTTTTTTATTGCTCTAAAATTTAAAATTTCTCTAGGATTATATAAAATAAAATTTACTTGTTTTTATAAGTTACTATGCTTATAAACTATGTGTTCATAAATTTTGAATGAAGTGGTAAGGGAGCCTCCAATTCCAAAAAGCGAAATTTTCTTGTATTATCAACCATTTTATACAGTGAATTTGTTTCTAACTTACCATGAAAATATTCTTGTTCTAAGAACTTAAACTGCAAGAGAGTAAATAGTATATTTTGATTAATTCTCAATTATTGTTTTACTCTATTGAAACATTCAATTTAATAATTTTAAGTCTTCTTTCTTTATCCATTTATCATTAAAAATATATACATCCACAATAAATTGTCTTAACGTCACTACAAAGGAAAGATTTCTTTGGAATATGGTCTGTTCAAAAGTGAAACAACTGTGGTGCTTCTCGAAAAAGAAATTAAAAACAGCTAAGAGTATCTTTGAATTATTTTTTTTTATTGTTTTGGTTGGGATTTTCTAGAGTGTTTAACGGGATTATTAGAATCAACTGCTTATTCACTAAATTGACCTCAGTAGAAATGAACATTTAAAATATACAAAGTATTTTCCTGTTGGGGCAGATATCTTGCTACCTTGCATAAATGAACCAAGTTCAATACTCTTCTTCCATTATCACCCAACCTTCCCAAAATCTTCTCTATTGGCTGAAATCGAGTCAGAGCCATAGCAGCCACTTGTAATATAACAAATTGGCACCTTCAAGGCTAAACTATGGTACAATTCTTTTTTCACATATTCTTTGGATGGTTACACTGATAATGAAATGAGAAAAAAATCCACCACTTATTCAGAACATAAATAGCATGCCTATTTCAGATATCTGGCTTACCTGATCTTAATTTTATAATAATTCTACTTAAATTATTATCTGTATTCTGAATCCGAGAGTTACATGTACATTAAATGACATAATGTGAGGTAAGTGTCAGTGTTTTTATATTTGCTGTAGTACTTGTGGTCTCCTTAGAAAACAAATATCTACCTTTTATTAAGCAATTACTTATTACCAAATATCTTTTATATATATTGTTATTACCATTTTATAAACATGGTTTTATGGTCTTACAGGCTCTATTATTAATTTTTTTATTTCATATTAACAATAATGAAAAACTACTGAAGGATTTTAAGAAAGGAGGCAACTAGTCATGTTAAAATAAATTTTAGACATTTTAAAGGAAGATAAGTGAGGAGATGATTAAGCAAGTTATTGTAGTAATTCAGGCCTGAGACAATGGTGCCTTGAACTAGTTTGGTGTCAGTGAAGATGGAGATATGTATATAAATAAAGTCATATTTTGAATTTAGAATCACAGGGATAGGGTATGGAAAGGAAGGGGAAAAGTTTTAGATTTCAGATAAGGGAACTATGAATTTCAGATGCCTGTGGGACAGCCATACAGAATGTCAAATATGTAATTGAGTATGCAAATCCAGAAGAGTATCTTTGCCTGAAGGTAGTGAAACTTTAGGACCTTTCAAGCTCACAAATGATTTTTTAAGTCCCTACAAGTAAATGGAATCACCAAAAAGTAATTTGTGGAGAGAAAAAGGACAAAGGTACAGGACATAGCCCTGAGGCAATTTGATATAGGTAGGAAACCAGTAAAGGGAATTTAGAAGAATCTGTCTGAAAGATAAGAGAAAAATCAGAAGAGTGGGGTGTCACTGTGAAACAAAAATACTAAGTTAATGAAGAAAAACTAATTAAAGAAGAACCTGAGGCAGAGATGTGAAAGAATGATATATTAAAACAAAACAAAAAAAAAACACTGAAAAGTTAGCAATATCCAAGAAACAAAGGGGATCAAAAAATATTACCAGATTGAAAAAAATCTGTCTCAATGTCAAAGAGTAACATGTATATTCTATTACAGTGATCTGTTTCTCCCTGCTGTTGCAAGTTATTATATCTAGAAAGGACATGGCCATGACAGAGAACAGCTCACGGATACTAGAGATGATGGAAGTTTACAGGAACATAACATACTTATATTGCAGATCCAAGTAGGAGCACAAAGAGAACTGCAAATATTTCCTTTACTTTTCTTGCTAAACTGAATTAAATAACACACCACGTGATTATAGAACTACTTTCTTTGATTTTTATGAGTGTTTATCAAAGCACACTGTAGGCATCTACTATTGCCTTAGTCTCCACTCTGCTATCTACAACTTGAGGAAAAGTACTCTTAAAAACCTGTATCCTCAGTACCTAACTCTGTGTGGTTCATAGTATCATTCATTAAATATTTACTAACTGAATGCTACATGAATGCACAAGTGGGGAAATATGTCTTTTGTTTTAGCCCAAATGGTCATGTCAAGAACATTTATTTTGATAAATGATAAATGATAAATAACATTTATTTTGGATCTAGATAAGACATATTTCAAATACTAAAACAATCTAAAAAGGAAGGATAATTGCATAATTGCAACCTTAAAAGGAAGGATCAAATTGCATTTTGATCATTTAAGTTTATTTCAATCTTAACATTAAGTGATATTATTACCAATCTTTAATATTCTTAATACTATATGATACAGTTTCTAGTCCTCAAAAAATTAATGGGGTTTGAGAAGAAGAAAAATAGTTATTATAAGAAGCACTAAGAAAGTGAAAAACTAGAGGATGAAGAGAAAATGTGTATAGGTTATGTAATGTCTTATTAGATGCAATTTAAAATGGTCATTAAGAAAATACCTATTATTACTAAATGTAACCTGGTTGCAAAAATTATTCTCTCTTCCTCTTTCTTAGCCTCTCTCTCTAAGGAAAAGGACAGAATGGCAGATACAAATATTGAAACAGGAAAGTTTTGTGCTACTTCCCTAAATAAAAAAAATTTTTTTTGACAAATAACTGTATTTGTTATATGTCATCAGAAAAATAACTTCTCATAGATAATCATAGTCAAACAATAAACCTAATGCTTCTATAGCAGAGAGGGGCAAAAAGATGATAAAGATCAGAAAAACAATCAATTAATAACTCAATTTTATAATGACTCAAAATCAAAATATATGACAGTAAAATGATTTCCTATGCCAGTTACAAGGATAATATTATTTTTAACAGGGGTGGAATAGTTAATTTCTATATTTACAATGTTATTACTTTGTCAACATTTATTTTTGCAAATATCCATATTTCATGTGAAAAAAACAAAATGTCACTAATATGTTTCTATCAATTTACCATCTTTGATAGGTCAAAATATTGAACCCTTTAAATGCATTTATTGTCTGCCAAGTATGTGTCTGTGATGGTACCTACTAAGCTTGAATGTCATAAGGCTTCTTTTACTGAAATACAAAATAATTCAGCCTTCAGTTGCTGTCACTAATTGGTACTAAATTACTTTATTAAAAAATTCAATACCTTGATAGATATTCTATACTGTATGATCTTTAATTTACTCATTTGAGAATGAATTTTTACCTACGGAATATTTTACAATTATTTTATATGAATGAATCTTATTCTTTTATAAACAAAATGAAAACATACAGTGAACGTTCAGAGAATTTCATGTGTGTGTTTCAAAGAATTGATTCCAATGGTCCTGTATATATGCAAATACTAATTAGAAAATGAGATGTAAACAAAAAGATATTCAAGATGTATATTTCCTTACAAGAGAATAAGAAATACAAGTTCAGGTAAGAAATAAATGTAAATTTATGGAGTACCATTTTAATTAGAAATAAATATCCAGGGGCTTCCTAGATGGCACAGTGGTTGAGAATCTGCCTGCCAGTGCAGGGGACACAGGTTCGAACCCTGCTCCAGGAAGATCCCACATGCTGCAGAGCAACTAGGCCCGTGTGCCACGACAATTGAGCCTGCACTTTAGAGCCCGTGAGCCACAACTATTGAGCCCATGTGCTGCAACTACTGAAGCCCATGTGTCTAGAGCCCATGCTCTGCAACAAGAGAAGCCACAGCAATGAGGAGCCTGCGCACCACAACAAAGAGTAGCCCCCACTCACCGCAACTAAAAAGAAAGCCCGCACACAGCAAAGAAGACCCAACACAGCCAATAAAATAAATAAATAAATAAATTTAAAGAAATAAACGTCCATATAAGACTGGCATGTGGCAAAAACATCTTTTCTTCTTTGTTTTCCCTTTTAATTGGGTCTTGAAGTTGTTTAATAATACAAGTAAGACATTTTAAATGATGAACACTTGAGATCAAACCCAGATTGCATTTTGTACACTCAGTGAACATGGCAGGGATTTCAATTTGTCAAGGAAGAAATCAGGATAATCAAATACTGAAACAAAGTGAATTACCTTTTAAATTTATGCTGGGCAGCTGTCAGAATTAAATGAGATAAGGTATCAAAAGTGCTTGGTAGTGTATTTGGCCCATAGTGAGGGCTTAATAAGGAAAGGTATGACTATAAATACAAACAAGCATTCAATAAAATTTACACTCTTAAGACATAGAATCATAGCTTTGAAGAAAATAAATAATTCAAGATTTGTTTTTAAACACACCAATTCAAAGAGCATTTATAATTGGCCATTCAAATTATTCCTTTAGCATTCTTTTAGCCAAATAAAAATAAAACTTACAGACGAATAATTGTGGTTCACTAACATTAGGTAGGATCAAAGTTCAAGCTAAAAATTAACTCTATATTTGGCTGCAGAGAGATGTGAAATTTACCTACAGCAATTTTCTACTGATGCTAAATTAAAAAGCATGAGTCAACGTCTTCATAACAAATGGTTTGACAGATATTTTCTTGGCTTTAAACTGTTTTTTTCATATATGCATAGAAATGTAATGAGGATAAGAATAGTCTTCTGTATTATCTGTACAGTTCATAAGGCCTTTGTCACTGTTAGATGTGAATATATAATATTTGTCACCTTAGATGTGAATATCTGCAGGGCCATTAAATTAGAGCTGGCCAAAAAAGTTTACGGATTGCTACTGTTTCCAACTGATGAGATCCTAAGTTTTCTGAATTTTCTGGATAACGGTTATTCTCAGTTATTTTTTCTGGTGATATATAACAGGAAGTTACAGCAGATATAGAAAGGGAAGATCAGAAGCCTGCTGTCCAAGTTCATCACTACTTGTTCCTGATCTTTTTCAAGTGTAAGTATGTGATAGCCAGTTGTTCCACTACATATTAGTTTCCCACTGCTATCAAAAGGCCAAACATAATAATTCAAGATTTTTAAAATCTTAATCTTTAGTAATTTTTCCAGTGGGACACTGAAACATCTAGTCGACATATATTGCCCTTTTCCTCTATGTAACACCCATATGCCCACAATTCATCCCCATCTCACCAACTCAAACTATTTTCAGCTCAAACTCAATCCTATTTTCTTTCTTGATACTGTGTGCACTATGCTTTATTATCAGCAATCTCATTTTTGTTCTTGCTCAGTTTTTCATTATATTAAATTTTTTGTCATGACCAAATTTGGGTCTCCCGCAGTTATGCTGCATTCAATGCTGCTCTTTCTTCTTCTATTATTTGGTATTCTGTAAAGCTACCTTAATCTCTGATTTACCAACCTTCCCCAACCCCTTCAGTAAATGTTAATTCATTTATTTATGAATATATATTTATTGTGTCATCAATGTGCCAGGTAGTATTACAGGCCCTCAAGATACATCAGTGAACATAATAGACAAAAATCTTTGCTCCGGACTTGTTTCTACTTTAGCAAGGGTGTGGGAGATAGACTATAAACAATAAATTTTTAAAAAATTGAAATTATAATGAATGTTAAAATTGATAATTGCTATTAAAAAAGCACAGACTAAAGGGGATAGGAGTGGGCAAGTAGATCAATAGCAGGAGAAGAATTTTGCCATGGGATGAATTATACCTTGAGTCTCATCCATATCTGATATAGATGATATTTAGATGAGACTGAACTTTCGAGTTGATGCTGGAATGAGTTAAGACTTTTGGAACTATTGGGATGGAATGAATATATTTTGTATGTGAGAAAGACAAGAATTGGGGTCATGGGCAAGGGCAGAACATGATGGACTGAGTGTTTGTATCCTTCTCATAAACATATTGAAATCTTAGCCCCCAATGTATGGATGTATGTGGGGCTTTCGTTGGGGAGTGGGGAGATAAGTAGATCATGAGAGTGGAGTCCTCATGAATGGCATTAGTGCCATTCTACAAGGGACTCTAGAGAGTGCTCATCCTCCTTCTACCATGTGAGGTTACGAGGAGAAATATGCAGTTCAGAACAGAACTCTTACCAGTACCCAACCACGCTGACACATTGATCCCGGATTTTCAGCCTCCCTAACATAAGAAATAAATTTCTGTTTTTGATACTCCACTCAGTCTATGGTAATATAGCAGACTGAAGACAGGATGGTATATATCCATTTGAAATACAATGGTTAGGGCAGGGCTTATTTAGCAAAGGAAAGTAGGAGAATATAAAGGCATTATCCTCATGGATTATTTTTAAGTGCTTTTATTGAGATATAATTGACATACAATAAACTATATGTATTTAAAGTGTATAATTTGATATTTTTTATTTCTTTTGGATTTTTTTTTTGAGGTACACATAAGTGAATCAGCTGTATTTATATATATATCCCCATATTCCCTCCCTCCCATGACTCTCTCACACCTTCCCTGTCCTGGCCCTCTAAGGCATCACCCATCATTGAGTTGATCTCCTTTTGTTATACAGCAACTTCCCACTAGCTATCTATTTTACAGTTGGTAGTGTATATATGTTTATGCTACTCTCTCACTTCATCCCAGCTTCCCCTTCACCCCCAGCCCCCCACCCCAACCCCATGTCCTCCAGTCCATTCTCTGCATCTGCATCTTTATTCTTAACTTGTCACTGGGTTCATCAGTACCATTATTTTAGATTCCATATATATACATTAGCATATGGTATTTGTTTTTCTTTTTCTGGTTTACTTCACTCTGTATGACAGTCTCTAGGTCTATCCACCTCATTACATATAACTCCATTTCATTCCTTTTTATGGCTGAGTAATATTCCATTGTATATATGTGCCACATCTTCTTTATCCATTCATCTGTTGATGGGCATTTAGGTTGCTTCCATGTCCTGGCTATTATAAACCGTGCTGCAATGAACATTATGGTACATGTTTCTTTTGGGATTATGGTTTTCTCTGTGTATATGCCATGTAGTGGGGTTACTGGGTCATATGGTAGTTACATTTCCAGTTTTTTAAGGAACCTCCAAACTGTTTTCAATAGTAGCTGTACCAACTTACACTCCAATCAAAAGTGCAGGAGGGTTCCATTTTCTCCACACCCTCTCCAGCATTTATTGTTTCTAGATTTTTTGATGATGGCCATCCTGACTGGTGTGAGGTGATACCTCATTGTGGCTTTGACTTGCATTTCTCTAATGCTTAGTGATGTTGAGCATCTTTTCATGTGTTTGTTAGTCATCTGCACGTCTTCTTTGGAGAAATGTCTATTTAGGTCTTCTGTCCATTTATGGATTGGGTTATTTGCTTTTTTGGCATTAAGCTGCATGAGCTGCTTGTATATATTGGAGATTAATCCTTTGTCTGTTGCTTCATTGGCAAGTATTTTCTCCCATTCTGAGGGTTTTCTTCTTGTCTTGTTTATGGTTTCTTTCACTGTGCAAAAGTTTTTAAGTTTCATTAGGTCCCATTTGTTTATTCTTGATTTTACTTCCATGATTCTAGGAGGTGGATCAAAAAGGATCTTGCTTTGATGGATGTCATAGAGTGTTCTGCCTATGTTTTCCTTTGGGAGTTGTATAGTTTCTGGCCTTACATTTAGATCTCTAATCCATTTTGAGTTTATTTTTGTGTATGGTGTTAGGAAGTGTTCTAATTTCATTCTTTTACATGTTGCTGTCCAATTTTCACAGCACCACTTATTGAAGAGGTTGTCTTGCAGAAAACTGTAAGACACTGATGAAAGAAATCAAAGATGATACAAACAGATGGAGAGACATACCATGTTCTTGGATTGGAAGAATCAGCATTGTGAAAATGACTACACAACCCAAAGCAATTTACAGATTGAACACAATCCCTATCAAATTACCAATGGCATTTTTCACAGAACAAGAAATTTTACAATTTCACAGAACAAGAAATTCTACAATTTGGAATAGCCAAAGAAATCTTAAGAAGAAAAGATGGAGTTGGTGGAATTAGTCTTCCTGACTTCAAACTATACTACAAGGCTACAGTGATCAAGACAGTATGGAAATGGCACAAAAATAGAAAGGTAGATCAATGGAACAGAATAGAGAACCCAAAGGTAAACCCACACATATATGGGCACCTTATCTTTGACAAAGGAGGTAAGAATATGCAATGGAAAAAAGCCTCCTTATGGATATTTGAGGGAAGAGCATTTCAGGAAAAGGAGAGAGTCAGTTTAAAAGCTAGGAACTTTTGAGAAACTTCAAGGAAGCAATTGCACCTAAAATAGAGTGAATAGGAGGTAGAGTATCTGGAGGGGAAGTCAGAGACATAAGAGTGGACAGATTTTGTATAGGCTCATAGGCCATGAAAGACATATACTGCTTTTACACAGAGGAATAGAGAGTTGTTGAAGGGTTTTGAGCAGAACAGTGTTAAGATCTGAATTACATTTTGGGAGAATCACTTTGTTTGCTATGCTGAGAACAGAAAACACTGGGGATGAGAAATGGTGGCAACAATGAAAAAGGACCAAAATTTCTATTTCACTTATTTCTGTTTTATGTTCATACAATCAATGTCATAACATATTCACTTTGCAATTCACTTTTTCTACTTTTCTAGGTTAAGTTTCGGGTTATATTTTTCCTTTACTGCATTATCTGCTGCCAGTATTGGTAAATCTAATATCCATTTTGATCATCTATTAGATAGCTAACATCAAAGATTCCTAACTCATTATACTCCTTTGATATTTATGTCACATTGCACCCTGGCCGTATCCTAAATTCTGGAAACACAAAGAGTATCCCACCTCTGAGATAGTAAATTTGTTCTAACATGTCTTAAGAATTCTTGTCTCATCATCCAAGATTATTACAGCTTTTGGATTATGTCATCAGAACTGACCCTGATATATGTTCCTTAATTTCACCAAGATTCTTAACATTCCCTAGTATCATGAAATTATACCTTAATATAAATTTTAGACTCAGTTATAGCAAACAAATTCTTAGTGCCATCCATGTCAATTTATTAATGTCATTTCCCTGCTTTTAATCATTTATACAATATTTAATTTGAAATGTTTTCTACCTTGAACTTAAGGTTCAGATAAAAATCCATCAATGTTAAAGTATGGAGTGAGATAATGTACTTGATTTAAAATAGAGGATCATATTTTTAAATTCATTGCTGCATTTCTACTTTCTTTGTATTCCCACTACAAAGCCAAAATACTATTTCCAGAACATTTTGTGTCCTGAGGAGATAATACAAGAGAAGTGTAAAAACATATGCAACATGAATTCCTCTGCAGTGTTATTTATGAGACAATAGATACTAACTAAATGTGAAGCAGTAGGAGACAGTAAAT
The DNA here is from genome assembly GCF_030028045.1 of Hippopotamus amphibius kiboko. Taxonomy (NCBI): domain Eukaryota; kingdom Metazoa; phylum Chordata; class Mammalia; order Artiodactyla; family Hippopotamidae; genus Hippopotamus; species Hippopotamus amphibius. The sequence continues at coordinate 61,379,814 of NC_080188.1, forward strand.
TATGTCATGTTATATCAGCTTAATGGACTATTATACAACCACTAAAATTAACAGATATAAAACTACATCATCTTGAAAATGACTTTGATAAAGAAAATCTAAAAACTCAATATTCTATCTCCTCAATGATTGTGAAAAGTAAGTATGTGGCCAAAAGCTGGAATGAAGTATTAAAAATAAAGATATGATTTATTAAAGTAGTCAGCTTACTAGTGATATTTTAGTACAGTTTTCATTTTTATAATATCTGGGTAATGATATTTAAGATCATTAAGGAAATGTCTTAAATTTACATAGTCATATGATTTTGGTCAATCAAGGGATGAATATGCATATTTAAATACATAGAATGGACTAGATCCAACATGTGCATCTCCCTGTCCATAAATAATATTTAGAATTTTAACCCTCATTTAGAAGTCAAATCCCATCTTCCAACATTTTTCCTTTTGCTTCTATTATAAAAGATGCTTTTATTTTCAGATTATCTGTTGCATTTTAACTACTAATAGCTCACAAATCAGTTATGGCATGTATCCCATGTCATATGCAGGTTTTACAAAATGTTTTATACATTATCAGTAAGTTCATTCTTTCTGTCACTTATAACAGGTGTGAAAAAGATCCTAACACTATTTTCCCTGTAACTGATAAAAATTACTGTTATTTTGACAATTTTGTATACTTTTGGAACCAACAATGCTGGATTTTGTTTACAGATTATTTATGAAGAATAGTATGAAATCTCCATACCAGCTGCAATATATTGTTGAGCTCTCCAAAGAACACTTGTTATTATTTTTCTCTCTGTGTCTTTGTCTTTCTTTTCCCCTCTGGTTTTACATCAGGCTACACTCTTTGCTGGAGTGAAAATGATGCTCGTATCTGTTGTAATTTTAAAGTTTCTTCAAGTGGAAAAGGACATATAACTCTTACAATATCTATAATTCTGTCTGTATTTGGAGCAAAATGTTATTAGATTAGCATTGAAAAATGACTTTAAAAAACATCTTTTTATTGTCTAGGAATATTTTTTGGTCTAAATCTATATCTTCTAATGTAATTTTGTAGCAAATACCCTATATTACAAAATTTAACTTGAACACATTTCTATACTATTTCCTTCCTTAGCATTTTTCCCCAATTATTAAAACCTTTGAAACAATCCTTTATTCACATCTACTTTCTTAAACATATTCAAGTTACTTTATACACTGCCTTTTTTGATCCAAAAACCTCAACACAAGATAATACTGTATGCTATTCATATATTTTCATATATTTAATAGACTTGCAGATGTATTGCTTTAGATTTTTGTCATCATGATATCATCTCAATATATATTGTACCCACTATTTAACCATTTAAATATACAATAGTTAATTGAATCAATTATATTGGATTATTGAGTTTCAGTATGGTAGAAACCCAAGAAGGGATAATATCTAAATAACTATAGTAAGTGTAATAAGAAAAGTCTTGTCCTAATTTATCCATCAAAGACTGGTTTTATGAAATAAGTATAAAATTTTAATTATTTTCAAAAGGTACCTTACCTGTCAAAAATGTATTTTTGAGTAATTAGTATGTATAAAATTATTTCGGTTTTAGTTGCAATGCATCAGAATTCTCTGGAAGCCTAATATAATATATGAGGCTTTTCAGGAAAATCATGAGTGTTTCGAAACTATTAAGTGTCAAGTCACATAATGCTCTGGAGTCTATCTTGTGAAATTTGGACTAGAGGAATGGATAGGAAAATCTCCTTAATGTCATTTCTAAAACCCCTCCTGAGCATTGTGTCCCATAGTTTCCTGTGGCTCCAGACATGTCTTTATTCACTGTTGGCCATGCTGTCTAATACATGGCTTTGCTACTATGACCACAGCCAGCTGGACCAAAGGAGAGCATTAGGCTCAAGGGAAGATCATCTACATGTTGATCAATGGACTTTATAAAATTTCTCAGTAATAAATGTTTTAGCTGACAGGGAAGAGGTGACTAAATTAAACCATAAAAATCTTTCGGTGAGGAATTTGAAAGTGTTATGTTATAAATAGCTAGTGTTTACCAGCAGCTGTGGAAGCTGAAAGACACAGGAGGGAAGGGTATCAGAGACTGTAGAGAGAAGGAAAGAATAAAATTAATAATACTTATGTTATGAACACCACCACTACTAGTAGTAATGTGTAGAAATAACTGTGAATAGCAAAAGGAGCCTGGAGGGAGCACGTAAATCATGTAAATGATGCAGTACTAAAATGAAGGAACTTTCACTGCTGCTTCCTTAGCAAGATAATATCAACCCAGGGTATCCTGGCAACTCTATAGATCCTAAATTACCTCCTGGTTCCCAACATCTAGTTTATAAGCGGTATGACTATATTGCAGTTCTGAATTTCACTTGCATGTCTTGGTCTATCTACTATTCCTGGATTCCCACAAGGCTTCACTATAACAAGGAAATTCACTTTCTCCTCATTTCCTTGTATATTTTTTAACGAACTCCCTTTTTCTAATCTATATAAGTTGACATCTAAAGAAGCTTAACACAGAATTCAGTTGCTCTAAGGAGAGTTCACACCTTTAAGTGTTTCCTGGTACTTAGTCAAAAGTATGACCCCAAACTTAGTTCAACTGAAAGTAAATGACAGAAAACACTGCTGCAAGGTGGAATACAATCTACTGCATATAACTTTACAAATATTGCTAACCCAAACCTCTTCTCAACAAGTCAATGTTTTATAAGTTAATTGTTCAATAACAATTCAAATAAATATATAATTCCTCATGTTGTAGAGAATGATCATACTTGTAACTAAACACTTTGGAAATAATTCATAAACTTCTATGACATCACTTTAAGAAAGCCATCAAGAAAAGTGTGTATAAATGAAATTCTTTGATGTTACAAATTGTCACCAGCAGTGCAAAAAAAAAGATGTCATATAAGATCAAGGAAACTTACAATGACTTTATAGTGTAAAAAGATAAACTGAGGCATATTAAAAATTGCGTGGTTTTTTTTTTTCAGCAAAAATTGATTCATCTATTCTAGCAGAAATAAGTTCCAAGGAGCTGTACAAAATTAAAGACTTTATAGACAGAAGAGAGTCAGAAAAACTTATCCTAGGCAAAAAAGATTACTTTTTTTTAAAGACCTTTATTGAGATACAGTTAAGAGACAATAAACAGCATATATTTAGAGTGCACAATTCTACATTTTCTTTCTTAATAGTAATGTATATATGGTAATCCCAATCTCCCAATTCATTCACCCCCAACCCTCCCTGCTTTGCCTACTTGGTGTCCATATGCTTGTTCTCTACATCTGGGTCTCTACTTCCACCTTGCAAACCAGTTGATTTGTACCATTTTTCTATATTCCACATATATGCATTAATATAGGACATTTGCTTTTCTCTTTCTGACTTACTTCACTCTGTATGACAGTCTCTAGGTCCATCCATGTCTCTAGAAATGTCCCAGTTTCATTCCTTTTTACAGCTGAGAAATATTCCATTGCATATATGTACCACATCTTTTTTATCTATTCATCTGTTGATGGACATTTAGCTGGCTTCCATGTCCTAGCTATTGTAAATAGTGTTGCAATGAACATTGGAGTGTATGTGTCTTTTTGAATTATGGTTGTCTCTGGGTATATGCCCAGTGGTGGGATTGCTGGGTCGCATGGTAATTCTATTTTTAGTTTTTCAAGGAACCTCCATACTGTTCTCCATAGTGGCTGTATCAATTGACATTCCCACCAACAGTGCAAGAGCATACCCTTTTCTCTACATCCTTTCCAGCATTTACTGTTTGTAGATTTTCTATGATGCCCATTCTAACCGGTGTGAGGGAGTTCCTTATTGTAGTTTTGATTTGCATTTCTCTAATAATTAGTGATGTTGAGCAGCTTTTCATGTGCCTCTTGGCCATCCATATGTCGTCTTTGGAGAAATGTCTATTTAGGTCCTCTGCCCATTTTTTGATTGGGTTGTTTATTTTCTTGATATCAAGCTGGATGAACTGTTTATATATTTTGGAGATTAATCCTTTGTCTGTTGATTCGTTTGCAAATATTTTCTCCCATTCTAAGGGTTGTCTTTTCATCTTGCTTATAGTTTCCTTTGCTGTGCAGAAGCTCTTAAGTTTCAGTAGGTCCCACTTATTTATTTTTGTTTTTATTTCCATGACTCTAGGGGGTGGATCAAAAAAGATCTTGCTGTGATTTATGTCAAAGAGTGCTCTTCCTATGTTTTCCTCTAGGAGTTTTATAGTGTCTGGCCTTACATGTAGGTCTTTAATCCATTTTGAGCTTATTTTTGTGTATGGTGTTAGGGAGTGTTCTAATTTCATTCTTTTACATGTAGCTGTCCAGTTTTCCTAGCACCGCTTAATGAAGAGGCTGCCTTTTCTTCATTGTGAATCCTTGCCTCCTTTGTCATAGATTAGTAGACCATAGTTTATCTCTGGGCTTTCTAGCCTGTTCCATTGATCTATATTTCTGTTTTTGTGCCAGTACCATACTCTCTTGATCACTGTAGCCTTGTAGTATAGCCTGAGGTCAGGAAGACTGATTCCACCAACTCTGTCTTTCCTTCTCAAGATTGCTTTGGCTATTCGGGGTCTTTTGCATTTCCATAAAAAATCTTAAAATTTCTTTTTCTAGTTCTGTGAAAAAGTCCATTGGTATTTTGATAGGGATTGCATTGAATCTGTAAATTCCAAGGTTACTTTCTTTTAGGTGATGGCAGGGCTCTATCAGACAGATTACATAACTAGTGCTGATCAGGTCATTCTTGACTGACTGGTGTAAGATTCCATTTCCGGGAGAGTCTAAACTGTAATTAAGTCTTGGTTGTGATATGCAGCTTAGCATAAGTGATTCCATTTGAAGCCTGTTGCCTTCTTTTTAACAATAGCCATATTTCAATTAGTAATTTCCTTATCTTTATTGTTCATCCTAAACAATAACCTATGTTTTAGGTGGGATTTTCCTCTTTTCCCATAAATATTCCTTTTCAGGTTTTCTCTTAAATAATATGCACCTTTGAGAAATCAGTGGGAATGAACAGTTCCTCTTCATATGGCATTAATAAAACTTTTAAAATATGCTGCAGATATTTGGAAATAAATGTAAATAGTAGTGTAAAATGAAAAGCAATAAGAATATTCAAAAGGTAGTAGAGAAAATAAACCTTAAAAATAGAAATTAACAAAATGGGAAAGACAAGCATAAAATATAGAAGCAATCTTTTACAACAACAGAGTTTTAGAATTCAAGTAAAAAATAAGGAAAAAAGTAAAAAAAAATAGGTTGATATATATGTATGTATAACTGAATCACTTTGCTGTACATCTGAAACTAATACAACATTGTAAATCAACTATACTTCTATTTTTAAAAAATTAAAATAAAAAATATGTATATGCTGAACCTAAGGTATAATCAAAAACTATGAGTATCTATAGTTAAAGTCTTCTTAAGCCTTTAATAAGATATATATGACCTCTCTTTAAGTATACATGGTTTTGATTGTATTTTTGATTTATATTGTTAATATTAAAATATAAAATAGCCTTTCCATTTGATGAATTGTATTGAAAGCCTAGTATGTTGATACTATGCTAGCCTATTTTTTTTAAAGTTAATCCCTTTATCATATTCTCAAGATTGTATAAGCATTTACTTGTGCTCCATTGTCTGTTATTTTCTCCATGTAATTTATGGAGTCCTTTGTTCCTGCAACTATACAGATTGGCTGCAATTCAGGTTGGCTATACAGTTGTCACTCTAGAATGAGGGAGCACATATCTCCCAAGCTCAATGAACTCTTTCCTAGATTTCATATTTTTCTCCTTTATTACTTACTCTCATATTTTTATTGGGTAAATCCTCAGATAACTTCTTAAATTTTGAGTCTTTTTAATCTGAAAATATCTTTGTTAGGCTTTTGCACTTGATTGATCATTTTGGAATGGGATTTTCATTTGTTTTCCCTTACCACGTTGAACATCTTGCTCCATTTTCTTTTGCTTTTTCCAGCTTTATTCAGGCATGACTGACAAATAAAATTGTATACATTTAAAGCATATACTCTGATAATTTAGTATACTAATACATTGGGAGATATTTATCACAATCAAGTTAACACTATCATCACCTAACAGTTATTTTTTGTATGTGTGTATGGTGAGAACACATAACATATACTCTCAGCAAATTTCAAGGATGTAATACAATGTATTATTATCTATAGTCACCATGCTGTACATTAGACCCTCAGAATTTACTCATCTTATAACTGAAAGTTGGTATCCTTTGACCAATGTCTCCCCATTTCTCCCTCCTTCCCCCGAGCCCTAGACCGTGGCAACCACTATAACCACCACCCTACACCCCGTTTCTAAGACTTCAACTTCTTTTTGAGTCCACATATAGTTGATATAATACCATATTTATCATTTGTCTTTCTACATCTGGCTTATTTCAATTAGAATAATGCCCTCCAGGTTCACTCACGTTGTCATAAATGGCAGGATTTCCTTCTTTTTTTATGGTTGAACAATATTCCATTGTCTTCTATATCCTCTATTGCAAATGAGAAACAGCCTTCTAGTCTAATTGTAGTCCTTTTGTAGATGACCCCACCCCTCGCCTTCAAGCACATAGGGTATTTGCATTATGCTCATTGTTGTGAAATTTTACAATGATGTGTTGGGTTTGTTCATGTGTATGGGATCTTGGTAGGATTTCTGAATCATACAGTTCTAAGAAATTCTCTTGTATCAATTTGATTACTTTTTTCCATTTTCTCTATAATTTCTCTTTGGAATTCTAATAGGGTAATGGTGAGACTGCTTAAAAGAACCACTATAATTCTTATTTATCTATGTTACTTTTCATTTTGGGGGGTTATTGTTCTGCACTCTGTGGCATTTCTAATATTCTAATATTCTATTGCTTGTCTAATAATTTCTGCAATTGTATTTGTAATTTGAAAAGTTATTTATTATTGAATTATTCTTTTTTATAGCACTCGTTTTCTGTCTTATTTAATGGATAATAGTTTCTTGAAAATGTACAAAAATCTAATTGCAAGTGTGTTCATATTTAGTTCTTCCATTTTCCATGAATTACTTCTGATTCATACAGGTCATATTTTTCCTTTTTTTAAAAAATTACTTAAAGATATACAGGAATATCTCAGAGATATTGAGGACTCATTTTTAGACCACTGCAATAAAGCAAATATTGCAATAAAGTGAGTCACACAAGTTTTTTGGCTTCCCAGTGCATATAAAACTTATGTTTACACTATACTATAGCCTATTTAATCTAAATAAATAATGTGCATATCTTAATTAAAAAATATTTCATTGCATAGGAACATTAACTGACATCTGAGCCTTCATTGAGTCATAATCTTTTTGCTGGTAAAGGGTTTTACCTTGATGTTAATAGCTGATGACTGATCAGGGTGGTGGTTGGTGAGGGTTTAAGGTGGCTGTGGCAATTTCTTAAAATAAGATAATGAAGTTTGCTGAATTGATTACTCTTCCTTTCATGAGCAATTTCTCTGTAGCATGCAGTGCTATTTGATAGCATTTTACCCACAGTAGAACTTCTTTCAAAACTGGAGTCAATCCTCTCAAACCTTGCCACTGTTTTATCAACTAACATTATGTAATGCTCTAAATATTTTGTTGTCATTTCAATAATCTTTACAGCATCTTCACTAGGAACAGATTTTATCTCAGGAAACCACTTTCTTTGCTCATTCATAAGAATCAACTCCTCATCCATTAATGTTTTATCATGAGATTGTAAAAATTTCATCACATCTTCAGGCTCTACTTTGCATTCTAGATCTCTTGCTAAGTCTGCCACATCTTTAGTTATTTCCTCCATTGAAGTCTTTAACCCCCCAAAGTCATCCATGAGGGTTGGAATCAATCTTCCGAACGCTTGTTAGGGTTGATATTTTGACCTGTTCCTATGAATCAGAAATGTTCTACATGACATATAGAATGATGAATTCTTTCCAGAAGTTATTCAATTGACTTTGCCCTGATCCATCAGAGGAATCAATATCTATGGCAGCTATAGACTTGTGAAATGTATATTTTAAATAATAAGACTTAAAAGTTGAAATTACTCCTTCATTCCATGGGTTTGAAGAACAGACATTGTGTTAGCAGGCACAAAAACAACATGTGCCCCAAAGAAATATCTCCTTTTCCCCAAAGGTCTCGTAAGGTAATAATCTTTTTGGGGTACAGGATTTGGCAATTGCCTGAATGTTCCTTTAACTTCAGTAGCAGCTTACTAATGTGATATGCTTAATATCTTCTCATTTAAGAAGAATGCATACAGATGGCCAGAAGACACATGAAAAGGTATTCAACATCACTAATCATCAGGGTATTGCAAATCAAAACCATAAGGTATATCACCTCACACCTGTCAGAATGGCTATCATCAAAAAGAGACATCAGATAACAAGTATTGGTGAGGATGTGGAGAAAAGGGAACCCTCACACACTGTTGGTAGTACTGTAAATTGGTACAGCCACTATGGAAATGGTATGAAGGTTTCTCACACATTAAAAATAAAACTATGATATGATCCAGCAATTTCACTTCTGGATAGTTAGCAATGAAAACAAAAACACAAATTTGAAATTTGAAAATCCAATGTTCACTAATTATTAGAGAAATGCAAGTCAAAACTACAATGAGATATCACCTCACACTGGTTAGAATGGGCATAATCAGAAAATTTACAAACAATAAATGCTGGAGAGGGTGTGGAGAAAAGGAAGGGAACTCTCTTGCACTGTTGGTGGGAATGTCAATTGATACAGCCACCATGGAGAACAGTACGGAGGTTCCTTGCAAAACTAAAAATAGAATTACTATATGACCCAGCAGCCCCACTACTGGGCATATACCCAGAGAAAATCATAATCCAAAAAGACACATGAATCCCAATGTTCACTGCAGCAATCTTTACAATAGCCAGCTCATGGAAGCAACCTAAATGTCCATCAACAGAGGAATGGATAAAGAAGATGTGGTACATATATGCAATGGAATATTACTCAGCTGAAAAAAGGAATGAAACTGGGACATTTGTAGAGACATGGATGGACCTAGAAACTGTCATACAGAGTGGAGTAAGTCAGAAAGAGAAAAATAAATGTCCTATATTAACGCATATATGTGGAATATAGAAAAATGGTAGAAATCAACCAGTTTGCAAGACAGAAATAGAGATAGAGACCCAGATGTAGAGAACAAACATATGGACACCAAGCGGGGAAAGTGGGGAGGGGCGGGGAGGCTTGGAATGGGATGAATTGGGAGATTGGGATTACCATGTATACATTACTAATAAGAAAAAAATCAAATTGTACACTTTAAATATATGCAGTTAATTGTATGTCACATATCTCAATAAAAGTTCTTTAAAAAAAAGAAAATCCAATGTTCACTGCAACATTATTTATAATAGCCAAGATGTGGAAGTAATCAACATATCCACTGATAGATGAATGGATAAAGAAGATGTGTATACACACACACACACACACACACACCGGAATATTACTCAGCCATTAACGATGAAACCTTGCCACTTTCAAAAACATGAATGGATTTAGAAGGTATCAGGCTGAGTGAAATAAGTCAGAGGAAGATAAATGTTCTCGCTTATGTATAGAATATAAAAAAACAAAACAAGCAAAAAACAAAACAATAGACTCATAGATACAGAGAACAAATGGGTGGCTGGCAGAAGGGAGGTGGGTAGGTAAATGGGATTAAGAGGTACAAACCTCCAGCTATATAAGTAAGTCATAGCATAAGGAATATGGTCAATAAAAATGCAATAATTTTGTATGGGGACAGATGGTTACTGGACTAATTGTGGTGCATCATGATGTGTACAAATGTCAAATAATTATGTATTACACCTGAAACTATCATAGCAGTGTATATCAACTATATTTCAATAAAAAATAGAGAAGAAATTTTAAAAAATAAATACACTCTCCCAGATCCCCACCCCCTCCCCCCACAAAATAAAAAAAAGGAAAAGAAGAAGAAAGAAAAGTAAAAACATGCAAGCTAATTAGGAGCTCGGATTACATAGGGGGTGGGGCTGACATTCACCACCTACAGAAATGCCAGAATGAAAAAATCTGTACTGTGGCTTTAACACCCAGTGTCTTCGTTAGGTATCTTTCCGAAATTTTATTTAGTGAACATTGAGAAAAACCTCCCTAATTCTGACTGGGATGTAAAAAAAAACTGGCTTCTGGGTGTTATGTACATTTGATGAAAGTATAATCGCAAGTAAAGATCTGTAAACAATGCTTTGCTGTCACTATCAGATTTTATCCCACAAGTCCTATCTGTCTTAAAAAAACCCATACCTCTAGGATTCTACAAGAAATGTTGCGTCCACCCTGGCTGCAGTCTCCCCATGTACACTTTTAACTTCCCTCTCCTCTGCTTTTCTTTACCAGTTACCATTTCCCAAACCCACTTCAATTCATCAGAAATTTCTTGAAAGATCTTTTATTTTCCTGATTTTTCAATCTTCTCATCCACTTCATATTTGTGAGGATTTATTTTAAAAAATTTTACTATCAATTAAATGGAACTATGGGAGGGAAAAAGTTAATAAGCTCATATACTACAGTCAGCATCTTAAAAATTCCGGCTAACAAGTTGCCTACAAGTCTTTTTTTTCTTTTTATAAATTTTATATATTTTTTTATTTATTATTTTTTGGGGGTACACCAAGTTCAATCATCTGTTTTTATACACATATCCCCATATTCCCTCCTTCCCTCGACTCCCCCCCACCCTCCCCATCCCAGTCCCCTAAGGCATCATCCATTCTTGAGTTGAACTCCATTTGTTATAGAGCAAATTCCCACTGGCAATCTATTTTACAGTTGGTAGTATATATACGTCTATGCTACTCTCTCCCTTCATCTCAGCTTCCCCTTCACCCCCCACCCCCCACGCCCCCAAACCTCGAGTCCTCCAGTTCATTCCCTGCATCTGCATCCCTGTTCTTGTCTTATCACTGAGTTCATCAGCACCATTTTTAGATTCTGTATATGTGAGTTAGCATACAATATTTGTCTTTCTCTTTCTGACTTACTTCACTATGTATGACAGACTCTAGGTCTATCCACCTCATAACATATAGCTCCATCTCATCCCTTTTTATAGCTGAGTAATATTCCATTGTATATATATGCCACATCTTCTTTATCCTTTCATTTGTTGATGGGCATTTAGGTTGCTTCCATGTCCTGGCTATTGTAAATAGTGCTGCAATAAACATTAAGGTACATGTTTCTTTTTGAATTATGGTTTTCTCTGGGTATATGCCATGTAGTGGGATGACTGGATCATATGGTAGTTCTATTTGTAGTTTTTGAAGGAATCTCCAAATTATTTTCCATAGTGGCTGTACCAACTTACATTCCCACCAACAGTGTAGGAGAGTTCCCTTTTCTCCACACCCTCTCCAACATTTCTTGTTTCCAGATTTTGTGATGATGGCCATTCTGATTGGTGTGAGGTGATACCTCACTGTGGCTTTGACCTGCATTTCTCTGATGATTAGTGATGTTGAGCATCTTTTCATGTGTTTGTTGACCATCTGTATGTCTTCTTTGGAGAAATGTCTATTTAGGTATTCCACCCATTTGTGGATTGGGTTATTTGCTTTTTTGGTATTAAGCTGCATGAGCTGTTTGTATATTTTGGAGGTCAATCCTTTGTTCGTTGTTTCATAGGCAACTATTTTTTCCCATTCTGAGGGTTGCCTTCTTGTCTTGTTTATGGTTTCTTTCACTGTGCAAAAGCTTTTAAGTTTCATGAGGTCCCATTTGTTTATTCTTGATACTATTTCCATGATTCCAGGAGGTGGGTGAAAAAGGATCTTGCTTTGATGGATGTCATAGAGTGTTCTGCCTATGTTTTCCTCTAGGAGTTTTATAGTGTCTGGCCTTACATGTAGGTCTTTAATCCATTTGTAGTTTATTTTTCTGTATGGTGTTAGGAAGTGCTCTCATTTCATTCTTTGACATGGAGCTGTCCAATTTTCCCAGCACCACTTATTGAAGAGGCTGTCTTTTTTCCATTGTATATTCGTGCCTCTTTTGTCAAAGATAAGGTGCCCATACATGTTTGGGCTTACCTCTGAGTTCTCTATTCTATTCCATTGATCTTCCTTTCTACTTTTGTGCCAGTACCATGCTGTCTTGATCATTATGGCCTTGTAGTATAGTTTGATGTCAGGAAGCCTGATTCCACCCACTCCATTTTTCCTTCTCAAGATTGCTTTGGCTATTCATGGTCTTTTGCATTTCCATACAAATGCTAAGATTTCTTGCTCTAGTTCTGTGAAAAATGCCATTGGTAATTTGATCGGAATTGCATTGAATCTGTAAATTGCTTTGGGTAGGACAGTCATTTTCACATTGTTGATTCTTCCAATCCAGGAACATGGTATGTCCCTCCATCTGTTTGTATTATCTTTGATTTCTTTCATCAATGCCTTAAAGTTTTCTGCATACAGATTTTTGCCTATTTAGGCAGGTTGATTCCTAGGTATTTTATTCTTTTTGTTGCAATGGTGAATGGGAGAGTTTCCTTAAATTCTCTTTCTGCTCTTTCATTGTTAGTTTACAGCAATGCAAGAGATTTCTGTGCATTAATTTTGTATCCTGCTACTTTACTAAACTCATCAATGAGTGCTAGCAGTTTTCTGGTAGAGTCTTTAGGGTTTTCTATGTATAATATCATGTCATCTGCAAAGAGTGACAATTTTACTTCTTCTTTTCCCATTTGGATTCCTTTGATTTCTTTTTCTTCTCTGATTGCTGTGGCTAAAACTACCACAACTATGTTGAATAATAATGGTGAGAGTGGATACCCTTGTCTTGTTCCTGTTCTGAGAGGGAATGCTTTCAGTTTTTCCCCATTGAGAACGATGTTGGCTTCTGGTTTTTCATATATGGCTTTTATTATGTTGAGGTAATTTCCTTCTATGCCCATTTTCTGGAGAGCTTTTATCATAAATGGATGTTGAACTTTGTCAAAAGCTTTTTCTGCATCTATTGAGATGATCATATGGTTTTTATCCTTCAATTTGTTGATATGATGTATCACGTTGATTGATTTGCATATATTGAAGAATCCTTGCATCCCAGGGATAAACCCCACTTGATCATGGTGTATGATATTTTTAATGTGCTGTTGGAGTCTGTTAGCTAGTATTTTGTTGAGGATTTTTGCATCTATATTCATCAGTGATATTGGCCTGTAATTTTCTTTTTTTGTGACATTTTTGCCTGGTTTTGGTATCAGGATGATGGTGGTCTCATAGAATGAGCTTGGGAGTGTTCTTCCTTCTGTAATATTTTGGAAGAGTTTGAGAAGGATAGGTGTTAGCTCTTCTCAAAATGATTGATAGAATTCTCCCATGAATCCATCTGGTCCTGGGCTTTTGTATGTTGGGAGATTTTTAATCACTGCCTCAATTTCCATACTTGTGATTGGTCTGTTCATAGTTTCTATTTCTTCCTGGTTCAGTCTCGGAAGATTGGATTTTTCTAAGAATGTATCCATTTCTTCCAGGTTATCCAATTTATTGGCATATAGTTGCTTGTAGTAGTCTCTCATGATCATTTCTTTTTCTGAGGTGTCTGTTGTTACTTCCGCTTGGTCATTTCTAATTCTGTTGATTTGCATCTTCTCCCTTTTTTTTTCTTGATGAGCCTGGCTAATGGTTAATCAAGGTTGTTAATCTTCTCAAAGGACCAGCTTTTAGTTTTATTAATTTTTGCTATTGTTTCCTTCCTTTCTTTTTCATTTATTTCTGCTCTGATCTTTATGATTTTTTTCCTTTTGCTCACTCTGGGGTTTCTTTGTTCTTCTTTTTCTAATTGTTTTAGGTGTAAGGTTAGGTTGTTTATTCGATCATTTTCTTGTTTCTTAAGGTAGGACTGTATTGCTATAAACGTCCCTCTTAGAACTGCTTTTGCTGCGTCCCATAGGTTTTGTGTTGTTGTGTTTTCATTGTCATTTGTTTCTAGATATTTTTTGATTTCCTCTTTGATTTCTTTAGTGATTCCTTGGTTGTTTAAGAGTGAATTGTTTAGCCTCCATGTGTTTGTATTTTTTGCAGTTTTTTTCCTGTAATTGATATCTAGTCTCATGGCATTGTGGTCAGAGAAGATGCTTGATATGATTTCAAATTTCTTGAATTTGCTGAGGTTTGATTTGTGACCCAAGATGTGATCTATCCTGAAAAATGTTCTGTGTGCACTGGAGAAGAAAGTGTATTCTGTTGTTTTTGGATGGAATGTCCTATAAATATCAATAAAGTCGAGATGGTCTAATGTGTCATTTAAAGTTTGTGTGTCTTTATTTACTTCCTTTGTGGATGATCTGTCCATTGATGTAAGTGCGATGTTCAAGTCTCTCACTATTATTGTGTTCCTGTCAATGTCCCCTTTTATGGCTGTTAGCATTTGCCTTATGTATTGAGGTGTTCCTATGTTGGGGGCATAGATTTTTACCATTGTGATATGTTCTTCTTGGATGGACCCCTTGATCATTATGTAGTGTCCTTCCTTGTCTCTTGTAATAGTCTTTAAAGTCTAATTTGTCTGATATGAGTATAGCTACTCCAGCTTTCTTTTGACTTCCACTTGCATGGAATATCTTTTTCCATCCCTTTACTTTCAGTCTATATGTATCCCTTGGTCTGAAGTGGGTTTCTTGTAGGCAGCATATAGAAGGGTCTTGTGTTTGTATCCATTCAGCCAGTCTGTGTCTTTTAGTTGGAGCATTGAATCCATTTATGTTTAAGGTGATTATTGACAGGTGTGTTCCAATTATCATTTTCTTCATTGTTTTGGGTTTGTATTTGCAGGTGTTTTCCTTTTCTTATGTTTCCTAGTTAGAGAAGTTCCTTTAGCACTTGTTGTAAGGCTGGTTTGGTGGTGCTGAATTCTCTTAACTTTTTCATGTCTGGAAAGCTTTTGATTTCTCCCTCAAATCTGAATGAGATTCTTGCTGGGTAGAGTATTCTTGGCTGTAGGTTTCTCTCTTTCAGGACTTTCAGTATATCCTGCCATTCCCTTCTGGCCTGCAGAGTTTCTGCAGAAAGGTCAGCTGTTATCCTTATGGGTTTTCCCTTATATGTTATTTGTTGCTTTTCTCTTGCTGCTTTTAATATTTTTTCTTTGTGTTGAATTGTCGTTAGTTTGATTAATACGTACCTTGGTGTATTTCTCCATGGGTTTATTCTGTATGGGACTCTCTGTGCTTCCTGGACTTGGTTAATTATTTCCTTTCCCATGTTGGGGAAGTTTTCCACTATTACCTCTTCAAATATTTTCACAGACCCTTTCTTGTTTTCTTCTTCTTCTGGGATGCCTATAATTCGAATGTTGGTACGTTTAAGGTTATCACTGAGGTCTCTGAGTCTGTCTTCTATACTTTTTATTCTTTTTTCTTTTTCCTGCTCTGTGGCAGTTATTTCCCCCATTCTATCTTCCAACTCACTTATTCATTCTTCTGCCTCAGTCATTTTGCTGGTTAGAGCATCTAGAGTATTTTTAATTTCAGTTATTTTGTTATCCATTGCTGTTTGTTTTTCTGAGTTCTTATGAACTGTTTCTTGTACTCTATTTTGTTATCGAGATTTTGTATCATTTTTACTATCATTACTCTGAATTCTTTTTCAGGAATTTTTCCTATTTCCTCATTTATTTGGTCTTGTGGGTTTTTTTCCTGCTGTTTTGCCTGCATGGTGTTTCTTTGTCCTCATGATTATCCGAACTTTTGGGGTTGCTTGTCCCAGCAATAGAGGTGTTTATAGAAGACTGTCCAAGCCTCAGACTAATGTCCAAGTGTTGGGTTAAACAAATACTAAGTCTAGGAAACACATACATGTATAAGACACACAATTACTGAATCCATTAGGCCATAAGCCTCTGGAAAGACCTGTCAGAAGAACCCCAGTATGCTATCAGATACTCAAAGAGAAACCCAAGAGAAATTAACAACTGAAACAAAACAAATCAGAAACAAAAGAAAAAACAAACAAACAAATAACACCTTACATAAACAAACACTAATCCAGGGAGGTTTTGTAAGCTAGGATCTAATATAAAAAAGATCTAGAGTACCACCAGACAGAATGGAGATTCTCAGAATGAAATTAGAGAATTATACTAAGAACTAAGATAAAGACAAATAATTAATTTTAAATACCAAAGTGGTGCGTCATCTGGAGAATAGAGCAAGGAGTCTGAGCAGATCGATAGTGTTGCTTATAAGTATGTTAAGATAAAATAAACTAAAAATGGATGGAAGAAAGGGGAACAGAAGAGCATAGTGTGATTGGAAATATGCACATAAAAAGAAAGGAATAGAAATGTATAAGAGATAGGGATGAAAGGAAGGTATGAGAGATATATTGTTCATACTATGAAAAACTTAGCTAGAAATAGAAGTATATAAAAAGGCAAAAAAATAAAAATAGAACAAAAAATAGAATTAAAACAATATGTTGTAAAACTTGTAGTTCCCTTAGGACTAAGATCGTAATTAATAAAGGAAAAAAAAAATCCAGAACTGATCCCAGAATGGACCAGTTCATTAGGATTGATACTAATATTTCTGTTTCCTTAGAGTCTCAGCTATAAGTGTCCTTCTACATGCCTTGGGTTTTTTGCATTATTTTGTGACCAGTAGAGCTTCCTTTATTGTTCGTCTGTAAGCGTTGGTGTGTGGGGAGGGAGAGGGTACAATAGTGGCTCCTTCCCCTGGGAGTGAGTGAGCAGTGGTGCACTGTTGTTTCAGTCGGGCTTGGAGGTGCCTGTTGCAGAGGGATGCCACTGGCTCTGGTGTAAACAGAAAGCCTCAGAGTTGGGCCTCTCAAGTTTTTTTATTTTTTTCTCAGCAGTCTCCCTGCTGCTGGAGTTTCAAGGGGTTTTAATCTAGCCCTGCCCGAGGGCCTGAGGGTACTTGTTATCCCTTAGTGACTTAGGTGGCTCCACTGCTTTCTGCAGGCCCGGAAAGAGAGAGAGAGAGGCTATGCCCATGGCTCTTCCCCCCTGCCTGTGAGCCTGCAGCAACCAGCTGCCATCATGACCAGGCACCTCTCAAGGGCAGGCACTCCTCGCCATGGGCTTCTTCCCTCCTGTCCTCTCGGTCCATCACCTTACTGGCAACAATTTTTCTCACCCTGATCCATCTGTCTGGTTCCCACACTCCCGCTCCTGGACCCTCTGTTCAGCCTTGAATCAACGTCTCAGTCTGGTAATGCTGAGCTGCTTTGCAGACCCTCTGCATGTTTCTCATTCCCTCCTGTCTGCCACAGCTCCACCGCTGCACCCGCTTTGAGCCGTCGTAGGTGCCTCCCTACCAGTTATGTCAGGATCCTTGCAGTCCTTTCTGGTGTCTGAGGTCATCTGCTTGTGTTCAGTTGGTTCTCTGTGGGAATTATTGCATCTTTTGGTGCATTCCCAATGCATCTGTGGAGAGGGATGCATTCCACGTCCCTCCACTTTGCCGCCATCTTTTTCTCCCCTACAATTCTTAATATTTTCTTAAAGATGAAAGGCAGTATTAATAATTAGTGTAATTTAGAAAGTTAATACCCTTCTAATAGATAACTACTTTTTAGATTCATGGAGGAATGTAGGCCTGGTAGGACCAGACTTCATGATTCTTAGAAATATATCAGTCATCAGAATTTTTATATCAGACCTCCTACTGGCTTAACGAGGGCATGATTTTTGTTAGCACTGTGTGAGCTGAACATGTCAGCAACAAATATCCAGAGTGCATGATGCCAGTGCATGATATTTCTTTTAGATCTGTTATTAACATAATTATTCTTAAAAATCCTGAAAACTAGTTGTTATTTTCCACATTTACAAAAGAATACACTGAGGTGGTCTAATGTTAATTAGCTTGCCAGATGCTAGAGAGAAGACTTGAATTTTGTTCTAAGTCCAGGTTGTCTCACATCAGACTCATCATACTCTGAAGAACAGTGTATGTTGGTGCTAAGTAGGTGATAAATAAACTGTTACCTCACAAAATGGAACTCCTACTCTAAATTGGTTTTGAAAATGCTACATGTGCTTTAAAAATATCTTTCGATTTAGGGGCATTTGAAGATGACCTCATTTTGCTTCATCATCAAATAACTGGAGAAAAGGAGCCAATACTCACAATTTTCAGTTTTAACCTCCTACTCGTTTCTCAGGGTCTTGCAAACTGATTTCAGCTCCACCCGCTCTATTCCAAAGAAGACAAGAGTAACATTTTAAGGGGTGTTTTATTTTTATAAAACAGGGGGGAATTATTTCTCATCAGACACTTCATAAACGTGTTTAATAATGAATGCACTGCTTGGCGAGTGAAATCGCATTAGTGTATGTGTCACCTACTCCTATACATGGGGTTTTAATAAGTTATGCTCAACAAACCAAGAACAATTTGAAATAGTTAGCTGCAGATATTGTGTGTGACTCCCGAGAGATATCAATTGTTAGTAAAATTTTTGCTACTAATGTTCTGTGATATGAATCTTTTGTTTTATGACTGCATAAGATGTAAGTCATGTTTCCATTTTTTTAAAAATTTGAATTTTTGATGAATAAATGGTACATTTATTAATTTTATATGTTCCAATATGAATAAACCTTATTCACTTTATATGTTCCAAATACTTCAAATAATTATTTTACCAGGTAATTAAAAATTAGTTTACTAATTATCAAATATACCCATTATAAATATATATGCCTGTGTGTACATACACATATGTATGTATGTATACATGTAATTTTTTTTCAGTACTTTTTTTTTAAGTTCTTTATTGGAATATAATTGCTTTACACACTTGTACCAGTTTTTGAGGTACACCATAGTGAATCAGCTGTATTTATACATATATCCCCATATCCCTTCCCTCCCGTGATTCCCTCCCACCCTCCCTGTCCTGGCCCTCTAAGGCATAACCCGTCATTGAGTTGATCTCCTTTTGTTATACAGCAACTTCCTGCTACCTATCTATTTTACAATTGGTAGTGTATATATGTCTATGCTACTCTCTCACTTCATCCCAGCTTCCCCTTCACCCCCCCCACCTCCCCAACCCCATGTCCTCCAACCCATTCTCTGCATCTGCATCTTTATTCTTAACCTGTCACTGGGTTCATAAGTACCAGTTTTTTAGATTCCATATTTATGAGTTAGTATACAGTATTTTTCTCTTCCTGGCTTACTTCGCTCTGTATGACAGGCTCTAGGTCTATCCAACTCATTACATATAGCTCCATTTCATTCCTTTTTATGGCTGAGTAATATTCCATTGTATATATGTGCCACATCTTCTTTATCCATTCATCTGTTGATGGGCATTTAGGTTGTTTCCATGTCCCGGCTACTGTAAATAGTGCTGCAATGAACATTATGGTACATGTTTCTTTTTGGATTATGGTTTTCTCTGGGTATATGCCCAGTAATGGGATTACTGGATCATATGGTAGCTCCATTTTAAGTTTTTTAAGGAACCTCCAAACTGTTTTCCACAGTGGCTGTACCAACTTACATTCCTACCAACAGTGCAGGAGAGTTCCGTTTTCTGCACACCCACTCCAACATTTATTGTCTCTAGATTTTTTGATGATGGCCATCCTGACTGGTGTGAGGCGATACCTCATTGTGGCTTTGACCTGCATTTCTCTAATGCTTAGTGATGTTGAGCATCTTTTCATGTGTTTGTTGGCCATCTGTATGTCTTCTTTGGAGAAATATCTATTTAGGTCTTATAATTTAAAATACTGCATTTTTCTTACTAAATATGTCATAGAAAATCAATCTATGAAGTTGCTACTTGATTAAATAGACTTGATCTAATCACCACCTATTCTGGTTACACTGAAGTCCAGGCCTCCATCATTTCTCTTCAGGACTACTGTCCAGGCCTCCCTTAGAATCTCTTTAGTCCAGTTTTACCCTCTCCCCTACTTATGTATTCATTTTTCATAGAGAAGAGTTTTTAAAACATAGCACATCTTTTCATGCCACTGCTTACACTACTTCAATAACTTTCTTCAAACTTAGCATAAAAATACAAAGCCCCATTTTCACCTACCTGGCCCTACATAAATCTTGCACTAACTTTCTTCTCCAGCTCATATTTGAATTTTCCTCTCTTTTCTCATTACATTCTAGCCACAGAGATGCTATTTTCATCCATCCAAAACTCTACCTTAGGGCTTTGCCACCTTCCCAAACATGGCACCCTATTTTACATGTAGCATACTACAAAACTGATTTTTTAAAATAACATATTCTGAACTTTCATACCCATACTGCTTTTTCTTTTAATTTTTTATGGAGGTATAGCATACTACAGAAGAGCACACAAACCAGAGGGCACAAATCAACTACTTACAAAGTGAATACATCTATCTAACCACTACCTGAATCAAGATAGTGGATATTACCAACACTCTAGAAGTCTCCATTATTCTCTGTCTCAGTCACGTCCTCCTAAAGATAAACAATGTTCTTTTATTTCCCTAGATTATATTTCCATATTTTAACTTCAAATCAATGAACATTATATATTATTCTGTGACATTTCTTACACTCTGTTTTATACATTATTGTGTCTGATTTTTTGTGGCAATGAAACATATATTGAGAAATCTGCCTCTTAAGCAAAGCTTTAAGTGTATAGTACAGGATTGTTAACTATATGCACATTTCTGGGAAACAAATCTCTAGAAATTTTTTCCATCTTGCATGAAAAAAAAGCTCACTCCTCCCCCAAACCCTGGAAACCACTTTTTAACTTTCTTATTCTAATAGTTTGACTACTTTAGATACCTCATTTAAGTAGAATTTTGCAGTATTTGTCCTTCTGTTATAGCCTTATTTCACTTAGCAAAATGTCCTCAAGTTTTATCCATGTTATCACATACAGCAGGATTTCCTTTTTTATAAAAGTTTAATAATATTCTATATGTATATATACTATATTTTCTTAATACATTCATCTATGGATGAATATGAGGTTGTTCCCACCTCCTGGTTATTGAATAATGCTGCAATGAACATGAGAGTGCAGCTATCTCTTCTAGATTATGATTTTAATTCTTTCAGATAAACATTTAGAACTGGTATTGGCAGATCATAAGGTAGATCTATTTCTAATTTTTTGGATGAACTTCCATACTGTTCTTTATAATGAAGGGACCTTTTTACATTTCCATCAATGGTGCACAAGGTTTCCAACTTCTTTAAATCTTCACCAGGACTTATTTCCTGGTTTTAGGAGTTTTTTTGCTTTTGTTTTTCAATTTTGCTAACAGCCATGCTAACAGATGTGAGGTGACATTTCATTGTGATTTTGATTTGCATTTCTCTGATCATTACTAATGTTGAGCATCTTTTCATATACCCGAGACTTGTGTATCTTTTTTGGAGAAATGCCTATTCAACTCCTTAACCCATTTTTAAATTAGGTTATTTTTTATATTGAGATGTATAAGTTTCTTATATATATAGGTTATTAATCCCTTATTAAAAGTATGGTTTGCAAATAATTTCTCTCATTCCATAGGTTGATTTAACTCTATTGATTGGGTGTTTGTCTGTTTGTTGCTGTGCAGAAGATTTGTAGTTTGATGTGGTGAACGTAGGCAGTGATTTTTTGGATACGACACCAAAAGTACGAGCTATAAAAGCAAAAGTAGACAAGTGGGACTATATCAATGCCAAATTTATTCGGATTTTGAGCCACTAGATCTGTAAATTGTTTATATTCTCAGTTCTCCACTAATAGAAAGCAGAAGTTCAATTCCAAAAGAGGAATGTATGTATGTATGTGTATATTTGTGTGTGAGAGTTTGTGTGCCCATATTTGTTTACATGGTTGCCTGCTGCTGGATAGACAGAAAGGAAGGCTAAGGAAAGAGAGAATCATTTCACAAGAAAAAACAAGACACTTTCTGATGAAAAATTATATACAAAATGTTGCAAAATGAAGGGTGCTTATAGAAGGAAAGAATTTTGATCTATTTTATTGCTAGAGCTAAGGACAGTGCTGGAAATGTTAAAATGTTTAACTTGATCAGCAGAGATGCTCCTTCTCCAGGTATTTGTGATCCACAAAGAGAACTGTGGATACACTACATAACTAAGAGTAAATGAGCCCAGAAAATAGCTAAAAGAGAGGATACAGAGAAAACAAGAAAGATTATGCATCAGAACAAAATGTAGCAAATGCTAATGGAAACTTTAATATGGAAATATTCCTCACTGAACTGGTAGCATAAGTCATGGAGGAAAATCAATAAAAATGTTGAAAGAATGTGGTGCATTGTAGAGCTTTAGGACAAGGATTTGTTGTAAACGTAGCATTTATTAGCTTGGAGATCTTGGGCAAATTTAAACGACCTGAGCTTCACTTTCATTATTTGTAACATGGAAATGCCTATTTTACTTAGGATTGTTATAGGGATTTTGAGGTTACATATTTAAAATGTTAAGTAACACAAGGCACACAATAATAATGGTAGTATTCTAAATAAGAAAACATGATTCTAATCATTGTAATCAGAAAGCTTTGCTGGCTCCTTCATGCCATCAATATTTCTATATACTTCACATATTGAATTAAATTCCATCAATGCATATATTTGGAATAACAGGAATACATAGTTGCAAATACCCTTTATAATTAAGTTATAGTTAAGTTATTCTTTACTAATGTGATGTAGAGTGTCGAATATATGCTCCTAGTCTGATAACATTACAACAATCTTTGATACCTCCTCCTTTGTAAAATGAGAGGTTTTAATGCAAGTGATCTAGTTAAAACATTGTAAGGCTTTAAAATAGTTAAACATTCAGAGCACTTCAGAGTTTAATTCAAGTTTTGGAATAAAGCAAAATAAATTCATGTGAAAAATTTTAATGTATCACCTAATATTATCCATTTTGTCATGTGAAAGGTAGTTTAGTAACTTCTGTAATCAAATTTCACTTGAAAAGTTAGCTTCTATGCTAATTCATTCTTTTAAAAAAAATTATTTATTTATTGGCTGAGTTGGGTATTCGTTGCTGCATGTGGGCTTTCTCTAGCTGCAGCCAGCGAGGGCTACTCTTCCTTGTGATGTATGGGCTTCTCATTGCAGTGGCTTCTCTTGTTGTGGAGCACAGGCTCTAGGCACATGGGCTTCAGTAGTTCTGGCATATGGGCTCAATATTTGTGGCTTGCAGGCTTGAGATTGCAGGCCCAGTAGTTGTGGTGCACGGGCTTATTTGCTCTGCAGCGTGTGGGATCTTCCCAGACCAGGGCTCCAACCTGGGTCCCCTGCATTGGCAGGCAGATTCTTAACCACTGCGCCACCAGGGAAGTCTTATACCAATTCATTCTTAACATCTCACCTATTCTACAATAGTCTTTTTCTTTTAAAAGCTCTTTTTCTGCTAGGATTGTTGGTACTACTGTGGCATGTATAATCACTATCATAGTTAGAAAATAGTATAAGCAATCCTTCATTATCATTCTCATCACTTTAAGACAAACTCAGTATCTGGAAATATCATATTCATTTTGAAGCCCTTGATTTTCCCTATTTATTCATAAGCTTGGTTGGTATGCTGTCCTTCCCTGATTCAAATAAATTCTTCTGCTTATAATTTGCCATCCTACACATTCAATTCAAGCTGTGATTTTTTAAAAAAAAATACGCTTCACTTTTTCAGTTTATAATATTTTCTGTTTCCTTTGTGACTTTTGCATTAATTCTAAATCTCAAAGCCCATTATTTGCCAATCTTTCCTAGTTGATGTCTTCATGGTAACCACATGAATTTTCATACTCTAGATTGGTATGGAAATTTTTCTTTATTTCTTACAATACATCTAAATGAAGAAGTCTTGTCTCTTCTAAAATTAAAGGAAATAACTATAACCAAAAGTTTAATATTAGTTAACCGTATGCTGAAAAGAATAACAGGTATATGTCACTAAGAACAATTTCATGACGGCATTGAAAGCAGAATAATCAGAAAATTATGTTGTTTAATGTTACTTAAATAAAAACTTTTATATGGCACAGTATTACTCTTGTTTTAACTTTTCAAAATGTTTTCTAGTGTTCTAGTGTTTTCTATTAATAGAAAAATTTGGGGGGTTTTTAATATAAGCTTTATTTGTGTTTCCTAGGACCTCCATACCAAATAACTACAAACTGGCTGGCTTAAAACAACAGAAATGTATTCTTTCTGGAGGCTAGGAGTTTGAAATCAAAGTGTTGGCAAGATTGGTTCTTCTGGAAGTTCTGAGGGAGAATCTTTTCCACACCTGTCTTCAAGTTTCTAGTGGTGCTGGGAATCCAAGATACTGCTCAGCTTCACTGTACTCTTTGCCTCCATCATCACAAGGTGTTCTCTCTGTGTGTATTCTCTGTGTCTTCCTATGATCTGTTTAGTAAGGACACCAGTCCTTATTAAAAGTCAATTGATTTAGGGCCTACTCTGATCCAGTATGACCTCATCTCAACTAATTACATCCACAATGACTCTATTTCCAAATAAGATCATATTCTGAGGTTGCCATAAACATGAACTTTGGGGAAGGGGAAACTATTCAACTTGGTACACAGCTGGAATTTAAAAGAAGTCATAAGACTATGTTAAGTATGAAATACTTGATTCTTAAAATTAGTTTCCTATGAGATGAATAATATAATACAACAAATCACTTTTTTCTGAAAACACAATATATTTATAAGCCAGTTTGCATCATTTTCACTTATGAGGGATATAGTCTCTGATTTACAGGTGCACGTCTTGAAAATAACATTCTAAATATGTATATTCTCTGTCTTTCTAAAAATTCTATTATATTGATATTTCTGGGATACAAAAATATGAATTTCCACACTTTGGCATTTCCTGTAGCAATCATTGAGAGATAGTATACTATATATCATGATAAGACTTTTTATACACATTACAATTATATATTTGGCATGTTATTGAAGACATTCCTACCTCATTCACAGTCTCATGAAAACAAGTATTACTATACAGTGTTAATAATTTACCCTTAGTGATATTGAGAATAGGGTCTATTACTAAAATCTAAGCTCCAGAATTTAACAAAACAGATCAAAACTGTCTCATTTACTTCTGGATCCCTGACATTTAGACTGTCTCTAGCCCACAGTGAGCTCAGTAAATATCAGTAGAATGAAAGACTGAATATCTTAGTAAGATAGGTCCTTAATTGACAGATATTAAGAAAACCTAATATTTAGTGTTTTATTCATCACATTGAGGAAATTCCTAAACATGTCTAATTTCCAAATATATAGTTGTCTACTCATGTTTCACTTCTCTTTAGATGCCAAAATTTTTTTTTAAGGATAAAAATACAATTGTAATGGATGTATCTAAATTAATTGGTGATATTTTCATTTTCACCAAGTAAAAACTTTCCACCTGATTTAAGTAACTATTGTTTTCTTACTGAAACAGGTGCTATCCATCTTCACAGTGTGATCAAGTTATTAAAACACCTTTCTGGTTTTCAATGAACTCTATAGTATGTGAAAAAAGAGGGAAAATCTAGAAATATTTCTGAGGATTTTTAAATAGTCAAATCCCTTTGTCTTTTATTATCAAGCACATAAATATTCAAAAGGCAATCCCCAAAGAGGAGAATTAAAAGATATCTAATATTAGATTGTTCCTGAATTCTTGTCAGGGAGGATCTTAGAATTTAAAAAATTTACACTAATTTCATTGCGATACTCCCTGTATAACAAAACATTTCTTTATAAATTAATACTTAAGTGGTAAATGCATAAAATTTTATTTTATTACTCATAAGCATTATTGAAATTAATTGTAATCTACCAGAAATTGATATTTCTAAAGACTTTTTGTCAATCTACCATAAACATAATTACATTAATTCAATATCATTATTTATTGGTAGAACATTTGGCCATGAGATAATTCTTAATGATTTATTTATAAGTGAGTATTTTCCCAAATTTAATTCTCATTAAGGAAGTGATATTTTCATTAATTTAGATATTGTGTTGATTACCTAAGCACTGAAAGAGGAAAACAAATGTTGATTTTTTTTCTTGAGATACTTACTTTAATGGAAATAAAATTTTCTAAATGGTAGAAAAGTGAATCTAATGCATACATATCTTTATAAATCTATATGTTTAAATGTAAACAATGAGATCATATCAATTATTAAAGTAATAAATACATAGGTTTCTATAAATATTTATTAAACATATAGATTTAAAAATCACAAAGTGAATGGTAGAGAATTAAACCATTGGTTTAAACTATAATTAAAAGCATTCTTATGTGTAATTTACCAATGTTTTAGAAAATATGGTCAACAGCTAGACATTATTTTCATCAAAATGGTTTGCTTTTGTTTTAGTAGGAAAAGAAAAATTATTAACAGATTCTTAGGTTAACTGTGTATAAGGAAAATAATTTCAAATGGCTTAAACAATAAAAATGCTTTTTATCTCAAGTAACTGGAAATCTAGGTAATTGACCAATGATGTCATCAGTGACCTCTGTTCCTTTCATCTCTTTGCTCTTTTATCTTCTCTGCTATCCTAAGACTGGTAACCCTTATGGCAGCAGGATGGCAGCATGTGAAAGGGTTTTTGTTTTGTTTTGCTTTTCTGTTTACATATAATAGGAATGATGAAGAGAAAAGAGAGAAATGAACAAAAGAACTGTAAATTCTTCCCTTCAAATTTATTGGGCCAAGTTCAGTCACATGACCGTTTCTGGAGTAATACCAGCTGTCAGAAGAATAACATAAACTGACTGGCTTAAATTTATCAAGGTAACTTCCTACTTCAACTTGCAGAGCTGGAGATAGAGTGGAACGCTTTAAAAAATAAGTTTTGTTTGGAAGAAATAAGTTAATATGGAATAAGACATATACACACTTGTGTGTGTGTGTATATATATATATAGAGAGAGAGAGAAGAAAGCAGGCAACCAACATTATCTAAATTACCTGCTAATGACAGTTTTCAGTTTTACCTAATGTCTACACTATTTATGTCAGCAATACTTAGCAACAATTAAACAAACTTGCATATAAGAGTGTGCTTTATACAAATGTCATAACCTGATGAAATATACTTAGTAGTTCTCGTTTTTAACTTTTTACCAAACTCTGTACTTTCCAATGCTTCCAAGACCATGCTTTAGGTTTTTAGTTAACTTAGGGATGTTCAGTCTTAGAGTCTTCTATAATTACCATATTTTAAGATCATTACCATATGCCTCTGACTTTGATCCATTTCAAAGGTGTGGAATTTTGGTTTTCACCCTCTGATTACTACTTCATCCATTCTCCCACTCCTGTTTACACTACTCCATTGAGTCCTGATGACATTAAATTGACTGTTATAGATGGAGATTATAAAAAGGATCATAATTTTAATCATCTTTCCTACACAAAACTGGAAAAAATTATATTTAACTATGGATTAGATATATATGTTAATTCTATTCCATCAGATACTGAAATATAAGGTTTACATTTTGAACACCTGGCAGTGGACATCCTAATTGGCATTAAGAGGGAAAAACAAAGTATTGTAAGGGAACAAAAATACTTTACTTTTATGTATAATAGCTATTTGGAATTTCTTTCACAGCTGTTTCAATAAAACAATTTAATAAATTTATATTATAAATTAATATTTCAATAAAATAATTAGAACACATCTATATCTTAAATTAATATCAAAATAACACTAAGAGCTGTCAAAACGAGGTTCATTAGTCAAAGCTTCTTATCTTTAATATAGTCAAAACTCATTAGTAGTTCAGTGTTTCCATAAGTAAAGCTTAAAATACAAATTTTGCTACCGAATTATTAAATCTGTTTTCAGCTTTCTTGATGTACAACTGACATACAACATACTGAACATATTTAATGTGCACAGTTTAATGAATTTCTGACATATGTACGTACCTTTGAAATTATTACATCAAGATAATGAACTCCACCACCCAAAAGTTTCCTCTCTCTTTCTAAATTCATCCCTCTTCCCCTCACTGGCTGTCCTATCTCCCAGCAACCTCTAACCTGTCTATACATTTATTTGCATTTTCTAGAATTTTATGTTAAGAAACCATAGAGAGGGAAGAGGAATCAAGATGGCAGAGTAGAAGGATGTGTGCTCACTCCCTCTTGCAAGAGCACTAGAATTACAACTAACTGCCAAACAGTCATGGACAGAAAGACAATGGAACTCACCAAAAAAGACACCCCACATCCAGAGACAAAGGAGAAGCTGCAATGAGATGGTAGGAGGGGCACAATCACGTTAAAATCAAATCCCATAAATGCTGGGTGGATGACTCACAAACTGGAGGACAGTTATAGCACAGAAGTCCATCCACTAAAGTGAGGGTTCTGAGCCCCACGTCAGGCTTCCCAAACTGGGGGTCTGGCAACAGGAGGAGGAATCCCCAGAGAATCAGATTTTGAAAGCCAGCTGCAACTGATTTCAAGACCACCACAGGATTGGGGGAAACAGAGACTCCACTCTTGGAGGGCACACAAAAAACAGTGTGCACACCAGCACCCAGGGGGAAGGATCAGTGACCCCATAGGAGACAGAACCAGACCTACCTGCTGGTGTTGGAGGGTTGGCTGCATAGTGGGGGGCAGCTGTGGCTCACCAAGGAGACAGGGGCACTGGCCACAGGGGTTCTGGGAAGTGCTCATTGGCGTGAGCCCTCCGAGAGTCAGCCATTATCCCCACCAAAGAGCCTGTAAGCTCCAGTGCCTCAGGCCAAACAACCTAAAAGGTGGGAACACAGCCCCACCCATTGGCAGACAAGCAGATTAAAGTTTCACTGAGCTTTGCCCACCAAATCAGATTAAACCTTTACTGAGCTCTGCCCACCCAGTCCAACCCACCATCAGTCCCTCCCATCAGGAAGCATCCATGAGCCTCCTAGATAGCTTCCTCCAGAAGAGGGCAGACAGCAGCATCAGCAGTATTTTGTCTTGTGGAACTGAAAACCACAGCCACAGAAAGACAGAGAAAATGAAAAGGCAAAAGACTTTATACCAGATGAAGGGACAAGAAAAAATCCCAGAAAAACAACTAAATGAAGAGGAGATAGGCACCCTTCCAGAAAAAGAATTCAGAATAATGATGGTGAAGATGATCCAGGACTTTGAAAAAAGATTGGATGCAAAGATCGAAAAGTTGCAAGCAAAGTTTACCAAAGACCTAGAAGAATTAAAGAACAAACAATCAGTGATTAGTGACACAATAACTGAAGTGAAAAATACACTAGAAGGAACCAATAGCAGATTAACTGAGGCAGAAGGGCAAATAAGTGACCTGGAAGACAGAATGGTGATCATCACTGATGCAGAAAAGAATAAAGAAAAAAGAATGAAAAGAACTGAAGACAGCCTAAGAGACCTCTGGGACAATGTTAAATGCACCAACATTTGCATGATAGGGGTCCCAGAAGGAGAAGAGAGAGAGAAAGGACTCAAGAAAATATTGGAAGATATTATAGTTGAAAAATTCCCTAACATGGTAAAGGAAATAGCTACCCAAGTCCAGGAAGCACAAAAAGTCCCAGGCAGGATAAACCCAAGGAGAAACATGCCAAGATATATAGTAGTCAAATTGACAAAAATTAGAGACATAGAAATGTTATTAAAAGCAACAAGGGAAAAATGACAAATAACATGCAAGGGAATTCCTATAAGGGTAACAGCTGATTTCTCAGAAGAAACTCTACAAGCCAGAAGAGAGGGGCATGGTATATTTAAAGTGATGAAATGGAAAAACCTACAAGCAAGAATACTCTACCCAGCAAGGATCTCATTCAGATTCGATGGAGAAATCAAAAGCTTTCCAGACAAGCAACAGCTAAGAGAATTCAGCACCACCAATCCAGCCCTACAACAAATGCTAAAGGAACTTCTCTAAGCTGGAAACATAACAGAAGAAAAGGAGCTACAAAAACAACAACAAAACAATTAGGAAAATGGTAATAGGAACATACATATCAATAATTATCTTGAATGTAAATGGACTAAATGCACCAACCAAAAACACAGACTGGCTGAATGGATACAAAAACAAGACCCATATATGTGCTGTCTACAAGAGACACACTTCAGACCTAGGGACACATACAGAATGAAAGTGAGGGGATGGAAAAAGATATTCCATGCAAGTGGAAATCAAAAGAAAGCTGGAGCAGCAATACTCATATCAGATAAAATAGACTTTAAAATAAAAAATGTTACAAGAGACAAGAAAGGACACTACATAAAGATCAAGGGATCAATCCAAGAGGAGGAGATAACAATTATAAATATATATGCACCCAATATAGGAGCACCTCAATACATAAGGCAAACGCTAACAACTATGAAAGAGGAAATCAACAGAAACACACTAACAGTGGAGGACATTAGCACCCCACTTACACCAATGGACAGATCATCCAGACAGAAAATTAATAAGGAAACACAAGCTTTAAATGACACAATAAATCAGCTTGGTTTAATAGATATCTATAGGATATTACATCCAAAAACAGCAGATTACACATTCTTCTCAAGTGCACATGGAACATTCTCCAGGATAGATCATAAATCAAGAGTTGGTAAATTCAAGAAAATTGAAATCATATCAAGCATCTTTTCCAACCACAACGCTATGAGATTAGAAATCAGTTACAGAAAAAAAGTGTAAAAAACACAAACACATGGAAGCTAAACAATACGCTGCTAAATAACCAACAGATCACTGAAGAAATCAAAGAGGAAATCAAAAAATACCTAGAGACAAATGACAATGAAAACACAATGATCCAAAACCTATGGGATGCCGCAAAGGCCGTTCTAAGAGGGAAGTTTATAGGAATACAATCCTACCTCAAGAAACAAGAAAAATCCCAAATAAAGAATTTAACCTTACACCTAAAGAAACTAGAGAAAGAAGAGCAAACAAAACCCAAAGTTACTAGACAGAGAGAAATCATAAAGATCAGAGCAGAAATAAATGAAATAAAGACAAAGAAAACAATAGCAAAAATCAATAAAACTAAAAGTTGGTTCTTTGAGAAGATAAAATTGATAAAAATCTAGCAAGACTCATCAAGAAAAAGAGGGAGAGGACTCAAGTCAATAAAATTATAATGAAACAGGAGAAGTTACAATGGACACCGCAGAAATAAAAGGCAGTATAAGAGACTACTACAAGAAACTATATGCCAATAAAATGGACCACCTGGATGAAATGGACAGATTCTTAGAAAGGTATAAACTTCCAAGACTGAATCAGGAAGACATAGAAAATATGAACAGACCAATGACAAGTCATGAAATTGAAACTGTGATTAAAAATCTCACAAGAAACAAAAGTCCAGGACCAAATGGATTTACAGGTGAATTTTATCAAACATTTAGAGAGGAGCTAACACCCATCCTTCTCAAGCTCTTCCAAAAAATTGCAGAGGAAGGAACACTCCCAAACTCATTTTATGAGGCCACCATCACCCTGATACCAAAACCAGACAAAGATACTACAAAAAAGAAAATTATAGACCAATATCGCTGATGAATTCAGATGCAAAAATCCTCAACAAAATACTAGCCAACAGAATCCAACAACACATTCAAAGGATCATACACCATGATCAAGTGGGGTTTATCCCTGGAATGCAAGGATTCTTCAATATATGCAAATCATTCAATGTGATACACCATATTAAGAAATTGAAGGATAAAAACCACGTGATCATCTCAATGGATGCAGAAAAAGCTTTTGACAAAATTCAGCACCCATTTATGAAAACAACTCTCCAGAAGGTGGACATAGAGGGGACCTACCTCAACATAATAAAGGCCATGTATGAAAAACCCACAGCAAACATCATTCTCAATGGTGAAAAACTGAAACTGTTCTCTCTAAGAACAGGAACAAGACAAGGATGTCCACTCTCACCACTACTATTCAACATAGTTTTGGAAGACTTTGCCACAGCAATCAGAGAAGAAAAAAGAAATAAAAAGAATCCAAATCAGAAAAGTTGAAGTAAAACTGTCACTGTTCACAGATGACATGATATTATACATAGAAAATCCTAAAGATGCCACCAGAAAACTACTTGAGCTAATCCATTAATTGGTAAAGTTGCAGGATACAAAATTAACACACAGAAATCTCTTGCATTTCTATACACTAGCAATGAAAGATCAGAAAGAGAAATCAAGGAAACAATCCCATTCACCATTGCAACAAAAAGAATCAAATACCTAGGAATAAACCTAACCAAGGAGGTAAAAGACCTGTACTCAGAAAACTATAAGACACTAATGAAAGAAATCAAAGATGACACAAACAGATGGAGGGACATACCATGTTCTTGGACTGGAAGAATCAACATTGTGAAAATGACTATACTACCCAAAGCAATTTACAGATTCAATGTAATCCCTATCAAATCACCAATGGCATTTTTCACAGAACTAGAACAAGAAATTTTACGATTTTTTATGGAAATGCAAAAGACCCCGAATAGCCAAAGCAATCTTGAGAAGGAAAGATGGAGTTGGTGGAATCAGGCTTCCTGACTTCAGGCTATACTACAAGGCTACAGTGATCAAGAGAGTATGGTACTGGCACAAAAATAGAAATATAGATCAATGGAGCAGGATAGGAAGCCCAGAGATAAACTATGGTTAACAAATCTATGACAAAGGAGGCAAGGATTCACAATGGAGAAAAGGCAGCCTCTTCATTAAGTGGTGCTGGGAAAACTGGACAGCTACATGTCAAAGAATGAAATTAGAACACTCCCTAACACCATACACAAAAATAAGCTCAAAATGGATTAAAGACCTACATGTAAGGCCAGACACTATAAAACTCCTAGAGGAAAACATAGGAAGAGCACTCTTCGACATAAATCACAGCAAGATCTTTTTTGATCCACCCCCTAGAGTCATGGAAATAAAAACAAAAATAAATAAGTGGGACCAACTGAAACTTAAGAGCTTCTGCACAGCAAAGGAAACTACAAACAAGACAAAAAGACAACCCTCAGAATGGGAGAAAATATTTGCAAATGAATCAACAGACAAAGGACTAATCTCCAAAATATATGAACAGTTCATCCAGCCCAATAACAAAAAAACAAACAACCCGATCAAAAATGGGCAGAAGACCTAAATAGGCATTTCTCCAAAGAAGACATAAGGATGGCCAAGAGGCACATGAAAAGCTGCTCAACATCACCAATTATTAGAGAAATGCAAATCAAAACTACAATGAGATATCCTCTCACACCGGTTAGAATGGGCATCATAGAAAATCTACAAACAGTAAATGCTGGAGAGGGTGTGGAGAAAAGGAATGCTCTTGCACTGTTGGTGGGAATGTCAATTGATACAGCCACTATGGAGATCAGTATGGAGGTTCCTTGCAAAGCTAAAAATAGAATTACCATATGACCCAGCAATCCCACTACTGGGCATATACTCAGAGAACACCATAATTCAAAAAGACATATGCAACCCAGTGTTCATTGCAGCACTATTTACAGTAGCCAGCTCATCAAAGCAACCTAAATGTCCATCAGCAGAGGAATGGATAAAGAAGGTGTGGTACATATATACAATAGAATATTACTCAGCTGTAAAAAGCAATGAAACTGGGACATTTTTTAGAGACATGAATGGACCTAGAAACTGTCTTACAGAGTGAAGTGAGTCAGAAAGAGAAAAACAATTATTGTATATTAACACATCTATGCGGAATATAGAAAAACGGTACAAATCAACTGGTTTGCAAGGCAGAAATTGAGACCTAGATGTAGAGAGCAAACATGTGGACACCAGGTGGGGAAAGTGGGGAGGTTTGGGGGGGAATGAATTGGGAGATTGGGATACCAAATTGTACACTCTAAATATATGCAGTTTATTGTCTGTTAACTGTATCTCAATAAAAGTTCTTAAAAATAAATAAATAAATAAATAAATAAATATTATCTTAAAAAAAAAAAGAACTAAATGTATAAATAAACAAATTACTAGCCTGCTAGGCTGTGTTGTTAAAAAAAACAAAAGAAAAAGAAAAAGAAACCATAGAGAATGCGTTGTTTTTTTTCATTCAAGATGAGTATTTCAAGATTCATCCATATTAATGCATGTTTAAATAGTTAATTCTCTTTTTGGCTGAGTACTATGCCATTATATAGATAAATAAAAATTTGGTCCCTCAAGTGTTGAGCTTTTTGGTTATTAGCAGTTTAGGCTTCAGAAATAAAGTGCTATGAACATTTGTGTACAAGTGTTTACAAGGATAGGTTTTTTTATTTCCATTAGGTAAATATCTAGGGGTGGGAGGTTTGGGTTATAGGATAGAAATTATCTCAAATCACAAAACTATTTTCAAAGGTATCATTTTATAGTACACCAGGAGTGCAATACACAGGAGAGATACAGTTGCTTCACCTCAATTTCAATATTTGGTATTTTCAGTCCTTTTCATGTTTGCCATTCTGATGGGAATGTAGTAGTATGTCTTTATAAGTTTAATTGTATTTTCCTAATGGCAGATATTTGCTTATTTATTGTTCATATAACTTCTTTGAGAAAGTGTCTCTTCAAACAATTTGGCCATTTTTAGTAGTGTTCTTTGTCTTCTTGTAATTGAGTTGTAAGAGTTCTTTACATTTTCTAGATGTAAACCTTTGGTTTGACATACATTTGCACATATTTTCTCCCAGGCAATGGCTTACATTTTCATTTTTGTAGGAATGGCATTTTGCAATCAAAAGTTTTTAATTAAATGAAGTACAAGTTTAAAAGTGTTGCTTTTACAGTTCATATATGTCATATCCTAATTAGGAAATATTTTCCTAAACAAAAAATACTAGTTTTTTTTTTTTTTTTGAGAAATTTTATAGTTTTACAATAAGGTTTATGATGCATTTTGAGTGAATTTTTGTGTATGGTAAGTGGTAACCTTAGAAATGCTAATTTTGTTTTTGTTTTTTTGTGTTTTTTCTGCAGTGGGGGGTACATACATCTATCCAATTTTTCCAGCACCAATTGTTGAAAAAAACCCTATCATTTCCCCCATTAAATTATCTTAACACCTTTATCAAAAATTAATGACCATTTATGTATGCCTCTATTTCTGCACTCTCTATTATGTCCCATTGTTTGTCTGTCTTTATGGTTGTGTTATACTGTCTTGATTACTGTAATTTTATAATATCTTGAAATCCTCTAATTTTCTTATTATATTTCAAATGTGCTTTGGCTATTTGAGGTCCTACACACATCTATAAACTTTTAAAATCATACTGTCATTTTCTACAAAAACACTTCTAGAAACTAGATTGGGATTACACTGAATCTCTGGATCAGTTCGTGGAGAAGTGTAAACTTTTCTTTTCTCTCACTCTTTTTTTTTTGGCCTCACTTCATGGCTTGCCAGATCTTAGTTCCTCAACCAAATAGAACCCAGGCCCACGGTAGTGAAAGCACCAAGTCCTAACCACTGGACCGCCACGGAATTCCCAAGTGTAACCTTTTCATTATTGAGTCTTTCAGTACATGAACAAGGTATATTTCTATATTCATTTAGATTTCATTAAATTCATTTTAGCAATGCACAGGTCCTGCACCACGTCCATTCAATTTACCCCTAAATATTTAATGTACTTAATTTTTTGATAGCATTGTATTAAATCTATAGATAAATTTGAGGAATACTGCATCTTAACAGCATTAAGTCTTCCAATCCATGAACACAAATGTCTTTCCATTTATTTATTCTTTAATTTCTTTCAACAATGCTTTGTAATTTTCAATGTACATTTACATTTCTTTTGTCAAATTAACTCCTGATATTTTACTCTTTTCGATGTTATTTAAGTAGAAAGTTTTTCATAATATTATTCCCAGATAGCTCATTACTTCTATAGAGAATTATAACTGATTTCTGAATTTGGTTTTGTATATGTCAACACTGCTTGACTGCTTTATTAGCTCTTATAAATTCATTCTCTGTTTTCAAGATTTTTTCCTTGTCTTTGTCTTTCAACATTTTCACTGTGATATCTATAGGTGTGAATCTGTTTATATATACTATTTGTCGTTTAGTTATTAATTGTGTAGAATAATATTCTTCATCAAATTTCTAGGAGCTCTTAGCCATTATTTCTTCAGATGTGTTTCTGTTCCATCTTCTCTCTCCTCTCTTTGTGAGTAATCCTGTTAGGCTTGTGATTGTGTACTTAAGTGTCTCACATTCTCTAAGGCTCTGCTCATTTTTCTTCACTCATTTTTCTGTTTGTTCTTCTAAATGCATAATATTTATCTGTCTTCAAGTTTTATGATTCTTTCTTCTGCCAGTTCAAACCTACTGTTGAGCTCTTCTAGTGATTTTTTTAATTTCAGTTGTTTTATATTTATCTCCAGAATTTCCATTTGATTTCCATTTGTTTTATATTTATCTCCAGAATTTCCATTATAATTCCCATCTTTTCACTGATATTCTCTATGTGATGGGAGATTGTCATAATACCTCTCTTTAATTATTTAAGCATAGTTTCCTTTAGTTTTTAAAATATTTTTATAATGGCTGCTTTGAAGTCATTTTTCTTAACCTGATATCTGGGTACTCCTAAAAACATTTCTCATGTGATTCAATAAAGTCTCCAGCCTGCTTATGATGAAAGAATAATTTGTGACATTAAAAATCATGCTATTGCTTGCAGAAAATAGCCCATAGCAGTTTTCTTTGGCAAATAAATTATTCCCTTTCAGAACAACTTCATGTTGGTTGAGGCTTTCTTTGAAACTGAATCACAGGTTGATTCTTCCTCTGACCAATTCTGTGTTCTTTCCTTCCACTAAAAGCTTTAATCCCCAGAGTACTCCATAATAAATATCCTGCACACTAATCTCTGCTCGAAGTCTATTCTGGAAAACATATCCTGCAATATGGCTGTTGTACAAAATTTTCAAAAACATAAAGTTGCAGAGATGAAAGTAAAAATAATGCATATAATTAATCATTCAGATAATCTGTAAGTATGCATTACATATAGGTTTAATACTTTTCTGAGATGTTTTATAGTTACCTATAGTACAAAAATATGATTATATTTTATATTTTCTTTTGTAAACTGGATTTTTATTCAATAATATACTGTGATTGTCTCCTCAAACTTCAATTAATTAATTTATACTCCTACCAGCTGTTTCTGAAAGGGCTTAATTTACTATAACAGCATCAACACTGTGAATTACAAGTAAAAATATTTACAAACTTGACAAGCAAATAATACTTATTCTCTTTATTACCTTGATAATATGTTTTGATAAGCATAGCCAAAAAGAACTACAATTTAATTTCAAAGGTTTTTTTGTCATTTATAGTGCCCATTTTTTCTTCTATGAAACTCCAGTAATGTCTGAACCATATAAAGATAAGAATGTTAATGCTTTTGTTCAAGTCATTATCACATTCAAAATCCTATAACATTGTCCATGTGATTCAATAGAATCCTCAACCTGCTTGGACTGAGAGCATAACTTTTGACATTGAAGAGTATGTTGGATATTTATAGAAAATACCCCATTGCAATATTTATTGATATTGCAATTTAACAAAATATGACATCCATTCTAATGAAAACTCATATATTTTATACACACACACACACACACACACACACAGGCACTTCCTCAACCTGAAAAAGGAAACTAGGAAAGACCTATAGATTTTCTTTCTTTCATGTTCTTAATTATAAAAAATTAACTAGTTTACCTGCTAAGTTCAGGAAGAAAGAAAGGTATGCTACTCTTAACACTTCTACTCAACACAGAACTTGTACTTCTAGCTAGTGCAATAAACAATAAAAATATAAATAAATCAATTTGGGAAAACAAACTCTCCTTGTTTGCAGATGGCATAATGATCTATGTAAAGAATTCTATGGACTCTACCAAAAACTGTTAGAAATACTCATTACATTTTACAAGTTTGTAAGATACAAGATTGACATAACAATTATAATTTATATATACTAACAACAAAAAGTAAAAAATTTTAAATGAAAATGAATACTTTTTAAAAGAATATGAACATTTTTAAATAATTAAGGATAAATGTGATAAAAGTTGTAAAAGACCTATACACTAAAATATATAAATCATTGCTGAATTAAAGAAAGAATACTTATGCATAAAGAGATAGGCAGTGTTAATACAATATAGTTAACAGGTTGATTCTACCCCTATTGCTTACAGATTTCTCATAATCCCAGTCAAACTCCCAGGAGACTTTGTGTAGCTACTGACAAACTTACTTATGAGAAAGTAGCAGTCATTAAGAAAGTGAATACTGTGGTAAAGATGGACAAATAGATCAATGGAACACAATAGTGTGTCAACAGATAGACCCAAATGTAGATGGGCAATTTATTTTTGACAAAGTATAAAGACAATTTATTGGAGAAAAATAGCCCTTTCAGCAAATGCTTATATATATAAACAAATTTGACCCATACTTATCACCATATACAAATCTTAACTCAGATTGTATCATAGATTTCTGTGTGAAACTAAAGAATTAAATTTCAAGAAAAGTACATGAAAAGATCTTTGTGACCTTGAGTTAGATAAATGCATTTATCTAAATCCAAATAAATGTTAAACAGACTTTATCAAAATTAAGCTCTTGGAAAGACACTAAGAAAATGAAAAAACAATTTCAAGTCACACATTGAACAAACCATAAGCCATTAAACATGTGCAAAAGATTTGAGTAGACATTTAATGAAAGAAGATATGTGGATTGCAAGCAACAAGCATATAAAATATGTTCAACACCATTAGTCATTAGAAAAATGCCATTTAAAACCACAGTGAAATACTACTATACACCCAATAGAATGACCCCATAGTAAGGATGTTCCACTGCTAGGTAAAAGTAAAATGATGTGATATTTTGCACAAAGCTTAGGAATTTCCTAAAACTTTAAATATAGGTCCCAGTCATTCTATTCCAAGGTACTGAAAAAAATAAGTAAAAGCACATGTCCACAGAAAGACTTTTACATGCATATTCATAACAGCTTTATTTTCAATAGTCCCAAACTGCTAACAACAATGAAAATACCATTAACAGGTAAATAGACAAGCAAATTATGGTATAGTCATACAATGGAATATTACTCAGCAATTAAAAGGAATAGACTATTGATACATTCAATAGCATAAATGCATATCAAAATAATTATACTGAGTGAAGGTAATCAGGCAAGAAAGAATATATACTTTATGATTCCTTTACATAAAATTATAGGATATTCAAACTAATCTGTAATGAGAGAAAACAAGTCAATTGTTACCTGATGATGGGAATGGGATGGGGAAAGATGAAAAGAAGAAATTACAAAAAAGCACTTGTGGATGTGACAGTTATGTTCATTATTTTAATTGTAGTGATGGTTCCAAGCATACAAATATATCACAACTAATCAAATTGTGTAATTTAAATATTTACAGTGATTTTTACAGCACTTTTTATACTTCAAATTTGCTTTAACTTTACATAATATAATCCCTGAATGAAATGCTGCCTATCTTACTTATACAAGCATAGTTTTCTTAATATATAGGTTTTATATTTAATTATTATAGGATAAAGAAATTAGTCTGTAAAAATAAAGCATAAACTATTAATTATCTCTTTTGAATAGCATAATGAAACAGTAGGAAAAAATTACACAACATTGACTGACAGAATTTAAAGCACTTAAGAAACATCATGCCACTTTCTTAGAAACATGTATAATGTAGTAATATATATCAAGTACTAACATATATTACTGTGTGCTGCTACATGACTGAAGCATTAGTGTATTTTAAGTACATGTGTTCTTTGAGTTCACCAACTGAGGTCATCAGTGTATTTTATCAGAAACCAATATTCTATGCACCTATATGATATTACAGGTATATATTAAAGAAGCCTAGAGAAGTGCCTAGCACATTGTAGAGACTCAGCAAATATTTGTTAAATAATTACTGCTTGAAGCCTTTAAATATTACTTTAAAATGTATAATCAATTTTTAAGACTTGATACTTTAATCCCAATTAGAATTAACATTTTCACATAGGCCAACTATTTAAAAGCTTCATCCTAGTTTGCCTATAATAGATTATTTCCCCCTTGTCTAAAAATATATGATTTCTCATTCTCATATCCAGAGCTTGTCTTTTTAATTTTCCCTTGAGTCTGAATAGTGTTTAGTGATGGTATCTTGACTACCTCCCTGGGCACCCTATTAGATTGCCTCATTGACCTCATGACTAAGAATTTCTTCATCTTATCTAGCTTAAGAGTTCTCTCTTCATGTTTCGGGCCATTACTTCTTGTCTTACAATCTTTAACTATCTTGAGTAATTCATCCCCTCAGGAATTTTAGCTACCCATAAATATAAAAAGGAAAAGGCATATCTCATTTCCTGACAGTTTTTGAAAATTAAGACAATTCTATTCTAGAGATAGCAGTACTTAGGGCATGCAGAGAGCAATGGTGGAGGAAAAAAATCCCTGGTTTGCTGACCTAAGGCAATCTAACTATATTTTATATGCATAGATCTCTGAAACTACTGTTTACTTATCAGATAATGTTTTCATTTGTGATATT
Source organism: Hippopotamus amphibius kiboko (assembly GCF_030028045.1). Lineage (NCBI taxonomy): Eukaryota > Metazoa > Chordata > Mammalia > Artiodactyla > Hippopotamidae > Hippopotamus > Hippopotamus amphibius. The sequence continues at coordinate 61,420,691 of NC_080188.1, forward strand.
GGCTTATATTTTATCAATTTTTCCTTTGAACTATGTCCATATGTATTGCTGCTTCTCTTTAAATGATAATAAAAAGAAAGGAAGAGCGAATGAGGGATATAAACTTTTTTTAATAAATTATCAATATATTATCATTTTGTGGCCATTTCTCTCTTGACTCCATTTTCTATTTTTCAAAGGATTCCTTTTGCTTTGTTTTGTTTTGTTCTTCTAGATCTTAGTAAATTCAAGAGTCTATAATATTTGAAATATATGATCCTTTGGAATATATTTTGGCTTAGGAATATTTGTGATTCTCTAAAGTGTTTTAGTGGACTCAAAACACTTTATTTTTTCCATGTATAAAAGCTTAAAAATATATTATATGCATTCACACATACATACACACACACACATGTATATACATATATATTTTTATACCAGAAAATATATATACAGATATATTTCCTGGTATAAAATATGTAACCCTGGAAGAGTAGACTTTAAACTATTTAAATGCCCTTGTTCATCAAATTTCACTTCAAAGCCCACTTCACACAGTACAAATCTATAGTGTCAGAAACTCTGTACAATTTCAACCAGTTCTCTGACTTTTAAGACCCACTTTCAAATCGCCCAGTCCAGGACCTAAAACTATAAATACCTTTCTCTAACTTCTTCTTTCTGAGGCTTTATTAAGATTAGTATCTGTCCTTAATGCAGTAAGTCTAGTAAACTTAGTTTTGTTCAATTGGCAGCCTTCTCTAGTGGTCTTTTGAGGTGTTAGTAGGTGACATTTACCAACCACAAAATTCATCTTATTACCAATCTTATTGTTAAAAAACAAACCAATGCAAAATATTTTTCTATTATTTATTATTAGGATCACTATAAAACGATGTACTCTTTTACTTAGTTTTTTTGATACTCATGATGTAATTTTGTATCATGCTGTAGGTTGAATTGTGTCCCCTCAAATGATATGTCTAAGTCCTAATCCTTGGTACTTGTGAATGTTACCTTATTTTAAAATAAGAACTTTGTAGACACAATCAAGGTAAGATGAATAAGATGAGCTTATACTGGGATAGCATGGGTTCTCATCTAACAACTGGTAGACTTATGAGAAGAAGAAATTCTGCCTCAAGACTGCAGTATCAACTCCTGTTTGAGTTTCCAGCCTGTTAACTCCCTAAAGATTTTGGACTTGTAAACCCTACACTCACATAAACCAATTGCTTAAAATACATCTACTCATAGATAGAAGGATGGATGGATGGATAGATGGATGTATGGATGGATAGGTGAAACAGAATTAGAAATAGACACAGAGGCAGATATAGATTAATAGATATAGATATAATCTCTTATTGGTTCTGTTTGTAGAACCCTACCTAATACAGATTTTGACACTGGGAACTGGGGTAATACCATAATAAATACCTAAAAATGTGGAATTAATTTTGGAATTGGGTAACAGGTAAGGGCTAGAAGGCTTTTGAAGCACATGACAGAAAAAGCCTAGATTACCTTGAAGTTAATTGTTTATAAAAACATGAACATTAAAGCTGATTCTGGTGAAGACTCAGAAAGGAGTGAGGAGAGCTATAGAGAAAGCTTCTATCATTTACACACACACACGTATTATATGTGTGAGATATATATGATAAAAATATTCATTAACCAAACAGTTCTAGAATATAAAAGGTCTTTCTAATGAGGTCTCAGATGGAAATGAAGAATGTTTTTGGACCCTAGAAGAAAGGTGATTCTTGTAGTAAAGCAACAGAAATTGGCTGAATTGTGTTCAGCTATTGGTTGGGAAGTAGAACTTGCAAAGAATGAACTTGAACATTTACCTGAGAAGATTTCCAAGTAAAATGTGAAAGGTACAAGCTGGTTTCTCCTTGATGCTCTCTCAGAGCTTCCAGGAAGAAATAACCCTCCTGACACCATGATTTTGGACTTCTAGCCTCCAAAACTGTAAAATTATATTCTGTGATCTTATGGTGATTTGTTACAGTAGCCTTAGGAAAATAATACAAGGCCCATATAGTAAGTTTTAGAGATCTTCTAATTGGAAATTATAAATCTTAAAGGAAGAGATAGAGAGGAGAGAAGGTGTAGAAGAGGGCATGATACAAAGAAAAAATTGATATGTTGGAATTTATTAAAATGAAAAACTCTGCTTTGCAAAATACACTTAAAAAACAAAATGACAAATCACATATTTGGAGAAAATACTTACTAAACACATAGCTGATAAAGAACTTGTGTCCAAAGCATAAAAAGGACTCTTAAAATTCAATAATAAGAAAATAGGTCAATTAAAAAATGCGCAAAATATCCTAACCTCACCAAAGATATGCAGGTGGCAAATAAGCATCTGAAAAAGTGCTCAAGATACATTATTAGGCAATTGCAGATCAAACAGTGAGATACCAATGAGATACATATAAATTAGAATGGCCATCTTTTTAATATTAAAACTAATGATATCAAATGTTGGTGAGGTTGTGAAGCAGCAGGGAATTCACGTTAATGACTGGTGAGAATGCAAAATGGTTCAGCCATGTTGGAAGAGAGTTTAGCAGTTTCTTACAAAGCTAAGCATAGTTTTACTATATGATCCAACAACTATACTACCAGGTGTTTCCCCAAATGAGTTGAAAAAATATACCTCCACACACAAATGCTGTACATGAATGTTTGATGCAACTTTATTCATAATTGCCTAAAACTGGAAGCAACCAAGTTTTCCTTCTACAGGTTAATGATGAAACAAATTGTGGTACATCTATATAATGGAATATCACTCAGCAATAAAAAGAAAAAAGCCTCAAGCCACTAAAAGAACTGGAGGGAAGAGTGACATCACCACAGTGGCAACATAGGTTGTTCATGACTTCATTCCCCTTCATGAGGAGAGCAACTAACAACTATTTAAGAACTAGGCATCACTGAGAGAATCCTAAAACACAGGGGTGAGGTTGAAGCACCCCACTGCACCAAAGAGACCAAGACAGACTACACTAGAAGAGTAAGAGAAGTGGCTACATGCAGATTGTATTGTCCATCTCCCAGGCCAGCACAACACCATGTGGAGAGGTCTCTGGACTTCTGATTCCTCTAGTGGGAAAAGAGAACACAGAAGGGACAACCAGCCCCCTACACACACACACACACACACACACGCACACACACACACACACACACACACACAACACCTTGGGTTGCTTTGCAGGAGCCTCTACTCTGATGTCGCACCACAGGCATTGCAGGGGAATCTGCAGAGCTGAAACACTGGAAATATGATGGGGAGAGGGATGGGCTTGCAAAACCAGCACATAGATTTTAGGAGACCAATTTAACACTTGTGAACCCAAATAGTAATACTGCCCAGTGGATTTGCTCATTGCAGAATCAAGTTGAGGGCACACTCTCACGAGGGAACTTGGTTGGGTGCAGAGGTCTGATTCTGATCCTCAAATGAGGAGTTTTGCCAGCCCTAGAACCCAGTTTGCCTACACCCAAGCAAGGAGCTGAGTCACAGCCCCACCACCCCCATGGAGAGTGTCTTCAGGCCAATCAGACCAGAAGAACAGGATACAACTCCCGGAAACAGTGTAGCTCAGTGGCATTTGAGTCAAAGGCAAGAGGACAGAGCTGACTGCTCCTAAAGCAAAGCCAGTACCAAGCATGGAGCATTCCCATGCTACACACAGATGGGGGATTAATTTATAGCCAAGGCTGAAGGTAGCTCTTGGCACATACCAAATGGAGAGCCTGTGTGGGAAATTAAGACTAGTCTGGAGCAGCCTCTCCCCCTTTTGCCCAGGCAAAGAGCTGAATTACAAACCACTCCTCACTGTGGAAAGTATTTTCTGGCCCCATCTAACCAGAAGGGCTGGCATCAACTCCTAGAAGCTGTACAGCCTAGCTGCACCCTAGCTGTAAGTCAAGTGAGAAGACTGACAGTTTCCAAATAAAAGTCAGTGGCCCTGTTGATCAGGGAACCTGGGGTGTGGTCAGCTTAGTTAAGACAATATATAATGCCTTAGAGGGCTGGGATGGGGAGGGTGGGAGGGAGTCATGGGAGGGAGGGGATATGGGGATATGTGTATAAATATAGCCGATTCACTTTGGTGTACCTCATAAGCTGGTACAAAAGTGTAAAGCAATTATGTTCCAATAAAGAGCTAAACAACAACAAAACAAAACAGAACAAAAGACAATATACAAAGAGCTTTACAAGCTTTAGAGCTGCTTCTTCCACTGCCCCTGGACAGGAAATCTAATTTGTAGCCCTGCTTATCACTGAATACAGCCTTCAGCCTATCTAACCAGGGAACCCAACTGGAGCACACAGAAGGCTATGTAGCCCATTCAATAGCCCTACACACAGTGGCACTTGAACAGAGGGCACAGCCCATGGCTTCCCCCATATACAGAGCAAAACCAGTGGCCTAACATGACCAAGGAATTTAGTGCACACTGTAGCCTGATTTGATTCTCCAAATCTTGGTCCCATCCTTCCACCCTGCCAAAGCAGGGAAGCCAGTTCATAGCCCTATCTACTACTGAATATAGTATCCACTCCTAGAAAGCATGACCAGAGTATCCAAGCAACTGTGGAGCCCATCTTTCAGTCTCACTTGGGTAGGGAACCATGCCAGACATTCTATTCAACTAACTATTACCAGCCAGTGGCATACCCCCATCTCTATCCTCAGAGTTCAAACACTTGCCTCACTCAAAAATAGACTATAATAGCAGAACTCATCTTCCCAAAGATATTACCAGCAGACACACACACAAACCCAAACTGAACTGACTGGTGAACAACTGTCTCTGCCAAAGCAAACCTGAAAAGTCTGGAAGAGGAACACAGTTACCCGAATGTGGAAGATACCAATGTAAGGAATCAAGGATCACAAAAAATCAGGTATATATGACAAAAGAAATTAATAAAGGCCTGATAATTGACCCTATTGACCCTATAGAAATGGAGATCTATGAACTGTCAGACAAAAAATTTAGAATAATCCTCTTAAGGATGTTTAGTAAACTGCAAAAAAAACACAGACAGTCAACTAAATGAAGATAGGAAAACAATGCATAAATTAAATGAGAAGTTCAACAAGCAAACAGCAAACAGCAAAAAAAAAAATAAAAGTCCTAGAGTCTAAAAATATAATAACTGAATTGAAAAATTCAATAGAGAATTTCAAAAGTAGACTCAACCATGCACCAGAAAGAATCAGCTACTTGGAGGATAAGACACTGGAAATTATCCAGTCAGATATGGAAAGAAAAAAAAAAGAATGAATAAAAGTGAAGAAAGCTTGTCGGAATTATGGAACATAATGAAAAGAAACAATATTTGCATTTTGGGAATTTTGCAAGGAGTTGAGGAAAAGAAAGGCATAGAAAGTGTATTTAAAGCAATAATGGTTGAAAACTTCCCAAACCTGGTGAGAGAAATAGAAATCCAGATCCAAGGGGCTCAAAGGACCCTTTAGTTTAACCTATATAGGACTACCATGAGATGCATTTATAATCAAATTGCCAAAAGTCAAAACATAGGGGGAAAGCAGGAGGGGTGGTGGTGAGATGAATTGGGATATTGGGATTGACATATATTCACTAATATGTATAAAATAGATAACTAATTAAGAAAAGAAAAAATGTGAAAACAAAACGAAACAAAAAAAGTCAAAACATAAAAAGAATTTTAAAAAGCAGAAAGAGGGAAGAAAAAGTCAAAACATAAAAAGAATTTTAAAAAGCAGAAAGAGGTACAAGGAAAATACCATTATAATGTAGGCAGATTTCTCAACAGAAACTTTTCAGGCCAGGAGAGAATAGAATAATAGATTCAAAATACTGAAAGGATGTTACTATCAACCAAGAATTTTATACCCAACAAGCATCCCTCAAAAACAAAGGCGGGCTGAAGACTTTCCCAAACAAACAAAAGCTGAGGGAGTTCACTACCACTTGACCTGCCTCACAAGATTTGCTGAAGGAGTACTTTCAGTGGATGTAGAAGAATGCTAATTAACATCGTGAAAAGACAAAAGGATAGTGTAAGTCTCAATGGTAATGGCAAATATATAGTCATAGTTAGTTCTGCAGTATGATAATAATGGTACATAATTCACTTACAAAATTCAGTTTGAAAGTTAAAAAAAAGAATGTAGCAAAAATAACCATAACTACAATAATCTGTTATCGATTACACAATATAATAAAAATATGTATATTGTAACACAATAGCATAAAATGTGAAGGAAGGGTGAATATATGTGTACATTTTATGAATTCTATTGAAGTTAAGTTGTTAACAGTTCAATTAGGGTTTATAAGTTTAAGGTATTTTATGTAAGTTCATTTCATTCAGAGTGTTATAAGTTCAATTAGGGTATTATAAGTTTAAGATATTTTAGGTAAGCCTTATGGTAACCAGAAGGGAAAATCCTCTAGTAATTATACAAAAGAACACAATAAAGAAGTCAAAGCATACTGATGCCAAAATAATATGAAAACACACACACACATACACACACACCCCCCAGCAGGATAAGAAACAGGGAACATTGGCTCTACAAAACAACCAGAAAGCAATAAACAAAATGCAACAATGAAGTCCTTACCTACTAATAATTACTTTAAACATAAATGAGTTAAATTTTCCCATAAAAGACACAGAAGACCTGAATAAACACACAAGATCCAAAAATATGCTTCCTACAAGAAACTCAGTTTAGCCTTAAAGACACACATAGACTGAGAGTAAAGAAATGAAAAAAGACATTTCAAGCAAATGGTAAATGAAAAAAAGCAGGGGTAGCTATATAGATCAGAAAAAAAACAGACTTTAAGAATGGTAAAATGAGACAAACAGGGTCATTATATAACGATAAATGGGTCAACACATAAAGAAGATATAACAGTTGTAATTGTAAATATTTATATACCCAGTATTAGAGCATATACATATATGGTCTGTTGTTCACATATATGTCACATATACATACATATATATGTGTGCGTATATATATATGAAGCAAAAGCTAATAGATGTAAAAAGAAAAATAAACAGTAATACAATAATAGTTGGGAAATTAATATCCCATTTTCAACAGTAGATAGATCATTCAGACAGAGAATCAGCAAGGAAACAGCAGACGTAAGCAACTATAGACCACATGGGCCTTACAGACATATGTGGAACATTCTATACAGCATCAACAGAATACACACTCTTCTCGAGTGCACATGGAACATTTTCCATGATATGTTAGGCCATTAAACAAATCTTAGCAAATTCAAGATTGGAATCATACTAAGTACCTTCTCTAACCACAATGGCATGAAACTAGAAATCAATAACAAGAGGAAGACTGGAAAATTTACAAACAAATGGAAATTAAACAACAATCTCCTGAACAACAAATGGATCAAAGAGGAAATTAAAGAGAAACATAAAAGGTTTCTTGAGACAAACAAAAATGGAAACACAACATACCATGTTTTGTGGGATGCAGAAAAGCAGTTCTAAGAGGAAAGTTCATAACAATAAAACACCCACATTGAGAAGTAAGAAGGATCCAAAATAAACAACCTAACTCTATGCCTTAAGGAACTAGAAAAAGAAGAAAAAATGGCACCCAAAGTTAGCAGAAGAAAGGAAATACTAAAGACTAGAGCAGAAATAAATGAGACAGAAAACAGAAATACAATAGCAAAGATTAACCAAACTAAGAGTTGGTTCTTTGAAAAGATAAACAAAATTGACAAAACCTTAACTAGACTAACCAAAGGAAAAAAGAAAGGACACAAATCAACAAAGTTATAAATGAAAAAGGAGGCATTACAACTGATAACCCAGAAATTCAAAAGATCATAAGAGCCTATTATAAAGGACTATACATCAACAAATTGGACAACCTAAAAGAAACAGAAAAATTGTTAGACATGTACAATTTACCAATACTGAATCAGAAAGTAATAGAAAATGTGAATAGACCAATTACTAATAAGGAGATTAAGTAATCAAAAATCTCCCAATGAAGGAAAGCTCAGGACCAGATGGCTTCACTGGTGAATTTTAGCATAGCATTTAAAGAATTAACACCAATCCTTCTCATATTATTCCAAAAAATTGAAGAGAATGGTACACTCTCTAACACATTTTAAGAGGCCATCATTATCCTGATACCAAAACCAAAAAAGAAAACTATAGACTAACATCCCTGATGAATACAGACTCCCCACTGCTGCACTATTGTTTCTTGACTGCCTTTCCTTTGTTTTTGCATTCCTTCACTTTTCTAGTTAGTAACTATTTGAATCTACCCTTTGGAACTCATGGAAAGCCTAGGAGGCTGAAACCTTTTTCCTTCAAACAAGAAATGGGGGACACAGAAAGACTTTTGTACTCAGGGGGGCCCCAGAGGGTCCTGCTTGGTTTCAATCCCCCCCTTTCTTTGATACTCCTCAAACATGAGGGGAACAAGTATTGAACAAGAAAGGGAATAATGTTTTGGATGGAGAGGTTAGTCATAAACTTGGCAGAGGAACAGTTTGGGGGGCTCAGTTTCACTCAAAGTAATTCTTCATATAGAATACAATGTTTATCAAAAGATAAGCAATAAAGTAGTGCTAGTTTGAAATATATATGCACACACAAATATATATAATATACACAGATAAATATAAATATAATGTACTCATATCTGTACATGTATAAAATAAATATGTATATGCATACATAAAACACAGCAATAAGTGCAGCACTTGTTTTAATTAGAACTTAAGTAACAAAAGGATTTTTTTGTGAATGAATATTTTATCACTGAAAACATTTAGAACTACTGATGTAATAAAAAGGAGACCAACATTTTGTAGGGTTTTTATTGTTTTTAAATTATCTGCAAAGAATACAGCCCCTTTCCTTTGTATTCCATTACTTCAGTTGAATGTCTGCAATAGCTGCAAATTGTTCTAAGACTGGCCAGAAATAAATAAATAAATGAAGAAATGCATCAATTTCAGCATTTTAAAATAATCCCTTAAAATAGTGAAAGGCATTTTAACTAAGATTTTCCTCTCTGACCTAGCTTTCCAGTTTTATTAACTGATTGGCTAGTAGCTAGAACTAACTGATAAACTTAGCAGTGTAAAAGTCATCAGCAGAGGCAGCTCTGAGGGAATTCATGACTGTGTAAATAGAGTACTTGATTAAGTTGCATAATCCCAGGGAGAAGCATGGACACTGGTTATGTAAATATAACAGATGGCTAAGCAAATGCTCTGCTGTACTCAGTCTAGGTTTATTGTAGTAATCTATGTTTATATAGAAGATTTAAGAGGTACACTAGCCAACTTTTTGAAGCCAAACCAGGTATTGACAACATCATTGTCATGAAATTATTTTAAAATATGTTGGAATTTTTTTCAAGTTAATATCCTCTAGAGAAAATTACACTGTTTAACTGTTCACAATCATTTTATATTTTGTATATTTAAAAAAGTATTTCCTCAAGAATGGCATGAAATAATGGTTCAGACCAAATTAATTTGGTGAAGGTTATGCCACTTAGTAGATGATGAAGTTGGTAAATGATTTCCATTGAGAGAGCAAATTATGAATGAATACTCTTTAAAGTTCAGACATTATATGTCAAGCAGAACATCGTGTACTGGTTACCAACCCATGGGAGGACTCAACACTGCATCTTGGGATCAGAGTTGCCAAGAAAAACACAATGCAATCAAGCACTGGATGGAACAACACTGAAATCATGTAGGGAAGAGACAGAGCAAATCACCTCCAACACTGTGTGCCCCTCCATGGCTATATAATCCCCCTGGCAGCCAACACAAGGCACCCATCTTGTGCTGCAATAGAAGGAAGTCTGAAAGTGGAGGGAGCACCTAAGGGCCATTGATTTACATGGTTAAGCAGAACAAAGGAAAGCTCATTGAGTTTGCAACAGGGAAAGATATTCCCACACCAGGCAAGAAGCCTGACACAGATTGTGTGGGCTCTTTATCTCTTGGTAAGGTAGTGTCCAAGGCCCAAAATCCAGGCATACACAATGGAGTTGGGGTGGAAAGATTGTACACATCAGATTGCTTTTTCCAATGCTATGTTTGCTCTTATTTAATCTCCAACTCAACATTTAAATTAGGTGCAGATACTTCCCACTTAAACTGAGAAAACCAAGGTTAAGATAGAAAAGAAAAAAATGATAAAAAGAAAAAATCCTGGGGTCAACACCGTACATTAAGTAGACACCAAAAGAGTGAAGATACACCAGAGGAGTCATGATAAAGTGTATGGATGTGCACTTAAAGGTAACCACTTAGGAGATTTCAGTATCTGGAAAGTGATTCCTCTCTTTATCTCATTCTTTGGACCAAGAAAAGAAAAACAATTAAGAGAAAACGTCTAGGAGAGATATATTTTCGGTATGGCTTACTTGTTTTTATTCTGAATTCAGAAGTAGAGGGTTGCATGAGAAGAAACAACTTACAGGAAGCTTGTAAATGTTTACCTATGTTATATGTTGAGGCAAATGTAAAACCATCTAATAAACAGAAGTACCATCGAATAAGCAGAAGTTTAAATAAGTATCTACTGCAGCTTGTAGATGCCAATCACTGCTTCAGCAGGTAATCTTTATTAGAAGTAGTACTAGCCTAGAAAAAGGAACTCTGTGTTTTAATTCCATTCATTCTAACATATATATTAAGCACTTACTACGGGCAGGCAATGGTCCCTGATCACTTGAAGCCTATAGTCTAATGCAATGTCCTACAAATTTACCTGATGAAAAGGTTTATCAAGCACCCTTGTTAAAAACAGATTGTTAAAATTGTCTCCTCGAATTTCAATTCATTAGAAAAGTCTCAGGAAACCACATTTTTATTAAAGCATGTGTGGAAATCCTTGTCTAGTGACTACTAAGTAACTTACAGTTAAAACCAAAAGCATAATTACTTTAGAGGATTTACATTTACGATAAATTGTCTGAGGGAAAGCAAATTAAAAGCAGAGAGTTGTTTCTTTTTAAAATATTCTCTTATTGTAGCATCTATAGACAATTACACTGTTCATTTTTAAATAATCAATTTACTTGAAGATTTTACAAATTATATCATTCTTCTTCTAATCTACTAAAGAGATCCTTTCTGAAACTACTGACTTAAAAGATTTCTACCTGGTGCCAATATTTAAGAACATAACCAAAGGCCCAGAATGCTACCCAGGACTATGCCTAAGAGAGTACAGGACCTACGGCCTCCTCATAAAAAGTTTCAATTCCTGGAAAGTCACACTATTTATCTTCTTGAATAGATAAAAACAGAATCTACCTAAAATAAGTGATCAAGGGCCATATCCTGGGTTGGGGAGAGCAACTCCAATAGCTTTGCTTTGGTAATGATGGTAGTGGTAGCACAGTTGAGGTGGCAGATATCCCTGTGTGTACTCACATACATGCACATATATATTTGGCATAATTTCTTTTCAATGCTAGCTGCCTGGTCATGCAAAATATGATTATTTTTCATTAATAAATTTATAAATATTAATTATCCTGCCACACTGAAAACTTTAGTTTGCTGACATTTTTATTTTTAATTTAAGGAAAAAGAAAAGAAAGAAAAAGAACTAATGATATCTTTAACTGTTACCTAGTTGCCAAACAAATCTTTAAAAGACATTTAACTTCTCATATGAAGGGAATGGCCTAAGACAGTAGATCATGGTCAGTAACTAATACAGCTCTCTAGAAATAATTATTTTAACAGATTAATGATATTTGTCACATATGTATTCTTATAACCCAGACTCATAGAAATTAGAATTCCAATCTTCTACTATAAAGTTTAACATTATAGTTTAAAAGCATTTTTAGTTTCTTCAGGAAAGCTATGCAAAACAAGCTTTTTATTTCATCTACTATACCAAAATATGTTCTAGCACTTCTAGTTAATTGAAAATAAATAAATGTATTACTTCTAGGTAAAATAATGCATCAGTAAACTTTTATGCTTCTCATATTTGTTTACTGGTAGAGAAGCCTCCAAATTCCTTATCAACATCATTATAAAGCAGAGTAAAATCTATTCTGAAAAAAGGCAATGTCAAATGTTTTACTTTACTCTTACTCAGGCTAAGAGTGACAGAGTACAAAGAAAGCAAATTTCTTACTTACAATGAAGAAAATAAATAAGCAAAATTTACCAGATGGAGAATCTACAACATAAATAAAATTTAAATATAGTATTTTGCTCCTGGAAGAGCTGCAACTGAATTTATAAACTGCAATTTCCCTAGATTTCAAGAGAGTGGTAATAATATTCAGTAAATATTTTTAAAGCTGAACAACCTATTTTTTTCATACTTTCTTGATTATTAGATTGGTCAGTAACAATATCATCTTTTTCTCTTATGAATGTCTAAGGGTCAACCTTTCTCCCTTAATAATTATTTCTCCTGAAATAGTTTTAACTTTTTATTGAAATTTATTTTAGAAAGAAGCATCTAGTAAGTAAGCCAGGCTAAATATTATTTAATTTATCTTTCTCCATGGAAAATTAGATGCCAAATACATCTAAAGAATTAAATATTTAATACTTTACTCTGCAATTATACTTTTAGTAAGAAATGTGCTATAGGTAATGAAAGAAATAAATATAAATTGCAACAGTGAGAGTTCAGGACCACTGATATTAACATGATCTTACTAAATAAATATTTGTAGCCATGAAAATAGTGAAGTCACCAAGAGAATAAATAGATTACTTTCAGGAGAAGAAGTAATTGGGGATCTTGTTTATACTTCCAGCCTTGTGATAGGAGCACAAACGGGCAATTATAGCAATCACAGCCAGAGAAAAGCACAGTATTAAAGGGGCCCAGACACCTTAACCATGGATTATTTCATTGAGTCATCAACATAAACTAGAAGAAATGCTAACCAAAAATGTGTGTAGTCTAGAATGGATGATAGAGGACAGAGAGTACACATAGCAATTACAGCCTCAGAAATGAGTGTAACAGTGATGAGTGTAGTCTGTCCCACTAAATATACTATTGTAAATCCTTTCAACTTTGAAATTTTGACTAACAGTTACCTTGAAGAATCAGTGGGAGGACAGAGGAATTTAATGTGAAGAACAAGTGTACTTCAGTGGACTATAGTATTTGCTCTTGGTGTTTGACTCACAGTTTCCCAGCATTCAAGCTCACTGTTTCTTGGAAGATGATAGCGTCTCACTACAAGCACTTGTAATTCTCTGCCTGAGAGTTTTCCCTCGTGCCATGAGGAGGATTCACTGCATGCAGAGCAGGCTAGAGTTCCAAGAATAAATGCTTTTAAATGCATTTGAAACCCTCTGCCAATGACAAATAGGTGTTATGATTACACAGCCCAACTTTGGACTTTTTGGACAACTCTGGAGCAACTCTGAGTGTGGTCTACTTTGCCATAGAGGCAACCTACTCATTAATGCACCACTTCTGGCTTATTTTCCTTCCCTGTTTTACTCTCCCATTCCCACACTGGTGCTTCTTGGGATCACCTTCCAAATGAAATGTGTCTCCTCAAATCTTAGATTCAAGGTCTACTTCTTGGGGAATTCAACTTAAGAATCCATGCATACCCTATTTTATTTTTATTCTATGTATTTATTTTAATAATATAATTCACATCCATAGATGTACCACCTGGATCTTACTAGTCAGGTAAAATCTTGTAATAATCTCTAAAATAGCTAATGAGCCAACTTGAGAATGACATCCTGCTTGAAAAATAGAACAACAACAAAAACTTACAGTAATTTCTTCCTTCAACTTTTGCTTCCCCACATCAGAGATAATCCAAAATTGGTATTATCACTTACCTGTTTTTTTTTTAAATTATCTAATATGCATATGCTTATCTTTCTGTTCAACTTTATAAAAAGAGTATTACAATATATGGAATCTTCATGGAGTTACTTTTTCACTAAATATTATTAAATTCAGTTCTATTGTTCTGTTGTAGCTCTAATTATTGATTTTCACTGCTATATGATATTCTACTATGTAAATATATCACAATGGAGTTATCTATTCTTCTATTAGGCACTTTTCAGTATTTAGATTATTTCCTATTGTGAATACAGTCATCCCCTGGTATCTTCAAGGGATTAGCTTCAGGACCCCCAGTAAATATCAAAAGTTGCTTAAGTAAAATAGCATAGTATTTGCATATAACCTATGCACAACCTCCTGTATACTTTAAACCATCTCTAAATTACTTATAAAACCCAGGGCAATATCAATGCTATGTAAACAATTGTATTTTTTAGAAACTTGCAATTTTTAAAAATTATTTTCTATCTAAGTTTGGTTGACTCTACAGATGTGGAATCCATGGATAGGAAGGGTTGACTGTAGTGCTGCTTTGAATATTCATGTTCATGTTTCCTAGCACACAAGTACAAAATTTTTATTGAAGATATGCCTGAGTGTAGAATGTCAGTTAATAGGGATTTTCATTGTTCAAATGTATAAGTAATTTTGTTTTCCAAAGTGATTATATTAATTTATGTTTACAAATATCAATTTAGAAAAGATTCTGTTAATTCAAATTCTTGCTAACAATAATGTTCAGCTTCTTAAATCTGGCAATAAACTATGTTAAAAAATGGTATTGTAACTGCTATTAATGTGCATTTCCTTAATTTCTAATAAGGGGGAGTGTCTGTTCATTCATTTATGTGCCATGTGTGTTTTCTCTTAAAGTGGAATACTATATATATCATAGACACATTTTCATATTGCACTATATTTTCCTTATAGATTAGTAAAAATTATTATACATTATTGATACCAATTTTGTTGATTATTTCTATTATCTTTTTCCAGTTCAGAACTTTCTTTCACTTGTTATTATATTTTCACGAGCTGCTGCCATCAACTGTAATATAATGAATTCAAAAGTTTTAGGTCTTATTGTAAAATTCCCACAATGCTCCAATAACAAAAGGGTGTTCCTAGGCATTTTACTAATTTTTAAAATTTAAAGTTAGATATTTTAATCCTTAATCCATTCATATTTGAATTTTATATATAATGTGAGGTAGGATTTTTTTTCCATGTCTATAAATCTTTTATCCTATCCTCACCAATCTACCGTGTTACTTCTGTCACATATTTCAGTTAAGTTTACATGAGGGTCTTTGTCTGGACAATCCTTGTCTATTGCTCTGGTTATATATTTCTATATATAAATACTGCTATAATTATTATTATTTTACAGTAAACTTGATATGTGACAGAGAAAATCATTAACCTAGATTTTGACTATTTATGGCTATCCTTTCATATAAGATTGAGAATTAGCTTGCCAATTACTACATCTAAGTAAATCGAGAATAAAGAAAATATAATGAGATTTTAAAAACTCAAAACTAAAAGAGTATGAAAACACAACATATCAAATCTTGTGTGATGCAACAAAGCAGAAATATTTATGTTACAAAAAGAGGAGTTAAAATACAGAATAGTCAATACAATATTGAAGGAGAAAAACAGTTGGAGGACTGACACCACACAACTTCAAGACTCACTACTGGCTATTGTAAAAGTAAAGTTTTAAGAGTTCTTTGTATATTCTGAATAACAGTTCCTTATCAGATGTTTTTGCAAATATTATCTCCCAGTCTGTGGCTTGTCTTTTAATTCTCTTAACATTGTCTTTCACAGAGCCGAAGTTTTTAATTTTAATAAACTCCAGCTTGTCAATGATTTTTTTCATGACAAGCTAGATGCTTTCTTTGGAGTTGAATCTAAAAAGGCGTCACTATATCCAAGGTCATTTAGGTTTTCTCCTGTGTTACATTCTAAGGGTTTTATAGTCTTTCTTTTTTACATTTAAGTGTCTAATCCATTTAGTTAATTTTTGTGAAGTGTGTATGGTCTGTATCTAAATTCATTTTTGCATGTGGATGTCCAGTTGTTCTAGAACCATTTGTTGAAAGACTGTCTTTGTCAAAGATCAGTTGACTAGATTTACATGAGTCTCTTTCTGGGCCTCCATATGTTTCATTGATTTATCATCAATACTCTCTTGATTACTATAGCTTATAGTGAGAAAAATCAAAGTAAAAAAAACAAGAGAAATTAATAAAACTGTTTCACAGGAAACCTAACAAATCTTTTGCTTAGCTTTTTTGAACAATTTACTAGAATCTGTTCAAAAAAGAGATTTAAAAGCCCAAATATCAATGAATAGGAATGAATGATAAATTTAACAAATGTTTTTATCAGCATCTGTGGAGATAATCACAAGCGCTTTTTCTTATATCTACCAACATAATAAACTTAATATCTTTTCTAAAATTGAACCATCTTTGCATTTCAAGCTAGGGATGTACTGTATTTTTTAATGATTTAATTATTTTTTAGATAATTGAAGATGTTTCCACCAACACTAATAAGATATGTTTGCCTGTAGTGGGCTGTTTTAGTTTTAATTCTTTTCTTGTTTTGGTAACAGACTAATGGTATATTCACTACATATGAATGATTTAAATACTGTCTTTTTTCTATGCCTCAGAATACTTTAGTAATCTAAATATATAGATTTGGGAGAATTGCCCTAAGAAGACATCTGGGCCTTGTTTACCATCTTTTGTTAATAGTATGTAAACCTTTTCTAGAAGTTCACTGAAAATCTCTCTTCATGTGGCCTATATTCCCCACAAACCAATAAAAAGGGATGAGATCACTCTGACCTATTAAACTTTCACAGAAGCCTTAACAATAGCAAATGGACTCTCACAGGAGGGTTAAAAAATATCAAGGTTTTCTTACCAAGGTAGAGTAAAAGACAGATGTTGACTACTCAACCAGCTATATTTACCACAGGATAACTGTGAATTTTTTTTTCTCCTTTTAAACTTAATTTCTTTCATTTCAGTCAACTTCTAAAGATATTATACTTTAATTTACAGCCTATTTGATTTATTAACAAACTTTCTGTGGTGTTTTTTATGTCACATCAAAGCAAGATTTGGAAGATTACAGAAGTATGACTAAGCTAAGAGTATAATCTAGTCTGAAAGCTCAGTTAGGGAGAGACAAGAAAATTAACTGGTGGAATTTAATATGTACTATGAGAGAGCTGCATTATTAGCAAAGGCTGTTAGTGAAGTAGGTATAAAAAAACACTATGACAATAGAAAGTAGAGTGAAGAGATCAAATAAAAAGCATGCAGATGATGAGAGAGATAGCACATATTTGGAGGGCATGCTTTTCAGGTTTAAGTAAAATGCTCTGTCTTTTGATTTTCACTTTTTCTTTTTCAAGAACTGGGACTAGAAGGTACTATTACACATCTAATATACCTTATCAGAAATTCATGGGCCCAGATGGGCTCTAAATTTCAATTTTTTTCAGATTTTTTAAAGCTGTACACATGTTATACAGCATGACACCTTCAGTTGCATCCAGGAGCACCTCTCAGTGAAACACATTCACATTACTGCAGCAAAATACAAACATATCCACGTGTTGGGCTCTACAAAGACTATAAATGGATTTACTTCACTTCTGGTTTGATTTTATCATCACCTGAGTTCAGGTTGGCTCAGCTCAGGTTTAGCTACCAAAATAGTTTAAGAACAAAACCCAATTTTTAGAATGTTTGGATTTTGGTGTAATAAATATAAGACAGTGATGGCACTACTATTATAAATGCTACAAGTAATAATATACTGCTAATATAAAATTAAGTGCTTGCTATAGGTCAGATACATTGTCTCTAAGTAGTAGCAGCAAAACTTTACCATAGTCAACCAAATGTGGTTCCTCTGTGCTCATAAAGATATTTTAAAATAAGTTTTCCCAACACATAGAAATATAGAAACAATGAAAATTCCCTTGGTAGAGAAAGAATTAAGTGGATTACTTTTTTATTTCCTTTTATTGAAACAATAACAAAAAATTCCAAGTTACATTTGAGCTATAAAAAATTGGGGATTCAGTCAATTAACACTTGGAAATAAAAGCAAGGAGTGTGACAGGCAACATTTCTAGCTTTCATTCTCCATCAATTGAGTGAAGAACAGAAATGAGTCTTACCTTCTCTTTAGAAAGATAGCACTTAAAAATTGAATTGCTTGCCGAGAAATAAGCATTTGATTGTTTCATGGAATCTAAGATTCAGTATCTTATTAATTTTGTCTCATTTTTACATCTTATATGGACCATGAATAAATTACTAAATGAAATTATTTTGAGTGGATTAGAAATGTATACATCATGTACTCCTTTTTAAAGTTTCACACAGCTTAGACAAGGAGATGTTTTTGTTCAGGGAGTTTACATTGCCAGCACTCAATTTTATCACTACAAACTTGCTTTAGAGTTTTTCAATACATTTAATAAATATGAAGTATTTGTAAAGTGATTTTTAGAAACCCACTCTGATAGTCAATTTTCAATTTTTTTAAAAAATTAAAAAAAATTATATACAATTTTTAAAGGTTACTTTCCATGTATAATCATTACAAAATATTGACTCAATTCCCCATGTTGTGTAACACATCCCTGAGCCTATCTTATACAGAATAGTTTGTACCTCTCATACCCTCACCTCATATTGCCCCTACCCCCATCAAGCGATGAAACAAATCTGAGCTTGATTTTCTTGTGCAAATATAGGTTTCAGCTACACCACACTGGGAAATGGACCTAATAAATTACCCAGTCCAGATACTTGCTGAGAATTGTAATTTCTTCAAATTATCCTAATTGTCCCAAAACTTAAAAGGATTCACACTGCACATAATATACTTATAATAAAACATATAGAAAATATAAGTAGAAAACAATGAAATAGGAATATATATTTTAATTTTACCACTTAAGTCAAAGAATCTGAAATCAGATTTTAGGTATTAAGCTACCAGGGCTAGCATGTTTTTCTTAACTTTAAAAGCACTGCTATTAAGATGTTTTTTCTCATGGTCAAATAAGTATATTAACTTTTTTGAACAGATAGATAGATGATAGATAATAAAAAGATAGACAGATAGAATTACCATAGTAACATTCTAAGCATTAACTGATCTCAATGTCATATCAGTCCTTCAAATTAATATGTATTTATGCATTTATAAGGTGCAAGTATGTAATTATATTAATGCTGTAAACTCACCATTAAAGTCATTCTTAAAGGCCGGCACATTTATTCTTAATGCTTCTTTTTTTTTTTTTAATGCTTCTTGATTATTCAACACAAGCATAATTTTATAAATAAAAAAAGAAAAAGAACTAAGAAAAAAATGGATGAAATAATGAAATGACACATATGATGTGATAATTATAAAGGACAGTGATTACCTTAGTTATTGAATTTTAGTTAAAGTGCTTAACCACAGTATCAACTGGTAAAATAAAATTTGAAACATGGCTTAGGACTTACAGGGAATTTGGACTTTCTTCTACCTCTTTCTGCATTGAACCAAGGCAAGCCAGTTACAAACAGAAATGACCTATGCCTGGGCTACACAGAGTAGCTGCTGCTACTGCTGCATCTTAATCTAAAAAGGGAGGAGCAAATATGATGTGAAGAGAATAAAATACTTTCTCTTAATTGTTCACAGAGAAGTAGGAAGTTCCTATTTTGGAGACTAACACAAGAAATTGGAAATATTCCATGTACCAGCATTGGTTTAAAAATTTGAAAGCTTCTCAGGTGAAATCTGAAACTAGCTCCCATACATGGAGTGCAAGGATAAACTGAAGAAAGAGATGTGCCACTCCAGATTGGTAGGTGCCAGGTTTAATAAGCAAGGGAACTTACATGCAAGGCTTGTCTTGGATGGCCACAAGATGAGTAGATCTCTGCATCCACCCGCCAGAACCTTAAAAGTTTATAGAAAAGCCTTAACTGTGTTCAGTAGCATATATAGTCCAGGTTGTCTCAGCAACACATTGCTTTCTCAAGGCTAAATCCATGAAAATGGTTCCCACAGTTGGAACAGTAAGCAGAGCATACATTCTGAGGAGAAGGGGAAAGGGTAAGGAGCCTCACTGTCAGGGTCTAGCTCTTGGGTCAGCCAGCGGTCACATCCTCTGGATGACCTCCTCCAAACAACCAAGTCACCAAGATTATAGTAACAGGACTAGAAGGTCTATATTATCTCAAAATTCTATGTCTAGTTTCAACAGGAAATCACCAATATAGTTTTAAGAAGTTCTGTAACAAGACTAAAGCCTTGTTCCCCAAAGGAACGCACTTTATTAATGACCACTCTGACCCTAGTGACTGCCCACAAGGAAAAGTATCACAAGAGAGTAGTTAGGTCCACGATCTAGAATAAGAATATCTGGTTTTATAACTAAGTTCTACCATTTAGTAACTATGTGATTATGGACTAGGTATTTTATATCTCTAGGTTTCAGTTTTCTTATCTTTGTAATTGGGATACCGACAGTATAATTTTTAAGGATAAATTAATCAATGTAAAAGCACTGAGTTCCTGATACATAGTAATGCCAGTTGCTGGAGGTTCTGTTAGTGTTACTATTTTCTCATGATTTCAATATGTATTTGCTAATTTATACTATCAGCATGGAAATCTACACATATGTAAATATTTTATATAACTGCATATGTATATGGACATGTGTATAGATATTATATGTATACAATCTATAAAATATGCATATAGATGTTATATATACTACATTTTAAGGTACATTATCTTCTATATATACAATATCTTTTAAGCTTCTGGTTCTATCTTTTCTTGAGTAACAGGGAGAGAAGCAAAGTCATAAAAGAAAAATATTGGCAGTGATGGCAGAGAAATTTGGTACCAAAAAAAATGTTACTTAACTGTCATAAATCATTCTCACATTCCTTTCCTATAAAATACGATCTAGTGGCAAATTCACTGCTTAATTTTGAAGATTACATGAGATGACAAATCTGAAATGATTATTTCAAGGCATAAAACAAAGTATGCCCTGTATAGCTGTTGTTTACCTTCCTTCTGTTAACGTTAATCTTATGTTCTTTACATCTAATGTCTTTTTATTTAAAGAGAATTTCATGTATCTCAACTTTATTTATGTATTCATAGCCCACACCCATGTGAGTTCGTGTGTGTGTCTGTGTGTGTGTGTTTATTAATTGACTACGGAAAGCTATGGAAGATTTCTCCAGCCTTAAAATTTCCAAACAATACAGATAGATAATAGAGAGACTGACAGATAGAAATAGATGTTTCCTATCATTTAAAAAATTCTGTAAGATTATATTTTTCTACATTGTTACACTGAAGGTTTTTACTAACTCAATTTAATATAACCAATCATGATATTTTCCAATAACTAAAAGAATACACTTGTGGTAGTGCGTACTTTTTCATAAAGTGTCTTCTTAGAAATTCTTCAATAGAGATGTTGTTTTTTGTATTAAACACTACATATTATGTATGAGCATGCAGGATTCATGAAAGAGTTAACCAAAAGATTGTTCTAGAAGCATGATTTTAACTTTTTGTATCTTGACTATTATTTCCAATGCTATGTGTGGTTTCTATTTATTTCACTGCTTTAGAAATATTTCCACTTGAACTAATGTAAAATCAACATACTATTTATCATGGAAAGTGGAACTTCATGAGAAAATGGTTGATGTCAACAACCATTTAGTTCAGAATCATGGTTATTAAATAATTTCATATAATATGTACTTAATTCTGTTTAAAATCTTGTGTGATCTTTGAATACTCTGAGACCCCCAAAACACTAAGGAAAGAAGGTGGGACAAAATTCTGAAAAAAAAAATTAACACTTTTCCTTAATAAAATTAAGGGAGACTTTAGTGAGTTTCATTAGACTTTGAATGTATTTTCCCACAAACTTTAAAACTTTCTTAAATCAATATTTTATGTGCTACAGAGTAATTTTATACTAAATTTTATGCAAACACATGTAATTAAATTGCATTTAATGGCTTTAAAAAGAAAATTCCAAGTGATTTTTCTGAAGATTTACCACTTTTAAAATTCACCAATAAGTATCAGGAGTTTTTTGTTAATTATACCATTTCTGAGAATTTTAGGAGTTCTTGTCATTAAATCTCTATTACTTTCTACATCTCACACAAATATACATTAATATTAATGTTAATATAAAAATAACATCTCTATTAATATAAAAATAGCTATATCTCTATTAATATAAAAATAACTTATATCTCATGCCTCTATTACTTGCTGTACGTTATGTCCTAGGCACTTTGTTTCACCATGTTTTCAGCTGAATACATTTTTAACTCATTACAAAGAAAATCTAGATTTAAGTGAAGATTATGCAAAAGGAGAGAAAAAAAGGCAGTGGGATAGAATAGTTTGTATTATTTATATTATTCTTTGTAGCAATATCTTTAATCTTTTTTAAACCACTTGAAATGATACAAACTATGACATCACAGCAAAGAACAAGCACTCCTTTATAAAACATGAGCCACCAAATCAGTTTGCCCTAGAACATATTTGGGGGAATTCCTGTTTGTGGGTAGTAAGGGAAATTTTCATTGTGATTAGTTCGCTCATGGGCTGAGTACTTTCATAAAAATGTTGCAGCTGTTGCCATGGCTTTTGCTGCTACCTCCTGGACATTGTTAACAGTGGTTTTATGGTATCATTTATTTTTATAGAACTTTTAACAGCACATGTTTTCCTTCCCAAGAAGGATGTTTTGGATGTTGCCGCTATATAAATATACAGCTGTTTCTAAGTTTGATTGTACAGAAGGAATCTTGACTGTGCCACTTTATGTAACCTTGGGTAGATTATTTAATGCCTCTAAGTTTTATTGTCTTTATTTACAAAATAGGATATCAAAAACTCATAAAGTGTTTTTGAGATTATTAAAAAAGAAAATGCTTTTAAAATTCTTGGTGTAGATCGTGTCACGTAGGATGTACTCTAAGCATTAATTATGTAACATTTATTAACCTCATCAACATCACCATTATGATTGTCCTTTTTTAATGCAGAATTCATATACTTGGGTCCTTGACTTTGACTAATTCCTTCTTAGCTGACATGGTCTTTCATGGTAACTTTCTAAGGAATCTTACATGAGTGGTATCCTCTGAATATGTTTCTCCAAATCAGCAGAAGTCCATAAAAAGAAATCCCCACTCGTAGAAATTACTTATAACTAACTATAAAAGGGGGAAAGTCCTTTCTGAAATTTGTACTTCTTCCCCTGTTAGGCAAGCGATTTCCATAGTAATGAAATAAAAACCTTCTAGATGCATGTACATTAAAAACAATCTAAGGAAAGTTAATCTCCCCATTCCTTATAATTGCTCTTTTAATTTTCACTTTAGGCCAGTTGAAATCAGATTGCAAGAAGGTATTTGAAGACAATGAGAGAAATTTTTTGGATTATTTGCATTCTGTGCTTTACTTCCAGTTTGCAGTTTTGTGGTTAATATCAGAAAAACACAAAATCCAGAGAAGAGCAAAAACTTGATTAGAAATACCTTAGAACAGCACCATTATATAATATGGTTATATATCATTTTGCAATCTGTATATTGTATTTTTCTTCCATAACTACCATACATATTAGGTAATGTGTTTTGAGAAAATAATGGTAGTGAAAATATTGATATACCATACTTTATTCCACCTGAAGTATACTATTGATCAGATTCTAGTCTACAATATGCTAGCTCCACTGAAGAATGATAGCCACAATCATGAATTTTAGTATGAGTTATAAAAGGATACTATATAAACTCCTCACTCAAAAATTGTTCCTTAGCAATAGATATCTTTGGTGCAAATACTTAAATAACACTTTCCCATGTCAGTTGTAACCATCTCAACAGCATTCAGGGTCAAGTACTGAAAACTGCAATGATAAAAGCTTAATTCCTATTACTGTGTGAAAGGTTATTGTCATCACTTATATTTAAAAAAAATTTTTAACCCTGAATAAACTGAGTTGTACACCCTCTAAAATATATGGTTAAATATTAAAATATTTGTGTACCCTACTCAAATTCACATTTTTAGCTTTGGCTTTATAAAATCCAGACAAAGGAAAGCACTATCAATAGTAGCTTATAAAATTATTTTACTTAGATCAAATGGGACCATAAAACACTAGAGAAATTATATTTGGGAAGAAAGCAATTCAAGCTGACTGTACTTTAGTGCTCTGAAATCACAACATTTTTTCCTGGGACTAAAGGTAAGATTTCTTTTTCATTATTTAATTTTGATTCAGTTTGTATGTTGCCAGTTCTCTCAAGTGCTGGTCTTAAAAGCTGAGGTGCCCAATGCAGGATAGAAGCTCTAGGTTTTGCGTTTACTAGGCTGGAGGTGGGTGTTATGACAAAATTGTGTCTCAACCATTCCTGTACACATCAATGTCATTTGTCCTTGTGAAGGGGTCACTCTGCCAGTTTTTAGGTTTTTTTCAGAGGAAATTGTTCCATATACTATTCAGAGTGTAGATTCAGCATGTCTGTGGGAAAAGGTGAGTTAAGAATCTTTCTATGTCATTGTCTTGAGCAAGACTCCTATATGTTCCTTGTTCTAATACAAATTCCTCCATGGTCTAGGATCAGCTGATTATACAGACAGTATCTGTTGTTGGAAGCAGTGACAACTTTGAAGTCTTCTTCCCTCTGTTAAACCCACTCCAGAAACTAGAAGCCTAGTTATTTCACCACAAGGAGAAAAACTTTCTTTTTGTAGGTTTAGAGCTGATAATATACAAGTAGTTGAGAATTTTAAATAGATTTTCTGTTACAAATAAGGTCCAGGTTGCAAAGACAGTTACCAGATTACATATGCAAATTCAGTTTTTCTTTCTGGTACTTTAAATTTATTCTGGCTGGGATATCACTGCTACTCAAAAGCCTCTACTTCTTAACATTCACTATGCCTACTTCTTAGAATGTCTCCATGATGTCTTAGTGTCTTTTCTCTGTTCATCAGTACTAGTAGTATCAATGAATATTAGTTCATCAATATTCAGCTGTTGCAAAATAGGGGGGAAAAGCTTATCATTTTTAGACATATATACTTAAAAACTTACCATATATATTTCATTAATGTTGATTCTATTTTAGGTCATAAATTACTAATGGGTTAAATTTTTTCATTTAAAATAAATTTTATACCACCCCCATATCTTCCTAATCTACTGGAAACAATATAATCAATGGGTATCTGTATTCTAGCTTTTTTCCAAAACATTTTATCTTGTAGAAAACTTTCGAAGGGAAGTATATTTTTCTTGCTAATACTTTGTTAAATGGCTGTCTCAACTTTTGGTGGTTAGTCAGGTTTCTGAAAACACTTTAGTCTATCAAGAAGACAGTAGCACCATAAAATTTAAATTTATTATTCATTGCTTGAGAGCTTTCCTCTATTTAGAAATAAGCCCACAGGACCACTCCTTAACAGAAAGATAATATGTAAGTTGAGACCTTTTATTCTATAAATTTTGGCATATTACTTTAAGGATTGTTTCTATAAAGACTTCATGATGCCATTACATAATATTTAAAGTGAATGAAGCATAGCTGAATATCTGTAACCTAGGCTTAAGTTCTCAATGTATCATCAATTTTTTTAAGTGTTCTACAGTGAATATGCATACGATTAAGGAGATATCTATCCACTAGAACAATGAGGTAAGTAGCATACTACTTAGGTTCTAAGTGAGAAATTTGGTTTAGAATCAAGTTTGCTCTCAAGAAAGATCTTATATTTACAGGTACAGGTAAACATCCAGGGCAAGAGTTCTCTTCAAATGGTACAAGAATGCTTAGGGTAGACAAAAGAAGGTGACTAATACAGGTGCTTTTATAAGTAATGTACAGCATTAAATTACTGTATTATTGATAGATTTTCATTATCCCTCTTTTACATAGCATGTTAAAATATTTAATTTTATCTTATGTGTTATCAAAAATTTGGTAATCAGCAACAAGGACCTACTGTTGGATTCTGTTTGCTAGTATTTTGTTGAGGATTTTGCATCTATGTTCATCAGTGATATTGGTCTGTAATTTTCTTTTTCTGTGATATCTTTGTCTGGTTTTGGTATCAGGGTGATAATAATCAATATATTTAAACAACATATTTTAATTAATATATGATATTACATACGAGTCATAATTTTGTCATTTTCACTCTTGCACCCTATCCCCCAAATTCACCTCACAGCAATTACAATCAAACTGATTTTAACATAGGAATAATCATTCTCCAACTGAATATGTCTATCTTAACATTTCAGATATTTATATTGTATCTCTTAATAAGGAAAGAATACAGTGTCAGAAACTGATGGGGAAGGGAGATATTATGATATTATTTTTTACTGGAATATAAATTTATAATAATGGAAAAACTGCAGATAACTTTATGTAATTTATTAGCATTTTAGTTCATTTCTTAATTTTTTAAAATGTAAATGACTTCACAATTAAATAGTTTCAGCTGGCCAGAAAAATTACATATGGTTTGAAAAGAAGAACCTTCACCTACATATTTTGTCTATGTATTTTCTTTTTGTAAGTTATTTAGTACATACCTACATAAAATTTCGTAGTCCATAAATTCTGTTGATGATGATGTTTACTCTCATAGGAATTATTATTGTAATCGGTACCTTCTTATATGCATATTTCCTCTTAGAAATTCAAAGCTGATTATTATTTTGGAATCATTTAAAGTTTCTCAATTAAGGGCTGGGGCCATGGAAAATCAAGTTATTTTTTTCCTAGATCTTTATTGAAGTATAATTGCTTTACACTCTTGTGCTAGTTTCCTCTGTACAACAAAGACCACTGAAGAAATCAAAGAGCAAATCAAAAAATACCCAGAAACAAATGACAATTAAAACACAATGACCCAAAACCTATGGGATGCAGCAAGAGCACTTCTAAGAGGGAAGTTCATAGCAATACAAACCTACCTCAAGAAATAAGAAAAATTTCAAATAAACAACCTAAATCTATGTCTAAAGCAATTAAAGAAAGAAGAAGAAAAAAATCGCAAAGTGAGCAGAGGGAAAGAAATCATAAAGATCAGATCAGAAATAAATGAAAAAGAAATGAAAGAAACAATAGCAAAGATCAATAAAACTAAAAGCTGGTTCTTTGAGAAGACAAACAAAATTGATAAACTATTAGCCACACTCATCAGGAGGGAGAAGACTCAAATCAACAGAATTAGAAATGAAAAAGGAGAGGTAACAACTGACACCGCAAAAATATAAAGGATCATAAAAGACTACTCCAAAAAAACTATATGTGAATAAAATGGACAACCTGGAAGAAATGGACAAGTTCTTAGAAAAGTAAATCCTTCCAAGACTGGACCAGGAAGAAATAGAAAATATGAACAGAGCAATTACAAGCACTGAAATTGAAACTGTGATTGAAAATCTTCCAACAAACAAAAGCCCAGGGCCAGATGGCTTCACAGGCAAATTCTATCAAACATTTAGAGAAGAGCTAACACCTATCCTTCTCAAACTCTTCCAAAATATAGTAGAGGGAGGAATATTCCCAAACTCATTTTACAAGGCCATGATCACCCTGCTACCAAAACCAGACAAAGATATCACACACAAAAAAAGAAAATTACAGGCCAATATCACTGATGAATGTAGGTGCAAAAATACTCAACAAAATAATAGCAAATAGAGTCCAACAGCGCATTAAATGGATCATACACCATGATCAAGTGGGGTTTATCCCAGGAATGCAAGCATTCTTCAATATATGCAAATCAATGTGATACACCATATTAATAAATTGAAGGATAAAAACCATATGATAATCTCAATAGATACAGAAAAAGCTTTCAAGAAAATTCAACATCCATTTATGATCAATACTCTCCAGAAAGTGGGCATAGAGGGAACCTACCTCAACATAATAAAAGTCATATATACAAACCCATAGTCAACATCATTCCCAATGGTGAAAAACAGAAAGCATTTCCTCTAAGATCAGGAACAAGGCAAGGGTGCCCACTCTCACCGCTATTATTCAACATAGTTTGGGAAGTTTTAGCCACAGCAATCAGAGAAGAAAAAGAAATAAAAGGGATCCAAACTGGAAAAGAAGTAAAACTGTCACTGTTTGCAGATGACATGATACTATATATAGAAAACCCTAAAGATGCCACCAAAAAACTACTAGTGTTAATCAAATAATTTGGTAAAGTAGCAGGATGCAAAATTAATTCACATGTTATTTTGAACTGAGAATATAGAAAACAGTACCTAATTCTAATTATGGGCTTAGGTAGAGTATTTCTTAGGTACTATTGCTTCCATTAGAAATGTCTTAAAATATATGTCATTAGTGTATCAAGATGAATAGTAGTTTGCTACAACTCAAATTTATTATCTATTTTGTTAAGTTTATGAATGGAATATTTTTGTAAGGAACTATATCTAAGGGATGGCATAATAATTAGAATTTGTATAGCACCACTAAGGGTTTCATAACATATTTCTATTTTCTCCTTTGATATTTCCATTAACCCTAAAAATCAGGACTTAATTTTAATTCATTATTTAGAGGAGAAAACAAATCAGAGGGCAATGAAAAACAGAGGAACATTGGCAAGACTGCAGTTGTGGCAACCACAGAAATGCACTGTCCAGGTTTCCCTTCAGGAGAAACTTGCTGCAAGGAATGTAGAGAACCAAGAGCCTTCACCTGCTCTACCCTCTGGGTTGCACTACCTCCTTGGCTCAGGCCAAGGCCATGCTCCCTGGGTGCTCCCAGCTAGTGACTGAGCCTGGTGGGATTCCTAGAGCTGAGTCATCCCTGCCTAATATGGGACTATTCTAATAGGTGATCTTTGTCCTGGGACTCCCTATTGGCCTAAGACTTTCTCTGGGCTGCACTGCAGTCTAAGGCTCTTTCTACTCAATGTTCCTTCCTTTTCTCCTTGAACAAATGTCAGACCAACATTGCAGTCTGCAGGCTCTCTCTGGCTACTTCTGCTTTTCCCCCTCTCTATTTTACCAGGAACTTTCCTAAATAAATCTCCTGTGCTGATGTCTGTAATATGGAGGGCCTGAGATGATACAGTGGCTAATTACTTTCATGGATAGTAGAGATAGATTTATACTGGTAGAACTAGCAGCAATTGAGAAATGTCCAGCTAAAATATTAAATTCTGTTATATACGTAGAGTATAAGAGTTCTGCTTCTAGGAATGATAAAGAAGTATATTGCATACAGCTAGAAAAAATCTGACAAAATTTGAAGAAAAAAAATCTGTTTGAAGAATCAGAAAACTATTCAAATATTGAGAATTTTTAAGACCAGACCTAGAGAGAAAAGAAGAGCAATGAGATAAGCACAACATTCTAAGTATTTTTACAGTAGAAGCATTTCAGAAAGTAACAATGAACTAAAGTTTGGGATATAATCACACAAATAAACTAGTTTCAAGCTAAATACTGCTTATAAAAAGCTATTTCTAGTCCTCTGAGAAGATAGTCCAATACATATTAAGCACTATGATTTCATTAAAGATCTAAGATAAGTGAAATTCATACACACACACATATACACACACTCCCTATTTAAAGCTGTCATTATTTTCACAAAAAAATTCTTCTCTCAAATAACTTTTGATGCTCACTCATAAAAATTCATCAATATTTATTCTTAGGTAGAAAGTACAAAATGTAGATACTCTCATAATCTATGGTATATATTTAGAAACAATTTTTTTTCAAAACTGATGATGAAATATAATCTCTGAAGTAGTACATCAGAAATTTTAATTAGTGGTATGCCACAAAAACAAATATTTCAAGTGGTTGCTTATTACTCTGTATGTTAGAATATGCATTTTTTGTGATGCAAATTTAGCCATAATGTGATCTATTACTTATTTAATATGACTTGATTATACTAAACACTATTATTGTTACTCAATTTGGAACTATCTTCTGGAAAACCTACTGTAATTTGGAAAAAAATTCTGTCTTACCTCAGAGGCATATTATGTCAGTGTGGCTTTGCATATTTTTAACCACACGAATGGGTGAAAACTTTTATATTGCATAAGTGTCTTTTTTCTACTGAAACAATTTATATTATAATGTTGCTTTGACAACCTATTTTTTTTAAGAATGCACCTATCTAATTGCAGTGGAACAGAAGGCACATAGCATTTTTCAGTTTTAAAATGTCATAAAATATTCATTAAGTATTTCTTGCAATTATCCTATTAAGCATTAAAATTTTCATTATGCAAATGATGCATAAAGGAATTGAATAATATAAATGAATCAAAAAAGTATGAATAATTAAACAAAAGTGAATGATTGTAGTGTTTATTCTGTCGTCCACCATTCTCAAGTTTCACTGTTTGCTGAATAATGATGATGTTGGGCTGTAGTAAATGTTTTTCTCACATAAAAAAGTAATGATTTATGTCATTATTAATTGTCTAAATGCCATCTGGACAGATGTGCCATTTCATTCTGAAATGAATTTTCAAAAAAATATACAGGAGTTTCATAATTCATAATTTATTTCTATCTTCGTACTATATTTGGTCAGCTGGCTATTATTTCCTGGCCTGTTGGCACTGATAATTTGGATCAGTTTGTATTTCAAATCACTCAGGCACTTAATAGCTTATAAATGTTTACACTGGGACCAAAATGGAGAAGAAAACAACTTTTGAAGGAAAACATCGGTTTGTATACCAGCCCTGGATAATACCCAGTAATGTTGGCTTCATTTTTTATTCCTAGTTTCAATCTTTCTGTAGTTGAAGCCAACTCCTCATAAGCCTCCCTTTCCATACCAACCCAGTCTTTGCAAAATAAAATCTTTGATATCATGTATCTTTGTGGAAAAAAATCAAAGCTATTCAGATATAAAATTTCTCATAGATTGCTAAAATTTACTCAGTTCTCCCTGTATCTATGCCCTCAGATAGTTGCCCCCTATACTGACTCTGAACACAGTCATGCAAATTACTTTGGTTGATAGCAAAGTAGCAAATGTGGCACAAGCAGAAAGTTGGAAATTGCTTCCACACTGGGATTTTCCCTATCTTGGTGCTACTGAAATATGCCATCCCATTTGGAGAAATAAAATTAAAAAAAAGCCTAGGGTAGCCTGTTGCCTGATGAAAAACAATGATCACATCAGCCATGTAACCACAACTAATATGTACTCCCATTGCCAGGCATAAGAATGTGGCCACCTTAGGTCAACCAGTCCTAGATGACCTGCCAACTGACCACAGATGTCTAGACAATACCAGCTGAGGTCAGCAAAGCATAGCCTACATCAGTAGAACTGTCTAATCAACATGGAGATTTGTGGCAAATAATAAATGGTGGTTGTTCAAGAAACTAGATTTTGTAATGATTTGTTATGTAGTTAAAGCTAACTAATACAACATAGTTTGTATGGTGAGTCATAAAAACTCTCACTCACTTGGCCTGTTTTCAAATTCTCCAAGCAGATGTTTGCTAATAAATGTTTTAAATAGCAGCATCCAAGGCCTTTTTTTTTCTTTTTTTTTTGCGGGGGGGGGGGGGGTGGGGAGGTAAAAGGAAATGCATTGGAATCCTATGTAGAGTCTTTTGCTCAGAATTATGGATGCCAGAAGGAAATTTGTTATCTAACTTTTAATGGACATCAATGGTTAGTATAATAAAATACACATAATATTCTATTTTTAATATTAAAATCAAATGTGTTTATTTCTATGCATTTTTATTCCTTCAGATATTAAGTGAATTTTATTTTTGCTGAAATTTTTAAGTAACTTAAAATCTTTCAACTTCTATGTCTGATTATTTTATTTAATACTCAACAATACTAGAAAATAAAATTTGATAAAAAGAGAAACAGCAGATTTTCTTTTTATTAGGTAAATATTTAGTAACTCTTAGTACATTTTCCAACCATCAGAGTTTTTGCTCAATCTTCCTGGGTCTGAGGGGATAGTGGAAGCTATTTACTGGAAAAGTATAGTATGCTTTACTGGCAGAAAGTTGCTCCTCTTTTATTTACCTTACTTGATAAGTTTATCAGTTTATTTTCTAATATCAAGGAAATAAGCCCATTCTTAATGATTAGCACATAATTATATTTGAAGACTTTATTGAAAACATTAGTAGGTTTCAATTATATTTTATGCAAAATATATGTATTTCAAGATATCCAATAGCTTATGACTATAACCCTTTACTGATAAACAGAAACAACTGTATTCTTACAAATAGCTCAATCAATTTTATTAATTAAAAAAAAAGAGTACCAGTGGATTTAAGAAGTCTAATTTGGTGAGAGAGAAGATGAAAACTGTAATGTAAATAGGTTTCTGGGCCAAGTATACAACCTGAGAATATGTATCAAACATAAGCATAGTATTATCAAGTCCTATCCCTAAGAGCTCAAAAGGGTAAATTTTTTATATAATTATTGTAGTGTTTTCATTGCAAATTTTCTCTTTTACTTTATAGCTACGTAGGTAATAACTCTAGGAACATATGCCAGAAGACCAAAAAAAAAAAAAAAAAAAGTGAGAAACTCACTTCACACTAGAATGGCTATTATTAAAAACAAAACAAAACCAAAAATAAATAAATAAACAAACAAGTGTTGGCAAGGATGTGGAGAAATTGAGACACTTTAAAACTGTCAGTAGGAATGTCAAATGGTGCAACCACTGTGGAAACAGTATGGAAGTTCACCAAGAAATTAAAGATAGAACTACCATATGATCCAATAATTTCTCTTCTGTGTTTATAGCCAAAAGAAGTAAAATTAGGATCTCAAAGAGTTATCTGCTTTTCCATGTTCATTGCAGCACTATACACAATTGCCAAATTGTGGAAATAACCCAAATATCCATCAAAAGATAAATGGATAAAGAAAATGTAGTATCTACATACAATGGAATATTATTCAGATTTACAAAGAAGAAAAAATGCTGCCATTTGTGACAATGTGGATGAACCTTGAGGACATCATGCTGAGTGAAAAAGGCAGTCAGAGAAAGACAAATACTGCCTGATTCCACTTACATGAGGTACCTAAAACAGTCAAATTCAAAGAACAAAAAGTAGAGAATAGAATGGTGATTACCAGAGGCTTGGCGGTGCAAGAAATGGGAAGTTATTCAATTGTATGAAGTTTCGGTTATGCAAGATGAATTAGTTCCAGAGATTTGCTGTACAGCATACTACATATACTTAACAATAGTGTATTGTGCACTTAAAAATTTAAGAGGCTAGATCTCATGTTAAGTATACCTACTACACACACACACACACACACACACACACACACACACACAGAAAATAAACAACAGAAGAAAACTCTTGGAGGTGATGGATGTATCTAATGCCTTGATTGTGATGATGTTTTCATGAGTATATGCATATGTACAAACGTGTATATATGTGTAATACATACATTGAATTGTGTATTTTAAAAAAGTGCAATGTTTTATATCAACTTTACCTCAATAAAGTTTTTTTTTATTGAGGTAGAGTTGATTTACAATATTGTGTTAGTACCAGGTATACAACAAAGTGACATAGTTATACATATATATGTATATATCTATACTCCTTTTTTGAAATTCTTTTCCATTATAGTTTATTACAAGCTATTGAATATAGTTCCCTGTACTATAGGTCAATCCTTGTTTATCTATTTTATATATGGTAATATAGTTGTTTTTTAAAAAAAGGAAAAATCCCTATAAATAAAATTGCACATTTCCCAAAATTTTCTTTCATATATTGTTGAGATTCTATTCTTAAAACATAATTACCCTATGTGGTCAGTAAAATGGCTACAGGGGAAAAATTATTAATGACTTTTAGAAACCAAAGTCTTTAAAATCATGTATGATTCCAAAACTATTTTTCAATAGAATCATCTAATAATCATCCATTCAATGATCTATAATAAAATTAATATTAGTTAAAAATTGTTAGAATACTTCATTTAAAGCCAGAAATATATATCATTTATAAAAGAATTGAGATATAAAATGAAATAAAGCTGATGTTTAAATTTGTCACTGACAGCAACACTCATGGTACAGTAACAAATATATATGGGCAAAATAGAGTATATGGAAAAAATAATTATTTAGAAATTGCTTTAATTCAAGTAATCAAATATGTTATTACTTGTTAAACTTTCATGTGGCTCACTCCCTCTTTTTGTTCACCTATCACTTAGCTGCATCTCTTTTAAGGTTCTAGCATTATAATGCAATTATTTTGCTAATGTTTGTCTTCTTGCTGTGACCTCCTTGAGAACCAGACCTGTTTCTTGTTGATCTTTTTATTCCTTGTATCTGGCACAGGTGCTCATAATCAATTGATGGTTTGAAAATGATTACTCAATGAATTAATGTTCCCCTGGCAGTTTTATCATATTTAAGAAAAAATATATTCTGCTATAAATCCACATTAATGCCATAATATGTTTCCTGGAGGCTTCCATCTCCATCTGAGAGCCTCCATTTAGTCTAAATTGCTCTGTGTAAGGCAGGAGGTGAGGATCTAGTAGAAAGGACCAAATAGAGATTAAAAAATAAGATAATAGATGGCAATAAAAGCAATGGAGAGGCAGTCCAAATATAGAATTAAATAACAGCACTAGAATATTGTCCTATAAATACATATGGGGAGAAAACTATAAAAACTTTTGGTTTTTAGTGGGCCTGTTGATTGCATGGTATATACAGTCAAGTAAGCAGACTTGCAAGCTAAGTGTTTTTACTCTGACTCTGTTAACTAAAACTAAAATGTAGTTGATGGAAGAAATTAATATTTTAGATAAACTAATGTAATGCAATTAGCATGTAGACTTCATCTCAATAATTGTAGTGTTACTACATCTATTCTAAAATATAGTTCCAGTACAAAATTCTCAAAAAATTGATACTAGCCATGTGAAATTCTCATGAATCATTAGTGAAGATTCATGAAATATTCATTGACCTAAGTTTATAAGCATTCATTAAAATTTACAAATTACTGTGCTTATGGACAATCTATCAAATCTAGAAACACAAAAGGCCACATTTTAAGTACACATGGGTTCATGTAACCTATTTGAAAAGTGAATTTTTAAGGATTTTATTGCCTTAGCCATCTAACATAAATATATTCTATGTTATATTCCTGAATCCTTGAGAATAATTTGGATGATATTTATTTGTGCCAAATAATATATAATTTAATGAAAAAAACTGACATTTAGGTCATTTGCATTTTGTAGAGTTACTCAGTTCACACACACTAAGCCAATGTATTTAAGGAGGTTTTGATGAAAGGGACGTCTGTTAAAGTGAAAAATAAAGAGATGAGAAGTATTTGGACCAAGAAAAAATTTGTATTCCAAGGTTTTTGTTGTTGTTGTTGTTTAATTTGTTTTTATTTGTATATCTAGTGATGGCTCTTTCTTGCTAATTACTCCCCTAGTTCTATGCATTAGTGCTCCCCTTCACTTTGTGCTTTCTTCTCTTGCACTAGGAAAAGCACTTAGAACCTTTTAACATTTCTTTCTCTGGCTTCACATATTAGAATGAATAAACACCACACAAAATATCAAATCTTTTATTGTTGTCCCTAGTTTATATTAATCACATAAATTTAATTTTTGAAATTAAATAAGCAGTATAATCTAATTTATTATTCAACAAAACACACAAATTCAGCTCGACTGAATGAATATTTACAGAGCTCCCACCTTCGGTCAAGCATTGTATCAAATTCTGAGTATACAAAACTGCTCTTATGTTTTTGGAACTAGATTGTTTAGTGGGAAAAATAGTTTGCATTTAGTAGGAAATATAAAGTTGAAAACAAATTTTACATGCTAACTTGTGTCTCATAAATCTTTAGACAGTGCTTCTTCCTTCAGAATAGACAGACCAAAAAAACTTCTTATTGCCACAAGTCTTCCCACAAGAATAAAGGAGAGAAACAGTGTACTCTGATGTTGACTTCAGTTAAAATATCCTGAACCATCAGTGCAGGGCTACTTAGATTAGAGGCAAAAGCCACTATCATTTCTGAATTTTGACATGTGTTCTATAATGTACACATCCTACGCTTATGTCCTTTCAGCTGGAAACAATTGTTCCCCTGTCAAAATGCTTCAAAAAGATTCATTGTTTACTTTTCAGAGAGGACTAAAGCTTGACCTTGGGCTATCATTTCCTAGCCAGTTCTGCTATAAGGATCACAAAATAAATGCCTCCACCATATCCAAGTTCCAATGTGTAATATATATATCACCTGCTTTTCAGACTCTATTGTGGGAAAAAAAAATCAAATCCCCAAACAGAAATTTCATATTTCATTATAAGGGACAGGTGGAAGTATGAAAAAGAGACCAATAGTACTGATGAGTTTGTATGTCAGGGACACATTTTTTCCTCTGCTCAAAGAAAACATAATTATAAATTCATCAGTCACTTAATCTATTTTAGAGGTATCATATGTATGCAACTTTATGGGACTCGAAAGTGAACAATTTATAGAATAAATTCTCTTTTGTTTAAAATTTTCAAATAGAGGTTCAATTATATTTTCAAATGCTTTTCACGTTCTTTGTATCAGAAATGAATATTTTAACTTCATATTAATTTTTCCTTATAAGATCAACCATATGTTACCACCAAAAAGTTTTAAAAATAGGGAAATCATAAGATTTAGAGAGAAGAGAGAAAGAATCTCAACATATTTTGATTATTCATTTTTACATATCTGTATGCTTCGAAGAGGAATAACATTTTGAAAATATTAAGATGATTTATTTTTCATTCTCTCTAAATAGTATTTCGTTGTTGCTTCCCACAGATTTGCTAATTCCACACTGAGATTATCAAAAATCCATTTAAAAAAAAATGGGTTTTATAAATTCTAACACTTGCTTAATGTACATCTGTGATGAAGTTTAGGTTTCTCATAGAATCACATCACATAGGGAAGAATTAAGGATATGAGTGTGATAGTCAACTTTATGTGTTAACTTAGCTAGGCCAAGGTGCCCAGATATTTGGTCAAAGGTTATTCTGGATGTTTCTGTAAAGGTGTTTTTTGGATGATATTAAGATTTAAATCAGTAGATTATGAGTAAAGCAAATGTGGGTGGGCCTTATCCCATCAGTTGAAGGCCTTAATGAAACAAAGACTGAAAATCTCCAGAGCAAGAAGGAATTCTGCCAGCAGACTGCTTTTGAACTTGAACTGCAGTTCTTCCCTAGGTCTCTAGCCCACCAACCTACCCTGTAGAATTTAGAATTTTACCTCCATAATTGTGTGAGCCAGTTCCTTAAAATAAATATCTCTCTATATATGTATACACACATCCTATTAGTTCTGCTTCTCTGGAGAACCCTGCCTAATACAATGAGTAAGGGATATTCTCAATCTGTAAGAAAGAAATCTTTCTAAGACCTATGTAGTTGATGCCAGGGAGATACCTCAGGAAGAAAGAGAAAAGAAGAAAGACAAGAGGTGGGATTCAGTTAGCCTAGATTTCCCCACAGTTGAGGTCAAACACCAAGAAATAAGAGTTGTAGAGTCGTCTTGTTACATTTAGGGAATCCTGCTTCCCAGGATAAAAGAGAAGAAATTGTGTAGGTACAGTGCGCTGTCCAACATAGTGTTGGGAAGTATATCAGTAATGTCTGGAGAGGACATAGAGATGCTTGCTGAATAGGGAGAACAGGTCTGGAAGAGGCCTGGGAAAATTAAAAGGGAGACAAAGATGCTTGAGGCTAAGCAGGGCTTATAAACATCAGCAACAAATACAACTATTCTCTTAAAAGAACAGATAGATCGGTGGACATCAATACAAAACTATCAGGTCAATGTCCCATAGCAGTCACACTCCAACAAAGAGCTGCAGAAACTTGAAGACAGGCCATGGAGCTGTAAGAATTCCCTGTTCCTTGCACACACATCTACTCCCTGTCCTCCTACAGCCACTAGCACCAGTTTCTTATACATCCCCCTAGAATTATTTTGAGTAGGTATTTGTGTGTACAGCTATTTTGAAATTATCTCTATATATTTTAAAACTATATTTAAATGATTATTACTTTAAAGAAATATATTTACTTTTTATTCTATACAGTTTTCTGCATTATATTTATTTACTCATCTGGTAAAATTCTATTAATTCAAGTAAAACTGCCTCATTCCTTTTTGAGGGTTGCAGTTTAACACAGTATCAGTGTCCTATAATCCACTTAAATCTTATTATCAAAGTTTTTTTTCAATGGACTTTCAGATTTTTGCAACTTTTTTTCTATTATAAATTGATCAATTATTTTTGCACATACATTATTCTATATATCCACATGTACAGGGAATTCTATTACTAGAATTTTTTATAGGATCAACTTTGCTTCAACAAATATGTCTGCAATTGTTCCTTGAATCATTCTTATGATGGTTACTTTGCCAGATAATTTTAACACCTCTATAATCTCAGTGTTAGATTTAGTGACTGTCTTTTTTCATTGAATTTGAGACCTTCCTGGTTCTTGGTATGATGTATTTCTTTTGACAGAAACATGAAGATTTGGGGCATTATGTTATGGTTGTCTGGATCTAATTTTAAACCTGTTGTAGCTGGCTTCCACGGCCATTGTTCCAGCTTGGGTGGGAAGCACTTGCTTTTCATGATCAGGGCTGGATTGAAGCTCACATTCTCCACTTGGCCTCCCTTGAGACCTGAGGGGGAAGATTCTGTAGGTGGGGGTGAGAACACCAGCTTGCCACTATGCCTCCACTGATTCATCCCTGGTTGAGAGAAATAAGAGTAACTCATTACTGTAGGCCAAGTGGGCTCCCCTGACACCACAAGAAGAAAGAGATGATGGTCTTTTTTCCACTGACTGATAGTCAAAGTTCTAACTCCCACTAGGCTTACTCTGATACTAGCCCAGCAAAGAGGGAGACATGAAAGGGTGCCTCATTAATTCTGGATGGGGTTGATTCCAGGTCCTCCTGTGGTCTCCTCTGTCACCAGAATTGGGGCCTCACCGGAGGCCCTGCCTGGTGGGATGGCAGCTCTGACTCCCTACTGTCCTTCCCTGACAACACTGTAGCAGAGAATTTGAGGCATCTTGGTACAACATGGCAAGGTTAGAACTCTTGACTCCCCATTCAGCTTTTGCTGCCATGGATACAGATGGGGGCCATAGCTTTTGCTGTGGTGTCTGGTTATAGCACAGTGAATATTTTCTAAAAGTGTTCTGTCTTTTTAGGTTCCCTTTTGTTGATCCTTTGATCACAGATGGCAAGCTTTTGTTGGGGCTTATTTTTGTTGTGCCTGTTGGCAACTCAAGATTGCCAGCTTTTCCATCTCCAGTCTTAGATATATGAGGCAAAAAGAAAATCCAAGAACTTATAACTGTGTCATTTTTTGTGTCCTGAGGTCCCTACCAGTCAGCTTCCTCCCCTACACCTTTAAGAGTTTTCATATGTCTCTTTTATATACAATATTCAGGATTTCTAGTCGTACTTGCTGGGAGAAAGGGGTCTACTCCATATTCCCCAAAGCAAAAATCTTCATTTATTAGCTCTCAACCTTTTATCCTATTTTCTTGAGTGTTTTAAGAATAATAATATGAAATTCTATAATTTTTATTGAACAGGTGCATCATAATATATTCTAGGATGAGTCAAGTGTAGTCTACATTAGCTACTCGATGTAGTACTTAACAGTGGAGCATTTCTATAGGTCCACTGGATAACTGGAGCCTTTTTTTTTTCTGGACATGTAAGACAATGCTGACAATATTTACGAAAAGGCTTCATAAAACAATCCTCAGCTGTGTTTAGTATTTTGGTAGCTTTAATGATTTTTTATGAAATTTTACCTTAATATCACTTAGAGTGTTGCCTCCTATATCCTATATATTACATTAATGATGACCAATGTGTAAGACAGAAAAAAATTTAAAGTATTCTTAATCAGAAAATACTATTTGAAGATTTTTAAAATTACAAATGAAAATATTCCTAACCTGACTTCCTGACCTGATAATTCCAGAAGAGTGAATGGAGTAAAACCAAATACATAAGATAAGATGAATATGGAATACAAATTCCTTAACCATGCCATACCAAAGTGTAAAGAGTTTATTGTTAAAGGTGTAATTGAAGTCAAACTTTACCACTTGCAATTTCAGACTGATGAAATAAACATTTAGCCTGTTTGTGCAGTTACCTCTATAAAGTGGGAGCCATAATAGCTTCCTTGAAATATTGCTGTGAGGAGTTCAAATGATATTTAGCAGTGTGTGTTTTGGTGATATTCCTTTGGGATCTCTTAATTCTGGGAGCATATCACACTG
This sequence comes from Hippopotamus amphibius kiboko, assembly GCF_030028045.1. NCBI lineage: Eukaryota > Metazoa > Chordata > Mammalia > Artiodactyla > Hippopotamidae > Hippopotamus > Hippopotamus amphibius. The sequence goes on from NC_080188.1 coordinate 61,461,138, forward strand.
TCTTCAAATTCCTTATTTACTTATCCCTCTCCCACAACTTCAGGAAAAGAACCATGCTTTTCATCATTTTATCACCAATAACTACCTCTGTGACTGATGAATGGATTAATTAAATAAATGCTATGGGCCTTAAGTAATTCTTCAATTTGCCTCTGTATTGCTGGAATCATGAAACTGGAAGAAAATAATTTTGTAGTTTTTAAAAGAAGGAATCCCCTTATCTTCAGTCTCCTTCATAATACCACAATGTTTTGGGGTTACTATTTATGATATCCATATATACTGGCTATTTCCAAAAGGGAACATGTCCTCTGTATTTTCTTTCTGGCCCATTTTAACAGCAAGTATGTACAGCAAGTATGTAACAGCAAGTAACCTAATGAACATTAGACAAGGAGCAACTATCTTCATACAATAGTAAATAAACAAATCAAGTTTTTATCAACCTTAGTCCATATACTGAAAAATAGTTTTTATTATATTTCTCAAAAAATGGTAAAATAAAAATTTTGCAATGTGCAGCTATGTTCTGGATCCATATATTTTACACTATATGTAGGTATGATCCAGTTTATGCTTTTCAGATATCTTCTCTAAAAGTAATGTGTTAGTACATGTGTGTGCATGTTGTTGAAAACTATTTTAGTAACTTTAGAGGTGTTTCCAATGGAAAGAACATAAGCAGAAAAATCTGTCTACAATAGGAATAATAATCACTTACAAATAAGTTTATGCAGATTCTTATGATTTTTAAGTTAATTTTAAAGTGCATCTTTAATATCATAATCAGTTGAGTACTTCAAAGAAACTGCAAACATTTTTTTTAATTTTTAACACAATCTACCTATTTTAGCCGATAAAAACATGAATCTAGAAGCTCTTCAAATTATTTTTAATGAAGAGATTGAAATGCTCTTGCCTTAATTTTTTAATAAAGTGATTCTTTGCATTTTGAACATATACAAGCTTTATTATCTTTTGTTACTAATCATGTAGACTATCATTTAAAAGTATAAATTATATTGAAAAGTTAAGTGGAATGAATGAGAAAACTTCTGTTTTAGTGCTAGCTGTGCCTATAGATGATTTTCTTTCCCTTGGACTGATCCCTTTTTTCAAGCAGCTTTATTGAGGTATAATTGATATATCAAAACAAAACAAAAATCCGTGCATATCCCCTATATAAAATCAGTCTTTTTGTTCCCTCAATAAATTTTTATAAGCATAAATTTTCAAGATGTTTTCTAACTCTAAATTATAACTTTCTATGAAGAACTAAATTATATTCTTTGATATGTTATAATAAATATGTTCTAAAGCAATCTACACAAATTTCTACAAGCATTTATTTACAGCAATTTCTCTCTCCAGAACATATACCCAGCTTTCAAAGATATTAATGACATGAGCCCCCAGAAGACAGATAGATTACAAATATTTTGTTCCCAGAAAGAAATTAATGTGAGATAGAGACTGATATTTGAAAATTATGATTGAACATATTGAGAAAGTGTAAATGGAGGTGCAGAGTAATTAAGTCATATCTCTAACACATTCTGTTCGTGTGGTGACATTAGTTACTGACTGTATTATCAGAACATAACACATTTACAGTAATACCTGGGCACCATTTATGATGAAATCCACACTATGACTGATAGTATCCAACAATATTAGAAACTGGAATGATTTTTTTAATGCTCATTTATTTGGTGTAACAAGGATATTTATTTCATTGCCATGATTAAGGCACATAGTCTTTTTTCTTTTGTTTTGTTTTTAATGTGTCTTACTTTGGTGATTATCTTAAGTACTTCACAATGTGCTGCCTTGTTAAACATTTTTAATTAACTGTCCAAAAACCTTGCTGGAATAATATATTAATAGTTCAAGTCATACAAAATTAATATACTCAGTGCCTCTGTAATATCTACTATACCTTAACAAGTGCTCCATGGCAACTTATTGAAAATTAATTGTCTTGCTAAAGGAATGTTAAAAAGTCAACTAGAAAACTAATTGAAATCATTATAAACTTTTTGTGTAAATATACATATGATTGGATAAGGAAGACATCTTGTAAATTTGATTAATTATTAAATCAATGATTTTTAACATTTATATTTGAAATATCAATGACATCACTGTTAGTTATTGTGCACTAAATCAAGTTTTTTGAGTACTTGAAATCATACTTTCATGATATATTTTTCATTTAACTTTTTTTAGACATTCAGAAATTTTTTTGATATCATCATTATTGCTAAGAAGTTTGAACTAGATAGCAGAACTAATTTTTACAATGACGTATCATTTCTCCCTTTTCTGAAATCCTATCTCTTTTACAGCTCCATAGTTATCACATGTTCTCACCCTCCTTTGTTCTAGTCAAAATATTTATGCCTGCACCATATCATCCTGGTTTTCTGCAAGGTGGATATTGCATCCTTTGACATAAACACTTAAAGGAGTTTAGTTATTGCATTTGTTACAACTTCATGACTATATAAAATTTAAAAGCATATCTTTTTTAGATACCCTTTATAGACTAAGGCTAAAATTGCTCATTGGAGCCACTGAAAGGCCTGTGAGAGAGAAGTTTCAAATAGGAGAGTCCAAAAACGCTCCTCAAGAATTAAGAAAAACTAGCCTTTATTGAATCTATCCCTATGTGGCAAGTACTAGGCTAAGTGCTTTAGGAGAAAAAAATCCTATTTAATCTTTATGTAACTCTATAAGGTTTATGCTACTATAACTATTAATAAATGTAAATATATGCAGAATAATTGATAGATAATTATTACATGCAGAAATTCAACCTCAGAGAAGTTACTTAAGTTACTCAGGGTCTCTTGGTTAGGAAGTGATAGATTTCGAGATTTGAACCAATGTAGTCAGAACACAAAGATAACTGTAATTTCAATAACTATGTATGATTCCTCAAGTAAAACTAGATTAAAAACTACTTACTCTAAGTATAAGAATAGTCCTGTTTCCTGATGGCTAATAGACTGTGAGGTATTAAGCAGCTACCTGTGAATAACATTACAAATTTTGTCTTTATGTGTTCTTCCTTTCTTTCTAATAATTGTCCACATCAAGTTGAAGAATATATTTTAAACTAAACCAGAAATAGTCAATGGGAAAGCTGGGGGATAGAAACTCTATGCAATTTAATAGGAAATTTTATTTAGAAACAGTAGATAAACATAGAGTGAGATCAGGTCGAGCACTTGTACCTGTATTCACCAGTTTATTCACTGTCAGAAGATTATGTTGACATCATGTAAACCTGTCATGAAACAATGCATATATATGTAATGTTTGTCTTCTTCAAATGAATGTCTATATACACTTTATATTTTAAATGTCAGGAATTCACCTTTCACATTTCCTCATAAAACTTTCACAATGAATAACAGATGTTCTTGTTGCTATTTTTATAAGCTAGTCTAAGGGAATATTTTGAAACAAACATTACAAGAAAATGATATTAGGTTGTATATAAATTTATTTTTATTTGTATATCTATATAAAATTATTAATTGCCATGTGCCTAGCAGGTTGCTAGATACTACTAGAAAAAATGACAAAGTCACAGAAAACACTTATAATTAATGCATAAACAATTAATGCATAAATGTGTATAATAATGATAAATTATGTTTTTTATATTTCCCCTCTATGTAGTTTCAGAAATGGAATTTGTTGCAGAACATTAAAATATATTAACTGGATATTATTGTAGGATATTAAAAGGCTTAAGAAATCAGTGAAAGGGCTGAATAAGGAGATGCTAGGCTGAGTTTCAGAAACAACTACCCAAATCCCTCCAGGGAACCAATATGTCAAGGAAGTTTCTTTTAAGATTATAAACTTGTAAAACCTAGAACCACATTTACATTGTCCGCAGGAACTACCAAACATCGAAATCCACCATGATTAGGAATTCACATATTCACATGCCTACAGACGTTCAGGACACCACAACTGAAAAAATTAGTTTTTGCTCTTGTCCTCAGAATCACATCATACCTACTACAACCTGCATCAGCAAAATGGGTGCTTGTACCCTGCTTGTCTGCTTTCATGGAGCCAGTTACTGAACTATGGCACAACTGTTGTTGTGTTGTGTGAAACAGCAAATGCCTCAATATCCGCACTTGCCAGGTGAAATAGCAAAAGAAGCTGCCATATGGCCTCCATCTCACTTCTGTCTTCCAGTGTCTTGTGTGTGCATATGATTTACCAAGTCTAAATCACATCTAGAAATCTGAGCCAAATAAGTTTGGAAAATGCAGTTTTTATCTTTCCAGGCTCTGTATTACAGGAAAAAGAACTGGAGGAGGGTGGAATGGATGTTGAATGGATAACATGGGACATACATTCTGTTATTAAAAATGGATTATATATAATAATAACTTTATCATTTAGGTGCAAATATCTTTCAAATCTGTATTTCTCATCTATTTTTGTTTTTCCAAGTTCCCAGCCTTTGCCTCTGTATCAGAGTGTTTTCAGCTGCCATGAAGCAAAATACCATGTTAAAGGTGACTTAAATAATGTAGATGTATTATTACCTTACCAAAAAACAAAAACAAAAAGAGCTGTTTCCATGTTAGTGAAGTAGTTCAAACTTTTTATCAAAATCTTGAGTGCTTCCTTCTTTGTGCTCCATCATCTCTGTATCAAGTTTGATTCTAAGGCTTGCCCCTCATAACCTGAAGACTAAAGATGCATGTTGACATAGATCTTGTTGCAAAGACAGAAACTGGGGGCAGCATCTCCTCACGTGATTCTTTATTTAGGAGGAGAAAAGTCTTCCTCTGAAACCCAGCAGCTCCCATTTGTTAGAACTGAGTGAAATGCCAGGGCATTCTTAAAGAAACACTTGGAAAGCTACTACTACTAAACTTCTGAAGGAAAGAAAGGCTTTAGCAGAAAGTGAGAAGGGCTTAGGAGTTTTCAGCAGGTAGCTCCAAATCCATCAACCAGGTCAGATTTAATTCTTTTGCTTCTGCACCACACCTGCTCCTTTTCTTTTTTATCTGTTTCCATGAGTGATATTCTCCTCTATTCAGTCTCCTAAGTCATTCCTTCCTTTGCTCTACCACCCAAATTCAATTGGTTACCAAGTTCTATTTTGATTCTAATACTACATCTCAAATCCACTCCCTTCCTTTCATTTTTGATGCCTCAGCTATAGGTCTGAACCTCATCAATATATTATTATAAAAATGTCCTACTCAGTCCCCATACAAGGGTCCTAATTCTCTTCAGTGCCAGAATGATTCTATGAAATGCAAATTTCATTGTATTATTCCCCTACTTAAAGTTATTACTGGCTCCTCCTAGCTTTTAGCATGAAATATAGACCAATAACTTAGCACACAGTCCTTTATCTGGTTATTGCTAACTCTAGACTTTCATATCCTTCTGTTTTACCAAATGCAATTCAAACTTCAGCCATATCAGATTTAATAATACTGCCTATATTTTTCACCTCTATCATTCTGAACAAATTAATCACTCTATAAGACTTCTCTTCCCCACTATCTTTCTTCTCTAATGTTGTTTGTTCTCTAAGGCTTAACTAAATTCTCCTCCAAGAATTAGTTCCTGACCTACAAATATAAATTAGGTACCCTGTTTTTCCACTGCATCCTAGCCATGTATTAGTCATATAATTTATGATAGTCTCATGTAATTTTTATTACCTACCTCTGCAATATCATTGAGCAACCATTTGGGGAACTAGAATGGTATCTTTTCCTCATCCATGAAACACTAATAAGTTAATTCAGAAACTGTTTGTTGAGTGGCTACTCTATAGCATGCAATGTACCAGATATGAAAAAGAAAAAGGTAAGATGTGGTTCCTATTTTCAAGGACTTAAAACACTACAACATGGAATTTAATACAGAAAGTTCCCACCCTCCCCCAATAGCACTAATCAAAACTTATCTCCAACAGACTTCACATTAATATTCACAAAGAGCATATCTCCTTTGCTTAACCCTGTATACCCACTGTCCACATAATGCCTAGTCCATAGAAAGCTCTGATTTTTTTTAATATTAAAAACAGCTTTTTGAGATATAATTGGCACAAAATAAACTGTGTATATTTGAAACATACAATTTGATAAGTTTTGATATATGTGTGTAGCATGAAATCATCATTAGAATCAAGATAATGAACATGTCTATCACTCAAAGAGTATCCTTATGCTACTTTGTTATCTTTTCTTTTCACCTGCACCCTCACTTTGTCAATGCCCCACAACTACATATCTGTGTTCTGTCAGTGTCAATTAGCTTACATTTTCTAGAATTTTAATAAATGTGATCATATATGGATGCTTATATCTCTGCTTTATTACACTCAGCATAATTATTTTAAAATAGTTCTTTCCTTTTTAGTGTCAAATAGTATTCTATTTGTGAATTTACCACAATTATTTACCTAGTCTTCCATTAACAGACATTTGGGCTATTTCCAGTTTTTGGTTATTACAATTAAAGCTCCTATGAACATTCATGTACCAGTATTGGTATGGACAAATGCTTTGTTCTTTCTTGGATAAGTACCTTGAGTGGAATGGCTAAGTCATATGTAGGCATATGTTTAACTCTTTAAGAAATTGTCAAACTGTTTTCCAAAGTCATCATCTCATTTTATATTCCCACCAACAATGTATGAGAATTCCATTTTCTCCATGTCCTGCAACACTTGATATGATCAGACTTTAATTTTAAATAATCTTAGGGGTGGGTAGCGGTATGTCATCATGGTTTTAACTTCCATTTTTCTAAATACTAATGATGTTGAGCATTTTCCAGGTGCTTATTTGCCATTAGTATATCCTCTCTAGTGAATTATCTGTTGAAGCCCTTTGTCCACTTTTTTCCTCGGGTTTATTGTTTTCTTACTGCTGCATGTAGAGAGTTTTAAAAAATATATTTTGGATATAAGTCCTTCATTGGATATGTGACTTGAAAATGTTTTCATTCTAAGCTCTGCAGTTTTAAATAAAACCAAAATATATATGGACATTAAAATAGCATTTTTTGTTTTTCCAAGTGGAATCCCACTTCTCACCAAAATGAAGTACCAGAGACCAGATTTATCCTCCTACATGAAATAGTAAAAAGAAAAGCAAAGAAAATGGAAAAAAACCAAACACACACACACACACACAAAATAATGAGGCAACAGCTTCAAGAAGGCACTAGTAAATGTCTTGAATGACATTTAGAGTAAAAAAAAAAAAAAAAATTAGATGAACTAGCTTACTGCCATAAGAGAGTTTTTAGGCCACAATTCAGAGAAGGAGAACCAGGTAGAGACCAGCAGGTTCCATGAATTGAGCAAAGAGATAAGAGTTCAAGATGGACCAAGAAACTACAACTAAGACAGAAGACTGGAAAGGAGAGACTTTCAAACTCTGGAGGTTTGAAAAGGCTCCCTTTTGAATATTTTGCTGAATGTTCATCAGCATGTCCATTTGAGGAATCTAATCAAAGCCAGGGGAAAAAATAAACAAACAAGCAAAACAAACAAATAGAGCAGTATCTGGTTCTCATACAGGACTGAAAAATCTCACAATTAGGTGAATGATACATAAGTTTCATATATATATAAATTTATATATTTATACATAAAATTATTCGTACATATATGAATAATTAGTACTAGATGGAATGCTATTCCTAACCCACCTAAAATATCTTAGAAGCAAAACCAGGAATGATCAAACTGTTTCTAAGTAAATTAATTGCATCCAAAAACAAAGCTCAAGAATCTTTATAGGAATACAAATATACCTAACATCCAGCAGGGTAGAACACAGAATATCTCTCATCTAATAAAAAATAACAGCCATGCAAAAATACAGGAAAATATGATATATAATGAAGAGAAAATTCAATCAAAACCAATCCAGAAGTGATACAAGTGTCAAAATTAGAGAAACAAAAAAGATAGAGAGAATTTAAAGTATTTATTATAACTGTGTTCCACATGTTTTCCAAAGTTAGAAATGAAATCTACATTTTTTAAGATGAGAAATACACTGGGTGGGATTAAGAGCAAATTAGGCATTGTGAAAAAAATAGTTGACTTGTGGATGTAACAATAGAAACCACCTGAAAATGAGATAAAAAGAAAAGAAAAATAATGAACAGAGAATCAGTGATCTGTGGGAAAATTTCAAGCATTCTAATGTTCTTGAATTTGGAGTTTCCAAAGGATAGGAAAAAAGAGTCAGAAAAAATATTTGAAAAGAATACTGACCAAATATTTTATAAATGTGAGGAAATGAATTCTATAAACCCACAATAAGCTCAACATACTCCAAGCACAAAAAATATGAAAGAAACTATAATAAAGCACACTGTCATCAAATATCTCAAAACCAATACTGAAGAAATTGTATAAGGAGTATGTAGTACAAAAATACATTCTGAACAGAGGGATGGCTACAGATTTATCACTGGAAACAATATAAGTGAGAAGTGGATACTGCAATGTCTTTAAAGTATCAAGAAACTATCAACCCAGATTTCTATACCCAGTAATATGCCTTCATAATAAAGTTAAAATAGAGATTTTCTTAAATTTTACAAAAGCTGAAAGAATCATCACCAGCAGATCCATTATATAGGAGTTCTTTGAGAAAAGGAAAATGATCCAGATTAAAATTTAATCATAAGAAATTAAAATTTTTCTTTTCTCCCCCCCCCCCAAAAAAATTGAAGAGTACCAGAAATGGTGACTTCATGGGTAAATATACAAGATTTTGTTCTTATTAATCTTCTTAAAATTCTGTTTTATGCACCCCCACACACAAACTCAATGGAATGTGATTCAGCCATTAAAAAAATGAAATATTGCCATTTGCAACAACATGAATGGATGTAGAGAACATCATACTAAGTGAAGTAAGTCAGAGAAAGACAAATATATAACTTATAAATGGAATCAAAAAAAATAATACAAATGAACTTATTTACAAAACAGAAATAAACTCATAGACACAGAAAACAAACTTATGGTTACCAAAGAGGAAAGGGAGGGGGGAGGGATAAATCACGAGTATGAGATTAGCAGATACAAATTACTATACATAAAATATGTAAGCAATAAGGATTTAGTATATAACATAGGGAACTATATTCAATCTTGTAATAACCTATAATTGAAAAAAACTGAAAAAAAGTATACATATATATATAACTGAATCACTTTTGTATACCTGAAACTAACACAATATTGTAAATTGACTATACTTCAATTAAAAATGTCATTATAAGATAATGGCTATATTTCCCCATGCTATATAATATATCCTTGTTGCTTATCTATTTTATACATAGTAGTTTGTATTTCTTAATCCCATATGCTCATATTGGCTCTATCCTGGCCCTCTTCCCACTGATAACCACTGGTTTGTTTTCTCTATCCGTAAGTCTGTTTCTGTTTTGCTATACAGTATATTCATATATTTTTTAGATTCCACATATAAGTGATATCACTCAGTACTGATCTTTCTCTGTCTGGCTTACATTACTAAGCATAATATTCCCTAGGTCCATACACATGGCTGCATAATTTCATTCTTACTTTTACAGCTAATTAATATTCCATTGTACATATACACCACATCTTCTTTATCAATTCATCTCTTAGACACTTGGGTTGCTTCCATATCTTGGCTATTGTAAAGAATGCTGCTGTGAACATGGAGGTGCATGTATCTTTTCAAATTAGTGTTATTTTTTTCAAAATATATATCAATTAGTGGAATTACTGAATCATATGGTATTTCTATTTTTAGTTTTTTGAAGAACGTGCATTGAGGCTATTCCAACGTACATTCCCACCAACAGTGTACAAAGGTTCCCTTTTCTTCATGTACTCTCCAACATTTGTTATTTGTATTGATGATAGCCATTCTGACAGGGGTGAGGTGATATCACACTGTGGTTTTGACTTGCATTTCTCTGATAATTAGCGATGTTGAACAACTTTTCATGTGCTTGGTAGCTGTATGTCCCCTTTGGAAAATGTCTATTCAGGTCTTTGCCTATTTTTTAATTGGTTTAGTTTCATAGTTTGTTTGTTTTTGATATTGAGTTGTATGAGCTGTTTATAGGTTTTGGATATTAACCCCTTGTCAGTCATATTATTCACAAATATTTTCTCCCATTCTATAGGTTCTCTTTTTGTTTTGTTGATGGTTTCCTTTGCTGTATAAAAGCTTTTAAATTTAATTAGTTATCATTTGTTTATTCTTGCTTTGTTTTCTTTGCCTTAGAAGACACTCAAAAAATATTGCTACAGTTTATATCAAAGAGTATTCTATGTCCTCTTTTAGGAGTTTTATGTTTTCAGGTCTTACATTTAGGTCTTTAATTCATTTTGAGTTTATTTTTGTATATAGTGTGAGGAAATGTTCTAATCTCATTGTTTTACAATTATATGTCCAATTTTCCCTGCAACACTTTAAGAGACTATTTTCTCCATTGTATATTCTTGCCCTGTTTGTTGTAGATTAACTGACCACAGGTGTGTGGGTTGATTTCTGGGTTCTCTATTCTGTTCCATTGATCTAAGAGTTTGCTTTTGTGCCAGTACCAAGCTGTTTTGATAACTGTAGCTTTGTAGTATAGTCTGAGGTCTGTGACGGTGATAGCTTGACCTGTTTTTTTCCCTCAAGATTGCTTTGGCAATTCAGGGTCTTTTGTGATTTCATATATATTTTAGGATTATTTGCTCTAGTTCTGTGAAAAATGTCATGGGTCTATTGAGAGGGACTGCATTAAGTCAGTAGATTGTTTTGAGTGATATGGCCATTTTAACAATATTAATTCTTTCAATCCCAAGTATGATATCTTTCCATTTCTTTACATCATCTTCAATTTTCTTCATCAATGTTCAAAGTTTTCAGAGTATAGGTTTTTCACCTCCTTAGTTAAGTTTATTCCTAGGCATTTTAATCCTTTTGATGTGATTTTAAACAGAACCATTCTTTTTACATTCTCTTTCTGTTATTTCATTATTAATGTGTAGAAAAGCAACAGATTTCTATATATTAATCTTGTATCTTGTAACTTTTCTGAAATAATTTATTAGTTCTAATAGTTTTTGGGTGGAGACTTTACAGTTTTCTATATAAACTATCATGTCATTTGCAAAAAAATGACAACTTTACTGCATCCCTTTCAATTTGGATGCCTTTTATTTCTCTTTCTTATCTGATTGCTGTGGTTAAAACTTCCAATACTACGTTGAATAGAAATGGTGACAGTGGACATCCGTTTCTTGTTCCTGAATTTAAAGGAAAGCCTTTCAGGTTTTCACCATTGAGTGTGATATTAGCTGTGGGTTTGCCATAAATAGCCTTTATTATGTTGAGATATTTTCCTTTTATACCGACTTTGATGAGAGTTCTTATTATGAATGGATGTTGCAGTCTGTCAAATGCTTTTCTGAATCTATTGAGATGCTCATGTGATTTTTGTCCTTCCTTTTGTTAATTTGGAGAATAATACTGATTGATTTGTGAATATTGAACCATCCATGCATCCCTGAAATAAATCCAACTGGATCATGGTGTAGGATCCTTTTTATATATTGTTGGAAGTGGTTTGGTAATATTTTGTTGAGGATTTTTGCATCTATAGTTATCAGAAATATTGGCCCATGATTTTCTTTCTTTCTTTCTTTTTTTATAGTATATTTGCCTGGTTTTGGTATCAGAGTAATGGTGCCTCATAGAATGAATTTGGAGATATTCCCTCCTCTTTAAGTTTTTGATACAGGTTGAGAAGTTTAGCTCTTCTTTCTATGTTTAGTAGAATTCCACTGTGAAGCTGTCTGGTCCTGGACTTGTTTGTTGAGAGTTTTTGTTGTCATTTTTACAAGTTGAATTTCACTAATAGTGATCAGTTAGTTTAAGTGTTTTGTTTCTTCTTCATTCAGTTTTGGTAGGTTGTATGTTTCTAGAAATTTGTCCATTTCTTCTAGGTTGTCCAATTTGTTGGCATATAACTGTTCCTGGTATGATTTTTTTATATCTCATGATTTTTTTGTATCTCTGTGGTATCAATTGTTTTGTTTCCTTTAATTTCTTATTTTGTTTAGTTCAGTCCTCTCTTTTCTTCTTGGTAAGCCTGGCTAAAGGTTTACCAACTTTGTTTATATTTTCAAAAACCAACTCCTGGTTTTGTTGATTTTTCCTATTGTTTTTCTGATCTCTTATTTATTTCCTCTCTAATCTTTATTATTTCCTCCTTTCTGCTGACTTTGACCTTTGTTTTTTTTATTCTTGGTCTAATTCCTTTAGGTGGTAGTTGGGTTGTTTGAGATTTTTCTTGATTCTTGATTCTGTATGACTGTAAGCTTCTCTCTTAGAACTGCTTTTATGCATGCCATAGATTTTGGAGTGTTGTTTCCATTTTCATTTGTCTAGAGGTATTTTCTGATTCCCTCTGATTTTTTCATTGACCCACTGGTTTTTTTAGTAGCATGTTGTTTAGTCTTCACCTATTTGTTCTTTTCCTATTTTTCTTTCTGTAATTGATTTCTAGTTTTATATTATTGTGGTTGGAAAAAATGCTGGATATAATTTATATCCTCTTATATTTATTGATATTTGTTTTGTGGCCTAGCATGTGATCTATCCTAAAGAACATTTTATGTCACTTAAACAGAATGTGTATTCTGCTGTTTGGGGATGTAATGGCATGTAGATATCTATTATTTCCAGCTATTAATCTATTATGTCATTTAAGACCACTGGGGCTAGGGTGTGCACCAAGGTGGTCACGGGAAACCCAACAGTCGCTAGAGCAGATTTCTCTCTGCGCTGCCTTGGGAGGAAACCAGCACATGTGTGCTCCTCAGGAGCATATTCCAGGCTTCCCACAGCCCTCCTGTTAGTTCTATCAGTCTTCCAACCAGCCAAGCGGTCTCATTACCACCACATTGGACACAGGACTGGAGTACCCAGTCTGTGGCTCTCACTGCTCAGTCCCCAGGGTGGATGTCTGCCTGTGTATTTTTTCCTTTACCTGTGAGTCCCCTCCCAGGGGTACAGGGCCCAACCCTATTGCTTTTCTTCCCTTCCTACCCTATTACATGTACATCTTTCTTATAGTCTGGGTTGTACAAGAGTCCTTCTGCCATTTTCCAATCAGTTTTTAATGAGAATTTTTCCATATGTAGATATATTTTTGATGTGTTCCTGGGTATAGGTGAGCGCCACTGTGTCTTATTCCACCATCTTGATCTATCTCCCCCTACATACAACTAACTGATGATTTTACAAAGAAACAAATATTTCAAATCAATGATTTAACCAGAAACTAGATAAAGATGAACAAATTAAAGCCAAAGTAATCAGAATAAAAATATAATAAATACCAGAGCAAATACAATAAAATTGAAAAAATGACATTAGAGAAAATCAGTAAGGCCACGAGATAGTTCTTGAGAATATTAACAAATTTGATGACTCTCGGGCCTGACTGATCAAAGAAAAAGACAAAACAAAATAAAAAGAAAGAACAATATTTAATAATATCAGGAATAAGAGAGATAATATAACTACTGATTCTACAGATATTAAAAGGATAATGAGGAGATATGAACAATTTTAGGTAAGTAAATTTGATAATTTGTATGAAAAGGACAAATCCCTTGAAAGACAAACAACTACAGATATGTAAAGAAGAAAAAGATAATGAGTACTTTAACTTTCAAGGACTTCATATTTCTTCATTTGTGCTTTTTACCTCTGGAAAGAAAATGGTTAACTTCAGCTTATAACCTACTATCCACTCCTTTTCTATATGAGAGACACCTAATGATCTTGACCAGACCTCCTTATAAGCATGTTAATATCATTTGTGAGAAGAATAGGGAGGGCCCTACCAAAAAATGTTTCTTATCAGGATATATCTGGTCTGTCTAGATCACTTATTATAAATAAACCTATATTTATGGATTTTGTATAACTAGCTGGGAAATGGGAGGTAAAATACATTGTTCTATATATGTAACAAATGAATTAGAGCCACAGCACTCCCCAATACAAAAGGGCTTCATTTGTAGACAGTGTTCCTGCACAGTGTTCAGAATTTGTCTGTTTATCTGAATCCAAAAACAACCTGTAACATAGGAGGAAAGGACATTTTTTTGGAAGTTGTGTTTGATGGATGGGGCTTCTCCAAAAAATTTTTATAACTGTATTTGGTTCTATCTTGTATCCTTGAAATCATTAGTAAAGTTTGGTATTGGGTAAGAAGTATAACTCGCATAAATCAACTTGACAACTCAATCCTTTGTGTCAATATTAACATGACTTCAACTTGTCTACTATAGTTTTAATGTGTAGAATATATTGACAAATGCTTCAATACTGATTGCTTATAACTTGAGATAAAAGAAGAGCATCTACATTTTTGCTCAATGTGGTAGATACTAGACATCCATAAATGTACAGACGTGACACAGTTTAGCCTATAATATAAAAATATATGATATAAACATTTTATAGTATTTTGCATGTAATTTACAACAACGTTTTTACACAGAGTAACATTTTACACCCTGATATATCATATATGCCATTAACATATTTAATATGGTTAAAATTTTATATATATAAAAATTTCTAACATTATAATTATTTCTATAGTAATTTATATTTAGCACACTTCTTGTCTAAACTTACTATTATTCTGTGGTACTTGTTTTAGTGTACAAGAAATTCTTTGCTCTCTTTTTATCCCCATGTGCTTTTAATAGAAAGTTCCAATACCTGGGATTCTAGGAATTTTGTGTCATTTTGGTTCAATGCTATCCTGAATTCAGATATAACAGCGTGAAGTTTGATGCTGTTTGAAGAAGCTGGGGTTCATCTTGTGTGATGCTTTGAAAATGAGAAGAAAGGGCTTTCCTATATTTGGAAGTGTCCTGGCAATGAGCAAAGGTAAAGAAAATCACTGCAGAATGCTGTTTGTTCAATTCAAAAAGCAGTCTTCTATTTTATGGGCCATTTTTATTCTTTGACTGGCTTCCCTGGAGAGATTCAAATAAAGAGTTTTGAAATATACCAGGTTGAAAGGCTGAATATGTCAAGAATATGGATCATTGAAGCAAGATCTTCATCTTGCAGCTTAATTTTCTGGCTAGAGCACTCTACAAATGAACGGAGACATTCATGGTTACTGCTGATGCCTCAGAATCCAGGAACATCAATGAGTCTCCAACGGGTTCAAGATATTTCACCACATTGAACATCAATGGGGAAGTTTCTCTTTAGCAGAACAAATGCTAAAAACCTTACCAAATTTCCAAATTTTTCCTTTCAGTAATATATACTTTGTTACACTGTACAGCATGGGCCAAGGTGAACAAATTGTAAATAGATTTTGTTTATGATTTTATGCAACAGGGAAACTGCTGGTTTCCCTGTTGCATAAAATGATAACTGTGCTTTAAAAAAGGCAATATTAAGCTGTGTATCCTTTGAACATTTCTACTTTATTATTTTATGTCATTAATCCTCCTGTGGTTTTGAGCAGAAAATATAAATGCTGAACTCTGTGGTGCTTTGCATTTGAGGTGCTTCAGTAAATATGTGCTATAGTTATATAAAGATCCAAAATCCTTCTCAGGCAAATTTTATTGATTGACAATGAATGTACTTTCCAACTCTACCAGGAAGACCCTGGAATGGAACAGCAAATTTGAAGTTCAGTGTAAGAAATTAAAAGAATATTTCTAGGAGCTCGCTATTTGAGAAATAACTTTTGGCTTGCTACAGGGCCCCAGGATACCAGGTGACCGTTGGACCTAAGCTCCCTCACTTGAATACGATTTAGCTAGTAAACCTCACCTAAGGTTAGGTATTCCCATCAGGCCTCTGTCATCATGCAGGGACAGGTATGGGTCCAAGCATATACTGATGGCACGAATGAAGCAAAATCCAAATTCTCACACTCCATATCCACCTATACCTTGGATTGCAGCCCCCACTTCAAGCCATAAACATGACTTCATGGAGGGCTTTCTGTAACCAGCTCAAAGAAGGAGACATAGGTTAAGTCTGGCTTGCGGATGATTTTGCATATCTGCCACCTGCTATAAATGGACTGCTGTAGCACGTCTTTCCCACCTAGGAATGTCTCTTGAGGACAATGGAGAGGGCCAATCTTCTACGTAGCCATTTTGCCCACTTATCCTATAAGGATGGATGGCTCATCATGAGGATATATTATGGTTTATGCTTGGTGTCTAAGGTTTTGACAAGATGACCAAAACAGCGTGGACCTGGAAAGAACAAGATTGGACATTTGATGACATGGAGGTTTTAGAAGGAAGTATGACCCTGTATTTTCTGAATGAGTCTTGCCTCTGGTTTTCACACTTATGTGAGTGCCACTATCCTTGAACACAATGAATGCCTAATACTACATATTCTCTAATAAAACATTTATAATTTTCTAGAAAAAAAGAAGATCAGTGTCCTAATGCCTTAGGAGTTCAAGGTCTTCTAATATACTCTGTATCATACAGATTGCTAGTATAGAATAGCGGGAACAACTTATTTATTGGATAAGAATACAGTCTCGATTGCTCAGGATAATATCTGCAAGCAATTTTTTTAAGTATAATTTTCAATAGTGTCCTCTCACTCATAAAAATAGTGATTTGAATGGCATATTATGTGCTACCCTATTTATTAAACACATTTTCAGATGCACCTAGGAAGCAACATTTTATATACTATATAGAGGGGTAAGTTTTAGTGGAAGTCTGATGTAAACTTATATAGGCAACAGTAGCCTAAACTATGGCTCTCATTCCTCAAAATTAATGTTTGGCTTATCTTACCTGGAATAGAACCCTGACCAAAAACAAACCACTAACTGGTAAAGAGTACATGCAAAGGGCAGTAAAGAACAGAATTACAAATCAGTGCTACTGCCTTGTGACCAGGTAGCAGGAATAAGAAGTCTATCCTTCATCAATCTTCTACCTTGCTATGTCACAAATATATCTACATTTTAACTAATTTATTTTTCTGTCAGTATTGCATAAAGACAATGTTTAATGGTGGATCTCTTTACAAATTAGTCCTTAAATTACATAATAGTTAGATGTAATTTTAACAAAACCAGAGGAGATGTTGACACTCTGTACTTGGAATTGGAAAAAGAAATAAAATTCTTTAGTTCTCCTTGAAAAGGATGTTTGCATTATCTTTGTAGGAGCCTTGCTTTTACTGTTGTTTTCTTTATTTTAAGATGTAATGATGAAAAAAATATATGTGAATAAATGTTACTATCCTAGAAAGGTGGACATTTATTTCTTGATCTCAAATATATTCATTCTCACTTTGTATAAAGGGGGAGAATCTTTTGAGACGTCTGCCCCCCCTGTATGAAAGTAGAAATGGGTTATATGTATCTTAGCCTTTATGGAGCAGCACTTGATCTAGTTTGACAATAGTTGCTCCAACTCAGTATTGTGAATCTTGAAAAAGTTACGCAATCATATAAGAACAAATGGAGGCAGATGATCTAAATAGGCATTTCTCCAAAGAAGACATACAGATGACCAAGTGGCACATGAGAAGCTGCTCAACATCACTCATTATTAGAGAAATGCAAATCAAAACTACAATGAGGTACCACCTCACACCAGTTACAATGGGCATCATCAGAAAATCTACAAACAATAAATGCTGGAGAGGGTGTGGAGGAAAGGGAACTCTCTTGCACTGTTGGTGGGAATGTAAATTTATACAGCGACTATGGAGAACAGTATGGAGGTTTCTTAGAAAAATAAAAATAGAGTTACCATGCGACCCAGCAATCCCACCACTGGGCATATACCCAGAGAAAACTGTAATTCAAAAAGACATATGCACCCCAATGTTCACTGCAGCACTATTTACAATAGCCAGGACATGGAAGCAACCTAAATGTCCATCAACAGATGAATGGATAAAGAAGATGTGGTACATATATACAATGGAATGTTACTCAGCCATAAAAAGGAATGAAACTGGGACATTTGTAGAGACATGGATGGACCTAGAGAATGTCATACAGAGTGAAGTAAGCCAGAAAGAGGAAAAACAAATATCGTATATTAACACATATGTGAGGAATCTAGAAAAATGGTACAGATCAACCAGTTTGCAAAGCAGAAATAGAGACACAGAGGTAGAGAATGAACATATGGACACCAAGCAGAGAAAGTCGAGGGGAGAGGAGAGGGGGTTGGGGTGGGATGAATTGGGAGATTGGGATTGCCATATATACATTACTAATAAGAAAAAAAATACCAAATTGTACATTTTAAATATATGCAGTTTATTGTATGTCAATTATATCTCAATAAAAGTTCTTAAAAAAAAAGAAAAAAATGTGATGACCAAAAAAAAAGAAAAAAGGAACAAATGGGTATTCATTTTAAGTTGTAATATATCCCCTAGCAGCAGTACACAGCACTAGAATATTCACTGGTGGCAACAACAGCACCTCATCTTTCTAACCAGGGTATTCCTGTGGCCTGATCTTGTTTGCTGCTCCTCCTATTCCAGCTTCCCATGGATTCTCTGAATTACCAGATATTCCTTCAATAAATCTTTTTTCTTCTTGAATTAGCCAGAGTCAATTACTTTTTGTTTACAATTGAGAAATCTGACTGATACACATGTACTTTATAAACATAAGAAAAATACTGACATACATAAACTATTCTACTATAAACAAAAATTTTATGTAGCTTTAATATAGTAGCTTATGTGCAACAAGATCTAATATTTTTAGCTGATCCAAGAATTAATGCAAAGAAAAAATGTAATGTATCTTCCAGAAAGTCTAGTGAAAATATCAGATATGTTAATAAAACAAGATACACAGAAAGACTTCATAGTACTACCAAGATATTTAGGATTAGAGATTAGAAGTTATAGGAAAATAACAAAATGGAATTGTCTCACTTGGGAGACTGTATAGTGAAATGAGACTTTGTCCTAGACCTTATTCTCACATCTAACACTTATTGCCCATGTGATTTTCAGCAAATAACTTTCCTAAGATACAGCACCTTCATTTATACAATTATAAACTAACTATAAGACCAAAATCAGTCTTGCCATTGTATTTCTTTCCCCATTTATGAATTAAATAGATCTTTGACATATGCTACTCTATTTATTTGTGTAAGAGTTTTTAACTTTAAAAAAATATTATCCTTTAACATAAGATGTCCAAGTGGGATCACCTTCTAAAGGCAATTAAACTGTGCAGCCCCCAAAAGTGTACCTCACATGCTGTTTAAGTCTACACATGTATTTTCTTGGATCCCAGAATAAACCACAAGCAGCAAAAGATTTTTACTTCTGCTGCCCCTCTGACTCTCCTTTTTTTCTTCTGATTCTTTGTTTTCATTTGTTCATTGTTCTGAGCCAAATTTAGTTTCGATTCTAGTTTAAACATGCCTTTCTCATTGGTGGCAGCAGTGTTTGGGAATTAAGATTTCATTTTCTGATCGTTTGATGATTTCTGTTGAGTTAAAGCAAGGACCTATTCTTTGGCAGGTCAGAGGTGACTGATGGTTTATTTTGTTAACTTTTTTGTGGTCTGCTTATTGCATGTGCAATAAATCACCTCCAAAGATGGTCAACAAAAATTCTCCCATCCCTATATCTTCATAACACTTCTTTCTTCAATAAGTGGAATCTTTTTACCACATTTTCAAATCTGGGCTGGCCTTGTGACTTGCTTTAATGAATACAGTGTAGAAGAAGAATAATGTACCAATTCCAGGCCAAGCCTATGTGATGTTTGACAGCCTCCAGTTTTGCTATCTTGATGCTATAGGTGAACATTTAAAGAGTCAATTATCCTGCTAGAGAGAAGATAGCAAACCACATATATTCCAGCCAGTCCAACTCAGACACCAGACATGTGAGTGGAGCCATCTTGTATACTCAAGCAGCACCCAAATTTCCCACTATATAAAGCCCATTGATTGACTCCAGACAACCCCAATGGAGCACAGTGACAAACCCACTAAGCCCAACCAAAGCACAGAATTGTGAGCAACGATAAACCATTGCTATGTTAAGTCATTAAGTTTGGGGTGGTTTGTAATACAGGAACAGATAAGTAAGAAAGAAATTTATATACTTAACCCTTATTAAGACATCTAAAAGATTTAAGACACTCTCAACCTAGACATTCTCAGCTAGACAAAAAGACCTCTGTGAATTGTAATAGAATTGTTCTATGAAACCTGGCCACACCCCCAAAGTAGAGAGAAGTCTGTTCAGGAAGGATTACAGATGTGGCATTTAGGTCATGGAATGAAACACAGGAACAGTCATATAGGAATATTCACAGACTGTTTGTTTCCTTTTAATGCCCCACTATTATTTGTTGAATATGTGGTGCGTGTGAATGGGGGTGGGGGGAGTGGTCATATGTCTTCAGTAGTTCATAAATCTTTATCACAGTAAAATATAGTCATCAAGATAATTATATATATATATTTCCTTCTATTTATTACTATAATTATCTAGTTGGATGATGTTAAAAACAATGAATAATACTGTAATTATACATTTTGCCTATTTCAGAAAGAAAGAAAGGAAGTATATGTCTGCAGAGGATTTTATTACGTAAATTCATGAACTTTAGTGGTTGGCTAAAATACTTATGCATGACAAATAGTTCCCAAATAACAACCTTACAGATTTTTTTAGAAAAACAATTAGTTACTATAGTCAAAAGTTATAATATGAGAGGTTGAGAAAAGGAGAATAGTAAGGAGTGAATATAAAAAAGGATAATGAAGGCAATCACTACTGACATTAATACCATAATATGAATATGGAAATTTTATTATTAACACATTATTTCCTTCCTTTTCTTGATAATCTACTTGTATTTCATAATCTTAATAATTGTTATTACATCTTTTCCATTTATATTTGAACAGCTGAATTATATTGAACACAATATAAAATACACAATACAAAATAAAAGTAGGTACAGTGTCTACTTTGGATTTTATAAGAACATTTTTTCATTTCTAATTAGAATTTGATTTTTGATCTTTTAAAAAAAGAGGGAAATTATGTTTATATACCTTTGTTTTTGAGCTTTAAAACTTGTATCTTTTCATGAATTCACACTTGGAAAAATTAGGCCAAAAACAATTGCGTCAATTTATAAATTTTTCATTTGAAATCTTAAATAGTACTATTTTTGAAAAATTAAATTTATTCTTAATTCAGTGTAGATGTTAGAAATGTCAAACATCTAATAAACACAATTTCTGCATAAGGTTATCAACTTTGTATGATTCTGATATACTAACAGTACATGTTTTTATGCCTGTCAGTCTAAAATAAAATTTGCCTTTTCTCCTGAGCTGTGATAAACATATGTAATATTACAGTTGAAAATGCTACTTATTTCACATTCATTGTGGATTACTCTCCTTTACAAATAATGTATCAATTTCTTTACAAATAATTAATTCTCATTATAGTTTGTGTGATATATATTTCTGTCCTTAACCAGATATCATGAGCACTAGCTTTGATCACAGAAATAGACCAGACATTTTTCTATGTGGAATACAATGGCATTTCCACAGGGAGGCATCAGTCTTCTGAACTGTTTATTTGATTGCTCTATCCCTAAACCAGAAACACATCTGGCAAGCAAGCCATTGTTGCAGTATTAAATTTGAAAGTTTTTGTTTTTTAAGTTTCTTTCCATTCTGATTTTGAAAGATCATCACTTTCTCTGGGAAGAAAAGCTATTACTATTACCAAAGCATATTACACATTGTGAATTTTTAAAATACTGACCACAAAACTCAACATGAATGTAGATGCCTACACTATTAGAGTAGTTATATTGTTTAGCTTTTCCAGCTTTTGCTAAAATGTCTTCACACTCACCACTTTAATTTTAGGTTATGCTGACCAGACATACTTTCTCAAAGGCTGAAATTCTCATTTGCCTATATTTTACCCATACTGAAAACTAACAACATACCAACTAATGTTCTGCTAAAACAACAAATGCATATTCATACATCCAAATTAGTAGTGTTCAGTGTGTTTATACTTGTGCCTAACATATATTTATCTTTACCATATATTTTATGTATCTATTATTTATCTATGTCTGTATTTTTATGTATAGACACATACACAAAGATACGCAAACACACTTCCACTATTCCTTTCTATGTATAATATATAATGAAATTATGAAATATGAGGACATTCAATTATATTGTAAAACTATTCCTAGGTGCCATTATTAACCATTAATTAACAACCATTTCTTTAAACATATATATTAAAATATGAAATATACATTAATATATATTTTTAATATTCTTACTAAGCATACTAGACATAAGCAAGTTGCTTAGAATCATAGCTGTGGCCAAAGAATTACTTTTCTGTTTTTTGGTAACTTAGTCCCCAATGACTCTACTATTAGTTCCACTGGGACCAATTTAAAACCACACAGCCCTGTTTTCACGGATTGAATATGGCAATGTATCATTGTTTAAGTGTGCTACTCAAAAATTTGGAACCCAGAGGGAAAACACAGGGAGACTGAGTAAACAGAAAACAACCACCTCCCCAACCAATACTCTCTTTACAAAGTTTTAGAAACAATTTCTTACATCTAATTTATTTATAATGCTTAAGGTATTAAAAAAACAGGGAGCCAGAAATTCAATTTATATTCTTTACATTTTTTTCCTTGGGAAAATACTCAATATTTGTACCAAAAGAGATATTCTACTACAGCAAATGCAAAGAAAAAGAGATTATAGTACATTCAAAAACAGGTCCTAGCATATGCAAGTTATTCTGTTAGCTGCTTTATATACATAAGACCCTAAAGGCTCACACCAATACTATGAATTTAGGTATTATTCCTATTTGATGGAAGAAGCTGAGATTCCAATGCTATTTGAAACTCTGACTCCAAAAATCACAATAACCTAATGAACTTAACTTGCTCATTCCTGCCTACCCATATCTTTGCACAATTATTGCTGTATGCAATTTATATGGATACACTCCCTTACATACTTAACAATTATTTATTGACTGCTTAATAAATGCTAAAATCCACTTTACCCACAACTTCATGCGGCCACCTCCTTTGCATTGTCTTTGCAGAAATATTACTCCAATATCACATTATGTGTTCCGTTTAATTTTGTTAAGAGAACTAACTGCTTTCTGGAGTTATCGTATTTATGTTTTGTATTTGTTTCATTTTATTCCTTCATTGCATGTCCTCCACAATAGATTTTAGTCAACCTGAGAACACAGGGACATGTATAATTCACTGTTGTGTATACAGTGCTTGGAACAAAGTAAGTATTAATGAAATACTTTGTGCCTGACAGGATGGATAGAAACAGGTATAAATGAGTCTTAGGAACTGTGATAAATGAAGTTAGATTGTCTTTAACTTTGTAATGGTGCCTTGCTACCAGCTGGTAGACAGCAATTCTCAGGAGCTCAAATTGCATAAACCCAGAAAGTTTTAAATTAAAGGTCACCATCTGGAATGAGATCCACACATACTTAGTTCCAAAACACTGGTTTAGGGGGAATTATTACATTCCAAAGTTTTTCACTAATTCTAAAAATTGTTTATCTTGTTTACCAAAAATTAAATGTTTTCACTGGAGACTTGTAAAGGTCAATAACTCCATCTTATTTTAAGATTTTATTAAACCCCAAATCTTGCCTTGACTATAAATAACAAAATTATGTATTAATGAAAATAGAACCACATTGATTTTAAAAAATGGGAATGAAATTTAAAAATCTATCTAGTTTTATTATTAAACATTTCTAATGAATATATAAGTAAGCAAAATTAAACCATTTAATGAAATAAAAACATGCAAGGCCTGTTTCTTAATAATGTACCATGTGCAACAAAATTCATAGGTATGTCACTTATATGTATATATATTTATATTATATTTATATAGTACTATACCATTACTAAAATGCAATAAAAACTATTGACAATGCTCACATGAAAACTTCAAGCTTAACATGGCATGTATTAATGTCATTTTTTAATAAAGAACATCAATTTCAGGTATATTAAGTTATTTTGTTAATTCATTCTTTGACAAATGTTAATTGAACGCTTGCCAGGTGCCAGGCAGTGAGCAAAACATGTATGTTCCCTTTTACCCTCTATGATAGAAACACACTTATCAATGACACAAAGTTTTTTTAAACAACATGAGCAAAGAAGGACTAAAGTACATATGACTGGGGGAAACTGATTTTGCCTGAGAGGTCAGGGCAGCCTTTGTTAAGGAAGTGATATTTGAAGTTAAACCCTGAGTAATGGGTAGAAATTAAGTGGGAAAAAGAGAATGAAGTAATTCTGGATTACAGAAAGAGTTATCAGCAAGTACTAATAGCCTAACATGAAAGAAAGCTGGAATTGGAATCTTCTAACTTACAATCCAATATTATTATGCAATAACAAAGGGAATAGTTGCAATTAATTTATTCTGAGCAAATAAACAAATTATTCAACAACATGAATGATTTTTTTATATTAATAAAGATAGAGGTCTGGCTACTGTAACAAAAACCAAATAACATTGGTAGAAAGCAGAGCATAGCAACAATTGAGCCATGGATACATATGTCACTGGTAGTAGGAACCAATAGGCTTGTTACCTCATCTGTTTGCCCAGCATTCTATACAAATAGCATTTTATACTGTGCAACAAGGTTAAAAATAGTGTCAATCACTGTCTTAAACAAGACAGAATTTTATCTACCTCTTAAATAACAATCTAAGCATGATCAGTCCAGGGCTGTTAGTGCATCACCTCTGCATCAGGGATCTAGGGCCACTTATCTTTTCAGACCGATATCTGTAGAGTACTACCTCATACAAATGGTCCAAGATGATACATGACTATATCTGTACTCTAAATTGTTTGAAAGCCATTCCTACCCTATAAAGGCTTAGTGCAAGAGTTGAACACATCACTCTGGCTACATTCCAATGGCCAGAAGATGATTACTGACCATGATTAACTTCAAAGGAATCTGATAAATACAGTCTTTCTTTTGGATGTAGTTGTTTCTAGCTGAAATCAAAGAGTTTATGTTGTTAATGGCTCATTTATTTCACAAGTACTATTGAATGACTTCTAGGTATCAGCACATTTCTAAGTACAGATACAACAGAGATACATCTGTGAACAAAATAAAAATGTCTATCCTTGCTTTTGTATTGTAACAGGGAAGACAGACAAAAAATAATAAATATAAAAATTAAGGATATTAAGATGAATTTTAGAAAATGTAAGTGCTAATAAAAAACAGAGGAAGTAAAAGGGATTGGTAGTAATGTGTTAGTAATGTTTAAAAACCAGGTCTGAAAAACATTCCTGATTTGTAGTGTTTTCCAGTTTCCATGGAGTAAATACTTCTACCACAGGCAATTTTAGCTACCAATGTGATGCCAACCATTTTGCAATATTTCTAAAATATTAACAATCAACTATCATGAGCCTGTGCAAGTTGGCTCTAACATATCACTGGAATTCAAGAAAGGTAGGATTTGGGATTTTAATATGATGATCAGAAAAAGATAGATAACGCAATGGCATCTGTGCTATCTGGACACGTAGGAGATGAGTGCCTCAAGGATGGAAAGAACCTTTGCTTAAAATTAAGGATCTGGCAATTTGAGGAATAGTAAACAGACTAGCATGGCTGCTGCTAAAAGTAAATAAAGAGGAGTGGTATAGGAGATGAAGTCAAAGAGGAAACAGGCCAGATCATGTAGCGCTTTGTCACTGCTTGAAAGGACTTTGACTTTTAATGTGATTCTCACAGGTTGGCAGCCACTGATGGATTTGAACAGAGAGTGACATTATCTTACCTTCCTTATAGTTAAAATGATTTCTCTGGCTGATTCACTGAAAATAGACTATAGAGAGTATATAGAAGAGATTAATTATAAAGTTATTGCAATGATCCAGTCAAGAGATAAATTTGGCACAGGTCAGTGTTGGATCAGCATATGTGAAGATAAGTGAGGACTCTGTATTTTGAAGGCAGAAGCCATGGGATGTCACAGATGACTCTAAGGATTTTCATCTGAGCAACTGGAAGCATAAACATAGCTGCTTGTGGTCTTGCAACCTAAAAACTTTAAAGCTTTTCTTTTTTTTTTCCTCTCTCCAACTACCCCATATTCAATATACAATGGTAAAATTGAAATAAGATAACTATAAGAAAAACTATCATATAGAGTAGGAAATAATGGAAAACACATAGCTGTTAGTCATCCAGAGCAACTATCATATCCTGCTAGATGAGCTGCAAAACATCCTACACTACACTAGAGAACATTCCTGGGCTGGTCCATATCAAAGACTCTGGTTCTTTCTAATCTCTCTGAGGGACTCCCCTGTCTATCATCCTCATCGTCCTTGACTCTGCCCACTGGGAGTTTCTTCTCCATTTATTATTCTCTATCTCCATATCTGAATTGGCTAATGCAGGGTATGCCTTCGACAGTTTAAATTATTTCACAGTCTATTTCATGTTGGTACAGTCTCAGGGACCTGTGAGTGCTTTTGAGTGTCAACAAGTATCGGGTTTTGCAGGCTAGGCATATAGTATTTGTTGGTAATATAATCCCTTGAACATAGTAGATTTTGTGTCTGTTTACTTTCATATACTACCATGAATGAGGAGACACAGACAAGGTTATATTTTAGGTATAATTTCTAACCCTGAAAATTTACTCTGTGTTCTGTGCATTCCCTACTCCACATTTCTTCATGCAGTCTACCTGAGGCTATCTGAAACAAAGGCTTGGGTGGAACAGCAATAACCTCTATCTGAATTTTGCTGTTGAGCTGCTTCCAATCACCTAAGAAATAACTCAATGATAGTTGTTTAAATGTGTGAGGCTGCCGTGTTATCATCTTCCAAGATTGCTTCGTCAGTCACCTCTCACCACTACTTCAGTTTGGTCTACTCAAGCTGTGGCTTTTTCAACCTTGCCAGGGTTGAAATTATCAGAATTTTGGTCAAAAAAGAGCATAGGCCACAACCAAAACAATCTCCCTTATCAAAACTGTATCTCTTCTTTGAAATCTTTAGAACTTTTCCATGACATTGTCTCTGTAACAGGACCTTGCTACAAATGTTACTAAAAAAGCAACACTTTCCAATATTCTGATTTTTTTTCCCTATTGCATCCCCTCAAGCCACAGACTCTTTGTCTTGTGTTCTGACTTCTGAAATTTCCAATATCACAGAAAGTTCTATTGGACAAGGCTAGTAACAAATGTTTTGTTTTGCACAACAAAGGTAACTGAACTTGTGGCTTGCAATATCTGTGTTCTTGGGACCTGCCACACAAACACTAAGCTAATGACTGGTATTTGAGACTTATAATGGCAGTCCTACTTCTAGAATCAAATTCTGTATAGGCTTGTGCATAATTACAAGTCATCCACCAATATAAAATTAGAAGTGGGTTTTAAAGTTATATGTTTTTTTCTAGACCAATAGCACAAATGAAAACACTCCAGAGAGAGAGAGACCTAGATTTTTATCTTATTGTTCTGTCATCCTTAAGATGTTGCCTTTGTTTACATGTCCAAGCAAATTCCTTAGCAAAACATTTCAATCAGCCAAAACTGGGAAAATAAAAGCACACTCATGTTCTTTAGGAATACAATTTGAAAGCTACCCTTCACCTTGTTTCATTGGCCTGAACTCAATCACATAGCTGCTCAAGGCAATAGATGTGTCTGCAAAGTGTATCTTTATTTTTGATAGAGAGTTGCATCTAAATTCTAAGATTATACTGTTAAAATTTTTTAAAACACAGAATAGATATTGGATTACATCTAGGCATTGATGCTCAGTTTCAATATCATGTTTTTTATTTTTTAGGGATAGTATTCAATATATGGGGGGGGGGGGAACCAATCACTTAAAACAGTGTTGTAACTTCAGGTTTAAGAGCCTAGGCCAAAGTGGCTTAGGTTCTTAAACCCATTTCTACCACTTACATACCATATAATATTTATGAAATTATGTAATTATTTAAGTCTCATTTTCTTTACCTGGAAAATGAAAGTAATGCTTTTTCTCCATTGGCTTGTAAGAGACTAAATAAGATAAAAATCTAATATATGCTAAGCATGAGCAGTTATTATATGCAAGGCTTTAAGCTACTTCCACCCATTAGTCATTTAATCCTTTCAAAATTCTATGCATTAGACACTATTGTTATCCTTATTTACAAACAAGCTAGATCACAAATCCCAGCTTCATCTGAGGTTTCAGAGCTAATGGCTAAAGTAAGTGGCTGAACCTCCATACACTCTAATCCCAGAGCTCCTAATCTTATCCAATGCACTGTTTAAAGGACTTAGCACAGTCTCTAAACACAATGTTCAACTGTTATTGCTCTGTGTGAGGCAGAATAATCCCTCTCACTTTTCACCAGAATAATCCCTCTCCTGGAAGCTGTGAATATAAGTTAGAGGGCAAGGTAAAATGAAGGTTGCAGTTGGCTGTGTCATCTGATCTTAATATAAAGAGATTATTCTTGATTGTGGAGGTGTGGGCAATGTAATCACAAACGTCCTTTAGATGTAGAAGAGAAAGGCAGAAGAGTCAAAGATGTGAGACTTGACTGGTCATTGTTGCCTTTGAAGATGAAAGGGGGTCATGAACCAAGGAATGTTGCAGCCTTTAGGAGCTAAAAATGGCAAGAAAACAGTTTGTCCCCTAAAGCCTCTGGAGAGGAATATGGCCCTGCTGACAAATTTGAGGTAATCGGCTATAGCACTCACAGTAAACTAAAATAGCATCTATATTTAATGTAATGTAATCTAAAAGTTAGATTACACTTTCTATGCTACTGTTTTGTTTTGATCAGAATGAATCACAAAATACCCCATTTTATTCATGATTAATAGTTTAAATAGAACATTAAAGTGAGCTATTAAAAATTGTGTAGAATTAATATAAGAAAAAAATATAGTTGGTATGTATCTTCTGTGAGGGTGATATTTCCCTATCTTTATGTGTTTATGGTTTTGTTATATACGTTTGTCAACTACAAATTGGCACTTGCCATCTGCCTCTACAAGGATTAAATTACACGTGCTGCTGCAACTGCTGACCTTCAACATCCTCTGAAGGGAATTCGGGGTGGAGACCAGGAATGAGGCACTCTGTGTGGTACAGGTCTTCAGATAGTTAGAGGTTTTCAGGAACTGATTTTATGAGCCCAACCCTTGCATCTCCTCATATCTAGAAAAGCACTAAATCCCTACATAGTGATGTCTGCTCCTGTGACTAGCAGAAACTCCTACAAAAATTATTGGTAAATTATTATTGGCTAACGTCCATACTTTATTCAGATGTTTTTAGTTCATTTAATGTCCTTTTTGCTTCTTTCAGGATCCTATCCAGGAAATCACTTTACATTTAGTAGTCATGTCTCCTTAAGCTTCACTTAGCTGAGTCAGTTTTTCAGTCTTCTCCTGGTTTTGATGACCTTGGCAATTTTAAGAAATATTGATCACATATTTTGTAGAAGGTCCCTGAATTAGGATTTCTCATGATTGAAATGGGGTTATGCATTCTTAAGAGGACAATTACAACAGATTTATAGTGCTATTTCCATCATGGCATATCAGGTATATACTATCAATGTGTTGTGGAATTTGATTTCCTAATATTGCGTTAAGGGATGTTCATCAGGGATATTGGCCTGTAATTTTCTTCTCTTGTAGTCTTGTCTCGTCATCCTGGCCTCCTAACCTCCTAAAATGAGTTTGGGAGTATTCCCACCTCTTCAATTTTTAAGAAGAGTTTGAGAAGGATTGGCTTTAATTCTTCAAATATTTGGTAGAAATCACTAGTAAAACCACCTGGGCCTGGGATTTTCTTTGTTGGTAAGTTTTTGATTAGTAATTAAATATCCTTCTTCGTTATTGGTCTGTTCAGATTTTCTAATTTGTCATGACTCAGTCTTGATAGATTGTTATGTTTCTAGGAATTTATCCATTTCTTCTAGGTAATCCAATTTCTTGATGCAAAATTGTTCAGTGTAGCCTCTTAAGATTCTTTCTATTTGCATGGTGTCAATTATGTCTCCTGTTTTCTTTAGAATTTTGTTTATTTTAGTTCTCTTTCTTTCTTGGTTAATCTAGCTAAAGGCTAGTCAAACTTTATCTTTTCAAAAACAAACTCATTTTATTTATTTACTTTTCTATTGTTTTTCTAGTCTCTATCCTTTATTTATGCTCTAATTTTTATCATTTCTTTCCTTCTCTTAACTTTGGGTTTTGACTGCTCTTGTTTTCCTAATTCCTTGAGTGTAAAGTCAGTTTGTTTATTTGAGATCTTTTCTCTTAATGTAGGTATTTTAATGTTATAAATTTCCCTTTAGAACTTCTTTAACTGAATCCCAAATGTTTTGTAGACTATATTTTTTATTCTCATTTGTCTCAAGATTGTTTCTAATTTCCCTGCTGATTTCTTATTTTACCTATTGTTGTTCAGCAAAGTCTTGTTTAATTCTGCGTATTTGAGAATTTTTCCATTTTCCTTTTTATTGAATTCCAGTTTCATACCATTGCAATTAGAAAAGATATCTGGCATGATTTCAATCTAAAACTTGCTAAGGCTTGCTTTGTGATCCAACATATGATCTATCTTGGAGAATGTTCTGTTTGCACTTAAAAAGAATGTATATTTTGTTGTTGGATGGAAGGTTCTGAAAAATGTCTGTTAGGTTCATTTGGTCTAAGGTATAGTTCAAGGTCAATATTTTTGTATTGATTTTCTATCTGGGTGATCCAGCCAATGTGGAAAATAAGTACTGAAGTGCCCACATATTACTGCATGCTACTTTTCCCTTTAGTTCAGTTAATATTTGTTTTAAATATCTAGGTGCTCCAATACTAGATGCATATATATTTACAGTTGTTATATCCTCTTAATGAATTGACCCTTTATTACTCTACACTTTTATTTCTCCTTCCCCCACATTTTTTGCTGTTGATGTCATACTTTACATTTTTTTATACTGTGCATCCATTAACAAATTATTTTTAATATTATTGCCTTTTAACTTTTATACTAGAACTAAAAATGATTTACAAACCTCATTGCAGTATTTGAGTATTCTGAAGTTGACTATATAGTCACCTTTACCAATGCATTTTGTACTTTTCTACATTTTCATGTTGATACCTAGCATCCTTTCACTTTAACTTGAAAAACTCCCTTTAGCACTGTTTGTAATGTAGGTCTAGTGGTAATGAAATCTCTCAGCTTTTGTTTTTAGGGGAATGTCTTTTACTTTCTGGGAATTTTTTTTCTTTATTTCTTTAGAATAACTTTGTCAGGTATAGTATTCTTGGTTGGCAGTTGTCTTTGTTTTCTTTCAGCACTTTGAATAAACCTTATGGGGGTTCCCTTGTATGTGATAAATTATCTTTCTCTTACTGCTTTAAAATTTTTCTCTTTGTATTTGACTTTTAACATTTTGGTTATAATGTTCCTTGGGACAATCTTCTTTTGGTTGATCTTTCTTGGGGCCTTTTGAGCATGGATATCCATCTCTCTCCCAAGATTTGCTAAGTTTTCAACTATTATTATTGCTTTAAATAAGATTTCTGCCCCTTTCTCTATCCTCTCTTCTCCTTCTGGAACTTCCCTGATGCTAATGTTCATTTGCTTGATGGTTTTCCATAATTCATGTAGATATTCTTCATTCTTTTCTATTCATTTTTATTTTGTTCTTGTTACTAATTTCAAATGATCTATCTATGAGTTTGCTTATTCTTTCTTCTGCATGATCAATTCTTTTGTTGAATTTCTCTCTTGAACTTTTCAGTTCTGCCATTGTATCCTTCAGCTCTAGATTTTTGTTTCATTTTTTATTACGGTTTCCATTTCATATTCAACTTTTTTTTTCATGCATTTTTTCCTGATTTCATTTAGTTTTCTATTGATGTTCTTTTGCATTTCATTGAGTTTGTTTAAGATGATTATTTTGAATTTTTCATCAGGTAAACCATAGATCTCCATGTCTTTGGGGTGGGTTAGGAGAGCATTATTAATTTCTTTTGGTGATCTTAGCCTGGTTCTATGTGATCTAGGCACCCTTGCATTGGAATCTATACATTTATAGGAGCAAACACATCTTTCAGTCTCTACTGACTGGTTTTGTCAGGTAAATACCTTCTCCTGTTGGATTTAGGGCTTATAGGATTACCTCCAGAATAGAAGTTGTCCTGAGTTGAAGCCAGTTTCAAGACTGTCACTGAGTCTGCAGGGAGGTCCACAGCTGGCATGCTCATTATCAGGGACATAAGTGGGTGTGTATCATATCTGGTCCCAGGGTGGATGAAACTACCTCTAGTACCTTGTTCAATAGGGTAGCACTAAGACAATGGTCTACTTCAGAACCCACATTTGAGTCTTCAGTTAGCTGGGCTTTTATCACATGCATGAACAGGTGTGGCTCCCACAAGATCCTTGGGAGTTCTCTTGTCTGGTCATTGAATTAGTTCCTTGGTGGAAGAGAATGATCCCGGATTGCGGCTGAGAGGGGCTGAAACTAAGCCCCAGGCCTGTTTCAGTCTCCACAGCCAAGACCTGGTTCTGGAGGCACTGATGGGTGTGTCCCTGGGTGGGCTGGAGTGTTCCCTGACCATGACTGAAGAGACTAGAACCAAGTATAGAGTCTTTCCAGAATCTCTGGGGGTGCAAATGGAAGTGTCTCCCTCTGAGTCCCTGGGCTGGCAAGCCTGCTTGTAGACTGTAGCTGGGCATAGGCTGGAACAAAGTACAGGGCTGTTTCAGAATCTCCCAGGTTGAACACCAGAGCAGCTCCCACTGCAATCCTGGACTTTCAGAACAGCTGATAGATTGAGGTTGAAAGGGGGCTAAAACCAAATGTAGAGCCTTTCAGAGCTACCAGAGACACAGAGGGAATTGTCTTCTGCTGGGTGCCTGTGCTGACAAAATTCTGCACTAACTGGTTCGGATGGGCTGGAGCCTTTTCAAAATCTAGTTTGACCAACTTTGGTGGGCTGACCTCCAAGGGCTCCTGGATGGCAGTCAAGTGGGCTGAAGCCAGTTCATGGGCCACATCAGGGTCCACAGTGGGGACAAATTCTACATGTCTATTATCCAATATATAGGTGAGTGTGACTCCTCTCTGGTCCTTGGGCATATGGTGCTGATGATACACCCAAAGCCAAATGGGACCATAGCTGACTTCTTAGAGGAAAAGAGCTGTTTCCAGGTATGTAGTTAGGACCATGGTCAGTGAGTCAGTTGCCAGGGTGTGATCCTGCCTTCTTAAAATGGCTCTCCTCAGTCTCGGGCTGGACTGGAGTTTTACAAGTTCCTACATGAATCCCAAAGTTCCCACAAAGGCACTTTTATCTGTGGATGGATGCTAAAAAAATTATTGTTGAGCAAGGGATATCTTACCTGGCCATCTTGCTCACATCAATCACCACTGAATATATTTTACATTTTGCTTCTTTCACCCACAATAACCATCTTAAAAGGGAAATTTATCCCATTTCAACAAATACTACTTTTTCAGCAGCACTATCATGTTGTTTTGTGTTTGCTATTTATTATCATTTCTTGTCTCTTTCCTCTTTCATTGTCTTTACTGGGTTTTTCTTTTTTCTTTCTAGCATTTTGGAAGCTGTACCTATTTTTTTGTTTGTTTGTTTAGCAGACAATCTTAAATGTGCAATAACTATATTTAAACTGTTCTTTAATATCACAATGAGAAGAATGCAGTATCTACACTGTCTTTATCCTAAATACAGATAGGACTCATACCAGGTCATAATATTTTTGTTTCTGTTATGTAGAATTTAATTCAAATTCCCAGTTTCCATCAATTTTGTTATTTTACCTTCTTTCTATGAATAGTTCCATAATTATGTTAAGCTTCAGAGCCACATATTCAGTATTTCAAGGCTGACTATATGCTTACTGATGTCTTTTCTTGTATTAATTTTGTGTATGTCTGTGTCTATATCTGCATCTTATTCTTTTACAATATGTATCAATAATATGGTCTTGAGTCCTAAACATTCTCAGTCCTTGAATGTCTCAGATAGTCTTTATTTTGACTTTGCACTTTAATGATCGTTTTGCTA
Organism: Hippopotamus amphibius kiboko; assembly: GCF_030028045.1. Lineage (NCBI taxonomy): Eukaryota > Metazoa > Chordata > Mammalia > Artiodactyla > Hippopotamidae > Hippopotamus > Hippopotamus amphibius. The sequence goes on from NC_080188.1 coordinate 61,495,444, forward strand.
GACACATAATTCTGGGTGTAAAAAGATTATTTTCTCAGAACTTTTAGGTCATTCCCAATCCAATATTTGAAGAGAATCTAATACTTTTTTCTTTGTTGATATTCTTTTTGTTTTCCTCTGAAACTTTTTTTTCCATTTGCTCCAGGCATTCTAACATTTTATCAGATATTTCTAGGTATAGCTTTTATATGTTTATTCTTCCTGGACAACTCTTTCAGTCTAAAAATGTGAATAAAAATTTTTTGTATTTTTGCTTTGATTATTTCCTCCCTTCTGCGATCTCTGTTACTGGTTTGTACATATTCTATAACAGGAATGTTATAACTCCACAGTCTATCATCAATGCATCTAACTTTTTACTCATTAACTTTAAGCTCTTTGTTTTTTCACACAGTACTGTGGAGAAGATCCTTGATCTTCCAACTCAGTAATTTAATTTCTAATAATATTAACATTTTCTTTATCTATTGCACTATTACTATAGCTGCCTTGTTTCTAATTGCAAAGAACTCTAAATGCTTCATGACTAAACTGCAATTGGTTCTTTTTTTATAAACCTAGTATATTCATGAATTTTTTTGTAATAACTGTATTCTACTTCCTGAACTACTTGGAATTTAATATTTTCCTGTTTTATGAGACTCATAATTCTTTTTTTTTAAAATGTTTCATCATTCTTGTTTCTTTCTCCATATTTTTCGATGAGGGAATAAAGTACTCAATACCGGATATAAAACCACATCCAAGTTAATGTCCTTTATCTTGGTAAAAAGGGTAATAGTCAAAATATTTAGCAATCAGTACAGTAATATTAATAGGTCTATAAATCAATATATGTCAAAATTTATAAATAAGCATTTTAATTTCTAAATAAACTATATATGATAGACATGTTACATTTAATAAACTTGTTTATAATGATAAATTGTGAAAATTTTTCAAATATTTGTTTCAAATAAAACAAATTGTTAGTAAAATTGATCAATTTTTATAAATGAGTGTTATAAGCTTATTTGGATAGTGTGTGTGTGCGAAGAGAGAGCGAACTAGTGCCTTTCTGCAATTATTTGACAAAAAGACTATATCAAATTCTTTCAGTAATTCCTCCCAATGGAAAGTTATTAGATTATTTGTGTTATCAAAAGTTAAAGAATTTTTCTTAATATTGAGGTACCAAATCATCTTTCCCTTCTCCTTTATTTAATGGCAATTACATTAAAAAATGTTCAACCCAGTCTGTGATTGTTTTTAATGTTCAATATCTCTATTACTGAAAAAGTCACTGCCATATTTAATTGGATGAAAACTAATCCTGCAGAATTAGGTTAGCATGGCATTTAAGAGACTGGACTCTGTTATCAGGTTATATATATTAGAACTCCAGCTCTGCTACTTATATTTTAAGTCATTTCTTTATGCCTCAAGTACTTTTCCCATAAATGGGGATAAGCTAAAACTATAGTATTCTTATTATTTAATGTAGATTTATAGCAGTATCTTACATAGGGCAAATCCTCTGTAAAAGTTAGCTATTCCTTTTTTTGGGAAAATTAAAGTCTGGTAATTCCTATGAAGGATGAGAATTTTGATGGTTTTGCCAAACAGACCACATTAGATAGGGTCAAAAGTCAATAGGAATAATGAAAAAAAGAAACTGTGATCTGAGAATCCTCTGGAACCTGACACTCACATGGGAGCAGTCCCTTAGTTTGAGTCCTCTCTTCAGCAATGGAGGTGCCACTCTGTTAGCAGATTCCTTAGCAGGCCAGAACCTGAAGTGACCCTTATTACTGACTTTCCACTTCTCCTTACCCCTCCCTGAATCTTTCAATTTCCTTAAATAGTTATGTGGGAGTGACCCCAGGGGAGTATTAGCAAGCAGTGGCAGCCAGACTGTATGAAAGCTAAAGAGGTACCAGCCATTTGTTTCCTAGATGACAGGAGTTCTATCAAGATACAAACTATACTGTTAAGGGCTGAATGTTATGGACCTGAATATGGGAGCTATCACAGAAGTGAACTGGATGGAAGTCCAGAGAACTGAGTGTCACAAGAGCAAACTCTTGATGCCTACTTGGGAATTTTCAGGGCCAGACTGGCATCTAAGTGGGTCAGTATTTATCCAGCTTCTTCTCTGAGGTTCCTGGATCTTTGGTTTGATGTCTACCATTCTATACAAAATGTAAGTGCTGAAATACATTCTCTAAAAACATTTGCTTCCTGGAGGATTCATTTTAACATCATCCTGTTCATATTGTATAGGTGATATTCTTTTGATGTCTCTAGTATTTTTAGTAAATTTTCCTTCTCTAAATTTAATACATTTTATTCATGTTTTTTTCCTGTTTTTATGTCTTATATGGCTAGCTTACTTCAAACATCTGGCAATCCTTAACTTTTGGTTTACACTTAAATTACTTTAAGAAAATAATCACCACTATGGTGGGTGGTGATAGAGGTGGGCAATCATTATGTTGGCGGATGTGAAAATGTGAAAGTATTTGCTCTGAGGGTCAAGAACTCACAATCTGGCCTATTTCTCTAGGGTTGTTTATACAATTTCTTTAGAGAGATTTTTAGATGCTAGCTCCCATGCATACTGCTCATGGAGATGTGGAAGTTGAAGGAATCTATCTCATAAGTCTAAATAGACCCATTGACTCACTCCTGCCTTCTACCACCCTCAGGGCTTCTAAGAACCAGACCTCTCTAAAGGTCTGCAGGAAAAATTGCAACTTCTTAGCTATAGCTTCTTCCATGTGCACCGCAGGTTCTAGCTTCCTCTAGCTTGCTAACATCAAAGAAGTTGCTCACTTGACTGCAGAATCTTGACAAGAACAGAGAATCCATCTGCTGCCTATTCTCCAAATATTTGTTAAAATCTCTTTCTTGCTAATGGTGCTCATTTTTACCTTTGTTCTGTGCTTTACCTTCCTTTTTTGTTTCTTTTAATATCTTTTTAACGAGGACTTGAAATACAGAAGACATAAATGTATGTAATAATTCTACCATGTTGCACTTGAAATACCTTACGGCATCTTAGTTTTACCTTCACTTAGTTCTCATCTAATGTTTTTCTTTTCTTTATATCAATCTGAGTTTCTGATCTATGTTACTTACCTTCTTACTAAAGAATGTATTTTTTAACATTTCTTGCAAGCCATGTTTACTGGACACAAATTCCCTCAGTTTTTGTTTCCTGAAACAAAATGAATTTCTTCTTCATTTTTGAAGGATAATTTCACTGAATACAAAATTCTTGGTTGGTGGTCTTTTCTTTCAAAACTAAATATTTCACTCCTCCTTCTTCTTGCTTGCATGGTTTCTGAAAATAAGTTTGATATAATTCTTATCCTTATCCCTCTAATATAAGGTTTTGCCATTACCTGGTGTCTTTCAAGGCTTTTTCTAGTCTTTGGTTTTTTTGCAGTTTGGATATCATATGCTTAGGTTTCCTTTTTTTTGTTGTTGTTATTTATCCTGCTTCTTCGCTAAGGTTCCTAGATCTTTGGTTTGATGTTTATCATTAAAAGTCTCAGTCAGTATACTTCAATTACTTTTTGTCTTCCTTCTTCCCCTTATTCCTTATGATATTTCTATAACACTTACATTATACCTATCATAATTGACCCATGGTTCTTGGAAACTCTTTTCTGGCATTTTTTAAATAATTTTGCAATTTGCTTTTCAGATTGTAAAGTATCTATAGACACATTCAAGCAGAGTCTTTCCTTGATCATGCCCAGTCTACTGTTGAGCCAGTCAAAATCATTTTTCATGTCTGTTATAGTGTTTTTAATTCTAGCTTTTCCTTTGATTCTTTCTTAGAGTTTCCATCGCTCTGTTAACATTATCTATCTATTCTTGTATGTTGTCCACTTTTTCCATTAGGGTCCTTAGCATATTAATCATAGTTATTTTAAATTCCTGATCTGAAAATTTCAAATTCTCTCTCTGGTTTTGATGCTTACTTTCTCTCTTCAGACTAGTTTTTGCCTTTTAGTATGCCCTGTAATTTTTTGTTCAAAGACAAATCTGAATTACTGCATAAAAGAAACAGAAGTTAAATAGGCCTCAAGTGTGAAGTTTTATGTTTATTTGGTTGCCATTAGGCTTTTATTGGTTGCTAAAATTTCCTATAGTGTCCTTGCTTTCATCTCCTCTGTTGTCTTTGGGTTTCCCTAAAGCCTTGTTAAATATGGACTGAGGCTTGTAGTTCTTTTAGCTGTAGTCTTTCTGTTAATATGCAAGAGCCTAGTGGTGTGGTGATAAGGACTGAGGGGGTGTGATGTCAAATTTTGAGGAGAGAGGAAGCACTATATAATCCTATAAGATTAGGTCTCAGTCTTTCAGTGAGCCTGTATTTTTCTCCCTCTGCAGCGTTCTTCACAGAACTTCTGAGCTTTTACCTCCAACTCAGATGAGACCCAAGGTGTAGGAGTGTGGAAGCTGGAGTTGGGTACTTCCCTTCCCCCAGTCTAGTTAGACTCTGTTAAAATACATTCACTGAAGGCATTTGCTGAGGAAAATGGAGTACTCAATGTATTTGAAATGGTTACTTTTCCCTTCTCTATGTCAGAAACATAAGGAAATATTTCTTCTGCCTTCAGCCTAAGAACTTGGTGGGGCTCCCAGAAGTAAAATTTATGAAAGAAGAGGACACATTAATTTCTATCTCCCAAGCTGGACCATGCTCAGTTTCCAGCAAATGGTCATTTACCCTTTAAATGTTCCTACCAGCCTCCAGCAGTGGCTTCTGCTCCCAGTAAGCTATGATTCTCTGCACGTTCCTATCTCTCCATTTTGGTGGATTGTGGTCTTCCCAATTTTCTCGTGGCTCTAAAAAGACTGGTTGATTTTCAGTTTCCTTATTTTTTTTTTTTCTTGTTGTAAGGACAAGAGAGATGACTGCCAAGTGCTTTAAATGTTGAATCAGAAACTGGAAGCATCCTATAGTATGTTTTATAAAGTGGAAAAGCATGTTCAGCTACTATTAGCCTCATTTTCCAACACAGAAATTTGATGGAACCTTGGAAATCAAACATTAAAGAAACCTTAAGTTAACATGGCTTTGTGAAAACTGTATTCTGTCAGAACAAAAATCTTTTCATGTTATTGTATAAGGATAACTCTTGAGACTCATGGACACATATAATTGCCCTTAACAAATTTTCAAATGCTTCTTGCATATGTCTGCAAATTCATAAACTAATTGGGAAAAACAGTATGTGTTTTTAATTTGATAGGTAACCATCTGATAAAAATACTTGGTCTCCAAAAGATGGTGGCGAAGTAGAGGGACGTGGAGTGCATCCCTCTCCACAGATGCATTGGGAATGCATGGAAGGACGCAGTAATTCCCACAGAGAACCAGCTGAACAACAGCAGACGGCCTCGGACACCAGAAAAGACCGCGGGGAGCCCGACATAGCCGGTAGGGAGGCATCTATGAGGGCTCAAAGAGGGTGAAGCGGTGGAGCTGTGGCAGATGGGACGGAGTGAGAAACATACGGAGGGAGTGAGAAACACATGGAGGGTCCGCAGCGCAGCTCAGCGTTCCCGGAGCGAGAGGTCGATCCGCGGCTGAACGGAGGGTCCAGGAGCGGGAGTGTGGGAACCGGAGAGCTGGTTCAGGGTGAGAAACATTGTTGCCGGTAGGGTGACGGACTGAGAGGACAGGAGGGAGGAGGTCCGCTGAGAGGAGTGCCCATCCCTGAGAGCTGGCCGGCCATGATGGCAGCTGGAGGCTGCAGGCTCACGGGCGGGGGGGAGGAGCCGTGCGCATAGCCTCTCCCTCTCTTTCGGTGCCTCTGCAACAGGCAGTGGAAAGACGCCCTGTGGGCCACCTAAGGGGCTCAGGGATAACAAGCACCCTCAGGCACTCGGGCGGGGCTAGATTAAAACCCCTTGCAACCCCAGCAGCAGGGAGGCTGCCGAGAGAAAAAAAAAACAACAACAGCAACCAAAAAAAAAAACCCGAGAGAGGCCCAACCCTAAGGCTTTCTGTTTATGCCTGAGCCACCAACATCCCTCTGCAACAGGCACCTCCAAGCCTGACTGAGACAACAGTGCACCACTGCTCACTCACTCCTAGGAGAAGGAGTCAATATTGTACCCTCTCCCTCCCCACACACCGACTCTTACAGACGAACAATAAAGGAACCTCTGCTGGTCAGAGAATAATGCAAAAAAAACCCAAGGCAAGGAGAAGGACACTTACAGCTGAGACGCTAAGGAAACAGAAATAGTAGTATCAATACCTATTGAACTGGTCCATTCTGGGATCAGTTCTGGATTTTTTTTTTTTCTTTTTCTCTCTCTCTCTCTTTTTTTTTTTTTTTATTAAATACAATCTTAGCCCTAAGGGATCTACAAGTTTTATAACATAATTTTTTAATGATAATTTTTATTCTTTTTTTTTTCTTTTGCCTTTTTATATACTTCTATATCTAGCTAAGTTTTTGGTAGTACAGACAACATATCTTTCACACTTTCCTTTTTTCCCTATCTTTTATACATTTCTATTCCTTTCTTTTTATTTGCATATTTCCAACCACATTACGCTCTTCTGTTCCCCTTTCTTCCATCCATTCTAAGTTTATTTTATCTTAACATACTTACAAGCAACACTAGTGGTCTGCTCAGACTCCTTGTTCTATTCTCCAGATGACGCACTGCCTTGGTATTTAATATTAGGCTTTTGTCTTTATCTTAGTTCTTAGTACAGTTGTCTAATTACATTCTGAGAATCTCCATTCTCTCTGGTGGTAATCTGGCTCTTTTCTATATTTGATTCTAGCTTACAAAATCTCCCTGGATTAATGTTAGTATGTGTAAGGTGTTATTTGTTTGTTTGTTTGCTTTTGCTTTTGTCTCTGATGTGTTCTGTTTCAGTGGTCAATTTCTGTTGGGTTTCTCTTTGAATATCTGATAGCACACTGGGGTTCTGTCAGGTCTTTCTAGAGCCTTATGTCCTAACGGATTCAGTAATTGTGTGTCTTATACATGTATGTGTTTCCTAGACTTAATATTTCTTTAATCCAATACTTGGATATTAGTCTGAGGCTTGGACAGTCTTCTATAAACACCTCTATCGCCAGGACAAGCATCCCCAAAAGTTTGGACAACCATGAGGAAAAAAAGAAACACTATGCAGGCAAAGAAGCAGGAAAAAAATCCACAAGACCAAATAAATGAGGAGGAAATAGGAAAAATGCCTGAAAAAGAATTCAGAGTAATGATAGTAAAAATGATACAAAATCTCAATAACAAAATACAGAAAATACAAGAAACAGTTCATAAGAACTCAGAAAAACAAACAGCAATGGATAACAAAATAACTGAAATTAAAAATACTCTAGATGCTGTAACCAGCAGAATGACTGAGGCAGAAGAACAAATAAGTGAGTTGGAAGATAGAATGGAGGAAATAACTGCCACAGAGCAGGAAAAAGAAAAAAGAATAAAAAGAACAGAAGACAGCCTCAGAGACCTCAGTGATAACATTAAGCGTACCAACATTCGAATTATAGGCATCCTAGAAGAAGAAAACAAGAAAGGGTCTGCGAAAATATTTGAAGAGGTTATAGTGGAAAACTTCCCCAACATGGGAAAGGAAATAATTCACCAAGTCCAAGAAGCACAGAGAGTCCCATACAGAATAAATGCTAGGAGAAATACACCAAGACACATATTAATCAAACTAATGACAATTAAACACAAAGAAAAAATATTAAAAGCAGCAAGAGAAAAGCAACAAACAACATATAAGGGAAAACCCATAAGGATAACAGCTGACCTTTCTACAGAAACTCTGCAGGCCAGAAGGGAATGGCAGGATATACTGAAAGTCCTGAAAGAGAGAAACCTACAGCCAAGAATACTCTGCCCAGCAAGAACCTCATTCAGAATTAACAGAGCAATAAAAAGCTTTCCAGACAAGCAAAAGTTAAGAGAATTCAGTACCACCAAACCAGCCTTACAACAAGTGCTAAAGGAACTGCTCTAAGTAGGAAACACAAGAAAAGGAAAACACCTACAAATACAAACCCAAAACAATTAAGAAAATGGTAATTGGAACACACATGTCAATAATCACCTTAAGTGTCAATGGATTCAATGCTCCAACCAAAAGACACAGACTGGCTGAATGGATACAAAAACAAGACCCTTCTATATGCTGCCTACAAGAAACCCACTTCAGACCAAGGGATACATATAGACTGAAAGTAAAGGGATCGAAAAAGATATTCCATGCAAATGGAAGCCAAAAGAAAGCTGGAGTAGCAATACTCATATCAGACAAATTAGACTTGAAAGTAAAGACTATTACAAGAGACAAGGAAGGACACTACATAATGATCAAGTGATACATTCAAGAAGAACATATCACAATGGTAAACATCTATGCCCCCAATATAGGAGCACCTCAATACATAAGGCAAATGCACAGAGCTATAAAAGGGGACATCGACAGGAACACAATAATAGTGGGAGACTTGAACACCTCACTTACATCAATGGACAGATCATCCAAACAGAAAATAAAGACACACAAGCTTTAATGATACATTAGACCATCTTGACTTAATTGATATTTATAGGACATTCCATCCAAAAACGACAGACTACACTTTCTTCTCAAGTGCACACGGAACATTTTCCAGGATAGATCACATCTTGGGTCACAAATCAAACCTCAGCAAATTCAAGAAAATTGAAATCATATCAAGCATCTTCTCAGACCACAACGCCATGAGACTAGATATCAATTACAGGAAAAAACTGCAAAAAATACAAACACATGGAGGCTAAACAATTCACTCTTAAACAACCAAGGAATCACTAAAGAAATCAAAGAGGAAATCAAAAAATATCTAGAAACAAATGACAGCGAAAACACAACAACCCAAAACCTATGGGATGCAGCAAAAGCAGTTCTAAGAGGGAAGTTTATAGCAATACAGTCCTACCTTAAGAAACAAGAAAATGATCGAATAAACAACCTAACCTTACACCTCAAACAACTAGAGAAAGAAGACCAAAGAAACCCCAAAGGGAGCAGAAGGAAAGAAATCATAAAGATCAGAGCAGAAATAAATGAAAAAGAAAGGAAGGAAACCATAGCAAAAATAAATAAAACTAAAAGCTGGTTCTTTGAGAAGATTAACAAAATTGATAAACCATTAGCCAGACTCATCAAGAAAAAAAGGGAGAAGATGCAAATCAACAGAATTAGAAATGAAAAAGGAGAAGTCACAATGGACACCTCAGAAATACAAAACATCATGAGAGACTATTACAAGCAACTATACGCCAATCAATTGGATAACCTGGAAGAAATGGATACATTCTTAGAAAAATACAATCTTCCAAGACTGAACCAGGAAGAAATAGAAACCATGAACAGACCAATCACAAGTATGGAAATTGAGGCAGTGATTAAAAATCTCCCAACACACAAAAGCCCACGACCAGATGGGTTCATGGGCGAATTCTATCAAACATTTCGAGAAGAGTTAACACCTATCCTTCTCAAACTCTTCAAAATATTGCAGAAGGCAGAACACTCCCAAACTCATTCTACGAGGCTACCATCACCCTGATACCAAAACCAGGCAAAGATGTCACAAAAAAAGAAAACTACGGACCAATATCACTGATGAGTATAGATGCAAAAATCCTCAACAAAATACTCGCTAACAGACTCCAATAGCACATTAAAAAATTCATACACCATGATCAAGTGGGGTTTATCCCTGGGATGCAAGGATTCTTCAATATACGCAAATCAATCAACGTGATACATCATATCAACAAATTGAAGGATAAAAACCATATGATCATCTCAATAGATGCAGAAAAAGCTTTTGACAAAGTTCAACATCCATTTATGATAAAAGCTCTCCAGAAAATGGGCATAGAAGGAAATTACCTCAACATCATAAAAGCCATATATGAAAAACCAAAAGCCAACATCGTTCTCAATGGGGAAAAACTGGAAGAATTCCCTCTAAGAACAGGAACAAGACAAGGGTGTCCACTCTCACCACTGTTATTCAACATAGTTGTGGTAGTTTTAGCCACAGCAATCAGAGAAGAAAAAGAAATCAAAGGAATCCAAATTGGAAAAGAAGAAGTCAAATTGTCACTCTTTGCAGATGACATGATATTATATATAGAAAACCCTAAAGACTCTACCAGAAAACTGCTAGCACTAATTGATGAATTTAGTAAAGTAGCAGGATACAAAATGAATGCACAGAAATCTCTTGCATTCCTATACAATAACAACAGAAGAGCAGAAAGAGAAATTAAGGAAACTCTCCCATTCACCATTGCAACAAAAAGAATCAAATACCTAGGAATAAACCTTCCTAAGGAGGCAAAAGATCTGTATGCAGAAAACTTCAAGACATAGATGAAAGAAGTGAAAGATGACACAAACAGATGGAGGGACATACCATGTTCCTGGATTGGAAGAATCAACATCGTGAAAATGTCTGTACTACCCAAAGCAATTTACAGATTCAATGCAATCCTGATCAAATTACCAATGGCATTTTTCACAGAACTAGAATGAGAAATCTTATGGTTTGTATGGAAACACAAAAGACCCTGAAGAGCCAAAGCAACCTTGAGAAGGAAAAATGGAGTGGGTGGAATCAGGCTTCCTGACTTCAAACTATACTTCAAGGCCATAGTGATCAAGACAATATAGTACTGGCACAAAAATAGAAAGGAAGGTCAATGGAATAGAATAGAGAACTCAGAAGTAAGCCCAAACACATATGGGCACCTTATCTTTGACAAAGGAGGCACGAATATACAACGGAAAAAAGACAGCCTCTTCAATAAGTGGTGCTGGGAAAATTGGACAGCAACATGTAAAAGAATGAAATGAGAACACTTCCTAACACCATACACAAAAATAAACTCCAAATGGATTAAAGACCTACATGGAAGGCCAGACACTATAAAACTCCTAGAGGAAACATAGGCAGAACACTCTATGACATACATCAATGCAAGATCCTTTTGGACCCACCTCCTAGAATCATGGAAATAAAATCAAGAATAAACAAATGGGACCTCATGAAACTTAAAAGCTTTTGCACAGCGAAAGAAACCATAAACAAGACTAGAAGACAACCCTCAGAATGGGAGAAAATATTTACCAAAGAAGCAACTGACAAAGGATTAATCTCCAAAATATACAAGCAGCTCATGAAGCTTAATACCAAAAAAGTAAATAACCCAATACACAAATGGGCAGAAGACCTAAATAGACATTTCTCCAAAGAAGACATACAGATGGCCAACAAACACATGAAAAGATGCTCAATATCACTAATCATTAGAGAAATGCAAGTCAAAGCCAGAATGAGGTATCACCTCACACTGGTCAGAATGGCCATCATCAAAAAATCTAGAAACAATAAATGCTGGAGAGGGTGTGGAGAAAAGGGAACCCTCCTGCACTATTGGTGGGAATATAAATTGATACAGCCACTATGGAAAACAGTATGGAGATTCCTTAAAAAACTACAATTAGGACTACCATACAACCCAGCAATCCCACTACTGTGATTCAAACCATAATTCAAAAAGGTACATGTACCACAATGTTCATTGCAGCACTACTTATAATAGTCAGGACATGGAAACAACCTAAATGTCCATAGACCTATGAATAGATAAAGAAGATGTGGCACATATATATAATGGAATATTACTCAGCCATAAAAAGGTATGAAATTTGTTTTTAGTGAGGTGGATGGATCTAGAGACTGTCATACAGAATGAAGTAAGCCAGAAAGAGAAAAACAAATACTGTATGCTAACTCATATATATGGAATCTAAAAACAAAAATGGTACTGATGAACCCAGTGACAAGGCAAGAATAAAGATGCAGATGTAGAGAATGGACTTGAGGACACAGGGTTGGGAGGAGGCAAAGGGGAAGCTGGGACGAAGTGAGAGAGTAGCATTGATATATATACACTACCAAATGTAAAATAGATAGCTAGTAGGAAGTTGCTGTATAACATAGGGAGATCAACTGGATGATGGGTGATGACTTAGAGGGCCAGGGTAGGGAGGGTGGGAGGGAGTCGCTGGAGGGAGGGGATATGGGGATACAAGTATAAATACAGCTGATTCACTTTGGTGTACCTCAAAAACTGGCATAAGAGTGTAAAACAATTATATTCCAATAAAGAGCTTAAAAAAAAAAGAATGAGCATTGTTGAACCTATTAAATTTTAAAGTGTCACTTTCAAAAGTGGCTCAGTTATGAGTAAATGGACAGAGTTGTATACTGACAATTTCAAGATAGTGTTCAATGTCAGGAAACCCTAGCCCAAAGTATGGGAACTGACTGCAAATGTCATGTCAAATCTCTGACATGTATACACAGCCACACCCTACATCAACTAGATAGCAAGCATCACGCTATAGGGAACACTTAGCCTGACTAGTGATTGAAAATTTTCTGAAGAGGGAGATGAAAGGCTTTTTAAATTTAATATACCAATGTTATAGATCTGCATCTAAAAGTTAATTTTTGGTCAAATATATTTCAAAAGTTCTGCTTATTGCTTAAACACCCCCTTATAAACTCAAATGCATATTAACATATTAGCAACTTTGAGAGTTCATATTGCAAAACCAACTATTTAACTTTATTTAACCCAGCATTATCCAAAATTATTTAACCACAGAGTTTTTTTACAGTGTATTTCAGTTATTAACTCTGTGGAATACACTTTGGGAGATATTGTGTCTGAATTATTATTTTTCACTATTGATTAAAGTGCATGGAATATATAACTTTCATTATAGGCCCAAACTTAGAACATGTTTTGTATCGTCCAAATGAACAGTACAATTGTGTAATTTTTATTGATATAACTATTCTGAATTTAGAATTTTAATTTGTCTTTGAGTATTTTGTTATACTGAGACATTCCTATATCAAATTGATCAAAATTCTCCAGACAGCAATTGTAGAAATTTTGCATAGCACAGCTGTTGGAAGAAATTGAATCCTCTACAATTAGAAAATGAGGTAAGCTTATTTTTTCTTAACATATGACAGATAAAGATCCAGATTCAGCAATAGATTTAACAAGTAATTTGGGGGTACAAACTATGTGTCAAACGTGATATTAGTAGTTTCTTCCATACCTCCAATTATCAGAAATTATTATAACACAAAAGTAGCGGGCAACATTGTTCCAATAAGCCTGTCACACCACTTAATTGCATCTGACTTCCCAATTTACTGGACCCAGAAAGAAATGTGTGTGCTGCTTTCATTCCATTTTAACATTGCCTTCTGAGATACCACATACATCAGTAGGGTTTTTATCCCCTTTTTCCAGGAAAATTCCATCCTTTACAATATGTCCCCTTTCCTAATGACATAGGACTTTAGTGGGAAGACCTGAGGAGGTATGAATGACTATACTGATAGATTTATGCACCAGCATCCATCATCCAAGACCTATTTTCAAAAACAATTTAAAACAAAGAGAGATATGTGAGGAGCATGTCCATTTAAATGTTCTTGATAAATATCTCCTCATAGAACTGAATGCCAGAGTAGAACAAAGAACAAATATACACATTATGACCATATTTTTCCTGCCTCAAAAGGAAAGAAAATGTTATTATCTGACAAATCAATCTATCTGGTTTCATCAACTTTTTCAAATTGTTTCCTACCAACATTATATTCAGGATACCAAGAGGATATCCAATAACGGCAAAATATTTCTACATAATATGGCATAAGTTAAGCTAATTGTTCACTTAGATAACTGTATAAAACAATGCAGCAAATTTCTATAATAAATTTGAAGTAATAATTTAAATTAAAAGGAGGTAAAAACAACAAAGACTACTCTTGCAATGACTAAAATGGGTAGATGTTTTTATCTTTGCTTATTCATCAGTGTAATAGAGTTTATGAGTTTCTTGCAGATTTTGACATTTGCAAAAGTGTAGGAATTTCACTAAGACAAGATACATCTATTTTTTCTTTAGGAGAAAACTATTTACACGTTAGCATCTTAAAAATGTTTCAAGGAACTTACTATGTATTGGTAAACAAGGTGACAAGAATATTAGATCAGGAAACAGTTTAAGTAATAGGGAAAAATAAAACATATAGGACACTTTCCTTTTTGTCCTATAATTGATACAGTACATATATATCAGAAGGAAAGGAAAATCAAATCAAATAAAGTTGTCCATTTGTATAATTGATTTTATTCTTACTACTTCTAAATACTAATGAGGTATATTTATTTCTCCTCACCTCCTGTTTTAATTTACCACAGAGAAAAACATCAATAATATTTTTGCATAACTGTGAATAAAGATAACTTCTAATATCTTGGATACTGCATTTAAAGTATTTTTAATTTGTTTCAATATTGCAATATTTCCAAATGATGACTGATTCTTTGTACACTAAATAAAATATTAGGTGAAGAATACGTGAGATCTATTTGAAACAGGACTACGGATTTGTATATCACTAAGTAGAAACCAGTTGTTTGTTGCTGTTTGTATCTTTAATATATATCTAAACGTTTGAGTGGTATACCGATATTTGAATAATTTAGAAATCAAATTATTTATTGGGAAGACTGTTCTTATCTTACTTGCTCTCATTGATTCTCACACTTAAGCCTATTCGTACTTAAGATTGAGTCTATGGAATATAAGAAGAAAACCCATAAGTCCTATCCCTCAAAGCAATATCAAAACCTTCCTTAGCTAAGTGTGTTAGCAGGTTGGATGAATACTGATTTTCCTATATAATCTCCCTCTCTAAATGACTGACACAACTCTTACCTCTCCTTATATAGAACCATGGAAGAATCTTGCCAAACAGAATAGATAGCATGGAAATTCTGAAACCATTTTACAGTTTTTCTGTTTCAATTTCATAGAGCAAAACTTTGAGGCTATTTGCTTGTAACTAGCTCTTAACCACAAATAACAAAGGAGTAAGTCATACTTACATGTTACATGACATAAGAGAAAGCAAGATGATTTATTCAGCATTTACTGACTATCTACTGTATGTTCTGAACACTAGGGAAACAACAGTTAAGAGATAAAAATCCCTACCTTAAAGATCTTACATTTTGAATTAAGAGGAAAGGAGCAGCGATAAACAAAATACAAACCCCAATATGTGACAATGTGAGGAAGTGATAAATATTATGAGGATGCTGCAGGGAAGTGGCATTTTAGGACAGTAAGGGAATAACCGGCATAGACCCCAGGGGATGTTTCAAACATTCTAGAAACAATATATGAAGTGGAGCTGAAATTCAATGAGTAAATGAGAGGGAGCAAGGCAATAGGAAATCAGGCATTAGAGGCAGAGACCTGTTTCTTCAGTAAGCCATATTAAGTATTCTATAATTTACTTGGATTTTACATAGTTTTTAGCAGACAAATGTTATGATCATACTTATATCTACAAAGTTGCTTTCTGTTTTCTCTGTATAGAATGAAGGGAAGTCAAGGGCAAAGCAAGAGTGTCAATTAGGGATGTATTTCAGTGTATATGGAGTCAACAAAAGCAAGAGAGGTGCTCCATTAACAAATGGTCAGCAACAAAGACTCTACTGTACAGCACAGGGAACTCTGTTCAATATTATGCAACAACCTAAATGGGAAAAGAATTTGGAAAAGAACAGATCCATGTATATGTATAACGGAATCACTTTGCTGTACATCTGAAACTAACACAACATTCTTAATCAACTACACTCCAATATAAAATAAAAAGTTAAAAAAAGAAAAAAGAAATGGTCAGATTTGGGATTAAATGTAAAAGATAGCTATGAGAGGTATCAATGGGTTGAATGTGGGGTATAAGATAAAGGGACAAACTGAATATTACCTCAGGTTTTTGATTCAAACAGCAAGATAAAATTGCCATCAACTGAGTTAAGGTGGCAGAAAAAGCAGGTTTTGGGGGGAAGATCTGGATTTCAGTTTTTGTTATGTTAGGTTTTGAATGTCTGTTAGTCATTCGAGTAGATATGCTGGGTGGGCAGTTAGATGTATGAATCTGGAGTTAATGAGAGAGGTCTGGGATGTTGAGTGATATTAAAATTTTCACAGTAGTATTTAAAGCCATAATCCTCAATTAGAGAAGGGGTTTAAAGTACTGGGTTGTGGGCATTTTACCATTTGGATATAAGGAAAAATCTGAATAGACACAAAAATAAGCTGTCCTACGTTTCACCATATTGTTTATTTTGCTTCATGTGTTCCAGTACCTCTGTCTTCTACCTAATATTGTAAGTCATTATGCTTGATCACGTCTGTTCCATTTATTTTCTTTCTCAGAAACCGCACTTCAGAAAACTTTTTCCACTAGAATTACTCTCTGTATCTCCTGCCCAGCTAATCATTCTGATATTTTTCTTCATGTCTTTCCTGTGGTAGATTCTGTCTCTAAAATTCCATATATTCCTCTTACTTGGTTTACTCTTGTTTCACCATATCACATGAGAAAGTTTGCATGAGACTAAATGTTTTGAGAAATTTGATGTCTAAAAATTATTTCTTTCACCCACAACTTAATTGGTAGTTTGTTCTAGCACAGAATGAATATATATTTTAAAACATTTTAATATAGGATTTTAAAGGCTTTGAGCTATTGTCATATATTACATAATGTTAACAATTCCATTCTAAATCTTTATATTTTGTATATGACTTTTTTCTTTTTTAGAAAATTTTAGAATTTTACTTTTATATTTTGATATTCTGAAATTTTACAGCATTGTGACTTGCTGGTCCTTTTTTTTTTATCAACAGTGCTAAAGACTCAAAGAGACTTTTTAATCAAGAGACACATGATCCTAAATCTATTTTTTTCTAACCTTATTTATTTGATAATTTTCCTCATCTTTTTCTCCTTTTTTTAGGATCTCTAGAATTAGATATTGGTTCCTGCATTTATACACTGATTTTCTTAATATTTATTTCTATTTTATATAACATTTAATTTTGATATACTTCAGTGAGATCTTCTGAACATTATCATTAAAATGTTCTATTGACTTTCTTTGCTGTTATATGTTCATTTCCCAAGAACTTTTGCTTATTATTTGATCTTATTTTATACTATGATGTCATTTTTTAAAACTTTAATAATTGAAGTACAGCATACATAAAGAAAAGTACACAAATAGTGCATAGTTCAATAAATATTCACAATTTGAACATGTGTATAACCACCACACAAATCAAAAAACAGAGGCTCACTAGAACTGCAGAAGCCCCTCCCTCCTCCCACACACACAGAGCAACCAGCCACTAACCACCCCATCCTCCTACATCAGTGGAAACCACCACCCAGACTTCTAAGAAACAGGAAACCTTTTGCTCCTTTCAAGATTAACGTAAGTAGAAACACATATACGTACTATTTTGTGTTTGCATTATTTTACTCAACAGTATTTGTGACATTCATCTATATTGTTGTGTGTAGCTATAGTTAATTCATTCTTTTTTTTTTTTTTTTTATTCCCCCCCACCCTCCCTGCCCCAGTCCTCTAAGGCATCTTCCATCCTCGAGTTGGACTCCCTTTCTTATACAACAACTTCCCACTGACTATTTTACAGTTGGTAGTATATATATGTCTGTACTACTCTCCCGCTTCTTCTCAGTTTCCCCTTCACCCCCCGCCCCCTCCCATACCTCGAGTTCTCCAGTCCATTCCCTGTATCTGCTTCCCTGTTCTTGTCACTGAGTTCATCAGTACCATTTTTAGATTCCGTATATGTGAGTTAGCATGCAATATTTGTCTTTCTCTTTCTGACTTACTTCACTCTGTATGACAGATTGTAGTTCTATCCACCTCATTACATATAGCTCCATCTCATCCCTTTTTATAGCTGAGTAATATTCCATTGTATATATATGCCACATCTTCTGTATCCATTCATTTGTTGATGGGCATTTAGGTTGCTTCCATGTCCTGGCTATTGTAAAGAGTGCTGCAATAAACATTATGGTACAAGTTTCTTTTGGGATTATGGTTTTCTTTGGGTATATGCCCAGGAGTGGGATGACTGGATCATATGGTAGTTCTATTTGTAGTTTTTTAAGGAACCTCCAAATTGTTTTCCATAGTGGCTGTACCAACTTACAGTCCCACCAACAGTGCAGGAGAGTTCCCTTTTCTCCACACCCTCTCCAACATTTGTGGTTTCCAGACTTTGTGATGATGGCCATTCTGATTGGTGTGAGGTGATACCTCATTGTGGCTTTGACTTGCATTTCTCTGATGATGAGTGATGTTGAGCATCTTTTCATGTGTTTGTTGGCCATCTGTATGTCTTCTTTGGAGAAATGTCTATTTAGGTCTTCTGCCCATTTGTGGATTGGGTTATTTGCTTTTTTGGTATGAAGCTGCATGAGCTGCTTGTATATTTTGGAGGTTAATCCTTTGTCCGTTGTTTCATAGGCAATTATTTTTTCCCATTCTGAAGGTTGCCTTTTAGTCTTGTTTATGGTTTCTTTTGCTGTGCAAAAGCTTTTAAGTTTCATGAGGTCCCATTCGTTTATTCTTGATTTTATTTCCATGATTCTAGGAGGTGGGTCAAAAAGGATGTTGCTTTGATGTATGTCAAAGAGTGTTCTGCCTATGTTTTCCTCTAGGAGTTTGATAGTGTCTGGCCTTATATGTAGGTCTTTAATCCATTTGGAGTTTATTTTTGTGTATGGTGTTAGGAAGTGTTCTAATTTCATTCTTTTACATGTTGCTGTCCAATTTTCCCAGCACCACTTATTGAAGAGGCTGTCTTTTTTCCATTGTATACTCGTGCCTCCTTTGTCAAAGATAAGGTGCCCATATGTGTTTGGGCTTACTTCTGAGTTCTCTATTCTGTTCCATTGATCTTCCTTTCTATTTTTGTGCCAGTACCATACTGTCTTGATCACTATGGCCTTGTAGTATAGTTTGAAGTCAGGAAGCCTGATTCCACCAACTCCATTTTTCCTTCTCAAGATTGCTTTGGCTATTCGGGGTCTTTTGCGTTTCCATACAAATCGTAAGATTTCTTGCTCTAGTTCTGTGAAAAATGCCATTGGCAATCTGATCGGGATTGCATTAAATCTGTAAATTGCTTTGGGTAGTACAGTCATTTTCACGATGTTGATTCTTCCAATCCAGGAACATGGTATATCCCTCCATCTGTTTATGTCATCTTTGATTTCTTTCATCAATGTCTTAAAGTTTTCTGCATACAGATCTTTTGCCTCCTTAGGCAGGTTTATTCCTAGGTATTTTATTCTTTTGGTTGCAATGGTGAATGGGAGAGTTTCCTTAATTTCTCTTTCTGCTCTTCCGTTGTTAGTGTATAGGAATGCAAGAGATTTCTGTGCATTAATTTTGTATCCTGCTACTTTACTAAACTCATCAATGAGTGCTAGCAGTTTTCTGGTAGAGTCTTTAGGGTTTTCTATATATAGTATCATGTCATCTGCAAAGAGTGATAATTTTACTTCTTCTTTTCCAATTTGGATTCCTTTAATTTCTTTTTCTTCTCTGATTGCTGTGGCTAACACTTCCAAAACTATGTTGAATAACAGTGGTGAGAGTGGACACCCTTGTCTTGTTCCTGTTCTTAGAGGGAATTCTTCCAGTTTTTCTCCATTGAGAACAATGTTGGCTTTTGGTTTGTCATATATGGCTTTTATGATGTTGAGGTAATTTCCTTCTATGCCCATTTTCTGGAGAGCTTTTATCATAAATGGATGTTGAACTTTGTCAAAAGCTTTTTCTGCATCTATTGAAATGATCATATGGTTTTTATCCTTCAATTTGTTGATATGATGTATCACGTTGATTGATTTGCGTATATTGAAGAATCCTTGCATCCCAGGGATAAACCCCACTTGATCGTGGTGTATGATTTTTTTAATGTGCTGTTGCAGTCTGTTAGCTAGTATTTTGTTGAGGATTTTTGCATCTATATTCATCAGTGATATTGGTCTGTAGTTTTCTTTTTTTGTGACATCTTTGCCTGGTTTTGGTATCAGGGTGATGGTAGCCTCATAGAATGAGTTTGGGAGTGCTCCGCCTTCTGCAATATTTTGGAAGAGTTTGAGAAGGATAGGTGTTAACTCTTCTCGAAATGTTTGATAGAATTCGCCTGTGAATCCATCTGGTCCTGGGCTTTTGTGTGTTGGGAGATTTTTAATCACTGCCTCAATTTCTGTACTTGTGATTGGTCTGTTCATGGTTTCTATTTCTTCCTGGTTCAGTCTTGGAAGATTGTATTTTTCTAAGAATGTATCCATTTCTTCCAGGTTATCCAATTGATTGGCATAGAGTTGCTTGTAGTAGTCTCTCATGATGTTTTGTATTTCTGAGGTGTCCGTTGTGACTTCTCCTTTTTCATTTCTAATTCTGTTGATTTGCATCTTCTCCCTTTTTTTCTTGATGAGTCTGGCTAATGGTTTATCAATTTTGTTAATCTTCTCAAAGAACCAGCTTTTAGTTTTATTTATTTTTCTTATGGTTTCTTTCCTTTCTTTTTCATTTATTTCTGCTCTGATCTTTACGATTTCTTTCCTTCTGCTCGCTTTGGGGTTTCTTTGTTCTTCTTTCTCTAGTTGTTTGAGGTGTAAGGTTAGGTTGTTTATTCGATCATTTTCTTGTTTCTTAAGGTAGGACTGTATTGCTATAAACTTCCCTCTTAGAACTGCTTTTGCTGCGTCCCATAGGTTTTGGGTTGTTGTGTTTTCGTTGTCATTTGTTTCTAGATACTTTTTGATTTCCTCTTTGATTTCTGTAGTGATTCCTTGGTTGTTTAATAGTGAATTGTTTAGCCTCCATGTGTTTGTATTTTTTGCAGTTTTTTTCCTGTAATTGATATCTAGTCTCATGGCGTTGTGGTCTGAGAAGATGCTTGATATGATTTCAATTTTCTTGAATTTGCTGAGGTTTGATTTGTGACCCAAGATGTGATCTATCCTGGAAAATGTTCCGTGTGCACTTGAGAAGAAAGTGTAGTCTGTCGTTTTTGGATGGAATGTCCTATAAATATCAATGAAGTCGAGATGGTCTAATGTGTCATTTAAAGCTTGTGTGTCTTTATTTATTTTCTGTTTGGATGATCTGTCCATTGATGTAAGTGGGGTGTTCAAGTCTCCCACTATAATTGTGTTACTGTCGATGTCCCCTTTTATAGCTGTTAGCATTTGCCTTATGTATTGAGGTGCTCCTATATTGGGGGCATAGATATTTACCATTGTGATATGTTCTTCTTGGATGGATCCCTTGATCATTATGTAGTGCCCTTCCTTGTCTCTTTTAATAGTCTTTACTTTCAAGTCTAATTTGTCTGATATGAGTATTGCTACTCCAGCTTTCTTTTGACTTCCATTTGCATGGAATATCTTTTTCCATCCCTTGACTTTCAGTCTATATGTATCCCTTGGTCTGAAGTGGGTTTCTTGTAGGCAGCATATAGAAGGGTCTTGTTTTTGTATCCATTCAGCCAGTCTGTGTCTTTTGGTTGGAGCATTTAATCCATTTACATTTAAAGTGATTATTGACATGTGTGTTCCAATTACCATTTTCTGAATTGTTTTGGGTTTGTATTTGTAGGTGTTTTCCTTTTCTTGTGTTTCCTACTTAGAGAAGTTCCTTTAGCACTTGTTGTAAGGCTGGTTTGGTGGTGCTGAATTCTCTTAACTTTTGCTTGTCTGGAAAGCTTTTGATTTCTCCCTCAAATCTGAATGAGATTCTTGCTGGGTAAAGTATTCTTGGCTGTAGGTTTCTCTCTTTCAGGACTTTCAGTATATCCTGCCATTCCCTTCTGGCCTGCAGAGTTTCTGTAGAAAGGTCAGCTGTTATCCTGATGGGTTTTCCCTTATATGTTGTTTGTTGCTTTTCTCTTGCTGCTTTTAATATTTTTTCTTTGTGTTGAATTGTCGTTAGTTTGATTAATATGTGTCTTGGTGTATTTCTCCTTGGGTTTATTCTGTATGGGACTCTCTGTGCTTCTTGGACTTGGTGAATTATTTCCTTTCCCATGTTGGGGAAGTTTTCCACTAGAACCTCTTCAAATATTTTCACAGACCCTTTCTTGTTTTCTTCTTCTTCTGGGATGCCTATAATTCGAATGTTGGTACGTTTAAGGTTATCACTGAGGTCTCTGAGGCTGTCTTCTAGTCTTTTTATTTTTTTATCTTTTTCCTGCTCTGTGGCGTTTATTTCTTCCATTCTATCTTCCAACTCACTTATTCGTTCTTCTGCCTCAGTCATTCTGCTGGTTAGAGCATCTAGAGTATTTTTAATTTCAGTTATTTTGTTATCCATTGCTGTTTGTTTTTCTGAGTTCTTATGAACTGTTTCTTGTACTTTCTCTAATTTGTTATCGAGATTTTGTATCATTTTTACTATCATTACTCTAAATTCTTTTTCAGGCATTTTTCCTATTTCCTCCTCATTTATTTGGTCTTGTGGGTTTTTTTCCTGCTCCTTTGCCTGCATGGTGTTTCTTTGTTTCCTCATGGTTGTCCAAGCTTTTGGGGTTGCTTGTTCTGGTGATAGAGGTGTTTATAGAAGACTGTCCAAGCCTCAGACTAATGTCCAAGTATGGGAGTAGACGAATATTCAGTCGGCTATGTCAGGTTCTCCGCAGCCCTTTCTGGTGTCCGAGGCCGTCTGCTGGTGTTCAGCTGGTTCTCTGTGGGAATGACTGTGTCCTTCCGTGCATTCCCAATGCATCTCTAATTCATTCTTGATACTGTTATTTACCACCTGTTATACCACAATTTACTGATCCATCTTAATATTAATGGACATTTGGTCTCTTTCCAGGTTTTAGCTATTTTAAGTACTGATGCAATGAGTAGTCTTGTTCATGCCGTTTCATGGACATATGTATGCATTTTTTTGATATATATCTAAGAATGAAATCACTGGGTTATAAAATAAACTATAATAAATTCTGTCCATTTTCCAAAGTGATTATTCTAATTTTTATTTCTACCAAGAGTATGTAAAGAGTTCCAATTTCCCTATATTTTTTGTCATAACTTATTGTTGTCTGTAGTGAATTTTAGCTATATTGAGGGTGGTTTCTCATTCATTTAATTTATTCTCTGGAAAATTTGCAAAAAGATTATTATCATTCCTTACTTAAGGATGGGAATTTTTCCTCTGCCTGTACTTCAAAATGCACATAAAAAAGAATATACTCTATGATTCCAATTTATAAAATTTCATAAAATGCAAACTAATCTATAGTGACAAAAAGCAGAGCAGTAGTTTCTTGGGGATAGGTTGGGGAGAAGAGTGGGAAGGAGAGATTATAAATGGTCATGAGGAAATTTATTGAGGGTGCACTGATGAATCCTTTCTATTTTTATCTTCATTGTGCTTGGAAAATTCTTAAGGAAAATTTGCTGGGTATAAAAATCTAGGATGGCAGTTTTCTATTTTTTTTTCTTTCAGCATTGTAAATACTACATTCCATAGATCATGGCTCTATTATATTTGAGTGTTAATCTGTCATCTTATTGGTCTTCCTCTAAAGATAATGTATCTATTTTTCTTTAAATGCTTTTAAGGTTTTCTCTTTTTCTTTCACTTAAGCAGATTCACCATGATGCACCAGATTTTTTGCGTGTTTTACCTGCTTGGGTTCATGATGTTTATTAAATTTGTGGCACAAAGGTACAGTATTCATCAGTTTCAGAAAATTATCTGTAATTATGTCTTTAACAATTAATTCTTTTTGTAAATTTTTTTATTGATGCATTTTAATATTCAATAAACTGCACATATTTTAAATGTATAATTAAAGATACATATTTATACATGTACACATACCTACATACATACCTGGAAAATGATCACTACAATCAAGGTAAGGATTATATCTATTACTACTCCAAGTTTCTTCATGCCTATTTGTAATCTCTCCCTTCCACCCTTCTTCCCCACCCATCCTTAGGAAACCACTGATCTCTTTTTTGTTACTGTATGTTAGTCTGCATTTTATGAAACTTTACAAATTGGAATCATAGAGTATGCATTTTTACCTGGATTTTTCTCTGCAGCATAATTATTTTGAGACTTATGAATGTTATGTGTAGTAATTGCTTTTTCCTTTTATTGCTAGAAAGTATTCATTGTATGCATATATCACTATTTATCTATTCACCTATTAATGGTCATTTGGGTTGATTTCAGATTTAACTATTGCAAACAATAAAAATACCACTGCCATGAATATACAAGTGTACAAGTTATGTATGGACAAATTAAAGTTTTCCTTGGGTAAATATCTTATAGTATAATAGCCGTATCATATAGTAGATATTTCTTAAACTTTTTAAGAAATTGCTAGTTTTGCAAAGTGGTTGTGCCATTTAAAATTCTCACCAGCAGTGCATGAGAGTCCCCATTCATACTCTCCCTAATACTTGGTATGGCCAGTCTTTTAACTGTATCTACCTAATATATCTATAGTTGTATCAAATTGTGGTTTTAATTTGGATTTTCCTAATGACGAATGATGTTGAACATCTTGTTATATGCATATTTGCCATTCATATGTCTACTTTTGTGAAGTTTCTGCTCAACTATATCGCTAGAATGAAGTTTTCTTATCATTGAGTCTTGAGAGCTCTTTATATATTCTAGATAAAAGTATTTTTATCAGGTATGCAATTTTCAAATGTATTCTATCACTATGTGACATCTTTTAATGCTCTTGTGTTTAATGAGCAGAAATTGTTATTTTTATAAAAACCAACATATCTTTTTCCCCCTTTATGCTTTTGGTGTCATATGAAGAAATCTTTGACAATCCAATGTTACAGAGATTTTCTCCTATGTGCTCTAGTAGAAACTGTAATTTTAGGTTTTATATTGAGGTCTATGATAATTTTTAAGTTAATTTTTATATACAATGTGAAGTGTAGATTACAGTTACCTCTCATTTTGTTTGTTTTGTTTTACATATATGTGTGTGTGTGTGTGTGTGTGTGTATACACACACACAGTTTTTTCAGCATCATTTGCTGAAAAGACTAACCTTTCTCCCATGAATAATTTTTAAAAGTTTGCTGAAAATCAATTCTATTTTTCATGAATCTACTTTTGGATTCTGTTCTGTTCCACTGATCTACAGTATTTGCCTATCTTTTATACCAATCTCACACTTTTATGACTATGGTAGTTTCAGAAAAATGGAATATTAATCTCCCAAATATGTTTCCTTTAAAGTTGTTTTGACTCTCTTAGGTCTTCTGTATATTTACATGAATTTTAAAATCAGCTTGTCAATTTCTAGCAAAAGAAAACCTGTTAGAATTTGACATGGTTACATGAAATCTATAAATCAGTTTGGAAAGACTTGACATCTTAATAGCATTGATGTTTCTCACACTTGAATGTAGTATACCACTCTGTGTATTTAGGTCTTGATTTTTTTTTCAGCAGTGTCTAATTGTTTTCAGTATACAGATCTTGTACATATTTTGTAATATTTATCTAAGTACTTTATGTTATATCTATTATTTAATTTCCAATGTTTTTGCTATTTATAGCAGTATATGTGATTATTTTATATTGATTGATCTTATGTCCTGCAAACTTGCTAAGGTCACTTTATACAGTTCTGGTATGTTATTTGGTTTGCTTGTTTGTTTTTATTCCATTGGATATTCTATATAGACATTTGTTTCATTTTCAAATAAAGACAGATTTATCTCTTCTTTTCCAATCTGGATCCCTAATACTTTTTGAAATCGTGTTGTACTAGCTAGAACCCCAAATATAATGATGAATAGAAGTTATAAGAGCAGGAATCATTTTTCTATATTCTCCATCTTAGAGGAGAAACAATCTTTCTCCACTCAATTGTTAGCTGTAGGTTTTTCATTGGCATCCTTCATGAGATTGAGGAAATTGCCTCTTATTCCTCATTTTACTGGGAGATTTTATCAGGATTGGATTTTGTTTCTTAAGGTATTAAGGTTATTGATTTGAAACAAATATTTTTTCAGATGTATAAAGATTTTTAGTGCTAAAATTTCCCTCTATGTACTTCTTTAGCAGGATCCCACAAATTTTGATATGTAGTTTTTATTTTCATTTGATTCAAAACATTCTCTAATTTCCTTCTTGATTTCAACCCATAAGTTTTATAGAAGTGTTTATTTAAATAATTTTATAGCTACAGTTTTTTCTAGGAATTTTCTAGATTATTATTATTCTCATAGTTTATTCCATTGTCAAAGAACATAAATTTATGACATATTTTTATTTTGGTATCACATTCTACACATACCCAAGTTGTAGCTTCCTTGCCTTTGTTATATCAATAACCACACTTCCAATAATTTGATTTATTTTTTAATTCATTGAAATCTCTCACCAATTGTTCTCTCTTTTGTCCTGGTGTACTTATGCATGTGTGTGTATGTATACATACACATACACATATATATTTTAATTAATTATTGCCACTTTAATGTAGGATTAGCAGTAAAGGTAAATGTAATTAATCTTCTGTTTGTGACCAGAAATCTTTTGCCCAATACCAATTTAAGGCCACAAATAATCAGGTCTTAACCAATCTTAAAACTTATTCTTATTTTATATTTTAAAGAATTTTGCTTTTTCTCCTCTTTGATCACATCATATTCATATTCACTTTTCTGCCTTTTCTCATATTTTTTGTCATATCTGCAATTATTACAGTTTCCTTGACCATCTAAAGCCCATATATTCTCTAAATCCTCCCAATTTCATGAAGATTTTTTAAAGTATAAGACTTCTTCTTAATATTCTTCTCATAAACTTTGTGACTCTTATGGCCATAGGCAGGGTGGAAAGAGCTTAGGGTAGTGGGAATGAATCTATTCTGAGAATCGTGGTTCTCTTTGGGCACTACTATGTCACAACAGACATTTTGCAAAATTTTCAGGTTTTTTTAAAAAATAATTTCACAATAATGAGGGGGACCACTGTCACTTAATTGATGGGGACCAGAGATGCTAGAGGTTAAGCAATGTGCAGGAGAATACCTAACCACAAAGAATTGTTTCCCTGTCTACATAAAAAATCTGACATCCTAGAAGATTTTCATGTAGTTGTTAATCAGTTTATAACTTCCTGAGATTAATGCTGACTGTGTTTAATACTTTTTTGGTGGATTTATAAACTGTAGTTTTCAGGAATGTACTATCATGTAAATCCAGATAAGACCAAATTTTGCTTAGAATTTCTTGAGTTTTTTCACTGCTTCAGACAACTGCATCATCAATGGCAACACAGTTTGTAGAATTCATGTGGTTAATCAACACAATTTTATCAGTCTTTGTTTATAGCTCTTGCATGCAAATATGCAATGAAGGAGATTTGAAAAATCTTTTAATTATCTGGAAGCAAATAGTATTTAAAGTGAACAAACGTAAAATGTAGAGACCTCATTATACATTTCATTTGCAAAAGGTGTTTTATAATATTTCGTATCACCATCCTAAATATTTGCATATATTAGTACGTTGACAAGAAATTTATGCTATGAAGATTCCACAATAAAAACACAGTTTTCTACTCTTAGATTGATACAATCCCTGGGTTTCTAACACAAAATTTCTCTATTAAGAGAATTGAGTTTCTCAAATTATTTTCTTGTCCCTAATGTCTATAAAGAATATGGTGTTTTAAGCACTAGAGACTAAATGTACGTTTCAACTTGTGATATGTCTCAAGGGAGGAGATATGTTTTCCATGATACTTAATTTCTATCCCACTCCATGTCATGTAAATAGATAGTATTTGTCACTTCATTATAAGCACTATAGACAGAGAAATGAAAGAAAATATATGTTCAATTTATGTAATTAGAGATAACATTGTTTTACAAAACTTAAAAAAAAATCATATAACCACACATACTCATGAAAATATACGTTTGTGTCCTGGGTCACGATGTAATATGTATCTAACTATAGTTCTCAGTAATAAATATATATATATTTGTTTATAAACATTCACAATAATATTGAATACTGGAGTGCACAGCATGTGGGATCTTAGTTCCCTGATCAGGGACAGAATCCACACCCCCTGCAGTGGAAGTGCCAAGTATTAACCACTGGACTGCCAGGGAAGTCCATGAAAGCTGGAGTTTTACAAAAGGATTATGCAGGAGTAAAACTCTATTTACAATACAAGCAATATCCACATTATTTTACAAACAATTAGCCCCCACAGATTGAAAATTTATGTAAAATCCTATAACTTGCTATGGGATATGGTTCAATTTCACATTTGCAATACCCAGTGTTCAGATTTTTAGTGGAGCTAGAACAAAGGAACCATATGCTTTCAAATACATATTCTAGTTTTGCATATTGTTACACAGAAAACCTGCTTATAGCTTTGAAATTGCAGTATTTTTACCTTTATTATTTTCCATAAACATCTTTAAATCTTAAGGATATTTTTTGTCGTATCTCAAACTTGAGATACCAGTTTAACTTGAGGTCCTGATAGAGGATCGTATTCTCAAGGATAAGGCCCAGGAATGTGTTTTAAGATTTTTTTTTAAATGATGCAATTAGAAGTTTTACTTATCCCTTCCACATTATTATACAAGAACACAGGCCTCTTCCCTATATGTTCTTCCTTATCTGTACCTAATGACTCCTTCAGCTGGTAAACAAGTTACTATTGGGGAAAACAAAAACTAATATATCCAGAGCCTGTGTCCTCATAATGTTCATAAGTTTAGGGAAGACAAGACTAGTATATAAAATCGAGGGGGATCAAAATGACAAAGTATGTATTAAAATGTCTTATACGGGTTAAAGAAATAGAAATTCAGAGCAGAGAGGGAGAAGGCAGAGGCTCTAGAGAGAAAATAGAGAGCGAGGCAAAAAAAAAAGCAGTCTGATTAAGGAAGAAAGGTCATATTGTTAAATCATGGAGAAAGGATTAGAGGGGTGAGGAAAGAAGCAGACATGTTATAGAGTCTCTAGTACATAATCAGCCTCATAAAAAGTATAATGTGAATCTGTGGCAAGAATAGATAATGCTTAAATGGCTAGGTGAAAATATCTTCTCTAATCTTAAAAAAAATGCTTACATAATTTCCTAATATCACTTTTAATTCATTAAAGATATTTTTCCTTATCTCTTTGCATGAAATTCCAAGATGGAAAAATCACTGTTGTTGAGAGAGAAAACTCTAAGAATTCTTTAATATTTATTGTCTGTTACTTAATTATTGGAATGTTTTTGCCCTTGTGTTTCTTCCAAAATGTAGGAATGTTTTGATGTTCATGTTCCCTTTATTACTTATTCAATTTTTATGCTTTATATTTTCCAATTTCTCTAAAGAGTCGATATTAAGAATGTGCTTCTAACACAGCACAAAATACAAAAAGACCAAGGTCTAAATAGGGCAGTATTAAATTCAGTGAAAAGTATGACAAATATATAACCATTACTATATTCATAAAAAGTAAATACATCTCTCATTCATTTACTCCCTGCTATTGTAAATGGCTGCTCTTGACAACCATATGTTGTTTTTGATGCTTTACGTGCTGAGCATTACTGGACACTGAACAAATTCTTTGTAATTTAAAGCCTGTAAATTGGTTGTATGTTACAGAGAAGTAATCTTTAAAATATGTCTCCTGTGTGTACCTGTTCATTGATCCAATACCTTACCTTATGGTAGTACCCACATTCAACCGCCATTATTATGTAAATAACAATGGTTGCCTGTTTCAACTAGTAGTATCAGCAGATGCTAAGTGTACTAGAAATCACAAAGGCTTTCATGCGTACTTTTTGGACTGACTGACTGCTTTTGACTGGGGAATATAGTTATGAGTGTATTTTCATTCTTTTACCCACCTGTTTTAAATCTTCAAAGAGCTCAAACTCCTGTTCCATAATTTTAGTGCTTCAATATAGCCTTCTTTATTGTCCTTTTCATTTATATACTGCTCAGAAGACCTTGCCAAAAATTTTAGGAGATGTGCCTATGAGTTGTAAAAGCTCTGAAATGCTCTGGGATGATACCATTCAAAAACTATTGAGTTGAAAAACATTTTTCAAAAAAAAGCTTTTTGCCAGATGACTTGACTTTCAGAATTTTGATGATATTAGCTAAATAAATTTTTAAGTTTTAATTGTATCTGTAGTTATTCAGATGCATGTGGTTATGTATTTAAGATTTTGGAGGGAAAAGAAGTACTAGACAGTTATGAACTTTTGAGCAAATACTATACGTCATCCTTTCTTTCTCTCTAAAAATTACTTTGCGTTTAAGATAATTTATATAAATGAAATAATACAGATGTACTTTTTTGGTCTGGCTGCTGTCACTTAGCATAATTATTTTGAGATTATGTATCCATTTTGATTGTGTATCAACAGTTTGTCTTTTTACCTATTGGAAATCAATTATATGAATATATCACAATTTGTGTATCTATTCACTTGTTGATGAACATTTGGGCTTTTTCCAGTTTTGAGCCATTACAAATAAAGCTACTGTGAACATTCATATATATGGATGTTCACATATATGTGAACATATGCTTACCTGCCTCTCAAGCAAGTACTTAGGAGTAGAATGACAGACTATTATGATAGCAGTAGGTTTAATTTTAGAAAAAGTGAACTGCTTTTTAACTTTATAAACCTTAACTGCCATCTGTTTTCCAAAGTGGTTATACCATTTTACATTTCCATAAGCAGTATATGAAATTTCTAAATGTTCCATGGTTTCACCAACACTTGACATAGTCATTCTTTTTAAATTTAGCCATTCTATTAGGTCTTTAGTGGTATATAAATGTGATTTGAATTTGTCTTTACCTAAATGACTGAGGATGTAGAGTATCATTTCATGGGTTCCTTGGGCAAAGTGTTCCAATTATTTCACCATTTAAAAAATTTAGGTTCTGTAAATGTAAGGCCAGACACTATAAAACTCCTAAAGGAAAACATAGGCAGAACACTCTATGACATACACCAAAGCAAAATCCTTTTTGACCCACCTCCTAGAATCATGGAAATAAAATCAAGAATAAACAAATGGGACCTCATGAAACTTAAAAGCTTTTGCACAGTAAAAGAAACCATAAATAAGACAAGAAGACAACCCACAGAATGGGAGAAAATACTTGCCAGCAAAGCAACTGACAAAGGATTAATCTCCAAAATATACAAGCAGCTCATGCAGCTTAATACCAAAAAAGCAAATAACCCAATCCACAAATGGCCAGAAGACCTAAATAGACATCTCTCCAAAGAAGACATACAGATGGCCAACAAACACATGAAAAGATGCTCAACATCACTCATCATCAGAGAAATACAAGTCAAAGCCACAATGAGGTATCACCTCACACCAGTCAGAATGGCCATCATCACAAAATCTGGAAACAACACATGTTGGAGAGGGTGTGGAGAAAGGGAACTCTCCTGCACTGTTGGTGGGAATGTAAGTTGGTACAGCCACTATAGAAAACAGTTTGGAGGTTCCTTAAAAATCTACAAATAGAACTACCATATGATCCAGTCATCCCACTACTGGGCATATACCCAGAGAAAGCCATAATCCAAAAAGAAACATGTACCATAATGTTTATTACAGCACTATTTACAATAGCCAGAACTTGGAAGCCACCTAAATACCCATCAGCAAATGAATGGATAAAAAGATGTGGCATATATATACCATGGAATACTACTCAGCCATAAAAAGGAATGAGATGGAGCTATATGTAATGAGGTGGATAGTCCTAGAGTCTGTCATACAGAGTGAAGTTAGAAAGAGAAAGACAAATATTATCTGCTAACTCACATATACAGAATCTAAAATTGGTACTGATGAACTCAGTGACAAGACAAGATTAAGGACACAGATGCAGAGAATGGACTGGAGATCTCGAGGTTTGGGGGGGCGGGGGTGAAGGGGAAGCTGAGACGAAGTGAGAGAGTAGCATAGACATATATATATACTACCAACTGTAAAATAGCTAGCTAGTGGGAAATTGCTGTATAACAAAGGGAGTTCAACTCAAGGATGGATGATGCCTTGGAGGACTGGGATGGAGAGGGTGTGGGGGATTCGAGGGAGGGAGGGGATATGGGGATATGCATATAAATACAGATTATTGACTTTGGTGTACCTCAAAAACTGGTACAAGAGTGTAAAGCAATTATATTCCAATAAAAAAAATAAAAATTAAAAAAATAAAAAGCTAAAAAAAAAAAAACACAGAAAACTGATATCCAATGGTGTTGTGATCTTGCATGAAAATGCATGTCCACACGCTTCGGCCCACACTGTCGACACTCTGAAAAAACTTCATTTTGAGGTGTTAAAGCATCCTCCCTGAAGCCCTGATCTTGCAGCATCTAAAAGTTAATTAAAATAAATTCTACAGCCAGAGTCAGGATAATTTTTGACTCACCCTTGTACTAATTACCAATAAACACATGACATCTGCCATCAGAGATTTTAATCAAACCACAGGAGATATTATTTCACACTCACAAGGATAGCTATAACCAAAAACATAGTAACAAGTGTTGACAAGGATATGGAAAAATGAGAACCTTCATTCACTCAAATGTAAAATGCCACATTCACTTGGAAAATAGCCAGGTAGTTCCCAAAAATGTTAAACATAGTATTACCATTTGACCCAGTAAATCTACACCCAGGTATATACCCAAGACAAATTAAAATATATTCCACACAAAATTTGTATATAAATGTTTATAGCAGCATTATTCATAATGGCTAAAATGTATAAATAACCCAAATATCTATTATCTGATGAATGGATAAAAGTAATATCATTATGCCCATGTAAATTACACATCTGATAAGGGTCATATATCCAGAATATATAAAGAACACTTACAACTCAAAAATAAAAAGACAGATAATCCAATTAAACTATGGGCAACAGATTTGAATAGATATACTCCAAAGAAGATCTAGCCAATAAGACATGAAAGGATGCTCAACAACATTAGCTATCAGGGAAATGCAAGTCAAAACCACAGTGCAATACCTCTCACACCCACTAGGATGGCTAAACTAAAAGGACAGACAATAACAAGTATTGATGAGAATGTGGAAAAATAGGAACCCTCACACAGTTGGTGGTACTGTAAAATGGTGCAACCAACTTGGAAAACAGTTTGATAGTTCCTCAAAATGTTAAATATCTGGTTACCACCACATGATCTAACAATTCCAATCCTAAGTATATGGTTAAGAGAGAAAAATGAAAATAAAAACCTTATATATAAATATTTACAGCAGCATTATTCATATAGCCAAAAATGGGAAAGAACCTAAATATCCATCAACTGATGAGTGGATAGAAAAATTGCAGTATATCCACACAATGGGATATTATACAGCCATAAAAATCGGAGTACTGTAACATGCTGTAATGTGACTAAACCTTGAAAATGTACTCTAAATTAAAGAAGCCAGTCACAAAAGACTACATTTTATGTAATTCAATTTATATAAAGTTTCCTGAATAGGCAAGTCTATGGAACAAAAAGTGAATTGATGGTTGCCTAGATTTGGTAGGGATTACGGGAATTAAGGTTTGATAACTAAAGGGTATGGGGTTTCTTTCTATAGTAATGGAAACGTTTTAAAATTCATTGTGGTGATGGTTGCATGACTCTGTGAACATACTAAAAACCAATGAGTTGTACACTTTAAATGGGTGAATTGTATGGCATGTGAATTATATCTCAAGCTGTTAAAAAAGATTTTTTAAAAGTGCATGCCATAGAATAAAACACATTCTATAATATGAGGCATAGGTAGTATTACTATTTCTAGTACTAATTAGAAAGCTTCCTAGGGGAAGTGACATCTAGGTGGTAACATAAATGTTCATTGAAATAGATAGGCGAGGGTAGGGCATGGGTAGATTTTTTGTAAGGAAAGAAGGGAAAAAAATACATATATATATACGTTTGTTTGCTTTTTGCCCAGGTAAAGAAAATAGCAGGTTTTAGTACTCAGAAGTGATAACAAGCTTGGAAGATGAAAGAAATTGAAGAAATGCAGTATCTAGAGTGTGTTAAGGCTGGTGGATGGAAGTAAGAGAGGTGACAAATGAGGCTGGAGAAGACCATGGAGAGCCTTATAAGGCAGATTAAGAAATCTAGACTTTTTCTTAGATTTATTAAAATACTATTAAAAAAAATAAAACAACCCTATTGGGGTATTTATCAAATATATCTGATCACACATTGGCTAGTTTTAAAATAAAACATATCACTCTCAAGAAAGAAAACTCTTCATAATAACATTTACATTTTTTGCTTTCTATAACTGATTTTGGTCTTGATATATTCACTTGAGAACATACTATTTTTTACATCTACACTTATTATTTAAAATCCTAAGAATTTTCATGGTATATAACTTCCTAGTCTACAGGAAGATATCTAACCAGCTCAAAATCCCATGTAGTTTTCTCAATTTAGTTTGGGCATTTAAAACATAAAGGCAGAAGGCAACACTGGAATTTGGAAAGATATCAATTTGATTTTTATTTGTTCCGTAACATCTTTGACATACCTTTATCAGCAAAATTAAAGATACAAATGTCTACTTTTAATTTTGTTTGAATTAGGAATATTGTTTTTTAAAATACTGGTTCATAGACAGGTGACTGGCAACCAATAAATGGTAGCCATTATTAAGTATGATACAAATGTAGCATGGTAATATTTTGAGGTGTTGATTTAGCTTTTAACTTTTCCAATTCATCCTGAGCCTTTATTTACTAATTTAGTCATAGCAAAATTTAACAAAAATCCTTTCATTTCAAAGCCAAAACTTTTTAGTTTCAAAATCCTAAATTTTAAAAGATGTAGAAATTAAAATTTATGTCATAATGATTTGGAAAACTAAACAAACATTAAGAATTAATTTTTTTTTTATTACCTTCTGCTACCTCACTTCCACCATCGCCCTGAGACTGGATTAAGTTGGTCCAGAAAAGTTAAAGAAAAAGAAATGAAACAAGAGTTTAAATGCTGGTGATTCCCTGGAAAGAATCTTGTCTCCCCCAGGCAAATCCTGGAGGGTATGGGAGGTGATAGGTTTTAGTTTGGGGAACTCAAGAGCAGATAGCACCTGAACCACCTTTTTCAGTTTAGGAGTAGGACAAATCAAGAATCAGAGTTCCCTGATTCCAGCCTGGTGTGAGAGCATCAGAAATATCTGCACGGGCTCTCTAGTCAGTCAGCTCTGAGATACCTTGATAGAATCCCTGTTTGAACCCGTTATGGATCGGGCAGCCACAAAATGTTTTCCTCTGAAGCCATGAGCAGACTAACATGGTGTCTCAATCTGGTAGACCTGGAAAGCTACTATGGTGAAATGAAGCAATGATCTGTGTGGACCTACCACAAATGACTACAAGTGAGTGAGGACATCATGGTAGAAAGCATCATAAATACATGACCATGACCTTTGTTAGACATACCTTACTTTGTACTGATTACTTACGAGGTGGTAAGTATTAAATTAGACATACCTTGCCTCCCAAGCACAGGACTTGCCCTTAATAAAGTCCCCATAAGAAACAACCCATGAACTGATGTAAAGACTAACTTGCTAAATTTATTATTTGGTAGAATGGAGCCTCAAGATTAAAATTAAATGTAATCATAGAAAAATAATCATAATCTTTATGGCCTGAGAACTGTAGCCATTAAATCAATAAAAATCATTACTTTGCCCTGATTACTTATGAGGTGGTAAGTATTAAATTAGCTACTTTACAAAGGTTATCTCAATTTCATTAATAGTAAGGTGTATTCTAAAAATGTGCCTCCTTGAGCAGCTGTTTTTCATGACAGACTCATTTCACTCTGATGGTAAAATTTGGTTCTGGTACACCCTCTTATAGTTGCTTAACACCATACAACTTAGGTAGATATTGGATTAATAGTTCTTATACCCAGCAGTTTTAGATCTAACAATTCAAGGTTCTTGTTCAAACCATAATTAACTTAATATTTACACTCTATCTTTTAAAGCCACTTCTCATTAGCAAGACATTTATGATTTCCCAGCACAGCTGGCAAGAACTTTATTTCTATCAAGCAAAAGACAATAATACGTTAGAAATATTCACTATAAAATAAATAATAATATCAAAGGCTTTATCTTGTCTTGGGGCTATTCTTCGCCTTCAAAAAAATTAATTGGCCCCATAGGCTTAGATGGATTTTAAATTTTGAAGAGGGAATTAGACAGGGAGGAGGCATGTTAAAATTATCATTTTTCCTTTCCCTAAGGCACCCCATCAAAGGCCATTCAGAATGGGAAATGTCTGCTTGAGGCCTTGCCCAGCAAGAACTAACAGAAACCATACCACATTCAGCTGTGACCCTTATTATATTTCTAAAAAGTGAATTCAGCCTCCAGCCCTACCAAAATATGATAACTAAGTTTTACAGTTTTGACCTTAGGTAACTGGGGAGTAAACCACATAAGCTGACGTTAAAGAATATTTGCTTTTATTTTTAAAACATTTATTTCATGCTTGTAAAATCTAAAGGTGGTTTGAGTGAGAGTGGGGATGAGGCAGCAGAAACGTGGACTGGGTAGGTAAAGAGTGGTTTCTTTTCTCTTAATAAGCTGGTAAAACCACTAAGGAAAAAAAAAATCATATATCGAAAAAAGGAAAACAATTGTTTCTATTGATCTCACCATTGTGTACATTTTTCCATGTCATGTGTGTGTGTGTTTGTGTGTCTGTTTAAATCATTGCAATAAGGCTAAGATTACAAAGAAGAAATGTTAAACCCCTCAGATATGAAAATGATCCCCCTGTATTTTTTTTGACCCTGCAAAAGTAAAAAAGCATGAAATAGTTTTGCCAAGAGGAACAGATGTTTCTGTTGTATATTTCTTACTCCCTGGGCATGTTTGAGAATTCTAAATATAAATGTTCAAACAGACAGGGTGCAAACACACAGGAAGTTTGGGGGAGTGCAAGGATTCATTTCGGCGATTCAATCTGATTCACAATTTTGCACATGAATCAAAAATCAGGAAAATTGGAAAAAGGACCGTTTAGACATATTGACATGTGTGGCATGCATCTTAAAAAGAAAGCCAATTCAGAGAGGTAGCTAATTTCATGACTAACAAACCACAAAAAGAATAAATAGAAACAATCTTCAAAGACATACATACTAAATTAATTTTCCCTGATTATCTGTGTCCTTATATGACACACTAAATAGGGTCACATTAATAAATTCCCAAATTTTGATCATATTTAGTACAGATTTATATATTAAATTAGAAAATGAAAGCCTCTCTCTCAGCAGAAATGGTTGAGGGTCAGAACGAGTATTGTAACTAACTAGCCAACACATCACTTGGCACTTAGTTATCTAATATTCAATACAGGATAATAATCTAAACTTGCTGCTCAGGATGCTATAACAAATTAAGCTCTTTGCCTCCAGTGGATAGTGACAACAGTTTTCATTTCCACATGAAATGGCAATTTCGTTTATTTCATGGCAATATCATTTTTTATCATGAAAATAATGTTTCGGGTAATACCACCAGGATGGCGACATAGATTGTTCCTGACTTCAATCCCCTCATAAGAAGACCAACTAGCAACTATCCACAGACAAGACACTGTTGAGAACATTCCAGTATGCAGGGATGAGGCTGAAGCACTCCCCTGGACCACAGAGATGGAGAAGGACCACATTAGGAGGGTAAGAGAAGTGTCTACACTCTGTATTGTCCTATCCCAGGCTAGCACAGCGCTACAGTAAGATGGCCTCTCTATGCCTACAGTTTCTCCAGCGGGAAAAAGAAAGCCCAAGGTTGAGTTCCTGCTCCCCTAACATTACAGTATGCTTCCCTGGAGGCCCACTCAGATCTCATCTCACAGGGATCACTAGGGGACTCTGCAGGGCTTGACCTCTAGAGAGCAGAAAGAGATGGAGAAGGGGGTGGGGTTTACAGCAAGCAGTGCTCAGATCTCAGACTGCATTCCTCCCAGCAGTGGTGCTTTAGCAGAGATCCCAGCAAGCAGCTCTGCCTATCTACAGAGCAGAGCCAGTGCCTGCCCCCATCTGGCCAAGGAGCTCCATTGACAGCTCTGCCTGATTCAGGTACCCAGCACAAGTCTTACTGGATGGAGCCCATTTTACTTCCCACCTAGGCAGGGAAGCAAATCTGAAGCACTGCCCAACTGATGAGTATAGCCTTCAGTCCCACCCAATAAGGAAACCTGACCAGAGAATCCAGGTAGCCATGGAGTCTATCCTACAATCGCCCGTGGGCAGGGAGCCAGGCCAGCAGTACTGTGCAACTGTTAAGTATAGCCTCTGGCCCCACATAAGCAGGGAGTCTAAACAGTGACCCTGCACAACCAAATAACCTAGACTATGGTACTGCCCAGCCACAAAGCCCAGCTTACAGCAGAGTCCAGCCTGTAGCTTTGCTAGATTGCATGGCCATGCCCAGAAAGGGGGTCCAGCCAATGAACCACTCAATCATGGAACATAGTCCACAGCCCCACTTGACTAGGAAGCCTAGACAATGACCCTCCTGACCTTAGAACACAGTCTCCAGCACATCCAACAGCAGGATACACTTGGAGGCACCTCCCAACCAAAGAGCCTAGCCAGTGACCTTGCCCAACAGCAGAGCATAGCCAGATGTCTATCTGGCCATGAAGCCCATCCTGCAGCCCCATTTAACTTTGTGGCACAGTCTGCACCCCTGTCTGATCACAGAGAGTGGCCTGAGGACTTATTTTACCATAAAGCCCCACCTGTGGCCCTGCCTGGACACAGAGTTCAGCCAATAGCACCATCTGGTCAGGGAGCACATCCTGAGACCCCACCTCACCAGGAACAACTGTAGAGCCCAGCCCATAGCCCTGATCAATGGTGGAGTCCAAAAAGCGTCACCACCTTGTAAGGGAAATAGCCTGTGATCTTGCCTGACCAGAGATGACTGCACAGCCCAGCTAGTGGTTCCACCGGACTAAGGAGCACAGCCAGTAGACCAGCCTGATCAGGAAGACCACCCAACAACCCCTCCTCAATACAGAGCCCAGCCAGCAGGCCCACGCAAACATGGAACCCAGCCAATGGTAACCCCCTAACCTCAGAGCACAGGCAGCAATTGATTTCACAAATGCTACCCCCCACCTCCACCCCAACTGACTTAAGAAAGGAGGCACAGAAGCAGGTCATATTCACAAAGTGTGAGCATGATGATATATTTACTGTCATGGCCTAGGACTGCGTTCATTCTCCTATTTCTGTTCTTTCTGGACATTCTCTTTCTTATGATTTTACCTAAAATTTTATTTCCATACAATTATTTTAAATCTATTTATACCTTTTTATTTAAAGCTCACCTCTTGTAAACAATATATTTTGATCTTGCATTTTGACAGAATACTATCAAACCAAGTTCAACAATACATTAAAAAGATCACACACCATGACCAATTAGGATTTATCCTAGGGTTGTAAGGATGGTTCAACATCCACAAATCAATCAACATGATACACCATATTAGCAAAGAAAAGAATAAAAACTATATGATCATCTCAATGGATGCAGAGAAAAACATGTAACAAAATTCAACATCTATTTATGATAAAAAAAAAAAAACTCTCAACAAAGTGGGTATAGAGGAAATGTACCTCAACATCATAAAGGCCATGCATGACACACCCATACCTAACACCATACTTAATAGCAAAAATTTGAAAACTTTTTCCTCTACTCATGAAGAAGACATGGATGTCCACTCTTAGCCACTTTCGAAGTCCTACTCACAGTAATTAAGCAAGAAGAAGAAATAAAATGCATCCAGATGAAGAAGCAAGTATTAAAACTGTCATTATTTGCAGATGACAATAGTGTAGAGAAGCCCTAATGATGCCAACAAACAACTATTAAAAGTAATACATCCACTCAGTAAAGTTGCAGGATACAAAATCAAATACAGAAATCTGTTGCATTTGTATACACTAATAACAACCTATCAGAAAGAAAAATTGAGAAAACAATCCCATTTACAGCTGCATCAGATAGAATAAAATATCTAGGAATAAATCTAAACAAAGAGGCAAAATACCTGTATTCTGAAAACTATAAGACATTAATGAAAGAAATTGAAGATAACACAAAGAAATGGGAAGATATACTGTGCTCATGGACTGTAAGAGTTAATATTGTTAAAATAACCATACTACCCAAGGCAATCTACAGATTCAGTGCAATTTCTATCAAAATACCAAAGGAATTTTTCACAGAACTAGAACAAACAATTCTAAAATTTGTATGGAAACACAAAAGGCCCCAATAACCAAAGAAATACTGAGAAAGAAGAGCAAAGCTAGAGGTATCATGCTCCTAGATATCAAACTAAACTACAAAGATACAGTAATCAAAAGCAGAATGGCACAAAAATAGACATGTGGATCAATGGAACAGAACAGCGAGCCCAGGAAGAATCCCACATTAATATGGTTAACTAATCTATGACAAAGAAGGCAAAAATGTACAGTAGGGAAAAGACAGCCTCTTCAATAAATTGTGTTTGGCAAACTACACAGCTACATGCATAGAACCAAACTGGACAACTTTATCACAACTTGTATAAAAATAAACTCAAAATAAATTAAAGGCTTATATGTAATAAATGAAACCATTAAACTCCTAAAAGAAAGCATAGGCAACATTCCCTTTGACATCAGTCTTAGCAATATTTTTTTTGGATCTGTCTTCACAGGCAAGGGAAACAAAAGTAAAAATAAACAAATGAGACTATATCAAACTAAAAAGCTTCTTTACGGCAATGGAAACTATCAGTAAAACAAAAGGCAGCCTACTAAATGGGAGAAGATATTTGCAAAAAGTATATCAGATAAAGTGTTAATACCCAAAATATACAAAGAACTCATAGAATTCAACATCAAAAAACAAACAACTCAGTTAAGAAATGAGCAGAGAACCTGAATAAACATTTTTCCAAAGAAGACATACAGATGGCCAACAGACACATGAAAAGATGCTCATCATCACTAATCATCAGGTCAATGCAAATTGAAACCACGAGATATCACCCCATACCTGTCAAATGGCTATCATCAAAAAGAACACAAATAGCAAATGTTGACAATACAGAGAAAAGGTAATCCTCATACACTGTTGGTGAGAATATAAATTCGGTACAGCCACTGTGGAAAACAGGATGGAGAGTCCTCAAAAACCTTAAAAATAGACTACAATATGATCCAGCAATTCCACTCCTGGGTATATATCCAAAGAAATGAAAACACTAACTTGAAAAGATACATGCACACCAGTGTTCACCACATCATTATTTACAATAGCCAAGATATGGAAGCAACCAAAGTGTCCATCAATAGGTGGGCAGATAAAGAAGATGTAGTATAGATACAATGGAATATTACTCAGCCATAAACGAGAATGAAATCTTGCCATTTGTGATAAATAACATGGGTGAATCTGGAGGGTATTATGCTAAGTGAAATAAGTCAAAGAAATACAAATACCATACGGTCTCACTTATATGTGTAATCTAAAACAAACAAACACAACCCAAATGATCAAACATAACAAAAACAGACTCACAGATGCAGAGAACAAATGGGGATTGACAGAGCAAAGGAACCGGTGCGGGGGGCGGCGGGGATAGGTCAGGGTGAAATAGGTAAAGGGGATTAAGAGTTACAAGCCTCCAGTTATAAAATAAATAAGTTACAGAGATATAGCACACACCATAAGGAATATGGTCAATAATATTGTAATAATTTTGTATGGGGACACATGGTTACCAGACTTATTGTGGTGACCACTTCATAATATATGCAAATATCAAATCACTATGTAATATGCATGAAATTAACATAATATTGTATATCAACTATATTTCAATTTAAAAATCTGGCTTTTCTATATTAATATTAGGAAAAGTAGATATTAAGCCAAAAACCATTGCTCGAAAAGAAGAGGGACCTTTCAATATAATAAAGAAGCTAATACACCAGAAAATTGTAACAATTCTGAGTATGCTCTCAACTTAAATGGCTTCAAAATATATAAAGCAAATGTTGACATAACTAAAAGGGGAAACTAACAGATTTATAATCAGAATGGGAAATTTAGCAAATTTCTTTCAGTGATTGACAGAATAAGCATAAGCAGACCAAAATATAGAAGTTTGCTCAAGATGAACAATCCTGATCTGACATATATAGAACCCTGTAATTAATAGGGTTCCTGTTAAAAACCAATAATATTCTGGATCACCGGATATATCAGTAGGAACAGTACATTTACATGCTGCCTTGGAAACTGAGAGAAAACCCCATAGTTCAGTCATCTTTATAAGTGGTAAGAATAAAAAGTGCAATAAATTTTCTTATACTTTAGAGAGCTGTCCACAAATGTCCCAGACCATTGGTCCGCTTTTGTGGCAGGACTCTGAATCTTTAGAGTATTTATCTCCCATTCTTTGCACATACGTGTTATGCTACAAAATCCAAAGTACTTCCTTCCCCTTGTTAACAAGATCATGT
Source organism: Hippopotamus amphibius kiboko (assembly GCF_030028045.1). Taxonomy (NCBI): domain Eukaryota; kingdom Metazoa; phylum Chordata; class Mammalia; order Artiodactyla; family Hippopotamidae; genus Hippopotamus; species Hippopotamus amphibius. The sequence goes on from NC_080188.1 coordinate 61,538,149, forward strand.
TAGGTGACCCACCAAAACAGTAAGTCAGCATGAGGAAAGAAAAGCAAGGTCCCTGTAGACTAAAATGAGACTGAGAAGAACTAACATCATCTTAGGGTAAGAAGTTAATGTGTACCAGTCTCCTCCTAGGTAAATGTGAAGCTTTTGATCCCCATTTCTGAAGTTGATTAAAATAAATTATTTCTCAGATTAGTAGTCACAATCCAAGAATTATGTTGATCAGTTCCAGTAAAAGTACCACATCCAGCACAATAGCTAAGACTGGGGCTATCACTTAATATTTTGTCATTTGCCACAGCTCATTTGCTCTTCCCCACAGGAACGTACAAGCAAATTAAGTTGTACAGGTGAAGTGGAAGCTGAGATGAAGTGAGAGAGTAGCATTGACATACATACACTACCAACTGTAAAATAGATAGCTAGTAGAAAGTTGCTGTATAACAAAGGGAGATCAATTCAATGATGGGTGATGCCTTAGAGGGCCAAGATAGGGAGGGTGGGAGGGAGTCAAGGGAGGGAGGGGATATGGGGATATATGTATAAATACAGCTGATTCACTTTGGTGTACCTCAAAAGCTGGTACAAGAGTGTAAAGCAATTATATTCCCATAAAGAGCTTAAAAAGTAAATAAATAAAGTGAGATATGCTGGTAATCACTGCATCCTCATTCTTTGAGGATGAATATCTTCATTTTTTGAGGATGGCATTATTCACTGCAAATTATCCTAGGATCCAGTATTCCTTCTGATTTACCACTTAGGCCTAAAATAGGGGCAGTTTCTGGGGGTTTTGTTTGCCTTTCTTGACATAGACTCTCAGTAACTATAGTAGACTCCATAGTAGCCAATCTGACATCTGTTTAGCATATCATTCCGAATACACATTCTTAGAAACCAAGAAATAATGACAATATTTCTGTTCTTCTGATATTAGAATCAGTTAATGACTAATATCGAATAGCACATGAAAGAATTTTGTATATTCTTTTTCCAAGTGTATAGTTACTCTAAATGGCAGTAGATTTCTTTAGGGGAGAGTTTACAATAAGTGATGTTACAAGGTCCTTTGCCAAAGAGATCTAGCCTCCACTTCAATCCAAACGCTCAGGGTTTGAACTTAGGTCTGAAAATCAGGGGGGCTATAACAATTTTCCATTTGGGAATCCAACATCAATCTTCTGCTTGTCAGCTATACATTTTTTTAAGTTACACATGACTATATCCTATGCAGTAGCCATACTATCAAAAAAGAGGATGACCTATTAGCCATCACCACAGATCCCTGTGGGATAAGGCACCGCACCTAGAGATCACTCTGGTAATAATGTTATCAGTTAAGATAACTACACTTTTTATTTATTTTTTTTTATTATTTTATTTTATTTCTTTGGGGGTACACCAGGTTCAATCAACTGTTTTTATACACATATCCCCATATTCCCTCCCTTCCTTGACGCCCCCCCCCTCGAGTCTCCCCCACCCTCCCTGCCCCAGTCCTCTAAGGCATCTTCCATCCTCGAGTTGGACTCCCTTTGTTATACAACTTCCCACTGACTATTTTACAGTTGGTATTATATATATGTCTGTGCTACTCTCTCGCTTCTTCTCAGTTTCCCCTTCACCCCCCGCCCCCTCCCATACCTCGAGTTCTCCAGTCCATTCTCTGTATCTGCTTCCTTGTTCTTGTCACTGAGTTCATCAGTACCATTTTTAGATTCCGTATATGTGAGTTAGCATACAATATTTGTCCTTCTCTTTCTGACTTACTTCACTCTGTATGACAGATTGTAGTTCTATCCACCTCATTACATATAGCTCCATCTCATCCCTTTTTATAGCTGAGTAATATTCCATTGTATATATATGCCACATCTTCTGTATCCATTCATTTGTTGATGGGCATTTAGGTTGCTTCCATGTCCTGGCTATTGTAAATAGTGCTGAAATAAACATTATGGTACATGTTTCTTTTGGGATTATGGTTTTCTTTGGGTATATGCCCAGGAGTGGGATTGCTGGATCATATGGTAGTTCTATTTGTAGTTTTTTAAGGAACCTCCAAATTGTTTTCCATAGTGGCTGTACCAACTTACAGTCCCACCAACAGTGCAGGAGAGTTCCCTTTTCTCCACACCCTCTCCAACATTTGTTGTTTCCAGACTTTGTGATGATGGCCATTCTGATTGGTGTGAGGTGATACCTCATTGTGGCTTTGACTTGCATTTCTCTGATGATGAGTGATGTTGAGCATCTTTTCATGTGTGTGTTGGCCATCTGTATGTCTTCTTTGGAGAAATGTCTATTTAGGTCTTCTGCCCATTTGTGGATTGGGTTATTTGCTTTTTTGGTATGAAGCTGCCTGAGCTGCTTGTATATTTTGGAGGTTAATCCTTTGTCCGTTGTTTCATAGGCAATTATTTTTTCCCATTCTGAGGGTTGCCTTTTAGTCTTGTTTATGGTTTCTTTTGCTGTGCAAAAGCTTTTAAGTTTCATGAGGTCCCATTCATTTATTCTTGATTTTATTTCCATGATTCTAGGAGGTGGGTCAAAAAGGATGTTGCTTTGATGTATGTCAAAGAGTCTTCTGCCTATGTTTTCCTCTAGGAGTTTTATAGTGTCTGGCCTTACATGTAGGTCTTTAATCCATTTGGAGTTTATTTTTGTGTATGGTGTTAGGAAGTGTTCTAATTTCATTCTTTTACATGTTGCTGTCCAATTTTCCCAGCACCACTTATTGAAGAGGCTGTCTTTTTTCCATTGTATACTCGTGCCTCCTTTGTCAAAGATAAGGTGCCCATATGTGTTTGGGCTTACTTCTGAGTTCTCTATTCTATTCCATTGATCTTCCTTTCTATTTTTGTGCCAGTACCATACTGTCTTGATCACTATGGCCTTGTAGTATAGTTTGAAGTCAGGAAGCCTGATTCCACCTACTCCATTTTTCCTTCTCAAGATTGCTTTGGCTATTCGGGGTCTTTTGCGTTTCCATACAAATCGTAAGATTTCTTGCTCTAGTTCTGTGAAAAATGCCATTGGTAATCTGATCAGGATTGCATTAAATCTGTAAATTGCTTTGGGTAGTACGGTCATTTTCACAATGTTGATTCTTCCAATCCAGGAACATGGTATGTCCCTCCATCTGTTTGTGTCGTCTTTGATTTCTTTCATCAATGTCTTAAAGTTTTCTGCATACAGATCTTTTGCCTCCTTAGGCAGGTTTATTCCTAGGTATTTGATTCTTTTTGTTGCAATGGTGAATGGGAGAGTTTCCTTAATTTCTCTTTCTGCTCTTCCGTTGTTCGTGTATAGGAATGCAAGAGATTTCTGTGCATTAATTTTGTATCCTGCTACTTTACTAAACTCATCAATGAGTGCTAGCAGTTTTCTGGTAGAGTCTTTAGGGTTTTCTATATATAGTATCATGTCATCTGCAAAGAGTGATAATTTTACTTCTTCTTTTCCAATTTGGATTCCTTTAATTTCTTTTTCTTCTCTGATTGCTGTGGCTAACACTTCCAAAACTATGTTGAATAACAGTGGTGAGAGTGGACACCCTTGTCTTGTTCCTGTTCTTAGAGGGAATTCTTCCAGTTTTTCCCCATTGAGAACAATGTTGGCTTTTGGTTTGTCATATATGGCTTTTATGATGTTGAGGTAATTTCCTTCTATGCCCATTTTCTGGAGAGCTTTTATCATAAATGGATGTTGAACTTTGTCAAAAGCTTTTTCTGCATCTATTGAAATGATCATATGGTTTTTATCCTTCAATTTGTTGATATGATGTATCACGTTGATTGATTTGCGTATATTGAAGAATCCTTGCATCCCAGGGATAAACCCCACTTGATCGTGGTGTATGATTTTTTAATGTGCTGTTGCAGTCTGTTAGCTAGTATTTTGTTGAGGATTTTTGCATCTGTATTCATCAGTGATATTGGTCTGTAGTTTTCTTTTTTTGTGACATCTTTGCCTGGTTTTGGTATCAGGGTGATGGTAGCCTCGTAGAATGAGTTTGGGAGTGCTCTGCCTTCTGCAATATTTTGGAAGAGTTTGAGAAGGATAGGTGTTAACTCTTCTCAAAATGTTTGATAGAATTCGCCAGTGAATCCATCTGGTCCTGGGCTTTTGTGTGTTGGGAGATTTTTAATCACTGCCTCAATTTCTGTACTTGTGATTGGTCTGTTCATGGTTTCTATTTCTTCCTGGTTCAGTCTTGGAAGATTGTATTTTTCTAAGAATGTATCCATTTCTTCCAGGTTATCCAGTTGATTGGCATATAGTTGCTTGTAGTAGTCTCTCATGATGTTTTGTATTTCTGAGGTGTCCGTTGTGACTTCTCCTTTTTCATTTCTAATTCTGTTGATTTGCATCTTCTCCCTTTTTTTCTTGATGAGTCTGGCTAATGGTTTATCAATTTTGTTAATCTTCTCAAAGAACCAGCTTTTAGTTTTATTTATTTTTCTTATGGTTTCTTTCCTTTCTTTTTCATTTATTTCTGCTCTGATCTTTATGATTTTTTTCCTTCTGCTCCCTTTGGGGTTTCTTTGGTCTTCTTTCTCTAGTTGTTTGAGGTGTAAGGTTAGGTTGTTTATTCGATCATTTTCTTGTTTCTTAAGGTAGGACTGTATTGCTATAAACTTCCCTCTTAGAACTGCTTTTGCTGCATCCCATAGGTTTTGGGTTGTTGTGTTTTCGTTGTCATTTGTTTCTAGATATTTTTTGATTTCCTCTTTGATTTCTGTAGTGATTCCTTGGTTGTTTAAGAGTGAATTGTTTAGCCTCCATGTGTTTGTATTTTTTGCAGTTTTTTTCCTGTAATTGATATCTAGTCTCATGGCGTTGTGGTCTGAGAAGATGCTTGATATGATTTCAATTTTCTTGAATTTGCTGAGGTTTGATTTGTGACCCAAGATGTGATCTATCCTGGAAAATGTTCCGTGTGCACTTGAGAAGAAAGTGTAGTCTGTCGTTTTTGGATGGAATGTCCTATAAATATCAATTAAGTCGAGATGGTCTAATGTGTCATTTAAAGCTTGTGTGTCTTTATTTATTTTCTGTTTGGATGATCTGTCCATTGATGTAAGTGGGGTGTTCAAGTCTCCCACTATAATTGTGTTACTGTTGATGTCCCCTTTTATAGCTGTTAGTATTTGCCTTATGTATTGAGGTGCTCCTATATTGGGGGCATAGATATTTACCATTGTGATATGTTCTTCTTGGATGGATCCCTTGATCATTATGTAGTGTCCTTCCTTGTCTCTTTTAATAGTCTTTACTTTCAAGTCTAATTTGTCTGATATGAGTATTGCTACTCCAGCTTTCTTTTGACTTCCATTTGCATGGAATATCTTTTTCCATCCCTTGACTTTCAGTCTATATGTATCCCTTGGTCTGAAGTGGGTTTCTTGTAGGCAGCATATAGAAGGGTCTTGTTTTTGTATCCATTCAGCCAGTCTGTGTCTTTTGGTTGGAGCATTTAGTCCATTTACATTTAAAGTGATTATTGACATGTGTGTTCCAATGACCATTTTCTGAATTGTTTTGGGTTTGTATTTGTAGGTGTTTTCCTTTTCTTGTGTTTCCTACTTAGAGACGTTCCTTTAGCACTTGTTGTAAGGCTGGTTTGGTGGTGCTGAATTCTCTTAACTTTTGCTTGTCTGGAAAGCTTTTGATTTCTCCCTCAAATCTGAATGAGATTCTTGCTGGGTAGAGTATTCTTGGCTGTAGGTTTCTCTCTTTCAGGACTTTCAGTATATCCTGCCATTCCCTTCTGGCCTGCAGAGTTTCTGTAGAAAGGTCAGCTGTTATCCTGATGGGTTTTCCCTTATATGTTGTTTGTTGCTTTTCTCTTGCTGCTTTTAATATTTTTTCTTTGTGTTGAATTGTTGTTAGTTTGATTAATATGTGTCTTGGTGTATTTCTCCTTGTGTTTATTCTGTATGGGACTCTCTGTGCTTCTTGGACTTGGTGAATTATTTCCTTTCCCATGTTGGGGAAGTTTTCCACTATAACCTCTTCAAATATTTTCTCAGACCCTTTCTTGTTTTCTTCTTCTTCTGGGATGCCTATAATTCGAATGTTGGTATGTTTAAAGTTATCACTGAGGTCTCTGAGGCTGTCTTCTAGTCTTTTTATTTTTTTATCTTTTTCCTGCTCTGTGGCGTTTATTTCTCCCATTCTATCTTCCAACTCACTTATTCGTTCTTCTGCCTCAGTCATTCTGCTGGTTAGAGCATCTAGAGTATTTTTAATTTCAGTTATTTTGTTATCCATTGCTGTTTGTTTTTCTGAGTTCTTATGAACTGTTTCTTGTACTTTCTCTATTTTGTTATCAAGATTTTGTATCATTTTTACTATCATTACTCTAAATTCTTTTTCAGGCATTTTTCCTATTTCCTCCTCATTTATTTGGTCTTGTGGGTTTTTTTCCTGCTCCTTTGCCTGCATGGTGTTTCTTTGTTTCCTCATGGTTGTCCAAGCTTTTGGGGTTGCTTGTCCTGGTGATAGAGGTGTTTATAGAAGACTGTCCAAGCCTCAGACTAATGTCCAAGTATTGGAGTAGACGAATATTCAGTCGGCTATGTCAGGCTCCCCGCAGCCCTTTCTGGTGTCCGAGGCCGTCTGCTGGTGTTCAGCTGGTTCTCTGTGGGAATGACTGCGTCCTTCCGCGCATTCCCAATGCATCTGTGGAGAGGGATGCACTCCACGTCTCTCTACTTCGCCGCCATCTTTTTTTCCCCACACACTACTCTTAATTCCTGGACACTGGTGGTCAGAGCTCAGCCAGAGATCCTCCCTCTTGTCAAACCACCACTAGGTTTCCAGCCATATCAGGACCAAGCAAGATAAAATCACCAGCACTAACTACACTTTTTAAAAATGTAATTCCACAGAAAAACCTTGAGAAATGTTTTTAAAATATGCCTTTCTCAGCAAAAGCAAAAGAGGTGGGTTTTTTATTCAGATTTCTTTAATCATGATACAGATATGCTCTCAAGGAGTGTTAATTATCCTGATATTCAAATCTGTTACCTTTGCAAAGTAACTACCAAGTCTTCATAAAAACAAACAAACTTTTAGGCAAAGAAATGCAAGCGCTATCCATTGGAAATGGTCTGGAGCTCAATGGTAGGATGTAAATGTGGCACCAGTATTTGCTACACTGCATCCTTTGTACCATTCAGATCCACGTACTCTCTGAGGTATGGAGATATCCCTTGAGTTGTAAAGTTGTATACACAAGTCTTGTCTTTCCCTAGAAACATTTATTCAGGTTCCAAAGTGTAAGGAACTATCAGGATCCTGTCCATTACATTCCCAAAGAGACTCTTATAAGGAGAGGAAGGACAGCTGCCTCTTTCTCCTCTACAATTGCCAAAGTTATTTTTTGTGATATTCACCTACAGTAGATCCTGTTACATGCAGGATTATATCTGGTTTCTCTCACATCATCCCAGGGATAAGAATAAGGGCAAAGTGAGTCCTAAGCAGTTAATACTGTATATAAGTAATTATAATCTACCCTGATCCAGAAGCTTCATGTTGGCATTCAAGATAATATTAATGAATATAGACATTAAAGACTTAAGAAACTTCTTTTTCCTTCCTGTTTGTCTACTATTAAGAGGAGTCAAAGTGACAACACAGCAGCCATAATCCTGACTAATGGTCAGGATTAGGGGACTCTTACTCGTGTTCCCTTGATAGAAGCATACTTCCCTTCCCCCTTTTCCCTCAAGCCACCACTCCCCACATTTTAAAGATCAGTTTCTTTATTCCAGTGGTACCTAAAGCTGTGCACATAGAAATACAGATTCCCAAACGAATCATGGGAAGTTACAATGACAGAAGCAAATCTTGTTTCCATGCAGTGGTTCTCAAACCACTGTATTCTACCTGTCAGAGATATAGTGCCACAAAATGGCTGTTGGTTCAAATTATATATTTTATCTTGAAATATAGCAGCCCAACTTCACCAGATGTCATATCCAGCTTTGTACTTTAGGTGAGCATTTACCTAGTCATTACAATGTTTTCCCATTCAGGTTTTGGGAATGATTTTTAGTAAAATTTTTCCTGCATCCACAGGAGTTGAGAGTTTCTTTAATTCTCACATAGAAACTTTCCACATTTCACTGTGTATCATGAGTTGGCAGTTAGCTGAAATGCGCCTGTCATTTTCTTCTTTCATAGCATTTCTTCTTTCATTGCACTGAATAGACAATACCCAAACGCACATTCATTTTAATAGTCAGTGCCATTATATCTCTCACGTAATGGCATAAACCAGTGTTTCCTGGAGCAGTCTGAAGAGTCTAAGCATAATCTTAACCCCTTAGCATAGAAGGGTTCAAAAATGAGGCCTAATCTAATTAATTAGTGGATGTCCCAGCCAGGGAATAGATATATAAAGAGTCTGGGATTTCTGGGAAGGAATCACGCTCAAGAGAAAGCAAATATAAAAGATGGCTTCCATTGTTTTTTGTACATCAGGCTATAAGACATGAAATCAGCAAACTAAAGAACATAAATGAGGGAATCACAATAAAATGGAACCATCTAACTCAGCTGATCCTGGGACACATACTCCTCTGGGTTCCTGGTTGCAAGCCTGAAATGTCCTCACTTATTAGGCCAGTTTAAGTCAGGTTTCCAATTTCTTCAGTGGAAATCATCTTAACTGATATATGTGGTATGACAGTGTTATCTGTCTAAAAATAAACAAATTTTATCTATCATAAGTAAATGCAAGGGGAAAAAAGAATAAGCAGCCCTTAAGATTAAACAGTAATTATTATTTTTAACATATTTTTCAGCTCATTGAGATATAATTGATACATTATGTTAGGTGTACAACGTGACAACTTGATTCACATATATATTGTGAAATGATTACTACAACAGGGTTAGTTAACACCTCCATCATCTCACATTACCATCTTTTTTTGTAGTATAGTGAAAACTTTTAAGATTTACTTTCTTAGAAAGTTTCAAGTAAATAACACAGTACTATTAACTATATTCACCATGCTTTAAACTAGATCCCCAGGACTTATTCAATTTATAACTGGAAGTTTATACTCTTTGATCAACATCTTCCCACTTCCCCTACCCCAGATTCCTGGCAACCACTATTCTACTCTCTTTTTTATGAGTTCAGCATTTTCAGATTCCATATAAGGGTGAGATCATACAGTATTTGTTTTTGTCTGACTTCTTCCACTTAGCATAATGCCCTCAAGCTCTATCCCTGTGTTGTAAAAGGCTGATTTTCTTCTTTCTTGTGGCTGAAAAATATTCCAGTGCATGTGGAGTGTGTGTGTGTGTCACATTTTATCATTTCATTTATTATCAGACACGTAGGTGAATAATGATGCAATGAACATGGTGGTGCTATACTTTAAGGTGATAATCACCAAATTCCCTGCTTCCAAACTGAATCCTGAAGTGAGGTCAAATTTCATCTGTTCTATGAATTGGAGTCTGATCTTTTAACTGTTCTACACGTAATTATATTAAGCTGGAGCACATGAAGTTCCATTTTGGAAAGTCAAAAATGATCAAATATTAACAATTTCATATGGAACAACCAATTTGTAATCCCAAAGATAAGTGTGTAATACTAAAATATAGCATTGTTTTATATTTTTCTATTTTTGTATGTTTTCCTGTATAGCCAATGTGATAGAAATTAGGCAGACAAAAATGAATAAGATCTAGTCCCTTCCCTTAAGGAGATTACAGCTGATACTTAATAGGTATAAAGTAAATAAATTAAGTTATAAATCAATGAATATATACAGAATGCAATTGACTGATACAGGGAGGCTAGAGAAGTAAATAAAACATTGAAAATGAAAAGGAAATCATAGGAAGTGGGTAAAACATCCATTTACTACCTGTAAGTTACTAAGTAAATGATTTGTAAATAGCAATAGTGATCATAATACCTTCAGTATATTATTCTCCACCTTACAATTAGCATCACATAATTTCAGAGAGTAGATTTTTGTATCTTCCATGATGAACCATGTAGGGGGTTTTCTCTTAATTTTGTACAAGCAAAAAATTTTTTAAGGTGGCAAAGAGATATATAGCCATACATCTTGGTTATGAGGCATTGTAACAATTTTCTTTATGGGGGATATATATGCTCTTTTTTTCTGGATGTAAGTTAAGTAGATAATGTTTTAGATGCAGATGTTTATAAGCAGGAGCATCTGGAAGTTTCACAATTCGGTAGTTATATAAAGAAAATATATAATACACAAGGTTAAGCATCAGTTTAAATACAGAATTTTGCTACAACACTTGTTCCATAGAGGACACATCATTCTTTTATTAAAGAAGGTGAAATTTAATCTGTTAAAAAATGTTCTGAACAAGTTCCAGATCTACAAAGCAATTTACAGTAAAATTCAAACTAAAGAACACACTGTTCATTTTGTTTTCACATTATGTGATATATATTTTTTTCCAGAATGAAGGAAAAAAAAAAGAGTGACTCCGCAGACTCACAACCACAGTAAATTCATCCTTGAATTTAGTAAGCCAGGAAAGTGTGATATATTTGATTTAGATTTCTTCCCTTTTAGATATTTATTTACCTCAGAACCTGAGTACTAAGAATATTGAGGTGAAAATTAAACATGTAGACTGAAAATATATTTGGAGAAGAAGCATTTCAGGAATGGCAGAGTAAGACCTCTGAAAAACTGCTCCTCCATAAAAGCAATGATAATGATTGGCAAAATGAACTTTTTAGAACTCTGGAAATTAACCAAATACTTGAAAAAACATGAGAAGACATTATTCAATAAAAAAGGTAGAATCCTGTAAGATAAGTGAGGTTTGAAATCATATAACAGGCCCTATGCCCACCCCTTAATCCCTACTGCACAGTAGTCCCGAAAAACAACAGCCTGGCTACCAGTAACTGTGAAAACCAGCAGCCCTGCAGCAATGGAAGGGGCAGGATGGATTAAGAAATCCCCTTACTAACCAAGATGGTCACGGTAGAGCCTGCTGCCTTCTAGGCAGACAGAAACGGATTCAGAAATCAAACAAGAAATTCTTGTGCATGAGGAATTTATTTCATGTTGTGGGGTTGAAATCCAGGGTCTAAAATGTGGGCCCTGGGCTGACCTCATTAATGATCAAAGTGCCAACAGGGCTGAAGTGCTTATTTTCGTTATTGCTGGTAACCCAGGTTTTTCTGCCTTTTACCTGCCATCTGCAAAGACTGTATTCTTCAACAAAAGACACTTTCCAGTTTGGATTATCAGTCATGCTGGGCACACCTTGGCTGCCAAAGATAAGAAGATTCTTACAATCTCAGACAATCCAAATGCTCAAGAAATTAAGGACATCTATGGACTCCATGAACAAGTAGAACACAAACTAGCTTTCTTGAGAACTCATGTACCAAAGGAAATGAAACTTGTGGTCATTGGCCTTTTGTAGGTTGTTGCTATTTTTCCCTTCAGATTCTGAAGCATGCCCCTGAGCTCCCAATAGTTCACTGCTTTCTGCTCTTTGCAACGATTGAGTGAATGTCTGAGTCACCCAACGGCAAGCTCGCCATTCCACTTTTGTGCTGGCTTCGATATGCTATGTTGCTGGCTACTTACTAATTAAACCATGACCTGAGAAAATCAAGTTCTTGATGATCAGAATGCTCCTTCGAATGATGAACATACAGAGTGAATTTTCATTTCTGAATGCATTGGAACGGTTCTGCCTCATTAATGCTGCCTGCCTTGGGAGCCAAGAAATGATGGAGGTGGTGAAGAGAGACAATGAAACTATAAAAGAACATGTATCTGAGCTTACGTTTTACTATGGTACTATACATGGTTGTTGTCCAAAAGAGTACTATGAAGACATGAAGAAAGATTTTCCAGAAGGAGATACTTGACTCTGTAAGAAAAAAAATACCTCATGCGTTTATCCTCTTTTTTTTTTTTTTTTTAACTAGGAAATGGCCAACATGATAGCTGACTAAAGGATGATCGGTCCAAAATATAAATACTGACACAAGGAACAAGCACTGACAGAATGATAGTAGGTGTACTGCCTCTAAGTAGTAAGTAGTATAGTTAGTAGGTAAATGTTTAATTTAACATTTGATATTAGAAGAGAAAAGAAGTGAGACCCTCTTGGCTTAAAAAGTATCAGCTCCCAGCTCCCCATGCCAAAGGCTGAAATAATCCTATGAAATATTGATCAACTGTGTTTAACAACACATTTTCCAAGACTCAGGGAACACAGTGATCTAAACAAGGTCTTTTATGTTTGCACAAGTTGCCCAGTGACACCATACAGTTTTGGTAGGCAGGATCCTTGCAGACAAAAGGAAATCTAAATTTAGTTGATTTTAATTGAGTTACAACGTATTATAGAATAGGCTCTCCTAGAGAAAATTATGAAAGACCTAATAGAAAATGTAAAGACCAGTGAATGTTACATGTGTAGTCGGATATGTGAAGCATATGAGATCATGAGAAGAATACACTCAAGTTCCAGTAGCAGGAAGTGATGAGCAGTGGATGTTGGCAGTGGACCTGGGTCTCTCTTAAGGGCAGAAGCTGAAGATCAGCCCAGTCTAACTTTGCACAGGTCTGATTATCAGAATCAGACTGGATCCCAGGATAGCCTGCACACTACCTGTTACTACCTTGCAGCATGTCTCAAACCACAAAGTCAGCCTTCTGTCTGGCTGCCAGTGGCACAAGATCAAGCAGAGTCTATGGCAAGGGAAGCAACACTTGTCTCCTTCCCTGAGGAGTGTGACTTCCTGATCTACCTGCAGTACTCAGTAAATAAATTTTGTCAGACATTCTTCTGGTCAATTAACAACTAATAAGGAAGGGTCCCGACTATACCTTCCTCCACAGAGAGCCAGCAAGCTCTGGTTGGGAGCTCTCGGCTGGCTCCTCTTCTCCAGAGCCAGGGTGGGGAGGCAGTGGGCTGTTCCAAATCAACCCTGTACCTGCCACATGCAACTGTCCCTTCTATGATTCTTTTCAGTCAAATTTCATTGTGGACCAGCAATAAGCCAAGTACTATATAGGCATTGAGGAGAGATTGTTAGGTACATTATGATTCTTTTCTTCTGAAAATCTTCTAGCAAGTATTTTTTGAAAGGGCATCTTTAAATTGCTAAATGAATTCTCTATTTAGAATTAGCTTTGTTTATGAATGAGTTCTCCATTTCTGCATTAGCTTTGTTACTTAGAAAGAAATTGTTTCACTAATGAACCAAAACAACCCATTAAATTCTGTGAATTCACCCTCTCTGGACACCTTGAAATTTAGCAAAGAAGAGGCTTGTTCTCTGCTTATAGTGGGCTAACAATATTGCTTTCTTCCCTAAATTGACTCAATCCTGGGAACTTAGGAGTCAATAAATCCCACTGACTGCAACTATGGTCGATGATAGATAGAAACATTCCATTTTCTCCTAGAGGAAATCCCTCATGGTGTTATCATTCCTTAAGGACAATGGGATGTTGTCATTCTTCTCAAAACCTAAAGCCACCTGATGAAAGATTCAGCTCGGATATGCTGCCAACCCAGTGATAAGTGTTGAATGAGTTATGATCCTTTGGCATAGTTTCCACATAAGAGCAAATGACTTCTCAAAGGGCAGGAGCCAAGCTTCAGGCAAGGAGTGCTCTTGGTCCTGGAAAGGAGCCAGTAGATGTATAAGCCACTGGCACAAGGCTACACACAAAGTCCTTATTGGCAACTGTGTGGGGAGGCCTTCTAGAAATCTGATGTTAGGAGCTGGGTCTCATGGTTCTGAAATGCCTTGCATACAGGAGATGCTCAATAGTACTAACCTAAAGCACTTAAGTAAGTACTAGGTAAATTATGCTACTGCAATAAAGAATAATACACCCAGCTTTTCTTTTAGCAGTATTTTACAACATTATTTCATATTTCAGGAGTCCACATATATGAAATTATATCTGATAAACCAAAGTTTACCAGACCTCAAAAAATGATAAGATGTAAAATGACAAAGTAAAAGATACTGGCTCTTATTTCTCATTATCAACTAAGCATCAAATGAATTTTCAAAATAAATGCTTTACCTGCACTTAATGACTTTGCCTGGCCTGACCTCTGCATGTTGGGGAAGGAAGGGTACAATTTTAATGTCCTCCTGTGTTAGACTTGGGTCAAAGTCTCTCTGTTAAATTGAAAAGCCACTTTTTCAATGGTTCTTTTAGAGAAAAAAGAATCAGATTTCAGAAGAGTGAAGTTCATTTTATTTCATTAGGAATTAAGCAAAAATGTTCCCATGAATATAGATGAGATGATAACGTATGTGAACTCTGGAGGCCTTACCATCTGTGTGATTTTAGACAACTTCATCTAATTTCTCTATGCCTCAGTGTCCTCATTTATAAGATAGGATTAATAATAATACATACCTCATAGTATTGGAAGAATTCAATGGGATGATTAAATGAAAGCATTTAGCAGAATGCCTAACCAGGAGTATCTTCTCAGTAAAGATTGGCTATATTAGTAATTATTATTATTAAACATCATAATCATAAAAAGTAAATAAAAGACTAAAGTTGGTAAGCAGTGGATGAAATCCATTTTCCAGAAGCATCTCTGCCCTTATATCCCAGTCAGCCACTTAGATGATTTAATAACTTCATCTGGGATTATCTAGTGCTAAGTGAAAGGCCTAAACAAGAAATCATGACCAGTTGTTCCCAGTCTGCTCTGGACCATGGGGGAGAATCTCCAAAGGCAGCCCCTGTGGCTTTTTGTGGCCAGATGTTCAAGGCAGCAGCCCTCTCACCATTGGCCTCTCCACTCAACCCTTGGAGAGCCAGTGACCTCCAAAGACTTGATTTTTCTTTATCTTATGTTATGTTAAAGCTAAATTTAATTTCAGACTTGAGGAGGCACAACAACTTAATGTAATACCTGATTCTGGATTATATGTTTTTGTTATTAGAAAACAAAACAAAACCACTGTTGGAACAGTTTGCAAAACTTCATTGAATGATATCTAAAGATTAGCTGGGAATAATTTTCTGATTTCAGTGGTTGTATTGTGGATAATAGGAGAATGTCCTTTTTTTGTACTGAAGACACACTGAAATGTCTGGGAGCCATGGAGCATTATGTCAATTTACTCTCAAATGGTTCCGAGAAAAAAAATGTTATTTGTACTTGGAACTTTTTTGTAAGTTTGAGATTTTGAAATGTATGCAAATAATTATTTAAGAAAAAGAAAAAGAAATTCTTTTAAAGTTCCATCCCAGATCACTGTCACTATCTACCTGTCTGTACAGTTCCCCAAAAGCTTAAATCTCAAGATCAGAGCTTGTTCATGGCAAATAGCCTATACCATAGGTCTTTATCTAAAATAAACAGTGGCAATTGTTTAAAATCTCACCTGCTTAAGGTGACAGTAGGAAGACAGTGACCAAAAATGTAGAAGTTAAAAATGGAGAATGAGATCAACAGGGGACTTTTAAAGCTTTAACTTATTCCTGGAAATCAAGAAGATAGTGCCCACCTGAAAGTCTGTGTGCATGCCAAAGAAAAAGAAAAGAAGACCTAAACCTCAGCTTTGTCTAACCTTGAAACTCTGACAAGAAGGAAGTGAATGGAAGTTAAGACAGAGTTGTAAATTGCCTGCCTAAGCACTGAAGGGAAACACCAAAACAAATACAGG
Source organism: Hippopotamus amphibius kiboko (assembly GCF_030028045.1). Lineage (NCBI taxonomy): Eukaryota > Metazoa > Chordata > Mammalia > Artiodactyla > Hippopotamidae > Hippopotamus > Hippopotamus amphibius. Next base: position 61,553,858 of record NC_080188.1, read on the forward strand.
GCTCTATTGCTAAGACTGGCAGACTTCATGGCTCAAAGCATTTAACAAAATCTCTTTCAAATCATTAGCTGAAATTGACACTAACCAAGTAGAGCCTTCAGTGGCCACACAAGACAAAGAATATAGACCTTATAGAATTAGTTTAGGAAAGACACAAAACAAACAAATAGCAATAAGAACAAAAATAAATCAATAATCAGCAATAACACAAACTTTAGGGGAGGGGAGGATCTGAGTCACCAGCTCCCACATTATACTACTTAAAATGTGTAAGTTTCAATAAAACATTTTGAGACACACAAAAAACAAAAACTAAAAGTATGACCCATGCACAGGAGAAAAGGTAGTCAATAGAAATTACCCCTGAGAAGTTTCAGACATTAGGCTTAATATTCAAAGCTAATATAAATTTGTGCAAAGAGCTAAAGGAAACATGTCTGAAAAATTAAGGAGACTGTGGGAACAATGTCTCACCAAACAGATGTTAAACAAGATAGACTCTATTAAAATAGAAAACAAAAATAAATCTATAGTCAAAAAGTATAATAACTAAAATGAAATGCTCACTAGAGGGGATAAATAGCAGACTGAAATGGATAGAAAAAGAAAGAAACAGTGAACTTAAAGACAGGTCAATTAAGGTTATTCAATCTGAGAAACAAAGAAAAAAAGGAATGAAGAAAAATAGAGTCTCAGAATACTGTGACATACCATAAAGCATACTAACCTATGTATAATTGGAGTCTCAAGAGAGGAGAAAGGAGCAGAAAGAATATTTGAATAAATAACAGTAAATTAAAAAAAGAAAGAAAAAACTCTCCAAATTTGATGAAACATTTATCTGCGCATCCAAAAAGCTCAATTAACTCCAAGAAGGATGAACTAGAGAGATCCACTTCTAGACACATCATAGTGTCACTGATAAAAGCCAAAGACAAAAAGGATGATGAAAGCGGGAAGAGAAAAGTGACTCATCACACATGAAGAGTTCTCAATAAAATTAGCAGCTGACTTTTCATAGGATAATGGATGCCAGATGGCAGTAGGATGACATATTCAAAGTGCTGAGAGAAAATGAATGTCAACCAAGAAGTCTGTATTCAGCAAAACTATCTTTCAAAATTGAAGGAGAAATTAACACACACCCTAATAAACAAAAACTGAGAGATTTCATCACTAGAAGACTTTCCCCATAAGAAATATTAAATGAGCGCTTCAGGAAAATACACTATACAATAACTCAAATCTATGGAAAAAAAAAAATAAGAGCACTAGTAAAAGTAATTGCATAGGTAAATATAAAAGATATTATGAATGTATTTTTCTTTGTAATGCTTCACTTCTATGCAAAGAAGTAATTATAAAACTATGTGGATGATCTTATATAAATGTGTTTATTTATATGAAAAGAGGACAATGAAGTGGGGAATGGATCTATATTGGGACAAAGGTTTTATACATTATATAAATTCAATTTGACTTAATATAAACTAGCTTTCTTTAGTTAAGATGTTAGTTGTAATCCCTAGGAGATTTGCCAAGAAAATAACTAAAAAATATCACAAGAAAATGAGAGTTAAATACCCTAGAAAATATCTATTTAGCAAAAAGTAGTAAAAAAAAAAAAAAAAAAGGAATAACTATACAAAAAAGACTTAAGATATATAAAAAACAAAAAGCAAAAATGTTTGACTTAAGTTTCACCTAATCAGTAATTGCATTAAATCTAGGTGGATTTAACACTCAAAAAAATTCTGACTGGCAGAAGGGATTAAAAAACATAAAGTAATTGCGGTCTGCGAGTTATGCACTTTAGATTCAAAGCCATAAATGGGTTGAAAGTGAAAGGAAGGAAAAGATAACATACAAAGAACTGCAGGTGCTATATTATTACCAGACAAAATAGACTTAAAGAAAAAATAAATAGACGCAAAGTAGGATATTTTAGAATACAAAGGGTCAACGCATCAGAAAGATAAAATAATTATAATTTTATATGTACTTAATGCCCTAAAATACATGAAGCAAAAACAGACATAACTGTAATCAGTAGAGACTTCAGTATACCACTTTAGATAATGGATAGAAAAACTAAGCAGAAGATAATCACAGAAATAGAATTAAGCAACATTTAAAAAATCAAGTAGACTTAGACATCTATAGAGCAATCAATCCAACAATAGAGTATATACATCAGAGTATTATTCTTAAGATATGTGGAATATTCACCAGGATAGACCATTTGATAGGCCTTAAAATAAGCTTCAATAAATTCTAAATGATTTAAATAATACAAAGCATAATCTCCAACCACAATGGAATTAAATGAGATATCAATGAAGGAAAGAAATTTGGAGATTACACAAATATGTGGAAAATAAAGAATATGCTCTGAAAAAAACTAATGGCTCAAAAGACAAATTACAAGAAAAATTTGAAAATACTTTGTGATGAATAAAAAGCACAAAATACCAAAACCTATGATATTCAGTTAAAGCAATGTATATAGAGAAATTTATAGCTGTTATCACCTGTATTAAAAAAGAAAGAACTCAAATGAATACCCTAACTTTTCACCTGAAGAAACAAAAAGAAGGTCAATTGAAACTGAAACCAAGCAGTAGGAAATACATAAAGAATAGAGCAGAAGAAAAGGACATAGAAATAGAAAACAAACAAAGAAAACCAACAAAATCAAAAGTTGTTTCTTTGGAAAGATTTAAACAAAATTAACAGAACTTTAGCTAGAGTAACCAGGGAAAAAGAGACAAGACTCAAATTACTAAATTCAGAAAGGAAAAAGGGATATCACTATCTTCTTTACAGGATAAAAAAAGGACATAATACCACTAGATAATATAAGGTACCACGATACCACATTTGTATGCCAAAAAATGCAATAACTTGGATGAAAAGGAAAAATTCCCAGGAAGAAACAAACTATTGAAATTAACTCAAAAAATAAATTTAAAAATCTGAAAAGATTTATAAAAAGAGAGTTAATTAATAATCAAAATAACAAAGGAAATCCCATGCCCAGATTATTTTACTGGTTTATTCTAACAAAACTATTTAAAGAAGAAATAACACCAAATCTTCAGAAACCCTTCTAACATATAGAGGAGTGAATATTTCCCAAGTCATTCAATGAGGCTGGCAACATCCTAATACCAAAATCAGGCAATGATAACACAACAGAAAAATAATCAGACTAAGATCCCTTATGAGTATAGATGCAAAACTATTCAACCAAATAACAAATTGAATCCAGAAAGAAATTTAATAAAAAAAAAAAAATACACCATGTCAAGGTTGGATTTATCTTAGTAAGAAAATTTGGCTCAAAATACAAAAAAAAGAATCCATGTATAACACTGTATTACTTAGAAAACCAAAACCATGTGATCACCTTAATAGGTGTAGTAAAAGCATTTGGGAAAAAAAAAATACCCTTTCATTATAAAAAAACCTAACAAAGTAGTAGCAAAAGGGAACTTTCTCAAACAATAAAGCATATCTATGAAAATTCTCCTGTTAATATCATACTTAATTGTGAAAGCTTTACCTAAGATTAGGAATAAGACAAGGATATACACACACTCCATTTCAACATTGGAATGAGGGTCCTAGCCTGGGCATTTAGGTAAGGAAAAGAAAACACCAAGACTGGAAAAGTATAAGTAAAACCACCTCTATGTGCAGATGACATAGTTTTGTCTATAGGATAATCATAATGAATCTATTAAGAAAATTATAGAGTGAATAAATCAGTTCAGCAAAGTTGCTGGGTACAAAATCAATAAAAGTCAATTGTATTTCTATACACTAGCAATGAACAAAGTCAATTGTATTTCTATGCACTAGCAATGAAATTAAAGATACAATTCTATTTATAATAGCACCAATAAGAATAAATTCAACAAAAGAAGTACAAGACTTGTAAACTTAAAACTATAAAACATGGTTGAAAGAAATTAAAGAGGTCCTAAGTATGTGGAAAAACATCTCATATTCATAGACTGAAAATTTGTACATTGAGGAAATACTCCCCAAACTGACCTGCAGATTCAACACAGCTTTTATCATATATCCCAGCTATCTTTCTAATAGATACTGAGAAGCTGCTCCTAAAATTCATATGAAAATACAAGTGACACAGAATAACCAAAACAATCTTGAAGAAAAGAACAAAGTTGGACGATGCACACGTCCTGATTTCAAAAATTACTAAAAACCTACATTAATCAAAACATGAGGTACTGGCACAAGGATACACATTAGATCAATAGAATAGAATTGAGAGTACAGAAATAAATTCTTATAGTATGGTCAATTGGTTTTTGACAAGTTATCAAGAAAATTCAGTGGGAAACTAATGCTGTTTCAACAAAAGGTGGTGGGTCTCGGGTCACCTAGATAGCCACATTCAAAAGAATGAATGGAATTGGACCCGTACTTCACACTATGTACAAAAATTAATTCAAAATGGACCATAGGCATAAATATAAAAGCTAAAAATATAAAGCTAAAAAGAAAGTATAGGAGTGAATCATTGTGACCTCGGGTTAGACAATGGTTTCTTAGCTATTACATTAAAAACACAAGTATTAAAGAAAAAATAAACCTTACTGAAGTGAAAAACATTCGTGACTCAAAGAAAATCATCAAGAAAATGAAATGATACTCACATGGGAGAAAATATTTGCAATAATTTATCTGATAATGATATTGTATGCACAATATATAAAGAACGCTTAGAACTCAATAAGGCAACACAATTAAAAACGTGCAAAATATTTTCACAGACATTTCTCCAAAGAAAATATACAAATGACCAAAAGCACATGAAAAGATGCTTAACATAATTAGTCACTGGGAAAATGCTAATCAAAACTGCAATGTGATACCACTTTACATGTACAAGAATGGCTAAAATAAAAAAGAGGAATAAGTGCTGGTGAGGATGTGGCAAATTGGAATACTCAAAAGCTGCTAGTGGGAATGTGAAAATATGAAGCACTTTTGAAAACAATTTGGGAGTTCCTCAAAAAGTTAAACATGGAGTCACTATTTCACTCAGCATTTTCAATCCTAGGTAAACACCCATGAGACTTGAAATATATGTCTACACAAAAGCTTGTACACAAATGTCCATAGCATCATTATTCCTGATAGCCCAAAAGCAGAAATCATACAAATGTCTATCAACTGATGAATGAATAAACAAAAGTAATGTACTCATACAATGGAACATTATTTAGCCATAAGAATTAATAAAGTACTGATCCATGCTACAACATGAATGAACTCTAAAAACACTATGCTAAATGAAAGAAATAGATCACAAAAGATTGCACCCTATATAATGCCATTTACAGAAAGTGTCCAGAATAGGCAAATCTATATAGACAGAAAGTAGATTAGTGGTTTCCAGGAAAGAAATTTCCGGAAGAAATGACTACAAATTGGTATGAAGTTTCTTTTAGGGGTGATGAAAATGTTCAAAAATTAGGTAATCCTGATGATTGTACAAGTCTGTGAGTGTATTGTGTTCTTGACAACATACTTCACAATGGTTTAGTTTACAGCGGTGAAGTCTATGGTATGTGAATCAAATCTTAATAAATCTGTTAGTATAAAAGTAAATATAACTGAGAACAAGAAATCTAAAGAACATGTTTATATTTTAAAAGATTGAAATTGGTGATGAAGTACAGAGTCAAGAGTCTTAATTTGTAATCCCTATGCTTATAAAGTAAGAAATTGACTCTACACATCAAGAAAAAGATGAAGAAAAATGTACATAAATGTGCTTCATAGCGCATATGAAGATGTGATAGAGGGGCAACAAGGACTTGATTCTTTCAGGAAACATAAAAATGCCTGTCAAAATTTGTTTACCTGACTCTTACTCCCACCTTGTTGCCCTCAGGGATGTTAACTCCCCTGTACATCCTACTATACTGATATATGGCCAAGCAGACAACCATGGAGAAAGGGGAAAGACATGCAAGGCCACATTATGACTGTAATTGGCCCCTTTCACCATAAAAAGAATTTAAATTCTCATCTTATGACTGCATGTGTATAAAGAAAAATATATTACTATAATATATTAAAACATTTTTATAGACTTAGAGTTTGTTTCTTCTAATTTTAAAAGAAATTTAAAACATTGTGGGCTCCTAAATGTAGTATGGGCCAGGCACTGTGCCTAATGGATAGTCCTGAAGACAAGAGATCAGTGCCTGGAACAGGAGTCTTAGCACAAGGTGAGTCTAAGTGCACAGAACTGTGGAATGAAGGGATGTAACATGCAGGCATCAGAGGCATCTGCTATCAGTCATATGAATAAATATTTTTTAGTTAAGTCAAATATCATATCTTCTTAGAACATCTTTCATAGAAAAACATTTCTAAAATACTTGGCCTATGACTGTAAATCACCAACTATATTTTATAACTGGGACAATATGTAATGGGATAAGCTTATATCACCAGACAAAATGATGCCTGATATTATTTTCTGACATTGTTTATCTGCTAGTCCTTGAAAATTGCATAGAAAGTAATTTTTTTCTATCTAGCAACATGAATCAATGCAATAAAAGAGACCACTGTAATAATGCTGATGTTGGAGGATAACACCCACCTTGTAGGCTCCTTCTATGTTATATTAAGAGAAATGCACAATGTACACAGTGGTCATAGTTTGACCCAAGGTATAATCGAATCTGTGAAATAGTGAAGTGCTTTGTAACAGAGTTTTACTGTAATTGCTTTGTCAGGTTATCAATCTTATGCTGTACCCTAAAGAGAGAAAGTTTGTCCTGCTCTTGCAGGTATAGAGAAGTGTGGAAGACCAAGTATATGTCAGCTAAGACGGCACTGACCCAAGGGAGGCTGGAATATCGAACAGATCAAGGAAGAATTCTGAGTACAGTCTAGTGAGGGCAGAATAAGAAATGATCAGGTAAATGGTGTTGATGAGGTATGGAAAGGGATTAAAAGAACAGTAACTTCATAAAAAGTTCATCCCGTGCTGAGTTTTGGACTGAAAAGAAATGAACTTAAGATGTTTTTGTTAAATTTTCCACCAGTTGCTATAAAGTCATAAGAAGCCTCTGAGAGTAAGGGAGGCAACCCCAGAAAGTATTTATAGATTTATGAAGAAAATAAAGTTTCCTTGGAGACATAGTTCTTTCAGGCCAGATCTAACTTGGTCTGAAGTAACTTGAACATTAAGAAAATTAACTGAATGTCATCTGGTTCTTTTTCCTAAATCAACCAAAAATATTAGAGATTCACAAATTTTAGATGAGAATGGCACTTTTGAGAATAATAAGCCCTGCCTCCACATTGTAAACATTATTTCCACTGAGACATATTTTATGAAGATAATTATATGATGAATATAATTTACGTAGTAAGATAAATAATTAAAACATAATTTAACCTACCTTAGAAATAAAAGGTAGGTTCCTTTAAAATTTCATAGCTATTTACATTTAGAATCATTAAAATTACTGTGGGGAGATCCTTAATTGCTCTCTTAAACGTGAAAAGAATCACAGCTCTTAAGAAAAATCTAGAAAATTATTCTTATAAAATTATCGTTTTTCAGTTTATGCCAAAACCTTTGTCTTTTACATTTTTAAATCTATTTTAAGCTCTATAATACTGTGTCCAAATCAGTTGTAGTAATTTTGTTAAATTTAGTAAATATAATATTAAATATGCAAGTGTATATTGATGTGTATGTGTTGGTATATACACGACTAGGCTTTTGCTTCCAGAATCCATTCCATATTTAGTTTTTCATTCAAAACTTGAGACATGTATTTTATTGAAATATATAGTAACTTGGTTCTCCTAGGACAGTATGAATAGGATACTTTTTGTGCTTCTTAACAGTATAGATGCTTGATTCTATTGAGAATACACTAGGAATCTGCATTGTAACAAGTTCCCTGGTCTCTTAATCTCAGAAAAGGTAAGAATATCACACATGATTATGGCTTAGGCAATACAGATAATGACTACTTGTATTCAGCAATATATCCAACTCACTAACTTGTCTCCTGTATCTCTGAAGAAAGAAGCAAAGAAAACTACAGTTTTTAGACTAAACCGCTGAGTTCCAATTTAGATTCTGCCAAAGAAAGTCACTTTCACAAGATTTTAGAGGTAGATGAGAACGAGAATTCATTTTAGTCCTGCTAAGAATAGTAGGCAAGCATGTTGACTTTGGCTGAAAGCAAGGTTATGCTGTGACTTCCAGATATTTGCCTATGAATCGATTAATTAGGTATTGCAGGTTGCTGAAATTAGCAATGCTGGTTTCCTATAATTTCTGCAACTTAAAAATTTCCTGAGATTACCATGAGCTTTCTCTGACATTTGTTTCCCCTACTCTTCCAAGGGTATTGAAAGCACTCAAACTCCTTGTCTGAAATATTTTCCTGGCAAGACTTTGACATACATAGCCTGCAAATAAAATGAAGGTTAACTATGTGCCTAAATCCTGGTGACTTTTAACCTATGTATGCGAGACTGCATCTCCATACCAAGTCCCCTGCCTTTACTTATGGGCATCCCTCTGAAACTTGATATATTGTATTCCAGGAGTATTTCCCTGCCCCTGCTGATTAGAAACTTTATTCTCAGGAAAAGAAGCTATTCTTGTCACCGTATCAGAGAATTCTCTCTAAAGCCAGGTAGGAGACTCTATATACCTGGACTTCTGAGTTACAATACAGAAAACATATTATCTTGGTCGCAATGTTATAAGAGATGGTGAAATAAAATTTAACCAGGACTATTACATCTTCTGTCATACTATAAAAAAGACAGGGGCTTCTGAGTGTTACAGGAGAACATATACATTTTTTTCACACAGTTAATGTGGGATCCCAGTGTCTAATAAACCAATGGTTCTCTAATACTACTAGGCATAAGAATCACCCAAAATTTGTATTAGAAATAAAGATAGAGTGACACAGCAAGATGGAGAAATAGATGGTTCCCAACTTCAATTCCCCTCACAGAAAACCTGGCAACTATCCATAGACAAGACACCTTTGTGAAGATCCCAGAACTTGGGAGTGAGGTTAAAGCAACTTCTTGGATGACAAGAGTTTTGAAAAACCACATTATAAGGGCAAAAGGAGCAATTTCATTTTGACTGCATCACCCCTCTCCCAGGCTGGTGCCGCACTACACCGAGGACCTAGAGTTTCTCCAGTGGAAAAAGGAAAGCCCAAGATAGATGGACTTCCAGCTTCTCCAGCACTAAAGGATGCTTTTAGGGGACCTACTTAGTTATTGTCTCCCGGGAATCATTGGGGGAATCATCTAGAGACATAGAAGGGTGACAGGGCTCACGGCAACAAGCATGCAGATCTTGGCAGACTACATTCCTGTGGGCAATAGTACCCAAACAGAGAACCAGTGGCTCTCTTTATCTGCAGAGCCAAGCTGGTGGCCCCATCTGGCCAATAGGCTCAGTCAGCAGTTCTTCTGAGTTTTACTTACCAGCAGGTAGGCCGTCCCAGCCTCAGTGCCCATTCTAGGGTCTGGCCTGGACAGGGAAGCAAGTCACCAGCCCGCTCAAACAGGAAGCCTGGCCAGAGATGCTAAGCAGCCATGAATTATATCCTACAGCCTGCCAGGGCAGAGAAGCAAGTCAGCAGTCCTTCCCAACTGCTGAGAAGGGCTGAAAGAAGAGACTGCTTCCTCAAATGCACAGATACCAAAGCAAGTAAATGAAATCCTGAAGAGCTATCTGTACCCCTCAAGTTCATTTCAGCAGTATTCACAATAGCCAAGATATGGAAATAACCTGTTATCCATGAATGAATGAATGAAGGAAATATTTATAAACATGTGTGTGTGTGTGTGTATGAAATGGAATGTTACCCACAAAAGGAAGGAATCCTCCTATTAGTGACAATATGATGGACATTGAGGGCATCATGCTGACTGAAACAAGTCAGATAGAGAAAGACAAATACTGTATGATCTCACTTCTATGTGGAATCTAAAAAAGCTGAACTCAGAAACAAAGAATAGATTGGTAGTTTCCAGGGGCTGGGGAGGGATGGTGGTACAGAAGATGGGGAGGTGTTGGTCAAAGGGTAAAAACTTTCAGTTGTGAGTTCCAGGGATCTAAGGTACAGCATGATGACTGTAGTTAACAATACTACATCTTATACTCACAACTTGCTAGGAGAGTAAATCTTAAATGTTCTTACCACAACAAAAACAAAAGGGTAATCCTGTAAGGTGAAGGTGTAACTAAACTTATTGTGGTAGTCATTTTGCAAAATGTATGTGTATCAAGTCAGCACATTTTACCCCTTAAGTTTACACAATCTTATGTGTCAATATTATCTCAATAAAACTAGAGAGAAAAAAGAGAAGGAAAGATGCTTTGTTCTCACCTGCCAAAGATTGTCAGGTTGGGTTCAGGAATAGGTAAATTTTGTAGATAATTCTAATGAATATATAATTGACTTTGAACAACAAGCAGGATAGGGGCGCTGACCCCTGAGTAGTCAAAAACTTCATGTATAATTTTACATTTATCCCTTTGTATCTGCAGTTCTGCATCACAGAGTCAACCAACCAAGGATTGTGTAGTACTGTAATATGTATTTATTGAAAATAATCAACTTATAAGTGGACCTGCTCAGTTCAAACTTGTGTAGTTCAAGGGTCAACTGTATTTCAACAAAAACACTATTAAAACATTGTCCTAAATCATTGATGGATGAACTTTTTTTTTTTAATTCCCCAGAAAGTCTAAGGTTTTCTCTTAAACTAAACAAAGAGCTTTGGGCAGAATATGTTGATATGAAGACATTCACTTTGTCCTTCAGAGAGTCCAAATGTAATCTGGTTAGCAGAAAGATGGAATAATGTAGGCTAAGGATATTCCCACATTTAGTTGAGATCAGTTATCCTATAAGAAGATAAATTTTGTGTGTAGTCAACAAATGGTGTATCATCATGGTAATGTCCTCCAATGAATTAGAGTCCCTATATCAACATTCCTTTGCAATGTGATGCCATTATTCTTCTCATCAAAAGGTGAATTCTATTTCTCCAACATCTACAATGTGGGCTCCATTCATCTCTTAATTTGACCAATGATAGAATATGCCAATGTTAGAGATGAGGAAGCAAAGGAGGTTAAGTATCTTGCCCAAGGTTACACGACCAGGAAGCATTTAATCCCTGGCCTGTCTACGTCCAAAGTTCATGCTCTAAATAAGCATACTATATTGATGTTAATGTACTGAATCATCATACAAAGCATCCAAAGTAGATGATAAAAATTTCCCATAAGGAAAAAAAAAAAAAAAAGAAGAAAGATGTACTGAAGGAAAACCAATGTGTAATTTTTCAAGTCTAATTCAAAGTTATCACCACTATCAGTTGAGGATGAAGTTTTTCAAAGGCTTTTATCATTGGTTTGCTATTATTCTCTATGGTAAGAAACTGTGGACTGTACAAATAGATTCCAACACTGATAATCAAATTGATAAAAGCAAAGTGTTAGCACAAGATAAAAAATGGATTGGAAGTCATCTAAATACTACTGAGAAACCACTAGAAGAAATTTAACATATGAGATCTGAAGTAAGGAGAACAGGGGAACGATAAGGTAATAACTGCAGAAAAATGAAGCAGAGTATTTTGTTTCTCAGTGAAAGTATGGTAAATAGAAAGAGTAAGAATAACAGGAAAAAAAGATTTACTTTCAGAGAAATTACACCAGCCAGAGAATTTTATCCTGAAAATGATTCTTAAAATGAATATTTTTAAAGGCACATCTTTAAAAAATCACCACTTGATTTTATAATGATGGTTTGAAAATCATCTTTTTCAAATATAGTAGCTATGAGCATCATGACCCTAAACAAGGTGCAAAATAAGATCTCTGTGTTACAGAATCTTCATAATAAGTAGCACAAATATAAACACTGGGAAAAAACACATCTCTATAATATGCTACCATCTCTTTAATATTTGTTGGCCAATGATAGTGCATTTGGCTATATATAGTCTCTGCAAGAGTTTACATAAAACACATGATATCTCTTCCCCGTTTGTATTAGTTTACAATTCACAATATGAAGAAAGATCAAACTTACAAATGTCACAAATGTTTCAAGTGAGTCAGAGCATCATTGGGATACACTCATAAAGGATTTCTGAAGAATAGCTACAATTGATAGTTCTAGAGATAGCTTCCAGATTGGTTTTTCCCAGCAATAATGTATGGTTTGAAACAGCATCTCTGAATATGTTTCACTAAGTACCAAATTAAGAATGAAATAAAAGAGTGCTTCCCAACCTATATTTGGTATTTTTAACTTTCAACACTTGTATTCTTAAAAATAAAAATTGTAATAAAAAAACAAACTAACTAAAACAAAAATAGAAAGCATTGATTTCTTATTGACTGTCTGTAGTGTGAGCAGCTATGGCTGATAAAGACCATGAGTACTCAAGTCCTTTCCTCTTCAGGAATGTCATATTCTGCTGCTCAATAGCAATGAGGATTAATATGACATGATTTAGATGAAAAAAAGAAAATGTAGCAAAAATCAGATACCAGAGGCAATTTCTGATAAACAAACAAGTTCAATTCAGTTACAGTGAAAAATCAATGAAGTGAAAATGGACTGCTAAATCACACTCTGGCCATTTCAGAATGTCTCCATCAACACTTGGAATCCCTATCCATTACCTCCATCTGCCCAGGGAATCTCTCTCTTCCTCCCCATCAATTTGGTGCTACAATACAGTTTTTCAAAGTGTCTAAAGTATTATGGTTCATGTTCCAACATTAGGCCTGTATATGTTCTAGAAAACTTCTAAAATATCCAGCACTCCTCCCTCTATCAAAAAGAAAAAAAAAATCCTCAAAGCCATATAACACCTGAATTCCTGGCACGTACCTGATTATTCAATTCTGAAACATCATCAATTTCAGAAGCAGAATATTTTCACCTCTGAATTTAATCAGAGATTTGTAACCATTTTTTTTTCAATCTCTTTATTGGAAAATAATTGCTTTACACACTTGTACCAGGTTTTGAGGTACACCAAAGTGAATCAGCTGTGTTTATACATATATCCCCATATCCCCTCCCTCCTGCGACTCCCCGCCACCCTCCCCATCCCGGCCCTGCAAGACTCGTCATTGAGTTGATCTCCCTTTGTTATAGAACAACTTCCCACTAGCTATCTATTTTACAGTTGGTAGTATATATATGTCTATGCTACTCTCTCACTTCGTCCCAGCTTCCCCTTCGCCCCCCACCAGCCCAGCCCGGTGTCCTACAGTTCATTCTCTGCATCTGCATCTTTATTCTCGCTCTGTCACTGGGTTCCTCAGTACCACTTTTTTTTTCAAGATTCCGTATATATGAGTTAGCATACACTATTAGTTTTTCTCGTTCTGGCTTACTTCACTCTGTATTACAAACTCTAGGTCTATCCACCTCATTACATATAGCTCCATTTCATTCCTTTTTATGTCTGAGTAATATTCCATTGTATATATATACCACATCTTCTTTATCCATTCATCTGCTGATGGGCATTTAGGTTGCTTCCATGTCCTTGCTATTGTAAAAAGTATGCAATGAACATTATGGTATATGTTTCTTTTTGGATTATGGATTTCTCTGGGTATATGCCCAGTAGTGGGATTACTGGATCATATAGTAGTTCTATTTTTAGTTTTTTAAGGAACCTCCAAACTGTTTTCCATAGTGGCTGGACCAACTTACATTCCCACCAACAGTGCAGGAGAGTTCCCGTTTCTCCACACCCTCTCCAACATTTATTGTTTCCAGATTTTTGGATGATGGTCATTCTGACCAGTGTGAGGTAATACCTCATTGTGGCTCTGACATACATTTCTCTGATGATTAGTGATGTTGAGCATCTTTTTGTGTGTTTGTTAGCCATCTGCATGTCTTCTTTGGAGAAATATCTATTTAGGTCTTTTGCCCACTTGTGGGTTGGGTTATTTGCTTTTTTGGTATTAAGCTGCATGAGCTGCTTGCATATTTTGGAGATTAATTCCTTGTTGGTTGCTTTGTTGGCAAGTATTTTCTCCCATTCTGAGGGTTGTCTTGTTGTCTTGTTTATGGTTTCTTTCGCTGTGCAAAAGCTTTTAAGTTTCATGAGGTCCCATTTGTTTATTCTTGATTTTATTTCCATGATTCTAGGAGGTGGGTCAAAAAGATCTTGCTTTGATGGATGTCATAGAGTGTTCTGCCTATGTTTTCCTCTAGGAGTTTTATAGTGTCTGGCCTTACATGTAGGTCTTTAATCCATTTGGAGTTTACTTTCATATATGGTGTTAGGAAGTGTTCTAATTTCATTCTTTTACCTGTTGCTGTGCAATTTTTCTAGCACCACTTATTGAAGAGGCTGTCTTTTTTTCCATTGTATATTCGTGCCTCTTTTGTCAAACATAAGGTGCCCATATGTGCTTGGGCTTACCTCTGAGTTCTCTATTCTGTTCCATTGATCTTCTTTTCTATTTTTGTGCCCGTACCATACTGTCTTGATCACTATGGCCTTGTAGTATAGTTTGAAGTCAGGAAGCCTAATTCCACCAACTCCATCTTCCTTTCTTAGATTGCTTTGGTTTTTCGGGGTCTTTTGCTTTTCCATACAAATTGTAAGATTTATTGTTCTACTTCTGTGAAAAATGCCATTGGTAATTTGATCAGGATTGCATTGAATCTGTAAATGCTTTCGGTAGTACAGTCATTTTCACAATGTTGATTCTGCCAATCCAAGAACATGGTATATCTCTCCATCTGTTTGTGTCGTCTTTGATTTCTTTCATCAGTGTCTTATAGTTTTCTGCATACAGGTCTTTTGCCTCCTTAGGCAGGTTGAGTCCTAGGTATTTTATTCTTTTTGTTGCAATGGTAAATGGAAGAGTTTCCTTAATTTCTCTTTCTGCTCTTTCGTTGTTAGTGTATAGGAATGCAAGAGATTGCTGCACATTAATTTTTTATCCTGCTAATTTACTAAATTCATCAATTAAGGCTAGGAGTTTTCTGGTAGCATCTTTAGGGTTTGATATCATGTCATCTGCAAGGAGTGACAATTTTACTTTTTCTTTTCCCATTAGGATTCCTTTTATTTCATTTTCTTCTCTGATTGCTGTGCCTAAAACTTCCAAAACTATGTTGAATAATAATGGTGAGAGTGGGCACCCTTGTCTTGTTCCTATTCTTAGAGGGAATGCTTTCAGTTTTTCCCCATTTAGAACGATGTTGGCTTTTGGTTTCTCATATATGGCTTTTATTATGTTGAGGTATTTTCCTTCTCTGCCCATTTTCTGGAGAGCTTTTACCATAAACGAATGTTGAATTTTGTCAAAAGCTTTTCCCACATCTGTTGAGACTATTATATGGTTTTCATCCTTTGATTTGTTGATATGATGTATCACATTGATTGATTTGCATATATTGAAGAATCCTTGCATCCCAGGGATAAACCCCACTTGATCACAGTGTATGATCCTTTTAATGTGCTGTTGGATTCTGTTAGCTTGTATTTTGTTAAGGATATTTGCATCTATCTTCATCAGTAATATTGGTCTGTAATTTTCTTTTTTTGTGACATCTTTGCCTGGTTTTGTTATTAGGGTGATGGTAGCCTCATAGAATGAGTTTGGGAGTGTTCCTCCTTCTGCTATATTTTGGAAGAGTTTGAGAAGGAGAGGTGTTAGCTCTTTCCAAAATGATTGATAGAATTTGCCTATGAATCCATCTGGCCCTGGGTTTTTGTTTGTTGAGAGATTTTTAATCACAGTCTCAATTTCCATACTTGAGGTTGGTCTGTTGATAGGTTCTATTTCTTCCTGGCTCAGTGTTGGAAGACTGTAATTTTCTAAGAATTTATCATTTCACCCAGGTTATCCAATTTATTGGCATCCAGTTGCTTGTAGTAGTCTCTCATGATCTTTTGTATTTCTGAGGTGTCAGTTGTTACTTCCCCTTTTTCATTTCCAATTCTGTTGATTTGTGTCTTCTCCCTTTTTTTCCTGATGAGTCTGTCTCATGGTTTATCAATTTTGTTAATCTTCTCAAAGAATCAGCTTTTAGTTTCATTGATCTTTGCTATTGTTTCCTTCATTTCTTTTTCATTTATTTCTGATGTGATCTCTATGATTTCTTTCCTTCTGCTCACTTTGGGATTTCTTTGTTCTTTTTCTAATTGTTTTAGGTATAAGGTTAGGTTATTTATTTGACATTTTTCTTGTTTCTTAAGGTAGGACTGTATTGCTATAAACTTCCTTCTTAGAACTGCTTTTGCTGCATCCCATAGGTTTTGGGTTGTTGTGTCTTCATTGTCATTTGTTTCTAGATATTTTTTGATTTCCTCTTTGACTTCCTTGGTGATTTCTTGGTTGTTTAATAGCATAGTGCTTAGCCTCCATGTGTTGGTATTTTTTGCAGTTTCTTTCCTGTAATTGATATCTAGTCTCATGGCGTTGTGGTCTAAGAAGATGCTTGATATGATTTCAATTTTCTTGAATTTACTGAGGATTGATTTGTGACCCAAGATGTAATTATCCTGGAAAATGTTCCATGTGCACTTGAGAAGACTGTATTCTGTAGTTTTTGGATGGAATGTCCTATAAATATCAATTAAGTCGAGATGGTCTAATGTGTCATTTAAAGCTTGTGTGTCTTTATTTACTTCCTGTGTGGATGATCTGTCCATTGATGTAAGTGGGGTGTTAAAGTCTCCTACTATTATTGTGTTACTGTCAATGTCCCCTTTTATAGCTGTGAGCATTTGCCTTATGTATTGAGCTGCTCCTATGTTGGAGGCATAGATATTTACAATTGTTATATGTTCTTCTTGGATGGATCCCTTGATCATTATGTAGTGTTCTTCCTTGCCTCTTGTAATAGTCTTTTCTTTAAAGTCTAATTTGTCTGATATGAGTATTGCTACTCCAGTTTTCTTTTGACTTCCATTTGCATGGAATATCTTTTTCCATCCCTTTACTTTCAGTCTATATGTATCCCTTGGTCTGAAGTGGGTTTCTTGTAGGCAGCATACAGAGGGTCTTGCTTTTGTATCCATTCAGCCAGTCTATGTCTTTTGGTTGGAGCATTTAATCCATTTACATTTAAGGTGATTATTGACATGTGTGTTCCTAATACTATTTTCTTAATTGTTTTGGGTTTGCTTTTGTAGGTCTTCTTCTCTTGTGTTTCCTACTTAGAGAAGTTCCTTTAGCACTTGTTGTAAGGCTTGTTTGTTGGTGCTGAATTCTCTTAACTTTTGCTTGTCTGGAAAGCTTTTGATTTCTCCATCAAATCTGAATAAGATTCTTGCTGGGTAGCGTATTCTTGGCTGTAGGTTTTTCTCTTTCAGGACTTTCGGTATACCCTGCCATTCCCTTCTGGCCTGCAGAGTTTCTGCAGAAAGATAAGCTGTTATCCTTATGGGTTTTCCCTTATATGTTATTTGTTGCTTTTCTCTTGATGCTTTTAATATTTTTTCTTTGTGTTTAATAGTCATTAGATTAGCATATGCCTCAGTGTATTTCTCCTTGGGTTTAGTCTGTATAGGACTCTCTGTGCTTCTTGGACTTAATTATTTCCTTTCCCATGTTGGGGAAGTTTTCCACTATAACCTCTTCAAATGTTTTCTCAGACCCTTTCTTTTTTTCTTCTTCTTCTGGGATGCCTATGATTCGAATGTTGGTTTGCTTAATGTTGTCACCAAGGTCTCTGAGACTGTCTTCCATTCTTTTTATTCTTTTTTCTTTTTCCTGCTCTGTGGCAGTTATTTCCCCCATTCTATCTTGCAACTCATTCGTTCTTCTGCCTCACTTATTCTGCTGGTTATACCATCTAGAGCATTTTTAATTTCAGTGATTTTGTTGTCCATTACTGTTTGTTTGCTCTATAGTTCTTCTGAGTCCTTATTAACTGTTTCTTGTATTTTCTGTATTTTGTTATCAAGATTTTGGATCATCTTTACTATCATTACTGTGAATTCTTTTTCAGGCAATTTTCCTATTTCCTCTTCATTTATTTGGTCTTGTGGGTTTTTTCCCTGCTCCTTTGCCTGCATGGTGTTTCTTTGTTTTCTCATTTCGTCTAATTTATAGGATTTGCTGTCTCCTTTCCCTATGCTGCCTGGTAGTAATTCCTCTTGTTTCTGCCCTCTGCCCCCTGTGGTGGGGTTTGTCCAATGTCTTCAGTAGGCTTCCTGGTGGGGGGGTCTGGTGTCTGCTTTCTGGTGTGTGGCTCTGTATCTTTTCTCTCTGATGAGCAGGGCCATGTCAGGAGGTGTGTTTTAGGGTATCTGTGAGGTTAATAAGGCTTTAGGTAGTCTGTGTGCTGATGGATGGGTTTGTGTTCCTATCTCATTTGTAGTTTGGTGTAACGTGTACAGCACTGGCAGTTGCAGACAGTCAGATGAAGCCAAGTCTTAGATTCTGATACACAGCTCTGTGAGAGTTCTTTGCAGTTAATCTTCCTGGTCTCTGAGGACTCCCTAATAGTCTAGCATCCTGGATTCAGTGCTCCCTCCCCAGAGCCTCCTACTTAACTTCTGATGGAGTAGTCCAGACTTCAGAGGTTGCTTGTCCTGGCAATAAAGGGGTTTAAAGAAGACAGTCCAAGCCCCAGACTAATGGCAGAGTGTTGAGTCAAACAAATACTAAGTCAAGGAAACACATACATGTGTAAAACACACAAATATTGAATCCAATAGAATATAAGGCACTAGAAAGACCTGACAGAAGAACCCCAGTATGCCATCAGACAATCAAAGAGAAAACCAATAGAAATTCAAAACCAAAAATAAAAAAAAAAAACCACACACAAACACAAATCCAGGGAGATTTTGAAAGCTAGGATTAAATATGATAAAGAGCGAGAGTACAATCAGACAGACTGAAGATTCCTAAAACAAAATCAGACAATTATAATCAGAACTAAGATAAAGGCCAAACCTAATAATAAAAACCAAAGCAGTGTGTCATCTGGAGAATAAAGCAAAGAAACAAAGTTGAGCAATAATATTGGTTCTAAGCATATTAAGATTAAAGGAACTAAGAAAGGATAGAAGACAGGGCAACAGAAGAGCATAGTGTGACTGGAAATATGAAAAGAAAAAGAAAAAATAGAAATGTATAAAAGAGATGAAAAGAAGGTAGGAGAGATACAGTCAGCACTACCAAAAACTTAGCTAGAAATAGAAATATATAAAAAAGCTAAAAATAAAAATAGAATAAAAAATAGAATAAAAAATGTGTTATAAAATGTGTAGATCCCTTAGGACTAAGATCATAATTAATTAAAAAAAAAAAAGAAAAAAGAAAAAAAAAACCTAGAACTGACTTCAGAATGGACCAGATCAATAGAATTAATATTAATATTTCTGTTTTCTTGGGGTCTCAGCTGTAAGCGTCCTTCTACCTGCCTTGGGTTTTTTGTATTAGTCTGCGACCAGCAGAGCTTCCTTTATTGTTCATCTTTAAGCGCCGGTGTGTGGAGAGAGAGAGGGTACAATAGTGGCTCCTTCCCCTGGGAGTGAGTGAGCAGTGGTGCCCTGCCTGGGTCACAGCGGCTTGGGTGGCTCAGGCCAAGAGAGCAACTCCAACTGTGGCTCCTCCCCCCGCTACGACTCCGCCAGGGCGCCCTGCCTGGGTCATGGTGGTTCAGTCACCCATGGTGGTGCCTGTTGCAGAGGGACACTGGTGGCTCAGGGGTAAACAGGATGTCTCCAGAGCTGAGCACTCTGTGGACTTTTGGCCCTTGGCTACAGGCACTCTAGGCCAGCCCTGCCCAGGGGCCTTTGTTATTCCTGAGTGCATTAGCTAGGCCCACAGGGCCCCTTGCTTTGTCTGTTGCAGGCTGCAAGAGAGAGGCTACACCTGTGGCTCCTCCCCTCTGCTTGTGAGTCAGCAGTATCCAGCTGCTGCCATGGCTGCCCAGCTTTACATTGTAGGCACTCTCCGCTATGTATTTCTTCCCTCCTGTCCTCTCAGTCTGTCTCCCCAGTGTCAACAATGTTTCTTACCCTGAAACAGTTCTCCAGTTCCCACCTTCCAGCTCCCAGATGCCCTGTTCAGCTGTGAACCAACATCTCAGTCCGGACACACTGAGCCATGGTGCAGACCCTCTGTGTGTTTCTCATTCTTTCCCATCTGCTACAGCTCAGTCGCTTCACCTTCTTTGAACAGTCTCAAATGCCTCCCTTCTGACCCAAGGAAATTCCCCATTGGAGAAGGGGTTTCCCTGTCAGATTAGGGATGTTTCCCCAAATTTGCCAATCTTCCCTCTGTTTCAGATCCTCCCACCCCAGGGTGTGCGACCCATCCCTTTCCTTTCTTCTCCTCCTCTTTCTCCTTTTCTTCTTTCCCCTTCTGTCCTACCCAGTTACGTCAGAATCTTTGCAGTACTTTCTGGTGTCTGAGGTCATTTGCTGGTGTTCAGCTGGTTCTCTGTGGGAATTATTGCATCTTTTGGTATATTCCTGATGCATCTGTGGAGAAGGATGCATTCCAAATCTTTCTACTTCGCCACCATCTCTTCCCTAATTCTGTAACCATTTTTTGATCCATGGATCACTTTGGTAGTCTTGTAAAGCCTGGACTCCTTTTCAGAAAGTTTTTAAATGAATAAAGTGCATAGAATTAAATATAAACCAAATATATTGAAATACAGTTTTAAAATATTAAAACTTACACTGTTTATTAATGCCTAAAATAATAAGTTCTAATAATATACTTAATAACTACAATAATCTTGAAGTGTTAATGAGCATGAACTATATCTCAAAATATCTGCAATAAGTGCTTTGTTGTGCATCAATCCCTCATTTCTATTAGTGACAAAGTTAGTGTACTTATTTTACTACAGTGATATAGATTTATGCTTTTGCCTCTCATAATGTATGGATTTTTGTGTTGGAACCCTGAATCCTATCCACAGACCCTCGGGAGCCCATGGGCCTCAGGTAAGAATCCCTCTCTTGGGACTTCCCTGGTGGTGCAGTGGTTAAGAATCTGCCTGCCAATGCAGGGTACACAGATTCGATCCCTGGTCTGGGAAGATCCCACATGCTGCAGAGCAACTAAGCTGGTGCACCACAACTTCTGAGCCTGCACTCTAGGACCCGCGTGCTGCAACTGCTGAAGCTCACACACCTAGAACCCATGCTCCGCAACAAGAGAAGTCACCACAATGAGAAACCTGTGCATGGCAACGAAGCGTAGCCCCTGCTCACTGCAACTAGAGAAAGCCAACACACAGCAATGAAGACCCAATGCAGCCAAAAATTTTTTAAATTAAAAAAAAAAAAAGAAAGAAAGAATCCCTCTCTTATAAGCATAAACTTTCACCTTAAAGAGCTCCTTTGCATATTCTTGTTTTGGAACCCTCACAGTGATTTGAGCATCTGGTATTACTCTGCAAACTCCTACAAGCTATCTCTTCTCTACAAACATTAATGTCAGACTCTATTTATGGTATCTTTGAAAAAGTCTGGGAAGACAGACTATCACTGCTGGGTTCCTGTTCTCACTTTGCTTGGAACATTGCCTAATATACATTGTTTTGTGTGCTCAAGGTATGCTTTTAACAGGAATAATTTGTTCATTTTTATTACCTCCCTATAAGCCACTACCCACATATATAGAATTTGATTGGCACTATGTTATTAGTAACAAGAAGGAGACTAGTGGTTCTTATGACCCACTACTTATACCTATTATGTAAAAGCATTACTATAATTGACACGCTGGTAATTTGTCTCTCTCTCTGCATCCTATAACTGTCTCTGTGGAAAAAATATCACTTAAAACATTTAAATTTGTGGAGTAAATATGCTGCAAAATGTAGTTCTTTTCACTGCAAGCCAACAACTGCCAGAAATATAACGATGACAAGAAACACACACTGAGTACACTCCTATGTATACCCTTACTATTCATATAGAAATTAATTTTTGCAAAGTACTAAATAGAAGCATATTAATGGAACATATTTATATGAAGCAGATAGATAGGACTGGTTATATTAGAGGATGCTGGCTGCATTCAAAACAGAACGCGGGCAATCAGGAAAGGCACCCTTGTTTACTCTTTAAAGGAGCTCTTCAGTCATTCCTTGATAAACTTTTCACGATCACTTGATTTTGGAAAATAAAAATGGAAGAATGCTTTAATGAAATTGTTACAGTGAGAGTCCCATAACCAAATTGCCCTTAGTTTTGGTCTTTTTCTTCCTCTGAGATTCCTCATAGAGGAGTATAAAGGAGTGACGTCAGAAGTACTTGCCATTCCTTCCTTCTCTGCTCCTTTTACCACTTTCTTTTAGGTGATAGAAGTAAATGAATTACATATTTTGCTATGGTTGTTTCTAAATTCATTCCATTTTAAATTAAATAAATCCATGTCAGTCTCAAATTCAAGTAGTTTTATAAGAAAAAATCAACAACAACAACAATAACACACAGTAGCCTTATGCCTCATTCCTCCTTCACTTTCAGAAGTTATCAATCTCAGGAAATAATCATTTGCAATTCTTTAAGCTGATTATTCTTCTTTTGCCTCTGCATTTACTGCCATTTCCTGATGTTTGAGTTTTGAATATAGTATTTCCACAACTGGAAGATGAGGATTTACATCTCTCAAAGTATATATAGCATATGATATTCTCTGTTCATACTTTCACTTCCCTTCTTCACTCCTTTCTAATATAGAAGCATTGGAATTGCAAGGATTGGTACTCAGGGCACATAATATTATAATTTGTCACCACTGAGGATTAAATGTTCAATTCATAAATATCAATGTCTGTACAAATGTTAATTTTGTTAGAACAGTTAATTCTTTTTTGGTTTGCTTTATTTTCTGCTTTTCCATTCATTGCCAATAGAAACATAATTTTCCCTGTGTTCCAGTCTGGCTGGTTGCTCCCTAGGTGAGTTGCTCAGTTGTCATCCTGGTATTTCTCTTGGTTTATCCAGAGTGTCACCTTTACCTCTGAGGTGTTTTTTAATCTTCTCTTTTCTGAATTCAATATTATCCTATTTTTTGGTTTAGTCATCATTTTGTGGGGCTTATCTTCTAGTAGCTCCTGGAGAAATGGTATATTGGGTGAATTTCAGAGATACTTCATGTCTGAAATATCATTATATTCTCCCTCACACTCATTTTCAGTGGGCATAGAATTCTAGACTAAAAATTTAGGACCAGAAATTTTGAAGACTAAATGCCAGTGTCTAGTATTACTGTAGGGAAGTAATTCCAATCCTTTTTTTTTTTATGTTTTTTATTTCTCAATGATTTTAGAAATCTCTTTATCTCTTCTGATATTTCATAATAATATAAATTTATAAGGATTTCTTTTTTCATTAACTATACTAATCAATTCATGAGGCCTTTAATGCTGGAGGCTTTTCTTATTTATTTGATAAATTTTTAACTATTTTTTTTCAGCCTTTTCTTTGTATAACTATTTTCATAGGATTTCCCAGATGGATACTCTAATTTTATAACTTTTTCTCTTTTGTTGTATTCTTTTGGTTATTTTTCAAAATATTTCCTCTGATCCTCCTGAAAATTCCAATTAATTTTCATATATTAGAATTTTAAAGAAAATATTTTATTTACATAATACCTTGGTATTTAGGTTTTGATGATTCTAAAGTGTCTGTGATTTCATGGTTTTTCTTAATGTTTACCAATTTAGTTAGAGTCTAGGTAATTTTTTACATAGGCTTACTGTAAAATATACTCATATCTAATATTTGGCCATGTATATTTTGCACATGAACATCAAAAATATTGATTTTTCTCATGAATAAATTTTTAAAACATCAAAAAAGGTGAGTTAATTTTACTGAAAGTAATTTATCACTTAAGTATATGGTCATCATTTTTATCAGAAATGATGAGTCTATTGGATAGGATCTAGAGACCCTGGAATAGCTACAAATAACATGACCACTGTTCTGTGTACTACTTTTCTTCTCTCCTTATGCTAATATCAAAGGCAGGGGACCTCTTCAAGGTCCCAACCCTCACCCACACACACAGGAACACACATGTGTACAAATATACATGAAGCATTTGATTTCCTGTCAAAATACAAATTTAAGATAATTTTCTTCTCTTTTTAAAAGAAAATATGAAGAAGCACTCCTGTAATGACAGAGTCAATGTACAACTGATGAATATATAATTAAAATGTGAAATATTACCAGACCATAAAAAGGAATGAAGTGCTGATACAAACTGCATGAAAGACTTTGAGAATATTATTCTAAGTGAAAAAAATTATCACAGAAATACCACATATTACATGAATCCATTTATTTGAAATATGCAGAAGAGTCAAATCTATAGAAACAGAAGGTCAATTAGTATTCAGCTAGGTCTGTGGGGGTAGAGAGGAGATAGCAACTGACCACTAATGGGTACAGGGTTTGTTTGAGGTGTAATGAAAATATTCTAAAATTAGATTGTAATGATGGTTGCACAACTCTGTGAATATGCTAAAAATCACTGAGTTGTAGACTTTAAATAGGTGAATATTATATGTGAAGTATTTATTTATTTATTCCTAAATAAAATTTTAAAAGTAAATATGTTTGTTATAGAAAATGAAAATTATACAAAGTTGAAGAAAAAGAGTCCATTACATATTCCCTTACACAAATATTGCAATCTTGTGTTTAAATATTTATATCTTTCTTTTTACTCATATTTTGTATCCATTCACACTGTTAATTTTGGATTCTAATTTTACATTACAGACTGTACAGTATTTTTTCCACCTGAGAAAAGTTTGTTAGTATAATGTCTTTGCTTAATAGCACATGGATTAAAAATTTTGTAATTTGCCTAATCAATTAATTAATGTTGGGCATTTAGTGCTTGGCTCTTCACACTGATTATAGCAGATAACCTACAATTCAGAGTGTCTAAGAGATTCATATATAAGGGTTCTATGGAAATTCACTATGCAAATTGAAGAATTATCTGACACTGAAGTTAATTTTGAATGAAATAGACGTGGCTGACTTTTTTATTGGCCAATTTCTTGATTTTTAGAGTCCATTTTTTTACAGTTATTTCTAGAGGACAATTTGTTTTCATTCCACACTTCACAAGTGTCAATCAAGTTTACACAAACCTATTCTGTCACATACGTGTTATTCTTAGTTCCCTGGGCATTCTTCCTTTTTTGGTTATGACAATTTAGTATGTAAACACAAATCAGTAAAGAAAAATCTACTGCAATCAAAATATCATAAAATTGGTGAAAGAATAGACAAATAGATTAATGGAACAGAACAGAGAACCAGAAATAGACTCAAATAAGTATACTCAACTGATCTTTGATTTAAAAAAAAAAAAAAAGCAAAGACAATCAAATGCAGAAACGAAGTCTTTTTAACAAATGGAATAACTGATATTTAATTGAGACAACTGGATATTCAGTTGCAGGAAAATAAATCTAGACATTGACCTGACACTTCCACAAAAATTAACACAAAATGGATCATAGACCTGAAAAAAAATGTAACATTTAAAACTTCTAGAAGATAATGCAGGAGAAAATCTAGATTACCTGGGTTTTGGCAATGAGCTTTAAAATACAACACCGAGAACATATCCACAAAAGAAAAAATTGATAAGTTGGACTTAATTAAAATTAAAAACTTCTTCTCTGAGGAAAGTACTGTTCAAAGAATGAAAAAACAAGCCATAGCCCTGGAGAAAACATTGCATAACATATATCTGATAAAAGACTTGTATCATAAGTACACAAAGAATTCCTTAAACTCAACATTAAGAAATCAAACAACTCAATGTAAAAGGGAGCAGAAGATCCCAACAAACATCTCAACAAAGAAGCTATATGAATAGCAAATACTCATATAAAAATATGCTCAACATTATATGTCATTAAGAGAATTAATAATTAAAATAAAATAATATTTGCTATGTACCTTTCAGAAGGGCTAAAATCCAAAACATGGACAAGACCAAATGCTGACGAGGATGTGGAGCAACAAGAATTCTCATCACTGCTGGTGAGAATGCAAAAATGGTACAGCCACATTGGAAATAGTTTCTAAGTTCTTTTGCAAAGCTAAGCATACTCTTACCATATGATCCACAATCCCATTCCTTGGTATTTACCCAAAGAAGTTGAAAACCAAAATCCACACATGAATGTTTATAGCAGTTTTTTATAATTGATAAAAACTGGAAGCAAACAAGATGTTCTTCAATAAGTGAATGTATTAAAAACAACAGTAACTGTGGTACATATATTTGATGGAATGTTATTATTCAGCAATAAAAAGAAATGAGCTGCTGTTGAGCCACAAAAAGTGACATTCTAGAAAAGGCAAAACTATACAGACAGTATAAAAGAAAAAAACAGTGGTTGTCACAGGTTGGGGTTGGCAGGGAGTGGAGGAGAAGAATGAATAGGTGAAGCACAAGGCGTTTTTTAAGGCAGTGAAAATATACTCTATGATACCGTAACGGTTGATACATGGCATTATGCATTTAAAAAAGCCTGTTGAACTATACAACACAAAGAGTGAAACTTAATGTAAACTATGGATGTTAGTCAATAACAATGTATCGATATTGGTTCATCAATTATAACAAATACACCACACCTATAATGTTAATTATAGGAGAAACAGAGAGTTGGGGAGAGGGAATATATATGAGAACTCTACATTCTGCTCAGTTCTTCTGTAATTCTGAAACTGCTCTAAAAAATTGTCTATTACTTTAAAAGATTGAATCATAAGTGAACTTTTTCACTTAAAATTATCTTTGTGATTTTCCAAAAGGACTTTTGGAAAATCACAAAGGATTTGTTCTTTCATTTTGTAAAATTAGGGATGCTAGAAATAATTAGGTTATTTGATATGTTTTACTATTGATGAGTTGCACGGAAAGAGGTGTCAAATCAAAATAGATTTCCTTGTATTAAATTTGCATTGATAAAGTATTATTAATATATGTATTATAGAAAATATATGCTTGTATGGGAAGTCATTGTCCTTGCTGTCCATGACATGTTCCTATTTATTAGCATCTTGTAGCTGCTTTGCCTCATATTAGACATGGTGTTTTCAGTCATATATTCAATTAATTTTAAAATGCTACCTTGGTCGTAACTTTGCTTCTTTAATTTACAATACCGTCTTCTAGAACACTGGTTTTCAGTTGAAGATTTACATCACTTAACTATGCAGATTTAATTAATATACAGATGTTTAGGACCTCTTCAGAGTTAAAGAATTTCTTTACTTCATAGCCTTCATATATTCTTAGTATACTCTAACAATAGGCTCAGTATATTCACGATCCATTATGTCAATTTATTGACATATTATATCTGAAGTTTTTTACTCTGTAAATGTTTTTTCATTTGTATATATTAAATTTAGTATGTATTATTTTTGAAAATAGGTGTAATTATGTTTATAAATATTTTGTCCAAAAAAATTTGGAGACTGACTTTTGTCTTATTTTGCATACCACAGAAACCACCCAATTCCTTTTTCAGTTGCATTTTTCTTATAATGAATTCTCATCTGAGCTTTCAGTTTTGAAAATTATCAGTATTAAATTAACCACAGCCTTTTTAAGTCTTTCATCATCTACAGGTAGTTTTTGTTTTATTCTGACATTGCCCTAAAAGCACTTGTAATCAGCTACGAGCCAGAATGCTTTATCTTTAACAAAAGACTGTGTCAGAAATCCCTGGAAAAGGACTATGTACCTTAGATCCCCAGAACTCATGTTATAACTGGAAGTCTCTACCCTTTGACCAATGTCTCATTTTCCCTACCACCCAGGCCTTAGCAACCACCATTCTACTCTCTGTTTCTAGGAGTTTGTCTTTTCTTTGATTCAATGTATAATGAGATTATACCTATTTATCTTTCACTGTCTGACTTATTTCATTTAGCACAATGCCCTTGAGATTTTATATATATATATATATACACACACACACACACACACACACACATATATTTACATATAATATCATGCTTGGCTGCAGGGTTCCCATTGCAGGTGCCTGCTTGGTGGCAGTGGTCAGCTGCAGTGAGGAGGGCTGGGGCCCATAGCAGGAACCAGGGCCAAGGGGATAACCCAAGACAACCTCAGCATTTCATGGTTAGTTGATTAGTAGTCTTAATTCCATCTGAAATTGTAACTCCCTTTCTCATGTAAGGATCAGGTTCACTGATTCCAGGTATCAGAATGTAGATCTTTTTCTGGGAGGGTATGGGGGGGCGCATTATTTTGCCTACCCTAGGAGTTCTTGGCTTGACTTCTAGGCTTATGAGGCTTTTAAAAGTCCAATCAGAGATTTTCTTTTTAATGAAATCACCCAGTAAAGCAACTTTAAGAAGGCCAACATAGTAAATTGCTATTCTTGCTTCCTCTATGTAAACAATTAAACCAACTTTATTGAGGCCAGTCTTATTTTGTGATCAAGAATAATCTTTCCTTGAGATTACTTTTGATCAAAAGAAGGGTTGGTTACCCTAGAGAAAAATTTTGTGTTTCAATGGTAAACTATGCATCATCTATAGTATACCCTTTTGGGTATCAGATTCTTGCCCTGTTCATTGTCTTTTGAGCTTTTTTTTACTTCCTTCTAAATTACAGGTAACTAATGGATATGCAAATTGTCTTGCCTTGTAGTGGTTCAACTGACATCAATCAGTTTTGATACCTATTGGTAAATTGGACTGGATCCAATTCTATGTCCAAATTGTCAATTCCCCCAAAATTTTTAATTTTACCATGTTTCTCTAATATCTGTCTACAACTGTCCAAACTTACTTTGCTGATCTTTCCCTCTATAGTCTGACTCAGTATCACAGAGAAGTAAAAGGTGACTGCTCAGATCATTATCATGACTCTGCGTTGCCTTGGAGCTAGCCCTTCTTCTCAGGATTTGAGAAGTTCTAAGCCCAGCTACTTGATGTAAATCTTTAAGGACTCTCCACTATAACAGACCATGCATGGGCCAGAATCTTCCCTAGACAAGTTGCTGTCTGGACCATAAAGAATTCTGGCAAGGGGCTCCCCTGGTGGCGCAGTGGTTAATAATTTGCATGCCAATGCAGGGGACACGGATTCAATCCCTGGGCTGGGAAGATCCCACATGCTACGGAGCAACTAAGTCCATGTACAACAACTACTGAGTCCATGTGCCACAACTACTGAAGCCCATGTGTCTAGAGCCCGAGAAGCCACTGCAATGAGAAGTCCACACACCACAGTGAAGAGTAGCCCCCTGCTCTCCACAACTAGAGAAAGTCCGCATGCAGCAATGAAGACCCAGCAATGAAGACACAACGCAGCCAATAAATAAATAAATAAATAAATTTATTAAAAAAAAAAGAATTCTGGCAAAATACTTGGGTAATGCATTCAAAAGGTAACTAAGACTGCAGCCAACAACACTGAGAACATCAATTTTCTAGCTAAAGAGCTTCAAAAATTCAACTAGCAGAGCTTCATAAACTTTTAACAACTTCTTGGTATCCACTAGGCTGGTTAACCTCAAGGTTCAACACTGGACTGTTTAATACAATCCTATATTAGTATTTCTCTTTTTCATTTTAGGCATCCATCTTGTAAGATGCCTTACCTCCAGTACAAGAAACCACTGTCACCATAAAGATTCTCAACTGCAAGCAAACCAATAGATGGTTGAACTAGTTTTACAGAAAAAAATACCAACAAGAATCCTCCAGAGACTATTTCTTACAAGATGCTTTGCCTCACTCAGGAAGTTCGTAATCAACTCAGAGTTGTTCATCAGAGAGCATCATTTGCCTTAAGCAAAAGAGAGGATTGACGTGTTGAACTTTATCATGATCCCCATAAAACTCCCAGATCCCTTTCCTTTCATTTGAGACATATCTCATTAATGAACATTTCCTAATACTGTACTATAGTCTGAATGAAATCATCTCCTTAACTGCCTGCTGCACTTTGTCTTTCATAATCTCAAATCTTTAAAGTACACTTTTCACCAATGGGTTAATTATTATGTAATAATATAAATATGATATTGACAACAATGAAAGTGATAATAATGAGATGATGAGGATGACAATATCTAACACCTCTAATTGTCTTTATTCTTTTCCAGGCACTATTCTCAGCGTGTTATATACAGCAAAGCTTTGATCTTCATTACAAGTCCATGAAGTAGATACTATTAGTATCTCTCTTTAATCAATAAGGAAACCCAAGAACAAAGATGTTAAGTAAATAGCGTGAAGTCAGAGAGCTAGTAAACTGTAGAGCTAGGTTTCAAACATACGTTATCTGGTTCCAAGGTCTGTGCTCTTATGTGCACTTATGTCAACCATCTTACTGTTAAGCTTCTAAAGATAACTTTTTTTTTTTTTTTTGTCCAGAAGACTCCTCCCATATGGTTCTGCTTCTTCAAAGCCCGGTTATGATTACCTCTACTTTTCTTATAGTGGTGCTATACAATTGCCCTAAGTATCCTGCTTATTATGATTGTTTATAAGGGCACAAATGATACATATTTATGCTCCAAGGTTCTTCATGATGTTATCTCCTTTTTTACTTTCATGATTTATTTATTTATTTTTTTTTTTTTTTTTTTTTTTTTTTTTATTATTTTATTTTATTTTTTTTGGGGGTACACCAGGTTCAATCAATTGTTTTTTTTACACATATCCCCATATTCCCTCCCTTCCTTGACGCCCCCCCCTCGATTCCCCCCCACCCTCCCTGCCCCAGTCCTCTAAGGCATCTTCCATCCTCGAGTTGGACTCCCTTTGTTATACAACAACTTCCCACTGACTATTTTACAGGTGGTAGTATATATATGTCTGTACTACTCTCCCGCTTCTTCTCAGTTTCCCCTTCACCCCCCGCCCCCTCCCATACCTCGAGTTCTCCAGTCCATTCTCTGTATCTGCTTCCCTTTTCTTGTCACTGAGTTCATCAGTACCATTTTTATATTCCGTATATGTGAGTTAGCATACAATATTTGTCTTTCTCTTTCTGACTTACTTCACTCTGTATGACAGATTGTAGTTCTATCCACCTCATTACATATAGCTCCATCTCATCCCTTTTTATAGCTGAGTAATATTCCATTGTATATATATGCCACATCTTCTGTATCCATTCATTTGTTGATGGGCATTTAGGTTGCTTCCATGTCCTGGCTATTGTAAAGAGTGCTGCAATAAACATTATGGTACAAGTTTCTTTTGGGATTATGGTTTTCTTTGGGTATATGCCCAGGAGTGGGATGACTGGATCATATGGTAGTTCTATTTGTAGTTTTTTAAGGAACCTCCAAATTGTTTTCCATAGTGGCTGTACCAACTTACAGTCCCACCAACAGTGCAGGAGAGTTCCCTTTTCTCCACACCCTCTCCAACATTTGTTGTTTCCAGACTTTGTGATGATGGCCATTCTGATTGGTGTGAGGTGATACCTCATTGTGGCTTTGACTTGCATTTCTCTGATGATGAGTGATGTTGAGCATCTTTTCATGTGTTTGTTGGCCATCTGTATGTCTTCTTTGGAGAAATGTCTATTTAGGTCTTCTGCCCATTTGTGGATTGGGTTATTTGCTTTTTTGGTATGAAGCTGCATGAGCTGCTTGTATATTTTGGAGGTTAATCCTTTGTCCGTTGTTTCATAGGCAATTATTTTTTCCCATTCTGAGGGTTGCCTTTTAGTCTTGTTTATGGTTTCTTTTGCTGTGCAAAAGCTTTTAAGTTTCATGAGGTCCCATTCGTTTATTCTTGATTTTATTTCCATGATTCTAGGAGGTGGGTCAAAAAGGATGTTGCTTTGATGTATGTCAAAGAGTGTTCTGCCTATGTTTTCCTCTAGGAGTTTGATAGTGTCTGGCCTTACATGTAGGTCTTTAATCCATTTGGAGTTTATTTTTGTGTATGGTGTTAGGAAGTGTTCTAATTTCATTCTTTTACATGTTGCTGTCCAATTTTCCCAGCACCACTTATTGAAGAGGCTGTCTTTTTTCCATTGTATACTCGTGCCTCCTTTGTCAAAGATAAGGTGCCCATATGTGTTTGGGCTTACTTCTGAGTTCTCTATTCTGTTCCATTGATCTTCCTTTCTATTTTTGTGCCAGTACCATACTGTCTTGATCACTATGGCCTTGTAGTATAGTTTGAAGTCAGGAAGCCTGATTCCACCAACTCCATTTTTCCTTCTCAAGATTGCTTTGGCTATTCGGGGTCTTTTGCGTTTCCATACAAATCGTAAGATTTCTTGCTCTAGTTCTGTGAAAAATGCCATTGGTAATCTGATCGGGATTGCATTAAATCTGTAAATTGCTTTGGGTAGTACAGTCATTTTCACGATGTTGATTCTTCCAATCCAGGAACATGGTATATCCCTCCATCTGTTTATGTCATCTTTGATTTCTTTCATCAATGTCTTAAAGTTTTCTGCATACAGATCTTTTGCCTCCTTAGGCAGGTTTATTCCTAGGTATTTTATTCTTTTGGTTGCAATGGTGAATGGGAGAGTTTCCTTAATTTCTCTTTCTGCTCTTCCGTTGTTCGTGTATAGGAATGCAAGAGATTTCTGTGCATTAATTTTGTATCCTGCTACTTTACTAAACTCATCAATGAGTGCTAGCAGTTTTCTGGTAGAGTCTTTAGGGTTTTCTATATATAGTATCATGTCATCTGCAAAGAGTGATAATTTTACTTCTTCTTTTCCAATTTGGATTCCTTTAATTTCTTTTTCTTCTCTGATTGCTGTGGCTAACACTTCCAAAACTATGTTGAATAACAGTGGTGAGAGTGGACACCCTTGTCTTGTTCCTGTTCTTAGAGGGAATTCTTCCAGTTTTTCTCCATTGAGAACAATGTTGGCTTTTGGTTTGTCATATATGGCTTTTATGATGTTGAGGTAATTTCCTTCTATGCCCATTTTCTGGAGAGCTTTTATCATAAATGGATGTTGAACTTTGTCAAAAGCTTTTTCTGCATCTATTGAAATGATCATATGGTTTTTATCCTTCAATTTGTTGATATGATGTATCACGTTGATTGATTTGCGTATATTGAAGAATCCTTGCATCCCAGGGATAAACCCCACTTGATCGTGGTGTATGATTTTTTTAATGTGCTGTTGCAGTCTGTTAGCTAGTATTTTGTTGAGGATTTTTGCATCTATATTCATCAGTGATATTGGTCTGTAGTTTTCTTTTTTTGTGACATCTTTGCCTGGTTTTGGTATCAGGGTGATGGTAGCCTCATAGAATGAGTTTGGGAGTGCTCCGCCTTCTGCAATATTTTGGAAGAGTTTGAGAAGGATAGGTGTTAACTCTTCTCTAAATGTTTGATAGAATTCGCCTGTGAATCCATCTGGTCCTGGGCTTTTGTGTGTTGGGAGATTTTTAATCACTGCCTCCATTTCTGTACTTGTGATTGGTCTGTTCATGGTTTCTATTTCTTCCTGGTTCAGTCTTGGAAGATTGTATTTTTCTAAGAATGTATCCATTTCTTCCAGGTTATCCAATTGATTGGCATATAGTTGCTTGTAGTAGTCTCTCATGATGTTTTGTATTTCTGAGGTGTCCGTTGTGACTTCTCCTTTTTCATTTCTAATTCTGTTGATTTGCATCTTCTCCCTTTTTTTCTTGATGAGTCTGGCTAATGGTTTATCAATTTTGTTAATCTTCTCAAAGAACCAGCTTTTAGTTTTATTGATTTTTCTTATGGTTTCTTTCCTTTCTTTTTCATTTATTTCTGCTCTGATCTTTATGATTTCTTTCCTTCTGCTCGCTTTGGGGTTTCTTTGTTCTTCTTTCTCTAGTTGTTTGAGGTGTAAGGTTAGGTTGTTTATTCGATCATTTTCTTGTTTCTTAAGGTAGGACTGTATTGCTATAAACTTCCCTCTTAGAACTGCTTTTGCTGCGTCCCATAGGTTTTGGGTTGTTGTGTTTTCGTTGTCATTTGTTTCTAGATACTTTTTGATTTCCTCTTTGATTTCTGTAGTGATTCCTTGGTTGTTTAATAGTGAATTGTTTAGCCTCCATGTGTTTGTATTTTTTGCAGTTTTTTTCCTGTAATTGATATCTAGTCTCATGGCATTGTGGTCTGAGAAGATGCTTGATATGATTTCAATTTTCTTGAATTTGCTGAGGTTTGATTTGTGACCCAAGATGTGATCTATCCTGGAAAATGTTCCGTGTGCACTTGAGAAGAAAGTGTAGTCTGTCGTTTTTGGATGGAATGTCCTATAAATATCAATTAAGTCGAGATGGTCTAATGTGTCATTTAAAGCTTGTGTGTCTTTATTTATTTTCTGTTTGGATGATCTGTCCATTGATGTAAGTGGGGTGTTCAAGTCTCCCACTATAATTGTGTTACTGTCGATGTCCCCTTTTATAGCTGTTAGCATTTGCCTTATGTATTGAGGTGCTCCTATATTGGGGGCATAGATATTTACCATTGTGATATGTTCTTCTTGGATGGATCCCTTGATCATTATGTAGTGCCCTTCCTTGTCTCTTGTAATAGTCTTTACTTTCAAGTCTAATTTGTCTGATATGAGTATTGCTACTCCAGCTTTCTTTTGACTTCCATTTGCATGGAATATCTTTTTCCATCCCTTCACTTTCAGTCTATATGTATCCCTTGGTCTGAAGTGGGTTTCTTGTAGGCAGCATATAGAAGGGTCTTGTTTTTGTATCCATTCAGCCAGTCTGTGTCTTTTGGTTGGAGCATTTAATCCATTTACATTTAAAGTGATTATTGACATGTGTGTTCCAATTACCATTTTCTTAATTGTTTTGGGTTTGTATTTGTAGGTGTTTTCCTTTTCTTGTGTTTCCTACTTAGAGAAGTTCCTTTAGCACTTGTTGTAAGGCTGGTTTGGTGGTGCTGAATTCTCTGAACTTTTGCTTGTCTGGAAAGCTTTTGATTTCTCCCTCAAATCTGAATGAGATTCTTGCTGGGTAAAGTATTCTTGGCTGTAGGTTTCTCTCTTTCAGGACTTTCAGTATATCCTGCCATTCCCTTCTGGCCTGCAGAGTTTCTGTAGAAAGGTCAGCTGTTATCCTGATGGGTTTTCCCTTATATGTTGTTTGTTGCTTTTCTCTTGCTGCTTTTAATATTTTTTCTTTGTGTTGAATTGTCGTTAGTTTGATTAATATGTGTCTTGGTGTATTTCTCCTTGGGTTTATTCTGTATGGGACTCTCTGTGCTTCTTGGACTTGGTTCATTATTTCCTTTCCCATGTTGGGGAAGTTTTCCACTAGAACCTCTTCAAATATTTTCACAGACCCTTTCTTGTTTTCTTCTTCTTCTGGGATGCCTATAATTCGAATGTTGGTACGTTTAAGGTTATCACTGAGGTCTCTGAGGCTGTCTTCTAGTCTTTTTATTTTTTTATCTTTTTCCTGCTCTGTGGCGTTTATTTCTTCCATTCTATCTTCCAACTCACTTATTCGTTCTTCTGCCTCAGTCATTCTGCTGGTTAGAGCATCTAGAGTATTTTTAATTTCAGTTATTTTGTTATCCATTGCTGTTTGTTTTTCTGAGTTCTTATGAACTGTTTCTTGTACTTTCTCTAATTTGTTATCGAGATTTTGTATCATTTTTACTATCATTACTCTAAATTCTTTTTCAGGCATTTTTCCTATTTCCTCCTCATTTATTTGGTCTTGTGGGTTTTTTTCCTGCTCCTTTGCCTGCATGGTGTTTCTTTGTTTCCTCATGGTTGTCCAAGCTTTTGGGGTTGCTTGTCCTGGTGATAGAGGTGTTTATAGAAGACTGTCCAAGCCTCAGACTAATGTCCAAGTATTGGATTAGACGAATATTCAGTCTAGGAAACACATACATGTATAAGACACACAATTATTGAATCCGTTAGGACATAAGGCTCTAGAAAGACCTGACAGAACCCCAGTGTGCTATCAGATATTCAGAGAGAAACCCAGCAGAAATTGACAACTGAAACAGAACGAATCAGAGACAAAAGCAAAAGCAAACAAACAACAAATAACACCCTACACATACAAACATCAATCCAGGGAGATTTTGTAAGCTAGGATCAAATATAGAAAAGAGCTGGAGTACCACCAGAGAGAATGGAGATTCTCAGAATGTAATTAGACAACTGTACTAAGAACTAAGATAAAGACAAAAGCCTAATATTAATACCAAGGCAGTGCATCATCTGGAGAATAGAGCAAGGAGTCTGAGCAGACCGATAGTGTTGCTTATAAGTATGTTAAGATAAAATACACTTAAAATGGCTGGAAGAAAGGGGAACAGAAGAGCGTAATGTGGTTGGAAATATGCAAAGAAAAAGAAAGGAATAGAAGTGTATAAAAGAAAGGGATGAAAGGAAAGTATGAAAGATATTTTGTCCGTACTACCAAAAACTTAGCTAGATATAGAAGTATTTTAAAAGGCAAAAAAAAAAAAAAAAATAAAATAAAATAAAAAAAAATAAAAAAAATGAGTGAAAAATATCCTTATAAAATTATGTTGTAAAACTTGTAGATCCCTTAGGGCTAAGATCGTATTTAATAAATCAAAAAAAAAAAAAAAAAAAAAAAAAAATCCAGAACTGATCCCCGAATGGACCAGTTCAATAGGTATTGATACTACTATTTCTGTTTCCTTAGCGTCTCAGCTGTAAGTGTCCTTTTCCTTGCCTTGGGTTTTTTTTTTTTTGCGTTATTCTGTGACCAGCAGAGGTTCCTTTATTGTTCGTCTGTAAGCCTCGGTGTGTGGGGAGGGAGAGGGTGCAATAGTGGCTCCTTCTCCTGGGAGGGAGTGAGCAGTGGCGCACTGTTGCTTCAGTCAGGCTTGGAGGTGCCTGTTGCATAGAGCGCTGGTGGCTCAGGCGTACACAGAAAGTCTTAGAGTTGGGCCTCTCTCGGGGTTTTTTCTTTTTGATGCTGGTTTTTTTTTTTTTTTTTTTTCTCTCGGCAGCCTCCCTGCTGCTGGCGTTGCAAGGAGTTTTAATCTAGCCCCGCCCGAGCGCCTGAGGGTACTTGTTATCCCTGAGCGCCTTATGTGGCCCCGCAGGGCGTCTCTCCGCTGCCTGTTGCAGAGGCACCGAAAGAGAGGGAGAGGCTATGCGCGCGGCTCCTCCCCGCCGCCCGGGAGCCTGCAGCCTCCAGCCGCCATCATGGCCGGGCAGCTCTCAGGGATCGGCACTCCTCTCCGCGGACCTCCTCCCTCCTGTCCTCTCGGTCCGTCACCCCACCGGCAACAATGTTTCTCCCCCTGAACCAGCTCTCCGGTTCCCACGCTCCCGCTCCTGGACCCTCCGTTCAGCCGCGGATCGATGTCTCGGTCCGGGAACGCTGAGCTGCGCTTTGGACCCTCCGTATGTTTCTCACTCCCTCCCGTCTGCCACAGCTCCGCCGCTTCACCCTCTTTGAGCCCTCGTAGATGCCTCCCTACCGGCTATGTCAGGTTCTCCGCAGCCCTTTCCGGTGTCCGAGGCCGTCTGCTGGTGTTCAGCTGGTTCTCTGTGGGAATGACTGCCTCCTTCCGTGCATTCCCAATGCATCTGTGGAGAGGGATGCACTCCACGTCTCTCTACTTCGCCGCCATCTTTTTCTCCCAAGATCTTCAATTTAATGGAAACTAGTCTAGTCATTTGAGAACCACAAGAGCTTTTTAGGGAAATCTGCTTCTGCAAGCTGGAGGAAGTGTGGGTGTACTGGAGTCCCGGTCACACCTTGTGATGTCAGTCTCATGATTTATTTTTATTGCTGTTATATATTTTAAGTATAGTGATTATGAACATGTCTCTAGAGCCTGACTACTTTAGTTTGAGTACTTGCTCCAACAATTACCATTTCATTGATACTGGGCATATTACTTAATCATTCTAAGTCTCAGCTCCATCCTCTGTAAACTGGAGATGACAATAGGGCCCAATACCTGGGGTAGATTCTATATTGAGGGAGGCAATGCATGTAAAGCACTTAGTACTGTGCTTGGAATATAGAAAACCCTTTATCACTATCATTACTTTTTTAAACTCTACATTTCACTGTAAACTATTTGAGGTTAGTGAAGAGTTTCTATTCCTCTTTATATCCCATTTTTAAGATACCAGCTTGAACTTACTACATGCTCAATATTTTCTATAAAAATCAAAATAATTTAGGTCCATTTGAGTCACAGCACACAGCCAATTTCTTTATAATTCCTAAACATTGTATTGTTTCTACCATTGTTCAGTATGTTCACATAACTTTGTGTGACATCCTGCTGTTTGTTACTCATTTAATTACTTGAAAAACATCAATTTTTCCTGAAAACTTTGATTTCAATGTGCACAGCTTTTTCTAGACTTTATATAGACAAGTAGATATAGTATGTATAGTATACTGCTTATACAAATATATACAAAATATATAAATTTATATAATAATTTAAAACATATACATAACCCTAGTCCAGACATAGTGATTGCTGCTCTCTGAACTTCAAGGATTATTTGCAAAATGAAATTTAATAATTCATATGAAGATACTTTGTAAAATACTACACATAAAATTTAACATATTACTGATATTTAAATGATTAATATCCAAGAAGGTAGATGAGGATAAGGTAGTATGGAACAGATCTGCACATGGATATCTTCACCTTAATGCCTAATGTCCCCCCAAATTTTTCAAGATTAGAATTGTTTTATTTCCAAACTAAGCAATTCATGTACTTAGCTTAAAATATAAGGTGTGCAATGAAAAATAAGTATTTTCAATCTATCCTTACTTAACTCCAAGTGCTGTATCTGATTTTAAACTTATTAGTTCTTTCTAATTCCTTACTTCTAAAAATCACGTATTTACTGCTATTTCTCAATTTTTATATTTGAGTCACTATCTACTGTGGAAGAGTGTTTAGTTTTCTTCCTGAGCTTCCTCCAGTTCTAACTTAGTCACACATCCCCATCTCCAGTGATTCTTTATCATATTTTATTAAATCAATATTTGGCATTTTTATTATAAATGGTACATAAATATTAACAGCTTTGCTACAGAGTGTTTTTAGTATGTGTTTAGTATGTTTTAGTATGAAAGTCATTACTTTCACCTAGAGCTAATAATTTCCTTTCCTGTTAATATTCTATCAATATAGGCCTATCATTAATTCTTACCTTAGCCCTGGGACTAAACTCTAACAACTCTTTTTAAAACAGTTAAACACAGAAGCCAATATAAAAAAATTTATTTTTGCTGATCTTCAAATATCCCTCCTGAGACCATGCATCCTGCTATTCCATTCTAGATTGTTGTTCTCTAGACATGCCATAATAGATTTATTTTAGGATGTTCTTTCACCATCATCCTGGAAATTTTCTTCATCTTGCTCCTGCTTTGGAGCTCCCTTTTTCCTTTCTCATGGTTTACTTCTTCATTTACGTATCCTAGAAGCTCCCAGAATAAAGGTAGAATTGCATCTGAGGGATTTTTAAAACTTTGAATGGCTGAATATGCCTTTACTTTAACCTCACACTTCATTGCTAGTTTAAGCTGGTACAGCAATCTATGTCCAATAAGGAGACAGAAACTACACAGAAGTTAAACAGAAGTTACTATAGAAAATTTGTAACTATATGAAAAAAAGGAACTATAATAAGAAAACTCTATAGGTACCGTAGGGATGTGGGAGATTGCCTAAGAAAGACCATCTTGGAAGGGGTCTGGCAATCTAATGGTTTTATTTAGAGGATAGATGATACATGTGTCTGAAGCTCAGATAAAAACTATGACTTGGGATGCAGATTTTGAAACTATAAACATAGATGGTGCAATGCTATAAACTAAGTGATCGTGTTCCTCCAAAATTCATAAGTTAAATCTTAATACCCAGGGGATGGTATATGGAGGTGAGGCCTGTGGGAGGTGACTAGCCACTGAAGGTGAAGCCTTTATGAATGGGATTAGTGCCCTTATAAAATGGACCCCAAAGACCTTACTTGCCCCTTTTGCCATGTGAGGGCACAACAAGACCACTGTCTATAAACCAGGAAGTGGGGCCTCACCATACACTAAATCTGTCAGTGACTTGATCTTCCACTTCCCAGCCTCCAGAACTGTGAGAAATAATTTTTGTTGCTGTTTACAAGCCACGCCGTCTATGGTATTTTTGTTATAGCAGCCTAAAGACAGTAAGACATATTTATGCCTTGGAAGTCAAGTATGATTCCTAGATTTAGTGCCTGGGAGAATGGGTGAGTATAGGTATCTTTCAAAAAAAGAGAGAAGAATGATAAGGAAAAAGATTTCTTTTAACAGAGCATGAGTTTAGGCAAGGTGAATCTGAGGCCCTTTGGAACATCCAAGTGCATATGTCTAAAAGTTGCATAAAAATAGGAAGAAAAAATGTGAACTAGAAACATCCAGTTAAGCCTCCCTAGAATAGGGATAAGAATACCACCTCCTTCGGAAAATCATTTTGAGCCTCTTTAAAGAGATATAAATATTTTCTCTACTATTCTCCCCTTTAACTTATTTACACATCTATCCATGAAGACATCACATGATGTAATTATTTGTCTATGTGTGAATAAATTTAGAATTTCTCATGAAAATACTTTTTTCTGCAGTTGTTCCTATCACTTTTAAGTTTCTGAAATATACATGTTTGAGTTGTCTCACAAAATAGTGAACTGAATGAAAGACCAAAAATGGAAACAATATAATTTTCCATAGGTTGTTTAATATGTAATTTATTTGAATAGCATAAGCAGTATTTCCTTAAGAAACTTCTAAGGTCTTTCCTTATTGCAGTGATCAAAACTGTTATTTAGTATAGTTTTACTTTAAAGACTGGCAAGTCTACTATTAGAAAAAACAATAATTATAAAATTATAATTAAATATTGTAGGAAGACATTCTGGAACCTTTTTGAAACATTGAAAATGTTGAAGTATGTGGGCCGAGCGATGGGATTCAGAATGTCCTGCTTGAGCAGTGGAGGAGCTGAGGGTGCGGGGCGTGGAGACTAATATCACCCTGTTTGGTCCTGAGGGATGGCTGGTTAGCCAAAGACGGGTAAGATTCCTCAGAGGAGGAACAACCTAAGACAGGCACAGCCGCAGAGGGGCCAACAGGGGTGGTGCATAGAGCCTTCCTTATATCACCGTGTTTGGCCCTGGAGGATGACTGGTTAGCCAGAGACGGGTAAGATTCCTCAAGGGAGGAACAACCTAAGACAGGCACAGTCGCAGAGGGGCCAACACGGGTGGGGCACAGACCCTTAATCCTTTTGAGAGAGGTCTCCTGCCCCCAGGGCTGCTTTGCCCTCCACGCCCAGCTCAAATCAGGACCCAGGAGGCAAACAAAGATCATTGCCCCCAGTCATGTGAGGCCTTTGATTGTTTATGGGATTAACCTGGGAGTGTTAGACCCTTAGGCTATGCCGAGAACTCAATAAAAGCAACATGGGATCAATCAGCGAGGCTCTTGATCCTAGAGGTCTTGAGTCCCCCGGTCCCATCTTTCTCTTCAGTCTGTGTCTGTGTGTTCTTCAAGCTTGTGGCACCCGTCACTCACCTCGAGTCACCGAGTTGATCCCGGCAAAATATTGGTATTATTTTAATATCCTAAAGTAAATAATAGTCCTATTTTGCAGAGTTAAGGGTATTAACTAAGAACCATAAAAACACTTAGTGGTTTTTTCATCACACCATGCGGCTTGCAGGATCTTAGTTCTCTTACCAAAGATCAAACCCATGCCCCCTGCAGTGGAAACATGGAGCCTTAACCACTGGACCACCAGGGAATTCCCAAACACTTATTAGTATTGCTATCACAGATTACTTCTGTATCAATTTCCTACTGCTGCTATAACAAATTACCACAGACTTAGTGACTTAAAATAACTCATATTTATTATCTTACAGTTCTAGAGCCCAGACATCCCAAGACAAACTTATGAAGCTAAAAAATCAAAGTGTCAGTAAAGCTAGATTCCTTTTGGAGACACCAGGGTAAGACCCATTTCCTCGCCTTTTCTGGATTCTAGAATTCCTGGATTTACGGCCTCCTTGATCCACCTGCAAAGTGCATCATTCCAAACTCCACTTCCTTCATCACTCCTTTCTCTGCCTTCTTCAACCTTCCTGGCTCCCTTTTATAAGAACCTTTGTGATTCACTTGGGCCCACCTGGATAATCCAGGATAACCACCCCCCACCCCACTTAGAGATCTTTGATTTAATCACACCAGCATAGTCCCTTCTGTCATGTAAAGCAACATATTCAGGGGCTGGGATTAGAATGTAGACATCTTGGGAGGGGAGTGCATTATTCAACCTACCATAATTTATTTTTTAAATACATTTAAAGCCAATTTGGGTAGTGTTATACTTAAGGCAAATTATCTACTTTTTTACCTTTCTATTTCTATAATTCTTAGAGGCTGACACCTGGTGACCCAGAACAGATATGAAGGGAAGGTTCAATGATGCAATTTTCCACTGCCCCTCATTCTTAGCTTTGTACCAATAACCTTGCTCTTCTTTAAAAAAATAAAGTACATACAGATCTTTTGCCTCCTTAGGCAGGTTTATTCCTAGGTATTTTATTCTTTTTGTTGCAATGGTGAATGGGAGAGTTTCCTTAATTTCTCTTTCTGCTCTTCCGTTGTTAGTGTATAGGAATGCAAGAGATTTCTGTGCATTAATTTTGTATCCTGCTACTTTACTAAACTCATCAATTAGTGCTAGCAGTTTTCTGGTAGAGTCTTTAGGGTTTTCTATATATAATATCATGTCATCTGCAAAGAGTGACAATTTTACTTCTTCTTTTCCAATTTGGATTCCTTTGATTTCTTTTTCTTCTCTGATTGCTGTGGCTAAAACTTCCAAAACTATGTTGAATAATAGTGGTGAGAGTGGACACCCTTGTCTTGTTCCTGTTCTTAGAAGGATGAAAGAAATCAAAGACGACACAAACAGATGGAGGGACATACCATGTTCCTGGATTGGAAGAATCAACATGGTGAAAATGTCTGTACTACCCAAAGCAATTTACAGATTCAATGCAATCCCGATCAAATTACCAATGGCATTTTTCACAGAACTAGAGCAAGAAATCTTACGATTTGTATGGAAACACAAAAGACCCCGAATAGTCAAAGCAATCTTGAGAAGGAAAAATGGAGTGGGTGGAATCAGGCTTCCTGACTTCAAACTATACTACAAGGCCATAGTGATCAAGACAGTATGGTACTGGCACAAAAATAGAAAGGACGATCAATGGAATAGAATAGAGAACTCAGAAGTAAGCCCAAACACATATGGGCACCTTATCTTTGACAAAGGAGGCACGAATATACAATGGAAAAAAGACAGCCTCTTCAATAAGTGGTGCTGGGAAAATTGGACAGCTCCATGTAAAAGAATGAAATGAGAACACTTCCTAACACCATACACAAAAATAAACTCCAAATGGATTAAAGACCTACATGTAAGGCCAGACACTATAAAACTCCTCGAGGAAAACATAGGCAGAACACTCTATGACATCCATCAAAGCAACATCCTTTTTGACCCACCTCCTAGAATCATGGAAATAAAATCAAGAATAAACGAATGGGACCTCATGAAACTTAAAAGCTTTTGCACAGCAAAAGAAACCATAAACAAGACTAAAAGGCAACCCTCAGAATGGGAAAAAATAATTGCCTATGAAACAACGGACAAAGGATTAACCTCCAAAATATACAAGCAGCTCATGCAGCTGAATACCAAAAAAGCAAATAACCCAATCCACAAATGGGCAGAAGACCAAAATAAACATTTCTCCAAAGAAGACATACAGATGGCCAACAAACACATGAAAAGATGCTCAACATCACTCATCATCAGAGAAATGCAAGTCAAAGCCACAATGAGGTATCACCTCACACCAATCAGAATGGCCATCATCACAAAGTCTGGAAATCACAAATGCTGGAGAGGGTGTGGAGAAAAGGGAACTCTCCTGCACTGTTGGTGGGACTGTAAGTTGGTACAGCCACTATGGAAAACAATTTGGAGGTTCCTTCAAAAACTACAAATAGAACTACCATATGATCCAGTCATCCCACTCCTGCGCATATACGCAAAGAAAACCATAATCCCAAAAGAAACTTGTACCATAATGTTTATTGCAGCACTATTTACAATAGCCAGGACATGGAAGCAACCAAAATGCCCATCAACAAATGAATGGATACAGAAGATGTGGCATATATACACAATGGACTATTACTCAGCTATAAAAAGGGATGAGATGGAGCTATATGTAATGAGGTGGATAGAACTACAATCTGTCATACAGAGTGAAGTAAGTCAGAAAGAGAAGGACAAATATTGTATGCTAACTCACATATGCGGAATCTAAAAATGGTACTGATGAACTCAGTGCAAGAATAAGGATGCAGATACAGAGAATGGACTGGAGAACTCAAGGTATGGGAGGGGGCAGGGGGTGAAGGGGAAACTGAGACGAAGCGAGAGAGCAGCACAGACATATATATACTACCAACTGTAAAATAGTCAGTGGGAAGTTGTTGTATAACAAAGGGAGTCCAACTCGAGGATGGAAGATGCTTTAGAGGACTGGGGCGGGGAGGGTGGGGGGGACTCGAGGGGGGGGAGTCAAGGAAGGGAGGGAATACGGGGATATGTGTATAAAAACAGATGATTGAACCTGGTGTACCCCCCAAAAAATAAAAAAATAAATAAAAAATAAATAAAAATTAAAAAAA
This sequence comes from Hippopotamus amphibius kiboko, assembly GCF_030028045.1. Lineage (NCBI taxonomy): Eukaryota > Metazoa > Chordata > Mammalia > Artiodactyla > Hippopotamidae > Hippopotamus > Hippopotamus amphibius. Next base: position 61,598,713 of record NC_080188.1, read on the forward strand.
TATAAAAAATAATAAAGATGAACTAAATAAATGGAAAAAAAATAAAGTACAAAGATAGAAATAGGCTGAATACTTTTTCTTTAGTTTGTAGCATTATTCTACTATCTATTCCTTAAAACTATACTCTTAAGTTATTGTATGTCAGACTCAGTGATAGGGCTGAGAATGCAAATATAAAAGATACATTCAAGATACTCATGATCAAATGGAGAATGTAGTTCTATAACCAAAGTTGTGCTGCAGTGTCATTAGTACTGTAAGTATAAACAAGGTCAGTTGTTAGCCTATAAGTCATGTTTTTGCTTCTTTTCATTTTGAACATTTGTTTTTAGTAAGCTGTATATTTTTTGATAACATTTGTTTAAGTATTTCCTATAGAAGATTTATCTTCCTTATATGAAAGTAATATATATTAATAGTAGGAACTATTTACTTACCTTAGCATAAAACTTTTTTCCTCCTGTTTAAATACTCACTAGCTGCATGCTTGAGTTACTGCAACCAACTTCTATTGTGTGTCATCAGTGCTACTCTTGAGATAACAGTAGTTCATAGAGTCAAATATCTAGGACATATTAAGAAAGTAAGAGAACTCCTACAGGGAAATTTAACAGCTTATATGTACCTAATTTTCACAACCAACTCAGACAATTGTTGTGTTCCAACCAATTGTACATTTGGTTGAACTGTTCAAGACCTGTCCCAGTATCAGTTACCCCTGCTGAGTGTGCCCATAGTTGAATCTCTTCACAGACTACTGCAGTTTTTTAATGTTTGTTTCCAAAAACAAGCTTTAAGAATAATGTAAACTTATACATATTCTAGTGCTATAATGAGGTAACTAAAATATACAAATGCATTGAAAAACTAAACTTTCATTTATAAACAAGCCAGAAAGCAGCATCTTCTATTACAATTATCAGCTGGGATTGTTTGATAGCAAGCAGCAGAAACTCATCTAATCAAATCAAGCAAAAAGGAATTTATTGGAAAGATATTTGAAACACAGAATCCAAGGGATGCTAGAAAATCAGACTTAAAATTATAGAAACAAAGCTATCTCTAGTAACCACGAAACAAACAAAATAACACTCCAGTTGCAGAATTTTTATGGTCAAAGTTATAGCCTTGGAATGACTGGAAATGCAACCATTTTCAGTTCCATTATCCTTCTGTTCATGATCCAAATTTTAGGAAGTAAGTATATATTAGTCTGGCATAGGAAACATGCCATTGGTTAGTGGACATGGGGGAAAAGGAAATTTCTCTAAATAAAAGTGTGTGTGGTACGTAAGAAGGGGATTTCAGACATTGAAAAAATCTTAAATGTTCACCACATATTGTTACTTTCAGTATTAAACTCCATACAAAGATTTTATTTGTCTGTAACAATAAGTGATGCTTACTTAATATTTATACTGTTTTTAAATATCCTAACATGACCTTCAGTTTAAGCTTAGAGGTGTAGTGAACTAAAAAAGGAAAGTTTCTATCCTTAAAAGAAGAAAAAAGCTGGACATGCAACAAATGGTTTTTTTGTGAAACTATCAAATAACAGATGTCACAAGTCAAAAGGCCAACCCAAAGAAAGATACCTGCAGGCGACACAGAAGGTGAGCATTTGCTTACCTGAGAAGAAACCTTTAGGTACTATATAATCTTATAGGAATACTAAACTAGAAATTATGACAACTTTCTAAAGCATGAGTGTGAACTAGTAAGAGAGTAAAAATCTCTTGGGAGATGCAATATTAGGGAAATTCCCATCCATTTAAAGGTTTTTCCTCCAGGAACTCCACCTGGCTCTTACATGAAAGGTCAATAAGAATCCTAAGAAAGCTCATCTAGTGAGGATGAGGACCAAGATTTTTCTCCGTAATGGAGCAAAGGTTCAATATGCAGGGAGAAGAATAGAGCCTGAGGACACATGCAAAATTCATCTCAATTAGAGGAAGGGAACTCCACCCAGTCCCAGTTTCCCTATTTATATTGGCTTTCTAGCTACCATAATTAAATACCATAGACTGGGTGGTTTAGCAATGTAAGTGTATTTTCTCATACTTCTGGAGGTTAGAAGTCCAAGACCAAGGTGTCAGAATGAATAGTTTCTTCCAAGGTCTCTCTCCTTGGCTTATAGGTGGCTATCTTATTGCAGTGCCCTCACATGGTCTTTTCTCCATACACATGCATCCTAGTGTCTCTTTCTGTGTTCACAGACACCAGTCAGATTAGGACCACCCTAAGAGCCTGATTTTAACTTAATCACTTCTTTAAAGGCTTTATTTCCCAATATAGTCACATTGTGATATACTAGAATTTAGGGCCTTGACATATGAATTTTGGGGAGGAGGGCACAACTTAGCCCATAACACTATCTCACTTGAGGGGTTGGGGGAGCCTCAATCTGCAAGGAAGAGCACCTCAAGGATAGAGACTGAGAACACTGGAGGACACCCACTGCAGCTGAGAAGAGAAATGGGGAAAAGAAAACCTATATCTATGGAGGAAGGACAGGCACATTTGTGAAGGTCATACTCCAACTACACAGGCTCACTGTATACTCCAAGGACTAAGATTCACTCAGTACATTAGCATATGCATCTCTGTCCTACACCCTACCACCACACTACAAGCCTCCAGTAATAATACCAGTGAAATACAGCTGGGAGACCTGTAAGAGAGAGATTCTCACTGAAGAGCATTTTAGAAAAGGGAGACCCAAAGCCAAGAGTGGAGAATAAAAGAAAGTCACTAGAGGAGCCCTCTGGTGCCCACAGCAACAGCATACTGCAAACACAACATAACTATATTAATACAAATCCTCATTTTACAGGCCTATTACCTCAGTATCTATTGTCCTATATAATATGTTCAGCTTTCAACAAAGCATTACAAGGAATGACAAAAGGCAAGGGGGAAAAGTTCTGAAAATATAAAACAACTACAAGAACCAGGCTCAGATATGATATAGATATTGTTACTTTCAGATAGATTTTTAAATAACTATAATTAATATGTTGACAACTCTAATGGAAAGATAGTCAAACATGCTAGATCTAGACAGGGCAGATAGTTTCAATACAAAGGTGAAACTATCAGAAATAATGAAAGAGTATGGCTGAGTTGCTTTACTGTGCACATGAAACTATCACAACATTGTTAATCAGCTATACTCCAATATAAAATAAAAAGTTAAAAAATAAATAATAAATAGAAATACTAAAAATTAAAAACACAATAGCAGAAGTGAATATGACATTGATGGGCTCATCAGTAAATTCAGTCAAGGAAAGTATGAGTGAACTTTAAAATATGGCAATAGAAATTACACAAATTATCTCAATTTGCAAAAAGAAAAAAAAGAGTTAAAAAAATGCAGAACACACATGAGCTGTGATAAAATAGCAAGTGGTATATATAGCATATAACATTTGTGCAATTGGAATACCAGAAAAAAAAAAGGGGGTGAGAACAAAGCAGAAGGATTTGAAGAAATAATAGCTTTAAAATTTCCCAAATTAGTGTTGACAGACACCAAACCACAGAGAACATCAAAGAGAATAAGTACAAACCCAACAGAGAAATTAGGTATAAGGTATATTCTACTCAAACTGAAAAAAAAAAAAGGGAGAGAGAGAGAGAAAATATTGATGGCATTCAAGAGTGGGCTGGGATTAGGGAGGACACTTTACACACAAGGAAAAAGATAAGAATTACAGCAGACTTCTCATTAGAAACCTTACAAGACAGTAGAAAATAGAGTGAGATCTTTAAGATTTTTTAAGAAAAAAAATGTCAACCCAGAATTCTATATCCAGAAAAATTATCCTTAAAGATGAAGAAGAAATAAAGATTTTTATCAGGAAAAGAAAAGAACTGAGTTTATTGCCAGCAGACTTATTCTATAAGATAGTTAATAAGAAATTGTTCAGGCAGAAGTAATAGTAAGGTCATAAATTTACATTATACACCAAAAATAAAAAAGCATCAAAAATTGAATGAATAAATATAAACATAACCTTTTTCACTTATTGTAATTGCTCTAAAAGATAGCTGACAATTTAAGGCAGTAATATACACTGTATATTGTTTTTTGTGGGTTTTTTTTTTTTTTACATTATACATAAAAACATTAACAGAGAGACTTTTCAATTATGACCTAAATTCTGATGCTGTGACTACCTATTGGTATCCCTAAAATGCCAACAATGAGGACATGTTTCCTTGACTTAATTAGTTAATATAAATTTATAATTTGCCTTGGATTGATTTCAAAAGCTTTATTCTGTTAGTTTCTTCACATAACAAGTTCCCATTCTAATAGATCTTTCACAATGTGCTTTTGCAAATGTGACTCTCCTGAAACAACACATTCACACTTGGATACAGTGAACATTCTTTGACATGTCACAATTAATAGAGGGTTTCTAATACAGATAGCCAAAAAGCATATGAAAAGATGCTCAACATGGCTAATTATTAGAGAAATGCAAATCAAAACTACAATAAGGTATCATCTCACACCCATCAGCATGGCCACCATCAAAAGTCTACAAATGATAAATGTTGGCGAGGGTGTGGAGAAAAGGGAACCCTTCTGCACTGTTGGTGGAAATGTAAATTGTTACAGCCACTATGGAGAATAGTATGGAGGTTCCTTAAAAAACTAAAAACAGAACTACCATATGACCCAGCAATCCCACCCCTGTGCATACATCTGGAGAAAGTCATACTTTGAAAGGATACATGCACCCCAATATTCATTGCAGCACTATATACATAGCCAAGATGTGGAAGCAACATAACTGTCCATAAACAGATGAATGGATAAAGAATATGTGGTACATATATACAATGGAATATTACTCAGCCATTAAAAATAATGAAATAATGCCATTTGCAGCAACATGTATAGATCTAGAGATTATCACACTAAGTGAAGTCAGACAGAGAAAGACAAATATCATATGATAGTGCTTATATGTGGAATCTAAAAGATGATGTAAATGAACTTATGTACAAAACAGAAACAGACTTATAGACTTAGAAAACAAACTTATGGTTACCAAAGGGGAAATGGCAGGGGGGAGGGATAAAATAGAAGTTTGGGATAAACATACACACACTCGTATGTATAAAATAGATAATCAACAAGGACCTACTATATAGCACAGAGAACTCTACTCAATACTCTATAATAACCTATATGGGAAAAATATCTGAAAAAGAATAGATATATGTGTATGTATAACTAAATCACTTTGCTATACAACTGAAACTAATACAACACTGTAAATCAACTATACTCCAATATAAAATAAAAGTTTAAAAATTAAAAAAGAGGGTTCTTAAATAAGAGAGTAGAGTTTCTAAATAATGCTTAGTAAGGGCAGTTTAGTCATCTCTTAATCAAATGAAGAGAGCATTTTACTTATATTAAAAAGCCTTGTTAAAATTATAAAAAGAGGCATCATACAATACATATTTTAAACATAGTTTGATTATATTGATCATTTAGAAATGGTTGCAGTCCTTTTCCATCCAATTAGCATACATCGTGATTAATTTGTGCCTTATTGAAAACATAATTATAAAATAATTATGAAAACTTAAAATGTCATTTCCTGTTAAAATCAGCCAACACATAAAAGAAAATAAAACTTGTATACACAACTGGGGCATTTGCTCTCTTCTTAAAATTATTTTCCCAAAAGTATATTGTTTATTAATTTTTCACTTTCTTATCTTTCTCTAACCTTCAGTGTCCTTTTAAAATTTATTAGAGTTCCACTAAACATCTAACCTGAATTTTTCTCTTCACATTTATATAAGTTTGCTATGTATAGGTATCTGTCACTATATTCCTATAATTTGCTATGAAATTACTATACTGAAGGGAATATAATATGTTTGTGATCATTGACAGAAAAATTAAACCATTGATATAAAAACTTGCAGAATATGCTTATTCTTCATAGATAATACTATTTGATCTGATTCCAAGCTTTGGGTTCTCTTGCTTTTTCCTCTGAATTTTAACTTTAACTTATTTATCATCTATAGAAAGGAAAGAGATTCCTGAATGAAATATGCTATGCAATTGTAAGCAAAAAAAAGACAGCCTTTCTTTTACTATTGTGTTAGTTTGTGGAAATTAACATCAGACTTCAATTTAATGATGGGTATTAAAGGCATTTTACTTTGATTATATTCTCCAAAAATCACCAAAACTAGCCCAAAAAAATGAAAAAGAAAGCTATCTTTGTTGAAACAGGTAAGTGATCATAACACCAAATAAGAATCTCTGTTATTACCTGCCAAATCATTTAAATATGTTCAAAAGGAAGGGACCTACTGAGAAAATGCAAATTCTTTTTATGCAATGGCAGCAAATGGATGTTTGCACGAAGGCAAAATCTTCTTATGCAATTGTAACAAATGGATGCTTTTTTTCCCCACAAGTGTAATTTTAAAAGCTTAGAGTGACAAGATCAACATCTGGTAACATACTAAGTACTTACAAACACATACCACACAAACAAAACATACCCTACAACATTTATACATAGTATTTATATGTTTGTGGCAAATTTTACATTGGTATGGAAAGATAGAGAAGATTTACTTTTCAAAATACAAACATCTTTATTTATCTATATATATATTACTGAATGAAACATCCTTTATTTACCTTTATAGCTCATGCTCCCTGTCTGCTTTTCCCCAATCTCATTGTTTCCTTAGATAAATTTAGTACTATTCTTTGCTCCAGATTCGCCTGCTAATATGCAAATAATGTGTTCCTTCACACATGAGCTATTTACTTCAGATCTTTTTCTATTTGGTCTCTCTTGATTGTCTCTGCAGTAACTGCCATAACTTATAAAGGAATCAATTGTATATCATGTCATGGTAAAATGATTACTAACATTTTGAATGCCTAGTATATAATCTACAAATATCTTAATATTTTAATCCTCACAATAACCTTACAAGGTATATAATTTTTTCTCCAATTATAGAAATAAGTGAGAGGCCAGAGAATAATTTATCCAAGGTCACACAGTCAGTAATTGGAGGAGCCTGTTAATTCTATCTAAACATCAGCTCTGTACTTTTTCCATTATATTTATCTGCCATTATTAATCCAGGTCAACAAAGAGTAGTTAGATTACACTCAGTATCTCTTGTTTAATAAGTCATAGAAGTATGTAATTCATTTAAGAATAATATCTATCAAAAATAGTTAAAACAAAATAATTGGAGCACTTAATGGAGGAGCACTTAATGGAGTAAATGTCAATCATCTGAATATTTCCTTCAGGTGGAAGAACTCTTCCTCTGACAATACCAGATAAATTAGGTGTCTCTGCCTTTAACTATTATCTGTTTTGCTTCTGCTTCTGTGCATGTTTTTCATCTCCAAATAGCAACCCATTGTTTGATTCATTTTCATTTACCAATGAAGATTTTTGTCTATTTTCTAACTTCAAGCATTTAAAAATTTATGGTAATTTGATTCACGCCAATATATCCCCAGGTTTTCATTTTAAGATGGCATCATAAAATTGCGAAGCATAGTATGTGCTTGGAGTGGCATTAATTTTGACACAGGCTTAGAAATAGCTTCATTTCTGCTTGATCTCGAAAGCTACTTTGGTCCTTGCTTCATGAAGCCCCTCCTGGCATACCTTTTGTCTCCTTAGTAACGTTCATCTCAGCCAGGCTTTCAATATAGTTAAACCATTCTCTGGGCAGCTTTTGTTTAAATTAACCCTCATTTCATCATTTAAATCTAAGATTAGAGACGTTTTGCAATATTACATAAAAGGTATTTTTCCTCATAAACTTTCTTTGTCAATATTTGAAACAGTTAATTTTTATCACAGGAGTTAAACACAATATAAAGACTTTGCTTTGCAATTCAAATATTTTCTTCCTTTCTCTTAACTTGCATTCTCCTTCTTTATACTTTAACGTCTGAACTGAGGTATACTGATTTAATCCACCAATACCAGAGATGATGATAATTGAATAAACAACTCCTGAAGGTAAGGAAAAGATTGTAAAGAGCTAGATATTTTGAAAACAGGCTTTTAAGCTAAATAGATATACAGTTTCATTTCTATCAATTTTCTTCAACATTTTTCTGGACACACTTCATTATGACTTGATATTAGCACCTAGAAACATTTTCAATGAAGACAATGATGATGACAGTTCTATGGCAGACATTTTCAGCAAATTTTGTCTACTAAGGACACAATCGAAATTCTAACTGGTGATGTTTGAGGGATACTGATTTACTGCTTTATATGCAGATGTTATTAATTTTCTGGAGGTTTGCCATATTTTCCAGTTATAGCTAAATCTAAATAATAAACACCTATCTATAATTTGGTCCATGTGAGGCATCAGAAAATAGTAAAATGTTCATGATTTTTGAAGTCACAGTGCATGAGGTACCCTTGCTCCTTTCCAGTCATTAAGCAGGAACAGGTTGTATTACTCAGAATAAAGTAGAATACATCTGCTTCAACAAGTCAAAGTCCTAGGACAACATCAAGCCAGTGCCAAAGAAATTTCTCACATGTTAACATCATTGCTCAAAGAGTGTAAAAGTACAGGGTCAAGGCAACCTAGTGTTGAGAATGACTAAATCATTAGTAACTGTGAGTAGATATTGCTATAGAATGTGGTAGTGATTGACTTGTGATTTAAGGCTGATTTGAGGGTTTTGAATTTTTAATCCCTTCAAGTGTAGTGTCAAAAATATAACACATAAACTTTTCAAATCACAAACTTAAAGTTAAGAACTTTCACAAATATGAGCAGAGTTCCAGAGCAAAACCCTTTGCCACTTTGCCAACAGGGCTCAGAAGTCCTAACAGAACAACTGAGCCATGTCCATTGTTCTGACTATGTTTGTTCTTTTTTGTACTTATTGCTAATCTATTTATTAATATTAAACATATCACACTTATCTTGAGTGCAAAATAATGAAAACATTGAAAGTGTCTAGTAACATGATGTATAGATTATGATGGTAAGTAAAGATTAACATAAAAGCTCTAAGTTTATCACCGAGGCCTTGAGAAATTTTCAACTGGTTCTGTCTGTTCCAACTTCAATCCAGGGGCAAATCACTCCCTTTATGCCACCAAGGCCCAAGATGCGCAAGTTTCCTGTTTTCTGTTAGATGGCTTATGCATGTCTAATTACTGTTATATGGTAGGTTACCTACAGGTGATGGGCTTTGAACAGAAGGGTTTGACCAAGATGGCTTTAACATTCCCCAATCCCATGATAGCCTAAACTTTAGATTGTTTCTCCTCACCTTCCTTTAATTAGAAAACCTGCAATTGTAAATTTTTTCTGTGCCCCTTTGAGATACATAACTTCTCCCAGCCATTTGCCAATTTTACAACCCAGGAATGTCTTTCAAGGACCTAGAAGCCATCCCTTTGAAATGTAATTGTCAAGAAAGATAATGCCCCTATCTTCTAGTCTCTGTTCCAGGTAGGAGTCAACTTCAATCAGTGCCAATTAACAGCTTAATCACTTTCACCAACCTCCCACCAACATCCTCCAGTACTTTTCCACCAGCTCACTTCACTGCCTAAAACTCTCCTGCCTTTTATCAGCAGAGTTGAGTTCAATATCTCCCCTATTGCAATAATCTTGACCTCTATTGCAACAGTTTTTAAAAAATCTCCCTTACCTGTTTAATTTGTCTGGTGCAATTTTTCTTAGACAAGTTACCCAGTCTCCAAGGCACTAATGGACCACACTGTAAATTCCATGTTTTTTAAGTGTAATAGTTGGTAGTTGATGGTCTTTTCTGAACTGTAACCAGAGACATTCTCCACACTGTTGCCTATTACTTTTAACTAACGGTCCTTTCAAATCTGCTGCATTCTGAGTGGTTACTCAGCATTTTCTTCTTTCATACCCAACCAAAACCTGGTCTAGCTTCAGAAAATTGACCATATTCTTTTCAGGTATGCATCCCAATCTTCTCTCTGGCCCTTGGTAAGTAGCTTTTTCTTGATTGCTACTGCTTTCCAAGAAACTGAATTATCCCTACTGGGGTCAAATTGGAGATATAATACTACCTTGGAGATACTGAGAGATGCAAACAGAAATAATACTTTCACAGTAACTTAACAGGGCTTTGAACGATCCTCTAGTACTCATTCTGGACATTACTCAGTCTTAAATTCCTGACCATCATAATCATCACTCCTTTGAAATTACCATAAGCTCTCTTACTTATCACCCTGTCTTCTGATAAAATCAACTCCAGTTGAAGCAACTCTCAGCTACTCTTTTACCTGTACCACATAGGTGAACTGTTTGAATAAAATCTTATGACCATACTATTTGGTCTCATCTTAAATTCATGGTCATTATCCTCAAGTAGGCCCTTCCTGTTCGCAAGCTATCCTACCATATTTCCCTAATTCTTTAAACTCTCTTACTCTTTTTTCTAGATCAGTACCTCTCAAACTTGAATCTACATGTAAATTTCCTGAGGATCTTGATAAACATAGATTCTGATTCAGTTGATCTAGAATGGGACCTGAAACTTGCATTTAGGTGATGAATGGCTGCTGATTTGGGGCTCCCACCTTGAGAAGCTCTCCAGGACAACTTTTCTCTTTTAACCTTCTTCCTTCTTATCACTTTAACTTGAAGACCTCTTTCATACTTTAATGAGCATCAGATAGAAATTCTGCAAGCTTTTTTCTGTAAAACCACCTATCTACTTGCATCTGTACCCACGTACTCCATTTTCACTCTTTTTGGAATTGAAACATATGCTACTATTTCTGAGGCAAACCCATCATTTATTCACTGGATTCAACTCCTTTTCATATACTCAGGGCCATTGTTTCACTAACTCACCTCTTTCATCACGGTCTCATATACACATACACACACATGCACACACACAGAGAATCTTTCTCAGCTACATAAGTAAATATGACATACTTTATCCTATTTGAAAAATCCCTTTCTTAATTCCACAACCTTACCAGTGACTACCCATTCTCCTGCTCCCTCCTTTAGGGAAAATTCCTTGAAAGGGTTGTCCATATAATTTCTTTTCTAATTCTCCCACCTTCTTTTTCTCTTAAACCCACAGAACCATCTTTTATAAATTTACAAAGGATAGCCACATTGCTATAGCCAATGACTAAGTATTAGTACTTATTTTCCTTAGTCTATCAGTAGCACATGATATAATTGATAACTGTCTCCTTTAATTTCTTCACCTGGCTTCAGGAACCACACTTCTCCTGTCCTCCTCCCTCTCCCTCTCTCAAAATTAATTAACAGAAACCTTAGTTCAACAGAGATGAGAGACCAGAAGAGGAAACTCTCACATTTTGTGAAAATAGCAGAGCCCAACAAGAGGAAGAAAGACCCCTCTTCTTTCCTGACAAGGACTCAGCCAATGAAAGCCATGGACCCTTTGTTACTATAGCCCTCCCAACTTCCTATCTTCTATAAAAGTATTCTTCTTCCCTTGCCATATGGGAACTTGCACAAGACTCACCATTGTCGCAGATCCAGAATTTCAATTCTCTTCTGGTCCTGAATAAATTCTTCTTTGCTGGAGAAACATCTGGCAGTATATGTTTCACGGCAGTATTTGGTGGCCCACACTGGGACCAGAGAAGACTCCCGAAGGCTCTGAGGCTGGTAAGAAAACAGGTGCAGTATTCACAGTCTAGCCCGTTATTGCTTACTGCTTTATCCCTACCCTGGAGTTTGAAGGTACTTCTTTCTCCCCTGAATCTGAGCTCTTGCCCTCCTTACACGTGAGGCTCTCCAGGCTTTATTTGGGATCTGTTTTAAGGTTTCCTTTTTCTCCTAAAGGCCTTGTTCTGTTTACAAGTACTCATTTAGCACTTTGTTCTGATCTTGAGATCAGACTCTTTCAGACTGAAGCTGGCTGAAAATGCCTTCGGCCCAATTCCTTTAGAAGGGGTTCCTTCAAATGAAACCACACTGTTTGTTCAGCCTTCAGCCTCTTCCTTTGGAAGGGCTATTCTCTAGAAATGGGCTGAAAATGCCTTTGGCTTGGCTCCTCCGGGACCGAGCAGTTTCCTTTGAGTTGGCTGGGATTGGCTTGTCAGCTGTTTGAATTGAGCTATTTGTGCTGTAAGTTGTTTGAGCTATTTGAAAATTGTTCTTTACTCTAGAGGAAACACCTCTAGGAAATGGGATCCCAGTTATCTAAATATTTTGAGGACACTTCCCTTCCCCCCTCGGAAGTCTGGCCAATTCTATATTTAAAAACCATAGTCCTTCCTCTTGCAAATTTCTGACTAAACGGATTCACCTGACCAAAGGCAATTTAGAATATCAATGGCTATGGTGGGGAACTTTTGAAATCCACACACCTAATTTCCTAAAAACTGAATTGGACTACAATTACTAAAATTTCCAGAACTGAATGGAATGCTTATTTTATTTGGTATTTTGAGGCTCCCCAACTTTATCAGGAGCCTAAAATTACCTCTTCAAAAAATATAATTTTAAGATTAACTGAGGCAAACAATTAAAATAAGATAAAATGGCCCCCAAAGCCTCAGGCTCTTCTTTCTTGGCTTCTTTGTCTCAGGCTTCACCTTTGGCATGGTCTTGTCTCTCTTCCTCCGCTTATCATGGTCAGACTTCACCTGCACCGTCTTCTGCCTTTCCTTCTACACTGACTGTGCCTCCATTATAACCCTCAATTATCCCATACTAATTTCCTCACCAAACTTCCCCTTTTCTCTGAAACTCTCCTTACTCCCTTTTCCTCTGAACTCGTCAGAACCTGTCCCTTTAAAATTAAGCTTTCTGAGAATCCAGAGGCTGAAACCAAGTGGGGTCCTGGGTACGGAGGCTTCCTTTTGTCCACCATTGCTAGCAGGCAAGACTCCAGCCTCCGTGACCTCCCCTCAATTCCAAAGGGCAGATTTGGAACAGTTGCTAATCAAGGGAGGAGCAGCCAAGAAACCACCTGAGGCAGGATTAAAGGGACCAGAGAAGCTCAGCAAGATTAAGATATAACCACCTGAGATTAAGGGAGTGCAAGCCCTGCTCACACCCTAATCTTGGCAGAGACCCCACTTTTGAATCACCATTATAAAACCTTTCATCAAATCCTCAGGGTTTGGGGCACATAGTTTTTCGAGGCAAAAGCCCGGTGTGTTCCCCTTTGTCTGGCAAAGCAATATAAAGCTGTCCTTTTCTACTTCACCCAAATCTCTGTCTCCAGGATTTGATTCAGCACCAGTGTACAGAGAGGCCCAGCTTTTGGTAACAAGGCTAACCCCTTAATTTCTTATACTCCCTGGACTAAAAATGAACTGTGAACCATAGTCAAGGACTTTTTCCAAAGTAACTGAAGATCCTCACAAATTTGTTAAACAATTTAATACAGTCATTCAAATTTATCAATCTGGTTTCTGACATATCAGCTGGTTCATAAATTTGTCAGTGAAGACCAGGCTCAGCATTGGATGAAAACTGCTAAATGAGAAAATCCTGAAAGTTCTCTAGAATTACAACTGGGCAAAAAGCCCACTAACTTATTACAGCTGATTCTTGAACTGCACTGGTTTGAACAGAACCGGTCCACTTACATGTAGATTTTTTTTTCAATAGCAAATATTACAGAACTACACAATCCTTGGTTGTTGAAACTGAAGATATGAAACTGCAGATGTAAGCAGATAGGGTAGGGAGTCCACAGAGAAAGACAACCAGGCATAGGTTTCTTGACATAAGAGAACCCATTTTTGGCGTAAATTATTTTATGATCTAAGCCTGGCCACAATGCTTGTCCTTGAACAGGTCTTAGTAATTAATGATCTTAAAGGAACAAAAGAATGCAGAAACATTGCCTAGTATCAGGAAAGAGAAGTAATAATAACAAATATATCATTTGGAAAAACTCCCAGGTCTGTTTCAATGGTAAAGATTAGCCTGGAGCATTCAAACACCAAATCAACTAGAATCTAAGCAATGATGATGTTGACCATTTCTGATGCACTGACCATTCTTTGTGGACTGCCCAAGCCCCTTCACGAATATGCATGTACCTTTAGTTTAAAACTTCCCCAGTTTTGCTGTTCTGAGAGACAGTGCTTTGGGAAATATCCCCATTGTTCTTACTTGCTGCAAGTAATAAATCTTTCCTTCTCCCAATCTTTGGCTTGGTTGTGTCTTTTGGCTCAATACCCACCAAGAAACAAACCCAGTTTTGGGGTAACACAGATACAGAGTGAACACAACCACATATATGAAGGGTCAACCATTAATTTTGCATGGATATTTGGAGGGTTGTACCCCTAACACCCTCATTGTTAAAGGGTCAGCTGTATATGATCAGGCTTAGGCAATCACTCGGTAATTTTATCCAGCATTTTTAGGGCTTTTCCAATGCCTGTTGATTGGGACAAAATTCAGGCTTACAAAAATCTGAGGAAACTGTTTCTAAATATTACAATCAACTTCGCATTGTTTTTAAAGAAAATTCTGGTCTTCCTTCAGATGTTGATTCTTCCCAAGTAGCTTTTATCTGGCAAACCAGTTCTCTTGTACCCTAGATGAGTCACCTCCAAGGAAGACCACCAAAATTCTCAATCTTTAACTCCAGCAAACGAAGGTTCCAAAATGAAACCAAAGCCTCCTGGTCTCTGCTATTATTGCAAAAAGTCAGGACACTGGCAAAGAGATTGTTACAAATGTAAGCACTTTAGGCTTCTTCAGCCTTCTAACCAGGCTTTCCAAAGTCCTCCCAGTTCTCAATGATGGGGCTCCAAAGAACTACAGGGCCCTTCCCAATCCTCCCTTTTAGTAGGCTTGGAAAAGGATTTCTCCAGATTAGAGGTGAATCTTTTCCAATCCTAAATGACACTGGAGCCACACTCTTGGTGCTTAACCCTTCCACTATGTAACAGCCCCTGCCTTGGCGTACTAAAACAGCTCAAGTAGTGGGGATTTCTAATGAATATCAAGACATTCCTATCTCTGAACTGTTGCGCTGCACTTTGCAGGCCTGCAAGGTCTGTGCTTGCCCAGCTTCAAGACTGAAGAAAAAGCCCACAGTCAGCAACAGAGACATCAAGAGTTTAGTGGGTGGGAGATCTTACATATCTGAAGCAAGTCCTGGAGCGACACTCCACCAAGTGCAGAAGCACAGTAGACAGGACACGGCGGCAGTCTTCACTGGGGTGGGGGGTGGGAGGAAGATTACAAGTTATAGGGGAATTGACATCAGGTGGGCTCATTAGTCACCAGGGAAACCAGAAAAGGGGCATGCCCCTCACCACCCCTTTGATAAGAACAATCACTAAGGGACTGGGGCAAGTACACAGGAAGGTCAGTCATGTGAGTAGGCTGTAGGTGAAGCAGGCACTGGTCGGGCAGGGGATGTACAGAGAGCAAGAGAGCAACCATCTTGAGTGGCCTGACCATACAGAACCTACTCCCTTTTGTTTAGGCCCTTAGAGAGAGAGATACACACCTTTTTTCCCCCTTATTTTCTCCACCCTTATCCATTTATTAGGCTGAGACTTCTTTGAGAAGTATCATGCCAGAATTTTTCCCCCAAAAGGGGTAAATAATTATAGAAATTGAGAGTAGTTATCAAAATAATCCACCAGGTGAATTAAATGACCCTTGGACGTATTTTATTTGTTCCATCTTTGACAGTACTATAGCTGATTCTGGAAACGTTGATAATTTGTCCCTATTGAATCAGCTACAACTTTCCTTTGGACAGAATCTCCACTGATGGCAAATTTTATAGCACATCTCTCATCAAAATTCAAACATACCCCTCAAAACCTCTTCCCAGAATTAATACTCTGTAAGTAAAGAAGCCCTTGAAGGGCTTAACCATAACAGAAGATTTCAAGGCTCAAAGCCTCTTTATTCCTTGTACTAGCACCTGTAACACTGCTGTTTTACCAATGAGAAAACCTAAGGGCCAAGGGTGGAGGTTTGTCCAGGATCTACAAACAATAAACAACACTGTTATCTCTAACCCTCATACATTACTAACATCCATTCCACTGGAAGTAAATTCTTTACTGTAATTGATTCATGCAACCCATTATTTAGTTTATGAAACTGCTCAATACCTTTTTGCCTTCACTTGGGAAGAAAAACAATTTACCTGGACAGTAACGTCTCAGGGTTATACTGAGATTCCTTATTTCTTGCAAATGCTTAAGTCTGATCTGGAGGACATAAAGATCCCTAGAGGTTCTGCTTTGTTGCAACATGTGGATGATTTGCTTCTTTGCTCTCCTTTTCAAGCCTCCTCACAGGAAGACAGTATCCACTTGCTAACGCATTTAGCCTTAAAGGGACATAAATTTCCCAAATAAAGATTTCAATTTGCCCAAATATAGATTCAATATTTAGGGCATCTGATATCAGAACATGGGCTACACCTAGATCCAGATAGACTTCACGGAGTCCTAAGTTTCCCTAAACCCAAAACTAAGCATCAACTGTGAGATTTTCCCAGGCTTCTTGGTTATTGCTGAAATTAAACTCCAAATTTCTCTCTGCAGCCAAATCTGTACATGTTTTATTCAACAATAGCACCCCCAACCCAATTTTATGGATGGGACCAGACAACATAGCCTTCAAGGCCTTAAACAGCATTTGATAAACCCACCTGTCTTTGGGCATCCCAGTTATTAAATTTCCCTCTTCCTTTTTGCATATGAAAAGGAAGGAAATACCCTGGGGTTTCTCACACAAAAACACAGAGACTGCCATTGACCCACAGGGTTTTATAGCCAGCAACTGGACCCTGTGGCATGGGGATACCCTCTTTGCCTTAGAACCATTATGGCCGCACCCCTTTTGGTTAAGGCCACCAAAAAAATCATTGTGGGATCCCCTTTGACCACTTTTGTACCTCATGCTGCAGAGGCGTTCCTGATTTTCCGTTAAATTCAGCACTTCTCAGGCAGCCCCCTCACCGCCTCTGAGTTCTTTTTGTTAACTGCTCTTCACATAACTCTGTCACATGGTAATAAACTTATCCCTGCTGCTTTTCTCGCCCGCACCACCCCCCATCATCAATGAAGTCCCTCATGACTGCTTAACGCCGACAGACCACCTCCTAATTCCTTGTTATGATCTGCAGGAAATTCCATTGGGTAACGTTGACTGCTCATGGTTCACTGATGGTTCTCATTTAAAAGGTGACAATGGCAAGTATTGTGCTGGGTTTGCTATTACAACTCCTTTTGATGTGGCTGAGGCAGCAATTTTACTATGGCCACTTAGGCCCAAGGAGGCTGAAATATACACACTTATAGGGTGTGTACTTTATTGAAGGTCAAAATTGCCAATATTTATACTGATAGTTGATATGCTTTGACTAGCTCATGATTTTGGAATACTGTGGGAGCAATGTGACTTCCTTACATCCAGTGGCAATACAATTTAAAATGGCTCCAATGCTCAGGAATTATTGAATGCAACACTATTACTTCTGCTTTAGCTATTATTAAGATTCTAGGGCATTCTAAACTTGACTCTCTGGAAGCTAAGGGAAATCATCTTGCTGATATTTCTGCAAGGAATACTGCCCTTAAAGAGAACAACAGCAGCCAAATTTCTATCACGGTCCAAAGGTATATTTCCCCAAAAGATAATTTAGAAAAATCGGCTAGAGAAGCCCAGTAATTGACCCCAGAAAAGAAAAAAAGCAAGATTGGAAGTTCAACAGTTGTTGATTTTATAAAAACAGAAAGCTCTGATTAGAACCGAATAAGAATCCAGTCCTACTGGAGAGTCTAAAATTCCTAGTCCTCACCACTGTACATGCATTAAACCATCGATCTACTGACAAAATGATAGCCTTCCTGAATCAATATTGGTGGGGAAATATTAACAAAGCTGCAAAAAGTGCAGTCTTGTCACACTCATCCAAAGTACAAATCAGGGAAGCCTGTTTATACTGCTTCCAGATATTTTAAACTGCCTAATGGACAATTTGAGCTCTGGCAAGTAGATTTTATACAAATTCCTCCAATTAATGGATATAAATATGTTTTAGTCATGGTATGTATGTTTTCACACTAAACTGAAGCCTTCTCTTGCAGACAGACTGCTGCCTCTTTTCTGGCTAAAGTCCTTTTGGAATAATCTCTACCTGGGGACTCCTCTCAAAATTCATAGTGATCAAGGAATTTATTTTACTAGCCAGGTGCTTAAACAAGTCTGCGCTGTCTAGTCAGTTTTACAACACGTACACTTTCTTACCACCCTCAATCCTCTGGTTTAACTGAACATACTAACAGTATTATTGACTCAATATGCAAAATTTATAGGCGCTCTCCAACTACTATGTTCAAAAGGCATTGCTATTGGTCCTTCTAAATCCCAGATCCATTCCTTTTGGAACTGGTAAACTCTCACCGTTTGAGATAATCATGGGATACCCAATGCACTTAACTCCTTCTTTTGACTCACAACTGATAAAAAGAGAGATACTCCAATATTGCTTCTATTAAAAATAACCATGTTTTGATATGTCAGTCTTTTCACAGTACACCTTCAAAAAATGAAGACTTAAGCATCACACCTTGCAACCTGGAGATTTCATCTATCAGAAAAGACACTTCCAGAAGAACTCTTTTCAAGCTCTCTGGAAAGGCCCCTGTCAAGTACTGCTAAGTAACCCTTGTACCGCCAAACTCTAAGGAATAGACCCTTGAATTCATGTGACACACCTAAAGAGAGTTCCAAACCCTGACTGGACCTGCACACCATCTGGCAACCTGAAAGTAAAGATTTTCCAAAATTGAAGCAGACGACATCTGAAGAGATATCCTTCCCAAGATATCTGGACCAGGCCTACTGAAAGTTTGTTGCCAAAATTTTGATGATGACATAGCACTTCAGATTATGAACAGACATCTCTAATGTCTATGATGTTGATAATATATGGACCTTACATAAAAACTGCCTGAGACTTCTCTCTCCTACCCCTCCTTGTTACTTGAACGTGACCTTAAAAGATTTCCATGGTGCACTTTTCCTTTAGTGTCAGACACTACACCAGAAAAGTTCCTTCCTGATATTGACAAAAAGCCCCTGAAACTAGAAAATCTGACTCTAGATCAGTGATGCTATCAGAGAAAGATATTGATCAAAAGGGAGAAATATTTAAAACTAATAAACAAAAACCTCAATTAAACAGAGTTGGGAGACCAGAAGAGAAAATTCTCACGCTCTAAGATAACAGCAGAGCCCAACAGAAAGAATATACGCTTTTCTTTCCTGACAAGGACTCATCCATTGAAAACCCATGGACACGTTGTTTACTATAGCCCTCCCAACTTCCTTTTCCTCTATAAAAGTGCTCTCCTTCCCTTACTGTTTAGGGATTTGCATGTGACCCACCATGCTTGCAGACCCTGAATTGCAATTCTCTTCTGATTCAGAATAAATCCATCTTTGCACAAGAAATATCTGGCAGTATATTTATTTCAGGCTAAGACTCTGCTCTCTCTCTTTCTCTCTCTCTCTCTTTCTTTTGTTCTCTCTTGTTCTCACTAGCTATTCCTTCCTGGTTTCTTCTCATCTCTGCAACCTACAGATCAATGATTCACAACATTGGCTATACATTAGAATTACCTAAGGATTTTTTAAAACAGATACCTGAACCTTACCTCCAAGGACTCTAATACAATTTGTTTGGTATGGGACTGGATAATTGTAGTTTCTTCATCTCCCCAAGCATTTCTTTCTCTTTTCTTTTTTTTTTAAAGAACTTTTATTGAGATACAGTTAACAGACAATAAACAGCGTACATTTAGAGTGTACAATTTGGTATCCCAATCTCCCAATTCACTTCCTCTCAACCCTCCCCACTTTCCCCACTTGCTGTCCATATGGTTGTTCTCTACATCTGTGTCTATTTCTGCCTTGCAAACCGGTTAATTTGTACCATTTTTCTATAGTCCACATATATGTGTTAATATATGATATTTGTTTTTCTCTTTCTGACTCGCTTCACTCTGTATGACAGTCTCTAGGTCCATCCTTGTCTCTACAAATGTCCCAGTTTCAAAGAACAAGCTTTTAGTTTTATTGATTTTTGCTATTGTTTTCTTTGTTTCTATTTCATTTATTTCTGCTCTGATCTTTATGATTTCTCTCTGTCTACTAACTTTGGGTTTTGTTTGCTCTTCTTTCTCTAGTTTCTTTAGGGGTAAGGTTAGATTGTTTATTTGGGATTTTTCTTGTTTCTTGAGGTAGGATTGTATTCCTATAAACTTCCCTCTTAGAACTGCCTTTGCTGCATCCCATAGGTTTTGGTTCATTGTGTTTTCATTGTCATTTGTCTCTAGGTATTTTTTGATTTTCTCTTTGATTTCTTCAGTGATCTCTTGGTTATTTAGTAGCATACTGTTTAGCCTCTATGTGTTTGTGTTTTTTACACTTTTTTTCCTGTAATTGATTTCTAATCTCATAGCGTTGTGGTCAGAAAAGATGCTTGATACGATTTCAATTTTCTTGAATTTACCAGTGCTTGATTTATGACCCAAAATGTGATCTATCCTGGAGAATGTTCCATGTGCACTTGAGAAGAATGTGTAATCTGCTGTTTTTGGATGTATTATCCTATAGATATCTATTAAATCAAGCTGGTTTATTATGTCATTTAAAGCTTGTGTTTCCTTATTAATTTTCTGTCTGGATGATCTGTCCATTGGTGTAAGTGGGGTGTTAAAGTCCCCCACTATTATTGTGTTACTGTCGATTTCTTCTTTCATAGTTGTTAGCATTTGCCTTATGTATTGAGGTGCTCCTATATTGGGTGCATATGTATTTATAATTGTTATCTCCTCTTCTTGGATTGATCCCTTGATCTTTATGTAGTGTCCTTTCTTGTCTCCTGTAACATTTTTTATTTTAAAGTATATTTGATATGAGTATTGCTACTCCAGTTTTCTTTTGATTTCCATTTGCATGGAATATCTTTTTCCATCCCCTCACTTTCAGTCTGTATGTGTCCCTAGGTCTGAAGTGGGTCTCTTGTAGACAGCATATATATGGGTCTTGTTTTTGTATCCATTCAGCCAGTCTGTGTCTTTTGGTTGGGGCATTTAGTCCATTTACATTCAAGGTAATTATCAAGATGTATGTTCCTATTACCATTTTCTTAATTGTTTTGTTTATGTTTTTGTAGGTCCTTTGCTTCTCTTATGTTTCTCGCTTAGAGAAGCTCCTTTAGCATTGGTTGTAGGGCTGGTTTGGTGGTGCTGAATTCTCTTAGCTCTTGCTTGTCTGTAAAGCTGTTGATTTCTCTGTCAAATCTGAATGAGATCCTTGCTGGGTAGAGCATTCTTGGTTGTAGGTTCTTCCCTTTCATCACTTGAAATATATAGTGCCACTCCCTTCTGGCTTGCAGAGTTTCTGCTGAGAAATCAGCTGTTACCCTTATGGGAGTTCCCTTGTATGCTATTTGTTGTTTTTTCCTTGTTGCTTTTAGTAACTTTTTTCTGTCTTTAATTTTTGTCAGTTTGACTACTATATGTCTTGGCGTGTTTCTCCTTGGGTTTATCCTGCCTGGGACTCTTTGTGCTTCCTGCACTTGGGTAGCTATTTCCTTTCCCATGTTAGGGAAGTTTTCAACTATAATCTCTTCCAATATTTTCTCAGGTCCTTTCTCTCTCTTCTTCTGGGACCCCTATAATGTGAATGTTGGTGTGTTTAGCACTGTCCCAGAGGTCTCTTAGGCTGTCTTCAGTTCTTTTCATTCTTTTTTCTTTATTCTTTTCCACATCAGTGATTATCACCATTCTGTCTTCCAGGTCACTTATTTGCCCTTCTGCCTCAGTTAACCTGCTATTGGTTCCCTCTAGTGTATTTTTCATTTCAGTTATTGTGTTTAATATCTCTGTTTGTTTGCTCTTTAATTCTCCTAGGTCTTTGGTAAACTTTTTGATCTTTGCATCCACTCTTTTTTCAAAGTCCTGGATCATCTTCACCATCATTATTCTAAATTCTTTTTCTGTAAGAGTGCCTATTTCCTTTTCATTTAGTTTTTTTTTCTAGGGTTTTATCCTGTCCCTTCATCTGGTACAGAGTCCCCTTCTTTTTCATTTTCTCTATCTTTCTGTGGCTGTGATTTTCAGTTCCACAGGATGAAATACTGCTGATACTACTTGATACTGCTGTCTGCCCTCTTGTGGAGGAAGCTATCTAGGTGGCTGGTGAGTGCTTCCTGTTGGGAGGGACTGATGGTGGGTAGGGCTGGGTGAGCAGAGCTCAGTAAGACTATAATCTGTTTGTCTGCCAATGGGTAGGGCTGTGTTCCCACCGTGTTGGTTGTTTGGCCTGATGCTACCCAGTACTGGAGCTTACAGACTCTTTGGTGGGGCTAATGGCGGACTCTGGGAGGGCTCACCCCAATGAGCACTTCCCAGAACCCCTGCCACCAGTGCCCCTGTCTCCTTGGTGAGCCACAGCTGCCCCCCACTTCTGCAGGCAACCCTCCAACACCAGCAGGTTGGTCTGATTCAGTCTTCTATGGGGTCACTGCTCCTTCCCCTTGGGTCCTGGTGGGCACACTTTTTTGTGTGCCCTCCAAGAGTGGAGTCTCTGTTTCCCCCAGTCCTGTGGAGGTCCTGCAATTAAATGCTGCTGGCTCTCAGAGTCTGATTCTCTGGGGATTCCTCCTCCTGTTGCTGGACTCCCAGGTTGGGAAGCCTGACGTGGGTCTCAGAACCCTCACTTTAGTGGGTGGACTTCTGCAGTATAACTGTTCTCCAGTTTGTGAGTCACCCACCCAGCATTTATGGGATTTGATTTTAACGTGATTGTGCCCCCTCCTACCTTCTCATTGTGGCTTCTCCTTTGTCTCTGGATGTGGGGTGTCTTTTTTGGTGAGTTCCAGTGTCTTTCTGTCAATGATTGTTTAGCAGTTAGTTGTAATTCCAGTGCTCTTGCAAGAGGGAGTGAAGGCACGTCCTCCTACTCCACCATCTTGATCCTATCTCTCAGGAGTGAAATATTGACACATGTTACAACATGGATGAATCTTAAAAAGATTATCCCCCCAGGCATTTCTAACATGCAGCCATGATTGAGAATCACTGTCCAGCCTCAGTTTGTACCTCTGTTCTATCTGGATGCATCCTAGGTGATAGTATTTTGCAAAAGGAAAAACTTTTCTATTCAAGTATGGAAGGAAGTCAGATATCAGGAGTACTGATTTACCAAATAAAACGCACAACATATATTTGAATGGGGGAAAAAAAACACAAAATTTTGAAGGATAGTAGTTTTACGTTAGTCTATTCATGACAGGAAGATAACTTTCTCAAATTATTAGATTCACAAAGTCATGCGCATCTTCAGATATTGGTATATCATAATTCAGGAATGAATCTTTTGTTTTGAAATCCAGGTTTATGAACAATAGTCAAAACTTTTATTAATTTGAAGACTAGAGACAAGAAGTCAAACTTGGTTTTGGCTTAATTTCAGAGCATAGAGCGTTTTGTTTGTTTTTCCAACTATAGTATGTAAAACGCTTAAGAAGAATGAAAGCAGGGTAAATTGTCCATTTTTTGTTTCCTTAAGTTTCATAGCTTTAAATATTATCTATAAGTAAAATGCTTTATCTGTACCTCCAATATAAAGAACCCTAAAGTTTTGATTTGTGTGTCCTATTGCCAATTCAGCATCTATTACTGAATGTTTAATTGCCATTTCAAATTTCACAAACCTGATATATGTCTCCAACCAATTTTTCTGAGGTCATCCCGAGGTCAATAGATGCAACTCCATCTTTTCAAATACTCAAGGTAAAAATGTTGGGGCTGTCTTTAACGACTCTTCTCATATCCCACATCGAAACCATCATACAAATCTTTTTGGTCTCATTTTTCAAATATGAGCAAATTCCATAACTTGTCATCAGTTTCACTGCCACCAACCTTGTTAACACTTCATCATCTCTCACCTGAATTTAAAATTCATTTGTCTCCTAGTGTTTCTACCTATTTCTGTTCCTATTACCTACAAACTATTTTCAGTAGAATAACACAGCAAACCTTTTAAAATATGTCAGATCATCTTCGGCTCACATAACTTCTGCTTAAATATCTTATCTCACAGCAATCGTGGTGGTTATTTCTGACACATCTTTTTACTCTTACCATTACTTACTTCAGTGATGTGCCCCCTTTCCTGTTCCTCAGTCACTCTGAACACACTCCAAAGTTTAAGCATTATACTTCCATTCTCACTGTTCTCTTCACCTGAATACTCAAGTTAGATGCATGTTTTGCCATCTCAACTCCTTCAAATCTTTGTTCCAAAGTCATCTTCTCAACAAAGCTTTTCTAGAGAAATATATTTAAAATCACAACCTATTTCCCCCAGCCCTGCTCTCCTCATCCTTCCTTCCTCTTTACTTTGCCCCAAAGCATGCATCATCATTTGACAAACCATTTTTCAATGTTTGTGTTATCTCCTCCTGCTACTGCCCACATGGAATGGATACTCCATTGAGGATAGGGTCTTTGATTTGTTCATGGCAAACTAATATTCTAGATTAGTACCTAGCATACTGTAGGGTCTCAATAAATATTTATTAAATAAGTCGATACATTATTCTGTGGAGAGAAGATTAGTCCCATCTTCAAATGCTATGAGTGCTGTATTAATTCACAAGAAGACTTTTATTTGTTTTGATTTGATTTGTTTGACTGAATTGAATGCCATGTGCAAGGAAATATGAGGGATATTTAAGTCAGCGATCTTCTCCCCCCAGATATCAATCTTACCTTTAATACTACAGGTAAGTTACATCTTTTGCAAATTATATGAACATTCAACCCCCCTTCTTCTTGCCCTATTCCCACCACACTCACAGAACATAGGCCTCTCTATTTTTGGCAGAGACCTACAATGAATAATGAGGTAGAGAAGAGTGAACATCAGTGTCTGAGGTTTTCTTTCCCTTTAAAGTTCTTTCATTTACTAACCTCCAACATGCTAATTCTGAAGGGCACCATATTCCATCCCCTTTAACATTATCCTAAAAAACTCTTTCTTTAATTATGCATTGAAAAATGTTCCTGGAGCACAAAAGGGTTTGAAAATACTGTAGTACACACTATCTGATTCTCTTTACCATTTCTGAGACCCTGTTTCAGAGGTGTGCTACTGCCGTTGGTGGGCAAAAGCTAAATTGTGAAACTCCCGTGTTTGATGGAATGTTTGCCTGGCCATATAGTTAAGGGAGTCATAGTTCTGCTGTTGAAGGAGCAAAGGAAAAACCATGAAGAAATCAGGGTTTCTGTTGAGGCCAAGAATCCCTATGATCTGCTACCAAATTTAAACTTGTCTCAACAGAGCTGGAGCAGCACTGACATCTTCATACATTCTTGGGGGTATTGTGATTCAAGAAAGAATTTTTTCTGCTTGGCCAAAAAATTTTTCCAGGGAGTGTGACAGCAGCTGGCTCCATTGGTGGTAGAATTTCCAACTGTGAAGCCACAGATCTACAGAGGGAGAGTGAGTCAACTCTTGCTTATTTGGTGCTCTGGTGGGAGAAAGGGGGCAAAGGTAGACCACTTTCTTCCCAAGAAGACAATTCCTTTTGGTGTGGAGCAGCCTGCTTCACTTCCCTAAGGTGAGGAAAATCAAGCTCATTGATATTCCTGCCCACAGTACCTTCTGTTATGCCCATGTGGTTAGCTGGTATCAACCTGCCTCCTAGAGAAAACAAAAGGCTAAAGTGGCTGTTCTTTTTAAACTACCTGCTTTTTTCTCTATTTTATTCAACTTATTAGGCTCTTTATTTCACCCTTGCTTCACACATATGTGGATATATTTCAATTTATCTAAGAGAGATTTCAAGGTCATTAAAATTAATCTTTTGAAGGTCACAAATTTGCACTGTCAAATTTATAGTTTTGAGAGAGTCAGCCTTTAACCTTTCTAATAGATATTCCATAAAATATATAATGGTATATATTAAAGAAGAAAGGCTTTATTCAGCTATATCTTTACAAAGCAACAGCACTGCTAGCATTATTGAATTGCATCATAAGATATATTTTTCTAAGAGTGAATACTTCAGTCTAATAATTTAAATAAGGCTTCTATTCAGAATGACTGATAAACATTAAGTAAATGCTATGTAATGTTTTGTAAAATATTTATTTTTTGTTCTTATAACATAATCTGACCATTTACCAAAAAAAGAGAAAAACATATCACCATTCTCAGGTGTGGTATCTATATTTCTGCAAGCATTTTAATGCAGAAATTATATATATGAAATGCAACTGAAAACCTAGCATCATTCTGGCACCAAAAAAGCCATGTGCATGTACTATTGAAATTAGAAAATTAGATTTTAATCTCTTACGTATTTTTAAACATACCTAACACATAAGAAACCAGCTGGGCTTATTATAGGTCCAGAACCTTCCAAATTAAACAGTGTGTGCCAAAAAAAGAATCTAATCATGCAGAGACAGGTTTTTTTTTCTTTAAACTTATTCAGTAATATTTAATTTCCAACAAATACAGATTGCCAGCTGTTAACATCCTCTTACTGCAAAATGAGGATAAGAAATTTAATGCCAGTGGCTTTGTATTTATGACTGTTGCCCATAAATTACACAGTGGTTTTGGCTGAGTATTTGTTTGCATTTTTCTCCCACTTGAAATTTATTTCAAATATGACAAACTGTCTGATTCCCTGTGAAACAGCATTAGTTGTTACCTGGAGAAACTACTTAGTCTCTTCAAACACCCTTTGGAATCTCTATAAGCAACTAAGTAAAACTAGAATTGGGACGTTAGAATAGTAAAGGATCTACAACTTTTCAAACATACCATCTTATTTCATTCCAGTCAAATCTAAACCTGGAAATATTGACATAGAAACAGGGAGGTATTTTTTAAAGTTAATTATCAGAGTTCTAGTGTATTTTATATAATTTAGATAAATAAAAGGGAGTGATAGTATTAGTTAACTTGAGACAGCAGTTTCAAACAAGAACTGATGTGGGTGGGGGAAAAAAGGAATAAATAGTCACTTCAGACTAAATCAAATATGGAACTTATTAGCTGTAAATTTCTTAAATGGCAGAAATCTGCTCTATTTTCTGTGGCATTTCCTATACTGAATAAACCATTTTTATTATTTTTTGATGAAGAATCTAAAAATCTTAAGTAAATTCATCTTAATAAGGTCACTTTAGCAGTATAATTGTAAAACACTACATGATAGTTTAAAAGAATGGATCTAATATATATCAAACTTAGAATATATGAAAGCATTTAGAGGAAAAAGTCCATATCAGACAACATTCATTCAGAACCACTAGAAATAATGTAGAATAAGAGATGTATAAAGTGAAGCAATCTTTCACATTTGTAGTAGCTGGCATTACAGTCTCAGTTCCACTGTTTCTTCTTTGCTGGTGTTGAGTGTGAAGTCCCTGGACAATCAGAAGGGGATGTAGGGGAGAGTAGTGACACATGAAGACCTCAAGGAACAACCTGGACCTTGTATCTATCTTTCATTAAAATCCATGATGATCTCCAGTGTGCTCTTGCCCCACTCACACCAGGATTTGGAAAAGTTCAAGGGAAAAGATCTCTTGGGAGCTGGCAGTGAGGAATCCAACTGTTTCCCAAATCAACAAGATGAGCAAGCAGACTCAGAAACACATACGTGATTTACTTCAACCTTCCAAGAATAAACACGGCCACTGTTCCAAATCTCTCATGTATTGTCTCCTAACCAATTTTAGCCAGAAACATTCTAGGAAGGGGATTCCAGAAAACGTAGTTCAGCTTAGCCAAAATGACACATTAGAAGCCAACCATACTTCATTTGTAGACACGTGGATAGACCTAGAGACTGAAGTGAAGTAAGTCAGAAAAAGAAAAATATCGTACATTAACGCATATATGTAGAATCTAGCAAAATGGTATAGATGGTTTTATTTGCAAAACAGAAATAGAGACACAGATGTAGAGAACAAATGTACAGACACCAAGGGGAGAAGAGGGGTTGGATGTATTAGGAGATTAGGATTGACATATATACACTATTTATACCATGTAAAAATAGATGACTAATGAGAACCTACTGTATAGCTCAGGGAACTCTACTCAGCGCTTTGTGGTGACCTAAATGGGAAGGAAATCCAAAAAAGAGGTTGCTGTACAGTAGAAACTAACACAACATTGTAAAGCAACTATACGCCAATAAAAAGTAATTATTTTAAAAAAGCCAACTCTACTGACAAAATAGAAATATCAATGAGTTACAACTCTATAAATAAATTTTCACCTTAAAATCCTTATGCCCTATCCTGCCTGATTCCTTTCTTAGAGAATTGGAACTTCTTATGAGGTTCAGATCACAATTCTGGGATCAAATAGCCCTTAAGGTCATGAGTAGCTTTCATTATAATTTAGTTCAAAGGCTTGTATTGGCCCTTGGGGACTCAGAATCACCAGGTGAGAAGGTTCAATCTTTCTATACCTATTAACTGCTGTCTTTACTGAAAGAAAGCTCTTGTTTTCTGGATATTTGGATATTGCCTAAGGACCAATAACTTCTTTTTTCAATTTTCCTATTGGTGCCTAATTTTTTATTTCTTATCACGAAGAAAAGGAAAAGAAAAAACTACAGGATCTTTCTACTACACAGTCTTTATTAATCTGGTCTAACTGGTCATAATTTTCTCCAACAAGGATCCAAATTTATCTCCATTCATAAGGAGACCAACATCTTTCAGCAAATGCATTCTCATCCCTTCCCAATTTCCAGTAAGGTCTCCACTGCAAGTCTGCTATTTTAGCAAAACTCTAGTTTAGATTGCTTCACTGATTGAACTTCTACCTTGAACCTGTATAGACTTCTAAACAAATGAAGAAAGACAGATTTGCTCAGAGAGAATCAGCATAGGGAGAGAGAGAGTAATTTCTTCTTTCCTTCTAGCCTTGTAGCAGCCAACATTCAGGGCTATAAATGTGGATGGTTCCATGAGCAGCTTGTGCCCAAGACAGCATGTCCCTGCCAACTGGGCAGGATGAGCTGACCCACTGCTCCCATTAGGGCCAAATGGCTTTCTACCAAGACACTGTTATGGGTGAGCCGAGATCCTCTCCAAGGTCACTTCACGCTACTGACACACTTGGAAAAGAGATTTGGAATACTTAAATTTGTTCAGTCTACTCTCTCATTAAAAACACAGGCAGGCAGTGAAGGTGAATTCACATCAAGGTTACAAACTAAAGTCAACGCATAATAAGACATGAAAATACCACTTCCTTTCTCTAATAAGCAAGCTGAGCCAAAAGAACTCTGCAATTAATATTAAGTGAAAAATATTATAGACCCTAGAAAACTTTTCCAAGGGGCTAACCTATAATCTTCTGTCTCAAGAAATTTCTGCCAGTGTTATCCTAGATACCCACAAATGCAGAGACATGCTGCAGAGGCTGAATCAGGTTAAAAAAACAAGGGAAGTTTCATGGAATTTTTGTTTTGAATGCACAGAAAAAACTGGGCTAGTATACAGTATAATTCAGAAATTAATGTCCTCTCTGCACTAATAATTGATTCAGATAAAATAAGACAGTTTTATGGTAACTTCTGAAAAAATAGAAAGAGTAATATAGTTACTTTATAAGAACATGTTCTGGAAATGATTGATTTTTATGTCATCGTTTTATGTGCACTATAAAGGAAGGCATTTTTCTAGAATCTCATCTATTTTTTGTTGCATCTTTCATTGAACATTTTTTCACTCTCAATATTTTTTTCTGTTGGACATTTTCCCCCTCTCTTTTATGTATCAGCATTTCTTCATTCCATTTTGATAGCACTTTGAATGAATTTTACCTCTAAGAATATATTTTTTTCTTTTTTTGCCAATACAGGCCTTCTCTATTTTAGTACACTTGAAGGTCTGCTATTATGTGACAATTTCCTTTCCCTCCTGTTCCATATTGCCAACATATAAGACAGCCATTCTGGCACAGATATAAAATTAGTTTTGCTCAATGGATTTCTTGTCATGCATGTGCACAAAGCTTCATTTACCTTCAATTGAGATTTTTGTTTTCCTCTGGTGACTCATTTTGCTGCATCTGTGTTTATTCCATAACCTGTGGATAAGGCATGTTTCTCTGACTGGGAGCTGGCTGAGCATTTGCCGTTGGCTGCCATGTGTTAGCAATTCCTGAATGCAGTTCAGGGGTGCTCTATCTACTGCATAGATATTACTGCTTTTTATATATTTCCTATGTGGTAATCAGCTTAGGACCATTTGTTTATCTCAGGGATTTGCTGTTGTTGCTGTGGTTCATTTACTTAGTATATCATAGATGCTTCTGTTTTATTTCCTAATGGTAAATAAACACAACTCTTACTGAATTTGGTGATCTATGTCAGATATTTATTATCCTTCTGGTTGATGCTTTGCCCCTATTCAAATGCTAAATGTGATCACAATGCTTTGTTCTCTGTCTTTTCTAAAATTTCCTCTGTACATCTTCCTCACATAACAATGCAAACTCATTCCACCCACAAGCTTTTTCACAGACAGCGTATAGGCTATTGTTTACAAACATGTTTGTCCTTCATGGATTGGTACTCACATATGTTTGGGACTTTTTTTTCCCTTCTAAATGACTGAATTATTTAATCTTTTATAATCAGTGCTTTTTTAGTACTTCTTGAGACACGGGTTTTGCTTTCTGAATGTATTTGGCTAAGGTGTGGGCTAAATAGCAGTAGGGGATGTAAGCTTATGCATGCAATAAAAGTTTGCACAGGGAAAAGTTATTAACCAGTTTTGGAGTTTGCTTCAATTTTTTTTCTTGTGTTGGGGAAAGCAGAGAGATTTCAAATCAATTAGATTTAATTTTTGTATTTAAGCATAGATGGTTACTAAACAGACGTTTTGCATACATGGATGGAGGTTTGCTATCCATTCATGTGGACTGTTTAACAAATAACTCCGTTTTTGGCAAAGCTATTTGGTTCTCAAATAAAACACCTAGTCACAAATTATCCATTCCTTGGAAACACCTAAAAGCATAATTCTAAGGAAGTAGAACTGCTTCAACTATGAAACTGGGGAACTGATCTAGTCCTACTGCGACCCCTGTTCCAATTTCAAGACTAATCCATCCTGTCATATGAATAATATATTTTAAAAATCCTACTGTGTCAAAACTTTGGTCATTTTTTCTGTATTTGGTGATGCTAACCACAAAAGTCCACAATGACTTCAATATTTCATCAGTTTCCCAGGGCTTCCATAGCAAAGGACCACAAACTGAGTAGTTTAAAACAAAGAAATTTATTATCTCAAAGTTCTAGAGGCTAAAATTTCAAAATCAAGATGTTGTCATGACCATGCCTCCTCCAAAGCTTCTAGGGGAAGATCCTTCTTGACTCTTCCAGCTTCTGGTAGCCCCAGATATTCCTTAATTTGTAGCAGCTTAACTCCAGTCTCTGCCTCCATATTCACATGGCCATCTTCCCTCTGTGTTTGTCTGTCTCTGTCTTCACATGAGGTATGTGTTTGTGCCCAAATTTCCCACTTCTTATAAGGATACCAGTCATATTGGATTAAGGTCCACTATACTGCAGTATAAGCTCATCTTAACTAATTATATCTGTCACAACTCTACTTCTAAATAGGTCACATTCTGAGCTAATGGGAGTTACAATTTCAACATATTTTGTGGGAACACAATTCAACTCATAACAAACACTAAGAAGTTTATTTCTTCCTAAGGTAATATGACGAATAGGTAAGAAGATTAGCAGAGTCCTCTTGCATGCAGTCATTCAAGATCCAGATTGACAAAAGCTCTACCATCTTCAAAACATGGTTTACAAAGTCATCCTAAAAGTTATGGCTATGTCAGACATCCAGAAGGGATAAAGGACACAGTGGAGCAACAGTAGGAGGTTTTGATAGGTTAGGTGTGGAAGTGGCACCACATCTAGTGCCATAGTCCATTGGTTAGAATGATAAAGAAGCAAGAAAAATGTGGTCTAGCTGTGTGTCCAAGAAGAAGAGAAGAATATGGGTTTTTCTGAGCAGAAAGAAATCTCCTCCTGCCAATGCAGGGGACATGGGCTCAATCCCTGGTCCGGGAAGATCCCACATGCTGCGGAACAACTAAGCCTGTGTGCCACAACTACTGAGCCCATGCTCTAGAGCCTGTGAGCCACAACTGATGAGCCCATGTGCCGCAGCTACTGAGCCACATACTGCAACTACTGAAGCCCGTGCACCTAGAGCCCCCGCTCTGCAACAAGAGAAGCCACCGCAATGAGAAGCCGGAGCACCGCAACGAAGAGCAGACCCCGCTCTCCGCAACTAGAGAAAGACTGAATGCAGTAATGAAGATCCAAAACAGTGGATAACTAAAAATAAAATAAATAAATGTATAAAAAAATATATCAAATGTGCCAGTTGAAAACAAGATTTCAGGGACTTCCCTGGCAGTAGTTAAGACTTGGAGCTTCCACTGCAGGGGGTGCGGGTTCAATCCCTGGTAGGGGAACAAAGATCCCACATGCTGCACAGCACAGCAAAAAAAAAAAAAAAAGATTTCAACTTGCTCCTAGAGGAAAAAAAATTCTTTTAATATGTTTTTAATTCTACAAGATGATACTTGGCAAGGTTATGGACCATGTGTCTTTAGCATTCTCTAAACCAGAATGATTGAAAAGGTGTTTAAGACATTTTAATAAAGTATAATTGTATACCTGTCTAAAAAATGTATCCTTTAAAAATGTAATTTCTGATCTGAGAAAAATAGATTCTGAGGTACCTATATAATAGTCATATCTGCACTTCACAATAAATATATCTTAGGCACTTTCTAAATGAAAGTTTTTGATGGGTGATCATTGTAATGAATAATAATTAAGGAAAAGATTGTCTAATGAAGAACTGATACTCAGCCCCTAAGTTATTGCAGTTCTGCTTAACTGAGTTCAATGTGGCTTTACTTTGCTTGTAAAAGCATATGTTGAAATATCCTCAAGATTGTCCTTCAGATTTCCTCACACTTCTTGAAATTCCTCATCATAATGAAATGTTCCATTCACTGTACGTACTCGATTTAAGAAACAAAGTACCCTCTCATTTTTTAAATTAGTCAAAATATAAAGAGAACTTGAACTCAGAAGAGCTCATTTATCTTTTGCTATGCCTCTATGGAGTGCTTCCATAGCTCTGTTGCCAACCCCCTATAAAAGAACTCACAAACTCTGAAATTTGATCTTTAATTCTCCAGTAGACTTCAGGGAGCCCTGCGCCAATCCTTTTAATGGGTAAGAAGATATAACTTAGCTTTTATAGAAGAGTTTGTTGAGGTAATCAAGGCTATACACATGCCTTTTATAAGTAATCCACATAAGAATTCAATCACATGTGTGAAAGGCATGATTAAGAATGCGTTTCTCATTAAACATTTTACTAAGGTCAATGCATTGTATTTCATCATGTTCTTCTTTCTCAAGGGTTACATGTGAACGTTTATAGTAATCCTACATTCTTGCCAATATCTGTCAGCTTACAATGAAACATAGCTGGAAGGGCTTTGCACTATTCACGGATCACAAACAGAAATTTTCTGAATGTCCTGAGTTTTATACAAGTCTCCTGTGGCATTATGCTGGAGAAAAAATCTTGCTCCAATTCTTTTATTATTGCTTGAAAATCCAAAATAGTTTGACTATCCTTAATAGCTAGCTAAGAAGTAAGAGATGGTATTCTGCATAGTAATAATAATATTACCAGTGGTTTCAAATGTAACACACTCAGAAATAACTTTCCAATTACAGTCATAGATATGTTACCCATTTAATAGCCTATAAATTTGGATCATAAAATTATGCTCAATAAACGTCAAAATATTTCCTTTAGAAAGCATTTAGACAAATTCTTGATTACAAAAAAAGGCAAAGAAGGAAGGAAAGAGAGAGAGAGAACATTAGTTAATGTAACATTAGCTTTATACTTTTGTTTTTAGCACTATGAAAAAAGCTAGACTATTCCACCATAAAAAAATGAATTTATATCAACAGTTTGGCTGACATATGCTTCATAACTACTGTAATAGCAATTAAAACTTCTTCCAGGATGTAATTTTCAAGAGTTTTTGAGTCATTAAGATACATAATTAGCACTTGATATTAATAGAGGTATTTGTAATCCAGGTATTAATATTTGCAACACTTATTTAATAATCACTTCATTCTGCACAAGAGTCCAGATTTTCTGAGTGCATATTTTGGAAGACCACTTTAGAAAATAAATTTCTCATTTTTGGTTTCCTAATAAGTAATTCCCACTGAGGTGCAATTTTTTAAAGGGTGTAAATACAATCAGTTAAGATGTGCAGAATGAGTAATGTGTATGATTTGAGTTCCAACAAAGCATGAAAATGAAGCAATGTTGGACATTTGTTTGACAAATGTCTTACAAGTGGATTTTAGATGGCATATTAAAAAAAAAAACACATTATTAAGTGAAGAGTAAAAAAACTGCTTACAAGTCTCTAAAAAAGAAAAGTGTCACCTTCAAAATCTTATTTTTGGATTTTCAGTGTATGAATCACTATTGAATTTTGGACTCTAAGATCTCATGAGCAAAAATGGTTATAAATTTCATCTTGTGTTTATTGTCTTTTAATTGTCTTACAGAAAATATTTTCGAACTCCATTCCAGCTATTCCTGACTAAATCCACCAATCTTCAGTATATATTTTGCCAAAAAAAAAATTATAAATATAGATGCCAAATAATGGCATTCATTTTTAATGCAGCCTCACTTAGTATGTAAATTGTGTTGTCATTCCTGATAAGGAAGCTGTTTATTGGATTATGATGACAGCGACACAGCTAATATTTATTAAGCACCACTATGGTCAAGGCACTGTGCTGGGTGCACAGGTGTGTGAAGGAAAGATCCTTGGGGATTTTTAGTCAGATAGATTTGGATTTCAAATTCAACTCCTTCCTTTACTGGTGTGTGCTCCGAGTAAGTCACTGAGTTTTTCTTAGATTGCTTTCTCTGAATCTGTTTCCTCATCTTTAACATACTTAATATTCCACACAGAAAGAAATTTCTGAGGTATAAATGAAACATCATTCTTAAAATGCTGTGCAGAGAATAAACACTCAAATATTAGTTCCAGTCCATTCCTGCATTATGCTTTTGTCTATTTAATTCACTTATTTTCTTTTTATGATTATGTTGCAGAGTTTTATTATAGATTTTCTCACTATCTACTTATTATATTTTTATAAAAATTCAAGAAGAGCCAGAGGATGTTGATTCTATTTCAAGAACTTTACTATCAAAGGCATTTCTACATTTTCTCCTGAATTGCTGCTACTGTACTTCTGTGGTCTACATTCAATGTATTTCCTTTTTTAAAATTTTTTTTCACTTTCCACATTCCACTTGCTACCTTGTAGCATGAACTTTGCTCATATTCACTATTTCTCTGTGCTCTGGGTTCACTTTGAGTAGGGCACTTTTTTGGTACTCATCCTCTCCTTATTCATATGTTTTAGGTGATCTGAAGCCCAGGCTTCCTGGTCCATCTCTAACGTCATTGTTCTTATGTCCTACGGATTTCCCTGACCACACAGGAAACATATTTTCACTTTTTCCTAGCCCCTTCTATGGGATTTAAGTTGTGGTTACTTTCTAAAACATTTTTTTTTATGAAACACTATATTAAGGATTTGTAAGGGTTGTAAAATATTCTTCTCTAATGTTCTTAATGGCTACATATGCAAGATGTGTCACATAATTAGGATTATCTTGTTACACATGTTTTTCTCCTATTTGCTATCACAAACAACAGAAAGTAAACATCTCTGAAACTAAATTTTTGTACATATTTAGGAATGTTGCTTTTCGGTTGTAAAAGTTCTCTTTTACTCAGGATGCCTACTTTATTTAATATATTTTTCAAATATATTTTTCCAGTTTGTCCTATTTCTCCTTGGTTTATTTTGCTTTCGTTGTTTTAGATTTTGTTTTAAATGGTGTGCTGAAGTTGAAAATGTTTTTATTCAAGTCTATCCATATTTTCTGTTATTTTTTAACCTTAGAATATTGGAAAGATTTTCCTCACTTATGGTTATGTAAGTATCCATCATAAATATAATTCTTCAAGTAATATCATAATTCCACATTTTAAAATTAGTTAAAAGCTTAATCTACCCAGGACTTATTTTGGTATACAGCATTAAGTGGAATCCTAGGTTCCTATGTGTCAGCAAAAGCATTTACTGTCTCCAATTTTCATACCGATTTCAAATTCAGCTTTTAACAAGTGCACGTGTATGCATGTACACGTGTTTGTGTTCATATAAATATATATATATATGTCTGCTTTCAGGATTTCTGTTCTGTTTATTCATTTCTTCTTCTGAAATTTTATATCATTTAATTATTATAGCTTCATAATAATTTGTGTGTACATATATACGAACACACTCGGTATTAATTTTCAAACTTGTCTTCACTGTTTTCTTATGTTTAATCTTTAAGATGAAAGTGTAAATAAAAAAGTTGAAAAGGTTTTCATTTAGCTGTTATATCTGAGAAAACTGATAATTTTACAATATAGGATTATACCGTGTTTAGATTTTTTTAAATTCTCAGATTTTTAATTTTTTTTCATATAGTGATTCTATAAGTTAATTTTTTCTTTTTTCATGATTTTTTAAAAAAATTCTATCTTCTTACTGTTTAGTTGTTATTATATGCTAATTATGGACTTCTGAACATATGGAAGTGTTTCACAGGTGTCAGGAGTCTGAATCCAGCATCAACAAACATATTATGAATATACTATGTTGCCTTCTTCACTCCTGTAGCACTATAGCACTATTGACCAGGTTTCTCTGAACAGGAATAACCCAATCAGCAACAACTTCTAAGTTTTCTCTACAGTTTCAAATTAAAAACACAAAAAGTAAAACAAAAAACACATTTACTAGCTGTATGAATTTGAGCAAGTTACTTTCTTTTATATGCCTCATACTCTTCATCTAGAAAAGGACTTTTAAAAAGTGCCTCTTTGTTTTTTATTGTGAAGATTAAAAGGATCATCAAGCAAAGCACATACACTGGCATGTCAATAATTATTGTTAGTTTTGTCATAGATACTTGCATTAATAGTTTAGGAAGGCCACAGATCATTTACATTGTCTATTGAATTGTCCATCTGAATTAATTAAAACTTTTGATTTCAAAACGTAGACACTCAATTCATATGACCTCCACTCCAAAAGTCCTGGGGAACATGTTCAATAGCAGCTTTGGTAAGATGCTCCTCAACTATGCCTAGATGAGAAAGATCACAATCAACTACTAGTAGCTGATATTAAAGCCATATTCTATTGGTTTTAAAAAATTATAAATATGCTATATGTATAATTATACATGTATGCTTATATAAAAATCATAGGTACATATAAATTTACATTTATAATACATGAATAATATACTTACTATTTTCAGATTTTTAGTTTTTGCACTTTCTTACCTATTTTCTTTGGGTTTACAATGTACCATTTTTCCTAGTCTACTGAGTTGAAAGCTTAATTTATTTTAATTCTTTTTTACATTAAAGGCATTTAAAGCTACAATTTTTATTTTTCTGACAACAACTATGGGCAACTCATATGTTTAGATATGAAAAATTCTCAATAGCATCACATAAACAAACTGAACTTTCAGGATTTATTTTTAATTTCAGTTTTAATTTTCTTTTTGAAGGAAGAGATATATAGAAGCATAACTTTTTTTAATTTTGTCATTTAAAAAATAATCACTTGTTATTTCAGATTATATTGGACACCTGTCAGATTTTGTCTACAGCATCAATTTTTGGAAATGTATTGTAACATGATCAATTATTTTCCAATGTTCCATCTGCAAACATATACTTTAAAGTTTTAATATTTAAAAAAAATTCTTAAATTTAAAAGTGTGTTCTGTCTAATTCTTCTGTCATCTTTCTGAGAATCCTTTGAGTTTGAGCCTTGGACAATAGGACAAATCTAATAAACTTCCTCATCCTTGTATCTTCTTCCTTTGAAGGAAGTTTCACCATTTTTAATCTGATTCTTACACAGAAAATGGCCATTACAAACTGTATTACCTCCATCTCATGACAACTAAACCTATAAGCTCTTCACACTTGTGTAAAGATAAAAATAACAAAAAGTAGCTATAGGTTCTGTGCATTGAAATTTTGTCAGACACTTTGCTAATCACTTCACACATTTCTCCTAACAACACTCTGAAATTCATATTATACTGTCACCATTTCACAAGTGGGATAACCACAACTTATAGATATTAAGTAATTAATTAGTGAAAGATATTCTATTGGAAACAAGGTCTGTCTGACAACAAATTCTGTAATCTTATCCATTAAAGAAATATAATTTAACATCAGCAGATAGAATAATGGTGTAAAACTAAGTATCATGAGTAATAAATGCACTAATTCCATGATTTTAAATAGGATGTTTATAATTATCCCCAGTCTAGCAAAACCAACTGTGGCTCAAAAAAAAAAAAAAAAAGTATATATAGTAGCTGCTAATTTTATATTCTATCTTTTTCAAAAAGGGAACTAGAAAATTTTAACAGATAAACTCACCCTGGAAAGATGGTGTTGATAACGTAGGCTGACTAATTTTAGTATTAATTTTTCACCATAGGTTTGTTTATTACTATAAATACATATGTCCAAAATTCCTCAAAAATACTTCTGTTTTCCTTAAATAGTAGTTTTCCTTTAGGTGGTTTTTGACAAACCA
This sequence comes from Hippopotamus amphibius kiboko, assembly GCF_030028045.1. Classification (NCBI taxonomy): domain Eukaryota; kingdom Metazoa; phylum Chordata; class Mammalia; order Artiodactyla; family Hippopotamidae; genus Hippopotamus; species Hippopotamus amphibius. The sequence continues at coordinate 61,637,624 of NC_080188.1, forward strand.
CTTTAAGTTATTTAATACTACATAATTTAATATTTTCATGATTTTGTGATTTAATATTATGAGTAGTTGGAAAGTCATAGATAGTAGTTAATTGACTGTCAAAGTGTTTTTAAAGAGATACTGGCATTCTAAAGCTCACTGTTCCATTATAAATAATACTTGTCTAACTCACTCTCTGTATACTTTTCTATTTCTTGTTTATGCCTCTCCTTTCTCTCCCTCACTCTCATTCCTTTTCTTTCACCTCTTCTTTTCCTTCTATTTTTCCTTAATTGAAATCCTAAGGAAGTAAAGTACATAGTTACACTTGGATGTCCTTACTGGGTACAGTGTTGTGTCTTCCATTATTTATTTTTAAAAATAGATAAGTGGAAGTTGATATTTCTCTTTACAAGTGTAGTAAAAAAGGAAGTAATAAATAGTTAACATTTTCTGTAAAACATTTGTTCTCTGTAACACTAAGTATAGCCCTCATCTCTAACAAGGAGTAGGTCATTAGTATTCACTTTATTACACCTCCCCTTTTTTTGTATTTTAAATCCACCTGATGCAAGTTCATTCAAATTCAACTAAATTTTAGCACAGTATTTTTTGGCTCTTCAGAATTCTTCCAACTGTTTCTCATGTGCTATAGATGAGAACCATATTTTTTTTAACATCATATTCATCAAATTCTTTTCCCTTATGCATAGATACTTTCCAACTTGACAGGTAACTGCTGTAAAGAAGTACAGCATACAAAATTCCTTTATATAAGGCTTGAATTTGTGATATGATTGCTTCCTCGTTTCAAGATCTTTATGATTCCAGGTATACTCTTCCCCTTTTTTCTATATCATTGAAAAGTATTCCTCTTTGTAAAAACTGTTTACAGTTAGCTTCAGGAAGTACTCAAATAATTTTTAATACTAAAGGTATTGCCTGTAGACATTGTTACACAAGTAACAAAGTAGAAGCTAAGCCTCCATTGTTATGTGAAAAATACTCCTTTTCACTCTCCCTCAGCTTTTTTTTCCCTCAAATGCACTACAAATTTCCTTTATATCACATCATGATAAAGCAGTTTTTTTGATGCAGTTGACAGAATGAAAATAAAAATCTTTTATGTTTAAAGATAGTTTTTGCCTAAATTCAGCTATGTTAGTACTTCTCTATTAAATAATACTTTAGAGATTTTAAATTTAAAATATTATAGATAATGTGCTTCTGTTTTTTTGCATAATTGTAACTACATTGGTCATTTCGGGAATCATGGTAAAATATTAAAATTACAGAGCTTTGAAAATGTTTTCTTATATATATATAAGAATATATCTTTATTGTAATGCTATATCAGCACAAAGAAATTCTGCCTTTTAGAAATGATCTTATATTTACAACCAAAGCTCAATCTAGGCATATTGATTGAAATACACATCGATGTTAAGTTTAAAAATCAATTGAGGACTTCCTGGGTGGTTCAGTGGTTAAGAATCTGCCTGCCAAAGTAGGGAACAAGGGTTTGATCCCTGCTCCAGGAAGATCCCACATGCCATGGAGCAACTAAGCCAGCTGGTGTGCCACAACTATTGAGTCTGTGTGCTGCAACTACTGAAGCCCATGTGCCTTAGAGCCTGTGCTCCGCAGCAAGAGAAGCCCAGCAATGAGAAGCCTGCACACCACAATGAAGAGTAGCCCTTGCTTGCCACAACTAAAGAAAGCCCGTGTGCAGCAACAAAGACCCAATGCAGCCAATAAATAAATAAATAAATTTATTAAAAAAATTAATTGAATAATTTTATTAGCTATATAACTAAAATTCCAAGGTCAAGATATATTGATAAAAGGGTGATTGTTTCACTTATTTTCAGCTTTTATCCAATTGAATTGTTTGTACTGGCTAATACGTCAAATTATTCAATAGAGTATGATGTATAAGTACACGACATGAAGCTGATGATCTCGTTTTTCCTTCTGTGAGATACATTTTTATTTGCAAGACATCTCTAAGGGCTAGTAGATGAATAAGTTAAATTTCAGGTTAAGTACAATTACTTGTAACTTAATCATTTTCTCCTAACTGATTACAACAAACCAGAAATGTATGGTTATGCATGCCCAGTTCAGTTGTCCTAGGGTATTTTACAAATCTTTGAGGGTATCCTAAGCACTAAATTACTATTCTAATGCTCTTTCAGAACTAAGTCCCTTTCCCACAACTACAACAGGTATATTGGACACTACTTGAAAATCCCTTATAAAATTGAACGAATTGGACCTACTTGTGGTTTTGTTTGCTGATATGCAAATTGACAGCAGTGGATGTCTTTCAGGAATTCACTGAGGTGTCAGTGTACCATGGCAGAAATAAATTGCTCATTTGCTTGATGGATGGGCATAGAAAAGCAAGTAGTGTATGGAAGATTTCCCCACAGGTCACTGCTCCTTATGGCTATGGAGTGTGAATGGAGGAATCACTTTGTCTGGCTGTTAAGTGACTTGGCTGCTGAATTGGAAGCAATAACTGCTAATGTTTGACAGAAGATTCAGAGACGCCATGCCCCTCTGCTTTTGTTCTCTTAACCAAAAGACACCTCGCTGCACCCAGAAAAAAAATACAAATTTACATTTCTGTAATGGCAATATGGCATAAATTGTCACCAAAAGCATGGAGTTTTCTCTTTGATGCCTAGTAATAAATATCTCCATACATAATGATAGTTTGACGTCCTTCTATTTAGTTTGGCTTCATGCTGAAGGCTTTCAAGTCATTTTTTTTTAATGAACATTCTGGCACATATCTATGATGATTCTCAGTTACTGACCTTAAGCAATCAATGCTCTTTATGAGGGCACTTTAATGTACTAGGCATGGTAGTGGTATCACTTGGCTCAGGTATGTTTTCTTGGAATATATAGACTACATTTTGGATTCAAATGAACTGATTATAATATAGGTTTGCTCTATCAGTTCCTAGTTACGCAGGAACTGCAGCAATGTGTGCCTTATACCGCAAGCACAGAGTTATCAGTCTATCATTCCATCTGTCTCTTTTAAATTTGAAACATTAAAAAAATAAACTATCTCATCTTCTCATTTAATTCTAGCCAACTTTTTATTTAGCAGTTTTAGAACTCTTGAGATGAAAAGCTTTGCAAGACTTTATTAAGTGTACAAAATAACTGATACGCTTTTACTATTTTAGATATGCTAATTTTCCCAAAAGCATCTAAAAATTCTATCCTTATTATTTAGCCTTCCCTTTTTCTATTGATGAGTAATTTGGTCAATCCATTTTTACCACTACCTCCTAAAAATGGATCATTACTTAATATTTACCCTGAAGCAATCTGTGCATGCCTCAAAAATATGATACATTGAATCATAGTCCTTGGATTTCCTATTATTCAAATTATACACATGCATACTCTTTAGACACTAAAGTACTGCCAATTTATAAGTGTGATTTTCATTAGTGAGATCTTACATATGACAACTCTGTGTATATGACAGTAGGAAACAAATTGACAGTTTATTTACAGTTAACTTATTCTAATCATTCTAATAATGGAAGTCAGTAATACCTCACCTATATGTAACAACAAGAGATGATAATGCTATATGTTATACTTTATTAAATTATAGACTAATATTGTCCTATAAAGAAGGAAAAAACACTATTCTTTTGCTTTGTGAAAAACTTGATCTACGCTTGTCTCTGAATACCTATAAATTTTAAGAAAAAGTGTACTTGGTATAAGAAAACTAATGTTTTTTACTTTAGGGTTACGTGTGTCTCTGTGTGTGAGTGTGTCTGTGTGTGTAACCACATAGTTGCATCGAATATTTTATTCTTAAACTTAAAATCCCCTTTTTAAAATACAAATAGACATACTTTTACTCTTATAGATAAAAATATCCTGTAGAATTTCAAGTTGCAAAACCATAATTCAATGTGTGAAACCAATAGAGTCCATGCTGACAGATAAAATTATATGCAGAGTGGAAGATTCAATTTAAATTAAGGTTAACTGATGCCATCTCTGTCAAAATTCCAATGATGTTTTTCACAGAAACAGGAAAAAAAATACTAAAATTTTCTGCAGAACCACAAAAGACCCTAAATAGTCAAAACAATTTGAGAAAGAAAAACAAAGGTAGAGGCACGAAACTCCCTTATTTCAAATGACTTTACAAAGCTATAGTAATTAAAACAGTATGGTATTGGCATAAAAACAGACACACAGATTAATGGACCAGATTAGAGAGCCCAGAAATAAACCCATGCATATATGGTCAATTAATTTATGACAAAGGAGCCAAGAATTTTCCATGGGAAAAGGATAGTCTCTTTAACAAATGGTTTTGGGAAAATTGGACAGCCACATGCAGAAAAAAAGAAAGAAAAAGTGAAACTGGATGACTATCTTACACCGTACACAAAAACCAAATCAAAATGGATTAAATATTTGAACATAAGACCTGAAACCATAATACTCCTAGAAGAAAACATAGGCAGTAAGCTCCTTGAGCTTATACCAGTAGGTCTTGGTGATGATTTTTTGAACCTGGCACCAAAAGCAAAAGCAAAAAAGCAAAAATAAACAAATGGGACTACATCAAACTAAAAAGCTTCTGCACAACAAAGGAAATCATCAAGAAAATGAAAAGGCAGCCTACTGGATGGGAGCAAATATTTGCAAATTATTTATCTGATAACAGGTTGATATACAAAATATACAAAGAACTCATACAGCTCAATGGCAATAATAACAATAATAATAATCCAATTAAAATATGGAGAAAAGATCTGAAGAAACATTTTTCCAAAGAAGACATACTGATGGCTACTAGGTTAATGTAAAGCGGCTTAATGTCACTAACCATCAGAGAGGTGCAAATCAAAACCACAATGAAATATCACCTCACACCTGTTAGAATGACTATAATTAAAAAGACAAGAAATAACAAATGTTGGCAAGGGCATGGAGAAAAGGGAATACTTGTGCACTCTTGGTAAAAATGTAAATTAGTGCAGCCACTAAAACAGTATGGAATTTAATCAAAAAATTAAAAATAGAACTACCATAGAATCAAGCATTTCCACTTCTAGGTATTTATCTGAAGAAAATAAAAACACTTAACTCCAAAAGATATATGCACCCCCATGTTCATTGCAGCATTATTTCCAATAGTCATGATATGAAAACAACCTAAGTGTCCATTGATGGATTAATGAAAAAAAAAAATTGTGGTGTATATATATATATATATAAAATGAAATCTTATTCATCCATAAAAAGAATGTAATCTTGCCATTTGCAATAACATAGATAGACCTCCAGGGCTTATGCTAGGTGAAATAAGTCAGACAGAGAAAGCCAAATACCATAGATCTTTCTCATACATGGAACCTAAACTTTTTTTAATTAAAATTAAAAAATAAGCTCATAGATATGGAGAACGGATTGGTGGTTTCCAGGAGCAGGGGGGTAGGAGAATGGGAGAATGGGTGAAAAGGGCCAAAAATAAATAAATAAAAGATCACCTAGCCAAAAAAAATAAAATTCACTGGAAGCCCAAATGGAACAAAAAGATGTAAAATAGGCAAATTCTCTTTCTTTCTTACTTTCCAAAAAAGATAAAATATAAACTTGAATGGCAATGAAGGTGCCTTTAATATCTTTGTCATCTTCTGTTCCTAAAATATTTATTATTGATATGTATCACACAATAAGCACTGAATAAATATTTCAGGATCTGATTGAATTTATGACAAAATTATGTGGTTTTTCTTCATAATAGACCATTCAATAGTAAAAGTAAATAAGAAGGTTGAAACAATTATTTGAATACGCCCTTAAAAAAATTATATTTGAAGAAGAGTTTTTGAGTAGCATTGGTATACATATTTCACACAGGAAAAGGAATTGCAGCTCTCTGCTTCAATTCATCTTCTCAAAGCAGGAAATAAGTCCATATCCTCTCGGCCTGTAAAACCATTATTTACTAGCTTTTATCCCAAATGTGTATTCTCGCCTTCCTTTGGTCTTGGTGAATTACTGCATAGTATGATGATAAGCAATGATTTTAAAGAAGAGATTTTCTCACAGAAATAAAATATCTCTCAAGGAAATAAAATATCTTCTCAATTCCTTCTGTAAAATTCCTGTTACATCCAGTTATCCACCTGTGTTATTTTTCAAATGCATGTGGAACAACAGGGAATTAATCAGATGAGATGCTGCTGAATCTTTTAACCATATCAGAACTCAGGCCTATGAGTGATAGAAGGTCAATTCCAATTAGTACCTAAAACAAACTTTTCCAGAATCCTTTCGGTAGCGTTACCCATAAAAGAGAGAAATTAAAGGGAAATAATGGACCAGATTTTCACCATTGAGAGAAAGAAAGAAAGTGCCTTGTATCTGGGCCAAGCATTTGCTTTGAGACTGTTGGTAACTTGCCACTCCATAAGGTGGGAAAAGTAATCTCTGCCAAGAAATGGTCACAGTGTTATGTTATAAACCTCTCACTGGAAAGAGACTAGAATCAATGAGGGTTAGGCCTTAGGGCGAAGGATTGCTCTCATCCTTCATATCAATACAACTCAACTGTGCAGAACCCTTCTTTATTTAGCTGTGTATGACATTAAACATAGCTCTTGGAAAACTTAAATCTTTAGGTATGATAGGAAGGGGCAGTCAAATAAACATTCAGCTTGACTAAAACATCTGACAGAATCAGAGACTTCATAGTCAGCTGGGGAGTTGCTCTGCCAAAAATCAAATGAATCACAGAACTTGCCAAGAAACCAGCTAGCAAGGGGGGAGTATGAAGGCAGCCATTATAGAGCCCAAGTCTGCTCCTAGAAAATCTGTTCAAGAGCTTGGCTTCTGGGGGGTTAGGCTGCCAGCTGCCAAGTGTGTGGTCACAGCTGTTAGTTTGAAGGGAGAAGCTGAAGTTCACAAGGGTGAGAGGGAAGAGTGGTCAAGAACACAGCAATGCCAAATACATCTTCTACATGCAAAGTGAATTGTTTTCTTGCTGTCATAACATGCAACTACTTTTGAGTGGAGGTGATTACGTTTTTCTGAATTGTTATATCATGTACCATAGGTAAAGGATAAGCCACTGCAAAGAACAGAAGTGAATTCTGCAAAACTCTTTGAAAATACCATCCTTGATGTTTTGGCAAATCCAAAATTATGTAGCAGGCAAAAATAGTTTCAGCACATTATTTCTACTCCTCTCTCATTACAAAGGCACTGGCTGATTTAATGCTAACCCATAACAACTCAGGGATCAAGCACCCGGCTTGCACTTTCCTCCTAGATTAAGCCCCAAAAGATAAACCTTTCCTCTTATGTCATCCATGTTCTCAAAACTGATCTTTCGCAAGCCTCATTCTCACACACCTATTTTCTCCTCTAAAATTGTTACACGTCATTATTGTTAACAAAGACATACGCTATTTTTAAGTGTGGTAATACTCTTGCGTTTTGGAGGTAAATATAATAAGTATGGAATTATTTAAAGCAAAATAGCCACCTCACTAATGCTCAAGACAACAGAGATCAGTACCAGGTTTCTTTTGAAAACCCTTAATAATGTGTGGGCGCATCAAATGCGTAGCTGATTTCATAAGATCCTTACTGCTAGAATTTCCTTCATTAGATACAGTGTAATCCGATAATAATTTGAGTATCTTGAAGACTTTAGCACTTTGGGTTCTTCTTAAAGTATGGTGAAGGTAAACTACTAAGGAGTTCAGGGAAATATGAGCTGATAACAGGAACATGAAATCCAAAGGCAGGTAGTCCTATCTAGCCTGATCAAGAACTGCCCACATGGGCCATTCACAAGGACCATGATCCAAAACCTTCCCATAATGCCCTGAGAGTTACTCTTGTCTTTATAATGTTTTTTGTGAGTACTTGAGCTAATATTTAAGGTCTATGTTTCTTTTTAATAAAAATACACTTAGCTAATGCTTGTTACTTTAAGTCCAATAATTTTTTAACTCACTAAAAATTATCCAAAACAACGTTTGCTCTTTTGGCTATTATAAAAGGCAAACTTACTTCTGCAGAAATGAAAAAGTAGTAAATGGATGGAGTATATGGGGATATTTGAATTGTCTAGAGTGAATAAAAGGGACCAAGATTATGGGAAGATTAGTTTCAGTCTTCATCTCTTCAATTCAAAAAAACAATAATTTACCATGTACCTAGAATGCACCAAGCATGAGGGATACCAGAATGGATAAGGCACTTCCTTTCCTTGATGTCATAAGTACTATTTTTGTACCCTGCACAGATACTTGCAAATCATTTTTAAGTGTGATATCTCATTTGATGCTTATAGGTATCCAGTGATGTGGATACCATTTCCATTTAGCCTGACATCAAATTCTATAAATCTATTTTACTGATGAAAATGCATTATAAATTTTAATAAGCCTTAATACAATAGTAGCATACATATCATACATCTTGTGCCCATAAAGGGTTTTTATGGTGATAAGTTAGGTGTCTTATTCTCAATTTGGTTGTAATTCTACAACTAAAAGTATGCCTTTTGATGCCATACTAATGTTAAGATCCCAATTTATTCAACATTTTTAAAGCAGCAATATTTTGAGGGAAAAAAATCTCTGATTCTCTCTCTCTCTCTCTCCCCCAACCCCCATTCCGTCCCTCCCTTTCTCTGTCTTTTTTTCTTTCAACTAAGTATTTGACCTTTTTATAGGCACTCTGAATATTCATCTGTCAGGGGGAAGATTAGAAGTTGTAACAGAACTAACGCACAGAAAAAGATGAGGTAATATTCTACTTCTGGCATATGCAAACAGGACCTTGAAGCACAAAAAAGAATATTATCTTGAGAAAGGAATGCCTAACTACCCTCTATCTATTCTTTTAGTTTACCAAGGCCCAAGCCCAGAGGATCTGGTTCAATGAGTTCTAGAAAAATAACTCATTTGCCTCTAATAATAAATCAGGGAAATGCACTGCTCAATCATAGAGGCAGGTTAGAAAGCATTATATAAGCAATGATCATTACAAATATCTAACAGCTGTTACAACAAAGGCTCAGGTCATTCAGAGGAGACATTGGCCATAGTTCAGGAGCAGGCTTAGAGTGCCCTGCCAAGCCAGAATTAACCATTTTGTTTCTGGATGATGGGGATGTATAGTGGGTGCCACAGAGGACTGGTTGGGTGACTTGGGGGTTCTGGGGGTTTCAGAGCAATGGCTACTTACCAAACTATATGAAATTATTTCAATATTTTATCAATTGGCTTGATCTACCATTGTGTACCATTTGCAGTAAGGTAATAAATAATACAGAATAAATAATACACTGATTTAGCAAAAATAAAACATAGAAATGGCATAAGGGAGACTGATCAAGAACTACTTTAGGTTTGAGGTGCTCAAAGTTGGTAACATTTGAATTGAAATCTGGATAATAAGAAGGAAAGTGTACTAGAAAAATGTTGGGAAGAATATTGTAGGGGATGTGACCAGCAAGTACAATATGTGACTTAAAATAAAATCAGCACTAGAGCACATGTATTCATATGTTCCTAAACATTTAGCAATTAATATGAAAATGTTGTATAACAAAGATGCTAGAGTAAAAGAAATGAGAAAGAGCTAGGAGCAGAAGGACAGCTGTCAACAGGTAATTATGATTCAAAATGTAAAACACTAGGGAAATTTGAATGCAAACTCTAATTTCTCAAAGATGGGGTCATTAATTACAAAAATAATGGGCCTAAAATTTAAGAATTGTGTATGGATCAGATGCTTGGTTTTCAAGGTGCCAAGTGAGAGCCTTTTGAAGTATGACTATGTTCAAATATCAGAGCAAGTATTTGCAACCACTTGGTTCATAGCCTCTTGTTTCCACACTTCTGAGTATTTTTCTCTGACAACAAATCTGTGCTTGGCCATACAGTTTGCTTTAGCCAAGCAAATCTGATGCAATCAAAGGCTTTAAAGTTTCTTGTGCATCAGCGCTTACTTTCTCTTCCTGCTTTTGGAAACCTGAGATCACTAGGTGGAGAAGTCCAGGTAGGCCACCTAAAGACAAGGGACCACTTAGAGCAAAGAGACTCAGCTGAGGCGATCAGATCAAGCCACCTGCCCACTGCAGCCTCCACTTGAACCATCCTTGCCAAGAAGAATGACCTAGCCAATGCACAGAACCATGTGATATATAGTATTTGTTATTTTAAATCACTAAGATGGTTTGCTACACAGAAAAAGTTAACTAATGCTGGGCCAAAGAGGAGAAATACATGAGAAGCAAGTATCTGACAGAAAAGTGAAGTATATTGTGGAAAAAGAAAGTTGCTTAGAAGCCTGGATCCTAAGGTAGTAACAATATCAATAACAAAAAAAACTGCCAAGAAATTTAAATCACTTCAATTCCAATTCCAGAAAAATAAAATGAGTATGAATTTGTGCTAAGCATTGTGCTAAGTGATAGGGTATAAAAATAAAACCCCTCCCTTCAAGTTGCTCAGAGATTCAGGATATAGGGGGTGGGGTGGATGGTGAGGTCGATATTGCTTATGAATTATTTCAGTGTTGTGTCAATTCCCAGGGACCAGGATCTCACAACTTCAGGTTTTAAAAACTGGGAAGCAAACCACATGTCATTTCTCTTTTCTCTTCTAAAAACAGCTCTTTCTCCCTCAAATTAATTATACTATTATTAGCATATAAATTGGCAATCTAGTTTACCTTTTCTTTTTTCTTTTTTTTTTTTTTTTTTGGTCATGCTGCATGGCTTGTGGGATTTAAGTTCCCCGATCAGGGATTAAACTCAGACCCACAGCAGTGAAAACACCAAGTCCTAACTACTGGACCGCCAGGGAATTCCATTTGTGTGCGTGTGTGTGTGAGTGTGTGTATCAGTTTTTAATTCTCTTCCACAAAAAAATAAATCCTGATCTCTAATGGTCATGTCCTTCTCTGCACAAAACCCCACACAGATCCTTCTTTGCAGTCCTACAAAGGCATGTCAGGATCTGGGGTCACATAAAATTAGAAGAAGGGAACCAGAGAGCCCCTGTTTCCCACAGATTTTGACCTTTTTCCCTGTAGTTACAGCTACCCAAATGAAGACATGACTGTGAATATTTACTATTATTCATTTCCCATCTCTTGCATTCCTTTCTTAGGCTCTCCACCTCTTCCCCCAGTTATTGTTTGCAGATACTCTACCTTATTTTTTAAAAAAATTTAAATAAAGGTCTTATTTATCTTATAGCAGTAGGTTTTTATTTTGATAGATTAAAAACACTGTGGGAATCTGAGTTTCTCATGGAATTCAATAAAAAGAGATTAGACTTGTACACATCTTCCTATTTCTCTAGCTATATTTCTCTGTGGAATGCAAGTGTTTGTGTATTCTTGTTACCTTTCTAGGCTTATGATAATTCACAATCTGTCCTGAAGATTGGGCTAAAAAGCAAGAATTAAGTCAAATGTTTTGGCATAGAATGCTTTGAAATGAGCATTCCCACAGATGGAGAAGAAAGATATTGTTAATAAGGACAAGCTGTAGGCATAATTATAAATAAGTGAGTTCTAAATGTGCTACCCCTCTATCTATTCTCCCTGTGTCATTGGGCACTTCCTCTTAAGTTCACAGAATCAGAATATCCCCAAGATTTTCGAGCCCTTCAGCACGATGACTCACTGGACCCTATATTTCTTTAATTTCACTATAAACATTAAAAGTCATTTTTATATCACTCTTCCTACTCATTCCCATTTTTTTCAGGATCATTGCTTTTCCAAAAATGTGCACAGGACTTTCCTGGTGGCACAGTGGTTAAGAATCTGCCTCCCAATGCAGGAGACACGGGTGCAATCCCTGGTCTGGGACCATCCCACATGCCGCGAAGCAACTAAGCCCCTGTGCCACAACTACTGAGCCTGTGCTCTAGAGCCCATGAGCCACAACTAGCGTGCCTGGAGCCCGTGTTCCACAATAAGAGAAGCCACCACACTAAGAAGCCTGAATACCGCAACAAAGAGAAGCCCCTCCTCACCACAAGTAAATAAAACCTGCATGCAGCAATGAAGAGCCAATGCAGCCAAAACATAAAAAAAAAAAAAAAAAAAAAGTGCACAGAATAATTTGAGGCAAGATACTCATTATCATTCACACTCATTATTATTCACTATTTTCACCCAGGGCATAACATGCCCTGCATATATTAGGTCATTAATAAATACTTGTTGATACTGATCTGATCCTTTTTGCATTCTGAATCCCCTACTCCCAGAAACAAAAGAAAGTTATATAAGTTCCAGCGGACCAAGATTGTCAATTGTAGGGAGCAGGGCGGTTTACAGTAGCTGCTTCAGTGTACATCTCCAGAGGTTGCTCTCCACACTTGGTCTTAAGAATATCATCTCCTTGGGAGTGTACATTGCCATCTGTGTAACCAAAACAGCCACTCTGAAATTACTGTACTACAATTTAAAATCCTTTAAACTCCAAACCATGGTACTATTGTTTACTGTAGAGATTGTAGGGAATTGTCTAGGTATAAGTAAGCAAAATTCTCTTCACAAACCTAAAGAAAAAATAAAATTTATGGAAGAACACAGAGGGTAGGAAGAAAAGCAGGCCTTCACTAAGATCTGGGATTAAGAACTGTGGGTTGAGAAACCAGGATTACTCTCTCGGTTTTGTGATGCTCTGTGGTTTCCTATCTCTCTTCCTGCAGACTGCCTCTTTCTGGTTCTCTCTAGCTCCAGTTCTCCCATGCATTCCAGCTTTACTGCCAAAAGTCACTGGAAATTCTTTATTACAATTTCAAATTTCTATGAGAAGGAATTGTGTTAATCAAGCTTGGACCAGGTGTCCACATCAACTGTGCCCAAAAAACAGGATTAAATAAATCCCTGTTTTCTCACCTGAAATTCTGGAATCTAAACCAGCAAACTCAATAAAAAGCATGAGGATAGAAAGGAAATTCTGGGTATCATCACTAGGACACTAGATCTATATAAATGTATGTTCTTTACCCTCCCCAAATATAAACCAACAACTTCTTATAACATGTATCATAACACTGTTCCAAGAAATATTCAAATATCTTTGTAGTATATTCATCATGTAATTCTCATATCAAACATGATTTAAGTATCAATATTATGCTCATTGTATGAATGGGAAATCAAAGTTTAGAATATTTAATTAATTTTTCCTGAGATCGTGTGTTAATACGGAGCTATTTTTCACTTACTCTGTATTTGTCTTGTTACCACTTCTCTCAGAGAAAGTTTTTTTTTAATCTCTTGAAATACTTAGCCCAGTGTCATGAATAGAGCAGGTAAACAAACAGATTAGGTTAACTGAATGAAATGAAATGTTGAAGAAAATGAAAAAGGTAACTTCAGTCTTTACTTTGTAAATATGGTATGATATAGGTTTTTTTTTTTTTTTTTTCTTTTTTTTGGGGGGGATCTTCCTGGAGCAGGGATCAAACCCGTGTACCCTGCATTGGCAGGTGGATTCTTAACCACTGCGCCACCTAGGAGGCCCCTGGTATGATATAAGTTTATAGCGAAATACGAGAACTGTTTTTATATTTAAATTGGCCTTTTGTGACTATGCTAAAACAGCTATAATCAAGGGTTTTGAGATTATCCTGCTTTTCAAATAAGCAATTCACCATAGTGAGCTGCAGTAGATAAGCCAATTCATTTCCATCCCAAAGCACTTTAAATAAACAATAATAAAAGTACAGCAGATTCTTGTAAAAGACATTTTTGTTTGTCTTACGTGTGTTGTTGGATGATTTTTAAATGTACCTATTAGGACTAGTTTCAATTCATTGTTGAAAAAATAAATTGACTTATTTGAATCACAGAAACTAAAAAATTTAATCTTTTGAAAGAATATTTTCAAGACTAATGAGATATTTCAAGGCAAAATCCAATCACATGATTTAAGGAACAAATTTCCTTCTTGTTTGCTTAAATGCTGATAGAATTTGCTAAGGATTTACTATAATATTTGCTAAGATTAGATGAGCAGGTGTGGCATGATATATTTCATTAATATTAGTGACCACCTGCATTTAAGGAAATGCTTTTTTAACTTGAATGTCATTCAGATGTATTTTCCAAACCTTTATTTCATCCATATCCTCCACAGGCCATCAGGGATGTGTTTACCGCTAATCAGGAAGGGAATTACTGCCAACAGTATGCATAGGAACTGATCAAGGTACTATCATGATGTTCAATTTGCTAGATTATATCCAGGGCAATACAAATCAAACTGGATTCCTACACATTTGATCCAATCTACTTGCAAAGACAACAACAATGGGAGAAAAAAGCAAACTGTGAGTGTCCATCTGATTGATGGCCTGTGTTCAACTTCTATGATGGTGAGCAAAAGTCAAACTGATCAGCCAAATAATATCCTGAGAGAGATTAATCACACAATGCTAGGGCTGGAAGAGACCTTAGGGATCACCTGGTGAATGCCCTCACTTAATAATTTAGTAAACCCAGTCTCATTGAGAATGCATTTTGCTCAACGTTTCACTTTGAATTATTGGAAAAGCCAAGCTGAAACTTCATATTGCCTGCCCCCAAACCACTGTCTTTCAGTTAGCAATTTTTGAGACCAAGGGTTGGAGAATGGGGGGATGAGCTCAGAGAAAGGGATGGAGCAGTGGGAGAAAAAAGAAATGCTACTTTAAGGATGTTGGTGTCCTGTGATGTTTTAATGAAAGATTGATTTTTGCATAGTGTTCTACCCATGGTAAGTCTACCTAAATACTTATACACAAGAGACTAAGAAACTATCACAAGAGGCTATTCGTTAGTTCTGTTTTCTCAAGGACCACCTTCAATTCTGTTCAATTAATTAACTCATATAATGTGATTGTAAATTTGGTGAGGGTACACCTGTATTATCTTTTTTGCATTAATATAAACTTTCATTTATTCAGTGGAGTGCTAAAGCTGCCCTATACCTATTTGGGAGTCGACTGTTAAATTTTCAGGAATTTTATGAGCTAGTGGTTAAATACAGGCATTACTAAAAATTAAATTGTACAGTGAAATAAATTATGTTAAAATCATAGAGCTAAATACTCAAAACTCATCATTTCCTACTTATTTTACTACATTTTACTGGGATCTATTATTCACTATTTACTATTGTCTATTTTACTATTATTTTGAGGTCAATTATATCTATCCTTACCTGAACAGTAGAAGCACTACATAATGTAGTGTGCTACACAAATCCCTTCCCAACTTTTAATCAATCATGTACATTTGGTAGTTTGAAATCAGTGAGAGTATTTACAAATACTCTCAGTATTTATAAATCAGTGAGAGTATAAATCAGTGAGAGTATTTGTACTATGGAAACCAGCAAACACTACAAGCCAGGGCTTGATACGTTGATTTTTTTCCTACTCCCAGAGAGCTGATTGTTACTTTTACCAGCACACAACTGTTTATTATCCACTTATGTTCCACCTCACACCTTAAGAAACTGAGATCTCAAGTCAGCTACCACTTCTAAACAAAAAGCCCTAACTTACCTAATGAATTTCAATTTTCTAACAGGCTGGGATATGCTTGTGTATTTATTCATAGGATGTGATAGTTTGATACAGTGGCAGGAAACTGAGCTACAGAGGCAGATAGACAAAAGTTTCAATCCTATTTCTGCAAACTTGTGACTTTTCTTAACCTCCCAGACTTTATTTTCCTTATATATAATGTATTGGTATAATAATACCTATCTCATCTGTTGTTTTGAAGGTTGAATAGGACAAACAACATAAAATACTTGAAACAGTGGCTGAATTCATACACAATTAATAAAACAAATATATTCTAATTCCATAGTAACCAGAGAGATTTCTGTATATCTAAAAGAAACAACAGTAGAAGCAACAACAAAAAAGTCTGTAAACCAGCCTCATATTTATGAATTTGGATTTGAAGCCAGGCTGGTATGAGTACAATAGGATTGAATGTGACTGAAAATTTGCCACAGAGGTCACAGTCATGCAAGAAGCAGCAAATATTGAACACCAGCACCACGATGTGGAACCCTGTAATGAAGTGCACCAGACCCACTAAATCTTTGAGTACATCATGCATATAGAAACATAGGCTTGCATTAGCTTCATCAGAGTGTGAATGCAAAGTAGGTGCCAGCCTATTTCCCAAACATTTCTCTTCCCACAAGTATATTAAACTTTACCCTGTCCATCCTCATGATGTTTTATTTCTATTTATAGAATTCTGTCTAGTGAAACAGCAGATTTATGAAAATGTCAATGAAGTTTATTTTTTTTTCCCCAAAATAAGTAACCTGGTGTTTTTTGTAATAGCTCTTAAACCAGCCACTATTCTAGAGCAGTACCATGTTACAGGGGCCAGTTGATATAGGAACCAGATATTGAGTTTTTCTTCAGGAAAAGTAAACTGCCACAGAAACACACAGCAGGGAATATTATATTTGAAGGGATTTCTACACTTCCAGCTGGAGAGGGTCTGACTTCACTAACTGATATGGTCACTGCAGTTATACTGACAATGAAAATGTAAGGTACACTCTTGGTTATGCCTAGCTCTAGCAGTGACATGCAGTGTCTTTGAGATGCCAATGTACCACCGCCTGGAAGGAAATGGGCAGAGGTTTTTGAGAATGTAACCTGGCCCTGAAATTGATGAAAAAAGAACACCTGGGAGAGAGAGAATGGCTACAAAATGGCTAAGGGAATAGCTTTTGTTATGAATCAAGTATATACTAAATTACTGCTCATTTTCAAGCCCCCAATCCCTATATAAAAACTGATACATTTGAGGTTTCTCTAAAAATGTTACCCCTTTCCTTTTCTCCTTAAGGTCCCTCCCACTAAGAAAAAAAGTCCCTGTGCTTGAATTTTAGGCTATTGACCTAGAGTTCCCACCTGCCAGAGCATTTCTGCTGAAGAACCTAATCTGAATCATTCAAGCAGCCAGGCAAATATGCCTATTTTGTTCTCCCACTCCATTTCAATTCAGGCCATGTGGGTAATCAATACAGAGTGTAAAATAACAGGCGCATGCTTGGATACACATCTCTATAGGCCTAAGTTACCACCTCCCAAACAGCTTCAAATGCTGGTGGTGATTCTACAATGACAAAATCACCATTACTTACTATGCTCACTTGGAAAATCATCTTTAGCTCTCATGGTCCATGGTCCTGTTGAAACCTGCTAATCCCCTTATACTGATTCCTAATTTGTGGGAATGGTATGATTTTTACTATTTCCCTTATCGATAACTTATAAAATGAAAATATTCTAATTCAGTAATTCTTGTAAATTCATTTATAATATATTTGCAAAATATGTATTTATTAATTTTCATTAAAACAAAAAAATTTAACTCAGGCCCTAGGATAATTTCCTGTTCAGAGTTAGACTTAGTGTAGTGGTTTCTGAGATATTTGAAAAGCATTGTGGCAAAGCATAATGAAGATTCTAGCTTTTGTTTAAACTGCAGTATGGGCGATTATCCTTTCATCCTTTGTTTTTATCTAAGATCTGAGCTGCTAGAATTGTAGTGTAAACTTGAAATGATAAGACTGCAAATAAAACCACTTGAAATACCTTACAGGATGAAAGAATTCTATGAACACCCATAAACTCCAAAAGCATCGATTGGATTTCCCTTGGTAAACAAAAACTAGAGTGTGAGTACAGAGAATACGATAAAGAACTGCTCTCTGTCAGTTTAAAGCTCTTAGGGAATCTGTGTGTGTGTAATATTCTACATATTGTTAAAATTGTGTGGGTGAGTGTGAGCACAATATGCAGTATATGATTATTTTAGAAAAAGATCAGATCATGTCAGTAGTGTTCAGTTCTAATCTTTACTTACATTGGACAAAACAAAAATTACCCCTTAGGTTCTTTATCAGTAAAATGACAATAACTTATATTTCCCCATTTTAGTGAACTAAGTTATAGATTCAAAGCTCTCAGAAATTCAAATGATTTTGCAAATGGAAAAGCTCTTCCTTGATATACCTCTCAATCTATATTCAGATCTCCACCTTTACCTTTATAAAACATTCCATTTAAAACCATATAGATTCACCCTCTGAAGTCCTTTTTCAGTTCTCCTGTATCAGACTGGAAAGGGAAAGATTACTCCTCAGGATTCTTATTCTAATTGAAAATGATTAAGCACTTCAGATGTGGCTTTTTTTTTTTTTTTCCTTTCAGCATAGAATTTGCAGAACAATGCAGAAGGCTGTGTGAGAGAAGTGTTTAACTCTATGTCCAATTGATTATCTTGTAATGGATTATTTTTGAAGGAAGTTTGTGACTGTAAGTTAAGGAGAAGGGAGAAAAAAATTAACCTATCAACTTTCTGAACACCTGCACTTTTTGAAAGAAATGAGTCATAATAACAATAGGTAAATCCAGTTTTCTTAACTAGCAGGTGTGTACAAGACAAGACTATTATATGAATATATCAGTGGCTTATCCAAACTATCCTCATATACCAAACTCCTAGAGTTGCTACATTTTAAAATTGGTAAATTAAAGCATCTTAAAATGACTTGCATTTGTTAGCATTGTCAAAAATGTATATTGCCATTGACCATTTCGGCTTCTGGAGATGGTAGACTAACAGGTTGCAAGCCATTACACTAGTGGATACATCATTTTTTTAAAGATTTTTTTTAGAGCAGTTTTATTCACAACAAAATTGAAAGGAATGTAAAAGATTTCCCATATACCCCTGTCCCACACATATACAGTCTCCCCATTAACATCTCCCACCAGACCGCTGCATTTTTTACCGTGGGTGAACCTACATTGACACATCATAGAAACCCAACGTCCACAGTTTACATTAAGTTTTAGGGCTATACATTCTACAGACTTGGACAATTGTAGTACAGCATGTACCCACCATTATAGTATCACACAGAATATATTCACTGTCCTAAAAATCCTCTGTATTCTGCTTATTCATCCCTCCTTTGTCTCTAACCCCTAGCAATCAACTGATCTTTTTACTATCTGCATAGTTTTGCCTTTTCCATAATGTCATATAGTTGGGAATCCTACAGCATTTAACATTTTCAGATTGACTACTTTTACTTTCTATTATGCATTTAAGGTTCCTCCATGTCTTTTCATGGCTCAATAGCTCATTTCTTTTTAGCCTTGAATAACACTTCATTGTCTAGATATACCAAAGTTTATTTATCCATTCACCTACTGAAAGATATCTTTCGTTACTTCCAAGTTTTGGCAAATGTGAGCAAATCTGCTATAAATCTCCATATGCAGGTTTTTGTGTAGACATCGGTTTTCAACTCCTTTAAGTAAATACCAAAGATTATGTGGTAAGAGCATGTTTAATGTTGCAAGAAACCACCAAACTGTCTTCCAAAGTGCTGGACCATCAGCACTTTTGTTTTCACATCAGTAATGAATGAGAGTTTCTGCTGTTCATATCTTTGCCAGCTTTTGATGTTGTCAGTGTTCCAGAATTTGGCCATTCTAATACCTATTTAGTAGCATCTCATTGATGTTTTAATATGCACTTCCCTCATGACATACAATGTAGAACATCTTTTCATATGCTTATTCGCCATCTGTACGTCTTTCTGGTGAGATGTCTGTTAAGGTCTTTTGCCCATTTTTTAATCAGGTCATTTGTGTCATTATAAAGTTCTAGGAGTTCTTTACATACATTAGATAACAGTTCTTTATCAAATGTGTCTTCTGCAAATATTTTATTCCAGTCTGTGGCTTTTCTTTTTTTTTCACATTTTAAAGCTCTTTATTGGAATATAATTGCTTTACACTGTTGTGCCAGTTTTTGCTGTACAACAAAGTGAATCATCTGTATTTATACAAATATCCCCATATCCCCTCCCACCCTCCATATCCCATCCCTCCAAGTCATCACCCATCATCAAGTTGATCTCCGCACTTTGTACAGCAGTTTCCCGCCAGCTATCTGTTTTACATTTGGTAGTGTATATATGTCAATACTACTCTCTAACTTCGTTCCAGCTTCCCCTTTGCCCCCCACCCCGTGTCCACAAGTCCATTCTCTACAACTGCATCTTTATTCTTACCCTGTCACTGCATTCATCAGCACCATTTTTTTAGATTCCATATACATGTGTTAGCATACTGTATTTGTCTTTCATTTTCTGGCTTACTTCACTCTGTATGACAGACTCTAGGTCCATCCACCTCATTACAAATAACTCAATTTCATTCCTTTTTATGGCTGTGTCATATTCCATTGTATATATGTGTGTGGCTTTTCTTCTGATTCTTTTGACATTGTCTTTCAAAGAGCAGAAGTTTTCATTTTAATGAAGTCCAAATTATCAAATATTTCTTTTGTGGATCATGTCTTTGGTATTGTATCTAAAAAGTCATCACCAAAGCCAAGGTCATTTAGATTTTGTAACATTTTGACTTCTAGGAATATTATAGTTTTGCATTTTACAATTAGTTATTTGGGGTTAATTTTTGGGAAGGGTGTAAAGTCTGTGTCCAGATTCATTTTTTGTATGTTGACATCCAGTTTTTCCAGCAGCATTTGTTAAATAGATTATCTTTTCTTCATTTTATTGCCTTTCCTTCTTTGTCAAAGATCAGTTGACTATAGTGGGTCTGTTTCTGGGCATGCTATTCTATTCCATGGATTTATTTGTCTACTTTTTTTTTTTTAACCAATATCACATAGATCTAATTCTTGATGTAAGGTAATGTCAATCCTCCAGCTTTATTCTTCTCCTTCAGTATGATTAGATATTCTCTGTTAGATCAATTAATAAGAAAATTTTAAAACTATAAATAAAATATTTTTTATTTTATCTTTATTCCTTCTTTGATGTTCTTCCTTTCTTTATGTAGATCCTCCATATTTTATGTAGATCCTGGACTATTTTATTTCCTTCTATCTAAAGAAGTTTTATATATCCTGCCAGGCTGAACTACTGACAGAAAATTCCCTCAATTTTTTGTTTGTCTGAAAATCTTTTCTTTTTTCCACTTTTGAAGGATAATTTTGCAGGGTACAGAATTCTAGATTGGAGGGTTTTTTCTATCAAAAGTTTAATATTCACTCCACCCTCTTCTTGCATGGTTTCTGAGGAGAATTCAGATATAATTCTTATCTTCCTCTACATTTGCCAATTAGCAAGGAGCCACCTACAAGTTGAGAAGCATAACAAACTTCCAGCAGTCTCACAGAGCTGAGGATATAAAAACTGGAGTTCAAGTCCCACCAAGATGAAGGTCCCAGGGTAAACACCTTAGATTTTCAGTTGGAACTCCTGACTAATAATATAATATTAAAAGAAGATAAGAAATTGGCAAAGTAAGCTGGACACCTGTATCCAGTCAATTCAATCTTAGCTTGTACTGAAATTATCTTTCCCTAGCCTAAAGTAAATTCTCATTAGAAAGATAACATCATGCAGAACCTCAAATTCTCTCAAGAATTCTCTCAAGAATTTTTTTAACACACAATGATTGGCATCAATCAAAATGTACTAAATTAACAAAAATCAAAAGAAAGTAAAAGAAGGGATCAAATAAAGTTAGGAACAATAATCACTGAAAGAGAAAAGAAATGTACAATATGGAAAAATCCACAATGACAAAATTGGTTCTTTAAAAATTAACAAATATCTAAAAAGTCTTATAGCTAAGAAGAGAAAAAGGAGGAGGTGGTTGGGGGCGGAGAGAAGGAGGAGGAGGAAAAGGAGGAAGAAGAGAAGTAGAAGGAGGTAGTGAAGGAGAAGAGACAGAAAGAGAATGGGGGGAGGAAGGGAGAAATAAAGAGAGGAAAAAAACTAAAAACTACAGGTAACAAGAATGAAAAGGGGTCAGCATTATAAGTACCACAGATATCAAAAATACATTAATACATTTAAAATCAGAAAAACATCACTAATTTTGAATACCATAACATTTACTATGGAAATTGAACCCTAATTTTTCAAAAAAGAGAAAAATCTTCCCAGAAATACAACTACAGATCTGAATGGCTTCTCTGAGGAATCCTTGTAAAGTAGTTAAGAAAGTGATATACTAATTACGCACCAATTGTTTCTAGAAAAAAAATTAACACTTTCCAATTCTTCTTATGAGATCAGAATAAATTATAGAATAAAATTCCTAAAAGATGCCATCTAAAAGAAGGACAAAAAACTTCAACTACCTAGAAATAAATTTTAACAAAAGATATACGACTTTTAAATACTGGAACTAAATATCTGTGGAGGGGTAAAACTAAATATTGGGAACAAATTGTTTCCCTCAAATTATCTGTACATTCAATGCAATCACAGTAAAAATCCAAACAAGTTTTTGATATTGACAATATTATTCTAAAACTTATATTAAAGTACAAAGGGCCGAGAATTACCAAGACAACCTTGAAGAAAACAAAGTTGAAGAACTTGTACTATTAGAAATTATATTTTATTAAAATGCTCTAATATGTAAAACATCGTAGGTTTTAGCAACAAAAAACTCAAATAGATCAGTGGATCAGAATAAAATATCCAGAACATGTATGTGAGCACTTCATTTATGATAAATGATTCAAGACAAAGCAGTAGGAAAACGATGGTCTTTGCAAAGAATGGTGTTGGATAAATGGGATAGCCATATGTAAAATATATTGTCTTGGCCCTTTATACATCATATACAAATACTAATGCCAACTGGACCAACTGGATTATAAATCTAAATCTAAAAAATAAAGTCAGAAGTTTTTAGTAGATAACATAGACAAATACCTTCTTTTTTCTCAATAATGTAAGCAAATATTGCTTATATAAGCACAAAATGTATAAACTGTAAAGAAAATATTGATACATTGAGCTACAATGTGTTTAAATACAATGTATTTAATGTCCAGGATAATATTACAAGCCACAAACCAGAAGAAATTTGCAGTATGTATATCTGAAAAAGAATTTTTTTCAAAATTAAGAACCCCAGCAGACAGAGGGACGAGAGAGAGAGAGAGAGAGAGAGAGAGAGAGAGAACTTAATAGAAAAAAAAGTGAAGAAAACAAGAACAGGCATAAAAGAAGAAATCAAAAGGACAAAAGCCTTAAAAAAAGATGCTCCCAATCTGAGGCATTAGGGAAATGTAAATTAAAACTTCAATATGATATCATCACAAAAACCACCAGTACAGCCAAATGTAAAATAAAATACAATTGCAAGCATTTAGCTTTCTATCAAAAATACATGCAAGTTCCAGTTATCCCACATTCTTATTAACATCTGGTGCTGTCAATTTTTAAAATTTTAGCTATTCTAATGAGTGAGTCATGGAAATATGGTTTTTATTTGTATTTCCTTGATGACTAATAAATTGAACACTTTTTCATGTGAAATAATCATATATCTTTCTGGACATACTTTTTTAATACTGCAATGTACCCAATGATATACAAGCACCTTTCTGCCAGTGAGAACAAATCATTAAAGTGAAAAACAGCAAGAAAAAAGAAATCCAGTATTTGTCTTTTACCCCAGGTATACATAGAAGTAAATATATGGTAATTTAAATAAATAAAATGACAAGAAAAGGTTAAATAACATAATTCTGTTTTTATTTAAGTAGTGGATTTGAGACATAGCTAAACAAAATCTTTGTGTGATGGAGTTGGAAATTAAAAATGTTATAAATGTCCTACCTTTCTCTTATTCTTAAAATTTATCTGTTTAAAGTTTATTTAAAACCTAAACTTTATTCTTGAGTAAACTGCATGTTAACTTCATTTTTGAGAGTCTAAACTTAGTTCTTTACAGCTTCATGGGGTGTTTGTGAGACACCACAACATATAATTATCAAATTACTGGGTGGTGTTAATATAGCCAGTACTGATCTCTTCTTACTTGTTCACTCAGAAAAGATCATACACACTGCTTAAAAGCTGCTTATTTATTCACATGGAGGAGAAAAAAAAGATTCACAAGAAAATAAAGCAGAATAGAAATTTATATAATTTTGCAGTCTACAACTTAAATGAGCAGCCTAAAGTAATCCAAACAATAATCCTTCAAAACCAAAATATTTTGTTCCTTCTTTTTGATTATTGTTACTTAAGAATGAATTTAGATCAGGTCTCTACCTGAAAATATCTTTAATGCCAAACATTTTGTTAACTCAATAGAAACAACACTATCATTTTTATTTTTGCGGTTTCAAAGAGTTTTTTAGTATCTACCATCAATTTTCATTAGTAAACAACTATATAAAATGTGTTCCTATTGAGAACAGTATGGAAGTTCCTTAAAAAACTAAAAACAGAGCTATCACATGACCCTGCAATCCCAGTCCTGGGCATATATCCAGAGAAAGCCATAATTTGAAAAGATTGCATGCACCTCAATGTTCACTGCAACACTGTTTACAATAGCCAAGACATGGAAGCAACCTAAATTTCTATCAACAGAGAAATGGACAAAGAAGATGTGGTACATATATACAATGGAATATTACTCAGCCATAAAAAGGAATGAAATAATGTCATCTGCAGCAGCATGGATGGACCCAGAGACTGTCATACTGAATGAAGTAAGTCAGAGAGAGAAAGAGAAATAAGATATCACTTGTATGTGGAATCTAAAAAGAAATGATACAAATGAACATATTTTCAAAACAGAAACAGACTCACAGACTTAGAAAAGGAACTTATGGTTGGTAATGGGGTGGGGGGGGGAAGGATGAAGGAGGGAAGGGATAGTTAGGGAGTTTGGGATTGACATGTACACACTGCTATATTTAAAAAGGATAACAAAGAAGGACCTACTGTATAGCACAGGGAACTCTATTCAATGTTATGTGACAGGCTGGATGGGAGGGGAGTCTGGGGGAGAATGGATACATGTAAATATATGGGCAAGGCGCTTTGTTGTGCACTTGAAATTATCACAATGTTAATCAGCTATACTTCAATATAAAATAACCAAAAAAAAAAAAAAAAGAAAATTTGTGCTTAATTATAGCAGCTAGGTAACAAAACAACAAACTTCCCTATAATCTCATTTACTATTAATTAAGGTATTCCCTGGAATAACATGACTATTTTTTAATATTAACTAAGCAAATAATAATAAAGAAATATGATTAAAGGTTACTTTGATTCAGGCACTATCCCAATGAGCTGATTACATGGGCATGTATGTTTGTGTATGAAGTGTACATAGTTGTTAATTCATCTACTCATCAAATATATATTTTACAACAGCTGTAATAAATGCTGGGAGCCATACAAACAAGTTTTCATGGACCTTAAGATTGAGGTAACCATAAAATCCAAAATGAACACGCCAGATTTGTGTCTCTGACATACGAACATTCCCTCAGCATCTATATTTAACAATTTGTATACTTTTGGCCTCTTTTACTTATGAACTAAATCTAAGAACTATCTAGATTTTTTTATACAGTTCTAGGCTAGTTAAGAGTGTGATAATCTATCCTTTACATACGCTATATAACTGTAGAGAAGACACATAGAAAATTCAGTGGAATTGCTTAAATTTCAGATTATTTTCTCACCATCCGCCTCAGGTGACTGAGTATTGCCTGTGGGATTAATTCTAGATTGTAAACTTTTTAAAGGAAAAGCTTATATTTTCTTAGGTCTTATATCCTGATTTATCATAATGTAAGTGAACTGAAGGTTCTTTCTAAATGTGTTTTTGATAAGGCGAAGGAATGATTTCTAAGTTCCTAACTTTGAAATTTTTACACACAGAAAATTTTAACCAGAAATATTCCTATCTATTTATATAGGGTGCAAATATTTAATATGCTTTAATTCTTTTGATTTTTATTTATTCACAAAAGTAAAAGGGAGAATTTTTCAAAGTATACCAATTAAAATTTTACCTCATATATCCTGATAATTTTTTTTAACACTTGATCACTCATCTTTCATTCAATTAAGTATGATTCTGCTAAAATGCTATTGGAAGTTAGGATTACTGAAACATAAAGGATTCAGCCCTATTCTTTGAGGATTGTATTTCAGGGAATGTTTTTTACTGAATTATGCATACGATTCAATTCTCCTTTTCCTATTTTATAGGTAGACAATTAAAAAGAATTAGCCAGAAAAACAATTAGCACAATTTTCCTTCTGGCAATGAGAAAATCATTTTATGGTTTTTTTGTGGTGTTATAAATACCGTTCCATATACTAATCATGGAAAATTGTTAATTCCCTGAACTTGGAACTTGGAAACAGCATCCCACCTAATTCAATATCACTCAAAATGTAGTTCATAGAACATCTACTTCACTATCACCTACTAGTTTGTTAAAAATGAATATCAGACTTCAGCCCTGATAAATTAGGTTCTTATAAAACATATTAAAGGCAAAAGTAGGACCAAAATTTAGGTTTCCTAACTTTCAGTACTATATTTAAACTTCACTCTTCTTTCATTCCAAATAAAGTATTCATATTTTAAAAAGCATGTTTTTCAACTTGTCAATTTTATTTTTGTTTATCAACACAAAGGCATGGTATAGTATAAAAGGGATCAAAATATTTCTGAATCTAAATATGGTAATTGAACCTTTTTCACTTTCTTGGACTTAACATAATTTCATAATGTGACAGGATTTGAGTCCCAAGAGTATCTAAGCTACCTAAACCTAGCCCTTCTAAGATTCCTCTGCAATTTAACTTGATGAAATATTTTTATGTATCAAATTTCTTATGATTTTACTAACTTTCCCCTTTCTAATTCACATCTAAGTCAAAATGAAAGCATTTAGTTGAATCATTTATATTGTAGAGCATTCAAGGTATTAAAATTTCTTAATGAAATATTTCAGTATCACTGGGATAAAATTGGTGAAAAAAACACCAAGCAAAACATCTACTGAAGAAAAGAAATATTTTTTTCTAGCAAACAAGACACCAAGAGGGAGTTACATTTTGAAATTGTCTTATCTTTGTAATTAATATCAATTTAGTTATTTTATTTTCAAAAATATGGGATGATGATCAGCCTAATTAAATGTCAGATGGCAACTTTCAGAGCAAAAAACCAAGTGTTTGAGAGATAAACACTTTGCAGATAAACACTGAAAACTCTGTAATTAATAACTAAATAATCAAAAACTCCAAGACTACAGTAATCTTTGGAATGATATACAAAAAAATAGAAAAAAAACTCTGAAATGTATATCTAAATTATTAATGTAGCACATGTTTTCTCCTTAATTGAAAATTTATTTAACAAATAATTAAAATAATATTTTCTGCTCTGATTATGTAATGTTCTTAATATATTAAACTATTCTGTTTCACATCATTTGTTCACATTCTTTCCTGTGATTTATCTTGATGTAAAAACGTTTAAAGGAACATAAATTTTGAAATCCTGCATATCTTTTTGAAATATACTGCCAGTGAATATTTATAATTCTTTTATAAATTTCAATGTCCTAAGAGGATGAGGACTATGTAAGGTAAACTGGATGTATGCGAATTCTTCAGGGTTCAAAATGTATGGTGAATTCAAAATAGATATTATTCAGTAGGGCTGCACATAACATTAATACAAAAAATAAGTAGCTCAATATGTATTTATTGAGCCTTTCTAGGGCCTAAAATAAGTCTTGAAACATAGAAGAAACAATAAATGTTTCTTCAACTCATTTAAACATAACACCTTATATAGACCTTTATGTAAGTTACTATGGGAATACTTAAATTCAGTAAATTGCAAAAAAATATAAATTTAGGCATAGTATTTTAAATGAGTAAGAAACTGAAGTTAGAGTTGCCAAAGATCTTAGGCTAAACAAGGACTCAAACCCAATCTGTAGACCCTAAAGACCATCAACTATTTTATGCTTTAATACACAAGGTATCTTAAAGAAAAATATTTAGAACTCCTTCACATAAAAGGTCAAGCCCTAAATATCTAGAAAAAGTAACATTCAGAATAACTCCTTTCCTAGTTGATTCAGAAACCACCATTCTAAATATTGTAAAACTGTGAATATTACAAACAGGTTAATGTCAGTATGCCAGATGTCAAATACTGCCTTCCTCTAACTGACCTTTTAACTTTTGACTCATAAAAGTACATTTCAAAGCTGGTTAATACCCAAAACATAGAACTATTAGACTCCCAAAATCGATCCTGAGATCTGGTTTTCACTATATCTTTTCCTCCGGGTTTTGAAATCTCGCTTCAACACTCCTCAGGCCCCTACTAGGTACTACACTGTTTTCTGATCTGACCTTCTCATTATCATTTCTGGATCAGTCCTATTCTCCAAGTTCAGTATCTTCCCTTGTCTTGGGTGAGTCTTTCATACTCCAATTCTCCACAACCTAATTCCAGCCAAATTTTTCTTTTGACCACTTCCATGCCTGCTCTTTACCCTCTTTAAAAGAGAAAGATGATACTGATATTATATCATCTATCCATGGCTATAGATCCGTATACCTAATGTACTAATATAGTACTTAGCTACATGAGTAATTTTGCAAGCACCTCTCTGGTTTTCAACATTTACCCAAGAACTATAAGCATTTAAATTCAAGTTAAATTTTATTAAGTACTCCCTACATTTCTACATTCACAGCTGTATCAGGGATAGACAATGCATATGATGTGGTCCATTCAAGATTGTATTATAATATGAATGGATATGTATATATAAAGCATAATAAAATCTCATTTCAAATTACATCATATGTCAAAACTGAAGAAAAAATAAGATATTGTGGGAAAACCACTCTGAATAATTCTGTAGACAAATTTTAGAACCACCTACAAAAAATTATATTTCCTTTTATCTATATTTAGTCCTTTTACTTTTCTTATAATATTCTTTAAACTTTCTGTCTGTATGCTATTATACTGTAAGCATTTCATGAAAGATACCTTTTTAGTCTTTTTAGTACTATATTTCTGGGGCTTAGAATAGTGTCTAACAAATGTTGGATGCTCAAAAATTATTTATTGAATCAGTAAATAATTTCTTGATTCAATAAATAATTGCCACTTCTAGAATAACAACAGTTATTAGTAAGTTATATTGAATCACTGCTGTTGAGACATTTACATTTTTGATCAATAAAAATATTTATCAGGGCTTCCCTGGTGGCTCAGTGGTTAAGAATCCGCCTGTCAATGCAGGGGACACGGGTTCAATCCCAAGTCCGGGAAGATCCCACATGCCTCAGAGCAACTAAGCCCATGTGCCACATCTACTGAGCCCACACTATAGAGCCCGCAAGCCACAACTATTGAGCCCGAGTGCCTCAACTGCTGAAGCCTATGCTCCTAGAACCCATATTCCACAACAAGAGAAGCCACTGCAAAGAGAAGTCCACACATCACAACAAAGAGTAGACCCCACTCTCCACAACTACAGAAAGCCTGCACACAGCAACAAAGACCCAACACAGCCAATAAATTAATAAATAAATAAATTTATAAAAAAAATTTATCAAATCCATCCAATGCATATACAATCCCATCAATTAGATCTCCTCAAACTCTCTTCACTGTCAGACAAATAAGGACCATCATGCAGTATTTCCTATATGTGGGTCATAATTACTGGTTGCAAACTTTATAGTTCAGTCATTGAAATTCACTGCATTGAGTTAGTGCCTTAACAAACACCCTGATTAAAAAAGGAGAGGTATCAGAGAAAGATTAATCCAGTAGATTGTACGACAGGAGTCTTTCGTAGGTTCAAACGGTTTATGTAAGCAACACAAAGATAGTATTTATTTATAAGAATTTCTCTTATTTGGTTCTGAGGGATTTTTTTGGTACATTTTCACTGAGAAAGAGAATCTTGTCACTATCTATTATAAAACAGTATTTTGAAAATAGTTTCATTTTTCTTAGTTCATGAACTGTTAGCTTATCAACTGGAAATTATAAATTGTGCCATTGCCAGTGACAATTCATTAGTTTTTTCAATACAGTAGTCATAGTATTTTTTATTTTAATACATAGTCTTGGAAATAAAAGAATATATTATCATTCTTCTTTATATTCACATCTTTGATGAAGTTGAGCCATGTAGTAGAAATTTATTATAATGGAAATACTTACAATGTGTTTTTAATAAGAAATTGATGTGGGATCCACCAACACAGATTATTGAAGATCATTGGATTACTGAACTTGAAAACAGAAACTAATATTCAAAGACAGTACTTGAAAACAAATTTTATGTGCTCCATAGGTATTTTTCATAAATTTTTTCATGATTCATACTTCAGGGTAACAGGTTACATTCATTTAATTTTAATGAGCTATATCTAGCTAAATAATAATGTAATGTGTATATATCCCAAAGTTAATTAACCATGGCAATGCTGTGGATTTCATGCAAGGTATAGTATTATAAAAATAGCATAAAATTTGAACTAGAAATCAATATGGCATGAGTTTTTGCTGTTGTTTTTTCATTTTCCTTTGGAAATACTGGCATACTTGTGTCAAAACCTTCCCCTTCTTGTTATGACTTTGTTTTGTCTTATCACAGAAATATAGCTTATTTCTTAAATTTTAATTGTATCAGAGCTTTAGCATATGTGTATGTGTGAGTTTGTGTGTGTGTTTGCATACAGACAGCAGACACTCATCTTTTTAGTAATTGTTTTTTTTTCCTTTTCAAGGCATTTTATAGTGTTTTTATATAATGAACACTATGAGAAATACTATGTATCTTTCTACTTTTTACAATTATGAGTATCCTGAGTAGAGTTGAAATTCTTCATTCATTTGTTTATTTAGCAAATATTAAGGAAATGTTGCTATGGAACATAGTTCCTGTTCAACCTGAGCTTCCAGTAAGGAAGGAGATTCAACACAAATTTTATACCAATTTTTTTCATTACAATTATGCTAAGTACCATAAAGGAAAACTATACATTGTATAATAAGGGAATAGAACCTACTTCATGGGGTGGGGAGCCAGAAAGTTTTCCCTGAGCTGAGCCCTGAAGAATTTACAGGAACGAGACTAATCAAAACTGAGAATAAGAGCTTTCCAGGCAGAAGAACCAGCAGACCAGCAGGAATTTGTAGGCAGAACATGAGGTGACAAAATCCTTGGCTTGCACAAGGAGCTAAATTAAGTTTAGGTTGTCAAGAATATAATAACTGATTGGAGGAGAAATTCAAAACAAAATTTTAGATGTAACAGATTCCATTTATCCAGTATTGTAATTCTTATAAAAGATTTTGTACAGTATCTAAAAAGCCTAGGAAGTCACTGGAATATTTTAAGCAACGGAGTGACAACTCAGGTTTGCAGTGCCCAATTCAAAACTAACCTGACAAGCCTACACATAGCTGCCGCTTCTTTTCTGCCTTCCAAACTTTACAGATATGTCTTGTGGACAATCCTAATTGGAATCACACAGGGAACAGAATTCTTGGAAGCATAGTTCCATTTCAGCTAAATTAACATAGTATAAAATCACCACAGTATCCATGATTAAATGTGTGCATATTTTTGATTCTCATACTGACAATCTTCTAAGTTAAAAAAAATAATGCATTCATTTTAGTCTTAAGAGCTATGCAATATGTAAAGATAATTGAATAGGCTGAATAGAAATAGGGAGACTATAATTTATTATATTTTCTTAATTGCTTTGATAAAATATATTATAGATAGAATAACTTGATTAGTATTATTAGCAAGAATAAAATCTGCATGACTCATCAATTACTACTGCCTTGAATGTGAACCAAGATCTTTATAAATTATACGATATAATATTTTCTAAATTTTTGTTTAATAAGATAATGATACTCGTTGTTTTTAATAAAGACAAAAGTAATAAATCATTTACAACTATACAATATTTCAAAATTTATATGATGTATTTCACGTTTTAGATTAACATGTTTTGGATCACAATGCTTTAGACTAAAAAACTAAGCTCAGAACTATTAGCTACTTGGTCGAGGTCAACTATTGGATATATGGTTGTAGCAAAATTAAATTCAGGTCTATCTTTTGACTCTAATTACAATGCTGTTTTAACTATAACACACACGTGCACAAAGCACACACACTTTTAAACATATGTTTATATACCTTATGATTCAAGGCTAAAAATTAAGTCCATACATTTTTACTCCCCTTCCAAAGACACTATAAAGATGATGGTAAAATGATTTTAACCCACATCAGTGAAAGATCATCAAAAGATGAAAGATTTCAAGCATTTTCTGGAAAGTTAGTATGCATGGAAGTGCAGCAGCTAAGCAAAGCAAAAGTTCTGCAAATTGGAATGAGTAGAGGGAGGTTATAAGCTAGGAAAGAACCTTTCTCCTAATAAGAATTTTGGAAAGATTATAAGACAGGATAGGATGCAAGCATAAGATGTGGGACTAAAATTGGAGATTAATTGCAATAGTATTTAAAAGTCACTTGCCCACATGGTCTGTACCTATACCACAACCAATGATTACTACCAGCTGTAAAAGGAAGCAACCAGTGTATAAGCATTAATCTTGGACAAACATAAAAACATAGTTATTTTCAAACAAATTCAATGAATTACCTGAGGAAAAATAGAACAGTCCATGTGAGTGTGTTTCAAAGAAAAGTATTCATGTGTTCTTTTGGGAAATGCCAACATAGTGGTTTGTTAGTTGTTCACTTGCCCTAATCCAATATTTGCAGGTAAATAAGCCTTCTCATGTACACTAAATGCATTGTAATTTTTCCCATTGAGTCACTGTGACTAGGTACAGAAGCCATTTATCAACAGATATCTGATATTGTCTGAAAGAAAACAAAATGATAAAGGTAAAAAGTAGAAAAAATAATCTACACAAAACAGAAAATCCTAGGAACATGTGAAAGTTTAAATGTCTTAAAATTTCCCTCTGGCTAGAGCTTCAAAAAGAGAGTATATCTATAAAATAAGAACAGGCTCATATGAAAAATAAAAGGGAACAGAGAATTTAAAAGACACCTTAGAAATTCATGTAATATTTTAGATTAAATATAACATACATGCAAAACAGTGCTCAAATCAAAAGTTGTAGAACTCAATTATTTTAACAAAGTGAATACTACATCCCTGTGATAAGATAAATATCAAGAGATAGAATATTATCAGTACCATGGAAGCTCCCATCATTCTCACTGCCAAATTGCTTTCCAAAAAGATTCTAATAATTAACATTCTCACTAGCAATTGCTCCACATCCTTGTCAATAGTTGGTGTCAGCCTTTTCATTTTTTGCAATCCTAATGGGTATATAGTAGTATTATACTGGGATTTAATTTACATCTCCTTAATGACTAATGAATTCAGCATTAGTGAATATGCTTCTTGGTAATTTCAATGGCCTCAATTGTAAAGTATCTAGTCAAGATATTTGCCCTTTTTCTTTTGAGCCTTCTCTTTTTCTTAGTGATTTATAAGAGTTTTATCTATAAATATACAGCATACAAGTTCTCTGTCAGATATAAGTAATGTAAATATCTTCTTTCAATATGTGGCTTGAAATTTTACTTTCAATGATGCCTTCGGAGGAACAAAATCTCTTGACGTTTAACACTGATCAATTTACCAATTTTCTCCTATTTGTACTTTCTGTGTGCTCTTAAAAAAAATTTTACATATCCTAATGTCATTAAGATAGTTTTATTTGTTTTCTTGTAGACATTACAATTTTATTTGTCACATTTTGATCTGCAATACAATATGAAATAGAGTCAAGATTTTCTTCACATGAATATTCAATATTTTCAGCAAGTTATTGGTAAATGAAAACATATTCTTTTTTAATCACACTCCAGAGCTACTACTGTCATAAATCAAATGACTATATTTGCTTGGGTCTCTTTTTGGACTCTCATTTCTGGTTTATTGGTTTACTCTTATGTTGTTGTCACACTATATTCATTACTGTGGCTTTATACTAGGTATATCAATACACCAAATATAGGCTTCAAGATTGACTTGGCTATTCTGATTTTACAACTTTAAAACAAAATTTTCAGAATACCTTTTTAAATTAGCAGAAGATTTTGGAAATAAAAGCAAGGAAATATGTAGGATTTAAAAATAAAGACCAAAAAGTAAGAAAAATAAGAGATATAGGGTACAAAATCAGGTGGTACAAATTCCCAAAATAGAAGTTCCTTGAAAAAAGCAGAGAAAGAGGAAGAGAGAGAGACAGAGAGAGACAGAGAGTGAGAGAGAGAGAAACTTGGCAATTAGACCAAATTTTTAGAACAAGTAATGGCATTTTTAATGAAATTCCAAAGGAGTCCCAATTCCACCTCAAACCCCACTCCCTCTTTTAGCACTATAAATAAATACCAGCACAACCATTGCTCAAAATTACTCTCTAAATGCCTAAGATTGCAAACATTTTTAAAAATAAAAGTGATAGCTCATTCTCCAGCAGCTTAAGACAGGAGATATAACAACATGGTTTTTGATTTAAGGTATATTTTTATTTAAATACAAGCATTTCAGAAATTTAAAAAGTCAGGGTTTTCAGGTTTTACAATATTTTAACAAATGAGATTTCATTTCATATAAAACGATGTCTCATATAGTATTAAATTGTTCTCCTAAAATAGATAGATAATAAATACAAAGAAACAAGTTGCTAAATTGTACATTCAAAATGTCCAGGAAAAGAAGAAACTCAATAGGTAAACATTTTGCTCAAATTCAAATTGCAGTATCTTATGCAGTTAAAACTAACTCAGGTGAAGTGTAGTGAACAAAAATTTCTTTTTACAATTTTTTTTATGGTTTATCTTTCTCTTTATAGTAAACCTAATATGGCATGGACAATGTTTTTTTAAAATGTGTTTGAAAGTTCAAACTAATTTCCACATAATTGTGTTAGAGAATTAATGAATCTGTGAAATTTTTCAAGGTTCGTTTAGGTGCTCTCAGTTGATGCCATGGAGCGTTACTTTTGAATTATGTCCTTGTCAATGAGTCTGGACTATTTGATTCAGGGTGTGATTATAACATAGTTTTTCAACTAATGTGTACTAGTTTCGTGACATAACTCTAGCTAATGTTAACACTTCAACCTCATTAAGATACAATGTTATATAAGTAACTATTGTTAGCCCTAATATTATTTCTCTGTCCTCATATAATTGAACCTAATAGCAGTGGCACAGAAAGAATTACTGATTTAATTTAGGTCATTTCTCAATGAATGTTTTAAGCTAAGTATAATGTAAACTACCATGAATTGACCTAGGATAAGCACAAATAATATTATATTAAAATAAGAAATCATTCATTTGATAAACATTGATATTACAGTTGTTCAAATTACAGGGACAATGCTAAATGTGCTTGTTCTCAATTACTGCCACTAAACTTTATACTCAGACTGCTTTTAACTATGCGATTTTTGACATTAGAACTTCGAATTCACCCTGCTTGCTCTTATCAACTAATGTAATGATTGTAGATATTACAGAGACAGTACGGAGAAAAGAAAGAAGGAAGGAAGAAGGAAGGAACGCATGCTAAGGAGGGAGGAAGAGAGAGAAAGAAATAGTCTAACAAGCTCATCCAAATTTTAAGAGATATTTATGTTTTGGACAGAATATAACTATACCACACATTTGATATTGGGGTAGGAGAGCAGGTAGAGGAGGGAGATATGGATGAAAAAATAAACCTAACATTTATTGAGAATTCATTATATATTCATCATTACACCCAAATTTTATACACATAGAGCTAACTCCCGTCCTTGTCAGGTTTTTTTCTTTTTTTTGGGGGGGGGGGGGGTGGTCGGTGGACATATGAATTAGGCTTGGCCAATCAGAGTGTTTCAATCCCCAAGCCTAAACTTTTGGTTTACATATGAACTCATGGCCTAAGTCCAAAGAATTAGGCTAACTTTTATTTGTTACCAAAAAAATATGTTCTTTCTAATCTTGGTGAACTCAAAAATGAACCAGGAGCTGTTAGTTATTGTCTAATGAAAAGAGAGCTTGCCAAAGAATTGAGCCCAAAGGATGACATTTAAGTTAATATAGGGAGAGACCCAACATTTAACTACAGCATTTGAACCCCTAGATTGAGCAGTAGGTAAAATTTGACTACTAATAAATTTTTCCTCCAATTTTATTTTCTGTATTTTTGCTTGAGTCTGGGGTGGATTTTCTGTAAATGACAACCCTAAAAGTCCTCATTAGTTAAGAGACAAAGTTAGGCTTCAAACCCAATTTTTTGTACTATCTCCCTGTCTACTTGCTACAATTGTTCACAATAAGTAGCTTTCATGCAGACTAAATCAATCTAATTACTGTAAATTGAATTAAAAGCAGGTAAATATTTCCAGTAAAAATGTTAAAATGCTTTCATTTAGTAAATATCACGGACGAAGGTCAGGGAGACATTTCACAATAAATAGAAATCATGGTTCATGTTTTATGCCATTTAAAAGGACATAAAATTCAAAATGAATGAATTAATAATTTGAGTAAATCCAAGATAATATGAAATATATGATATGCTAAAGATTAACCTTAGTTTTTAAGGGAAAAATAAAATCAAATATATTAATCAGAATTTTGCTAATTAGTTTTGTTTCTGTTTTTAACTGCCTGAAAACATCTTTTGGAATTAAGTGAGGCCTCTTTGTTTTATTGCAGTTATTACTGACTACATAAAAGTTAATGAGAAAATACTGTGTTTATTGAACAGTACTGCATTTTGATCAATGAGAAAACATTTATTAATATAATATTCATTCTCTCATTTTTATGTGCATGGTTTGAAAATACTGGCCATAAAAAGTATAAATATCGCTGAACAGACAAAATATATTTGCATGATTTAACAGATAACACTTCAGAGTAACCTGTAATACATAGTCATATACATAGATTCAGTTTATCCATTAAACATCCTGCACAACCATATAGACAGCTTGGTAAACATATGCATTCACAAATGCTAGATTGCACAATAATCTAAAACAGCAGCTTAAAAGATTTTGGGGTGTCATGCTTCCCCTGATATGAGCTTTCAAGAAAAACTTAGTACTCACTCTACTTACTAGCATTAGCTCTTAAAAAGGGTCTAGAGCATCTTGTCAGAAGAACAGAAATTAATCCCGGGAACAGAGCAAACAACTGATCATCAAGTCAAAACTTGATATAACAAATCTTTTTCTGTCCCAGACATGATCATATGAAAAGTAATAGAGCGGGGGGGTGGGGGGCAGGCAGGGCATTGAGGTATAAACCAGGGGAGTTTTTAACAGGGAATCTGCTGAGTCTGAGCTGTTTGGAACTCAAGGCTGACAGATGAAGAAAGAGAAGCAATCCAAGTCAATTCATGAGTGCATACGTGCCACTATTTTGAAGAAAGTCAAGAGACCTAGGGAGTAACACCAAAAACTCAAGAGACCTAGGGAATGACACCAAAGACAGCACCTCTTGACAAAGACGTTTATGGGGGCCACTGCCCAATGACAACTAAAGCAGTATAGACTTCAGCTTGAGTAAAGAAGAAGCTAAAATTGTAGAGTCTTCCCTAGGTTCATAGATAGGTGTTAGGAGGTCTCTAGTCCTTCCAAAATTATATGTCAGAAATTACCTATGTGTGTAATCATTTTCCTGGGCCAAAATCAAATTCTTAAAAGGGTCTATGACCAGCAACAAATTTAAATACCACTAACTCAAAGCCTAGTTCCAAACTCAAGTGGGTAATAAAGGGAGAGCTGCTAATTACTTGAGTAGCTGACATTTGCCTAGTTCCCAGTCAAAGAATGGAGTAGCCTTTGTACCTATTGCTGCTTACTGAGATATTATTGAGATATTCCCTAGCAAGAGTTCAAAACAAAACAAAACCAAAAAAAATTATAGAAATGTGTAACAGATTGCAATAATTTAAAACATCACATCTAGATGTTATGCCTAGAAAATGAAAACTTTTATTTTTTTTTTAATGTTACATGTTTGTCTGTGTTACTCATGAGGCTGAGTGTATAGAAATCTTTCTCTCACAAAGTACCAAAGCCTCAGCCATGTGCAGTTACATTGAACCAATATAGACTCTTACCTTTGCAGGTCCTCAACCACGTGCTTTGTTCTCAGGCCCTACTGGGGCCCATTACTGTAATTTCTACAGCTTGCCAATAGCATAGCCTTCATCTTAATAGTGGAATGGGGAAATTGTTCTCATTTTCATTCTGGGTCTTCACCATTTAATCCATCATCTCCTACAACATCTTTTATAGAAAAGAAAATACTTACTTGCTACCTCTGTCCCAACTCCTTCATTCCAGTGGGCAACTTCTATTTCTTGTACCTCCATTACTGCTGCTATTTAAAGACGTTTCAAAATTCTTTTCCTGCAGAAACTGGACATGATATTTGGTACTATTCACTGGTCCTATTTGTCATCATTGACTGGTATAATTTCACAGTTCCATTTAAATAAAGATCACTTAGGCACACTGAAACCCTAGCAATGAGAGTTTGCCCACTTGGAAAGAATAGTGAGTACTTAATATAAACTTGCGAATGAATGAATGAATGACTATTTGTGAAAACTAAATAAAGTAACATTCAGGAGACTGAAAATGAAACACTTTCATGATATTCTAATATTATAATCCTTTCATCTGTGCTAGTCACCTGTGAAGAATTCTTTACCTGTGATAAAAGGAGTATAATAATAAAATGCCATAGAAGTGTTTCATTTTCAGTCTCCTACATATTACTTCATTTACTTTTCACAAATATTTTCTTCTTCATTAATTCTTCATTCAACAAATTTATATTGAGTGCTTACAATGTGCCAAACATTGCTCTGGACATGAGAAATAAAATAGTAAATTTAGACAAAGTTCTGGCCTTCATGCTGCCTAAACTGTAGAATGCACTAAAAGAAAATAGATATATTAATTATATACAGTAAAGTTTCTAGTAATAAATAGGGTAAAGGGATTTATAATGGAAAGGTGTAGCAAGAGGCGCTATTTTTAATGACATGGTCAAGGAATACTGCATTGACAAGGACATATTTGAGGGAAGATGTGAAAGAAGTGAGGGAGTGAGTCTTGTGAGGCTCTGAAAATAAAGAACTACAACTAACAAGAAAGGTTAAAGCCAAGGCACTGAGGCAGAAACCATCTCTGCCTATTCAGGGATCATCTACTATTCTAGTAGTTTTCATATTTTTCATGAAGAATGAAAGTGAGACTCATAGAAATTTTATAATCTTGCTCAAGACCACACATTTGTGGATGAGACATGTAGAGCCAGAGTCAAGATTGGTAACTGATCACTCACAGCTCACAAACATGTACCACTCACCCAGAATCATCTATAAATGCTGTACATTCAGAGAAGGCTGCCTACTGAGGACTTGTGAAGGAAAACTGGTCACTGACACAAATGGATAAATGTAGACTAGGGACACACTGTCTCTCCAATGGCTCCTTAAGATGAAGGGATTAATTTTATTCATCTTTGCATGCTCAGCCAATAGTATAATGCCTGATACAAAGTAATCAAAGTCATGATTACATTTAACTCTGAGATTTGGAGTTTGGGGTCTTAAGTTCAAGGCTATATCATTTAATAATGATATACCTTTTGCAAATCACATAATTATTCTAAGCCTTCATTGCCTTCGTTTTTATAAAAGAGAGTATAAAAACTTATACTGGTGGTGTATTAATTAAATGGTAAATTATACATGAAAAGTATTCATTAAATATTATATTAAGAGATTTTTGCATAAATATAATTGTATATATAAGTATATATATCAATATAATTATGTATATAAATTATTTTCACAGATGGCTGTGCCTAAGAGCAAGGAACACACTTACATGGTCAATGCTCAACTGTAGTCCCAGGAGCAAGGTGAATGTATATTCTCAAAATCCAAGATTTTAAAACACTTGAGGATAGATGCAAGCTATGTCTTTGGGAATATTAAAGAATTCTCCTATCAAATATATAAGGTAACATCAGGGTAAAGAATAGCGGAGAGAATGGTAAAAAAACAAAAGGATCAGAAGGTTGATAATGCTGAAATAAGCCAAGAATGTATCTAAGGCTAGATAGCCCCATGACAATTATCTTTAAAGTGGGTTTGTTTTAATAGATCGCCTGTTACATGCTTGGATTATCCTGGATTGAAATATCAGAGTGGCCTGGGCACTTAGAAATGCAATTTGAGTCTATATGTCACTGTTTATATACTTCAAAGTTTCTAAGAGACTAGATCTTAAGTGTTTTCACCACAGAAAAAGAAGTAATAATTAGGTGACATGATGGAGTTGTTAGTTAAAGCTACCATGGTAAACGTATTGCAGTATATCAAATGAACCTGTTATACACCTTAAATTTATACAATGTAATATGTCAATTATATCTCAATTTTGGAAAAAGAAATGATTTTTTTAAATGGTTGCAGTGTCATATGACATTTATGATTCTTAACATATTGTAGAGGTCCAATAGAAAATTGTGAAACCAATTCCACAGATAAGAGTAGTCTTAGTTGGGTGGGATCGCCTAAGGAAACCAGCCTGGTTGAAGCACTGCAGTGAGAATTAGAATAGCCTGGAATTACACCCTACTTATAAGTTAATAAGTTAGCCTGCTACAGTTTTATGGCTGCTAAGTCAAAGACAAAGGACTTTTTTACTCATGACATAGTAAGTATTTTAAAGGGAATGTTTGCTTTGGCTCTCCTTGTCCCCAAGTCCCATTGATATTTTATGGAACAGCCAGCCCCCGTGGATGCAGGCAGCTTATGCCAATGAGGAACCCTGAGGAATCCTGAACTTAGGAATTCCCAATCTTTATTGAGGGCTGCTAGAAAACCTGCCTTACCTTTGCCCCAGAGAGGGACATTATCTTGATTATACTGGACAACAAACAAATCTACCTCTGCCCCAGAAGGAGATACAGGCTCTATCTTTCAAGGCTGTTTGCTATATAAATATTATTGAAAAGACAGCCTGGAACAAAAGCTGTCAATGTCTCTAAGAAGACATATGGAAATGTGAGAGACCTATGAAGAATTGTCTCCAACAGGTAAACTAAGAAAAAGTTTATGCAAGCGATTCAAGGGTTTTGAAGTGTAGGCCTAAATAATGATCTAGAACAAGTAAAGTTCTTAAGCTGAGAGTCAGAATAAAAAGGGGAAGAATATTTTATTTTGTATTATGTTAACAGTAAGATCAGTTAGAAAATATAAAATATGAAATGTTGAGGGTCTGTACCTAAATGTTATCAGTGAGAATCACAGTTCTTTGGAAAATTCAATGAAAATTGTATGGTATTACTAAATAGGACATAATGACATTATGGGAAATGAAAGAAAAGAAATATTTTTAAATGACATCATTCCTACATATAAAATTTAATATATGAAAAATGGGCATCTTAAGTACATTCAAAAAGAAGGGTATTTTAAAAGATATTAGGGCAATTGGTTAGCTATTTGAAAAAAAATCATCATAGATTTGTATTTTACATTGTTCCCCAAAATAAGCCATAGGTAATTTTTAAAAAACATATTGAATTTGTAAAAACAAATACAAAAAATTGATGCATTAGAAGAAAATATAAGAGTACATGTTTTCTCCATAATTACATAAAGAAGTAGCAAAACAAGAAAACAAATATTTATGTTATTGTGAAGAAAATCTTGCTAAATACATAAACAAATGCAGAATTCATAAAGGCAAGCATCTTATAATACTTTACCTTTATTTATAATCATGCCACTTTGAAGCTATTTTTGCATTTTACTCTGTTTGACATACATTTTCAACCACACAAAATATTATTAGTTTTGTCTTAGAGAGTCAAAAGTAAGTTTATTTACTAATGTATTTACCTTTTCCAGGGCTCTTCTTCCTTTCCTGAATTTTCTTACTACTATCTGTGTACCTCTTAGATTTTGGTGTAAAACAGACAACCTCAAATTATAGTGGTTAGCTTAAAACAATTGTTCTATTGGGCTAAAGTTTCTATGTATCAGCCTGATTGTGGCCTGGCTCAGCTGACAGCTAAGTTCTCTCATGCTTCTGTGGTCAGTTGCAGGTCAACTGATTGCAGGACGATCTAGAATGGCCTGCCTCACATGCCAGGTAGCTGGTAGACTCACTGGTCTAGGATTTATTTCCATTGGGACTTTATTCCATGTGGTATTTCATCTTCCACTAGATTGGCCCACCATTTTTCACATGCTGGCTCCAGAGTTCCAAAGAGTAGCCAGAGCAATTTATAGCCTTTTTCAAGCCTCTGTTTCATGTTTGCCAATTTCAAGTGGCCAAAGCAGTATATCTGTGCATAAGTTTGCTAGAGCTGCTATAAGAAAGTACTACAGACTGGCTAGCTTAAACAACAGAAATTTATTCTCTCACAGTTCTAAAGTCTAGAAGACCAAAATCAAGATGTTGACAGGGTTTGTTCTTTCTGTAGGCTTTGAGTGAAGAATCTGTTTTAGACCACTCTCCTTGGCTTCTAAATGTCTATCTTCTCCCTGTGTCTCTTCACACTGTCTTCCCTCTGTACTTGATTTTGTGTCCAAATAAGGAAACTAGTTATATTGGATTAGCATTTGCCCTAATGACCTCATTTTAACTTGACTACCTACATAAAAATCTTGTCTCAAAATAAGGTCACATTCTGAGGTACTGGTGGTTAGGACTTCAACATATGAATTTGGAGGAGTTACATAAATCAATCCACACAACCTAGCCAACAGATTCAATTGTGGTACAAATCTTAATGGGAGGATCTGCAATGGCAAATTGCAAGGAAGTGGATGGAGGAAGGGGTACACATTTTGGCCACTTTTACAATCTACAACAATCTAAAATCATCTTATTTTTTCCTGGAAAATACTTTCAGTATTTATTTTAGTGAAAGACTGTTATTACTATTTTCCCCTCATTTTTTTGTTTTTCTGAAAATGTTTTTATTTCACTTCATCTTTGAAGTTGATTTTCAGTGAGTAAAGAATTCCAATTTGCCAGTTCTTTCAGCACCTTATGATATCATTGTGCTACCTGGAATCCACAGTTTCTGATTAAAAATTGGCCATTAATTTTATTATTTGTTCCTTGAAGGTAGTGTGTTTTTTATGATTTATTTTATAATTCATGCTTTGGCTTGGTTTTTTTTTTTTTTTTATCAATTTACTTCTGGATGGTGCATAGATATAATATGGGCAGATCACTATGACTTCTACGGAGATCTCTTGTTTTGTGGGGACTAGCATATTTCTAGATTTCTCTTATTGTTGGGCATTACCAGAGAAGGAATCTCAACCGAAAGTCTAGGTTGCTTACCAGGCTCCTACTACTTGGTAAGTCCTGAGATCCAATTTTTGTCTCTCCAGCTAAATTAATCTCTTGTATTCTTTGCTTAACTTTTTATACTTTAATTAACTATGTTCTGCTTGGATTCTCAATAACTTGCCCTGGGAATATGCAGTTAAGAATCAGCAAATGCCTCAAAGAGAAGCTGCAGGAAAAATAGCACTATACTTTTCTATAGTTTTCTTTTCTCCAAGATCCTGACTCTTCAAGTCACAGTTGTTTTGACAACCTTGAACTCTCATTTTTACCTACAAAGCCCTCAGCAACTGCCATAGGCTCTAGGATGCTGTTTTCTATTTAGCATTTATGTTTACTGTAGAGAATAAGCAAAATGCTCCAAAAGGAAATAGAGATCTCACCTCAATGTGTTTCCTTCTCTGCAAAAACTGTACCCATCAAGATCTGGTTGCCTTGATTTCTCACTGGTGTCTGCAAACAGATTTTTTAAATATCATTTAAATCTAGTTTTTACAGTTGTGTCATTAGAACAGTGAGTCTGATATACTCTTTTTTGTCATAATCAGAAGGAGAAGTCCCCATACATTTAAAGGTGAATCAACATTTGGGCGTGCACACACACATACACGCATGCATGCATGCATACACACACACATACACACACACCCCCACATGACTTAGTTATGGACCATATGATTTCAGGAATAGACTTCTAGACAAATTAGCTCAAGTTTAGATGGATACATGGGACTCTTATGGAACCTAATTGCTAAGTGTACAATGTAAAGCTCAGAATGTCATATCAAAATCAACTATTTTGAGATTAAGTGGTCTACTTTTTAATTATTTTTTGCTCTGTGAATTTGCTTCGTCCTTCTACTTTTTTATGAGAGACATCTAACTTACTTGGACAAAAGTTGGAGGCAAATCCCAAGTCCATTGACCTTATAGTTCCAAGGCCTATCTCTAACTGGATGATTTGATGTTTATACCTATTTTTAAAAAGAGATCATTCTAAATGTTGCCAAATATAGGAAACAAGTATGCTCACACACTGATTTCATCAGAACTCATATACTTGTCATTGTCTCCTTATTTCCAAGGATAAATTGCATGTGCTCCTGGCTAATGACCTCTACGCCCTCTCACTTATTTTAGGACAATACTTTGCAATTGTCTTCTTTTTCTCCTATGTGATCAATTTTCCCTCTCCACTGGATCATTTCCATTGGAATATAAACTCTGT
Organism: Hippopotamus amphibius kiboko; assembly: GCF_030028045.1. Classification (NCBI taxonomy): domain Eukaryota; kingdom Metazoa; phylum Chordata; class Mammalia; order Artiodactyla; family Hippopotamidae; genus Hippopotamus; species Hippopotamus amphibius. Next base: position 61,682,270 of record NC_080188.1, read on the forward strand.
TATGGTTTCTCTCATATCAAAGAATAAATAAGTATGCAAACAAATGGGGAAAAAAACAAAACTTTTTTTTTTTTTACTTTTCTCTCTAGATATTGCCTTTATTTATCACATGATTTTTGCAGCAATACTTCTTGAATGCATTGTCTATATATGCATTCTCTCAGTTTATCCTAAAATCCACCTCATTTAGGATTTGCCATTTCCAATCCCCTGAAAATGCTCTTGTCAATGTTATTAGTGAACATCTCCAATGACTAATAAATTCAGTGATCATTTAACTTGCTCAATTGGCAGCATTTGATCATTCCTCTTTGGAATAATTTTTCACTTGCTTCTGGGACACTTCATTGACTGGTTCCACTCCTACCATTATCCTAGACTTTCTTTTTTGGTGTTTTTTTGCTGGCCCTTCCTCAAATTTCTAACCTAGAAATATCAGCGTAGACCAGAGCTCAGTCACTGGAACACTTTTCCTTTATTATCCCCACTCGCCCCATATGTATTTCCCAATATCCTAGCTTCCAAATCTATATTCTGAGACTTCGAGCTTCTACCTCTCCATTAATTCCCAGACTCACATATCTAGTGCCAATCAATCTTTCTACTTAAGTGTCTAATAAGCATGTTCAAAATCTGCTTTTTATTCTTCCCTCAAAACTTCAACATGATGATATTTGGAGATGGGGCCTTTGGGAGGTAACTATGTTTAGATGAGACCATAAGGACCCCCATGATGGAATTAGTGCCTTTATAAGAAGAGGAAGAGACAGCAGAGCTCTCTCTCTCTCTCCAATCTCATGCACCAGAGAAAGGTCATATGAACACAGAGTAAGGTGGCTAGCTGCAAGTCAAGAAGAGGGCTTTCACAAGAACTTGGCCATGCTGACACTCTGATCTCAGACTTCCAGACTCCAGAACTGGGAGAAAATAAGTTATCTGTTGTTTAAGACACCCAGCCAGTGGTATTTTGTTCTGGAGGCTGGAAAGTGAGTTCCAGAGAGACTTTCTTCCTGGTTTGCCGAAAGCTGCCTCCTTCTCACTGTACATTTCATGGACTTTGTTCAGTGTGTGCAGGTGAAGAGAAAGAGAGATCACTTCTTATAAGGTCACCAATCCTATCAGATACCCTATCCTTATAATTTCATTTGACATTAATTACCTCCTAAAAGCCCTTTATCCAAATGTAGTCACAATGAGAGTTAGAGCTTAGAATAGACACAATTCAGTCTACAGCAATTATATAATGTATGTACAAATAAATCTTATTTATCTTGATTATCTTGTCTTCTTTTTACTAGAATGTAAGCTCTATGATGTCTAGATGTTTGTCTGTTTCATTCACTGCTGTATTTCCATTGCTAAAAAATTCCAAGTGTGGAAATTAATGAGAGTCCAAACATGTCTACAACTGTAAACTGATACTAAATTTTCAGAGGACAGTTTGGCAATATACATCCAAAGCACAAAATGACCATATTCTATTTTTAGTAATTTTATTGTTGGGAACTGATAGTACTGAAATAAGTGTTTGCTTACATTCAGCATTTTTTATAAGAACAAAGATTGAAAACAACCTAATATCCACATCTGATGGACTAGCTCAATAAATTATGACAATATACAGTGAAATATTATATATCAACTAAAAATATCAAGCTAAAGACTAATGTCATGTAAAATGTTCTTGCTTTTAGGTAAAAAAATTACTAAAAGCATAAAAATACCTGCTTACTAATATGTATATAAAATGATATAGAAAAATATTCAAACCTGTAAAGAGTGGTTTCTCAAGTTTGCTATTATTAGCAAAATTTATTTTTGAAGAAAGGGCTCTTTTATATTTCCTAAATTTTTTACAAAAACACGTTGACTGCAATCATAAAATATATTAAATAATTTGATCTAAGAATCAAAATATAAATCATTAGAAGAAAATGTAAATGATCATTAAACTTTACATTGGAAAAGATGTTTACACTAAAATGAAAAGCAAGAGATCTGGTTGGGGGAGGAGTAAAAGTTTAAAAAATGACCTTTATAAATAAGAAAAATCTAAGAACACTGTTGCAGAAAACAAACCTTGGACTCAGAAAAACTACTATCCTGTTCTGAGTTTATTGAAAACACTCAGTAAATCCTCTCTATTTGAAAGAAGATTACAAAATGTTGCTGCATTCAAAAACTATTATACAAAATACAGGCAAAAACAAAAAAAGAGCAACTAAAGAAGGATTATACTTTAGGGATGACAAAAATTTACACCAATATTCAGTTATAGATGTTATAGTTTGGACAGTTAGAAACAGACTGCCAATATTCTAGGTCATCGTGACACAAACTCTTCCTAGAATCAGTTTATACAGATATTTCATTCTATTTCTCATTTTGTGTGAGGTGAATGCCAAATCAGCTGAAAAATTTCATGACAACATACAAGAAGACATGACTAAATTAAATGGATGTCACGTCCCTGGAGGAAAAGACTCAATACTGTAAAGATGCCAATTCTTTCCAAATTAATATATAAATTCAATGAAAATTCACCCAAAATCTTTTTTTGATTTGTCCAATTTTTTTGTGGTGTGGTTTTTTCATAACTTGACACACTAATTCTAAATTCCATCTCAGAAATTAAATGTGTGAAATAGCCAAGAAATGAGAAAAAAAGAAGAATGCAGAGGGACTTTCACCATAAACCTTTATTAATGAAAAGTATGGTACTGATGAAGACACAAGCAAATAGATCAATGAAAAGCATGGAGAATATGTGTATATGAGAATTTACTGTGTAATAAAGGTGGCACTTCAAATCAATGCAGAAAGCTTCATTATTCATGAAATGACTGTGTTTGAAAACAAAGGAAAGTATATTTTCTGTATTATATTACACACAAAAATAAATGTTTGAAGTTATATATGGAAATAAACTATGAAGTACCAAAGATATAGTAGAATACTTTTCTAATTTTAAGATGTTAAGAAAGCATATTTAAACATGTCATAAAATCCAAGGAAAAGTAAATACATAAATAGGATTAAGTAATATTTTTAAATATTTATGTTCTGTAAGGCTCCATAAACAAACTAAATACACTAAGAATTTGTTAGGTAAACTATTTTAAAGCAACTTTTAACTAATTCAGTAGTACTAATTGCATTTGTACCATGCAATTTGTTTTGGAGAGCTACTTACTAGAACGTATAAAGAATTTTGAACAGCCTTTATATTGAATGCTGTGGTGCCACCTCCTTAGGAAAGAACTTACACTCCAGCTCTTCCACAGACAATCCTCTTTGGGATAAAGTATGTTGAACAAGTCTTCTTACCTAAAGTCTCATCCTCCTCTTGGGCACCTTGTACCAAATAACTTAGTGCTTTGCCTCAAAAGCCTGGCAACTCACCCCAACTCAGGGCAACTCTGAAGGGCTATCTCAATTTCACAATTGATAAGAAGTTGCCTGAGGCCATTTTAAGAATGTCACAACCTAACTTTTCCCTTTAATCTAGCTCCCTGCCCTGCCCCTACGGGGAAATTTTGTGTACAGCAATCTGTCCCAAAGTCAGCTTTCTGGGGAAACTGATCTGTAACATGCTTTGATTTATTAATTCCAAATAGAAAATAAATAAATCAGCTACAGGAAAAAAATATATGGGCTTCTTGAGAGAGTTCTTACAATAACAAAAAGCTTGAAAACATCTAAATATCCTAACAGGTTATATATTATGTGCTATATATATACACACACCTACATGTACGTATATACATACATGTGTGTATGTACACACGTGCATATTTCATTGTACCAGTATCTATTATATCTATTACACAGCATTTAAAATTGCTTGCAAATAATTTGTGATAACAGGAAATTTTTCTGTCACAATGTTAATTAGAAAAAGTAAGTAATAAAATCATTTATGTAGGGTGATTCCTATTATGTAAATATATGCATAGGCATAAAGATAAAAATATACAATCTTTTTTCTTTCTATATTTCAAAATTTTTCATATTTTCAGAAATATCATAATAATGGAGATAATACTTTTTATTCTTTATAAACCTTTAAATGTTGACCAAGAAAGATAATTACCTTTAATTTTAAAAAAATAATTTAAAACTCAGTAGGAATTTGAAACTCATTAAAACAAAATCATGCCCCCGTTCACATAACTAATATCAGCAGCAAACTTAGGAATCAAACTAAGTCACTGACTTCAAATCCAATATTCATCAACTTCAGCATGACTTCATCTTCAATATTATGCAATAATCATGATATATCCTTAAGAAGCTGTAATATATATGCATATAAACTCTGGATTTTATAGTCGACATAAACATGGCCTGAGCTGTATGAAATATTGTTATTAAGATTTAAAAGTTAACAAAAATACTACATAGATTTAAAAATATCTCTTAAATGTATGGTCCTTTACCTGCAGAATATTATTGTCTTAACATGTTTAATCTAGAATACCTGTGCAGTGGAAGAGCATAAGGCAGGTTCTGAAAAATTATTTAAAAGTAAATTCTATGACTGAGAATCAATATTTTCAACTTTTTGTTTGTTTGTTTGTTTTGGGTTTTTAAAATAAATTTATTTATTATATTGACTGTGTTGGGTCTCCATTGCTGCACACAGGCTTTCTCTACTTGCAGAGAGCGGAAGCTCCTCTTTGTTGTGGTGCGCAGGCTTCTCATTGCTGTGACTTCTCTTGTTGCAGAGCACAGGCTCTGGGCACATGGCTTCAGTAGTTGTGGCACATGGGCTCAATAGCTGTGGCTCACGGGCTCTAGAGTGCAGGCTCAATAGTTGTGGCACATGGGCTTAGTTGCTTCTTAGCATGTGGTATCTTCCCGGGGCAGGGATCAAACCCATGTCCCCTGCAATGGCAGGTGGATTCTTAACCACTGCACCACCTAGGAAGTCCTCAACTTTTTATTTTGAAATAATTTTAGGCATAAGAGTTGCACCAGTTGTAAAGATAGTTCTCATATTCCTTTTTCTCAGTTCCCCCTACATTCATATGTTACATAACCCTAATAAAGTTATCAAAATTAGAAATTAACATTGACACAATACTATTAACTAAACTACAATAGTCCCTCTTTATCTACAGGTGATACATTCCAAGACCCTCAGCGGATGCCTGGAAACAGATAGTGCTGAACCCTATATACACTATGTTTTTTCCTAAGCATACATACCTATGCTTAATTTTAATTTATAAATTAGGCACGGTAAGAGATTAACAACCAATAATAAAACAGAAGAATTACTGTAAAGTAGATAGCCAGTGGGAAGTTGTTGTATAACAAAGGGAGTTCAACTCGAGGATGGAAGATGCCTTAGAGGACTGGGACGGGGAGGGTGGGGGGCACTCGAGGGAGGGTGGGAGGGGGAGTCAAGGGAGGGAGGGAATAAGGGGATATGTGTATAAAAACAGATGATTGAACTTGGTGTACCTCCCCCAAAATAATAAATAAATAAATAAAATTAAAAAAAAAAAAAAAAAAAAAAACCCAAAAAGCCAAGTTGAATATAACTGAAAAAAAAAAAAAAAAAAAAAACCAGAAGAATTACAACAAAATACTGCAAAAAAAGCTATGTGAATGTGGGCTCTCTCCAAATATCTTATTACACAAATTTAATGCCTTTTTCCATTCTTAACTAAGCACGTATTACTCACTGTGACCACAACTTTTGCAGTTTGAGGTGCAATAATAAAACTAGCATAAATTTTTTTTCCTTCTTCACAATTTCACCAACAGAAGATTCGTTCTTACTGTAGATGTTAGTAACTTCAGCATATGATTTTTCTTTCCTTATTAAGTAGTAAACGTATACCTTTTCACTTAAAGGAAGCACTTAACAGCTTCTCTTTGGCATATCCAAATTGCCAGCGTCAGCACTTTTGCAATTTTGGACCATTATTAAATAAAATAAGGGTTACCTGAACACAACCACTGCAACACGGACACAGTGAATCGGACAACCAAGATGGCTGCTAATTGACTGTGAGCGGATTCGCGGGGCAACGGGAAGATTCACTCTCCAGGCGGATTTGCGCGAGATTTCATCAAGCTACTCAGAATGGCGTGCCATTTTAAATTTATGAATTAAAATATTAAATTTCGCATTTAACGTTAACATTAACTGTTAATGGCGGCTAGCTGCAGGACAACCAGCTGCAACGAGGATAAGCGGGGACTACTGTACATACAGATTTTGTACAGATTCCACTAGTTTTTTCATTGATATCTTTTTTTTTTTTCCGTTAGAGGATTCAGTCCAGGATCCAACATTACATTTCCTTGTGGTGTCTTGCTCTTTTCGAGTATGTGACAATTCTTGTCTTTCCTTGTTTTTTATGACCTTGGCACTTTCAAAGAGTCAGATCAGTTATTTTACATAGAATGCTCCTCAGTTTAGGTTTTTCTGATGTTTTCTGATGATTAGATTGAGGTTATGGATTTGGGAAAAGAACACAACTGTGAGGTTTATTACTGGTAATATTAACCTAAATTACTTGGTTAAGATGGTTTCTGTCAGACGTCTTTTTGGTAAAGTTACAGCTTAATTCTTTGTAAATAATATTCATTTGTGGAGATATTTTGAGACTATGAACATATCTTTCTCAAACATACCCTGTTTCTCCTTAATCTTCACAAAGGTCAGTGTTTCTAGTCCACAGTAATTATCATTGTGGTGTTCTTTTCTTTTTTTTTCCTTTTTTTTTTTTTTTTTTTGGCTGTACCACGGGACATGTTGAACCTGTGCCTTCTGAGGTGGAAGCGTGGATCCCTAACCACTAGACCACCAGGGAAATCCCTCACTGTGGTGTTGTAATGTTTTTCTGTTTCCCTTGTTCCTTCTAAATTCATTAATTGGAAATCTTCCATAAGAAAAATCTGTCCCTTCTCCATCATTTGATCATTTTGTTTATATTGGTTTGGACATATGAATATCTATTTTTTTCTTTATTTTACAATTTAACATCATTATAGTTTTGCTGCTCAAATTGTTCCAGTTTTGGACACTGAGGCTATTTCAGGTCGGCTTCTGTGTCTTTTCAATAAACCCCATTCTTTTCATTGAAACTTCCTTACTTTCTGGGATTGCCAAGTGCTTCAGTCTCAACTTAAATTTTTGTGTGTGTGTCATCCCTAGAATCACTTCCCTAAGAAGCCCTGGTTCCTTTTATTGGAGAATGTTATTTGGAAGTTAAGATCTGGGCACTGATTTATTATTGCTGCTGGGGTATCGCTCCGTGTAGGTCCATTCAGAAGACAGAGCTAGAAAATACATGTACATGTGTATACTAACCCACATATACACACATCTATCCTATCTGTGTGTGTATATATTTTTTTCATACTGGTATATCTAACTTTTCTTCAGGACCACAGGATTCTTTCTATTCCCTCTTTGTTTACTTAGTACATATCTCTAACAGTGTTCCTTATCCATAATACATTTGCTCATTTATTCAACCAAAGCATAAATAAAATGTAATTTCAGAATTTCTAACCCACTTCCAGTGAGAAGTAGCTTTATCAATTAGAAAACAGTGTTTGTATAGTTATATTTGTTTCTAGCCTTACAATATCCAGTGAAAATAGTGCTTTCTAAAGTTACTTAGGCCAGCTCCTTTCTTTCTCACACACTGTATGTAGCTGGTTATGCCATTCATTTGAAATAAAGTTAAATTATTTTGTCACAGTCTACATTCCATATTGCATTTCCTCTATATCCTGGTGGATTGTTTTATTTGCATATAGCAAAATTCACTCATTTTGCATACAGTTCCATGGGCTTTGACAAATGCACAGAAGTGTGTATTCACCAGCCTCAATTCCATACAAAACAATTCCATCATCCCCAAAGTTACCTTATGCTCCTCCCACCCCCAAATCCTGGGAACCAGTAATTCATCCCTATAATTTTGCTTTTTCCAGAATGTCATATAAATGAAGTCATAAAACATGAAGGCTTGGGGTCTTGCTTCTTTCACTTATCAAAAATGCATTTAAGACTCATTTATGATGTTGTGTGAAACAACAGCTTATTCCTTTTTGTTGCTGAGCAGCATTCCACTGTATAATTGTACTACCATTCACTAATTAACCTATTCAAACACATCACCGTTCTTTCCAGATTTTAGCAGTTATCCATAAAACTGCTACAAAGGTTTGTATACAGGTTTTCATATGGAGATAAGTTCTGAATTCACATGGGCAAAAAATAAGAAGTGGATTGCTCAGTCATTGGTAAGCATGTGTTAAACTTTACAAGAAACAGCAGAACTATTTTCTCAAAGTGGATGTACATTCCCACCATCAATGTATGAAAGTTCCAGTTGCTTTATATATTTGTAATTTTTATTCTTCTGTTGTTGTTATTCTAATAGCATTGTACTAATAACTCATTGTGGTCTTAATTTGCATTTTATAATGATTAATAATATTTTACATCTTTTGAAATACTCGTCATCTTTTTTGTCTTTTTAAATATTGAAGTATAGTTGATTTACAATGTGTTAATTTTGCTGTACAGTAAAGAATATATATATATATTCCTTTCATATTCTTTTCCATTATGGTTTATTACAGGTTATTGAATATATTTCCTTGTGCTATTCAGCAGGTCCTTGTTGTTTATTTTATATATAGTAGTGTGTATCTGTTAATCCCAAACTCCTAATTTATCCCTTCCCCCCTTTCCCTTTGGTAACCATAGGTTTGTTTTCTATGTCTTTGTGTCTGTTTCTGTTGTGTAAATAAGTTCATTTGTATCATATTTTAGATTCCACATATAAGCAATATCATATATTTGTCTGTGTCTGACTTACTTCACTTAGTATGAGAATCTCTAGTCCATCCATGTTGCTGCAAATGTCATCTTCATAATTTCCTTACTGAAGTGTGTTTTCAGATTCTTGGCCAATTTTTTATTATGTTGATCATTTTCTTGTGGAGCTATGTTCTGGATAAAAGATTCTTTACGGGGTACATGATTTTCAAACATCTTCTCCTATCATGGTTTGTCTTTTCATTCTCATAAATGTATTGTTCATAGAGTAAATGTTTTCAACTTGAATATGGTTTTTTTTTTTTTCTGTTATAAATTTTTCTTTTGCTATCTTATCTAAAAACTATTTGCCAAACTCAAGATCACAGAGATATTTGTTTGAAGTTTTGTTTGTTTGTTTGTTTGTTTTGAATTTAAGGGCTTATTTAAAGGATTTTGTTTTGTTTTTCATAAGGATGCCAACTATGTTACCATTATGTGTTGAAAAAAGCACCCCTGTCTCTGACACATTGTATCTTCTTCCAGCATTTATGAACCTTGACAGGCTGATTTGTTAGCCTACAAGTAGGGTAAAAATCTCAAACCCTTCATCGTTTTTGCCCACAAAGACTTTTTATGCCATGAAATGGGCATGCCTTTCCTTCTGCTAGGCCTTCAGTGTGTGAGACTGAGTTAATCTAAATAGGAATTGGACTGGGTTTTGGTTTGGTTTTGCTATGATTTCAGTATATCACAGGCTTTCAATTCATTGAGGGATTATTTTGTTTATTATGGGAGTTGATTCGCCAGATTTTTCCCCCCAATATCTGCTCCACTCTGAGCTTTAGGTCATCTCTGTGCTGAAATGGTTGTCTCCTACAAGTAACTCTTCATTCATATGACACTTGTTAACCTAGTGGTGGAGGTGGGACTAGTCAAGGTATCCCTGGTTCTCTAGGATGTGACCTCCTTCGTGCCCCTCCCCTTCTTGGTGCAGTTTTGAGCCCAACACTTATTTCCCAGGGTTAGAGGTTTCCTTTCCCTCCCCCAGCCTGTTTGTTTTTCCTCAGCTGCAGTGAGTTTTCACTAGTGCCTAAGGGTGCCTAAGGACACCTAAGGAAAATGACTTGTCCTTATCCCACAGATCAGAGCTTTATTTCCTTAGGGGAAATGAGGAAGAGGGTCTCAGAGTTTCTTACTGTTCCTGCTTTGATTTCTCTTCTCCTCTTCTCTATTCTGCTCCCTTCCTTCTGTTTTCCTTCCCCATACTGAAATTTCTTTGGTTCTCCCAAACTTTTTTTTGTGAGTATTAGGTGGAGGTTGTGTACACCTGGCCCCCTGCATTTTGCCAAACATCCTACCTTTTTTTTATAGGTGTCCAGAAGTAGATTGCCCAGGTAAGCAAGTGTTTTGGTTTCGTCTGCAATCGGCCATCTCTCTTTAAATTTTGAGATCTGCAACCTCCATATTCTCATGGGTTCAAAAAGGTTGTGAATTTTCTGCTTGTTATTGTTATTGTTATTGTTGTTGCAAAGGTTGAGAATAGCCTTTAAGAATGAGTCTTTCCAGTTCTCTATATCTCTGGGCAGTCAATTTAATGTTTTAAATTTGACTTCAAAAAGCAACTGACTACAAATTTGTGACCCTTTTTACTTTGAGAGACTCCCAAGAATAATTTAAATTGTAAATTATAATAATTTTTCTTAATAATTCAATAATTAGCTGGGGCTCTGTTGAGTCACTTAAACACGTAAAGGCAAGAGACCTATAGACTGCTTGGAGCATCACAGCTTTAAATAATTTGCTGAATTTTTCCCTGACCCTGTGACTGAATTTGTAAAGTAGCACTAAGTTTTTCATCTAGCTCCAGAAATATGGTGAGGATTTAAGAAATAAAAGTGTTTTGATATCTTCAAAAGGTAATAAAAATTTATATTAAAAAAAGTTTTTTAAGACATATTTTTCTTTCCTGTTGTTAACTGAATTGCCATAACAGTTTTATCTCTTTTAAATGATTTCATGACTATCTAAACTAGAACAGTGAAATTGGGAACAAAGAACAGAGTCTACCCAAAAAACTAAATAACATCATTTAAAGAGTTAAATCCCTGTTCTTTTTAATAAGAAAATTATTTCTGACCCTCAAGGTACATTTACATTTGAAAAATAGGATAGTGATTCAACTATTATGGGAGAGGGGTTTTGAATATGGAATATAAATTATAAACAAAATTCAGTAACAAAAATGTCTGGGAGATTATCTATGCCCTCAGATTCTCTCAGTGGAATATCAGTGCTAAACTACTAGAATTTCCTTTCTTTTAACACCCTGCATATTTATTTGAGAGACCTCATTCCTATCAGGGCAGAAATTGCATGTTAATGACATTATAAGATGAAATGGACATTCAAAGTTATAAAGAAGCTGACTAAACAACAAATTTGAAAATTGTTTGGCAGCAAAGGATAAGAGAGCTTAAGGAGTCATTAGAAGAGAGACTTAAGGATAAGTAGGAGGATAATGATAATTACAATTTAATCCCGGATAATAATGCAAAGGTTAAAAGTCATATACAGTAACTTGCAGTATATTATTTTAATGTTTCATTACTGTGATGGAAAGGATCTGACATAAAGACTGATTTGATGCAGGTCACCCCATCAGCTCTTCTATCTAAGTGGATAAATCTCTCTTTGGACAGATATGGTTGCAGCTTGCCTGCTTCTGACCTGTTATATCAAGAAAAACTATCATGTGTTTTATTTTGCTTACTACATGACCTAAAACTACTTAGATGGTGCAAAACTTTAACTTTGAAGATTAGAACTTATGTGAAACAAGGAACTATTATATACAAAAAATTCCAAAGCTCTAGATACTCAAACCTGTATCTAAAGACTTAATATGTAGAGTTATTTTTATAGAAACATGAAAACTAATTTGTTCTGTACAATTGAAGTAATGGACTATATTATGAATTGAGATCAATGACCTGAAATTATTTCGTGACTTCAAAGAATTTCTTTTTTAAAAAGACATATTTGAAATAACATCACTAATTTTTACCTGTAAATAAAGTCTCAATCCTGTTATTCAAGATTGTGTGAAGAATCAGGGTCCAATGATTTTCCCAGGTTCAATTTCAACTCACTTTCTTCAACAAAAGTCTAAAGCAGAAAAACTAAGCACTAAGTATTCCTCAAAATTTTACTTGGCTTTCCTTTCTATATCATACTTTTACTTTTAGATAATATATGAATATTAATAACCCAAAAGCAGCAATATGCTTAAATAAAATAGATAATTTTCCTATCTTGCAAATAGAAAACTTACAATTGTTGAAATATTTTCTTCTGATATTTAACAAACATAGTATTACACTGCTGAGTTTGGTTTCTTGATCTTAAATACTATCCATTGACTTTGTGTTTTAACAGTTGAGGATTTAAATCTCTTATATATCTACCTCAGCCTTCTCCTACTCCTCACCTTACCCTGTAGAATTAAATCAAATTTTTTAGTTAAATTAATGGTTAATGTTTAAGTTTTTAATTACCTTAAATATTGCTTATTTCTATTATGCCCAATAGACCAAAATTGTTACTTTTGTTTTTCTCATTTTTATGTGTTCAATTTACCAACCTAAACTGAATAACTTATTGTCTTTATTTTTATTATTTTGACTTTGCTTTTCTCCTTGCTGCGATCTTTTCCCACTTTATTAGAAAAGTTATCAGTGAAAAAGTCAGCTCAAAACAATCTCTCCATTCTGTGAAAGTTACAATGCACAATCTTTGACTATAATCCTATTTGGTGCTGAAGAGGTGATATTAATTATTCATTTTTTTAATTGGAATATAATTGCCTTACACTCCCCGTATCCCCTCCCTCCCTCGACTTCCCCCCACCCTCCCCATGTAGTCCTCCAAGGCATCATCCATCATCGAGCTGAACTCCCTTTGTTATACAGCAATTTCCCACGGGCTATCTATTTTACAGTTGGTAGTATATATATGTCTATGCTACTCTCTCACTTCATCTCAGCTTCCCCTTCACACCCCAACCCCCCAAACCTCGAAATCCCCAGTCCATTCTCTGCATCTGTGTCCTTATTCTTGTCTTGTCACTGAGTTCATCAGTACCATTTATAGATTCAGTATATATGAGTTAGCATACAATATTTGTCTTTCTCTTTCTGGCTTACTTCACTCTCTATGACAGACTCTAGGTCTATCCACCTCATTACATATAGCTCCATCTCATTACTTTTTAAAGCTAAGTAATATTTCATTGTATATGCCACGTCTTCTTTATCCATTCATTTGTTGATGGGCATTTAGGTTGCTTCCATGTTCTGGCTATTGTAAATAGTGCTCCAATAAATATTATGGTACATGTTTCTTTTGGGATTATGGTTTTCTTTGGGTACATGCCCAGGAGTGGGATTACTATATCATATGGTAGTTCTATTTGTAGTTTTTGAAGGAACCTCCAAATTGTTTTCCATAGTAGCTGTACCAACTTACATTCCCACCAACAGTGCAGGAGAGTTCCCTTTTCTCCACACCCTCTCCAACATTTGTTGTTTCCAGATTTTGTGATGATGCCCATTCTGACTGGTGTGAGGTGATACCTCATTCTGGCTTTGACTTGCATTTCTCTGATGATGAGTGATGTTGAGCATCTTTTCATGTGTTTGTTGGCCATCTGTATGTCTTCTTTGGAGAAATGTCTATTTAGGTCTTCCACCCATTTGTGTATTGGGTTATTTGCTTTTTTGGTATTAAGCTGCATGAGCTGCTTGTATATTTTGGAGGTTAATCCTTTGTCCGTTGTTTTGTTGGCAACTATTTTTTCCCATTCTGAGGGTTGTCTTCTTGTCTTGTTTATGGTTTCTTTTGCTGTGCAAAAGCTTTTAAGTCTCATTAGGTCCCATTTGTTTATTCTTGATTTTATTTCCATGATTCTAGGAGGTGGGTCAAGAAGCATCTTGCTTTGATGGATGTCATAGAGTGTTCTGCCTATGTTTTCCTCTAGGAGTTTTATAGTGTCTGGCCTTACATGTAGGTCTTTAATCCATTTGGAGTTTATTTTTGTGTATGGTGTTAGGAAGTGTTCTAATTTCATTCTTTTACATGGAGCTGTCCAATTTTCCCAGCACCACTTATTGAAGAGGCTGTCTTTTTTCCATTGTATATTTGTGCCTCCTTTGTCAAAGATAAGGTGCCCGTATGTGTTTGGGCTTACCTCTGAGTTCTCTATTCTATTCCATTCATTTTCCTTTCTGTTTTTGTGCCACTACCATACTGTCTTGATCACTATGGCCTTGTAGTATACTTTGACGTCAGGAAGCCTGATTCCACCCACTCCATTTTTCCTTCTCAAGATTGCTTTGGCTATTCAGGGTCTTTTGCGTTTCCATACAAATCATAAGATTTCTTGCTCTAGTTCTGTGAAAAATGCCATTGGTAATTTGATAGGGATGGCATTGAATCTGAAAATTGCTTTGGGTAGTACAGTCATTTTCACTATGTCGATTCTTCCAATCCAGGAACATGGTATGTCCCTCCATCTGTTTGTGTCGTCTTTGATTTCTTTCATCAGTGTCTTAAAGTTTTCTGCATACAGAACTTTTGCCTCCTTAGGCAGACTTATTCCTAGGTATTTTATTCTTTTTGTTGCAATGGTAAATGGGAGAGTTTCCTTAATTTCTCTTTCTGCTCTTCTGTTGTTAGTATATAAGAATGCAAGAGATTTCTGTGCATTAATTTTATACCCTGCTATTTTACTAAATTCATCAATTAGTGCTAGAAGTTTTCTGGTAGAATCTTTAGGGTTTTCTATATATAATATCATGTCATCTGCAAAGAGTGACAATTTTACTTCTATTCCAATTTGGATTCCTTTTATTTCTTTTTCTTCTCTGATTGCTGTGGCTAAAACTTCCAAAACTATGTTGAATAATAATGGTGAGAGTGGACACCCTTGTCTTGTTCCTGTTCTTAGAGGGAATTCTTTCAGTTTTTCCCCATTTAGAATGATGTTGGCTTTTGGTTTCTCTTATATGGCTTTTATTATGTTGAGGTAATTTCCTTCTATGCCCATTTTCTGGGGAGCTTTTATCATAAATGGATGTTGAACTTTGTCAAAAGCTTTTTCTGCATCTATTGAGATGATCATATGGTTTTTATCCCTCAATTTGTTGCTATGATGTATCATGTTGATTGATTCGTGTATATTGAAGAACCCTTGCATCCCAGGGATAAACCCCACTTCATCATGGTGTATGATTGTTTTAATGTGCTGTTGGATTCTGTTAGCTAGTATTTTGTTGAGGATTTTTGCATCTATATTCATCAGTGATATTGGTCTGTAATTTTCTTTTCTTGCGGCATCTTTGCCTGGTTTCGTTATCAGGGTGATGGTGGCCTCGTAGAATGAGTTTGGGAGTGTTCCTCCTTCTGCTACATTTTGGAAGAGTTTGAGAAGGATAGGTGTTAGCTCTTCTCGAAATGTTTGATAGAATTCGCCCGTGAATCCATCTGGCTCTGGATTTTGTTTGTGGGGAGATTTTTAATCACTGCCTCAATTTCCATACTTGTGATTGGTCTGTTCATGGTTTCTATTTCTTCCTGGTTCAGTCTTGGAAGATTGTATTTTTGTAAGAATGTATCCATTTCTTCCAGATTATCCAATTTATTGGCATATAGTTGCTTGTAGTAGTCTCTCATGATCTTTTGTATTTCTGTGCTGTCCATTGTTACTTCTCCGTTTTCATTTCTAATTTTGTTGATTTGCATCTTCTCCCTTTTTATCTTGATGAATCTCGCTAATGGTTTATCAACTTTGTTAATCTTCTCAAAGAACTGACTTTTAGTTTCATTAATTTTTGCTATTATTTCCTTGTTTTCTTTTTCATTTATTTCTGCTCTGATATTTATGATTTCTTTCCTTCTGCTTGCTTTGGGGTTTCTTTGTTCTTCTGCTTCTAATTGTTTTAGGTGTAAGGTTAGGTTGTTTATTCAATATTTTGCTTGTTTCTTAAGGTAGGACTGTATTGCTATAAACTTCCCTCTTAGAACTGCTATTGCTGCGTCCCATAGGTTTTGTGTTGTTGGGTCTTCATTGTCATTTGTTTCTAGATATTTTTTGATTTCCTCTTTGATTTTTTTAATGATTTCTTGGTTGTTTAATAGTGAATTGTTTAGCCTCCATGTGTTTGTATTTTTTGCAGTTTTTTTCCTGTAATTGATATTTAATCTCATGGCCTTGTGGTCTGAGAAGGTTCTTGATATGATTTCAATTTTCTTGAATTTGCGGAGGTTTGAGTTGTGACCCAAGATGTGGTCTATCCTGGAAAATGTTCTGTGTGCACTTGAGAAGAAAGTGTAGTCTGTCGTTTTTGGTTGGAATGTCCTATAAATATCAATTAAGTCAAGATGATCTAACGTGTCCTTTAAAGCTTGTGTGTCCTTATTTATTTTCTGTTTAGATGATCTGTCCATTGATGTAAGTGGGGTGTTCAAGTCTCCCACTATTATTGTGTTCCTGTCAATGTCCCCTTTTATGGCTGTTAGCATTTGCCTTATGTATTGAGGTGTTCCTGTGTTGGGGGCATAGATTTTTACCATTGTTATATGTTCTTCTTGGATGGATCCCTTGATCATTATGTAGTGTTCTTCCTTGCCTCTTGTCTTTTCTTTAAAGTCTAATTTGTCTGATATGAGTATTGCTACTCCAGCTTTCTTTTGACTTCCATTTGCATGGAATATCTTTTTCCATCCCTTTACTTTCAGTCTATATGTATCCCTTGGTCTGAAGTGGGTTTCTTGTAGGCAGCATATAGAAGGGTCTTGTTTTTGTATCCATTCAGCCAGTCTGTGTCTTTTGGTTGGAGCATTGAATCCATTTACATTTAAGGTGATTATTGACATGTGTGTTCCAATTACCATTTTCTTAATTGTTTTGGGTTTGTATTTGTAGGTGTTTTCCTTTTCTTGTGTTTCCTACTTAGAGAAGTTCCTTTAGCACTTGTTGTAAGGCTGGTTTGGTGGTGCTGAATTCTCTTAACTTTTGCTTGTCTGGAAAGCTTTGGATTTCTCCACCAAATCTGAATGAGATTGTTTCTGGGTAGCGTTTTCTTGGCTGTATGTTTCTCTCTTTCAGGACTTTCAGTATATCCTGCCATTCCCTTCTGGCCTGCGGAGTTTCTGTAGAAAGGTCAGCTGTTATCCTTATGGGTTTTCCCTTATATGTTATTTGTTGCTTTTCTCTTGCTGCTTTTAATATTTTTTCTTTGTGTTTAATTGTCATTAGTTTGATTAATATGTGCCTTGGTGTATTTCTCCTTGGGTTTATTCTGTATGGGACTCTCTGTGCTTCTTGGACTTGGTTAATTATTTCCTTTCCCATGTTGGGGAAGTTTTCCAGTATAGCCTCTTCAAATATTTTCTCAGACCCTTTCTTTTTTCTTCTTCTTCTGGGATGCCTATGATACTAATGTTGGTATGCTTAATGTTGTCACCAAGGTCTCTGAGACTGTCTTCCATTCTTTTTATTCTTTTTTCTTTTTCCTGCTCTGTGGCAGTTATTTCCCCCATTCTATCTTCCAACTCACTTATTCGTTCTTCTGCCTCAGTCATTCTGCTGGTTATACTATCTATAGTATTTTTAATTTCAGTTATTTTGTTATCCATTGCTGTTTGTTTGTTCTTTACTTCTTTTGAGTTCTTATGAACTGTTTCTTGTACTTTCTCTATTTTGTTATCGAGATTTTGTAGCATTTTCACTATCATTACTCTGAATTCTTTTTCAGGCATTTTTCCTATTTCCTCTTCATTTATTTGGTCTTGTGGGTTTTTTTCCTGCTCCTTTGCCTGCATGATGTTTCTTTGTTTCCTCATGGTAGTCCAAACTTTTGGGGTTGCTTCTCCCGGTGATAAAGGGATTTATAGAAGATTGTCCAAGCCCCAGACTAATGTCTGAGTGTTGGGTTAAACAAATACTAAGTCTAGGAAACACATACATGTATAAGACACACAATTACTGAATCCATTAGGACATAAGGCTCTGGAAAGACCTCACAGAAGAACCGCAGCATGCTATCAGATATTCAAAGAGAAACCCAACAGAAATTGAAAACCAAAACAGAACAAAACAGAAACAAAAGCAAAAAGAAACAAACAAACAAATAACACCTTACACTTACAAACACAAATCCAGGGAGATATTGAAAACTAGTATCAAATACAAAAAAGAGCTAAAGTACCACCAGAGAGAATGGAGATTCTCAGAATGAAATTAGACAATTGTACTAAGACCTAAGATAAAGACAAAAACCTAATATTAAATACCAAGGCGGTGTGTCATCTGGGGAATAGAGCAAGGAGTCTGAGCAGATCGATAGTGTTGCTTATATGTTAAGATAAAATAAACTAAAAATAGATGGAAGACAGGGGAACAGAAGATCGTAGTGTGCCAGGAAATATGTAAATAAAAAGAAGGGAATAGAAATGTATAAAGGATAGAGATGAAGGGAAGGTAGGAGAGTTATATAGTCCATACTACCAAAAACTTAGCTAGAAATAGAAGTATATAAAAAGGCTAAAAATAGAAATAGAATAAAAAATAGAATGAAAAGAAAAATATGTTATAAAACTTGTAGATCCCTTAGCACTAAGATCGTAATTAATTAAAAAAAAAAAAAACTGGAACTGATCCCAGAATGGACCAGTTCAATAGAATTGATACTAATATTTCTGTTTCCTTAGAGTCTCAGCTGTGTGTCCTTCTACTCACCTTGGGGTTTTTGTATTCTTCTGTGACCAACAGAGCTTCCTTTATTGTTCATCTATAAGCATTGGTGTGTGGGGAGGGAGAGGGTACAATAGTGACTACTACCCCTGGGAGTGAGTGTGCTGTGGCACTCTGTTGTTTCAGTCAGGCTTGGTGGTGCCTGTTGCAGAGGGACGCCGGTGGCTCAGGTGCAAACAGAATGTGTCAGAGTTGGGCCTCTCTCCAGGCTTTTTTGTTCTCAGCAGCCTCCCTGGTGCCGGCATTCCAAGAGGTTTTAAGCTAGCCCCACCGAGGGCCTGAGGGTCCCTTTTATCCCTGAGTACCTTAGGTGGCCCACAGGGGTCCCTCCAGTGCCCGTTACAGGCACCAAAAGAGAGAGAGAGGCTATGTCCGTGGCTCCTCCCCCCTGCCCACGAGCCTGCAGCATCCAGCCACCATCATGGCTGGGCAGCTCTCAGGGGCAGGCATCCCCCGCCACGGACCTCTTCCCTCCTTGGTCCATCACCTTACTGGCAACAATGTTTCTCACCCTGAACCAGCTCTCCAGTTCCCATGCTCCCGATCCTGGACCCTCTGTTCAGCTGTGAATTGATGTCTCAGTCCAGGAACACTGAGCTGTGGTGCGGACCCTCCATGTGTTTCTCACTCCCTCCCATCTGCCACAGCTTCACCACTTCACCCTCTTTGAGCCATCATATATGCCTCCCTACCGGTTATGTTGGGATCCTTGCGGTCCTTTCTGGTGTCTGAGGTCATCTGCTGATGTTCAGTTGGTTCTCTATGGGATTTATTGCATCTTTTGGTGCATTCCCAATGCATCTGTGGAGAGGGATGCATTCCACGTCCCTCTACTTCACCACCATCTTTTCGGGTCCTCATTATTTCTTGATTGCTTATTTTTACTAGACAAATTTGAAGCAAGGGTCACATATTTGCTATGACAATTTCCTTAGTTAGTGCCTTATGTAGCTTATTAATTTACTAATTTGAAGGTTTATCTTTGAGTGTATTTGGTTTTACCATGATCAGCACTTCTAATGTTACAAAAAGTTCCTCCAAATCTTTTTACAATTATTATTTACAACATAAGTTATTAAAAAAAATCATGAAAACCTACTACATATATATATATATATATATATATATATATTTCAAAATACTTTTAAATAATTTAAATAAAAACAGATGGAAAACAGAATAAACATTTAGGTATGTTAAAGGAGCTGAAATAGTCTTTTCATGTTTAATAGAGAAAATATGTAATTTAATTAATTCTAGTTGTCTTAGAGCTACTAAATCAAAGAATCATAAACTAAGTAACATAATTAAGAGAAACTTGTTTCTCACAGTTCTAGAACCTGGAAATCCCAGATCAGGGTACCAGAGTGGTTGAGTTCTGGTAAGTGCCCTCTTCCAAGTTATAGACTGCCAATCTCTCATTGTATCCTCACATGGCAGAGGGCAGAGAGAGGGGAGGCTAGGCCTCTGGTGACTCTAATGACTCTTATGACTAATCCTATTTATGAGGGCTCCACCCTCATGACTGAATCTAACCCTAATCGTCTCCCAAAGGCCCCATCTCCTAATACTATCACATTGAGGGGTAGGGTTTCAACATAAGAACTTTTAGTCCATAACACAAATATTTCCTTTTAGAATTGTTA
The DNA here is from genome assembly GCF_030028045.1 of Hippopotamus amphibius kiboko. Taxonomy (NCBI): domain Eukaryota; kingdom Metazoa; phylum Chordata; class Mammalia; order Artiodactyla; family Hippopotamidae; genus Hippopotamus; species Hippopotamus amphibius. The sequence goes on from NC_080188.1 coordinate 61,702,524, forward strand.
ATTTAAATTTGAGATGGTTATATTCTTTGTGTTATGATTTCCCCCTCTTTGTGGCTTTCATTTTGGCTTCTTTGAGGCCTTTTTCTCTTGCAGAAATGGGTACTTTAATTCCTGATTACTGCCATTATCTGTCCATGTGTTTTCATTTAAATAACACTTTAAGTTTCTGGAACACCAAATTTCTTTTTACGAAGAGGTAAAAGCCAGTGAAAATCCCCTCTTTTTTTACAGTAGATATATATACAATATGAAAAGTGTAATCATTGCATGTCAGCTTCAGTAGTGGCTTCTGTTCAAATTTTACCATATTTTAACTAGATGATAACACTTGTTCAATCAATGTTATAAAGTGTATTTTAATTATACCACAGAGTTGGTTTTGATATTGAGATATGTGATCCACATTTTAAATCTAAGTGGATTTGTAATAATCCTGACTTTGTGTATGTCTACATATATCTAACTTATATTGTTTAATTGTAAAAAATGTAAATTAAAGTGAAAACACTAAAGTAATTTATGTATATGTTGTCTTAACACTGTATATATAATTTACTCATAAGTTAAATATATAGAACTCATACAACACATGAGACACTATTTTATTTAATCCTCTCAACAACCCTATAAGTATGGCCATAAAGTTTAATGTTTAAGCCAGAACACTTCTGAGAGTAGTGGCACTGTTAATAATTACTTTGGGACAATAAACAAAAACAAGTATGAATAGTCACCCCACCTATAAAGTGAAAGTTTTCCTGACTAACTCATGCCAGAATGATTTCTTCTTTCTCTGCAATTATTACCACATCTACAAACATGGAAATCAATATTTAGAGAGACAAAGGAACTTACCTAACTTAAACATCTATTAAGCATATTAGTTGGTATTCAGACTCAGGACATATGATGAGAGAGACAACCATTGTAACAAGTGAAGAAAATATGCCCATTTCAAAACAAATATTATAGCATGTTATCATTGGTTAAATGTACATATGAAAGGTATATGTCTAAAAAGATACCTAAGCAAACTGCTAACAGTAGTTACTCACTGCAAATGAGTGACTGAAAGTGGAGAGGCTTTCACTTTATTATGTATATATTTCTGTATTGTCCATTACCATCAACCCCCATCTTCCCATAATCTCCCCACTCAGCAATGAATATGCATTATTTTACTTAAAGAAAACATTTCACCAGTGTTTAAATTTTAACTTTCTTTAAATAAGAGACAGACAAAAGTTTATTTGCCTAAAAGCATTACAGATATAAAAATAAGTTTGAACACATCAATTTCATCCTGCATTGAAAGTATTTATAAGGATTAAACTGATTTCAGGTTTATCATAATTTGAGCCAATATTTTCAACTTTAAATAAAAACCTTTAAAAGGTTTAAATTGTATAATTAAATCACTGAAAGCATATTCATATATTGGTGAGAATAAAAAAATAGGTTGTATGGAATACTTTAAAATGCAATTAATCAAATAATAGACTTTGCTTTTCAAATCTAATTGAGATTTTATCTTATTTTTTTCTCGCTTTAGCAGGTTTTTGCTTTAGATAAATGAAATGATTATTTTAATAAATTATTAAGCTTATATGTTTGTATGGAAACACAGAAAAATGTTCGCAATGATAAGATGATCCATATTACTGTAACTGAAGGAAATTAAAGCCCTTTAAAAGTCAAGCTCAGTTTCATGAATTCCATACCTCAGAGACTCATCTAAATTATGACAGACTCCTTGTGAAAGTATATTGAAAAGTTTACAACATTGGAAGAGAAGATTTTGTGCTTAAAAAAAATCTACATATAATTTTGCATCACAAATGTTGTCCTTTCCATAAAAAGCAAATCCAAGATAAGATAACCAAAGCAATCACATAATTTTAGCTTACTTTTCTATGCAGGCATAAGAAAGAAACCATCCTGAAAGGGACAGTTCCTTGAAAAGAATCAATGATACCTCAACTAAACTAGAGTTATAGCTATTTGTGCACTGTCTCTACAGTAACAAGAGCACTTAATCTTTTCCTACTACCCAGCAAGAACTTTGGTAACTGTAAGCTATCACATTGCAAGTGAAGAATTGATAGAAATTGTATACGTGTTTGTGCTTGAGACATATGGGTTCAAATGTGAGAATTGTTTTCTAAAGATCTTGAGCCTTACACTGTGCACTCTACTCCAACAAGATTGAGGGAACTGGGAAGTGAACTCCCAAAGAAGGATTAATCAAATTTTACAACTGTGAATTAATCCAAGAGAAACTATAATTTCGAAGGACTGAGTACAAAAGCAATCTTTTTCTTAGTGAACGAAAGGTATAAACATGTGTTAATCCAAATTTAGAAACTTGGTTTTGTGACATGAAACAAAAAATTTGAAATGCAACTTTAAGAGTAAACATGAATATGCCTTTGTCCTATATTATATCTATAATTATTGGGTAGTTGCAATGAGATGAGCACATGTTCCCTTCACACATATGCAGGCAAACAGGATTTTGTATGAAAAAAGACTCAGCACAGTAAAAAAGAACTTTCACATGACATTAACACTGATCAGTACTGAGCCCTTAATCAATAATAGAGGCTATAAAGACAGATTCACAATGTAGTATAGAGTTTAGATGGCTCCTCATTGACATTTCTATAGGATAAATCCATTTTAACTATGGTTAGGGTTGGGAGACATCTCTCAGAAGAAGTTTTCTTCCTTAAAGCTATATGTTACTCAGATGCTAACAGATTTTCTTCAGGCTTTAATTAATAACTCCAGATCTCTAACAGTAGTGTTTAGAATATTTTTTTCTCCAAAGAGTTTAAAGTATGTGATGTGCAAGTGATCAATTCTAATCTTGTTGTAATTTATTTAATAGATGTTATTTTGGTTTGTAAAAAAACAATACTTTGTAGTATCTGAATATTATAACACATCATATACTACTGTGAGGACTGCATTGGGCAGTTTATTCAGGGGCCGTGGGTTTCTCTTCTCATGAATATTTCTCTATACCACAAACTACATATAAATTAGGAGGAAGAAGATAAAACATTAAGATGAAAAAGAGAGGGATGAAGAACTGAAGGAAGAGGAGGAAAAGGAAGAGGAAGTAGAACGGTAAAGGGTATATGGAGAAAGAAGAGAACAGAATGACAGTATGAACTCTGATAATTGTAGCACTTCATATGCAAAGTTTGCTGAGTCTTCTTAGCAGAAACTACTTACATTATGGTCCAGGGTAGTTCAAATAGGCATGAACTAAAAGAGTTCTAAGACCTCTGTTCCAGTCTTAGTTCAGGTAATAGTAAATATTCCAATCTTGAGAAAGTCACTTAATATCTCTAGTTTTCGGTGTGCAAGAAATATATTTATATACCCATGATATTTATATACGTTCATATAAATATGTTACTATATTTCTTATGCGTAAAATAGTTATTAAATGTATATTTAAAAAATAGCATTTAAAAAAGAACAGAGTCACAATTGTTCGCCATACTTGGAGAGTTTTTAAGAAACATTAACTCATAATTTCTTGAAGGAAAAAAAAGCTTTGCTTTAACCAAGGAAAAGTGCAACTTAATTAGTCAGGTCTGTATGGTTGCTGTTAACACACTGGTATCTGTGGATTCTGGTTACTGTGGTTGGAAATCTGGTTCTAGCACTTACAAGCTTTGAGCCCTTGGGCAAATTACCTTAACTTTCTTAACTTCAGTTTTATCCATCTGTAAAATGGAGATAAAATTGCACCAACTCAAAAAGTTATTAGGGTATTAAAGATAGAGAGCATGTAAAGAACGTATAATATATACAAACAAATGGAGATGTCATGCAATTAACAATTTTTGTATTGGTATTTATTATAAAATACATGATCAGAATAATCTAAAGGAAAGAATACACACTAGTAGACTTTACTGATAAAAGTCTGAATTCCAATTAGTATGAAAAGTGATAAATAACTATTAATGACTTTTTGTGTAGCATAGTAGAAAAAAATCCCATTATTATTTTGGAAAAAAATATAGCAGATATAATGAACACAAAGTATTTTGTAATTATTTGCCCTTGGCTTTCTACTTTAAGCTTAAAAATATGTGCTTTTTGAATCAAGTGACTCTCTCCTGCCCCCTTCACTATGTAATCTACCACTCAGCACTGTGTCAACTATACATTGAACTTTAATTATTATTGATTATGGATGATGGTGCAGATGAAAGAATGACTATGAAACCATACTCCAATGGTAAGATGGGACAGAAAGAAAAGTAGAAGAATTCTGATAAGAATAAAAAGAGGTAAAAAATAAGAGACCTGTTTTGTGTGTGATTTACTGCTCCTGGTTACGTGGAAGTTGAAAGTTGCTCTAGTATCTGGCATTTAATCTTTAAGAGAGCCTACCCTGCCTTGGTAACAGCTGAACTGATACATAGCAAAGCAGTGGGGGGGGGGGGGGGATACTGGTGTCAGAGGACTCACTTTCCTTCATTCTGTAATTGAAGTATTATCTGCTGTGCTTCCAGAAACTAGAGCAAGGGAGAGAGAAGGGAAGACAGATGGCTCCTTGGTGTTCCCCTGCTGTGGTCAAATGATTGTGCACGTTGGGGAAAAAAAAAATGAATAATCTGATTTCAAAAACTCCTCACCCAAACTTGATCCTAAGCTAAATATCATTTAAAGTGATAATTTTAGCTTAACTCTCATTCCTTTTGGTTTCGCTACCCTCTGCCCCACTTTCTAGTTGAAGCTAAAGATCATACTTGGAAAAAAAATCACATTATTGATATTTCCACTCAAAATTAAAGTGAAAATTGCAACTAGTCTCACAGGCAAACCTGAAGGAGTAAGGAGTAAGGAGTAAGGCTTCTTTGCTCCTTTTAAACACGTGTGTTTGGGGAACTTCAAAAGTTTTAAGTGAAAATTATTTTTTAAATCACATAAAATTCTTACCTATATCTCAAATTATCTGAAGAGTCTTCTACCTCTACTCAAAAGTCCTATAATTGCTAGTAAATTAAAGATAGAATGCACTTGGTGTACCCCCAAAAAAATAATAAAGAAAAAAAAGATAGAATGCAATTTAAGATAGTTTAGAAAAAAAGACTTTTCATATAACTGGGGAAAAATGGTAATACTAAGATGGTTTCATAATTTGTTAAGTGAGAGCTGTTATCCTCACATGATTATGGTAGCACATTGTAATGGTGAGTAGGTGGGCAGATTAAGAAACGATACAAATAAATAGGTAAATTATCCTCTTGTCATTCTGTTGCTGCCAATAATTGTGTGTTTTTTTAAAGTAAGAGTTTAGAGTTCTGAGTTTGGGGATTACAACCACCTACTTAAAGTGAAATGCATTTTATTGAAGCAACTAGGAGGAAGCACTGTGATTAAATTATACTCAACTATAGCCTTCACAAGTTAACTGACATTATTTTGTTCAATTTGACCTAAACTTTACATGTATACTCATATGGAGTTATAGGCAGTAGTAATCTCTCCTAGTTTCTTTAAAATATTTCATATTAAAATAAAAAGCAAGTTGTTTATATCTACCATCCCCATCCCTCAGTGAACAAACCTCATTTTTTCCTTATTTCTAGTAAACATGGACAACTAAGATTTTCCTTAATGTCAGCCTTAACTAACTTTTTTCTCTATCTAGATTCATCGTTCTTCTTAGACCAGTAACCCTGTGCTAAAGCTAAATGATCTCTCAGGTTACCTATGCTCTCCCACCTCTAAAATTAGAAACAAAATTAAAAAAAAAAAAAGAACATTGTCTCATTTTAGTGCTAGTAATATGATATATGAAGCTGAAAAGACCTGGGGACTAATATTACCCCCATCATCTCTTTATCCTGAGAAGTGTCTCTACAGCAGAACCACAGATACCAGCCAGTAGGATGTGTGACCACGCAGTGAAGACGCGGCCTTGTCAGTCAGTGCAGCTTATCTGGCAGGGGCTGTCAGTCAACTGCTTGGCTACATGACTAGTGTCTTGCTGGCTTCCCATTGCCTATTTGATGGGATTTAGGTTGATAGCCCAAATGGAACTGCTCCTTATGCCATTGCGACTTGTTACTTCACTGCTTGTTCAATCTTTTCCTCTGACTCATATTTTCAGCAATAGCTAGACTCTTGAGAAACAATAAACGAAGCTTGTATAGTCCCTCAAATATTTATTCAAAAACATTCATTGAGAACTTGGCATTGTTTATTTTGGTAGAAGGGAAAAGAAACAACCGCAAGACTCTAAAGAAGTAGTAACTCTGACTTAACTGGCCCAAGGTTTTTACCCTTGATATCCTCTCCAGGATACAGAAAAATAAGTAGGCTATTTGAAAAGACAAAAAAAAAAAAAAAAAAAATCCAGAGAAACAGTAATGAATTAGAAGAAGAAGGGCAAATAGAGAGTGAACATAAAACCATAAAAGGAAACACAAAATGCAATAAGAGAATTAGAATCCCCATGGGACAAAATTTAGACATGATCATTTTTCCCTTGCCAAAAGTAGTGTATTTTATTTTGTATAATTCTCACCATTCTTGAAAACAAAGATTACTTGAAGACTTTTGGTTCACAATACATGCACTTATTTGGATAAATATTCAGGGGCTTTTGGTCTGCATGCTGTTCTTTGTGTTGAGCTGTGAGGTGCCACTTCCATAGCTGGTAAAACTCTGTTTCTATTGCAGGCAGTCTTGGAAGTATGTACAGCTACCCCTTCCTGCACTATAAGCCCAGCTTCTGCAGTCATTTGCACCACAGAGCCCTTGATGCCTATTCAATGTCTATTAAATATTAGATCAGTGTCCATTCAAACTATAACCCCCAACATGAACACTCTGTGTATGTTCAGTCTTACCTTCACAACAATAAACCTCCAAGTAAATGCACCTGTTAACTCTCTGATATCCTTCACTATATCTGGGCAGGTGGGCACCTGAGACATTCCATACACCCGTATGCTCTGTTTGCCAAGTGCAGGCTATGAGGAACCAGGGATCTACTCCCTATCTAAATGTACTATCCCATCTTTGCTACTATTCATGCAAAAGTACAAGATTCCTCTGCCTTTTCCTTTTCTTCACAAACTGCTTACTTCCCCTTGTCTCACTACCTTTTGAGGTTTATCAAAAGGTGTCCTTTTCAAATTGTAAAATACCTATATCATTCCTTGACTCTTCTTTCCAGTGTCTAAATAGCCTCCTCTTCCCTTCTGATAAGAACGTGTTCTAAATTACATACTTCTCCTTTCCTAAATGGCATTTTCTCTCTCCTTAAATCTAACATGATGATAGAAAAAGAGTTAAATAGAATGGACACAAAATACCTTCCTAGAAAGGAAAACACATGCATGATAAGAGATGGGGTTAGTGTAGGGAATCAAATGTATTATCCCATTATATATGGAAGATAAATCTCATATCTTTTCCTAAAGAAAATAGGAAAGTACAAAGACCACAGTGCCAAGATACTCTCTCTTAGCCCCAAATAGCCTTTTTAACCAGAAGGACTTTTACATCTCTGCCCGATAGTAACTCTCCCTAAGTCATATACTTCTTCCATAAAAATATTACTAAGTGCTACCAATACCTTAAGGTAATAATAGCTGAAACGCTCTATGGAAAGAAACCAGATTACTAATATGGTTGAGAGGAGACTTGGGTTGGGCTAGAAAAAAGTATACTCTTCACATATTGGAGGCATATAAACTCTACTGAAGAAAAGAATAAAAGAAGAGAAATGAAAATATTGATTAAGGACAATACATTTTGAGACATACAGATGTACGTGAAGTATTACAGAGGTTTTGATAAACCAGCTACACTCTTAGGACAGAAGTAATGTGCAAAGAAATAATTAAGTAAACTTTCTTAAATTGAAAGCAACTTGAGCTTACAACCAGAAAGGAAGTATAATATTATACAAAATGTTAGTAAAAAGAGAAACACATCATGAGAATAGTGTTGAATAAAATGAAGGTTTAACAAACAGAAAAATGAGCAGTTACCTACCCAAGTTCAAAACTCAAGATAAGCTAAGACTTTTCCACAATACAAGATGTATAACTATTAGCAAAATAACTAACTTGGGATTGCCTCTCTTCGACATGCCACATGCTGAAGTAAGAACCTATGTGGATGATCTCATACACTGTAATCTCAATTAAAGCCCTATGTGGTACATACTATTAAAACTGGATCTCACACAGGAGGAGGGAAATAAAGGTTTAGGAAGCTGCATGACTTGCCCTCAATCACACAGTGTGTACACAGCAGGGCTAGATCAAACCCCAGATCAGAGACAATTACCAAATGAGGAATATGTATATGTAATTAAAATACACATATAATTACATACATATAATTAAAAGATGGATTAAACAAATATACACTAAGCCTTGTATGCCAGAAAGAATACACTACATTTTCCAATGTAACACTGAAGAAAATTGAAATCTATACCAAGCAACAGAAACAATTTCATTAAATTAAAAAAGTAGAATATTTGGCAAATTTGGTTTTATTTCCACAATGCTAAAGACAAAATATTAAAAAGTAGTAATTAAAACCTACAGCAAATTACCAACCATTTGGAATATGTTCTTTAAGAATTCACTTAAACTGTGTCCAGTTTTTCAACCCATCTTGCCATGAACAGCAGATAGAGTATGAATTCTTTTCTCAAGAGGCTTCTTAACACCCAAGCAAAGGTGCTTTTGGAAACCTTGGAGCACCAGGCCGCTAGGCAAATTCGCTTTTGCATAGATCTCTCTTAGACTCAAACTGAGGCCCTTGCTATATTTCCTTCCCCCAAATTTTAAAAACTTCTTGCCAAGTTTTAAAAACCTTGCTTAGCTAAGGCTAAGATTTTTGTGCACTCTGGTAAATTTACTAGACTTGCTTTCAGGGAATGATTCCATCATATCCAATAGTGTTGGTCTGTCCTGTGAGCCCTTTACACACATCCCAAAACCCTTAGGACACCCCTATTTCCAATTAACAGTCTTTAAAGAATCAGAACTTTTCATCAGTCCGGTAGTGCTTCTTGGGGAAAGAGAGAGAAGAAGAAAGGAAGTGATGTTACTCTTACATAGAATTGCCAGCATTTATTTTTCCAAGGTCGCTAATAAAAATAATGATATTTACTATAATTTATGTTTATCATAAACATCTGTTTAGTAAGGTAGAAGAAACATAATTCCAAAAATAAGTTAAATATACATAGCCTTAGGAGAAAATTTTCTTTTTCTTATTTTGCTAAAAATTACTGAAATCCTTGTTATAAACCAGTGTTCTTGGATCAGAGTTTAGAAAATTATTTCTTTTATGGATTTAATGGGAAAAGAGACAGCTGCAAGTTCAAACTGAGATGCATTGCAAAATTCATGGATGAAGTTAGAAACCACTACTGTATGTAGATGGAAATTACAAAATACCAACACAGAGAGACTTCCCTCGTAGCACAGTGGTTAAGAATCCACCTGCCAGTGCAGGACACAGGTTTGATCCCTGGGCTGGGAAGATCCCACATGCCGCAGAGCAACTAAGCCTATGCACCACAACTACTGAGCCTGTGCTCTAGAGCCTGCATAGCCACAACTACTGAGCCTGCATGCTGCAACTACTGAAGCCCACGCACCTAGAGCCCATGCTCTGGAATAAGAGAAGCCACTGCAATGAGAAGCATGTGCACCACAATGAAGAGTAATGGAGAGTAGACCCCGCTTGACGCAACTAGGGAAAGCCTGCACAGAAACGAAGACCCAATGCAGCCAATAAATAAATAAATAAATAAATAAAATTATTTTTAAAAAATACCAACACAGAAAAGGTATATGGAATAAAAGTTCTCCAGTAACTGGTCTTACATTATATTTGGATATAGCTTAGATAGTTGTGTCTCACTCTGTGTAATGGAAAGTGGCCAACCTAAATTGTGTTCTACCTCAAAACATGCAACATTATAAATTTAAACTTCATGAAATTGGTTATACAAACAGAGGGGTGCTGAGATACATAGGTTGTAAAGTAGAAAAGTTATAGGAGAAGAACAAACGTGTTTGTCCAGTATTTTTCTCATCAGAGACTTTTTGTGCCACCATGGACAGATGGTGAAGCAGGAATAATTCCCCATATTCCCTTTAAGGATAAATAAAAATATTCAAGTTTTTTGCTGTGATACCATGCAATTTGATTCCCTTTTCAAGATACATTAAAAACCCCAAAGGGTAGTATATATGATAAGAAAATGTTTTCCTGCATTAAAATTAACAAATTGTCCTGAGGAATCTGGTTAGCCTCACTTATTCACTCTGATAATCTGAGAATGAACTGGTAAGATAAATTTTCCAAATATACAAGATCTATGATCAGAGTCAATCCTCCAGGCACAGACACCTCAGGAGACCTAAGGGAAACATCTTAACACACCAAATTGTATTCTATTTCAAGAATGATTTTACCCAATTTTGCAAGAGATTGCCTTATTACTCCATATCATAAATCATGTTATCCCACTTACAGAATGAGTCAAGGGACTTTTGCTCTTAGTCTTAAAATAGATATAAGAGAATAAACATATTAATTACTTTCAATCATTCATTTGACTAAAATTTATGACATTTAATTTCATTTGACTAAAATTTGTGACATTTAACATTATAACTTTAATATTATGAAACTATTCAGGGTATAGGAATTAGCACATGATATATGTTACATATACATTAACTAATTAGTTTTTCCTAATAGGCCCACAGGTAAGAATGTGAATGCTTTTTGCTGTTTATCACATACTAATTCAAATGCAAAATGTAAAAAGCTTTTTTTTTGTCAAATAATAGACACCCCACTGAGGTATTAATTAGAATATGAATCTATGTGCCAATTGACAGTTAATTTTTGATATTTACAGCCATCATAATTGAATCATTCTGGAACATAAAAGTTAATTGCATGTAAGAAAAACTAGTCAAATTACATAAATGTAGATATTCTACAAATCTCAGTGAAGTGCTATTAACCACTCTTTTCAATAAAAATAAGGAAAGATTAAGGCTTTGATGCTTTTTAAGAAGTGACATCTTATGAAGAAAATCTGCTTTACAAGTTTTTTTTTTTTCAAAATTCAAATTCTTAGGTCTCCAAAGAGGTATAATTTTCCATAATCACTTTATTTCTACATAGAAAAGTAGATTTCTGTGTAGACAAAGTTGACACAAATACTCAGATTTCTTTTAGATCGAATTTTCATTCGTATGGGACTCCAAATGTTTATATACATGAGAACTTTTTGTCACAATATTCATTTTTTTTAACTGAAGTTGCACCTTCATTTGATTGGCATTAGGTTTGTTGACAAAGCTGAGCCAACATTTCTAACTGGGAAATGGAAAAGGTTAAATTTTTAGATAATCAGAAAGCTTTCTCTAGACAATTTAGTCAATAGCCACAATTTATGATGCAAACCTAAGTGTCTTTAGTTTTGCCTTGTTAATTCCACATTTACAGAATACACTTTGATGATTTCCTCCCACAACAGTATTTAAAGACGTGGAACAGCCAACAAAGGAGTTTGTGTCCTTATCCCCAAATCGATTAAAATCCAAAGCTTGATTAAATGATAACATTATCTATTCTTTGGGTTTAAAAACCCTCAACTGAATTCCAACCCTCATTCCACCCCATTCTCCATCACAGTCCAGGAAACCCAATGGGCTTTATTTAGCTTAGTAATTAAGAAAAGGCATGGCTCTTGGTGCAATGTTCAGAAATTACTCTGCATGAAAAGACAGGAAAAAGAAAAACATGGAGAATCCCACAAATTATGTGGGGGAGCTTTATACATTTTTCTAATCAGATGACTTCCCAGATATCATCATGAACCTCAAACATCCAATCAATTTAAACCAATCATTCTTATTTAATCTAATTATCGTTATAAAACATAATCTTGAATATCATAAAAAAGAGATAAAGTATCACAAGGATAGCTCTGATTTTGAATCCCATATTATTTTTGTTTCTTTAAAGGATTATTCTTTTTCTTAGTCATATGTAATATGTATATATATTTGATATGTATAAATCTGAACTACAATTTTATTTTCCTATTTTTTCAGAGGACATGCTCTATTTGGCAATGTATCATGTTTCTAGTGTTAAGCTATATCTACCTTTTCTTTAAAATCATTTTCACAGATCTCATTTTCCTTTTTAGTTTTGTCCCATTAGTTTTATATGCTGTCCTCTTTTTAAATTATAATAAGCCATCTTTAAAACTATGAATTAATCATTCTAAAAATGAAACAGCTTTACTATAATTAAGGTGGGACCATAAAAAATATATATATTTAATAGTCTTACTATACCACAATAGCAGGGATTTTAAAAATTATCTTTTCAGTTAAGATTTTAATTTTCCAACAAATTATTTTTTGTAACTTTAAGAATTCATTTTTATAAAACAAAAATGTATAGTATTTTTTGCTCTGGATATAAATAAAATGGAAATTTGAGTAATTATGTGACTTTTTTTATATAGTCTTGAATGTATCTTCTTTGATATATTCTTTTGATATATATTATAATCAGATACTTTTAGATCATCATTGGCTTTTCTTTTCATTTACTGGCCAGACACAAATAATTATTCCTTTTAACTTTGATCAATTCTAACAAGGATTCACTACCATTTTACATAACTCTGACTTTATTTCTTGCCATGTCAAATTGACTATTTTGACCAAAATAATCAAAATGCTCAATTAAAAAAATAAAGTTTTACCTGTTCCAATTGCTAATTTATCTGAGTTTATTCATCTTTACGGATGAATTTCCATATGTTTTGACTATAGATTTCCCTTTGATTTCAATGCCCAATCCCACCCTAGTCACACAGAGATTCAAGGAGGCTTCTCTGAGTGACAAACAAAATTGTTTACCTAAAAGCGGCTGTCTTGTCCAAGTTGTTCCCACTATTACCCCTTTTTCTTTCTTCTTCCATCTCTGAGTAACTTCATGCCCTTTGGCTTTGAACACAGTTGTTCCATGCCTCGTGGGTCAGTCAGTTTTGGCTAGGAGAGTGAAGTTTCCCATTTAATGAACTTTAGCCTCCAAATATCCAAGAAAATCCCACATACTAATGTCACACTGATACCCAAATATTTTCTTCATGTGAGATCCTAGATTACTGACATGAAAGTTGAATTTACAGCAGAAATGTTTATGTAGGTATTTTTAAATCTTTATAAATGTAATTCAGGTACTAAAATCCTCGTCTCTGGTCAAGAGAATGAATGTATCACTTTTAGAGAATGGAGACAGTGTCTGAAGAATCAGACTTACTATTTCTCAGGTCGTATTGTCTCTTGTAGTTACCCTCTTCACTGCCTATCCTCAGCTATTGACCAAGAAGGAAAAAAGGAAGAAAGAACACGAAGGTAGTCTTGTACTCTGGATAGTAGCTTGCTACCGTATCTTTCTTTTTTTTCCATTTCTTATCACTGAATATATGTTTAAGAATCCCAGAAATTATACTTTAAATTGCCTAGAAGACTGAATCTATCCTCCTGATATTCAAAATGTTTGGAACATCTGTCTCTTTCACAACCTTGAATTAAAACATAAAGCATCTTCTATTTACTTAGATTTAGAGGCGATATGTTCATCAACCTCTTATTAACACCTGGGTTTTGCCCATTATTTGCAGCAAGCTTGGAAAAAGGAGGTCTTGCCTCATTGCTGTAGTTCACCATGCTTGCCTAAGTGTGTATGCAAGCACCCATGCCCAAGTGCTCATCAGTCATTAGTTGTGATAGCTTTCTAGTCTCCTGAGATGACAGCCTTTTATTCTCTACCCAATCAAACCACCCTTTTCTCCAGATTCAACTCTATTTCTCCACTATTACAAATCTTGAGGCCACATCTCCTAGACCAATCTGCAGTCTTAATGCTAAAGCTCTAATCCTTTCTTTTGCTGATTAATCATGTACAGTGATGTTATATTTCACATTTCTTCATATTCAATTTTTTATGTATCAATCATATTGTTATCTAGCTTTCTGTGTGTTTGTCTTGAATCCACATATATATTGTAAGCTCCTTGGGAAAGCCACATCTCAGAATCCCCAGACAAGAAGTGTTCAAAAGATAATTACCATTGGTTCAAAAAATTTGTTCCTCTATTCACTAATATATTTGATTTTAAATTATTGTTGCTGATATATGTTGAAGGACTAATACTGATGAAATTTCATGAGCAGTATATCATACATAAACCACTTACACTTCTATAGTACTTTTATCAATACTGTTGAATTCCAGAATGCTTTCTCCATGTATTTAATTGCTAAAAGGTATGAACTACATCAATATGTCAGACTAAAGCTGGCAGTCTAACAATATCAAAATAGCACTTTTGATTCAAACTGTATAGGACAGCTAGGTCAAAACAAAATCCAAAAGTAAGAGTTTAAAAGAAATATTTTAATGAAATCTTTCCTTGGGGGAAACCAGTGGCCTATCTTTTCCAAGATGCTGCTTTGGATGACAATCAATACCTGTGTTTGTGTATATAGGTGAAAAATTGAAATACAATCAGCAGTTTTTCTGTATGATAAATGTGGGAAGTCAGCTGTTAAGTAACTGCTGCCTGTGGACTTATGCTTCAATACATTACTTGCCAAAATGTGTTGTGTAGACACAACATCATGTATTTTAAAACTTCACTATATTTCCAGCTTAAATTTTTATATTAGATAGCTTTAAAATTGTCCTCTAACTCATACTTTATTATTTTTGTCAGCTCAGCAATTAACACCAATGAGCAATTTGCATTCTTCTTGGTCAATTTCTTAAGTAATTACAAGTAATAAAATGCGTAATATTTTATTTTATGGCTTATTTGATCTCCTCTTAAAGTTCACATGTAAAATGCCCCATAAATCTAACGTTCAATGTCATATTATTTGACATTAAATCTACCTACAATAAATGTGGTCATCTAACCTAATTAAGCAAAATACATGTTATAAAGTAAAAATAAGCTATAGAACTCAACTAGAGATGTAGCATTCCCTTTTTGTTCACATAAAGCCTTTCTTGCATCAATAATATACAAAAAGAAATGTACTTTGACTTGCAACATAATATATTTCAATATATACTTCATTATATATTATATAAATAATATAGAAATACATTTAATGTGTGTAACATGTCTATGTTATATATATACATTTCTATGAATTGATTACTAAAATAATTTTTATATTTTGAAAAGTAATGAAATCTAAATATTATACAACCAATGTTGTTTGTCATGTAGATGTTGCACAAATAAATGATATGCCTGCCCAAGGGTGTATCACAGAGGGGATTTGGAATAATAAATACAAAGTAAAACTAGCCTTGAAGTTTTAAAAAAAATGGTGATGATTTATAAAAGAAATCTGATATGATATTATTCTCAGAAGCGCAACAAAATATAAATTATAGAAATAAGACTTTCCCATTTATAAAGGACATTTCATTTAATCAATAGCACATACTAGATAGAGATATCTAAAACTTCAAAAAATTGATTAAAAAAATTAAAACCTCTGGAAAACCACATATTTCTCTAAATCTATAACATTATTCTTGTATTGAATGAATCAGCTATGGTCAAAATCAAAATGTTTACCTTAGCCAGCTACTTGGCAAATATATGATATTTCTTGTAGTGGGGACCAGGTGAGTGACTATGCAAACCTGACGTCACTGTCTTAAGGTTTTAAAAACATATACTAACTGCATGAATTTTTATTAAAAAGCATAATTTATTTTGTACTTAATATATGATAAATCTGTGGGTCAGATAGAAAAATATGTGGGCCTACTCAATTCCATAGCTCTTGCTTGTTTCTCTTATACCAACATTTTGTTCATACATATATTCAGAACCTACTTTTGACAAATTTGTGAAGTAGAACAAGTGTGTCTCGGGTATTTTTTATCCTTTCTAGAGATATTGCTTCTACAAAGATCAGAACAGAGTTGCAATTATTGCACTAAAATGTGCTTATTTCTTTATACACTGTATTCATTCAATTATTTAAAAAGAAAATACTCACACAAGTATCAAGTATGAAGTGTGCTAGGTGTTGCTTACCTTCTAGTATAAGTGTTACACAGGGAACTTTTGAAGATAGCAAATGGCTTCAAGAAAATAAAGTGAAAACTGTGGAATGAGAGATGATGAAATTGTTATCACAAGCAGAAATTCAAATTTTGCTGCTTAGGTGACTGCTTAGCCACATATTAATATCAGCTATACCAAATTCTGCTCAATAAAAGTGTCCTTTCTTGTGTATTTGTGTAAGGACATCTTTTGATTACATTTGTTTTTGAGTTATGACATAGCAAAGTGCTAATAAACTAACAGTTATATCCATCTCTGTAACCCAGTAATAATTAAGAGTGTGCTTTAAATCTCTATTCTATGGGTAATCAATGCAGGTCACGTTAAGTTAACCCATCCACGTCTTGTCAGGTTTAACTGTTCCAAATCAGGCCTGATAAAAAGACAAGGAAAGGATTAAAAAACAGGAAAGAGCCCTAATGCCCTGTTTATGGATAATCTAAGAGCGAATTAGCTTTTTTTAAAAAATTAAACAGATATTTAAAAATATATAGTAACCATATGCACCAAAGTTTTATGCTAAATGTTAAGCAGCATTAGGACAGTGTCATTATGAAGAATAAAATGAGAAGAAATTGAAAAAAACTTAAATGAAATACAGAATTTAATTATAAAATCCACATATGGGGACTTCTCTGATGGTCCAATGGTTAAGAATCCACCTTCCAATACAAAGCACATGGATTCAATGCCTGGTTGGGGAACTAAGATCCCACATGCCATGGGGCAATTAAGCCCCCACGCCACAACTAGTGAGAAGTCCCCACGCCGCAACAAAAGATCTCACATGCCGAAACTAAGACCTGATGCAGCCAAAAATAAAGGAATAATAAATAAATAAATAAATAAATAAATAAATAAAAATAAAATTTACCTATGAATTTTGGTTCCAACATTCATTTAATAAGGAATAGCATCTAATATCAATTAAACTATTCTTTGAATTTATTAGAAGCTGATTAAAATAAAGCAAACCTTCAAAACTTCCAGATTAGAAGCCTGAATGGTAATACATTTAGTCCCTTTTTCAATACTTAAAAGGCTACTAAGAGTCAAAAACTTTTTAAAATCTTAATTGTCCTCATGATATATAATAGTTAGAAATAAAAGCAAGGAGAGCAATATACTCTATATATGCTAATGTTAAGGCAAAGAACTTGAAAAAATGTTTTGTTCTTAATACAATATTGTGTTTCTATTTGATTCAGTTCAATAAAGATATTTTAAGCATCCTACAGAGAACTGCATTAGTCATAATAACCAAGATATTCAATTGACCAGTTGACCCATTTCCTCAAAACTATTATCTGAGATTTTTCTACATTTACATGAGTGGCTCAACCATATATACTTCAGTAGTAAGAGTCACTACCATATGATGAATGGTGTATATATATATATATAAAATATATTAGGTTCTATAATTCTACCAAAAATACTACATAATGCAAACAAAAAATCCCCCCCCAAAAAAAATTCCTATGAAGACAATCTAATATCAAATAAAGTTGTAGACAGTATAGGATAAAAATATGGTATAAGAATAAGCAGTCAAGTACAGGGAGGAATTTTTAAAAATAAAAACTCAAAAGATCCCAACAAGTACTTCTGCATGACCACATTATTTACCAATGGACAACAACATTATGGTAAGGGAACTACTTGCAGGAAGGATGGAGTCCCTCAGGTGGGGCAAGTAGGTCAATAATGTGATGTTCTGAGAAGGTAGTAAACATCTATACAATGTGGGCTCTACAAATGTACAAATAACCTTTGTTTATATACACTTAAATGTAAGTGTATTTCTTTTGGAAATGAAAATTTCTCTTATCTAGAAGTGCAGGTGGCATATTATATTTGCTCTTCTATTCAACTTTTCACACACATGGAAGTAAACATATAAACAAACAGTATATAAATGTGTTTACACAGCCTTCTATATCTACTTCTTCCAATATTTCAGAGGAAATTTTGAATGAGTACTTTAATTGCTTTGTTATTGCAACAACTTGAAGACAACAAGATATTTAATTCTTATGTTTTCACTTGTGTGAGGAGGATTTTAAAGTGCCTGGCCTATCTGACCCAAATAGTACCCAAACCATTCTTATATTAAAGGAGAACAAAGGAAACCATATTAAAATATTATTTTCCTTTCATTCTTAAAATTACAGAGAAAGAATACACACGATCAATTGTTCAAAAATAAATTAAATTTAAGAACTATTGATAAATTTGTAAAGTTATTTGTCAGTGAACACCTATAAAAGAAATGGTGATAGGTAAATGGCAAAGTGAACTATTTTTAACCATAATTTTCAAAAAGGTAAAATTATCATGACTCATAAAAATATAAAGTAAGCATGTATCAAAGTTTAATTTACTAGAGAGAATCAGTAAGTTATGAAAACCAAAAAGCATTTGAAATGCTTGTTATTTATAGGCAATGATAGAAAAACAAATATGGTTCAAGTACGTCAGTGACATAAACCTTCGCAATTTGAGGGGTTATCTTTTCTATTGAACAGAAATTATTTGCATTTTTATGTTTTAAAAAAAAGTGTACAAGTTAACTTCTATCCCTACAGAATCCTTAAAAAGACCAAGCGATAGAAAATCAACCTAAGCACCAAATTTTTAAAAATCAGTAATCTTGTTTGCTTGCTTTCAAGTTTAGGGTAAATTTTTGACATAATGAAGTATAAATGTAATGGAAAACTTTTCAAAGACTGGTGAGGATGAAGCCCCAAAATGTACATTTTGCAAAAACTGGTCAGGAGATCCCAACACATATTTAGAATTAAAAACCACATGAGAGCTGAAACATGTTGTTGTATTCAGTAGGAAAAAAAAAAGTGCTAGTCCTTTTGTTTTTCTACAGGAGTGTTTAAATGTTCAATATTAAAACAGTAGCTATTGAGGAGTTCAAAATAGAATAGTTTTAAAGATTTTATGATTTTTCCCATAATTCTTGGAATTAGCAAGAACAGCCACTATTAGTCCTCATGATCCTTTTATTTTCCTTCCTTTGATAAGCTATGCATTTGATAAGTCTTTGAACATTTTATGTGGTATATTTATATAGTCCATTACAAATTTAGGGTTTGAACTGAGTTTTCTTCCTTTCTCTGATAATTATGAAGAGGTTTTCCTCAATGTGAAATTATAAAACTACTACATTAGGTGAGAGATTAAAATGATAAATTTAGTTAGCATAGTTTTTGTCTGCCCAGCATCTATTGTCCCCCTTTTTTAGTGTTACTTTTAGATTTCCCTTAAAGAAACTACTTCTCCACGCATTTGAGTTGATCTGTTTTGCACAGAGTATTCCTCAACCACTGCCTGGATCCAGAAGTGGCTTTCATGTCCAGACAGGTCAATCTGAGTTACTATAACTGGTTCAAGAATAGCCACTTGACACAAATCAGGCCACCCTGAATCACTGGAATAATTATGAAAGAGGCAATTGCTTTTCACTGAAGTTTGCTCAGTTTGCACAATATAATAATGCAATTGTTCTGATTGTCTTTGCCATTACAGTCTACAAAGAGAGAAACCAATACACAAGAAAACAGACCCCACAGAAAAGAGTGTCACCTTGCTGATGAGAGTATTTCAGCATTTGGATTTAGCTATTCTTAAACCCAAATCTACCTTTGGACTTTCAGTTGTATGAGCCAGTAAGTCCTCTTGCTTTTTATTTTTCCCCTCTGAAAAAGGAACTTTGATTTGTCCTCTGTCACTTAAATAAATGGTCATGTGCTCAAAAACAAATGCCATAGAAATAGATGAAAATATGAGACCTAGAACCCAAGCAAGATTCCAGAGCTATACATTTTAGTCTCGAGGGTTAGAGATGAGAAATTCAAGATATGAGAAAATAAGGTAGGATGTGCGTGAGTACTTGGATGTCTATGCCATACTTGCTCAAGTCTTATCAGGTTGAGAATTACAGAAATCAACTCAAACTAGCTTAAGAAATACTTTTAATCAGAAATTTACTGGAAGAAGCCTGGAATATTTGGGAGAAATTAGTCACAGCACCACCTGCAACAAGGAATCAAGCAATCTTTTTCCTACTTTCTCTCTCTGCACTTCTGCACGTCTTCCTTTGCTGGGCAGAGACTGTCTTTTCATTGCCTCTCCGTGCACAAGCAATAAGAATATAACCCTTGAAAAGTTCCTCAGGTCACATCTCCTTAGTTCCTGAGTAAGTAGATGTTGTCCTTGTCTCTGGATCCCAACTCCTGATTCATGGGAGATAGATTCCTATTGACCCACCTGGGTATGGTTTGGCTGCCAGAATCTCACTCCAGTTAATGAGACAAATGGGGTGGAGGGGAGGGGCAGAGGGAAGTGGCAGTTGACAGAGAAATGGTGTCATTGAAAGTTGGGCAGATATCCAAAAAGTGTCCAGTATACTTTTTAAAGTCTCAAACTAGCTTCAGCATTTTTCATTTTCTAAAATTTATGTTGTTTTATTTTATTGTCAATTTTGGCACACCGTGCTATATCTAAAGGCTATTGTAACAAAACTCTACATAGAGAAATTATCAGGTAGAAATATAAATTTTAATAAACACTGTATATGATTTTATGATTTACCTCATTTTTTTTTTGAGCCTCAGGTGCTGAAAGTTGAGTTAATAATTCCCTTCATTCCTAAAATACAACTGTCATTTAATCTTACAAAGTCCTCTCTTATTTACTTATTTATTCCTTTTCCCCTCTCCTCTTTCCCATTCCTCCTCCCATTTCCCACAAAGATAACTCTAATGTATTGATCATATAAATTCTTTAAAGTGTGTTATTGTACAGATATGCACATATATGGTATATAGGATTTTTATATACATGTATTTCAATTTGAATAAATTTTGTTGTAGTATAGACTTTTGTCTATTTCTCTCTTTTTCCTACTCATTTTTTTTATGATTTATTCATTTTTCTGGGTGTCTAACCAGTTATTTACTTGTCTTCCTTACATAGTGTTCCCCTTGAAATGAACAATTAGATTGTATACAATTGCCCACTACCACAAGCAAAGCTCTGATGATGTCCTCATGTGTCTTCTCGTGATATTACCTGAAGAAACCTGTGGGATATTTTCCAAGAA
This sequence comes from Hippopotamus amphibius kiboko, assembly GCF_030028045.1. Classification (NCBI taxonomy): domain Eukaryota; kingdom Metazoa; phylum Chordata; class Mammalia; order Artiodactyla; family Hippopotamidae; genus Hippopotamus; species Hippopotamus amphibius. The sequence continues at coordinate 61,723,847 of NC_080188.1, forward strand.
GTGAAATTTTGTAGACAAAGGGACTTCATACACTTAATGTGGACTTCATGCACTTAATGTAACAAAGAGCTGCCAGATAGCTCAGCAATGCCTACTTTAGTCTAGAGTCTCATCCACTAGAGTTTCCACATCTCTGATAATACTTGCTTTTACTCATTATTCAATTATTGGCCAATAAGTGGTATTTCTTTGTTGCTTTAATTTAGAACATCTCTAAGAATTTCTTAGCTATTTGGTTTTCCAATCTATGAATTATCTGTCATACATTAAAGTCATTTTTATGGAGAATTTCTTGTCTTATTTTATTGATTTGCAGGGGATCCTTATACCTGGAAAATTTATCTATTGCCTCTTTTGTTAAATAGAAATTACTGATTTTGTTGTAATCAAATCTGCCTATTTTTATTCTTGTTATTTGTGCTTCTTGCATCCGGTTTAAGCAGATTTTCCCAAATATATAATCATAGAGATACAATCAAAAATTTTTCAAATACTTTCCTTATTTAACTTTTTCTTGTCTATTTTATACTTTCTGATAAATTCCTAGAAATACTTTTTTAGGATTAAACTCAAAGCAAGGTCAAAATTTTAAATGAATATTTAATAAAAGGATACATTTAAACATTTTTGAAGTGGGTCTACTAAACAAATTTTTTAGACCTGAAATTCTACTTTTTTTGGTAGGAGTAATGAATTTTAAGGAAGTGTTGAAGCAATTTGTTTCTTGTCTATCTGGCTATGAGGCTTGCTTCTGGCAAGTAAGAAAGAATGTATAATGACTACAGAAAGTAATTCAAGCAAAGATGAAATTAAAGGATTATTACAGATCAAGAGAATGAGTAATCCTGGTCTAAGGCACCCAGTTCAAACAATAGTTCCTGTAAGTGATGCTTCCTATAGTAGCTTCTTATTTTTATGGGACAACAGTTTGTAGTTTTCTCTGTTTATCTGAATAAAATATTCCATATACTCTAAATAGACCTGTGTTATTTTACTACTTATCTCAAAGTTTTATTTACTTCCCAGCTGTTGCTAATTCACTGATTGATACTTTAAAATTGACCTTAATAGAGAATATCAAGCCATGTATTATCAAAATTAAATGTTATTAACAAAAGTAAAATCTTCTACGTGAAATCTTACTTTTTATTTTGCTTTACTTAGTGGAAAAATTTGATGGGGATTCTGATGGATTTTGCCATTCATAGAGACTTTCTGCCAAACAGATGGTTCCCACTTAACAATTAGATTTGTCTACAGAATACCAATGAATGGTTAAGGGAAGAGGAAATGGAAAGAATTGAGGGAGAAAAGGGAATTTTTCTGGTAGCTTATCATATTATCATGTGTGTTCACTGCTTATGACTAATCCACTGCTTATCCTTCTTACCATTTCCCAGAACACTCATTCCAAGGATGACAATTCATTGGAAAATATCAGCTACAAGGTGGAGCACTTTACACACATTATCTTATGGAATTTAATTGTCACAACAACCCTCTGATTTACATGTCCCCATTTTACAGTTGAGGTATTGGGATAGGGAGAGCTTAAGTTCAAGGCCAACAGTTTGTGCTAGAGTAAGAATTCAAGTCCAGATTTTTCTGATTCCAAATCTACTCCCTTAGCTTCAGTACCATCCTCTCCATTTGTTAGATATTTCTCAGATTTTTAACAAAAAGTATACTCCTGTTCAAGAAACTAGTTTTTTTTAATACCTCAACCAGCTCCTATGGTACATGGCACAGTTCAATGACTTTCTTTGGGCATCTCCCAAATGGTGTGCTTTTACTTTCCACATGGTAGTGAATCTGCAACATTGGTGACATGTTTTTGACTTGAGTTAAAAATTTGCTTATGTCTCTCAAAATAACATTTGTATTTGTTTTTCATTTATTTGGGTGATTTTTTTTAATTGTTTCATTTGCAAGTAGGAGTTGTTCTACAGGAAAATTCTACTGCTGAATTTTCAGGTTAAAGTGGTTTGAAAAGCACTAACATTGATATGAAGAAATTTACCAATTAAAAAGAAAGTAAATTTTCTGGGAAACTTTAACCTTTCAGGTAATTATTATGTTGTAGCACAGAAAGTATTGTATTCACATTGGCCTAACAGGAATAGGCCACATTTCCTATTGTGTTCCTATTATCTAACCTATATTTTGCTTTCTTTAGCTTCCAGTCATTGCTCTTTGTCCTCCTGTCTTCTGAGACTATGAATAATTCCCTTCATTCATTATATTGTTACCCAGGAGGTATTATTTATAGATTGTGAACATGGCTCACTTCAGTTTTCTCTTTCTGAGACTACACAAGTTAAGTTTTTTCAGTTGTTTCGTATATCTTTTACTCCTTCTTTTTTTTTTGGATCTTTTCTGTTCTCTTTTGATCTTTCTCAAATTATCCTAAATAATTCCTAAACCCTGCAGAGCAGAAATATACAGAAAATTTAAAAAGCAGTTTCAGGCTGATACAACTGGGCAGACAATTACCTTTCTTTTTCCAATGTTACATCTTTGGCTGAGCTATGAAGATTGAATTTAAGTCTCTGGCAGTAGCCACCATTGGATAAATGAATTTATTTTGAAAATGCAGTTGGTCACTATAGGAACATTTCAATACTTTGAGGTATGAGTTTCTACTAGAATCTGATTCTAACCTTTTACCCTTGTAAGCAATAAGTGCTAAAGTTTTAAGTTTGGTTAGAAATACAATCAATACTTTTAATTACCTGAATTATTTTCCAAGCACAGTTCCACTTATTAGGATAACTAACTCCAGTTTTGGTTTAATTTTTGCTTAGTCACATTTCTTAACAAATTGTATTTTTCATAGTGTTCAACTATACTGACTGCTTTTACATTTTACAAATATGCTGATTTGAGAAATATGCTCTTTTACAGAAAGATACAATTTACTTGAGAACATTGAGTAAGATACAACATATTCCAGACTATAGGAATGAAGAAATATACATTGGGAACTGAAATCATGAACTCAGTCTGAAAAACCTATTTGTGTGTAGTTTAGAAAGATTTAGGGGCAGAAAATAGGTTTTTGTGTTGTTTCAGAGGGAAGAAAAACAACTCTCTTTTTGATAGGACATGGGCATTTTGTAGAAATCAAATGCATTATGAAATAGCAGGTCCCCAAAAAACCTGGTATTTTGAAAGGATGAAATTAGAGCAAGAGAGGAAACTCTGGACAGCAGACATACAAAGTTCTCAGCTACAAATTACATGGAGAAAGTTTGAAATACTTTCCCCTTACTTTGCCACTAATTTTTACACTTTATTTACTAAGCTGTTCTGCTTCCTAACCCAAATCATTGTCACTAATTCTGTTTTCCTTCAAGAGGATGAGCAATAGGAGTAGAACAGCTGACCTAGAACTGCGGGACTGTGTGCTCGTTTCCTATTGAGTAAAGGTTTTCTGATAATGATGAATGCTACACCTAAGAAAGTGGAACACCAAAATTCTCCATCTGACCTCAATCTATGACTCTTTCGTCTCTTTCAGTCTCTTATTACCAATAAACCTACTGTCTTGCCTCATTGAACCCCATGCTTGCTCACTCCTTCTTTGTTCTCTAACTTCATTATCCTCTCCTGGCAGCCCTCCCCTCCTCACTCACACTGGACCCCACAATCTATCATTTCAAATGCATTCTTGGTAGCACCTTCTCATCCATCACTCCCTTGACCATTTGCCTCACCTGTCTCACCAGTCTCCAACCCTAACATCCATTTTCTTTGCTTTTGCTCCCAGGTTGCCAAATGCTGTTAGGAAAAATCACATAACTGAGCTGATTGTCTCCATTACAAATTTAATTTTCAACCTCAGCTGACCCCTCAAATCTGCACAGCAATCCTTTTACTTAATCCTAATCAACAATTTTTCTCATTTCCCTTAGTGACTATTCCAAATCTTGCCCATATTTCTAAAGCCCTCTGGCCCCACCCTGCCCACTAATTCTCGGCAGGTTGCCAGCTCCCTACTTTATGAGGAAATTATAAACCAACCCATATGAACTCTCCCAACTTCCACATTTCCACCTCTAGAATTAATCTGTATCTCACCTACTTATGCTTCCTCCCCTTCTGTGTCAAGGAAAGAAATATCCTGACACATTTGTAAAAATAACTCTTCTACCTGGCTTTTGTTTGTAGCTTCTTTTGTCTACACCAATACTTTGGTTTGTTAATTATTTTTTGTTGTTTGCATCTGTAATTCCTTCCTCTAAATTGGCTCCTTTCACAAATAAATATGCCCAACTTTCAACTTTTCTTAAAATTAAAATAAAACCTGCAACTTACCATCTTGCCTTTTCTAATTTTTAATTAGGCAAAAATACTGAGCAGCTCACATTTGTAGGTACTGTTGTAACACCTGAAGATTTACTGGTAAATAAGACCAGGTTCCAGCCCTCATGTAGCTTAATAGATTCTTCAAGAGGAGTCTCTATTTACTTTCCTTTCATTTCCTAAACACTGTAATTGCTGACCTACTGTAAAATTCTGTGGGAGGACACATTCATAGGTCTAAGACAAACGCTTTGCATTTTCATGATTATAGGCTTTGTTGGTTCAGTAGCCTTGGAACCTGAGGGAAGGATGCTGTATTAGTTTCCTAGGACTGCCATAACAAAGTGGCTTAAAACAATAGAAATTTATTGTCTTACAGTTCTGGAGGCTAGGATTTGAGATCAAGGTGTCAGTAGGGCTATGCTCACTCCACCAGTTTGGGCGACAACTGAGACAATCCTTCCTTGCCTCATCTAGCTTTCAGTGTTTGTTAACAATCTCTGGCATTTGTTGGCTTGTAGAAGCACCCTTATAATTTTATGGCCATCATCTTTTGTGACTTCACATAATTTTCCATCTATGCACATTTGTCTCTGTGTCCAAATCTACCATTTTTATATAAGGATGTCACTTCGTATTGGGTTAGGGTCCATCCCAATAACCTCACTTTAACTTGATTACCTCTATAAAGGCCCTATTTCCAAATAGAGTCACATTCTGAGGTACTAGAGTTTAGTATTCTAACATCTATTTTGGGAGTACAAGTCAACCCATAACAGATGCTTTACTCAAAAATGAACCCTTGCTGCCTCTGGATGAACAGGATTTTCAGATGGGTAGTCTGATGACTACATGGTTAATAGTGGTTATAAAGGCAAAGGGGTTTCTTGTCTGAGGAATGTCTTAAAACTGCCTGGTCTATTAATAAAAGTTAATGGAAGAGTATAGGCAGGACCAGTAGGGGCTCATTTACCTAAGGATTGAAATTTGGGGTCACAAAATAAAGAACAGCCTTAATTTAGGATACTAAAGGAACTTGAGATTTCTTCCTTCTATAATAGAGAGTAAATGGGTTAGATTAGAGATCAATCGGATTAGCTTAAAATCTAATTTCCAACATTCCCTTGCAGCTAGAGTTCTCATGTTACTTCTGTTCTGTTGGTCAGATGCATCCACACTGAGGCATGGAGAAGGGAATAAGCCTTTTTTAGTGGTGGTCATATGGGAGACATCAGATCTTCTGCCAAGCACCAAACAAAAGCAACTGGTTCTTTGGTGATATCTGCCTGGAAGTGTCCAGCTTCAGATATGCTAAGCAGCAGTTAGAAGTAGCAATTCTATGTGTTGTGGGTGACTTTTTGATTTTTTGTTTTTCTGGATGTATCATAACTTGTTGCTTTGTTCTAGGATCCAAGGCAATCAACCCAGGTCACTGGCTCTCCTGGAGATTCTGCCAGCTTCCCACATTCTGATTAGGAAAAAAAAAAATCTGTTACTTCTAGCGAATTACTGTAATTGATAGAATGTATTGGGAACTTTTCCATCTTTTTATTCAGTATCATGTCTGGATCTAATAATTCAGTAAATCGAGCTTTTATTTTCTAGTTGACTTACAAAATTTTTCCTTGAGTAACCCAAGCAGAAAAATTAGCATTTTCTAGTGCAGGCAGGATTTCTCAATCTTAGCATTAATGATATTTTAAAACAAATAACTCTTTGTTGCGGCTGGCTTTCCTGTGTATTGTGGGTTGTTCAGAAGGCTAACCTAGCTTCTATCCACTAGAAGATAGTCACATCTCCTCCCACTTGTGACAATCCAAAATGAAATGTCTCCAGACATTTACAAGTGTGTCCCAGGAGGCAAAATCACATCACCCACCCGCCACCCCTCCCCACCCCATTGAAAACCACTGTGGAAAAGTTACAGCTAAAGCACTTCACATGTAATAATGTTATTTGTTTTTTCAAAATAGCTCTATGGAGAAGATACTACTAGTTTCTACATTTCATAGATAAGAATCTATGCATAAGGAGTTTACCTCACTTGTACAAGTCACATGAAAAGAAAAGAAGTTGGTTTAGGTATGTAGCTCATCTAGAGTAAATCCTCCATATTTAAAAAAATAGTGTCAAGAAAAAGACAAAAAAGGCAAAAGAAAAATGGGGGGATGCATTGAAAAGAATGCCTAAGAATAAATTTAACCAAGGAGGTGAAAGACCTCTACAATCTACAGACAATGCAATCCCTCTCAAATTTCCAACAGCATTTTTTTTTACAAAAACAGAAAAAAAAAAACAATTCTAAAATTTGTGTGGAACAACAAAAGACCCCAAATAGCTAAAGCAATCTTGAGACAGAATAACAAAGCAGGAGGCATCACACTCCCTGATATCAAATTATATTACAAAGCTGTAGTAATCAAAACACTGTGGTACTGGCATAAAAAGGGACACATAGATCAATGGCACAGAATATAGAGCCCAGAAATAAACCTACACATATATGGTCAATTAATTTATGACAAAGGAGCCAAGAATATACAAGGGGGAAAAGGTCCGTCTCTTTAATAAATGGTGTTGGGAAAACTGGACAAACACATGTAAAAGAATGAAACTGGACCACTATCTTACTCTGACAAAAAAATTAACTCAAAATATATTAAAGACTCGACTGTAAGACTTGAAACTATAAAACTCCTAGAAGAAAACTGGAAGTGAGCTCCTTGACATCAGTCTTAGCAATGATTTTTTAGATTTAACATCAAAAGTAAAGGCAATAAAAGCAAAAATTAATAAGTGAAACTACATCAAACTAAAAAGCTTTTGCACAGCAAAGGAAATCATCAATATAATGAATGGGATAAAATGCTTCCAAATCACATATCTGATAAGGGGTTAATATCCAAAATATATAAAAAACTCATATAGTTCAATAGCCAAAAGGTACATGTAAAGATGCTCAGCATCACTAATCATCAGGGAAATGCAAATCAAAACCACAATGAGGTATCACCTCACACCTGTTAGAACTGCTATTATCAAAAAGGCAAGAAATAGCAAGTATTGATGAGGATGTGGAGCAAAGAGAACCCTTGTTCACTGCTGGTGGGAATGTAAATTGGTGTAGCCATTATGGAAAACAGTATGAGGTTCCTCAAAAAGTAAATCTAGAACTACCATATGATGCAGCAATTCCACTTCTGGGTATTTACCCAGAGAAAATGAAAACCTTAATTTGAAGAGATATATGCATTCCATGTTCACTGCAGCAGTATTTACAATAGCCAAGATATGGAAACAACCTATGTGTCCATCAATGGAAGAATGAAATCTTTTCATTTGTGACAACATGGATGGACCTTCAGGACATTATGCTAAGTGAGATAAGTCAGACAGAAAAAGACAAATACCATATGATCTCCTTTACATGTGGCATCTAAACAAGTAACGAAGAACAACAGCAAAAACTGAACTCATAGATACAGAGAACAAATTGGTGTTTCGCCAGAGAGGGAGACAAGGTTGTGGTTGTGCAAAATGGGTCAAAAGGTACAAACTTCAAGTTATAAAATAAATAAGTCATGTAGATGTTAAAAAAAATTGAGTAAATGCTCCAAATCCCTGCACTATCCCCCTTAGTTCAATAATGTTGTATCAGCACTCACCATTCTCATTAAGCCTTAATGCCCTTGGTGATTTTGAGATGAAGGATCAGTACTTTAATTCTGGTTTGAAATTTAAAAAGCACTGAAGATACTGTATCTTCATACCATAGAATTTGACATGCCTAAACAGTAAGATTTTATCTTACTCTACAGTGTATCCTGAATTTTGCCTCTAGTTGTTTTCTTAAAACACAATTCTTTTCTAGCAACTCTCCCCAAATCTCCTAATGTTTTCTTTCACTACAAAGTCTTCACTCTTTACCATTACATATATGGATCTTTACATTGACATATATCCAGATTCATAGTCTACTATTGATGTCTCCAGAGTATAAAGTTAAGCATGACTTCCCACCTTTTCCATTAATACCCCAAGCTGTACCAATATTTAAGTAATTTTTCCTGCCTAGAATAGCCTTTTTTTTTTGTCCCTATGTCTAGAGATATATTCATTCTACAGGTTTTACACTAATGCTACCTATTTGTTAAGATATGCACATCTCTACTACTTAGCTGCAAATTTAATTCCCTGGGTTCCCATGGCATTTTCATAAACCTCTATTAGAGCATTTGTTTTATTGAACTGTAAATATTGGACTTCACATATTTGTTTCTACCTGAGATTATGAGCTAATTAAGGGCCACAGTGTACCTTATTCTTTATGTCCCCAGCACTGGGCAGAGTGCCTAGCTCATAGTGCTTATTCAGAAAAAAAATTAGGTCAATAAATGAAATCCCCATCAACTCAAGATAACGATTACAGACCAATGGAAGTGGCCCTCATGACTCCAGATACTAAGATGTTTTTAAAGGGTTTCTGGTCCTATCACAATCTGTGCCTTTCCCATACCTACCTGTTGCCTCTGAAAACTATAAAAAGTTCAGGATTTCCACTGATCGTTTTCCTTTCAAAGTTACTGCTTTCTTTTGCAGGGATATTTTGGTGATTACAATATTTAAAACATAATCCAGTTGTGTTCAAACACTTGTTCTACCTTCATTTTTCCATCTGAGCATAACAAAGAGCTTCATTATGCTTTGCCTTTGTTTTTGGCTAATTATCTTGATTATCTTATTTTGGTTGTTTTTGGTTGATTATAAGCCACAAATGAAAAGAAGTGATTGATATCATCTAAATATCTGTAACCAGGAGAAGCTGCTTTGTAAAAAACCGGACTGTTTCCTGCAAGGATGGTGAGCTGTTACCCTGGAGCCTCCCCAAGGTCAGAGTTACATTTCTGCAGTCATGCATCATTCATTCATTCACTCATTCAACACGTATTAACTGTGAAAATACCATGTACTCTATGCTACTATGCCGGGATCAACTCGGCGACTCGAGGTGAGTGACGGGTGCCGCAAGCTTGAAGAACACACAGACACAGTCTGAAGAGAAAGATGGGACCGGGGGACTCAAGACCTCTAGGATCAAGAGCCTCGCTGATTGATCCCATGTTGCTTTTATTGAGTTCTCGGCATAGCCTAAGGGTCTAACACTCCCAGGTTAATCCCATAAACAATCAAAGGCCTCACATGACTGGGGGCAATGATCTTTGTTTGCCTCCTGGGTCCTGATTTGAGCTGGGCGTGGAGAGCAAAGCAGCCCTGGGGGCAGGAGACCTCTCTCAAAAGGATTAAGGGTCTGTGCCCCACCCGTGTTGGCCCCTCTGCGACTGTGCCTGTCTTAGGTTGTTCCTCCCTTGAGGAATCTTACCCATCTCTGGCTAACCAGTCATCCTCCAGGGCCAAACACGGTGATATAAGGAAGGCTCTATGCACCACCCCTGTTGGCCCCTGTGTGGCTGTGCCTGTCTTAGGTTGTTCCTCCTCTGAGGAATCTTACCCGTCTTTGGCTAACCAGCCATCCCTCAGGACCAAACAGGGTGATATTAGTCTCCACGCCCCGCACCCTCAGTTCCTCCACTGCTCAAGCAGGACATTCTGAATCCCATCGCTCGGCCCACATCAACATTTTCAATGTTTCAAAAAGGTTCCAGACTGTCTTCCCACACTACTAGTCCTTCGTATACACCATTAAAAGAATTTATGATCAACATTTTTTTTCCTTTTTTTTTTAAGCTCTTTATTGTAATATAACTGCTTTACACTCTTGTACCAGCTTTTGAGGTACACCAAAGTGAATCAGCTGTATTTATACATATATCCCCATATCCCCTCCCTCCCATGACTCCTTCCCACCCTCCCTGTCCTGGCCCTCTAAGGCATCACCAATCATCGGGTTGAACATTTTTTATATTACATTTCACAAAGTCAACGGTGTACTTAATTTTCCAGTTGAGCTTGCATTAAGTTCTTTTCCCAAAAAATCTAGTTTCTGAAGACAAAAGTAACCTTAAAAATTTTAAAGATTTTCATACAAATTTCTCATATTTGTCATTTATTAATAAAATTATGTTTGTTTCATGGGAATAACTACTTTGTTCCAATAGTTCATATGACCTTATTAAAGATATTGAGATTATTCACTGTTTTCTCCATTTTCTTTAAAAAAAATATTGCAGATTTGTATGCTCATGATTAGGAACACATTTCTTTTACACATGCCCTACAGGCACACAGTGATTTCAAACACGTTCTGAGGAAAAGGGCCCTTGCAGTCCAATATAGAGGCAAGTTGGTAGGTGGCCAACCTACCAACTCACAAAGTTGCCACTCCCACTCACAAAGCCCTATGCTGCTCTGGGTAAACCCAGTGGCTCCAAAGATTGTAGGTACAAAAAAGCCAGGCATACATCAATTATCATCTATGAAATATTATCTATACAACATTCTCATAGGCTTCTGTCTGTCTACTCACTCAAAGAAGAAGATACTTGTTCATTTTCTAAGTATTTGACTCTGTATCTTTTTAAAAACTTTTTATAAATATTTAGGGTCATGAAGTACAACATAATTTATGAGCTATTACAAAGAATTCCTTTTTACATGATGATATTCAGAAGGCTCAATTTAAACTTTTTTTGGCAAAAGTAGTGAATAAACCTTAAGTGTACAGCTTTATAAATTTTTACAAAGTGAACACAGCAGAATAACTCTCTCCTACATGATTTACCAACTCCCTTAAATGCCCTAAGTGCCCCATCTATCCGAGACACCACTTCCTCTCTTCTCCCCAAAGGTAGTGTCTTTCTACCACCATGGATGGATTTAGCTGGATTTGAAATTTTATTAACAGAATTACACAGTGCAAATTTTGTCTTGTTTATTTGCTTATGATTATGAAATTGATCCATGTTATTGAAAGTAGTAGAAGTTCATTTATTTCCATTGCTTTCTATAGTATCTATTCAGCAATTATTTTCATCAGTTTGGGTTGTTTTCAGATGGTGACTATGATAAACAAGGCTGCTGTAAACATCTTTGTAGTCATGTTTATTGCACAAATGTACATAATTTACACTTCCTGAATGAATACTGAGGCTAAGAATATTTTTACAGCAACTAACCACATGTGGTTATTGAGCACTTGAAATATGCTTAGTCAAAATTGAGATGTGCTGTAAACAGAAAATATCCATCATATTTAAAAAAATTTGTTTGAAAACAAGAATGTAACACAACTCATTACTCATTTTTAAATTGACTATACATTGAAAAGATAATATCATGGATATGTGGCATTAAAAATATATGATAAAATCAATTACTTATGTGGTTCCCTTTACATTTCTTTTAAATAGTACTTTCTATATTGCTTTACATTTCACATTTTGATAAACCACTCATAACTAATTTTTGTAAATGGTATAAAGCAGGAGTCAAAACACATTTTCACCATACAAATGATCCAGCACCATATATTAATGGAATAGCCTTTCCTTAGAGCACTTCTGTGCTGACTTTGTTCTTATTGAGCTCTTTATTTCATTCCAATAACATATTTTAATTCATTTACCAAGAGCACAAGCTGTCTTGATTACTCTTCCTTGATATGTGATGATAAAATTCCCTCAACTCTATTCTTTTGGATGGTTTGCATTTCCATGTCAATTTTAAAATCAAATTTTCAAATTTCAAAAAAATAAAAAAAGGCTGCTAAGGTTCTCATTGGGAATAAATTTAATCTATAAACTATATACAAAGAATCGACACCATTAACCATACTGAATCTTCTACAAGAAACATAGATATATCCCTTCCCTCCATTTATTTGGTTCATTAATTTCTCTCATTAATGTGTTCTGTGTAAAGGGCTTGAAAATCTATTGTTAAAATTAGTCCTAGGATATTGATGATTTATGATGTTAATGAAAAATTTTAAATTAATTTTCTAATTGTTACTGATATACGATTAATCACTGTATATTGACTTTTATCAGATGACCTTGATAAATTAACTAATTAATTCCAAAAGTTCCACCTGTAGATTCATTCTTTGGGATTTTCCAAATACATAAACATATTTTCTGCAAATAATGGCAACTGTTTCCTTGTTTTCTAAAAATATCTTTTATTGCAGTTTCTTCTTTCTCCAGTTTTAATTGACATACATCACTGTATAAGTTTAAGGTATATTGTATAATGGTTTGATTTACATATATTGTGAAATGATCTACAATGGGTTCAGCTAACATCCATCTTCTCATATAGATACAATTTAAAAAGGAAAAAAATTAAAAAGGGAAAAGTGTTCTTGTGATGAGAACTCTATGATTAACTCTCTTAATAACTTTTTTATATATCATATAGCTGTGGTACTTATCATGTTGTACATGATCCCAGTACATTACTTGTTCATCTTATAACTGGAAGTTTGTACCTTTTGACCATCTTCCTCCAATTCCTCCTCCTGCTGCTCTTCACCTCTAGTAACCACAAGTCTGATCTCTTTTTCTTTGAGTTTCAGGGTTTTTGTTTTTGTTGTTTTTTAAATTCCACAAATAAGTGAAATCATACAGTATTTCACTGTCTATTTCACTTAGCGTATTGCCTTCAAGGTCCATCTATGTTGTTGCAAATAGTAGGATTTCCTCATTTTTATGACTGAATAATATTTATTCCATTATGTATAAATATTCCACAACATCTTTACCATTCATCCATCAATCAACACTTGGGTTGTTTCCAAGCTTTGACTACTATAAATAATGCTGCTATGAACATGGGAGAGCAGATATCTTCTCAAGTTAGTGTTCTAATTCCTTTAGATTTAATCCCAGAAGTAGAATTGTTGGATCGTATTGTAGTTCTATTTTTAATTTTTTGAGGATCCTCCTTACTGTTTTCCATAGTGGTTGTGCCAATTTACACTCCTACCAACAGCATGAAAGGGTTTCCTTTTCTCCACATGCAAGTCAGCACTTGTTATCTCTTGTCTTTTTGATGAGAGCCATTCTAACATGGGATATCTCATAGTGGTTTTAATTTGCATTTCCCCAATGACTAGTGATGTTAAGCATTTTTTCATGTACCTGTTGGCCTTTTGCATATCTTCTTTGGAGGAATGTCATGGTAGGAAATGTAATACAATGTTGAAGAGGAGTAAAAGCAGTTATCTTTGCTTCATTTCAACCTCAGTGTACAGGATTTCAATATTTCATAATGTAGCTATAATGTTGTTGCCATTGTTTCTGTTTTTGAGTTTTAGATACCCTTTATCAAATTAAAGAATTTTCCTACTCTTCATAGATTTGATCAAAAGCTTTATCTGCATCTGTTGAAATGACATAATATCGTTTTCTTTATTCTGTTAATGTGATGAAATAAGTTGGTTTTTGAATGTTTATACATCCTTGGGTTCCTCATATAAACTGAAATCAATGATGATATATTCCCCTAGATTAAATTTGTTACTTTTTTAAAAAGAATTCTTACATCTAATATTTATAAGGAAGATAACTGACCTGCAGCTTCTCTTCCTTTAATAGCCTCATTAGGTTTCATTAGCAAAGATATGCCAGTCTCATTTTACAGTTTGGATCACGGAAGTTTACTCTGGAAGTTGAAGTTTAAGATCAGGATTATTTCTTCCTTAAAGATATACAACAATTCTATATTGAAGTCATTTGACCTAAAGTTTTTGTTGTGGGAAAATTTTAATTCAACAAGATTTCTTTAATAGATAAGGAATTACACAAAATTTCTACTTTTTCTTGTCTTTTTGCTGTGTTGTGTTTTTCTGTGAATTTGTTCATTTCACCTAAATTTTCAATGTATTTTCATCAAGTTCTTTATAGTATCCTAAAATTACCATTTTTATTGTATGTAAAATCAATAGAAATTTCCTCTTTTTCATTCCTGATGCTGGTAATATGTTACTCTCTGTTCCCCCCCCGCCCCACACACACACCCCAGTCTTGCTAACAGTGGATTCTAATTTTAATGAGTCTCTTAAAGAGTCAATTTGTGGCTTTGCTGATTTTCTCAGTTTTAAGTTTGTTTTATATTGATTTCTGATCTTATCTTTATCTCCTCCCTTCTACTTTCTTTAGGTTTATATTACTATTATATTTTTATTGGATCATTGATATTTTAGCCCTTCTCCTTTTCAAATATAAAATAATATACATATACAGACACATACATACCTGGGTTTTCCATATTTAAATGTATTTTATATTTAAATGTACTTTATATTTATGCATATATTTACCATTTCAGGTACTTTCATTCCTTGTGTAAATTCAGTTTTCCTTCTGGCCTCATTTTTCTTCATCCTAAAGAATTTCTTTTAATACTTCCTGTAGTGCAAGTCTGCTGGCAAAAAGTTCTAACAAATCTTGTTTTTCTGAAAAAAATCTGGACATAAAATTATAGGGGATAGTTTTTTTGTGTGTTGTGTTGTTTCCCTCAACCTACTTCAAGTATCTTTCCATTGTACCTTTATTTACAGTTTTTCTGATAAGAAGCTTGTTATAATTTTTATTGTTCTTTTCTCTATTCACCTAAATTTATTTCTCTTCTCTTAGGGATCAAGTCCTGTGCTGCCTTCGCCCAATATCTAAAGACACTTCTTTCACATACTTAATGCTGTTTTCTAGTTGTTTAACAGTGTGAAGGCAAATTGGTCCCAGTTATATCATCATGGTATAAAATGGAAGACTACTCTGGTTGCTTTTAATTGAATCTGTATATGAAAAGATGTGAAGTCCTTTGATGTGAGCTTCCACAGAACAAATTTTTTTGTTTGGTTCTGGTAGGAAGTTGGAGTGAGAACATAGAACCTTAATCCAATCAGGAACTGAACTGATTTACAGATGAGGTTTAGCCTTTGTGGGGGCCTCCAGATCTTCAATAATTCCTTAATTTTAAAATTTGAACTTCAGTGTCCTGAATAAATTCCTAGGCTGTTTAGTTCAATCACCTACTACCAGTCTCTAAACACCCATTTTTCTCTCCAGTACCATGAGACCACCAACAACTACTTAGCTATTCAGAATTTTATCAACAGCTTTTGGTTTACCTTTTCTACCTCCCAGTCAGTTCTGCCTATAAAAGGCAAAAGCCTTAAAGGAAAAAAAAAAAAAAAAAAAAAAAAATATATATATATATATATATATATATATTCTCTACACTGGTCTTACTTTGTGCTACTTTTCAGAATATTAGTCCTAAATGCTTGTGTTGGTAGATCTGAATGTTCCAATTTTTGTCTTTTCAGTCCAGTGGGACTACAAAAGGCTCTACAGCTTCTTTGTTTCTTAATAGCTACACTTAGCTTGACTTCCTACCTCTGTACACATGTCACTTATGAATTGAAATTTGTCCTTGTATATTAACCCCCATCAGATCTATGTTTTACAAATATTTTCTCCCATTCTGTGAGTTGCCTTTTAAATTTATTGTTTGTTTTCTTTGCTGTGCAAAAGCTCTTTCATTTGATGTAGTCTCACTTGTCTATTTTAGCTTTTGTTGATAGTGTTTTTGATATCTGATCCAAGAAATCATTGCAAAGACCAATGTTAAGGATCTTTTTCACTATGTTTTCTAAGAGTTTTACAGTTTCAGGTCATACACTTAAATCTTTGATCCATTGTGAGTTAATTTTTGTGAGATGTGCAAGATAGTGTACTATACATAGGTCCAATTTTATTCTTTTGCTTGTGGATATCCAGTTTTCCCAACACCACTTATTGAAGAGACCATCCTTTCTCCATTGTGTGTTTTGGCACCTTTGTCAAAAATTAATTGACTGTAATTCAATGAAAATTGACCATATATGCATAAGTTTATGTCTGGACTCTCTTTTCTGATCCACTTGTCTTTGTGCCTGTTTTTATGCCAGTACCATACTGTTTTGATTACTACAGCTTTGTAATATAGCTTGAAATCAAAATATATAAAAAGTCATACAGCTCAATAACAGAAAAGCAAATAATGCAATTTAAAATGTACAAAGTACCTGAATAGACATTTTTTTCAAAGAAGACATTCAAACGGCCAATAGGTATATGAAAAGGTGTTCAACATCACTAATCAGGGAAATATAAATCAAAACCACAGTGAGATATTACTTCATACCTGTTAGGATGGCCATTATCAAAAAGAGAAGAAATAAAAAATATTGGCAAGGGTACAGAGAAAAGGGAACCCTAGCACATTGTTGGTGGGAATGTAAGTTGGTACAATCATTATAGAAAACAGTATGGCAATTCCTCAAAAAATAAAAAATAGAATGACCATATGATCTAGCAATCCTAATCCTGTGTACATATCCAAAGAAATGAAATCAATATCTCACAGAGATATCTTCACATCCATTTTCATTGCACCATTACTCAAAACAGGCAAGACACAGAAACAACCTAAAAGTTTTTTGATGGATGAACTGAGAAAGGAAACGCAATATATAGACATACATATAATGGAATATTATTCAGTCACACAAAATAAGGAAATCTTTCAATTTCCAACAATATCGATGAAACTGCAGGGCATTATGCTAAGTGAAATAAGCCAGACAGAGAAACACAGATACTGTATGATAACACTTATATGTGGAATCTAAAAAAAAGTTGATTTCATAGAAACAGGATAGAATGGTGGTTGGCGGGGACTAAGGGGAGGGAGAGATGGGCAGATGTAGGTCAAAGGCTACAAACTTTCAATTATAAGAATAAGTTCTGATGAGCTAATGTACAGCATAATGACTATATTTAATAATATAGTATTGTGTACTTGAAAGTTGCTAAGTGTAGATCTTAAGCATTCTTATTACACAAGCCAAAAAAGAGTTAACTATGTGAGCTGATGAATGTGTTAATTATGTTGATCTTGGTAATCATTCCACAATGTATATATGCCAAATAATCACACTGCATACTTCAAATACATGCAATTATATTTGTAAATTATTCCTCAGTAAAGTTAGGCGTGGGGGAGAGAGGAGGAAGGAAAGAAAATTGTCCTTGGAAGAACAGCAGTAAGAAATGAAAAAAATCACCTCAGCTGTTCAAGGTCTTCAAATATTTTTAAAAAATATTTTTAGCCCTCTTTTACCCTCATTCTTAGCAGAAGGCCCATAATTTCATTCATTTATTCCAAATACATGATTCCATCCACTCATAATTCCAAATTTAAAGGTAGATGGGGGATAAGGGGAAGATGTTTTGGCAAACTGTCATTGGTATAAATTGAGGAATGATACAAGATTTAGCCACATGAAATAGGACACTATATTTGTAATAGGGATCCTGTAAGGATAGGAGACTAATTAACTAATAACAAGTATTTGCTTCTCACTAAAAGTTAGGATTGTGCAATGCTACATGGTGGAATTTAAGAATGACCATCCAATACATTAATAATTAAAATATAGTAAGAATTAAAATAGCTTCACTCATTTAATTTAAATCTATAGAAACCTACAGGTTTGTGGAATCTTCTCAAATACTTTTTGAAATGAGGTAAGTAGTTAGAAATAAAGGAGGAAGGAAAGAAGGGCAGGGTAGTAAAAGTGAAAAGAAAGGAGGGACATTAGGAATGAATAGCAAGGAAGGAGAGGAGTAAACAGTTTTCACATGTGCATTTTTCTCTGTTTACACTTTTCTAAATTACATTATTTTATCCTTTTTTCCTGTTTTTATTTTGTACGTAAATACACATTTCTTTGTGCAGATACATAGCAGTTAAATGCTTTGTTTCTGACATTAACCAGAGACCCTTTGGTCTAAAGTATTTTTTCTTTTTTGCTTTAATTTATTTTTAAAATAACAGCATCTTACTAGCTAACTTGGTTCTATTTAACATCTGATTTTGTACTTTTATTTTAAAAATTCCTCCTTGGATTCAATGTCACCCTTTAGAATGAATGTTAGACCTGCTGAGAGCAGAGACCCCTTCTTTCTTTTCCCTCTATATTTCTAACATCTAGACAGTGGTGGGTACACAGCCGGAACTCAGTAAGTATCTCCTAATGCAAAAAAAGGGAATAATACTGAATTCCACAATTTTAGTAAACATCCCAATTGTAAGACAGAAAGACACATGTAATGTTGATATTACCTGTGAAACAATAAAGGAGAGAGAGAGGAGGAGGAAAAAAAAAGATAAGAAAGACAAACAACACTTTTTCAAAATTAGACAAAAAGTCAGAGGACAGAGCTGTACACCAGAGTGGAGCTTTAATCAGCCATAGTTACCTTTTTAAGGTCTAGACTGTTTTAAATTAGAAGCAGAGAGATGGGCAAACACTGCATATTAAGAAACTATTTTTCTCTAAGAATAGAGTCTTAAAAGAGCAATTCCATATATCATGGCTTGTCCTCACAAATGCTGGTAATGGCAAGAGAAGCTACCATTTTCTCACTCAGGCACCTCCCTTTATATTTTCCTCTCTGAGCATAGGTAGAAGATATAACTGTTCTATGTTTTTTTAAGCTGATTTTCATCCTTTATTCACTTACACATTCCACACTTCCTTCATTCAGTCGCTGTATATTTTATTCCAGAAAAGAAAATCCTGCCTACTTATAATCTGATATTCCTTCACAGGAAATATTCTAGATGTAAGAAATGCTACACTTACATATAAAGGGTGTTGTTTTCCTTGGCTGAATTTATATTTAAGCTATTATACAGAAGTATACAACCATCTTTATGCTATGCAAATTTGGAATAAGACATAATTCATTTGAAAAAAGAAATTGTAGTAAGATTATGAATTATCCTTCCTCAAAGATGATATTCTATAACTTTTATAAATACTTCTTGTTTTTTTCCTTTATAGCATTATTTTATATTGTTTGAAATCTCCAGGGATACTAGGTAAGGATGTAAGTTGCTTTTTCCTTTTTGCCCTCTTTTATTCTCTCATAAACTTCTGAAAAATTCTCCTATATTACTAGTCACAGCCCAAAGGCAAACTTTTAAATTTTTCCAAAATTGGTTTTTAGTTTAGAACAAATGTTAGAGAAGAAAAGTGATATTGAAAAAGAAGAAAAGAGAGAAAAAAAGAACAGGTGAACATATCAGAAATATACTTAGTGATTACAGTAATTTAATAGCTATTTCCTTTCTGTGATATATCTTGTGAAATGACAAAAACATATACTAAGTAAGTATCCAAGTTCATCTTTTGTTGCAATATGATGGGGGGGAGGGTTGGTGTTGTTTATTGACTTGCTTTCGTTTTCTTGTTTTGCATTCTTATCTTGCATTCTCTTTGATTGGCCACTACTCAAAATCAAATCCATATCTTGTAAAATTCATATTCTCAGTATTTTAGAAATCATAAGGAATTATGATTCATCTCTAAATGTTTTGCTTTGTAGATGAAGAAACTGAGGTCTTGAGAGACTAAAGCCTGTCCAAAGGACACTAGGAACAAAAACTTGCAGTTCAGTGTTACATGCACACTTCAAGAGCCTTGTATTTGATTTCCCATCTCCTTTAGAATTTTCTCCTCCTTTCTACCAGGCATATTGCTTCCAGGTGAATCAGTCACTCCATGTCTCAACAAGTCTAGCAACCAGTTGGACACCTGCAGAGAGCCTAATCTTTATGAAGCACTCCACAATCTGCCCCAAAACTCATTTTTATTCTTACGGTCCCTTCATAAGCTCTATTCTTATGTTCCCTTTATAAGCTCTATACTTCAATCAAACTTGTATTTTCTTTCTCTGCGCCTTTGTATTAATCATTTTTCCACCTCAAATATCATTTTTCCCTGTTTGTCAAACTCTACATATTGATCCAATTGCAGAACAAGTCCTAACACTACAAAGAATTACTTCTATATATAAACTATCAAAAACACTGTATGAAAGGTAGTTTTTTCCCATATTAATTAATTATAAATAAATTATAGAGGTTAAGTCGGCTGTCCACAGAGCTAGTAAGAAAAAAAAAAAAAGTTCAAAATTAATTAAACTTGTTCTGACTGTCCCAATATCATTGCTGAAGTTATTTAAGCTAACATTAAATATTGCTAAAGTTCACTTTAATCACCTCTGTCTGTGTTCAAGTCCTAAAGTATGATTATCCTAATTCCACTATTGTTGTAAAGAACCATACACACATGCATACATGCATGCATATACATGCATATACATGCATGCACACACAGTTGAAGATGTCTGCAGACAAGATGACAGGGCACAGTTTCTTAACTCCCAATCAGTGACTGGGCATGTCTCTTCATTTCACCACTCCTCTCCAAGTCATGTCTCTGTTACATGAATGGATTCCCATGAATTGTTCTGTGTCTGTTCTTCCAGATATTGACCAGAGCAGGAGCAATATATCCCACTCTGGAGAAAGGAATAAAATAGGAATTTCATATTGATAAATAATATATACAAGGGTTAAAGAAAAATAATATATGGAGGTTAAAGGAAAAAATATTGTGGTACGATAAGAAGGTAAGGCCTTGATCCCATGGCCCCCTTTTCACTTGTGTTTTTACTTGGTGACGATGATTTTATAGGTGTTTCTTGAACTCAACAAGTTGAACAACAGCATAAATACTATCATATATATATTGTGATCTTGTGCATAGTATGAGTTAAGTATCTTATACTATTAAACTTTTGCATAAAGTATCTTATACCATGACTCAAGTCATAGGTTTTTCCAAATTTAAATCATACTTATTAAGGAAATTTTGTATGGACTAGAATTTCAACCACAGTAGTACAAGAGCAATGGAAAGTTCATTGATGTTTAAGGAGGAAGTCTTCTATATATGACCTGACACTTTCCTGTGGAACTATGTTGTATATCATCTTGTAGAATAGAAGGTTTCAGAGTTGATGGTCCAACCCCACTATGTGACCTAAGACAGATAATTAATTATTCCATGCCTCTGACCCCTTACATGAGAAATAAATTTTTACTTCATAGGTATAAATATTAGTGCTTATCTTTATTTAGAAACTGCCTCCACTTATTCACTGAATTTTATGTCTTCCTTTTAAACATTTTTATTAACTTTTCCACCATGATATCAAAATAAATATAGCTCAACACAATTTTTGCATCCATGAGCATTTCTGCTTAGAGATTTATTGAACAAGTGTTACATATTATTTATTAACTAAAATGTGATTTTTCTTGAAGTTAGGTATTCATGAAAATTTTATATCTTATTGACACAATTAACATTGTGGATTAAAAATCACTGTATGAGAGACTTTTTTTGAGAAATCTGAAGGAGAATAAAATGATTTAATTATAAAATGTCAAATTAGCAAAAGAAATCTGGAGCCATGAAATATGTTTATATTTGGTCTCATGAAATTCTCATATTAGAGCTGCATGTCTGCAGGTCTCCTCCTGAGAGAATATTGGATCCTTCCATAGCTGAACAGGTGACCCTACTGTTCCCTGGAGTAGCTTCCATTTACCTTCTTGTTAAAATGAATCACTCTCAAATAAGAATAATTCCTCATTTGATGCTTAGCCTGCTGGATGCTGCTCTATTCTGAATGATTTATGATCATACACTTAAATAATTACATTGGTCCTGTTATTCTAATATTTCACCACAGCTAACAAGAAGATACATGTAGATAAATGTATTACAACATGACCTCTCTTCAAGTCTTTCCTCTACTAGAAATTAAGCATCTCTAAATAACAAACACACAGTCTTTCCCCACTGGAACTTAAATAGTAACTCTACATTAATATAAAATTACTTTATAATACACAACAATCAAAATATCATTCCTGCAGCTACCTTCTACTAATAATAAATTAGAATATACTTTATATAATGGAAAGAACTAAACTTAGTCTATTTAAAAGAAAAATGTAACTAAAAGGAGTAAATTGCTTTGGTAATCAAAATAATAAAATGGATACTTAAGATTGTATATTAATCACTTGATACAAATTTCACTGAAGTTGGAGATATTTTAAATTGTTTATTTGGGGACGAGGAGGAGGATGACAATGATAACCTATTCTGTATAAAGAGGAGAAAGATTTCTCTTGCTCTAGAACAAAATTCTGCAACCCTATCACATTTTAGAAACTAAGCATGAATGAACTCTTATTTTGCTAAGAGAACACTCAATAAGCATTCAGGAACCACAGCAACCATTTAGTACAAGCCAGCCCTAGTACTTAGAGTCATTGCTCTAGAGCTTGCTCAGTCTCATTTTTGTTCCTCCCTTTTCTCCTAGAGTTGTATTTACTGTCAGTAAGTAAAATCATGGTCAGTAGTCATGGTAAGAAAAAAACAACGCTGTATTTAGAAACAGAGGTTAAGGTCAAGTCTCCACTTAACAAAGAGAAATAAAGGACTGAAACACAGGCCAAGGTCTGAAGTATCCCAATTGCTTAGCAGGAAACTAACTAACTAACTTAGTGGGACACTTCCCAACTTTCACAACAAAAGTAAGTAAAACATTGAACAATTACCTGATTCATGCAAGAAGAATAATCTGCCAACATTTAATTAAATAATGAATGAGATTTGTTGACATGATTTATCTGGATTAATTGATAATAACTCCAAAGAGTGGCTCTTCCATCTGTGCTTCTTTTACTCAATACCCCTGGCCAAATAACTGCCTTTATTTGGGGAAAAAAATCAAAGGGAGTCAAAATTTTTATGCTATATTTATTTTAACTATATTTATTATTATTTATTAAATAACAATCTATCATTTTTTATCTATAGGCATATTTCATATTACATATTTTTAAATTCATGGAATCAATTTGAATATTTGTACTTGCAAGTAACAGAAACTACTGTAAATTGACATGGACAAGAGATAGTATTTCATAATAAAAAGTCAGGAAGTTCTTTAAGAACTCAGATCCTTACATCTCTCTAATCTGCTGTCCTGAGCAACTGGCTTTTATAGTGAGGTTTCTCTGCCCATGGCCAAAGGACTACTATTCAAGGTATGAGGGTATACAGAGTCATCTCAAAAGACAAAAACATTATTTTCCTCTAAAATTTCTTTTGATTGGAGAATAACTTTTCAAACAACTCCCATCCCATATCTCACTGGCTATCCATAAAGCAGTCATTAGCAAAAAGGAACAGGAAGGATGTTGGTTTTTAAATCCTCATGTAAGGAGCTTGTAAGTTAACACTCCACCCCAACAAGTAAAAACCAGACTGAAGAATTAAAAACAGGCTGAAAAATTAAAAACACTTCTTGGATCCATAAGTGAAGAGAGGACACAGAGTAAACCATTGCCCTCAACATTGGAGAGACAGGCAAATAGAAGGAGTCTCAGCTTAATGGAGAGACTGAGGAGCGGAAACTTACTCAGGAACCAGTACATGGATGGAAAGCCTGAAGTGTAATTAAAGAATTGCTAGAGGCAGTTCTAAGAGGGAAGTTTATAGCAATAAATGCCTATGTTAAAAAAGAAGTTATCTTTTTTTGTGACATCTTTGTCTAGTTTTGGTATCAGGGTGATGGTGGCCTCGTAGAATGAGTTTGGGAGTGTTCCTCCTTCTGCTATATTTTGGGAGAGTTTGAGAAGTATAGGTGTTAGCTCTTCTCTAAATGTTTGATAGAATTCAGCTGTGAAGCCATCTGGCCCTGGGCTTTTGTTTGTTGGGAGATTTTTAATCACAGTCTCAATTTCAGTGCTAGTGATTGGTCTGTTCATATTTTCTATTTCTTCCTGGTTCAGTCTTGGAAGATTGTACTTTTCTAAGAATTTATCCATTTCTTCCAGGTTATCCAATTTATTGGCATATAGTTGCTTGTAGTAGTCTCTCATGATCTTTTGTATTTCTGCATGTCGGTTGCTTTTCTTCTTTTGCATTTCTAATTCTGTTGATTTGCGTCTCCTCCCTTTTTTTCCTGATGAGTCTGGCTAATGGTTGCCAGGACATGGAAGCAACTTTAATGCCTATCAACAGATGAATGGATAAAGAAGATGTGGTACATATATACAATGGAATATTACTCAGCCATAAAAAGGAATGAAATTGAGTTATTTGTAGTGAGGTGGATGGACCTAGAGTCTGTCATACAGAGCAAAGTAAGCCAGAAAGAGAAAAGCAAATACCGCATGCTAACTCATATATATGGAATCTAAAAAAATGGTACTGATGAACCCAGTGACAGGGCAAGAATAAAGATGCAGATGTAGAGAACAGACTTGAGGATATGGGTGGGGGTGAAGGGGAAGCTGGGTTGAAGTGAGAGAGTAGCACAGACATATATATATACTACCAACTGTAAAATAGATAGTCAGTGGGAAGTTGTTGTATAACAAAGGGAGTCCAACTCGAGGATGGAAGATGCCTTAGAGGACTGGGGCGGGGAGGGTGGGGGGGACTCGAGGGGGGGAATCAAGGAAGGGAGGGAATACGGGGATATGTGTATAAAAACAGACGATTGAACTTGGTGTACCCCCCAAAAAATAAAAAAAATAAAAATAAAAAAAAAAGACATATATACCAAATGTAAAATAGATAGCTAGTGGGAAGCTGCTGCATAACACAGGGAGATCAACTCAATGATTGGTGATGATTTAGAGGGGTGGGACAGGAAGGGTAGGGAAGAGTCTCCGGTGGGAGGGGATATGGGGATATGTGTATAAATACAGGTGATTCACTTTGTTGTACAGCAAAAACTGGTACAACAGTGTAAAGCAATTATATTCCAATAAAGAGCTTAAAAAATTTAAAAATTTTAAAAAGTAAAGAAGTTAGATCTTGAGTAAGCAACCTAACCTTACCTCTCATAGAACTAGAAAAAGAACAAACTAAGCCCAAAGTTAGCAGAAAGAAGAAAATAGTAACAATTAGAGTAGAAATAAATCAATTAGAGAATATAAAAACAATAGAAAAAAATCAACAAAACCAAGAGTTGGTTTTTTGGAAAGATAAACAGAATCAACAAACCCTTAACTAGACTAACAAAAATGGAAAAAGACACAAATAAATAAAGACAGAAATCAAAAAGGAGATATTATAAGGGAGGCCTCAGAAATTTTTAAAAAAATCATAAGGAAATATGATAAATAACGATACAGTAACAAATTTTAAAATCTAGCAGAAACAGATCAATTCCTAGAAACACACAACCTACCAAAGCTGAATAAAGAAGAAGTAGAAAGCCTGAACAGACAATCATCAAATAAGGAGATTGAATCAGTAATCAAAAGCCTCTCAACGAGGAAAAGCCCAGGACTAGATGGCTTCACCAGTGACTTCTACCAAGCATTCAAAGAATAATTAATATCAATTCTTTTCAAACACTTTCAAAAATTAGAAGAGAAAACAATTCCAAACTCACTTTATGAGGCTAGCATCACCCCCATACCAAAGCCAGACAAAGACATCACAAGTGAATAAAATTACACATCAATATCGTTGATGAGCAGAAATGCAAAAATCCTCAATAAGATATTAGAAAGTTGAATTCAACAGCATATTAAAAGGATTATGTGATTTTTAAGGTAAGTCTTTAATTTTCTATGAACGAATTTACCTGCAATCACTGTTTCTCTCAAAATATTAAGATTTAAGTATTTTCTCCTTTTCATACTCTAACTTAAATACGCACATACAAACATACAAAAATAGCAGAAATTTCTTTTTAATCACATTTTAAGCTTTGGTTTGGGAGTTAGCATTAAGAAAAATTATCTAAAACTTGGAAATTGGCATAAGCGATTTCATCACATGATTTCAATATCATGCTGGCACATTATTTAACAGGATCACAGAAAGGATATTTAATTTCCAGGGGAATGTACTTTTTTTTCACCTTGATAGTTATTATGAGTTTAAGACCTCAGATTCTTTGTAGTTACATGCTAACTTGTTGACCTTGTCTGGCAGAGTTTTTTTTTGGGGGGGGTAAATATCACCCTCCCCCCCCCGAAAAGGTTTTGTTGCTCTGCAGGATATTAACTCTCTTATTAAACTTATTTCAACTCTGTTAATACATAATCATTGTTCTAATTCTAATTTGGACAGCTTTTCCATCTTTCTGGTTTTCTCATTTATGTGTTGAATAAAATCTCTGAGATGTGATCATTCTATATTTGTATGAGTCATGTTTTAAAACTTTTAACAATTATGCTTTGCAATTGGAGGGGAAAATAAGAAAATCACTAATAATGACTTTCATCTTTGCCATATGACTTAAATCTTTCAGAATCACTATACTTAGTGATGTATTGAGGTATATAGTAAATGAGTTATGATCCAAAAAGCTACTTAATGTAGTCAAGAAGTTGTTGCTGTGCCCAGGTATAAAAATAATATTTATAATGTTTGTGTGAAAGAGGTTGAATCCTATTTTGATTCTAGTTGATGTCAAGGGGTTCCAATTATAACTTAGAATTTATTTTTTAATTAGGAAACTGAGAAAGAATGTGAATAACCATATTTTAACTGGAAATTAGTCTCCAAGATATTAACCTGCCCTACTGAGACAGAAGTTAAAGGTAGAAAAAAAATAAGCTGCCAAAGGGAAAATCTAAAATACTTGTCATTTCTTCAGTGAAATGGGTTTTTCTGAGTAAAATATTTTAAGGGTATTTTCAAAATAAGAAATGATTATTTCATTGTATATTTCTGTTAAATTTCTCACATGAAGTTTTTCTCCTGATACAGTTCAGTGCACTAAAGAAATAAATTACATCTTAATTTCTAAGCCTTTAATAATACAAAACAATTTGGTCTTATTTTACTTATCTATGCCTTTAATTTCAAACATTATTTGTGAGAAAATGGAGACAGATAAAAATGTTTCAATTATTTCCTCAGGTGTTCAATTTTCTACTTCCTATTAGACAAAACTTTGAAACAAACTTTTTCTTTCAGAAGTGTCAAAATAGGCTATGAAAAGTTATGTGATCTTTAACTCCCAGAATCTGCATTTTTATACTTAACATTTCATGGTGTTTAAAAGAAAATTACTTTATAACCTTAAAAGAGAGAGAGTATACAATCTGAAACTTCACCTAAAAAAAAAATCTCATAATCATTTTATTTGTATATGTTTGTCTTAAGACTTTCAAGATTCAATTATTTGACATCCTCCTCCTAAAGGCAATCAGTTCAAATAGGAAAGAAAAATAACACAAAGTCATCTTGGAATACTTATTGTTTGCTCTGTTCTGGGTTATGAAACTAGAAGAACAAGTTTTGTTGAGATCTCAAAATTCACAGTCATACAGCAAAAGTAGTAAAGCATCTGCATAGCTATGCTGAAAGTATATCCATTTTGCTCCTTCAACAATTTGTACAATACAGCTAAAAGTTAAGGAAGAATAGTAAGAAATAATTATAAATGAAAATCATAGCCATTAATAAATTTATTAAAATAAATATTTTGTCTTAAATCAAGTATGTAAAATCATTGAAAGAAGCCAAAATTCCAATAACTTAAAAAAATGAAACTGAGACACAATTTTTGATAAATACTAACAAGTATTAAGAAGGTACCCTAAAGACTGTCTTGAAAAGTAATTTGCATTTGCAGTAAAGTATGTGTAATTGAATAGTTTATTTTTTACCCAGTTTCCTGAGTAAACCTTTACCTATAAGATTTAGATAAACTAGAGTGAATGTCAGAGTAGACTTTCAATGGAATTCACAAGAGAAAAGTCATGCCTCTGGTCTTAAATCAATTATGGCCATATAATTTGCTTGAAATTAGAATAATTTTATATTCAGAGAGAAAGAAATTGTTCCAAACTTATGTTTTACATCCAGTTTATATCCATGTCTTACGTAATTTTTTTCTATTTGACTGGTTCTATTGACAACCCCAGTCCCAAGGTTATTAATCTCAATAGTGTCAAGAATTTTTGTTTGTTATGCTTTCTTTTTTCACAGTATAATCTTATTTGTCTCCTTATATCAGCAATAAATTCTTGACTTCTACTTTGCAGCAGTGAATTAAAATTTAGTGCACCCTCTTTCAAATTACTCTCTGCATACTGCCCTTCCATTCTATCTTGATTTCCATAACTGTCTCCTCTCCTCATAATTTCTTAACTATGCCTCACCTGATTTGGCCCCAAACCTATTACATTTTTTAACTTGCTGTTGAATCAAAAAGTAACGTCAAAATTAGTGTCTAGCTACACAAAATTTTTAACAGACACTGCAATCTTTTGACTTCTTTTTTAACTTGGCATGTCATTCTAGAATCTGAGAACATTGTTTTCATGTGTCTTAGTCTGTGGCATACTACTGAATATATTGCCAATTATATTTGCCTGGCAAAATTGAAAACTATAATTTAAATTGAAATTGTGATAATTAAGTACAATTTTTGCACAATAACCCACAAACTATTAAGCTAATTAGCATCATCATTAGATCACAAACCCAATCTTCTGATTCAAACCCAAAACTGTCCCCCATATGCCACACTATCTACTTATATACCCCACACATTGATTTCCTTAGCAACTTACAACTCAAAGTGTGACCTTGAGCCAGGCAGCTTCATTCTCATAATCTTATGTTTTTTGGAAATGTTGAATCTCAGGTCACAGTTTAGAACAACTGAAGTGTAAGTCATATTTTAATAAGATTGTCAGATGTCAGATGATTTGTAAGTGAAATAAAGTTTGAAAAGCACTATCAATACATTTCACACATAACTTAGAGTGAAACTTACCTTTCTTACTTAAATTTCAGATCTAGTACACTGTTCTTTTTTTGGGTGGGGGATACAAATAAATGGCCTTCCTCTTCAGTGAAAAAAACAACAACTCTGTCATATGTCCTTTATCCAAGCTCTTTTGAAACTTATTCATATATTCTCAAATAATTATTGAGACTCTACTATGAGCCAGGCATTATTCTTGGTTCTGGGGATTCCATAGTGATAACAAGATAAAAACTTGCCCTCATAGAAATTATACTATAGATGAGGTAGGCAAACAATAAACAAAATTAATAACTAAAATACACAGTATGTTAAATGTAAAAAGGAAACTACTGAAGCCCACGTGCCTAGAGCCCATGCTCCTCAACAAGAGAAGCCACAACAATGAAGAGCCCACACACCACAATGAAGAGTAGCCCCTGCTCACCGCATCTAGACAAAGCCCATGTGCAGCAATGAAGACCCAACACAGCAATATAAATAAATAAGTTAAAAAGAGCTAAGAATAGCAAAGCAGCAAATAAAAGTGGGAACTGTCAAAGTGAAGTTAGGGTTACAAATTTAGAGAAGGTTGTCAGCAATTTTGAACTAAATATATTCTTTGAAAGTATATTTCTTTTTTATGTCCTCAACTCTTATCTCTGTGTGGAAAGCACACAAGTCTAATCTGCAGCCTTAATTTCTCATTGGTGTACTGGTTTCAAATACGTGACAGTCTTTGCAGAGATTCTCTAACAGTTTAATAACAGATTTTTTTAAGCTCTTTATTGGAATATAATTGCTTTATACTCTTGTACCAGCTTATGAGTTACACCAAAGTCAATCAGCTCTATTTATAGACATATCCCCACATCCCCTCCCTACCACCCTCCCTGTCCCGGCCCTCCAAGGCATCAACCATCATTGAATTGATCTCCCTTTGCTATATAGCAACTTCCCACTAGCTATCTATTTTACAGTTGGCAGTATATATATGTGTATGCTACTCTCTCACTTCATCCCAGCTTCCCTCTTGCCCCCTGCCCCCCCAACGCCATGACCTCCAGTCCATTCTCTGCATCTGCATCTTTATTCTTGTCCTGTCACTGGGTTCATCAGTATCTTTTTTTTAGTACAATTCTGAGGCACAACAAACTTACTTTTCCATAGGGTGCCCAGCAGAAATGAGCCCCAATAACCCACTCATTAACACATCCTATATTGGCTTTTTCTTTTTGGCAGTATAATTTCCCCTACTCCCTCATTTTTATTTCTTTGAATTACATACTAAATGCATACCTGCAATCCAAGATTTTATCTCATGTCTGCTTTTGGGGGAACCCCAAACTAAGACAATAAGGAAACTAGCCATTTGTTTCTAAATATCAGGAAGCTTTTAAAATAACATTTGCTATATTGGTCTTAGTTCTAGAAATTGTTTACAACTTTCCAGAAATATAGTTGGAAAACTGCAATTGTTCAATCCTCCAATGATTTCAGAATGCTAATAATAAAATCACCTCCTATAGGGAAGAAAACATTTAACCTCATAATTTTATTATAGTTGGAAACTGATTCATTCTTAATGTAATAGTTATTTTGGTAGTTGTGAAGAGACTTGGCACAGAAAAAAAATCTTAAACCATTTGAATCTATTCTCTTCTGGTCAAAAAAAGTTAAATAGATTCAAAAAGCATGTCGACTTGGTACTTTAAAAAAAACTTTACTAAGTATGTGGAAATGCATTTATGAAATTAGGTATAGATTATAAAATGCATAATTTAGTAAAATAAATTATTTCAGTAAGTTAATTAGTCAATTTTTCATATGCTAGCTACAAGGTAGGTGACTCAAAGTCTTAAGTGAAGAAGAAAAGAGCAATATATTTCTCCCTTTTTTCTTTTGCAATGTAAAGTATAAAGATTGAGAAATAGGATATTAGAATATGGGACACTACATAGGAAGCTTTAGTAAGGAGTGGTACAGCTAATAAAGAAAAGAACTTTTCTCCACTGCCTCTTCATAAAGCCATGATGATGTTTATGTGCTTATCTATGGTTTACCATATGTTTGCTTTAGCAAACAGCCAGTTTTGTTTTGTTTGATTTGATTTGGTTTGGTTTTGAAAGGAAAGGAGAATTGAAGTTTGAATGACTCCCCACATTTTAGACCTGACTAACATTTACATTGCAAGTTCAAAACTCTACATTTCATTAAATAAAATAAATAACAGTTAAAAGTTGGAACATGATGAAACTTTTTTCCATGTTATACTTTTGTGTCTCATAATCACATGCAAAATACCTTTGATTAAAAATATCATTTTCATAATAAGTTAATTTTTACTGTAAAGTTGTATGGAAGTACATGCTTTGAAACCCAATTGGCCAGACATGAAGGAGAAACCCACTTACAGTTTATTGTATCCAGTAGGACACCATTACCAAAGGACAAACTATAGATATGAACCCCTAGGAGAAATTAACTACACTAGAGGCATGCCTTAAAATTTCAATTTTATTTCAGAGAAAGCAAATATAAACATTTCCAGTACAAAGATTCAACGTTTAAATATTCTACTGACTTTTTTATGTAATAAGATCAGAAATTATAGTGCCTAATTTTAAATAAACATATATAATAAAAATGATTCTTCTATTGTTTCTCATTCTTTTAATATATATATCCATATGGTGGGACTAAGCAAAATGTTAATGTAAATGCTTTATTTTTTCCTTCTTAAAAACAACAGTGCCTTTACATTCCTATGGTAATGATGCAGTCTTAAAGTAGATTCTTTTGAAGGCACAGTTTTCAAGAAATTCTATTCATGCCACATTCTTAAGAATCAGCAACTATGTGAAATGAATATTCAAAGACTGTACAAATCTCTGACCACTACTTCTGCAAGGCTAGTTGAGTGCCCTGTTAAAGAAGGCAGAGTTCCCAATGCCAGAGCATAAATTCAAGCCATCTAAGAAATTTTACACAGATGAGGCCCACTCACTTCAGGGATATCTAGGCAAAATAAGATTCAAGGCAGCAAAACATTAAAATAATTACATTTCAATAGCATCTCTCTCATGGTTGAGTAGTTCTTTTAAACTGAAATATTCTAGACATTTTGAGTTAGAGAAAATCATAGCTTAAGACAATATTTTACTGAGGCTTAGGAAGATATTTTTGATTCCATATTATATGTTATAAAGAAAAATACTAGATAAATAAAAAGAAAGACTAGTCTGAATCTCATCGATCTTACAAATCAGAAATTTGCACATTCTGTATTAAAATAACATTTCAAGTCGCACAGCAACAATACATTTCTTTGCCAAGCCTTTTAAAAAATAAAGGAAAGCTTAAGGAATTTACAAAATTCCCTGATGGAAATACAATGGAAATATGAAAGCCACTAAAAAAGGAACTCGTATAATATATTTAAATAAATAAAAGTATTTGATAATGTATTTTCATAGATGGGCCTTTAACTACTTCTGTAAATGAACTGCCAAATTCATCTTGAGTTTATCAAACTATTTCTATATTTAAAGGAATTGTTTTCTTTTTTTCATTTTCACAGGTAGGCTATCTACTATTCTGATGGTGAGAGATTGCCAGAAAAATGTACAGCATGGGAATCAAGTGATGGATTTATTTTATCAAAATACTTTATTAAAAATATTAAACCAAATATAGCCATGGCCATATTTCTACCCTACCAAAAAAAAGGGAATAATATATATCATAAAGTAATAATATGCATTTATTGCCTAATAGATAATTGCATGACAGGGTTTTATATCCTGATTAGTGGAAGCACAGAAAGCCAAATGAATCAATTTGGGAGAGTCTTCTTTTATAGCTGCCCATCCTATACATATTGTTATAGGGATTTTTGGATTTTCACCCCAGCTATTTAGATTTGACTTTACAAAGCTAGAAAGCATTAGATTGTTATTTTTGGAAAGCCTATGCCTTCAATCCCAGTAAACTGTCACCAAATCTATTCCTATCAAATATTACAGAACACCATTTCAAATTCAACCCTTAGGCAACCAATCAGAATTCAATCCTTTCTATTTTTAAAAGAAAGATGTATCAAAATTAATTATAATTTTTTTAAAAGTTATTTAAGGGTTCACATTAATATTTTTCACTTTGGATTTTAAGGTATTACAATCCTCTAAAGAATCATTTTTCTGCAGTGAAATCCTAATTCTGAGTATTAGGAGACATATGCACTAGAACGGAAGCTCCATGAGGGCAAGGATCTCCCTATTCACATCTACGATGCCCAGTATGTGGCTTGGCACACAATAAAAACCAATGCATAAGAAAAAAATTACTCATCATTTAGTTCTTTAAAAAAGTATGGTGTTGAAAACAAAAAGACAACTCACAGATTGGGAGAAAATATTTGCAAGTGATGTGACTGACAAGGGATTAGTCCCCCAAATTTACAAACAGCCCATGAGGCTTAATATTATCAAAACAAACAGCCCAATTAAAAAATGGGCAGAAAAACTAAATAGACATTTCTCCAAAAAAGACATACAGATAGCCAAGAGACACGTGAAAAGATGTTCGACATCGCTAATAATTAAAGAAATGCAAATCAAAACTACAATGAGATATTACACCACATCAATCAAAATAGCTATCATCAAAAAATCTACAAACAATAAATGCTGGAAAGGGAGTGGAGAGAAGGGAACCCTCCTACACTAATGGTAGGAATGTAAGTTTGTACAGCCACAATGGAGAACAGTATGGAAGTTCCTTAAAAATTAAAAATAGAGCTACCATATGACCTTGCAATCCCACCCCTGGACATATATATCCAGAATAAAACATGGTCTGAAAGGATACATGCGCCCCAGTGTTCATTGCAGCACTGTTTACAATAGCCAAGACATGAAAGCAACCTAAATGCCCAATGACAGATGAATGGATAAAGAAAATGTGGTACATATATATAATGGACTATTACTCAGCCATTAAAAAGAATAAAATAATGCCATTTGCAGCAACATGGGTGAACCTAGAGATTATCATACTGAGTGAAGCTGTCAGACACAGAAAGAGAAATATCGTATGATATCACTTTTATGTGGAATCTAAGAAGAAATGATACAAAAGAACTTATTTACAAAATATAAACAGACTCATAGACTTAGAGAATGAACTTATTGTTACTGGGGGGAAGGTTGAGGGAAGCGATAGTTAGGGAGTTTGGGATTGACATGTACACACTGCTATATTTTAAATGAATAACCAACAAGGACCTACTGTATAGCACAGGGAACTCTGCTCAATGATATGTGGCAGCCTGGATGGGAGGGGAGTTTGGGGGAGAATGGATACATGTATATGTACGGCTGAGTCCCTTTGCTGTACACATGAAACTATCACAACATTGTTAATCGGCTATAGTCCAATATAAATTTAAAAGTTAAAAAAAAACTATGGTGTGGAGGATGGGAGTAAGCTAACTGAGATATTATAATGTCATTTCTAAGGAAAAAAAGATAAGGAAAAAAGATATTACAATGACATTTCTCAAAAAGGAAAATTTAAATTTTATCTGCTTGTCAGATGTCTCATTCATATTCTGCAAAGCAATCCCTACAATCTACATTGCTCACACTTTTCTCTAATCGAGGATTCCTTCCAGCTTTTATAACCTCAGAGCCAAATGTCGTGTACTATTGAATTCTGAATTTAGGTAGGCATAGTAAAATTGTCTTTAAATTATGACGTGGAGTTCAGTATTTTACAGGTAGCATATACTTTCCTTTTGTGGTACACTTGGTCTCAGAAGAAAAAAAAATAACATTTTATGTACCTTACAGATCAATTCTTTTTATTTATTGATGGAAGCCATTATTTTACAACTTTTTCTCAAAGTCAAAAACACTGAATTTCATAGAAATGGTCTATAGCTTATTGGGGACCATTCTTTCATCCAACTGTAGATAAAGATCATTAATCAGTATATTAATTTTCCAGTGGATCTTCTTCAGAAAATCCATGTAAACAATCATTTTTCTTAAATTGTTATCAGAGTTTAAATTTTATTATTGCATATTTTGCATATAAATTATTTTCACAGAGGAAAAAGGTTTTCTTATTATTTTCCTGAATGTCTTAACTATATAGTTATCAAATTCATCACATTTCTGTTCAACACAGTAAAATAGAGGAAAATCATCAATGATTAATATAATCAGTAGATGCAGTAAAGCAGTTGATAACAGTCAATATTCATTTATAAAAAATTTTTAGAAAAGTAAGAATAGAGGCAATTTGATAAAGAATATTTGTAAAATCCCAAAACGAATATCATCTCTATGGTGAATTGTGAATTATAGAAAGATTATACATGATACAAGCATGTCCACTATCAGAATGTCAAATGAACATTATCTTAGCAGTCTTTCCCAATGTAACAAGAGTAATAAAAATGAATAAATTAATTGTAGTTTATTTACACAATTCAGCAATGAAGATGAATGAATTACTGCTACATATGATATAAACGAATCTTGCACAGAAAATGTAAAGAACACGAAGCTAGTCACAAAAGAAAACTCTTTCTATTATATAAACTTCAAAGACAGGTAAAACTAGTATAAGCTGTAAGAAGTCAAAGAAGTGGTGCCATTGAAGGGGCCACTGTCCCTTACAAGAGGCATCAAGAAGCTTGTGAGGCTCTAGTAATAGTCTAGTCTTTTAACTGGGTGCCATTTACA
Source organism: Hippopotamus amphibius kiboko (assembly GCF_030028045.1). Taxonomy (NCBI): domain Eukaryota; kingdom Metazoa; phylum Chordata; class Mammalia; order Artiodactyla; family Hippopotamidae; genus Hippopotamus; species Hippopotamus amphibius. The sequence goes on from NC_080188.1 coordinate 61,759,569, forward strand.
CAAATGTGCTCACTTTATTAAAACTTATCTGTCTTATTTGTTTAGTTATCATTTGTATATTGTTTTGCATGTATAATTCAATGTGTATTTTAAAAAGGGATTTGCTACTTGCTGCTATATAAAAAGTAATTTTGTAAAGTAAAATAGTAATACTATATAATATATAGACTATTTTATAATATATTAATACTTTATATAGTAACAGAATAATAGCATATTATATTATTATATGTTATAGTAATGCTATATAGTAATGTGGTAAATTATATAATACATTAAAATATAATAACTATAGCTAATACACATCATGCTTAATGTCTGCCCAGTTCTAGTGCTTGCTATGTTCACATATTAAATCCCTAAAAAAACATCCTGGATTTCTGAGTTCTAGTTCCACATATATGAAGTTCGGAAGTTGCCACTTCGTTCTAAAAACAAGTAAAATGCTGAACACACTGGAAAAAAAAAAACCTCCTTTTAGATCCATAAGAGAGTAGAAGACACAGGGAAAACTGCAGCCCCAAGACTGGAGAGACAGACAGGCAAATACCTGAAAGTGTGTCTTACCAGAAGAGATTTAAAGCGGAAACCACCATGGGAAACAGTGTCGGGTAGGAAAACCTGAACTGTAATTGATGAATTACTGGGTGCTTAGTGCAGGAAAGTCTGAGAATTAAAAACTCCAGGGAGACCTATTTATAGTGGACCTCCACAATATTGTAAGACTTACCCCCAGGAGCTTAATCACGTTTCCTCAATAACTATCAGAAAAAAAATACCTTTTGTTTCTGGCAAGGGGCTGGGAGGGATGGCCAAATAATTTTGAAATATACCACAGTATTCTGTTCTTAAGAAGACCTTCTTTCAGGGAAAACTAGTTAACCAAAGCCTAACCTGCTCAGGTATTATCAGAGCCTAACTGCTGTGTGAGAAAGAAAACACCCAGTCCAGCCCACTGAAGCCATTCTGTCCCACCTAAGGAGGAAAAAATCCTCTGAGAAATTCTTATGAAGTCCACATTTCAGGGGCATAGGTTCACTAAAAGACTGAGACCTAATCCATAGGATTATGAAATGCTTTCCCTCACATCTTAGCACCATGTTACTAAGACCTATTTGTATCAGTTCCTTTTACCGAGTATATTATCAGCTATTAAGAAAAAATTACATGGTATACCAAAGACAAAAAAAAAAAAAAGAATTTAAAGAGCATCAGAACTAGACATGGAAGTGATGTTTGAATTATCAGACCAGGAATGTAAAACAACTATCATTAACATGCTAAAGGCTCTAATGGATAAAGAAGACAGCATGCAAGAACAGATAGGCAATGTAAACAGAGATATAAATCTTAAAAGAGAACCAAAAGATTGTTCAGCGGCAGCAGTGTTGGAGGTAAGATGGGGGGACTCAGTGGCAGCTTTGGCACTGAAGGGGTTAATTCAGCAGTTCACTGCCAACACCAGTGCAAGTGAAAGTGTAGGGAAACTTATGCTTGAAGGCTACAACAATAATCTGGAGATGGTAGTCACTATCTGGAGACGGTGGAGAAATTATTGAGGAGCCCAGTACCAATTCAGCAACTGTCTCCACTGTCAGATCACATACAGAAGAGGAAGTCCGTGACCCAGTCTCTCAAAAGTAAGAAATATAGGTGGAACCAGAACCTTTGTTTTGTGCTCCTAAAAGACGACGGCCTGCACCTTCAATATTTGATGGTTTCTAGGATTTTCAAACTGAAACTATTCAGCAAGAACAGGAATTGAGAAATGGAGGAGCAATAGGTAAGAAATGAACTACCTTGCAGATCTATTCTGGCCACGCATTGATTTAATGCATAAAGGCAGCTTAGAACAGCCAAAGAGTGTGGCCAGATGTAGAATAAGTGCCTGATGATAAACATTCAAAACATACAAGACTTTGCCTCAACCGTGAGGTATGGAGCAATGAAGCTGTGAAGAATATTATTTGGGACTGTTTCATTTTCTGGCAGGTTTATCACAACAGTGAGGAAAGTCAGAGATACACACAGTTTTATAAGCTAGGGGGTTTACCCTATGTTTCCCTCTTGGATCCACAGACAAGTATGAAGTTAGCAGAGTGGCACAAGTTAGATGTATCTTCTTTTTTGGACCAAGTAATGAAATTTCTGGATGAACACAGGCAACTGGATGGACTTTCTAGCAGTCCTCCCCAAAATGTGCCTGTTCAGAGAGCCTTACAGATGCAAGTGAAGATAGCCAGCCAGAAGATGCCATCAGAGCCTCCTGGCAAGAGACACATTTTGATTCAAAACAGGATAGCTGCTCAGATGAAGAATCTGAATCCAAACTTTTTTCTGGCAGTGAGGAGTTCTTATCTGTGGCTCTGATGAAGAGGAGGAGATAGAGAATCTTGCCAAGTCTAGAAAGTCTCCTCACAAAGATTTGGGGCATAGAAAAGAGGAGAACAGAAGGTCACTGACTGAGCCCCCTGCCAAAACTGAGCTAGGAACAGCCACAACCACCAAGGACTGCCATCCATGGATTCAGAAATATTGCAGATGTCACCTGAAAAATCAGATGGAAAGTGGAGAGCATTGATGTAAATGGACCAAAAGCACAGCTGATGCTGTGGTATCCAGATGGAAAAAGAACAAATCAGTCTTCCAGAGCAAGCTAAACTACTAGCTTTGGTGAAGCATGTCCAGTCTAAAGGACATCCAAATGAACATTTTGAACTTCACACCAAATTCCCTCGAAGGAAACTCTCTCATTTGGACTATGATATTACATTACAGGAGGCAGGCCTTTGTCTTCAAGAGACTGTCTGTACAGGAAAGAAATTAACATCATGGCCTGACCTCGCTCAGCCTACCACTTTTTTTCCCTGTTTCTATGAGATACCAAGTCACTGAGTATACATTTTGGTTTATAGGATCATAGAATCAAAGTTGGGCAAGCAAGTCACCTTCCTTCTCTTTTATTTCTTGTTCTCTCCTATAACCAGTCTCACCCCCTCCTCACATTTTTTCCTCTCCTTTCTGATTTTCTTCTTTTTCCTACTTTTCTCTCTCTTTCTTACCTAATCTGGTGACCAAATAGAATTGTTAGGATGAGACCTCCTAGTACTGGCAGCAGGAAGTGTGTGTTCCAATAAGTGGTCTCTTACACAGCAATTTTGGGGAATCAAATGATAATGTTACTCCTTAGATTATTTTGGTAAAGGAATGGCTAGTTTCAGAATAAGAACAGCCTCCCTTTTTTGTAAGCCCCATTTTTAGTAGGGAGAAGAAATTCTCTAACACGTTTTGTTTTGTTGTTCATGAAGGAAATATCACATAACAAAGTGTCCAGGCTTTTGTTTACATGGAAAAAGCATCCTATATAATTATTGCTCATCATATTTAAAAATTTTTTTCAAAGGATTTCCATCTTCCCAGCTATAATTACCTCCATGATATGTGTTATTGACAGAAAGAATGTTAAATTAGGGTGAGTAGCATGGGGTGACTTTCAATATCTTTTAGCCTGAGATAGCCTTCTTCATTATTACTCTGTAAACTATCTTGATCCCGCTAGTCCTGGAATGGACATTTCATGAGCATATTGTGGTGACTGGGATAGGAAGGTGCTTGCTGTTTTTGCCAGTACAGCATATTAGTTCCTCTGGTCCTTCCATTGTTTGGGTCCACAAGTGATTTACAGGAAGGCAGCTGTTCAACAATCATGAGTATAATGGCTTGTAGTTGTAACCACTATGGTTATTGATTGTCCTATGTGCTTTAAGGCATACTTAATTGCATGCCCCCGGGGAAAAAGAAAAATATGAAGCTGATAGTTTCTATCCATGTTCCTTCGGTTAGAAATAATGATTCATTTTTCACCCATGGTTAGAACAGTCTCTAAAAGGTTCTGGTGACTGAATGAGCTTAATGTCTCATGTTGTTTCTTGCAAAAGGTATCAAAACTGAAAACCTCTCTAAGGGGAAGAACTTTAAAATCAATTTTTAAGACAACATTTAATAAGGGAGGTGGGGAAGATTACCAGTAATCTGTAGTTGTGGGTTTTTTCTGCCAACAAAAGCCACTTTCAAATTGTAGTTCGTGAACGTTTTTTTAGTATTATTTAGAAGAGGCCATCTTGAATCTATATAATATGAGTTGACTTATCAGCTTCACATTATGCTCAATTCATATCTTGAGATTTACAGTCCTCTGAAGGGGTAATAATAATTCTGGTGGCAAAATCAGAACTTTAACTTGTCATAAAACCATAATACAGAATGAACCTATTTTGTCATTTAGGGTTTAGAATGATTGATTCTTCTACTTGAGGAACATAAATTGCTATTGCTAAGTGACCTTTAGGTTCCCATCTACCTTAAGTTCACTCTCTTGGCAAGTAGGGGATTAAAAAAAAAAAAAAAAAGATGCTTGTGTGTTGCTAGTACACACTTAGAGAATATGGTTTCTAATGGTTGGACTTTGAGGGACCCTCCCTAAAGAATTAGTTATGTATCTCCTTAAGCAAATCATGGAAAATTCTGTTTATTCTTTGGTGAGTCCTTTTGAATTAATGTTCTTACATTTTTTCTAAACCTGTGTAAGTGGTTATGTATAAGTATATAATTGTATAAATATTTATAATATATTTATATAATTATTAAAAAAACCAAAAATATATTGAAATTACAAAAAATTAAAACAGAAGAGATATACAATTTTGAGAGGCATGAGCCCATGGTGTCCCCATTTGCCTGGCAAAGCAATAAACTTATTATTTTCTACTGCACCCCCCCCCAAATAAAACAGAAATGCAGAATGCTTTTGATGGGCTTATTAGTAGACAGAGTAGGCTTGAGTTAAGCATCTCAAAGCTAAAAGACACAGCAATAGAATCTTCAAAAAACAAAATGCAAAGAGAACAAGGACTGAAAAAAAAAAAAAGAACAAAGTATCCAAAGATTGTGGAACAACTACAAAAAGCATAACCTACATATAATGGGAATATCAGAAATGGAAGAAAGAGAAAAAGGAAAGAGAAGAATATTCGAAACAATAATGACTAAGAATTTCCCTAACTCAATGTCAGACATCAAACCACAGATCCAGCAACCTCAGAGAACACCAAGCAGGATAAATGAAACAAAGAAACAAAAAACAAACAAACAAAAAACCTAATCATATCATTTTCAAACTACAGTATATTAAAGATGAAGAAAAATCCCGAAAGAATCCAGAGGAAAGAAATGCCCTAATTATAAAGGAACAAAGATAAGAATTACATATGACTTCTCAGAAACCATGCAAATAAAAGAGTGGGTTGAAATATTTAAAATGTTGATAAATAAATAACCAATAACCTAGAATCCTTCAAAAGTGAAGGAGAAATAAAGACTCTCTCAGATAAAAATTGAAGAACTTTGTTGCCAATAGATCTACCTTGCAAGAAATGTTCAAAAATTTTTTTCAAAGTGAGGGTAAATAAGATAGGTCAGAAACGCAGACCTACATAGAGAAAGGAAAAGCATCAAAAAAGGATTAAGTGAAGGTAAAATAAAAACATATTTTTTGTATTCTTAATCGATCTAACAGATAATGATTTGTTCAAAATAAAAGTACCAAGTATATATGCTTCTGTGTTTTTGTATTTCAGTGAAATAATGACAACAATGATACAAGGGACAGGAGCAAGTAATTAGGATTGTTTTGTTATTATAAGTTACTCACACTACCCAGGAAGCAGTTTTGAAAGTGGACTTAGATTAGCTGTAAATATATATTGCAAACTTTAAGACGACCATTAATATTTGTTTAAAAGTATATCCAATCTACTAAGAAAGGAGCATGTAAAAGAGCATATAAAATGCTAAATTAAAAATAAAAAAGCCAAAAAAAAGAGTGGAAGACAAAAATAGGAAGAGATCCCAAGTGTAAGAAATCAGCAACAGTAACAAATGTGGTATATATTAATGCAACTACAGCAATATAGAATTGACTTTAAAGTCAATTATCTAAATCACCAATTAAAAGATAGAGACTGTCAGAGCGTATCAAACAAATACCCAACCGTATGCTACCTACTAATAATACACTTTAAATATAAGGACATAGAAATAAAGAGTAAATGGATGGAGAAAATATACCATGCTAACATTAATCAAAAGAAAGCAGAACTAGCTATGTTAATTTTGGACAGGGCAGACTTCAAAGCATGGAAAGTTAACAGAGATAAGGAAGAGCATTACATAATGATAAAGGGGTCAATTGTCCAAGAAGACATAATAATCCTTAATGTGTATATACCTGATGACACAGCATCAAATTATGTGAAGCAAAAACTAGTAGATTTTCAAAGAAAAATGGCTGAATCCACTATCGTACTTTGGAGACTTCAACACTCCTCTCTTCAAAGTAAGCAGATCAAGCAGGCAGAAAATCATTAAAAACATAGTTGAACTCAACAATACCACAAATCAACTGGATATAATCACTCTATAGACTACTTCATTCAACAATAACAGTATAAACATTTTTCTCATGTTTACAAAGACTATTCACCAAGATAAATCACATGTTAAGCCATAAAACAAAACTTAGCAAATTTAAGAGAACAGAAATCAAAGAATGTCTGCTCTCAGACTACAGTGGAATTAAACTAGAACTCAATAACAGGATGAAAACTGGAAAATCCCCAAATATGTGAAGATTAAACAATGCACCTTTAAATAAGAAGTGAACCCAAGAAAAAAATCTAGAAATTTAAAAATATTTTGAACTAAATGAAAATGAAGCTTATCAAAATGTGTGGAAAGCAGTAAAAACAATACCTAGAGGAAAATGTACCACATTGAATGTGTATATTAGAAAAGAAGAAAGATCTAAAATCAATGACCTAAGTTTCTACCTTAGGAAACTAGAAAAGGAAGAGCAAATTAGGTCAAAAGTAATACACATTTCAAAAGGAAAAAATAATAAGAATTAGAGCCAAAATCAATAAAATTGAAGACTGGAAATCAATAGAGAAAAATCAATGAAAATAAAGTTCTTTGAAAAGATTAATAAAAATCAATAAGCCTCCAGCCAGACTAAGGAAAAAAGAGGACACAAACTACTAATATCAGAAATGAAAGCGTAAATATCATTACAGTTCTCACGAACAGTAAAAAGATGATAAAGGAATACTATGAACAAGTCTATGCCCACAAATTTGATAACCTAGGTGAAATGGACCTATTCATTGAAAGACACAAACTGCCAAAACTCACACAAGGAAGAGACCATCTGAGTAGGCCTGTATCTATTAAATAAACATAATCAATAATTAATAACTTTCCTAAACAGAAAACCCCAGGCCCAGATGGGTTCACTGGCAAATTCTACCAAATATTTAAGGAAAAAATTCTACCAATTCTCTACAATCTTTTTTTAGAGAACAGAAGCAGAAGAAACACTTCTTAACTCATTGTATGAGGCTAGCACTTCCCTAATACCAACACTAGGCAAAGAGATTAGAGGAAGAGCAAAGTACAGACCAATATCTCTTGTGAACTTAAAAGCCAAAATCCTCAATAAAAATACTAGCAAATGGAATTCAATAATGTATACGAAGATTTATAAACTATGACTGAGTGGAATTTATCCAAGTTATTTAAGGAGGAACCTTAAATGTATATTACTAAATGAAAGAAGCTAATTACTACATGATTCCAACTAAAATGACGTTCTGGAAAATGCAAAACTGTGGAGACAGTAAAAAGATTAATGGATCCAGGGGTTTGGCTGGGGGTGTGGGTAGAAGGGGAGAGACGGGATGAATAGCCAGAACACAGGAAATTGAGGGCCATGAAAACACTCTGTATGAGACTATAATGGTAGATATCTAGGGCCATGAAAATACTCTGTATGAGACTATAATGGTAGATATATGTCATTACACATTTCTAAACTCATTAAATGTACAACATCAAGAGTGAATTGTAACCTAAACTTAGGACTTTGAGTGATTATGATTATGAATGTAGGTTCACCAATTATTAATAAATGTCCCACTCTGGTGTGGAATCTTGATAATGAGAGAGGCTCTGTATGTGTGGGAGCAGGGGTTATATGGGAAATCCCTGTGAACCTTAAACTGTTCTAAAAATAACTGTTAAAAATCCTACGATCTTATTATAGATACTATATGTAATATAGTAAATTATACAATAATACAGAGAAAATATAGGTATAGCTAACACATATCATGCTTAGTGTATGTACTGTTGTAAGTTCTTATAATGTGTACAAGTTTAATTTAAAATTATTTAAATTATTTACTTTATTTTAATTATTAAAATTATGAAATCCTATTATTCTCCTCAATTTATATATAAAAGGGTACCAGAAAAACAGAAACCCAGATAAATGTCTTGCCCAATGTCACACAGCTAGTTCATGTCAGAGTTGATATAACACTAGCTATATAAATGGAACAAAGACAATATATGTCTCTCCATCAGCATCAAGTACACATTTAAGATGTGCCTTATTGTCTCATAGTACAGTCAGAGTCTCTATTTTCATATAAAAGAGAGCAATCCCTACTCATGGCCACTACTGAGTTCTTCTATGTGTGTATTGACATTTTTTTTTCCTCCTTCTCAAACTGTTTCTGCAACTTTTCCTCGTTGTCTCCAACAACAACAACAGTGCTGTGGTCAAAATTACCATTCAACGATCAATCTCTTAGTGAGAAATCACCTACAAAGAGTGGGGCTAATAAAAAGAATGAAATTGAGATATTTGTAGTAAGGTGGATGGACCTAGAGTCTGTCATACAAAGTGAAGTAAGCCAGAAAGAGAAAAACAGATACTGTATCCTAACTCATATATCTGGAATTTTAAAAAATGGTACTGATGAACCCAGTGACAGGGCAAGAATAAAGATGCAGATGTAGAGAATGGACTTCAGGACACGGGGTGGAGGGCGAAGGGGAAGCTGAGATGAAATGAGAACATAGCATTGACATATATACACTACCAAATGTAAAATAGATAGGTAGTGGGAAGCTGCTGTATAACACAGGAAGATTAATTCGATGATTGGTGATGACCTAGAGGGATGGGATAGGGAAGGTAGGAGGGAGTCGCGGGAGGGAGGGGATATGGGGATATATGTATAAACACAGGTGATTCACTTTGTTGTACAGCAAAAACTGGCACAACAGTATAAAGCAATTATATTCCAATAAAGAGCTTAACAATAAAAAAGAATGGGGCTAAATTATGTAGTCACAGTTTTGCCTCACATGCCTCTGCCACCTACCCACCTCCTCTCCATAAAAATAGTGAGATAGTATAAATATATTATGAAAATATCTGGAATAGTAAATTCATCAATCCTCCAATTCAATTCTGCCATCATGAGATATGATACATACTATACTCTAACTGCATTCTCTATTCACTTTGAGTCGTTTTTTTTTTTGATAAGACAGAATTTAAAATATTACTTGGTTCAAATTTATTTTGTCTCCCCAGTTAATATGGAGGTCATGAAGTGAAAAAGAACAGAAGAGGAGGAGAGGGATTAATAAATATAGACAGAGCTGATATGCATTTTTCAGGCTAGGCAGAATATTAACACAATAATTAATTATGCTCCCACAATTATTTTAGTACCCACCTCTGTAATATAGAGCATTCAATTAGTCCTTGGGTAACAGTTTCTCTTCTCAAGCATCACACATGTATATAAGAGACAGATTCATACTCTGGTAACTCAGTTTAATGGATTTTCCTTTTTTCTTAAATTTACTCACATTGTGTAATTCACATCTTAAAACTTAAGGGTGTCTGGGAGACATTGTGCAACTGTGAAAGGTAAATAACACCACCCCTCAAAAAAAAAAAACTTTTTTATTTAAAAAAAATTTTATTCACTGGCTCTCCTAAATCTTTCAAATAGATTTTTCGGTTAGCTCTATTGAGTATGTATATTTGTTTTAAACTGTTTATTGAAATGCCATTTAATTTTGGTACAGCAAAAGAGAAAATCCATTAAATATTGATTTTCCCTCAACACTACTTTAATGTTAATTATTCTTAATACTTATTGCTAAAATATATTCTAAAATAGCAGTATCAAATATTATTTTATATCTTATCAGCAAAGTATGAGCTTGAATTTAAACAATACCTGGTATATAGTACCCACAAATAAAAGTTACTAGTTGTAATTATTGTTGTTGTATTGTAATATCTTACACCTTCTAAGTGTTGTATGTGTAATACCTCTGAGGGTTTGCTAGGTGAAAACTGAAGTTTTCATTTTTATTTTATTTGACTATAACAGAGACTAAATATGTGGAAAAAAGTTTATATGCCAATTGTGTTCCTCCTTTATTTCCGTTATTTGAGGCCGGTGTTACTCAATTAAATCTGCACACTTTTTCTATTGCTTCCTATAGCATTTCTAAGTTTGAGGAATTCTCCTTAACCCAGAAGTTTGACAAATATTCTTCTGTAATGTCTAATTCTTGATATTTATATCCTAGCTCAGTTACACATGGGAATTGTTTTGGTAAGTGGCCAGGTGAGTATCTATGATCTTATTTTCTGTACTTCTATTTTCTTCATGCCACCTTTATCTAACACTTTCCACATATTCAATTATATCTCTTCTACTTTCTTTCTCCTTGGTCTTCTTAATTGTTCATTGCCTCTCTCTCTATTTTTCCCTCTTGTTTTGTACACCATTCCTTCCCTTTTACTTTTCCTTAATTAAAACCTGACATTCAATCTCTATTTTCTCCTCCTTCTCCATTCTGTGACCTATATTTACCCTATTTTCCCTGATCTGGTTGTAAAGACTTTTGGAAAATGTTAAACCTCAACAATTTTTTCTAATTCAAGAGAAGAGGGCATAAGCAGCACGGATAAAGATAGAATTAATCAAATATATTGGTGGATTACTTAAAATAAATCCAGTTTAATGTAACTGTAAAAGACTACCTTGCTGATTCTATGTATTATGTAAAAATACATAATAATAGATACATTGGAAGGTTGCATAATTGATCAGTTAAGCCTACTAAACTAAAATGTGAAAAACAAGACACTGAATGCAATAGGGAAAAAATTAAAATTATGATCTAGGTCTTGAGTTTACTACATATTTGAAAAGAATGTATGAAAATTATAAGATAAAAAGGCAACCTCATATATATTTATTAAGAATTCATAATGAATAATTGCCATAATCAAACAAACGCTCTAAGATCAGGATAGATGCCATACTGAATGAATTAGGAAAGCTTTATAAAAATCCTCAAATGGAATTACTTTTCAAAGCACAGATTCTAAGAAGGAAAGAAAAGAAGGTTACTTCAGAAATTAATAATGAAAACTGCTATCATGAGTAAAGTAGTTACCATGGGTCAGACACTGTCATTTATTCCTCAAAATGATCATGAGAAACATACTGATTTTATGGATAGGAAAACTGAGGCATAAAAAGGTTAAGAAAGGTGTACAAAAATCACACATACAGCAAGTGGCAGACTGAATTTAGGTGACCAGCTCCAGAATCCATGTTTTTAACCACTACTCGCTACTTTCAAAAAGATGTTGACTCTTAAATAGGTATAAGATGTGCTTAGGAAGCAAGAAACAGAATTATCTTGATGAAAACAAAAATATAAAGAACAGAGAAGTCAGGCCAAAGAGGCATATAGGGGCTATTTTATAGGTTGAAATATGAATAACATTGATCATGGTTTTTAGTCCAAGAGAATCACTTAAATAGGGAAATACTGATTTAGGAAGATTTATCTAAAAGTTGTATGAAGAACAGAGATTGAAACCAGGGCAATCAATAGTCAGGGCATAGAAGTTTGACCACAGGGAAAAATAATTGTAATTATTAATATGTAGTTATGACCTTTATTGTATGCTTGCCCTGTAGCTCTGCAAGTATCCTAAATGGAATTTTATTTTCTCTGTTTAGATGCCCAATCCCAACCCAGACTCAGATATCTGTGGCATGGTACAGAGAAAATTTTAATAACTAGAATCTCATCTGCAGCAATCTCAACATTGTGCATATCATTGCATTTTTATTTTCCATCAGAGCTTCTTCAAGAACTTTCTATAACTGACCTCCATTTCCTCACTTACCATTCTCAATCTATGCCAATTGGATTTCTACCTTCATTTACAGAAAATTCCTGAAACAGTATTTGTAAAGATTTTCAATATATCTTTATCTTTCTAAACCTGATTTTTTCTTTGGGTTTTATACCTCCCTGAAACCTAAAGCAGCTTTTGACACAATCAACTATTCCCTTTATCCTAGAACACTTCTCTCGGTTGATGCAATACCACGCTCCTGACTCAAAGCCTACTTCTTCTCTACTTCCTCTGGACTCCTCTGATTGGCCGCTAAATATAGATGACTTTCAAATAATTCACTAGCCTATATCTCTTTACTAAATTCAGGTTTATAGATCTCACTTCTTCTCTGACACTTGCATTTGGTTGTTTATTAGGCTTCTCTAACTAAACATAGACAAAGCAGAAATATTTATTTCCTTCAAAATCTGTCTCCCTATAAATGTTTCCACCTCATTATATGGTACCACCATTCACCCCAGTTAAGACCTAGGAGTTTTCCTTAATTCTTCCCTCTACCTGAACCCCTCCCAAAGCCCATCTAATGCTCTTAGGAGCTTTAACTCCCAAATATATCTTCTATATCTCCCCTTTTCTTTGTCTCCACTGCTATTACCAAGCCATAATTATTTTCCCCTGGGCTTTTACAATAGTTTTCTATTTTACCTGCATCTTCTCTTATGTTTCTACAGTTCATTCTCCATGTAGAAGCTACAGTTTATCTTTCAAAAATATAATTCTCACTTTTTTGCTTAAAATTTTCTGTGGTTTTCCATTGCCCTTGGAATAAAATCCAAAAACCTTATGTGGTTTATAAAGACCTAAATGATCTGACTTCAAAGTACATTTTTGACTTGACTTGCTACCATTTCTGTGTCATTGCTCATTAAGCTCCAACCACAGCAGCCTTCTTTACATTCCTCACATTCTCAAAACTTATTTTGGCCACAGTGAATTTCCACTCATTAATCTCTTTGTCCTTTTGCATCAAACACTATGCCTCTGGGTCTTCAAATGACTCCCAGTTGGAAATTTCTTGCCAATCATATCTCAGCTCAAATATTCATCAGAGAAACTTCCCTGATCATCTTGTCTAACATGGCCCTGTCCTTTTCTCCCCTCAGCCTCCAATCCCAATTACTCTACAACGTACCCCCTTTTATTGTCTTCACAGCACTATCACAAAATTATCCTGATGATTTACATTTATATCCTTTCTTATTTAGAATTTAACTTCTTGAGAGCAGAGACTCTTTGGTTCTATTCCTAGTCCATTGCCGAATGCCAAGTGTTTAGAGATTTTTAATAATATTTGCTCAATAACTGAATGAGTGAATCATGGTTTAAGTAAATTTTTCCTTCTTTCATTTTGGCAAAACCTCCACTCTAGTTCTAAAAATTGGATCTTTGTCCATTTCTAGTACCTGAATTCATATTTTGATTCTCTTGCTAGTAGGATATATAGTTTTTTGGTATCTTCCAAGTCGTTTTAGAGATTTGGATCCCCAATATCTAACTCCACTGTTGTTCAGATTCCTACAAGAAATGAACATCTGAGTATTTCCTTCCTCCTTGTTTCCAGGTTTCTCTCAATTCTTGACTATGTCTCTTTAATTCTGTGTGGCCTCAGAACTCTGGATTTCCTCAACCTCTCCCATCCTGCAGCAAATAAAACCCATTTAAAGTTAGTCAGTGATATTTTCAAGGGAACATGAGCTGCATTTTGTAATCAAAGATGAGAGACTAAGCAAGAAACCAAGAGAAAGTAGAATCTAGTACCACCTTCAGAAATAAGAAAACTAATTTAATTAACTTGAAATGTATAAGTAGCCAATGAGCACTTAAAGATATGAATGAGTTAGGAAGAAATAGACAGGAGAATGCTGCATAAATATTATAGTTCAATCAGTGGATGTGAAAAATATTTAAATAAAAAGAACGAAAGGAAATTTAGAACGGGTCCTTACAACAAGGCTACAAAATCAAGTGGGAGGAGGACACTGAAAATAAAAGAGAACAAAAATAATAGCATCAAAGAAGCTAAGAGGAGAGAATTTTTGAGATAGGAAAACTTCTCATTTTCCCTCTGTTTTATTCAATTCCTTTAAGGTGGTGTCTCTTCAAAGAGCAGAATGCAATACTTCAAAATAATCTTGTATTTTGTGAAAAATTTAGATTCCTGGCCCTACCCCAATATCACTGAATCAAAATCTCTGGGGTTAAGCTTTCATGAAGCAGAATTATTAATTAATGCCCCAAGTTATTATGAGGTATGCAAAAGTCAAAGAAATACTGCTACAAGCCTTAATTCAAATTCTTTATTTAAGGTTTGCATATCTTGAGACTTATGATAAAAATGAAAAAGAAAAAGCCTAGATACCCTTTAAAATGTATTTTTGGTAGTTTCCAGGGGACAAAAGTCAGACTACAGAGGATTAAGTAGAGAGTGAATAGTGAAGCAATAGATGTCATATACATGGATTCTTGGCAGTGAAAAGGAAAGATATAGAATTCCATCTAGAGGTTTCAGCAGGGGTAATAAAGGGCTTTTTCCCCCCTAAATTGAATAATGTGAAAGCAAAGGACAAGTTAGTAGATAGAAAGTTTGAATGTATTAGCTATAGCATTTTTTAAAAAATTTTAACACTTTAGTAGCTAAAGTTTTTTCATCTTATTTTAAAATATATTGACTTGTGAATAATTTTTTTCCTAAAAACAGATAAAATCTGATTATATGTACTCTATATAACAGATAACATTATGTCTTTGTAAGAGACAAGTTGGAATCATGATTTCCTGAATTGTTTTCAATTATATCTTTATAAAAATTGCTTTATCTGAATCCTTATCATACAAAAATACTTTCACTTAATAACGTCTGATGTATTATGCTTTGCATTTGTTATAGATTTGGATAATAAAAAATCTTTAATTGATCAATCAGAGATTTATGGAATACAATTATGTAGTCAGAACTCTAATGTGTTCTCTGCAGAATCAAACATTTAAGAGGGGATCTTTATTCCCTAGGAGTTTAAAGCCTTTGTAATGAAAATAATGATAATAGCTAACGCTTATTGAGCACCCATAGGAAACATTTTAACATTCTTTATCTCACTTAATCCTCACAGCTATCCAATGAGGAAGGTAAATTTATCAGCATTATCTCTAAGATATAGATAAGAGGCCTTAAAGACATAGAGATTAAAATAACTTGCTAGGGTCATAGAGCCAGTTAGAGGAAGAGATGAGAGTTATGCACAGTGTCCTGCCTTTACTATTGAGTTATTCTATCTTCCCTGGGGAGACAGCAAAGACTGGCACAAATGAAAAGATATGTATTATTAAATGTGAAGAGGCATTTTATCCCCTAATGCTGAATTATATAAATTTATTACTTTTTTGCTCAGAGAGCAGAGAAAAGTAAGAGCTGGGGCAGCTGAGATGAGTTCATGTGGAAATAGAGATCAGAGATTTGGGAGAGAATGGAAGTGGGCATGACTCCATAATTCACTTCTGCTTACTTTATTATTTTTGTAAGTGTTTATGTTTAAATATAACTTCAAGCTCAAAAAAAACAAAAGTTGCAAGAATAATCTAGGATACTTTCTTATATCTATACCTCTCTATTCGCTTACTTTTTGCTTCTCTCTCTCTCTGTGTTTCTCTCCCTCCCACATTAGCACAGCTCCTTGAGATCTATTCTATTACATATGAATAATTAGGAACTAAGACACATTATCTGACACCCATACATCAAAGAACAATGGAGGAATAACATAGGATAACTGCTACAATCCCACCAGTTCAAAAGGTGGAAACAGAATGCTCACAGCAGTCACTTGTTCAGAGCAATTTTTTAATCCAGTCAGACACGTTGCCATTTCCTTGATTAGGCCTCAATCATATCCCTAGAATTTGTCCTCTGTGGCTCCTGCCATTCTTTAGGTTCTTGAGTCTGCTTTCTGAGCCATCCATGCGTTTCCATAATGAGTGGACCACGTTTGCAACAGAGTAGGCAGCTCAGCTTGCTTCCTATTCAAAATAGTTTGGGGGGTCCAAAGGCCTCTTCACTTTGAACAGCCTCTCTTCCTTTTGGTACCACCTACTACAATTCTTTTAAAAACCTTGTGGATTTCTTATGTATCAATTTATGAATACACTCAATTAGATAAGAGCAACACCAACAATTCTCTTAGAGATAAGCCCTACTATATCTTAGGTTCCCTTTGAGACTGCTGTTGGACCACACCCTTAAGATCCTTAGAGGACCCCTCTGACTTTAATCTTTAGCCTGATACTCTTATTTAATTTGAGAATTGTCTGCCATCTGGAGAGGCTAGAAATAAGAAACAGCTTTATTTTTTGTATCAGGAAGCCCAGGTTCTAATATATTTAACAGTTTATTCTCAGAACATCTTTCTCTTCTCACATTTTATCATAGGAAATTAGAAGATGCCAAGTGGCACTTCCAATACTATTCTTGGAAATCTCTCTAGCATTAGTCATCCCTATCAATAACGCAATCAAAGGGAACACTACTGCCAAACTCTCCACCATTGAATAACAAGGGCCTCTCCCCTCTGGTTTCCAGTAATATATTCCTTTTTTCCCCCTCACCTGCAGCCTTCTCTAGTCCCTTTACCCTTTCCAAATACTCTTCAAATTCCTTTAGCTTCAACTCACCTCACAGCCCCAACACAAAAGCTTGCATGTATTATGTTTTGGTTACATTGGCATCCTACTTTTTGTACCAACATGTGTTACATGTGTTACAGATGCATACTAGATCACTCCAAAATTTAGCAGCTTAAAACAACCAGAACCATTTATTTTCTTTGCAAATTGACAATTTGGAAATAGGTCAGTGGGAATGGCTCACATTTACTCTGAACAACATGAGTTAGGGCAGCTTGACTGAGAGATGGGGATATACTTTCAGAAGAAGTGTTCACCAGCCTAGCAAGTTGATGCTACTACCTGTGAGTTCATCTGACAATGTGGGCTGAGAATTCAGTTCTTCTCCAAAGACTGCTTGGATTTCTTCAATGTTGTTGGTAGATTCCAAAAGCAAGGTCCCAAGAGAGTAAGGTAGAAGTGCATGCAGATTTTATGATCTAGCTTCAGAAATCACTTTGTATCATTTTTATTGTAATCTATTTATTGAGGTAAACAAAAAGTTTGGTGCAAGTTCAAGGTAAGAACACAAAGATTCCAGCACTTGAAGAGACAAATGTGTATTCTTTTGTGTGTGACTTCTTTCACTCATAATGATTGTGAATTTCATCTACAATATTTCATGTATCAATCGTCATGTCTTTTTTTAGCTATATAGTATCTCATTAATCCATTCTATTTTTGATAGACATTTGTGTTTTCTCCAGCTTTGAGGTTACTATTGATAAAACTGCTATGAACTTTCTCTTACAAATCTTTTGTAGGCCTCTATTTCATTTTCTTGGGAATTTATTAATACTTACAATTGCTCTCTGTTACTGTGAGTGTATGTTTGACATTTAAGAAATTAATGAATTTTTCAATAGGTATTATACAACTTGACACTCCCTTCAGCAATGCATAAAGGTCCTCATTGCTCCATATATGCACCAACACTGGTATCAAATAGACATTTTAATTTTAGATATGCTAATGGGCATATTGTGATATCTCATTATGGTTTGATTTGCATTTATTTGAAAAGATATTGAGTACATCTTCATGGGTTTATTGTACATTGCAATACAATCTTCAGACCTTCAAGAGGTATTTTCAAGTCTTCTGCTACCTTGTTTTTTAATTGGAGTATAATTGCTTTACAATATTGTGTTAGTTTCTGCTGTACAATGAAGTGAATCAGCTATATGTATACATATATCCCCTACCTCTTGGATCTCCCTCAATTTATTTATCTTATTGAGGCATAGGAATTATATTTTCTGCATGCAATTTCTTTGATATATATATGTTTTTTCAGTTTTTTTTCTAGTTTCTGGCTTGCTTATTTGTTTTCTTGATGTTGTCTATTAATTTTTCAAAAATTTAACTGATTTTTATTTGTTTTGATCTGTTGGTTTCTACATCTTATCTAAGAAAAAATTACCTGCCCCTCAACCACAAAAATACACTACGATTTATTTTAGAAAATCTTTGAATTTAGCTTTTGTGCTTGGGTTATTATCCACCACAAACAAATTTTTGTGTACAATATTGGGGACAGAGCTTTTTGGTTTTTTGTTTTTAAAACATATTAATAATGCAGAAACCATTTTTTGGGAAAGACTATCCATTCTCCATTGATTTACTCTGCTGCAAAAATCAATGGACTGTGTAAGTGAGAGTTTATTTCTAGACTTTCTCTTGTTTTCTATTGATCTATTTGTCTATCATTACACCAATACAACCCTACATAGATTGTTGTAGTTGTAGTTGCATGGTAATTTTTGAAGTCAGTCAGTTTGAGTCCTCCAAATTTTTTCCTCTTTTCCAAGACGTTTTTGGCTATTCTAGGCTTTTAATATTTCATTATAAATTTTAGAAGAAATTTATCTATATCTATAAAAAAGACTTCTGTATTTATGATTGTAATGGTGGTAAATTTTACATTGATTTGTGGGAGATTTAATATCTAATCTTCCAAACTATGAATATGGTATATCTTTTTCATTTAGATCTTAAATTTTTCTCAGCCATAGTTTACAGTTTTTGTTGCATAGATTTGCATATTGTCTATAATTTACACTGTTGTAATGAAATTGTTTTAGGTTTATTTTTTAATTTTTTTCTATTATGTAGGAATACAATTGATTTTTTTTAATTGACCATGAATTCTGAGACCTCACTGAACTCTTTTAATAGTTTTAGTAAGTTTTCATTGTTGTTGTTTCCTTAGGCTTTTCTACATAAATATCACGTCATCTGTGAAGAGGGACATTTTCTCTTCTTCTCTGATTTCATGATTTTTATCTCTTTTTCTTAAAAATAACACTGGTATAACTAGTGGTATAGGATTTCCACTAGACTGTTGAATCTTTCAAGAGAGATTATATACCCTTTGTTTGTTCTGGATCTTAGAGGGAATATGTCCAGTGTGATAATAGCTACAGGACTTTTAAGTGCTGAAAAAATATATATATATGTTTTGATTTCCTAACACCCAATATCTCAAAATATGACTTTATTTGGAAACAAGGTCATTGAAGGTGAAATTAGTCAAGATGAGGTCAGAGAGTAATAGGGTGTGCTCCTAATCCAATATAACCGATGTCCTTATTAGAAGATAGCCATATGACACGCACAGGAAGAATGCTTTGTGAAGAAGAAAGCAGAGATTGGAGTTAAGCAATTGAAAGCCAAGGAATGTGAAAGATTTCTGGCAAGCCACCAGAAGGTTGCAAGAGGCAAGGAAGGTCATTTTTATAGGTTTCAGGAGGAACATGACCTGGACAACACTTTGGTTTCAGACCTCTAGCCTCCAAAACTGTAAGACAGTAAATTTCTGTTTACCATCCCAATACATGACTCAAAGAAATAATTATTTATTATTGTTTACCAGCTTATGGATCAGCTGGGCAGTTCTTGTGATCTGGTTTAGTCTTGGCTGATTTTATCTGTGTTTGTTCATGTCTCTTTGGTCAGCTGGCAAACAGACTGGGAGCTGATCACATTCAGGATGGCCTTATTCAGTGTATAGTAGTTGACTGAGTGTCAGCTGTGGTGGCAGAGTCACTTTCTTTATTCAAAAGCCTAACTCAAGCTTGTTAACAAGATGCTGGCACATTTTCAAAAGAGAGAACAGATTAGCACAAGACCTCTTGAGTTTAGTTTCACACCTGGAATGATATCACTTTTCCAGCATTCTACAATTAAATCACATCACAAAGCTAGCATAGATTATACCTCTTGATGAGAATTGCAAAGGCACATTTAACATTCTTTGGATACAAGGAAGGGAAAAGAATTGCACCTATATTTTCAGTATTATACATAGCTAAAACTCCTCAATCACTATTCCAGATTTCTAAACTGTATGGGGTTTGGAGGGATACAGTTTAAAAGTTGAGATGACAGCCTCTGTTTTGTTTTATTTTTTTGTTTTTGGCTATGACAGAATAAGTATTATTAGACTTGCCCTACTTTGGAAAACAGCTATAAAACTGATCATATATATGAAACAAATTTTTTCACACATTGAAAGATAGGCCAATTGATTGCCTGTTAGCTGTGGCAACAGGGTCACTTTTATCATTCAGGAGCCTAGCTCATGCTGGTTAACATTCTGATATTAGCCTTCATGCTACTATAAAAATGTAACTTCTGCTTTTCCTGGACCAGTGCTATTAAGCTCATTACTTTTACTCACTTTTCAGATGAATATGATTTTTGTGCATGCAAGAAGTCCAAAGTTTCAGGTTGTTCCAGGTAACAGTACCATGATGTTTTTCTCTTATAAAGCTTGATTATTGGTATATACCTAAGCCTGAATTCAAGTTTCCAAATGTGGCACACTAAGTAAACAAGCTAACTGGATTAAATAGGGACTTTTATTCTGATTTGATCTGCAAGACCAATGTAAACCTTTACCCTAACTTTTCAGCATCTTTAGCCTCAGAAGAGAATTTTATATTTAATACTTTTGGAGAAAGAAGAGAATTTTATATTTAATAATGTTGCATACCTTTTTAAATACCTATATCCTGCATGTTGATAATTAATTTCTCTCTGGCTCTTTTGTGTCTTCTTCCTCACTCTAGATTTTCTAAAAGTCATTTTCTTAACAACAACAACAACAACAAATCTATGGTTCTTAATTTTGAACAGAATTTATTTCTGCTGGCCATCACAGAATCAAAAACCTAATTCAGGTTTATATTAATTCTCTAGGGGATTGGATTCCATTTTAGCAGAAGATAATTACTTTATTCAACCAAATGACCCTGAGATTAGTGAATATCAGGAGTAGTGACCAGATGGTAAGGAGTTTCAGGGTATGGCCTTGAAAAATCAAATGCCTGCCGGCTTTGGTTCTCTGTAGGGTTAAATCCAGCTATTGAGAAATAATAAAACACAAACACATAAAGAAGCATTTTTCTTACCAATAGAAAGGAACAAATGTTAAAAGACAATAATATATAATATAATATATATTCACAATAAGGAGGTAAGGGATACACAAAAAAATTAGATGTAAAATATGATTTTAAAAACAGTAATTATAAGGGGAGGAGAGTAAATATGTACAGTTTTAAAAATGCATTTGAATTTAAGAGATCAGCAACTTAAGACAATCATGTATACCTACAGACTGCTATACAAAAACTTTACAGTAATCACAAACCAAAACTCTATAATAGATATACACACAAAAGAAAAATGTATCCAACATAACACTAAAGATAGTCATCAAATCACAAGAAAAGAGAACAAAAGGAGAAGAAAGAGGAAAAAGGACCTGCAAAAACAAATTCAAAACAATTAACAAAATGGCAATAGGAACATACATATTGATAATTGCCTCAAATGTAAATGACTAAATGCTCCAACCAAAAGACATAATGTGGATGTATGGATACAAAAACAAGACTGGTACGTATGCTGCATACAAGAGACTCACTTCAGATCTAGAGATACCCACAGACTGAAAGTGAAGGAATGGATAAAAGGTATTCCATGCAAATGGAAAACAAAAGAAAGACAAAGTAGCAATATTTATATCATAAAAAATAGACTTTAAAATAAAGATTGTTATGAGACAAAGAAAGACACTACATGATGATCAAGGGATCAATCCAAGAAGAAGGTATTACAACTGCAAATATATATGTACTGAACATAGGAGCACCTCAGTATATACAACAAATATGAACATAAAAGGAGAAATCAACAGTAATACAATAATAGTTAGGGATTTTAACACCCATTTACATCAATGGACAGACCATCCAGATATAAATAAAGAAATATTAGCCTTAAATGACACATTAGACTAAATTGATATACATAGAGCATTCTTAAAGCAGCAGAATACAAATTCTTTTCAAGTGCACATGGAACATTCTCCAGGATAGATCACTTGCTAGGCCACAAAACAAGCCTCATTACATTTTTTAAAAAAATTCAAATCATATCAAGCATCATTTCTGACCACAATGCTATAAGACTAGAGATCAACTACAAGAAAAAAACTGCAAAACCCACAAACACTTGAAGGCTAAACAATATACTACTAAACAACCAATGGATCACTGGGGAAATCAAAAATACCTGAGACAAATGACAATGAACACACAACAACCCAAAACCTACGGGATTCAGCAAAAGAATTTCTAAGAGGAGAGTTTATAGTGATACAAGCTTACCTCAGGAAACAATGAAAATCTCAACCTAACTTTACATCTAAAGCAACTAGAGGAAGAAGAACAAGCAAAACCCAAAGTTAGTAGAAGGAAAGAAATCATAAAGATCAGAGCAGAAATAAATGAACCAGAGACCAAAATAACAATAGAAAATATCAATGAAACTAACTGGTTCTTTGAAAAGATAACCAAAATTAATAAACCTTTAGCCAGCCTCATCAAGAAAAAAAAGGAGAGGACTAAAATCAATAAAATCAAAAATGAAAAAGGAGAAGTTACAACTGACACCACGGAAACACAAAAGATCATAAGAGACTACTAAGAAAAACCATATGCCAATAAAATGGACACTCTAGAGGAAATGGACAAATTCTTAGAAAGGTACAATCTCCCAAGACTGAACCAGAAAGAAATAGAAAATATGAGTAGACCAATTACCAGTAATGAAATAGAACCAGTAATTAATAACTCCAGCAAACAAAAGTCCAGGACCAGATGGCTTCATAGGTGAATTCTACCAAACATTTGAAGAAGAGTTAACACCTATCTTTCTGAAAATATTCCAAAAAATTGTAGAGGAAGAAACACTTCTGAACACATTCTATGAGGCCAGCATCATGCTGATACCAAAACTAGACAAAGACATAACAAAAAAGAAAACTACAGGCCAATATTACTGATGAACATAGACACAAAAATCCTCAACAAAATAATAGCAAACTTGGGCTTCCCTGGTAGCACAGTGGTTAAGAATCTGCCTGCCAATGCAGGGGACATGGATTTGATCCCTGCTCAAGAAGATCCCACATTCCGTGGAGCAACTAAACTTATGCACCACAACTACTGAGCCTGTGCCCTAGAGTCCACAAGCCACAACTAATGAGCCCATGCTCTGCAACTACTGAAGCCCACATGCCTAGAGCCCATGCTCCACAACAAGAGAAGCCACCACAATGAAAAGCCTACACACTGCAACAAAGAGTAGCCCCCACTATCCACAACTACAGAAAGCCCACACACAGCAACAAAGACCCAATGCAGCCAATACACAAAAAGTAATTAATTAATTATTTAACTTAAAAAAATACTAGCAAACTGACCCCAATGATACAGTAAAAGGATCATATATGATAATCAGGTAGGATTTATCCCAGGGATGCAAGGATTTTTCAATATCCACAAATCAATCACTGTGATACACCACACTAACTAATTGAAGAATAAAAACCATATGATCATCTCAATAGATACAGAAAAAGCTTTTTATAAAATTCAACATCCATTTATGATAAAAAAGAAAAAAACCTCTCCAGAAAATGAGCATAGAGTGAATATACCTCAACATAGTAAAGGTCAGGGAATTCCCTGGTGGTCCAGTTGTTAGGACTCTGCACTTTCACTGCAGGGGGCACAGGTTTGATTCCTCGTCAGGAAACTAAGATCCCACATGCTGCATGCAGCTAAATAAATAAATAAATAATAAATAAATAAATGCTGTATATGACAAACCCATAGCTAACATCATACTCAGTGGTGAAATGTTGAAAGTATTTCCTCTATGATAAGGGAAAAAAACAAGGGTGCTCACTCTCACCACATTAATTAAAGAAATTGAAGACAATACAAACAGATGGAAAGATATACCATGTTCTTGGATTGGCAGGATCAATATTCTTAAAATGACCATATTAACCAAGGCAATCTACAGATTTCATGCAATACCTATCAAAATACCAAGGCGATTTTTCACAGAACTAGAATAAATAATTTAAAATTTTGTATGGAAACACAAAAGAGCTCAAATAGGTAAAACAATATTGAGAAAGAAGAACAGAGCTGGAGGAATAATGCGCCCTGACTTAAGACTATACTATAAAGCTACAGTAATCAAAACAGTATGGTACTGGCACAAAAAACAGACACAGAACAATGGAACAGGATAGAGAGCCCAGAAATAAACCCATGCACTTATGGTCAATTAATCTATGACAAAGGAGTAAAGATTATCTTTAAAAATTGTGATTAACTGTATTGTATACTTGTAACATATAATATTGTACAGCAACTATAATTCAATTAAAAAAGAAGAATGGAACAAATAAACTCTTGCTTTTATCTAATTTATCTCTTAAAATTTTCAAAGATACATAAGATTCCTCTTCTACTGTGCTCCTCTAACCATGGGTGACTGAAATAATGCAGTTCAATGTTTGATCATTACGATGTATCTCTGACATGAGAAATATTGGGTAGGTATACAAATAGTTTCTACTTTTGTGAATTGCATTGGGATTCAACATATTTGGGTATGTAGAAATGAAATCTATGCTATCTCACCACTAGTGAATTAATGTATATTAGAAATTTGTTTTTGTATTTTATAGTATTACTCTTGTGCTGATAACATTCTTAGTAGTAAATAATCTGTATTGCTTTGACTCTTAACTTTCAGGGTATTATTGCCCAATAATAAATAGAAGATGTTACTTGGGAATACTGAATAGATTCAATTAATATTTTTAATACCTAAAACTGCAAGTAAAAAGAGAATTTATACAGTTAATGTTTTAGCACCTCTTTCCTTATCTGAAAGAATTTGATTATTATTTTTCTTTTTCTGGTATATTTCATTCTTAAATAATGTAGAGCTTTAACTATGTGAATAAAGTTACTCTAATCCTTGCCTTGAATAATTCTAGTACAAGAAAAATATTTCTATGATTTGAAAAATAATTGTTGTGATTCCACTATCTGAGGATAAGAGGATCACTATATTTTATGAAAATTCAAGTTTTATTTTAAATTTCACGTTTTTACTAGTTTTTAAATGTGTTCAAAATATTTAAATAGCATCATTACTTTATTTTTCAAAGAGTGAAAATAAAAATTCTAAAGTCTTACTAAAATTGAGATAAGACCAAAGAAGACTCTTAGGTAAAAGAGGGAAGGGGAGGTTAAAAAAAAAAAAAAGACTTTACACGTGAAATAAGCAATCCTCTGTGTGTGTGTCTGTGTTTGTGCGTGTGTGTGTGAGAGAGAGTGACAGAGAGACAGAGAGTTTGTGAGCATCACACCTAAGGGATTATTGTATCCCCCACTATGAAACAACATAGAAGTATATCAGAACTTCATACTTCTGACATACAACAGTCCCAAATATTCCAAATAAGCAAATCAAGCACTGAATTTTACAGATTACAAAAATAATTAATAATGCTATCTTAGATACTATGTGGAATCCTAATGACCTCTTTATACAGAAAAAGAAGATAAAGACAAATGTCCAGGTTGCATCTGAAGTTTCTTCACAAAGATATAATATCTCCTTTTCCAAAGACTTTCTTTACCCTATAGCTTACAGGTCAAAAATACAAATCTCTTTTTGTCACTGATGATTCCACAAATATAACTGATGGGAAACCTCTCTGTCCCTCCTAGGGAAAGCAGAGGCTTCAATTTATTTTAATCATAAAGTTGATATCTTGGTCTCTATCTCTCAACAAAGATTTAAGTCTTCAGAATAATAAAGAGATAAAGAAAATAGTTAAATATCATCAATATTACTCATTACTTAACAGAACAGAAAAAATTTCCAAAATTTAGATGAATTTGTTGCCCTAAAATTTTTTTAAAAGAAGATTTATAGCATACCACTTTAGCTAGATTTTAAAGATATTTTGTTTGTCCAGGTAGGTAAGAGTATTTTTATGTCTTGAGATGTTCATTATTACAGTTTTTGATAATCACACTATAAACAGCTTAATAATTCATTATCTTATTAATAACTTTTATCTTCTATCTTTGAAAATGATTATATTATGAATAAATTATTCTGTACACATTCATTTATTAAATTTATTAAATAATAGTTGTGATTTTACCCTTCTATTCCGTGAAACACGTCAACATCAGAGTTTTTTTTCAGTTGGAGGAGACAGCAGAAAAATGTATCTCCTATAATAGGGAATCTGTTCATTGCACACTAAAATTTACCTTGATTATCCATCTCAACTGTGGATGCCACTTCTTTGATCTGTAGCATCTGGTCAAAAATATGGTAAGAACAGCCTGGAGTTCTTCCTGTAGTTTTTGTATGCCATTATTTATTGGCCTGAAAGATCATAAGAAAGATCAGTATTATTACCTAGTCATATCTCCAAACATTTAATAAATAGTTCTTCCTTAGTGAGTAAATACCTCAGTTTAAACCATCTGAGTCAAAATGAAAAATTCAAATTTTACTAAGGAAAAATTTTATAAGCAAGGTAGACTAAAAGGTCCTAATTAGAATATCATTTAAGAGATCATATTTCAATCCGAATAATGTTTGTTATTTTTTAACCTGTATTTAAAAGCACAGTTTATTCTACATACCTCAGTAGAAGTGGCGAGAATATCCTATTTTATAAGGCTATAGAGACATTTTCCTGAAAGATTTGAGGATGCTTGCTTGGAAATTTAATTCTTCCAATGGGGAAAAAGATTGCTCCTTTACCATGGCTACTGAGGAAACAATATTGTCTTTATGAAATTTATTTTTAAAACCATTAGAAATAATTTATAATGTTAGTTACTTGCTTCCTTCTCATCATATCATCAGAATTAATATTTTTTTCTTAATATATGATAGAAATTCTGTGCAAAAAGAAAACGTCAACTATAATTGATGCTGTTTGTCATGGTAAAAATATGGATCCAAACTCAAAGAAAAACAAATTATGTTTACTGCATCAAAGCATGATTTTTTAGGCAGGATATAACATTTTTATTCATTAAGTATTTTGATGACAAGCGGTTTTTCAATTGAGGCATGAAAAAACTTAAGCACAACTATGAAGATAGGAATGTATGATCATAATTGAAAATATATATTCATTTGGTGATAATAAACATGTAATAAGACTTTTCCAAGTTGCCTTTTCAGAAACTCAGTAAATTCTCTATGTGATAATTGTGAGTAGGGCAAAATGTGCTTCTTTAACTCAATACTTCCACAGGCCTGAAATCCTTGGCAAATTTTGTTATTTCAAAAGGTGTGTGGAGGATTAATGACTTGGATTGCAATAAAATTGGAAGGTGGTTAACACTAACTTCCTTTTTTCTGATGACTTTTGGGACTGGTGCTCACTTAAAGTAGAAAAAGAAATGTGGGGGATTTATTCATTGAGAACATACTAATATACTCAGTAAAGTTGTGCGAGATTTTAAACTTCTTGAATGAAATTTCTTAAGCTGTTTTATTAAATGTTCATTTCTTTTGTTATGGCTTTATGTTGGGGAAAGTGGGAAGGACAGTGATTATTTCTAGAAAAGTCAAATGTTTTCTAGAAAATCCAATAGCCTTTGTTGAAGTTCCCTTTCTAGTCAAGCAAAAGTAGAAAATTTGCTCAAATTAAATAAATATGGAAGATACATCAATCAAGATTAGTGGAAGAAAAAGATCATTCAAACTTGCATTAGAAGCAATATTTGCTGATCTAGTTGGAATGTGCCAGTGGTTGTTGGATGAACTTGGTAATTTATCCATGCTCAAATTTTTGAAATATTGCAATGAAGAATAAGATGAGTTTTCATGCACTGCACATTATTTTTAAAGTCAGGTTTCTTAACTCATAATTCATATGTAAATAAACCCAATCTTTCTAGGTGTTCACTTTGAAGAGTTTTTACAAATACAAACAATCCTATGATCACCCTGTGATCTTGTGATTTATAGTAAGAAATATATATTTGGTCTTTGATGCCATTCTTGGCACAGAGCTTCTAAAACCCCTAGAATTTCCTGTATTAAGAGCCATAAAGTTGTCCTTTATTATGGAAAGCTCTTAGGTTACTTAAGAATTGGGGCTGGTTGCCAGGGGAACCAACCAGCTGATTAGAGCAGTGGAACTTTCTGTAACTACTACCCTCAACCGCTAGTGGGGGGAGAGGGACTAAAGGTTGAATTAATCGCCTGTGGTCAATGATTTAATCAATCAGGACCCTGTTTAGAAGCCTCCAGAAAAACCCAAAAGGCAGTGTTTGGAGACCTTCTGGGTTGATGAACTCATGGGGATTTGGGGAGAGGGCATGAAAGCTCCACAGTATTTCACTGTACATTGCTCTATGGATCTCTTCCATCTGGCTTTTCCTTTTATAATAAACTGGTGATCTAATAAGTAAACTGTTCCTCTGAGTTCTGTGAACTACTCTTGCAAGACCCTGAGGAGTGGGTCTTCGGAACTGTCTGGTTTTAACCAGTTGATCACTAGTACAGGTAATAACCTGGGCTTACGACTGGCATCTGAAGTGTATGTGCAGGGGTGGAGGAAGTCTTGAGACTGAACCCTTAACCTGCGGAATCTGATGTTATCTCCAGATAGATAGTGTCAGAATTGAGTTGAGTTGTAGGACACCCAGTTGTTGTCCTGAGAATTGCTTGCTGGTGTGGAAAACTCCCTCTCCCACACCAGAAGTGGTACCAGACATTTATAACCCATTGAGAAAGAACATCTCTATCACCCTCAAAAGATCCCATATGTCCCCTTGTAGATTATTTCCTCCTATCACTCCCAGTCTCTGGAAACCACTGATCTGATTTCTTTTATAGTTTTATCTTTTCCTGAATGTCAATGGATCATAAATTATATAGCCTTCTCTGTCTGGCTTCTTTCCCTTTGCATATGCTTTTGAGATTTTTCCATCCTCCTGCATGTGTCAGGAGTTTGTTTTTTTTTATTCATGAATAGCATTTTTTGTATGAATGTGCAAAAATTTATTTACCTATTCACCGATTTCGGATATTTGAGTTGTTTCCAGCTTTGATCAGTTACATATAAAGTAGTTATAAATATTCATATGCAGCTCTAATTTTGGACATGTGTTTTTATGTCTTGAGTAACTACATAATGAGATTATTATGTCTAATGGAAATTGTATGTTTAACTGTATAAGAAACTGCTAAACTGCTTGCAAAGTGGCTATACCACTCTGCCTTCCTACCACCAATGTATGGAAATTCCAATTGCTCCACATCCTCAGTAGCATTTTCTACAGCCTTTGGTTTTTAAAATTTGAGCCTTTCTCATAGGTATGTAGAAATATCTAATTAACTTGCATTTCCCTAATAACCAATAATATTGAATATATTTCAGCATTTATTTGCCATTCATCTCTCTGGTAAAGTGTCTCTAAATATATTTTGTCCTTTTTTTTTATTACTAGACTTTATTTTTTAGACCAGTTTTAGGATCATTGCAAAACTGGGCAGAAAGTACAGAGAATTCCCCTATATTCCCTACCCCACACGTGCATAGCCTCCCCCACCATCAACATCCTATACCACAATGGTCTATTTGTTACAATACATGAACCTACACATCATTATCACTCAAAGTGCATAGTTTACACGAGGGTTCACTTTTAGCTTTGTGCATTTTATGGGTTTGACAAATATATGATGACATGTATCAACCATTATAGTATTATATAGAATAGTTTCACTGCCCTAAAAGTCCTCTGGATGCAGCTGTTCATCCCTCCCTCCCACCTACTCCCTGGCAACCACTGTTATTTTTACTGCCTCCATAGTTTCCCCTTTTCCAAAATGTCATTTAGTTGGGATCATACAGTATGTAGTCTCTTCATATTGGCTACTCTCACTGACTAATATTCATTTAAGTTTCCTCCACATCTTTTTATGGCTTAATATTGCATTTCTTTTTAGCACTGAATAATATTCCAGTGACTGGATGTACCACAATTTATTTATCCATTCACCTACTGAAGGAAATCTTGGTTTTTCACAATTATGAATAAAGCTGCTATAAACATCTATGTGCAGGTTTTTGTGTAGACATAAGTTTACAACTTAGGCAAGAAGCACGATTGCTGGAGCCTATGGTGACAGTATGTTTAGGTTTTTGAAGAAACCACCACACTGTCTTCCAAAGTGCCCTGCCATTTGCATTCCCCCTGGCAATTAATGAGACTGCCTGTTGCTCCACACACTCATGAGCATTTGGCATTGTCAATGTTCCAGATTTTGGCCATTCTAATAGGTGTGTTGTGGTATCTCATTGTTTTAATATGCATTTTCCTGATGACATATGATGTGGGACATCTTTTCATGTGCTTATTTGCCATCTGTTTGTCTTCTTTGTTAAGCTGTCTGTTAAGGTCTTTGATCCATTTTTTTAATTGGGTAGTTTGTTTTTATTATAGAATTGTAGAAGTTGTATTTCTTTAGATAACAGTCCATTATAAAATGTGTTCTTTTCCCTTAGTCTGTGACTTATCTTCTAATTACCTTGAAGTTATCTTTCACAGAGCATACGTTTTTAATTTTAATGAAGTTTAATTCATCTATTATTTCCTTCATGGATTGTACCTTTGGCATTGCATCAAAAAAGGCATCACCATACCCAAGGTGATGTAGATTTTCTCCTATGTTATCTTCTAGAAATTTCATAGTTTCATGTTTTACATTTACGTCTATGATCCATGTTGAATGAATATGAAGTATGAATAGTCTGTCTACATTCATTTTTTTGCATGTAGATGTCCAATTGTTCCAGCAACAGTTCTTTTTTTTTTAATGAATTTATTTATTTATTTATTTATTTATTCATTCATTCATTCATTCATTCATTCAGTTTATTGGCTGTGTTGGGTCTTCTTTGCTGTGTGCGGGCTTCCTTTCTTTCTTTCTTTCCAGTTGATATGAGTGGGGGCTACTCTTCGCTGCGGTGTGCGGGCTCCTCATTGCCATGGCTTCTCTTGTTGCGGAGCACAGGCTCTGGGCGCGTGGGCTGCAGTAGTTGCAGCACATGGGCTCAATAGTTGTGGCGCACGGGCTAAGCTGCTCTGCGGCATGTGGGATCTTTCTGAAGCAGGGATTGAACTCCTGTCCCCTGCATTGTCAGGCAGATTCTCAACCACTACGCCACCTAGGAAGCCCCCAGCAACATTTCTTGAAGAGACAGACTTTGCTTTATTTTATTGCCTTGTTCCTTTGTTAAAGACCAATTGGTTATATTTATGGGGGTCTATTTCTGGGCTCTTTATTAATTATTATTATTATTATTTTATTTTTTTGGCTGTGTTGGGTCTTCATTGCTGCATGTGGGCTTTCTCTAGTTATGGCGAGTGGGGGCTACTCTTCGTTGCAGTGCATGGGCTTCTCAGTGAGGTGGCTTCTCTTGCTGTGGAGCACAGGCTCCAGGGTGCACAGGCTTCAGTAGTTGTGGAGTGTGGACTCAGTATTTGTGGCTTGCAGGCTATAGAGTGCAGGCTCAGTAATTGTGGTGCATGGGCTTAGCTGCTCCGTGGCATGTGAAATCTTCCCAGACCAGGGATTGAACCCCTGTCCCTTCACTGGCAGGTGGATTCTTAACCACTGTGCCACGAGAGAAGTCGCCTGGGCTCTTTGTTTTGTTCCATGATTATATTTTTTTCTCTTCTTTAACCCATACCACATGGTCTTGCTTATGTAGTTTTATAGCAAGTCTTGCAATTGAGTAATGTCAGTCCTCCAAATTTGTTCTTCTCCTTCAATGTTGTTTTGGCTATTCTGGGTCTTTTTGTCTCCATATAAACTTTAGAATTATTTTGTCAATATTCTCAAAATAACTTACTGATATTTTGATTGGGATTGCATTGAATCTATAGAATAAGTTGGGAAAAACTGACATCTTTATGGTACTGAGTCTTCCTATCCATAAACATGGATTTATCTTAATTTATTTGGTCCTCTTTGATTTTTTCAATCATAGTTTGAAGATGTCTTCATATAGATCTTGTAGATTTTATTTTTATTTTTTTTAGAAAGAGCTTAAGTTTCTTTATAAAATTTTCTTTATTATTTTTTGGGGGTACACCAAGTTCGATCACCTGTTTTTATACACATATCCCCATATTCCCTCCTTCCCTCGACTCCCCCCATCCTCCCCGTCCCAGTCCTCTAAGGCATCATCCATCCGCCAGTTGAACTCCCTTTGTTATACAGCAACTTGCCACTGGCTATATATTTTACAGTTGGTAGTATATATATGTCTATGCTACTCTCTCACTTCATCTCAGCTTCCCCTTCACCCCTCACCCCCCCAAACCTCGAGTTCTCCAGTCCATTCTCTGCATCTGCATCCTTGTTCTTGTCTTGTCACTGAGCTCATCAGTACCATTTTTAGATTCCGTATATGTGAGTTAGCATACAATATTTGTCTTTCTCTTTAGGACTTACTTCACTCTGTATGACAGACTCTAGGTCTATCCACCTTATTACATATAGCTCCATCTCATCCCTTTTCATAGCTGAGTAATAGTAATATTCCATTGTATATGTATGCCACATCTTCTTTAAACACTCATTTGTCGATGGGCATTTGGGTTGCTTCCACGTCCTGCCTATTGTAAATAGTGCTGCAATAAACATTATGGTACATGTTTTTTTTTTGGGATTATGGTATTCTTTGCGTATATGCCCAGGAGTGGGATGACTGGATCATATGGTAGTTCTATTTGTAGTTTTCTAAGGAACCTCCAAACTGTTTTCCATAGTGGCTGGACCAACTTACATTCCCACCAACAGTGCAGGAGAGTTCCCTTTTCTCCACACCCTCTCCAACATGTGTTGTTTCCAGATTTTGTGATGATGGCCATTCTGACCGGTGTGAGGTGATCCCTCATTGTGGCTTTGACTTGCATTTCTCTGATGATTAATGATGTTGAGCATCTTTTCATGTGTTTGTTGGCCATGTGTATGTCTTCTTCGGATAAATGTCAATTTAGGTCTTCTGCCCATTTGTGGATGGGGTTATTTGCTTTTTTGGTATTAAGCTTCATGAGCTGCTTGTATATTTTGGAGGTTAATCCTTTGTCCGTTGTTTCATAGGCAACTATTTTTTCCCATTCTGAGGGTTGCCTTCTAGTCTTGCTTATGGTTTCTTTCACTGTGCAAAAGCTTTTAAGGTTCATGAGGTCCCATTTGTTTATTCTTGATTTTATTTCCATGATTCCAGGAGGTGGGTCAGAAAGCATCTTGCTTTGATGGATGTCATAGAGTGTTCTGCCTATGTTTTCCTCGAGGAGTTTTATAGTGTCTGGCCTTACATGTGGGTCTTTAATCCATTTGGAGTTTATTTTTGTGTATGGTGTTAGGAAGTGTTCTAATTTCATTCTTTTACATGTTGCTGTCCGGTTTTCCCAGCACCACTTATTGAAGAAGCTGTCTTTTTTCCATTGTATACTTGTGCCTCCTTTGTCAAAGATAAGGTGCCCATATGTGTTTGGGCTTACTTCTGAGTTCTCTCTTCTATTCCATTGATCTTCCTTTCTATTTTTGTGCCAGTACCATACTGTCTTGATCACTATGGCCTTGTAGTTTAGTTTGAAGTCAGGAAGGCTGATTCCATCCACTCCATTTTTCCTTCTCAAGATTGCTTTGGCTATTTGGGGTCTTTTGCGTTTCCATACAAATCGTAAGACTTCTTGCTCTAGTTCTGTGAAAAATGCCATTGGTAATTTGATCGGGATTGCATTGAATCTGTAAATTGCTTTGGGTAGTACAGACATTTTCACAATGTTGATTGTTCCAATCCAGGAACATGGTATGTCCCGCCACCTGTTTGTGTCATCTTTGATTTCTTTCATCAATGTCTTAAAGTTTTCTGCATACAGATCTTTTGCCTCCTTAGGCAGGTTGATTCCTAGCTATTTGATTCTTTTGGTTGCAATGGTGAATGGGAGAGTTTCCTTAATTTCTCTTTCTGCTCTTCCGTTGTTAGTGTATAGGAATGCAAGAGATTTCTGTGCATTAATTTTGTATCCTGCTACTTTACTAAACTCATCAATGAGTGCTAGCAGTTTTCTGGTAGAGTCTTTAGGGTTTTCTATATATAATATCATGTCATCTGCAAAGAGTGACAATTTTACTTCTTCTTTTCCCATTTGGATTCCTTTGATTTCTTTTTCTTCTCTGATTGCTGTGGCTAAAACTTCCAAAACTATGTTGAAGAATAATGGTGAGAGTGGACACCCTTGTCTTGTTCCTGTCCTTAGAGAGAATTCTTTCAGTTTTTCCCCATTGAGAAGGGTGTTGGTTTTTGGTTTCTCATATATGGGTTTATTATGTTGAGGTAATTTCCTTCTATGCCCATTTTCTGAAGAGCTTTTATCATAAATGGATGTTAAATTTTGTCAAAAGCTTTTTCTGCATCTATTGAGATTATCATATGGTTTTTATCCTTCAGTTTGTTGATATGTTGTATCACATTGATTGATTTGCGTATATTGAAGAATCCTTGCATCCCAGGGATAAACCCTACTTGATCATGGTGTATGATTTTTTTTAATGTGCTATTGGATTCTGTTAATGAGTATTTTGTTGAGGATTTTTGCATCTATATTCATCAGTGATATTGGTGTGTAGTTTTCCTTTTTGGTGACATCTTTGCCTGGTTTTGGTATCAGGGTGATGGTGGCCTCGTAGAATGAGTTTGGGAGTGTCCTTCCTTCTGCTATATTTTGGAAGAGTTTGAGAAGGATAGGTGTTAGCTCTTCTCGAAATGTTTGATAGAACTCGCATGTGAATCCATCTGGCCCTGGGCTTTTGTTTGGTGGGAGATTTTTAATCACTGCCTCAATTTCCATACTTGTGATTGGTCTGTTCATACTTTCTATTTCTTCCTGGTTCAGTCTTCGAAGATTGTATTTTTCTAAGAATTTATCCATTTCTTTTAGGTTATCCAATTTATTGGCATATAGTTGCTTGTAGTAGTCTCTCATGATGTTTTGTATTTCTGAGGTGTCCATTGTAACTTCTCCTTTTTCATTTCTAATTCTGTTGATTTGAGTCTTTTCCCTTTTTTTCTTGATGAGTCTGGCTAATGGTTTATCAATTTTGTTAATCTTCTCAAAGAACCAGCTTTTAGTTTTATCTATTTTTGCTATGGTTCCTTCCTTTCTTTTTCATTTATTTCTGCTCTGATCTTTATGATTTCTTTCCTTCTGCTCCCTTTGGGGTTTCTTTGTTCTTCTTTCTCTAGTTGTTTGAGGTGTAAGGTTAGGTTGTTTATTTGATCATTTTCTTGTTTCTTAAGGTAGGACTGTATTGCTATAAACTTCCCTCTTATGACTGCTTTTGCTGCATCCCATAGGTTTTGGGTTGGTGTGTTTTCGTTGTCATTTGTTTCTAGATATTTTTTGATTTCCTCTTTGATTTCTTTAGTGATTTCTTGGTTGTTTAAGAGTGAATTGTTTAGCCTCCATGTGTTTGTATTTTTTGCAGTTTTCTTCCTGTAATTGATATCTAATCTCATGGCCTTGTGGTCTGAGAAGATGTTTGATATGATATCAATTTTCTTGAATTTGCCAAGGTTTGATTTGTGACCCAAGATGTGATCTATCCTGGAAAATGTTCTGTTTGCACTTGAGAAGAAAGTGTATTCGGTCATTTTTTGATGGAATGTCCTATAAATACCAATTAAGTTGAGATGGTCTAATGTGTCATTTAAAGCTTGTGTGTCTTTATATTTATTTTCTGTTTGGATGATCTGTCCATTGATGTAAGTGGGGTGTTCAAGTCTCCCACTATTATTGTGTTCCTGTCAATGTCCCCTTTTATGGCTGTTAGCATTTGCCTTATGTATTGAGGTGCTTCTATGTTGGGGGCATAGATATTTACCATTGTGATATGTTCTTCTTGGATGGACCCCTTGATCATTATGCAGTGTCCTTCCTTGTCTCTTGTAATAGTCTTTTCTTTCAAGTCTAATTTGTCTGATATGAGTATTGCTACTCCAGCTTTCTTTTGACTCCCATTTGCATAAATATCTTTTTCCATCCCTTTACTTTCAGTCTGTATGTATCCCTTGGTCTGAAGTGGGTTTCTTGTAGGCAGCATATAGAAGGGTCTTGTTTTTGTATCCATTCAGCCAGTCTATGTCTTTTGGTTGGAGCATTTAATCCATTCACATTTAAGGTGATTATTGACATGTGTGTTCCAATGACCATTTTCTTAATTGTTTTGGGTTTGCTTTTGTAGGTGTTTTCCTTTTCTTGTGTTTCCTAGAGAAGTTCCTTTAGCACTTGTTGTAAGGCTGGTTTGGTGGTGCTGAATTCTCTTAACTTTTGCTTGTCTGGAAAGCTTTTGATTTCTCCCTCAAATCTGAATGAGATTCTTGCTGGGTAGAATATCCTTGGCTGTAGGTTTCTCTCTTTCAGGACTTTCAGTATATCCTGCCATTCCCTTCTGGCCTGCAGAGTTTGTATAGAAAGGTCAGCTGTTATCCTTATGGGTTTTCCCTTATATGTTATTTGTTGCTTTTCTCTTGCTGCTTTTAATATTTTTTCTTTGTGTTTACTTGTCATTAGTTTGATTAATATGTGCCTTGGTGTATTTCTTCTTGGGTTTATTCTGTATGGGACTCTCTGTGCTTCTTGGACTTGGTTAATTATTTCCTTTCCCATGTTGGGGAAGTTTTCCACTATTACCTCTTCAAATATTTTCTCAGACCCTTTCTTTTTTCTTCTTCTTCTGGGATGCCTATGATTAGAATGTTGGTATGCTTAATGTTATCACTGAGGTCTCTGAGAATGTCTTCTGTTCTTTTTATTCTGTTTTCTTTTTCCTGCTCTGTGGCAGTTATTTCCCCCATTCTATCTTCCAACTCACTTATTTGTTCTTCTGCCTCAGTCATTCAGCTGGTTATAGCATCTAGAGTATTTTTAATTTCAGTTATTTTGTTATCCATTGCTGTTTGTTTGTTCTTTAGTTCTTCTGAGTTCCTATGAACTGTTTCTTGTACTTTATTTTGTTATCGAGATTTTTATCATTACTCTGAATTCTTTTTCAGGCATTTTTCCTATTTCCTCTTCATTTATTTGGTC
Source organism: Hippopotamus amphibius kiboko (assembly GCF_030028045.1). Taxonomy (NCBI): domain Eukaryota; kingdom Metazoa; phylum Chordata; class Mammalia; order Artiodactyla; family Hippopotamidae; genus Hippopotamus; species Hippopotamus amphibius. Next base: position 61,796,919 of record NC_080188.1, read on the forward strand.
TTGTGGGTTTTTTTCCTGCTCCTTTGCCTGCATGGTGTTTCTTTGTTTCCTCATGGTAGTCCAAACTTTTGGGGTTGCTTCTCCCACTGATAGAGGTGTTTATAGAAGACTGTCCAATCCTCAGACTAATGTCCAAGTGTTGGGTTAAACAAATACTAAGTCTAGGAAACACATACATGTATAAGACACACAATTACTGAATCCATTAGGACATAAAGCTCTGGAAAGACCTGACAGAAGAACCGCAGTATGCTATCAGATATTCAAAGAGAAACCTTACAGAAATTGACAACCAAAACAGGACAGAACAGAAACAAAAGCAAAAAGAAACAAACAAACAAATAACACCTTACACATACAAAGACTAATCCAGGGAGATTTTGTAAACTAGGATCAAATATAAAAAAGAGCTAGAGTACCACCAGACAGAATGGAGATTCTCAGAATGAAATTAGACAAGTGTACTAAGACCTAAGATAAGGACAAAAACCTAATATTAAATACCAAGGTGGTGTGTCATCTGGAGAATAGAGCAAGGAGTCTGAGCAGATCGATAGTGTTGTTTATAAGTATGTTAAGATAAAATAAATTGAAAATGGATGGAACACAGTGGAACAGAGGAGTGTAGTGTGATTGGATATATGCAAATAAAAAGAGAGGAATAGAAATGTATAAAAGATTGGGATGAAAGGAAGGTATGAGAGATATAAAGTCTGTACTACCAAAAACTTAGCTAGAAATAGAAGTATTATAAAAAGGCAAAAAAATAAAAATAGAATAAAAAATAGAATTTAAAAATATGTTATAAAACTTGTAGATCCCTTAGGACTAAGATCATAATTAATAAAGGAAAAAAAGAAAAAAAAATCCAGAACTGATCCCAGAATGGACCAGTTCAATAGAATTGATACTAATATTTCTGTTTCCTTAGAGTCTCAGCTGTAGGTGTCCTTCTACTCGCCTTGGGTTTTTTTGTATTATTCTGTGACTAGCAGAGCTTCCTTTATTGTTCGTCTGTAAGCGCTAGTGTGTAGGGAGGGAGAGGGTACAATAGTGGCTCCTTCCCCTGGGAGTGAGTGAGCAGTGGTGCACTGTTGTTTCAGTCGGGCTTGGAGGTGCCTGTTGTAGAGGGACTCCAGTGGCTCAGGTATAAACAGAAAGTCTCAGAGTTTGGCCTTTCTTGGGTTTTTTTTTTTTTTTCTTCTCAGCAGCCTCCCTGCTGCCGCTGTTCCAAGGGGTTTTAATCTAGCCCTGCCTGAGTGCCTGAGGGTACTTGTTATCCCTGAGCGCCTTATGTGGCCTACAGGGCATCTCTCCACTGCCTGTTGTAGGCACTGAAGGAGAGAGAGAGGCTATGCTCGCGGCTCCTCCCCCCCCCCCATGAGCCTGCAGTGTCCAGCTGCCATCATGGCCAGGCAGCTCTCAGGGGCAGGCACTCCTAGCCATGGACCTCTTCCCTCCTGTCCTCTCGGTCCGTCACCTTTCTGGCAACAATGTTTCTCACCCTGAACCAGCTCTCCAGTTCCCATGCTCCCACTCCTGGGCCCTCTGTTCAGCTGTGAATAAACATCTCGGTCCAGGAATGCTGAGCTGCGGTGCGAACCCTCTGTGTGTTTCTCACACTTTCCTGTCTGCCACATCTCCGCAGTTTCACCCTCTTTGAGCCGTCGTAGATGCCTCCCTACCGGTTATGTCGGGATCCTTGCAGTCCTTTCTGGTGTCAAATGCCATCTGCTGATGTTCAGTTGGTTCTCTGTGGGAATTATTGCATCTTTTGGTCCATTCCCAATGCATCTGTGGAGAGGAATGCATTCCACGTCCCTCTACTTCACCACCATCTTTTTCTCCCCCTAGATCTTGTAGATTTTAAAAAATGTATAGCTAACATTTCATTTTTTGAAGTGCTTATATAAATGGTATTGTGTTTGAATTTCAAATTCTGCTTGTTTATTGCTGGTATATAAGAAAGTGATTGACTTTTGTATATTAACCTTGCGACCTACAACCTTGCTAAATAATTGTTGATTAGTTGCAGGCTGTTTTGTCATGATTCCTTCAGATTTTCTATACAGACAATTGGTATTTGACAAAAAAAAAGGTTTTATTTATACCTTCTCCATCTCCATACCTTTTATTTCCTTTTCTCATTTTATCACATTACCTAGAACTTTAGGTATGATTTTGAAAAGAAGTGATGAGGGGGATATCCTTGTTTTTGGTCTTATCTTAGCAGCTTTTAATTTCTGACCATTAAGTGTGATGCCAGATCTAGTGTTTTTGCATATGTTCTCTATCAGGTTGAGGAAGTTCCCCTCTGTTGCTAATATGTTGTGCTCATCATTAATGGGTATTAGATTTCATCATATTTTGTACATTTAAAAAATTGGATTGTTAGCTTCAATTAGAAGAGGTGTTTTTATATTCAGGATGCAAGTTCTTTATCAGATTGTTGTTTGGTAAATATTTTCTCCTAGATGTGACCTGCCTTTTAATTTTAACACTGCCTTTCAAAGAGCACAAAGTTTTAATTTTAATGTAGTATTTTTTATTTTTTTTTCAAAGTTTGTGCACTTTCTGTTCTAAGGAATCTTTGCTTACTCCAAGTTTACAAATATTTTTTTCCAAATTTTTCTTCTATAAGTTTTGTATATTTAGTTGCATAAACTTTTTTGCACAGATTTTTTACACAATGCAAAATAAAAGTTGGGTTCTTTTTTGAATATGGATGTCCAAATTTTCCAGCGTTATTTATTGATAAAATTATCCTTTCTCCAATGAGTTATCTTAGAATCTTTTCAAATCAATTGAAAATTTATTTTTAGGTTGAACTGTAGACTCTAATATGTTTCATTGATTTATGTGTCTATTCTTATTTTAGTAACACACCGTCTTGATGACTGTAGCTTTGTAGGAAGTCTTGTAATTATGCCAAGTGAGTTTTTGAATTTATTCTTGTTTTCCAAAGTTTTTTTTGTTTCCTGCATACATTTTAGTTATCAGCTTTAATTTTGTTTGGAATAACAGTGCTTTTATAAACCAATTTGGAGAGAATTCTGATCTTTAGTATACTGAGTTCTTTGATCCATGAACACTATTGCTGTAGGTATTTACATCTTCCTTAGTTTCTCTCATGTAGTTTTCACAGTAAAAGTCTTGCACATATTTTATTAGATATTTTAATGCTGTTGTAAATGATATATTTAATTTTGCAATTGCTCTTTTATAGAATTACAATTAATTTTTGTATATTGACTTTATATCCAACAACCTTACTAATAGCACTAATAGCCAATCTGTTGCTACAGGGTGATTATTTACAGATATAGTCATGTTGTCTGTGAATAAATAAGTTTTATATCTTCATTTGCATACTATATATATATTTATTTTCTTTTTCTTGCCTTACTGCATAATTTAGGCCCTCTAAAACACTGTTAAATATAAGTTTGAAGATTAGGTAGCCTGCTTCTTTGTAATGTTTGGGGGAAAGTATTAAGTTTTTGACCACTAAGTGTGATGTTAGATGTAGGATTTTTCAAAGGTGACTTTGATAAGGGTGAGGAAGTTCTAATCTCTTTATTTATGCTTGGTTAGAGTTTTCCTAAAAAAAATGATGTTAATTTTTTTCAAATTATATCATATAATGCAATTATCATGTATTTAGTTTTATTTTTCCTATTTATTGCTATTGTTTGATTGCTATTTCCATTACATTGGTTGATTGTGACTGACGAACTGCTTCAAATTGGAGAAACTCTGCTTAGTTATGATGTATAATCTGTTCGTGTATATTGCTGGGTTTGCTTTGCTACTGTTTCTCCAAGGATTTTTGTGTGTACTTTTAAAAATAATTTTATTGAAGTATAGTTGATTCACAATGTTGTATTGGTTTCAGGTGTACAGCAAAGTGATTTAGTTATACATAAACATATATGTGTATACTTTCATAAGGGATAGTGATCTGTAGTTATTTTCCCCATATATTTGTTTTTTTGTTTGTTTGGATATTGAGGTACTGCTGATCTTATAAAATGGGGAAGCATTCTCTTTTCTTCAGTGTCCTTGTGAAGAGTTGGTCTTAGTTCTTAAATCTTCAGTATAATTTATCATCAACTTCTAGGGTTTTCTTTGTAAGAAGGTTAATTATGAATTTAACTTCTGTAGCAGATATGAGTTATACATGTTACCTTATATTGAATGAGCTTTGGGATTTGTTTCCTTTAAGGAATTTGTTCATTGCATGCATTTACAAATAAAATTTATTGGCATAAAGTTTTTTTTTGTACATACTGCTTTATTTTATTTTATTTTTTAACAACTTTTATTGAGATATAATTGACATACAATAAATTGTATATATTTAAAGTGTACAATTTGATATTTTTTCTTATTAGTAATGTATATATGGCATAAAGTTTTAAAAAGTAATATTCCCTTTGTTTTCTTTTAAATGTTTATTGGATCTTTAGTTATCCCCCTCAGATTTTAACATTTCTAATGAATGCCTTAGATTTTCTTTTTTTATCAGCATGGCTAGATGATTATCAATGTTTTAATCTTCAAATAACCAGCTTTTAGTTTAATATGTTTCCTCTTTTTCTGTTTTTAAATTTCATTGTTTTTTTTCAGGGTATTTATTATTCCCTTATTTCTTCTTCCTATGGAATTTATCTGTTCTTCTTTTGCTTCCTTGCCTCAAGATAGCTTATGTTATTTATTGTCATTCTCATTTTTTAATGCTCTAAGTTTCCCCCCAGCATTGCTTTACATTTTACCCACAAATTTTGATATTTTGTTTCATTTTTATTCAATTCAAATATTTTATAAGTTCTCGGTATCTTCCACTTTGATTTGTGGGTTGTATAAAAGTATTTTGTTTAATTTTCAAATATATTTCATTTTCCAAATGTCATTCTTCCATTGATTTCTACCATAATCTGCATGATTTTAATGCTTTTAAATATGTTGCAGTTTGCTTTATGGAACAGAAACGGTTCTATATTAGTAAATCTTCCCTGGGCACTTGAAAAGAATGTATATTTTGCAGTTATTGAGTAGAATGTTATATAAATGCCAGTTAATTTGGTTGATGGTGATGTTCAATTCAAGTCTTCTATATAACTAATTTATGTCTACTGCTTCTATTGATTATGGATAGAGATGTGTTGAATTCTAGAACTATAATTGTGGGCTTCTGTGCTTTTCTTTTTAGTTCTATCAATTTTCACTTAATGTATATTGAAGTACTGTTCTCCAATTCATACAAATTTGGGTTTGTTGTGCCTTCTCAAATAATCCTGATTTTATCATGTAATGTTATTTATCATTGGTTTATAGTCCTTGTTCTGAAGTCTACATTTTCTGATATTAATATAACAAATTCAGCTTTCTTTTTTATTAATGTTTGCATGATACAGCTTTTTGAATTCTTTTTAACCCAGCTGTAGTGATATATTTAAAGTGGGTTTCTTATAGAAAGCATATAGTTGTCTTGGTTTTTTTAATCCAATCTGTCAATTTCAAGCTTCATATTTAATCATTTATCTGTAATTTAACCATTCTATTTCTGTCTTGTTAGTTGTATCTATTTTTTAATTTTTTATTGATTGCTATTTGGTTTACAATATTATATTTAAGTTGTAATACATCTTGAAAAAATATCACACTCTATGCTTTAATTTCCTCCTTCCTATCTTTTGTGCTGTTTTTGTTATACATTTTGCTTCTACATTGGTTATCTTATAATACCTTGTTATTAATTTTACTTTAAAAAGTCAATTTTCTTTAAAGGGATTACAAAAGAGAAAAATGTATCTTTTATATTTATTCTCTATTTACTACTCTAGTTCTTTCTTTCTTCCTATAAATCCAAATTTCAATCTGTATCATCTTCATCCTAATAACCTACCTCTAAAATTTCTCATAGGGGAGGTCTTACGGAAATAAATTATTAGCTTTTTTTCTGAAGTGTCTTTATTTCATCTTCATTTTTGAAAGATATTTTTTCTGGGTTTAGAGTTCTAATTGAAAGATTCATTTTTTTCTTCTAGTACATTACAGATATCACTCATTGTCTTCTGGCTTGCATAGTTTTGATGGGAAGTATGCTGTAATTCTTATCTTTGTTCCCTCTGTATGCAATATTTCCTTTTTTTTTTTCTGGTTGTGTTCAAAATTTGCTTTTAATTTTTGTTTTTTAGCAGCTTAATTATGATGTGTTTGTTTATGTTTTATATGTCTTTAATATCTTGCTTGGGATTCTCTGAGATTCTTGGATCTTTGGTTTATTGTATTTCATTATATTTGGAAATTTATCCTTCATGATCTTTTCTCGTATTTTTTTCTTCCCCTTTCTCTTTATTTTCTGCTATAAATCAGAGCACAAATATGTTAGACCATTTGATAGTGTCCCTTAGCTCCTGGATGTTTTGCTGTATTTTTTAAAATTCATTTTTCTTTTTATGTTTCATTTTGCATAATTTATATCAACCTACTTTTAAATTTACAAATTTCTTCCTCAGATGTGTCAAGAGCATCACAGCAATTCTTAATCTTTGATATCATGTGTTGTTTTGTGGGGGGTTGGATTTTATTTTACTCATTTTAATAGTTTCCATCTTTCTGTTGAAATTTCTCATTTGTTCACATATGTTTTTCTCCTATTTATGGTCTACATCCTTTAACACATTAAAGCATAGTGATTACAAAGGCCCTGACTGATAGTTTAAACACCTTGGTAATAGCTCAATCTGCTTCTGTTGAGTGCTTTATCTCTGGAAAATGAGTTTTTTTTTTGCTATTTTCTTTGTCATATAATTTTAGAATGTATACTGAACGTTGCCAACTGAAGAACAGTAGAGTCTGAGATCAAGAATATTTATAGCTGTAAATGAATACTACTCTTCTATTGTTACAATGGTAGTAAATGATTCAGTTGGGTTTGGATTTTGTTGTTGATATTGTTACCCTTTAAATTCCTTCAGTGATGGGCTGCCTAAATCTTGTGCTTGGGGTGAGCCCCATGGTGCTAGAGGGTTTTTTTCAGTTTTTCTGCTCCAACCTCAGCTTTCAGAATATGTTGCATGACTGTGCTAAATAGTGGATCTCTCTTCACATTCTTTCCTTTCTACTAGTGGTAGTCTTCTATTGCTTATTACTTAGTTCTAGGCTCATAGTAGGGGCAAGGAGTAGGTTTTTGGTTCTTCTGCTCAATTGTAGACAGCATCTGTGTCCCTGAGGGTCAGGAAGGGGGTCTTGGTATTATTCTTGTTTCTCTCATCTCAATGATAGTCAGACTTGTACTTGTAGAGCTTATTAAACAGGAGAGATAATTTCGCTCCTCCTTGCTCCCAGCAATAGCACATCTCTGCTTTCTATAGGCACAGGACTGTGACCCATAAAGACTTTTTGTCTGAATCCTAGTGGCAGACAATTTTGATTCTATCACTCTCCCAGAAACAGTGATCTTTTCTTGGTTTCTGATGTCAGAAAGCAGAGCTACTGACCCTTCCCCAGAAATTGATGAGTTTTGCTTCTACACAAGCACTGGATCTTTGCCTGGTCCCTGTTACAATACAGTTTGCTGTCCCTTCCTCAGGAGCTTAAAGCATTTTTCTCCATAATGAGAAGAGCCCAGGCAAGTGGGCCATATTTTAACACTGTTCCGCCTCTGCTACGCCTGTAGAAGTTACGGGGTGTTTCTTGTATACTTCCCTGCTCTCATTCTTTCCCATGAGCCCCTATGCACATCCATAGAAAAGAGCTTATGAGTGAGTGCACACACCTTGTATCTGATACTCTCGGTTATTCAAAACTTTATGCTACCCCAAATTTACACTTTAGGATTTTTATTAAAATTTTTGTTGATTTCTTCTTACCTGCTACACCAAATTTTTCCTCTGTGGTCTGCCAAAGTGAAGCAGGTTTGTGTCCTGTCTCACATTAGAGGTGCTTGCCACTCTTTGGAACTTAGTTTCCTTTGTTGTCTCCCCACCTCAGCTCTCTGATGCGTTCAAGAAAAGTTACATTTTTATAGATCATCCAATGCTTTCTTATTGTTAGCATCAGAGCAAAGTTTTCCTTTGGCTTTGTACATCCTAAGCAGAAATGGAAATCTATAAAATATTTTAAAAAGAAAACATGTTTATTGTTGAGTGATATATTTTCCTTCATCATAAAAGTTCAAAAAAGATAACAGGACATTCCTATTACAGCACAAAACAGAATCAGTCCCCAGATATGATAAACCAGTCTACCAATCTGCAATCTAGCTAAAATAACCATCTACAAATAGAGGAGAAAAAAACAAACAAAATTATTTTTGGAAAATAGAAAAGGATTGCAATAGTATAACAAAGAATGTTCATTCTGTGCATAAAAAGGGGAAATTGGCAGTTATATAAGTTTGAAATAGTTTGGGTTAAATACAAGTTAATAATTTGTTACCTGGAAACCTCTTTATGTTTTAAATATTAATATGCTAATGTACACTCTAGATCTCTAAGAAGAAAAATTTATTTAGCATTTTGCAATCTTACATGGCCACTTAATCTCTCTTTTTTTTTCCAGAACAAAGTATTCTATAGAGCACAATGTAGGAAATGCTAGTTCAGATATTTCTAACTGCATAGGCATTATTACTTTTGGTAAGATTGTTTCATTTATACAACTTTGATGTTGTATTTAATTCTTTATAGTTTAACTCTATCTTGGTGAAATTTTTAAAAATGTGATAAAGTAGCACAATGTAAGAAAAAGAATGAAACAAAGTGTTGACAATATGACTAATTTAATATTAGCAAACTTTAGACAAATCCTATAATATAATATAAAATTTAGTTTTATCCCCCCTGCATTCTCTTTAGTCATATAAACCATAAGTCAAATTAAATTTGGGCAGAGATTCATCTTTGGCTTCTGTTGCTGAGATAACTTTTTATTGTCTTCTTCCAAAGAACCGTTTCAAAACATCTTTCCTCTTTTCCACACCAAGAGATAACTCCTATCTGTGTTGTAAACAATGGGACTAATAAATAGATGAAATGATCTTATGAACAGACTACTTTCATACCTCAATAATTTGTTTATTCTGCAGTGAGTCGAGATACTCTTGTCTTATGCTGTCTGAATTATATTCCACAATATTTAAAAATTCTCATTTTATCCATTTATTCACTAATTAATTGATTTATTTGTAATTAATTACATATTTAGATTCACCATCAATTTGCAGGCCCAACAAGGAATAAGGAATTTATTGTACTTGACTCTGTACGGATTATGTACTCTACCCGCTAAGATGTGAAATTAAATATTTATAGAGTTTCATCACTACGTTGAAAACTCCTATAAAGCCAGTATGTATGTGTATAAATGACTGAATATTGACCAGACTTTTGTTTCTCTATTTAAATTTTTGCCATGATATCTGCTATAATATATAATCTATTTTAAGCTAAAATGTATAATTTATTATCTGCAGCATACTGCACAAGCACACTTTGTATCTGAGCTACTTCTGTGCCTAGAGAAGTATGTTTCAAAAGAAACAGTTCAGAATTAAAATGGTTAATCATGAGAAGATAATAAAATCTGATTTTTAAGGGTCAAATAATAATTGGTATTTATTATAGTTGACATCATGCATTTCTTTTTGCTTTTGACCTATTTGTTAGACATTTGTTTCAAATGATATGCCATACCAGAAGGATCAATCATATAATTCAGAGACAATTTCTAAACTCCACGGCCAAGTGAAGTTCCTTAACTTAAGATGTATAAAATATTTTTTTCTGTAGGAAAAGGAAATAGCAAAATAAGCCTCATTTTTTTAAACTTTAATATTTACACTAAAAATTTGAATGACATGGTATTTCAGTGTTCTAATTACCCCTTAACATAGGATTGAGTGGCATATTATTAAAGATTGTTCTATTGACATTTAAGTCTTCAGTAACTGATAAAATCAAAGAAAATGCAAATATAGCAGATATAAGAGTATGATAATAGATACTTATTATTCCTGAAAGCTTTAGAAGAAATAAAACTTCAGAAAATCAAGTTACCTAAAAAAAGATCACTTAAAATATCAAATTTACTTAAATATAATAATTTGATTAATATGGGTTAATTATACTCTGGTAAACTGTTAAGTATTGAGACCTTTTAAAAAGTAAGCCTATTAAATCTACATCAAGCATGGCTGCCATCTTGTGGGGACAGGATATAATGTAGTGAGGGGCCAATCTCAGTAAAGTGCCCCTGTTGGGTTGCAAGTTGTCATTTGACCACCACCCACCAATTGCTTTGTGTTTAATATTAATATTCCACTTAAAAGTCCACATCAACATCCAGACAGAAGTGATAAGAGGTCTAAACTAAAAGAGGTCCACCAATACATAAAACTGAATTCTTGCTACTAAAAGTTCAATATCATGGCTAATGTGTAGACAGCGGAAAAGCTATGAAATTCAAAGTTTTGACTTGAATTAACTTTAATAATAGATGAGTTAGGTAAAGTGCTTATATTAAAAAAATTATCTATCAATCTAGCTGCAGAATTGGTTGGAAATTATATCACATTGAGTTAGAAGAAAATATGATATTCCTCTGACAGGGCAGCTTTACAGATTTAGGGAAAGCTTTGAAAGGAAGAATTAAGAGCTAAATGTTGGGGGAAGGAAGGAAGGAAAGAAGGAAAGAAGGAAGAGAGGGAGGGAAGGAGGAAGGAAGGGGTTATTGCCTAGAATAAGATTTGCACTAGTGTTATGGATAAAACCGTTTGACAGAGTAGAAAGTGATGAGTCAGTGCAAGGCTGACCTAAAAAAAAAAAAAAAAAGGATATAGTATACCCAATATGAATATGTTATATAGGAATATGTTTTATAACGATTACGTTGAAGCATATTTAAAAGTCAAAAAAGTGTTTTTTAAGTTCAAGTCTTTCAACAAATTATCAGTACAACTTCTGGGACTCAATTTCCCATCCGATTCTAGAAAACCAGGCGTTGAATAAGAGAGGTCCTAAATTCCCATTGCGACTTGAACTTCTTTGATCTATGAAGCATAAAAGTTGCCTTTTCAGCCTCTCAAATAAAGTTCACTTTTGCAAATGAACACGTCAAGTATAATTTTACAATCATAATTTTTTACTGCTTGTATATATAGGTAGTCAGCTATTGTTCTCTTATACTTTTGCTTTCACATTCACGTTAAAGTTATAAATACTTAGAATGGTTTGTGTGCCTATCTGTATTTATAATACTAATGATACTATTATAGAAAATTAGAAATAATGATTCAAATGCATTATACTTCATTTTTTCTCTGCTATTCTTTTCAAGTTAACTTTTCTCCTGATTTTTAATTAGGCTGTCTCATAAATTTATAGATTTTTATTCTAAAACAATAAATCTCTTGAGTCATTGAATACTATTGAAGAGTTCTTTAAAATTGACTAATATATGTTGACTTACTGCTGTTACAACATCCTGTGAGCAGTTAATTTTTAAAGTTTAGACACTGATATTCTTAGTATTTTTTAAAGGTGAAAATGAATAATTTATGTTTCAAGGATTTTCATTACATTGCTTTCTTTACACACAGTACATTGTAACAATTAAAGAGACTGTAATTTAATTGCATGTCCCTTCAACAACGCCCAAGTTCTGGTTTTCCATAAAAAATAATCATTATACTTTGCATCTTAAAGCTACTAAGATTATCTACCATTTCTTCAAATTATTGATGTTCACATCACAACTAATGGCTGAATGAAGTGACAGTCTTCACATAGGAAGAATAAATTCATAAATCATAGTTCACTTACATTTTTATTTCAAAAATTAATCACTGGTTATAAAACTTTAGTTAATGAAAGCTGTTTTTTCCCTAAAATATGCTATAACGTCAGAAAGTTTTGAATTTCAGTACAGCAAGCAATTTCTACATGATAATGCATGAATTACAGCTAAGTAGCCTTCATTAGACTAACTGATGTACTTCATTAAAAGCCTATATAAAAGTATAGGCAGTGAATTTGTTATTTTTTTTTCTTCTGGAATGTAACATCTAACTTACACATTAAAAGGCCATTGTATCACAATATGCAATTTTCTAAAATAGAAAATATAGTTAACACAAAAATTAAAAATGTGTTTAAACTTATGTACCATACAAAAACCATTCATTAGAACACATTGGACACAGAAATTATCTGGATGGACAATTTTGGAATACTGAAAATGTTTTGTTCATAACACACTAGAGCAGATTTCCAAGAGAGAAGATAGTATGAATTGTCTATATTTAGCTATCTCCAGCAGACATTTATTAAGCCTGGGCCAGCTAATGTTCTGAAGTTCCTTCTAGTTCTCTAAGATATTAGTGTTCTTTCCATGTTAATGGTTACTTCACAAGTTTTTTCTTGATTGAGCATATAGTGACTCATCAATTTTTAAATACCCTTGTGAATAATATAATAGAAGCAAGATATGGGAGAGATAAATCTGTTTTTTTCAGACTTCATTATCTGTAACAACAAAATATGATCCATGAAATTGAAACAGAACCCTTTAAAAAGTAAAATATCAACAACAACATCAATAAAATCAATATTGAATTAACATGTAGTAATGGAAAAAAAAATTAAGGAATGATGAAATTTGAGATGAATTAATCAATGACGGCTTCTTGGAAGCATTGATTTATGCCAGATTCAGAAGGAAGTGATGAATTAGTTTCAAGTCAACCAAGGGCCTCTATGTAAAACGATGCAGTGAATAAAATATGAATAAGCTATGGTCCTCACCCTCAAGGCATCAGTGGTCTAGTTCAGAAATTGTCCTGTCTGACTCATACAAAGGTAGAGTGCGCCATGAGAACACAGGAGGATGGTTGATTACACATGATTCCATATTAAAAGATTGGATATGACCTCGTGGGCAAAATCTGAACTAAGGCTTGAAGAGGCTGAGGAGAGTGGTTGGGAGGATGAATAGATGCCTTCCAATAGAATTATCAACCTAAGTAACAATATGGCAGCACAACATTTTCTAGAATGTTCAGGGAAAAAATACACAAGGTGAATGAAAGAAGCCATTTCACAGAGGTGATATACAATTACATTTGGAGAAATAATAGCCTAATTCACCAGACTCGAGAAAAGGGCTCAAGTGAGAGTGTAAGAAGAAAAGATTTGCCAAATTTGGAGATAAGGGAGGGCTCTGAAAGGTTGAGGCGTTTGACATCCATACATGCCAAGTAGCAACATTCCCCAAAGGTTCCAATTATAACTGAAATAATATTAGGCCCGTTTATACCTGGCCTCAACTGCTCACTTGGTTGTGTTATCTTCAGTCTGAAATGAGGCCAGATTGGATATAAGTTAACCATTAGAAGAAAGGAAGTCACAATCCTAAGGATTTTGTTTTAAGGAGTATGCCTGCAGAAAACCCTTTCATTCTGATACTGGGAAGCTGTCCTTCAGTACTTTCTCAGCTCTTTTCATGGAGGAGCAACCAACTTCCTCATTCTCATTTATATACACTCGTCTGTGGACGAGCTAGTCAATACAATGTTTTTATCAAATGTTTCACTGATGCATGCTTTTCTGTTTCACAATTTTTAGATTTTAAAATTTTCAAAATCTTCTTTATCCTTACTCTATCCCATTGCCTAAAATATACACTGGAGACAGAAAAAAAAATCACTGTAAAAAAGGTAATTAGCACGTCCTCTCCTTTTTATAACTTTATAATTGAAATCTCATTAAAAGCTTTCTAGGTCTCTTTTTCCCTTAGTGACCAGGTGTCCCTAATTTGTTTTTAACCAATGTGACTAATTCCAGGCAAAGACTAGAAAAAGTCTGATACCTGTTGGAGAATAGCAATAGCAAGGTTAAATAAGTGGGGTGGCTTTTTTAGGTTGCCTTTAACCTCATTTAAAAAAAAAAAAAAAAAAGAGGCTTCAACGTCTTTTCTGTTAGGGTCCTGCCTTTTTCTCAGTCCCGGTTGAAGATTCCAAGGGAAATGAGAGCACTATTTTGTTTCTCCCTTGTATTGCAGATAGGGGGAGGAGGTGGTTATTAGAGAGAAGCTCTTCCTCTCTCGGTTTCCCCCTCTCTCCGCCTGACAGCACCGCTCTCTCGCGGGCTCGCTCGTTCTCCTAGGTGATCCATTTCTAAGCAACGTGGGTCTAGCGCTGAAGCTGCCAGGCTCGCTCCTTGCTCGCTTCCTGCATCCCGCCAGGCGAACCGCTTCAAAAGCATCCTGCAGCCCAAGCGGCTTACCTCCTCCGGCCCGGCCCCGCTGCTCGCGCCCGGCGCAACTCCCCCGCCACCGCGCCCGAGCGAACCGGCTCCCCCGGCCAGCCTTGCTGGACTCCGCTCCCGCCTCGCGCAGAAAGGGAATTTTCTCTGCATTACTATCTGCATTACCTTGAAGTTCACTTTTAGTACCCCTCTTGGAGAGGGCTTTTTCCCCTCCCTGCTGGAATCTGGCTGTTCCGCTTGGAATCTCCCAATCTTTCCTTTCCACTTAGATTTTATTTTGGCAGCGAAGACAAGTGATTCTCTGCGGGCCGTTGGGGCGGGGGGGGAGGGGGGCTTTTTCGGTGGGGGGAGGGGGAGGGGAACATCCGGCGTGAGGGGGGGGGGGGTGGTCTGTTGGAAGTTGCGGCGGAGCTGGGACCGGAGACCCACGGCCCCGGCGCAGCGATGGGGATGGTCTGAGCTCCAGCCTCTACCCCTGCCCGAGAGCAGCGAGGCTGGATACATTTTTAAAAAGCCAAACTGCAAACAACTCTGGCGATGCCAAAATTCGCCTCCAAGTGACACGGCTTTGCTAAGGAGCTTTCCTCAGGCTGGGCTCTTTCTCCTATTCGCTCTGCCTTCCTCAGCGACGGTTAAAAGCTTTGGTCTGGTCATAGGAATTTAGGGGAAGGAAAAGAAAAAGAGAAAAAGAAAAAGCTGTGCTAAACTATCGTGACCTCAAACTCTTTGGACTTTTTTTTTTTTTTTAATATTGAAAGAAAATCCATCCTTAAAGAGAATCGGCATAGGAGGAGATGGAAGTTTTCCCCTTGCTCTTGGTTTTGTCCTTCTGGTGGTCTCGAACCTGGGACTCGGCGAATGCGGATTCGATCATTCACATCGGTAAGAAAGGGCTGGTGCTGCGCGTGGTACTTTTACCGTTTGGGTTCGCAAATGTTTCCCCTTTGCTTCCCCCTCTCCGCCCTCTGTGTGGCTCGTTGGCGGTGGCTTCGGTTCATTGCCCCTTCCTGCTCCCCTACCTTCACACTTGTGCAGTTTTCTGGAAGGATGTGGATGCTCGAACCTTGACTTGTGCTGTTGTTTCGTGGTGAATCCTGGAGTGTGGGCTGGATGCGTGGGGGTCTCGGAATTTACCTCAGCGTGCATATGTGTCGCGGAGCGCGGGGGGCTTCTAAGTGTGTGTGGAAAGGAAGTTTAATCCACTCTCCTTTCCATATTCTTTCCCGATATACATTTGCTCCATTAAAAAATATATATTTGGGGAACAGAGGTGTCACCTGTGAGGCGAAAAGAGCTGGGGTGGGAGGTGGGGGTGGGGAAGAGCTCCCTTCGGATCGAACAGGTGGTTTTGCAACGTGAGCGGGCCGCAGCGCGTGCGATGGTGACGGGGTGCTGGCTGCGCCCCCAGCCCCCTTCTCCTCTTCCTGTCCCCTCGGCTTTGCGGTACTCGCGCCGAGTCGCCGCGACCGTGGCGGGAGGGGCCGGCGGCCGTGTCGCCGAGGACTGGGAGTCGCGCACCTCGCTGCCTCGCTCGCGCTCCCCGGGCCTTGCGCGGCGGCGAGACTGGCCCCGGGCGCTTGGGAAACGTGGGAGCAAATGCGCGCGGGCCGCTCTCGTGGGCAGCCTCGCAAACACCCGCCTCGCCTCGCCGTCAACTCTGAGTTGCCGCGCAAGGCCCAGAGCAGAGGCGCTTGGGCTACGGGCGGCCTGACTCCGGGAAGAACGCCGAGCCGGCTTGGAGATGCTCGTGGCCCCACCTATTGGCAACCAGACAGGCCGGGACTGGCCGCGGCGGGAGCGAGCGGGCGGGGGCGGCTGGGGGCGGCACGTCATTATCATGCACAGCGCTCGCGGCTTCAGGCTCCAACTCTTCTCACTTGCTAATCCGTGAGAGCTGAACAGACACCGGCTCTTGCAGCTTTTTCTGCGTTAATGCGACGATTTCCTTTACGGAAATTCGCGTCCGAGGGCCAGCGAGGTTCATTTACTGCGCTGAGGAGAGGCCCCTCTTGAGGAATATTTCTGGGCACAGGACTTTTATCTGTCCACACGGCTTGAAGGTCTGCAAATTGAGGCGACAGATGGGTCGCAGCATCTCCCCTTTCTGTCCCCTGCCCCTCCCCCGCGCAACACACACACTCACACTCACACGGGTCCTGGAAGGGGAACCTGCTGCAGGTGGAGGTTGTGCCTGCTCAAGCTAACGGCTTCTGTCTGGTGTGCGACTAGTCCACAGCGGCCAGCCCCTCAGCTCCAGGGGCTCCCTCTCTTGGTCTCAGAGGCTGTCTTTGTAAACATGTCTGCCATTCTCTATCATTTATATCGATAGAACCATATATATCTCTGTGCAAGGGGTAATGAGGTCAGGATTCAGAAAACCTTGCATTTATGCATTTAGTAAATTAAGCTTGCCTGCTAGATCACATTTTGCCTGGGGGTAACAGTGTCTGTGGGTTCAGAACTTTTCAGGGAGAAATTGTGGTCTCATTAGAGGGGCTCAGTAATGTTCTGATAGAGTTCCGAAATGACGTGTCCTCTTCTTAAAGAAATGACGTACATTTATGTCCAGTTGTAAGTGGCTGGAGCAGGAGTGTAGATATATATTATCAAGGTACCTTTATAGTCATGTTATGATTAGGGGTTTCTGCCTTACACTCATCACCCTGGAGGGAGGCTGTGGGTAAATGCTTACTTCATTGCTTACTCTGTGATCTACACGATAAATACATTATTTGCAAACACCTATAGCTCTTGCTGTCCTCTACCAGATGAATACTATTTTGCAATGCAGTCTGGGCATTTGTTTCAAAATAGAACACAACTGTTGTATTTTTTCTTTTGCATTCT
The DNA here is from genome assembly GCF_030028045.1 of Hippopotamus amphibius kiboko. Lineage (NCBI taxonomy): Eukaryota > Metazoa > Chordata > Mammalia > Artiodactyla > Hippopotamidae > Hippopotamus > Hippopotamus amphibius. The sequence goes on from NC_080188.1 coordinate 61,814,036, forward strand.
GTTGTCTGTCAGTGTGACGTGGCTTATTTATAACCAGATCCCCCCCCCCAAAGTTACTGTGTACAAATTACAGATTTCTTTAGAAAGCTGATTGTATGCATTAAATGTGTATACTACTAAAAGAAATAGTTAACTTCTCAGAAAATTAATTTGACTTGACTGCAATTAGTACATTAGACAAGAGCATTAGCTTCTTTTAAAGACTCCCTAATATTGCCATGAAGCTAGCAAATTGATGGTTGTTTCAAATGCTTCATATCTTTTATAATATACTGGAAAATGTTACCTCCTGAATTTAAAAAAAAGAATGGCCAAGTCTAATTTGTGTGCACTTCAGAGGTGAAAAGCCCCTTTCCTTTCCATCCCTACCCTAGCCAAAGTATAATAAATTCAAAACTGAATGCCCATGTTAACATTTTAAAGTACCAGTTAACAGTCATTGAATCAGTTTACTTACTTGGTTGAATAGGGAAAGAGAATTGATTATCTTTAGGGGGTGATAATCTTCATTATAGTATTTAATGTGAGAAATATGCTTATGGCGAATGTATTATTTCAGGACTAAAGGGAAGAAAGTAATGAAACTGGAGGGAAAGTGAATATTTCAACTCTATAGATATAAGGAGATAAGCAGAAATGAAAGGTTTTCACAGCCTTTTGTGATGTGTTCAGGTAGAAGGTAGCTGCAATGTGTAGTTCAGGTGAAATGGAAAGATAAAAAGACACTGCTCTAATGGGTTCTTTAAGTATTGAATCTTTTTCATATTGAGCCAGATTATATGTATGAAAACTTTGTCCATTCTTTTATTTCTTTTTGTTTTTATTTCATGCAGGTACTTTCAATAAAGCCAGTTACACATTTTAAACTCTAATATGTTTTTTTGAGCACATTAGTTCACTACAATGATGAGATGTATTATAATGGTTAAACTCTAATGACTGAAATGGAAATATATTTATTTCAGTCAAAATGCACTAATATTGTAATTACTTTGAATTTCTGTTAAATCATATTTTAAAGATATTTGATAATTACATATTCTTGTTTAATACACATGCACATGCAGTACACACAGTATTTAGAAATGAATCACCTCAATTGTGGTCTTCTTTGCCTGCCCCCCAGAGAAAGGTCTTTTGACATATAAAAACTGTGCAATTTTGAATTATGCTTCTACTTTGAGCCTGTGCATTGATTGAGTAATTTCATCAGACCCACATTACTTGATTGCTTAGAAGTTTCCTAATGATCTGCATGCTGTAGGAAGAAGCAAAAAGTCGTGAGTGGAATGGCAATGATATTGTGTTTTATGAGGCTATTCAAAAGTCGCTCTGATTTATGTAGCTAGAAAGCTCCAAAGTCTTTGAGATTAGCCACGCTGACTGCTATTTTCTTCATACATCAGTCGTCCCGCACTCTTTACTCCCTAAACACAACGGGAGTTTAGAGCACTGCTTTAATTAAGCAGGGATTAGGTGGCATTTCCAGTCAACTGCACAGTTTGCGTTTTGCTTCATATCTAATATGGAGGATCTCACGTTTTAACAGTTTAATGTGTGCTCATTTCTTTATCTGGTACCTGTGCCTGCAGAACTGATTGAAATGAGCTATCCTCAGTTATAGATCTCTACAAGGGAACACTCAGTGTGCTTATTCATATATTATAAAAATCACTAGCATGTTTTTATTGTTATCAGTCATAGTAAAATACCTTATGCGAACAGGGAATAGAAGTGAAGCACTTATTCATGTTTTTCTCATAAGCAGATGATACTTTGTCCTCTGGGATCATAATCATCAACTATGACATGTTTGAGAAGCCTAAGACAATTCACAGAATATTTTCATTATGAGAAAGTTTAAAGTATAAAATTGGTGGGTGAATAAAATGTGTCACCAGATTATAAACAATAATAATTGGCAAATTTAAAGCATTAGTTTTCATTACTGCTGCACTGGGGACTGTTTTATCAAATACAGAATATAGAAGCATTTCCAGAAGTTGTACTGTGTCTTCTATCAAATTGTTTCTTTTTCAACTCTTTATATGATTTGCATTTGTTAATGATAGCCTTCAGGAGTCATCAAGGACTCTGCACTGATTTAAGTTATCTTTTTATTACTTACAGTAGTTGTTTGCCTCTTAAGTTATGGATAACATATAGTATAAACTTCTAGAAAGTATTAAGAAGTAGCTTCTGAATTTAAAGTAAGGGTATACTTTATAAGGTATGTTTTTCTTTATCAATAATATAGTTATTTGAAGTGCAATTCAGATGTGCATTGTTAGACAATGTTATTAATCAACAATATCAACTATGACATGACTAATAAGCCATTACACTGAGGACCATTGCCTGGTATTCCAAGTGAAATGTACATCCAATAAATATCTCCTATAAATTTTAATTCAAATATGAATAAAAATCAGTCATTAACTTTCAACTTATCCAACAATAGAAACCAGTTGAACTTGTGAGGAGCAATGGGAGATGCATTATATTTAGTTCTAATCTCTAAGGCTAAGTTTATCATAGTGTAATTTTATCTCAAAGAGATATTGTAGTTTTAAAACCACACTTTTAATCAGAAGGTTAGTATTCCTTCACCTGCATATATTATTTTAGTATTAAAAAATAAAGTATTTGGCACTGCTATTGGATTTTCATGGTATTTCAGATAACATATTGGTGAGTAGCAATACTTAGTTTGACTAAAATATACTGTTTATTATGAAATACATTTGTGGCCTATAAAGATAGCTTTGCCATTAGGTGTCACTGCATTCTGAGCTGTTCCTTTGTAGTCCTACTTGAAAATCACATGAACTTTTTTTTTTAATTTTTAGGGAAAAAATGCCATTTAATGAGAATTGTAATGCTCTAAGATACAGGTGGTTTTCCAGAAAAAGAAATATTATCCCTGACTCTTATAAGAGTTTAATTCTAGGGCATATCAACATTCTGTGTTCTCTAGATTGATTAGATTGCTAGATTTAGTGATATAAAATTTTCACAAATTTAAAATACAACAGGATATACTCTTAAGCTAATACTATTTGCAGAATAATCTGACACCAAATAGTAAGCAAATAAGGTTAATAATGCTGGTGTAAGCAGACATTAGTAACTGCTTACCTATGGAATATTTAGAGTCCCAAACTGATTGGTGTTTGTAACATGAAACACACATACACAGAGCTATGAAAAAAATACATGGGCACAAATATAAATGTGTTCTAAAAATGTCAACTACTGAGTTTTGTGAATAATCATATATGTTTTCAGGTAATTTTGGCCTGGAAAATATTAAATTTTACATATTAATCAATTTCCTCCACACACATACCACCACCATCACTAGCGCCATCAGCTTTGTATAGTAGTATAAAACCAGTGTCTATTATCCAGTAGTAATTTTCTTGTTTATTTAATTTGTTTGAGGCAAAATCTTCCTTCTAGCATATCTATTATAAGACTAATGGAGGATGAAACTTAGATCAGCTTTAATCTGATACGTTAGTTTTGATATTTGCAAGATCACAAAATGAGAGAATGGAATACTAGGTTAAATGAATGAATAGTTTATCATATTATGTTAGACCTTGCCGTGTGCCAATATTAATTAATAAATTTGTTGGAATAATGTACTATTAAAAATTCAGAGTAAAATTAAGTGATCAGATGGATATTAAAAGGACAAGGGGAAAGATACTAAAGTAATTCTGGGTTTGGTTATTGAGGACATCTGTGGATTTAGGTCATTTAAATTGGTGAATTTTAGCATTTCGATGTGGACACATATTTCAGATGGATGTGAAAAACAGGGGGGATGTAAATCATAGTAAAAATGATCTGGATTAGAATTTAGGGGATATGGGGCTAAGTACCAATTTTATAAATAGCTAATTGAGCAATATTGGGAAGTAACTTATTTTCTTTAGTCCTCAATTATCAACTCTAAAACAAGATTTAATGTTCATTTAAGCGCTGTAATTATATGAGCTAAAATGAAGACAAATTCCTATATTTGAGGAATTGGGAGAAGATATACAGTCAAGTGTGGTTCATATAAATGTTTTTAATAGGTTTAGAGTGAACTGAAAAAATACAAGGGGATATAAATGGAGCATAAAACCTTAATCATTCAAATCAAGGACCTCTTGAAGATTTTCTTTGTATGAGCAGGAATTAATGCATAATATATTTGTTCATCAGATATTCTAGGTAACTTCAGTATCAGAAGAGAGAACTGGGTTTGTTTTTTGCTTTACATTTTGTTTTCTTTTTCTCTACTGTTAATACTGAGATGTTACATGCAGTGCTAGTGTATCCCACAATACTAAGGTACATTAAGGCTGACTGGAGGAATGAGTAAGTTTATGCTCTAACCAGCATGGACTACAGGAGCCTTTAGAATTTACCAACTTGAAGCACACCAGGAATATTAGCATATGTTTGGCACCACTGAAAATGTAGCATATAAAAGAAATAGCCAGTGTTTCTTCAGTGTTCTTCAGGTATTCCAGCTTCTACCCTACTGTTGTTCACGAAGTGGTTATCAGTGTGAAGCTGAGGCTGGGGTGACCCCCTCAAAGCTTTCTTGAATCAATAGAGGGAAGACCAGAGGCAAGCACAAGAAGCTAAGTACGAAAAGGCCTCCCTGTGTACATTAAACATTTTTAAATTGCTCTGTAGTCAAGATCCTTATTAACAGATATTTTTATTCATGAAAAAAGATCATTATTAATTTTATTAAAACAATAATTCTTAAAATTTTTTCTTCATCCCCAAATAATTGTTTTTAAAATAAATAATTTTAATTTATTGCTCTCAATACTTGATTTTTCCGACGTAATCTTAAAAAGATGTTTGCTTCATTATCAAAATCATTATAATTCTAGAAGTTAGTTATCCTAAAGCCACAGGGTAAGGTAGGCATTATTACCAATATGCAGTATGTATGTTCATTGGGAGAATATTCTACCATTCAACAGACATTTATTCTGAACCTACTCTCTATGAGCTATTGTTTTTAGGTCCTGGAATTAAAATGTCGAACAAATAAGCTATGTCCTTGTATTTAAGGAATTCCATTCTCATGGGGCTGGCAACCAGATAAATAAGAAAATACATATTGTGATGTCAAGTAATGATAAATGCTATGAAGAAAAATGAAGGAATGGCACCCTATTTTGAGTAGGGTAGTCTAGTAAGACCTCCTGAGGAGATGATCATTGGAGCAGAGACTTGATTAAAAAAAAAGGAAATTAGCCATGTGGATATCTGATGAAAAAGGATTTCAGCCATAGGGCACAGCAATGGCCATGAGATAAAACACTAAGGAATCTGCTTAATTCTTTTAAGGAACATCTTAAAATTCAGTGTGGGGCAAATGTGGAATTTAGTGAGCAAAGCAGGAAGTAGAAGGAAATAAGGTCTGAGAGGCAACTAGGGAAGATCCTATAGAGGCTTATAGGTCATGGTGTGGTATTTAGATCTAGGTATATATGATGCCCAAAGGAGGGTTGAGATCAAACACATGGTACGTAATGCTTTGTGTTTTAGAAAGATAACCTTCTCTGCTTGGGTGGACTGATTGGAGTAGAAATATGAAGATTAGTTTGACAGTAGTGAATTGGACTCTTCGAATAGTTGGTAGCTGAACTAGTTGAGTAGTTGTAAGATTGTGTATGTATTTTGAAGATAGAAGAAACAGGATTTTTCGATGGAATGTTCTGCTGGGAGAAGTCCAGAGGAAGTAATGAAGCTTCCAGGGTATTTCACCTAAGGAAGTGGGTGACTAAAATTGGGAACATGGGACGATAATCAATTTTTAGATAAAAGTCAAAAGTTGCATTTGTTACACTTGATATTCCTATTAGACGTCAAGTTTGAGAATTCAGGTTGGCAATTGATTACCAACTGGAATTTTGGGGGAAGTTAGGAATTCACGCTTTACATTTAGAATTCATCGTCACAGACATGATCTTTCAAGCAGTGGGAGGGGATAGCTCATTTAAGGAGTAACTGTGCAACAAGAAGAGGTCTAAGACTATATACCATAGGACATTCCAAAATGTAGTAGTCAGGGAGAGGGAGAGGATCCAGGAGAAGAGAAAGATGTGTGGTATGTGAGTTAGAAAGAAAGCTAGGAGTGTGTAGAAAGTATTTCAAGGAGGAAATCAGAAACCCTGTCAAATTATATGGATGAAAATTGAAACTTGACTACTGGGTTTAGAAATGTTGAGGACAAAAACGACTTTGACAAAATTGTTTTCAGTGGACTGAAGTGACAAAATGCAGGTTGTCAAGCAATCAAAGATTTAATGGGACTTGAGGAACTCTGAGTTTTGCTTTAAGGGAGAAAGGGGTATGGTGGGGTTGGGGATATGAGTTAAAGGGGTTTTGTTTTTAATGGTGGGAGTGGGATATATAGTAATTTTTTAAAGGTTCAGTCATAAGAAAATTTTCAGTAAGAGGATTGAAAATAAAATGTTCCTTTTAATTCAAACCTGTTTGATTCCTGAGTTTGTATAGCAGCTGTTCAATAGCACTGTGTTTTTGTTTTTTGGTGGTCGTTGATGTTTTTTGTTTTGTTTTGTAATCTCTGGTCAAGTGATTCTGGGCCAGTGTCAGTGAAATTACCCGAACAAGCTTATATATCCTCTATGAAACAAACTCTGTTAATTGTTCTGCAGGTTTGTTTCATTTAGTTTCCCAGATTAGCACTCAGATTTAGATAAAAATTTCTTACCTGAAATTATGAGTGGACTATATCTTATGGAGTATTGATACACCATTACAAATAGAATCAACATTTAGTCTTTTGGTAATTTGCTAACTTTGGGAACACACAATATTCCTATATAAATGGTATTAAAATAGAATAGAATTCTCTTGTTACAGTAGACACATTTGAATTGAATACAGGTTTCCTGTAATTAAATTCTATTATATATTTAATTTACTTAAAAATCATTTTGGAACAATTAAAAGAGTATAGTTTTCACAAGGCAGTATATATTGCCACATAGAAGTTAAATAGATGAAATAAATTCATGTGATATTAATTTTTTCGTAACATATTTAAATATTTCCTTTTATGGAACTTTCACTTCTATTTGTGCTATACCATAGCTGACAGATCTTTAGTCATTTAGTCATAGGTGAAAATGAGGAAGGAAAATGTTCCACATTTTCTGACCTCAGAATTCAGCCTTCTTTTATTGGTCTCCTATTAATACACTGTTATGTATTGATTTTGCAGCTAAAATAAGAATACTTGCATTAAAATAAGTATGCCAGTAACAGATGAATTATATTTTTCTGTGTTCCTTGTCATGTCCAGTTCTCTCTCCTCTATAAAAACATTTTGTCTCGTGGAAACAATGTAATATGAATATCACATGGCTGTTTCTGCTTGGTTGATGTATAAACATAGAATATATTAACAGTGAGGGGATAGGAGTCCTGTAGTTTGGGCACAGCGATGACTGATAAAGAAGGCAAGCTGTGTTATGGCTGGAGCTGAGGAATATAATTAATGAAGTATATAATACCAAAAGCTATTTTAAACTTGCTAATTCATAACTTCCTGGGTGGTGAAATATAATTGTCTGAAGGAAATGCTTAGCATATTTAAATCCAAATTTACGTTGGAATGGGCCACTGAAATTGGTGAAGTGCTGGGTATAGTTAACCTTGGCATCATTAAAATGACAGGCCCTACCAGGAGCACACTTTAGATAGGCTTATTATCTTAAAATCTGAAGGCTAGGTAATACCTTTGGAGCTAAATTGGGACAAGAGAGTCAGTTCTATTGTTCTGTTGCATGTAGTTCATGGTGAATTAAAATCTGGAAGGCTGATTCTTTCTTTTATAATTTCCGCAATCTGACAACAGATAAAATTGTGTTAGTGGTGTAGTGACAATTGCTATCTTGCCCTTCAGTCCAGATTTCTTCTTTGCTGCTGCTTTGAACGGTGATAACAGGAAACTAGTGAACCTTCTTTTTGAAATACCGGCAACTCTCAGAGTAGCCCAGAGGAGACATGCCCTTTATGAAAACCATTATAAACTTCTTCTTAACAAAATTGTTTAAAAAAAATTGAACACCTCATTAGTGTGGGAGGTGGCTCATGCACAGACTTGAGAGGGATTACTCTTCACTTTCCTGGTGGTGTAGTCATGGTGGGTTTTGTATATTTTTTTATAATTCATTATTTTCAAACTAAGAAATCATGATCTACATCCTCATATTCTGTTTACAGAAAAAATTTTTATGGTTACATGAAAACCATGTGACTTTTTTTTAATTCAGTGCTTATTGAACACCTATTATGTGCACAGTTCAACATGTATTCATATGAGACATGTTTCCCATCCTTTAAGAATTTTTAAGTATATCTGCTTTCTGAGATAATATTGTATATTAGGAAGCTGAAAGTAGAGCAATTTAGGACTCATAGTTGGATAACTGTGGTCTGTTATGGCACTGGAGTATGTGATAATTCAATAAATGCTGCCTTTATGGTTCCCTTAAGGTGCCATAAGGCAAACATATATTTCAGAAAAAAATTATAAATGGGATAAGGAGATTACCACTTTCAGAAGGTCTTCATTTATAACAGAAATCTCTGCTCAGCTTCCTGGTGGTTAATCATTAACCTTGTTTTGCCTATAGGCTACAGAGTCAATACAATCATACCATAGTCAGAGCTAAAGGAAAGTCTCTGCCATTTACCTCTTTTTCTCTTTCTTTTTTTCCTATGGATGTCAGTAGTTATGCTATTAGGTCAAGTAAAAGAGGAGATGGCTTTAAATCCAGTTATCTTGTAATTAATAAAACTAATGAGATCCTTTCTAAATTTAATGCCACTTATCAGATCATTCCATTAAGCTTGGATTCTTGGGTATGGAGAAATTAAATTACGTTTAATTTTTTCTCTTAGTTTTGAAGTCATTAGTATATTATTATCTCATATGAATCTGTATTTTCTTCTAGATGTATAAACCATCAATGAAAATGACAGTTTTATACTGTAGCAAACAAAAGAAGAAAATTGCCTCACAGAAAAAGTAAAATTAGTTAACTTTACAAATGGAATGTGTTGTCAACAAAACATATTATGCCAATTTTTAATTATGTAGGTGTAATTGAGAATAGGACAAACATTGGAAATTGAAAATAACAGTTCAAAAATTAACTGGCCAATGCTTCTGTTTTTTTCCAAAAGAGTTGTTGTTGTGGTTGATAAGCAGTTAATAAATAGCAAAACTGGCTGCTCTGAGTCTTTCCTTTTATTTTTCCTGTCCATCCTTCAGTGGCAATGCTAATGAGCAGTGAAATGGCCCAAAGCAAGGAAGGAGCAGAGGGTTTTAGACGATCCATAAACCGGAAAATCAGCCCCTGAATGCTCATATGCACAGGCTTGCTGAGAAGTTTTATTTTCTCAAAATATTGCCCAGATTCTAAAGCTAGAACTTGCCCTTGGCTGCTGAGCTTATAAGAGGTGTGAAGCTTCCAGGCCACTGGAGAAGAATACTCTGAATGACAGTCTGGAAGCAGGATGAAGAATATTATTACTGGGATAAGAGTGCCCTTTAGGGCTAATGCTGCTGGTAGCCAGGACCCCTGTGATTAGCTTAGTTCCAGGTGTCACGTCTATGGTGATTTTTTTTTTTTTTAAGAAATTTCAGCTATACTTCTTAAACACTTTAGGTAATTTTGTAAAAACTGTTGGATTGACATTCGTATCAATATAAATTGTGTACTGAGCATTTATATTGTATATTACCAGTTAGTTTCTAGCTGATGCTATATTATAGGCCACAAGGAAGAATTTGAATATTGTACTTTTAAAAAGAAACTGTGACGCACATGGCTATATATATATAGTGTTCATTAATATATATGTGAGACAACTATTTTCAGTTTAAGTGGGATAAAAAGATGGTCTGTATAAGTTATCCTAACTTATACATTTGCTAGGGGAAACACTGAATTTGCCCGCCCTGGCCAGGCAAAGACAATAACAATTTGCATGAGCTATTTTATGACAGGAGATTTGGTAAGAAACACAGAACTAATAAGCCATCACCAACCAGTAGAATATGGGAAAGGTCAAAAGGAGAGAGGAGATGCCAGTCCACATGTCCTACCAACCTCCCAGAATCATCCTCGCTGGAATCCACCTTGGCTGAACGGTTGTGTGCGCCACCAGAAAGGACCCTGAGTCAGAATGATTGGCCAGAGACAACCCGGAAACTAATCCCTTACCACAAAACCCGAGACTGACGTGGCACAGCAGTCATCCTGGGTTCCCTTACCCTCCTGCTCTCCACCGGGACACCCCTTCCCAATAAAGTCTCCTGCTTTGTCAGCTCATGTGTCTCCTCAGACAATTCATTTCTGAGTGTTATACAAGAGCCCACTCTCGGGCCCTGGAAAGGTTCCCTCTTCCTACAACACATTGGCCTCATGGAAAAATGAAGTTTTTCACCATAGTCATGAGGAAGTAGTATCTGACAGGAACACACTGCAGACAAAAGCATGGAGTTATGGTCTGGCAAAAGAGGGAAATGGTAAGCAATGATATTTGGAAGAAATATTGTTACAATGGAGGCTATGGCAAGGGAGGAGGTTAGAAGTTAGGAAGATCCCTATGAGAACCATGGGAATTCTGTAAGTAATTTAGGCTAAGAAATGCCGAGCTTTGTGTTATAAGCTCTTTATAGCGGCAGTGTGGTAGATGAGATCAGAGGAGACCTTGACAGTACACCAGGTGTGTTTTGGTGAAGGGCTGTGCCCAGTAACTGCAGATGGGAATGGAGAGGAAATTTGCTTAGAGGGGAGACCGAGGAGCTTGCATCTCTCCACTCAGTCATTCTTTAGAAGTGGGAGTAAAAGAGGAAAGTCTAACATCATTCTCGAGTACTATCTTGAGTGACTGAGTGGAGGCGCATTCTGTTCATCAACATAGGAGACTGAGAAAGAGGAGAGAAAGTGAGTTTGGATTGAACTCAAAATTATTTCGGCATGATTGTGAAGTGTTATATCCCAGACAGCAGCTTCCCAATACCCGCCTCCTCCCTGCCTCAAATGGAGAAAAAAAAAAGTCATTCTCCGTATTGATCAATCCTGTTTTGATCTAAAAACAGTAACAGTATTTTTCTGGTCATTCTGTTTTAACTTTTCCCTCAATCCAGTGCTCATAGTTTCCCTTCCTATTTAAAATGTGAATCATTTAAAATATTTTTCGGCTACTTGTATTCAGAAAACAGCAGTTCTGCAAGGGCCTTTTAGTTTTTGTGTGTGCTTATTTAACAGTACCGAATTATTACTTCAATAGTATTACTGACTTTTAAAAGTGTATATCTGCATTCTCATTTCTTAATATGACCATACGTATTTTTTAATCAAGGTCTGGAACCAATATTGAGTCTAGTGCTGTTAATTTATTTGATATCCAGTTCCAATCAAAACTACTTTAGAATGGAGTAATCTTGGACAAAATCTTAGGTTATCAAAGGTAAAATAAAACTATGATTAATTTTAGTTTCTTGTGCATGATTGCTTTTGTAGTTTCGTATTGCAAGTAGAATCCCCTTATGTAAATTAATAGAATTACATGGAAGGGTAAAAATATTTCCATAAAATTGTGTGTTCTTTAGTTACATGTTATCTACAAACATAATTAGCTGAAGGGAAAGAAAATTGTCCTCCTAGGATGGCAAAGCAAAGTCTGAAATGGGACTAAAGGGATCTTGTTGGGACTTCAGGCCTCATTTTTTAAGTGTCTCAGAAGACTCTACTTCATGGTTAAGGATCTGTGTTTTCAGATAAGAAATGTTTGAAAACATGGATCTGCAGTCAGAAGAATGTGAAAGCAGAGGCAGTGTGTCTGCATGTGTGTGAAAATACTGGTTGAACTGAAGAGTGAAATGGAGTAGATCTAGATAAAAGCCAGTCTTCTTTCTGCCTTTGTGTCATTGTTTAGAGTCTAGCTTTTCAGCCTGTTTTTATAATATATACTGTCAATGCTTAATCTAGTAAAAACAGTTTAGGCGTGATATTACTTGAACTTAATTTTGCCATCTTGCTCTTTTTTGTTCTAAGTTGCTCCATTGTGTGAGAGCCAAGGAAAATGGAGTGCTCCAGTGGGGAGGAAGCCTTCTGGCATTTCTCAGTCTTACTCTCAGGCTCTCTTGTTGGTTTTAGAGTAAATCAAGGGATGAGAAATTTAGAATTGGTGAAGGATAACCTGAGTGAGTTGAGTTAGTAAAAAATCGTGATGATTGGTAATTTTTTGATTCTTAAAGAGAGCAGTGTATAGTACCAAAAATAGAAGCATTCGATTTGATATCTGAGTTATATATTCAAATCTTGCCTTGGTCACTTTGCCACTTCATAGCTGTGAAGTCTTTGGATATGTAGTGAGACTTTGAAAGTCTCAAGCTTCCTCTCCGCTTCATCTCTTATAAGGATAAACTGTTGTAACATTGAAAATATGGACTTGTGGACTATGCAAATAGTCAGTATTCATACTTCAGGAGATATAACTTGCAAAATTTAATTATACTGTCAGTCAGGGTCCTGGGTCTGGGTTGTGCTTTAAAAAGTGGGTCTGATGCCTGACATCAGATAGGGTTCTCTGTTTATCCTCTGTTCCTAAAATATTAATTCAGGTTTACAGCTCTGCCTTTTTACAACATATAAATCAGAGTTGAAAGTCTTTATTAAAGGAACTGAATTTAAAATTAAGTATTACTTTAAAGATGATATTTTACTCTCAAATTACGTGAAATAGATGGCTAAAATGTTATCATCACCAATACTGATATTTAGCTATGTCTTGCCTGGCCACACCCTTTCATTTGGAATAGGGTAATCTTATAATTTATTATCCAAATCAGGACTCTTTTAAAAGTGAAAATGGCAGTATTAAGATTTCTGCTGAGGTGAAAGGGACAAATTAAGGCAGACTGAAGGCAAACAGGGAAAAGGCCACACTCATTTCAGAGCCCTAACTACAGACATGTGATTAGCTTGTATTTTGGCCCAGCCTCAGTAGGCAGTGATTCTGTCTTAGCAACAGGTTGTTCCTTCCTCTTATCTAGGTCTTTTATGCTGATTAAAAAAATAGATTGAGGTTTTGTTTTTATTTTTAATTACTTAGAGTACTTTTCCTCACAGGCAGAAGAAAAGAGGAAAAATAGCTAAGTGTAGGTTCTGTTTGTTCAGACAAACATGTTTAACTGATTTTTAAAATATCAGACATTAGTATCTGTAATTGCTCCCTTTATTCTTCTATATCCGTTCTCCTTATATACTGTTTGACTGCTGCTTCTAGCAAAACTCATTGGATATTGGCAATTGCATCAATTCATACTTAACCTCAGATGCTGTGTCTCTGGAACTAAATAAAGGCCATGTATTCTCACATAGAGTGAATTGTTCTCAGAAATATAAAGACAGTTTATGGCCAAGATTTAAATTTACTTCATTTTTGCATCCCAAGAGAGGAAATCATCACCTAAACAAGCTTTTGACATTTTTTATTTTTTGTGGAAGTATGTAATAGAGTAGCAAATACTCCAAAGAAGAGGAGGATAGCCTTAACAGTTAAAGTTTCAGAGGTGCATAATAATTTTTTTTCTTAGAGGGAATAAATATAAAATGTTGGTTTGTAGTTTTAAGTTATTTACCCTATAACTGCTGTTTTATTTAATTGATTCAACCACTACAAACTTCACTCTCAGAAATGTGCCCTTTGATTTTGTGTAAAAGTCGTTAGATTTTCTTAATCTTCTTTTCCTTTCTCTCTGTTCCAGAGTCTAGTTTTAGCTCAAGAAATGATCATGTGATGCCCTGCGCTGGCCTCTCACCTTCACACTCTTGCTCTTCCCTTGATAGCCTAATTCGTATAAACTTTATCTCCTTTTCTTCACTTTTGGTACCCTGGTTATTAGTTTCTGTGATTTCCAAATGTGGAACTGGATTGGAGAGCATCTTTCTCACATTGTGCTCCAAAGAAGACTGCAGCCTTCCTCCTTTCTCTATTAGTGGCGATTTTTAGGCTTGGGCTCACCCTGTTCCTTAGGTCATCTTCACTATAGAAATTATATAATCATAAATTCTCATAGTTGGGAGGAATATTAGAAATTGTCTATAGTCCAGAGTCCTCCTTTTGCTAATGAACAAATTGAGAGGTTAAGTGAGGTGAATGCTACATAGATAGGCACTTTTGAATAGTCTATTAAGCATAATTTTTACTAAAAAAGTAATTATAGTCACATCATCAAAGAAGTATTAATGTAGGCTATTGGCCAAGAGATAGAAATAGCCCAATTATGTAGAACTGGATAATTGTTTTCATTAACATAGGGTCCATTTTACCTGTACTCTACTATATTGCCGTAGAGTACTATAATTAATTCCTTTGAAGCTTGCTAAGATAATGTGAGAAGTAGCTAACCCAATTGTTGGGAAACTATTCCCATAAGCTGCTAGGGATAGGAAGTATATATATCATCTTCTAGGAGTTTTCCCTGAATTTAGAGCCCAGCACCCTAGCCCAGATCCAAACCCTATTCCTCAGACTATACACTCCACTCTTCCTTCCTCACTTTCTCTCCTTCCTATCCCCCCCTTCTCTCCCCAAACTCAAGTTGAAACTCATTTCTTCTAAGATTTGCAAAAGTTAATTCTCTCTCTACTAAAACATGTCACTGTGCATATATTTTTATTGTCTTGGTTTTTAATCACTCTTGGACAGTTTATTTCAATGTTCTCAACCTTAGTGTTTTCATATGTAAAATGTAGATATAACCACCTATCTTGAAGAGACAAATGAAAAGTAAATTAAATAAATAAGATAAATTGGAAAAAATAAAATGACTGGCACAGAATGTTTTCAATAAATAATTGTTTGCTTTCCTTTTTCTTCTCTGATTTCCCTCAAAATTTCATAAATGTAATAGTTGTGATTAATTGTACATTTTATTTCTGTTCTGTGCACATTCGTCAAATATCTTGAGGCTAGAGTTAATTTTTGTAATTATGTCAAGTAAAGAGGAAAACTGTCTATGAAAATATTGGTTATTTATATTCTCATTTTCAAACTTAAAGAGATTTGCTATTTGTTTAATATGACAAAACACCTCAAACAAATTTATGGATTTTTAAATCCTTTTTATTTTTTGCTTCAGAACTTTCATAAAATAGAGGTTTTTCCAGTTACTTATAAGCTCAGAATCTTTCTGCTGCCTGGATCCATTTTGAGACATAACCCTTCTTGAAGTCTGCTTTCAAATCTACCTAACTTTATACTTTTTATATCTTCAAAGTCATAATCTCTTCAACTCATATTACTTTCTTATTTTTAACGTCTATACTTTAATAATCAATTACTTACCTTCTAATTTTATTTTAATATTAGCATCCACCTTTTCCCTAAACCTCCTAATATTTACTGTACTGAAATGTTTATTTTACATGTCCCATGCTTATGTGAAAAAACACTGTGGGGAAAAATTGTCTATTAATGAGAAAATAAAGGGAAAGAGAAGTCACAGTGATTTGGTAACCACTTAATTCTCTTGGCTGTTTTACGTATCGGTACTGATTTACTAATTGTTCTTTTTTTCAGTTAACCTAGACTTGTCTTCTAGAATTGACCTATTAATGTGAGTTTAATCAATAGAGCCAGCTCCACAGGTTTATAACTGATTAAAGGTCAGTAAATTATTTGGGCATTTGAGGCCAAATCAGCACAATTTGTATAGAACCCTGAGTGTAAAGTCCACAATTTAATTTTAATTTAAAGGTACTTTAATGAAAAAGACTTTTATTGTCTTGTACATTGAGTTACCAGTATTCAAAATAAATACAGCTGAAGTGCTTCTATAGTATACAGAGGGGTCATTGAACTAGTTTGCCTACCTTGGGGTCCGCTATAAGGAATGTAATAAATAGATATAGTCCCCTCAGTCCTGCCTCATCTCTGTGAAAATACGCAGAGGATACTTGTTGCTTCTTAAACATCTTGGGAGCCTCCCGGTTTAATCTGAAATCAGTCACTATAGGAAGCACAGGGAGAGACTGAAAAAAAAGGCAGACCATTATATATTTCTAGGTGGCAGGTTTAATAAGAAAGGGAAATTAATTACAACTTTGTCTTGGCTGGCTGCACCCACCCCAAAGAATCTTAAAAAGTATACAGGTATACTTAGAAGATATAGTGGGTTTGGTTCCAGAACCACCACAATCAATTGGATATCACAATAAAGCAAGTCACATGAATTTTGGGGGTTTTCTGGTTCATATAAAAGTTATGTTAACACTATACTATAGTCTATTAAATGTGCAATAGCATTATGTCTAAAAAATGTACATACCTTAATCAAAAAATACTTTCTTGCTAAAACGTGTTAGCCATCATTTGATCCTTCAGTGAGTCATAATCTTTTTCGTAATAGTAACATCAAAGATCACTGATCACAGATCAAATATTATTATTACAGATGTAATAATAATGAAAAAGTTTGAAATATTGTTAGAATTACCAAAATGTGACAGAGAGACGATGATGTGGGCAAACGCTGTTGGAAAAATGGCACTGCAGACTTACTTGACGCAGGGCTACCACACACCTTCAATTTGTAAAACAAAACAAAACAAAAATACAATACCTGCAAAGTACAATGAAGTGAAGTCCAATAAAATGAGGTGTGCCTGTACGCCTTTACTGGGTTCAGTTCCATATATCAGAGGATTTAACTGAGTTTAGTCGGGTACCCAGTCCAGATAACCTCAACACCAAATTTGCATTTCAAGGCTGTATCCTTCCAGCAGCCTCTGGGAAGGGGGAAGGCAAGTAGAACAAGATTCCAAGGACAGGAAAAGTGGATAGGGAGCCTAAGTCCAGCTTGCGAGTCACCTGGTGATCACATCTTTTTGATTACCTACTCCATCAATATTATAGAATATAACAAAAGGATGTAGTGAAAATGACTGTCAGTTCTCTATAATGAGAATGATAGGTTTTTATTCATAATTATATGTAAGAACCAGTAATTAGAATGACATTTATTAAGCACTCATGATATGTCAATCATTGTTGCAAACCCTTTGTAGATATTTCATTAAATTAATACAATAACCTAATAATGCTGGTACTGCCATCATTCCCATTTTGCAGATGAGATTAAGGAAAGTTTAGCATTGCCATGTAATTTGTCCAACTTCACTCAGTCCCAGAATATAAATAATAAAAGGGTCTGACAACTATCCTCATTTCTTCCCTATTATGTCTAGAGAACAGTTTTCACTGGGTTTGTATCTATTCTCTGTATCGCATGCTGTTTTTATCTCTGATAGTCACTTTGCCAGCAAGAAGCCAGATATTCTCTTAAGAGACCTCTCTGATTTTCTAATCATTGTGATTCAGGGTATCCCATACATTTTTCACCACATTCTATAATACTACTGTAGCCTTTATTTTGATTTTTCATCAATTTGAAAGAAATAAAAAAACAGTGAAATCTCTTCTACTGAGTTGTTCTTAAAAAATTAACCCAGTTTTGTTGGTGTTTTACAAATGGCTATTGTTTTATTGTGTTTTTTTTCCCTGAGTCACACAGTATCATTGATTAAGAAAAAAGCCACTATTAGACTCGTCTGCATCTTTTTAAAGTATCTGTTCACTTCTCTTCAGTTGGTCATCGATGCATTATACAAGTACTTGAAGCTGGCATGTCTTTATTTCACTTATTTCTGTAAAATTAAGTATCTGTACTTAGCAACCTTTCTGCCTGTAATTCTAGAGTTTTTATGCCCTCTCAGTCACTGATCTCCACTGGGAAAAACTCTGTCAGACCCTTATTTTAGAGTAGATCCTATGTCGGGGAGTAACCAGACATGTTTCACATATATTCCTGTTTTACCTTATTTTCTGCCGAGAGATGGGAGTGGTTAGTTGGCCATGATTCCTTGGCCAGAACTTTAGGTTAAGCTAGCCAGCTCCTACATAAAACATTTGGCCAACATTCTTCTCTTATGAAAAAATAAATTTACTTAATTATTTCACAGAAATTAAATTATACCTGTTTTAGTTTTACATTTTAAAAAATGAAAGTTTTGAGCTTCCTAGGTGGCACAGTGGTTGAGAATCCGCCTGCCAATTCAGGGGACATGGGTTCGATCCCTGCTCCAGGAAGATCCCACATGCTGCAGAGCAACTAAGCCAGTGCGCCACAACTATTGAGCCTGCACTTCAGAGCCCTTGAGCCACAACTATTGAGCCCATGTGCTGCAACTACTGAAGCCCATGCGCCTAGAGCCCATGCTCTGCAACAAGAGAAGCCACGGCAATGAGGAGCCCACGCACCACAACAAAGAGTAGCCCCCACTCACTGCAACTAAAAAAGAAAGCCCACGCACGGCAAAAAAGACCCAACACAGCCAATTAAATAAATAAATAAATAAATTTATAAAAAAAAATGAAAGTTTTAGATATGTTTTAATGTATTCTTTTCTGAAACTTTGTTTTCTTTGAATCCAGCAGACATTTCAGACATTTCTCCTGAACATCTGTTCTTTTGCTTCCCCTCTCATGTGTGGAATAGAAAGGAATTAGAAGAAAATTATGATTAAAGTGGTGCACAAAGTGGGAAAAAGAAGGACAAAGTGTGTTATTTGCAACAAGTCATTTTTATATTTGGTAGGATGGTGCACTGTGTTAAGGTAAGGGCCATTAGGAAAGAAAAAAGGAAAAAGAAAAGTTTACTTTTATCAACATATTTTAAATGTACTTTGCACAGGTATGTTCATATATATATATATATATATATATATATATATTGATAAATGCTCAACTACTTGAAAGGGAGCTGTACAAAGGTAAGAGACAGGGAGAAATGTCAAGCGTTGAATAAGAACAAAAACAAATAATACACAAATTCAAGAAGGAGAATGACCTTTATAGAATGTCTAACAGCTGCATGTGGTCCAGGTCTCTGCTGGAACAGGACAAGGACTGCGTCCTGTGCCATGTTAAATGTTCTTCTCTGCAGGAACACTGATGCAGGGAAAGGGTGCATGAGAGTGACTGATAGGTCAGTACAGCTAATGTCAGCCAGGTATGTGACTCAGTAGGCCAGAGGTTTGCTGAATGGAACTTTTTGAAGTTCAGCCAGGATGGTTGAAAGTAACCATTCAGAAGAAACAATAGCATAATCCACTTGTGTTTATTAGGAAACTGATGATAATTCTTTTTTTGTTACATGCGATTATATTCATACTACATTTGTAGTAACCTCTGTTAGCTTCTCAGGTATTCATGTGGAAGACATTGGTTTCTCTTTCAATAGAAGGGATGGATTGAATACTAAATTTGTTGTAGCATTAAACTTGCACTTTTCCTTTGTTTGATTTTGAATTTTCTTGTTTTGAAAGGTAGTTTTATGTTCATGGTTACAAAGAACATAATAGAATGTAACCTGAGAAAAATATTTGTTATCATAGGGAATTCAAACTAACATTTTTCTGGATGTTCAGAATAAAACTTAAGAAGCAGAAGTACATATTAAAAATGGATCTTTTAGGAGCATCCTTTTCTAATTCCTATAGCCAAAATTAGTTAATACCTATTGGAAGGTGTTCTTTTCTCAGTATTAATTTGTGGTATTCATGTTTCATCTTTATGTTCTTGTTAACTATTCTTTAATCATTTCTACTTGAAGCTGAGAAAGAATATTGGGCTTGAAGCTAGAATAAGTAACTATATCACATAATTCTTAATGAGTTCACTCTCTAGGTGCTTCTAATCCTGGATAAAGGTTTGCTTTGTGTATGTGTACTGGATAATAGTCATCTTTCTCATGTTTGTATTTTACTTTCCATGATGGTTATCTCTAAATAATCAATATCCCAAGAATAACAATCTTAAATGGTTAAGTATCAAGTGGATCAGAACCTAAAGTCTCAAATGCTTTGTCCTAAGGGCCCCGGTTATCTAGGAGGCTGGTAGTACAGAGTTGTGCCTTCTGGTTTCTTTCTAACCTTCTCCATAAAAACCTTGGCATTTATTAGAAAGAGGAAGAAGAAAGAGATGATGTCTGTACACTTATTTCACTGTTACAGGTTTCTCACAATCACATATCAACACAATTCAATTGATTTTTATTTCTCTCAGCTTTTGCTTACTCTATAGTATATGCTCATTGGTTTAGGTATCTGAAACTCTTTGTTATCTGAAAGATGAATTTGGTAAATAAATTCATTATGTTATATACTTTTTATTCTCTAATTCCATGCTATTTATTTAGATAGGTTTGTTAGGAGGGTCACATAAAAATTGCAAAGCACAGTAATATATATCGTCTTTCAATATTCATTACATTTTTGTGGAATACCTAAATGTATGAGGTGCTCTTTTATGCCTTGGGTATACGGTGATAAATAAAACAAGGAAAATAATCAACAGCCTCACCTTCCTGAAGCTTCTAACGTGGAAGACAAGCAGTGAAGAAAAATGAAAGTGTAGAGGGGTATGAAGAAAAAGACAGCAAAGTAAGGGGATATAGAGTGATGGAGGATATGAATTTAGAATGATAGGTCAGTGACATCATCTCTGAGGAGATAACATAGAGCAGAAACTAAAATGACGTAACAGGGATACAGTATTCTGGAAAAGGAGAGAGGAAGGAAGAGGAGAGGAGAATAGAGAAGAGAGGAGAATACAGAGGAGAGGAGGAGAGAGAAACATGCTTGGCATGTTCAGAGACTGGCAAGGATGTTAGTGTCACTATAGTGCAGCAAGGATATGGTAGAAGAATAATTCAAGGAAAAAGAAAAAAAGATTATTTTTAACCCTTTGAAAATCACATATTGCACTATGATAATGATATCATGGAATCTCATTAGTATTTAAAATGTTTAATTTTTTAAATAGAAAGATATGCTCCAATCTCCATTTTTCTGTCTTCTCTGTGACCACCCTGGCAACATGACTGGGGATCCTCTTATCTAAGGGTGATCCTTGATTCTATTAGATTTTCCCAACTGTCCACCTCACACCAGTTTGCACCAGCGTCCTTGTAATTTTAGAATGGTTTGGGTCAAGAAGGACCTTACTTTATAGGAAACTATTTTATAGGAAATTTTACTGTGTGATGTAGAACAAAGACTGAAGTATGTGGGGATTGATTAGGTAACCTGGAGCCAGGGATTGAGGGCACAAGTCTCCCTTTAGAGGTGGTCTTCCCATTTGGAAAGCTTTCTCGGCAGCAGTGAATGTGCTGTGGTTTGGTTGGCTGGTTTTAGTGTTATAACCTCTATATAAGTGTGTCACCTTACATTGAGCATTCACAAGGTACCAATTATAAATGACCTTTACTTGTAAGTTGGATATACTATTCCCATTGTGGCAATATTCAGAGACAGTATTGCAGAATTGATAAGATTTCAAGAACTCTTCTTTTACTCTCCCCTCTCTTGGGAAGAACTCTCAGACAAATTTGTAGAGACAGTATTTGGAAATGTCTTGTTTATTATTTTTTTCTGACCAAACACAAAAAGATTCTTGTAGTGTCTGTAGATAAAGTAATCCTCCACATACTATACATCAAATGATTTTTCAAGAGAAATAATATTTAAACTGAAATAATATTTAAACTGAAATCGAGTTCAGAAGGGAGACTTGCTAATACTAGGCTTTGCAGATTGGAAAGTAACAACAGAATATCTAAAGTGCTGTTGAGTGTTGAATTGAAATGAGTGTGAGTAAAAAGTGGAGCAGAAATGCTACGGAGATGCACACATTTCAATGGGGCTGATTGTTGTTAGAGCTTGGAAGTGTACACTGCTGACAAACTGCTTTGAAGGCATCAGAAATGTTGCACTTAGCCTGTAAATTACAGCTGAAGTCATAAGTATTGCAAAAAAACCTTCTAGGTACTAACTAAAGAGAAATGGCAATGTGAAGAAATTCTGAAGTTTTTTCAAGCTCCTCTTCTCCAGATATATATAAAATTTATCCCAATAAAGATATTTATATTTCTAGGGAAATGAAGTATACTTTAACAGTATGCATGACAACTCCTTTTACTCATCAAAATTCATTTCACAAATCTTTATTGAGAAATTACTACTATTCAAGTCCCTGTATTACTTGCTGTAGAGGTTCTTCACAAAATAAATAGTAAAGTGTGTTCTTAACTTATAGTGCATGAGAGTTTGAGACAGGCATGAAGAATTATTACAAGACACAGTCCATGCAGCTTCAACTATTACTTCCAAATGATGTGTAATAACTTCTTGTTATTTTTATGAAGCAAACTTTTAAAAATAGTTAAAATGTATTTAATTTCTAACACAAACCATTTAGAGATTAAAAAAAAAAGACAAAAGAAGACATGTGCCAGGCATGCTAAGTGCCCCTTGAATAAGTAGTCTGAAATTTAGATACTAGAGGTAAATTCAAGTTAGAGCACTTAGCCCAACTTGTACTGCTTTGTAATTAGCTAAGCATCTGTCTCGCCTGGTACAGTTGGCCCTCTCTAACTGTGGATTCTACATCCTTGGATTCAACCAATTGAAGATAAAAAAGTATTCAAAAAAATTTCAGGAAGTTCTAAAAAGAGCAAAACTTGAATTTGCCACAGGGCAGCTGTTTACATAGCATTTACATTGTATCTATGCAAATACTACACCATTTTATATAAGGAACTTGAGCATCCGTGGATTTTAATATCTACAGGGACCCTAGAACCTATCCCTTCTGGATACACAGGGCCGACTGTGTTTGAATAACCCCAGAGGGATGAGAATATACCATACATGTCTTGTTCCCATGATGACTACCACTGAGTAGATCAAATAGCAGACATGATTTCTATATAAAGTAGTCAGATTGCTAGTGTGAGAAAAGCAGAGGCTGTTAAACTGACTGAATTAAAAAAAAATCCTGGTTTACATAAGCATATAATCTGCATTTTAATTTATACAATGGAGTTAATAATTCCTATCTTATTGGTGTTTTCAGCTTAATTTAAATAAGGCGATATATGTAAAAAGCTAACATATATGAGGCGGGGACACTTATTGCTTGATTTCTGAGCATCTGTCTCCCCTGTCCTTTCTCAGTAGCTTCTGATTTCATTGTGGATATCTATGGATGTCTGTGGATATTGCAGCACTAGAGTAAAGCCTGTAAGCCTGTTAGTATATTCAATCCTCTTGCCTGTGGTAATTAGTGAGGGGTAGACATATGACCTAAACTGGCCTAATTAGAAAGTCTCAGTACTCATGATTGGAATTTAGAAACTTGAACAAAAGTTTTGCCATTTCTGTAATGGTACTGTATATGGATGAGGAACCTAGATCTGCTATAGCTATCTTGGCTTTCAGCCTGAAGACAAAGCCAGAAAGCAGAGCAAAGCAGAGCCAAGAGAATTGCAGAGAAATAGAGCCAAGCCTTGAAGGTATTGTGAACCTCTGGATCAACTTGTGCCTGGAGTCTACCCTCCCTTTAGACTTTTCATTATGTGCGCCAACAATTTCCTATTTAAAGTTGATTTAGGTTTTCTTATTTATTCCATGTTAAGCATCCTAACTGATAACAGTAGGCAGTCAATAAATCTTAGCTTCACAAACCTCTCGAGTTGATTACTACACAGGATAGGGTCACATTGCTTGAGGCTTTTTGTCTTCTTGTTTGAAGGAACTGTGGTCTAGGAAAAATTATGTGTCAGATCTCAGTTCTAAAATTAATACTAAACCACACCCTTCGCATAATGAGAGTAGTATATTGCAAGGTTTGTCATGAAGCCACAGTCAGCCTGACTGAATTGGTATCCCAGGTCCATCAGCTACTAGGTATGTGACCAACAGAAATTTACATAGCATAGATGAACCTGTTTTCTCATTATGAAAAAGAGAATAAATTTACTATAAATTTATTGTTGACGAAGATAATCCCTACAAAGCATCTAGAGGCTTTGCCTGTTACATAACAAGCACTCAGTAATCATTAATCATAATCATCATTATTATTTTGCTTTTATTCTGACTTTGGAGCAGGGTGATATTAAGGATTTATTTAATCTCAGTTATGACTTTCAGGATGAAAACAAGGGAGTCATACGTGTTATGAGTAAGTCAGTGCATTTCTGAGTCCATTTGAATCACTTTTTCTTACTTATGCAATTAAAAGAAGGTTGTAGTGTACCATAAAAGGACTTTCTGTATTTTAGAAGGTATACAACTATTGGGGAATATTGCCTACAAAATAGGAAAGATGAGCTACACAGAGTGATGATTGAATATCTAGACTTGAATGGTCATATAAAGCCAAATGCGATACACACACACACATTATTTTAAAGATGTACTTGGAGTGATTGAGTCCAAGAATTGGTTTCTCTAATGTTTGTAGAAGACTATAATTGAGTAGTCTTCAAGAGCTGTGGTAGTTGTTGGAGGGGAGATTAGACTTTATTAATTTATTTTATGAGGACAAAATTTGTGTGTGCACAGCAAAAAAATGACAAGTAAAAAAAAGCACACACAAAATAAATTGTATCATAATTCTGTTATTCAGGGACAAACATTATTAATATTATAATGTGTGGCCTTCATTTTAATGACACGTTACATTGATGTCTGTATTGTACATGCACACATATCTGCATACAGACACATTAATTTATGAGTAATTTGGAGTTCTGGATTCATGTGTGTTTAATCATTCTTATTAGATGTCACGAAGGCACCCTGCCCTTAATGTGCTTAGAACAGAAAATCTTTCCTAACTTGCTCTCTGCCCACTGCTTCATCATGATGTCTGTTTCAGCGAGTGGCACCACCACCTGGCAGTTGGAAAAGCCAGAACCCCTGGAGTAATGCTTGATGTCTCCTTTAATCTCCATCCACATAGCCAGTCAAACACAAGTCCAATTGTTTATGCTTCCTAATATCTCAAATCTATCAGTATCTGTCCATCTTTATACTACTCCCTAGCTCAAGTGCCTATCATCCCTTACTTGGGTTATTGCAGTAACCTCATAACAGCAATACTTTTGTCTTCTACACTCACTAATATTAGTAATGTTACTATTTAGACTAATTTGAGTAATATTTAAAACATAAAAACAGTATCATGTTCCTACTGCTTAATATCTCTTCTGTTCCTGTGTATGACTTCCACAAGTTAAGATAAAACCTAAATCTTTTCAAAGCCATATCCCCATTATTTAGCATGGACTTTGTACATAAGACTATACATAATATTTAGTACCATTATTATATCAGAAACTCTGTCTAGTATTTTATAAAATAATGTTTTAATGTTTGTGTTTTATTCTACAGTGAAGATAGAAAACAATTTATTTAACCATCCCCCATTATTAGACTTTTAAATTATTTTTATGGTCTACTATTATAAATAAAATTACAAGGAATTCAGGAATTCATTGAACTGTGGATATTGTGGGTTGAATTCATTAGAAGCAGAGCCTGAGATGGGGATTCTTGAAGAACATTCCCAGAAGAAAACTGAAGGGAGTGAGCAAAGCAGTATAGGGTATAGGTAGAAGCAAAGCAAAGAAGTGGTTCCAGAATTCTGTCCTATGCTTGATTCCAAAGGGGACTCTGGGATGAAAATTGCACCACAGAGGTTGTTACACCTGGGAATCACTTGTCTGAACTGTTATACCCATTAGTCTTTATCCATAAACTGCCAGTGTATGTGTGTAAGTGTACACGTGAGCCTAAAATGCCTGGACTGGATTGGGGATCTTAGGTGAGGATCCAACAGCAACTGCTACAGAGAAGATCTAGGGGTTGCATGGAAGAGGTATTAAATAGGATTGTGATAACCTGTAGAGAAACCTATGAAGAAAGCATGTTCTGAGAAGGAACAAAACACAATAAGGAAAGGGCTGAGTATGTTTTGGGGGAAAAGTGAATTATTTGGTATAAATAAAACGAAGGCTAAGTGAGGAGTAGATATTTGGAGATCAAAGTAGAAAAATGGATTGGACTTATATCACAAAAGATCTTAAATCCAAGTTGGTATATAGTATACATTGCTCAGTGAAGATACATTGTATTTGTATAATTTGGGGTTCATTCAACATATATATAGTATTTGTATAATTTTGGGTTAATTTTAAAAGTCTGTATATATAAAGATCTTCACTGCTGAGGCACAACATCTTACTTTTCTCTACATTTTAAATTGAATGTTATATTAGTTTTGGTAAAGAAAAAATTGTAAGATATTGTGCTTGATGTTGAGAAACTTGCAATATATGAAAACACATACAAAGATATGGACACACATTCTCTCTCTCAGCTTTATATTTATTAAATGCATTGTATGAAGAAAGATTGTTCTAAAACATCTAAGTTTTTAGATGCCGTAAAAAGAATTGAAAAGTGTTTTGAAAGGAAATGGCCATGAGAAACAGCAGTGAAAATCATACAAGGATTTTGTGCACGTGTACAAAATCTGTGGGTCCATTAACATTATTTAACATCTTAAAAAAATTTTGCAGTGTACCATGATTACTAATCATAAATATAATATTTAGTTCTTCTCAATTTACTTTCCTCATTTGTAAAATGCTGTTGGATACCTCCTTACCTTATTGCGGGGTGGGTGGCAATTCAAAAGTTGAGTTAATGTTTATAGAGGCTTTTTGAGGTCTTCAGATAAAAGGTACAATATAAATCCAAAATATTAATCTTTAAGTGTGAAATACTCTAATTCGCATTGCCACAGGGACATTATTGGAGATTTATACCTTCTTCTGAAATACCTGACACAGTAGTTATATGAGACAGCATAATTTTAGGTGAACCATTATGATTCTGTGGTCATTACCATGTATCAAAAAGAATAGTTTAAGTATATGTGTTATATTTACATATACAGCATCTGAATATTTTCCAATTCATTTACTGATATAATAAACATTAAGATGATTTAAAATGCAGATCCATTATACTGTACTATCTATGTTGCTGCCAAAATTCTTTTGTGCTGTAAGGTGTAAGGAGAAAATGGGAAGATTTTTAAAGAGTTTGAAAGGATATCAGATATGATGCTCAATATATTGGCTTTAAAACTTGAACAGTTAGATATTCATTAACTATCTTGTAATAGTAAAGGAAGAAAGTAGTCATTGCAGTGGTATTTTTTATGTTTATACAATAATAGTGGTACCACTTATTGACTATATATGTTTTCTAGGCATGGGGCTGATTGTATTTCATACATTATTATGGTCCTCATAATAGTTCTGTGAAATAGAGATGAAAACCTGGAATTTAAACATGAGGAAAAAGAGGCAAAAAGCAGGTAGTTAGCCATCTCAAGGTCACAGAGCTACTTGGACGAGGAGCCAGGATTTAAACTCAAGTAGTGTGACTCCTGAGCTTATTCTTTTGCCCCTAAATCTCTCAAAATGCTACCGTTCCAATGTCCTGCCTATTTCACTATTATGGATTCTACTGAATCTAGAATATATATCAAGATAATTTTAATAACAAAATGAAACTCAAAAGAGTTCTCAGCAGAAGCAGAGGTCTCTTTGCCAAGTTTTCCTACATGGACTGTTTATCTGGTTTCTTGCCAAACCAATAAGCATAAACACTGAAATTGCTAAGAGAAGAATCCAAGACACAAAGCTTAGTTTTGTGAGGCTCATGTTGAAAACGCATAGCTAAGGATTCAGCACAAATAAACTGAGTTTAAGAATGGTAGTCTCTGGCATTTTCTTGAATCTGGGAAACAAAATTCTTTATATGAGTTCTCCACAAAGAGACTAAATAAATTCCCTTGGGAGGAACTTTGTAAATGAACAATTAAAAAAGCTTAATTTAAGAAAATTATAAAATAAGGCTTATTTCTTGTGAAAATTTAGAGAAATTTATATCTAGTTTAGAAATTGCATCTTTCTCTTTTCTTTCACACTCTCCTCCTGCCTTTCTCATACATATGCACAGTCACCATTCATATAAATCAAATTTTTGAAACAATATGCAGTCTGCTTATTCTTACTAGGCACCCCCTCCCCCAATCTATTCACTACATTTTTCAGCATGAACATCCAGAAGCAAATATGAATGTTATTCTCTATTTAGATCAGCTCAGAGGCTTAGTGACAGTGCCCAAATTCTTTAAAACTCTTCTTTGTGCACAAAGCCCTTCTTAATTTGGCACCTGCTTAATTTCCACATTTATCTCCTGCCACTCTCAGCTGTTCTCCCTGATCTTTGACTCTCTCTGGAGAAGTATTACCTGCTGGTTCATGTCTTGGTGCCTTTGACTATGGTGTTTTCTCTACCTGGAGTTTTATATGATAAACCTACTTAGTATCTTGAGATTCAACTCGAAGTAATTCCTCTGTGTAGTGTTCCTGTCCTTTTCCAACAGGGAAAGATAGTTGTCCCTTCCTAGGCGCTCACATGCACCTTCTGTTTGCTACACTGCATTGCAATTTTTATTCAGTGTATTGCATTGCAATTACTTATTTACTGTTCTTTTTTCCATTATATTGTCAAACACTTAAAGTATGTGCCTGTGGCTTGTTTGTCTTGTTCATCATGACTGTCACAGTGCTGAACTAGTGTACAGAAAGTTAAAATGGGACTTGTCTGAGAGTTTTTGCTGAGGCCACAAATCAGAGAATACTATGTCAAATATTTTAGACTGTCTATGCGAGCTTACAGCAGGGGTTTTTAAAACTAGTCTCTGTGCATATTTGTGATAAATATTAAAAGAATAAGTAAATGAGTACCATAATAAGTTCTAATAGACCATTGCTTCAGTGTAAGCTTATGTCCTTTTTTTTCCTTTATTTAATATATGTGGCTTATGTATTTCTTGGAATTGCTTTTCCAAATCAGATTGGAAAGGCTTATCAGTCCTCCAGTACACTTCAGTTTCTAGCTTTCATTGCTTCTGTCACTGCCACATTATGTCAGTATTGAAAATGAGTCCCATATGGTCCAGTGTATTCTGTCTACTGTGTCTCCATCGCTAGTTTAGATTCCTGTACAGGAAGAGATGGCAGTTCACAGTTGATTTTCTAAAGCTTCAATTTTATTTTTATATTCATATTCTCAGCTATTTCTCTGAAAAATGATGCTACTAATGAGTCTAGAAGTGCTTCTACAACCATCCACAACCTGTGTTGCAACCCAGTTTTCCCAAGGCCCTCCATTACCTAACTCTGACTAATCTCTCTTTTAGGGAGCTTTGAGCTTTTGTCAACAGGACCACATTATACTGGACCACATTATTTAGGGCTATCTTAGGACCTCAATTACATAGACTACAAAAATGCTTAACCTTAGGACCTTTGGGAATGATTTTGGTTTTCCATCCTTTCCTCTGAGGAGAGATTTTTTGCCTTGTAAAAATCTACCCACCTTTTCCCTGGGGAATCAGCTTTACATACCAAGGATTTATGAGACAGACAGTCTTTTCAGGCCACCAAAGATCCAGTTACACTTTCTGTCAACACAGTGGGCGCCTGTTCAGCTATATTTGCACAAGTGGCAGTGCAAATGCTACTCCATGGCGACTTTCCACGTTTATCTGGACAAACACTATTGACAGCTTCTCTTGGTAACACACTTTTTATATATCACATCAGTAAAAACTTGATTTAAGAGCAAAGGAAAAGTTTTCACTCCAAAATCATAATTGACAGTATTTCAAAGTATTTCTTTATTTGAGAATATTAGCAAATTCTGTCTGAGATTGCATGTGGAGAAATACAAGCCTTAAGGATCTATTTCTAAGAAATAATTTGGTTAATGCTGGGTGCTAGATAAGAGTCTAATGTGGGAACTGTACAAAATTATGCTCACATCTGCAACAAACAGATAAACACTTGAGAATCAAGGTTCATTATTAGACTCCTATGGATAAAGGAATATTTTGGATATTTCTTTTGAAATTTAAGTTTATGTAACAACTTGAAGGAAGTCAAAATCATCATTGTACCTTGTCAGGTAGTATTTTTATTTTCACTTAGTAATAACAAATACTTATCGAGTACTTTATTCATTCAATTAACAGATATTTATTGTGTGTTTGTAGCACTGTGTTAGGTACTTAGAATTAAAAAATGAACAAAATAGGACAATTCACTTACATTCTAGTTGGGGAGATGAAATATTTAAAAAAATAAGTCAAAGGAATTATTACTGAGAGACTTAAAATCAAGTTGGGAAAAAAGGAACTTGAAACATTAAATAAAATGTAAGAGTTAAATACTATATAGAAATGTAAAAGCTAACTAAATAAAATTCCCCAGATAGCATAGATTTAAGTGGTGTATAAGTTTAAAATATAAGACTATGAATTCAGAGGGTGTGATCACTCTAGCTTAAAAGGTTTGTTAAAGGAAGTGAGATGTAAGACTGAAAAAGCCATATATTTAGTGAGGTCAGTGATCTCATCAATGGCTCATTTGAGTTAAAGTGTTTCAAAGCAACAGTCTTATATTAGCACACTAGAATTTTAGGGCAAATTTACTCATAATCAATAACATCTATAGAAGAGTCTTCTTGAAAGGAAATTCATTAAACAAAACCTGATAAATCAATTAAGATTCAAGTGTGAGTATTCATTCATAGATTTCCTCTGCAAACAACAATTTTGGTGGAAGGAGTTTTCAGTAACATGAAGTATATTGATTGTTACTGTAAAAGAAAAGCATACAGATTTTCTGGCAATCTGTTCATTGAAAGATGCTTTAAAATACTTGAAAATTGGCAGCTGCTTCCCAATATCCTAATGCTATATTCTCTTGTTCCTAAGCTATGTTCTGTAAATGAGTTGACTCCCTGTAGAAAGGCAAGGATCTTTGTCCCCTGTGTTCACTGTGTATCCCATGGATGAGGTCATGGACAAACCTAGCATGATATAATAGTCATTCAGTAAATATATTTGTTAAAAGAGTAAAAGATGTAATATAAACTGAAGAAAGCCTATTTTATATATTTCCTTATAGTATTGCAAGAATAAATTTATTACCATTGCTTATTTTTCTTTATTAGATTCTCATATTTATCTTTCCTCTTCTTATTTACTGTGATTTGTATTAAAATTTTTTTTTGGTAAAAGTTTCATCTTTTTTGTAAGTTTTATATATGGGGAGTGACTGAGAAGAAAGGCTCAAACTAATAAACCTCAGCATGTTTGTATTTGTAGACTTGTTTAATATTGTCATTGTTATTGTGTGCATGTGTATAAGTACTATATGTATACACAACACACTATAAATTTTATCTATCAGTTCTATTATACAACACCCATCATATAGTCACATGGTAATCAGAGATTTTATTTTTTAAGTTCCAAAAGGAAATCAGGTCAGCTAACTAATTTATTTGTTACACTAAGTTTTCTATAGCAACACCCATCTGAGTTCTCTTATGCACACTGATTGTCCTGCCTCAATTTGAGGAAAAAAAAGCATTTTGTGCCCAGTATATGTAAAGAAAAATATTTAGAGTCTGAAATTAATTGTGGACTACAGTGAAAGGAATTACAGATTCTCAACTGTTTTTATTCCTTGTTACTTCAGCACAAATTATTATTTTTCTCTTGGTTACTTAATGTTTTTAAGATTGTTGGCTTCTGTTGAAGTTATCTATTGCTGTAAAACTTCTTTCACCTATAAACTTCGCAACTCAAAACAAAAACAACATTTATTTTGCTTATGAATATGTGATTTGGGCATGGCTTGCTGGGGACAGTCTCTTCTCAATTCAGGGTTAGCTGGGGCAGCACAAAGGCTGGAGACTAGAATCTTCTTCCTTTTCCCAGATTTACTTAGTTACTAATTAATGTATAAAATGATATATATGTAAAGTATACAGTGTGATGATTTGATATATGTATACTTTGTGATATGACTATCACAATCAGGTTAATTAACACATATATCACCTCACATAGTTAACTTTTCTTTTTCTTGGTGAGAATTCTTAAGATCTACTCTCCTACTATTTCAGTCATACAATACGGTTTTAACTATAGGTACATGCTGTACTTTAGATCCCCCAGACTTTTTTATCCTATAACTGAAGGCTTCTACCCACTGACCAGTTTCTTCCATTCCCCAGCCCCTGGTAATCACCATTATGCTCTCTTTCTATGAGTTTGACTTTTTTTTTTTTTTAAGATTCACATATAAGGGAGATCATACAGTATTTGTCTTTGTCTGGCTTATTTTGTTATTATAAGGTACTCATACTAGCTGTGAGGTGGTATAGTGTTATTTGAAACTGATGAGGTGGTATAGTGTTATTTGAAAGTGGACTTGGATTAAATGTAAATGTATATTACATACTCAAGGACAGCCACTTAAAAATTGTGAAAAAAAAAAAGAATGAATGATATGCTAAGAAAGGAGAGAAAAAGGAATCTTGAGAAATTTAAAAATACTTTAAACTAAATGAAAATGAAAACACAGCATAACAAAATTTGTAGAATAGAGCAAAAGCAATAATTAGAGGTAAATTCATAGCATCGAATGTATATATTAGGAAAGAAGAAAGATCTAAAATCGATCATCTAAGTTTCTACCTCAGGAATTTAGAAGAGCAAATTAAATCCAAGGTAAGCATAAGAAAATAAATAATAAGAATTAGAGCAGAAATCAATGAAATTGAAAACAGGGAAAAATCAAAGAAAACAAAAGTTAGCTCTCTGAAAAGATCAGTAGAATTGACTTTTTCAGCCAGGCTAACCAAGACAAAAGGAAAGAGGACAAATTATTAATATCAAAGATGAAAGAAGGGACATTAACTGCAGATCCCATGGATACTGAAAGGATAAAAAAAGAATACTATGTATAACTCTTGTGTTCACAATTTCATAACCTAAATAAATGCAGTGGACCAATTCCTTGAAGGACACAATTTGCCAAAACTCACACTAGAAATAGATGACCTGAATAGGCTTATGTCTGTTAAGGCATGGAATTAATAATTAATCACCTTCCAAAACAGAAAGCATCAGGCCTAGATGGTTTCACTGGCAAATTCTACCAAACATTCAAGGAAGAAATTATAAGAATTCTCTACAGTCTTTTTCATAGGATAGAAGCAAAGGGAATACTTACTACTTATTCTGTGATGCCAGCCATTACTCTAATAACAAAACCAGGCAAAGACATTACAAGGAAAGAAAATTACAGTGCAGTATTTCTCGTGAATGTGAATGCAGAAATCCTCAATTAAAATTCAATGCCACGGAGCAACTAAGCCCGTGCTCTGCAACTATTGAGCCTGTGCTCTAGAGTCTATGAGCCACAACTATTGAGCCCATGTGCCACAACTATTGAAGCCCACATGCCTAGGGCCCATGCTCTACAAGAGAAGCCACTACAATGAGGAGCCTGCGCACCACAATGAAGAGCAGACCCTGCTCTCAGCAATTAGAGAACGCCTGTGAGCAGCAACGGAGATCCAACGCAGCCAATAAATAGATAATATAAATAAATAAATACATTTATAAAAAAAATTCAGCAAACTGAGTCCTACAATGTATAAAAAGAATTACACACCACAGCCTAGTGGCATTTATCCCAGTTATGCACGCCTGATTCAACATTCAAAAATAATTAATGTAATCCATAAGAATAATAGGCTAAAAATAAAAAAATACAAGAACATAGCAATAGATGCAGAAGACACATTTGAAAAAATTCAACACCCATTCATCATGAAAACTCTCAGTAAACTAGAAATAGAAGGGAACTTCCTCAATATCATAAAGAATATTGACAAAATACCCACAGTTCACATCATATGTAATGGTGGGAACTTGAAGCTTTCTCATTAAGATCTGGTAGAAGGTGAGGATGTCCTTTCCCACCATTGCTTTTCAACATCATATATGAAGGTATAGCTAATGCAGTAAAACAAGAAAAGGAAAATAAAAGGCATATGGATTGTAGAGGAAGAAATAAATCTTTGTTCACATGATCATCTGTGTAGAAAATCGAGAAGAACGGACAGAAAATCCTGAAACTAATAATTGATGATAGCAAGGTTGCAGGCACAAGGTTAATATATAAAAGCCAATCACTTTCCTATATACCAGAAATGAACAAGTGGAATTTGAAATTAATAACAAAATACTACTAACATTAGCACCCCCAAAATGAAATACTTTTATGTAAATCTAACAAAATATGTATAACATCTATATGAAGAATAA
Organism: Hippopotamus amphibius kiboko; assembly: GCF_030028045.1. Classification (NCBI taxonomy): domain Eukaryota; kingdom Metazoa; phylum Chordata; class Mammalia; order Artiodactyla; family Hippopotamidae; genus Hippopotamus; species Hippopotamus amphibius. The sequence goes on from NC_080188.1 coordinate 61,848,290, forward strand.
TATAAAATTCTGATAAAAGAAATAAAAAATAACTAAATGAATGGAGAGCATTTCTATGCTTATGGATAGAATCAATATTGTCAAGATCTCAGTTCTTCCCAACTTGCTATATTGATTCAATGCAATTCCAATAAAAATCCCACCGAGTGGGCTTCCTAGGTGGCGCAGTGATTAAGAATCTGCCTGCCGGTGCAGGGGACACGGGTTCGATCCCTGCTGCAGGAAGATCCCACATGCCACAGAGCAACTAAGCCCGTGCGCCACAACTATTGAGCCTGTGCTTTAGAGCCCATGAGCCACAACTATTGAACCCATGTGCTGCAACTACTGAAGCCCATGTGCCTAGAGCCTGTGCTCCACAGCAAGAGAAGCCATGGCTATGAGGAGCCCATGCACCACAAGGAAGAGTAGCCCCCACTCACCACAAATAAAGAAAGCCTGTGTACAGCAAAAAAGACCCAGCACAGCCAATTAAATAAATAAATAAATTTATATTAAAAAAAATCCCACAGAGTTATTTCATAATATCAATAAACCAAATCTAAAATTTATGTGGAGGGACAGAAGACCCAGAATAGCTGACACAGGGAGAAGGACAAAATTGGAGGGCTGACACTACCTGACTTCAGGACTTACTATAAAGCTACTGTAGTCAAGACAGAGTGGTATTGACAAAATAGTAGACAAATCAATCAGTGGAACAGAATAGAGAGCCCAGAAATAGATCCCTGTAAATATAGTCTACTTATTTTTGACAGAGGAGCAAAGGCAATACAATGGAGCAAAGATACTCATTTCAACTTATGGTTCTAGAACAACTAAATATTCATCTATAAAAAAATGAATCTAGATACAGACCTTATGCTCTTCACAAAACTTACTTCACAATGAATTATAGATCTAAGTGTAAAATGCAAAACTATAAAACTTAATAAGTAACATGGGGAAAAACCTAGGTGATCTAGGTTATGGTGATAACTCTTTAGATACAACACCAAAGACACAGTCCATGAAAGAAATAGTTCATAAGATGGAATTCATTATAATTAAAACTTTTTGCTCTATGAAAGACAGATAATAAGAGATATTATGAAAGTATGTATAATATTACCATGATGGATCTATGTTTTTTCCAAACTTAGAGTAAAACACCGAGAGTGAACCGTGTGGACTTTGGGTGATTATGTTGTGTCAATGTAGGTTCATCTTTAGTAAAACATGTACTATTCTGGTGTGTGATGTATAATGGGGGAGGCTTTGCATGTTTGGGTGCAGGAGGAGTATGGGAAATCTCTGTACCTTCCTTGCAGTTCTGTTGAAAACCTAAATCTCTAAAAAATAAAACATTTTGTAAAAAGGAATGGAAATATCATTGATGGTTTGGACTAATTTTGATTCTTTTCTGCAACCTAAGGAGGAACTCAATTTCCCCGAGACCAGTATCTTTGAATTTTTCAACAAATTATGAAATCTTGGCGAAGAATAAGAGAAAATGGCTGATAGGAAGGAATATAAGTGTCTGCCCCATTAACATCACTCACATCACATGATAGTTAAATAAGTATTTCAATGATTTTTTTTTCTCTTTTCACTTAAAATTTTTTAAATGGAGAAATTTCTTTCCCCAATGTGTGTAATGTGTTCTTTCTTTTCAGCTTTATTAGGATATATTGACAGATAAAAATTTTGTATATTTAAGTACAATTTAATGTTTTAATATATGTATACATTGTGAAATTATCACCATAATCAAGCTAATTACATATCTATCACGTCACAAAGTTAACAGTTTTTGTTTATGTAGTGAGAACACAACATTTACTCTCTTAGAAAACTTCAAGTATACAGTGCAGTGCTGTTAACTATAATCACACAGGTGTACATTAATCTCCATAATTTATTCACCTTGCCTAAGTGAAACTTTGTATCCTTTGACCAACATCTCTCCACTTCCCCCTCTTCCCTTGATCCCTGGCAACCACATTCTACTCTCCGCTTCTATGAGCTTGTTTTAGAGTTCACATATAAATGAGTCGTACAGTGCTTGTCTTTTTGTTTCTGGCTTATTTTACGTAACATAAAGTCCTCTAAGTTCATTCAAATTGTCACAAATGGCAGGATTTTCTTCTTTTTAAAGGCTGAATAATATTGCATTATGTGCATGTGTGTGTGTGTTTGTCTATGTGTACATCAATTGCATAACTCTTTATTCATTCATCTGTCAATGGACACAAGATTGTTTCCATGTTCTTGGCTATTGTGAATAATGCTGTAGTGAACATGGGAACGTAGATATCTCTTCAAGATAGGTGATTTATTTCTTTTTGATATATAACCCAAAGTGGAATTGCTGAATCATATGGTAGTTCTTTTAAAAATTTTATAAGGACCCTCTACACTTTCTTCCATAGTGGCTACACCATTTTACATTTCCAGCAGTGTCAATGGTTACTTTTTGTCCACATCGTCACCAAAACTTATTATTTTTTTGATAATAGCCATTCTAACAAATGTGAAATGTTATCTCACTGTGGTTTTGATTTAAATTTTCCTGATTATCAATGATGTTGAGAACCTTTTAATATACCTGTTGGACATTTGTATGTATTTTTTGGAGAAATGTTTACCCAGGATATTTGTCCGTTTAAAAACATCTGGTTATTTACTTTTTTTCATATAGATTTGTAGGAGTTCCTTATATATTTTGGATATTAACCACTTATCAGATGCATGGTTTGCAAATATTTTCTCCCATTCCATAGGTTGCCTTTTCATTTTGTTGATAGTTTCCTTTACTTTGCAGAAGATTTTTAGTTTGATGCAGTTTCTTTTGTCTATTTTTGCTTTGTTACCTGTGCCTTTGGGTTATATCCAAAAAAATCATTGCTTAAACCAGCGTCAGAAATTTTTCTCCTGATGTTTTCTTCTATTTGCTTTGGTTTCAGGTCTTACCTTTAAGTGTTTGATCCATTTTGAGTTGACTTTTTGTATATGGTATGAGATATGGGTCCAGTTTTATTCTTCTTCATGTGGATAACTGGTTTTTCCAGTACCATTTATTGCAGAGAGTATCATTTCCTCACTTTGTGTTATTGGAATACTTGTCGAAAATCAGTTGACCAAAATTGTATGGGTTTAGTTCTGGGCTCTCTTTTCCATTAGTCTATATGTCTGTTTTTATGCCATACTCTTATGATTACTATAGCTTTGTAAAATATTTTGAGATCAAGAAGTAAGATGCTTCCAACTTTTTTTTTTCTTGCTCAAGATTGCGTTAGCTATTTGGGGTCTTTTGTGGTTCCATAAGAATTTTAGGATTTTTCTTCTGTTTCTAGAATCTACTTTAAGCTTGCTTATTGGTGGTGAATTCTAGGATGAGCTGGGACTGTTCCCAACTGAGGTTGGGGCTGGGATACCTGTCTCTGGCTTTTCCATGTGCCTACTTGGTTTCCAAACAATACATTGTCTGAATTCTCAGGGTAACTGTCCCAAAATATATAGAATTGAGGGGAACTGAATTGTCCCAGAAGTCATACAGCCTCATTTCTGCCACAAGAAAGTCATTAAGGCTGGCTTTTTCTGAGAGTGGGGAAGTAGACCTCATTTTTCATGGTTAGAGGGTCAAAGAGATTGTAGACATGCTTTAAAGTCATCATAGCTTTCTAAATCATAAATGATATTAGAATAAAGATGATTTTGAAATTTCACAGAGAAATATTTCTTTTTATTTATTTACAGTAAATGTATGTTATTCTCCATTTCCACATATTTTTTGCTGATTTAAAAAGGGAAAAAGCCCCCAGTACTTATATTTTAAAGATATTTTGAGCTTAAAGAAATTTATATTGATGTCTTTTGTAGATTAATGTAGGAAGCTCTTTGAATGAAATATATTCAGCCTTCTGCTTTTATTCCCTAAAAATAGTCCATAAATCATAATATCATTATCAGGGGCCTTTGCCTTATTAATTTAAATCTTTCTAAGATCAAGTCAAAGAAGTAGAAGTCTAATTTCCTTTGATTTGTCCCCTCTTCTTGTGTAGAGAGACAAGTCTGAGAAAACAAAATTAGCTTCTCTTGTGACTAACAAACATGAAGAAATTATGTTTAGTTCTTAGTAAAATTTGAGCTCATATTTGTTTTCTGAATTTTAAATACAATATCAGGAATAAAATGAATAGTATTTTGTAGGAAAAGTTTTGATACTCAGCTAACCTTTTGTACTCTTTTCTCATTCCATGGGAATAATAATAGCAAAGAGAATTTTAGAAATTTCCTATACTGCTAAAAAATTCTTGTTAAGAAGTTATCTTCTTTTGTATAAAGGTTTTGTTTTCTTACAGAAAGTTATTTAATGGTTTCATGTGTTTTATTTCAGAATATTTTAGTTGCAAGTGATGTGTGTGTCTATCCCTATCTACCTATCCATTATCTATCTGTCTGCCTGCCTATCTATCTATCTATCTATCTATCTATCTATCTATCTATCTATCTACCTATCGAAAGGTTAACCATAAAAGTATTACTATAGTGATACAGTACATTTTCTAGAACCAAAGGATCAGAGCACTGCTGAAGCAGGGAAAGACTGGAGCAGTCCCAGGCAGAACCCAGGAAATCCACTTGTTTCATCCCTTTCTCTGCTTCTTCTTGGCTCACTACTTCACTCTTTTCTCTTATGCCAGGCAAATTTTTCTTCTTTCCAGCTTACATGGGCATAAATGGCCACTGCCAACAGCTTCAGGTTTACTCTTATCTGCTCCATTCCTGAAAGCTGGGAGGGGAGATTAGAATCTTTCATATCCAATTTCAGGTTTCTGAGAAAGAATGGGTTTGCCAATTTGTATCATTTTTTTAGCCCTGAACCAAAGAATTGTGGCCAAGAGATGAGTTCATTTAAAATAAGTACAGGAGTCCTTCCTTATTTGAAGTTTTGCTTCTTGTGGTTTTGGTTACCTGAGGTCAACTGTAGTCCAAAAATATTAAATGGAAAACTCCAGAAATAAAAATTCTTAAGTTTTATATTGCCCATGTTTCTGCATGATGAAATCTCACACCTTTCAGCTCCATCCCTCCCAGAACATGAATCATCCCTTTGTCCAGCTTATCCTGCCTGTTAGTCACATAATAACTGTCTTGTTTATCAGATGGAAGTATCACAGTTCTTGTGTTCAAGTAATCTTTAATTTTCTTAATAATGGCCCCAAAGTGCAAGATTAGTGATTCTGGCATTTCACATATTCTCTTACTGTGCCTAATTTATAAATTAAACTTTATCATAGGTGTGTAGGTATAGGAAAAACAACATTATAAAGCTTGGTACTGTATTTGTTTCAGGCATCCACTGGGGGTCTTGGAACGTATGGAGGGACTACTGTATGTGACCAGACATAAGATTCAAGTGTTGGATAGGTCAGTATAAAGCGATGATTATTCCCTGAGAATAGAGTGTGTGTGAAGGTGTGCATGAGTGTGTTGTGTGTGTGTATGTGTGTGTAGGTATGCTTCCATATTGTGGTATGAGGTTGGTGGTTTTGTGTGGTTTAGATAAAGTAAACAATATGCATCCACTTTGTAAGGTTAGGCAGTGCCTAATTAATGTATTTAAGATGAGTCCATTTCCTCCTTTGGTTGTTTAATAAAGTACAGACATATGTTGGATAACTTTTGGTTTGAAGATCCAGCTATACTTAGAGTAGACTGACAGCCATTAATTTCAAATTAATACAGACCCCTATTTTAAATGGAGGATTGTAGTCTACATTTGCCAACAGTTCAGAATATTATGCTTTATAATAGTATTGAGATTTGGAAACATTTATACTATACTGTAGTTAAGAAATCACATTAGAAGAAACTTTAGAGTGAAAACCTATAGTAAGGCAAAATTGAGAGACAGTGGTTATCACTAAGAGGCTGGAGCTTATGTGGTTTTCCCATTAATTTGAAATGATTTATGAAAAGAAACTCTTCATACATTAGTTCAAATTAAAAAATCATTTATAAGATAAATTAATCATCTTGGAAAACAGCAACAGCTTTATAATAAAAGTGAAAGCAGCAGGCTTTAGTTCTTTTATGCAAGTATGTCTAATTATTGAAGTTTCAACATTATTGAATTTTATTTTTTACATAAATTATTTATAGGGTATAATAATTTTCAAATTATTTCCTTGACAGAGGTGCAAAATTTGTTTTCATTGCAAAGTAAGAAAATGATATAATAATAGAGGTATTCAGTATTAGGGAGAAGATTAGAACTCAGGGTTTCTGAGGCATAATTTTGAATTTACTCAATTAAATTATCTTTTAGAGAGAATCAGTAGTTAGTTCCCACTTTCTCTTAACTAAATTAGTGCTTTACACTTACTGGACTGGGTATAAATAAAAGGGAGAGAGTTTTGGGAATACAAAGAATGATTATGGCAGTTCATTCATAAGCTTTGTAAAGGATCTATACTAACTATACAAGCATATTTGAAGGAAGTTCCAGAGATTGACATGGTTTGTGAGACATTGCATTCAAACACATAGTGTTCCAAGGTGCCAAGTAAGGCAGAGGTCACAGAAAAATGTTACCCAATAGAAATTAGGTAAACATACTGTACTTAGAGTAGAAAGAAATTTTAGTAGCATTGATTACAAAGAAAGAGATCGAAGATACAATTACAATATTAATTAGTCTTTGTTAGCCTTAAAATACTGAACATAAGAGAATAGTCAGAAAATATGTGTTAATTGAACATTTGGGAAACTACCAATAGAAAATGCTTTTTCTTAGGGTATAGCATTGATTGTAATGAGAAAATGGATAGGTTTTATTAATGACCACCAGTGGCTGGCTGGATTATATAGTAAGGTTCCTGAGATAGGCATGTGATTACCCTTTGCTTTTCAGAATGCAAATGAAACTTTAAAGTAGATTTCACTGAGTGTATGTCTAGGAGTGGGATTGCAGGGTCATGTGGTAATTCTCTTTTTAGTTTTTTAAGGAACATCCGTACTGTTCTCCATAGTGCCTGTACCAGTTTACATTCCCACTAACAGTGTATAAGGGTTCCTTTTTCTCCGCACTCTCTCCAGCATTTATTATTTGTAGACTTTTTGATGATGGCCATTCTGATGGGTGTGAGCTGATACCTTATTGTAGTTTTGATTTGCGGTTCTCTAATAATTAGCTGTTTGAGCATCTTTTCATGTGCCTTTTGGCCATCTGTATGTCTTCTTTGGATAAATGTCTATTTAGATCTGCCTGTTCTTTGATTGGGTTGTTTGTTTGTTTGTTTTTGTTATTGAGCTGTGTGAGCTGTTTGTGTATTTTGGAGATTAATACCTTGTTGGTTGGGTCATTTGCAACTATTTTCTTCCATTCCATAGATTGTCTTTTTGAGAATATACATGCATCCCAATGTTCATTGCATCACTGTTTACAACGGAAGCAACCCAAATGTTCATTTGCAGATGAGTGGACAAAGATGTTGTGTATTTAAACAATGGAATATTACTCAGCCTTAAAAAAAATGAAATAATGCCATTTGCAGCAACATGGATGGGCCTAGAGATTTTCATGCTAAGTGAAGTAAGCCACAGAGAGAAAGACAAATATTATGTGATATTACTTGTATGTGGAATCTAAAAAAAAATGATATCAATACAAATTAACTTATATATAAAACTGAAATAGACCCACAGACATAGAACAAAAAACTTATGGTTACCAAAAGGGAAAGGAGGGGAAGGGATAAATTAGGAATTTGGGATTAACAGATACATACTACTATATATAAAAGATAACCAGCAAGGAACTTGTATATCCCAAGGAACTATACTCAATATTTTGTAATAACCTATAAGGGAAAAGAATCTGAAAAAAAAAAAGTATAACTGAATCACTTTGCTGTATACCTGAAACTAATCCAATGTATTATATCAACTACACTTTCATAAAAAAATTTAAAAAGTAGATTTCAGAAACAAAACAGTAATGTAAAATGATAAATTGAAAATCTGGACCATGGAAAATAATGCAATTATCCATTTTATAGGAGACAGGGTAGTTGCTATTATTTTCCAAGAGAAGGCACTAAAAAGGTGGGATTCTAACTCCATGATATCACAAAAGGATGAACTTGCCAGTTTTTAAAGACTATGTATTTGATCAGTTGCCAAGATGACAATACCAATCCTCTCACAGATTAGCAGAAATTGCTGTGATGATTCCTTGTACAATATAGACAAACTGGAGGTAGGAAATCATAAAGGGGAATGATAGGTCAGTGAGACTCTTCTGTATTTACAATACCACCACCCTTATTATTGCTGTGATTTTAGAAAATTAGTTATAAATTTCTCTGTGCAAAGTTTGTTTCTCAAGTTTTGTCCTGTCTTCTGCTTAGAAGCTTCTCTTTTTAAGAACTTTATATGCTGCCTCATACTGGTCTTTTAAGAATCACTTCAAATGTGTATCCATTCGTGTCAGCCTTCCCTGATCATTCTAGTTCAAGCTGTCCCCCGAATTATCCAAGCACACAATGCTATATTCTTTTATTATTGTCTCTTACTAAACTTAGATTTGTCTTTATTTTGAGTGTATTTGTTGACGTCTATGGTTTCCTTTCTTTCTAGAATGTAAGCTCCTCTAACATCAGAGATTCCTTCAATCATGACATCTAGTATGTACCCAGTTACCAAAAATACATGTACCTCAAGATGTTTGTAGATGTTTCACTTCTCTACAATGGCATGTATTTTGCTGCTATTATTTCTTTGGGCAAATTGCTATTTTAGTTTCTCATAAACCTATACTACTGAAGTAGTAAACCAGGGATTTATTCTATGCCTGAACAATTTTTAGAGTTTAGAATATAGGTTTTCATGTGTTACTGAAGGTTTTGTGTGTTATTAAAGATGTTACTGTAAGTAGCATTAGATAGCAGTTAATTTTAAATTTCTTTTAGAATGACTTTCATATTATGAAGAAAAAGGAAGAGAATGAGGGCAGCATGTGTTAACAGAGCTGGCTTATTCTAACATAATATCTAACTTTGTTATGATAAATCAAAACTCTACCTTTTATATAGCTGTTTTTCTATGAAAGAGTGTTTTTCATAACAACAACAAAAATACTGGGAACAAAATAATACTGTTTTCAAAATTTTTAAGTATTTCCAAAGCACAGAGAAGTTTTCTCATACCTAAAATATGATCAAAAAGTGTGAATATGTATGAATATTATGTACCTTCTGAAATCATTCTTGTGCTTACTGGACATCACGTATGTGTCACAGATATAATTCTATTTTATGAATTTTACCTTTTTCCACAAGCTTCCCATTTTGTCTTATAGCCATGATAGTAAAAATTTTATGTGCAAAAATGTTAATTTCCAGCCATAGATTATGGATGATAAAAAATCTATTTGGTCATACTTTTTCAAAAGTTAAAATGCCAAGTAAAATTACTTCATTTGTAATATGTTGAAATATTGATCATACGGTTATACTTGGTCACAATATATAATTTCTCTGAGGGTGTTTCCTTAATTCACTTATTAATGTTACATTAATGAAAATAGGTATATTAAAATAGTTAAATTTCACATGAAAATCTCTGAGGAAAGAGTTTTTTTTCTCAAATTTGCCATTTCCTTTTGTCCTTCTGGAATGGAAATTTAAATATTTGACACAGATTTCTGAATTCTGCTTTATACATATATTTTGTGGATTCCTTACATTAGAACTAAGAATTTTATACACTCAGCAAACTGTTCTCTGCTTTTTATCTATATATTTACATTTAAAAATATCTAAATTTTAGGAAAACATTCTATTTTAATATTATTTATCTTGACTAACTTAGCCACTTCTCATATTTTAAAACCTTACATGCCTTCTGATTTATGAAATTCTCAATTTCATATATGTATGTGTATTACATATCTGTGATATGTGTATGTATTAGCAAATTACATGCAGATCTGTACTATAAATCAGTATATGCACATAGTATACACAGTCATGCATATACAGCAAGCATATATACATAGATAGATGTGTATACATGTGTATGCAAGTGTATACAAGTATACACAAACACACATCCATCTATCTATCTATCTATCTATCTATCTATCTATCTATCTATCTATCTAATGTGGTCTACTGAGATTTGGTATCTCACTACCCTTTTTATATTTCAATGACATTGTTTCTATAGTAACTGATTCACTGGAAAAATCAAAGCAAAAAGCTTTGGAAAGACCCAACCAAATCGCATGCTTAGTAAATGATGAGCAGGGGATGTTATTTGTCTGGGGTCATACATTTTGGAAGTGGCTAAAACAAAATGAAATCATTGCTCCATAACAAAATACAATCTAGCCAAGGTTGTAACACCGTATGCTGTCATTAACCAAAAAATGGCCCAATCATTATAATTTTCAGGAATATACATACACATACACAAAACCTTATACTCTCTGTATGCAGCACTGAATCTTTCTATATTAGATACAGTGTAAAAGAGGATTTTGGCAGTGCTGCCAGGCAGAGCCAGTATTCACAAACTTTGGATCAGGTGTCTATTTAAGTATATTTATGTATGGGAAAAAACATTTCTATAGAACTTTTAAATGAATTATGCCTAATAAGACTGTCCAGTGACTGGGGACAAAGTCAATTTGAAGTTATTTTGTTATGATTTTAATTCTGAAAATTTAAATAATTTAGGAAAACATAACATTAGTCTTTCAAACTTGTAATATTTTCTTGAAAGCATATTCAGGTTAGTGATAGAGTTTACCAATAGTCAGAATATTTATGGCAACACATTAGAGCTGATTTAAACAAACAGAAACAGAAACACAAAATAAGTTTGAAATTTTGAAGATAATTTGTTGCTCTTCTTACCTTTTCCAGCTAGGTTGCCTGTATTTCAAATCACTCTCACTCTTTTTTGACAAAGAAAAAGATATGCACTTGCGCACTTGCTTTTTAACTCTCATGCATACATATCATTTGGTTAAAATGATCATTAAGTAAGTGGAATTAACCTGTTATATATTTCTTAGCAAAATAAATACATAGCACAAGATTTTTTTATATAATTATATGAACAAAGTTAGGATCATTTCCTAAAATGAAAACAACATTCATTGAAGACATATTTGTAATATAAATATGTTAAATAGCTAATGCATTGTTAAATCTCTAGGATACAATATTTTCAAGTATGATATTTAAAATATATTTTAAAGATATATATTTATTTGATAATTATGTATTAAACAATTCTTAAGAATGTAAATCCTCCTGGACCTATGGAGATACCATTGACCTGAAATAAATAGACTGCCAGATATTTCTGTAGCAAAGACAGGTTTATTTGGGATCAGCATAGGCATTTTGGGGTCTGCAACCATGATGAGCCATGTGCAAGTCCCTGCATGACAAGGGAAGGAGAACTCTTTTAAAGAGGGAAAGGAAGTTGGGAGGAGTCCATGGCTTTTCATTGGCTGAGCCATTGATAGGAAAGAAGTAGAGTCTCTTTTTCCTGTTATGCTCTGCTATCGTCCCTAATAGTAGCATACATCTGAATACACAGAAAGCCTTGCATAGGTAATGTTTTCCTATTTTGAGAAATGAGAGTAAATTTATTAAAACTGAAGGAGGGTAGAATTTGGCATCCCAAAATGTGCCTTTTTGTCATAATGATCATTCTAAGCTGGTTCTTTTTAAGAAACAGCAGACATACCTCTGAAACAACAGACATAGCCCTGAAAACTGAGTGGAAGTTACCCTTTTGTAGGACATTTACGTGTATAATGACAATCTCCTTTTTTAAGGATTTCTCCCTCACTGTACCAGGAAGAGGGAGATGACCAAATCTCTATCTCTATTTAACTCTTATTAAATGAGAAGGCAAGACTTAAATCTGCATAACAGCCTTGCCCTTGTTTACTCTGCTTTCCTGGTAATCTCCCATCAGTGGCTCCGCAACGCATAACATTTTCTTTTGTCTTTGGCTGAAAATGATATTTAAGGTAATAGCCTGGGACATTCCAGGGAGTTCCTCAGTTTTCCTGGTTATCTCTCCTGTATACAGGAGGTTAGATGTTATTCAAATTCTATCTGTCTTTCTCATGTTCATCTGTTTTTTATTACAGGGGGTATCTCAGCCAAGAGATAGCTAAAAGGGTAGAGGGAAAATTATTTTTCCTCTTCCACAAAACATATATGCAAATATTCTAGTTAAATTGTAGTTAAATTCTTTTGTAGTAGAGGCAAAGCTGATTTCCTAAGGGGCTGGTCTTAACTATCAAAATTTTAAGTTGTGAGATTTTTGTGTTTTGCTTTCTCACTTTTTCTTTCAGCGTTTCATAGTTAATGCTACTTCCTTAAGTCCTCAGCAACATTCAGTGCTCTCAAATGCCTTCTGTTCTTTCCCTTACCAAATCATGCTTCCGTCTAGTGATTAGTTGGAAAGTTTAGGACATTTATACTAAAACCTAAAAAAAAGAGAATAACTATGTAAATTAATAACATAAAAGTGGTTTTGAGTCAGACCTAAGGTTAAATTCTGTCTCCATACTTACTTGGCTTTATGACTTTTGGCAAGTAGTTTAACTCCTGTGAGCTAGAATTATTTCCTCTGTAAGTCAGATAAGTAGACTTAATAACAAAATATGTATGAAAGGTCCAGCACAATGCCTGGCAGTCTGTAGTCACTATGTGTTAATTTTATTCCTCTCCCCCTTCCTTTTAGAAGTTTGTGCATTTCAATAGAGCATGGTCCCTCAACACTAAGGAATGAATCCCTACTCTTGAAAAGAGGCAGGTGAGAGTGATGTTTAGGGACAGGAAATCTTTCTACCACCTCTGAAATGACACATCTGCTCTACTTGCTTGGGAGGCCAGCATGGACTGTCTCGTTGCCAACTCAATGAAAGGCTTTAAAAGCTTGCCAAAACATTTTCTCCTAAGCATTTTCCCTCGGGCTTCTGATGCCAAGTGACTTTTTAAATGTGTGACCTTTGATATTGACTATTTTTGGAAAAAAACTCTTTATGGAAGGGTACCAGAGGCAGCAAGCAACCCTGTGATTCTAAATCCCTTGCTAAGCAGAGAATTCTGCTATCTGAATTGTGTTTCTTTGTAAACTACATTTAATGGTGTGGTTTGGGCAGCCTAAACTCCCTCTGGAGATAAGAAAGAAATTCTATGAACACAGCAAGTATTTTAAGACAGGGAGGGGATAAAAAAAGAAAGATTTAATTAAGTATAGCGCTTTACCTGGTTTTCCCTACTGTTATTTATAAGCAATAAATTGCCTCTGGATTTACACCTGTACTGTTCCATAATTTTTATACTGGGCCCAGCTTCCCTTTTCAATTTCGTACTCTTCCAGGAACTTGATTTAGGGTAAATATGCCTTACATCTCTCTTTTCTGTGTCTATCCTTCACCTGGGATATACCCCTACTCTGCCAAGTTCTCTCTATAAAATTATTTTCATCCCAAGTCCAGCCAGTATGTCACCTTTATTCATTTATATGTTCATAAGTTCAAATAAAAACAGACAGATAAACAAAACAAAGCCATTATGGAATACTATATGCCAGTTGCTGGGTCATAGAATAATAAATGAAATGTGGCTCTATTTCTGAAAAAGGTCACAACTGCATACATACAAATAACTTTAATGCAATGGGAGAAATGTGAGAATAGAGGCCTGTTTAAAAACTACCCAGCAGTGTTTGACTAGGTTATGGAGGCTCCGCAAGTAACCTCAGTGATAATTGAATGAGTTCTTGGAAGATAAGGGGCTTGTTAGGTAGAGAGTGGAAGAGGATTCTGGATCTGGGAGGCAGTTGTGGAAGACCATATTGACTCGAGGGATCATAAGTTTTTTAGAGCCTACGTCTCCAAAAAATCACCTTAACAATCTGACTCAAAGTGAACCCCACTGGAAACTTTTGTGGCTCTCCCCCCCTTTTTTTTTTTTAATTTAAAAAAAATTTTTTTAATTATTTTTTTTGGGGTACACCAGGTTCAATCATCTGTTTTTATACACATATCCCTGTATTCCCTCCCTTCCTTGACTCCCCCCACCTCGAGTCCCCCCCACCCTCCCCGCCCCAGTCCTCTAAGGCATCTTCCATCCTCGAGTTGGACTCCCTTTGTTATACAACAACTTCCCACTGACTATTTTACAGTTGGTAGTATATATATGTCTGTGCTACTCTCTCGCTTTGACTCAGTTTCCCCTTCACCCCCCGCCCCCTCCCATACCTCGAGTTCTCCAGTCCATTCTCTGTATCTGCGTCCTTGTTCTTGTCACTGAGTTCATCAGTACCATTTTTAGATTCCGTATATGTGAGTTAGCATACAATATTTGTCCTTCTCTTTCTGACTTACTTCACTCTGTGTGGCAGATTGTAGTTCTATCCACCTCATTACATATAGCTCCATCTCATCCCTTTTTATAGCTGAGTAATATTCCATTGTATATATATGCCACATCTTCTTTATCCATTCATTTGTTGGTGGGCATTTAGGTTGCTTCCATGTCCTGGCTATTGTAAATAGTGCTGCAATAAACATTATAGTACAAGTTTCTTTTGGGATTATGGTTTTCTTTGGGTATATGCCCAGCAGTGGGATTACTGGATCATATGGAAGTTCTATTTGTAGTTTTTTAAGGAACCTCCAAATTGTTTTCCATAGTGGCTGGACCAACTTACAGTCCCACCAACAGTGCAGGAGAGTTCCCTTTTCTCCACACCCTCTCCAACATTTGTTGTTTCCAGATTTTGTGATGATGGCCATTCTGATCGGTGTGAGGTGGTACGTCATTGTGGCTTTGACTTGCATTTCTCTGATGATGAGTGATGTTGAGCATCTTTTCATGTGTTTGTTGGCCATCTGTATGTCTTCTTTGGAGAAATGTCTATTTAGGTCTTCCACCCATTTATGGATGGGGTTATTTGCTTTTTTGGTATTAAGCTTCATGAGCTGCTTGTATATTTTGGAGGTTAATCCTTTCTCCATTGTTTCATAGGCAATTATTTTTTCCCATTCTGAGGGTTGCCTTTTAGTCTTGTTTATGGTTTCTTTCACTGTGCAAAAGCTTTTAAGTTTCATGAGGTCCCATTTGTTTATTCTTGATTTTATTTCCATGATTCTAGGAGGTGGGTCAAAAAGGATGTTGCTTTGATGTATGTCATAGAGTGTTCTGCCTATGTTTTCCTCTAGGAGTTTTATAGTGTCTGGCCTTCCATGTAGGTCTTTAATCCATTTGGAGTTTATTTTTGTGTATGGTGTTAGGAAGTGTTCTAATTTCATTCTTTTACATGTAGCTGTCCAATTTTCCCAGCACCACTTATTGAAGAGGCTGTCTAGTTTAGTAAAGAGTTTAGTAATGTAGCAGGATACAAAATGAATGCACAGAAATCTCTTGCATTCCTACACTAACAATGGAAGAGCAGAAAGAGAAATTAAGGAAACTCTCCCATTCACCATTGCAACCAAAAGAATCAAATACCTAGGAATAAACCTGCCTAAGGAGGCAAAAGATCTGTATGCAGAAAACTTTAAGACATTGATGAAAGAAATCAAAGACGACACAAACAGATGGCGGGACATACCATGTTCCTGGATTGGAAGAATCAACATGGTGAAAATGTCTGTACTACCCAAAGCCATTTACAGATTCAATGCAATCCCCATAAAATTACCAATGGCATTTTTCACAGAACTAGAGCAAGAAATCTTACGATTTGTATGGAAACACAAAAGACCCCGAATAGCCAAAGCAATCTTGAGAAGGAAAAATGGAGTGGATGGAATCAGGCTTCCTGACTTCAAACTATACTACAAGGCCATAGTGATCAAGACAGTATGGTACTGGCACAAAAATAGAAAGGAAGGTCAATGGAATAGAAGAGAGAACTCAGAAGTAAGCCCAAACACATATGGGCACCTTATCTTTGACAAAGGAGGCATGAGTATACAATGGAAAAAAGACAGCTCTCCCCCTTTTTTTCACCTATAAGCCCTTCTTCTTTTTTTTTGTTTTTAGCCCTTCTTTTTTTTGTAGGAAAAAGATAGATATTAAGCTAGATTAGATATTTGTGTTCCGTTTTTCATTGTCCTAGTGAGTGTTAAATTTTTTGAGACTAAAGACTGGATCTTCTCTGCTTTTTATTACTGTTTAAAATACCTGTAACTGAGACTTGTAGTCATATTTTTTGTTTGTGTATATATTTATTTATTTATTGTTTACTGTGTACCAAGAACTATGCTAAGAAATAGGCATTTTTATATTTCTTTAACTCAAACTATAACTCTGTGAGGTTAGGTACCATTATTACTTCTACTCACAGTTAAGTAAAGCAATGCGTAGTGGGATCAAATGACTTTCCTAAAAATGAATTTAACTCAGAAAGCCTGACTACAGAGCTATAACTCAAATACATTATCCTGTCTTCACAAACAAGTCATTCCACATACATTTGCTAAACTCTAAATGAACAAAACAATTCTTAAAAAATCGAATTAATGCAATTGAATAACTCAATGAAGAAAATATCAGTGTATGATAATATACATTGTAAATTCAGAGAAAAATCCTGGACAACCTTAAAATAAATGGAGCAGTGAAATATTTTTGAAAATGATTTTACCACCTTGTAATGCTATATATATCCCATGCCTTTAGGATTCAGGTGTGCATGTGCTGAAGGTGCCTTTTGGCTTGGTCATTTTCTAGAAAGCAGAGTTATTGTAGCTAATGCTACCTGGCCAATCCCAGAGGAAGCAGATGTGTTGGGGGAAGGTTGGAAAAGCATTTGGAAGAGCGAGTGAATATAAAGGAGTTTGCCAATCCATTGTAAATTTTTTCAGGTCTCCGAACTTTTTTGTTGCCAGTGTCCTGGTTTTAGTGGAAAGACCTCCAGAATTCATGATCCGTCTGATCTGGGCTTCTGGCTCCCATATGTGCCAGTGAATTTGCAACAGTAATGTGGTATAGTGAACATCTGCCTTTTAATTCAGCTTTCCCTTTCCATTATAGAGACATCAGCTAAGTTAATTAGAGGTGTGGCGGGGGTTAAAATGATAGCAAATGCTGTAGAATTATGTTATTGGTGCAGAGTGTGATGGAAATAGGATGGGTAGAAAAAAAATCCAAGTCTTCCCGTTTCTCATTAAAATCTACATGAAAACATATGAGGTGTGACACTTAGAAAATGGGATTGATTGAACAGCATACTCAAACTGGTTTATTGGCATGAATGATGTCCCCTTTGCAGTAGTTATAATAGGAGCCAAAAAATACAGTAATGTCACACTGTCTCGGGCTCCTTTGTAGGGGTTATCTTTGCATTCTGTGGGGTGTATATTGAATACTTCTCGACAGTGGCAAATCTTCAAACTTAAAGTCAGTTCTGTTTTTGCCATTAGAAGAAGTTACAAATGTGCCAAATTTGATGAATAAAGTAGGTGATCAAAGTAGAAAGTATGATTTGTGATTTCCCAAAACCAAAGTGAGATTACAGAATAATGAAACAAAAAAATTGTGCTTTATAAGCAGGTTTTATTTATTTCAAAAGAATATTTCTAAATTTATTTTGAGAATAGCATCCTTGTAGTATGTATTTTCCAGTTATTATGTGAATGCATAGATTCTGGTATATGTACATAAACCACAATTTTCTTTTTAAATTTATCGTCAAAACTAATATTTTAAATTTTTGTTGTTGAGTGATAATTATACATAAGTTAAAACTTTTCATTTAGATGATTTAAAATTAACCAAAATCAAATCTGTCTTAAACTAATAGGAAATATTTTGAGAAGTAGAGGATAGATGGTTTTGAGACCTAAGAAATTTAAACCCAAAACAAAAAACAGAAAAAACACTTAGCACTCATCTAGGAAAACAATGTGAGATAATTACGAAGTCAGGAGAGAGACTACTTACACTAGTATTTTGTGAAAGCTGTTATGGCATTGTATTTATTATTTTTATTTCTCATCACATCTCTGTGTAGTAAATATTATTTTAATTTTTAGCATACTATCCAAGGTTTCAGTCAATATTCAAATTCTGTCTAATTCCAGAGCTTTTTGCTCAATTCTAACACAGTGCCTCTTTTTTTTTTCTTTTTCTTTAGCTCTTTATTGGAGTATAACCACTTGACACTGTTGTGCCAGCTTTTGCTACACAACAAAGTGAATCAGCTGCATCTATACATATATCACCATATCCCCTCCCTCCTGCGACTCCCTCCCACCTTCCCTGTCCCAGCCCTCTAAGTCATCACCCATCATGGAGTTGATCTCCCTGTGTTATACAGCAACTTCCCACTAGCTATCTGTTTTACATTTGGTAGTGTATACAGTACCTCTAATATTGCATTCATTAAAAGAGAGAGAAGGAAGAGGGGAAAACTTGGAGTCACAATTATTCCTTATTTCCACATTTTTGCATTCTTAATTGAATGTACCCGAGAGGGCGTTGTTTCTAAAATCTTATTACTCAGAATGTGGCCAGCAGACCAACAACATCAACATCACCTGGTAGCTGATTAGTGATGTAGAATATTAGGTACCGCCCCAGACTTACTGAATCAGAAGTTACATTTTAATAAAATTCCAAAATAAGTTGTTTTATCCCACTGTTCACGAGCATATTCTTGGCAGTCTTTTCAATAACAATCCAGTGTCTTCTGCATTTTTTTCAGGCTTTCAAACAGGCAGCATTTTTCTGCTATGGGAAGTATGAACTCATAAACAACTATGAAAACATTTTGACTTTAGAACAGTAAAGATCCTTGAAGGTCATTCTGAGCATTTTAGTTAAAGGATATGAAACTGATGAACTTTAAAGTTAGATATGTTTTGCAAGGATGGGGGGACTACCAACTCCTGTCTAAATAGCTGTATTCTTCAAAATTGGTCTATGGCAACTCAGAAGATTGTTAGTAATACTGAGGCCAAATACTAATAATTTATGACACATAATTTAGTGTTACTCATTTTTCTGTATACTTATCTTTGGATCTGTTATTGTTTCTCTAATTAATTCATTTTATTAACTTAGATTTTCTATTTTATTCTGAATTGAATACAATATACTATATTTGTAAAATATAATAATGGGAAAGGAGTTTAGCTTTCTGTTTATTAGCCATGCTATTTTTTAACAAAAATTATTTTGAACTCTTTTATTCACACATTCTTAATATGAATTTTTAATAATTCCTATGTCTGCAGTTATATTTAACTAATTTTTACTTTCTAATCAAGATGATGTTTCCCAACCATACATCACTCCTATTTTACTACAAATAATTAGTTAGTGTTAGTAGGAATAATTATTTAAATTCAAATTTCAAATATATTTGATATTATTTATATCCAATATAACTCCAAAAGATTTGAAGATCTGCCTAGCTTATGATTAAAAGTAATATAGTCACCTCCAGAACTCCTAAAATGGGCTGAGTTGGACAGAGCTAGACAGTAGATTAGTAGGATATTTGGGGCTGTTCTATAAAAAGACTGGCAGCATTACTTTGCATATATGCTTTTCCTAGTCCTTCCATCAAATTATAGAAGAGTACAAAGAAGAATGAAGGAAAGAATGAATGAACAAATGAGGGAAGAGGAAAGCAGGTTTCTGCTGTACAAAGTATCATGAGTCCAAAATATTTATGTTCATCAGTAGAACAGGTTTCAAAATAGCTGTAATGCATTGGTAAAGTCAGTGCTTACCTCTGTTAAATATTTTTAAGCATACAGGGTTGTTTTGGGGGGCATAATATGGATTACTCCTCCCATTTATTTATGTGGACTGTTTAGACTTATTACAGGTAGTAAAATTAAATGACAAAATGAGTGTTCTGGTAAGTCAGGAAAGGGTAGAAGTTATTATTAGCTGAGATTATAGGAAAAACAGTCTCTGAAATCTTAAATTTATGTTTCAGTACTCAAGCAGCCAGCTAAGCACCAGTCTTCTACATTTAAGTCCTCCATACCTTTCACTATTTCATGTAAACCTGCCTTATCTTTCACCTTGGGAGTAGATAGAATGGTATAGTAGGTAAAAATCTCTAATATGGCATTATATTTTCCAGGGTTCCCTACTGGATGGAAAATATTTGGCAAACTAAAAATTCATCTAAGCCTCAGTTTTCTATTCTGTAAAACAGCTATAATGATAGTATACATCTAGAAGAGTTATGAAGAATAAATGAGATAATTCATCTGAAGGGTTTAGTATAGTACCTGTGATGTAACAGGTACTCAAAAATGTTAAATACTATTTTTATCTATCAGCTTGGGAATCAGTTATTCCTAAAGATGTTACTGTTGTTCAAAAATCTTTTGACTATTACTTGGAATTACATTAAAACTTAGTTTATAATCCACATAAGAAATCTAGGCATCCAGTCTGATTACTTTATAATTACGTTTGTTTCATGTCCCCAAAATGGTATTCCCAAGATTACTAGTCCAAATGTTGAATGACTTCTGCTTGTTTCTAAATATAAAATACATTTTTGAATGATGAACACATTTCACCACTGAGGACATACTCAAAATGTATTGCAACATCTGAAAATAGTTTCAAGAGAAGGTAAAGCTCATTTTGTAATTAATAAAAGTGTAATTTATATAGCTCCCAAGGTGACAGACTTGAAAAGAAAAAACTTTTAAAGAACACAAAAGACTCCAAATAACCAAAGCAATCTTGAGAAAGAAAAATAGAGCTGGAGGAATCAGGTTCCCTGACTTCAGACTACACTATAAAACTACAGTAATCAAAACAGTATGATACTGGCACAAAAACAGAACCATAGATCAATGGAACAGGATAGAAAGCCCATAGATAAACCCACACACCTATGGTAACGTAATCTACGACAAAGGAGGCAAGAATATACAGTGGAGAAAGACAGTCTCTTCAATAAGTGGTGCTGGGAAAACTGTACAGCTACATGTAAAAGAATGAAATTAGAACACTCCCTATCACCATACACAAAAATAAACTCAAAATGGATTAAAGACCTAAATGTAAGATCAGACACTATAAAACTTGTAGAGGAAAAAATAGGCAGAATACTCTTTGACATAAATGACAGCAAGATCTTTTATGTTCCACCTCCTAGAGTAATGAAAATAAAAACAAATATAAACAGATGGAATCTAATGAAACTTAAAAGCTTTTGCACAGCAAAGGAAACCATAAACAAAAGACAGTGCTCAGAATGGGAGAAGATATTTGCAAACGAAGCAGGGGATTAATCTCCAAAATATACAAACAGCTCATGCAGCTCAATATCAAAAAAAGAAATAACCCAATCAAAAAATGGGTGAAAGGCCTAAATAAATATTTCTCCAAAGAAGACATATAGGTGGCCAAAAAGCACATGAAAATTTGCTCAACATCACTAATTATTAGAGAAATGCAAATCAAAACTACAATGAGGTATCACTTCGCATGGATCATAATGGCCATCAAAAAAATCTACAAACCATAAATGCTGGAGAGAGTGTAGAGAAAAGGGAACCCTCCCACTGTTAATGGAATGTAAATTGGTACAGCCACAATGGAGAATAGTATGGAAATTCCTTAAAAATCTAAAAATAGAACTACTATATGACTAGCAATCCTACTCCTGGGCATATACCTGGAGAAAACTATAATTTGAAAAGATACATGCACCTCAGTGTTCATTGTAGCACTATTTACAATAGCCAGGACATGGAAGCAACCTAAATGTGCATTGACAGAGGAATGGATAAAGAAGATGTGGTTACATACATACAGTGGCATATTAGTCATAAAAATGAACAAAATAATGCCAATTGTAGCAACATGGATGGACCTAGAGATTGTCGCACTGAGTGAAGTGACAGACACAGAATGACAATTATCATATGATATTGCTTATATGTGGAATCTAAAAAAAAAGGGGTACCAGTGAACTCATTTACAAAACAGAAGTAAAGTCATGGATGTAGAAAACAAACTTACGGTTACAAGGGGATAAGGGAGGGAGGGATAAATTGGGAAATTGACCTATACACACTGCTATATGTCTGCCATATAGCACAGGGAACTCTTAGTCAATACTCTGTAATGGCCTATATGTGAAAAGAATATAAAAAAGAGTAGGTATATGTATATGTATAACTGATTCACTTTGCTTGTACACCTGAAACTAACACAACATTGTAAATCAACTATACTACAATAAAATTTTTAAAAAAGATATTTCCAAGAAAAAACTATATTACTTGAGGAGTTGTTAGTTGTTTTGTTTTTTTGTGTTTTTGACATAATTTGAGACAAAGTGGCAACAATAGACAAAATAACTCTGGAAACTGCTCTTCCCACATATTTCATGAATGCTAACATTCACTATGTTTACTTTGTATTTCTTCTGTTCCTCTCTGCATATGTGTGTGCATATTTATATGTATGTGTATTTAGGTAGATAGTTTTTAGAAGTGGTTAAAAGTAAGTTGTAGACATGATGTCACTTTTGCACCTAAATACTTAAGTGTATAGTTCTTCTATGTTAATGGTCACTGTATAATTTACAAAATCAGGAAATTAAATTGAAGCCATAGTATTCTTTAATGTGCACACTTCATTGAGATTTTGTCGGTTGTTCCAATGTCTTTTATAGCCAAGTTAAATCAAAGATCCTGTGTTATATTCACTTTTCATATCTCTTTAGTCCTGTAATTTGGAGCCATTTTTGAACCTTTTCTTATATTTCATGGAATTGACATTTTGCCATTAACTTTGTAGAATATCCCTTAGTTTGTGTTTGTCTGATGTTTGCTTATGATTAGATTAGGTTATGCGATTTTGCACTACATAATTACCCTCAGTTTCATCTATTAGTTTTAGCTTCCACTGATGATTTTTTTGTCTGAATGGGTTAATATTAAGATGGTTGGCAAATGGTGATTTTCTAATCCCATCATTCCCACTACATGAGTTAGTTGTGTTTTACTTTGTAATGGGAGTGAGAACAATGATGAAATGATTTGCATGTACACAAATAAAATTACAAAGCTGTAAGTGCGAGGAAGGAAACAATGGATAGACTGAAGTTGAGAATGATTTAGGAGGAAGTTTATCTTCAGTAGTGTTCAGTGAATTGAATGATATTTAAGCTGAGAGTTTAAGGGGGAAAAAAAAGGAGCTTATGTAAAGAATGGGGTGAGATCCAAGCAAAAAGCATTTCTTTAGGTGAGAAAGAGCTGAGGCTATGAAAATGGAGGAACTAAAATGCCAGTGTGGCTGAGTTTTGTGGACAGGAGGTAGAAGACTTGGTTGAAAGGAGATGTATATTTTTGATCACTTTGGGTATATAAAGTATGCTAAAGGCTTGTTATTTTCCTCTAAGTGCATTTGGAAGTCATTGAAGGATTTAAGCAGAAAAATGACATGATTTAAAAAAACTCTACAATTTTTTGTACAGAATAGGTTAGAAGTGAGCAAGTGACAAATGAATCTGTGCACTAGGTCTGGCTTAACTTCTAGCATCATTATGTAAGCTTCTCTTATCTCTCATTGGACTGCAGTGGATTGTCTAACTTGTCTCGTTGCAAACTTCTCCACACTTTAAAATAATCTGTTAAGATAAAAAACATATTGCCATGGTCCTCGTTGACCAGGGGTGCTAGTTGACAGCAAGAAGTGAGGGAGCTGGTGATTTAATCATAGGTTGTCAAATCAAAGTTATGTTGTATTTTGTCAGAGGGAGGGTAATAGTTTGGAAGCAACAGTGAGAGATAAGGAAGACTTAGAAGTGGAAAGGCTTGGAACATGGACAAGGATGAGGTCTTGGGTAACATTAAGCTCAATCAGGCAGTTATGGGCCTGAGGGTCTGAGTAATACCAGATGCCCAGCAGTTGTGTCTTCTGTTTGCTTTGTAGTGGAACATAATAGCGTGAGTTCCCTAGAAGTTCTAGTCATGTGGTCCTGAATGCTGTCCTTACGGCGTGGAGCCTAGAGTTGAGCTGGAGGGGTATTGGGAGTTAGAGGGTGAACCAGGTGAGAGGTTGGAGAGACTTATGCCTGAGGCTTTCTAAATGTTATGATTTTCTATACTGGTGACTCTCTGTGATGTCTCATGTCTTGTGCTGTAATGTTGGCACTTAATGGTCCAACAACACAATAACAGTGCATTTAAAGTTTTAATAAATATACTTTGCTATGAATCATATTATCCACTTTTATTTTATTTATTACTTGCCTGCAGCTTGGCTTTATGTTCACTGTGGATTAATTTTCTTAAGTTCTTCGGTTTATGGGAAACCTAAGCTCATATGAAGAGTTTATAATCTAATTATAAATATGAGAAGAGGCATTGTGTAAGAGATTATTGCATTTGGTTGGAGGTTGTAGAAGATGACTTCTAAGGTCTCATCCTCCTTAGAATTTGTGATTTAATGATTCTAGCATTATCTTTTAGCACAGAGTGAGCTAAAAAATTAAAGGGTATTAAATGTAACCTCAAAGAAAAAATCAAGAACTCTAATAAAGACATGTATAGTGTGAACAATTCCTAAACTTTTGATCATTCAGTGCAACTTATGTTGGTATAGATTTATGGTAGTTTTAAAGGCATATTTAAATTTAATGGGCAAGTTGTAAAAAATAAAAATAAAAAATAAAAATAAAAAGATTACTAGATTACAAGCTTTCAAAAGACCGCTTATTTTACTTCTACTGATTCAGTAAGCCTTATATAATTGTCCTGAAAACTTGACCAAATTACTGGCATTTTTACCAGCTTTTACTAATTGAAATAATGAACCAATGTTATACCTTGTAAAAATATAGCAAATGGTTGCAAAGGTATGTCTTCTGGGTGAAAATTCACCTCTGTTGACTAAAAGAATTAAAAATAGATTTCTCCATTATTGTAAAGTATGAATTTGTCTCCTCAGAGTATTCTAGTCACAGAGATTCCCCTAATGATTGACTAATGGCAGTATTTCAGGGTATTGGTCTGTAACTTTGGAAAAGACATATAGAAATGTGACTTATCTGAGATCAAAACCAATCCAATTGTTAAATATTATAACGAAACAAATACAAGTAATCTACTCCTTAAATTTTTATAATTTTCCAAGTATTTTCCATCAGATTTGCTGGGCAAAAAGACAGCTGCTTGTTTAAAAGACTTGACTTAATTGCTTTTAACACAGCAGACTGAACCATATCTGTAACATGCCTCAGCAATGGGGTCTTATTTGGAAATATCTTTGCATTTCACTACTAACAAAGTTCAGTATCTATTTAGTTAATATGTTGCAAAAACTGATTTATTCAGAGCATATGGTCTAACAAATGTTGAGTACATTTTCAGATGTTGGGGTATGTTTAGGATCTTGGAAACTTGTGGATTCATAAACAGAACTGCCTAGAGTTGAAGGACCTTGGGAAATGTAGTTCAGCCATTTTATTTCACAAGTAAGGGAAATATTCTGACAATAAGAGGCAGGGAATACATTTCTTTCCCTTCTTCTAACAAAGAAAATAACTTCCCATGTGAAATATTTATTAATTAAAAAATCTTGATCAGAAGTAGCAATGTAAAACATTTCTTCATGAGTGTGTTTTAGATATTGAATAAGAAAATAGTTATGCAGCAGTGACCAGTCTTTAAAAATAAATATTATGTTTATTGTATTGTCACTGAAAAAATATATATAAAAGTAACATTTCTATTTTTATATAACAGCCACTTTGTGTATACAAGGAAAGTAGAAAAAATTATGGATTGAGACCAGTTAATAGACTCCGATGTTATATAATTGATATATGTACTACACACGAGGACTACACAAGAGAACTCATAGGGTGTGTCCGTCAGAGGGTGTTAGAATATGTTATGTGATATGGATGTGTGTGAGGTAGTGTGGGAGCAGGTTCATGCAGCATTGGATGCTGTCAGGTAATTCTGTGGTTGCGTTTACAATTAAAATAAGAATTAAAGCTGAAACAGTCATTGGTAAAGAATTGACAATCACTCACAATATCTTAGGAGATATATGGTGATTTTTGTAGTTTGGATACTATTCTTGTTTTTGTCTCTGCTCAGATGTTTTTACAAAATGGTCTTATTTTGTCTTGATCCATTATAGACACTGGTTGGCCTTGGCTGATGTTGGTGTTCTGTGAAATTGTTTATATTCCATAAGTGGATACCATGGCCTGTCTGAGAGTATCAGACCAACTTCTAGCAACATCAGGGCTTACCTGATAGTGCAAGGCCAGCAACCAGCAGTCAGGGGCTGCTTTCTCTTTCTTACATATAATAGCGTATAGTTCTAACTGCATATTTCATGGTAAAATGATTTCATGTGTAATATGATTATTTTCCAACTATATACATCTTGTCTTCCTGTTTTGTAATTGTCTGTCCCCATCACTGGATTGCAAACTCCACGAAGGCAGAGGCCACGGGTTGAAAACAGAGCAAATTTTACCTCTAAATTGTTATTCAAAAATTTAGAAAGTACACTTGAAGAGGGTAGGGTCAATGGCAGGAAATAGGTCAGATTCTGAATCTATATAAATAAAGGGTCTAAGGATGAACTGTGTAGAGAGTTCAGAAATGTGGTTTCAAATATGAAGAGGTGGATGCAGTGGAAACTGTGAGTATACCACACCTGAAGAAGGTTTACATGAAATAAATAGCCACCTTACAAGAGAATAAACGACTGAGCAAGAAGGATGTACAGGAGTAAAGCAATTTCTGACCCAAAGAATGGGCAGCCAGAACAATGTAGAGTGCACCCTTAGAGCTTTAAATGCATATCAGGAAAATGTAATTAAGGACATAGTTTTTCCTTTAACACTGTAACTGTATCTGTGGCACTGTGGACCAGAACAGGTATTATTCAAGTATATCTTGAGCTTCTAATATGTATCAGCTACTGTGTTAAATGCTAACAATATTTAGTGAAAAAGAGAGATGGAATTGCACGAATGATGCTTTTTTATTATCATTCATACTATTCAAACAATCCTTAATCCTTTTATTTAAAAATCATTGGAAGGACCTAAAGTTAAGAAGTGATTAAAATGAGAAGATATAATTTCATCCACAAGACATTGGGCCAGAAGTTGCAACTGGCAAATATATTCTCTAGAAAGACAGTGATCACCTATGACTGTTTTTGAATGAATAGAATGATATAGAAGTGGATGAAGATTGTAGAATCTGCACCAGAGAAGTATTGCAAGGGAAAAGCATTGCTGAATCACTGCTGATATTTTATTAAATGGTTGGACTACTTTTTGCCTCTGTGTAGTATCTGTGATTTGGCAAAGCTCTCCAAGCAAAGTCATTTGGATCTATGTTCCATTTCAGCCCTTTCCTTGTAAATGGCAGCTTTTCTTTTTTTATGTAGTTTAAAATTTACATTTTATTCATTTTTCCATAATGTGTACTGTTACAGTATTTATAAAATAGAAATTTAGAAAAGAATTGTTTTCTTTTTCCTGGAGCTTAAATTTGATATCATTTATGTCTGAGTTCTGTCGCTTAAAATTTATAAGAGAAACAAAGAATCATGCTCATGAAATCACATGGGTAGCTTCATGGAACCAACCAACTTGTGATATTAAGCATCTATAGGTGAATTTAGTGTGTTAGTTTGTAAAGTTTTGAAAATTGTGATGTCCTGTATGAAAATAAGGTTCTGCTACTATCCATGCTCATTTTTTTTTAAGAGAAAAACAAAGGCACTGATTAATGCCATGCTTCCCTGAAATATTTCCATTTATTTTTGCCTTAAATGTTTGCTATCAGTAAGAAAGAGTGAGGAAAAGGAATCATGTGGAACACCTTTTCTTGTTGCACCACTTATCCAGCTACTTTGGAGAGGTTGGGAATATCACAAATTAATAAATGTTTTCTTTGCTGTCCACAGCTTTCAAATGTGGTGTCCATTGTGAAGTAGGCTGTACTTTTTTTTTTTTTTTTGCAATCCAAATGTATTAGGAAATTGCACATTAACTTTAGAAAAATGTCTGATGAATATACAACTGCCTTTATTATTTAAGAAAATACAAAATGAATATAGACATATTGTTATAAAGGTGTATTTTATTGTTGATTGTCATCTGTTAGAAATAAGAATCTGTAATACAGAT
This sequence comes from Hippopotamus amphibius kiboko, assembly GCF_030028045.1. NCBI lineage: Eukaryota > Metazoa > Chordata > Mammalia > Artiodactyla > Hippopotamidae > Hippopotamus > Hippopotamus amphibius. Next base: position 61,876,484 of record NC_080188.1, read on the forward strand.
TCAGTAATTCTGAATAAGTGATTCAGGGTTAGGGATGTTTCTCCACAAACACACAAGAAGGAACAGTGGTTTTTATTCCATTTAATTAAATATAACCAAGTATTTGTTGCTAAGAGAGTAGATCTTAAAAGTTCTCATCACAAGAAAAAACAAATATAACTGTGTGTGGTGATGAATGTTAATTAAACTTATTGTGGTAATCACATAACAGTATACATGTGTATCAAATCATTCTGTTGTATACCTAAAATAATACATTTTATATCAGTTATATCTCAGTTTTAAAAAGTATTATTGGATTTGTCTTTCATGAAAATGTTATAATTTGGGGAAAAATGATACTATCTAGCTATAGGGTTTAATCTTTATAAAATTCAGAACTAAAACACCTCAGAAGATAGTATTTCTCAGATAGTATTATCTATTGGTACCCAGACCATATGTTTTCTACCTGTATATTAGATATATAATGAGTAAAACCAGATGAATAACACTGTGTCTGAATTTTGCATTCCATTGCTAATAATTATAGCTAGTATGTTACAGAAATCAGACACTTACTCCTAGTATACTAATATTCAGAAACTTCTCAGTAATATACAGGTAGAAACCATATAGTCTGGGTAGCAATTTATAATATTACCTACCAGGATTTTTAGTTCTGAATTTTATGAAGGTAAAAGTTTAGTTGAAAAATCCACTGAACCTCAGAGTCTGTGGAGAAAACAATAGACAATATAAAGAGCTGAAAAGGAGATTCCTTGGGTCCTTATAAGATTTCTCCTTCTTCTAAGGAACTTGTAATGATCTTAAATATATGGGTAAGGGACTAGTTTTCACTTAGGTGCATTCACCTCTATGTGTTACATGCTGAATTTGGCCTATTGCTTTTTTGTTCCCAATGAGGCATCTTATTGCTACATATTAATACTAAAACAGGACTTGTGCATTTACTCAAAGCATAGCCTTTTAGCAGAAGTCTCTCATTGATTTCTACAGATGACTCTGATCCTCACTATTAAATGCTTTTAAATAGTTGTCAGCCTGCTTCACTTGAGAATATACCAATAACAAAACTGCATGTGGTGGCAGCTCTTTGTGCATCTGTGGATACACTCACTATCAGTCACTGTTTTCCTTGGAGTCTGAATTCTCCTTGGCACAGTCAGCTGCCTCTTGCCCAGTGCTGTATGGAAGAGGGATTTTCAGTTCCTTGAGGGCAGTTATTTCCTGCTTGGATCCAGCTTGAACAAAGTTAAGTTCTTTGCACTTATGTGACACTTCCTATGTAAGATCATTTGACCTCTCCTCAACTGTGTCATCCTTCTCACAAATTCAGTTCAAAAGGAGTATATATATATTTTTCATTTTGTTTTGTTTGAATATACATTTTTAAAGAATAATTAGATTCAAATGGATTTATTTCAAGTGATTGTGTATTTTTATTTTCTCAGTGTATTCTGATGATAGAAGATAATTAATCATTTGAAATGAATTCTGGAGTTTAACTTTTGTCTTCTCTTATAGAAGTGTTGGCTTTAAAGTGTTTTAAAAATGACTTTAATGCTGTTTTTCTATAATTTTAACTGTACTGTATTTTTAAATGAGAATTATTAAGAGAAAATATTAACTTTTATCTTTTACCGGAGTTGTTATTAGTGAAACTTTTTTTTTTCTTTTTTGGTAGTGGCAAAAACAATCAGTAGACTAACTCAAACTTTCTCATTTAACTAAGCTAATTTGTACTTAACACAATCATTGTCATAGACTTTCTCACTTAACAAAACTCACATATGTTTAACCCTCATAACAAATGAGACCCAGCCTGTAATAAGTATTTACAAAACATTTTTACTAGAAGTGTACATTCTAGGTGAGCCTGAAATTGAAAGAATCTAGAAATTTCTCCCAAATCTGCTATTTTTTGACTTTAGCCCACATGTTTAAACTTCTTAGGTCTGTAATTCCCTCAAGTTTAAAATAAAATGGTTTAATTTATGATCCTAAAAAGCTGTATACATATTAAAAAGATATAAATTAAATCATATTTTAAATACATTAAAGCAGATACCTTTTTTTGGGATTGTGAATAATCACTCTAATTTCTATTCAACCTTTCAACATAATGTGGTTAGTAGAATTCTGTAGTACAATTTTGAGATCATTGATCCTTTTATATAGATATCTAAAGCACACCTAATAATTACTGTCTTTTAATGTCTTAGATCATATACTTTTAGTTGGAAAAGATTTTAGAGATCATTAAAAAATCATTTCCTTAAATATTCGAGAAAGGAGGCCTAGAGAGGTTGAATGACTTGCCCAAGGTAATGTATTTAATAAGGAAAATGGAAAATTTAAGGAGATTTTAAGCAATCACGCCTGGCCTAGCAGAGCAAACTAAGTTTTGTCAAAAGATCAGACATATTTAACTTAATATTAAGCATCGATTCAAACCAGTCTTAGAGATTTGTTTTAATACTTGTGGAGTATATACGTGGTTATACTTTAAAGTATAAAGCTTACCATATTTGTTTCTATGAAAAAACTATTGGTTTGGTGCTGATAGCGCCATTTTAGGAATTATTTTCTTCATGGTAGTATATCATTTTGTATCTCCTTGACATAATAAAATTAAATCATCACTTAGCTTTTATTTTTCACATTATGTTGAATGTTCAGATAATTTCCAAATATCCAACTATTTATATTTACTGTATCCATTGGCTCAAAAATACATTTAGAAGCCAGCTTAAGAGTGAAGCAAACTATCCTTTTCTTAAACATATACATACATAACATACCCACTCACAATTCACCCATGTGATTTAGTATATGCAGTGAATCTCAGAGTTTTTTATTCTTTTCAGATTTGAAAAAAATATTGATTTTTCAATATTTATAAAATTCTTGTCATCAAGTTGGGAAATTATTAAACCATTTTAATTTATCATGAAATTGCTGGGGGATAGAGTACCTTGTGCCTAATTGACATCATAAACGTGGATCAAAACATTGTTTTATTTGCTACATGATAATGCTATTATTTACCTCTTGTCTATTAATCTTAGTTATAAAAGCATATTTTTATGTCTACAAACTACTTATGCTTTATGTATTTTGTTTCTGTTTACCTAAAATTTAAAAATTTTTAAAAGTATGTCTTTTTTATGTCTTCTTCTACTTATAATTTAAGGATTAAGTATGATTATTTCTATTTTTTCTACATGACATTACTCTGAGACCTATTAATATTAACTATTCAAGATAAAATTATATTCAGCATTAGTTTTTTAAAAAAATGTTTGCCAGTAGACTAACAAAGCATGCAAAATATCAACTAAATTTAATTTTCAAATAAAATAAACATGTATTAGTAGTAATATTATTAATATTATTATAGATATCATATGCTAAAATTAATTTTTCATTTGATAATTTTTCTCAAGTTCACAATTCTCTCCATCTCTCTTGGGTCTCAGTCAAGAATATGCAGAGTCCAGAATGATGCCAATAGCTGTTTGGATGCTTTTGTTCACATGAATTCAACTTTGTTAAAATTCTCTGCAAAGCATATGGTGACAAGGAGAGTGTCTAACTTCCAAATAGACCGTAATATTAATAGAAAAAAAGCAACAGAAAGTTTATGTATTTTGAATTCTTGTTCATAGATGTTAAATATTGCTATTTATTAAAAAGGTAATGAAAACATTAAGCATCTACTGTTTATGAATTAAATTTCAGTGATTAAATCTGATAATAATAGAGGGATATGGTGGGGTTGGGCAATGCATTCTATAACCTATTGTTTTATAAGAAAAAAACTGTGATCACTTACAACATGGTCATTGTTGCCTCTGAGAGCAGTAAAAGACTAAATAAGCAAGGCCCCAGCTGAGATATATTGGAGTTACCCAAGTGTTATCAATGCATGAGGTCTTCTGTGATACTACTTTCTGTCCTTTCACTGTTGAAAATTGATTATCATTTCGGGAGAAGGTTGGAAAGATCTCTAGAGCTTGTTGTAATAACCTTACAGGCATCTAATAAAATTTTCTTTATTCAGTGTCTTTAATTATATACAAGTCTTAAATTGTCTTTTAACCCATCCCTAAGGTATAGCTGCAGCGGTGCCAGGCTGCACAAATAAATCCTACACTTATTGCTTTGGAGAAGAAAATATTGTTTGTGGTAAGCATACTTGTCAAACAGATTAAAAATGATCTAATTATGTGAAAAACTATTAGTCTACAGTATAGATTCAAAAGTGCTGATCTTTAACATGGTATAATCTGCCCTTGATTTGTTGATAGCAGCGAAGCAGGGCTAACACTGACATTTGGAATGCCTGTTTCCTTTTTTTTTTTTTTTTTCTTTTGTATCACTTAGCCTCTTTGCTTACACATAGTAGGTTCCTGTAGGGACATATTGATTTTTTTTTTTTTGTAATATCATTGGAAAATTATACAGTTTAGGAGAAAGATAACATCTACTTTAAACATAGCTTTTTTTTTTTAGTAAATGAAAAGGTTCTTTGTTCTTTCAGCATATTTATATTTTGAAGAAATTATTTACTAGCTCTGCAAAAGGACATATCTTTAGCCTTTTTGAGCCTCAGTTTATTATGTGTGGAATTTATATCATAGAGCTTTTGTGAAGATTAAATTATATCAGATATTAATAATACAAAAAGTTTCTCGCTTCCTCCAACCCCACCTCTGAATATTTGATTTGGCTCCATATTTGTCCAGTTTTCTCACCTATTTTAAGAATATTTTGTTGGCTTATATATATTTGTTAGTAGCTTTAAGTATTCTGGAAAAAAATATATATATATACTTGCAGATTAATAATTAATTCTTGGTATAAAATCTTTTATTTTCATTTTGTCTTTCAGAATGTAAAATTTGTAAAGTGAATCAAAGTATGGAATCATGTGATACAGTTATTTCTGGCTCATAACAAAGTTCTTTCTTCAGGGTACAATTTGTTTACATAAAAATCAGCTCTTTTAGTAAGCATTTCAGCTAATTCAATTATGTAACTAAATGGTAGAATCAGTATTACACCTCATCTATAAACCCTTAGTAATCACTAAATGCTATGCTTTGCAACATCAAAAATAGGAAGTTTTTGATAAAACATTAATTTGTAATCAGAAAGCCCCCCCGCTTTTTCTTCCAATATTAACCTATTGAATTCACTAGTGCATTGTACAGTGTGACTCTTGTGATTTACTAGGTTCCAGGCACTATTCTAAAGGCTTTATACGTATGGTGTAATTCATTCTTCACAATAACTCAGAGATTGGCAACTGTCATTTCTCAATATACAGATGAGAAAACTGAGGCACGAATAAGCAAAGATTACCCAGTGACTGAGTTTCTGAGCCAAGATCTGAGCCCAGTAGTCTGGCTCCAAAATCTACACTTTTAACCAATATTCTATATCATACCTATCACTTCTAGTATGTACTTTACGTGTACGGACAAGTAGGCTACCCTGTACATTGGATGTTTTTTCTAGTAGAGGTGATGTATTATAACTGAATGATGACAGTTTTTTCTTGATCCCTGGAAGGTAGATTGGCAACAGAGTAATACTGATGTGTCAAGTCTATAGTCATATAAAAGCGGGCTTTTGTTTTTTTTCCTGCAATGCCAATAATCTAAAAGGGGCTGGGACCTCATCGTGCTAATGTTACTTGTTCAATTCTGTATTCACATCAATTAATTCATTTGGGCAACACACATTTTCACCATAATGTTAAAGTTTCTTTATTCTAATTCTCTATAGGGAATTCACCACCACCATTAAGAAAATGCTGTGGACAGAGTGTGAAAAATTTGACCATGGAATATCAGTGAAATGTTTCTGAAATTTGAATTGAACACTGGAGCATTTGTCAATTAGTGTAAAGATTCACTTTCTCTTACACACGTGGTCTTAAATCTACTCTGTGGTTTTAATTTTGGCAGTGACCATTTAGCATCCCACTTAATTTTCATTCTTACCCAACAAGAGGAAATGATACAGACAATGAAGATCAGGTGTCTACACACTGGAAATTTGTTTATTACTATTTTTTCAGCTATTGTATGATATTTTTCCTCCTTAGTTGTAGAATTTTTAAAATGGATTTTTGGGTCTGCGTAATTTTTGTCAGCATTCCATTAGTATTAAAAAATGTAGGTGTCTCCACATATTAGATTTTGAATATATTTATGGTTATGCTAAGATTGAAGTGATATTAGAGATCTAGAAATTAATGTAAATTTTCTATTCTGTTAAATGACAATATTGAGTCCATGACATTACATGTTCTCCTGAGGTTGGAGAAAATACCATATTTTAAAAAGAGCTGAAAAAAAAATAGAGATAGCTATATCCATGGCAACAGCATAACACCCATACAAAAGCAAGTGAGAGTGTGCTGGCTAGATAGTTGCATGGCAACAGCAGGGTAGTAAGGGAGGAGGAATAAAAGTTTTGAACAAAGGCTATAGTAAGCTTTTTGAATGTATTAGATTTAGCCATTAATAAACTCTTGACTTTTTAGCCTTCTTCAGTCTCCTACACATCATATTTGTGATTTTAATTAAAAAGAACAGTTAAAAATTAAGTTGTGTGGTGTAAAATTAGCAAATGTGCACTTAAGCTTTGTGTCAATATGGGTATATGCTGTTGGAAACTAAAAGCATATTATTAAGAAAAAAATTTATTTATAATTCATTGATTGCATGTATTTGTGAAGAACTGAAATATGTATGTCTAAAATAAGTTAACTTTCAAATTTAACAAAGGATGACCTTTGTAATTGTTTTTATTTTTCTAATAAAATTTTTCACATAGTGTGAAAGTGTGCATGTATATCTATGTGTATATATATTTATATATATATTTTAAATATACATATGCAAATGCACTGCTGCATTCTTCTTGAAAGTCATTTCCTTCAGTTAGTCATGTATTTTGGCCATTATAAAAGACACGGACATTTTAGGTAGTCCTAGAGCAAATCATTCCTAATAAACTAAATTGCAATTTTTGAAAATGGTATGTTGAAATTTTTAGTTTTAAGTGTTATAAGTTCTTTACAAATCTAAACTAGTCATTAAGCTTTGTATCTAAGCTCCAGGGGAAGAAGATAGGGGTTGCTAAAATATACCTTTGAGCCCAATTCTACCTTACTCCTACTTTTAATCCAGCCTTTTGTTTTCCACCTAAGATGTTTTTGACCCTTTTAGATGTACTGATCTGAGACTTAGAGTTTACTCTGTGTATTTCTTTTCCCCCCCATTTTTATTTTTCTTTCTCTCCTCTTCCTCTCCTTCCCCTCTACTCCTACCTCCTTCTAATGATGCTTGCCTTACTACCCGAGTTATTTGAAGCCTCACTATAAAATGGATGCATACAATTCAACTCTTATATATCAGTTTGCTATTGAATAATTTATCTGCTTTAAATCAGGAGTATTTTCATGATATTTAATTATGCTTCAGGCCTACACATTGTTCCTGTTAAAGTTAACAAAATCTATATCCATTCTTTTCTTGGAAATGTAATACTATATTCTTATATCTTAATGGTATCTTAGTACAGTGGTCTTATATCTTAATGGTATCTTAGTACAGTGGTCTCAAGTTTTTTTTCTTTAGTTGTTGAATTCTTCCTTTGATCAAAGTATAAAGAAAGATATTCTAGTTGGATTGAAGGTTTCTGTTTATAGAGTTATGTTCTAAACTTGAATGCAACTCCTTTAAAACTTTGGGGATTTTTGTTACTTTTGTTTACTGCTGTACTGTTAGTGTACAGAGAAATACCTTGGACAAAGCAGACTCATTATTCCCTCAGCCCTTGAGGGATTTTTGTGGAGTATGGCTTTAAAAACATGGTTCTAAGACTTCCCTGGTGGTCCAGTGGTTAAGACTTTGCCTTCCAGTGCAGGGGCTGATGGCTTGATCCCTGGGCAGGGAGCTAAGATCCCACATGCCTCATGGCCAAAAAACCAAAACATAAAACTCAAGCAGTATTGTAACAAATTCAATAAAGACTTTAAAAAATGGTCCCCATCAGAAAAATCTTAAACAAACAAACAAACAAACAAAAAACCCATGGTCTACATCCTGTTAGCCAATGATCCTGGATTTCTATCCTACTCCTGTAGCTAATATCATACACATTAACCAGTTGGAGGAGTGTCTCTGCCTATATATATACATACACATATTTGGGAGCACACAAATGTTTGACCTGGTATATTATTAAAACTCCTTATAGAAAGACAAGAAGAAACTTCAAACTAGTAGGTGTCTAATTGTTTTCAATCTGTAAAGCAATACAAAAACTCTTGAATTTTCAAAGATATTGTCTGCAGAGATTCATGATGCAATCCAGGCATTCTAGGAAAGGCCTTGGAAGCAGTACAAAAGGGTAACCTTTATGGAGCTGGAGCTGTGAGGGAAACCTAGGTCACCGTCATGGACCATGGGCTTCTCACTTTAATGATATTTCCTTATATCTTGGGAAATGTTAGATGACTCATATGTAATTTATTATATTTAATATGAAAATGTATCTGCTGAAGAAATAGGCCAGCTCAAATGTCTTAATTTACAATATCCAGTGTTATAAAATCGTCATGTTAGTCTTCCTGCTGTAAATGTTGATGTGATTAGATTTATTATCATAAACATTTAGAGCAAATATATTTAGGCTGCCCTTTGATATCACATATCTATTTGGTTATAATTCAAGATTTTGCCCACTTATGGAAATGACTTTGTGACTAAATAGATATTTGAGTAGTTTCTATAAATTGTCAGTGTTTAGTATCTGTTATTTTTTAAATATTAACAATTTAGTTAATTTTTACATTATATATTTTATTTGTGGCAACATAGAGTATTACTTGGGAGTTACAAAAAAATGGATACAGTCTTACATAGTTTAAGGTAAGGAAATAAAACCACATTTTTTTCCCTACCATTACCTATAGTTTGTTGCAGCCACGTTGATGTTATAAAAACTCTGAAGTCAAAATGTACAATCCTTAAAAGAGGAATGGGATTTGAAAGTATAGCTCTTTGCTTCAAGGTTTTTTCAGCTGCATGTAAAAAACAAAATTAGTATCACTTAATTTTAAAAGTTTGGCATTTGGCAGTATTTAGAGCCCCTGCATCACTAGATTTCTATAAATTTAAGAATAAATGAATTAGAATGGACAAACATTTGTGTAAGTATAGTCCTACTTTTTGCATATATTTTGTTTTCAATTGTGGAAGATTCTAAGTTATCTGGAGTTCATATTAGCTATGAAATATATAGCTAATTTACCCTTGAAATAAGTCCTTTAATACTTCAACAGATAAAATATGCCCTTTGTGAAATGTCTTCCCCCACACCACATTGTGATTTGACAATTAAAATTCATTTTTATGTGGTAGTATTTTGTGTGATATTCTGTTCAATGACACCCTCCAGGTAAGAGTCTATAATGAGATTGAATTGTTTTCAGAATTGTAATGTCTACATCTTTTTGTTGTTGTTTTTAGTGTTTTAACCTGACTCAGAAACACATCTATCATTTTACTAGTTTATCATGATTTCCTTTTGATCTATAAGCTAGATTTTATCAGGAGTATGTATTTTATATTCATACTTGGTTTACTGATACAGAGGACATTGCTAATGTGATCACCAAAGTGATATGTACCATGCATTCTACAGTATATTCCTTAAGGGAAAACTGGAATTATAATACTAATTTTAAAGTCCTACTATATGGCAATTAATTAAGCTGTCAACATTGTCTATTTCAGTAGTGGCAAAGTAATGAAAAAGATATATTATTGAAATAAATGGTAATTAACTTTAGTACGTAGCTGTGTACTTTAAAATTGCTGACAGCAAAATTAAAAAAAAAACTTTGAGAGGAAAAATCAGGTAGTAGAATAATGAAAATATAAAAAGCAAAAGATATTTATTATTAAATCAAACCATTGTAGATACTAAAACGTATCAATTGCTTATGTATAACTGCTATTTAAATAAATACATTCTTTATTGAATAATTTTGAATGTATACAAAATATTATGACTAACTTTCTAGGGACCAGGGAAAAAAAAGCAACCAAAGGTATGAAGGACTAGAAAATTTAATCAACTTGAGATATTTGGTCTCATATTTAGAAACGTGATATAAAAAGTGATTCACGCTGTATATGTTAATCATTAATTTGGTACTGCTAATAATGTAAAATGGAAGATATCTGTGTTTACTTTATTTCTCAATTGTATATATAACGTGCTTAACAAACGCTAATAGAGCAGACATTTTTGGTGGAATATGATTTTGTCATACACTATTATTTACCTGAAGCTTTTAGTTTAGCTGGACAGTTCATAGTAATTCACCCATGTATGCTTCTGATTTCAATTTTATTAACATAAACTATATATAAATTTAAATACTCAAATAAGGGTGTTTTCTCACTCTCCTAAGATTATCTCAACTCTAGGGAAAAGAAGTGTAGTAGATATTGAGGGATGATATCTAGAAATATCCAGAAGTGGTAAATTCTGATATTTTTCTTTTTCTTCATGTCCCCAAAGTATTTTATGTACTCCTTTATTTTATATAGGAGATATGAAAGACAGTACAGCAAAACAATTGCATAAAAAGAGAATAGGCGAGTTATGTGGAGAATGAGATACTCTGGGAAGAATATTCTCATAAGTCCTGATTGTGTCTTCCGGTGTGTCCCTCAGTGAACAACAGAGAGGAATGTTTGTTGAGGAGTACTTCCCTTGGTATTTCCTGGCTGACTAGATAGAGTATTAGACCAGGATAAGCAGAGTAAGCCGTGTTGTGGTAGCTCTCCCCCAGGAGCAGAAACATGAATAAGGTGTACTTAGTGGGGAGAAACGAGGAAGGAAATATAAATGGCCCTGGAAAGCCATCTCTGGTGGGCACTATTTTAATCAAAATGTGGCAGTAATTACCAGAACATGGAGATGATAGGTTTTTAAGAACTTTTCCATTTTGAGAACTTTCTCAGTTTAGAAGGGGCCTTTTTTTTTTTTTTTTTTTTTTTTTTTACATTTTCTTTAAGATGTTTTTAAAGTCTGTGGTAAAAATAAAATTTCTCTCCACTAATTCTTCCTTTGTGAACCAAATTTGCTAAAGTTAAAACATACAAAGAAAAAAAGACAACACATCTTTCCATATTTTGTTTGATTTAAAAAAACTTTTGTTGTTGTTGTTATTGGAAGAGGTTTTATGTGTTTCCTACCAGCACTACCTAGTGCTTAAAAACATTGTTTGCTCATCTCTACCAGAAAACTAAAAGAGATCAGTTTTCTCCCAGATCATTTGCTGAGGGCAATTGTTGATATTGCTGTCAGCAAAAAGAGGACAGTTTTATGTAAGGGGAAGAGTTTTAGCTGTTTTAGGTCATTGGCTGTATTGAAAATCAGAAGAAAGCTTTGGATTCTCCAACGTTATACTTTCTCAAAATCCTGCATGCAGTTTTAGTATTTTCCTGAGGTCTCAATAGTATTCCCAGTGCTATAGTTACAATAGTATCCCTGGGTCTCAGCAACCACCTCAGTTATGTTACCTCTGCCTTTCACACCTCCACGTGACCATCTTCTGAAGGTCAGTATCCTTATCCTGAGGAAGGGGGAAAGTACAACCCAAGTCAGCATGCCACACATTGGGTAGATTGAGTGGTAACCACCCTTGCTCTAAGTCTCTCAGTTCATATCACTGGGATTCTGCATTTCTTTCCAAGTCTTTTTCCTGTTGAGCAACACTAGGTGTATGGTGCTCCAAAAACGATCACCAAACACTGAGCACTCCCTATCCCAGTGAAGCTCATTTTATACACAGATGTTTAATTCAGTTATTGATTTCTTGTCTTCTATGATTGTGTGTGTGTATGTGTATGTGTGTGTGTGTGTGTGAATGTATATGGGATAGACAGGTCTCTTAGATATCAGAGCTGAGTTCCTGTAATATTTCCTTGTTTTTGAAATAATATTATCTAATTTCATTAACTATTATAAAGATAGAATTGGGAAAAGTTAGTAAGTACCATGAGATAAATAGGTTTGCGGTCAATGGAGCGTGAGGAATGTTGTGTACTACATCCCTCTTTGCAGGTTCACAGTGTGTGTTACATAATAAATCCTCAGTAGCATCACAGTAGTGGAAACGGACCCTTAATTTTGTTTAACCCAACAATTTTCAAATAGATTTGCATACTAATTAATAATATAATGTTAATACTATAGAAAGCTTGCATTTTTAGAAAGGAACTCTGAACTAGGCAATTAGTGAAATGCTTATCTGTAAAAGTAATTTCCACAATAGTGTATTATGGCTACCAGTATTTGAGATCCTTACCTAGAAACTTTGGTTTATTAAAAGTGGTCATTTATTTGGTTTTACTATACTTCTCATACATAGCAGAGGTGTGGATAAGCAACAGTATGGGTTTGGCACATTGAAAGACTTTATACAGTGTTTTCTTTAAATAATTTCCTTTTGTCTGATAGAAGCACAGTGACTCTGACATGACATGAAGCTGATTCCCTTCACAAAATATTCACGTGACCATCTTTTCTGTAGGGAAAGAATCCCTTGAGAACTAACTGTTAAAATTGTGTCATGTTCAGCTTCACAGTATAAGGACTCACTTTAATATTTAATAGAGTCGACTTCCATTTCAGTAGATTACTGTGAATGTCATGATTGTTTTCTCAAGTAGGTACTACAGTCTTTACTACTGGAATTTCCTTCAAATATACTCCAAGGGAAAACATGTAGAGTTAATGTATATAGATTTCAACAAGACATTTCAAAGGTCTCTTTTAATGTCCCTGTAGGAAAGCTGGAAAAATATTGACTAATAATAGAGCCAAGCAGGATTATAATTGGTTGAAAGATCAGGTTCAGATAACCCTGAGCTATGGATTATTATTAATTGGAAGGCAGATAGATTTTTAGTGCTTTGTCATAGGACTCTATCCTTGACTCTGTCAAATTATAAAATTTTATTATTAACTTAGATAAGATTTTTTGAAACAATAATTTCAAACTTGCAGGTGCTGTGGAGCTGGAAATAATATTAAATATGTTGAATTACAAAATAGAAATTCCAAGAAACTGGGAAAAATGGAAATAGTGGTTGAAGATTTTCAAAATGTTTGTGTTAACTCTAAAGGTTGATTTTTTTTGTTTTGTTTTGTGTTTGTTTTTAACTAGCATCAGTAAAAACAAGTGAATAGTTACAGATAAGGATACATTTTATTTGACTACAGCATGCATAACTCTACTCAGAACTCAGTATGGAAGGAAGAGATTAACATTTATAATAGAGTGTGTACTACATGTACCTTAGGCTAGTGACTTTCATATACTCACCTAATTTGTCTTCAGTAACAAACTAATGAGCTCAAAATTACTATAAGTAGTATACCAATAAAGAAAATTTAAATGAATGAAAATAAGTAGCCTGCCCCAAATCATTCAGCAAATGTGTCAGAACTTTTATTCCCAAATCTATTAGAATTCATATTGTTATCAATAGAATATAAAACTATAGGATTCAAGAAGAAAGAGTGAAAAAGGTAACTCTGCCTTTCCTAACTACATCTGGTGCTTGTTTTTAGGTTTGGCCATAGTGGCTGAGGGACATTAATAGAATAGATCAAGTGTAGGGGAGCACGGACAAAATAATTTCATATTGTGTGTGCATTTAATTCAGTTTGGATCTGTGTATTTTAAATAAGAAAAAAATGCTGGTAGGATGTGGTAGGTGATTTAACAAAATTCAAAAGCTTTTATCTTAAAAATTAGATTTTTTTTCCCTCCTTTTGCCTCTGCAGGGAAAAACTAGGATTAATGAAGGGAACCTGGAAAGTTGCAGATTTCACTCAAATATAAGAAAGAATTTTAAAATATTGCTGCTTTGTTATCCTATCTCATTATCTTATGATATATTCTGTACTTTTATCTTGAATATCTTCTGTTTTTCTCACTAGTATGAAAGTTCCATGATGTTAGGAATTTGTGCCTGCTTAATCAGGCCTATACTAGTGCCAAAAACAGTACCTGGGATAAAACAGGCACCTAATAAAATTTACTGAGTGAATAAAGTGAAACCAAAATTTTTGGATGCAGTTTTGATCCTAGTAAATAACATTTTCCTTACTAGGCAAAAGCATTTTCCTTATTATTAACCAGAGAAATATTCAAATAATTTGTGAATTCATAAATTCACAAAAATTTATGTAATTTAATGTCAAGGAGCATTGGAGTCTCTAAAAGTTATGTTAGAAATAGTAACTCATATTGATTATTAATTTATCTGTTTCTATATGGAATATAATTTGAAACATTTTATACATTGTGATGTTACATATTGTCATCAAACTGTTTCATAGAGATATAAGCTCTGAAGTTAAACTGCCATGCAGTTTACATGCTAGCTGTGTGATCTTTTTTTTTTCATTTATTAGGAATTTTTATTTTTTCCAGTTTTATTGAGATATATTTGACAGGTAACATTGTGTAAGTTTACAGTGTACAACCTGTTGATTTGATACACTTATGTATTGCAATACAGTTACCACTGTGGTGTGTACAACCTGTTGATTTGATACACTTATATATTGCAATAGGATTACCACTGTGGTGTTAGTTGAAAGCCCCATGTACTACATCATTCTACTCCTTTTTTGTGGCAAGAACATTTAAGATCCACTCTCTTAGCAACTTTCAAGTATATGATATAGTATTGTTAACTATATTCATAAGAGTTAGGCTAGCTTTTTTTTATTTTTTTTTATTTTTTTGGGGGGTACACCAAGTTCAATCATCTGTTTTTATACACATATCCCCGTATTCCCTCCCTTCCTTGACTCCCCCCCTCGAGTGCCCCCAACCCTCCCCGCCCCAGTCCTCTAAGGCATCTTGCATCCTCGAGTTGGACTCCCTTTGTTATACAACAACTTCCCACTGACTATCTATTTTACAGTTGGTAGTATATATATGTCTGTACTACTCTCTTGCTTTGAATCAGTTTCCCCTTCACCCCCCGCCCCCTCCCATACCTCGAGTTCTCCAGTCCATTCTCTGTATCTGCGTCCTTGTTCTTGTCACTGAGTTCATCAGTACCGTTTTTAGATTCCGTATATGTGAGTTAGCATACAATATTTGTCCTTCTCTTTCTGACTTACTTCACTCTGTATGACAGATTGTAGTTCTATCCACCTCATGACATATAGCTCCATCTCATCCCTTTTTATAGCTGAGTAATATTCCATTGTGTATATATGCCACATCTTCTTTATCCATTCATTTGTTGATGGGCATTTAGGTTGCTTCCATGTCCTGGCTATTGTAAATAGTGCTGCAATAAACATTATGGTACAAGTTTCTTTTGGGATTATGGTTTTCTTTGGGTATATGCCCAGCAGTGGGATTACAGGATCATATGGAAGTTCTATTTGTAGTTTTTTAAGGAACCTCCAAACTGTTTTCCATAGTGGCTGGACCAAATTACAGTCCCACCAACAGTGCAGGAGAGTTCCCTTTTCTCCACACCCTCTCCAACATTTGTTGTTTCCAGATTTTGTGATGATGGCCATTCTGATCGGTGTGAGGTGGTACGTCATTGTGGCTTTGACTTGCATTTCTCTGATGATGAGTGATGTTGAGCATCTTTTCATGTGTTTGTTGGCCATCTGTATGTCTTCTTTGGAGAAATGTCTATTTAGGTCTTCCGCCCATTTGTGGATGGGGTTATTTGCTTTTTTGGTATTAAGCTTCATGAGCTGCTTGTATATTTTGGAGGTTAGTCCTTTCTCCATTGTTTCATAGGCAATTATTTTTTCCCATTCTGAGGGTTGCCTTCTAGTCTTGTTCATGGTTTCTTTCACTGTGCAAAAGCTTTTAAGTTTCATGAGATCCCATTTGTTTATTCTTGATTTTATTTCCATGATTCTAGGAGGTGGGTCAAAAAGGATGTTGCTTTGATGTATGTCATAGAGTGTTCTGCCTATGTTTTCCTCTAGGAGTTTTATAGTGCCTGGCCTTCCATGTAGGTCTTTAATCCATTTGGAGTTTATTTTTGTGTGTGGTGTTAGGAAGTGTTCTCATTTCATTCTTTTACATGTAGCTGTCCAATTTTCCCAGCACCACTTATTGAAGAGGCTGTCTTTTTTCCATTGTATACTCGTGCCTCCTTTGTCAAAGATAAGGTGCCCATATGTGTTTGGGATTACTTCTGAGTTCTCTATTCTATTCCATTGATCATCCTTTCTATTTTTGTGCCAGTACCATACTGTCTTGATCACTATGGCCTTGTAGTATAGTTTGAAGTCAGGAAGCCTGATTCCACCCACTCCATTTTTCCTTCTCAAGATTGCTTTGGCTATTTGGGGTCTTTTGCGTTTCCATACAAATCGTAAGATTTCTTGCTCTAGTTCTGTGAAAAATGCCCTTGGTAATTTGATAGGGATTGCGTTGAATCTGTAAATTGCTTTGGGTAGTACAGTCATTTTCACGATGTTGATTCTTCCATTCCAGGAACATGGTATGTCCCTCCATCTGTTTATGTCGTCTTTGATTTCTTTCATAAATGTCTTAAAGTTTTCTGCATACAGATCTTTTGCCTCCTTAGGCAGGTTTATTCCTAGGTATTTGATTCTTTTGGTTGCAATGGTGAATGGGAGAGTTTCCTTAATTTCTCTTTCTGTTCTTCCATTGTTAGTGTATAGGAATGCAAGAGATTTCTGTGCATTCATTTTGTATCCTGCTACTTTACTAAACTCATCAATGAGTGCTAGCAGTTTTCTGGTAGAGTCTTTAGGGTTTTTTATATATAATATCATGTCATCTGCAAAGAGTGACAATTTTACTTCTTTTCCAATTTGGATTCCTTTTATTTCTTTTTCTTCTCTGATTGCTGTGGCTAAAACTTCCACAACTATGTTGAACAATAGTGGTGAGAGTGGACACCCTTGTCTTGTTCCTGTTCGTAGAGGGATTTCTTCCAGTTTTTCCCCATTGAGAACGATGTTGGCTTTTGGTTTCTCTTATATAGTTTTTATTATGTTGAGGTAATTTCCTTCTATGCCCATTTTCTGGAGAGCTTTTATCATAAATGGATGTTGAACTTTGTCAAAAGCTTTTTCTGCATCTATTGAAATGATCATATGGTTTTTATCCTTCAACTTGTTGATATGATGTATCACATTGATTGATTTGCATATATTGAAGACTCCTTGCATCCCAGGGATAAACCCCACTTGATCATGGTGTATGATTTTTTTAATGTGCTGTTGGAGTCTGTTAGCGAGTATTTTGTTGAGGATTTTTGCATCTATATTCATCAGTGATATTGGTCTGTAGTTTTCTTTTTTTGTGACATCTTTGCCTGGTTTTGGTTTCAGGGTGATGGTAGCCTCGTAGAATGAGTTTGGGAATGTTCCACCTTCTGCAATATTTTGGAAGAGTTTGAGAAGGATAGGTGTTAGCTCTTCTTGAAGTGTTTGATAGGATTTGCCCGTGAACCCATCTGGTCCTGGGCTTTTGTGAGTTGGGAGATTTTTAATCACTGCCTCAATTTCCATACTTGTGATTGGTCTGTTCATGGTTTCTATTTCTTCCTGGTTCAGTCTTGGAAGATTGTATTTTTCTAAGAATGTATCCATTTCTTCCAGGTTATCCAATTGATTGACATATAGTTGCTTGTAGTAGTCTCTCATGATGTTTTGTATTTGTGAAGTGTCCGTTGTTACTTCTCCTTTTTCATTTCTAATTCTGTTGATTTGCATCTTCTCCCTTTTTTTCTTGATGAGTCTGGCTAATGCTTTATCAATTTTGTTAATCTTCTCAAAGAACCAGCTTTTAGTTTTATTTATTTTTGCTATGGTTTCCTTCCTTTCTTTTTCATTTATTTCTACTCTGATCTTTATGATTTCTTTCCTTCTGCTCCCTTTGGGGTTTCTTTGTTCTTCTTTCTCTAGTTGTTTGAGGTGTAAGGTTAGGTTGTTTATTCGATCATTTTCTTGTTTCTTAAGGTAGGACTGTATTGCTATAAACTTCCATCTTAGAACTGCTTTTGCTGCGTCCCATAGGTTTTGGGTTGTTGTGTTTTCATTCTCATTTGTTCCTAGATATTTTTGGATTTCCTCTTTGATTTCTTTAGTGATTCCTTGGTTGTTTAAGAGTGAATTGTTTAGCCTCCATGTGTTTGTATTTTTTGCAGTTTTTTTCCTGTAATTGATATCTAATCTCATGGCCTTGTGGTCTGAGAAGATGCTTGATATGATTTCAATTTTCTTGAATTTGCAGAGGTTTGAGTTGTGACCCAAGCTGTGATCTATCCTGGAAAATGTTCCCTGTGCACTTGCGAAGAAAGTGTAATCTGTCGTTTTTGGATGGAATGTCCTATAAATATCAATTAAGTCGAGATGGTCTAATGTGTCATTTAAAGCTTGTGTGTCTTTATTTATTTTCTGTTTGGATGATCTGTCCATTGATGTAAGTGGGGTGTTCAAGTCTCCCACTATTATTGTGTTACTGTCGATGTCCCCTTTTATAGCTGTTAGCATTTGCCTTATGTATTGAGGTGCTCCTATATTGGGGGCATAGATATTTACCATTGTGATATGTTCTTCTTGAATGGATCCCTTGATCATTATGCAGTGTCCTTCCTTGTCTCTTGTAATAGTCTTTTCTTTCAAGTCTAATTTGTCTGATATGAGTATTGCTACTCCAGCTTTCTTTTGACTTCCATTTGCATGGAATATCTTTTTCCATCCCTTGACTTTCAGTCTATATGTATCCCTTGGTCTGAAGTGGGTTTCTTGTAGGCAGCATATAGAAGGGTCTTGTTTTTGTATCCATTCAGCCAGTCTGTTCTTTTGGTTGGAGCATTGAATCCATTTACATTTAAGGTGATTATTGACATGTGTATTCCAGTTTCCATTTTCTTAATTGTTTTGGGTTTGTATTTGTAGGTGTTTTCTTTTTTTGTGTGTCCTACTTAGAGAAGTTCCTTTAGCACTTGTTGTAAGGCTGGTTTGGTGGTGCTGAATTCTCTTAACTTTTGCTTGTCTGGAAAGCTTTTGATTTCTCCCTCAAATCTGAATGAGATTCTTGCTGGGTAGAGTGTTCTTGGCTGTAGGTTTCTCTCTTTCAGGACTTTCAGTATATCCTGCCATTCCCTTCTGGCCTGCAGAGTTTCTGTAGAAAGGTCAGCTGTTATCCTGATGGGTTTTCCCTTATATGTTGTTTGTTGCTTTTCTCTTGCTGCTTTTAATATTTTTTCTTTGTGTTTACTTGTCATTAGTTTGATTAATATGTGTCTTGGTGTATTTCTCCTAGCGTTTATTCCGTATGGGACTCTCTGTGCTTCTTGGACTTGGTGAATTATTTCCTTTCCCATGTTGGGGAAGTTTTCCACTAGAACCTCTTCAAATATTTTCTCAGACCCTTTCTTGTTTTCTTCTTCTTCTGGGATGCCTATAATGCGAATGTTGGTACGCTTAATGTTATCACTGAGGTCTCTGAGACTGTCTTCTATTCTTTTTATTCTTTTTTCTTTTTCCTGTTCTGTGACATTTATTTCCCCCATTCTATCTTCCAACTCACTTATTCGTTCTTCTGCCTCAGTCATTTTGCTGGTTACAGCATCTAGAGTATTTTTAATTTCAGTTATTTTGTTATCCATTGCTGTTTGTTTTTCTGCGTTCTTATGAACTGTTTCCTGTTCTTTCTCTATTTTGTTATTGAGATTTTGTATCATTTTTACTATCATTACTCTAAATTCTTTTTCAGGCATTTTTCCTATTTCCTCCTCATTTATTTGGTCTTGTGGGTTTTTTTCCTGCTCCTTTGCCTGCATGGTGTTTCTTTGTTTCCTCATGGTTGTCCAAACTTTTTGGGTTGCTTGTCCTGGCGATAGAAGTGTTTGTAGAAGACTGTCCAAGCCTCAGACTAATGTCCAAGTATTGGATTAAACAAATATTAAGTCTAGGAAACACATACATATATAAGACACACAATTACTGAATCCATTAGGACATAAGGCTCTAGAAAGACCTGACAGAACCCCAGTGTGCTATCAGATATTCAAAGAGAAACCCAACAGAAATTGACCACTGAAACAGAACACATCAGAGACAAAAGCAAAAGCAAACAAACAAACAAATAACACCTTACACATGCAAACATTAGTCCAGGGAGATTTTGTAAGCTAGGATCCAATATAGAAAAGAGCCAGAGTACCACCAGAGAGAATGGAGATTCTCAGAATGTAATTAGACAACTGTACTAAGAACTAAGATAAAGACAAAAGCCTAATATTAAATACCAAGGCAGTGCGTCATCTAGAGAATAGAGCAAGGAGTCTGAGCAGACCGCTAGTGTTGCTTATAAGTATGTTAAGATAAAATAAACTTAAAAAGGCTGGAAGAAAGGGGTACAGAAGAGCGTAGTGTGGTTGGAAATATGCAAATAAAAAGAAAGGAATAGAAATGTATAAAAGATAGGGATGAAAGGGAAGTATGAGAGATATATTGTCCGTACTAATAAAAACTTAGCTAGATATAGAAGCATATAAAAAGGCAAAAAAAAAAAAAAAGAATAAAAAATATCATTAAAAAATTATGTTATAAAACTTGTAGATCCCTTAGGGCTAAGATCGTATTTAATAAAGAAAAAAAAAAAAAGAGAGAGAGAGAAAAAGAAAAAAAAAAAATCCAGAACTGATCCCAGTATGGACCAGTTCAATAAGTATTGATACTACTATTTCTGTTTCCTTAGCTTCTCAGCTGTAAGTGTCCTTCTCCTTGCCTTGGGTTTTTTTGCATTATTCTGTGACCAGCAGAGTTTCCTTTATTGTTCGTCTGTAAGCGTCGGTGTGTGGGGAGGGAGAGGGTACAATAGTGGCTCCTTCTCCTGGGAGTGAGTGAGCAGTGGCGCACTGTTGTTTCAGTCGGGCTTGGAGGTGCCTGTTGCAGAGGGACGCTGGTGGCTCAGGCTTAAGCAGAAAGTCTTAGAGTTGGGCCTCTCTCAAGGTTTCTTTTGTTGTTGCTGTTGTTGTTTTTTTTTTTTTCTCTCAGCAGCCTCCCTGCTGCAGCCGTTGCAAGGGGTTTTAATGTAGCCCAGCCCGAGTGCCTGAGGGTGCTTGTTATCCCTGAGCGCCTTAGTTGGCCTGCGGGGCGTCTCTCCACTGCCTGTTGCAGACGTGCGGAAAGAGAGAGAGAGGCTATGCACGCGGCTCCTCCCCCCCCCGCCCGTCAGCCTGCAGCCTCCAGCCGCCATCACGGCCGGGCAGCTCTCAGGGACGGGCACTCCTCTCCGCGGACCTCCTCCCTCCTGTCCTCTCGGTCCGTCACCCTACCGGCAACAATGTTTCTCCCCCTGAAGCAGCTCTCTGGTTCCCACGCTCCCGCTCCTGGACCCTCCGTTCAGCCGCGGATCGACGTCTCTGTCCGGGAACGCTGAGCTGTGCTGCGGACCCTCCGTATGTTTCTCACTCCCTCGCGTCTGCCACAGCTCCGCCGCTTCACCCTCTTTGAGCCCTCGTAGATGCCTCCCTACCGGCTATGTCGGGCTCCCCGCGGTCCTTTCTGGTGTCCGAGTCCATCTGCTGGTGTTTAGCTGGTTCTCTGTGGGAATTACTGCGTCCTTCCGTGCATTCCCAATGCATCTGTGGAGAGGGATGCACTCCACGTCCCTCTAGTTCGCCGCCATCTTTTCTCTCAGCTAGCTGTGTGATCTTGAACAATTTATATTTCATGATTGATGTTTCTTTAAATGTATCAGTATCTACTTCAGGAAATTATTTTAAGTTTTAAAAGCTATAATGTATGTAGTAAAGTGAGTGTAAATATGAAATGATATTATCATTATTAGTAGTAAATGTGTTACTCTTATTATAGCTACTTACTATCAAACTATTTACTTGGAAATAATAAATACTGCGATTTATAATAATCACCTACCCTTTAGATCTCCTTGCTGGGGCTTTGCCCAAAAAACTCATAGTTGTTTTGACCTTAAGATAGAAAAGCAAAATGTTAAATAGAATTGGGGATAATGAGAAGACTGAATGGATTACAGATAAAGATAAATTTGTCCTCAAGGAATATATATATTGTCTCTGTACCCATTTTTGTCCTCTCACTCTCTACCTTGGTCTTTTTAGATACAACCCCTTTTCTGTGCTTCTCTTGTTTCTCTTGAAGGATTAAAACATAATAGCAAGTTGAGTTGCCACAGGCAGCTTTGCTGTAAAAGACTAGCACACTCACTCCCATTACAGTATTTAACTTGCTTTTGTGAAAAGACTCCCACACTGGTATCTGCTGCTGAAATCGATTCTGAAATAGCCATTTGAAAAAAATGACCCTCCCTCAGGCCATGAGAGGTCTGTCATGGTGTCTTTGTCTTTACTCTGTTTTTGAGAAACCTATAGTTTTTTTTTTGTGGGAAACTTTATTCTGTTTTATGAAAACATACCACTGACAACTACCAATGGGATTCAATATGACTTTAGTCATTGCAAATTTACATTGGTTGACCTATGGTATACTTCATTTAATTAGCCTGAGCATTTAGCATATTTTTAAAATTTTTGCTTTTTAAAAATTATATGTATTGCTGTGAACCATTGAGGAGTAAATTACATGCATGATAACTCTTTAATTCCTGATACTTCAGTGGTCATTTCCAGAAAATGTAAAGATAATCTCTTATTCTTTTACATAACTGCAGTAGTTACTAAATTAGAATACTAATACCAATACAATACTACTTATCAAAACTATAGGCACTATTCAAATATTGTCATTTTTCCCAGTAATGTCCTTTATAGCTAAAAGAAAAGAACTGTGTAATTTTTGGAAATATTATTTGCCTGAGTTTTTCCTGTTGCCTCTCCTGCCCTTTATTATTGAAAACAGTGTGTTTTTGGTGATATTTACTTTAAAGATAGTGCCAGTCATATTCATCTATATCATTATCTTTTCCCTATCATTTGTATAGGCAATCTATAGAATCATGCATGTAACCTTAAAAGATTTCTCTCTTAAAGTTTGAACCCTTTGTTTTAAGGTGTAGAGCAAATTACATTCTATATAAATTTATACTTCCTGTATAAAAATTAGAGAGGCAGATACAGTAACCCCAAATAAAACAAAATGTTATAACTACAGTGTGGAGTTAAAATTTATTGTAATATGAACATGTAAATCTTATAATCTTAATTGTTGCTTCCTTTTATAATTTGAAATGTGAATTTAATCTAGGCTTAATTAATAGATATTTTTAGTCATATAATTAAAGGATACATTTAGTAATATACCAAGCTAGCCTTTCACTTGAATACATATGTATATTTATTTATTTTAAAACAGATGACATTGTCAGATAAGATATTGTAATTACATTGAAAATACCTAGTAAAAATCTTAAAATGAGATATAAAATTATAAATATCAAATGTTATATTTTAATAAACTTATTTTCAATAACTTCATCTTAGAGATGTATTTTCAAGGAATTTACTGATAGTCTTGATGGTTTTCCAAATCATGTTTTAAAAATGTCTGATTTATTGCTTAACACTGATAAAAATATTTCATTGCATACATTCTTAACACTGCTACTTTTCATTTGATAAGCACCAACAAAACATTAAAAGTGTTGTCATCATGCATCTGTGTACTTTTAGTCCTTTAGATTGATGGTTTTATTTAAATAATGTTGTGACAAACCAGTAATGCCATAGTTCTTAATCCTTTTAGTGCCAGATTGCACATTTCTCCCTTCAGGCCCCATTGGCTTGAAATGTAGTGTGTGATTACATCTAAGTTCTTCAGATAAAGCTCAGTTAAAGGGTAAGACAGAACTATGAACAGAGTTATTATTTTCCATTAGAGGTTTAAACCATGGTAGAGACTGTGATTCTGGAAATAAGAAATTGTAAACAGCTTTCTTCTTTTAAAAGATACTTATAAGTTTACTTACATGACCTACTTTCTTTTTTGATACAAAGAATACGTGTAATATGAATAGGACAAATGAGCAGGTAAAGTGCATAAATGTAACACATGATTATATGTTAAACTATTTTCTTCATTTAAGTCTCAGATCTTGAAAGACTGGCAGTAACAGTACAACTGGTGCTAAGGAAAGCATCAATAAAGTCAGTTCTCAGAATGATAATTTCTTTTTTTTGCACTTTATTCTTATTATTTTTATTGAAGAATAGTTGATTTACAATATTAGTTTCAGGTATATAACATAGTGATTCAGTATTTTTATAGCTTTACTCCTTTTAAAGTTATTACAAGATAATGGGTATATTTCTCTGTGCTGTACAGTATATCCTTGTTGCTTATTTATTTCATACATAGTAGTTTGTATCTCTTCATCCCATAACCCTGTTGCTCCTCCCCATCACCCTTTCCCCACTGGTAACACTAACAGGTCCTCTATGTCTGTGAGTCTGTTTCTGTTTTGTTATATACATTTCTTTGTTTTATTTTTTAGATTCCGTATAAAATGATAACATAGAGTATTTGTCTTTCTGTGGCTCACTCATTTCACTAAGCGTAATAGTCTCTAGTTCCATCCATGTTGTTGCAAATAGCAGAATTTCATTCATTTTTATGACTGAGGATCAAAATGATACTTTCTAATAGTTTTGTTGAAAAAAATTAAAGCCTAACTTCTCAAAATGTAGATCTTCATCATGTATGTTTTTACTCCATCATGCCTACCTCTTCTGATCTTATTCTGACTCATTATGCTACACAATTCAGTATCTGCAGAGATACACACGTGTGTGTGCATAGCATAGTGGTGGGACAAGGAACTTCTGTGAAAAAAAGGGGAATATGAAAAAGGAAGAAGATAAACAATGGAGGCAAAGCCCAAGTCCTCCACATGTGAACAAAAGAATAAAATAAAGAATAACGAACAAATGGAAATACGCAAATAAAGGGTTAGATAATGACTGAATATTAGTAAGTAAGTGAGAACTAAAGAAGGAGCAAAA
Organism: Hippopotamus amphibius kiboko; assembly: GCF_030028045.1. Lineage (NCBI taxonomy): Eukaryota > Metazoa > Chordata > Mammalia > Artiodactyla > Hippopotamidae > Hippopotamus > Hippopotamus amphibius. Next base: position 61,901,569 of record NC_080188.1, read on the forward strand.
TATAGTAACTAAATACAAAAAAAAAAGGAGAGATACCCTCGTATGCAAAAAATGAAACAAAAATACAAGCATAAAACTATTATATGTGGGATGGATAAACAAGTTCTTACTGTGTTATAGCAGAGAAAACTATATTCAGTATCCTGTGATAAATCATAATGGAAAAAAATATTTAAAAAGTCCGTGTATGTATAACTGAGTTACTTTGCTATACAGCAGAGATTGACACAACATCATAAATCAAATATTTCAATAAAAATTAAAACTAAAGGAAAAACAAAAACAAAAAAAGCCCTCCCCCCAACCCCCAAAAATACAAGCACAAAAATATATAATGAATTAGAAAATAAAAAAAGGGAGAATGGCCTTGAAACTACCATGATCACACTAATGGTAATTACTTTTTCAGAATTTTTATTTCCTAAACCTCATTTCACTCAACCTACATGTAATCAGAGTATTACTGAATTTAGAAATCTAGAACAGTATTAAACATATTTATATGTGGTCTAGAGTTAATTATATAGAGACATATTTGTCCTATATAATTTTCTGCTTCATTTTAAGTTCTCTCCATGTTAAAAATTTTCTTTAACTAAGCAACTGTTATCATTTTATTCAAATGAAATTCCAGGAAGCAGACTGGCTGGGTCAAGTTCTCTCTTTCCTTAAAATCTGTGATTAGTTTCTATAAATAACACATTTAAATTTAAGGAATTCAAAGACAAACATGATACTGCTCCTATTTCATAATACTATTTTTGTGTCGAAACAAGAAAGGTATTTATTAAGTTTTCCACATGGGGATTCTTTTGATAGATAGATATTTCTGTCTGTATCATTTAATGGTAATAGTAGCAGGCTGGGTGCCATGGATTAGCCACATTTTGGGACAGTTTTATATAATCCGCATCTTCAGAAATTCAGTAGTGTTTTATTTTTGCAGAGTGCATCTGGCACTAGATATGCATACAGACCAAACTCTCAGGATATTTGATGAGACAGCACAATTGAATTCATAATTGAATTTAGTACCTGAGTTCATAATTGGATATAAATCTAGTCCTCAAACTAGAAGAGGTGATCTGAAGAACACTGTCTTTCATATGTAATGGGTCTATTCAGGGGAAAAGAAAAAGACTGTTGGCCAACTGAGTAAACATGGATCAGAAATAAAAACATCTGTATATTCATTCTTATGGAATTTTTATGTTAAAATCTGATGATCTGATGAAACGCTTTCTTATTTTGATACACTTTTATAATTAGTGTTGGTCATTTTGAATAAGACCAATTTGAGTTTATCTGCTTCAGTCACCATGTTTTCAAAAATTAGGAAGCCAAGGCACAAAAGGTGATTTGGTTTGTCCGCAGTTACTCAGTGAGCCATTGGAAATACTGCTGATCTCTTTTACATTATCTGCTGTGTTTTACAATGCCTAATGATTCAACTTTAATTTTTTTGATAAACACCACCAGAACATTATTTGTAGTAACGTAGATAACCATCTGCAATTTCACATCTTTCATAACATTATATTTCTCAGTTATTTTCATTCAGTATTATCTATATTTACCTTAGCCAAAAAAGTGAAGAAATGGTTATTTTCCCTGATTTTATTTGAGGATTGTCCTTTACTGATGATTAGTAGGACACCATGATTTTAGCAAATAATCTACTGATCAGTTGATTAATTCCAATAATTAATATTACCCATTATTCATAAATTCTAGAGAATATTTTTCACATAGGCCAAACTTTCTGATCTTGTCCTAGATACTGCAGTATGGCTGGTTTTGGGCTCTTGTGTTTCACTGATTACAATGTACATAAAGCTCCTTACTAATATTTTAACTGGAAGAGTACAAATACTTCGAACCAGGGCTGATAAACAGCCTTTTATAAAAATGAAAATAGTTATAAAGTCTGATTAAACAGAAACTTCCAAATCTCTGCACAGACTGTTATTTTTATTCTTAAAATTTATTCAGTTTATCTGAATTTTGACTTGAAAGAATTATTACTGTTTTCTATATGTACTCTCAATAAACATTTATTTTGACTTGATATAATTACCATTTGCAGTCCTTAATTGACATAAATTTGTTTATGTAAATCAGTGTAGTTCTTTCCACATAATTGCCTTTTAATAGTCGTGTTATTTTAAAAAATTTATTTTCCTCATGAAATACAATTTTGCTATTTTGCATTTGTCTATTATTACTTTTAGGCTTCCTTGTAATAGTTTTTCAGCTACTTAGTCTTAGTATTCAGTGGTAATGAAAAGTAATCTATACTTCATTCCATCAATGATATATTTTGATGGTATTAACAAAATCAGTAACATATATTAAAATTAAAAAGAGATTTCAAGTTATAACTCCCATGAACATTGCCTTTGGTAATATTTTATTAAAATATAGTGTTTATTCTCATAATTTTTCAAAAATTAGCTTGAATGTCCACATATTTTGTTGGTATACTTACTAATAACAGGGACTTGTTTTTACAGCAACACAAAATTAATATTGTGTTTTTTGAGAAGTCATAAAAAGGTAGGGAAATAGCATAATCTCACCCCTGTGTAGCTCACAAACTAGTAGAGAGGACAGCTGTTGAATTCATCCATGTAGTCAATATTATGAAGAAATGAAGATACATAATAAGACAATAATTTATAGATCTTTAAAGATCCTCAAATATATTGATTTATGGCCTGGCAAAAGTCTGTACTGCTTAATAGCTATCATTATCTTTTTACTAATCAGGAAAGTAAAAATTAACTGAAATGATTTGTGTGAGATATAAAAAATCTTAACTAGGCAGAACCAATGCTCAAACCAGGACTTCAGACTCAAAAATCTTCATTCTTGGCAGTAGCAAGCTCTCTTGCCCCTGATATTTATTTTGTGTAGTTTGCCTGGGGCTAAAAATATGTCTCATAGTTAGAACAGCATAAAATCTACAAGATATGGGACATAGTTGTAATAAGATAGTTACATTTATTGAGTATATATTATGTGCCATATTTTAAATATATTACTTCTATTCCTTGCAACACTCTAAACCCTTAGACTTTGGTGGAATTATTCCCATTTTATAGATAAGAATACTGAAGTTTAGTAACCAATAAGTATTAGTAATTATTTTCAAACTGAAGTATTCATACTTAGAGGAAACTGTATTTTATAAAATTAACGTGTACTTGGTATCTAACAAACCATATTTTTTGACATTTGCAAATACTCTATTTTTTACGCTTATGCAATTTTTAATGAAATAAATGAGTTAGATATCTTAAACATTTTGGTTTCACTTATTAAAGCCATACTGATTTTTAAAAATGACTCAAGTGGCTTGACATCTTGTCTGAAATGTTCAGACTCATTATTGGTGAATTACTCCAGGAATATTTTTAACTTAGCATTAATTTTATCCAAGAGGACAAAGAAATTTACTTCAGTAGTAAGTCATTATTTTATTTGATACTGGAGAAATAGAAGTAAACTGTTAAAGGAATAATAAAGAGATTTTACTATATTATGTTTTTAAGAAAACTGAGGCCCAGAATGTCTTCCATGTCATATTTGCCAAAGATATTTGATAAATGCAGTGAAACAAACATTTTTGTATGTGTGTGTCAATATCTGTGCTAAGTGCTTTTGTATACATGCCTTAATGATTTTATTTAACTAATAATATGCCTTTCATTATTATAATTACACACAATCACTTAGGGCTAGTAATTTTTAAGCTTCTACCACAGGAGAGCCAGTGCATTAGGAGATTTAACATATACAGTGACTTAACCTCAAGGGTTAGAACCTAATTATGGAGATAAGATCTATACATAAAACAACACAGATAGCATGTAAATGCTGAAAAAAGAGTAATCGTTATGGATGTTCAAAGCAAGAAAATGTGAAATGATTATAACCCATTTTTGTTTATTATCATCTAGCAGGTGTCAGGAACTACAAGGATAGTTCTGCAGAGCAGAAAAAGTAAGAAAAGTTCCAGCACATCAGGTTCCTCCAGTTGTGGATGAATTCTAAAGAACGAACTCAAATGCAATAGTTTTGATCTATCAACAATTTAAATAAAATGATTTTATTCTTTAATTTGTTTTCCTAAAGCATGGGCAAACCATTCATTAACAAACTGTTGCCCATTGTTTTAGTTATTTGAAATAAGAGAAAATCAAACATTACTCAATTAGAATGAATCACATGGTAAAATAAAGGTTGAAAAGTAAAACACTTTATTTCTTGCAATGCAAGTAGTCTAAAACCAACATTAGACATAATTATGAAAAATCAAATCCCTTTGAAATAACTTGTAAAACATAAAATTTAGAACAATATAGTAATTACAATAGATAATATGAAAAGGATCACTTATTTTACAAATACTTTCTGTAAATGTTCTTATAAGCTAAAATGTTGTTCAAATTTTTTATGTGTTATAGAAGTCACAAGTTCTTAGTAATAGCGCTCTCATTAACTATAGTGAAAGGAAGGACAAAAGAGAAAACTAAAAGGACAATTAAAATTCGTGTATGTGTTTATACATCTTCAGGTTCTCTGTACAGAAGAAATAATGGAGGAGCTTAGGCTGTTAGCAAGCCTAGCATTGACTTCAGTCAAGAATAGTTGAATAATATAGTTAGAAGGGATCTCTAGTTTAATATATTGTTTACTATTGAAGATGCTCAAATTTGGAGATACTTGAATTTCCATACTCAAGATCAAGAGTATGGAAAAATAAATTTTTTATATCACCTGTCTGTATGGAATAAACCAAGGATGAAAGGAAGTGCTCCCCATCATAGGGTAGACTGATAAGGGTAATGTTGCAACAGACAAGCGGCATGAGAATACATGGGGTAATATCAGGAGCAGAGGACAACAGAGGCATGAAAATATAGCTCATGAAAAAGACAGACTGTCACAAGAGCAACCTGAGACTCAGATACTCTTTTTGAACATGATGGAAGGAACTAGGCTAATTAAGAGAACATATCAGTAATTGTGATGAACCATGTGAAAGAGATTTTTATTTCTTCTGCATATGTGGTTGAGGGTTGAGTCAGAGAGCCTAGTAAAGATTATCATTACTGTGTCTGCCCCAAGCTGATGTGGTCTGGTGAAATGGGAGTTTCACCCAGAAATCATGTGTCCATGTAGCTGCTTCAGAATGTAGGTGATGCATTTAAATGTAAATAATGCTCTGTTAATATCTCCTTTAGGGAATTTATCGTACAGATATGCTGGCACATACATATATCTGTACAAATGTTCATTTGCAGCAGTATTTGAAATGGCAAAAATTTGGATGTACCTAAAAGGTTAAATAAATTAAGGCACATTTAAGAATGAAATGATATGCAAATGTTGAGAAGATGAAAATTCTTTGTACTGATAAGGACATATTTCCAAGAAACACTAAGCATGGGAGCAGGGTGCAGTCATGCGGTGTGCATCATGTACAATCTTTGAAGTGTGAGATGAGACTGTCCTATACTTGTGTTTCCTTGTATATGCATGAAAACTGGAATGATGCTTAAGGAACTCAGAATACTAATCATTAGTGGGAGAGACAGGAGTAGGCATTAGGCAGATAAGTGAAGATGATAAAAGAGAGACTAGAAATTCATGATTATATAAATTATAGTTTTATAGATTTTCAATTATACTTTTCAGAAGTGAAATTAAAAGAAACATCCTCAATCTAACAAGCATGTTATTAACTAGCAGTGGGACTGAGCTGCCTCACAACTTTAGAAGTGATGTAACTACTTGAATATGGTAAAAGGATTAGATGGTCTCATGAAGTCCATACAATTGAAATATCTATGATTTTTTAAAGTGATTCTCTTTTCAGTTTTTATTTTTTGACATTTAAAACGAGAGTTACATCTGGTTTTGTAGGAGACTGAACTGTTGCTCATCTATTTTCTTTGAACTGTTCACATTTTACTTTCATGAGAAGAGACATGGTATTGATAAGTAAACATGCAGATACCAGAAAGGACTCTTGGGATATGCCATTAAAAACTTACTGATTTAGTGCTACTTTCTACATCCTATATTACAGATTTCACTTTCAGCACTTTCAGGATAATAACCCTGAGGAGAAGTTACTGTCTTCAGAATTGTGAACTGAGCCATGGTTGTGTTTGTGCCCTCTCGATTGCTTCCACCCTTCTCATGTGGAACGCATAAGCCCAGACCCCTCAAGCTGATCTCAGCTTTCCCCAAACCTATGCATAATTTGCAGGCTTTCTATCCCACTAACAACTGTTGAGCCTTTTATCCCATGGAACATTTTTTTTTGTTGTCTTTTCAAATGGCAGTAATATTGAAAAGATGAAGAATATATGGCCAAATCCAACATTTTGTGTTAAATATATTAAGTTGTATTCTCATTCTCCGACAAAGATATTTTTTGTAATCTGTTAATTAATTCAACTGAGATGCTTTATAAAAATATAAAATTAAGGCATTTATAATTATACATTGTATAATTATAATGTAACTTTTTTGGGTAGAATACTAATAGCAACTAATTAGGTATATATGTGGAATATGTGTGTGTATGTGTTTTGTGTGTTTGTGTGTATATAATTATATAATATTTCAGTTAGGCAAAACCTTATTTCATTGTGATTAGAATTTCAGAGCTGGAAAAAAATCTTAAAGATAAGTCTCGACTATTCATATCATAGTTGTGGAAACTGAAACTCAAAATGAATAAATATATAGTCACAGATGTAGTTACTATAAGTATTGCAACTAGAACCTGTTGTCTCATTTATATTTTTAAATCACATCTTTATTGAGATATGATTCATGTACCATAAAATTCACCCTTTTTAAAGGTTCAGTGTTCACAAGATTGTGCCCTCATCACCACTGTCTAATTTTAGATCATTTTTATCACTCCAAAAAAAAAAATCCATGCCCATTAGCAGTCACTTCCCATTCACCCCTCCCTTCAGTCTCTGGTCACCACTAATCTACTTTTTGTTTTCATGGATTTGCTTTTTCTGGACATTTCATGTAAATAGAATCATAGGATATGTGGCCTTTTATGACTAGTTTCTTTCATTTAGTAAAATTTTTTCAACATTCATCCACACCGCGACATTACTTTTTTATTGCCAAATAACATTGCATCATAATATCATACCTCTTGTGTTGATCTGTTCATCAGCTGGTGGGCATTTAGGTTGTTACTCCCTTTGGGACTCTTATGAATAATGCTGCTATAAATATTTGTGTACACATTTTTGTGTGGATTTATGTTTTCAGTTTTCTTGAGTTGTACCTGAGTTGAATCACTGGATATTGTGATAACTCTGTTTAACATTTTGAGGAAGTGCCAAACGGTTTTCCAAATGGCTGGACCATTTTACATTCTCACCACCAATGCATGAAGGCTCCAATTTCTCTACATCCTCACCAACACTTGTTGTTACCTGCCTTATTTTTTTTCTTTTTTTCAAATATTAACCCTTCTTATGTGTTTGAAGTGGTATCCCATTGAAGTTCTGCTTTGTCTTTCCCAAAAGATGTTGAGTATCTTTTCATATACTCATTGACCACTTGTGTATCTTCCTTGGAGAAATATGTATTGAGATTCTTTGCCCATTTTAAATTGGATTATTTGACTTTTTATTGTTAAGTTGTAAGAGGTCTTTGTATATTCTCAGTACAAGTCCTTAATCATATATATGATTTGCAAAAATTTTCTCCCATTTTGTATGTTGTCTTCCACTTTCTTGGTGGTGTCCTTTGGTATACAGAAGTTTAAAATTTTTATGAAGTACAATTTATCTCTTTTTACTTTTGTTGTTGTGCTTTTGTTGTCATCTAAGAACCATTTGCCTAATCCAAGGTCACAAAGACTGCTCTTGTGTTTTATTCTAGGAGTTCATTTACATTTTTAACAATTCTTTCCCCAAAGGAATTGATTTTATGCAACTTGGTTATAGATTAAAAAATAAATAAACAAGGAAACAAAGAAATATAATAAGAAGGATATATTACATGGAGTTTATATAGTAATTTTCTTTCCTTTATTCAACAAGTATTTTTTGGATACATGCAGTGAAGCCAGCACGGTATTAGGAGCTGGGCTTTTCTATATAATGACATTTAATTTTATAATCAATTCCTTGTGGTAGTTGTTATATTAATGTTTTCCAAAAGGAAATAGAGTTAAGTAACTTTCCCCAAGTCACTGTGTTGGTAAGGAGTTGGGCTAGAATTAAAACAGGCAGTCTGATTTTAGAGCCCTCTGTAAACAAGCCAAATAACAATAGCGGTTAAGAACACAATTTTCAGAGCCAGGGAATTGCCTGTGTTTGAAGAGTGGCCCCCAAACTTCTCGGCAATTCGATTTTGGGTTAGTTAATTAACTTCTTTCTATTCCTCACTTGCAAAGTGCAAATAATGATATTAGGACTGTTATGAGAATTAAACGAGTTCATGTATTTGAAGTATTTAAAACTGTGTCTGGTACATTAGTAATGCCTACAAAATGTCAGTTATATTTATTTATACAATTAAATATAAATGATCACTTTTCTTATAGAACTGATATTTCTATTAGAGGAGACAGACATTGAACTAATAACCATACATGTAATTATGTAATTATAAATTTTGATATGTTATATATAGAAAAGGAAAAGAGTAAAATTTTAAAAAATTTAAAAGAGATTAGGTAGTTCAGTATACTCAAGTAGCTCTTCATTCCATGCTACTGAGGATAAGGTCTTTTTTAACTTAGTGTCTCAGATGTCTGTACAATAGTTCATGTTTTAATATGTGTAGAATTTCAACATAGCAATATATAAGGAGAAACATTTTGATTAGGATAAAAATGTCCCCGGGTCTCAACTAAAAAGTAGGTCATAGCCTATATTCAGATATACAGAAAATTTTCAGCATATGAAAATGTTTCATGAGGTCATATTTCCACTAAATTTAGTATAACTACTTCAGGTTCTTTTTAGAAATGAGGGGTATAAAGTATACATTATATAAAAATTACAAATTACGTAATTTCAAGATTAAAAAATCATTTATTCTTGTACATTTCAGGCCTTTTGTTTTAGAAGTGCTCAAAAGTCAAACAAGTCACTGTCATTGTAGTGTTACTATCAAATACCCAGTGATGTAAACATAATGATTAGATTTTGAAAAATGTGCACAAGAATCCTGGCCTAGGAACAGAAGACAGGAGAACATTATATACAAATGATGGGAATATTTTGCCTTGGGAAGGACCTAGAGCTTTCTTTCCTCAAATATAAAAGAGTTATCTGCTCTCCTTTTTCCTACCAAATTGTCCCACATCTAAGCTTTCTCTCTGGGAAACAAATGAAGTCAGTACTAGTCTTTCATAATTAAGGATTTTTTCATGTAAATTATTAAAAGTAGTATAGATTAGCATCCACAAAATTTCCGTATCATATATAATGTATTGTTTTGAAATCTGTATTTTCTTTAATTTTTAAAAAATAGCACATCCATTTTTTTCTCTTTTCATAGCCAAACACACACTGGCCTGCTATTAACTCTGGCATCAGAAGCTTTCTGGTTAGAAAAAGTGTTGGTAATTTGGAAAGAAATATAAATAAACGAGACTGAGAGCTGGACAAAGCCATGGGCTTCTTCATAATTCACCTGAGCAAGATTTCTTTATCCCCAGAAACATTTCTGTAAGTTAACAAAAGTAGGGCAAGGGAAATGTGGTGTGTGTGTGAGTGTGTGTGTGTGTGTAGAAAAGGGAATATCCAGTGAACATGACTAATGACTCCTTAAGTGGATTATATATGCTTATATATACTTAAACAAAGCCTGAATAAATTTCAGGCCAGTTGCTCAGCCTACCACCCTACCTATAAGGGCTGAATAATCAGCCAACATATAAATAGATGGAGAAAATCAAGAATTTCTTGCAATGAGGGCTGGAGGTTTCTTCAAATAAATTAAATTTTTTTTTCCCTCATGTATCATTTAGAGGGTATTCTTCTCTTTCCCTGGCCCCTCCCCAATCCTTCCACCACTGCACACACCTGAGAGTTAGCCAGTCCTTGGATGAAGAACAGTATCGCTATCAGACGTGGCAGTATACTCAAAGTTTTGGCTAGGAAAAAAAGGACTTTGAGATTAATAGCTAGGGCATAAGGCATAGAAACACAGAAAATTACTTACGAAACTCTAGGTTTAGCTTCAGATGTGACCTCTTTACCTTCTCTGTCCCAATATTCTAATGAGGTGGGAAAGTTGGATCTCTCTGTGGGGTCTAGCACTCAGCCCCTTACCCTTCATTATTTACTCTAATGTGCTCTCTGTTATGCCTTGCTAACTTAACCTTGAAGAAGGAGGAGGCGATGGAAACAGTACAAATGATCAGAAAAAATGTTGGGGGATAGGGAGAGGGACAAATAATTCATCAGTTCAATTTTTAAAGTTAGTTTGGGAAGTCTGCAGGGTTGAGCAAGCCATTCTTCATTCTGGGGAAACAGAGAGGCTTTTTCTGTGAAGGGGATTGATCCTGGGTGGTTATAACTAGACCTGCAAATTCTTAAAACTGTGGTTGAAGGAGGGGGAAATCTACTGATGTGTCCATCCTCCCTACCCACTAGGATTTTCAGTTAGGGAGATTCCACTGCTGAAGCAGAAAATGCCACACCCTTGGGAGACAGCCTTTCACTAATGGTCAGGGGTTGTGTTCCTTGTTTATATCTATCTCATTTCTTTTCTAACCACTTTGAACATTTGTTTTCAATAAGGAAATATGTTCAGTTTTCTTAATCTTTAAGCTTACTACACCAGGTTCATGGTCAAACTGGTGCAGTATTGCTTTCATGTATTCTATTCTGCTAATTACACTTTCTGGCATTATTTTAAATTTCTCTATAATATTTGATCCTGCTTATACTTTTTACATTCAAGTCTGTTTTACCTTTTTGGTGCTTTATTTCTTATTCTTAATCCTCTAGCTGCTAAATGTAAAAAATTCCCAATTTTAAACCTCCTGGCTTTTAGTTTTTTATATTCTTCTTGACAATTTTTGTGATTTTAATATATCACAAATCTTTTAAGGTATTATGTCTTTTCCTGATTCTCATCTATTTTATTTATCAGGGTCAGTATCTTTTAGGTTTTTATGTCTCTTATTTGTTTCTAACAATTTCTTTTTAAACTTTATTGTGTTTTTATGCCATTTCTTCTCACTATATTTCTTCATTTGAAACTTTAAAAATTTTTATTTATTTATTTATTTATTTATTTATTTATTTATTTATTTATTTATATTTTTGGCTGTGTTGGGTCTTCGTTGTTGCACACAGGCTTTCTCTAGTTACAATGAGCAGGGGCTACTCTTCGTTATGGTTTGCAGGCTTCTCATTGTGGTGGCTTCTCTTGCTGCAGATCATGGGCTCTAGGCATGTGGCCTTCAGTAGTTGTGGCACATGGGCTCACTAGTTGTGGCTTGCGGGCTCTAGAGCGCAGGCTCAGTAGTTGGGGCGCATGGGCTTAGTTGCTCCGCAGCATGTGGGCTCTTCCCGGACCAGGGATCAAACCTGTGTCCCCTGCATTTGCAGGCAGATTCTTAACCACTGTGCCATCAGGGAAGTCCCTGAAATTTTTTCTCATCAATTATTCTTGCATTTTTTTTTATTATATGGTTTGTGGTTACTTTGCAGAAGAAGTATGCCATAGGAGCAGTGGCGTGGAGAGAGAGAGGGAGAGTGCGTGCCTTCTTTACTCTAGCTGTCACAGAATTGCCTTTCCAGGTTCTCTTAAAGTATTTCCCATTCTGTTAAGGAGACCTCTCCAAAGAAGCCGCACACACTTTCCAAAGATTCTAGAGACCTGCAGATTAACTCTAGAGAGCGCTATGGTGTATTCTATGTGGGTAGCATATTTGATTTACAAGCATACCTTAGAGATATTGCTAGTTCAGTTTGAGACCACAACAATAAAGTGAATATTGCAATAAAGCAAGTCAAATTTTCTGATTTACCAATGCATATAAAAGTTATGTCTATACTATACTGTACTGTATTTTAGAGTGTGCAATAACATTGTGTCTAAAAAAGCAATGTTCATACCTTGCTTGAAAACTCTTTATTGCTAAAAAATGCTAACCATCATCTGAGCCTTCAGTAAGACATGATTTTTTGCTGATGGAGGCTCTTGTGTCCATGGTGATGTCTGCTAATTGATCAGGGTGGTGGTTGCTGAATGTTGGGGTTTTTGTGGCAGTTTCTTAAAATAAGACAACAATGAAGTTTGCCTGATTGATTGACTCTTCCTTACTCAAACCATTTCTCTGTAGCGTGCAATGCTGTTTCATAGCATTTTTCCTACAATAGAACTTATTTGGAAATTGGAGTCAGTCTTCTAAAACCTTGTCACTGCTTTGTCAACTAAGTTTATGTAATATTCTAAAGTCTTTACTTCAACAGTCTTAACAGTATCTTTGCCAGAAGCAGATTCCATCTCTAGAAAGCACTTTCTTTGCTCATCCATAAGAAGCAGCTCCTCGTTCCTTAAAAGTTTATCATGATATTACAACAATTCAGTCCCACATCTTCAGGCTCCACTTTTTTTTAAGAACTTTTATTGAGATATAGTTAACATACAATAAACTGCATATATTTAGAGTATGCAATTTGGTATCCCAATCTCTCAATTCATTACCCCCAACACGCCCCGCTTTCCCCACTTGGTGTCCATATGGTTGTTCTCTACATCTGTGTCTCTATTTCTGCCTTGCAAACTGATTGATTTGTATCATTTTTCTATAGTCCACATATATGTGTTAATATACAGTATTTATTTTTCTCTTTCTGACTCACTTCACTCTGTATGACAGTCTCTAGGTCCATCCATGTCTCTACAGATGTTCCAGTTTCATTGCTTTTCACAGCTGAGTAATATTCCATTGTATATATGTACCACGTCTTTTTTAGCCATTCATCTGTTGATGGACATTTAGGTTGCTTCCATGTCCTGGCTATTGTAAATAGTGCTGCAGTGAACATTGGAGTGCATGTGTCTTTTTGAATTATGGTGTTCTCTGGGTATCTGCCCAGTAGTGGGATTGCTGGGTCAATGGTAACTCTGTTTTTAGTTTTGCAAGGAACCTCCATACTGTTCTCCACAGTGGCTGTATCAATTTACATTCCCACCAACAGTGCTAGAGCATTCCCTTCTCTCCACACCCTCTCCAGCATTTACTGTTTGTAGATTTTCTGATCATGCCCATTGTAACCGGTGTGAGGTGATACCTCATTGTCGTTTTGATTTGCATTTCTCTAAGAATTAGTGATGTTGAGCAGCTTTTCATGTGCTTCTTGGCCATGCGTATGTCTTCTTTGGAGAAATGCCTATTTAGGTCTTCTGCCCATTTTTTGATTGGGTTGTTTGTTGTTTTAATATTGAACTGGATGAACTGTTTATATATTTTGCAGATTAATTCTTTGTCTGTTGATTCGTTTGCAAATATTTTCTCCCATTCTGAGGGTTGTCTTTTTGTCTTACTTATAGTCTCCTTTGCTGTGCAGAAGCTTTGAAGTTTCATTAGGTCCCACTTATTTATTTTTGTTTTTATTTCCATTACTCTAGGGGGTGGATCAAAAAAGATCTTGCTGTTATTTACATCGAAGACTGTTCTTCCTATGTTTTCCTCTAGGAGTTTTATAGTGTCTGGCCTTACATTTACATCTTTAATCCATTTTGAGTTTATTTTTGTGTGTGGTGTTAAGGAGTGTTCTAATTTCATTCTTTTACATGTAGCTGACCAATTTTCCCAGCACCAGTTATTGAAGAGGCTGCCTTTTCTCTAATGTATATCCTTGGCTCCTTTGTCATATATTAGTTGATCATAGTTTATCTCTGGGCTTTCTATCCTGTTCCATTGATCTATATTTCTGTTTTTGTGCTAGTACCATACTGTCTTGATCACTGTAGCCTTGTAGTATAGCCTGAAGTCAGGAAGCCTGATTGCACCAACTCCGTCTTTCCTTCTCAAGATTGCTTTGGCTATTCGGGGTCTTTTGCGTTTCCATACAAATCGTAAAATTTCTTGTTCTAGTTCTATGAAAAATGCCATTGGTAATTTGATAAGGATAGCATTGAATCTGTAAAGTGCTTTGGGTAGTATAGTCATTTTCACAATGTTGATTCTTCCAATCCAAGAACATGGTATGTCTCTCCATCTGTTTGTGTTGTCTTTGATTTCTTTCATTAGTGTCTTACAGTTTTCTGAGTATAGGTCTTTTACTTCCTTGGTTAGGTTTATTCCTAGGTATTTTATTCTTTTAGTTGCAGTGGTGAATGGGATTGTTTCCTTCATTTCTCTTTCTGATCTTTCATTGTTAGTGTATAGAAATACAAGAGATTTCTGTGTGTTAATTTTGCATCCTGCAACTTTACCAAATTCATGGATTAGCTCAAGTAGTTTTCTGGTGCAATCTTTAGGATTTTCTATATATGGTATCATGTCATCTGCAAACAGTGACAGTTTTACTTCTTCTTTTCCAATTTGGATTCCTTTTATTTCTTTTTCTTCTCTGATTGCTGTGGCAAGGACTTCCAAAACTATGTTGAATAGTATTGGCGAGAGTGGACATCCTTGTCTTATTCCTGATCTTAGAGGGAATGCTCAGTTTTTCACCAGACTTCACTTCTAATTCTAGTTCTTTTATTCTGTCCATCACATCTGCAGTTCCTTCTTCCACTGAACTCTCGAACCCCTCAAAGTCATCCATGAGGGTTGGAATCAACTTCTTTCAAACTCCAAAAATATTGATGTTTTGAGTTCTTCTCATGAATCGTGGATCTTATTAATGCCATCTACCATGGTGAATCCTTTCCAGAAGACTTTCAATTGACTTTGCCTGGGTCCATCAGAGGAACCACTGTCAATGGCAACTTTAGCCTTATGAAGTGTATTTCTTGAATAATAAGACTTGAAAGTCAAAATGACTTCTTTATCCATGGGCTGAAGAATGGATGTTGTATTAGCAGGCATGAAAACAACATGAATATTGTTGCACATCTACATTAGAGCTCTTGGGTGACAGGTGCATTGTCAATGAACAGTTATAGTTTGAAAGGAATTTTTTTTTCTGAGCACTAGGTCTCAACAGTGGGCCTAAAATATTCAGTAAATCATGTTGTAGACAGTCCAGGATTTGTTATTCCATTTATGGAGCACAAGCAGAATAGATTTAGCATAATCCTAAAGGCCCTAGGATTTTCAGAATGATATGTGAGCATTGGCTTTAACTTAAAGTCACCAGTTTTATTAACTCCTAACAAGAGAGTCAGCCTGTCCTTTTAAGCTTTGAGGCCTGGCATTGACGTCTGCTCTTTAGCTGTGGAAGTCCTCGATGGTGTCTTCTTCCGATAGAAGGCTATTTTGTCTGCGTTGAAAATCAGTTTAGTTTAGCAACCTTTATTAATTATTTTAGCTAGATCTTCTGGATAACTTGCTGCAGCTTCTACTTTAGCAATTGCTGCTTCACCTAGAACTTCTGTGTCATGAAGACGGTTTCTTTCTTTAAACCTCATGAATCAACCTCTGCTGGCTTCAGACTTTTCTTCTGAAGCTTCCTCACCTCTCTCAGCCTTCATAGAATTGAAGACAGTTAGGGCCTTGGTCTGGAGTAGGCTTTGGATTAAGGGAATGTTGTAGGTGCTTTGATCTTCTGTCCAGACCACAAAAACTTTCTCCATATCAGCAGTAAGGCTGTTTTGCTTTCTTGTCATTTGTGTATTCACTGGAGTAGCACTTTTAATTTCCACCAAGAACTTTTCCTTTGTATTCACGACTTGACTAACTGGCTCAAGGCGCCTAGCTTTTCACCTATCTTGGCTTTTGACCTGCTTTCTCAGTAAGCTTAATCGTTACTAAGTTTTGGTTTAAAACCAGAGACTTGGGACCCTTTCACTTGAACACTTAGATACCATTATAGGCTTATCAATTGACCAAAATTCAATATTTCTCAGGAAATAGGGAGACACAAGGAAGGGAGAGAGGCAGGGAAATTGCCAGTTGTTAGAGGAGTCAGAACACATACAACATTTATTGATTGACTTCATCATCTTATATGGGGATGGTTCATGGCACCCCAAACAATTGCATAGTAACATTACAAGTTACTGATTAAAAATTGCTGTAAGAAATATTGATATAATAATAATGAAAAAGTTAGAAATGTAAGAATTAGCAAAATGTGACATAGAGACACAAAGTAAGCAAATGATGTTGGAAAATGACACCAACAGACTTGCTTTATGCAGGGTTGTCCCAAATCTTTAATTTGTAAAAAACACAGTATCTGCAAACCACAATAAAACAAAGCATAATAAAATGAGGTATATCTGTATAGATATTTGTTGCTTTCTGATACATTATGTCACTCAACTTAAAATTCATGGTGTTTCAGACAGTGTTACTCTTGTAGGTGAATTTACAAGTCACCATTTCAGATAGTTTTTACTCCATACTGAGACTAGAGACTATTCCGGAACTTGAATTTTTAATAGACATGAGCTTCTGTTATACCAAAACATCAATAATATGTAAAAATGGGACCTAATGCTCAACATAAATTAAAAATGCACATACTAAACATATTGTATATCTGTCTGGGTTATATGATAAATGAAATTAATCCAATAGTTTATTTAAGTGCATATGAAATTCCTTCCTACATATTCAGATTCAGCACGATGACAGAGGTTCTGGGAAGAAGGCAGGAGGTACAATTGGCATACTTAGAATTTGTTTAAAGGGGTGCGCCCTGATCACAACCAGTGCTGGTCTTTTTCTTTGTTAATTTGCTGGAACCTTTGCTGCATCACTTTGCCCTTGGATGTTACACTAGCTTTTCTCTGCCATCAACACTCCTTACAAAGAGTAGGATATGGCTGTAATAATGTGCTCTGGGTGTGGCCACTCTAGTTCAGTAGACTCCTCGGATTTGTATTATAAGAAAATGTAAATGTTATATCTAAACCCAATATAGCTCTGTAGCCTGTTTCTAGGCTGTGCTAATTGTGGCTGTATCCTTCACCATGCTGATAAACTTTAGGTGTTATGGCAGATCCCACATGACTTTCTGGGAACCATCATTTCTTCTGCCCTTGAAAACTCTTCAACTCCATGTCTTTGTGTATGAGGGTGGGCTTCTATTTGAGCATATATTCTCCGTAGGCTTCTTTCCTTCACAACGAGATTTAGTATTGTACCACATTTATTGACTATTAGAGCAGTACATTTAACTGTGATACAGGTTAGCTATTCTTGTTAGAGACTATATTTTGATGTTACTGTACATCAGTATCTACAGAAAGCTCCGTTGAGAGATACAATTCTTGCATCCATGAACATTTATTGCATACCTATTTTGTACGCAGTGAATCCGCAAGTACTGTTCTGGGCCTTGGAAGCCCCAGATTGAACAAATTAGGCAAAATCTCTGGTTTCACAGAGCTGACAGTTGACTAGAAACACAATTTTTACACAGAGGCAGTATACGTAATGGGTAAGAGCTTGGCCTCTGAAGTTATACTTGGATTCACATTCTACCTTTAGCACATTTCAAATTTGTGATCTTGGGCATCCTATTTCATTTATGATACAGGTTAACAATCCTTCATCTGAAACTCTTGGGGGCAAATAGGTTTCAGAATTCAGAAATATCAGATTTTTGGAAAGTAATATGGTACATATGTATTCAATACAGAGTAACCTCAGCAGGTCTGTAGCAGAACCCTGTACTTTTTGCAAAGAAGTATACTGATTCTCACTTTCAGTGAACTAAATGAAAACTATCAATAGCCTTATCTCAGTTCAGGTCAGTATTTGCCACCAAAAGGGCTTATTTGTTAGATTTATGAAAAACCAACAACAGAAGTAAGTTTTGGTTTTTACAGTTTTTCAATTTCAGAATTGTAGCTAAGAGTTTATGGATGTACAGTATGTACTTCCCAGCATTGTAAGAACAGAAGACAATTCATGTCTTCTCAGCACAGATTCTAGTGTATGGTGAGTGCATATCTATTATTAAGATCAGCATTGATCTGGCTGTTTCTTTAACAAGTAAAAAATTATTATTGACTCAGCTATTTCAGCAGAAAATCCTGTACTTGAACTTCTTCCATTTAACACCACACCTCACCTCGAATTATCATTACAAAATGGACCTTGAGGGTTTTTTCTATGGAAACATTATGAAATAGAGGCTTGTGAAACTTGCTGCACTTTTTACTTGTTCTTGATATTGTCTTTAAACCCACTATAATTCCCCCCCTTTTTTGAATTTTTATACTTTTGCATAAAATTTTTTCACCTGTTATGTCATAAGGATTTTCATATACTGTTTCAAAATGTTGTGAGGCATTTTATATATAATAAATGTGTATATTGTGTATGTATGGTATATTTATTTCCTTCCTCCAGATTTTCAGATTCAAGACAAATTCAGTATCCATCATCTATTCACTAAAAAATCTTTATTTTCTATTTTCATTGCAAATATATGATATCCTGTGTGTGTGTGTGTGTTTTAAATTGCCTCTGGTGAGGTAGCTTAGAAGAGTAACTATCATTATACTTTGATTCTTTCAGGAAGTATGTTAGAAATTTTAGTTACAGTTCAATATTGAAATAAGAACCATTTCTAAATTGAAGACTAAACTATGTACCAACTGATTTATTGCATATTTGAGAAGAGTATTTATGTTTCATTGTAAAATCAAATTATTTCTTTGCAATATAAATTGTCTTAATAAGTTTCTTTTCTGAATCTCCTAATCCTGAAGATGTAGAAGCAAAGGAAAAGAAAGAGAACAACATCAACATTTTGCCCTAGATAATGTTTTCTGTAATGCTGATCTAGCATTTTTATATTCCTATTTTATTTAACCCCAAAGGATTATCTTTTATCATCTAAAAGAATTTTAAACTTAGAAATAAATTATTTTATATGAGTTAATCACATCTTATTCTTCTCTACTTTCATGTTAATTTATTACACTTAAACTTCATTAACTGAAAATTTGTAATAACAGTAACTATTCATTTCCACCATTACTGTTTAGCATCACTGTTAGCCCATCCACACACCCTGTTGCACTTTACCAGGCAGAAACACTGATTTGCTTGTAGGTTACCAAACACACCTTGGCATTTTAGACTTTTATCTCTTGCACTTGTATTCCCTTTGCCTGTAATAAATGTCCTCCTCTCCTTTGTTCACTGGAGCGAATCCTATGTGACCTTCACAACCCCAATTGAAGGTCATTACTTTCAAAAATTTTTCTTGAAAGTCCTAAGGACCATTTATTTTTTAATTTTTGATGTTCTTCTCTATTTTCTCTTTATCTTGTGCATATGTGTTTTTTTTTTACATTTATTACATTATACTTTACTATATTTTTATGAGTTTCTAGAGAGGAGGCATTTGGTGTATTCATCTCTGTACTCCTAACAAAGCATTCCCTATATTTTTGTTGTTTGTAAATGGGTTTAAGATAAATTGGACTGAAATTTAACTATGTTTGTTAGACGAAATAATAATCTAGGCCATTGAAAGACTTAAAAACTAGGCTGAGACTTGTTGATAAACCCAATGATGGGGGAGGTGGAAGAAGAATTAGGAAGTTTAGATTTAGACCTTGAATAGGTGGTACATACTCTCACTACAGACTATCCAAGTCTGTAGTAAGATTATGGATGTGGGCCACAGGAGAAAGATTAGACATGAAGTATGAATCGAAAAGGAAGAAAAGATGGTGAAAGTGATGAAACATCAAAAAATTTACAGAAACAAAAAATTACATCTTGCAGAATGCTGCTGTTCTAGGACTTTACATATGGAAAATGATATTGTAGGATTCTGAAAGGATGGGATGAGAAATGCAACACAAACAGTTGGAGAGATTATTGTCTTGGAAACTGAAAGGTGAAGAGAGTCTCAAAAAGAAGTAATTGTTAATTGTGTTAAATAAATGTTTCTGGGAGACATTGTTGAGATTAGTGATAGTAATTTTGTCTCAGTAATGAATAAAGAAGCTTAGATTTTAGTGTTTTGAAGGAGTAGAGGAGGCTGTGGGATTGTCAGAGGATTTTTTTTTTTTTTGATGTAGGAATAACCTAGGCATCTTAAGGTTAGGTTAAAAAGAAACAGGTTATATTAAGGTCGCAATAAAAAAAACTAGAAGAGATTGAAAATATATAACAAAATAAGAACCATAGATCATTTGATAAGTAGAATAGCTTTACTGTGATAGTGGTGATATGTAAAAAAGGCTTAACATCATAAATAAGTAAATTTGTAGAGAGGAGAATGTAAGTTGAGAAGGTTGCTGTATCATCCTCTCTCTTTTCTCAATGAAATGTAAAATAATGCTTCCATCCAAGGCAGTAGCTAGTGGGAAGATAATGCTTCATCAGAATGATAAAAGTCAAGAACAGCTGCTTTGGGGGCAAAAGAGAAAACTGCCAGGGTATACAAAAGGATTGTCAGGCAGTCCTGAAGATTCAAAAATGAGGCTGGACACACTGAAACTATGGGGGCACAAATCTGTAAAGCTTATGTGATCTTTCTCCAGGGGCCTTCAGCAGCCAGGGAAGGGAGATAGATGATTATATTAATGCATATTTAGAGTTTTTCAGAGTAAATATTACATAAAGAAAAGCAAAAAAAATTTTTTTAAAAAAGAAGCAAGTAAGCTAACATATTGTTCTGATAATAATTGAGGGGGTGAACACTAAGTTGAATCTGAGATAGAGACACAAAACAAGAGCAGGTTGATACTGGGTTCATCATGTGGCTGATGGTTATCAGTGATAGTTATGAGCTTCCGTGGGAGCTTGAACAACAGCACACTTCAGATTGTGGACAGTTAGTCTAGAAAGTACCTTTTCCTTAGAAATACCTTGATGTCTCCAGGGTTCATCTGGGTTATATAGTTTATAGTAAAGCATGTACAGTCTGCATGGAGATTTCTTTTCAGAATTAGTTTACTCTAGCATTAATTTTAGTATTAAGCATTTATAGGGTTAGATCCAAGACTGATATTTAAACAGGAAAAAAAACTTACTAAATACTATATTTTACAATTAAAATTAAAACATGAATTTAAAATCTTAGAGATTGAGTGTAGTGCCATGATTATGTGTCTCATGTTTCATTATTTCATAAAAAACTTTTTCATTCATGTTTGTATCCAAATATCCTAGACAAGAGGTTTGTTAGGATAGCTACAGCATGCTTTTTACACCCTGCCTTATTTTTTGTTGGGAAAGAACAAGGTAAATTGAGTCATCCTTAACCCATAACATTTTCTTTCATAACTTCTTACAAGGAAAAAGCAGTTTCTGACTTATAAACTTTTTCATCTGTTTTATTTACATGTATCATTGCTAATATATTCTGCCAGAAATAGTTGATATTAGCAATAACTAACCTTCTTACAGAATTTTATTGTTAAAAATTACTTTCATGTCAATTATCTCATGTAGTAAATTGCATTAAATGCTATAGCAAAGATAGATCATTATATTGCTTAAAGAGGTAGCAGAAATAATTATCAACTAGTTTATCAATGCCAATGTGATAATGAAATAAAAGTTTCCCTTTGATAAAAGTAAAAGAATACACAATGATTATGCTTCCATTAATAATACATATTGGAATTAAAAGGTATTACTTATACATTTAAATATTCTATGTATAGGTAACAAAGAATATATAAATCTTAAGAATGATTTGAGAGTAACATATTCTGAAACATAATGCCAAAGACAATTCAGTAGATTGTCTTGAACAAATGGCTGTTATCTTTTTTGTTTTTATTGTCGTTCATATTAACAACTACTGATAGAACTGACTGCTAAATAATAGATTAGTGTAATAGTTGGAAATATATATAATAGGAATTTAAGTAGCGAAAATAGAGCACCTACTCTCAAGGAACTCACACCCTAGTAGGTATATAATTATAATAGAAAGGTGAAGGTGCAATGATCATCACTTAGTCACTAATTGAACAAAATTTTTTTTCAATACCAGGTATTTACTAAGCACTGAATATAATAGCATTCAACTGTTGTCATGTTAAATGCTATTGTGGAGTTTATAGTTTTATGAGGACTTGGGTGTGAATCAAATAATTAATAAAAATATAAAATTACAGTGGTTATATATGGTAAGAAGGAGAAATACATGGAGCTACTATTTTGTATATAGAAAATCTAAAGTAGTCTTGGTGGTCAGAGATACTTCTCTTGAAGAAGCGGTGACTGAGCTAAAATCTGAAGAATAAATGTAAATGATAGCAATGAGCATGTTCATAGGCCCCATGGCAGGAATAGGTTATGGAATGCAGTATGTTAAGGAAGGCCAAAATGGCTGTGGACTGAGTGAAATGGAGATGGTATAAGATGAGGTTGAGTGACAGGTGAAGAGCAGATCACTAAAGACATTAGGTTCTTAAAGATTTTTAAAGCCCTGTCTTGAAGGCAACGGGACAGGACCGGGATGGGGTGGAAGTAGCAGATTGTGACCTGATTATATTTGTGTTTTGGTGTCACTTTGACTGTAGTATAGAGGAAAGATTGGAGAGGGATGCCAATAATATAAGTAGATGAGAGGACAAGGAGAAAGATGATGGACAGAGAGAGACAAGATAGAGATGAATGCTAGTGATTTTGAAAAGAGAGCAAGGAAGAAAAGATGTCAAGGACAATATCTAGGTTTCTGACTGACTTAGATGATGGTGGTACCATTCACTGAGTTCAGATCTACTCCCCCAACACTGAAAGGACATATAAATGGCATGTTAAGTAAGGTGGTACTAGTAGGAAACCTCCTTTTCCTTGGTCTCATGTTTCTGTGAGGAAGAACTTACAAAACAATAATATGCTGGGTCTTTCACCTTACCTTTTTACTAATGCCTTTCCAGTGTACATGGAAAGATTATTTGGTTAATAACTTTTGGGAAAAGAAACTGATCTATGCATATTCTCACTCCGTCTCTGTCTCTCTCTGTCCCTCTTTCTTTCTCCCTCTTTCTGTCTCTGTTACTTTCTTTCGAGCATAGGAGTATTTCTCCTTATCTCTAGGGAACTTGAGATTAATTGGTGAATCTTTGCTGGTTGAGATAGGCTTGGAGTTGTCCTTCCTGCTTGTGACAACATAGACCAGTCTGTCCTTTCCAAGTGTGGTATGTTACACATCTGTTTGGTCACAGACATAACCTGTACTCTAAGCATGCTACTTGCAGTGAAACTAACACTTTATTTCTCCATTTTTTTTCTCAAGTGATTTTCTCTTAATTGGCTTTTAGCTTATGTGGGGAAGGGAATGTGGTTTAGATGCCCTAACACTCTTTACATGTAGCTCAGGAAATGAGTAATCTTCCTCTGGGAGTAACTGAAACTGTGGATATAGACGTCACTGCGTTGGGAGAGAACCGAGAAGTAGATGACTAGCCGAAGAACATGAACATCTAATGGCAACTGAATGTCAGTCCTGGTAAATTAAGATGAGAGCTAAAGTACATGAAATAAATTTAAACAACATGGATATTATATTTGTGAATTTAGCAAACACTCTAAGAGTTGAAGGTCAGATTGAAGTAGTACCTGATGCTGTTTGGTGATGGTGGCAGGTTTAAGTAGAAAATAAGTCTTTGGAGGAAATATCTCTTGTGCTGCTTTTTAAAGTTAAGTAGAAGTTAAAAAGGAAAGAGAATGAGCAAACTTTGGGAGGGATAAGGTAGCACACAATTTCAAAACACCTTCCTCCTTCCTTTTTTTCCTTAAAGACTATCTCTGAGAACAAGTGCTTATTTAGAGCGGTAATTTTTTTTTAACTGAAGAAAATAAGCTTTACCAGTACCATTCTAGGACACTCATTATAATAGTTTTTTTTATACAATGAAGAGTAGTAATCATCAGAGAACAAATTCTGGAAATTTAAAAATATACCTATTTTAATAACTTGAATAATTCAAAATTAACTATTGTCTTCTTTGAAAATATAAAAAGGGTATTTCATCAGTTTCTTAGTCTTTACTATGAAGTATCATGAAATTTTCAGTGTGAATTTGTTCAGACATAGCTGTAGCATACACCTTATTCTTGGAGTTTGTAGAAATGTCTGATTGGAGAGACTTTAGCTCTTCCTTAAAAATTCAGTTTCATGAAAGGCATTCAACTGGAAAAAATCACTTTCCTTCAGAGAGTTCTGCAGTGACTACAAACCCATCCTTGACAATTTTATGCCATAGCTCTGCTAGGTAGCATATACAACATTAAACTGTAGTATACATTTTATTGGGTCAATTCATGCGTATGTTATACCTGTTTAGATATTATCACAAACATGCAAACAATAAGGTTTAACACCTAGTGTGTGCCATTATGCACATAGTAACTATTAATGCATACAATCAAATAATTTGATGACAGTTTTGTGATTATCCCATCTAAGCTCCATCCCAATACAAGAGTCTGTTTATCCCCAAAGGCCAATTGTTAGCATTTTTTAAACATGCTGACATATGGGAGGTCACATGCTTGTGAGACACATCATACTTTTTGTTGGATACAAGGGTCTTTTTCATATTTGATTTGCCTCATACTAATTTTGGTCCCTAGTTTTATCCTTCACACAATACATAAATATGATAATCAGTTACCAGTTGCAAATGATAGCTTTTCAAGTAGATGAAACTGGCATATCACTCATCACACAGCAATTTTTAAAAACACATTATTCTCTGCCCATTACTATGTTGAGTCTAAAAAGGTGAACAAGAACAACTCTTGATTTTCTTTAGTTCCATCACTTATTCTTTCATGTGGCTGGTTTCTAAATGCCTTCATATTGTGCATGACCACCTCTGAGAGTATTATCTTTTATTTATGTTATTTTTATTTATTAATCATAATTATGTAAATCATGACAAGTAATCTTATGTGTTAGAATCTGTGCAAAGTGTTTTATATTTATTAATTAAATAAGTAACAAATGAGTGTCTTCTGCATGTCTAGTTCTTTAATCTAACACAGTGGGAGAAGGGGTATATTGGAGCAGTTAGAACTCATATAGTTGTGGGAGGAGATTGGGAAATGAAGGTGTGGAAAAGGGAGTTAGAGGATCTGAGAAGAGTTCACCAATCAGCCTTCTTATAGCACTTTCACTGGTGACATAGGAGCTCACAGGAGAACACTGAGAACCAAGCCACATTCAGTTGCTGAAGTGGGCCTGCAAATGGAAGCTTGTGGAGGGGTCAGTTAGAAGCTTTTGTGTCTGTGAGCTCTATCCCCTTTCCATTCATTGCCAAGTGGACCAAAGGCTCCTGTTGTTCAAGTAGTGCTGCTAGTTGGAAAGAAGAGTTTGACAGAGAAGAAGAGAGTGAGGACAGGTTGGTATCTGCTGGGCACCTCTGCATCAGTCACTTCATCTGATGCCAAAGTACCCTTAGAGAGTAATGACCACCTCTTGACTTTCATCTTCCAATTTTTTTGCAAGTCTCTTTTGTTCCTCTCTAACCCAGAATCATAAAGGGAAGAAGAATTGGGGCAACATAGCTCATAGCTTAAGTTGACAAAAGAACAAAGCTGTAAGGTACTGTTCTAGACACTGAGGATTTGGTAGTGAATGAACAATAGAGAAAATGTTCCTGACTTCTTATAGATTATATCCTAGTGGTAGAGTCAGCATATAATTGAAAATAATATTTTATTTCATTTCAACAGAGTGGAAAGTGCAGCAAAAATAATTAAGCTGTGTAGAGAGTAGATTATAGTGAACCAGTGGGAGAAACACGGAAACCGAGGCTATTGCTGTGGTCTAAGTGAAAGATGATTGCTCACATTGGGAGGATAGCCTAGCCATCTTACGAGTGAGAAATGGTCATGTCCTGAATCTATTTTATAGGTATAGCTAGGTAACAGGATTTGATGACGGACTGACTATTAGTTGTTAAAGAAGAAAATGGAGTTAAGGATGATGCTAACATTTTTGAGGAAATGAATGTAATTTTAGTGGTATTTGCACTGGTGAGGAATGATGGGGCATGAGAGAGTTTGAGGGAGAATTTGAGATCTGTTGAGTCAGAGTAGAGATTTTATGTTGATTAGGACATTACACAGAGGAGAGTTGAGATCAAAGGAGAGGTGGAAATTGAGATGTGAATTTTGGAGTTATGTCAGTCCATAATGTATTTAAAGATAGAAATACTGGAAGAGATCAGTTGGGAAGATTATGTTGAGTTTAAAAAGTGTACAGATGTTATATTCTGGTGGAATATGCTTACACAGAGGGGGTAGCACTTCCTATGCATAATCTTATTATACCCTATTTTCCTTTACAAACATTACAGCTAATTTTCAATAATAAGTTCAACACTCTAGGAAAACATTTATACATACAGAAGTTGGGTGCAGGAGAGGTGCAGGGTCCTTAAATTGTAGATGCAAAAGTAAGTCAGCTTACTTAACATTTTTGAACAGAGATGTTGATAGAGATGAGCTGCACATTTGTTCTCAATAACCAAAACAAGAGAAGCAACGCAATTAATTAAAATAATTAAATTAGAAAATCTGTAATATTCACAAATTTAAAAACAGATGAAGAAAGACTGAAAAGGAAAAGTTGCTCTGGAAATAATTGGGAAGGTTATGGAGCCTCCATTGCATTTGAAGTAGTGTTAAAACCATTTCATTTGAATTGTCCAGGATAATAGTACCCACTGTGGCAGGTAGCATTTGGGTTCCTTACGACATCCCATTACTGAAATGAAATTCAATAAAAACAGTTATACAGGGGCCCAAGCAGTCTGAAACAAGTTCATTAATTCTTTAGTAGCCTGTGTTGATTTATGATAAAATTAATTAAATTCATGTACTCTTCCATGAAATTCTCTCAAGCAGAATTTAATAATGATTGGAGAGAAAAGAGTTCAGGGTCTGCATTTCTTTCTTCCTGCCCATGTACGAGAAATATATGAGACCGTATATTCTATTTTTCTTCCATATTTATTAGGTGTTTTACATAGTACTGGACAATACTCCAAATACTCTGTGATCCTAGTGTGATATGGCAAGAAGACCAACTCCTTTGGATGAAGTAAATTGGCTTTTTAAATTAAGTTGCAAATCTGGTGGTGATAAACTTTTTGGTAGTTAAGAACTGCTTATGATAATGATTATGGTGATAAACTGGAAATAATTACCTATGACCAATGACATACAAGCCAAAAAAATGTAGTAGTTGGAACTCTGTCATATATCTTTAAAAATAAAATAGCAACAACCCTCACCCCCACAACTTAATGAATATAGGAAGAAAATCTCAAGACCAATGTGTGAGTCAATTTAACAATCTTATTTCCTTGCCATTTCTACATGGTAATAATATCATTTTGGACTAAATGAAAATACAAGGACACATTTTTAGCTCTTTTAATATTTCAACAAAAAATTGTCCATTTACACCAGTAGTTTTAACAATAGAATGGATTATCTTTTACACTCTTACAGGTAAGTAAAAACTCAAAAGTTTTTTGTAAAGAAAGGAGCTAATAGCTATTATTAAGTATTTACCAGAAATAAAACAACTTGAATGAAAACAAAACACAATCCCCATGACAATCTAAATTGCATTTTAAATGGTAAAATTAAGTTTTAAGTTGTTATTAAACACTTTAATAAGGCAGTTGAATTTTCAATTGTGCTGATTTTAGCAGAATCTTTGAGGTTATTTTAATAATTAGAAGATTTTTTTATGGCTACCAAGCAAAACAAGCATCTTATATCAAGTAGTTTAAATATAATTTTCCATAGAAAAGAAGTAAGGAAGATGACTTTTTTCCACAAGTATGATTATTAAGTCGACAACAGCAAATTCAACCAAGAAAATTCATCTTTGAAGTGTGCTAAAGTGTGGCTGGTTTAGATATGGCAATTAATCACTGTATTATTTATAGTACTTTAGGAACAGCTCTCAGTACATTAATCAGGGATAACTTTTGCTTAATTAACAAGACTGCCAAAAAATGTCAAACACGAGCACATAAACACAATTGAGTAAATATATATACATATATTAGCTAAGGACCGATAATCACAAAATGAAAAACTTTAACTTGCATCCAAATCATTCACCTGCTGGAACTTTTATGCTTTCACTGTATAGTTTATGAATTAATACTTTCTTCCCAGGGTTGGAGAATTGTGTTTAAGATACATCAGATAATCTATATTGTATGATGTTTCGGTTTGGGCCAGCCCTCCTCATGTATGTTTGTAGCTCATTTTGTGTAAGTAGTTGCCTATTTTCCCACATGAATTGAGTAGACATAACTAGAGTTAGATTACCTAATTTAAATTATAGCTCCATCATTTCACAGCTGTGGGTCTTAAGGCAAAGTTAATCAACCTCTCTGTACCCCTGTTTCATAATTTATAAAAGGGGGTTCATAATGCCACCTAACCTATAGGGTGGATATAAGAATTCAATTAATATATTTAAAGTATTGAGCAATGTCTAACTACACAATAAATATTACCTAGTATTTTAATTTGTATTATTATGATCAATAGTAGTATACTCTCCCTTCTCTAGCTTTCCTTAGTCCTATCCTCCTTAGCCTCTGAGACTGTCCTAATCCCATCCATATTTTTTTCTGTTTAGCCTCTCACTTCAACAATTACTAAGCAGCTGAGCAAGTGGTGTATGGATAGTACAAATGCAGTAAATGTTTTATCATATAAACATACAGTTCAGCTTTCTATGGAACTTATACCTGATATATATCTTGCATATAGTTTTTTCATATATTTGATCAGTTTCATATGTCCAAAATTTATGTTCAATTTTATGAAACTATAACTAATAATGAGACCCTGGAGCAGTCACTAGCAGTCAGCATTGAAATACTTAGAGTAGCACAAATTCCTAGGACATGTGTGTGTGGAATATGTGTGATAGCATGATACACAAAGAGCGAATGTTAGTGTGATGACTGAAGAAGGAAAATGGAAGTCAGGGTGAACGAAGTAAATGCTGAGTTAAAACAGTTAAAACAGAGTGACATAACTGAGAATAACAGAGAACTTCCGATGTCTAATAAACCTAGTGTGCCGATTTTAAATGGAAACCATAATCCAAGTGCTAATGCTAAAAGGCAGGATTAAAATCATAGTGAAGCCTTCAGATATACAGAAATAGTGAATGCAGAAGACAGTGTTAAGTGAGGCCCCTTAGGTACTCAGGTGAGAGCAATAACAATAGAACTAATTTCAGTATTTTTTGAAAAAGAAATACCACAGCAAAGAACAGGAACAATTTTTTTTTTTTTTTTTTTGATTCTTGAATGGTACAATAGCCCAATATTCAGGGTTAAAAGACTTGATTATACATTATGTATAATCCACCATATCGTTCCACCTTGTCTTTTTGGTGATTTCGGCTCTTGTTTATGGACCTGAAGGGGTCCCTCTTATTTCCTCTCTTCTCTCCCTATATAATATGCTCAGAGAGCATAAAGTTACCTTCTAAGAAATCTTCTGAGATTAACTGACATGGAAAAAATATTTAGCCAGTAAGCTAACCAATGGCTCATGTGTTTTTAGAATGGAGGAAGGTGGATACAACTAACTGCCTGCGTTCCTGTCTAGATACAGGTTTTTGACCAATTGGATTTATTTCATTTTCTTTCAGTCTCACCTAGCAGGGACTCATCCATATTGAATTATTAATTAATGGACTTGATTCTAAATTCAGTCTTTCATTTGTTTGCCCTCTCATTGAATTGATGTCTTACTAACTTCTCTAACTGTTGTGATAGAAAGTATCACAAGAATGCTACAAATAACACTTACATTTTCATTCTTCTATTAATCTTAATTTTCTCTAATATCAATTCTGACTTCATTTGTGTCTCCCAACTTTCACGACCCTCTCATAGTACTTACACTGTATTTTATTGATATATTATGTTCCTTGCAGCGTATCCCAAATATATCTTGGTGAATGAATGAAGAAATGAGTGGATTGGGAGAAATGGCACTACAACATCGCAAAGGACAACATACATAGTTTTGTTACATTATGTACTAAATCACAATCCATTTTGTTGGTAGAAAATGTTTTGTTGTTGTTGTCAAATGCTTTGTTTTCAGTCCATCTCAAATAAATAAGATATTAGAAACATAAACTAAGAAAAGCTGGCACAAGAACAGTCCTTAAATCCTCTTTCTTACCTTTATATAATTGCATAATGGAAAATTAAATTTTTAGGAAAATGTAAGTAAAGAGACCATCACAGGGAGATTAATTTTTTTAAAGTAACAAATAGTACATAAGTATTTTTTTCCTCAGTTATCTTGATTCCATTCAATTGTTGAGTTTAACTGAATTAAATGAATGCTAAAATGAATTTTAAAAGTACAGCATTTTATGATAAATAATTTAATTTTGCATATTTTCTTATCTCAATGAATGTAAATTTCTCGTGTGTATTTTCTACTCTAACTGATAAATAGAAAGTATTTTAAAGGCTTATCAAAAATCAAGCCATTGTGAAGGAAATGGTCTGTTTTGTGCTCCCTTGGAGATTAGGATTATTATTTTGTTTTAAATATTTGATTAGTGCTAGTAAAAGAGAATATTTTCAAAAGCATTTGATTGACATTTATTTTCCAAGTTTCTAAACAATTTACTGGAGGCATTGCAATAAATTCAGCTTAGTTCTTATTGTCTTCTTTCCCTTAACTTCTGACATTTCCCTTGATAATTTTGTTTATTACAGTTTCTGAATTTTTAACAACAGAAACAAAGGAGGAGAGCATAAATATAATCAATTTATTTCTTCTTTTGGACAATTGGTACATACACATATATTTTCCCATGATATTAATGAAATATAGTATTTATACTAATTTCCCTTTTATTGAATATTTTTAGTTTATTATATTACATTTGTTATCTTATTTGCTAATAAGAACAACTAAGTAAACTAGGTTAATATTATTTGCCACTTTTTCTCAGGGAAAAACATGAATGTCAGAAATATTACGTGAAGCCAAGAGCCACATTTTTTGGCTTTTACTATTCCTTTTACTATGCTGCTTCTATGATGGTTAAAAACAGTGTTTTAATTTGTCATCTTAGTAATTAACTTATCCCCTTCCTTATTAAGTGACTTATAAATATTAAATGAAGATTAAAAGAGAGAGGAAGCAGGCAAAAAAAAAAAAAATCAGTGGCTTCAAAAGTGGAACCTAAATTGAGACCAAAAATTTATATCATATGCTTACTGCAGATGGGTCATGGATTAAGCTATCAGTTTTTTAGAAGACAAGTTCAAAAGGGAAACGTAATCAGTTACACATTTTATGGTGCCCGTAAGATAAAAACAACCAATTATTCTTTGAAATGAAAAATTGTACACAGTAATACTATCAGACTAGAACTTTTTCAAGTGGAGTGGCTCTCCCAGACACTGTAAAATGTAATAAAATTATTCTTAACATTTTCCAGGAGATTTCCCAATGAATTTTATGTACTCTTTCTTGTATAACGTATGTTGGCATCATAGCAAAATATAATTCAGTAAAAGCAATTTATGGAGAAGCTTGTAGAGTGAAATAGAGGGAGTGCCTCGTTGAATCAAGGAGTATAGGTATATTTAGGACTTTGGGTAGCCTTCTTATTCCTCAAGCAATCTTCCATCACTGCTAAACTATCAATAAATGTAAGCTAACAATGCATTCAAGATTCTATTATCTGCCTTGTGCCTATAATGAACTTAGTTAAAATCAAATTCACAGGACTTAAAAGGCCATCAAAATGGGTAAGATAGGTTTGATATGTTTAAGTGAAATTTGGAGAGCCTAGAAAGGACAAAGGCTTAATTAATGTGAAGGCATCCTAGCTCCACTTGGATGCAAACCAAGTAAATAAAATCCAGATGAGTTAATCTGATATTATATTTATTTAAACCTATCACTTTAGGTTTAAATAAATATAATCTTTTAGAAAAAGATTTCAAATTAAATAAAATGTAGACTAATACAATTTTGTCTAATAAGGAAATAAATATAAAAATAGAGAGTCAAATATGTTCCTCTGAAAATCAACTGTGTCATGTACTGAATCTTTTAGAAAATACTCATATAAGTATAGAAGTTTGGCACCTTTAAATCCATTTAGTACTGAAGAATGCTCAGATATTTAGAAGTTGGACATTATTTGCTATTGTTCATCATATGGAGATGGAATTCTCCAATTCAAATTTAGCATTCTTACTTTAATGCTGTAATGATTAACTAGAATATGAAAGAAGTTATTCATATCCAAGATTATTATATGTTTTTCATAGAAGTCTGTTTTCTGTATTTTGCATCAAAGGATCTTATATCTCTCCCCTTTTTATATTCACTGAGTCCTATGCAAGTTGATACCTCACCTGCACTTTTCCTACAAGGTTATTTTGTTCTTGGGCTACAGAATCATCTTCATATGTTCATTTGTGACAGGGTTGAGGAGATCACTGGGATATTTTACAAATTTTCTTATGAAGTATGTAAATTGTTTTGACCTGAGTATAGCTTTGTGATCAACAGAGTTCTTGACAGAAAAGAATGAACCATAACTATCAAAAAGTAAACAAGGATCAAACCTAGCTGAAAGCGGTATACATAGACAATGTTGAATATGTGAAGATAGATCTGTTTTGTACAGTGGATAACAAAGATGTACTACACCTATTATGAGATCTTGTGTATCTAAATCGGAGCAGGTGTTAGTTCCCTTCTACTTGTTTTATGTCAGATTATATTTTATGAGAAATATTTGATAAACTGAACCCTGTATGGAGCAGAATAAACCAGAGAGTGAGTCTATGTATATCACAATATATGAAGACTTGCTTAAGGTGCTAGGAAGTTTGTCCTGGAGAATAAAGGTTCTTTACTGTTTTCTTCAAATACTGGCAAAGCTCTCATGTAAAAGATGCTTTAACTTTTCTATGCCACTGTAGAGAAGGGAACTAGAATTCACGGAAGAAGTTGTAATGAGGGAGACTTTAACTTACTGTGAGGAATAACTCTCTATAATTGGTTCTAGAATGAGTTGCCTTAGGAAGCAGTGAGTTCTGCATCACTGGAGGTATCTAGTCCTAGGATATATTTGTCCAGGTTATTTTCATAGAGAGGTTATGTCAGAATAGCCTGTTAGATTGGATTATTTTCATCCTTGAGTTTCCTTTAGACCTTGTGATAGAATTTGTGTTGTATATGACAGTGTTTGGTATAGTTTGGGGAACATAGGGATCACTGTGCCATGTGAGAAGATACTGAGATTCATGTGGAACTTCACAGAGAAGTTTTTCTGACCAGTGAGGATTTGAGACTATCTTCCGTGTTTTCATATTGGAAAAAACGTTAAGGTAATGATGAATCTTGCTTTCTATGAAAGCATAGCCCAGAGTTGCACATATCACATTAAAGTCACAGTTGCTTTTAAGTTTTGTCAATTTGACAACTATATGTCTTGGCATGTTTCTCCTTGGGTTTATCCTGCCTGGGACTCTCTGCGCTTCCTGCACTTGGGTAGCTATTTCCTTTCCCATGTTTGGGAAGTTTTCAACTATAATCTTTTCCAGTATTTTCTCAGGTCCTTTCTCTCTCTCTTCTCCTTCTGAGATCCCTATAATGCGAATGTTGGTGCATTTAACGTTGTCCCAGAGGTCTCTTAGGCTGTCTTCAGTTCTTTTCATTCTCTTTTCTTTATTCTTTTCTGCATCAGTGATTATCACCATTCTGTCTTCCAGCTCACTTATTCGCCCTTATGCCTCAGTTAATCTGCTATTGGTTCCTTCTAGTGTATTTTTCATGTCAGTTATTGTGTTGCATATCTCTGTTTGTTTGTTCTTTAATTCTTCTAGGTCTTTGGTAAACTTTTCTTGCAACTTTTCGATCTTTGCATTCAATCTTTTTTCAAAGTCCTGGATCATCTTCACCATCATTATTCTGAATTCTTTTTCTGGAAGGGTGCCTATCTCCTCTTCATTTAGTTGTTTTTCTGGTGTTTTATCTTGTCCCTTCATCTGGTACAAAGCCTTTTGCCTTTTCATTTTCTCTGTCTTTCTGTGGCTGTGATTTTCAGTTCCACAAGATGAAATACTGCTGATACTGCTTGATTCTGCTGTCTGCTCTCTTGTGGAGGAAGCTGTCTAGGAGGCTCGTGGGTGCTTCCTGATGGGAGGGACTGATGGTGGGTTGGGCTGGGTGGGTGGAGCTCAGTAAAACTTTAATCCAATTTGGTGGGTGGAGCTCAGTGTCACTTTAATCTGCTTGTCTGTCAATGGGTGGGGCTGTGTTCCCACCCTGGTGGTCCTTTGGCCTGAGGCGACCCAGCACTGCAGCTTACAGGCTCTTTGGTGGAGCTAATGGTGGACTCTGGAAGGGCTCACACCAATGAGCACTTCTCAGAACCCCTGCTGCCAGTGCCCCTGTCTTCTCAGTGAGCAACAGCTGCCCCCTGCCTCTGCAGGCAACCCTCCAACACCAGCAGGTAGGTCTGGTTCAGTAAAGTCACAGTTGCTTTTAAACGAATGATTCTTGGAGGACGACTACTACTACTACTACTACTACTACTACTACTACTACTACTAATTATTATTATTATTTCTATAAGTAATCATCAGTAGTAAAAGTGTTTTGCTTTGGTGGGTGGGCAACAGAGTTTTAAATAAGTAAATACGAAAATGCTAAGTGTTGAGCTGCCGTAAAATTCAGGGATGCATATATCAATGAATTAAAATTTCTTAGTATACTGAAGATGTGGCGATTAAAATAACATTTCTAGTAACATCTTTTTCAAGGTGAAATTCTAACAAATTGATTTTACATGGATACAACATTCAGTGCATATTTTTGGGGTATCTAATTTTACTTCATTTATGAGACACTACTACTATTCAGTCTTTCCTATGGTTTTTTGGTGTTTGTTTTCATTTTTTTGTTTAACTGATGTTGATACCCTTTGCTATTTCTAACTGTGAAGTGTATAAATAATCTTGAACACTTACAATCCAATGGAAGATTGATAAGGATAAACACTGCATTATAACTGATTATAGAATCCCTCTATAGGCTGTGTGTGTGTATGTATGTACACAAATACATATATGAAATAGACACACACACATATATATATCTACCTACATATATTTCTTATTCAAACCAAAAGGTGAACAATCTTCTAAATGCCTGATTTTTTTTTTATAATTTCTTAAGGAACAATATATTGATTATATAAAAATAATGGATATTGGTGTCCACAAACAGAACATTTATTTAAAAGCATGCATTTAATGTTCACCATATGAAATAATAGGTATTGCAAGCTTTATGAGCTAAACATAATAATATGAAATAGAACAATTTTGGTTTAGCTATAGCTTTGGCTGTAATAATTTTTAATCAACACATCACTAAATTATGAATTCTTTCAAAGTGATTAAATATTGAAGGAAATATTCTAGTTTGTTTTATGAGTACCTGTCTATAATTGACAAAGGTTTGTATTAAAATCATGGGGACCTTATACTTTTTAAAAATAAATTTTACATTAAGAAGAGAGTTTAAATTCAAAATGTGTAGAAATATTGGTGCACTGTTTTACAACATTGACCCATTACTAACCCATCATTGCTGAATGATTTGAAAAAAATGATGCAACAATCTCTCTCCAGGAATGCTTAACATATAGTTTATAAATGTTTGAATGGTCTAGAATGGAAATGTCTTTATATATCTGATACTGGATTATTCATATTATCTTTTCTGCTTAACCCGAACATTTTACTAAAAAAATCAACATGTAGAATGTGCTAGTCAGACATCAAGACAAGGTTAATAACTTGCTCTTCCTTTTTTCTGTATACTGCATCTACATATCAACCTGTGGAAACTGAGACTCCATTGAATTGAATTACTTGGGCTCAAGGCAGACTGCCACCTTTAGGATAATACATAATGAAAACAAAATTGCTTAGACATTTTATTGTTCATTAAAATGTCTTATACCTCAATATTAATTTCAGTGTCTTGGATTCTTTCTTTGAACTCTCCCTACTAGTGTCAATTTTTCTTGAACCATGTTAACATGCTCGTTGTGAAATTTATTTTTCTTACTGGAGATGTACAACACCATTTAATGATTGCCTGAGTTATTTACAGGCCATTCACAACTTTTCATCTTTGGTATTGTAATTACTTTTTGTGTACATGTGTTAAAAATAACAAAATTCATGCTGATAAATTTCATGAAGATGTCACCAATATTTTGGGTTTTCTAATTTTAAAATTAGGATACAATTTATAGAAATTGACAAAATCAAATCAACTAGTCAGCTTGTGTGTTTCTACACTCTAAAGTCTAGGCCAACTATTTCACACACTTGTAGCTTAACCTTAGAAAACAAAAAGCACAGTTGCAGAGGGTGATGTATTTGTCATAAAACATCAGGCTATCAGGGAGTTGGAGCCCAAATCCAAATGCAGTGATTGGTTATCACCTTATTGCATGCATTTGTGTCCCCATACTCCCTGACCTTTATCTTAATATCTGACATTCATTTTATTGGCATTTTCTTTGTTTTTACTTCATAGTATATATTTGATAAGCCATCAGAAATCAATTTTAGCACTACACTATACTGGTGGGGTTATAGTGTTACATAATTTTCATAAATAAAACAATCTGATATTTGTATGGCATGTTACTTTTCTCTTTAATTTTTAATACCTGTATTTTAGCCACAGGCCTGTGTTCAGGCTGATTGTTCCAGCTTTTCATTGGCTACTTTTCCACTTATTTAACGAGTTTCTTCTTTTCATTGAAAAATCCCAGCGATGCTTTTTAATATTTAACTATTTCCAAATTTTCTTCTTTGCTCTGATATAACCCTCAAGAAGAAGAATTTTAGATATACAAAGCCTTACTCCCTTAACACTGTCTCTCATGCAGTGTAGTTATTCATGTAGTATCTTCATGAAATTACACCCAGATGTAGTAAAATGATTTCTATCTACTGCCAATAGCTTGAGAGAGCTTCAGAACATATTCTGCTTCCTCTCAAGTACAGGTGCCATTTATACTATGAAGAGTAATGAAAAAAGGAGATTTTCAGTTTGATTTTCTTTTTAAACAGCATTACAGAAGTGTCTGTGACAACATAATAAATGCTGAAAGCCAGAATATATTCTAAAAATTTAGCACAGTTGGACAGTTTATTTGTTTGCATGATAGATACATTTTTGGTGCCACTTTTGTTATTTAAACACATAAATATTCTCTCAAGAAATGTGAAGATGACTGTCTTTTTCAGACAAATCTATAAGAAATTATTAGAAAAAATAATAACCAGAATCTGGGTTGGCTTAACAAAATATGTTATACCAGGTATACCTTATTTATTCACTTATTTGTTTGTTTGTGATAGGATTGTGGCTATTAGGCAACTGTAGTCAATGTCATGTATCTGGACGTTAATGTGATCACTCATCATCTAATAAAAATATCTAATATTTATATAAGAATTATTATATGCCTGATGTTTCTACTCATAATTATTTCATATTTCTTAACTCATTTGATCTTGTCAGCAGTTTTATGAAGTAGGTGATGTTTCTTTCTTCATTGTGTAGAGTAAACTCAGGCCAGCATGTAGCAGATGGGTCATTTCAATCCCGGGTTGTCTGGCCCTAGAATTCAAGTTTTTAACCATAATGTTATATCCCAATCAGTTGAGGGTGAAGGGATATCATGAATATCTTTGCCTTTACTCTTAAAGTGCCATAACAGCATATAAAAGTAGAGGAAGACTCCTTCTGTTAGAAGCTTCAGGGCTCTTGCATGAATATTCTTTTATTTGTCTGAAATCTTTATCAGCTATAAAAATATTGAGGGAGCCTATATCAAACTTGCTAATGAAAGCTAAGAGAGATAAAAAGGTGATATGCTGAGTGACATATTTGGGATACAAAAAAAGCAATGGGATAAATCTCACAATAAATGCAGTGGGTATAAATATAAGGTACTGTGCTTGAATCCAATAAAACATGAAACAAGGTCAGCATAAGGAAGAGCTGACTTAGGAACAAGCCACGCATCAATGGGATTTTAATAGAGACTAGCCCCACTGTGGTGTAGTTTCCAAAAATGTAAACTTAATTTTAGATAGGCTGCATTAATATGTCTTACTTGATTTATTGAGTAGTCTTACCTTGGTTTGGGCATAATTCTGAATTTTTTCCCAATTAATATATTCAGCTCTGATAATCATTTCCCATGCTTTAATGCCATTGGTATAAATTTTTAATTTTTTCTAATCCATTTTGTTATTAAAATTCAGTTAGAACTCTGGTCTCAAATTTGATTTAAATTACATGTTCTTGCCTCTCCCCTGTGTGGCCTTAAACTGAGACAGTAATAGCTTGGAGTAGAAAGGAGGTAGATCACAGGCTGACTCAGATATATGTCCCCCTCTTTCTTTTTAAGGTATAACTACTCCGATGGGTTAGGTCAGAGAAAAGAGAGCAGAAAGTGCTAAGTGTATATTTACTAAACAGTTGCTGTTATTGTTCTTTCTTTGCTTCACTAACTTCTGTGTGGTTCTCTCCTCTGCCTTAATATGAATTCTTTGGCTGGACCCTAATGTAGAGTTCTCTGATATGAGAGATTCAATCTGAATCCAAGCTAGACCTTCACTAAAGCAAACTCATAGCTGTACCCTCAATATCTCCTTTGGGGGTCTTCTCATTTAGTATTTAGTGACTCTAGTCCAGCTATGTTTAATGTGTTTGCTTGACTTTTGGAAACTTACCTATAATAACTGTAAGTGTTTAGGCTGCTCCACTGTAACACCTTGCAAAGGTTAATGGATCACTTGGGCAAAATGCAGAGAATAGAAATCTTTTCATAAAGCAGAGGTTCTCAAATTTTGCCTGGTAATTTTTTTTAAATTTGTTTGTTTTGAAGCATTGTTGATTTACAGTGTTGCGTTAATTTCTGCTGTGCAGCAAAGTGATTCAATTATACACATACATACATTCTTTTTTATATTATTTTCCATTATGGTTTATCCCAGGATATTGGATATAGTTCCCTGTGCTCTATAGTAGGACCTTGTTGCTTATCCATTCTATATGTAATATCAATAGTTTGCATTTACTAACCCCAAACTCCCAGTCCATCCCTCCTTCCCCCTTGGCAACCACAAGTCTGTTCTCTATATCTGTGAGTGTTTCTGTTTTGTAGATAAGTTCATTTGTGTCATATTTTAGATTCCACATATAAGTGATGTCATGTAGTATTTGTCTTTCTCTTTCTTACTTACTTCACTTAGTATGATAATCTCTAGTTGCATCCATGTTGCTGCAAATGGCATTATCTTGTGTTTTTTTAATGGTTGAGTAGTACTCCATTGTAAATATGTACTATATTTTCTTTATCCACTCAGCTGTCAATGAATTAGACCACAATATCACACAATGCACAGAAATAAACTCAAAATGGCTTAAAAACTTTAAATATGAGGCAAGACACTATAACACTCCTAGGAGGGATCATAGGCAAAACATTCTCTGACATAAATCTTACCAATGTTTTCTTAGGTTGGTCTCCCAAGGCAACAGAAATAAAAGCAAAAATAAACAAGTGGAACCTCATCAAACTTACAAGCTTTAGAACAGTAAAGGAAACCATAAACAAACTGAAAAGACAAGCTATGGAATGGGAGAAAATATTTGTAAATGATGTGACCAACATGGTAACTTTTAAATTAATGCAGAATCCTAGATTTGGTCTCATACCATCCTTTTTTGGATTCTATTCAGCAGATCTTCTGTAAAGGCTGAGAATGTTTTGTTGTTTATTTATTTCTTTAAAGCACCTCAACTAGTCAGTAGGGCTGAGAAACACTAAATTAGATTACCAGATGGTACTTGCAATCCTAAGATTTCATATAGTACTTATTTTCCTTAAGTGAAATACTTCTATAATACTGGTATTATATTTAGTATTTAAAAGCAACCGTAAACAAAAAGTTCAGATATTAATGCATTGTTTGCAAAAATAACTTTACATAAAATATATTGCAGTTCATATGTATGTAATGATATGTTGCATCAAGATCTCAAAAATAGATTTGCTTTGTTGCTGTGGTTTCCTTCTGCCAGTGAAGTTAATGAAGAAAAGGGTTAAGACCCCTTAGAGAAAAAAAAGAAAATAAAATTATCTTTAGAAATGTCTGTTATAATACCTCCCTAGGCAAACTGTTGGCAAACCAACTAAGGGCAGATTGTGTAAATCTGTGTGAGTGAAAATCAGCTGAAGGGTGTCAAGTGCTCTTCTGAGTCACACTAGAGTCCCTTCTTATTTATTTTCCAAACCAAGTAGTAGTTGCCATTTCCATCAGCCCACACAATCCTATTATTTTCCCATTTTTGCTTTATAAATAGCTGGTTCTCACAGAACTTAACTTCTTGTTGAAAACTAATCAAATAATAATACATTTGTCATGTTTGGGACCTCATGGCCAAGTAAACGTACATGAAATGACCAGTCCACAGATGTGTTTGGATAAGGCTTCTCTGAGGAACAGCAATGTTGATTTTAATTTTTAGTAATATAATATTAGTATTAATAAAATAATTTTAAAGCATGTTTACTTTACTATATCCCTACCAAGTTATACAGTGACTGGTTAGGACAATGGTATGTTAGTAATTAATCCAGTATGAAGACCAACATCTAAAAAATTTTACATGGATGGAAGAGAAACTTACAAATTAGAAGTTCCTAAAATGAGTACAATTATCAAAGTCATAGTAAAAATTGTGTGAGGTATAGTTGACTACATACCAATATAAACACACTTAAATATTTTATTTAAAATTTTATTGGCTCACAGTATGAGCATGACATCAGTGAACATTTTTTATTTCAAAATGATAAATAAAAATCATCTTCAATCTCATTATTTAAGCTCAACAATCACCAACATTCTGGAGACTTAGCTTCCATTTCTTCATTCTGTGATATTTATTTGCAAAGATTACTGCAGTCATAATGCTCATGTAATACAAAATTCCTTTCTATCAATTGACGTTTTATTATAAAATTTTCCACATTATTACTTACAAACTATTGTGCAACATTGTATTAAATAACATGATTTAGCTGGTTATTTTTCCCACAATTATATATTTTATATGGCTTACTTTCAGGTTTTACTATTATATATGGGACTGTTTTAAGAGATCTGTATCCCTAGTATATTACCATATTTTGGAATATTTACTTAGAAAAGATAACCAAAAGTGGGATTATTAGGTTGAAGAGGCTAGACAATTTTAAGTTTCTTGTTTCATAATGAAGAATTGCTTTATATAACTTACAGTGTTGCCAGAAAGATAGGCAAACAGTTCAGAAACTTATTAGTTTGGTGCTCATTTTTTTAATATTGTGGAAAATGATGCTTCATCGTTTCTCAGGGTTTTGTAAAATGCAAGTTATTGGATTAGAGGAGATCAGTGTTGAAAACTTTTTTCATATGTGGAAAATTCATTTGTATTTGTCTTGTACAAAATACCTTTGGATGTGCTCTTCCTTTTTTTACAATAGGAACTTTAGTATTTCTTCTGCTCATTTATATAGGCTCTATAAAATAACAACCTTTTACCTGTCATAACTGCAAAATATTATTCCTATTTATTCTTCCTTTTACTGATGTATTATACTTAAGATTTTACTTGTAATATGATCTAATCTTTCTATATTTTCTTGCTTTAAGACAAATTCATTGATATATCAGAACAGTCAGAATTCTATAAATGTTTCATTAACTCTTTCTTACCATTATATGTAATTTCATATAAGTCACAGTTCAGAGCACCAAAGGTTAGTGGAAGTAATTTATTCAGTGAGAAAAGCTGTTCCTTGTGGGGAAGCACCTTTATCAAAGCATTTGGATCAAAGCTGGCTTTGAGTATCAGAGAAAGCAATTAGATTAAAAGAAAATTAGGATCTTGGCTCACAGTATGAGCATGTGAAACATAATTCATCTTGATTCAGAATGTTTAATCTTCCATCATTGGGTATCAAATATGTCACATAAGAAAAATAATTTCAGCTTTGTTTTCAACTTTGCCAGGTTTGGTCACTATTCCTTAGAAGCAAAAGTTAAGTTCTTTTCATGTTGGGAAAATAGAGTAGTTTTAGAGTCGTTAAACACGCGCGCGCGCACACACATACACACACACACACACACACACACACACACACACATCAGACTTCATCAGTGATAAAGTTCTATTCTAAGAATGTCTTATACTTTGATCTTCTACTGTGTCTATCTTGGTGCCTGATATGCAGAATTTAAAATTGTAGAATGTGAACCATTGGATTTCCTGCAATAGAATGTGAGAAGTCATTAAGCATGTCCTCATAATACCTTTAGCACTGTAAAAAGGCTTGCTTAGGAGTTGAAAAAGAAATAGAAAGAAAATGATACGCCCTCGAAAGAAGAGGCGAACACAACTCAATGAGCAGTGAAAATCAATGAAGGCAAAAAATGGTCCATTTTCACCTCATTCATTTTCAGGGACAGACCAGTTTTACTTCATTGATTTTCAGTGCTCATTGAGTTGTGTTCGCCTACTCGTTAGTTGTGCTGTATTCTCTGTTTTTTTCAGCTTCACTTTTGTGTTTTATTTTAAACTGTGATTGTTCTGAGATAGGCTTTGATGGCAGAGCTTTAGCTCAATGATACCATTTTTGCTTACTTGATTTTCTCTAGATATTATCATTACGTATTAAAATACGTTCTTAGTGGTATTTTTCTGAAGAATCTTCTGTAAACATTTATTTTCTTTATTCTGATCTATCAATCAGGTTTTATGGGTGAAAACTGTTCCTAGAGAATTCAAAGTGAAAAATGAAATTATTTTAATTTATTAGTGTAACCATTCAAATGAGGAATCTGTGTCTGTTCAATCCACACATAAAAAGCGTATTATAAGCATATGTTCAGCACCATATATACAATGTACTTTTGTGATTGCCAGATACTGTCTTTCATATAGGTTCATCTCAAGGA
Organism: Hippopotamus amphibius kiboko; assembly: GCF_030028045.1. Lineage (NCBI taxonomy): Eukaryota > Metazoa > Chordata > Mammalia > Artiodactyla > Hippopotamidae > Hippopotamus > Hippopotamus amphibius. Next base: position 61,944,796 of record NC_080188.1, read on the forward strand.
ATTCTGAAGTTATAAGTTCTGGTTTTTTGAGAACGAGAGAGATGGATTTAAACTGGAATGACTGACCTGACTTTGAAGCTCACAAAGAAAATGTATAATGGTCCTGATCACAGCATCCCCAGCAAATTAGTGAATAAGTATTTGAGTCAGATTTATGAATTCTGGGTGTGTCATAATAGCAGGTTCTTCTGAGTATTAGTGATATTCATTATATCATTAAAATTTGTCTAGGTTTAATCTGGATTTAGGAGGGATTCATTTAGAGGTTTGAAGGCAGGTAAAAGTGGAAGCCAGTATTTTGAAAGATAAAACTGAGTAAAATAAATTATTTGACCACTAGGCATTTACAGTTTTTTAGAGTATATAAATCATTTACTACATATAGACACATACATGCAATAGAGTTGTAATAAGGTGCAGTCACTTCCTGATTTTTATGGGTGTACTCAGGGTAGAAATAATAAATCAAATTAAAATATAGAATTTGATAAACGCGTAATAAAACTAGAGGCAAATCCTGCCCATGTTATGAAGAGAGGAAATCCATTCCAGCAAATGTGTGAATGACTGCTTTACACAGGAGTTCAACTCTGATCTCTGGCTTAAATGATGACTTTTATTGGCTATCTGGAACATTCCAGGCTGAGAAAAGACTGAGAGTTAATTCATGGAAATTAGGGTATTGAAGAGTATTTTCTCAGAATAATCCTGTTTGGCCCAAATGTAAGAATTTATTTTTAAGTGAACCTGGAAAATTAGGCTTTGGAAGGGCCTAGAAAGATGAGTTGGAGGTATCTGGACTTTAATGTAACGAGAGATGAAGCACTAAGGCAAAGCCAGGATTAAGCTATCTCGTATTCTGCTTTCTGAGTTGTGACCATGTTGTTCTATGAATGTGAGATGTCTGCTAGTCATGATTGAATTTCTTTATATTCATTCATTCAGCCCTCATTCAAGTCATTATCCTTTCCTAACTGTTATAAGACATAAGAATCGAGTAGTACAAAAGACAGGTCCAGTCTTCTCTCATGGAACTTATACTAGTGGAAGGCTACTTTTATATCCTTGGCTACCAAACATAGATATCCTAAAAGTGAAAATTTCGATAGAAACAATAATGATTATTCCACATAATTGTCCTTTATAGCACATCTGGATATGCCCTCTATTACTAGTATCAACACTGCCATACTATTGTGCTTTGGTTAGCGGATTTACCAAGAGTAAATTAACCGTTGTCTCTCCAGGCTGTTAATGCAAGCTTTAATGAAGTGTCCTGTGTGATTTTAAGCATAAAAATGAGAAAAATACACATAAATAGAATGTGTGAGAAACATATATTTGAAGTACTTAATTATACCATGTTTTGTGAGTTGTCACCTATCCCTTCATGATCTGTTTACAGAGCTGTATATATACATATCTATTCATCCTTTTATCTATCTCTTTATCTACTTATGAATATGTGGCAAAGGTGAGTAATATGTATTCATATATATTAGATATTCTTCTCTGAAAAGTAAATTCCATGTTCTTATTAGTTATGCAAGAGATATACTGGGGAAATGCCTGTGAGGGAAGAAGGGCGAACCAATCAGTGATAAAGGTGTGATCTATGGGAAGGATGGAGAGAAGGAAGAAAGATTAGATTGGCAGAGTCTTGGATGCAGCAGAGTTATTAGAAAATTACAACCAGGCCAATGGGGAGTCCTTGTACCAAAGTTGCCTGTCAGAAGAGGTCTTCCCTGTTTCAGGAATGGGCCTACCTTAGTTATCCTGCACTGCTCCATCATTAGCTGAGAATAATCCATGAGTAACATGGACTCGGCAAAAATGCAGTGGTGGATTCTAGAACACAACAGTAACACAAAATAAATATATATAAACATACATGTATATATATGTGTGTGTGTGTATAAATGTTTTAAAACATTTATGTTTATTGCCTCAAAATGAATTATTAATGACTTTTTAAAAATACCTTCATTGTTCATGAAATTATATTATTGATACCTTTTTATTAAGATATTTATTTCACTTATGTGTTAAAATTTCCACATAGCATTACTTCCTATATCAAAGGATTTAAAGACACAAGTAACTGCCAGTTGGGTTCATTGTTGGGGACAATTACCTAGTCTTTGTGAATGACTTTTAGAATGCAGAAATGAAATATTACAGCTTATTGCTTAATTTTCTTCTCAAATGTTAATTCATCTTTTATAAATATTTAAGCTATGTATGGGATCCTTTTTTAAAAAATAATCCATAACTTTGGAAAGCTAAATTATATTGCCCTTACAAAAATTAAGGCCAGTGACTGTTTTTTGCTTAATGAAATTAAAATAATGATTATGGCCCATAGATAATATTATAAAGCTGAATATAATTGCCAGTATATATGCATTAAGCCACAGGATGCACACTTTGGCCGCAGCCAAAACGCAATTAGACTTCTCAGAAATACCTCCTGGTGTTTAAGGAAAACAGTACTATATCGCAATGGTACACAGGCATATAAATAGTGTGACTTTTTCTGAGAAATATAAACAATAAAAAATTATGTGTTGTTTGGCATGGCAGTATTAATGAAATTAGAGTGACTTAGACAAGTCATAAAAAATGTTTTTTCATACATTAAAACAATACAAAATAATTCATTTGTATCATTTTCTACTTGGTGGTCATCTGACTCCCTAATTCTATTCATTACTTGGTACAGAGAGGAGTATAAAGAAGAGCAGGTGGAAATGAGCATTAAGCACAATAATAAATTTGGTCAGAACCTTATATATTTCTTGATCTAAATTTTTTCAGACCTTAAGAACTTAACTGTTGATTCTCCACAGAAATGCAATAAAGGGAAACATAAGCATAGTTAAAAATCTATTATGTTTATCCCTGAAAAATGTTATGCGAATCTTACGTATACACAAATGCTGTAGTCTCGTATAGCATGGGGAGCATTCACATCAAATCTGCATTTCTACATTGTCTCTGGACCACTTTTTAATTATTCACAATTTTTGTGTTACCCAAAAACTTACAAAACACAGCACTATAGTATTAAAAAGAAACCCTTTCTAAAATGTTGACTTTTAAATGTCTTTTAATATATTTTACCTAAATGGTTGAGATTCTACTGTACTTCTAGCCATCAATATTTTACAACTTCATGAGTAGGGAATGAAAATTAGTGCTGCTTTTTATGGTACTACTTTAAATATCTATTAATTAAGACAATTTTAAGGGGAATTATTTCTCAATTATACTCAATGGAACAATTAGAAAAAGCCTAATAAAACTCATTTCTTTGAAGGGCACTGGGATTTTATATGAAGGAAAAAATAATACCTCATTTTAAAAATTTAGAGTAATATTTTAATTCATTTATTCAACAAGGATTCATTGAGGTTTTTTTTTGTTTGTTTGTTTTTTCTTTCTGGATTTTTTTTTTGGGGGGGGGTCTGTGCTCAGGCTTTCTTTTTAGTTGCAGTGAGTGAGGGCTACTCTTCGTTGCGATGCACGGGCTCCTCATTGCCGTGGCTTCTCTTGTTGCGGAGCACAGGCTCTAGGTGCGTGGGCTTCAGTAGTTGCAGCACCTGGGCTCAATAGTTGTGGCTCACGGGCTCTGAAGTGCAGGCTCAATAGTTGTGGTGCATGGGCTTAGTTGCTCCGCAGCATGTGGGATCTTTCTGGAGCAGGGATTGAACCCGTGTCCCCTGCATTGGCAGGTGGATTCTCAACCACTGCGCCACCTAGGAAGCCCCGGATTCATTGAGTTTTACAGGCAAAATACTTCTCATCTACTTAGTGTTAGCTCAACAATAGAAACATTTTCTTGCTCTTATGAAACTTGTAGTTCAGTATTCTGTTCATCAAAAAACTTATTTTCTAATATTCTTAAATTACTCAACCATTCTGCACAAAGAATTAATTATTGGATTGCAACTGGGAAGGATGTAGGAAGGCAATGTATAGGATGTCAGGAAAGCATATATAATTCAGAAACTAGACCTAGTGTTGAGCCAGGGTAGGTGTTTTTGAGGGAGTGGTATTGGAGCAGAAATCTGGAGAATGAGGAGACAGCAGAAAAGGAAGTAGTTCAGGAAGAGTGTCCCAGTGAGAAGGAAGAGAAAAACATAAGAACACCATTGAGGAAATGAAGAAGACCACTGTGACTGGGGCTCTGAGAGCTAACACTAATGACATGAGAAGTGAGGCTAGTGAGAGGGGTAGGGGGGTCTCTAAATGTGTCCTAATGTAACTAAATAAGGGTAATCTTCAGGTGAATTTTGTTATAATCAAGGGCCTTAATAAACTTTAGGTCACTTTTTGATACTAGAATGTAATAGTAAATTATATTCTCTTATTGTTGCTTGTGATCTTTTGATTAAATCACAGATATTCTTCTTTTTAACAAAAGACAAGTTGCTGCCACCTCATACATTTAAAAAAATTCTTAATGAGCAATTTTTGTAAAGATTGTATCCTTTTTGTAGGTCACCTATTTATTTGGAAATGAGTTACATCAGTTGGTAGATGATATATCAGAAATTTAGAACTTTTTCCCATCTTTCCAAGTTTCTGAATTATATTGCAATGAAAAGTTTTCTTTCTAAAAGTGCTAAAGGTTTTTCTCAATGGAAGTCATAAAATGAACTTTTTTGGCAGGTGTCCCAGAAAAAAAATCATCCCTCTAGCATTTTTAGAAATGAGTAGGGAAAAATTATAAATAATCTAAAATAAACTCACATTAGAGGCTTATATGAAATATTATAGAGTGTGTATTGGGAACCACATTTTCTTCCATTATACCTTTAGAATTTTTTGGCTCTATAAGAGTGGGAAAATGCACTCCCTTGAGAAATTTGGCATTAGCATCCAATTCTACACTGAAAAATCTTGAGAAGTCGTATATATCATTTTGAAATCTATTTTAAAAATAAGACCTAATAAGTGGGAGGATAGTAGAGTTTGATTAGATTTTTTTCTTTCCACTAAATTCAAAATTCCAATATTGATGTCCACTGAATACGTTAGATAGGGTAAAGGAGGCACCTCTGAGGAAAAAGTCAGAGACCTCCAAAAATCATCTTACATTAATGGAAAAGAAAAGATGTGTGTAAGATGTGGCTCTAAAGCAAAGTATCTAATCTGTGTGTCACTTTTGGGATCTAGGTCATGTACCAACAGTTATACCTTATGTGTGGAATAAGAAACACTTTGTAAATTACATCAATATGTAAAACACTCTACAATAATAGGGAATAGTTTCCATTTCTCACTGCCTCTGCCCTGGCTTGTTATGATAACTCCCTAATTAGTCATCCAATGTCTTGTATCTCCCAATTATCTAAATTAGACACACATATATTATTCTTTTAAAACCACAGTTACATTAGGCAATATTTGTGCCCAAAATCCTTTAATAATTCTCTTCTACTTTATATGGTAGGTTGAAGACATCCTCTTGTCTTCAGCCTCTTTTTTCTAGGCTTATTTTCCATACTTCCCTTAACTGTCATGAACCTTCTATTACAGTGTGTATATATTCCTTCTTTTCTTACCTTAAGGCTTTTGATTGTATTATTCCTCCTGCTTGTTATTTTCTCTTCCCTCTGTTTATTTCCTTTGTCACCTCAATTTATGACTGTTCTTTAAAGCCAAGTTCAAATAACTTGAACTCCATGAGCCTCTCCCTTATATGGAAAATAATTGTCTTTTTTATCATCAAAGAATTCTTTCTGATACATTAACTATACTTCTCTTATGCACTTATCACATTTTGTATTGCATTATTTATGTCTGTCTGCTAGATTATAAGGAACTTGAAGGTGAGGATTATATCTGAGTCATTTAGCTCAGTGCCTTACGTAGTACATATACATAGAATGAATGAAGAAGTATGAATGTAAAAATAACTTTCATATGCGTCAAGACAATGCAGGCTTTATCCACACACACAGATCAGGTTGAGTATTTATCTGACATGAAGAAGGAATGTCTCAGTAGTATTAACTTGCTTACTCAGTCATTAAAATTTTTTTTCCATCATCACTTGTTGAGCATCAGCTTTGTGATAGGAACAGTATATGAGTAGTTTGTGAATTCAAGATTGATATGGAACTTTAGCTGAATTTTTCAAGACATATGGCATTTGCTTTCAAGAGAGAAGGCATAAGAGCATAAGCAGAAAACATAATAGAAAGTATAGTCAAAATTTAATTGTGATGAGTCCTTATCAGTCTGTATATAGGAGTTTGTGTTGAACTCTTGCCCCCTCACTGTTAAAGAAATTTGTCTACTATAAATTTTCATTGCTATTAAATGAAAATAATAGTTTCTGCCATTGTAATATTATTTTCACAAATAACTTCAGCACCTGAATAAATGAGGCTATTTTTCAGTATGAGGTGATGACATAAAGGAAAGTGATGAAATAAGTCATGAACTGTGTAGTCAGAATAGCCTGAAGGACTTCTCCTTCAACACAGTTGGCATATGTGAGCTATGTATGCCAAAAAGTTCTGGCTAAAAAATGGTCATTTTTTTTTTTTTAGCATGAGGGTGAAATGTTCAGGCCTTTAATTTTTTTTCACTTTATTCCCCAAATAAACACTTAGGGAAGCAAATTTTGCAGAGCTGTTAGTGTTTGTGATATACTGATACGTAGGATGAAACTGTGAATCAGGTGACTCAAGTTCTAGTCCTGGATCAGCCATTGAATTAAGTTTGTGATCTTGATCAATCCAGCTACATGATTTCTACCTGAAAAACCTTTATTACAAAATTTGGGGGTTAGTCGTTAATAGTAATTTTTAAACTGCTCTGAGCAGTTCCTGTGGTTCTGAATCCCTTTAGGGATTCTGCCAAGAAGAAGCAGTGTAGTGTGCCAGGCACCACCACTTTTAGTATTTGCTTTTATCTTCTGTTTTCATTGTGTATTATAATTCTCTTTGCAATACATTCTGTGGCAGAAACAAAAACAATGATATAAAAATAAAAAAATTCCCTGGATTGAATCATTTCTAGATTTCATACATCAATAATCTTAATTTTTACCTCTCTATGGAGCATGGATAGTGGGAGGTAAATATAATTATCACTTTGTTCATTTTATTCACTCATCAAACATTTATTTCCCTGAGAAGTTTACTACATGTCAAGGCCTGTGGCCAGTGTTGTGGAAGTTCAAAGGTCACAGAGTTCAAAGTCTATTGGGAAAAATAGACACATAAATATCTAAGGAAAAATAATCCTTAGATAAGTGATGTGTTGCACCAGAAGTATGAATAAAATGCTTGAATCATAGGCTGAAACTATATGCTTCATGTGCTTCATGCACCTGGCAGATGAAGAACCCATAACAGCAGACTGATGCAAATATGTTTTAATTCTAGTGATTTCAGGTTCTGTTTTGGAACTGAAGCACTTTTTATTTCAGGATGATTGTTTTTAAAGCAGATGCCTACAGAAATGTTATCTTTGAAAACACTTTTTATTTTAAAATCATCCTCACTTATTCATGCATTACTTATTTCAATACAAAGTGCCATTTTTTAACCTTTGCAAAAAGAGTTAAAGCATACTACTTAAAGTCCATAGGTTATAAGAAGCTTGGAGATCTTTGTGATGGAAGAATAAAAATGGAAATGTTCATAATTGTTATAAATAATTCAGTATGTAAATATATATGTCAAAGTCCAAGTGAAATATCCATTAAGACCTGAAGACTACTAAATGTATTATAGATTGGAATAACTTAATTAGTATAGTGCCATATGGTAATGTTTAAACACCCCTAAACACTGCTTATAATCTGTCTTCAGTATTTACTTGAATAACCTCAAAATGAAAAGTACTACTGCATGAAAAAAGAAATATAAATACCCATTATTCAGCTTTCTAGAATCTTAGGTTTTGGTAGGTTACCCATGTCTTTTTGCCCTCTGTTCTTTTCTTCTCTAAACTTTGAGCTTTAGTCTACCAAAAATGTGACCACACACCTTGCCTACTGCAAATTTTATTTGGTACTAATTGAAATGTATATTTGCCTGTGATGGTTAATTTTATGTCAAGGAGTAGCATGTTAAGTATCTGTCAAGCCAATTTACATAATGTTAATAGGGTAGTAAATGAGGTTTTTTAAAATAAAATATTTGACAAGTATACTTGTCATCTTTTCTAGCCAAAAAGGTCCAAGTTTAAAATAAGCAATAATGCCATATGCCCTCCAGATATCTTTTTCCTAAGAAGTCAAATGTTCTTTTCAGTATAGATGATCATATAGCTACTTCCTATAAAACTGTAGATTCTTTATGAATATTAGTGATAACATATTTTATCCAAGAAACATATAAAACCTAAACTTTTATGTCCTTCCTTATCTCTAACACACACACTTCCTATAGGATGTTTTTGAAGTTGTTTTTGTTTTTCATATTGATATCAATACATTAAAATTTTAAATACAATTATATTAAATACTAATTATGTGCTAGTTTTTTCTCTAGGTGCTTTACACAGGATATCTAATTGTCTCTACTTTTTAATTCCAAGGAAGCTATGGAATGATTGTGTGTGGTGGGGTTTTTTTTGGTTTGTTTTTGACTGTTGTTTAAATTTGGCATATGGTCACAGTGTAAACTGGAAGTTAATAATCACTGAATCTTTTTCACTACATTAGAGCAGATTTGAGTCAATAATTATTTTCCAAGGGGCGTGCCTTCTTATGCTAAATTAGCAGAGAATGTGCAGGTATTATTCTCAAGGAAGACCTTCATCAACTTAGAAGCATCTAATGTAACTCTGTTTTTTTGTTTTGTTTTCATCTTTGTTTGTTTGTTTTACCATACCAGTGAGATAATATGTTGCATCTTATATAGCTGAAATTTTTGTGTACTGGAGCAGTCTCTATACAAATAAAATTCTCTCTATTTGGGGGCATTACAAAATATTTAGAATTTTTACATATTCAAGTAGTAATAAGCATTGCTGCAACATATAGCACTTTGACTTATGAACACATACTTCCTTTAGGGCTTCTGGAGAAGGATTTTAAAACACAAAGCAAACAGATTTTCTTTCCCCTGGAAAAATCAATAAATAGCAATATATATACAATTACAACTCAGAATACTCACATCACTATAATAAAAGTATACTTACGGCTGATGTCAAAGACCTCAATTGCCTACCTCTCACTGTCCGGAGAGGAACAAGCATAACCTTTGATTGTATTATACTCAAGCAGGATTCTTGACTTTTCTTATCACGGAGTCTGCTATTGGGGATTAACAGTGGGAGTGAGTGTTTTTCATTGCAACTGTGTCCTTGTTTAAAAATATGATAAATTGAAAAGTGTGTGGCTGTTGATTTTTTTCCCCAACAACCATTGGCTGGAAGTAAAAATATATTTTGGTCCAATAATAAAGTTAAAGTTTTCAATTGTGCTGAAGGTCACCATTCAATAGCAAAATATTTTTGTTGTTCTTATTTTCTGAAAACTCAAGAAATGGAATTGACTAAGGATAAGGAAAATAGCTTTTTATTTATGGACGTGATTTCCTTTGTAATTTAAAGGCTTCCCTAATCAAAAATATATTCCTAAAATGGTTATTTTTTGGTAATTTGAATTAAATTATTAAGTTATCTTGTATAAAAAAGGAAAATATATGAATGCCTCCCCTATAGCACACTCCTAAATCAATCTCAATGTATCACTGAGGTCTTAGAAACAAACAAAACCAGTGAGACCTGTTGTGCAGATACATACGGCTACTCTTGTGATGTCTGACAAAACTCTTTTCTACTGAGTTCTATAAAGACTAGAAGAAATAGATGCATCCTTATTATGAGGGACACAATTTTCTTTGGTTCAAATTTGGACAGATTTGACTTCAATTTCCATGCAAATCTATGTATAAATAAGAGATAGAAGTAAATTTATAACATTATAAAAGAAACCATGTTATATATTTTTTATAAAAATAGCTTCATGTTTTATAATGTCTCTATCAGTTGTTAAAGGCTGTTATTACATGGTTCTTTTTAATTTTTTTTTAGTTTTATTGAGAATTAATTGACACATCACTGTATAAGTTTAAGCTATATAGCACGATGGTTTGACTTACATACTTTGTGACATGATTACCACAGTATGTTCAGCTAACTTCCATATTTATCTTTTGATGAGGACTCAGGACTTATTCTCTGTTTTGTTTGATGAATTATTTTTAGAGACTAAGATTGTCCTTGTCAATAGTTGATTTAACATAGGTTCACTGCAGTAATTGTAATTTATAATAATATTTCACAAGCCAATAGTATACAAGATAATGATTTTTAATAAGCCAATAAAGAAATAACATACCCCAAACCAGTGATAGATTAATCACACTAGTGTTCCAGGCAAAGGAGAAATTAAAAGATACAAAGTCCAAATTTAGTTGAGGTGTACCTTTCTCTGAGTTGGTTTTCAGAAGAGTTGGGTTAGCCAACTAAGAGCTGATGTTCAGCTGCCAATGTACATAGAAAGTCCTTTGGTGCTAGAGCAAGGTGCTAGTGCGAAGAAGGTGCCAGTGTTGGTGGGCCAGGTGATCTCCTTTAGGGGCCACTGCATAGTTTTCACCATTGCCAACAAAGAGTAGCCTTGTCAGGGCACGAACTAACGTTTTAAGGTCCTTGGAGAGCTATTTAGATCAGCAAAGAATAGACTTGCCCAAACTGAACACTCTCAGTGAATCCTCATAAATTCTTAGTACTTAGAGCTTAAAGCTACAGCTTAAAACTATGATATCTATTACATCTTGGTTGCTTCTCCATATATTTATATTGATTAGCATGCAGTAGAACAACAGTTTTGCTGACATCATCTGACAGTGCCTCTCCAATGTAAAAAGATTCACCCTTAGATCAAAACAACCTCACTTCAGCCATATAAGTGCACTTGAAATTATAACAAACTAATACATAACAACCCACCCTGTGATTTCAAATAACTCACACACTAATTAATCCTTAGGGCCTAATGCCCTGTACAAATCTAAGTTCATAAAATATCAGTTCACCCTGTGGTTCTACATTGCTTACAATCTAACTTTTCCTTTAATTTAATTCCCCATAGTTTTGTTACTGCAAACTTTATTAAATAAATTCCTTATATTATTAACAAAAGCATAATCAGGAGTTCTTTAATATGGTGTCAGTTCCAGTCACCAAAGAAACAACAGTTAAGTTTTTTTAACAACTTGGTTAAGCTTCCTTGACAATTGTATTTCCATGTAAAAGTCATTCTTATAGAGCTCCAGGAGGGTACAAGCCTGCCTGGCACTCACTGTCAAGCATGTATGTATGTCATGGCTCGATTACCATGACATCATTATTTTAGGGAATGCGTGTTTTCATTCTCTTTTCAATTCTTGAAAAGTCACTTTAACTTCAACATCTTACAAATGTTCTTTTACTTATAATTTTTTAACGTGTGGGTTTTTAGATTAATTTTTGGGACCTCAAGGTGAAATATTTCTCTGGTTATTTTAGTGGTTCCTCTATTTTCTATTAGATAATATCCTTTTCCTTCTGTTGTCATCTTCATTACCTCTTCTATATTTACACATCCCATTATGCTCTGTTCCTTATTTTACTCTTGACTCCAATAGGTTATGTTAAGGTTTGGCTTAGAGAATGCTGTCATGGTCTAGTTTCCCATATTATATATAACTGGTTGAGGAGTTATCAAGGCCATAGTCATGGGTGTTTGTACCATAAGTAGATCCAAAGGACTAGGAGTGATAAAGGTATTTTGGTTTCATTTCACCAACATACCCTTAGGAGCATGATTTCCTTCTGTCATAACATGACTTTTTATGGCCTATAGGTTCCACTTTCTATTTTGATATTGGGAAACCACAAAAATGTGGTAACCCAGTGTCATGTTTCTTCCTTTAAGTGCTAAAATTTTAGTTTCACATTTGTCCAAGGAGTCACAGCCTTTAGAATATATGGTATCTATTCTGGTCCTAGTTGGATTATCTGCAATTTCAGGTGACCAATATTGTCCAGGAATTATGGCTTTTCAAAGTATATTCCACATATCTTCCAACCTCAATAGTAATAATTGGCAATCAGTCTTTAAAAAACAACTTTTATATTGTTTTTTAGAGTCTCTTTTTAGAATTGTATTTTAGAATTATCCCCAACTGCTTTCTTCCAGAACATTCAGTGCCCTGTTTCTGTTTGAAAACCATTTATGTTTTGCAAGATGCTGCTAATCATATTCATCTGTGCACCTAATCGTGATAAAGCTGCCCTTGCATGATGTTAAATTGTGATTGTTTATTTTCAAAAATTTTAAAGTCCAAATTGATTTGGTCATTTTGAAATTGTGAAAAGGCTACTGCTATTATGCTTCCAATTATTCCTCCCACAAGTTCAACAGGGAACTCTTAAGGGTTTTCTTACCTTTAATGAATCAGTCTTTGGCATATGTTATAGGTTAGGCATAAAATTGGGTAGATAAAATTGAACACAATTAGAAGATCTATATTTGGCTTTAAAATCCTGTACATTGAATTTTAGAGTATATGCTATTGTAGTGGACTCTAACATTACCGTAAGAGGTTTAATGAGCATAGGTTCCCATATTTGGGGAGTCAGAACATTAGGGGTGAGGTAGAAGCCCATCACGGTGTAGCACCAAGGATAATGATAAGCATTATATGTTAGATTTTCAATGTGTTCTCTATAAACTTTACTATACTTTATGGTTTTCCTATTTTCATGAAGTCAGGGCGTATTGTCCATGGGTCTACAGTTAACCTTTTAATGGGTGATTATGGGTTATATAATGTAAGCTGTGGGTACTGTAGGTGATCTAATGGGGGTCTATGAATGTTCAATGATACAGTAGTCCATGAATCATTGTGAGGGTATACAGTAACTATATCTATCCCTTAGGCATCATCATTGCCCATGGCTGCAATAAGATACTTAGAATTCCAGATCGTAAGTTCTTGTTGGTGTGATCTCAGTGCTGCTTGCCAGTTATCCCACATATGTGATCTCAACATTTTACTACTAACCGTAGGTTTCCACTAGTCACCTGTAGATTCCACATTTGTTCTGTTCCCTAATAAACTATTATTTTGAATCAGTCATCCATCTTTGAGATGTTGTTAGTATAAAACAGAAAATTATATTGAAAACTCCAGGTGCCTGCTCCTCATCTGGGTTGTTTTTATGTCTGTGTTAAATTTTATGCATCCTAATGCATGTATTGATTCTGTGAAACTGATTTCATTCTTACTAAAACAGTCAGCCTGTGGCCTATATTCACAATACCTATATGCCACATCCTATGTTCTGTTAATTAACATAAAGTTCAAAGTAGAGTAAGTAATTTTTGGCATGGGCCACCAAAATGTGTGGTTGCTGGTTGCTGATTATGTTATTTGGTGCCTCATTATATGGAGATTTAGCATAATTTAATAAACTGAAGCTTAGGTTATAATCTACTGATGGCACTATTGTATTGATTTGTATTTTGTTATGGCCCCAAACTACTAATTTGTATCCCTGTAATATAGGTATGCATGGTTCTATACTATTGGGCCCAGAGGAAACATTAAGTAGAGATTCTGTCTATCCTTCTATTGATGATGGGCATATAGCTACTTGTTATATTTTACCTGCCATGCCTCATTCCTCATTATTGCACCATTGTTATTTTGTTCAAAAACCACTGGTCTTTGCCCCAGTGACATAACCTTACTGTATGACATTATGACAGATATAACCTTACTATTTGTGTAACATGGGGTACTTACATGTATGAGATAAGCCATGATTTTGCATTTCATAATTTAGATTTGTTAGTATCAGTAGAAAAATTATGTGTTGCCAGTGAGTTCTGAATATCAAAAAGAATTGGTGTAGGGTTTGAAATAGCTAGGATATAGAATTTTGCACTAGATGTGGCCATGGTTGTCTCATGTATAGATTACCATAACAGAACAGGTTAGGCCATTCTGTGACAAAGTTTAACCTCTTTGCTATCAGTGGATTTATATTCCTCTTGAACTTCTAAATGTAGATGCTATTTGTATGGAAGCGAAGATAGTTTGTAGTTTATTTCAGATACATGTTTGTTGGAATCAGTAGGGTCCCTTAAATGTATCATTTGGAACCATGAGTCTCTTTGTGGTCCCTGTGTCTTTCTGTTTCCTCTGTGGTGTTCTTTATTTCCTCTTTCTCATAATAGACTTCTGCACAATCTCCTATTTTTGTCTCATACTGATATCCATTGCCACATGGCCAAATGATGCAGTCCTTTATCTTTTTTCATCTTTATTGGAGTATAATTGCTTTACAATATTGTGTTAGTTTCTGCTGTACAACAAAGTGAATCAGCTATATGTATTCATATATCCCCATATCCCCTCCCTCTTGAGCCTCCTTCCCACCCTCCCTATCCCACCCCTTTAGGTCTTCACAAGGTGTCAAGCTGATCTCACTGTGCTCTTCAGCAGCTTCCCACTAGCTATCTATTTTACATTTGGTAGTGTGTATGTGTCAGTGCTTCTCTCGCACTTCATCCCAGCTTCCCCATCCCATTCTGTGTCCTCAGGTCTGTTCTCTACCTCTGCATCTCTATTCCTGCCCTGCCACTAGGTTCATCAGTGCCTTTTTTCTAGATTCCATATATGTGTATTAGGATACAGTATTTGTTTTTCTCTTTCTGATTTACTTCACTCTGTATGACAGATTCTAGCTCCATCCACCTCACTACAAATAACTCAGTTTTGTTCCCTTTTATGGCTGAGTCATGTTCCATTGTATATGTGTGCCACATCTTCTTTAGCCATTCATCTGATGATGGAAATTTAGGTTGCTTCCATGTCCTGGCTATTGTAAATTGTGCTGCAATGAATATTGTGGTACATATATCTTTTTGAATTATGGTTTTCTCTGGGTATATGCCCAGTAGTGGGATTGCTGGGTCATGTGGTAGTTCTAGTTTTAGATTTTTAAGGAACCTCCATACTGTTCTCCATAGTGGCTATATCAATTTACATTCCCACCAACAGTGCAGGAGGGTTCCCTTTGCTCCATACCCTCTCCAGCATTTATTGTTTCTAGACTTTTTGATGATGCCCATTCTGACTGGTGTGAGGTGACACCTCACTGTGGCTTTGATTTGCATTTCTCTAATGATTAGTTATGTTGAGCATCTTTTCACATGTTTGTTGGCAATCTGTATGTCTTTCTAAGAGAAATGTCTATTTAGGTCTTCCACTCATTTATGCATTGGGTTGTTTGGTTTTTTGATGTTGGGCTGCATGAGCTGCTTGTGTATTTTGGAGATTAATCCTTTGTCAGTTTCTTCATTTACAAATATTGTCTCCCTTTCAGAGGGTTTTTGTCTTGTTTATGGTTTCCTTTGCTTTGCAAAAGCTTTTAAATTTCATTAGGCCCATGTGTTTATTTTTGTTTTTATTTCCATTATTCTGGGAGGTGAGTCAAAAAGGATCTTGCTATGGTTTATGTCATAGAGTGTTCTGCCTACGTTTTCCTCTAAGAGTTTTATAGTGTCTGTCCTTACATTTAGGTCTTTAATCCATTTGGAGTTTATTTTTGTGTATGGTGTTAGGGAGTATTCTAATTACATTCTTTTACATGTAGCTGTACAGTTTTCCCAGCACCACTTATTGAAGAGGCTGTCTTTTCTCCATTGTATGTTCTTGCCTCCTTTGTCATAAATTAGGTGAACATATTTGTGTGGATTTATCTATGGGCTTTCCATCCTGTTCCATTGATCTATATTTCTGTTTTTGTGCCAGTACCATACTGTCTTGATTACTGTAGCTTTGTAGTATAGTCTGAAATTGGGGAGCCTGATTCCTCCAGCTCTGTTTTTCTTTCTCAAGATTGCTTTGGCTATTTGGGGTCTTTTGTGTTTCCATATAAATTGTAAAATTTTTGGTTCTAATTCTTTAAAGAATGCCATTGATAATTTGAGAGGGATTGCAAAGAATCTGTAGATTAGGTAGTATAGTCATTTTCACAATAGTGATTCTTCCAATCCAAGAACATGGTAAATTTCTCCATCTGTTCATGTCATCTTTGATTTCTTTCATTAGTGTTTTATGGTTTTCTGAGTACAAGTCTTTGGCTCCTTAGGTAGGTTTATGCCTAGGTATTTTATTCTTTTTGTTGTGATGGTAAATGGGATTGTTTCCTTATTTTCTCTTTCTGATTTTTTGTTGTAAGTGTATAGGAATGCAAGAGATTCCTGTGCATTAATTTTGTATCCTGCAACTTTACCAAATTTATGGATGAGCTCTAGTAGTTTTTTGGTGGCATCTTTAGGATTTTCTGTGTATAGTAACATATCACCGGCAAACAGTGACAGTTTTACTTCTTTTCCAATTTGTACTCTTTTTTTCCCCCTTATTCTTCTCTGATTTCCATGGCTGGAACTTCCAAAACTATATTGAGTAAGAGTGGTGAGAGTGGACATCCTGGTCTTGTTTCTGATCTTAGTGGAAATGCTTTCAGTTTTTCACCATTAACAAAAATGTTTGCTGTGGGTTTATCATATATGACCTTTATTATATTGAGGTAGGTTCCCTCTGTGCCCATTTTCTGAAGAGATTTTATCATAAATGGGTGTTGAATTTTGTCAAAAGCTTTTTCTGCATCTATTGAGATGATCATATGCTTTTTATTGCTTAATTTTTTAATATGATGTATCACATTGATTGATTTGCATATATTGAAGAATCCTTGCATTCCAGGGATAAATCCCACTTGATATGGTGTATGATCCTTTTAATATGTTGTTGGATTCTGTTTGCTAGTATTTTGTTGAGGATATTTACATCTAAATTAGTCAGTGATATTGGTCTGTAATTTTCTTTTTTTGTGCTATTTTTGTCTGGTTTTGGTACCAGGGTGATGGTGGTCTCGTAGAATGAATTTGGGAGTGTTCCTCCCTCTGCAATTTTTGGGAACAGTTTGAGAAGGGTAAGTGTTAGCCCTTCTCTAAATGTTTGATATAATTTGCCTGTGAAGCCTGGACTTTTGTTTGTTCGAAGATTTTTTTATTACAGTTTCAATTTCATTACTTATGATAGGTTTGTTTATATTTTCTAATTCTTCCTGATTCAGTCTAGGAAAATTGTACCTTTCCAAGGATTTGTCCATTTCTTGGAGGTTGTCTATTTTATTGACATATGGTTGTTTATAGTAGTCTCTTATAATCCTTTGTATTTCTGCAGTGTCAGTTGTGATTTCTCCTTTTTCATTTCTAATTTTATTGATTTGTGTTCTCTCCCTTTTCTTCTTGATGAGTCTGGCTAAATGTTTATCAATTTTATCTTCTCAAAGAACTGACTTTTAGTTTTATTCATCTTTGCTATTTTTTTCTTCATTTCTATTTCATTTATTTATTATTTTTTTTGTTGTTGTTCTTTCTCTGGTTGTTTTAGGTATAAGGTTAGATTGTTTATTTGAGATTTTTCTTGTTTCTTGAGGTGAGATGGAATTGCTATAAACTTCCCTCTTGGAACTGCTTTGGCTGCACTCCATAGGTTTTGTGTCGTCATTTTTATTGTCATTTGTTTCTATGTACTTTTCATTTTTCTTTGATTACTTCAGTGATCTCTTGGTTATTTAGTAGTGCACTGTTTAGCCTCCATGTATTTGTGTTTTTTATAATTTTTTTTCCTTGTAATTGATTTCTAATCTCATAGCACTGTGGTTGGAAAAGATGCATGATATGATTTCAATTTTCTAGCATTTACTGAGGCTTGATATGTGACCCAAGATGTGATCTATCCTGGAGAGTGTTCCATGTGCACTTGAGAAGAAAGTGTATTCTGCCACTTTCAGGTGGAATGTCCTATTAATATCAATTAAATCTGTCTGGTCTATTGTGTCACTTAGAATTTGTGTTTCTTTATTTTCTGTTTGGATGTATCCATTGGTGTAAGTGGGGTGTTAAAGTCCCCTACTATTATTGTGTTACTGCTGATTTCTGATTTTATGACTGTTAGCATTTGCTGTGTGTATTTAGGTGCTTCCATGTTGGGTGCATAAATATTTATAATTGTTATATCTTATTCTTGGATTGATCCCTTGATCATTACATAGTTCCCTTCCTTATCTCTTGTAACATTCTATATTTTAAAGTCTATTTTATCCTATATGGGTATTGCTACTCCAGCTTTCTTTTGATTTCCATTTGCATGGAATATCTTTTTCCATCCCTTCAATTTCAGGCTGTATGTCTTCCTAGGTCTGAAGTGTGTCTCTTGTAGACAGCATATATGTGGGTCTTTTTTTTTTAATTAATTAATTAATTTAATTTATATTGGCTGTGTTGGATCTTTGTTGCTGCACACAGGCTTTCTCTAGTTGCTGCGAGTGGGGGCTGCTCTTCATTGTGGTTCGCGGGCTCCTCCTTGTAGTGGCTTCTCTTGTTGTGGAGCACAGGCTCTAGGCGCGTGGGCTTCAATAGTTGTGGCACACGGGTTCAGTAGTTGTGGCTCAAGGGCTCTAGAGCACAGGCTTAGTAGTTGTGGTGCATGGGCTTAGTTGCTCCGTGGCATGTGGAATCTTCCCAGAACAGGGCTGAAACCCGTGTCCTTTGCATTGGCAGGTGAATTCTTAACCACTGCACCACCTAGGGAATTTCTGGGTCTTGTTTTTGTATCCATTAAGCCAGTCTGTGTCTTTTAGTTGGATCATTTTATCCATTTACATTCAAGGTTATTATTGATATGTATGTTCCTATTACTGTTTTCTTAATTGTTTTGGGTTTGTTTTTGTGGGTCTTTTTCTTCTCTTGTGTTTCCCTCCTAGAGAATTTCCTTTTAGCATTTGTTGTAAAGCCAGTTTGGTGGTGCTGAATTCTCTTAGCTTTTGCTTGTCTGTAAAGCTTTTGATTTCTCTGTCAAATCTGAATGAGATCCTTGCTGGGTAGAGTAATCTTGGTTGTAGGTTTTTCTCTTTCATCATTTTCAGTATATCCCTTCTGGCCTGCATAGTTTATGCAGAAAAAGCAGCTGATAACCTTATGGGTATTCCTTTGTATGTTATTTTTTGCTTTTTCCTTGCTGCTTTTAATGTTTTCTCTTCATTTTTGTTAGTTTGATTAATATGTATCTTGGTGTGTTTCTCCTGTCTAGGGTTTTTCCTGTATGGAACTCTCTGTGCTTCCTGGATTTGGGAGACTATTTCTTTTCCCATGTTAGGGAAGTTTTCCACTATAATCTGTTCTAATATCTTCTCAGAGCCTTTCTTTTTCTCTCCTTCTTCTGGGACCCCTATAATTCAAATGTTGGTTGCATTTAGTGTTGTCCCAGAGGTCTCTGAGACTGTCCTCAATTTTTTTCATTCTTTTTTCTTTACTCTCTTCCTTGGCAGTTATTTCCACCATCCTATCCTCCATCTCACTTATTCATTCTTCTGTCTCAGTTATTCTGTTTTTATTTTATTTATTTTAATTTTTAATTTAATTTTATTTTTTGGCTGCATTGGGTCTTTGTTGCTGGGCTCAGGCTTTCTCTCATTATGATGAGAGGGGGGCTACTCTTTGTTGTGGTGTGCAGGCTTCTCAGTGCAGTGGCTTCTCTCGTTGTGGAGCACAGGCTCTAGGTGCACAAGCTTCGGTAGTTGTGGGATGTTGACTCAGTAGCTGTGGTATGTGGGCCCTAGAACACACAGGTTTCAGTAGAGCGCAGGCTCCGTAGCTGTGGTGCAGAGACTTAGTTGCTCCACGGCATGTGGGATCTTCCCAGATCAGGGCTTGAAACCATGTCCCCTGCATTGGCAGGAGGATTCTTAACCACTGCGCCACCAGGGAAATCCCAGTTATTCTGTTTTTGATTCCTTCTAGTGTATTTTTCATTTCAGTTATTGTGTTCATCTCTGTTTCTTTGTTCTTTATTTCATCTAGATCTTTGTTAAATATTTCTTGTATTTTCTCAATCCATGCCTCCACTCTATTTCTGAGATTCTGGATCATCTTTACTGTAATTACTCTGAATTCTTTTTCAGCTAAGTTGCCTATTTCCTCTTCATTTATTTTTCTTGTAGGTTTTTACCTTGTTTCTTCATCTGTAACATATTGTTTTGTTATCTAATTTTTTTTTTTTGATGGATGGGATTGCATTCCTGTCTTACTGGTTTTTGGCCTGAGGCTTCAAGCACTGGGGTTTGTAGGCTGTTGGGTAGAGCTGGGTCTTGGTGCCGAGGCGAGGACCTCTGGGAGACCTCACTCTAATGAATATTCTCTGGGGTCTGGGGTTCTCTGTTAGTCCAGTGGTTCACACCCAGAGCTCCCACTGCAGGAGCTCAGGCCTGACCCCTTGCCAGTCACTCAGGGGTTCCTCCTGTCTTCCTGGGCCTCAAGGTTCCCCACTAGCATTGAGCAGCTGCCCTAGTTGTGGGGAGATGTGAATTCCGTGTCCTCCCATGCCAGCATCTTGACTCCCCATATAGTCTGTTAGATGAGGCCTCCAAGTTCCAATCACATTTCCTTTGTGTTTCAATTTGTGGTTCTGTGTGGTTCTATGTGTCATTAGAATTGTCATCTTTTGCCTGCCAATTTGTAAAATGAATTCAAAGAGTATCCTGCAAGGGTGAAGCATTGCTATATTTCTACAAATGCACTTTTTGTGTGTGTGTGTGGAGAGAACATATAATCTATCATTTTTGGGTACTTAGAGTATCTGAAATAGTACCAGCAGTGTGGTATATGGAAGGGAAGTGGACAGTGTTGTAAAAGGTGGAGTCATATCCTGAGCAGAAAGTGATATTCCAGTTTGGAGAGGTGGCACAAATACTGTAGTTGTTGCTGTCTGTGGAGTATCCATAGCTGCAATGAGTATGGTATCCAGTAGTGAATAATAGTGTGGCCAGGTGACAGCATGCTGCAGTGACCCACTTAGTGAAATATATAGGGTTCAAAGTGCATAGTGGGTTCATCCCTGCAAAATAAAGATAGTGTCCTATAAATTTCTAATTCTTTTGTCATTGTTTTTGCTACTGAAGGAAATCTATAACTATTAAAGTCTTTACTACCAATGTTACCGCAAGCCCAATTACCTCATACCATGCTAGGCTAAATATTAAGCATCTAGTGATGATGCCATATAAAACTGTGTCCTGCCATCATATATAGAGTAAATATCCATGTTTTTAGCACTTATATACAGTATTGATACAATAGAAGATGGTGTTTTTTTATGCTTGAAAATTTTATAGAAACATCATATTATCTTTAATTTTATATAATATGCTTTTTCCTTTAGTCACCAATAGGTTTTATTAGTGGTGGATGCTATAATTTTCCTAGTACTATATATATATATATATATATATATATAATTATGTTTTTTGGATAATACTTTTCCTTCTAATGTAGATTCCGGTGTGTTGCTAGTGCTAATTCTTATCTCTGAGGGTGCCTGCAATATTAATTCAATATTTTTCATCCCTTCTGTATCTGTAGTTTAGAGTTCTTGCTTCCTCCCAGATTGCTTTAGTCCAAGCTTTTATATCTAGATTGTTAGTAATCAGCCTAAGTTTTTGCTTGAGCAAGCCATTATACCTTTTAATTGATCCAGAGGCAGGTGGGTTGTAGGGGAAGTGGAAGTTCCACATTATATTGTGTTTCAATTTTGTATTATTTTTCTTGTGAAGTGGATTCCCTGATCTGACTCTATGATGGTTGGGATGCCATAGCAAGCCATACAGATTTCCAGTGCTTGATTGGTAGATTTAAGATCACTTTTCATGCAGGGGTAGAGTAATCCTATTCCTGACTATGAGAGTACAAAGGTACTTGCATATAGTTTATTTTCTGATATAGGCAAGTGTCCTATGTAATCAATTTGTATTACTTGGAAGGGTATCTCAGCTTTTACCTTATCTGGAGTATTTATTAATTATTTCCAAGCTTTAAACTTTTGGCAGTTCTCCTATGTCTTATTTTGAGATTGGGTGTATTTGATAGGTATATGCCTGTTTTTTTCTTTTAACCATGTTCTAGTGTCCTGTATACTGGGGTAATCTGTTTGGTGATGTGCCCATATAATGATCCTATCATTTGAAATGTCTGTCACTCAGGTTTTATGTTCCATTGTCCTTTCTGTTTATGTATGGTTATATTTTAAATTGGTTTCTTCCTTACTCATGAATCACTGAGTTTCTTAAGATAAATCTTGAGAATTCTCACCTCATTCCTTTTTACCTGTGAGTTTGCCTACCTCATTATTAAACTTGGTTATTGCACAATCGCTTTTCTGATGTATGATGATGTGTGATGAATATGGGGATGTCAGCCAGTGCTGTTTTCTGCCGTATGTCCCTATTTCCTATATTCTAGTCATTTTCCTACTATGTTCCCAATCAAATAGCTATTCCTCAATAAATATACCTCATTCTGATTTTCCTTAACAGATTGTTCAATTGTGAATTTTATGGCTATTAGTTCAGCATAATATGCTGATTCTCCAGAGCCTGATTCTGTCAGTGTTAAACTGTCATTAGTCCTCAAGGCCGCAGCCTGCCAGTGTGCTCTGGATGGTGTCATGTGTTGTTCAGTGCTGTGGACCAGGGTGGTCCCCATTGCCCAACTCCTCAGGCTTGGATAGGCTTACCCTCTGAAACTGTAGCAACTCCACTATTGACATTGCTGAGATTTCCTCAGTTAATGCAGGGGGTTAACCACCTATCCATTTTTCCTGCTTGGAAATACACCATTTCCATGTTAGGACTTCATGGTTACGGGTAGTTTCCCTTGGTTTGTCAGGGGTTTGTCCCTTGGTTTGTCCAGGATAGGCTGTTGGAGTTTAAGTATAAATGATTTATTTGCTGTGAGTGGCTCGGTATTTTGTAGGACAAGCCTTTCAAGCCTGTCTAGTCTTAGACCACAGAAAACTCCTAGTCCAAAGCTCAATCAGGTAAATTTTGGGGTCCTTTGGCATTTTTAGTCCAGAGTGGCCATCTTGCAAATCCTTGTAAATAGAGACACTTGAGTGCTTATTTGGAGTTCCTATAAGTTAATGTATCAAAAGTTCTGATAGCATTTTTCAAATAAGTAAAAGATGCTTGAGTCTCTTTCCATCTAAATTCACTAGATTTCCTAGCTATTTAATAGATGGGTTGTACTATTATCCCCAAATGTGGTATATGCTGTTTCTAGTGTTCAAACTGCCCTGTCAATTAAATTTCTGAGCTTATTTTGTGGTAGGAGTTGTATGCAGTCTGTCTTGTTTATGACTAGCTCTGATATCTTCCTACAATCAGAGAACCAAGTTATGCCTAGAAATTTTACTGTAGTTTGGGGTCTTTGGACCTTCCTTGGGTTGATCTTCCATCCTCTGAGTGTAAGGAATTCAGTTAACTCTAACCTGTATTCAGATTTCACATTGAGTATTGTATGTCACATAACACCAACTAATATTAACTATTACTACTTTGGGTCAGGTTGACTACTCTACCAATTGGTTTTTTTTTTTGGCAAATTATACTCATAGAATGATATTATCTTTGTCAATAGTTTATTTAACACTGGTTCACTGTGGGAATTATAATAATATTTCTCAAGCCAATAGCATACACGATAATGTCTCTTAATAAGTCAATAAAGAAATAATAAATCCCAATTCCCCCTTTCCTCTACTTCTCTTTCACTGAAATGGCTGTTTTCTGTAATAAATCATTTCAGGTACTCATTGCCATCCTATTCTCAAACATTCATAAAATATACTTCCCTAAATCGTAGAGAACATGATCTCCAGCATTCCTTCCTAGACTATCATGTAGTTTGTAGTCTGTCATGAACAAGCTGAGAATCAAGACTGTCATAGCAAGAACCACAGTCACAGGGGAGGGAGTAAAATAGCATAGCTTCAGCTGAAACTGCTTTCACCTTTTCTGTTAGTAGCAACTCACTTCCACAGTATTCTAAGAGACTTTTTTTTTTTTTTTTTACTATGTGGTCTTTTTGTCATAACCCCAATTCGAACAATGGTTTCAGCATCTCAGTTCAGTTAAGAGAAAGACTGTTCTCTTTAATGTTAGACATAAAGCTATAGCCTTCCAAACCAGAAGGATTTTAGTAGATATATTAACTTTTTCTCTACCCACTTTCTAGTGTATATGAATTAGGATAATATATTTAATTATTTTCTTTTGATAACAAAACGATATAATGCCTACAAACACTGTGTGTAAGTTTTAAGAATGTCAGAACTCCTCAAGAAAAAAAGGCATGTGTTAGGCTCCAAGGAATTCAGGAAGTAAAAGACAAGATAATTGATATCGAGAGCTTACAGTCTCAAAGGGGAACTAGAAATGTAAGCGCTTGAATATTAAAGGGATTGACTTATTTAAGGAGTATGTATAAAATATAGTTATTGTACAGAAAAGTGCCTAATTCTCACAGGAAGTTAAGGGAAGTACTTCATAAAAATAAATTATCTTGTGCCGTTTTGAAAGATAAATTGGAATATTTGTCAGAAAAGGAATAGAAAGGGAAGTAAAGGAAATATCAGGCAGAGAGAACATATATAAACTCACAAAGACTTTACTCAATGAAGTCAATATCTTTTCATTAAAGAGCATTTTGAAATGGGATTACATATATACCAAAACAGGAAAATATCGTAATCCTGGTATAAAGTATCATTTAACCAGATTGCTTAATTTGTTTGCACATTGGTATTATGGAGCCCATTTGAAAAATTATTTACGTAAAGGTATTATAATTCGCCAGCAGAAGAAAAACACTTATAGGGATGTGAATGATGTTGTACTTTCCTTGTAGTTGCATCCGAGTCTTCATTGAGAAAGAGCTTATATTCCTCCAATTGGCTTTTCTGTTAGAAGTATCCAATTAAATGTTTATTTGCAGTTCATAAAGAAGCATAATCTTATTTGCTTGAAAATCCTGTTTGACATGTTCTTCTGTTTAGTCTTAGTATTAAATTAGGTGCCAAAAGAATAAATAATGAGGTTGTGAGATGCTAATACAGAGATTAGTTCAATTTTCTGCCATTTCCACTAATGTGAAAAGCATGTAACATATTTGCAGAAATCTTTAATTATAAATGTGATAATAAACACATAGAATTACAGATTTCATGAGTGTACATCTGTTGGGCAATAGACAATATAGAAAAAAAAAGATCCTGTACTGGCAAAACCCTTTATCATTTAGATTTTCACTGACTTTTTTTTTTAAAGTTCATTTCCTTTTTTTGGTAATTAATTAATTAATTAATTTTTATTTATTGGCTGCATTGAGTCTTCGTTGCTGTGCAGGCTTTTCATAATTGTGGAGAGCCGGGGCTACTCTTTATTGCATCCCATGGGCTTCTTATTGCGATGGCTTCTCTCGTTGCGGAGCATGGGCTCTAGGCGAGAGAACTTCAGTAATTGTGGCATGTGGGCTCAGTAGTTGTGGCTCACAGGCCGTAGAGTGCAGGCTCAGTAGTTATGGCCGACAGGCTTAGTTGCTCCGTGGCATGTGGGATCTTCCCAGACCAGGGCTCAAACCTGTGTTCCCTGCATTGGCAGGTGGATTCTTAACCACTGTGCCACCAGGGAAGTACCTTTCACTGACTTTCAAAAAAAAAAAAAAAAAAAAAATAGTCCTGTACTTTTTCCTTTAAGAATTTTTCAGATTTTTGCTTCTATTATTTTTTTTTCTACATTACATTCTTACCGCCAACGCCCTTCTATCCCGTCACACTTATTTTTCTGTTAAACCAATTAGACTGTTTACTTTTTAAAACTTATTCTCCATTCTCTAAATTGTAGTGTCTGGCAAACTAGGCTTAAAATTGGTCCCAAAGTTTTATCTTGAATAAGTAATATTTTAGAAGCCTTTTAATCATAGTATGCCTTGGAAATGAGTGATATGGAATGATCATATTAAAGTTTCATTAGTGATGTGAAATGCAAACTTAACTATAGAGTAAATGAAAACTTGAGCCAAAGAAAAGCTAGATTATCGATAACATGCATATAAAAGAGAGATTGTCATGAACCCAGGCTATGTCAGCTATTATCCAAACTAAGGCTAAGTTAACTCACCTACCCAATACAAATTGAAATACAGTTATATACAAGAATTGTATCATATTGTAAAGATACAAATAATATTGTTATTTAATATTTATTGAGTGCTTATTACATAGTACTTACCATGTTAAGGCTTTCATCACTTGCTAATGTAATTATTCAGTAATCACTGAATAGGTACTGTAATAATAGTTAGATTTTTTTGATAAGAAAATTAAAACTTGGGGAATTAAATAACTTTTCCAAAGTCACTCAACTAGTAGAAGGTGGCAGAACTGGTACCGGGTCCTGTTCTATCAAAGCCCATGCCCACTACTTAACATTTTGGAAACTTCACTTACCAAAAATCTTTGGTCACTGTTAAGGTATATTAACCCATAAAGAAATTTCCTAACCAAAGAGACTTATCCCTTTGAACATATTTTGTTTAGTTTCAAGTTACATTGTACTCTATTTTCAAAAACAGTTGTGAAAAAATGAAAAAATTTGTTGTTGTTGTTGTTGTTACTGTTATAACTTCCGGTTCCTGTATTGGATAAATCCTGTGAGAAGGAGGGTTAGTCTAGTTGACACTGGATCAGAAGAGTTATAGGAAAAGGGCACAAACAAACAACAGCAAAAGCAAACAAGTAAAAACCAAAACCAAAAATAAACAACAATAAAAATACAATATTTTAGAGAATAACACCAAATCCATCAGCTTTAAAAGCTCCATAATTTTTATTTTCTTTGAAGGCATGTTAAGAGTTAATAAGAGATGTTTGAAGGTAATAAAGCAAACCTGGGGAGGCTTAGTCACAGAGAAAACAATTTGCTTTCTGAATTATTTTCACAATATTAAAGGATTATTTTCTTAAGATAAAATTTTGAAAAGGTAATCATGTAAGTAAAGGAGACACTGATTTCCTGGTAGTCTATGAGATATCATTGTATATACACAAAATCTGTATGTTGTAGTACATTCCAAACCTTACTGAAAGCACAGACAGATATGGAGTTTATAAAACTATAAATATAGATGCCAGATTTTTTAAACCAAGTGAAAGAATAGAGAAAGATACTTGCCCATTGGTATTTCTAAAGGCTACAATTAGGTTTCCTGAGCTATAATTGGTTGTGGTTCTTAAGTTTGGGAGTTGATTTTCTCAGAATACTAAGTTTCTCTCTTTTTTATCAGCTAAAAAATGAGAAAAATCCCAAATAAAACTTCCAAAAAGACTTAGAGAGAGGAAAACATTTTTCACTTTAATTTTAACCCTGGATGGAAAAGAACTTTTCATATCTGACCCAAGAGTAATTCAAATTTTCAACTTAAAAAATAATACCAATGTGTGGTTTTTGTTTTAAACTCCAACTAGTAAGATTTTTATGATAGTGGTAAATGACTGAAGCAAAATAACTTACACATGCATTTTTTAACAGCTTCATTATGGTATAAATAACATACAATAAATCACACGTCTTAATTGAACAATTTGATGCATTTTGACATATATATTGATATATAACCATAACCACATCAAGATGATAATCACACCTCCAAAATTCTTTTTTGCCTCTTTGTATTCCTCTCTCCTATATTTCCTGTTTGCAACTTTATCCCCACGCAAAAATTGGTAGTCCTTTCACTATATTAGTTTGCATTTTCTGGAGACTTACATATATGGAATCATACAATATATTATCCATTTTTGGTCTTGCTTCTTTAACTCAGCATAATGTTATGGGAAATATCCATGATTCTGTGTTTGTCAATAGTTCATTGCTTTTTATTGCTGAGTGGTGTTCTATTATATGGATATACCATGGGTATATCATAAAATTAAAAAAAATCTTTGTTTAATCTAAATGTCTCTTTTAATTTGGTTAAGATTATTTGTATTTAAACTAATTTTTGGTATGGTTAAATTTTAATCTACCATCTTGCGATTTCTTTTCTGTTTGTCCTGTCTATGATTTATTTTCTTATTCTGCTTTCTTTTTAATTTATTGAGCATTTGTTTTATGTTTCTCTTTTGCCTTTTGATTGACTCATTTGTTGACTCTGTTGTATTATTTTAGAGATTGCTCTAGGGTTTATAGTATTCATATTAACTTATCATAGTCTACCTCTAAGTAAAATTATACCACTTCAAAAATAGTATAAGAAACTTATGTTCCTATTTTTCTTCTCCTGGCCTGAGTGGTGTTGTTGACATACATTTTACTTCTGGATATGTTATAACCTTATACTATATCATTATTTTCACCTTTAAATAGTCAATTGTGTTTCAAAGATCTCTACATAATATGAAAACGTGTTATATTTAGCCACATAGTTACCATTCCTTGGGCTCTTCATTCGTTTGTGTTGATCCATATTTCCATCTTGGATCATTTCCTTTATACCTGAGCGTCTGCCTTTAACATTACTTGTAATGTAGTTCTGCTGGTAATGAATATTTTAATCTTTTGTATGCCTGAAAGTGTCTTTATTTTATCTTTGCTTTGACTTATTTTCATTGAGTAGGAAAATCATTTGTTGACAGTTTTTCTTTCAGTATTTAAAAAATGTTGATCCATTGCATTGTTTCTGGTGACAAATCAACTTGCTTCCTTACCTTTGTTCCTTTGTATATAATGCCTTTTTCCCCCTCTGTTTTTAAGACATTATCCTTTTCCCTGGTTTCAAGCAATTTATTTATGACGTGCCTTGTTCTGATTCTCTTCATATCTCTTGTGCTTGGGGTTTGTTAAATTTTTTGCATCGATGGGTTTATAGTTTCTTTAAATTCAGAAAAAAATTGAACCATTATATTTTTCTGCTCCTCACTTCTTTGTGGACTTTAACTACACAAGTATTAGTCTTCTTGAAGTTTTCTTAGAGGTTACTGATACTCTTTTTTTATTTTTTTCAGTTTTTTTTTCTCTGTGTGTTTCATTTTGAGAGTTTCTGGTGTTTATTTCTTCAAGTTTACTCATCTGTTCTTTTGCAAACTGTTCTGAGTATTCACTTAATGCCCCCTTATGTAGTTTTCCATTTTGGTGTTAAGACTAGTCAGTGGTCTTGACAGCCTTAAGTAAACCTTGGTGAGTGGTGTGTCTACACCTTTCATATGTTTCATTCTCCCGGCTTTGATGATTTAGTGACACACATATAAGGATCAGTACTTTGCTGAGTACTTTAGGGGGGAATATTAATGGAGTATGCTGGATTCTTCTGTTTCCCTTTGTTTGCTGTGGTCTAGAAATTTTCTTCAGGCTGTAAGCTCAGGCAATTGCTGGGTTCACTTTGTTTGTTTCCTGTACCTCAGTTACCACTATCCTTTGTAGCCTGATGTCCAGTAATTTAGAACTTTTGTTTCATGTTTTGCTCAGTTTTTAGTTGTTTTGGTGGATCGATAAATCTAGTCCCTGTGACTTCATCTCGGAAAGTGATAGTGCCTCATACACATTTATTTTTTAATGACAATTTTTTATTATTTGGAAAATCCTACCATACTTTTTGAAGCTCTTTCATAAAATAGTCATTTCCAAGTTCTAATTGTTAATGCTGTGTGTATTTATTAATAATAAATTAACACTATGGTATTGTGCACCTAAAACCTTTTAAGAGGATAGATCTCATGTTAAGTGTCTTACACACACACACACACACACAGTGGACACAAAAAGTCTTTTGGTGATAATGGATATGTTTATTACTTTGATTGTGGTGATGGTATCATGGATGTATGCACATGTCCAAACACAACAAAATGTATGTATTAAACATGTAAAAAATTATATTCACTATTCCTCAATAAAGCTGAAACAGGAAAAGAAAAAAATGTCTTTTATTGTTTCCTAGAAACTCAGTGATAATTTAATCTAACAATTTCATCTTTGAATTTTCTCTATAAACGTGGCTTTATGTTTTACTTATTGCATTAGATACTGATGTACAATGTTACTGTATTAAATTGTTTCTTTTAATGAAACATATGCTAAAATATATCATTTAGGAATATGTTTACTTACAACTATTTCATTTTTAGAAAAATAATTGTAGAATAAGACCGACTATTAATTTTCAAATGCAGTGTTTCAATAAGAATTTATTAAACGCTTACTTTACAAGCCATACATTGCCAACCATAGAACATATAAAAGACAAAAATAGAATGTATTTGCTCCAAAATTTTTTACTATGGTGATGGAAATATGAAATTAAGATGAAGCTTAAAGAACAAAACAGTTGTACCCCATGAATGAGAGCTTACCTAGGGCATTTCAGCTTTGCACAGGAATTTTATGTGCTGATAAATTTTCTTTTCTATTTTAATTTCATTTATGAAACAGTACGGTAAACATATTATTCTAAAAGTTTTACAAATATTTTGTCATTTAAGCATAATAACTCAGTGTAGTAAATTCTTATATTACTTCTAGAGTACAAAACTCTGGCACAAAGTAGTTAAATACCTTGTTCAGGGCCATACGGCTAGTAAATTTTATGGTATATTGAAATAAAGTGGTTATGTGATTAGGTATCCTTAATATTGCATTGCTTTCCTTACCCAATCCTGTTCACTGGTTAAAAATTATTAAAATAATAAAATATTTTATTAATGGCAAATAAAAATTTACATTTATCTTAGATCCTATTTACCTTATCACTGTTAAGTAAAGACATTTGATAGAGTTTTCTAAATATCATAGTATTTAAAGTGGTATTCTTAATAAGATTATATGTATCCTGTTATGTGTCTAATTACTTTCCCAACATGTAGCCAAATATAGGTGTTTATATTTAAAATGAGCTATTGTACATGATAAATTTTAAAAACACATCAATGAAGTTCATTTAGGAATGAAATACTGCTTTTCAGTCTCTACAAGACTAATAAAGTTGATACACTCTTTTTAGAGGGCTGAGGTGGTCCAAAGCAGCCTAAATGAAATGTGATCATTTAAAACTCTGTCCAGTGGTGGGGGCAGAACCTGCAAATACAGAGGTGGCTAAAATATTTGATTCATCAGAGAGAGAAAGTGAAAGAGAGAGAAAGAGAGAGAGAAAAGGAAGGAAGGAGGAAGGAAGGAAAGAGAGAAAAAGAAAGAGAGAGAAAGAAAGAAAGAAAAAAAAGGAAGAAAGAAAGGGAGAAGGAGGGAGGGAGAGAGGGATTGAGTGAGTGGGTGAGTGAGTGTGTGTGTGTTTGTGTGTGTTTAATATTGTTAGCTGTATAAAGATGTACTTAAATCTTTTAGGCGTGAAAGAATATTTCCAGTGCCAGAACAGCAGCTCTGGCACTGGAAAAAATTTAACAACTGTTTTTTAAAAACTATTAACTGTTTTGCTTTGTTAATGTAGCACTTATTTTCCCAGATGCAGAGGTATTTAAGGTCTCAGTGGTTATCCTTATCTTAGCATTGCTGCGGTACCAGTATGAATCTAGAATCAAGTCATTTAGTTTAGAATAAATGGACAGACATATCTTTGCAGTTTGAAAACTCAGTTTCCAATGACCCAGTTTCTGGCATATTACTGTCATGGTTCACTCTAGATTTTCCAAATACTGTGTCTATGCTTACTGAGCCAAAGACACAATGCTTGATTTTGTCAGTTTATACTTGAATACCTTTAATATGTGAATCCATGCATCCTACTCACCATTTATCACTCTGTCCTCTAGGGCTAGACAAACACAAATGTATTTTGGCTCTTTAAGTGTCATAAATATCCTGGGCTATATTGTAATAAAAAAGAAATGCTTTAAATAGCATTTCTGAAACATTGTTTTAAAATAAAATTTGAATACATTCTGTGTACACACACATACACACACACACACACACACACACACACACACACACACACATGCGCGCGCGCCATAAACTGTATTCTTTGCATAAGAGTTACATCTTTTAAATAGTAACGCCAACTCTGGAAATAGTATATACGCAAAAAATATTTGTTGACTTAATGACAACATAAGCAAATGAAGAAACTACCCATGAAATCAATCAAAATAACTTTGAAATATATAACTGTATCCCACTCAGTATTATAGTTAAGGTTGTCTATATTACTGCATTATAATATCATTGGTTTTCTTTACTGTCAAACTTTTATTTATACAATTCCCTTTTCCAGTAGGCTCTCCTCTTTCCTTTTTCGTGCCCAAACTTACTTTGGGTGTAAACATCATGAAAACTTTTTAGTCTTTTTTTTTTTTTTTAATTTATTAATTATTTTTTGGGGGGTACAACAAGTTCAATCATCTGTTTTTATACACATATCCCCGTATTCCCTCCCTTCCTTGACTCCCCCCGGCCTCGAGTCCCCCCCACCCTCCCCGCCCCAGTCCTCTAAGGCATCTTCCATCCTCAAGTTGGACTCCCATTGTTATACAACAACTTCCCACTGACTATCTATTTTACAGTTGGTAGTATATATATGTCTGTGCTACTCTCTCGCTTCGTCTCAGTTTCCCCTTCACCCCCCGCCCCCTCCCATACCTCGAGTTCTCCAGTCCATTCTCTGTATCTGCATCCTTGTTCTTGTCACTGAGTTCATCAGTACCATTTTTAGATTCCGTATATGTGAGTTAGCATACAATATTTGTCCTTCTCTTTCTGACTTACTTCACTCTGTATGACAGATTGTAGTTCTATCCACCTCATTACATAGAGCTCCATCTCATCCCTTTTCATAGCTGAGTAATATTCCATTGTGTATATATGCCACATCTTCTGTATCCATTCATTTGTTGGTGGGCATTTCGGTTGCTTCCATGTCCTGGCTATTGTAAATAGTGCTGCAATAAACATTATGGTACAAGTTTCTTTTGGGATTATGGTTTTCTTTGGGTATATGCCCAAGAGTGGGATGACTGGATCATATGGTAGTTCTATTTGTAGTTTTTGAAGGAACCTCCAAATTGTTTTCCATAGTGGCTGGACCAACTTACATTCCCACCAACAGTGCAGGAGGGTTCCCTTTTCTCCACACCCTCTCCAACATTTGTTGTTTCCAGATTTTGTGATGATGGGCATTCTGATCGGTGTGAGGTGATACCTCATTGTGGCTTTGACTTGCATTTCTCTGATGATGAGTGATGTTGAGCATCTTTTCATGTGTTTGTTGGCCATCTGTATGTCTTCTTTGGAGAAATGTCTATTTAGGTCTTCTGCCCATTTGTGGATATGGTTATTTGCTTTTTTGGTATTAAGCTTCATGAGCTGCTTGTATATTTTGGAGGTTAATCCTTTGTCCATTGTTTCATAGGCAATTATTTTTTCCCATTCTGAGGGTTGCCTTTTAGTCTTGTTCATGGTTTCTTTTGCTGTGCAAAAGCTTTTAAGTTTCATGAGGTCCCATTTGTTTATTCTTGATTTTATTTCCATGATTCTAGGAGGTGGGTCCAAAGGATCTTGCTTTGATGGATGTCATAGAGTGTTCTGCCTATGTTTTCCTCTAGGAGTTTGATAGTGTCTGGCCTTACATGTAGGTCTTTAATCCATTTGGATTTTATTTTTGTGTATGGTGTTAGGAAGTGTTCTCATTTCATTCTTTTACATGTAGCTGTCCAATTTTCCCAGCACCACTTATTGAAGAGGCTGTCTTTTTTCCATTGTATACTCGTGCCTCCTTTGTCAAAGATAAGGTGCCCATATGTGTTTGGGCTTACTTCTGAGTTCTCTATTCTATTCCATTGATCTTCCTTTCTATTTTTGTGCCAGTACTATACTGTCTTGATCACTATGGCCTTGTAGTATAGTTTGAAGTCAGGAAGCCTGATTCCACCAACTCCATTTTTCCTTCTCAAGATTGCTTTGGCTATTTGGGGTCTTTTGTGTTTCCATACAAATCATAAGATTTCTTGCTCTAGTTCTGTGAAAAATGCCATTGGTAATTTGATCTGGATTGCATTGAATTGCTTTGGGTAGTACAGTCATTTTCACCATGTTGATTCTTCCAATCCAAGAACATGGTATGTCCCTCCATCTGTTTGTGTCATCTTTGATTTCTTTCATCAATGTCTTAAAGTTTTCTGCATACAGATCTTTTGCCTCCTTAGGCAGGTTGATTCCTAGGTATTTGATTCTTTTGGTTGCAATGGTGAATGGGAGAGTTTCCTTAATTTCTCTTTCTGCTCTTCCGTTGTTAGTGTATAGGAATACAAGAGATTTCTGTGCATTCATTTTGTATCCTGCTACTTTACTAAACTCATCAATGAGTGCTAGCAGTTTTCTGGTAGAGTCTTTAGGGTTTTCTATATATAATATCATGTCATCTGCAAAGAGTGACAATTTTACTTCTTCTTTTCCAATTTGGATTCCTTTGATTTCTTTTTCTTCTCTGATTGCTGTGGCTAACACTTCCAAAACTATGTTGAATAATAGTGGTGAGAGTGGACACCCTTGTCTTGTTCCTGTTCGTAGAGGGATTTCTTCCAGTTTTTCCCCATTGAGAACGATGTTGGCTTTTGGTTTTTCATATATGGTTTTTATTATGTTGAGATAATTTCCTTCTATGCCCATTTTCTGGAGAGCTTTTATCATAAATGGATGTTGAACTTTGTCAAAAGCTCTTTCTGCATCTATTGAGATGATCATATGGCTTTTATCCTCCAATTTGTTGATATGATGTATCACATTGACTGATTTGCATATATTGAAGACTCCTTGCATCCCAGGGATGAACCCCACTTGATCGTGGTGTATGATTGTTTTAATGTGCTGTTGGAGTCTGTTAATGAGTATTTTGTTGAGGATTTTTGCATCTATATTCATCAGTGATATTGGTCTGTAGTTTTCTTTTTTTGTGACATCTTTGCTTGGTTTTGGTATCAGGGTGATGGTAGCCTCATAGAATGAGTTTGGGAGTGTTCCACCTTCTGCAGTATTTTGGAAGAGTTTAAGAAGGATAGGTGTTAGCTCTTCTCGAAATGTTTGATAGAATTCGCCCGTGAATCCGTCTGGCCCTGGGCTTTTGTGAGTTGGGAGATTTTTAATCACTGCCTCAATTTCCGTACTTGTGATTGGTCTGTTCATGGTTTCTATTTCTTCCTGGTTCAGTCTTGGAAGATTGTATTTTTCTAAGAATTTATCCATTTCTTCCAGGTTACCCAATTGATTGGCATATAGTTACTTGTAGTAGTCTCTCATGATGTTTTGTATTTCTGAGGTGTCCGTTGTTACTTCTTTTTCATTTCTAATTCTGTTGATTTGAATCTTCTCCCTTTTTTTCTTGATGAGTCTGGCTAATGCTTTATCAATTTTGTTAATCTTCTCAAAGAACCAGCTTTTAGTTTTATTTATTTTTGCTATGGTTTCCTTCCTTTCTTTTTCATTTATTTCTGCTCTGATCTTTATGATTTCTTTCCTTCTGCTCCCTTTGGGGTTTCTTTGTTCTTCTTTCTCTAGTTGTTTGAGGTGTAAGGTTAGGTTGTTTATTCGATCATTTTCTTGTTTCTTAAGGTAGGACTGTATTGCTATAAAATTCCCTCTTAGAACTGCTTTTGCTGCATCCCATAGGTTTTGGGTTGTTGTGTTTTCATTGTCATTTGTTTCTAGATATTTTTTGATTTCCTCTTTGATTTCTTTAGTGATTCCTTGGTTGTTTAATAGTGAATTGTTTAGCCTCCATGTGTTTGTATTTTTTGCAGTTTTTTTCCTGTAATTGATATGTAGTCTCATGCCGTTGTGGTCTGAGAAGATGCTTGATATGATTTCAATTTTGTTGAATTTGCCGATGTTTGATTTGTGACCCAAGCTGTGATCTATCCTGGAAAATGTTCCTTGTGTACTTGAGAAGAAAGTGTAGCCTGTCGTTTTTGGATGGAATGTCGTATAGATATCAATTAACTTGAGATGGTCTAAATGTGTCATTTAACGCTTGTGTGTCCTTATTTATTTTCTGTTTGGATGATCTGTCCATTGATGTAAGTGGGGTGTTCAAGTCTCCCTCTATTATTGTGTTACTGTCGATGTCCCCTTTTATAGCTGTTAGCATTTGCCTTATGTATTGAGGTGCTCCTATATTGGGGGCATAGATGTTTACCATTGTGATATGTTCTTCTTGAATGGATCCCTTGATCATTATGTAGTGTCCTTCCTTGTCTCTTTTAATAGTCTTTACTTTCAAGTCTAATTTGTCTGATATGAGTATTGCTACTCCAGCTTTCTTTTGACTTCCATTTGCATGGAATATCTTTTTCCATCCCTTGACTTTCAGTCTATATGTATCTCTTGGTCTGAAGTGGGTTTCTTGTAGGCAGCATATAGAAGGGTCTTGTTTTTGTATCCATTCAGCCAGTCTGTGTCTTTTGGTTGGAGCATTGAATCCATTTACATTTAAAGTGATTATTGACATGTGTATTCCAGTTACCATTTTCTTAAATGTTTTGGGTTTGTATTTGTAGGTGTTTTCCTTTTCTTGTGTGTCCTACTTAGAGAAGTTCCTTTAGCACTTGTTGTAAGGCTGGGTTGGTGGTGCTGAATTCTCTTAACTTTTGCTTGTCTGGAAAGCTTTTGATTTCTCCCTCAAATCTGAATGAGATTCTTGCTGGGTAGAGTATTCTTGGCTGTAGGTTTCTCTCTTTCAGGACTTTCAGTATATCCTGCCATTCCCTTCTGGCCTGCAGAGTTTCTGTAGAAAGGTCAGCTGTTATCCTGATGGGTTTTCCCTTATATGTTGTTTGTTGCTTTTCTCTTGCTGCTTTTAATATTTTTTCTTTGTGTTTAATTGTCGTTAGTTTGATTAATATGTCTTGGTCTATTTCTCCTTGGGTTTATTCTGTATGGGACTCTCTGTGCTTCTTGGACTTGGTTAATTATTTCCTTTCCCATGTTGGGGAAGTTTTCCACTAGAACCTCTTCAAATATTTTCTCAGACCCTTTCTTGTTTTCTTCTTCTTCTGGGATGCCTATAATTCGAATGTTGGTACGCTTAATGTTATCACTGAGGTCTCTGAGACTGTCTTCTATTCTTTTTATTCTTTTTTTTTTCCTGCTCTGTGGCAGTTATTTCCCCCATTCTATCTTCCAACTCACTTATTTGTTCTTCTGCCTCAGTCATTTTGCTGGTTACAGCATCTAGAGTATTTTTAATTTCAGTTATTTTGTTATCCATTGCTGTTTTTTTTTCTGAGTTCTTATGAACTGTTTCTTGTACTTTCTCTATTTTGTTATCGAGATTTTGTGTCATTTTTACTATCATTACTCTAAATTCTTTTTCAGGCATTTTTCCTATTTCCTCCTCATTTATTTGGTCTTGTGGGTTTTTTTTCCTGCTCCTTTGCCAGCATGGTGTTTCTTTGTTTCCTCATTGTTGTCCAAACTTTTGGGGTTGCTTGTCCTGGCGATAGAGGTGTTTATAGAAGACTGTCCAAGCTTCAGAATAATGTCAAAGTATTGTATTAAACAAATATTAAGTCTAGGAAACACAGGTCTAGAAAGACCTGACAGAACCCCAGTGTGCTATCAGATATTCAAAGAGAAACCCAACAGAAATTGACCACTGAAACAGAACACATCAGAGACAAAAGCAAAAGCAAACAAACAAAGAAATAACACCTTACACATACAAACATTAATCCAGGGAGATTTTGTAAGCTAGGATCCAATATAGAAAAGAGCCAGAGTACCACCAGCGAGAATGGAGATTCTCAGAATGTAATTAGACAACTGTACTAAGAACTAAGATAAAGACAAAAGCCTAATATTAAATACCAAGGCAATGCGTCATCTGGAGAATAGAGCAAGGAGTCTGAGCAGACCGCTAGTGTTGCTTATAAGTATGTTAAGATAAAATAAACTTAAAAAGGCTGGAAGAAAGGGGAACAGAAGAGCGTAGTGTGGTTGGATATATGCAAATAAAAAGAAAGGAATAGAAATGTATAAAAGATAGGGATGAAAGGACAGTATGAGAGATATATTGATGTACTACTAAAAACTTAGCTAGATATAGAAGTATATAAAAAGGCAAAAAAAAAGGAATAAAAAATATCATTAAAAAATTATGTTATAAAACTTGTAGATCCCTTAGGGCTAAGATTGTATTTAATAAAGAAAAAAAAAAAAAAAAGAGAGAGAAAAAGGCAAAAAAAAAAAAATTCCAGAACTGATCCCAAAATGGACCAGTTCAATAGGAATTGATACTAATATTTCTGTTTCCTTAGCGTCTCAGCTATAAGTGTCCTTCTCCTTGCCTTGGGTTTTTTTGCATTATTCTGTGACCAGCAGAGGTTCCTTTATTGTTCGTCTGTAAGTGTCGGTGTGTGGGGAGGGAGAGGGTACAATAGTGGCTCCTTTTCCTGGGAGTAAGTGAGCAGTGGCGCACTGTTGTTTCAGTCGGGCTTGGAGGTGCCCGTTGCAGAGGGATGCTGGTGGCTCAGGCTTAAACAGAAAGTCTTAGAGTTGGGCCTCTCTCAGGGTTTTTTTTTGTTGTTGTTGCTGTTGTTGTTGTTTTTTCTCTCAGCAGCCTCCCTGCTGCTGGCATTGCAAGGGGTTTTAATCTAGCCCGGCCCGAGTGCCTGAGGTGCTTGTTATCCCTGAGCGCCTGAGTTGGCCTGCAGGGCGTCTCTCCACTGCCTGTTGCAGACATGCCGAAAGAGAGAGAGAGGCTATGCACGTGGCTCCTCCCCCCCCCCCCCCCCCCCGCCCGTCAGCCTGCAGCCTCCAGCCGCCATCATGGCCGGGCAGCTCTCAGGGACGGGCACTCCTCTCCGTGGACCTCCTCCCTCCTGTACTCTTGGTCCGTCACCCTACCGGCAACAATGTTTCTCACCCTGAAGCAGCTCTCCGGTTCCCACGCTCCCGCTCCCGGACCCTCCGTTCAGCCGTGGATCGATGTCTCGGTCCGGGAACGCTGAGCTGCGCTGTGGACCCTCCGTATGTTTCTCACTCCCTCCCGTCTGCCACAGCTCTGCCGCTTCACCCTCTTTGAGCCATCGTAGATGCCTCCCTACCGGCTATGTCAGGCTCCCCGCGGTCCTTTCTGGTGTCCGAGGCCGTCTGCTGTTGTTCAGCTGGTTCTCTGTGGGAATTACTGTGTCCTTCTGTGCATTCCCAATGCATCTGTGGAGAGGGATGCACTCCACATCCCTCTACTGCGCTGCCATCTTTTCTCCTAGCTTTTTCGTCTATTTGGATGTAGTCAGTGGCTTTAAACTTCCACAAAGTGAATTTTCATATTTTAAGCTCATTCCTGAAGAAACATTGGTTGATTCTTATAAAGTTGTATTTTAATGGTGTGGTTTGAAGTTAATAAATTAGATATGAATTTTAATTAGGAGATAGCTTAACCTGTTTTTAAAACATTATTAAAAAGGTGATTGTGTATTTTTTCCTTAGTGTTTCCAATGACACCGTGGAGATGTTACGTTCATGCTTACTTTCAAATTTCTTCAAATTGTCAGATATTGCATGTTTCCCTGATTGCCACTGGGAAAAAGTTCTTAGGACCTGAGTAGCCAAAGAGAAATTACGAAATAGATTTGATGAGCATGCTATGGCCATATTTCTATGACATTCTTAAGTAGAAGGCTTGCCTTTGACACATTTTTAATGTGTCTTACTTTTTTTTTCTCCATCATAGTTTTTCATCTGTCCCTGCAGACATTGCCTTCCTTTTGTTCCTGACTACCAACTCAGTGTTCCAAATTTGGACTCAATTTTCTGTTCACTTTTTCCTCACTGAAGTGTTTACTAATAATGATAATTCTGGGTGGGAGCACTCACAGGAGGGCTTTGGAGGGACAAAATTCTAATCTTCAAGGTTGAAAAGGGACATCTCCAAAGGCTACTCAAGATTTACCAATTTTGTTTGTTAAGCTGGCTTGCTTCAGAGTGAAGCTGCTTTTCTGAGAAGCATCACAATGTCAAATTGTATTAAAAGAAGATAAATACCTCGTGTGAACCAGTTGAAAAGACAACGTTATCCATGTATCTATGGTTATTGATCAATGTTTATTTAACAGTGTGGTGATTTCAAAGGAAATGCAGTGGAGGAAAACATTACACTCTGTGTGTAATTATGGTACCAGATTAATGGACTTCATTCAAGCTTGATCTTTGCAAGCTAGGAGAGTAATTTTATGGTTATTAAGAAGTTGGAAAGTTCTGTAGGCTCTGCTAGTCTGTTCTGAGCTAAAAATGATTTAGTATACTGTGATCCAAGTGTAATTCATAATTGAAGTTGACCCCCTGTTACCAACCTTGGTTACATGGATGGAGAAATGTCTGAGTTATTCAAAGAAAATTTTTAAAAATCTTTTTATTTGCAGCTTTTTACTGTATTAGTCAAAAATATGTACTTAGTGTTTACAATATCCCAACATTTACAATATTCCAGGTGTGCTATTTAATGAACACATAAACACCATAAGATAGATAGTATAGTATTCCTCATTTTATATGTGAGAAAACTGAGGCACAGATAAATTCATTAATTTCTCCTAAGTTCATATGATAAAGCAGAACCAGATTTTGAAAAAAAGATGATATGGCTATTAAAATGTGCTGCTTTTATGAAGAATACTCTTCAGACATTTTCTTTTTCCTTTACTGGATTTTTTTGTTTTTCTGTGTGTTTGGGTTTTTTTGTTTGTTTTTAGTTTTTAAACCTCTGCTGTGTTCTAAATGATGGTATTTATAAAGCTGAGATCATGGACAGGTTTTGCTAATATGGGAAACCCACCATGTTGTAGTTTTCTTTAAAAAAGTCAAACTTGATAAATAAATAAGATTTTTGGCTTTTATTATCTAGCATAAACCTCACCAAGCATTACAGGTTTTTCATTTATCTTAATTATTTTCCTAACAGCTATTGTCTTCAGACCTTTTCTAATTTTAATTGCTGAATCAGTGCATAGGCTAATTGAACAGTAGGAACAAAATATGTTAAATGAAAAATGAGTAGTACAAATTAATCAATTCAGAGGAGGGAGATTACAGTGGGTGGCAGCAGGCTAGAAAAATATTAGAGAGGAAGTGAGGCTTGGTCTGGACTTTGAGGATAATAGAGAGGCAAAAGTGAGATAGTTTGTTGGGATGAATTAATGTAGTATTCCAGTAAATATAAAATATTAAAGCATTTCATAAAGTCAATTTTAGAAGTAGTAAGTGTGAATTTTATAGGTATTTTGAATCATATTTTCCCTTCTGTTTAGTTTTCTTATGAATTTTTCCATCAGCAAATAATAATAATTCTTGTCAAAAATACATCTATTCTCTTAAGTTCCACTAAAAACAGTTTTAATATTATTAATTTCTTAGCGTAAAAGAAGAAGAAATGATCAGAATCTGCAATTGAAGAAGATGGAATGGGAGTTTATGGGGAGGCTTTTTTTTTTTAACAACTTTGTCGAAATATCTTTGACGTATAAAAGTTGTATTAATTTAAGATGTACTCATTGATGTTTTGATACATGTATAAATTGTGAAGTAATCACCACAGTCAAACCAGTTAACATATGTATCACCTCTACATAGTTACTCGTTGTTTGTGTGTGTGTTGAGAAGATTCAAGTTAAAATCTATCCTCTTTGAAAATTTCAAGGATACAATACAGAATAGTTAACTATCATCAACATCACATTAGATCTCAACATCACATTAGATTATTGATCTTGCATAACTGACATTTTGTGCCCTATGACCAACATCTCCCCATTTTCCCCTTCCCATGGCCCTTGAAAACCACCATCGTATTCTTCTTCTATGAATTTGATTGTTTTGTAGTCTTCATATAAGTAAAATTGTGCAGTATTTTTCTTTGTCTTGCTTATTTCACTCAGCATAATGTCCTCCAGCTTCACCCATATTGTCACTATGTATCTCTTTATCCATCTATCCATGGAAGGACATTTAGGTTGTTTCCATGTCTTGGCTATTGTAAATAATGCTGTAATAAGCAAGGGATTGCATATGTCTATTTTTACAATCCTGATTTCAGATTCTTTGGCCATATATACAAAAATGGGACTGATGGATCATACAGTAGTTCTATTTTTATTTTTTTATTCTCTCTTTCCCTTTTTTTTCTTTTTTTGGATAATGGCCATCCTAACAGGTGAAGTTAATATCTCCTTGTGGTTTTGATTTGCATTTCTCTGAAGATTACACCTCCATTAAAATCCTGATGGCATTTTGTACAGAAATAGAAAAAAAAAATCCTAAAATTCATATGGCACCAGAAAGGACCCAAGATAGTCAAAACAATCTTGAGAAAGAAGAATAAAGCTGGCATTTTCACACATCCTGATTTTAAAACATATTACAGAGTTACAGTAAACAAAACAGTTTGGTATTGGCATAAGAAAGACATTTAGAGCACTGGAACAGAATAGAGAACCCAGAAGTAAACTCACACATATCCAGTCAATTTGATCTTTGACAAAAGTGCTAAGAATACACAATGGAGAAAGGATTATCTCTTTTAACAAATTATGTTTGGGAAATTGGATATCCACATGCAAAAGAATGAAGTTTGATTTATCTTACACCATATTAAAAAGTCAACTTAAAATGGATTTAAGACTAAAATTTAAGACCTGAGACTGAAAACTCCTAGATAGGGAAAACCTTCATGAAATTGGTCTTAGCAGTGATTTCCAGGATATGACCCCCAAAGCACA
This sequence comes from Hippopotamus amphibius kiboko, assembly GCF_030028045.1. Lineage (NCBI taxonomy): Eukaryota > Metazoa > Chordata > Mammalia > Artiodactyla > Hippopotamidae > Hippopotamus > Hippopotamus amphibius. The sequence goes on from NC_080188.1 coordinate 61,987,497, forward strand.
GGCAACAAAAGCAAAAAGAGACAACTGGGACTATATCAAACTAAAAGCCTTATGCACAGGGGTTACTATCTAAAACATATAAGGAACTCCTACAACTTAGTAGCGAAAAGTAAATAATCCAATTAAAAAATAGAGAAAGAACTTAGTAGACATTTCTCTAAGGAAGATTTAAGATGGCCAGCAGGCCAACATCTTTAATAGACCTTTAATGTTGTGTGTTGTTGCAAGGATATAGCTCAGAGAAATAGATACAAAGCATGATTATAAAGCAGAAATTTAATTATTGCTTCCTTTTGCTAGATTCTTTTGCATCCATTTCATGTAAATTATCAAATTTATTGATGTATATTTGTTCATAATCTTACTTTCTTATCCTTCTAGTGTCTTTGGTATCTGTAGTGGTATGTTCTCTTTTGTTTTTGATATTGGTGATTTGTATCTTCTCTCTCATTTTTAATGATCCATCTGGATAGAGGTATATCATTTTTATTGATCTTTCTAAGTTACACTTGTAGTTTCATTGACTTTTTCTTATTGTTCCTCTGATTTCTATTTCATTGTTTTTTTTTCTCATTTTGTTTGTTATTTCCTCCTTTCAAACAAACTAAATTTGAATTTAATTTGCTCACTTTTTTTCTATTTTCTTAAGGTGGAAGCTTAGATATTTATTATTTCTTATCTTTGTATTTAAGCATTTATTGTATTACATTTCATAGTTACCTTTATTTTTACATCTTGGTGCTCTTCATTTCTTTATGGTGACTCAAATTTCAATTTTTTTCATACTTCTTGTGCTGAGAAATTTTGCTAACATTATTGATAGAGCAGGTTTTCTGGCACTTAAGTCTTTCAATTTTTGTCTGAATATGTCTTCAATTCCCCTTCATTTTTGGAAGATATTTTTACTGGGCATAAAACACTGGAATCAAATTGATTTTCTTTTCAGTACTTTCAACATATCCAAGATATCATTACACTGTCTTCATGTCACACAGTTTCTAATAGATGTGATCTGTAATCCTTGCCTTTTGTTCTTCTGTATGGTATATTCCACCCCACCTCTGTTTCCCCCACCCCTCTTGTCTTCAGCATTCCCTCTTTGTCTTTCATTTTCAACAGTTTGTCAGTGTGGTCTCTAGATATTTGTGTGTTTTTAAAATTTTTTGTTCATTTTTCTCCTGCTGCATGGCGTTATCTGGGGTTCTTGGACTGGTGTTTTTTGTTTGTTTGATTTTTGGCTATCATTAGCTCTGTTAAATCCTCATCATTATGTGTTCATATATTTCTTTTGCCTGTTTGCTTTTCTGCTTTTGAGACCCCAATTTTATATATATCAGATAAACCACTTGATACTGTCTCATAGCTTTTGAATGCACCATTCAGTTTTTATTTATTCCTTTTTTCCCTCTTCCTGTTTCAATTTGTGAAACTTCTTTTGACCTAGCTTCAGGTTTCCTACCTCAGTTGTATCTATTCTGTTGATGAGTCCATTGATGGAATTTTTGTCTCTGATATCATGATTTTTATATGCTATTATTGACTGAATGCTATATTTTAAATAATGTATAAACATTATTCTGTTTAGGAGTAAAATGTTGCAAGAGAACACACATCCCAACCACCAGTAAGAAAAAGCTGAATAGTTTACAAAATCATACATTTTGTTTAGCCTGTCAAAGAGCTGAGGTCACAAGGCAAACAAGTAAACCAAGTCCCTAGCATGTCAATTTGAAGTTACTCAGAAACCCAGTCACAAGGGAACTTAGCATTCACTCCCAGCTGTTTTCCACAAGTTTTCATTGGATGTTTTTGAGGATGACTGGAGGTATGACAGTACACTAGAGATCCTTCAGTGGTATAGGCCTGAGTGAGGTAATTGACTGCTCTTGACAGACAGTTGTGAAGCTCTAGCCACTTCTGGACTCTCATATGAAGCAACTCCTAAAGTCCCTGGGATATGGGAAACAAATTCACTTGTAGGAACAAGGCAAAACTACACTGTTTCTGAGGTCAGTGTATGTGCAAAACCCTTCTGCCTCTGGGGAAGGGATAAGAATCGCTCTTGCTCCCTGAGACCCTGTCAAAGACCCATTAGTGCTGGGGAAAGGTAGAAGGAAATTCCCTCTGAAATACTCCCTGAATGAATATTGAGAAATCATCCTGGGCTCAGGAGTCTGCTGTGAGAGCAGACAGGTCTGATAATCTTGGGGAAAGGGCCACAAATTCTCTTTCATTGAAGACTAATCACAGATACAAGGCAAAATTTTTGGCTTCTCTGGGGAGCAGGGATAGATGTAAATGCTAAGAAAACTCCAACCAAGAAGACTTAGGAACACAGAGATTTTCTTAAGACTGATACTTAACCAGAACAAGAGAAACCACCCAGTTTATACCACAAGTCCACCTGTGGTACCTTTCTCATAGCACTGTTGAGATGATTGTGTATTAGCCATTGGATATAAAGCATAGTGCCTTGGGTGAGTAAGGCCTCAGAAAATATTACTACCAATAAAAATACTCCAAGTGGATAAAGTAAATATGAAGTAAATTTGGTTACTATTGCTACTCCTATTACTACAAACAGTAATGATAAAAACGGGGATGTAGGAGGTTTTGATTGCACTCTAGAGTCAATAACTGTATAACTTAAAAAAAATAGATACTTTATTTTAAGTTAAAACTTGAAAAAAATTATTTTTATTTATCTTCTTTGATGCAGGGAATATACATTTTATTTAAGTCTCTAAAATTTCTTTTATTTGCTTCCCTCTTACAACAAATCTTCTGGATATAGAAGGGATAATGGGAATAAATTATTTTAGCAAAAATCAATTTAAAGCTTAATCTAATCCAATAATTTTAAAAGGATCTTGAGGTTGAAGTCAGTGTTTTTGAGATAATAATTCAATATTTGGTTTTTCCCATTTTCCTCTTGCTCCTCTTATGGATCACATTAGGGATATGAGAAAAAGTCTTATATGACATTGAACCATTAGGAGAAAGGAAGAATTCTCACCTTATTCCTCAGGCTAGTCCTTGGGCATGTACAAATTTGAACAAATCTGGACTTAGTAAGGAGAAAGGTATTTGAAAGGCTTATTGCACTAAGAGGGAGAGGACTATCGTGTTGGTGTAGGGACACTCTTGCAGTAGGGGCAGGGGGACTATTGCAGTATGGAAAATCTACCAGTGGATACACAGGTGTATCAAATGACATCAGAAAAAGAGCTCTTCTTTTGCAGGGAGGAGTATACAAGGCTAGAAATAACTGGGTATGGGGAAGTGGGAAGGGTGGTGGTGTTATAGGACAGTTGATCAGGGAATATTTTCCCCTGAGGCTAGCCAGTTCTCAGGAGAGGCTGTGAAGAAGGAGTTTTTCAAATTGCATTGTTGGGTGAATGTTCAGGGACCTCGGGAAGGAAACAAGCCTGACTAAAGTTTGGTCGAGTTAGCCGGCATTTTATCCAGATTGCTCACTGAGGACAAACAGTGGAGCTAATCATTTAGGAGATAAAGAACGAGAATTTGAAGAGTCTTTTTCTGCCCTTGTTGTGGGTAAGTAGGGGTTACCCGTGAATCTTATCTAAGTCATACAGGGAAGAATGGTTCTTTGTAGTCAGCCGCTTCTGGAAACATAAAAATAAATTAGGGAATTTCTTGACTGTTGCTGTGGTGTGGGAGCACAGGACTCAGGTAAAATTCAATACTGTCACTACCAATTGGAACGTTGCTGACAACCACAGCAAATACCCTTGGTTGGTCAACTGGCCAGTCCTCTCTTTTCTCAGCTCAGCCTGGGCAAAGAGATTGATGTCAGGGGGCTCAGTTTCCTCTTGCCTCTCACTGGTGCTGAAGACCGCTGTGAGTCTATGCCATAGCTTCACTTTGGCTCTTGGTTTACATTGTCCTTCCCCCAGCAACAGCGCCTCAGCCACAGAATTACAAGTCAGGTCTGCCAATCCTTAATTCAGCTTGCATACCATGAAAGAACTGAAGGTTGCAAACCAGAAGAGCAGGCTGCCTGACCTTTTCTTATCATACTCTCCAAATTCATCACGAACGAAAATGTTGGTGCTGGGTCACTCTGTACCATGACTTTTTCCAAACTCTGAGTTTTGGAATGGTTAATAGCTTCCTTTTGTTTTTCATTATATTTGTTCTCCAGTTTTATTGAGATATAATTGGCATGTAACATTGTACTAGTTTAAGGTATACAACATAATAATTTGATATATGTAGTATATATTGTGGAATGATCACCACAAGTAGTTTGGTTAACATCATAGTTATTTGTTAAAATATTTTTGCTCTACATATTAATTAATATTTCAAAATATATCAAAAACATATTATTAGATCCATCAAAAGCATACTCAGACACTAGTCAAAGTTTCAATTTTGTAGAAGTCTTTCTCAAAATTGTTGATTTGTTTGGATTGGCACAGATGAATGTATCCGTGTATAACAGTAACAGCAAGTAAAACCATATTATTGGAAGCATGGAACTGTTTTTTAATTAAACACTGATGAAAGAAGCATTTAATTTGTTCATCTTTTAAAGTAAATGATTTCCCTTGAAGTAAAAGATGAATGTTCTATTAAATTTATTAAAGTTTCAAAATTGAAGAAGTCTTAGTATTTGTAGAAGCTACTTCTGTGTCTGAGGAAATGTTCCACACAATACAACTGAAAGAATATTTCCCTAAAGTTAGTTGCCAGAGTTACTATTTTTAAATAATTTATTTGTGATTTTGCTGAGGAAGAATTTTACCTTGGAGCTAAGAATTCTCATGCTCATGTTTTATAACAACAGGTCATGTCATTGTGTCATTAAAGTTCTTTGTGTTCTCTTTCCAGTTTAAATTGATGAGATAGCAAATATGTGGAAACTTATTCTGCCTGTTTGTAGCCTGCATCATATTCAAAGTTAAAAGATGCATTTGGATGGTGTAGGTTGGAGAGGATGGCAGGTGATCAGAATTCATTAGGAATGTCCACACAAGAATAGAGTTAAAAGTCCAAATTATAGGTATCTTCATTGGTGGTTTGTGAAAAATGGAATGCCAGCTTTCTTATGTACTTATAATTTCTGTTCACTTTATAAGCCACTGTACAGCATTCTGATCCAATCAGTTTAGTGTATTTATCTTAAGTCTTTATTAGAATAACAAATGTACATATGCTTTATTGAGGTGGACAGCGTGTTGAAATCAAGAGGTTTCCAAGATGATTTAGACAGTGGATAGTTATTTCACTAGTTTATTGAGTTCACATCCATTAAAGACAATTACTGGATCATACTGAAAAAGTGGTTTGAAATAATTACTGTAGCACATTCAATAACATGGGAAAAATGAAATGTTGATGCTGAATTCCCAGTATGAAATCCTATCTTGGAATATTGTCATCTTAGCATGAGATATATGGCAATTTCATAGGAGGTAGTTTTTTAGGGACTTCAAAGCTCCTAAAAAAAGTATTTGGGGAGCTTGATGCCATTTTGATTTCCTCATATTATCAATATTAATCTTAAAAAAATCTAGAAAGAATATATTCAAAATACCAAAGAATGATTTCTGTTTTGCATCATTAACCATGTGTCCATAATGAATAAAAAATCCATGCAATTGAAACACAAAATCCAATATCCTACCTAAAAGTAAAAACAAAAATAGATTAGAGGGGAATAAGAAAAATATCTGGAGTAGGAGTTAATCAGCTAGTGTTGTGCTTATTTCATCTTCCTGTTTACTTATTTTTCTTCCCTACTGGACAGTAAGCAATGTATAATAAGGCAGATTCTAGGTCTTGTCCTAGGATTGCATTTCAGGTACCTGCCTTTTTTTTTGCCCCTGACATATTAGCTCAATAAATATTTGCTGAATCACTGTTTTTGAAAATAATCAATAGCTGGCTTAAACATTTATTTGTAAACTTCTTGAAAGAGACTTTTGTGAATGAAAGATCAATTACAGGCATATATGTTAATCTTGCATTAGTAACATCTTGATTAAACAATTCTTACATGTTATACTTCCATTTTCACAGGTTCTAAGAGCACTAGTTCTGCTTTTCCTGCTGTGTATTGATGCTTCTATGTTCTGCTATAACTACACACTTTCCAAGTCTAACATGAGCCTTCTAGTGTCCTTTTCTCATTGCTATCAGCTTAGCTCAGTTTTTTATCACATAAAATTGGTTTACGGCCACAAACTAAAAAATGGTATCTCTGCCAAAAGCGGAGAGTGCTTTACTTCATTCTCTTTTCTTGCCATTCTACAATGCTGCAGCGACTGGTGACATTTCTTATTATATTGAGTTGTTATTTTTTCATCGTCACCTTTTACACATTTTTCTTGATCAAGACAGTGCCTTATAGATAGGTGGAATTTGTTAAATAAATTTTGATTACCTTATTTTATTCCCACCTATGAGCCCATTTCTTTTCCCTTAGTATTTCCCCTAATATTTAGATATTTTAGACTACAGTCTCAGCTATGTTTCTATGTTTCATGCTTACCCACATAATTATTCTGATCCTTTAAATCTTTGATTATAAAACAGGAATCTGGTCTCTTTTATTAGGTCTGTGTTTGTATCATGTATGTATATGTTGACATGATATCAAGACAAGAAAGTAATTCATTTTCAGCATTCTGCAGTTTCATTGCATATAAAATTAGATGACTGTTAATTAGCCTATGATTTCTTCAGAGGATATTAAAGACAGTACAATTTCTAATGTTTTCTTGTATCATTTTATAGAGCACTGTTTGGTCATGTGCATTAATAGACCAGTGTGATTTTAGATTAATACTTTTTTCAAACTAGGCATTGTAGATTTTCCTTAATTTTGCAAAGAATATAAAGGCAAATAAAGAGATTTTCTATGAGGATAGGCTTTCCTTGAGGTGAACATAGCCCCAGAATCTGAATCTCCAGTTATTCATCGGCTTGCTTCTTTCTTTTTTAAATCTTTATAGGAGTATAATTCTCCACAGTATTGTGTTAGTTTCCACTGTACAACAAAGCAAAAGAGCCACATGTATACATATATTCCCATATCCCCTCCCTCCCGAGCCTCCCCCACAACCTCCCCATCCCACTCCTCCAAGTCCTCACAAACTTAGGCTTGCTTCTTTAAAGTATATTTTAGTCCTTTCTATCTTGAAAGGCTTGTGTACGTTCACTAATACCAGGTAGATTTTATAAGGAATATCCTTCCCTAAGACAAATCTTACAAAGACTTTGAATACAAAAAGGGGCTTTATTAAACTTGCTGATTTCCAATAAGTATATTCTGGGAAGACTGTAATGAACTGTCAGGAGCAATTCTCTTCCTTGGCTATTAACTTGGTTGCAATCTCTGACATTAGAGCGTTCTTGATGGTAAAGTAGTCTTAAGAATTTAACCCTTCTCAGTGGTGTGTAATTAGCAACAAGTGGGGTCAGATGTTTTGAGTAAAGTAGGTTTTATTTTATAACCAGGTAGGCAATTGCATAAATATATCCTAGCATGTATCATTGAGAGTTTAAGCGAGAATTATTTCCTAATGACCACTATTTAGAATGCTCACATTCAGTTAGAGTATCCTGTCAGATACTCTTGAGTAGAGAACAGGAGCACATTTTTATATCCACAAAGCTTCTGTCTAGTTTCAGTCCATTTTCATATGTCATCTGAGGCACAAATATTCCAGTGTTTCTTTGGTGACTAAGTGGTACCATTCTAAACCTGGAATATGAAGCTTAAAGGCTTCTTGGGACCAAGAAATTCTTAAATGATGACATGACATAATAAGCAGTAAGGAGTCACATCTAAACTCCTGTGACCTGAATATAATTATCAAAAATGACGTCAATTGGGGCAAAACTGAATGTATTTTTAAGGCTTGATGTTACTATTTTTCCGGGGGGGGGGGAGTGTATGTGTGTTGGGGGGGGGGGTATAGCCTAAAAAGCTCTCCAAAAAGAGGGCATCTTGGAACTATTCTAATAAATCTCTGGGAAGCAGAGACTACAGTCTCCACAAATTTCGTGAATTCAAATATCTTTCAAAAACACATTTTCCTACTGTTACATTCCTTCCACCGGATGCTAATACTGGGTAGTGTTCTCAGAATCTGAATCTTTCATCATTGACAAAGTAAAATACATACTGTTTAGTTAGACCTATACTAAAAGCATTGCACGTATTCACTAGGACCAGGAAGATTCTATGAGGTCATAAAGCTCCTTCATCTTCCATATTAATCAAATCCTTCTTTAATGATTGAATGTATTAGCAGCTCTAAATTCACGTCTGGCTACTTAGGGGGCCTCCGTGCATTCTTGTATATTCTTCCCCTTTCCCACACACTGCAGCTGATTAATTTATAAACATCTAATTTCAAATCTAATTATTGCTCTTTCCTTATTTGTTTTTATTAACTCCAATTGACCGTAAGATAAAGTGTGATTGTCTTAGCTTGACACTTTTAATTTCTTTTTGATTTAAACTTGTCGAGATTTCTAGTTTGTTTCCATGACTCCTTAAAATATTGCTGTCATTTTTAATGATTTGACCTTTTTTAGAATCTAACCTTTAGCTATTTCCAATAGCAAATAACCGGAAGTAACCACATAAGGTAACCAGTTAAATGATTTTCTCTAAATGGAAGCATTTGTTAGAAAATACCACATATACTGATTTAATCTTATATACACAGGTCAATTATAAGACACAGTATGATTTGAAGAATCTATAAGAAATATAGATCTAGACCATAAAGAAAATTAGTATTAACTCTTCGTACTTCTACTACTTAACTAAATTTGTAATATCTTCTTTTTTCTCTCATCTTCTCTCCTCTCATCTTCTTTCCTATTCCTTCTCCCCTCTGGTCCCCTCCTCTCCCCTCTCTTTTCCTTCCCATCCCTTCCCTTCCCTTCCTTCCTTCCTTTTTTTGGACATTCTTGTCCAAAATCCAAAATGTCTCTGTGCTGTACTCCTTATGGGATTCAAAATTCTCTGAAACCTATCAAACCTGTTACTGAGAAAATTTCTCATAATTATTTTGTACACCTCACCAAGGCTGTCCTTTGAGGTTAAATTTTATTTTGTTCATGTGAACAGATATTTGTGTCTGTAGACCTTATTTTTTGTTTGTTTTGGGGAAAGAGTTTTTGAAATTTTACTTTTTTCCTTTAATCCTGGATAGTTTGACCAATTCTTCTAGGAAAAAAGTTTTGGTTGTTATGCATTTGATATATGTATATCAGAGGGAATTTTATTCATAGATCATCAGATAACCAGATCATAAGAATTAGAATTAATTCACAGGGTGTAGACATGGAAAAATTTAAATGTGTTACTTATTTTACATGTTACATGAGAAAAATAATACTGATTTTGGTGATATTAATAACAAAAACCCTTGAGCAGGTAATATGAATTAGTGTTTCTCATCTAATCCTCACAAAGCTCTAAAAGAAGTCTTGCTCAGGGTTACCAAGACACAGAGATAATAAGTGCCAGAGTAAAGTCTGAGTCTGCTGGTATAATTGCTGGTACTCATAAACACTGGGCTGAAATGACTTTGTTATATATGAATTACAAAATGTGTATTTTAACAGTAATTTTCTTTGATTTTTATGCATTTTATATTTATAGATTATACCAGTAATATTTCTAATTTTATTAGAAAAGGACTGTGCACATAATAGACACTGCATATTTAAAATATAAAATTATTATTAAAAATAATTCAACATTACAACTTCTGCAGTGATATTGCTTCATCAGATAAATACAACAGTAACTTTGTGATACATTTTATATACTTGACTTCGGATGAATGCAAACAAAATGCCATAATAGAAGAAATAAGTAACAAATATCAAACTGCTTTCACAGATACAGAAAGTGTGAAGAGTATTTAAAAATCACTTTTCTGCTAGTAGAGTAATGAGAGCATTCATGTGGAACATATTTCATTTTAGAACGTGTTTCTAGTCAAGCAAAACTAGAATTCTCTCCATGAGAGAGAGTCTAGGTCAAAGAGACTGCTTCTTCCTTTAGATTCTTAAACCACAAAAATATTTGAGACACATTTCAAGCTCTCCATGTCCTTATAACTTTCCCAGTAGGTTTGTTTATTCTAACTCTGAATATCTGATTACTGATCATTTGGAAGAAAATCCTTCTCAGGATATGTAGTTAGTTGCTGTGGGAGAACATTCAACATGCATATTTTCCGAACTGTACAATGAAAGAAATAAGGTAAGGGATGTCTGGTATATAAATAGATGATGAAAGAATTTTAGGTGGCTGAGGGGTTCGCAGGCAAAGAGGATGATAATTTTACATAGCTATTGATACAATTAGAAGGATTGGCATGATTGTCCTTTTAAGGCATGAGACAAGAATTAAGTGATCTGACCAAGATGTAGGCAAGAATGAATGAGATCAAGGTACACAGACACCTTGGGATCTGAATGAGAGATTCCACCAGGTTCACCTATCACTTAAAGTGGTTACTGATTGCTTAGTATTTATAATATATAATGCAATATAAATAAGACTTTATAAAATGTACTAACTCATGTGGAATTAATTCCAAGTTAAAATGCAAACTAATTATGTGTGGAATGGTTATTGTTTGACCTGAGTGCTTCCTGGTAAGTAGGCAGGTTGCGGGGAAGAAGGAATATCTGAACACATTCTTTTGCTTTTCTGCTAAGGTCTGAAAGAATTTTAGATAGTATTCAGCTCCATGACACATGCAACTTAGGCATGCTAACTTTTTGATACAGCCATGAGTAATCATCATTGCTAACTGAAGAGAGGTTTTTAAGAAATACATATGAAATGAAAATTTATTTCAATACTCTTTGAGAAAGAACTACACTATTCCTTGAACAAACATTACTCTACAGTGAATATATAATTTTTTTCAGATAACTGAAGCTTATCATTATAAGCACCACATCCTTTAAATTAATATTAAATGTTTAGAAAAGAAATTTTTACAAAGTGCATTACACATTTTTATTCTCCTTCAGTAACTGATATTGATAATCATTTCAAAATGACTCACACTCTTTGAATTCATGCATGTGTTCCTTTACCTCTTCTTCCTTCTTTCTGGACATCTACAGTCGCTACTTCTGGTACATCATGACCTACCTCTAGTTATACTCTCCCTTTGAAGATTTTCAGTCTACTGCAATCTGAAAAAAACCGTTCAACTTCTTAGATCTTGTTTAAATAAACAATAATGAGGGTCTGAGGGAAGATTTAGTCTTTGCCTTAAGTTGAGTGGACATAATACATCAGACTTCAAGTTGAACAATCATCACTAAAACTACAAAGGAAATTTGAGCACAGATTGAAAGAGGAAAAGTTCGAATTTGGGTCATTTCAAGTATTCTTTCCATAGGGATTTCACAGAGCCCTTTTTTTGGTCTTCTAGGTTTCCAACCATGTTCATTTAGGTTAGTTAAAAGTTTTGGAATTAGTTTTTACAGTCTTATCTCATAGAACATATGACTAAATTGAAGGATTATAATATCATTTAAATTGGGATATTTCGAGAATGAAAAGGAGTGCTATAAATAATTTTGTTAGGAGAGTAAATATGAACTGAGACTTTCCATGGCTAACGGGGATGGACATATGGCCATCCTACTTAAGTGATATGTAATGCAAAAAATCCTCCAGTTATAATTTTTTTCAATGAATTAAAAATTGTTTATTTAGTTTATTCAGCTTTACAAATTATGATTTTTTAATTTTCAGCTTCCAATACATTTGTCTCTAGTTCCCTAAAACTGGTGCTGGAGGATGCGAGTAGTTACTATTACATTTCTCCTTTTGTTCTTCTGCCTTATAGTCATATAAAGAAGGCAAAGATCCTTGTTCAGACTTTAGTTCACAGCTTAATTTTAGTCTTCTCTTATACATTAAAGAAATAGTTTGAGGGGGAAAAAGCAAATAGGATAATTTTCTCTAGGAAAAAAATAATTTTTTTGAGTCTTTGTTGTCCACTTTCGTGCTTCAAGATAACTCCAAGGCTTCTTTGAAGGCTTAAAAAGGGCTTCGTGATTTTTTTCCTTGAGAATCCCACTTAGTAGGTGCCAAAACATATTTAGCAGGTGGTAGCTAATTTTCATTTTAATGAAGCTAATCTTTTCAGAGTAGGATAACATAAGGTTTTACCATCTGTGTGTATCCTATTTAGTTTAACCAGGTTGGAGAAATCTAAAAGAAGGTCTATGAAACAAAAAGCTAGATGTTGTTCAACACCAGTCTTAACTACCTGAAAGCACTACTATTTTATTTTTATTTACTTATTTATTTATTTGAAGTATAGTTGATTTACGATACTAGTTTCAGGTGTACAACATAATGATTCAATATTTTTCTAGATAATGCTCCGTTTAAAGCTATTGCAAAATAATGGCTATATTTCCCTGTGCTGTACAGTGTATCGTTGCTTATATAAATAGAGAAGCACTTCTATTTCAAATACTATATATATGGAAGTTATAAAGGTTAATATATTAGCCTAAAATTTTCTTTAAATTATATCTTCACAATTTGGATCTGATAACATTTTAAAGCATTACTTAAGAAATTTTTTTTGAAGTAAGCGTTTTAATGTAAGACATCTTAAAATCTAGTTGATAATTTTATCAGAACAGAAATGCTAAATGTGTTTCAAGAATCAGAGAATTATAAATATTTTTAATCTTTCCCTCTCTTGCAAGTCATCACAAATTACTTCCCTACACAATCCTTATTTTCAGCTTTTGTTCTTATGCACATTTAAATCTCCCCATTTGTTTCTGTTTTATTGCTTGCAAAATTTAAGTACCTGTCCCTTTTATGGTGGCATGTAAATTTTAACACATTTAAAAATTTTTATGAAAAAGGATTATGGCATATATTTGTTTTTTATTTCAGGAAATGAAAAATTCTCATTGCTTTTTAAAGTCACTTCCTAAATCGTATGCTATATAAGTAATAAATACAACTGCAAAACTATTTGCTATATACCTAAATTTAAAAAAATTCCAAATATCATGAGTTTAATGAGAATAAAAAACTGGACTAAAAGAAAGTATTTTATGTCTCAAAATAAACTAACACAGAAAATGAAGGAAGACAAGAAAAGAGTGTGTGTGTGTTGGGGGGGAGAGGAATGTACCGATTGATTATAGGAACGAATGAAGAGATGAGGAAGAAAAATATCCACATTTGGATGAATAATTTAGTTATTTTTGCTTTCAGTGGTCTTTTAGGGTTGAATAGGAGTATAATATTGTTGAAAACTGAGAACCAGCATTATTAAATGAGTCCAAAGTCAACTCATGATTGATTGCAAAGTAGAGTGAATTTCAGGAGCCTATTTAGAAGAAAGCACCACACTTTATTAGAAATATTAAACTTTGGGCATTATGGGCATTTATTATATGTTATGCTTAAATAACAAAGATAACAAAACTTATTATGAAAGAGAAATTTGCTAAATAGATGAAGAGAATAAGATTATTAATATTAGAAAATTATTTTCTTTTCAAAATAATTCCGTGAAATTTCCTTTTCTAAGAAAGATATTCTAGTGGATTTAATCGATTTTAAAATTATTAATTAATAGATGGATCATGGATAAATAAAACATGACAAAATTAAAAACAGTTTAAATTGTGAATCTATAAGGCAGAAAGTTAAAATATCTCAGAGTATTGTGCGTATTAATTGGGAAGCATAATGCAATTGACATGCAGCTAATAGAGAATGTATCAGTTCTATAAATGTACAGATACATATTCCTTCAGATCTTCTGTGAGTTTCAAGCATTTTAGTAGGATTTGCTTACATGTGTTTCTTTTAGTAATATCCTTTATCCAGGAATGTAAGGATCCTTTTCTACCTCAAAGTTTTCAACTTTTTTCCAAATATCTTATTTTTTCCTTCATAACTTCTGTTTTTATGCTTTGCTGATTCTCAATAGCAATTTATCTTTTCTCACTTCATTTACTAAGTTGAATTTTATTTAAAAACTTTATATACATTCTTTTGGAGATTAAATTAAAATTCTTCTGTTTAAAGGGACATAAATCTCTTTGATTTCTCTTATTTTTTATTGAGACTCTCCTAACATTTTTAGCAACTCTTATTCGGAGCTAATCTTCTTTGTGTGTTTTATTTATTCTTCTTGTTTTTGGCAGCCATTAGTTTGCCTATCCATACTCTAGTCTGTTTTCCTGGGATGATTTAAACAGCTAAATCCTGAAATTGGTGTGCAGGTGTCTTTGTATGGGGTGCCCCTTTGAAGGGGTACCAATTGGCACAAAATCTTTATCCTTTTTGGAAACCAGGAGGAATCCTGCCTGCTCCCTGATATTCTCAATCTCAAATATAGGCTTTGCCTGCCTCAGAACTCTGGCAAACAATGACCAGCATCTGATCTGGCAGGTCATCTGGGGCCAGTGAAACCATCAGATCTTTTTGGTGGCTGTTTCATAAATGATTATTCTTTTTAATTCATCAGGGCCTCACAGTATTATTCAAACACATCAGAAGTCCCTTTTTTTATTCTAGGATTCATTTATATTCTTTTTCATGTCCCTAGTTTCCAGTTCTGGTCTCCATCCTTTCATTAGGTAAAAGAGTTGCATACTATTTTTCTGAATGCCAGTAGAAATGTAGGGCTATCTTAGATGCTTCAGCCCTGTCCACCAGTCCCAGAAGATTTTTCTCTGTGGAAGAGTGCTGGTTAATTGATTTAGTGTAGGGATGGAAGGACAGCAGGAATGCATTCAGGAATGTCCAGTGGTTTATTTTCAGAAGTATATTTTAATTGACAACAATTAGGCAGTAATTTACTTTTTTCTATAATAGAAGCAGACAATACAATTCAGGGGTGGCCAAGTATTGAGTGGCAGGAAACTAATACTGGCTAAACTAAGCATCTGGAAAGTGCCTTCTCCCTCTAACACCAATATTTTGCAAGCTCCTTAGTACCCTCTCTGAGGTGTATGTCATTTCAAGATTCAGTGAACAAAACATGCCAGCAGCCTCCACAAACCAGTATGCTAGTTTGGAGTCCAATAACTAGTCACAGTGGAAGTACTGTGGGTCCATATTGTCATCAGTGTTTAAAATTTCTTCCTGCTACACTTTCAAAGTTTTATGTTAAGCAATAAATGTTTGCTTACATATATTTGAGATTATAATTAATATGACAGTGAAAAATAAAACAATCAGAAGCCATATGCATCAGTCTGGTCATTTCGTTTCTAGATATAGGCACAGGCTCTTTCTGTGGATTAAATTTTGAACTTATTTACATTCTTGGAAATAGAACAGTTTTTTCTCTTTTATGTGACTTCTAAGCAGAATAGCTTGCTAATATATATGTGCCTTTTTTTGGTAGTTCCTTTGGAAATTGGCTTTTGGACAAATTATGAATTAAATAGCCAGTGTTTCTTTTTAGAAAACTAATTAAGAGCCAAATGATCATACTCTTACTACAAAGTGAGCAAGTATTTAGGTATATGCCCAGGAATGGGATTACTGGATCATATGGAAGTTCTATTTGTAGTTTTTTAAGGAAACTCATTGAACCTGGTGTACCCCCAAAAAAATAAAATAAATTAAAAAAAAAAATCTCACTGAGAATAAAAAAAAAAGTGAGCAAGTATTTAAAATGTTCTAAAAATGTATTTCTATTACAGTTAAGAAAACTTCCATTTCTACTTTGTAAGTTCAGTTAATGTTAGAAAGAATCACCTTGTCTGCTTACGTTAGTTTAGAAATTACATGTAAACTAAAAGCTTTATTAAAAATTATTCTTCATTAAAACTAATATCATATATTTCACAATTATTAGAGGTTAACAGGCAAATTTTCTTGAAGATTTTCTGCCAATATTTTCTACCCTAGGTAAGATATTGCCACACTAAAATCAAATGGATAAATATAAAAAGGAATTAACACAAAAGTTTATTTTATGTTACTAGATAGTCTTACTGAGACTAACATACACACATACATCTACTTGTTAAATTAGAAGAAATGTTCTAAGTAAGAAAGCTGGTCTGGAACATCAAAGGTCGAGTTAATTTTTGATACAAAGCTTTGTATTATCCACCCCAAGTTCTTGGAAATCTGTTAAGCAGTAGTATTTTGAAGATATGGCAACTATTTTGCAAACGTTGTATGGCAGTATTATTTTGCAGATAATAGTAGTGATCTAATGCCAGGCGATTTTCAAAAGCAAAGGTAAAAAAGTGAATCTTCCTACTACAGGTGGTTTTAAAGTGAGTCCCTTGAAATGTGGATAGTTTTATTTAAACATTTTCTGCTCTAGAAATCCAAAAGTACTTGTACTCATTATATACATCTAGCAGCCGAGAATGTGACAATAAAGTGGTAATATTCCTATTCTCATTATAGTACATTAGCAAGTACTATATTCTAAAAGACATTTTCACTTGAATTTCAGAGATCATAATTTTAAATAAGGTGAAGTTTCTGCTTTCTGAATCTCGGCAAAATAATTCACTGAGGTCGTTTTAGAAGTGAGTAAGCAATTAAGATTATGACATGTTGGTATTGGAAACTTAATTGTACATCAAATTAGTCTACCCCATCTCAAAGAGAGACAAAACCGAATCTTCTTACATTAGATTAGAATTTGTGGTCCTATCCAGATCCCTTAATCTCATTGACAGTTTTTAGGAGACTTCTTTAAAAGTATTCTTGATATTCTTTAAAGTATCTGATAACATATCACAAGCTTATTTCCCAGATCATTATACCTGTATTTTTCAATCCAAGGCACTTTTCAGGGGTCTGCTTAAATACCAACCCCTCCAGGAAATTGTCTGATACCCAATCCCAGAACAGTATGATTTCTGTTCCTTTGAACTTTATAATTTTTACTTGTCTTATGACACTTTTAGCTATGAGTTAATGCTAATAATTATTTTTTCTACATTGTAAAGATAGGCTAAACCTGTAAGGAGGTTTTAAGTGCTTAATAAAATGACCAAGGATCTCTACTAGGTATACTATGTAGCAATCATGAGTGTTTATTGAGCTCAATAAGGTAGAAGGTATAGAGCTGTAAACTGTAGAAATTCAACAAATTTGAACTATTTTCCCTGATCACAAAGCAATAACAGTCTGGTTGAAGAGATAAGAAATAAAGGCATTAAGATATCAATAAAAGACTTACATATTAACTCAGGACCAGAAATGTGTAGTACATGATAATTATCAACTATATTAAGCTGACTATGATTGCAATATGACTTCATAAGAAGGAAAAATCATAATCAGAATGCTGTGTTAATAAAAGGTTTTCATAAAAATTGGAATATCAATTGTGATGAATGGGTACAATTTGGATAGCTAGAACAGAGGAGAAAAGGTATTCTCTGCACATGGAAAAATGTAGCAAAATCGTAGATGTGCTCTAGAGTGTCTGTAAAAGTTGCATTCTGTGAGGTGAGATTCTAAAAGAAAGGATAACAGAATTGAAGAAAAAAGTAAATTTCTAGGAGCCTCTCTGTGATGGAAAGATGGAGAGAGTTACATGTCAAGACAGTGTGCTACTGAAGTTTAGGATTCAGGGTAGTGTTGGTGAGCAGACAGCATGCAAAAAAAGAAGAAAATGGTAGACTCATAGGAATATGTTGAGATTGCCCCCAGAAAAGGATGGTCCACTTATCTTTGGCTTTCCAAAACCTATTAAATAATAGTTGTCCCATGTCAGAATAAGTTAAAAAGGAGTATTTTTCTGTCTTATGTTTAATAGCAGTTGAGATAATTATTGTCTTTATTAAGAGTCAGCCTCAGCTAACTTGAAAAGCACTGGTCTTCCTGATAGGTTAATGGTAGATCATGAAAATGTGGCAAGTGGTTTGAGAAAATCTTATGAGCAAACAGATAGGTTCTTGAAATAATCATGCTGGCTGGCATCCAAGGGTTCATTGAAGTTGTGCCTTTTCTTTCCTTTTTTCTTTTCTGGCTGGAAATTGTTTTGTCATTAAAGTGGAAATGAATAAGAATTTCATTTGAGGACAACAAAAATATAGTGCATATATAGGAGCCAATTAAGGCTTTTTTTTCGATATGGATATTTATATTAGAGAATAAGGAGAATAAAGAATACACTTATTTTATACCAGAATACTGATTACACTAGTAAAACTTATGATGATGGTAGTAATAATAATAATAAAAAGAGAGGAGAGGAGTACCTGGTAGTTACTTACTAAATATGTGCTGAAAATTATGTCCTAGTGCATAGTATCTTTAATCCTCAGTGGAGTTTCATATTGGTATGTACTTCTAAATGAGTATTGTTCACAGAGGAAGACTGTCATATCAGCAAGTTAAGTATGTTACAAGTATTTCCTGAAATCTCTTTTTACATTTTAGAGGTAAAGAATTATAGAAACTAGCATTAATTATATTGAGCAGTAGAGAAACTTCAATCAATATTAAATGAAAATAGGTAGGGTATAGAATGATAATTCTTCTTTTAGCTTTATGTGAGAAAGTGGCAGTGGAATTCTAAAGGATTCTGTAACAAAGGAGTTAAACTTTTCTCTAGGAAATTGGAGATTAGAACATTAAATCTCTGAACAGGACTGCGAGTGACTTTGTGGTACAACATCTGTGTGGCCATTCAAAAGATGTCATGGATGCTAAAAACAGATTGTGTTAAGTAAAATTATAATTAAATAAGAAAGAAGGAAGATTTCTTTTTTTAAGTAGATATACCATTGCATATATTATTTGCATACACGTAATAATCAGAAGAAACATTGGCAATTAATTATATTGAGAAAAATTGTCATGACTGTGGTGAGTACTGATTCTTATTGACTGAGTACATGACAGCTTAAAAATTGTATTATCTGATTAGATTAAGTGAAATCACTGCACCCCTTACCTGTGTGCAGTAATACATTTCTGTTCTCTTCTTGCTTTGCTGTCTGGCTTCTATTATGTAGAATACTCTTTCTTCTCTGAATTGTAAATTTCTTCAAAGCGCAATACAAAGTCCACTCCTCTTGTAAATCATTCTTAACTGTCTCATGCAGAAATATTCCCTTTTATTCATTTTAATAGCATTTTAAACTTTTTTGTGTGGCATTATATTTTATAGGCTATTCCTTATGTGTCTGACATTCAAAATAGACTATGCTTTCCTAGGACAGTGTTATATTTTATTCTTTTTGTAAACACAGTCTCTGAAAAAGTGCCTGGTACATAGTAGGTATTCAGTAACAATCATTAAATAAGTGCTTCTATTAAAGCACCTTTATTGCATTGTATTTATTTATTCAGTCAACAAATATATAGTATCTTCTAACCACCAATCACTATTCCAGTTCTCAAGCTATAGTAGCAAATACACAAGTTCCTTGATATGAAGGTTACATTCTAGAGGGGAATAATGGAACCAGTTTTACACAGTGGTAAGTCCAATGAAATAATCAAGGAACGGTACAATCTGAAGATTGATAGAGGTAAGGGTAATTTTAGGAAGGGAGGTCATGCAGGCCCTCACTGAAGCAGTGGCATTTTGTTGAGATCTGCATAATGTGAGGGAGTAAAGATCAGAAGAAGAGTCTGAGGAAGAGCAAGCATGAAAGTCTCAAGGGAGCAATCAGTATACGTTATAGGAACTGTAAGAACACCAGGGTGCCTGAAGAAGAGAAAAGAAGAAAAATTGTAAAAGATCATACTGTGAGAGTTGGGTTTTGTAGGCATGGGAAAGGAGACTGGCTTTCATTCCAAGTATGATGGGAGAACTTTGGAAAGTTTTCAGTAGGGAGTGACAGGTTGTCAATTTTTAAACATTGCTCAGGCTGCTTAAAAGTGGAAGGAGTCTAGGCTGAGAAAACAGTTAAGAGGCTACTAAAAACCCCAGCTGAAATAATTGTGATTTGTCCCATGGTAATAGCTGGGATGTAATGAGAAGTAATTAGAGTTAGGATGTATTTTGAAGGTGTATTAACTGGAAATAACATGGATTGTATTTGGAGTTCAACACATAAAATAAATTAAGAATAATTACTAAATTTTTGACAAGAGCAAATTAGTATAAATGGTGATGCTGTTTAATAATGGAGAAAACTTGAGGTAAGTGTAGCAGTTTATTCATTTGCCTCTCCAATAGAATATGAGTTCACTGAGGGCCCTTGTCTTATTCTTGTTTGTATCTCCTGGACAGTGTTTAGTGAAAATAGGCTTTTAATAAAAAGTAATCATTCCTGGATTTTAATCAACAAGCAGCTATTGTCACTATTCTTATTTGTATAGTTCTTCAGCCTATGTTCATTCAACAGATATAATGGAGTGTCTGCTAAATGCACTGAGGCAATGAGAATACATTAATGAATAGAACAGACAAATGCTTGCTCAATTGGAAACCATGAGCTTATATTCCAGTGGGAATATAATATACAATAAAAATAAATAAAATATATCGTAGATTGTGATAAGTTGTGCAGAAAAATTAAGTAGAAAAAAGCAATTGAGGTGAGGGGGGTATTGCAGAACCACGAATGCAGATACTCCCTGAGGTAGCAGCATGCTTAGAATATTCTAGGAACAGCAAAAGGCCAGTTTCACTGGATCAGAAGGGAAGAGGTGAAGTAGTAAGACATGAACTCCAAGAGGTAAAGAGATGTCAGATTATGTAGAGCCATATTGGCTATTGTAAGAATCTTGACTTTTACACTGAGAAAAATGGGAAGGAGTTGAGAAGTTTTCAGCAGAGAAATGGCATATTATAATATGATATATACTTTTTTTCATAAGATCCCTCTGGCTTCTGTGTTAAGAAGAGACTGCATTGGCACCCGCCACAAGATGGAGGCAGCAATAAGCAAAACACCTGTTACAGTAATGTGAGAAGAGAGGGTGGCAGCCCAAATCAGGGTGGTGACAGTCAATGCTGGTTACTATGATTGGATTGTGGAGATATTTTGAAGTTAGAATCTGCAGGATGTGCTGATATACAGGATTAGCAAAGGGCATAGAGAAAGAAAAACATATAAAGTTTTGGGCCTGAACAACTAAAAGAATGGAGATGAAGAAGATAGTGGTGGACATGAGGAGCTCATATATAGACTTAACTGCACCCGTTGTATATCCGAGTGTTTATAACAAAGAGCAGTTGTCTCCATGAATTTTGATAAGGAGAGCTGTCCACTCTGCAGTCCTCGAATTTGGGAGTCATCAAAGTATAGCTATTTTTCAAGTCAAAAGACTAGGTGAACTCATCAAAAGATTTGACTGAAATAACCCTTGGGAGGGTTCAAAGTTGAGAAATCATTAGGATAAGGTGAAACCAGCAAAAGCAGATACTGCTAATTAAACAAAAACCAGGAGAGTATGCTGTCCTGGAAGCGAATGTTTAGAAGAACAACTGTATACAATGCTGATAGATTTACATCCAGTTGGTTACACTTCTGAAAATGAAAGGGGGCCCTCAGTTACATCTGAACAATAGACGCAAACCAGTATTGTTCCAGGCAGCTGGCATGTGTAGTCATGAAGTGATATTTGAAGTGTGGTGAAAACTGAGAGGGGATCATTGTATTCAGAAATATGGAAGTTTTAATGGCCTTGAGAATATTTTAGTTAAGTGTTAGTATTAAAAGTCTGAGTAGGTTCAAGAGAGAATGAGAGTAAGGTAATTGAAAATAATAAGAACAAGTAAATCACTAGAAATATGTGCTATAAAGAAAAAATGAGGTAGTGTTGGAAGAGATTATAGAGTCAGAAGTTATTTTTTAATTTTGACAGAATATGTATCATAAAAGTTACCATTTTAAACATCTTTTAGTGGACCGTGGAGCGGCAATAAGTACATTCACATTTTTGTTCAACCATCACCACCATCGATTTCAAGAATTTTTTCATCTTCTGAAATTAAATCTCTGAACTTATCAAACAGGAAATCCCCATCCTCTCGCTCTCCTCAGCCAGTGCCAACTACCATTCCACTTTCCATCTGTATGGATTTGACTACTCTAAGTACATCATGTAGGTGGAATCATACAGTGTTTGTCTTTTTGTGACTGGATTATTGATTTAGCATACTTCTTCAAAGTTTGTACATGCTGTAGCATGCATCAGAATTTTAAAGGCTGAGTAGTATTTCATTGTATTTGCACATTACATTTTGTTCATCATTCATCTGTCATTGGACACTTGAATTATTTCCACATTTAGCTATTGTGACTTATACTTCTGTGAACATGGTTATAAAAATATCTGTGTCCCTGCTTTCAATTCTTTTGGTATATATAACTTTTTTAAGACAGAAGAAATCTAATATGTTTGTAGGCTTTCTATATCTGCACTAACCCATACAGAATCTGGGAAAGAGGTGAATGATTTTTCTCTGTGTATAACAAATATAATTAATGGAGAAAACGTATAAACTTAAATAGCAATCAACCAGAATAAGTGCTTTAAGTCAAAAAAGTACTTTGGGATCCTAGGTAGGCAGAGGCATATTCTACATGTGATAATAAAGCATCCTCATTGTCCTTTCAAAGGCCTGTCTGATCAGTTAGGTGACTAGACCTTAATTTGCTGTCTTTTTAGAATCTAATAGCGATTTTAGTTTACAATTCAATTAGCAAATGATATCCTGTTAGAAATCAGAATGGGAATAGTTTGAATTGTATAAACCATTAAAGATTGACCTTGGCAATATTAACAGCTGATTATTTCTCTGCCTCTGTTTTGTTTTATTTGGTTTTGATATTAAAAAAATTATCTCAAGTTTTATGATGTATACTGTATTCTAGTCTCAGAGTTTTAACCTACTTTGGGTTGAACCATAGCATTGACTGGACACAAATTCATGAATATATTGGGCAGTGTGAGTAGAGGATTAACAAATAGAATGACTCTCAGAGCAAACTTTAGCAAATAGTGTAAACAGAACATTTACAGGAGTTTTGCAGCATTGAAAAACTCTTAAATTAATGTATATGTGTATATAAAAATCTGTCCCAATGCTAATTGCTGTGATATTTGTCTGTCACTAAAAGCTGACTCTTTCCTAATTAGCCTATTGTCCCTTTACTACCCTTGTCATCAGTTAGACTCTGCAACGTTATAATTCAATAAAGATAAATTATTCAGTTATCACAGTATTCTGGCATTTTGCAGTTCTTTAGGACAAGGAGGTTGACTAGAGAAGGGAAAATTTTGGCCAGGCTACTGCCTCTGCTGTGCACCATGCTCTGCTTAATTTTGGAACTCTGTCTATGTTAATGGGCGAATCTTTGCAAACAGGCCACCTCTCCTTAAAAGGAACGCTTCCTTTTTGCCTCTAGGCAATCATTAATTGCATAAGGAAACCTTTTTTTACTGTATCCTAAGTCAGCTCCCTCTCTCAGATAATGTCATAACACAATGTAGGACTCTTCTTTAGCACTTATGTTGTAATTTATATTTTTATGATTATTTGAATAACATCTGCTTTACCTATGAAATTGTCAGCTCCCTGGGGGTAGGACTCCTGCCTGCTTTCACTCACCTGCTTCCTTGCATACTGTCTGACACTATTGTAGGCACTCAAAAACATTTATTTAATGAATCAATGGGTGAATAAATGAATGAATTAGCAATAAAGACTTACAGAGTGAAACTTTTAAAAATATGTGTTTTATGTGAATTTAGAAAGTGTAATATCGATTAAAGAACTGGATATTAATTTCTTCCAGAGCTTTGAAGAATTGAACAGTAAGAACTTCAGAGCTGGTATCAAAGAATCAAGCTCTCTTTCTATTTCATCGCTTTGAATTGAAACTTAGGAACTGTGGAACATACAGACCATTGATGGGCAGGCATTTCTCAAGAGAAGACAAGAAATCAAAATCCCATAAATAGAATTGCTATTTTCTTACTAAGCTGCTTATATGGGCCAACTGATAAGTGCTGCTTTACCTATGACAGCTTAAATTTCACATAGCCAGGATTATTTCAGTGTTCCACATATTTTATTGTACTCTCATTCTCTTGTGTTTAATCCTTATGTGTAACTATAATTTGACAAAACAATTCACTTCATGAATCATTTGGGATCAGTAAAAGTTTATTAATTTATCATTAGCAATTGGAACAAACAGTTATTTGGTACTTGCATGCACCAGGTACCAACCTAGGTAATTTACATGTATTATTTAACTTTGAGATATTTATATTTCATTTGACCTAAACAAAAAGAAAATATGCTATTTTCACATGCTGTGGAAATCTGACTCTTCTATGTTCAGTCAAGTTTAAGTAGATTTACTGTTACAATCACAGCGAGCCGATGTATCCTAGCTGACCTCACATGTTCTCCCAGTGAAGAGTGGTCATATTAAAATCTTTGATCTTTTTATGAGAAATGCCACTTCTGGAGCAATCACTATTCACATAGACTAAGTGACAAAAGGGACAGAGTGACCAATGGTCATTTTTACATTTTACACATGTTAAAACTGTACTTTGCTCTGTGGCTGCTGCTGCTACTATTTGTAAAACCCAGCTCTGCTTGAATCTTTGCTTTTTGTCACAAAGCCTGCCAGACTCCTTTGATCACAAAGTCATCTCATGCTTACAGTCATGCTCCACGTTGGTCTGTCTGCTTCTCTTCTTTATAAGCGGTGATATTAGAGGTTGTGGTTCAGCATGTGTATAAAGTATTTCTTCTGCCTACTCTATTTGCAACTACTCCATCTCAGGTCTCCATCCAGCAGTGGCTTGAAGTACTGTTCTCTGCAAATGCCCTGTAATATGCAGAAATATCAAGCTGAGACCAATATATGTTTTTTTTTGGGGGGGTGGGGGTCACTGTCGATATATACAATATTATTATATTTTGTACATATTCATGCATTATAATTTATAATTTACTTACAGTTTATAATTTTACTACTGATTCCACTGTGGGGATGAGAAAAGGTTACTGAGCTGTGGTAAAGTTGTGTTGTTCATGATTTTTTCCTGTTTCCATATAGATTCACTCTCAAAGCTAATCAGTTAGCACAATCTTGAATAAATTGTGACCAGTGTAGTGCCAGTCTCCTTTTTTCTTAAAATAAAATAAATTTCCAATTAAACTGTCAACTAAAATAGACAGTATAAAAGACAGTGGGTAATTTTGTGTTGGAATTGAGGTTATTTTTTATAACTATAACTTCACCTTTAGGATCCACTGTTTAACTTGTTAATTTATTGCAGTGAGGCTAGATTTCAGCTGAGAGCAATCTCAGATCCTAGCATTTGTAATACAAACAGATTCCAAAAAATCTAGAAGTACAATGATATAACTAATAATTGGTTAATTCTGTAAGATTAGTTTCTAGTCCTTCAGCTAATTGTTGAGAATATTTTGTGTTTATTCTGCTTAAAATCTACCTTGATTATTGTAGAAATATAATTATACAAATGGTACAGGTGTTACAATCGAATTATTTATACAACACATATTTATTGAGTACCTACTATGTATACAGCCTTGTTCTGAATGTTTGAATACATTCTTTGAATAACAGACAAAAACAGAATACTGCTGCTTTGTTTGTTGATGTGTCTACAGTTTGTGATTTTCAGTGAAGGCTGATTTTTCTGATACTAGTTATTATGTTTTTTACTTTGTCAGGATGATTAAAATTTTTACATGGAGAAAGATTTTGGGTAGTTGATTTTCTGTAAGGCTCATACAAGAGAGTACTGTAGTAGACTCAGAACCACTAAATTTTGCCTCAAATCATGGCACATTATGTTTTTGCTAGAACATTATGGTTCTCTCATATGCATGTGGAAAGAAAAGTCACAAAAGGCTTGTAGTTCTTATTTTTCTGTCCTTTACAACTCACATTTTTATTGAAAATGATGTGGATGAAATGCTTAAAGTTTGCTACAGAGAATCAACTTAACTGGTCCTAAAGGGAAAGACTGGTTAGTACCTTTGTTTTGATTAATTTCACTTGCTAATAAGATGCAGTTTTCTAATTTTTTTAACTTCTGATTTGTTCTCTTATCCATGTTGTATTATTTTTTATTGTATAACATTCTTAGGATTATATGAAAATTTAGTAATTATTAATCGCCAATGCCTTTGTTTATATAAGGTGATTGAAACAAAATATCTTTAGTAGTAGGCAATTAATGAGTTTCAGCTTTGACACAGAGCTGACCCATCTCCTCTAGTGACAGCATCCGTATTAGTTCAAATTGCAATCAGTTCAAAAGATTATTTTAATGATAATAGATTGGAAGAGAGTCCTGTGCAGTTTGACAGCTGCGCTCTATATTTAAGCTCAAAGTTCGCTTTAAAGCAGCATGTCTTTGTAGTCATGAAGCTTCTTAATGCTGTGACATGTCTGTGATTCTGTGCATCAATCATGGTGGCAGAAAGCCATATTCCTCCTTAAGAGGAGATGCTGTGGAAGCAGGCAAAGAGATGAGTGTTGCCATGTGTCTGTTACTACGCAGCCTTCCAGTAGTTTAAATTCCCCTCTCAGCTCCCATTGGCTCCCTACATTCCCCTTTCTTCCTTTCTACCCTTCCTGGGAACATTGTCCCATCTTGTTTGTTAGTAAGCTTGTCACTAAGCACTCTCTTTCTTCAGGTGTTACTACTCATAAAAATTGAATCACAGCCTTTTTTTTTTCTTCTTCATTTGACTAATAAGCATCATGACAGAGGAATAAGAAATTGTACTGGGGGATAAAAAGAGGTACTTAAATTATAAACATTTTGGGATAGTTACATATATTCAAGATATTTTTCACTTTTTATAGTCTTGTTTCTGCTTTGTAGTGACTCATTTGCTACCTAATGGATACTTCCTAGGCTTACCCATTGTTTCATCTTTTAAAAGCATTGGGTACTGTGGCCCATTTTCAAGTCCTCTTCTCTAAAGAAATCCCTTGTCAAAATGATTCCTCCTCTTATAGCATATAGTCCTGAACATAAATTTAAAACTGAAACAATGGCAAAATTATCAGCACCTCCTCTTTTGTTTGAATTTTTTGCTTGTTTGCTTTATTCATTCAAGCGTTCATTTATGACTCAGGATATTTATTTATATTTTCTTTCATCACATTTATTAAGAGTTGTTAAACAAAAGGATATTCTCTGTATTTTTGAGGATCTCATAATACCTTGCACATAAATAAAAGCCTTGGTAAGCTTTTTATACTTTAGGTACCCTTTTGTTCACTTTTGTGTGTGTTACTAAAGAATACTAAATATCTTTTAATTATATTGGCTTCATATATTTTGTTTCTATGTAACAAAGGAAGAACTCATCACAAACACTTGAAATACAAATGAGTAGTACTTGGGTTTTATTCAAAGGACTCTGCAATCAGTCAGCTGCATGAGGTAATAGTTTTTACCTCAGGCTTTCCAGAATTAGAATATTGGTTTTTTTAAAATTTCAGGAAGTATGTGAAGATGATTTCAATGAACTATTTCAACTAAATCTTACTTGGTTTTGCCTCATTTGGTGATACTGTGGGGATCCAAATTTTGTGTCTTGTCTATAAATGACTTTATCTAATTTTGAGGTATGTAAGAAATGAACAACATTTTCACATATGCCAGAAAATCTATTATGATGCAGGATCAAGATTTTAAAAGTGATTTCTAGAGAACTGTCATATTTTTTGATCCAACTGAGAAATAATGCTAATACTCATAACAAGTAGCCAACTAATAAATATTTTCTCCATATTCATACTTCTACTTCTACAAACTCATAATTAATGTGTCCATTTCCTCCTCCGTGTGTGTGTGTGTGTGTGTGTGTGTGTGTGTGTGTGTGTCTTCTCCTTCCTGTTCTCCCTCCCCCTCTTTTTCTTTCTTCTTTCCATTTTCCAGAACAAATTTGGTTTTTTCAATGGATTCTTTGCTTGATAACCCTTCAAGTTAGAAGTTAGGATAAAGGTTAATTGACTCAATAGGCTTAGCATACTGAAAATTCAAATCTGGCCCTGCCAAGATATAAAAGTTCAGATTATCTCTGCAGCAAAACCCAATTTGCTGTACGCAGATTTCAACTTTATAAGAAAAAGCCTCAAAATAGCGCAGTTGGTTGAACACTGAAGCAGGTTATTGATGAAACTTTAAGGAAGTTTCAAAACAAGAAAGACAAATACATTAATTCCACTTTATGAGTTATCTAAAGTACTCAAGTTTATAGAAACAGAACATAGAATGGTGGTTGCGAGAGCAATGGGGAAGGTGAAATGTTTTTTTTAATGTGTTTTGTACAATTATAAATAAATACATAGTACATGAATAAGCAAGCAAGCAGCACTGACCTAGAAGAAATGATTTTCCTCTAAGTGTAATCATTTGTTAGACTGTGACAAGAAGTCTTTTTATCATCTTCATTTTTCTGAAACTCAGCCATGTTTTGCCATTTCAAAAGCAAGGTATTATAAACTTTTATCTTGCAATTAGAAATCAGGTTTGAAATAAAACGCCCTTTGGAGCAAAGTATGACATTTACTTAAATCCATATGAAGTTTCTGACCCAGATTTTTGACTAATATAATGGACACAGAAGTCCAGAACCCAAAATTGAGGTCATACCATGACTATATAACATAGGAGAAGGAAAAAGAAAAGTCTGGTGTAGGGGGAAGAGAAATATGCATATTAAAACAGATGCATTAAATTTAATTTGCTTTAGTTGCTTGTTATTATAATTAATTTTTCACTAAAATAAAAATCAGTGGCAGCTTGGGATAGCATGAATTTTTTAAAATGATCAAACCCAACCTTGAGAAGCATTTGCCTAAAAGGCATCAAAGAAAAAAGCCATCTTATTTGTGGCTTTGCTAAGGAAGCAATTCTTCCCAACGGTTATCATGAGAAACAAATGGAACTAATATATGCCATTATATCTTCAGGTATTCACCTGCTGTGTTATCTAAAAATCATACTACTGAGAAGATACCTTGAAGTATTCTTTATTTCAAACTTCTCAGAACTTAAGTACCAACATATTAATTTATCTAAAATCCTCAAACTTATGTGCAACACAGAAATGAACCAATAAATAAACAAATGTATAGATCACACACACACACACACACACACACACACACACACAGAGAGAAAGACCTTACTACTTATCCCATGAACTAGAGCTCATGTACTCTCTGGGCATGCGTATACTATAGTCCCAATATCTGCAGCTGGCAAGCTGGAGACCCAGTAGAGTCCCTGGTACGTGTCAGTCCAAGTCTGAAAGCCTGAGGACCAGGAGAGCCAGTGGTATAAGTTCTAGTCCTTGTCTAATCTGATGGCAGGAGAAGACCAATGTCCCGGCTCAAAGACAGTCAGGCATAGAGTGAATCTGGTCTTACTCAGCCTCTTGTTCTATTTTGGCATTCAACAGATTGGATGAGGCCCACCGATATTGGAGAGAGCAATCTGCTTTACTCATTCTGCTGATTCAAACATTAAATCTTACCCAGAAACACTCACAGGTACATCCAGAATAAAGTTTAACCAGATACCTGGGCACTCCATGGTCCACTCAAGTTGGCAACATGAAAGTAACTACCACATGTACCTTATGGAAGGAGAGCTCATCCATCATTCCTTTATTGTTACTTTTATTCAAACTATCAATTTTAGAAATTTGCAAATCCAGTTCATAGTATATTAGAAATTAAACTTGAAAGTAGGCTAAGTCTCCCTGATAATCAAGAAGAAATATATTAAATATTTAAAATTGAGGAAAAAAAGCAAAGAGAGCATTCTTAGGAATAGTTACTGAGCCATGAGCCAGTATAATAATTGCTGTTTACAGTAATGCAAAGTAATTCTACTCTTTTCAAAACAGTGTATTATATTTTTAGAACAAAAATTATCTCAGAGTAAATTTATTGTTTAGTATTTAAAGTGATAAATTCTAGTTATCGCAAAAGTGAATTTCCCCACTCAAAAGTAGAAAATTGATATTTCATTTGTAAATAACTCAGGTGCAAATGTGAAAATAATTATCTAAAACTACGTTTTTCATCACTATTGAAATGCCATAGTTGCTTTAGAAGGAAGTGAATTACTTTGGCATATGATTTATCTATGTTATGCAAATTCTATTAAATAAATATAGAAATTCAAAATGTAAAAAAATATAAAGCAAGGCTTAATATATATTTATGATTTTTTAGGTGTTGGTTGTGTCAAAAAGTTTCTAAGAAAGATTTGCAAAAATCAATGTTATTAAAATGCTTAGGATTCACTTCTATTACTATGCCCATATCTTGCCATTGGATTCATTTATTCACAAAGAATCATTTATTGTATACACCTTATTTGATAAATACTGTATCAATCGGCCAGAGATCCAAATGCAGGCAGAACTTCCTGGTTACCTGAACTGATCTTAAAAGATAAATCAGCATTATACAAGTGTTGGAGGAAGGAGGGAACGAAAGTGCCTACTGAAAGGAGGAGGCATTTTGAGACTGGTAAATGAGGCAGGCAACTTCATATAATTGAGGGATCAGTTTATTATAGGGTAACTTACTCACAGGGTGGGCTTTGGGTGGACAGCAGTCTGGAAGCATTCACCGTTGCCCTACCCACCACTCAGGGGCCATTGGGGCAATTTTATAGTTAACCTAAGGTATGCAGGTAGGTGCTTGAAAACAGGATGTGCAATCCCAAATCAAGATTAACGAATGGGTAACTAGTCTCATGGGTGCTGAGAATATATCAGTGAAGGTTCTCATCATTGTTTGGAGACCGAGAGAGCATAAAAGTCACCTGGTCCTAGTGCTTATTAAATAACACATATTAACTAAAAAGCCCTTGATGACAGAGGAGTGATTCACTGCACAATATAGTCAGCAGAAGGACAGGAGAAATTGTAAGCCCTCAAGATGGCGTCAGTTATGCTAACATCCATGAAATAGGTGAAGAAACATGTTAGTTAATGAAATTCTTTGCAGAGGGGGCAGTATAAACAATCACACAATTGTGGTAATTAGTATGAAATAAGCATGTGGGTGTATATGGCAGGTAACAAGTGATTTAGTGTTCCTGAAGTGATGCGAAAAGAGAGTGGAGAGGCACATAATAGAAGGTGAATTACTATGCAAGGTATATTTATTAATTAATTTATTTGATAAAATCATTCATTTATTGAGTACCTTCTAGGTGCTAGGGACTATTCTAGGTGTTTGGAAAATAGTAGTAAGCAAAATAAGTCAAGATCCCTGTCCTACTGGAGATTATATTTTATAATGTTAGAAGGTGATTTTGTGGGAAAAAAAAGGAGAGTAAGGTAAAGATGATCAGCTGTTTGGGAGATAGAGATGAGCTGGTGGCAGTTTTATATAGGGTCATAAGACTAGGCTTCATTGAGGAGGTGATATATGAGCAAAATCTTGAAGAATGTAAAGGAGATAGTCAAGCAGATATTTGAGAAGAGAGTGTTTCAGACACAGGGAAGAGATAGAGCACATATTCTAAGGCTGCATTGTGCCTAGCAAGTTTAAGAAACAAGGAGGCAGGGGTGACACTATTGTAGTGAATAAAGAAGAAAGTAATAGGAGAGGAGTACAGATAGTTAAGAGTAAGGTCATGTATGGTTTTATAGGCCATTGTGGAGACTTTCAGTTTTGCTCGAGTGAAATAGGAAAGCATTGGAGGGTTTTAAACAGAGGAGACAAGATCTGAGTCTGACTTATATTTTAAAACAGGTTGTCAAACATTAAAATCTGCTCAGATGTGAATGAATGTAACAAGCAAGAGTACAAGTAGAAACATTCCTAATAAAGCTATCGGTATATCTGAGCTGGAGCTGATAGTTGCTCAAGCAAAGATATTGTAGCAGATGTGGTAACAAGTAGGCAAGTTATTTATATGTTTTGAATGTAGTGGCCAAAGGATTTCCTCATGGATTGGATGTAGGATCCAAGCAAGAAGGAGTCAAGAATAACTCCAGGTTTCTTGGTCAGAGATATTAGGAAGAAGGGGTTTCTATCAATTGAGATGGGAAAGTCAGACATGGGACAGATTTTCAGAAAAAAGTCAGGTGTTCAGTTTTGGGCATAGTATGGTGGTGATATTTATTAGAAAACCAAGTAGAGAGGAAAAACTTGTGGTTAGATATTCACAAATTTGGATTGTACTGTTACACAGTGGAGAGCCAATGGAAGGTTTCATGTAGGGAGAAATACAGTCAGCTGTGTGCTTTAGTTTAGTGCTGTATAGTGGTTAGGTAGATGATAGATCTGAAAGAATAAAAGCCTGAATTTAGGGTGACCAGTTAGTGGTTGGATGCAAATGTCCAGCAAAACAGTTTGAGGGAGTAAACAATGAGTGCTGTAAAGATAGAGAACAATAGAATGATTTGAGGAATATTTTAGATGTAAAGTTGTTAAGATAAATGATTGATTGAGTATCTTAGAGAGAGGGAGGAGTAAAATAGTTTTCTAAATTGATTGGCTTGTTAAATGTAAGTGCCATTATCTGAAATAAAGAATAAAGAGGAGAAGCATGTTTAGGGGGAAGATAATTCAAATTTATCTTTGACCTTTTACGATTTCAGTTTATATGGCATATTCAGGTGTAGATAACCAGTAGGTATTTGAAACCTGAGAATAAAATTCCTAATAAAGGTCCAAGCAGAGCATAAAAATTAGGTAGAATACAGCATTGATGTTAAAATTTAGACCATGCCGAATGGATGAGGATATGATGGAGAGTAAACACTGGAATATTTTCAAAATATTATAAAAATGAATAAAAATATTTTAGATTTATATAGAGGAAGAGGGACACATTTAAGATATTATAGACTGGTTATAGCAAGGAGAGTCATGAGTCAGTAATAAGGGAATTTTAAAATTTCAAAAATACTGTCATTTACACACAATCACAGTGTAAAATAAATACTATAATGTTCACTAGAATGAGAAGAACATTGTTGATCATTATTATGGCAGGTAAAAGTAGAGGGATGCGTGAAAGTAGAGAAATGTAGAGATTGGCTGGGTGAAAGAGTCAGACTGAAATGTACGAATTAAAAGAGATCATCAGTGACTCAAAAGACAGGACGAGACTATAAGTGGTTTACAAAACCCACTTTAAATATGAAGAAACACAGAATAAAAGTAAATAGATAGAGAAAAATATATCATGCTAACACTAATCAAAAGAAAGCAAAAGTAGCTATATTGATTTCAAGGAGAGTAGACTTCAAAGCAAGGAAAGTCATCAGGGATAAAGAAGGGCATTACATAAGGATAAAGGGGTTAATTCTCCATAAAGATGTAACAAGTTTTAACATGTATGTGCCTAACAACAGAATGTCAAACTATGTGAGGCCAAAACTTATAGAATTGCAAAGAGAAATAGATGAATCAGTTACTAGAGTTGGAGACTTTAACAGCCTTCTCTCAGAAATGAACACATCCAGGAGGTAGAAAATCAGTAAGGCCATAGTTGAACTCAACAATACCATCAGTCAACTGGATATAATTCACCTGTATAGAACACTTCATCCAACAGCAGAAGAATACACATTTTTCTCAAGGTCACATTGAATATTCTCAACGATAGAACACATTCTGGGTCATAAAATATAACTTAACAAATCCCTGACACTAGAAATCATAGAATGCCTGCTCTCAGATCACAGTAGAATTCAACTAGAGATGAAAAACAGAAAGATAATTGTAAAATTGTAAAATATGTGCACATTAAATGACAGACTTCTAAATAACAAATGGACCAAAGTAAAAATCTCAAGAGAAATTTAAACATATTTTGAAGTAAGTGAAAATGAAAACACAGCCTATCACAATTTGTGGAATATATCCAAAGCAGTGCTTAGAGGGACATTTATAACATTGAAAACATACATTAGAAAAGAGGAAAGATCTAAAATCAATAATCTAAGTTTCCACCTTAGGAAACTGGGAAAAAGAAGAGCAAATTAAATCTGAAGTATGTAGGAGGAAAAAAATATTAAAAATTAGAGGAGAAATTAATGAAGTTGAAAACAGGAATTCAGTAGAGAAAGTCAACCAAATCCAAACCTAGTTCTTTGAATAGTTCAATAAAATTGATGTTTCCAGTCATGCTAACTAAGAAAAGAAGGTATAGGACAAAATTACTATGTCAGAAATGGAAGAGGAGATATCACTACAAATATCATGGATGTTGCAAGGATAGTAAAGGAATACTGACTACAAACAACTTTAAATACACAAGTTTGATAACCTAGATCAAATAGACCAATTCCTTGAAAGACATAATCTTCCAAAACTCAAACACAAAGAAATAGATGATCTGAATATACCTATATCTATTAAAGAAATTGACTCAATGATTAATAACCTTCTAAAACAGAAAGCACCAGATTCAGAGGGGTTCAATAGTGAATTTTTACCAAATTCTATATTTAAGAAAGAAATTATACCAATTCTCTACAGTCTCTTTCGGAGTATAGAAGCAGAAGGAATACTTCTTAACTCATTTTAACGGCATTACCCTAATACCAAAACCAGACGAAGATATTATAAGAAAAATAAACTACCAATATCTCTTATGAACACAGATGCAGAAATCTTCAACAAAATATTAGAAAATCAAATCCAACAATGTATACAAAGAATTATACAGTATCACCAAGAAGGATTTGTCTCGGGTATGCAAGGCTGACTCAACATTTGAAAATCAAATATTGTAATCCATCACATTAACAGATTAAAGAAGAAAAATCCCATGATCATAACAAGGGATGGAGAAAAGCTTTTGACAAGATACAACATTCATTCATGATAAAAAATTCAGTAAACTAGGAATACAGGGGAACTTTCTCAACTTGATAAAAAAAATTGAAGGTTTCCCACTAAGAACAGATACAAGAAAATGGTATTTCCTCTTACCAATCCTTTTCAACATTTTATGGGAAATCCATACTAATGCAATAAGACAAGAAAAAAAATTAAAAGTATACACATTGGGAAGGAAGACATAAAACTGTTTTTGTTTACAGATGGCATGATCGTCTATGCAGAAAAAAAAATAGACAAAAAAGTTCCTGAACTAATAATATGTGATTTAAGCAAGGTTGCAGGATGTTTTTACAAAAGCGAATTGCCTTCTTATATACCAGAAATTAACAAGTAGAATTTGATATTAATAGCACAATATTATCTACATTATACCCCAAATAATAAAATACGAAGGTAAAAATCTAACAAAATACATCCAAGGTCTATATATGGAAAACTACACAACTCAGCTAAAAGAAATCAAAGAAGTCAACGAATGGAGAGAGACTCTATGTTCATGGATAAGAAGACTCAATACTGTTATTGACAAACTGATTTCAAGTTTATATGGAAAGGCAAAATATACAAACAGTCACAGTCTTGAAGGAGAACAAAATTAGAGGACTGACACTACCTGATTTCAAGACTTGTTATAAAGATACAATAATCAGGACAGTGTGGTATTGATGAAAGAATGGACAAATAGATTAATGAAACAGAATAGAAGGCCTAGAAGTAGGTACCCCTAAATTGAGTCAGCTGATATTTGACAAAGGAGCAAGCAGTACAATGCAGTAAAGATAGTCTTTTCAACAAATGGTGCTGGAACAACTATGGACATCCATATGCAGAAAATTGGCATAAATGTTGTACCCGTCACAAAGATTAACTCAAAATGGATCATAGACCTAAATATATGACTACACTTGCATTTTACCAAGTGTAAAATGCAAACTATAAAAGTTCTAGAAAATAATATAGGAGAAAACTTAGGTAGCCTTGGATATGATGCCTTTTTATATATAATATCAAAGGCATGATCCATGAAAGAAAGAATTGGCAAGCTGGCTTCATGAAGATTAAGAAACTTCTGCTGTGCAGAAAATAAAGTCACGAGAATTAGAAGACAAGCTACAAACTGGAAGAGAATATTTGCAACAGACACATCTGATAAGGGATGTTATCCAAAATATACAAAGAACTCTTAAAACTCTACAAGAAAACATTCACCTCAATTTAAAGATGTGCCAAAGACTTTAACAGACACCTCACTAAAGGAGATACATAGATAAGCATACGAAAATATTATCCATGGAAATATTTGTGTGTAATCAGGGAAAGCAATTAAAATGACAATGAAATACACCATACACTTATCAGAATGGCCAAAATCCAAAATACTAACAACACCAAATTCTAGTGTGGATGTAGAGCAATGAGAACTACCATTGCTGGCGTGAACGCAAACTAGTGCAACCACTTTGGAAGACAGTTTGATGATTTCTTAACAAAACTCAACATACTCTTACCATATTGTCCAGCCATCACACTCCTTGGTATTTACCCAAAGGAGTTGAAAACTTATGTGTACACAGGAGCCTGCCTATCGATATTTATATCAGCTTATTCATAATTGCTAATTCTTAGATGCAACCAGGATATCCTGCAGCAGGTGAACGGATACATAAACTGTTTCATCTTGACACTGGGATGTATTCAGTAGGAAAAAGGTATGAGCTATCAAGTCAGGAAAATACATAAAAGAACCTAAAATGCACATCACTAGGTGAAAGTGGCCACAAGGAAGCCACTAAGTGAAAAGGCTAATACTGTATAACTCCAACTATATGAAATTATGTAAATAGCAATGGAGACAATAAAAAGATCACTTGTTTCTTGCAGTGGTGTGTATATGTGAGTGTGGTGGGAAGATGAATAGGTGGAACAGAAAGGAATTTTAGGGCAATGAAAATACTCTGTAAGGTATTATAATAGTGGATATATGTCATCATCCTTTTGTCCAAATCCATTGAGTGTAAAACATTGAGAGTGAACCCTAAGTTATCTGTGGAATTCAGGTGATTATGATGTGTCAACATAGGTTCATTTTTGATAACAAAATGTACCATTTTGGTAAGTGATGTTGACAATAGGGGAGGCTATCCATGTGTGGGAACAGAGGGTATACTGAAAATGTCTATATCTTTCTCTCAGTTTTGTTGCTAACCTAAAATTGCTCTAAATAATGAAGGATTAAAAAATTCGACAATAGTGGGTCCAGGGAAGAGTCAAACTGACAACAAAGGCTTAGAGAGAATAGGAAAAGGAAACTATACTTTCATGAAGTTTGAATAAGAACTGGAAGAGATGAATTGTAGCTTTAGTTATGGGGAAAAGGGAGAATTATATTAGTCTCTAATAGTGTCAAGTCTTTTCAATGCTAGGAGGAGAGAATATAGGAAAGAGTGTAATTTGAGCAATGGTCTATAAAATGTGGGTAGTATGTGCTTAAAGTGGGACTAAACTGTAAACGGCTGAAAAGTTGGTGAGGATGAATGTACCTTCGCAAGAATTTGTGTATTAAAAAATGAAAGTTAAGGAAAATTATACTTTATGACCACAGACTTCTCAGTGGAGCACTCAAAGTTGCCTCTTTTTTCAATCTGGAGTTGAGTACAAACTTTGGAATACCTGCAGAAGAAAATGGAATTAAATCCTAGATATGCGGAAGTGAAAGATTGATGGGTGTATTAGTTTATGTTTGCTGCTGTAACAAATTACCATAAATTCAAAAACTTAAAAAAATGCAAAATTTCATTACTTTACAGTTCTTTAGGTCAAAAGTTTGGAATGTGTTTCAATAGCTAAAATTGAGGTGTCAGCAGGGCTACATACTTTTCTGTTCCAGGCTCTAGGGTAAATCCACCTCCATGTCTTCTCCAGATTCTACATGCTGACTGAATTCCTTGGCTTATGACCCCCTTCTGTCTGCAAAGCCAGCAGTGACTAGCCAATATTTTGTCATATCTCAACATCTGACAATGATTCTTCTATTTCCATCTTCCACATTTATAGGATCTTGGTGATTAAATCAGACACGCCCAAATAAACCAAGATATTCTCCCTGCTTTAAAGTAAACTGATTAACGATTTTAATTCTGTCTGCTACCTTAATTCCTCTTTGCCATGTAACCTAACTTGTTTACAGGTTCTAGGTATTAGGATGTGGGCATCTCTGAGACCATTATTTTGCCTATTACAATAGCTGGTGCTGAGGGTCAAGCTAAATTTTTAGAGACTATCAGTTGAAATGATTCCAGTCTTGGAAATGGATACATATCCACCATGATAAAAAAGAAAAGAGAAATCTTGTTTTAGCATGGATTCAGAGTTCAGGCTTGTGGTTTTAGTGAAATAGTAGGAGTACAGAAGAATAAGGTGGTAATAAAAGTGTATATTGCATAATGAAGCATGGTGTTCAGGATTATTAGAACAAGACATGAGACAAGGAAAAGGCTGATAGATTTCAGGGGTGAGAGTAGGGTGGGGAATGGAGGGAAAGAGGAATTGGTGGAATCTGTGTGATTAAAAAAAAGTAACTATGATGTACTTAAGGAAGTGAAAGAACCAGAAAGATATTCAGAGAGTAGGATATTTGAATTTAAGATTTCAGAGTTAAGCTAGTTTGGGGTGATGACAAGTTTTAGGACAAGTGGTTAAAGAACAGTGGGATTAATGGCCATTGAAATGGAGAAGTTCAAATATTAGCCAAGTTATTATGTTGAGTGCACCGTTCATATGTACTCTGAAGTCACCTAGAATGGTGGCTGACCTTGCAGAAAGATCATGAGACTGGTAATAATTTCTCAATCATCGAGGGAGAACTGTCAGGAAAGTAATCAAATATGGAGGTATTTGTAGTAGAGGTACAGATAGACAGCATGAAAAACAGAGAAGCAGGGATTTATAATTAAATATAAAAAGAAATGATTTGGAAGTAGGTTTAGGGAAAACATGCTTCACCTTCTGGCCCTGAAATATGGAAGCGGAATGAGCATAAGAAGACTCTTCTTAAGAAAGCGGCAGAGAAAAAAAAAAAAAAAAAAAAAAGAAAGCTGCAGAGAGAAAGTTGAGAACTTTGGGTTGAGTTAAGTTTTATTTAAGGCACAAAAGTGAAGGTACGTAGATATTTGTTTACCATGGAACTATGTTTGAAAAGACACAATGGAAAGCATTGCAAGGAAAGGCTGCTTTGGTGATTTTTTGTCAGGGGCCAGAGAGATGAGTTAGAGGGCAGTGTTCCATGTTGGTGAAAACACAAGAGGAATTAAAGGGCTCTAAGGTATTTTACCATTTTACCTTTTAAATGATGACAAAGATAGAAGTAGTATTTTCAAAAGAA
Organism: Hippopotamus amphibius kiboko; assembly: GCF_030028045.1. Classification (NCBI taxonomy): domain Eukaryota; kingdom Metazoa; phylum Chordata; class Mammalia; order Artiodactyla; family Hippopotamidae; genus Hippopotamus; species Hippopotamus amphibius. Next base: position 62,026,738 of record NC_080188.1, read on the forward strand.
CAGTATGATAAATTTGCAATAGCATGAATAAAAGCAGAGGCCCTATGGACAGTAGGGAGCTGATCAAGTTTAGTTGATTGCATCCTTTGTACGTGCTACAGGAAGCTCAGGAGTAAGTCTCAATCAGATGTATCACTTATAGGCAATTTTCTACAATTACCTTAAATTGTTGAAAGAAAGGGAAGAAGGAATGAAGAAGGAAGGAAGGAGTTCAAAAGAATGAGATAGCAAAAAAAAAAAAAAAAAAGGTTATTTCCCAGTGTTATAATGAGAGTGAATTAGTCCTAGAATGCTTTCAACACAGCTCTTGATGTTATCTTTCATTGTTGCAGGAGGGATTAAAAACCAAAAAACTTTGACGGTTGTGTTTTTAAATACTAAAATGCAAGTCTTAAGTTAGATAAATGCATCATTAAACTAAATTAAGCACCTATGCAAGTGAACACATCAGTATGCCAACATATATATGAGGGTAAGTCAAAAATTATCCGCACTCTGGCTGTAGAATTTCATTATTTCTTTATTTTTCTTTCTTTCTTTCTTTTTCTTTCTTTCTTTCTTTCTTTCTTTCTTTCTTTCTTTCTTTCTTTCTTTCTTTCTTTCTTTCTTTCTTTCTTTTGAACTTTTATTGAGATACAGTTGACACAATAAACTGCATATATTTCGTGTACAATTTGATTTTTTTTTCTTATTAGTAATGTATATATGGCAATCCCAATCTCCCAATTCATTCCCCGCCGCCCCCAGCTTTCCCCAGTTGGTATCCATGTTTGTTCTCTACATCTGTGTCTCTATTTCTGCCCTGCAAGCTGGTTGATTTGTACCATTTTTCTATAGTCTGCATATATGTGTTAATATACAATATTTATTTTTCTCTTTCTGACTCACTTCACTCTGTATGACAGTCTCTAGGTCCATCCATGTCCCTACAAATGCCCCAATTTCGTTCCTTTTTATGGCTGAGTAATAGTCTGTTGTATATATGTACCATATCTTCTTTATCAATTTCTCTGTTGATGGACATTTACATTGCTTCCATGTCCTGGTTATTGTAAATAGTCCTGCAATGAACATTGGAGTGCATGTGTCTTTTTGAATTATGGTTTTCTCTGGGTATATGCTCAGTAGTGGGATTACTGGGTCATATGGTAACTCTATTTTTAGTTTTTCAAGAAACCTCCATACTGTTCTCCATAGTGGCTATATCAATTGACATTCCCACCAACAGTGCAGGAGGGTTCCCTTTTCTCCACACCCTCTCCAGCATTTAATATTTGTAGATTTTCTGATGATGCCCATTCTGACTGGTGTGAGGTGATACCTCATTGTTGTTTTGATTTGCATTTCTCTAATAATTAGTGATGTTGAGCTGCTTTTCATGTGTCTCTGGGTCTGGCTGTAGAATTTATTTAAATTAATTTTTAGGTAAGACAAATACATCATTTTTCAACATAATCTCCTTGCTTTTCAATACACTTTGTCCAACCATCAACAAACTTTCATGTTCCCTCATTAAAACATGTTTTAGACTGAGCTGAGAGCCACGAATGCACCATTGTCTTCACTTCTTCATCAGAAGTGACTCTTCATCCTCGTAGGGCTGCTTTCAGGGGATCAAACAGGTGAAAGTCTGATGGAGCAAGATCAGGACTGTAGGGAGGGTGCTTTAACACCTCAAAATGAAGTTTTTGCAGAGTGTCAACAGTGTGGGTAGAAATGTGCAGATGTGCATTGTCATGCAAGATCACAATGCCTTTGGATAGCAGTCCTTTGTGTTTAAGCCGAATGTTAGACTTCAGCTCTTCAATAAGCATCTCACGATGTTGATTGTTGAACCTTTTCCCTGATAATGTTCCAATACTGGCCCTTGAGAATCCCAGAAGACTGTAAGCATCAACTTTCCAGCTGATGGTTGACTTTTGAACTTTTTCTTGGTCAGCAATTGAGGATGTTTCCATTCAGTACTCTGCTGTTTACTCTCAGACTCATAGTGATGAATCCATGTCTCATCACCAGTAATGATTCTCTTTAAGAAACTTTCACTTTCCTTAGATTATAGGTCCAAATTTTGTTTGCAGATATCCAAATGCTTCTGTTTATGCTCTTCCATAAGTTGTTTCGGTACCCATCTTGCACAAATTTTTCAAAACCTAAGTCTGTCATGGATTACTTTGTTTTGAGGTGTTAAAGCACCCTCTCTATATTCCTGATCTTTCTCCGTCGGACTTTCACCTGTTTGGTCCCCTGAAAGCAGCCCTACGAGGATGAAGAGTCACTTCTGATGAAGAAGTGAAGACAATGGTGCATTCGTGGCTCTCAGCTCAGTCTAAAACATGTTTTAATGAGGGAACATGAAAGTTTGTTGATGGTTGGACAAAGTGTATTGGAAAGCAAGGAGATTATGTCAAAAATGATGTATTTTGTCTTTTCTAAAAGTTAATTAAAATAAATTCTTTTATTTTGTGCAGATAATTTTTGACTCAACCTTATATATCTATATATCTATGTTTTCATCTTTTGTTATCTCCCCTTTAAAATTGGCATTCTTTCCAGATTTTCTAGATGAGTATTGTTCAGATGAAGGGATAAGGATGTAGTTGAATGAAAAAGAAACAAAACCCTCGCAGTATCAGTAAGCACCTCCTTTGAAGAATGGCATGAAGCAGTGGGGTGAACATCCCTCTTTGGAGTTACAGTTTATCACTCCTAATGGGATCTCTATGCATTTACTACAGTGAGAGAGAGAAGTAAGCTTTCACAACCTCTTACAATGTGAATAATGAATTATAAATGCTTCTGATCACATTAATGCACCAGGAAAAGTGAATTGATCAAGGAAATAATTTCTTCTTTTTTTTGGCTGCGTTGGTTCTTTGTTGCTGTGTGCGGGCTTTTCTCTATAGTTGTGATGAGCGGGGGCTACTCTTCGTTACAGTTCACGGCCTTCGTAGTGTGGTGGCTTCTCTTGTTGTGGAGCACAGGCTGTAGGCATGCGGGCTTCAGTAGTTGCATCACATGGGCTCAGTAGTTGTGCCACTGGGCTTAGTTGCTCTGTGGCATGTGGGATCTTCCTAGACCAGGGGTTGAACCTGTGTCTCCTGCATTGGCAGGTGGATTCTTAACCACTGTGCAACCAGGGAAGTCCCTGAACAAGGAAATAAAAAATGATTTTCATTGGATTTGGAAAGTGAAGTTATCAGGGCTACTTGATAAATTTCTGCACACAGTGGGTATTTTAAAATTATTAATTAATGAGATGATAATTATATACTATTTGACATGTAGTATATATATGTGTCAGTAGGGTTTGTACATATTCAAAATTATTTATTAGCCTTGTATAAGAAGAGGTAGCAGAAAAAGGGAGATACAGTATTACAAACAATAATGGGAGATGTAGTCACCCAAGATACTAAAATAGCTGAAGCATTAAATGAATATTTCCAAATACATTTACAGGGAAGAACACTTATGCCTACCTGTTCTATCAGGATCACTTTGGTAAAGGTAATAAATAAGAATGAAAAAATTCAAGTTTCTGAATTTTCCTAACTTGGTGTGTTAGTAACATAGAACAAAGCTACAAATTTTTTTATTAGGTTGAAGTACATTTCTTGTAACATTTAATGAATAATTGAAAATAACTGTGTGACATGTTTATAGAGTCAACCTTCAACCTCAGCCTTCTCTAAATAAGCAGATTATTGAGAAACTTTTTTCTTCCATTTTAAGTGAACATGGCATTATTAGTTCCTAACAACATAGTTACTGATCTGATTTTTCAGTAGAGGAGCCTAGTTACAGTGGTCTATTCTTATTCCATTGCCTATATTTTATTGTAAATAGTGACATATATAATGTTAAAGATAAAATGAAAGAATATTTTCCCCATAATGCCAATCATTGAGTTCCATTGTTTGCAGAGTGCATGGAGAGATTGGTCAAATTACTCTTCTCTGTTTAGTTGGCATGAAAGAAAAAGGAAGGAAAAAATGAAATACCATCATCAAAGTTACTAATCCTAAAACACAGCTTGAGGTGGTTCATTATCTCTTTTAAGCAATTAAGAAGCTGTTAAAGAAACTGGAAAAGGTAATGAAATAAAGGAATCCACAGGCAAGCTTGATGACTAGTTAACTTTTGTTACTTCGGTTATTGCTATATGTATATGGATTTTAATTGTGTCATTTTAAGAATTATTGTTTGAAGATTGATCATTTTATTCTTTGTTCCAATATTTAATTTTTTTCCATTTCAAAATAAGGATAATGTTAAAAAAGGGAATGTGACGTTGAAAGTAACTTTCAAGGTGATTAGAACTATAGAAGTAATATCTATTCATTTAGATGGTCAGTAATTTTTCATCATATAGGCATTTAAGGCATATACTATGTTCAGCAGCATTCTCAGTATGTATTAAGGAAGAAATATTTGATTATAGGCTTGAGAAGTTTATAGTCTCTTTAAGAAGACAAAGCATACATACATACATGGAGGGGGGCAGAATCCAACTAAAGATGTGTGTGGTAATACCTTGTAAACTCAGCTTTCATAAACTAAAAATGAAGGAAGGGTTCAAGCATCCTACGGCAGCCTCTGAACATGCTCTATTAAAGTTTCTTCTTGGTCATCACCCAAAGAAAATTTTATTAAAAAATCTTGCAGAAAGAAGGAAGATACTTCATGGAGGTATACTGCAAATGAGCAAAAAAAAAAAAAAAAAGTAGGAGTAAGCGAAAAATATATGGGGTTGGTAAGGAGTTTTTTTCTGTATGGCAAAAAACTACCTTAGTAGAATATCTGAATGAAGGTGCACTGTAGGTAACCGAAAATAGGAAACTGGATAAAAAAATGAGAAGTCCAGAGTAGATGAACTTGCATTGGGTGTGAATAAAGAGAATGAAAACCAGAGAACAAAACTGAGCCTAGGGGATACCTATTTAGTGGGCAGAAAAGGAACGCAGGCATAATATGCTTCACAGGACCAATCATAATTCATCATTGTTATGTACATACCATATACCAAAAAGACTGCCCTAGGCATTGAATATGCAGCAATGGTGAAAATGTTTTTGCTTTTGTGGAGATTTCTGTCTAGTGAGAGAGATATACATGCACACAAATATTCAGCCACATAATAGGTACGATCACAGACTTTGCCTAAAGGCTATACAGGAACAAACACACAGATCAAAATGTCTCTGTCTGGAAAGATGAGAGAAGACCTCATTTAATAGTTGACTTTTGAGTTCATTGTGAAAGTATGACTATTGATTTGAAAATCAGAAACAAAGGGGACTCAGATTCCAGGTTTAAGAATTTAGCAGGTACAAAGGTATGTGAAAACAGACTGCAAGTTCAGATGACCACACATAGCTAAATAGAACTGCAGCCCAGGAAGCTCAGTGAAGACTTATATGAAGTGCGGTGGCACAAAGCAGGGATGGATCCTGAAAGGCTTTGCTTGGATTTTACGTTAAGATGTTGAGAAACTGTTGAAGGATTTAAGCATTTTTACCTGCTAATGATACTGTCAGGTTCTGTATTTTGAATCATCACTTCAGCAGTTGTGTGGAGGATGAGTTACAAATCAAGCCCAGAGTTCTAGATTTGGTGGCCACTGATAAGCAATGTTGAGTAGAATCTACTTATATCATTGACAGTGGAGAAGCAGAGAGCAGTGAAAAGCTTGAGAGATAAATAAAACCTGGCTACCATACAAATGAATGAGGGAGAGGAGGAATTGCAGAATACATTCAAAGCTTTGATTCAGGTGCTATAACCAAATATGGGTATAAAAGTAAGTAAGGAGAAGAAAGTTGCTTTTAATAGATGATTAAAGAGAAGGATCAAGCACTTATCCTGCCTTTATTTTAATGAACAGTTTGTCAAGTAGGAAAAGTTCCTTTTTAGAGATGATTTCCGACGAATGCAGGAGGATAATAAAATTAGAAAAATCACCACTTTGCAACCTATAAGAAAATAATAGATCAAGGTGATGATCATCAGTGAATACAGTGATCAGATGGATACTGACAGGGAATTTCATAAGATGGGCCTCAGGCTGAAATCACCTGAACCTGAAAGTAAGTCTCAGCATTACTAAAAGTGTGACAATTGCTTATTATATTCAACAGGATGTGATGCCGTAGGAAATATTCAGCATCACGTATGAAGCATTCTTTTATTTAAAAAAATTGGTCCTATAATTTATCAGGACTTTAGGTCTAATTACCAGTTTATAGGAAATACCAAAACTGGTGGCAAAAATCAACCACAACCACAAAAAAGCAATCAAAACTATGCCAAGAGAAAAGAGATTGAGTGCAGGTAATTAAAAAGAGACTTCAGAAGCTCAATAATCAAATGCTGTTTGTGGGATTTGGGTCCTGATTTGAACAACCAACTTTAAAAAGAACTCTTTGAAACAGTCAGTAAGATTTAAATATAGACTCAGTGTTAGTGTAATAGCTAGTGTAACTGTTATTTCAGATTTATTGTTAGTTTTATTGGCTATGTTATCTAAAAAGCCCTTATTATTTAGAGATGCATACAGCTGTATTTACAAATGGGAAGGCATAGAAACTTTGGTTTTATTTAACATAAAATAGAATAGAATAACAAAATAAAGTAAACTAAACTAAAATAAAAGCTTTGTGGGGGATAGATAACATGAGATCTGGAACATTTCTTAATCTCTGAAGCTTAGTGTTGGGTACTGCATAGCTGAGTGTTCATTGCAGTAGTCTTCTCTCTTTTTATGTTTGAAAATTCCTATATTGATAAGGGGAAAACAGTTTAATTTTAATTAGGTCAATTTGAGGTGCCCACTGGATATGCAGGTGTAGATTTTCAGTGGAATCTAATGTAAACACATATTCTAGACTTCCCAATGATGTAAACACTGGAAGTTTATGCAGAATACAGAGTGAGAATGTAGTGAAGTAAACTCTGAAGACAGCAATCATTTAGAGGGAGGGCAGAGGAAGAGAAATTAGTAGAAGGTACTAAAAAAAATTAGAGATAGGAAGAAAATAAGAATGTAGTCAAATAAAAGGGAGAGTCTCCAATGTACTAGGTATATTAACATGTCATAAATATTACATCATACATCTGATTTTGAAATTGTAGGCCATCATTAGTGATCATACTGAGAGGAATTTTAGAGAAATAATCATGGAGAGAGGAGAAAGGATTGGGAAGCTATATAGAAAAGGATTCTGAGGGGACTAGAAAATGAGACAGAGTTCTTATTCAAAAAGAATGGTTATGAAGGTTTTTCTTTTTTTAATAGTGTTTTCTTTTGTTTTTGCTTGCTTGTTTTTTTGTTACTTTGTTAGTGGGGAAATGTTAAAGTCAGACCTGTAAGGGGTGACTCATGGGTGCAGAGGCAGATTTATCCAAAACTAATGAAACAAAGCTGCTCACTAACACAGGCCACTGCTGGAAAATACCTTTCCAAGGCATCCTGTGTGCATGAACACAGGATTTTGTAACAAGAGGAAAAGTAAGATGTTGGCTGTTGCTACTCCAACTTTCATTACATTTTCCCTCAAGTACAGCAGTTGAGTGGCCACTAGCATTTGTCAAACTCTACTTAAAGGACTTTGAATTGAGAATACCTTTAGCTGGAATTTAAATTATTCTGGCTGTACTGGTAGAGAAGTGGTTTACAGGAATACTCCTTCCAGTCACTGTGAAAAATCATTATGGTGCAAAGGTGGAGGGCTATCATTTGTATTGTAACTTGTCCTGTGGTGCCTGGCCCCAGAAGTAGGTGGGAAGTAGAGGAAAAATAAAATTTTAAATATACCACTAAAACATATGTCTGCAGTGTTTTTAAATAGGTGGTATTTTATATTTGAGAAATTAAATAGAAAAATAATTTCTAAGTGATATTAGGATCCAGGGTAATCATTCCAAAATATTTCAACTTTTTAATAAGCATTTCTCATTGTACTATCATGCTCTTTCTCCAAATGCTGTGATTAATAAAGTTCTTCAACCAATATAAACAACAGTCTTCATTACTTATTTCATAAATTTTGGAGATTCCAGGGAATAAGTTCTCTATTTTCAGTTTTGGAGCCATATATCATAAACTTCGTGTGGCTGCAATTATGAATTAATGTACTAAAGTAGCTCTCAAAACAGCAGATTTGATATGGATGGTAAAAAGAGTCATCAAAGGTTAGAAGTATAACAATTATGGTCATATGAAAATGACCAAGAGACAAAATAAAAAACAGCATTAGGCTGCAAGTATATCAATTAAACTCTATTATTATTAAAGCAAGTGGTAAGGGAGACTGCCCTAGAAACCTCAGTATATATTCCATAGTGCTAGAACTATCTAGTAGAATTAAAATTAATATCCTATAAAAGCTGATAATCTCTCTCTTTTTTTTAACCACAACTTAAAGAACAATGTTCACCTAGGTAATTCAGAAGAAATTGAAAAATTGATTTATACAAATTTCCCTAAGAAATGTGAAATTTCAGTTTTTGACTTTTATATCTTCCATTTTCCATTCTCTATGTATGTATGAGTACCTAATGTAAATATGGAAATATCATTAAAATCTTTGCTATTTTAATTTTTTCTTTAAAACATACTTTTCTACTCAGTTTTTTGCTCTCATATGCCTCTTGTTCCCCAGTCTTTCTTCCCCAAATTCAAATGTTCTCAGAGAAATGGATGGCAAGTAAGTGCCCCAAAGAATAAGTATAATAAATAACAGCTAACACGACATTTTCAAAATTAGATATGAAAAAAATGTTTCTTTTCTGTTTATTTCCATGTGAATATTCTAGATGCGTAGTTCTATGTCTTTGTCAGCCAGTGCTGTATGTAGCACATTCAAGATACAGTTACCAAAAGAACAGTAGAAGTTTGTGAATACTCAGTGAAAGAGACATAACACAGTCTTCTTTCTATAAACAGGCTTACTTCAGCTTCATGTCCAATAGACTCAGTCAAGCATCAATTTTTATTTGTCCTTTTTATACTTATAGTGTATAATTTCACTAAATAATTACACTGTTCTGTTTTTAAATATATTATACTTTTCTTGACAATTAAATGTATTGTTCATTCATTATATTTTGATTATTATATAATTTAATTATTGATTAAAGAGATATTTTCATTATTTCAGTAATGAACATAAAATTTTATCCCAAGTTATTGTAGAGTTTAAGTAATTTATATCCAACCTGCTAGTATCTATTAGATAAACTCATTTTCCACCTAAACGAACAAGTATTTATTTAATAAAAGAAATAACAGGTTGTTCTTTCTACTTCAGGAATAGTGAAGCATTTTGGTAGACACACTATTATGTTGCAAGTGAGCTGAATTGAGTTTGTCCCTTTAATTACAGTGGTAAAATGGGTTTATAATCACCAATCCTTGATCATGCTTATATTTGCAACCCAGCTTTTTAAAATTTCAATGACACTTTTTTTTGTAATGAGTGAAAAGATGAATTATTTAGATTTCAAGGTTTTTATGCAAATAGATTTCCTCATATTTCTTCTTGCTGCAATCTGCCCGAAACAAACATTCTATAATATATGAGTAATTACACTTTAAATGGCTTGTTCTGGATGCAACTCTAAATAGCACTTGTGTTGTAAGCAGTGATCATGGTCTGTATTTGCAAACAGTCTATTAGCCTTTTCAAAGACCTTCCAGGGATGCAAACAACTTGGCAAACAACCTGCCTTCCAAAGAACTTAGAGTGTGTGTGTGTATGTGTATGTTTTAAGCTTGAACAAGATCACCCAGGGAGTTAACACTAATAAATAGATATAAAATGAGATTTTATATCCTATCTTGACAATTTATTAATCTAATTACTTTCTGTCTAACCCAAGTCCTTTATAGTTTATTTTCCCTAGTTCTTTTTTCATAGACAGTTGCCAAGATTCTTGTAAACAATCGTAATTGTCATGTACTGTTCTGTCTTTTGTTGATTAATAAATTCATTGCTTAATGTAGATATTATCTCTAGTACTGTAATAATGGACTACCTTTGAACATCTATTAAATGCTAACTCTATACTCAGAACCTGTATGTCTTTTCTCGTTATTCTTAAAAATAGCTCTTGAAAAAAAATCGCTCTTGAGATACAGATTATAATTTCAAACCAAGCCTGTGTGCCTTCACATGTAATAATCGTAACAATTACTCTTAGTCTTCTAAACTCTTTCTAAGATTCAAATACTTACCAATTTTAGGTGTCCCAACTTTCATCATTGTCTGATAAATGTGGATTGTAAATTGGTGTATTGGGATGATTCTTTTTTCATTTCACAGATGATATTGTAATTCAGTAGTGTTCATGAATAAATAATGTGCTCACTGGTCCTATTAGTTGCTTCCAAGAAAAAAAATTACAATTCATTTAAGTTTCTCTTCTCATAAGAAAGCATAACTTCTGCAGTTACGCAAAGAAAATACAAAGGTAAAAGTTGTATCCAGCAAACTTGTCTAAGAAAGTTGTTTTGAAGATTAAGTGATATAGGCCAAGCAATTGGGATAGTAAATGCTCCATAAATAGCTGTTACTCTCCCTGCTTTGTGAGGTTACAGATATCACACAGGTCTGTTACTGCATCCCTGGCCTTAAGCATGGGTCCCAGCACAGGAAATGTTCATATACTATGTGTAAATGAAGTCCACCATGGCTTCTCTTGTTGCAGAGCATGGGCTCTAGGCACGTGGGCTTCAGTAGTTGCAGCACATGGGCTCAATAGTTGTGGCTCACGGGCTCTAAAGTGCAGACTCAATAGTTGTGGCGCACGGGCTTAGTTGCTCCGCGGCATGTGGGATCTGGAGCAGGGATCGAACCCGTGTCCCTTGCATTGGCAGGCGGATCCTCAACCACTGTGCCACCTAGGAAGCCCAAGAAGTATTTTTATGTTGCTATAACCTTATACGGTTCTTGAGAACAATTAAGTTGCTTGTTCCAAAACCAAGACTGTAACTTGGCATGTTCAATAAATGCTGAATGAATTAATGAATGGATTACCTTGGGAATAGGATATTGTTATTAAGTAGATTAGCACCCAAAAGTAACTTTTTTTCTAATATTCTTAATGCAGGAGAACATTTCATTATGTACATAAAAGAGACAGGACAAGAAAAAATGATACAAGGTTGAAATTAAAGGCGATAATAGAATTCTTTGATTTCAAGTTTTATCATAAAACGGTAGTGAAAATCAACAGACCACTTTATTTAATGGTTCTCAAAGCGACATTTTGGGCATTTGTAGTGTTGTTGATTAACACAGTGGCTAAGGGGTTTTAACAGTGGTGTGAAAATCATCTGTCTCAAGGGCTGATTGCAACTCTTCATGCATTGATGTCATTGAAATCATGTTGGTAGCTTGAAAAAGGCCATGGTAGGGGTATTTACTCTGAGGAAATGAACAAGCAGTACAAGATCTAGACTTTTTTTTTAAAAGAGCAAGATTGCCCAATACTAGCTTCTGCTCATGCTTAGCAGGCAGAATGAAGGGATGCTAAGTATCTGTCATTCTCAGGAGAGTTTCTCATAGGAAATCATTGCCCTAATTTTATAATTATCTGAGCTTAGACCCATCTCCATTTTCCATAAAAGGAAATTTAATTTTTGTGTGGTTTTAAAACATAATGATTTTTCCCAAGAATACAACTACCGTGTAAACTGATAAAAGACTGAATTTTTCTTAATAACCATTTTAGAAAATCTTTTTACTGAGGGAAATAAAATCTATTGTATTTGAGTCCCACTAAAACTCATGAAAGTTTCATTTACTATTTTCTCATTCAACTTGATCCTCCATAGGGTTTATAAGCACCTGAGGACTTTAGCTATGTCTTCTGTATAGTTGTGTCATTTATATATTCAAATATAAATCATTTTATCATGAAAAACTTTGCTTTTCCTTTATAGTGTAGTCAATGCATTATATTGATTTTGTTGAAGTCAGGTGTATAGGTGGTTACATTATCTGTGAAGTCCATTTTAATCTGTTAAGGAAGCACTGATGCAGTTCAGCCTCTTCATTTTACAGAGGAGAAATTATGACCTGAGAGGTAAAATGACCTGACCAAAGTCACAGAAGTCACTGGTGTTCCAGGCTATGTTACTTTATCTATTTTCCATTCACTTTCAGTAACCAAACACTTGACATGTTAGTCAAATTTGTAATAATAAATGCATACTGTTTATGAAAATGCATATGTACTTCTCCTAACATATCTAACAGAGACCTTGGTAAAATTCTATTGGATTTGAGCAATATAATTTCATTTAAATCACATCACATTCTCTTTTTCTATGACATAGAGTCCATTTATCATGTGCAAAAAGCCCAGTTGTGATGTTCCTGCACTTAGACTTTTATTACATTTTTATGGTACCCCAGAAATACATCCTGAATCCCATACTTCAAATTAGCTTTAACTTAATGCATTTGGGAAGCCAGTTACTTTGTTTTGAAATGGCTGGCTCATGCAACCACCTAGACACAAGTCACTTACCTGAGTACTTGAGCTGATATGATTGCTGCATATTAAGCTGACTTTTAGCTTCAACTTTTACCCATGTGGTCAAACTGGAAAAGAAAAAAGGAAATGGAAACCTTTTTTACAAGCTGCTGTGTCAGCTAAAGCAAGTAAAAACAGTGTGTGGTAGGTAGATGCATACAGCAAAGGAAATGAGGACTATCTCTGGAAGTTCAGCACAGCACAATAAAGAAAAAAAATGGCTTTGTATTGCAGGTCCCCATGGACAACTGCCTGTGCATATCATAGCAAAGCTGTCCTAAGCAAGATAATTCTTCTTATTCCAGTTTTCTCTTGCTCAAGGTCACATCTAAGAGTAGAATGAAATGAGCATAATGCTTTAAAATATAGGTCCACTGAATTCAGGTTAAATTTAAAACCTCAGGTTGATTTTTCTTTAAAGTTTGCTTCTAGATTTTGGAATGTGCAATGAGAGAATGTTACCTGAATATTTACCCATACTTGATTTGGCATACTTTAAAGTTGCTGATGTGAAGCAGATGAGTTCAGGCTCTAGAATTTAAAGGGTTTAACATTATAATCAGATATGTGAAGAATGCTTATTGAAGTACTTTTGATGGTTGAAATTGAATCTGTTGGATTATTTCTTATATCTCCATTTTTAACAGAGCCAATGGTAAAATTCACAGGATTTAACTGTAAATATATTGTATTCTTTATGTAAAATGCAAACATGACATTTATATAAATGTAAATCATACTATTGTTTCCTAAGTAGTATTTGGAATTATGTTAATGTAGAGAACTGGTCTATTCTTTGCCTTGTTTTAATCCTCTGATGTTTTTTTCTTACTGTAGAATTTTGAGAATCTTTGGAATACTGTCAATGTATTATTTGGAATATGATGCTTTTTTTCCTTTTATGTACCATGCGTAAAGTAGATTTCTGATTCACTTGGTTGAGCACTTTTATATATATAACAAACCTGCTCAAAGTCTTTCTCTTCCAAAGTCTTCAAGTCCTTCAAGGAGTCTCAGAGTATTAAGTATGTGCTAACATAAAACATAAATCTCCAAATAGGAAATGGTATGAGCACTGTTTACAAATTATTTTTCCTCCATACCATTTGATTCTAGGAGCATCTCTAAATATGTTCTTCCATTGGTCAAACTTTTAAAGTAATGTTCTTTTACATGATTTTTTTTTAAGTTTCAAAAATGCAAAGGACTGCCTTCCCCATTGTAATCTGCTTTTTCAGGAAAGGACCATATCCTTCTTTTATGGCTGGCATAGTTATTAAAAAGCTGTTTAACCTAGTTGATTTGACTGTATACATACTTATTAAGAAGGTACCTTTTGCCTTGATTCATACATTTATGTAAATAACTTACTATCTGTGATATTTTTAAAAAGCAGTCAAGAAAAAGTGCAAGAAAGGATGGATATTGTCTGCTTCATGAATTTGACCTTTTAGATGACCTGTCATTTTCAGATTTTCCCCCCATCATGCTGTGTGCTCAGACAGACCTTTGTATCATGGAGAGAAAGGCAGCAACCCATAAAAATGGTTTTGCAGTCTGACATTATGACATTACCATGTTTTTCCAGAAAAAAAGATTTATTTCACCATGTGACTATGTGTACATAACTAAAAAGGAATGTCTTCTCATCTTTAGAATCATGTTGAAGAATGTGTGTGCACATGTATTTTTCATAATAAAATACAACATGGGGCTTTAAAAAATTAAAAACACTGAAATGACCCTTTGCTCATTTCCTAAACTGAAATGGAATTTAAACCACCAATAGATACAGACTTGAGTCTTGAAAGATTGGCTTTTGATTCCTAATTTTTATCATTATTGAGTATCTTGCCTGCAGAGGGAAATACTCTGTAGTGAGTACCAATATGTTCAGGGAAGACTTGACCTTGAGAACAGGTTATATAAGCAATTTTTAAAAGTGGAGCACAGTGTAAAAGACTTCAACAAAGATGCTTAGAGTCAAATCCCAAAAGGTTGGTCTAAAGCCCCTTAGATTTTCCATCAGCTATGAGGTTTAGCTGGGAGCTAAGTAGCCAAGATAGAACTGGAACCAAAGTTTTCTAAGTCTTAATCTAGTAGTTTTTGAGAGTTGCTGCTTCAGAAATAAAGGGTCTATAACTTTGAACCAGCTTCTTTGATATCTGAACATTTGGACTTTATCATATTCCATCTCATTTTGGGTAATTGTTATAATAAGTTATGAGCCTCAGATTCTGGGTGTAAAATGGAGAAAACAATACTATATGCAGATTGTTATTTAAATATATACATATTCTCTCTATATATCACACACACATATAGATAGATACATATATATGTACATGCATACATCTAGGAAGTAATCTCAGCGAAGTCTGGCACATAATAAGCTTTTAATCAATGATAGTTATTATTTACAATATTATTTAACAGTAGTAAACTGATCTGCCTTACTGAACATATACCTTCAACATAGAATTGTAATGGTTCTAGAATAGAATGTTTACAGGTACAACTCAGGTACTGTACTAAAAATATACAGTCAACATATTTTTAAATATATTTTGTCTTTATTTAAGTATCAGTTGTTTAAAACATTTTAAACAATCAGAGAAACAATTTTAGTTTAGTGAGATTTGAAAATGTTTTAGAATTCTAATACTTCAGCAAAATAACAAAGAAAAGCTTACTTAGAAAATAGATGACTTTGTGACATTTTCAGGTGTATACTTACAAAGTAATGAAGCAAAAAAAAGAAAGAAAAACCATAAAAATATTTAAAGTTTTGTTTTATCAGAACTAGAAAATAAAGCACAACTTTTATTGTTATTCAGTGTAATAGTTAAAGCTTCTGAAGGGGAACTTCTTTCCCTTTTTTTTTTTTTTTTTTTGCCTAGTTTATTGCTTTCATTATATGACAGTATACCTCATACATTCACAGTTTGCAATTTCTTTTTGTTCTCACACATAACTTGATCCTACAAGTAGGGAGGAATTAATTGAGGATATAGAAATGAATGAAAATTGCAGTGGAAGTAATTGCATGATGACATAATTCAGAATTCCAAAAAAGGAAAGGAGAAAATTAGCAAAATATGGTTAAAAATGAAGTTAAGAAAGTGGATTCCAGTAGACTTAGTCTATTGTGAAATGGAATAAATAAAACAAAACAAAACAAAAATAGAAGAACTTAGAAGTTCTCCTGGATTTCAGACAATAGAGTAGACTAAAATAAAATAAAATAAAAATAAATCCAGAATGATATAGGGGACGGAAGGACAATTTGTAATATAACTCTGAAATTTAGCCTGGTCACTAGAAATATTTAGAAGTAGAAAAATATTGGAAGGGATAAAATCAGTACTTCCCAGTTAGAGTGAAAATTTAGTATGTTGATCTAGGTATAGTCCTCATGAAGGATGAGGTCTATGACTTCCTTACAATTTACATCTGTAGCTGTCTTAGGTTCAGTAGTGCTTTTCCCACATAGCAAGCAGTCTCCCTGAATTTCATTGTATTTGGTAATCCAGGAAGCTCATATTTTGAGAAGGTTTGAAGGAGCTATGATAGGTGATGATAGGTTGCTAAAGATTTTGGGGTCTTCCAAAACAGTCAGCTTTATCATGTAATTCAGAATAGACTAGCTTTAATGAGAAAATATCATACCAATTTTAAACTTCAGAAAATATCTAAAAATTATTTTGAATATATTGTATTCAGAGTATCTTTTTCGATCACATGGAATAATACACTGACAGATGTGATTTCATTGTCACTTTTATTTTAGAGAGCTCAATCATAGGGTATTATATGAGAATTTGAGAATCAAAAAAGCAAGAAATAATTTAAAGCATTAAATTCAATTTCAGTAAATTAGTGTTTTGAAATCACTTACATAATTGGTAGAAATTATCTGTAGTAACAATTATTCAATTGCATACTTTTAAGAATCATATTTGGTTATAATTATTTAATTTTATTCAGGACAAGAAAATATTTTTAAGAGGTCAGGAATATATAAATAAGCATATCCACATGTAACTGACACACACTGTTCTCTTTTTATCTGCAAATGTAGCTTAACTAGTTGGTATTAAGTTGTTTTTGTTTTGATCAAAAGAGGATTGATACCTAAGTAGTAATTTTTACTTAATAATGATTAAACAAAGGGATAAAGATGTGATAAAGATTCACCCCCTCAGACATAATTATTGGTATTGGAAGATATGTATTGAGTCTTGAGGAAGAGAATTAGACTCTGAAGTCTCTTCTAGCTCTAGAGTATTATGAACTCCTGTGGTGGATTATAGTTTCACATGATGGCTCTCACTGTCAGTACATTCTTTGTCTTGACACAATTCTGGTATTAAAAACAAAGAGAGATTTTTTCATACTTAGTAGAGGAATGAGAAAACCTTACTCAAATATAACCTTACTTCTGTATGGGGATAGTGAAGGGAACTAACCCTTATCAAGCACCTTCATACTGTGTAAGACCTAAGCCTTCCCCGTATTCCACAGGGTTTAACCCATTTTTCTCCCTTTCACAACCAAATGTTAGGAAAGAACTGTCCATGTATACTGTGTTCCTGTCCTGTTCATTCACTACTGGATCTTGATTAACCTGTCTTTATTACCCAACTCTCTCTTACTTTTGACAGTCTCCCAGATCAGATACATGCTTCTTAGTCCTCCCCATACTTGATGTTTTATATAAAATATTGTATGTAAGAAAAAGGTATGTTTTCCACTTTTTGTTGCCTGGAAATGCTCCTCTTAGTTCTCATAACACTACACTCTTCTGCTTCCTCCTTCATTCCTGGCTGCTCTTTATATCTCCTTTCAGATTAACTCCTCCCTTTCCCATCCTTTCAGTGTTATTATTTTTCAGGTTCTGATATGGGTCCTCCTTCCTTCTCAATCTATAGGCATTTCCAGGGTGATCTTCTACACTTCCGTGGATATCATGACCCTATATTTGCTGAAGGTTCCTAAAGTAACACCTTTAGTTCAGATTCAGTCTTTTTCCTTCAGATATACCTATCCAATTCCATACTAGACTTCTCCTAACAAACCTGAAAATTCATTATTTTTCCTACTCTCCATGTAGATATCATGCTAAGAGTTTGGACAAGCTTCTCATTTCTTCCCTGCCCCTGACCACACCACCTGACTAAAACATCAGTCGAGTTCTATGGAATCTGCCTTTTGTGTCAGCTTACTTCTCTCAACCCACCTATTCTTCCCTAGTGCCATCCTTCAGTTTCCTGCTTTATGGGCACTTCCTACAGGAAGATCTCCCTTCTCCTCAGTTAAAACAGGTGTCCTTCCTATGTGCAATTATAGTATACTCTACTTCATTGACTGTAGTAATTGCGTTTTGTATTGATATGGCATTTGTACTTTACCATGCCCCCCATTATAATTTTATGTATCAAAAATGAGAAACTATGCTTACTTATGTCACTAAGGTATCTTTTGCATCTAAGACATAACCAGGCTCATTGCAGGCAGTTAAAATTTTGTTGAGTGAGACATATGTTATACATTTAATTTTAAAAGGCATTATCGCTTTTCAAAAATGAGGAACGTGAAGCTCAGCAATGCCACACATCATACCATTAACATAGTCTGGGCTATGGTAAAACCTTGGGGTTTTCTACACCATATTACCACATTGTATTCATACTGAATCTTCTCCTCTCCAGTTGGACTAATCCATTTTTGTCTTTCTGTACTTGTTGCATGAATATACATTCAGCCACATCACACACACTTCTATTAATCCAGTACTTCGTAGTCTTAGAAACGTCTCTGAACTCTGTGGCTCCCAAGTGTTGCAGAGTGAAATTAATGTCATTGAATGAGAGACTGAAGACGGTTCAAATTTAAGAAACCTAAGAAACATTTTATCCTGAGGCCTTTGAGAGAAGAAGAAAAAAGAAAAGGAAAAAATAATCCCACTAGAATATAAGCTTTTTAAAAAAAAATATTCTTCATATGACTTGTATTCAGAAGGATGATGATTCACAGTTTAGGTTATGGATAAGTTGTTTCTAAAATACATACATGTATGCATACATACATACTTTTGTAGCTTAAAAAAGGGTACCCCTGATTCCTAAAAACCCAGTGGTCATGTTCATACCTAACATGAAGTTTGGTATCCTGTACAACCATATGAACCATATGAATGCAAGAAGACATACTAAAGGAATCCAATAACTTTATTCTCTTAACAAGATATGCTATTTCATTGTTCCTTAGTTTGTTTATAGGGAACAAAGATAACTTACATAATATTAAAAAAAGCCCTCTTTAAATAAGATAAAACATTTTGTGAATGATATTTACTAATGGGACCACCATGAATTACAAGGAGAAAGTTAAATATTTTATATTATATTTGAACTGCTAGCACAAGACATTGATGGACATACATTCAGTCTGCAGATAAACTGTGACGTTATTATCCAAAAAGGTGGATGGCATATAAAAATGCTTCCTTTCAGTACTTCATGATTATAATCAAGACTTATACTCTTGGAGTCTGTTTCTTAATTTTTGACGAAGTTCAGGCAACTCTAAATATGAACACATAAATTATATTTTGTGTCTCTGGAGTATTTATGAAATATGTAAGGAACATCTGTGAAGTGTAAAATAATTCTCATTTACAAAAGGAAGAACTTTGTAACACATATTTAGTTTATGATCTTATGTTAAGAACTGTCAACTCATTCTTTTAAGTCCATATTCCACAGATGTTCATTAGACACCTACCATTAAATGTTAAAATCTCTTCATTAGAGGTTGAATAGATTTAGAGGCAACACTTTTTTTAAAAAGCTTGAGTATAATCTGGCTTTCCTGTGAGTATAAATGTAACTCATATTTATTTATGATTGTTTATTCTAAAAATATTCAGGCCAATTTAGCAGGACTTTCTGTCTGAGGCTGTGAAGAGCTTGCTCTGGGGTTCTTGTTTTCTCAGCCTCCCTAATTGAGGGCACCTTCGCACTTTTAGGGCACTTTATAGCACTGAGAAGAGCCTAATAAAAACACTTTTCATGTGTAATAACTATGTTGAAATAAAAAGAAGAATCAATTACACTGCAAAATGTCAAAATCAAGAAAGATTGGAAGCATATAGATTCAAACAGTTCAGTGCTCTTGAATTTTCTCACTTTAGATCTTTCTGTTCCATCCATAATAAAAACTCTTAATATTTGAACTGAATTTATTGTGGTAAGATAAGCAATATTAATATAGAAAGGGTGTATCAGATTGACAAAGAAAAGGATGCTTGCAGTTTAATATTAGGTAGTTAATTTACAAAGATAGTCTCAAAATTTAAACTCCTCATCTAAAGATTGGTCACCTTTCCTAAGGCAATTAAAAACAATTTTATGACCCTGGATGATTGTTTCTTTTTCATCAGATTGGTTAAATGAAGATCACTGGAAATAAAATTTCACAAGACATTGTACATATTGATTTATATCTTAACTTTCCTATACCAGATTTTCCTTCCTCTGTGAACTGGGAAGGACAGATGTTATTTTTATTTTATGAATGACACCATCCAGAGAGGTTAAGTGATTAGCTGTGTTATTTGTAATCCATCAAATAACAGAGAGCCCTGAAATAAAAACTTAGTATTCCTATGAGGGGAAAAAATTATCTATCTATCTATCTATCTATCTATCTATCTATCTATCTATCTACCTATCTATCTATAGACATAGAAATAGACAGGTAGATAAATGGATAGATAGATAGATAGATATCCCGTTACCTGTATCACAGCACTAAAATTATAAAACTTTATTTAAAAAATTGAAATGTGGTATGAGAAGTATTATGTGTGAAGAGGTATAAAACATACTTATACATTATGGGATCTATCCAAGATTCTGCCCCTTTATATCCTGTAGGATTGTCATTTACCTTTTCTAAAACTAATTTTATTATCTATAAAATGAAACTAATAATACCTGCCTTATCTCAATGACAGGTAAATTGTAAATGTCAGTACGTGTGAGGAGTATTCCTTCATTTATTTAGTCATTCATTCATACAACAAACATTTATTGAATACACAAATGTACAGGCATTAGTATAGATGTTGGAGATAAATTAATGAATTTGTACTTACTATATGGAAAAGAAATTTACGAGTATAAATTGTAAAACAGTAGTAAAAATATAAACAACATCATCTTTTATAATATCAGCCAATTTAAAATATGTCACTTGCTGGAACTGGAGGTTGAAAACTGCTGCAGTAACCAGGCATGAAATGAGAAGAGCGTGGCCTTGGGAGTATGCTGATTGGAATGGAGAAGATTCCATCGTTATGAGCAACATATTTTAAGTAAGAAATGTAAGGTTTAGATCTCTTTCAAATAGAAAGGGATAGAAGATGAGTTGCGAAAAGCCCACTATAATTTCACTCCTGAGACAGTGACAAAATGGTAGTAGGAACATTAAAAGGTAGGCAGTTTTGGAGGAAGCAGTGACAATGTCAGTTTTGGTCAGCTTGATTTTGAGGTGATGGATGAATATTAGATGAAAGAAGATTCAAAACAGGAGTTTAGAAGAAATAGTGGTGCCATAAACTTGGAGTTAGCAGTACTTAGGTATGAGGAAGAGTAGATATCTGATGAAATATTGAAAAGATCAAAGATTGTATTTGAGAGAATATATGTCTATGCTAGGATGCAGAATGGGCAAAAGGAGAAAGAAAACAAAGTAGTGGTAGTATCCCAAAAACTTATGAAGAAAAAAAAAATATATGTCAACACTAAAATTAGAAGAGAAGCCAAGAAAAGTGGGGATCAAAAGAAAAAGGAATTAATTTAAGAAGGAGACTATTGTGACATTTGATAGGGTAGTTGCAGTAAAATTGTGGCAATTAGAGAAAGTACAATGGATAAAAGAAGGAGTGGTTGAAGATGAGTTGGTAACAGCAGAAGTTTGACAGCAGAAGTGTGAAGTAGCCCTAGTTAATAGAGTTTCAAATGAAGAAATAGTGACATAAATGATGGGCAAAAAAATGGAAGAGCCTGCATCCATGGGAGCATGTAGGAGTTGCTATGAGAGCAAGTTCTCTTAAGATAGGATGAATCAGATTCTAAAGCTCAGCTAGAGTGATGCCTGTAGGAGTCTGAAGGAAAGGATGATCGTAGTATGCAGCGGTCCCCAACCTTTTTGGCACCAGGGACTGGTTTCCTTGAAGACAGTATTCCCACGGACTTGGACGGAGGGTTGGGGATGGAGAATGGTTCAGGAGGTAATGTAAGCAATGGGGAACTGCAGTTGAAGCTTCGCTCGCTGGCCTGCCACTCACCTGCTGTGTGGCCTGGTTCCTAACAGGCTGCAGACCAATACAGGTCCATGGCCCGGAGGTTGGGGACCCCTGATATACAGGAAGTTTGAAGATTTGGGGGGGCAACAAATAATGTCCCAGAGTAACGGAGGTCAAATTTCTGCTTTATTATTGATAAAAATTGGATTAGAGAACATGGGGCATCCCTTAGAATGACAAGCATATTAGGCTTCTTAATTTTTCACCCTGCAATTATGTAGATTTTCCTGTATGTCTCAGGCACAGCTGAAGAATTCCACTCTTTCCCCCCTCTACAATCAACTAGGTCTTCTCCAATCAGTTTGCCACAAGGTATACTCAGAATACATGCTTCTGTGGGCAGATTTGCTCAAAAGATGGAAACAATGGGTGGGGGGAAGGAGGGAGGGGCAGGTAGTACTAGATCTACTTGCTTGCTTTTTAGAAATCACAAATGAGATAAGTCACTTCTTTCTTGGGGAGGAAGGAGAGCGCAATGGTAAAAGGCCACACTGCTCCTTTCTTAAAAATCCCACTCTTTTGGGAACTAAGAATAAGTGGATTACTACTTGCAGCTTAATATCTAAGAAGGTCCCAAGTTTGTTCCCAGAATATCTGCATCTGGCAATCTGTGTATAACACAATACATCATAGAATTCCTTCATATGAAAAATGTTATAATGTGTTTTAAATTTATTTTTCTGGCCGTGTTAGCTGTCTTTAATAGCATAGAGAAGGACAATTTTTAGATAAAAGCTGAGGAGTGATGGTTAAGAGTCTTGAACTGGATATATCATGAACAAAAGCATTTTGCTTAGGCTAAGACTCTACCTCATTTCTTTTGGAGAACTTCATGCATAAATCCTCTTACATTTGTGTACCTTTATAATTCTCAACTGCATAGAAATGTTATATATAGGTATCTATAAAATATTTTAACTCCTCTCATTTATTAGTTGAATAAGTCACATTAACCCCTTACATATATTATTACTGACATATCCCTGCAATTGCCAAAATCCTTATCATTAACTTGTTTATCCATCTTGGAATCACAGTATCAGGGTATCTTGAATTGAGTGAGTTAGCTATATCTATTTCAACAACAATATATTCAACAACATTATTTTAAACATGAAAAAACATGTGAAAATTATACGGGTAAGTATATATTGATAAAGAAATTTTAAAAAAAGCAAGAATTGCTAATACAGGAGAGTGGTTGTCCATGGCAGAAATGCAGCTGATGGAATAGGAAAGGTGTACTTAGGCAAATGCCACGCTGCTAGAAATATTCTTAATAAAGGCAGTATATTTATTATTGTGAGGGGGGAACCTGTAATGAAATATTTTATGAGAAATATGAGACAGAAAAATGGAAGGAGTGGAACAATTTAGAAAATAACAAAAAATCCATTCTGAAGTAATAAATATCACATGAAATCTGACTGTCTTTTCTCAAGCCCTTTGAAATGTATAATGTTTTGTACAACTATAAAGGCTTACAAAAGAAATTTATTCCAAATTTATAGGCAAAATGAGAAAACAATTTGGGAAAGTCTCATTTAAGAAAGTTTATGTCAGAGACATGAAAACACTTCAATAGATGCCGAGATAATTTAATCAAGTAATTTGCCTGCCATCATGACTCTTGGATATTGTTAAGCTGTTTACATCTTATGTAATTTTTGATGGAATAAAAACTATGCATGGGACATTTTTCACTTCACCTTATGCAAAATGTTTTGTTTTGGACTAATATGAAAATAGTGACTAATATACAAAAAAGATGTTATAATGAAAGTAAAGATACTGGCAGTACTTACTCAGTTAAATGATCAGTATAAATTTTCTTCTCAGTCTCTCAATAGAATCCCAATCAAGAGGCTGATGATCCAATATACTTCTAGTTCTTTTTACATATCTGTCATATTGGACACTATTTTTATATACCTAGTCTTCAGTTTTCTCACCTCCTGTGCTTTGTTTTCAACCAAACAAGTTATGGTAGATTGATTTTATTATCTGACCAAAGAGTCAGTAAAGGCACTTGCAAAATACAAAGACAGCAAAGATTAGATTGTTATTTTTTCATGAAATTAGGTGATACAAAAGCAGGGGCTACTTTTCGAAAGCAGAGAGAGAAGGATAATTTTGAAGATGGGATCCAGTTATGAGAGTTACACGAGGAGACATTTGGAGGCATGATTACCTTAAAGTAATAAATGAAGGATAATCTTGAACGCTAAATTCAGGAGTCAGAATATCTTTAATCTCGTTATGGTATAGAGGGCTTAGTTTGTCTAAATGAACGCTTATAGAGAATGGAAAATAAAAGGTCAGATTAAGCCATAGGAAATAGCTGCAGTTAGAGTTTGGGTTGAAGTAAAGTAGCAGTACAATATAATGTAACTGAACATATAGGAGTATAATTTGGATAGAATGAAACTGTAAAGTTAAGGAAGAAGAGCATTCTAAAATGGAAGAGATACATTCAGTCAAAGCTATAGAGATTTCAAGTAATATTTGGGAGAGAAAGAAGCTTAACTTTAATTTCATTGAGGATAGTGAGAACCCATTTCAGTAATGTTAAGGATGGTACCAGATTGCAAAAGAAATGGAATGAAAAGATGGTGAGAAAATGAAGGCATTTGGCATACATCATAACTTATAGGAGTTTGGCAATGAAGAAAATAGAAAAAAACTTCCTAAAATATTGGGATGAAATTTACTTAATTGCATACTGGCAATTATTTTCTCATCTATGGTTTGTCAGAAGTAAAGAGGCTTTTCACATTTTCCATGTTCTCAGATTTGGTTTCCAAGTCATGTTGAGGATGAAGTTATCTTCAAAATTTCAGGGGTGTGATGTTGCATATTGGACCACAGATGCTCCTCACTTCTGTAAAGCTTTTTTTTTTTTATGATTTTGATTTCCTTTTTCTAGTAAAAGTTTGTATTTCACCCTTCTCACTTTTTCTTCAGTTGTTAGAGGCTGCTGCCTGAGCTCTAAATTCTCTGACAGATGGTCCACAGGGATGACTGCTAGAGAGTCACTAGATTATAAGAATCTATCTCTCTTCTTTAATTTACTTCAACAGTTTAAATTCTTTGGCCTCTCTGACCCATGACAGAACATAAAGGGGGCTTAAATCTAACCTGAGATGTGATCTTCAGGGAAAACTGATCCAGTGAGATAGACTCAGTTGTTGAAAATGTATGTGTTCTAAGGTTTAAAAAAGGGCCAGTAGCATAAAGGCATCTTCAGAAGGATTTCCCGGAAAAGTTATCAAAATTCTGATAACAAAAGACAAAAGAGAAATGTGGCTGTAGGTGCTAAAGATTTTCCAAAGTCTAAAGCCCATTTTGTCATTTTCATAAAGACTGATTCTTTTTCATTTCTCAGATACAAGAAAGACTTAATTTTAAAATTAAAAGCATATTTTAGATGATGTAAAATATATGTAAATACATTTGTCCTTCAATATTTTGCCAAATTATTACACAATTAAAAATTATGATTTATTTGAAGTGAAAGGCAATTGAAGCTAATTTTATTGGGATTATTTGTTTTTTTCTTTAATTTTTGCAATGAATTAGTAGTCTACTAATTAGTAGTCTAATACCATTTGACAAATACCCAAAAACCCAGTGGCTTACAACAACAAGTATTTATTATCCCACGGTTTCTGGCGGTCAGGAGTCCAGGTGCTACTTAGCTAGGTGACTCTGGCTCAGAGTTCCTCACAAGGCTGCAGTCAAGTTTCGGACCAGGGATACAGTCATCTCAGGGCTTAATTTAGGGAGGGTAGACTTCCGTGCTCACTTACCAGGCTGTTGGCAGGGGCTTTAAGTTCTCACTGGTTGTTGGCTAGAGACATTACTTCCTTGCCTTGTGGGCTTCTTTATAGGGGAGTTTGCAACATTGCAACAGGCCTCTCTTAGCATATAGTTGCAAATGCTGAAATAAAAGCAAATTGTCAGTGTTTATAATAAGTGCATACATACTTCCTACATTCTAAGAAACCTTGATGTCTTGTAATCATTGATAATATGCTGAATATACTTTGCATAGATTCACCATACCAGAATAATTTTAATTGTATTCGCATAGTCTGTCTGTGTCTTATCAACACAAATCTAAGAATTGAGCTAACAATCTCAGCTTGATAGATTCTTTCATTCTATTTCTGAAACCCATGGAGTTTCCTATACTTGGCCAGCCTTCTCACAAGTACCTGACATTGCATAGCATTGTTCCTGTGAGATAAGGAAAACCATAAATATTATCTTAAAAAGCTCCATCATTTTGTATAATGCCATGATATATACACATTTGCTTTCAAATAGAGGAAAAACAGATCAATTAGAGAGCTATGCACATGTCCATATAGATGGTAGAGATAGTGACTGGGTGAAAGCCATGGGGACGAACAGGCTGTACTTTTAAAATGTCACTCTACTATTCAGAAATCTTCAGTGCCATCCCATTCCTTATTTTTAAAAAGGCCAAGTTAAACTTTTCTGAAACCTCTGGTGAGAGTTTGTACTATATTTGTAATAGTAAATGCAAGAAGCATTTACTCCACCTGAAGTTCTTTAAAAATCTAATTCATCCTTCAAGTCACTGCCCAAATGCTGCCATCTCCAATAAGATTTTCCTGGTGAGTCCAGATGGTTATAATCTTTCCAATTCTGATCTCTCCAACATGTCTGCTTTTCTTTCTTTGTGTTTTTATCTGTTTCTTTGTGTTTTTGTCAAAGGCACCATTAGACACTGCCTTTTATGACAGTTGGGTTAGCTAGTTATATACCATAAGATCATATATTTCTGGGTGTATTTGTATTCCCAGTGTCCAGCACTGAGCTTTACACGTAGGGCACATTTAATAAATATTTGTTGTAAGATAGATGGAAATAATGAATCCACTACTAGAGCTGATTAGTGCCCCCAGAGCAACTGATCTCAAATATATTTGTTGCAGAAGTCAACAGTAGATGAGACAATGACTGGTTTTATATTTCTTAAGAGCTGAGTAAAACCTTTAATAAATAAATTTATTGTGGCTGGAAACCTATTCCATATTCATTTCAACATTAGCTCTTTTCCAGTTTTCAATATAATTTATATGCACCTTCCTTTAAAAAATCTCCTAGAAACAGTTTGCCTGTTTCATTTTTTATGCCAGTTTCCATAGCCTATAAGTAAATTATTTCTTTTTTGCTTAATTTAATCATATTAAATGCCAAAAGTTTGGTAGATGTTTTACAAATATAGTTTCATATGCTTATGTTATACAAGTCATTTACTAATATATGCTTTTAAAGCATGCGTGTGTGTAAAATTCCTATTCAGATATCATACTGTCAGATATTGGTAGGCTGGTTATCGACACCTGAGGAAGTCATTCTTGTTCTTATTGTTATTAATTTTACTAAACACTTCATTGTCTTCCATAATCAAAGAGAAGTATGAGTCAAAAATATCAAACTTAGAGGGAAGATAATCTCAAGTCTGCTGACTGTGCATAAACTAGAGGAAAGATCAAATATTTCTACATAAGTAATTATAAATTCATATATTAAAATGGGAACTGATTCTCCATTCTAACTTGGCTACAATATTTCTACTTAAGGGACAGGTTTGTATGCAAATAAAAGAAGTTATGGAACCCCTGAGCCCTAATCATAACTCACAGAGATTGCAAAGTGCTTATGCATATGGAGAAATATCATCATTACCTAAAAATTAATTTTAAGTGTTACCAAATTTAAGCTTTTTACAATATGGTTAAAAGTATAAAAGAGAAACTCAAGTAATAATCATCACTCTTAATTTACTCTAAAAGGAAACTTTAAAATATTTTCCTTGTGTCTGTATTAGTAGAATATCTTTGACTTTATGTCATTGTTAAACAAATGAAATATTGAAGAGAAATGACATTTTAGAAGCTCTGAGTGAGGGGTAGGTCTTCTCCATGTTGCATAATCCAAAATGGAGAAGCCCTGATGAAGGACAAATGTGGAGAAGTGGAGAGCGGGGAAGCTGTTTGATGAGATGCAGTGTCAGGTCCCAAAGCTAATCCTTACTCACATGCTTTGGGAATAACCTCCCTTTGGGTTCCCTTCTCCATACACATCCTACAGCTTCAGCAGGGCAGAGGAAAAGCAGGTGTTAGGTGGATTTTATAATGAGGTTAATGAGTGTTAATTCTGTTCCTCTCTGTTTTGAAGCCTTTCATAATCTGGCCACACCCTTCCGAGGCAATCATGTTCTATTCTTTTTCCCCAGCCCATACGGAGGACTTTAGACAAAAACAAGATTGGATATTGGTTTGGAGGTGAACTGACTAATGCTAAAACCTCTTGTGAATTTTTCATCCTTTATTGATCAGTGTCTCACGAAGATGTAGTGTCACTATATGCTTTTGTTTATATCCATTTACCTGCCTGAAACATCCTCTCTTTACTCATTTATATCCTATTTATTTTTCCAGACCTTGCTCAAGGCCACCTTCTCCATGATATTCTCTATTCTTTTTACTCGCTTTCAGCGAATCACATCTTCCTTTGAAATCTTTTTAGAATATTGCCTGGGTGTTATAGCACAGTGTACCACAGTATTTCCCAAAATGTCTTTTAAATATTCCCATTTGAAATGGGATTTCTGAAGTAACATAATTTTGGGAAATGTCACATAGTCTGTCTCACTGTTGGGTGCTTAAAAAGTACATTGGCATATCAAAGGCTTTGGGAAGTCCCGCATTAAACAAGCTTTCTCACTTTCTTTTACTCAGCATATTTTAAACTTCTACAACATTGCATCCATGTTTCATGTAATAACTATTACCTTCCTACAGAATAGGCTTGAGAAATGCTGAAGTTATAGAAATATATACAGGTTTTGGTGCCAACTTGTGTTTGAACCTTTATTTCTATGGCTTACTAACTTACCTAATGATGTTTACCTAATCCCTTTAAGTTTCTGTTCTTACATGTGGCAAAATGGGAAATATTTCATACAGAATAAGTAACAAATAGGTTAATATGCTTCTTCCACATTTTGTTTCCCTGGAGGCTCTAAAGTTCAGTTGTTTCATGGAGACTAGTGTATTCTCTTCGTGGAGGCAGAAAATATGTTGTGTGTGTATCATTTAAATATTCAGTACGATCTTGCACACTCTAGGCTTAGTTCAGCCTGAGCAAAGCTTCATAGTGTGGCTATATTATTTTGTTTACATTCACTAATTACGGTGTAAAAGATATATATATATATATATATATATATATATATATATATATATTAGGTTCTCTGAAAATAATGACTTTTACACTAGTCCCAATTTTGAATGCTTCATGTCACTGTTCTTTTATACTAACTATACAGTTGAGAGTTGGTGGAATTTTGGCTTGTTTTTATAATCTCACGAATATATTCAACTTCAGTTATTTTAAATACAGAGATTATAGTTATCACTCTTATTACTGCTAATACATATCTAGAAGATCACAATATTCTAGTGATGCCATGACGTTGGCAGTTAGATAATTGAAAATATTTATAAAATCATTGTGAAAGGTTGTGTGTTCTTTCAAAGGCTAAGTGGCCAGTGCTGGGGTACACCTTAACACAAATAGTAGACTCTCTTAAATAGGCACATTCAAATCTAACAGTGAATAACTTCATTCTATCTAGACATATGCTTTTTTTTCCTCTAACAAAGTTTGGATTATAGTTTTCGAAGAAGACTCGTTTTGCTTTTGAATCCACTTCTCACAATTAGTCTAATGATCCATTCCTGCCTGGAGGGCCTCATTTGTGAGCTCTCTCCTCTGTAACAACATGAAATCTCCTTGGGAAGAACAAGTTGAGTTTACTTAGACTGAGGCCATTGCAATAAAGAGCAGGGAAAATTCAGTTTTGTGTTTTACTCTGTAGGCTATAGATGAAATTACTCAGATTTCCCCCAGGTTAATGAGCACTGAGTGACATTTAAATGATATTGCAATATTCTAATAATTTTCAGGGCTAATTAGTACAGTATCAAACCATCAGTGAACATAATTAAAAACTTTTTCCCTATTTGAGCGTTAAGTACCATAACTTTGCAACTAACCTAATGATAGGTGTTTCATTAGAGCTAGGTAGGCATTGAATTTTACTATAAATATTTTTACAAGTTATGTTCCAAACAGTGCTTATGGTCAATTCTTATTTTTCAGTATTGGCTGCTTTATTCCCAGCCCACTCTCTGCTGAGTTCTCATACCCGATCGTGCCATCCTGGAGATATGTAGGAACATAGACAAGCAGTGGCCGTAATGGGAAGGACTTGGGCTTTGGAGTCCAATCAAGAATTTGAATCTTGCTTCTCTAGCCCACAGTTTTCTTATTAATGATACGTACCTCACAAAAAATGTAGTAAAGATTAAAATAAGATATATATGTAAAATACCTGAGTACAATAATCATAATAGATACTCAAATATATATAGTTCTCTTCTATGAAATTCTTCTATGGAAACAGTTTATAGACTTACATTTGTTAATTATAGGTAATGTGAACATAATATTTATAGTTTTAAATTATCCAGACCAACTCTGTTCTTCAGTACAGAGAATTGTGTAGTCGATATTATCGTTTTCCTGTGACTTTGAGAGCGCCTCATGAATGCCAGTACCTGTGGAATAAGAGCTATCAGAGTGATTTTGTAAAGGGTTAAATTATAATTTCATCATCATAACCTCCCCCTTCCCCCCACCACACACGCACACCTTTCTAGTTTAATGACTAAAAAGAGTAACTTTGTTAGGATTATGTGCTTTAGTTAAGCTTTTGGAAAGTTGTGAAAACAAGAAGCTATAAAGAAATGGAATGAGTTCGCTTTGCTGGTAAGTGGAAGCACTTTTCCCACCACTGCTTGTTTTTGGTATCCTTCAAGAGCTGGTAGATTTATCAGCTTTTCTGCCTCAGTAAGGTGTGAGTGATATATAAACTAAAGAATCCCTTGGCTAGAAAATATATCTTATGGTTACAATGAGTGAAAACTTCTACAAAGCCCAATAATAGGAATAATTTTTCTATAAGAGCTACTATTTCCTTTTGCAAAATATAACAAGGGAGAATTATGTATAATTCCAATTTTCCCACCCACCTCTGTAATATAATTCTACTAGGAACACTGATATTCAAACTTAAGAATAGACATATGTAGAGACATATATTTGAATCCTTATTCCTTAGTGACTGCCTAGAATATTGTCCCATTATTATACATCTCTTTATCAAATTTTCAATATATAACTAAAAGCCAGTCAACTCATTATTTTTTGTTTCAGAGATTTGTGTAAAATTA
Organism: Hippopotamus amphibius kiboko; assembly: GCF_030028045.1. Classification (NCBI taxonomy): domain Eukaryota; kingdom Metazoa; phylum Chordata; class Mammalia; order Artiodactyla; family Hippopotamidae; genus Hippopotamus; species Hippopotamus amphibius. The sequence continues at coordinate 62,057,986 of NC_080188.1, forward strand.
ATTACATCCTAAATGTAATTGTGTCAAATTAATCATATATTTTTCTTTCTCTTCCTTCTCGCTCCAACTTACTATTCAGTAACCCTTCTTCCTATACCTTCTCATGAACTGTAGTCTTTAGCTAGATGAAATAACTTCCTATGAATGCAAACCCTACATTTTTCTACTTCCATGTGTTCTTTGTTCCTTTCTCAACTTGTCCTTCCTCAACTTGTCCTTCCTCTGCTCTTCAAATATTTTAATTCTACCTATTCCTCAAGATCCAATTTAGATGCACGTCTTCCAGGTAATATTCTCTGTTCTATCCATGAACTCTGAACCCTTTTGAATCTCTGTGTTTACTTCAAATATTGTATGAGATATATCATATTTCATTATGTATTTGAGAATTTATGAGTCTGTCTTATCCTCACTACTAGACTATGAATTCAGTGAAGCCAGAAAATATGTATGTATCATCTAATATTTAGGCTTTCTTCTACATGGGAAAGAATAAAACTCTTTAGATGTTAAACAAAACTAAACTTCAAATAAAATTAACTTCATCATAGTCATATGAATATGAATTTAATGTAATAGACTAAGTATTTACTACTATGTACAGATAAATGTGAAGTACAAAAGATGGTTCAGAAAACATTGTTGCCCTCATGAACATATTTTTAATGGAAAATATAGATGTACAACCATTACATTAGTGCATGGCAAGATGTAATCATAGTAAGCTGACAGACACTTGAATACAGTTAGAGCACTTGAGAGATGAGAGAAGGTTGAATTTTGGTTGGATGAATGTGAGGTAATTTGAAGTTGTAACACTTTCTGTTGGAATTTCATTTGGATCTGTGTATACAGCTCAGTATCAGAATGTGGTCCAGCTCTAGCAGTTCTGAATCCTGTATTTCATAGTTTACTTACAGTGGGACACTCTTAAAATCCAAGATAATATAAAACAATTCTTTATGAATAAATAATTAGAGAATGGAAAGAATATCACTGATCAGCAGCTGAGAATAATATAAATTTAAGTTCCAAAAGAATTTCAGTCATTCAACAAAGCAATAGAAGCTTCACATAAAGGCGATAAGCCAACAAATTGGAAATGCAGATGCTTAATTGTGGAATATATTGTAGTTAAAATTTCAAAAACCTTTTGAAATTTCGTATCTGTTTATGAAATATATATTTTTCTGCTACAAGGCCAAATAAGTTATTTTTTTCCAGTTCTAAAATATGCCCTGTGTTGTCAGTGTAGTTGGTGGACAGAAGCAGAAAGAATATCCCATGCCAGAATACGTTTGCTCTTATAACAGCAACTGATGACCATTTAAATATTGACCTTGAAATGATTAATTCTGTACATAGATCAGACCTTAACTTTGAACCACAAATCTAGGAGTGGTTTTAATAAGCATTGTCATTTTAACCAGTTACCTAACTCTTTTGGGCCTTTTCATCTTTAGATGTATAGTTATGTTACTTATTACTTTCATATCAGTATTTTGATTATATATTATGTTAGGAAATTATTAATTTTATAGTGATAAATTGATGGGGATATTCTCTGCAAATGTAGCTTATTTATAAGAAAAAACTTCCAGGCTGGAAAAAAAATAGACAATATTATAAAATATATGAATCAGGGCTGTCCATTAGTAGTATTTTTCATACAAAATATTTTTCAGTAGGTTTTCTGTTTACTGAATTCATGTTTGCTAGTAGCTAGAAGCTTTAAATATTTGCCTACTTTATAATTACAGTTTTAAAAAGATCAAACTGGAACAAATTTTTAAAGCATTTCAAAATTGCAGGTTTTCTCTTAACACACTTCACTTCTTGGTTATGCCATTGTATTGCTATCTACCTATCTATCTATGTAATCATTTCTATAACTAGATTTTAACCTCTGCAAGACTGGGATCTGAGTTTACTTTCTGCTACTAGTGCCACATACAGTGATACATGCCTGGCATATGAACATAATCATATGGTGTGTGTTAAAGAAAGGAAAGAAGTTAACAAGTGTTTTTCTCTCATGTGTGTAGGCTCAGTTCTAGTTGTTCGTGGATACTAATGAGTTAGTTATTATTGTTCATATTTTAAAAAATTGAAGTAATTGAGTGTATTAGTTTGCTGTTGCAGTGTAACATATCATCACCAATGTGGCATTTTAAAACACACACATTTATTAGTTCACAGTTCTATACATCAGAAGTCTGCATAGTATGACTGGGTTCTCTGCTAAGGATATCACAAAGTTGAAATCAATGTATCAGCTGGGCAGAGTTCTTATCTGGTAGCTATAAGGAAAAATATGCTACAGTGTTCATTCTTATGGTTGGCAGAGGTCAGCTTCCTATGTTTGAATGTCAGGACTTCTTTTCTTGCTACTTTACAGCCAGAGGCCTCTCTCAGCTTTTGGGGGCTTCCTGCATTCCTTGCCTTGTAGCCCCATCCCTCTTTGAGCAGCAGTGGTATCTCAAATTCTTCCCATGTTGCAAACTGGTTTCCCCTTCTGCTGCCAGCAGAAGTAAGCTCTCTGTTACTAAAGATCCATGTGATTAGGTCAGGCCCACTCAGATAATATGCCTAATTTAAGATAAACTAATTCAGGACCTTAATTACACCTGAAAGATTCCTTCACAGAAACCCCAGGTTAGTATTTGAATAACTGGGAGAAATTGTATATGCACTAGGGGCCAGGAATCTTGGTGGGGTGACATATCTAAGAATTCCGCCACACTGAGGATCAAAAAAATAAAAAAGTAATTTATCCAATATAAAACAGGGATTTGAAATCTAAGTACAATTTTCTGTAGTATTCTGTTATATATCATCTTTTATAAAGTTTACACTGATAACCAAGCTAAGTGTAATACTGCGTGTTTCTATTGTATGTTGCCAGTTAATACACAGTTTTCTAACTGGACCATTCCTTACTTGAGATATTTTTGTTTATTTAAAATAAATTAGTGTTTCTGAGGAATTGGGAGGGCGGGAAAAGCTTGGGAATTTGTATTTATTTAGTACATATTATCTGGTTTAAATATTCCATATACCTATGAAAATGGCATGTCTATAGTACTTTCTGGTAAAGTGCCAGATACATGAAAACTTCTGAAGTGAATAGCTGTATAGCATAATTACTCAATGCTTTTTTAAGCAGTACTGAATTTAACAGATAATTTACTTCTGTAATCAAAGATGAAAATGTTTTCTCCATAAGGAAAAGGAAAAAAATGGTTTGACATCAGTTGTTTCTTGAACAATTGCACTTGAGCGATATCCATTGAATTTCTTTGAAATATTATAAAAATCAAATTATTTATATATATGTGTGTGTGTAAAACAGTTACTCTTCAAACATAAGGCATTAGCATATTTTTAAATTACTTATCTATTACCTATATAATTTCTATGTATAAGCTAGGCATTTTTGGAGACAGTATGGGTTTATGTGTTCTTTGCCGACTGTTCATGGTTCTGAAGGCTTAATAGGTTTCAGTAAACTTTGGATATGTCCAGCAGCTTGTACAATTTTTGTGGTGAAGTATTTACTTACTTAAGGGAGGTATGTGCATGTTGAAAATGAAAGTGAAAGTTACTCAAGGGGCAGCATCTCAAAATGTCATAATTTCCATACATAGAAAAAAAGCCAGAAAGTTCATATTACCATTCAGTTCAGTATCGAGAAATTTCACTTTTTTTAAGATGCAAAATGAATCCAGTCATTATTCTGCATAGCACGTAACTCTCTAATTGTATTTAGAGGAATAAAATAAAGTTTGCCAACAACGGAAAAGGGGAACCAGAAAATTTGTTGACAGCATATCCAATGAACACAGTTTTGGACATTAGGATGCATGTTAGGCCTGACTGGCTCTATTCATTCTCCTGTCAACAGCTAGCATGCCTCCTTCACAATGGCAGAAAAGCTACAGAAAATTTCTCTCTTTTCAAACAACATATACAGCAACTTCCTTGCCTCTCTACGATCTTTATTGTACATTGAGATATTTTTCTACAGGATAGATGAAGACATTACACTACTATTAAAGAGTGATAACTAACTTATATACAGGAACAGTAAAGATCTTGTTCTGTTCATGCTAATGACAAATAATTGGAAGAAGTCCTATAAGAACATGGTGATCCTTGATGCTAAAATGTGCCAAAGACGACACTTTTTTGGCACATGTTACACAGTTTCATCTGAAGTATGAGCAGGCTTGTGTCATGTTGGTGCTTAGTTGTGAATGACTATTACTGTGGTAGTTGGATATGGAAAACTCCCTATTAAAAGCTGTTCAGTTTCATATCCCTGTCTCTAAAGTGCTGCTCAGTCTAGAGATTTATTTTATTGTGATTAATATTGCACTTCCCATTAGTTACCTGCCAGGATCTCTTATTCAGCAAGTGTCCTTTCTTGTAAGTAGTTACCCCTTTAAAAGTTAAAGATGATCATGTATGTATTTGATTGTTCACTAATTAATATATGCAACACATAGTATGCTGACTTTGTTTGCAAAATGCCTCAAATGTCACCAAAAAGTTGTTGGATCAAATAGGCTCCAATAGGCATTAGTAAATTGTATAATGATGTTTTTTCTTCTTTTGTTCATTCCTTCATAATTCTATCTGATACATTTAGCTTCAAAAATATATATATTTTCTCAAATTATAGAATATGTGCTGTTTCCTACTGTATATAAGTGGTTTATCTACAAACTGATTGGAATTCCTTATTTCCAAATTAGATAACTTTCAGGAGCTCTTTTCCATCAGATTATATTCGGATGGGTTTCCAGGTTTAACTAATGTGTATCTACAAAGGTGGTAAATTTGTATTTGAAGCTTCTACAGAAAAACCTTTTTGCTTGGATTCATAGAATATTTGAAAATTTATTAAGCATTACTGAGCTATGATTATTTCTTATATCTTAATTCAAGAAGGACCTTTGGAATTTGTTAAGTATTTACACAAATAAGTTTCTAATTACATTTAGATAAATAAAACAAAGTTTTATTGGGAAATGGGACTCTAGAGCATGAAACCTCTTAGAATGTTCTTTTCAAATTTTCATTGCTTTATGAAAGCTATCTACAAGGTGAAGTCTGAGGCAAATAAAGCTGAAGTGTGGATCTCTGAACAATAATTTTGACTCATGACCTTTTATGTTGTAATATTTTGCGCAAGTATTATTACACCACTAATATGATTGGTGATACCTTTTAAAATATTCAATCATATCATCAGATTTTATTTGTTGAACATGTTATTTATTGCAATATGCGACAAGCACTTTTCTTTGTACTGATTATTCTTTATGAATATAGCAAACAAAATCCTTTGCCTCATGGAACCTGTATTCTAGAGAGAGAAAGAAAATAAACAATAAATAAATAGTTGATATGTAATTTATCAGATGGTGATATGTACGATGCCAAAAAATGAATCAAGGAAGGAGGAAAGGATGTGGAGACAGAGGCTCCAATTTTAAATAGGGTAATCAAGGAAGGTCTCGCTAAGAAGGTATTATTTGAGAAAAGACTCAGAAAGGTTGAGAAAAACAGCCATGTGTTTGTCTAAAGGGAAGAGCATCCCAAGCAGAAGGAAGAACAAGATCAAGATCTCTGACATGGGAACACGTGTTGTGTGTTCTAGGAACAATAAAGAAGTTGGGGTAACTAGAGGTTAATGAGCAAGAGGTTGAATACTAGGGTCTGAGAGCTGAAATTTAGCAAAGGATCCAATTACAGAGGCCTCTATAATCCCCCGGAAGGATTTTTGACTATTTCTATGGATCTGCCTGACAGATAGGCCTGCTGTTCCTGCTTACCTCTGACATTCCAGTCACCTTTTACAACCACTTTTTGTCTCTACCAAGTTTTCTCAAAGTTTTTATGTTGATTCTTCAGATACATGCTGTCTTTACCTTCTTTATTTTAAAAATTAATTAACTGATTAACTGATTTTTTGGCTGTGTTGGGTCTTTGTTGCTGCGTGTGGGCTTTCTCTAGTTGTGGCTCAGGTGCTTCTCTTCATTCCAGTGCATGGGCTTCTCATTGCGGTGGCTTCTCTTGTTGCGGAGCACAGGATCTAGGTGCACAGGCTTCAGTAGTTGTGGCACACAGGCTCAATAGTTATGACTTGCGGGCTCTAGAGTGCAGGATCAGTAGTTGTGGCACATGGGCTTAGTTGCTCCATGGCATGTGGGATCTTCCCAGCCCAAGGATCGAACCTGAGTCCCCTGCATTGGCAGGTAGATTCTTAAGCACCACTCCACCAGTGAAGTCCTGCCTTTACCTTCTGAAGTTTCTGTTTATTTGATTTTGGTTGAGGGAAGCCTTTACTAGTTTGTCATCTTGTCAGAACCCTGAAGTGTAAAATTGTTTTGAAATACAATTTGATGTAATTTCTGATGTTTTCCAGCCTCTGTAAATAATACCTAACTACAAGAGGAAGCACATTACATTTTTGGACAATTTAATAAGAAGGAAAAAGTTTCCTTATATTAAATTATATACCTTTAAAAAAAGTGTATTCAATATGTGTATAAACTCACATAGGTTAAATACACAAGCTATATAATTATGACCAGAAGAGACATTAAAAATGATCACTTCTAATTCTTCAGGTTTTCAACTTTTGATAAGTAACTTACTGATCATATAACTGTGATTTGTTTAAGAGGTTAGGTGTATCTCAGACTGACAAGAAATCAGGTGTTCCTCTCTAATTCTAAGGGAACCTTGGTTAGAGGAACTTCTTCAGAATGTTAAGCAGCACCAAGGAAGATATGGCTGAAAATAAGACAAAGTAAAAGTAAGTGGAAACATAAAAATTCAAAGTTTTTTAGCTATAAGTAGAGATCTTAGAGAAAACAATTGCAGAGCAGATCTTAATGAATGCTGAGTCCATTAATAAATGATGATCCCTCTCCAGAGGTGTTGGATCTTTAACTTCTTCCTTCCTTCCTTCCTTCCTCCCTCCCTCCCTCTCTCTCTCTCTCTCTCTCTCTCTTTCTTTCCTGATTTATTGGCTACATTGTGTCTCTGTTGCTACCTGCAGGCTTTCTGTAGTTGCAGAGAGTAGGGGCTACTATTCATTGTGTGCACAGCTTCTTATTGCAGTGCCTTCTCTTGTTGGGGAGCTCGGGCTCGAGGTGAGTGCTTGGGCTTCAGTAGTTGTGGCTCCTGGGCTCTGTAGTTGTGGCTCACAGGCTCTAGAGTGCAGGCTCAGTGGTTGTGGCACATGGGCTTAGTTGCTCCGTGGCATGTGGGATCTTCCTGGCCCAGGGCTCGAACCTGTGTTCCCTGCATTGGCAGGTGGATTCTTAACCACTGTGCCACCAGGGAAGCCCTAGCTTTTCTTTTAATAGCCCCTTTTGGGAAAACTGAGTTTAAAATATCAGCATTAAGTAGCCTTAGGAAGCAACAATAAAGTTAAAGGAATTAAAATTCAAAATTTGAACTGAATGAGTCTGTGGTTCATTATGTCCTTTTGTAGAGAATATAGTGCAGTAACATAGGTGTAAGCCTCAACAAAGTGTATCCTTTTATACCAGTGGTTCTTAAACTTTAGCATGCATTAGAGTCACCTGGAGAGTTTGTTAAAAACAGTTTGCTAGTCCCCACTCCAATTCATAGATGATAGTGATGCTGGTTTTCTAGGGGCCATTCTTTGAGAACCAGGATTCTCAAAGGTAATTATTCTTAGGGTAATATATTAACCTAGATAATTACTCTTAAGATACTATATTATGGGTGGTTAGAAAAATGTCTTCACATAGGGATCGAGGATTCTTGAAGCTTTTGGATTCATTGTCCTAGAGGGTCTCACGTGCATACAGACATCAAGAGACAAAGACCATGCAAACACTTGGTTCTTAATGCCTTGTACTGGAAATGGCACGCATCCCATGTCTTGTCACATTCTTTTGACCAAACCTAACTATCAAAGAAGCTAGAAAATGGCAAGGGAATTTCAGCCCCTAACACCAGAGATTCTGATTCAGTATGTCTGAAGAGGAAGTTTTGATTTTTAAAAGCTTTATCACTGATTGAGTTATTCACTAAGTTTCAGAATTCTGATTCTACCACTAAGAAAGAAATATTGAGTGTCTATTACATGGAAGACATTGTGCCAGCCAGTAGGGACTATTAACTTTGATGAAAAGTTAAACATTTGCCCTGTTTTGGGAGGGCTTCCAGCTTAATGAGAGAGAGAGAAACACAGAACCCTTGTGCCCCCTTAATTCTCTAGAAGTGTATTGAAACTCTGTCTCTACTTCCTTATTTCCTGTTGACTCTAACCCTTTTCAGTTTGGCTTCCACTTGCACTAGTTCCATTGAAATAGATTTTATTAAAATAATGAACAATATCCATGTTATCAAACACAGGACATCTGTTCTCATATAATTAACTTTCTGAGTAGTATTTCATATAGTTAACCATTCCTAATTATTGGAAAAACTTTTCCTCTTTTTGCTTCATTAAATGCTTTTCTTACATGACATTTCCCCTGGATCAATGGTGGTCCCTTTTAATCCATCCTGGATTATTTTTCTTCTTATAGTTAAGACTGGATTGCCTCTGGGATTTGTTTGGGTCACTCTTTTCTTCATTTACTGTATTTCTTTATTGCCATGTCCAGTCTCAAGTCTTTAATTCCCAAAGGTATGATTATGACTTTCAAATGTATGTCTCCTACTCAGACCTCTTAAGCTTCATTTCCACACGTTAATTTGGCAAATCTAATATCTTCACTTCAATTTTAATAGACATCTGAAACAGAACATATACACAGATATTTTTTTTCTTCAAAAGAGAAATACTACATACCATGCTGTTGAATCAAACTGTTCAAAGAAATGAATTAAGGATAGTTTGAAGACATTCATTGTTGTCTCTTCTTTGAGCACATCTTATTCTAAAAGCAGAATATTTTTATCTCAGGAATAGACTAAAATTTAATGCAGATACAGTTTATTAGTATAAGAACTATAGATTTTTTAACCCAGAGAGTTCTAGATTCAAGTTCTAGCTCATTTATTTCTAGCTATGTGATTGGTAATTCACCTAACTCTCCTGATTCTCAGTGTCTTCACCTGAAAATAAGGATAAAGGGAGCTACATAGCAGGAATTTCGAAGTTTAAAAATATTGTTGCTCTTTACTTACAAATAGAACAGTGGCAAGCATACACAATTTCGGCCATTTTTTGGTAAGATTTACTGTAACAATGTCTAGCAAGTTATTACTAAAAATAGAACTTGAAAGTTGAATTTTCATAAGTTTTTGACTTACAGATAGTCAGTGACTAATTGTGATACAGATCTTGATAGATGAAAGAAATTGGGTACATTTTGCAACCACTTAACATCTAATAAATACCTAAAAATGTTGCCATCCTTCTAAGGAAACATACCTCATTCACTGCTGTCTAGTCTACAGTTCTAATAGAACCACTGTTTTCTCACTGTGTATATTTTGTAGGGCAATCCCCTAACAATATCTTTATGAAGCTCCCTGACATAGTTGTTTATTCAGTATATGAAACAGTGCAAGATAGAACATGTTGGAAATTTTTTTTCAGTAGATTTCTGTAAAATCTTCAGTTTTGCTTGTTAAAAGCGCTTATGTAATAAAGAAGATAAAAATTTTACAGGTGGGTTCCGAGTTAATGAAACCACGAGTTGTGAGGTTTATATTTGAAGAGTACCTTTTTGCTACCTGAAATATGCCACAGGATGCATTCATTTTCTTTAGAAATGAAAACCATATTCTATAGTTCTGAAGTGCTTAATTTCAAATGACTTACCTGGTTAAGTTGACTCAGATTGGGAAAATGACTTTTTTAAAATCTAGAAGCAGAGTGAATTTTCATCTTAAGCATAAAATTACAATTTTTACTGTGTAGAAGACAGGCTAAGTTATTTGTGTGCAAAATATGTTTGAATCTTTGAAAAGCATGCATAGCATTCACATTATATATATTTTTTTCATCCAGGTATTTCTTTCACCTGTGATTTTACTTATAGTAACATATACCAGTTCACATTTTTTAAATGGTAATTGAAGGTAATATTAAAAGAATCTAGTGAATTGTTACAGGAGGAAAAAAAGTTGAATCTGTTCCATTTCTAAAAATATCTGCAAGTCTTCTCAGTGAATGTACTTTTCAAGAAGCTACCTTCTTATCTTTTTTTTAATGTGCATTATTTCAGTTTGGGAAGAGTTTGAATTGCTCTGCAGTGTTTAAGAAGTCTCTTTTCATAAACTAGTTATTTCTGTCCTTGTCATAGCATTTAAGTTTGTAATAATAGGATATTGCTTCAATTATATGTGTGATATGGAGAAAGGGACTGAAACACAGGATAAAAAGCTCTGGATAATTTCATAGAATCAATATAAAAATATGAAAAAATAAAGAATTACTGTCATTTTCTAATTTTCTAAGATAATAGTAACATACACATAACAGAATTTACCGTCTTACCCATTACTAAGTATACACTTTGATAATATTAAATATATTCATAATGTGCTACCATCACTACCATCCATTTTCAAAACTCTTTTCATCTTGTAAAACAGAAACTCTGTACCCATTAAACAATCACTCCATATTCCCCTCTCCTTCCAGCCTCAGGACACCACCATTCTACTTTCTGTCTCCATGATTTTGACTACTTCAAGTACTTTGTATAAGTGGATTTATATAGTTTTTGTTTTATTGTGACTGGCTTATTTCATTTAGCATAATGTCTTCAAGTTTCATTCATGTTGTAGTAATGTCAGTATTTCCTTCCTTCTTAAGAATGAATAATATTCCATTATATGTATTTACTACATTTTGCCTATCCATTCATCCGTCAATGAACACTTAGTTTACTTTCATATGTTAGCTATTGAGAACAGTGCTCCTATGAGAATGGGTGTACAAATGTCTCTTCAAGACCCATCTTTCAGTTTTGGGGAGTATATACACAGATGGAATTTCTGGTTCACATGATAATTCTATGTTTAATTTTTTGAGAACTACCATGCTGTTTTGCTGAGACCAGCTCGGCGACTCGAGGTGAGTGACGGGTGCCGCAAGCTTGAAGAAAACACAGACACAGACTGAAGAGAAAGATGGGACTGGGGGACTCAAGACCTCTAGGATCAAGAGCCTTGCTGACTCATCCCACGTTGCTGTTATTGGTTTCTCGGCTAACACTCCCAGGTTAATCCCATAAACAATCAAAGGCCTCACATGACTGGGGCAATTATCTTTGTTTGCCTCCTGGGTCCGAGTTGAGCAGGTGTGGATCTGAGCTGGGCGTGGAGAGCAAAACAGCCCTGGGGGCAGGAGACCTCTCTCAGATATTAGGGGTCTGTGCCCCACCCCTGTTGGCCCCTCTGCGACTGTGCCTGTCTTAGGTTGTTCCTCCCTTGAGGAATCTTACCCGTCTCTGGCTAACCAGTCATCCTCCAGGGCCAAACAGGGTGATATAAGGAAGGCTCTGTGCCCCACCCCTGTTGGCCCCTCTGCGGCTGTGCCTGTCTTAGGTTGTTCCTTCTCTGAGGAATCTTACCCGTCTCTGGCTAACCAGTCATCCTCCAGGGCCAAACAGGGTGATATAAGGAAGGCTCTGTGCCCCACCCCTGTTGGCCCCTCTGCGGCTGTGCCTGTCTTAGGTTGTTCCTTCTCTGAGGAATCTTACCCGTCTCTGGCTAACCAGCCATCCTTCAGGGCCAAACAGGGTGATATGAGGTGTGCAGGGAGAAAGGGGCTGAACCCCTAGAGACGGCCAACCCTCTGCCTATGCCCCCATAGTCTCCACGCCCCGCACCCTCAGCTCCTCCACTGCTCAAGCAGGACATTCTGAATCCTATCGCTGGGCCCACATACTTTAACATTTTCAAGGTTTCAGAAAGGCTCCTGAATGTCTTCCCACACTGTTTTTCAAAGCAGATGTACCATTTTACATTCCCACCAATGGTACTCAAGGCTTCCAATTTCTCTACATCCTTGCTAAAACTTGTTATTTTATGCTTTTTTTTTTTTTTTTAGTAGTAGCCATCTTAATGAGTGTGAGATGTTACGTCATTGTTGTTTGATCTTCATTTTCCTAATGGTTAGTAATTTTAGGGATATTTTCATGTACTCATTGGCCACTTGTATATCTTCTTTTGAGAAATGTCTATTCGTTTTTTTGCCCATTTTTGAATCCAGTTTTTTTTGTTGAGTTTTAGGAGTTCTCCATATATCTGGATATTAATCTCACATCAGAAATATGACTTACAAATGTTTTTACCTGAAGTGAATCTCTTGTAGACAGAATATACTTGCATCACGGTTTTTTTGTTTGTTTGTTTGTTTGAAGTTATTCTGCAAAACTCTGTCTTTTGGTTGGAGAGTTTATCTCACTTACACTTAAAGTAATTACTGATAAGAAGGGAATTTTGTCATTTTGCTATTTGTTTTCATATGTCTTATGGCTTCATTATCTCTCATTTCCTGGATTACTGTTTTCTCTTTTGCTTAATTGGTTTTTTGGAGTGAAACATTTAAATTCCTTTCTCATTTCTGTTTGTATATATTCTATAATTATTTTCTTTGTAGTAACCATGGGGATTACATTTAACATCCTAAAGTTATGACACTGTAATTTGAGTTTATACCAATTTAATGTCAATAACATACAAAAATTCTGCTCCTTTACACCTTCAGCCACAGTCCCTTCCATTGCTGATGACACAAAATTACATCTATACACACTGTATGTCCCAGAATATAAACTAATGATTATTTAAATGTATTAATCTCTTACATAATGTGGAAAATAAAATGTGTGATTACAAACCAAAGTTACAGTCAGTAATACTAACTTTTAGATTAATGATTGTCATTTAAGTAAAATATGTCTTCAGTCATGTAGAAAACATGGAGTTACCAACTATCATTACAATAATACTGACTTTTATATTTGCCTATGTATTTATCTTTACTGAGATCTTTATTTCTTCATGTGGCTTCAATTTACTAGCTAATATCCTTTTTATTTAAACATGCAGGACTCCCTTTAGCATTTCTTGCAGAGCAGGCCTAATGATACTGAATAATCTCGATTTTTATTTATCATATCTTAATTTCTCCCTTAATTCCACCCACTGCTTTCTGGCCTCCAAAATTTCTGAGAAGTTTGCTGATAATCATATTGAGGATCCCTTGTATATGATAAGTACATTTTCTCTTGCAGCCTTGAAGATTCTATCTGTCCTTAGACAGTTTGATTATAATGTGTCTCAGTGTGGGGTTTTTTGAGTTTATCTTATTTGAATGTTCATATACCAATCTTCTTGAGTATTTATATTCATATCTTTCATCAAGTTTGGGAAATTTTCTGCCATTATTTCTTCAAATATTCTTCCTGATCCTTTCTTTCTTTCTTCCCCTGAGATACTCACAGGCTTTAAACTCTGTTCACTTTTCTTTAATCTTTTTACTTCCATTTCTTCAGATTTAATAATTTCCGTTATCCTATCTTCAAGTTCACTGATTCTTTCTTCTGCCTGCTGTTTGTGTCCTTCGAGTAAATTTTTCATTTCCATCATTGTACTTTTCAGTTCCAGAATTTCTTTGTGGTTACTTCTTAGGTTTTTTTATACTTTCAGTGTTATTTCCATTTTGTTCATCCATTGTTTTCTTAACTTTTCTCCACATCTTTTTCCAGCTTTTTGAATGTCTTTCAGGCAACTGTTTAAAACCGTTGACTAAAGTCTTGCCACCTCTTTTGATGGATAGTTTCTGTTGATTTTTTTTTTTTTCTTTTAGATGGGCCATACTTTCCTGTTTTATTGTATGCCTTGTGAATTTTTTTGTTAAAAATTGGACATTGAATATAATGATATGATAATTTGGGTAGTTAAATTCAGATTCTTCCCTTTCCTCCTGGTTTGCTCTTTTTTGTTGTTTTTGTTTTTATTCATTATGGTCATTTTTATTGTTGTAGGCTGTCTCTGTGCCAGGGATCAGACTGCTTTGTAAATCTAAAGTCTTTTCAGGTCTTTTCTGAGTCTTCATTTTTCTCTAGTCATGTGCAATGACTTTTTTTAACAGACAATAAATGTGCAATGACTTTTAATTACCTGTGTATGTAGTTGCTTTTGAATGCCCTCATTGGTAATGTCTGACTCCCAAAAAGAGAAAAAATAATGATGGGTGGGGGAATAAAAGACTTCTGGCCCTTTTTTAACCCCTCTGGCAGACACTTCAGCCAGAGAGAGAGGGGGTTGCAAAAGTGGAGGGAGGTGCAACAACAATGGCTGGTGATATAAAATAAAAATTTAAAAACTAATAAAAAATTAAAATGTCTAATTTTAACTGAAAAAATAAAAAAGAAAAAACAAACAAACATAAAAACAATGGCTACCAGCCTCTTTTTCTGCACCTCTAATAATCAGAAGCAGCAATTAGTCATCAGAGCACAGATCCCCTGAAATTTGGAGGACAGGGTCCGTTTTGCCCGCAAGCTGTGTGCAAGGTACTCCTGAAATGGCTTACAGCTGTCTGCTCCATAACTGAGGGGTGGGGGATGGGTGGCTGCTACTGTGGTAAGGCCTGATATTATCTGAAATTAACTGCAGTTAACACTATAAGTCTTCCTCTGGAAGTTGCAATCCTTCAATATGTTCTAGAGTTCCAAAATAGTTTTGTTAGATAGAATCTAACTCTCTAATTGTTGTCTAGGTAGAGAAACAGATTCCTGATGCTTCCTACTTCATCATTTGCCCAGAATTTCTGTATATAATGTCATTTTCATTTAGAAAAATCTAGATTATTGATCTTTCAATATCTAATATTCTTTAAAAATTACAAATAATTCTTATTAGAAGAACAGATTTGGAATGTTTATTTCCCAAAGACCAAACATATAAAAAAATGTATAAACTATTCAAAGCAGATCTATGTTCCAGCATAAAATGATTAGCCTCCTATTATGTTCCACATGGAAAAGTCAGATTATCTGTCCCTTAAGCAATGTTCATTTTCTTTTCTCCCATAGACTTTTGGAAAACATACAGCAAAATCAGGTGTTTAGGTGACAGTATTATCAGTTGAAATGTGCTTTCGGTTTCTGGGTAACTTTACAAGAATTCCAAATGAAATGTGAATTCAAATGTCATTGGCGAGTTAGGCTGAGAAAAAGGACTCGTGTTGAATGAAGAATCCCTTCATGAGTTTGATTTAGCTCACGTTTTGATGGCATGTCACATTCCAATATAAATGCCCTCCTCTGAAATGGTGGAGAAAGTCGTTGATAATTTATCTGCTTGGTCTATGATTTGCCCTGCTAATTTTAAGACACTCTGTTATAATATATTGAGGAAAACTGAGGATTTAAAGGTATCTGCAATATAAAAGTATTTCTTATATTACTGTATGCCTTCAAATATTTATATAGACTCATTTAATTATGTGTGAAGTTCTATCTCCTTCCAGTTATATCTTTCTATAGTATATCATAACTAATTCTGTCTGTGATCTCAGCAATATCCTCTTTGAACTTGGTTATGTATATTTAAAACAAAATGATGCTTGCCTGTAAATGAGATAATTATGATGAGTGAATTGGGGGTTAATAGTATAATGTACTTTGAACTCTGAGAACAAAATGCTAAATGAGTATTAGAGACTGGGAGATAATGAACCAGTTAGTTTCTATACCTGGTCACAATTTTAATATTACAAACCTAGGAAAATTATTAAAGGTCTTTAATATATAAGGTCAATGACTCTGGCATTGTTGTTCTATTAGGATCACTAGTCACTAAAATAGAAAAAATTCTAACATCTTAAGAAATGAAAGGCTAGGTAGAGATTTGTTCTGAACCCTGAGTTTAAGAATATATCAAAGTGTGTATGTTATTGAAACTAAATGTTATTCTAAAGTTAATGCAAAAATTATCATTTAACATGTTTAGAAAATTTACCTTGACTTGATTCCTTGTATATATTAGATAATTATCCCAAAAGCAAACAAAGTTTGGGAATAAAATGTGTAAATTCTTGTGTTAAGCTACTTTAATGGTATAGTTTAATTTATTGGGATAAATATTGTATTTACAAAAAATGTACAAAAATTTTATTTAAAAACTTTTATAAACTATGCCTACTTAGTAAAAATTTCTCAAACAAAAAGATTAAAACCTATTTGAGAGTTTTAACATACACAGAAAATTTCATTTTGATAATTATGAAAATAAAAATATACATATCACTTAGTAATATAGAAATTTATTATAATAAATTTATATATTGTCATATATTAAACTTATAGATTTCTTAGGGAGTTTTCCTTGAAAGTGAGAGCTGTGAATTCTGCCACAGTCGTTACTAACTTTAGGTCTCAGGAAATTTACTTTCCCTGAGCCTCATTTCCATCAGAGTTTTCATCAAAACTAAATGATATAATGCCAGTGAACCACTTATTACAATGCTTATTACTCACAAATGTTAATTACTTTCATTATTATTATTTCAATTATTATAAACTTGAGAGTAACAAAACATATTATCTATAATTCAGAATAATGTTTGCTAATTGCCATGACTTTGGTGTATATCTAGCACAACCTTTCAACAATTAGAGTTATTATTTTGATTTACTTCCTTAGTTAGATGCTTGTGAAGGGTTAGATAAGGTGAAATGAGGAAAATATACCTCTGAATGAAAGGAAAAATAGAGTTCTAAAAACCCTACTTCCTGTCTAAAAAGAAGTTAATGTAGAACATATTCAGAAAATTTCTGCTGAATGAGAAGAGACTGCTGGAAATACTTGCTATACAGAATTAATTAATGGATGATATCTCAATGTAATTAATATTATCCAGACAGATTATATATATATATTCACACACACACTTACACATGCATAACACGCATATACACATGATACCTTCATTTTAATAATATCTCCACTGAAATAGTAGCTAATCTGTATTCTCAGATGAAGATGCCAAATGATATAGAAAATGCTAAGTTCATTTGATCACAATTCTGCTAAATTTTCCTGCGGTCTAGTAGTATTAAACATATTCAACCTTTTTTCTTCTTGTGAAGGATGAAATAAAGGAGAAATCTGATTTCTGCAGTGTTTATGATGTCTTTATTACTTGTCATCCTTTTGAAATATTTGCACAATTTCCACTGGCATTAGTGGGAATATCATAAGTATATGCAAAAACATTACAGATCTCTTTATCTGGATAACTGTGCACAGTGAAACTAACGTGTATACATGGTGCAGTGTTAGAATTAAATTTAAAAACCTACTTCTGAATAGTAGCATCTAAAACAGTGAGGATATGTGATGACTTAACAATTCTGAGTATCTCTGCAGGACTGTAAATCTTGCTGTGACCAATACATTGTCTCAAAGCAGATAGTTGTGCCTTTAAAAAAATTTAACCTCCAAAGTG
Source organism: Hippopotamus amphibius kiboko (assembly GCF_030028045.1). Lineage (NCBI taxonomy): Eukaryota > Metazoa > Chordata > Mammalia > Artiodactyla > Hippopotamidae > Hippopotamus > Hippopotamus amphibius. Next base: position 62,075,459 of record NC_080188.1, read on the forward strand.
AAATTACTGAAGCTTCTAAGGCAAAGGGGAATAAATTTTATGTGAAGTCTTATGTTTTTACTAAATTCTTCAATTTTAAATACTTCATGGTGTATAGTAAATGAATCTGTTATGCTAATTACCAGACTAGTACTCATTATCAAATATGTGTGTGTGTGTATTCTCTGGTATTTACTAGTTATTGAATATATATCTAATATATTTAGTAGTACTAGTTATTGTCACACATATGTATATATGAATGACATAATGGATTATGTATGTAATATATTTATGCATATACATGGAGTAAGTGCTTGAAATGAAAAAAAAAAAAAAAAAAAAGAAAGCATAATATGGAAGAAATACTTCAAAACCTGAAACCAGAAGGCCTAAATTCCTACTCCACTCCTCCTAACTTTTGGCTGTGTAATTTTGGTTGAACTTCTTAAAATCTTTTCACTAAAATTTCTGAAAAATTAGAAAATTTTTGTATACCATCCTTAAAATTTCTTTCAGCTATGAGTGTATGAAATCCACAGTTTCTTTCTGTTATCTTCTTATGAAGGCATCTTAATTCTGCTAAGGTCTGGTGCAACATGTAGTGGATTTCAGCTGTCCTGTCAGCAAATCATTTGTGAAGAAACAAAATGGTTTGGCTTAATGATTATCTCTGTGCTGAGGGAAGGTTGATTGGATGGATGGATGGATGGATGCATGCATGCATGAATGCGTGGAAGGAGAGAGAGAAAAAGAGAAGAGGAAAGAATGAACAGAGAGAGAGGCCAAGAGAATCAGCTCTGTTGCTTCAAAGAAAATTAAAGATTCACCGCATATAGTACCTTTGAAAAGTTTCTTCATAAATAATTTAGGGCAAATTAAATAAGTAAAGAGTTTGAACTCTGAAACTAAAAATGATTAGTTACTTTGATTTTATTTGCAACTCTGAAATCTGACCATGTGTTTTTGGGCAGTTGTTTCATACATGTCTTTTTAGATGATAAGGTTTTAAGTAGAAATGGTGCAATAATAATGTAGACGTGCTGATACTTTCTTGTTTTCAGTTTTTAGAATTACTTATTTTAAAAGCTATATGGCATGTTAGGTATATAAAATGAGATATGCAGATCTTCTGATAATTTTATCAGCTCTGTATGTGGAAAAATTCCTTTTGTTATCAACCTGCTGGATCCAGTGGACCCCAGCTAGGTCCTTTCCTTGCCCTGTGCTGCTTGTGCCAATTGAATGAGATCAGGTTCAGCAAAGCAGAGCAGAAACTTTATACCTTGATCAAGGAATGGGGAGGGAAGAGCTCTAAGACCCCTTCTTCTGGGGGAAGGAAAGTGGGAAACTTTTAAGGGTTAAGAGGTGGGTATGCTATCAGAACCCAGGGAAAGTGGCAGTGAGTTCCAGAAACAGACAAAGCATGCACAGTCCTTTGGGCTCTTTTGTGCTGAACACTGATTGTGCTAGCAAAGTGCAAGTCCTCCCTTTGGGAGGAGATCTTAGCATGGTAATGAAGCAAAGGCAACTTTCAGACATTTTGGGTCTCATCTGCACAGGTGCTGCCCTTGTGGTCAGGCTGGAACCAGTTCAGGGCAGTGGACTGTCACCATCTTGGACCTTTCTGCTCGAGCTGATTCTGTGGTTTTGCTTATGTGGTCTCTGCCTTAGTTTCTGTTAAGCAAGCACAGATGTGGGCATAGACTAACAGGTTGTGGTGTGGAAAGAAAGAAAGTAGGTTAGCCTCTGTACTGATGTTGGTCACTTTCCGGTAACACTTCCAGATGTGTATCCAAACCTTTCTCAATATTTTTAGAGGAAATTCTGAGCTAGAGGAAGACATTTTCTTTCTTTCACTGCCTCCCCAGCTAAACAATGCCTCTTATACGTACAAGAGAAAGAAAAATTTAAATATTTAAACTAAAAATGTAAGTATATGATTAATACTTTGCTGAATAATTTGGATATTCTGGAGTTGTGATAATACCTGTGATACTAAATTCACGTACAGGTACATTTGTAATTCTTCTTTTGTTCTAATTTAAAATTAGTTGTAACTTAGATTTTTATGCCTACGTTTGAATTTAGACGTTTCATTTTACAAGATCATGCCTAACTAATATAAGGAAAGTTTGAACTATCCCTGTTTCTTGAGTAGCTAATATAGTCGGGCTCTGTTATAAACACTTTAACAATAAAAGTAGTTTCTGTGGCTTAGGAAATTATATTTTACTGAGGAGACAAGGCATATATCCATGGTGGAGACAACATCATGAATAAAGACATGCAGGTATAAAAGCTTAAAATATTTTTGAGGGTTATGGAGGTGGTCAGTTTACTAACTTCTTTTACTTATGCAAAATGTTTTATTTAACAGACATATTTGCAAGTGTGAATTTGTGTAAAATGATTTTATTAACTTATACATAACTTGTGCTTCTCTACCATGGAAGGAGCAGATCATCAGTCCCAAATAATGGAAATGAATAATTACAATTGGTGTAACAGGAATATTTAGGAAGTGTTTCTTTTCTGCCTATTGCTTGGTTATTCTCCCTCCAGTTTGGCCAAAGCACAGTGTAAATAGAGTATAATCTGTTGGTCAAACACTGTGTATTTATGTGTGTGTGTGCATGTAAGTGGTGGAAGAACTATTTCATCTTGACAATAAGTTGGATCTGGTTTTCACCTCCAGGTTATAAAATAAAACTGACAGTTAAAACATGCTAATAAAAATAGCTGGGAAAGATAGATGCTGTGTCATCATGTAAACTATATAGTTATGTATGTTGCATTTGAGAAACTTTACTTTCAAAAAGTAAATCTAGGATATTTGATGTTAGATTAGACTGGTAGTATGTGTGTATTAATACAAAGGATAAAAAGATGACATTGCTATACTACTGGAAGTGCATGACATAAGAAAGGACTGTCTTTCCTGAGATTCTTCATGTGGAACTTACCAGGTTGTTTTCAGAATAGTTGTGTTTGATACAAAATGCTGCATTTATCAATACTGTGGTGGTAAAAAGCCAAATTTAAGATGTGATTTTATATCTGAAGAAAAAAGTAAATAAATAAATAAGTGTATTTGAAATGTTGACTAGGATTTCTTGTTCTTTGGTTATGCTGTCTGTGTGCAGTAAGGTGAACTGTTTCTTTTGTGTACTTCCTTGCTGTTTGCAGAAAGATGAACTGCTTCTTTTGTGCATTTCCTTTCAGTATGTCTTAATTCAGCACAGAATTGACTAATTTGCTATCATTTCAGCAGGTTTCTGCTATTTATTAAGCCAGGCTTAATGTTTAAAGCAACTTTAAGTGTTCTGTCAGGTAATAGTAAAATGCTTCCATTAAAAATGTATTACCAATACTCAACAGAAGTCAATAACATCACCTGCTATAAAACAAGGTTGATTAGAAACTCTTCTTTTAAAAGACCCATTTAGAATCCATGACAGGCTGAAACATCTCTGTATAAATATACATCACTTCTTTGTGAATAGACATTTAGAATATCTGGTTTAAAATGAATTGGTTATTTCAACTCCAGTTATAGGACATTTATATCACATTTCCTAAAAAACTGCTAAATAAATTTTTATATCCCAGTCTGATATCATTAGATTTCAATGTCATGATTAATCTAAATTCTCATAAATATTATCACACATTAAAATGTCTTCATGAATGTGAATTAAAATTATCTAGATTAATATAAAATTTATTGCCTAAATATTTTCATAAAAACTTTGTTTATAAAGTAAATTTCTATCTAATTCAGAGGCAACAGGATAGGTCATAAATTAATGTCTGTTAAATACATTGATTATATCAATAAAATATGTATATTCTGTGTATTAGCTATATAATAATATAATTAAGCAATAGTTTATATATCAGTTAAAAAGATTCTTCAACTTTTTCTCACGTTCTTAGACATGAAGGTATTCAAATAGATAGGAAATGTTAAGGAAGGGTTTAAAGAGGCTGGTCAAGGTAGTCAGTGAATCCATGCAAATATAGAAGAGCAGTGGTAAGAGAAAGCCACATTCACACAATAAGCCTATTATAGTAGACACTCTGTAAGCCTATTATAATAGACACTCTGCCTTCTCTAGCAAAAATTAATCATTGCTTGCTTTCCTGTGGTAAAGCCACTTAGGATGAAGAGGTCAAAACTAACCTGCCACAGTTGTCAGAAATGGACATAATTTTACCCTTGCTTTATCATGAATTGACTCTAATAATGATGTTTAATATCATGATATGTCTTTCACTAGAAGACTTGGGGCTTCAGCTACAGACGTATTAAATTAACAAAATTGATAGATGTAAAGTGTGTCTGCTTCTGTTTATACATATATGTGTGTTTGTGTGTATGTGTAAACATATATATGCATATTTGTGTCTGCATGTATAGTGTGTTTATCTTTTCGTGTGTGCGTGTGTGATACCTGTAATATATTTATATGTGGAAAAAGTCATTTTTATATATACACTTTTTTTCACACACTGTAATGAATATTATATCAAGAAATATATATTATGTGTGTATGGATATGTATGTGGATATGTACACATATGGTTATTCCTTTATCATGTTATTGACCCTGAGGTGTATGTCTTTTATTGTCAAGAGGGAATTCATTAGATTTATTCAAAAAATGCAAAAAAGTATATTGCCCCAATTATTTATGATTAAAAAGTAAATAATTAAAAAATGTGTGCCTGCTTAGAACTGAAAGAGTCAAAATGAATACAAATAAAGTATGCATGGCCACATGGGAAAGAATCTGCGGATATGCTGTGAAGCCAGAATCCCTGTTAAAATACTTTTATGCCTTTTGGGTGTAATCCTGGAAGGCAGTATCCCATAGTGATGTAGAGCAAGGATGTTGAAGTCAAGGAGATAAAAAACTCTGGCCCTTGTTTGGCACTTTAGGCATATTTCTTGTATGCAATCCTGATGTTTAAAACTGTATGTGTATGTAGTAGTGTACATAGCACATAATTATTTTAAGGATTAAATTAGATACTGTAATATGAAAAAAATAATAGAACATGTTAAGATTTGTTTGGATGATTATATTGCAGTGTTTAAAAAAGAAAACACTAGCATTTGTTGAGACATATTTAGTTACCACAACTTACCTACATTTTGTATGCAAAGTATCATTTAATACCATTAATAATCCTTACAGATGGATATTATTTTTATTATTAGATATTACACATGATGAATGTGGAGTTTAGAATTTGAATCCCTTGCTCAAGGTCATATACTTAACAAATGTCAGAGTCAGGATTTGAAATCAGTTTACTCTTAGAACTGGGATGTTTAATCAATACACTGGCAAACACACACTCAAATAAAAGTTAGCCACAACTCTTAATCATCATCATCATTGCTGCTACATATGAAGGAAAAATGCCACAATTATTCACTAGAACTTATGTTAGTTCTTCAGGAAATATGTCTCCATTACTTTTGCTCAGAGATTTGTATGTCTTTAAATTTTTAATAAATATTATTGAACTTACTATTGTAAAAGATACTGAAACTTGTTCAAAAAAATGAAAAAGAAAGAAAAGAGGGAAGGAAATAAAAAAGAGAAAAATTAAATTAGGATCATAATAGAAATTTGATTCCTATTTACTTTATGAATGGATTCTCAGAAAATTTCCTGACTTTTCTTCTATTATTCAGGAGAAAAGATTCAAGCTAAGAATTCCTAAAGATCTCAGGACGTGAAACATTCAGTGTATTTAACCACTTTGTCCTGCAAAGCCTTTGTATATTTATTATAATGTCTTCCCAATACTCTCCCAGCAAAACACTTTGATATACTACTCATCATTTCCATTTGGAAGAACTAACTACATTCCTGCTTACCTGTCACACTGCTCCCAGTACAATGTGTTTCAGTAATAAATAAAGTGCATGCTTTAAGTGAAAGTATATGTTTTTCAATACATAAGTCTTTTGGGCGTAATTCTGGAGGGCAAGACAGAATATTTATGTTATTATTTAATGGCGACACTCACTTCTTTCTAGGAGCAATTTTTGATGAATCTGCCAAAAAGGATGATGAGGTGTTTCGCACAGCAGTTGGCGATCTCAACCAGAATGAGGAGATCTTACAGACTGAGAAAATTACATTTTCGGTGACATTTGTTGATGGCAACAACCCTTTTCAAGCAGTTCAAGAAGGTAAGGTCCATTAGCACTCCACTTTTGATTTTGTTTTTTGGTTCAATTCAAATGGTAATGAAATTAAAAATTTTTAAAAGTCATTAAACATGGACATTATTTTTGTATCTTTGCTGCATTGCTTTTCTCTTAGAGTATCGTTTGGTAAATTTTAATCCTGAGTGCCACTTCTGAAAGGGCAGACTGTGGAGAGTTATTGTTTTAATTGAAATATGATATGAAAATCGTCATAAGTATTTATAATAAAAACTAAAGCATTTTATGACTTCAATGTACATGAAACATTCCTTAAAAATATGACTTTCTATCTGAATTTTTACTTTTGTCTTCTTTGAGATAACTGCCACCTTGAGTGTTGTTACACCTGGAGATGACATTTAAGGTGTATTCATGACAAATGTATTGCTAGAAGGAAGACTTTTAGACATTACATACAAATCAAAGATTTTGTCCTGGGGTCCTAACATACTGACCTAGGCTATACATTTTTTATTCTCTACAATGTGGCAAATATTAAAGCACTTTTCTGCATGCTTTCTATATACTTGAGTGAATTAAAACTTTTCATAGGTACAAAGTCATACAAATACAAATTATGTTTATTATACTGGAATGATCATTTGTATGAATGGAGGTTTTGATTGAATGATCTTACACTAATAAAATTCTAGTTTTGATGCTATTATTGTAATGAATAATAGCATTTTAATTTTGATTAACAAAGTAATCATTGTTCATGAAAGTATTTGTTGTTAATCTGTTTTATATTTTATTGTGATAATATATTTAGACTAAAGATATTAATACACAATTAATTTAGTTAAATGAAGCATTTCTTTTATTAAAAACTTAGAGAGGATTTGGCAGAAGAAAATATGGACAGGTATTAAATGTAGTAAAATTTGGCAGGAAATTTTTTAAAGAAAAGTACTGAAGAGGTAAAGAAGATAAATGTTTTTAATTTAATCTATCTGCATGTTATACAGGTAACCTTTATTGGATCAGAGGCATTGGCTACTATCAAAGCTTATTTATGCTTATTTCTGTCAGTAAGGGAATGGATAGAATGATTAGTGATCTAATGCATTTTCCTTCTTATTAATTTGATAGAGTGAAAAAATATTATTTTAATAAAATGAACAGAAGTGTTTTAAGTAAAAGTTGTTTTTGCAGTAAAATGAGTTGTTCATGTTAATATGATGGAATTTTAATTTTAATAAATAATCGTCAGTTTAAAAAATCAGATTAATGTAAGCATCCAGTTATTTTTTTACATTTTCAAAGCATGGTTATGTTGATAAATTTTCTATAGAAAAAGCTGTCTAAATTGATGTTAGAATTCATAAAGCAGTCTGCAAAAATAATAAAGTAGAAATTGTGGAAAATACCCAGTAATGTAAAAGAATATATGTACTAAGAAGAATATATTTTTCTTTAAAAGGAGTATCTATGATATTTCTTTCTCAACTGTTAGTTTTAGTGACTGGAATGAGAGCAGGAAAAAATTAGGACTGACATTTTTGTGACTGTCTTCTTATTAACTACATATTAATAATTGTGAATTAAATTTGAAGATGTAAAATATTCATGCCTTTTAAAAAGCTCACTTTGACTGAAAGAATGTGGATAAAGCAATGAAAAAATACAATGCGTAGAAGGGAATTACAAAGACTGAATATGTCCTTCACACCTTTTTTGGAGACTACTATTTGAAAAGCAAAGACAGTTTTTAAAATACTACAGAATCTATCTACATATTGCTTTGTGTAACCATTCTGCTGCCAATTAATTCTGGAAACAAAAATATCTCTCAAAAGAACTATTGTGACTTGAGAGAATTTATGGCACTGAAAGCAAATTGAAAGAGTAAATAACTTTTAAGTTTCCAAGAAAGAGACAGCTAGGTATTTGTCAAGAAAGAATAAAGAGCTTGACAGTTTGCCTGATGGGTTTTGATACTAACAGTATGTCCTGGACCAGTTATTTTGATAGTCTGTTCTGACATAAGTTCTAGGAAACTCTGAAGTTCATTTGTTTCTCCATTTAGTATCAAGAAAGATCTTGGCTAATTTTAGAAGTAAAAATAATTCTTTATAGAGCTCTTATTGTAATTGATTAGTTTGAAAAAATAAGGGAAAATATTCCACTGAAAGAGAACAGAAAAGTATTCAGCAGTATTTTCTTAAATATTTTGAGGAAGTATTTTAGGAGAAAACTTCAATGACCATCAAAGATGGCCAACTTTTCTATCATTATATCTTTGCTACAATATCATTAAAATCTGTAATAGAGGGCCTTAAATCAGCTTATTTGTTTTTTACATTCTAAAGATGGACACAAGATTCAGTGATATTATTATCGATTGTTTATACATTAGCATTCCTGATGAACATCTAAAGATTCATGGTTTAGAGCATGGTTTTGTTGTGATATATACTATTTATGTTCATGGGTTTTAAATGGTATGAATTAGTAGAAAAATGACAATCTAGTTGATCACCACCAGTTGCATTGTATAATCCACTCAGTTCATTCACCCTTGGTTTCCTCATCTATAAATAATGAAGAAATCAGAACATAAATGATGTATTTTTAAGGTGAATTTCATCTCTATAGATGAGATATTGCACAAATCTTTAGAATGAATTTCCAGATTTAGATTCTTAAAGGATTGTAGAAATTATAATTATTCAGTTTCTCTTTAGAGAAGGCTTCATATTGCTGAAATTGCCTCCTAGTTTTTTCTGTGATTGACTTCAAAATTGATTAAAAGGATATATGGTGGCTGTCCTTTGTTCTGCTACCTCATCCAACTATTGACAGCAACCCAAAGAACTCATTACTATCACCAAAATTCAAAAAATGGTCTTTTGTAGGTTCAGTTGACCTGGACCAAAGCAGCCGTTGCTGGATTTCTCTCCTGACTTCTCTTTTATAGATTGTTTCCTCTGTGGGACCTATAAACTGGATATAACATAGGCTGGTGTGAAAGGCACTTCTGTCTCTCCTGAAAGCAATAGCAATTGCTTATATTGTTAGCTTTTAACTGAGACCAACACCACTATGGGCCATGATAGGTGGGGATTTACAAGAAAATAAGGTCAGGGAATGTAAGGAGAATGCATTTGTAAAAATGTTCACATTGGAATGTGAATGCAGAAATATGACTGCATGTATAATTCTTGCATACATCAGATGTATCAGGAAGGATGTTAAGCACTATATGTTGATTTTGAATGGCACGATTCAGTTAAAACACTGAAGTAATTAGAAAAAAATACCTAAAAATGAAAAGTGTGTAAGGACAGGTTTATACTGTAATGTCACAAATGATTCTATTTGAAAGGAGTAACTATCATAATTATTCTTCTTTCTGCTGTGCTAAAACCCATTATAAACAATATAGTTATAAAAGCTGTTTTTAATACAAAAAGCAGTCATGATTACGATTGCTCATCTTCAAAGTTGCAGCCTGGTTTACCTTTAACTTACTCCTTTGCACACTAGGACATGAATATTGATTGCTCCCAAAGAATCTTGTAAAAACAGACATATCACCTTAATACAATGATGATTCCAGTTGGATTTGCCTCACATATGTTACAAAATAAAGTCATTGTACGTGTAAAACAATGAGACTGCTTTCATTTATGGTTTATCAAATGTCTCATGTCTTCATTTTTAATACACACATATCCATATCATGTGTGTAAAAGGGATAACAGAAGAGCAGCAGAGCCAAAAACAGTATAAGGAAATCTAACTAGGAAAAAAACACTTCTCCAAAACACATCACAATTCATTGCAAATATTTCTGGTGCCATAGGCTAAATTTGAGTTCAAAGAAGATGTAAATGTAAAAGAATGATTTATGTGGCTGCACTATTTGATGCTTTATTCCAGGGCTTAGTCTCATAATTTATATTCTTCTCTGCTTTAATTGGATATTTTTACTGTGATAAAAAAAATCTGCTAACTCCAAAATTCTTAGATTGGATTCTGCAACTTTCCTAGAATAGGATTGCAGTGTGTATACCTCACCAGCCTGTGTTGCCTGGACCAATTTGATAACTCCAGTTTCAGCTTATTATTCTGTATTGCCTGACAACTGAAATTGAGAGTTAGTGGCTCCAAGAACCAAGAAAAAACCCTGAACATCATGTAGTTATAATTCCTTTTATTCATTCATGTTGTTCATTTTTCCATTTTTTCATCCCTTCTTCCCTTTACACATCAAGTCCAGTGTTGTACTTTATCTTGAGTCCCAATGCTCTGTATGTAATTCATGCCTAGATACCTGTGCAGTGGGGTGAAAGGGGTAGTGTTGCAGCTGACCAGCCATCTCCAGACACTCGAAAAGCAGGAGGGGTTCTCCATGTACACTTGATGGCTGGCTGGACCACCTGATTCCTTCCATGAGTCTGGGGTGTTTAGGTTGGTCAGTTCCCCAGCAATCCTGTGCCAAGTTCTGGATCACTTTTTCTCCCTTACTGCCACTTTTTAAGGACTGGCCTAAAGATCTGGAATCAGAATCTGCCTATTGTGTGATCTTTAGTACTTATCATCAATGTAGTATTAAAATATAAAGAATTCTGTTAGGGACAACACAGGCATGCATTCTTTTAATTATCGCATACTATTCCTTTCCATTAAAGAATTGCCCATCAGGAAGGATTAAAATAATATGTATTTGGAACCTAATTTTGAGTGTACTCAGTTAAATCAATCTATCCAAATACTTATTAAAAGCCTGTTACTGTTCCAAGATTGGGCCAGCTAGAGTAAGAGATAACAAAAGAGAGGACAGAGTGTCTACCTGCGGGAAGTGTAAACATGTACCTGAGGTGGGCTGTGGATTTTTAGAGCATGAAAAGACATTATGTCATTACCTTCTATAACTTGGGTTTTTAATTGTGTTAATAATAGAAATAAACATGGTGTTCTAAATTTTTAAAACATTTCTTTTTCAGAAAAGAGAGGGAATTTCTTTTTTAAAGAAACAGTATTTTTAAATATAATTTTAATGCTGATACACATTGCTTAGCTTAATTTTATTTTTTTTCTGTGATTTATTGTTGTACTCCTGTATTGGTAAGGCTTTCCGCGTTATGTGATTCAATACCACACTTTTAAAGTAACAGGTCTCTATTACTATAAATAAATTGATATCTGTAGGCCTTTATATCATAACTTTATAGCCTTTCTGCTTCGGGGCCTTTTAACTCAGTATCTACAATTGTGTACTGCTGTGTAGGTTACCTCACAAAATACATATTTTAGCAATATGTGCTGCTCTGGATCTTGTTTTATTTAGAAGAATCTTTAGCAGCTTTCTATGAAAGCTGTGTTTAATGGAAGTAAAGATGTATGTATTCTTTTGTTGTTGCTTAAGTGTTCTTTCTTTTTACCAAATGTTTTTCTTGTAATAATAGCACACCACTTTCTTCTGTTCTCTTTCTACCTCCATGGATAGAGTGCATGATTATGGCAGCATAATTCAGTTTTTAATCGGTTTTTTATGATACTCACTTGGTAAAAGAATCACCTATATGTTGTAAAGTGACTCTGAATATACGGTTTATTAGATTAAAAACCACACTTATGTACACTCTGCAGTTGTAATGAGAGTCCATTGTGTAGTCATAAAAATAGTTTAAGTTCATGTTGACAAACCAAAGATGACTTAACTATATTCAGAATTTAAAAACTATTATCAGTATTATTAATATCCAACTTTCACATAATCTAGTCTACTCGCTTAATTTGAGAACAAAAATAACCTGACTTTTTACTTTAACATTTAAGAACTTATTTTTGCATGTACTTGGCAAGTATTGTTAGATTTATGGGAATCACAGTATGCATAGTGTTTTAGTATCCATATAATATTTTGTTGAATTATTTTGTAATTTTGACAAGAATCATCACTGAAACACTTGCTTTAGAAAGCAGGACACACAAGCCAATGTGCAATAGGAAATGGCATATTCTGGGAAAAAAGAGGATGAATCAGCAAGTAATTTGGGGGTGCCTCTAAGTTTTCAGCCCTGAGCAGATTACTCTGTATTAAGCTGTACTCTCCACCTGTTGCCCTGTAATCTTAACGTAGTTAACTTAACCTTTATTATCATGTGCTAGATCCTGACCTACAAGTGCTCCTCTTCCTTTTGCCCTCCCATTACCATGCTTTGTAAAAACTCATCCATCCCCTTTCTGATCCTTGATTCTTCATACTGTACTGTGTTTATTCACAATATCTACATTTGGTTCAGTATGTGTTTTGATTTGATGCCATTTATACTGTTTCGGGAAAAAACATGGCAATTAAGCACATGGGCCATGGAATTAGATAAATTAGATAAATCTGCCTTTATATGAATGCTGCTTCATCTCTTATTATCTGTGGGACCTTGAACACACCTGTTGTCTCTGAGCCTCAATTTATTCATAAAATGGGGATACGTACATACTGCATGAGAATACTATGATCACGTGATTGTTGTATGATGATTACACTGGGTAACAGCTATGGTTTGTGGGTTCCTCTACTAATGTAAATGCATTTTAATAATAATGGGATTACGTGTGACTTAGCAACATTGCATGTGTCCTTTATAAATTTCTATCTTTCTCTGACCTTACCTTCCCAAATGTCCTTTACCACATGTATTGGTAGTTCCCATGTTATGCCATTGATAATACTAAGCTTAATAATTGCCTAGTCAGTATCTTTTTTTTCCCCTGAGTCATCTTTATCAAGATCCTGAGTGCTGGCATTGTAAAAATCTTATATAAATTAAATGCTTCTGCTTTTTTTCTGTCTTTATGGGATAGTTCTGCTAGTCAGCACAGGAAGATGAGAATTATGTTTGTGGTGTAATTTATTTGGTAAATAGTAGTGATGTTGCAACATGTGTACTTAGGGTTGGGAGGATTTTAAATATCTTGTTACCATTTCTGGGAAGTAGAGAAGGCCTGTGGGGACCAAATTAAAGCTTTCTGATCATTTGTGTAGGCTTAATACAATCAGTGAAGTAAATAAGGCACTGAGTCATAACTAAATGGAATTCAGTTGTAGAGAGGCATAATGCTGTTGAAGAGTGATATATGTGAAGGTCAGATATAGAAATGAATTCAAGGAAAACTTTATTCTTTGAGAGATACATCATCTCTGGTATTTTGAATTTACTTCTGACATGATTGTTTAAAAGGTTATCTTTCTGTGTCCTGCTCTTTTTTATTTCAATATGGGCAAATATTAACTCTAAAAACTTGATCATTGGTTTCTTCGAATTTCCAGTATTTTCTTCAGTAATGCGTAATATCATGTTATTTTCTCAGGAATTCATGCCTCATTTCAAGACATATTTACTTTTTGGTCCCTGATAGACTAATATAATATGATAATAAGAATGGCTAAGCTCATTCCTTAAGCTGTGTTTTCAAACATAAAAAAGACTTAAAAACATAGAAAAGATGTAAAATGTCTATTATTTATGAGGAATGTGTTTAAAGGTAAAAAATAAATATGTTTTCTCAGTATATATATTTTTTAATTTATTGGCTGCACTGGGTCTTCATTGCTGTGCACAGGCTTTCTCTAGTTGTGGCGAGTGGGGGCTACTCTTCATTGTGGTGTGTGGGCTTCTCATTGCAGTGGCTTCTCTTGTTGCGGAGCACGGGCTCTAGGCTTGTGAGCTTCAGTAGTTGTGGCATGTGGGCTCAGTAGTTGTGGTTCATGGGCTCTAGAGTTCAGGCTCAGTAGTTGCAGCACACGGGCTTAGTTGCTCTGTAGCATGTGGAATCTTACCAGATCAGGGCTTGAACCCGTGTCCCCTGTGTTGGCACACGGATTCTTGAGCACTGCGCCACCAGGGAAGCCCCAGTATGATTTTTGGGGGGGAAAAACTGTTCTACAAATCAAAATCAGATATGATCTTTGTATAGAAAATGTTTTTGAATAGAATGACTTTGAATAATCAGTCATAATTTTTGTACTTTATTTTTGAATTTCCACTTATATAAAATCAAACAAAATATGTCAAGGTGGTCCTGTGTTCTTATTCATATTATTAAAACTGAGCATGATGTAGATAGCTCTGATGATAAAAAGTTACTAGAGAATAAAAATAAAAGGTGACACATTCGTATTGGTCAAAGAGAAACTGACACACCAGCCTCATTCTACCTGCTCCCATATCCTGTTCTTATTCTGTTATATTAATTTGTCAATAATCTTTATGTTTGAAACTTTTGAGTTTATCTTTTTTATTGTTTTGAATTTCTAGGTATTTTTGCCCAGTTTAAGGGGGTTTTACCTCTATATTAACTCATCGTGTGTGTGTGTGTATATATATATGTATGTGTATATATATGCATAAATACATATGCTTTTATTAAACTATATATTAAACTATATCTATGTTATATACCATATATGCCATATGTATATGATATATACCATATATATCATATTATATGTGTATCTATCTCTCTTAAAATAAGTTCACCAAGCACTTCTTTTTGTGATAATCCTTCCAAAGTTGATGCATGCTTTTCATGGGTAATTTTGACCCCCTGTCTACTTTATCTGGTACAGTGGAACAAGGCAGGTTTGTTATTAACCACCATTATTCATTATCCAAAATTTATGCCAGGGCTCCATGAGAACACAGAATGAATCACTAGTTTACACTTCCTTTCTTTGAAAATTGCTTAAACCTTAAATATGAGAAGAGGAGACCAACTGGAAGAAAACTATGAATCACCAAGAACAATTCATTATTCTTTCAAAAATGAAAATGACAATGTTCATTTCTTTATAAGATACATTTAATGCACAAGTTAGTACACTGTATTAGGAAGTTTATACAGATGAATGAGATAAATTTACCTCAAGCACCTGAGGAATTTATAATCTAGCATGAGAGATATACAAAAAGAGCTAAAGAAGCAAATAAATATTCCTTTTGTTAAAAGAGAAGAATGACATAAAGCAAAGTAAATGATACTGTGGTGATACTATGTTAAAAAATAACAGGTGGGTTGTGTGTGTGTGTGTGTGTGTGTGTGCAGTTTAAAACCAGGAGTTCATTTTTGATGGTGTGATTATGCAAAATACAAAAAGGAACATTTATGCTAAGATTTAAAGTTGCAAAGTAGCCAGCCATGTAAAGCTAAGAGGAAGCCGCATTCTGGGCAATTACATATGAGAAAACCAGGCAGGGCTTGCTCCATGTGTTTGAGGGATTAGATTATATTTTGAATACAAAAGATTTAATTCCATTGCTTTGCAAATATTTATTTCCATCATTGAAGTCATTATTTGCTGGGTAGCAATATTATTCATGAGTTTGTTACCCCAATCTGCTTTAGTTTTCCCCTTTGGAAATGGAGTGTGTTCTAAAGGAAATGCTGATGGCCCTCCAGGTCTCACTGACATCTGGGGCATGGGGATATCATTCTTGAACCCTTTTGGGATATGAAATTCACCTCTCTGTAACTGATTTTGAATGTATGTATAGAAACATTTGGGCTTTTCATATGTGTTCTTCTTGCCAGGAAAAAGGAATGAGACGAAACATATGAGAAGAGAAAGAATTTTACTCAATTTTCTTGGTCTTTTAATACAGAGCAATGCACAGAGATATATTAATATCTAAAACTAGGAAAGAAACATCATTTTGTGGCCTTTATATTTGCTATATACTTGACAAAAGAGCCTCATTTGGAATGCCCAAGAATGAGAAGTGGCATTTATTTATATGTCATTGTATCCCATGTGCTGTTAAAAGTGCTTCTTTTTTTTTTAAGAACTTTTATTGAGATACAGTTAACATACAATAAACTGCATATATTTAGAGCATACAATTTGGTATCCCAATCTCCCAGTTCATTCCCCCCCAACCCTCCCTGCTTTCCCCACTTGGTGTCCATATGTTTGTTCTCTACATCTGTGTCTCTATTTCCACCTTGCAAACTGCTTGATTTGTACCAGTTTTCTATAGTCCGCATATATGTGTTAAATATATGGTATTTGTTTTTCTCTTTCTGACTCACTTCACTCTGTATGACAGTCTCCAAAGTCCATCCATGTCTCTACAAATGTCCCAGTTTCATTGCTTTTTACAGCTGAGTAATATTCCATTGTATATATGTACCACATCTTTTTCAGCCATTCATCTGTTGATGGACATTTAGGTTGCTTCCATGTCCTGGTTATTGTACATAGTGCTGCAATGAACATTGAAGTGCATGTGTCTTTTTGAATTATGGTGTTCTCTGGGTATATGCCCAGCAGTGGGATTGCTGGGTCATATGGTAACTCTATTTTTAGTTTTGCAAGGAACCTCCATACTGTTCTCCACAGTGGCTGTATCAATTGACATTCCCACCAACAGTGCAAGAGCGTTCCCTTTTCTCTACATCCTTTCCAGCATTTACTGTTTGTAGATTTTCTGATGATGTCCATTCTAACCGGTGTGAGGTGATACCTCATTGTTGTTTTGATTTGCATTTCTCTAAGAATTAGTGATGTTGAGCAGCTTTTCATGTGCCTCTTGGCCATCCTTATGTCTTCTTTGGAGAAATGCCTATTTAGGTCTTCTGCCCATTTTTTGATTGGGTTGTTTTTTTTTTTTTTTTTGATATTGAGCTGGACAAACTGTTTATATATTTTGGAGATTAGTCCTTTGTCTCTTGATTCGTTTGCAAATACTCTCTCCCATTCTGAGGGTTGTCTTTTCGTCTTGCTTATAGTTTCCTTTGCTGTGCAGAAGCTTTGAAGTTTCATTAGGTCCCACTTATTTATTTTTGTTTTTATTTCTGTTACTCTAGGGGGTGGATCAAAAAAGATGTTGCTGTTATTTACATCAAAGAGTGTTCTTCCTATGTTTTCCTCTAGGATTTTTATAGTGGCTGGCCCTACATTTAGGTCTTTAATCCATTTTGAGTTTATTTTTGTGTATGGTGTTAGGGAATGTTCTAGTCTCATTCTTTGACATGTAGCTGTCCAGTTTTCCCAGCACCAGTTATTGAAGAGGCTGCCTTTTCTCCAATGTATATCCTTGGCTCCTTTGTCATAGATTAGTTGACCATAGTTTATCTCTGGGCTTTCTATCCTCTTCCTTTGATCTATATTTCTGTTTTTGTGCCACTACCATACTGTCTTACCTAATCTTTTTTTTTTCCTCCTAAGCTTGTAAGTTACTCTCACTAGCTTTTTACAGATGAAGAAACTGAGGTACAGCTAGGTTAGCTAACTTACCACATCTGAAACCTTTAAAATAGTTCCTAGAATACCCTGGTTTCTGTTTAAGAATGCTACTTGGGAGTCAGTGGGGGGAAGAGAGTAAGTTTAAGGTATTTATTTTCTGTCTCTAGTGTGAGGTCACCTTGAGCTGGGTGTTTACCTCAAACAACAGTCACACCTTTCTAAAGGCAGCCTGCTCTTTGTCACCCTTCTTCAGAACTCCACAAATTCCTCTCCTCTCTATCCTTTGGGCCTAGGACTGGGTACCACCTCACTGCTACTACCTCTGAATTCTTGTATTACTCTGCTTTTTTTGCTACATCCTACCCATATCTATGTAATTCATGTCTTTGAAAAATAAATCGACAAATTATCCTGTTTTGAGTTTGCCATTGTTTCCTATTGGGGTTTTAGCTGTTATCAGTATTAACTACTGCATTCAACTGCCTATGTGGAAAAACTCCTCTTAGCTCACTCTTAGTGTGTTGATGATTTTCGATCTAATCAGTAAGTGTTATCTGTGAGAAAGTATTATTCAGAATAATGCATGCATATCATCTTGCAAAATTTAGAAAGAACACCTCACACAGACCTTTATCTTCTTTTTTTTACAAGATGAAATCTTCATGTTAATTGGCATTTTGGCAGCACAGCAAAGGCTGACTTGATATTGCAGATGCTGAGAGGCAGCATCCCTCCAGAAGTGCATGAGGTCCGACCAGAAATAGGACTGATCTCCAAATGGCTACCCCACAGCATAGTTGAGGGACTTCTCTTGAAGAAAACATAATTCTTTTTACTTAAAATAGTATGACAAAGGGAATGAACGTGATGAAAACTAATGTTCCAATTGTGTATTTTAAGTGTCTCTTTTTGAAAATCCTCTCCTTTACGGAAGTTGATGAATCAATTGTTCACAAATTCTTAATATTTTCCTCTATTTTCCGTGGGGAGAATTTCCTTATATCTTTCTTTTATTCCATTCTTTATAGGAGTGCTTTATTAAGTACAAACTAGACTCCTTATTAAGTTGCTGCAGAAAAAAAAAGCTCATTTTATTGTTGGACAAATTGCACAGCCAAGATTTTTTGTTACCTAGTAACTTATAAAGAGTAATAAGGAGAAAATAACAAGTTACAAAAGAACTGTTTTGCATTTTATCTCTTTTTATTTCCCAGACCCATGGTTTAATAGATAATAATGAACAGCAAATGGCCAAACAGCAGGCAGCAGAGAAAGAAGAAACATAGGAAAGGTCCACAAATGCATGACCAACATTATAAGATCTGTTATTCTTTCCTTCATCCAACATTGTTCAGCATCCCAGTATAAAATAGTGAGGTAGAATTAGTGAACAATGTAGATGTAATTTAGGAGTACTTTGTGTCTTCAAGGATTTAAACCACTAAGGAAGAATATATATATGTGCATAGATAACATAGTTACTAGGCAGTGGTTTCTTGAGGAACAAAATACAAAATTCAGTAGAAAACAAGATGATTTACAGCGTAGGGATGGTGAGTTAAGGGAGAAGATAAAGAAGAAATAAAAAGGAACAATAGTAAGGCATGCTTTCTGCTCTGAAAGAAAAAAGATGTAATCAAAGAAGCAGTCATTTTCAAACATACATCTTTGTGCCTGTGAAAAATATGATCTGGAGGTGGGGCTGGACTGAGAATGGAAGCATCAGGACACAAGGACAGAAAGGTAACTTTTCTGTCACGGTCTTCATCTTGTTCCCAGCTTCAAGATCATACCTTTCCAAAACCAGTGGTAGAATCGTGAGCTCAACATGGAGAAAATCATGATTCAGCAAGTAAAATTAATCATGAATAAAGACATTAATAATGACATCAGCCTTTATATAGCAAAGTCTTAGTTTTTTGTTGTTGTGGGTTTTTTTTTTTTTTGTAATGCAGCAGAAGTACTGAAAATGATTTGAGCTCAAAGATGCTGCTTCAAAAGCACAATGCCTCCACTGTTTTAAGAGCAAGTGATATTTTTAAAATAATTATTCCACATCTACAAAAGAGTAATTGCTTTTCACATTAAAGAAAGAGATAAGCCCCCAAGTTCTATAATATTAAAGTGTTATGCATGTGCATTAACTAATGCTCTCAGAGGAATTTTACTACTCATTTGGCCTTGTGTGCTATAACTTAGAGTATCATGGCACTGTGCTGTTACAGGAAAACTGTGCTGTCCTGACTGAGTTGGACAGAAGTAGGTAAATAATAATGATATCCTGTTTTGTGGTTCTTTTATATGAGTAGTCTGTGATTACCATCTTTTTTTTTTTCTTTAAACGAGATAATGTTTTAAATTAAAAGCATTTTTTGTTGGTCATATTATCAAAGTAGCCAATGAAGCTTTTTTATTTGACTAAAAAATGCTCTGCAGTCTGTGAAAATCAGCATTCATTGCTTCTCAATTATTGATTTGTTATTCCATCTAAATAGATATTGAGCTTATAATTTGCAAAATACTATAATAATTGCTGAAAGAGATATCAAGAGGCATCAATGTGGTTTCTAGCTTCAAGTATCTAATGTTTAGCAAGTAACAGACAGAAATATCATTAACATAAATATAAGAAATTGTGAAACAAAGTATAATAAATTTTAAAGTTCTCAGTAGCAGTAAAATGAAGTGTTATGGGATTTCTAGGGGTGCTGATCTTAGTTCTGTACATTTAATTTCTTCCTTGCCCACAGCTAGAAATAATTGTTTATTTCCTGCATGTTCAGTGTGACCCCAGTATTTGGTACCAAATATAACAGTACATTTGAAGTAATTTGGCTTCATCTCAGCTTTGTTGCTAAACTTGCTGTGCTGCTAACGTATGTTCATTTATTCAATTAATTCAACAAATATTTATTGAATGTCTGCTCTGAGCCAGGAATTATTCTAGGAACTCATCATATGTAGTAAAAACATAAATATCTTGCTCCCTTGGAGTGTGTATTGTAGTTGAGGGAACAACAAATTCTATATACAATTTCAGGTTGGAGAGTTGCTATGAAAAATTTTAAAAAGTGAAGCAGCTTAAGAGGAATAGAGATGATGAAGTTGGGGTTATTTTAGTGAGAACAGTCAGGAAAAGAGCTTTCCACGAAGATGGTTTTGAGCAGAGACCTGAAAGACGACAGGGAGCAGGTGATGTGGACATCTGGGGGTGGCAGAGTGTGCACGAATTCTGGTGATAGTAGCAGCAGCTCGAATTCATCTGTCTTCTCTGGACAACATTAATACCTGATTTCCATTCATTGTGGGCCGATTTTATTTTTGTGACTACCTGTAAATTATCTGGCGAGTACCTGTAGTCACTTACATCTTCAGGCTCTGCTTTGTTTTTTGCAAATTTGTTTTGTAGATTAAAGTCCTTATTTGAACTTCAGCTCTAGGATTGATGCCCAGGCACCTATTTCCACATATTATAGATGCAGCCTGTCTGACTTTCTATTGTGTGTAGAAACCCAGTCAGCTGGCTTGGGAAGAGATTCAGTGTATCTGCTAGTTAATTTAAGCGTAATCTCTTTACTGTCAGCAGTTTGTGTGGATTATTGCTATTATCTGTTATCATAATTTGGATAAGCTCTTTTCATCCACTGTATTAAACTGTTCAAAATAGATACTTCTCCTCTTCCATGATAGCACAGTTTTAGGTGGGTCCCCCACCCCCTCAATAGAACTTCATTTTCAAGTTTTCCTTGCAGTTATATAGAAGGCCAAAAGAATGTGAGTGGAAGTATGGGCAAGTTACAAGTCATTTCCAACTTAAAGGCAAGCTACTTGTCCTAGACTAACACTTCTGCCCTTTCAATGAGCTGGAATATTGCTCTGTCTATGACCCAGCTTTCACCACACTGGTAAGGACTATACACGAGCGGGTTTCAGAGCAATGAGACAGAAGGAACCTGGCTCTCCTGTAGAGCAGAACTGCTCTGGGTGAACTGCTATATATGAGTAATCCTCTGTCTTATTTAAACCTACCTTATTTGGGTTGTCCTAGTTCCAGTAGGTTAAACCTTAGCATAACAATTATATGTACCTCCGTAAACATCTTACTGTATGAGACAGATATTCTACTGCTCCTGCTACCCTAGTGAGGATGTCCAGTTTTGAAGACCCAGATACTCCACTTCTGTTTTTTTCCCACCACAGTTGTGACTATCTTCCTTTTTGCTGCTGCTGCTTCTGCTGCTGCTGCTCCTTCTCCTCCTCTATCTGCATATCATAAAATCCATCTATTTTAAATGACAATTCAGTTATTATTAGTAAATTTAGAGTTGTACAGCCATTACCAAAATCAACAAAATCCTTCATGCTCATTTGCAGTCAATCCCCGTTCCGACAGCAGACCCAGCCAACCACATATCTGTTTCTATAGATTTATTGCTTCCATGCATTTGATGTAAATGAAATTAGACAATATGTATTCTTTCGTGTCTGACATCTTTTACTTAGAAGGAGTTTTAGATGTTCATCTATGTTGTAGCATGTATAGAGAATATATTTTTTCTAATGATGAATAGTGTTGCACTGTAGAGAAATATCACATTTTGTTTCTCCATTCAAAAGTTAAGAGACTTTGGATTCTTTCCACTTTTTGATTATTATGAAAAATGTTGCTGTGGATATTTATGTAAAAGTCATTGTGAGGACATATATATTTTATTTTGAGTCTAAATCTGCTTGGGCTGCTGAAATTAAATACCACAGACTAGGTGCCTTAAACAACAGAAATTTATTTTTTCACAGTTCTGGGCACCAGGATAAAAAAGTTCTAGTAGGGTTGGTGTCTGGTGAGAGCTCTCTTGGGTTGCTGCCTTCTTCCTGTGTGCCTGCTTATCCTATTTTTTGTGTGTGCATGACGGGAGAGAAAAAGCAAGGTCTTTGGTGTCTCTTCCTTTAAGGACACTAATCCTTTCAGATCAGGCCACACCTTTGTGGCCTAATTTAACCTTAATTACATTCTTAGAGGTCCCATCTCAAAATACAGCCATACTGAGGGTTGAGGGCTTCAACACTCAAATTTTGGAGGGATAGAAACATTGTTTGTAACATTTTTCTTGAGTAGATATCTCGGAAGGGGACTGCTCAGGCATATGTTAAATCAATGTTTAACTTAAGTAACTGCACAATTGTTTTCCAAAGTATGTAGTTTTACATTCCCTCTAGCAATGTGTGAGGAGTCTAGTTCCTTTGCATCCTTGGCAGTTTTGTGAAACATATAAAGTGGTATCTAATTAAGGTTTTAATTTGTATTTCTCTAATGATTAATGATACTGAGTATCTTTTCCTGTGCTTACTGGCCACCTGTATATTTTCTTTGACAAAGTGTTTGTCCAAATCTTAATTAGATTTTATGACTTATTTAACTTTAAATATTCTTTATATATACTTGATAAAAGTTCTTTATCAGATGTATGGTTTACAGATATTTTATCCCAGTCTTTTTTCCCCCCTCTCTTCTTAATGGTGCTTTTGAAGTGTAGATTTTAATTTGTTGAAGTTTAGTTTATCATTCTTTTAAGTATCTTGCTTCTGGAATTATATCTAAGAACTCTCTGAATAATTTAAGGTCACTATAATTTTTCCTGCTTTCTTCTTAAAATTTTATTTATTAAGTTCCTTATATTTAGATCTAGGAGCTATTTTGTGTTTGTATTTGAATGTGGTATGAGACTATTTTGGCATGTGAACATACAATTTCCCTACTCTGTTTCATAGAAAGGTTATCCTTTCCCTCACTGAATAGAATTGGCCGCTTTGTTGAAAATCAATTGACCATAAATACATGGGTTTATTTCTGAACTTTCAATCCTGTTCACTTGTGTATGCCTGTCCTTATGCCAGTAACTATTGTAGATTTACAGTAAGTTTTGAAATTGAGTAAATTCTCTTTTTCCTCTTTTTTCAAACTTATATTTGACTATTTTGTCCTCATTTTATATCAATATTGGGATTAGGTTTTAATTTTTTCAAAACAGCTTTCTGGGAAGTTGACAAGGATTGTGTTGAATCTATAGGTCAGTTTGAAAAAGGTTGCAGTCTTAAGACTATTGAGTCTTCTATTTCATGAACATAGAATGTATTCTATTTTTATAATGTTATGATTTTAATATAATAATATGTATCATTATTTTAATAATTTTTTTGCTTTTCACTGTACAAGTCTTATGCTTTTAATTTCTTCCTTAGGATATTATTCATCTTTATGATATTATGAATGGAATCATTTCATGTATTTTATCTTCAGTTTGTTCTTCCTAATATATAAAAATAATTTATATATATACAGACCTGGTCACCTGTGGCCTTGATGAACTTAAAATTTTTTTGTGTATCTATTAGGATTTTCTACAAACAGGATCATGTTATGCAAATGAAGAATTTTAATCCTCTCTTTCTAATCTAGATGGCTTTTAAAATGTTATTTATTTTTTTAAAATTTATTTTCATGATTATATTGCTTAGATAATAAAATGCTGAATATAATTTTGAGGCAGGAAAACCCTTCCTGTTTCCAATGTTAGATGGAAAACATTTTGTCATTCTCATCTGAGTATGAGTTAACTGTTTATTTTCCATAGAGGCATGTTATCATGTTGAGGAAATTTATAGGATTTATGGGAGTTTATCAAGGCTCACAACGACTATCTTATTTCCCAGATCTCCTTGTTAAATTTCTGGCTAGTCTTCTGGTCTGTTGCTTGATCAAACTCGTATTGCAACCTCAGGTTTGTAAGGTACTGACCTTCCTTGATTGTTTGATATGTAGATTGTTTCATTTTCTACAATGCCTGTGGGTATGATTCTTTTCCCCACATACTACTCCAAATCAAATCCTCAGCCCCCTGGCATGAAAGCTCTTGGTTTTCATGTCCTTCTCTGCCTGCTAGAACTGCCTTTCTAATGCAACAGAGGAGTGGGGTTGGGGTGAGGCTAAAATGTTATGGACTTACTCTTCTTACATAATATTCAGTAGTTGGTTTTGTTTTGTTTTGAGTAAGTGATTTTCAATTTGTTGTATGCCTTTGGTTAAAGAACCCTGAAAAAAATTTTTGGTCAGTTTTGTTAGTTTTATCATTGCTTTTGGAGGAGATTTGCTGAGCTTCATACTTTGTCATTTATGAAGTTCCACATCATCCCTCCCCCTTCTACAATAGAGATAGAGAACTTTAGGTCATAAGATTAAGATTTTATAGAGGAAGTATCATTTTAGCTAAACTATGAATGGTAGGGAGTATATGAAGTTCACTTATTAGGGTAGTTCAGAAGGAGATGAAGAGTATCAGAAAAGTGGACTCTGGGCAGGGAACAACCAGTAGTTTAGTTTGTCTTGAACCTTATCTATTTTAAGGACCAGATAAAGTTGGCATGGTAAATTGAAGTGAGCTAGTAATAGGTTTTGAATATCAAACTAAAGTTTCTGAATTTAATCTTAGGAAGTAGCAAGGAATGAGTAGGTTTGAGTAGTGGAATGACTTTATATATATCTAAATATAGATATATATATCTATATCTACATTAGGAAAAGAAAACAGCATCCCTTAATATATAAATGATAGACTAGAGGTCAAGAAACTGAAATCAGGGAAATAGTTGGAAATCTGTTTAGATTGTCCAAATGTGAAGTAATAAATTCTCTGACTAGGATAACTATAATGGAAAGGGGGAAAATTGAGCTGCTATGGAACTATGCTGCCAGAAGTCTTCGCACCTTATTATAATTCTGGAGCCAGTAGAAGGAAAAAAAGAAATTAAAGAAAATTCCTAGCTTTTGGCCTTTAGAACTAGACAAATATAAAATTAATAGAAATAAGGAACATAAAAGGAAAGACATATAGGGTAAGTAAATGTAAATAGTAGCTAACACATTGAATTCTTACGATGTTAAGGCATAATTATGAGTTTTACATAAATCATTTAGTTACTCCTCACACAGGTCTTTGTATATATTAGGAAAACAAGGTGGCAAGGTTAGTCAACTTAACCAAAACTAAATAACTAATAAGTGTCAGAGTTGGAATTTTAACCCCTGACTGAATATAGGTATCAAGATATAACTGAAAAGTGAAACTGGGGCTCTATAGAGAAAGGATGGAGTGTGCTAATTTAACATCACATTGTCTGGAGGTGAAAGTTAAAGCTGATGTTGGATGAGATTACCGAAGAGGAATAGAGGGGAGGAAAGAAACCCATTGATATATCTTTGCAAATACTTATATTTTGTGAAAAAAGGAAATAAAGAAAGAACAAGTTCAAAATTGAAAGAGGAACCAATAGAGATCATTATCCCTGAGGAGAAAATCCTTCTTTGGGGGGTAGTTATCTTATCTGTCATTAAGTATTGTTTGGGTGTGGACTGTGTCAAGTCCACAGATTCTAGAGATGAATTAAATTATGCAGAGAAGTTTCTTCATAGTGTTTATGGCATTAATGGAAGACCAGTACAAGCAGTAAGGAGTAAGTGGATGGGAAGGACTGAACAACACCCGTAGAGTCTTTATTCAAGGTTTGATGGTGAAATTATATGTATATGAATAGCTAGAGCTTAGTGAACCATTGAACATGAATACATGGGGGTATGTTGAATTGAGTAGAAAAAGATCTCAAGGAGGGTGGAAAGAAATTTATAAAAGCAATGCTTTCAGACATGCATTTAAATCATATTTTAAAAGATTCATATTTTTAAAGTTACTAATAGTCACTGTTGTTTATTCAGTTTTGATTATAAATAGTTCTTGCTTCAGATATTCATGACTTATATCTTGTTGTCTCCTCTAGTAAATATTCTCGATTTGCATTTCCAAATTCTGAATAATAATAAAATGATTAAGATGTCAAAAAAAACCAGTTTGGTTTAGTCAGATGTTAAAAAGAAAGATTTGGTAAATATTGAACTTTGACCTCAGGAAACAATCATTTTATTGATACAGAGAAGGAAAGTTGAGGAAATTCATGGGAAGTGGTTATAATCATCTCAGTAATACCTGAGGCAGTGGAACACTGGAGAAGTGAAGTGGAGAGTGGAAAAGGTTTGGAAATGCTGCTGGGGAACATTAATTAGGGATGATTGAAAACACTTCTGAGTCATAGTAAGAATCAAACCAAGATTTCATAACAAGAGTCTGTAAGAGATTATATAAGACCACCTTTCATAATATTCCCTAGCAATATTCAGACTCTGTCAACAGAACGGTCACCATTTTATGTATAAGTATTGTTTTATCTATATTTATTGTTAGGTATTATCATCAGAAATGTCTTAAAGTTATAAGAAATCTTGTGAGTGAATGAACCATTAGAAAGGGAAAATAATTTCTCTTTGAATGGAAGCGATTTCCAGATTCTACTTGTTTCTGTTCAGTCCACATGTGAATATTTGAGGAGATCTGATGTTTCTGTAAAAGAGAGTGGTAAGAATGGGAAGAAAAGTGAAGAGTTTAAAACTTTGCTGTAATTCTGTTTTTCCGTTGGGATTTTCCAGAGTTTATTTGTTCACAGTGAGCACCAATCTTTTCTAAAAGAGAAGATTTCCTAAGGATGTTTAAGAGGCTTCATTTATCCTACAGTAATTTATAGAGTATATTATTTAGCTCTTGGTTCTAGGACAATCATCCTCATCATCTAAAGTGGTGTAGTGGAAAGTTAATCCAATCTTGAGTCCAAAGCATTAGTTTTATTCCTGATTCTGACTCTTAAGTAATTTCTATGAGTAAATATTCCTGAATTGTAAAGTGGGGATAAAAAAATAGCTAAATGACTTCACAGGTGTATTGTGAGACTACGGTAGGTGATGGATTGGAAAGCCTATATGATCTACTAATTGATGACATTTATTTTTAAATCCCACAGTAATCAGCAGCATGAAGGCACATGCTGGTCTGGGTCTGAAGTTTCTTTTTTTTCTAAAAATATTTTGTTAGTTTGAATATATAAATTTCAGCACCATTAGGAAGCTTTTGAAGATGAAAAATTTGTTGTCTAAGTTAATATTTAAATAAGATCTAAAGTGATCTGTGAGAAGCTAATACAATTCTGAAGATTTTAGGCTGATCGTTTAAAAAAAGTTATTTTATAAAAACTTCAATTTAGTAAACATCATTAGTTTATATACATTGAAGCAGTATGTTTAACTGTTATTGTATTGAATAAAATACTTTATTTTCTTTATATGATTAGAAAGTACTATAATACCATCGGAATATAAATAAATCACATATATATGTGTATATATATATATATATATATATATACATGTATATATGATCTGCTTATCCTCAATGTGAACTATGCAACACAAGAATAAATAGGCACTCAGGAAAAAAATAAATTTTTATCTTCTCTGGCCTGGGTAATGAAAGAGACTCCTCCAACTTATATGAAACATAGCTATATTATTTGTTTGGTTTTTAAATTAAGAAAACTATACGTAAACATGGAGTTGAGTCCTGGAAATAGAAAGATCTCCATCTATGATCATCCTTGCCCTAAGGAGATTTTATTTCAGTGGAATAAGATATGTGCATTTTAGTAGTCAGCAATGGTAGTGGCATGTGTTCATACCAAAATAGTTTGAAGAAGAACTTGATTCTGTTCATGTAAGCAAGATTTTCTTTCCTTCTGCTATGATTATCCTGGAGTAATTACCATAGTAAACGCTGTGGCACCACTAACACCCACATAGTCATATTCCTTCTGTTTGTGTGAAAGACAGCACCATTGAGTTGGAACTCAATTTTTCCCATGAATGCATTATTCAAAAATACTTTATCTATGAACATAACTGAAATTTTATACCAGAAACTTGAAGATTATAATTTTTGCCAATTATTTCAAAACAAACTGTGTAAAAGGATAAGGGAGAATAAATATTTAATAAAGAAAGGTTTGCTCAGAATTATGTAACCTAATGTTTGTAATGTTTTGATTCTCATTTTTATTATCTTTTATTTGTTTAGACCTGAAGTCACCATAAAATTCCGCTATATATGGGATTTCACCATCTTATTATAAAAGAGAGCCATATGGTATGGCATAAATTTGTGGCTAGCATTTGGAAAACAAGTTATTTCTGAGCCATATTCATCTATGACAATGTCCCAGATTTAGCACATTTAATTAAAATTAATATTGTGGCTCATATATTAAAATTTCTCAGATTCCACAAAGACACAGGCTTAGCTCCAATTCTTAAGACTGATCAGGAACAGTGAGATCAAATCCTAGTTAAATCACATTTTTTACTAGCCCTGAACCTATAGATGTTAACTCTCTGAATAAGCCTCAATCTCCCCATCTGTAAAATTAATATAGTAATAATAGACATGGCCATTTAAAGTGTATTTAAAGGGATGCTTTTTATAAAAATTAGAAAAAAATCATAAAAGCAAATGGTATGTAATAGATACTTAGAAACCAATAGCTTTGAAAGATAATCATTCATCTTCATAAATCTGACTTGAACTACTGAAAATGAATGAATCCATGCACAAATGACCATAAAGTAATAATAGTAAGTTTTTTATCTCATAGTTAACAAGGCAATGTTTTAGAGCTTTAACATTTCTCCTAAAGAGAGGCTTACCCTCTATAGAGAAACAAATTCGTATTCATCATATTTCTGACTTGAACTACAGAAAATAAATGAACCCATTCACAAATGACCATAAAGTAATAATAAATTGTCAGTTTATTTTTTCTCTCGTAGTTAACAGAGCAATGATTCAGGGCTTTAGAGTTTCTCCTAAAGAGAGGCTTACTGTCTATAGAGAAGCAATTAATATTCACTTGACTGTATGAAGTTTTTCAAGGTATATTGACACCTAGATTGCTTTTAAATTGACTTTACTGTCGAGAGTGGGTCAGCCTATAACCCCTTCTCTCAACATACATATGTACACACATGGAATACATATCTAGTGAAGCTATTTCCTAGATTTTTCAATGTGAAGCAGCATTGACCATGGTATTCTGAACTTCAGAATATATTTTAGATACATTTTCTATTCTCCTTAAAATTCCCCATGATAGCAGCAACATCAGCAAATCAGCAGAATCACCACATTAACAATCATTAAATAAAACCTTATTATATACCAGGTCTTATTTGACATTCTTTGTTTACATATTAACTCATTTAATCCGGAGATTCCTATGAAATAGGAGTATAATTATCCAGATTTAACACAGGAAACAATGCACACCAAAGTAGAGTAAAGTAGCAAAATCTATACCATATTAAGTATAAAATGGGATTTGAGCTCAGGCAGTCTAACTGCAGAGTCCCAGTCATGACAACATGCTATAAATGACCTTCCCTGGCTTCAACCAAACATTTCTTAATGGAAAGCTCATATTGCATTTTTTGCCAAAATATTTTAAGGATTTATTTTTGAGGTCTGGGTCAGCTATTGGAAAGTAGTGAGACAATAACTCATTTAAAGTTTCAGTGTCTCTTAGTAATTTTGAGAGTTTAAAAACAAGGCCATTGTGACTCATTTCTGTGTTTTCAACATAAGAAAAAAAAAATGAAAATATCTCAATACTCAAGAGAATGAAAAGACAAGACAGACTGGGATAAAATATTTGCAAAAGATATATCTGATAAAGGACTATTATCCAAAATTAACAAACTCAACAATAAGAAAACAACCCCATTAAGAAATGGAACTTAATTGAGGGCCTTAACTGACATCTCTCCAAAGAAAATACATGATGAAAAATAAGCATCAGCTCCATATCATGCACCATCAAGGAAACGCGGATTAAGACCACAATGAGATACCACTACAGGCCTATTAGAAGGGCCAAAATCTGAAACACTGACATACCTCCTGCTAGGGAGGATGTGGAGCCCCTCATTCATTACTGGTAGGAATGCAAAATGGTACAGCTGCTTAGGGAGGCTAGTTGGGCAGTTGTTTTTACAAAATTAAACATAATTTAACATAGGATACAGAAAATCATGGTCCTTGTTATTTACCCAAAGGAGTTGAACCGTTTTTATTCCCTATTAATCTTTCAATTAAAGTGTTAATTTTTAATTTCATGATACCTTAGAAATAATTATCTAATAGGATTGTGCTATCACAAAAATCTTAGACTGGAGGGCCCTCAGAGATGATCTAGTTTAAATCACTAATTTCACACTTGAAGAAAAGTAAGTGAAGAAGAATAAGTGTACTGAAATCATGTAGGTAACTGGAGGGCTAACTGGGGACTAGAATGGGGATCTTCAGGCTATTATTGTCCCTAAGTGAGAAGGTGTTTAAATTGGAATGAAGAAACAATGTTCCAATTCATACTGAGAGGAAATAATACACAGTGTTTAAGAAGTAGTCTTTATGGGAGGAAAGCTTATGTTAAAAAACAAAACAAAACAAAACCCAGTTTATCACTTACTAACTTCATGAACTTGGTTTTTTGTCTTTGAATTTCTCGTCTGTGAAGTGGAAATAATAGTATTACTTAACTCAGAGTTCTGTTGTGAAGATTAAGTGGGGTGGTAAATGTAAAGCATTTATAGCAATGCCTGGCACAAAGCAGTGTTCTTTTCCAATGTAATTTATATTTGTTAGAGAAACTTTTGTAAACTACAAAATAATCAGGAATAAAATACATCATGGATAATCTTAATACCTAAAAAAACTATTAGTTATATACCTGAAGACTTTTCCATTTTAATCGTTCATTCTATTTACATTTTATTTTTCATTTATGTTTTTTAAAATCTGTTTGGCACAATTATGTTTAGAAATCTGATTTTGGGCAACATGGAAGTCTAGATATCCTAGATTTCATTTCCTTAAAACACCTAAAATATTCATAAAATTAAAATCAAACAACAAAAAAACCCCTATCACTTTATTGCATAGGTGAGTTTTCAAGAAAATAAGAAATTCAGTTGAGTCAAGGAACTAAGTCATTTGACAAATGACATAGTTCATTAGTTCTCAAGTTGTCACTTGGCCTTGGGGCATCTTCAGTCAGATCCTGACTAGCCTAGAGATTTGCTTTTGATGGTTTTGGCATGTGTGTAGGAAGATTTGGGCCCATGCGGGTTTTGGCGTCTATTCTCAGTTTGCATGAGATTGAATACACAAGGGGCTGCAATCAAGAATGAATTAAAAAACATTAAACAAAAAATTCAAGCAGACTAAAAAAAAATCTGTCTCAGCTTTGCTAGGTAGAGGGTGCAAAAATCTCTTCAGAATTCATGGTCATGAAAAGACTCTCATGTGGAAGTGGATCCTCAATTCATGCTATTTCATGGTGCAGAGAAACAGAAGCCAATATTAATCTTAAAATGGATTTAGGATTAATTAGCAATGTTTCCAAGTATTTTACAAAATGCGAAATCTTTATGGAATTTTAAATTTTCAACCCAGGTGGCTTTTAATGATTCCCATAGAGAAGACAGCAAGCAGTATAAGCACAATGACATAACACAATCACAAAGTACATAAGAAACAAAGGACCGTGGGCCAGAGACCATAGGTAAAAAATAAGGTTCTAGCTATTTTGCCATAAACATCTTTGCCATAGACATCTTTGCCAGAAGAATTTTGCTGCATACATTTTTGTCACATAACTAATTGATGTTAAGGCAGTTTTGCCATGGAAGATAAAATAATGGATTGACAGTTTGGTTTGACATCTAGAGTGTCAAACAAAAATCATGAAAATCATGACAGATGATGATGATTTGCCCCAAGAATTGGTTTCTTATCTTGAAACACACTATGTTGGAGGAGAAAGAGGCTGAGGACCTTGAAGGTACAGAGTTGAACCCACATTTCCCACAGAACTTTGGAATATCTCTGAATGGACATGTGACGATATGCCAAGAACAGACAACAAACAACACAATACAAAACTCAGTTACAAATATGCATCTTAATATTTGGGAACTAATACCTGTTTTAATGAAGGAAGAAATCTTCGTGAAAAAAAAAGATTGCAATGCCCAACAAAGAAATGAATCAACAAGAAAAAAAAAATGTGTAAAATAATATGAATGAAAGACTGTGAAGCTAAGTGTTTAGGTACAACCCACAAAATAAAATCAGTTATTTGCACAGTATTGCCATGAATCTACACACATTTTAAAGGTATTCAAACATTTTGTATTTCTAAATAAAGTCATTTTAAATTTGTTATTCATCTCATGTTTCATTATCTCCTTTTCTGTATTCCTCTTTTTTGTTGTTGTTTTATTTTTATGGCAAAATTGCTTTATGGCAAATTAGTTATGCAGGAAAAGTGTTTGCAGCAAAAATGCTTGAGGCAATGATGTCTATAGCAAAGATGCTTATGACAAAAATATCAGACTCAAAAAATTACAAAGCAAAATATAAAATAAATATAATGAATATGTTTAAATAAAGAGAAAGAATCAAAATAATTAGTAAATGCAAAAGACCCTCAAAGATGATCAGGCAGAATTCAGAAAAAAAGAAAAACAAGTAGAAAGCAAAAATCAAAGAGAACTTCTAGAAATATGATGATTGAGTTATTTGGAAAGTTAGCAGAATAAGAACAGCTGAGAGAAACTTATTAACTAGAGTACAGATCAGAAGAAATTCTGCAGAATCAGTCATAGAGAGGCAAACATACTTTAAAAATGAGAAAGTTTAAGAGACGTGAGCGATTACAAGGATCAAAAAAGATATGTGGCATAGAATGGAAGGGAAGCAGTATTTTAAGAGTTAATGGATGTTGGCATCTTGCAACAGCAATTTTGCAGTAAACTGTTTCTTACATTCTTCTCTTTTTAACTTAAGTCCCTCTTTTTCACCAACTTGTTCCTGGTATACAGGATGTGCTGATAAATGTTTAAAAACTGGTTCTCCAAACAACAACAAAAAAAGAAAATGTATGTGCCTATATGCTTCATAAATGTGTTTGTTATAAATTTTACTAATATAAAGGATGTGTAGCATACAATTTACAAATAATAATAAAATATTGATTACTTTAGAGTACACTCCATGTAGCCAACTGCTTCTCACAGAATGTTTCCACTAATTTTTTACCAAATTCTTATATCCATAATCAACCAATAGTTACAATTCAACCTTAATTTGACAAATGGTGTTGCATCCCAAATACACCAATACACCAACACTTTATACAATACAATTATTGTAATTTAATATGATACGTGATCTATTGTTAAAATATTTCTCACATTTGTAAAAATTATATTCGTTTTAACTGAAACATCTTTCAACTTTAGCAGTAGATATAACACACTTACAGGTTTAATCTGCATATTTATATTTTCTCCTTTACTTTCTTAAACCTGGACAAACAACAAAACAGTAAATAAAGCTCTGACTTATATCATGTTTGCTAATTTCCATTAATGTGTAAATATTTCCACCATAGCCAATTTCAGGCTACATGATGTCACTGAACACCAAGTTAGGAAAAGGTGTGCAGTAGCCCACTACTATATAATAATGTTTCATTATATAATATTTATATATAACATATAGTATGTCTACCATATAGGTACAGAAAAAAAGTCAAGAACATAGCTAACAGTAAAATACTTGGGAATATGATAGTTTTGAATTTATTATCATTGTCTTTAATATAATTTAATTGAAAGTTTATAAAATTTAAGATTTAATAATTGCTCTGTTTAACAACTTCTTAACAAATTCCTGGAGTACAACAGGCTCTCACTAAGCAGTAGAAGTAGGGTGCCTGGTTCCTGTCTCCAGGTAGAATTCTCAAGTGAAGGTTGAGAGGGTAAGGAAGATAACAGTTGTGCAGGACTAAGAAGGAGACTGGGTATTCCTCCACACCTCTATTCACAAATTTTAAGGAGATATTTTTGTTTCCATATGTACCCTTCATCCATAACTCCTGTGGAACTTACGCTTCCTAGCAAGGATTCCCAGAAGTTTTCTGAGGGCAGATTGGGTCTCTTATTGCTCCTTCTTTTGCAGGCATTTCAGCAGACTGTTTCTACTTCAAGTCAGTTATTACCACTCTTGTCTTTCCAAATCACTTTAAACCCTGTTTTACCTTTTAAATCATCTTTTCATACTTTCTTTGTTATAGTTTTCTTTCTTCTTCTGACATTAGTTTTGGGGTAAGAGGTGGTTATTGAAGAGGTAAATCAATAAACTCCTAATATCAGTCTTTTCAGAAACATCAGCTGGTATTTCTTAAATGTTTATCATAATCTTAGGGCTTACTGAATATAATTAGTACCGAGGAAATGATACAAAAAATGGAATAGCATAAATCCAAAATTACCTTTGTACATGTTAATCTGTGTGAAATCAAACAGTAGAAAAATTATTTGTTGTTTTTTAACAAGTACTTTATCAGCCCATTGAATTTGTTTTTTCTCTTAGGTATGCTAATAAAAGGTCAGTCCTAGAACCTCAGATATGCAAAATTTATAGGCTTCAGAGTCTGAGGCTCTTGATAGGGTCTAATCCCCTAGGATGTTAATAAGTATTAATGTGGTGTCAGGTGCTCCATTTTACTATGTATAACACATAGGACCATTTCTAACCTTCTCAGTACATCTGTCTTCTTGTATATTGCTGTAAATCATCCCCATTGAACTACTTC
This sequence comes from Hippopotamus amphibius kiboko, assembly GCF_030028045.1. Lineage (NCBI taxonomy): Eukaryota > Metazoa > Chordata > Mammalia > Artiodactyla > Hippopotamidae > Hippopotamus > Hippopotamus amphibius. The sequence goes on from NC_080188.1 coordinate 62,110,510, forward strand.
AAAATGTTTCACATGTAACACCCCTAAGTATTCAATTAAGCACTGGGCTTCCCAGAAAGGTGTCGAAAGTGAAGGGAAAAGAGGTGGAAAATGGAATTGGATATAACATGCCACTTGCTGTCAGGCACAATTTCTTCTCCTCAAATAGCCAGAAAGCCTGGTACAGGTTTATAATGATATATAAAGAAGGTGATGAATAGAAAAAAACATAAGTCTAGTAGTGTGTATTTGGGGAAATGTGTTTTAGATGTATAAAAATTAGTTTTTTTATTTTAATAACTGAGTATTAGATCACTAAAATACTGAAGGACATATTTTAAAAATGCATTTTCTGTTTTTTTTTTCTTCTTTAGTTGGAAGAACATTTGAGAATAAATAAGAGTGTAGATGTTTATTCACAGTAGCACAATGAAAGTAATTATACCATTCATCATTTCAGCATTTCCTAAATTTGAATGTAATGCTTTTAGGAATCCATTTGAAAAGTGGTGTTAAAATTATTTCTGAGCTCAGCTGATTATAACGCAGTGATACAGTGGTGTTTAGTTGGTGTTGTAAAACATTTCCAAACTTTTAATATTGTCCTAGTTCACATCATGAAATCTTGAGTCTAGACATCTATCATTTTACAGAATAGGCTATAAGGAAATCAGTTAACTAGTATTTGGCCATTTTGTACTGCTCTGTTTATATGTGTTTAGAACGAACAGAAATCTTTAAAAATGGCTACCCTGATATTTGCATATCATATATTTCTATCCTATGTTTCTTCCCATTTCTGTATGCATTCTGTGTTGCAAGTATCATGAATTACTTAGATTTCCTAGAATCATCATTTTATAACTCCATGTTTTTTTCACTTGCAAGTAGACTTCTTGTTCTCTCTGTGAGAATGATTTTCCCTCTTTTCTGTCCCACTGAAACTTTCTCAGTTTTTGATGATTGCTCACATGCCATTTCCTTGAAGAAACCTTTCCTACATAACAAAGGTTTCCCTAACTTGGTGTGCTTTCCTATGGATTCCTCTCTGGTTCATCCACAGCATCCTGTGCTAATGCTGAACCTGTTACCCTGTATTGTAATCAGTTCTTTTCTTGGTTCTAACCTACTGAACCCTAAACTTCTTTAGAACAGGGGTTGTGGTTATTTTTATTCTTAACAAAAAGTAAGTAATGTGTTACATTAACAGTGGGCAGTTTCCTCTACTGAGGTATTTTATTCTGATGGAATGAAGCATTAATATAAGACTGAGGTAGGAAAAACATACATTATGGAGGCTTTAAAAATTAGTAAGTTATACTATACGAGTTTACTAAATTAGACTGTTTTAACTATAATCCAATTGGAGACAACATCTATGTGGAAAATTAAGGTATTCAGTATGTTGTAATTGTGAACTGAAATGCGTAGCAAAGCTTATGTCTGAAGGGGATATCATATTCCATGGAGATACTTCTCTCTTTTATATAGTGAATAATAATGGGATAAAACTAGAAGGGGTCTTTTTTCTGTCTCTTTTACTCTTTTTCCTATCTCTTGTTCTGTCTTAAGTAATGAGCTCTGTAATGTTTTTTAAAGTCCCCAAGATTTGGAGTATCTGGATAAAGGCTCTAGATCGTGATTTAGATAACAAAGCAATATTTCAAACAAGTATGGCACTCAGAACAGAGTTAATGTACCACCAGAGGGAAGAGTAGAAAGTAACTCAAAGTTGGGATGCTTGATGGTTAAACCTTAATTTAGAATGTGGTACAATGCAAAGGCCCAGGAATTAGCGTTTGTTTACTGAGCGCTGGAATTGTTCTGTCAGGAAAACAGGAAGCACTTGATCAGAATTATTTCATCTATAAATAAGGTATTGACTTTTAAATATTTTGAATAATTTTTCTGATCAGAAATTCTGTGATCATGAGACAGAAGTATTATTTGTACTTCAATGTTTTAGATTTTCTTTTATTAGAATAAAATTGCTTTACACTCTTGTACCAGTTTTTGAGGTACACCAAAGTTAATCAGCTGTATTTATACACATATCACCATATTGGCTAACTCCCTCGACTCCCCCCCCCCACCCTCCCCGTCCCAGCCCTCAAAGGCATCATCCATCATCAAGTTGATCACCCTTTGTTATACAGCAACTTCCCACTGGCTATCTATTTTACAGTTGGTAGTGTATCTATGTCTATGCTACTCTCTCACTGCGTCCCAGCTTCCCCTTAAATTCCGCTCCCCCAACCTCGTGACCTCCAGTCCATTCTCTACATCTGCATCCTTATTCTTGTCTTGTCACTGGGTTCATCAGTACCATTTTTTTTAAGATTCCGTATATATGAGTTAGCATACAGTATTTGTTTTTCTCGTTCTAGCTTACTTCACTCTTTATGACAGACTCTAGATCTATCCACCTCATTATATATAGCTCCATCTCATTCCTTTTTATAGCTGAGTAATATTCCATTGTATATATATGCCACATCTTCTTTATCCATTCATTTGTTGAGGGGCATTTAGGTTGCTTCCATGTCCTGACTATTGTAAATAGTGCTGCAATGAACATTATGGTACATGTTTCTTTTTGGATTATGGTTTTCTCTGGGTATATGCCCAGTAGTGGGATTACTGGATCATATGGTAGTTCTATTTGTAGTTTTTTAAGGAACCTCCAAACTGTTTTCCATAGTGGCTGGACCAACTTACATTCCCACCAACAGTGCAGGAGAGTTCCCTTTTCTCCACACCCTCTCCAACATTTGTTGTTTCTAGATTTTGTGATGATGGCCATTCTGACCAGTGTGAGGTGATACCTCATTGTGGCTTTGACTTGCATTTCTCTGATGATGAGTGATGTTGAGCATCTTTTCATGTGTTTGTTGGCCATCTGTATGTCTTCTTTGGAGAAACATCTGTTTAGGTCTTCCACCCATTTGTGGATTGGATTATTGCTTTTTTGGTATTAAGCTGCATGAGCTGCTTGTATATTTTGGAGATTAATCCTTTGTCTGTTGTTTTGTTGGTAAGTATTTTCTCTCATTTTGAGGGTTGCCTTCTTGTCTTCTTTATAGTTTCTTTCACTGTGCAAAAGCTTTTAAGTTTCATTAGGTCCCATTTGTTTATTCTTGACTTTATTTCCATGATTCTAGGAGGTGGGTGAAAAAGGATCTTGCTTTGATGAATGTCACAGAGTGTTCTGCCTATGTTTTCCTCTAGGAGTTTTATAGTGTCTGGCCTTACATGTAGGTCTTTAATCCATTTGGAGTTTCTTTTTGTGTATGGTGTTAGGAAGTGTCCTCATTTCATTCTTTTACATGTTGCTGTCCAATTTTCCCAGCACCACTTATTGAAGAGGCTGTCTTTTTTCCATTGTATATTCTTGCCTCTGTTGTCAAAGATAAACTGCCTATATGTGTTTGGACTTACCCCTGAGTTCTCTATTCTGTTCCATCAATCTTCCTTTCTATTTTTGTGCCAGTACCGTACTGTCTTGATCACTGTGGCCTTGTAGTACAGTTTGAAGTCAAGAAGCCTAATTCCACCAACTCCGTCTTTCCTTCTCAGGATTGCTTTGGCTATTTGGGGTCCTTTGTGTTTCCATACAAATCATAAGATTTGTTGTTCTAGTTCTGTGAAAAATGCCCTTGGTAATTTGATAGGGATTGTGTTGAATCTGTAAATTACTTTGGGTAATACAGTCATTTTCACCATGTTGATTCTTCCAATCCAAGAATATGGTATGTCCCTCCATCTGTTTGTGTCATCTTTGATTTCTTTCATCAGTGTCTTATAGTTTTCTGCATACAGGTCTTTTGCTTCCTTAGGCAGGTTTATTCCAAGGTATTTTATTCTTTTTGTTGCAATGGTAAATAGGAGAGTTTCCTTAATTTCTCTTTCTGCTCTTCCATTGTTAGTGTATAGGAATGCAATAGGTTTCTGTACATTAATTTCTTATCCTTCTACTTTACTAAATTCATCAATTAGTGCTAGCAGTTTTCTGGTAGAGTCTTTCGGATTTTCTATGTATAATATCAGGTCATCTGCAAAGAGTGACAATTTTATTTCCTCTATTCCAATTTGGGTTCCTTTTATTTCTTTTTCTTCTCTGATTGCTGTGGCTAAAAATTCCAAAACTATGTTGAATAATAATGGTGAGAATGGGCACCCTTGTCTTGTTCCTGTTCTTAGAGGGAATTCTTCCAGTTTTTCCCCATTTAGAACGATGTTGGCTTTTGGTTTCTCATATATGGCTTTTATTATGTTGAGGTAATTTCCTTCTCTGCCCATTTTCTGGGGAGTTTTTATCATAAATGGATGTTAAATTTTGTCAGAAGCTTTTTCTGCATCTATTGAGATTATCATATTTTTTTTATCCTTCAGTTTGTTGATATGATGTATCATGTTGATTGAATTGCGTATATTGAAGACTCCTTGCATCCCAGGGATAAACCCCACTTGATCATGGTGTATGATCCTTTTAATATGCTGTTGGATACTGTTAGCTAGTATTTTGTTGAGGATATTTGCATCTATATTCTTCAATGATATTGGTCTGTAATTTTCTTTTTTCTGACGTCTTTGCCTGGTTTTGGTATCAGGGTGATGGTGGCCTCTTAGAATGAGTTTGGGAGTGTTCCTCCTTCTGCTACATTTTGGAAGAGTTTGAGAAGGATAGGTGTTAGCTCTTCTTGAAATGTTTGATAGAATTCGCCTGTGAAGCCATCTGGCCCTGGGCTTTTGTTTGTTGGGAGATTTTTAATCACTGCCTCAATTTCCGTACTTGTGATTGGTCTGTTCATAGTTTCTATTTCTTCCTGTTTCAGTCTTGGAAGCTTGTATTTTTCTAAGAATTTATCCATTTCTTCTAGGTTATCCAATTTATTGGCATATAGTTGCGTGTAGTAGTCTCTTATGATCTTTCGTATTTCTGTGGTGTCCGTTGTTACTTCTTTTTCATTTCTAATTGTATTGATTTGCATCTTCTCCCTTTTCTTCCTGATGTGTCTGGCTAATGGTTTATCAAGTTTGTTTATCTTCTCAAAGAACCAGCTTTTAGTTTCATTAATTTTTGCTATTGTTTCCTTCCTTTCTTTTTCATTTATTCCTGATCTGATCTTTATGATTTCTTTCCTTCTGCTCACTTGGGGGTTTCTTTGTTCTTCTTTCTCTAATTGTTTTAGGTGTAAGGTTAGGTTGTTTATTCTATATTTTTCTTGTTTCTTAAGGTAGGACTGTATTGCTATAAACTTCCCTCTTAGAACTGCTTTTGCTGCGTCCCATAGGTTTTGGGTTGTTGTGTTTTCATTCTCATTTGTTTCTAGATATTTTTTGATTTCCTCTTTGATTTCTTTAATGATTTCTTGGTTGTTTAATAGTGTATTGTTTAGCCTCCATGTGTTTGTACTTTGTGCAGTTTTTTTCCTGTAATTGATATCTAGTCTCATGGCGTTGTGGTCAGAGAAGATGCTTGATATGATTTCAGTTTTCTTGAATTTGCCGAGGTTTGGTTTGTAACTCAAGATGTGATCTATTCCGGAAAATGTTCCGTGTGCATTTGAGAAGAAAGTGTATTCTGTCATTTTTGGATGGAATGCCCTATAAATATCACTTAAGTCGAGATGGTCTAATGTGTCATTTAAAGCTTGTGTGTCCTTTTTTATTTTCTGTTTGGATGATCTGTCCATTGATGTAAGTGGGGTGTTCAAGTCTCCTACTATTATTGTGTTACTGTCGATTTCCCATTTTATGGCTATTAGCATTTGCCTTATGTATTGAGGTACTCTTATGTTAGGGGCATAGATATTTACCATTGTGATATGTTCTTCTTGAATGGATCCCTTGATCATTATGTAGTGTCCTTCCTTGTCTCTTGTAATAGTCTTTGCTTTAAAGCCTATTTGTCTGTTTTGAGTATTGCTACTCCAGCTTTCTTTTGACTTCCACTTGCATGGAATATCTTTTTCCATCCCTTTACTTTCATTCTATATGGATCGCTTGGTCTGAAGTGGGTTTCTTGTAGGCAGCATATAGAAGGGTCTTGTTTTTGTATCCATTCAGCCAGTCTGTGCCTTTTGGTTGGAGCATTTAATCCTGTTACATTAAGGTGATTATTGACATGTGTGTTCCGATTACCATTTTCTTAATTGTTTTGGGATTGTTTTGTAGGTGTTTTCCTTCTCTTGTGTCTCCTACTTAGAGAAGTTCCTTTAGCGGTTGTTGTAAGGCTGGTTTGGTGATGCTGAATTCTCTTAACTTTTGCTTGTCTGGAAAGCTTTTGATTTCTCCGTCAAATCTGAATGAGATTCTTGCTGGGTAGAGTATTCTTGGCTGTAGGTTTCTCTCTTTCAGGACTTTCAGTATATCCTGCCATTCCCTTGGCCTGCAGAGTTTCTGTGGAAAAGTCCGCTGTTATCCTTATGGGTTTTGCCTTATATGTTATTTGTTGCTTTTCTCTTGCTGCTTTTAATATTTTTTCTTTGTGTTTAATTGTCATTAGTTTGATTCATATGTGCTTTGGTGTATTTCTCCTTGGGTTTATTCTGTATGGGACTCTCTGTGCTTCTTGGACTTGGTGAATTATTTCCTTTCCCATGTTGGGGAAGTTTTCCACTATAATCTCTTCAATTATTTTCTCAGACCCTTTCTTTTTTTCTTCTTCTTCTGGAATGCCTATGGTTCGAATGTTGGTGTGCTTAATGTTATCACTGAGGTCTCTGAGACAGTCTGCTATTCTTTTTATTCTTTTTTCTTTTTCCTGCTCTGTGGCAGTTATTTCCCCCATTCTATCTTCCAACTCATTTATTCATTCTTCTGCCTCAGTTATTCTGCTGTTTATACCATCTAGAGTATTTTTAATTTTAGGTATTTTGTTGTCCATTGCTGTTTGTTTGTTCTTTAGTTCTTCTGAGTCCTTATTAACTGTTTCTTGTACTTTCTGTATTTTGTTATTGAGATTTTGTATCATTTTTACTATCATTACTCTGAATTCTTTTTCAGGCATTTTTCCTATTTCCTCCTCATTTGTTTGGTCTTGTGGGTTTTTTTCCTGCTCCTTTGCCTGCATGGTGTTTCTTTTATTTTCTTATGGTAGTCCAAACTTCTGGGGTTGCTTGTCCCAGCCATAGAGGGGTTTAAAGAAGACTGTCCAAGCCCCCGAATAATGGCAGAGTGTTGAGTCAAACAAATACTAAGTCTTGGAAACACATACATGTATAAGACACACAATTACTGAATCAAATAGAACATAAGGCACTAGAAAAAACTGACAGAATAGCCCCAGCATGCTATCAGACATTCAAAGAAGAAACCAACAGAAATTCAAAACCAAAAGAGAAGAAAACAGAAACTAAAGCCAAAACAAACAAACAAACAAACCAATAACACCACACACACACAAACACAAATCCAGGGAGGTAGTGAAAGCTAGGATCAAATATAGAAAAGAGCTAGAGTACCACCAGACAGAATGGAGAGTCTCAGAATGAAATTTGAAAATTATACTAAGAACTAAGATAAAGAGAAAAACCTAATAATAAATACCAAGGCGGTTTGTCATCTGGAGAATAAAGTAAGGGGACTGAGCATATCGATAATGTTGCTTATAAGTATGTTAAGATAAAATAAACTAAAAAAGGATAGAAAACAGGGCAACAGAAGAGTGTAGTGTGACTGGAAATATGAAAATAAAAAGAAAGAAATAGAAATGTATAAAAGATAGAGATGAAAGGAAAGTAGGAGAGATATGCACTACAAAAAACTTAGCTAGAAATAGAAGTATATAAAAAGGCTAAAAATAAAAATAGAATAAAAAATAGAATTAAAAAAATATGTTATAAAACTTGTAGATCCCTTAGGACTAAGATTGTAATTAATAAAGAAAAAGAAAAAGGAAAAAAAAAAACAAAAATCTAAAACTGACCCCAGAAGAGGCCAGTTCAATAGAATTAATACTAATATTTCTCTTTCCTTGGAGTCTCAGCTGTAAGTGCCCTTCTACCTGCCTTGGGTTTTTTGTATTATTCTGTTACCAGGAGAGCTTCCTTTATTGTTCGTCTGTAAGCGCTAGTGTGTGGGGAGGGAGAGGGTACAATAGTGGCTCCTTCCCCTGGGAGTGAGTGAGCAGGGGCGCGCTGTTTGGGTCATGGTGGTTCCATTGGGTGTGGAGGTGCCTGTTGCAGAGGGATGCAGGTGGCTCAGGTGTAAACAGAATGTCTCAGAGTTGTGCCTCTCTCCAGGCTTTTTTGCTCTCGGCTGCTGGCACTCTAAGCCAGCCCCGCCTGAGGGCCTAAGGGCCTTTGTTATCCCTGAGTGCCTTAGCTTGGCCCACAGGGGTCCTTCCTCTGCCCATTGCAGGCACAGAGAGAGAGAGAGAGAGAGAGAGGCTATGCCCTCGGCTCCTCCCCACCTCCCATGAGCCAGGAGCAGCTGCCACCATGGCCAGCAGTTCTCAGGGGCAGGCACTCCTCGCTGCGGACTTCTTCCCTCCTGTCCTCTCGGTCCGTTTCCCCATTGGCGACAATGTTTCTCACCCTGAACCAGTTCTCCGGTTCCCACGCTCCCGCTCCCAGACCCCCTGTTCGGCTGTGAATCGAAGTCTCAGTCCAGGAATGCTGAGCCATGGTGCGGACCCTCCGTGTGTTTCTCACCCCCTCCCATCTGCCACAGCTCAGCTGCTTCACCCTTTTTGAGCCATTGTAGATGCCTCCCTCCGGTTATATCGGGATCCTTGCAGTCCTTTCTGGTGTCCGAGGTCGTCTGTTGGTGTTCAGTTGGTTCTCTGTGGGAATTATTGCCTCTTTTGGTGCATTCCCGATGCATCTGTGGAGAGGGATGCATTCCGCATCCCTCTACTTCGCCACCATCTTTTCTCTCGTCTAGATTTTAAGTAAGAGTTTTTATTTCATTTGAGCTGAGACTATATATATATATATTTCAACATTAAGTAACTTTACTTTGGTGTCTGTTAACCTTTATTCACCTCCACATGATGCAATAAATAATGAATAGATTTTGAGTGTCAAATCTGATTTCAAATCCAAAAATCTGTTGCCTAAATTGGTATATGTTGATTTCATTTAATTGCAAGAGCGGGTGTTAAAAAACCACTTTTCTAAATGAATGTTTTGGTAGATTTTCAAGGATATTAGATATGCTTGATTTTGTGTTTAATTATTTTCTGCCCAAGAAAACACTATATTGCTCTGATCCACAAATAATATGTCTTGACATTTAAAAGACTGAAGAGTAACCAGATTTTAATACCATTAGAAATAATGAATGCTTTGTTCTAGCTAAGATTTACTTCCTTGGTGTTCAGTATTTCAAATACTTTCCATGTGTTCATTGTTGGAAAGGTCATTCAAGTTTGAAAATTGTATACTTTAAAATCTCAACCTTGCCTTAAAATTTTCACCTTTCAACATCCTTGCTAGAACAATTAGCTTTCATTGGAATTAGACTATTATCACATAAAACTAGAGAATACTTTTCCTCCATATTTCTTAAAGAAAGAACCAGTTTTGCTTATTTATTTTTCTATTGAAACAGATTCTAATTTTGTATTTTGCTTCCTTAGTTACCTTTTCTTCCCTTAGGAATTCAGAGATCATCACTGCAACTTATATGTCAAAAATGACTGATACACCTACTAAGTAGATTTGGTTAATTAACCATTTTCGCAGTGTTCCTGAATGGCAGAATGATTTCAAATTCAGTATAATTCATCCCCTAGTATCTATAGCAAAGTAAAACTATGAACTGCCAAGATATAATAGGAAAGATAAAGAGTTGCTGAGGACACTGGAATTGATGAGAGGTGAAACACTAAAGCCCCTGACATAAGCTAAACCACTACAAACTTTGCCTTTTAGTAATTTTATAAAAACACAACTGAAATTTGTGAAATTGGACTACCTTTAAAATGGCAATTGGTATATGTTAGAGAAACAGCAAAAAAGAACAAACAGAAGAAGGTGGGAGGAGGAAGGAGGAAAGAATTTTTCATTTTATATTAGTTACCAGCAAATTTTGTGTTAAGCTACATATAGTGAATTTCTAAATTCTGATTTATTTCTTTGTAACTCTGTCTCTCTTCTGTTTTCCATTATTCTTGAGCCAACTATAATTTATGATATGGTAGAGAGAAAATAAGAGACATTAAGTTTTATGACTCAGAAAATCATTCAATTATCAGTGATAAAGCCTGTATTGTCCATAACTTTAACGTTTTGGGGAGAGCAAATAATGATTTTTGGTGTAGCATATTTCTGATTTATTTACATATTCAATATATCAGAGTCTCCACAGATTAAAGTTTAGGGCATAATAGCCATATTTATTAAAAGGCAAACAAAACCACTACAGATTGTCCTAAATCTAGCTAAAGGTACTCTGAATAATACAAAGATTATCCAAATAATCTTCCAATTTCTTTTTCTGATGCAGGGGAATATTGGCATTGTCATTACATAAATTCACCATGAAGATGATCACTGTCACAAAAGGTGAACAGTATGTCAGTTGAAACACAGAAGCATGAGTTTACCTCTCACTTTCTGCTTTTACCACCATCTACAGTATTATAAAAGGACAAAAGAGTCTTATGTTTTATTCATTCACTAAAAATTTTTTAATTTGCATTTTTAATGTTTTCCAAGGTGAGGAATAACAGGATTGTGGCAGAGCTGAACATTGTAATTTTATTGTTCCTAGGGCACTCTTAAAACTCCCAAAGACATATCTGCCATAGAGTACTGCATTTGCTTAACACTCCAGGTTATTAGCACATGTGCCCTTTCGCACTTGAAAAGCCCATGTTTTATTCAAGTACAGTTGAGACATCTCCTTTTGATGCTACAAAGATAAGAAGATAGAAGTAGAAACTCACTCTTCAGAAAGTCAGCAAATGAAAGTGGTCAAAGCAGTGCTGGGGTGTATGTGGTGTGTATGTTTGTGTATAAATATATATATTTATATATATTCATGTATTTGAAATAAGATGGAAGAATCTCAGTGGCAGGAGAATATCTCAGGGAAAACTTAAAACAAACAAAAAAAATACACTAACAGAAACATTTCTTGTTTTTTCAGACTTTCCAGACCATATTAAACATCACTGATCTTGTATTGCATTAGAAACAACAATATCTAAAATTTAATTGTAATTCATGTGCATTCCTTGCTGAGAGAAAGATGGATGGAAACTGAGACAGAGAGTGAGGGATTGAGAGATTTAAGTTGATTCACTGGGTCAAACATAAGTGTTGGCAGCTGCAGTAAAGACACTTCCCCACAGTGCATTGCCAGAGCTTCACAGTTTTGACCCACAGTCACAGTGCCAAGAGCTGCCAGGAATGCCAAGTGTGTGCTGATTTTGTGATGTAGAGAAATAGGGATTTGGGTGAGAATACTTCATTGTTTTGAACTACTATGTTTGGTTCGAATCTGAGCCAAAGTCTCCAGACATAAAAAGAAATAGTGATGAAAATCCTCAGGCACAAACATATGTAGCATTTATTGCCTGAAAGTAAGCAAGACATTTGAGTCAGCAGCACTTTGAGTTGACCTCAGGCCTTTGTTTTCTAATTATGATGGCTAAAGGAAGGTAGCAACATTTTTTTGTGTGTATATACCCTTGAGACTATAGATATGTTCTCAGCTGCCCTCAGACATGGGATGTTTGTTACTTGGATGTACTTGTTATATCTTCACCACTGATGTTTTATTTCTTTATTATTTCTCCATCAAACAAGTATAAAAACATCTTGTTTGTTATTTCCCTGAGCTTCTTAGATAGGATTTTAGGTGTTAGAAAGCCTTTTTGCTTTTTTTCTTAATAATTTGGAGTTTGTGAGTCTATTTTGTTTTGATTTTAAATTGAATTGGGAAGAGACACTAGAAATTTTTAAAAATTCTTGTACAAGTTTGCTATATACCTTTAGGAAAGAAAATAACTTTAAGCATTTTAAAATATCTTTCTTATAAAAAGTCATATAGTAACATAGTGCTTTAACTGATTTTTACTATAGATAACATTTCAAAACTTTCAACACAACTATTTTTGAAGTACATTTTCAATCATTGAAAATAATCTTCAATATTTCTTTAATTTCAAGTACATTGTGTTACTACCAATTAATCCATAGAAAAATCCATAATTTTCTTTAGCAAACAACAGTTTTAATCTATTTCATCTGGCTGTGTCATGTGAATATGAGTTTATCCATATTACATTTGCATAAGAACCTTATGAATACATCGTATTAGAGAAGTTGATGAGTGCATTCTGTTTCTTAAAAAAAATGGGTTGGTAAGATTTAATTAATGATTAGAGGATGGTGTTAAAAATTGGCATCTGATTAATCATGGACTGGACATGCTGAGTATCTTGCATAGCTCTTGTGTCTTATACTATCCAAGTAATAGTGTATAGGCCATTTCATATTTTAGGGACTGTTTAAAATTAGATTATACCAATTTTGACTGTTAGTACCATAGAGTTTGTAAGCCGGTTTAATCCTGCTTGAATTACTATTTCGTTGAAGATTATTAATCACCAGCTGCCATCACACAGTGGCAGGTTTCCAAGGCAGCACTCTGAGGACTCCTCTGTTCATCTCTCTGTCCCAGGGTGATATAGTGTAGAAGCCTTTTTGGCTTCTTTGCAAAAGAACGTAATTACCTCTAAAATGTGTATGTTATCACCAAGTTAAAACTCAGAGGATGTTCAGGGAAAAAAAAATCCTCAGATGTTTCATCCAGAACAACTAAGTCATTACCCAGTGAAACTATTTGTTAAAAAATCACATGGTTTCAAGGGAAAAACGGTTCCAGGTTCTTTGTACTTCAAACCTCCTTGCTCACCCTCTACCAATCCATCCCCCAGTGATGTATTTCATCGGATCATGTGGTGGTAGGGGATAGTGTGGGAAGAGAAAGACTTCAGCCTTTGAATCCTGTAAATTGTTTGGTTGTACATTCTAGTGGTTTTCTTGTCGTCAGTCTTCAGCATACTGTGAATGGTGACATGTCAAAGGTTGCATTATTGGATGATAATGCTGCTCTGTAAAGTGTGGCTGCTCAGCTTACAATGTCCCCTGCCAGCACTGACAGATCCCATGACAGGTGCAAATTTGACTTCACACATCACAATTGAACACACCAAGCCTGAATATTACCTGACTGTGCTTAAGTTTTCACTTCTTTTGCTGTCTGTGTCCTTAGAACTTCTTGGGATTTTTTGTTTTATTTTTCACAGTAAAGAAAATTTGGAAAAGTTTATAAACTTAACTTCCAAAATTTTTCATAATTTTTCAATCATCAAACATATGTTCTGAAAAATATCCTCATCATAATAATCAACTTACTATTTTCAGTTCTCATGAAAGTTAAATAATCTTTATTTGAATTTACTTCTAAAGTATTCATTTTCAAATTCACATTTTTAACAATACATAAATATGAAACTATTACTTTTAGTTTTTTTCTCAAATAGTGTTTTTAAAGAACTAATTTTCAAAATGTTTGAATTCACTAACAGAAAACAAACATCTAAAATGGAATCCCTTTGGAGAGTTAGTTTTTATCTTATATCTGCTGTTTTTTAAAAACTGTGTTTTCATCCAAGAGTCCTATTGTGACTATGTTAACTGGTTCAGTCAGATAAATAAAAGACATGATGGGAATAAGTTATAATAAGTATACAGAATAAGTTAAGGTATGGCTTGTTAGCTCAAAAGAGAACAGTCTATTTTTGGTTTTAATGAAATACAATACTTGGTCTTTTACTCACTCAACAATATTTTTCATTAAATTGTTGGAATTGTGAGTTTATTCATGTGATTACATGGGACCACATGATTTGTAGTTGAGATATTTTTGTGGAGATATGGGTTTAAGAGAATGTAAATTTCTTTTATGAAGGAGATGAATTCAGCTGGATTTCTTGAATCTGTGGATTGGAGTCTTTTTGCCATGGCTGGGAATTGCCTCAAGTTTTACCTGTGCCCCATTCTTTCTGTTTTATACTTCTAGAATTTGGATTAGATGTGTGATTTTGACATACTCATTTGATCATATCAGTACATAGCTCTTAACCTCTCTTTTACATTTTATATCGCTCTGCCTTATAGTATATTATCCCACAACACAAATTCCCTGCCTATGTGTAGTAATCCACTCTTCAAACCATCCATCGAGTTTTTTATTTCAACTGCTGTATTTTTCATTTGTAGCAGTTTTGTTTGATTCTTTTTTATATCTGTGTTTTTAATTATATTATCAAACCTTTATTTTATTTCCTAAAATATAAATATCAGTTTTCTATTCTGTTTCTCATAATTTTGATGTCTGGATTTTTCACATCATGAATCCTATCTTTGTTTCAGCTAGCTGTCACTCATGCTGCCTTACTTCCATATGTTTTTCATGACTTTTTAAAAAAATGTTACCTGCTCATCTTTTTTTTTTTTAATTTTATTTTTTTGGGAGTACACCAAGTTCAATCATCTGTTTTTATACACATATCCCCGTATTCCCTCCCTTCCTTGACTCCCCCCCTCCTCGAGTCCCCCCCACCCTTCCCGTCCCAGTCCTCTAAGGCATCTTCCATCTTCGAGTTGGACTCCCTTTGTTATACAACAACTTCCCACTGACTATCTATTTTACAGTTGGTAGTGTATATATGTCTGTGCTACTCTCTTGCTTCGTCTCAGTTTCCCCTTCACCCCCCGCCCCCTCCCATACCTCGAGTTCTCCAGTCCATTCTCTGTTTCTGCATCCTTGTTCTTGTCACTGAGTTCATCAGTACCATTTTTAGATTCCGTAATGTGAGTTAGCATACAATATTTGTCCTTCTCTTTCTGACTTACTTCACTCTGTATGACAGATTGTAGTTCTATCCACCTCATGACATATAACTCCATCTCATCCCTTTTTATAGCTGAGTAATATTCCATTGTGTATATATGCCACATCTTCTATATCCATTCATTTGTTGATGGGCATTTAGGTTGCTTCCATGTCCTGACCTGCTCATCTTTCTTAAACTTTTACCTATGACAATTCCTTGACACCTGAGATATAAATTGAGAAAAACTTTGCTTTGCTTTTTGTCAGTGATCTGGAATTTCTAATGAAAACTGATCTCATTAAATTAAATTCTTACCTTCAGATTTTTTTCTGGAACCCAGAGAGTTGGGAACCTAGACTCTTTGGTGAGTTTTGGCTTATGAGTTTGAATTCTCAGAAAAATTTTTTCTTTTCCTCTGTTTTGAGCCATTTTTAGAGAAGGAAAGTTGGTAAATATATTTCTAGTTCATCTGACTGAGGATGCAAACTTTTGGTGTTCCAGGATGAACGGTCTGTAAGAACCAACACAAGTTTAGAAGCTTAGCAGTTGTCTACAAGGTGAAAGCCAGCTTCTTGGTTTCATATAGCTGTGTGATTCTGCCCTTCAATCCCTAGCCTTAGTGTTGCTCACTTTCTTGCCAACTCATGTATATTCAAGAAATAGATATTTTATCTAGTATTTAATATATTTTTAAGTAGGACAGTGAGTCTGGACATTTAATCTGTCATGTTGCAATAAATGAGAATCTTAAGTGGATTGCTTTAGTGACTGAGGAAGAATGAGATAGAAGAACCAAGGACACTAAACTCCCATAGACCTTTAAAATTCTGATAATTTAACTTATTTGTTGTTTCTTTGGAGGGAAATCAGCCCTGACAGCTCGCTTTCAGCTGAAACACCACTTTTATTCTAATATTAGTAGAGGAATTGTTTAATGACGCTAGTTCAGATTATTTTCCTTACTAGTATATATTACAGTTGTTTCTAAGTTAACCAAGAGTCTGTGTTTTCCAAAGACACCAGTATCTGGTAGTATCATGATATTAATTCCAGTTAAGATAATATGGCAAATAGAGATTGTTAGGAACATATAAATGCAAATTGGAAATTTAGAAAACTCATAAAAGATATTGCTGCTATTCATTTGAAGGTATATTTCAGAGCTCGTAGATCAAAATTCTCCGAAGTTTTGTTTTTTATTATGATCTCTTGACATGTACAGCTCACATATTTTATTATAATGCCCAGTGTTACATCAATTTTAGATTTGTTGCAGCTTGACTGATTTCATATTTATTTTCTATTTGATGAAAGTTTATCAAATATATAGATGATTTATTTAAATAAATCTTTAAAATGTAGAGCCTGGATACATGCTGTTGTTACTCACGTTTTAGCATTTATCATGATAACTCGGTGTAGAAGCTAGAGTCAGAGAACAACTGAAACATGAACCCTGGATTTGATTACTCTTTTTACTGAATACTTTCCATGTAACTTCGGGCTTATTGTACCATTAATACTTCAGTTCCATTATTTGTAAAATGACACAAATACTAGTAATAAAGAAAAAAATAATGAATATATGTAAAGCAGTTAACCACAATTAAATGTTATCTGTTCTTGCAACACCTTTGATATTTTTATTAACTAAGTTCTCAATGAATAGCAAGGGTCTTAAAAGTGATAACTAAATTCAAGAGCATAAAGCAAAATCATTGAACAGTGCTCATAAGTAGGGAAATAAGTAAAAAAGAATAAAAATGGCTTGAAATTTATAATACAATGATAAACAGATAGGACTCATAAAGTAAATACAAGATATACTGTGAAATTAAGAATATATCTGAAAGGGATATTTGTTATTTTAAACCATCTTTTTGGTTGCAGAGGTTTAATATTTGCATTTGAAAAATCTAACATTCTTAACAAACAGCACATCTTCAATACTTTTTATTATAGTTTTTAGTTTTATTTTAGCTTTCCTATAAGTAAAATATTTATTACAAAATAATTTTCTGATTTCCAAATATTTCTTTATCATTAGATTTAAGATCATCATAAGCAAATTTTACAGTCGTATTTGATAACTGTGCATAATTTATTTCAGTTTCCTAGTCCAGCTAATTTTTTATGGCTCCAGTAATAGTATTTTATGATTATGTTTTCAATTTTAAAGCAGACAGTAATGAAACTCTTCCCTGTTAATTTTCTAAGAATCACTTAATTTTAGAATGTATCAATAACTGTTGCTCTCTAGAGAGATTTTATGTGCTTTAATAGTGGAATCTATTTTCATTTCCACTGTCTAACCAAAGTAGCATCTCTAAAATATGGATTAGGGATATTATTACTTTTCAGCGAATATATTTAAGAATTTTTTCTAGTTAGTGTAAAAACAAAGGTGAATAGAATTGATTTCTTATTTCTGCATTCTTAGGGTACTTTGATAGCTTTTCTGTAGGGTATTTAAACAGTGTGACAGAAATGCTATAAACCTGAAAGTCATAGAGACTTAAGTTCTATTCTGCCACTTTAACCTGAGAGGTTTTGAATGAGCAACTGAATATCTGTGAAGTTCTGTTTTCTCCTATGCAGCATGGAAGTAATCACATAGAGCTCTGATAACAGCTATCTGATAACAGCTATCACACAGAGATGGTATAAAACTCCTGGAGCACTCTCTGGTAATAGTCTTCATAATAATAATTGTATGTGCTTGGACTTGGCAGTTAGTAGTCATTAAAATACGTGTGTGTGTGTGTGTGTGTGTGTGTATGTAAACTGAGAGCTCTCTGAATCCTTTGGTTTCTAAAACAGACTTCTGCTGACACAATGTATAAAACACATTTAGACACAGATGTTTGTACTAATATCTGCAAATGGCATATGAAATATAAAATATGTATATATTTAAGTGCATTAATTGTATTTAACCCTTAAAAAAGATTAGCTATTTCTAGAATGTTTTCCTTTTAATAAAGTGTTACCCAAAGTGTACTATCAGAACACTAAGTCACATGCTCTGTTTAAAGAATGAAGGAAGTACCACACCAAATAAAGAAGTGTTGAGGCTGGGGCAGGGAGGGTGGGGGGGACTCGAGGAGGGGGCGTCAAGGAAGGGAGGGAATATGGGGATATGTGTATAAAAACAGTTGATTGAACCTGCTGTACCCCCCAAAAAAAAAAAAAAAAAAAAGTGTTGTCTATAGTTTGTGCAACCTTACAAGATTCAAAGTTTCTTGTATAATGTTCTAAAAATTCCAGTTTTAAAGAAATCTTTTAACATTTACTTCAAATGCAAGACTACCAAGATTTTTAATTGAGCCATTTTTTTCAGATGTATTTATCAACATTCTGCTGAAGGAATGTTTCACTGAATACACTGTCTGATATGGTGCTATTCAATTGCATGAAAAATTAATGTTAATCCATAAACCAAACTGATATGTGACACTAGAGATCTACTTCGGAAAAAATTACACAGAGGCCAAAGTACCAGATATGCCTCAAGTGAAGAGCTCTCTGCTTGGATTACAGAATGTAATAAAATAAAGTCAGATGTTTAGGTAATTAAATTCTGCAGGGAGAGGGACTTCCTTGGTAGTGCAGTGGTTAAGAATTCTCCTGTCAATGCAGAGGACATGCGTTTGATCCCTGTTATAGGAGATCCTACATGCCACGGAGCAACTAAGCCTGTGCGCCACAACTGTTGAGCCTGTGTGCCACAACTGCTGGAGCCCTTGCGCCTAGAGCCCATGCTCTGCAGCAAGAGAAGCCACTGCAATGAGGAGCCCCACACCACAATGAAGAATAGCCCCCGCTCGCCGCAACTAGACAAAGCCCATGTGCAGCAACGAACAGAGACCCAACACAGCCAATAAATAAATAAATAAATAAATTTATAAAAAAATTTTGCAGGGAGAGATCTCATAATGACAACTAAAAATAAAATATGGAAAGTCAAGGAGTGAAGCACAACAAGTATCATTTTGAGAATAGAGATAGAATTTAACTGGTCAATCACTTAGTCTCCTTCTAGCTAAAGGAGGGAATTAGACATACGACCTCCATCAGATTCTTTCAAATACTTACACTTATAATTCTAATATAAAAGATGAGAATGAAAGGTATTTTCTCCAATATTTACATATTACCTAATAATTTTTCTATTTATAAGTCACTCTAATAAGTGCTATTAAATTTGACTATAATATAGGCTGTTAAATTATTATTTCAGTTTTTAAAACAAAGAGTGTATGTACCTAGAGAGGAGAGAAGGAAGGAAGGAAGGAAGAAAGGAAGGAAAAAAGGGAGGGAGGAAGGGAGAAAGGAAAGAAAGAAGAAAGGATGGAGGGAAGAAAGAAAGCAAGGAAGGGAGGGAGAGAAGAAGGGAAGAAGGGAAAAAACTTGTCCAAAACTTTGTAGCTATAAAATTTTTACCTGAGTACTAATTTTGTGCTACTTCTTCTATTCCCATTTATTCCCATTGATTTCTTTGGTGGATCAGAGACATAAGGGAGTGCCTGGTATGATGGAGAGGAACAAACCTGACACCCTTAATTTCAGTATTTCACTTTTTCTTTATATATGTCTCATATATATAAATACTATGTAAGGTGAAATTTTTGTTATAATAAAAGGGATATGAAATTCTTTATTACATTATCAAATTTAAAAAGCAGCTTTTATTATTTAACTATAATAAATGACTTGATTTCAAGGTATTTCAAATTGGGTGAAATGAAAAAAATTGAGGACTTCATCCGATGAGATAGTTGTTCTAATGAGAAATTGGCACAGTGTATTTTTATCAAAACTCATGTCTTATAATATGGATATTAATTAATTCCTATGTATACTTGCTTTAAAGAAAGCAGACACTATGGTATTTATAGTAGTTGTGGTGCTAGGCATAATTTGATACCTGTGATATGACCACACCTACACATCCCCATACATGTATTTAATTCACTGGCTTACAAATTTATTAAGAAACTTACTTTACATTGCAAGCAAAGATATTAGTTATTGTGAGGGCCAGAAATCTAGAACTAGATCTTGGTTGATATTATTCCACTATTAAAAAAATTTTGACTGCAGTATGTTGCTTATATATGAGGGTAGTATTGGCATTGAGAATAACCTGCAGAGATGTTTGATATTATACACTGTTGACTTTATTGAAAAGAGATTTGATTTTTTGTAAGTTTTATAGCCATAATTTAGATGGATACATGTTTACACATATGAACAAATAAATCGTATAAGTCTACTAGAGCCTGATTCTAGTGGAAATAAAGAATACACACAGAAATATGTGTATTTTATTTATATGTCTATTATGTGTATATAAGTATCTATTTTATACATATATATATACACATATTTCATTCACATTAATTTTCCTAATTGATATCTGTATGCTTTCCCCAAAGTAGTAAGTAGACACTCGCTGAAATAAATGATATGAAATATTTGGAACAAAACCCCAAGCTCCTCAAGATACTGTTTCTGGATTATGAAGCAAATAGAAATTGTGAAGCAGAAGCTTTCATTTTTATTCTTCTCTTATACTTGTCAGCTTTTGGCATTGTGGCCATTAACTTTTATAGATGTCATACATTTTTATGGTAACTCTTCAGCTTTCTGTTTGCTGAAGAACTAGACTTGTGTTTCTTGAGCAAATGCGTGAGCAAATTATCACATGCCTTCAATATCTTTAAATGACTTTTTCCTATTTAACAATTTATGATTGATTTTTTTGGTAGGGAATTCAAGAAGATTTCAAATGATAATTGGTACTAGAAAAAATTGATATTCACATTTTTTGCCTGATCATCTTTAAGATAGTATCATACCATCACTATATTTCAAATAATCCCACTCAAATTTATCAGAAAGTAAATGAATGTTTCTGTATTTATAGAAGTCAAATATTTCATCATACCAGAATAGTCAGATATTTATGGTTCATGTGCAGTAGATTGCATATTTTATCCCTTTTGTTTTCCTCATTATAGAATAACTTTCATCCAAATATTTTGATGGTTTTCTTACTCTATGTTTTCATTAAAGAAATTTAAACTTATGTATTTATATAAACATTTGATATATATCTCTGAAAGATGTAGTTTCTATTAAAATGTAGTTACAATAATTATAACATCATAAAGAATATTTTCTTAATATAATCAGTCAGTATTTAAACTTCTAATCTTTGCATAAGTGCTATATTTTATATATAAGTGATTTATGTATAAATTTTAAGCATTTGTTTGAATAAAGATCCATATAAAATCCCCATATTTTGGTCAGTTGATATAGCTGTTAAACCTCTTTAATTTTTAAAGTCTGAATCTCTTCATTTTCCATTGGATGAATTAACTGGTGGAACTGAATGGTTTTTCCTGTACAGTTGCCTAAGGTATGTATCACTTTGATTACATAACTGTGATGGTGTTTATCATGTTCCCCTATTTTCTGTATTACCTGTATATTGATAGTTAGATCCATTAAATGAAAGGTGGTCAGATTTAGATTGTGTTTGTTTGATTTCTTTACAAGATTATTTCATAAAAGGAATTGGTTCCCTTGTCTCCTTTGATTCTTCGTAATGGTAGTTTATTGATATATACTTTACATATTGTACACAGATATTGTATGTAGGTTAATGAATTATGATAAATCTATACACCCGAGTAAGTAGTATCAAGATCAGGATATACAACATAATTAGTACTCCAGAAAGTTTTCTTTTGCCCTTTTCCAGTCAAGCTTTCTATCCCCCATTTTCTCACACACAGGCAAACACTACTCTTACTTTTTATCATCACATAGTAGTTTTGTCTGTTCTTGAACTTGGTATGTATTCTTTTACATCTGACTTCTTTCCTTCATCATGTTTTTGACATTTATCCACGATGTTAAGTGACTCAATAGTATGTTTCTTTTTATAGCTGAGTGGTATTTCTTTATGTGACTAGATCACAGGATGTTTATCGTAGCTTCCATTGATGGATATTTATGTTATTTCTAGTTTGGGGCTCTTATTAATAAACCTCCGTGAACTTCTTTGAAGAAGTCCTCATGGAAAAATGGATTCATTTCTCTTCAAGTGGAATACCTTGGGATAGAATTGCTGAATCAGAGGGTAGAAACTGCAAAAGAGTTTTCCATAGTGCCTGTACTTTTAACTCCCACTAACTTTGCATGAGGGGTCCAGTTGTACCACATCCTTGACATAACTTATTATTGTCAGTCTTTTTCATTGTAACATTTGCATGGGTGTGGTATCTCACTGAAGTTTCAATTGGCAATTCACTCATAGCTAATGATATCGAACCCTTTCTAATATGCTAATTGGCTATTCAGATATTTTCTGTTATGAAGTGCCTTTTCAAATCTTTAGACCAATCTTTTAAAAATTGAGTTATTTTCTTTCTTTTAATGATTTATAGGTGTTTTCAGAACTATATTATTGTTGTGATTCCTTTGTTAGTTGTTGCATTGTTGAATATTTCTCATTTTTATTATGTCTTTACTGAGCACTAGTTTTTAATTTTGATAGAATTCAACTTTATCTTTTTTATTCTAAAATGATTATTACCATTTGTGACTTGTCTAATAAATATTTGCCATCCTACATCACTAATATTTTTATCTTTTTTCTTCTAGAAATATGATAGTTTCAGCTTTTTTAACTTTAGCTTTTAAATTTAGATCTATAACCCATTGTATTAGTCAGTGTTCTCCAGAGAAATAAAAACAGTGATATATTTATTTATATAGAGATACATGTTGCTATATATCAATAGGATATATGTAAATCATATATATATGTATATGTATCAATCAGATATATATAAATCACTTAATCATATATATATCAATATTATATAAATCAGTATATATCCATGATATATATCAAGATATATAACTCCATATATACCATATATACATATATAATATATCTATATATATCATATATCCATATGTGAAGAGATTTACTGTAGGAAATTGTTTCAGGTGATTATGGAAACTTAGAAGTTCCATGATATGTTGGAGACTCAGGAAAACTGGTGGTGTAGTTTCTGTCCAAGTTTGTAGGCCTGAGAACCAGGAGAAGTGATTGTGTAAGTTCATGCCAAGTCCAAAGACCTGAGGATTAGAGAATCTATGGTGTAAGTCCCAGTCTGAGGGCAAAAGAAAGCTATTCTAGTTTAAACAGTCCGTCCATCAATGCAAGTTCTCTATTCCTCCACCTTTTTGTTCTGTTTAGACCCTCAAGGGATTGGATGACGCTTGCCCACATTGAAAAGGCAGTTTGCTTTAGTCTACCGATTCAAATACTGATCTCACCAGGAACACCCTCACAGACATATCTAGAAATAATGTTTAACAAACTGTCTGGGCACTCCATGACCCAATCAAGTTGAGAGATAAAATGAGCTCTCAACCTCATCTTGAGTTAATTTTTATGTGTGGTGACTGGTAGGGCTAACCTGTTCAATGTTTTAAATTTTTTATTTCTCATGATTATATGAATATGAATATTTTTCCTTATAAGAAATGGTGATATGTGGGTACAGAGATAAAAATGAAGTTTCAACTAGATTTCTAAAAATAAAACATGTAAATCTGTATTTATAACATAAAGTATATGTTATTTGAACATAGATATAAGAAATATATCTCTTACATTATTTTTAGAGATAAATATTTATGTGTAAAACTGGGTGCTGTAGAAGAAATTAAATTAATGTGATGTTCATAGGTCTACAATTTAACATGTTCAATTTAAGTGATTTATTTCATAAGCTTTTATGACATTATTGACACCAAGACCGAGGTAATATGTAAACATAGGAAACAAATAGAAGACACAGTCAGAGAAGAACTATACACATTTTTCTTAAAACTTTAAGTCTAAGAATTCATATTTTATTGCTTTGTTGAATCTGTGCTATGTGAATATATCTCCCTGATATTATCATATGTTACATAATTTTGTCATTGAAGTGGAAGAGGATTTGAGTGAAATAGTCTTAATGCTCTACCTTGGAGAAGTATAAGACAAAGAACCATTTTTTGAGTGTCTTTGCTCTTATATTTTCTTTGCAGTCCCAGTTCTTATTGTCGGCCTCATTTTCATGTATGAGATTTTGCAAAGAGCTACCTGTTGGTTTCATTAACCAAATACCTGGTTAAATAAACAAAGTCCAACCA
The DNA here is from genome assembly GCF_030028045.1 of Hippopotamus amphibius kiboko. Taxonomy (NCBI): domain Eukaryota; kingdom Metazoa; phylum Chordata; class Mammalia; order Artiodactyla; family Hippopotamidae; genus Hippopotamus; species Hippopotamus amphibius. The sequence continues at coordinate 62,134,577 of NC_080188.1, forward strand.
GGGATAAAAAGTTTGTTTAATCTTCAGCAGTAGTTGTTTTATTACACAGTATGTCTCTAGTGCTTTATTAAAAGAAGAGCAGTGGTATTTGGTATATGTGAAGAAGAACATGTTTACAAAGTATAATTTCTGTTACCCCCACAGATTACATGGTAGAGCATGGTGATTTTTTGTCTTTACAAACTGTTCAGTGGTCTGGCAAAAAAAATTGCCATAATATGAATAAATAAGTATTCATTCACTAGCTGTGCTTAATTAACACAAATAAAACTGATGAACCCAGTCTTGAGTGTGCTGTTGCAAGCTTTCTATTTTATAAACACCCCTCATCATTTATGACTTATTAAATTTATTCAGCAAACATTAATTGAGTACCACATATTGGTCTGAGACTTTGCTAAGTGCTGTGGATCAAAAAATATCTTAGAGGAGTGTACCATCAGGGAAATAGATGGCTAAATAAATAGTTGAATGTAGATATATTGACAAAAGTTACGAGCAGTTTTAGGCTGGACAGATTGGTTTGGCTGAAGCAGAGAGACCCATGGAGAATAATGAATAATGAATTTGAAGAGATCATGGGAATGGCAGAAGTTAAAGAGTTTAGATTTAATGTCATGATATAACATTACACGTATTGGATATGGATTGAAGGAGCAGGAAAGGAGGTCTCTTTATGATGTTTTATATTTGTAGTTTGAGCCTGGCAGTTTGGTGTGTTAGAGCTATTCTATACTTTATAGTTCTGTAATGTAATAGCTAAATGACCTCAGATAGTAGAGTTCTAAGTCCTGGCAAGAATCAAGTTTTGGCCATGAGAATAGAATGATACTGCAATTTTATTTGATGATTTCATGGATCTGTAAGGTAGTGTATTATTTGTTTACTTTTTAAATAATTGGCAGATAACAATATTGAATATTTTCTTTTATGAGTTTCCACTTTTATCTTCCACATGGAAATCGTTCCATGTGACAAAGTGCTCAATGGGCACAAATTATATTAGGGGATAATAACAAATACAGGTAAATGGAATTGTGGTTGCATTAAAAGCTGTTTTGATACTGTAAAGGGGGCAGTGTTGATTTGAAAGCAGCACTGTGATAGAGGGTATCTGTGCGTGGAAGATAAAGTGCTAATTTCTTTTAGGGCTTTGGGGAAATTTTGACAACTTTCACTTTAAAGAGTCACTGGTGAGATGATATTTTGGTGTGTCTAATATAATTTCTTCCTCACAATTCCAGTTTCTGTTAAGGCAAAATGAGTAATTATTTTAGTTATCAAGGAGATATGATCATTGGTGTAACTGCTAGTTTTAATGGAACAGAAGTTTCAGAGGTCCCATAGAAAGAAATGGCAGGAAAAGCACAAGTGGGAGTAGAAGTGTTGGGAGAATGACGTGCTCAGATAGGAGTCTGGGAAAAGACATGTTATGGAGGTGAGAGTGGACTTGCCAGAAGGTGCACGTCTGTGGCAGGAAACAGAGATCAGGAGATGTGGCCTCAGAGTTGAAACCCAACAATTTCTGGATTTAAGACCATGAGGTAAATGATTCAGAAATACAAACCTCCATTTTAAGACAATTGTATATGTTGCCCAAATGTAAATACAATAACTACCTAACTACAAGGTCTCTATACTCCCCCAAGTAAAAAATATAATTAAGTATATTTTTTACTTGAGATGGAAAAATTTTGGATGCACATGCATGTACAGTCACATATTTTTATCCGGAGTAACTACAAGTGACTGTATCACAAAGTAAGATAGACTTCTGAACCACTGGTTTGCACTTTTGTTCTTTGGCTGCTTGTGCTCCATTTACTTTAACATATTCACTTTAAACCCCATGAAAATATAGTATTCTTTATTATTATATTACACTATATTCTACTTTATGGTCAAATATATTAGGTTAAACTAAAAATTGAATTTAAACTTCCACTCATTTTCGTGAGTGGAATTTGCTGAAAAGGAAATGCACATACACATATACAAACACATAACAAAGACAGATACTGCACTTCAGAATCAAAGGTTCTAATGAAAGGAATGATCTAAAAGAGTAAACATTTATTTTGCTTTGAGACGAAAAGAGTAATTATTTTTGCTTCTTTTTTTTTTTTTTTTCTTTCATTCTGTTCAGTGGCCCAGGGACCTGCTGGGCTTGTATAATGTACAGATAAAAAGGAAAATGCCTGTCTACTCTCTGACACCAGGCCCTTTCACCAAAGAAAGTTATGAACATTAATTACTGTGATTTGCTCAACTCGTCCAAACACATATGCTGTCTGGGCCAGACCTAATGGGGCTTCAGCTATGCCTTTACCAGCGTGGCTAATCGAATTCCCTGTGCAATCCTTTTTCTGACTTTGCTGTTTGCTCAGCCGACACACTCATTTTCTTTGAACATTTCTTTCTGACGGATATGGTGCCGAAGCTAGAAATATGGGGATCCACATTTTAATGAAATTAAATATTTAATAGAGGAATTAAAGGCATTCATCACTAACTACTGAATAACCATCTAACAGGAATAAGGACTATTCTGTTTAAACTCTGATTTAAATCATGTGTAGATCTACTCTCAGTGAATACCATTTATTCGATCAATTATATTCCCATAGACATAGATCATGATCTGCCGTACAATTATGTTTAATAACATTTTGACCATATATAGCATATTTAACTCTGCATTTAATATTTTATAGTAACAATAATAAAGGCTAAAGCTTCTTTTTCATGTAAAAATGTGGAAGAAAAATTACTAGCCTAATAACTAAATTATATCATAAACAGGCACAATATATTAGGGTACTCCATAGCTATTTGGAGATAAAATTTACAGAATTAGAATCATAGTTTTCTTACTCCTACCACTGTATTTTACATGTCTGAACAAAGATACACATCTACAAGTTATTTCAGTTTGCCACGGCATGCACGGATCTTCAGATACAAATTTCAGCTAATTATATTTAGAACAAAAGGAGAATGCTCTGAATGACAATGAGGGAGACTCCTTTATCAAAGCCTGTGTCAAGAGAAGACTATCAGCTTTTTCTCAATAATAAAAATGTATTAATCCCATGTAACTACGCCAAGAAAAAATAGAGCTGTCTTGCTGTTTCTTTCTTTTTTTCCCTTCAGCTGTAGGCAAAATTAACTCTGGTATTAAAATGATGCATGCCTTAGTTTAAACATTTTTTCCCTCCAAATTATAATTTAGTCAAATAAATACAGAGTGGCATATCTTAAGCTGGTACCATGTAAAGTAGAAACATATACCTTTAAAATATTAAGAAGATCTTGAACATCTGTTCAGCAGTTTTATGGCATGATATATTCATATTTTAGTGGAGGAGAAAGATAATAGAAAATGTTAGGCATAAACAGCATCATGAAATTCAGCTTGTATTTCAGAAGCAACAAGAAAAAATATATGTGAGGAGATTAAAGGAAAAAAAAAGTTAAGTGACAGCCCAGACCCTAGGAAGACACAGAAGCAGATAAATACAAGAATCCAAGACTATGATTCACACAGATTTTATGATAGCCTATGGATGAAACAGATAAGCAATGCCCTGGAGTCTTCACTTACCACCAACTTTCAAATATCCCTGAATAATCACATTTTCTTTTCTAAAATATGGGTCTTAATTAAAAGCAAACCTTTCTTGTACTATTTGAAAGAAATAGTATAACAATTTATTATTAGAATACTGCTGCCCATTTCCTGACATTTTTGATTTAATAATTGGATATTCATTACTATAAGCTGCTAAGTTGATAGTTTATATAAAAAAATATCTGCTCTATATTACTTTGTTTCAATATATATATTTTCATAAATTATTTATCTTTTTGAAACTTGTATATAGCTTTGATCTGAATCCCTATATTATTTATGTTATCTTCTAAAAACAATTACTCTAATTGCTAAAAGAAAGTGTTCTTTAAAACATAAGTTAAGTCCCCACATTAATAAAACTTTCAGAAGCAGCAGAGTTTTAGCATTGATTTATTGATTTTCATTGCATAGGAGAACTCACAGGAAATTGTCTTCGTAGAAAGTGACAGAATAATTGTATGTTTAGGGTGATATGTGTTATTAGGACTGCTTTCTGTGATTAGGTTGTGATGATTTTAAAATTTTAGTGCATTTTGAAACATTTCTGTAATTGTTAACTGTATGTTGTTACACAAGCCAATTTAATTAAGATTTCTTTTCCCGTCACTTGGTTGGAATGATTAGGAAAGGTTTTGTTGTGTTAGGGGGAATGAAGTTGCTAGCATGTACTGTTTTCAAGTAGTGTTAGTGGTTTTGTGAGTTAGTCATAGCTTCTTTACATTTGGATGAAATGTATGGAGAACAATGGATAATAGTGTCTCAACAGTTTGAAACACTATCTGGTAAATGACATTAAAAACACTCAAGTTGTTTCTGTACAACTTTGTAATTTTTGGTAGCATTTGGCTCTGTCCTAATAAATCACAATCTCATGTGGATGCAGAAATAAAAATGGATGTGCTATAAAGAGCATAGGGCATTAATTTAACACTAAAGTTATGTATGAAACAAAATTATGTGTTATGAAAATAAAATAATATGGCACTTCAAAGCTTTTACATCAAAATGAGTATTATTACTTTAAAGTCACTACCTTGGAAGTAGTTTTGGTTTTAGTTATTGCCATTTACATGCCTTCTAAAAGCAACACTTGATAGTAACATTGATATCCTGTATTTAAAGGAGAGAGAAATGAGGCAAGGGTATAATGGGGAAGGATGTTATATAAGAAACCCATTGGCTGCTAAACAGAGCCTCATATGGTAACAATTTCATCACGTTGGTGGGGAATTAAAACAAACTGGTCTTCAGCTTCTCAGATGTAAAATTTAGAATATTTCAAAAAGAATAAAGAATACCCAAAAAATAATTTCATTTAAATGGACTAACACGTTAATAACCTTGGAAGAGACTGATTTATAAAAAAAATCATAATGTATTATTCCTATATAGTTACCAAAATACTTGTATCTGTCATCTGGATGCTCCCTTCGTGATCAGAGGTTCAGAAAAACCAAATGAACAATGACAGAGCATTTGGGGGCAAGGAAGAAAAAACGATTATCTGAATGGATGATACATTGAGGTTGAAGTTTGAAAGGATAAATTCATTTCTGTTCTACAGCTAGTGGTCTCCAGTACACAAACTACAAATAGACTCCAGATCCGTTAACACTCCTGGGAAATGCTGGCTAGTACTTGTCAAATTCTCAGCCTTTAGATCTGTTTCTGTAATCAGCATATAGATAGACCAGTTTTCTTCAGTTACCACATTCTTTCTTCAGATAAGGTACGACGAAATTTGTTAGGTTCACTTTCTCGCTTATAAACAGATTCTGACACTGACGTTGGTATTAGACTGTTACCTTGGTTGAACCTCTTCTGTGTTTCTAAATTTTATAACAGCATATTTACATGAAAGCTCTTGGGTTATTCTTCTAGATGGTAGAGAACATCCATGAAGAGATTATTCTTCATATCTTCATGCTGAAAATTCTAAAGGTTTCTTAGTTTTGAGACCATGTATGCAGTACTTTATTTTTTTTATCTGCCAAAATGGTTTTACTTTATTTTATTTTAAATTTTTATTGGAGTACAGTTACTTTGCAAAGTTGTGTTAGTTTCTACTGTATAGCAAAGTGAGTAAGCTATACATATACATATATCCCCTCTTTTTCGGATTTCCTTCTAATTTAGGTAACCACAGATCATTGAGCAGAGTTCTCTGTGCTATACAGTAGGTTCTCATTAGGTATCTATTTTATAGTATCAATAGTGTTTATATGTCAATCCCAATCTCCCAATTCATCCCACCCCTCCTTTCCCCAATGGTATCCATGTGTTTGTTCTCTACGTCTGTGTCTCTATTTCTGCTTTGTAAATAAGATTGTCTATACCAATTTTTTCAGATTCCACATATATGCATTAATATATGATATTTGTTTTTCTCCTTCTGACTTACTTCACTCTGTATGACAGTCTCTAGGTCCATCCATGTATTTACAAATGACCCAATTTCGTTCCTTTTTATGGCTGCGTAATATTCTGTTATATATATCACATCTTCTTTATCCATTCCTCTGTTGATGGGTGTTTAGTTTGCTTCCATGTCCTGACTATTGTAAATAGTGCTGCAATGAACATTATGGTACATGTTTCTTTTTGGATTATGGTTTTCTCTAGGTATATGCCCTGTAATAGGATTGCTGGGTCACATGGTAGTTCCATTTTTAGTTTTTTAAGTAACCTCCATACTGTTCTCCATGGTGACTGTATCAATTTACATTCCTACCAGCAGTGCAATTTACATTCCCACCAACCTCCATACTGTTCTCCATAGTGGCTGTATCAATTCACATTTCTCCACATCCTCTCCAGTATTAATTGTTTAATTGTGGTTAGATTTTGTGATTATGGCCATTCTGACTGCTGTGAGGTGATATCTCATTGTAGTTTTGATTTGCATTTCTCTAACAATTAGCGATGTTGAGCATTTATTCATGTGATGGACATCTGTATGTCTTCTTTCTAGAAATGTCTATTAAGGTCTTCCTCCCAATTTTGAATTGGGTTGTTTGTTTTGATATTGAGCTGCATGAGATGTTTATGTATTTTGGAGGTTAGTCCTTTGCAACTTCCTTCATTTGCAAATATTTTCTCCCATTCTGAGGGTTGCTTTTTGTCTTGTTTATGGTTTCTTTTGCTGTGCAACAGCTTTTAAGTTTAATTAGGTCCTATTTGTCTGTTTTTGTTTTTATCTGTTTTTTTAAGCCCTTCATTGGAATATAATAGCTTTACACTCTTGTACCAGCTTTTGAGGTACACCAAAGTGAATCAGCTGTATTTATGCATATATCCCCATATCTCCTCCCTCGCGCGACTCTCTCCCACTCTCCCTGTCCTGGCCCTCTAAGGTATGACCCATCATTGAGTTGATCTCCCTTTGTTATACAGCAACTTCCCACTGGCTATCTATTTTACAGTTGGTAGTGTGTATATGTCTATGCTACTCTCTCACTTCGTCCCAGCTTCCCCTTTGCCCCCCACCCCCACAACACCTTGTCCTCCAGTCCATCCTCTGCATCTGCATCCTTATTCTTGCCCTGTCACTGGGTTCATAAGTACCATTTTTTTTTTTTTTAGATTCCGTATATATGAGTTAGCATACAGTATTTGTTTTTCTCTTTCTGGCTTACTTCACTCTGTATGACAGACTCTAGGTCTATCCCACCTCATTACATATAGCTCCATTTCATTCCTTTTTATGTCTGAGTAATATTCCATTGTATATATGTGCCACATCTTCTTTATCCATCCACCTGTTGATGGGCATTTAGGTTGCTTCCATGTCCTGCCTATTGTAAATAGTGCTGCAATAAACATTACGGTACATGTTTCTTTTTGGATTATGGTTTTCTCTGGGTATATGTCCAGTAGTGGGATTGCTGGGTCATATGGTAGTTCCATTTTGAGTTTTTTAAGGAACCTCCAAACTGTTTTCCATAGTGGCTATACCAGCTTACATTCCCACCAACAGTGCAGGAGGGTTCCCTTTTCTCCACATCCTCTCCAACATTTATTATTTCTAGATTTTGTGATGATGGCCATTCTGATGGGTGTGAGGTGATACCTCATTGAGGCTTTGACTTGCATTTCTCTAATGCTTAGTGATGTTGAGCATCTTTTCATGTGTTTGTTGGCCATCTGTATGTCTTCTTTGGAGAAATGTCTATTTAGGTCTTCCGCCCATTTGTGGATTGTTTTTATTCTCATTACTCTAGGAGGTGGGTCAAATAAGATCTCACTGCAATTTATGTCAAAGAGTGTTCTCCTGTGTTTTCCTCTAAGACTTTTACAGTGTTTGGCCTTACATTTAGGTCTTTAATCCATTTTGAGTTTATTTTTGTGTGTGGTATTAGGAAGTGTTCTAATTTTATTCTTTTACATGTAGCTGTTCAGTTTTCCCAGCACCACTTATTGAAGAGGCTGTCTTTGCTCCATTGTATGTTCTTGCCTCCTTTGTCATAGATTAGGTTACCATAGGTGCGTGGGTTTATCTCTGGGCTTTCTATCCTGTTCCGGATCTATATTTCTGTTTTTGTGCCAGTGCCATATAGTCTTGATTATTATAGACCTGTAGTATAGTCTGAAGTCAGGGAGCCTGATTCCTCCAGCTCTGTTTTTTTGTTATTCGTTTTTTCTCAAGATTGCTTTTTCTATTTGAGGTCTTTTGTGTTTCCGTACAAATTGTAAAGATTTTGTTCTAGTTCTGTGAAAAATGCCATTGATAATTTGAATCTGTAGATTGCTTTGGGTAGTATAGTCATTTTCACAATATTGATTCTTCCAGTCCAAGAACATGGTATATCTTTCCATCTGTGTCGTCTTTGATTTCTTTCATCAGTATCTTATAGCTTTCTGTGTACACGTCTTTTGCCTCCTTAGGTAGGTTTATTCCTAGGTATTTTATTCTTTTTTTTGCAGTACAAAAAATTGTCTTGTGCTAATCATAATAGTATATGTGGAAGAAAAGAGCAGAGTTGGGTATAAAACAAACTTAAGAAAAAATCAGTTTTATTCAGAAAGAAATGCTGCCAACCACTAATTACCTATCATTATAGGAGAATCTATAGAACAGAAACAGATTCTTCAAATTGCTGTGCCTGACATATTAAGTCTAGCTATAAATAATAAGACTCAGCTAGAGTAGATTGTAAAGGGCTGATTCCAGTTCAGAAATTGGCCAGAACGAAGACCCATAGAATTTCAGGTTTGCTTTTACTTTGGTTTATGTAAATGATACATGTGTAAGTGAACACAGCTTTTCCATGCCTCCTTAGTTCCTCACAGAGAAGGAAACAGAATTTGGTCGTCAGTGCAGCCCTTGAAAAAGTCTCCTGATTTTGTTACTGTTAGAACAGAAGAGGAAGCATATCTTCACTTAACTATTTATTTATTACTGTGTTGGGTGATTCCTTACTTTTCCTTAGACACATATTCATTCATTCTATTTCTTCCTGGTAATGTGGTTCAGGAAGACATTATCTGTACACTACCACATTATCTACATACTGCCTTTATATATATATATATATATGTATATATATATATATACACACACACACACACACACACTCACACAAATACATATATATACACAAATATATTTTCCTTGCATATAGCTAATAAGCCTTTTGCCTTTTTATGAAAAGTGTGATTTTCTTCTGTTGAATTAGATTTAAGTGAGAATATATGCTACATAAAATAAAGGATGATTCCACTCTTGCATTTATGCAAAAACTAATTTGAATATTCTCTTCATTAGGACAAACCTGTGCCTTAAAATTAGTCATTTTACTATTACAAATTATAGCTATTATTGAGGCCATTTTGGCTAACCTTTTCAGAGGTTACTAATAATTTTAATTTGTAACTTCTGAAATGATAATATTTATATTTCAACTATTGTATGAGGTTGTCAAGTAGATGAATCTTTGAAATAGCTGTGGGCAGAGTATATATCATTTTCAGCTAACATGACTGCATGGAGGCGTTATTCACATTACTAACGACACAAGCAGAAAGGAAGAATGAGCACATCTTTTTTTTTTAAACTGTTCTTCCTATTTCCTTCATGATATGCTTAAGCATAAAAAATGGCAATAGAGATGTTCTGAGGAAATTTTGAAATGTGATGGAAATTATAACAAATTATAAATTTAGTTTAAAATCACCCTGCTTAAAAGTCTCAATGGACTTATAGAAAATCCTATAGCTAATGTATTCCTTTTTCTTAATTTTAAACTTCCTACATTTCTAATGCCACCTTGGCACCAATAATTAATCTACTTTTATAAATGAAAGTATTTTTTTAAATGCAACTACTTTACCTTAAGTTTCAGTTCTAAGTGATTTCTGTTAAAGTAATTCTTGGAATGGGTTTTGGAATGACAGTGAGCTAAGTGCCTGGTTTCTGCATGAACATCATTTATGGCAAGATAAACTACATAAATATTCTGAAATGGGGCAGGGATTTTTTTTTTCAAGTTAAACACCCATATGTATTTGTCCCTTCAACTTGCAAATCAAACCTGCTAGATTAACCAACTTTGGAATATTTTAAAATTTATTCCAAACATTTAACTTCTGTTATCATAACTAGATTATAATTCTGCTGTCTTAATACTGATATAGTTTTAATTTCTCAACTAAATGAGTTAATTACACAAGTAAATTATTATGAAAAATAAATGGCAGAAAATATTAGCTAGTTTAATGAGTTAAATGGGGTTTTCTTTAGCTCATGACCAAGGCTTAATGCATATTTCTTATTCTTTATAGCTTTAGTCAATTAAGCTTACTTTTGGATAACTATAAACATTATATACTATAGCATCACATTTTGCCTTTTATATGTTACCCATTTTCATACAAAGAAAAGCAAAAGTGTTTGAGGTGTATCAAACCCTTTAAGTTGGGGAAGTCCAAAGTGGGTCTTTTTCTTAGCTGAAAAGGAATATGCTTATTTTTCTATTTTATTCTCCTGTAAAAATCCCAATGAGTCCCTAAACCTATCTCAATCTCACACATATTTCCTTTCTCTGAAAAGGGAGTAATGATTTTAGCACCTAATTTTCATATTAAATATTTTCAAAAGAAACCACTGCAGGTGGTAAATATTGAATCCTATGTGTTGAAATTACTGGGTCTCTAAGTAAAATTTAAGATATATCTACCACTTCAAACAGAATAATTTTATTATGCTGATTCTCCAAAATGACTAAGATGACTGTCGGTAAAGCAATCTCTTGTATCTGTTAGTTAGCTATATGTTATAACTTGAAGCTGAATACAATAAGAAAAATCCAACAAATGTATTTTTAATATATATAAAACACATAAAACATAATAAAAATTGTGTATGTGCTAATCATGTTCAAGCAAAAAAATAAAATGAAACAACTTTGAGATGTTCCTACCATTTTGCAATATTCCTAGTTTCTCTAGACATTACTTTGTAAAATCAGGGAAAAAGAACAAGAAAAGTCAGTGACAAGTATTAAAATATAACTATTTAACTTAGAAGTTTGTCAGTGGAACATGACTGCAAGGCATTTTTGCTGGCAAGCAGCATGGCATAAAGCACAGGAGTACACAACTAGGGAAAAATAGAGGAGGGATAAATTTAGAAATATATGGAAAATATATTATAAATCAGTGGTTTGCTAAGCTATGCCCCAGAATGGCTTTTAAATCCTGATTAATGAATAATATTTGGAATCTCCTGGACTGCTTATTATAGCAAGTTTATTGCTATAGAATAATATATATTCTACTGCTTAATAGAAATGTATTGTTTGCTAAAGTATTAAGGAACAGAATTGGGAAATTTAAAAGTATCTCCTTATTGTGAAGTTAAGACTTATCTTCTGAGTAACAAAAATTCACTTTTTATTTTAAGTTCATAAGATAGTTTGCTATTGAGCTCATTGAACACAAGGAATGTAAACTAGACCAACATAGTGATATTGATTATCTTCATGCAATTCATATGCTAGGGACTGAAGCCTAGCTCTTCAGGCACTACTCATACACAAAGCCCTGCTCTTCAGCCTTAACACCAGAGAAGCGACTTGAGACTTTAAAAAAATGCCAGTCTCTTGATGGACAAAAATGTGAAATGACAGGAGTAATTTCAAATAGCTCCTAGAAAATTAGCCATAATATTTGTTGATAGCATCATTTTTGCTAATAAGGATCAAGGCATCAATAAATACTGGGCAAACAAAATGGACTTCAGAATTCAGATCAACTATGCAAATAGATGAAGGTCATATGAAATTATGAAAGGTTAGCAATAACTGTTTTAAAAGCTTACATATACTGACTGGTAAGTAACTGAGAAGTTCACAGAGAATTTTCTTTTGACTCTGAAGATTATTCTTTTAGAAGGACCATGCATGTGTAGTAAGTTGATTATCAGTATAATTACTAAAAAGCCATTGTCTAGTGTGTAGGCAAAGTTACTGCCTCATATTTGACCATCTTTCTTGGGAAAAGCCACTTCAGAAAGATGTCCTGTTTTGTTTGTGTTTGTTTCTGTTTTTTTGTTGTTTGCCTTTTCAAAAATTATTTTTATTTTGGGAAAATACACATACCATAAAATTTACCCTCTTAACCATACTTAAGTATGTAAGTCAGTTGTATAAAGTATGTTCATTTTGTTGTACAACCATCAACACCATTCATTTCCAAAATTATTTTCCTTTTGCAAAACTGAAACTAACTTCTCATTCCCTTTTTTCCCCTGCCTGTGGTAAACACATTCTACTTTCTGTGTCTATGATTTTGACTACTGAAATTACCCATATAAATGAAATCATACAGTATTTGTCTTTTTATGACTGGCTTATTTTACCTAGTATAACGTCCTCAAAATTCATGCTCATAGTAGCATATGTCAGAATTTGCTTCCTTTTTAAGGCTAATAGTTTATTGTATGCATATACCACATTTTGCTTATCCATTCATCCATTGGTGGACACTTGGGTTGCTTCCATGTTTTAGGTATTATAAATAAATGCTACCATGAAAGTGTATGTATGGATATCTCTTTGAGACCCTGTTTTCATGTCTTTTGGATATATATCCAGAAGTGAAATTTCTGGATCACAAGGTAATGCTATTTTAATTTTTGAAGAACCACATTCTGTTTTCTACAGAGGCTGTACCATTATATATTCCCACCAACAGCATCTGAGAGTTCCAGTTTCTTCACGTCCTCACCAACACTTGTTACATTATGTTTTTGTTTTTGTTGTTGGCTTTTCTTAATGTTACTCATCCCAACAGTGTGAGGTGGTATTTCATTGTAGTTTTGATTTGCATTTCCCTAACAATTAGTGACATTTAATTTGTTTTTTCATTGGTTTGTTGGCCATATGTATATCATCTTAGGAGAAATGTCTATTTGAGTTCTTTGCCATTTTTGAATTGGGTAAATGTTTTCTTGTTGTCGAATTTCATTTGTTCTTTATATATTTCGGTGTTAATCTCTTATCATATATATGATTTGCAAATATTGTCTCCTATTTTTAGGGAATTGCCTTTTTCCTTTTTTTTATTCTGTATCTTTTGATGCCCAATTTTAAAAAAGATTTCATGAAGTCTGTTTTCTCTATTTTTTCTTTTGTTGCCTGTGCCTTTGGTGACATAGCTAAGAAATCATTGCCAAATCCAGTGTTGTGAAGCTTTTGCCCTGTGTTTTCTTCCAAAGTTTTTATACTTTGAGGTCTTACATTTTGATCTTTGATATATTTTGAGTTAATATTTTTATATGGCATAATGTAAAGGTCCAACATCATTCTTTTGTGTGTAGATATCCAGGTTTCCCTGGATATTGAAAATTTTATTATTTCCCCTTTGAATAGTCTTGACCCCCTTGTCAAAGATAATTTGGCCATATAATTGAAGGGTTATTTCTAGGCTCTCTATTCTGTTTCCTTGGTCTACATGTCTGTTTTTATGTCAGTGCCACAATACTTTGACTATTGTTGCTTTATAGCAAGTTTTGAAGTCAGGAAGTATGAGTCATCTAGCTTTGTTCTCTCTTTTTTTTAATATTCTTTTTATTATTTGGGATTCCTGTAGATTCCATATGAATTTTACGATGGATATTTCTGTTTCTGTAAGAAATTTGTTTAGATTTTGATAGGGCCTGCATTGACTCTCTAGATTGCTTTGGGTAGTATTAACATCTTAACAATATTAGGTCTTCCAGTCTATAAACATGGGATATGTTTCCTTTTATTTACATCTTCTTTAATTTCTTTCAGGAATGTTTTGTAGTTTTTATTATACAAGTCTTTCACCTTCTTGATTAACTTAATTCTTAAGAACTTTACTCTTTTTGGTGGTATTGTAAATGAAATTGTCTTCTTTATTTCCTTCTTAGACTGTTCATTGTTAATGTATAGAAATGCAACTGATTTTTGTGTGTTTACTTGGTATATTTCTAACTTTATGTACTAGAACTAATAATTTTTGGGGATTCCTTAGAGTTTTATACATATAAAGTCATATCATCTGTTCACAGAAATAATTTTATTTCTTCCTTTCCATTTTGAATGCCCTCTGTTTATTTTTATGGCCCAATTGCACTGGCTGGACTTCCAGTAGTGTATTAAATAAAAATGGTGATGGTGCCATCCTTGACATGTTCTTCATCTTAGAAGAAATGTTTTCAGTCTCTCCATAGAATGTGATGCTTACTGTGGATTTTTCCATATATGGCTTTTATTATGTTAAAATAGTTTCCTTCTAGACCTAGTTTGTTGAGTGTTTCTGTCATGAAAAGGTATTGTATTTTGTCAAATATTTTCCCCATCAATTAACATGATCGTGTGTTTTTTCCCTTCATTTTATTAATGTAGTGTATTACACTAATTGATTTTCATGTTTTGAACCATCCTTGCATTCCACGAATATATCCCACTTAATCATAGTGTATAATCCTTTCAATATGCTGCTGAGCTCAGTGTGCTATTATTTTCTTGAGGAATTTTACATCAGTGTTCACAGGAATATTGGTGTGTAGTTTTCTTTTCCTGTATTATCTTTGTCTGGCTTTGATATTAGGGTATTGCTGGCCTTATAGAATGGATTAGGAGGTGTTGCCTCCTTTTTAATTTTTTAGAAAAGTTTGAGAAGTGTTTGTCTTTGTTCTTTGAATGTGTGATAGAATTTACCAGTGAAGACATCAGGTCCAGGATTTTTATTTTTCAGGATATTTTTTATAACTGATTCAATCTCCTTATAGTTTATAGGTTTATTCTGAATTTCTATCTTTTTATGATTTAGTCTTTGTATGTTTAATATTTTTAAAATTTTATCCATTTCACCTAGGTATCCAGTTTGTTGGTATAGGTTTGTTCATAGTACTCTCTTATGATCCTTCTTATTTTTGTAGAATCAGTAGTAATGTCCCCAGTTTCACTTTTGATTTTAGTAAATTGTCTTCTCTCTTTTTTTCTTAGTTAGTCTAGATAAAGGTTTGTCTATTATGTGGATCTTATTGCACAACCATCTTTTGATTTCATTGATTTTCTCCATTTTTTTCATATTTTCATTTGGTTTCTTTCTGCTCTAATATTTATTATTTTCATCCTCTGCTAGCTTTGGGGTTAGTTTGTTCTCCTTTTTCTAGTTCCTTAAGTTCTAAAGGTAAGTTGTAGATTTGAGATCTTTCTTCTCTTTTAATATAAGATTTTATAACTATAAATTTCCCCATCAGCACTGCTTTTGCTGTGTCCCATAAGTTGATATGTCATGCTTTCATCTTCATTTTTCTGAGTATATCTAATTTCCCTTGTAATTTATTCTTTTGTCCATGGATGATTGAGAGTGTGTTATTTAATATCCACACTTTTATAATTTTTCCAGTTTCCAGCTTCATCCTTTTGTGGTTGCAGAAGATGCTTTGTATGATATCTTTTAAAATCTGTTGAGACAGTTTGCTGGATAACATATGGTTTATCCTAGAAAATTTCTCATGAGCACTTGAGGAGAATGTGTATTATATTGTTGTTTGGTAGAGTATTCTGTATCTATCTTTTGAATCTAGTTGATTTATCTTGTTTTAAAGCCTCTATTTCCTTACTTATCATTTATCTAGTTATTATACCCATTATTGAGGGTGGAGTATTGACATCTCCAACTATATTTGTAGAGTTGTCTCTTTCTCCTTTCAATTCTGTCCCTTTTGCTTTATATATTTTGATGGTCTGTAATTAGGTGCATAAAAGTTTATATTTGTTATATTTCTTTGCTGTATTGAACCACTCATAAAATGTCCTTCTATTCTTCTTGTAAGGTCTATTTTGATTCAAGGTCTGTTTTGTCTGATGTTAGTATACTGATCCCTGCTCTCTTTTTGTTACTATTTGAATTGAATATCATTTTATCCTTTTATTGCAACCTATTTGTATCTTTGGATATAAAGTGAATTTATTTCTTATAGACAGCATATAGTTGGTTTTTTTAATCCATTCTTCCAATGTCTGTCTTTTGATTAGAGAGCTTACTCCATTAATATTTAAAGCAATTACTGATAGGGAGGAGCACCTCTCATTTTGCTAATTTTTTTCTGTATGTCTTATAGGTTTTTTGTCCTCCATTTTGTCTGTTAGTGTTTTCTTTCCCTGTTAGTTGATTTTATTTTGTAGTGCAATATTTCAATTCCTTTCTTAATTTTTTGTATATATTCTATAGGTATTTTTGGTGGTTACTATGGGGATTTCATTTAACATCCTAAAGTTATTTTAATGTGAATTTACACCTCCTTAACTTCAATACCATACAAAAAGTCTGCTCCTTACAGCTCCATCTCCATCCCTTTCAGTTGTTAATGTCACATAATTATATATTTATACATTTGTATTCAGAAGCATAAACTAGGAATTGTGTTTTTTTAGTGCAATTATCTCTTAAATCATGTAAAAAATTTGGAGTTACAACTAAAAATGGTAATATTAATGTTTATAGTTACTGTATTTACTGTTAATGTGATCTTTTTTTTCTTCATACAGCTTTGAGTTATGTCCTTTAATTCCAACCTCTAGGACTCCTTTATCATTTTCAGTCTACCTTTTCTAGTGGTAACAAACGCCCTCAGCTGTTGTTTAACTGTGAATGCCATACTTTCTCCATCAGTTTTGCTATGTCAGTCCACCACCTTCTGGCCTTTGAAGTTTCTAATGAGTAACCTGTTTATAAACTTATTGAGAATTCCTTGTATGTGACATGCTGCTTCCCTCTTGCAGCTTTCAAGCTTCTCTCTTTGTCTGTGTGTTTAGACAGTTAAATTATAAAGTGACTCATGTGGGTTTCTTTGCATTTATCTACTTGGTTTTTCATATTCCAAGTTTCTTAGGTGTTCATATTTATATCCTCATCAAATATGCAAAAATTTCTGCCATTATTTCTTCAGATAGTCTCTCTGCTCCTTTCTTTATCTCCTCTCCTCTGGAGATACCGATAATGTGTATGTTCATCTCCTTGATAGTGTCCAGCAAGTGCCGTAGGCTCAGTTCACTTTTCTTCAATTTTTAACTTTCTGAGACTCATTAATTTCCATTGTTGTATCTTCAGGTTCACAGATCCTTTCTTCTTTCTGCTCAAATTTACCTTTGAATCCCTCTAGTGAAGTTTTTCATTTCAGTTATTGTACTTTTAACTTCCAATATTTCTTTTTGATTTCATTTTTGTATTTTCTAACTCTTCATTGATATTTCAATTTTGTTCACACATCATTTTTTTAACTTTATCTACATCTTACTTTAGTTCTCTGAGTATCTTTAAAACCTTATTTTAAAGTCTTTGTCTATTAGGTCTGCCATCAGATCTTTCTGAGGGATAGTTTCTGTTGTGTGTGTTTTTTTTTTTTTTTTTCTTTGAGTGGGACATACTTTACTGTTTCTTCTTGTGTTTTGTGATTTTGTTGTTCTTGGTGGAAACTGGATATTTAAATCTAAAAATATGATATCTGGAAATCAGATTCTTGTTTCCCTGTGGTTTGCTGTTTGTTTAGTTTTGAATGCTGTAGGCTGTCTCTGTGCTGAGGATCAGCCTGAGGTGTAAACTTTAGGTCTCTTCAGGTCTTTCTGAGCCTGAACCTTTCCCTTTTTTCATGCTTTTTGCATGCAGTGTGACTTTTTAACTTCCTCCATATATGCTTTTGAATGTTCTAGTCTTTAATTTCTAACTTCTAGAAGGGGTAAAGGGTGGGGGGTGGGGAATGAAAGGCAGAAAACTGTGCTGGCCCTTTAAATACCTTGGAATTCACTTCAGCCAGTGACAGAGGAGTTTGCAGCAATGAGAGGCAGTTCAAAAACAATATCTTTCTACCTCTGTCTCTGCATCTCTGTGATTAGAAGCAGCAATTGGTGATCAGAACATAGATACCTGATATTTGGAGGATGGGTCTTTATTGCCCACCCTGGGTTCCTCAAGCTGCATGCATACTATTCTAGGAATTAATGTTCTGCTGCCTATGGTGATACTGAGGACTAGGAGCTGGGTAGCCACTGCTGAGTTAAGAGCTGAAATTCACTTATCACCCAAGCCTCTCCCTGGAATTTTCAATCCTTCAATGTACCACAGAGTTCCAATATAGATACCTTGTACCAATTCTGTCAGTTTAATTGTCTGGGTAGAAGATGGAGTCCTACTGCTGCCTACTTGACCATTTTCCCAGAATCCTCTTCTGTCTTGGATTTTTAACATTATTGGATTAGAAAAAAACAACTCTTGCTAATCATTAAGAATGATGCAACATTGGGTAAGAATGGTGATAGACCAGCATAAATTATCTGCTTTGTGATTATGAATCAATGATTCCCATGATATGAAAATTTCATACAGTTGTAATGTAACAATAAAAATTTCATATTCACAGATTGCAAATCTATATTTTTTGTGGTCCATTATAAAAGCATGAATTCAGCTTGATTCATCCTTTTTCTGAAATCTTTATTTCACTTATGCTTAGAAGATATACATTGTTTAAATTTAAATAGAGTGACTACATTTACTATCTTCTGTTGACATACAACATAAGAATAAATAAATGGCCATAGCCATTTTACACTCTAAAGAGGTGCTCCATAAATGCTGTTTCAGTGCATACTTCTGTTTTGGTCTACAATGTGTGTACTTACAAAATTTTATTAGCTGGGTAGAGATCCCAATGTATGAAAATTCACTGAAGAAAAGTGTAGAAAAAAATATGCTGCTGAGGTGAAAAAATTAAAAAGAAGGATTGGAATGATTTTTTAACGTTCTTTTTTAAAGTGAACCCTATTTTCTTCTTAAAAATTACATTTGGGCATGTCTCACCTTCTGAGATGGCCCACACTCTGTCTGTGGAGTGTGTTTCTCTCTAAATAAATCCACTTCTTACCTTAAAAAATAAAATAAAATAAAATAAAAAGATTACAGTTGACCAATATTTCTTCAACTTAAAAAGCTGATTACCTTTCAAAGACAAATGACAAAGGAGATTGGGATTGCTATATATACATTACTAATAAGAAAAAAAATAGCAAATTGTACACTCTTAAAAAAAAAAAGACAAGATATAGTTAAAATATATTTAATTCCACTTCCTAAACTTTAAGAATAATGTACTCTTTTTCAAAGATTATGGCCTTTTCTTCATGTCCTCTGCAAGCCATTAGAAATTAGGAACTTTCAGCTTATTGTACCAAAGGTGTCTTCAAACTAAAAAAGCAGAAATGTTCTCCTTATCCTTTCCAGGTCGTTAAATATAATCAGTAATAAAGCTTAAGTGAAACAGTTTGATATGGTGGAAGCTCCTGGTACTCCTTTATAGAATTCATGAGGTCAGATTCCACAGTGTCAAGGAAAATCAACCTAATGAAGCAATTTAATTAAAATTAATTGAGTATGCTTCTGTCTCTTAACTATGAAATTGATGTAGGGTTATTTTCAACATTTGCTTTGCTTAAGGTGAAACTACACTTCCAGACTTTTCCTTAGGTTTTTTTCTTAGAATGGGTAGTTTTAATAGATAATATGGTTCATAGAACTTAAATGACCTTTGAGGTCATTTAATGTACACCATGTTGACGTAGGATTATTCTTTTATTCTTTTTGAAGCCTCTGTTAGTGGTTTGTTTAAATCATATACATTTACCTTAAGAACGTAGTGTAATCTGCTGAAAAACTTGTGTGAGACAAGTTCGGTAAGTTTTAGTTCATAAATTTAGATTCATGTTCATGTTATAGATTATGCAACTCTGCCTGATTGGCATATATCTGATTAAATGGGGATGCATACAGACATAGTATACCTTTAGCATGAGTGAATATGCTGTCATTTGAAAATATTGTTCCCCTTATAAAGTCAGCTTTACTATTCCAGTAAGTCAAATAGCTTCCATTTTGGCTTACTTTACTGTGCTTGCTTATGCATAAATATTGTAGTCGTCCTGCCAGGTAGTCAGTATTTGTAATTAAGATATTCACTAGGTTTGGCAACATTGAGCATAAAGAGATAGACATGGTGGTGACCAAATAGGAATATACTGGGCCTTATTACAAGGGACATATTTTAGTGTGATAATATAGCATGATAGTTTTGGGGGCGTAACTAAAAAAGATTTAAAAATTCCTTTTATGTGCATGCTTCTTCACTCCTCTGATATCATTTATTGCATATATGGAGATAGTCCTTATAGAGATTAAAATTTACATTTCTTAAACTTTGCACTATCTTTAAAAATACCATGGAAAAATTTCCATTATATATACAAGAATGAGATTAACTCTTTTTGTTCATGTGTGTGCCCTCGAAAATTCTATTCATTTTTATATTATAAGCCTGGAAGAATGGTAAATTTTATTGATCAGGAAACATATATATTGAATACAATATATATATAGTGTTACTCTATACATTATATTAATCCCTAGTGTTACTCTATACATTATATTAATCACTGCCAGATAGAGTAGTAATACAATTACCAAAGATCCTGGAATATAACCAATCGATCTACTGGAAAGCTTTGTGTATTATAAAACTCTATCAACCTAGACACTGTCAGCATGGCAGGGTACCTGAGCAGGAATCATATGGAGAGCTGAAGCAAGGTAACTGCAGGCAAAAGATATCTTTTTAAACCAGCTCGCTGATAAAAAGCTTCAACAGCATGACATATCTCTGACATGCTGGGAAACAACAGCTGACAGAGCAAACCAACATGTAACAATTGGATTCAGGGGTGAAGATACAGGACCGTAAACCAAATGAGGTTTGTGAACAGCCGCCAGGGTTGCAAATCAAAACCATTATACACCTGTTCCATGTGGGGCCAACTGTTAAACTAATAGTGTCCTTTCCTTTAGACTTTCATGAATGAAAGCATCCATTAGCAGGTGACCAGACAATAGGGAATATCCTTTTATTTCTGAAAGAGAAGCTATCCATCACCTGGGATACTTTTGACTTTATCCATTGTCCATTTCAATTTTGTATCCAAAATCTTATTCTAAACTACCTTTTAGTATCTATTGCTAAATAACTGAGCTTCAGTTATGAGTGTCATAATTTCTTGTACTCAAATCAACGATAGAGAACTTCCAAATATTTTCTGTACTATGAGTAACTGAGCTATTCCTCATTATGTCTGCCTTGATTGACAAAATTGAGGAAGCATGTTCATAGATGAGGAGGAGACCAGTTGTACCAAAATTTGTGAAAGTGTTTCCTTCATTCTGACTATTGTAAAACAATCCAGATAACAAAAGGCTGTATACTGAAAGAACAATAAATCATTAGCACCACAGGAGAGAATTTTAATAGCCTTTGATTAATCTATAATCTACCACTATTGCAATATTCTTTGTTAATGGAATTTTCAATTAGGTCGTTATTCGAAACACAATTTGTTTCACATTTATTAAATGTTCTGCATACTGTTATGTTGTCATTAGGTAGCATTTAGCAAACTGATCATTAAAGCACCAAATGAAGGTCACAGATTTATCATTTTTAGGAGCTTTCAGTGCCTTTAAATCATTTGTTAAGAGTTGCTAAGTTTCCATCATTTTCTGTATTTTAATGACTTTTGTCTTTTCTTTACATTTTTTCTTCTTATTTTACCTCCTTGTTGATGAATACTTAGCAAGAGATTAACTATTTAGAGCTCATTTGTATACTTATGAACAGTATCTAAATACTGCTTGCATGATACTACCTATTTCATAAGTTTTTTTGTAAGGATTAAGTGCAAAGTAAGAGTTCAATATATGTTATTTTATTATTGCTAATAATAAATACATATAGGGTAAAGTTTCAGTGAGTGTTAAGTTTTAATGTTAAAAATACTAATTTAATATGTAATACATTATTAAAAAGTGCCAGGCACTGTTGTAAGTGTTTTTCATGTTTTAATTCACTGATTTTTAAAATCATCCTTTGAAGCAGATAATATTATTTCTGTTTTGCAAATAAGGAACCTAGGGCACAGAGAGGTTGGTTAAGTGGTTGGCTAGAGGTCAGCTTGTGTTTTGGACCCAAGGGAATTCAACTCCAAAGTCTGTACTGTTGATCAGTGTATTTTACTACCTTTCTGTCAGCAATCTCAAATGAAATAGTATATTCTTTTTTAATTAATTAATTAGTTTATTTATTTTTAGCTGTGTTGAGTCTTTGTTGCTGCACGCAGGCTTTCTCTAGTTGTGGCAAGCAGGGGCTGCTCTTCATTGTGGTGCGTGGGCTTCTCATTGCAGTGGCTTCTCTTGTTGCAGAGCACAGGTTCTAGAGCACATGGGCTTAAGTAGTTGTAGCATGTGTACTCAGTAGTTGTGGCTAGTAGCCTCTAGAGCACAGGCCCAATAGTTGTGGTGCATGGGCTTAGTTACTTTGTGGTAAGTGGGATCTTGCCAGACCAGGGCTCGAACCCATGTCCCCTGAATTGGCAGGCAGATTCTTAAGCACTGCAACACCAGGGAAGTCCCAAAATAGTATATTCTTAAATGTTGATTTGTAAGATGGGTTTTGTAACTCTGAATATATATATATTAAATAGAAATAATACATATTAGCTAGCACCCAGTCAAGCTTTTTCAGACTTATAACTTATCAGATATATTATATAAGAAAATAAAATCAGAGGCCCATTTACAGCCCTAAAAATATTCTTTTTTATCATGATGTTGGTCTGGCAGTTGAAATAATGACCGTCTCCAAACACCTGCTTTCCAGTTCCAAATATATGGCATTTTCTCCTACGACCTTTAACAGAGTCTTTATCAAGGAAGAATAGGAGGTAAGGAAAATATTAGTCAAGAATGCCCCCAGAGAAGTTAGTTGATGGAAGTGTTGTATCAAGGTAGACTAGGAATTGGAGCAAGTAAAATGAAGGGAGAAGGTACAATGACATGAATAATGAGAAGCAAAGAGAAGTGTGGGAATACCTTACCTTTACCTTCAATCCTTTGGTATAGATTTCCTTTCCCAAGCTACATCATTTCTCAGATATTTTAAGAACAGCTTTTGATAGTAACCGTCATATTTCTCTGCATCTTTCCTTTTCTTGCATTTACCAACTCTTCGCAGATCTTACGATTTTTAGGTATACCCTCTTCATAGTGATGGGCTTTGCAGTGATAATTGTTGAAAGTATATGATGGACATGTGGAAATTCCCTATACTATTCCTTCTCATTTGTGTGTTTGAAATTTTCCATTGTAAACTAAACACAATCAATCAAAACAAAAGAACAAAATTGAACTCAATCTTTGATGATAGAAATAATACGAAAGTGTTAAGATAATAAACAATAAGAATCTCACCTATTTCATAGTGCTGGTTGGGCTATTTTGGAATATTTAGTCTAATTCTAAGTAGCAATTTAAGCCTAAGTATGAAGTGATTCAATAAATCTCAGTCACCAAAGTCTGCTAATTAGGTGTGAAGAAAAAGATTATTGGGGATGGCATAGCTCAGTCTTTTCATTTGATGTTAGTTCTGTGAGTGTAACCATGTAGTCGAATAAACTGAGGTGTCTCTTTTAAACAGAACTTAGATTCAGGTACCACTACAGGCAGTGTAAATTTTGATAGTAGTATTAAAATGAATGCATTCTCAGACAATGGAAACATTTATTGAACATTTGCTGTGTATCAGTTACTATCCTGGGCCCTTTACAAATTTTATTTTCCACATGCTATTTTGCTCAGTCCTAACAAGAACACCAGAAAGTAATTGTTTCTATTGGTGTATTTTCAAGTGTGAAAATTGAGGATCATAGGACAAAAATCACTTGTCGAGGGCATAAAGTGAGTAACTGGTAGAGTAGGCATACCTCTTTTGGTCTCTGTGATCTTAAACCCAGACTTGTTTTTGATCATCCCTAATGCCTTCTAGTAGAGAATATGTGTCCCCTGGAAACTAAGTGTTAGCAGGAATAAATGGGGTCAATTTTAAAGATACCCCCAATTCCTGGATATCTAATTTTACAACTCCTCACTGTAAACCATGGAGAGATCTATTTGATCTCTTCAATAAGGAAAGGCATACTTTCATACATCTTTTTTCCAGTCTTGAAATTTAAAATCAATGTACTGATTCAACCAGCACTTCCTTTTACACTTTATTGTTTTTTTTTCCTTTTAGTTTTAATCTCTAATTCCACAGGGTACACCTGTCTAGCTTGTAACAAAATTTCAAGCATGCCCTTTCCTTTCTTAGAGGGCTATTCTTTTTGTAGCTAAATAGCAAAAGAGTGCTTTTCTCTTAGCCACCAGTTGCTTTCAGTATGCAGACTCTTTCCCCTCTGTTCTCTTCTATCACCCTGTTATTTTCCATTTTACTTAATCAGATTTTCTCTGATCCTCAACCATATTATAACTAGTATTATAATTATACTACTTTACTAATAACTAGTATCATTATAACTAGTATTATAACCGTATTTCACATTATTTACCTCAGTGTATGTTATCTGATTTTCTGGAAAAAAAAGTTTGTCATTAAGGAAGACAGGTATCTTCATTACTATAAACTCTTCACTATTGAATGGGTTTATTTTTATGAGCTGGCAGTTGATTTTCGTTTTGTACTGTACTCAGTTTATTTAGATTTTTTAATTACCTCTGAATAGTATGTGAAAACTGTCATCATTTAGCTTAGGAAAAATAACCTTATAATGAAGATACTTGCAGCAATATAAGTGATTAGTGCCACTCATAGAAGATAAGTAAAATGGAATGGCAAACATTAGAAATAGAATTGATTTCTTTCTTCTGATCTTTAATTACAAGTATTAAAATTGTTTCTAGATGTTAAATTGACTGCAAAAGAGTGAATTGTCTGTCTATTTACCTAAAAAACCATATTTTTAAAGCAGATATTTGTTGCCCTAGAGAGAGAAGTGTTGCTGTATTTGAAATGTACATGTTTCTATGACTGACTTAATTCACCTTTCCTGGTATGTGGAAAAAGGGTCACGACTTGGCCTGACTTATGGGTACCAACGATCACAGGACAAAAAGAGCTCTGTATTGGGAGATTTAGAAAGTTCTAGAATCAGGACAGTATGTTGGTCCAGTAAGATGTAAAACAGAGCATTTCAGGAAAATTATTTAGCACAGGCTGGATTCTGGTCCAATATTAACATTAAAGTAAATATGTAGATACAATTTATGTTATAGAATATAACAACTTAGTTTTAAGACTTTAGCTTTAACATTCATACATTTAACACATATGTATTCAGAAATCCATTGTTCTGTGAGCCATAGGAACACAGATATGAATCAAATTAGTTGAGGATTCAGCCCTTAAAATTGGGCAGAGATAGTATGATGTGTGTATGGATAATTAAACGTGAGGTAGAGAACAATACATTTCAAAAAAGAAGTCCAGAAAAAAACACAGCACGAGGGTAAGAAGAGTGGGAGATTTTATTCTGTTGATATGGTTAAGGGAGGCTTTAGGGGAAAATAATAACTAAATTAAATCTCAAAAAGTAAAATTTTCAATATTATGTTTTCGTTGATAAAGGCATCTAAGCAGATGATCAGCATTAATAAAATAATATCTTAAAAAAAAACACACAGTTATCGCAGGGCCAAAGATGTATTCATGGAAAACTGTTATGACAAGGGAGAACCCTGAAGTAAAGTCAGTAATGAATGTGCACAGTGTAGTCTCAGTACTCCAGACAAGAATAATGACTAATGGTGAAACATATGCATTTGTAGCATAAAGAGAATGTCAAGAACACTAAGGTTTCTATGCCGGAGATATTTAGGTGAAGATAACCATCAGGCAATTGGAAATGTGTCTTGAACACAAACCTGAAGGTAGATTTCTAGGAGTTGTTACTTATTTTTCGAGGAAATGGTGTAGAAAGAAAAGAAAATTAAGATAAACTTCTTAAGAAACATCTGCATTTAAAGACCAAGAGGGAGAAGCTAGAACATGCAATTTAGGAATGGTAATATAAGTTGGAAATGACCTAGAAGAAAGTAGCATCATGGAAACATGAGAGAAGAAGGGTTTCAAATATTCCTGTACATTAGGAGAATCTGTTGCAGACTGCAAAGGCTACCTGTTACATGATTTGTTTTATACGATGATAAAGAAGAGACAGAACTATTGGGAAAGAGAACAGATGGGTGGTTGCTAGAAACTGGGAGTGGAGGGTAGTAATTCAAGACAAAGGAGCAACATGAGATAATTTTTTGGGTTAATGTAACTGTTCTTTATCAAGTTTGCGGTGGTAGATACATGAATCCTATACATTTGTCAAAATCCATACAACTGGACACCACAGAGACTTATTTTAAGAACTTTTATTGAGATATAATTGACATACAATAAACTGTGTATATTTAAATTGTACAATTTGATATATTTTTTCTTATTAGTAATGTATATATGGCAATCCCAATCTCCCAGTTCATCCTACCCCAACCCCCACCCCCACCCCTACTTTCCCCAGAGAGTTGTTTTTAATGATTGTAAATTAAAAAAAATAATAAAATGAAGGAAAAAGTGAGAAACAAAGAAGTCATCGGTTTGTTGATTAAAATGAGTAGATTCACGATGTGGAGGATAAAGAGTATAAGATTTATGGCTAAGAAAAAGGGGAAAATAGTGGTTTAAGAAGGTTTATGGATTAATTAAAGGACTATTTTGTTTGAAGAGAGGAAACGAAGACGTCTTTAATAGAGGTTAAGAAAAGAGCATGAATATTCAAAGAAGATAAATAATTAAAAGAGAAAGCCTTTGAAGCCATAGTAGTAGTGGAAAAACATCAAGAGTTGCTTTTGTTCTTATGAAAGGGAAAAAAATAGAGAGTGTAGATACAGAGAATCATTTTAAGGGAGCACCATTCATGTTGAATCACTAGAATTTGAGAGAGAGGTATTGCAAAAACTCATTTAACCAGGTCCAGTTCACCTCTTTCTTGTTACTAGTGTCTGAATATTGTTTTTCACCTTCCCAAATGTTGTGCTCTCTCATAGCACCAAAGTGTGAATGTTGATTAGTCTAAACCAGTGCTTTCACAGTGTGACACTTAAACCAGCAACATCACTACTACTTGGGAATTTGTTAGAAATACAAATTCTACTCCAGACATTCTAAATGAAAAACTCCAAAGACAACAAATAAATGGCTAACAGGAATATTAAAAAAATGTTAAATGTCACTAATCATCAGTGCAATGCAAATAAAACCTCTGTGAGAAATCACCTCACACCTGTCAGGATGGCTGTTATCTAACAAATAAATAATATTGGTGAGTATATGGGGAATTTATGCAAAATAGTGCAGCCACTATGGAAAATAGTATAGAGGTTTCACAAAAGATTAAAAATAGAACTACCAGATGATCTAGCAATCTTACTGTAGTATATTAGCATTACCATATTCATTGCAGCAATATTCACAATAGCCAAGATGTGTAAAGAACCTCAGTGTCCACTGACAGTTGAATAAAGACAATGTATATACATACATACAGTAGAATATTATTCATTCTTTAAAAAGAAGAAAATCCTGCAATATATGACAATATTGATGAACCTTGAGGACATTATGCTAAGTAAAATAAATCAGTCACAGAAAGACAAATACTGCATGATTCAACTTATATAAGGTATCTAAAATAGTCAAATTCATAGAATCAAGATTGTTAAAATGCCCATACTACCCAAACCAACCTACAGGTTAAATGAAATCCAGAACAGGAACAAATAATCCTAAAATTTGTCTGGAACCACAAAGGAACCCAAATAGCCAAAGCAAAAATAAGAAAGAAGAAAAATAGCTCCCTGATTTCAAAACATACTACAAAGCTATAGTGATCAAAACTATGTTTTGTTGGCACAAAAACAGACATATAGATCAATGGAACAGAATATAGAGCTCAGAAATAAAACCACACTTGTATAGTCAATTAATTTATGAGATAGGATCCAAAAATATACAGTGGGGAAAAGATAGTCTGTTCAATAAATGGTGTTGGGAAAACTGGACAGCTACATGCAAAAGAATGAAACTGGACCGCTTTCTTATACCATGTAAAAAATTAACTCAAAATGGATTAAAAACTTAAGTCTTTAAAAAGACTGTAAAACCTGAAACCATAAAACTTCTAGAAGAAAGCATAGGCAGTAAATTCTTTGACATCAATCTTAGCAATATTTTTTTGGATCTGTCTCCTCAGGCAAGGGAAACAAAAGCAAAAATAAACAAGTGAGTCTACATCAAATAGAAAAGCTTTTGCACAGCGAAGTAAACCATCAACAAAATGAAAAGGCAGCCTACTGAATGGGAGAAGATATTTGGAAATTATATGTCTGATAAGGGGTTAATATTCAAAATATAAAGAACTCAAACAACTCAGCATAAGAGAAAACAACAATCCAATTAAAGAATGTAGAGAGGACTTCAGTAGACATTTTTCTAAGAAAGACATACAAATGGCCATCACATGACATGAAAAGATACTCAACATCGCTAATCATTAGGGCAATGCAAATTAAAACCACAGTGAATTATCTCCTCAAACCTGTCAAGATAGCTATTATCAAAAAGACACTAAAAAAGCAAGTGTGGTGAGGATGTGAAGAAAAAGGAACTGTACTGCTGTACTGTTGATGGGATTGTAAATTGGTGCAGCCAGTATGGAAAGCAGTATAGAGGTTCCTCAAAAATTAAGAATAGAACTACCATCTGATCTAGACATTCTATTTCATTATCCAAAGGAAATGAAAACACTAAATTGAGGAAATATATGCACCCCTGTGTTCATTTACAGTAGCCAAGATATGGAAGTAACCTAAGTGCTCATTGATCTATGAATAGGAAAGAAGATATGATGTATATATACAATGGAATATTACTCAATTGTAAGAAAAATTGAAATCTTGCCATTTGTGATAACAGGGATGAACCTAGAAAATAATACGCTAAGTGAAATAAATCAGACAAAGACAATGCCTTATGATTTCACTTATATGTGGAACCTAAAAAATAAAACAAACTAACAAAGCAAAGCAGAAATAGGCTCATAGATACAGAGAACAAACTGGTGGTCTCCAGAGGGGAGAGGGTAGGGGGTTGGGTGAAATAGGTGAATGGAATTAAGTACAAAATTGTAGTTAAAATAAATCATGGGGATGTAATGTACAGCATAGAGAATATAATCAATAATATTGTATTAACCTTGGTGGAAGACGGTTACTAGACTTGTCATGATATCCGTTTGTAATGTACATTAATGTTGAATCACTGTTATACACATGAAACTGATACTATATGTCAACTATACTTAAATAAGAAAAAAGAAAAAGAAAAGAATATGTAGCATAGTATTTATGTAAACTTTAAAAACATGAAAAGCAATTCTATATATTTTATTCTTAAAATTTCATATCTAATTTCAGAGATGGTTACATTTTGTGTCTAGAGTGGTTATCTCTGATTAGTGGGAAATGAGGATAATAAAGGTAAAAATCGTACTTGGATGTTGGAAATTTTTTTTTATTACTTAAGCATAATCTCATATCAGAAATCAAACTACATCATGCAATTTTAATAACAATAAGTATAAGTCTGTGTAAATGAGAATGTGACATTTTTTCCCTGCCCCATCCCATTCTTCTTTTTTTGTGCTGTCTTACATAGCAAGGACATTGTGTTAGCATTCTCTTGAATTTAATGGAACTGTATTTGTGAATTACAATGATCAAATTATATTACAATGGACAGATGGTAGTTCCAATTATATGTGTTTTTCATGAACAGAAGTTAGTTAAAATTGTGAGCCAGTATCTAACTACAAATGTCTGTGAACATGACATGTTATACTGCTACATGTCCCTGAAGGTATTTCGAAAGCAGTTTTATCTGCTCTAAAGTAGGTGACATATTACAGAACCAGAGAAATCATAACAGTGTTTGTGTTGTCATAAGATTTTTAGGTAAAAGGGATATCCCAAATCAAACATAGTTTGTAATGTTAATACATATCAGAAGATAAATCTTGGGCTGCACTCATTTATTTTGAGTCTTAAAATAGTTTATGTGAGAGTGATAGATTTCTGAAATGAATGTCCTAAGCTTTATAATCACCACTGATATCCTCAAAGCAAATATAATAAACAGTGATGTATCTAATTGCTGAATGTCAATAATATAATTAACCCATATAAGTCTTACTTATTTCATTTATAAAGTGGTGAATTTATTTTATGAAAGCTTGAGACAGTTATTAAGTGGTTTAATAAATAATAATTGTCAACACTTAATTTTCCAAATCTAAATGTTCCGTTAGTATATACGAATATTCTATTTATATTTATCAGGGCGTTGTGATAGACATTATGTGTATCTGTGTAGACACTGTGCAGACATTATGCTGAACTGGATAGTGGCCAGTAAGGAGACAGGTTCACTAATCAGTTGCAAAGATGAATAAGATAGGGTTGATCTTCTTAAGGGGTTTACTGTAACAGATACATACAAGTGAATGGTGCTAGGAAATAAATATGATAGAAAACTGAGGTTAACTTCCTGGAAGAATCAGGGAAGGCTGAAGTGACACATAGCTAGTAATATAGACAAAAACTATGTAATACTCAATCTCAACTGAGCTGCTAAAATGCCTCAGTATTTTAAACAAATGTAATCTCCTTTTTTATAGTAATGGATTAATTTGGTTTTGATTATATGCAGGTATTTTCTTATAGTTTACAGTTTCTTTAAGTGCCTATAGACATATGATATGGATATATGCAAGTTTATGATCACATAGTTTTAATTTCCTAGGATGGTTTCAAATTCAATGCGAGATGGGAACAAGGATCTAGAATTCACTGACTTTAGAATCCCCCACCTTCCTTATTCTCCTACCTGTTTCCACCATCCTCACTCAGGCAGTCCTTGGAACTTCAAGTTCTACCCTATATATTTAAATAGTGTTGAACTAGCCAAACCTTCAAAGAACTGAGGACTATTTTGCACCATATATGGCATAGAACTTTAAGTAGATTTGAAACTCATTCTCTACTACCATTTCAATGCTACCTTCACTTCTTCATGATGATTCAATTATCTTATAATAATTAGAGATAACTAGGTATGAAAAAATGCATTTACAGTCTGTAGGAAAATGATAGGCTAAATAACCCTGTCAAGTTTCCCTTCCATCTTGATGAAGTCTCTTTTGTCATTCCTTAAAGATTAAGTTTGAACATTCAGATGAACATTTTTAACCCATTTAGTGAGCTGGAGGGAGTTTCATTCCTGCTTCAAATCAAGCATTCATATACCACGAACTACTTACAATTAAATTATCCCCTTAAAGAAAGCACGTGAATGCAAGTATTACATAATCATGGCATCAACATCTAGAAATATATCCTGATTGGCAGTGGTGGAAGATAAAAATAAAGTAAAATAAAATAATAATAATAACTTTGTTTACAATGGTATTTCTGTGTTTCCATGTGGGAATTATTTTATTTCCTTAGATGTTAAACCTAAAGATTTTCATGTCAGCAGACATAATTATATATCTCTAATATTATCAAATGTCAGGTATATCAGGTATAGAAGGCAGTCTCTTGGGCTCTGTTGCCTTGAGAACAAATCTCAGTCATGATAGTCCTCGTCCAGTTGAATTCTTGCCTCTGAGAATTTAGTAAAACTCTTAACAAATTGATCACTTACTAAAGTATTCATCAAGTTGTACTTTAAAAGAAATACACCTACTGATTTTTGTGATCCTACCCAAGTTGGATACAAATCATAATCATTTTATATTAAACTTTTTGATACCCTGAAATTATTTGTATAAAAATATTAGTGATATGACAGAAGTATCAAGCAGTATCAGCAATATTTTGTCTTGTGGAACTGAAAACCACAACCACAGAAAGATAAAGAAAATGAAAAAGCAGAGGACTTTGTACCAGATGAAGGGACAGGATAAAACCCCAGAAAAACAGCTAAATGAAGAGGAGGTAGGCACCCTTACAGAAAAAGAATTCAGAATAATGATGGTGCAGATGATCCAGGACTTTGAAAAAAGACTGGATGCAAAGATCGAAAAGTTTACCAAAGACCTAGAAGAATTAAAGAGCAAACAAACAGAGATATGCAACACAATAACTGAAATGAACAGTACACTGGAAGGAACCAATAGCAGATTAACGGAGGCAGAAGGGCGAGTAAGTGACCTGGAAGACAGAATAGTGAAAATCACTGAAGCAGAAAAGAATAAGGAAAAAAGAATGAAAAGAACTGAAGACAGCCTAAGAGACCTCCGGGACAATGTTAAACACACCAACATTTGCATTATAGGGGTCCCAGAAAGAGAAGAGAGAGAGAAAGGACCCCAGAAGATACTGGAAGAGATTCTAGTTGAAGGCTTCCCTAACATGGGAAAGGAAATAGCTACCCAAGTGCAGGAAGCTCAGAGAGTCCCAGGCAGGATAAACCCAAGGAGAAACATGCCAAGACATATAGTAGTCAAACTGACAAAAATTAAAGGCAGAGAAATGTTATTAAAAGCAACAAGGGAAAAACAACAAATAACATACAAGGGAACTCCCATAAGGGTAACAGCTGATTTCTCAGCAGAAACTCTGCAAGCCAGACTCAATGCACCAACCAGAAGACACAGATTGGCTGAATAGATACAAAAACAAGACCCATATATATGCTGTCTACAAGAGACCCACTTCAGACCTAGGGACACGTACAGACAGAAAGTGAGGGGATGGAAAAAGATATTTCATGCAAATGAAAATCAAAAGAAAGCTGGAGTGGCAATAGTCACATCAGATAAAATAGACTTTAAAATAAAAAATGTTACAAGAGACAAGAAAGGACATTACATAAAGATCAAGGGATCCATCCAAGAAGAGGAGATAACAATTAAAAATATATATACACCCAATATAGGAGCACCTCAATACATAAGGCAAATGCTAACAACTATGAAAGAGGAAATGCAAGGCAGAAACAGAGACACAGATGTAGAGAACAAACACATGGACACTAAGTGGGGAAAGTGGGGAGGGTTGGGGGGGATGAACTGGGAGATTGGGACACAAAATTGTACACTCTAAATATATGCTGTTTATTGTCTGTTAACTGTATCTCAATAAAATTTCTTTAAAAAAAAAAAGTAGCATACAGGCTGGCATCTAGTGGATGAGAGAAACAAATGAACAACTACATACAGAGTAGAGGAATCTGTGGGACAATTATGAGGCCCAATTCAGCCAGGGGGTTCAGGTCTTCTTCTTGAAACAGTAATGCTAAAAGTAAGATTTTCAGGAAAGGAAGATTGTACCTCTCCCTAGATGGGAAAATGGAACAGCTAAGGAAGCATCTTGCATATGTGTGGAGACATAAGACAACAGGAAGAATCTGGGGGCTTCACATGGCTTGATGAGCATGGCCATAGAGTAACTGCAGAGGCATGCAGTTCCCACATTTTGAGGGATTTTACATGTCAATAAAGACCTTCAACTTTATTCTGAAAGCTACTCAAAAAAAAAAAAAAAAAAAACTAGTGATATATTATTTGTAAGATATACAATTTGTGATGTGAATACTATATTTTGCCTTTCAAATGATTTTATATTTCAGTGAGAAGCCTGTTTAAATTGAAAAACATATCAGGAATTTAATATCTTGTTTCTTTAGGTAAAGGAGTAGTGCTTTAGTATTTTCAAAAAGTTTGGGTCAGCCTATAATTTGAATTATTTGGAACTGTTTTTGAATTTTCTTTTCTCCCATGTTGCTATAAGTTGTTTCACTTCAAGGTTTTTTGTTTTTTGTTTTCCTTTCCAGATAAGGCCAAGATCTGATAAACTTATAAACTTTGAGCAAGTCAAATATTAGCTACATTCCCTCAAATCCTCAAATTTTCCACCTCCCTGGAGTTACCATGTCCTTTGTGATTTAAGCAAAATGGACCCAGTCATTCATTGCATGTTTCCACAAACCTACAGGAATTCCTTGCAGGACTAAGAGCAGGGGACTGGGAATTCCTTTTCTTCCAATCAGTTATGGTTCATATCATTTGCTTTTTGAAGCACATCAACTCACTGGGTCCAGCCTTGACTACTGTTCTTATTATAAATATATAATATGTACATACACATATATACACATTTATTCATTCATAAACTTAAAATTAATGCACTTTATTATATATAAATTATATTAATAAATTAAGAACAAAGACATCAAAAAAAGGTGCCATTATATTTCTTAGTTCCCTCATTTAATTTTTTTTTAACTTGATGTTTCCAGTAAAAAATTTTAGGTTCCTGATTTAGTCAGATTCTTCCAAATCATGGACCTAATATATGGCTTACTTAAAGTTTGCTAGGTTTTGGCCTTGTCTGGAAAACAAATAATAATCGAAGTGAAATATGGTTTATAAGGATAACATCAGAGTTAAGGAAGGTCCAGAAAATTTCAAATAAAATCCAAATCAATGGTTTATAAAAAATTACCTGAACATCATTCTCTTCTACGTGAAAAGGCTATCCTCCTGTGTTTCCTGCCATCTAGGTGGAGTTAAGTAGTGACTCGATAAAGTAAAATATTTTCCATCCTCATTTTCTAAGATCTGATTAATTAGTATTGAATAAAAATTTATTTTACTGAAATCATCCTTACAGGATTTTTTTTTCATTTTATATTTTAAATCTCATATTAGTCAATAATTGTATTATTTTTCTGAACCTATAAATGCATTTGTTTATATGTAACTTTTCAGAGTTTTGCTACTTTATCAGGTAGGAAACAAATGATACACACAAACAGATAACCAATGAGAATTGAATGAAAGGACTCTACAGGAGCACAGGCAAAGGGAATCCCAGGGTCAGCAACCATAGTCCTGAGGGGCAGAAGCAAGGAGAGGGAGTGGTTGCTGGAACCTGGAATGAGCCACAGCCTTGGTCAGAAGTATGCGGCCAGAGCTAAACTCCTGGACTCGTGCTATATCCAGTAATCGCTTAAATTCTGTTTCCCTGATAAGAGTGTATTCCAAGGAGGGTACAATGACTTTTTAAAGTCAACTTTAATGTACGAAAATCTCTAGATTGAAGCCCCAAATTTTTATTTCTTCTGTAAAACACACTTGTTTTACATAAGAAAATCATATTTGGAGTGAATGCATTTGTCATGTGAAACTTTTCATTTAAGGTATTATTGGTTCCCATTGTCACACACACCAGTGTCAGAAAGCTGTTATTGCTGTAAAAGTATCACTTTCCAGGGCTCTTGACTTTACTCCCTTTTATACACAGATTCTTTATATACCCTATGTTATATATTTTGGCAAAGCTTATGTGTATCTCAAGAAAATACATTTACTGTCTAGGATTTTATAGAAATGTTGATACTCTGTTTTAATAATTTAAAATAAAATCTTTTGAGAAGAGAACTGTTGTTTCAGTTTCTGTAAAGAAAGTAAACAAATAAAATTCACCTAAAATGATATAATTCATGATCATATTGTTAGATGGCGTTTAACTTTTAAATACTAGTCACTATTCCAACTCTAATATGTCACCTAATGTCATTTGTGAAAGAGAGTTAAGCTATGGAAATCAAGAATTTCTCCTGTTTTTCCTTCAAAAGAGTGTAATTAAAACAAAAACTCCATGTAAGAAAAAATTAGACAAATAAAGGTCAAAGGATTTGGGTGTAAGGAAAGACTTCTTTGACCTTTATTTGTTAGTGTCTTCTGTCTCTAAAACTAAAAATTTCCACTTCTCTCTTAAATTGTTTCTCATTTGACTTCAAAATGGAAAAAATTTTCAGTAATAGTCCTCCCAGGTGTAACTGTAGAAAATTTCACTCAGTTGCATTCTATGACCTTTCCTGATTTACAGTTCTATTTCTTGATTTTATAAATAAACTTAAAAATAAAATTTATACAAGTTCTGTGGTACCATATTCCATAGTTATGCTTTAAAGAATATTTGAAGTAAACTGTCTTTCCCAAAATCTATGTGTAGTGACTTCTAATTTAAAAATCCCTGTAGATATAAACTTTCATATATCCATGACTTTCATTTGCTTGTTTTATTTCTATTTTTAATTTTCTATTTTGTTGGAAAATGTTTCTTTTAATTTTATATGCTGAAAATATTTTCCTGTGTAATAACTTGTAAATGCATTGCAGTGTGCTGCATATTATACCATTCACTCCTTTATTTAATCTTTATCACAGCCCTGTGAGATGAGCAGGAAATGATTATATTCCCATTTTATGTTTTAGAAAACTGGGCCTCAGTCATTAGGGACATAAAGTTAAAAACTGAATTAAATTATATATAAAAGCAAGGACTTACAGCTAGGTCTACTTGGATTCTAATAGACTCATGCTTAATGAAACAAAATATGATACTTGACATATTTTTTCTTTCAGTTTAATTCAACTTAAATAAAATTTAGTATGCTTACTAGGTTAAAGAACTGTGATGACTAAAACTGTTGTATAAGGTAGATTAAAAGAAAAGATAGGAAAATACATAATATTACATGTTATGAGAACACTACTAACCTGTAAGAAAACATTTTTGCTAGAGAGTAGTGATAGAAATCAGAATTCAGGAATTAAGGAATAAGGGAGAGGTAAGGTCCAGCTGGTGAGGACCGTCCTCTGGAGACATTGGAGGTTTGGGTTGGGTAAAGAAGATGAAGGGACTGAGAATGCATACACAACAAAAGGACAACATACAAATGAAGAGTGACTTGAACACATTTGCCAAAAGGCATGTAAGAACAAGGCAAAAATGACTGAGAATTAACAGAGTTGAGAGCCTAAGAAAATGAATAGCAGGGGTTAACCTTGGGAAATATTCAAGTCAAGGAAATATGAAAGAAGCAAAACATTTTTTCAGTAAGCCTAAAAGCTTAGAGTCTTCATTTTGGAAGATACTAATTTCTTAGCGAGTGATAGAACTTTCCTTTTCCCAAAAATTTGATAATCTTGAAGTATGGAAAAAGGATTGAGGGAGAATGGGATAAAGTCCTTAAAATGTGAATTTTAAAATTGCCAGGAAGTAGTAACAAGAATTTTTGATGGAGTGAGTCAATAGAGTCTTTCCATATTTTCAAACAAGTGGCAGCCTATGAACAGTGCACATATATGCAAAGGGTTTCTTGATTATAAGGGCTTGGAAAGACTTGAAAAGCATGGAATACCAAGCTGGACCAAGCTAGTCTCAAGAAGAAGGGCCAGTTTACATTTATTATGGGGTGGAGAAAGAGCTGTAAACAACTGGTGAGAATCTTTGTGCTTGTGGAAATGGCCTTGTTAGAAGAGAGAAGTGACAGGAGCTAAACTAGGGAAGAAGGCAAACCAGTGCCGCCAGCATCAGCCAAGGGCTTAGAGCTCTTCCACTGACTGAACTGAACACTCCTGCGCCTGCCCTCTGCCACACCTCCAAAGAGAGAAGGGAGAAAGTCACCATGGCCACGGCCACCAGAGCCAGCAGGAAGACAAACGGCTTGTCTCTCCTTCCTGGCTCAGTGTTGAACAGCTAAACGTTGGCAGAACTGGGACCGAACCTGGGCTCTGGAGTCTGTGCTCTTAATACTGTAATTTTTACCTTGGTGGAGATCACATACATTTCTTTTAAAAGTGCAGTATTAGTTTTTTAAAAATTGTAAAGGGTGGTTTGAGAATTATTTTCATTATATTCTAGGTTTTTGCATTGTTTATATGTTATCTGTTTCTTCTCATACATGAGGACATAAGTTCAAGTCGGCATCTTGCTTTGAACTGGTACAATCCTGTTCATAAACTCAAATGGTTACCAGAATATGTGGAAATTGTGCATATTTTATTTTGATTGACTGTTTTCTTAATTTAGAAGTGAGATCCTTCAGTTTTATTTTTATGATACCAGAAATCCAGCAAATTCTCTCAACTCTGTCAGACATTCAGTGAATCACCTAGTGTTTAATCTACACTTTAGCAAATAACCAGATCTAATGCTTAATTTAGCTGACTAAATGCTTTGATACTCTGCATCTCAATCTTCTAATTCAGATATTTTTAACATGTCAAATTAAAAAATAAGGCACAGAGAACATGTGCATTTATCCTTAGCCTTTTCATTATTATTTTGCTTGCTATTTTTTTTCGTGTATTAAAAGTAAAATAAAAAAACCTAGAAAGTTACCATAAAACATAAGAAAACTAACCACTCTTTAAAAATATACTTCTTCATTAGAATAAAAATGAGAGAAATTAATATTTTACCTGATTAACCTATGCAGTGCAAATTTACATTTTGAAGAGTTCTAAAATTAATTGTGCTAATTATGGGAAGTATAATGGGTCACAGTGTGGAAAAAAGAAAATGTAAAGTGATGCCTGAAGAACGGATGCAAGCGCTTAGATTTGGATAGAATGTAGTTGTTCTGTTTTTTGTTTTACATACCGTAACTATGAGTTTTAGTACATAACTTCCTTTTTCCTTATATTCTTTGGAAGAAACCAATGCCACTTTTCTTTCACATAAAGTATTACATTCAAAGAATTGGATTAGTATTAACATCTTATTTCTTACACAGAAGAACAGATGTCTCAAACATTGATGATTTTGTTGCTACATTTTCAAAACCCTTTGCTTATATTTATTGATATTCTTCAAAGATGGTTCTGTGAAATGTGTTAAGTTGATTCTTTTTATTTATAATAATGTGGAATAATAAAATAGTCATCCGTTTTTCCTGAATATCTTTGATATCTTGACATTACATATAAAAGTAAGGACATTTTCCTTCAAATAAGCAGAACAATGATTTTTGAAATCCATACATAGAATAAGAATGAATATTAACCAAACAAAACGTATGAAACCATGGCATTGTAAATCTGATGGACTTTGCTTTCAAATATTTAGTGTATGTTATATTTCACTTATAGTTTGGTTGTTTAAAATTTGGAATCTATGTCTTTCATAGCTGAAGATTCAGACATGGTGGCCAGGTCCCAAGCCTAATTCAGATTACCCTGTTTCATATAATTGCTGATTTCATTTCTAAGACTTGTTAGTTAACTGTATTAGGATTCTCCAGAGAAACAGAACCAATAATATATGTACTATGTATATATGAGTATATATATATATATATATATATATATATATATATATGTATATATATTATTCTGTGTATAAATTTATTATAAGGTATTGGCCCATAAAGTTAGTGAGGGCTGAGGAATCCTATGATTTGCCTTGTGCAAGCTGGAGAACCAAGAAAGCCAGTGGTGTAGCTCAGAGGCCTGGGAGCCAGAGAGCTGATAGTGTAGATTCCGGTCTGAGCCTGAAAACTTGAGAACCAGGGCACAGAGGGCAGGAGAAGGTAAATGCCCCAGCTCAACCAGCCAGGTAGTGAGAGTGGATCTCCTCTTTTTCCACCTTTTTTGTTG
The DNA here is from genome assembly GCF_030028045.1 of Hippopotamus amphibius kiboko. Taxonomy (NCBI): domain Eukaryota; kingdom Metazoa; phylum Chordata; class Mammalia; order Artiodactyla; family Hippopotamidae; genus Hippopotamus; species Hippopotamus amphibius. Next base: position 62,174,174 of record NC_080188.1, read on the forward strand.
TATTCAGGCCCTCAACAAATTGGATGATGCCCACCCATATTGGGGAGGGCAAACAGCTTTACTTAGTCTATAGAGTCAATGGCTAACCTCTTCCAGAAATACCCTCACAGACACATCCAGAAATAATGCCTAACCAGATAGTTGGGCACATCGTGCCCAAGTCGACACATAAAATTCACTTTCTAATAGACAATTGGGAAAAAATATTATCACAGACTTTTTTTAAAAGTGTGTGGTCAACTAGTCTTGATAAATGCATACACCTATGTAACTACCATCCTAATTGAGATATATATTTTTATCACTCAAAAATGTTCTTTTATACTTCTTTGTGGTTAGTTCTTTTTCTTAAAATTCTTTTCTTCCAGTTTTATTAAGATATATTTGTCATACAGCACTGTATAAGTTTAAGGTGTGCAGCATAATGATTTGATTTACATACATCAAGTGATTGTCACAGTAATTTTAGTGAATGTCCATCATCTCATATAGATACAAAATTAAAGAAATAGGAAAAAACAATTTTTTTGTCATGTGAACACAGGATTTTCTCTCTCTTAACAACTTTCATACATAACATACAGCAGTGTTAATTGTATTTATCATGTACATTACATCCCTAGTACTTATTTATCCTATAACTGGAAGTTTGTATCTTTTGACTCCCTTCATAAAAGTGAATTCCTTTCCCTTTTTTTAAAAAAAGAAGAAATTCCACTTTCCTTTATTTTTGTTCCTGTAAACTCCACATTATGGACCCTTGCTGTAGCCCCATTTTCCACTTACTTCAGCGCCTTGGAGCATAATATGGGGAATGATAGGACATGAGCTTTATTTGCACTTTTCAGTTAGTGCAATTTATTTAAAATACCATGAATCTGGTATCACATTTTAGTTTGTTGATGAATATATATTATTCCCTAAGTAGGCTTAATTTTGTGTACAGAAAATTTCAACAAAAACCTTGCTTCAAAATGTTTCTAATTTTAACAGATAATAATTTTCCTTTTTATTAACTCCATCTTCATCTTCATATGAAATATTACTTTGTTTATATTTGTCTTAGTAAAGACATAGTTGCTTGACTTTTAGAAGACAGACATTTATCCTTTATTTTTCACAAACTCATTCAGATAACCTCACCTAATTTTGATGCAGAGGCACATATCCATATTGCTGTAAACACCTGGGGAACACTGTTAAAATAAATCAATTCTGTCCATTTGCAATGATACATCAGCAGACTAGAAAAGTAATATAGAAGAGTATGATTCAAGAATGAAAAAAAGTTGTCAAAATTAAGTAACATTTTAAGTCTGTAATTAAAAGGAACATTAAAGAGTATGTCTTCTCCATGATAGATGATAGAATGTTCTACCATGTGATGCTGAGCCTCTTGCTGCCTCACAGCAGGGTGCAACAATAAAAAATTACCCCTAGATTTTACTTGATGCTATTCTAATAGACTTCACACTCCTGAGCATGAACAAGGAATTTAATATAGTTTATTTGGCAGCACTGAGAACGTTCCTTTTCTCTGATGTCTTGCACGTTTCACTTATGACCCTTGTGGAATAAAGTGTTTGTGAGCATCTCCTACGTTGAATACTTACAGTGGCATGAGCTTTAAATAAGCTTTAAATATTTATTTTTGACATATATATTCTTCTATCTAGTTTGTTTTCAGCTTTGTCTTCCATTGCCTTACTTTACCTGAGTTTCTAATTCTGCCTGCCTGTAAAATGCTTTTTTTTTTTTTTTTTTAACTTCTTCCTTGCACTCTCCTGAACAACCTTCAGGGAATAAAAAGTTGTTATCAAGATCACCAATATGATCTCCATATAACCCAATTCAAAACAGTTTCAAAACTTTTGCCATAATTAGTTTCTCTGTATAATATAATATATATTGTAAATATAATATGTATCATAAGTATAATATACATTGTTAATATAATATAATAAATTTTGTTACTTATCTGTTCATTATCTGCCCCCCACACCTATAATATAAGCAGTTTTCATGGGAAAGTAGCAGCTTTGCTCTGTTTATCATGTATTCACCACCTCCAAGAACACAATGCCTGGCACATGTTGTCTTCAATAAACACTTATTGAATGAATGGTTGAATGAATCAATCAATTGGTTAATCATCACTAAGGGTTATAGTAAGGAGTGTGGCTGTGCTAGTACCTGTGTATTACTAAAAAGTAAAAATAAAAATTTCTTTTGAACAAATATGTGCTATTTATTTGGCCTAGTAGTTTTCAGTGGTCTGGGAGGTGATGCTGTCCATTCCCAGAAACAGAGTGTGAAGGCAAGGAAAAGGAAGCTGTTATTTACTGGATATGAATGTCTACTACATGGCAAGTACTGGACTATCACTTTCATGTATATTTCCTCATTCCCTCCTAAACTACAGTCTTGTGAGATAGATGCTGTTCTTATCTTCATTTAGCAGATGAAGAGAGAGGCAAAAAGAGAAATGAAATAGCTTGTCCAGGTTCACTCAAACATGAGTTAAGCATGAGGATCCCATGCAGTTTTCCACTTTCTTTGGTGCTAGATATTAAGTGCTATAAATTCACAGAAAATTAAAGGAACTGAGCTGATAAAGATAAATATGTCAGCTTCCAAAGTAAAATACATGTTCATCGTAGGATATATGTGTTGTTTTTATTGTCAAAGGATAGCAAAAAGTCTCTGAAGTGAATAAAACAACAGAGTGAAAGTGATTTTGTTTTCTTTTCCATGTATAGTCACAAGAGGCTTATAACCAATACTTATGGGACACATGTAGCTATAGAGTAGCCATCTGACTTGGGGTTTCAGATGAAATGCAGAATGTCCAGCTAAATTTGAATTTCCAATGAAACACAAATAGTATTTTAGCCTAAGTGTGTCTCCAGTATTGTGTGGGAGATACTTATTCTTTAAAATAATATTTATAGTTTATCTGAAATTCAAAGTTAGTTGTGCCTTTGCATTTTTATTTACTAAATCTGGCAAAACTACATGTGGCTGAGTGCTCCCTAACCCTCCCCAAGCTTGTCCCCTCACTCTGCCCAAGGGGTTTCATTGAGGAGGTAAGTAAGGACAGAGAAAAGAAGGGCAACTTTGAAAACTTTGAAATGATAAAAGCCAAAATGACTGCTGGCTTGGTTTTTCAGAGGGAGGGGCTGGGACTACTGTAAGACACAGTTCAAGATATGCAGTATTTACCTCTAGACCCTTTTACCAACCATCTCTCTTTCATGCCTTCTCTCTGCTAGTCAGAAACTGAACAGCTGTGGACAAATTCCTTACGTTCTCTAGGCTCAGTTTCACCATCTGCAAAACAGCAGTATTCTTAAGTGTTAGAAAGAAAATAAAACAGGTGATGTGATGTGATGTGATGTGACTGACTTTTGTAGATATGGTGGTTGATCACGACCTTATTGAGGCTTTCTAACAGAAATCCAAATGATTAGATGAAAACAATCTAATGAGAGGGAGGTAGCTGGGTGGGGGGAGAATGTTTGTATCTTCAACTACAGAGACGATAGAGAAGATAGGGCCAGATGGTACAGCACGTACCAAATGTTTAATGGGGACAGAGGATTCCATACTGGCTTGTTTTTTATTTTATTTTATTTTATTTTATTTTATTTTATTTTATTTATTTGATTTCAGCATTGCTGAGGTAGAATTGACAAAATTGGTAGATATTTAAAATGTACATCGTGTTGATTTGATATTTGTACACATTGTGAAAGGATTAATTAATGCATCCATCACCTCATATATTTATTTTTATTGGTGAGAACATTTAGGTTCTACTCTTAGCAAATTTTAGTTATACAATACAGAGTTTCTTATCTTAATGATCAGGGAAGGCTTTGGGGAGAAGGTAAAGTTACCAAAATCCCTTACAGAACAAAGGAGATGAAGTAGAATGCATTCCTTGTGGTGCCTTCATACAAACAAAAGTCCGATGTGAAAGTACAAGGGATTCACCTTGAAGAAACTAACACCACTGATGCAAGTTGAGGGTGTGTATAGGGAATTGGATGGGGTTACAATAGGAATATGCTCTTGGTTCTTAACTGAGGAAGACCTGCATAACAAACTATGGAGTTTAAATTTTATCTGTTAGATACCAAAGAAAATTAGAAACAGGTAACTGGTATGACCAAACACAGCAGGACCCAAGTACTAGATGGTGGTTTTGTTTTTTTTTATAGTAATAGCAGCCTAAATTACAGTGATTGCAGTGAGATAGAAGGGCATAGGTGAGAATATTTTGACAGAAAATAAGACTATCTTCAGAATTTGGTAAGGCAAGGAAAAAGATCAAACATAACTTGCTAAAAGTTTTGAGTCTAAATATCTGGGAAAATAGGACACTCTAAATTGAAATAGAGAAGTCAGAAACAAGTTAGGTTGGAGAATGATGAATTAGGTTTCACCATTTGAAACAAGACATTCAATGAGGTATATCAACAAGAAATTAAATATATGGACTGAGAAAGCATGAGAGAGATATAAAGTAAAAATAAAATTTGGTAGCTGATGTCCTTTTCCTACCATTTTAATTTGTGTTAATGAGTTGTGCAACACCAATTAAATAAATCAACTCATTCTAAAAAGAGCCACTGTGTAAAGAAAAGACAGTAAAACATTAGCTGACTGAAGTCTGAGCTAATGTACACAATACTAATACAATTAAATGACTGCTTCATTTGGTATCTTTCATCCAAATGTTGCCTGCTGTGCTTGGCTTGGCATGTATGACAGGCGAGGTAACAAGGGCCAGAATAAATGAAATTCATGATCTAATTTCACCAGTGGTTTCATTTCTGTTCATAGGCATCAATACATGTTATTTATATACTTACAGAAATGGCAAAGAAGGCAAGCCCACTAAAACACCTATTTTGATTTGAATAGAAAAGGAAGTTATTGTAAAAGCCATTTTACCTCTCTTTGCCTCAGTTTGCCCTCCATAAATTGGGGACAGTTATATTACCTGTTGCAGTCACTGAGTTGTCAGTATAAATAATCTCCAGATCAAATATAGTTGTTCATTTTTCAAGATTTAAATGACACTAACTTATTCTATCATGTGCTCTTTCTCTATGTGCCTCTAATCTAACCCAATTTTTATAGTTGTTAAAAATGGCCATCATATTTTTGTATTTTTTAGTTAGAAGCTGCTTTTCTTCCTAAGTAAATAAGGACAATGGGAAAAATAGAAATCCAAAGAAGCCCCTTTGAATGAATTCATAAACATATTATGTTTACAATAAGAAAATGAATACATTAATAAAATGTCTCTGAATAGGTAGCATGTGAGCATTTAGAAATTAATGAACTATTATGCTTTAAAAAGAAGTTTTCCTTATATTTATCATACCCCATGTATATCTATTAAAAGATTTAAAGTGAATATGGACTCAACACGAAGTTGCATTAATAAAAATACTCAGAGTATGGAAGAACTTATTATCTTGAAATTGCTCATTCAGTGCTGGAAATACCTATTTGTGGTTCATTGGGACTCTGGTATTTTTCTTTTCTCAACCAGTTGTTTTGTTATTTTGCCTTCGTAAAATTCGCTACATTTTTTTCTATGACTATCTTATTATTATATACCCCAAACACTTTATAAATAAGAAAAAAAAACACTTTCAGTAATTTAATGGTTATTAAACATTCCAAAATGTTCTGTCTGTAAAATGGAATATTTAGCTACATTAATATTACCAAACTGTTGAAACAAATTTCTGTGTATACTTTACTCCAAGATATTTAGCTCATAAGATGCTTGGTTAGTGACTGAATCTCACTGGCTGGTTGGATTCATTCCTCTTTGGGAAGTGAAATAAACTGATAGCATTGTAACGATACTAATTTTAAACATCCCTGTGTGTGCTCCTCCTGAGTGTAGCAAGGCAGTTTAAAAGTTCAGTTTTGCAAACAGACAGACCTGTTAGTCTTATATCTGCCATATAAACAGCTGGGATCACCTATTTGGCATGCTTCTAACCTAAGCCTCAACAGTTCATATGTGACCAAATGAGGTAAATTTGAATAATATTTGGGGCAGAGTAAATGATCATTAAATAGCAGATATTCCTTGAAAAGAAGCTTTATCACTGGCTGTTGCTTTTTTACTATACAGATAGATGCTTTCATTGGCTAACTTCCTTTGTTTTTTTAAAATAATTTTTCTGTTGCTGTTGCACAGATAGACAACACAAACACAAAATCAGTCCTGATTTTTATCCTGTATTTCATTTTTGGAGACATAAATCAGTTAAGAAGCCTCTATTCATATTTACCCATTTGTTTAAAACAATGACTTCTCACTTCAGTTTTCTGTTTCTTACATAAGCCCTGGAAAATTCTCACAATTGTATTGCCGTGATACCATTTTAGATTAATAAAATTTTATTGTTTTTAGATTAAGGAAAACCCTTAGGTCTGGTTCACAAACACCTGTGTTACATCAGTAAATATACAGTCTTGTAAGTCTGTGTAGGTAAGTATAATCAAACACAAAACACATTACAGATATTTAATATAGTATATATTCCTTTATTGTGTGCTTTTAGACAATCAAAGAAAAATGATTAATTTTTCAACAGGGTATCTGTTGGTAGTAAACCAGGACCTGAGGTTTTTGGTGATTATCATATCTTTTGGTGTGAAAAAAAATACGTCAAAAAATTTGAAGCACCCACAAATTACACCTGAACTACATGAGTTAGAAGTTTGCCTCTCCCACACTAGTCTTGGGGAAATTCTCTGTCTTAGGAAATAGCTCTTATGTGTCATGTTCCCACTAACTTTATACCCTCTCCATTGATAACAATATATTGCAATAACCTAATGTATGCATTCATAAGTCTCTCCATGTCATTTGGATAGGTCATAGGTTGAGAATCACTGATATTGCCTGTTGCTCAGTATCCTCATCTTTATAACCACGTTAAACATTCTAATATTGGAAACGTATATCGTTTCATATGTACAAAGGCTGTCCTAGAGGTACAGTGGACACAGGATATTTGTATGTAGAACATTGTCTCAATCATAGGGAAAAAAGCACCTTGAGTGCCTTTTGAAACCTGACACTCCCTTTCCCCTGTTAATCAAATAGCTTTTTAATTAATTTCTTTTCTTTTATTCACTTATTAATTCATTAAAAATGATTAAGCATCTACTAGGTACAGATTTTGATAAGAGCAGTCATTTTGGTTAAGGAAGCCATAGGTTATAAAGAGAGTGCTGTTGCAGCATATAGTATGGCAAACATAATATGAGAAAGGTATATACTACTTCAACTAAGACAACTTACCAAGCCTAGAGGGAATATAGGTTCTAAGGAAGATTTCTGGTGGTGGACGAGGCCTGATTTGAAATTCATAGGATCTAGCTTATTAACAAGAAGAAAGTGCATTTCAGATAGAAGGAAGAGCTTGAACAATACCACAGTGTTGAAATCTCCCTGTGTATAAACACCTATAGTATTTACCAGATCTAACTCTGCAGAAGTTAATCTCTGTTGACTTAAAAATTTTTGTCTCTGAAATAAAGATAATATCATAAGTTTGTGTAAGGATTAAATGAGATAATTTGTGTAAATGGTTTGGCTTTATGTTTAATGCATAATAAAAACCTAACATTTTTTGAACCCTTACTTTGTGCCTATAACTCTAAGTGCTTTGTGTAATTATGCACTGAGTCTCACTCCATAGTCTTCAGGCTTAACCTTTAGATAAATGTTAACTGGTGTTGTGTACAGAAGTGATATATTAAAGCAAAGTGGATGATAACATTAAAATGAATTTTAACATAAGGCAAAGTATTTATACATACTCTTAAGCTATCCAATAACTGTGTTCTTATTGGACAATAATTGGAAGTGAATTACATACTATAGATGAGATTTGTTAACTCAACAAAGTTGAATACTACAAGTATTTTGCCATAATGGTAAGGCTGATTTTTTATTTGTGTTAAAAATATTCTATCTATAATATGTGATGTTAATATTTTCATTGACAAAATGAAACAAATTTGTCAGTAGATACATTAGGAAATACCATATTAAAAAATAAAGCACCTCCCAAAAAATAAAAAAATAAATAAAACTAGGGAATATTTTCTTGCCTCAATTTTTTTCTTGCCTCAATTATATAGCAAAATCAAACAAAAAAGTAGACTTGCTGTATATCATTTTGACAATTCATTGTTTCCTCCTATAACATTTCATTATTGCTGTACTACATAGGGTACGTATACTGTAAACTATTTTTTTAAATGAATCAGCATAGAACTTTTTTGGTATTGTAGGTAGGTCACTAACTTGTGATTCCAAAGTGGTATTTTATGTGCCTTTTAAAAACTGGTAAAAAGCAGTCTTTTCTAGTCATCTAAAATTCAACTACTCTCCCACAAGTGTTTATCTATAAAATACTAATTGCCATGAGATTTCCTCTTCCAGTTCTTTAGCACTCTCAGGGGGATGGTTTTTCAACTGACCTACAACCATTAAGCTTGCTTAAGTAATCCCCAACTATTTGGTACCTATTTTAATTGTCATTGCTGTACTTCCACCAATTTAAAAGAATTACCCTAAGTGAACAGAATAAAGTTTAGCAGGCACTACTGCCTTGAAGTGCAATCAAGGTGGAAATAACTACAGTATATATGAAAGTTTGGAAACAAATGACAGAAGAGACAACAGGGTTGTAATTAAACACTGTCTGACTATGAGAGAGAGAGAGATCTCTGTTGTGTTTAACAGTGCCTATGAAAATGACATGTAGAGATAGAGCTTACCACTGCAAATCAAAGCCCAGATTTAAGACCATTATTTAGAATAAGATATTATTGATATCTTTTGATATATTGATATCATTTTTGATAATAAGATATTAGAAATTAAAAAGTGTTCAAAGGGAAAGAACATACAGTATTTATGATTAGAAGATACTAATTTTAAAGGAGCCTAAAGAGATGTGGACTGTAAAAGTTTTAGAGAAGTTTTAGCATGTGATGAAGGAACTGCCTTTAAAGAAATCTTTTACCTTCCTTGTAGCCTAGTGGAGGAGAATGGGCTTTGGAGAAGGTGAGGTTGGCTTAATATTCTAGCTCTGAACTTAATAGCTGTGTGATACTGTGTACATTTCTAAGTCCCTCAGCCTTTTTGTTTAAAAATGAGAAAAACATTATATATGTCATGAGATTATTGTAAAGATTAAACGAAATAATGTATGTCAGGTACTTTGTACAGAGCCTGGTTTTTGTTAATTGATTGTTAATTGTAATAACTATTAATAACATTAAAAACTATTCCTACAGAATGTGTTAATTAGCTACATTCTTCTAAACAGTTTCAAACAAATAATTTATTCACATTGGGCATCTAGCACTCTTACTTTGATCTGTTTCTCTGTTAGTGGATAAATGGGAACAAAAATAAAAGACACTGACACTGACTTATTCACTATTCTATGCCTAGAAACTGAGTTCCTGACCCTCACCAGATACCTCATAAATATTTGTGGAATTAGTGAAAAAAATGAAATAATTTGAATGCTCTAAGACTAGATGAGTTTAGGGAAGTGATTAGTATGGAGAATTTTGATTTATTACTTCTCCAGGTGTTATGGGTTATTTCATGTTATTCCACTAAGTTCATCATTTATGATTTTGTTTAGTTCAAATAATAATAAATTTCTTTATATGTTGTGTGACAGAATGGCAAGGGAAACACATATCTCCATTTGTTGTGTTCTGAGTGTGTCCTTTATTTTACATGGTAAATTAACTAAGAGAAAGAAAAGGTTTCCTATTCTTTGTCTTTGGAAAGTATAGTAATGAGAATGGTTAATAGCGTTTGTGTAGGAAGATGGAGATGTTCCCTTATACATGTAGGATTGCTTGGGCCCAGCACACTGAAAGGTGTCTTTGTTTCATTCAGTCTCTCGCTCACTCTCACATTCTCACCCTCCTTCTCTCTCTGTCCCTGGCACTGCATTTGTAATGTGATAAGAATGGAGATGACAAGTGGTTTTCAGATGTAGCTAAGTGTAAATTTTAAGTGTCACCTATTTATATATCTTAATTATTTCCTCTTTAAAATACCAAAATGCCCACCCAGTTTTTGTGAGCATTTTAAAATAATATCTGCAAAGTACCTTGGACATAATAGGTGATCATTAAATATTACTTCACTTTCCTTTACTTTAAATAAGTATTACTTGATAGTAGTAACATTTTAGGCTTTACAGATAAACATCAAGGTCTATACACTTCTGTGAAAGGTATGAAAGTACACCACATAAAAAGAGGATTTTCCAATAAAATTAACTTTATATGTTACCGAGTCAGACTTGGGTCCTCTCACCCTCCCCCAGTAAAGCCAATCTAATGACACCGAGTTGTGGTGAAGGCAAGTGCAACATTTATTGTAAGGCACTATACAGGAGTCTGAGGCAGCCAGTGCTCAAAAAGCCCAAACTCTCTGATGGGTGTCAGGAAAGCATTTTTAAAGGCCAGGTGAGGGAGGGGAGACTCAGGGTATAGGATCAACTTGTGCACAACTCTGATTGGTTGATGATGAGGTAACAAGGTGGTGTCACAGGAGTGAATGTTATTAATCCTTGAGCTCCAGGAGGCCTGGAGGCTATGTGCTCATGGTCATCAGGTAATTTCTTCCATTTGGTGAGGTTTTTAGCATCTGTAAAACAACTCAGGAAATGTGCATCAGATATTGTTATCTAAATACGTCAGAGAGGGGCTAAAGCAGAGGCTATGAGGCAGGGGTCTGTCTCAGGAAGGCCCAATAGGGCCCCGCTTAGTTATCTTTATACTTAATATTACTTTGAATATGTTATCCTAAACAAAAAAAGAAATAATTCATCAAGAAATCTTGAAAGGAAGCAGAATAACTAGTATAATATATTTTCAACAGTTATCATCCTATTCAAGTTAATCAATATGTGTATATTACTAGACTTATGATAATAAGGCAATTCATTCATGTGTTTATTCTGTCAACAGATATTTATTGAGAACCTACCATGTGCCAGGCATAGTTGAAAGTGCTTAAGAAATATGAGTGAACAAAGCAGACCTGCACTGAAGAAAGTTATTTTCAGGAGAATCCTAATTTCTTTTGGTACATAGAAGCATACTAATTCCAGAATTGGTATATGTTGGCTTCATCTTTGAGGGGCAGAGTATCACAATTTTAGTCTGTAAATCTGTAAAAAATCACCTGACTTGATATATATAAAATTTGGAATGTCTTAACATTCTCTATTAATTAAGGCCCTTTTATTTCTACTTCCTGAGATGATTTTGTATACATTGGAAAGAATTTTTCTCCTTCTCTAAGAGCATAGAGGTTGGGAACCTTATTAGCTCTAAAGGGTAAGGATTTGTCACCCTATTTCACTGATGATTACATGAACCATATCATTTTTAATTTTAGAATTTGATGTTTCCCAGCCCACATCCCAATATATATCATTTGTTTAATTCAACATTACAAATAAAAACAAAAGCAGAATGGACTAGTAAAGGTCAATGCCGCTTTTATTATCCTATCCTTTCCTCTTGTTGCCCAGGGGAATTTGATTTGCCTGTTTCATGAAGGCACATTCCCACTACTGCCTTCAACTATTAACTTCTCAGCACCTTATTTCTATGCAGCAAAAGCAGTCTGGAAGAACTTGACTCAAAGTTGGTTTCTCTATTGTCTGTATTAGAATGTTGTCAGTAACTTATTACAGGATCTTATTGGATGGTCTTTGTCCTGCTTTATCACTTTCCAGGCAGAGGTACAGGTAATAAAAATCTCTATGACTAGGACCTTGGATTTGGATAGTTCAATTAGTTGTTCAGAAAGTCTATCAAAAATGTGACTCCAGGTCCCTGAACTCCAGTATTTTCATTATTAGAGTGAAATGTTAGTGACAAATGAGGTATGATCGTCTAGACACCTCATCAGCCTGCTGGCTTGCTGCCTGAAGGAAAGGGGCAGTTCTAAAAATGTCAGGGTTTTGATGGGATTCTAAACATGTGACTCAAAACTAAAGCCCATGAAAAATTGGAAACATCATACATTTGGGGACAGTAATAAATTTTCATAGTTCTCTGAAATTCCACAGCCAGAATCAAAGCTGAATATGAGTTTCAGGATGTTAGATAGTAAGGTTTAAGATAAGAGTTTTCTTAATGGCTATGGTTATAAATACAGGGATTATTTTAAGAAATGATTGGCAACAGTGTAAGTGTAATGATAGTAAGAGAACTTATCTAAACGAATTTTATTAAAATTTTATATTTAAAGCAGTGATTAACAAATACTAATATTTATTTCAGTAGATTTCATGTGTATGGGTAGACATCTATATTTACAGGAGTAGTTCTCCATGGGAATGATACTGCCCTCTAGGGGCACTTCAATAATCTGTGGGGTAACTTTTGATTATCGGGACATGGAGGGTGCTATGAGCACATAGTGGGCAGAGATATACGACCTACAGAATAAAAAGTTCTTCTGCCTACAGACTATATTATCATGTTTTAATGCCCACTCATGCAGCAGGAAAATATGTTTATCTGAGCTTAGCCCTTAATCGCATTTTACATGTGCACCCAAAGTGTATTTTGTATGCTTAAAATATAGACTGACTTTTCCATAATTACAAGTATTTTCTAAAGTTAGAGAAAAAGGTGCTTTAGTATGTTTGAAAGTTTACCAGCTTTCCATTTTGTAAAATCACGTTACTAACGGCAATACCAGTCATGGTTTTTAGTCACTAATTCAACATACTGTATCTTTCTTTCTTTGTAGCTATTGCATTCATGGAGATTGTATGTACATTTACAAACATATGACTGCTTCATTATAGAATACACAAAATTGAAAATTTAAATACTTATTTTTAAATTATTTTTTCTTAATTCTTCTATGTATATGAGGTAGGAACTTACATTGAAATCTTTCAATCAGCTACATTACATTGTCTATAAATTGCATTTCAGATAATAAAAGGAACGATAAAAAGTATGTTATGAAAAGGATCTGAGTTCGCTAGAATTATTGATTTATGTATATGCAAAATCTGGCTGGCTGTCCACACAGCCAAATACAAATGCCAAATTATTGGCAAATTTCTTTGGTGGAAATATGTGGCTCAAAAAGAAATTTCTTGGCAAATTCAAACCTATAAATGGGTAGCAAAATTTTGAGATGAAGACTTGAAAATAAATCCTGAAGTCAGCATAATTAATTCTCTTTAAGCAATTCAACTGTATATATGTTAAATGACTCATTATGCAAGAAACCTTGCTAAATGCTGGGGGGACAAAGACAAATATGAAATAATTCATTCCTTCAGGAAGTATATATTCTAGTGGAAGGGACAGACATCTATCTAAAGAATATTAATGCAATGTAAATACTAACAGTTATTTTTACAGTTCTATAAAAGAATGAAAGGGAACAGAGAGACAACCTGGTGGGAGACATAATTTGAAAACTGTTTAGGGGCTCATGTTGTGGAAAGCTTTAAATATTTTAGTAAAATAATGTCATAAGAACAGAGATGAAAGTAAATTGCTGTTTAAAACAAGCAAATAACATCAGGAAAACTTATCTCAGCTGTTACTGTCTTTGAAGGAATCTGATCCTGTTGTAAAAGAACACACTTGTTGGTCACTGTTAAGATTCTTGGAAGAATAAGATGATGAGCTCAGTGAGAAAAAGAAAAATCAAAATTCCTCTCCATGGTTAAACTTTTTTTTTGAAATTCCAAGGAGACCACAAGAAAGAAAATATAGGGGGATAAGAACAAATGGGGAAAAATAGGTAGATATGATGTTGGCTATGCCATGGTGGGAAAGAGAAGACCACAGGAAATAGGCAAAATTTAAGAGATCATGGATTTGGAAAGAAAGGTACCCATGACTATGTAATTCTATAGGCGTCTACAGAAGTCTGGGTAAACACTGAACTTCCCATAGTTTTTGTAAAGAAAATGAAGGCAATTTTATTTAAATTCTGAAGAAAAGAATAATTGCCAATATGAAGAATTTAGAATATCTAGCAAATCAATATAATTTTATTGCAGGTTCTAAAAGAGTACTTTTTTACATGCCTCTGAAAGATTCAGTTTTCCTTTCTCAATCGATCATGGACTAATGCTTTTTTTAAGTAAAAAAATCATGTGTCTCAACGTCACAGCAATGCACATATTTCCATTTCTATATCTCCTGATGGGATGGTTATGTCCTATTTGTAGACCACTACTGGGTCAGAGGCTATCCTTTGAGTAGCAGTGCTCTGGAACTGAACAGTATGGGTGTGTATCTTAACTCTCATATATTATTATGAACTTGTGAAAGAGTGTCTCTCAAGTTTTTTAATTTGCAATAAAAATTGTATCTATCTCATATTTTTTGGTAAGAAACATGAGAGAAACTATCACAACATTGGTTCTCCATTTCTTCTTAAATAATAGAATTCCTGATTTTTGGTTGGATACCTTGAATAAAGTCTACTTTTCTCAGACTTCTGTTGCCAAATAACTTGGTTCTGGACAGTGTCTTTTAAGAGGAAATGTTTTGTGCAACATCTAGATTGTGCCTTCCAATGTTACTTCCTGTCCAGCTGGAATGAGGATTTGCTATCTGGTGCTTCTTGGGCCATGAGCTAGAACTCATACTGAGTTTGGTTGATCACCACAATAGGAGAAACTTGAGTCCTTATGCCATGGACCATTATACTAGCCCTGAAGTGTCCACCTTCAAGATCCTTCCCAGAAAGAGAGAAGTAAAATTCCATCTTATTTAAGTTATTTTAGATTTTCTGTCACATACAAAACAACCAAACCCCAACTGATCAAGGAATGAGAAAAGACATGTAAAACAGTGCTTGATACATAGAAAGCACTCAGTAAACATTGTTAGTTATTAAATAAGTATAGTGAAAAAAGTTATTAATTTATTCAGTAAATATTTAATAACAATCTTCTGTGTGCCATTGTGTTTTGTAATGGTGACATAAAGATGATTAAGTTACATTATTTGCACATAAGAAGTTCTTGTTTTGAAGTTATGTGATGCTGAATCATTAACAGTTTGTTAATATTTTTCAAATGATTTTCAAAGTGGAGAGTTTGACATATACCACATTAGCATTATCTAATTAATAGGAAAATTAGGTAAGTTTAAGTTTCTGACAAGTACTCTCCTTAATAAAAGTTGCTGTTAGGAGGTTTTACAAAAATACTAATGACAAAGAGTTACCTCTGTGGGACTAGTTGTCATTATTTGTGGTCTCTAACATGTATTCTGTAATTTGCATTTTGCCTGGAGATTCCAAAAATCAAATACTCAGAGGTAATCCCATTATTAAAGTTTACAACTGTTTATACTTTGGTATAATACTTACAATTTATACTTTGTACTGTCTGCAAATACAAAGTTATTTGGGGCAATTACATAGGTAAATACATTCCATAATTTAAAAAATTTTAAATGAAGAATATATGTAGGCCTTTCAGAGAAATATCAGTGAAATTCATTCTTAAATGTTTATTAAAGTAAGGCTGCTAAAAAGACTTACCCAATTACTCTGGTATTTTTTAGTTGGGTTCTTTGCTCAGAATCCCATAAGGCTGAAATCAAGATGTTGTCTCACTGTGTCTTGATCTGGGGGCTTGACTAGGTAAAGATCTACTTCCAAACTCCTTCAGGATGTTAGCAGAATCTGTTCCTTTGCAATGGAAGGTCTCAGCACTTACAGGGCACTTTCACTTTCTTGCTCTGAAGCCCCATCAATTTCAGCAATGGAGAAACTTCCTCTTAATAAAATTCTTCTCAGTCTTCAAATGTCTGAATTCTTCTACTATCAGTCAGAAAAAACTCTGCTTTTAAAGAGTTCATATGATTAGGTTAGGTCAATCCAGATAATATCCCTGAGTTAAATTCAACTGATTAGTAATTTTAATCACATCTGCAGAATCTCTTTTTCCATATAAGATAACACAGTCACAGGAGTAACAATAGAGGACAGAGGTCATGAGTGCCATCTTATAATTCAGCCTATAAATTAATCTTATCAAAGTGAAAATCAGTTCGTAAAGTATTCAAAAATAAGAGCGCTTCTGAGTAAGTTGTTTATATTTTAAAAAGCTGTTCTTTTGAATGTGGTAAAAATCATATTGACTATTCTTATTGATACTTGGTATAAGTATTTTATGTTTATAGATGGTTATTTTTTTAGGTTATCCTTGAAAGTATTTCTTTTATTTAGTTTTGCTCTATATTATCATTTTTTTAAAATATTATTAAAGTTATCATTTAATGAACAATTAAAAAGCTTATTTTATTTTTTCAATAAATTATTAAAGTGACATGCTGTGTTGACATTATTATTTCTAAGAATTTGCATTTATACCACATTAGCAATTTTACTAGTTGATGCCATGGTAACATTCCAATTTGATACTTATTATCCTTTATATAAACAGTTATAGTTTTATAATTATAGCCAAATCCAATACATAAGCATCCCCTTACATCCATATATGGTTTATAGAATATTACATCTTGAAATATATTTGAGATTCTATCTTAGGAAGAATGTATGGGTATCATTTATTTACAAATAAATCTTTTAAATAATGCTTTACTCTGTTTACCAATACCACCATAATTTACATTATTCTATTATTATTTTATTTACTATGTTGCTATCTTAAAATACATAAATGTATTATAATAATGGGCTGACATTATGTTATAATTACTCTGTGTTTGTTGTAAGTTCCTTTAGGTAATGTGCATAAATATTACATTATTTAGATTCACATGAATAACCATATATTACTCCACTTGAATATTAAAAATAAATTTTAAATGTTTGAGATCCAGCTTCTGTGTGGGATCACTCAGAGATACAGGTGTGCTGAAAATCAAATGCAGAGTTGTTATTGATTACATTTTGATTTGACCTTGACTTTACTTTTTCTGAAAAATTTTGGATAGGTTTTTCTAAATCTTTTTTTCTTTTTATTATGTAAAATAGTATAATGAGTCAAATATTCGAACTTACAAGGGGATGGCAAATATTTCACTATTTAT
The DNA here is from genome assembly GCF_030028045.1 of Hippopotamus amphibius kiboko. Lineage (NCBI taxonomy): Eukaryota > Metazoa > Chordata > Mammalia > Artiodactyla > Hippopotamidae > Hippopotamus > Hippopotamus amphibius. The sequence goes on from NC_080188.1 coordinate 62,191,325, forward strand.
CAAGACTTCTGTCTCTGAGTGGGCTGTAACTAAAAAATGTATATATGTTTAGATCCATGGAAAACTATCTTTTTGGGTTAACTTACTAGAAATTGATTCTTGGCTAGCTTACAAAAACACCAATAAATTGAATTTGTAGCTATAATAAAACAGTTAACTTTTCTGTTTCTGTTAATCTAAGTAGTAGATATTGAAAAAGAAATGCATTTTTGTGGAAACTGGTACAAAATGAAATCTTCTAATGGTTTTCTACTTGAGATGTTTTCTATCATTAGACATCTTAGCAGAATCAAATGAATCCTTTATAAAATCTTCAACCATTTATTCCCTATTAAAGTGGCAAACACATGTAAATGACATAGTCATTAGCATGGGTGAGTAGGTCATAACTCTGCATTTTCACATTAGTGGATTGAGTCACATTTGAATTCATTAAATGAATGCAACACATTTTCTTTCACTAGTCGAAAATCCAATAATGGTTTTTAAGATTGTTCCATGAAAATTAGATTCCTCAATTACTTTCTTCTGCCTTACACTTTGACCTTATACAAAGACTTTTATTCTTTTAGCCAATTTACTCACTGAAAAGGACAAGACAGAGGAAGTTTTGAGTTTTGACATGCCCATGATATTGTTAGCAGAAATACTATGCATTAACGCAAAGTTGCCTGGCCCTATAGTGGCCAGGTGCCCTGCTTTCAAAGGCTTTGAGATGTTGTAATTATGAAATAAGGCACTGAGTGGTAACTTTGAATTGCATATTGTAGAAGAATATTGAATGCTTTGAAGATATAAGACCCTCACTACCCCCTTTTTTTCTTTTTGTTCCCTGAATGATCATTTTCTTGGTCATTTATATTCACAATCTGTTGTAAATGAAAGCTTGTTCAGCTCTTTGTGCTTTATTTGGTGTTTCAAACAACACTAGCACCATTCTTTGTTAACTAACTTTGCAGGATTACTTAGGAAGCTGCTTCAGTTGTTTGCTCTCATTAGTAAACCCCAGTATACGTATTGGGTCAGTTCATCCATTATTGCCTCAGAGTAAACAATTTGTGTTGTTCGTATTTATTGACTTAAAAGTTTAAAATATCCTGAGAGTCTTGGATATTTTTCATACAGGAAGCTCACAGTTTTACATCTCATTGTGTCATGTTATTTTCAATTCTGACTTGGTAGAGTAATAATAGCATAGCAATCAGTATGTCCAGAGAAAAAGTGAAAGTGAATAGATGGGACAAATCGTTAAGTGTCCACTACTTTTGTGGTAACTGGCATCATGATTGGCTCTTAAAAATCCTCACAGGTTGCTCTTCCATTGTGGCTTGGGCACCTGACACAGTATCTGGAACACAGTGGACACTTATTAAGCCGTTGTTGAATGCCTGAAATAGGAAAGGGGAGAGGCTAAAGGAGAGGAGAGATGTCTATCTTCCTTCTTTAATAGTATTTGAAAGTGCCCTGAGAAAGCCTCACATTCTTATCTTAAGGCAGCACATATGCAAAACTGGGAGGAAAGCAGTCAGCTTCTTCCTGCACCCTAAGGCCACTTGTATTTCAAAGGCAAGATGAAGATTTCCCAGCCAGAAATTCCTGATAATAGAGCAAAGAAATGTTAAATAACAATGACAGAAAATAATTTGTCTTATATTCTATAGGTAGGTATATAGAGCAGAACAGAGGCGGCGTGTGGCTGTCAAAGTGAGAAAAGTGGTGTGTAATATAAGGCATATTTAATCCACTAACACATTTAATTGAAAGCACCATATAGACCTTAATGATTTGTTAGGCTTTGTTCAATTAATGAATTTTAAAGTAAACGTGGTGTGTCTATATGTAAAATAAGCAAAGCACCAATTTTTTGGGTAACGTAATAAATACGTTTTGGATCAGATGTGTTCATTTAGTCTCGGATACAACTGTATTAAATTAATATACAATTGTCATTAAAGCAAAATAGGTTGATCAGTTGATCTACAAGAAAAGTGTTTTATTAAATACAGCTAATTAAAGCAAGTTAACTTTATAAGATCTCGCAGTTCATGCATTCATATATTTCTATGAACTGCCACCATGCTCCAGACATTAAAATTGCTTTCAAGAAAATCAGGACATCCCAAATTATTTATGTGACAAATGATGTAAACAGACATTTTATATAACATAAAATACAATTAATGATCACATTTTAATACCACTAGATTAAAAATGTAAATTAATACAATACTTTTTTCAGATTGTAACTGATTATTATTATTAATGTTATTATTAGTTCTTAATTGAACATTCACAATAATGAAAATACAAGAATAGAAAGAATGTAAAATTTCATGCTGTATTTTCAAAATGTAAATAGTTTTGTGAGTTATTAATGACTAAAGATAATGATATTTTACCACTCTACTTAAAAAAAAAGTCATATGACTGCTAGCTGTGCATGTGTATTTTTTGAAGGTTGGTTCTGCAGTATATTTACAATCAATGCCATAACTGTAGATAATGAAGATGGCCCTAATAACTGGACCCAACCTATCTTTTAGTTTTTAAAATTTAAAATAAAATAAAGTTTAGGGGGCACTCATATTGTAATTATTTCAGGATCATGACTTTTATTTAGTCAGGTTAATATACCGGTATTAAGTTTGAATTTAAAATATGTTAAAATATGCTTATTCAAAGTGCTTTTTACTTTAAGAAAATTTTCAGTAAATCATTTTTTGTAGCTTGCACCAGCTACATTCTGAAATGTTGGTGATAAACAGCTAAAATTTGTGCATGTGTCAAACTGTGTTTGGTATTGCATATGTTGTAAGAGAGACGCATGATGTATCAGCATTCGAACAAGAATGATGAAGAACAAAAAATCCCTGTAAAAAGTAGTATTTTTTTTCAGCCATTCACTTGAGCATCTATCTTGTGCCTACATCTCAGAAACTTGACAGAGGTATGTTTCTTTTCATGAAACTTAAAATCACCATTCCTATCTTTAATATCCAATCAATCTGAACTTCGAGGCATTCAATAGCTACTTCTCTATTTTAAAAAGAAACATTGCCCTTTCAGAATTGCTGTTTCTTGCAGAATTACAGTCTATTATAATAAAATTGTTCACATAATGTAGAGTGGTCAGGATGTGGCCACTTTCCATGCTGCTGCTAATGTAAGAAATATGGGAAATGATCCAAAGTCCTCTACAACCTGCTTGTTTGATTTAGTACCAGTCCCTTAAAAAAATCTCTATGGCCTATGTCCCAGACTTTAAAATCAAGGTAGACAACTTCTCCTTTTATTACTTCATGTTTGTAATCTCAGTTAAATAAGCAGGTTCAAAATCGCTATTAAAATTGCAATTATGAACATTTGAGATAAATTGTTTTCTGTATTAAATATTTGTAGAGTCTCTTTTTTTTTTTTTCCCTACTGTGCATTGGATGTATTCTTCATTCCAAACTAGGATCACTCCATTTCAGTGATATAGCAAACATCTTTAAAAGTGTATGAGAGTGTTTTTCAGTTAAAATTAATTTGACACTCTAATGGTTCATAGTGCTATAAGACATTCTTTTTGAAGAAATGTTACAAAGTGTAAAACATTGTAAAATATTATTCAGGGATATTTTAAAAGGCAGTGCATTCTGTTGACAAGATAAATGGTCATGCAGTATGTATGTGTTAAGTGGAGTCTGGTCTAAGACAAAAAATTTCCATGCTACGAATCTCCTCTTATACTACTCCCAACCCATCCCTCACCTTCCACTTCCAACTCTCCACCACAGTTACATGCCCCACTTTTACAATTCTAGAAGTCCAGAATGTTCCTTGGTTGGCATATTGCTGCCCTACCTTGTTCACCTCACTCCTATTTTAGGACTGAATGACAGTTTAACACCCCATTAAAAAAATGTAGCTATTGGACACCACAATCAGAATCTATGCTCCTTTAAACGCACAGGGCTTCTCGAAGGACAGAATTTCTAACCTCCATTCCATCGACTTAACCGTATGTAAAATTGTATGGCTACTGTACTATTTCCTTTTTTTTTAATTGATAAATCTTTTTTTAAATAATTAATTTATTTATTTTATTGGCTGTATTGGGTCTTTTTTGCTGTGCACGGGCTTTCTTTTTAGTTGTGGTGAGTGGGGGCTGCTCTTCATTGTGGTGTGCGAGCTCCTCATTGCCGTGGCTTCTCTTGTTGCGGAGCACAGGCCCTAGGCGCGTGGGCTTCAGTAGTTGCAGCACGTGGGCTCAATAGTTGCGACTCATGGGCTCTAAAGCACAGGCTCAATAGTTGTGGCGCATGGGCTTAGCTGCTTCGCGGCATGTGGGATCTTCCTGGAGCAGGGATTGAACCCGGGTCCCCTGCATTGGCAGGCAGATTCTCAACCACTGCACCACCTAGGAAGCCCTACTATACTATTTCTATGTCAGTACTGCCTTGGTTGTAGAAGTGTATTGTAATGATTAAGACCATAAATGTGGGAGATACCTCTACCATTATTAACTGAACGACCTCAGACAAGTTACTTAATTTTTTGTGCCTCAATTTCCTTATCTGTAAAATGGGGTTAATAATGATACTGACATCAAGGAGTGTTGTGAGGATTACATAAAATAATAAACATAAAGTGCTTAGAATAGTTAAAATAGTAACTGTCATATAAATATTAGCTCCCTTTATTAATAAATTCATGATTCTAAAATGTAAATTTTAAATAAGCGATAGTATTTGAAGAATGAGGATTTTAAATTCCAATTTGTTTCACTAAGATTTTACATGAGTCTATATGTCTTAGCTAAGTATGCTTGACAGCAGCCAAAGATTGGTCTGCAAGTATAACCAATGCTTATTAAGAATAAGAAGTTAGAAGTTTAAATAGGTTGGATAAATTGAGTAGAAGAAAAAGAGTCTAAAAGTTCCTTATTACGTATTTCAGTTATACTAATGGGACTGAGGAGAATAGTGGCATGTAATTCTAAAGTGGCAAAGAAGCAAGTTAGATGAAACTGTAAGTGTAAACTATCTAGGTATCTATCTAAAGGCTCATTCTGTTAAAAGCAGATTGTCTGATAATTTTGGCCTCACTGAAAGCTTTACTTTTCAAAGAGTTGAATAAGGCCTGCTATTTTGGATCTTATTCTATCAAGGAAGCATCAGTTGGCAGAGTGGAAGTGACAGGAATCTTGGGAGAAGATGATGATATCATCTTTTGCCATAAAGCAAAGGAAATGAATGCTTTGTAGAGTCTAATATCTTCCCTAGATTTTAAGCAAATCTTCTGAAGAAAACAAGTTCATGACAAAGATAGTAGTGTTCACATGCTAAAAGCTCTGAAAAATGAAATCTTTATTATAGTCTCACAGATTTTCTAATGAGAAAGAAAGCAAACAGATCTAATAAACCAATGCATTTGTATAGAGAAGGAGATTTCTGTTGGGAATTAGCTTTTATAGCAGTACATGTAAAAGGTGGTAGAAAGCACAAAATGACAAATACATTGTAAGAAAAATGAAACTAAAACATGGAAATAAGGGTAGGGGAACATTTTTGAGTACAACATATATTGTGCTTATATTATTCATGTTCTAGAAAAGCAAGGGAAAGTAAGGTTTACTACTTAGGTCACTGATGAGAGATAAAACATCTTCTTAACTTGCATTTTCCTTCCACATTACCCGTTTACAAAAAGCTAAGAAATGCATAAATATGGAAAGAGCTGAAATTGAAATCTAAGATAGGAGAGGAGAAAATGTAACATAAATTAGACAAAATATTTTCCTCACACAAAGGTATTCTTGTCCATGGAATATAAAACCTATGTGCCATCATGAAAACTTAAGCAGTGCTTTGTAATGCTCTAGGATTATTGAAGCATATAATTTCAGGATTTGAAGGAACATTAGCTGTTGCTTTAACATCTAATGCTTCAGTGTTCTGCCCTCTTCTTCTAACACATTAATACAAACAGATATATTGATTTTCAAAAGGTGAAATTATTAGTTAACTAATCCCTAGGTCTTGATGTTAATCCTTGGCAAAATGAAAAAAGTGAAATGGATGAGTAACCAAGTGGTTTGTGAATAAGACCAGAAAGAGGTAAGCCTTAGAAGCCTTACAGGTTCACAAGGGAAAAGTCACTTTTAATGTCGCACTGTAATTTTACAATGTGGCTAAATATGGATAGATTATGAAAAGTACTGTAGCCCTAATATGTCTTGATTTAACTGAATTATTTAAATGTCTGTCATTTTCTCTTGTGGACAAGACATAGAAATGTGTGTTTAATGATGGTAGAATTTATGAAATTATAGCTAGTTGGGAAATCACCTAAGATGGTCTTTTAACATGTGGTTGTCTTCTGGAGGAATATCTTTAATGGCATAGATATGCTTACTACTTTCACTTACTGCACTACATCTTTTCAAGAAGCTATAGAAAGCATATCCATCCAAAATCAGACAATAGTGTGTATTGACATTTATTTGATGTAGTACTTTATTATAAATAAATGAAGAAAAGAAGCATTGTTCAGAAATGCTGAGAATAACTTGTTAATTTTTAGGAATATATTGAATTATATCCTAATCTCACATACACCAAGATTAATTTATATATAAAGTAAAATATTTAATTATTAAAGTTCTAAAGAAAATAGAAAATACTATTTCCTAACAAACCTTAATTCTGTTTCTCCAACTTGGTGCCCTTTACTGAGCTCCATGCCCCCAAACCCACCTCCGGTGGACATGTCCATTTCATTGTGTCACACACATAGCAAACCCAACAAACCCAACTGAATTCATTAGCATGCCTCATATTCTCCTCCTTCTCCTGGAGTTCCATGCTAAGAAATGGAAGCATCAAATACCCACGTTTTCAAACCAGAATCCTGTAACTCATCTTCGACTCCCTGTAATGTATTCCCTAAATCATATTAGTCATCAAGCCAGATCAGGCATTTGACCAAAATTCCATTTTAGATATATTATCTTGACAATAAGTAAAATAAGGAATGAATTTTCTTAAGTTTCTTATTGAGAATTCAACACAAATTATAACTGGGTTTCGAGCAATAGTAACTTTATTAAATAAGTATTTATTAGCACCTACTGTAAGTAGAAGGAGAATTCAGTTTTCTTGTAATATAAGGTACATGTGGTACCTGACATTAAAAAAGGCACAAACCTGAGTGAGTATTGTAGCATTTCAGATAGATGGCTTTGGTGCATAAAAACAACCAACTTGATATTGAACAGATTAGAGTCTGAATCCTAGCTTTGATTCCAGTTGTGTACTCCTAGACATGTTACATCTGATCAGAAAATAGGGATAATGAGGTGATGAAGATTAAATGAGATTATATAGATAGTTCGTTTGGTACAATTTCTGGCACATAGCAGCATTCAGTAAATATAAGTTACTTCTCCCTTTCTTCTCTCTTCCCCAGAAAAGTTAAGATCATTTTTGGCTAGAGAATCAAGGAATGTTTCATAGAAAGCAAAGCACTTAATTTGTCCTGTAAATATGATAGTATTAGAATAAGAGGAGACAAGAATGAGAATATTTTGGGGGGCACAAAGAAAAATTTAAGTAAAGATATATAAGTGGGAAAGGTCAGTGTCTCTGTAGACAACAGTTAAATATCAATTTAGATGGAACACGGGATACACTTGTCCCAATAAAATATATAATCCATACAAGAAGGAATCATGTCTGGTTTTATTTATAATTATATACAAAACACCAAACAGTGCTTGACACTTAGTAACTGCTTGACAAAATATTTGTTGAATGAAATAATGAGTAAAAGACTGTAGGGAAAATAGAAATTATTCTGGAAAATCTTTGCTCACTGAATCACTTACAGTGCAGGAAATTAGACCAATAACCCTTTTTTGATTAAATTCTGGGCTGCTGTAGTGATTGGTGAATAGTTAGGAAATCAGGGAAGAAGCGGGAGAATGAAGAATCCCATTCAATGATGCATAGCACACCTAAAACTCGCTCAAAAAAGGTCAAAAGCAGCAATTTCAAATTGTCCATCTATGTAATCAACTCACATCTGCTTTTCCAGTAGCCTAGGTAGACTAGCTGCACTGCCCCTTTTTCTTCTTGTCTGAGATGCGATTTGTCTTCAATTTAACATTACCAGCAACAGTAAATGAGTTTCATGTTCATGGTATGTTTTATAGTATTTTTTGATAAACTATTAACCACCAAATAGTACTTTAGTAAGATATTGAAAGCTGTCTTTCCTCCCATATCTGTTCAGGGAAGCAATCTGATTTTATAGAATTAGAAGGTAAAATTTTCAATCCAATGATATTTTTCTTTCTTTGTACATGAAAATGGCTGCTTTCTTAATTGGCATAAAAGAAATGGAAAATTTCTTAAAATTTCTTTTGTTATGCTGATACATGCATCATAATGTACAGAGTATAATAATAAAAAATTAGAACTTATAATACCTAGAATGTATTTCTTTATTTTTAAGCTAAAATGAAAAAAAAAAAAAGGTCTTGTAGATGCAGTTGAACAAAACTAATTTTTGTAATCACCACGCAATTTATGAAAACAAGTAGATTGACTCAAATGGCCTGTTTTTTGAGGAAGTCACTAAAGCAGTTAATCCATACTGCTTAAACTAAAAAAGACTCAGGTTGAAAATCAATTCTGCCTACCATAAAATGGGTTCAGCTCCAGTGAAATAATTTGGTTGCTCCTTTCTGGGATCACTGCGCATTGATTCTAGAGAGTCTATGATGTTGCAAGTTTGTTGGATTTCTCAGAGTCTTCAGTGAAAAAGTTAATCATAACTGAGACTTGGAGTTCTTCTGACTCATTGAAGGAAGAGTGACATAAATTAGCATTGCCTTTGGTAAATAAAAATTTCTTTTATTCCTATGAGAAAATTCAGGCTCCCAATATTTTAAATAATAATATTCTCAATTATATAATTATCCAGTAACATAGCTTAGTTTATTTCAAAATTTTTAGCTGTTTCTTTCTAACTAAAGCTTAATCTCTATCTGTTTATAAACACAGATATTTATTCATCAATATTTATCACTTATTAAATGTGAAGTCATAGGCCATCCAAACACAAGAAAAATTTAGTATAGAAATAAAAGAATTTCACTTTATGAAATGGAGTTGTAAATTGTTTCTGGATTTCTTGGCTAATTGAATAAATCTCAATATGAATTTATGCTAAATGACTTGCTAGTAAAAACAAATTAAAACAGAAACAATCAAGTAAAAAACCCCTCCAGGAAAAGGAAGCCTGTCACTTTATGTGACCTATAACACACAGAATAAGTGAACTGAATTTTGATCCCTAGATAATAAGTTTGTAAAATGCTATTTTGGTCAAGTGCCTGCCAGGAAATTCTCCATCCCATTACTGATATCCTTTAGGTTAGGTATCCTCTAAAATTTCCCCTTTCAGTACTTCTGCACCCTTGGTCAGATTAATCTGTATAAAATGTGATTTCTCCAAGCTACTCTCCTTCAAAATAACCTAAAATGAGTCCCTGTAATCTGTGGCCTCAGATCCAAATCATTCATCTTGCTATTCAAGATCCTGCAAAATGTACTCTTAAATTCATAATCTAATCAGCATCTCCTGTGATTCCATTTGACTCAACAGATAATCATAACACTTATTTTATTACTACCACTTATAGGGAATAGTACTGAGCAAAATGGGTATAAAATGTTCCACAAGATACTATCATGTCCTCAAGAAACTCAATACATTTTAAGGATATACATACAGACACACATACATCACACAACTAACTATATATTAAAGGTGTGTATGTATGTGTATGTCACATTAGTGGTAGGCAAGTGATATGTGTACAAATTTGTGCACGTTGCTATGTGAACATAAATGGAAGAACAATATGAATTCTGACTGGGACTGGCTCAGATGATTGATAGAGGAGAGAAGAGAAATTATGATTTGTAAAAGGAACTGCTTTGTACCAGGCACAATTCTTAGATTTTCCCCTACATCCCAATACTTATTTTACAAAGCATTTTATGATTTTGTATTTATATACACATTTTCAAGATGAAGATATTTTAAGTCACTGATACCTGTATAACCAGCTCTATGTGACTCCAACCCCCTTTTCAAAATACCATTTGTAAATTCAGGGTTTAGAGATTAAGTTTGATTTGAGAGAGAGTGAAAGGGCAGTAGGTGAGCAAAAATGCAGAAGCAAGAAGCATGGAACATACTCAGGAAGTTCAAATTGCTCTGGTTTGGTTGGTGGTTAGGAGACATGGAGAGGATGGAGTGACAAGAGTCTAGAAAGACAACTTGGGACAGATCACATAAGTCTTTAGATGTTTAAAGTGAGCAAGCAATATATTTTACTGGTAATGAGAGGCATTGAATACATTTGGTCTAGAGTGTGTTGTGATTGAGCCTCTTATAACTGTCCACTCAACTACCTAACACATTTCCACCTGTATTTCTCTTCTATTGATGAGTAACAGAGTAGCTAAAACTTGGCAGCTTAAGGAAAAGGCCAAGTATTTATTTTATCACCACTTTTTGAGTGAGGAGCTAAGGAGCAATTTAGCTGGGTGCCTCTGGCTCAAAGTCTCTCGTGAACTTGCATTAAAATGGTCTCATCAGAAAACTTGACAAGGGATGGAGGACACTGGAGATCCATTTCTTGGCTGACTCAAGTGGTTTGACAAGCCTCAGTCCTTCACCATGTGGACCTCTTCATTGGACTGCCTCAGACTCATGCATTTGACTTCTTCCAAGGTGAGGAAGGAATCCAAGAAAGAGTGAGACCAAGTAAGAGAACATGCCAGGACAAAAGCTATAGCCTTTTTGTAACCTAATTTTGGAAGTAGCATTCCATTTTTTTATACTGTATTTTATTTATTAAAAGTGAATCTAAGTCTATCCCACACTCAAGTGGAGTGAATTACACAAAGGTGCCAGCAACAGCAGACAGGTATCTTTGGGGGCCTTCTTAGAGGCTGTTTACAATACCATCATATTTATATCATTCACCTTCTAGACTATTATTTCTATCTAGACTATCACCTTCTACACTATTAAAATTCAGTAAAAATATTTCAAGGACTACCTTTCTTTATGATTCATCCTCTGACATAGTGAACTATGCTTTTCTTAATTTTCAGAAATTAAAAAGAAAATTGCCTCACCATGCACTAGGGTGCATAATTTTTGTTTCTTTGGTAAAATCCAGGCCATGTACTATACCTGTATTCTCAGAACACTTAGCAAAGTTCTGATTATAATATATGCCCAATATAATTATGTTGATCAGAGAAAATCTATTGAAGACATTTCTCCTGTGAGTTTTATCTTTTAAGGTTCACCCTTACTTTTACTTTTGAATCCCTGATTTTGATTGATATTTGTTTGAGTACTGATTGGGTGGCTTAAGTAGCATTTCCCAAAGTCAATTATGCAGGATAAGAGATTCATTTCCTTTTTTTTTTTTTTGGAGGGGGGGATTTACTGCTTTTGGCATTTCTTGGACTGCTTAATGTGCTAAAGTGTATAGGATTTCAGAAGTTCAGAATTTTTAGAAATTCTATATATGTTAACACTTTCAAACTAATTTGACCACAAGACGCTTTCTAGAAAATGCTAACAGACTTTTCTATACTACAGAAAAAGGCATTAGCTATTTTAACTGCTAACAGTATAAATCAAAATGATGACTCACCATTCATTCATTTTCAAAGTTGATCTAAAAATTTTGCATTTGCCAGACTCTGTTGAGTATTGTAAAATAAAATGTAAAAAACAAAATGAATAAGACCCTTTATGAAGGGGTTTAACAGCCTAGATTCCTTTCTTATTTTCAGTTTCCAATATATTAAAACCTCAAAACAACCACAACAAAAACAATAAAACAAAACTCTTACTCTTTTGATCTTATTGTAATATTGAGGCATGGAAATATAATGAAGAATGATAGTATGAATTATTTATGCCACATTAAGATGAACATAAAAGGATATTTTTAAGGTCTGCTAATAGTTGTGAAAATTATCCTTGAGTTTAGCAAATGATTAAAAAAAAAAAAAAGGGACTTCTCTGACAGTCCAGTGGTTAAGACTTCACCTTCCAGTGCAGGGGGTGCAGGTTCAACCCCTGGTCAGGGAACTGAGATCCCACATGCCTTGCAGCCAAACAACCAAAACATGAAAAAAACAGAAGCAATATTGTAACAAATTCAATAAAGACTTTAAAAATGGTTAACATCAAAAAAGCTTTAAATGACACAATAAATCAGCTTGATTTAATAGATATCTACAGGACATTACATCCCAAAACAGCAGATTACACATTCTTCTCAAGTGCACATGGAACGTTCTCCAGGATAGATCACATTTTGGGTCATAAATCAAGCCTTGGTAAATTCAAGAAAATTGAAATCATATCAAGCATCTTTTCCGACCACAATGCTATGAGATTAGAAATCAGTTACAGGAAAAAAAACTGTAAAAAACATAAACACATGGAGGCTAAACAATATGCTGCTAAATAACCAAGAGATCACTGAATAAATCAAAGAGGAAATCAAAAAATACCTAGAGACAAATGACAATGAAAACACAATGATCCAAAACCTATGGGATGCAGCAAAGGCAGTTCTAAGAGGGTAGTTTATAGCAATACAATCCTACCTCAAGAAACAAGAAAAATTCCAAATGAACAATCTAACCTTACACCTAAAGAAACTAAAGAAAGAAGAGCAAACAAAACGCAATGTTAGTAGACGGAGAGAAATCATAAAGATTAGAGCAGAAATAAATGAAATAGAAACAAAGAAAACAATAGCAAAAATCAATAAAACTGAAAGCTGGTTCTTTGAGAAGATAAATAAAATCAATAAACCTCTACCAAGAATCATCAAGAAAAAGAGGGAGAGGACTCAAATCAATAAAATTAGAAAGGAAACAGGAGAAGTTACAACAGACACCGCAAAAATAAAAAGCACCATAAGAGACTACTACAAGAAACTATATGCCAATAAAATGGACCACCTGGATGAAATGGACAGATTCTTAGAAAGGTATAACCTTCCAAGACTGAATCAGGAAGACATAGAAAATATGAACAGACCCATCACAAGTAATGAAATTGAAACTGTGATTAAAAATCTCCCAACAAACAAAAGTCCAGGACCAGATGGCTTCACAGGTGAATTTTATCAAACATTTAGAGAAGAGCTAACACCCATCCTTCTCAAACTCTTCCAAAACATTGCAGAGGAAGGAACACACCCAAACTCATTTTATGAGGCCACCATCACCCTGATACCAAAACCAGACAAAGATACTACAAAAAAAGAAAACTACAGACCAATATCACTGATGAATTTAGATGCAAAAATCCTCAACAAAATACTAGCCAACAGAATCCAACAACACAATAAAAGGATCATACACCATGATCAAGTGGGGTTTATCCCTGGAATGCAAGGATTCTTCAATATATGCAAATCAATCAATGTGATACACCATATTAATAAATTGAAGGATAAAAACCACATGATCATCTCAATAGATGCAGAAAAAGCTTTTGACAAAATTCAACACCCATTTATGATAAAAAACTCTCCAGAAGGTGGGCATAGAGGGAAACTACCTCAACATAATAAAGGCCATATACAACAAACCCACAGTAAACATCATTCTCAATGGTGAAAAACTGGAAGCATTCCCTCTAAGATCAGGAAGAAGACAAGGATGTCCACTCTCTCCACTACTATTCAACATAGTTTGGAAGTCCTTGCCGCAGCAATCAGAGAAGAAAAAGAAACAAAAGGAATCCAAATTGGAAAAGAAGAAGTCAAACTGTCACTGTTCACAGATGATATGATATTATACATAGAAAATCCTAAAGATGCCACCAGAAAACTACTCGAGCTAATCAATGAATTCGGTAAAGTTGCAGGATACAAAATTAATGCACAGAAATCTCTTGCATTTCTATACACTAACAATGAAAGATCAGAAAGAGAAATGAAGGAAACAATCCCATTCACCATTGCAACAAAAAGAATAAAATACCTAGGAATAAACCTAATCAAGGAGGTAAAAGACCTGTACTCAGAAAAATATAAGACACTAATGAAAGAAATCAAAGACGATACAAACAGATGGAGGGACTTACCATGTTCTTGGATTGGAAGAATCAACATTGTGAAAGTGAGTATACTACCCAAAGCAATTTACAGATTCAATACAATCCCCATCAAATTACCAATGGCATTTTTCGCAGAACTAGAACAAGAAATTTTACAATTTGTATGGAAACGCAAAAGACCCCGAATAGCCAAAGCAATCTTGAGAAGGAAAGATGGAGTTGGTGGAATCAGGCTTCCTGACTTCAGGCTATACTACAAGGCTACAGTGATCAAGACAGTATGGTACTAGCACAAAAACAGAAATATAGATCAATGGAACAGAATAGAAAGCCCAGAGATAAACTATGGTCAACTAATCTATGACAAAGGAGGCAAGGATATACAGTGGAGAAAAGGCAGCCTCTTCAATAAGTGGTGCTGGGAAAACTGCACAGCTACATGTAAAAGAATGAGATTAGAACATTCCCTAACACCATACACAAAAATAAACTCAAAATGGATTAAAGATGTAAATGTAAGGCCAGACACTATAAAACTGCTAGAGGAAAATACAGGAAGAACACTCTTTGATGTAAATCACAGCAAGATCTTTTTTGATCCACCCCCTAGAGTAATGGAGGTAAAAACAAAAATAAATAAGTGGGACCTAATGAAACTTCAAAGCTTCTGCACAGCAAAGGAAACTATAAGCAAGACAAAAAGACAACCCTCAGAATGGGAGAAGATATTTGCAAATGGATCAACAGACAAAGGACTGATCTCCAAAATATATAAACAGTTCATCCAGCTCAATATCAAAAAAACAAGCAACCCAATCAAAAAATGGGCAGAAGACCTCAATAGGCATTTCTCCAAAGAAGACATATGGATGGCCAAGAGGCACATGAAAAGCTGCTCAACATCACTAATTCTTAGAGAAATGCAAATCAAAACAACAATGAGGTATCCCCTCACACCAGTCAGAATGGACATCATCAGAAAATCTACAAACAGTAAATGCTGGAGAGGGTGTGGAGAAAAGGGAACGCTCTTGCACTGTTGGTGGGAATATAAATTGATACAGCCACTGTGGAGAACAGTATGGAGGTTCCTTGCAAAACTAAAAATAGAGTTACCATATGACCCAGCAATCCCACTATTGGGCATATACCCAGAGAACACCATAATTCAAAAAGACACATGCACTCCAATGTTCACTGCAGCACTATTTACAATAGCCAGGACATGGAAGCAACCTAAATGTCCATCAACAGATGAATGGCTAAAAAAGAAGTGGTACATATATACAATGGAATATTACTCAGCTGTAAAAAGCAAGGAAACTGGGACATTTCTGGAAACATGGATGGACTTTGGAGACTGTCATACAGAGTGAAGTGAGTCAGAAAGAGAAAAACAAGTACCATATATTAACACATATATGCAGAGTATAGAAAAATGATACAAATCAACCAGTTTGCAAGGCAGAAATAGAGACCCAGATGTAGAGAATAAACATATGGACACCAAGTGGGGAAAGTGGGGAGTGTTGGAGGGGAATGAATTGGGAGATTGGGATACCAAATTATATGCTCTAAATATATGCAGTTTATTGTATGTTAACTGTATCTCAATAAAAAAAACAATTTTGGTTAAATTGAAAAATATATATATATATAAAAAAGAATAAAAGAAAAAATGATGAGAAAAAATGGATTTTGATAAATCCTATGAGGAAAAAAAAGGATGATATTAAATGGAACTTCAATTTTTATTTCCTATTAATGGTTTTCCTTTTTTTCCTGTCTTTTAGTGGCACCTGGGATAATACACTCCTCAACAATATTTGCATCCAATAACACTCCGTTTTGTCTATTGATTATAAGCATAATTGCTATGTAGAAAAAGTAGGAAGGAAAATTGTCATAGCAATTGTGGTCTTAACTATTTTGAAAGAAAGCCTAATTTTTTCTCTCCACAGGAAAAGCTATATTGACACCCACCCACTGAACAGTAACATAAAGTTGCCTTGATTTTTTTTCGCCACCATGAATGGCATTTTATTGGATTCTTCTTTGAATTAGATTAAGCACACAAAAATTAACAGAATTTAATGGACTAAATGGACCTTCATTTTGTTGCCATTTTCTTTCTGTATTTACAATATTTTCTCATACTTTTCTTTTATAAATCATTTGTTTTTAAACAGACTTAGAGCCATTTTTACTTAGTACATGCTGAGTGAGTTAAGGTGTTTCTTTGTAAGAGGCACCAGGCTATTTTAATGATTGATGTATAACAAGTCTAAAGTAATAATAACATAGGGTCTTTTAGCAGACCAGAAGAAAATATTCCCCAGTTCAGTACTGATGTTTCTGTAATCTTGAGGTGCCAATAGAGATGAACCTTGGATTTGGCTAGTGCAAGTGAATAAACAATCAGTTAAGTCAAAGTACAAAGTTGTTATTTCATGTCTTTGCAGCAGATAATAAATTATTCACAACCTTGCTCATCTATCTATCAAAAATTTCACTGAATAAAAAGGTAGGTTTGAATATTAATATATTATACAAAAATAGAAAGGATTAGGGCATTTAAATCTTAAACACAGTGAAAATTAGAGGAGATGTGGCATGCAAGTAAATAAAATAATAATTCCAACTTCAGGGATTATAACTTATGTACTAGTTCAGGCTTAAAAAAAAAAAAGGAAAGGGTTTATAAGATCTGAAGAGAAACCAGAGTATATAGCTTAAGCTTTTAGATGATGTGTAATTGGATATCCTAGCTTTGTTCTGAGAAAAAAAAATCCCAATAAAATAAAATCATCTATGATGTTTTGTTTACATTTGATACAATTTGCAGTGACTAGAAGCTCTTGAATTTAGACACTAAAACAATAGGTGTAGCTCATTTTAGAGAAGAAATACTTTAATATATTTTTTTAAACAAAGCTAGCAACTTTGGGAAAACCTGCTGTTATGCTTTGTTGTAAACAATTATTTGTTTTCATAATTAGCAGGAGCTTTATGATTACCCTGTACCTTTGCAACCTAGGAAAAATCCTTAATATACTGTATTCAAAAGAAGCAAAAAGTCTGATAAAAATATAAACAATACACATTTTAATTTTTTTCTATGTGATTTATACATGAATTCATTTTGCAATTGCATTTGCAATTTGTTGTAGTGTTTTTTGCATTAACCTAAGTAGGAATCTATTTAATTTTCTACTAATCATGAATAATTAAAGAGGGTAACTTTAGGAAAGCTAATTTATTATTGAATAAAGTGGGTAACATTAGGAAAACTGATTTTTCTTATGCACATTTGTTCTCTTGAATAAATGTGAATAAATAGGACACTCTAGACAAATGTTTTTATTCCTAAAGGAGCAGTTCTTTTCAGGGCAAGTTGTATAAGGAAATTAATCATCATATTTCATATTGATTATTTGATCATCACAACTTCATAAATTGAAAGGGATGTTTGGAAACATAGAAGAGAGAAGTAGACATGCATTTTATTATTTGTAAATTTTTAAAAGTAGTCTGTTCTAAATATTCTTAGAGTATGTTGTCTTGTTCCTTAAGTAGGAGAGGGAAAAATTTGTAAAGATAGAGAAAGAAGTTGAATGCTTCTTTGAAAGTATCCAACGGAGTCTAATTTACACTGAAATACATGGAATCAGCAATGTTTAGTATATTGCAGTCTGCATTCCATCCTCTTCACTTTAAATTTGCAAATAATTTCACAAACAGGAGTAAATATTGAAAATTGACCATAATTTAAATATAAATTTTTTAGTATTCTGTCATTTTGTGTATGTTTACATATACACTTAATTTGAAAGAATAATAAGTTTAAATGCATATTAAAACAACTTTAAGTTGTATGACTAGTGATTCAGTAACTTGTAGAATATATTTATTCATTGACTTCTCTACCAATCTGTTATTAAATGTGTATTACGTGTAGACATAATACAGGCTATAGTTACATTGATATCTATGACAAGTCCCTGCATTCAAAAAAACCCTAAGTAGATAAGCAACTGTCATGAAAACAGATAGGTTCATGGCAGGGGGATAATTGTGACCATAGAGGCAGGGACTACTATTGTGTTAGCCTAGAGATACTTAGGCTGTATTTTTTGTTAGTATTAAGTGAATGTAGTTTCCTTTGTGCTTATTCTAGCTATTTTTATAAACTTAGATACGACTGCTCAGTTTTCAGCCCTTTAACCAAGATTTCATTATTGAGGTACTCTTCCATCTAAGGATTAATATAACCATAATTTTACTCTTTTTACATGAGAAAAAAAGAGGGATCATCTGCTTTTGCATATTTTCATGCTTGTCTCCCCACAGACTATAAGCTCTTTTTATTTTTATTTTTTTATATTATTTTGTGCACTTTTGTGTTTGTTGTTATGCACCGCACCCCAATTTGGTAGCTGTAAGGCCTAGTATAGTGACTGGCGTACATCAGCGGCTGATTTAATATACAAAAAACTGAGAAAATTCGTGATCAATTGTACCTATGGGATTGGTTTTAAAACAGAGACAAAGAAAGTCAGGATACCCACTCTCTTACTGTTCACTCTCCCCCACTCTCTCTCACCTGGGGGTGTGTGTGACTGTGTGTGTGTGTGTATTTCTGTCAGATAGGTGATGTATCTGATATGTGTGAAGCAGACAAGGAAGAGAAAACATTGCTACCACTTCATACTCACACCACATTCATTTTAGGTCAATTATGGTTTCTAATTTCCATCCAAATGGGCAATTTTGCAAACCATTCATTTATTCTACTCTTTCCCTATATTGACCTTCTGACTGTAGCTTATAACTGATTGACTACAGCTAAAAATTCTTTCTGTTCCCTTCATATTGGCCTTGGTCTAGAAGAATCTTGTGTGCAACTGTCATTGCACGTGCTAACCTAGGAGGGGCTTCTATTCAATGACCCCTGGCCAAGCTAGTTGGTGTGGGGAGCAGAAGTTGGGGAGGTAGTCAGGGGACAGGACTAAAAGGAGACAAGGAGATGTGTGGAATTGAAAAGGCAGATATCCAGTTTAGGAAGTGTCTGGTTTCTAGAGCTGAGAATTCATGGAAATTAGTATAAACTAGATACCGTAATAGTAAGGATGCAAGGACTCAGTAGAATCTGTCATATTATCTTCTTGCTTCCTAAATACTTTCTAAGAGACCGAGCACAGTGCAAAAGGACCCATCCAATAAAGGTATTGCAAATGACTTTGCTATTACTAAATTAAACCAAGAGTGTAAGATCCTGAGGACTTTGGTCCTGGATTTGTCCCTTTAAAAAAGGTGTGATTTTTGGTATAGTCTCTACCAGGACTATGAATTCTAGAGTCTGAAAGCTGATGGAATAACAGCAATGATTGTCCTGCAAACAAAATGTTCTACTCCTTCACAAATTGTGCAGAGGAGCAGAGATCTTGGACCAGGAGAGAAAGTTCTCTAGCACTTTCTCACTTTCAGTTAGGTGGGAAAGCAAAGATCCATTATAAGCTTACATATCCCAAGGAGAAGCTTTGTCTTGGCCTCAAAACTTGTACTCCTGAGCCAGCATTGTTGCAGTATTGTTTTTTGTTTTTCTTTTCACAGAAATATGAAAGAAACTGACTTTCTTTGTAATTTGGCTGTAGATCTTCCTAGCAACCCATAGAAGTTAAAAGTATTAGAAATTATAAATTATTAACTTCACACTTAAAAATAAATCAGATGAACTTTAAAGTACTTGACTTTCTTAACTCAGATACTATTTGAAAAGTTAAATATATGTTTATTTTTCTTTACTTGGTGAGATTCTTAAAAAAATTTGACATGCTGGAATGCTGGAATCAAGAATATGAGTAAAAAATGGGCCATTTTATTTAGAATATCCTAGTTTTTTTTCTCATTAATGTTTCACAATACATTTGTTTTAACCGAATTATTGCACATTAGTGGTTATATTTCATTTACACATTTAGAATGGTAATGTTGAACATTGTATAATTGATGCAATTTAACAGTAATCCTATTTAATATTAATCTCATATTCATGTTCCTTAAAACAGTATATATTGTCTTATAATAGGAAATTTAAAAAATTATAACCTCTTCCATCCACAGATTAATAATCTAGTTGGGAACTTTATGTAATTAATGTAACTACACTCTTTGAACTTAGGATTTATATTTCTTCCAACTCATATAAGTGCTACTCAAACTCTCTTCATCCTTTCTTTCAAATTTCCTGGAAAATTGTATTTGGAAAAGAACTTACTGGTATCCTTTTCTTATTTTATTTCATGAACCACTTTTTAGATGGATTCCAGTGTCTGTTGATTAGCCCACTTGATGATACATTTTTCTCAACCAGTAATCAGTGAAGCTATATCAATTTGAATCTTGAAATCACTTGGAAGGAGAATGGTATTTATAAATTTAAAAGTTAGAAATAAATACTTTGTAAAAACAAGCATTGCACTAATTCCAAATTAAAGAAGGTTTATGTGCTAGACAGAATAGTGGCTGCCAAATATATCCATTTCTTAATCTCTGGAACCTATAAATATATATTACCTTAATGGCAAAAGTGACTTTACAGATGTAATGTAAAGGTATTAAAATGGGGAGATTATCCTGGTTTTGCTGGGTGAGCCCAGTGTAACCACAGGGTTCTTATAAGTAAAAGAGGGAGGCAAGAGAAGGCAGAATCAGAGAAAGAGATGGGACAATGGAAGCAGAGACTGGGGTATTTGTTTTGAAGATGGAAAAGGCTATGAACCAAGGAGTGTGAGATGGCTTTATAAGTTGTAAAGGGCAAGGAACAAATTCTGTCACAGAACCTCCAAAAGAAATGCAGCCCTCTGGACGCCTGATTTTAGCACCATAAGACCAGTTTGGAATTCTGACCTATAGAAGCATAAAAGAATGAATTTGTGTTCTTTTAAGGCACTAAATTAGTGGAATTTGTTTCAGCACAGTCGCGCTAGGAAACTAACGCGTTTCTTTAGGGAAAAAAAAAAGAGTAGGCAGTGTTGAGCAATTATGTCCCAGCAACTGCCAAGAGTATACACTCATGATTTCTCATCCATTTCTTTTTTAATCTGTTGAACATTATTACCAAATATAACAATATGTCCCTCAGTAGCAACAGACATGTACTTCTCTATTTAGAAGTACTGCTCCCAAGTATTTACTTTTCTCTCTGTGCTAGACAAAAATTCCTGAGGAATGTATTTATGTGTAATTTATTATTACCCTAAACTCTGACTCAGCTTGTAGACCCTGATAATTTCAGCACTTTTTCCTAACAGGCCCAATAGACCATTTTTTGTAAAGATAGTATAATGACAAATATTAAATTATATACAGCGAATTTTATAGAAAGGCATGATTTATGGAATGGAATGGTCTGGGAGAATTTCTAGAGAACATCGGCCTTGGCAATACAAGTTATGTAGAGACAAAGAGGTGGGGAGGGGAAGGACAGAGAACATTCCAGGGAGACAAAACATAATATGTTTCGTTGAGAAACATACCTTATATTTAAAATATTTCCAGAGTTGGGGTTCAGATCATAATGGTGGAGTAAGAAGACATGTCGCTCACCACTCCCCTGATGAGCACATCAGAATACATCTACATGTGGAACAATTATCACTGAAAATGAACTGGAAACTGGCAAAGGAACTGGAAACTGCCTGTGCATCCGAGACTGTAAGAAAGTCATACACAGAATCGGGTAGGAAGGGAAGAAAAAGGATCAGTTTGTGACTGTGTCCTTAGAAAGGGACTTACAGGAAAAGGGAGATTACATGGGTGAAGACCCTCCCTGGTGAGAGAGTGGTTCCAACCACAGATTGAGTGTCCCAGTCCTGGGATCCTTCATGGGGGAGACAAGCACCTTTGGCAAGTTGGAGGACGGCTAATAGAAGGGTTGTGGGAAGCCTGGACACCTCTTGTGAGGTAGGGTAGAGAGAGGTCTGTTCTAGTAGCTGCCTGATTTCCTGCAACTATTTCATCATGAACCCCAGCCCAAGCCAAGCATGTTCTTTGACCCTGCTCACTCCATGTCACAGTTTGTTACTGGACTTGGGGCAGCCACAATCAGGGAAAAAAGTTGATCATGGGATGCAGAGGCAACCTGGTCTTGGTGTGGAGGCTGGGTGATAAGGCGATGGCTGTTGTTTGCACTTACTGAAGCAGTGCCTCAGAAGCAGCCCGGATCTCTGGAGGTGGCTGCTGTACCACAGCTTACCCCCCAAGATATGATGAGAATCCATGCAGGTCCTGCCTGCCCTGCATAGTGATTCCAAAACAGGGCAGGGGTAGTGGAAGCTAAAAGCAGTGATCATCTGTGAGGAACAAAAGGGACTTGCAACTGAGGCGGCATCTGAGTGGAGCCATGGGTGTGTGTACAGGTAGCTCATGGGTCCTCTGTCTGTGGCTGAAACCAGCCAAGAGACTACAGGGTCCCCACATGGCCACCACTTGCTTCAGCCTGCTCCACTGTGAGACAAAGGTCCTGGTGCCTGGAGAGGGAAAACACACACTTAAAGGGAACAGAACCAGCTCAGGCCTGATCCTCAGGGCTTCTGCTCCCGAAACTTAGGATCAGACCTTGCTCCTGAGCACAGGGGAAGCCCTGCCTTACAACTGATGCCAGATCTAGCCCCTCCATCTCTAGCTTCATTGCCTGCCAAGGTGATAGCTGCCAGCACACCATGAGGAAAGATATGACTTGTGTCCATGTCAAATCCAGCTCTCCCACCAAAGGCATTGGTCGCATGTGGTATATTTGGGAACACTTCAACATAAGATCATCTGTTCAAGACCATAATAGGAACCTATTTCACCTATATTCATAGAACAGAGAAAGTTAAGCAAAATGAAAAGGCAGAGGAACTACTACTCTTAATTAAAAGAGCAAGAGAAACCCCCTAAAAAATAAATAATGACCTAAGAGTAAACCACTTACCAGATAAATTATTCAAAGCATTGGTAATAAAAATGTCAACTGAATCAGGGAAAATAATTGATGTATACAGTGAACATTTTAACACGGAACTAGAAAATATAAAAAAGATCCAATCAGATGTGAAGAATTCAATAGTATAAATAAAAAACACACCAGAAAGAATGAATAGCAGACTAAGTGATACAGAAGAATGCATAAGTGATCTGGAAGATAGAAGAATGGAAATCACCCAATCAGTAAAGCAAAAAGAAAAATTTTTAAAAATGAAAACAATTTAAAACACCTCTGAGATAATATTAAGCATACCAACATTCACATTATAAAGGTCCCAGAAGAAGAAGGAGAGAGGGGATCAAAAATGTATTTGAGGAAACTATGGCTGAAAACTTCTAAAACCTGAAGAAAGAAACATATCCAGGTACAGGAAGCACCAAGGATTCCAAATAAGATGAACCCAAACATATCAACACCAAAACATACCATAATTAAAATGATAAAATTTAAGGAGAGAATTCTTAAAGGCATCAAGAAAAAAAGAGTCATATATAAGAGAATTTTCAGAAGGCTATCACCAAATTTCTCTGCAGAAACTTTGCAGGCCGGAATGGGAGTGGCATGATATATTCAAAGTGCTGAGAGGGAAACCCTGAAACCTTGGAATATTCTACCCAGTAAGATTATCATTTAGAATACAAAGCAGGATAAAGAGCTTCTCAGACAAGGAAAAACTAAAAGGATTAATCAACACTAAAACCTACCATAAGAGAAACGGTAAAAGATATTCTCTAAGTCTAAAAAAAGTAAGAATGTATAGCAAAGGGAAAATCCAACTAGGAAAAGAAAACATATATTAAGGACTGCAGATCAAACATTTAAGTAAGCCAGTATGAAGATTAAAAGACAAAAAGTGGTAGGGGGGACTCAAGGGGGGGGGGGAGTCAAGGAAGGGAGGGAATACAGGGATATGTGTATAAAAACAGATGATTGAACCTGGTGTACCCCCAAAAAATAAAAAATAAAAAAAATACAATTTGTGCCATAGAATTATAAAGTGAAGAAAAGAGTAAACATTTTGTTATAAATCCTCATTTTAAAAGGGCCTCAATATTAACATAATTCAACTTCGTAAGTATGATCTATTTTTTAATTCCAGTCAAGTATGTGAAGGTGAGTAGATAGTAGCGTATTTTTAGGTGGACTTAGTACAGTCATAGAAAAATATATTTTATGTATGTGTGATTTTTCCAGGGATAAAAGTCTGCCCATTTCAATTTTTTTTTTAAATTAAATGGGGTCATATATTCAGGTCGTAAAATGTAACAAATTAGATGCTAAGAATACCCATTTATGGACTGAACTACAAGTAATAATTGATGTAAGCATACCTGCATGACTTTATATAGTTCTGTTTAAACTGAATCCTATTCCATGTACCTTTAGTGAATTATAGCCACGATATAACTAATAGGAATATTATGATTCATATCTCCTTTTACCAGTCTTCCTCTCTTCCATATTTAATTCCAGTCAGTGTAATAATGCAAGAATCTATTAGATCTTTAATAAAATATTCTTAGTGTTTTTGGTTATATAAAAGTGAAACAGTTACATTTTAGTCTTCATTAGGTGCATCTCAAGCATTCTTGTTTTCTGATTTCTAAATTTCTAAATACTACAGAAACCTACACAGTGCTGGTACATAGTTTTCTGTCTTTCAGTGTGTGATCTCTAAAGTATCAGCTACAATTGTCAGCGTCCTGGTATTTTTTCCTTCTCTAAACTTTGTGATGTTTCTCTCATTTCAATTTTACTATGAAGACATGAAAAACTTTGCAAGAAAAATTGACTTCTAGGTTAGTACTCTTGACAAACTCTTAGGAATTCAGAAATCACAAAAATTTAGGCTATTTCCTATGTCGGTTTTCCTAGTTGTAGCAACCTTTCCATTTGCTCTAATATTTCATCCACAAGATGTTGGCTAAGTAAGGAATGTGAAAGTATATTTAGTTTTAACATTTTATTTCAATTTCAGAAAAGGAACTAGAAATATTGCTAATATTTTTAAACTTTAGCTTCGGTTGATTAGTTGACATAATTATTTTGCTTATGAAAATCACAGCTTACTAACACAACCCTCTGATGTTCTTTAATAATTCAAGATCACTTATTGTCAAACAACAAGTGATATTTCAAAGAAGAAATAGAGCACAGAAACATGAAGGGAAAAGGGTGGCAAACCCCCACCATAGTCCTATGTTGTTATCTTTCTCCCGGCATTTATATTCAGTGTTGTTTAATATCTCCCTTTTTGTATTCCAGATGGTTTTCTTTTCCCACTGTCTTTCTCAAGATATCATAGAACATGACAATTTCTTTTCATTTCTTATGTATAGTCTATGTCATTTACATTAATTAAATTATTCTAAGATTTCCTCAAACTACATTTGATTTTTAAAACTTTCCATGTTTAGACAACTAAAATTCTACATAATTGATTTGGATTAGATACCTGTTGCTATGATGTCTTTTTTTTTTTAAGCTCTTTAATGGAATATAATTGCTTTACACTCTTGTACCAGCTTATGAGGTACACCAAAGTGAATCAGCTGTATTGATACACATATCCCCATATTCCCACCCTCCCACGACTCCCCCCACCCTCCCCCTCCCTGCCCTCCAAGGCATCACCCATCATTGAGTTATCTCCCTTTGTTATACAGCAACTTCCCACTAGCTTGCTATTTTACAGTTGGTATTATATATATGTCTATGCTACTCTTTCACTTCGTCCCAGCTTCCCCTTTGCCCCCCGCCCCCCCAACCCCGTGTCCTCCAGTCCATTCTCTGCATCTGCATCCTTATTCTTGTCCTGTCACTGGGTTCATCTGATGTCTTTAAACATTTAAACGTGTTTTTGTTTTTATTTTTTAACCAGTGCTGTTATCTAGTCTAGAATCTAGCTTGGGAATTGTGCATATCCCTTGCTGTTAGTCTTTTTTTTTTAACTTTATCATGATCATGGGCTTTTACTATTCATTAATATCTATATTTGGAAGTGAACACAATAAATAAATTGATGGTGATTTCTCAAACTAGGCCTTCTTGTGATTTCAGTAAAGAGTTTGGGTGGAAGAGCAATTATATGAGATTCTTAGAAAATTCCATGAATTTCAGTTTACAATATTTGCTTTTTATCCCACTCTAGGGCAAGGAAAGGAATGAAGAATTTAATGATAGATATAATAACAATCAAAAATGGAAAATGATAATCAGATGAGATAAAAAGAGTTATAACAGAGGAAAGAAGGAAAACCTGTTTTCTGACTTTTCCTTCTGTATAACATTGTAGCATCACTTAGTCTTTTTCTTGGTGCTATATTTACCAATATTGCAAAGTTATTAAGTTTGTTGAAAGCGATGCTTTCAATATGAGTGTTTGATCCAATTAAGTGTAAAAATTATCTTACAGAATAATTTTTTAAATCTGATCTTGAACATGAGTCCATAATTTCATGAAAGAAGAATATTACTACCCTAATAGTCTTTTAAAAGTTGAAAAAGACATTAGTATAGGATAAAACATCAATAGCAGTCCTCTTCCAACTCAGTTTCTATAGCATTTGCATAAGAGATTGTTCCCTTTTGGGGGATTTTTTTCTCTGCTTTGGGTCATATTTTTGTCAATGCCTATCTGAAGGCAAAGAACAGATACCTGGTAAGACCAGCTGAGGTAAAAAGAGGTTTAGTAAAAGGACACCACTCTACTTTAAGTAACTCTAGAAAAGAAAAGTTAACTGTACATCACAAGGACTGGAGATGAGCAATAGAACGTTGTCTGACAGATTTTCTCTATGGGTCAACATGAATGCTAATCTCTGCTTCTTTGGCCATGTCAGTGTGATTCTATTCCATCTCTTCAAGCACACCCACCCCTGTCATCACCCTCCAGTGATTTTTGACTTTCTCATGGTCTTGGCATTTCTTTGTAGTGGCACTAATCAACATTTTAATTCCAGGACTCTCTTATCACTGACTGAAATCTCTGAAACTTTAGGTCAAAGCTTTAAAACAGAGAGAGATTATGCCTCTCTCATATTTAACTACAGCTACAGAACCAACTTCATTTTTCTCCCCTCCACTGTAAACTAGCGCTCTCTCTGGTGTTACCAATCTCTGATGATCCTGTAATGAATCTAAGATTTATCTTTACTACTGACCTTAACCACTCCTAATTTACCAAATAATTTTGATTCTGCATTTATAATTCTTCTGTGATCTACATATTTGCAGTCCTGTACAGGAATTAAGAGGGAGGATTCTGAGCCAGGATGCCTGAGTTCAGATTCAAACTCCATCTGTTATATTGGCTATAGGACAATAGTCCATAACCTCTTTTTGTCACAGTTTCTTGCACTATAAAATTGAGCAAGTTATCATAGTTATATAATACGTTGATGTGAGATTAAGTTAATTAACATTTATAGAGCAGTGAAACACTCAGTTACATTTTAAACACCATGTGGAATTTAGATAGTAGTAGTAGTAATTTTCATTCTAACTACAATTACTGTGAATTTAGTCCTCCTAGACTATGGTAATAACCTACTTATAGTTCTCCCTGTTAGACTAATATTCCTAAATCATGAGTGGAGTTATAATTTCCACATTTAAAATGTTTGTGTCTCTTCCATGCCATCCAAATCAAAGTCCACATTTAGCACATCTTTCAAAGCCCTCTTCAATCCTCCCTGATTTATTTTCCCAGATTCAAAGTTTTGTTACATCCTTCAACAATCACTTTGCTTTAGTCACATGAGATTTCACATATTTCCATGTGTGCAAGCCTTTGCTCAGGCTGTCCACCTCCCTCAGATCCAGCCTTACATTCACTTCAACTCTTGTCTGTCCATTCAGCTGTTTGTAAACAAAAACTTTTGAAATTTTTCCCCCCTTAGAGTAAAATAATAATTTCTTCCTTTGTTTTCCCACAACATTTTCTATTTTCTTCTCAACTATATTGCTGAAATCCTGTTACTAGTTCCTGATTGTATGTTACCATCCCCTACGAAAGGTTGAGAACATTGACTTTTTTTTTTTTGGGATTTTAAAGAAAGGTTTTATTTATGATATATACAGCCTCAGTGGAAGTCTTAGGGTGCACGTATTTTTTTTTAACAACCTAAAATGCAAATGACATTTTTTGTATACCAATAATGCATAGTAAAGGGGCTTATGAATAATAAATACTCATTTTCAAAATTGATTAATATATGAAAGAATTGAGATACAAATTTGAGAGTAGAGGTTGAATTTTGAGTTTCTTTGCTGGGGTTTTTTCTAGAGTCCTTATATGTACAGACTAGGAACATTTATCTTGGAATTGATGTCTTCAATAACATCAATACTGGCAGTAATTTTTATGCCATTTTATCCACTATCAGCTCTTACATTTTTATTAATAGTCTAATTACATTAAATGAGAAAAATGCTATACAAATAAAAGTCAATATCAACTCTGGCTTGAAAATGGTACCACATTTTGTGTGTACAGATAACATTGCATTGGTAGTACTGTAAGGTGCTACCCATTTTGTAATATATTATAAAAGTAATTTAAAATGTCATTTTTTCTTAAAGAAATAATGAATTTATCTCTGACATAATAGAAAAGAATTGTCAAAAATAAATTTGGTTTAAAAGATAACTTTCCAAAACTTTTAAAAGCTGGTCATTACTTACAGGAACTTTTTTCCTTAATGTCAGCAGAAAGTTAGTGCAGTTTCTTAAGAGATAATTTTAAAATTATTTGAAAAGTTTTTCCTTCTCTTACATTAAAACATTTGTAATTTTTCATTAGTATCACTCCATTTCTTGAAACCCATTAAAACTTTGAGTTCTACATATTTCCAGTTTTCTCCACTGTTTTCAACTTTTTATTTATTTTTTCTTCTAACCCTTCCCCTTCCACTTACAGATAGAAATATCTTTTTTTTCTACTTTTCTAAATTGTTGGCTGGGACCCCTGCAATGAAAGGCAGATTAACATGAGGAAAACATACATTTAATATAAATTTTATGTGGCTTAGGAGCCACACAAAGAAATGGTTAAACCTGAATGTTTTTTTGGCTAGACTTGATGAAGAGTCGAAAGTCATGTAAAGATATGATAGGACAAAGCAGTATATTGGGGAAATCTTGACAAGGCCTATTTATTCAGATTTCTATCTTTGTTCCTACATTTTAGGAGATAAGAATGCTCCTTTTCTCTGGGTATAAGGAAGGCACCTTTCACATGAGGTTTTATGACATTTTTCAGGAAGTCAGAAATTTCTTCCTGCATGTACTGTTTCTTAAATTCCTTCAGCTTGAAATATTCAGTATGTGAAGATGCCATATATTGGAGTAGTGTGTCCTAAACCCCATCATGCCCTACATCGCCTCTCTTTCTTTCTCTCTTTCTGCAGTCTGTATCCTACTGTCTTTTTCTTCTATACATCTGTTCTATGTTTCAGGAATTTCTTTTTTCCCATTGACATGTTCTGTTGATGTTTATACATTTTTAAAAATTTTTGCAGAGGTTTCTGGAGAGGATAATAATGCTATTCCTTTAGTTCAGGAATCAACATGTTAGTTCTGGACAAATATCTCTCTGTGTAAAGTAGATGATTTGTTATATTTTATTTTTGGACTTTTATTTTGTCTGAACTATAAATCATCTTTGACTTATGTACTATACCAACACCACACACAGAGAAGTGTTCATCTTTGTTTCTGGAAGTAACTTTATAAATGCTCAATCACCTGAGGAACTCTCATTCTCACAAAAGCCTTTTTTTTCATAAAAGTTTTCTGTGCAGTAGTTAGATGAGCACCAGGAATCTTTCTCCATGAAAAAAAGAAAAAGGAGAGTTAAGAACCAAGATGTGCCACAGAACAAGGGACTATGTGTACTGAAACCCTATTTATCTTTTATTCTACCGAATTTTACCTGTCAAGGTCATTTTATCATCGACCCGTCTTATATGTATTTAATATTCTATAAAAATACAAAGTATGATCATTTCTCTATTATTTTTATGACATCATGTAATTTTTGTGCATTTGTTTTTCTGCATTTCTCTTATATATGAGCAGTCATATAGAGTTCTGATTTATAGAAACTCTTCACTTCAGATAGTGATAACCAGGTAATAGATTCTATAAAATTTAGAAAGAGAGAGATGGCACTAGTGTAATCTAAAAGTATGAGAGCAAGAAATCTTTCTCTTTTGCTGCATATTTTTATTTACGCTTGTTTTTATTGTTTTGAACTTAACTTTACGTAAAATATTTGGGACATGTTATAGTTCAATACCATAAAAACATTTTATCACTTTACTGGATATGCCAACTCACAATCTGAAATAGAATACAGCAGTCATTGTCCACGTTGTGCAAATAGTGGGGTATGTTTCTTATATTTTCCTGTAGTCCCATTCGATAATGAAACATGTTTGATTCAAGGACCACTTGTATCCCATTTGCTATTTTCTTGCTAGTTCACTTTGTCATTGGGAATGAAAGCTTTTAAAAGGAAAATGTCAGCCAGATTGGGCACAGACAGTGTTTGTAAATACAACTTTTATTTTGACATCTGTCATAGATGTTCATATCGTATTAAAACACAGACATTCGAGTTGCTGATGTCCACTTGACCACTTGTTACGACGTGCTTAGTTTCTCTCTACTCAAATTGCCGATCTATTTCCTCGTCTTGCTGTGTTTTTTCCCCTAATCCAATCTAATAGCATTTGTCATGATGTAAAGGAGTGAAATGTGATTACCACTGATATTTTCAAATGCATGTTTATTCTGTGTATTTAGAGTCTGCATAAGAAAACAGGAGTAGAAAAGATGAAAAGGAGACAAATATTTTTAAGTACTTCAGAGATTTGATACATGAAAAAGTATAAAGCTCTGTTGTAAACTTGGCCCCAACTTTTTCAACCTTCTCCCCTACTTCCTACTTCTTACCCACATTGTCTCTGTTCCAACTAATGTGGCCTGTTTACTGCTTTAGCAAGTGCCTTGCACTTTTTCAATGTGTTTCATCCTTTAGTTCTTTTTTTCCCCATGTTAAAAACTTATCACCTGATACCAAGATAAATACTACTATTCCATGAAATCCTCTCTGAGTACAAAGCAGATGTTTGCCAAATCATCATGCTTCGCTTTATAATATATCTGAAATTGGTATTTATCTCTTTGTAAATGATGCCTTTTTTCCCTATTGGTTTGTGAACTCTCTAAGATGTCTGGCATTGTGGCTGGGTACAATACTTTGTACCAAAGGGGAAATTTAACATTGTTGAGTAATTCACCCTTTTAGGAGACATTTATTTCAAAGTCATAGTTTGAGGTTGCAGGATCAATGGAAATTTATACAATAAATTGGCAGGTTCTAGTGCTTAATCCACTTGTGCCTTCCTCTGAAGTGTAAGGGATCAACCTAGATTCAACAGAGAAGAATGAAGCAGAAACATAGGATGAGTGGAAACTAGTGGAATCCAGATGCCCCACGCTGACAGGAGGGATTTATTAAATTATGATCACTGTTCTTGATAAAAATTCTAAGATTAGAAAAGACAAAGTAAGGTGATATTTGTGATTTCAAGCGTATGTCTTTTAAAATTACTTGCGTTGAGCATGTTTGCTTGTTTTTATTTAGAGTAGTTTTTTATTGCATTAATCATAACTTGTGAATGCTACTCAGTGCCTAATATATTGCTTTTCATTGCTTCTTTCCTCCTTCAGCTCATTGTATACACACACACACAGATTTACATTTACACTATTTATTCAGGTGAATATGGCTTACTGCTGTCTCAAGGGACAGACCATTTGTTCTACTCCTGATAGTTTTGGTAAAGCCTAAATATTTAAAAAGGATTGTTTTAATACTAGAGAATGAATCCTTTTGATTTTTGGATCATTGCATCATTCACATGAAAGAACTATATATTTACCTTTATACTTATTTTTTGAGTTTTACCTGCTATGATTTCCCCAATATATTTGAGAAGATACTAATTTTAAAGAGAGCAATAGTTTAGAGTTGAGCGTTAGAGTCTCCCTCTTATTCTTTGGTTTCAGTGTAGACATATTAGGTTTGGAAGTTCTAAATGTATGTAAATATTTAAAGACCTTGAAGCAACTTTCAATGCTACAAAGTAAAATAGGAAGTGAAAAGAAGTGATAAGAAAAAAAAAAAACAAGGAAACATGGTCAGCATGTAAATTTATGATGTAATAGAATTTGGCTGAAAATCAGTTAGATTTTTTTTTTCTCCCTTGCTTTCAGGATTTGACTCATGAACAAGTGCCCAAAAGCATTAAATTTTTTCAGTAGTCCTTCATTACGTAAATACAGGAGAACAGAATGCAGTAAATCTGCATCCAGCTACTTTTTAACTATTGTAGATCTAGTGATTAGGTGGTAACTTGCCATAATTTTACTTTACTCCAAAATATTTCTGCCGTCCCTATATATTTTCCTAAAATTGTCATCAACTTGGACATATTTCACTCTACATTGCCTGATAAAGTAGTCTGTGGTATGCTGTGAGTAAACCCATGGTTGAATAAACACATGAGTAACTTCAAGTATCTGAATTAAAATCTAGAGAATTTATGCTATAATAGCCATGGAATGTAGCTTTTAAAATATATTTATTGTGACAGTTTTTATTATAAAAATGCAAAGCTTTGGAAGAAAATGTCTGGTTTTATCCTGTGTTAGTGGTAAGAACAATATCAGAATCAGAATATCTGGAGGTCCCTACTCAGTGATGTTTAGTAGCTCCTGTGTAGGCTTTATAGTAGGTACTAATTAAATCACTGTTAATTTACCAGTTATTTGATACTTTTGCTTGAAGCAACTTAACCATTTAGTTTTGCTCTTGGAATGCTAAATTGATGGAATAAATTATAGTAGAATTTTTGCCCATATATCAGCTAGAAGAACTCATATATCTTATTTTTTTGTGGTGCTTTTAAATATTTACAACATGGTTCACTGATGTGCATGAACTTGGTGTTCAAAGAACCATTATTTTACTTCTGGTCTGTCACTTAGTCCTTTTGTCACTTTGAGTAAGTTCCTTTTTTCTGGCCTTAACATCATCTTTATATTCCCTGGAGATATAATTGTCTTGGATACTACTGAGATTATATACAACTCTTTCTATAAAAAGATAACTCTTTCCTCTTATCTATCCAATTCATCCTAAGCACAAATTTCTTTCCAGAAGTCTTCACCAATTAGGCAAGTTATGTGTAAAGAAGATATGTTATCTCCAGAGCATCAGTGTTGGAAACAGTATTGCCCTCCCATTGTTTACCAGACATAGAGAGAATCCATGGGATATAAATTGTCAAATCCTTGAGAATTTATTACAGTAGGAGCTGGATAAATATTAATTCAGTTCAAGATGAGAAGCTTATATAATTTAATTACAGAGATATCCAAACATAAAATTAGAGATAATCTAATATAAAATGATACAGAGCGCATTTTTATAATGGCAAAACATAAAATAGGTTACATTAATTTTAATTAAGTATAAGAAGAATGTGTAGATTTGGTTCTGTTCTAATATTGAAAATTTTCTCGTCTCTAATATTTATATGATCTTTAGTGCTTTGGTCAGAATAATGTGTGATTTCTCTAGGGATTGTATTTATTTAGGTAGGGATTTATATACAAAAAATTCTCCGAAAACTTACATGACATTTTCCCTAAAGTTTCAGAAGAAAAAGCAAAAAATGTATTCAATAAATGTTTCTTGGGGCCCTCCTATGCTCAAGGCAGAGTAATAAGCAAATGTTTTGTTCTTAAGGAAGATATAAGTAAGTTGTCAGAACAAAAAAGTATCATTCTACAATTCTTTTCCATAGTTTTATTTACCGTGTCTTCCTTCTCACACAGCTCTCTTTACTTTTCCGTTACACTTTGTAAATATGAGGCTTTTCTATAACATATAGGAAGAGAGACCATTACAGGCTTCCTGACCTTTCTCCCTTTGCTTACTGAATACCAACTTAGTCTCACAAAAATCTTGATAAGAAGCTAAACATTTATTGCTAAACACCCAGTAAACTTTATTACTTAAACTATTGTCCCAGGAGTGTTGTGGCCTCTCAAGATGCAGTTGCTTCAACTCTTGTCTGTTATAAAAAAGTCCTCACTGTCCATTGATCATATGTGGATTCCTGAGGCATAGTCTTATTCCAGACATCAATGATGCAATTTTTTCTTAATGAAATTACTACACTTGAGTTTCTGACCCAAGAATTCACAGGACAGTATGATTTCCACTTTTAGTAAGTCTTTTCCTAAGGCTAGGATAATGGTATGCTTTTGCCTGGCTCCATCTTTATACTCTTTTTGTCCGGGTCAGCCTCTAGTGACTAGGACTCTGATACTTATGACAGTTACCAGCTTGCTTAGCTTTCTGAATATCTCTCTTCTGGGTTTCTCATCACAATATTTAAGGTATAAATTGGAAAACTGTATCAGATAAGACATTTTGTGTAGGCAATGACAGAAAAAACAGGCAAGCAAGCAAGCAAGCAAACAAAAAACCCTCAAACTGACTTAAACGAATAAGCAAAGAAATGTATTGGCTTAAAACAGAAAATCAAAAGATAAATCTATATTCAAGTTTGATACAGAAATTCAGCAGCACCATCATTCCTGGCTTCTCTAGTTTTACTCTGAATTCCAGGGCATTAGCTTTAACCTAGGAGCTTTCATATTCTCACATCATATTATCCAAGAGTAGAGAGAGACCTTTTCTCTGAAGCCTCTGCAAAGTTCTGGGATTTACCTCTCTGGTCTCAGTTGGACTTGTGTCCATTTTAAACCAATTATTGATTTTTAAAGCAGTAGCTGCCCTGAAATTTTAAGACAATCAGAGTCCTCTGCTGGAGCTAGGGTGGGATTAATTCCACAGAAATTTTTAAGATTTTCTTCTAAGGAATACCAGACAAGAAAGAAAGATGGCTGCTGCAGAAGAAGTCAACCAGTGTTCCTTACAGACATTTCCAGGAACCTCATATCCTAACATTGAGTTTCAACTGTTTGCAAAATATGATTAAATCACCATGGCTTTCTAGGCACTTTGGCTTGCCCACTGAACTCAGTGTCTACTAATATCTCATCCAGCTGGGAATTCACTCCCAAAACAGGCAGGTTATTATCATCTTCTAATCCTCTTTTGCATCCTGCCTCAGTTGCTATAGTCAAGGCTTTAGGATCAGTAATGAATATGACATTTCAGTACTCATGAATGAGAACATTAGTTCAATTCAAATAATAAGAACAACTAGTGAAAGAACATCTCCAGACATTTACATGGATTCACATCTAGAGATGTGGTGCTAGGAATGATATACTTGCCCTTAACAGGTATTAGTGATTGTAAACCTTTGCTGTTGAAGTGATCCTATGAGAAGCAGCAACTGAATATTTCTTATGGAAGCTGTCTCCAGACTTTGTTTTTGAAAAGTTCAATGCTTATTTTTCAACCTTCATCTTTTCTACATTACAGAATGTTTTTGAGAGAACTTCTGCCTTATTTATCATCCCAACTATTTGTCGGTTTTGAAGTCTCAGTACTTCAGTAAGATAAAGCTGTAAAAGAGCATGCTTTATTTTCCAATAGCAGCAGTAATTTAAGCAGGTATTCAAATACACATTTGAAAATATGTATATTTATTGATAAAATATTCTTAGAGATAAGTATTTTTTAATTTGTAAAACTGAATTTCATATTGTATCAAATTAAATATAAATTATTCAGTAAGTATCTAATATTTGATTTATGTTCCCAGAATATTATAAGAAAATTATTTTTCCATTTGTTTTTCTAGAAAAATGGAAAAGCATTTGTTGATTCTTGGGAAACACACCTTCCATAAGGAATGGACAAAGCAAACATTTAGACCATATGTGCCTTCAATTTGCACATATTAATTAACAAAACATAAATATTCAAATATAAAATATATTGAGAGAATAAAGTATCCTGACCAGGCTTTAAAATAGTTTAGATAATAACAATTATTAAACTATTTCTACTAACAAAAACAGAGACATACAGATCTTAAATCATATAATTTTTTGAGTTTAACTTATGAAAAAGCAGTAAAAGAAAACTAGTAAAGAAATTAATTAAATAAAAAACATCCATTCTTCAAACAATGTGAATTAGGAGGCAAATAATCAAAATAAAAATTCTGACAGAAGGTATTTGTATAGCTATTCTAAATATACATCAAATGAGATCCTTGAATTTTAAAATAGTTGTGGGAATTAGTCTTCCCAAAATAGGCTGCTTCACTTATAAAATGTGAACTTTCCAAATACAAATACTTGAGTAACCACAAAGAAGTAGTGTTTAGAAATAGACAAGCTGGAATCAATGTTCTCTTTTTCCATCTAGCTCTCTTTTCAAAGTTGTTAAATAAAATATATATGCTATGACTCAATTTTGCAGCTCTTTCTCTGACACTTGTTCTGACCTTTCTTTGCATTCAGTGTCAGCCATGATACATAGACATGAACGGCTTCTACACTTTCAAATACAAACTTAAACTGTACTATTATGACTTTTGACATTCATAGCCATTTGAACATTCTGATAACTAAGTAGTTTAAAGGTAATAGTCAAAAAGCAAGAACAAAACTTTGATTAACTATGTCTTGATGTTTTGAAACTTGAAGAGTCTAATCTGAAATATCCTTCATCATAACCTATATATTCAAGGGGAAAGTGAGACTTCAATAGCCACTGAACAGTTTGGATGACAGCCAGATGAGCCAGTGTTCTAAGCACTGTCAGTGACCTTGGAGTGAATTTTGCACAGGTTCAAATTCCTCTGTCTCTGACAGGCAGCTCTGTGATTAAGTAAGCACACCCACAAAGCTACAGAGCTTGGCAAACACATGTTGCCTGTAAACAGTATCCTTT
Source organism: Hippopotamus amphibius kiboko (assembly GCF_030028045.1). Taxonomy (NCBI): domain Eukaryota; kingdom Metazoa; phylum Chordata; class Mammalia; order Artiodactyla; family Hippopotamidae; genus Hippopotamus; species Hippopotamus amphibius. The sequence goes on from NC_080188.1 coordinate 62,228,476, forward strand.
CTCTAAAGGATTTTGAATGAAATGCTTAGTATGGAACCAGATTTATAGTATAATCATCTGTACCTTATATGTAAGAAGTGTTCAAATAACTGGAGTGGATTTATGCAACGTAGATTAAATAGTGAAAAATAATCAAATCATATAGCTTGCCAATCCCTTGAAGCAAGATATAATTCTTTCACTTTTCTTTAGTATTTCTTCCTTTGAACAACATTGTCTTTTGACTATATAGAAAAATAATCGAGATGGACACAATAAGCAAATACATTTGTTCATGTATTTGTCTAAGAAGAGTTCTCATTTTCCTTGGATATTAGAGGTCTGTGACAAGCATAAAATATCTTGAGTAGAATACTAAATAAATGCGTGAGTGATTCTTAGCCAAAGACATGTTAGAGTGGACAAAGTTAAATTATCTGACAGCTGTAGTCATGGATATAGACTTTAAAATGCTCATGGGAATGAGGGATAATGTGAGTAGGCATTTTAGGATATCTGTGAGGAAAGGTAATAAATGCAATATATTTTTATTTGAGTTTTTTCATGTGGTTCTTTTTGATATTCAACAAACATGCTAGACCACAGCACAATACAGACTAGACTTTTTAGACCCTGGTGTCTAATGGGATGCTTGTTATTTGATAAGCTTATGCTAAAGCATACACCAAATATGCAGATTATGGCAAGTGAATATATAAATGGGTTCATTAATAAAGGTAAAGTGTGTATTTGTCTATGTCTGTGTAATCTTGAGTGTGTTCATATGTTGTTGCAGAAATTAGAAGAGGTATACTTAGAAAAGAGATAACAAACTTATGACTTTCAATGGCAACAGCATGAGTTTCATTTATTTCAATTCTTTTTTGAACCAGTACATTTTAAAATTGCATTTTAGTATTCAGTCTGATAATGAGCATAGAATAAGTACACATTAATCTAGTAATTAAGTAAAGAAAGAAAAGATGATGGAATGAAAATTCATAGCACTTACTCTGACTCCTATAGAGTTATTACTGTTATTGATTGCTATATGAAGCTGGTTTATTATAAATACAACTAATAAACCTACTTTAAAACGATGGTTTGTTAAGTAACTGTTTAGCGAATTGAAGAATTAAACCCAATGAATATCACAATCTCTGGACATATCAGATATTGCCCTTTAGAGACATGTCCTTAGCCAGAATTTATTCAATTATGTTATCAAAATATTTTCAGTAAGATATAGAATGGTACTTTGGATGTGATCGCCAAAATCTAGACAGAGAGAGCTAGGATTTAATGTGACTTTGAAACATTGGATGCATGTCACATAATCAGTGACATTGTATTCACAAGGGATAGTATGATAAGAAAATAGCTGACTAGGCACAAATCCCCTTGTCTGAAACCAGTTGATGTGAATAAGCAATGTGATCTTATGGAAAGCTCCAAATCATATGCATTCTGTTTCTTTACACAATGGTATTTGATCAGTTTATAACAAACAACAAAAACAACAACAACAACAAAACACTTGAATGTTCTCCTAGCAGGATGACTGTAAGTACATATTGGAAAACATGTCTCAGTTTGAGTAAGAATGTGTGTGCAGTTTAATTCACACTTTTCAAAACTGATGAGATGGGCATGTGTTAGACTAAGAGATGCAAACTAAAATGATTAATGGCCTGGAAACCAGGACCTCTGAAGAAGGGTTCAAAGAGTTACTGTCACTTAGTCTGAGAAAAGAAGGCAACTCTTGTATATAAAAAGACTATGGTTTAAAAAAAAGGATTCCCAGAATGAAAACTGTGTGACAACCAAGACATAGGATTAAGTAAAAATAAGAGAATTTAGACTATAAGAATGTTATAACAAGGTGTTTTTTTTAAAGGGTGTAATTTTCATTGTTTAACCATAGAAATAGGAAATCCCTTATCTGTATTGATGCCAGTAATGCCTAAATAAATGACAATATGAAGAGAACTCCTTCATTGCTCATTCTCCATGATTTATCAAAAACAAACAAAAATGTTTACATGCTTTATAATGCAGAACCGTCTCTGATAATTCTATGAAAGTTAACATACAAACCACTTAATGCATTATGAAGTACTTAGTGTTTTTATTTTGCTGTAAAGATCTCTTAATTATTTGCCATATTAAGGGAGTATAATATGTGTTTTGCAAGACCGATGTAACCTGCAGGGTGTGGACTTGTCAGAGTCCTGAGAGTTCCAATGGCTTTGGTGGCCTTTATACTATCTTTGAAAGGACAGCTCATGAGTCAGTTTAATGAAGCGTCGGAAAACAACACAGACCTTTTCATGGCAATGAAAAAGCACATCGAGTCTGCCTTGTGAGAAGCAAGATACCAAGAGACTGGAAGATGGAGGAAAGAGATAGACAACCCTAAAGAATAGGGGCTACCCATGAAAGGAAATATAAAATAGTTATGAGGAATGTGTAGTGTAGGATCAAACTACCTGGGTTCAAACCCAAATCTGTCAGTTAATTATATGCTTTATGCTTTTATCTGTAAAGTGGTAGTGATAATGATATGGACCTCATTATGCTGTTATGGGGATTAAGTGAAATATTGTTACTAAAACACTTAAACTAGTGGCTGACACAGTAAATGAAAACTGTGTGAGGGTCAGTGATTATCATTAATTATTCCTACAAGGTTGATATATTTAAATACTCTTCTTGAACCAGTGAATATAGAAATAGCATTTTAATATCCAAACTTAAAATGAACATTTGGGAAAAGGTAGTAACTTTCCAGACTTATTTAGATGAGCTAAACTTTTTAGTTGAAGATTCTAAAAAAAGAAAAGAGAAAATTTCTCTGATTGTATTCCTTTTTTCCTAGAAGTGACCCTTTTCAACATAGCTATGTATATTTTGTCGTATTTTCTTTTACGTCTATTGTTAACCAAAAATAGGAATTCATTTTCCTGTTAGCATCACTTCTGTTATTACCTCCTGTTTGTGTGATACTCTTTATTTGGACTGGTCTGTGCTTTATATTGTGACTAATGGATATATCCCCCATGGAGAGGACAACATTATGCAGCCAGAGGCTGTGTCTAAGGCCAGGCCATGAACTGCAGGCAGAGCAGATGATGGTCATAAGCCATTAAGGCTGGCCTTCCCCTAGGGGTCTAGACCTCAGATACAGGCATCAGACTGACCTTCTGGCTATTGGCTGAGCTCCAGTAGACATAATATATAGAAATGAATGTTAAACATTGTTCTGCCATTTTGAGATATTCAGTATATGCCTATTGTCACTTTCTCCTAAAAATAATAAATCTTTAATTTCTATGGCAGGCAAGAAGTAGGCAGAGAAGTTCTCTTGCTTGTATGACGCTACCATTGTATAGACGAGTAAGTAATTAGTGAAGATAACTTCAAATTTTTTAAGTACTGTTACAAAAAAATAAAATAGATAAAGCAATATAGAGTAACTGGGGTGGAGTGTGCTATTTTAGAGAGAGTTGTAAGGAAACATCTCTCTGAAGAGACATTTGAATCTGAATTAAGTGAGGGAATCTGCCTTGTGAAGATCTGGGTGACAAGTGATGAATATTCCAGACAGTGTGAAGAAACTGCAAAGAGTTTGAGTCAGAAAAGAGCTAGATGTGTTCAAGGAGCAAAAGGAAAGCCTTTATGGATGAAACAAGGGAGTTAAAGGTAAAAGTCTTTCAAGATATTATCATAGATGTACTCAGGAACCATTCATGTAATAATCTTGTATTTAGTTTCATTCTAAGTATAAATCATTGCAAAAATTTAAATAGTGAAATGACATTGTCATGTTTACACATTTTTAAAAATCATTCAGCTTTTGCATAGAGAATGCACTGTAGAAAGCATAGATTTTTACAAAATTCAATAAGGAGGATATTGGGTTATCTATTCCAAAGATTATGGCAGCGTGAAAAGGATGCTCTTTGTGGAGATGGTGAAAGGAAGTCAAAATTTCTTTTGAGGATAGATGTCTTGATGGACTGGTTGTGAATGTTGACAAAATGGAAACATCTCAGATGTCAGGGACTGCTTTTCTCTTTTGTCTTATCAAAGGAGAGCTGAGAAGAAATCAGTTGTTTATGTGATTTGAAGGTAGGGTAGAAGTCAGTTCAGAATATGTAAAATTGGAAATCATCAACATACAAATCATGTTTAAAGTCTTGAGAATAGGTGAAATCATATATGAAGAGAGTATAATATAGAAGAGTAGAGGGTCATAGATTCAGCTGAAGGGCCACTAACACTTAAGAGCTGATTGATTGCGTTGTGGTCTGAGAAGATGCTTGATATGATTTCAATTTTCTTGAATTTGCCAAGGTTTGATTTGTGACCCAAGATGTGATCTATCCTGGAAAATGTTCCATGTGCACTTGAGAAGAAAGTGTAGTCTGTCATTTTTGGATGGAATGTCCTATAAATATCAATGAAGTCGAGATGGTCTAATGTGTCATTTAAAGCTTGTGTGTCTTTATTTATTTTCTGTTTGGATGATCTGTCCATTGATGTAAGTGGGGTGTTCAAGCCTCCCACTATTATTGTGTTCCTGTCGATGTCCCCTTTTATAGCTGTTAGCATTTGCCTTATGTATTGAGGTGCTCCTATATTGGGGGCATAGATATTTACCATTGTGATATGTTCTTCTTGAATGGATCCCTTGATCATCATGTAGTGTCCTTCCTTGTCTCTTTTAATAGTCTTTACCTTAAAGTCTAATTTGTCTGATATGAGTATTACCACTCCAGCTTTCTTTTGACTTCCATTTGCATGGAATATCTTTTTCCATCCCTTTACTTTCAGTCTATATGTATCCCTTGGTCTGAAGTGGGTGGAAGAAAAGCCAAGAAATGTCACTCATAAGAAGCAGCCATTGAGGCAGAATGAAAAGCAGACAGCTGGTGTTTCCTGGAAGCCAAAAGCTGTATTTTTAGAAGGAGAAAGTACTCAACTATGTCAAATGCTGCTGAAAAGTTAAATATGTTGATAAAAAGGATTTAAGCCAGATAGAGGTCTGTGGTGACCTTAGCAACAAAATTTTAGTGGGAGTAGTGGGGTAAATTCCCAACAGGAAAGAGCTTGAAAAGAAAAATGGTATGTATGTGTCAGGGTAGGGGGTTGAGATCAAATAGAATTGACAAATATTGATACCTTTTGGGATTTTTTTTTCTGTGAATGGAAGTAGAGATGCACAAGAGGAACATTGTATCAAGAGAAGACTTAAAACAAAAAAAGATAAAACTAATGCAAAACTGGACATTGATGATATGAGATAGAGGACAGATAACTGCAGGACCTAAGGCCTTGAGTAGATTAGAGATGATGGGATCCAGAGTTACATGTACAACAGATGCTTTTAGATAAGTGCACAAATACTTATTAAGTTTAATAAGGAAGTAAGATAAAAACTTATAAATGTAGGTAGACTGGGAGATCTGGTGTTGGGAAAGAATTTTCTCTTGATTGCTTCTCTTTTTTTCAAAGCATATGTCAAAATCATCAGCTGAGAATAGAGGGACAGATGTTAGAAGTTTGAAGACCAAGATGTGATATAATTGTCTCAGGGAATGGGAATGAATAATAATGAGTTGGTGATAGGCAGAATACATCAGTGCCTCTTTGGTTTTGGTTGGGATTGTGTTCTGTGCTGATTTGGAAACTCACAAGAGCCATTTTGTTGTTGTTGTTGTTACAACATCTATATTTTAAATCTTGTTAAGTAAATTTTAATGTGAAACCAAATAGTTTAATAGTTAATGTGTGATCTTTTGAGACAAGTAGGCCTGACTTCAGCAGAATAAATTCCTTAATCCTATAAGCCTCAATTTCTTTACGTACTCAGTAGGGATGATATCTTTCAGATAAAGAACTTGAGTTCAAATCCTGACTTCACTGAAGACTAACTGAGATGCCTCTGGCATTTCACTTATATGAAAAGTTATCTGAAAAATTAGAATAAAAACAGTTCCTAAGTCATAATGTTATTGTGAAGATTAAAGAGGATAAATCTTTTGCAAATGTCATTTCTTAATTGGACAATACTCAATGAAAATTATTTATCAATAACAATGGTAGCTTATTTGTGCTACTGAGAATCCGGTACTTGGTATTCATGGCCTTGGAGGTTTATTTTTACTTACTATATTTTAGTCAAAGTATTTAGTCTTATTCCAATATTAGTAGAGTCCGTAAGTAATAGACTTAACCTACATAGATTGAAGAGTGGTCCTATACTTCAATCGTGTGAAATTTAGCATATTATTTTAAAACTATATGTTGTATATATGGAATCTAAAAAAATGGTATTGATGAACTCAGTGGCAGAGGAAGAATAAACACACAGATTTAGAGAACAGACTTGAGGACATGGGGAGGTGGGGAAGGAGAAGTTGGAACAAAGTGAAAGAGTAGTATTGACATTTATATACTACCAAATGTAAAATAGATAGCTAGTGGGAAGCAACCGCCTAACACAGGGAGATCAGCTTGATGATTGCTGATGACCTAGAGGGGTGGGATAGAGAGGGTGGGAGGGATGCTCTGGCGGGAGGCTCAAGAGGGAGGGGATATGGGGATATATGTATAAACACAGCTGATTTGCTTTGTTGTACAGTGGAAACTGGCACAGCAGTGTACAGCTATTATACTCCAATAAAGATCAAAAAATAAATAAATAAAAATAAAACTATATTGGATAGCAGCAAAAGAATGGGGAAATTTGGATACAAAACTCCAATCTGAAAACAAATATGGACTATTTAAAAAGTAAATTACTCTTTCTAGGAAGGCCAATAAAAAATACTTCTGATTTAATTTAAAAATTTAAAAATTTTAGTTCCTTTGAATAACAACCTGTCAAGAGGTCTACCAGCAAAAGAGAACATTTTGATTGTCTACTCTAGGGACAGAATTCTAGAAAATGCATGGAATTATTGGGAAAGGTCAGTTGGCTATACTAGTTAGAGAGAAGGTCATATCTTAAAATGTCATTCGTTCCATCTATTCATAAACAACAAGATAGTGATCTTTTAGTGGAAATCAGTTAAACCTCTAATAAAACCTGGACTTTCAAATGTGCACTGACTTCCGTTTATGACATTACGTCCACAAACTTTGTTTTTATATAACCTATATTCTTGTCAGACTGGCCTTGTTGCTCATTCTCTGATAGGTCCCATGTTACATTTACTTGGATGCCTTTGCTAACAATGTTCTTTATTCCTTAATAGTTTCGCCTCACTTCCTCATGTTAAAATCCTATTTATTTTTATAGTCCTAAATCAATGCAAAGGTATATTCCCCAATATTTCCCAGATGCAGATGGCCTCCTCCTTTCAACATATTTATTGGTTTTGATTTTTATATGTGTCTCTAAATAGTTATTATTAGGTACATTAATTGATATCAAAGTATTTAATGTTAATATTAAGAATAATGTTAAGTATACTCTATATGTATACATATGTATTATCTATTCTGTCAAGCTCATGGAGAGAGGAATTTGTATTAAAAGGCTTGGATTCCTCTACTGATAGTAATTTACAAATAGAAGGTGTTTAATTAATATTTGAAAAAGCAAGTGTTATGCATGTTGTCCTGTACCAGCACAGATCTCTCTTCAGGACTGAAAGATTTCTTCTCCCAGCTACTGGGCAGATTGTCTAGCCAAAAGCTGTCAGCCCTTTTTGGGAAATGCTTTGGCTGAGATAGCACTCATTTAGGGTTATTTCCACATCTAATGACTGGTCAACATGGGAGTAGAAAGGCAAAGCCCCTTTACCCTACCCTAGCCTCAGATCTCCCTGAGGGTTGGCCTAGGCCTTGTGTCTGCACCACAGCTTCACCTACAACTGTGTCCATTCCTGTCTCTTCTTCTTGTGCATCTGAAATTGGATGCCCTAATAAATCTCCCACATTGACACCTTCATTTCACAGTCTATTTCATGGGGGACCCCAATCTATGGCAGCTGGGAAGAACTGTTGCAAACTAAAAAGCACATTTTTATGTTATGCTATTTTTCAAGTTTTTGAATCATGTCTGCTATTAGGTAATAACAGTTTGAGCTTAATTTGTTCTTAAAAAATATACAGACAGCTATGAGTACACTTGATTATGAGGTTCTAGATGATCAAGGTTTGTTGTGACTAACATTCATTAAAAAGAGAGGTTATTACACTAATAGGATGCAATAGTCTTTAGGTTTCATGATGCTAGGCAGCTAGGAAATTGGTTATATGGAGAAGTGGTTAAGTTGTCCTTATTAATTAAATCCACTATGTGGCAACCCTACATGAACATCTATTTCATGTATTGAATTAATGCCCATTTTAAACTTTACTTTATATTGGATCCATTATTTTGTATCCAAACTTTGATCACTGCAAACCTTAGTGAGAAAGAAAAAGGTTTTCTACCATTGGTTTTCTGTCTGTCTTATGGTAGAATGTGTTCATGCTAAAGATCACATTATTTTATAGTTTTTATATTATGAATTCTGATTATTCTTGTGTGGATTTTTATAATAGGCAACACTGATTAAATTAGAATAGGAAAGTAATAACCACCTATTTGTGCTATTTCAGTGTATTTTCAAATTTTCATTCTGTGTTCTGGTTGCTTCATAGCTCTGTTTAGTCAGATATAAGAAAGGGTAATTGAGATCTTTATGATAACAGTATTCATGATGATAGTAGACAATTCATATGTGGTCTAGCCCATAGCCTCAAGGGGTTATTGGGGTCAAAAGTGACCAAATATTTTGTGTCTAAGTGCTACTAAAATGCAGACTTCAAAGAGTCTGACATGCTGCATATCTTGACCCTTACTCTGTGTCGGTGTTCCTTGGAGTGTAAGGGACACTATGTGTGCATATGCTTTGATGGCAACTGCAGGCTCACAGGGAAAGTCTTATGAAATATGAATAGACTAACTCCTCCAGTCCCTGTACCTTCCCCTCCTTCTCTTCTCTCTATCAAGAATTCACAGCTGGTGAGGAAAGATCAAATACAACTAGGAACTGAAATCAGCCACTTCCTCAGCCAAGGGTTCTAAGAAAGGTATCATGTCATTGAAATCCAAAAAATGCCAAACTCCTGATTTTTACTTGAAGAAATAAAATAGAATTTAATCTTTCTATATAACAAATGGTAAGTTTTAATGGTGCTTCTGTGGTATGGTACTGCCCAGGGTGAGATCAGCAGTAATCTCTTACTCTGATTAAAAATATTAAAGCTATGTTATACTGAATAAATGTATATCTTACCTTTCTTCTAAATAGAATGAGCTTTAATGTAGATTCAAATGAATACTCCTTTAAAATGCAGTAGAATCTTTACTCTTACACTTTATCATAATTCTATTTCTTTGTTTAAATGAAAAAATATTTTATTATATCTTTTTACTTTAGAAATTCAGTTTATCAAAATTGACCTCATTATTATATTTGCATAAACTTCTTTAGTCATCTGTGTATAGATTTTCATAACTTATGAAGGTGAAATATGATGAAATCATAAATCATAGTGATTTCCTACCTGTGTGATTTTTCCCTCAAAAAGGTCATATGCAAGTACTCTATTTTTCCTCACAGTTTACCCCCACTGCCTTGACATCCATTTATATTTGTTGAATGCATTAAGACTTTCTAAAGAAGTAGACAAGACAGAAGATACTTAAATTGTAATGCATCTAGATATAATTGCTATTTATTTCTAATACCTTAGGGTCTTTTTGAAAGCAAGAACAACAGTAAGGGATTCTTTCTAGCCCCCTAGACCTTGCTGTTCTGTTTCTTCCCAGTTCTGAACAGTTTCTTACCTTGTCTCTATGTCTTCTTCTCACACACAATTTCTCTTTTTTAATGAGTGTTAAGTTCCCTACAGTGTTATTGAGGTATTGTGTTATATAAGTATGGACTGGTAGGTGCCAGTAGCTGAAAAATACTATCCGTAGACATTGAGTGGATATAAAATTGCAAAGGCTTTTTCCCCCCTTAAACCTAGGTAGGTTACAGGAAAGCATCAGCTTTGGTAGGTTACAAGAAAATGTCAACTTTCACTTTAGCTGTTGTAACAATCTATAACATACTGAACTAGAGTGAAGATATTTTAAAGATATTTTATTCATGTATTCAACAAATGTTTTATATATTATTCTAAGTTCTAGTCATTGTTTTCTAAGTTTGCAATTCATGATAGAAGAAAGAAAAGTAAATGACAGAAAGAAGGAAGAAAAGAAGGAAGTCTGTGAGTGATAGGTATTATGAAATGTAAGAAGAGGAAATTTAATAAGGCACAGTGATTTTGTTTAGAATGGTCACAGAAGACACATATTTTCTTTTTTTTAATGAGTAGAGATGCAAATTATGTGAGGGAGTTAGCCATAGGATTACTGAAGGGATAGTTTTTTAAGAGAAGGAATAGCAAATGCAAAGACCCTGAGGCAGAAGCATGCTTACTCTTGTTTAAGGACTAGAAAGGGAGCTAGTGGGGGTCACCACACAGTGAAAGAGGGAAAGCATTGGTAAATTGGGCCAAATTACAAAGGACCTTGAAGGGCTTGGAGACTTTGTATTTTACTCTGAGATTAGATAACATTTTGGGTTGTAAACCAAAAAGAGACATAATCTCATTTAAATTTTAAGAGTCACTCTGGTTGCTGAGTGAAGAATGGAGAGTAAGAGATAGAGTAAAATTTATATTCTTCTTATTTAAAAAAAAAGATTAGAGGCAGTAAGTTTAGCAAGGTAGACCCAACAGGGAACCAGGCTCCTAAGATCTTTCTCCCCCAATATCTTCTGGACATGGCATCACTTCAAAGTCCAAGATGGCTGCTTGTGTTCCAGCTCTCGTGTCCATATTCTAGCCTTTCCTTTAAAGACTCTTTGTGGAATTTACATCTGACAATTTAGCACCACATCATTGGCCAAAATTGAGTCTCATGGTCTTGCCTAGCTGCAGGGAGGCTAAAAAATATATTATTTAATCTGGTCCTTCATTTGTCTGGTCAAAAATTAAAAACAAACAAATAAACAAGGTTTTTTAGTTGTTCTCTTACTGAATGATTAGGGAAGCATCCCAAATTGAGACTATTTCTATTTAAATAACTGAGGTTCAAACTCAGCATCTTAGAATTTGGTCATTGGATGTCTAGTGCTCCTGAATTCAGAGTATGGATCCTTTGTCATCCTTATCTAATAGTTCACATTTTCTTGCCAGCCCTACCATGTCATACACATCATTCTTGCAAATTTTGGAGCCTCATACACTTCTTCAAAGGAGCCTTCTTTAGCCACAGATTAAATTATTACACCTTAATATCTATATGTTTTCTTTATAGAACTTAATGCAATTTGTATTTTTATACATGTATAAGTATTTTGTTAATATTTGTACCTCTTACTAGGCCCTGAAAGACATGAGAGGTATCCATGTATTCTTTGCCCATCATTGTATTCTTGAATACAAGCACAATACCTGACACGTGATTGTCTATTAGACACTTGTTGAGTAAATGAACATCTGAACAAATAAATTCACGTAGTAATTATAGTAGAAATCAAGCCAAAGGAATTGGATTTAAATGTCTTAATGCTAAAGCCCTTTAGGAGACTGGAATCATTTTAATAAATATATCAAATTTATTAGAACAATCTGTACATAGTACATCATAATATCTCATTAGCTCTTTATAACACTTTTTAAAAACTTGTGAGCTTGGAAAGTTACAAAATAAGTAGTGGAACTTGATATTATTTTATAGACTTAAATAATAATTCTTATAATATTTGGAAATATATTAAGTAGTCTTCTGAAAAAAAAGTAGCTGCTCATGCTTTCAACCTTATACTAGTTTTCTTATGGTTTTAAATTTATATAATGAACTAAGATAAAAGTAAAGATACTGTCAGTCATCAGTTTCTATGCCTTTCTTTGTTAGAGATTTAAGAAATTATAGAATACTGGGGACTAACTTCACAGGAAGTTCACAAACATAAAAGCAAATTACTTCTACAAATTTCAGCAATATTTTTCATTAAAAACCAATATCCAAGCTCATTGTTACATGCATTTTTATAAATACATGTTATGAGTAAGAATAAACAGAAGGTATTTGGAAGCATTCATTGATCTTTGAGAAGAACCATTGCTACTATTTAATGAAGCGGAGAGCTTTTCTGGTGGCAGAGTATTTTTTTGGAGTCCTGTCAACCATGCAGATAGTTGATAGCTTCTCACAGTCAGCCTGACACTTTTAGGTAGAGGTTTACTGTAGCATACAAGAAACAGTGACCTGGGATACAGCCAAATGACTGCTAAAATGATATGAAAAGAGATTTCAACTCTTTATGGCACTACTAATGTACCTGAAAGTTTAAAAGTGCATTTTAGTAGTTGCAGAAGGATCCAGATAGAAAAACCGATGCCCTCACTTCATCTGCTTCTGCTCTCATCACAGAAAGGCACCCCCTGATTGCTGTCATCACTTGTAGTGGAAGCTCAAGGGATGTACAGGATGACTTTATTCTCAATTTAATCTTGGCCCTCTCTGTTTGATCCTTGCCTCTCTGCTAAAATTTAAATTTAGTGGGATTCAAGGGAGAACTTTTATTTTCATATGCACTTCTGTAGATACTGACCTAGAAAGAGACTGCCATTATATGCATAAGTCATCCAATTTGCATACTGATTTCTCTTTCACTGAAAGCTTGAGCAACATTTGACTGGTGAGCTCCAGGAGATCGGTTTCATTACCTACTGTCAAGGCAGGTAATCCTCTGATTTATAGAGGTACATTTTCCCGAAAAAGCTATTATAACTTGAAATAACATTATCAAATTAAATTTTCTCCCAGGAAAAAAATCACAAAGAGAATTCTTTTTGGAGACCTGATAGTCAAGTTCTTATAGATAAGAAGATACTTTCACTGAGGTTTTGGATTCTATCGATAAAGGAGTTGAATGGAGTGATATAGCTGTATGGCACAAGATTTTCTAAAAGTCATATGTATGATTTAAAGAGTAATGCATTGCTAGTCATAGGAAAATGTATTCAGTATGATTTAAAAAATCATTTTGTACCAAAGACATGGTTTCATATATTGCAATGGTTCGGAATAGTTGCTGACTCTAAAAAGATAACTTAATCTCTCTCATTATAAGTGATGTCTATTAATCTATTAGGTTAAAATACTTATTTCACAGGTTGGTTTTAGGTGTAGAATATCAACTGAGAGTTAAGTAAGATAGAACTGGGTTTGTATCACAGATCTATTAATTAGTAGATGAGACCCCAGGTGATTTACTAAGATTTTTTAAATCTGATTACTAATTGTCCCCAGTATTCATTCTCTTACTCACTTTTGGTAATGATTCACCTTCCCTTGGACCTAGGGAAAGTCATATGCCTAAATTATGGCTAGTGGGGTTTGAGAGGAAGTGATGTAGGACATTCTGGTTCTCACCCTTTTAAAGTACCTCCTTGCCTTCCACTGCTCTTATATCCTTACAGTAGGTTGGAATGTGGACATTGTGGTGAAGAGCTCGCTTCAGCCATACCACTAAAGGCACCACCCTAAGGATTACAGAACCACTGAATGGAAAGGCATATGGGTCCCTGATGATCTTGTGGAACAGAGTTACACTCCTTATCTGACGGTAGCTCTGGGATGAGAAACTATCTTATGCAAGCCATTGTATGTTTGTGTCTCTTTATTAGAGCAGCTTTGCATATAGCCAGGCAGTGTTGACTTTGAGAAAGGAACTATACATCCCAAAGCTTCAGTTTCATAATCCATAAAATTGAGATAGTAATAGTACCTATTCATAAGGTTATTTTTAAGATAAAATAGGTACTATATCAAAACCATTTAAAATAGCAGCTTGCACATAATTAGTATTCAGTAAGTGTTAGATGTTTATTTTTATTCTTTGAATTATTAACTGTTGTTTGTGTACTTTAAAAAATCTGAGATGAAATATTTTTATCTTAGTAAAGTATTATGAGTGATACTGAAAAAATTGTTGAAAAGAACACCTTTAATTTCAATAACATGAAATCAAATAGTTTTTAACTGCAAAACATTTTCAAGAAAGTTTCTGCAATAAGTTTTTGGCATTTTTGAGAAATTGATACACAGACTTCTGTTTTGTTAGTGTTGTATGTGTGTGCATGTGTGCATAGGAATGTGGTTTTGCATTAAATTTTTCTCCAGCGCATCATGTTCACATGCATTCCTCTGTCTTTGAAAGATACATCTTTTGGTTTCCAGAGCTGCCATTCCGTCAGGACTGGTAGTTATATGTTACCTTAATGCCATATGATTATCCTAAACTGTGGCTCCCTTTTACACTTCATTCTCTTTTACAGAAAACAAATTTCCATGGCTTCCCCTTGGATGCAGAATATTTTCCAAATTCCTTAGCATAGCATTGAAAATACTTTTCAATTTAACAACTAATTAATTATAACAGTAAGCATTTATCCTGGTCTGAGTTTTCTTAGTGCATTGTATACACAATGACCATTTTTCTGTATTCATAAGAATCTCTATTCTTTACCTTATGTCACATTTTATTTTCAAAATGTGTTCTTTAGAATAGTACTCTTGACAGATAGTCCATGAAAATTGCATTCTGTTGTCAAGAAAAAGTATGAAATATTGTGAATTATGTTCCTTTTTTGGAGACATCCAACATACATTAACTATTAAAGGCTCTGAATAGTTCTAGAAAAACAAAACATATTTTGGTTTAACCCAGTTTCTCCAAACATATTACTAAGATTCTTTATAAAGAAACTGTTAACCTTGAAGAACTGGTTTTGTGTATCCCACTTTAAGAAACCTTTTCCCCAAAGATTACAATCACTAGAATCACAAGAAGTACTGTTATCCCTCCCTCATCACCATAGACACAATCACTCCCATTCCTCTGTGTTGTTAGCTCACTCTTACTTCATTGTGCTTCCACACTCTGTCTTATATTTAAAATTCTTATGGATGTGTCGCTCCCTATATAGATTGTGGGCTCATTTAAATAGTACTGTCTTTTTTCTTCTTGTTTTCACTGTGCATTGCCTAATATAGCATATATGGTGGGTGATTAGTAACTTTTTTCTGTATTTCATCATTTTTATTTGAGTGAAAAAATAATGTTTTATGGAAGAAAAAGTAATTAATACTTAATGAAATAGGTAGTGTCTTTCAAATGGTCTAAGCTGTTGCTTGTCCACATAATTCCTCCATTGGTTATAACTGTTATGGAACTTTATTAGACTCTCCATCTTCATGATTCAGTTTCAGAGAATGGAACCCACTTACGTATTTTAAATAAAAAGGAGTTTTTTTGCAGGTTATTAAATGCCTCACTAGAGTTGAAGAAACTGATTGAGCTGTGGTGAATGAATCACAAAACCACCCCTCTGACTTATACAGTAAAAGGAGAGAAGCAATGGAATGCTTTATCTAATTGTCACATAGTAGGTGAACTAAGAGCATTTCATGAAAGCATAATATTATCTTAGACACAATATTGGATTTATTCATAAACAGTACTCTAGTCCACAACTCTGTTTTGTAGCTATTAATTTCATCTTACTGAGAACAAAACCAAGGCACTTTGAAAAATTATTTATCAAAGATCATACATCCTGTAAGTTTGGAGCCTGTGGTCTCTTCATAGTATTATGCAATCAAAGTTTGCTAACAGTTTGAAGCAACCTAAACTCCATTTCCCTTCATTTCACCTGGAAAATAAAAGTAGAGCATTTAAATTATAGCACAGTGTGCAAAAGCCTGTATTACTATTTCTGTCATGGGACCTGTTTTATGGTGAGCAGCATAGTCTCACTGATGCATACACATCAATTCTTACCTTATTGAAAGGTGATGCTACATTCCCTGAACCTCAGCATCCACTGCAGCTGTTGCTTTAGTCTCTGAGGCTTCATATTGTTGGTTAATTTACATGCTCTGTCAAGTCATACCAGAAAAATCACCTACTCCTTAGTTCAGCACAAAGGAAGTTTATATGATCTGCAAGCAGAATATTCCTTCACTTCTATTCACTTGTGTTACCTTTACTTGTTAAATATCCATTCTATATGATAAAAATCTAATCAAATGAAATGACAGCCAGTATAATCTGTAACATTATGACTCTGCCTCCATATGTTTCTGAATTATACTAAACACCAATAAGTATGGATATTGAACTGTGGATATTTAACTGCCTTGTAATTCCCTTTGAAATGCCATTCTGGGGTCAATTGAAAGAATAACAGGAGAAATGTCTTTTGAAACATCAAATCCATTTCACAGATTATATTATAGTTCCCTAGGTTACTAAGATTTGGAAATCATTTAACAAGCCCATTTATATCTTTTCACTTTATCTTACTTTACTTATGGACCCTATACTCATAGTGTAGTAGCTGTATCAGAAATGTTATCACAGAAATGTAACAAAAATAAACATCTCTTTAAATCAGCATGAACTTTTGGTGAGATTTAAGCATTTTAAGACACTGGTCTTTGCTAATTGAATGTGAAATATAGTATAACAAGTTTTCTACCCTCTTTTAAAACTCATATTTGTACCTAAAATTGAGTAAATCACTACTAAAAAATATGTCATGTACTATCAAGTAATATTATGTAAGTTACAAGATTAGTTAATATCATGATTTTTTAATAATTTTCCATAAACACAAATAAAAAAGTTAAAAGATCCTAATTATTTTAATTTTTATTTATTATGTCTGTTTTAAAGAGGTCACAATGATATTATTATCCATTCAGCAATTATTGAGGAATAAAAGAAAACAAACCCAATTTTGGAGGGTAAAATTTAAGGTATAATTCAGAGGTTACATATGATGATAAACAAATAATCTTGTCTTAGTTATACATGCAGTTGCACAGAAACTTATTTTTTAAAAATTATATGAGCCCTGCTACATGTCATATACTTTTAAGTGCTGAAATAACTACACTGAATAGAAAGTTACGATCCCAGACCTCTTTGCATTTATAAGCAAGCAATGGCGAGATATATTAAAAATAATAAATATAACTATTAATTTTAATTGTGCAAAATGCTGTGAGAGGCAATACAAGGGCTATAAGGACATGTAAGTGGCCTGGACACACCTCAGTCAAGGCAGAGGTAGAAGTAATCACGTAAAGCCTCTCTTTAACCTCTGACAAAAGAATAAGCAGGAGTTAACCAAGATAATTGGGGGTGAAGACAGGGAGAAGGAGAGATGGTATAGACTGTGGTGGAGAGCATTCAAAAAAGAAGCAGAATGGCTGAGGCTCCACAAAATGTTAGCAGCCCATGGTCCTGGGAGGGGACAGTGGCAGGGTCTAGATTATATAGAGCCTTGCAAGACATATTGAGGATTTTGAAGAAACTCATCAGTGAACCATTCTGTAGTCTTTTATTGGGTATAATTTATTTGTAGAGAACTGCGGTATCATTGATAGGGAATGCTACTGTGGTGCCCCTTATTTGTAATGTTCACTGACAATGACATTATTCCATACACAAAATAGGAATTAAAGAATGCATTGTTTCTCAGGGTATACACATTCCTTCCAGAATTTTTCAAAACACCATGGTCTTGTTTGGTCTTGTCAGAAATTCTTATTAGAAAATATCATCAGTTTCCTAAATTTGTCTATTATTTAGAGGTAAGTAATGGTTATTTCATGTTCATTCTAGTTTGTGTGAACATTGAGCTTGGGAAGACCAATTTTGCCTGTAAGGCTATGCAGAATTTTCTTTCTAAATCCCTCTAAGATCAGTATTATCCAGCTCTGTATCACATTTTGGTAAATGCTGCTTTATCATTAGAGTCAGAATTATTAAACTCTCTTCTTCAAATTACTCAGAATATTTAGGAATTCCTACACAGGTGGTTCTCAAATTTCAGTGTGAATTTTGATTCTGTACCCTGGGTAGAGGAATCTGTGTTTTTAACAATACCTTCAGGCAATTATTTTGCAGGAAGATTTATAGTTTTGCACTTTGATCATTTCTTTAGAAGCAAAAGGTTTGATCAAGAAAAAAAAAAGTCCCCCAGACTCAGAAAAACTACCAGGTTTGTGCAAGTAAATTGAGCCTCAGATTAATCATCTCTAAATGAGACAGTAAATTTTATATATCTACCTTTCCAGAGGTCTGTGCTTAAAGTGGACATCCTGATGTAGCAAACTAAAAATGCGCATTCCCGCAGTTCATCCTAATTATAACTAAAAACTTCTGTTTGTTTTGTTTTTCCTATTTATCTGTCAGAAAGACTTGAGCCTTTTCAGTATACATGAGCCCAGGATACTGCCCGGTGACTCTTGTTTCTGCAACCCAAAGTTAGCTGGCATACAGCTAGCAGCAAAATACCTAGACTACTTGGTGGGGTTCTGATAACTTTCATTCTCTTCTGTAACTTGAATTTTTTTTCACATTAAAATCTTGGACCAGCAAAGGGGTTTAGTTTAATTTTCAGATTAATCACTGGCCTCAACACATGGTGTCCTCTGTCAGAACCGTCAACCTCCACACTGTTCATTAGTTGTGTCCAAGTCTAGAAAATGATTGATATCGACTATAAAAACAGAATTCATTTTTTAAAGCTGCTAGTGTCATTAGGCATAAAGAATATTTGTTCACGTATGCACTATGTTTAAGAAACGAGTTACTCTCTAGGTAAATTGTCACACTGAAGATAATTTAAGAAAATTAATCTGTCATGCTGTTGGAATGCCATATCATCCCCTAAATTTGAGGTGTGTTTTTAGAATCTCAGATTAAAGTTTTTATTCCTTTTTAGATTCGCTGAAGGAAGAATAACTGATATGTGTGTGCCTGTGTGTATGTGTGTTTAATATTTTATCATCATAAAGATTAGCTTTCAGATTGTGTTTTAAGAGTACAATGTGTGATGTAAGAAGACTCTTTATAAAGTAAATAACTTCTGTGAAATACTAGGTCCTCTTACTCTTACAAGATATTGATATGCTGATACAAGAAGATTAATCACTGTATTGTGTGTTTTAGGTCAAACCATGAGCCCCAGCGTTATGGTACTAGATAGTGATATTTGCTCATTATTACTCAAAGAATCTCTCATAGTTATTTCCTTTAATACATGAATTAAATAATTAGTGTGGAATACACACTTCCACACACAGACACACACACACCCTACCTTCCTCCCGCACTCACATGGGTGAGTGGGTGGGTATAGGTGTGTGCATATGTGGGTGTTCTAGAAGAGCATTGAGTTATTAAGTTGCATATTAAAATTGTTAGTGTCAACTAGAATTTATTTATTGTTGGTTTTTAATTTTTATAATTAAAGATCTGCTAAAATCTACCAACAGAGAAAATGTGCTAACAGGAAATGTTAGTACTTCATGTTGAAATATTGTCTCATCCTTCTGTAATAACTGTTCTTTCTACTTTTATAGAAAGACAGTAAAAAGAAAGAGACTCTGGGACTTCCTGGTGGTCCAGTGGTTAAGACTCTGCACTTCCACTGCAGGGGGCGCAGGTTCCATCCCTGGTCAGGGAACTAAGATCCCACATGCTGTGCAGTGGGGCTAAAAGAAAAAAAAAAGAAAAGAAGAAGAAAGAGGCTCTGCCACCTATATGATATGGGAAAAAAACAAAACTTTAAGATGTTAAAAAGAATAATGAGCTGAACTCACACTAGAAGTATGTAAATGAGGGTAGAATACCTGGAAAGAACTAAAGAAAAATTTTTTCTGGGTCCTGTAAAATTTAAGTATGGAAGACATCCAGGAAAAATATACGTGATGTAATCTCGAATTATAAGTGGGGAATTATATGTGAAACAATTTGATCACATAATTAAGAAAATATTTGCAATAAGTGAAAGTTTGGCTTAAACAATAACTGTTAAAAGTTGGGATAGATTGCTGAGTGTGAACTTGAGAAGTGTTTATGTAAAGACTAGATAAGTCTCTATCAAAGATATTGAAAAAGAGATTCCTGCATTGCATGGGAGATTCTTATAAATTGTGTCAAAATACTTTTCAGTTCTGAGCTTCTGTGGTTCTAAGCATTTATCATATTTGCCAGTAGTGTCTTGACTTCATTTCCTTAAGTTACCTGCTTGACCTAGATATTTTTTAAAAATTCTAAATACTTAATTTTTTCCCTCTTTTCTATCCCTATTGCCTAAGTTCAGATACTAATTATGTTTTAATTTTTGCTAATGTGAGAACCTCAAATCAATCATCATCTCCAAGTTTTTCTCATTCAAGTTCAAGTCTGCTTAAAATTGGTCAGTGTCTCCCCATATGTTGAAGAGGGAAATATGAGATCATTAGCATAACATGCAAGGATCTGATACTGCTTTTCTTGTTAGCCTCGCCCCCAATACATTCCTTTTTGAAAGGAATTATACGGACTGAATTATGTGTCCTATGTTGAAGTCCAAAGTCCAAAAGTAACTGTATTTGGGATAGGGCCTTTATAGGGGTAATTAAAATTAAATGAGGTGGGACTGTTATCCAATAGGACTGGTGTCCTTATTAAAAGAGGAAGACACTATTAAACAACCAAGAAATCACTAAAGAAATCAAAGAGGAAATCAAAAAATATCTAGAAACAAATGACAATGAAAGCACAACAACCCAAAATCTATGGGATGCAGCAAAAACAGTTCTAAGACGGAAGTTTATAACAATACAGTCCTACATCAAGAAACAAGAAAAATATCGAATAAACAACCTAACATTACACCTAAAACAATTAGAGAAAGAAGAATAAATAAAACTGCTAGGTGAACAGAAGGAAGGAAATCATAAAGATCAGATCAGAGATAAATGGAAAAGAAAGGAAGGAAACAATAGCAAATATCAAAGAAACTTAAAAAGGTGGTTCTTTGAGAAGATAAACAAAATTGATAAACCATTAGCCAGACTCACCAGGAAAAAAAGGGAGAAGACACAAATCAACAGAATTAGAAATGAAAAATGAGAGGTAACAACTGACACTGCAGAAATACAAAAGATCATGAGACACTACTACAAGCAATGATATACCAACAAATTGGATAACCTGGAAGAAATGGATAAATTCTTAGAAAAATACAATCTTCCAAGACTGAACCAGGAAGAAATAGAAAATATGAACAGACCAATCACAAGTACAGAAATTGAGGCTGTGATTAAAAATCTCCCCACAAACAAAAGCCCAGGGCCAGATGTCTTCACAGGCATATTCTATCAAACATTTTGAGAAGAGCTAACAACTATCTTTCTCAAACTCTTCCAAAATATTGCAGAAGAAGGAACAGTCCCAAACTCATTCTACGAGGCCACCATCACCCTGATACCAAAACCAGGCAAAGATGTCACAAAAAAAGAAAATTACAGGCCAATATCATTGATGACTATAGACGCAAAAATCCGCAACAAAATACTAACAAACAGAATCCAACAGCACATTAAAAAGATCATACACCAAGATCAAGTGGGGTTTATCCCTGGGATGCAAGGATTCTTCAATATATGCAAATCAATCAATGTGATACATCATATCAACAAACTGAAGGATAAAAACCATGTGATATTCTCAATAGATGCAGAAAAAGCTTTTGACAAAATTCAACATCATTTATGATAAAAACTCTACAGAAAATGGGCATAGGAGGAAATTACCTCAGCAAAATAAAAGCCATATATGACAAACCAACAGCCAACATCATTCTAAATGGTGAAAAACTGAAAGCATTCCCTCTAAGAACAGGAACAAGACAAGGGTGCCCACTCTCACCATTATTATTCAACATAGTTTTGGAAGTGTTAGCCACAGCAATCAGAGAAGAAAATGAAATAAAAGGAATCCAAATTGGAAAAGGAGAAGTAAAATTTGCAGATGACATGATATTATACATAGAAAACCCTAAAGACTCTACCAGGAAACTGCTAGCTCTAATCAATGAATTTAGTAAAGTAGCACAACACAAAATTAATGCACAGAAACCTCTTGCATTCCTATACACTAACAATGAAAAAGCAGAAAGAGAAATTAAGCAAACTCTCCCATTTACCATTGTAACAAAAAGAATAAAATATCTCGGAATCAACCTGCCTAAGGAGGCAAAAGACCTGTATGCAGAAAACTATAAGACACTGATGAAAGAAATCAAAGATGATACGAACAGATGGAGAGATATACCATGTTCTTGGATTGGAAGAATCAACATTGTGAAAATGACTGTACTACCCAAAGCAATCTACAGATTCAATGCAATCCCTATCAAATTGCCAATGGCATTTTTCACAGGACTAGAACAAGAAATCTTATGATTTGTATGGAAATTCAAAAGACCCCGAATAGCCAAAGCAATCTTGAGAAGGAAAGATGGAGCTGGGGAATTAGGCTTGCTGACTTCAAACTATACTACAAGGCCACAGTGATCAAGACAGTATAGTACTGGCACAAAAATAGAAAGGAAGATCAATGGAACAGCATAGAGAACTCAGAGGTAAACCCAAGCACACATGGGCACCTTATGTTTGACAAAGGAGTCAAGAATATACAATAGAGCAAAGACAGCCTCTTCAGTAAGTGGTGCTGGGAAAATTGGACAGCAACATGTAAAAGAATGAAATGAGAACGCTTCCTAACACCATACACAAAAATAAACTCAAAATGAATTAAAGATCTAAATATAAGGGCCGACACTATAAAATTCTTAGTGGAAAACATAGGCAGAACACTCTATGACATCCATCAAAGCAAGATCCTTTTTGACCCACCTCCTAGAATAACAGAAATAAAATCAAGAATAAACAGATGGGATCTAATGAAACTTAAAAGCTTTTGCACAGCAAAAGAAACCATAAACAAGACAAGAAGACAACACTCAGAAAGGGAGAAAATACTTGCCAACGAAGCAACTGCCAAAGGACAATCTCCAAAATATACAAGCAGCTCATGAAGCTTAATACAAAAAAGCAAATAACCCAATTCACAAATGGGTGGAAGACCTAAATAAACATTTCTCCAAAGAAGACATGCAGATGGCTAACAAACACATGGAAAGATGCTCAACATCACTAATCATTAGAGAAATGCAAGTCAAAGCCACAGTGAGGTATCACCTCACACCTGTCAGAAAGGCCATCATCAAAAAATCTAGAAACAACAAGTGTTGGAGAGGGTGTGGAGAAAAGGGAACTCTCCTGCACTGTTGGTGGGAATATAAGTTGGTAGAGCCACTATGGAAAACAGTTTGGAGGTTCCTTAAAAAACAAAAAATGGAATTACCATACAATCCAGTTATCCCACTACTGGGCATATACCCAGAGAAGACCACAATCCAAAAAGAAACATGTACCATAATGTTCATTGCAGCACTATTTACAATAGCTAAGACATGGAAAAACCTAAATGCCCATCAACAGATGAATGGATAAAGAGGATGTGACACATATATACAATGGAATATTACTCAGCCATAAAAAGGGATGAAATGGAGTTATATCTAATGAAGTGGATAGACCTAGACTCTGTCATACAGAGTGAAGTAAGCCAGAAAGAGAAAAACAAATACTGTATGCTAACTCACATATACGGAATCTAAAAAAAAAAAAAAAAAAAAAAAAAGATGGTACTGATGAACCCAGTGACAGGGCAAGAATAAGGATGCAGTTGCAGAGAATGGACTGGAGGACATGATGTTGGGGGGGCGGGGGGTGAAGGGGAAGCTGGGACCAAGTGAGAGAGTAGCATAGACATATATATACACTACCAACTGTAAAATAGCTAGCTAGTGGGAAGTTGCTGCATAACAAAGGGAGATCAACTCGGTGATGGGTGATGCCTTAGAGGGCCAGGACAGGGAGAGCGGGAGGGAGGGGATGTGGGGATATATGTATAAATACTGCTGATTCACTTTGGTGTACCTCAAAAGCTGATACAAGACTGTAAAGCAATTATATTCCAATGAAGAGCTTTAAAAAATTGGAAAAAAAAATAAGCGAGGAAGACAAGCTGGAGATGTATATGCACAGAGAAAAGGCCATGTGAAGACATAGTGAGAAGGTGGCCATCCGCAAGCCAAGTGGAGAGGCCTCAGGAGAAACCAAACCTTGATCTTGGTTGGACTTCTAGTCTCCAGAAGTGTGCAAAAATAATACAAGGAACCTATTTTATATTCTCCCTGCATACCTGTCAAGATGTTTTTTTGTTGTCACAACTCCAGGGATATTGCTGGCATCTATGGGGTAGAGATAAGGGATGCTTCTAAACATCCTAGAATGCATGGGACAGCCCCACATGCTTATTCCTTCTGAAATGCCTCCCCTTCTAATCCATACCTTCATCCCAGTGTTGAATTGGAACACTCAGCTCATGTTCTCTTCTCAATGAAAATTCTTCATCACCTCAAAAGAAACGAACAAACACCTTGCTCCTCACTTCTACATTTACTCCTGTTTTATATTTTTTAAAAATCTACTATTGCATTTCATTAATCGAATTTTCAGTATTAATTATTTGTCTTCCAATGTTTTCTATTCAGAATATCTGGGAATTTTTTGGTGGTATGTTTTCATGACTTGTTGAACCTATGATCCTTATATCTTTCTAAGGAATTTATATGATTTAACCTGGTATTTTCTAAGGAATTTATATAATTTAAACTAGTATTTTCCTAACTCTTCTGAATCTAATGATTATTTTGCACCATTGTTAAAAACAGATATCATGGACATTCTGATTGAGTAGGTACAAGGGCCTAGGACCATGTATTTTTTTTTTAAGCTCTTCATTGGAGTATAATTGCTTTACACTGTTGTGCCAGTGTCTGCTGTACAACAAAGTGAATCAGCTGTATTTATACATATATCCCCATATCATTCCCTCCCATGACTCCTTCCCACCCTCCCTATCTCACCCCTCTAAGCCATCACAAATCAAGTTGATGTCCCTGTGTTATGCAACAGCTTCCCACTAGCTATCTATTTTACATTTAGTAGTGTATATACGCCTATGCTACTCTCTCACTTCGTCCCAGCTTCCCCTTTGCCCCCCATCCCATGTTCTCTAGTCTGTTCTCTACATCTGCATCTTTATTCTTGCACTGCCACTGGGTTCATCAGTACCACCATTTTTAGATTCCATATATATATATACGTTAGCATATGGTATTGGTTTTTCTCTTTCTGGCTTACTTCACTCTGTATGACAGACGCTAGTTCCATCCATCTCACTACAAATAACTCAACTTCATTCCTTTATATGGCTGAGTAATATTCCATTGTATATATGTGCCACATCTTCTTTATCCATTCATCTGTTGATGGGCATTTAGGTTGCTTCCATGTCCTGGCTATTGTAAATAGTGCTGCCATGAACATTGTGGTGCATGTGTCTTTTTGGATTATGGTTTTCTCAGGGTATATGCCCAGTAGTGGGATTACTGGATCATATGGTAGTTCTATTTGTAGTTTTTTAAGGAACCTCCATGCTATTTTCCATATTGGCTGTACCAATTTACATGCCCACCAACAGTGCAGGAGAGATCCTTTTTCCCTGCACCCTCTCCAGCATTTATTGTTTCTAGATTTTTTGATGATGGCCATTCTGACAGGTGTGAGGTGATACCTCATTGTGGCTTTTGCTTGCATTTCTTTAATGATTAGTGATGTTGAGCATCTTTTCATGTGTTTTTTGGCCATCTGCATGTCTTCTTTGGAGTAATGTCTATTTTTGGATTGAGTTGTTTCCTTTTTTGATATTGAGTTGCATGAGCTGCTTATATATTTTAGAGATTAATCCTTTGTCCGTTGCTTCGTTGGCAAATATTTTCTCCCATTCTGAGGGTTATCTTCTTGTTTTATTTATGGTTTCTTTTGCTGTGCAAAGGCTTTTAAGTTTCATCAGGTCCCATTTGTTTATTTTTGTTTTTATTTCCATTATTCTAGGTGGTGTGTCAAAAGGGTCTTGATTTATGTCATAGAATGTTCTGCCTATGTTTTCCTCTAAGAATTTTACAGTGTCTGGCCTTACATTTAGGTCTTTAATCCATTTTGTGTTTATTTTTTGTGTGTGGTGTTAGGAAATGTTCTAATTTTATTCTTTTACCTGTTGCTGTCCAATTTTCCCACCACCATTTATTGAAAAGGCTGTCTTTTCTTCATTGTATATTCTTGCCTCCTTTGTCAATGATAAGGTGCCCATATGTGCATGGGTTTATCCCCGGGCTCTCTGTTCTTTTCCATTGATCTATATTTCTGTTTTTGTGCCATTACCATACTATCTTGATTAATGTAGCCTTGTAGTATAGTCTGAAGTCAAGGAGCCTGATTCCTCCAGCTCCATCTTTCCTTGTCAAGCTTGCTTTGGCTATTTGGGGTCTTTTGTGTTTCCATACATATCATAAATTTCTTGTTCTAGTTATGTGAAAAATGCCATTGGTAGTTTGATAGAGATTGCATTGTGTCTGTTGATTGCTTTGAGTAGTATAGTCATTTTCATGATATTGATTCTTCCAATCCAGGAACATGGTATATCTCTCCATTTGTATCATTTTTGATTTCTTTCACCAGTGTCATAGTTTTCTGCATACAGGTCTTTTGCCTCCTTAGGCAGGTTGATTCCGAGGTATTTTATTCTTTTTGTTACAATGGTAAATGGGAGAATTCCTTAATTTCTCTTTCTGCTTTTTCATTGTTAATGTATAGGAATGCAAGAGATTTCTGTGCATTAATTTTGTGTTGTGCTACTTTACTAAATTCATCATTTAGCACTAGCAGTTTTCTGGTGGAATCTTTAGGGTTTCTACGTATAATATCCTGTCATCTGCAAAGAGTAACAATTTTACTTCTTCTTTTCCAATTTGGATTCCTTTTATTTCATTTTCTTCTCTGATTGCTGTGGCTAACACTTCCAAAACTATGTTGAATAATAATGGTGAGAGTGGGCACCCTTGTCTTGTTCCTGTTCTTAGAGGGAATGCTTTCAGTTTTTCACCATTTAGAATGATGTTGGCTGTTGGTTTGTCATATATGGCTTTTATTTTGCTGAGGTAATTTCCTCCTATGCCCATTTTCTGTAGAGTTTTTATCATAAATGATGTTGAATTTTGTCAAAAGCTTTTTCTGCATCTATTGAGAATATCACATGGTTTTTATCCTTCAGTTTGTTGATATGATGTATCACATTGATTGATTTGCATATATTGAAGAATCCTTGCATCCCAGGGATAAACCCCACTTGATCTTGGTGTATGATCTTTTTAATGTGCTGTTGGATTCTGTTTGTTAGTATTTTGTTGCGGATTTTTGCATCTATATTCATCAATGATATTGGCCTGTAATTTTCTTTTTCTGTGACATCTTTGCCTGGTTTTGGTATCAGGGTGATGGTGGCCTCTTAGAATGAGTTTGGGAGTATTCCTCCTTTTGCTACATCTTGGAAGAGTTTGAGAAGGATAGGTGTTAGCTTTTCTGTAAATGTTTGATAGAATTCGCCTATGAAACCATCTGGCCCAGACTTTTGTTTGTTGGGAGATGTTTAATCACCGTCTGAATTTAAGTGCTTGTGTATTTTTAATGAAGATTTCAGGTGATCACAATAAATTGGCAAATTTGAAAAGCAAGAGGTTTTTTTTTCAATTCTAATATACTAAATGCCGTATGTGCCTGAGATATCTAATAGATTACTTATGTAAATAAATGTTTTATATGACAGATTCGACAACCATAATTTTCTTGATTTATGGAATGTTTGAGCTATATCATTTCAGTTGACAAACATGAAAATTACAGCATTGAGAATTTAAGACAATTATAGTCACAAAATATTTAGAGGTCATGTCCCATCTGGTGCTTATTAAATCTTTTTATGTGAAGGCATCATCACAGCATCATAGAAATTTTAAAAATAAATATATCTTGATACATTTAAAGAGCATCTATTCTAATAAAGATAGATAATCTATTAAAATCATCTCAAAGATAATCTATTCTAATCCTTTTGTTAGGAATCATAATCCTCAGTGAATTGACCAGTTACCTAGCTGTTAGTTGTGATACCTGAACTAGGACTGTTACTATTCTTTCCTATTGGTTGCCCCAAAAATAAATTTCAGTTCACTGACTGAAAATGTTTATTGTATATGTAAAATGTAAGTTAACATAAAGAAATTAAAATGTTCACTTATATTAATATGCAGTTATTAGAGATGCTTGAGAAAAACTATAGTAACTTTTTATTGGATTAAAAAAGGACATTCTACTTTTATTATAAATTTAAAATAATAAACGTGACTGCGTATATGTGTGTGTGCGTGCATCTTAATCAACATCCTTTTAGGAATGAAGTCAATGTTCAAGATTAGGTTACTTTTGGATGCCTTTATCAAATGATAAAAGCCAAGTTTTTTCACGAAAATATGTTGCCTTCATCTTTCATTTTCATATGATCTTTATGTTTAAATAACATTTTGAGTGTAAATGAATAAATCGTATATTTCCTCATTATTCTCTATAATCAGGAAGCATTTGTATGTTACTGACAGAAATTCAAGTATAAGAGCTTAAATACTGGAGAGTTTATTCTCTTTCATTAAAAAAAATCTAGCAGTAAGCAATCTGAAATTGATAAAAGCATTAGAAAACATGCTGTCTTATATTCTACTAAGCCATCCTTAGTACATGGCTTCCATCCTCAAGGCTGAAGATGGCCTCGATCTCCAGCTATGACATCTTCTTTTTGAACAGGAAATAGGCACTGGGAGAAGGCCAAAAGGACATCTGCCAGATATCTTTTCTCTCTCAATAAGCTCTCCAATAAGCACCCATAATAACATCTACTTATATCTCACTGACCACTCCTAGCGTGAAGGAAAGCTCGAAAATATAGCCTTTTTGGTGGAGATATTGTCATCTGTAATAAAATCAGGGCTTTATTACTATGTAGAAGAAAGTACATATTGGCTAGTCAGCCTTGAGTCTTTACCAATGTATACTTTATTATTATTTTTGCTTCTCTTTAGCTGTTTTCACCTTTGTTAAGGGAACATTTTCATAACATCTATCTTGGTATAATTAAGGTGTTTTAATCTGGTTACATACTCTACTTGTAACTCTAGCATATATTATTGAGCACACTTGGTACATGTCTCAAGAAAGTTAATGGAGATAATGAAAAAAATTCCATTTTATTCCTGAAAAAGATCATGTAAATCTGAGGGTGATACATAGCAGAATCTTTATATATAAATCAGTGAATATAATACATGGATTCTTGTTTTCACATATATAAAATCTGAAATACACAACAATTTAGGAAGTGATTATCATTAGAAGAAATAGTGGTAAAAGTCATTGGTGTATGCTTGGCCATAGGGTCAGATTGTTTTTCTCTGCAGTTAACATTGATCATTATGGGTTTTTTTTTTTTTCAGGAACTTAATCAAATGTTATGCAAAGGATGTATTTTCATAATTAATTTTCCTTAAATACAATTTTCAAATGGACTATGCATAACTTTATCATATATGACAATTTAAAGTCATCTAAAAAAGTCTTCAGGTTCTTTCTCAAATTGTTTTGTTGTCTCACAGGTATCTTATCTGATGTTTAGAGTTACAACAAAATATCCATTTTCAGTTCATGATTTTAGGTTTTATGAAGAATACAATATTAAGTATTAAGTTATAAAAGCAAAAGGAAAAGGGGATGAAGGAGGCAATGTTTTGAGTAAGGCAGAGATATTTTCATGCTGAAGACCCTTTCACTAAGTCTTAGCCCTTAGTGTTTCAATCCTTCATAAAGAAAGGGTGAATATGGGCTTCTTTCAGATAAGTAACACTGTCAAGGCTTATGCCCATCCAGGGCTGTTAAACCCTATGTTCAAGATGGTGAATATTCTATGTGTATTTCTTATCCTATAGTTAGGCTGTTCATGCATGATAATAGAAAGCTAAAGGGATTAAGACTCCTTTTTATGCTTTCTGATCCTACATTATTGTATGTCCACCCATCCAAATATTTCATTAAACATTATTCTTTTCTAAGGGCATTGGCAAATGACTAGTACACCTTTTTTTAAGAATTTTATTTTGGCTTAAACAACAGGAACAAAAATCTTTTATAGTGATTATTACACTAATCTATTAATTTATACATTCTCAAATAAATAGGTAAACAAAATTGAAGTTATCAAATATTATGTATTTGAAATCAATACTGATATCATTTTATAGTTCTCATGCTATTTAAATATAATTATTTTAAATTTCAAAGAGATGAAAATCTTCAAAGTGATTAAAATTCACATTAAAATTTTCAGCACAACATTGTAAATGAGATTGTTGTAAATTTTTTCTGTATCATGATTTTCTAAGTGCACAATTATCTTTATACACTATTTTTTAGAATATTTTAAGCCAATTTTTCAAGTATTTTTCACTGTTTACTGTTTTACTGTTGGGCTTTTGTTCTTCAGATATAATTTCTACATTTGTCAATAGTATATTAGGAAGGAGCCTTTGAGGTACTTGGATGTGTTCTATATATTGATCTGAATGCTTTATACATATTTTTTCATATTATAATTTCATATATGCTACAAGGACGTATGTAAAATTAATTGAGCTGTACTCAAGATATGTACATTTTATAGTTGTATGTCTCAATTAAATTTTAAAATATATATTAGCATTTATTTTTTTGTATAGTGTAATATTCTCTATTACAAAATGAATGATATATTGTTATTGCTGATTTTTAACTTTAAGTGTAAAGACTTTTATGTACTTAATTTTGGTATTCTTAATGCCTAGTATAGTCATTTGGAATATAATGGAAGCTTCATAAATGTTTACTGATTGAATAAATGAAGAATCCATTGAAGCAGAAAAGTTGTACTTTTCATTATCATCAGTTTACAGATCTATATATGACAATGAATCATGTTTAGACATGATTGTTGTCCTCAGAGGGCTTACAATTATACTATTATTTGTGAAAGCTCTTATTTTCGTCTTAGTAAATATTTTCTTTAAGAATTTGGGGTTTATTGATACTCAGATAATGCTCCTAATTTTTGTTAGAATGTTATTTTGGAATAATATTTTTGCTAGTTCTCATTCTCTTAGGGTCTTTATTCTCTTATTATCATAAATTTAAATCTGGAAAGGCTTTGTGCTTTGAATGATAATTTTACAAAATTAGCATTATGGAAAACACCTGTGTATGTGTTTATATATTTTTTATCTTGTACATTTATTTCATAAATAAGTACTCATCATCTGTTTTCACTTATTAGTTCATTTGTAAAATTACCATCTGAGATTTGAAAATAAGCTTCACAGATTCCCTTTTTATTGTCTATATATGTTACTGTTAGTAGAACTGCGGACAGTTTTACTCAAAGTATATGTTCTGTTCAATAATAATTTGAAGCCTTTTAATAACTTGGCTTTTAAGTTTATGTGATTAGATAACATAATCTTGCGGTAGACCTGGAAATGTGTATGGAAAGACACACTTACAAACTAGAGAGAGCAGTATACATCATATATGATGAAGGGTAAAAAGGAAAAGTGAGAAAGAAAGTTGGTGACCTGGAGGGTTGAAAGTAGTATTGCTTAGGATGAGGAAATGGTTTTGTGGAGAGATTCAGGTTCATCTTCAAAGAGAATACAGATTAGTGCTAAGAGAAGTGGTGGAGAATGGGGCTACTTAATTTCATTGAGGAGTTTTTTAACAGAATAGAAACTGACAAATGTTTACCAAGATTTTTGTAAAGATAAAAAGAGGTAATTTTTCCAAACTGTTCTGAAAACTGAAAGTTACATAAATGTTTCTTCTCCTTCTTCTCCCCCTTGTCTTCTTCTTCTTCTTCTCCTTCTCCTTCTCCTCCTCCTCCTCCTCCTCCTCCTCCTTTCTTCTTCTTTCTTCTTCTTCTTCTTCCCCTTCCCCTTCCCCTTCCCCTTCCCCTTCCTCCCCTTCTCCTTCTCCTTCTCCTTCTTCTTCTTCTTCATTTTCACTTTATTGGTGAGATTTTGAACCAAATTAATATAATATCTTGCTTTATAAGTAGCTCCAGATATGTTGTGATTGTAAAATTTTAATATATTCATGATGATTTTTGCTCATTTTACTGAGCTTTTTAATAATTCCAAAGAAAATGCTGTGAAAACAAAATTCCCAGTAACTTCTTCTTTTCTAGAATTGGGACTGAGTTAGAAGTATTATTTTAACATTCAAAAATGGCAATTCTACATGATTCTATCTTATAGATCACTCTTAGCAGTTTTGTAAGCATGGGTTTGTCAGACTATCTCAAAATTCTACCAAAATGCTAATGAACAACTGAGAAAGAGAATTTTGTATTGTTTCCTTACTAGGTATTGTTATTTAAAAATTTGAACAAAATGACCTATAGACTTAAAAGACAGCTAGTAATAGTCTCTGAATATGGAGGTGAATCATTTCAAAGATTAAGAATAGCAAATACATTGTTTTCATTTAGGTGTCTTGATCTCATTTAAAATATTTATTTACTTAATTCTACATTGTTGAATAAAAAAATCTGTAACTTCAACTTTCCTTCCTCCTATTTATAATGGTATTGGTAATAGGGGGAAAAAACTCATTTTGTTTTGCCACCAAATTAATGTTTTCCCTCATGTTTCTTGACATTAACAAACAACAATCTGGACTTTACCCAAGGGTATGACTTTATTTGGTATAATTTTTATGATATCAATTTGTACAGTGATGTCACATTTAGACAAACTGAATTTAATCCTGTGGTTTTGGATAATAGTATGTTTCTAAGATATTCATTTAATTGTCTTCAGCTCTATCACTATATTATATGTAAATGTATAATCTCAAAACCTTTTTAATCTTTTTAAAAGCTTATTTTCAAAATGATATGAAATTCCAACTTGGTTAAACATTTTTAAATACATGTCCATGTATGATTATTATTTACAAATATGTAGGTGACTGTCTTTTCTAATTTTAAATGTAATGTATTTATATTTTTTATTTTTATTTTTTAAAGAATTTTATTGAGATATAATTGACATACAATAAACTGCATATATTTAAAGTGTACAATTTGATTTTTTTTCTTATTAGTAATGTATGTATGGCAATCCCAATCTCCCAATTCATCCCACCCCAACCCCCGCCCCCACCCTCCACTTGCTTTCCCCCCTTGGTGTCCATATGTTTGTTCTGTACATCTGTGTCTCTATTTCTGCCATGCAAACTGGTTGATCTATATCATTTTTCTAGATTCTGCATATATGCATTAATATGCGATATTTGTTTTTCTATTTCTGACTTCACTCTGTTTGACAGCCTCTAGGTCCATCCATGTCTCTACAAATGTCCCAATTTCATTCCTTTTTATGGCTAATATTCCATTGTATACATTGTATATATGTACCACATCGCCTTTATCCATTCGTCTGTGGATGGACATTTAGGTTGCTTCCATGACCTGACTATTGTAAATAGTGTGCAGTGAACATTGGGGTACATGTGTCTTCTTGAATTACGGTTTTCTTTGGGTATATGCCCAGTAGTGGGATTGCTGGGTCATATGGTAATTCTATTAAATGTAATGTATTTTAATATGAATGGCATGTCATCTAGTCAGGCAGGTAATATGAATATATCCTTTTATTTTTAAAGATTTTAATAAAATTAAGTATACATGTATAAAATTCTGAGATTAACACACATTTTTGAATTGATGTTATATCATATTCATCATTAAAAACATAAAATGGTAGGGTAATGTGAAATATTTGAAATATATGAGGAAAGTCATCACCTTAGTGTTTGTTAACAGTCTTACATTACTTAAGAAGTAAGAATTGTGATATATTTGGGCAACTGGAAGTTATGTCTAGACTTCCTTTCAAGTTACTATTGATCCAGATGCAGTGGAAAATAGCAAACCAGGTGCCAAATATGATCCATGTGAAAGGATTTTCCCCTGGAGAAGTAGTTTTCTCTCTTTAAGGGTAGCAGTAAAGATCTTGATCTGGTGGTCTGAGCTATGTCATCTTTTTTTAAGGTGGTTTAAAAGTCATTTGCTTTGCTATGAAATTGAATTATGTGGTATTAAGTACTGCAGTAGCACCATTAAACATTATGTCATCAATCTTTTTAAGATGTGGAAAGGTCAGTGTCCAAAAGGCCATTTTTTAATTCCCATTTTTAACTCCAAGCTGAAGGCAGTTTTCATTGTCTTCCTTTTTTTTTCCTACAACTGATATAAGCCACCAAAAAATAAAAACCTCTCAGTACTACCCAGGCATATTCAGCCAAAATACAAACATTATTGCAATTGTTTTTAAAATATAGACAGAGACTGTCTTTAAAATACAGACAAACAGATGGAGTTGTCTCCAACCTGAATAATAATATTAGCATCAAGTACCAGAGGTGTAGCCACAATATTAAAATTTCCTAGAATTCCTTGGGTTTGTAATTAGTAGAAATATATTATGCAGTTGCTTGTTTAAAATAATTCATCTCTCTGATGTAATTTTAAGAATAAACATGATATTGAATTTTGTATTCTATTATACAAATTATAATTTTTTTTTGTTTACCAAGATACTTTTGGGGAGAAATGAGGAGGAGAAAAATAAATAGAAGAAAGAATTTATTTTAGTTCTAAGTCAGTCAGCATTCCAATCAACCGAAAAATAAATTTTTCTGCTTTGAGTATTACCTTTAAAAATAGACTATATTTAAAGGCATCCTGGTAGAATTGATCTTTATTCTTCCTATATTGCTTTGATCAGCTAAAGAAACCATGTCACAAAAGAGATATTCCTGGTGTTTTGTTATTTTCAGTGTGTGTGTATGTGTGTGTCTGAGCTTTTCCAATTCTTTTTTCATGTTTGACATAATCCTCTGGTTGAATTTTTTTTAATACTGTCAAACTCACAAAGTAAGAGATAAGAAACAGTAGTTAACATAGGTTTTTGAATACCTTTTATGTACTTTAGTTTTTTAGAAAATCTGTTTCTAAAAACTCTAAATTGTAAATTGACATTTCAATACCTGATCATAGAAGCATTTCTTGTTTTGAAAATGACAGGGTTGGAATGTATGATTTAAGTATAACATTAGGGATGTCAGAACTGGCAGTACCTTGCTAGAAATCCTAAGATGTTTAACTAACAAATGCAAAAGTGTTTAAAGAAAAGGGGTGGGTGATGGTGAAATCTAAGAAGTGAAAAAGGAAATAACTCTATACAAGCAAAATTAATCTATTCACTGTCCTGAAGCCTATTCCTTTCTCTTAAAATCATGATATCATCCCTGCTTAAACTTCTTGTCTTTTATCTAAACATCTGTGGGCTTCTTGTCTCTTATGTGTGCCTTCCCTGCTTAAGCCAGCTATTGACCTGGATCTTAGTTTTAATGTAGATAATAAATAATATTACAGATCCTCTTTCTTTTAGGTTGGACATCTTTAGGTAAGAGGAATTTAGAGACCCATAAATTTATGATATATGTGTTGAAAATGAGAGGGTTTGAACAATATTTTCTTCTAATGATTTCATAGTTTATCTTAAATACTTAACTATCACTCAAGGTTTTTATAAACTCTATATGTTGTATTGATTTTATGTACTTTTTAGTCCCTAGACTAGTGATATAACCATTGCAAGCATTCAAGGATATTTAAATAAATGGGAAGAAAGGCATGGCATAAAAAAGATAAACTCAAATACTGAGAAACACCTGTCCTATGCAAAAAGGACAAGATACAATGCAGATAAGGCATCAGTATATAAATGTGAAAATGAAGGTATATTTTAGGCTGCCGATACTGTTAAAAGACATTATTTAAGAGTTTGAGTTGGAAAAAAAAGAAAAGAAAAGCTGTAATTTGATGTTAATAATCATTATTACATACTTTAAGAGACTGGAGGTTCTTAAGTATCTTTAGGCTTAAAATGAACCGTGGTTGAATAATCTTGGTGAGGGAATTGGGGGGAAGATCCATATCATTCCTGCTGGATTTAACCAAAAGCTTAATTAAGTAGATTTTAATCAAACAGGTAATCTAAGGATTATAAGTGTGGATTTTTAAAATTAAGGGTGGAAATGTCCTTGAAATGAATAAAAGACAGAAGGTGAAATATCTACAAAAGAGCTGAGGCCTCTGGGAAGCACCTTTCCTGAAAGACAGTAAACATTTGGGTGATTTCTGGTGTTCTCCATTTACAGGCAGACTTGCTATTTATAATATATCTGAGTAAGGGTTTCTCTAGGGAACATTCCAAATAATGTAATCCATTTATTTTTTCAAAATATATTTGTTGAGCCCCTGTGGTCTCAGGTACTATTCTAAGCTATTTGGATGAACACTAAAAGGCAAAGACTAGCAAGGAGAGAGGGATGAATAGGCAGAGCACAGAGGATTTTTAGGGCAGTGAAAATACTCTGTATGAAACTGTAACGGTAGATGCATGTCACCATACATTTGTCCAAACCCATAAAATGTACAACACCATGAGTGAATGTTAACTGTGGTCTTCGGGTGATAATATGTCAGTGTAGGTTCATCAGTTGTAACAAATTTACCACTGTGGTAGGGGATATTGATAATGCGGAGGACTATGCATGTGCAGGGACAGGGATTTTAAGGGGAAATAAATCTCTGTACCTTTTACTTAATCAGTTTTGCTGTGAACCTAAAACTGCTCTAAAAAAGTGTTTATTGATAAAAAGAAGACAAAGATTCTAGACATGAAGCACACATTCTAGCTATTGGAGTCAGACTCTCTAAAACAAACATAAAATTATGTAAATTGCATGTTATAAGATCATATAGAATTTACAAATAAAACACAAAGAGTAGAATAGAGTAAGTGGTACTGGGAGTGCCAGGAGTGAAAGAGAGGTGAGGCATTTTAAATAGCGTGGACAGGGTAGGTTTTGTGTAGGTTACATATTAGCAAAAACTTGGAGGAGGTAAGGAGTTATCAATGTAAATACTTGAAGGAAGAGAATTTCAGGAGAAGGGATTATCTGGTAAAAATCTCAAAGGCAGGAGCATGTCTGGTGTGGGAAAAACAGCAAAGAGACAAGAATGCGCTGAGCCAGGTGGAGATGAATTAGAGGTAACAATGATTAGGTCATTTAAATTTTTAGAGTTAACTGTAAAAGTTTTAGATTTTACTCTGAGTGAAATAGGGAGACATCATAGCGTGTTGACATAAGAGATACATAATCCTTACATCTTAGAAGAGTCCTTTGGCTACTTCAGAGGATAGGGCAGAAGAGGAGAGCAATGTTGCAAGTAGGGAGAATGATTAGGAAGTATCATTATACCATCATCCTGGTTAGAGATGGTGACTCTGCCCATAGTGATAAGCAGGAGAGGGAATGAATGGTGTTTGGATTCTGAATATCTTTTGAAGAGAGAGTCATCAGGATTTTCTGTCAGATTAATGTGTGGTATCAACACTGAGCATCATTTGTCTTCTAAATTTTTTCTTCTAATTCTTGTGTGAAACATTATATACCATTATGATCTTAATTTTCATTTTTCTGATTACAAGTAAGATTAAACATTTTTGTATGTTTATCAGATATTTATATCTGTTTTATATAACTATTTGGAGTATCTATTTTTATCTATCTTCAAATATTTACTTTGAAATTTAACATTTTTTTACTCTGGTTGTCTTTTTTCTTGGGTTGTTTGACTTTTTAACTGATACTTTAGTATTTCTGTATATCTTTTAAAACAAATCATTTGTCAATTATGTATGCTACAAATGACTTCTCCCAGATATTGGATTCTCTTCAATTTATTATTAGATAAGGAATAGCATTTTTTTTCTTCCTGGAATACATTTTAAAACCATTTTTATTAAATTTATATTGTAGTAAATATTTACAGTTTTTAAACATTTTTGAATATCTGTATTACACCCTTATTTTTAAAACATTATTTTACTGGGTTTACAATTGTAGATCTACAGTTATTTTCTCTTAGCACTGAGAAGGTATTATTTAATTGTTTTCTAGCTTCTGTTGTAGCTCTTGAGAATTCTAGTGTGAAACTAGTTGTATTGCTTTTGTAATTCATCTTTCTTACCCTTTCCTTCACACTTACTTTTAAAATATACTCTTTATCTTTGGTGTTCTGCAGCTGCACTAGGAATGTGTCTAAGTATTGCTTTACTTTTACTCATCCTGATTCATGTACATAGTGTTTTGACAGCAATGTTTGCAGGTCTTTTGTTGTGCAAATTTATAAATTGTTATCTGTTCAAATACAGACTGTTCTTTATGCAGTCCCTTTGGGATTTCAGTTAGACATGTTATTTTATTCTCTTTTCCATATATCTTATTTCTCCTTCATATTTTGCATTGACTTGTCTCTCTGTTCTGCCTTTGCCTAATCTTCCAGTTCACTATTTTTTCTTCTCTTAGATCTATTCTACTGTCTGCCTATCCATTTAATTTTTATGATATTTTTCATTTCTAAGAGTTCTATTTGATTCTTTTATGTGTAGTCATTTTAAAAATGATTTCTAGTTTTTGTATATTTTTCTATAGTTTAAATCTTTAACCTTTTAAATTATACTTATTTTCCGCAATTGGTAGTTCATTTAAAGTACTTAGGACTTTAAATATTTTTGTTGGTATTTTGCTGTTGGTTATCACAAATGTCCACTTAATTTGCAGTTTTCGACTGTGAACTCATATTTGTTCACAGTCTGTGAAGGAACTTAATATGAAGGAATGCCAACAATCTAATTAGGAATCATTTTATTCAGAGAAGAGTTGTGTTCTCTTCTGCTGAAGCCAGGAGTTGCTGCAAATCTGAGGTGATCACTGGGTTCCTACTAAACGCAGAAGACTCAAATGGGAATCACCAATTTCTGGTGGGACCCAGGCTTAATCTCTACACTTCTTTCTTGTTATTAGCATTTTCCTCAAAGCAGTTTAGCTTTAGTACTTGCCAAATGCT
The DNA here is from genome assembly GCF_030028045.1 of Hippopotamus amphibius kiboko. Classification (NCBI taxonomy): domain Eukaryota; kingdom Metazoa; phylum Chordata; class Mammalia; order Artiodactyla; family Hippopotamidae; genus Hippopotamus; species Hippopotamus amphibius. The sequence goes on from NC_080188.1 coordinate 62,267,508, forward strand.
GTTAGGTTTATCTCACTTTGTTTATTTTCATATAATTTTATGGTTCTCAAAGAGTTAGTATAGAGTACTTCATTAGTGATTATTTTGTTTTGTTTTGCTTTTTCTGCTGTTTTCGTTTTTTATGTGAAGCTCATCAGTGCATTAAAAATTATATAGCAGTTTATCTAGGAACCAATTGCTTTTTTAAGTGACATGTCTTCAAATTTTATCTGTGATATTGCCGGGAGGTAAAAAAGCTTTGTCCTCAGAGATATACTGAATCAAGAACAAATGTACACATTACATACTCTTAAAAAATTGTGTTAAGTGGGTGTACTGGTTAATACAGGAGACCTAAGCTTTAGACAAAAAGTGATTGTGATATAATTTTTTCCTCAAATCTAATTTCTGAATTAATGGCATGTAAAACTATTAATTATTTTAATCTTTTCAGCATTGAAAAATAAAGTGCTTTTAAAAGAACTCTAAGTTGTTTTCATTTAGAGGCATCTTGGTGGAGAAGTAAGCACAAGAATATAGAACACAGATTGCCTGGTTTGAGTCCTGTTCCCACTACTTAAGACATGATACTTGAGCAAGTTTCTTTCATTCTCTATGCTCTAGTTTACTCATTTGTATGATAGGGAAAATAATAGTATCTATCTTACATGCTTCTTGTGAGAACTAAATGTGTTACATTGAAATTGCTTACAGTAATGCTGGTATGCAATAAGTACTGGCTCTGAGTATCATCAGGCAGATAAAAAATCACATCCTAAATTGATGACAATTGTTAACAGCCTACTAATGAAATACCTCAAAATAGATAGTACTTTTCCTTCTAAATTAGTGATAAGTTAATGGGTTATGGAGTCTATCTCAAGAGATCCAAATTCAGCCTTAACACTTCCCACCAGTGTTACCTTAAGAAGTTAAAGTATCAGATCCTCAGTTTTCTTACCTACAAAATGAGGAATTAGAAAAAACCTTTCTGATAGGGCTGATGTGATCATTTAAAAATAATTAACATGAAACATATAAAAAATCTGAATACATAAAATAAATGTCAGTTTTAATAATTAATTTTACTTAAAACTGTCAGCTAAATTTCACATTCTGCTAAATTTTATGTATTAAGTAAAGAACTATATAGTATTAACTTCCAAGGTGTGCTGTCTTAACCTGTTAGGAAGCTGTGGAAAATGGAATGATCCATTCCAGAAAGGCATGACAGTAATATGCACACAATACAAGGGGGAAAAGTAATGTTAAGCTAGTGGTATAGTGTCTATTTTTTCATGATCATAATGAAAGTGCTAGACTATCACTGAAGTGATAAAATTGTAGAAGGAGTTTCTAGATGTAATGTATAGTGTGTTGAGACAGAAATAACTTCCTTCATTAGGTAGAATTCTGTAAGCAGTGTTAGCGCCATGGTTTTACCCCCAATAGACATCACAGTGCTGACTCCAAGATGTAGAACTCCCATGTTCCATTTGTCTAAATTTAATTGTAACTAAAGAGGTTCTTTAGTGTGGGGCTTTTATACACCATTTGTTGAGATTGGCACTGTAATGAGAACTATACATCTATATGGATATTGTCAAATAAACTCCAGACTACCTTCTTTCTATAACATCAGTTTTTTTCTGCCAGTAGTTTTGGCCTCTATGAGCTGTGGCCATGAGATGGAGGCTATGCAAGGCACTTGGTGACCAGGAGCCACTTTCTGCTTGGAGTCAGAGCTGAAAACAGGTTCCTGCATTTCTTCAACATCATGCATTTACTGTGTAACATTAAGCTCTTCCCTGACCACATTATGGTTTAATTACTTACTGCACAATATCATAATATACCAGTTATATAAGAACTCAAGGGGATCTTAAGAATGATATTAAAATCATCCCTACGATTATGTGGAGTTCACAGCTGTTAGGAAAGGATGCTGTAATTGGCGCTTGCTTCTTCCCATCGCTCTCACTCTGAGGTCTTGTGTAAAGTGCTGTTGTCCTTGTATAGTTTAGAGTGCTACTTCTCTTCCTGGTTTCTGGGAACCAAGAAAGAATTTCATTATCAAAAAGGAGAAAGAAATAGTGCTTGCCTTCCTCCCCACTCCCCAAATTGAATAACATATATTTTGGGAGAAACAAGAGAAGTCCTTTGCACTGAATTGTAGACCAATATAATTCTTGGAGATATGATCTAAAAATATAATTGAAAACATGAGTGCATGTTTTGTGATACTGTGTTATATAAATATAATCTGTTCACATGTTTACTGTTTCTTCTTCTGCCTCTGCATACTGGGGACTGATTGAGTAGAATATGAATAGAAAAGAAGTTTTTACATCTGAATTTGTTTTGAGTGGGAATACCATGCTAAGTGGGTATAGGTAATGATAATCTAGGGTCTGTAAAGCCAAAATATGTCCTGAAACTTTTAATTCAAGCCATCAGAAATTCATAACATTCATCTTTATTGTTATTTTACTTGCAATTTCTTAATACTCCTGGAAATAACTTGAAAATTTCTTTTTCTTTCTTTTTCTTTTCTTTTCTTTTCTTTCTTTTCTTTCCTCTTTCTTCCTTCCTCCCTTCCTTCCTTTCTTTCTTTCTTTCTTTCTTTCTTTCTTTCTTTCTTTCTTTCTTCCTTCCTTCCTTCCTTCCTTCCTTCCTTCCTTCCTTCCTTCCTTCCTTTCTTTCTTTCTTTCTTTCTTTCTTTCTTTCTTTCTTTCTTTCTTTCTTTCTTTCTTACTTTATTTTCCTACCCCTTTCTCAAATACTTCAGTTTATCATAAAATTTTGGGTGGTAACAGTAAGCAAGCTTTCTTATTTTACAGAGGAGAAATAGTTTCTATGTTTATTCATGTAGCCATTTCCAAACCTGGTCAGTGGCAGAGATGAGCAAAAGTCAGTTTTCTTGATTTCAGATTTGGGGTGTTTTCCAGTTTTTTACCCTATGCTACATTATCTGTCACTTTCACATTCTATAGTTACATCTTGTTTGATTTTTCACCTAAAATGTTTACTTTTATGCCTAATTTTTAATGGGCAATGAAACCTCTCTTCCTTAAGTATTCCTTGGATCTGCTTCACTGATTAAAATAATTCATTGTTGAGTTGTGAGTGCTTTTGGCCAGTCAAGGCCACTTATCCTGAATTTGTGATACTATTTAATTGTTTCAGAATCATTAATGAAAGTGCATCTCTATTAATGGAGTGTGTGTTATGTATTGAGCTGAAAGTTTGCTTTCTTTATTTCTTGGTCACTCTGGGCATTACTCTCTCAATTCCTCTACCCTTATCTGCTTTTCTGTGCTGAAAGTCTTAAGCATGAAAATAAAAATCATTCGCTCAAATCTTGGTTAAACTACCATAAAGTGAGGACAACTTTAAGGTGAGTGTTCTGCAGAGAGCAAGGAATTTACAGATTTTATAAGACAAAATGGAACAGGTACATTGAAGTTCAGTTGGTTACTGTTAAAATTCTCAGAAGGAAGAGGAATGTTTACTTTAAGAAAACAAAACAAAAGATGTGGGATAGTAGTTTAGAGGACTTAGTTTGGAAAACTGGAATTTAGTAAGAGACATAAGGGGGAGCAATACTGGGCTGAGTTCTTGCCTGACTCAATGGGAAACATTTCTTCAGATAGGAAACATATGCAACCCATTTTGGAACTAGATACCAACTACTCTGTTCCTCCTGCGCATTTACAGACTACCACCCTCCAGTTTCAAGTCCATGAAAATAAAGATTGGGTTTGGATAGGAAAACACCAAAGAAGAATCTCTTTGTGAATAGCTTGCAAATTTAGATAGGTGAAGTAGTTTCTCACTTATAACCATTTAATGAATATAACAAATAAAATAAAATACATAAATTGAAGAATTTACCCTCATTGATAAATAGTGAGCCTAGTTGACTCCCAAAACTGCCAAACATTACCAAAGAAAAAAAATCTAACCTCAAGGTGAAATAAATGCTGTCCCAAAGTAGTATGGTAAGTAGAGGGGGGAAAAAAAGGAAAGAAAAAGAAATAGAAAAAGGAAGAGATAGTCTTCTATGTTCTGATATTCTGATATCTGATATTCTGATATATCCAAACATTATTGCCTACATTTAAGCTTCAAAGCACTTAAGGTGAAACAATTGAATTTAATACATATAGCAATTTAGGTCAAGACTGCAATACTTAATGTATTGTGTAATGTATTGTGCCTTTTTTATTTTATTTTAAAAAATTTTATTGGCTTATAGTTGCTTTACAATGTGGTGTTAGTTTCTGCTGTACAATAAAGTGAATCAGCTATATGTATACACTTATCCCCTCTTTTTTTGGATTTCCTTCCCATTTAGGTCACCACAGTGCATTAAGTAGAGTTACCTGTGCTATACAGTAGGTTCTCGTTAGTTATCTATTTTATATATAGTAGTGTATATACATCAATCCCAATCTCCCTTTTTTAAATAGTTATTTTGATGGAGAAGGTAGTCTGCATCCTTGAATTTAGGGTTTAAGAGTCCTGGATCAAAGAAGAGATATTACAATTAGGAAATTTAAAAATAATATTTCTTTTACAAAAGCACTTATTATTTTGCTTCAGAACCACTTATATGAGATACCACTTTTTAAGAATTTCAACCTAGATATTTTGACATTTCAACATGGATATTTTGATTTCAGACATATTATCATATATGTGTGAAAATAAGTCATAATTTTTAGATCTTGCCTAATAACTAATTACTGTGATTTAATTTTATGCAGGATTCAGTGACAGTTGTGCCTGATGAGCTATTAAGAATGTGTAAATCAAATAGGCTTACATCAAGAAGTATTGAAAAAATGACAGGGCAAACATGTTAACATTGCTAAATATGGCTCTAGGATTGAATGGTGTTGGTATTAAATTCAATCAGGATTTCCTCTTGTGATGTCCCAGTATTATTATGAATATGCAGGAATTAAAGGGACCATTGCCAGGAACATGGGGTTAAGTTGCATAGAAATGCTCCCTAAGAAACTCTTAGAGATGATTTTCAAGAACAAAGGATTACCTTTGAAAGATTGGTTCATTTCCATTGAAGCTTCCCTCTCAAATTTTACATTCATCAGAAAGAACTCTCTGAGAAATTCTCTCTTTCTTAATAAATCCAGATTCATCAACTACCTTATATAATGTTGTAGTACTCACAGTTGAATTGTTGATATGTATGTGGAAATACTGTTCCCATCCAATAGATGTAGGACTGCAAACTGGGTGTTCTTTTTTGTACTTGGTCTACAATTAGGATGTGGAGTTACTAAGTCAGCAAGGAATATGCACTTTGTATGCAACTTACATGACCATGAATTAACTGAGATAGAAGTTAAAATGGACATTTTTAAATTTTTTTTTATTTATTTATATATTTTATTTATTGGCTGCATTGGGTCTTCATTGCTGTGCGTGGGCTTTCTGTAGTTTCGAAGAGTGGAGGCTACTGTTCATTGCAGTGCACAAGCTTCTTATTGAGGTGGCTTCTCTTGCTGTGGAGCACGGGCTCTAGGTGCATGGGCTTCAGTAGTTGTGGCATGTGGGCTCAGTAGTTGTGGTTCACAGGCTCTAGAGTGCAGGCTCAGTGGTTGTGGTGCACGGGTTTAGTTGCTCCATGGCATGTGGGATCTTCCTGGACCAGGGCTCAAAGCTGTGTCCCCTGCATTGGCAGGTGGACTCTTAACCACTGTACCACCAGGGAAACCCCTAAAATGAAGATTTAAACAATGACTTATGCATGCTCAGCTAGCTCAGTTGGTAGAACATGAGACTCATACAAAAATTTGTGTTTGGTAGGGTTGTCATAACAAAATATCGCACATTGGGAGACTTAACTAACATATTTATTTTTTTCACCTTTTTGAAAGTTTGAAATCCAAGATCAATGTCATCAAATTTAGTCTTCTGAGGCCTCTCTCTATGGCTTGCAGATGGCCACCTTCTTGCTGTGGCCTCAGATGTCTTTTTCTATTTGAGTGTGCATCCCTGATGTCTCTGTCCAAATTTCTTCTTCTTAGGACACCAGTCAGATTGGATTAGGATCCACCCTAATGGGCCATTTTAACTAACTTACTTCTTTAATGACCCTGTTTCCAAATACAGTCACATTCTGAGATATTGGAAGTTGGGTCTTCAACATATGAATTTTAGGGTAACTCAGTTTAGCCTATAACAATAAGGAAAATGTTTCCCAATAGACTAGGTCAAATTCTTCTGTTATATGCTCTTAAATAACCTCTAATTCTCTAAATCATTAAGCACAATTGTATATAAACAATTATACACTTTGGTTTTTAGTGCCTATTATGTTTATTCAAACATATTTTTACTGTATCCTTAGCACCTTGCATATCCCTTGCACATAGTAAGAGTTCAGTAAATATTATAGTTGAATGAACAAATTATAATTGCTATAATTAATATTTGCATTGTATCTTTAACAATCTTTTCTCATATGCCATATTATATGATCTTCAAACAAGATTCTAATTAGGTAATACCAAGACCCCATATTATATATAAAGAAAAATAATATGTAATAACTTAACTTGAATAAGTCAGTTAAGGATATCAGTGATTTACATATTTGATCCTGAGTCTCTGACCCCTAATACCATATTTTTTCTAAAACAGAATTTAAAAGTTCTATAGTTATACTAACTAGGGAGCTGGCATAGCAAAGGAAATGGCACTAAGAGAGATAACAAAAATAACAAAATAAATTAACACAAAAACATTTAAAAAGGAAGAAAGAAACACAGGTAACATACCTAGTAAAGCAACCTAAGAAAGTACCTGTGGAATGAGAAATAAAAATAATGGAGCAAGGAAGTAAAGTTATAAATGAATCAATGTTGTGGATTTATACAAAATGCTAAAATAATAGTGTATGCAGTTGGGAAATACAGTAGCACATGTATCAATGAAGAGGGCATATCAATTGAGGAAGAAGTTTACCTTGCATGGGTATGGTTTAGAATTACAACAAAGAATTTTTATATTGCTGTCATTTATAGCCTGTTAGAATTACTGTCATAATCACTTGATACTTGTAAGCATCCATAAACAAAGTATTAGGTGTAATGGGAAGACTGCCACCTTCAATATATAACAGGGGAGAAAAAAGTCTAGAAAGGCATGAAGCCAGATCAGCTGTTTCTGGTACACTGGGCTGTCAGCACTCCAACAAGATTATTGGGTCACTTTAGGCCACGTTTAGACACAAATTGTTTCCCAAGTGTTTCCCATATAATAGCATGATGGTTAAAGTTCTAACTTGAAGTCTTAAAACACAGAAAAAATGATTTAGATCTGAATAATGGTCCCACTTTTTATTAACTGAAACTGTGCTTGATTACTTAAACTCTCTTAGCTTTGGTTTCCTCATCTGGAAATATAATGAAAACCACAGCGCCCATCTTGAATGGTTGTGGAATTAGTTAGAATATGTAATGCATATAAAATTCCTAGCTGTCACATGATTCATTAATTATTATTACACAAAGGGAAAAATAAGCATTTTTCTTATACTGCATTATCTATAGCTATATTACAATGTTTTTATTTCATGCAGCATTGTGTCTTTAAGAAGTACTGTGCCATGTCAGTCACAGGAACTGAGCCCCTGAGAAATGTACACAACACACACTGTTTCATTCAATTATTGGGAGTATTTCCCAACAAATCATCTGTCAGTCGTTTTCTTGTGGAAAGCTTCTGATCTTGTAATGCATCTTGTCTTAAAAGTTTAACATATGTTCATAGTATTATGCTAACTTTATTGCATATTAACCATATGGAAAACATTTTGTTATTTCTTTATGCAAGTAATTGATTTGTACCATAATCTCTGAGCAAAATGTTTCTGCTTTTCACCTCAATTCTTGAAATCTCACTTTGGCTTACAAATTGCGTATAAATATTTAAAACCTACATTTTACCATATAGATTTTTCTTTCCTTTTAAAACACAAATTATTTGGTTTTCATAGCCAAGATTTAAACCTAGGCACTCTGTCTCAATGGTCCATGCCAAACATGTATACAATGAAAACCATTTTGTCTCTTTTAGTGCTGCATAATATACTAATTTTTACTAATTTTTATGCAAATGTGCCAGTGTTTTCATTATAATTTCTGTTTTACCTGCCTTGTCCCAAGGTTAAAATTTTTCTGTTTTTCTTCTTATCACTTTATAGTTGTGTTTTATAAAAACCTGACTTCATTTTTTTTCAAGATTAATTTTCTTTAATTATTTTTTAATCTCTTTATTGGAATATAATTGCTTTACACTGTTGTGCCAGTTTTTGCTGTATAACAAAGTGAATCGGCTGTATTTATACATATATCCTCATATCCTGCGATTTCATTTTTTAGAGTAGTATTAAGTTCATAGCAAAATTGAAGAGAAAGTACACAGAGTTCCCATATACCCCCTTGCCACACCCAGGTACAGCCTCTCTCAGCTGTCAGCATTTCCTCCCAGAGTAGTGCATTTGGTACAAATAATGAGCCTACATTGATGCATCACCCCAAACCCATATTTTACATCAGGGTTCACTTTTGGTATTGTACATTCTAGTGATTTTGACAAAGGTAAGGCAAAGAGGCATTTATCACATAGCATCAAATAGAGTTTCACTGTCCTAAAAACTTCTGTGCTCTTGCTATTCATCCTTTTCCCCTAACCCCTGGTTAGTTGTGATTTTTATGTTATAAAATCTTTACACTATATGGGCTGGTATCATAATCATTGTTCTTGCCAGAAAATTCAGCGATGTACTTTTAGGTGAGTAGTCCACAGCAACGATACTCTTTATTATGTAATTAATCCTATATCTATTGCATTGAAAAACTACAATTTCACATTAAGTTCCAGTGTACTTGGGTCAATTTGTGAGCTCCCTTTTCTCTCCTGCCTCTATTTTTTTTAATTTTTCTGAGAATGCCATACTGTTTTGGTTATAGTGCCTTTAAAGTAAAATAAGTAGAGAAAATGGCTCCATAGTATCCTCTGCTTGTAAAGTGGCTTCAACATTCTTTCTCTTTTGTGTTCCCAAAACAACTTTAAATGATATTCTAATCCCACCACGCATATACATATACACACACAAAGTCATTGATATTTTGTTTGGAATTGATTTAAAATTAAACATCACTTTTGGAGCAATGGCATTTAGATCTTTCTGCTCTGATATTTTGGGTATTGCCACCGACATTAATAAGATTTAATTCTGGTTCTAATTTTTAATGCATATATGTAATAAAATCCATATACACCATATGCATAGGTTTATACACACATAATACTGTATTCATACAGATGCGATATTTCTGTTTTATATGTTTGTATCTATGTTTTGGATGTCATTTGAATATTAGAAGTAAAATAATTTAGGAATCTTTCCATCTTTTGAAAAATATTCTGAATAACTTTGACTACAATGACTCTGCCGTGAAACCACAGGGAATAATTTTGGCTTTATGCCGTTGATAGATTTTTCCTTTTTGTTCACCTTTGCATAGTTTGTAACTTCCATTTTGTTTTACTTCTTGATCTGTTGGTTATTTAGAGGCAATTTGCCAAGAGCCTTTTGAATTTATTTTTGTTTTATTGCATGGTCAAAGAATATAACTGAAAATAGGTAATTTGGGGAAGTATGTGTGTGGCCAAATAAGCAGTTGTTCTTCTAAATGTTTAGTGGTCATGAAGCCATAAGGTTCTGAGTCAGTATTCTGAAAATAGCAATTGAAAGAGGTTTTTAATTAGTATTAAAATTATGTAATTTTACTTTTTTTTTGAAAGAGTGAAATGATGCATTCAGGCAATGATTGTGGCTCTGTCACAATCTCTTATATCTGAATGTTTTTATCTTCTGTATTTCATCATTATATTTGAAACAAAACAATAATTTTTTTTTGTTTTAGAATTATACCTTTTATTATTGCAAACTGCATTATACTTTGTTTTTATTGGCTCTGGGCTTATACACCAAGTTACTCAACACTAATAACACCATTTCTACTCTCTTTCACACTTTTTTTTTCTACATTCGGCTGGTATCATCATCATCCTTTTATTGTCATTTATCATTTGTACTTTTATGTGTGATTTTATAAATAGTCAGTGGCTATATTTTGACTTTGAAACCAATTTAAGTCTTTATTTTTTTTTTTTTTTTTTGTCAGGAAGCCTGATTCCACCTACTCCATTTTTCCTTCTCAAGATTGCTTTGGCTATTCGGGGTCTTTTGCGTTTCCATACAAATCGTAAGATTTCTTGCTCTAGTTCTGTGAAAAATGCCATTGGTAATCTGATCGGGATTGCATTAAATCTGTAAATTGCTTTGGGTAGTACGGTCATTTTCACAATGTTGATTCTTCCAATCCAGGAACATGGTATGTCCCTCCATCTGTTTGTGTTGTCTTTGATTTCTTTCATCAATGTCTTAAAGTTTTCTGCATACAGATCTTTTGCCTCCTTAGGCAGGTTTATTCCTAGGTATTTTATTCTTTTGGTTGCAATGGTGAGTGGGAGAGTTTCCTTAATTTCTCTTTCTGCTCTTCCGTTGTTAGTGTATAGGAATGCAAGAGATTTCTGTGCATTAATTCTGTATCCTGCTACTTTACTAAACTCATCAATTAGTGCTAGCAGTTTTCTGGTAGAGTCTTTAGGGTTTTCTATATATAGTATCATGTCATCTGCAGAGAGTGATAATTTTACTTCTTCTTTTCCAATTTGGATTCCTTTAATTTCTTTTTCTTCTCTGATTGCTGTGGCTAACACTTCCAAAACTATGTTGAATAACAGTGGTGAGAGTGGACACCCTTGTCTTGTTCCTGTTCTTAGAGGGAATTCTTCCAGTTTTTCTCCATTGAGAACAATGTTGGCTTTTGGTTTGTCATATATGGCTTTTATGATGTTGAGGTAATTTCCTTCTATGCCCATTTTCTGGAGAGCTTTTATCATAAATGGATGTTGAACTTTGTCAAAAGCTTTTTCTGCATCTATTGAAATGATCATATGGTTTTTATCCTTCAATTTGTTGATATGATGTATCATGTTGATTGATTTGCGTATATTGAAGAATCCTTGCATCCCAGGGATAAACCCCACTTGATCGTGGTGTATGATTTTTTTAATGTGCTGTTGCAGTCTGTTAGCTAGTATTTTGTTGAGGATTTTTGCATCTATATTCATCAGTGATATTGGTCTGTAGTTTTCTTTTTTTGTGACCTCTTTGCCTGGTTTTGGTATCAGGGTGATGGTAGCCTCGTAGAATGAGTTTGGGAGTGCTCCGCCTTCTGCAATATTTTGGAAGAGTTTGAGAAGGATAGGTGTTAACTCTTCTCGAAATGTTTGATAGAATTCGCCAGTGAATCCATCTGGTCCTGGGCTTTTGTGTGTTGGGAGATTTTTAATCACTGCTTCAATTTCTGTACTTGTGACTGGTCTGTTCATGATTTCTATTTCTTCCTGGTTCAGTCTTGGAAGATTGTATTTTTCTAAGAATGTATCCATTTCTTCCAGGTTATCCAATTGATTGGCATATAGTTACTTGTAGTAGTCTCTCATGATGTTTTGTATTTCTGAGGTGTCCGTTGTGACTTCTCCTTTTTCATTTCTAATTCTGTTGATTTGCATCTTCTCCCTTTTTTTCTTGATGAGTCTGGCTAATGAGTCTGGCTAATGAGTCTGGCTAACTTAAACCTGAAAGAGAGAAACCTACAGCCAAGAATACTCTACCCAGCAAGAATCTCATTCAGATTTGAGGGAGAAATCAAAAGCTTTCCAGACAAGCAAAAGTGAAGAGAATTCAGCACCACCAAACCAGCCTTACAACAAGTGCTAAAGGAACTTCTCTAAGTAGAAAACACAAGAAAAGGAAAACACCTACAAATACAAACCCCAAACAATGAAGAAAATGGTCATTGGAACACACATGTCAATAATCACTTTAAATGTAAATGGACTAAATGCTCCAACCAAAAGACACAGACTGGCTGAATGGATACAAAAACAAGACCCTTCTATATGCTGCCTACAAGAAACCCACCTCAGACCAAGGGATACATATAGACTGAAAGTGAAGGGATGGAAAAAGATATTCCATGCAAATGGAAGTCAAAAGAAAGCTGGAGTAGCAATACTCATATCAGACAAATTAGACTTGAAAGTAAAGACTATTAAAAGAGACAAGGAAGGACACTACATAATGATCAAGGGATCCATCCAAGAAGAACATATCACAATGGTAAATATCTATGCCCCCAATATAGGAGCACCTCAATACATAAGGCAAATACTAACAGCTATAAAAGGGGACATCAACAGTAACACAATTATAGTGGGAGACTTGAACACCCCACTTACATCAATGGACAGATCATCCAAACAGAAAATAAATAAAGACACACAAGCTTTAAATGACACATTAGACCATCTCGACTTCATTGATATTTATAGGACATTCCATCCAAAAACGACAGACTACACGTTCTTCTCAAGTGCACACGGAACATTTTCCAGGATAGATCACATCTTGGGTCACAAATCAAACCTCAGCAAATTCAAGAAAATTGAAATCATATCAAGCATCTTCTCAGACCACAACGCCATGAGACTAGATATCAATTACAGGAAAAAAATTGCAAAAAATACAAACACATGGAGGCTAAACAATTCACTCTTAAACAACCAAGGAATCACTACAGAAATCAAAGAGGAAATCAAAAAATATCTAGGAACAAATGAGAACGAAAACACAACAACCCAAAACCTATGGGACGCAGCAAAAGCAGTTCTAAGAGGGAAGTTTATAGCAATACAGTCCTACCTTAAGAAACAAGAAAATGATCGAATAAACAACCTAACCTTACACCTAAAACAACTAGAGAAAGAAGAACAAAGAAACCCCAAAGCGAGCAGAAGGAAAGAAATCATAAAGATCAGAGCAGAAATAAATGAAAAAGAAAGGAAAGAAACCATAAGAAAAATAAATAAAACTAAAAGCTGGTTCTTTGAGAAGATTAACAAAATTGATAAACCATTAGTAAGTCTTTATTTTTAATAAGGTTATTGCAAAATGTGTGCTTAATGAAAAATAATACTTGTTGTTATCCCTTTCATCATATTAAGAAAAATGTGAAATGTGATCTTCATTAAGAAAAAAATTGCCTTTTTCCCTTACTTACTTTTGTTGGTTCATCAACTTCATTTTTAATTACTCTCATTCTTACAGTTATATTTAAATCTAGATTTCTGTACTTACATATAAAAGTGAAAAAATTCACTTTGCCCCTTGCCAAAATGTCTGAAATGCTCACTTCTCTCATCAAGATGGAAACATTAGATGCCTTAATCCTGACTTTCTTTTCCTACTTCTGAGATCAGTTAAATAGTTTTAAAACAGAGCTTCGAACTATGATTAAGTCTTCTAGAAAATTTTAAGGTATGTTTACCATGTTTTATAAATTTTTTCTTAATATTTATATTATGGATCTCAGTCATTCTCATCAATTTATATTTAACTAGGGATTATATAAAGTTTATCACTCACTGCTCTTCTTGTATTCATCATTTTTCATTATCTTAATCCAATTTTTGTGTGGTGGAAATAGTACTGGATTATTTATCTTAAATATGGTTAGGGATGGTATACTTTATGTATACATTGCATATTTTAGGTTTACCTTTCATGAAAGTGATGTCTTGGCTAGTATGCTGAATAGCTTTCCATTATAAATATCCCCTACACTTCTTTCTTCTTTGTTCTGATCCCTGAAAAGCTGCACCATATGGACTACATTCATAGGATTTTGCCCTTTGGCTTCTTAAGCATTTTGCCAAAAGGGAGGAACATGAAATCAGGATATTTCTTCTCTTAGCTTTGTCCCTGTGGGGTCACGGTGTCCTGGCTACATCTTTTGACTGAAGATTTTAGCGTCCATCATGAGACCCTCTCCACAGGGTTCTCTCTTTCTAGATTCCAGGAACTACTCTCTCCCATTAGTCCTTCCGACCTGGGAGGTAACCATGCCCTAGGGTACTGAACTCTCCTTTGTGCTATTTCTTCTTTCTGCCCATAGTTTTTAAAGCAGTTCCTTCCTTATATAATATTATACATAGTAGTATTATATACATGTAGTATTTCTACCGCTTACGTTTACTGTATTATTTTTGCTTGGTCCTTGACTGATAAAGCTGATTCTTCTTGTAAGCCTGGCTATTGGGGTCTATTGGTGGATTATCAGGCAAGAGAAAATAAAGTTGGATTGAGCACAGTGAATAGACTCCCAGGCTGTCAGGAGCCTCTGTGTTGAAGTATGAAAGAGGAGAAAACAAGTAGTGTTCTGGTTTCTTTAGGTCAAGATATGGAGGGGCAGCTTCAGCCTGGCACCATAATTCCCCTCTAGAGTTACAAAGCAGAGTAGGGGAGCAATCCCCAAATGTTGAAGGCATTCATCTGTGTTGTATATCTTGTTGCTGGCCCCTACTTTTGGCCACTATGAGATTGAAGGTCTTCACTTTGGGCTGTCCTGGAGTGGGCAACCCTTTTCATAGTGTTTCCCATAGTGCCTGTTCCTACCCTATCTTTCTGAAACCTTCAGTCTCAGCTGTATCCAAAATCTTCTCCAGGTTTCAACAGTAGCCTATGGTTAGCGAGGAAACAGGTCAGAATATGACCATGTAATCCCACAGTAAGCAATTCCCATGCACTTATTTGATGACAGAGAGAAAAAGAAAAAAAAAAAAAAAAAAACTAATGTTTTCTAACAACAAGGCAAACAGATATCACAAGATATGATGTGTGGGCAAATAAAGAGAACAGATGTCTTCTTCATTCATTATCTGTTTGTGGGCGTATTGCCCTAGTACTGACTCTCTGTCATTACCAGGCTCCTTTGTTCCAGGGGGAGAAACTTAGAAATCGGGCCTCAGAATAGTTCTGAATCAATAGATCTATTGATCAATCGCTGCACATTTCTGTCCTATTAATATGCAAAAGCTTGTGTGAATCCAAAAGAGATCTTACAAAGAATAATTCAAGTAAGAAAACACAAGACTTCCCTCAAAGATCAAAGAGGTAGATTAGAAAGATTTATTGTTGGCTACCAGTTTTGAAGGTAGTATTTGTTGTCAAAGAAATACCAGGGTCTTTTTTAGAGACTTTTCCTGCCTTGAAGAATGCTCCGAGTTGTTGGTATTTAAGTGCTCTTAATATAATGGCATTTTCCCCTAGAAAAACAAAACAAATAATTGGTGCCTATTAAATAAAACTGACATTCTATTTCTGTTTTTATAGTGAGAATTACAATTTGAGAGAACTCAATATCACTTTGTAACCAAAATAATGTTCAGGAGTTTTCCTGGAGTCCCTGCTAGATATTACACGTGTTTTGTTATGGTAGTGCAGAGTTTTAACACATATATAAATAAAAGCCTAATAACAGATATAATGGTAAACATAGCAAAGACGGGGAAGGAAGTAAATTTTGATGTCATTTTTGTTATGTTTTTTCCTAACATTTGATACTCTTCCTAATAGTAAATAACACATATGTTATAAGAAAAATTTGTATCTCTGGTAGTTCAGATATCTCTCCCACCAACCCCTGTCCTTCCTTCTATAATGACCTTTCCTCTGTCTATGCCATGTTAAATTCAGCGTAAAGACTTTCAGAGCATTTTCTCTTTTACTTCCATCTGGAACCCAATCACATGTGTTAGTTTTGCTAAGTTGGCATGAATGAAAATAGTTACTTGTATTCCATCTAACTCTAAAAAAAATGTAGAGCAGTAGGATCTTGGTGTATTCATTTCTTAGGGCTGTTGTAACAAAGTAACACCAACTGGGTGAATTAAACAACAGAAATTTATTCTCTCAGTCTGGAGGCAAGAAGTATGAAATAAGAGGTCCACAGGGCTACACTCTTAAGCCCCTGGGGATGGATTCTTCTTTTCCTTTTCCACCTTCTGGTAGCCCCAGGCATTGCTTGGCTTGTGGCAGCACAACACCAATCTCTGCCTCTGTCTGCACATGGGTGACTTCCTTGTGTCAGTGTCTTCACTTGTTGTCTTCATCCCAGTGTGTGTTTATGCTTAAATTTCCCTCTTCTTATAAGGACACCAATCAAATTTGATTAGGACCCACCCTAATGACCTCGTTTTAACTTGATAACATCTACAAAGGTTGTTTCCAAAAAGACTGCATTCATAGACACCAGGGATTAGGTCTTCAATATACCTTTTGGAAGACACAATTCAACTTGTAATATTGATACTTATCTTATATAGTTTGTTTATTGACAGATAATTTCATTATGCTATTATTGGAAGTAAATCATATGGCAGAATAGTCTTTTTAATTATTCTACTTTTATACAACATTTTTCAGAATTGCTTTGGTTTGAAGGTAAACAATTTTTGCATAAGCACAAAATAGTTCTAGTTTTGAGAATTTAAAGTATAACAGAGACTAATTCTGGCAGTTTATAAGCTGAATGCCAAATTGTTTATATCATATTTAAAAAAAGAAACGTGCAGAGGATACTGTGGTTTAAAATTATTTGGTTATAAAATTAAAAATAAAAGGTTAAATTATTAGATGATTTTGTATATGGGTACCCAGCAAAACAATAATAACAAGTTTAGGATATGAATTTTTTAAAGTATTATTCTTTTGTGTGAGAAATTATTTCCTTGATTAGTATTCTCCTGTAAGACTGCTTTAATTCTGTATTCTCTAGTCATAACTAAAATGAAAATTGGGGAACTGAGAACGCAACAGTTCCAAGTAACATGTAACTTAATTAATACATTAGAATTTCTCTGTGAGTTTGTAAATGCAACTGCAATTGGGGAAGTAAAGTACCTATAGTTTGTTCATAAGTGTCCTAGTTGAAATCTATTTTGTAAATATGCAGAGCCTAAATTTAATAACTTAATTTGATAACAATTTTGGCCCTATTGTTACTAGGGTAACAGTTAGCATTTAAGATGAAAAACTGATGGAAATAATAATTTGCATTACTCAACTTTATTTGGTCATTTGTTCTTGTCTCCAGTCTATTACTAATACTAATATTAGCTAATGTTTCTTCTGATTTTATTATGTGCCAAAACTGTTCTAAGTTTTATGTATATTAACTCATTCATTCTCCAAATAAGTCTATGAAGTATGTGCTGTTATTATCTTCATTTTACACATGATAAAACTGAGAAACAGAGATGTTAAGAAATTTGTTTGTTTACACAACTTATAAATACTGGAGTACAGTCTTTTTAAACTATGTTATCGTACCTCTTTCACCAGATTGCCATGTGACTTTGGCAAGTCTTTTTATTTCTCTTGACCTTAACTCATTTGTTTATACAAAAAAATAAATAAATAAGGAATGGAATAAATTCACATTTCTCATTTTTTTCTGAGACCAAAGCTTCTCTTTTAAATATTAATAGTAATTCTGGAAATAACAAACTCTGGTCAGATACATTGGGGGAATACAGGCATCCTTCTCTCAGAGATTACCAGTGCATATTTACATTGGATCTGAGCATTTCTGTAGCAAAAATATTACTTTCATTTGAAGTAGTTTTCACGTATTTATTTGATCAACGATTTTTTTAAAGGAATGCCATACGACCATACACCTGTTAGAGTGTCCAAAATCCTGAACACTGACAGCAATAAATGCTGGTGAGAAGGTGGAGCAAAAGGAACCCTCGTTCATTGCTGGTGGGAGTGCAAAATGATACAGGCCACTTTGGAAGACAGTTTGGTAGTTTCTTACAAAACTGAACACATCTTACCATACAATTCAGTAATGAGCTCCTTGGTATTTACCAAAATGAGTCAAAAACTAATGTCCACACAAAACCTGCATCTGCATATTTATAGCAGCTTTATTCATAATTGCAAAAGCTTGGAAGCAACCAAGATGTCTTTCAGTAGGTGAATTGGGTAAATAGACTGTGGCACCTTCAGGCAATGGAATATTTTTCATTACTAAATAGAAAAGAGTTTTCAAGCCATGAAAAGGAATGGAGGTACCTTAAATGCGTATTACTAAGTAAGTGAAAGAAGCCAATCTGAAAAGGCCACATACTACATGATTCCAACTATATGACATTCTAGAAAAGGCAAAACTATGGAGAGAGTAGAAAGATCATTGGCTCTCATGAGTTGTGGGGGAGAAAGGATGACTAGGCAGAGCAGAGAGGATATTTAGGGCAGCAAAAATACTCTGTATGATATCATAATGATAGATACATGTTATTACACGATTGTCCAAACTCACTGAATATACAACACCAAGAGTGAACTTTATCTTAAGATTATGATGTATCCCTGTAGGTTCATCAGTTGTGACAAATGTTTGACTTTGGTGGGGGATGATGATAATGGGGGAGGCTATGCATGTGTGCAGGCAGGGAGTGTATGGGAAGTCTTTGTATCATCTGCTCAATTTTGTTGTGAACCTAAAACTGCTCTAAAAATAAAGTCTTTTAAAAAAGTCGCATAAACCTTATCTTCCCCATGGTGGGCGTAGGGTTGTTGGGAGAGGGTTAATAAGAGAAATGCCTACTGATAAAATGTATTTTGAAGACACAGTTCAGGAAATTCTGAATTTAGATCCTCTAAAATTATATTAAACTGTAAAAATCCAATTATCTGGTATTTTAAGGAAGGTAATGTCCTGTATTGGCAACCTCTAGAGTTTATCCTTATGTGATTTTTTGGGAGCTCTTTTTCCAAGCTATCAAATTCTCTCTTTTTTCTTTTCAGTTCTGCAAATCATATTTGGGATTCTCTTTCTCTCTTTCTTACACACACATACTTACAGAAATCAAAACAGTACATTTTCATTATCTTAAGAGATTTATTTACTTTCTGTTAAACTGAAGGATGATTTAAGATTCAACTTTATATGAAAGCTTTATTAAAAGAACTAAAACATTCCTCCCACATAAGGATTTTTTATAATATATAAACATTGGAAACTTGCTGGTTATGTTGTCCTTATCTATATTAAAGGATTATATTAAGTGAAGCAGTAATAAAATTATTTTTACCTATTGCTCCCATCCTGACCTAGGTGCTATTCCTCCAAGATCCATGGTACCCTCTGCTGACTTTTTTCCTAGTATTTATCTTGTTTGATAATTGCTATTTATTTGTCTATTTCCACTATTTGGCTATATATTTTCCTTTTCATCAAGTAATGTGTATTTAAATTAAATTAATTATCCTATTTTTAAATTATGTTTATCACTAAGCGTAATGACTAGGCCTAAGATACGTAAGAGCCTCTCATGTATACCTAAGTGTAGTCTAAGATAATGGTTATTATTTGGATAGCATTTTATAATTTCCAATATAATTTTACTTAGAATATTTTGTTTGATCTTTCAAAATTCTGTATTTTACAAAATAGATACTAGTGGTATAATGTATGAGGGTGAGTCAAAAATTATGCGCACTCTGGTTATATTAAAACTTCTGTCGGCCGCCCTGTCTTATCAGAGCTTTCTGTTCAAGGCTACTGTCTCCCCAATCACTGCTGTGTAGATGTGAATGTGTTACACTGGTTTATTTGTAATTGTGGTGTGAGCAAAAATGGATGCCCCACTTGTGATTTGCAGGAAAGAAAAGCAGCATGCAGTGATTCGTTCTTTGTGGTCCAAGGGTGTACCTGGTGCCATTATTTATCGCAGACTTTGTGTGCAGTATGGAGAAAGTGTTTTGTCACAAAGAAGTGTGTATGCATGGATAGAAAAGTTCAAGGAGGCTTGCACAAGTGTTAGCCATCAAGAAGGAGCCAGATTCACTTCTGATAAAGAAGTGAAGGCAGTGGTGCATTCGTGGCTCGCAGCTCAGCCTAAAACATTTTTTAATGAGGGAATACGAAAGCTTGTTGACAGATGGACAAAGTGTATTGAAAAGCAAGGAGATTATGTCGAAAAATGATGTATTTGTCTTCTCTAAAAGTTAATTAAAATAAATTCTACAGCGAGTGCACATAATTTTTGACTCACCCTTATACAGTGTGATTAACATAATTGATATTGCTGTATGTTATATATGTAAGTTGTTTAAAGTAAATTCTAAGAGTTCTCATTACAAAGAAAATGTATTTTTTCTTTTATTTTGTATCTATGTGAGATGATGAATGTTCACGAAACTTATTGTGGCCATCATCCCATGAGATATGTAAGTCAAATCATTATACTGTACGTCTTAAATTTCAGCAGTGCTGTCAATTATATCTCAATAAAACTGAAAGAAAAAAATTTTAAACAAAAAAATGTCTGCATTTTGCAGAAAAAAGAACAAAGACTTATGGGACGTTAAATGACTAACTCAAATGGAGGGAGTCATTACTGACTGAAATTGAAAGATGTATAATATTTTGATAGAGAACAAAGGTAGGGTCATTTCAGGGAAAACAATAAACTAACATGGGTAAAGGTCCAGAGATGAAAATAACTATGACACATGTTGCGAGACACAAAATTATGCAGTTTGGATAGAATATGGAATTTCAAAGCTGAGAGTCCACTATTTATTATCTGTAGAACCAATTATCTTTTTATTCTTATAGTTACAAGAATTCATTTCTCCTGCAAATACACCAAATATAGTTCTGAATTTCAGGTTATATGATCACCTCCCAACATCTGTAATTGCCTTAAACATTTAACATCAGCTTTACTTTCATGTCATTTGATTCTGAAGGAGCCAAATCGATTATTATGAGTTTGGCTTACAATGGGAATTTCTTACCTAGTTTTTGTCTACATTATCTGTAAACTGTGCGTACAGACGATGTGTTTCAGTTGCTTATTTTCAAAGGACTTGTAAGAAAAATAACTATTTGGGCAATGTGTCGGTTAAAGTTGCTATGCATTTATACTTATAGTACATTTTCTTTCAGTGATGACTATCTTAAATGTGGTATGCAAAAATTCCAAAATGTATCAAATAAGTAACACTATCTGCACAAGTAAAGGAGAAAAATTAAATAAGCAGAGGAGACAAGTAGTTGTAACTAGAATATTCCTCAAATGAAGATTTTATACAAATAATAAAATGAATACATTAGCAAAACAGATGGTCATCAGATGTGGGACAATTAATTTCTCTCTCTCATTTACAATAAGATATATTGTAATTGAGTGTACAGACAGAAGTAATAAGACAGGAAAAAGAATGTGCATGCATGCAGATTATATCATTACAACTACAAGTTCTTTTTTACAGTTTTTCTGCCTTGCACTTTCATCTAGATGTTTACAAATTGTGACATGTGTGTGTGTGTTTATACTATTGTGTAGACAGCAGCTTACAATGAACTATCTTAAATATTGTGGTAGACAGAATAGTGTCCCCGAGTATGTCCATATCTTAATCCTTGAAACGTGGACATATCACTTATGTGCAAAGGAACTTTGGAGATATAATTAAATTGAGGATCTTGCTCAGATTATCTGGGAGGGCAGAATATAATCACAAGGGAAGAAGGAAGACGTAAGTATCAGAGCAGAAGAGAAATTTGAATATGCTACACTGCTGACTTTAAAGATGGAAGAAAAGGCCATGATCTAGGGAATGTAGTGATCTTGATACAGGAAAAAGCAAGGAAACAGATTCTCCTGTAGAGCTTTCAGAAGGAATGTGGCTCTGCTGAAGCATTGGTTTTAACCCTATAAATCAGTTTTTGATTTCTGGCCTCCAGAACTGCAAAATCATAGACTCATGTTGTTTTAAGCCACTAGTTTTGTGGTGAATTTTTTCATCAATAGAAAACTAATACAAACATCAAATATTGTATTTGCATCAATGACATATAAAGTGAAACTGAAATTTCTTCTTTCATCATAAGGTTAGCATAGACAATTATACTACCTACAAATATTTCACCACAGTAGTTTTAGAGAACAAAGAAACATCTTTGGGGGATAACAAATTTAAGAAGAGAAATTATTTAACTATGAAAGGCAGTGTCCATTCTGGAAGAAACCTTAAAGTCAAAGAAAAGATAAAATTTTTATCTTTTCCTTATTGCACTATTTTTATAAAACTTAAGTTTATAAACAGGGCCAGAGGCCTGTAGAAATGATTACAGGACAAATGTATGAGAAATAACTGAAATGTTGGTTTCAATCTCTGGTCTACATTACACAGACTATATTTTTGAGGTCATAGATCATGAAAGTACTCTAACCCAGCAAAATTCACCCATACAAATGGAGGTAGAATTTTGCAAATGATTGTGAAATTGTTTTCACTGTTTCACTTCAACATTGGCCAACACCTAGGAACTAATATTCTTGGTTGGATAGAATATAATATGTTGAGCCAATAACTTATTCTGGATTAGATAATGAAAAAAGTCACTCAAAGGATATCCTAGTTGAGAGCATTTTGGTCAGATAGATCAACTAAATGCCAAAGTGAATTTTCCTTAATTTCAGTGAATTTCCTTAATTTCCACAATATTTTGGAAGTATATTCCATGTAGTATAGTTGCATGAATGACTCCATCATTTCAACATTCTGCCAAAATATTATTATAGGATATTGTTTATCTCCTCAAAAACATGACGTTGTGTTAATATTTTTTCATTTATGCCCTTTAGAATAAATTTTTTGAGAAATAGCATTCCATAGTACTTATATTTAAGAAGTCTTGTTCTCCATGACTAAACCTTTGAGCCAGTATGCAAATTAAAATTAGTATTAATTGGACCTTAGAAGTGTAAAAATAATCAGCAATAAATTAGAGCTGCATAAATAATTCTAAGGTAATCTATTCTCAACAAACAGTACTGCAAATTTACTCTAAAGGAGTATGGAATAAAATTTGTTAAAATCTTCTTTCATCCAAATATCAGTTTAGTGCATATTCATATAAGGCATGCAGTAATTTGTGAAATATAGTATTACAAATGCATTTCACTTTGGGGGCTACTTTACAAAAGAACTTGATTAGCCTTCTCAATTTTTTCAAGGTATCCTATATTCTTAGATTTTAAGGAGACTCCCAAAATTGAATTATAGTCTAAATTAGCAGTATTTTCTTTGGTTATATTCCTGATAAATACCCATCCAGCCCAGTTTGAGCTATTTCATGAATAATCTCTTCCTTTATCTCACTGTACAAAAATAAAATAAAACAAGATATTATTTTGAAATTTAATTTCAAAAGAGAGGTCAAAGGAAGAAGTGCATTTAGGTCAATGGGAACTAGTGCAGATAATAGGAAATCTTTTTAATTTTGTTATTATCTATAATATTTTTATTTTATAATATATTAATTATACTGGAGTCCTAGAAATGTATATCATTGATGAAATAATTAGAGATGCTAACAGATATTAGTATCTAAAGATGCTCATCACAGACCTTTTAGTACTTAAAAATTAGAAAACATAAATATTCAACAATAGAGAGTGATTAAATAAATTAGGGCTTATCTATACCTGGGAATGCTATGTATACATATTTAATTTTTCAGAGAATATGTAATAAAATGAGCAAGCTTATGATGAAATAGATTCAAAATGCTAAAAAACTATTCATCCTTTATGGTGATAACATTAAAAAATAAAATATAGTCAAAATGGCATATATGCTTGTTGGTACACACAAGCATAGAGACTATTTGACACAGCTGTGATATAATGAAAGCATCATGAAGGAAATTCAACTAATAACAAAAGAAATAATAGTGCTTATTTGGGTGACAAAATTATGCATAGTTTTTAATTTTCTTGTTCACATTTTGTTATTTTTTTCAGAGCGTCTATATTAAGCATGTATTAACTTTTATTTTTCCTCAGGAAGATACTAACTACAAAGAAGCAAATCTGTTTTTCTAATTATGTAATGAAACAAATCTGATAGCTCTTCTGCAGAAAATTCTTTGCTATTAGTGAAGGACTAATGGCACATTCACTTTACCAACAAAAGAGCCTTAAACTAAACCCAAGAGTAGTAAAACCAAATACATCAAAACAGTGTGGGTGTGTGTGTGTATGTGTGTGTGTGTTTTGCTTTGTTTATATTGCCCTTTTGATTTATGCTTGAAAATCAAGTATGAAAAGAAACATTTCTATACTGATAGTTTTGTACTCTGTCTTCCTTTACCTCATCTCCTGCCATTTGTTTTGTCCATTCTGTTATGACAGTCACATCAGCTTGCAGCTGTAGATATTTTTGACTCAGTCTTATTTATTTTTTTCTTTTTCATTCTTTCCTGCATCTATAAATGTGTTGGGTAGTTTATGTTTTAAATATATATTAATGCTTATATCACGAGGTGTGGTGAAGAATCAACTTAATAATGTGTATAAATTCTCCACCCGACACATAATAGATATTAAACAAATGGTGATTCTGTTCTTTTTTCCCTTGCAAATACACTCACAGTATTTCATCTGATGGAAACTGCAAATTCTATTGACAATTCCTCAACATTAAGCATAATTTTAATCAGTTATAATGCAGCTTCGTGTTTCCTATAATTGTGAATGACTGCTTAAAGTATTTCATATTAACTTTAATATCTGCTTTAGCAATAGAAATTTGAATTCCACTTATGTCTCTAAAAGAGCTTGTAATTTTTTGATAACGTGTTAATTCATGTTATGGTCTTCTAATTTGATGGAATTAGAGCTTTGAGGTATTTTGCAGATATAAAGGAAGTTATCCTTTAAATTTGTGAGTCCTATATTTTACCTACTGTTAGGTGTTTTTATTTTCATGAATCACACACACTTTAAGAATTTTTAAAATGGCAGTCTACAAATGACTTTTTTATCATTTTTCACATTGGCAGTGTTATTGGTACCCCATAGATTATAAAAGTCATGAGATAATTATAGATGCACAAGGATATCTATAAACCTGATTCACAGACAGTCTTGTGCATTCTTACCATAGTAAGAAAAATTGACAGTTGGAGGTACAGTAGTAACAGTTTATATTTCTGCCTGAAACCTTATATTCACATAATTTCATATCATAAACTTCTCTGGAGCAGTAATCCAGTCTTTTTAGTCCACTTGATACAATATCTAGAATAAATTAAGGTGTAAGTGTACTTAGTTACTTAATCAAAAGTATTAATCAAAAAAAACCTGTATTTTTGTAGCATTTAACTGCCCCTGAATACCTTTACATAACTTCTGAAAGTATCATTTAAAAATGAGAAATGTAGGTTTCTTATGTACATATATCTTTTAAATAATAAAGAAAACATTTTTAATATTTTCCCTAATTTATTCCTTTCTTCTGATTCTAGTATACATGAATTGGAAAATGATATTTCTGTGATTCTCTGCATTTCCATACCCAAATTTCCATGCTTTTTTTAAATTTCCATTATTAACAATAAAATATCTGATTTCACTACTGTTCTATTTTGCATTTTGTATGCTTTTCATGCATTTAAACATCATGTAATGGAAGATTTCATTCAATACCAAAACACTGAGGTAAACTGAAACTTATATGGAATTATTAACCCCCGAATTTACCTATATGATACCAAATACCAGATATTTATAAAAAGCAAATTGGCTGAGTTTTCTATTTTTCTCTAGAGGTCCAAGCTTATATTGACATAGCTAAACAATTCAGGAAACCAATATGACTTTTACTATGACCCTATACCAATTAAATTAATTAAATTTTAGAATATCATTATATTTTAAGTAAGACATAAACTGTTGACAGTGAAGAACAATCACATTTAAATAGAAAGTATAGGTAAACTTCAGTTGTTTGCTGCCTAGAATATTCTGTATATTAAAAGTGATATGTCACCAAATCTTCACCTTGGAACATCTGTATAATCTCCATGTGAACTCCAATAAAAAGTATTTTTAATAATAGCTTATTATGTAGGCTTCTTTCAAATGAATATATCTTTATCATATGACTATCAGCCTTTTTTATGAAAGAAAAGTATTCATCACCAATGAGTGAAAAACATGTTAGTTTAGACATTTAAAAACGTCAGTTTGGTTTACCATTGTAATATAGATTACAAAAACATCCTTACACAGTGAAAGTGAGCTGCCAAAGCAGATAAATCAAAAACAGTGTAACAGATTTAATAAAAAAAATTCTTTCCATGGGAGGACTGTGGTTTTGGTGGTAGAAACTCTCTTTCCTGAGAAAATAGAAAGGTACTTGAATTCAGAAATTAGGGTAAACAAAAGAATGTAAACATAAATATAGAAATGCAAAGTCAAGTCCACTTTAATTACAGCATTGCTGCTGTGCTTTATATGTAATATTTCACCAGCAATCATCAATATAGCATAATATCTCTATTTTAATGAGACAACTTCATGTGGTGATTTTTGTTTTCTTAGCCAAGCAGAATTATATATAGTGATGATAAGATCAGTAGCAGCAGATGAATGAAAACTTGATTTATGCTGTGCAGGTACACAACTCTTTATAAATAATCTTTCAACCTGATACAGAAAGTGTCTATAATTCTGGCATGTTTGACATTCCCATTCAGTCTGGCAACTCATTGACATATACTTAACTTGCTACTTCTTGAAGGTGTTGCTTGAAGTTCCCTTCTACTTGACAGGTGCCTGACAGTTTAGCCTCACTCAGAGCCTAACAAAATGGGAAAAGAATGCATTATCTAAACCCCTGTGGAATATCCATTTTATGTCATTTTATGACTTTGATAATGTTGAAGACTAAACTCAGTTCCTTTAGATATTGACTAAGGTGCACTTTTTTATTTTTTGACTGTTTTAGATATGTGTATATACCTTCAGATTTCAATTGGAATCTTTCTTAAAGTGGTGAACACTGTGCCCTACAGTTCTCAAACTATAACTGAAGATTAAAATATGGACATGTGAAAGAAATTAAATAAAAATACATCACTTGCTCCCCCATTTATATATTTTAGCAAGATGAAAAAATTTTAATATTCGCAATACAAATAGTGCTCTAAGTGTCTGGCATCTTTGACAAATGCTTTCAGATATTGCTTTTGGTTTGAATACATATTTATATCCATGCAGGCTTCTCAGATTTTGCCTCATAGTTATTCATTATGATGGATATATATACACACTTTTAAAGATGAGAGCATATGATTTTGTTTAAGGAGCAGGCAAAAGTGTATTGTATGTCAGGGCTCCTAAGATAAAGTAACTGATATCAAACTGGATTTCTAAAGGAAATAGACATTCTTTGGTGAAAATCTCACCAATATCCATATATTGTGATATCCTAGGCATCACATTGGAAGACTCTATGTAACTGATCCCACCATATATTTCTAGCTTAATTAACTCTTAAATTACTGTCAATCCTCTGTTCCTACTCTTTGATTCTCTAACAATATGAGAGTCCCTTTGCTAAAGTCATTCCCAGAAATTCATCCTCATTGTTTTCTTTCTTTTTTAAAAAAAGCTTATTTATTTTTATTTATTTGTTTATTGGCTGCATTGGGTCATTGTTGCTGCGTGGGGGCTTTCTTTAGTGGCAGCAGGCCCAGACTCCTGTTCGTTGTGGTGCGCGTGCTTCTCATTGCAGTGGCTTCTCTTTTGGAGCATGGGCTCTAGACACACAGGCTTCAGTAGTTGTGGCTTGCAGGCTCAGTAGTTGTGGCTCATGGGCTTAGTTGCTCTGTGGCACGTGGGATCTTCCCAGACCGGGGATTGAACCCGTGTCCCCTGCATTGGCAGGTGGATTCTTAACCACTGAGCCACCAGGGAAGTCCCCTCATTATTTTCTCTCTGAAAAAAAAAATTCCCTCTATCCTTAGAGATCTAGCCCAAAGTCCATGAAACATTTTATCGATACTTTCACTCTTTGGGCAGTACTTGTTATTCCTCCTATGCCTTGGGACACGTATTATTATATTGTTTTATTGCTACTTGACTTTTAGGTTAAGTTTTATGTTACTTTTGATGTATGTAACAGAGGCCCATTAGGAGGCAGAAATCACACAGTGGTTTGAACAGGGAAAGTTTAATATACAGAATAAATAGATAGACTGTTACAGTAACAAAGGATTGACTAGTAATAATTAAAGAGGACTCAATAGAATATGGCAATGGTAGATGTAAAGAGCAGCCACTGCCTCTAGAGCTGAGGTGTTGCATCCAAGGAAGAACTTCCACACCTCCTGCAGGACCAATATCCAGACTTTGAGAGGACACAGCCATGGCTCGCTGGATAGTGGATGAGTCGCTGAGGTGCTGCACCAGCAGAATTTGCTGGAAATCTTCCTTTTCAGTACTGAAGAAGCCACTCATAAGGAGGACCCTAACTTGCACCACTCTTCTGCAAAGCCAAAGAGATGCCAGTTTTCCACTGCTATGCCATCTGAGTGAGTAATGCAAAAAGCCATCCACAAGATGTTGCATGTTGGTATTCATGGTAAAATAACCCAGGGAGATTCTGGAATCAGCTGTTCACAGGGAGATGTGTTACTGGTATTTACTATTAGATTGCAAAGTCACCCTAGCAAGTTTTCAAGGAGCCATCTAGGGAGGTGCCAGGCCTTGGAATTCATTTTTAAGCTGCCACAAAGCCTACCAGAGGGAGCTGCTGGTTGCTGGGTGCTTCAGGCCACCGTGTATTATTGGAGCTGTGCACTAGAGAAACTGCACTGCAGAAGCCTGGTGAGAGAAGCACACTGGGACCAAAAAGGGAAACCCTTTTTCCTTCAGTGTCCCTCTAGTACCATCTACTGACAAAGCTTAGAAACATGCAAATTGGCAAAGGAAAAATATTTTTAAAGCCCATCTCCATTTTATAGAGCAGGCAATGGAGGGTGGATTTGGAGCTGTCAAGCAATGTATTTGAAATTGGCACAATATACTTACTTCGTGACCCTTTGAACAGATGAGGATTTCTTAGGAGAGAGAAATTCCTTCTTATCCTTTCTTTTATGGCCAGGAATAGTGTTTTCCATACAAATGGTAATCAAAAACATTTCAACTAAATTTTACCACTTCCAACCACTACATTCTTGTAAATATGATGTAAATTCTCTGACATTTTAATGCAAAAATATATCTCATCAACATCAAAGTTTTACATAAGTGTACATTCATTTTGCTTAGTATGTATGGAAGCATGTTTGTACATGTATGGGTATATAAAGTTAATATCTAATTAATAAATCTAATCTCCAAATTAATCAAATGAGCTTGCTGAAAGTTAGAGGAAAGCTATTTTAAACCCCTAGAAAGATAAATTACAAGTCTTGATATTAGCTAGTTAAAAATATAAATTTCCAACCTTCAAAGAAAAATGCTACATGTTGATTTTCTATTAATTTAGATAAAGGTAAGTATAGGATATTTTTTAAGTTTTTATATTTGGTCACTATAAAATACCATTTTATCTATATATTGATGCCTGAAATATCTCAATCTTATACCTAAATAATAATTTTAAAGTCCATTTTATTGAAGATTTTATTGTCTCTAATTCAGTTGCATTAAAAATCTACTACTACTAATGTATTAAAGCATGGTTCTTTGTCAGTTTGTAGACTTACGTAGTGATTGTCCAAATCTAGCTAGGCAAAATAAATATCAGAATTTAGTAAAAAGCTTTTATAGGGAAAAGGAAGGAGTGTTTGGATATGAATGTTGAATATGCTAAAATTACAAATAATGCATATAAGTATCATATAAGGAAAGATGGATAATGTTTGATACTAAAAGGGCTTAGGCACTTGATTCAAGAGTATAGATTCAAATACTGTTCACCTGCTATCTGAAAAAACAACTTATCTTAAAAGCTTAGATGCTTTTTCTGAAAAGTAGAGATTTTAATAGTGTTACCTTTTGTGGAGTTTCTTTGGATTTAGTGAAATATTGCATAAAATATTTAACTCAGTAACAGCATACAATGCTCTGCTTGTGTTTAGAAATGAGGACAAAAAACTTTACAATGAATAAATACTATTGATTTTCAAGATTGGTGGGGATATAGTGTACCTATATTTTCAAGTAATCTCTCTCTTTTGAGAGGTCTATACGTTTGTATGAAACCTAGCTGTCACATGTGTATCTTAGAAATGCATTTATTATCTTTCCCCCAGAATCTCCTCCTACTTTTTCACCATCTTTGACCATGTTTCTGACTTTCACCTAATTACACAATTCAGGGAAGTGAGAGGCAAAATGGACCCTATGTCTACCCACATTCAGCATCTAACTGGTCACTAAATCAATCGAATCTATCTCCTTAAACACAGTTTAATACATTTCTATCTTCCTATTCACTGTTCAATAACATCTTTTTGGCTATTTCCAAATTTACAAGCAGTTTATGCAGCTCAATATCAGAAAAATAAACAACCCAATAAAAAAAAAATGAGCAGAAGGTCTAAAAAGAGATTTCTGCAAAAAAGACATACAGATAGCCAAAAAGCAAATGAAAAGATGCTCAAGATCATTAATTAATTAATCAAAACTACAGTGAGCTATCACCTCACATTGGTCAGAATGGCCATCATCAAAAGGTCTACAAATAATAAATGCTGGAGGGGGTGGGGAAAAAAGAGAATGCTCCTATACTATTGGTGGGAGTGTAAATTGGTACAATCACTATGGACAACAGTATGGAGGTTCCTAAACTAAAAATAGAACTACCATATGATCCAGCAGTTCCACTCTTGGGTATATATTAGGAGAAAACCATTATTCAAGAAGATGCATGCACCGCAATGTTCACTGCAGCAGTATTTACAATAGCCAAGACATGGAGACAACCTAAATGTCCATCGACAGAGGAATGGATAAAGAAGATATGGTACATATATACAATGGAATGTTACTCAATCATTAAAAAAGAATGAAATAATGCCATTTGCAGCAACATGAATGGACCCATAGATTATCATACTAAGTGAAGTCAGACAGAAATAGACAAATATCGTATGATATCACTTATATGTGGAATCTAAAAAGATGATACAAATGAACTTATTTACAAGACAGGAACAGACTCACAAACTTAGAAAACAAACATGCTTACCAAAGGGGAAAGAGGGATGGAAGAGGGATAAATTAGGAGTTTGGGATTAACATATAAACACTACTATATATAAAATAGATAATCAACAAGGACCTACTGTGTAGCACAGGAACTCTATTCAATCTTCTGTGATAACCTGTATCAGAAAGAATCTGAAAAACACTGGATAGGGACTTCCTTGATGGTGCAGTGGTTAAGAATCTGCCTGCCAATGCAGGGGATGCGGATTCGATCCCAGGTCCAGGAAGATCCACGTGCCACCGAGCAACTAAGCGCATGTGCTACAACTACTGAGCCTGCACCCTTAGAGCCCGCAAGCCACAGCTACCGAAGCCCACGCACCTAGAGCCTGTGCTCCACAACAAAAGAAGCCACCACAGTGAGAAGCCTGTGCACCGCAGTGAAGAGCAGCCCTTGCTTGCCACAACTAGAGAAGGCTTGTGCGCAGTAACAAGCACCCAATGCAGCCAAAAATAAAAAATAAAATTAAAAATAATAATAAAATAAAGTGGTATTTCTTTAAAAAAATTTAAGAAAATGAGAAAAGTGGATATACATATAATGCATAACTGAACCACTTTACACTTGAAACTAACACATTATAAATCAACTATACACCATGTTACTCCTCTCCTGAAAACTTTTAATGCCATTCCCCCAGTGACACCCATCCCCTCTGCACAGAGGGTAAAGTCCAAAGTCTTTAGGATGGTATAAAAAGCCCTTGTGTTCTAGCATCAGCCTACCTTTCTAGTCATATTTCCCTTTATTCCTCATAAATATCTAGTGCTCAATCTCTAATAAATCCTAAAGCTTCCTTGAAATTGCCATGACTTTCATGCTTCCATATTTTTGAAAATACTGTCTTTTCAATCTACAATGCTATCATAATAATGTTTGATTTACATCAAAAAATCTTTTGATTTGTTGATGCTTTTCATATGTTAGATAGTTTGCTAAATTCTGGACATATGTTATCTAAATGCTACAGCAATTTGATGAGGAAACAGATACAGTGAAGTTATATATCATAACCACATTATAGAATTATAAACAGTAGAGCCTGGCCAAGGATATGATTGACACTGAAATTTATACAAGCAAAAAGATGTAGCAAAACTACTTTAATCACATTCATCTTTGTGAAACCTTTTCTGATCTATCTACACATGAGACATTTATAATCATGCTGTCTTTTATTGTTATAACTAAATCCAAATTTGTTTCTGTTCTCTCAAGTATCACACAGAAATTCAGTTGTGGTTTTTATGTCTGCCCTTCCCATGAGACTGATATGGGTTAGAGCTTTTGTTATTCTGTGTTATTGCTCAATGTATAGTTAGTACTCCATAAATTATATTTGAATTCATGAGTGAATTAATGATACAAATTCTACCTTCTATTTTGTATTCTAGTTAGCTAATGCAAGAGGTACTGGAATTGTCATTAATTTATCTGTTTAACTTTGTATTCAAAAAGCATTTTGAAAGGAAAATGGCATCTGAGATACATGTTAGTTGATGATGATGAGATTTTGGCGGGGGGAGGCGGGAGGAGAAAAGGCATTACACAGAGAAGGCCCAACTTAATAAGAGCCATTTTGTCTATTCTAATGGACAGTTAATCTTGTGATTCAATGTATTGCTTGCAGATAATCTTCCTCTCAAATTTATTTGCCATTTATTTAGACTTATTAGCTGTTTATTTAGGTTTAAGGATATGGGTAAGTAGCAAATATGTACAGAAGTAGGAGGAACCTTTCTCGCATTAACCCAATGATATGCTGTCCCATTGCAATCCCTCTTTCCACCCAAAACCGAAGAGCCTCCCTGGAAGTACTCCTTCATTTTTTGCGTCCCTCCTGGCTGTGTGAGGCTCACATGAAGCTTATAGAAGACACATCTGAATGCATTGAATTTGTTTCTGCCTATGGACAGCTATCGTTTTGCAATACATATTTGAAGCATGTACTTTACATAAATGTTTTTGATGCCACAGCACCTATATATTATATATCTATGGTTTTATATGCATTATTATATCCTTCACAATAATTATGCAAGGTGCATTTTCTTTTTTTTTTTTAACTAGGAAATTTATGTTGCAAGAATCTCACTCTCACTATATGTAGCTACTTAGTATGATAGATTAGTGATTCAAAACAATTATTTCTGTCTTATACCAAAGCCTTTGTATTTTCAGCTAGGGAACTCTATCTCTCAGCTTAAACAAAGGTTCAAAGGGTAGGAAAGCATATTGTGTATTCTGAGAATAATCCACAAAGTGGACAATTTTGGCCATATCTGAGATTTTCAGTGTTGTTTGTGCATTAGAGTCACCAGGGGAGATTTTAAATTTTATGCTCAGATTTGACCACAATCCTCCATCACAGACGAATCAAATCACAATCTCTGAGAGAGGAGCCCTGCAATAAGAAGATTTTTTAAGTTCTTGGGTAATTCTCAAATGTAGCCAATACTGAGAACCACTGCACTGAAATAAAGGGCATGTGTACAGGGCCACAGTGTTTTAAAAAGTGACTATTAGAATCAGGTCTGCAGCTTAGAATCCCAGCTGCCTTACTTAGTAACTCTGTGACTCTAGGCTAATTATTAAATCTTAATTTATTTGCCTATAAGATGGGAATAAACTAAAATATATAAAGTGCTTAGCATATGAAATAGGCTTAATTAATGACAATTCTTACTGTTTATAAAGGAATAGCTAGTAAATTGGAAAAGTGATACTAAGACTATGCTGAGAAATACCTGACTAAGCACAGGAGAGGATTATCATGAGTGTAGATGACAAAAACAAATTGGATTAGAGATAAATTTTTTACTCAGATGCTTATGATTTTTAAAAATTTCCTATTTACATATTCTCTGTGGTTAGTCATCCTTGGTATTAATTACATACAGTTTTTAATTGACATAAGCTTATAAATTCTCCATATCTCATAATGATGAGAAAGGATAAAAGAGTGTCTGGTTTTGATAAAGTATGAATATTGAAAATTATGGTGTTCTTTGTTTTACTAAGCATCAGATAGTTTTCAGATGAATGGAATTTTAGATGTCTTAACTAGTAGTCACATAATACCATTTACAGTCTCCTCTTTTTTAGACATCCCTGGTCTTAAATAATCTAGAAGCAACAAACAACAGTGAAATTTTAGCTGTTTTACATATTAAGACACTGTCACATTCAGCTTTCATCTAGTTCTCATAAGCCCCAAAATAGTGGAATGAAGAACCTATATGTGGTTAAATGGCTTATAGGGAGAGGGCTACAAAAGAGTCCTTCCCCTCTAATTGTTAATCTAATGCTTCTTTTATAACATACACACTTATTTGGAATATGTTGAAAGCCTAGAAACGAAGAATTAATATTTTGGCCCAGTTATGAGGACAGCCCTATGAACTTGGTATAACTAGATCATAGGAATATGGAGGGTCACTCTACTTCTTTGTAGGTCTAAGCTGAAAGTCAGAGAATCAGTCAAGGTAGTAGAAGCTTTAAAATTCTCAAAGAATGAAACAGGCAATGCTTACCTAGCCAAAGTCCAGACGGTTCAAGACATCGATGCCAATAAACAGAAACAGAGTGAAGAAATACCACTATGCAACCTCTGGTCTTATTATGTAAGACATAAGTAGTCTTGGCTATAAAGGAATTTATAGAAAGCCTTTGGCTTAAGGGGGTGTCAGAATTCTTGTAAATATCCTGGAAACAGTGGGTGCTAGAATGTCATCTGCAGTTTCCTTCAGTAGGTAAACTTCAGTTCTGTATAGAATGCATCCTTTTGAACTATAGTTGATGTTTTAGGAAACAGTGGTGTATATTCAAGTATTTCAACACTCCATTCAGTTCAGATTCAGAGTTAACCTAAAGCGATATCCATTAAAAGTATTACATTGTAGTCAATCATTTTATTGTAAATTGTACAAAACCCCTACTCTCTTGTTTTTATCTAGTATCAGTTTAGGTGTCTAATGTTTCAATAATCTAGCTGCAATGCTAAATTAAATTCTCTAATGTATACATTAAAGATAAAAAAAACTAATTATAGTCAGCTATTATATGTGGAAGTATGCATAAAATAGTCTAAATTTGACTTAACACACTGATAAAGAAATTGACAGATAAGTTTAAATACATGTATATGTATGCCCAATTTAAAACTTATGAGTGCTTTAAAAAAATAGGTATTTTTGAATTGATAATTTAAGTGCCTTAGTCCAACAAAATTTAAACCAGATATGTTTTTCATTTTTATTTCTTTATTTAAATTTATTGATTGATTGATTTTTGGCTGCTTTGGGTCTTCATTGCTGCACGGGCTTTCTGTAGTTGCGGCAAGCAGGGGCTACTCTTAGTTGCAGTGTGTGGGCTTCTCATTGCTGTGGCTTCTCTTTGTTGCAGAACACTGGCTCTATGCACGCAGGCTTCAGTAGTTGTGGTGCAAGGGCTCAGTAGTTGTGTCTTGCAGGCTTCAGAGCACAGGCTGAGCAGTTGTGGCACCCAGGCTTAGTTGCTCTGCAGCATGTGGAATCCGGGCCAGGACTTGAACCCGTGTCCCCTGCATTGGCAGGCGGATTCTTAACCACTGTGCCACCAGTGAAGTCCCATAAACCAGGTATTTTTTTTAATTTTTTTTTTAATTTCTAAAGCAATGGGTATTCCTTGTAAATAATACCAATACAGATGTATAGAGAGCAAAATGTGACAGTAAGAAGTACATTAAATTTAGATTGTCAGTACCTCTAGCAATAAGAGAAAGGGATTAGAAATGGGAATAAAGGGGTCAATAACCTTTTTTGTAATGCTTAACTTTTTTAACAAAAATGAAAGTTAAAAATGACAAAATGTTTCCATTGACAATTATGGATATTAAATACAGAAAAGTTATATAGTATTTTTTAAATTTCTCAAAAATCTTAAAGATTTAAATTAGACTGTATTACTAGGTAATTGAGCTTAATTTAACTTCTTTAGTACCCTAGAGACATCTAAAGTGAACTTAAAAGTAGCTTTTTAATTCTAGAAGCATTCATTTCTGCATTCATTAATTTAATACCCCAAAACCAGATCATTCTGCTGTGGTCACCTTCCAAGATGTGTTTGACTTCCTCTCTATACATCCAGAAAGATATTCTGAGCAGTGCTTCCTCAATCATAACAAAACAAAAAGGCAGTGCTTTCTTTTTTCATTATCATGTAACTGGTCCTCAAGCTGAAGCCGTCCGGCAGCTGAAGCCATATGGCGGTTCATAATATGAACAGCCATTTAAATACTTTCTCCCCATCCCTTACACTAGGGAAGTTAAGGATGATTTGAGTTAGAAACAGAGTTATTGCTGAATGACACTTTCTTGATTTATTGCCATTTAGATCTGACATAAGCCATGTGTAAATTAAGAAAATGCCATTAAAATAGTACACCAATAAAGTAAGGTAGAAACCTTAAAAATATAACAATAACAGTAGGAAAAAATATAAAATTACGAAAATTTAATAGCCTTTTAATAATTTTACATCGGCAACTTGGAAGGAGATCAGAAATGAAATATTTGCTTTCCTGTAATTTATAAGCAAAAGAGGAGCAAGACCAAAGTGAGTATACAGTTTAATGGAGGATATATTTGCTTCTAATAAACAGTCAAAGTAATACCATAAAACTTATTTATGTGCTCTTTATATAATTTTAAGCAACTGTAATTTCTATAAGAGAAATATTTTCTATTTAATCTCATTAAAATAAATAAAATGCGTGAATTGCTTTTCTGTATATTCTAAATCGTCTAATGGCATGGTGAGCCTAATGGCAAAAAATAAAATGTAGTAACATGAAAACTTCATGGCAGCAGTATAACCCTACAACCCACTGCAAACTCAGGTCAAAATAATCATTACAAATGAATAGATTTGGATAAATCTTGTGGAAATAATTATAAATTGACTAGACAAATGAGTATTAATACTCGATTTATTCTAGTAGAAAGCATAATCTTAGCTAACAGAGATAATTTTCAAGAAGAGTCGCATGATTCAGAAGAAAAAATCCTAAGGTGAAAGGGAGAAAGATAGATAATATTAAACTTGTTTGCTCTCTCCTAGTTACTTATGTTTATCTTTTTATTTATTCTTAAAAACATAGATTTTGTTAAAGATACGGTTATCAGATAATAGTTAATAATGACTTTATTCCACATTATCACCCATCCAGGGTAATATTAGGTAATTACTTGAACAAAGGCTGAATTTTTAAAAATGTTTAGTTCTAAGTAAGACTCTTTCCTTAGGTAATTCTCACATGTTATTACAAGTAAGAGTTAAGTGGACAATTTTGGATTAAAAAAAAAAGCATGAGATTAAAAAAAGGTTAAATTGGTTCTGTATTGCAGGACTTCTCAGACTTTAATAACTTGATGTGCAATGTTAATCTTTAAAGGGTGCAAGCTGTAAGCAACAGTTTACAGAATTGTATTTCTATAGATTCTTTTTCTTTTCCTGTATCATCTCTCAAGAGTAGCATTCCTTAGAAAATATTTTGAGAAACAATGAACTTACTAAAGGATAACAGAAATGAGTCCAAGAAGAGGGAGCCAGTCAGGAATTTGTTTCTTTGTATTTTAGAGACCAGATATTTGTCCCCAAGTAGATTCAAGGCCAATGTACAATCAAGAGGGTGTATTTTAAAGAAAGAGGAGAGGGAGGGTGGGGGGGGGAGTTGAGGGAGGGAGGGAATATGGGGATATGTGTATAAAAACAGCTGATTGAACTTGGTGTATCCCCCCAAAAATAATAAAAAAAAGAAAGAGGAGAAGGTAGTTCTAATTATCAATTTAAGTCTTGCTAATATAAACCACAATGTATTAGGATTATGGTTTACATGTATAAATGTATAAATTGCATGTTTATTTTCTCTAAATCTGCCAACAAGGTGATAGCTGTGCCATTTTATAGATGATGAAACTGAGGATTAAAATATTGAAGCAACTACTTAAAGGCCATACAGATAGCAAGTGGCAAAGCCGTGACTCTAACTCAGATGTGGGTAGGAAACAGATTTTTTTCCCATCTTTTTCTGTGTACCTAAAACATTTATCACAGGTGGTTAAGACATTGGAGCCATGTAAAATATAGTTCAGATACAGTATAAGCTGTAAGAAAGTGCAACATAAAAAGCATAACCTAAGGCTCTAGAAACATATTACTTGTTAGCAAGATAAACCATAAAGAATTAAAAATAACGTAACTAAATGTAACTAAGAAAGCTATAGAGGCCTTGATGCTGTAAGAATTCTGAAGTTGATGAAACAATAACAGGTAATTTGTGGGATTTGAAATATATTCTCACAGGATAGGTTGAACATCAATATCAGGACATTAATGAGTAAAGTAGGAAGATTTTAATCCATAAAGAGTAAAAAATTGTAAGCATGGAGTGGAATAGTTTCACTAATGCAGTGTCTGTGTGTAGGGAAATACTAAGGAAGGTAAGAATTAGGTGGAAAAATATCTTAGCGCAGGTTGAATCAATTCCCTTTGCCCTTTATGAATCATGTGAGTTTAAACTCTGTTAACAGAAAAAAAAATATGAGGAGAACAAAAGAAGTTGTGTATTGCAAAGTGGTACACAATGATTAAAGTTAGGAACTATGAATATCTCATAGAGAAAAATTTAATATGTGAAAACAAGAACAACAGTGTGGCCTTTCATATTTGAGAGCATAAATGTTTTCTTTTTCATTGTCAGTCCCTAGCACCCAGAGCAGTGATCAGATCATAGTTACATACCTGACTTATGGCTCTGAGAAGCAAAATTGGCCATCCATACTCACAGATAGGAAATTGGAATAAGGGTGGGAAAACAGGTCTGTTTGACCAGAAAACTCAAATTTATCCTTTTCCCACCAAAGCCATGCTTTATATTTATTAGGAGCAATCACCCAAAAGTTTGGTAGAATAGATCTAAATCATAGTACAATAAACAGCATCTTGCATTTTGCTTGAATTATGATGAATTTTAGTGGGGCCATCATATGAATAAGATTAATGTATTGTTTGGTGAAAGGTATGAGCCTGATAAACTTTGATATTCCTTCTAAGCATTTTATTTATTTACCTTCCCATGGATACAACAACAAAAAATCCTTGGTCCACAAAAATATTATGTGAAAGTATGTGGCTGTGTTCCTAGGATCAAGCATTGTCTACCCCATTGCTTGACAGGCCATAATTTCTCTGATGACTCCAGG
Organism: Hippopotamus amphibius kiboko; assembly: GCF_030028045.1. NCBI lineage: Eukaryota > Metazoa > Chordata > Mammalia > Artiodactyla > Hippopotamidae > Hippopotamus > Hippopotamus amphibius. The sequence continues at coordinate 62,306,835 of NC_080188.1, forward strand.
GACATAAGAGTGATTCCCACTGACATTGACTATAAAAGTGAGAGTACACACTGGTGGTAGTAAGAACAGAGACTATGTCTGTGATGGTGGCTAATAACTAATATTAGAGATAATACTAATAAGAGGAACTTGTTGGTCTTGATGATAATTCATGAAAAATCAGATAAAGAGAAACATCTCAGAAAGGTCTGAGTAGGCTGTGTAAACAGGTGTTTGAGGGGTGTGACATGTAGACTAAGAAAAACATAGAATGGAGACCGTTTTGTCTTCTCACACACCAAGTAATCTTTCTTTTTAAATAGAATGCATAAGCTACTTTAAGTCCTCGAATTTGGTGAAAGTCATTAAAACCTATTTTTTTGTGCAAAATATATGATCTTCTTTACTATACAAAAATGTTTAAGCCTCTCTTGTGAAATAGCTATGATTTTCTTTTCTGGCTTTTTTGTATGTTTCTTTCTAGTGATTCTTTTGCCAGGTATTGTTTAATACCCAAGACCCTCTTTTCTGCTAAAAGTCTTCCATCTTGGATGCTAGCCTCATGGCAAGGATTTTATATTCTGGAAAGAATAAGCTCATTATTAACATAAATTTCTGAAGAGGAGCCTTTCATTGTTGTATTTAGTGACCCTCACTTGATCTTTGTATCTGATGCTCTTTAAGGGGATGCAAAATAATGTCAGTGCTCAATGAGTGAAAAAGAATGAATAAATGAATTGAAGTACGAATGGGTGGATATAAACATTTTTATTTTTATTAAAATAAATTTCATCCTTCATTGCATGTTCTAAACACTTAACATAGGGTTTTGTATATTGCTGACAGTTTTCATTCCTTGTAAAGCTTTTAGAAATAGGCCATCAAGTCATTTATTCAGTATGGACCTATATCTAAGTAACCAAATTTGACAGCAAATTTTGAATGGTGACAATATCTAGAAATATTTCCCCAAGTTATCAGATTAACAAATATCTAGAAGTCCCCCTTAAATATTAAGATTTCTGAACTTTGTGACAGCTTACTTAACTTGAATCTCCAACTAAGTGACTTGGGTAACTGCATCCCCCGTCAGGTAATTTGGTAGTGTTGGTCAAGAACTGTATCTTAAATGAAACCTGCATTTTATTGTATTTGAACTGCAAAAATCAAAATAGGACTATTCTGATTTTTCAGTTTCCACCTCCTCTTTTATTCTGCTACCAAAGTCACTGATAACAAGATTTTATTAATTTTGAATTAAATGTATGCAGAATTCATAATGATTTTACTATAGAATTTTGTGGACTATCTTTACAGATAGATAGATAGATGGATAGATAGATATGACTTTGCTTAATAGAATTAGCTGACTAAATTAATAGCTACACTTGGATTGGGTGAGGGCATATAAAGAAAACGTTTAACTTATTTAAGAAAACACTTTTGATTTAAGTATTCTACCAGGGCATTTGCACAGAATATGCTAATTATATGTTTCTTATCTGTTCATTAGAGTAGGTCTGGCAGAACAATTATTTAACATTTGTTTAATAATTTGTGTTACTTTATGACCCTGAAGGGAATAAATTCACATTTGTTTATGAATACCCTATATTTCAGACTTTTAACTAATTAAGGATGATAACCTTTTCACCTCAATTAACTCCTAATTAATACTTTTACATTATTTGTTCTTTTCTCCTCTCTTGTTTGCTTTTGGTAATAGGTAGACAACATAAGCAAATATTGTTTTCCAAGATTTGCTAGCCTATCATTGTGCTCTACTTCAGAACATGCTGAAATAGGAAACACTTCAATATTTTATAATGTAATGCTCATAGTAGTATTTAGTTCCTTCTAAGAACAGCAGAATGAGGCTAAGAAAGATAAGCTATTTGTCCAAAATCATGTAGTAAGTAGGACAACTGGGATTTACATTGTTTGTCTACTTCCAAAAACTCCTTTTTTTAAAATTCTGTTTTAAAATATTTCTGTATTCCTAATAAAGTAACAGAGCTAAGCCTACATTTTGTGTTGTGTAATCTGTAAGACATAATTATAATTTTTATCAGTCAGTATACCACTTTGTTTTATATTCCAGTGTATTCACTGTCTTGCAGACATTTTATACATTAGTAGATAACCAACAAGGACCTACTGTATAGCACAGGGAATGCTGCTCAATATTCTGTAATAACCTAAATGGGAAAAGAATTTTAAAAAGAATAGATACATGTATATGTGTAACAGAATCACTTTGTTGTACACCTGAAACTAACATATAATCAACTATACTTCAATGTAAAATAAAACTTTTTAAATAAAAAAATAATTCCTCTTATTTTAATATACTCTTTGGATAACCTTAGTATTAATAAGATAATAAAGTATAAAACTTTAGTATTAATAACCAAATTTTATTTATCAAGACATATTTTTTTTCTCATTTAAAAAATACCTTGTATCAGCCATAAATTAAGTACATGTTCACAGCATAGACTTGTTATGGGCAGACCCTGGGAGGTACCATCTGCTGAATTTACTAAGAGATCCTTCATAGATTTTCTTTTGAGTTGTATTCTTTATAATTTTATGATTTTATTACACTCATTTAAAATAGAGCAAAAATCTTTCTTCTTCCTAGATCTACAATCTCCTTCACTTTAAAAAGAGAACAAGGTTATTCAATTTAAAGTAGTATGGATTGCAACGGTTCATTGTGTAGTTACAGAACATATCATACAGCAATCATCTGATCCTTCTTTCAGGGAACAATTTGAGACAGTCTCTGTCTTTCTCAGGAGGAGTTAGAATGATTAAGCTATCATTATTCCTTAGTGTCACTGAAAGGACATGAGTTTCAATGCTATATTTCCTGACATTTAAACTCATACCTTGAGATACTGAGAAAGAGGAGGGGTAGGGGAAAGAGAGAGCCAGCTTTAAAATTCTGTTACCATATAGGAAGAGTTTAGAACTTTTGCCCACACTACAATTTAACTTGCATTTCATGTAGCAGAAAAAACCGAGCTCATAAAATGAACATCATTATTTTATGCCTGCTTCTTTACATCACCATAAAAAGAAAGCAATAAAAATTTACTCAAAAATGGACTTCCCTGGTGGCTCAGTGATTAAAGAATCCACCGGCCAATGCAGGGCACGGGAGTTTCATCCTTGGTCTGGGAGGATCCCACATGCTGTGGAGCAACTAAGCCCATGCACCACAACTACTGAGCCCACACAGCACAACTACTGAGCCCACACACCACAACTACCAACACCCACACACCTAGAGCCCATGCTCCACAACAAGAGAAGCCACCACAATGAGAAACCCACACGCCACAACGAAGAGTAGCCCCCACTCGCCACAACTGGAGGAAGCCCATGCGCAGCAACGAAGACCCAATGCAGCCAAAAATAAATAAGTAAATAAATGATAAAATAAATCTTAAAAAAAAAAAAAGAAAAGAAATTTACTCAAAGAACCCGAGGGTTGTGAGTGACTTTTCAGAGAATGAGTGTGTATGCGTCACAGAAAACCAAAGGGATGTTCTCTTAATTACTAATGGCTTGTCTGAGAGATACAAAACGATAGTGGGATTGAAAAGTTAATGTATAACTCAAGAAAAATTGCTGAACTAAGTGCTAGGAGATCCAGCTCCAGTCAGAGTTGAGTACTTTTATTCTCAAATCAGGAAAGCTTGGGTTCAAATGCTAGCTTCACTATTTACTACCTTCATGACCTTGGGAAAGTTAACTTGCACAAGCCTTATTTTCTTTATCTGTAAAAATGAACATAACAACTGTCACCTACATTTTAACACTGCTGGCACAATTAATGATATAGTGCATAAAAAGAGCATTGGGCAATGATTGGTATATAATAAGACTGCAATAAATATTAATTGTAGCTTTAAATCTCTATATTGTATATACTAAAGAGGATTAAAAATAGTTAAGTATTTAGAGAAAACAGGACTTACCTGATGGTGCAGTGCTTAAGAATCCACCTACCAATGCAGGGGACATGGGTTCCAGAAGATCCCATATGCTGCAGAGCAACTAAGCCCGTGGGCCGCAACTGCTGAGCTTGAGCTCTAGAGCCTGCAAGCCACAACTACTGAAGCCTGCATGCCTAGAACCTGTTCTCTGCAACATGAAAAGCAACTGCAATGCGAAACCTGTGCACCGCAATGAAAAGTAGCCCCTGCTCACTGCAACTAGAGAAAGCCCACATGCAGCAACGAAGATCCAACACAGCCAATAAATAAATAAGTAAATACATAAATAAATAAACTTAGGGACTAAAAATATAAACTTAATTGTTTGTGGCATATTCTGTGGTGATGGTTTCACAAGTGTTTACTTATCTCCAAACTCATCAAAGTGTATATTAAATGTGTAGAGTTTTTTCATGTCAATCATACCTCAATAAAGTGGTTCAAAATTTTTTTAAATAAAAATAAGCTTAAGAAAACTGAAAAAACAAAAGAAAGAATAGTATATAAAAATTAATTCTACTTAGTTGTAGAAGTAAACTGCTCTTTTTCTTCTAGAATCCAAGTAGACAGAGCAATGGATGAATGTGAGGAATTACAATGTTCATAGTGTCCATTGGAGGAAAACAAGCCAAATCAGTTAGATCATAGAGAATCTCAGTTGATTTTAAAAGGGGCACTAAAATATGCAGTGGATGTTATCTTAGCAAAATCCCTAGAATAAATTTAATAAAGGATGTCCAATAGTTGTCTCAAAGCATATATCAGTGCAAGCCGGAGGCTAAAGATAATTCAACAAAGCAAGTACAATCCTAAGAGAGGCTACAGGAATACAGGGTAACTATTCATAGTTCTTTTGTTGTTGTTGTTGTTGTTCCAGTTTTATTGAAGTATAATTAGCAAATAAAATTGTAATATATTTGAACTGTACAATGTGATGGTTTCATATACATATACATTGTGAAGGAATTCCCACAGTTAAATTAACACATTCATCACCTGAAATAGTTACTCTGTTTTCTTCTTTTTTTAATTTTTTGGTGAAAACAAATAAGATCTATGGTCTTAGTAAATTTCAGTTATACAATGCAGTTTTATCGACCGTAATCACCATGCTATACATCCAATCCTCAAACTTTGTTCATCTTATAACTGAAAGTTTGTGCCTTTTACCAACCTCACTCCTTCACATTCCCAACATTCTGCTTGCTGTTTCTATGAGTTCCACTTTTTTAATTTTCCTTTTTCTTTTTTTTTAGATTCCACATATAAGTGATACTAGGCAGTATTTGTCTTTCTTTGTCTGGCTTATTTCATTTAGCATACTGTTCTCTGGGTTCATTCATGTTATTGCAAATGGCAGAATTTCCTTCATTTTATTTTTCTGTTTTTTTAAGCTCTTTATTGGAATATAATTGCTTTACACTGTTGTGCCAGTTTTTGCTGTACAACAGAGTGAATCATCTGCATTTATACATATATCCCTATATCCCCTCCCTCCCGCAACTCCTTCCCACCCTCCCTATCCCAACCCTCTAAGTCATCACCCATCATCTGGTTGATCTCCCTGTGTTATGCAGCAGCTTCCCACTACCTGTCTATTTTACATTTGGTAGTGTATATATGTCAATGCTACTCTCTCACTTCATCCTAGTTTCCCCTTCGCCCCCTCCCAACTCTGTGTTCTCAAGTCCGTTCTCTACATCTGCATCTTTATTCTTGCCCTGTCACTGGGTTCATCAGTACCATTTTTTTGATTCCATATATATGAGTTAGCATATGGTATTTGTTTTTCTCTTTCTGGCTTACTTCGCTCTGTATGACAGACTCTAGGTCCATCCACCTTGCTACAAATAACTCAATTTCATTCCTTTTTATGGCTGAGTAATATTCCATTGTATATATGTGCCACATCTTCTTTACCCATTCATCTGTTGATGGACATTTAGGTTGCTTCCATGTCCTGGCTATTGTAAATAGTGTTGCAGTGAACATTGTGGTATATGTTTCTTTTTGGATTATGGTTTCTTCAGAGTATATGCCCAGTAATGGGATTGCTGGGTCATATGGTAGTTCTATTTTTAGTTTTTTTAAGGAACCGCCATACTGTTTTCCATAGTGGCTGTACCAATTTACATTCCCACCAACAATGCAGGAGGGTTCCCTTTTCTCCACACCCTCTCCAGCATTTATTGTTTCTAGATTTTTTGGTGATGGCCATTCTGACGGGTGTGAGGTGATATCTCATTGTGGCTTTGATTTGCATTTCTCTAATGATTAGTGAGGTTGAGCATCTTTTCATGTGTATGTTAGGCAAATGGCAGGATTTCCTTCATTTTAAAAGCTGAATAATATTCCATATATCTTTATCCATATATGTGTGTGTTTGTGTGTATATATATATATATATTTCTTTTTCCATGCATCCATCAACAGACACTTCAGTTGTTTCCACATCTTGGCTATCGTGAATAATGCTGCAATGAATATAGGAATACAGAAATCTCTTTGAGATAGTTATTTTGTTTCTTTGGATATACTTACATAAGTGAGGTTGCTGGATCATATGGTAGTTCTGTTTTTAATCTTTTGAAGAACTTCTGTACTGTTTTCCATAGTGGCTGTACCAATTTACATTCCCACCAACAGTATACAAGGGTTCCCTTTTCTTTACAACCTCACCAGTAGTTGTTATATCTTGTCTTTTTGACAATAGATAGCCTAACAGGTGTGAACTGATACCTCATTTTAGTTTTGATTTGCATTTCACTGATGATTAATGATGTTGAGTATGTTTTCATGTATCTGTTGGCATTAATATGTCTTCTTTGGAAAAATATCTATTAAGGTCATTTGTCCATTTTAATTAGATTATTTGTGTTTTTGCTATGGAGCTGTATGAGTTCCTTGTATATTTTCAATATTAACCCATTATAGGATATGTGGTTTGCAGATAATTTCTCTTATTCCATAGGCTGTCTTTTCATTTTGTAGGTGGTTTCTTTTGCTATGCAGAAGCTTTTTAGTTTGATGCAGACCTACTTTATTTTTGCTTTTGTTGCCTTTGCTTTTGGTGTCAAATCCCAAAAATCATTGCCAAGAGCAACATCAAGGAGTTTATAGCCTATGTTTTGTTCTAAGAGATTTATGGTTTCAGGTCTTATGTTCAAGTCTTTAATCCGTTTTGAGTTGATTTTGAGTGTGGTGTAAGAGTTCCAGTTTCATTCTTTTGCATGTGGCAATCCAGGTTCCAAAACACCATTTATTGAGAGACTACCCTTATCCTGTGGTATATTCTTAGCACCCTTGCTGCAAATTAATTGACCATATATGTGTGGGTTTGTTTCTGGGATCTCTGTTCTCTTCCATTGATCCATGTGCCTGTTTTTATGCCAATACCATATTTTGTTGAATACTATATGTTCGTAATATAGTTTAAAATCAGAGAGCCTGATGCCTCCAGCTTTGCTTGTTTTGCTCAAGGTTGCTTTGGATATTTAAGATATTTTGCAGTTTCATGGTAATTTTTAGAGATCCAGTGTAAATAAAGGGCAAAATTTAGAATATCAAGGTACATCCAGGGGTAAAAGGTTTATAATGAGACCTTTTGAGAAACACTTCATATTATGCTGTTTCTATTTTTTAAAATAAGCATTAGCATATTTATTAGTCTGAGAAATAGAATTGTTAAAAAAGTGAATTTAATATTTTAGACTTCTCCAAGCATATTTGGCTCTAAACCTATTTTTAGTCCGTAACACCTAATAATATCCATGAAACTAATATTTTCAGAGCACTAGGAGATACCCATATTAAATCATAGTATTCAAGTAGTTATTAAGCATAAATATTGCTTATTAAAAGTCAAATTTTGATAAAAACATCAGAATTAAGGTTACACAAGACTCTGGGGTGTATTGACACACATGATTCAACCATAAACCCCACTGAGGACCTATCAAGAATGAATATTTGTTCTTTTATCCAGTCATGTTACGTGGCAGTATTTTTAGTAAGCAAATTTATCATTTGTGGCCCTAGAGCCCAGGGAGATTTTTGCCTTTATCTACTTGATATTCTTTCTTTAATTCTGTGTAGCAATTTACCTAGTATTTTTTAAATTTAGATAAATAATTATACATGCTCTACTTAATTAATACAAGTTTCAATCATCACATAAACAACTGTATATGAAGAATAAAATGTTTTGTAGTTTTAAAGGACTGTCATCTAAAGGACTGTTATTTTAAAAACTTTGATAAATTGAGGGCAAAGTGTAATATGGTTTTTTATTAGCTGCGTTCTAATAGGGATGTGCTGTTTTGAAATTCTTGGATGTCAAAAAGGAACAGTTTTAGACACCAGCTTTTTGCTTAGCCTATTGGCAACTCTGGTAACATACTTCTGCAGGGCATTTTTCCTCTTAGACTCTTACACCAGTTACTTTCTAGTGGATGATAATCACTGTTGAGAAAAGAACAGCACATGTTAACTTCTGCAGGAGCAGCCATCATGAAATGGAAAAACAATGCATTTGTTTATTTATTTATTTATTTCACCTTTTTTTATTGAAGTATGATTGCTCTACAATTTTATAAGTAATAAGTATACAATATAGTGATTCACAATTTTAAAGATTATACTCCATTTTTTATAGTTATTATAAAATATTGGTTATGTTCCTCTTGTTGTACAATATATCCTTGTAGCTTATTTTATACCTAAAACTTTGTACCTCCTATTCCCCTCCACTTTTATTGTCCCTCCCCACTGCATCACTCCCCCCACTGGTAACCACTAGTATATTCTCTATGTCTGTGACTCTGCTTCTTTTTCATTATATGCACTAGGTGTTGTATTTTTTAGATTCCATGTATAAATGATATTATACAACATCTGTGTTTCACTTATTTCACTTAGCATAATGCACTTCAAGTCCATCCATAATGCTGCAAATGGCAGAATTCCATTTTTATGGCACCGTAGTATTCCTGTATGTGTGTGTGTGTGTGTGTGTGTGTGTGTGTGTGTGTGTGTCTCATATCTTCTTTATCTGTTCATCTATTGCTGGACACTTTAGGTTGCTTCCATATCTTGGCAATTGTAAATAATGTTGCTATGGACATTGGGATGCATGTATCTTTTCAAATTAGTATTTTGTTTTTTCCAGATATATACCCAGGGGTAGAGTTGCTGAGTTGTATGGTAGTTCTATTTTTAGTTTTTTAAGAAACTTCCATACTGTTTTCTACAGTGACTTCACCAATTTATGTTCCCACCAACAGTGTACAAGCATTTCCTTTTCTCCACATCATCGCTAACATTTGTTATTTGTGTCTTTTTGATGATGACCATTCTGACAGGTGTGAGATCATGTCTCATTGTGGTTTTTATTTGCATTTCCCTGATGATTAGTGATGTTGAGCATCTTTTTATGTGCCTGTTGGCCATCTGCATTTCCTCTTTGGAAAAATGTCTATTCAGTGCTTTGCCTATTTTTTAATTGGGCTGTTTGTTTTTTTGATGTTGAGTTTTATGAGCTGTTAATATATGTTGGTTATTAATCCCTTATTGGTTATATCATTTGCAAATATTTTCTCTCATTCATTAGGTTGTATTTTCATTTTGTTGATGATTTTCTTTGTTATGCACAGCTTTTACATTTAGTTGGATACAATTTGTTTGTTTTTGGTTTTATTTCCTTTGTTTTAGGAGATGGATCCAAAAAAATATTGCTGTGATTTATGTCAAGGTTGTTCTGCGTATGTTTTCCAGTCTTACATTTAGGTCTTTAATTCACTTTGAGTTTATTTTTGTGTATGGTGTTAGAGAATGTTCTAATTTATTTCTTTTACACTTACCTTTCCAGTTTTCCCAGTGCCACTTATTGAAGAGACTGTCTTTTCTCCATTATATATCCTTCACTACTTTGTCATTGATTAATTGACCATCAGTGCTTTGGTTTATTTCTGGGCTCTCTATTCTGTTCCATTGATCCATGTGTTTGGTTTTGTGCCAGTATCATACTATTTTTGATTACTGTAGCTTTGTAGTATAGTCTGAAGTCAGGGAGCATGGTACCTCCAGCTCTGTTCTTTTTTCCCGAAGATCGTTTTGGCTATTCAAAATCTTCTGTGTTTACATACTAATTTTAAAATTATTTTTTCTAGGTCTGTGAAAAATTCCATTGGCATTTTGATAGGATTTCATTGAATCTGTACATTGCCTTGGGTAATATGGTCATTTATGATAAAAACTCTCCAGAAAGCAGACATGGAGAGAACATCCCTTAACATAATGTTTGACAAATCCACAGCTAACATCATACTCAATGGTGAAAAGCTGAAACCATTTCCTCAAAGATCAGAAACAAGACATGGATGCCCACTCTCACCAGTTTCTTTCAACCTAGTTTTAGAAATCCTAGCCACAGCAATCAGAGAAGAAAAAGAAATAAAAGGAATACTAATTGGAAAGGAAAAAGTAAAACTGTCACTTTTTGCAGATAACATGATACTGTACACAGAAGTCCTAAAAATTCCACCAGAAAACTACTAGAACTCATCAATGAATTTGATAAAGTTGCAGGATACAAAATTAATATACAGAAATCTGTTGCATTTCTATGCACTAACACTAAACTAGTAGAAAGAGAAATGAAGAAAACAATCCTATTTACCTTCACATCAAAAAGAATAAAATACCTTGGAATAAACCTACTTAAGGAGGTAAAAGACCTGTACTCAGAAAACTATAAGACACTGATGATAGAAATTGAAGACAATATAAACAAATGGAAAGATATACCATGTTCTTGGATTGGAAGAATCAGTATTATTAAAAATGACCATACTACCCAAGGAAAACCAATGCTTTTAAAAGAGTGTTTTTACAGATATCTGTTGAACTCAGACCATGTCAAATAGGCCTAAAAATCTATTTTTTGCAACACTGATTTGAAAATGTCACATGTGGTAGAGTAATAGCTTGCTAAAATTTGTTAAGAAAATATTTTCCCTCATTAAAGGATTTCCCTCATAACTTTATATTGCTATGTAAAAAACAAGTATTAGTCCCAGGTACAAAACTGTTGCCACTGCAGTGAATATTATGAATATTTCCTTTACAAATATAAAAGTTTGGAAAAGTTTGGGGTTTTGTTTTTGTTTCAAATGTTTCATTTCATTTGCTTTGTGGGAGGAATTTTATTTAATGTCACATGCAAAGACAGTAAAGCCAATTATTTTGGCACCATGAACATTTTAAATCTTTCTGTTTTCATTCAATGTTGTATTCATTTAGGCCTTAAATATTGCCATTATTTGGCATTAGAAAAATGGAACATTGCCTATAGGTGATTTCCACATTCTGGCATAAAGATTTGACATTTTATGAGATGGAGGGTTGAAGGAACAGGTAGTTTTAGTCCTGTAAGCAGGCAATATATAAACATCTTTTATGAGCCAACAGCTATATTACTGGGAATATGGTAATGAATTTAAAAAAACCCTGTTTATATCTTCAAGAAGAAGGTTGCATCAGAGAAGAAAGACGCTTAGCAAATCATTTCCAATAACTAAATATATTATTTCAAATATACAAAGGGCTTTAGAGAACTACTTGGTTAGAGACAGGTTAGAGAGTTCTAATACATCTTTGTGTTTTTTCTGGACACGGCATTTTCTCTTAATTAGGTCTACAATTCTTACTGAAGTCTGTGGTGCCTTAGTGATGAAATGGAGAAAAAAAGGTGAAAGAGCATGGAAGGACGTGTGCAGAAAGTTCTGGGAATGAAATACAATAAAATACAGCACTTAGGAATGTATTAAATGAAACTATCCTGTCATTTTGCATTGGAAATATGTAAAGAAACCACTTCTCTCAATTTAGTTAGCATGCGTTGAGAATCTACAGAATATCAGAAGCTCTAATACAACAAAGACTTAAAGACTCTTACCCTTCTTAGAGCTTGCTTTAATGGGGAGCTAAGTCAAAGAATCACATAATTTTAGCATGCTAATATAAAAAGGCACTGCTCAATGACAACTACAGTTGGCTGTGAAGAGAAAGAGTGGTTGAGAATAATAAAGAAAAGACTTATAGAAGAGGTGGCTCAAAAGTATAAAATTTAACACATGAAGGTGAGGTTGAGGGTAAAGTAAGTATAAAAACAAAGGTAGGAAGATGAGAGATATCTAATGTTTCTAAGGATAGGATAATAATTTTTGCAGGCTACATAAGAGAATAAAGAGATTGGGAAAATAAAGTAAGATGAGCTAAAAATATACAGCAAAAAATAAACAGGCCTGTAGGAAGCATTATAAACAGGGGTAGCTGAAGATGCCTAGAGAAGTAGGCTTGGAGCTGCATATGCATTTAGTACAGAGGAAATGCTTGTTCAGGAAATTCCGCAGGTAATGCTTAGAGTGCTGCTTCTCATACTGACTGCACATTGGCCTTACCCACTGCCTTGTGCATTAGAATTGTATGAGATCCTATTGACAAAGCAGATTTCAAGGGCTACTATCAGACATAGGAAGACTTTTTAAAGTGAGACCATTTCCCCTTTTCCAACCTCCAAATAACTCTGAGGCTCACTAAAAGTTCAGAATAATTGGATGAAAGGCTGTGGTGATTTCCTTCCAGTACATTTCTTAAAATGTGCATACATATATGTATGTATACATATACATCTGAAGAAAGGAAAAAAGGAGGTATTGAGTATACATATTCTTGTACAATTTGGGGAGAGTTTCTATATTAACTTGTTGCTCAACCTCATTCTTTGAAATGACTACATGGTTTTCTGTTAAATGACTGTCCCATTAATAATTTAATTGCCCCTGCATACATAAGCATTTATATTTCTTTGTCTAATTTGTGTAATTGCAAACAATTTTGCAATGGATATTCTTAAGCACAAATCTTTGGAATATGTGCTTGTATTTCTGAAAGGTAGATTGGTAGAAAAAGTTGAAATTTTTTGGTCAATAGAAGGGTTTAGAATGCATAAAGATTATAAGTAAATAATAAGAGCATGATGGTAACTATGTATTCCAGAGCTTAGCATTCTGAAGCACAACATTCTGAAGGATAATGTTACTATCAGAGTCTAGTAAAAGTTAATAAGACTATGGAAATATGTAAAATCCTTCCTGTTCAACCAGGATTTGTATCCATAAAAAAATGCCTGTGTTCCTTTATGAGGATGAGCATCTATACAGGTAAAAATGGTTCTAATTCAGTCTGCTTAGAGTCTATAACCCTCTTATAAAAGTCAGGACTTGAATTTAACATCAGAGATCCTAGCTTTTGCTGTCGAGAGACTATTCAGGCCAAGTTAATGAATCCAAGTACTTTGAAATTGAAAATATATTCCACCTTTAGAATCTCTAACTATGAGATAGGTAATAAATTAGGGGAAAATAATAGAATTTACAATGGACTAGCCAATTACTTCTTTAAAAAATAACAGGTAAACGGGGTAAAAAAAGCACTTTACTCAAGATCTGTGATTCTTAAATGTTTAACAATTAAAATAATACACAATTCAGCTAAAGCAGATTAGGTTTGACAGAAATTCTCTTTATTTTACTTTAAAGCACAAATACACAAAGTTTTTCTAAACATTACCTTCTGCCTTGATTTTATGTGTAGTAAAAATAGAGAACTCTGTAACCCAAAATGGCTTTATCCATCTTAACTGTGTACTGGAAAGTATAGATATTATTTCTTTACACTGTGTTCCTCAATAGTACCCAAACCCTACTCCTGGACTGAGTGCAGTAGTTACCCTTGTTCCCCTTCCCACTTCATATCATCTTTTACTGATTGCCAGTGTAACAGGGATCCCAATATACTGTGTCTGGTTTTCCCTTTAGACAGCTCCTTAAGAAGAGCATCACAAGGGTTAAGTTGACTTCAGGAACCTTCCACACTGGTTTTTAAATTCACAGTCTCAGAACCCATTTTACACTCAAATAATGAGGACCCAAAGACCAAAGAGGTTGACAAAGTATGGCCTGCAGGCAAAATCCAGCCCATCTCTTCTTTATGTGAATAAGTACTATTTGAACAGAGCTACCCGTGTTTATTTTTGTATTGTTTATGGCTGTTTTCTCTCTATAATGGCAGAGTTGAGTAATGTGACAGATGCCATATGGCTTGCCAAACGTAAACTATTTACTACCTTGTCCTTTAGAGAAAACATTTACCAGCCTCTGGTTTAGGTGGATTATAACTACTGATTTTCACCACATGAAAAATTAAGCTTAGAAAATTTTTAAATTGCAAAATACACAAGCACAGGGACTTCCCTGGTGGCACAGTGGTTAAGAATCCACCTGCCAATGCAGGGGACACGGGTTTGAACCCTGGTCTGGAAGATACCACATGCTGTGGAGCAACTAAGCCCATGTGCCACAACCACTGAGCCTCCACTCTAGAGCCCTCGAGCCACAACTATTGAGCTCACGTGCCACAACTACTGAAGCTCGCAGGCCTAGAGCCTGTGCTCTGCAACAAGAGAATCCACCACAATGAGAAGCCCACTCACCACAACTAGAGAAAGCCTGCGTGCAGCAGCAAAGACCCAATGTAGCCAATAAATAAATTTAAAAAAAAAGAAAGAAATACACAAGCACACTTTTTATCAACTACCAGAGCTAATGGTCATGCAGCCTTTGGGAAACCACTGTACATTCATGAGAAAGTGAGAGTGAAAAAGGTAAATAACATCTTAGTATTATCATGAAAGTAGTTTTAACCTCCTGTGAGACCCTGAATGTGTATAAGGAATACAAGAGGTCCTCAGACCATATTTGAGAGCTGCTGGAATACTATATGACAAATAGTAGTAGCTATTCAATAAATACATGGATGAATAAAAGATCAAATATTTCCACAGTGCCTTACAATTTACAGAGAACTTTTATGTCAATTTCTATTTTAAGAAAATTTAAGGATGCAGAAGTATTAAAGAAAATGGTTTTAGTATAGGAGATATTAGAGCATGTTTGCAAGCTGAGGAGAAAGAGGGACCTATAGCCTAGTGAACATGATTAAGGATGTATGTAACAGACAGAAATAATTAATTTTAAATGGATCATATAAAGGAACTTAAACGACTTCATTGAATTTTTGATATGGTGCAGAAATTGGTATAATATAGTTGTACAGTGAAAAAAATGAATATGTTGTACTAATGTAATATGTGGGGGAATAGAAGAGGAATCTTAGAAAGAGCAAAGCACAAATCATCTTCAAAAGAAAATCTTCAAAGGAGGGTTGCTTGAGGAAATTTTACAATGGAAGACAGACTGCCTTCAAAAAGTTAAAGAAGACTGTTCTCAGTGTTAGAGTCTTTCTTAACTTACCCTCTATCTGTACCCTTCACGTAAATTTTTAAAAACATTTTCAATTTATTATTTGACCTTCTGTGTAAGAGAAATTAAAAACAAAAAATTTCAAGAAGAAATTTAAATTTATTTTGGAATGAGTCAGAAATGGCCAAAGAATGTTTCAACACCTCTTTGAAGGTAATTTAAGAATTACTCTGGTATCTGGTACACCAATATACTGTGGCTTTGCCTTTACATGTTCTATTCTGTGAAGGTAGCAGGATTTGGACTGGCATCTAGTTATTCTCATCACCTATGTAACTGTACTCAAATGTACTCTGCATTGTAAATTAACTACAATCCAGTTGTTGTGGTTAAACAATGTGTGATATATGTTTGAGTCACATAAATGAATTAGGGTCTTTATTCAAGTTGTTTATGAGAAATGGCTTCTTTATTGCTTAACTATATACTTGATTTCTAGGGAAGATATCTAAATGCTGTACAGTATTCAGTCATTCTATTGAGAGAATGTTTAAAAGAAAAATAGAGATCAGCAATTATGAACCTAAACCGATCTAGAAACAATTTGTTCTATTATGTTATTGAAAACAAACACAAACAAACTTTAGTAAGCCATAGTGTTTTACCTCCTTCAATATTATGTTTACATTATTTGCACAGCAGGATGAGAAAGTAATCCCTCTGGAGATATTAAGGAAATCATTTGTTTTTGTGTTAGATACACAAATGTGTTACTGTGTATTTTACCATACATAATAGCTTTTAATTGGGAGACATGAAAATTGAATATCACTACCATGTGTGACATGCGAATTATGATGTGATATTTATAAATATTTTAGTAGTTACCATTTACCAGATGGAAGTAATGTGTGTTTTTGCAAGTCTGAAACATCTTTTTTATGATAATAGTCCACACTTGAGGTAATTTATTCTGTCCTTGCAATATGGAGGCAAGTTCTCTGCACTGTATGTAGTATTCTATGCTTTTAGCAAATCAAACAATCCTAAACATGAATACACCTCAAGATGAATGTAAACAAATCATTTGACTAATGAATGTTAAATTGGAATGTTTTCTCTCCATATGTGCCATAATTCACAACAAAAGGGCTGAGCAAATTCCCCATGTGCATTTTTGTTCATCACATATAACCTTGAGAAAATAACTCTAAAGGTGACATTTTGACATGGAGGAAATGACTTTAAAGCTTCCATACTATTAGACGTAAAACTTTATCCCCAAACATTAGAATGTTATTGCCTATTTTCAGATGGTAAATTAATGTCATTTTCCTTTATCTGTATTTTGTAATCCAGAAAAAACACTTGCTAGAGATTGCAATTTCTGTGGAAGACACTTTCCCTCCTCCATTTCTCTTTCTCTTTATAGGGTCCTTTCCTCTACTCTCAGACTTCTGTCCCCTCTATCACCACCCTTTTAAAAGTGCTATGGATTTTTTTAAAGCCACATAGACTAGGCTTGGTTATCAGTTCTATAGTTACCAGTACCAGCAATAGAAATAAAGCATTATATTGTCACTCCTTCCTTTCCTACCAATTGGTTCGATGGCTTGTCTTGGCTGGCACCCTGCACATCAATTGGTGTGTCTGGGAAAGCTATGGCAGTCAAATTGTGAGCCATTCAAGCAAGCATGTGTAATTTTAGCATTTCCTGGTGCGTGCTTGAAGAGATGCTTTTTGGTGCTTTCAATCATTTTAATGAGATATCTTAGTTTGATTTACAAATTTGGTAAACAAAACTTGGTGTTGTTATGTTTAGACTTTGGTTCTTATTTCATAATGTGTGTTTTGAGAATCCTTGATGCTGTAAAAGAATAAAGAAACTTCATATTTCTCCTCCTACTGTATCCACAAAAAAAACAGAAAAGAAGATAAAGCAGAATTAGAAATTACTTTTTTGGATATCAAACAAGATTAAAAGGTTTCAAGTCTCTTAGGATAGAATATTGATCATAGCAAGGCACACCCCCCCTCCAAACACACAACTCTGAAACAAAATAACATAGTTTTTTTTTTACCAATTGTTAACAGGATTATGGTTAAATCTGAGACTTAAGAAAGTAATCTCCTTGCGTTTGAATCCATTTGAAGCTCTGCATGAGACTTTACAGTTTTAAAATGTCCCAGGGAAATATATATCTTTGAGTAATGTGATGGAATTAAAGTGCTGTGAACACTTGCAAGGGAAGTTAAATTAAAGGCACAAAATTTAAAAGGATATATTATTTCATACATAAATTGCTGGCATCCACTTTATAAATGGGAATTAGATTTGTAGTCTATAAAAATCCTTAGGTAGCTGTGATTTACATTTTTCTGTTGGTTGTTACAGTTTAATATTTCTCCTAATGCATTGGAATTTGTTCATGCCACTCTTTGAGAGACTAAAATGAAAATGTTACAAACAGGAATACGTTAATGAAAATGTTATAAACAGGAATATAGCAATGACATAATCAGGTAGCTCAGCATCTTCGCAAGACTGCAATAGTGGGGAGCTTAAGGTATTTGGAATTAATAGCTTCTCTCCCTTTTCTAGGTGGCTGTTTGCCTGAGAGAAAAGAATCGGGGGAATAGATTATGAATATTCAGTTACTATTAGATTCTGTTTTTCTTGGCATTGGATCTAAAGGAGCTCTGTCTGGCAGAATGCTGTGGAAATGCTGCATAGGGTCAGTAAGGTATAATTAGTGAATAATGATTTAAAATTAGGACACAGTTTTTCATTTCACTTTAATTCTTAATAAACTCAGCGATCTTTTACCAATTATTGCTTTTGTGGTATCAATCTGTTGCTATCTGTGAAAATAAGTAATTCCTGATCTTCTACATTGAAACAAATTATTTCCTTAAAAGAATACAGTGCTTTCAAATTTTACTATGCAAATAATAGTCTAGGTGGTTGTGAAAAATTTAGATTCCCAGCTGCCATTTCAGAGATCCTCACTCAGTAAGTCTTGGATATTTTCCAGGAACTTGACCTTCTCATTTGTACCCCCATGGCAGGTGACTGCATGCCACATGTGTACCACAGGTGGGGCACATTTTTGTGCTACCTTAAAGGGGTTGGCTAAGTCCTCACTTATTCCCAGATTCCAGTTGCAACAATCTTTGTGAAAGCCAATGACATGTTAATTCTTCCTAATAAGTACTAGAGGCAAAAATATGACTTACATAGTATTTGGATAGGTGTAATTCTTTTCCTTAAGAAGTTGTATGTGCAAAATCCTTCAGTGAGCAGCTTGTTCATTGAGTTGTGTATATTTTCTCATTTTATTCTACAAAGGAAAATAATTCATACTAAGGCCATATGTAAGCTCATAAGTAGTATCTCTTCAAGTGAAAATCAAGGAAGAATTTCAAAGAAATGTTTGAAAATCTGTTGCTCCTACTGTACCACTCCTATATTTGAAAAACAATGAAAGTAATATTTTTGTTTCTTTTTGCACACTGCTTCTCTAAATGAGTAATCTAAATGGGTTACTTTTATTTGCTGTAGAGTCTCATATTTGTTCTTCATAACCAATCCAAATGGGAAATGAAACTGAAACCCCAGTACAACTGGTTTCCCAACTAATCCTGATTCCAAGATCTGCTCTTATCTAATCAAGTAGAATTAGAGTATGGATGCTTTACATGGGATGACACATGGTCAGCTTGTAATCTTCCTACAAACTCCTCTCCTCATTAATCTAGGCTGTACTTAATAATTGCTTTTTCCACACAATGGAACCAGTTAATTGCAAAATTCTCCTTCCACTAGAACTGTCAGGTTTTTCAAACATGTAAACTGTGCATTTTAAAATATGGCCAAATGTATATTTTTTTCAATAGGCATCATATATTTTTCAGAAATAATGAGATAGATGATGACCTATGTTATCTTTCCATAGCTATCATCTCACATATGTGGAGGATAGGAATTCATTTGGTGAGCTGCTTATGTCTCTCAGTTTGCATCTGATATTATATTGTTTTATTTTCAGATCATAGGGCTCATTACTATATACTCTACATTTAGAATGAAAATTAGTTTATAAGCACTTAAATAATATTAGTTTATCTACAAAAAGTATAACATTCCACATTCTTTTTTCTATATAAACAGGTGCAGTGTTGTAGATAAGCTGCATTTGGATGCCTGATTTCCCAAAGATTTTCTTTACGGCAGTATAGGTCAAGTGAAACCAGAAGTTAGCCCAAAGGGAACCATTTGTAGTTCTCGCTTTATTTTTGTAACTTATCACTTACATAATATGGTACTCAAACAAACATGTATATATATAGTTTAAAATTTTTCCTTTAGCAATTTTGACAACTGTGAGTTTTCCTCTTGAGAAAATGCATAAGAATGTCATCTTTAATTTTATTTTCCTTTTATCTTCTTTCCTTTATACAAGCTGAGGACTGTGAAGAAAAAGTCAAAGTGCAAATAGGCAGGCGGCAGTAAAATGAATAAAGCTCCTTAGCTGGCAGTAATGAGATGCTTCTGGAAAAGTAACTACTAAATTGCAATGTTTGCAACTTTACAGAAACTCTTAGGAAAAACCTAGAGGTCATCTCGCTAAATATCATGGTTGGATTTTTAAGAAGGCTGCATCATGTTATACTTGAAAATTCATTATAGTGATGTCACCCAGACTTTCCCTAGGGATCATTAATAACATGCTACAGGGGTTCGGCCCTACTGGACAGAAGATCCTACCCTGCTTGCCCACAGGTTGTTTTACTTAAAAGGGCTTATGCTACTTGTGACCATAAAAGATTTGAGAAATAATGATCACAAAGAAAAGGTGGCACATCTGCAATTCTTATGGTTGAATAAAAGGGTGCAAAAACCTAGTAAGCAGCTTTTTATGTAATATAGTAATTTCTTAGATCATTCATAGTAATAAATGATATTTGCTGGGTGCTGATCTCAAATATGAGGAAACTCCCCATACTTAATAAGGGAAAATTTATGTATTCACATTAGGTCATAATTTAGAAATGTTACTACAATTTGGGAAGACAACATAATAAAACATCATTAAATTGCAACTACCACTCAGCAATCTAGGCCAAATTGTACATCATCTTGTAGATAACAGACATGTAGGCAGGTGCTGAGAAGTAGTATTGTCTGTGCTGGGTTAAAGGAGTCATCTTGAAGCAGATGTGATCTGCCAGACAAAGGGCAAACTGAAGCCAAGGCCAAGACTCACAAAACTACATTTGAGAGCCAACATCAAGTATCCAGGCAGTGAGAGATCTGGTATAGGGAGACATTTAAGGCGTACTTTAGGAAAGGTGAAGCTATGAATAAGAAATCAGAACTTGAAGGGATTAAAACCAAGTCAAGAAACTGAGTATAACATCAGATAAAGCAAAGATTAATAAAGTCAGCCATCAATAGCACAGGTCCAGTTACTGATTCTTCTTGGTTAACAATTATATAGATTAGAGAAGTGGTTCTGAAACTTTTTGGAATTAGAGACCCTTTGCACTTTTAGAATTAGTGAGGGCCCCACAAAGCTGTTGTCTGCATGAGTTATATCTGTTGATGTCTGCTATATCAGAAATTTAACTTAGAAAATATTAAAATAGTTATTTATTTTGAAATCATATAATTAAATAATACATTGTATGTTAACATAAAAATTTTAATGAAAGTAACTATTTTTCAAAACAAAAACAATTTCATGAGAAGATTTTTTTTTACATTTGTACAAGTCTATTTTATGTTTATATCATTGGAAGATTCTTCGTTCAGCTCATTTCAGTACTTTATGTTGAAATATATGAGGAACATCCAAGCCTCATAAGATATATAATTGGAAAAGGAAGACATTTTTCAGTAGCTTTTCCAGATAATTGTGGATATTTTTCTTTGATGCTACACCAAACTCAACAGGTGGGAGTTTCTCAAGTGCTAGTTTCAATGTGGACTCTTGAAATCATATTGATGAACTTTTTACTCTTCTAAATTAAACCCCATAGCCTTAGTATGCTCTTTGAATTCGTATTTATCCATGAATGATTTTGTAAAATGCATTGGTTATTTGGAAAATACCGGATCACTGAGTTATACAGATTTCCCAAATGTTGATGTATTTCATTATATGATACTAAAACATCACATTTATTAATATTTCTACTGATCTCATCCAAAAACCATTTAAGTATTGGCACTCTGTCAAATTCAGCATGGCAGATACAGGTTTTTTGAAGTTCTAATTTTGCTTTGAAATTTTGAATTTAAGTTAACAAGTAATATGATTTGTTTTCCTTGAAGTGACAAACTCATGTCATTCATTTTTGAGAAAATGTTTGTCAGATACTGAAATCTGAATTACCATTTTTTTTTGTCATTCTTCCAAGTAAAGATGATGTTTGATGAAAATTCATGGCTAGTTTAGCTCGTATCTTAAGCAATAGCACAAGTGCTCTATGCAGACATCTCATTTTGCCATATAAGATATTAAAAAGGTCCTCAAGAGTTAAGATTCAATAACATTTGTATTTTTTTTTACGGCTTCATCAAGGACATTCTTAAATGAAATTGGATTTCTACATTTTGTTTGTTCATTCATTCATTTACCCTGTCTGTCTATCTACCTATCTATCTATCTACTTACTAACAGTGAATTTATGTCTATTTCCCACTAACTAGTACAGTCCAGTGTCACTGATGTAATTAAGTCTAAGACACCAACAGTTTTAGCCAGCATCACTTTAACAACATCGCTGCAAATGTCAATGCAATGATAAAGGAAAGTAATATCTCTGATAATATTATGAAAATAGTTTTGATTTCATTGACTCCCTAAAAAGGTATTGGGGACTCCCAGGGATCTCATACCACACTTTGAAAACTGCTGGTTTAGAGGCAGTTTGATTGTTTTCTTAAAATGCCATGTCTTGAACATCTTTTTATTTTCTTGATTTTTTTTTCTTGGTTTGTTCTTCTTGCTCATTTTCATTCAAAAGAAGGGAGACAAGAAGCAGATGACATGGTAATTTAAAAATATTCAAGTTGACTTTTAATTAATGTCATTGACATATTTTAAATTTGCAGAAAATTCAACTGTTACTGCAATAGCAAATGTCCTTAATGATATCAGATCAGGTTTCATGATCTTTAATGTGATGTGATAGTAACTGGAGTTATCTACTTATAAATTTCTAAAAGACCTAAAATACTAACAAAGCAGCCAAAATAGTTTACATAAAAATTCGGCAGTTCATACCATATGATCCAGTAATCCCACTCCTGGGCATATACCCAAAGAAAACCATAATCCCAAAAGAAACTTGTACCATAATGTTTATTGCAGCACTATTTACAATAGCCAGGACATGGAAGCAACCGAAATGCCCATCAACAAATGAATGGATACAGAAGATGTGGCATATATATACAATGGAATATTACTCAGCTATAAAAAGGGATGATATGGAGCTATATGTAATGAGGTGGATAGAACTACAATCTGTCATACAGAGTGAAGTAAGTCAGAAAGAAAAGGACAAATATTGTATGCTAACTCACATATATGGAATCTAAAAATGGTACTGATGAACTCAGTGACAAGAACAAGGACGCAGATACAGAGAATGAACTGGAGAACTCGAGGTATGGGAGGGGGTGGGGGGTGAAGGGGAAACGGACGAAGCGAGAGAGTAGCACAGACATATATATACTACCAACTGTAAAATAGTCGGTGGGAAGTTGTTGTATAACAAACGGAATCCAACTAGAGGATGGAAGATGCCTTAGAGGACTGGGGCGGGGAGGGTGGGGGGGACTCAAGGAGGGGGGGAGTCAAGGAAGGGAGGGAATACGGGGATATGTGTATGAAAACAGATGATTGAACCTGGAGTACCCCCAAAAAAATAAATAAATAAATAAATAAATAAATAAATTCTCAAAAAAAAAATGCTGCAGTGGAAAAAAAAAATTCGGCAGTTCAAAACATTTGCTCTTGAGAATGTATTTTTTTTTTATCATCCTGGTTGCTGGAATAAATAAATATAACATAGTAATTTATCCATGACTATTTCACCAGGAAAATATTTCCATTAAACAAATGGGAGGAATGAGGTAAAGATAAATGCATCTCATCCAAAATTCATAGTAAACCAGTAAGAGGATTCAGTTTATATTTTTATCATAGGTATTTAATTCTTCTTTAGTGTTATAGAATTATTTATAATAATATGTCTAATTTGAAGTTTAATAACATGTACCATAATTTTAAATAGCTTTTCCTTCTGTATAATCAGATATTATTTAAGAATCTAAAAATGTGATTAAGAGATAATTACTCAGGTAATGTTTAATATGCAATAGGTGCATATCAAACATTAATAAACCTACATTTTAGTCAATAATAGAAAATTTGTGTTGCATGGAACTTAAAATATTTATCCCAACTCTCTAGTGAATCAGTAGAATAAGTAGAACTAGGGCCAGATTCATAATTTCATGCTTTCCATCATAGGTCATGGGAGCACACAAAACTGCCAGATGAGTAGCTGTTAAGGTGAGGCCAGGATGAAGTCTGAAGTTCCCACCTACAGAGAAATGTGTGTGGAAAGTAGATTTTATCATGGTCATTTACAAAACAGGAATGGATTACAAGGTGAATATTTTCTTTGCAAAAGAATGCAGAAAGGTTCATGAGTCACCTACAAATTTTTGAAAGGAATCAATTCCTAAAGATATGCAGTCTTTTGTGTAAGAATTTGTAAACGGTGGTATTTAAGGCAATTAGATCTGTGTATATGGGGAAGATCCAGGCTTTCATTCACGTCCTTAAGTAGCATGAAAAATATTATTAAAATATTCAGTGCAGGCACAATGATAAGCAAATTAAAAGATTGAATGTTGAGGAAGAGAGGAACAGTTGTGTTCTGTGTTTGTGTGTGTGTGGGTGGGGGGCGAGGATATGTGTGTCCCATAAGGCAGGGATGTGTAAGAAAGAGGTTTGTTTATAAAAAATTACATTAAACAGAATTACTTGTCTATGTCATGAGTATGAATTTGCTACATAACAATTGAAAAGAAGAAATACCCTATTTTATTTTTCATAAGCAGATAAATTTGGCCCTACTTCTGTGTGTCACAAGTTGTTGGATATTCCAAATTCCATTTCATGGACACATTTAAATTCTTTCCCTCTCTCTAGGATATACAAGGTTCTGAGGAGGGATTTATGTGGTATCTGGAGGGGAGTTTTTAGTCTATCATGATCACTGCTGAGATGTGCCTTGTCCAAGCTCTATTAGTCTTTTGGGAGAGGTAAACTCCTTTCTTTCAGTGCTGAATATGGCATTAGTAAATGTCTTTAAAGTCACACTATCAGTGTCTTCTTCCTACTCCCCTTCGCCACCCCCATCTCTCTCTCACACACACACGCATGCTGTAATCATTCATAAACCAAGAGGTCCTATCCCTCGACTAGTTCTGCTTTCACTGGTGCATGTTCCAATCTGCAGTTGAAATGTTCACTGCTCTTCACCTCCCTGCATTCTTCCTCACTATTGGAGTCACACTTTTCTCCTATCTTTGGGTGGTTCTGAGTCCACCTAGTCCACTTGTAGCAACAACCTTTCATAATCACGTTATCTATCCACAAAAGCCTACATGCTGGTGGTACTTTGTAGTACTTTCCCATATGGTGGATCTCATAGAATATGACTGTCTTTGCCATGCAGAGCCCCTAAGGCTGAGGGGGCCTGCATCTTTGTACTCCTGCACACCATTCTAAGCACACACTCAGCATCCTGATTTCTTCCAGATTCCAGCGTCTATCTGTGGAACAGCAACACAGGAGTTATGAGTGGTAAAGTCTAGACTCAGAATTCAAAGCTTTGTTGGATTGAAGTCAGTGGGGAAAAAATCCTTTTACTCATCATCTCAACAGTGAAAACAAAGACCACATTTTTATTTTATTTAAGTCAATTAACATTCCATATTAGTATATTTTCCCAGCAGAGTGTTTGTGCAATAATGTATTTTTTATTTACAATCTTAGTTGGACCCTCAACACTGCTTGAGGTTCCTTTTACTTATTTCTTAAAGTCTTTTTAAAATTCTTGAGTAGTGGTAGCAAAACATTTGTAATTTTTCTCAAGTCCTTGCCTTAATTTATACTAATCTCTTACTATCCCTGAAATTTTCTCTTTTACAAGAGATTCTTCATCTTTACTTTTTTTTCTCAGATAAATACATGCTGTAGTCAGTTTAAATCTTTCCTCTCCAAATGTGCTGTCTCCTCTATTCCCTTCCAGCCTCCTCTGGAACCCTCAACCATTAATAATCTTTCTATATCTCCCTCCACACCAGCTCCTTTCCCCCAGATATGCTGAACTTTCCATCTTTAAACACCCAAACCTTGCATGTGTTTGGGCGTGGGGAAGGGTGCTGGTGGGGAGATCTTTCTTCAAAGTAAAATCACATGTCTGAATCCATTCACTTCAGTTGTCTTAAAATATCGGTGCCTCCACTTCTACCCATTTCTGTTTCAATCTTCCGCTTCTGAAGCTCTCTGATAAGGTTTCTTTATCATCAAATGTAATGACCTTTCCTCTGCCCTCATCCTGACTAATCTCTCCCTGGTCACAGATGTCATCAGTTGCTCCCCCCTTGAAACCCCCATCCCCACCCCGTGTTTCTGCACCACTTAAAGCTCCTCACAGCAAACTCTTTGCTGCAACCACAGGGAAATAGTCTGAAGTGTCATGCTGTTTCGCATCTCTTTACCTCTGCACATGCTCTTCACCTCTGCACATGCTCTTCCTTCTGCTCAGAACTTTCTCTCATTTTACGCCTGGTGCATTCTTATAATTCCTTTAAGTTTTAGCTTTATTGTTAATTCTTTTGTGAACCTTCCTTATGCCTTCCCATCATGAACCCATCAAGAAGAATCAATCATTCTGTTCTGCTTTAAATACTTTGCACTTTATTACATCAGTGTTTACATTGTATTAAAATGTATGTGCTTGGTCTCCTCTACCAGAATGTGAACTCCTTAGAAGGAGGGACAAATCCTTGGTATATAGCACAGGCTTTAGAATCACACAGATGATGGCTCAAGCCTTGTTTGTCCACTTTTAGCTGAGTGATCTTGGAGAAGTTGTTTAAACTCACTAACCTTCAGGCTCCTATACTGTAAAATCACTCTCACACAGTATTGTAAGAATTAAAAATTTTAATGTACACAGGAAGTGACAAAGTGAACTATCAAAGGAATGTTAAATAAGTGAATTATTAAGGCAGTGAAACTCTGTTTAACACGCCTATGGACACAATAAACACTTAATAAATTCCTATTGAATAATTCGATAGATAAATGAGTAAGAACTGTTTCATTTGTTTGAAAATTATTTACCTCCATCTTATACATTTACATTTCCAATCTCAGAGGAAGTTTAAATCCCTCCTTTCATTCTGTTAAAATAATATTTACTTATCATTTATTCATTCCTGTTCTTTTCTAGCATGGTTATTTGATGTCATTTTTTTCTAAGTAATTTTTTTAATTTTATGAAATAAATGACATTGCATGACTCCCCCTTTTTTTAAGCAGAGACTACCCTAATGCATAGTAGCTACTTAACTCCCACCCCTCCCACACATATAAAATATTAACAGCGGCTTAAATAACATATAAGACTGTGAGTGGGCAGATCTGAGGTGGTGTGATGGCTCAGTGGTGTCAGGTCAAGATTCTTTTTTCTCCTCTTTTCTCATCATATGGCTTCCCCTCATGATTTAAGATCTGCTGGAGCTCTAGGCATCACATCTTCATTTCAGCCAGTGAAAAGGATAGAGCAGGAAGAAGGGTCAGCTTGCCCTTTAAAGTTGCACACAACACTTACCTGGAAGTTGCACTCAATACTTATAACTCAAGGGGGAGAAATTTTTATTATGGTCGTACCTATCTACAAAGAAATGTTGAGGATGTAGATCTTATTTTGAGTGGTCACACACTAAAACATACAGAGAAACAGAGGTGAGGGTAGAAAACTAGTAGTACTTGCCAACGTTTAAATAACAACAAAATAATTATATTATTTTGCTGGATTTCTCAGGTGCCCACAAGGACAGTTAGCCCAATGGAAGACTTATTACTGCTTCTTTATATTTAGGACAAACTATATAACTGTCTCCTTCCCTTCTCTGAATTTTATGGTATAGAACTATGAAAAGATAACTCTAAGGGCAGAGACATCTACAGAAAGAGTCATCAAAATTTTTGCTTATCTATGTCTACGAACCATGGAGTGTTATTCTTGTACCTCAATGAGAACAGCTAATTTAATAATAAATGTTTAGAGCATTTCAATTTCTGGAGAGTGGTGTGTGTGTGTGGTAAGATAAATACTTCTTATCAAGTTAGAATCTAAGTAAACAAAATGATATAGAATTCAGGTAAATAAAATTGAAAGAAATTTTTAAAAACTTATCTCAGAATACCAAATATTTATAAATAAGGGGATGAAAATAGGCTTCTAAGGTATTTCCTAAGTAAAGTAACTGAGCTTTGAAAATTAATATCGCTAATAAAATAAATAGGAAAAAAACAACTAAAACCAAAGTTTGAAACTCTGTACTTCATGGAATGTCTTATTTTTCGCTGCTCTGTGTGCCATAAAGAAACCGCGTTTTCAGCTTAGCACTTGCTTGGAATACCCATTTTGGAAAAGCAGAATTTTTTGTGTGTATGCTGCATCTGGCTTAAAAGATAAACATTCAAATATAAATTACACTCATCAAACTAGTTTCATTCAATAAAAGTTCTGGCATGTCTATTATTTCCACTTTTAAGCTATTCTTTATAAGAAGCCATTTTGAAACTATAACCATGCAGAATTAACTATAAGCTTTTTGTACGTCCCAAATCTAGCATTGTGAAACTACTTCTTAGAGCTACTTAGTGACAGAATGACAAATGAATGTCCTCTTTATCATAGTGAAAGATGACTGACTTAATGAGCCATGTCTTACTTATCAATTAGGTTTCTTCCTCTGTGTGTCTCTTTACAGATTAAGCAATTCCTTGAAACCACAGTTATAGGGAATATAAAGAAATATATGATCCCTACCTTGCCTTCAAGGAGAGTAGCCCTCCACATCAGATTTAAAAACTATTCATTGTTCAAAATTACCATTTTATTATTAAAATTGAAAGTATTTATGCATGCCATGTGAGTGTATATTATACACTACTGTGTTCATTTACTTCCCTTGACCATGGTTTTCTATGCTTCCTTTATTATTTTATGAATCAGAATGTGACATGTTTTACTTAATTCCAGTCATTTGGAATCTGTCATTAATATTGTAATTCCACTTTCCACAAATAAAACAAAATCCATGTTATAAATATCCAGACTTCACATTAGTATAATGGTTTTGGAAATACAGATCAAAGAATGGTGATCAGTTCATGGAAACTGAAAAATAACTGTTCTTATTGTTTTAGGTCTATTATAAAGTTTGCTAACATACTTTTTTTCTTAATAACTGATCAATATCTTCACAAACATATTTTTTTATTCTGGAGGGAATTTCTTGGTTGAACATATTTATCATCATAGAAATAAATGGAGTGCAAGAAGGTACATAAAATTAACCATTTATAAAACTTCAAGCACAGAAAATAGAAAATGGTTATTTTCAGTCATTATACATTGATAGTCTATACTTTTAAGATCATATCTTGTCTCATGATGTTTCAAAGTTATTACATTTGAAATATATTTGAATATCACAAGGGAAAGCCTCAAGTAAAAATGATACTTTAAAACTATTGCTGAAAAAAAGTAGAGGAGTCTTTTCCCAAGTTATATTTTCCCCCATTGATCTTTAGCTGGTAATACATACCTCTGTTTCTAAGCTGTCGATTTCTTTAGATGGCATCAGATTTTCAGAGAATTCTAGGCTCAGAACTAAGCACTAGATTTGATTATTTTTTTCTTCCTTGATTTTTTCCTCAAATATCTGTAATTTTTTCTATGACCATATCTTCATTCCTGTCCTTCTCATCCTCTGAATTCTTATATCTTCTATTTCATATCAGGCCATTATTTGCCACAACCTCTACCTTTCTTCCCAGACCCTCCTCTACCATTGTGTTTAATCTTTCAGTCCTTAATAAGCAATATGTCTAAAGTTAAATGCTTTGCTGAGAGTCTGAAGTGTAAATATCTATGTGACTGAAGCCATAGCTATTATGGTAAATGTACCTTATGGAAGAATTATAGAGAGAAAAATAAAGCTGTGTTTGCTCTCACACTCTTGAATGCTAGTTTTTTTTCTAGAAGGATTAGTTCTAGGATCATACGTGATAAAGTATGTTTTTGCACTATTGGATTGCAATAAAGGTTTTTCCACTGGAGTTTTAAGGATATCATTGTTAAGAAGCAGAAATTTTCTTACCATAAACATCCTTACCATCCTTGAATTGGAGATGTCTAAAAAGATAAGCTTTGCTTCTTCATCATGTTGTAGAGTATAGAGCTAGTTTTATGTACAGAAATTATTAACTTCTCACCTGTATTCTATTTTAAAGAATTAACCCAAAGTTCCAAAATGCACCTCCCTCCTTCTTTCCAGTCATCCCCTAGAACTGAAAATTACGACCTGAGATTCATTTCTTAGCACTATATTTCCAGGTTCACTTTGTAAAAATTTAAACAATTCTAGGAGACAACTACATACAAATAAGGTTGAATGACACATTAACTGGGTATTGTATATCTTTATAAAGGGAACAAGGAGCTTCATGAGGAACAGCTCCAGGTATTGAAAACAAACATTTCTGCAGATAGCAGCCATGTGCCTGCCTACACCAGGGTTTCTCAGTCTTGACTCCATTGACATTTTTGGCCAGAAAATTCTTTCCTGTTGGGATTTGGTCTGTGCATTATCACATCTTTAGTAGCATCCCTGGCTTCTACCCACTAGATGCACTAGCACCTCGTCATTCGTGACTAGCAAAAATGTGTCGTACCTTGGGATAAGTCTCCTGAAGGCAAAATTTCCCTCCGTTGAGAACCACTGGTAAAATAACGGATTGAGTTATAATCATATCAAGTAGTTTATAAATACCACCTCATTTAGTTCCTGAAATAAACCAAAAAGGTGACATTATTTGCTGAACTAAGATCTAGAGAAGGTTTCTTAAAATATAGGGTTACAGACCTAACAAGTGGCAGAACCCAGACATCAACCTTAAAATTTACACTCAGCAGCTACTCAGGTTGAATGGAAGGAAAGAAGGTGACAAATAAATGTGCCCACATAACAATTTTGCTGAGGGCCAGCACTGGTCAGTTTTCTCCTCCTTACTGTCAATTTTTAGAATACACTGCTTACTCAAAATAGTGGTCCATGTATAGAATTTTAAAAGTGATTTAACTTTATTTCCCACTTTGTGCTCAGAGCTTGGATTATGGTTGTTAGATTGATTTGTGAAAGTGCTTTGAAGCCAGGAAAAAGGCAGAGTTTTACTGTTACAATGATAGATTTGATGGCATTTCAAGTAAACACTGCCTGTAAAGAGAGTAAGAGTGTGCAAAACCTAGGAGATCAGCTATAAACTGTCAGCATTTTTTTCACTTTTTCTTCCAAAATGTATCTGTGAAGTGCTAACTTCTAAAAATTTCAGTTAAGGACTTGCAAGTGAGTGGAAAAGTGATTAGTCCATTTACCCAATCATTTATTCATTCATTCTGTCAACAAGTATGTAATCTTCATGAGGGTAGAATCTTCATTTTGTCCCTATTTCTCCCTGTTTTGTTGGCTGTTTTCTCTGAAATATATCTTGAGGGTGATTGGCAACATTAAATATTTATTAAATGAAAAACAATAGCAATGAATACAGTTTTTCTTATGCTTAATATGGGTGTAAGAAAAAAGATCTAAGTACAATGACTTTTTTTTTTAATTTTTGGCTGCGTTGGGTCTTCATTGCTGCACACAGGCTTTTTCTAATTGCGGAGAGTGGGGGCTACTCTTGCGGTTGCACAGCCTTCTCATTGCGGAGACTTCTCTTGTTGCAGAGCATGGGCTCTAGGTGCACGGACTCAATAGTTGTGGCATGTGGGCTCAGTGGTTGTGGTTCGCGGGCTCTAGAGCACAGGCTCAGTAGTTGTGGAGCACGGGCTTTGTTGCTCCAGGGCATGTGGGATCTTCCTGGACCAGGGCTCGAACCCATGTCCCCTGCATTGGCAGGCAGATTCTTAACCACTACACCACCAGGGAAGTCCCACAATGACTTCTTTAAAAAACTATAGGCTAGGAAGGTGTGTGGGGCAAAGAGTAGATGAAGAATGCATGTATTTATAACAATATAATGTGTTGCTTACTGTAGACTTATGAATTTATGACAGTACCAAACATTTTAAGTCTAAGTAGACATATTTTTTCTTACTTATCACTTCTACATTTCAAGCCAAAACATAGCCTAGATTATTAAAATGTGACCCTACCCAATTTTAATTGAGCAGAGTTTATCCTTACTATCCACAACTGTATTGGTTTTCTGTTGCTGGTAACAAATTATCACACATTTAGCAACTCAAAACAACACTAATATATTTGCTTGCAGTTCTGTAGGTCAGAACTTAGAGAGT
The DNA here is from genome assembly GCF_030028045.1 of Hippopotamus amphibius kiboko. Lineage (NCBI taxonomy): Eukaryota > Metazoa > Chordata > Mammalia > Artiodactyla > Hippopotamidae > Hippopotamus > Hippopotamus amphibius. Next base: position 62,338,831 of record NC_080188.1, read on the forward strand.
AACTGGGTTCTCTGCTCAGTATTTTGCAAATCAAAGTGTCAGTCAGGCTGAGTTCTTATCTGTATACTCTGGAGGAGAAATCTACTTCTAAACTCCTTTTTGTTGTTGTCATAATTCAGTTCCTTGTGATTATAGAACTGAAGTCTTTGCTTGCTGGCTGGCTATCTCCTGGAAGCCACTCAGCTCCTAGAGGCCATCCACAATCTTTGATTCCTGGTCCCCTTCATTTGAAGCAAGCAATTGGGTGTCAAATCCTTCTCATCCATCCATACTTAGACTTCTTTTGCAACTCCCTGGAAAAAAACCTTCTGCTTTTTAAAGGGTCATTTCATGACATCAGGCCCATCCAGATAGCCTTTCTGTTTTAAAGCCAGCTCTGCCCATATGCAAAACCTAAGCACAGTGGTAAAATCCATTAAGTACACAGTAGAGCTTACATGCGGGAGGGAAATTTACGGGGCCATTTTGGGATTCTGTCTACCAAAACAACCTTCCTTTTCTTATGTTTGTTTCTTATATGGTGCTCATTGGCCACTAGACTAGGTTAGTCAGTGTTGTCATAGTACCTAGTACCTAACATGGCCTTGATCTTAATAATCACCATCTTTATTGTTGTTGCTTTTTTACATTTTCTGCCTTCCTTTTTGAACTGTTAAGTATGGTAATGGCAAGGCCTGGTCTGACTTCATTACACTGCAAGTTGACAATATTTCTGGTATCTAATCCTTTCCTGACAACACAGAATAGATGCTCAATAAATATGAGTTGAAGGAGGAAGAGAAAGCAAACAGTAGAGAAATAACATTATATGAGCATCTTCCAATCAGCCTACTTTGATCCTTATTCTCATTCATCAGGAGTCAGGTCAGATGTTAACCTTTCAAGCTCACTGCAGCATTGCAGGTGGCCTCCCCTACTACTTCCTCTGTCATTAAGCTCTATTTACTTTCCATCTCATCATTTTCTATAATGATCTTTTTTGTTTAGCTGTTTATTGTCTGGTTTTTGTTTACCTGTTTATTGTCTATCCCACTAGAACAGAAGATTCCAGAAGATGGATACTTTATCTTTCATTCATCAGTGTACCTCCAGAGTCTAAACTAGTACCTGGCTCATAATGGGTGCTCAGTAAATACTGGAAGAATGAATTATGGCCTGACAAAACTGTCCTACCGGGCTTGGATATAATTTTTCAAAGCCCAAATGATAACTGGAACATTTAAAACTCTTAAAATGCATTGCGGAAGTTTTCCAACATTTTTGACAATGATTTAAGTCTTAGTCAAACTACAATCTGTAGTCTTCACTCTGATTACATAGTACATTTACCTTTTGCAGGAATGTTTTATGCAAAATAACTTACCAATTCAGGGTGACTATGGGTAAAAATTAGGGATTTAAAAATTTGTTCCAATAACAGCTATCCTCGAAAAGGGGGAGAAGGTGAGAGTTACACCAAGAATTTCATATAATCAAAATGCTAATTTATGATGTAAATTTACTTCATCTGGACATACTTCAATGTAAATTGCATTAATTTGGACATAATCATTTTTCTCAAAGTGCATTGATCCTTGTGTTTGGCCTCTAATAGTTGTTTCTGTTTTAATTTTTAAACTTAGATTAGTCAGCATCTTTCTATGTTCCTCCTTATGTCGTGCTGGAAATCCAGAGTAAAAACAATATGACGTGTATCACTATTTAGAAAGCAATTTTGAGCTTCCCAGAGCTTCCTGTGCCATCACCAATTATAACTCCAAGCATGTTCTCCTATTTCCATTGTCAAATGAAAAGTGACAGTTTCTGGTACTTTGCAGCTTGATAAACTGTCTCCTAGAAAATATCTTAATCAGCATAAATTTGGGCTGCTGTGGGTTTATTTTTTATAAGCTAAATGTACTGATGTAATTTTAGGTATCCTAAAATGTAATTATTTAGATAGGAACTCCAAGTAAATAAATCCTTGATTCATTTTCTTTTACATCCTGAAAGTTCAGTACTCTAAACACTGCTTTGGTAGAAAAATCACTGACAGCTGCAGACTACTGACACTTGAGACAGATTGATAAATGCACAACAACTTTAAAAAATCTCCATTCGTTATTTACCAGTAATTATCTTCTACTGGTTCTTCTGTCAACACTTACCCATTTATTCTATCAAATTAACTGATTAATGCTAAATACCTTTCTAAGGCTTTTACTTAAAATAGTAAATCTTAGATACTGTCATGGAAATATATGTTATGCAGAATGTTGGAGTTTTCCTTATGAAAAATGGCTATATTTTATTTAACTTTTGATTTAAGCCTTTGTTTTCTTCCAGCATATACACTTCTACATCATTTCTCCACCCTCACCATTTGCTCATGGTGAGATAATTATCTTTTAAACTCCACTGTCTCAAGAATCATCTTGTACTGTCTTCTCTGTGCCTCCTCTCTACACTGTACAGTGTAGAGACTATAATAGCAGTATTATAATCCCTGTGAAGTTTTAGAATAATTACTTCCGCACATGTCTGTCTAGTCCAGCCTATCCTTTTCCTCTAGTTTATAAATTCAAGCACTTAGAATGACCACACTAGGGGTCAATAAGTAATAAAGGAAAATTGGCCAACGAAGATTAAATCAGATCAGTCTTCTCTTTGATTGTCCAAATACTTTTTAGTCCTTATTCTGAATTCCATATTAGGTTTTAACCAATAGAGTAAGCACTTTTTTGAGAGGCTCTCCCTAAAAGATTGTATAATGGATGTCTTCACTTTCATCATTGTAACTATGCTATGAAAAATATGTCTTCATTTTATGGCTCTGACACATGTTGGGAATTGCAGGTGGAAATCCAGTGTCGAAGGGCTTTAGAGTGGGTGTTTCTTTTTTTTTTTTTTTTTTTAAGACTTTACCTTCATTTATTTATGATGCTCTTTTGACCTTTATCATATTCTCTCTGCCTAAAGAACTTCCTTTAACATTTATGGCAGGGTACCTTTGCTGGCAATGAATTCCTCAGTTTTTCTGCCTGAAAAAGTTTTTAGAGTGGGTGTTTCTAATGGTTCTGCTATTGCTAAGTCACCATGAAAGGAAGACTTTTGAAACCAGTCAATGTAGCTATGGTACCCTGAGATCATTGCACTGTGGATGTTATATAACAAAGATCTGTGACCTCAGTTATAGTAGAAATGACTCATCTTCTCTCAGCTTCATATGCTTAGCAAAGTCTCAGTCTTTCAGTTCAAATGGTCAAAGAACATACATAAGATGGTTAGTATTGAGACAAGTAAATATTTGTTTCTGAATGGAGCCTGTTGAGATGAGCCTCAAGATGTTTCCAATTAATGAGACAAATATTGTTGACCAGCTGCATGCCATTTCTATTCACAGATTATCAAATTCAAAACTAAAGTATCTGACCACCATTGTTTTACAATCGCAAACATAGCTGCCATTCAACGTAAATCTGTGTTGACTCTGAGCCCAGAAAAAGATCAACATATTGAAGATCTTTTTTAAAGTTCTGGTGAAAGAAATTTGGGTTGTTGACCAAAACTTCTCGGTAACTTCCCATGGGAAAAGAAGTTCTTTTGGAGGACAGTGCTGAAAAGCTTGGCATATGCTGACACTTTGTTACAGTCTTTTCAATAGCAGAATCATTTCCAGGCCACCAGACACAGTGAATAATTCCTGAATGTGCTACATGTGGTGTGGCCAAGATGACAGTACTGCCATCTGGAATAATAACAAAATTTCCTGAAAACAGACATCCTTTATGGACAGATAACTCATGCAGATCATGTGTCAAGGGCTTGATTCTTCAGACATTTCCCCACTGGACTTTGCAGTCACAAGCAGAAATACATTTATAGTACCAGAACATTACAGATTAGAACTACATAAATCACACTCCACTGCCTATTTATATTTACACATATTAGGAAGGGTACAGCACCTACTGGTATTATTTAGAAAGAGGCATTCAATTTTCCATTAAATATGAAGAGGTCACATTGTTTTGGGGCATGGAGAAAGAGAAAGTTCACCAGTAATTGGGACATCACAGACTACAGAGAAGACAATGGTAATAACCTGGAGAAACTAAGAAATCTTATCTCAACCTGTGTCACCAAACATGAATACAGTGGTTAGTTCAGCACAAATCCTGAATTAATTCCACTTACAGTAGCATTATTGTATTGTCTCTTATAACTAGTTTACCTCTCCTCCTGGAACCCTCAAGTTTATTTTATACCCCCCAATTGATTTTTCTTTCATATTTTCTTTATTAATGAATTCATTATTTAGTGATTTTTGAGCATTTCACTAAATTAACATGCTTTCTTTATATTCAATTATTGTAGAAGCTAAAGGATCAAAATGTATAAACATATCTGATTGATTAAATCAGGAGTGAGATGTATGACTCTCTGACCGGTTGGAATGGTTCTTATACCTGAAATTATTTCCACAGCACCCTTAGAGCTCCAGCTAGCCATTTTCAAGAACCTCTGCCTTTGGTGTGATGATGTTTATTGAGTCACTTCTCTTTCTCTAGTGTGAAAGAAATCCTGTCATAAAATTTAATTCCTCAGTTAATGTTCAGAGACAGTATCTAACATGGATGTTTTGAACTAGGCTACTGAAGTAATAGAATGCAAAGTTTGTTTCCTATTTATAATCAATTAAAACAAAACAAAAATTAGATGAAAGAAAATGTGCAGAAGGTTACATGAAGGAAAAATGTGAAATTTAATAATATTATTCAAGTTGTCAACAAGTATCTTTGGCTGTACCTTGCCCAGTTCATAAATATATGTGTGAAATCTTGCCTTTAGACATCTATGTCTGATCCTTGCTATCATACTCCCTTTTACAGAAATGGTCTGTAATAGTGTGTCTAGATTAAATATATTGTGACTTTTGCTAGTACACAGTTTCTTTCTTAGGCCTGCTTGATGTACCAGAAAAAAAAATGGATGCTATATGTTTTTCTGGCTGATGGAAACTTGCCTTGAGAGCATTTATGTGGTGAATCCTCAACCACTGTCCCTCTTTCCAAAGGCAAAGATCTCACTGATAATGAGTAATTTGATCTAAACAAACTTATGGAAAGTTCTAAGCAGTATTCAGTTTATATAGAAAACATTGTACATTAGCATATAAAGAATATATATATAATAAAAGAATGATAAATTTCCACTTATTAACATTTAACAATATACTAGTTGATCTTTATTTCAATAACTAGTTACTTGATACAATAATATGAACTTATACATATGATTATATATTATAGTCATATAAAATAATATTAATTTGTTACATTTACTTTAATAATATGCAACAAATATTTATTTAATACTTTGGCTGCTAAAATTTGAATTAATACAGATTGATAGAAACCACATGACAAACTGTCACTGCTAAATTCTGGAGGACTTATGTATATATCTGCTTTAGTATTAGAGAAGTAGCATTTCATTCATTTAATTTCATATAAAATACAAACTCATTATCTTGTACCATAAGTCCTATGTGACCTGGCTTCTTCCCAGACTCTGATTTCACCTCATAATTTTCTCATTTACTTCCCAGGCTTTAGCCATCCTAGCTATCTTTACATTTCTTGGACAAGTAAGCTTGATTTTTTTCTCTCTATAGATATAACCTTCCACTCCAGATCTCCAGGCAGTGGATCTCAAATTAAATTTTACCTTTGCTGCTAGGTCGTCACTGAAAAACCAGTAATTTCATCTTTCCCAGAACTCATTTCTTTCTCACTCTTATGTTTTTATTATTTTTTGAAGTTACTAGTTATTTATATATTTTCTTGTTTATTCTCTTTTTCCCTCCCACCAGCATATAATTTGCACAAAGGCAAGGACCTTACATGTCTTATTCAACACTCTATTTATCCTTATGCCAAGAATAGTATTTGGTAAAGAGAAGACATTCAGTATATTTCTCTTGAATTAATTGAGTGAATAACTGAATGAATAAACACATATTTGGGCCATAAGCCATCAAAAAATGACAAGTCAAAAATACTCTTGCTTGAAAATATGCACGACACACTGTGAGACTAACAAAACCATCTGCAAAAATAAAACAAACATCATTATCATACACTAATGTTAATTACTTAAAATTAAGAAAAGAAAAATTAAAAATTATAAGTTCCAAACAGCACTAATGGTAAATTGATAAAAATTGATAGTAAATGTAAGTTGTAATTCATCCATAAAATCAAAGACAAGATATACTTGAAGGACCCTCTTGGTCCACCAAACCTTAAGGAATACTGCACTTGTGTTGAGGGGGCTGGGGTTGGGGTAGTGAAATATTGTGAGGAAGTGTTGGCAGAACTTCAGTGGGGTTTTAGAGTCCATCATCACTTGAGTTACTGATGGTCTTACTTGTTGCCTGACACACTCTTACCCAAGAAGAAGCTGTTGCTTCTTCTTCTATAATCCCCACATCACTTTTTACAAATTTTAGATATTTACATATTGCATTTAGTGTATCTGTTTACATATCAGCCTCCCCCCATCCACTGGGATCTATCTAAAGGTAAGAACTTATTTTTATGTTTTTATTGCCTTGCTCCATGCCTAGGAAATAAGTGCCCACTAGGTTTCAGTAAACGAAGTACTTGGTTTTTTATAAAGACAATTTTAAGAATCAAATGGTGTTAGGAATCCCTGATGTCTTCCTTTCTTTGACAACTAATTCACATACTGTTGTGCATGTTGCCATACCATGTGAACATCTAGAGATTCTGTTTTAAAAAAGCTTTAACTAATGGCCCATTCAATTCATTTTCAATGTACATTACATTATCACGTACTCCCCACGTATTCCTGTAGGTATTTCTTAATATCTTAGAGAAGTAATGCAAATGGTTTCTGGTTACATTTTAAGAAATTTTAAGATATCATATTTTCTTACTTAAACAGGAAAATTATCATGGGTAGTTAAATTTTTGATTAATGAGAGATTGAATTTTGAGCTCAAATGGTTTAGCCCATTGTGTCTTATAATTCTTCAGAGTAGTAACCTTCCTGAGTGGTAATAGAACAGTTTATCGATGCAGAATCATTGATGAAAAATGCTATTGATTCTCCTTACCTGCAATTAATAAAATGCTTTGTTAACTAGAGTCAATGAAGAAAACTGGAGTGAAATATGTCAAAAGTCAGCAAGAGCAGTGAGCTCGGCTGCCACATCTAAAGACAATACCATAATATAAGCAGAGAAGATAGTGTAGTCCCATACATTAAAAACTAAGAGTGCTGTTGCCAATTTAGCCCTAATACTCCTGTCAGGCAAAAATGGGGATCATGAACATATATTTGAGTAAGTGATCCTGGAACTCCTAAAGTGGAAAGAAGTTTAATTGAATTATTTTTTGAATCCCAGTCCTTTAGAGAAGAATAGTAGTTAATGTATTGGTAAAATGCTGTCAGTAAAATAGGTTCTTAATGCGTTATGACTGAATAGAACTTCCAAAATCCCTATGGTCTGGAATCTGGCGTTTCTGTCCTATTCCACTTGTTATTATTCAGCTCATTGTAGCTCCATCTGTACAAAACTAGATATCTTGCTAGATATGTGCACGAAGTACTCAAAGATGTTTAGAATAATCTTCGTATAAAATAGACAAGCCATAATATGTTAATCACTAGAATGATTTAACAGATAAGGAAACTGCAGCCCAAAGGATAGTGATCCTCAAAATTCAGTGTGTATCAGATTCCTGGCCCTCATTCACACAGCTGCTTGAGAAGGCTGATTGGAAGTTGGACCAGGTGATTTTGATGTAGGTGGTAGGGAGAAGGTACTTGGAGGTTTATTTTTAATGTGCAGAATGCAAGCCAACTATTTCCTAGTTCAATGTAATTCTGTTACTCCATGAATTTTGAATATAAGATATTTACAATCTGTTAACTCCACTACTACTTTCAATAGAGCTATTATAAAACAGTGTTAATTTTGGATCATGGGGCTTAGGTACATAGAGTTTTTATAGATCAAAGGTATTTAGAAAAACAAAATATCCCTGCCTACTCTTACATGCCAATGTCACAACAAACCTAAAGCATATTATGTTACATAACAGTTGGTTCCCTGGCAGCTGAAGCTATTAGAGAATTTGCCTATTTTGCTCCTACAACTATCAATTTATTTACTACAAAACACTCATTCTCTAAAGATTTCATTCTTCTGCCAATTTAAAATTCTAGTAAAATAAATGAGTGGAAGATTAAAATAGAAACAACTAAGCTATTCTTCCTCTTTTAAAACATCAAAGGCAATCGGTTTGTTGATATAATTTGTGACTAGTTTCAAAAATGTGTCATCTTTACAGTAGTTTGTATTTTATCATTTGATAAATTATGTTTGACATGTAGACGTAAGAGCATAGGAAAGCTACATTTTACATAGTGTGTGTGTGTGCATGCGCACGTGTGTGTGTGTGTGTGGTGTATTTTAGAATAGAGATTCCAATTCACAATGGAGTCTAGTGAAACATCCTGCTAATTTTATGAACTATCTTCTAAAAAATATGTCAAAAATAGATTGTCAGGTACATCTTAACATTTATCAAGAGTGATGTTACTGGAATATCTTTCTTTTTATATTGCTTGAAAGATATATCAAAATTGTTTTTCAAATGGGGAAATGTAAACCACAAATTCCAAATTATTTTACTTTTTTCTAGGTCCCCGTATGACATCTAAATTAAATATTACGATGATAGGTATGCACTTTTCTGTGGCCTCTGAAGAAAAAGAAATTATTTTAAAATTTTATGTAAGTGTGAGAGCAATATGTGTGGGTTTTCTCTCTCTCTCTCTCTTTTTCTCTCTGTAGAGAAAAAATTTTCACCTGACAGATTAAAAACATTAGAATACATCCTAGTTACACTAATTACAGCTTACTGGTGACACTGTCATTAGCAGAGCAATCCTAATGCCTACTTTATAGCAGTGTCATGAATGATTAATTCAAGATGAATTTGATCATTGAGTGCAATGATGAAATGGGTTGGTATTCGTGATAGAACCTTTTGGCAGCCTTTAAACATGAGGCTGTATCTAAAACAATTTAGTTTTGGTTAAAAAAACCCAGCAGATTGTGGTTTAAGCAGATGCTAAGTAAACTGAAGTTCTCTGTCAGAAATTATCAAAGAAACTAATAGTTTGAGGGCTCCTGTATGCCTTCAGTCTGAAAAGGGCAGGGATCTAGCCCATCTTTGTGTCCTCAGTGTCCAAAACATGAGAGGTCTAAAATGTTTGTTTTTAAATGAATACATGGAAGAATGAATGAATGATAATTGAATTACCCTGACTTACAAGTCTCAGTAATATCTCACCCTGACAATTTGTGGCTTTCTGTTGAGTCACTGCTCATCTCAACTGAACTCCAGCCTTTCTGGTCAGCTTTCCTTTCCTCAGATATGCCAAGTTCCTTCCCTTCTTTTATATGTCCAGTTTTCTCTTGCCAGATATTCTGAACATGGTTGATTCTCATCATTAATTCTCTCCTACTCAGAAAGATACCATAACTTCAAATATCATCTGAAATATGCATGCATTATATGTTAATTATATATATTGTATACTTACTATTGTATATTTACAACACACTCACACAAACAGAGTTTATTACCTTTCTCTTCCACTCATGTCCAAGGTCCTTGAGAGCAGGAGCCTTGTATCATACTCACTCTGTATGTGGAACAGGACCTGGTTTATGTATGTAGTTGCTTTATAAGAAATTAGTGAATAAATAATGCTATGAAAGTGTTTCATAAATTCTTTCTTGAGTGCTTCTGATAGATTATTCTTACAGAGAAAAATTAAACATTATAAGTTGGATATATATTTCAGTTTATTATTTTAAACATTGAAGAAACATAGTTAACAGGAATGGTTCAAAAAACAATGAACAGAGGGCATTCCCTTTTAAAATAGTATTTCATCTTTGATATTGAGGAAATAAATGAAGTCTTTTAGTGCTTGGAAATTGTTGTGTATATTACATCTGATGAAAGGAAAAAAAGGAAAAAAAATAACACCGCCTAGGAGAGGGGCAGGTAATCTGCAGTAGATTTTTCAGTTTATTACATGGTGCCTACACATACGTATTCAAAGGTGTATTGTGTAATTGTGCTCAGCTTATCACTTTAAATTGTGACAAGAAACAATATAAAATCATAAGATAAACTTGTGATAACATTAGCCTCAAATAATCCCTAGTGTCTTTTGACAATTTAGAAGTAGTAAATAAAAAATCCTTTTAAATATTTATCCCCTCTTGCAGTATTAGATGAACAGACAATATTTAGATAGTAAGAAATAGAAATAAAAAGCATTCTGCCCTGGAGTTTTGAAGTTTGGCTTTTCATCCTGTCTTAATCATTACTTTGTTACTTAACCTTCAGATATAAGGGTTTTTTTATATGTAAAATAAGAAGCTTGACCTAGATGATCTGTAATATGATAAAATTATATGATTCTATTAAATATAGTTGGGTTCTTTGATTAAATTTTATTTCAAGTTAGTTTTCAAAACCACGTTTTGAAAACCATGTTCTAATATTTAATTTCTGCCAACTGTACCCTTGAGCTTCTTTTTGGCTGTTTTGTGAGTGTGGAGTACTGACTCCAGTGAATCGGAGGAGCAAGCTTTGTATAGCCTGGGGAAGCTGATATAAGAAGCCAATAATTTAGAGAATTTGGTTATTTATACTCTCCTTTGGATAGTGGCAAATGTAAAAGCTTTTTTTTTTAAATTTAACTCTCCAAGGAAGTAATTTTAAGGTTCCAGACTCAAATGTTTTAGAGAAATATGCAATAAAATATACAAAAAGTGTTCCTGGTTTCATTCTGTAAGACTCAGGGGGAATGATATTGCCTAATGTTTTCTATGGATAAAATGGTTGCTTAGTTGAAATGCAAAATGTGTTTGACTACCTTGAGGGGCTCTTTCTCTTTTAATTTTCTCTGTTGTTTTGGGGAGAGAAGATATGTAGTATTAAATTAAATTTGTAGTGGGATTTGTGTGTAAAAGAAAGAAACCCTTCAAGAACTCCATGGTCAATAAGGTTGTGCTGTGTGTGTGTGTGAGAGAGAATGTTGGATTTTGCATTTTGTTTCTTAAGAAAGCAAGATTCTGAAAATGGATCTCAAAGGAATTTTCACTTGTATAACTTATTTTTCACTAGAGAAATTACACAATTCCTTACCATAATTATGTTGAATAATTTATTAGGATGAAATGAACATGCATGTGAAGCTCCAATATTGCTTTATCTTTATTAGTATTAATTTTTAATATATTTAAGAATATATTTAAAAAACAAGGAGTGTATAGAAGACTTTAAATGTAATACTCAAGAAGACATATAAAAGACAGTTTAGTAAATCAATGAAGCTTTTAGATCTCTTCTTAAAAAGAAACTAGCAACATGAAAGAAACAAAAGGTAGATTTATTTATGTGATTCTCCACAAAGGAGGAAAAATCCATAATTTCATGATTTGTTTATCTGTGGTAAGGAGAAATCTTTTTAAAAATTCTGTCTAAAAATTATTCAGAATTGTGGAATTGCATGATAGAAACTCAGAATTAATTAGTTGAAAGTTTAAAAAGAAACAGGTGTTTAGGATTTGAAAAAATATTAATATGGCATCAAAATTATATTCATATATATTAAATAATATTAAAATAATATTAAAACAGTATGGGATACACACAAAAATATAGAAAATAAGATGGAATGTGATAGAGCTCAAATTTCATAAAATGAAATTTTATTTGTTTTGGTTTGGTTTTGCTTCTTTGGGTCATATGTCCTGGATTATTTTCATTATTTTGTTTATTTGTAATAATAATTATAAATCAGAATCAGTTAGATTTTCAACTTATTAAACTCTTTAATCCTATCATATAATGTAGTTTTCACACTCAGTTGGGGACTCAGAACAGATTTTATTAACTTTATTTTAAGGATGAAGTAATCGAAGTTCAGAGAAATCGAGTCTTTTAAGGAATCTAATCAATTGAAATGCCAGGGATCTGCCCAACACTTTATTCTATGTTCAATTATTTTATACAACCAAAATTTTTAAAAAATAACATATTAATTATTAAAAATTGTATTTGAATCTAATCTTACTCGAGTTTATACTCAAAATTCAATTCTTAATTTTTACCTCTAGGTTTGTATCAGATACATACAAGATAAATTTAAATATGTATCCATTGTCAATGTCTTATTTACCTGGAGCTTAAGTTACTTCTGATTATCTGTAGATAAAAGAGAGGTGTAGAAAGAATTATTGTTGAATCTGATACTAATTTACCTTCCTCTAGTTCTTTTTATTAAACAGCCCTGCATTAAAACTTTTAGCGCCCCATATTCCTCTTACACCTGGGAAGCCAAAGGAGCAGAAATTGATAAAATGGAAGGAGCTATTCTCAACTGTGAATTTTCAATCTTTGTCCAGATTCCCTGATGCATTTATCATTGATATTGTCACAAATTTTGGCATTTTTGTAGCAGTCCATGCCTGATTTAGTCTTGGTTGCCTTGTTTATTGTGGCTTCAAATACTGCACTGTCTCCCAATTAGACTGCAGCCTTTTCATGAGCATAAGATTGAGGGAGTTTCCTTAGTATTAATCAGAAGCCACATGCTCAAAAGAAACTTGTAGATTAAATTAACTTAGCTAAAATGGAATGATTAAGAAAGCATCCTACTCATTAATCTTTAGTTCATGTGAAATAAAATATAATATCTGTGTTTTTAAATATGAGTATCATATGTCTATAATAGTAAATAGTAAAAAATAGTAAAAAATAGTAAAAAAAAATTAGTTAAAATCAGTTCAGTATGACTTTTACGACACCATTTTAAACATCCAAAATTTATTCAGTTCCTTTCATACTTTCCATTATCTTTGAAAGCAGATTTGTAATATTAGAAAACTTTAAAAATTAACTAAAGCATCTGTATGCATGAATAATGGCTAGAATTTAAATATAGAATCTACAGATGTGTCTCTTTTGTCCCATATGAAAAGGTTCTAGACTGATCTCCTGCACATCATGAGGATTTGGAGGACTTTGCCTGAGACTCTGACTTGTAGAAAAATCTAATTAGAGTTGCTGTCAATTGAGTTACAGTGTTCATCAGAAAATTTCATAACTCTTTAAACATTTTTGTTCTAAACACTGATTTATATATTTCAAACCTTTTTACCTTCTTTATTCAAAAGCTTTCTGGTATATACTTGAGGCTTTTTTAAAATTGATGTTTATAAACACGCAAATGATTTTTAAAACATTTGACTTTAGGCAGAATTCAAATGCATATCCATAAAATTGACCTTTTTTAATTGGGAAATAATTGGACTTTATGAGATGTAAAATGTTGTTCAAAATTAATGTAAAATTTTGTATGCACTAAGAACCTAAGTGTGCCAAGAAAAGGATAATTCATAAAACAAAACATTCATTAAAAAGCATTTTTTCACAGACAAGGTTGTAAAACAAAGATTGAATATAACATGATATTTGGCAGCGCAAAAGTGAGGATCTGAAAATGTTTAATAAATATGTGTTAATTATATTGCATCTTAGAAATATATAGCCAGCACTTTGAAATATTATTTTGCAAAAAATGTTCATAATAACATAGGTGGCATACATAATATGTCACAATATATGTAGGTGGGCTGAATTTTGACAAACACGTTTTTGAGTACAACATTTATTTTATAGATGAGGAAGTTGAGATTCTGAGAAGTTCAGTGAATTACCTCAGATCATGTAGTTTCAGGATAGATATTTAAATACTGTTAAAAAAAACAAAGACCATATCTATCTAGAATAAATGAAAAGGGCACTTTCTAACAGTAGTCATTAAGCATTTACTGAGGACTTACATGTGTTGTGGGGTGTTATGATGGGTACAAAAAAAAAAAAGATCAGATTCTAACTGTCCAGTCCTGCTAAGGACAATTCTTGCCTTCAAGGCATTTGAAATGGCAGAGAGTAACTTTACTGGAACAAGGGACAGTTTGGTACACTGAAACTGCATCCACATATATACAGTGTTCTCTTGCAAATATACCCTGTAGTACTTTAACTTTTATTCATCCTCCTATGCATCTAATGCTATAAAACTGAAATTCTAATATGGTTTGGCTTCTTGCTTTAAAATCATTTAACCCTGCCAACTTGCAAAGAGAACCCATTGGAATGTTTAATGCTTACCACCTCATGTTAAAATTATGCATTTTGGCAAGATATGGATTCTCTGTTTTGGACACTACAAATTATCAAAACCAATTTTTTCTTGGTTATTGTTTTCAGATCAACCATATCGATGCACACTATATCTACTAGGAAAATTTGATTAAATGCATATTCCAGTATCTTTAACACCAGAGATTCTGATTCATTGTTTTGTTATTTTCAAGCAGTATGGGGACTCTATAGCAAGCTAATTCTGGTATTGGTGGACTGCTTTCAGAAATATTGATAATAAGTTATTAAATATGGAGGCAAAAGTGGACTTTGTTGAATTAATCCCTTGTGAACTTTATTCAGTACTATTTTATTGCACTTTTCCAGGTAAAAGAGAACATGTTATTTCAACATCTATCAAGAATAAATTTTTTTTTTGTATTTTGAAATATCTTGGAAATGCTCATTTGTAAGAAACAAAGCAAAACAATTCTTTTTAATTATCCATTAAAAGACCTCCATGCTAAACTCCAGCAACTCAGTCTAAGTATAGAGTCTTAAAAGGAAGCTTAAATGAAGAGGAAATGAAAAACAATTTTGTCTTCTTATTCCTTGTTGAATAAAATTACGCAGTTCAGAGTTAGTATACTGTATCTAAGGTAGGGAGTTGCATATGCAGTTTTCAAAGATTTTTCCTGCTCCCAGGTGGTGATGCTTTTCTATTTGAAAGGAATAAGTTTAGCCACGAGCAAAAATATTCATCATTCTGTTTTCTCTAAAAACAAAATCTCAGTATGTTCTATTTCCTTTACTGAATGTGGAAAATTTTCTATCTCTTTTATTGTACGTGAAGAACAATATGTAGCATTGAAGTAACTTTGCAACTATGCTGAGTGGGTGAAAGATGTATACCAGTTGAATAATGAGGGTGAACAAAGCATCATTTATCAAAAAAAAACTTCAATATTTGTCTTACTTCACACACATTCTTACGCAGAACATGGTAAAAAGGATTAAGTTATCCAGTTCAGCATCAGCCCAAATTATTCTTTGATTGTTAGCTACCTCCCACCCTTATCAAAATTTCCACAAGAAGTCCATTAGTGTATCCTGTCACTCTGAAAACCATTTAGACCTGCAAAGTGGCTCAAAGTTCATGTTGATAGATTTATGCCACACGTTCAGGGACAAGGATCAGACATCCTTAGCTACCTTATAATTTGGAGAATGACTTAAGATTTCAAGATTGGAAAAGCTTTTTATATTTTGCTCTCCTTAAACTTTTAATCCTCTGCTCAATATAATTACTGCTTTTCAGATAAATTTCATAGACTTGGAGAACAGAAAACAAACCATCTGGTGATTCGTGCTCCCCAAATATTTCTAAACAGTTCAATAGTTTGGGTACAAATGCTTTATTTGTATTATTCAAAACAAAGACTTAACATTTAGAAATTGGAGAAAGATAGAGATGGCATGGCAGTCTTGATTGACGTAACTGGGTTAGATTCTTCCACGGGGAAGAGTTTTTTAAGAAGCAGTTAGATACCTACTTGCACAGGTTGATTTTAGCTGGGTTGTCACTCTAACAAAAAAAATTTTCTTCCGACCTTTTCTACAAGACATTAATTTTCCATTAAAAATGTTTAGTTTGGTATTAAGTGGTTGTTTTAATCAGTCATCTTTCAAATATCTGCATCACACATCTCCTCCAAAGGACTGTGGTGGTAGGTTACGACAATCCGAAAAAAGCAAATATTTTGGAATCATTTAACTATAGCTCTGCAGTACATTTAATTTATTTCAGTAAGTTTAGTTTCATAGTTTGTTTAAGTAATATTGGTGTCCATTATTTATTCACACTCTGGCTAGGGAGATAAGGGAAAAGAGAGAATACGTGGACACTGGTTTGAACTTTAACCTTCTCTATTATTAAGATGAGTTCTGGGATATTTTTACTTCTGTAAAATGTGTTGTTTGTTTAATATTTCCTGTTTATGTTTTTTTAAAGCAAAGCAGGCACATTTATTTTGTCTGCACATTAATAATCTCTTATATGGAATTGCACTTGTTTTACTACTTTTAATATTTATGTATTTATTTTTAGAAGATTATTTATTGAATTCTTAATTTGTATATGATATAGTGATGTAAGAAACATTCCTTAAGCTCAACTTTATAATCTAGTTAGAGAGATGACATGCATATAAATAAAGCAGAAGAAGATACTATATATATTAAATGTCATAGAGGGATAGGAAAAAGTTCTAATAAGAGTTCAAATGAGGATGAGCTCACTTCAGGCAAAATCCCATTATTGTAAGCCCATGAGGCTATCCAAATTTTGTTGGAATACTTAATGTTATTTGGTGCTTTGCTGTTCACCAAGCTCTGGGGGAAATGGCATTATATTAAATTAATTACCCTTAATTAGTATTATGATCCTCCATCTTTCTAGGACTTTATCTTATTTTGACATGAAATTATTAAAAGGATACAGAACTGTCTGTATGTACATTGCATTTGCAATTTTGTTTAATGTGAATGTATATGGACAAAGCCTGGAAGAAAGGATATAAAATATGATAATTTTAATTTC
Organism: Hippopotamus amphibius kiboko; assembly: GCF_030028045.1. Taxonomy (NCBI): domain Eukaryota; kingdom Metazoa; phylum Chordata; class Mammalia; order Artiodactyla; family Hippopotamidae; genus Hippopotamus; species Hippopotamus amphibius. The sequence goes on from NC_080188.1 coordinate 62,355,682, forward strand.
AAAATTGTGAAAGATATTATCTACTTAAATATATATATGTGTATATACATATATATGGTATATATGTGTGTATATATGTACAAGGTATATATATGTGCATATATGTGTGTATACCATGTATATATATACACACATATATACCATATATATGTATATACACATATATATATTTAAGTAGAGAATGTAAGGGTTTAATGTCTTGACTTTCTCAATCAGGGAAGACAGAATGATTACTGACATGACCCATTCTGTGGTTACTTGACACAAATAAAATGACATCCATAGCAGTACTTTTTCATAGTACTGAGAATTAAAGGAAAAAGTGCATTAAATAGCACCACACCTGGCACAGTATAAGCCCACAATAAATCTCAGCCCTAATAATTATTATTGATTTTATTTGGTCCATAGCTTTCTACAGACTAAGTGAAAGGGCAAAGTTCAGCTTGTTCTCCATTTTGTTTTCTGCCATGAAAAATAGTGGGACAAATCTCAAATATAACAGTTAAGTTTGTATGTTAAAATTAACTGCATCATTTTAAGGAGGGGAAATGCGACTATACTCAATAGAGATCCTCTCAGTCTTGCTGGTAATGGAAAGCCTGACCATTTCTTCCTGTTCTCTTCAGTGCATAAACAGATTAATCCATTGTTGCTAGCACATCCTACCACACAGTCTCTCTGTGGAGATCCTGGAATATTTTCCCTAATCATAAGGCTTTGGAAGCTAAGCTGGATTATTTTCTTAAAGCTGTGTCCTTATACATACCTTATGGCTTGACCGGATTTCTCTACCTACCTGCTAACAGCTCTATACCCACTTGGTCTTCAAGGTGCTAAGCAACATTTTCAGTGTATAGACAGGTAGACTAGTAGTGGTGTACACCCATACAGTTGAACCCAGATATTTTCAAAGCTTCTTTGTGCGGGAAGTATCATCTCCTGCCAGAAATCTATCATATGCTAGCTTTTAAGGATAAGGAACAATGCCAGTATTATTTATATTGATATTCCCAGGGTCTAACTCTGTAATTAGCACAAAGAGAACTTCAATCATTATCAAATCAACCACTCAATTAATTATTAATTTGAAAATCTCAGTCATAAGAAGAAAAAAAGCTTTAGTTATATCTGAATGTATAGATCCAATCTGAAAGAAGAATTAAGTAAACATTGTGCCCTGTTTCTCAGTGTCAGTCTGTTCTACGTGGGTTAGTATTGAAATCCCTTCTTACTGAGAGTAAAGCATGCAGCTAACCTTTGGCCATTGCTTCTGTATCTCACAATACAATGAGCTAAGGAGTCCAATAGGAATACTGTAGGTAACTTAGCTTAAATATAATAATAAAATAAAATTGTATATCCTTTATTTTTTAATAATTTTTTTTAAAGAAACAGTTTTGCATGTAAGAAAATCCAAGGGCTGATTTTTAAAAATTTTACGTTCAGTTTACTGGTCCGGAAATTGCTTAAAGAACTCATAACTACAGACTGTAGTCAAGGAATCAGGATCTCAAGTCAGGCCAAATTCCCAAGCTGCGATTATCTCCATTCTATGATATGGCTACCTTTCCAAAGCAACTCAGGATTAAGTGGATAGACCAGGATGAAAACAAAATGTTTTGGTGGAACATTTGTAACAGTGTGACTGAACTCAGGTTAGGCTGCTTGTTGCTCAAGAATCCAATACTGGGAGACACATGCTGGGTAAAAGGAAAGATAGTTGTATTGAGGAAGCTGGCAGTCATGGGGAGAAGTTGGACTCATGTCCCAAAGAACCAATTCCCCACTTTCCAGGTTTTGCTTGGAGATTATGTAGGGAAAAGAAGAAAGGGCTATGTGCTGAGGAGGGGGTAAACTTCTGTTTTCAGAGATGATTGCCTCTGTCACATGGTTCCAAGTAGCTGTCTTGTCTTGCTTGTGATTGGAACATTATCTAAGCCATAAATCTCAGCTAGTCATTCTGGCTCCAACCTGTCTGGGGTTTTCATGCTTGTGGTCAGCATACAGGTGACTTCTTCCACCTGGTAGGAGTTTCAGTATCTTCAGAATGGCTCAAAGGATATGGTCAAAATATTGTCGGTAGCCCTTAAGGAGCAACTAAATGTTTTTGGTTTTGTTTAATGGCTAAACTGTGATATTGTCTTGCTTGACTGTTTTCCTTTGCTTCTATATTTTCTCATTTCTCTGATTAAATTTATTCTGTGGAACTCTGGGAAGGCTTAGGATGTTAAAGTTTTTATACAAACAAGAAGCAGGTGGAGGACATATTGGGGTGGGGGTGGGGGTGGGAAGTGGTCTGTTCCAGGAAGGCCCCATAAGGTCTTGCTTGGTTACAATAGCATTTAGAACATTTTGTACTTAGTTACCTATTACTGCTCTTTGAGAGGCTTAGGTTTGCTTTCCTATAAAGTTGATGCAAATAAAACCTGTTTCATTTTAAGTATTTTCAAGAGACAATTTAAACCATAAACATTCCAGATCATAACATTTTTCTCAAAGAGTAATTTCCTCTAACCTACTGACAAGTTTAGATTTCAAATACTATAGCTTAATTTCCACTTTTATTATCACAAATGATGAATAATGAGTGATTATAATTATCTGATTTTTATCTATTGCTGCAGGTTAAGGCAGCTGAATATTGAAATTTTGTCACTTAACTATATCTCATGGATAGTGCTTTTCTATTCCAATATATTTAAAATTCATTTCTAAGGTTAACAATTAATACAAATATATTTCAGGCTGTTAATATGTCTGTTTAGACTTCTTTACCCATGGAGATCTGCTTCTCACTTTGTTCCCTTCCTCCTTTTCTTTTTTTTCAGCAGTAAAATCTCACTCACTCGCACTCAGTCACTGTTATGATGAAATAATCCTCAGAGTTCTCTCCCTGTGTGCTACTAAACCATGAGCAAATGATTATTTTCCTGGGTCCTTTTCTTTCATGATGTTGTGGTTCCCTCTTGATAATGCCTATATTCCATTTAGTTTTTACTCTCAAATCTAGAGCTATGTATTTGTCAATCAGATTATACACTGAGCTACTGGAGGGCTCTAAAAGTACCCACATGATAGGGAAAATTAGTACAACATTTAAAACTGAGCAAAATTTTAGTCTCCTTTTTTTTTCTGACCCCATAGTTGATTTGCTTTACAACGTAGATTGAAGTATGAAATTCTGTATTTCTGATTCCTTTCTTCTCCTGTTTCATTGAGATATAATTGACATGTAGCATTGTATTGGTTGTAGGTGTACTACATTACGATTTGATATATGTTTATATTGCAAAATGATTAACACAATAAGTTCAGTCAACATCCATCACCTCATATAATATAATTTTTTCTTGTGATTAGAATTTTTAAGAACTATTCTCTTAGCAACTTTAAAATATACAATACAGTATTGTTACTTTAACTTATTTTAATATTTTTATTAAAATATAATTTACATATAACATTGTATTAGTTTGAGGTATACAACATATTGATTTGTTATTTGTATATATTTCAAAGTGATCACCATAATAGGTCTAGTTAACATTCATCCGCATACATAGTTATAATTTTTTTTTCTCCTGATGAGGATTTTGGTATTCTTAACTGTAGTTACCATGCTGTGCATTACACCCCCAGAACTTATTTGTGTTAGAAATGGAGTTTGTACCTTTTGGCCACCTTCGACCATTTCACCCACCCCCCTACCCCTACCAATTAGTTCTGTGTATGTTTGATTTCTTTAAATTCCACATATAAATGAGACAATGCAGTATTTGTCATTCTCTGACTTATTTAATTTAGCATAATGCCTTCAAAGTCCATGTTGTCTCAATTGGCAAGATTTCCTTATTTTTTAATGACTGAGTAATAGTCCATCTTTTCTTCATTCGTTTATCCATCAATGAATACTTAGGTTGTTTCCATGTCATGGCTATTGCAAATAATGCTGCAGTGAACATGGGGGTGTAGGTATTTTTTTTGAGATAGTAATTTTGTTTCCTTTAGGTAACTGAGAAAGAACAAGAAGATGACACCTGACTGCCTCCCTGGTCTTTGGAGAGGATTATAGTCAGCCCTTAGATGTGTGTTAAATTAGAATCCTGACCCTCAGGCCCCATCTTTTAAGACAAAAAGATGGCCAAAAAACACATGAAAAGATGCTCAGCATCACTAATTATTAGAGAAATGCAAATCAAAACTACAATGAAGTATCACCTCACATCAGTCAGAATGGCCATCATCAAAAAATCTACAAACGAGGCTTCTCTGGTGGCACAGTGGTTGAGAATCCATCCGCCAATGCAGGGGACATGGGTTTGATCCCTGATCTGGGAAGATTGCACATGCAATGGAGCAACTAAGCGCGTGTGCCACAACTACTGAGCCCATGCACCTCAACTGCTGAAGCCCAAGCACCTAGAGCCCATGCTCCCCAACAAGAGAAGCCACAGCAATGAGAAACCCCTGCACCATACTGAAGAGTAGCCCCTGCTCGCCACAACTAGAGAAAGCCCATGTGCAGCAATGAAGACCCAAAGCAGCCAAAAATAAATAAATAATAAAATAAATCCTAAAAGAAATCTACAAACAATAAATGCTGGAGAGAGTGTGGAGAAAAGGGAACCCTCGTATACTGTTGGTGGGAATGTAAATTGGTACAGCCACTATGGAGAACAGTATGGAGGTTCCTTAAAAAACTAAAAATAGAGCTACCATATGACATAGAAATTCAGTTTTGGGGCATACATCCAGAGAGAAGCATAATTCAAAAAGATACATGGACCTCAATGCTCATTGGAGCACTATTTACAATAGCCAAGACATGGAAGCAACCTAAATGTCCATCAAAAGAGGAATGGATAAAGAAGATATGGCACATATATACAATGGACAATTAGCCATAAAAAAGAACAAAATAATGCCATTTGCAGCGACATGGGTGGACCTAGAGATTGTCATATTGAGTGAAGTAAGAGAGCCAGAGAAAGACAAATATCATAGAATATCATTTAAATGGTACAAATGAACTTATTTACAAAACAGAAATGGAGTTACAGGTATAGAAAACAAACTTATGGTTACCGGGGGTAAGGAGGGTGGGAGGGATAAATTGGAAAATTGCAATTGACATATACACACTACTGTATATCAGTTAGGTGACTAATAAGAACCTACTGTATAGCACAGGGAACTCTACTCAATACTCTGTAATGACCTATATGGGAAAAGAATCTAAAAAAAGAGTGGATATATATATATGTATAACTGCTTCACTTTGCTGTATAGCAGAAACTAACACAACAGTGTAAATCAACTATACTAAATTTTTTTTTAAAAAGGCCTATGCCTTCACCATATATACATTATACTTTAATAACAGACCTATTCATCAATAAAAAAATATATATGCAAATAGCGCTCTTGGGGGCAGGGAGGTATGTCCCCTGCATAACAGCCACAGAACACCAGGTGTGTGCCCAGTTCCTTTCCAGGGAGATACCAATGACCTGGAGTACGGCAGGAGGAGAGTACAAAGAGGAAACCTGTCAACCTCCTTGGTCTCTGGAGAGGAGTGCAGTAAACTTCTAGATGTGTGTTAAATTGGAAGCCTGACCCTCAAGCTGCAGCTGTTAAGAGATGCAATTAGGCCTCTTTCAGGACAGCAGTGGGTATTTCAATCTGCTGCCTGTGCAGCTGAGACCTGGGAGGATATAACCTGGAGCTGTTAAAAGCTGGGTTTTATGTGTTTGTTTGGTTTTGGTTTTGGTTTTATATATTTGCTATGGTATTGTGGGTCTCCTGATTGCAAGCACTGTTAGCTTTGAGAGCTAGGTGTTTGGGGTCTTGTCTCTCAGGTGAAAGACTTAAAAGTTGGAATGCTAGATGTTGGGTCCATACCCTTCACTCCTTGGGGAGCAGCTGATAGTTGTGACTGCCGTCTTGATTGTATGTTGTGCCCTAGGTGGGTTTTACAGTGAGATTGTGTGTCAGCCTCTCCCGTCCCTTTTGAGGTGGGTTTTTTCTTGCTAGCCAGATGTGCAGGTTTTCACTCAGCTAAGCTTCTGGATTTCTTTCAGAGGGAATTATACCCTACTTAGCTGTGGAACTGGTGTATCTGTGAAATTAGGTAAGTTTAGAAGTCTCCTATATTGCCAATTGAACTAGAGCCCTGCCTATATTTTTGATTCTATCCCTATAAATAAATAATAGGACAAGATCTTGATTATAAAAATAAAAGGTTGCCGTGCTTAATTAGACAGTCTGAAATGCCTCTTAAAACTATTGTTATAGTTATTATGCAAATTGCATTACTTTTCTAGGTGGTGTTTTGTTTTTAAATAGGAAAAGAGTGCTGGGAACAACGCTGCCTCTCAAATAATGAGATTGAGTGACAGAATTCACGTGTTGCTGAAACATTTTGTGAAATAAAAGTTTTGATGTAATGTGCTAAAATGTGTAGGATCATAAGTAATCACCTTTTTAAAGTACTTTCAAAATATTGTTTCAAAGATAAAATTGGAGAGGTGATTTAAATAATGTGGCTAGATACTATGCCAGGAATTAGTTTTGTATACATTTCTTCTTATTATTTATATACTGGTCTCTTAAAAAGTCCATATGTCTATTATGTTTTCAGTTTTCATTCTGTGCTGGTAATATTCTTAGGAGACATATTGTTTACTAAGGATTAGTTGCCTGAAGAGGCAGGTGATGGTTCTTAAGAAGTGTCTAAATTCAACTATTCTTACTTAAATGATTTAGTTAGGACATATTTGGTAAGATAGAGTTTTATTTTAGAAGCAAGGTGAGATTTTTCATCTTTAGTTCTACTCTTGAAATAGTCTGCCAGATTGATGGAGCCTCATTTAGGGCTCATCAGAAACTGTGAACACTGCAGTATGGTTTGATTATAGTGCTAAATATCAAGCAACACAGACAAGAATACCATTTAGCCAGGTGTGGTTTATGCATATGGTGAATAAAAAATATTTTATTCAAAATTTAAGAGAATTTGTTTTGCACAGAAAGCATATACATGGGTTTTAGATAGCAAAAAAATTAAACAACATATCATTGTAAATTATTTTGGTAAAATATTTTTTATTAAAGAGACATTAGTAACAAATCTCTTAGAAATGAGGCAATACTGGATAGCCAGTGGCTCTTACATTTTCTTATTTCAAATGCCCAGAGCTGTATTAGGAGTCTTAAGTTAGAAAAATGCTTTGTTAAATAAAAATAAGTCATTTAATTTGAGATGAGGCTTCTGAGAGCCTTCACCATGCTAATACACCTGTGTCCAAGGATTACTAAGAAAGAAATCTACATTTGATCAGAGAACCTTTAAATCTGAAATATCTCACCCACTATTATTTGAAGGTTAAAACTACTTAGGAGTCACTAATCCATGGATTACTGCTTCCATTTTAAAATTGTCTCATGTCTTCACTCCTTTGCTATTTTAACGTAAATAAGCGCATATATGATCATTGTAAAGCACGATATAAACCTTTGGTACTGTTATGATGGTGGATTTTTTTGGTTTTTTGTTTGTTTGTTTGTTTCCTCTTATCATTATCACTGTTGCTGGTTCCTAGTGCTATTTCCCATCCTGGAGGTCTAATATCTCCTGAGTGGTTGTGAAGAAAGAAAGCCCAGATGCACAACGTCTGGGTGGCTCAGAATCCTTACATAGGAGACTCTGAGAGCAAGTTTCCTCCTTTTCCCAACTCAAGGGTACCTAATTTCTGGAGTTTCTTTCCACATAGCTATGTGCCTATGTGCTATGAGTAGCACAGGCAAGGCAACAGAGTTTTGTGGGTCTGAGTGCTTTGTTTAGTATTTATTTGTTCTGGATTGATGAAAGATGGTAGAGGAAGCAGCAGGTCTGAGTTCTCTTGAGAGATCATTCTCTAACACATACACATAGAAGTCATGTTCTTCCTCTTCACTGAGTCATTTATTTTCAGTGCTGCAAACACCTCTCAAACTCTTTAAAACATCTTCTCCCTGAATCAACTAGATTCTGACGGACTCTGCCTCAAGTTGCATGATGGTTTTCTTATTACAGTGCCATCAAAAGATGGGGGTTCTGGGGCCAAGGCCACTGTGAGTTGGGTATAGGCAGTGCCGTTGGGCTAAGATCTTGAACTGTGCATTGTTAGATTCCTCCTGCGTTTTTGGCTATTCTTACTTTTGAAGGAAAGAAAAATACTGGATAAATCTTTCCCAAGCGTTCACTGCTTTATTTTGTCTTTTTTGCCTTAAGATCTGACTCCGTCCTCTAGGTCTGGCTAACCTAGACATTTTCAAATTTTCTAACCTATCTTTATTCCTTTCTGTCCTACTGAATACCACATTCTCCCGTTGATCAGTACTTCCCATTTGATGCGCACACTATTTCTATCCATCTATTTCCCAGTGCTTCTCACGAAGACTAGTACTTAGACCCTTTTATACATGTTGGTTGAGTAAGTAAGCAAATCAATGAGTAAATGAATGAATGTGATAGCGTCTTTTGAACCTAGGCTTTTAAGGAATATGATGCAGCTTATACAGTGTATGGTGAACCATCCAGGATAACTTTTTATAGAAGGGATTTTATGAAAAGTATTGTTATTTCCATTTCAATTTTAACTATAATCAGAATTTTATGAAAGACAGTTATTTTAATTGATATAGTGATACCTTTGAATACATTTTACTCCACATTTTACTGTTACTAATTACCTATATTTTTGTGGTTTCATAAGCTTTCTCTACCAATTTTGCATATCTGATAAGATAATCATATGTAAGTTATGTATCACATGCATTGTATACTTGTATTGTGGAGATTGTGTATAAGATATAAGTAGATTTTGTAATTGGAATCTTATAGAAAATTCACATTACTTTGGTGGTTGTTTGGCCATGTAAAAGTTGTCGATGAAACTTTTTTATCTGAGTTAATCCTATCACATTGTACAAAATGCTACTGAATGAGTATAGTGTAAGTATTGATTGATGAGTTTCAAGCATAGTATAGCTAATTCATCTTAAGATGAGTGTATAATCTTTGGGAACCCAAATTTCTTATGTCCAAGTTTTAAAGAACTGAAATGTAATTTGGAAATGAAACAAAGTAAAAGACATACTGGATTTTTTTTTAAATTAGCATTGTGGAAAGAAATAATGCCTAGCTCTCATTTTTTATGTTATCTACAAAACTCTGTTCATAAATGTTAAATAGAAATGTCTTTCAAATTTTATTTTCATTTTGTTTTACTTCACTTTATCTAAAGGGGAGAGAGAGGAGTGTTCATGTTGTAAGGTTCTATAGAGATGCTCTGTGCATTTACGGCCTTTACAATTCCAGTCTCCATTATATGTTCTATCTAGGTTGTAGCATCCCCACTGTCTGTGCTTTTCTAAAACACTCTTAAATGGCAACAGAGAGAAACAGTGAATATAAGAGCTCTGGGAAATAATTTGTTAACTTGACAACTGCACTGTGTGCCTATGTACTGCTCCAGTGCTAATGAAGTGAGTTGGGTAGAAGAATACTCTCTTCAAAGCACTTCTTCTCATTTTAAAAGACAACTTGTATAATGTGTTTGCTATTTATGGATTTATGGCATTTTTAGGATCTTAAATACATCTCTACTTTTTACTAGTCATAAAAAAGATTTACATTTCTTAACATTTATTTTTATCTAAGATTCTTATATTGACTTTAGTCACTGCTTTATATATTTTAAAAAAGTAGGAAATAGGAAGTGGAAATAAGTAGTTTAAAATACACAAACTACATTGTCTTTTTATATCTTAGTTGAGGTTTGGTTTGAAATGAAAAAGTTCTTTCATAAAAAATGTCGTTCTAGAAAAATACAGGAAAGGTATTTTAACATTATATATAGTTGAACTTTGTGGTACTTAATCTAGGTAATATCTATAGTTTAAAACTGCCACTTTTTCAAACTATTGACTCAAAGAACACATATTGAATTTACTTATTAGAGATGCAATGTCTTAGGGTAGAATGAGGAGTTGAGATTTCAAGGGTGGAAGATTTGCTGAACTGAGTATCTAGTAAAATAATTTTTCATTGAATTATTTGGCTATTCTGAAGTTCATGGTCTTCTGGGTTTTGTTGGCCAAATAAGGCTGATGCTCAAATAAACATATTTTTGCTGACAATCATACATGCTAAACACTGATTTGCTTAGAAGTATAATTGAGGATGAATATATGATACTGCCAGTGGTATGTGGTGATATTCCCAGGGGGAAAAACAACTAAACCTCTCTTTCAGTAGACAGATGTTTAATTTTACACACCATTTAATCATTTATACTGTTTCAGGTGTGTGGAAATTATGTAGAAAAATAGAATGTGTATATTTAGTATAATAGAACTAACTTTAAAATGTAATATTTTTATTTGATGGTGGTTTGATGAAGTATTTTCATTTGAATTTTTATGCTTCAAATATTTTTATAACATATTTTTCTTGTACCTTACCTAGCTTCTGCCAGCCATATAGTCATCCATATATCAGTTATTTGTAAGGCAAATGAATAAACACTTCTTACTTATCAGATCACTTGAAAAGAAAAGAATGAACATTTATATTGCATGATATGTATTATCTGCGTATATGCGGATACATATATTTTAACTGTCAATTTTATTGTATTGTGAAAATGCTGTTTTTTTTTTTTTTATTCTTTCCCTACCTTAGCCTTTTGTTTGTTACTGCTTTAGGATCAAACCTGGATTGCTTTACTGCATATTAATGCAGTGCAGGCAAACTCACATGGTTGTAGATGGCTTGAACAGATTCTTTATCACTCCCTTGGGGAAACTATATTGCTGATCTCATTGAAATAAACTTTCAGATATAGAAAAGGGGTCTAAGGAAAGTCATTTTGACCATTTAAGTGGTAAACTATACCACTTATGTTTATGTGAATCTCAGCAAATATGTCACCCATCATAAAGAAGCAGAAGTAATTAATAATATTGCACATTCATTTTCAATTCTAAAAATGTGTGAGCACCTATTATATTCCAGGAATTGTATTAGACACTAAGATACAGAATGAGTTAGAAATTGGAATTTCCAGACTCAAATAGCAGAGTAGGCAAAGCACAGAGAAAAGTCCTGGGTGAACTACATGGCTGTTTAATCTATTATCTGAATAAGAAATGTGAAGTGTTTGGGGAAAGAAAGGGAAGAGTACCATCTTTTTCACTAGGTACCTGGTTGTCATCTGGGACTGAACAGCAAAAATTTTTTATGTTAGCAAATGTACTAGGTGAAAACAGCCTATTTTCTCTTTCAATAAGCTAGAACATAGAAAGGAAGGATGTAAAATTTTTCTAAAGTAGGTTCAGTATAAGCTGCAATTTTTACAGCACGAATCTAGGACAGACATGCCTATCTGAGAAGAGATTGTTACACTGGAGTCGTAAGAGTCATAATTATCAAGGGTGCAGAGTACAGAGCCCACTTAAGTCACACTTGCAGACATAATGATTTTCAGTTTCTGATATATATATAATATAAAAATGACCGTTAGACTCAAATTTTTCAAGAGCAGTTCTGTCCTGTCTTTTGAATATTGTATAAAATATCTGAGGATTCCCGTTATTTTGCCTTTCAAAATATACCTCTTACATTATGTTTTACACACAAAAGTAGCACTACACAAACACACAGATACACACACACAAACACACAGACTCACTTTGATCCTATTTGATTAAGAGAATATAATCATAACAATTTCATGTTGGTTACAAACTGTTCCATTAAAAGACTTGGCAAGTTTGTTCAAAAAGGTAAATCAGGTTGTTTTAAGATAGATTCTTCTCTTTAAAAAATTGTTCTTAAATATATGTTTTCCTTATTATGTTAAATGTTCATTATGTAAGCTGTGTGGTTATGTTGTGGTAAGAAATGCATTTTCTCTACAATATGGCAGTGCATTCTGCACTCACAGTGCTGGTTAGAAATGCTCGGTCACAAACTGTATGTTACATTCATGAATAGAGTCAAGTCTCTTGTTCATGACCCTGAAACTTGGAGAAATTAATAAGAAAGACATAAATTTGAAAATTAATAAGAAGGCCACTTTTGGGAAGAGCTACCATGTTTAAGTTCTAACCTCACTTGATCAAGAAATTAAAGGATAAAGATTTGCTAAATGATGTTCTTTTACTTTGAAAACAATAGACTACTACAGATTTGTAAAGTTATTAAATTGACACCCTAAAAGTAATTTCATTTGTTAAAGAGAACAAAAATTTACTGGCTGATATAAACTATTTAGCATAAGGTAAAACAGTACAGTATTTCATTTACAGTAGATAAGAAATATAAATTGCAAAGGAAGAAAATATGAGAAAAATGTATTCTTTCTATTGCCTGAGAAGGCATATTAATTAAAAGTATCAATATAATCTGAAAATAATGAAGGAGACTGCATACTTAAATATGGATGTGTGGTCCCCATTGGACCTTGAACTACTTTTATTAAAAATAAAGTTACAGTGTAAAACTTATGTCACAGTAAATTCTGAATGTAGACTTTTTCTAAGTTTGGTCCATATATTACTCATCTCTAAATACCATTGAGTTTAAAGTAGTGACTAGCAGAAGAGACGGCTCAGTGACTGGAAATAAAAAACAAATACATGTTTGGATGGATAAATAAAGTTAATCATCTCCTTCTTGTTCATGTCCTCAGAACTCTTTATTCTGTATTTATTGGGATATAACCTTTTAATCAAGGACCACTGTAGCAAGTTAGTAAAGGATATGAATTGACAGAAATCCTGAGTGCTGTGTGCTGCCTCTGGAACTTTCTAGCTATTGGCCATTACACAAATCACTGAACTTCCCTTAGCCTATTTCTGTATCTGCAAAATGAAAGGGTTGGAATAGAGTGACTCCCAAATTATGGTTCTTTGATATTATAACAGTATACTGACCCATGTGGAACTTTTCTTTCTCTTAATCTTTAAAGTTTAACAAATTTCAGCTTTGTGCCTTTCTTGGGTTTAGAGAGATAATTCATTATTACTGTTTAAAAGATTTCCTACTGTGCCACAGCTGGCACAGGTGAAAGAAATTAAGTAGGAAAGCAGTAGCACTATAAGACTTCATCACCTACTCTGCTTAATTATAGAAGTCAGAGCTTGAAAATGAGATTTATGAAGATAAGTTGAAATGCAGATAATATGTTTCAGGAAAATGTCAGGTTGATGATGTGTTATTTTGGAATCTTAAGTTTTCAAGTTCTGCATATGTGAAGAAGGATAGTATTATAAATCTAAAAGGGAAAATGGATCCTCCAATTTCTAGGCCAATGAGTTTGATGTTGAGCCTATGAACATTCTCAATTTGATGATTAATTACCTAGAATGTGTGCACTGAAAAAATGAATTACTAGAGCTAGCATGAGCTTTTTTTAACAACTAATACCAGCTCAAAGGACTGTGTAAAAATAATGGACTTTAATTTATACAAAGACATTTCTTATATTTTTTTCCTTATGGTGGAGAATATGGACTAAAGTACATTTGTAACTGGCTGATCAGACCTACCCAAATAGTGTTAATATAGCAATATAAATCTAGAGGGAGGGTCTCCTTTACTATGTGTGGCATTTAAAAAAAAATCGTTTTCAATGATTGAGTGGTATTTGTTAGTTTCTGGATGGATAGGATATTTTCAAGTTTCTAGATGATGACTTACTGCTTGAATTTATATAAAATGTTTAGTATTATCTTGAATGACCAGAAGGATATGCTAAACTAAGATTAAATTTTACAAGGCCAAGAGTTTTACATTTGACTTAACTTTAGAAAACAAACTATATAACTACAGAATGATGAGGAACTTAGCTTGATAGTATTTCAAATGAAGAATATAAAATTGGTTAGAGAAATCTTGGGTTTCATTAATAGAAATATAGATTTTAGACAAAAACAGGTTAAGATTCCTGCTCTACACCATTGGTCAGACTTCATGCCAAACATTAATTATAGAGAGTATGTTTAGTAGAACAATTGTTTAACTGAAATTAATCCAGCAAAGTAATTAGATTGTTGCAAGTTCTCAAGACCATATGTAGTAGATCATGCTTGTTTTTAGTACCCAACATTACTCATATTTCTACTTGTAACTATACTTGTTTTCCTCCCGGGAATCAAGACTCCTTCCATTCTCATTCCTTACTTTTAGGGTGAAGTTAACTCTTTAGTCTTCTCTGGGGGCATGTCAGGGAAAATAATTGAAATAGAATTATAGTCAGTACAAATGCACTCTGCAGCCATAATTGTTGTTTATGGCCAGTGTCTATTCTGATTGATTGGTGGTAATGTTCATTCTGATTAGCTTATTCCCAGTGTGTGTGTGTGTGTGTGTGTGTACACCAATATGGTGTAGGTGAGGCAAGTTTTGAAGACTGCAAAACAAGGTTCTAATGATATAATTTGAGCCCCTGGATCATTTTTAACCTGAACTAAATCTATGTCAGTACCTGGGTCAAAAAATTAGTCAGGTTTGCTTAAGCCAGAACCAAAAGGGTCCTAACTGATTCATTATGTAGAAAACAAACAAACACACAAAGTGAAACCTGAAGATGTTTACCTTGTAAGAGAGAAAGAGAAAAAGTTATTATACTATATATGATTGATCTGTTGTCAGATATCTCTTCGTTACTTAGAGAGTATCAAAGGGTACATAGAGATAGAAGTTCCAGATAAATAGATTTGGCATTGATGAAAGGAAGAACATCTTCACAATTTGAGTTATTCAATAATGAAATAAGCTGTTGTCTGTAGTGGTAAGGACAAAAATAGAGTCTAGATTATAAATAATATTATATTTGGTTGAAGGATCCACTAGCTGTTACTAAAAATCCTTAAAATGTATTGAATAATTACTGTGTTGGACATCATATCAGGCACATTATATATATTGCCTTCCAAATCTGCACTGTAACTGAATGAAGAAGCTAGGGAGTAATGAAGTTGAATAACTTGCACAAGGAAAGAAAGCTAGGAAGAAACAATGATGGGAAGGAAACCCAATGTATCTGACTGACTTTAAAACTGTTATCTCTCTACTAACATTATAACAGTGCCTGGGTTTTTATGGATTCAAAGCAATATAAAACCCTGTATTTTGCCAATATTTTAGCAAAGGTTTACATAAAAGGAAAAATGTACTAATGTAATTTGAAAATGAATTATCTTTGATTTATGGACAATAAGTTTTATGGATGTTTTAAAAATACACTAAAAGCACTGTAATATGTTAATTTCTTGATGACTAAAAGGTGCCATACCTATGTAAGTGTAATTGGACTGTGAGGCTTAAATAAATCCATAAAAGAAGAAAGTCAAAACACATTTAGTTATAAAAATGTAAAAGCAAATATGTTATATGAGGGTGAGTCAAAAATTATCCGCACTCCAGTTATATTGAAACTTCTATAAATTCTGCAGTTGGAGTGTGGATAATTTTTGACTCACCCTCTTAATTTCTGAGAAAGCCTAACAGAGATCAGGCAATATGTATTCAAGGGCTAAATAGCCACACATTCTACCAAGGTTTGTGTTCAACACTGTTTTTGAGAATTAAGATAGTGAGAATACACAGAAGAAAAGCTTTCTGCTGTAAATGAGGTCCTGATAGAAAGGGTAAAGAGAAATTTTGGTTGATAATTACATTGCTAGTTTATTGCCTCTCACCACATCTCTAAAAATAAAGAAAATATCATTGTAGGGTCATTCAAAATTTTTTACTAGTGCAGGTAATCTGATTCTTTACTAGTGCAGATAATTTGGTAGCAAGATTATATAAGCATCATTATAAGACCTCTATTGTTTGAAGTTATTGGATCTTATAATATGAGAGATGTTATATACATAATTGTAGGACTGGTATAGTCAAGAAAGCACTTTGCCTAATATAACTGCTGAACTTGAACTCATTTTCAGCATAATAATGTCTCAGTTCTTTAAAATCAGAAGTTTAAAAGCAGATTCATTACATAGTTTCTTAGCTTGAATGTTGTAGCCAAAGAGACTCAACTTTTAATTATGACCCTGCTATCTCCTGGGAAAATTCCCTAACCTTTGCAAAACTCTATTTTCCCATCTGATATTGGGAATGCTAATGTTTACCTACTTCAGAGATTATTAATGGAATTAAATAATATAATCTTAAACAGCCTGCCTAGAAAGATTCTGGATGGACAATACCTACCTTCCCTGCTATTTCACTCCAAACCTGCCCCCTGCTTTTCTAACTTCCCTTCAGTAATTTCAAAATTAATGAAAAATAACTATCTCCTGAACACAAGTCAGATTATATATGTTTTGATGTACAAGCTATTTTCAATCACAAGGAGAGTATATTTCTGGGGAAAAGGCTTAATAAAGAAATTTAGAATGAATGGGAGTCCATTTTAAAATCAAATTCTATTTCTTCTTTTTTACCATGCCACTTTATTTTAGAATCTTTCTGTGCTCCTTCCAGAGGAGTTATATTACTTGGGTGCCACAGCTTTTCTTAGTTATATTACAGAATAGTTATTTTATATACAAAGTCTTTCACTGCTAATTTGAACTGGGAGTATTCAGTCTTCCCTAATTTGGAAAAGTCACTCAAGTGCATAACTACACAGGAAACATATTACCTCCTAGGTATAGGGAGCCTTGGAGCTGTTGCTGGAACACAGGAAAAAAGGAAATTAAATCAAACCTCATTATCTCCGGCCCTAAATATTTTGTAAGCAGATAGTAGTTCCCTTGAAATGGGAATCTGGGAAAAAGGCCACAAAGAAATTAAATGAATATTCTCCTAAGATCACATAGAGATAAAGTGAAACAGTCATGAGCAAGACCTGAGAAGATTTAGGATGCCACAATTTTGGCTAAGCAAGCATATGTACTTTTCCAGATTAGGAAGAGCTTTTTATTGACAAGTATAGAGCTATATTTTCTCTTGATTTTGGTATCCACGGCATCTAAAATTTCTATGGAGAAGAACAAAACTTGAAGGTCATATATATCAAAGCAGAAAATAATTCAAGTCCATATATTTGTTTTTATATGCTTTCATTGTTACCCATTGATTATATATGTTGAGTACACAGGGGATGAATCAGTGCCCTGGTGATGGAAAAAAAAAATTCAGATCAAAAGTAAATAAAAAGATGCATATCCATCCTCCTTTCCCCATACCCAACAAAAAGAGAACATAAACATTTAATTCCTGAAAGCTTCAAATTATAAGGAAAGAAGGAAAAAAATTTATACATCCTTTTTTTTTTAAACCATGTATGGGCTCTACCTGTGTGAGAGACTTGAAACAGAAAACACTAATTTTTATTGATGTTTTCTAGCAGTAAGCCATGAAATACAATTTCATTTTGCTCTAATGACAATAGAATATATTACATGTCACCACCAAACATATGCTGTATATGCTAGTGTCTTCAAAGTCTATTTTCTTAGATTAAAACCCTGAGCTGTTAAATGTAGCATAAAACTTCTGTGAAATTCCACTGCTCTGCAGTAGGGGGAAAAATTCTTTTAATTGGCTGATTACAGAGAGGGAGAGAAAAAGGAGAGAACTTTTAAAAGTTTGGGTATTTCAGATAAGAAAAATTCTGGATACTTCAGCAAAATTGCCAATCCTGTGAGATTCCGCTTTGACTATTATTACTAATGTAATGCTTTCAGTGTACAGCAAATTAGATCTTGAACACATTATGGGCCAAATACTATCCTTTTATACTCATGTGTAACCCTTAACAGGTTTCATTGGAAGATGTGGATAGGCAGTTGAAAGTGGTTATCCCATTTTTTCTTTTTTTACCCTGAATCTGATACAGTGAAGGCCGTGGTAAGAAATACATTAAAAAAATTTAATAGTAATAATCTCTTTAATTTGTATAGCACCATAATCCCAAAAGAAACATGCACCATAATGTTTATTGCAGCACTATTGACAATAGCCAGGACATGGAAGCAACCGAAATGCCCATCAACAAATGAATGGATACAGAAGATGTGGCATATATATACAATGGAGTATTACTCAGCTGTAAAAAGGGATGAGATGGAGCTATATGTAATGAGGTGGATAGACCTAGAGTTTGTCATACAGAGTGAGGTGAGTCAGAAAGAGAAAGACAAATATTGTATGCTAACTCACATATACGGAATTTGAAAATGGTACTGATAAACTCAGTGACAAGAACAAGGATGCAGATACAGAGAATGGACTGGAGAACTTGAGGTTTGGGGGGGGCAGGGGGTGAAGGGGAAGCTGAGACGAAGCGAGAGAGTAGCACAGACATATATATAGTACCAACTGTTAAATAGATAGCCAGTGGGAAGTTGTTGTATAACAAAGGGAGTCCAACTCGAGGATGGAAGATGCCTTAGAGGACTGGGACGGGGAGGGTGGGGGGGACTCGAGGGAGGGTGGGGGAGGAGTTGAGGGAGGGAGGGAATATGGGGATATGTGTATAAAAACAGATGATTGAACTTGGTTTACCCCCCAAAAAAATAAAAAAATAAAAAAAAAAAGAATCTGCCAGAAAAAAAAAATTTAATAGTAATAATCTCTTTAATTTGTATAGCACTTTTCAAGTTACAGAGATTTATACCACATATCACTTTATTATATCTGTATAATAAAATAAATTTAATTTTATATATAAAAATGTATTAGAGTGTCTTCACAATCAAAATTTAATATCAGAGTTTCAGAGAAAAATGACTGCTTGGATTTATGTTTAACAGCAGCGTGGTGGAAAAACTAAAATTGTGAATTCAACTATGTCAAATGTCTAACAGGCTAATACTAATAACAGAGATAATTTATTCTCTATAAAATCTATAGACACTATTATAATTGTAAATTACTTTTAATTCACTTGTTTTCACATTTATAAACCTTTGGGGTTGGGGGTTCTTTGCCTGTTTGCAGGTCTTATTTTTAGCTTACTTTAGTTTTTTTTTTTTTCATTTTCTCGTTCATTATCTTGGAAAGTATTCTCCAGAATCCAGGCTTTCAACAAGGGATCTTCTGAGGTGATATCCTGAGTCATTGTCATGGGTGGTTGAATTTCTGAGAACTCACATCAGTCTTGAGCTTCTTCTACCATGCAAGCTAGGCTAACCCTCATGCTTTCCAGCTACTAATCAGGACTTCAGGTTTCCTAAGCCTCTGTAAGGATACATTTACTGATTTAATAGAGTTCACTACCAGCTTGTTATTTTGTTTTATTTATTTATTTGTTACAAAGGGCAGATTACTGTGATCTCTTGTCAAACGGAAAAATAAAAGGGATTTTAAAAAGAGTTGGATGCTATTGTGCAAAATGTAAGCCATCAATAGAATATTTGGAAAAGGGATTACATTCACTCGTTTATTGAACTATTGAAATATTGCAAAATATTTATTGAACTCCCACTATTGTGTCCGAGATGGTGCTCAGTGCTGGGAGTATATAAGTGAAAAACAATAGTAACAACAAAACAAAACAAGAATGACCCCTACCTTTGTGGAGGAAAGTGGAAGAGAGAATGATAATAACAAACAATAATGAATAGGTAAAGTGTATAGCCTGTTGGAAGATGGTAAATGCCACGGAGAATCAAGAACAGGGTCAGACAGGTCAGGAACATGTGGGAGAGGGGAGTGCAATTATTCCTCATGAGGTAGGTGTATTAAAATTAAAATTTGAAGGAGGGAGGGAATCAGACAAGAAGCATATGGGAGAGGAGTGTTTTAGAGATTTGGTGCAAGGGACCTAAATTTGGGAGTAAGCCTGATGACTTCCACGAAGAGTAAACAAGGAAGAATGTAGAAGGAAGTGAGATCAGAAAGAGAAGGGCAGGGATAGGGGATTATAGGTCATTGACAACTTGAATTCTGCTTTAGATGGGAAGCTCTAACAGGTTTCCAGCAGAGGAGTGACACAAAATGACTTACTTTAACAGGATTACTCTGGTTGCTCTTGTTGAGATTAGGAACCAAGCTCAGGGGCAATTACTTAACATTTTAAAAGAATGAAAAGAAGCGACACCTGGTGGTCCGGTAGTTAAGACCCTGCCCTTCCAATGCAGAGGCCATGGGTTTCATCCCTGTTCAGGAAACTAAGATCCCACATGCTGCATTGGCGTGGCCCAAAACTTAAAAAAAAAAAAAAAAAAAAAAAAAAATTAAAGAATAAAAACAAGATTGAAATAGGAACATGCATTCAGGAAGATGCTTTGGGTTCTTAGCTTTGTATAAAATTCTGAAGTAGGTAAATTAATCTGCAATATTCCTAGATTTTCTTTTTATCACTTTTCTTACCTCTCCTCTGCACCTTTCTCCTTGTCAAAGTTGATCTCAGCAAAAGATCCCAAAACCATACATTACGGTAAGGATTTTTGTTTCAGTGAGTTACCTACATTTTAACCAGGAGTAACCTCTGGGAACAAATTTCAAATGGTTAAATTTCAAGCCTTCAAAAGTAGGAAGAGATATTTTTTGCTTGGGGAGGAAATTTAGACCTCAGTCAATTCTAGCTCTTCATTTGCCATAAAAGTTTCTCTTCTTCACCAGACAGCTAAATGTAAAAATTTTTAAATACCTCATTTTTCCTTTGAGGCAGATTGCTGAACCTATACTAATTTCTCTGGAAATGTTCATTGAATTATTATAGAGAAAAAATTGAGTACCAGGCAAGAGCCCTAGAAATAAGATCTGAATGAGACACTGCACCTGCCTCCCGTCAAAGTGCTCAGAGTATGGAGCAAGGACACTAGAAACGTAAACAAGGTGGTGATGAAAGAGATATTGCAGAGGAAAGTGCCTGTGTCTGTGACAGCTTATCCAAAAGTCCTTCTTGCTACTCCTGGTCAGTCCTCACCACCATTCACCTCAATCCAGTTTCTTTTCTTTATCTCCATGAACAGCACTGTATTCTCTCAGTCACATAGATTCTTAAACTTGGAGTTGTCACTCACTTTTTCCTTTTCTTTACCTTTAATAGTCTTTCGTGTAGGGCTGTGTCCTACAATATGTGGGACTACAAGGTCTCTAACATCCTTTCAAACTCCCATGCTCCTATTTGCATTCCTGATTGTCCCTCCTTGCAGATATTATTATTAATAGGACTCTACTTCTTCAGTCTCTACCTGTTCCATTGTGTTCAGATAAAGCTTACAGCATATTTGTGATCATACCAACTTCATGTCAAACAATAACAAATATAACAATAACAATAGAAGCCTTCTGTTTATGGTATTATTAGATAGGAACTGCTGTGTCTGACATTCATCATCTTCTGTGACTGACCCTAACCTACTCTTTTAAGCTGCATCATTTATCATTTCCTCACATATGCTGTGAGCTATCTAGATCAGCCTATTGGCTGTTCCCTTAACATGCTCTGCACTTTACAGTCTTTGAGTCTTTTCCTGTATGCTCTCTCTGCTGAAATGAAGTTTACCCTTCAACTATAAAAGCCCTACCATCCTTCAAAATCATCTTCCTCATAAAATCTTTCTTTAAACATGTATCTTTTTCTCATTAACTCCATGATAACAGCAACTTTGTTTTTGGATTTTAGAATTATTCCTTGGACTTGGATAAATATATATTAAATTAAATTGAATATAACATTAATGTTGTGATGTTACCCTTTTCAAAAAATTTTCATGTATTATTCTGAGTACTTCTTTATATTTATGTTAAGTTTCAATGTGTTACTTTGTAATTTTGTACAGGTGTATACCCAAAGATGGAAATAATTCTAATACCTTTTTTCCCCTAAATGTGAATATTGCCTTGACATTTATTTTGTACTCACAGTTACTATTGATTTAATAACTTAATGTAGAGCATCCTTGTTTTTAGTAGCATACTGTAAGTTTGGATATTAGTGCTTCTTTTGGCTGCAAAAGAGTGCATATGCATTTACCAACCAGAGCATATAGCACAGGGAGTGACTATAGCAGTCTGTCTTCTAATATAAAGTAGATGTGTGAAAGTATACAAGGAAGAAGGAGAAAGCAATACAAGGGAAATTATAATTAGGCAAAATATCAAAAATAATGTCCAGTATAAATAAGTAATGAAAAAGTAACTGCTAATAAAACTTCAAAAGGCAAACAAATTAGGAAGTGAAAATTATAGGTGTAAAATAGAATCAGCTCAGAGGAGCAGTGACAATGGATAGAGTGAAATAAAGAGGATATTTATGAACTGCAGAAAAGAAATTTTAGAGTAATGAAGGTAGACAGCCTTCATCTTGTAAACATATCAATTGAGAGGAGTGGTCTGTAAAGCTTTATGACTTTAGTGTGAATTCTGGTGGAAAGAAATACTATAGTAGATCATGTTAATTTAATTTTACTATGTAAAAATGTGATGGCTTTAAACTTGTTGACGGAACAATTCAAAGTGATGCTTTTTAAATCAACTTAGGCACTCTGCTGTGATCATTTTTGAATACTGAGCTAAGTACTGGTGATACTTTCTGAAAAAAAAAATATAGAGCTTTTTCTAATTTTCCAACTTGAATTCTGTGAAGGTGAGTCAAAAAATATCTGCACTCTGGCTGTAGAATTTATTTTAATTAACTATTAGAAAAGACAAATGCATCACTTTTCAACATAATCTCCTTGCTTTTCAATACACTTTGTCGATCTGTCAACAAGCTTTCGTATTCCCTCATTGAAAAATGTTTTAGGCTGAGCTGCGAGCCATGAACGCACTGCTCTCTTACTTCTTCATGAGAAGTGAATCTTTGTCCTTGTAGGGCTGCTTTTAGGGGACCAAACAGGTAAAAGTCTGATGGAGCAAGATCAGGACTATAGGGAGGATGCTCTAACACCTCAAAATGAAGTAATCCACGACAGACTTAGGTTTCAAAAAGTTTGTGCGAGATGGTTACCGAAACAACTCACGGAATAGCATAGACAGAAGCGTTTGGATATCTGCAAACAAAATTTGGACTGATACTCTAAAGAAGGTGAAAGTTTCTTAAAGAGAATCATTACTGGTCACGAGACATGGATTCATCACTATGAGCCTGAGAGTAAACGGCAGAGTATGGAATGGAAACGTCCTCAATTGCCGACCAAGAAGAAGTTCAGAAGTCAACAATCAGCTGGAAAATTGATGCCTACAGTTTTCTGGGATTCTCAAGGGCCAGTATTGGAACATTATCAAGAAAAATATTCAAAACAATCAACAGTGCTTATTACAGTGAGATGCTTATTGAAGAGCTGAAGCCTAAACTTCAGATTAAAGGCAGAGGACTGCTATCCCAGGGCAGTGTGATCTTGCATAACCATGCATGTCTGCACACTTCTGCCCACACTGTCGACACTGCAATAACTTCGTTTTGAGGTGTTAAATCATCCTTCTTATAGTCCTGATCTTGCTCCATCAGACTTTTACCTGTTTGGTTCCCTAAAAGCAGCCCTACAAAGGCAAAGATTCACTCTGATGAAGAAGTGAAGACAGCAGTGGGTTTGTGGCTCGCAGCTCAGCCTAAAACATTTTTTAGTGAGGGAATATGAAAGCTTGTTGACAGATGGACAAAGTGTATTGAAAAGCAAGGAGATTGTTGAAAAATGATGCATTTGTCTTTTCTAAAAGTTAATCAAAATAAATTCTACAGCCAGAGTGAGGATAATTTTTGACTTACACTCATATTTATTTTATCTAAAGATACAATTTTCCCATGGTGGGGTATATCTTATATTAGATGATGAAGTGGACTACTGAAAGCTAATGCCACTCAAAGTCAAAACTTAGTCCATCCCCACCCAAGACAAAGGTAATTACTGAATTTCAAATCCCACTGAATAAATTGATTCCATAAGTTGCACAGATTTTAACCCCAAAATCTTTAATCACAGTTTAGCTCTAAAAAAACCAGTGTGGCTCTTCTTTATAAAATATAGTGATCTTAACTTTCATATTTTTCAAGTGATCATTCTGAGAATAAAATTAGGTAATGCATTGAATGGTTTAAAAATTAGGAAATGCTAGATGATCTGTCAACATTAAAATAGGGTTCAATTTTTCAACAGAATTTTCTGTGACTTTGGAAATGTTAATAAAGAATAGTTTCCTGCCCAATATAGTAGCCACAAACCACATATGGCTACTGACCACTTGAAATGTGGCTCGTGTGCTTAAAGAAATGAATTTTTCTCATATTTCATTTTAATTTAATTTATTAATGTAAATTAAAATAGGCAGATGGGATTAGTGGCTACAATGTTGCACAGTACAGATGTAGAACTAACACCTTAATCTTGATTTGATTATTTAATAGCTCAAGTTTGTAATTCATGTAGCTGCTGCAAGGTTTCACAGCTTATGCAATCAGAATTTTTCCCCAGGGTTTGCAATAATGATTTCTGATAAACAGTGAGCCAGTTTTTTTAAGTGATAAATTATTAATTAACATATTACTTTGGCCATCAACATAACTTTACAATTAAGTTTTGGTATTTGTGTTACTTTAATAAAATCATAAATACTAATTCTTATTTTTCTCAATTTCAATTGGTTAGAAAAGGTGGATGAAGGTTTTAAAAAATTAATTCATCTACAAGTCTTACAATGACAGGTGAATAGTATGTGTTCATTACATATTCTACTTTTAATCAAAGCAAACATTACAGAAAAAATAAGTGTAGTTAGGCCCTATTCTGAACAAAGAAGTATTTATTAATGGCAATTTGATTATACTTAGGGTTTGGGCAATATATAAAGCTAGGGCTTCCCTTGAATCAGGATTAATTAAGGACAAGTCCATTCCTAGTATTCTTGCTGTGCTTTGATATTCATGGTCTTGGTAGAGCTTTTCCTAGTTGACTCATCCCTAAGCTTATTTTTAAGCCTTCCAAAGAATTCTGCCATTTTTGAGTTGAGCTCAGGGCCAGGGGAGAAGCTGGGTTTTAGTCACCTTGCTTGAAAAAGCCTTTCATGCCTCTCAGACCAACACTTAAATCTTCCTTAACTATGTATAGTGTTAGAAAATGTTCTAATTTCATTCTTTTACATGTAGCTGTCCAGTTACCACTTATTGAATAGACTGTCTTTTCTCCATTTTACGTTCTTGCCTCCTCTCTCGCTGATTGATTGACCATAGCTGCGTGGGTTTATTTCTGGGCTTTCTGTCCTGTTCTATTGATCTATATTTCTTTTTTTGTGCCAGTACCATACTGTTTTGATTACTGCAACTTTGTAGTATAGTCTGAGGTCAGGAGTCTGATTCCTCCAGCTCCATTTTCTTTCTCAGGATTGCTTTGGCCATTTGGGGTCTTTAGTGTTTCCATACAACTTTTAAAAGATTTTGTTCTAGCTCTATGAAAAATGCCATTGGTAATTTGATAAGAATTGCATTGAGTCTGTGGATTGCCTTGGGTAGTATAGTCATTTTGAAAATATTGATTCTTCCAATTCAAGAACATGGTATATCCTTCCATCTGTTTGTGTCATCTCTGATTTCTTTTGTCAGCATCTTATACTTTTCAGAATAGAGTTCTTTTGTCTTTTTAGGTAAGTTTATTCCTAACTATTTTATTTTTTTAAAGACCTAAATGTAAGACTGGATACTATAAATCTCTTAGAGGAAAACATAGGCAGAACACACTTTGACATAAATCGCTGTAATATCTTTTTGGATCTACCTCCTAGAGAAATGAAAATAAGGACAAAAACAAACAAATGGGGTCTAATTAAACCTAAAAGATTTTGCACAGCAAAGGAAACCATAAACAAAATGAAAAGACAACCCACAGAATGGGAGAAAATATTTGCAAATGCAGCAACCAATGAGGGATTAATCTCCAAAATAAACAAATAGCTCATGCAGCTCATTATCAAAAAATACAAAAACCCATTGGGAAAACTGGACAGCAACATGTAAAAGAATGAAATTAGAACACTTCCTAACACCACACACAAAAATAAACTCCAAATGGATTAAAGACCTACATGAAAGGCCAGACACTATAAAACTCCTAGAGGAAAACATAGGCAGAACACTCTATGACATCCATCAAAGCAAGATCCTTTTTGACCCACCTCCTAGAATCATGGAAATAAAATCAAGAATAAACAAATGGGACCTCATGAAACGTACAAGCTTTTGCACAGCGAAAGAAACCATAAACAAGACTAAAAGGCAACCCTCAGAATGGGAAAAAATAGTTGCCTATGAAACAATGGACAAAGGATTAACCTCCAAAATATACAAGCAGCTCATGCAGCTTCATACCAAAAAAGCAAATAACCCAATCCACAAATGGGCAGAAGAGCTAAATAGACATTTCTCCAAAGAAGACATACAGATGGCCAACACACACATGAAAAGATGCTCAACATCACTAATCATCAGAGAAATGCAAGTCAAAGCCACAATGAGGGATCACCTCACACCAATCAGAATGGCCATCATCACAAAGTCTGGAAACCACGAATGTTGGAGAGGGTGTGGAGAAAAGGGAACCCTCCTGCACTGTTGGTGGGACTGTAAGTTGGTCCAGCCACTATGGAAAACAATTTGGAGGTTCCTTAAAAAACTACAAATAGAACTACCATATGATCCAGTCATCCCACTCCTGGGCATATACCCAAAGAAAACCATAATCCCAAAAGAAACATGTACCATAATGTTTATTGCAGCACTATTTACAATAGCCAGGACATGGAAGCAACCGAAATGCCCATCAGCAAATGAATGGATAAAGAATATGTGGCATATATATACAATGGAATATTACTCAGCTATAAAAAGGGATGAGATGGAGCTATATGTCATGAGGTGGATAGACCTAGAGTCTGTCATACAGAGTGAAGTGAGTCAGAAAGAGAAAGACAAATATTGTATGCTAACTCACATATACAGAATCTAAAAATGGTACTGATGAACTCAGTGACAAGAACAAGGACGCAGATGCAGAGAATGGACTGGAGAACTCGAGGTTTGGGAGGGGGCGGGGGGCGAAGGGGAAGCTGAAACAAAGCGAGAGAGTAGCACAGACATATATATACTACCAACTGTAAAATAGATAGTCAGTGGGAAGTTGTTGTATAACAAAGGGAATCCAACTCGAGGATGGAAGATGCCTTAGAGGACTGGGGCAGGGAGTGTGGGGGGGGACTCGAGGCGGGGGGAGTCAAGGAAGGGAGGGAATACGGGCGTATGTGTATAAAAACAGATGATTGAACTTACTGTACCCCCCCAAAAATAATAAATAAATAAAAAAATTTTAAAAAAATACAAAAACCCAATAAAAAAAAGAGCAAAAGATCTAAATAGACATTTCTCCAAAGAAGACATACAGATGGCCAAAAAGCAGATGCTCAGTATCACTAATTATTAGAGAAATGCAAATCAAAACTACAATGAGGGATCACTTCACAGCAGTCAAAATGGCCATCATCAAAAGTCCACAAACAATAAATGCTGGAGAAGATTGTGAAGGAAAGGGAACCCTTATGCACTGTTGGTGGGAATGTAAATTTGTAAAGCCGCTATGGAGAATACTATAGAGGTTCCTTAAAAAACTGAATATAGAGCTACCATATGATCCAGGAATCCCACTCCTGGGCATATATCTGGAGGAAACTAGATTTCAAAAAGATACATGCACCCCAATGTTCACTGCAGCACTATTTACAATAGCCAAGATTTGGAAGCTAGCTAAATGTCCATCAACAGATGAATGGATGAAGAAGATGTGGTACATATATACAGTGTAATATTACTCAGCCATAAAAAAGAATGACATAGGGACATCCCTGGTGGTGCAGAGGTTAAGAATCCACCTGCCAATGTAGGGGACATGGGTTCGATCCCTGGGGCAGGAAGATCCCACATGTCGTGGAACAACAAAGCCCATGTGCTGCAAGTACTGAGCCTATGATCTAGAGCCTGCAAGCCACAACTCCTGAGCCCACGTCCTGCAACTACTGAAACCTGCGTGCCTAGAGCCTGTGCTCTGCAATAAGAGAAGCCACCGCAATGAGAAGCCCACACACCACAAGTAAGAGTAGCCCCCGCTCCCTACAACTAGGGAAAGCCCGTGCACAGCAATGAAGACCTAATGCAGCCAATAAATAAATACATACATAAAAAAAAGAATGACATGATGTCATTTACAGCAATATGGATGGACCTAAAGACTATCATACTAAGTAAAGTAAGTCAGAGAAAGACAAATATCATATGATTTCACTTACACATGGAATCTTAAAAAAAAAAAATGATACAAAGGAACTTATTTACAAAATGGAAACTGACTCACAGACTTTGAAAACAAACTTATGGTTACCAAAGGAGAAGGCTGGGAGGAGGGATAAATTAGGAGTTTGGGATTAACATATACACACTACTATATATAATATTGATAATCAACAAGAATCTACTGTACAGCACAAGGAACTCTACTCAATGCTTTCTAATGATCTAAATGGGAAAAGAATCTGAAAAAGAATGGATATATGTGTATGTATAACTGAATCACTTTGCTGTATGCTTGAAATTAACAGTTGTAAGTCAACTGTACTCCAATTTAAAATAAAAGTTAAATTTAAAAAGCTTTCCTTAACTCTGGGTGGCTTGATAGAGCTCTCTTGATCTTTGTGTGTCCTTTGACTTTCTAAACTATGTAGAAACTTGCTGCTCCTAACCTCAGAAAAGAAATTTCTGGGACTTTAAATCTTCCCCCAGACAAAATTCCCTGGCATTTTCATCTGTCTCTTTATGACTTAGATTAACCTTAATTTTACAGCTTTACTATTTAAAAAGTGTTGGCCTTGAATTAGTAACATGGCTTCCCCTTGGAGCTTGTTAGAAATGCAGCATGTCAGGCCCCACACAGAATCTGCATGTTATGATTCCTGGGTATTTCACCAATAGGTACATAAAGAATAAGAAGTATACTTTCATAGCATACTCTCTCTTGTTTGCTCTGAAAAAGCAGGGAGATGTTTTATTAATTGAACTTGTCTTTAAACCACTTCCTTCAGTGAGCCAGACTTCATTATCCTCAACTGACTTATGCCCCATTTTTCCATGTATATCCTTGACATTTACCTTAACCTCAATCAAAGAGCATAGGATAAAGGATAGATTATTTTTTCTTTTGTTGGAATCCTAAGTTTAATTAAATTAAAAAGGCATAAAAATAAGGCATTTATATTCAATTAGATCAATATTCTCTTCTGTTGTTTACCCATGCTCATTGATACAAATCTTGTATTATGGATCTTGAATACCTCATATTATAGTTTAAGCCTTTTTCATTTAATGCTGTCTTTTGTGGTCTAATGTGAATAATTGAACAACAAAAATCCTTTAGTCAAAATCTAGCTTAAAGAAAAGAAAAGCTCTTTTCTCAGCATTTCTCATTTTGACTTACCTACTTCGAAAACAATTGCCATCATAGTTGAGCAACTGTTTTACATAAATAACAAAATTTGAAAATTAAAGGATAAAACAATAAATAAAAAAATTTTGCATTTATTTTCCCACTTAGATTAGTGTCCTTGCCTCCATAATATTTCTGCTTTGATTTACAATTGCTTTTTTTAGCATTAGTTGTTGATCTTTTCTCATATTTCCTAAAGTTTCTCTAATATGTCTGAAATAAATGTCTCAAAATGTAGCATGTAGGAAATTACAGATTATATTTAAATTTATTAAAAACAATAGTGATTTTATTTGCTGTTTCTTTAATTGGCATTTCTGATAAACATGTTTTGGTTTAGTTTTGTTCAGAAAATGGATTGCTGAATAGATTTTAACTATGATATTGAGAAAATTATTATTTTATCTAGAATTAGATACTGAATGCAAAAAAAAGAGTAAGTGAGATAAAGTAAAGAGTAGAACAAAACTACTATTATATTTTTCTTTCTTATTGTGATATTCATCAAAGAAACATTTTAAACACTTTAATTTTATGTATAAGTAAGCTTCTAATTAGCTCAAATGTATTATATTCTAATACACTAAATATATTTGGCAATTGACCATTGATTAGTCAATTTAATATAATTCATTATGCTTTCGTATAACTCCCGAGACACCAGATGCTTGTCCTACATGATGGACTCAGAGAAAACAGAATATGAAATAATGAATTTAATTTTGAGAAACAATCTACATCACACTGATTAAATGAAGGGCACTTTCTTTTTCTTTATGAGTATTTTTTTGATACATTTATTTTATTTATTTACTTGTTGGCTCTGTTGGGTCTTCATTGCTGCACACGGGCTTTCTCTAGTTGCAGTGAGTGGGGGCTACTCCTCATTGTGGTGAGCGGGCTCCTCATTGCTGTGGCTTCTCTTGTGGAGCATGGGCTCCAGGCACATAGGCTTCAGTAGTTGTGGCACATGGGCTCAATAGTTGTGGCTCAAGGGCTCTAGACTGCAGGCTCAGCCGTTGTGGCACATGGGCTTAGTTGCTCCGTGGCATGTGGGATCTTCCTGGAGCAGGGATCGAACCCATGTCCCCTGCATTAGCAGGTGGATTCTTAACCACTGTGCTACCTAGGAAGCCCTATGAAGGGAACTTTGCGTTGATCATATTGAATTATCTTAAAGTCCACAAAGAAGCTGTTTCTTAGCCCATTCCATATGACTTTGTGGGATTGATTCTGAGTCCTGTATTTGAATCACATGATTTTATTTAAATTCTTAAAAATAATTCTGAAAGTTTTGCGTAGAATTAGTAGGCAACCAAGATTTCTTCGATGAGTGTGGGTAAGAGATAGGGGACTGTGCTAAGGCTTTGTTGAGGTAGAAAGGGATGATGTTGCAGGAGAAATTTCAAACATGGGGGACAGTCTACTCTATCAGATGCTTAGAGTATGTGTTTTGTGAATACCTGTTTGACCAATTCATTTTATACCAGCCTCTGATATGGTCAATACAGTGCAAATAGAGTACAAACACTGCCTCTGGAATATTAATCTGTAATGTGACCAATAATGAGGCTATTCTTTCTCTTGTATTTTCCTTTAGGTGTAAGTTTATTTTTCTCTTTCATTATTGTATTTATTCATTCACTTAACAAATAATTTTTGAATGCCTCAATATGCCCAAATAGTGCTTACTAGATGCAGTGTCCATTTGTAATAAAAATGGTATATTTTTGAAAGGACCATACATTTAATATAGGTATTTTAATTAAATTGCTCTACCTATCCTCATGGGTAAGAATTTAGAAAGACACTTACCATTTCTGGAGGACAACTTAACTGTAGGTATCACAAACATTTAAAGGGTTCAACACATAATGGTTATTTCTACAAGTAGTTAGGTATTCCTATGATTGCTGAAATACTATTTGTACCTTGTGTGTTTTATATTGTTAGATAACCCCTATAGAGCAAATGCTATGGCAACATTGAATGTGTATCTCTTTTTTCAGTAGAACAAGTTTATACAGATATTCTTGGACTGCAAAATAACTGCTAGTATGTCATGGGGGAAATATATTGTGCAACTAATATGTTCCATCTAAGGTTCCTTTATCCAACTTACTACCTTTATATGCAACTATCTCTAAATCAAATAACCTTGGTCAATAAATAGAGGTCTGTTTTTATAAGTATTGGCAAAGAAATGCCTTTTCTATAGAAAAACTATTCTTTCTAGTTTATGTGCTTTTATTATAAAAATGCACAGCAACAATAAACCACTTGTGGTACTAATCCTTAGGGATTATAACAAATAGTATTAAAAATAATCAAATTTCTTTACACAGGATTATTGTTCCTTTTTATGAATGCATACTAATTTAAAGTAGAAAGATGTCTAGTTTTACCAAGATGTTACTGGCCCATATTTTATATTAGTGAAATGGTGATAATAAACATTTATCATAAATGATGAAAGACTATTTTTTTCATGTTTGTTATGCACTTTACCATATCACTGCTAAAAGTAAAATGCTTTCCTGAAGAAGTTTCATTTAGTATACAGAGGATGTTCTATTTTAATCTCCTTAACTTTTTTCACAGCAAAATCCAAAATTGCTTTACGTTTCTAAAAGGATATTTAGTTTTAAGTTCATAGAAGAGAAGAGTATACTACACATGGTGTTCAGCTGCTCAGCAGCAAAAAGGTCAAGAAGCTAAATGAATATGCCCTCAAGTCTAGGAGTGAAAAATAGATCTTGTAAGCAAGAGAGACACTAAGATATAAAATTTGAAACAGGTAGCATTTTGGAACCTCAGCTGCAACACACCATTTGTAAAATGCATTTCCCAAAACTAATAACAACACGTGTGTACCTCACCAGGAGAGTAAATATATTACTTGTAGCCTATTAGTATAGTAGAATACCACAAATCAATGAAAATGAATCACAATACAAAAACATGGATGAATCTCACAAACATATGATAAGTGGAAGAAGCCAGACACCAGACGATGTATATTTTATGATTCTGTTTGAAAAAAATTTGAATGGCAAATTAATCTATGGTGTTAGACATCAGAATAGTGGTTTTTCTGGTAGGAGTGTAATGACTAGAAGAGGGTACAAAGGATTCTCTGGGGTGGTGGTAAAGTTCTATTTTTTGATTTGGGTGTTGCTTATATAGGTACTTATTTTATAAAAATATCATTGAACTTTATGAATTTTGTACTTCTTTTGAATGGATATAATACTTTCTTTAAAAGTTTTCTTAAAACTTTTGGACTTAAAAAGTCACCATTTTGGACTTTGCATTAAGCTTATAATTAATGCAATATAATAGTGTTATATATTTAATTACTGTGTATTAATCTTAATGTATGTTACATTAAATTTATATTTTATATATATATACACACACACACACAGAGTGAGAGAGTCTATTTTTACTTTTTCCAGTGGAACATTTTCAGTGTTTAATGACTATTCTTGCCCTTTTTAAACAGTAAAAAATTGAGAATTAGTTATATTTGATATATCGTGAAATTATAGAGTAGCTTATCAGTGATGTTTATGTTTTTGGCCTTTTTCTGTTAATGAAAAACTAACAGATTTATTCTGATAGTTTAATAAACTTTTTCAATATCACTTTTTTTTTCAAAAAATTCTGTAAGTGGATATTCTATCCAGAATTTTTTAAATATTGTTTTCCTTGTTGCTATTTTTTGAAGTTGCAAAACAATCAGCATCAGACTTTTTTTTAATAAAGATGGAAATTCAAGTAAATTCTGCTAATACCACATTTTATTAGAACTCAGTAAAAAGATCATTGCTTTTTTATTCCTTAGAAATAAGTTAGAATGCTGATTTCTCTTCTGCCATTTTTTTTCTGCTACAAAAGCCAATAAAAATGGCAAAGTATATTAGGAAAAAAACCCTAAGACATAGACACAGAGTTAAATACATTCTATAACTACTAAAATACTTTGGCAATATAAAAATAGTGGATGATCTGTAATTATGGGTAGCCACTTGGATATTTACCAGTGAAGCAGTTAGCTTCTGCAGTAGTATTAAGGAGTGTGTAACACTAAAATGAACTTATCCAATCCACTAGAATGAGAGCATGCTGAATTCACTGTGGATACAGAAGGATGTCACAATTTCTAAAATCTAAGATGTGTGTATTGAAGGGAAAATATCTCACTTTTTTAGACGTTTAAAAAATTCATCTTCCAGGCACTGCCACATGGTCAAGCCTTAGAGCACTAGATTTTGAAGACAGATATGTTCACGCCATGCTGTTGCATGAAGTTATACTTTCCTAGCTACACTCATTGCATTACAGCCCTGAGGGGGGTGCAAAATACAAACTCAGTGAGACAAAGTGTGCCATCTCTCTAACACATGTATCTTTGAGATTCTGAAGAATTGAAGAGGTTCTTCTCCAACCTCCTTCCTAGCCTTTCTTTTTAACACTGATTAAAATATTTTGCATGGCTTATTAAAACACATTTTGCCTGTCATTATCACAGCTGTGAAATAAGATACTTTGTTGTGGCTTCATCATATTAGTGTGAAAGCTTCTTATTGAAACTGGCATTCTACATTCTCTGTTGTTCCTAAGCTACTTTACTGGTTCCTTTTTCCTGTGTCTGAGCTGGGTAATGTAGAACAGCCTTCCCCCAGATTTAAGAAGCTCTTTCTTTTAGGCTGGAGTCTTTCCATACTTTTAACGTATAACTTTATTTTACTAAAGATGCAAAATTAATTACCAAGGGCACAGAGTAAACAATAAACACAACCGTCTCTATTCAAATTAACGTTTCCTACCCAATGTTGAAGAATTGTGAGCAGACTCCATATACGCATAAAGAAATGACCTCACAATGTAAAAGTGACTTTGAGTAAAATTTGATTTATTGTTTAATCCACACACATGATTCATATTCCCTGTGCTCACTGTCCTTCTCTCTCTGCATCTCCATTTTCTCTTGCTCTCACATTCTTTCTTTCACAACTCTCTCTCTCTCTCTCTCTCTCTGCTTCTCTCCTCCCTTCCCAACCAGGGGACTTTAAAAAAGTAAGCTATAATGCTGAGATTTCTGTGTCAAGGTTAAAACGAATCACTTAAGAAATTAGAGGTGTCACTCATGTTGAGAAACTTTATAAGAGATCTCTGGAGGCATGCACCAACATATTAGCTTAGTACATAGAAAAATAAATTGAAAAAGAAAAGCCCTGAAGTAATGAAGCCTGACTATATCTTCAAAGCAACTGCCATTTTTAAAAGAACATAATTTCCTTTACCCACAAACAAATAGAAAGCAAAAACTGGGTGCACAACAGTATGTTACCTTCTTTATGACATTTCCACAGTTTGTGCAATACAAACTAAATCAAATGACTTTTAAAAAATAAAATTTGAGTAAATTCTTTGCAAATAATATATAGCTTTTTCTTTGTTTTGTTTGTTTGATTTCATTTTGCAGCTAGAAACTAGGTATTGATTTCTAGGTGTAAATTAAGTAGCCACCACATATTAACTTGAGATTCCTATCCATGCATCCACTTGAAAAGCACTCAAACTTATATTTCATAGTAACATATCAGGAACTTGTTTTTTATTTTAATTTAGGAAGTTCTTCTTTCTGTTTAGACTGATTTCTTTCCACATCACTCCATGGACACCCTCAAACTTCATTTGAATTATGACATTGTTTTTATTTCATTAATTTCACTAGCATAGGTTCAAAGAGTTGAGTCAGTTTTAGAAATAAGCTATCAAAAAACCCCATTGTTTGTGTCTTTATAACATCACTCTAAATAGTCTAGACATTTTTCTTACTACAAAATAAGAGTTGCGACATCAACTGTTGTCAGAAAGTATGTTTAATTATGAACAACAAACATAGAAAAATAAGATTTTAATATTTCAGATTGTTATTGTTATTGTTAGGCCTTAGTTTATTCATTGACATTTCTGAAACAGTTTTCAATGATGTAGATTAATTGTGCCCCTCAGGTATTTTTGTGCAAGTAAATTAGAACTGATTGATGTTCCCACTAAACAAAGTAACTGTAAGGAAAATGCAGTGATTTTTTTTCTCTTGTTAATGAATATTTTGAAGAAGGTTAATTTGTTTCTGGAAATGTAGACATTCTGCAATACCTGGAGGTTAAGTAACATGTTTTATACCTATGAAAACTACTGCTTTATAGTGGTGACCTTGGGTTAAGTAACAGTGGTAGTTACTAGACAATAGAATGGTTAGTGGTATTTCATCGTGGCAGTTATCTATTGCTGTAAGAGATTTCACATATTCTTTGATTGCTGATGATTTCTAAACAAGGCCTGTAGGTTTGCAATGTAACATATCACATTTCTAAGGACATCCAATGTAAGTGCTGAAAAGAGTCTATTGAATAAAATAGCAAATGGATGATTATCAACTTACAAGGCTTTTTCTACAACAAAGTTGTTTATTTGATGAGTTTCAGTGGTTTGGTATTGTGACTGTATCTCAGCCTACCCTCCAATCCACCCCCCAAATCTAATACCTACATTATAGGACATTTGAAATAATAAAATGAGATAATGTATTTAAAATATCTTATTCATTTCACTTGGAAATAAATCAACACAATCCAAATTGATTAGAACTCATGTTGAGGAACCATCCTATATCTTGCATTAAGGCAAGCATTTTTTATAGTTCAAGAGAAGTTTCATATTAAAAGAGACATACAAAGAATACTACCCCTATTCTAGCTGTTTGGGGACCTGTAAAGAATTGTGAAGAGTCTGAGGTTTTATCCTACTTGCTAGCTTACAACTACCCCTGCCAGTTTCATGGATGCCAGCAAAAGATATGAAACTCCTGCAACAGAGACAAAGCACTTTATTATTTACAGGAATCATAGCCAGAGTATAAACATTTTCTTGTATGAGTTCCCAAGCTCCAAATCTCACAGGATGGGTTGCATTTCAGGAGAGGAACCTTGACTCTAGGGACATACATCTCTTTTGGTCAGGAAACATGCCTACTGTTGGCCCTGAAGAGAGACATTATCTTTATTGTTTTGCACAGTAACCATGCCATGCCCTTTGCTCCAGAGGGAGACAATGTTTCTGTCTTCCAGTGTTGTCATACATTTGAAAAGATATTTCAGAAGAAAAAGGCAATCAGTGCTTTACTTGCAAGACAAGCAGAAAGGTGAGAGATCCACAGAGTATTGTCTCTCAGCAGAACTCATGGAGGTGCAGTGTGAAGGCCACATATTTTACTATCCCTATCAATTCAAACCAACTAGAGCCATTTAGGCCAATCACTTCAGCAACAGGGAACTAAAATCGGAAACTTACCTAAGGAATAAAAAAATAGAAGATTGAATTATGTGCATCAGTACAATCATCATATAATCTTTTTTTTAATTAATTTATTTATTGGCTGCTTTGGGTCTTCATTGCTGCACATGGGGTTTCTCTAGTTGGGGCGAGCAGGGGCTACTCTTCGTTGGGGTGCGTGGGCTTCTCATTGCAGTGGCTTCTCTTATTGTGGAGCACAGGCTCTAGGCGTGGCACGCAGGCTTCAGTGGTTGCGGCACACAGGCTCAATAGTTGTGGCTCAAGGGCTCTAGAATGCAGGCTCAATAGTTGTGGTACATGGGATTAGTTGCTTCGCAGCATGTGGGATCTTCCTGGAGCAGGGATCAAACCCGTGTCACTTGTATTGGCAGGCAGGTTCTTAACCACTGCCCTACCTAGGAAGTCCCCATCATATAATTTTTAGTTTAGGAAGGCTTTAGTAAATTTTTGATGTTTAGAGGTGAATATTTAAGAGGTCAGCTCAGAAATAATCCAGTAGATATATTGTACTAATTGCGTTTCCCATGCATATTTTAGGTTCTCGTACATGAAGAATTATACACAAAGAAATAAAAAGTGAGTGCAAAGTTCACAGAAAATATGCTGAGCCAATCAATGTTTTGCAATTTCATATATCTCTAGATTTTCTTGCTTTTATTGAATTTATATAAATTCTCCCATCTAACATTTACTTGAGATTCTTGTGATTTAATTAAAAGAATGGTATTTATGGCAGAGAATTGGAAAGCAATATTTAGCTTTAGTAGTTAATTAGCCACTGAGCTAAAGG
This sequence comes from Hippopotamus amphibius kiboko, assembly GCF_030028045.1. NCBI lineage: Eukaryota > Metazoa > Chordata > Mammalia > Artiodactyla > Hippopotamidae > Hippopotamus > Hippopotamus amphibius. The sequence goes on from NC_080188.1 coordinate 62,393,312, forward strand.
TCTGATCATTTTTCCGGTTTCACACTAAAATGAAAACACTGAACAAAACAACGTAACAGGAAGAGATTATTTCCATTTCAAGCTAGTAAAGTTTCTAACGATTTTATGATTTACAAAATTCTTCTATGGTTTGTGGGGACATTCAAAATGCAAAGTATTTGAGACAGTTAATTCTTGAGAATCATCTTTGGCAACATATAGCAATGTTTCACTTTTGCCATCTAGAAATAGCAATAAACCAAGATAAATTCACCTGCACCCCCCAAATAAAGCTCAAGTTAAACTGTTCCCTCTACATTAGACATCGTACTGAAACCTATTTGTTTTGCTTAGACTTAATTTTAAATATTAAATCAATGTGACCAATATATCTTTCTATTTTCTACTCAATAAAAACACAGAATAAGCTTACTCAGTATAAGGCCTTAATCTTTAAAGAAGCTATAAAAGTATCAGCTTTAAAGAATACCTTTATTTTAATAAAATAGTACTTATTAATATTATTTTAGAATGAATATAACTGCCACTTCATACTCCTTGTCTAAAAGGTTTTTGATTTAAATGAAGATTGATAAACATTCTTTGGATACTTATTTTCTTACTTCCTTTCTTCATAATTTTCTTCCATTTTGTTTCTTTTACATAACATTGAGCTTTCAGTTTTAAAAAAAGTAATTCTTACTTAATAAACAATGCATCCTACTTAAAAAATAAAACCACTAACAGGAAGAACAAGTAATTTTTCTGGTGGTTCAGTTATAATATTTTACCTACAGTACTTGTATGATCAGTATGGCTTCATTTTTTGTACCACAGAGATGACAAAATAAAATAGTGATGAGAGAATAGGTTGTGTGGTATAGTGTAATTTATGGACTAAATTAGTGTGTAAAAATCATGCTAACATTTATCTATTCAGTAAAATATTCTCGAAGAACTTCGAAAGCATTGATAGTACAGACAAATTCACAATTTAAAATTGAGATGGTTTCTTACTTAGTGAAGATATGCACTTAGAGTCCAAAAACCTAGGTTAAAATCTTGCCTTTGCCACTTCCTATGTGAAATTTTTGAAGTCTCTTAAGCTTACTTTTTCTGAGAGTAAAATGGCAGTAATAATATATAATTCATAGGCTTTACTTGTTAAAATAGGTTAATGTGTAAAAAATATTTCGTACATACCAGTTGCTTAATAAATATTTGTTAAATATAAGTTACTTCTTTTTACTTGAATCTGGGTTTTACAGAACCATAGTATCTTAAATTTGAAATGAACTTTTGTGTTCTTGTTTAACTCAATAATTCTGAGAGTTTTATTTCAGTATTTGTAAAGAATGGGTAGATAGAAATTTTATTTTTTTTAAAAGTTTTGAAGCCTGAAATGCTTTTTCTTACATTAGAAACTTAAATGAGATATACTGGGAGAAACTATTTGTATTGAAATGTGTTACAAAATAAGTGTACTTTTTAAAATTATAAAGTGCATTTTCTGTTTTCTTCCAATTGTGACTATTTTATGATCTTCACAAATGAATCATTATAAAACACTTTTGATACCAGTATGTTCTGTTTTCATAATAGCTCAAGTAATTAATAACTAAGAGAGGCCTCATTGACTTACAAATTAATTAAACATTTGTATAGTTTAAAAATAGAAATATTTTACACTAAGGCATCATCTGAGATTTGTTTACAAATATGAGTTATGCCGTTAATTATGCTGCCTGTTTCATGATAATAGAATTAAGGGTCATTTTTTATTTTCATTGTTATCAGATATTTGTAACATGAAAAAACAACCCAGAAGAAAAAACAGCAACAGATTTTCCCATTGTGAAAAAGTTTACATGAAACTTCTGTCTAGTACTTGATAATATAAAATTAGTAGATTGTGATTTATCTTTCTGAGGTAATTACTCCCTCTTTTCCAAGCAAATTTCAAAATTGACTTTTTTTGTTTGCCATTTGAGAGGACAGTTCATTCAAGATTATAATTCTGTCTTAATTTCATAGTATCATAATGTCTTGAATTGTGAGCTTTAAATATATATATCTGTGGCAAAATTGAGCAGGAGGGACAGATTTTTCTCATATACCTCCTGTTCCCATAATGAATAGACAAACTCCCACATTATTAACATCTCCCACTGGAATGATACATTTTTTAAAATTAGTGAACCCACAATGACACATTATAATCATGCAAAGTCCATAGTTTACATTAGGGTTCACTCTTGGTGTTGTACTTCCTATAGGTTTGGAAAATTATGGGATTTTTTTGAACGCTACCTTACCCATTTTTCTGCCTCTGGTTGTGATTGTACATAAACCTTTGAAGAAACATTGTTTTATCCTCTGTCTTCATTGAAACTTAGCCAAATTATATGTTTTGTTTCTTATTATAGTTGTCCTAGAGTATGTGAAGTGTTATCTTATGTTGTTTTAATTTTTGTTTCCTTAATAACTAATGATGTTGAGCATATTTTCATATGTTTGTTTATCACTTGCATATCTCATTTGGAGAAATTTCTACTCACATTCTTTGCTCATTTTGAAATTGTCTCTTTGTTGCAAGGGTTCTTTATATATTCTGTATAGGAGACCCTTATCAGAAGTATGGTTTGGAAATATTTTCTTTTATTCTGTGAGTAGCCTTTCACTTTCTTGAGAGTGTTTCATTAAAGTATTTTAACTTTAATATAATCCAGCTTATCTGTCTTTTGTTCGTTGTGCTTTTGGTATCGTATCTAAGAAACCATTTACCAATCAAAGTTCATTGTTTTATCTTCTAAACATTTGACGGTTTTAGTGCTTATATGTAGATATTCTATTATAAGTTAACTTTTTAAATGGTGTGAAATAGGGATCCAACTTCATTGTTTTGCATGTGGATATCCAGTAGTCCCAGCACCATTTGTTGAAGAGACAGTTCTTGAACTATTGAATGGTCTTGGCACCTTTGTTGACAGTCAGTTGACCATAGACACTTGGGTTTATTTTTGGACTCTCAATTGTATTCTATAGATCCTTATGCCAATATCACATTGTTTTGATTACTAGTGGTTTTTAATAAGTTTTGAAATCAGGAAGTGTGCATTTTTTTTCAAGATTCTTTTGTTTTGGGGTCTCTTGCATTCCACATAAGTTTTGTGAACAGCTTTTACATTTTTGCAAAAGAGTCATTGGGATTTTGATAAGCACTGCCTTTAGTGGTATTGCCATCTTAACAATATTAATTCTTTCAATTTATGAACGTGGGATGTCTTTCCATTTATTAGGTCCTCTTTAATTTCTTTCTGCAGTATTTTATTTTGTAATTTTCACTGTGTAAGTTTTGCACCTCCTTTGTTAAATTTATTACTAAATGATTTATTTTTTCATGCTCTTATAAATGGAATTATTTTCTTAATTTACTTTTTGGATTTTTCATTGCAGGTGTATAGAAATAAAACTGATTTTTGTGTTTTGATCTTGCATCCTGAAAATTTCCTGACTTTGTTTATTGTCTCTAATAACTTGGGGGGTGGGAGATTCCTCATAAGTTTTTGCATAGAATATCATGTCATCTGTGAACAGAGATAGTTTTACATCTTCCTTTCCAATTTGATGCCTTTTATTTATCTTTCTAGCTTGACTAGTCTAACTAGAACTTCTAGTACATTGTTAAATTACAATGGCAAAAGTGGACAACTTTGTCTTGTTCCACACCTAAAGAAAAAGCTTTTAGTTTTCACCATTAAGTATGATGGTAGCTGTGGGTTTTTCATAAATGCCCTTTATCAGGCTGAGGAACTTCCTTTCTAGTCTTATATTTCTAAGTGTTTTTATGATGACAAACTGTTAGATTTTTGTCAGATGCTTTTTCAGCATTAATTGAAACAATTCTGTTCTATTTTTTCCTTCATTTTATTAATGTGATATGTTAATTACATTGATTTTTGAATGTTGAGCCCAGCTTGCAATGCTGGGATAAATCTTACATGGTCATAGTAAATAATCCTTTTAATATGCTCCTCTGGATTCAATTTACTAGTAATTTGGCAGGATTCATAAGTTCTTTTTTATTGTTGTTGTTTTTTTTATTGATAACCTAAATCTTCTTTGTTGTCAATCTCTGTGGTTTTTGTTTTCCAGGAATTTCAAAAGAATCCTTATAAATAATCTTTCTTTTCCATGAAGTCAGTTTCACATACATTTGTATTATTTTTCATAAGAGAAATAATTGTTTTTCTGGTACTCCCTATTAGTTCTATTTCCAAATCTCTTTTAAATTGAGATGGCTAAAGCACAGTACAATAATCATCCAATATTTCATAATAACTATAAATGGAGTATAATCTTTAAAAAATGTGACTCATTATATAAGTCTAAGTCATATAATATTGTACATCAACTATACTTTTAAAAAATAATTATCCCAACTATTGGGTGTCAAGAGTAGTGGGAGGTGTGTTGTCAGTCTTTCTGATATATTATAATCCATTGGATTTTTTCTCTATATCAGTACATAGGCTTTGACAGTTGTTCTATTTGTAAATCAGTATGATTTTCTACAAGTCATGAACTAATCAGAATGTAGAACATACAAAACAATCCTTTGGAGGTTACTGTCAATTTGTAGATACTAATATATTAATTATAACACATATATGTGGGGACTCAAGTACTTAAAGAATTTCTCTTTGAAAGATGTCATAATTGCCTCTCTATTCACAGACTATTAAAACTGTGAGTAATTGCTTTTGTTTAGGTTGATTCTTCAGTTTCACTTATCAATGGGGAATAGTTGAAAAAATTTCTGATTAACTTGAAATTAGAGGCTAACTCCTCCTGTTAGGTCACTAATTCATTAAACATGTTTTCTAATATTATTCTATTGCTGGCATACATCCTCAAGTAATTTCCCATGTGATTATGCATATGAGATATAATTTTGAGTCCTTTCATATATGAACAATATATGAAAATTGTCCCAGACCATTTTAAAACAAAGAATTCTTTATTTTATTTTTCTCTTTTGGAAGAGAGGATCTGAACTGTCATTAATTCTATTAAGGATAGTGGAGGACTGCAGTTGATGGGAATATTTTCAGTTGATCATCTTGTTTTCAGCCTTTTTACTGCCCGATATCTTGGATTCATCAAGTCTGCTTCCCAATCCTCTGAAGAGTATTTTAGGAAAGATTTGTGCCTCCTTAACTTCAGTCCTCTCCATAAATATTTTTGGCTGCAACTACCTCCAGTGTGCTTTATGACTCAATACCTTTCCACCTGTCTTCTAGAAATGTGTTGAAACGTCTAGTTTGCTGATGACCTACCACTTGTTCTCTTCATTTTTATGCCTTATAGCTTTTAAAAATGCCTTTAGTATCATAGTTTAGGTCTCTCAGAGGGGAGAAAAATAATTGCATTTTCCAAGTCCATCTTCTTCAATCAAAAACTTTCTTAATACAAGTCACTGATACATGATATTTGTGTATATGAATAGATTTTATTGAAGCTTTGGAAAATTGGATGTCCTGCTAGCAATTTATTCTTATTTTGATGTATACTTGTTCCGAAAAGACATTTGACTGTTTTTTTCTATTATGTGATCATTTGACTAATTTTTCCGTTACTTATGCCTGTATTCTCACTATACACTCCTCTTTTCCGTATCGCATAGCCTAAAACGTCTTTATATTTTCATATGGATTATTTTATCTATTTTTTTCTTGTCTCTTTTGGAATATATCCTTAGGAATTCTTTTTCTCACATAGCTTATCCAAGTGTTTTCCTAAATCCTTTTTTGAAAAATTCTAATGACACCTGTGTGATTTAAGTTGTTTGTTTTAACCCTATTTGATATAAATTCCAATGCTTTACTTATACTACTATGCAAATTCTACATTCAGTAATACTGACTTTCACTAGTTGTATCCAACATTGAATGCTCTCTCATCTTCAACACATAAACTGCTATCTGCAAAGGAAAGACCGCACGTGAGTTTGACATAGTAAATCCCACAACTTTCTATATCTTAGAGCTAAGGTTCTCAAAATTGAGCACTCATCAGAATCACCTGAAAGACCTGCAGAATCACCTGAAGGACAGGTTTCTGGGTCACGTTCCATGATTTTTGAAACAATAGGTCTGTATTGAGCCCAATAATTTTCATTTCTATTAAGCTCCCAGTACTGCTAATCTGGGGGTTATAACATGAGAACTATTGCCTAGAGACTCACATTCCACTGAAAAATAGTATAGCTCAAAACATCCTGAATGTCAGAGACACAGAGGGATTTAGAGACATCGAAATATGTCAATAGTTTTTGAAAGTATTGTCTTGTATAATTGTGACATTTTAAAATTTTCAGTAGGTATTCAATAGCAGAGAAAGATGTTTGAGGGGGACATAGCAAAAAATTAGGTGTTTTCTGTGATTAGTAGTTTTACACTCTGGTAAAATGAGTCAAAGTGCACATAAGTATTTAACTCCAGCTAATTGTTGCAAATATGGGAACTATACCAAAAAAAAAAAAAAACCCAGAAATTAAAATGGGCTTCATTCTCTGGTCAGCATTTCTGTTTTCTACATGTAAGCCCTATATTTATGAGATTTTTGTGTACTAATACGAAAGAAATATTTATTAGAGATAGGGTGTTTAACAAAGTATGAATTGCTCTTCCTTACCTAGAAATCATGAAGTGTGTAATAATGGTTGAAATAAAATCAGAATTGCTAGTTTCCCATTTTGTAGAGTAATAACATGAATGTTCCCTGTGGAATAGTAAAGCTACATTATGGAAGGATTTGTACTATTAAAAAGTGAACTTCCAAAGTCTCAGATTTATAGTTTTTCAACAACTGAATATATCTCATGATTTAACTTTAAGATAAGGTAGAAAGTATGAACAAATGTCTATTTTCTGAGAAGATATATGAATTAATGAAAAACTGCTTCTTGAACTTACATAGCCTTCAGATATTCTTTAGGGTGTGTGTGTGTGTGTGTGTGTGTGTGTGTGTGTGTGTGTAATGTACTCAGTACAGAACATTTTCCAAAACATTAACACTAAAAAGGATGCATTAGAAAGGCTGCCTTCCACATCATATTTATCAACAAGGTTTTGCAGTTTTATCTGATGAGCTATGTTTTTTGGTTGATTACCTCCAGTGTGATAATAAAACGAAACTCATGTTCTTTGTTCAGTTTAATTACCTTTTGTAAAAAAAATCATTTAGCAGTATATTGTCAGCATTTTTCCATGACATCAAACATGCTTCTGAAATGTGATTTTTAAATGTTCAAACAGCATTATACCATATGAATGTGTCATAAGTTAAGCATGTCTCTCTATTATTGGGAATATCCTTAAAATTGTTCCCTGAGAGTGGAATTGCTGAGTTGGTGTATAAATACATTTCATGATTCTAATAAATTTTTGCAAAAAAAAAATAGAGCAACTAATACACCTATCTGCAGTGAAAATGTATGTTTTACAGCACACATAAATAAATACTGCATTTTATCACTTCATTTTTATTTTTGCCAATTTGGTAGGTAAAATCATATTTCAGTATAGTTTTAATTTGTACTTTTGTAATTTTGTATGTTATAGATGTTTTTAATATGCTTTTAAGCTAATTGTCTTCAGTTTAAAACACAGCTATATTTTAGTGATATAATCTATGAGTATAATCTAAATACAGGGAAAGGATTACTAAGATTTTGGAAAGATTACTTTTATACTATTTTCCTATTTTAAACCTGGAATTCTAAGCTAAATATATGTATGATTTCTGTAGCGGATTTTACTATATGATTTACAGACATTTCTTTCTCTATTTTTTCCTTTTTTCCCCTCTACTTTTTATCTGCATAAGAAAGTTTTATTTAAACTCATTTATCAAATCCAGAATTAGTGCATAGTTTTATGTTTAAGAAAAACTACAGTTCATATGTGGTCCAAAAGGTGATATATTAAAGATATATTGCCTAGAGTTAACACTTTTAATTTTTAGATAATAACATTATAGACTATATGAGCATGTTTTTTTCCTTGACAGTTACCCAAATAAAAATCATTTCCCTTGCAAATTGAACTATGATGAATTAATGAAACCTTTAAGAACACAAAGGGAGCTATCACATAGAATGAAACCTGCAGCATTTAACCTTCAGATTTATTCTGTCGCTTATTCTAGGTATATATGAATCAGCTGTAAAGTAAATGACTTTATTTTCTAATCTGGAACTGATTATATACATACAGATTTTTTCCCAGGAAGGAACACATTCATTCCAAATAACTCATTATTAAACATGCTATGTGTGCATTTGTGTGTGGGGGTGTGTGTGAGTTTGATATGCTTTTTCTCAGATAACAATATCAGTCTTATGAACATGTGACAGTATGAGAGGACCACTGGAAAGGATCTGGAGATATCATTGTTATATAGTTAGACAAAGAAAATAGTCGTGTGTGCAAAAGAGGGAGGGGATTTGTGGAGTAACAAATATTTTGAATGGGCTTGATTAAATAAATCTAATTTTTGAATTTATAAGTATTGAATATCTATCTAAATGTTAGGTACAAATTTAAAAATGAAAGTAGAGCATAACATTTTAGAAAAATGATTACCGAATAAGAAAGTAAAGTAAGCTTTACAACTTCAGAGGTGACTGAATTTTAGTTTATGATTGGCTCTTTTCCAGCAGTAGAATTGGCAGAGTTCTGATAGGAAGCTAAATGCAACTCAACTGTGATAAGAAATGGGAAAAAATAGAAAAAGTAATTGCTTTAGCAGTGATCTAGTTTGGAAGTGATGGATTCTTTCAGGAAGAATTTGGTAACCTTTCTATCCGTGGCACACTCTTCTGAGCACTCTATTGAGGTCAAATATCTCTGTCTAGGGAGGTGGAAACTGTTTAGAAACCTGCTACCATCCAAAATATTGCAGCTAAACTAATGTTAGTATAGTTGTGTACTAAGGCTTGTTATTCTTTATGTTCATGAGCATGAGGTGAAGAGGAACTATCTCCTAAAGATTTTTCTATCTGATACTCTTCAGGATCTAATGAGATCAGTCAACTTCAGATAAATATCCTAATGCTGACTCTGCAATTGGCCACCTTCCTCCACTAACCCATTTGTCTTGAGCTATTCTCACAAGAGGGAATGGCAGTGTATGTTTAGGGCAAAAGAAATGTCAATTTTTATATGACTGTTTAAGAGAGGAAAGAAGACAAGTCAATAAAGATGTAGCAAAGTTTGGCTTTTGGATTTGTCCTAATTTGTTCCTCTGACCAGCAGCACATGTTTGGGAAACTAATCATTTACTTTGATGGACTTATTCTGCATCCCACTTCTGAGTTTTCTGAAAAAGCAAAAAATATTTTGTCCTCTGGCATTCACACACCAGGTGGTCTAATTTTTGCCTGTTGGCTCACAATAGGTGTTTGGAGGTTTTCTCCCTGACCTGAATCGATTCTCCAACTGACAGAGCAAAGTAAATCTTGGACAAAAACAACAAAGAATATGTTTCCACTAGCAAGGTCAGTGTAAATTATGGAGGATTTATGTACTAAGGTGATGTATTAGAATCCTATGAGTGCTTTTGTTTGAAGAGAAATATCAAGGCATGTGTACTTAGATACATGATTTTTTCAATACAGTTTTGATTATTAGTATTTCTTCACTCTCCTGATTGCTTCATTAGTTGTACAACTAGGACATGGGCAGTTTTCCTGCTCTAGTCCCAGAAGAAACAGGATTAGTTACAGATAATTTTTCCTAGCAAGCTTCCTGTGAAAGTGGCACCAAGCAAGCATGGCAGTAGAAAATGTTCGTCTTCCTAATCATTGGCCTCAAAAAGTTGGTCCTTGATTTTGGTTCTGATTTCCCTTATTTATATAAACCTTTGGTAGTTTACTTAAGTTTTATAATTTTGACATCATTTGAAGTAATGTATACTAGTAAAACATTGCCCTCTTGGTGAATTAAACTGTTTTTTTTTCTTACATACTGGTATCTAATTGTATTTCAATTGAGGAATGCCCCCATTTCAGTGTTTTGAGAATTACCTGGCAAATCCATATTCAAGTCATGTTTTCATAGGTTTTGTTCCTATTCGCTTTGAATATTTTCATTTCCTAGTATAAAAACCTACGTATTTTTCTCTACCCTTCTAAAGAGAACTGTTTTGCTTTTAATCAGTTTTCTCTGGATGCTCCCTAGTTTTCTGACATCTTTTTCAGATTAAAAATTAGAACCACACTATTAGAGATATATATGTTCTATGGATTTTACTGATATGGAGATAATGTTTTCCAATGTTTTCAGTACTCTTTTGATTATTCCCATGGTTTTCATCACTGGAACAGAATTTATTATTAAGCTTTTAAATTGTTAGATATCTAAGCTTACTGAGTGAAAGGAAATTTACAACTACAGATTTTATGGTGTGCCATATAAAATACTTCTCCAAAAAATAGAAACAGAAAAATGTTTTATCTTTTAAACATATAGTGTATTCACATGTTCATATTTTAAAAAGCATAAAGCCCAGATGTTATATAGATAGACAAGCAAATTCTAATCTTCTATCCCTTTTATTTAAATTGCTTCATAATACACATATCATTGTGCACTTTGCTTCAGGTGCTTAGTGTGTTTTGGATAACATTCCTTTATTCTTGAAGACTTCCAAATCCTTTTTATGGCTGCATACTGTTCCATTTATGGGTAGTTTATTTAACTTTTGCCCTATTGAAAGACAAATGAGATTTACCTACTCTTTTTCTCCTGAAAACAATGATTAAGTGAAATGTGTGCATATGTCCTTTCACATATGTGCAACAATATAGAGGACAAATTTTTAAAAGTGAGGTTCCTGGGTCAAGGGGTAAATGCATTTATGTCATTGATGTATTGCCAAATTGCCCTCCAGAGGGGTTGTACCAGCGTGTACTTACCCCAGCAATCTTTGACAACAGTTGTTTTCCTGCACATTCATTAAGAACCCTACAAATGTTTAGATATTTATCAATCTAAGTGAAAATATTTCTATTTTAAATGGTGCTGAGCATCTATGTATTGTATTCTCTATGAACAATTCATGTCCTTTACTTGTATATTTCATTGTGTTCCTTGTCTTGTGATTTGTAAACAAACTTTCTTCACTAGGGAGAGTAGATCTCTATGAATTACAAATGTTTGATCTAATGTGATCTTTCACTTTTTCTTTATTATGATGACTTTTACCATTCAGGAATTTTTAAAAATTTTATTTGGTTTGGCATTTTATGTTATACTTACAAGGCTTTCCCTATTCCAAAAATAATTGTCAATGTTCTAATTCTGTTCAATTTTTCACTTTTAAATTTTTTATTTTTAATATTTAAATATTTTATCAATTTGGAATTTGTTCGTATAAACTGTGAATGATAGATAGCTATTTGTCTTTGTTTCCTGATGACAATGAAAGTGTTCCAGCATAATTTATTGAATAGTCTAACTTTTCCTTAACTCAGTCATTTATTAAATTCCCAAAGGTTATCTGGAGTTTCTATAATTTTCCATCATAAATTTGAAATTAGTTTGTTTACCTCAAAAAACAAGAATGCTGTTGACATTAAAATTGCATCAAATTTATATTCATTTAGGGAAATTTCATATCTTTATAAACTTGATTGCTCAAATCCAAGAAGAGTATACACCTTGCCATTTATTAAAGTCTTCTTCTGAGCATTTCAACTTTCTCTAGTATAGATATTGAAATCTTCTTGTAAATTTTTATGTATTTTATTTGTTACACCACTTGTGATTGTTGCTGGCATTGCTATTGTAATAGTTTTGCCATATATATATATATATATATACACTATTGCATATATATGTATATATATATACATAATGTATATATATGTGTGTATATATATACACATTGCTGTTGTAATAGTTTTGCCATATATATATATATATATATACACTGATTATTTTCCATATTCTGTGAAAATTATAGTTTGATGCATATCAGTCATGTACCATTCAACCTTACTGATTTGCCTATTGTATAGAATAGGTTTTCAGTGAATCTTTTGTGATTTCCAGGTTTGTGAACACATCATTTATTCCCTACTTACCAATTTTTGCACCTCTGATTTCAGCTTCTAAATGGCTAGTGCCTTTAGATGAAAATGGATTGCTACTGGTTAGAGTAACTTATTTTTTCCTGTTTTGAGGAGGAATGTTTCTCTTTCCCCACTAAGCATAATTGTTGACTTTTAGGTTGAGACAGATATATTTTCCTAGGTTAATAACGTATTCATCTAATTTTATTTTATTTATAAATTTAATCTAGAAGGATGGTAATTTTTGGTAGATGCCTTTATGATCTGAAGAGATGGCCATATTTGTTTGTTTGTTTTATATGATAATGAGTTTTAGCAATCAGTGTTCTACTGCAAAACTGTCCTTGACTATTTGACATAAACCCCATTTGTTCATTCATTTAATGAATTGCTGATTTCTATTTGTCAGTATTTGATTTGGGATTTTTGAATAATACTCATAATTTAGAATCCTTATTATTTATCTTTATGTGCATTCTTTATCAGTTGAAGGGATCAGTGTTGTGCCTGATTAATAAAACTAACTTTATTGAATAAAAAGAAATTAAAGATATTAAAATGTAATATGTTCATAAGCAGTTGAATTGTCATTAAATGAATCCTTATTAAATTTTTAGTGAATTCCCCTATGGAATTTTCTGGACCTGATCAATTACGGTTGTTATTGTTGTTGTAGTTTTGAGGATGGGGACTGTAACGGGCTAAAATCTCTAACAAAGTTTGCTGTTTCTTCACTGGTGATTAGTGCTTAGAATTTTCTATATATCTTAATGTTTGTTCTGTTTTTCTAGAAATATTTTGTTTCCCTTAAGTTTTCAAATGTATTTTCATGAATTTGAACAAAACATATTTTACTATTTTTATAATTTTGTTTGTATGTGCTTACTTCCTCATTACTATTTCTTTTCTTTTAATTGAGATAGAATTGACATATAACATTATATTAATTTCAGGTGTACAACATGATTCAATATTTGTATATATTTTGAAGTGATCACCACAATAAGATTAGTTAGCATCTATCACCACACACCACACACAGTTATACTCTTTTTCTTCTTAAAATTTCTCATTACTATTTCTTATTTTGTTTATTTGTACTTTATTTTTTTTATTAAGTTAGCTATCAGTATTTTAGAATTTTATGGGTTTTTGTTTTTAAAAACTAGCTTTGGATTTATTCTACTAGTTTTCTGATTTCTAATTTATCAATGTGTTTTATTTTTCCTAATTCATTTTATGTATATTTTGTCATTTTTTCATTTTGAGTAGACAACTTCATTTCCTTATTTTTATTTTTCTTATTAATATACATAGGGTATCGGTTTATCTCTAAACAGTGCTTTAGCTGTACCATAGAGGTTCTGAGATGTGATGTTTGCATTGCTATTTCTCAAAGAGTCTGCAGCATTTAATTTCCTCTTTGAAGAGTTCTCTTAGAGTATTTTTTAAATTTATTTTATTGAAGTATAATTGATGTTCAGTATTGTGTTAATTTCTGCTGTATAGCAAAGTAATTCAGTTATACATATATATAAATTCTTTTTCATATTGTTTTCCATTATGGTTTATCACAGGATATTGAATATAGTTCCCTGTGCTATACGTAGGACCTTGTTGTTTATCCATCCTGTATATAATAGTTTGCATCTGCTAATCCTAAACTCCCAATCCATTCCTACCCAACCCCCCTACTGGCAACCACAGGTCTCTTCTCTTAGAGTATTTCTTAATGCCTAGGTTGTAAGAGCTCTTTGTTTTCCAATTTTGTCAATTTACAATTGTATTTAATTGTGCTTAGATAATTTTAAAAAATAATAATTAATTGGAGTTTTTTGTAGCCTAATGTATGGCCTTTCTTGTGATTATTTCATGGACCCTTGAGAAGAAAACACTTTCCATTTTGTATGTCATAAAATTATAATTTTATTTTAATTTGTATTCCTACTTTTGTATACTTTTATATTCTTTATATTCTCATTTGCTTAAGCATATACACCGACTTATATTTCACACACTTACTTTTATCAGTTTCATCTGTCAGGTACTTCCTCTTCCGTGTACTTCTTCATTCACTGGTGACTTAGTATGTCATAATTATTATTCTATATTCTTCTTGAATCTTCTGAAATTTATTCTTTTAGAGCTTTTCTATGTCTTACACATTTTTACATTAAAATTATATTTTTGCTTCATTTAATACTGTTTGTTATAAATTGAAAATTCTTTGCAATTGATATTATAATTCCTTTCTTTTCTACTTGCCTATGCCCATTCTTTTAATAGTTCTGTTTTTGTTATGTACTTTTTTATATATCATAGACTTTAGTTTTACTACGTGATCCCATTTAAAGTTTTTGCTTTAATAGGTAAATTACCAATTTACATTTATTTATGGGGCAGATATGCTTCTGGAAATGCCATATTATTGATTTTAAAATTATTCCTTAGGTTTGTGATCTTAGGGTTTTCAGGACAGTTAATGTGTCTTTCTCAATTACATTATTCTACTTTCTTAAACATGTTCAGAGATTACAATCCAAACATGAATGATTTTAGATTATTACACTAACTCAGATTGTTTATACATAAACATATTATACTGTATTTGTGTTTCTTGATTCTGTAATCATCTCTTTTTTATATTTCTGCAACAAAGCTACATAGTCTTACACAATTTTATTAAGATGTGATTGAAGAAAGTTGTGGATAATTATGAAATCAGTGATGGCAAAGACTAGCTAAGTATAACTCAGTGTCATACTCTGTATATAGTACAAACTTTGAACAAGCCAAGCAGGATTCTGTCTCTCCCCTGCCCATTTTGAACTCCTCATGTTTCAGGCTGTTCTTGCCATTGTGTTGTATTTTCTAATTCAGTAAATTCTGTGCTTGAGTGTATTCATTTTCTAAGACAGCTGTAACAAAGTACCACAAATTGGGTTGCTTAAAACAACAAAAATTGATTGTCTCATATTTCTGGAGGCTAAAAGTAAAAAATCAAGATGTCAGCAGGGCTGTGCTTCCTCTGAAACACGTTGGAGAGATTTGTTTCCTCTTCCTAGTTACTGGTGGTAGCCGTCAATCCTTAGCATTCCTTGGCTTTCAGCTGTCTCACTCCTACTGCCTACCAGTCATATTGGATCAGGACCCAGTATAGTGATCTCATTACCTTGATTACATCTGCAAAGTTCTTATTTACATATAAGGTTACATTTCACAGGTAATGGGAGTTATGATTTCAACATTTTTAGAAGAGGGGCACAATTCAAAACATAGAGTTAAGTAATAGAAGGTAACCCCAATACTTCAGTAGTCTTATAAAAATGATGTCCCAATGTAAGCTCTGTATTCCAGAGTTTACTTTAATTGTATATAACATTTGCCTAAAACTCCATGTAATGGGTGAATATGTCTTTAGATTGTGGCCTACTATAAATATGGATGTTTTTAGCATTAGGAAAATTCAGTAAGGATAATTTTTAAATTTCAAATTGTGCTGAACTTTTCTTTATTCTCACTATTTTTGTCTATCACATCAAGTTGGGAAAGAAGTATATTTTTATTATATTTTCCTTTTACTCATAATGGGCATAGTCAGGCAGTAATTAGTTGACGTGATTCATTTGACTGCATTGAAAAGAAAATACTAACTAGAATTATTGTTCAAGTCTGTCATCAGGGAACAAATCACAGTAAATGAATCCAACAGGAGTCAGTGTGATGACTCATTAGCAATGAACTCTCACCAAGAGCCCCAACTAGCTGAAGACGTCACACCATATTGTTTTACATGAACCAGATGTCAATAATAAAATTAAGTTCTGAAAACTGACATAGGAATGTACTCTATTTTTATTTCAGGCCTTTGCAGGTTTTAAAATATTGAAATTGATTTATGTCCTTTGTTGTTTCTCTCATCATTTGTTTTAAGATACATTTTAAAAAATTTCTTGGAGATCATATGTGACTGATGCTTAGGATTTTTATAAAATCTGTTCTTAAAAATATTTAGTATATTTTATGTCCCATACTTTCACTTGAATATAATGTTTAATTATGTATTTTATAATATATACATTTTATAATATGATGTTCAAACTGTATTTTAACAGTTTCCTCAAAAATTCAAATGCAGTACACACGCATACATGCACGTGCACATGGGTCCATATACTTTCTCTCTCTCTCTCTCTGTCTCACACACACACACATGCACACACGCAGAGCATGAATTCTAAAGCATACTGAAAGAGAATTCAAGTAAATTATGGTTTATATAATATGTATTCTAATTAGAAGTCTCCCCAATTATACTGTCAGCCCCATAAATATCTGCTCTTATCTATTATTACATCTTACGAAGTAGGTCAACAGTGGGATGTTGGGAGGGGGAGCAAAGTGTTTCCTAATGGTGGTAGCACGTATTTTCTCTGGAAGAATGAGCAATATCAATCTGGAACTTAAATATTTACATTCTCAAATGACTAAATTTGGTATATTTTCTCTTGCTGTGATTCTCCAATTTATTATTTTATAATATCTATACAGATAATCAAGCCCTCCTCCAAGTATAGGCAGGATAATTTGTCCTCTTGACCAAATTATTGTTCATTGATTTAATTTTATGAGGTACCTACCCCATGCCAGAAACTAAGCTGAATTTTGTAAATAGAAGTATAAGCTCTGCCCTTGATGACTCACAGTATAGTAAAGTTATTATACTATGTGAAAAATTCAGAAGGAGAGTCTAATTACAATGGATATAAATCTGTATCTGAAGAACAAGTCATGAACTACCCTATGCAAGGAACTCTCCCAGGTGCTATTGAAGATAATCAGAAGTGCAGAGAGCAAGGTCTCTGCCCTCAAGAGTTCACCATTTAACTGGGGAGAGAAGACCTGAAAGTGAGATGTCAAGTTAAAGTATAAGACAAATGCATGATATTAAGGACTAATTGCCTTATATGCCATATAAGTGATATAATATTTGCTGTGAGGTCAAATGAGGGGTAGTCACTTTGGCAAAAGGAGTATAGGATGGACCACACAGAGGAGAAAGCCCTTGATCTATGCATTATATGAAATAGAATTTGGATACTATTTAAGCTCATGATTCATATCATGCAATCTCCCATTCAGATTTTCGTGGATTCTGTCTTTCCCTTTTGAAGCATAGATAATAATTAAAGCTAAATTTGATCAATAGTTTATGTGTCAGGTATAGTCCTAAGCACTTTAATTATTAGTAGGGTGCTCTGATATAGACACTATTATCATGCCTGTTCTCAGATGAGAAATTGAGACATGAGGAGATTATGTAACTCTCCTTGGTTCACACAGCTCTGAAGTAGTAAGTGCAGTCAAACCCAGGCATTCTATTGACAAAGCTTACCCACACTTCATACTCTTTCCCCACTTAAGGTAACTACTTGATAAAGCTGGTCACTATGTTCAAGTTAATGTTTTAAATTAGCAACTTACTTGAATAAATGTCCAAGTCATATTATATCTGGGAACCGTATGAATTGTAGTGGATTAATTAAGCAAACTAATTAAAAGACTTGGTTCACCATTTGCTTGGATTGATTTTCTATCACAGAAGTCAACCTGTCAAATAATTGTGAAATATAAAAATAAATAAAAACTAAATCAGATTTTTTATTTTAATAAAAAATGTAAATGTTAAGTAAATTTCAAATAGTCTTACTTTTTGAAAGTAAGATAAATTAGGAAAATTGTTTTTATATTTAGTGTAAATATATTCTTGATTATTAATTATTTCTTAATATGGCTATTAAAATTTTTTATATACTTATTTGTTTGTCTTTATTATTGTTTGTAAATATTCATTTACTAGTGAGAGAAGTTTATCTTATGTTTGGAAATTGGAAGAAAGCAGGCTTTTTATTACATATTACTTGATTTTATGACCTTCAGCTCTTGGAAGTATTTTTTAAATTTTAGCATAATTCAGATTCAGTTGGTATGCATTTTAATTACATAATGAAACTGGATATTGTTTAAATTCTGGAATTAGTTATCTTTGTTTCATTCATGGTTTTGAAACTATCTGGGAAAATGTGCAGGTGCAAGAATGTGCATAAGCAAGGAAAGAATCATCTAGAAGTCGCCAGAAAAAGTCTTTCAGTGTGCAGCAAAAATTCTCTTTGAAGTCTTCTATGCCCATTCTATTCAGAAGTAATTTCTCATTTTTTGGAACTGTGGGAAGAGTTATAGCATATATCCCTGTTAACACTCTATAATACCTTGGGATATTTGCTTACCTACTATTTGTAATGAATGTAAGAGTCTTGAGGGCAGGTACCCTGTGTGTGTGATGTGTGTAGGATCTAACATAACATCAGGCTACAAAAATGGTATGGTGAATAATTTCTCAGTGCTCACTTTGCATAGAAAAGAACTGATGTATAAACACAGATAAAGAGAGCTGAGTGATAAAACTATAGCAGATATTCATTAGACTCTTGTGTGTTTCTCTGGTGCTATTCATAATTTCTCTAATTTTCACAACAACCTCTAAGATAGGTTCAGTCTCCATATACAGATTAACAAACATAGGGTTTTCAAAATAAATTATTTGGTAAAAATTCTGGCTCTGTTTTAAAAGGAAAATTACTGTTTGTTGATAGAGATCTGGTTTTCAAGTGTACATCTTTACTGTTTTAGACTGTATGTCTCACTTCGGAATTAGTTCAGTAATAATCAGTTTTGAGCACAAAGCCAGACTATCAGGCCACCTAAATATAGCAGATAGAAACTCCATCTTGTCCCAATGTAAATAATACAGAATACATTATTATCCTTAAGGAAGTCATATGGTAAGAGTACATTATGTTTTGTAGAAGACTACCAAACTGTCTTCCAAGGTGGCTGTACTATTTTGCCTTCCCACCAGCAATGAATGAGAGTTTCTCTTGCTCTACATCCTCACCAGCATTTATTGTTGTCTGTGTTCTGAGTTTGGACTATTCTAATAGGTGTGTAGTGATAGCTCACTGTTTTAATTTGCATTTCTATGATGGCATGTAATCTCACGTGCTTATTTAATTACTTACTGTTTGTATAATTTATTTGCTGAGATGTGTGTTAAGGTCTTTGGCTCATTTGTTTTACTCAGGTTGCTCATTTTCTTATTGTTAAGTTTTAATAGTTTATTCGATTATTTTGGTTGCAAGTCTTCTATCACATGTGTCTTTTGCAAATATTTTCTCCAAGACTGTGACTTTCCTACTCTTTCTCTTGACAATGTCTTTCTCGGAGCTGAAATTTTAAATTTTACTTAATTCCAGGTTACCAATTATTTCCTTTATATATACGCTATTGATGCTATATATAAAATAGATAACTAATGAGAACCTACTGTATATATATATATAAAGCTATCCCAATCTCCCATTTCATCCTACCCCCTTACCCTTGGTATCCATACCTTTGTTCTCTATGTCTGTGTCTCTATTTCTGCTTTGCAAATAAGATCGTCTATACCATTTTCTAGATTCTACATATATGTGTTAATATACAATATTTGTTTTTATCTCTCTGACTTACTTCACTCTGTATGACAGTCTCTAGATCCTTCCATGTCTCTACAAATGACCCCATTTCATTCCTTTTTATGGCTGAGTAATATTCCATTGTATATATGTACCACATCTTCTTTATCCACTCCTCTGTTGATGGATATTTAGGTTGCTTCCATGTCCTGGCTATTGTAAAAAGTGCTGCAGTGAACTTTGGGGTGCATGTGTCTTTTTGAATTATGGTTTTCTCTGGGTATATGCCCAGTAGTGGAATTGCTGGGTCATATGCTAGTTCTGTTTTTAGTTTTTTAAGGAACTTTTATACTGTTCTCTATAGTAGCGGTATGAATTTAGCAATACATTCCCACCAACAGTGCATGAGGGTTCCCTTTTCTCCATACCCTCTCCAGCATTTATTGTTTGTAGATTTTTTTGATGGTCATTCTGACAGGTGTGAGGTGATACCTCATTGTAGTTTTGATTTGCATTTCTCTAATAATTAGTGATATTGAGCATCTTTTCATGTGTCTTGGCCATATGTATGTCTTGGTCATCTGTATGTTCTTTGGAGATATGTCTGTTTAGATCGTTAGTCCATTTTTTGATTGGGTTGTTTTTTTGATATTGAGCTGCATGAGCTGATTAATCTTAAATTATTGATTTTGAATCTTCTTTTTTAACATACATATCAATGTCATGCATTTCCCTTTAAGTAATGCTTTGTTTTTCCCACAAATTTTGAAAAGTTGTGTTTTTATTTTCATTTAGTCAAAATATTTTAAAATTTCTTTTTTGGCCCATGTGGTATTTAGAAGTGTCATTTAATCCGCACATATTTTGAGGTTTTCCAGTTTTCTCTCTGTTATTGATTTCTAGTTTAATTCCATTGTGTTCTGAGAAGACATTGTATGATTTCCTAAAAACTTACTCAAATATGCTAAATATGCTTCATGACTCAGAATGTTATCTTTCTTGGAGTATTTTCATGTGAGTTTGAGAAGAATGTATATTTTGCTGTTGTTGGATGAAATAGTCCATAGAGGTGAATTATAGTCAGTTAATTGATGATGTTGAGTTTAACTTTGTCCTTACTGATATTCTGCCTGCCAGATTTGTTTATTTCTGAGAGAGGGGTGATGAAGTCTCCAATTATGATAGTAGATTCATCTATTCCTCCATGCAATTCTTAGTTTGACACTCTATTATTAGATTTGTGCACGTTAAGGATTGTTAAGTCTTCTTGAACTGTTGTCCACTTTATCATTATGAATGCCCTTCTTTATCCCTTATAACTTTCCTTGCTTTGAAGTTGCCTCTGTATAAAATGAATATAGCTATTTGTGCTTTTTTTTTTGATTAGTGTTACCATATGTATATTTTTCTCCATCCATTGACTCTTCATCTATATGTGTCTTTATATTTTAATTGGGTTACTTGTAAACAGCATAGAGTTGGGTCATGGTTTGTAAATCCACTCTGGCATATCTATCTTTTAATTGATGCTTTTAGACCATTGATGTTTAAATTAACTATTCATATAGTTGGATTCATATCTACTACATTCATTACTATTTGCTGTTTGTACCCTTGTTCTTTGTTTTTATTTTTCTCTCCATACTTTTTCTACCATTTGTGGTTTTAACTGAGTATTTCATGATTCCATTTTTGCTCCTTGCTTATCAACATATTGTTATGTTTATTTTTCACTCTTTTAGTGGTTGCCCTAGAGTTTGCAGTATACACTTACAGCTAACCTGAGTCCACTTTTAAATAACACCCTTCCACCTCATACTAATGTAAATATATTATAATAACCAAATAATCCTAATTCCTCCCTTCTGTCTCCGTATCATTACAGTTATTCATTTTACATACACACACGTGGATATATATGAATACATTGTTGCTATTATTATTTTGAACATATATATGAATACATTGTCACTATTATTATTTTGAACAAACTGTTATCTGTTAAATCAAGAAAAAGAAAAGTAAAAGGCTTTTGTTTTACCTTCACTTAATCCTTCTTCATTGTTCTTTCTTTCTTTTGTAGATCCAACTTTCTGACCTATTTTATTTTCCTTTTCTGTAAAGATCTGATTTTAACATTTTTTGCATGGCAGATCTATTGGCAATGAATTTCCTAGATCTTTGTTTGTCTAACAAGTTTTTATTTCTCCTTTATTTTTGAAGGATAATTTCTCAGGGTACAAATTCTGTGTCAATTTTTTTTCTGTCAAGACTTTAAATATTTTATTCCCCTCTTCTCATTTGTAAGATTCCTGAGGAAAAGTTGGATATAATTCTTATCTTTTTGCCTCTATAAGTGAGGTATTTTTTCTTCTGGCTTCTTTCAAAACTTTTTCTTTATCTTTGATTTTCTAAAATTTGAAAATGGTATGTATGCCTGGGTATAGTGTGTTTGACATGTATCCTTTCTGTAGTCCTGGATCTGAGTTTCCTGGATCTCTGATTTAGTGTGACATTAACTTGGGGAAATTCTCAGTTATTATTGTTTCAAATATTTCTCCTTTTCCTTTCTTTCTTCTTCTTCTAGTACTCCCATTACATATAAGTTACACCTTTTGTAGTTGTCTACAGTCCGAGGATATTCTCTTCTTCTTTTTATTTCCTCCTTTTTCAGTTTTTGTTCTCTTTGCTTTTTTGAAAAAAATAATTGATTAATTAATTTATTTATTTATTTATTGGCTGCGTTGGGTCTTCATTGCTGTGCACAGGCTTTTTCTAGTTGTGGCGAGTGGGGGCTACTCTTCATTGCGGTGTGCAGGCTTCTCATTACAGTGGCTTCTCTTGTGGAGCACAGACTCTAGGCAGTGGGCTTCAGTAGTTGCAGAGCATGGGCTCAATAGTGGCTTGCAGGCTCTAGAGAGCAGGCTCAATAGTTGTGGCGCACGGGCTTATTTGCTCTGCGGCATGTGGGATCTTCCTGGAGCAGGGATCGAACCCATGTCCCCTGCATTGGCAGGCAGATTCTTAACCACTGCACCACCAAGGAAGTACTTGGTTTTGGTTTTTAAGCATCCTATTGATACGTCCTCGAGTTCAGACAGTTTTTTTTCAGCCGTGTCAAATCTACTGAAAAGCCCATCAAATGCGTTCTTCATTTCTGTTATAGTTTTCTTTTTCTCTAGCATTTTATTTTGGTTCTTTCTTAGATTTTCCATTTCTTCACTTACATTGCTCATCTTTCCTTGCATGTTGTCTACTTTATGCATTAGACCCCTTAACGTATTAGTCATAGTAGTTTTAAAACCCAATGTAACAGTTCTAACATCCCTGCCATGTCTGGTGCTGATGCCTGCTTTGTCTCTTCAAATTGTGTTTTATGCCTTTTTAAATATCTTGTAATTTTTTTCCTGATAGTCAAATATGATGTACCACATTGAAGGTACCTGTTGCTTGTTTCAGAGAGACTTTTATTTGGTGTTAGTCGCTCCCAAAAATGTTAGAAAAAGTGCATTATTGCTCTACAGTTTCAACAGTGAAAAAAAGGTATGCATATTACAAATGCTAAGGTGCCTACACAAAAATAATGACATTTTAAAGTATTATATTACAGGAATTTGTTTTTAATATAAAATTGCAAATTATTTTCATTTATATGTAAGTTTATTAATCACTGAATATGTACCAATTAATTTATTCTAGACATTTTTACCATACAGAAAATAAAATAGTCAAAATCACTGTTCATCATATTTACATTCTAGTGACTTACTGTAATTTTTGCAAGTTTTTATGCAAACAAAATATGTATTTGTAATGTTACTTTAAAATGTAAATAATTTGTCTAAACTTAAACTATTTCTTAATACATGACATATGTGAAAGTAGACTAGTAGCTTCACAAGCTCAACAACTACATATCATCACACTCAAACAAAGCTGGTTCAAATCAACCTGGAGCACCACTGGAGGAGCAGTGCCGTGTTTGGGAACTGGCTCTGTTACTTGCCTGTTTGAGAAGTTATTTCAACTTCTTACAGCCTTAATTTTCTATATGCAAAATGTGCATAATAGTAGAATCTACTTCACAATGTAATGTGAATAATTTATTCTATATAAAGCATAGAGAACAGTGTCTGGTGTGTGGTTAGCACTATGTGCACACTTGTTATAATCATTCCGTGTGTGGGGACAGAACTGAACACCAGGCTCTGGGCCAATGGTTATTTAGCTTGCTTTGAAAGTTGTGTTGATAGCAAGGCATGGCACTTGTTACTGGTGTAACAATGAATGGATTAGGAGAGTTTAGAAAAGATATTAGCATATCCTGGGTATAGTTTGTGTGTATGGGTTTTATACATATATAGTGTGTGTTCTCTTTGGAGTGAAATGGAATGGGACCTATATTCTCCTTTATGACTGTTTGGTTTCTCAGTTTCTCTACCTCTCAACTCTTTACTTCATGCCACCTACCTTATCTTGGCTTTGGCAAAGGCAGCTTCTAAAAGGAAAGCTGAACAACCACAATGCATAATGATTAAAGTTATTCCTACTACATTTGGACATACAAATGGCACATATAATTTGTGCTTTTCTGCATTCACAAGAAAGAATAGAACTGTGTATAGAAATTTTTAGTTAAAACAAACCATTCATGAAGCAGAAAATATTGCCAAATATTAACTTTCACAGTAAGTTTTATTGGTGGCATCACAATTCCAATTTTTTAAGTCAGTGAAATTGTACATGGTAATTACACTATGATGTAGACAAATATATTGGTGATGATAATTTTTCATAATGCTTGACTAGTGAAACATTTTTAGAAACATTTTTTAGACTTTCTTCATGACACGAATTTATTTTCTGTACCACCAAAATTAAATTTCTCTTAAGAAAATTGTTTCTTTAACCTCTCTATCGATATAAAACTTGCATAATACAAAGTTCACTTGTTTGAAGAGCATAATGTAATGGTTTTACTAGACTCACACAGGTGTGCAGTCATTGCCACATTCTATTTTTAGACCACCCTCATCACCTCCGAAAGAAACTCCATGACCATTAACATTCACTTTTCATCTCCCCCAACCACAGTATCCCAGCCCCAGGCAGCCAACTAATCTACTTCTGTCTATATAGATTTTCCTATTATGCATTTTTCATATAAATGGAATAATACAATATGTGGTCTTTTCGGCCACCTTTTTTAACTTAGTGTGAGAATAAACTTCTGGGATTAAAAGAAATGTTTGTTCTTATAAAGGAAAATCATATTCTTAAATATATATATTATTATATATTATATATCATATATAATATATGTGTGTGTATATATTCAATCAAATGCCATTATCCAAAGAAAACAATTATTTTTTATTATTTGACCGTATCATAGTTTGGTCCTTTTTTTTGTATGTTAAAAGTATAAAACTACCATCACCCTGATACCAAAACCAGGCAAAGATGTCACAAAAAAAGAAAACTACAGACCAATATCACTGATGAATATAGATGCAAAAATCCTCAACAAAATACTAGCTAACAGAATCCAACAGCACATTACAAAAAATCATACACCATGATCAAGTGGGGTTTATCCCTGGATTGCAAGGATTCTTCAATATACGCAAATCAATCAACGTGATACATCATATCAACAAATTGAAGGATAAAAACTATTTGATCATCTCAGTAGATGCAGAAAAAGCTTTTGACAAAGTTCAACATCCATTTATGATAAAAGCTCTCCAGAAAATGGGCATAGAAGGAAATTACCTCAACATAATAAAAACCATATATGAAAAACCAAAAGCCAACATTGTTCTCAATGGGGAAAAACTGGAAGCATTCCCTCTAAGAACAGGAATAAGACAAGGGTGTCCACTCTCACCATTATTATTCAACATAGTTTTGGAAGTTTTAGCCACAGCAATCAGAGAAGAAAAAGAAATAAAAGGAATCCAAATTGGAAAAGAAGAAGTAAAATTGTCACTCTTTGCAGATGACATGATATTATATATAGAAAACCCTAAAGACTCTACCAGAAAACTGCTAGCACTAATTGATGAGTTTAGTAAAGTAGCAGGATACAAAATTAATGCACAGAAATCTCTTGCATTCCTATACACTAACAATGGAAGAACAGAAAGAGAAATTAAGGAAACTCTCCCGTTTACCATTGCAACCAAAAGAATAAAATACCTAGGAATAAACCTGCCTAAGGAGGCAAAAGATCTGTATGCAGAAAACTTTAAGACATTGATGAAAGAAATCAAAGATGACACAAACAGATGGACATACCATGTTCCTGGATTGGAAGAATCAACATCGTGAAAATGACTGTATTACCCAAAGCAATTTACAGATTCAATGCAATCTCGATCAAATTACCAATGGCATTTTTCACAGAACTAGAGCAAGAAATCTTATGATTTGTACAGAAACGCAAAAGACCCCGAATAGCCAAAGCAATCTTGAGAAGGAAAAATGGAGTTGGTGGAATCAGCCTTCCTGACTTCAAACTATACTACAAGGCCATAGTGATCAAGACAGTATGGTACTGGCACAAAAATAGAAAGGAAGATCAATGGAATAGAATAGAGAACTCAGAAGTAAGCCCAAACACATATGGGCACCTTATCTTTGACAAAGGAGGCACGAATATACAATGGAAAAAAGACAGCCTCTTCAATAAGTGGTGCTGGGAAAATTGGACAGCAACATGTAAAAGAATGAAATTAGAACACTTCCTAACACCATACACAAAAATAAACTCCAAATGGATTAAAGACCTACATGTAAGGCCAGACACTATAAAACGCCTAGAGGAAAACATAGGCAGAACACTCTATGACATACATCAAAGCAAGATCCTTTTTGACCCACCTCCTAGAATCATGGAAATAAAATCAAGAATAAACGAATGGGACCTCATGAAACTTAAAAGCTTTTGCACAGCAAAAGAAACCATAAACAAGACTAAAAGGCAGCCCTCAGAATGGGAAAAAATAGTTGCCTATGAAACAACGGACAAAGGATTAACCTCCAAAATATACAAGCAGCTCATGAAGCTTAATACCAAAAAAGCAAATAACCCAATCCACAAATGGGCGGAAGACCTAAATAGACATTTCTCCAAAGAAGACATACAAATGGCCAACAAACACATGAAAAGATGCTCAACATCACTAATCATCAGAGAAATGCAAGTCAAAGCCACAATGAGGTAGCACCTCACACCAATCAGAATGGCCATCATCACAAAATCTGGAAACCACAAATGTTGGAGAGGGTGTGGAGAAAAGGGAACCCTCCTGCACTGTTGGTGGGACTGTAAGTTGGTACAGCCACTATGGAAAACAATTTGGAGGTTCCTTAAAAAACTACAAATAGAACTATCATATGATCCAGTAATCCCACTCCTAGGCATATACCCAAAGAAAACCATAATCCCAAAAGAAACATGTACCATAATGTTTTTTGCAGCACTATTTACAATAGCCAGGACATGGAAGCAACCGAAATGCCCATCAACAAATGAATGGATAAAGAAGATGTGGCATATATATATACAATGGAATATTACTCAGCTATAAAAAGGGATGAGCCGGAGCTATATGTAATGAGGTGGATAGAACTACAGTCTGTCATACAGAGTGAAGTAAGTCAGAAAGAGAAAGACAAATATTGTATGCTAACTCACATATACGGAATCTAAAAATGGTACTGATAAACTCAGTGACAAGAACAAGGATGCAAATCCAGAGAATAGACTGGAGAACTCGAGGTTTGAGAGGGGGTGGGGGGTGAAGGGGAAGCTGAAACGAAGCGAGAGAGTAGCACAGACATATATATACTACCAACTGTAAAATAGATAGTCAGTGGGAAGTTGTTATATAACAAAGGGACTCCAACACGAGGATGGAAGATGCCTTAGAGGACTGGGGTGGGGAGGGTGGGCGGGACTCGAAGTGGGGGGGAGTCAATGAAGGGAGGGAATATGGGGATATGTGTATAAAAACAGATGATTGAACTTGGTGTACCCCCAAAAAATAATAAATAAAAAAAAAGGAAAAAATATTTAATGTGGTTCCTGATATGTTTGAATTTAAATTGAAAAAAAAGTATAAAACTATATTGGCTGTAATAACAGTTTTTTATTACACTCAACACTTGATTATTCAGACTAATAGAGGGCAATGGTAGCATAGCTAATGTGCATTTACCTTTGGGATGTGCTGTGTGTGGTTTCAACAGTGTTTGCTTGAATAACAGCGTTCAACTGGAGTAATATCAAAATTGCTTTGAATTCCCCTGGCATATGCCAACTAGAAGCAGATAGAGATGGATGTGAAGTGTCATGTCAAATGGAAGGCAGCCTGAGATTAAAGCCTCATCATAATCCACGATGTGAATATTCCAGCTATAGATAAATAATTTTGAGTGCATGTTGTATAGCTGCTTTATTAGACATGGAAAAACACAGACAGTAACACCAGCTTGGATGGAAATTGTAATCTTGAGTTAGTGATAAGTAATGATTTTTATGGTGATTTTGTAAGTAAGAGAATGTTCTTTTTGGGGTCTGTGTTATATATTGAGGTCTTTGTGGAAATATGATGAAATTAGTTCTCCTAGATGGGATTAATAATAGTGATGATGGTGATGGTGATATAGCTAACAGTTATTGAGTACTGACATGTCTCAGGCACTGCTCTAGGGGATTTATATATGTTAATATATTGCTTACCACAACACTATGAGGCTCAAAGAGGAGAAAGCATATTTATTGCCTATGGAACCCCACAGGCATTGGTAGATGTACCATTTTTCTTATTTTAATTCTTTACTTTGGCTTTCAATGTGTTTTTGGCATAGGAAGATTGAATTATTAACAATTATTTTCACCAGTGAAAAATACTACTTTTACTTGCACCTCTAGAACTCTTTATTTCTTTTTGAAAGAAACATAGATTTCATAAGGAAAAGATCAGATGAGTGAACAGTTCTATTCCAATAAAGATACTTATTGAAACATAAAGTACTTTAAAAACTCTCTTAATGTAGAAAATGTCATCTCAATCAGATATTTTTAATCCTGATTTCTATTAATCCTAGATTTTCAGAGCTAAAAAAAATTTTTTTCTTAAACTTCTGGTGAAATGCTTTCATTTTTAGCAGACTTGTATTGCTCAATCAAATTAAAAAAAATGTATAACTAAGAAATACAATTAACCTTGAGTAAGAATGCCACAGAGTGCAAAGATGTGGTGGCAGCTGAGATTATAGTAACTTGCAAAGTTATGGGTCACCTAACTCAAACTGTACATTTTTCAGAAGAAGATTTGCACACTTAACAGCAATAAGTGCTCCCACTCAGTCCATCCTTATTCAATTCTTGTATCACCAAAACAAAATAGAAGAATATATGTCTTTTAGTAAATATCTGATTTGCTATGTATGTATTAATTTAGGTAGAATCCAATAGATTGTTTAGTAATAATTCATATATTTTATGATAACTATGAAAATATAACACCTGAAACTAAAGTGAAGTTAATTAGCGTACGTATCCACATCAGGCCTGTGTCTTTTTGTTTAATGTGTAAGTCCTGAGAGCATATCTTCAGAATATAATATCATAAAGACCTAAATTTTGAAAATTACTTTGATATTGATATTATTCTCAAAAATTAGTAATTAGTGAGAGACAATAGTTAGAAATAATTTTGTTAAGTTCTGTTGTAGTGATGGTATAATGCTAGCTGAAAGGATTATTTCCAAATATTTCTCTTTAACCAGAATCTGAGTTACAGTTCAATATTGGACAAGGAATCATTGGTAATGAGAAAATATTTATCAATGAATTCCATTTCATAATATGCTGTGCATGTGATATTAATAAAGTACCTATTTTTATATTTATGTATTTCTTATGACATATAACTAGCATAAAATATTAATTAGCAATTCACATATATGCTTGTGTGTATATGTGTGTATGTGATGTTTGTGTATCAGTAAAGCCTTTAAATAAGTAGCACAGAAATTATGAGTTTTAGGAATAGACCTTTGTAGGCACCCTTCTCATAATGTGCTATCTCTCCATTAGTCATTGAGGAATTTTTAAATGACCATTTAAGGTTGGGAATGCCTGGAAGTAGGCACTTTATGCAAAACTGGTGACATATTAGTTCAGTTGCTTCGCAATCAGATCCTAGATAATAGTATGGAAGTCATAAGGATATGATTAAGTAACTTGAAATTACTAATTTTTTAAATTGATAAGGAAAAGACACATTTTAATAACATATTTAGAGAAATGCAGAAACAAGGAGTAAAATATTTTATTAATTTGGGAAATACAAATAAATTAAATATATAAAATATGGTTTATGAATAACATGGATAAACATTATAACACAAGTTGGTCTTTTGTCAATGAAAATATGTCTGTTTCCAAGAGTAACTTAAGTATGAATATACGTCTTACACTATTATTTAGGAATATCATATAGGGATATACTTAGGATCAATTTTCTAGTTCTCCCAGGAAAAAAAATTATTCTTTCCCCTGAAGAGGCAGGGATGCTCTTCCCTGGGTTTCCCTGTATACCATGATATTTGGGTAGAAAAGAAACAATAAAAATATATCAGAAAGCAGTTGGATTTGGATCCCAGGCACTTGTAAGACAGGGGAAATAACATTATGATTGACATTTTTAGAATGACAACTACGTACAAAGCATTATGTTCATTGCTTTAAATACCTTAAATCAAAATTTAACCTCACTGAGGATAATCCAATTTCATAATAGATGAGTTAATTCTATTCTAGCTCTATTATTTATTAATTAATAAAGAAGGAATTAGCTTATATGGCCATGAATTGTCTTGACTGGATCACAAGTATAGGAAGATTAAATGGATTAGAACCTAAAAACTAAAATGAAAGTAACTTTACAAATATGAGATGTGAAGGTAGAAAATTTCAAGGTAAACTATCATAATTTTAGTAAACTCTTTACATTTAGTGAATATTAAACAGTGCTTACTGGCAAATGTTTAAAATACTAAATGTTATGTTAAAATCTCTGGAAAATGTAATATACATTGTAGATACTTTGCGTTTAACACACTGATTAATAACTGGTTCATAATATTTATAGAATGTGATGCACTAAGGGAATGGAGGAAAACATTTCTGTAATGTGAAACATCATACTCCAATACAGCTTTTCCTCTCAAACCAGTTTTCAGAATTTAATCATAACAGAAAGCTCCTGGCAGGCAGCATTCAGCTTTTTTAACTTACTGGAGTAGACCATGATAACCTTGGGTAAAAATTGACTTGAAGAGGGAATCTAATAATGCGTAATGACTGCAATATCAGTATCATTACTCGTAGGTTGCAAATAAGTAGTGATCAATTCTTTCTCTACTCTCACTTTTCATTTTGTTATGTGAGGAAATTTCTATGAACTTATTTTACAAAGTAAATACTTTTCACAATCAGTATACTATTATTAGTAACAATTTGCTTGCAATCAGTTTTACAAGTGATGACAACACAGCAGCATATCAAGAAAGCTGAACCCTGCTATTCTGATGTATGCATCTAGGTTACAAATTACTGTTAACAAAATTGGATAATATCTAGATTACACAAAGTTAATATTTATTTAACAGTGAATTGTGAAGTGTTCTGATAGCAGGGACTCTGACTTCCTCTCCTGTTTCCTGAGGTGTAGATGGCCTAGTTACAAACTGAAAAGTAAATTTCCCTGACAATATAAAATGTTTATGTCTTTACTCGTGAACCACATACAACTTATCTGCCTTAAGCCAAGCTTTAGTAAACTAATGCACTACCTGATTAAATGATCAAACTACACATATATAGATAGAGTATTCTTTCAGTTACTATCATTTGGAAGACACTGAGACTATTTAAGCTTGGTAGTAGTGATATGACAGTGAAAATTTTAAAAATTAACTGATAGCAAATCTCGCTTTAAACATAAAGAATAGACATGGATTAAAATACAGATTTGCATAGCAGAAGCATAGACAAAAGATAGCATTTTAAAATAAAGGAAGGCATACTACAAAGTTAAATGTTCTTTTATAGTAGCATAAGATACATATGTAAGACATTTCTGCCTTTACCGATTATTTCATGAATAGTGAGTTACAGAAGTAGAAGTACACCTAAACTTCAATATAACTGATGCTTGTTGTTGTGTCTATAACAATATTGTATTATCTGAATGTAGTTAACCCTTGACTATATATGTATATGTATGTATGTATGTATGTATACACACGCACACACACACACACACACACCCCTTTTCATGATCAATTTTAAGTTTAGTTCTGGAATATTTTGCTCTAAACATAGAGTACATTTCTGGCATGCTTATCATCATTTTCTCACTTGCCCAGGCTCAGAGACTACAAGGCCGTTTAACATTACAAAGCAAAGACAATTACAAAAGTGCAAAATCTGCCATTCGGTATTATCTCCATACTTCTCCCTACATTAGCAGACAAAATTGAATTGATGTCTATTGCTGACTCTTCCAGAATTGCGGTTTCAGCATAACTGAGTGATTTCATGGATATGTTAGCCAGTTGGCATGAATGTTTTATAGTAAATAAATAATAGTGTCACTATTAATTTCTTTTTTCATTATCTGTTCTCTTACCTGATAAAAATCATAAACTCTTATATGAAAGTGCAACCCATGATATGATGCATATTTACCTCATGA
Source organism: Hippopotamus amphibius kiboko (assembly GCF_030028045.1). Lineage (NCBI taxonomy): Eukaryota > Metazoa > Chordata > Mammalia > Artiodactyla > Hippopotamidae > Hippopotamus > Hippopotamus amphibius. The sequence goes on from NC_080188.1 coordinate 62,425,723, forward strand.
AGAAACTGAAACTCACAGGCTAGCATCCTTGACCGACTTAAGTACAGCTTGTAAGTAGCAGATCTAAGAATAGAACTCAGTTCTTTCCACACTCTTGCAATTCATTCAACAATCAATCGATATCTATAGCAAGTCTAATATGAGCCAGGCTCTGGGAAACTTATTTGCTATTATGAGAGTCAGAGAACTAAAAAATAAACAAATACATAAAGATGATAATTGCATCTTGAAGTAAATAATATGAGGGAAATAAACAAGGTGATCTGTGAAAGTGTAATTGACAGGAGAGGTAGTGGTAATACTGATCTAAATAAAATGATAAGAGTTTTCTGTAAAGGGATGACATTTGATGTGAAAGCTGAATGACAGAAAGGAGTCAGCCATGAAAAGAACTTGGAGAGAAACATTCTACAGAAAAGGAACAGGAAATGCAAGGGCTCAAGGTTAAGAAAAAACTTTGTGGTTTCGAGAAACAGAAAAGACATTAACATAACTGGTGTATTGTGATGGAGGCATAGTAGAGATGAAATGAAGAGGTAGACAGGGCCAGATGTTTATAGCACTTTATGCTTTAGTAAAAAAAAAATTAGATTTTATTCTAAGTGAAGTGGGGATCCTCTAAAGAACTTTAAGCATACATTAACTGATTTGACTTTCATATAGAACAATTGTAATTTCAATGTGAAGAATCCACTGTAGGGAAGCAGGAATGAAAACTGTTGCTATAGTTTAGGTGTGAAACTATGATTTGGACTAAAGTGTTTATAATGGAGCTGAAAAGAAGTGGACACATTAAAAATATATGTTTGGATTTAAAATCAATAGAATTTGCTGATGAGTTGGATAGGGATAGAAAAAAAAAGAAATGTAGGCATCAAGGATGATTCTCACATTTCTAGTCTGAGCAGTTTTATAGACAATGATGCTATTTATTGGAATAGAAAAAGCTAAACAAGAAATAGAAGTAGGAAGAGTAATTAATAAGGAATTATTTTCACAGCATGTGAAGTTTGAAATGTTTTATATACAGTCAAGAGGAAATTTCACTTAGTCACCATGAAGATCAGAGAGAGAGGGAAATCTTGGCATAAGTTATAAATTTGGTGGTATTGCTGGATGTAGGCATCAGCAAGATCACCAAAGGGGAGTCTACATAGTGAAGAGAAGAAGGTTCAGAACCAATCCGTGGGCTCTTTAATTAGAGTCTGGCTATGGAAAGAGGGCAGAAGAGAGGAAAATAAGAAGGAGTAGCTAGAGATATAGGAGGAATCCAAGGTAACCGAAAGAGAGGAACATTTAGTAAAAGAGGAAAGGGCAATGATATACCACTGCTACTGGTTAGAAAACTTCTATTATAAGTCAGAGGGACCTAGTAATTTGAAGGGAATAATATATGTTCTAAAATATTCAAACTTAACCCCTGCCATGGACCTCAACAGTGCTAGAGACAGAGTTTTCTTTTTAAAATGAAAATTTAAAATAGCTGAGTTCATTCTCAATATTTCTGTACATAAAGTCAAACCTATCTTTTTTCTAATGCCGTGGTCATCAAAAGCTTTGATTTGCTCAGTTTAAAGACTTTAGCATAAAACTATTGTGTAACTGAGCTCTGACATGCTCATTTCATAATGCCAGATGCTCTAAATGGTTTCCTTCGTTGACTTTCCCCTCATTGGCCTAGAACAGATATTTGTGCATAAACTTCTACCGCAGTTTTATTTCTAACCCCCATCTCTTTCCTTCTGTTCAGTCTCTGCAAGAGCTCTGATAACAAGAAGCGCAAATTATTCTTGCTCATTGTCCTAATTCCTCTGCCAGCCAGTGTCTGGGACATAGTAGACACTCAAAAAAAAAAAAAAAATGTTGAAAGAACTTACTTTCATTCCTACTTGTTGCTTTTAATCTTCCTTTGCTGTTTTCTCTGATTATCCTGTTTCAAGATCTCCAGCAGTCTAGGCTTCAAGGGCCCCCTCTGGATTATCTCATTTGCTTAGCAGGGATAGAATAAATTACGGCTCCTATTATTTTAGGACTACACGTCAACAAAGGCACCTAGAGTCCATTTTTAAAAAGAAGGGAGAGATTTAGAAAAGAACACAACCCATCATTACGCCACTAAGATGTTAATCATGTGCTTCTTTCTAAATCACATCAATTACTTTACAGCTGTGCTGTCCAGCATGATAGTTGTTAACCACATGTAGCTACTGAGCATTAGAAATGTGGTTACTACAAACCGTGATGCTCCAGAAGCATAAAATACACCGGATTTGAAGACAGTATTAACAAAAGGATGTAAAAGACATCATTTTAAATGGTATATTGATTATATGGCTGAAATGGTAATATTTTGGATATATTCATTTTAATAAAATTATTAAAATTAATTATATCTTTGAGAAAGATTGTTTAAGTGTATATTAAAAAATGGTAAATCATATATGTGGCTCCCTTTATATTTCCTTGGATAGCGGTATTCCATAATTTTGATACACTAAGCAAGGACCCTAGACCATAGCATAGATACCACCAAGGGTATTGTTAGACATACAGAATCTCAGGCCCTTTTTCAGACTTATGGATCAAAATCAGTTTTTAACAAGATCCCTAGGTAATTTTTATGCATGCTAAAGTTTGAAAAATGCTGCTCTGTATATTGTTTCTGTGTCCAAAAAGCAAGGTATGATTGTGCCATTGAATAATGACACATCCAACTTCATTTCCAATGAAATCTAAAAACTGCAGATCCTACAGTGATGCACAAAAAGGTTAATATCAAGTGTGAACCCAGCTTGAAAACCATAGTTCTGCATTTTCCACTACAAGGGTTCATGTGCCACACTTTGAAATTAGTGCAAGCAAAAGCCAGCTCACATTGCTTCTGCATTTTGTTACCTAGAGAGATTTGCATTTAGCAAATTTAGCTCAGCTGGTAGTTATAAAAAGCCATTGCCAGAATGCCTAAGAAATGTAGTCCCTTATACAATACTTAGAGGGGTCAGCAGGAAAGCTGGCAGGCACCCATCCCATTTCTAGAGTTAATCTGCTTTATCACCACAGTGTAATGTAAAAGAGCTTTGTCTAGCAGAAATCTGTTTTTGTTTGTTGGGGCTGTGATTTTTTTTTCAGGTTATATGTTACTCCGCTACCAATTTTTACCTTAAATATATTATGTTGACTTTGATAAAAATATGATTTTCTGAGCATGTTAATTACCATACTATTGTGATAACATCTAGAACCCAATTTTTTGACTCTTTGATCTTTACCTTTTGTTTAGTATTTTTTTTGAAGGCTCTTGATTTATTTAGATAGGGTCAGGGAGAACAGTAGCTTCTTAAAATTTTTAAATAGTATGTAGACATACTTATGTCATTTAAATATTTGTACTTCGTAGAGGTTCAGAAAATCTTTAATAAATAGTTTAAAATTATATAGTTAATTAATTGGTATAATACTGTTGCTCTAGAAAAGCACTGAAGGTAATTTTTTTTTATTATGTAGATCATATTTTTCCATTTAAAATCCTTCAGTACTTAGGCAACAAAAGCAGCATTTAGATACCTCCCTTTTTCCAAAAGAAATGAAAAAAGTTAGTTATAAACACAACTCCTAGAATATGCACCAATTATATATTTGTTACCATGCTGGAGAGATTTGCATTCATCAAACACCCTCTTTAAGAGTCAGAATTAGTTTTTAATAGTCAGATTTTTTATTTGCTTTGTTTTCCATGATATCAGAAATGTGCAAAACAACCTCAAACTCTTAGAAAAATAAAATCTTACTTTTCATTCATATTATATCAATGATATAAATACTGAAAGTATCAGAATTTGTGCAATTGGAAAAGGGTTAAAATATATCTAACATAAATTTAATCAAAGCACTATTAAGGGAAGACAATAGTATTGTATTTGAAAATGAGCTCAGTTATCCCAAAATATGTAGGTGGTCATCCACTTCATGTTCGTTGCTTCCAAAAAAGCAAGACACTGTTCCTACCTTATTTTACTTACTTTTTATAATGTCTCCAAGATAAATATCTTTACCTTTGTATGAAAGCTAAGTTTCAGAGAAGTCAAGTAAATTGCAGGCAACTGAAACAAAATATACTTCATGTCAGTCTGATTCCAAGGTTTATGATTGGTCCATTCACAATGCCTCAGTGACATTCAAAACTCGGTATTTCTTTAACATCATTTTTTTAATCCTTCAGGTGAACAATTATAATTCAGCAACTTTTTTCGGTGGTTTTGTCTGAGTGTGTATGTATGTGCATGTCTTAAGTTACTGAAAATGCCAGTGGCATACTAATTATTTAGTTCATTTTTCATAAAATGTGAAGATCATGGCCCAAGTCATTGATTGATGTAAACACCTGTGATCTCATAACCACCAGATCCCACATATATTCAAGTTAATATCTACGTATCATTGATAATTATTTCATCCTAACACCAAGAGCCATTGTTTATTTGCATAATTCTTGTACTTATACTTAGATGTATTCTGTTTATAAGTATGGAAAGAATCAGTAGTTGAAAAGTTTTAATCAAGGGCAGAAAGATTAAATCTACAGCTAACCCTTTCTCCCAGGGCCTTTTTCTCTTTATGTTGCATCTTTATGGATTAAAATTTAATGCAGTTTCTCAGTATCTGCATCAAAAATAAATAATATAAAGTGAGCTAAAGTTGGATTTATAGGAACAATTACTGTTGCTTATATTTGTTATGTAAATACATATGAGGGTAGCCAAGAGTTTTGGAGAGCCATGGTCTTAATAATTCAGGAAATTCTTGGGAATACATTCTCTGAAAACACAGCGAATCAATACAATGCACAGTCTAATAAAATGAATAACTTTTTTTCATTATTCTCACTTTAACTCTTTGTTAAGCTGTGAAAAATCACATATATGCAGATCAACAGCTGTAAATGGTTTAAATTGTGCAGTGTGGAAGTAAGCATTGCTGACTTTGTCTAGCCCAGATAGTGCTGATGTTGGGAAAGTTTAGTTTATTTGTTTTTACATAAAAGTATCTTCACAGTGTAAAGTACTGTTAAAAAAGGTGACACAGGAATCAACACCTCGAGGTGATAAGTAGGAGTCTCATTTTTACTCTCCTCCCTTTCCTCTGTTGCATGTGATAATGAACTGTGAAATGGTCAAAATGAGAGAGAGAAAAAAGGATGTGGCTAATTCCCACATCCTTGATTGAGATAGTCTCAAATACAGATTTTCTACAGTAATATCAGCTGTTAACATTAGTGATGAATGTCTAATATTGCAAAATATATAATACTCTCATTTCTATAAATGTAGTAATATGAAGATTAAATATCAATTTATTGTAATGGTTTTCGGCTGAAAAATTTGAGGTGAGTTCATATTAATCTATGAATATGTAATTTTAGCAGTTACCTAATATTATGTGAGAGATTAGAAAATTGCTCGAATTCAATCGAGTAACTTAAGGGCTAAAAGTATCAGAATCATTTTTGACACTCCAATTTTATCATTATTCACATGTAATTTGTTCCCAAATCCAGGTTCTTCTGCCTTCCTCTTGCCATCCTCATCCTCAATGCCTTATTTCGGTTTATCATCTTGAAGTTTTGCAATACCCTCTGCCTGCTTTCACATTTTCCTTCCTCATTTAATTCTTCACATTGCCTCCATGGTTATTTCTATCCCATTTATTGTAGTTTGCTATATCATAGTTCTTTGGCTAAAGTCTTATGTAGAGAAATAATGTAATAATAGGTGTTAAGGAGAGCCATGTAACAAGGCAGCAGATAATCGAAGAACAAATGCCTTCGGTTTTCAATTTAACAAAGGGGGACTCATTAATTTAACTCTCTAGTAAGATTCATTAACCTTTTAGGAATACAAAAGTTATAGCATATGCCCTCTTCTGAACACTTCAAAGCAGACAAGAAGCATGTATTCTCAGTTCTAGCAAATGGAGGCCATGGGTCAGCCAGGTTCATTTCTGGGAATGGGAAGCAAAGCATCTCCTTAGAGATAGGAAGGGAACTCTCCCACCTGTGAAAAAGTAAAGGTGGTTTCAGGTTTTATCCAGGAGTCCATGGAGAAGAGTATATGAATTGAATAAACTGATTTGTTTAACACCCAAAATAAAGCCGTATTGACATGGATAACTTGGTCTGATAAAGGAAACTCAAAAAGTACTCTATTTAGTTTTGACTTTGTAAAGGTAGCATCACGATGCATTTTACATTTTTTGGTATGTCTTATTAATATCTCTGTATTGAGAAAAACCAGATAATTTTTTATGAATGTATAGGGCATGATTACTTATGAAAATTTATTTTATAATCAAATATAGTCTTGCAACCAAGAAAGTATAATTTAATCCAAGTAAGGGGGAAAATATTTTATGTTTTACTTGAGCTACAGTCAACCTTTTTCACTTCCCCTCCTCATATTTCCTGTAAACATGACCCATGGCCAAAGAGGGATGTACTTGTTTTATTTTTATTTCCAAAATGAATAAAGGCAATGTTTCCTGAAAACTTTTATCTTCCACGTAAGTCTTTTCAATATCCAAAGTTGAACTGCAACATTCCAGCGTATTTGATAAATATTCCACTCATCAGTGACTGAGTTGTCAACCAATCATGTAGACTTACAGAGTTTGAGCTTCCTATAGAAGTTATATATCAGTTATAGAAGTTGAGTGAAATATTATCATAGATTATGTATGTGATAATTTCTACATCTGAGAAGGAAAGCATCCATAATGTATTTTCATTAAAGGCTCGAATCACCATCTGCTTAATCCTTACATCCTTATGCAGGTGACTTATGAGCAAGTTTCAAAGTGTGAAAGAAAAGTAAAAATGTAGCACAGCCAAGGCATGCATTGATGAAGCAGGTAAAACTGATCTTTATGTTTGCCTGGGTGTGTGGATCACTTCCCTGAACCTGGTTTGCACTGATCAGTGTTGATGGACTATGGATTAAATGTTATATCTAAGCCACAGCTATGATATAACTTTCAAATCTTTTATCTTCAGGGGAATAGACTGTATTTATAATCCATGCCAATATCAAGATGGAATTTGACACATCCCAAAGTAAGAAACCCTAGGGAGAACAGTATTTACATTAATAAGAGATAAAACTCTTTCAGTGGAAGTCTCATAGAGGTATACGTTGGGGATTAATTCAGCCAGTAATTCAAGAAGTTAAAGATATGTATTGAGGGTATACTTTAGGCCTGTCTTTCTGGGTATTGAGATACAGTAGTTAACCAGACAGAGTCTCTATACTCAAGTATAAATTATATATGTATGTATTATATATGTATGTATGTATATGTATATATATGTGTGTATGTGTATATATATGTGTGTATGTGTATATATGTTTATTAATGATTGAATTTAGACTTATATATAAAAATCTTTTTCCAAAGACTAAAACAAACAAAAAAAACTTCTAGAACTTGGAGAATTCCAAATCCCTTTAATTGAAACTGTGTTAAAAATTCAAATACTGTATGGTACTAAGAAAGACAGTTATAAGTGAAGGCAATCTTTAATTTTACACATGCTAATATCACATAAAGCTTGTGATTTGTCCTTCATCATTAGGTGGTTAAGATATTTCTGCATTGTGACGTTTGTTCTGGAGTGCATATTGTGTTACAGACTTAAAATTTTACATTAATTTTTAGCTCAATTCATTTACTCAGTAAGTATTTGTATTGGTTATCCATGATAGTATGCTCAAAAATGCAGCAACTTAAGACAATGAACATTTATTCTCTCACAGTTTTTGTGGGTCAGGAGTGGCTTAGCTGGGTGCCTCTGGCTCAGGGTTTGTCTCAAAGCTACAATCAAGGTGTCAGTTATGGCTACAGTCATCCCAGGGCTCCGCTGGGAAAAGATCTACTTCCAAGCTCACTTAGGTAGCCGTGGGCAGGTTTGATCTCTCATGGATTGTTGAACTAAAAGCTTCAGCGCTTGCTGACTGGTGGATGAAGACCAATGAGGGCTTCTCCGTAGGGCAATTCACAGCACAGCAACTGGTTTCCATCAGAGCAAGCAAGTGAGACAGCAAGAAAGGGCAAGCAAGACATAAGCCAGTCTTCTTATAACCTAATCTCACAAGTGGCATCCTATTACTTCTGCTATATTCTATTTATTAGTAGCAAGTCACTAGATCCAGCCCTTCCCTGAGGAGAGGCTATGACACAGACAGAAATCAGGAATCATTGGGAGCCATTGTAGAAGCTGCCTTTCATAGTATTTATTAAATTAAATTGGATAATCCAATTTTTAAATAACACAAGAAATAAAAATAATTGTTTTATATAACAGCTTATGTCATGTTCCCTATTCTACATGTAGTTAAAATCTCTGGAAGGTGTAGAAAAGTAACATGCTCAGTTGTAGCAATAATGTGATAAATAATATAGCTGTGGAATAAACAAAATGTCACAAACAGCCCATAAGGCATTCGCTCTATTTGAGAGTGGTAAATATGTTTATAGAGAAAAGGCATAACTAACATATGAAGAGAAACAGCCTCATAATTAACATCTAGCTATTTTGCATTTAGCCTGAATAATAACATTATGAAATATAACATTTAGCTCTACGTAAATTTGTAAACAATTAGCTTAAAGTACATATAAAGTACATATAAAAAGCTATTTTGTATGTGTATATGTATATATATATTAATATATGTATATATATTAATATATGTATATATGGGAAAGATATCTATGTATGTGTAAGCATGTGTGTGTATGTGTATACACGTAAAATATCACACAAGAAAGAATGAGGGGGACGTGAGCATAATGCAGCCTTTATGAATCATATTGTGACAACTTTACTGTGATGGCCTAAGACATAAATCAGACTTTCTCAAGGATTTCACATTTCAATATAAAAAAAATTTGATGGATGTTAAGCTGTGGAAGTTAATGTATAGTTGGTATTTAATGTGTTTTTAATCATTGTCAACACAGCTGCTCTGGTGTGAAATTTTGATCTCATGTCAGAGCTAATTTTAATAGAAAGTGAGCATTTTATTATTCCCAAATAATTTACACACCAGTGTCAGTATCTGCTACACATGAGTACCATAATATGAACTTGATAACTTTTGAGCCAGAGTCATTCACACGATTCATCATAATTTATTTTGGTGACATATCCTTATGACTTACAGGTGCTACATCTTTGTACTGAATAATATACTGTTTTATCAGTTGAGCTAAAACAAAATAAGCATTCTGTGTATTTTATTCAGTTTATATTAAAGAAATATAAAACATACAAACATGCTTCAAGATTACAGCTGCATTTATGAAAAAGTTTTACTTTATTAAAGAATAGGCATCAGGAGCTGAAATTTGAAAAACCTAGATAATAGAAATTTACTGAAATCTCCCTGTGAAGAGAGAATGTAGTAGTTGTTCTGCTTTGCAAAATACTTGCACAATAAGCGACCAAAATAGCCATTTGATAGTAAACACTTGGGAGTGGAAATAGGCTAAGTTTAATCTTTTCAAAAGTAACCTTCTTAATGGTGTGTAGCAAAGATATGTAAATCCAAAATTTAGTGTAGAAATGATCTTTAAAATGTTTCTGTTATATTATCAATGTGTCAGAAATAGTAAATCTCAAGTATGAACATATTCACATTGCAAATATTATACTCCAAATCATGTTAATTTGAAATGACAAAATAAAACTAAAATAAATAATGGCCAATTGTAGTACAGACTCAGAGTGTATGTAAATGTCTGTGACTTAATTGAAAGAATAATAGCTGACAGTCCTAGAAATGGATATGATTATGGATACTAAAAACACACAAACATTGTTTTCATTGCTTTCCATAGACATAAAAAATAAGAAAGAGCAACAACTCTCAAAAAGACAAGTCTGGATACGTTTCAGTTCAAATTATTCCAGCAAAAATTAAGGAATACTGTAATAAAATGACTATTATGAAGAGAAGGGTAAGAATGATAATGATAGCCGTATTGAAAATCTATTTGGGGCCGGAACTATGCTAAAAGTTTTATATATTTTTCATTACTGATAACAACTTTGTAATTTGAGTATTTATTATCTTATTTTTTATAGTTTAAAAACATCTGCAACTCACAAGTATTAAGCAATAAACCCAAGTCACACAAAGAGTGGGGGGAAACCCCAGCTGTCTAAATTTAAAGTTCATAATCTTTCAATACTCTTAGAATCATAGTCTGTGATACTAATGACTGTATTTGAAGAGATATGAAGTGTTTTTTACAGAAATATACAAATTATCAAGACTCTCTGGGCAAAAGAAAAAGTAAGCAAAAAATTACTATATCCTATATTTGTGAATCTTAGATAAACCAATATAGTAAGCTATTAAACTGACAATAAACATGAAATTAGGAACTGGAATAAATGTGGTGTAAATTAGATATCATTAACTTATGAATCCACACCATGTGGAAATTAAGAGAATCATCTCCATGCAAATAATTAATGCTGTTTAACCACCCAAAAGGTAAATAGAATAAGGTTCTAATTGCTCAGGTTAGTTTTCTTTATGAGCAGTAAACAAAATTAAAGAATGTTGCTAAGTATAGGGCAGGCAACAGTTATAAAGTAGATGAAACACTTTTCTTAGATTTGCTACACATTTGTGAATCCGGGATTCTTAAAAGGAATTTTAGAGCTTGGCAAAGGTGGTAGATAATTAATGAATAAAACAATATAAAACAACCAAAATGTGTCAGGAAAATAAGAGATGCACCTGCAAGTAATTTAGGTCTGAGTACAAATACCCAAATATTAGAAATTAAATCTAAATGACATTTAAAAATTTACTCTTAAAAACAAACAAAAAAAACCCTTTATATTAGAGGGTATGTAGACTATTATAGTTTTGAGGGTCTTTGTTAAAGTGTAAAAAGTGTACCTTTCCAATATCCTATACCAAAATCATCTGTGAAGGGAATAGGAGGTATACTGGCAATGGTAAGTTGTACTCTAGTTTCCTAGTTCTGTACATTTTTAAGAATAAGGAAGAGTCAGCTGGGATGCCCAGTTATGATGACTCCTTTCCTGTACAAAACTGTATTAGGTAGAGGAGAATAACAAGTAATAACAAGTAATCAGTCAGATTACTTGTCAAAGCAAGTAGCTTTACATTTTTATAATTTATCAAAGGATGAGCCTCTCTCCTAAGGTAAATATGGAACTTTTCTGAACCACTTTTGTGAGTGGTACACCTGTTAACAACAAAATGATTTAGGACATTCCGGTGACACCTCTGAGAGTGGATGGTAACCACTGCTTCATGACAACTTCATATTCGCTTGCTACGACTTCTCATCATTTCTAGCTGCACGAATAACGTGGCAGTCCAACTATAACCACTTGGGTCCCAAATGTGTGGATTCTTCATATAACAACTAAGCACTCCTCGTATTTTTTATGGCTTAGTAATACTATCTGGAATTTATTTTATTTCCTTTGTGGTATTATACTCATAAAATCAAATCTAACTTTTTGTATTTTTTTTCTCATTTTCAGTATCACATCTTGCAGCTACAATTTGTGATTTCTGTATAATGAGGAGTAATTAATGCACATTAGGGAAACTCATCCTTATTTTCAAGATTTTTATTTAAGCTTGGATTGAACATGCTTGTGCATGACTGCTTCTGATTTTACCTGCAAAATGATGGTTTTTTGGTCCAGTGAGCAATAAATGCTTTCTCCCTCTCTCCTGTATTTACCAGTAGGTAATAACGAAATGTCACAGGCTTGAAGATCATTAAACTTATATTTGAGATCCCTTTCAGAATGTGTCACCTTTCCTGCTGCTGTGTGCCTTTTCTCTTCTTTGTTGTGTCTCATAAATTTTTATGACCTTTTTGCGTTGAAAACCTGTAATTTTTCCCAGAGCTTCGCTAGGTACCTTCTAGCAGTAATAAAACTCTTGTCACTTTCCACTGCACCTACTTTTAGAGTAAGGCCTACTGGCTTCACTCTGCAGCATATTAGATAAAATAATCAGTATGCTCATGTTGAAAAATTAAATGCAGCATTTGTGTAGCCATTGAGTTACAGTGCTTTGAGCTTGGAAACAGATTGTTTTTTAGATTTGCTGAATTTCTTGAGAGTGGGTTTTTTTTCCCCTCTTTTGTATCTTTAAATCTACTTGATTTTGCATCTAAAAAAAAAGAAAAGAATTACTGAAGACAATTGGTATAAAATTCATTTGGCTCTTCTCAAAAAACAGCATTGTAACTATTGAAAAGCAGTTGTAGCATTTTCAAAAAATTTCCTTGGAAATTGCAGTTACCTTTTGAGTAAATTCTGATTATTTTTTTAGCTTATAGTTGTGACCTTTATATGTTTGCTCATCTCTACTCACCTCTATTTCTTAGTCTATACAGACTTTCAGCGTGGTTGTAAGATTTCTGTTACAAAGCTATATTACCTATTGAGAATGTATTGCATTTTTAATATGATGAGGTGATGTCCATGTCCTTTTTTTTGTTACTCAATATCAAAGTTGCCATTGAATTCTGTCTCTGGCCCCAAATTTCTCCTGCAGCCTGATGCTTTTCTAGAGTGAGAAAAACACTTCTCAAATATCCCATTTCAGTTTTTTTTTTTTTTTTGGCTCTTTATTGGAATATAATGGCCTTACACTGTTGTGCTAGTTTTTGCTGTATAACAAAGTGAATCAGCTGCATCCATACATATATCCCCATATCCCCTCCCTCTCGTGACTGCTTCCCACCTTCCCCATCCCAGCCCTCTAAGTCATCACGCATCATCGAGTTGATCTCCCTGTGTTATGCAGCAGCTTCCCACTAGCTATTTTACTTTTGGTGTAGTGTATGTATGTCAGTGCTACTGTCTCACTTCATCTCAGCTTCCCCTTCACCTCAGTTTCCCCTTTTCCCTCCACCCTGTGTGCTCCAGTCCATTCTCTACATCTGCATCTTTATTCTTGCCCTGTCACTGGGTTCATAAGTACCTTTTTCTTTTTTTTTAGATTCCATATGTATGAGTTAGCATATGGTATTTGTTTTTCTCTTACTTTGCTAACTTCATTCTTATGACAGACTCTAGGTCCAGATGTGGCACATATATACAATGGAATATTACTCAGCCATAAAAAGGAATGAAATGAGTTATTTGTAGTGAGGTAGATAGACCCATTTCAGTTTGAATGACATTGGGTTGGCCAAAAAGTTTGTTTGTGTTTTTCTGTATGATGTTATGGAAAAACCCAAATGAACTTTGTGGCCAACCCAATATATAATCTCTAGAGTACGTTCTTTACAGATGCAATTTGGAAAAGAATGGTTAGGCATTTAAGGAAACGATTGCCTTATTGTTTCCCCATGGGTGTCAGTTAAATGATTATTCTGTGAAATTTTGACAACCCCAAAGACTATAGAACATGGAATTAATTCATTTATTCAGCAAACATTTGTTGAGCATCTACTGTGAGCCAGGTAGACATTTGCTGGATCCTAGATATGAAGTAGTTTCTAAGATATGCAAGAACTTGCTATCATACTTTTGTTATGATTTAAATATGTTGTGAATTAAACGTAGGTTTTCTTGTTTCAAAAGTAAGATACAAAAAAAAAAAAAAAAGTAAGATACACTCCTGATTTTCCCAAGGTAGCCCCAGTAAGGATCTTTAAGCTGTAAACATTAGGAAATTTAACTGATTTGATTGTCCAATCAACATGTAACTTTAGGGGCTGGTAGAAGGAAATCTCTGCTCTTTTCCCAAATGTCTGAGGATATAATGAGGTTGTACTTATAACCTGAGGATGGTTGAAGACACATCCTTTGCAGTTTAAAGGACATGGAAAGCAATCCAGAATTGCATTTAAAATAAGGAAATCAGAGTAGATGCACGAAGAGAAGGAGAAGAAAGCAAATTGGAACCTAGCCAGTAATGAATCACAAAAGAAAGTGTAGCTAGATAAATAGATTTTTAATCTTAAATTCCACTTTGTTTTATAAATTTAGTAAACTTATTATTAGTTAATGATGCCTGAGAGGAATGTAAATTATGTTTCACACTTTAAATTTTCATTATTAGTAATTTTTATATTTCATTGGAAATACCAGCTCTCATCTGATCTTCAAAATGTATAACATGTGGGACTGGGACCCAAAATTGATTAATAACTCAAATTGATTGAAGGCTGTATTGTAAAGCCAAATGGCACGCAGTCTTTCACACTGGTGCCAACAAAACCATTTTGGTATATCCCCTGCATGGTACCAGGTTCTGTGGTGAGAGTCCACTGAATGGGCCCTTGCACAGTGTATGCTGGAGTAAGCAGCTCCTGCAGGCTCTTGAGTGCCTTTCTCCCAACTCTACTATGGGTGAGTTCACATTGACAGCCAGCCGTGGTGGAAGTATTGGGTGAGTTCACATTGACAGCCAGCCATGGTTTACACCATAGAAACGGGCAAATGCCATAAACAATTTTATTTCTCCCGGAAAGTCAGTCATTAAGCATTATCCAGACACAGCTGGCCCTGGAGGAATGAAAGATCCTGTAGGAACGCCTCCACTGTAGGAATGCCTCCTCTGTAGGTTCCTCATGGGTATTGCAGCCAAGCTTAGCATCTCAGCACTCAGGTCTGGGCACTGCCTCTGGACCAGAGAGCTCTTACACCTCCCAAAGTAAGCAAATCCAATGTTTATCAACAGAGGTGAGAAAATTGTCGACTCACTTTTTGTCATAGGGAGAGAAATTTCCTCCTCTTTATCTCTCTCCCTTTTCTACCTCTCCCCTTTCATATGTGTGCATACAAAATGTGGGGGTGTATTTTCACTTATTTTTTGAAACTTAGACCACATCTTTGTAAGAATAGCTGACTTACAAGAAAAAGAGATTTTAATTTATTTAAAATTTATATTTATTTAAAGTTGGAGAAATGATTTTAACAGAAGTGAAATAATAAGAGTCTTGTATAAGAAAGATTTATATAATACCAAAATTTATATAATGCTATAATAATATACAGTTATATGTAATACTAATAAAAGTTTAATATATTAAATTGCTTGGTTCTCTGAATGATATATGACATATGCTTTGGTATCATTTCTTATCACCTGGAAATTATTCTGCTGTATTCTACAATATGCAAAAATATCTCTGTGTAATGAACAAGTCTAGCATTTTTCCTCTGTTTTAGATTTCTGAGCACAGTGCTACAATACACAAAAATATCTGGGTAATGAGTGATTCTGGCATTTCCCCTATCTGTTAGATTTCTTGGTTTTGGAAAACTTAATGGTCCACTGATATCATTGCTGTTAAAATGTAATAACATTGACTTTGTCATTAAGAAACATTAATCTTACTTCAATGTTTGCTATTAAAAGACGTATTCAGTTATTTCTTTCCTAAAACGTATCATGTCATAATATCACAGAAGACCGTGAAGCTCAAATCTGAGTCTTGATCTGGCACCTGGGGAAACAAGTTACCCTTCCCCTGCAGTGTACGTTTCCACTTCATTGTACATTCTCCAAGTTGTCTGGAGGTTGATGAAATAAAGTTCCTTATCCCACAAGTTGGAGATGGGGAATGAGAAGCCAGGAGGTCCCAAATTCTTTTAGATCACTCTTCTTCCATCCAGTAAATTACCTTTCTCTGAGATATTTTCAAGGCCAGAAATGATAATGTACTTACAAGAGGTCATTACGACTTTTGTCCACTCATCAGAGTAGGTCTAATGTAGTAGAGCCAACATGAAAGTCTGAATGCAATTCTGTTAGTGTCAAGCTGGCAGCAAATGCATTCTCCTTCTCCAATTGACCATTTCTGCTCCTTTCTCTCATACTCTTACCAGATGGACAGTCAGTGAACAGGTTATTCTCTCCAGAGGATTATCTTATAACAGATGTGACTATTTAAAAAGAGCCATCCTGCAGAAATCTGCAAGCTTTGAAAGAGGCTTATCCATCATACCTTAGATAGTACTACTGTCTTGGTAACTATATACTAGCCTCCTTGTGTTTGATATCTTATCTCTTTGAAATAATACTTCTATGTTCTTTTAGGTGCTATGCCTCAATATTGGGGTGTACTGTATGACACAGCAGGAATTGTGTAGCAACATTTAGACTTAATAGTAACACAACAAAACCATTTTGTATCAAGGCAGTGAAAGAGCTAGTATGTTAGGAAGCATTATCCCCAAGTGAGAGGGGTTAATGACCTGATCTACTCATAATGTGTTAGCTGAAAGTTTGGTATAGTCCAAAGAGTAAAATACAGGGGCCCAAAGATCTGGGCCCCAATCCCAAGACTTTCCTTAAGTCTGTGTAACAATGTGTGAGAAAATTACTTGCGATGGGGAGGGAGCTTAGAGGGGGCTTCCCAGTGAGGTCGGAAACCCCAATGTAGAGGTCCTTAAAATTCTAAATTGTTCATTCATAAAAAAGCAAGGAGTCATATTATGTTATCCTGATCCTGCTGCAAAGAAATAGCTTTATGGAAGAAGTTGTAATGTGTAGTCCATTTTTAAACCTCAGGCAGCTGAGGGAAGTTGGAGAGATTATGAATTGTGGCTCAATTGTCTAAATAAAGGCAGTGGTCTGACCTCCCCAGTGAAGGCTTGAGGGTTTGGGGAAACATTTTGTCACTCTGGCTATCAGTTTCTTTTTCTATAACATTATGGATTTGAAATAATCTTATATTGGTTCCAGAATCAGAAGACCTGCATTGAAATTTCAACTCTGTCACTTTTTAGTCATGTGATATTAGCACAGCAGTTAAGACACTTTCTGTTGACAAATAGTAGAAAATCTAATTCTCACTGGCTCAAAAAAATAAATAAATAAATTTATTTATTGCTCACATATTATGGACTCCAGGAAAAACTTGTCAAACCGTATCATTAGACCTTCCTTCCTTTGTCCTGGTAGCTACTAGCAGCTATGGCTTTACTTTCCTTTGAGTGCATATACTTTGGAAGAATTAGACCAACCTGAGTCACATACTCCCCTGAATCATTCCCTATAGTTAGGTGGATTTCCTGGGCTGACAGATCATCCTCTAGTCTAATAATCTAGCCCTTATTATCCCCTTGAAATTAATGGAATTGGGCAACAATTGAAGTTACTTTTTAATTTCTTGTAATGAAATCAATTATTTAGAATGATATGTTACATTAAAAGCATATAGTAATTATAACAATCATGCCTTGATTTTCTCTCATTGGCAAACAATATTGCTTAATTGTATTTTGAACTGTTTTCATCCTTGTATGGGAAAGAGTCATATTCTCAACATCAGAGTGAAGTAAAAAGTCTGAACATGTTATTTCTGTATTTCCCTTGCTTTTCAAATTAAAGCGTGAGTGCTTTGAAATTTAATTGAGACCATTGGGACCAGAGGATCTTTGCATTAAGAAAGTTAGGTTTCCACATGTGCAGTTTCAGTTAATTGCAGTATAGTATGAAATATGTGTGATGATACATTGAGAAGAGAGAAATTTAATTTTCTTTGTCATGTTTCTAGCAAACATTTTCAGTATTATTGTTCAAGTAAGCTGAAATTATTTACAGAATTTATATATGTAATATATATAACAATATTAAAATGATTAAGAATCAATGTATGAAATGATTTTTCTTTTAAAATTTCAACCTGAGTATAATTGACAAATAAAATTGTAGGATACTTAAGTGTATGTCCTGATGATTTGATATATGTTTACATTGTGAGAGAATTCCCTTTATCTAGTTAATTAACACGTCCATCACCTCAGATATTTATCTTTTTCTTGGGGGGTGAGGGTGAGAACTTTCAAGTTCTACTTTCTTAGCAAATACAATACAGCTTTATCAACTATAGTCACCATGTTAAACATTAGATCTTCAGATCTTACTCATACCTGAAAGTTTGTAACCTTTTTACCCTGTTTCCCCCACTCCTGAGATTATTTCTTTTTCTTCTAATAACTTATGAACTTATCTTAGAAAATATTTAATGACATTGCATTTATATGAAAAAATGAACATCTTTTTAAAATAGCTGAGATATTATTTTACATAAGTTTTCATTACAATCACAATCATTTTGTGGTAGAGCAGTGCTTAGATTTAAAATTTCCCTCTTAGAATTTACTTTTCAGACTCAGATTCTTATATGGTAATGATTTACAGAAAATTATAATATAGCTTTACATCCTTATTTTAAATGCTCTTTGTGATAAGATACTTAGCTGGTCATTTTTTTTATTGGTGTGTTAATTCTTGCTCAGAATTCCAATGTCTTCTTAATGTATTTTTTCCATAGAAATGAAAGCTCATTATATAAATTTTTAATATACAGAAAAGTAAGAAAGAAGAAAAACAACTTCTTTATTTTTAGCATAACCTCTTTCAAAAGATGAGTACATTACTCTTATGCATATTTCTATGCAATAAAAACATGTATGATATTTTAATTTTACCATGTCTAGAAAATTGTCTTTATTTATTAAGTAACTTATCAAATATTTGTCAAGTTCCTGCAAAGTAGGGCGACCAAAAATTCCAGTTTGCCTGGGATCTTCCTGCCTTTATCAATGGAAGTCTCAAATACTGGGAAATCTGACAGTCTCTGGCCAACTGGGATGATTAGTCACCCTACTAGGAAGGGAGAGATGAAGAACAATATATTAAAATAACATTGAGTTTAATGTGGGAATGATAGGATATATTCTAAAGTTGCCACATCTTAAACTCTTCGTTTATTCGTATTTTTGTGTTTCTCCATAATTTTTCAGTTGTACTTTTATGACAATAAACTTCTGTAGCGTGAAGGTAAAATAAATTTATAAATCGGTTCCTTTAGCTTAGACTTTTGAATCATGTCCCAGTTTTGTTGTTGTAGACAACAGCAGTGTGAATATCTCTGACGACAACTCTTTTTGATGTTTATGATGATGTCTTCAAGATAGATAGAGTCATAGGTATGGAATTGCTGAGATGAGAGTATAAATTTGTTAGATCTCTGTTACGTGCGGCCAAGTTGTTTCCGAAAATATTTTAACAATTTATATTTCCATTTATATTTCTCAGCTAAATTTATTCATCTGGAATAATTTTCCTATAGTTTATCTGTGCAACAATATTCACCCTAGTTTCCTGAAAGGTAACTCTGCAGGGCAGTAAAAGGAAATACGCTTACATTGCCATATGAGAGTTTTAGTTAAATGTAACAATCTTATTGAGTCCCCAAAATCTTCATCTCCTTAGGCTCTTTAGAGAAGGAATCCACTTTTTAAAGTGGATTTCCTTTGGGATTTTAACAGGTAGTTGTATTAGAAAAATTCTCAAAGTTAGAGGGGTTAATAACACTGTTAAGATTTAAAAACTCTTTACCTTACTTCAGATAATACATGAAGGGGTGACAACAGTAACTTGTTTCCTTTGTGACTGGAGGCTTTGTTAATCAAAGTCCTGAATCCATCTTTACATAAGAACTCCTTTTTAAAAAAATCTGAAATCAGGTTTTCAAAGTAAGTTTAAAATTTGCCTGAGAATTATTTAATACTATGTGTGGAGCTGTAGGATGAGAGAAAAGACTCTAGCTTAATAAAAAATATATATAGTCTAATTAACTCTGATGTGATCAAATACAGGTATTATCCTTTGGCTTAAGAAGCTTAGTAACTTAGAAAAAATAATTTATTAAGATGTTCTTTAACACAGTCCTTTAGCACAGAAGAATAAACTTTTAACTATATTATAAAGTTAATATTTAGATTTATTAGCAATTTACCTATAATAATTTCCTATATATATTTGTTTCATCTCTTGTTAAACCATAAAAAATATTGCCAACTAGTTTTTAATTTTCATAAACTAAATATTCAATTAAATTTGAAAATGCAAGTCCAAAATGGTTTTATTAGTAATTAAACACTTAGCACAGGATGAAAACATATTTGCTTTGGCTTAGTAATTTTAAACTAGCAAGTATATGTTTAATATTACATAACGATTACAACTTTTTGCCTCTATATTCAGCATACACTTCAACACTAAAGTAAAATTGACTCATCATGCGAATGTGAGGCCAGGACAAAAGTTATCTTAAAATATAAAAATTTTATGGGTTAAACATACAAGTGTATTAATTGCCTTTATTCTAAAATAAAATCTCAATAAGCCTCATTTTGACACAAACTCTTCTTTCTTATCAACGATTGATAGTACAAGCATATGATAGAGCAAGTGAAGGGAAACCAAAGCATGCAACAGAGCTAAAGAAATTTGATAGAATTCATATGTAAAATTAGTTGTTATGTAGGAATCAGAGTTGTATTATCTGCTAAGTAACATCTGTACGAATAAATAGGATATTAAAAGCCTTTACATAATAGTGAACATGTTAATTGTTGAAATTGCATAAACACAACATTAAAAGTTTCCTGATTTAATTGGTATTTTGGAAACTATATTTAGTAATCATTCAAAGTATTTGAAAAAGAGCATCAAGTCTCCAAATGAATGAAAGTCATACTAAAGGAAAGAGGAAACTTTCTGAGAATTTATATGTTCAACTGTGTGCTACGTCAATCAATTTACTCAACAATTTTATGAAGTATTACTAATCCCAGTTCATTGACAAGAAAACAAAAATTCAGAGAGGTTATGCAACTTTTCCAAATTTACATGGCCACTGAGTGGTAGAACCTCTCTTTAAATTAATGGCTATCTCCCAAATGCATACTTTCATCCATTAGATCACACATATATTAATGGTAGATTCTGGGATACTTATTTTTAGAATATTTATAATTTTTTCCATTTTTCGAATAGTGCTCACTTAAAAATCTTTGCACACATGTTTTTGTGCAAGTAACTAATTCTGTAGGATAGATCCTAGGAGGTAAAATTGAACAAAGTGAATATTTTAACTCGATATATTTGGTACTGCTAAATTATTCTTCCGACAGTCTTAGCAATTTTCAGTACACAGTGTAGAAGTTTTTCCTCAACCTTGCCACCAATGCAAATTACGATATTTTCAAAATAATTTTCCCTAGTATATGTGAAAAATAGTATCTAATCCAAGGAAGTAATCTCATTGTTAAACATTTAAAGGAGAATTATTTTTACTATACCAAAGAAATAAATGTTTAATTTTACTCCAGTGGGCCAAATTAAGTTTAACCATGGTGTTCCATAATGATTTAATCAAAACTTGTTAGACCGAATTGCTTATTTAGAGGCAAAGACCTAGTGTACAATAACCCCCTAAAAGCTAACATTAACATAGTTGTTGAAGCCAATGATTTCCTTCCAGCCATGATTCTCTGTTTGTTTTAAATGTCTATTATTGGCACTAAATATTTGCAGAGCTAACCCTTCTTGGTTTCATAAATTCCTGAAAATCGGAAAATAGTATTTTCCATCTGTAAAGAGTAAATTTGGTCAAAAGAGAAAATATCCCGTTTAAGCAGATGGAGATAATTCAAGATAATCTCTCCATCTCAAGCAGCTTAACTTAATCACATTTGTAAAGTCCCTTTTGCCATATAAGATAACATTCACAGGTTTCAGGGAATAGGATATCTTTGGGGAAAAATTATTCAGCCTATCAAAAAGATACAAATCACCAATCATTAGTATTATTTATTGTGTATTTTTATTCATTGTTTTTATGCTCAACTGAAGTGCACACTTCACAAGATAATTCTTTTAAGAAGAGTAAAACTCGTGAATCCTTAATTGATTCCTTACTCTTTTCAGCCATTTATTCAGAGAGCCATAGTCATTTGAACCTTTAGATTTCTTTAATGTCATATGGTATTATGTAAACATATAACGGTCTAACACAAATGGTCCTATTCAGTTCTCTTTTTTACCTACTTCTGTGTAAATTAAGAAATATACAAAACATGATTAAGTACATTCAATTTCTATGGCTATGCTCACACAATAATTGGAAGCATTTTATCTGAGAAAAGCTTGCATACAATTTGTAAAATTGTTTTCTAATCTCTCCTAATTCAAGCAATCTCCATCATGCTCTTTAACCCTGGACATGGTAATAGTGGCACTAGGGGAAATAAAAAACAAACTAGAAAAAACATTTCTTTAAGAGTTAAAGATAAATAGCTGTGTCTTCTCAGAGCACTTATGCTAATATACATCAGTAATCTCCAAGAAGGTAATTTACTATGTGATATTTCCATCACTGGATTTAATCACAGACATTTTTTTGTACTTGGAGCCTCAATGAACATCTTCAGCAACTAGTGAACCAAGGAAATACTGTACATTAAGTATGCACAGGCCCTTATCTACAATTGAGAAATCTTAAAAGCTCTAAAAACGTAAGATACTTCTTGACTCATTTGGAATCGAAACTAAATGAGAATGATGAGGAGTCTTTTTTGTTTGTTTTTATGTCTTTTCATCACATATATTGTGGCTATTGATACCTTTGCTATAGAAATATGAATAAGCTTGATTTTGAGGTGCTGCTGCAGACCCTCCTGGTAGTGTTATATAAAACATGGTATATGCACAATATTGCCTTTCTAGATCCCCAAACATTCTGAATATTTAGATATATCACATTCGGAGGTTGCTGATAAAGAATTATACACCTGTATTTTTTAAAAACTGCATTATTTCACAGATGGCAAAAAAAAGTACTTACTTCTTTAAGTTTGTGACCTCAGATCTCAAATGCATCCTCATCCCCACCCAAGAATGCTACTATAGTGTCTCAGAATTCTTTGTTTGGAAATAGAAGCAATCAGTAGAGGCCTGCCAGATTTTCCCATCACTGACACTGCTAACCTAGCTGCATGAGTACCCATGCACTGTGTTTAACTTCTGGGGCAGAACTTGAACTATTTTCATGCTTACTTAAGGCCACTCTGTGATCTCATCTGCGCACTGCTTCTGTGGTCCTCCCAACAACACGCAAGTACGGTAAGTCACCTACATACGAAGCTTCAAGTTGTGAGCTTTCAAAGATGCACACATGCGTCTGGTTCCAGCAAGGAACCAGAATCTGTGCCATCAACATCAGGCAGGAGTGGAATTGCGGCTTCCCTGCATCCCCTACTGCTGACGATCTTACAGCTCTACCATCTCCCACCTCCGCTACCTCCTCCAGTCAGTAACTCTTCTTGCCTGTTCGGTCATTGCCAGCCCCTGTATGCCAACTGTTGTACTACTGTACTTTTCAAGGTACTGTACTGTAAGATTAAAGTGTTTATTTTTTCTGTTTGTTTTTTATGTATTATTTGTGTGAAAAGTATTATAAACCTATTACAGTACAGTACTATATAGCCAATGCATTAGTTGGGTACCTAGGATAACTTTGTTGGACTTACTAGCAAATTGGACTTACAAACACACTCTTGGAACAGAACTCATTCGTATATAGGGGACTTACTGTATGTGAATGTGCCCACACCCATGAATCTTAAGTTCCTCCCTTTCTATGTCCTCCTTCCCAACAGGAAGCAAACATGCTGTACTAACTCTTCTGTTACATATAACACTCTTACCTCTTTAAATATCATGCACTCCCTTCCATCCTCTCCCCTTTAGAGCAAAACTCCCAAGTAGGCTGTCCAAACTCACACTCTCTAATCCTCCATTAGCTTTTCTCTTTTCAATCCACTCCTGTCCACTGAAATTTCTCTTACCACATTACTAATAATCGCCATTGTGACAATTCAGTGGTCAGGTTCTCTGTCCCCACATTACATTATACTTTGACCCAGGCAATTTGTTACTCGGTTTCAAAAGTATTTTTTGCTTTGCTTCCAATTTTTGTAAGTTTTTTTTTTTTTTTTTTTTTTTACTTTCTGGCTGCCTGAAGACTCTTTCATCTGTATCTCTCCCAGACCTCTAAATGATCTAGTGACCCAGTGTTTAGTTTGAGGACTAAACACTGTCTCTTCTCTGAACTAATTGCACAATTCCATCTATTCCGCAGCTTCCAAATTTGTAAATTTACCACAGTGTCTCTGCTGTGCTCTAGACTAGCTTATTTATTATCTATCTCCAAGACTATGTCTAACAAGAATTTCAAACTTGATGTTTCCAAAACAATAGCTGTTGATTTTCCTTTCCAAACCTGTTCCTTTCCTACTTTTAGAATAATTTTTAACATCAGTAAATTACATGTCATTCATCAAAATGCTTGGTGCATAAACTTAAGGGTCATTCTTGAAGGATAATTTTTCTTATATTCTCACTTACTCAATCAGCAAATGCTGCTGCTGCCACCTTCAAAACATTTGTCCAATTCTCTCACTTTTCACCATGATTCCTGCTGCTGTTCTAGTCAACGTTACTGTGATATCTCACTTAGATTACCCCCAAAGCCCCTATCTCCCTACTTTCTATCCTTTGTCTTTTTAGCAGCAGCAAACTTGAGCTTTTCAAAATGTAAATTAGTTCATGCCTGTTTTATCAAAACTTTCAAAAACCTTCTCATCACATTCAGGTAAAAAGACAATTCTTACACCAAATAGAATTGAAAACAGGTATTCAGATACTTGTGCATGTATATTCATAGCAGCTTGATTCACAATAACCAAAAGTGGAAACAACTCAAATGTCCATTAACTGATGAATGATAAGCAAATCATGGTACATACATACAATTTAATATTATTCAATCATTGAAAAACAAAGTGCTGATTCATGCTACAGCATGGATGATCCTCAGAAGCATCATGCCAAGTGAAAGAAGCCAGTCACAAAAGGGCACGTGTTGTATGATTCTGTTTATGTGAAATATTCAGAATAGGTAAATCCATAGATGTGGGTAACAAGGCTCCTAATTAGCTCTTCAGCCTCACCCCTACCACTCTCCATTTGTATCCTCTGTTCTAGCCACACTGGCCCCTGCATATTCTTAGTTTCATAGTATATTCTCACTCAGGTTCTTTTGTGATTGCTGTTTTCTCTGGCTGGATATCTCTGAAGTCAAATCTGAAATGGCTTATTCTGGTATTGTCTTAAAATATCACTGCCTTCAAAATATCACCTCCACAATAGCTCATGCAAAATTTCCATAGGATAATAGTTGCTTTCTAGATTCAGATCTCCCCAAACATCTTCCAAAACCCGTGGAGACTGTAAGCATAACTACCCACAAAACAAACAAAAAACTCACAAACAAACAAACAAAAAATCTCTAATGTAACTAGTGTACAGGAAATACAACAAATTACCTGAGTGTAATAAATTCCTGTAACAGCAGAGTCTGACTCTGGAGCCCACACTGAATTAGGGAGACAGACTGTGAAACAAAAGAGGGGAACTGGAGGCCTAGCAGTGGCTGGCCACAGAAAAAATAAGCCCCAAAAAGAGAGATACTGAAAACAAGTCCAAGGAAATACTGAGAACAGGTCTAGGAACAGGTGAGGAGAAAGGAAGGTGCTTGAAATTATATGGGACTAAATGTAATAATCTTGGGAAGATACCGTTTCTGAGCAAGAATGGGCAAAATAGAAGGATGTAGAATATTCCTTGGAAGCTCTGTACTTAACATAAAAAAAGGAATCAAAGAGTTGAAATTAAAAAAACCCTACAGAAACAAAAGAGAATCATTATATCAGAGAACCCCACTGCAATAAGGAGTTACCCTCAATAAAGAAATTTCTTTTCACTTTAATTGTGCAACACAGTGTTCAGGAACATAGAAATTGCTTGTTCAGGAAAAAAAAGTTATTTCAAAATTAACAGAAAATCATTGACAACATTTATACCAATCTACTGTAAAAAGAAAAGAGATATTGAGTATCAAAAAATTTTAACTGATATCAGTTCTGCCCCCGACTCTCTCACTTACACATACACAAAAAACAACCAAGAAACAGGGGAAAACTGAAACAAAACACCAAAACCTTAATTAAATATCTTTTAAAAAATCACTTGCAGATATGAAAAAATACATTTTGAATAAGCGATTCTCAAAAATAGAAATGGACAAAAAAAAAAAAAAAGGATGTGAAGTCAGAGTACAGTAGATCAGAAGTGAAAGAGAAGAGAGGGGAAAAAAAATCTCAGTAATAAAGATTCAACTGAAAGGTGCCTAAGAAAGAATAGATTCTCATGAGTATTTTTTTTTTGTAAGTGGCATTGATGACGTGAATGTGTGGAGAGCAATGAAAGAATCAAAAAGACAAAGACAAAGTGAAGAGCTAAAATAGTTGTAGAAAAACATGATAGATATACTTATCTAAGAAGATACAGATTTTTTAAAATTGGAATCCCTAAAGGAGAAAATCCAAACATAGTAACAAAAAAAAAAATTAAGGCTTAACTCAAGAGAGTTTTTCAGAAATAAAAGATCTTCAATTACATATTGGAAGGGCACATTTCATTAACTCTTAAATACACCCTAAAAAACTTTTAGCCTTTATGGATATTTTTTAAAAGTCCTCTGGGTTTTCAGGTGAAAAAGATCAAGTTAATTCCAAAAAAGAAATTACGTTGGCATCAAACAACAATATTCAAAACAAGACAACAATGGAACCCTGTTTTCAAAAAAAAATGCAAAGGAAAGGCTATGTGAGCCAAGCTGTCTTTCGTGTGTCAAGGTTATTAAACAATAGTATTAAACTTGAAAGAACTTAGAGAATTCTATACTCACTAGGGGCTGAGCTTTTTCCAACTTAGTGGTTATTAGTCAAACTTTGACAGAAGGATGGATGGTAAACTTTGAATATATTTAATTGTAGATATAAGACTAAAACAGAGGTATGAACAGGGACAGAATAATAGTAGTAAATATGGTCTAACAAATTAGGAATTTTGCAACTTCAAATAAATGGAGGATAAAGAAGAGGAAAATGGAAAAGCAGGTATTAATTTTCATAAAGGTGATAGATGAGTCAAAGGATAATATTTAAAGCTTAATTAGTAGCCTAAATAAAGAAAATACATGGATTAAGCTTCATTAATGTTTAACCCTACTCTCAAAGAGCTCAAAATTTTTCTAGGAAAGGTGGTACATATACATTTATGACTTCTGTTATAGCTTATCTCTGAAAAAGTTTTTTAAAGTAACATTAAAAAAGTGTATGTCTAGATGCTAGGAAGGAATGTCTACATAAAAAATAATGAAATTTCTATTTTGAATTTAGAAATCTGTTAAAATTCTGGGCAAGAAATCATGCACTGTATTTATGTCTGCTGTTTGTTGGTTAAAATGTACAGAAATATAAGTATGCCTTTGCAAATGAAGTAGCAGCCTTTGAAATATCCTTAGTTTAATTTTTATTCTATTTGGAATAAGCCAAAATTTCTTTCTTTCCCTTCCTTCCTCTCTCTGTACCTTCCTTCCGTCCTTCTTTTGTTTCTTTTTTTTTTTTCTGCTGAAAATGAATATATTTTTTTGAAACTATTCTTGCAGATTATATGTGTAGGTGGGTTTATTTTTGTTGTTGTTTTCATTTTTTGTTCTTGTTTGTGTGTTTTGGTGGTGGTAATCATGGCATCAGTGGTGTTAATATTTCATGTAAACATTTACTTCCAAATGCATTTTGAAATATAGTGTGTAGCAGTTTTTGCTTTTGTGTTCCTTTGCATCAGCTATAGCTAGCTGTTTTTCAGTATTTTTGCTTAATGAAGTTAAAAGCAATATAAACAAAATTTCTCCTTGCAAATGAATCTCATACAGCTGCATTCAACTATGAAAGTGCTCTCAGAAAAGACTACCCATTAATTTTCATTTCAAAAATATTTTGTAAAGTAGTTCATGGGCCTTTGTTAATGGCTTGCCTAACGTCCTCTGGATCACCATATGCTGTCATCACAGAATACCAGGTCCATAGAGAAATGGCCCTCTGATTTTTTTTAGGAAGTTGGGAAAATAACACTAAGCCAAATCAGATAATTCCATTTCCTTAATCAAGTACTTCTGTGATTTTATGGCATAAAAGCAGAAATGTTTTTAATTCCTTGTGCAACATCTAGTAGAAATGGCAATAGGTGAATAAGAAAATGTCTGCGTGGATGTGAGTGAACTAAAGGAACCTATTGAATGAACTGGGTGACCTTCCACCTTACTGCAGGAGAAAACAATATGTAACTGATAAGCAGGATGATGTCTTAGTGGACAATCATCACCCTTGTTTAAGCTGGAGACAAGGGGCTGCTCTGTACAGGGAGAAAAAATAATCAGAGTCTGGAGAGAGGATAGACAGAGGGATCTATACACCAAGGACTTCATCATCAGGAAAGAGAGCACAGTCATTTCTGTTGTAAATGAACCTTGTAATGAAAGCATAAACCCAAACCTGGATCGAACCAAAAGGCTCTTCCAGGAGAAAAGTCTGTCTTATTCTCTTTAATATGTGATGTTTATATAATCATCTTGCTATTTCATTTGTCTTTGTCAGGGAGAAATCAGATCTTTTATTGAATCAGCTTGAGTCAGATCTTTTATTTTTTGTAATGTAAGGAGGTGAATTCTCTTTGATCTCCTTTCCCACAGTATCTGAATTTGGTTCTTTTCTTCTTACCATCTTGAGGTGGAGAGCTTGGTTTCTGTGCTCCTGTTTACAATTATTTCTGGAAAATATATACTCTGTTCTCACTTGTGAGATACTGCTAATTGTCTTATATTAGAATTTACTCTTGTGGTGGGATACTCAAAGCTTTTGCAGCTATTCCCTGAGTTCAACATGGTGCCCTGGAATTCTGGGAGGTTCTCCTTCCTTGCTAAGGTCTCTCATTTCAAGGTTTTTACCTTTAGTTTTAACTGGTGTTCCTTGTTCATTCCTCTGGACCCTTCTTTCTAGTTTAAAGGATATTTTTAAGAATTATCAAGATCCTGTTAGCTAACCTACTTTTCAAGTTTTGAGGGTTGGGGGGATAGGGAGTTTTAATAGTTCCCTAGTGCAGCTTTTATAATTTCCTTTAATTCCAATTTTTTCTTTTTTATATAAAGGTAAGCCAATTAGAACACCACTTACTTTTGCATTTTCCTGTTTGTCTTCTCTTCCTTTTTCTGTCCTTCAAACCCGAGAGGCAGAAATGTGCTTTTAATCAAAGCTATGATTCACATACATACTTGTATGCAGACGTACACACGTATATTGCATGGCATCATGCTCATGCTGTATACCTAAGATCTCTCTTTATTTATATTTTGATCATCCACACAAAAGTAAGACAGAGCAAAAATATCTGAAAAAACATGATGAGTCTGCTTAGGTCCAGTGGATCCTGGCTCAAATCTACCTACATTTGGTGCAGTAACTTATTGCCATATCATGATCCATGCATGTGTCATCCAGGGCTTGAATTTGGAATTGTTTCTCTATCAAATTAGCCAGCAAGGCCACATGGCTGGTGTCTTTGAAGAAAAGTAGTATTAAAAACTGAAAAGGATACTGTAGTGATTAAAAAATCTTTTTGCTTTTGAAATTTCTAAAAATATGTAGTTGTGTTCAGATGTGAGAATGGTATGAGACTGCCTTAAAATAGCTGGCTTTTTTTTGATGTGATTATCCAAGATTATATTAACTGTGGAGAAATAAAAACTTTTTCTGAAGAACTGAGAAAGTTATAGCTGAGCCAGACCTTACATATGTATGTGTGCATATGTGATTACATACGTATACATAAATCTATATCACATTCTTGTTAAACATGAAATAATTAGGAGTTAGAAGTAAACACCTTTAATAGTTAGTATTCTGACAACTTTGCTGAAATTCAAATGGAAAATTTTATATATAATTGCCTACCTAACAGGATTGATATGAGGATTACTATTTATGTGACAGAAACATTTGTAAACCATCTTGACCTTCTCAAAGAAAGGTTGTAGTAGTGATTAGAGAATAACATCTGCTTTCCTTTTAACCCCGGTCTGAAATTAGATCACCTTTCACAGTGATAGAGGAAGTTGGTATAATGAAATGGATTCTAGTAAGTAAGCAGATGGTCTGGAGAGAAGATGGTATGGGTAATCATGAGAAGAGGTTTATAGCCTTCTTTGGTTTGTTGAGATTTTTTTTTAAATCTGTATTTATTGTGGATAACTTTATGTTTATTGGCACCATATGCTAATACTATGTAAGCACAGGATGTCTACATATTTAGTTAATATTCTATGCATTGAACTTCTCAGTGAGTTCAGAGATGTAAAATGGGTCATCATACATCATCCATATATTGCTTGGATTTGAGATTTTCAACAAGGGTGCTAAAAATGTAAGGGTTTTGACTTGCCATGTGAAGAAATATGCATGTATATGTATATATAGTTATGTAGTTATATATACTTGTTGTGTGTGTGTGTGTGTGCGTGTGTGTGTGTGTATGACATACTGAAGAATTTCTGTAATGGAGGCTTTTGCTTGTTTTCAGTCAATTTTGTGTGTGTATATATATGCATTCCCTTTACTATCACTAGAAATTCATACTTTGTGACTGCCTATAGATAGTTGTTGTATGTACTACCTGTTAAATCTGTATCAGCACAAAAAGTTACTAGATATTTTGATTACTTCTTAATCATAAATTATTTAATTCATCCATTTTCAATATTTAAAAGTGGAGGATAAATACCATGTAATCATTTATTGTATTTTATTGAGTTATAATTGACATACAGTATATTATTTTCAGTTGTACAACATAGTGATTCAGTATTTTTATACATTATGAAGTGATCACCAAGATAAGTCTAATTACATCAGTCACCATACAGTTATTACAATATTATTGACTGTATTCCCTATGCTGTACATTATATCCCTATGACATTATTTTATAACTAGAAGTTTTTACCTCTTGATCTCCTTCACCTATTTCTCCCATCCCCCCAACCCCCCTTCTCTCTGATAACCACCAGTTTGTCCTCTGTATCTGAGTCTCTTTCTGCTTTGTTTTGTTTTTTAGATTCCATATATAAGTGAAATAATATAGTATTTGTCTTTCTCTGTCTGACTTATTTCACTTAGAATAATATCCTCTAGGTCCATCCATTATTTGAAGGATAATTATAAGCCAGCATTTTATAAAGCATATGGTGAGACTAGGGGGAAGAAGTGGAAGGGAGAGTCTAAAGATGATAAAATATTGATGAATCTTGATACAGCTCTCCAGAATATCAAATTCTATGGTAAAGACTGTATAAAAGATAAATAATTATAAAACAATGTATACCATAATAGAAATATGCATAAGTAAAATGTTTGAGCACTTTGCAAAAAGAAATGGGATAAGTTAATTCTGCTAATGTATCAATTGAAAGGCATATGGGTTTTCTACATGCCAGAGGTAACTGGGCATTCTAAGGAAAATGTACAGAAATAATAATATAAATAACACAAAGTTATTTGAAAGTAAAAGCAAATAGTTTGTGGGGACAGGAGCTAGAACTTAAAAAACCAGGATGGTTGATTGAGGCTATTGTATGAATAATTATTACATCAGGACAAATCAGGCCCCTTATAGAATTTCAGCTAGAGTAGTCAAGTGAGAAACTTGTGTTTTAGAAAGGTCAAGTTTGTAGACAATATAGAGGATGTGCAGAGAGATTAGCAAGGGAGAGTTTATATGATAGCCAGTATGCTCTTAATTAGCTTTCCATGAAAAATAATTTGTGGTCAAATGCAATTGGGAAATTCTCAGTCAACATATATAAGCTTTTTCAAAAGACTGACTAATGGATTACTTGGTATTTTGATATGTTAATGTGCACTGTGAAGCATATATACACAACACATGCATATGTACTTAATGATGCTTCCATCATTATCTTAAATTATTCAGCTGTAGGAAAAAATATACATAAGTTGCTCAAAGACACACAGCTAATTAAATAATGGAGCTGGGAGTTTCTAGTCATATATGTTTAACTCCAAAGCCTTTAATCACTACACTTGACTCATTTCACTGGGAAAAAAAATGATGCTTAGTGGCTATTCATAGGCAGTGGCAGAGGGCTGGGGAGAGGGAGAAAACTTCAAGAGTGATTGGAATATAATACCAGCAGGATTGGTTACATGCAGAATATTGGGTTCTTAACAAATAGGCTTCACAAGGTAGATTAACCTCTGGAATCTCTGAAGCCAAACTAGTGGAGAGATATATATCTCCACTCTATATGGAGGTATATGGCATATCTATATATGCAGAATAAGACATATATATCCCTTATTCTGAAAACCAGATTTCCAGCTTTTGTTTCAGATTTTCAAAGGTATCTCAAACCACTAACAGATTAAGACCCACTGTTGGTGGACCAAAGAGGTAGATTAACAGATCCACAGGGGGAACAAAAGGAAATGAGGGAGACAACATTGAGAAAGCAATGTTCCAGAAGTCAGAGCAACAGGGGAGCTACAAGGCAGCATAGGGATTAAGAGCACAGACACTGGAGCCAGACTACATGGGCACAAATCCTGTCTTACCAGTAGCTAAGATTTTGGTCAGGTTATTCAACACTTTAATGAAAAGTTTCCCATGCTTAATGTAAATAAAGATAATAACCTATCTCATAGGGTAGTAATGAACATCAAATAGTTTTACACAATTTAATTATTTAGAAAAAGGGCCAATGCAAGGGAAGTGTTATTTCAGTATAAATCCTAAACAAAGGTCTTCCTTAAGAATTCATATATGCTATATAAACCTCATAGCAACTCACCAGTTAGATGTTATGAGTCCTATCATGTAGTGATGAAGCTGTCATTAAAACTAGGTGGATCCACAATTCTCTTTGGCTCCTAAACTCAGGCTCTTTCAGTTATTCCATATGTCATGACAATATCAAAAAAGAGAGAATGTTGAATGTGCCTAGACTTGCTAAACTCTATAGAGGAAAAAGAGTGAAATCTGGGAAGCTATTGGATCAGAATTTCCTATAGGAGAGCATAAGATCACAAAATAACAATTTCAAAAGAATGGGCTTGGTTCCTGGCAGATTATAGCAGAAGGTAAGCTTGTAGAAACAACACATACAAATTGAACTCAGAATTTTTTACATTAAAGGGGAGGAATCAAATAGGGTAGTGTTTGTGAAGAATTAAGAAACTTTTTTTATGGAATTTGTGTGTGTGTGTGTGTGTGTGTGTGTATGTGTGTAACATTTCTATTCTGTATGTTTGGAAGATGAGTGGGGCTTGAGCATTCTAGAAGATTCAGGGGAAGGAATTGTTGGAAAGAAAAATGATAGAAGAGAAAAAAGGAAAAATTGATGTATCAAAATTTGGGATAAAAATATCTCCAAAGACAGGGAGAGCTATCTACTCTCCTAAAACAGTAGGGGAGTTAAGGAATATCATGGCCTCTATTAACTCAAGAGACTTGGTAACATTTCCTGAGTGCTTGCAATGCACTGTGTACTATTGTAAGCACTTTATGTAAATCAATTCATGCAATTCTTATAACAGGGTTTTTTGAGGTAGCTGTTGTTACAAAGAGGATAGTGAAGTACAGTGGCAGTGCTGGCACTTAAACTTTTATAGTTGGTCTCTACAGTCCCTGCAATTAATGACTGCAGGACACTGCCTCTCTGCTTAAACCCCAGTCTGGATAATGGTAAGTGGGAGGCTGGTTCAGCATCTTTGAATGTTTTGGAATGTGGAGGTGTCTGAAAAAAGAGAAATGAAAAGAAACTGAAACATAAAGATAGGAGCAAAAAACAAGGAGGAGAAGGAGCCAAAATAGGAGAGAGAAAATTAGTAGAAGATTCTAGAAAGAAATCAGCTTAGAGAAAGGAAAAAAGAGAAATGAAGACAAATGCAATTACATTAGATACTAAGTTGTGTGTTATTAAAATAAACTACTGTAGCCATATCTAGCTCATTTATTTTTAGTGTTATTATTTGCTTTGAAATTTAGTCTATTTCTTTAAAAATAAACTTGCATGAGTCGCTTCAACTATCTTTTAAAAAATTATCCTCTCCTCTGAAACACTCCTGTTACCTTATGAAGTAGTTGCACAGCAGAGATGAAATTAGACACAGATCTTGAGAAAGATCTGTCTGGAAATACCTATTTGTAAAGATAAAGACTGAATGAAAATTATGCTATTAAATTTGAACGCTTCATCAAAAACCCTTTAATTGTCCTAAATATTTTTTATCTTTTTAAAATTACCTTCATATTTCAAATGTAATAGTTACCGAGTCCAAGCTTATTCTGCTTGCTGCACGACAGGCCAGTGCATCGGAGATGAGGTGTTGAGGCGAGGAATACGACTTTATTCAGAAAGCCAGCAAACTGAGAAGATGGCAGACTAATGTCTCCTCAAAAAACTGTCTTATTGGGGTCTGGATGCTAGTTTGTTTTATAGAACCAGACAGAGAGGGGCTGTGGGGAAGTAAAGTTAAAGGGTCATCAGTCTTACAAAAGATCTCCAGGAATAACCAGCTTCAGTGGGGGGATATGTTAATTTCAACCATTCACACAGGTGGGCAGGGCAGATTGCCCACAGGTGGGCTGAACAGAGGCCCTTTAGTTCAACATTAAGGCAGAGGGGCAGGCCATCATGTATGATTACAATAACAAAAGCAACAAAAGGCAAAGGTTAAAGTCAGAGAAACAGATCCAACATTGAGTCTGATTTAGCTCCACGCAGTAACAATATTGTATTTTTCACTGAGGATTTTAAAATATATTTGGAAAAACCAAGAATATGAATATTATAACATTAATTACTTAATAAGAATTTTATTCATAAAAATTAACCAGTTAGGTTGCATAAATTTCTTTTCCAATAAAAAAAAGAAACAGTTTTAGATTTTTTAAAAAATCAACTTCCTATGTGCAGTTGAGAGTGTGGCTTTTGAAAAATAAGTAGGTACTTTTTTTCTTATCTACTCTTTATTTAAGTGTAAAATTGATTGGAACATGAAAAATTAGCTTTTGGTACTGCTATATTGAAGAAAAGGTTTTGTAAAAAGAGAATACTGATCGAAAGTAAATATTTGTTTTTATTTTATTTTCTACTCTTTGTTCTTCACTAAGACTAAAGTTTTTAGTTCATTCATTTCTGGAGAGGGAGAAGAATTTTAAAAATTAATACTTTACTACTTTGACTAAGGATTCCTTCTCTTCTTGTTTTTAATAAAACATAATTGAAAAATAGAGCATCTAAATTTCAATCAACAGAAAAATAAAAACCATCCTTTACACTAAGAGGTTTTTCTTATTTCAGCTCGGTACTTCCTACAGCTTTAGCTTACTAGGTAAACCATGACAGGCTTCCATGAAATGTATGTTCCTGATCATGGTCTGAAGTAGAGTTTTCAAGATCAACAATTAAAATGCCTATTTCATCTAAGGCTTTAGGCAATGCATGATACGTTTAGTGTGAAAGGGATTGCAAACCTAATGAAGAGGGGGTTATCTTAGTAAATAAAATTATTCTAGAAAAATGCTAGGGGACTTCAAAATGAATAGCATTTGTCATCCTCTGAGGCTTCCTGAAGCATAGTGTCTATGCCTCGATAGTCATGTGTTCACCATATTAAGCACCAATCAAGGTGGGTTTTTCCTGCTCACTTCCTGCTGAGAACTCCTTGCTACCAACTCCATCTATTGAAAAGAAAAAAAATACAATATACTGTAAATATGGAAATTAAAATCAAACACCAAGTAGTTATTAGAAAATGGCACACTTATGTGCACCCAGATATGACACTCAGGGTTTTTTTTTTTTCCTACTATTCCAGTCACTTAACAGTTTTATAGAACATTTCCTTAATTGTTACTTAGCAAATGGGTTATAGAAATTGTTCAGGGTAGGGCTTCTTTAGGGATTATAATCTAACAACATAACAGGCAAAGAATACTAACAGAATTTTATTAGTGTTATAAAATATATAACATGTTTTATAAATATATAAAATATATAAATATCCTACAGTTTTCACCATTCAGTATAAATTATTTTTTTTCTTGAAGAAAGACATAATCATTAAGCTGTGAAATGTTGGAGAATACTCTACAAGGATGTTTCACTAGTTTATTGAGAATAATTATAATAATAATACCAACATGTAGCTGCTGCATAACAGGGAGATCAACTCGATGATGGGTGATGACTTAGAGGTTTGGGATAGGGAGGGTGGGAAGGAGTTGAGGGAGGGAGGGGATATGGGGATATATGTATAAATACAGCTGATTCACTTTGTTGTGCAGCAAAAACTGTCACAGCAGTGTAAAGTTATTATATTCCAACAGAGAGCTTTGAAAAAAGCCTCTAAATAAGCTTTAAAAAAATAAAACTTTAAAAAAATTAAATAAAAAAATTTTTTAAAAAGCGTATACTCAGAGAAGGTGAAAATAAAATGCCAATGTGCTTTGTTAAAAAAAGGAAACTACAAGAAAGTTTCTGTTACTCAGGGATTAATTAGTTAGCCAGTCATTTGTCTAGATAGTACTATTCTAGATTTGCTTTTAGTTTTCACTATAGTGTTATCATTGCTTACTACCTTTTCACCTTGAGTAGAAACAGAAAGAAAAAATGAAACTAGTTAATATCAGCTTGTTTGGCTCTGTGTTTGGTGAGAGAAAATGTTGACACTGGATTAAAGTAAAGCTGTTATTTATTTTGACTAGTTATTCATCCATCAGTAGTTTTCACCAATGAAAATTTAGCTGTGGTTACCCACCAAGAGATCAATTCCATTTTAAGAGAAATTTATAAAGCTGGAGACAACCATGAGTATAAAATAGTACAATTCATCAGGTCTTAACAATGGACAACCTAGAGGACTAATCAAAATCTAATATCACCACTGGCCCAAAAAAGAAAGTAAGTTAAGATCTCCCGGATCCTTTTTTATGTTGGGTTAGGTCCCTGCCTTTCTTATATATTCTTTGTTTTCCTCTATTTTGTCTAGCACAGTGGTATAATATCAAGGGAAAGCTAAAAATTCTAGTGAAGTGTAGGAGAGCATTGACATAAAGAAGCTCAGGTAAAGGAAGGACAGACTCCAATTCTACACAAAACTTACATCAAAGATAAAAAATCTAGACCACATTCCTGTAAGTTCTTATCCCCAAAGCAGAAAATGCATATTTAATTTTGTTTCACAATGTATGAGTTATCCAGCTCAAGAAGGAGTAAGTGTATGTCAAGTAATATCAGAGAATGTGGAGAAAGCCCTCCAATGCCCATCATGAAATTCTTTATATTGATCAGTGGTTTCCAGACCAAGTTCTAACATATATTCTCAGGGATATACAGGTCACCACAAGATTTTTTTTTAAATTATTTCATTGAGTACACATGTACCCATATATCCTCAAATATGTATACATACACATATCAGAAGAACAAGAACACAAACTTTTAGCCAAGTACCTTCATGCATTTTTTTAACCTACATTTGCGTTTGTGTTGACACCAAGTGAATAATATGAGTTTTTGTTTATCAGTTTGAGTTTCTCAGACTGGCATCCCAGAACATATTCTTGGAACCTGAAAGTTTTTAATCTCAAGGAATAATGGCATAGATGACCCTTAACTAACCAATTGATGGCATCATTTCTGTGATGGTAGTAAAAACTGGGCAAACTGCTGAACATAAAACAGCAGGAAGATGATTGGCATTTGGGTTATCACCATACTCTCCATGTTCATATCCTTCTCCTTTCATAAGATACAGTCATAAACATAACTTAAAAGGGCAGAGCACAGCCAGCCAAGCTGGACTCAACCTGGCTTTCCTAGCTTCATTTGCACTGCAGCTGCCTCTTCCCAAATGGCCAGGAATACAAGCCCAACACCTGAGGGAATTCTCTCAAATAGTTCCATCGCCTTTACCTCCCTTTCCTCTTATCAGCTCCAGATGGTCTCTTGTATAAAAGCCAAAACCTGGTAATTGTTTCAAGAGAGACATTAAAGGGTAGTAAATATAGATAGTGTAGAGTATATAACTAAAAGCATGAATTCTGGAGCCAGCTTGCCTGTGTTCACATTCTTTGCCACTTAATTGTGTGACATTAGATTTACAAACCGTTATTATCAGATAATTTAAGTTGTTAAATATTAATCATTTTTAGTATTTACAAGTAATCTAATTTGAAACCAAAATTAAAATTTTCTTAAGGTGAAGTTTGAGTGTAATATCATATTACAGTTATGACCATGTCCTCATGATAAAAGTAATGGTATGAGGTTAGCTAGGCTAAATGGATGGTCTGATCTAGTATCCCCATGACAGTTTTCTCTTCAAGCCAACATATGACTTTTAATTTTATTAGGCATAAAATGAAATCTTAAAATTCTATTTAAAATACAAGAGAATCCTCCCCTTTGCATAAACATATTAATCAACAACATCATTTTATCTCAAAATCATTAAAGTTCTCATGCATATGCTGTTGTAGCACATGGATTCTCATTGCCAGGAAAATAAAAAAACTAATAAATGATCAGGAATTTAACTTTGTATAACTTCACTGATCATGATAGTCAAATATTAGACTGTCAAATGTGGGTTTAAAATGGAATTGAACATATTGCTACCAAAAGAAATCTAAAACCATATGCAGCTAACCTTTTATATTCAGGGAAAAACTCATAAAACATAAGATTTCTGATAACTTTTTATTTTACAACATTGTTATTTGAATTGTTTGTATTTTTAAAAGAAAAAATTTAAAAGAATATAATTAATAATCCTATATTTAAATACAGGTCCATTAATAATATTTGAGGTATTTTTGTAGTCTTTTATATTTTTAATTTTACATGTAGAACATGAAATTCTGAAAAATAAGATTTACATTTTCATTTGTAAAAATAACTAGAGCATTCTTTTAAAAGCTTCTTATATAATGTTAATAGTCTTATTGGAAATTTCACAGATGCTTGTCTAAAACTATTTCACTAGACAATGGAATAATGAATGTCTTAGAAGAGAATTCAAATTCAAAGAACATGTTAGTAATTCAAAACATCACAAATTTAACAGGATTATTTAACAACATATTTCTATTATAAAGAAGGTAGATAGGTAATAAAAAATATTTATGAAAACTGAGGTTTACTTTTGATAGCCATTTGGAAAATGGAAAACAGGAAACTTGGTTGGTTCTTTTTTCTTATAAAAACGAAATCTTTGAAAAGTTTCTGTGTTTTCAACTTTGGAGGAAGGTATTTTGTTTACATAAATCTTATACTTCAAATTTTAAATTTACAAACAGGAAATAAATGAAATATATCAAATGGATGACATCCTAATTATTCTCTTTGGTTATAAGGTTTTTATACAAAAGAATAATAATCCTACTGACAATATATACATAGCATTATTTTATCCCCTTCTGTTTTCCTCTGAGAGATGATTTTTTTTTCTGAAAGTATAAAGGCAATAAAGATAATAGTAAGGGCTCAAAGTTAGGCATATTGGCTCAGACTGTGTCAAGTAGTTAATTAAAATAATCCAGTGACATAAAAAGTGAAATGTAATTTATTATCAAAAAAATTAAATAAACCAGTTGATTATTTTTACCTTATTAGAATGCCTTTTTGAAGGCTTATCATCCAGCAATGTTTAGGTCTTTCCCTTAAATAATTTATAATTAAAAGTAGACTGAGGATTAATTGTAAATTAAGATAACAGTTATCAGACTTAAATGAGTATATCTCTTTATTTTGAATGAAGCACTTTTTTTTCCAGATCTTTATTGGAATATAATTGCTTTACACAGTTGTGCTAGTTTCTGCTATACAGCAAAGTCAGTCGGCTGTGTTTATACATATATCCCCATATCCCCTCCTTCTTGAGCCTCCCTCCCACCCTCCCTATCCCACCCCTCTAGGTCATCACCAATCATTGAGTTGATCTCCCTGTGTTATGCAGCAGCTTCCCACTAGCCATCTATTTTACATTTGGTAGTGTATATATGTCAATGCTACTCTCTCACTTTTTCCCAGCTTCTCCTTCCCCCACTCCCCATGTCTTCAAGTTTGTTTTCTACATCTGCATCTTTATTCTTCCCCTGCCACTGAGTTCATCAGTACCATTTTTTTTAGATTCCAAATATATGCTTAGCATACAGTATTTTTCTTTCTCTTTCTGACTTACTTCACTCTGTATGACAGACTATATCCATTTCACTACAAGTAACTCAATTTCATTCCTTTTCTGGCTGAGTAGTATTCCATTCTATATATATGCCATATCTACTTTAGCCATTCATCTGTTGATGGGCATTTAGGTTGCTTCCATATCCTGGCTATTGTAAATAGTGCTGCAGTGAACATTGGGGTGCATATATCTTTTTGGATTATGGTTTTTTCAGAGTATATGCCCAGTAGTGGGATTGCTGGGTCATATGGTAGTTCTATTTTTAGTTTCTTAAGGAATCTCCATGTTGTTTTCCATAGTGGCTGTATCATGTTACATTCCCACCAACAGTGCAGGAGGGTTCCCTTTTCTCCACAGCCTCTCTAGCATTTACTGTTTCTAGATTTTTTGATGATGACCATTCTGACCATTGTGAGGTGATACCTCATTGTGATTTTGATTTGCATTTCTCTAATGATTAGTGATGTTGAGCATCTTTTCATGTGTTTTTTGGCCATCTGTATGTCTTCTTTGGAGAAATGTCTGTTTAGGTCTTCCACGCATTTTTGAATGGGGTTGTTTTTTGATATTGAGCTGCATTAGCTGCTTATATATTTTGGAGATTAATCCTTTGTCAGTAAGCACTGTCTTTTGAGCTCATTATTAAAACTCTCTTCTTAAAAAGGAGATGAAAGAAAATTACCTGTCAGTATTTGCCATTATTTTAGTAAAAGAAAAAAATACCTACAGTTTGGAAGATAAGTGAAAGAGCAAAACCTGAACTTTTTTGCAAAAGATACTATGGGTGTGTGTGTGTGTAAATTGACACAATTTAAAAATGATTTAAATCAAAGATACTTACTTGTAATAAGAAGAAATATATAGATATATGTAGCCTAACATGAGTATAATTTCCAGATCAGCTATAATGACAGCTGTGGTTTAAACACCCATCATGACTTAAAAAACAAAATTGAAAGTGAATTTTTTTACATCAGAAGACAAGTGAGCTTTTCATGAAATGTTGCATTCAGGCTTATAAATAAATCATTCAGTTTTGGGGAAAATTCAGATGATTTCTCTTACTTAATGAAATTAGCCCGTTGTGTATTTCAACTGCCTCTAAGAAAAACTGTCTTTAGCTAATTATTCCTTTCTGTTATTTTCTTAAACCCTTCACTTCTTGGTCCAATGCTATGAAATCATGACATCTGCTTTTACTTAACTACAGGAAGGTTCTATAAACTTCCTTATCTTAGGCATTACATCCAAGGTATTATTTGTTTGCTTTATGTTGTTTTTTTATAATATAATAATGCATACTTATAGTTAAAAATTACTAGCAGTATAGAAATACAGAGAGCATTCCTTCACTGCAGCATCATTCCTTCTCTGCAGAAGTTTATGTATCTTCACATAAATTTTATGTGAATGCTAAGGTAAATACAAAAAGTATATGTGTATGTGTGTGTGTGTATGTGGGCATGTGTATACATGTGTATAGATAGATAGGTAGATAGATATAGATGCATATATGTTTGCTTAAATATATGCTTGTGCATGTATATATGAATTCATGTATATGCTTACATGTTTGGTTAAATATTCATATATGGATATATAGAGAGAAGGAAAGTCAGTTTTTTCTTTTTAATACACCAAACATGATTTAAAAATTTTATTTGATAGCAACTTTAATAGATCCTTATCCTTCTACAGACTTAGTCTATAGATGCTCCATAATTTATTTTTCCAGTCATATATTGATGAACATTTAGGGTTTTTTTTTCATTGTCTTAGCTTGCATGCTTGCTCTCATGAGCAATATTGTATTGAATGTGTTAGACCAAAAATCTTTGCAAAATTTTCCAGTAACACATTTTTAGTCAAGAAATACCTAGTTAAAGAAAT
The DNA here is from genome assembly GCF_030028045.1 of Hippopotamus amphibius kiboko. Classification (NCBI taxonomy): domain Eukaryota; kingdom Metazoa; phylum Chordata; class Mammalia; order Artiodactyla; family Hippopotamidae; genus Hippopotamus; species Hippopotamus amphibius. Next base: position 62,467,712 of record NC_080188.1, read on the forward strand.
TGTGCCTTTAAAATTAGGCATATTTTGTCATTTTACCCTCTAACATTTTTGAATCAAAATGCTTTTACAACATTGTGTTGAAATTTACCCTTTGCCAACTTGAGCATTTCAAAAATTTTAACTTGTCATAATCTGCCTTTCTTTAATTGAATATCTAACTATGAGCAATTATCATTTCCTTTTTTATTAACTGTTACCCCAGTCTTTTATTCATTTTTCTTATTTTGTTCAATTCTACTTACTGATTTAAAAGCTATTTATACAATAATGAATTTTTTCTTTGCTTGTTAAGTGTTTTCCTCCAATTGGTCATTTAAATTATTTTTCCTTTCTGATGTCTTTTTCAACTCGGAGTTAACATGTTTAAAACATATTTTTAATACTCAATATTATGTCATCACAAGACTACAATCAAACACAAAAGCTAACAGAGTATGCTGATACTATTTAGACATAAATAATGAACCAGTGCCTCTTTGTAAGGATATTTAATTAAGAGATTAAATTGTATGTCCCAGAATTGTGCATATGTGAAGGTGTGTGTGTATTGTATCTTTTTTTTTTTTGAGATTTATTTATTATTTTATTTATTTACCTATTATTGGCTGTGTTGGGTCTTCATTGCTGCTTGCGGGTTTTCTCTAATTATGGTGAGCAGGGGCTACTCTTCATTGCAGTTCAAGGGCTTCTCAGTGAGGTGGCTTCTCCTGTTGTGGGGCACGGGCTCTAGGAGCATGGGCTTCAGTAGTTGCGGCCCATGGGCTCAGTAGTTTTGGCACACGGGCTTAGTTGCTCTGGGGCATGTAGGATCTTCCCGGACCCATGTTGCCTGCATTGGCAGGCGGATTCTTAACCACTGCACCACCAGGGAAGTCCCTGTATTGTATCTTTGGAGAGCAACAATTAGTGGCAGGAATAGCTGTTTTAACATCTTGATTAATATATTGTTGCTTACAGTTTCTTGAATGATATTTTATATGAAAGCTTCTCCAAACATTAATAACTATTCCAAGCAAAAGAGGTCAGTAATGAAATATTTAGGAAAAAACTGCATAAGATATTCATCTCTTAAAGGTTCACAACTGGCCATCAAAAATCTGAAGAAGGCCAACCAAGTGGAAATGTGTTTAATTTCAGTGTTTCTCAAGTCATTCACCCACATATACTTTCTTTGTAGAACACTTTCTTGTTTTATCTTTATTGGAGTATAATTGCTTTACAGTATTGTGTTAGTTTCTGCTGTACAACAAAGTGAATCAGCTGCATGTATATATATATTCCCATACCCCCTCCCTCTTGAGCCTCCTCCCAATCTCCCTATCCCACCCCTTTAGGTCTTCATGAAGCATCAAGTTGATCTACCTTGTGCTCTGTAGTGGCTTCCCACTAGCCATGTATTTTACATATGCTAGCGTATGTATATGTCAATGCTACTCTCTCACTATTTCCCAGCTTCCCCTCACCCCAGTGTCCTCAAGTCTGTCTCTACATCTGCATCTCTGTTCCTACTCTGCCACTAGGTTCATCAGTACCATTTTTCTAGATTCCATATGTATGTGTTAGCATATGGTATTTGTTTTTTTCTTTCTGGATTACTTCACTCTGTATGACAGACTCTAGGTCCATCCACCTTACTACAAATAACTCAGTTTCATTCCGTTTTATGGCTGCGTAATATTCCATTGTATATATGTGCCATAGCTTCTTTATCCATTCATCTGTCTATAGACATTCAGGTTGCTTCCATGTCCTGGCTATTGTAAATAAAGCTTCAACGGATATTGTGGTACATGTATCTTTTTGAATTATGGTTTTCTCAGGGTATATGCCCAGTAGTGGGATTGCTATGTCATATAGTAGTTCTATTTTTAGTTTTTTAAGGAACCTCCATGCTATTTTCCATATTGGCTGTACCAATTTACATGCCCACCAACAGTGCTGGAGGGATACTTTTTCTCCGCACCCTCTCCAGCATTTATTGTTTCTAGATTTTTTGATGATGGCCATTTTGACCAGTGTGGGGTGATACCTCATTGTGATTTTGATTTGCATTTCTCTAATGATTAGTGATGTTGAGCATCTTTTCATGAATCTGTTGGCCATCTGTATGTCTTCCTTGGAGAAATGTCTATTTAGGTCTTCTGCCCATTTCTGGGTGTTTTTTTTTTTTATATTGAACTGCATAAGCTGCTTATGTATTTTGGAGATTAATTCTTTGTCACTTGCTTCATTTACAAATATTTTCTCCAGTTCTGAGCATTGTCTTTTTGTCTTGCTTACAGTTTCCTTTGCTGTGCAATAGCTTTTAAGTTTCGTTAGGTCCCATTTGTTTATTTTTGTTTTTATTTCCATTATTCTGGGAGGTGGGTCAAGAAGGCTCTTGCTATGATTTATGTCATAGTGTTCTGCCCGTATTTTCCTCTAAGAGTTTTATAGTGTTCGATCTTATATTTAGGTCTTTAATCCATTTTGAGTTTATTTTTGTGTATGGTGTTAGGTAGTGTTCTAGTTTCATTCTTCTACATGTAGCTGTCCAGTTTTCCCAGCAGCGCTTATTGAAGAGGCTGTCTTTTCTCCATTTTATGTTCTTGCCTCCTTTGTCATGTATTAGGTGACCATATGTGTATAGATTTCTCTCTGGGCTTTCAATACTATGCCATTGATCTATATTTCTGTTTTTGTGCCAATACCATACTGTCTTGATTACTGTAGCTTCATAGTATAGTCTGAAATTGGGGAGCTTGATTCCTCCATCTCTGTTTTTTCTTTCTCAAGATTGCATTGGCTATTTGGGGTCTTTTGTGTTTTCACACAAATTGTAAAAATTTTTGTTCTAATTCTGTGAAGAATACCATTGGTAATTTGATGGGGATTGCATTGTATCTATAGATTACTTTGGGTAGTATAGTCATTTTCACAATATTGATTCTCCCAATCCAAGAACATGGTATATTTCTACATCTGTTTATGTCATCTTTGATTTCTTTCATCAGTGTTTTATAGTTTTCTGAATACAAGTCTTTTATATCCTTAGGTAGGTCTATGCCTAGGTATTTTATTCATTTTGTTGCAAGGGTAATGGGGGTTGTTTCCTTAATGTCTCTTTCTGATTTTTCATTGGTAGTGTATAGGAACACAAGAGATTTCTGTGCATTAATTTTGTATCCTGAAACTTTTCCAAATTCATTGATTAGTTCTAGTAATTTTCTGGTAGCATCTTTAGGATTTTCTATGTATAGTATCATATCATCTGCAAACAGTAACAGTTTTACTTCCTCTTTCCCAAATTCATATTCCTTTTGTTTCTTTTTCTTCTCTGATTGCTGTGGCTAGGACTTCCAAAACTATCTTGAATAAGGGTGGTGAGAGTAGACATCCTTGTTTTGTTCCTGACCTTAGTGGAAATGCTTTCAGTTTTTCACCATTGAGAATTATGTTTGCTGTGGGTTTGTCATTTATGGCCTTTATTATGGTGAGGTAGGTTCCCTCTATGCCCATATTGTGGAGAGTTTGTATCATAAATGGATGCTGAATTTTGTCAGAAGCTTTTTCTGCATCTATTGAGATGATCATGTTGTTTTTATCCTTCAATCTGTTAATATGATGTATCATGTTGATTGATTTGCATATATTGAAGAATCCTTGCATTCCTGGGATAAACCCCACTTGATCATGATGTATGATCCTTTTAATGTGTTGTTGGATTCTGTTTTGCTAGTATTTTTGAGGATTTTTGCATCTATGTTCATCAGTGATATTGGTCTGTAATTTTGTTTTTTTGTGATATCTTTGCCTGGTTTTGGTATCAGCGTGATGGTGGACTCATAGAATGAATTTGGGAGTGTTCTTCACTCTGCAGTTTTTTGGAAGAGTTTGAGAAGGATAGGTGTTAGCTCTTGTCTAAACATTTGATAGAATTCACCTGTGAAGCCATCTGATCCTGGACTTTTGTTTGTTGAAAGATTTTTTTATTACAGTTTCAATTTCATTACTTGTGATAGGTCTGTTTATATTTTCTAATTCTTCCTGATTCAGTCTTGGAAAATTGTAGCTTTCCAAGAATTTGTCCATTTCTTTGAGGTTGTCCATTTTATTGGCATATAGTTGTTTACAGTAGTCTCTTACATTCTTTGTATTTCTGCAGTGTCAGTTGTGATTTCTCCTTTTTCATTTCTAATTTTATTGATTTGTGTCCTCTCCCTTTTTTTTCTTGATGAGTCTGGCTAAAGGTTTATCAGTTTTGTTTATCTTGTCAAAGACCCAGCTTTTAGTTTTATTGATCTTTGCTATTGTTTTCTTTGTTTCTATTTCACTTATTTCTGCTCTGATCTTTATGATTTCTTTCCTTCTACTGATTTTGGGTTTTCTTTGTTCTTCTTTCTCTAGCTGTTTCAAGCATATGGCTAGATTGTTTACTTGAGATTTTTCTTGTTTCTTGATTTGAGATTGAATTGCTATAAACTTCCCTCTTAGACTGCTTTTGCTATGTCCTGTAGGTTTTAGGTCATCATGTTTTCATTGTCATTTATTTCTAGGTATTTTTAAATTTTTCTTTGATTTCTTCAGTGATCCCTTGGTTATTTAGTAGTGCATTGTTTAGCCTCCATGTATTTGTGTTTTTTACAGTTTTTTTTCCTGTAATTGATTTCTAATCTCATAGTGTTATGGTCAGATTTCAGTTTTCTTAAATTTTCCAAGACTTGATTTGTGACCCAAGATGTGATCTATGCTGGAGAGTGTTCCATGTGCACTTGAGAAGAGAGTGTATTCTGCCACTTTTGGGTGGAATGTCCTATAAATATCAATTAAATCTATCTGGTCTGTTGTGTCATTTAAAGCTTGTGTTTCCTTGTTTATTTTCTGTTTGGATGATCTGTCCATTGGTGTAAGTGGGGTGTTAAAGTCCCCTACTATTATTGTGTTACTATTGATTTCTGCTTTCATGGCTGTTAGCATTTTCCTTATGTATTGAGATGCTCCTATGTTGGATGCATAAACATTTACAATTGTTTTATCTTCTTCCTGGATTGATCCTTTGATCACTATGTAGTGACCTTCCTTATCTCTTGTAACAGTCTTTATTTTAAAGTCTATTTTATCTGATATGAGTATTGCTACTCAGGGTCAGCTTTCTTTTGATTTCCATTTGCATGAAATATCTTTTTCTTTCCTTTCACTTTCAGTCTGTATGTGTCCCTAGGTCTGAAATGGGTCTCTTGTAGACAACATATATGTGGATTTTGTTTTTGTAGCCATTCATCTAGTCTGTGTCTTTTGGTTGGGGCATTTAATCCATTTACATTCAATGTTATTATCAATATGTATGTTCTTATTACCATTTTCTTAATTCTGTTGGGTTTGTTTTTGTGGGTCCTTTTCTTCTCTTGTGTTTACCTTCTAGGGAATTTCGTTAAGCATTTGTTGTAAAGCTGGTTTGGTGGTGCTGAATTCTCTCAGCTCTGCTTGTCTGTAAAGCTTTTGATTTCTTCGTCAAATCTGAATGAGATGCTTGCTGGGTAGTGTAATCTTGGTTGTAGGTTTTTCTCTTTCATCACTTTAAGTATATCCTGCCACTCCCTTCTGTCCTGTAGAGTTTCTGCAGAAAAATCAGCTGATAACCTTATAGAGTTTCCTTTGTATGTTATTTTTTGCTTTTCCTTTGCTGCTTTTAATATTTTTTCTTTGAATTTAATTTTTTTTTTTTTTAATTTGACTAATATGTGTCTTGGTGTGTTTCTTCTAGGGTTAATCCTGTATGGGACTTTCTGTGCTTCCTGGACTTGGGAGATTATTTCTTTTCCCATGTTAGGGAAGTTTTCTGCTATAATCTCTTCGAATATTTTCTCAGAGCCTTTCTTTTTCTCTTCTTCTTCTGGGACCCCTATAATTCAAATGTCAGTGCATTTAGTGTTGTCCCAGAGGTCTCTAAGACTGTCCTCAATTCTTTTCATTCTTTTTTCTTTATTCTTTTCCTTGGCATTTATTTCCACCATTTTATCTTCCCTCTCACTTATTCATTCTTTTGCCTCAGTTATTCTGTTATTGATACTTTCCAGTGTATTTTTCATTTCAGTTATTGCATTGTTTCTCTCTGATTGTTTGTTCTTTAGTTCTTCTAGATCTTTGTTAAACATTTCTTGTATTTTCTTGATTCTATTTCCAAGATTCTGGATCATCTTTACTATCATTACTCTGAATTCTTTTTCAGGTAGATCGCCTATTTCCTCTTCATTTATTTGGTCTTGTGTGTTTTTACCTTGTTCCTTCATCTGTGACATTTTTTGGCATTTCATCTGCCCCCCCCCCCCCTTGGATGGGGGTGATTATGTTCCTGACTCACTGGGTGTTAGGCCTAAGGCTTCAAACACTGGAGTTTGTAGGCTGTTGAGTAGAGCTGGGTCTTGGTGCTGAGGTGAGAACCTTTGGGAGACCTCACTGATGAATATTCCCTGAGGTCTGAGGTTCCCTGTCAGTCCAATCTTTTGGACTCACAGCTCCCACCTCAGGAGCTCAGACCTGACCCTGGGCTTGTGAATCAAGATCCCACAAGCCACATGGAGCAGGAAAGAAAAATAAAAAAGTAGCAGAACAGCAAAACAATAGCAAGATAAAAAATACAATAAGAATAGGAAACTAACAAATGTGTTAGAAAAAATTTAAAAAATAGATGAAGTAACAACTGAAAGGTAAAACAACTGCAATAGCCAAAGTGAGGAAGTGAGAAAAAGAAAAATAAGAAAGAAAAACAAAACAACAAACAAACAAACAAAAAGGCCAGAAAATGCCTTGGCTGTTGGGGGGGGCTTAGGCAGGGGTGGGGTTTAGGCGGGGGTGGGGGCTATGCTTAGAAAAGGCCATGTGGGCAGTGGGGAATTGGGCTTAGGCATAGTGAGGTAGAAGGGCCCAGGAATGCCTCTGGTCCTGGGGACAAAGGACCAGGTTCAGGTACCCAGCAGGCTCCTTGGGCCCGAGCTGGTGGAAGAAATGCTAGGCACCTCCCCCAGTCCTCTGAGCTCAGAGGGTCCCTTCCCCCTTCCCCTCTCTTCTTCCCCACCCCTTCCCTCCTATTCCCCTAGAACCCTCATGGCTGGAGGGTGCACTGGAAGGCAGGAGACCAGATCTGGACGCCCAGGGCCAACTGGGCTGGGGAAAGGCCTGTGGCACTTCCCCAGATCTCCCAGTCTCAGAAAGTCCCTGTCCATCTCTCTTCCTCTTCTCCCCCTCCCTCCCTCTCACTCACCTAGGTCCCAAGAAGCTGGAGGGGGCCCTGGAGTGTGAAGGACCAGGTCCATGAGCCCAGCTGGCTTCCTAGGGCTAGTGGGCAGGGGAAATGCCTTCCCTGCCTCCCTTAATGCTCCAAACCCAGAGAGCCCCTTCCCCTGCCCACCTCTCCTCTTCTCTTCTCCTCTGCTTTCCTCCTACCCCTCCAGGACCAAAGTGGCCTAGAGGGGCCCTTGGAGGACTGAAGTCCAGGCCTGGGAGCCCAACAGGCTTCCCAGTGCCAAGTGGGTAGGGAGATTTCCTGCAGTGTCTCCCCTGATTCTCCAGTCCTGTAGGGTCCCCCCGCCACTATCTGCCTCTCTTCCTCTTCCCCTCTCCTCCCTCCCTCCCACACATATATGACCCACACAGCTGGAGAGGGCCCCAGAGAATGAGGGACCAGACTCAGGAGCCCAGCAGGCACTCCAGGCCCAATTGTGCAGGGAAAGGCCCTCTGCACTTCACCTGGTCCTCCGATCCTCAAACATCCCACCACCGGTCTGCCTCTCCTCCTCTTCCCCTGTCTCCCTCCTACACCCCCAGGACCAACGCATCTCAGATTGGGGCCTGGAGAGTTGGAGACCAGGCCCAGGAGACCAGCAGGTTTCTTGGGCCAGTGGGCAGAGGAAATGCCTTCCATCCCTCCCCTGATCCTCTGATCCTAGAGGGCCCCTCCCCCCCTTCTGCCTCTCTTCTTCTCCCACCACTGCTTCCCTCCTGTACCTCTAGGACCAATGGCCTGGAGGGGCCATTGGAAGGTAGACAACCTGATGGGAGGAATACCCGGTGGCACCTCCCCGGTCTTGAGAAGTCCTGTTCCCACCCCCACTGTTTGCCTGTCTTCCTCTTCCCCCTTCCCCCTCCCTCCCACACCCCTAGGAACCCCCCCCCAGAGGGAGCCCCGGAGTGTGAAGGACCAGACCCTGAAGCCCAGCCGGCTTCCCAGCTGAATGGAAACACCCTCTTGCCTACCTGTCCCATGCTCTTAAAGGCCCCCCAACCAGTCTACCTCTCCACCTCTTCACCCCTCCTCCCTCCCTTCTGCACCCCTAGCACCCAGGAGGCCCGGAGGGGGCCTCAGAGGGTGGAAGACCTCGCTAGGGACCCCAGCAGGCTCTCAGGCCAGGGAATCCTAGCAAGCCTCCTGGCCACCTGGGCAGGAGAAACCCACATGCACTCCTCCGGATCCCCCTAGACCCTGAGGGTCTCTCCAGGCAGGAACCTCCCATTACCCTGCCACCCCCTAGGGGCGCTGGTCCTGTCCAGCTTCCACTTCTTTGCCCCCTTGACTCCCCCCACATCCTACCCGGCAGTTCAGGGGTTCCTCTGGTCTCCTTGGGCCTCAGGTCCCCTACCAGCCTCCAGCAACTGACCTATTTGTGGGGAGATGCGAACTCCACATCTTCCCATGCTGCCATCTTGGCTCCTCCCTCCTAGAACACTTTTAACAATTCGGAGTCGAAATTCTATCAGAGCTAATAGTGTGGTCTTTTCTGACAAAGGTGTTAAAATCTGAAATTTTAAAAAGAAAATTAAACCACATTCCAAATATGAATGATACTTTTTAATAGATTATCCTAAGGCTTAAAAAGCAGTGGTATATCCCTTTAAAGGGAGATTAAGACAGTGATATAATAGCCCAAATATCTTCAACGGAGGTTCTTTTACTCTTCCTTAGGGTCAAATAAGCTGAAAGTATATGAGAATAGGAAGTATGGTAATTTTGTTTCTTGAATGTGGAGAAGTAAAGGGTAAAATAAAAATTTTTAAAACTCAAATATTTTTACGTTATTCTAAACAAAGGAATAATAATTTATGTTTGTGTTTCTATAGCATTCAGAAAGCTTTAACTGTATAAAAATTTCTATAGTTCACTGAAACAGAATAAAATGCTTAAAAAGCATTAGTCTATGTTTTTTCTTCTGAGCTTCTTCCACCAGCTCATTTTCTAGAGGGAAAAAGAAAAAGGAAAACTTTCTACCAGAAACAATTTATGAAGCATTTCAATTACGTCTCTTACTTTAAATGATCCTATTGGCACAAAACAGAATAAAAAGCCTGGCTCAGAATTATATTCTTTGTCTCATCAATTCAAAACCTACCATTTCTTTTTATAAAAGTCATAATTTCAAGACCTACTGAGATCATTTTCATTCCCTAAGTCATCTTTAATGAGACTCCAAAACTTGTTAAGTAAACATGGTCGAATCAAATGAAACCTGAATCTTTCTAGGAGACAAATATATACCAATTTATGTTTATGAGTGTGCAATATATTTAAAGAGATTTTAATGTCAAGGAATGATCTTGATTCTTAGCTGTCTTGGGATTTAGCCCTTAGGACATTAGTTATATACTTACTTCATAGACTTTATTATGAGAACTTAAAAAAATACATAAGGTTACATAGCTATAAATTTCTTGACTTCTAGGGTGTTAAAATTTCCTTCTGAAGTTAAGAAAATTTGCCTATATAATTTATTACAAATTTAAAATCTTTATAGTTTAGCATAAAGCATGAAGATTTTCAGAAGACAGGTTTTAAACATTGCAGAATTCAGGTGTTTCACACTATTTTATGTTTTTTAAAATTCCTTGGTTCTATAGTTTGATTGGAGTGGTGACTTCAGTGGCAGATGCAATTGTCAAAATTAATGAACTAAACACTTGAGTCATATATATTGTTGTATGTAAATTAAGCCTCAATTTAAAAGAGTATTTTAGTTACCATTAATTCCTTTTTCTCTCTATTTCTGATGTCCAGCCTTTCATACATCTATAACCACATTAAAATAAAAGTATAAGGATTACATTAATATAGCATTATTCCTAAATATAGATTAAATATCCTAAATTTCAATGAAACAAGAAGGTGGAGAAAGAGGAAAAGAAGGAAGATGAGGCCTTATTTTTATCTCTGTGATACAGAGAAATAACTAAAATGGCAGTTGGCTCTATTTTATCCACATCCAATAAGTGTATTGGAGTATATTACTTAATGATAATGTGCTCTTCATCACAAAGTTAGCAGACAGTAGGCCCTCGGTAAATATTTGTTCATGGAAGGCAGGGGGGGAAAAAGGAAAGGAGGGAGGGAGGGAGAGGGAGAGGAAGAAGTGAAAGAAGGAAGGAGGAAATTTTAACCCAAGACTACAAAAGTATTTGAAAACATTTGAGTTCTCAGGAAGTACATCTCTGTAAGAGAAAAAAAACCTTCTGTATAAGTTTATGCTGAACACAATTACAGGCACATGCTCCATGTTTATATTTTTTAAGATTTAATATTAACTTTAATATTTATTAATTCCCTGATATACCGCAGGCCCTATTGCCTGTTCTGGAATTAGTAAGATTAGCTAGTAGTGTAGGTCCATACAATTGAGTATTCTCTTCAACCTGTAGGTGCTTTATGGTTTGTCCCATTGACATTCTTCTCACAAAATCAAGTTCCCTAGTTGTCAGCTAGGGATGGCACAAATCTTTGCTTAAAACGATTTAAATAATTAAAGCCTGACAGTATCAGGTAGGATTGTATGTTTTAGATGGTTCAATATATACCATTTACCATTTATAATATTAAAATGTTTTAATTTTAAAGTTTCTAACATTAGGACTGGATTTACTTTGTAGTGAAGTAGTTTTTAAAAAACAATCAGAAATAGATTTTAAATATCAGCATTTTAGCTAAGTAACATGGTTCTAACATAATAGCTCCCCATAAGCAAATATCTACTGAAATTTGAAACATGATATTTATCAAGTTATTCTACATTTATTTTTTTCATGTGTATCCCAGCGATAACTCCTACCTCTCCAAATTAAAATATTACAGATTTAAAGAGAAGGTCTATTTTGAATTATATATATGGATCCATGTTAATTTTGAAAAAAAATCTAAATAATCAGTAATTGTGTTTGAAAGCATATTCATTACTCAGAATAGAATGAAAAGTAAGGAAAATAAATAAAATTCATTCAAAAAAATCCGTTCTGAAATCTCACTGTCTCTCACTAATAGAAGCAGTGTAATAGCAAGAAAATACATGTATTTTTGACTAACAAACTGTAAAAAGAAAGTAGCTTTTCCTCCTCCTTTTCTGTAATTACCATCTCCCCTTTCATCAGTTACAATTAGGAATTAACAGGGATTTATGATTTTAGTTATAATCTGTTTCTGCTTTATTCAAATGCTCTCTGAGATTTGCTTTGTGACTTAAATTTTTCTTTATTTTACACATTCAGCTCATTTTAAAATGCCCTATAGGGCATATTTGGCCTCATAGTCTACTTTAAGCATAGGACAACATATGGACCATCAGGAAATAACTATTCTATTTGAAGATAAACATGTCTCATCTGTATAGAATCAAGAACGTATATTTTACACATGAAACATCCCTGTATCCCAGGCTTGACTTGCTTTCTCTTTCTCTCTCTCCCTTTCCTTTCCTTTCCTTCCTTCTTTCCTTCCTTTTTTTTTGGCTGCATCGGGTCTTAGTTGCTTCATGCGGGATCTTTCGTTGTGGTGTGTGAGCTACTTATTGTGACTTACAGGCTTGTCTCTAGTTGTGGCACGCAGCTTTTCTCTTCTCTAGTTGTGGCACATGGGCTCCTAAGTGGATGGGCTCTGTAGTTGTGGAGCATGGGTTCCAGAGTTTGCGGGCTCTGTAGTTTGCTGCTTGCAGGCTTCTCTAGTTGAGGCGTGCGAGCTCAGAAGTTGTGGAGCTTGGGCTTAATTGCCCCATAGCATGTGGAATCTTAGTTCCCTGACCAGGGACTGAATCCTCATCCCCTGCATTGGCAGGTTGATTCTTAGTCACTGACTACCAGGGAAATCCCTTGGTTTTATTTCTTAACACCATGAATATTTGCCATTTTATATGTATGTCCAACATGGCTAAGTATATTTTAAAGTTTGAAAATCAGTTACATTGCATTCTAGTCCTCAAGCACTTTGAGATTTACTTTGATAGTACAGAAGTAAAATGATTTAGAAAAGGGTATTCAGAATAGAGTTGCAATTGTTGTGTGCGTTTATGTGTGTGTGTGTGTGTGTGTGTGTGTGTGTGTGTGTCTTTTCCAGAATTCTAATCCTTTGAAACTTATCTTCCAGCCATCACTTGTCCTTGCCTGATCAGCATTTTGCTGGATGAAGCTTATTTATGAATTACCTGAATTTAAGAATGGATTTTCCAAAAGTTTTTATAGGAAATTGTATTCAAAATTTTATCTCTGGTACTAGTTGCCAAGGCCAAATGAAATTTATAGTTTTTTTAAATTCATTTATAATTTTACACTTGCACTGTGCAAGTTTTAACTTGCCTACTATTTGGAAATACAAAGAAAAGACAATGACCTGAAACCATCTCATTTTTACTAGGTAACACCAAGAATAGACAGGCCATGAAAATGGAAAGGATGTTTGTACAGATGTTTGCACAGATGTTATTCAGAATTGAAAGGAAGAAAGGGGGAGAGTAAGAAAACTGCCTCTTTAATGCACATTGCCAAATCAACTGAGGAATGCAACCAACAATTTTTTTTGTTCTGTTTTACATATAAAATCATTTTTTTCAGTTCTTCTGGAGTTGTGTATATGGCAGCAGTGCTTTTGTTGTAATGGTTATTTATTTCCATTTGGCTACTATTTATTTGGGATGACATTATGAGCTATCTCAGTGGTTAGAACACTCATAAAAATTCTTTGGGTCAGTGTGCCCCATGTCTTAGTTTGATTCACTAATGCATAGCAGTTAGACATGCTATTTTTCACATTTTATTACTAACTCTAACATTCACAAAGGAAGCGTTAAAGAGAAAATTGAGGTGGGATAGTACAATTTCATAGCATGCGTAGAAAATAAAAATCAAAGTAAGTACTATGTTTTATCACTGGACAAAGGATGAGTATACTATTGGTTGTATATGTACTGAACAGCTCTCTTTTTCTTGGACTTTACAAAGATATCCACAGGCAATTTTTATTACTCTTTCCTACTAGTGTTGTATTTTCATGGTGAGAATGCTCAGCAATTCAAAACACATTCACATATTATTATCTTATTTCTGGAGATGAGGGGAAGATTAGATAAGTACTAAAATGTGCAGTGTTTTTACAATGAGATTCAGAGGTTAATAAACATTTTTCTGTCTTCAGATTCTTTTTGTTGAAGTTAGATAACAATATACTTAAACATACATGTTAACTTTGTTAAAAGAAAACTAAAGAACACATCTTAAAACTTAGATCACAGTTTTGTTTTGTTTTATAAATTTATTTATTTATATTTTATTTATTTATTGGCCGCACTCGGTCTTCGTTGCTGCACACGGGCTTTCTCTAGTTGTGGAGAGCAGGGGCTACTCTTTGTTGCTGTGCGCAGGCTCCTCATTGCTGTGGCTGCTCTTGTTGCAGAGCATGGGCTCTAGGTGCGTGGGCTTCAGTAGTAGCAACCCAAAGCCTCAGTAGTTGTGGCTCACGGTCTCTAGAGCGCAGGCTCAATAGCTGTGGCACACGGGCTTAGTTGCTCTGCGGCATGTGGGATCTTCCCCGACCAGGGCTCAAATCCGTGTCCCCTGCATTGGCAGGTGGATTCTTAACCACTGTGCCACCTAGGAAGTCCCAGGACACAGTTTTTTTCTTCACAGCAGATTGTTAATGCAAAAACTCCAAGGAGCACAACACATACCTATTCATATGAATGGAAAATTCTAATCCAGATCTAAGTAATCTAAGTTACTATTTTATTGCTAACATTAAGATAATAATATTGATAAATGTTTTTAAGTTCGGTTATCTCTGTTCCTCATTTTGCAACTAGGAAATTAGAAGGACACAAAGCCAATGTAGTACCTAATTCACACTTAGAAAGATTTCTATCACATACTTTCTATTTAGAAAAAAGAGATTCAGGCTCTTCCTTAATGTATTCCTCCAACAAATATTCATTTAATACCTATAATTTACCAAGTACTATTTTGAGCATGTGAACAATGAATAAATTTGACAAAGCTCATAGACTTGTGATGCTTATAATGTGTTAAGGAAGATAGGATACACCAATAGACACATAAATATATCAAAGATAATGCCAGGTAGTGACAGGTAGTACTGGTTTTGATAGAGTCATTAGAGAAGGCATTTGGAGCAGAATCTTGAAAGAACTGAAAGTGAATTCCTCCAGAAGGGTTGGGGATGACACAGGAGGCAGTAGAATGCTTAGTGTACCCATGGAACAGCAACATGGCACTGCTGGAAGAGAGTGAGTGAGTTCAGAACAGTGAGAAATGAGATTGCAGACAGCTGCAGAAGATAGATCACTTAGGGCCTTTTTAAGGAGGAGTGACATGGTGAATCATGTTTCATAAGGCAGATCATGGAACCTTGGAGTACAGTGATAGCAGTAAATATGCAAAGAAAATCTGATTTAGGAGTCACTTTGAAAGCAGAACCCTCTGCATTTGCTGATGGATTGAATGTGGCTATGAAATAAAGATAATTTTCTCTGATGATTTCTAGGGTTTAGAACTTGAGCAACCTTGGGGTAAATGGAAGTACACTGTATAAGGTTTGGCAGAGGGAGTAGTAGGAAATCAAGAGTCCTAATTTTTTTTTTTTGGTTGGTTATATTTTGATGGTTTTGTAAAGAAATGTGATTACAGTAGACTAAGAAGGCAATTGAATGTGGAAGTCAGGGAGAAATTTTTACAAGAAAAATCATGCCAGACTGAGTTAAACAAGCAAGGAAGACTTTATTCGAGTCTTTTACAAGAGGGGTCAAGAATATTGCAAATGAAAAGAAACATTGAACTCAACTCCATTAAAACAAAAGGCTGAAGAATTTTAAACACTGGGGTGAATAGTGGAAAAGTATTGGAGGAGGTTAGCTGGGAGGTTGGTCAGTGTGATTAGGCCACCTGTGTTTGCTAATTGGTGCTTATGGTAGTTAGTCTCCAACTGGGAGAAGATTAACATCTCAATGGTGCAGAGAAGAATTTACAGGTGTTCTAAAGTACATGCTCTAAGAAAGGGGAAATCAAGGGCTTATGGTCAGGAAGAAACCTATCTAAAGTTTAGTCTAGCTGAAGGGAACATTAGGGCGCCATCTTGGTCACATCCCTATCTTGTGATTATACCATATTGTGACAATGTTTGGTTTTTGTGACCCACTCAATTAAAAAAAAAAAACAAAAAACTTACAAACTCTGAAGAAAGAGAAACTTTTATGAGAAGAATTTTGCATTGTAGGCATCTTTCAAACCTTTTCTTAACTGCATCTGTCTCTCCAGCTACCCCTCCACTTCTCATTCCTTTTTTCCATCTATACCAGTTCTTTTCATTTTCCCATCTCTCATCTTACAAACCCACTTTAATCACACTTCTACACACTCTACCATCTAAACTAATCTTTCCAAGTCATTAGTGTTTTTATATTGTTAAATCCAGTGATCAATTTGTAGTCCTTATCATAATTACCTGAAATATTTGAACTGATTTATATCTTCCTCCTGCGTATCTCCCCTCTTTTTTTAAATTGGCATCTATGGCTCACTCTCTCCCAGTTTTCCTCTACCTGATTCCCCATTCTTATCACCTTAGTTTGTTTCCCCTCAGTTCCCTGACTCCTGAACACTGGAGTGTTTTCTACCTAGACTCATCTCTAAGTTGAACTCACTCTCACAGCTTTTAATACCATCATTTACTGATGTGTCTCATGTTTATGATGCCATTCTCAACCATGACTCCCCAATTCCATACTCATATGCCTAATTGCCTATTCTAAATCTCCACATGCTTACTCGAAATCTAAACTGTTGAAGTCCTAAACTGAACATCTGATCTACACCCTATAAACTTGGTCCTCTCAGATCAGTTTCAGCAAATGTAACTACTTACTACTGCTTACCCAGATTAAAATTCTTAAAGCCATCCCAGACTTCTTTTTCTTCATATCCCACATCCAAATATTATGGTATTTTTAAAATCTCAACTAGAATCTGATTATTTCCCAAACCTTCACTACTAATTTCCTGATCCAAGACTCCATCTTCTTCCTGGATGAAGACAGTAGCCTCTTAACTGTTCTCTTTTCATCTATCCTTGTCCTCCTAGTCTATGGAAAAAAAAAAAGAGAGCCAGAAGAAACTTTGTAAGATGTGAGATCTATGTCATCTGTCGTCAGTCCGCAAATGGCTTCATTTTTCTAACAGCCAAAATTTATAAAATGCCTTCAAGATGCCTTCAAAATTGCATAAGTGATTTCTTCTGTACCTTTCTGATCTTTTATCACCCAGTGCTCTCTCATTTGATCATAACGTTTTAGCATAGAAGCTTCCTAGTTGTTCTTCCAGCAAGCCAAGTAGTCTCCTGTTCCAGAGCCTTTAAACTTTCTTTTCTGCTTGGTTTGCTTCCAGCTATCCACATAACTGTTCTCTCCTCCTTTGGAACTCTGTGCTAGTGGGGTCTGTAAGTGAGACCCTCCTTAGTACCTATGTAAAATAACAATTCCCACCTGACTCCAGAACTTTCTTTTCTTTCCATACTTTCTTTTTCTCTATAATAATTTCACCACCTGGCAAACACTTATTCTACTTATTTGTTAATTGTCTCCTAATTTGCACCCTTCCCCCTAAGATATATAATTCGTGAAGGCAACAATATGAATCTCTTTTGTTCATTGTAGTATCCCCAGCACCTAGAATAGGGAGGGACTAGTATTTAGTGGATGATTGAAAGTACTTGTAGAATGATTAAAGAGAACGCACTTTATGTTGGATGAATAATCTTATTTTCATTATGTTACATTAATTATTTTCTGTCATCATCTTTGTTTCTTCTTTCTATATGGAATTGTATCCTAACCCTAGCTCAAATGTTCTTCACTTCCATTTTAAGAGTGATACATTATACTCTTGGACCCCTGAAATGTTTCAACCTAAACTACCAAGTAAAGAGTATATACTAGGCAACCGCAAAGTGACTAGTACTGTTGATAAACAGAAAGTCCTTATTAGTAAGTCATTTACAAATAATGGGGGGAAACTTTTAAATCCATTTAAAATTTCACAGTTCCATCATATAATTTGTGAATAAAACACTCTTTCATATAATCATTTCAACTATTAAATAACATCTTGCAATCCTCTGTTGTATGATATGATCCCTTGTCTCCCAGCTACCTGTTTCTCTCCTTTTTTTACTCTCTGCCATGGCTGGTTTCAGGTGTGTGTGACCTGTGCAATCTCACTGAATCCCACATTTAGGAGGCCCCATGTTTGATTTCATGCTCTGTTGTTACTGTCTTGAAATTCTTAATAGTCTTTGCTGTAGAGGTCCTCATTTTTGTTTTTAAGTAGGCTTTAATATTATGTAGTTGGTCCTGCTCTCAGCTCCAACTTAGAGAATCTTCAGCAACAATAACACATGTAAATGATGCAGTTAAAAAAGAGTGACTTTCAGTTTCTGAAGCTCAGAAAAATTATGAAGCCATTATTTAAGGAAAAATTTCATGCACATAAATATAATTAGAGCAGGAGAATAATGAGCTAATACAGTAATCTTATTTTGTGAAGAGATTAAATAAGATGAGTGGAATTTCTCAAAATTTTAGATTAACATCGTGTTATTAATCTTCATAAATATCACATCCTGAGTTCCCATTAGGTGGAAAAGGAAGCATCTGCAGGTGATTAAAATGAAGCATAGAGCAAATAAATTATGAACTTTCCAAGGAAGCACCAACTCATAGTTTTAAACTAAGAAAGAGCAAATAGAAATAAAGAGAAACTTCATTGTTCTTTAAACTTCAAGATGTAATTCAAGATTTACTACCTTCAGTTTTCTCTTGGATTAAAACCTACGCTTCTCTCTGTGAGTTATACACTTTATAAAGACATTTTTACTAATATGTTAATATAGTAGACCCATTAATATATGTTGATTTTGAATTGAAGATATACTGAACATTTCAAAATATGCCTTCTTAGATAATATGAATATTATTTTTTCTTTTTTGTTGGTACTGTATAGTAATCATATATTTTATTTTTAAGCTCTTTACTGGAATATAATTGCTTTACACTCTTGTACCAGCTTTTGAGGTACACCAAAGTGAATCAGCAGTATTTATACATCTATCCACATATCCGCTCCCTCCCACGATTCCCTCCCACTCTCCCTGTCCTGGTCCTCTAAGGCATCACCCATCATCAAGTTGATCTCCCTTTGTCATACAGCAACTTCCCACTAGCTATCTGTTTTACAGTTGGTAGTGTACATATGTCAATGCTACTCTCTCACTTCATCCCAGCTTCCCCTTCACCCCCTGCACCCCCCAACCCCATGTGCTGCAGTCCATTCCCTGCATCTGCATCCTTATTCTTGCCCTGTCACTGGGTTCATCAGTACCACTTTTTTTTTAGGTTCCATATATATGAGTTAGCATACAGTATTTGTTTTTTTTCTTTCTGGCTTACTTCACTCTGTATGACAGACTCTAGGTCTATCCACCTCATTACATATAGCTCCATCTCATTCCTTTTTATGGCTGAGTAATATTCCATTGTATATATGTGCCACATCTTCTTTATCCATTCATTTGTTGATGGGCATTTAGGTTGCTTCCATGTCCTGGCTATTGTAAATAGTGAACATTATGGTACATGTTTCTTTTGGGATTATGGTTTTCTCTGGGTATATGCCCAGTAGTGGAATTACTGGATCATATGGTAGTTCTATTTGTAGTTTTTTAAGGAACCTCCAAACTGTTTTCCATAGTGGCTCTACCAACTTGCATTCTCACCAACAGTGCAGGAGGGTGCCCTTTTCTCCACACCCTCTCCAACATTTATTGTTTCTAGATGTTTTGATGATGGCCATTCTGACCAGTGTGAGGTGATACCTCATTTTGGCTTTGACTTGCATTTCTCTAATGCTTAGTGATATTGAGCATCTTTTCATGTGTTTGTTGGCCATCTGTATGTCTTCTTTGGAGAAATGTTTATTTAGGTCTTCCGCCCATTTGTGGATTGGGTTATTTGCTTTTTTGATATTGAGCTGTATGTGCTGCTTGTATATTTTGGAGATTAATCCTTTGTCTGTTGCTTCATTGGCTAGTATTTTCTCCCATCTGAGGGTTGTCTTCTTGTCTTGTTTGTGGTTTCTTTTGCTGTGCAAAAGCTTTTAAGTTTCATTAAGTCCCATTTGTTTATTCTTGATTTTATTTCTGTTATTCTAGGAGGTGGGTCACAAAGGATCTTGCTTTGATGGATGTCATAGAGTTGTTCTGCTTGTGTTTTCCTCTAAGAGTTTTATAGTGTCTGGCCTTACATTTAGGTCCTTAATCAATTTTGAGTTTCTTAAGGAACATGCTTGGGAACCATGTTTCTGTGAGGTAATCCAGTGCAGTACTACATTTAATGTTTGCCTTTTTTTTTTTGTACAGTAATAGTTTTGTTTTTTCTCATTAAGGAGATGTCCACAGAAGGAAAAAATTTTGTGATATTTAGGCTAAAAGACAGAATAGATACTTCATGTAATTTGGAGATAGAATCCCATTTCTCAGAAATGACCAAAAAATTAAGCAATAAAAATTGGCTAGCATGTATGAATTGAGGAACGGCTGCTATAGCCATACTTTCTATTAAAGAACGATATCTTCCAGAGTACAATAGCTCTTTTGGGTCATTCTATCCTGAATGCCACCACAAGCCATATTTTTGTTATAAAATATGACATTCATATTAGTTACAAAATCCTTAGAATTTGTGTGAAATGAAAAAAAAGTTATGTGACACTGAAATATTTTCACCCATATATCTGTACCCAATATGACACACATACTAATTTGCCCTTGTAGAGAGATATAGCCAACTGTGAAGTTAAAGGGAGCACAGTCCACATAAGATCACCCTCACTTCTGACATCAACTTCAGATTCAAGACATTCCCCAAACCACCTCAGGTTTGATAATTTGCTATAAGGACTCCTGGAAAGTGGTTTACTTATGGTTATGGTTTATTAAAGGGAAAAGATACAGATAAAGTCCTCCAAAGGAAGAAAGTTTTAGGGCAGTGTCTAAGAAAGTACCAGACATGGACATTTTTGTTGCCTTCTCTCTGTGAAGTTGGGGCAGCCTTACATTTTTGGCATTGATGTGAGGTAATGTACTCAGAGAACTATCATCCAGAAAAACTCACTGCAGCCTTAGTGTCCAGAATTTTTATTAGGGCTTTATTGTGTAGGCTTGACTGATTGTCCTTGTGGTTGATGACAGGAGGTCTAGTTGCATGTACCAAAGCTCTGGCCCTGAATCATATTATTTCTAACATGGTCAGTCCCCTAAATACTATCTGATGTGGCCAACCCTCCTCTAAATCATATTGTCAGTTTATCCAGCATGACCCACAGGCCCCCAAGAAATCAAAGACATTCCAAGCAGTTATCACATTCCCAAGGTGTAGTGATCACCTTCACTAGCTGAGGGCAAAGGCCATATTGCACTTGAGGAAAGGATAAATTCTTTATTATAATGGCCCCAAATATCGATTTGAGCCAACAGGGTACCTTGACTGCTAGTTTAAAAAGACCCACAAAATATTAGACTGCATTAATTGAAGTAATGTTTACTCTTATGGCTCATAAGACCCTATCTAGAGTTGTAGATGCCACACATTAGGAAGAGAGAAACAAAGAAATTGGAGAAGAGTCTAGAAATTTTATGTCTTTTTTTATTCATTCATTTGACATTAACTCAGCACACATGTTTGGGGAAAATTACTATGTGCCAATACTTTTGCTTATTGTGATTAATATTGGACATAGACAAACACAGTCACAGAATATGATTGGTAGTGTAATGGAAATATGCACAAAGTATCTATGCAAGATAAGTGATCAGTTCTGCCTTGAGGGTTTGGCTTCACAGAGAAGAAAACCTTTGAGCCACCTTTAAAAAGTCTTGAAGAATGTCTAGCAGTTTCTTGGGTTGATACTGTGTGGGAAGGTGTACAGGGATACCTAGGCAGGAGAACAGCATAGGAAAAGAAGAATGAAGCAACATAACACATTTCTTAACTTTTAACAGCAAAGAAGATTCAGATACATAAAGAAATAAAGAATTCTAGGGCTGCTCCCCCCAGAAAAGGTAGTTTTCAAATAATAGAAGGCAATAGTGATAGGCAAGGCAGCCCGTCTGTCCTGTGTTGTTTCCAGTTGTTTGTACTTAAAATGTGTGTGTCAGCACTGTATTTTTCTAAAACCAAGCCTTGGTGCTACCACCTTGAGGGATTAAAAACTCAGAATAAACAAGCCAGCACTAGTAATAACCCAGTCCTTGGCACGGAGTAGAGCAGTATTTCACTCTGCCTGTGAAAGCTTTCACAGTTGTTGCTTTGCTCATTGAGCACAACTTTTATAGTGCATGACTTTGGGCTTGAACTGTTTCCCTTCCTAACAGTGCTCCCTTATATACTCAGCAAACCTGTCCTGGTAAATGTGTGACCTTTATTTAGTGCAGGCTTGATAGTATATTACATTGCCTATTTCTTTTCTGGGCAGACTCTATTCCACTGAATACCAAGGCATATAGTTCACTCAGTCCAGTGTTTCAACAGAAAAGATCACCAGAGCAGTGCATACAGAGTATATTAAACAAACTCACCTAAGAACATAATGAAAAACGTATCTTTATTCTGGTCTTAGAGTCTATCTATACAATTTATTCAGTCCAGTTTATCTTCCCTGCCCTCCCATGAAAATATGGCAGGCTCCATGCTTTTCACTTTATCTTTAGATAGTATACATTCTTGCAGTCATTTTAAGAACTAATATAGACACCATTCATTAAAATAAATTCCCAGTACAAAACTAGATATAGTGTACAATATTTTTCCTCTCCCCAGCTCAGATCTAGGTGTGAAAGGAAGCCTAAGTTTCCCCCCCCTTCTTATCCCATCTCTTTAGGTCTCCTGGGCTTGGGAGTTGGAAACAGTGGAGGACAGTATAAGTTACTTGAACTAGTTTCCCATAATTTGTTTTTATCCCTGTATCTATCTATTATCTATTTTTATGTAACATGTTATGCCAAAATTTAATAGGTTAAAACAATAAAAAATAGTTATCTCATGGTTCCTGTGGCTTAGCAAATTGGGCGTGGCCTCCCTTGGTCCTCTAGCTCAGGATTTCTCACAAGTCTGCAATCAAGGTATCTACTGGCTGAGCTACTGCCATCTCAAGGCACAACATGGGGATAATTCACTTCCATACTCACTACCACGGCTGTTGATAGACTTCAAATACTCGCTGGATGAAACCAAGATCAGTCCCTTGCCACATGAGCCTCTCCATAGAGCAGCTCATAAAGTGGCCTCTGGCTTCTCTCACAGCAAGTAAATGAATAACAGGAGTCCGAAACAGAAACCATCCTCTCTTTGTAAATTAATCTCAAGAGTGACATCCCAGGAACTTTCCTGGTGGTCCAGTGGTTAAAACTCTACCCTTCCAATGCAGGGGGCCTGGGTTTGATCCCTGGTCAGGGAACTAGAGATCCCACGTGCTGCAACTAAAAGTTTTGCATGCCGCAACTAAAAGACCTCACATGCTGCAACTAAAGGTCCCACACGCGACAATGAAGATCCCATGTGCTGCAACTAAGACACAGGGCAGCTAAATAAATAAATAAATAAATAAATAAATGTTTTTTTGAAAAGTGATCTCCCAACAATCTGTATTCTATTTATTAGAAACAAGTTATTAGGTCCAGCACTTTCTCAAGGGGAAGGGATAACACAAGAGCGTAAATACTAGGTGATGAGGATAATTGGGGTCCACCTTAGAGGCTACCTACCATAATCCTTCTGGGCCAGAAAGCTTTTAAAGGATGATTCTTTGCTTCTTGGGGATCTTTGTGGTCTTTTGGGAGATTCCTGTCACTGGAGATCTTTCACCCATGATTACCTTGACCAAGCAATGCATCTTTATTTCAGGTGGTCCTGACAGGCTCCTTTAGTCTGTCAGCTGAGGTGGCCTTAATAGCCTTCTTAGGACCTAAAACACCTTCTCTCCTCCTAGTAATGTATATCTGGAGCACCAAAAGAACTTTCTATATCTTTACAAATGTTAGGAGTGCAGATGATACACATTTACATGCAATGCCACATAGTTCAGTCTCCTACTGTCCTGTCATCTACTTGTGCCCTCTCTACTCTTATTTAAAACACAAAAAACTAATGTGTTTTACTATAGAAACAAATACCCTAGGAAAATTCAGTTATATACTTAATTAATGAAAAGCAAAATCATTTAAAATACAATCACTGTCTTCAGGGAAAAAATATTATTCTTTATTATTTTCCAAAAAGTCATAAAGGGGTAAGGAAATTAGCCAATAAAGTCAATAAATTAGCCAAAATATATAGCGCACACAGCTTTTAGATGCCCTTAGTTATCACCAAAATCAAGTATAATTTACTTTCTTTTATTTATTACTAGCAATACTGCTTTCATGTTTCTCTCTGGTTCCATACTGTTGGGGAATTTCTGCATTCCCTTAGGCTCTGATTATTGCATAGTGGTATTATAATTTAACACTTTCATAGTATAGGCATGAAATTATACTAAATAGTGGAAAAAATTGAAAAGTACATAGCTCTTATTAAGAAATAAGCAATTTCACATTTGTTTTACCTAAACACTTGATAACATAGGATAAAATTTGCCAATTAAATAACTAAAGATAGTAATGAGAAAAGAATTCACAGTAGGAAAGTTACAAAGCACTATGTCCATAATTGTTGGTCCTAAAATATATAACTCTTCTAGTTATTGCATAACTCTTGAGCATTCCTTAGATTTTCAGAACATTTGATAAAGAGAATATAAACATTATGATTTTATTTTAATTTGAATATCAATATTTGAGAATCTACAAAACACCAAATTTCTCAGCAACTTAATTTCCCTATTTATATAAGGGAAAGATAGAATTTGATGAACTCCCAAGCCCCTACTACCTCTAGAATTCCATAATTGTATTAAAAGTGCTGGCATTGTCAATTCTTGGGAAAGGAGAAAGAACAGAAGAAGTATATCCATGAACCCTCTCCATATAGGTTATAAAAGCATTAAAGAGAAGATCACTAACAATGAAAGCAGTAACTAAGAAACATAGGGGTTTAGAATGGTAGAAACAATCTAAGATTTGAAAGATAATTATGGGCCAAGATAGTGACAGATATGTTTGGACATGAATTTGGCTCCGAAGTTTGGTAAAATTCTAATAATCAGAGGTTATGTCTTAGAGATAGTGTTTTTTCCTATTCCTCTCCTCCACACCATAACAATATAAAGGGTACCTGCTTATTATTAGCAGGAACAATTAGACCAAAACATAAAAATGGAAGATATAGTTTTAATTCTGTGGTGACTTACTATGATAACAAACTTTTTGTGTATTTTCACTTGATTGATGAATCAGTTTGTGTATTTTAACAACAAAATTTCAAAACAGTGTTATTTTAAGAATGAATACTTTTGAAATATTAGACATTAAAGTTGTTATGATTATTAAGTTCCGTAGTTTATTTCTCTTTAGAAAGTTACACTATATCTGTTACAAAATTTTAAGTATTTTTTGAGGTTGGTATAGTTACAAGTGGCTACATATATGGTATCTTTGTTTGTCCTATTTTCACATTAAATTTTTCTGGTTAAATTTATTAGTGTCTCCAGCAGGGGTCAGAAA
This sequence comes from Hippopotamus amphibius kiboko, assembly GCF_030028045.1. NCBI lineage: Eukaryota > Metazoa > Chordata > Mammalia > Artiodactyla > Hippopotamidae > Hippopotamus > Hippopotamus amphibius. The sequence continues at coordinate 62,492,713 of NC_080188.1, forward strand.
CATTGTAAGAGATCATATGAAAAATCTGATTCTGTGAAATAAGGGTAGGAAACTAAAATTAGATATTGTAAAATTAAGAACAAAAATCAGGCTTCATACAATTGAATGTACAAGTGTGAAATACTAATTTTCAGTTTTGAATAAATGAATGAGTTATTATTAGCGAACAAATTTAAGAGTTTGACGTTACCTTGATGAATTCAGGGTAGTTTAATTAGCAGTCACATTTTTCAGTATAGTGAAAGTGTATCACTTAGTGGAGACTCAAGTTATCTCAGCTCTTAAGAGAATAATGTATAAATCAAAACGCTGCTTTGGACAACTTGTGCTTAGGTATTTTCTCACAAGTTTTGACTAACATATTCCTTCTTTGTACATGTGAATATGATTAATTAAATTAGTGTCAAATATCACTGGTATGAGTCCTCCTATCTCTAGAAATTAACACTGCACATGTATGACTTAAACCATTGGTTTCTAGTTTAAATTACACAAGGGAAACTTTATCATTAATTCTTAGTAGCAACCTCCCAGATGTCAGTCATCATGTATAAACTACAAAAACTGATTCATGCTTTAAATGACAGCAAAATGAATGGCTTAAGACTACCTTGGTGAATGTTTTCATAAAAACTGTTATTGTTTTCAAAACTCATGAAAAAAGATCTTTTTTTTACATAATCAATAATAAACTATCTGAGTTGATATTTCTGTTATCAAATATTCTACTATGGTAAGAATTGAGCTCAACAGAACCTTAGCTTCTGTATGGAATTGTGGGTGGACAGAGAGAAACTTTACCTTTATATATTCTTTATAATTTAAAATTTTGATTTGTCTAACTCTACCACATTTCTAAGATTATTTTCACAGTTAAAATATAATTAAAGTGTAGAAAAACCTAGATATTTATATGGCCAAGTTTACAGAATCAAAAAGTTTTTTTTACCAGATCTGATAATTCTTATTATTTCAATTTGAAACTTTAAACAGGGGGGTTCTAGAAATCCCTCAAGAAATATACATCCAATAAATGATGAAAAGTTTGATTAGATAATAGGGACAATAATATATTCAAGAAAATGTAACAACATATTTTCAAGAGGATTTAAGAATAAAGTATAAATAAGATAATAAATGATAGTTGAGGCAAATTAGAAATCTCTGTTTCTTCAGAGATGAGGGAAATATATGAAATTGTTTGTGCTTGCATCTCTTTCTTACTTTTACCTGAATCTTTTATATTCCTTGTTTTCCTATTGGACATGTAAGATAACTTTATAAAATTTTACACTTGTAGAAATATATGTCATCAATTTATTAGGGAAAACATGATGTGTGTTTAGCTAACAAGTTGTTTGCAATGGCTTATATAATTTTGTTATGAGGGAAAGATTCATACATATAAAGTAGGAGAAATCACATTCTGAAAAACTATTTTAGCTCATCAATACCTTTTGTGAACAAACCATTGATTCTTTTGTTTCCCATGGAAAGAGATCACGGCATAACTTTGCTTCACATTTATCCTAAGACTACAGTAGACATCAGGCCAAATAGCCACTCCTGGAGGAAGAGCAAGTAGGCAAGAAAGAGGCCTTTCTAACTTATTGTTGCACAATACAGTGATGGCATTATGAGGTCCTGTGCTATAGCCCTCTAACATGTTTTAGAGGAGTGAGAAAAGAAATATAATGCTTCTGAGTGATTACAAAAGATTATAACAATTATCCATCCCAGAAGATAGATCCTTTCTCTTTGCTAGCCAGGATATCAAAGTCTGTTAATGAATATGTTAGCTGGAGTAATAGACTCAAGTATAATGACTAAATTTTTTACACCAATATATTAAAAATGTTTATGGATTTAACAATTTGGTGTTGGGTAACTTTCAAAATCATTAAAAATTCAAACTGCAGTTTCTGTAACCCAGAGTAAAGTGATTTTTAAAATTCGGTGTTTACTTATTAAACTTCTACCATGTGCTAGTTAAAGTTATACGGGTTAGAAGAGAGGATCTGTGTCCTCAGTAAACTTACAATTCACAGGAGAGAGAGAGATAGATACAGAGATGGTCTAATACATTATACAAATTCATTATATGAAAGGCGGAAAGGTAACAAAGAGGACACACAAGCCATTGTGAGAAGATAGGGGCTTCACAGCCTATTCTTGAGCCCTCTCTGAAAAAAGAAATACTGATCAAATTAGGGGTGGAGGAGCATTTATTCTAGGAAGGGTAATAGAATATTCATAGAACACGTAAAAGGCTCACATAAAAGACCATGGCATGTTTTCTTGAGAGATGAAGTTTAAAATGAGGAATGATGTGAAAAAAAAGAGCAGATATGTAACTGGAAACTTCTCATGGTAGGTGTGTGAATGATAAAACGACTGCTGTCACTACTCTTAAGTAACTTATTTTAGAAGAAAACTTTATATGAAAAAATGATGAAAAATATGATAGCATGAGAAGAGTATTCTTTTACTTTCTAGAGTTATTTAGATAACTCCAGAAAACCAAGAGGTCATTTTCCATCTTACACCTCCATCCTCAGGACTTGTCTCCCCAAATGATACTTTGTTTTACTATGGAAAAAAGCTTTATCAAGTTCAGATAAAGCGTCTGAACTGAAGCTCTTCAGTTTATCTACTACTAAACATTGCACAATTTTCAAGAACAGAAACTTAGAGATAAATGTTGGTATATCTATGGATGATATCTAGCAACAGGATATTTGAAAAGAAAGAGCTGTAGATGAGGTACAATAGTTTAAGAAATCATCATATTTCTTACCAAAAACACTTAGCTTAAGGTCACTATTGTCCTTTGGCTTAGAAAAAAGACCTTCCAGAACCCCTTTCAAATATAGGAATGAAAAAAATCTTTTGAAAAGTATGTACAATAGGCATTATAGGGAATGAATGTTCAAGCTGGTCTATAGTGAATCTACAATGATATTTGGTTTTGTATTATCATATTAATGTTGAAAAATCAAAGAGAAAATTGGAAGTTTTGTTGTGGTTGTTACTTAAGCATCCTGGTTAATTAACTCATTATTTCTTGTATATACCTTGCTTTCTGAGATAACCTGGGGATTTTTACGAGGTATATTAGTGATCATTTAAATATATCCAAGCCATAATCATTTATATGATAACTGTGTGGCCTGAAAGAGCTTATGTCAATCTTTTGTGTGCTCCAGGGCATTTCTGATCATTGCAAGGTATCATTGATGTCATGAGAAGTTAGAATATGCTGCATGTATCCCAAAGACATATATCCTGAGTACCAATTATGTTATATCTTTAGGACACTAAGAAAAGAATTTTAATTAAAAAAATGCTAATGAAGATTGAGAGAAAATAGCTAAGAATTTAAACAACTGCACTTTCATATTTTATAGTCATTGAAAGACTATATTTACTGCTTCTAGTTTCATGCATTGAACTTTTCTGTGGGCCATGAAAGTGGTACAATATTGATATTTCTGTGATGCAGCTGCTGCTCATAAGGCAGTATATACAAGCTAAAGAAAATCTGAGAGTTTGCAGATTTTGACTATGTTTAATTCTTCTGCATGTTTATAGGTATCTGTCAAAACTCTAAGGCCTCACACACAGCCCCACAGAAATACACAGAACTAAGAAGGCGAATGTAACACTTCAGACTTGTATCTAGTTAGCCTCGTCTGTATGCCCTCTTTGATTTGTCTTCATCTTTTCCCTCCTAGTGCCTCTAGCTTTGACATCCTGTTAAAATCTGCTCCTGTGGTGTCTGTCTTGGTTCCCCCAAGTTCATGGCTTGACTCTGCCATTATATCACAGTGATTCAAAACTTCTATTTACTAACTTTGCTTTGTACTTAGAATCTTTTGTTGTGCACTATGCACTGTCCTGGGTCTTTTTCATTTCTCACATCAACTTTACGAGTCAGGAGACAAGTCTATGAATGGTTTCTGCCTATCAATTTATATCTGAAATGTTATTCTCTTATGCTTTGGTTCTCCAATTTCAATATATATGTATGTATTTATATAGATTGTATGAAGAAATGAACACCATACCATGAACTCCATGTTAGGAGTAGTTATTTCATAAGCCAAGAAGTTTTGGGCACTACATAATGCCACAGTGTTTTAGAATTTAGTATGATGGCAGTAAAATAAAATAACTGTTTGAGTAAAGCAGGCTTAATTCTTCAGTGTCTTAGAAAAAATTGTGTTAATTGATAAAAAATGGTAATCAAAGATACGAACACATAAACACATGTAGAATGCTTGGAAGTCTTATAGAATATAAGGTAGGCAATAGAACAGGCACTGACATTTATTGTATATTTGAATCTATGTAATAAACAATCACTGTCATGAACGTTACATAAGTAAATCACAATATCCTATAACTGCCAAATGCTCTTCAATATTTGCAGTTTCATACATTTCTCTCTTTCTTTCCCTCACAACATTACATCTTTTGCACATTTAAGCCATGACCAGTGATGACCAGTAACAATCTTTGTCAGTCATTCTTTAGGTATCTTCCTTTTGTAATAAAAATACCAAGATTCTCCACTGAGTTTTAAATTTCACATTTTTCTTTCACCTAAAGGGCAATGTAGAGTAAAAGAAATAGTGAAAGATCCCGAGATAAAAAAATGAATCCTGAAGGAATTTCAACATTTGAGATTTTCATAACCATTTTAGCCATCTTCCTTTATATATATATATATAAAGGATTTAGAAAGTTTATAGAATTCCTGTTGATTTAAACATTAAAAATCTATTTTTAAAAATTTATAAATTGTGTTTAAGATCTCTTTTAGTTTCTTAAAGAGTATTCTGAGGTGTTACTCTATATTAATATTTTAATTAGAGCAGTTTTCAATAAGAACAATCCACTGATTTTCCTCACTCTTTCTATGAGGAAACACCTGCTTAGCTCCCAAGTCCAAATTTTGTAATGGAATCTATTAAAATGTGCCCAAGTTTAAAATATTAAGTTACCATGTCTCTTTCAACTTCTTTGGGCTGTGGCAATTTTCCAGACGTGACTTATTTTTGATAGCCTTGACTGTTTGAAGTTAGGTACCCTCAAAGAGTCAAAGTTATCAAAAATAAGTCATGTCTGGCAACTAAATGCAATGTGATGTCTTGGTTGGAATTCCATTACAGAAAAAGGACATTAAGCAGAAACTAAGGAAATTTAAATTAATCATGAGCCTTACTTAATAATAATGGGTCAATATTGGTTCATTAATTATTATAACAAATGTATCATGTTAACATAAGATATTAATTGGAAATTGAGTGTATGATATGTGGGCACTCTCTATAATACCTCCTTAAAATTGTTGTAAATTTGAGTCAGTTCTAAAAAAAACTGTTTTGAAAAGAAGAGGACTCCCCTGGTGGCATAGTGGTTAAGAATTCACCTGGCAATGCAGGGGACACAGGTTCGAGCCCTGGTCCGGAAAGATCCCACATGCTGCAGAGCACCTAAGCCCGTGTGTCACATGTACTGAGGCTGCACTCTAGAACCTGCAAACTACAACTACTGAGCCACATGCCCACAGCTACTGAAGCCCAAGCACCTAGAGCCTGTGCTTCCCAACAAGAGAAGCCACAGCAATGAGAAGCCTGCACACTGCAACGAAGAGTAGCCTCTGCTCACCACAACTAGAGAAATCCATCACACAGCAGCAAAGACCCAACTCAGCCAAAAAATAATAAATAAATAAATAAATATTTTTAAAAAGGATCTAAAAAAAAGAGAAGATATGTAGTTGCTTATGTAGTGTTATATTTGAACTGTAGTGGTTTTGTACCATTGCTGACAATAATTCACTAAATCTTCACCCCCAGCTCAGAAACATAATTATTGTACTCACCAGAGTTATAGTAAAATTTTAATCAATACAGAATAATATTTAACAACATTAATTGTATCATTACAGGAATCAAGCAAATTCACTTTTCCCAGGTGGCCAAATCCTTGTTTAAATCATCTAGATGACTGAAAAACCATCTTTTCCAATGATTTCTAATACCAGACAAACCCAGTTGGCTATTCTAATTTCTTCCCTAGGACATTCAGATGTACCTTTAAAAAAAAGTAAAAAAAAAAATCATCTGTCTTAAGGAGAAAATGACTCTGGGACCAAAAGACTTCTTCAATTCAGCTCAGAGGTGAAGTTCTGGGAAAGAAATGGAGTAAAATTTTCTAAACTGGAAATCAAAGCCTGCAAATATATGCTGATACAGGCTAACAGGTTAAACTATGTGAGCTTTCCAGTAAGGGGTCTTTGCTGCATATGATAGTGACCCACTTAGGATGATGGTGCCCCTTGTCGTTTTCAGTAAGTCACCCGTGTACCACTCTTAGCTGGCTAGAAGCCCATGTCAAGATTCAATATCTGTGTGCTACCTAGTCTTTATTGTGAATTTTTGGCTCATACAGGAAGCACTTATCATTTCACGAGCAGGAAAGAAGTTCCTATCCCTCTTGTTTCCAGCACTTTTCTGCTTTCTAGTGTACCTGTATCTTTTAAGTTTCGATAGTTTTCCCTCTACTCTTCAGTGAGTTTTTCAGTCTGCCTAGAGGGTAGGTATCTCAGTTACGTATCTGGTCCTTTCTCTATGGGACTTCCTAAACAATTCCCTATCGGTGGCAAGCCATTAGCTTCTGGAAAGCAGCTATTTGACATAGGGCTTAAAAGTGAAAGGTGACCCCTTTCAGAAATGCCTCCAGAACCTGCCAAAATATTATGTATGTTATATATTATATGTTATATATTATATATGTGTGTGTGTGTGTGTGTGAAAATCTGTAGAAAAGTTTCTTGGCCACTTTTTATAAACCTTTCCAGCTGAGAGGAATATAAGGGAGATGAGATACTCTACAGCAATGTAATTAAGGGACAGAAAGCAAATTCCTTATTTTTATTGAAGGAGACTTAGACTCTGCAGTCTTCATTATGGAGAAGGACAGTTATGGATCTGAGGTATAGGCAGCCTTGACATTTCCTTTTCAGTTTTATCTGAATACAATTAAGAAAGAAATAGGAAGAAAATTTTGATACACTAGCATCTGGTATGATGGAGAAAACAAACTTATTGAGAGAAATGTTAAATATGGCCCTTGGGTTTATTAAAAGGCCTTGATTTCCTTGGTGGCTGATGGCTAAAGCAGAACACAGCATCTGGGTGGAGATCTCTGTATTATAAGGACAAGTTAGACAGAGCAATATCTCTAATAATAGCAATTTATTACAATACTGAAATAGTGGGGACTAAAGACTCTACAAAGTAATTGTGGAGTGATACTTTTCTATAAAGTTCATATTAAATTAGCATAGTGTATAAAATTATTATTGTTTTTAAATGAGTTATATTTTTCTTAAAGTAGAAAACTTAAAAATACAGGGAATTTCAGAATAATACATGGGTAGCTTGATTCTTGCCTCCAACAACATTCTCCTTTAGTTACATAACCAGTAAAAATATAGAACTCTCAGAAAAGTAATTATATCGAATTATCTAGGATGTATACATATAATTCAATCTTGTCAAAAATAACGAAAGGTCTTATGTATTTTATTTTGATTCCCTGTTTTACTTGTTCTTTCATTAATTGCAATTCAAAGTATTATTTTGTTGATTTCTACTTTGTTAGTATCAAATTAACAAATGAGAATCTGAAAATAGTCTGTAAAAAACACTAATGCTTTAATATGACCTTTAGAGCACAACATTTAGTCCAAAGACAAAAGCCTCCAGCAGAATAAAATAATTAAATATGTGTTTATGACTATTACACAGAAAATAAAATATTTATCTTTTTAGAATTATATCAAGGGAACTGAGGGAATTGAAAAATATTAAGACTTTTAAGTGAAGTGGTATTCAAAATATTTTCTTCCAGTATTTCTTTGCTCACTAATGTAAAGATATGATTCTCTTAGTTCTTTTACATTTTCTTAAATAATAGGATAACACACATGCCCAAAGCTAGTCAAAATCATACAGTCTTACCCGGTAAAGTTCCATGTTTCCACAGAGTTCTTCTCTTTCTATTTATGCTCTGGTAATCACTAGTAATTATTATACTTTCTCTTTCTATATTACAATTGGTAGAATAAATCCCTGTGAACATAAAAAGGCCAAGGATAAGCAACTTTTAATATCAAAGAGCATCCTTCCTGAAAGTCCATTGCATGATTTCAATAAATTACACTGTACTAAATATTTTTATTCTTTTATCTTAATCCAGTCCTGGAACAGAAATATGCATATATTATTTTTGAAAGCAGAAAGATCATTACTAGAAAACAAAAATTGTCTATAAGGTCTTTGTAGCTAATAGTGTACAGCCTTGCAAATTGCAAAAGTTTAAGATGGTAATGGCATCTTCATTTAATATTGTTGCAGTAGCCAGTCAACCATTAAATAAAAGTTTCTGAAATCCTGGTATCTCCTCTCATTCTTTTATTTTTAATTAAAGCTGCAAAAAAAAAATCATTGATTGAAATGTCTTTTATCCTCTTACTGCTTAAAAAATTTTTTTTACCTCAGTCTTTTATACTCCTCCTTAATCATGAATGCAAATAAAATTCAAAGTGTAATCAGCAGCTGCTGAAAGAGAGCACTGAGCAAACTGGGTTGCCATGGTAATCGTGAAGTCAGTCCTTGACCAGACAAAGAATAATACCTGGGGGGTGTGTGTGTGTGTGTGCACGCGCCTGCACACAGATGCTTAACAACAGTTTACAAAGAAACACCGAAAAGATGTCAAGGTTTTTTCCCCCAACTAAATCGTTCATTTTTAGATACTTAGGTTAAAGGTGAATGAATTCAACTATTGCATTAAATTAGAAGGTATTTCTCATTTGAGGTTGGATAGTCTTATCCTGGATAAAGCTACAGGTATGAAAATGGTACTATTAGACAAGAACTAAACATGGTAAATATTGAATGCCTTCATTTGCAAACAAATAAACAATTAACATAATTATTTGGCCTATTATTGCTGTCAATATTCTTGCCTTCATCTCTCCTAAAGGCATCACAGCATTTTAATTTTTTTTTTCTCTAGGGAAAGAATTATCTCCTACTTTAAGCTGTCGGGGGAAAGTATTGTTAAGCTTTTTAAATGTTGAATATAAAGGTCATACCACTGAGGGATTTTCCGCTGTGAGTAAACACTTTTAGAGAAAACAGTGTTCCAAGTCAGTCTTAATGCAGCAAATGTAGTTTTAAACTGACTGCCACAATATTTGAGTATCTTAATTTGGCATGAGTAATGGCCATTGCTGGAAATGATATAGTTAGGACTTCCAAATGTTAGAAGGACTTTATTAAAACTTATTAATAAGTCTGTAGTTGAATTCTGCAGCTTTAGATTTGTTCTACCTTGTCAATACTTTGGGGGAGAAACATATTCCTGTTTAATAAGAAATGAAAGTAGTTTTCTTTGCTGCTGGAGAATCTGAATTTAAGTTTGGGACACTTAGACCATATACCACTTGCCAAAGACATTGGGAAGTTTGTTTCATCTTTCCTCTCTGTCCTCTTTGCCAAGAGGCAAAGATGCTACCATTCTTTTTGTACATATCACCTCCTGCCTGGAAGGTACCTCTTTTCCATCAGGTGCACTTTCATTGACTCTCAAGATGGGTCATTGTGATTCTCTGAACTTTACATCTGAGAAAGCATAGCATAGAAGGTTCAGTGACTTGTCTAAGATGGCTGAACAAGTTATTGACAGAGGAGAAATTAGAATTTACTTCTGAATGGAGTGATTTAGTGACTTTCAAAGAAGGTTTTACTTTTTTCCTGACTTGATAAATTTGGAATTAGTATAGGGGTTGGCAAGAAGACTACCAGCTGAAGTTAGCAGAATATGGAAAAATCATTGCTATCTGGTTGTAACCTAAAATGCTTCATTAAAACCATGTATTCTGCCTAAAGCAACACATGAGTTTAAGGGATTATTTTGTCCAGCTTAACATGTTAGGTGGAATAATAAACTTACCATTCAAGAAAATCATTGTCTATTTATATATCTCTTCTGCTCAGCCTGACTTATATTTTTGATTTGTTGAGAAATTTGGTAAGTATAGAAAACTTTCCTATTCCAGGTTGAAAACAACAGACTTCAAATTACCTCTTAGAGTTGAATAAAAAAATGGCACTCTAAATTTTAACACATACCATATCACATTTATTGGGTCATAATCTCTTTTATGCTTTAGTTGAGTTTTATTCTATATTAGCTAATTTTATCTATCATTAAGAGAGTGTTTTAGGAAAAAGAAAATGCATTAAATATGCAAATATAATTTATCATAGTCTAGTGAAATCTAGAAGAGAAATCTAGTAAGAAATGAAATTGCTTTAAAAAATCAAAAGAAAATAAAAAGTTTAAAATCCAAAATCATAGTTAGAAAAAAAAACTTTGTTTTTATTTTTGTCTTAAAACAAGAACTTTCTAAAAGTTTTTTAATAGAATGATGTGACATTTTCTCCTTCATTCTCTCATTTTTAGCCTCTTTGACACATATTGAGACAAGTACTTTGTCCTTTTTTTAACTTTTCAGTATTTCCAAGAGCAGGTTTGGGCATTATCTTTATTTTGTTAATTTCCTCTTTCTTGGGGTGTAATTGACATATAAAATTGTAAGATATTTGAAGTATACATTGTAGTGATTGGATACACATATACACTGTGAAAGGATTTTTCTCATCTAGTTAAATAACATATCCATCTTCTCACATATTTATCTTTTTTTTTTTTTTTGGATGAGAACAGATAAGTTCTACTCTCTTAGCAAATTACAGTTTTACTCTACAGTGTTATCACCTATAGTCATCCTGTTTTACATTAGATTCCGCACCTTATCCATCATATAGCTGAAATTTGTTCCATTTTACCAACCTCTCCCTATTTCTCCCAACTCCCAGCCCCTGGCAACCACTTTTCTACTCTCTGTTTTTAATGTTTGTCTTTTTTTTTTTTTTTTAAGATTCTGCCTATAAGTGATACCATACAGTATTTGCCTTTCTCTGTCTGGCTTATTTCACTTAGCATAATGTTCTCAGGTTCTATCCATGTTGTTACAAATGGCAGGATTTTCTTTTTCTCTTGAGTAAATAATATTTTATTATATATGGGGTGTATATATATATACACACACACATATATATATACACACATATATACATGTATGTATTCACCATCTATTCATCCACAGACAGACACTTAGGTTGTTTACATATCTTGGCTATTGTGAATAATGCTGCAGTGAACATGGGAGTACAGATATCACTTCAATATCATGTTTTCATTTCCTTTGAATAAACATACCCCAAAGCGGGGTTGCTGGATCAAATGGTAGTTCTATATTAATTTTTTGAGGCACCTCCATACTGTTTTTCATACTGGCTGCACCAATGTACATTCCTACCAATAGTGCACAAGGGTTCCCTTTTCTCCACATTCTCTCCAATACGTGTTCTCTCTTGTCATTTTGATGACAGCTATTGTACAGGTGTGAGGTGATAACTCATTGTGGCTTTGATTTACATTTCTCTGATGATTAGTAATGTCGAACACCTTTTCATGGAGCCATTGGCCATTTGTATGTCTTCTTTAGAAAAATGTCTATTCAAATCCTCTTCCTCTTTTTCTAAATCAGATTGGTGAAACCTCTGCACCAAGACCTGGCGGTATAGCCACAGCGAGGCTTCATGAGCCAGTTAAGACCTGTTTCTTTGTTATATTCTTATTGGCCTCATGGATGTAAGCTCCATTGACTTTCAGAGCTTGGTGTTTGGGGAGTTTGCCCCATAGGTGGAAGTCTTAAATATCGAGATGCTAGATATTGAGTCCAAACCCTTCACTCTTCAGGGAGAAGCTGGGAATTCCGATTGTATGTCACTGTGCCAGGTGTGGGGTTTATGGCAAGAGTGTGCCTCAGCCTTCCTGCCCATTTCAATATGGCTGTTTTCTTGTTTGCCTGGTATATAGGAGTTTCTCAGCAAGTTCCTGCATTTCTTTCAGAGGGAATTGCTCCATATGTAGCTGTAGATTTTGTGTGCACACGGTAGGGGTGAACGCAGGAACCCTCTTTGTTACCACATTGGAATGAAATGCCCATAATGTCTCTGATTCTTACTTAATATTGGTTTATGTTCCTTGCTCTGAGTTATGATCCATGTAGCTAAAAACAGTTTTATATGACATTCTTATGGTTCAACATGTTGAGGGGTTTTGATATATACTTTAATACGTTATTTACATGTAAGATGTAGATTTATTATTCCTCTTTGTTTTTATTTTTTGGCTATTTCTATGAAGTAGAAGAGTTTTGTGAACCATAGTCAAAAGAGTTACATGGAATCACAATACGTTTATCACACAAAGTTCTACTACCACCACCCCTGCCCCACCGCCATGGTCTTGCATTGCTGAGATTATTAGTGTTGATGACACAATTCTGGATTTTCCACACTATGATTTCTTATTCATAGGTTCTTCACTTACCCTCAGAAGGGTAAGAAAAGTTTAGAAAAATTGATAATAAATTTTCTACCTTACCCAAATTAAAACTTAGTATTTTTTATACTTTTTTCCCACACAGAAATATATAATGCATTTGACTTAAAACAACTGACAGCCTTGAATGGTTCACTCTAAATTTCAAATAATTTTACTAAATGAATTGAATTCTAAGTGTTATATTTGTCCCAGGGAGTTAATAAGCAACAATCAAAGACTTTCTTTTGGGTAATAAGGTTTTAAGACTTTAATTTCATTTACTAAAGAAGATAAATGTCATACGTGTTCACTGAAATGTCTTGCTTGTGTTAGCTACAGGCTGCCTTTGTAACTCATTTGCAGTATAAACTCCTTTCAGATAGGATCGTGAAAGAGCCCCCTTTATGCTTCTTCATCTACAAGTCACCTTTTGAATTCACATTCTTAATTTATAACATGCTGCTTTTTTTTAATCCTTTGCTGCTATAATGATGCCATCATCTTCTGAACTCATTAAGGCCCCACATAGGTTTATATGTGTTGCAATGACATCTTTATCTTTCAGAGCAGTTTGGAAACCTGCAGGGGTATAGAATTACTACAGATGCAAAACTGAGTATATCAAGCTTCCCCAAACTGAAAAGGAAAAATATTCTGGAATGTAAAAAAGACATATGTTCCAGCCAGAGATGTTGGTTTATGGAGGTCAGATCTGCACACTGATTGTTTTCTATTAGCTGTTTAGAGATAGCTGACCTTAAGGACTTATTTATGACTTAAAAAATCTGAACGAAGAAACGTACTGGTAATTTACTTGATTATAAACCTTCTATTCTCAAAGGAGACAACATAGAGATCAGAATCAGCCAATGCTTGATTGAAATAGGAATATAAATGAAGGAAAGTGGATAATTATAATGCTGAGCACACTGGAAAACAGACCATCAAATGAAAGAGTAGCATATCCAAAGATTCCACTAACCCTGAATCATGATCTTCTAAATGGAATAATCTGATCTTTCAAAGTGAACAATGAGAAAAGCAACCTAGATTCTACAACTCTTAATGTCTAAATAACCTTTCCAATTGTAACTCTTTTTTAATTCTTAGTATTTATTCATTAGAAAGTTTATTTTCATAAGTTCTAACTTACAGGATTAACTGATTTGGGAACTGTAAAGTAGAAACATCACCCTGACTAGTATATAGTTTACAATGGAGTATGAAGGCTTGAGTATGTAAACAGCTCAAAAGTAATTAGGGGAAAATATGGCAGGAAGGAAAGAAGATTGGGCTTCATGCCTATGTACTTGTAGTTTTAGTACTAAATTCATCAGTTAAGCCAATAATAAAACATTGTTTTCATTATCATTAACACATCCATTTTAACAAACATTACAGCAAGCAAAAAACACAGAATAGGTATGCGAATGATCCCAGAGAGAAGAAATGTTCAGTCTTACAGAAGTTATATTTGTGTATATGTATTTGTCATTGACATCTAACTTATCAGGCAAATTACTTTTCTAGGGTCAAATAAGGATATAGTAAATAAAGCACAGAATTTATTGCCCTCAAATTTCCAATCTGTTGCCTAGCTACTGAATCTTGTATTTGTAATAGCTTAAATTCAGATATTCTATAGTGTAAAAATTAGAATCATAGCATTTCTTTCTTTTAAATTCTGTGAGATAGTACACAAGTATCTGCTACCAGGATTGATTATAGTACTGGAAAGTTGTTCTGGGCTTAATATATTAGATGTAACTTGTTAAGTCCTAAGAAAAAAAGATTTTTTTTAAGTTTTGTGAAATATTGGTAGCAAGGTTAAGAATGTAAATAAAAACAAGAAGGAATTAAAGGAAGTGTAGCTCTATATAACTCAAGAGAATCTTGGGAAGATACTAAATGACACTGGGAAAGTAAATACATCTAGAAAGAAGTGTGTGTGTGTGTAAGACAGAGAGAGAGAGAGAGAGAGAGAAACATCTCTGTGCATGTGCCTTATTTCTTTTACAAGGGTCGCTAACCTTTTAGAAGGCTTCTTTCAGTCTCATTGACTAGAACTGTGTCAGTGAAATCCCCTAGCTTCAGAGTAGTCTGGCAAGAAGAGTATCTGGTTTTGTTTTGTTTTGTTTGTTTGTTTATATCTCAAATGTGGGAGATGAGTAAGGAAAGAAGAGTTGTAGGAAAGGCATCTTAGTGTCCAATGAACAAGATCTGCAGTAAATCTTACCTGCATTTAATATTAATTTTACATTACACCTATGCTAGGCAAGGCCATTAAAGTTTACTTTTTGTCAGATAGGCATGTTCAGAGTTGAGTTTTATTCAATTCACTTTCTCCTCTATTTTTAGGAAATAAAATTACACTGAAAGTTGATGTGTATAGCCATGTTGTAAAATTCAGATTTTGCTGATTTTTTCCCTTCTCTTTAATTTTGCATGTTCCACCTTCAGTTTTATTCTTTAGAGTATTTTCTCGCCAAAGAAAGAAGATTGTTAGCGTGTTGCAGTGAAGCTAGTGCATTGAATTGCCAGACAGTATGCTCTCAAATAAAGATTACATGAAATTTTAAATTTAATAATATGAATAACTGGAGTGAAAGCTAACAACAAAGCTAGGTTTAAGTTGATCTTTCTCAGGCATATGTTTTCATAATCAGAAGCCAATTTTTTAAGCATTTGCTGACCATTGTTATGAATAAATTACTAAGGGTCATATCTACACTTCAAAGTAAAGTGAATACATTTTTTACACTTTTCTCAGCAGTAACCTTCATGGGAATATTTTACATTAACTTTTTTCCTACTCATTCACTATTCACTATTTTCCTATTCATTTAACTTTAAAGTTGGGAAATGTCTATATTTGTCAATATTTGTTTTTATTTGGACTTACAATAATTCAACTACTAAGATTTGCCAATAAAATCTTGCCTCTTTTTTTGAAGAGTAGTTCTTCAGATCTGTTAAATTTGCTAACCAGAAAGCTCTCTACTTTGAGTGCCATTACATTTGGCCCCATGGATTCAACCAATTGTGCATCAAAAATATTTGGGGGGAAAAATACCTCTAGAAAGTTCCTACGAAGAAAACGAGTTTGCTACAACTATTTACATTTATATAGCATTTACATTGTATTTGTAATTATTTACATAGCATTTATATCATATTTATGACTATTTACACAATATTTACATTGTATTAGGTGTTATAAGGAATCTAGAGATGATTTAAAGTATCTGGTAGGATGACCAAACCGGGGATTAATACCTAGCCTAATTGAAGCTTCACCCTCTCCTAAAAGAGGAGTCTTAGCCAGTCAGTCAGGAATTTTCTAGTCAGCACCAGTGAGTAATCTGTCACTCAGGCCCCCTCCATCCCCCAAAGGAAGATGAAGTAATCTGCTACATAGACCCCTTCCTCCCCCATAGGTAGGTCATCTAAACCTGAAAGAATCTTTTTTGTTGATAACTTCTTTCTCATACTGTTAAAAACCTCTCCCTTTCTGTAGCCCTTTGGAGTTCCTCTCGACTTGCTAGATGGGATGCTGCCAGATTCACAAATTTCTGAATAAAGCCAATTAGATCTTTAAAAATTAAAAAAAAAAAATCTGGTTGGATATACAGTAGGTTGGTTACATGCAAATACTATACCATTTTATATAAGGGACATGAGCATACATGGACTTAGTGTCTGTTTGGATCCTAGAACCAGTCTCCTGAGAATATTGATCATACTGCTTAAGTCATGATCTAAATTAGAATCTTTAGTTTAAAAAAATAGAAAAGTTCCCTGAATCTCTCAGTTCCTATATTGTACAAATTTTTCTTGCTAGTACATACTGAGTTTTCTTAAAGTCCATTATATATGTACAGTTTAATATCTAAAATTATTTTTAAATATCCTAATTAAAACTATCTTTCATTTAGCTCATTTCAAATATATGTTTTTCTTTAGCCTTTATTTAATGTAAGGTTAATATATTAAAATAAGTCTATTATAAAAGGGATTGCTAGTGCTCATTTCACTTTGTTATCAGAATGTTAGCGATACTCATTGCAGCAAAAAAGGCAGTGTATTCAATCTGTTCTGACCCCATAGAATCATTTACATTGCACTTACTCACACTGTAGAGAGAGAGTCATCTTGCAAAATCTCACCAAAAAATACATTCTATCTCTAGAAACACCAGGAGCTCTCTGTAATTTGATCTTGCTAAGTGGCAAGTATATATAATGTAAATACAGGTTAATGCAAGGAGCACACTTCCATTTGATAACATTTGAAATGCATGTCTGAAATGCAGAAACATGATTAAGGCAAATGAGTATAGCATGTTAATATTCCAATCTAGAATAGAAAAAGTTTTTCAGATTTCTCCAACTTTTACTAATGATTGAAATGAAAGTCAAGTTATCTGGAAAATGAGTTATTTCGTTTCAGACTAAGGTGGGGTTGCTTAAATTCACCACAATTGACATTTGGACTGGAGCTTTATTTGTTGTGTGTGTGTTGAGGGGGACATCATGTGCATTGTAGGATATTTAACATCATCTTTACCATATTCTCTTGCTGCCAGTAGCATCCTCCAGTTCTGATGTTAAAAAAGATGTCTGCAGATATTACCAAATATCACCTAGGGTTCAGAACTGCCCCTAGTTAAGAACCACTGGACTAATGGTTGAATCAAATTATTTCATTTTTATGTTGCCCAGTTTGGACATTTGAATATTATGGACCATATATATTTTTGGTACTATGGATATGGAAAATATTAATTTGGTTAATCTTTGTCAAGAAAAAATTAACTAAATACATCTTCTATGTCACATACAAAGATAAATGAGAGAAACAGTTCTATTACTCACGAAGTTCCTAAACTTTCTGTTTTACAAACAAAATAATTTAAAAAGTATTATTTTTTAATTAATTTTTATTGGAGTATAGCTGATTTACAATGGTGTGTTAGCTTCTGCTGTACAGCAAAATGAATAAGTTACATATATACATATATCCACTCCTTTTTAAATTCTATTCCCATTTTGGTTATTACAGACTACTGAGTAGAGTTCCCTGTGCTGTATAGGAGGTTCTTATTACTTATCTATTTTATATATAGTAGTGTGAATGGATAAAGGAGGTTCCATATATACAATGGAATATTACTCAGCCATGAAAAAGAATGAAATAATGCCATTTGTGGTGACATGGATGGACCTAGAGATTGTCATACTGAGTGAAGTAAGTCAGACAGAGAAAGACAAATATCATATGATATCACTTACGTGTGGAATCTAAAAAATTGGTACAAATGAACCTATGAGGGTGAGTCAAAAATTATCTGCACTCTGGCTGTAGAATTTAAGTAACTTTTAGAAAAAATAAATACATCAATTTTTAACATAATCTCCTTGCTTTTCAATATACTTTGTCCATCTGTCAACAAGCTTTCGTATTCCCTCATTAAAAAATATTTTAGGCTGAGCTGTGAGCCACAAATACACTGCTGTCTTCACTTCTTCATCAGACGTGAATCTTTGTCCTTGTAGGGCTGCTTTCAGGGGACCAAACAGGTGACAGTCCAGTGGAGCAAGATCAGGACTATAGGGAGGATGCTTTAACACCTCAAAACGAAGTTTTTGCAGAGTGTCGACAGTGTGGGCAGAAGTGTGTGGATGTGCATTGTCATGCAAGATCACAACGCCCTTGAATAGCAGTCCTCTGCATTTAATCCAAAGTTTAGGTTTCAGCACAAACTTTTCGAAACTTAAGTCTGTCATGGATTATTTCATAGGCAGAGCCATGGCTGATTTGGAAATGATTTGCCACATAATCCACTGACACTCCTCTGTTCAACAGAATCATTTCACGCGTACACTCAGTGTTGTCATCAGCCGCAGACATGGACGGGCATCCAGCTCCTTCTTGATGGCTAACACTTGTGCGACCTTCCTTGAACTTTTCTATCCATCCATACACACTTCTTCATGACAAAACACTTTCTCCATAGTGTGCACAAAGTCTTCAATAAATAATAGCACCAGGTACACTCTCAGACCACAAAAAACGAATCACTGTACGCTGCTCTTCTTTCATGCAAATCACAAGTGGGGCATCCATTTTTGCTCACACCGCACTTACAAATGAACTGATGCAACACGTTCACACCTGCACAGCAGTGACTGAGAAGATAATAGCCTTAAATGGAAAGCGCTGATAAGACAGTGCGGCCAACAGAAATTTTAGTATAACCGGAGTGCAGATAATTTTTGACTCACCCTTATATTTACAAAACAGAAATAGAGTCACACATGTAGAAAACAAATTTAGGTTACTAAGGGGTAAAGGGGGGTTAAATTGGGAGGTTGGGATTGACATATACAGACTACTAATAAAAAGTATTCTTATAAGGGTGTTTCTAAACTATTTTCTTATCATTACAAAACAAAAGAAGATCACTAATGTGTAAACCTGATACTTCTACCTATTATATTGATACCTCATTTTTTCAAATTATCTAGATGACTGCCATGTTTAATATTTTTCACATATAATTAAAAGTGCCCACAAACTGGCACTTTGTAAATAAACTTTTTAAAATTTACTCTTTTCTCAGAGATCTTCTTTATCTGCTTATAGTTTAAATTAAGACGAATATAAAGTCTATATTTAGTCAAAGCACAGCTAGATATTGTGACGGAGAGTTTGCTTTGGCATGAAATGCTCTGTTTATTTGTAAACCTCTCTGTGTATGTAATTTGACAGCATTTTAGACTCCCCAGTTAATGAGGCTAGCAGCAGCCTCGATTCCCTGGGCCCGGTCAATTTGATACCGTCTCCGTGTAGGTTGTCATATGTTGACTTCATCTGCTGTATTGAGAAAATAAAAATCAGATTCTTCAAGTTGTAGGAAATAAAATTTATTACTTATCTTCCTGATTTCTCCTACCCTTACAGATAGTAGATTTCTGCCTATTCGCTACATCTCTACGAAATGTGTTGAATAGATGAAAATAATCAGTTTCTTTTTGAATGACCTATATATTTCAGTAGATACATTTACTTCCAAAAGTCACATGTTTTCAGCGCTAGTACCAACCTCTCTATATAAGGATGATTATATAATGAAATGGAGCAGCATTTATGTTAACTTGATGACAGTTGTAATTGCACGAGATCATAAATGCTGATAGGATGAAGCAGAGGAGGCAGGAAGGATTATATTGTTGTAAATTCTACAATATATGTTTGCTCAACGAATGTGTTTTTACCCTTGCCATCTTTTTCTAAATGTCTTTAAGTTTTTTGTTTGTTCAAAAGTAAATTTACAGAATTTATAGAAGCCAGTTGGCTAGTTCATTCAATGCAAGTTTGAAGATTTAATGGTACAGTACAGACAGAGTGAAATGCCATTTTAGAAATATCTTTTTTAATGCTGTGTGTTTGACAAATTTCTCCTATTTTTGATGATGTCTAATAAATATCTCAATATTTTAGGGGTCTACAACAAAAGCATTTTTCTTACTCAGGTCTGTGAGTAGACTGGAGGGAGTCCAATTCAGGCTGTATGCCAGGCTGTTTTTATGATGGATACAGGAAGCATCATAGACCAGGCCCAAAGCATGGCTACTAGCATTCCATTGAGTATGACAAGTCACATGGGCAAGCCCACATCAGTGAGCAGGAAAATAAACTCTGGCAGTTCCAGTGATGGGCACTGCAACATCAGTGCTAGGGATGTACAATTCTATTAAGGAAAAGAGGGAGGTATTGGAAACTGCTTGTACCACATAGGACTGAATTGTCAAAAGAGACTTAACCAACTGACAAGCATTACTCGACACCCACCCTTACTAATGATTGGTAAAGACTACAACCAAAAACTAGAGACAGATATAGCAGTCCTCTCTGGAATGATCTCCCAACTTGTCAGATGCAACTTCTGAAAGTACCTTTTTATACACTGGAACACAGTTTGGTTTCAAAGTAATAGCTAAGTATTCACAATATGTATGGCTTCTTAGATACTTACATGTCACACTGATGTAGAGAAACTATGTGTTTTATTGATTTTAGATCTCTCTTTTCTAACATGCATATTCAATGCTATAAATTTCCAAGGACTGCTTTCACTCCATCTCACAAATATTGGTAAGCTGTGTTTTTATTTTCATTTATCTCAAAGTATTTTAAAATTTCTCTTGCGATTTCTTCTTTGACCCAAGTGTTCTTTAGAAGTGTGTTGTTTAATCGCCATGTATTTGGAGATTTTCCAGTCATCTTCCTGTTGATTTCTAGTTTAATTCCACTGTGGTCTGAGAGCAAACTTGTATGATTTCTGTTCATGTAAATTTGGTAAGCTGTGTGCAATGGCCCAGAGTGTGGTTTGTCTTGGTGAATGTTCCATGGGAGCCTGAGCAGAATGTGTATTCTGCAGTTGTTGGATTAAGTAGTCTACAGATGTCAGTTATATCCAGTTGATTGACGGTGTTGTTGAGTTCAACTGTATTCTTACTGACTTTTTGTCTGCCGGATCTGTCCATTTCTGAGAGAGGGTGTTGAAGTCTACAACCACAATAGAGTATTCATCTATTTCTCTGTGCAGTTCTGTCAGTTTTTGCCTCGTGTAGTTTGGCGCTCTGTTGTTAGGTCCATACACAGTAAGGGTTGTTATGAGTTCTTGGAGAATTGACCCCTTATCATTATGTAATGCCCTTCTTTATCCCTAAAACTTTCCTTACTTTGATGCCTGCTCTGTTTAAAATTAATTCATTAGTATTAGCATGGTAAAATTTTCTCTAACCATTTACTTTTAATCCGTATCACTTTATATTTAAAGTGAGTTTCTTGTATAGAACATATAGCTGGGTTGTGCTTTTTGATCCACTCTGACAGTCTCTATCTTTTAACTGGTAAATTTAGGCCATTGACATTCAAAGTGATTATTAATATTGTTGGGTTGATGTCTACCATATTTGTTACTGTTTTCTATTTATTATCCTTATTCTTTGTTCCAATTTTTATGTTTCAGTCTTTTTCTGCTTTTTTGTGCAAGCATTCTATGTAACTCAGTTTTCTCTCTTTTCTTAGCAGATCCATTGTATTTATTTATTTTTTTAAATTTCTTTAGTGATTGCCCTAGATTTTGCAATATGTGTTTACATCTAATCCAAGTTCACTTTCAAATAATAATATACCACTTCATGGGTATTGTGAGTACCTTATAATACCAGAATAATCTTTATTCCTTCCCCTATCCCTGTATCATTAGGGTCATTCATTTCACTTATGTATAAGCAAATATACATATACATATATATGAATACATATATGTAAATATATGAAATAAACATACATAATCAAACACTGTTGTTATTATTTTGAAGAATAAGAAAAATAAAAAGGTTTTATTTTATTTTCACTTGTTGCTTCTTTGATGCTTTTACTGTTTTTATATGGATCTGAGTTTCTGACCATGTTATTTTATTTCTCTCTAAAGAACTTCTTTTAACATTTCTTTCATGGTAGTTCTATTGGCAACAAATTTCCTCAACTTTTGATTGTCTGACAAAGTCTTTATTTATTTTTCACTTTTGAAAGATAATTTCTCAGAGTATAGAATTCTAGATTAGTGGGTTGTTTTCTCACAACACTTAAAACATTTCACTCTACTCTTTTCTGGAGTACATGATTTCTGAGACGTTAGATGTAATTATCTTTATTCCTCTATAGGTAAGGTGTTTTCCCCCTCCAGCTTCTTTCAGAATTTTTTCTTTATCTTTGTTTTTTTTTTTTTTTTTTGTAATTTAAAAATTATATGTCTAGGTGTAGTGCTTTGGGCATTTATCCTCTGGTGCTTTATGAGCTTCTGGATCTGTGATTTAGTATTTGACATTAATTTGGGGAAATTCTCAGTCATTATTTCAAATATTTTTTCTGTTTCTTTCTCCTTCTTCTTTTTCTAGTACTCCCATTACACTTACCTTAAACCATTTTTAGTTCCCCTACAGTCCTTGGATAGTCCATTCTGTTTTTGTTTTTTTTGTTTTGTTTTGTTCAGTTTTTGTTCTCTCTGTTTTTTGGTTTTTGAGGGTTCTGTTGGTATACTTTCTAGTTTGGGAATCTTTCCTCTGCCATGTCCAATCTACTAATAAGCACATCAAAAAAATCCTTCACATTTTGGTTACAGTGTTTTTTAACAGCTAGCATTTCATTTCGGCTTTTTCTTAGGATTTTCTGTCCCTCTGCTTACATTGTCCATCTGCTTTTGCAGGCTGTCTACTTTATCCATTAGAGCCCTTAGCATACGAATCAGTTGTTTTAAATTCCTGGTCTGATAATGCTAACATACCTGCCATGTCTAATTCTGATGCTTGCTCTGTCTCTTCAAATTGTGTTTCTTACCTTCTTGTATGACTAGTAATTTTATCTTGATAACCAGACATGATATACTTGGTGAAAAGAATGGCTGTAAATATGCCTTTAGTAATGTGATGATAGAATAGGAGGAGGGGAAGCACCCTATAGTCCTATGATCAAGTCTCCATCTTTTAGTGAACCTATGTCTCTGCATGGTGAACTTCACAAGTGTTTTTCACTTTTTCTCCCCACTTAAGTGGGAGAGGATGGCTACAGCAGGCTGGAATTGGGTATTTCCCTTCCTCGGGTAAGTTAGACATTGATAATACCCAAGAAAATTAGGCTCTGGTTAAGTAGTATCCCCTAATGATAAGCCTTTTTAAGAGGAACAGAGTGCTCTGGTATATTTCAAAATGGTTCCTTTTCTCCTCCCCCTGCCAAAGCTCAAAAGGATTTTTCTCTGACATTTACTGCAGGAATGTGGTCAAGCTCCTGGAAGTAAATCTCACTGTATTGTGGAGTCCCTCCCATGACTGGGACTCCTTGGAGTTTTTAACTCTTAAAGTTGTCTGCCATGACCCTCCATCAATTATAATTCAGTTTATTCTATTCAGGCACTGGTTTCTGGTGGTTTCCCCTAGTGAATCCCTGCTCTGGTCAACTGGTCAGCTGTGATAACCTATGTTTGCCTGTCTTTATCTCCATATTGGGGGCAGTGGTTTGCCTTGTTTCCTCCTGTCTTATGGATCCAAGAAGGGGTGTTGGCTTTTCAGTCTCTTCAGTTTTTTACTCATTGCTAGGACAGCATGGCAATCCCCAAGCTGCTTACATGCAGAACCAGAAACCAGAAGTCCAATAGTATTTTTAATGCACTTTTAGCTTATGGTCTTCTCATTTATGTAATATCCAAATCTCATAAAATACAGTCTATCTTTAATTTTGAAATGTGATTGGATAATATGTTCAATTAATGGTGGAAATTGGGGTGATTATTATTTTCTTTTCACATGTTACATTTACCAAAATTAAAGTAAGGGAAGGAGGAAGAAGAAAAGGAGAAATAATCTACAGATTATAAATGAAGTTATCTTGGATCCATACACAGATCTAAAAAATATTATATATTTATACTTCTTGTGTAATGTCTTTCTGGCTAGAAGCTAAAGGTAACAGTTGATATATTCACTAAAGATCATGACCTGACATAAATATGAGATATTCTTCAATAGCTATACTCCTTCCAATTATGTGAACACAGTATACACACAGATATCACATATCCTCTTTGACTTTAATTCCTCCTGATATTTTACTCATTTGTCTAATCCCTTCACTCATACTCCTCAGAAAATGCAACTACAGTCTGTCAGAGTCACTTCAAGACTAAAATGAGATTGTCCATTACACATTTTTAAAAAATAAGCCTTTAGGTAGTTTCAGATTCAATTCAGCACTTTTGTACTCTTTCAAGGAAACAAAGGTAGACTTGACGCTATAAAACATTTTCCCTATTCAGAAAAGGAAGCAGTTTCCATATCAGGGCTACATATTAAGAGTGGTTGTTTCTGACTTACATTATTTGTGTGGAGGTCATCACTATCTTTAAAAGAGCAAATTAAAATTCCATGTATCTGTCATGAAACAGATTGCTGGAGAAGAGTTTATCCTAATACAACATTATAAGTCATGTTAGATACATTTATTATTCAAAATGAGCAAGCCCCAAAGTTATTGTAGTAAGATAACTACATTGTATTTTAAGTCTCTTATTTGTCAGCAGTGATACTCTGAGACTCCTCTCACTTTTCTTGTAAGGCAGGAAAAATGGAAAAAATAGTACAATAAAATTCAACATGTGAGAATCATTTGCACTTAGAATTATGATGATCTCATTTACCCTTAATTAAAAGAGATTGAGGGAATTCCCTGATGGTCCAGTGGTTGGGACTCTGCACTTCACTGCAGGGGGTGCAGGTTGGATCCCTGTTTGGGGGACTGGGAACCCACATGCCGCATGGCACAGCCAAATAAATTTCAAAACAAAGAGAGAGATTGACCCCAAGAGGTGTGTATGTTTTCCCTCACATCTAATAATTAATATTATACACCAAGGATTCTGTTTCAGTGAACAATTTGATCCCCTTCAGCCTAATCCTTAATGGATATTCCACAAGGAATTATGTGCAGAAGATACATACTTGATACAATCAAGTTTTACAGTAAACTTCAGTTTTACTCAGGGCAACAAATCTGTAATTAATTCCTCCTAACTCTTTGTAAATAAATCTCATTTTTCTACCCATTTAGACAGCCTAAACACTAATATATTCAAATTTATAGACTGAAACATAAGAAATGATCTTAAATGATGCTGAGGATATGGCTATTGGTTTTGTGTGAGTTGTGAAAATTACAGATGCTAGTGCTTATTTTTCTAAGAAGTATTTTTCTGTTTGGAAATAAATACGATTTTATTTTATATGGTTTTGCATTTCTAAAACAAATGCATAACTATTGATTAATAGCTGCAATAATAGCTTACATTATTCAAATATTATACTGTTTCCAAACTTAATGCCTATAAACTTTAGCATCCCCATTTTGCAGATGAGTAAACTGAGACTTGAAAATTTTATTTCAGAAGTTATATATCTAAGCTGCCTTTATCCTTTTATGAAAATTTTACATAGAAGAATTGTATTTTATTCACCAAAGCCCATAGTATAGCTTCTTAATATGTATTTGCTTAAATTAAATTGAATTGTCTTTTCTCAGTGTCCCATGATATCAAATGTTAAATAAGTAGTTTACATACAATATAGAGTATATATTATACATTTAATATATTAAATACAACAGTATACAGTATATGAGTATATTATAGCACTATTATAATATTATAACACTACTTATTCCTCTATTTTCCTTTTTATATTTTTTCCATCACCACTTACAGTGAATAAAATCAAAAATAATACTTTCCTAAATAATTCTCCTGTATGCATCTATTTTTCTGCTTTGAAATTGTAATGTAAGAATGCAGCCATAATGCTTTGGACTTTAGAAATATAAGCTAATATTATAATTTTATAAATTATAATGATACAATTATAATTTTAGAAATATAAGCTAACAATATCAGCATTCACTAGCTCCTTGCCAGGACATATACTAGTTAAATCAAGAGCTCCAAGAACTATGGATTGTTGTATTTCTCTCCATGCCCAACTGCATTTGTCTAAACTAGTTCTTCCAAGTGTAGTCTCCCTAATAAGCAAACACAAACACTGTAGAGACTGTCTGGCTCTACACTGGGTCCATCAGGGTAGAAGGCACCCTTGAGAATCACTACTTAAAGAATGGATTTACCCAAACTTCCAGACCTTTTTCCCTGAACCAAAGATTGCTGTTTTTCACATCCAAAACTTGAAGAGAAGTGAAATCAACATCTTTTCCCAGTCATTTTCTATAGACTCCCAAATCTGTGGTGTCAGTCTTCTAAATACATTAGCATACATTTAAAGACATTTCACTTTAATGATTTGACTTGTTTTAGTCTAGTGATCATTGTTCTTAAAATTTCTATGATGAATCAATGGAACAATAAGCTGATTCCAAATTGATTTGCTATTTATTTCTATTATAGATTTGGCAAATCATTGTGTTCTTGTTTTATAAATGGAAATGATAATCCCTTAAGCTAATGTAATGTTTTAAGAATGGTAATTGAATAAGACATAAGATTATCACATATTTGCATTTTTCAGTACAAAGTTAAGAAAGAGGGAATATAGGCCCAAAAAAATGTGTTAAACTTTTTAAAAAGATTTTTTAAGGTAATAATAGTAAATTTTATTTGCATTTTTCATTAAACTTATGGGTAGAGAAAGAGCTCTATGAATTCTAAGAATCATGAGAACATCTGAACCTAGTTTTAAAATGATGTTTTAAAATTATGTAAATGAAGAGATTATATTTAAAGGAAGATATTTAAATTCAGATAAAAAACAACGAGTCACTGTGGGTCTTTGACACTGGTCTCTTTTCAGCGCAATTATATACTGTCTTAGCAAGATGTTTCAGGGACATACGCATTTTGTACAAGTTTATTTACTCACAGCGAGAGAACATTTCATGCTGATAGCTTTAATTATTTAGCTGCTTCCTGTGATTGCATTCATGGAAGGGCCAAAAGAGGTGACTGTCTGTGGGTAATCACTACCAGTCATAACTTATGTGTAGCTCTGAGGCATGCCCAGCTTGGAAAACTAGTTTGATCTCCTTCAGAAAATTCTAGTAAAAGAAACCATGTAAGAAATATAGAATGTGAACATTTCCAGAATAGTTAAAAAGCTAAAATTCAGAACTATAGCTTGAGACACAAGAAGGAATTTTCATGGAATTTATAATGTTCATGAATTATAATATTCAAACACAGCTTTGCACACAGTAGGAATCCAGTAGTCGTCATTTGTTGCATGAACAGTGACTTGAAATTTTCTCTACTATCTTAATTCATTTTCTTCTGTTTTTTTAAGCTCCTGTCTAGTTATATTCTGTCCTTCCTAATAGACTAGTTTATAGCCTCCCTTCCTGAAGTCTATTCTGTTAAAAATCAAATTTAAAACCATTGTCTAACTTTTACTGAACACTCACTGTGTATTAGGCACTGCCCTAAAATGTATTAACTAATTTAATTCTCACTAGATATATTGATATCATTTCCACTTTAGTGGTGAGGAAATAATTAAATAACTTTCCTAAAGTCTTACAGCTGAAAAGCATAGGTCCTGGAGTGAAAACCCAGGCACTCTAGTTTCAGAGCACACACATAAACAGTGCATTTGAGTTTAGATTTTGTTCTGCCCTAAATATCTTTGAAATAGCATTTGTTCTCTCTCTCTTTGCATCATACATTCCATAGAAAGTCAGCATGTACTGGTACCAGATATATGGAGAAGAGTGACATAGTGACTTGACTACATTTGTTTCATCTCATTACTATAAAACCTTTACTCAGTAAACAGGCCATTATTTGAAGAGGATGAGAGTGATTACAATCGCTATTCCTGGGTAAACATGTGCCTGGAGAAATTGTTACTTAATCGGCAGTTCTCTGCCTGATATGTAAGTGGCTACTCTTCTATGCCATTTACAATTCCTGGTACTCTAAAATTTCTCCTCTTAAGCTAACACTTTGAAAATCTATTCTCTGATTGCCCCACTGTAAATTGAACTATTTTCAATGAGATTGCCCAGGAATCTAGAGATGGTATACATGTTTCGAAATTAGAGTTCTATTACTTCTTGAATTATCTGTTTTACCATATTACTAATGAATCTTCAAATAAGAACAAGGTTGTCTCACAGTGGTTTGTTTTCTCTATTGCTTTTCTGAAAGGAAAATAAAAGCTCATTATTTAGATCTTTCCTCCCTCCATATTTCAGGATACGCTTCTCCTTTCCCCTCAATTATCAAAATCAAACTCTTCTTCAAGGGGGATCCATCTTATTTTTGGTTCATCAAGTATTTCTTAAGCATGAACTATGTGTCAATAAAAAAATTAATAAAAATTCCTTTTATGGGACTTAAGAGTTATTTTGCTTCTTTAGCAAAAGAATTATCCAACTAGTTGAGGTCAAATTGATCCAACTCACATTACAATGTATGGCCTATTTGAATCCAAATAATATTTGCATACTGAGGTATACTGTTTCTTTTACATAAACATCTTGCCTATAGTTGATTAATATTGGGTGGCTTAGACTAGTTAAGGCAACTGTAAACTTCTAAAGAGTGTGGGCATGTTGTATTACATTGTTTTTGTATTCCTTTGGGCATGTCCTTAACAGTTGATTGAATCAATGATTATAGACCTTCATCTTTAAGTAATTATAATCTTTAGTAATCATTTACCTCAAACTATACTTCAGGATCCTTCAAGTAAACGAGTAGAGTCATGTGAGTAAGGGTGATAAGAAACTATAGTAAAGTATTACTTTGCTGTTAGAAAAGGACTTTCACATACATGTTTTCACTTGTGATTAGCAGAAGCTCTATGAGGCAAATTGGGTATAATGATCACCATTTGCTTCACAGGTATTTGTAAAGATAAAAAGAGATAAAAAAAGGACTTGGAAATGAAATTTCTAACATTATGGGGAGTATCATTATGTTATTACTACTGTGGATAAGACATTTCTTTGCAGTTGGAGCATCTCTCATTAAAGCAATCTCCCTGAATATCATTTGTGGGAAGAGTTCAGGGTGGTGTGACAGAGAAGTATAAAACATTGCAGTGTTTCATGGAAAGACATAGGAAAGAGACTGTCATCATAAAAAATGGTATTTCTAGAGATTTCTTCTTTGATGTAAATCCAAATGAATACTAATTTCTTTGTCTGTTTAGTCCCTAAAAAAAGAAAATTGTCAGTAGTCACAATATTATGTTAGTGCTTTCCTTTTCATCCCTTTTTTCTGGGGGCGGGGTGGGGCGGGGCAGAAGAAGAGGGAAGAGAAGGTTTAAATTTAGTGTTCTCTCTCTATGTATGTATGTTAGACACTTTCAGAAGAAAATGATTTTGTTACAAATAGATAAACCTTTCTTTGAAAGGGTCATAAACCCTTACACAGTGGAAAAAAAATTTTTAATGCCAGGGCATTTTAAACAGGCATATTATAAATAAAATCCACTATACTCTTTTCATTTTAAGCTTGCAAGAGTATTCTGATTTAAAATAGCACCCAACCCCAACATGGAAACAGGAAAATAAAAATGGTCTTATAATGAATCAAAATAGAGGTATGTAAAGCCAACATAAAGAAACAGAAAACCGTTTTCTGTTTCTAGGTCAAAATGCAACAATTAAGTTAGAATGTGCCAACTAGAGGAAAGATTGATCAGTAACAGCAGCAAGAAGAGAGAGAGAAATGTTGGTATGGTGTCTCCTGGGAAACCATCTAGTCTAATCACCACCTTTATTACATAAAGAAACTGAAACCCAAAAAGAAAAAGTGATTCTTGTCCAAAGCCCATCACTGATTCACCTTTGAGCCAGAACAAAAAATCAGGATTCCTCACATATACCCTAGGTCTCTAGATTATAGAGCCAACACAGTTCCCCTCTCTGAAAGCAACAGTTTCTAGGCAATAGCAGAAATACAGGAGGCTTATTGGGTTGCTTTTGTTGTTGTTGTTGTTGTTGTTGTTGTTTCCTGCTGGTATCAGTGGTTAGGAAGATTGTCGCGTCAGCCTAGTGTTTTGATTTTATATCTTCCGTTGGAAGAAACATTATCTTTGTATGTTTAAGTGAATTGCACACAAAAATTAGTGTCAAAAATTTAAATGCAAGCCTTTTCAACAACTTGCACAGTGCTGCTTAAAACAAACAATAAAACAAAACAAAACAAAAAAACTTCTAAGAGAAAAGAGGCCATGTGACTTAGTGAAAAGCTGTCTTTTGAAAAAGTTGCAACACATTTATCCCATGCTTTTCAGGAATTATCTCCTTTCAGTTCATAATTGCTGCTAGCAGTGACCAAGCTAACTATTAAATAGTTTCTAACCTTATGAACTGTTTCACAGCTCTGTAAAGTACATAGACATTTTTTCCCAGAAATAGAAATGCTTCTGATACTATGTTGAAAGGCATTATTAGTGAAATTAGAATATGATAACAAACTGCAGATGGTAAAGATTACTTCCTGGCAGAGAATAAATCCAAGTGCATTTTATGTAAGTGACATGTGATTACCCATAAATTGTAATACTGGTGATTGATTCACAAATGGATAACTGTGATCTAGTTACTGTTGCCAACTATTTATCTTAATCAGATTGAGATAAAATCACACATTGAAGATTGAGAAGAAAATTAATTGGAATATATTACATTAGAAAATCATGAGTTTTCAAATTTGCTGCAATAAATCATGCAAGTAACCATTTTAGTTCACTTAAAAAGCATAAGTTCTGCTTAGTTTAAAATCATCTGAAACATACACATTACTAAAATATTTTAATCAAATTAAATTTTTAAATCAATGTTTATAGACTAAAGAGGTAACAGACTGTATTTGACATATTACTGCTACAAAAGCATCCATGGAGAGTATTGTTTTTAAAGACATATTAAATGTTCTCATCTATTACATATTATATTGTATTCGTGCTTTTAAGAAATATTTACTGAGGTCCCTTATATGCCAAGAACATATGAGTTAACAGAAAAACAAAAAGTACGGCATCTCTGCTTTCGTGGAACTTACTTCGGCTAACCCTATTACAAGAGAATATTGATGTTTCTAAACAGTGCACATAGGGGATGCTAAACAACACTTTTGTTATGAAGGACAGATTCTTCTCACTCTGCCCCTCCTACTTTTGTCAACTCTATTTAGGACTCTTCTTTATCAGCAAGAGAAGACTGAGTGAAATAGACAGACTTTGAGTAGTGTAATTTGTAATGTGAGTAAGCTACCTTACTGTGTATTCACTTTGGAGGTCATACTGCAGCTATACCATTCATGCAATTATTCATTCATTTAATTCATTCATTCAGTTCATTCAATGCCTGTGATAGACTAATCTGTTCTAGGTTTTGTACAAAGCAGACAAAGCTTCTGCTCTGAAGTAGCTTATATTTTCTTGGGGAAGAAAGAGTGAAAATATAGAAACAAACAGGTATGTAGTAAGATGATGATAAATGTTAAGGGAAAATTAGAGTCATGAAATAGAGAGTAACAGGGGTGCTATTGAAAGAGAGGCTGCAAAAGCATAGGCTCAGCATGAGGGAATAAGATGCAAGAATATATGGGTAAAAAGCACCAGGCAAAAGAAACAGAGAGAAAAGAGGCTGCTCTGAAAAGCAACAAGCCCTGTGTGGCTAAAGTAGAATGAGCAAGGCTGAATGTAATAGTTTAGGTTCAGAGTTGTGACCAGGCATGAGCTTATAGAGGGCTTATGGGCCCTGATAAGAAAGTTCCCATAAGAGGAGTGATTTTTTTATTCATACAATTAGTGTGCCTGAATGTCATTGCTGTCAAGGAATAAAATGTTAGTAAAAGAAATACAGTTATTCATAGTGATAATCAGAAGCACTGCACTCTCTCTAATCAAAAATACTTAAAGGCTGTCTAAATGTAATTAACAATCTATGATTGAATTTACAAGATGCAAGGTACTGGGTTTCAAGCAAACACTGGAGAAGACAGTGTCTAATCCAGAGGACTGGCATGCAAGTAGGTAATTACCCCAGATGTTGGAATTGTCAGACAGAAACAACAAAAATAACTATGGTTAATATGCTAGCAGGAAAGGTGATTAACATAAATGAATAATAGGGGAAATTTAGCAGAAAAAGTTTAGAGTAAAGCAATACATAAAAAGAAAAGGACTAAATACCTATATTAGAAAAAAAGAAAGGTATGCAATTTATGATCACAGCTCCCAACCCTAGAAAAAGAAGAGCACAATTAAACTCAAATTAAGCAGGAAAAAAGGAAATTATAAATATCCGAGTGGAAATCAATGATACAGAAACTAAAAAAAGCAATAGAGAAAAATCAACAAAACCAAAAGCTTTTTCTTTAAGAAAATTAATAAAAGTAATAATCCTCTAGCCAGACTGACCAGAAACAAGAGAGATGATATAAATTACCAATATCATGAGTGAGAGAGGCAGCATCACTGCAGATTCTATAGATATTAAAAGTCACATGATAATATTATGAACATCTTTATGCCAATAAATTTGACAACTTAGATGAAAAGGGAAAGACACAGACTACCAAAGCTCACTCAAAAGGAAATAAATAAGCTGAATATCCCCATATCTGTTTTAAAAATAGATTTTACAGGTAAAAACTTTCTCGAGAGCAAAGCTCCACTTCCAGAAAGTTTTACTATTGAATTCTATCAACCATTAAGGAATAAATACCACTAATTAAATACAAATTCTTCCAAAAAACTAAATAGGTGTTACCACATCCCAACTCATTTACTGAGGCCAACATTATCCTTGCAAAGATGGTGTAACATTCAGAAATCTATGTAATTATCTACATTAAGAGACTAAGGGGAAAAATGTAATTATCTCAATGGATGCAGAAAAAGCTTTTGACAAAATCTCACATCTATTGCTAATAAAAACTCTCAGCAAGCCAGTAATAAAAGTGAACTTCCTCAACTTAAGAGAGATCATGTTCAAAAAAAATCTTACAGGTTGCATCATATTTAATTATCAGAGACTGAATGTTTTTCTCCTAAGAGCAGGAACAAGGAAAACATGGCTGCTCTTACCATGTATTTTCAACACTGTACTGGTACCAGCTACTGCAATAAGCCATGAAAAGAAAATTAAAAGGTAT
The DNA here is from genome assembly GCF_030028045.1 of Hippopotamus amphibius kiboko. NCBI lineage: Eukaryota > Metazoa > Chordata > Mammalia > Artiodactyla > Hippopotamidae > Hippopotamus > Hippopotamus amphibius. The sequence continues at coordinate 62,525,984 of NC_080188.1, forward strand.
ACAGAAAATAAAAGGTATATAGAAAGGAAGTACAAATGCCTTTATTTGAAAATTACATGACTATCTATGTAAAAATTGCTAAAGAATCTACAAAGAAGGAAACTAAAACTAATAAGTGAGTTTAATAAGATTTTGTAATGCAAAATCAGTATGCAACAATCTGATATATTTCTATATACTAGCTGTGAAAAATTAAATTAAAATTTTTTATTTTTCTGTCTAGATAGTATGTATTTTTATTGAAATACAGTTTCATTTACAATAGAATATAAATGTAAAAATACTTAGCAATAAAAATGACAAAAGAAAGTAATACCTATTCACTGAATACTACAAAATATTGCTTAGAAAAAATTTGACTAGATAAAATGAAGATATATATCATGTAATAAATCAGAAGACTCAGTATTGTTAAGATGTCAAAAATTTATTTGTATAAGTTCTTAGACTGCTGGAAAAATAATAGAAATCATAGTAGAAACTGGCTTAGCAGTAAGAGAATGTGTGGAATGGCAGGAAGATGTTATGTCAAGGAATAGGGGCTGGAGAGGTAAGCATGAAAATGCAGACTGGGGCCAGATCTTGGAGCGCTTTGTATGCCAGGCTAAGAGTTTAAGCTTTTCTTGCAGAAGGCAGAAGTCATTGACGTTTTCTCTCTCTCTCTTTTTTTTTTTTGAGTTTCAATGAAAGTGATTTTTTTAAGCTCTTTATTAGAATATAATTGCTTTACACTCTTGTACCAGCTTTTGAGGTACACCAAAGTGAATCAGCTGTATTTATACATATATCCCCATATCCCCTCCCTCCCGTGACTCCCTCCCACCCTCCCTGTCCTGGCCCTCTAAGGCATCACCCATCATCGAGTTGATCTCCCTTTGTTATACAGCAAATTCCCACTAGCTATCTCTTTTACAGTTGGTAGTATATATATGTCTATGCTATGCTACTCTCTCACTTCATCCCAGCTTCCCCTTCGCCCCCTACCCCCCCAACCTCGTGTCCTCCAGTCTGTTCTCTGCATCTGCATCTTAATTCTTGCCCTGTCACTGGGTTCCTCAGTACCATTTTTTTAGATTCCATACATATGAGTTAGCGTATGGTATTTGTTTTTCTCTTTCCGGCTTACTTCACTCTGTATGACAGTCTCTCGGTCCATCCACCTCATTACATATAGCTCCATTTCACTCCTTTTTATGGCGGAACAATATTCCATTGTATATATGTGCCACATCTTCTTTATCCATTCATCTGTTGATGGACATTTAGGTTGCTTAACTTTTAATTTTCAAGTAGTTTTAGATTTATGGAAAAATTGCAAAAATAGTGCAGAGTTCCTTTCTATTTCTTACCCCCTCCCCCTGATATTAATGTCTTATACAGCCATAGTACAATTATCAAGAACAGACACTTAACATTAATACAATATTATTGAGTAAGCTACAGACCTTACTCAAAATTCATCAATTTAACAACTTTTTTCTGTTCTAGAATTTTATTCAGGATCCCATATTGCATTTAGTTGTCATTTCTCCTTAGATCCTCCAGTCTCTAATATTTCCTCAGCCTTTTATTGATGGCCTTTAAAGCACAGAAATGACATAATGAGATCTAAACAAATAGACAGTACTTGTTTATAATGTGGTTGATTGGAGAAAGGTTAAGCTGAAGGCTGTGAAATCACACCAGCTTGGAGACAGTTTTAGTAATTGGGTTGGTGGTGATGTAGATTGAACTAAGGGACTGGCAGTGAATATTTCAAGAAGAGGATAGTTTTGAGAAATATTTAAGAAGTAGAATTAACATTGTGGGTTAACCAAAGTTTATATGAGTATCAGAAATAAGAGAGAGGAAATAATTGAAGGTGACCTCTGAGTTTTAGCATTGATATTCTGGAGAAATGGCAATAACTGAGAGAGCAATGGAAAGTGTTTTTTATTTGTCATCCTCTGTCTTCCCCTTACACAAACACAAGCACATAGTTCATCATATCTTTTTACCAAGATCTTCTTATTTTTATAATATATAATTTGCTGAGTATATTAATATTCTGTGACTTGCCTTGAAAGAATTGGTTCTAAATCCAGGATGTGCCATATTATAAAATAATAATAACTTTAATAACTAGCATTTCTGTAAAATGACGGGAAAAGTTTTGAAGACAGACATGTAATATAATATGGGTTATCATTCTTGTCACAATTGTGTTTAATCCTCACTCTTTGTGAGCTGGAATTGTGCAGATAAAGATCAGATTTTACCTGTATTACTAAATATAATGTTCTGTACTCATCTGGTTTCTTAAGGTCCTCTAGCTATCCTTCCTGGAGTCCTAATGTCTATCAGCTAGTGATCAGTCTTAGCATATAGCATGATGAAGATGTTGTTTTAGATAAACTTCTCATTTTATGTCTGTAGGCTGTGGGAAGAAGGCCTTTCTACACGTGATATTAAGCAAAATATTCCTAAAAGTCAAAGATTAACCAATTTGATTTATACTAATCTTAAGTCTTCTAAATTATACATAAATTTAAAATACAGGAAGAGTAAGGAGAGATTTTAACATATAAATAACAGATAAAGGGGTGATACTGAAAATCTGTAAAGCTCTCCTTCAAATTAATGACAAAAAGACAAACTCATTCAAAGGTCATATCTTTTGCCTACCCTTCCGTCTTCTTACACAACTCTCCACCATGGTCTCTGTACTCTAGCTCCTGGTTCTTCTTTCTGCCTTCTACTACAGCATCTTTGCATATTGTACTTCTTCTAGTGGGAAATATTTGTTTCACTCTTTTTCATCAAGGTAACTCCTTTTCACTGAATTAGTTCCTAGTTATTCTTCATATTTCCACTCACAGTCTAGGAAAAATGCTTTAGTGCTACTATAGAATAATGACTCCTTTTGACCTAACCCTTACTTACCACATATTATATATTGATGTGAACATCTTATATCTCTTGCATTATACACTTGCTTATTTTTGACTCTGTCATCCTGAGTACCTGACACTTGCCTGTCAAATATATATTTGACATATGCAACATATAGTTGTGTATGTACATAAATGTGTGTTCATTGCAGAATTATTAAATTAACATTAAAAGGAGAGAGGTTTAATATGAACTTTTATAAAATAGGAGGCTATGAAAATACATAATTGAAAGGTGGCAAGGTACATATTAATATCATAAAATCTGGGTTCCAGCCTTGTCTCTACTACTTACTGAAAATGTAAGAATAAGACTCAATTCAGTGTTCAATGAATGAGGATAGGAATTTATTCAATATAATTATGTTGATAAAATGGTAAAATGCATATAAAAATATTTTGTAAATTTCAAAGATAAAGTAATAGTCAATATACAAAGATAAAATAATACTCAATATTTTTATCATTTTTATCACATAATTATTGGTAGTACCACTCTAGGGCTTAACTGAAAGTATAATATTTAATTATATTTTAATTGTTGCTTCTCAGTAGTTTTTCTCATCCTTGTTGAAAATTTTTTGTGTATAATCTTCATATTTGGAGCTAAAAATGTATAAAGGTAATGCCTTAATCCCAAGTCCAAAAGAAAAAAATAAAAGATAATGGTATCAAAATCATTATTTTTTTCTCTTATACATCTGGGAGGCTGACATTTTCTGAATCTTGTAGTAAGAGAGAGTTAAGTGTCTTCGGGTGTTTATATGGGCCTTTATGTTTAAAAACAGTTGTTATGGCCCAGGCATTGAAGTCGGTGCCAGGTTTGAATCCCAGCTCTGCCATTTACTAATGATATGAATTTAGACAATGTATTTAAATTCATACATTCAAACTGAGCCAGTTTATTTACTTGAAAATGAGAATAATAAAAGCTTTTCTATACAGGCTTGTTTTGAACTGTAAATGGAAAAATAAAATGACTTACAGTAGGTGCTGGGTTAAATGTTTAGTCCATCTCAGGCTTAGATTATGCCTTATAGCTGAAAGTTCATGATGGCAATAGATGACTGAAAAAATAGTTGACTGAAAATTGTTCAGTTGAGTTCATTTGATGACTGGTAATCAACCATTTTAGCCATTGATATTCTTTGTAAGAAGAAATGTCTTAATGCTTTTTAATTATAATTAAATTTTTCCATATTCTCACTTCCTAAGTAAATAGTTATGATTAAATTGGACCTTTTAACACTATTTATATATAAAGACCATCTTTATTTAGAAGAATTTGTTCCAAATGATTGTATTTTTGGCAAACTACATTAATCATATGTCACATTAATCCCACCTTTAATATGCCACCTCTCAGATGGTTGGTGAAAATCATATTTACAAAGAATGCTAAATATGTGGACAGGCTGAAAGTGGTGTGTGTTATTATATTCTTACAACTATAAAAGCAAAGGTCGGGTATGTTTTGGTAGATGAAAAAAGAAATAAGCAATTTTAACTACTATGCTTATGATTCATTAATGAATGAAATAGAAAAAAAGAAGTTAAATTAAATTCAGCTGTTGTAGAAAAAGCACAAATCTTTATCGGCCATGGAAGCTTACCTTATTTTCTCATCTATAAGAGCTCACTGATTATAGATTTCAATATTGATTAATGATTTTTCAAGAAAAATAATCCATCATATTAAATGCATTGATCAATTTTGAAATATGTCTTGATTTCAGATATGATAAAACATATAAACTGAATACATTTTATTTTCAATTTTTTTATTGGAATATAGTTGCTTTACAATGTTGTGTTGGTTTCTACTGTATAACAAAATGAATCAGCTATACATATACATATATCCCCTCTTTTTTGCATTTCCTTCCCATGTAGGTCACCACAGTGCATTAAGTAGAATTCCCTGTGCTATATAGTATGTTCTCATTTGTTGTCTATTTTATACATAGTTTAAATAGTTTATATGTGTCAATCCCAATCTCCCAATTCCTCCTACCCCCCACCATGGTATCCATACATTTGTTCTCTACGTCTGCATCTATATTTCTTTTTATTTTTTTAATTTAATTAAATTAACTAATTAATTCTTTTGGCTGTGTTCGGTCTTAGTTGCAACATGCTGGATCTTTGTTGAGGCATGCAGGATCTTTCGTTGTGGCAGGCAGGTTTCTCTCTAATTGTGGTGTGCAGGTTCCAGAGCATGTGGGCTCTGTAGTTTGCCACATGTGGGCTCTCTACTTGAGGTGCATGAGCTCAGTGGCTGTGGTGCATGGGCTTAGTTGTGCTGTGGCATGTGGGATCTTAGTTCCCTGACCAGGGATCAAACCCACGTACCCTGCATTGCAAGGCAAATTCTTTACCACTGGACCACCAGGAAAGTCCCTGTGTCTGTATTTCTGCTTTACAAATAAGATCATCTATACCATTTTTCTAGATTCCACACATATGTGTTAATATATAACATTTGTTTTTCTCTTTCTGACTTACTTCACTTTGTATGACACTCTCTACATCCATCCACATCTCTACAAATGACCCAATTTTGCTCCTTTTTATAGCTGAGTAATATTCCACTGTATATATGTACCACATCTTCTTTATCCATTCCTCTGTTGATGGACATTTAAGTTGCTTCCAAGTCCTGGCTGTTGTAAATAGTGCTGCAGTGAACATTGTGGTGTGTGTATCTTTTTGAATTATGGCTTTCTCTGGGTATATTCCCAGTAGTGGGATTGCTGGGTCATATGGTAGTTCTATTTTTAGTTTTTTAAGAAACCTCCATACTGTTTTCCATTGTGGCTGTACCAATGTACATTCCCACCAGTAGTGCTTGAGGGTTCTCTTTTCTCCACACCCTCTCCAGCATTTATTGTTTCTAGATTTTTTGATGATGGCCATTCTGACCAGTGTGAGGTGATACCTCATTTGTAGTTTTAATGTGCATTTCTCTAATAATGAGTGATGTTGAGCATCTTTTCATGTGTTTGTTGGCTATCTGTATGTATTCTTTAGAGAGATGTCTATTTAGGTCTTCTGCCCATTTTTTTGATTGGGTTGTTTGTTTCTTTTGATATTGAGCTGCATGTTCTGCTTGTATATTTTGGAGATTAATCCTTTGTCAGTTGCTTTGTTTGCAAATATTTTCTCCCATTCTGATGGTTGTCTTTTCATCTTGTTTCCTTTGCTGTGCAAAAGGTTTTAAGTTTAATTAGGTCCCATTTGTTTATTGTTATTTTTATTACTCTAGCAGGTGGGTCAAAAAAGATCTTGCTGCAATTTATGTTAGAGTGTTCTGCCTGTGTTTTCCTCTAAGAGTTTTATAGTGTCTGGCATTACATTCAGGTCTTTAATCCATTTTGAGTTTATTTTCTTGTATGGTGTTAGGGAGTGTTCTAATTTCATTCTTTTACATGTATCTGTTCAGTTTTCCCAGGACCACTTATTGAAGAGGCTGTCTTTTTTTCATAGTATATTTTGCCCTCCTTTGTCATAGATTAGTTGACCACAGGTGCATGGGTTTATCTCTCAACTTTCTGTCCTGTTCCATTGATCTATATTTCTGTTTTTGTGCTATACCATACTGTCTTGATTACTGTAGCTTTGTAGTATATTCTGCAGTCAGGGTGCTTCCTCCAGCTCCATTTTCCTTTCTCAAGATTGTTTTGGCTATTTGGAGTCTTTTGTATTTCCATATAAATTATAAAAAGTTTTGTTATAGTTCTATGAAAAATTCCATTGGTAATTTGATAGGGATTGCATTGAATCTGTAGATTGCTTTGGTAGTATAGTCATTTTCACAATATTGATTCTTCCAATCCAAGGGCATAGTATACCTCTCCATCTGTTTGTCATCTTTGAGTTCTTTCATCAGTATCTTATAGTTTTCTGTGTACAGGTCCTTTACCTCCTTAGATGTGTTTGTTCCTAGGTATTTTATTATCTTTATTGAATTGTGTAAATATTATATGTTGCATCGAGTTGGAGAAACATGAAAGAATGAAGTCTTAGTTTATTATTGTAAATTGAAAGAAGATACGGGTCACTTTTGGGGATACTTTTATTCTTATTAACTCTATGTATCTTCTTTCCCTATACTTCATCCCCACTCACAAATTAAGAGAATTAGAAAAATAGGGAAATTCCACTCTCCAGTTATGTTTATATTGTCAACAATATTATTGGTAAAAAGTAAAGGAAAATCAATGGATATTAGATGTTCTGCAATAATCACATCAAAGAGCATTGCAATCACAATCCCAGACTTATGTGTTCCAGAATGGGAACATCAGAACTACTCAGATGTCATAATGCAAATACATGATAACCAGAAGAATCTCTAGGAGTGAACTTCGTCATCTGTGTTAAATCTCTACTTGGAATTCTGATGCAAGGAAATTTTGTAAACAATATGGTGAATAGATTGGGAGATCTTTTGAGGATATAACCTGCCATGTATATTATCTAGTCTCCAAGAAGTTCCTGGCCCATGGTTGAAAGTTGATAAATAAGTGTTGAGAATAAGTCTATGAATTGAATGTGCAAAAGTCCTGATCTGACTTAAAGTCATTAGAAGAGGTTATATCAGGACAAATTGATCAATATAAATAGTCAGAGGAAATATCACAGGGAATAAGTGTATTCAAGAAGGATAGTGCTATCCAAAAATATTTCACTGAGTTCTCATTGACTATTCAGTGACAGATAATCAATTTCAAAACTCTTAATAGATTTTATATTAATCTCATTTTACTTAATAAAAAAGAAGACTCAAATTGATTAGTTTCAGAAATGAAAAAATAGTGTACATGAGTACCATTTAACTTAACTTTCTACATTTATACAGAGAACTTCGTTTCCATAACTGCTGAATGACCAAAAAGGGTGAAAATGTTGCTAACTGCAATTGCTATTAGAAAAAAAGAAGAGAGAAAGAAAGAAGGAAAGAAAGAAATAAGGAAAAGAGGGAGGGAAGGAAGGAAGGAGAGAAGAAAAGAAAAGAGAAAAAGGTGTGCTTTCAGTAATTAATGCAGACTACAAACATCTTTGATAGTGTTACAGCTTCAAACAGCTGGAGTCACAAAAGCAGCAAGCTATTCAGTATCCTCTATATGTTTGGAGATGTGTGGGTACATGCATGTATAATATAAATAAATCACAGGGCTTGAAGTAATTAGAGGGAAAGCAATATGCCATTAAGAAGTCCTTGGCTTGGATTCTCATAATAAAAAAGTGGTGGATACACACATAAATATGCTGATATTTCAAATTCAGTTTTCACACGGTACATAATGAACTAAAGTATGCATTGTATGGAACTAAAACTCTAAATAATGTAGTCTTCTAATAGTCAAGATATGGAATTCTTATAGCAGAAGGTAGACTGCTTCACTAAGCTTTGCTTCTGTTCTTGGTGTAGCACTTTATTTTCTCAAATCTCTCTTCTGCTGTCATGAGTCTCTTTTTTATACTAAGTTTTATTTAGAGCCCTATGAAAGGTCAATGTCCATAGGAAATCAATTTGTTATCTTTGCTTCAACCAACATTTTATATTGGTAAAATGGAGCAAAATGGGCATCAAATATAGCCGTGACAGGTTGCCTTACAGACCTATTCTTAATGTATCCAGCTAGGGTTGTGTTTTGAGTCAACAAGTCTCAATCCATTTTAGATGTGTGAGCTCCTTTTTTCTCTATAGTGGGACTGTTGCTTTTTTACAAATCTGATGATAGACAGTCTCCAATTGAGGTTTCCCTGATGGACAGCTCTGTCTGTCTTTACTTTGCCATGCAAAATCTTAAGTTTGTAAATATCCTTTGCTTGCTATGGTAAAAAGACCATTGACCAATGAGGTAGAGACTTTTTTTTTTAAGAGGGATTGCATGCGTTCTTGACAACTGTAAACCATCAGAGGTTGGGGGCACTTTAAGAGGGATGCCCATCTATGACTTGCAAGCTACTACTCTCCCAGTCTCTTCCTATGAGAATTCTAACACGATGATTTTGGTAATTTTTTGAGTCTCAGAGTCTTTCTCCAAATAGTGTTCTAGGATGTGAACTTACTAACCAGTCATGGTTGGCATAGCAGTTAAAGCTGATTTTCCATCCTGGGCTATATGATCTCTAAATTACCTTTCAAATCTAATACTATATGGTTTTCTGATTGCAACTTTTGATGTTTCCTATTTTGATTTTATAGGAAAAATTCAGTTATTCTTACTAGTATGTGCAGTGGGATGGATAATACCACATATTATTCATTAGCATAATCTAAAAATAACACATTTTTAGATAATCTTAACACTTTTGCTTACATAATAATTTTTAGTATTAGTTTGTGTTTTTACTATATAAGCTGTGTCTTTATGTTTACTTATAATTTATATTTGTTCTAGTTTTAAATATGTTTTGAAGTAAGAGTATATGCATATGCAGAATAGTTAAAACAAAATTGAAACAGAGATCACAAACCATATAGTAGAAATTAGAAATTGTTCAGTTGGAAACCAGAATGAGATAGTTTCTGAAATTTAGCATTTCATTTGACCATGAGTTTTCTGATAAACAAGGAAAAGAACAGAAACATTTTCATTTTTCCAGTTTAATAGGAGAGGCAAGTGTCATCAAAGTTTTAGATACCAGAATGGCTGTTTTCTGTGGCCAGAAATGCCTTCCTCAAACTCTTCATCTCCCCCTTCATTCATTTACCAGTTTACGCGTTATCTCCTTTCTTGAAACCTTGTATTATATACTCAGTAAAGATTTTTTTCTCTGAATTACACATTAATAAATATAAAGGTATAGCTATCACTAATTGGATGCCTATCATGTGAGAGACAAACAACAGACACTGAATAATTATCTCTGATGCTCACAATAGTCTTGAAAGATTCATGCTCTTTTACCCTGTTTACAGATGTTGAAATTGAGACCAAGAGAAGCTGAGAAATTTGTACTAGGTCAACTAGCTAATTAGGATAAAACTCTTGATCTGAATTCCAGCAGCACTTTATAATTGGAGAATCTCCTCATGTAGAATGTTCCTTAAAAAAAAAAAAAGTTTCCATAGTTGTATAATAGCTGTGTAAGCTTTATTCACTGTTCCTCAAAAAAAGAAAATACATGAAACCTATTGACATTTGAGTATTCCTGTGCTTTCTTGCAGCCTGTGAACTTATGAATCAAGGCATCTTGGCCCTGGTCAGCTCCATCGGCTGCACATCAGCGGGGTCCCTCCAGTCTTTGGCAGATGCCATGCATATCCCCCACCTCTTCATTCAGCGCTCAACAGCTGGGACCCCGAGGAGTGGCTGTGGACTCACCCGGAGCAACAGGAATGATGACTACACTCTCTCTGTTAGGCCACCTGTCTACTTAAATGACGTTATCCTGAGAGTGGTCACGGAATATGCCTGGCAGAAGTTCATTATATTCTATGATAGCGAATATGGTAAGTGTTTGTTGCTTGTGTGAGTTTTGTAAGCTGACATTTGCATGGCAGGTAACTTCATTAAATCTTGAAAAATTTAAGGAGCTTGCTTATTATTATTTGTGGTTTTCACGTCCTGTCATATTCTTCTTACAAATCTAGCAATAACAACAAAAAATTTTGTTAAGGCCTCAAGTTCAATCTTTTGTATATATCATGGTTTTTCAAATAATGGGAAGTCATAAAAACAATACTGTGTTTCTACCTTTTGAAAAACATTTATACCTCTATATAATAAAAAAATCATTTGGACAGATCCTGGAACACAAAAAACTGCCCATTTCTATTTTTTGGTTCAAAAATATCTGAAGTATCTTACTTACATCCTTGTGTAGACTTTAGTATCTAATTAGTACTTGTCTTTGAAGGTCACTGAAATTATAATGTTTTATATTTATCCTGGCATATTGTCTACAGTATGAAATCTCTCAAAAATACTGAGTAGTATAAAAATACTTGATTTATTTAACTTTCTAAGGTAAAACACATAGCATTTTACCTAAATTTATCATACTTTGAAAAGACACTTTCTCTCAGTATTTTTGTGTTACAGTAAGAAAAGTAAGCAAAAATAATATTATTTTTTTAACTATTTTTTCCTGAATTAATCAACCTGTTTTCTAACTGACTGAGCCCAGAGATTTTCAAATATAGTTCCTATCTCATTTTTGTCATTAGGAAGAGAGGAAATGGAGTACAGATCGATATGTTCAAATGAGAGGAAATAAACAGATTTTGATAAAGAACATATATTTTGAAACGTGTTTCCTTAGAGATTTGCCTTAAGAAGGAGTCTTTTAGAAAAAAATTTCTATTCAGAAGGGATGGGCCTAGTTTTTACATTTTTATTTTAAAAAGTTAAGAAGATTTACACTCTATAGTGCATCTTAGTTTTCTTGCAAATAAATATTTAAAAATAGGAGTCTTCTTGTCCTAATCTACTCAGCATTTTGAACTATACTAGAGAACAGTTACACAATAGTGGGCCAGAAAGTGGCATCAATAGAACTGAGCACAAACAGGCTGGCAGAAATCTGGGAAGCAGCAAATAAGAGCTCCTGTGGACTCCCAGGGAGGGAGAGCAAGCAGCAGTCACATTAGCCCTAAATATTCAAAGGTCACATGGGGTTTTGGCAGCCAAGTTCCATTAAACTTGATGGGTAGGCTTCAGCCAAAAGTCTGTGGCACTCTCTAAAAGCACAGTCCTTTGTCCCCAGGACGGAAATCCGTATTTTGTCGTTTACTTCATATTATTTAGGGGTCACAGAACAAAGACCAAGAGACTGAAATGAATAAAATAAACAAAAAGGAAATAAAAATAATTGGCTCATCAGTAAAACTAAGGATGGAACACAAATCTGATAGTCACTGATAGGATTATTTTGTGAACATAGTAAATTCTAGCTCTGGAATCAACATACTGAGTATGCCTTTGTCAGGTTTTTCTAGTCAGATTATCTGTGGTTTTTAGAACCGTAAATGGTATTCTTATGACCTCTACTCAAACATAATTTGAAATAATGAACTTTTAAATCCTAAATCTTTCTTTAAGGGGAGAAAACACTTTCTAGTTAGTCCTATCAAAATAGTCTTGTAAAATAAAGAACAGAAAATTAAGTTTTGATGAAGACATTTTTTACAACAGTAAAATGAACTTTACTCTTTGATTATAAACATCCATGAGGAAAGAAAATTCCTTGTTATCTTGTTTCCAAGTCCTACATGGATTACAGTTAGGAAATTCTTATAAGAGAAGACATTTTAATTACTGATGAAATAAATATTTTTAATGTACACTAAATTCATAGTCAAACACTCATTTACATAATTTGAAATTTTTCATTCTCTTTTCTTTTGTTTTCCTTTGAATAAACAAGATGCTATAATCTCAGTGTTTGTATCCTCTGTTAGAAGCAGTGATTGTTTTAGGAATAATGAAAAACATTTTCCTTTACTCTGATAATAAACTTGATTTTAACTTATTATTTAATTTAATAATTCATGAAAAAGTACCCTGCTGTAGTTTTAAAATTATTTCCAGTAATACTCCTGTTCAATGAAAGAAAATTTTCCTTTGATACTTTCAATAAATCTTGCTAGTAAAGAACTGGGCTAGAGTCCAAAATAAACATCAAGCTATCAAAATACCTTGTACCTTGAAGAGGGCTACATGTATTTACATATCTATTCATCAGCGTCCTCATTTTAAGTTCAAACATTGGAATTATGCTTGACTTTTATCTTGGTTATCAGGCATTGCTTTCATTAAGGAATGGATTAAGTATCATCCATGGATAGAATCAGGCAGCCTGCTGGAGCCAAATGCTATTGAAGATGTATTTTGCTTAGAAAAATATACTTAAAGAGAAAGATTAGGTTTCTTATCCAGTTTATTAGAGAAATACTTTTTTCAAAAGCAGTTAATTATGATTAAGGGCAGAGTGTAAAACTAAATTCCTTAACAAAGAAAATTCAAGTCTTTGATTCTAAGTAAATGGTTGAAAAGAGGGAAAAATATGAAGTTTTATTTGAATGGATTGATTCAAGACATTTTTTAAAAGGCTTGAAAAGAATTGTTGAACTTTTAAAAATGTGTCACTCATGAGCTTAGTGCAAATATAAAACGAGATTAAAAGTTTTACAGAATGTAGGCTTTACCTTTAGGAAGCTTACAATTAATAAAAGAGAAAATATTTATATGACTCTTTTAATAGAGAAAATAGTGTGTTGTGTCATGAATGATGCAAACTGAGTGCTACTGGTGTGCAATGAGGGAAGTGTTTAATTTCGGCAGCAGTGATCAAAGAAGGCTTCATGGGTGGACTTTGATCTTGATTTCTTGATTATTGTCTCTCAGAATCCTACCTAACTTTCACAGTGTGTGAGATGGCCACTCCAATAGAGAGTGTGAACAAGTCTTGCAGCAATAAAAATATTAAAAAATAGTATCTGTGAGCATCTTTATTGGCCAGGCAGTAGGATGAATATTTTACATTGTATCATTGAATTTTCTCAGCAGCTCTCTGAGGTAGATAATATTATTATCACAATTTTACAAATAGGAAAACAGAAACAACTAATGGGTAACTTGTTCACAAAACATAGCTAAGAAGCATCAAAACTGAGATTTAAAGTCTGACCAGAGCCTATACTCCTAACCATATATAAAGAGTATACAGAGGTTGCAGTAAACTATCACCCAATATATAACAAGGGATAAACTTATAGTGAACATTTATCATATCCAGGCTCTGTTCTAAATGCTTTACATGTATTATTTCATTTAATTCTCACAGCAGCTCTGTGAGGTACATGATGCTGATGATGATGGCCATGATGATAACACAAATGAAAAAAGCTGAGGTCATAAGAGGTCAGGTGATGCAAAAGTAAGTCCAAGAAGCCTGAATTCAGACACTGATAGTCTCTTCCATAATCCCTGCTTTCAACAACTGGACTATGTTGATGCTATAGAAAGAAGCATAAGAGTAATTTCTGACACTGTGAAAAATCTTTTACAGTTTGCAAATGAAATGTATAGAACCATTTTTATTAAAGAGACAGTGTCTGACTTTAAGCCTGCAGATCTCCAACATATTAACACCATTCAAGGAAAAATACGGTATGAAGGTTAGGTTATCACTGGAAACATGGAAAGAGGACAGTTTGGTTTATCATTGGAAGGCTGGTTATCATTGGAAGGTTTGGTTATCGTGGGAAACATGGAAACAGGATAGTCATTGGGTCAAAGTAGGCTGACCCCTCAGCATAAATAGCCACTTGCCTATACAATATATGTTCTCCCTTTTAAATTTGCTACCAAAATACCAAATTTATTTGAGAGAGCAATACTTACAGTTAAGAAACTAGATTCCCCAGGATTGCTTGCAGCTGGGGGTTGTAATATGATGCTGTCAAGAACTGTGAAGGGTCTGAGATTTTACCCTACTTGCAAGCTAGCAAATTAGCTTGCCTCAATTTCATAGATGCTGGTAGAAAACACTACGCTTTTAGATTAGAGGGAGAAGGGTTTAATACTCAAGGCACAGCATGCAGTGGGAGCCTTGTATTAATTAAAACTTTCTGCTCATAACAGACACTTTTTAGAAAATAAATAGCCAAACTACAAACTAGGGAATAAATTCCAATACATATATCTGAAAAAATAACATAAATACATAGGCTATGTAAAGCGCTCAGAGAATTAAGCAAACAAAACTCCAACAAAGCAACAATATAAGACCAACAAAAATACATAATTGAAAGTATGCAAAAAGCTTGTGCAGACAATTCATATAAGAAGATATATAAATGGCAAATATAAACAGAAGAAGAAGTGGTGAACATAGTCCACAGGTGTATGCAAATTAAAACGAGATGTTGGGAGTTTCCTGGTGGCACAGAGGTTAGGATTTTGGGCTTTCACTGTCATGGCTAGGTTTCAATGCCTGGTTAGGGAACTGAGATACTGCAAGCTGAGCAGCACGGCCAAAAAACAAACAAACAAAAACAAAACTAAACTAACCAAACAACGAGATATTAATCGGTACCCACTAGCTAGACTGGCTGAAGGCCAATACTACACATAAGCAAGAATGTGGCAAACTGAAACTCTCCTGCTTTGTGGTTAGATGTAAAAATGTACAACCACTATGGAAAGCTGTTTGACAGTTCGCTACAAATTTAAGTATGCGTGTACCACATGACTTACTCACTTCACTCCTACGTATTTACCAAGATAAATGAGAATGTATATCCTTACAAAATCGTATATAAGAATGCTCATATAAGCATTATTCATTATGTCCAAAACTGGAAACAACCCAAATGCTCATCATTTTGAAAATGGTTGAAAAGGAATTGTAATGTATCCCTGCAATGGAATACTATAAGAAGAAATGAACCGCTGAAATATTCAACAACAAAATTTTGAGTGAAATAAGCCTAAAAGAAAAGATGTACATGCTGTATTATTCCTTTTATATGAAGTCCAGTAACATACAAAACTAATCTTGATGATCCAAATCAGAAAGTGGTTGCATCTCTGGACCAGGAGGGGACTGTCTGGAAAAGGACACAAGAGAAACCTCCATGGTAACAGAAATATTCAGTGTCTCCTTTTGAGTGGTAGTTATAATGGAACACAATAAATGTTCTTTGAACTACACACATAAGGTCTGTTTATTTCATTGTAGGTAAATTATATCTCAATAAAAACTTAGAAGACAGAACAACCTATTAGATATCCGCAAACTGAAAAAAAAAAAAGGAAAGAAAAAAAGGAAAGAATCAATTTGCTTATTAGAATTGTAAACTAAATATCATAATTGAATCATGATCACTTAGTGATTATGGATTCATAGCCAAAAGTTAGAACTGAGGTAGTGGACACCTAGAACCCAAATTTGTTAGTAGACCAGAATTACTAGAAGAGCTTTTTAATCATCATAGTACCTCAGCTCCGTCATAGACCCCTGGAATCAGAGTTTTTGCAAGACAGGCACTAGCAACATACATATTTTAACAACCGCCACACCGGTGTTTCTGATGCAGCCAACTTTGTTTCTAGACAAGGCATTTGGAAACAAGAAATTTCAGCAGGTATCTCCTTCAACATCTTTGATTGGCATTGTTCCCGGACAGAGTCCTCCAAGCAAGGGAGAACTCATTGTATTCTGAAAGAGCCTATCTCAAATATGGATACTGGATATTTCTAATTGGCAGAAAGCTTTTCTCTGTATGAAACTTAAAACATATTAGACAAAATGATCCATTTCTGGAATAATATAAGTATTCC
This sequence comes from Hippopotamus amphibius kiboko, assembly GCF_030028045.1. NCBI lineage: Eukaryota > Metazoa > Chordata > Mammalia > Artiodactyla > Hippopotamidae > Hippopotamus > Hippopotamus amphibius. The sequence continues at coordinate 62,542,215 of NC_080188.1, forward strand.
TTTTGCTTGTAATCATTTATCAATAAGTAAAGAAGTGATTACATTCCATGAACCCACTTAGTCTTCTACTGCCTGAGCACTAAGAACAGTTTACCATTTTCAACCTGATACATATGCTTATTAGATAGTCTACCTTTTTAAATGCGTTTAGCCCTGTCTATTTTACTTTTTCAATATTTCTGTTTACAATCTGACATATTTATTGATTACACATTATGCCGTATGCTATCTTATTGCCTTAGAGAGGTGAGACCTTTACCTCTTTTTAGCAAAACAAAAAACACTTGTATCTTGTGTTTTCTCATAATTTATGCCTTTTAAAATTTTTATGTTAAATCTTTTCACTATTACTTATTATATTGCCCTACCCTTCCAATTTCACATCATCCTCAGTTTACTTAGCATGCTGTTTATGCTTTCAACCAAATCTCTGAGAGGAAGTTTGGTCAAGTAGGTGGAATATAATATTCAGCAAGGCTCATTAGAAGCAATTGATAGTAGTCCAGGCAGGCTCACTCTCAAAGAGGTCCAAGCAAGGAATTAGTTGAATGTAATAGCCAGCAGCTAGATTCCAGAATCAAGGAGTCTTGGAACAGACAATATACAGAAGCTAGAAAGTTATAGGAGCGGGTGATCTTTAAAATAGAATAAAAGCATAGAGGTTGCTTTAATGGGAGGTTTCTATTCTGAGAACATTGAAAGAAAAGTTGAATTTCAGGGATGGGTGGGCTGAATAGAGCTGATTTACAAGAGTGCCATAAGCAGGAAAGTTGATGTACATTTCATCTAAAGAGCTATTTGGGTTATTTAATTTCCTTTGCATAAAAACATATTGGATAGATATATACATATAATGTCCCAGAGCTTAATATTGGAATGAACCCATTTGTAGATTTATTCTATGGGTCCAGTTATGGAGCCTGGAGGGATAATATGATGATAGTGGTCTAAGCAGCTTGCAACAGTAATGACATAGAGACATGAACTCGTTGAAAGTAGTTAGATATACCCTCTTACTGTAGCCTCATTGCAGCTTCAGTTCATGTATTTGCTTCATTCTCAAGCTAGACAGATGGCATTGGTGATTTCAAGGATATTCTTACAGATTATTATACTAGAAAAAGGCCCTTTCCCTTTTTTGTCCGTATATCAATATATCAATATCATACATATGACTATTTATCCACATTTAAAATCTCAGGCTTTATTCATGTCCTGTGTGTATTCTTGAACCAAATAAATTTTTCAGGGGCATGGTGGGCTCTCAGTCACCAGCCTGTATTACATGATGACCCTCTGGGTAAAGCGTAGGCATATGTGGACACGTGCTTTCCTTATCAGCTTGAAAGAAACTTTGCTTATAATAAAAAAAAAAATTAAATAGGAATTAGATTATTTTAATTTTATTAATTTTTAAAATTTAATATTATTAAATTATAATTTGAAATTATAAATATTTGTCTCTATAATTCACTGTGTAAAATTGCTTTTGAAATATACCCTTCTTTAGTTCAATTTGATTGTTTTTGTTTGTCTTGGTCAGCTTAGACTTATTTTATGTTCTTAGCCTTTGTGACATTTTTCTTAAGGTTTCCAGATGGTCTTTTCTATTTTATAATAAGATCTTTGGCCATATGTAAATATCTACTATGACTTGTTAAACTAGGTATTTCTGAAAATCAGACACCTAAACATACATAACAGGTTTTGATAAAATATCATAGCATGGAAAAGACTAAATGAAAATATGTTTCTCTTTATATACAGAAATAGTTACTTTTTGATACTCATATGCACAAAAACAAAGAAATAAATTCAACTTTAAGGATTAATGAATGGATTATTTATGGACTCTCCTGCCTTCTGAAAACACTGATTTAATGACCCCAAACTAAGGGTCAGTATATAGTTGAATGACCTGAGATACTTAAGCACTACCCTTCAGTATATCACTCTTTTCTTACAATTAAATTGCTGTATGGCAGAACTCTTTGAAATGAACGTTAGATGGCCATCAGCATGAGTGCATTCCCAGGAATCACAATATTTATTCCATGCAGTCTTGATGTAGGTTTAATTAAGGCCCATAAAATGGACACATTCCTCTTAATTTATTGCAAATGTTTATAATTATCCTGAGGGTGTTTTCAAATGTCTGATGACTATAATATTATTAACTCTCTCTCTAGACAGTCTTAAAGTGGTTTATTACTCATTTGGCTACTTTCCAGCTTTCAGTTCTCTCATTCACTGCAATGAACATCAATAAGTATATAATTAATCCAAACATCTTATTGAACTATTTTGTTTGCATTTGTATATAGTATGTCAAGTAGGTAAAAATGACATATTCTACTATTTTGAATTTGTTCATCAGTAAAATGTTCTAAAAATATTTATTAGCCTTACTGTAAAAATGATTTTCATGCTGAAACATTATGATCTAATGTTAAAATCAAGTTCTTATCTAATAGAAAATCTCAGTGGATCCCTACTGTTGGACTATGTTGCCTTAAAATATCATACAGTACATTATTATCTTTATTTTCTAAAAACATTACAAATGATAAGGAAATAATTAATGACTCAAATCCCTTTTGAAGTAAGGGTTCTTCTGCACATAATTGTTTAAACTCACTCAGTGGTTAAAAGACTTTTTTTCGCTAAGAAAACAAGGCAATTATAGATTATGCTTTGCTATTTGTATGTTGGGAAAGTCCATACGGCTTAATGATGTATCTCATGTGTCCAGCAGAATGATGTATTTCTTTTTATCTAAAAAAAGTCACAAGATTCTAAATAGTATTTTAAAGCTTAGCATTCTGTCATAATTTCAGAAACACAAAGATTGACCAAATGAAGTACTGAAGTCTCCTGCTCAGTGAGGTCTTCAATGGATTAAGTGATCAAAAATGATTAAATGTGCCTAATCTACTCAAATGAAGGAGAGAGATGCATAGAGGGGGAAAAAATCAGACCTACAAAGCCTCAGTGACAAATCTTTTTTCCTACCAAATTCAGTATTTTAAGTGTTATTCGAATATAATGATCAGGCTGAGAATCACTGTTTGACGGATTCCAGAGAAAGCCACTAAATTTAAGTTGCAACAACAGTTTGGAAAATAAGTAGTATTGTAAGAGTCTGCTGTCTGTAATAGGGTCTATGTTATCATCAGATGTGTAGATAACGAGCTCATCGAGGGCAGGGATCCTGACGCTCATCATTTTCTTCCAAGTACCTCTCACACGCTTGGCATGTAGTAAGCAGAGACGAGATTCCAGAAGAGATCTATTTGGATGCTGACTGCTGGTTTAGGTTGAACAGTAAAATATCATATTTCTGGTTTGGGGGTCTGTTTAGAAATGTGTTTATACATTAGATTGTAATATCACCTGGGATTTTTCTACCTTAATCTACTTACATTATAATCCATTTTCAGTAGAGATAGTAAATTTAATCTTACATTAGTGATCATAATAAAGTCATTATTCTACGCAATTTAATAAAACGAATCATTGTGTTTCAGTCAGCCACTACCTCGTGGAGAGTAGTTTTGGAAAGTTGGTTGAACTAGATAACACAAATATAGACATACAGAAACACAGATATACAGAAATTGATGATTGTTAGAATATCAAGTTGTAAAAGTATTACCTAGGTCAACTTTTAGTCCTTATTATGATTTTTTTTTTGTTTTCCATTTTTCCATAGAGAAAGAGAGCAGAAGAAAATTAAGAACAAGTGGGACTTTTGACTGAGTTAATGAAGTCTTGATAATGCAAATGTACATTGCATAGAAATTTGCAGTTTACAAACTGCTTTAATAGTTCACACACCTTATTTCCTTTTATGAGAATAACCTGGTAATTAGGTGATATAATTTCTTTTTGCATCAATACGGTGTGTGTGATTAGCTGTTACTTTTTCCTAAGCTTCCATTCCTTTGTTACATTTCTTTAATTGGCATTAGTCACATTAAAACAATTACTGTTTAAATTGTTATTCCCTTCACTAAAGTGGATGTACCTCAAGAACAGAAACTGCATCTTCACCTTCATTACCAAACTACCAGATGTTATCAAAAGACTGTGTGTTAGTCAATACCCTTTCTCTTGTGAGTGACAGAAGCTCATGTCAAACTAGGTAAGCAAAAAGAAAAAAAAAAAGAAATTTTTTTTCAACTAACGCATGTAGTTGGGAAGTCTAAGAAGTAGCTGGCTTGCCTCTGTTTCACTGCACACGTTGGCTACATTCTCAGTTTCTCACTAGACACACTGGCTCTTGCAGTTCCAAAACTGCATCATTACAACTTGTGATACAAAAGAACAACCATTTCTTTTTCATTCTCCATATATCAAATTCTAGTCTTTGTTTGAATCCCATGACTATCTGTGAACTAATTACTTAGGCCAAAGACATGGAGAGCTCACATTGACAGTCCTGGGACACATGACTTTTCAGTAATGAATATAGAGGGTTGTTTACATATGGAACACAGAGATGGGTCTGGGTTTGTTTCTTAAATGAAAAATGAGGTCGTGTTACCTGAATAAAGGAGAAGAAATACTGGGAAGGTAAAAACAGCAGACATCACCTATGAAATTGATTCTAAGTTCACATGGCTATGTGGGCAGCACAGCGCGGATCCAAAGCTGGTTTTCTGACATCAAGTGTAGTATGTTTTCCCCTAGATAGAAAGTCGTTTTAAAAAAAAGAAAGATGCGCCCAATAATAAGAAATGAAATAATTTTAAAAATTAAAAATATAAAGATGAAATATGGACTAGAAATGACTTACAAGACTTTTCATGTCAAATTACACTGACCATCAAAATAATAACCTTTGACTCCATACATGTAAGGAAAATTTCCAGTGCATTCTTTCCTTTGCCACCCAAATTCCCTCAGCTGAAGAGAGCCACGCAGGATTATAAAACCCTTCCTTCCACCAGCCCTAACGTGGGAGAGCTCTGAAGGCCATCGCACTTCCCAGCTGTGTGCAGGCCTCTGTTGAGACTGCGTCACAGCTCCCCCGCTGCTGACCCTTCTTCCCTTCCCGGGCTGCACAAGTGTTATTTCTGAGAGCAGTCCCTGGTAAACTTCCTATTCTCCAGTCTCTATCTCGAGTCCACTTCCCTGGGAGCCCAGTCTTCTACAGTTTAGTATATTTTCCTTGGGCCTGAAAGACAACTAGAGTTAGTCTAAATAATAGCTGAAAGTAATTTAAGGTGATCAAGGAAGGTATATGTTTCTTAATAGTTTTATTTTAAATGTTTCTCTACTTAAATAAGATGTAATACACACTAGTAGTTAACATGTTGAATATCTATACTCTATGTTGTTATATAGAATGGACAGAAAAACAACCATTAAGGGCAGTGACTATACCAGTTCAGGTTTTCCAATAACTGGCTTTAAGGGTAGCAAGCAGATTACACCATAATCTAGGCAGTGCGCAGAATGTTTTGGGTATGTACATTTACTGGGGAGAAAAGGGATTCATAATCTTCATGATTTTCTCTGTGCCAGAAAGAAGGTTAAGAAATTGGAGCCTTGGTTCCAAAACTGATTTCTTAAAAATCATTAGGTGCTAAAATCTCTGGGTTTTATCATGAGAATTTCTGATTCCATAGGAATGGGGTAAGGCTAAGAAATCTTCTTTTTGGACAATTTCTCCAAATGATTCTAAAGTAAAATTCAGTAGACAGTAATTTGAAAAATGCCAGCCTAAGGACTCAACTAAACTTCTCTATTAGTTTTCTACTGCTGTTGTAACAAGTGTTCACAAATTTAGAGGATTAAATAATACAAATTATTACTTTACAGTTCTGTAGATCAGAAGTCTGACATGGGATCACAGTGGGCTAACATCAAGATGTAAGCAAGGCTGTGTTCCTTTCTGAAGGTTCTTGGGAAGAATCCATTTTCTTGCCTCTTCTAGGGACCATCCACATTTCTTCTTTCAAGATCTCCTTCTTTCTTTCATCCTCAAAGTCAGCAACATACATCTCTAAAGTTTCCCAAGAGTCTCAGCTCATTCTTCAGTAATCAGATCTCCCTCTGACTCTCCTCTTCAGCCTCCCTCTTTCAGTTTTACAGACCCTGTGATTACACTAGTCTCAAGGAAGTAATAGGCAATGTCTCCCTGTTTCAAGGTCAGGTGATTGACAACCTTAATGTCCTCTGGAACATTAATTCTTTGCTGTGTAACCCTAACCTATTCATAGATTCCAGGCATTAGGACTTGGGCATCTTTGGGAGGTCGTATTCTGCTACCACACGTTCCTTTATAGAACACAGGGGGAAAAAGTCTTTTTTTGTCTTAATCTTGTGTTTAATAACTTAATGAGCCTTCTACCACTTGCTGTTATTATAATTATCTGGTCGGTAGAATTAATAATCACTGGGAACAGCTGAAACTACTATTTAACTTTCTACTATCAATGAGTAACTCGTTAATACCTACAGGCCTGGAAGCTAAATTTATGATATCAGGCATCACATCTTATCTTCTCAATTTCTGCAACTTGTAGCATTTTACTCATTTTTTCCCCAACCCTAACAGTTAAGCAGATAATGTAGCTGAATAATTGTGATGGTTGATCATACCCATGAACTGACAAAGCCAAAGATCCACTCTCTCTTTTAATGGCCTTTCGCAGTGCAGCTAATAGCATGATTCAGATTCTTTTCACATCAAACTTATAATCGCTGAATATCATTGAGTGTTTAGTGTTATTCACAAATAAGCACAACTATTATTGTTTATTTAACTCCTGAATTCCAAGTGTTTAAAACATTATACTTGCTATTTTGGGTAATTATCCATCAGTACATTTTAGGCAGTTCTATCCTGTTGGTGGGGGAGGAGTAGGTGGTCTTTTAACAAGCAATTGTGAACTAGTATTATCAATAATAGCACCTACCATGTGTTAGGCTCTACACTGGATTTCCCATGCAGACACACACACCAACACTCTCATTAATCTTTCAAGACATGTATAAGATAATTATTTCTTCATTTATAGGTCGGAAAAGTTTTCAAAACTATTTTGATCACTTACGTAAGCAGTGATAACCAGAATTGCAGACTAAGGAAGCAGAGAGATAATAGCAATCTTTTATCACATCAGTTTTCTGGCCAAGTAACGATACGTATAGTTCTTAATTTCTGGTCAAACATAAAAGCTGAAGAAGGTCATACTGTTTTAAATGAAGGGAAAAACATTTACAAGCTGAATTTGAATCATGCTAAGTCACTCTCAGACAGCTTTTTATTCTGCATATACAGCCTATCATCTATTTAGATCCTCTACTTAAAACTTTCAAGAGATTAAAACTGTATTTAGGATAAAATCAAAACTGCTTTCTGTGTCTCACCAGAATCCACAAGATCTGACCTTCTTTCTCCACACAGCTTCACCTAACTCTGCCCTCCCCATCGCTGGCTGTACTGCAGCCTCACAGGAAGCCTTTAGGTACTTCAAACACAAGCTCTTCACTGCCTCAGGGCATCTTCCCAAGCTGTTGTCCTTTCATCCTATCTCCTCGCCTGGGCAACATCTTCTCATCCTTTAGATCACACTTTAATATCACTTTTCCAGAGGAAACTTCTTTGACTATTCTAATTAAAATAGCTCCTTCTTCCCACCCTGCCATTCTCTACCAGCACACCCTTGTTTCCTTCCAGCACTTAGTGTGAATTGTACGTGTTACATTGTTTACTTGTTTATTGCCTGTCTCAATGTGGGAAAGGGTATTCACTGTTGAACTGTGAGCATTGGTGACTATTCAGTAATTTTTTTTTAAACAATGTTTTTTGTTTTTTTCTCTCAAAGTTAAGAACCTAAGTAATCTGGAACCTTATGTTTTGGTTACACTGTTTTCTGAACCTCTCCGTTTCAATGTATTTTTGGTTTTGTCTATCATATTTAGGTGCACGTTCAAGTGATTTAAACCAAAGAAACAACAGCTTACAATTCAAAATCAAGGATCTGCTCTGACACATATTTTAAAGGCATATTGGTTCTGGGGTAGGGCCGAGGCTTCTGTATTTTTAATAAGATTTCCGAGTGATTGATTTACAGCAAAGTTTGAGAAGGCCTGCTTGAGTGTGAACACAGTCCTGTTGTGTGTCTACTTGTATCTGCTAAATTTCATCAAATCTAACCCTTTGTTTAATCCATGCTTGAATACCTTACATCCTTAGGAACTTTCTGACCTCGATATTTAATGAGTACATAATACCTTTATTATTCCAGCTCTTTTCTCTCTTGTTCTGCTCTAGATGAGGCTCTGTTCTTTTAAGCTACTGAGATGCTGACATCCTGGGTTTATAATTTAATTAGGAATAAGGAATGTAAGGTAAAATTTATACAGTTATCCATTCTGAAGAGTTTGAGAGAATCATCGGATAACTGAACATATAATGCTCATAGTAATTGTTTTAAAATAAAACAAATCATAAGAAGAAAGCAAATTTTTAAATTATTATTATTAATTTGTAACCTTGCAAATATAAACTTTGGTTATGAGCAAATGTTAGTTTCCAAATTTGACTATTCCTTTTCTTATTCTATTGGTTTATGTATTGCTTTTAATTGCTAATATATTTAAAAACACATGACCTTGTTATTGTCCTTGAGAGAGAAATTTTACATGCGTGCAGTCATGAACATTAAGGAATTTTGAGATATAGTCCATTCATAATAAGCAACCTACAATTCCATTCACTTCTTATCTTTCACTGTCTTTTTTTCCCTTGTAACATTTTATGTCATGGACATATACAGAAAAATAAACAGTACTTTATAGTCAAAGCAAATCTGCTATATTAAAATTATATTGCACCAGGTACATCTTCCAATCATATTTATCAATGTTTAGATCCCTTCTTCTATAGACGGTCAATGTGGCACTAGGAAAAATATTTATAGCATTTCAGGCACTCTTTGTTACTTAAATATACATCAAAATACAAGTTTATAAACACTTTATTTAGACTGTATTTTACCCTCCTTATTTAGATGTGAAATGGAGGCAATTTTTTATTTTAAAATCTTTCTGGCATTTTCTTATTTTAGGATAGGCATGTGAATGTTTTGTTAAATTTTATGTTTTACACACAAAGCATATTTCCATACTCCTGGGAAAAAAGCAATCTCTATCAAGTTGGCCAGATTTGAGCTAAAGAGGTAGTACTCATAAAACAGGGAAAAATGTAACTGTTTTCTTGTGGTCTAAGTGACCTAAGACCCTTTGAAGATAACCTCTCAAAACTCTCTTTCAATTAAGATTGAAAATGTTGAGTTTAGTGATATGGTTGCCTATTTGAAGAAATGGTAGTAATCTTGATTCTGATTCATCAACCATTAATGACAGGCATGTTTTGCCTGAGGTTAATATCATTCTTTAATACTGAGGAAAGGACTCTGGAAGGGCTCACACCAATGAGCACTTCTCAGAACCCCTGCTGCCAGTACCCCTGTCTCCTCAGTGAGCCACAGCTGCCCCCCATCTCTGCAGGCAACCCTCCAACACCAGCAGAAGCTGCACAGAATGAAAATCGGGGGATGACCAGCTGGAGGTGATCAAGGATGATGAAAAAGAGGCTGGGGATGGAGAGTATGAGAGAGATGGCATCAACGGAGACTTCATTATTTTAGAAACATAAAGAACATCAATTCTAGTATTTTTGTGAGATTAAAAATTTTGGAACACTGAGTTTAAAAAGAATACACCCGATTGGAGAAAAAGATGGCGGCGAAGTAGAGAGACGTGGAGTGCATCCCTCTCCACAGATGCATTGGGAATGCACGGAAGGACACAGTCATTCCCACAGAGAACCAGCTGAACACCAGCAGACGGCCTCGGACACCGGAAAGGGCTGCGGAGAACCTGACATAGCCGACTGAATATTCGTCTAATCCAATACTTGGACATTAGTCTGAGGCTTGGACAGTCTTCTATAAACACCTCTATCACCAGGACAAGCAACCCCAAAAGCTTGGACAACCATGAGGAAACAAAGAAACACCATGCAGGCAAAGGAGCAGGAAAAAAACCCACAAGACCAAATAAATGAGGAGGAAATAGGAAAAATGCCTGAAAAAGAATTTAGAGTAATGATAGTAAAAATGATACAAAATCTCGATAACAAATTAGAGAAAGTACAAGAAACAGTTCATAAGAACTCAGAAAAACAAACAGCAATGGATAACAAAATAACTGAAATTAAAAATACTCTAGATGCTCTAACCAGCAGAATGACTGAGGCAGAAGAACGAATAAGTGAATTGGAAGATAGAATGGAAGAAATAAACGCCACAGAGCAGGAAAAAGATAAAAAAATAAAAAGATTAGAAGACAGTCTCAGAGACCTCAGTGATAACCTTAAACGTACCAACATTCGAATTATAGGCATCCCAGAAGAAGAAGAAAACAAGAAAGGGTCTGTGAAAATATTTGAAGAGGTTCTAGTGGAAAACTTCCCCAACATGGGAAAGGAAATAATGAACCAAGTCCAAGAAGCACAGAGAGTCCCATACAGAATAAACCCAAGGAGAAATACACCAAGACACATATTAATCAAACTAACGACAATTCAACACAAAGAAAAAATATTAAAAGCAGCAAGAGAAAAGCAACAAACAACATATAAGGGAAAACCCATCAGGATAACAGCTGACCTTTCTACAGAAACTCTGCAGGCCAGAAGGGAATGGCAGGATATCCTGAAAGTCCTGAAAGAGAGAAACCTACAGCCAAGAATACTTTACCCAGCAAGAATCTCATTCAGATTTGAGGGAGAAATCAAAAGCTTTCCAGACAAGCAAAAGTTAAGAGAATTCAGCACCACCAAACCAGCCTTACAACAAGTGCTAAAGGAACTTCTCTAAGTAGGAAACACAAGAAAAGGAAAACACCTACAAATACAAACCCAAAACAATTAAGAAAATGGTAATTGGAACACACATGTCAATAATCACTTTAAATGTAAATGGATTAAATGCTCCAACCAAAAGACACAGACTGGCTGAATGGATACAAAAACAAGACCCTTCTATATGCTGCCTACAAGAAACCCACTTCAGACCAAGGGATACATATAGACTGAAAGTGAAGGGATGGAAAAAGATATTCCATGCAAATGGAAGTCAAAAGAAAGCTGGAGTAGCAATACTCATATCAGACAAATTAGACTTGAAAGTAAAGACTATTAAAAGAGACAAGGAAGGGCACTACATAATGATCAAGGGATCCATCCAAGAAGAACATATCACAATGGTAAATATCTATGCCCCCAATATAGGAGCACCTCAATACATAAGGCAAATGCTAACAGCTATAAAAGGGGACATCGACAGTAACACAATTATAGTGGGAGACTTGAACACCCCACTTACATCAATGGACAGATCATCCAAACAGAAAATAAATAAAGACACACAAGCTTTAAATGACACATTAGACCATCTCGACTTAATTGATATTTATAGGACATTCCATCCAAAAACGACAGACTACACGTTCTTCTCAAGTGCACATGGAACATTTTCCAGGATAGATCACATCTTGGGTCACAAATCAAACCTCAGCAAATTCAAGAAAATTGAAATCATATCAAGCATCTTCTCAGACCACAACGCCATGAGACTAGATATCAATTACAGGAAAAAAACTGCAAAAAATACAAACACATGGAGGCTAAACAATTCACTATTAAACAACCAAGGAATCATTACAGAAATCAAAGAGGAAATCAAAAAGTATCTAGAAACAAATGACAACGAAAACACAACAACCCAAAACCTATGGGACGCAGCAAAAGCAGTTCTAAGAGGGAAGTTTATAGCAATACAGTCCTACCTTAAGAAACAAGAAAATGATCGAATAAACAACCTAACCTTACACCTCAAACAACTAGAGAAAGAAGAACAAAGAAACCCCAAAGTGAGCAGAAGGAAAGAAATCGTAAAGATCAGAGCAGAAATAAATGAAAAAGAAAGGAAAGAAACCATAAGAAAAATAAATAAAACTAAAAGCTGGTTCTATGAGAAGATTAACAAAATTGATAAACCATTAGCCAGACTCATCAAGAAAAAAAGGGAGAAGATGCAAATCAACAGAATTAGAAATGAAAAAGGAGAAGTCACAACGGACACCTCAGAAATACAAAACATCATGAGAGACTACTACAAGCAACTATATGCCAATCAATTGGATAACCTGGAAGAAATGGATACATTCTTAGAAAAATACAATCTTCCAAGACTGAACCAGGAAGAAATAGAAACCATGAACAGACCAATCACAAGTACAGAAATTGAGGCAGTGATTAAAAATCTCCCAACACACAAAAGCCCAGGACCAGATGGATTCACAGGCGAATTCTATCAAACATTTCGAGAAGAGTTAACACCTATCCTTCTCAAACTCTTCCAAAATATTGCAGAAGGCGGAGCACTCCCAAACTCATTCTATGAGGCTACCATCACCCTGATACCAAAACCAGGCAAAGATGTCACAAAAAAAGAAAACTACAGACCAATATCACTGATGAATATAGATGCAAAAATCCTCAACAAAATACTAGCTAACAGACTGCAACAGCACATTAAAAAAATCATACACCACGATCAAGTGGGGTTTATCCCTGGGATGCAAGGATTCTTCAATATACGCAAATCAATCAACGTGATACATCATATCAACAAATTGAAGGATAAAAACCATATGATCATTTCAATAGATGCAGAAAAAGCTTTTGACAAAGTTCAACATCCATTTATGATAAAAGCTCTCCAGAAAATGGGCATAGAAGGAAATTACCTCAACATCATAAAAGCCATATATGACAAACCAAAAGCCAACATTGTTCTCAATGGAGAAAAACTGGAAGAATTCCCTCTAAGAACAGGAACAAGACAAGGGTGTCCACTCTCACCACTGTTATTCAACATAGTTTTGGAAGTATTAGCCACAGCAATCAGAGAAGAAAAAGAAATTAAAGGAATCCAAATTGGAAAAGAAGAAGTAAAATTATCACTCTTTGCAGATGACATGATACTATATATAGAAAACCCTAAAGACTCTACCAGAAAACTGCTAGCACTCATTGATGAGTTTAGTAAAGTAGCAGGATACAAAATTAATGCACAGAAATCTCTTGCATTCCTATACACTAACAACGGAAGAGCAGAAAGAGAAATTAAGGAAACTCTCCCATTCACCATTGCAACCAAAAGAATAAAATACCTAGGAATAAACCTGCCTAAGGAGGCAAAAGATCTGTATGCAGAAAACTTTAAGACATTGATGAAAGAAATCAAAGATGACATAAACAGATGGAGGGACATACCATGTTCCTGGATTGGAAGAATCAACATCGTGAAAATGACTGTACTACCCAAAGCAATTTACAGATTTAATGCAATCCCGATCAGATTACCAATGGCATTTTTCACAGAACTAGAGCAAGAAATCTTACGATTTGTATGGAAACGCAAAAGACCCCGAATAGCCAAAGCAATCTTGAGAAGGAAAAATGGAGTTGGTGGAATCAGGCTTCCTGACTTCAAACTATACTACAAGGCCATAGTGATCAAGACAGTATGGTACTGGCACAAAAATAGAAAGGAAGATCAATGGAACAGAATAGAGAACTCAGAAGTAAGCCCAAACACATATGGGCACCTTATCTTTGACAAAGGAGGCACGAGTATACAATGGAAAAAAGACAGCCTCTTCAATAAGTGGTGCTGGGAAAATTGGACAGCAACATGTAAAAGAATGAACTTAGAACACTTCCTAACACCATACACAAAAATAAACTCCAAATGGATTAAAGACCTACATATAAGGCCAGACACTATCAAACTCCTAGAGGAAAACATAGGCAGAACACTCTTTGACATACATCAAAGCAACATCCTTTTTGACCCACCTCCTAGAATCATGGAAATAAAATCAAGAATAAACGAATGGGACCTCATGAAACTTAAAAGCTTTTGCACAGCAAAAGAAACCATAAACAAGACTAAAAGGCAACCCTCAGAATGGGAAAAAATAATTGCCTATGAAACAACGGACAAAGGATTAACCTCCAAAATATACAAGCAGCTCATGCAGCTTCATACCAAAAAAGCAAATAACCCAATCCACAAATGGGCAGAAGACCTAAATAGACATTTCTCCAAACAAGACATACAGATGGCCAACAAACACATGAAAAGATGCTCAACATCACTAATCATCAGAGAAATGCAAGTCAAAGCCACAATGAGGTATCACCTCACACCAATCAGAATGGCCATCATCACAAAGTCTGGAAACAACAAATGTTGGAGAGGGTGTGGAGAAAAGGGAACTCTCCTGCACTGTTGGTGGGACTGTAAGTTGGTACAGCCACTATGGAAAACAATTTGGAGGTTCCTTAAAAAACTACAAATAGAACTACCATATGATCCAGTCATCCCACTCCTGGGCATATACCCAAAGAAAACCATAATCCCAAAAGAAACTTGTACCATAATGTTTATTGCAGCACTCTTTACAATAGCCAGGACATGGAAGCAACCTAAATGCCCATCAACAAATGAATGGATACAGAAGATGTGGCATATATATACAATGGAATATTACTCAGCTCTAAAAAGGGATGAGATGGAGCTATATGTAATGAGGTGGATAGAACTACAATCTGTCATACATAGTGAAGTAAGTCAGAAAGAGAAAGACAAATATTGTATGCTAACTCACATATACGGAATCTAAAAATGGTACTGATGAACTCAGTGACAAGAACAGGGAAGCAGATACAGGGAATGGACTGGAGAACTCGAGGTATGGGAGGGGGCGGGGGGTGAAGGGGAAACTGAGAAGAAGCGAGAGAGTAGTACAGACATATATATACTACCAACTGTAAAATAGTCAGTGGGAAGTTGCTGTATAACAAAGGGAGTCCAACTCGAGGATGGAAGATGCCTTAGAGGACTGGGGCAGGGAGGGTGGGGGGGAATCGAGGGGGGGGCGTCAAGGAAGGGAGGGAATATGGGGATATGTGTATAAAAACAGTTGATTGAACCTGGTGTATCCCCCAAAAAAATAAAAAAAATAAAAAATAAAAAAAAAAAAAAAAAAAAAAAAAAAAAAAAAAAAAAAAAAAAAAATACTGAGGAAAAATAAGGAATGTACTTATCCCACATTTGCTTTAGGGAAGTAAGAATCTTCCCCAGCCACCTCCCTCTACCCTATTCTATCATTTTCCAGAGGTGAGATAATTTAGAATGCTCAGTGGAGAAAAATTAATTTAAAAAATAACAATTCCTACATTTTTCACATAAACGCATTAAATCATCTCAACCTTAAACATATTTGAGAGTTCCATCAGCTACTCAATTAGTAGTTTAAACAGCCTACAATGTTGGACAATAAACTATTCTGATGTAAGTGAAATAGCTTTTATCTCCCTTCTGTACTATAATTCACATTTTGATGGGCTTTTGATGTTCCTAGATATCCGTGGAATACAGGAGTTTTTGGACAAGGTGTCTCAGCAGGGGATGGATGTTGCACTTCAGAAGGTAGAAAACAACATCAATAAAATGATCACCACTCTCTTTGATACCATGAGAATAGAGGAATTGAATCGCTATCGAGACACTCTTAGGCGAGCTATCCTTGTTATGAATCCGGCCACAGCCAAATCCTTCATTACTGAGGTAAGTTAAAAATTGTCATGGGCTGGGAATAGGGTGTAAAAATTAAATGTTTTGGAATAGACCTCATAGAGGAGATGAAAATTAAGAGCAGTATGAGGGAATTAACTACACAGCTCTCATTAGCACTAATTGAGGTAGCACAGTGAATTCCTTGCTCATCACATTTACCCCGTACTGTCCACTTAATTGCTAAGAATGCTTTGTATTTATATGTATGTAGGTACATAGCCAGGATGATTTTAAGAAATCTTATGGGGATTTAAAAGTGCTGTTTACCTGAATGGATTTAACAAGTTGTCTAACTAATACTTAAATTTTTTATGCAAGTTAAAATTTTACTTCTGAGAAAAGATTTACATGAATTAAGCTACTGCTGCCTAAACATGATACCTTTTACAAAAACTCATAGCACATTTACTTCTGCTCTGTGAACTCTGTACCAAGACAAATAATTAAAACTGTCTGAAACTCTGCAAAGTGATGACCACTGAACGTTTTATGATGCTGGATCCTCAAAATTCTAATCGTATCTGTTCATTTGGCTAGAAGCTCTGAAACTTTGTGAATATACAATTAAGACTTTTTAATCTCTATATTCTAAAATCTTTGCTGTTGCCTTATAAAAGATTATTGTCAAGTAATTTTGCCTTACTTCAAATTTTAAACTTTATATAGTGCTGGACCTGGTCATGACATTACATACTTTCACATGGGTTTTGTTATTAGTTTTAAAAATTTTCTTGACTTTATTTCACTAATACTTTTTTTCTTCACTCCTTCATTATGCTTTGTTTAGCTCCCAAAGTACTGCTGTAAAGCTTCCAAATTAGGAATGTGTTAGAAGTTCTTTGACACTCTATAATATAATTGGTATCAGGGAACTCGAAGCAGAATATAAATCACTAATAAGAATAAAACTTTGGAAAAATATCAATAATATGTTTTTAAAATTTTAATGGAAAACTTTGTTATGCAGTTTAGGGACAAATATAGAACTTTGATCTTTCTAAATCTAGCAAATAACTCAGAGAGTCTCATTGAACCACTGGATATTTCCACAATAGAAAGAATATTCAGTTTTACAGGAGTTTGTTCTTTCCTTCAAGAAACACAAAATATGCTGCAAGACTGAAGATGAATATACAGACATGTAATATATATGGAATCTTAAAATTATAATATATAAGATTGAAGCATCTATAGTCGTTTTTGCTCCAAAAGATCAGACAAGGCTTCATTGAGAAGGCACACTGGAACCAGATTTAGTATCATGAGTAGGAATTCACAAAACAGAAATGGTATTTAACAAAGAAGTACAAGTCCATCTCAGCCACTTTCTGGTCACATGATGTCAGCAAATAAACATTTTGAACTTCCATTTTGTCATCAGTAAAATGGGAATAATTATTGATTTCAACTTAACTATATTTGTAATGCAGAATAATGAGATATAATAAGCCTTAAAAGGGTAGTTGTGGGGCTGAGACCTAGTAGATGCTTAAGAAACAGTAACTTCTAGGTCACTTTTTCTAGCACATATTATATACCTGACATATAGCAAATGCTATGGCCCCCTATCCTTGACTCTGAACTTTGATACTTGTCATAATCTACTCCTTCCACTTTGTTCTCAAACACATAAATTTATGTTTGTGATTTTCTTTAGAGACTTATCTCCCTTCCTCTACCAAGCCACCATTTTTCCCCCATTCACTTTGTCTTTCTGATTTTATGTCTCTCAACCAGTGGTACCCAAGCTTTTTGGCACCAGGGACCAGATTCATGGAAGACAGTTTTTCCAGAGCAGGGGGTGGGAAGGGGATGGTTCAGGTGGTAATGCAAGTGACGGGGAGCAGCAGATGATGCTTCGCTCGCTCACCCGCCTCTCACCTCCTGCCGTGTGGCCTGGTTCCTAACAGGCAGTGAACCGATACCGAGGGCTGGGGACGGCCGCTCTAAACTATAGACTACATTTATTTTACGGTCTCAAGTGGTGAGTAGAAATGACACAAAGCATGTGAACCCACATGCCTTCCCCATCCTAAAAGGGCTGTACCCTTCTCCGACCTGTATAGTGGTTCCTGTTCTCCGTTAGCTTGCTTCTGCTAGCGCATGAGTTCTAGGAACATTTCCCCACTTAGAGAATAGGCTGACCCCTTAAGTTCTAGATGCAGTTCATTCTGAAGGCAAGCAGCAGCAAATTCAAAGGGCAGACAGCATCGGAGGTCTGGAGACAGAATAGTTCCCGACTTAGAGAATCGCTTAGTTTAGTGGAGGAGGCAGGCATGTAACTGAATAATAAAATGTGAAAGAAAAATACTATCAAAATAATGGGTAATTGGTGCTGTGGAATCCCATAGGAGAACTGACTAACTGCCGGGGGTTTGCCTGGTGTCAGGAAAAGTTTCACAAAAAGTTTGCTTTACCAGAATCATGAAAATGAATAAGAATGTATTGGGCAAACAATGATAGGCAAATACAAATTCATTGTGTGTGTGTGTGTGTCTGTGTGTGTGTGTGTCTGTGTGTCTGTGTGTTTGTGTATGTCTGTGTATGAGTGAGAGAAAGAGAGATGGACAGAGTTTTGAAAATCAAATACAACCAAGGGTTTTATAATGAAAAGCAAGAGTCCCTTTGTCCACCTATTTCTCCCTCCAGTTATTCTCTTCAAAAATAATTTTTTTAAATTTTAAAATTTAATTGGTAATTACTTTTAAAATACACTATGCATTCACATGATTCAAGATTTAAAAGGTTCAAAAGGATAACTTCCTGTTATTGTTCCTTAAGCACCTGATTTTCTTCCCAGGAGGCACTGTGTCTTGTGTGGCATTCCAGGTATAAATCTACACATACACATATACATATAAATATACATTTACATGTACATATACATACACTTATACATGTAATATATGCACACACACATTTTACTCTTTGTTTACACAAATACTGGTATGCTAGGTTCTGTGCCTGGATTTTTGTTATTTAGTAACACCTAGGAGCTCATTGCATTGCCATATATGAAGTGTTCCTTGTAATTTTTAATGGCTGTATAATATTCCATTGACATATGGAGTCAATCCTACTTTTTTTTGCTGTTGTGTGTTTTTTCCTCTTAGTTTTTTAACTTTTCTCTTTTTATTTACTCTGGTGATTATTATTAGTTGATTTATTATTTTGTCTTGTACATTTTTCCTTTCTGATATGATAAATGAAGACAGTTTATTTGCTTCATCAATACTTACACCTCCTCTCAATAGAACACACATTTAAATAACTGTAAATAACATAGCTACACCTTTACTTCTATTCTGTCTAGAGAGTACAGTCCCCCGAAAGGTTCTTTTCCCAATCTTCTACTCTTCTACCTCCCAACTTCCACAATCCACAGCTTTACCGTCATGTCAGGTATGTTAGAAGCATATATTTTCTACTCTGTAACTGTAAATAAATCTTTCATGCCTTGGCTAAAAGTTGATTCTATAGAATGGAAATCTATAAATGTGCTTATTATGTTTTTAATCTTAAATATTTTTCACTGCACAAAAAAGAAGTAAGATATGATTTTGTTGAATTTTTCTCACTCAGTTTCCAGTTTTTTGAGTTATTACTTTTCTAACTTTTTTCTTTATTTTATCTTTGTTGGTTACATAAATTCTAATTCCTGTCTTCAGTAGCAAATTTCCAAAGTCCCTGTTTCCTGCCTGGATCACTTGCTCTCCTGTCCAATTTCTAGCACTTCCTTCGTCACTCATTTGGGTTACATCCATGAATTTCTGGACTCCATGTCTTCTAAGTTTCTTAGTTTCCTATTTTGCTGGAGAATATTCTCAAGTAACTTTGTAAGAAAGGATATGTGGAAGGTAGTTTTTTTATTTATGAAGTTTTTTTTTTATGAAAATAAATTTACTCTAACTTCATTCTTCATAAGTTGCTAATTATAAATCCTTAGGTTAAAAATCATTTACCTTAGAACATCAGTAGCATTAATTTATCTGGCATGCAGTTGGCTGGTGAGAAATTCAGTGAATGTCTGATCCTTATTTATTTGAAGGTGGTTTGTTGTTTTTACCTCAAAAGCTTTGGGAAACTTTAATGTTTTAAAATTTTACAAGTACGTATCTAAGTTAGTATCCATTTCTCTCCATGTTTAGTAAACCTTTTTTTCTTTTAACATATAAAATATTTTCTTCAATTTCTCAAAAGTTTCTATTTAGAATTTTAAGTTTCTTTAGTTCCTCAAGTTATCTCTATTTTTTCTAAAGTAAAATTTTCCTGGTTTTATCTTGACATTTTTCACATTGCAGTTGTTTTCAAATGTTTCGTGATCCTTGGTTGACATTCATATTTAGGAATGAATCAATAAGTTGATTGAAAGCTGTGCTTGCCCAAAAGCTTTCCATTTAGATTGAGCAACTGGGAATCTGTCATTTTACTGGAGATAATGCTAGATTTTGCATGTGTGTTTATGTATAGTCTTTGCTCTAGGATAGTAATGCCAACATTTTAATTTTAATTGTGTACAAAAAACCAGACATTTGCAAGACCCAAACCGTGTATATTCCCTAGTTGCAGTGGGTCAATGTTTAATGATTCAGTGTTCACAGAAATTTGTAGAACATAAATGCACCTCATACTTTTCAGTTCCCCACTTCACTCCCGCCAGCCATTTGGCTTGGCATTTCCACACATCAAAATTGCTAAGATTCGGCAGGAAAGAGTCCTCTGCTCAGCTGCTGCCGCTTAGAGTGGTGTCTAGTCCTGGCTCCTCCTACCGTGCTTCATGAGATATCACTACTTCATCCGCTTTTCTTTTTTCAGTAATTTATTTAAAAACACTTTTCTGATGGCTTCTGTCCCTTTTCCCTCATGGTTGTTGGTTTATGTATCTATTCAATCCCTTATTGAATACAATATTGTATTGGGGTTTTGGAGATGATCCGTTTGACTTTTCCAGTTGGAAGCTCCAGAATGTTCTTTCAGATTTTTAGAAATTAACAGACAGAAGAAACTTAAAGAACCATTGTTATAGTTTTTAAGAAATAATATATCGAACCATGACACTTTAGATTTGGAAAGTACAACATGTAACATTTTGTCCAAATTCCAAATTTACAGTTGAGAAAATTAAAAGCCTCCCTAGACCTAATCAATATTCTCTAACTTCCTCCAGCCACGTTCAACATCTTTGCGGCTAGTGCTGATAGTGGATGGTAGGGGACACTCACAATTTGAAACTGATAAAGTAAGTTGTCAGTGGGTCAAAGGGGTACAGATTGTCTTAGGGGTCCTAAGAGATACAGAAATGACTTACAATGGATTACGTGATGGATAGAAAATCGAATGAAGGTAGAAAAGAACTGATGGATTGGGATAATGGGAAAGAGAGAGGAACTAAAGGTTATGATGAGGTCAAAGAGACAGGTTGAGTAAGCTCCCAGGAGAGGGAGAGGAGGAAGAGAGAAATTCTAGTCAAAGAGAGGGAGTAGCAGAACTCCCAGCCTTACTACTTCCTGTATGTTGTAAGTTGGCATGGAAAGTTGTTAAAATATTCAAGGGAAATATTAACTTAAAAGTCAAAAGAATGAGTTTTAAAAAAGAAATTGCTCACTTAGCATTGTCATTTAATTGCTAAGGGAGAAAATGGGCATATCAATTCTGTTTGCATCTTTTTTTCTGTCCCTGGAGCAATTATGTTGCATTGAGTTAATTATGCTTCCTTTGAAGTCTTGGAAATTTAATATATTACATGTCTACACTTAGTGCTCCACCCTTCATTCAAGATTTCAAAGCTTTAAGAAAAATACTGCAGTTCTGTGCAGCTGAGTAAATCAACCTGCTGTGGCATCGGTGGAAAATTATCACAATGTACCTGTTAAGTGTCCTTGAAATGAATATGGTGAAACAAGAATGCCCACATGGTTCAATTTAAATATGGGTTAGGATGATATTTTGAAAAACAATATTTTTTTGTATAAGAAAAATGTCGCATTGGATACTATGTAAAAGTTAAACCGTTTCCAGAAAGGATACATATGTTAGAATTTTGGGGTCTTAACTTTTAGTTTTCAGGTTTAATAAGAAAAATCAGTTCTTTGAAAATGGGAAGTTTTACTACTTACATGATAATGAATAATCATTGCCTATTTACATTTTTTAAATTTTTCATAAAGGAACCCTACTGTTACATGAAATCCTTTTATTCTGCATTTAGAAAAGGGTATTGTCTTTTATTCCTTAAACATACTTTACAAAATAGTTTTCATTCCATTATACTATATCCCAGAGAACTTTGATCCTGTCAAACAACAAAAAGGCAAAGTTACTTACTTCAGATATGTAAGCAGCTTGCCAGAAATAAGCCTTTAGGAAGGTTTAGAAAACAAGTGAATTTATCTTGTCTCAAAGGATATAGAAAAGTTCCTAGTCATCCAAAGAGTACCCTGAATATTCACATTACTGTGATAGTTATCAAATAGCTATTCAGATAACCCAATTTTTACAAAAAAGAAAAAAAGAAATTATTTGGAGACACCATGTAATGTACAGTTTTTGAGATGAGGCTAATGTAATGATATTAGACAAAGGAACATATGACTATAATATTTTCCAAAATATATTTGTTGCATGAAAGTCTTTCTAATAATACTGTGTTCTTAGGTGATTGATATGCATTTTAAAGTACACTTTTTATTGAAATTTAATGTACATAATTATAATACATATAACTATACAGCACAACAGATTTCCATGCAACCAGCATCCAGATCAAGAGACAGAATATAACTAGCCTTCCCAGAGCCCCCTCCAAGGCACCACCCAGTTATAACCTCCTTGAAGGTACAGCCATTATCTTGATTTCTAACACAGTAAACTAGCTGTGATTTGCATTAAACTGTATTTGAATAGAAGCATGCTGTGTACACTCTTTTGCCTGTTCCCTTTTGCTCAACATTATGTTTCTGACATTTATCCATGTTGACATATGTAGGAAAAGTTTATTCATTTTCATTGCTCCAAAGTATTTCATTGTACGAATATGCCACAGTTTATATAACTTTTGTTAATGATTTTTTTCATATTTTGCTTATTACAAATAGTGGTCTTTCTGTGTATGTGTGTATTTTTGTTGGGTATATACCTGGGAATGAAATTTCTAGCTCAAGAGATATGCATAAAGTATGTCACTTATTAATGCTAGCTGATAACAACCAGTTAGTTTTCCAAAATGTTTACACCAACTTGGACTCCTACTGGTAGCAAGCAGAAGTATTGCAATTTTTCACTTCCTCACCAACACTTGTTGTTTTCCTTCTTCTTTGTTTTATTTATACTTGTGGGTATGTATTAGATTCAGATTTTGTTTTTAATTTGCCTTTTCCTGATGGATGATTTGTTACATATTTATTAGCTTTTTATATTTTCTTTTATGGAGTGCCTATTCATGATTTGTAGGAGTTTTACATATATTAGGGATAAGGGTCCATTGCCAAATGTTTCTTAAATAGTTTCTCCCATTGCTTGTCTTTCCACTCTATAAATGGTAAATTTTGAGGAATAGAAATTCTTATTTGTAATGTAGTCCCTTATTAATTTGCTTTCTTTTATAGTTAGTGCTTTTTGTATTTTTTAAAAGAAAGCTCCCTATTCCGAGATCATGAAGACATACTCTCATGTTATTTCCTAGAAATTCTATCTTATCATTTATATTTAAATCTGAAGTTCATCTGAAATTAATTGTTTTGCATGGTAGGTGGTAGAGAGGTAAAGAAACGTTTATTTTTCACACAGTGTCTGCTATTCATTTCAACACAGGATCAATGTACCTGAATGGAAAAGAATGTTAGATGTTTCCACCACCAGTGAATAAAAAGGAAGTTAATTAGTGTATTTGAGAGTATAGGACTATTATCTTTTGTCTATTCCATTTTTTTTCCCCTCTAACACGATGCACATGACTTTAGGAGAGAATGAAAGACTGTATTGATTATACTGTTGCAATAAAAATCTTACTATGATCCCATGATAACAAAAGTTAATGATGCTGGTTTCTATAATAAAAGTTGTAACTCTTTCCATGGGCTCAATAGGCAAAGGTCATCAAGTAGCAGCTAGTGGCTGGTCACTCAAAAATTCAACTGCTATGTATGGATATGTTTTTTACAATGGCATGGAATTCTAAGAGAAAAAGAACTAAAAAACTTTATGTTGCTGGAGTAAAAAAAAAAAATCCACCAAACTCTCTAACAAAACTCCTTTATTCCTTACTTAATTTTCCTTATATTATAGTCATCAATTATTCTTAAACTGCTCTCAAATTCAAGTTTTTACTTTAGCTCAGCATTGTATTGAATTTGAAAGGCAGCTCTGTTACTAGCCAACCCCCAGCTTTGGACATTTATTTTTCAAATGAGAAAGTCTCAAATTTATTTTACTTTTCACTTGACCAAAGTTATGCATGACAAATCTTGCTTGTGTTAATGAGGACTGAAAGAGCATTAGGCTTTGCTTCTCTGATATGAGCTCTGCTGAAATCTGGGAAGTTTTCCCTGAAGATGGGAACTAAGCAGAGAACTAGGTTCCAATGAGTCCCAACTTCCAAAGAAGACAGATTCAACTCACCTCTTTCCTGTGACCACTGACTTGGATATTGATATTGGTGGACAGTTTGCTACTAATTTCTCCTCATAATCTAAAAGTCATTTTAACAATTTTTGCCTGTGCAACATCAAATTTGCTAGTTTTTCTTTTCTATTAGGTTTTCGATGGGTTCGACATTTGCATTCTATTCTATTTATTTAAATGAAGTTAAAGAAAAAATACTCAAATATAAGTGAAGGTTGTACTCATGTTTGACATATAAAATCACAATTGCTTCAACCTTCAAGATGAGAGAGTTGAAATCCTTCTCTAATCCAGTATTCATTTATTTATTCATTTAGACAATATGTTTAAAGCTATTCTGTACAAGACAATGTGGATAGTGTTGCTACATATACAGTCATGAAAAATACATGGGACCGGCCTCCAAGGAACAGACAGATTAATAAGGAAAATGTTGTAAACAAAGAGTATACAAAATAATAAAACCACAAGAAAATAAACAGTTAATTTACTCTTCTCAGCTCCCAAAGGGAATTCAAAATGAAAAAAAAGTCACTATCTAAAACTTAATCAAATAAAGTTTGTAGATAATGTATAAAATTACTCAGACCTAGAAGTAAAATAAAATTTCTTTTGTTCTGGGGTAACTGAGAAGTCTTAGCTACTTCAAGAAATTCTTACTGTAATTGACTATAGACTTATCAAAGCAACTCTGGAATGTGAATGAATCCAAGCGTGATTAAATTTATATTGAGTTTTCTCTCCATGAAGTAATATGGGCAAAATGAAAACAAAGAGATTAGTTAAAATAGACCTAATGGTAAATTTGAGGATTAGAATTTGGCAGTGTTTGCCTATTACTGCTTGGAAAGGAAAGGCATCAGACCTAGAAGGCAAAGACATGCCAACATAGAAAGGTATTCCTTGTAGTATGCCAGGCACAATTCATCAGGCCTTACCATGGTCTAAGTGAAATAATTTCAAAATTATGCACCTCCTTTTTTCTGTCCCCATTCTCAACATCACCCTTTGAAGTTAGGAGAATGGTGAGCCCTTGAATTTAGGCGCTAGAGAGATATATTTGCTGCAAATAAATAAATTAGCAATTTGATCAATATTCCAGTTTCTAGTAAACTTCCTTAGTATATAAATGGCAAAATATTGTGGCAAATACATGCTACAAGAACCAGTATTTTCCATTTCCAGACCAAAGCATAGCTTACTGCACTCTGCCTTGCTGTTCTAGGCAAGTGGATCTTAGTTAGCAGTGGAGTCTAAACCTATTTGCCAATCTGGTTTAGTGTGAATCAGTCTCCCACTAATTCAATTAAATGCTTAATAAATTCCTTAAATGCTTACTGACAAAATCTGTATTTTAAGGGATCAGATTTTAAGGTATAGCCACCCCATGAAGCTTCATTGAAAAGTAAGCAGGTATCCCTAGGTTACAATTCTATTCAGACTTTTTCTCACTTTAATACAGATAAATAGGAGGGAAATAAACTGTTCAGGTAGAGAAAATTAAGAAGGTTCATTTGATTTTTCTAGCAAACTCTATTTGTAATAGAACACACAAAACTGTAGCACAAGAGGATTCAAATATTAAACTTATGTGTCCACCCAACACTAAAACTATATGAACATATGGGTCCATTAATTTCAAATATGAATTACATTAAATATGTATATTACTCAATGTGGCAACATTTAAGTCAGTACTTTAAACCATATTTAGGATTTGGATTTAAGGCAATTTGGTAGAAGAGCGTCCTTTCATGAATGAAGGAAAGCATGCATAAATATACTGAGAAGGGAAATTGCAAGGAGCTGGGTGGGACAGGGGTCACAGGCTAAGGGAAGTAGAATTTTAGGGTGCAAAATCAGGAAGTAAGGTTGTACCAGATTGGTAAGTGAAAAATTTTGACTGTCACACCTAAAGAAGGGGGCAGGCTACAAAGGCAGCATGAACATGGAATTTGGATTCAGTTTTTGCTTAACTAGCTGTATAGCCCTGGCCAAGCCACATAAAATCTTTTAACTTTATTTTCCTCACCTATAAAATGCAATAATTCCTGGATCACAGAGTTATTTTGAAGGCTATATTTGGTAATGTTCATACAATATGTAGAATAATCTTCACACCTAGTAAAAATTTAACAAGTTTTAGTTGTACAATTCTCCAGAACTATAGAGTAGGGTAAAGAAGAAAATGCAAGTGATGTTAATAGCCTCAGGAATTGATTAGATGTGTGAAATGAGGTTGAGATAGGGGTACAGGGATGGATTCTATGTTTCAAGTCTGAGTTTCAATGAGGTTAATGTTATGAAATCAGAAAGAAGAAAATGAACAGGTTTTGAGATAATATGATAAATGAAATTTGTCATAAATTTGATGTTATTCTGGAACATCTAGATTGAGACATGCATGTGATTGGTGGAAATGAAAAAATGGAACCCAGTAGTCCTAAGGAAAAGCCATTTTATTTGTCAACATGAAGATCATTGGTGAACTCTGAAACAACATTCTTATTAAAATAGTGTGAGGAATATAAAAGATTATAAGGAAATAAATAATGAAGGGGATGTTAAAAAATAAGCAGATTAAGAGTAGGCATCTTATTCAAGTTTGGAAGCAAAAAGGAGGATGAAATAGTATTGTATTTTAGGAAGAAACCTATTTCAAGAAAGAGGTTTTCTAAGTTAGGGAGGTCAGGTGGAAAGAGGAAACTGAAGATGCAAGATACAGAAAAAGAATCAATATAGAATTATTGAAATGAAGTAGGGTCAGTTTTATAGATAGATCATATTTGGGAGAGAGGTAGAGGAAGTAAGAAAGGATAAAAATATGAGGATTTTGAAGGTAACAGGAAGGCTCAATGCAATGCATTTATAGTAGAATCAGTAGATTCTAGTTTATTTTTCTGTGAGTGCTTAGTAGACGGGATGTGCAAGCAGGAAAAAAATGAAGTAAGAAAAGGATGGCTTACCCAGGGAGAGGGACTACCTGAAAAACTACTAAAGAAAGGCCAGGCTGTCTATGTGGATTGTAATGCAGGTGACATGAAACATGCTGGGAGGGAACTTATTTCCAGTAAGAAACCAACTTCCTGATATGAGTTGTCAGCTTTACAAAAGGAATATATACTAAACTTTCCTTATATTTTGTTTATACTTGCATAGTAAGTCTAGACTACAGTTCCAAAGAAAGCATGTTAAGTGTATTAATACTTCAGAGATGACCAAAAATGTTTTTACCTAGAACAAAAATTTCTCAGCTTTGGCACTACTGACAAATTGAACCAGATACTTCTCTGTTGTGGGAAGCTGTCCTGTGCATTGTACTTTGTTCAGCAGCGGCCCTACTTCTACTCAGTAGACACCAAACACGAAAATCAAAAAAGTGCCAGATAGTGCCAAATGTTCCCATTGGTTGGGGATGGGGTGGAGAGGTTAAAATCATCCCTGGTTGATAATCACTGATATAGAACTACTCTCAGTGTTTGAAATAGTAAAATTTGTTCTCCTGAAATTTTTATTGCTGGCATATGACACCTGCATTTTACTTCTCCTAAAAATAGCTAGTCAGCATTTACTGACTCTTTTCAGGTGTCTGACACTATGCTGATCACTCTATACGTTATCTTGTTAAATCCTCAAAAACAGTGAAATAGGTATATTTTCTTCATTCTACAGATAAAAAAATTAAAGGAATGATGTATACTCATTTGTCCCTCTAGATTAAGTAGATTATTTGCATTTTACTTTCTTGTTCACTTAGTCATTTTTTACATTTTTACTGTTTTCTAACAGTGTTCATCATTAATTCCTTTTTGGGGAGAGTATAATTGGTTTTCAAGTGATACTTATGTCTCTAGTGCTTCAACTGGTAAGTTTATGTTATAGTCTTTGGACACGCCATCAGAGAGGCAAATCAGTTTGCCTGAAATTTTTAGCACAAAATAAATGAAAACACAATAAAAGCAATTGATCATGTATATAAACTGATAAGGCATAACTAATTGGAGGCGAGAAATCTGAGTTGATTCTGAACATTGTAAAGTAGTTGCCATTGGCAGTAATTAACATTTATTGAGTTCTTCTTATGCACCAGACATTGCTCTAAGCATGTTTTACATATTAACACATTTAATCCTCATACCAAATCTAACAGGGAGATGCAAATGTTTGGCTTCATTTTACAAAAAAAGGAAAATGAGATACAAAGAAATTGTGAAAAGAGCCCCAGGTCACACAGCAAGGAAGAGCAAAGCCAAGTCTAGACCATTCTTAAGGAGTGTACTATGCTGTATTACCTCTCTAGGTACACAATACATGTGAAAAAAATCACCCTAGCTTTTGTTTATGACAAGGAAGTAGTTGGTATGCCTAACTCCCATTAAGTCATTTTTAAAGAGAGTTTGCAGTGGAAAAGTACTGGAGGACAAGATGGGAAATTTGGCCAATGTGGTTAGCCCATCACATCATTTGATAATTGGTGTTTACCGAAGTTGGGCTCCTACCTAACCACAGAGATCTGGAGATAGAGACTATTCTCCGTTATCATTACATCTCAAAGGGATGGCTCCCAGGTCCTTGAGAAAGGCATTCTTGGGTTGTAAAACTAGCCAGAGCCTGGAAGGTTAACATCTTGAAGGAGAAGACTGCAATGTTCTAAGGTAAGATTCTAAGGTACAATGTTCTAAGGTACAATTGCAAATGTTCTAAGGTAAATACTCTAAGAAAAGGGAACTCAAAGGCCTAGAGTCAGAAAGAAAACTGTTTAAAGCTTAATGAAGCTGAGGAGAACATTAAGGTTGTCTTGGGTCAAGCATAGACAGAATATTTGGACTAAATAGATTTAGTTTTATTGTGTGTGCTTATGATAGATAGCATATATATGCTGAATAATATATATTTTTAATAATCATTGAATATATATTCAAGCAGAAATGTATTATCATTATCACGTGAAGGAATTTTTGGAATGAAAGGAATTGTTAGAACTCCAGTGGCTCACAAGACAGTATTTAATTACTGATATGACAAGACCACTAGATATGCTGAATGTGAACTTTCAGAACAAAAGACTAATGTTGAGTTGATCTAAGAGGTTCAGGTAGTCAACCTCATATGGGACTTGTGGAGGAAACAGATGGCAGTAATGACTACCCATTGCTGAAGTTCATCAGGCAGGGCTAAAAAGGGCAGGACTAGAAGGTTGGGAAACCTGGGGTCCAGAAAGGGGCATAGGCCTGACTATATTTCATAGCAATACAGGTTTGCCTTTGCTGAGAGTCCTGGAATAAATTTTCAGCATTATCCAACCCCTTCTTGGTGCATCTGACCTGATCTCACTATAGCTACAAACAAAAACTTCACAAACTTTCATAAGAAATGAAATCACAATTTAAAGACACACAGATATTTGATGAGTAAGGCTTGTGCTTTACATCTTTATGACTGTTTTTAGGATTGTAAACCTTAGAGTATTTCTAAATTCTTCAGCCCCTATTCTATCAAGGTTGCTCTATTTTAAGATAAATTGGTTTGAAAACAAACTAAAACCGTAAAATAAACCCATCATCCTAACATTTTGGAAATGTATATATGCATTTAAAAATAAGCTGAAATTTTTGGATATTTCACCAAATTGCAGGTCCACTGACTCAAACTCAGATTCACTTGGCTATCTGAAAATAAACTCTTTTTCTTGAAACTGCTTAAATTGATAAAGAGTTACTATTATCATCCTAAACCCAAATAAAATTTGAGAACTACTGGGCCTGGGCATATCTATATAATTCTCAATAATATTTCCATCTTGTAAGTGCCTGAATTGCCAGCACTAAACATAAAATTGTGCACTTTTATGTAAATGATGTTAATTACACTTCTAGATTATGAAATACTATGGCTTATTAAAAATGCATATTTCTGAAGAGCTATTTGTTCATCCATATTCAATGTTAATGCATGCAACTTTTATATCTATGGATATATGGATCTTTCTATGGGGAATTTCAAAAATACTTTTACCTAGATCTCATCCCAGAACCCTAAATCATAACTTCTGTGGTGTAGTGCAGATATTGGTGTTCTTAAAAACTTCCTTAGGCAACTGGCGCACAAAAGTTTGAGAAAGTAGAGAACTGCACTTGACTACTGCTTCTTAAGCTTTAATGTGCACACTAGTCTCCTGGAGATTTTTATTAATAATGAAAATTCTGATTCTGTGGGTATGAGCCTGAGATTTTATGTTTCTATCAGATTCCCAAAAGACATTGGACAGAGCATATACAGAGTATTTCCATCATCATGAAAAGTTTTTTGACCAGCACTGCTCTAGACCTTGAATTTATATTAAATATGTATCTAAAAATCATGTCTGAAATTCAGAATAATAGCCATTAGGAGAGTATAGAAATTTATCAAATATTCCCTAACAACATAAATAATTTTCCAGTATAAGTAACTGAGAATTTTAGTAATTAATCCATACTAATTGTATTTCAAACTGTAACGTGTTTCTCAGCCCACCTGCCTGCAGCACATTAGTTGTTGAAAATAATAATAATAAAAGAGTTATTTTCTTGCAGTCACCACCAGCTGAGCTACTGGAACACTGGTTCTTTCTAAACTGATAGTGCAGGATCCCTAGGGTTGCTCAAAACCTACTATTTTTTTTTACCTTTCACAAGTTTCTGCTATTGAAGTGTTTATATTGATGACCCAGTTGCTCCAAATGTAAGTTGGAGACTTGTTGCTGAAATTCAGCCTTTGTACCCTGGTGCTAGATTAAGTCTCAGAGAGAGTTTTGGGTGAAGGAGGAAAAAATACCTTTATTGCTTTGCCAGGCATAGCAGGCGAATGCCCTCAAGACTGTGTATCCTGCCCTCAAGGGAACAGTGAGGAGTCTTGTAGAGTTCAAGGAGCCAGGCATGATCAGCTCATGAACATTCTTCTGATCGGTTGGTGGTGAGGTAATCGGGAATCAGCATCATCAACCTTCTGGTTCCAGCCGCTCTGAGGTCTCCGTGCTTCTGACCAGCATACAGTTAACTTCTTCCACCTGGTGGGGGTTTTGGTATCTGCAGAACAGCTCAAAGGACATGGCTCAGAGTATTATTTGTAGTCCTTGAGGAAGAACTAAAAGTCCTTGGCTTTGTTTAATGGCTAAAGTATTATTTTGTCTTGCCTGACTGTTTTTCTTTCTTTCTGTGTTTTCTCACTTCTCCATTTAAATTTATTTTTTGACTGACGTTTTCTAGGAACAAAAGGCAGGTGGAGGACATGGGTAGGGGTCTGTTCTGGGAAGGCCTCCTGGGGCCCTGCTCCGTTACAGACTAATGCTACTACCAAGAAAATTCACAAATCACTCTCAACACTAGGCTTTTGCTAACATCATTGTCCAGGGTCTCCTTGCCACAGTAAAATGTCTCCTCCAGCCCAACAGCAGGATCCTGATACTAAACCTTACTCCCCCAAGCACTGAGCTCTCAATGAGTCAAGAATGGTAGTATATTCTGTCCCCTTAGTAAAACTCCAGTGACCTGGTATTGATTTTAGCTATTTTTTATTACACCTCCTTTGTTGTGTTTAGCGCTCAGACACATTGGACCATAGCAGAATGTCTCTCAGAGTAATGCCTCCAATTAGACCCAAGGGCTAGAAATACCAAATCCAAGGCGCTCCATCTCAATGTGCAGTGAGGTCCCAGAGAACGAGTGGCTCTTACTAGGGCATCTTGCTATCAGCCCCCAAATGTCCAGGTGTCTTCCCTTATAGTTAAGCAGCTTAAGCAAATAGACCACTGTGTGTTCCCACCTGGCCTGCCTTTCAGACATAAAATGATAGCGGACATGGCTGAAGCTAAGCCATGCTGGGGACCCCAGTATGAAACAAAATTGCTCCTTAAAATGTGTATGCACTCAACACAATAATCACTTCTTATTTACTCTGAAAAAGAAGAATTCTGATAACAGGGGAAACAAAAAATAAACAACAACAAAAAGCAGCCCTTTAAATTTTCCTATAGACTAACTTCAATTGTTTTTGTAGCTTTGTTTAATGGACACATATCTTTGTGAATTTTGGATCTTTTAAGTCCTTTACCAGCATTCTCATTATTATTGTTCTTCTTCTTTAGATTGTAAGCTTCATGGGGTTCAAGTTCTTTATTTATTTAACTTTAAATCTCACATTGTATGCTAATATATTGCATATAGCAAGCTCAAAATGAATGGTACGTTTTTGAGGTGAACTTTGATTTTGGTTTTGAGGGTTTTAGACATCTTATAACTAATTTAAATAAGAACTAAGTCATATGTACCAGGAGGAACCAAACATTTTCCTTCTTATCTAATTGCATTTTCTCCCTTCCAAATGTATGTGTTTGCCTCATGTTGAATTCAGCCTTCAAATCAATACGTTCTAACTAACCAATAATTTCTTGCAACATAACTGAAAGTATTTCTCCTCAGCAATGACCCCTCCCCTCCTTAGATTGTCTATTTTTATCACTCTGGGTGGATTACTAGAATTTTCATGAAGAGATTAAATTAAACAATATTCAAAAATTCAGTTTAATCCCTTTATTTTTTTTAATTTGGGGGGAGGTTAAAATACCCGGCAAAACATGAGTATATTTATGTATTTATTTTTAATATTGCTATTTTATTTGAGACACCTAGTTTTCAACTCTGAATAAATAATCCTTGTTTTGTTCTGTAGGGGAGAAAAAAAAAATCTCTTCCTCTACTCACCTGGGATCAAACCAATGAAAGAGAGATTAACAACAGGAAACAAACAAACAAACAAAAACAAAGTCACAAACTTTAGGGGAAGAGAAACACTCTTTTCCTTCTATTCTTGTAGGTCTCTGTGAGAAAAAAACAGATTAACAACAAACAAACAAACAGAAGTTTATTAATATGTATATCTCATATATACAAGGGAGAAATTCACGGATGAATAACTCGAAGAATTGCCTAGAACTTGTGCTTAAATGCCATCTTCACCCAAAACAGAAGAAGAAGGGTATGGGGAAGGAAAGTTATAAGAAGGTGATCAGAAAAAGTACAGTAAACAAGGGTGAGGTTTGTAATGCAGATTTAAGTTGATACCTTCTCTGATGATAAGAGGCTCTTGTGATTTAGAGTCATCCCTCTCTTCTTTTTTTTTTTTTTTTTTTTTTTTTTACAAAAACAATTACATTTCTTTTAATATAGTATCCTTATTCTGTAACATACTTTATTCTCTTCCTTTTTTTTTTTTTTTTTTGGGGTACACCAGGTTCAATCAACTGTTTTTATACACATATCCCCGTATTCCCTCCCTTCCTTGACGCCCCCTCCTCGAGTCCCCCCCACCCTCCCTGCCCCAGTCCTCTAAGGCATCTTCCATCCTCGAGTTGGACTCCCTTTGTTATACAACAACTTCCCACTGACTCTTTTACTGTTGGTAGTATACATATGTCTGTGCTACTCTCTCACTTCTTCTCAGTTTTCCCGTCCCTCTCTTCTTGATACAGAGATGTGACTCAAGGAGAATTTTAGGATTTAATATGCCATCCAACAAAGTGTGGAGAAGAGTCTAGACAAAGGAAAAGGGTTGGGGGCTGCTGGGAGGGGAGGTAGCAAGTACAGGAAGGTGACTAGAAAAAATATGGTACATTAGGAGTGTTTAGTAAGGCTTTGCAGATTCAAGTCAGCGCCTTGTGCATTGATAGGAGCTGTTCAGTGTCATCTTCATTTCACTGGTACAGGAGAGAGAGACATCTTTACAAATGAAAATTTTCTTTATAAATGTAAATTTCCTTTACTAAAGTGCAACTTATGCTCTGTTTTTAGACATTTTCCTGTATCTGCTGTTCCTCAGTTGCCTTCAACTCAGAATAATCTTTATGCCAAAGTGGTGTATTTGGGGGTGGCATATTCTGTTCCTCTAGTTCTCTTTCCTCTGTGTGCAGCTAGCGTTATAGAGCTGCAGTCTAAGAAGGTCAGCTATTTGCTTGGACAGGGACTCTTAGAATGGCATTTCTCAGTATTGTTATATTCAGTATCTGATTCCAGGCACTTGTTTTTTAGTTATTTATGACCACCTCCTTCTATACTTAACTGTGGCCACCACAAAATTGACAGGAAACCGATACCCAACAAAATGGTAAAATATAATTTAGATATCGAGACTAAGGAAAGGCTAAATTAGAACAAAAGTTTAAATTTTAGGAGAGGAATTACCATATCAAAATATAGATCAGGATGTAGCATAATTTCTCCCAGTAAAATGGTTGACTCCTTGAGGTCGGGGACATTTCATATTCTCATCGGAAATTGACACAGCACCTACATGTACGTGATGCTCAATAAATACTTAATGGTTTGTTTTAGTTCATTTATTTGTGAAAAAGCAAAGCAAAAAAAAAAATCGTGCCTTACATATCATGAAAACAATTTCTTTTTTATTGTTGAGAGCCCGACCAAATGAGAACCTTAACACAATTGTAAAGAGCTAGGGAATTCTCAGATTGCTTCACTCCCTCTCTGATTTTAAACACCTGGAGAAATAAACCATTGTGGCGTCCACAGCTAAGTTGGGGCACAGTCTCACAGCTCTCAGTGTGGACACTAATTTCCAAAATTTAACTTCAGCCCTTGAGGAATGAAACTGGCTCAACTGATACCACTTTAGAGGAAAGGAACTTCAACCTAACATACATTCACTAATTATTATTATTATTTCTTAATTGTCTGAAAACATAAAAGATGAAAGGCTAAAACGTAATTCTAATTGGCAAAGGAATTTCATACCAGGAAGGCACCTCTTGATTAGCAGCTATGTCGGCAGAGGGAGGGTTGGGGGTATGGAAATTTGGCTAAGAAATCACACGGAAAAGTGCTCAATGTGCTTAGAAATGGCTCAATCAGTACTCAGCGAGCTGTGAAAGCGCTCAACTGGTGCTCAACTTCCCGCATGTTTAAATGAGTTGAGAGCTTACTTTTTTTTTTAACTTAATCACCTTTTTTTTTTTTACCTTTTGCCATTCTTTTTTTTTTTTTATTTATTACTTTTTGGGGGGTACACCAAGTTCAATCATCTGTTTTTATACACATATCCCCGTATTCCCTCCCTTCCTTGACTCCCCCCTCCTCAAGCGCCCCCCACCCTCCCCATCCCAGTCCTCTAAGGCATCTTCCATCCTCGAGTTGGACTCCCTTTGTTATACAACAACTTCCCACTGACTATCTGTTTTACAGTTGGTAGTATATATATGTCTGTGCTACTCTCTCGCTTCGTCTCGGCTTCCCCTTCACCCCCCGCCCCCTCCCAATCCTCGAGTTCTACAGTCCATTCTCTGCATCTGCGTCCTTGTTCTTGTCACTGAGTTCATCAGTACCATTTTTAGATTCCGTATATGTGAGTTAGCATACAATATTTGTCTTTCTCTTTCTGACTTACTTCACTCTGTATGACAGACTATAGTTCTATCCACCTCATTACATATAGCTCCATCTCATCCCTTTTTATAGCTGAGTAATATTCCATTGTATATATATGCCACATCTTCTGTATCCATTCATTTGTTGATGGGCATTTAGGTTGCTTCCATGTCCTGGCTATTGTAAATAGTGCTGCAATAAACATTATGGTACATGTTTCTTTTGGGATTATGGTTTTCTTTGGGTATATGCCCAGGAGTGGGGTTGCTGGATCATATGGTAGTTCTATTTGTAGTTTTTTAAGGCACCTCCAAATTGTTTTCCATAGTGGCTGTACCAACTTACATTCCCACCAACAGTGCAGGAGAGTTCCCTTTTCTCCACACCCTCTCCAACATTTGTGGTTTCCAGATTTTGTGATGATGGCCATTCTGATTGGTGTGAGGTGATACCTCATTGTGGCTTTGACTTGCATTTCTCTGATGATTAGTGATGTTGAGCATCTTTTCAGGAACAAGACAAGGGTGTCCACTCTCACCATTATTATTCAACATAGTTGTGGAAGTTTTAGCCACAGCAATCAGAGAAGAAAAAGAAATAAAAGGAATCCAAATTGGAAAAGAAAAAGTAAAATTGTCACTCTTTGCAGATGACATGATATTATATATAGAAAACCCTAAAGACTCTACCAGAAAACTGCTAGCACTAATTGATGAGTTTAGTAAAGTAGCAGGATACAAAATTAATGCACAGAAATCTCTTGCATTCCTATACATTAACAATGGAAGAGCAGAAAGAGAAATTAAGGAAACTCTCCCATTCACCATTGCAACAAAAAGAATAGAATACCTAATAATCAACCTGCCTAAGGAGGCAAAAGATCTGTATGCAGAAAACTTTAAGACATTGATGAAAGAAATCAAAGACGACACAAACAGATGGAGGGACATACCATGTTCCTGGATTGGAAGAATCAACATCGTGAAAATGACTGTACTACCCAAAGCAATTTACAGATTCAATGCAATCCCGATCAAATTACCAATGGCATTTTTCACAGAACTAGAGCAAGAAATCTTACGATTTGTACAGAAATGCAAAAGACCCCGAATAGCCAAAGCAATCTTGAGAAGAAAAAATGGAGTGGGTGGAATCAGCCTTCCTGACTTCAAACTATACTACAAGGCCACAGTGATCAAGACAATATGGTACTGGCACAAAAATAGAAAGGAAGATCAGTGGAATAGAATAGAGAACTCAGAAGTAAGCCCAAACACATGTGGGCACCTTATCTTTGACAAAGGAGGCATGAATATACAATGGAAAAAAGACAGCCTCTTCAATAAGTGGTGCTGGGGAAATTGGATAGCAACATGTAAAAGAATGAAATGAGAACACTTCCTAACACCATACACAAAAATAAACTCCAAATGGATTAAAGACCTACATGGAAGGCCAGACACTATAAAACTCCTAGAGGAAAACATAGGCAGAACACTCTATGACATACATCAAAGCAAGATCCTTTTTGACCCACCTCCTAGAATCATGGAAATAAAATCAAGAATAAACAAATGGGACCTCATGAAACTTAAAAGCTTTTGCACAGCGAAAGAAACCATAAACAAGACTAAAAGGCAACCCTCAGAATGGGAAAAAATAATTGCCTATGAAACAACGGACAAAGGATTAACCTCCAAAATATACAAGCAGCTCATGCAGCTTAATACCAAAAAAGCGAATAACCCAATCCACAAATGGGCAGAAGACCTAAATAGACACTTCTCCAAAGAAGACATACAGAGATCTTACTTTTTAAAAGTGCTCAATCGGGAGTGCTTAAGTTGTGAGGCCTATTAGTTGAATGCTAATTAACTTCTCTTTTTCAAATGGTTCACTTCTCAATTAAGCAGACAGACAGTTTTGCTGTTCACATTTTCAGGTTGAACCTGGACTTTCCAAGAGACATTGAGAGATCTGCATTTCTATTAGAGGAGCCAGGGATCCCACCAACCATTCGCATGGCTTTCTTTGGCTCAATTTCATTGTCTCTCTGTCAATCTCCTGTGTTCACATTATCCTCCTCACTATTTCTGGGCTTTATTGCCTTGGTTTGAAGCTATTTTGAGAAGACTAAAATAGCAGAGCTTGCTGTGTTATTTGATCTGATGTCTTTTTATTCCTGATGAATGGGTTTGGTTTTTCCCAAGGGCCTTTTCAATCATTTTGATAACATTTGCTCCTCAGAAATGGTTTTGAGCTTTGAGTTGAAGAAATTGTATAGTTCTGTATAGTTCCGTAGTGTCCACTTTTACTTTTGGTTAACTCATTAGTATCTTACTTTTTAAGTAGGAAAGATGAGTCCCATAATATGTTTCGTGTTAAATGAATACCTCTGTTAAATAATTTGCTTAAGATCAAACTTGAGCTATATATTTTAAGAGTGAACTTTGGGAAAAAGATACTATGTCTTTTCATTATTTCACTCTTGCTATAAATTGAGATGAAGATTTAAATGGAACTCTATTTTCTGTGATGAATGCAAAATCTTATAGAATGATGCATTGGTGTATGAGTGCATTTTATTGAACACATTCAAATGTCATTTATTCCTTTTG
Organism: Hippopotamus amphibius kiboko; assembly: GCF_030028045.1. Classification (NCBI taxonomy): domain Eukaryota; kingdom Metazoa; phylum Chordata; class Mammalia; order Artiodactyla; family Hippopotamidae; genus Hippopotamus; species Hippopotamus amphibius. Next base: position 62,580,600 of record NC_080188.1, read on the forward strand.
CAAGTACTTCATTATACATTTAAAGAAAACCCTTTGAAGTATATGTGTTTATATGGTAACTGTTACCAAACCAAACTTGGGCTCATTTGCTCATAAACAGTAAAGCCAATCTAGTGACATTTAAGGCAAGTAAAATAACATTTTAATTAGCATCTAATGCAGGATTAATGCATTAGCCTCCTAACTTATCTCACAGCCAACCTCCCTGAGGCAAAAGTGCCTTCATAGCTAGTGGGAAGCTGCTGTGTAACATAGGGAGATCAACTGCATGATGGGTGATGACTCAGAGGGCTGGGACAGGGAGAGTGGGAGGGAGTCACAGGAGGGAGCCGATATGGGGATATATGTATACATACAGCTGATTCACTTTGTTGTACAGCAAAAACTGGCACAATAGTGTAAACCAATTATATTCCAATAAAGAGCTAAAAAAACAGACACAACAAAAAAATATACCTTCCATCTATAAATGTCATTGGAAAGGCAATGGGTTTTAGTGGAAATATAGACTTCTTAGGCTGCAGGCTTTGAAAATGTAGGTCATCTACCTCCCCCAAGTTTCTCCAAGGAAAATTCTGATTTTAATTGGCTTCCATTATTGGCCTAGTGTGGAGAAAGACTAAGTTGGTCAGATGAATACATTGTTAAAAAAATGAGTCAATATAAGTTTTATATCAATTATAACTCAATTAAAAAAGAAAGAAAATGTGTTAGTTACTCATCTTCCTGTATGTGTGAAAGGGATATGAATCTCACTGGAAACTAATACCTTTGCATCAGGGCTTTCTGTCACAATCTGAATTTTGTTAATGTGATTCTGCACTGAGTGATGGGCTAGTGCCCAGTGTTCTCATAATAGCTACTCTCTGTGTCTGCGGTGCTAATGGCCTGACCTTGGATGGTGCTGAATTCACTAAGGTAATGAGTATCACACCTTGAAGCCTCTTTTGAGAAAACTTGCTGGATGTGAAAATCACATTTAAAATTTTTTCTCTTTGAATTTCTATTGAATGTATGTGATGTTTTCACAATAATGCCTTGCTCAGTTTTGTGAGCACAATGAAATTATTTTCTCTTACCATTACCCTGGTGTTCAAAATTACAAAACTAAGGCATTCAGTGAAAATTAACTTTTGATATTTTTAGCACCATGGGTTAGCTTATAATGATAATACCCAATTAGGAATATCTTTTTTATAAAACAAAATGAAGGAATTTAGGTAACAGAGGTTTCTTCACAAATTCTGCCCAGTGGCTATAAGAGGCAGCACCATGTTATTGCTTTGCTCTAAAATGAAGATAGAAATGTATGCCCCGATGCCCCTCGCTGTTTGGCATATTGAAATTTGTCTATTAAATTACCCTTTACAGAGTTTCACCATGTTCTCTCTGTCTGAAAATAAAAGCTAATTCAGCTTTCTTATCTTTATGATAGAAAAAATAATATCTAGAATGGTTGTTTACCATGCCATCGTATATTCAAGTGATGTACTTTTTTACTCTAATAAACCAAGAAGGTATTTAGGTGGTTTGCATCAATTTTAAACAATTATCTTTTTGTATTTATCTGACCTAGTTAGATAATGATTTGCAAACAGATTTGATTCAATGAAACACTAGTTAAAATGTTCAGTGAAGTCTTAAAACAACTGCTTTTAATATTCCTGAACAATAGGAGGCTCAGGGTTCAGCCTGCTGTGAGGTGCATGCGGCTTGTTTGCAGTCAGCTCTGACATTTTCAGGTATTTCCACTACAGAGGAGTTCTAGTTTGAAAACACTTACTAGAGAGCAGCTGAATATGTGTCCTCCATTGAGCACTACTTCTTTTCATTGATGTCATTGTAGTTTTCAGTTGTTGTTGGCCAAGATTAAGAAGTGATTGAGACTGCATCGGGATGTGTCATTTGATTGCTATACAAGATAATAATTTTTCACTTTTTAATATTATCTTTTCCAAATTAAGATTTTGTAATGTCTTATTAATTTGCAAACGCTTGTTATGACTGTGCTTTTCTGCCACTGTATGAACTGCTTTCAAATTGAAAATTAATAAAGGCTCTCAACTGGTCCTAAAGTTTTCATCAGTATGAGCAGATGTTACTATTGTTTGTTTTGCTGGAGCATTTACTTTGAAAGATACCATCTGAGTTTGAAAATAAACGAAGCCCTAGTCTCATTTTTGTACAACAGTATCAGGAAAAATATTTTGTTTTGTTTTGATTTCAGTGGTAAACCAATGGTAGTTATCTGATCATTTTTAAGGATGTGAATTTCAAGAAGTCATGCTTGTTTTTTTCATATCAATGTCCAGTCAACAACAACAGCAAAGCACTTTGTTTTATGGGGCTCAAATGACAATGCGTTTATAACAGTACTTTTTAAAACTATGTGATATGCTAAAAGTGCCTTCATTTTATCCACTTTGTAAAAATTGAATCACTGTACAATTTTTCAACAGTGCCACTGTTCAAATCAATTACAAGTTCTTTTAAACATCATAATACTCTTATAGGATAGATACTATTATTATTCCCATTTTATAGATGAAGAAGGTAAGGTATAAGAAGATATACATAGCCTTCCCAAGGATTATAACCTAGGCAACCTGCCTCCACATTTTATGCTTGTAATTGCTATACTATGAACTGTTAAAAATTTCAGATGTTTTCATTATTCCCCTCTGAGTGCTAGCCTCTGGATGTTTAAGAATAAGTCCTTGCCTTAATGGCAAGAAAGTGGACTTTCCAATAATAGTCTTGTTATTCTTTGACCAAAATGTAGTCAAAGGTTCTGAGGAACATACATCCAAAAGAGAGGGAGGAGAAAGAGAGAGGCTCACAGGTTAGCTAATGTCACACCAGTCCTGAAGATCAGTGGGGTGAAAATGTCATATCAGTCCATTTATTTCATTTAATCTTAAGGTTAAAATTTTTCAATGGAAAAGAATCATTTAAAAATCTTAAACTATGGTGTAAACATTGATTGAAATATTCTTGTTTGTCTTATACATGGTAAAATAAATTATTTGAATAGATCACGCATAAAAATTGTATACCATTATAAATGCAAGACAAATAGAATTCTAAAGGAGAAAACATGGAAGAATCTGCTGTTGAGGAAAATATACCTGTTTAAAGATATTTTATTGTTCTATAACCAACTATAATACTAAATGAATAAGACCATTAAATTTGTAAGGTGTTTCCATCAACTGACCAAGACTTATGGGAGGTTAAAAGACCAATGATTTCTAGGGTATAGAATACCATATGGATCTTAAAGGCAAAGTAGCTGCTTTTATAACATCACCAACAATACTGAAGTCTTTAAAAATGGATAGATGGATAGATAGATGATAGATGATGATAGATAGATGCTAGATAGATAGATAGATAGATAGATAGATAGATAGATAGATAGATGATAGATACATAAAGGAAGGACACTAGGTCCTGATCTTTCCAATAGTTTATAATCTGATTATGACACAGAAAAAAATAATATAAAAATGTAAATACATACAGAGAAAAATAAAATGTGTAATTGTTTAAAATCTAAGACTACATGTCAATTACTTCAAATTCTTAATGATGATATTTGGCTTATAAATGTTGCCATTGCAGCCAGTTGATATTTGGCAAAGTCACGCTTAACCCTTCTAAATTTTCCATAGGGAATCGACATTTTGCAGTTTGTTCATCTTAGGCAGATAGCAAAACTCCAGCCTGAGTTTATTTGCCCCTTGAACTGAGGAAGGTGGAACAAAAACTGAATGCAAAATAAAATAAACCTTCAAATTATTGTAAAACAATTTTATAGGCATTATATCATTACTATGCAGAATTATGCCTTGCCTTTGAGAAATTTGCATTTTACATTAAGCAAACTGCCAATATACAAGACTGCTGCTTGAGCTGACACAAATATACTACAGACACTTTGTCCTTTAGGCCCAGAAGGAACCCACAGAACTGCTCTGTAAGTATCATTCGTAAAGTGACAAATAATGTCACCCCTGTTTAGGGAAGCAAGTAAACAGAGTAAAGAGGGTTTCATGATAGAAAGAAATAGTAAATGGATGTGCAGATGAGGCTGGGGTATGGTTTGAGATGACAGTGAGGCATGCAGTTTAGGCTCTCTTGCTCTGGTTTGTGTATTATCTAATAGTTATGAAATATACTTGAAACAAATGAGTTTCATCTCTATGAGACAGAAAATATCATGGGGATGTTTTAATTATATCATCTTTAATAACATTTTATCATGAAACCAAAACATATGGGACCACTGAAGAATCACTCTATTTTACATTTATCTACCTCAAGAGTAACATTTTAAAAGTTAAAACACAAATTTAATATAATTAGAAAAATAAGTGCTCTTTCTGAAACCATTCACCTACTTTACGATTCACATAAATTTAGCTTTTTGATATTGAACATGGAAGTATACCAAGAATTTCTTCTTAATTTAGCATGTAAAGGCATTTGAGTTTTGTTTTTGTACCACATTTATATCATAATCCACACACCCAAGAATATTATGCCTGGATGCAGAATGTTTATGAATAGCCCTGTACATATTTGAGGAGTAGGTAGGATGAATTCAAAATTGGAAGAATTAACAGTGGTGGCCATGAAGACTTGCAAGAAAGGTAAGATAAAGCAGAATAAAAGGGAACCATAAAGAAAGCTATTATAATGTCCCTTTTTATAGAAGAGAAATCTAAGCTCAGAGAGGTCAGGCTGCTAACACAAAAATCACATGGCTAGTAAATGAATGAACAAGCACTTCATGTCTCATGGAATACAAACACACACATACACCCACCCCACCCCCAAGTTGTGCCTGACATCATCCTCAGCATTGAGGATACTATAGTAGTAAAGAAGAGAGACAGACTTAATCCTTTCATTTATTTTGTTTTCTAATGCATGAAAGCAGATATAAACATGGTAACAAAAGATTTTGATATTAGTAAATACTGTAATGAAATAAGATAATGGGGAATTTCTTTCCAAGAAGGTGATTTACTTTTGTAACCCAATTAGTATCAATATCCTCTTTGCTATTAAGAACAATTTCTGAAAATAGCCCCTATGTAATATATTGCTCTGTAGTCAGAACTTCTGGGCTCTACATACATTATCTGTGTGACCTTGAGCCTTCTGAGCCTCAATTTCCTCACAGGCAAAATGGAGTTAATAATAATACTTAACCAATATCTTATAACTGTTAACAGGAATAAAGAATTAAATCTATGTAAAACACAAAATAATGTCTGATATCTAAAAACTCAAATATATGCTATTCTTGTTCTTTTCCTTCTGTTTGCTTATGGTTATTATTAACCACAGTTTATGATATGTTTAAGCCATAGTAGGCTTTTATGTTGGTGGACTTTTGGTACAGGGTCACAGACACTAGGTAAATTAGGGTTTCAGTACCTTTAAGAATATCTCAAGTAAACCTATTCAGTGCAACTCAAGGTTCTCTCTGGATGTGATATTGCGTGAACTTTCATGGATAACACTTGTATATATCTTCATCTTATTTGCTTTCCAGTAAACTCTTATTGACACATTATGCCCTTAATGCTCTATTACTTATGTTTACTACTTCTAATTAAACCACTAATACTTCTTCAAATCTCTATATTGCTACATTACCGTATGTCCAGCCAAAATATTTAACCCACTAATCTGCTTCTTATATCCTAACCCGAAATCTACTCTGACATGTTATTGTCAAATTGACTCATGAATCTTCGCTTCAGATGCTATTCTGTCTACTTTCTCAGTTAATTAATTACACCTCTATTCATTCAGTTATCTAAGCCAGACAACTGGGAGTCACCTTCCCCTCACATCTCACAGGCTTTGCTGTTCTCCCAGTTCTCTTCTTCTCTCCATCACCATTGTCGTCACCCTTCTTAAGCTAAATGTTAACCCTCAACTTTAGTTCTAAATTTATTGGCATCACATATAGAATATAAAATTTCACAAATCATTTATATGATGGAAAGCCAAGCATTAGGATAAAATAGTTAGTATTATAAAAATGGAAGTACGTAACAGATCCTTGCTCTCTAACAAAGTATAAATTTGAACTACGCAGAGAAACTTATGAAACAGAAGTTACGACAAGGAAAATGTCAAGTAGGGGCTTGATGAGCTCTACCATCCCTTAATCTCCATAAGATTCCATGCTATATTTGACATGGGCAATTCACATTTGCTCAATTTTATGTAAATGCAATAAAAATACAACCTCATATATCTTCTTAACCCACATACCATCCCTTACCTTCATGTACCTTCTGTCATGGAAACTGTGAAGCCACCGTTAGAAATGTAACTGATATATTACCAAAAAGTCAGGATACAATAAAGATAAATATACTAGAATTTTGTATAGCCATATTAACTTGAGGTTATAAAGTATGCCTTCTCTGAGCCAAACTTTCTACTGCTTGAAGCAGATTTCAAAATATTGACATTTAAAGGTCTAAGTCAGTTAACACATTTTATTTAAGTAGAGTAAGATCATGCTCTAGATTCCCAGAGTATGTAAAATTTTATGGCTAAAAATTTTAGAGAATATTAAGGTAGTATTGGTTTTGCACTGAAACACGTTTCTACTCCTAGGGATTCTGGGTATTTCAGTAAGGTCACAGAAAAACCTCACCTCAAATATAAAATTATATCCATGTCACATTTTGACAAATTGCTTTATTTAGTCTTTGGAGAACTGTCTGCTTATTTTATTTACCATGTTTTAGTACTTCTGTTGGGGAAAATGCATTTAAATGTTCCTATTTTCCACAAGTCAGTTTATTTGAAGTAAAGTTTAATTTTATATTCAGATTTCTATAGTGATGGATTTCTGTTATTTCTTGCTATCTTGTAGTTCTATTTATTTTCTATTCTTTTTTCTTTCTGCTGCATTTTGGAATTCATTTTTCTTTCTGTTTTAATTAATAGGTGTCTGAGACTGTTCAAATTTAAAACTACACATGCAGTCTTTCAATTTCTTTTTTAATCTTGAGATGAAATTTATTTAAACAAGTTAAATTTATTTAAACAGCAACTCATGAACCAAAGACCTTTAGTTATGTGCTGTGGCCTGGAAGCCAGCTCCAGTAGGTCCTAGACCTGATATCCTGGCAGTCACTTGAACTCAGGTAGTGAGGAAGTATGACCAACCTGCAATTTCAATCCCCTGAAGTATCTTCATGAAAGAATTAAAAGCAATGTTATTTCAGACTTAAAATAGAAAACTAGGGTACAGAAGAGATTCTTAAAGGTTTTTGCAAACAAGTGATTTTTCTTTTATTTGAAATGTATGTATTTAAAAAATTACAAAAATGTCTATATGTAATACATAATGCTGTCAAGTTAACACATGATTGGTTATAAAAACAATGATTTTGGAAAAATTTTGTGCAGTGGAGATTTAACAGATTTTTTGTTGCATTGTACTATATCATGAATAGAGTTAGTGTTTATTACACATTTCAGGAAGCCCTCTTTGAATTTTATGCCTATAACAAGGAATTTAGATAGTTGGTAAGAATATTTGTGATTCAATATTTAAAACAAAATACCTACTGCTTTTTTAAAAATTTTCCAGCTCAGTTCTTTGAGAGATCTTTATTTATTTATTTTCTGTGTATATTAGTTTTTAATGTTTGCTTTTTTAAAAACTTTTATTGGTATATAGTTGATTTACAATGGTAGTTTCAGGTGTACAGCAAAGTGAATCAGTTGTGCATACACATATCCACTCTTTTTTTTTTTTTTTCCTTTTCCCATATAGGCCCTTACAGAGTACTGAGTTCCCTGTGCTATACAGGAGGTTCTTATTAGTTATCTATCTATTTTACATAGTGTATATATGTCAATCCCAATTTTCTAATTTATCTTTCCCTTCTTTATCCTCTGGTAACCATAAATTTGTTTTCTACATTTGTGACTCTACTTCTGTTTTGTAAATAAGTTCATTTGTACACTTCTTTTTAGATTCCACATATAAGTGATATATATGATATTTGTCTTTCTGTGTCTCACCTGTTTCACTAAATGTTACAATCTCTAGGTCCATCCATGTTACTGCAAATGCCATTATTTTGTTCATTTTTGTAGCTAACATTCCTTTGTATATATGTACCACATCTTCTTTATCCATTCCTCTGTTGATGGACATTTAGGTTGCTTCCATGTCTTGGCTATTGTAAACAGTGGTGCAGTGAACATTGGGGTGCATATACCTTTTCAAATTATGGTTTTCTCTGGGTATGTGCCCGGAAATGGGATTGCTGGGTCATATGGTAGTTGTACTCTTCATTTTTTATGGAACCTCCATACAGTTCTCCATAATGGCTGTACCAATTTAAATTCCCACCAACTGTGTAGGGTTCCCTTTTCTGAACACCCTCTCTGTTTATTGTTTATAGATTTTTTTACGATGGTCATTGAGAAATGTTTAAATTGCTATGGGAGTTATAATACAGTCACACCATCAGGTATATACCTGTGTAAATCAGATTCATTTTTTAAAAAGTATTCAACTACATCAAAATACAGAAACAGATTGAAAGGGTCGTGAGGCTCAAGTAAGACTCTGTTTGTCAAATGTGTATCAAGAACTGTGAAGGATCTGTATGCAAGCTGAAAATTTAACCTGACACTATTTCATGGACAAAAGCAGAAGATACAGCTTTCCTGGGTCAGAGACAGAAGATTTTGTTACTCACAGTAATAGCAATAGCCATGGTATTAGCATTTGCATTGGTCCTGTGTGTCCTCCAGGTTACACAATGTGGAAGACTCAGATAGATGCTATACACACAATAGGTTTATATTATAGATGAGGAACCCAAACTTAGGGAGCCCAGATTTTTTATAATAGGCTGCAAGAAGGCATGCCCTTTGCCCCCCCAGAGGGTGACTTTATTTTCTTATATTGATGGTAAACAAATATGCCTTTTACTCTGAAGGCAGACATTATCTCCAAATGCTGTTTGCTATACAAACATCCTTGCAAAGATAATTTGAAGCAAAAGGACAGTTGGTGTCTTACTCATAAAGATGTGCAGAAATGCAAGCAACCCATGGAGAATTGTCTCTGACCATGTGATATTCAGTTTCAACTTTTTCATTTTTATTCAAGGAAACATAATTCTGTTTGATTGAGTTTAAGGTAAGAATATATATGCATTTAAACTGTAAGTGAAATAAATATATGCTAATATTGGTTGAATCAATCTTGTATACTTTTGTTCCTTATGAGATTAGGTAAAAAATGTTCTGCTAAAAAAAAATATGTTAAAACCACTGGTTTAGAATAGGACACAAGGATAAGCTACTTAGGTCAATTTATTCTGCATTACAACTGCAGATTTTACTCTAAATTATCATACCTCCTGTTCATTATTTCATGAATATACAGAGTTTGCACAGAAAAAAATCAAACATTCTAGTGATATTCTCAGATGTGAATATGTTCTGCTGATGCAGCTTATGTTATCATCCTAAATATGGCATGGAATAGAGGATGTAAACTACACATATCAAATGGAACTGTAAAAAAAAAAGATTTCTACCATGCATCATGTAAATCCTAGTTGCTTCCTCAGCCCAAAAGTTTGAGCTTTGATAAGGATGACAGTTTCATATATTTATTATTGCATTGCACTTTAAAGTGGTATATCTAATTTCTGAGTTTATAAAAAATCATGTATATCATTAAGTTCTACTCTTTCATTTTACGGCTAAGTTTTCGTTTTTATAAGACTTGAAGCCAGTACGAAAACTTTCTAGGAGCAATTATGCCTGCTTTGACTGCTCTGAGAGTTTTCAGAAGATTATTCTAACATCTGGATACAACTAATCTCTGGGAGAAAAAAAATACATTTTGTTTTCTACCTTTTATTTGCGTTGCATGTGAGCTTTGTCCTAAATATAAGTAATTGTGTTTAAAATAGCTGTCTAGGAATTTTTTTTAAAGGATATTACAAATATATTTCCTCTCATGCTACATTAGCATGCGTTCAAATCACCAGGATGGTTTGGAAAAACATGAATTCCTGGGTCTCACCCCAGAGTTTCTGATTCAGTAATGCCAGTTACTTTTCATTACCAGGAGATGCTCACTGCTAGTCCAGGGACCATACTTTGAGAATCATTGCTCAAAAAAAAAGGTATTCAAATGATGGAAATGAATATTATAAAGATGAGGGTAGCAGGTAATGCATACTACATGTTGTCCTGGTACTTGGAAATCTGCTAAATTATTTACAGATATAAACTCATTATGGCTTATGATTATTTTTCCTTAATGAGAAAACTGAAGTTTAAGGAAGTTAAATAAATGGCCCAAGATCACAACATTGAAAAGTACAAGAGCCAGTCCTTATACTAAAGCCTTTCTGACTCCAACTCTTTCACAAAGAGTAGAAAAAGTATCCATGGAAGAGAAATAAATTGTCACACAGGAGGAGAAATAACTGTACAGTCTGTGAAGGCCTTTGCCTCTAAAAAGTAAATGTGAGAGAGGCACTGTAACTCAGGAGAGTCAGGTGCAACCTGTGGCTTCTGGTAAGGGATGAGAAGTTTCCTGTGTGGGAATTAGCACTTGGAATGTAACTCCTTTAATGAGTCAGAGACTGCTCAAGGTCATGAGAAGTCTTGAAGAAACTGTAAGTGACAAGGGGAAAGATAAACACCAAATCAGGTCAAACCAGGGTTTTTTTTTCATAGTTTTCATATTTATAAATAAATGGCTTCTGTTACTTAGAGTAAATAACAATATTTCTTCATCAAAATACTGGAGACTGAAATGGCATGCTCTCTGTGCTTCGTGTCCAATAAAAGTCTGAAATGATGTATTTGCTAGAGTACCCATAAAAAGCACCATTAATCATCTGGTTGCAGTGACAAGGGCGAAGACAAAGTATCAGGGGGAAGGGGGAACTTGGTAGATAAGCCTTAAAATCTGAACCATAGGCCAAAATGAAAATATCAGACCCTCTCCTACCTTTCCTTTACTGACCTATTTCTGTTCCTTGAACACACCAAGCCTGTTTCTCACTTACAGATGCTGCAATAGCTGTTTCCCTTTCCCAGAATGCTTATTATTCTGATTTCCACATGGCTGGCTCCTTCTTGCTATTCAGACTCAAATGTTGCAACCTCAGGGGGATCCATCCCCATCACCCACATCCCATAGCACATATCCACATATGTTGCAGCATATATTTTAGTTATTTATTTGCAAATTATCTTTTTCTCCAACCACTATAATGAAAGCTTTGTTAAAAAGGGAACTTCTGCCAGTTTTTTTTTTACCACTATGTTTCTAGCATATAAACAGTGTCTAGAACATATTAAGTTTTCAATAATTGCTGTTTTTTTTTTTGAATAAACAAATGAAGAAGGGAAGGAAGAAAGAGAGGAACAAAGAAAGTACAGAAATTGCAGTACTTGAACTTGGAGGGATTAGTCACCGATTTTCTTGCCTTAAATCTGCACTGAGTTCCTAAGCTAGCAGCTCTCCACACTCTTCCCTTTATGGTCTTCTGTCTGCAGTGATGAGCTAATGTGATGCAGTTATGTGATTATAGTCTCTTTGGCTTTTACCTGCCCCCTTTTCCCTCAACGTTCAAGATAGACAAAGGTGTATACATACACATAATAACCTTCAAAACCGCAAACAAATTTCCAGTTCAAAATCTGATCAATTTTTTAATTAGATTGAATCACTTGAAAAATAATTCCCTCAGTTCCAGAAGTAGTATGAATTATGTAAGAGACCCAAGACTAAATATTTTAGTTCTACTTTTCCCCTCTGTCAGGAAAGCCCCTTAAAAGCCTAACTGCATGTTTATATTCTTGTAGTCAATTGCAAACTAATTTTATTCATGAAGTCATATTTAAACTAATAGTGACATGAGAGTTAACTCTGTTTGGTAATGTATTTGGATTTTTATTTGTTATGGAATTTAAATCACGAGATTTGGAAATTAAGTAAAGAGAGCAATTCAGTTCTGATAAAAATTGAGTCAAGAATGAAAGCAGCATCCTGTAAGCTCTAATGTAAATCCAGTCTTTGAAAAATAACATGTGTTGAGGAGGAAAACTTTTTCTTCCTCCTTTCTAGGTTCTTTGGCTGGTCTAATAATTAAATTGACATAAGACAGATTAACAGCAGAAAAACAAATTTAATTTCATATATATGGCAGTCCCATAAAAATATGGGACACAAGAGCAAGTCAGGCTGTTGAGGCTTATATGTCATCCTGAGCTAAGGAATGGGGTAGGGACCTGGGGCTTCAAAAGGAGGGTAAATCACAGAATAATAATAAAAACAGATATTTGGTAATTAGATGTTTGTCCTACCATACAGATAGGTCCTTCAGATAAAGGTTATCTCTGGTAATAGCTCTGTCTCTCCAAGCCAGGCCCCATATCTAAATTCTTTTAGGTAGTTAAAGGAAAGGTAAAAGTTCTTCTTGAATCTGCTGGGTCTTGATTGCCCTCAGCTCAAAATAATCTCCATGCCAATGTGGCATATTTTGGAGTCACATGTTCTGCTCCCTTTCACATGCATGGTACTTGAAGATACTCTGAAGAGTGAAAAATTTTCATGTGTGATCATCTTAGAATTTATGTTCAAATTATATGGATCCTTGTGCATAAAGAGTGGTAATAAATACCATGATTATTTCTAGATTGTTGAGAATGTGTGTGTGTGAGAGAGAGAGAGCGCGCGCACGAGAGAGGGAGCGAGAGAAACTAAGAGTCAGAACAAAAAGGGAGGTTGAGAGAGAAAGAGAGAGAGAGACAGAGAAAGGGAGAGCACTACCAAGAAAAGAGCCACTACGCATACCTATATTTTAAGAAACAATTGTAGATTTATAAATATTATGCCTTAGACTTACTATATAAAAAGAATGTTTTGTAAAGCTTGCTTAGCTACTATGATTTTTCATTGGTAAGAAGTAGGGATAATACAATATGTTTCATTTATGGCTTTTAATTTATTTATCCACACTATTAAAAATATTTATTGAGTATCTACTATGTGCTAGTCACTATTCTGGATTTTGGGAATGCTGCAAAGCATTTAGTTTTCTAACTCATATAATTTTCTAAACTAAAAAGAAAAGCAACTGGTTCTTGGAAGTAGAATGATTGAACACATAATGAGATTGAATACAAATGTATTCTGTAAAGGTCTGTGCCATATTTCTTCAGTTTAGCATTTTATTATAATGAAATTTGATGACTTTCAAAAAATGTAAAAGAATCAAGTACATTTTTTTTATAATTTTGAAAAGCAGCCTTAGACTAAAGAATAGAGTTATAAGAAAAGTGACCAGAGGTTTGCACATTTAAATTGAGACCTATAGGTGTTATTAGTGTGACAGGAAATGAAGTTTATAACTTTCATATGGAGATGTATTGCTAGTAACATACTTTTTATTTGCAGGAAAAAATATAATCTAAAAGCGAACTGTAGATGTGCCTTCCATTCTAGAAAAGTGGCTAATGGATGTTATATAAAGTATAAGAAAGCCTTTTTCTGATACAGCAAATATATGCATTCTGAAAGATTACCTGTGGAGTAATTTATGTTCATCAAATATTTTCTCTTCTACCTACATGATACTTGACACTTTCCATGAGAAAAATTTGTACCCAGATCAAATATAATCTCAGAGCAATCCTCTTAATGTCAGAGTTTTGGAAAAGCAAATGTAATACCTTTTGCACTTTAATGCTCGTGGAACAAAAGAAACAGTGAAACTAGAAATTCAGGACGCAATGGTGATCACTTGTTGAGGTACTGCTGCTAGGACGTGTGGGGAGAGAAGAGGACATTAAGACTGCCTGCTTCATGCTGGGAGCCATTAGCTGACTGCTCCAGGCTCTGCTACCCACAGCGGAGCAGAAAGGGGGGTGGCCTGGATGCAGAGGAGGAGACAAAAGGCAGATTTATTGTCTTCTCTATAGGATCTTATTTCCAGTCTACTCATGTGCTCTTTTATAATGATAATAAGTTTCTTAAGCTTTTACTATTTGTATTCTTTGCAGTCTGAAAAAATGCAAGGCTATTTATGTTTTGACTTGCAAAATTATTTTAAATGTTTTATCTTTAAGTGTTTTTCACTTTATACTTATGAATTTTAAGTATAGCTTCCTAAAAACAAGGTCCTGGGAACTAGATTTCTCTAAAGAGTGATTTTACAAGTTTGCTTCCTTACTGAATGCATTTCTAGTGCTTAGATAATATACCCTGTACCATGTGCTCAGCACATGGTTAGTGCTCAGCAGATATGTTACCTGAATGAATGAAGAGTTGTTATCTTTTGTTTGTGATAATTAATTAATGTGGAAGGATGGAAACCATTTTATGCAGGATATTGTGCAGAGTACAAAGTGAGGAGTGTAATTGCTCAGATGCTTAACTCGTACTCATACATATCGTGGTTTTAACCCAGCTCTGACACTTGCTTGTTGTGTGCCTCTGATAAGTGAGTTAACTTCTCTAAATATGTTTTCTCTATTGCAGAATAGAAATAACACTGCTTATCAACTTCACAAATTGCACATAAAACAATGCCACCACACACTAAGCTCTCAGTGTGTGTCTTACATGTCAGTATCATTATTTTCCGTAATGGAACATACATATAAAGAAAAGAAAAAAAGATAATAAAATGAAAGTGGAAGTGACCTTGTAGGAAAGAAAAGAATCAAAATGCTTTACATATAATAATCAAGCTTTATTCTTCTTTATATATTTTATGAGAGTACATTCTACATTCTCAATTATAGCATATTGATATATTTCCAGGTTTAGTATATTATTGAAGTGTGACTTTAACTGAAGGTTATTTAAAATGCACCAAGAAGCATTCCTGTAAGTGTGTTTAGTGACCTAATGTGAACGTAAATGGGCTAGTTTCTTTTGTCAATGTCTGTAGTTATAAATAAACTTACATATGATGCCTTGAATGTAAGTGCCACAAGAGCAGGGATTTTTGTCTGTTTTGTTCATTGCCAGTCACCTAGTTTTCTTGGGTACATCCTAAATATGATCAAGGTATAATAAATATTTGTTGACTAAATCAATAAATGTGGTAGCATTATACATATTGAGATCTTTTGAAATAATTTTGACACTGCTGATCTAAATCAACCTCATGCAACCCCATGACAAAAGAATGTTCTGTTCCCATATCATTTGCTTGGGCAAATGGCACCATCAATTTATATCTTAGTAAGAAGTAGAGGAAGTAGTTTTTCTTCTCAGCGCTTCATTCCCTTGGCTGCCAATTCTATACAGACCTGAGGAAATGATGCCCCTGGCTTGCAGCTCCTCAGCACCAGGCACTGTATGACATTCCTGTGTACACAGAGGAATACACACACAGTACTTACGCAAAACTTTTGGATCAACAATGCATATAAAATTCAAAATCTTCATTTCGTTCCATGGGTACATAACAGCCAGAAGGGAACCTAGGGGACCAAAGAATCTGAAGATTGTCTTATAAGTAACAACCTGGATGTTTAGCTCAGAGAAGAGCTTTTATAGATGTAATCATATTCTTCAGATATTGATACTCTGTCAAGAGAAATGTCAATTAGATAATTTTGCACTGCTACAGAGGGCAGAACCACGATTATGGGGAAAATTCCTAAAGAAGGTATTTTCAATTTAGTACCAGAAAAATATTTTTAAGAGCTAGAGTTGCCCCAATTTGAATAACCTACTTGGTTAGTTAAAGTACTAATTATTTCTCTGTGTGGATGTTTTCAGGGAGAGATTATCGCACATGTTCAAATGTTGTGGAGTGTTTTGAGTGGAAAATTGAAGGCGACAACATAAGATTACTTTTTTAAAAGGGCTATGGTATCTGGTTATAGTACAGAAAAAAATTAACCTACATGTATCAATTATTTACTAGTGGAGTTGCAAACATTTTCACACCATACTTAGATACACAAACAGAAGCAATAATTATATAATTAATGTAATCTTTTTAGCAAGGACACATTATATAAGGTAGGAGTAGGAAAAAGATGTGGAGTGCGTCTCTCTAAATTTGCCATTACAAGTGCTTCTGGTTGAAATAGTCTCTTTCCTTATAAATGCCACCACCACCACCCCCAACCCCGCTGAAGGACATCACACAAAAGCATGGGCTTACGCATTTTTTAACTGTTGCAGAGAGCTAAGGGACCAAATGGTTGGCCATTCTGCCCTTTGAGACCACAGAGATGCAGCTGGTACCATCTGGCTTTTTCTTGGTGCTTGTCCATGACTCAAGTTTGTACTCATTTGCCCTTATTTTGGAAGTCCCTACAAATGGTGGTCTTTTTGTCTTGAACCTTGGGCCTCAGGCTTTCTCAGAAGCTTTGTATTTTGTTATAGGACCTACAGAAACTTTCGAATCACTGAATGTTACCCATAGAACATGGCCAGAAGCATTGCCTCAGGCTCATCCTGATTTCTGCCTTCTGTGCGCTTGAAGTTTAAGAGGTGGATATAGAGCTTTACATAGAGGCTTGAATACCTGGAAAGAGTGCCTCAAGAATCTCAAATCCAACATGCTAATACAGATGTTTCTCTTGGCTTGCCCATCCTTTCCCACTTTCTTAGCCTCAGGATTCCACCTCAAGAGGAGAAATATGAAGACAGGTACCTCTGATATCACTTCCTACAACAGTCTAAATCGTCTCACCAGCAACCCAGGCAGAAACTGGACACTGCCTTATTTATTTTGAAACCATGTGATCAAGTCAGCCAGTCCTGATCTTAATAAGGTTAACAAAATTTGTATTAAAACAACATCCTCCAAGTATTTTGGTTATGATAACCATGAACTGTGAATAGAACAAAAGATTAGAATAAGTGTGATATAAACACATTTAATTTCATAATCTAAGTCCTATGAAATACATCACTGTTAAAAAAAAGTGAAGAAACATGTCACCTCTATATTTTAAATATGAAAACTGCAGTGCCAGGGGACAATATTAGTTCTGCAGAAAGAATAGTTTTCATCTTAAGATGATATTTTAATCTGATAATCACATTAAATGGACTTGTTTTACGTGCCTCAATGTACAGTAAAATAAAAATATGTGTTTGAGTTCTAAAACTCTCGATTTAAATTTGAAAAAGTATGCATCAGATTTTAATAGATATGAATCAGCCTGAGTGTAAACAGACTTCATGTAAAACACAAGCTGTTTAATTTATTTTGGAATGCTCATGTTTTACTTGGTAAAATAGAAAAATGAATGCTAATCTCCATAAAGTGTGAAAGGAACAATAGTTCAAGGAATAGCACAAAGGACTTCAAAAAAGCAGTTCTGTTTGTTTCAGTTTATAGATTTGGAGTGAAAATACATCCAAAATAACAAGATAATTAAGTCCTCACAATTTTATCTTAAAACCTTAAGATACTATCTTTAAACCTAAGCATTTTGCATATGAACTACCTAATTCTTTGTTTGCCAGTTTTAAAGTAGACTTTCATCAAGTTTGATATTCTATTTTGTGAACTAGAATGGAAAAATAAGCCGGGAAGAAGAGAGAGAGAGAGAGAGAGAAACCTACTTTAAAAAAATATTTGGTGATGATAAACAAAAGTGGTTGTTTACCCTTGATTAAAAAATATGAAGACAAAAATTACAGAATTGCCTTTCCAAGAAAAGCATGAGATGAAACAAACTTGAGATATAGTTTCACTAGAAATGAAAAAAGGATAGAATATTTATAATTATCTATAGTTTAATTGAACAGGTAGACACATACTGTTTGGCATATGAGCTCATTATGTATTTCAAGTTTGCTACACTATTTATTGCTGCTTCAGGCCTGTGTCTAGAACCAAATGGTGTTCAATACCAGCTACTCATTGTCACCAGCCATGATAGGAACAGACTGAGAACTCCCTTTGTGTGGGTTATTCTGGCAGAAAAAAATGCTGCCTCAAAATGAACAATAGTAAAGATCTAATCAGATGTGTGACCTATAGTTTAGAAAATATTTTAGATGTTTCAGAGAAGGAGAAGGGATGATTTATGGTCAGTGAGTAAATGACTCAAGAATGTTAGGCAGTTGTAAAATATGACTCTGAGAGTATAGTTGGAAATATCCTGATGAAGATAAAAGGAGTAACATGATCAAAGAAACCAACAGTTATCCACATTTTTCAACATCTACCTGGTGAAAAACTGCTGGGAAAGACAGTCCCATGTGCATTCTTTCAACTTCCTCTCTGCCACATAGGAATGCACTTTGAATCTGAACACTCCCTCCCCAAGAGATAAAGAGCCCACACTGCCTGTGCCAAGCTGATCGCCTTGCGTGGGAAAATCTTTTCCTATTTCAGTCTCAGTGTGTACTCCTTTGTTCTGCTTAAGCACATGTGTGTCAGTGACCTTCAGCCACACCCCCATCTCTCAGTATGTCATACTCCACAGGCTGGAGTCTTTCTGCTACATCACAAGAGGTGTGCATACCGGCTGCGGGGAATCAGGAGTAGGGACCCACTGGCCATGGGGGATCAACACACACCACTGGAGCTGATCTTGCGCAGTCTCTTCTCTGTGGATAAGAGCATTGTTCCATCCAGTGCTTGACTTCATTGTGTTTTCCTTGGAGACTCTGATTCCAAGATGCAGTGGGCAGAAGCATTGGACTTGTATTCCCAGTGGTTGGCACAGTGGGGATGCTTGCTGTCCTCCGTGTAGTTGGCATCGGGAGCTGCTATGTTCTGCTCTACAAAGGTCGATGATGTTATTTTATCCTGAATCTGTCCTGTTGAACATTTTTATCATGATTTTGATGAAGAAAAAGAAAGCCTAAATATGAAATTAGGAAATAGAGCCTGAAAATGATGGGATGTACTTTGAATAGTAAACAATATTTAATGTATTAAGATCAATTGGAATCAAAGATTCAAAAAGGACTAAAGGTAAAATCAATAAAAATAAATATAGAATTCTGGCCTCCTGTTTCCTTCAGCGTGATGTATCAGGGAACGGGCGTGATATTCCATTTAAAATAACTAAAAATGTCATGTAAGTTGTTGAAAATATCTTTATAAATGCTTGTATGAGCTGGCAAAACCACCCAGACCAAAAACAGGTAGAGTGCTGAATCTGGCTTTCATTTTGAGGGCATATGTCAAGCCAAGTAAATCTGAACATTGGTTTTTACAGGTTGTCAGGCCTCAGGGGATAAGGAAAAAAACCCAAAACCTGCTCTTCCTACTAGAAAAGTGATAGAGCTGAGCTATTTGCTCACCAATTTCATTTCTTTTTTTTAAGCACAACGGAAGACAATATTTCCCCACTTCTCTTGAGTTAGGTAGAGGTCATGCAGCTGAATTCTGGCCAATGTGATGTGAATGAAAGTGTCACATATTGTCTGCAGGCCGGGCTGTAACATGCTTCTTCTCCTTTCAGCAGACACTGTGGCTATGTGTTCAAGGTGTCAGTGTCCCAGTTTTGCATGTAGTTGGATCACTGACTCAATGCACAGGAAGGAGCCACCCAGGAGAGTTGTGACTCTCCTTAATACCTCCTTAAATATCTCTGATTGTAATGTTCTCACTTTCCATGTGAAGTAATTCAGATTCAAGTCCCCTAAGATTCTTCTAGACCTAAAGATTTATGATTTTTATTATAAACACATTATGAAGAATGTGAAGATAGGAATGATATTCTGTTTCATGCTAATGTGCAAACTACCTTGTATGACATCTGGCATAAGATAGGCACTTCGTATATTTTGATTGAGTTTAGTGAACAAATGATTCCAAAACTACTTTTCCTGGCAAAAGTGTCCTCTTTAGCAACTATCCTTACTTTTAGTCAGAATTCTGTTCTTTCAGTGCTGCCATCTTATTAAGGCACACGTTTTTAGAAAAATAATCATTGAACAAATTCACACTCAGAATAATGATATGAACCCTGTAGGCAGATTGATACTCAGTTGCTATGCACTGGTATTACTTACACAAGTTGTTGAAGTATTGAAAATTCCTGTAACATTTCATGAATATCTGAAGTTCCAAAACCTCCAGTATTCCTGCCCTCACAACCTATTAGCCATCTTTGCCTAGGTTTCTACAGGTTCCAAAAATTTTACCATTCTTATGTTTCATTACTTCTCAATACCTGTGTAGTCTCGGTGATGGGCCTCATGATCTACCTCTTTGAAGAAACTTGAATTTGTATATTCATGGTCGGCTTCTTCTCTCTGTGATTTCCTTTATTCAATTATTCACCAAAGTCGCTTAATTCTGTTTCCTAAATATCTCTTGAATTGGTTCTCTTTCTTCATTCCACTGTCACACATAGGATGGTCCAGTGACTCCCCAACACGCCCTGTCTTCTCATGCCCTCGCATACTCTATTTTTCCTCAGCATCGACACTCTTTTCTGTCTTACAGATATGCCCCCTGTGTATCATGTTAGACTCAATTCATCCGTCACCCTTTAATGGATCTGTCCTGACTCCTGCTTTCCTCTGGAGAAAGTCACATGGCACTTCATGTCTACTATTGCACTTAACACACTTTACTGTAATACATTCCGAACAGAGCTAAAATATTCCAGACTTCAAACCAGTCTATCAAGAAGGCTTACTATAATGATAGTGAAACTGAACTATTTCCCAACAATTCATTTAGGTATTCAAATAGCCCAGTCAGGTGACATAGGGATTAGTCTGAATAATGACAGCTAGAAAAATACTGGAGATGTGTGTACAAACAATAGAGAAGAGAGCGGTGAGCAAGTTTAGGAAATGTAAATAGCTTCATGTGGCCAGAGCCCAGGATACAAAGGGGAAAGGCAAAATGTAAGTGTGGAGAAAAACACAGAAGCTTCACCTGAAGATAATTGTAAGAAAAATTAAAGATGCTGGACTTGGTGTCTGAAAGAGGTAAGGAATTATTAACATGTTTTGTTAGCAGGGAAGTGATAAGATCCAATTCGCCTTCTAGAAGTATTACTCAGGCAGCGCGTGTAGTGTTGGGATAAAATTGGAGGGGTATGATAACAGGTGCAAAGAACAATAATCCAGGTCAAATAGATGTGTGTGTGCTCCAAAATCATGCAGGATAGAAAGGGGAAGACTCGAAGGATTTTAGGAGGTAGTATTGACAGAATGTGGTGTTTGATTAGATGTGGAGAGTGAACTAGAGGAAGGGATTTAGGATAAGCTTGAGATCCTGGCTTGGATGGTTGGATCTAACAGAGCTATTAACTAAAATGGGAAAAACAGAAAAATATTTTGACAAGGCTGGGTATGGGTGGGTAATTATGCTGATTTAGATTTAATAATTTTGAGAGGCGTACAGGGGATGCAAGGGGAGATTTGCAGAAGTTAGTTGAATGTATGAACTTAGAACATAGAAGAAAGTTCTGGCCTGGGTAGGCAGATTTGAAACTCACCAGCACATCAATGGTAGTTAAAGCAACACTGTACCTTTGTCATACTGATTACTAAGGATGGATGAAAGGAAAAGGAACTATGGTCACCCTACTTGCCCTCTGTCTATATGTCATGATTTTCAGCACAAGTAGTTGACTAATAGAAGGAACTAACACAAGAAGAAAGATATGATAGGGATCCTCAGTCATCTGTATTTCTTAAAATGTTTTCTGTCTGCATTTGAAGCAAATTCTGGTTCAGATGGAAAGCCTTTAAGGCTCTCTGTACCCCCACTTATTCATTCATAGATGTAATGCACGTCACTTGCACTCATTTTGTGACTTGATATTCAGGGGATGTGGCAAATGTTACATGAGAGCAGGGCGACGAGAAATGATGGATACGTATATTACACATTGTGCTTTGCTCAAGCTCATGCTTCATTGTCCCACCAGATATCATTTATAAAACCCAAGTTCAAACATAAAATTATTAATATTTCAAGACAGCAACAGCAGAGTATTAAACTAAGCACAGGGCCTTTCTGAGTATGGAGGCACATGAGACTGCACAGGTTGTATGCCCATGAAGTTGGCCCTGTATATTATCTTTTATCACATGGCTTCATCTTATAACACGATGCCTCAACTCGGAGGTCGTTTGGCTGACCAGTGTTTACCAGTAGGAGAAATGGCAATAATTATAAAGACACGTGGTAGTAATAGTGAGGGAAAAAAAAAATCACCCCTCTTATTGTCTCTTCGGTTGTGTTCTTACTGTTATCTTTGGCCATAAAGAAAACTATATATTAATAAATATAAAATAGTCATCCTCTGTTACACACCTTTATCATTCACGAAGCGTTTTCTTTAATGTGGCATTGAAGGATGTCAGTTTTGTCTTGATTTTGTTTTTTTACCTTTGATTCAGCTTTTGTGAGTCATGTTCCTTCTGTGGGCTTTTCTGCCACTAGAGGGAAAAATAATTTGTGTTCTGTGAAACTCATTATGCAGGGGCCAGGGAAAGATAGAGAATAACGTATGTTTGTATAGAGAGATGAAGGAGCAAGTGCTCCTTCATGAGAAGTTTTATCATTTTAGATTTACCCGATATGTGTCTTTTTATACATGGAAAATTTTTGAAATAGATGAAGGCTCCAACAGTACCATTATCTAAATCTGTATTTGCTTCTGTCATTGTCACGTAATAGTTTTTCATTTACTGGGATGCTGAGGATAAGAGAAAGGAGAAGGTCGAATCAATTATTAGGGCCAGATGCATGTGTGGCTTTTATAGATCTTTCAGATTTCCTACTATACTATCTTACCTTGCAGAAAAGATATATCTAAGTCATATTTGCATTTTTTTTGTAATTCTGAACTTCTATTACCCTTGTTAAGTAAACATCTATTGAATATGGCCATCCACCATCTACCAGCTCTAGAGTTATAATTTGGCAAAGCAAATATTTGTCCCCCATCCATCTTGGCAGAATGTAGGGATATAGGTAGTTTATTTTATGAAGTGTAAATATTTTTTACTCTCTGTCTTAGGCTAGACATAAATTTTGCATAAACTGAATGAAGAGGTTTAAACACACAGATTTGCAAACCAACAGATGACTTGAAAAGACTATATGTGAATTAAAATTAAGAAATGGATATGAGCAATTTTTAAACTATCAATACAGTAGTAGTGAATGAGACCTCAATACATTTGTCTTTGAAAAAATATCATTAAGTATTTTCCTTTTTTATTCTCTAATGAGACATAAAGACATTCTTTAATACTTCAACTCTTTATAGTTTCATCTTATATAATTTTTTTTGTAATTAGTGTAAATATAGATGAACACACACATGCACACTCACTGACACATTTTAGTGACCTTCCTGGAAACATTGAATTGAAATAGAAGTGAGCATGCCAAATGATAATTGCAGATTTCTTTCATTCTAAGACTTTTTCAATAGAATAATTCTCTGAAAGTTCTCTGAAATTGGAATACATTTTACATATTTGTATATATTTAAGATAGTATATTTCCTTGAAAAGCTTTTATTAAATGGATAATGTGTTTTACAAGCAATGGTTCCCTAAAATTGAGGGAATACAAAAATAGCTAAGACCTAAAAGTGAATTTACATGATCCAGGCATTTTCTGTGATATATTTTTCAGAAATTATCTCATTTGATTTTCAGATATTATGAGGTAGGAATTATTTTTTATCACCACTTCCATTATGAGAAAACTGAGTCTTATAGGAATGCCGAAGATAATGGTGCTATTAAGTTGAGCTTAGGCATCATTCCAGACTGATTTCAAACATTACATTCAAAAACCACTTTCCTGTTTTGCTTCGGTACAGAGATCAGTTGGCTGCTATTCTCTCCTGAAAGAATTGTACTATATAATTACTTGGCAACAATATTTTAACAATACCACCTGTTTGTGGGTTTTTTTTTTTTTCCCCAGCTAGTGGCTGAGTCCATGTCTCAGTAAAATCACTCCCTGCAAGCTGTGTTTCATTCTGTGGCAGTTGCTTGGTCCCCACCTACACAGTAGAAAAGAATGAAATGGCTGGAGGAAATGGATAATTGCACTTGAACTGGGCAAATTACTAAAGAATCGATAAGGCTGTCTATAAGATTATTGACTAGGAGGCTCATCTAAGCCCATAACTTCACTTCTTGCCAATGTTTCAAGGAATACTAGATGCAGGACTATCTGCAGAACCTAAGGATCTTTGTGGCAGCGAGGAAAGAAACAGGATTATTCTATTACAGTTGATTTTTTTCGAACACTCTGGTCATTTTATGGTACTAAAGGTACGATGCTCCTTCATCATGTCTTTTCTGTCTCCACTGCTTTTGGAAAGGAATTCAGTATGAACAATTTGCCCTTCCATGTACACCTTAATTTATCTTACCAATTTTATAGCAGGTTGATATGATAAAAGAAAGACTATTAATACTGAAGAGGATCAGCCACTTTGAGACTTGGAGAAGACGAATTTTTTTTAATTTCATATTTTTAATTCTAAATACTTAAGACAAGTACTTGTTTTGTTTTCTGTGTTTTAACACACTACCTAGGGATTAAGTTCTTAGTACAGGCATCTTCTATTTGGCATTGTCAGTACAAATAATTAGATGCTGCTGATAAAATTGAATTTCGAGTTACAAAAACAAAATGACCTGTGGGGAAAATAGGATAATTGTACAAAAATAAATGGAATTAGTTATACTATTACTTTAAATGGTATAGTGATTTAAATACTATAGTGAATTGCTATAGCCATTTTATTATTAAAAAGTTAAAAAAATTGTACAATTTGATATGTATTCTCATTCTCATTAGTAATTAGTCACAATTCAGTCATTATCCCAGTTAATAGAATGTGTTTGAACTTATTCAGTGTAGAAGGAGAATAGAATGAGTGTTCTGTAGCTAAGAGGATATATAGATAATCTTTGAGGCATTTTGCCAAAATTAATCACTGACAGATAAAATATATATTCTTTTTCCACGTGGGAAAACTATGATCATTGCTACTTGGGTTGACAAGTATAGAAACTCAAAGTATAATACAAGTCATTTTGCTTAATAATTAATATTAATGAGGTTAAAATCATTGAATATGTAAGGCAAAACTGAGTTTGAAAAATCCCAAGTGAAAAGTACAGAAAAGAAAATTCTTTAGGTTAAGTCTTAAAAAGCAGTTTTTTTACTTTAAAAGACAAAAAAGAAAAAAAAGAGCTCAGTCTACTGTTATTTTGTTAGTGCTCCCTTTACCATCCTGAATCCAGTTTCTCTGAGTGATGACAATGCTAGAAAATTGTGCTGTCAGGGAAATTAGTGTTTTATGACCTTCAACTTCCCCTTTTACCCCTGCATTTTGGTAAGGTATACTCCACCTCTCCTTCAGGAATCCACAGCCGTTATAGAGACTGCAGAACACCCGTTTAGGGTGACTCCATTTTATTGTCTCCAATTAGGGTATATATCAGCCCTCTTTAATGGAATAAAATATCATGGGCTTATTCTGGATCCTGTAGGGATCCCTTCTGTGATAGAAGCTATTATTAATAAACTGCATGCTCATAAGTTAATGTGTATTAGCATGGGCCATGGACTAGATATCAGCCTCACCTGGGAACTAGCTAGACGTGCACATCCTTGGGCTCCAACTTGACCTATTGAACCTGAATCTTCAGTTTAACAAGATCCCCAGGTGATGTCTATACACATTAAGGTTTGAGAAATACTATTGGGCTACACCAAAATGGTAACACTGCTAAATGGCTGAGAAGACGTCCCCCAGCTGTAAAAACCACCTCAGTCTAAAGAAAGGATTCATATGCTAGCAGTATCAGGAGCCATCGCAGGACTGCCTACAGGGGAAATATTCTGGGGCAGGTAAGGCTAATGGCTATTTGGGGAACTGTAGCACTAGCAAAATGAATAGTTATTTCCTTAGTCTTTACAAAACTTTCTCCTTATTTTACTGTGAAAAGTTCAGAGGGCAAGGCACAAGTTGAAGAGTGCAGCCACTTTGCAATTGAGGGGCGAGGGGAGGCAGTGAGAGAGAGAGTTTTTTAAGCACAGTAGAACTTTTGACGTCTTAGAAATCGTATAATATAGGTATGTCTTTGCCTTTAATTTCTGAGGTTAGAGCAGAGAGCTAATTTTTCACCTTTAATCATCTATTTGAACTTTCCTGAATTTCTTCATAACCTTCATCATTATTGGAGTTTAGAAATGAGCATAGCTCACTGCTTTCTTAGGGAAGACTTTGCTTATGGAAGAAATTTGAGCTCCCAATTACTGAACTCTTTTTTTTGCCTTATTTTTTATTATAGCTGTGTCCTAAATACTTAGTTGTTAAGTAATTAACTACAGAAGGGGATTTATGTGTGTAACAACTTACCACATGATTAGGACTTATGTGGTCCTTGGACTATACACCTTGAAAGGCTGTGAATACTAATCACTCGATTCATTCCTAAGATTTTGGGAGTGAAAAACAAAACAAAACAAAAAACGTGTATGTCATATTTTTTATGTTACTGAAACTTTGTTGTCTATCTCCAACTCCAGTTTACCTTATAGGTTTTATTTTTAAAGTTGTAGGAGTGAATTCCTCCTTTTTGCAGTGTTAGCAGGGTGGATTGTATTTATTGAGGTTGAAAAATGTTTGTCTTCACCAATTTCTTCCCTTACTTCCTTCTAGTTTTTCTCATTTATACCAATAGTTATTTGTAATTCTTTTTAATTCTTTTTAAAAGCCTGCCTTAATTTTAGTTTTTGAGACATTTCAATTTTTATTTTGCCTATGACTGTAATTTAACCAACTTCTAATATATTTTGGTAGAAAAATCTTCCTAGCGTTTCTAGGGAAGATTTACAATACTTTTTTTCTTTGTAATGGACCTGTTGGTATTTTTCTCATGATGACCATGTTAGCACCCTCATAATAGATAACAACTCATTTTACGTACCTTCCTTATTTTTTTGTTGATTTAAAAAATTTAATATCTAAGCACTCCAGAATTTTAAAAAAAATTAGGCAGACTGATGAAGGAACAATTTTATCAGAACTGTGAAATAGCCATTTTACCATGTATAAGCACTGAATATAAAGGCAGTATTTAATGAAATCTTATTTATTTACCTATATTTGTTTTGGAAGTGTTGGTTAACTAAATCAGTAACAACTTTAGATCCTTTCTCTTCATGACATAGAAACTCCTTTAAAATATAAGAAATATGCCAGCTTACCAAACAGTAGTTTCTTCAACTCATTGATATTTAAATAAGGCAGAACTTGTTAGAAGTTCTGTGCTTCAGCTTATGAACTTTCTGCTTGTGTTTTCTTTAAATGGTTGTGTGTGTTTTTATATTCCTTTTAACTTATTTTTATGGTCTTTAAAATATTGCCTGTAGACTTAGAAAACCCGTACTTTATTATGCAACTGGACTAATGAATTTATTTAATGGGTACATCCTCAACCTTGTATAATTTTGTCTGTTACACATAAGCCTTGTCTTTAGAATTCCTTAAAATGTTCTAATATTTAACATTCAGTGTCTGGAAAAGGCTGCACTAGAAAGAATAATGACTTTCTAGTAATTAGTAAGAAGCAAGAATTTGAAAGGAAATATGAGGAGTTCCATCTTCATTATGGTCAGATAAGAAAGTTGATGGAATAGCCAAAAGGCAATATGAGATAGCTCAAGACACAATATTAAATGCGGGGCAAAGATTAAATGAAGAGAAAAGAAAAGGGCTGGGATTCATTCACACCGGCCCACACGGGGATAAAACTACTTATTGCGTTCTCCAGAACACAAGATGTTTAGCCGCTCTTTTGAAGCTGGTGCTTTCTGTTTTATAAATTCACTTTAAAATCATCTAGGAAGTATTCTTTCATCAAAAATACCCAATTTTTGAAAAATATATTCTCTTTTGACTTCTGTGTTGTAAACTGTAAACAAATATTTTAGGATTAAAGTTAATATTTTTCAATCAAGATGTATAATCTAAATTTATGCACAGAATATATGTGAATTTACAGGCTCAACAGTGTGATTCCATTTTCTCTGTTAAATTTTTTGTATTTATTCATCTAAAAATAGGCTGGGTGCATATAGACCAAAATATCAACAGTGGTTATCTCAAAGTAGTAAGATTATTAATGACTTTTTTATTTTCCTCTTTTGTTTACTTAAAAAAAAGTAGTTAATAAAGAAAAAAATTCAATATAAGATATTTTGGAAAAGAGAACTAGAAGCAATTCAAAATAAATATTCCCTATGACTTTATGTTTTTGATGAGAGGGGCTAGCCATTAAATTTTTGGCCAAAAGAAGTAAAACCATATGACATTTTAATTGCTCAAAAAAATACCATGCTAACTTCACTAGTAGTAGCTATCTATTCCCCTGGAGTAGCTCTGGAAGATAAATTTGGGCAGAAAGAGTAGACTATGACTAAATATCTGGGCTATTTGCCAGTGTGCTTTTAACATGTCTGGTACTGGAAATAATGTAAGAATTGAGTTTGAAGTGACCAGCAAGGACTCTGAAAGTGAAGGATGCAGATTTATAGATTGAGGTCGATGTAATGCCATAGACTTGGGATCCCTGCTGAAGTAATTGCCTCTCTCCTGCTCCTCATCACACACTGTCTTGTAATTACCAATGCTTAGGTATCTGTTTTTACCTAGAGACTATAAGTTCGTCAGGCAAGAATTTGGGCTTGTTTACTGTACCTGGCATATAGTAGGGCCTCAGTATATTCTGGCTAAATGAGAAGTGAATGAGAGATGAAAAACCAAGTTCAGAACAAGGAGGGCAATTTAGAAAAGAAAATAAATGGAAAAAAATTAGAGAATATGGATGGCTCAACAAAAATTATAATGAGCCAGCATAAATAGTTTTTAAGGGCATGCGTTTTGGACAGAGATAACCCTGATATGAATCTACTCCCCATGAGAGAGAAGAGCAAATCTAATAGGTTAAGATGACTAAGAATTGCAGCACTGAGTAGTGGCCAGAGAGGTGTCTCTAAGCTTTATTACAAGACAAATTAAGCTCAGAATATAACAAGTTTTATTCTTGGGAATAATTTTTTAAAAATACAGCTGAGATAATCATAAAATATGCAGTTTTTCTTTTTAATTTAGGAGCAAAACTGAAACCTTTAAAATTTTATGCTTCTCTGATTTTGCCCTCCCTAAATTAATCTAGAAATAAGGTTAGAGAGAGGTCAGATTTTATTATACTCTGTGTTGACTTTAATAATGTCAAAAGGATTGTAGGGGAAAAAAGAAAATATTTGGGTTATCCTTGATTGAGGAATCTAGCTTTGGGAGAAAAGTGATAAAAAAGTGATGGGAGGAAAGTGATGAAATCTAGCTCTGGGAGAAAAGTGATTGAGTTTTCACTTTTAGTTTTAGAAAAACAGAAAAAACAGAGTGATTTTTGTTTCCATTGCCAGAACACAAAGACTTATATGACAATAGGAGTAGATAAAGGTAGCTTCCACTGCCATGCTCTAATTCACACGTGCCTCTGATATTGATGTGTTAAGGAAAGTAACATATCTAGAAGGTAGATGCAGAACTTTTTTCTAGAGAGGCAAAATGGCATGAGTTAAGAGTGTGGGCAGTGCTATTTCACACCCCATTGTTGAAATCCATGCTTAGTAGAAGACCCTGAACAAGTTTTTTTTTTTAACTTCTCTGAAAGCTGTTTCTTCATCTAGAAGACAGAGATGATAACTTCCTCATATAATTGTTGGGATGACTAAATGAGGTAAATCCTAAAAAAGGGCTTCACACAGTGCCTGATACATAGCAAGTACAAAGAAATAAAAGCTATTTGCTTTTGCTTTTTTTTTTTTTTTTAATTATCTAGGAAGATACTGATCATGGAGATCTGCATTAACTGTTAGTCCTAGGGCCGGACAATTTACCACAGTCAGAGGAAGTAGAGAGGGCCATACCTTAGTAGGTTGTGGTCTTTTCCTATAAATTCTTATTGCAGAGAGAAGACCAGGAACATGGGAAGAAATACTGAACATAGTCAATGACAGGCTTTTTAAGAAGAGTAAAGGACTTCTAAGGCTATAAAATGAATCTAAGACTAAGGGTAGAAGAGATCTTGGAATCTTCTTCATCATTTACCTCTCCCCACTTTTGTTTTGAGAGTCTTACAGCAGTGAAACTGGGGAAAATAAATGCCAAAGAGAGAACTGTTGATGGCAGAGAAACAGAACTGGGAAACTTGGTGTGCCTGTTAAATGATTTCCAAACAAGCTTGTGTAAGAGCACAGCCCCAGTGGAGAAGGCATAAAGCAGATTATTTTAGTTTTGTGCAAATCCCCTCTCTTGGTGTCTGCTCTTTCCTATCAGAGATGAACCCTATTAACAAATGGTAGCAGCCTAACATGAATGAAAATTCTACAATTAAAATTACTCTCTTTAATTAAAAACACTGCATAGATAGGAAGCAGTTGTTAAAACTTGGAAAGTTGATGGATACTCAAAACCACCTATTAGAAACACTCAGAGGAAGCAGAACCTTAAACACTTAAAATTAGAAGAATGTCATTTGCATTTGCTCAACAAATATTGTATTGAATGTCTATACTCTTATAATACTGGAAGTGGAGGATACCAGCAAAGTAAAGGTGCTTATATTATAAAGTGTTGAAACGTATGGTATAGGCAATTACAAAATAGGACAATATGCAGTAAAATGCTAATTGCATCTTTTAGATGAAAGGAGGAAATGAAAGGTGAGGGACATGCATACAGGCTACTGCCTTCATGATTGTCCACATTGAAGGAGATAGAATTGGAGCTTTAAACATTAACATAGATAAATAAAGATAAATGGAAAAAAATTATAGGGGAGTATAATTTGTTAGCTAAACATTTCAATGTCAATCTTCTATTTCTTTAAAAATTTTTTTTATTTTTATTGAGGTATAGTTGACATACAATATTATATAAATTTTTGGTGTACAAGGATTCACAGTTTTTAAAAGTAATATTCCATTTATAGTTATTATGAAATATTGACTATATTCCTTGTGCTGTACTGTGTATCCTTATAGCTTATTTATTTTATTCATAGTAGTTTGTACCTCTTAATCCCCTACCCCAATTATGCTCCTACCCCCTTCCCTCTCCCCACTGGTAACCACTAATTTGTTTTCTACTTGTGTGAGTCTGTTTCTTCTTTGCTGTATACATTTGTTTTACTTTTTAGATAACTGATATAACTGATAACATACAATATTTCTCTCTCTGATTTATTTCACTAACCACAATACCCTCCAAGTTCATCCATGTTGTTGCAAATGGCAAGAGTTCATTCTTTTTTATGGCTGAGTAGTATTCCATTGTGTGTGCATATGTGTGTGTATGTGTATATGTGTATATATATATGTATATATACACTGCATCTTCTTTATCCGTTCATCTGTTGATGAACTCTTAGGTTGCTTCCATATCTTGGCAATGGTAAATAATGCTGCTATGAACATTGGTGTACATATATATTTTCAAATTAATGTTTTTGTTTTCTTCAGATGTATACCCAAGAATGGAATTGTTGGATCATATGGTCATTCTACTTTTAGTTTTCTGGGGACCCACCATACTGTTTTCTGCAGTGGCTGCACCAATTTACATTCCCCCCAGCAGTACACAAGGGTTCCTTTTTCTCCACATCCTCGCCAACAATTGTTACTTGCAGTATTTTTTATGATAGCCATTCTGATATGTGTGAGGTGATATCTCATTGTGGGTTTTGTTTTGTTTGTTTGTTTTTGAGTTTTTTTGTTTTTGTTTTTGTTTGGCTACTTTGGGTCTTTGTTGCTGTGAAGGCTTTCTCTAGTTGCGTCAAGTCGGGGCTACTCTTCGTTGTGATGTGTGGGCTTCTCATTGCAGTAACTTCTCTTGTTGTGGAGCACGGGCTCTAGGCATGCAGGCTTCAGCACTTGCAGCATGCGGGCTCAGTAGTTGTGGTACACAGGCCCTAGAGCATGCAGGCTTCAGT
This sequence comes from Hippopotamus amphibius kiboko, assembly GCF_030028045.1. NCBI lineage: Eukaryota > Metazoa > Chordata > Mammalia > Artiodactyla > Hippopotamidae > Hippopotamus > Hippopotamus amphibius. The sequence goes on from NC_080188.1 coordinate 62,612,638, forward strand.
AGTTGCTGCGCGTGGGTTCAGTAGCTGCAGCTCGTGAGCTCTAGAGCACAGGCTCAATAGTTGTGATCCATGGGCTTAATTGCTCCACGGCATGTGAGATCTTTCTGGACCAGGGATTGAACCCATCTCCCCTACATTGGCAGGCAGATTCTCAACCACTGCACCACCAGGGAAGTCTTCATTGTGGTTTTGATATGCCTTTCTGTGATGATTAATGATGCAGGCACATAAAAAGATGCTCAATCTACTGTGTTTCTTATGCTGCAGACACTGGAGAGCTAAAAATATACATTTCCCCCAACCCCCTACAGCTAAGGTGGGAGGAAGGAGTTAAAACAACTGGTTTGCTTTCACTCCCTTCACTAGAAGAATACACCTGGGAGAAAGAAAAGGCAGGTGACCTGCATGTATTCTCCTTGCCAACTGGGCCTCCAGGTAAACAGACCAGGATAAGTGCTAAGAGAAATAGGAAGGAACCTTACCTTTGAAATGCTCTCAGCATGATGTCCTGGTTCCTGTAACTCTAGTAAATATAAACCTGCATCTGTACAGCATGCCAATTTGTAAGGAATAGAACTATCTGGGGTATAAAAAAAGGTGTTTCAGAACTTATACACTCACTGCTGTGTGTGGACCTGCAAGCCTTTTCTTAGAGACCTTATCTCTTCTGACCAGAGGTGTTTGTCTGACATGGGAAGGAAAGACCTGGAGAGCAGGCCTTGATGTCCAGTTCTCTGTTTGTGTGGCCTGAGGCTTTTCATTGCCTGTATTCTTAAAATTATGATAGTTTACTACTGAGTAATGCCTCTGATTCACGTGAGTCTGATTTTACAGTCCAATCCAGTATGTTAACTCACAGGGTACTAGATAATTTGGGTTCCACTAATCAGATGTTCTTTCATGAGACTTGAATTTGAAATTCAAATAAATTGAGAGGGAGCAGAGCTTTGACAACATCCGTTTACCACTGCAACTAAACTGACCAAGGTGTGTTTACGGGTGTGCATGGTGGGGGCATAAACCACAGATGCATGTCATAAGAGGCACAATGAAAGTAAGAGCGAGAAAATAACATTAAGAAGGGAACGTAAAGTTTGCCTGAATTCTAACTCCTTCTGAGACACAGCCAGCAATTATTGTTTTTCATTATTTTAAAAGAAATTATATGATATACTTGAATTGCTTCAATGGCAAAGTTTCATACTTTAGAGGCACCTGATTCCTCTTTCGATGGCTGTAATTGTTAAACAGTTGTATTGATATAGATCAGTCTCCAAACATAATCCATCCATCACCCTACCCCCTGGTACTAATTTTTATTTTGAATTTAAAGTGTTTGAAGATAGCCATGAAATCCATCTGAGTCTCCTGATCTCCTGGCTTTTGTTTTTTTTAAGTTTTTCAGTCATTCTCCATAACATAATTTAAAAGTCCGTTTTCCATCCTTGCTGCTTTTCTCTGAATATATTTAAGTCAGTGTAGGTTTCTCTTTGAAAACAGATCCAGGTTTTTCTGTACCACCACCACCAACAGTAAATGCAAGGGAAGGGAATAAATAAAAGAGAAATGGAGGATAAGCCTATAGATTAAAACAGATTTTTAAAAATCCAACACAGCAAAACACGTACCTTATTTAGATACTGATTCAAACAAACTGTAACAATTAATCTATGTGTCTTATGAGTTATCTGAAAATTTGAATGTGTACTCAAAATTTGGTGATATGAAGAAATTATTATTTCTAAGTGTGATTTGGGTATTGGGATTATTTTTAGAAGTCCTAAAATTTTAGAAATGCATTTTGAAAAATTTATGAATGAAATGATATAATGTCTGTGCTTGGTTTCAAAGTAATTCATGCTGATGAGTGCCTGAGTATACTCACATAGTCAAGATTGCCGTGAGTAGATATGGTGAAGCTGAGTGAGGAATAAATGGGGGCTTAGTTAATATTTAGTCAACTTTTGTAAATATTTGAAATTCACATTATAAAAAGCATCATTCAAAAGCTTCTGCACAGCAAAGGAAACTATAAGAAAGACGAAAAGATAACCCTCAGAAAGGGAGAAAATACTTGCAAACAAATCAACAGACAAAGGATTAATCTCCAAAATATATAAACAGTTCATCCAGCTCAATATCAGAAAAACAAACAACCCAATCAAAAAATGGGCAGAAGACCTAAATAGGCATTTCTCCAAAGAAGACATACAGATGGCCAAGAGGCACATGGAAAGCTGCTCAACATCACTTAATTATTAGAGAAATGCAAATCAAAACCACAATGAAGAGATCAGCTCACACCAGTCAGAATGGGCATCATCAGAAAATCTACAACTATTAAATGCTGGAGAGGGTGTGGAGAAAAGGGAACGCTCTTGCACTGCTGGTGGGAATGTCAATTGATACAGCCACTATGGAGAACACTATGGAGGTTCCTTGCAAAACTAAAAATAGAGTTACCATATGATCCAGCAATCCCACTGCTGGGCATATACCCAGAGGACACCATAATTCAAAAAGACACATGCACTCCAATGTTCATTGCAGCGCTATTTACAGTAGCTGGGATATGGAAGCAACCTAAATGTCCATCAACAGATGAATGGATAAAAAAGATGTGGTACATATATACAATGCAATATTACTCAACTGTAAAAAGCAATGAAACTGGGACATTTTTAGAGACATGGATGGACCTAGAGACTGTCATACAGAGTGAAGTGAGTCAGAAAGAGAAAAACAAATATTGTGTATTAACACATATATGCGGACTATAGAAAAATGATACAAATCAACCCATTTGCAAGGCAGAAATAGAGACACAGATATAGAGAACAAACATATGGATAACAAGTGGGGAAAGCGGGGAGGGTTGGGGGGGAATGAATTGGGAGATTGGGATACCAAATTGTACACTCTAAATATATGCAGTTTATTGTCTGTTAACTGTATCTCAATAAAAGTTCTTAAAAAAAAGTTTCAAATTAAATTTAGTTTCATAAGGACAGTTTGCTTCAGTTGATTTTATCATCCCACAAATATGTGTACGTGTATATAGTTAGCCAGCCAAGAGTAAACCGACGGATAAGCAAAATGGGATCACTACCAACAGAATGCACATCTGATGGTGAATCACAGAATTCAACAAAATTTATTTACATAAATAATACATAACAAACATCTCTTTTAAATATTAACCTTAAATACAGGCAATCAGAGTGGCTGTTTTAACTATTTCTTTGCTGTTTGGAAGAAAAATAGATTCTTCAGCTTAAACTTAGGATCTTACAGAGAAAGTAAAGGTCAGGAGGAGAGAAAGATATGAGTGGATATATTCATCTTTCAAGAAGTCAAATTTTATGTGTATGTTCTTACAAATATGATCACCATACCTATTTCTTATGTCTACACGTTTTATGGTATAAATGTGGTCTGTTGTACCCTGTGAAGCTGCTTTGATTTGCCTCTGAGTAAAAGGACACTGGAGGGTAAAATTAAGAAAATAAAAAGCCCATATTATTTCATTTACCTTTTTAGTTCCAGGTCAGTTTTCAAATTATAAAAACCAGAGTATCACTTAAACATTCCTGAAGATGACTAGGTGGGAATCATTCAATGGCCTCAAAGACTATTTTCTGAAAAATACCCAAGTGAATACAAAGAACATGTATTGTATTCACTCTTTTTAAGTTATGTTGTTTTTCCAAGCGGTTTTCTTCATTACAAGGAAAAATACACACAGACACACAGACTCCTAAAATTTGCTGTGCCTGTGAAACATACAGAAAAGATTTATTGTCTGCTTTTTGAGCACACTAACAAGAAATGTATGTCTTCATTGTAATTTTACCCCCGGTTGAAATATGTCAATTATTTTGAAAAATATTTCTAATACGACCAGTATTCCTCTGAAATGCATGTAAAGATAGCTATGTATAACTTTACAATTGGACAAATGGGCTCATAAATATGATATTCAGTCTTACCAAGATTTTATTTTAGTGTGAAATGATTTCCTAAGTTTCTTATTTATATAACAAATTAACTTCAGTGTATCTAGTATTTGATTGCTTTATATTTTCTCAGAAAGAATCAGATATAGGCAAGTGCTAAATGTAGGGATATTATAGACTATAGCACTCTAAAAATGTAATGTTACTTCACATGATAAAATTTTTCAATAGGCTTTTATATCACTCATATAATTTTTCAATAATTTATGCCTAAAAAGAATATTTTGTCAGTATGCATATATTATCTATATAAAGAGCAAGCCTCTCTTAAAGCATCTTGTACATCACAGAAGTAGAGGAGGAGTTATTTTCAGTGGTTGGATATATAGTCAATACATTACAAGATTTAAGTTGATAAAACCTTTTATATGCTAAAAGCTCAATGTACCCACCTGTACATAATAGTATACTGTGGCTTGAGTTTCTCATACATGTTCAAAGGAAAATGGATTCTGTTACTCTGCATCTACAGGCAAATTTTAGCTAAATATAATCACAGGGATCAAGAAAACAATGCAACCTGCTCCTGAGTTATCTGTAACAATTCTCACTGAAAGAATCAAATGATTTTTGATTGGTTTTTGTAAATACAAAAAGTGTGTTTAAGTCTATATTATAACAGGTTAAACATGAAAAGAAAAACAAGAAATTCTATTACTTTATTTTAAATGGTATATATAACCCTGCAAGCCAGTTTTACTTCTTAGCATTTTTCAACTACTTTTAAATATTATACCTTACAAGTTCATGGTTTTTAAAAGTTTAGAGTTTTTAACACGCATTATCTAATCCTCATGGCAAGCTTGTATAGTTCTATGTTTGTCTGTAATAATTTGGTTTAAAGGAAAGAAAGCGTCACATAACCTACTTATTATTATCATGAGTCATAGAATCCAATTACAAGAAAGACAGTCAGATCACTGGTCATCTGGTGCTCCTCTGGGCTTGGGTTTGCATCATAGCTGTGCATCTTTTCATTCTTCTTTCTATCGGTACTTATATAGGTATCCATGTATGATACTTAATTCACCATAATAGCAACTTTTTTTAGTTCTGTGTTTTGGAAACACTGATTCTGACCCAAACTCTATATGTCAAACTCTAGTGTCAGCTAGGATCAGTTCCTGTGTCATAAATCCTGTTCCGAGCAGAGAGAACCTGATTGGGCTCAACTTTGGGCAATTATTTCCAGCTCACATTCCTCCTCTGAATTAGTCTTACATGTTCAATTGCCTATTGCAATGTCTAATAGGTTTAAAAGTGTAAAATGTCCATAGTCAAATGCCTGGTTTTTCTTGGGGTCGTGTTTGATTCATTTCTGTTCTCGACATGTCTTTTTGATGGCCATCTCCAACCATCTCCTTCCTACACACCCATATCCAGTCCAGAAGCTAAATATTCATTTAGCTTTACTTCCCAATAACATCCAAATTGTGATGCTGCTCAGTCGTTCAGTCATTATCATCCTAGTCAAACCACCATGTTCTCTTGCCTGAGTTATTCATCTCTCTGCATCTGTCCATGCTCCCTACAGTCTGTTCTCCATACAGAAAGCAGTATCATCTTTTAAAAATTTAAGTCAGATCATGTCATTTCTCTGATCAGGTTTCCCATCTCACTTCTATTAAAATCAAAATGATTTACAATGTTCTCCAAGTTTCTATATTATCTATACCCCACCTATTTCCTTTCTGACCATAAAACCTTTTACTCTTTACCTTGTTTACTGACTCCACCCACACTAACTGTGCTGTTCCGCACACGTTGGGTACATTCTCAACTGTGTGGTTCTTCCTCCTGACTTAAATGTTCATCCCTGAGACATCTGTGTGGCTCACTCTCTTGCTTCCTTCAAGTCCTTGCTTAAATGTTATCTTCTCAGTGAGGACTTTCCTGACTACCATATTTAAAATTGTATTTTCTCTCCCAACATTCCTGAGCTTGTTTCATGGTTTAAATTTCTCCGCAGCACTTATCTTCATCTGACATTTTATATATTTTCCTTTGTGTTTATTTTCTCTATTTTCTTGACACGTCGCTAGACTCTAAGCTCTGTGAACACACGTATCTTTGCCAGCTTTGTCCTAAAATATTGCCTGGTAAAGAAATGTTTGTTGAATGGTTATACTTTCTACTTCAGATCCCCTCAATCAAAACTTATGCAGTGGGAGACTGGTAAGAGCAGGTTTACAGTGACAGTGGTATCAGGGCAGAAGAAAATAATTAGTATCTCTCATACAGGCATATAATGTTACCTGTTTCCAAAATTAAAGAAGGAATGCTCTCAATACTGCTCGGTGACTTGCTCAGGGTTATATAACTAATTAGTGGTAGAAAAAGAATTGAATTTAAGTACTGCACAATATAGTTCATAGCTCTTTCAGTGGTCACATAGCCAAACTTCACATGACCTAAGGTGTGTTACTAAAGAGTTCTAAGTTATCTCATTTTACATAGTTCTGAAATTGATTTGTTAATTGGAAAATTACTAGGTTCCCATTTAGTTATACCGTGGTGACTTACCTCCCAGCAGACTATTTAAGGTCATATACATTATCTCTCTGCTTAATGATACTGTTACATAATTTTGGGCCAAATTGAGCCCAGGTGATATCGCTTCATGACTTCAGGTCAATAGTTTTTCTCTTCATTTTTGAAGTTTAAAAACATATACCATATGAACCTTTCAACTTAAATTCTCCTGAAGTTTAAATTTCAGCTGCCATGTTTTTAAACTTCATGAAGAAGAACCTATTTAATATCTGATGCTGTGTTGTTATTGATATTGATAGGGTGAGGCTGTCAGGTTGGGGACATTTACGATAGGGTGCTTTTCTCGTGAAAATAATGAGACTTACTTTTGGAAAAGTATATATAATTAAAAAAAAAACAACCTATAACACCAGTGGACTCATAGACTGCTGGATGGATTAATCCCAAAACAAATTTTAAAAAAGATTTGTAGCTATATTGCAGAAAGCAGGCTGACACTTTAAAGAAACTAAGCTAAGATTAAAGGAAAATTTAGTTGCACCAGGACCAAATGAGTCCTAGAAGAATTGATCCAAACTGCTAAAGTTTAGAGAAAATAAAGTTAACAGAAAATTAGATTGAAGATTTGAATTGTATCTTAAAAAGTACATTGTCTTATGCTTATTTTTTTCAGTTCAGTGATTCACAACAGCTCTGCCAAATTTCTCTCTGTTAAGAAAACATCACTAATTACAAATGAGGCATATTTCATGCAGAAATATTATTTTTATATTTTATTTTATTTTTATTTTTAAGAACATATTTTATTTTTATATCAATGGTTCTATCAGAGAGTTAGAAGGAAAATTGTATTACCCTAAAAACAAAGGCATATTTGCTTTTATATATGTATGGATAGGTATGATGGTTAGAACCATTGATTTTTCTTGATGTATTTGGGAAACTACTTATAAAATTAATCCTGTAGATTTCCTTTACCAAATTTCAAGTCAGATTCAAGAGAGGCTTGTCAATTTATATTGTAGTGAAAAAAGTCTCTGTCCTCATTTTAAAGTACATACTATGTGTTTTGAATTGAGAATTTATTACAGAGCATATTGGGACTACAGTAGATTAAAAATTAAGGGGTCATTCTCTTCTTCCTAAGAGCTAAAATTTAATTTACCAGCTCATTTTATCTTTTTTTTTTTTTTTTTTTTATTTTATTTTATTTTTTTGGGGGGTACACCAGGTTCAATCATCTGTTTTTATACACATATCCCCATATTCCCTCCCTTCCTTGACGCCCCCACCTCGATTCCCCCCCACCCTCCCTGCCCCGGTCCTCTAAGGCATCTTCCATCCTCGAGTTGGACTCCCTTTGTTATACAACAACTTCCCACTGACTATTTTACAGTTGGTAGTATATATATGTCTGTACTACTCTCCCGCTTCTTCTCAGTTTCCCCTTCACCCCCCGCCCCCTCCCATACCTTGAGTTCTCCAGTCCATTCCCTGTATCTGCTTCCCTGTTCTTGTCACTGAGTTCATCAGTACCATTTTTAGATTCCGTATATGTGAGTTAGCATGCAATATTTGTCTTTCTCTTTCTGACTTACTTCACTCTGTATGACAGATTGTAGTTCTATCCACCTCATTACATATAGCTCCATCTCATCCCTTTTTATAGCTGAGTAATATTCCATTGTATATATATGCCACATCTTCTGTATCCATTCATTTGTTGATGGGCATTTCGGTTGCTTCCATGTCCTGGCTATTGTAAAGAGTGCTGCAATAAACATTATGGTACAAGTTTCTTTTGGGATTATGGTTTTCTTTGGGTATATGCCCAGGAGTGGGATTACTGGATCATATGGTAGTTCTATTTGTAGTTTTTGAAGGAACCTCCAAATTGTTTTCCATAGTGGCTGTACCAACTTACAGTCCCACCAACAGTGCAGGAGAGTTCCCTTTTCTCCACACCCTCTCCAACATTTGTTGTTTCCAGACTTTGTGATGATGGCCATTCTGATTGGTGTGAGGTGATACCTCATTGTGGCTTTGACTTGCATTTCTCTGATGATGAGTGATGTTGAGCATCTTTTCATGTGTTTGTTGGCCATCTGTATGTCTTCTTTGGAGAAATGTCTATTTAGGTCTTCTGCCCATTTGTGGATTGGGTTATTTGCTTTTTTGGTATGAAGCTGCATGAGCTGCTTGTATATTTTGGAGGTTAATCCTTTGTCCGTTGTTTCATAGGCAATTATTTTTTCCCATTCTGAAGGTTGCCTTTTAGTCTTGTTTATGGATTCCTTTGCTGTGCAAAAGCTTTTAAGTTTCATGAGGTCCCATTCGTTTATTCTTGATTTTATTTCCATGATTCTAGGAGGTGGGTCAAAAAGGATGTTGCTTTGATGTATGTCAAAGAGTGTTCTGCCTATGTTTTCCTCTAGGAGTTTGATAGTGTCTGGCCTTATATGTAGGTCTTTAATCCATTTGGAGTTTATTTTTGTGTATGGTGTTAGGAAGTGTTCTAATTTCATTCTTTTACATGTTGCTGTCCAATTTTCCCAGCACCACTTATTGAAGAGGCTGTCTTTTTTCCATTGTATACTCGTGCCTCCTTTGTCAAAGATAAGGTGCCCATATGTGTTTGGGCTTACTTCTGAGTTCTCTATTCTGTTCCATTGATCTTCCTTTCTATTTTTGTGCCAGTACCATACTGTCTTGATCACTATGGCCTTGTAGTATAGTTTGAAGTCAGGAAGCCTGATTCCACCAACTCCATTTTTCCTTCTCAAGATTGCTTTGGCTATTCGGGGTCTTTTGCGTTTCCATACAAATCGTAAGATTTCTTGCTCTAGTTCTGTGAAAAATGCCATTGGCAATCTGATCGGGATTGCATTGAATCTGTAAATTGCTTTGGGTAGTACAATCATTTTCACGATGTTGATTCTTCCAATCCAGGAACATGGTATATCCCTCCATCTGTTTATGTCATCTTTGATTTCTTTCATCAATGTCTTAAAGTTTTCTGCATACAGATCTTTTGCCTCCTTAGGCAGGTTTATTCCTAGGTATTTTATTCTTTTGGTTGCAATGGTGAATGGGAGAGTTTCCTTAATTTCTCTTTCTGCTCTTCCGTTGTTAGTGTATAGGAATGCAAGAGATTTCTGTGCATTAATTTTGTATCCTGCTACTTTACTAAACTCATCAATGAGTGCTAGCAGTTTTCTGGTAGAGTCTTTAGGGTTTTCTATATATAGTATCATGTCATCTGCAAAGAGTGATAATTTTACTTCTTCTTTTCCAATTTGGATTCCTTTAATTTCTTTTTCTTCTCTGATTGCTGTGGCTAACACTTCCAAAACTATGTTGAATAACAGTGGTGAGAGTGGACACCCTTGTCTTGTTCCTGTTCTTAGAGGGAATTCTTCCAGTTTTTCTCCATTGAGAACAATGTTGGCTTTTGGTTTGTCATATATGGCTTTTATGATGTGGAGGTAATTTCCTTCTATGCCCATTTTCTGGAGAGCTTTGATCATAAATGGATGTTGAACTTTGTCAAAAGCTTTTTCTGCATCTATTGAAATGATCATATGGTTTTTATCCTTCAATTTGTTGATATGATGTATCACATTGATTGATTTGCGTATATTGAAGAATCCTTGCATCCCAGGGATAAACCCCACTTGATCGTGGTGTATGATTTTTTGAATGTGCTGTTGCAGTCTGTTAGCTAGTATTTTGTTGAGGATTTTTGCATCTATATTCATCAGTGATATTGGTCTGTAGTTTTCTTTTTTTGTGACATCTTTGCCTGGTTTTGGTATCAGGGTGATGGTAGCCTCATAGAATGAGTTTGGGAGTGCTCCGCCTTCTGCAATATTTTGGAAGAGTTTGAGAAGGATAGGTGTTAACTCTTCTCGAAATGTTTGATAGAATTCGCCTGTGAATCCATCTGGTCCTGGGCTTTTGTGTGTTGGGAGATTTTTAATCACTGCCTCAATTTCTGTACTTGTGATTGCTCTGTTCATGGTTTCTATTTCTTCCTGGTTCAGTCTTGGAAGATTGTATTTTTCTAAGAATGTATCCATTTCTTCCAGGTTATCCAATTGATTGGCATATAGTTGCTTGTAGTAGTCTCTCATGATGTTTTGTATTTCTGAGGTGTCCGTTGTGACTTCTCCTTTTTCATTTCTAATTCTGTTGATTTGCATCTTCTCCCTTTTTTTCTTGATGAGTCTGGCTAATGGTTTATCAATTTTGTTAATCTTCTCAAAGAACCAGCTTTTAGTTTTATTTATTTTTCTTATGGTTTCTTTCCTTTCTTTTTCATTTATTTCTGCTCTGATCTTTACGATTTCTTTCCTTCTGCTCACTTTGGGGTTTCTTTGTTCTTCTTTCTCTAGTTGTTTGAGGTGTAAGGTTAGGTTGTTTATTCGATCATTTTCTTGTTTCTTAAGGTAGGACTGTATTGCTATAAACTTCCCTCTTAGAACTGCTTTTGCTGCGTCCCATAGGTTTTGGGTTGTTGTGTTTTCGTTGTCATTTGTTTCTAGATACTTTTTGATTTCCTCTTTGATTTCTGTAGTGATTCCTTGGTTGTTTAATAGTGAATTGTTTAGCCTCCATGTGTTTGTATTTTTTGCAGTTTTTTTCCTGTAATTGATATCTAGTCTCATGGCGTTGTGGTCTGAGAAGATGCTTGATATGATTTCAATTTTCTTGAATTTGCTGAGGTTGGATTTGTGACCCAAGATGTGATCTATCCTGGAAAATGTTCCGTGTGCACTTGAGAAGAAAGTGTAGTCTGTCGTTTTTGGATGGAATGTCCTATAAATATCAATTAAGTCGAGATGGTCTAATGTGTCATTTAAAGCTTGTGTGTCTTTATTTATTTTCTGTTTGGATGATCTGTCCATTGATGTAAGTGGGGTGTTCAAGTCTCCCACTATAATTGTGTTCCTGTCGATGTCCCCTTTTATAGCTGTTAGCATTTGCCTTATGTATTGAGGTGCTCCTATATTGGGGGCATAGATATTTACCATTGTGATATGTTCTTCTTGGATGGATCCCTTGATCATTATGTAGTGCCCTTCCTTGTCTCTTTTAATAGTCTTTACTTTCAAGTCTAATTTGTCTGATATGAGTATTGCTACTCCAGCTTTCTTTTGACTTCCATTGGCATGGAATATCTTTTTCCATCCCTTCACTTTCAGTCTATATGTATCCCTTGGTCTGAAGTGGGTTTCTTGTAGGCAGCATATAGAAGGGTCTTGTTTTTGGATCCATTCAGCCAGTCTGTGTCTTTTGGTTGGAGCATTTAATCCATTGACATTTAAAGTGATTATTGACATGTGTGTTCCAATTACCATTTTCTTAATTGTTTTGGGTTTGTATTTGTAGGTGTTTTCCTTTTCTTGTGTTTCCTACTTAGAGAAGTTCCTTTAGCACTTGTTGTAAGGCTGGTTTGGTGGTGCTGAATTCTCTTAACTTTTGCTTGTCTGGAAAGCTTTTGATTTCTCCCTCAAATCTGAATGAGATTCTTGCTGGGTAAAGTATTCTTGGCTGTAGGTTTCTCTCTTTCAGGACTTTCAGTATATCCTGCCATTCCCTTCTGGCCTGCAGAGTTTCTGTAGAAAGGTCAGCTGTTATCCTGATGGGTTTTCCCTTATATGTTGTTTGTTGCTTTTCTCTTGCTGCTTTTAATATTTTTTCTTTGTGTTGAATTGTCGTTAGTTTGATTAATATGTGTCTTGGTGTATTTCTCCTTGGGTTTATTCTGTATGGGACTCTCTGTGCTTCTTGGACTTGGTTCATTATTTCCTTTCCCATGTTGGGGAAGTTTTCCACTAGAACCTCTTCAAATATTTTCACAGATCCTTTCTTGTTTTCTTCTTCTTCTGGGATGCCTATAATTCGAATGTTGGTACGTTTAAGGTTATCACTGAGGTCTCTGAGGCTGTCTTCTAGTCTTTTTATTTTTTTATCTTTTTCCTGCTCTGTGGCGTTTATTTCTTCCATTCTATCTTCCAACTCACTTATTCGTTCTTCTGCCTCAGTCATTCTGCTGGTTAGAGCATCTAGAGTATTTTTAATTTCAGTTATTTTGTTATCCATTGCTGTTTGTTTTTCTGAGTTCTTATGAACTGTTTCTTGTACTTTCTCTAATTTGTTATCAAGATTTTGTATCATTTTTACTATCATTACTCTAAATTCTTTTTCAGGCATTTTTCCTATTTCCTCCTCATTTATTTGGTCTTGTGGGTTTTTTTCCTGCTCCTTTGCCTGCATGGTGTTTCTTTGTTTCCTCATGGTTGTCCAAGCTTTTGGGGTTGCTTGTCCTGGTGATAGAGGTGTTTATAGAAGACTGTCCAAGCCTCAGACTAATGTCCAAGTATTGGAGTAGACGAATATTCAGTCGCGCTGCGGCGGCAGTGGCTGCCGGGCCGGGAAACGCCGGCGGCCGGAGAACGCGAGTGCCAGCTCATTTTATCTTAATTTTCCTCCTTCCTTCCAATCCTCACCCCAGGAAGGAAGGGAAAGAAAAAAAAAAAAAAAAAAGACATGGCAACCACAATCTCCCAGTTCAGGGGATAGATGTATGTGTATGGCTGATTTATTTTGCTGTACAGTAGAAACTAACACAACATTGTAAAGCAACTACAATAAAAAAACTAAAAGAAAGGCAGAGCCCATGCTTACTCATAGATTTTAAACTTTGCAAAGTTTAGAAATAATGATAAAATAAAGAGCTACTATGTTAGTATCTTATATAAAAACCACAACCATCCTATCGTCATACCTTGACTTATATAAAATTGGCCTTATTAGATTTTTTCTAGGAAGTTTTTGAATAAAATTTTTATTTTGAGGTAACTACATAGTCACATGTAATTGTAAGAAATAATACAGAGTAATCTAGTATACCCTTCACCCAGTTTCCCCCAGTGGTATCATCTTGCATAGCTGTAGTACAATATTACAACTGAAAAACTGATATTGATACAACCCATCAGCCTTATTCAGATTTCACCAGTTTTGCATGCACTCATTTGTGTGTGTGTGTGTGTCTATGTGTGTATATTTAATCAGTGCATTTATCAAATGCATAGATTCATGTGACCACCAAGATAGTCAAGAGAGAAGTTTCTTGAAAAGGATCCTTTGTGCCACCCTATTACAGCCAGACACTTCCCTCCTGTACACCACCCTAACTCTTGGCAACCACTAATTTGTTCTCTATCTCTGTAATTTCATCATTTCAGGAATATGATACAAGTGGACTCATATAGTATGTACTAGTTTGAGACTGGCTTTTTCTTTATTCATCATCATTATCTGAAGAACCATCCAAGTTCTTCTGTGACCATGTAGAATCCATGGTGCTATGGACTGAATTGTTTCCCACCAAATCCATATGTTGAAGCTCTAACCCCCAATGTGACTGTAGCTATAAATATGGTCTTTATGCGAGCATTAAAGTTAAATTAGGTTATGAGGGTGGGGCTCTAATTCAATAGGTCTGTGGTCTTATAAGAAGAAGGGACAGAGAGATCTCTTTTTGTTTCTGCTGTGTGAGGACACAGTGAGGAGGCAGCCAGGAAGAGAGTCCTCACAAGAACCAACGATGCAGGCACCCTGATCACAGCCTCCAGAATTATGAGAAAATAATTTCCATTGTTTAAGTCACTCAGTTTACAGTGTTTTGTTATGGCAGCCAGAGCTTACTAATACACATGATATGGATATATCAGTTTGTTTAACCCAAGGCCTCTGGTTGCTTCCAGGTTGGGGCTACTGGGAATAAACATTTGTATACAAGTTTTTGTGTGACATAAGTTTTATTTAGATATTCTTATAGGTGTATAGTGATATCTTATTATGGTTTTAATTTACATTTCCCTAATGGCTAACGATGTTGAATATCTTTTTATGTGGACCTTGCTAGATTTTTTAAAACTATATCAAACTATGTCTTAAAAGCCCTATGAATTGTTTTTTCAAAGATGTGCTCTCAACAACAAAAATTTTGGTCAAGGGGTTTATGTTATATGGGAAAACATTTTTACTCCTTAAAGCTCAATTTTTATCCGTAAAACTTCATGAAATTAAAATCTAATTTTTTAGACTCATAGAAAATAGAATAGATACTTGATACCATCCCTATAGGATGATTCTCCATGGGTGTTTCCAGACTCAGGCTCCAATGGACCAAATAAAAATGTTTTGTTTGTAAAAAAAGAAAAAGAAAAAAAAAAAAGAATAGATACTTGAAATTGTGAATATCATTAATCATTTTTATTTGGCTTTGGAGTCACTTTTATGTGTTTTTGAAAATGTGTTATCAGTGTAACAATTTAGCTCAAGCATTTGCCATTCTGTAAAGTTATCTCCTTAGGAGGTGCTTCCCCAGCACCCCCTCTAATCCTGCAAAGGGCAAATAGCTTTTTAGGCTGACAATCAGCATCTGCATTAAGAATGGACCTTTTTCTCAGACAGTCCCCGGAAATCTTGAATTATGGCTTTGACTTTCAAATGTATTCCTAGGTACTTGAAAAATAAGTGTTAATAGCAGCCATAATAATTAGTTGCATAGAAGTAAGCTGTAATTAATTATTAAATAATCAACAATTAATAAGCAAATAAATATTCAAGTAGAATATATGCTGCCAATAAGGGAAATTGATAACCACAGCCTTAATTAAAGAGAATAATCTAAACACTGTCAGTTAACTTGAAAGAAATATTTTCCAAATAAGCTGCAAATTGGATAATTAGGAGTTGGTAATGATAAGAGATTTTTCCTCACTAATCTCATTTTACTTACCTCCTTTTATGTGCTAAGACTAATGTAAAACAATGTCCTAGAGCATAAATGAAAAGAATTGCTTTTCTTCAGTTTTTTGGGAAATGCTATTTCATTCTGACTCACAAGCAAAGTCTCATCAGATAAAAGTAAAACATAAATTTAAAGTCTACCATTTCATATTTTTAATAGTAACATGGGGGAATGGTGTGTGTTCTCTCTACCAGTATAGTCTTCTAGAGGCAGGAATTAGGGCAGCAAGTCCATCAAAATTTCTAATATATTTAGGGTGTAACCATATCAGAACTGAGCATTTCTGAGCATAATTCTTAATATTTGAGGGACAGTGGTACATATTTTAAATATTACTGTGCCTTCTTTATTGTTGTTTGTAGACTCTTGGCAGAAGCCCAATCTCACCCAGAATTCTCCATCCCATTTTAATTTTGCCTTTATGTTTATGTTATCTCTGAATTGAAAATATCTCATTTGTGTGTGAATTGACTAAACAACGACAACAACAAAATAACTAATACTTATGGATAGCCTAACATGGCCCTGGGGTCTGCTTTTAGTCCTTTTCATGTGGTAGATAAATCCTTTGATCCTCACAACCACCTTTGAGAAATTGAAGCTTAGAGTCATTCCTGAAGGTCACAGAGTAAATATGTCAAGATTTAAACCGAAGCTTATCTGATTCTAGAGCAAAGGTGTTCCTCATTTTGTCACATTTGTTTTTCACAGTACTTCAGAAACGAGACTCTAAATTAAATATTAATAGAAAAGTATTCATTGAGTAATATAGATTCAGCATATAAATAACTTCAGGGAAAAATTAATTTGAGAGCATATTTCATCACCAGCCAGCAGGTACATAGAATCTGTCAGATTGAAACTAGGTGGTCAAATTATTTTTCTTTTGAAGTTTTATCCATTTAAAATTGTCCTTGTTGCTTTATAATAAAAAGGGGCTTTTTTTCTCAACAACAATTAACCTGTAGTTTTAGCAACTGCCAGCACTTTAAATGTCAAATTCTTTGTAGTGATTTATTAAATTATTTTACAAGTAATATCAGTCATTTTCCTTAAAGTGTTTATAAAAGACCATAATTGTACTTTAAAAATGTTTGTTATTTCAAGTAAATTTTCTATTATGAAGTCATTTAACAGGGCTATCCATTTTCAATCACTTCAGTATACTCTTTTGACCTAGCTTTTAAATCTGAAAGGATTCCTTTTAAATATCCTTCTCTATTCTTTAGACAAAAGTTGCAATTTAGATAACAGATACATGTGGGGCTTTTGCCAAAATAGTCTAGAGAACCTCAAAATATAAAGTGTACTACTATTCGTCATTTTTAAACCTTGGTCATTCAATTCTTGTCTCTCAGCTTGTGCCTTTAATTCTTTCTCTTTATTGGCTCCTTTAAGTGTACAAATATATTCAGGTTTTACTTATCTTGAAAAATAAAAATATAAATAAATGAACAAATAACCCTTCCTTAAAGCTATGTCCTTTTAAAGCTTCTATCATAGTTCCCTCATTTGCTAATTAGCCTTACAGAGAAGGCTACTGTCTCCTCCTTGTCAATTCCCATTCATTTTCCAACCCTCTGTAGTCTGGCTCTGCTCCCCGCCCCTGAGGCCACCTCAGTATTGCTATGGTCCTCATCTTACCCAGCATTCTCTAGGACTCAGTACTGAGGACTGTTTTCTATATTTGATACTGACATTGTTTCCCTTTTTAAAATTTCAAGCTGAAAATTTATTTTAATATCTATTTGAGAAAAGAGAGAAAGAGACGTGTGTGTGGGGGGGGTCATTATATGAAAGTTTTTTTTTTAATCTGTCTAGGACTTTATTACATCATTTTGATTCTTAAATTCTTATTTCTATAATGTAGCTATGAGGGTTTGTGGGGGTAACCCAAAGTAACAAATATTCTACTTACTAATTTAAAGAGGCTGAATACCACTTGATACATAAGTCAAGATTGCTGGCCCTTTTATTTAAACACATGTCAATAGTTTTGTTCTTTATGTATATGAAATTGAATTGAGGTTAGGGCACTCTATAAAACAGAACAAGGAGAAAAACTGAAGGGTTTAGTAAAATTTGGCATTTTAACAAGGGCTTAGGTAGAGCCAGATCTGAGCTGGGAATCCTGTTGGGGCAGATAGTAAAGAGGAAACAAATCTTTTGTTCAATTTTAAATTGCTGGATCTGTAACACTTTTTTTGGCATAACTCAATTTGATATCTAATTCACAGACACTGTTGGGCAGCACAGCAATTGAAGCCAGGGTAGATGGAAGTTAAATCTAGTATCTCTTTTTTTCTTCATAGTAACCATATCTTTTTTACAAAGGTCAGTAATAGCAATTTCATTTTGAGACTGTAATATAGAAGGTAAAAAAATCAAATGAAATCTACAAATGTCACTTTCCCTGTTCGTGTTTTGCCTCAATGTCTTGGAGAATGAGAAATATTATGATTTTTGAAAATCATTTGGGTGATTGTGGACTAATGGTATAGAGTATATTTAAGCACCTACTGGTGAATTATTTATCTCAAAGAAGATCATAGTCAGAACTCTAGTACGTGAAATAAATATAAAAACTAATTCCATTACGTGCTTACAGTGAGCTAGGACGTCCTAAGTACTTTGTGCATATTATTTCATTTAATCATCAAAACAACCTAATATGGTAAGAATTATTATGATACCTAATAGGCTAGAAATTTGAATCTTTAAAGAATTGAGCATGTAATAACTAGGGATCCATAGATAATAAGTAATAGATTTAGATTTAATTCCAAACAATGCTGCTAATGTAAGCAGATAAATGTACAGATCCTTGCAACAATGAGGGAACTGAAGCAAGACCTTGGATGTCACTGGCCAGATCTTCCTTTTGATCCTCATAGTATTTCCTAAGGAAATTCTAAAGACCCTCATTTCTAGCATATTAAAAAAAAATCTGAATTTCCCATTCCAAGTAGTTGACTAAGTGCTCCTCTCCCTACCAAGCATCAATTAAAATTATTTTAAAGAAAGACAAAAAACATAAACACACCACAATCATCATTCACCCAGTTGCTCAGGCCACAACTCAGAGAGCATCTTTGATGCTCCTCTTGCCTTCACCGGGTCATATCTGATCCATCAAGTTCAATGTTTTTCTATCATCATGTATATCCTGAGTGTTATAGCTGCTTATAACATACCTTGCTACCACCTTTGTCTAAACCACAGTAATATTTTTCACAAGCTGTTTCAATGGCCTCCTGAATGGTATTCCTGCTTTCACTCTTGCCTCCTCTATTTAATTCTGTAAACCTAGAATGGTGTTAAAAAAAATATATGTCTTATTTCTTTCTCCTGCTCAAAACAGTTTATCATCACATTGAGCGTAAAATTTTTCAGTCTCTACATGATCTGCTACCAACTTGACCTCACCTCCTCCCTTCTTCCTTTTATTCACTCTACTCCAAGTATCCTGGCTTCCTATCTATTCCTTACAAGCCTAACCTATCTTCAGGGCCTTTGAACTTGATATTCCTTCTTTCTGGAACATCCGCATGGCTCACTTTCTCACTTCTTCCAGGCCTTTGCTCAATTACTGCCTCCTCAGAAAGGTTTTCCTCACTGCTTTCTCTAATGTAACTCAGCTTCCTTCCCAACCCCTTGTTCTCTCTCTCTCTTTTTTATAGCACTTCTGTGCTAGTAATTTTCTTTATTTTCACCTCTCCTACATCCATTTTCTGACCTCTTCTGCCGATTCTGTGCCTTTTGAGTCTGATCTTTGTGGATTGCCTCCTCTGGGCTCCGTTGCCCCTTGGCCACTGGTTGGGATTGGCCAATGGGACCACTGGCAGAGCAGAGGACAGAAAAAAGAGACAAAGGTGTTTACTATTCCCTTTATGTCTCAAGTCTGTTTTAGCTGTGGTACCACAGATTCTATTTGGTGGTACCCTTTCTACAGCTCCAGTTCTTGTTCTCTTCCAGGAAAACAGTCATTTTTATTTGCATATCAGGCTTAGAATGGTTATAGTTTCCCACTATTGCTAGTTTCTGGGTGTTTCATCCTCCTTTGTTGGTTTCTTTAGCCCTGTCCACATCTCTGTATAAAGTTCCTTTATTAACTCGCTTCAGTAAACCCATTTCCATCTGTATCCTGCCTGAAATCCAGATGATTCAACTTTCCTCCACATTACTCAAAACTTCACATTTATTTCTTTTGTATTGTCTATCTTTGCCACCAGAATATGTCCTAGGAGGTAAACAGAATAATGCCCCACACCCCACCGAGATGTATGTGCGCTAATCCCGACCTGTGAATATGTTACCTTACATGGCAAGACAGATTTTGCAGGTATGATTAGATACAGACATTGAGATAGGGAGATTATCCTGGATTGTTTATGTGGGCCCACTGTAGTCTTACAAAGGCTTAAAAGCAGAGAAACTTTCTTAGCTGGGTCAGAGAGATGAGACAGAAAAAGATAGGAGAGAAAAAATGCTAGAGAGAATTTTGATTTGTCATTGCTGACTCTGCAAATGGAAGAAGGGAGCCACAGGCCAAGGAGTGCAATCAGCCAGGAGAAGCTGGGAACAGTGTTCAGCTGACAGCCAGCACGAAAATGAGGCTCTCAGTCCTAAAACCACAAGGAACTGAATTTTACCAATAATCAAAGGAGAAGGAAAGTGATCCTCGCTAGTAACCCTACCAACTTCTTGATTTTATCTTTGTGAGAACTGTGGTGGATTTTCAACCTACAGAATTATACGATCTTTGCTATCAAAGCTACTGAATCTGTGGGTACTTTATTAGGACAGCAATAGAAAACTAATGCATGAGGTTTGAATTTATCTGAACTTCTGTTGTATATATAGTGCCTAGAACAGTACTTGCACATGTGAACATGCTCAATGAGTATCTGGGGAATTAATGAATTGATTTGTTAATATATTTTAAGAAACCTTGTTCATCTTAACAAAGCCTGTGAAAGAAGAGTTATTTCCAATATTTACAAAACACGATTGCCCATGAGGCTATCAAGAAGTAAGCTTAGAGAAAAGGGGTTTAATGAATTTTACCACAGGTATTTCAAAACCTTATCAAAATAAAGTTTCTATTTGAGCTTCATTTTAGAGTTCAAATGGCAAATCAATTCACATTCAAGTTCAAAGCGAGCTTTATATTTTCTGTATTTAAGATGTTGTGTACCTGGTATCTAAAATGTGGTTTTTAAAAATGGATTAATTAAGCCACCTCATGTAGGCTTATTTCAGTTCCTCTTAAATTGTCAAAAATCTATTTTTTAATTGAACTTGCTGTGTAGATCACTTTAACAGCTTTTCCTCTGAAAATATCTAATGATGTTGTGCCTCTGTTGCACACCCCATGAACTTAAAAAAAACCTAATTTAAAACTCTAAATGTGTGATTTTTATGTGTGAAAAGATTCTTACTTAGGCAAACTATATTCTATTATCCTTAAAATAGACTGCATTATCAATTCAAATGTATAACTGATCAAATTAGAAGAGGGCAATTAAAAATAGTCATCTAGGCAACTATTAATTAGCTTTAAATTTAACTTTCTCTGTACTCCACTTATGTAGAAAGAGACAGGAGTTTGAAGCTAATGCTACATTATCAGAAGTCAAAACAGTTTTAAAAATATGCCTTCAGGCAACTTAGACAAGTTTACTCTTGTCTAAGTATTCTGAAGAAATGGTTACTTAAATTTGGATCTTCAAATATTTAAATTATCAGAAACTCCAAGTTTCTCCATCTAGATGTCACTGTCCTTATAATGATTTTGCACTTTAGAATTGTTGCCAAAATGTAACCCCTTCTAGAGAAGGTTTGTTTTTATCTTTATCTTCATCTTTTTCTTTATTATTTTTTTATCTTTATTGGAGTATAATTGGTTTACAGTATTGTGTTAGTTTCTGCTGTACAACAAAGTGAATCAGCTGTATGTATACATATATCCCCATAGCCCCTCCCTCTTGAGCCCCCCTCCCAACCTCCCTATCCCACCCCTTTAGGTCTTCACTAAGCATCAAGTTGATTTCCCTGTGTTATGCAGCAACTTCCCACTAGCTATCTATTTTGCATTTGGTAGTGTATAAATGTCAGTGGTCCTCAATGTGTGGTTCCTGAATCAGCAGTATCAGCATCACCTGGGAATGTGTTAAAAATGCAAACTCCTGGGCCCCAGTCAACTCTACTGAATCAGAAATTCTGGGCATGGGGCCCTGCATTATGTGTTTGCTAAGCCCAGCAGGTGATTCTGAAGCTTGCACAATTTCAAGGAGCACTACACTATCCCAGTGAATTGCCTACACAGGATCTTCTACTCATTAACTGAGCAGAATTAAACCAAAATGAGAAATGAGGAAAATAAGGTAAATTGGGTGCCTTTTTGAACATTAATTGCCTGAGATGTAACTGCATATATTTAAAGTATCTGAATTTCCACAGATTTCCAATTTACTAATAAGGAAACTGGGTAATAGGGCACTCCTTTGGGGGAAAATTAGAAAAGGAGAATCTCTAACCTGGCAAAATGTTTGCACATTCCATTTACAGTTTTGTTCTTCCCTTTTATCTGTGTCTGTCAAGTTTATATTGAACATAGTACCAAATACTGTATCATGAGGTCAAAATAATCATTTTATTGCCCCCTTTAAAGACATAAACATGTTTTCCTCAATACTGAAAAAATAGTACTGACCGTCCATCAATAGATGTTTCCTTTATGATGGATTTGTTCTAATACATCTGAAGAGTCCCTGTAGCTGCTGAGAGCATTCAATAGAAGGCCCATTAGGGATTCCTCATGGCACCCAGCTGATACATTCATTCAAACAAGTGCTTAGTAAGTGCCCACAAGGTACTTAATTACCGCCAGATACTGAACAGGATACAAAGGAAAGTAAGGCAATTCTCTGTCCTCCAGGGCTTCATAATTTAGCCAGGAATTAAGAGGAAAGGAAAGGGACCAAATGTTTGTCTCATACTATCATGTGCCAGGCACTGAACAGAGCAGGAGACAGAAACTATATCAGTTAATCCATGTAATCACTCAGGGAAATGGCATTATTCTCAGTTTACGAAAAAGAACACATTAGTCTGAGAAATGCTGAGAATTCGTTCAAATTCATCAGATAAGGAAGTGATGGAGTTGAAATATAAAATCAAAACTGATTTTTAAGACCATGTCGTTTCCCCTGTACCACTTTTCGTATAAAACATAAGCAGCAGTTCCTGGATGTATACAATAAGTGCCTAAATGCATGATGCACATTACTTGCCAGGGGGGAATTACGAAAGTAGTAATTGTGGATGGGGAAATGAAGACTTCCCAATAAAGTTCAACACAGACATTCATTGAAAGAAAGGGTCATGGCTTGAATAGGAGAAAAAAAGGGTTAAAAGTATTCTAGAAGGGAAACACTGTTAAACAGAAATGAATAGTCAGGAATGAAAAAGGCAAGTTCTGACAGAGTGATGAAATCAGACCAGCACATTTTAGGTACCCAGTCAGTGGTATAGAATGGCTTTGCTTAGCTCCAGCTGTGTATGAGAGCACACACGAACAATTAAAGAATAGTAGTGAACAACCTCACTTAGATTCACTTAAATGGTATATCTACTGTCTGTGTCCTTGTACACTCAGCCAAGGGTTTGAGGTCCCTACTTCTTTTGGCTTTAACTTTGGATATTCATTATCTTTCCTCATGTAAGTGATAATTCTTTTCTGTAGCCAACAGGATCCATTCACCTTATTGATATTATCTCTCAAAGAAAATCCCACAGGTACATTTACATAGCTTTCTCAAGTCCTTGGAGCTGAACATATTCCTAAAAATGTCAAATCTCTTAGGTACTTGTTTGCAGATACATATGCCAGAAAAACTCAGTTTTATCTGGAGTAATCCAGTTTTCATTCAACTTAGTATTAAGGAAATATTCTTAGATAATCATAGGAAGTAAAGCACTTCTGAAGAAAAGATTAATTTGATTGGTCTATCCTATTAACTTCAGTGTATCTTTATATGCCTCTGTATTTATTTTGAATCAAAGTCTCCATGTAGAAGTAGGAGATTTCAAGGAGAAATTTCAAAAGAGCCTTTGTTTTGCTCTTTTTAAAGCCCTCTCTGTGTAAGAAATATTTTTGTCATTTGGTCACTGTGCGTTTCAAAAGATCTCCTATGACAGAATAGTCATTCCCCAAAGATCTTTGATCTACTATGGGGAATGTCATTGTTCCCAAAGAAGGTAATAAAGGGAGCAAGAAAATAATAAACATTCTCTTTAGGATATCACAGTTGTAATTGACTACAGACACTCAAGTGGATTTTTAACCTCCAGACACATGACAAGGTCAGCAACAGAGGAGCTGATAATGCTTTACTTTTATATAAAGAGGGATATAATTAAGATTTGGAATACAAGCATGATGCATGGTACTTTGAAAAGATTGGAATGCAAATATGAAGTATGGTACTTTGAAAATATAACAGGTAAGGAGTGATATCAGCATCATGGTGGCATGACTGGTTCCCTTTTTCTCTCCTCTTTGATTTACAACAAATTGGACACCCATAACCAAAAAAAAAATTTCTCTGCCCAGCATACCAGAACACCTGAAAGATTCATTCATCTGTGTTCCTAGAAGTGGATACACTAGACCCCAAGGAGGTTGCAGAGAAAGGGAAGTGTTGGCAGAGGCAGTGATGGTGGAGAGAGTGGTAGCCAGTCCAGCAGTGAGCCAGCATGACCTTTCTGGCAGAGGAGGTGGAGGGTGAAGGTGTAGATTAGCCCGGTCACTTGTGCTGCAGCTGGAGGATAAGTTTCTCTCTCTGAAGAGAGACCCCACTGACTAGGGGGAAGGAAGGGAGAGGAAAATAGGCAGACAAAGAGAACTGAAGGGAAGTGTCTCCTGTTGTCTGACCTTGGGAGGTGAGAGAACTGCCTGTGGACCTTTGGGACCCACTCCTCACCCCACCCCGCCTTGAAGATTCTCCTACAGGACTGTGGGCACACCCAAAGCCCCAAGTGCTAAGTGCTACCTCCCCCTTCTCTGCCTCCACCCTTTGCTTATTTATTTTTTTAAATTAGAGCACTCCCAACCTTAGTGGTGAGTCAGGTAAGAGAAACCAAAAACTTGTGCTATAGTGCCACCTTCTGGATAACAAAAGGAAGGCTCTCAACTACTGACCTGTTGAGTTGTTAGGATCAAGGTAATCAAAGACCTGCCTAAATAAAAAAGGTGTTCACTATTTCATAAAACAGCAGAGACACTTCTCATCAAACACCGTGAAAAAATCACGCTAATATGGTATCACAAAAAAGGATAATTTTCCAGCAACTAAACCCAAAGACATGAAATATTGGAATCTAACTGATAAAGAATTTTAAATAGCTGTCATGAAAAAATTCAACAAGCTACAAGAAAACTCAGAAAGGCAATAGAGTGATCCCAGGAATAGAATTAATTCAAAGAAGGAGTACTTTACCAAAGGGATAAAAATTCTAAAAAAAAAAAAAACCCTGGAGCTGAAGAACTCAATAAATATGATGAAGAATGCATTAGAAAGTATTGGAAATAGAACAGATCAGATGAAAGAGAGAATAAGCAAGATCAAGGATAGAAATGTAGAAATGACTCAGGAGGAAAGAGAAATAAGATTTTTAAAAGGTGAAGAAATACTACAAGAACTATCTGACTCTGTTAGAAAAGCCACAAAAAGTGTAAAAGAAGGAGAAAAGAGAAAGAAGGGAGCAGGAAACATATTTAAAGAAATAAGAGCTGAGAACTTCCCAAACCTGGGGAAGGAACTGGATATACAAGTCCACAAAGCTAAGAGAACATCTTATTACCTCAATGCACAAACATTCTTCAAGACACATTACATTAAAACTGTTAAAATTCAGTGACAAATAATTTAAAGGCAGCCAGGGAAAAAAGGACAGTGACCTACAAATGAACCCTTATTAGACTTCCAGCAGATTTCTCAGCAGAAACTCTTCAGGATAGAAGACAGTGGAATGACATTCAAAATATTGAAAGATAAAAACCGCTGGCCAGGAATACTCTATCTGGTAAAGTTATCCTTCAGATATGAAGAAGAAATAAAGACCTTCCCAGACAAACAAAGGCTGAATGAGTTTATCACCACTAGACCTGCCTTACAAGAAATGTTGAAAAGAACTCTTTTTGCTGAAACCAAAAGAACTACACAAAACTCTGATTAATATGATAGTCAGAATTATAATATCAGAACTTTTTTAGAATAGTAAACTGTTAACTGTGGCATAAGGGTTAAAGGAAAAGAACATTAAAAATAACTATAGCTACTATAACTTGTAACAAAATCACATGATAAAAAGATAATTTGTGACATCAAAACCATAAAAGGGGAAAAGTAAAAAGATGGAATATTTATAGGTGAATGAAGAGAAATTGCCATCAGCAGAAAAAAGACTATTTTATCTATGAAAGGTTATATGTAAACCTCATAGTAACCACAAAGCAAAAATCTAAAACAGAAAGAGAAAACTGAGCAAATCACCATGGAAAATGAACAACTATAAAAGTATACAGAAACATAATGAAAAAAGAAACAGTGGAGAGACAAAATAACCAGAAGGCAGAAGATAAAATGGCAGTAGTAAATCCTTACATA
The DNA here is from genome assembly GCF_030028045.1 of Hippopotamus amphibius kiboko. Lineage (NCBI taxonomy): Eukaryota > Metazoa > Chordata > Mammalia > Artiodactyla > Hippopotamidae > Hippopotamus > Hippopotamus amphibius. The sequence goes on from NC_080188.1 coordinate 62,638,647, forward strand.
TCCATAATTACCCTAAATATAAATGGATTGAACTCACCAAACAAAAGGTACAGAGTGAGTGGTTGGATTAAAAAACAAACAAGACCCAACTATATGCTGCCTGTAGGATACTCATTTCAGTTCTAAAGACACATGTAGGCTCAAAGTGAAAGAATAGAAAAATGATATTCCAAGCATATAGAAACAAAAAGAAAGTGGGCATAGTCATACTTATATCAGACAAAACAGACTTCAAGCCAAAAATAATAACGAGACAAAAAAGCTCACTATATAGTGATTAAGGGGTCAATATATCAAGAAGGTATAACAATCATAAACATATATATTCTCAACACCTGAGCAATGAAATGTATTGAACAATAACTCATCTTAAGAGAGAAATACATGACAATACAATAATTGTAGGAGACTTTAATACCCCACCAGCAATGAATAGATCTTTTAGACGGAAAATCGACGTGGAAACATTGGAATTGAACAACACTTTAGAACAAATTGACTTAATAGATATATATCTAGAACATTCCATCCAACAGCCACAGAATACACATTCTTCTCAAGTTTGCATGGAACATTCTCCAGGCCACAAAACAAAACTTAGCAAATTTAAGAATATTGAAATACTAACTATCTTCTCTGACCACAGTGGTATGAAACTAGAAATCAACAACAAGAGGAGCTTGAGAATATCCACACATGTATGGAAACTAAACCACACACTTCAAAACAACCATTGGGTTAAAGAAGAAATCAAAAGGTAAATAAAATGTATCTCAAAACAAATTAAAATGAAAACAACATACCAAATATTGCACAAATTTTAGAGAAAAGTTTATATTAATAAACACATATATTAAAAAATTAGAAAGATCTCAAATAAGGAACTTTACACCTCAAGAATCTAGAAAAAGAAGAACATATTTAGCCCAAAGTTAGCAGAAGGAAGGAAATAATAAGGATCTGAGCAGAAATAAATGAAATAGAGGCCAGAAAAACAATAGAAAGGATTAACAAAATGAAGAGATGGTTCTTTGAGAAGATAAACAAAATTGCTAAACTTTTAGCTAGAAAAAAGAGAGGATTCAAGTAAATAAAATTAGAAATGAGAGGAAAGATTACAACTGATACTACAGAAATCCATAGAATTATGAGACTACTATGGAAAATCATATGCCAACAAATTACATAACCTAAAAGAAATGGATATATTTCTAGAAAAATGCAAACTACCAAGACTGAATCAAGAAGAAATAGAAAATAAGAACAGACCAATAACAAATAAAGAGACTGAATCAGTAATCAACCAACTCCCAACATAGCAGACTCCAAAACCAGGCAGCTTCTCTGAAAGAGAATTTAAAGTAGAATTAATACCAATTCTCCTCAAAACTCCTCTAAAATATTGAGGATAAGGGAACTCCTCCAAACTCATTCTATAAGGTCATCATTAACTGGTTGATACCAAAACCAGGTAAGGATACAACCTAGACAACTATAGACCTACATCCCTAATGAATATAGTTGCAAAGGTTTTCAACAAAATGCTAGCAAACTGAATTCAAAAACACATTAAAAGGATAACACAGCATGATTAAGTAGGATTTATCCCTAGGATTCAAGGATGGTTCAAATATGCAAATCAATAATGTAATATATAAACATCAATAAAATGACAGATAAAAATCACATGATAATCTCAATAGACACAGAATAAGCATTTGACTAAATAAAACATCTTTTCATGATAACTCTTCACAGATTGGGTGTAGGAGGAACGTATCTCAGCATACTACAGACCATATATGACAAACCCACAGCTAACAGTATACTCAATGCAGGGAAATTGAAAGTATTTTTCCAAAGATCAAGAACAAGGTGAGAATGCTCACTCTTAGCACTCCTATTCAATATAGTACCTGGTAGTCCTAGCTAGAACAAAAAGGCAAGACAAAGAAATAAGAGGCATTCAATTCAGAAAGGAAGAAGTAAAATTGTTATTTGCTGATGATAAGATTCCATATAAAGAAAGTTCTAAGGAATCAGTCAAAAACCTGTTGAAATTAATGATTTCAGTAAAGTTGGTGGTATACAAAATCAGCATACAAAAATCAATTGCCTTCCTTTACAGTAATAAAGAAGTGTCTGAAAAAGAAATAAAACCATTCCATTCATAATAGCATCAATTATAAAATACTTAGGATAATTTTAACCAAGGAAGTGAAAGATCTGTACAATGAAAACTACAAAACTTTGCTGAAAGAAATTGAGGAAGACACAAATGGAAAGACATCCCATGTTCATGGGTCTGAAGAATTAATATTGTTAAAATGACCATGCTACCCCAAGCCATGTATAGATTTGATGCAGTCCCTATTAAAATACCAAAGGCATTCTTTGCAGAAAGAATTTTAAATTATTTTAAATTATTTAAAAATTTTAGCCTAAGCTCTTGTTGCCTCTGCTTTGAATGTTTTTTTTCCTTCTAATTTAGTTACAAAAGTGAAATATAACTAGCATACATAGCAACACTATCATAATTTCACTTTAAATTTCTCATTTGGAATTTTCAATATCACCACTTATGTCCAGTCTTTAAATCCTGTGTAAATATTTGCATTATTGACTGCTGAAAAGCAGTAACTTGAAAAAGATTAATGGAATAGAAAACCTTGAACTCAGAAAATGATTCTACTCCAGGTGTTGACTTTTGTTGCTCTCTTTGGATGAGCATATTTACAACTACTAAAGTTCAAACTTGTCAAATTGTCTTTGCATCTCTCTTTTGTATTATATTTTAAAGTTATATAGTTTAGAGAGCTCGATTTTTTCCCCAAAATGTCTTCAGAAAGGGAATAATCTAGCACTGTTGTTTGCTTTTATTAAAACAACAATAAATTCTTTACATAGACTTTTTGTTTATATTCTTGATATTATTAGAATTTAATATAGATTTCTATATTAAACTGCATCTCAAAAGCCACTACTGATTTCTATAAATTGGACCAACCATTGACAATAAAGAGGACTTAATTCAGCTCTCAAGGTAAAGTTTATTCTTTATTCAAGATTTACTGTCTCCTCAACTCCATTCAGAAATTTGGCAGATTGGATGGCCCTTGACATATTGGTGATCTACCTGACAATGATATTTATTTACTTAATTTATTTCATACAGCAGTCACACCCCTTTGTCTTCACCTAAATGACTTGATAACTTTTTTAAAATTTTATTAATTTATTTTAATTTATTGGTTGTCTTGGGTCTTCGTTGTCACGGGCAGGCATTCTCTAGTGGAGAGCAGGGGCTGCTCTTCATTGCAGTGCTCAGGCTTCTTATTGCAGTGGCTGCTCATTGCGGAGCACAGCCTCTAGGGCACATGGGCTTCAGTAGTTGCGGGGCATGGGCTTGTCATTAGTTGTGGCTCAAGGGCTCTAGAGTGCAGGCTAAGTAGTTGTGGCACATGGGCTTAGTTGCTCCGCGGCATGTGGGATCTTCCTGGATCAGGGCTCGAACCTGTGTGCCCTGCATTAGCAGGCAGATTTTTAACCACTGAGCCACCAGGGAAGCCCTGACAATGATTTTTAAATGGAGGTTTTTATTCTGTTTTTTGTTTTAAGGAAAAAAGATTGAAACTGAATAGAGTCTTTATAATAACTTAACGATATTATTCTATGATGAAAAAAATTCTAGAAAGAATTCAGTCCTATTTAAAGATCAGTTGGTAAGAAATACTGCTTATCTGCTTCTCGCCCCTCTGTACACCAGAATCTTAACTGCGTTAGCAAGCTGTCTTCCTAGTAGCCTGTATACCTACTTCTCAAATGTTGAGAGAGATTCTTTTACCATAGCCTTTGTAATTAGAAACGTCAATTTGTTGAATATAATTGAGCCCATGTGATTATTTTTTAATATGTAATTTTTAATTTTTGACAAATTCTCCTTAAATATAAATATGAGTTTTTTACAAATCATAAATTGTACATATGGTAATTATTCTGAATCTTTCATCTTTCATCTTTAAAGATTGTTTAAAAAATCTTATTTTAAAAGTAACTATAAAAACATTATTTGTGTTTTTCTTTTTGTCACATCCAGATTTGGCTAGTTGTCCTGTGTGTCCCCAACTGTTTCTGTCTAAGCCCAATATGTCCTGGCATATCAATTCTTTGTGTCAAGGAATAGGTAATAGTTTGCATAAAAGCATCAATCTTAGTTTCCATTTATCCAGAGTTCATTTTAAGTATATTTTATTTATCAATAATATTTCAATAAAAGTTTTTCTCCATCCACTATATTCTGGAAAATGTCAACCAGAATTTGCTCATTGTCCTCAGAATGTCTTCTATCCCTTTCTGCGTGACCATTCAGCATTCTTTTTATGCTTTCCCAGTATCTCTCTGTAATAGCAATATCATGCCCTTTATATTCCACATATGAAGACTCAATGGTAATAGGATACTGTTCAGTTATTTTTGTCGGAGCTAGTGTCTTATGGATGTAATCGCGATTTTGGAAGAAAGAAATAATTTACTTGCACTGAAGCTGGATCCATAACTTTATTAGCATTGAGCTAAGTGCACTGTAAATCATACTGCAAGTCAGAGTGAATCATGTCTGTAGGAACGAACATACTAAAGTAAGCTACTACAGGCCCTTTCTTCATTAGACATTACTGACTTAGTTCGTAGTGGGGGATGTATATATTTTTAAACTCTGTGTTATACCAGTGTCTGTAAAACAAAACCATCATACAAGTTAAAACCATATCATTCCATTTCAACAATTGTGGTGACCAGATCAGAGCATATTTACTTCACCTATATCCTTGTCCTTAATTCTCACAAGAATAAGTACCATCAGAATATTCAAAGTCTTCAAGGCATCTTGGAAGAAACGCTTTTGAAGCTTGTCAACGAGCCTGCGTTATGACTCTTTTAAAAATTTCTCTAGAGAGGAAAACAGGTGGCCTTCAAATTGCAGCCATTCGTGCATCTCTTGGGTCTGAGGGAGACCGGGGAGTTATTATCTAATAATCTTCTTTGCTGTCTGACTTTGTATTCTGACCTGAGTAAACTGTGAAATTAGGCTAAATATGAAACTATCCTGTGAAACAGTGCTAAGTATTTAAGTAAACTGTGAACCATATGGGAGATTCTAAATCAGTTTGTAACTCTTTAATATGGACCAAGAAGGTCCTGGCACATACTTGCACGCCACTCCTTGAATTATGAACCACAGCTGTGCCCCACAGCATTTATGGCCTCAGTGCTAGTGACAGAAACACAGCTTAGTCCCATTGTATAATTCCCAATAAAAATTAATTCTCAAAAAAGAAAACTGACTAAAGAGAAGAAATGCATATAGTAATCTTCAGAACATTTTTTTTTTCTTTTCTCTTTATCTGCCTGGAGTTAGTTAAAACAAACCTTGACACATCATTCACTAAACAACTTAGCAAAATTGATTCTTACAGTTGAACCTGGAATGGCATATAAAAAATAAAGAACAGGCATATCCAATGATGTATTTTAGAATATAATTGGTAGCCTGTTCTCAAGGTTGACCTTATCACTTGGGGATGAAAAAAAAAAAAGTGGTAGTAAAATAAAAACAATGTTTATGTTTACCAATCCCCCAAATTTAATTATTTTAAGTAATAACCCACCACTACAAATGAGAAATTGATCAGAATAATTTGCGTAAGGGTATGATTTATGCCACAATGAATGGGGTATAGATAACAATATTTTAATATGTGTACAGAAGTTTACTTCAAATAAGAAGCTATTTTTAAGCAAGAGGCTTAAAATGACTATATTCTTTTGTCTTTTCTCTTATGCAAAGGTGTATGGCTTTAGGTATTCTAGAATATTATATGTACACTGGCAGGCAGTGTTATATGTTTTCATATTCCTATTAAGTATCCAGTGGAGTTAGGCTAAAAGCTCACTTAGAAAAAAGACCAAGCCCGTTTTGCTCAGTGGAACAACTCCAGTCCCAGCACTGCGGCTAGCTTATTTCAGGTGCTTAAAAATGTTGAATGATTTTGTTAAATTAATTGAATGGATATAAAATCAATGCCAAGTCATCCCTCTCAATCCCTGACCAGGACTTTTTATAAAGTGGTGGATCTCAAAATGATTCACTAACCCTGCGACATGGGCATCAGCTGGAGACTTGTTAGAAATGCAGATTCTCAGACTCCATGACAGATCTTCAGAATCAGAGACCACTGGGGTGGGCCCAGCAATTTGTGTTTAAAAAGCCCTCCAGGTAATTCTAGTGTGTGCTAAAATTGAGAATCATTAAGGTAAAGAAGCCTCACATACGTCTACACAGTGATATCAAATCTTTTTAGAATTATGAGAGTGTCTCAACGGTCTGTTTTAGAAAGACAACTCTTATGGACAGATTGTGCATAATTTTAATTTCTCAAGTACTTTTTTATGTCTCGAGAATTCATTTTAACTAAAGGAACTATTCCCTATTCATGTGTAGTAAATTATGTGTTCTGTGTAGGAAGGCTTAATTGGAGTTACTGATACAGATCCTGAGATAAGGACTTGGGTGCAGATGGTTTATTAGGGAATTGGTCCCCAAAAGCACAAGTGAGTAAATGATGAGCATGAGAGAGTAAAGAGAAAAGCCAGTCAAGAATGTGTTACAAAAATACCTGTTGGTGGGAATGTAAGTTGGTATAGCCAGTATGAAAAACAGTATGGAGTTTCCTCAGAAAACTAAAAATTAACATATGATCCAGCAATCCCACTCCTGGGAATATACCCAGACAAAACTATAATTCAAAAAGATACATGTACCCCTGTGTTCATAACAGCTCTACTTACAACAGCCAAAACATGGAAGCAACCTAAATGTCCATCAACAGATGAATGGATAAAGTAGATGTGGTATATATATACAATGGAATACTACTCAGCCATAAAAAAAGAATGAAATAATGCCATTTGCAGCAACATGAATGCAACTAGAGATTATCATACTAAGTAAATCAGAAAGAGAAAGACAAATACCATATGATTTCACTTATATGTGGAATCTAAAATATGGCACAAACAAACCTATCTACAAAACAGAAACAGACTTATCGATGTAGAGAACAGACTTGTGGTTGCCAGGGTGAGGGGAGGTGGGCAGAAGGATGGACTGGGAGTTTGGGGTTGATAGATAACAAACTATTGCATTTAGAATGGGTAAACTCCAAGGTCCTAATGTATATCCTAGGGAACTAAAAATATTCAATATCCCGTGATAAACCATAATGGAAAAGAATATAAAAAAGAATGTATATATGTGTATAACTGAGTCACTTCGCTGTACAGCAGGGATTGGCACAACATTGTAAATCATCTATACTTCAATTAAAAAATTGAAAAAAAAATAATGTGTTACGAAACTGGATTACAAATGTGGGCAAATGGGGCTCAATCCTACAGTGAACCTTCTTAGAAGCTGTGTGTGGAATATACCTCAGGATCACCCCACTGGAGGGTGGGGAGACTGAAGCCCTTAACTACTTTCTCCCATCCCCACTGGTTGAGAGTTAACCTGCAGTGATGCTAGCATATCCCTACATCTAGATTATGTTTGTGTGTAGCCAGATAAGCTGAAAAAGATCCTCGGGTAGCCAAGATAAGAGACACAAACTCTTGAGATAGGACATGACAATATGCTGGAAACTGTTTTCACCTGCAGTTACAGGCAGTTCACACAGGCTGAGGGGCTGTAGGCCAAAGAAACCCTCTAACATAATTCTCACCCAGTTCACAATAATTATTTAAAGTCTATTATGGAGAGGTTCAGAGTTAGTAGTTGGGAATATAAAAATAGATAAAACATCATCCCTGCCTCAAGAAAACTTTAGTGTAGCAGAGAAGTAGACAAATAAAAAGATAAAGTATAGTTAGATATGCTCAGTGACAGTGAATTTGTGGAGGAGAGGGTGTAGTGATCATGGAAGATTTCTCAGAGGTGATGTTGATAATCAGGGTGAAGGGAAATCCTGAAAGACACTTAGAGGCTGACCAAATGAAAGAGGCTTTGGGGGTGGTGGGGGTGTGTGCTTGTGGACAGAAGCCAGAATGATGGAGATGTGAATGGGAGGTGGAAAAAAAGAGAAAATAGTCATAGGCGACATTTGGGAAAATTGTCTGCACAAGTCGGTTGAGAGGTCATGTGTTAGGTGGAAGGAAGTCTAGCATCCCATAGGTGAGAGAGAGATACGGAAGGCACAAGAGTGTGTAGGTAACTGATGCTGCAGATTCCCTAAGGAGGAGAGAAGAAAGGGACCCAAAGTTGTATTGAAAAGATGAGGCCCTTTTTTGGAAGAAGAATACCTATTTCAATGTAAAGAGAGAGGAGGAATGAAATTAAGGTGGTGTGTATTCATTTGTAAAATATAGAAAATAATAGTAAGTACCTTCACTGGGTTGCTAGGAGACCTAACTGATCAAATGCACTAAAATCTTTACCATTGCTTCTCTTGGGTAATACAGACCCCAAAATGTTAGCTAGTATTATTCGAATAAGAATTTTGTTTGCTTGCTTTGCTTTGGATTTTAGAGGGGAAGAAATTTGAGGGCTTGAAACCACGTCTATCCATTGATCTTTATTTGTTATTACTTTAAATAGGAAACAGTTACTTGTGAAGTTGTTAGGAAAATGACTAGGGGAGCTGTTTGAAGGTTGAATGTCACTGTCGTGGGAAATGAGGAGGAGCAAAACTGATAATACATAAATGTAGAAGAATTGCTAGTTGGAATCAAGTTCCAGTAAAGGTTGGAAGCCATGATTTTGCAGTGACACTAAACCACAAAGTTGTGTGATCTATTTCTAGGAAAGGCGGAGCAGTGTATTCTAAGGCATGTAAACAGCATTCAGGGTAACACTAGTTATTTTGTAGCAGTTGTGCAGTATAAACCCTGACAGACAGAGAAGCATACATAGAAACAGTTTTTTAAAAACTTGGAAAAAATTTATCAAGAGGTTTAAGATCAATGAAAATTCTAAAATGTATAAGATGATTTTGAATATTCTTGTATCATGCAATCCTAGGCTGGGTTCCTTTGTCAAACTCTGTAATTCTGTTCTACAAATGACATTTTGTTTGAGCAGTTAGCAGTTGGTGCCTCAGTTTCAACTGACATTTTGTTACTAAACACAGTTCTAACACCATAAGGTGATTTGTCAGTGGTAAGAAAAAGATGGTTTATATTTCTCTATAGCGAAATAGCACAGACGGGAGAGTCAATTGCTTGGAATTCTGGAAAGTGTCCATGCTGTCAAGTCCAACACCATTGAAAACATTTTTTACACCCGGCTACAAGGTATGCTTTTTATGCAAAAGCTATGAAAGAAAATTGGAAACAACAGAAAGCTTGAAGGCATTGTTCTGATTGTGTAAAAAGTTCAAGCAACATACCTCCGATGAGCTTAAATATCTCCCACAGTCACTTTAGGAATATGGCCACAGAAGTTCACAACTTTCATTTCTTTGTTTTTTCTTTTGGATAAGACCTTTTTGAATACTCCCCCCACACCGCCGCCATGAAGTCTTTTGATTAATCATCAGCATTTTATACCATTCTTGATATTTTAGAAAGCAGAGTCTCTGTGAAATACTGGAAGAGTCCAGGGATAACAGAAATAACCAACTAAGACTGTCTTTCAATAAGTAATAGTCAGCTTCTATAGTGGCTTCATCAATGATGTGCTATTGAAAACCCAGAATATGGCCAAGTTACATAAGAACAGTAGTAAACTGATTACCTAACAACAGAAGCTAAATGCTAATGCCTTATTGCCAAACACCCAAGAATCACTGTCCACTTTTTCTTCTAGAAGCTTTTGGTCCTTTGGCTTGTGGTGACAATCAGTCACCATCTATATCTATATCGACTATATGTATGTATATACATATAGACTATATATATATCAAACATATATATTTGATCAGTTAATCAGTGTAGCAAGTTGCTCACATTCTGAAAAGAATATGGGAACTTAGACTCACTGAAAGAAAAGCAGATTTTATTACACTTTAAAACAAATTGCCATGGTGTAGAATGGCGGATGAAATCATCTGCATTTCTCAAATTCTGCTATGGGTCATTCTCTCTCAAAGGTGTATAGTAGATGCAATAATAGGTTCAATGGAGTTCAAATCCATAAAACTCCAGTGTATACCGCACAATGTTCTGCAATATTCAGTTTAAAAGTATTTATAATTATATAATATTCCATTGTATTTGAATTTTTAAGAAAGCATAATAGTGTCTGAAATTTGGGGGAAGAGAACTATGAAAATATTATATAGAAAGGATATTTACTAATTATTGACTCCAGCTTCCACCCCGGCTTTATGATTTGAGTAATTTACTTCCGTTTCTTCGCATGTAAGGTGGACAAAAATGTAGTGCTCATGTCATAAGGATATTGTTAGCATTAAGTTATAAAAGCACTAAGTACCTGGCACATAGTAACCACTTAATTAATATTAGCTTTTATTATTATTATTGATATTCTATAAATGGCATTCAATAAGCATTTACTGAATTGAATAAATACATTTGTAATCACCTATGAATACTGTCAAAATTACTGCAGCAACCTGAGTAAAAAAGAGAAAGAGGGTTAATTAAGGAGAGAGACCAGCATTTTTCAACACATACTGTTACAGGTGCTTTAGATACTTTCATCCGTTTAATCCTCACTATACATCTGTTAAAAAAAACTGTTATTCAGGCAATCAGGGAACTGAGACTCAGAGTAAGTAACATATCTGACTGTCAATAAAAAGACCCAGCCTTTAAACTCAAGCCCAGTTACTCAAATTTTATGTTATTTTTCTAATACCCATAGCTTCCAAATTCTGAGGTACTTGACTTTGGAGATTTGAAATAATATTGCTAAACTTCATTACTATGAAAATAATCAAGATCTCCTCAGTTGATAAAGTGTAAATTGGGTCATTTTCTGATTATTTAATTTATTTGAAATTAAGTTCCATCTAATGACTTCCTCTCAATACAGGTTTATTGAATGGTTTAATTTTAGGTGAAGTAGGGATCCACAAATGTATAAACATGAGCTGGGCTATATAATTATCTTTGCTCCACAAACAACATTTAGTGAAAATTTGCCTTGTGCCTGGCAACAAGTTTTATTGAAACCCTACGATCTGCCATTGATTATTCTAAGGGTATAGACCAGTAATCAAAATTAAATTCTCACTTCTGTGAAGCTTATATTTTGGTGCACAAAAAGACAGTAAATAAGTGTGTGTGTGTGTGTGTGTGTGTGTGTGAGAGAGAGAGAGAGAGAGAGAGAGAGAGAGAGAGATGTGGGATAAGTGCATGGGTGAAGCCAGGATGGGTACCATAGAAGGCATGCCTGATAGAGTGACATTTAGACAAGAAGCTAGATGAAGGGAAGGAGAGGCCAAGTGCATGTCTTGGCGGAAGAGCAACCAATCCAGGAGGCCAAGCAAAGGCAAAGATGGAACTATACTGAGGACCAGCAAGAAAGCGGTCCAGCTGAAGCACAGGGAGTAAGGGTGATATAAAACACAGGACGCCCTTACAGCCACTATTTAATCAAGGCTGGAATAAAGGTACAGTGTTAGAGAGTGCAAGAGGGGGGACAATACTGCCTGGGTTAGGGAGGTGGGGGTGGGAAAGGATTTGACATGTGTTTCAGTCTTTGAATTTTGAGAAATGCTTTGTCAGGGAGAGAGGATAGAGAAGAGATCAAAAGGAACCGAGCACAGGCATAAAGTTCACAGTTGTGAAGGGCCTGTATGTTGCCTTTTGAAGTCATCAGTGGACTTCTCTATAAGATTTTTTTTTTCTTTATTTGCTTCAAGATACCAAGAAAGCCTTATCATAAAACCTTGCAATTAAGTGCCAAAATGTCCCTAAATCATCATTTTAAGCTCTGATCAAAATCAAAGTGAGAACTTATACTTATTTTTTGGCCAGTTATACTTCAGAATTAATTTACTCTGCCAAGGGTCATTTAGCTTTAAAAAAAATAAAGTAAAATGAAATAAATATTTTAATGTAATTCCTGTCTTGTGCTAAAAGGTACCATTTTAGAATATGATAAAACAGACAAGGCAAGGAATGAGTGGCCCTTCAACAAACACTGCTTTTCTTAATTGTTTTGGGATAATGAACTTTTAATCACTACAGCTGACATCTAAAAGAATCCCAATGCAAGCAGAAACAAAGAGTTAAAACAGTAACACAGTGGTCTCCCACACTGGAAATAATTGTCAAATGTTTATTTATATCTTCATCAGGCAAAGTATTGAAATCATGACTTCACTTTTAATCACTGTCCAATAATTTAGGACACAGGAGTGTGGTCTATGCCATATGATGAACACAGATTCTCTATTTTCTTACGTTAGCACCCATCTTTCCACATTAAGAAGCATAGCAGGTAGCATACTGTTGGCCAAATCTCAGCAGTGGCGTATTTCCATCTCCCAGGGGGTGTGGGAAGACCCAACTGCACAGCAGTAACAATAATTCTAGCATATCCGTTTATGAAATAACTTTGGCAGTAATGGCAAGAGGATTTGGATGAAAGTGTATTTGTGGTCTTCCAGCTGGAAGATCAGAGCAGAGTTTCTAATGCAAAAGGCACAGAGTGGAATGGCAGATAGTGGCTGCTTGGATAAGAACAGAAGAGAGTTGGGGATCCATGCTGAGCTCCAGGGGAAATGCAAACAAGACAGTCTTTTCAGAATATCCTCTTGTTGCCCACTCTCAGAGCAAGAGATTACTGATGCCATCTGCTGGATAGATTTGGGATTTAAAAATGGAATCTACACAAATGATACTCTAGTGTCTCTTTACACTGTGGCTTCAGTTCTTCTAGAGAGAAGAAAAACAAAAAACCAAATAAGCTAAAGTCAAAGACAAAACAAAGTCACGTACATGTTTAGTGTGCCTTAAGGTTGGAGCTTTGTATTAAAACTCTGCATTTCAGAGAATTATAGTATTTAATTATACTGTGTTTTTTAGCAGAAGTGTGTGGTAGTACAATTTAGCCGTATATGATACTCAGGCAAATGGATGTTGAGTTTGTACTATAAATCCATGAATCCCTTGCTAAAAATCTGCTATGCACTATAAATTTCATACATGATATATACCCTTTCTATATTTTATTGGGAAAGAGGATAGTGGTTTGGTTTTGTCTTATTTTAATTAGAATGGAAAAAAGATTAAAATGACTGTCACTATTTTGTCAGAACTATTACATATGCATTTGGGTTTTACATAAAATGTGGTAATTCAACTTTTTTAATATATGGTTTTGTTTTGTGAAAAATATCCTTTGTTAGTTTTACTCTCTGTAGGATTCTTGTAAGGTCATGCTTTTAAAATTACAAAATTCCTCATGATGCTTCAATAAAATCTTAGAATTCTTAGAAATGTGTGACTAAATTAGCGCTGATTCTAGTCTACATCTCCCCCAAAGTACTAATCCCATGAGATCTGTAGTGGGGAAAAAGGGTTTCTGTGGTCAGAATCATTCGGAATATGCTAAATTCCAAATATCTTATCTTGGAGGTCCATAAAGCCCATTCATTAGCATATGAGGAGTTGGTAATTATTGAGAGTTTACTCTGTGCTATCATTGCAATTAATCTTTGTCATAATTCGATTATGTGGACCCTATCATTAACCCTAGTGACAAATTAGGAAACTGAGGCTTACAGAATTGGTAATTTCGTCAACATTACACTGTAAGAAAATGGAGAAAACTCTCTGACTTCAGAGTTCATGCTCATAAGTCTGAAACCATATGCTCAAAATTATCATATATGAAACAATATTATGCATTAATATGACTTTCATGTTAATTGTATTTCAGTGTTGATATTAACCTGTTAAAAGCTTTGAGGATTAATTCAGTAATGACATCTATTTAACTTAGCCTAATTTGGCATTTCTAAATCTGTTTGGCTACAGAACGCTTGCAAATTTCAGTGGCAATCGTGTCCCACAGAATACAGTTCTAGAAATGCTGATATAAGGTAAAGTCTTGCAGTAGGTGAGGAGCCAGGAAGGGAGTAGCTTTTAGTATTTCTCTGGCCACTTGCTCCAAATCACTGCTGGTATCTTTCCTCAGGCAGGCCAGTGACTCAGAGGATTCTAGTTGACGATTTGAACTGGGCAGGAATAGGAAGCAAACACCTGATATCTTTGCTGCTGCAGGTGCACAGGGCACAGGAACCCTTTGCATAAATGTGTAGTATGTAGTATATCTTGCAAAGGGAGTGAGCTTAATTTAGTTAAGCTACAAGGTTGAGTGAAAAACTGCACGCTGCTGTTATTGTTGAGTCAATTAAATTGTCCTCTGTGCTCGTCGGGACTGTTCCACATTTATTACCAGTGAGATACACACTCTGGCAGTTTCTTTGCTTCGGATTGTCTTATATTTAGCACATCTAAAGATTTGAGAACGGATGATGGAAGACATGGTGATAAATTGTCGGGCTCTTCTAAAGCTTCAGAAGTTCTAAAGTTCCTGCCAGTGACAGATGGTCTGTCCTTACTCATCGCTTGTCTTCCTGACAGGACTTGATTTTTTTCCCCCTTTTTTGTTCAGTTCTCTTAAAGTAAGCTCGGCTCCTTGGGAGGCGGGGTAGCCTCATTTGTTATAACTATGTTACTATATATTGATGTGGTGGCAACCCTATATGAATATGCACTAAGCTCCCTCTACATGTGTAGTGATAAGAGAAAAGCATGGGGCAAGAGGGGAGAGAAGCAGATGAGGAGAAAAATCCATACTGCCTTTCTTCCTGTTATTTTGTAACCAACCCTCCTAGAGTCCTCATTGGTTAGTTTTTTCTTACTGACCTGCCACTTTCTTTTGATAGCCCAAGCATAATGTGATCTTTTGGGCAGTGCTTATTATTATTACAGTAATAAACTACGCATTATTTTTAGGACCGTCATTATTTCATAGCAATCAAAAATTTTGAAATTTTGGGTTAAATAGTACAATTATGGTGTACTAACTTGCTAGACATTTATAAGAATCCACAGAATGAGACCAAACAACTATAACAGTGATGGACTTCCGATATAAAATAGGTTCCCATGGAAAAAAAGGAAATATTTCAATCAAGTTGCTTAATCTTTTTCATTGACTTCAAATATGTTTACTGCTGAAATAGGAGATGTGCTATTTAAGTAAAGAAGACAAAAGAACCAATTTTCTCTGTTTGAGTTCTAGTATAACTGGAAATAAATATGAAGGCTTAAAATATTGTAGGATATCTTACAATCGCTTTTCAATCCTTTATCCAGACATAATTCAGTCCTTCATGTGGTAATGCAATTAATTTGATACAACATTACTTAGGCTAAAGTATATCAAATGGAAAGTGATTAATATTAATAAAATTTTTAAAAATTGTCAGGTGAATTGATTTCAGATTTTTAACTGTTGTTTGACATTTGTTATCTACACAAATACTGAGAATTTCTTTTTATGTAAATATGTCTTTCCTAAGAATGTGCACCACATGTTAGCTCCATTTGATTAGATGGGAAAAGCATAAACAATGTTATCACTCCTTTTTACCTTTTCTTTCAACTCTACTGTAAATTCTACTTCTCTGGATATATACATATATTTATATTACATACTAGTATAGATATAGTGGTAGATTATATATAGATATCAATAATATATATAAATATACGCCTAATATAAATAGATATATGTTAGGTTTCCAAGGTCGAGGCTATTGAAGTCCCCATCGTCTTTTTATGTCCCTTACTGAATGCTCCTTCCATTCCAGATACCAGTTACCTTTTTAATTAGTGGCTTTTTACAGTGCTCACTTTCAGTAACATTCAATTATAAAAAATCAGAGAAGTCATGCCAGCTCATTGCTTACGCATGAAGATGTTAACCTAGACCTAAGGAAATTATATTCCTCTTTTAGTGGAAAGTTCCTGAGATAATAAGTGGAAGCATTAACTTTCTCTGTACAACACAGCAATAAAAAAGTTTCGAAGTTTCTTTATAGCATGGTGTTGCAGTAATACATAGATTTTTGTTGTGTATACATGTATGTTCTGTTATATAATTAAAGGGATGAGAATACTTTTTCATTCTTAAATACTTTTCTGGTATAACTTGTTTTCCTTCCCCAAAGAAAAATGAGCTCATGAAAAAGTCCTGAGCATTCAATATTCAGGAAGAGGCCAACAACATAGAACAGTTTTGAAATCATGCTTTTATAAAATCACAGAATTTAAAATTATTAAGTATGTTTATTAAAATGTATTAAGGTTAGAGAAAGGTGTATGGCTAAGATTAGTAAAAAATGCACTGCAATAAAAAGATAGGCTAGGTTACTCTAACAAGTAAACTCAAAATGCAATGTCTGAACATAACAGAGGTTTATTTCAGTGTCAGCACAATACCACATCAGGGAGTAGGGGAGTGGGGTCTGCTCCCATGAACCCGAGCTATTGTGATAAATGATTTATTTCTGTATCTGTAGTGATATGCTCGTATTTTTTTCCTCATCTCAAATGTATACTGCAAAGTGTCTTATATTTTAGTATGCATGAGTTAAACCAAAGGCAAGAGTAACCCTGCCAACCCTAAGTGAAGGATGGTGGTATAGTTAGTAGAGTCATGGCCTCAGGTGAAATATTTGCCTTTTTCCTGTCCTGAAACACAGGACTGAGCCTACACCTGTAGACTGTTTCATGCTTTTGCCCCCAAATTTATTTCAAGACAGAGATTATGAAAGATGAATAAATTTTCTGGTCTAGACAAACTATCCATGTTACCATTGTAACTCTTACCTTCTACATATTTCATAAGTGCTGTTCCACAAAGCGCCTTTTCACTTAAAAACTTCCACAGGTTGATGCAGAATTCTCATAAACTAAGTTTTGCTTAATCTTGCCACATGGTACACATTATTGAAATAGGGACAATTTAAGCTAAATTGAGTCATCTCTTCATTCTACTGCTAATATTGCTTCAGAAGTGCTTTCAATCTATATCTTGGCTTTCATTTCTCTTTTCTGTGAATTCTTCCTATTTCTGTATTTCAGTCATGTGTTTTTTTCCCTACATACAACATATCTTTCTTTTTTAATCCATAGCACTATTTTCCTTATATCTGAGTCTCTGGATGTATTCCTTTAAATTCTTATTGAGGTCCCATTTGTTTTTAACATTTTTTGTTGCTAATAAATTACTGATGGTTTGTCTAAGATTACTAAAGAAAAATAATTATAAAATTAGAAATAAGGGATGCTATTACTGGTTTAAAGTGGTTTTTTTAGCTAAAACTGAAAACTGCCATGGGTCATATTTTCTATATTATTTCATCTAAAAGTTGAACGTGCATATTTCAAAAAAAAAATAGACAATAATTGTATAACTTAAAAATAGATAACATGTCCTCACTTCTATGATAATATATTATCTGTGCACCTTAGTAAGGTCATAATGGACTGGAGAACTCAAGGTTTGGGGGGGCGGGGGGTGAAGGGGAAGCTGAGACGAAGCGAGAGAGTAGCACAGACATATATATACTACCAACTGTAAAACAGATAGCCAGTGGGAAGTTGTTGTATAACAAAGGGAGTTCAACTCGAGGATGGAAGATGCCTTAGAGGACTGGGACGGGGAGGATGGGGGCGACTCGAGGGATGGTGGGGGGGGAGTCGAGGGAGGGAGGGAATACGGGGATATGTGTATAAAAACAGATGATTGAACTTGGTGTACCCCCGAAAAAATAATAAATAAATAAATAAAATTTAAAAAAAAGAATCTATGTAATATATATGGAAATAGTATAAAATTTATACAAAATTTAAAAAAATTCTGCAAATAATTATATGTTTTAAGAAAGTATTTAATTGCGTTAATGTATTTCCTATTGTGTTTCCTGTGATGCAGTGCGTCTTTCAGTAGGCATTTCTCAGTAGGACAAAGACTAACCCCCAAAAGTAATTCACACTTTATAACAATTCTTTGCTAGTTTTTAGAAAGCACCTTCACTTAAAACCCGATCTTTTAGTATTATTGCTGAAAATAACACAGTAATCTCTTATAAAACAGTCTAACCTAACATATATCTATATGTTCCATGGCATGAATCATAAGAACATGTCTTAGAATATGTATGATAAAGTTGGATACAATGGAAACTTTGATACAAAGCTACCTCTGTACACACACGCACACATGTGTACAAGGGTTACCACAAGGGCCTAAGCTAAGGATCATTTAGAATGAATTTATCCAAAGTTATTCAGTCAAGATTGCTACCTATATATAATTTACTTTTTCTTTTACATAAGTTTTCTTTCTGTTCATATTATGAGCAAAACTACTGAAATTACCCACCTATAGCTTGTGCTAATATAGTGCCCATTACTTTTAGTCTTTACATTCAGATAATTTTACAATTGGATCTCCTTAGAATACACATACACAAACCTTTTCAGAACACAGAGCATTTTACTTTGTCAAGACAATGACAAACATATACACAGGAAAGCAGCAGGTAAGAATGTTAAGTTAGAGCCAGATTATGAAGAGATATGTACTTAGATATTTATTAGGTAGATAATAGAAGTTCATCAAAGTTTACTTGGACCAGGAAATGTGATTTGAACTCTATTCTCAGTTAAATCACTAAACATTATTATTTATATTATTTTTCAATTGAAACCTTTGTTTTTCTAGGCTTTTAATTAATTATATTTTAAAACTTAATTAGAAAGTCTACCCTGCACTTACAAGATGAGCGTACTATAACTGTTTTCCATCCTCAATAGAGTAACAGAGACCTTTCTAACATGTGATACATTTTTGCCATTTTCCAAGTATATCTTTTTAGTTTGGTTTGTTTTTCACAATTAATGCTGACTGATAGCCTGTTTGTTTTCTATTTCAGGTTGTGGAGACTAATTTGGTTGCTTTTGACTGTCACTGGATCATTATAAATGAGGTAAAGCCAACTAAACCTTACTATCAACTCTGGGTCCTGTTTTCATATGTATAGTCACAGCATTTCCTATGGCATTAAATTTCTCACAGGAAACATAACACAAAGTAAACTTTCAGCTTACTGAGTGGACGCTGTTAAATAAAAATAGAATAAGGAGTTTTTAAAAATAACAAAGAGCTTTGTATGAATAAAATAAATGGAGAATGTCTTCCCCCACTGAGTGTCTTTTAGCCTTTTCCGTTGGCACACACTGCCCACGTCGGGAGATCATCTTTATAAAAAGTACAGTTCTTCTTTGTAAGCAAAGTGAATTCCTTCCAGTGGAGGGCTTGTGTTCCATTTGTATTTAACTGTTGTTTCTAGAACTTTTATATCCCGCCCCCTTACAAGTGGATTAAATAGTTCAGCACATGAATAAGAATAAACAAGAGCAGATTGTTTTTCTTTTCATAAAGAAATACAACTGTTTTAAAATCCACCAACTTGTCAAATTCCTTGTGAAAGTTTTTTTATTTTTGTAAGGACAATGCATAAGATGAAAAGTACAGTATTACAGCATGAGAGCCCAGTGAAATAAGTTGTTCCATTAGCACCTGCCAGTCAGAGTTGGAAAGGACAATAAGCAGATCAGTCTGGGACAAATAATGAGATCAAGGAGATCTAGTATTCAATGTATCTATTACTTATGAATAAAATTAATGTTTTATTTATCAATAGATACCAAATATTGAATTATAGAATAATAAATTTTGTCTCAGGAGCAAAGTAGTATTTTGGGCAAGAATTCTGGTTTTGCAGTCAGCTAGCTAGGTTCAATCCTGGCTATGAAATTGGTTAGCTGTGTTACTATGGATATCTAATGTAAACATCCTGTGCCTCAGGTTTTATTTTGTTTGTACGGTATGTATAATAACATTTACTTGAAAATTAAGTGAAATATTATCTAATGCTCTTAACGTAGTGTCTGACAAATGACACTCAATAAATGGTACTGTAATAATGATCAGAGCACATTAAAGTTCACAGATCACTTTCTCACACATTATTTTGTTGAATACTAAAAAGTATTATGAAGTATTGAGGAAATGGGGTCCATAGAGAGTATATGACTTGCTGCTCCTTACACAGAAAAATAAAAATGGTTCTTAGTTTCAAGTTGTTTCTCCTATACCACGCTTCATTGATGGAAATTTACCTCCCTTGATGGTTCATTTTAGTTCAGTTTAAAGTCACTGGAAATATCTTATAAGCCTGTTTTTGGTCTGCCAAACTATAGGTCTTCATGATTCATCAGTGTATTTCTTATGTCAAACTAAGATGTGCTTTTCTGAGATTCCCCACAGACAATGTGTATATGTGAGATCTGCTTTTCAGTGACATTTTTAAGTCAATCTAAAATGACTAAACATCAGGACAGAGTAAAGGGAAAAGGGAAACTTAACAAACCTTCATAATAACTTTTCAACTTAGGTATTTTCATCTCTATTTGAACCTTAGATTCTTTGCAGAAAAATAAACAATTTGTCAAATATTACACAACTATTAAGAGTTGATAATGGGATTTAAAACAAGTTTTTTCCAGTGGCTTTGGTTGTTGTTGCTTTGTTTTCCTTTTTGATAATATTCCTTACAGATTATATTTTTGAAATTTCTGCTACCTAAATTTCAATCTTATAGGAGCCATTATTCTATTACTTTTTGTCTTTAGCTTATTATTTTCTAGATTACTATTTGTTGAAATAGAGAACTCTCCTAATTCCTTGTTTTTATCTCACACCCACTTTCTGATGGGGAATAGACCACACAGATTTTCTGATATAAAACAAACTGGAGCCATTTTACTTGTTTAGGTCAACGTTGATGACTAGGGAGAAAAAGTGATTTCTTGTCCCCTTAGAGACATGATTAATCAAACCAATTAATACTTATAATTGATACATGGAAATGCCCATTCTTTTCTATTCTTTGGTAAGATTGCAGAAGGGACCCCTGAATTAACTTTCTTTTTCCATATTCAACTTAACTTCTGAAGCTATACTTGAATCTTAAAAGTGTGAACCCAGGTAGTGAGAGCTTCCCAGAACAGCAGTGGCCATCTGTCTTCTGCTTGTCAATTTGCACTGTGGAAGAAATTGCTCCTTCATATTATAAAGAGGAAGTTAGACTGAGCAGCATGTATTTCTTTATGATGAATATCATGGAAAGAATAATAGCTTCTATTTTACTATATGTTTTGTAAACATTATAACTCATTTTGTTGAACTTCTCATTAAATTTTATCTCATAAAATATTAGGAGGGCAAATGATGTCTTTAAATGAGTGTTCCATAATTTGGGCCACTATTCTGAAATAAACAACTAAATATATATATAAACATCCACACAAACAAAGCAATCTAACTGGTAAATAACTCAATAAATGTTAGAAGTATAGAACACAGTATAGAAGACCTCAGTTCTTTTCTCCTCCTTCACACTTTAGTTTCCTACTGTAAACTGTCGTAACTGTAATTTCACCTTTACCGTTACTGAAACCCTTATCTCTTTTTTACCCACAGCTCTCCTTAGTAGTCCTTGAGCAGAGATGTAATTTTAGGTGGGGCAGGTCAATACAACTTAGCCTTTGAAAAATCTTATGTGCACAGCCCACACTGTTTACACGTTGGTTATTTTGTTTTTTTTTTTTTAAACTAGGTTAAAACTCAGAGATCAAGCATATTTTCTATATTTTCATCCCTAAGAAAAAGTATCTTTCCATGTGTCTGTGGTCAGCACTCTTACTTCTATATTATTCCATTCAGCCACCCATTCTCTCTGAAATATGCCTCAGGAAACTTGAGTCTTGCTACCTTTATTTCATTTACAGGCCTGTTTATAATGGATGAATCATAATTTACCCAAGTTCCCATAAAATAAGAAACATGGATTTCTCAAATTTGCTAGGAAGATAATAAACTTTAAAAGGAGCAACAACAACAAAACCCAACAACATGCAAATGCCCATTTTGATTGAACATGGAAATCATGAATCTCACCAGTTTGGTTTGTGTAGCTACTATTTTGTTGCTAATTTTAAAATGGGTTGCAAACATTTATTTAATCTTATTGCACCAATAGTTTCTCAGAGAGAAACTATAAATCAAAGTTGGCATTGTGCATCATGATACAAATTGATGTCGAAACTTGGAAACAGTGTATTTTTTTCATTTGCATTGTGTGCTATAATAATGAAAGGCTGTGCTAGTTCATATGGTGTAATCAATCATATGCTAGTAGTTGGTACTGATATTTATCTTATCCCTGCAATCAGTCAATTCAGCACAGAACAGCCTTTCCATATAAGTACTGTCATCCCTTCAGGGTCCTGAAGCAGATGGCCTAGCACTTTATTTAAGTTTTATAAAAGTTAGAAATTCAGATAGGAAGATATATACACTGTATAGAGCAGCAAGAAGCATAATGCTATAAGTACCCTTCTATTCCCTGATGATACTGAACCTGACCTTTGGTGTCCTGACTTCCAGTTTAAACAGTTTAAGCCACTGTTGTCTGCTAATGACTGCTTAGTTCTATAGTTAGGGAGAAGTTGTTGTTGTTATTGTTGTGATTTGAAAAGTCTATATGTATAATGAATATTTTTTGTTTTTTCTAGTTTAATGATTAATTGAACTGCTCACCACTAATCTGTCAAGCAGAAAGCTGCCATTCTGCTTCTTTTCCTGCTGCTGTAGTCTACAGTTGGTTTTGTTTCATATTTCATAATATTTGTATAATTATTTCACATTAATATTAATCTTTATGGAAGCATTAAAAGATCATCTTTGCTAAAGCATGAAGAATGTAAACATATCAGCAACACAACAACAACAAGCATAATCTTTTCAAATTACACCACTTGGTACATTGCTTAATATCATTGCTAAAATCTGCTTTATTTAGAATGGGTAAAGTTATTAAAGCACCCCAACATCTATATTTAAAGTTTCAGGTATCTATCTTTAGAAGATGGTTTGGTGAAATCCTGCCATTCATTCAATTTTTCTTAAGCTCTTTATTGGAATATAATTGCTTTACACTCTTGTACCAGCTTTTGAGGTACACCAAAGTGAATCAGCTGTATTTATACATATATCCCCATATCCCCTCCCTCCCGTGACTCCCTTCCACTCTCCCTGTCCTAGCCCTCTAAGGCATCACCCATCATTGAGTTGATCTCCCTTTGTTATACAGCAACTTCCCACTAGCTATCTATTTTACAGTTGGTAGTGTATATATGTCTATGCTACTCTCTCACTTCGTCCCAGCTTCCTTTTCGCCCTCGCCCCCCCCAACCCCATGTCCTCCAGTCCATTCTCTGCATCTGCATCCTTATTCTTGCCCTGTCACTGGGTTCATCAGTACCATTTTTTTTTTTTTTTTTAGATTCCATATATATGAGTTAGCATACAGTATTTCTTTTTCTCTTTCTGGCCTACTTCACTCTGTACGACAGACTCTAGGTCTATCCACCTCATTACATACAGCTACATTTCATTCCTTTTTATGGGTGAGTAATATTCCATTGTATATATGTGCCACATCTTCTTTATCCATTCATCTGTTGATGGGCATTGAGGTTGCTACCATGTTCTGGCTATTGTAAATAGTGCTGCAATGAACATTATGGTACATGTTTCTTTTTGGATTATGGTTTTCTCTGGGTATATGCCATGTAGTGGGATTACTGGATCATATGGTAGTTCTATTTTTAGTATTTTAAGGACCCTCCAAACTGTTTTCCATAGTGGCTGTACCTACTTACATTCCCACCAACAGTGCAGGAGAGTTCCCTTTTCTCCACAGCCTCTCCAGCATTTATTGTTTCTAGATGTTTTGATGATGGCCATTCTGACAGGTGTGAGGTGATACCTCATTGTGGCTTTGACTTGCATTTCTCTAATGCTTAGTGATGTTGAGCATCTTTTCATATGTTCGTTGGCCATCTGTCTGTATGTCTTCCTTGGAGAAATATCTATTTAGGTCTTAGGCCCATTTGTGAATAGGGTTTTTTTTTTTTTTTTTTTTTTTGGTATTAAGCTGCATGAGCTGTATATTTTGGAGATTAATCCTTTGTCCATTGCTTCATTGGCAAGTATTTTCTCCCATTCTGAGGGTTGTCTTCTTGTCTTGTTTATGGTTTCTTTTGCTGTGCAAAAGTTTTTAGTTTCATTAGATCCTATTTGTTTATTCTTGATTTTATTTCCATGATTCTAGGACGTGGGTCAAAAAGGATCTTGCTTTGATGTATGTCATAGAGTGTTCTGCCTATGTTTTCCTCTAGGAGTTTTATAGTGTCTGGCCTTACATGTAGGTCTTTAATCCATTTGGAGTTTCTTTTTGTGTATGGTGTTAGGAAGTGTTCTCATTTCATTCTTTTACATGTGGTTGTCCAATTTTCCCAGCACTACTTATTGAAGAGGCTGTCTTTTTTCCATTGTATATCTGTGCCTCCTTTGTCAAAGATAAGGGGCCCATATGTGCTTGGGTTTAACTCTGGGTTCTCTATTCTGTTCCATTGATCTTCCTTTCTATTTTTGTGCCAGTACCATACTGTCTTCATCACTGTGGCCTTGTCGTATAGTTTGAAGTCAGGAAGCCTAATTCTACCAACTCCATCTTTCCTTCTCAAGGTTGCTTTGGCTATTTGGGGTCTTTTGCGTTTCCATACAAATCATAAGATTTCTTGTTCTAGTTCTGTGAAAAATGCCCTTGAAAATTTGATAGAGATTGTGTTGAATCTGTAAATTGCTTTGGGTCATTCAATTTTTTATTTATCAACCTTTAATGAATACCTATTATGAGCCAAGAACTTCATTAGATGTTAAGAGATAAAAGAATGGGAAAAGGAGGAAGGGGTCCCTTCTCTGAAATAGTTTATGTAATATAGATTGGCATCTGATCTAATAGATTTTGAGAGTCTTTCCTTTCCCAGAATTCTATTAACTTAAGCCTAAAGCTAATCTCCTGTGAGATTCAAGAGTGATCCAATTCTCCTAAATGATTTGTTCTGGGAAGTGACTATTTCTGGTGGAGTTGTATCCCTACCAGATATTTTCTTTCTCCTTTTCCTTGGCTCTCACACAGTTCAGAGTTCACCCTACATTAAATTATCACAGTAAAGTGATAAAAACCTTTTCTCGGATATGTTGATTCTTAATAATTTTTGATTATCCATGTAAATTGGGGAAAAAAAGACTGCATGTCTTGCTCGTAAAGAAGAAAAATTGAGAGAAATTAGGTATATGAAAACATATTTGTTCATTTTTAATTGCCATATTCTTATTTCACAAATATTCTTTTTCAAATCAAAATACAAAAAGGACAAATAATTTAATAATTTACCTTCTTTAAATCTTTCAAACTCAGGAAATTTCTGTATATTTTTCTATAGAGTAGAGTATTTGGTTAGTACAGGGGGCTTGGTAGAGTGTGTGCGAAACTAGTTCTTCATATGATTGTTTTTAAAAACCAGATACTTAAACATTTTAAAAATTCAGCACATTTAGAATGACGTAGATTCTAATAGATTATACAATAGTTTCATATTTTAATAAAAGCAGTTTACTTACAGATTTATTTTTCATTTAAGAGTATCTCTTAATAGATTAAATATTCACTTGGCTTCCAGTGTTTATATAACATTGCATCTGCCACTCTTGAAGTGCACCTTTTGGAATGCAGAAGTAAAGTTCTGTAAATATAAAATAGCTGTCTAATCAAGTTTTCATTTTACTATCAAACTATTTTTGAGATCAGGTGTCAAAACTAAAACTGCAAGTGAATTTTTTGAGACGGACTGTCTGTTAGCTTCATTCAGAATGGCAGATTCTTTCCTCCCAGAAAATTACTTTCTTTTCCCTTCCCCAAATAATAATAGGCAAAATATATTCAATTCAAATTGACATTTTCTCAGATATAGTTTAGTCACTTAGACATCTGTGAACTTCAGCTTTTAGAGTAACTATCCTTTTTTGTGGGTTTAAAAATAGTCCTCTTAAAGACTCTCACTCTTGATAGATGACTTTATCATTCCTTATAGAATCATCAGGCTACTAAATGCTGGAATAATATATCTTTATAGTTTTAATTCCTATCACTTGTGAATATTAGTTTCCTGTAAAGTAAAGTGGATTTCTTTTGTAATTACTTCAGAGAGTGTCTCTTTTCATGACATTTATAAACTTATTCTATGAATAAAGGGTATTTTGAGTGATGAGCTTAGTCTCCCTGATTCTTTATTTATAAATGAAAATAACAGTATCTAAATCAGAATATAGTTTTTAGCAGAAAATGAAATAACAGGTAAAGTACTTATTAGTACTTTGCTCAAAATATATTAGGGTCTTAATAAATGTTTTTATTCTAATGTGCTGATTTGTAGTTCACCATGGGGGAAGCTTATACAAATGGTGCTGTTTGACAAAATGTTGGTAAATCTTAGTATCGCTAAAGAAAGACTATATAACACAACTTAGTCAATATTATGCAAAGAGTGGTAGAATTTTTCACTGCCTTTTTAAAAGAAAATTCCTGTCTACACAATATGAAATTCTTAAAAATGTGAAGAAATTGAATAGCAATAATAATTAAAAGTTTTCTGGTTAAAGTTCAGGCTTAAAGTGTAGTTGATGGACACTTTAATTTTACTTAGTGAGTAGGTGACAGAGGCTTTAAAAGTGACCTGCTTTTTGCCAGATAAAAATTTTGGTGGCCAGTGAAATGACACACACACACTAAAGGAAAAAGATGGCATTTTAAACTGAGAAAAATCATTTTTTATGGTACGTTAAGGACTAATCGACTGGAAATCCAAGATATTACACTGGATATAGCTGATGGCAGGTGTTATTTTATTTTCAGAAAAATCTATATTTCATAAAGATCATAAATAAAGGATGAATTTTAAAGCTAATATATGCCATAAAAATAATATGTGATTAGTCTAGTAACGACAGAAGAAAATTTACACTTGTAAATCATCTTTTTCTCTTTCATTATTCTGTAATAATTACTTGAAACAAAACTGAGAAACGCTCACTGTAGTCCAAAATGTATCCCATGTCAAATCTTTTATTTCTGTTGCCATAATAATCTATTGAAACCAATAATACGTTACTTACAAAGACTTCATTGGTTTAAAAGGCTCCAAAGTTTAAAAGGTTCTAAATGGACACCATGGAGCACAACGTATCTAAGTAAAGCCTGAGTTAAAACTAAAGTTTATTCTAATAATTTCAATTAAGACAGATGTATGTTATAAAAATATTATGTTATTTTTATTACTTTTACATCCATGATTGAGTCAAATCTTAAAATTTAAGTCTGGAGCTGGGAGGTGGTGGGGAGAGAGAAGTAAAAAATGCCTTTCTTTGTGTTGGGCAAATGCTTATATACAAACTAGCATTAATTTGGGTAAACATCACTGGAGTTCATACTATATTAATCAACAGAATTTTTCATCTTTATGTTAAGAACACAATTACATACTAATTATCCATTCAACAGTTAGTGAGTACTTTGTTTTGTCTATTCTTTACCAAGAGAAATGTATGAGTTAACACTAGCAGTTTTAAGAAATAATTGGGAAAACTTTTAAAAACTAGTATCTCCTAATTCTCTCTCAACTTGTCTTATTTAAGAACCCTATTTTTCATTGCTAAGAACAACATATATTATTCTTACATTACAACTATCTTCCTAGGTAGTGAAAGTACCTTAAAATCTATTAATGAATAATTAAGTGTAATAGCAACTTACTTTGCAAATTTTCCAATGTTTAGACAACACATATTTTTCTAAATTGTTCAACATATTATAAATTTATTATTAATAAAATGTGTTTAAGTCAATTGCTCCATTTAAAATTATTTAGGCATTAATTAATTATATACATAAATGCATATAATTTAAAGCACAGACAGCAACTACAAATCAGTTGATTACTTTAATGAACGTGTGTTGTTTTCACTTGAATGTGGGCTGAGCATTACGCAAATGTATTACAGTAACAGAATCTCTTAGCATTTCCAGATAACAACTCATTAATTGTTTTGTGTTCCTGTTACTATATTAAAGCATTTCTAATTCTTGCATTTCTTTTCTTATAGGAAATAAATGATGTGGACGTACAGGAACTTGTAAGAAGGTCAATTGGAAGGTTAACCATCATTCGGCAGACATTTCCAGTCCCCCAGAATATAAGTCAGCGATGTTTCCGTGGCAACCATCGAATATCTTCAACATTGTGTGATCCAAAGGATCCATTTGCTCAGAATATGGAGGTATATTCTAAGTGCCTCGATATTTCTTCAAGGATGTTTTGTTGGGCAGTAGTAGACAGAGCTTTCCCAGTGGCATCGCATTCAGAATTATACACATTTCCATTTTCTGAATGATTTTCCTCTTCCAGCAATTTTGTAAGTCTGATAGGGAGAGTGCTAAGAATCTGTCTTTGATCATTTTGACCTCATTACAGCAAAATATCTACTTGTTTAATAAAAATATAATAAGTAAATGTTTTTTTTTCTTTTCAGCAAGTAAACTGGTAACATTTCTCATGGTCAAATTTGTGGCTGATACTCCTTAATGCCAAACTCCAAATTATTAAGCTAATAAATTTGCTTGCCTTTTCTGGTATAACAAGGATATAGAAGTTTATTCTTTTTTAAAGATGGATTTCCGGTTGCAAGAACTTTACCAAAAAAATATTTAGAAATCCAAAAACTGCTGTAGTGTTATACAGTTATATCCATTCCATCCTCAGATGGAATGTAGCTGAAATCTTTGCTCTTCAGAATACAGCAAAGAATTTGAAAGTAAATGAATACAGTCTCTGAGGAGCAAAATAAAGAACACAAAGTCCCTGAAGCTTACTCGTAAGAATGCCTTTTTAATACTCACCTGGAGCTTATTTCTTTTTCTTAAGGAAAATCCTATCAGAGTTTTTTGTTTTATTTCTCTTTGCACTGGAGATCTCAATATGTCAACTGGATGGAGGTTTAACAAAGGCAGGCACATAGACAGAATAGGTTCCATAAGAAGCACTCTAGCTAGGCAGGAGAAGAGAAGAGAGAAATCAAACAGATACACTAATTCAAATATCCTATCAGAGCAGGACTTTCCCCATAAAACAACTCTTCATAAAGCAGTTCCTAAGGGTATCACTGTAGTATATTGCTAGTATATTAGTTAATATTTAAACAGTATCCCTGAGATATCAACAAGACTAAAGTCATGGTCAATTTCATAATTAAAAAAACATAATATAGTTTAGAAACCTATTCCTTCAAAATGTTTAATATCAAAAGCATTTTAGTACAGAGATGTTTAGTTTGAAAAGGTTGGAAAAATAATCCTAGGAGAACTAGTTCATTCCCAATAATACTAGATAAATAAGTTGACTTGGCATAACTACTTCTTTGTTTGAAAGATAGCACCACAGCTTCCCTATTTTTAGTCAGCTTTGAATGTTTTTAGATAAATTGCCCTTTATCTAACCATTTCTTCATACTTATTACCATTGTAATGAGCCATGTGTATTTACCAGGCAGCTGGCTCCGGGATCATTGCCCATAGAACTTTCCTACTAAATTTTAAGCTCTTTTAGAATAGGTTCCCTCCAGGACCAGGCATCATAAAATCACATTAACTACGTGTCTATTTTTCTTTCCCCCATCATACCTATCATGGTGCTTTGCACCTCTGTAAGTATCTGTGGATTTCAATGTAATTGATAAGAAGGCAGGAGTCAAAGTAAGCTACTCAAGCTTAAACAAGGTTTAAGTTTTATACTTCCAGTGACCCATCTTTTCATATTAATTGGTCATGAGTATAATTCGTGTGGAAATGATAGAATTTTAAATAGAGAAAAACATGAAATAATTTTGATTTAGAAAGTCATGAGATGTTAAACGCTGTTCCTGTCAAAAGAGATAGTAGGAAATGTACAGACTGGGAAACCAGAAAGCCCCTAGACAGTATTTTAAAGCACATTTTCCTAAAAGTACAATCCTTCTGATTCAATTAATGAGTTCCTTGAAATCAGGGAACAAATGTTTTATTTATCTTTATATCCCCAGACCTATCTGATGAATTAAG
Source organism: Hippopotamus amphibius kiboko (assembly GCF_030028045.1). Taxonomy (NCBI): domain Eukaryota; kingdom Metazoa; phylum Chordata; class Mammalia; order Artiodactyla; family Hippopotamidae; genus Hippopotamus; species Hippopotamus amphibius. Next base: position 62,668,817 of record NC_080188.1, read on the forward strand.
GATGTACTGGAATCACCACTTCTCCTGCCCTATACCTTCACCATGCTCCCCTCAAAACCACTGATAGAAGAAAACAGGATGATTACTTTTTCTTTGTGCATTTATTACATATTAACATCTCTATTATATGTAATAGAATTTGACTAAATGTTTAATATATAAAAGGAAAACTGACAGAAACTTTTATATGTGAAGATTTATATAATGAAGTGTCTAAATGCAGGGCTCTTGAATTTAAAATGTTCCACTAAAAGCAGAGCATTTGATATAGAGGCTTGCCTTGGTGCTTATTTTATCTCACCGAAGTTAAAGAAAACAACAAGGAAAGTACTTATTAAAAACTTGAGAGTAGGGGGTTCCCTAAGAAAAGCAACCCTCTCAACTTGGAGCCCATAAAAACAAAGCAGATAAAAAGACCATAGACAGACTTACGTGTTATCAGCAGGGCACAATTTAAAAAAATCAAACCCAGAAAAAAGATATGGAAATATGATTCAGGTCAGCTCTAAAAATAGACACTCAACTTTAAAATCACAATAATCGATACAACAGAGAAAAAGAGGGTACAGTGAGCCCATGTAGAGATTTGTGGGCTGTTAAACATTTCAGTGTATGTGGAAAGGGAAGTGAGACTTAGAAAGAACAAAAAACAAGTTTCCTCAGTCTTTAAATTGGTGTCAAAAAGACTAAAATCCAGGATTAGCTGAAGTTGCAAAATACATGTTAAAGATACCTTTTAGCTAGAGTTTTTAGCAATATATGAAGCAAGAAGGAAGTGAGCCATTTACTGCTTGATGAAACTAATGTTAGCTTGGCTGCTAATGGAGAGGACATAGAAACACTGAAATCCTTTTGCTTCTGTTATCTCCATCTAGGAAAAAAAAAAGTCTTCAAATTGGAAAGATTAGAATAAAAGTCATTAAAAGAAAAGTAAGCCACTGGTTTAGAAGGCGCAGGGATTTGGCGATGGTTAGAATATGCCTTACAGCACTAAAATGAGGCCTGAGGAATAATTGCTCAGAGCAGTAAATAAACCAGTAGATATGATCACAATATTGTAATTTAGAAATACTAGAGAAATACATGAGAAGAGAACCCAAGTACAAGACATTTGGAATTGTCCCAATTTTCCAAAGGAAGGAAAAAAAAGATTTGACAACCAGAGTTTAACACACTAAAATTAATATTTAGATAAATTGTAGAATATATTATTAAATACATGGTTTGGAGAACTTGCAATAAGATAATAGGACTTCCGTAAGAGTAAGCACTGCCAAACTAAGTCCTACTTAATATATTTTTTTAGATTGGGAGAATGTCATAAATCTATTTATTGTACATTGACTTTAATGCAGTGTTTGACAAATTTTCTTATGAAATCCTTATGGGAAGACATTAAAAAGTCTAAATAAGCAGATGTCATTCAAACATTTTCACCAAAGCCTCCTAAGAAGGGAAGATGGTAAACACTCTGGCTTCAGATTTTTTAAAAAGTTCAAAATATATTAAAGTGTCATTATTATCTTTAAAAGTTATAAAACATATGAGTTTCTTTAAAATTAAAAGTAATATATCAAATAATTTCTCAGTTAAATTACATTGTTTTCTCTCCAGATCTTCAAACAAAATTGATAAGCCTAGAACATGCCCCAGACGTATTCTGTAGCTTTGAGTACCTTTAATATCTACAACTTATCACCAGAGCTTCTTTTACCCTCAGTTTGAGAAGTATAGAACTAGAGAAACATTTAAACCACACTGATAAATATTCTCCTCTTGAAGTACAAGGAATTCTCTATGGTTTTCCAAAGAGTCTGTCCTTGGGCCTAATATTTTCAAAATGTTTGTAACTATACAAATGGAAATGAATAAAGTATGCCTATCAGATTTGTAAATGACATAAATTTAGGGGAGAAAGCTTACATTGTGTTACATCATCAAGATTCAAATTAATATTCGCTGAATAATATGCCTAAAAGTTGAAATATGACAGAGATAAAGTATAGGTTCAAAGTCAAGTACAGATTTCTCATCCTTATCTAGATGGATGAGAACTGGTTTTATAGTTTAAGGCTGTTAAGATGAAGACAAACTTCGTTTGAGCATAACAGAAGTCACATTTGCTCCAGATCACTCTAATGTAATCCTGGTCTCTGCGTCAGAAGCATTTTGCTAAAATCAAGAGAGATAACGTCTTATACTGCTCTCTTCTAGTCAGCTCACATCTGCAATAACGTGTTAGTTCTGAGTACTAAACTTTCAACAGAAACTCCAAAAAATAAGAGAAAGACAGAGAAAGAATGTGGAGATGATGAGCAGCCTAGAAATTATACCAGATGATAAACAACTGAAGGAAAGAGGATGTTTCCGGGCAAGACAGAGAAGGTGTCAGATATTGAAAGGTTGGCATGTAGAGGAGGTTGGTGCTGATGGTTCAGTGAAGTCAGAAAACAAGTATAGTAACAGTAGGTAGAGAGAAATGATTGGTCAAATGGTGGCATACTGGAGTTTAAGATGTTAGAGGAGTTGTTCATTTGTGTCTAGTAAATAGTTATTTGTGTTGGTCATGGCCAGAGTAGACGTGAAGGTCGTCTGTGTAGAAACTGAAGTGACCTTTTATTCATATAAGGAGATAGTTTGGGATCACTGTGAGGGGGAAGTCATGAATAAAGAGTGACCAAGAGGTCAGTAGATAATGGCAGAAAGGGGCTATAATGTGTGGCATAGAAATGAGCACAAACCTCAAAAGAAAATAGGCACTTGCCTGAGAAAGAAGTAAAATAAGGGGTAATAGAGAGCTCAGAGAATTTCATCACCCCCTTTTGATCCTGCAGTTTAGGATGTGGGCAAATGAGGAGAGGTCGTCATTTGTTGAAAACACCTGTCACATACTGAGTACAAAGCACTCAGCTTAAGTCCATCGTGGATGCTAACGTATGTGCCTCAAGATGTGTAGAGGAGACTGTGCCGTAAGAAGTGTCAGGTTTGGATGGAAGCTAGGTTGCCAGGTCTCTCACATCTTGACTTCTATTAAACGTCCCTGATGTTAAACTTGGCTTTCTTTTCTTTGACTTCTTTTCCTTGACAACAGTGTATCAAAGACCAAATATATGCTAGGCTCTAGGCTAAGTCAAGAGGAAATAAAAAATGAGGGAAACAAAAATACAAAGGGAAAAAAATATGTACAGTATGGCCCTTGTCCAGAAAGAACCCATATTCTAGTGTGAAAAGCAGATTTTAAAAAATCTTAGCATTATGATACGCCTCAGTGGAGGTATGCACCAAGTGGTATGGGAGATAAAATGAGGACTCCCCACCTGGCCTGGGAGTGGGGAGAATCCTGAGAAGTCGTCAGGGTAGGATTCACCCAGTTTGTGATCCATGAGTTGAATAGGAGAGGAAGTTAACTAGCTGGAGAAAGATAAAGAGACATCAAAAGATGCTCTCACCCTGTCTCATCTGCACACTTAAAGAGATCAGTCAGAGGGTGAAACAAAATAAAGCTAGGTTGCTAGGAGCAAGCGAGTTTGGGGCAGTGGAGCCAGAAGAGGTTAGAAAAGGCCAGATTATTGCATATTATTGAGAAATCATCAAAAACATTGCCCTGGATTTTTGAATACAGCTTGCTCATCCACCACATTTCTTCTGCGTTTACCTTTTAGATCTTCACAGTCTAATTCAGATAAAGTTTTATTCATCGTTTACTTTCAGTGTCATGTCTCACTCTTCATTTGTTGTCAACTGCAGCCATCCCTCCTAGTCCCTCTAGCAATTATCTGGTGGCTGGGACACGGGGAGGGAGTGATGAGAATGAGAATAGCCTATCCTAATATTTCCTTATAAAGAACAAACTGGAATTTCACTTAGTGCATAAGAGTGTTCAAAGTCTGTTTAAAGAAAGGTCTACAAACACAAAGGTTAAAGATTTACCTAGTTATGAAAGAAAACTCAGAAGACACTATTAGGAACTGCTTATTAACAGTTGTTCATGTTATCAAACTCTCATCATCCTAATAGTTGAAGCTTAGTACCATGCTGTGATGTGGGCAGAAAATTTCATAAGATTCCTTCATGATTAATCATAAGCAAAGGGTAATCAAAATACTGTCCCCTTTATTTTCAGGAAAAAAACGTGATAAGACTCTTAAAAATCTGAGAAAATTTAAATGCTTTTAATCAATTTAATTTTTATAGCTATGTTGAATTCTTATTTTTTATTTTATATTAGATTTTTCCTTCAAAGAGGAAATAATATAACATTGTTATATTATTTAACCACTGTTATTGACCTTGGATATCTCTTGGTGTCTGTGTTTTTAAAATATTATTTCTAATTTATTTGAAAAATAAACACCATCAGTAATTAACAGTGAGGATAGTGGTTCTGGCAAGACTTAAGTGTAAGAGTGCAATACAGCTTATCAAACATTTGTATAATTCATTTTAAAATCTATGTAGTGGAAAATAATATGATTACCTTAGAAGAAATCATTAATGTAAACACACATTCCCAGGTAATAGCTTATGTATTTGTCATGTTAGCTAATTGCAATGCACATGTATATAATTTTGTATAGACCCTTGACCGTTGTAATGTTTGTGAATGGTGCTATTTTCCTCTCAGTTTTTTCATTACTGAATCTCCATAGGCACAAACATGCAGGCAGATGGCTGCTTCCTTTTTTTTTTACACTCATCTTCTATGTAAGATCAAGTTGATATTTCTCCATCTGAATAACCAGAATGCAAAAACTTGACATATTCAGAAAATGTATTATTCAATTTGCCCTTCCAGTCTTAAGCCCTTAGATCCTTACCTCCTCAGAAAGAAATAAGGACTAGTGATTTTCTAAGGTCTGACACTAACAGCCTTGCCTCTGTCGAAACTTCTCTTTTTTATCTTCTCTTTCACACCTAAATAAGCTGAAAAAGCAATTGAGGCATACAATCAGACAAGACTTCATTCTCAGTAACAAAATTGCCCAGAAAATGAAAAAAGAAACCTTCTGCTTAATAAATAACCCAGTAAACCAGCCATCTATGACATGAACAGAAGCAACCGAGCTGATGATTTTCTCCTTATTCTTGATGGTTGGCATCAATGATTCTAATGATTACTGTCTGATATCTTTTCAGATTTCAAACCTTTACATATATGACACGGTGCTTCTGCTTGCTAATGCTTTTCATAAGAAGCTGGAGGACCGGAAATGGCACAGCATGGCTAGTTTGTCATGTATCAGAAAGAACTCCAAGCCCTGGCAGGGAGGGCGTTCCATGCTGGAGACCATCAAGAAGGTAACTTCTGACTAGCATTTCTTTTCTTTTTTAATTCATCCATTAGTTTTTTGGTTGTTGTTAATTTTATTGTTTTATTGAAGTATAGTTGATCTACAATGTCTTTGCTGCACAGCAAAATGACTCTATTATACACATATAGACGTTCTTTCTTTAATATTCTTTTCCATTATGGTTTATCACAGGATATTGAATATAGTTCCCTGTGCTATACAATAGAACCTTGTTGTTTATCCATCCTATATGTAATAGTTTACACCTTCTAATCCCAAACTCCCAATTCATCCTTCCCCACATCCCCTCCCCCTTGGCAACCACAAGTCTAACTAGCATTTCACTCTTCCTAATTTTTATGCAAAGAGGAACAATAAGTCATTGTTTGATGAGATAGTTTCAGTAGGATTCTTTTCACTAATATTGCTGCTTATTCAAAGCACAAAACTGTAATGGATAAATGAAATATTTTAAAAAATCAATGTCAGAAAATCATATACATTGTGAAACAGGGAGCCCTTATTTATTTATAAAGAAATTTTATGCAGGTAAAAAATTAGTTGTTGAAATATTTTAATTCACTCTCATTATATCATTAAGGTCAGAGATGCTCAAATTATTTTGGTACCTGTCACAAAGTACAGAAAGTTATTTTTTTTTCTTTAAACTACACCATCCACTGCAAAAAATAAACACTAGACTAGGTGTTTTCCAGTTAGATGATGGATGGTAAGACATTGGATGTGATGATCTTTAATTTACCTTACAATAAAAATATAATTCACAAACAGTTAATATTTTGCAGCATTTGTGAACTATTTGGGGTGCTTGATGGCATTCTTCCTTTTCACTGTCAATGCGCTATTTAGCCTGGCTGTGACCTGCTTTGGCTTAGCTACCTGCTCCATTCCCAGAAGGCAGTTTATGTTGTTTAGCTTCTCTCAAAGGTATAAGCATCCTGCAGTTTATTAGCCTCTCTGTCATGTCATTCTTGCTGCTATTTGCCATTTGTCTTGCACAGCTTCTTGGATTTAAAATGAAATGATTAATAAAACAAACAAATTTATCCTGTACCCTTTACACAAAGGAGACAGCCATTTGGAAGTTTATATTCTTCGTTTTATGCACCCTTTTTCTTTCTGCATGCATTTCCCTTTTTCTCCTGAAATAGAGAAATAGCTACTCAAATGAAATATGAAGTATTTATAAATGCCAGAGAAAAATCTAAAAATTAACATTAAAAGGGAACTAGATGTACAAAAACCAGGAAGTGGAAGGAAAAAATGTTTCAAATAGAAAAAAGCCTGGATCTTCCTCTTGATACTGTATCCTCTTTGCAGAAGAATCGCTTTAATGAGAATTTAGGCTCTTATCAACAGACGTGCTTGAGAATTAAGTCTATTGAATATATTGGCAGAGGAGGATTTTTCAACTGAAAAATGAATAAGTCAAATCTAAGCTCAAGGTGTTGCCAAAATCCCCCAGCTCTGTGTAGAGAGCTGGCAGGTATGAATCCAAGGGAGGTTGTTGAACATGGTTCTCATCTTGTCAATTTATTAATTCACGGTTTGGCTAGGATGCAGGAACCTGAATATAGTCTTTCTTCAGAAGCTGTCTCACAAAGATAGAATAATAGTTTGGGAGGTTGCTTAGGAGACACTTATTTAGTGAAAGTATCAGTAGGAGGGAAAGAGAGACACTATTAATATGTAGGTATTTCTTATGGGGCAATTCAATAATGTAAAATGTCGTTAGAAAATTTATATTCAAAACAATGATTTCATATGATAATTACGAAATTTTGTTTTAGGGGAACACTTGCATATCTTTCTCCTGTAAACTTTCAACCCAGTGGCAATTTTTAAAGGAATATATCCATTCTGTGTTTCTAGAGACGAAGCTTGAATGATATGTATGATTGCAGATGTTCTGGCTCATTATTTTTTCCTCACATTTCAAATTGGCCTTAAAAATGGAGTTACGTTTTTCCAATCGTATTACTTTGCTTCACGTGAGTGTCTCGTTTATCCCATTCAGATGTGCACACTGATGACATGTCACAAAACGAGAATTTGAGAAAAAGTTTAATACTCATACAGGCACTCCTGGGGAAAGCAGAGTGGGCCCGTGCAGGCCCAGGCTGGCTGGAGCAAAGCAGTGTGAATGGACTGGGCATTTGCAGTGGTTAAAGGACAGGGCTAAGAAAAGTTCCTATTTACGTGGGCTGGAGATTTAGGAGGCTTACATTTCTCAGGGGTGTTAAAGAAAGAGGTGTGGGATGGGCTTTCTTAATCAGCCTGTCCATATGTGGAGCCAAATAAAAAAGGGAGGGCAAAGCTTAAAAAGAAGTCAGCGGCCAAACATCACAAATGAGGTCAGGCTTTTTATCACAATGGGAATATTCTAGTGATAAAATTCTTAATTACATTCAAGTATCCACTGCATGCCTATATTCTGAGCCTGCTGTATACACTTTACAAAGCCTATGTACTAATAGGAGAGCAAAGAATTAAAAGAATGAATGTCTTTCCCTTAATTTACATTCTCATCATGTGGGTGAGATGAGTTAAAAACAATGCAATTGACGTGAGTACTGTAAATGTCCAGTAAAGCGGGAGGTGGTGGTTTCCAGCGAACTCTTGTGTTGCAACTTTATAATTTATTTTGTGAATTGGTAGAATGGTTGCCTCCATGTTTCTCTTCTTTTTTCAGTAATAAGAGGTTAATTCTCAAGTGGTTGTTTCTCCCAGATAATATCAGCACCCCCAAGCCATTGTTACTTAGATGAATTTTTATGAATTATTTTTGATAAAATTATAATTTTAAAATATTGAGCCTTCCCATTCGTGGACATGGAATCCATCTATATAGTCATCTTCTTAGAACCCTCAGAAAAGATTTATAGTATTCTTCATACACATTTTCATGGTATTTGTTTCTGATATTTTATAGGGTTTTGAGTATGGCCATCTGTGTGTGTGTGCTGGTGTCTGTGCACACTGTCATGAATAGGATACTTTTCCACTGTATTTTTAATCTATTCATTGTAGGTACATGAGGAAGTTATTGGTGTTTGATATATTTTGTGACTGACCTGATCAACTTTTGATACTCAACTCTGGATTCTTACTTCTTTCTTTGTAGTTTATTCCTTTGTGTTTTTTAAGTAGGTGTTAATATCATCTTCAAAAAATTGCCATCACCTAATTCTAATACTTTATATCCTTTTTAAATTATTAATTTATTTATTTATTTTTGGCTGCATTGGGTCTTTGTTGCTGTGTGCTCAAGCTTTCTCTGGTTGCAGCGAGTGGGGGCTACTCTTCATTGTGGTGCACAGGCTTCTCATTGCGGTAGTTTCTCTTGTTGTGGAGCACGGGCTCTAGGCATGCAGGCTTCAGTAGTTGTGGCACATGGACTCAGTAGTTGTGTCGTATGGGTTTAGTTGCTCCACAGCATGTGGGATCTTCCTGGACCAGGGCTCAAAGCTGTGTCCTCTGCATTGGCAGGCAGATTCTTAACCACTGTGCAATCAGGGAAGTCCAAATAGTTTATCTCTTTTTAAACCTTTAAGAGACTTTCCTTGGGGCATCTAGGAGCACAGCTTGCCAGGTGCACCTGGAGCCCTGTGGGCTTTGGAGGCAGCCAACTTCCCTTGTTGCAAGTAAGAAAGCCAGGTCATCTCCATGTCAGAGACAATGAGGCCAGGATCCTACCTCTACAGGAGAGCTGCAGATGATGCTGTCCAGGCCTGGAGCTGACCTGCAGAGCCCTGCTACACAGGACACATTATTATCCAGCTCTCCTACAATGCACTCTTCAGTGATTCCTCTTGATTTTGTTAGTTCACCACTGACGTATGGCACTCTCAGGTTTTGGATACAGAGGACTCCAAGCAGTGATGTTAGGTGCACACCCATGAGGCAGAAACCTGACCTGGGGGTCTACACAAAAGGGTCTGCAGGTAAATTTGCAGTATGGGCCAGCAACAGAAGATATAGTAGCCAGTGAGCAGTTTCTAGGTCAAAAACTTGTGATTTGAGGAACAGATGTAAATAAGGAAAATTGCAAAGCAAATGTCCAGAAATTTTATTGACCCTCTGGCTAAAGAAGAAGAAAATATTGCCATAGATATTGCTGAACCTCCACACATGCAATTACTTGTGAAAACGAATATTATTGGGGAGCCATTTTTAAACATAAACTATGAACACATAAAATCATTCAACAAAAATCTGAACAGACAGCTCATCTGCTTCCCACTGGAAGTTATCCTAACTTAATATGGCTCTCAGTGAGATCTTTGACAGTTACCAGACTCAATCTTAGAACATCAGATTCAAGTAGGACCATTCAATGTATTGAAGACAAAAAATATGAGAAACTTGAATCCAGAAGGCATCAGTTAGCTCCTCACAGTCAATGTCATGATTATCAGGGTGTCCCAGCTGATTCCAGAGATGCACGGGGCCTTCCTCCAGTGCCAGGTGTGCACCCACATTGTCCTAGTGGAGATGGGCCTGGTCAGATCACTGAGCCTGAGTATGTGCGTGCCGCCACACCACCGACAGCATGGTGCTGACCCACGACTGCTTGTCGTGTTCTCTGACAAGCAGATGATCAAGCTCCAAGAGTCTCCTGCAAATATGCCTGCAGGGCAGATGCCTCATGCTGTCATCCTTTTGCTCACAATGATGTTGTTGACAAGGTTCATCTTGGGGACAGAGTGAACATTACAGGCATCTATCCAGCTGTTCGTATTGAATCAATCCAAGGGTGAGTAATGTGAAGTCTGTCTACAAAATCCTCATTGATGTCATTCATTATCAGAAAACGGATGCAAAGCATCTGCACAAAGGGAATGAAGAAGCAGAACAGAAAATTTTTTTCAGAGAAGCATGTGGAATTGCTTAAGAAACTTTCCAGAAAACCAGACATTTATGAGATACTTGCTTCAGCCTCAGGTCCAAGCACTTAAGAACAGGAAGATTTCAAAAAGGGAATCTTGCTTCAGCTTTTCCCAGGGAACAGGGAAGGATTTTAGTCAGACAGGAAGAGGCAGATTTCATGCTGAGATCAATATCCTGCTGTGCGGTGACCCTGGGGCCAGCAAGTCCCTGCTGCTGCCATGTGTGTACAACCTGGTCCTCTGAGACCAGTACACACCTGGGAAGGGCTTCAGTGCAGTCCGCCTAACAGTGTATGTGAAAGACCCCGAAAGGAGGCAGCTGGTCCTGCAGACTGGTGCCCTTATCCCGAGTGACAGTGGCATCTGCTGTATTGATGCTTGAGAAGATGAATCAAAGTACAAGATCAATATTGCTCGAAGTCAGGGAACAGTTGACTCTCCTCACCACAAAGGCTGGGGTTATTTGCCAGCTCAATATATGCCCATGTATCCTGGCAGTAGCAAATTCTATTGAGTCTCATTGTAATGCTAAAAAATACCACCTTTGAAAAAATCCGGTGACTTCATACCTTATTATCTAGGTTCGGTTTGATCTTCTTCATGCTAGACCTCAGGATGTGGCAGGCATCTGGCTCACCATCTCTTGGCTCTGTACTAGAGCAGGGAGCAAGTGGAAGAGGAGTTCATGGACACGGCAGTGCTGAAGGACTGTGCTATCACAGCACTGGATGCCTAGGTTCAGGAAGCCAGCCAGGCTGTCACCGAAGCTCAGGTAGAGAAGGGATACTTTCTTCATACCCTAAGCCACTGGAATCATTAAAATGGCTTAGCAGAAGCCCGTGCTAAAGTACAATTTTCAAATAAAGTTGAAGCAAAGATACAGACCTCCATAGAGAGGTTGTAAGCAGTCTGCTACTAACCCTGAGACTGGCATTGTGGACATATCTATTCTTACTACAGGAATGAGTGCCATCTCTCCTAAATGGAAAGAAGAGTTAACTGAAGCACCAGAAGAAGTAAAAAAAAAAAAAAAAAAGACTAAATAAATAAATAAATACTTATTTTACCTAAGGGTAATACACCAGTCATAAAATACCCACAGCTTTTTGAAGATGTTTGGGGACAATCTGACATAGCAATCACCAAAGATATATTTGGCAAAGCACTGTGTGCCTTGGCTGATGATGACTTTTTGACTGTGATTGGAAAAACTGCTCACTTTGCTCTGCAGCTCTTGTGAGCAGTGCTGTGTGTTCAGCTCCTCTGCACTTGGGCACTGCCCTTGCTTCTATATATATGTGTGTGTGTGTGTGTGTGTGTGTGTGTGTGTGTGTGTGTGTATGTGTGTGTGTGGCATATGCACCAATAGAAAGAAATTCTTGAAGTCATTATTTGGCTCCATAAAAAATTTTCTAACCTGGGGTCAATTTTCTTAGTAAAGTGTGTGTTTTTGTTTTCTTCACATTTTACATAAAGACATGGTACCAATTTACAATATATACAGTAGAGATAATTTTCTTGAAGTGCCCTTTTTTTAGCAGTAGGACTTTGAATCTGTATGTGTATATAGATAGCAGGTTGTCAGTCTTTTTTGAAGATGGCAGCCTGGGTCTTGGCTTTTGTCTAATAGCAATCATCCACATGCTTGGGTTTTTATAAAATGAGGTAAGACTTAGTCGGAGTCTTTTCCTGTGTTAAAGCACTCAGTCTAGTTCCTTCTAGAGGCATGTTCTCGTGGCTAGTACAAGATTGGAAATAAATTGGAAATGATTAGATTCTAGGTTAATTTCTGCCACTTTATCCTAATATGTAAAACTTTTTCCCAAATAAAGGATAGAATTTTAAAAATAATAATAGAACTTTTATTGGCTAACTGCTTTACCTTCCACTTCCAAACTTGTATAATTGGTTTAATAAAGATGTTAGTATTCTGCTATTAAATATATCAAGGGCATTATTTGAAAAGAGGCTTTTTTAATCGTGTAAAGACTGTATCCAGCTTTTTGTACTTAAAACTTTTGTTTTTAAGAAATGCGGATTTAAAGGCCCCATTTCGGACGTAAAGGTGAGCACAGCTGTGAACTGTTGAACTAGAGGATCATGATCTCCAGATTGGCTGGAGTGCATAATGAGAGAGCCTGAATTTTTTTTAAAGAACTTTTATTGAGATATAATTGACATACAATAAACTACATATATTAAAAAAAACTTCATTAGTAATGCATGCAATTTTAGAATAGGGGGACTTCCCTGGTGGTGCAGTGGTTAAGAATCCACCTGCCAATGCAGGGGACATGGGTTCAATCCCTGGGTCGGGAAGATCCCACATGCCATGGAGCAACTAAGCCTGTGCACTACGACTACTGAGCCTGCACTCTAGAGCCCGCAAGCCACAACTATTGAGCCCGTGTGCCACAACTACTGAAGCTCGCACGCCTAGGGCTCGTGCTCCACAACAAGAGAAGCCACCACAATGAGAAGCCTGCATACCACAACAAAGAGTAGCCCCCTGCTCTTTGCAACTAGAGAAAGCCCATGCGCAGCAGCAAAGACCCGACAGAGCCAATAAATAAATAAATTGATTAAAAAAAAGTTTAGAGTAGCAAGGTAAAATAAAGTTAATTTTACCTATTCACTGCAATTTTAAGGTAGAGAAGACTGTCTCAGAAAAATTAAATAACTTATTAAGGATTGGTTACAAAAATAAGTGTTGGTTACACAGCAAATTAGTTTTAAATACCAAGTTTTCTGGCTTCCAATTTTGTGTTCTGTGTACCATACCATTTATCCTTTTTGTTGTTCATGGCAATAATGTCTGTTCACTACTGTCAAAATTATTTGACTAAAGAAAACACACGCACACACACCAAGAAGTCAAGGGTACAGGCATCGTGTGTTGATATTATATAAACAATATCTTCATTTTCATATGGCTTTTTCAAATTCCCTGACATTGGAGTGTACATTGATGAGTCTGCTAGAGGACTCTTTCAAAGCCATTGATTGCATTTTTAACAATTCTTGTGGAGAAAAGTTTATTTTCACATGTATGCATTCTTCAGTTTATTATGAGAAGCTACATTTAATTGTAATATATATTTTGGTAAGGAGTTTTCATATTGTGTAGTTTAAGTTTGTTGATGTTACTAACTCTATATCAAGCTTTCAAACTTTTTTAAACAAAATAAGTAAAACAAATACGAGCTGAACTGCTCTGGAAGAGAGTGGGAGAGGATCTCCAGATGGTTTCCCACCACAATCAGTTCTGAGAACCACAAATCACTTGCCTGGAACATATAGAAGTCAGTTTAATCCGTATAGCTCTACTGTCTTTCTTACAGGTTGTGGAATAGTATTACACCCATGCAACATGGGCAGGCTATTTTTATTTACAGACTTGCTCTATGATTAAATGGCATTTTCTATTTTTTTCTTACCATTACTATTGAAACAGATTCCAGGAATACCTTTGTTCATTCGTATATTCATCGCTCTTTTAACAGATATTTATCAAATGCTTGTAATGTAAGCTATATTATTGAAACTCTTTTGTGTGATTTCCTAAAAAGGAATTTAGAGCCTAATAGTGAATAATGGCTACTACCTATACAAAAAGCTACACTCTGAGGTGAGAGACGACAAAAGGCCCAACTGTGGTAAAAATAAGATTCTGTGGAATCTTAGAAGTCTGTTGTACACACTCAGATCCCCGCTTCATGGCTGATGCTCTCCTTCCAGGGAGGGCACAGAGCTGAGCCTCTCTCCAGCACTTGCCCTAGACAGAAGGGTGCTGCTCCACTCCCTTTCTGGAAGAGCCTGTACCCACTGACTGGTCATTGCAGAACTAGAAAGGTCTGAGTGCCTAGCCTCCATTGGGGTTAACTCTGAAGAGTTATTGTACCTACAGACTGGCCCATGGGATCACGTGAGCTGCTGTCATAGTTGCATTGCACTTTCACCTCTCCCTCTGTCCATTCCCTCGTCTCACTCCCTTGCAGATACTTTTTATAAGAGCACTTTAAGTAATCCTCCTGCAGACCAGAAAATCTCCATCTCAGAGTTGTTTCCTGGGGAACCTGACCCCAAACTGAGAAAATAGATTAGAAAAATTTGCATGGGACCGATAGCATCTTAACTTGAAAATTAACTAGCTTGAGATTTGTAAAGCTATGGAGTGGAGAATATTTCAGGTGGTTGAAGTGCTCTAGCTGACCTTTCTATTGGAATAAATCACATGGACACTGACAAAAATTGATTAATTTACCACAGTGCATGGAACACATAGAATAGTTGAGACTGGAAAAAGACAGAGGAAAGGAATTAATTCCGTAGGTAAATGAAAGATCTTAAAGAATTTGGGGGCATAGGGATGACAAAATCAGAACTGAGTTTTAGAAAGAATAACTTAGACCTTTTGTTTAAAGAAAAAAAAATGAGAAAAATATTACACTCAAAATATGTGACCACATATAAAACCACCGACATTTTCTATATATTCTATGCAAGTAAGCCTAATGAGATTTGATAGATTCTTAAATCAAATACTTCCACATTGGTTTAATTGATCAATTTCTGCTAAATCCTTTGTAACAGCTATTTTCAATACCTAATGTGGGGAAATAGAGTATATCAACATTTGTGGCAATATCTCAAATCTTGTAGTATGTTTTCTCCACTGGATACATGTTGATACATATTATATCTAAAAATGATATCTTGATACATGTTGATATCTAAAAGGATATTCTTTGAATGGAAAAAATGTTGAAATTACTCTAATTCTTGTATGGTAATATATTCATTCAACAAATATTTATTGAATACTACCATATGCTGTACTATGAGATCACAGAACAAGAAAGAAAAATAGAAATAGCAAAAATAATTACAAGTGTGACCAGTTTTACAAAAGGGGAAACACCAACTGTTCTGGAAATATTTGACTGGAAGACCTACTTAGGCTTAAGAGTGGCAGATAAGTAGAAATATTTAAGGTGAATAGTCATTATCCAGAAAAGGAAAGGGAAGAGTATTGCAGGGATAAGGAAAGAAGAATGTTTGGTGCAAGAGCAATAGACTGTTAGCATACTTGGAGAAAAAAAGAGTTTGGCATATTTAAGCATCTGAAGTAAGACTAGGATGGCTGGAATAGAGACAGAATAGGAACATGGTTCTTCATTAACTAAAAGAGATAGAAAAGGGGAAGATTATGAAGGGTTTTTAAACCACATTAAAGTTCCTAAACTTTATTTGATGCGTCATGTTAAGCTACTGGGGTATTTTAAATAGAAGGTTGACAAAACCAGATTATTTAGTGGCTATCAAGTGGAGAATCCATTCTGCAGCTGCCATTGGGTCAGGACAGAATACATGAGACAACATCAATTGAGAAGCTGTAGCTTCAGTTCAGAGGAAGACTGAGCAATGGTATGCATCATAGAAACAGGTAGAAGTAAATGTCTTTGAGTAGGTGATTGAAATAAGATTTGGTGATTTAACATGAACATATGGGGAGGAAGAAGAAGATGGTGTCTAGCTTGCTGGCTTGAACAAAAATAACTAATAAATTGGAATTGTTTGTTGTTGTTGGAGATGTTTTTTAATTTTTTTTTTGTTTTTGAAGTATAGTTGATTTACAATATTATACTTGTTTAAGGTATACAACATAATGATATACTTTTATAGATTATACTCCATTTAAAGCTATTACAAAATAATGGCTATATTTCCCTGTGCTGGGTAATATATAGTTGTGGCTTATGTATTTTATACATAATAGTTTGTATCTCTTAATCCCAAACCCTTATCTTTCCCCTCCCACCTTCCTTTTCCCCACTGATAGCCAATAGTTTGTTTTCTGTATCTGTGAATCTGTTTCTGTTTTATTATATATATTTCTTTGTTTAATTTTTTAGATTACACATATAAGTGATAACACATAGTATTTCTCTTTCTCTGTCTGATGTATTTTACTAAGCATAATACTCTGTAGATCCATCCACATTGTTGCATACAACAGAATTTCATTCTTTGTCATGGCTGAGTAATATTCCATTGTATACATATATACCACATTTTCTTTATCCATTGATCTGTTGAGGGACACTTAGGTTGTTTCCATATCTTGGCTATTGTAAATAATGTTTTTATTAACAATGAGGTTCCTGTATCATTCTGAATTATTGTTTCTTTTCCTTGCATATATGCCCAGGAGTAGATTTGCTGGATCACATGTTAGTTCTGCTTTTAGTTTTTGAGGACTCTGTATAATGTTCTTCATAGTGGCTGCACTAATGTACATTCCCACCAACAATGCACAGTGGTTTCTGTTCATCCTCACCAACATTTGTTAATTATAGACTTTTTTTTTTTTTTTAAACCTCAAAATAACCCTATTAGGGAGGTCTTTATTATGCCTATTTTTATTTATTTTTATTTATTTATTTATTTATTTATTTATTTTTTTTGGGGGGGTACACCAGGTTCAATCATCCGTTTTTATACACATATCCCCATCTTCCCTCCCTTCCTTGACGCCCCCCCCAAGCCCCCCCCACCCTCCCCGCCCCAGTCCTCAAAGGCATCTTCCATCCTCGAGTTGGACTCCCTTTGTTATACAATAACTTCCCACTGACTATTTTACAGTTGGTAGTATATATATGTCTGTGTTACTCTCTCGCTTCATCTCAGTTTCCCCTTCACCCCCCGCCCCCTCCCATACCTCGAGTTTATTGCAGCACTATTTACAATTATAGACTTTTTGATGATAGCCATCCTGACAGGTGTGAGGTGATTTTACACTGTGGTTTTGATTTCCATTTTTCTGATAATTAACAATGTTGAGCATCTTTCAAGTGCCTGTTAGTCATATGTATGTTTTATTCAAAATATGTGTATTCAGATCTCCTGCCCATTTTTAAAATTTGGTTGTTTGTTTTTTTTGTGTGTGTGTGTGTTTTCATTTTAATTTTTTTTACCTCTTTATTGGAATATAATTGCTTTACACACTTCTACCACTTTTTGAGAGTCAATCAGCTGTATTTATACACATATCCCCACATCCCCTTCCTCCCGCGACTCCCTCCCACCCTTCCCGTCCTGGCCCTCTAAGGCATCATCCATCATCAAGTTGATCTCCCTTTGTTATACAGCAACTTCCCACTGGCTATTTTATAGTTGGTAGTATATATATGTCTATGCTACTCTCTCACTTTGTCCCAGTTTCCCCTTCATCCCCCGCCCCCTCCAACCTCATGTCTTCCAGTCCATTCTCTGCATCTGCATCCTATTCTTGTCTTGTCACTGGGTTCATTAGTACCTTTTTTTTTTTTTTTCTAGATTTCGTATATATGAGTTAATATACAATATTTCTTTTTCTCTTTCTGGCTTACTTCACTCTGTATGACAGACCCTAGGTCTATCCACCTCATTACATACAGCTCCATTTCATTCCTTTTATAGCTGAGTAATACTC
Source organism: Hippopotamus amphibius kiboko (assembly GCF_030028045.1). NCBI lineage: Eukaryota > Metazoa > Chordata > Mammalia > Artiodactyla > Hippopotamidae > Hippopotamus > Hippopotamus amphibius. The sequence goes on from NC_080188.1 coordinate 62,686,492, forward strand.
CACTGTATATATATGCCACATCTTCTTTATCCATTCGTTTGTTGAGGGGCATTTAGGTTGCTTCCATGTCCTGGCTATTGTAACTAGTGCTGCAATAAACATTACGGTACATGTTTCTTTTTGGATTATGGTTTTCTTTGGGTATATGCCTAGGAGTGGGATTACTGGATCATATGGTAGTTCTAGTTTTAGTTTTTTAAGGAATCTCCAAAGTGTTTTCCATACTGGCTTTACAAACTTACATTCCCAACAACAGTGCAGGAGAGTTCCCATTTCTCCACACCCTCTCCAACATTTATTGTTTCTAGATTTTGTGATGATGGCCATTCTGACCAGTGTGAGGTGATACCTCATTGTGGCTTTGACTTGCATTTCTCTAATGCTTAGTGATGTTGAGCATCTTTTCATGTGCTTGTTGGCCATCTGGATGTCTTCTTAGGAGAAATGTCTATTTAGGTCTCCCGCCCATTTGTGGATTGGGTTATTTGCTTTTTTTGTATTAAGCTGCATGAGCTGCTTGTATATTTTGGAGATTAATCCTTTGTCCATTGCTTCGTTGGCAAGTATTTTCTCCCATTCTGAGTGTTGTCTTCTAGTCTTGTTTATGGTTTCTTTCACTGTGCAAAAGCTTTTAAGTTTCATGAGGTCCCATTTGTTTATTCTTGATTTATTTCCATGATTCTAGGAGGTGGGTCCAAAAGGATCTTGCTTTGATGGATGTCATAGAGTGTTCTGCCTATGTTTTCCCCTAGGAGTTTTATAGTGTCTGGCCTTACATGTAGCTCTTTAATCCATTTGGAGTTTCTTTTTGTGTATGGTGTCAGGAAGTGTTCTAATTTCATTCTTTTACATGTAGCTGTCCAATTTTCCCAGCACCACTTATTGAAAAGGCTGTCTTTTTTCCATTGTATATTCTTGCTTCCTTTGTTAAAGATAAGATGCCTATATGTGTTTGGGCTTACCTCTGAGTTCTCTATTTTATTCCATCGATCTTCCTTTCTATTTTTGTGCCAGTACCATACTGTCTTGATCACTGTGGCCTTGTAGTATAGTTTGAAGTCAGGAAGCCTGATTCCACCAACTCCATCTTTCCTTCTCAAGGTTGCTTTGGCTATTCAGGGTCTTTTACATTTCCATACAAATCATAAGATTTCTTGTTCTAGTTCTGTGAAAAATGCCATTGGTAATTTGATAGAGATTGTGTTGAATCTGTAAATTGCTTTGGGTAGTACAGTCATTTTCACAATGTTGATTCTTCCAATCCAAGAACATGGTATGTCCCTCCATCTGTTTGTGTCATCTTTGATTACTTTCATCAGTGTCTTAAAGTTTTCTGTATACAGATCTTTTGCCTCCTTAGGCAGATTTATTCCTAGATATTCTATTCTTTTTTTTGCAATGGTAAATGGAGAGTTTCCTTAATTTCTCTTTCTGCTCTTCCGTTGTTAGTGTATAGGAATACAAGAGATGTCTGTGCATTAATTTTGTATCCTGCTACTTTAGTAAATTCATCAATTAGTGCTAGCAGTTTTCTGGTAGAGTCTTTTGGGTTTTGTATGTATAATATCATGTCATCTGCAAAGAGTGACAATTTTACTTCTTCTTTTCCAATTTGGGTTCCTTTTATTTCATTTTCTTTGCTGATTGCTGTGGCTAAAACTTCCAAAACTATGTTGGATAATAATGGTGAGAGTGGACACCCTTGTCTTATTCCTGTCCTTAAAGGTAATGCTTTCAGTTTTTCACCATTTAGAACGATGTTGGCTTTTGGTTTCTCATATATGGCTTTTATTATGTTGAGGTAATTTCCTTCTGTGCCCATTTTCTGGAGAGCTTTTATCATAAATGGATGTTGAATTTTGTCAAAAGCTTTTTCCACATCTATTGAGATTATCGTATGGTTTGTATCCTTCAATTTGTTGATATGATGTATCACATTGATTGATTTGCATATATTGAAGAATCCTTGCATCTCAGGGATAAACCCCACTTGATCATGGTGTATGATCTTTTTAATGTGCTGTTGGATTCTGTTAGGTAGTATTTTGTTAAGGATCTTTGCATCTCTATTCATCAGTGATATTGGTCTGTAACTTTCTTTTTTTGTGACATCTTTGCTTGGTTTTGGTATCAGGGTGGTGGTAGCCTCGTAGAATGAGTTTGGGAGTGTTCCTCCTTCTGCTCTATTTTGGAAGAGTTTGAGAAGGATAGGTATTAGCTCTTCTCTAAATGTTTGGTAGAATTCACCTGGGAATCCATCTGGCCCTGGGCTTTTTTTGTTGGGATATTTTTAATCACTGCCTCAATTTCCATACTTGTGATTGGTCTGTTCATATTTTCTATTTCTTCCTGGTTCAGTCTTGGAAGATTGTATTTTTCTAAGAATTTATCCATTTCTTCTAGGTTATTCAATTTATTGGCATATAGTTGCTTGTAGTAGTGTCTCATGATCTTTTGTATTTCTGCGGTGGCATTTGTTACTTCTCCTTTTTCATTTCTAATTCTGTTGATTTGCATCTTCTCCCTTTTTTTCTTGATGAGTCTGGCTAATGGTTTATCAATTTTGTTTATCTTCTCAAGGAACCAGCTTTTAGTTTCATTAAGTTTTGCTATTGTTTCCTTCCTGTCTTTTTCATTTATTTCTGATCTGATCTTTATGATTTCTTTCCTTCTGCTCACTTGGGGGTTTCTTTGTTCTTCTTTCTCTAATTGTTTTAGGTGTAAGGTTAGGTTGTTTATTTGATATTTTTCTTGTTTCTTAAGGTAGGACTGTATTGCTCTACACTTCCCTCTTAGAACTGCTTTTGCTGCGTCCCAAAGGTTATGGGTTGTTGTGTTTTCATTGTCATTTGTTTCTAGATATTTTTTGATTTCCTCTTTGATTTCTTTAATAATTTCTTGGTTGTTTAATAGTGAATTCTTTAGCCTCCATGTGATTGTATTTTGTGCAGTTTTTTTCCTTTAATTGATATCTAGTCTCATGGCGTTGTGGTCAGAGAAGATACTTGGTATGATTTCAGTATTCTTGAATTTACCAAGGCTTGATTTGTGACCCAAGATGTGATCTATCCTGGAAAATGTTCCATGTGCTCTTGAGAAGAAAGTGTATTCTGTCATTTTTGGATGGAATGCCCTAGAGATATCAATTAAGTCAAGATGGTCTGATGTGTCATTTAAAGCTTGTGTGTCCTTATTTATTTTCTGTTTGGATGATCTGTCCATTGATGTAAGTGGGCTGTTCAAGTCTCCTACTATTATTGTGTTACTGTCCATTTCCCCTTTTATGGCTCTTAGCATTTGCCTTGTGTATTGAAGTGCTCCTATGTTGGGTGCATAGATATTTACCATTGTGATGTGTTCTTCTTGGATGGATCCCTTGATCATTATGTAGTGTCCTTCCTTGTCTCTTGTAATAGTCTTTAAAATCTAATTTGTCTGATGTGAGTATTGCTACTCCAGCTTTCTTTTGACTTCCATTTGCATGGAATGTCTTTTTCCATCCCTTTACTTTCAGTCTATAAGCATCCCTTGGTCTGAATTGGGCTTCTTGTAGGCAGCATATAGAAGGGTCTTGTTTTTGTATCCATTCAGCCAGTCTGTGTCTTTTGGTTGGAGCATTTAATCCATTTACATTTAAGGTGATTATTGACATGTGTGTTCCAATTACCATTTTCTTAATTGTTTTGGGTTTGTTTTTGTAGGTGTTTTCCTTTTCTTGTGTTTCCTACTTAGAAAAGTTCCTTTAGCAGTTGTTGTAAGGCTGGTTTGGTGGTGCTGAATTCTCTTAACTTTTGCTTGTCTGGAAAGCTTTTGATTTCTCTGTCGAATCTGAATGAGATTCTTGCTGTGTAGCATATTCTTGGCTGTAGGTTTTTCTCTTTCAGGACTTTCAGTATATCCTGCCATTCCCTTCTGGCCTGCAGAGTTTCTGCAGAAAGGTCACCTGTTATTCTTATGGGTTTTCCCTTATATGTTATTTGTTGCTTTTCTCTTGCTGCTTTTAATATTTTTTCTTTGTGTTTAATTGTCATTAGTTTGATTAATATGTGCCTTGGTGTATTTCTCCTTGGGTTTATTCTGTATGGGACTCTCTCTGCTTCTTGGACTTGGTTAATTATTTCCTTTCCTATGCTGGGGAAGTTTTCCACTATTACCTCTTCAAATATTTTCTCAGATCCTTTCTTGTTTTCTTCTTCTTCTGGGATGCCTATGATTCGAATGTTGGTGCACTTAATGGTATCACTGAGGTCTCTGAGACTGTCTTCTATTCTTTTTTATTCTTTTTTCTTTTTCCTGCTCTGTGGCAGTTATTTCCCCCATTCTATCTTCCAACTCACTTATTCATTCTTCTGCCTCAGTTATTCTGCTGTTTATACCATCTAGAGTATTTTTAATTTCTGTTATTTTGTTGTCTATTGCTGTTTGTTTGTTCTTTATTTCTTCTGAGTCCTTATTAACTGTTTCTTGTATTTTCTGTATTTTGTTATCGAGATTTTGTATCATTTTTACTATCATTACGCTGAATTCTTTTTCAGGCATTTTTCCTCATTCCTCTTCATTTATTTGGTCTTGTGGGTTTTTTTCTGCTCCTTTGCCTGCATGGTTTTTCTTTGTTTTCTCATCGTAGTCCAAACTTCAGAGGCTGCTTGTCCTGGCAATAAAGGGGTTTAAAGCAGATTGTCCAAGACTAATGGCAGAGTGTTGAATCTAAGTCCAGGTACCACAGTTTCCTGTTCACCAGGACGAAGGACAGTTCAGTTTTGAGAAGCACCACAGATGGCCTGATGACGTGTTGGCCAAATCTGAGTGACGTTTCCTCACAGTTGACGTCTCTCTGAATACTGTTACCTCCTTGGAGCGCTCAACAGCAGGGTGCACGAAGCTTTTACAGAGGGTCTCAGCAGGCAGGCAGTCCTGGGATACCTTTACAGCCTGTTCTCAATTGATTTCCCATCTTTGCTGAGCTTCAAAGTCCGAGTTCATGGCAGCTGGGAAGTGAAAGTTAGTAGGAGGGAGCGCGGGGCAGGAACAGCACCTGGGCGTGTGCCCACAGGGGTGGCTGTCTGAGGGACCCAGGAGCAGAGGGCAAAAAGTCCCGAACTTGTTTGTTTTTTTGATATTGAGTTGTATGAGCTGTTTATGTATTTTGAATATTAACTCCTTGTAGCAGTCATATCATTTGCAAATATTTTCTGCCATTCAGCAGGTTGTCTGTATTTTCAGTGGTTTCCTTTGCTGTGCAAATGCTTTTAAGTTTAATTAGGTCCCACTTGTTCATTTTTGCTTTTATTTACTTTCTCTCAGTAAATCCAAAAAAAAAAGTATCCCTAAGATTTGTGTCAGAGTGTTCTGCCTATGTTTTCTTCTAGGAATTTTATGGTTTCAAATGTTACATTTAGGCCTTTAATTCATTTTGAATCTCTTTTTGTATATAGTGTGAAGAATGTTCTATGTTCATTCTTCTACATACAGCTGTCCAGTTTTGCTAGCACCACTTACTGAAGAGATTGTCTTTTCTCCATATATTGTCTTTTGTCTTGTATATTCTTGCCTCTGCTGACATAGAGTAATTGTCCAGGTGCATGGGCTTATTTCTGGGCCCTGTTCCATTGGTCTATGTGCCTATTTTTGTGCCAGTGCCATAATATTTTGATTACTGTAGCTTTATAGTATAGTCTGAATCCAGGGAGAATAATACCTCCAGCATTGTTCTTTTCCCTCAAGATTGCTTTGGCAATTTGGGGTCTTTAGTGGTTCCATCAGATTCTAAGATTATTTGTTATACTTTTGTGAAAAATGTCATGGGTACTTTGGTAAGTATTGCATTAACTCTGTAGATTGTATGGGGTAGTATGGCCATTTTAGCAATATTAATTATTCCAATCCAATGACACAGGGTATCTTATCATTTTTTATATATTTTCAAATTCCTTCATCAATGTTTTATCATTTTCAGAGTATCGGTCTTTCACTTCCTTAGTTAAACTTATTCCTAGCTATTTTATTCCCTTTGATGCAATTTTAAACAAGATTTTTTTCTTTCTCTTTCAGATAGTTCACTACTAATATATGGAAAAGCAACAGATTTCTGGATATTAATTTTTTATCTGACAGCATTACTGAATTCATTTATTCTAATAGTTTTTTGGCCCCTATTTTATTTGTTTTCTCTCTGATCTTTATTATTTCCTTCCTTCTGCTGACTTGTTCTTCTTTTTCTAATTCCTTTAGATGGTATGTTAAGTTGTTTGAGTTTTTGTTTTTGTTTTGTTTTTGTTTTTGAGGAAGGCCTATATTGCTGTAAACTTCCCTCTTAGAACTGCTTTTGCTGCATCCCACAGTTTTTGGAAAGCTGTGTTTCCATTTTCATTTGTCCTGTGGTGATTTCCTATTTGATTTCTTTGTTAACCCATTGCTTTTTCAGTAGCATACTATTTAGTTTCCATGTGATTGTGCTTTTCCCATTTTTCTTTCTGTAATTGATTTCTGGTTTCATAGCATACGGCTGGAAAAAATGCTTGATATAGTTTCTGTCCTCTTAAATTTGTTGAGACTTGTTTTCTAGCATAGCATGCGATCTATCCTGGAGAACATTCCGTGTGCACTTGAAGAGAATGTAAATTTTCTGGGTTTGAATGATATGTCCTTTAGATATCTATTAAGTCCAATAGGTATATTGTGTCATTCAAGACCACCGTTGCCTTACTGATATTTTATCTGTATGAGTTGTCCATTGATATCAGTGCAGTGTTAAAGTTCCCTATTATTATTGCATTATTGTCAATTTCTTCGTTATGTCTGTTAATAATTGCTTTATATACTTAGGTGCTCCTGTATTGGGTGCACACATGTTAAAAATTATTGGGTGCACATATGCACATATGCGCAAAGTGTAATATCCTCTCCTTGTATTTATTCCTTTATCATTGTATAATGTCCTTCTTTGTCTTTTGTTATAGACTTTACTTTAAAGTCTGTTTTGTCTGATATGAGTATTGCTACCCCTGCTTTTTTGTCATTTCCACCTACATAAAGTATCTTTTTCCATCCCCTCACATTCAGTCTCTGTGTGTCTTTAGCTCTGAAGTGAGTCTCTTTTACACAGCACATAGTTGACTCTTGTTTTTTAATCCAATCATCTACCCTGTGTCTTCTGATTAGAATATGTAGTTCATTGATATTTAAAGTAATTATTAATAGATATATACTTATTGCCATTTTATTACTTATTTTCCAGTTGTTTTTGTAGTTCTTCCATGTGATTTTCTTCTTTTTGTTTCTTTACTTGTGGAAATATGATTTTCTTTAGTTGTATTCTTATGTTCTTTTCTTTCTAGTTTTTGTGTATCTATTGTAGATATTTGATTTGTGGTTACCATGAGATTTGTTGACCTATACCTATTTGTTTTAAAGTGGTAGTCATTTAAATTCAAACATTTTCTAAAAACTCTGTATTTTTTACTCCCTGCCCCCAATTTTGTGTTTTTGATGTTATATTCTACATCTTCTTGTTTATCCCTTTACTGTTTACTATAGTTATAGATGCTTTTACAATTTTTTTGTCTTTCAGTCTCTGTACTAGCTTATTTAAGTGGTTGCTCCTCAGCCCTTGCTATATATTTGCCTTTCCTAGTGGCATTTTTCCTTTCCTATAGATTCTTACTTTTTGTTAAAGCCTTTTAATTTCCACTTAGAGAATATCCTTTAGTATTTCCTTTAGGGTAGCTTTAGTATTAATGAACTCTTTCAGTTTTTGCTTGTCTGAGAAATTCTTTATCTCTCTTTCTATTCTAAATGATAATCTTGCTGGTTAGAGTATCCTAGGTTGCAGGCTTTTTCCTTTCAGCACTTTAAATACATCATGCCACTCCCTTCTAGCCTGCAACATTTCTGTAGAAAAATCAGCTAATAGCGTTATGGGGGTTCCTTTGTATATGACTCTTTGTTTTTCTCTTGCTGTATTTGGAATTCTGTCTTTAAATTTTGCTATTTTAATTATGATATGTCTTGGTGCGGATCTATTTGAGTACATCTTATTTGAGACTCTCTGTGCTTCCTGTACCTGGATATCTGTTTCTTTCTTCAGGTTTGTGAAGTTTTCAGCCATAATTTCATCAAATACATTTTCAACCCCCTTCTCTTTCTCTTCTCCTTCTGGGATGCCTATAATGCAAATGTTGGTGTACTAGATGTTATCTCAGAGATTTCTTAAGCTATTCTCATTTTTAATTTGTTTTTCTTTTTGCTGTTCTAAGTGATTTCCATTATTCTATCTTCCAGATTACTTATGCTTTCTTCTGTATCACTTAGTCTTCTATTCATTCCTTTTAGTGTGTTTTTCACTTCAGTTATTTTATTCTTCTGTTCTGATTGGTTCTTTTTATTTTTTTTTAGTTCCTTGTTAAGATTCTGTGTTCTTCTAGTCTTTTTCCTAATTCATTTAGCAATCTTATTACTAATGCTTTAAATTCCTTATCTGGTAAATTGTTTATTTCTGTTTTATTATGTATTTTGTGATGAGTTTTCTCTTGCTTTTTTAATTGAGACCAATTCCTCTGTCTTTCATTTGCTTAACTTTCTCTGTCTCTATGAATTTAGGTGAAACAGTTATCTGTTGCCATCTTCAATGGGTGTCCTTATATGGGAGCATCCCTGTATAGTCTGTGTGTGTCCAGCGCCTTTGGTGGGAAGGCTAGATTTGACATGCACACAAGTCACATTTTTCCTTATGGTGTGCTGGCAGCTGTCAACTTGGGGCTCAAGATGAAGGGGCTAGGGCCAAAGCCAGGTGTGAAGCAGGGCTTCCCCTTTGCTCAGTGGCTATCACCTACCTGTTGGGGTTGGGGTCATATCCAAAGTTGCTGGAGAAGAATCCCTGAAGTTTGGGTGCAAGGTGGCTCCATTCCCTTTAAGCATATGCTCTTCCCTCTCTGCTCCAGCACCCCTGCCCCAGAGGAGAGCTGCACTGGAGTAATAGGGGCCCATGGGCTCTCAGCTCATGATGGGGTGTGGGCTGCAGAGGGTTGGCTGTAGACAGAGGTCCAGGCTGCCTCTGATGTGCCACCTGTGTAAGTGCCAGCAGTGACTGCCCACTCCCTGCCCAGATGCTGCTTCAGGTCTGAGTCACCTGTGTTCCAAGGCCTAGCTCTTTCCTCAGTCTTGGCAGCCCTAGATCCAGTGCAGAGCTGTGACATGAAATAAGGAAGGCTGGAACATTTGATAGGCTCAGGCTGGGGCAAGAGCTAGGTCAGTCTCAGGAAACTGGACAGCCACTAGTGCAGTCTCTCTCTGCTCTCTCCACACTGCCTCAGGAGCAAGCCAAAGGGTGCACACTGTTCATGAGCTGGAGTTCAGGCTTTGCACAGGCCTCCTGTTAGTCTCAGCAGCCCTCCAACCAGCCAGGGCGGGGGGGCTTGTCGGCATTTTGTCATACCTCAGGCCTGAGGAGCTGAATATGTAACTTGAACTGCTCACGCCCCAGGGAGGACATCTGCCCATGTAATCTCCCCTTTCCTCTGAGTCTTCTCCCAGGGTCACAGGTCCTAACCTAATCATTTCTCTTCTCTTCCTACCCAATTACATGTGAAATCTTTCTTACAGCCTTGGTTGTATCGGAGTCCCTCTGCCTTTTTCCAGTTAGTTTTCAGTGAGAATAGCCCCACACATAAATTTAATTTTGATGTGTTCATGGGGGGAGGTGACTTCTGTGTCCTCTTACTCCTTTGTCTTGATTGAGCTCCCCTTGTTGATTTTTTTTTCTAAATTGCATACTGCTTTGCTTTTCATGTTAAGCATTACATACCATTTAAAATTATAAACCTGAAGGACAGAGAAAGAATTTAGGAAAATGTAATGTGACTTACCAGAAATAGTATTGACTTGAAATATGATAGCCTTTTGACAAAAAATGTGTGCAAATAAACTTTTTGCTGCAAGAGCTTTGAAAAATGTGTCCTTGGAATAGTCTTCTTGTGGACCCTTCAATGTATCCTCCAGCTTCAAGGCATTTGAATCATAAAGTGGGTAAAGTGGTGTCAATTTTAATTTAATTTAGTTCAACATACTGAACTGTTTTTTTTTTTTTTTTGAGCAATCACTATGATATGCATATGTTATATCGGATACGTGGCTTACATAGTCTAGAGGAAAATGTATGAGGCACAAAATGGAGGCTTCAATTCAGGTTCCTCAAATAACTTGTTGTCTGGGCCTCAGTTTCTTCTTCCCTGAGATGTAGATAGCATGACCAAAATGTTAGTAGCTTCCTATTTCCTGCTAAGTTTGCTTCAAGTTTCTATTGTGAATGAACATTTGTGTGCATATGTATATTTGTAAATATGTATGTATATATCTAAATGCACATATACACACATATAAATGTTATATGGCAACTCAAATTTTCCTAAACATTTTACACAAATTAGCTTTTGTGTTTTTATTCTTTTTTTATTTTTTGGCATATTGTATTCTAGTATTTATCTACAAATTATATTTCTTTTCTGGTAGATACTCTAGATACTCTAGATACTCTAAAATGTAGTATCTTCTTTCTCTTGGGGATTTTTCTCACTGAAATTAACTTATGAAACATGAGGGCATCAGGGCACACTGCTGAGTCTGGCATCTCCCAGTGTGTTCACAGCCTTGCTGGGCTTATGTTTATTTAACAGGGTGTCCTTAGTTACCAAGGATGTCTGCAGGTTGTAAGGAACCTAGGAATGTGTATAAGGAGATTAGACAAGTATCATAAATATTTGATGTTCCATATGACCTTCCAAAAGTAACTCTCAGTTACTTTGCTGTTTTAAACATAGGAATAAATCCTTCTGTCTCACAAAAAGAGTGAAACAAATACTTAGTAAATTTTTTTCTTCTTTTTCCAACTTATCCTATCCATAAGGGAACATCAAACTTCTGCCTTTAGAAACTGATTATCCAGTGGTAAATTACTCCCAACCTTTGATCTACTCTTTTTATTTTTCTTCTCTTCTGCTTTTTATATTTGATACCCACTGATATTTCTATACAGAGTGTGTAGGGTGAAATCCAAACCAATTTTACTTGGTATTTTTCAAAAGGTTTACTCTAGAGGCAATTATTACTGTCAATTTAATGGGCATTTAAAAATTATCTATATGTGTTATTCATGCTATCAATGTCCCATTAGCTTATTTTTTTTAGAATCAGCTGTATCAAGAGATTAAAAAAAAACCACAGCTATGCATGCACAAGGATAATGACTGCTCATTACCACCTGGCCAGCACACATTTTTTTACCAAGGCTCTGATTTCAATGTTGATCTGAGGATAGATGAAAAAAAAAAAAAAAAAAAGCTCAAAAACATGGGAATATTCTTAAGGAATCCAATATCAGAGAAGTTAAGTCTGAGTCAAATAAGCAGGGGCTTCAGTTAAAGGGTTTATTTTCTTGAAATACTGACCTCTCAAGCATCCTTTATATCTACATGAGGGAAGGTTTTATTGATTACACATGCTAACAGCTCATTAAGAATACAGCATAAAGAAGATAAATTATGAAGTCAAAAAGGTGAAAAAGATAAGTGGAGGCCACAATAAACTAAATGCAGGTTCCCTAATTTATGGGGTTTTTTACCGTGTGTAATGTGGATTACGTGGACTGAGTTGCTCAGTACCAGATATGAGCCAGAGAAAAGACACTGGCCCAGAGTGATCATATGAGTATTGATGGGAAACAATAATAATACAGTACCAGGCAGTCTAATGGTTAAAAGTTCATAATTTTCAGGAATATAGCATTTTTGCAATGTAGCAATCATATTGATACACAGTACCTTTCCTCTTTTTCCTGGAAATAAAGTACTAAGTCAGAAATGTAAGATTCTGATATTATTGGAGATGTTACTAAGGTAGATGTGTGATTTTGCAGACAAGAAAAGTGCTTATAAAAATATTTCTGAATACCAATAATTTGAACTGTGTGCAGTAATATAACCTATATTTGTCAAACTCCTACAGAATTTGCCATTTAGACATATTTATGATAATAAGATTCACTGTACTTACCCCAGGCTTTAAAATCTTAAGTGATAATTGGGTTCCTTGAGATATTAGTACTGAGTGAACATTCAGGATCAGATTCACTTACAAGAATAGGATAGTTTACCCATATCAAAGACACAGGCAATTAAGAGGCACAAAGGAGAGAGAGAATATTGGAAATTCTGCATGGCTCCCCGAGGCCTTTCTTCCCACATTGGACATACCTGCACATCCTATCTCCAAAAATGATTTTGTAGGCTTACCTCACACATTTACATTATGAAATATCTCCATGCCCTAGAAAGTGTAAAGCTTTAGGACATTTTCCAGGGAGCCATAAGCCATTAATCCATGTATTAATTTGGATGAAACTAATCTATTAACTCATAGATTCGGAGTTTGTTTACTACTCCAATTAACAACTGCTATTAATAATTCTTTAGGCCAGGACATCCTGCTAAGAGCTTTTATAGACAAGATTCTTCTTCCTAGTAAATGTTTCTAGTCTCTTTACCTGGAATTCCAGTTGACAAGGGCATTAGACTCACTTACCTCCTTTTTCTTTCTTCCCCTGGGCTGCTCCTTCCACCACACACACACAGAAATATCAGGAAAAGAGGGAATTGGTCCTAGACCAGCTGCTTTACCTCTTTTTCTCCCCAAATACTAATCAATGAAATATAATTGAGTCAAATTTACAAAAGCATTTTCCAAAGCCTGTAAATATTCAAGCATATAATAAAATTTTGAAACCCTTGTAAACTTTAGTTAAAAACAAAAAGCAAAAACAAAAACGAGGAGCATGCCTATAACTTCTAGTAGAATTAGAAACCTTCCAAAATTAAAGAATGAAATAATCGTGGAGATGATGGTGATAGTAATTAAGCTTTCATAATTTATCAAACACTCTTCTATAGTCTTTACTTGTATTATATTATAAAACGTAATAATCTTCTGGGGTAGATACTATTATTTTTGCCATTTAACAAATGTAGAAATTGAGGCATAGAGAAATTAAATGACTTAACCAGTAGATTCTGATGACTTTGATCAAATCCAGAAAGTCTGACTTCAAAATCCATGCTATTGACTTTTTAATCACATATGAGAAGAGCACAGATATTTCAAATTCAATATATTTTTATTAATAAAACTGGATAATAAAAGAGAAGCTATCTTATTAGAAAATAACAGTGGAGGATCAGTTTTGTTGATTATTACTGTTGCAAAAATGACATAGATTAAATATTGAAATTAATGAATAAGGAATAATTTATCTGAATGGCTGTTATGAACTCAGTGTCATGTGATGGACTGCAAGACACAGATGAAGTAGGAGATATAGCAGACAACATAATACCTGCCAGAAAAAGACTAGAAGTTGAGTTAGAGATTATGGCAAATGAGATATATTTAAGTATAAATATCACAGAGGTGGTAATTGAAGCAATTTACAAAGTGAGATAATTTGTCCAAATATACGTGATTATCAGGCCAAAATTCTAAGTTAGAAATACTTTAGTATAGAGTAACTCAGAATGTTATTTTCATTTGTAAAATCCTAAATAATGTGAAGGCTGATAAGCTAAACTGAGAAAACAATGGTAAACAAGAAAGAGAGAAGTATGACCTATATTGCCATCTGTTGGGGAAATGAACATCTGTCATGTTGAATGAAAGATGAAGGCTGGAAATTCCCAAGGAATCACAACAGCTAGAACTACTATTTAAGAGCAAAAACAGACTTCAAGACTAATTTAGATTTTTTAATTTGGAAGAGATATTTAAAGGAGGAAAAACAAACCTCCAATAAGTTAGAAACCATGGCTTTTAAGATTTCCAGACATAAATTTAGATCAAATTAGAATGGAATCGTGCTGGAGAAAGACTTGTTTCCAGAGTAGATTCTATGCTCTCTGGAAGTATCTTGTTTTTTTAATTAATGGATCCGTGCATGTCACAACATACATTGGCAAAAATCCTAGCCAGAAATTTAGTCTCAACTCAAACATGTCATTTTGAGGACCAGTTTGCCTCTTTGGGTCAAAATTTCCTTTTCTGTAGAGTGGATGGGATTGGATTAAATGATACTCAAACTTACTTTCAATTGTACTCCTATTAATGTTGTGCATGTATTAAAAATAGCCTGTTAATAATTGCATGCTTGAAAAAATATTTATTTTATAGATGAAAATTGTGTTCCTAGAACTTCCTGTTATTATTATCTTACATCTTCAAAAATCTTACATCAGTAGCATAGACATATATACACTACCAACTGTAAAATAGATAGCTAGTGGGAAGTTGCTGTGTAACAAAGGGAGATCAACTCGATGACTGGTGATGCCTTAGAGGGCCAGGACAGGGAGAGCGGGAGTCATGGGAGGGGATATGGGAATATATGTGTAAATACAGCTGATTCACTTTGGTGTACCTGAAAAGCTGGTACAAGAATGTAAAGCAATTATATTCCAATAAAGAGCTTAAAAAAAAAAATCTTACATCAGTATATTTTCTCTCCTTTAGGGTGGCGTTAGTGGGTTGACTGGAGAGCTGGAATTTGGAGAAAATGGAGGCAATCCCAATGTCCACTTTGAAATTCTTGGAACCAACTATGGAGAGGAGCTTGGCCGAGGTGTTCGCAAGGTAAGACCAGACACATTGATAAATCTGCTTTTTCCTATAGTAACATGGTTTTGTTTGATTGTTCTCCATGCAATACAATCACAGTATGCATTAACGTCTATACTGTCAGTTTGAGAGAGAAGATGGGGAAGAATTAGGCATTTAGATGACCTTACATACTTACCAGAAGTATTAAGCAATAAATTCCATTTATGCCTTAAAGGGAAAAAAGTAAAGCGATCATTGCCTAGGAAACTAGCTTAATCTTCCATTTATTATAATAATAATTTTAATAAAATAGTGAATTTAATATTTATACAATGCATAGCTGCTTTGTTTTTAGCTTGTAACATGTACAAAATCAAAATAAGAGCTTTGATAAATTTTATATAATAAGAAGGAAAGTCTACTATAAAATATGACATTACAGTATTTCAGCACCTATGTCATGTAATAGGTAGAAAGAAAACGGTTTGCAGGAAATGGACTCTTGTTTTATACTACAGATCACAGGTAAGAAAACATTGAGTACCAATAAAGGATGTTTCATGAAATACTGGGACAATAACTTTCTCAAGGAGAAATGTAAAAACCCCTGGAGAAATGACTTTTCTGTAGTTTTGATTTGCCATTTTTATGTATTTTTGGTAGGGAAAAATCTAAGGTAATTGAGTGTGCATACAGAGTTCATAGCTATAAATTTCTAACTGTATAAAGTTGGCTGCATTGGGAGTAAGTTCTTTAGTAGGTGTTTCTTTCTCATGCTGAGATGTAGGATGCAGAAAAATTTATACAATTTGAAATTTAGAGTTATTCTAATCAGCAATAAAAACCTCTTGGTAAATTTATGCTAGAGAAGTTGAAGCTATCTTAATGTGTTTTTAATTGTTTTATAGTGAAACATAGCAAACATATAGAAAACTGCATGAACCACAAGGATAGTTTAGTGACTTATAAAGGAAACAACCACTGCTATGGTAAAGAAATAGAATATATAAAGCATCCTAAAACCCCCATTTATACTTCTTCTTGACATCCCTGACATCCCTTCTCAGTAGTATCACCATTAACCTGAATTTTATGATATTCATTTGTTTACATTTTAAATATAATTTTATCACCTGAGTGTACATCCTTAAATATTTGTTTTTACAATGCTTCAGTTTATCAATGGACACAATATTGCATATATTCTTTTTTCTTGCTTTTTATATTCTTCATTCTGTTTGTGTTATGCATTCTTATTGTTATGTGTTGTTGTTTATTCATTTATATTGCTGTATTTTCTGTTGTATAAATGTGTCACAACCTGCTGTGCTGCTTTTAGACTATCATAAACAATGATATTAATATTCTTAGATGTGTATCTTGGATATGTATTCTTGTACTTGTGTGTGTATTTCTGTAGGATTTGTATCCAGGAGTAGAATTGCTACAATACAAGAAAACGTACAATGAACTTAACTAGATAATCTCAAATCTATTTTCATAAAGATTTACCAATTTACATACCTCCAGCAGTGCTATGAATTCACATTGCACTAAATGTTGGTTTTGTCAGACTTTTAAATATTTATTAAGTTGTTCTGTATATAAGAGTATATCCCTTTGTTTCAATTTGCATTTCCCTGATTATAAAAAGATTCTGCATCTTTTCCTGCATTTTTTTTTTTTTTTTGGCTCTTCAGGTTTCTTTTGGAGTTAATTGCCCATTCAGGTCCTTTGGCCATTTTCTATTGGGTTACCTTTTGTTTTTATAATTGATTCTAGGAGCTATGTATATATTTTCAATATTAGTCTTCTGTTATTTAATTATATTGCAAATAGTTTCTTCTCCGTGTATTTAATTTTCATTAAATTTACTAGAATTTAAATTTACTAGAATTATGAATTTTCTCCCTTGTGATTATTGTTGTTTAATCTTATTCAGGAAATCATTCCTTATTGCTAGAGTCGTAAAGATATTATGCTCAATTATATTCTGAAGTCTTTATAGTTCTATCTTTTAAATTGAAGCCTTTTGTCTAACCTGGAATTTTTTTTCACTATATGGGAAAAAAAAAGTACAAGTTCACTCTTCAATATAGTATCTTTACTTTTTTAAAATAAGATTTAATTTAAATACAATAAAGTGCACAAATTTTAAGTCTACACAGCTTTCAGTGGTCGCATTCACCAATGGAACCACGACCGAAATCAAGTTATAGAACATTTTCATCACCCTGAAAGTCCCATCATTCCTCTTCCCACTCTTAACACAAATAGTTTTACCTGGTTTGGATGTTCATATAAATGGATAATGTAATAATATTCATTCGCATCTTCTTTCTCTCGACATATTTTTAGGTACATTCTTATTTTCATGTCACTAATTTATTTTTTATTTTTTTCACTTATATTGCTGAGTGGTATTATATCGTATGAATGTAATACAGTATCTTTTAAAACTCCATTGTCTGTTGGTTGCTGATATATGGGAATGATACCAATATTTTGTATTGATTTTATATCCACCTCTCTTGCTCCACTATTTAATTCTGATAATTTATCTGTAAATTCCGGTGAATTCTCTTCATATCATCTGTGATTAATGATTTCATCTCTTCCTTTCTAATTTTTACACCATTTATTTCTACTTGCTTAGTGTACCAACTAGGGCTTCTAGGATACCACTGAATGAAATTAATAGTAATAAGCATCCTTGTATTATTGTCAATATCAGAGAAAAAGATGTCTACATTACACTACTAAGTATAATGTTTTTCTCTTTCTTTTTTATTAACTTTGAACAGATATAGCAAGCTTCATGTATTCCTAGGATAAACCTAATTTTTATACCTATATAAAATTGTAATTATGTTAATGTTTACATAACGTATTTTTGATTTGCTGCCACCTTGCTTAAGGTTTTTACATTAATGTTCATGACTAAGGTTACCTGAAATTTTCCTCTGTTGGATTTTGATACTAAGGTTATGTTGGCCTCATAAAATATGGTGGAGAGGTTGTCCTCTTTTTCTATTTTCTATCAGTTATATAAAATTGGAAGAGATTCTTCCTTGAGTGTTTGATAGATGATCATATGAAGCCAACTTGGACTAGAATTTTCTTTGTGGGAATTTTTTTACTACTGATTCTATTTGTTCACAGTAAATAAAAATGAAAGTCATATTTTCTCATTCTTATAAACTCAAGCAGCTTTATTTTTATATTTTAAAGTTTTTTTCTTTCCTATATGTATTGGCATAAAAGTGCTAATAATATCCTTTTAAGTATTGGAAAATTTTGAGATCTGAACTTATTTTTATTTCTGAATAGTTTTCTTTATAAATAACACTCTTAAGTTATTATTATAAGCCTTCTACTTCTGATAATGCTTTCTTCCCTAAATAATATCTATCTACTATGAATAGAGCTAAAACCATTTCCCTTCCATTAATATTTGAATGACATTTCTTTTTACTGTGCTTTACTTTCAACTTTTCCTGTATCCTTTCATTCCGTACATAACTTTTTTTAATTTTAAATTAATTAATTAATTTTTAAAATAAATTATTTATTTATTTATTTATTTATTGACTGCATTGGGTCTTCGTTGCTGTGTGTAGGCTTTCTCTAGTTGCGTGAGCAGGGGCTACTCTTCCTTGCAGTGCACGGGCTTCTTATTGTGGTGTCTTTTATCACAGAGTACAGGCTCTAGGTGCATGGGCTTCAGTAGTTGTGGCACGTGGGCTCAATAGTTGTGGCTCACTATTGCTCTGCAGCTTGTCTGATCTTCCCAGACCAGGGATTGAACCCATGTCTCCTGTGTTGGCAGGTGGATTCTTAACATCTGCACCACCAGGGAAGTCCCCATACATAACTCTTAAAAAAACTATGTAATTGATTATTTAATACCAATTTGACTATTTATGCCTAAAAACAAGAGCATTACATGTATTTAAATGAAATATGTTTAGTAATACATTTAGAATTAAGTGTACCATCTTGTACGTTCTACTATATTCTATTTGCCTTGCCTAGTCTAGGCTCATTTTTTTGTCCTTTCTTGCTTTCTTTTGGATTGTTAACATATATTTTTAAATTTCCTCTTTTCTTCTCTACTTATTTGCAAGTTACATACTCTGTTTTTATCTATTTAATAGTTCCTCTAGAATTCACAACATGCATACTTTATATATCAACATCTAAAGTTAATTAAGGGGCTTCCCTGGTGGCGCAGTGGTTAAGAATCCACCTACCAATGCAGGGGACACAGGTTCGATCCCTGATCCAGGAAGATCCCACATGCCACAGAGCAACTAAGCCCGTGCACCCAACTACTAAGCCTGCACTCTAGAGCCCGAGAGCCACAACTGTTGAGCCCATGTGCCACAGCTAATTAAGCCCGTATGCCTCATGCTACACAAGAGAAGCCACCACAATGAGAAGCCCATACACTGCAACGAAGAGTAGCCCCTGCTCACCACAACTAGAGAAAGCCCATGCGCAGCAATGAAGCCCAATGCAGCCAATAAATTAATTAATTAATTAATTTAAAAATAATAATAATAAGTAAAGTTAATCAACATCTTCATCCCCCTCTCAGATAACAAACATACTTACAACATTTTAACTCCATTTACTCAATGTATGCACCTCTCACATAATAGATTATTATTGTTCCTGTTTTTAATGTTATCCTTTTTATTTTAAAAAGTCTTACCATTACTATTTTGTGCAACAAACGTTTATGTATACCCACATATTTTCTACTTTATTTGCTTATCTTTCCTTCCTGCATCTGTGTCTAGAATTGTTTTTCTTCTGCCTGAAGTATAGCTTTAAAATTTTCCCCTTTGATGGTTTTCTTGGGCCATATTTCTCAGTCTTTATTTACCTGAACATGTCTTTATTTCATCTCCTTCCTTTAAACATATTTTCCCTAGACACAGAATTTCAAAGTGCTAGTTTTATTCTCTCAGCATGTTGATGATATCACCGTGCTGGTTCTGGCTTCAGTGTTCTGGTTGAGAACTCTGCTGTCTCACTGCCAATCATCTTCCCTTACCTCTCTGGCTGAGTTTAAGATTTATCTTTGATTTTATATTTCGGCATTTTCACTATTGAGTATCTCAGTGTGGATCTCACTCTAATGTGCATGGGTGTAGCAGGTTTATGATGGCAAAACCTGTGTTTATCAATGTGGGATTTATGGTGAGTGAGCAACTAATGCTAAGTGTCTGGTGCTGGAGCTAAATTCATGAATCTGGAAGGACTTAGCATCAAAGATTACCATTGTCACAGAGAATTTTAAAACTATTTGCAAAAATCTGTCTTAGAGCCAATTCTCTGCCTTTAAATGTATTTATTTAGGAATAAAAAATGAGTTACATTTATCTAGAGTCTGGTGGAAACAGAATAATTAACTTAGAATCATAAAATAAGTTTAGTAGAAATATAATTGAAGATTCAGAAAATGAAAATGTTCATGATTTTATAGGAGAAAGTAATGTATCTTTGGAGTTTTTGTTACTTAATTCCTTGTCTAATGATATCAGAAAACTTTTTTAGACCTCATTATAATTGTGAAATCAGGATTAGTATATAATGTTATCTATTTTGAAACAAAGGGCTGTTGTACACATTAAAGTATACATACAGAAATTATTTCATTTACAGATAGAACCTATACTGATACAAATAAAAACTCTTTATATGAATATTACTTAACTCCTTACAAAAAAATTTTCCTTCCACTCTACTTCCTATTATTATCCCTAAGTTTGTGTATAATCATTTCACATCTGGTTTCTTCTTTCTTTCAATATCTTTTGTGTAAACTACCCCATGTAATGTTATTATTACTTTTTCTAAAGCCTTATGATTCTAATACTACTGTATTTTACCAAAATATTTATCCCAATTCAGTAATTAGGTATATATGTACAAGGATCACCGTTGCAGTCCTGTACTAATAGAAGCTGAGAGGAAAGAGTTTCAGGAAATAGAGGGGGATCAGCAATGTAGCAGAACAGCAGTATTATAAAGACTAAAAAGAGTCCACTGAATTTCGGAACTCAGGGTTCATTAGTAACTGAGGAGTGTGACTGCGAACGTCAGACTGTTCAAATTCTTATTGTGTTACTTAAAACCAAGCGATGCTGGGCATGTTACTAAAGTCTTAGGTAGGTATAACCTAAATGATTTAGTAATGGGACTGGTCCAGAACTGTGCCTGGTACATCAAAAAATGTTGCAAATCATTGCTATTTATGAGGAAAATCTCAGTGGAGCAGTAATGCTGTTATATTTAAATTGTAACAAGTTGGAAAGTAAAAAGGAAGGTGGTGAGAGAGGAGGTAAAGTTAAATACCATATTAACCTGTTTGGCTATGAGAGCGGTCATTAAATGGTTTTTTGAAATGGAGGGGGATAATTTTCAGAATGTAAGAGAGAGGAGTGTGCTTGAATGCTCACAGATCGAACCATCAGGGAGTAAGAGAAAGAAGATAAAGGAAAGACAGGTGATCACTGATAGAAGTCCAAGAGAAGGAGAGACAACTGGATCCAGAATTAGGTGGACTGCTTAATCTTAGGCACCAAGGACATCATTTTCCTGGGGTGGGGGGAGGAAGTAAGGAGAGAATGGTGTGAATGCAAGCAAGTTTTCACATGTTCTGTCAAGAAGTTAAGGAAATTGTTAAGACATATGTTCCCAGGTGGGATATCTGCTAAGAGAGAAGGTATAACAGAAAACATTAGAGATAATGAGGTTGGAAGTTTATAGCCAGTGAATAAGTTTTCAGAGAGCTGCTGTGGCAAACCAGAGAGGTAATTAGGGAACATGGAAGAATTGCCAGGCAGGGCTATTGGCTTATATGAAGTTAGAGACCAGAAATTCATTGTAGCATGAATCTACATGGCTGTATATTTTTTTATCCAGCAGCATTCAGTGGACAGAGTGAATTTGCATTAATACTGGATTGAGAATTCATCAGACTGCTTTTGTTTCATTTTGTTTATTGTTTCTAATAGCAGTACAATGAGGCAGTGAGGGTAGGGATATTGGCAGGAGAATGGCTGAGGTGGCAAAGCCTGAAATCTCACTTGGATATGTATGCTACTGAAGGCAGGAGGAGTCTCAACAACAGGGAGAAAGCATGGATTAAGAGAACAGAGCCCTCAGCAAGTCTGAAGAAACTGATATTGCTTGGATTAAGTGAGAGAGCTTCAGAGCCAGGAAGCTGTGTTTGAGGAGAGAGACATCTAAATTCATGATTGGAAGGGAGGATGGCTTCAAGGCAATGAAAAATTCATAATTGTAAGGGTGGCAGAAACGGGCTTCATGTAGCTTTCTAAGATCAGTGTAGTTCCAAGATCAGTGTAGTTCCAAGATCAATGTAGTTCCTTCTCTGTGCTCTGAATTCACAGTCTGTAATGTGTTCACTTTGCTGTAGAGTATAAACTGACGCAATATTTTAAAGCAGCTATACTCCAATTAAAAAAAAAAGCCTGTAATGTTATCTATGCCCTTCAGTTGAAATGAGTCATATACTTCACATTATGTCTACTTTATTCTTAAATAATAATAAACTCCTATAATTATTTGTTTATGTTTCTATACTCTGATTCCCAAATTGTATCAAAACATTCCAGTGCACTGACATTATGTAAATGTTATGTGAAAGAGACCATAAATATTTAGTGTCTTTTACATTGTTGACTCTCAAAAAAATTTTAAGTAGTCTTAATTTTTAAATATTTATTTGTTTTTATAACTCAAATGTTTTTCTATCAATCTACAGTTTTAATTAGTTACTGAATTTATAAAGCTTCAAATCTAGCTCTCAAGTAACTTTAAGAGTATTATGAATTAGTTTGTAGATTGCTAGCTCCAATTATAAATGGGGCAGTTCCTTCACATGGACATTAATACATGTATAATATCTCCAAAGATACTTATCAAGGGAAAGCATTGCCATGCAAATAATTATAGTATAGATTTACCTGACATGTGTCTAAAATTAAGGCTCCATTCCCAGTATCTCTATGTCTCGAAAAGAGTGAATGGCTTTCCAATTGATGAACTGTCAAGTTGTCAGTGTTTATACTGTTTGCCAGTGGCTAAGTGTATACAATCCCTGCAGCCTTATCACCTCGAGCAGGTGTACTGTCAGCTCTCATAACCTAAGCAAGGTTGTTTCTGTATAGAATTTGAATGTGAAATTGACCAAGTCCTAGATTTTGGGCTAGTCTCGGCCCTTTTGGCATTGTATGAGTGGAGATTTCATTTTTCTTTAAATTTGGCGAGAATATGAAAAGGATTATTTAATTTTCACTGATGCTGATAAAATGAAGGGTTTTCCTGCTTTGATATTTTTTACGTGTTCTTTTACTCTGATGTAAGGTAGTGATTCATTCAGTAGATGCTGTATTCAAGGTGCTAGACACTGTGTATCCTTGAAGATAAATCAGGTGAGCCTCAAAGCAAATTTTGAAATCATCAACGTTTTCTATATCCTTAAATTTTCTCCAGGAGTATGGTTGTTCCTGTTTCTTTTCATCACAATATAAAATTTCCAAGAAGAAGAACAATTTAAGTAATAATATCCTATTCAGTCTTCTAGAACTAAATTTATTAGAAGACATTAAAGATTAAATTAAATAGTTAAAGGATCAATTTGTGTTTTTTTTCTTAGGAGAGGAAATGTACACAATAGGTTTTTTGCTTATGTGTCTGAAGTCTTCTTTGTTTGGTTTGGTTTTACTAATGCTACTCACTTTTTATTGTGAAGACTGAGCTTAAACATTAAAATTTAATGCTCTAAACTTAATGTCTTTGAACTTTATCACAAACAGGAAAATAAGGCTAGGGAAGATAGATTAAAAGTGGTTTCACAACCAATCTTAATTGCACAGTAATGCTTAGTATCTTCATAAAATTGTTTTCTCATGTGAGCAGATGAAATAAAATGGTACAGCAGTGATATTCTAGCTCCTAGGTATAATCGTTTTTTAGGTAGGTTTAGAATCTTTACTCAGGTTCTCCAACATTAAATCCACAAATATAAAACCTACAGCTCTGCATTCTTGGCAAAACTTAATGTACTGTTTTTGCAAAGGGTATTATATAGATTGCCATTGGTCCATTTTTAATGAATTGAAATGTTCTATCACCTAGTGGTTAGAAAGAAGAAATAACAGCCTTGCCTTCAAATGGCCAATTATTAAATAGAGTACTGGTATTCTTCAATGTTGCATTTGTATTCTGATTCTGCAGTATCTAAAATAACAGTTTCCTTTTCATATTACCCTGCTTTTTGTTTCTCTCTAGCACTTTTTGCAAACTGAAATTATATACATATATGTAATTATATACACAATCCTTATATATGTGTATATATGTGTGCATATATAGTATGTATACACATAGGTAAATATAACAAATTTACTTGTTTATAGTCTGTCTTTCACAGTACAGTGTGACTCCATGAGATAAGATTGTTTCTTTAGTCTTGCTATACCCCCCAATACATGGCATATAGTAGATATTCATTAAGTATTGAATGAATAAACTAATGAACACATGTGTATACTGACATAAGAATCTGTAAGATTCTCTCTGCATCTACAAGTGTAACAGCCATGTTTTTCCTTTATTCAAATGAAAAATAATAAATATGTGCACATAAATTATTGTTGACATGCCATGTTAGAAATTGTTTATGTGATTACCTCATTTCCATCACTGCATCTTTAATGCCTAGCAGAGTTGGCCCTTTAGTCACCAAAAAATATAATCAATTATTTTAGTGGTTATTCAGTAAAATTTTGTGTTTGCAGGGATTCATAAAGAGTAGCGAAATAGTGGATTGATTATTTTAAGCAAATAGATTGATTATTCTAAGCAAAGTGGAAGGACCCACAGAAGTGCAGACTTGTTAGGAATTATTGATATTTATAATTTAAGATAATTTTAAAACAACTAGGCTAGATTTAATATGTTGTAATGGGGAAAAGTGCATATCCTTTACCGACAGAAATACCTGGGTTGAAATTCTGACTGTCACTGACTGTTGTGATTTTAGGATTACTAAACCCAGTAAGTCTCAATTTCTTTATCTGTAAAATTTGAATAATAATATTTATCCCTTAATATTGTAAGGATTAAGGGAAATTGTTTGTAGGTTACATAATGAGAGAGAATTAAAATAATGCCAATTTGAAAGTGGACAGTAATGTATGTGATTCGTTTTTAAGCCAATACAAGAAATTCAAAGTCTAGTTGCTACTCTGACAAGAAATTGCTATGTGAGGTGGGGAAACAATTCATTTTAGGTGTGGTTGACTATGCATAGCAATCACAGTGATAGCATGAAAAATTAACCTTTTTGTTTTGTTTATTGTCCTTTCTGAATCTAAAATTCTGCACATCTGTTGATCAAACTTGGAGTGTCTACAGTTCAATGGGAAGCTAATATCAGAGAATCTAGTAGCCAACATAGCCTGCATAAACCCAATGTTTATAATTAAATTCATTATTGGAAAGTCTGCCATCCATATTTACTGTCATATTTCCAACACTGAACTTATATCTCGGAAGGTGTATATAATGGAGAGAATTTAGAAATTGCTGTGAATTGACAATCTATTGTGAACACTCCAGCTTTTTTTCCTTCCACCCTACTTTACATATAACATACATGATAAACTTAGCTCCATGAGTTTTTATTTTGATGCAACTTCAAAAAAATATTTTGTACTCCAAAGTCATGTGATATTCAATCTAGTATCTTATGAAATTTTCAGTCTGTTAGAACTT
Organism: Hippopotamus amphibius kiboko; assembly: GCF_030028045.1. Taxonomy (NCBI): domain Eukaryota; kingdom Metazoa; phylum Chordata; class Mammalia; order Artiodactyla; family Hippopotamidae; genus Hippopotamus; species Hippopotamus amphibius. The sequence goes on from NC_080188.1 coordinate 62,711,941, forward strand.
CAAAATTATTGATCCCAGCAGTTTCCTGATAGGTAAAGGGAACCCTGCACTCTTGAAAAGCATGTACTGTGCACTGGATCATTTTTGCTTCAAAGGGAACCCACCTCCCATTACTGCATAGAAAAGAGAATGATAGCTGTATCCAATGATGTTTAGAGTTACTGTGACCTCTCTGGAAGAATTAGCTGTTGTTTGGATGGAGATGACTTCTGAGGGAGTCCTGCTTCAGGCCAGCAGCACGCACTGCCCCTTGGAGAGAACAGGAACTCTCTCTTTTGTTGGATAGGATGATGCTGACTTCTCCAGCATGAGGAACAGAGGTCTGATTGTGTACAATCCCACCTCAAGTTTTTGTGGAAATAGAACTGACGACTTTTTTTGGAAAGACTACAAAATCTGGATTGTTGCTTGGTATGGATTACTTTACCACTTTTGAGGAAAGGACTTATTATGAGGAAACTAGCTGCTATTGGCGTGCAGACTCTTAGTAAATGTTTACAGACATGTTTGTGCTCACAGAGAAGCCCAGAGAGTCTGGTTCATCAGTTTACATGCTGAAGACTGACGCAGTTATGAGTTCAAGACCACAGCTGATACAAAGGAGGCAAGGTTCAGTTTCCTTCCTGCTCTACTGCACAGTACCCACAGTAAGACACACTGGAATCTGCCTCCCCACAGCGTCTGACACTCACGCACACACACACACACACACACACCCCACCACCACCAATGAAACTTCAGCCCATCCAACTCAAATTCACCTACACAGTGTGATTTCAGCCACAAGTGGTGATTAAGCACCCACTACAAGAACAATAATCATGAAAGCAATCTAAGTTAAGAATACACAGAATTGAGAAACATTTGCTCGTATGTTCTGCTTTGGCAGGGTCTCATTACTGTGATTGAACTTTAAGTGGCAGATATCAAAGATTTATTTCAAAGAGGTCACATGAAAGGGCAAACAGTGGCAAGAAGGGGTCACACAGCATGTGAGTCATTTGTCCACATATGTTGGAAATTCACAACAGGCTAATTTGTTGTACGGTTCCTGGCATGGTAGGTTCAGTTGAAGTATAATCCCAGGGGTTTGTTATCGTGCCTCAAATTATCTGCTTTCTTTCACTTCTGAATTTCTTAGTAGTCTGTTAAAATGTTTGATTATATATCTCTGTTATTCCCCCAGGCCTGTCTTGACTCCTTCGGGGGATTATAAATTGTCCTTCAATAGGAACTGGATTTTATACATTGGAGAGGTTATAAATTTTAATACTCTGGGCACATAATCTCACCATATTTGCTAATAGAACTTTCAACAACTCATTTGTTTGGGGACTCTTCATTCCAACTAGTGAAGTATTACGTTCATATCAATGATGAATAATTGAAATTGTAATCATGGCTTTTGGTCACTGCTGACTGCACTGCCTCCTTGCTGCCGTTTTTTCCCCCCAGTATTTTTATTTTCCTCTGTGACCAGGAGACTCGACACATCAAAGCTAGTCAGTTACCATTAAGACTTTCGTCCCAATTAAGCTCTTCTATGGTGACTAGAAAATGAAGGAATTGATATTTGCTAATTTGTTTTGAATAGAAACTATGATATTAAAAAAACCTTTTTTGAGATGTCGGGGTGGCTTGGTGATATAAACTATTGCCCCTTTTAAAGTTTCTGCTATTAATTTGGATTTTGTTTCCTCCAAAATTTCCTTCTTGATAAAAAGGTGGTATATTGCAATAAAAACAAGTAACGCAATTTGTTGCGTGTGTGTGTGTGTGTGTGTGTGTTCCGGTGTATTTATTTATTTATTTTAAGCTCCTTATTAGAATATAATTGCTTTACACTGTTGTGCCAGTTTTTTCTGTACAACAAAGTGAATCAATTGTATTTATACATATATCCCCATATCCCCTCCCTCCCATCCTCCCTTCCCACCTAAGTCATCACCCATTATCGAGTTAATCTCCCTGTATTATGCAGCAGCTTCCCACTAGCTAGCTATTTTACATTTGTTAGTGTATATATCTCAGTGCTACTCTCTCACTTCGTCCCAGCTTCCCCTTCGCCCCCCACTCCGTGTCCTCAAGTCCATTCTCTACATCTGCATCTTTATTCTTGCCCTGTCACTGGGTTCATCAGTACCATTTTTTTAGATTCCATATATGTGTGTTAGCATATGGTGTTTGTTTTTCTCTTTCTGGCTTACTTCACTCTGTATGACAGACTCTAGGTCTATCCCACCTCATCACATATAGCTCCATTTCATTCCTTTTTATGGCTGAGTAATATTCCATTGTATATATGTGCCACATCTTCTTTATCCATCCACCTGTTGATGGGCATTTAGGTTGCTTCCATGTCCTGGCTATTGTAAATAGTGCTGCAGTGAACATTGTGGTACATATTTCTTTTTGGATTATGTTGCATTTTTAAAGAATTGAAGTAACTTATTTATGTGCTAAAAGCAATATATTGACTTTTCTAAAGACGGGAATTTGCTGTTTGGCAACTGATCTTCATTCCCAACAGCATGGAGACTATTAACATATGGTTGTGAATGAACAGCACATTCCTCACTATATTCTTGGTCTTTGAGGAGAGGATATTCAAATGTGTAATATTTTTACTGAGACCTTGAACTAGTATCGCCTATTATTAGTTTCTTCTTTATATTTTCCTATATTTTCCCCGTTTTCTGCAAAGGGCATACAATATTATTGTAATCAGAAAAAAAATAGGTTTTGCTTTAAAAGTTTAAAATAATTTTAAAAGTCTTTTTGTATTTAGAGGAATGAAACTATTTCTGAAAGTTCTTCAGAAGTATCAAGTAATTTAGAATTTGAGTGCAAAAGTTTTCTTGCTTGGAATTTGAAGTAGAGTTTGCTCTCTAGATGTAGCATTCTGTGATTCTTTCATTCCAATGCCATCTTGCATTTATAAAGCATTCTGAAGTGCCATTTTTAAAATGGAAAAACAATTAATTTCATTTGTTTCCAGATACTTTCTATGACACTAGAATATACAGTTTATATCTCATATTATTTGAAGCAGGACCATACTATGTTGAATTACTTTGTAGCCTTATTTATTAAACATTCCAATTTTAGGTTAAGATAAAAATATCTAACATAGCTTTACAGTATGGCAATTTTTGCATATAATAATAAACCTCAAAACTCTTGCCATAACCAACATTATTTTTAATATGTGAAGTATGTCTTCACATGATTTCCTTTGGTAAAGATTTGAAAGTATAAGAACTCTAAAAAAGAATCCCTAAGAATTATGGATTTATTTGTCTAATTTTAATATTTGATACTTTTGTATTAAATTTAGGTTGCTTAGATTTTATGAACAAATAATGTAAAATAATCTGTGAAGATTTTTATATTATCTGTAAATTCTTCCTAAAATCTATAATTGTCCACGTTGTTTCTTTTGTATCGTGAAACTAGTAGTCCATGCTGAATCTGAAATGTTGACTAACCATTAAAAAAGTATATAAATGCTTGAAGAATTAATAAAATAAGATTTTTAAAAGCTAAAAAAAAAACCCATATCTTATTTTTACCCTGCTCTGCAGTTTGCATAGGAGCTTAAATCATTGAATATGTATCATCTAAAATTTTGTCATACTTGAAAGAATTCTGATGGATAGTTTTTTAAGGTGATGATTAAATGTTTTTATTAAAAAATAAAGCATTCTTATTTAGATGCATGATATTATTATCATCAGTTATTAAGTTCATGGAACTTAGATGTTGCTGATATATGTCCCACTTCTTATTGAGGCTACAAATGTTATTTTGAGGAACTGTTGTTTTTGTTTTGTTTTGTTTCATTTTTACTATAAATTGTAAGCATTTTCACCAGGGCCTTCAGTGTCTTTCCAGTAATTCTCAATGGATTTAATAAAGAATTTGTTGAAGTTGTGTAGAAAGCTAAGTTTCCATAGTGTTCTTTCCAATATGGAAAGTAAATATGTTTGGAAATGGAGATGCTCTTTTAGTAATTAGAGGCACTTTTATTAATCACAGTAATTCAGGTGCAATAAGGGGCTTTTGCATTTATTGGCAATGAACTTTGATTTTAAATTATTTAATAAATACACTTTATCAGGGTTTTTAAACTCCATTATAACAGTAAAATAGCATTTATGGAATTCTTTTTTATAATCAAAAGTGAGAAATGAATCTCACTTTAAAAAATAATTTTAAAATATGTTGGATTAATATAGGTTAGGCCTTGAAATGTCTAATTAATAAAATGAATGCATCTAGCTGAATATAATCACTCTGAGAAAGTCACTCGATGCTCATGAGGAGAAAAGTGCTTATCTACTGAAAATGTTTTCAAGCAATTCTTAATCAGAAGCTATGGAAAGTTTTATTACCCTGGAGTGCTTGAATAAAAAGCAGTTTTTGTGGGTTTAAATGGAAAAGCATTTGAAATGCTGTGCTTGAGAATTTCTTCTTTTGATTCATTCAAGTTTGATATGAATCTATATCCAAACTAAGATGAGAAATCTTTCAGACTCAGACTCATGCATTTCAGAATGTCTGCCACCATTTGAAGCAATAATACGATCTGAACTAAGTGTACTTTCATTAAATAGGAGACAATGTCTTTTAGGATTGTGATAAAAAGGTCGTATTTCTGTCTCTCATATAGGAACTGTTATACTAATGGATATTTTTTCCTCCCAAAGAAAATTGGAAACTGGAGAATTATTCTTGGGACAAACAATATAATTATAATTCAGGAACTAGGTTCTCATCCATTCTTAAACATACTCAAGTTTTTCCAAGTAGGCATATTTTTTGGTCCATCCCAAACCCTTCTGAGGGATCACAAAATTAGGGGAACAGTAGCAGTCATTTAGTGAAACATCTGTAGCTTACATATGAAGTCCCGAGTTTTGTGGGTTGGAGACCTTCTTAAAAAGCATTAGTTTGTCATAAAAACCAAGCTTAGACTTCTAGTTCAATGTTTTTTCCACTACATTAAGAGCTATTTCCACAATTTCAAAACCTATACCTCTTAGAGGTAAACAGTAAAAGTGAGATACACTCTGTTTGTTTGTTTTTTTTTCTCATTGTAAGTTTGGAACCCATCTTTAAATATATTCATAGTTATGGTTATGAATCCCAAAGAGAAAAATCTACTGTATTTAAAATGTCACTAATAAAAATCTCTCACATTTATTTCTAGAAAATAACATAAATTCTCATGCCTTTCTCTTAAAAACCATGATTGTTAAAATGTGGAACTATTTTTGTCTATATTCTACTCTTTTAACTTTATTCTACAATGTTTTATGTAATGTTTAATTTTTAGTCTTGTCTTTTTCTTTCTCTGTTCAAATTTTATTTGTGATAGCAGAGGTAATATTTCCATTTGTTCGTTCAAAGTCTTATTTTTGTTTTTTTCAATGACAGCCACATTTTGCCTCACTATGAATTAACATTCAGCTTTATCTTATTGTTGTTAACAGAAGCATATTTTGATTAAAAACAAATGAGTGCAGATGAGGGTGAGTTGACATTTCTGACAAAATTTTTTCGTAAATCATTTTTAGTTAAATATAATCCAAAGTAGAGTTTTCCAGCCAAAGTAGTTTTTCGCCACAATATAGTCAGACAAAAATATATTGCAGTTATTACACCAAACATCTTTTATCGAGATGAGGTTTGGGTGAAAGATGTCATAACCAAGATAGCCCTATATTGAAGGATAGAATCACAGGTCTCTTCAAGACCATATAATATCAGCAAGCAGTTATGAGTACTTAAAATTGGTAGAGTTATCTTTTTAGTGAGAATATAGATAGAGATGGTAGATAGATAGGCAGACAGACAGACAGATAATAGATGATAGACACATAATATAAATATGATAGATGGGATGGATATAGGTACCTAAATACACATAAAAAGCGACATAGACCAAAGACATACTGTATTAATACATATACATATAGAGAAACAGGTAAGATATTTTATGAGTTATCTTATAGTGTATGTTATAGGTTCATAGCAGACACACACACAAATAGTCCTGATGCTGCTTTGCTCAGGTAGTATGATAGCATAAGATATAGAAATCTAAAGTCAGTCAGAACATTAGAGATCGTGCCATGTTTACATGTTGACTATATAACTATATTAAAATAACTGACTTGAAAATAATTTGCTAGTTTGGCAGTGGGGGGATGCACGTAGAACAAAAAATAAATAGTAGTAGCAGGAGATCTGCAACTCATTTAACAACTTAATATTCAAGTCAATAATAAGTAGAAAAAAAATGAAGTTCATTCTGGATGATTTAAAACATAGAAAATAACATTGTATATGTAGTGCCTAGCATTCTAATTTGATTTATCTGATTTACTTAATATCAACAATGGAAATTATTTCCAAATATAAGAGATATAAAGAAACCAACAAAAGTTTTGAGTATCTGATGCCCTTACTTGGTTATAATTAAATAAATTTAGAGGTTATTGAAGAAAAGGAATTATGTAGCCTCATTACATTTTAATCAGTGATGCAGTTCAATGCAATGCAGTCACACTGTATTTAAGAGTAGTGTTTAGTAGGAAATGAAATCAGTAATTTATTGATTAGTCTACTGATAATAATTTTAGTATTATAATTTAGGAAATATTCTAACCACTTTTATTTATAGAAGACTAATTTTACAAATACTAAAAGTTGTTTCCATGGATAGAAGGACCTTATACCTATAAGGAATAAACTAAGAATGTATTTCATATTTTTATCTTTAGTTAAGTATTCTATTACTATTAAGCACTTGCTAAAAAGAAGTGTTATAAAGTTTTTCGAGGCATTTTGCATTTTTAACGGTAGAGCCTGTCTTGAATTTTGATGGCATTGTGTGAATTATCTTTTCTGCACTATGTAACAAAAATACACTTTGAAATCATGATAACATGGTGTGTGAGTGCCCCACCTGGTAACACCCACTCATTATCTTCCTACTTCCCAATTTCTTTCTTAACTTTGGCATGGCATAGGAACAAAATATAATATTACTCATTGCTTATGGCTGGGAAAAGTATATAAAATATTTTTATTTTATTGAATTATTATACTATATATACACACAATTATAGTAATAGTATAATTAATTACAGACTACACTTTTTAAAAATATTATTCCCATGAAAGCATGTGATTCTTGATTAAAAAGATAAAATTTGATTGTGTTTGAATAGTGAAGCCTCTGTTGTTGATGAAAGGACAGCTAATGGGCCTTAACTAACGAAAAGGACCTGGACAGAGCTAAAGGCCAAACTTGTTACTTGCAATAAAAAAAATGCCAATGATAAAAACTTGCAAAGATATTTCTTAATAGAAGTTTAGGTGAAAATAAACCAAAGATTTTAGTTGACCACAAGGTCAAGTGAAATAATAATGTTATGAATCTGCCAAAAAGCTAATGAAATTTACTCAAGTCTTTAAGAAAGGTGTGTTGCAGGAGAAGCCCATGAAGGAATTAAAGATCTTAAATATAAATATAAGGTGCATCAATACTATTTTCATGTATTTAACGGCAGTCACATGCAAAGAGAAATGGTGATGTTTTATATTCATTCAGGTTCATTTTCTGAATTAAAGACTCAGTTATAGGCAGACATATATGAATCTGTGCATGGCTCCTTCATGGTGAAATTTGAAAAGCAGCAGGACGATGCTCCTCTACACTCAAAACATCTTAAATTATCCATGAAGGTGCCTGATACTTCGCTGTTAATTATGCAGTACAACATGTAGACACCAGCTTTTAAAATGATTTGAACAGAAGGGATTACCACTTTAAGCTGTAAATAACCTATAACTAGAACATGGATTTACTTATTGTCCTCTCTCTTCATAAAGAGAATGTGTGTGGAAATGGTGTAGGAGGGAAGAATTAGATCTTAGGGCTCTACTGGAAGAAGTTAACCCAGGAAAAGAATATTACTAAGCGCTGATGCACTAACTAGAGTAACAGGAAGGCAGCGGAGCCAGGGAAGATACATTTTCAGAGACAGAGAGGGAAGATCAAAGGGAGACTCATACAACAGGTGAGTTTTGCCTACTTTACCCTTCTGTTTCAAGTTGAGTTTGGTTACATTCTCAGAGTGTAAATATTTGCTCAATTAATGTGTCGATAAATGAAAAATTGGGTGATGATAGGGACAGGTACCTGGAAATCAAGTCAGTTGGCTTTGTAGGGCTTAATAGCACCATGCAGGATTAAGGTTCAAAAGTGTGGATGGATTTAGCTTTTCAGTAGATTATCGATTAATGGTATTGCTATTAATACATAGACAGTCTGCTTCATATTAATCATAATTAGGCACTGAAACTCCCAAAGTATCTGATTTCTCACCAGCTAGATTTCTAGTACTCTAAAGAAGAAATCAGTATTCCTTTTAAAAATAGCTTTGAATATGTTCATTATCTTGATTTTGGAAATAGTTTCACATATGCATATAGATGTCAAAATTCATCAAAAGGTACATTTTAAATATATGAAATTCATACTGTGTCAGTAATACTTTAATGAAGAATATTAAGAAGCTCATTGCAGAGCTAATTAAATTAATAGGTAAAATTCTTTGATCATCAAAACTTATTTTTTTAATTTTTATGCAAAGTCTTTGATTATCTAGATGTGTATAAACATATGAAGGCGTTAAGACAGTCAGTGATATGTTTTACCTCATATTTCACAAAGAAAGTAAATAGTGATCATATGTGATGTTCAAAAACTTTGTCAATTAATTTCATAGTAGAAATTAGACTAGTTCTTTTAACTGTACATATCATCACTCTCCTGGGATTCTAGTTTTCTTAATTCTCTAAAAATGACCCTATTTAATATTGTCTAAGTAATTTGGAATATGTTTTTAAAATATGTACATTTCTGCTGTCATTTTCATTAGTAAAGCAGAGTTAAATAAGGGCAATAGTTTTTTTCAAACATAACACATTGCCAATGAAATATTAAAGTTTATGGTTATATAAGTTTATATGGGAAGATTTAGGTGAATTGGTTTTTTTGTATAGGATATATTTGTACAAAGTATAAGTTAGCCATTAAATTATTCTAGTCGTAATTCTCATTTTATTACCTGTAATGCGTGATTACTTTAGAATTATGTTGCAAAAAGTATCAGTAATATGCCACACTTGACAGGATGATTCTCACTAGCATATCTGATCAACTACAAGCCCATGGCATTTATTACAAAATCAATTTTGTATTACTTTATTTTGGAAACAAAAATTTATATTTCAAATTGCTTTTTATTCTATATATTATGAGAGGAACTGATGAAATCTCATATATGATATCAAATTTTAAAAATCAGAATACATCTTTTGAGCACATTGCCTATGTTTTTCAAAAAACCAAGGAAACCCTATATTGAGTAGAAACAATAGAATATTAAAGTGACATAAAAAATTATCTAGATATTTCTTTCTTTATTAGATAATGTGCAGCTTAAAACAGTGACAGATTTTGCATACCACTGCACTGAAACAGTTTAAATAAATTTAAGTGAAGCAAAAGTAAGGAGGAATTGGAGCATCAACTGTTATTTATACTAAAAATCTGTTTTATTTTGTGGCATTTGGTCATTGCAAAACACTCAAAATATAAATCACTGTTCTATAACCTACTAGTCAGCCTTATAGTGTGGTAGTCATGAATATTGGTTTGTACTTGAGGTCAAGAGATCCTACTGTACAGGATTATAATAGGCTTTTTGTTTAAGTCATGGTATAGACTTCGGTGAATTAGAATATATACCATACTCACTAAAATCCTCTCAATGTAAATATTTAAATACAAGAGACATGGGTAGCAAGAACTGCACTTGCAGAAATCTTAACTACACTCAATGGTTGACATTTCGACTGGCACTACATGACATGTACTGTAGAAGCAAAATGGTTAACTACCAAGGCCTAATCAGCACAGCAATCTGTCACTTAAGGCATTGTTCTGTAGAGTAATGAATGATCAGTTCTAGAATCTGCATCTTTAATAAGATGGTGTCTACAACCTATACACTCAGAGTAAAAAATAAGAGGGGTCAAGTCTTGAATAGATGTTTTAATAGACTGAATAGATTGATTATGATGCTTATATTAACAGAGGAGCTTAAACAGGAGTATGTATTCCTACTGTGAAGGATTTTAAGAGACCCTCTAAAGTTGTAGCTGATTGGTCATCTAGCCATATACCTAATCCAGGGGTTGGCAAACATTTTCTGTAAATATTTTAGGCTTTTTGAGTCACTTACAGTAACTGTTACATATCCTTCTGTTTTATGATATATGTATGTGTGTTTTTTTACAATTCTTTAAAAGTGTAAAACTTTAGCTCAAGGACTGTACAAAAAACAGGACAAGGGCCAAACCATAGTTTGCTGACTCCTGGTCTTATTTCTGCAGATTTTGCTTCTTCCACAAAGGTTAAGGATACTTGAAAAATATGTATATATATGAAAATGAATAATAAAGAATTAGCAAATAAATATGGTAGAATTAAGTCAATGCCTAGTAAAGAAAAACTGAGAAACAGAAATATCAAAGTATTCTAAAATCAAATAAAGTAGTTAAGGTACTTGAGCTTAAGGATTTGTTTCAGTCTCTTATAAGCCCCCAAAAGACAGGGTTCATTACAGGTCTTACTATTATTGAAATGATAAAACAGACCATCCCTCTTCTTAGCCTTCCCTTTCCAAAGTAGTGCCTCACAAAGGACTTTATTCTCTTCAATATCTTTTGTAAACCAAATGTAATTATGACTGTTTTGAAATAACCTGTTGATAAAAGCTGAAAACATAACTATGAATACCCAATAAGGCCCTAGAGGATGTTAGGGATTGTCACCCAAATACATGTTCTTCTAAGGTTCCAGACTGGTACAAGAAGAAAACATAAAATACCTTGGAATTAGATGTTTTTCAAATAGTTATACACATATTTCCCACTTCAATTTACAGGGAATTTTAAATCATTTGTTTTTGTCTAATTATATAAGAATTACTTATTCCTTATAGAAAACCTGGGAAATAAGAGAAAAAAATCACCTGTAATCTTACTACTCTCAATAATATCCCTGTTAGTATTTTAGTGGTTTTTCCCTAGTATATTTTACAAACCTGTATAGATGTATTTTATTGTCATAAATTATGCAAGTAACTCTCTATTTTTTAATATTTACTTTTTTACCCTTTTAAATATTGCAATGAATGCAGTGAATAGATTTCCAAAAATGAAATTGCTAACCTAAAGTATATAACTTTTTTTTAATGCTATTTCCAGTTATCTTTTTTTTTTCTTCAAAATGTTTTTCCATTCCACCAGCAATTAGAGAGTGCCTATTTACTAAATTGTAACTCTTTAGTCCACTTGTCAGTACTAAGGAGTCACATTGTAAACCCTTGACGGCTGTAAGGAAAAAAAAGGATCAACTTGCATTTCCATTATTATTAGTGTCAAATAAGCATTCATTTTTCTTTTTTTTTTTTTGATTGTGCATATTTCCTCTCATTTACATTTTGCAAATGTAGTATTTTTATCAGTTTTTGTGAGATCTTTCCATGCTAAGTCTTCTTACCCTTTGCTGTATTTCTTTATAATATTCTTCCAATGAATGATTTGATTTTTAATTTATTTTGTTTTGACTTACAGAAAGTTGTAATTTTAATACAGTCAAATCACTTTCCTTATGATTTAATCTACTAACTTTTGTACAATGACGGTATTACGTAGTAAGAGATCAGACATATACTGTCTTGTCCCCTCTCCCCGCCACCTCTTTTATGGTTTGAATATTTACGATTATCTTTTCAATCCAACTGAGGTTTGTTTTCTTTTTTGTCTCTTTTGGTATGATATTCTGTGAAGAACTAAATGAATATTTTCTTTCAGAATAAGTGCACAATTTTCAACATAGTGAAAAATCCTCCTCTTCTCGTTGATTAGTGATGCCTTAAGTAATTACATATTACATTTTAAATATGCTTGAATCCAGTATGTCATATTAGGATTAAATAGATAGCTTGACCTGCTTTCATGTGTACATTTCTCAATCCAGTTTCATTTGCCTCAGAGTTAGTGACTCATCTTCCCAGAGTCTAGCTGACAGTCTTGACTTGTAAATTTTGCAGATTTTCATTTTCTTATCTTTCTTTTTAGGTGTTGGAGTGGGTAATTTGAAAAGGTGGTGTCAGAAACAACTATCTAGATAAAAACCTTTGTGAAAAACCAACCATTGTATCCTTCAAAAGCATGCTAGTCCTGGTTTGTGACAGTGACTCTACATCACTATAGAGAAATATGCTTATCTTCTTAATTGCTATGGGACGGGAGCATAAAGAGTCAACTGAAAGTAGTTTCAAGTCATTAAAATGGATTTGTTTGTTTTAAGGTAGTTCATAAAAGAGTACTGTGTTGTGTCACTTGAAATTATTATCTGATCTGTGATGATCATTCTTGCTGAACTTGTCTTTTATAATGTTATTAAAATTCAGCTTACATTCAGGCAGCTAACGATAGGGACTCTATGTGGAGCTCAAGTTTAGTGCAGAAAGGGTTTTTATTCACAGATTCAAAGACCCAAGAATGATCATTGAAATGTGCAAACAAAATGTTATTATTTTTGGCTTATTTATATTTTTGATCACATACAACATTTTGTCTTTTTTTAAAATTGAAGTATAGTTGACCCACGGTGTTATATTAGTTTCAGGTGTACAACATTATGATTTGACGTTTAAATGCATTACAAATCAATCACCATGGTAAGTCTAGTAACCATCTGTCACCATAAAAATTTATTGCATTCTATTGACTATATTCCCTATTCTGTACATTCCAACCCTGTGGCTTATTTATTTTATAACTGAATGTTTGTACCTCTTAATCCCCTTCACTTATTTCATCCCACCCCTCATCCCCTCCCCTCTGGTGACCACCAGTTTGTCTTCTGTATCTATGAGTCTGTTTCTGTTTATTTTCATTTGGTTTTGTTTCTGATTCCACATATAAGTAAAATTGTATGGTATTTGTCTTTCTCTGTCTGCTTATTTCATTTAGCATAATACCCTCTAGGTCCATCCATGTTGCTGTAAATGGCAAATTTTCATTGTTTCTTATGTATGATAACGTTCCATTGTATATATAGAATATTATATGTATATGCATACATATCTTTATCCGTTCATTTATCCTTGGGTACTTAGGTTCATTAGCTCTTGTAAATAATGCTGCAGTGAACATAGAGGTGCATATATCTTTTCAAGTTAGTGTTTTTATTTTCTTTGGGAAAATGCCCAGAACTGGAATTGCTGGATCATATGATAGTCCTATTTCAGATTTTCTGAGGAACTTCCATACTGTTTTCCATAGTGGCTGCACCAATTTACATTCCCACCAACAGTACACAAAAGTTCCCTTTTCTCCACATCTTCACTGACACTTGTTTTTTGTTGTCTTTTTGAAAATAGCCACTCTGACAAGTGTGAGGTGGTATCTCATTGTGGTTTTGATTGCATTTCCCTGATGATTAGTGATGTTGACCATCTTTTCATGTGTCTGTTGACCACTTGTATGTCTTCCTTAGAAAAATGTCTATTCAGGTTCTGTGCCCATTTTTTAATCAGGTTGTTTTCTGATTTAGTTGAATGAATTCTTTATATCTTGGGACTTTAATCCCTTATCAGATTTATCATTTGCAAATATCTTCTCCATTCAGTAGGTGGCCTTTTCATTTTATTGATGGCTTCCTTTGCTGTGCAAAAGCTTTTTAGTTTGGTTTAGTCCCATTTGTTTACTTTTGCTTTTGTTGCCCTTGATTAAGGAAACAGATCCAAAAAAAATACTGATGACTGATATTAAATAGCTTACTGCCTATGTTTTCTTCTAGATGCTTTATAGTTTCAGGTCTTACATTTAAGTCTTTAACTCAATTTGAGTTAATTTTTGTATATCATGTAAGAAAGGAGTCCAGTTTGATTCTTTTTCATGTAGCAGTCCAGTTTCCCAGTGCCTTTTTTGAAGAGACTGCCTTTTCCCTACTGTGTTTATGACTTTTATTGTAGATTACTTGATCGCATAAGTATGGGTTTATTCCTGGCTCTCTACTCTGTTTCATTGATCTATGTGTCTGTTTTTGTGCCAGTACTATATGCAGTTTTGATCACTATAGCTTTATAGTATAGTTTGAAATCAGGGCCCATGATACCTCTAGCTTTCTTGTTTCTTAATATTGCTTTAGCTATCAGGAGGTCTTCTGTAGTTCCATACAAATTTTAGGATTATTGACCACATACAATATTGAATGCAATACCTCCAGTTAATCTTCATTAAATATCGCACTAAGGTATTTTTGCACTAATATTAGCTTATAAACAGTGGCAAAATAATCTTTATTTTTATTTGAACTTAATAAGCTTTCAAGTGAAACAAACCATATGAGATATTTTTAAACTTTAGACTGAAAACTCTCTTGGGTATATCAGATTTAAATCATTTATCTTAAGCATTGAAAACCTGGGAGAAATGAGCTTCATGGTTAACATCTGGTTTCTGTATCCTACAATTTTTCTTCCTAAAGACATGCCTAGGTTTATTCTGATTATTGTTTCTGAGTCCCACACAAGGAGTTATGTTTAAGTTTGAATACAATAAAAATTTTAAAATAAAATTAAACTTACATAAATTCCTGGCACTCTATTCAGAATTCCATTTTGCCTGTTCTCTTATATAACTGTTCCAAGCTCATTTGGGTCTTAGGTATCATTGTCAAATCAGAAACTAGAAAAATAAGGTGCACGTTTGCCTACAGTTCGTACATATAGAAACTTGTTTCAATTTATCCAAAAAAAAAGAAATCCATTTACAGCAGTTAGAGGGCAGGTGCTCTTTTCTACTTATAAGATTTAGGAAAGCTCTCTGTTCAATTATTCTTAACTTTCTAATCTCATCCATCAAACTATATTGTGTACATTCTGAAGGACCACTTTATCAAGTGAGTAGGAAGTGATTAGATTAGAAACTGTGGGACTTCCCTAGCAGTCCAGTGGTTAAGACTTCGCCTTCCAATGCAGGGGGTACAAATTTGTTCCCTGGTTGGGGAGTTGGGATCCCACATGCCTCACGGCCAAGAAGCCAAAACATAAAACAGAAGCAATATTGTAACAAATTCAATAAAGACTTTAAAAATGATCCACATCAAAAAAAAATCTTAAAAAAAATTATAAGCTGTACAAGATACCTATTCCATAGAAGGCTAACTAAAATGTAGTCTGTAACACTGTTGGCTATAGGAGAGAGAAAAAGCAATATCATCTCAAGTAACATTTCATAAACCATCTGTGTTGCTTTATAAATCCAGAACATTATCTTTCACACACACACACACCCTAAAGGGTTAGGCTCATAACCCAAGCTGGACCAATCATGGCATCCCTCATATCAATCCCGTAGACTCCACGGTCCAATAATGAACGTGTCACCCAAGGTATATCAACCAAAATCCTTTCTCAGGGTTTTTATAGGGGAAACTTGTGAGTAAGTTTCCTCTTGATCCTAGGCTTAAAGAATAAAATGTCCAGAGCTGCCTACAGTCCTGATTCTTGGAGATAACCAGACTGACAGAATAAAGCCAATACTCAAATAGAAGGTGAGAGGCATAGAAAGAGTGCGGATGGTGTTTGAATTCTTGAAGGATCCAGTTCTCCCTAGTTAGAATTGGGTTTTTTGTAGTCTGCAACTAATAGAGTCCTGAATACCACCTTATCATGTAACACTATTTAGTTCACTTGGCAGGAAGTTTGTAATTTGATCTAGTATGGATAAAAGGAGTTCTTCTTTCTACATCCATTTCAGGAAAGGCACAGGAAATTTTACCATTATAACTGATGTTTAGATCTCAAACGTTCCAGCAATCAATTATAATCACAAGAATATTAGCAAAATTTATTAAGCTCTAACTAGGTATTCTTAACTGCTCTAATTCTCACAAAAGCTATATGAGGTAGATGGCTTTAATGTATGTATATTCACACATATATGAAATACAGAATTTAATTAACTTCCCTGTAAAAGTAATAGGTTTAGTGTCAGACTTAAACCTGTTTGATTTCAAACGTGTGTCATTAACTTCTCTAGTACCTTGTCTCTCTTCTGGCTTACCTACTGTGTGCCAGTAATGGTCTAAACGCTATAGAGGCAGGGTAAACAAGACGTAGTCTCTTCTTCACAAAGCATATAGTCTAGCATATAGCCTAGGGGAGGATATATGTAAATCATAGACAATCTTCAACACTGTCTCAGTTTTCTCAGGCTATCATAACAAAATAACATAGACTAGGCAGCATAAATAACAGAAATTTATTTTTTCACAGTTCTGGAGGCTGAGAAGTCGAATATCATGATGCCAACAGGGTTCTCCTCTTTGGTTGCAGATGACTGCCTTCTCACTGAGTGGGAAGTGAGATTGAGGGGAGATGGTCCTGTCATACAGCATTCACATCTATTCTAGCTGGTTGCTAGCTTATTCTCCAATCCCTGAGAATCTAGTGGTATCTCTAGATTTTTCTGTAGTGAAGTCTGTTTGTTACTGTAGGTGGCCTTTAAAATGGGATCTAAGATAACCCAGACAAGAGGCATTCTGTCTTCTATATGGCTTATATCTAATCCACGGAACTCTTCTTTGTAGAGAGAGAAAGAGAGCTCTCTGGTGTCTCTTCTTATAAGGACACTAACCGTCGGATCAGGGCCCCACTCTAATGATTTCACTTAACCTTTATCGACTCCTCCCAGAATCTGTCTCAAAATACAGTCACATGGGACTTGGGGGTTCGAATTATGGGGGGATACTAACATTCAGTTCATTTAAAAAGGGGGGAAGGTAAATTCAACTAAAGGGTAGGGTAAAGCCAAGGCCTTATAGGACTACATCATAAACTCAAGGCCTCCCACAATGATTTTGGTGAAATGAAAATAAATTTTGATAAAGTATAGATTTCTTAAGTTTCTGCCACCTCTTGCATGTTACATTTTACTTAGCTCATGCTAGGGGAATCACAGAAGATGTAATTATGCAAATGAATACATAGAATAAGTAAGGGTCAACAACTTACTAAATTATAGCCAGATACACAAACTGATGCTGGTACCTTGGCTGGAAAAATTAAAAACCACTGAGCCAAAGCACATCCATCTTCTCAGAGAGCTGAATTAGAACAAGAACAAGGAAAGGCCTGTCGCATAATCCTGGGAGCCCGTGCTATGTTAAATTGATGGAGAACTGAGTGAATGGTTCTCCCTTTCCTGTACCTATTTTCAATTGATGAGGAGAAATACAAGTTTTATGACTGAACATCATAAAATTATGATAATGGTGGAATCTATTTCCTGAAACCATGTCTCTACAGATATATAATTTTGAAATCAAGAAGAAAAATTAGCATGTCAGTATATTTTAATTCTGGGTCATATCCAGACATAATTCAGGATAATTTTAGTCAATGCTAAGAAGTCTCTAGAATACCGATGTCTAGAATAAAATTATGGTCAGCCTAATGCAGCGGTTCTTAAGCTTTTTGCACATTACAATCACTTGAGGAGCTGTTAAAAATACCCAGTGCCTGCTTCCTGCCCCAAATCAAATAAATCAGAGTCTCTGGGGATAAGACCTGGCATTTTTAAAAGCTTCCTAGAATATTTTATTGTGCTTAGAACCACTAGCCTAATGTCAAGAAGCCATGACCTAAGGTAGCAGCCAGTTAAATTCCTTGGTCTAAAATTAGAAGGCCCAGCCTGTGTAGACCAAAGTATTCTTATTAGCCAATATGTGGGTATAGAAATTTCTCATAAAGATGGTCAAAGCTCACGGAAGAGTCATCACAACCAATCACTAGTCAAATGGAATCAAACATTGTTGAGTGGCAACTAAAGATCTAAGCCCACAGTTGGGAGGGGGGCTTAGGGAAGTGTCATATTCTGGGACCAAGTGGGGATTAAGGACATTCACTGTGGCTTTCTGTTTGTAAGCTCCACTAAGGAGATAAATCTTACTAAGTCTTCCTTAAAAAACTACTTGGGGAAATTTGGTCATAAGCAGCGCTCAGGTAGAAAATTTATTGAAATTTAGAAACTTTAGAATCAAGTATTCTTTCAGGGACTGAAGTCTGTATAAAAGGACATCCTGTTCTCTCTTGGGCAGATGGCAATGATGAAGAGGACCATATTCCAGGCTGCCTGTCAGCACATTGCCAAGTAGGGAGGAAATTGTTTTGTTATTGTCTGAAGTGGATGGCTCCTTTTCTTAAGCATTCTGAGATTTGCATATGATTTCTGTAACCCTTTAGGAATGACTCTGCCATAATCAGCTTCTGCTCCACAATAAGGCAGCACAGTAGGGCACTGAAGAGTTCAGGTTTATTTGTTTGCTTTTGCCAGTAAGCAAGTAGAGCCATTAAATCCCTCTGAGCAAGTAAGTTACGTGCATACAGTAGTATCTAAGGAACTTGCCTCTATAGAAAGATGTAGTTGAAGAAGGAGAAAGAATAGGCAAAGAGATCAGCTAGAAAACTTAGTAATAACTACTCCAAGGCAGTGCGGACTTTATCTATCTAAACACACACACGCACACAATGGAGGCTGCGGGATTTCTTTTAATAGAAATGTAACATGATGATAAATTGAAAAGTTTTTGTGGCATCATGATACAGCACTTATGACATTCCAAAATGGATACAATGTCAAAATGAAACTGTCAATGGAGGGTACAATCACTGCTTATATTATTGTTAAATGCCTACTCACAGAGAAGATAAAAGCATGTTGGAAGTTAGAGATATTTTGGAGAAGATTTCTTTGAATAGAGCTGTTGTTGTGCTGTGAGTCTTTCTACTGCAGCACCCCACCCACCCTACTCCCACCAAGAAGAGCTGAAGTTTTCAGCCTTCACCTCAGCCAAGAGGGGGAATAAGGAAGGAAGGAGAGAAGGAAGTCTAATTAGAAAATGGAATATGTATTTCCTGCAGGTTAGAAGACACAGAGGCCTCATGGCTGATTCATGCCACTTAAACATGAGTAACTATTTAACTAACAATTTATAGCTGATTGAAGGAGAAATTGATGCTACATTGTGTAACTTGAATCCTCAGTGTTTATGGGGCAAATTATGCATGCATTCTGTGGAGCAGATATAGGCCAGACAGAAGATAGAATATCACTTGTAGAAGGTAGAATATCTCTTGTCTGATTCATCTTAGGTCCCTTTTTATAGGCCAACAATAGGAACAAACAAACCTCACTAGAGAGAATTCTCTAGCAAATCTGGAAATACCACTAGATTCCAGGGATTGGCAAAGAAACTAGCTACGAACTAGAGTAGATATGAACTCTGTAACAGGAACATCCATGAAAATACATGTGATAGGAGGAGAACGGATAAGTGCCGTGGTTTCCAAAGATCTAAGAAAGTTGCAATTGCAGGACCAGGAATAACAATACACTTTTCTTTCTCTTCTGCTCTCCTGTGCTCCAACTCTGATGGAGCCGGAAATCCCAGTTAAAAAACTAATGGAGCAGAAATCACAGAACAGCTGGTCTGGGAATGAGAAAAAAAGTCAACTATATTTCCCCATCTAAAAATTCCCTACCTGCAAGATGGGGGAGGGAAGAAGCCCCAATATTTAAGCAGGGTCAGAGTTGGAATTCTTGGTAAGGCTAGAAATTTTTAAATCACTAAATTAAGAATGTGAACAATGCCAATTTATTGCTTAAGAATAAGAAGTGGGGGAAGGAGAAGCTGGGACAAAGTTAAAGAGTAGCACTGACATTTATACACTACCAAATGTGAAACAGATAGCTAGTGGGAAACAACTGCATAACACAGGGAGATCAACTCAATGATTGGTGATGACCTGGAGGGGTGGGATAGGGAGGGTGGGAGGGAGACTCAAGATGGAGGGAATATGTATAAATACAGCTGATTGGCTTTGTTGTACAGCGGAAACTGGCACAACAGTGTAAAGCTATAATACTCCAATAATGATTGAAAGAAAAAATAATAATAAACATAAAAATCATAGGGCCTGTCAGAATTTCTATCCAAGAATAAGGGAAAATTAAGCCTGCAGAATAAATTTTAAAGGATTGTAAGACACACAAAAATAAGATTATTTTTAATTGTATTTTATGTGAGTTGCCAATGTAGCCTAATATTTATAAAATGCAAAGTCAAGAATGATCAAGAAAGGCACAGAGTAATAATCACATTTTATACTTTTGTAGTATCTATATTTAATAATTTCATATATATTCTCTTACTTGATCCTAAATATCCTAAAGATAGGACAGATTTTTTTTTCCATTTTACAGAAGAATAACCTGAATATCAGGTTGATAAGTGATATATTTAAGATATTACACGTGTTGGAGTAGGTTTTGAATAGCACCAGAATCCAGATATACTGGTCTCTAAATCTTATCTGAGGGCACAGCTCCTTAGGTAAAAAGTAACCTTTGAAATTTCCCTAAAAGCTGTTTTCATTAATTCATTGAGTAAAAGTTATTGATCGTCTTCCATGTACCAAGCATTGTTGGGGATTCATTATAGAAGAAATCAGAAAATTCTACTGCTCTCATAGAACTTGCATCCTAATAAAGGGGAACCGACAATAAACAAATAGAACAAACAAATAAAATGATACTTCAGGTGGCAAATTCTATGGAAATATACATAAAGCAGAATATGAAGGATAGCAAGTGTTAGGAGTGGGAGTTGCTGTATGTTTTGTAAGCCGTAGCGCCTGAGATGGGAGTGCACTTACAAATAGCCAAAGACCACTATGGCAAGAGCAGGGTCAGCAGTGGAGGATGGTAGGAGATGATGCTTTAGCAGTGCAGGGTGGGGGTGGGGGTGGGGGGCGTGGTTTGAGCAGAAGACCAAATAGGACCTTCTACGACCTGGTAAAGAATTTGATTTCATTATTAATGCAATGGGAAGCCATTCAAATGGCTTCAACAGAGGATTAATTTTGTCTAATTTACCTTTTTTTTTTCCCAAAAAACAGACATTCTGGCTTATATGTAAAAAATAGACTTTAACAGGCAATGGTGGGGGTAGGAAGACCAGTATGGGTGCTACTAATAGTCCAGGCAACAGCTAGGGTGGTGGTGGAGGTGTGGGGAAGTGTTGACTCTCTACGATCTTGATTTGGCAAGCAGTCCTCAGACAGCCTCAACCTGTATTTCCTTAGGTCACGTTTCTGCAATTTATAACAAAAGATGTCTATGACAAAAACGTTTACTCTCTATGCCCAAGGATTTTTCACTTCCTTTGCTGGGAAACATGAAATCCTTCAGGTCACTGCCATTTAAGATAATCCTTGACCATCCTTTGTAACTTGCCTTATTTTCACACCTTCACCCATAGCAGATTCCTCTGTCACTAAATGCTACTTTATACTATTTATGCTGTTTTGTTTATACTACTTTCTGTAAATTGTGATTGTACATTTATTTATGTATTTATGTGATCATTGTTCACTTCTCTCACTAGACTTTAAGCAATCAGAAGGCAGGGTCTATTTATGTTTTGTTCATTTTTGCATACTGAGGGCCTCATGTACAACTTACACAAGTAGTTACTGAAAAATATATTTTGAATTGATGAATAAAAATAATACCACCTTATTGTTTCATTGTAAGGTATCCCAGTCATCTTTTCCTTTCTATATTTAGATCAAAAAGGTAAGGAGAATATCTGATTTCAATTTTTAAAATTCTGGGGTTTTTTTTTAAGAAAAAAAGAGAACATCTTGCCACCCCCAATAAATTCCAATTACATTGATTATATAATATGGTATGTAGAATGATGGCCCCTCAAACATCCCCACACCCTAATCCTTAGAACTTTGAATATGTTTCATTGTATGAGGAATGTGATAGGGAAAAGGGAAACTAAGGTAGCAGATGGAATGAAGGTTGCTAATCAGCTGACCTTACAGTGAGGAGATTATCCTGGATTATCCAGGTGGACCCAGTGTAACCACATGAGCTCTAAAAGGGGAAGAGAGAGGCAGAAGAGAAGGTCAGAGAGCTGTGACCTGAGAAGGAGGATCTGCTGTTGTTGACTTTGAAGAGTGAGAAAGTAGACCGTGAACTAAGAAATGTGGGTGCCAGTCTCAGTTTAAAGCCTGCAAGCAAATGGGGGACCTGAGTCCTACAACTGCAAGAAATAGTTCTGTCAACAACTCATATGAGCAGGAAATAAATTCCTCCCTACGCTCCCAAGGAATAGAGACATATAGACACCTTGGTTTTTCTCTCTTGGAAAACATGCTAGCCTTCTGACCTAGAGAACTCTAAAATAAATTCATGTTATTTTACACGACTAAATCAGTGGTAATTCATTGTGCCAGCAGGAAAAACTAATTGAATTTCTTGTGTAGGTACTCATTTAGCTGTCTTGCTTGTTAGTTTTTTCTATTTTTAATAATTATTTTGTAACATAGTGGCTGACATTATTGGAATATATTTTTACTTTGAAAACTTTCCTCTCATATTCTTATAAGAATACTAATATTCTTTTTTTTTTTTTTTTTTTTATTATTTTATTTTATTTTTTTGGGGGGTACACCAGGTTCAATCAACTGTTTTTATACACATATCCCCATATTCCCTCCCTTCCTTGACGCCCCCCCCTCGATTCCCCCCCACCCTCCCTGCCCCAGTCCTCTAAGGCATCTTCCATCCTCGAGTTGGACTCCCTTTGTTATACAACAACTTCCCACTGACTATTTTACAGTTGGTAGTATATATATGTCTGTACTACTCTCCCGCTTCTTCTCAGTAAGAATACTAATATTCTTAAAACCATGAGTAATATTGATAGTGAATTTTAAAAGTCAAAATGTAAATTTAAAGAATGTTCTAGATACAGTAAAATCTTTATTATGCCATTTGTTAACTAACAGGACATTTTCTAACACATCCTATTGCTTTCTTGGTATTTTTACTGTTGTCTTATTGTTATGGCCTTATTTTATGTTTTCAGTCCTACAATTATTAATCAGAGCTATAAGATTAGATTTGAGGAGTGAGAAAAGTTGAAAGGCAACTTGAATCTGTTCATTACTATAACTACTCAGAAGGATTACTAGCAGATTTATGAGAAAATAAGTAAACAATCTTTACAAAAATGAGAATTAGGAAAATCCATGAATTTTATTTCATATCACTTCTCATTTCTTAATAAGGTTTTAAGTACACTGTAGAATTTTAGGAATGGTCAGAGACAAGCTAACATTCTCCTTAGTGAGAGAGACTAACACCTCAGCTCTTTCTTCTGTGTACCAGTAGGAACTAGAGAACTTTGAAGCATATTCAAAGAATTATATTTCTTTGGGAGGAAGCCTGGCTGTGCATTCCTGATGCAGTTTACAGAACCTGGAGAAATAAGTTAGCTTTTCAGAAAGAGATATGATGTATATGCCACAAACTCTAGTCTTGAAATTTTATTTTGTTTGTTATTTGTTGAAAAAGAAGCCTATTTCACTTCCTGAAGCAAATGCAGGTTTAAAAAATATAACAGCTTTATTGAATTATAATTCAAGTACATAATATTTACCCTTTTAAGGTATAAAATTCAATGGTTTTAGTATATTCACAAAGTTAGTCAACCCTCACCATTATCTATTTTAAGGATATCACCCCAAAAAGAAACTCTGTACCCAATAGGAGTCACTCCTCATTTCTCCATTCTCCCAGCCTTTGGCAACCATTAATCTGTTTTCTCTTTCTGTGGATTTACCTATGCTGGACATTTAAAATAAATGGAAACATACAGTATATGGTCTTTTGTGACTAACCTCTTTCACTTGAAGCATTATGTCTTCAAGATTTATCCCTGTTGTAGCGTGGATTGGTACTTAAGTACTTCATTTTTATTGATAAATAATATTCCATTCTCTGGGTATAGTCCACATTGTTATCCATTAGTCAGTTTATGGACATTCGGGTTGTTTCCACCTTTTGGCTATTATGGATACAATAATGATGCTGTTAACTTCTGTGTACAAGTTTTTATGTGATTTTCTTAAATTTCTTTTCATATACACCTTGAAGTGGACTTGATCATTCATATGATAACTCTATGTTTAACGTTTTGAGGATTACTGAACTGTTTTCCAATGTGACTGTACCATTTAGCATCCCCACCAGCAATGCATGAGGGTTCCAACTTCTTCACATCCTTATCAACACTTGCTATTTTCTATTTTTATTCATATTAATATTATTGCAGAAATCCTAGTGGATGTGAAGGGATATCTAATTATGGTTTTGATTTACATTTTTCTAGTGACTAGTGATGAGCATCTTTTCATATGTTTATTGGCCATTTGTACATATTTGAAGAAATATCTATTCAAATTCTTCCACTATTTTTAATTGGGATTTCTTTTCATTGTTAGGTTGTAAAAGTTCTTTGTATATATTGGATATAAATCCCTTATCAGAAATAGGATTTGCAAATATTTTCTACCATTCTGTGGGTTGTCTGTTGACTGTCATTACATGTATTAAATAAGGTGAAGTCACTGTAACTTACCACCACTCCCATCCACATCTCCATCCCATTCACACAAGACTTGTCGTTCCTACAATGGCTGCTCATCTTTATAACTTTAGTCCCGGTAATAGCTTCTGGCATGTGAGTGTTTAATAACTGTTTCTTAAGTAAACGAAAAAACAAAGGAGACATTTACTGAAACTTTGAGAAAAAAATGGATCACTGTGACATTGAGTATTGAAAGAAATTTCCAAAGAGAGTATTAGGCATAAAGAGATACATAAGACTTCCATGATCAGATCAGAAAAGAAAGAGGGGCATTTGAGTTGTGAACAAGTTTATGGAAGTGAAACGGTGATTGCATCTGAAGGAAACAAGCAGATAAATTTGATTGGATTAGACACAGTTGTGGGCTCTATATGTCCCTCCTGCTAAATTTAGTCCCCCTGCCACCTGTTTTGTTACATAAAGTTTTATTGAAATATAGCCACCTCCATTTGTTTATGTGTGTTTATCGATTGTTTATGGCTGCTTTTGCTATAATGTTGGAGCTGCATCGTTGGGACAGAGACCATAGACTCTATGACCCACAAAGCCTAAAGTATTTATGATCTGGCCCTTTACAGGAAAATTTTGCCAAGCCCTGGATTAAAGCAGCCATGAAAGGAAAGAGTGGGAAAGAAGATTAGGGAGTTTTTGGGTTGCTAGAACACAGGGCATTTAAATTTGTAGCTAAATAGTTTGGACTTTATTTGTATCTAAGATTGATCAGAGGAGTGATGTGTATCAAGTTGGTCGATCACCCTGGTAGCAACACATGAGGTAGATTATAATGAGAGAAAACACTCAGGAAGAACAGTCAGCCAACTGCTAAATGTGGGAGATGGTCTGGACCTGAACTATGGTGGCAAAAGCCAGGAAGATGGGGTGATGGTGGTAGAGAGAATGATAGAAAAGGACAAACACATAGAGAACTAAATCCTTAAGGAGACACTCAGAATGGGGGGAGAAGTGTAGAAAGAGGGAAATGCCAATAATGATTCCAAGTTCTCAGTAGTAGGTTACTGGAAAAATAACGTTGCTCCTGCTGGAAAGTGAGAAAACCACAGAATATGTTGGTTTTGAAGAAATTATTTTGACTTTTAAAAGGCATGTTATTTACCAAGATGAGAAATTGTAATGTCTGGCAGGTAATCATAAACGTGGGGCTGGAGCGCAAAGGCAATGGATGAAGTACTTGTACTGATTTGAGAAGGAGGGGTTAAAACTGAGAGTAGATGAGCTCTCCGAGAGAACTGGTGATGATAAGGCACAGGGTGGAGGAATAGGTCTTAGCCTGAGGGAATGTTAACTCCTAATGGGCATGAGAAAGAAGTGGTGACACAGCAAACGTATCAACAGCTTTATAAACAGAGCATAGCATCATCTTATCCAGAAAATAGTTCCAGGATGAAGGATGCACTTAATTCAATTATATTTTATTTGAGTATATAATAAATGTACAAAGCAGGTTATAAGCATCATAGTCCACTGAAGAAAACAGAATTTTAAATAGAAAAAGAGAGGGATTCTTACAGATGTTGCAAAAACCTTATTATAAGATCATAGGAAAAAAGAAATAACTTTGTGTTAAGAGGTTAATGATTGGTTCATCATGACTCCTTGGTGTCTTTAAGGGTGGTTTTTGTGGGCGGAAAAGACCATGTAGGAGTTTCTTTGGTTTTAAAATAAATGTACGATTTATTGAGGTTACAAATTTAAAAATCTACTCTCTTATTAAGACTAACTTTTTAAGTCTTTAGTCACAGCCTCTTTCTCTGCTCATTCTTCCCACCCTCCTTCTGTCTTAACAATCACTTTTAAATCTTTGAAAAACACTTGGTGTCATTTAAAAAGTTAAATATCTTTGAATATTATAAACTGTAATTGTAAGTTAAGTATATTTGATCACCTTTTTAAAGTACTCTATTTCAGTTATATCATAAACAAAATATCTCAGTATTTTAGTATTCTAATAAATTTGTAATTTTTTTGCTTGTTTATAATCGCCAATACTATATAAAAACTTAATAAAATTTCCACTTTAACATCTAAATTATTTAATTATGTATTACTTCAATTAGACACATTATAAGTACACAAATATTAAACTTAAGTAGTACAAACATCTAATATTAATAATGTATTAATGTCTGATTTTATTGTCTTAAAGATTTTTATTAATTTGATCTCTCTCTAGATTTGAAAAAAATCTTATCTATTAAAGTAATAACAAAGTAATTCTAACCAATTTGGAGGATACTCTGCCAAGATATTAACAGGCTTCTGTTTAGGATTATATTAAATATACTGAGGTCTAGAAATAATCGTTAACATAACTTTATAAGTTGGAAGCACTCATGTGATGTGAGTCCCTGATCTAATTATATTGTCTGAAAACCTTGCACACTTTTATAGGACTTGATTGGATTTTAGGTATTTTTTTTGACTCCTAAGATATATAAATGTCTTTTTCCATCTAACTTTAAAGACCTTTGAACTTGATGGAATCCTTTATTTTTTCATATCCTCTAAATCTGCACAATTATTATGTATAAAAATTAATAGTTAAGTTAATTCTGAATATATCTCATTGAACCTATATATTCAGAAAATATAGAACCACACTAGATCTAGGGCTTTGTGAGACTTTCTTTGTCAGGACTTTCATGTGAGTAAGGCAAGAGTGGAAGATATGACTGAAAAATTAGCTCACATTTAGAAAGGGCATTGTATACCAAACTACAGAGTTTGGATTTTATCTCATGGGTTTTAGGGTATGTGTGTGTGTGTGTGTGTGTGTGTGTGTGTGTGTGTAGTTGCTAAAATGTACATATTTTATAAAACATATTTCAAATACAGTTGACCCTTGAACAATGAGGATTTGAACTACGCTGGTCTACTTACATACAGTTATTTTTCAATAGTAAATACTGTTGTACCACAGGTTCTAAAGTTGTTTGAATCCAAGGATGTGGAGGAACTGCAGATATGAGGGCCAACTATAAATCATACTCTGATTAACCCCTGAGTTGTTCAAGGGTCAACTGTATACACATCAGAAATAGTTCCTCACATATGAATCCACTCTCTGTGTTACTTTCTGTCTTAGAGAATTCTGTTGAATTATGTAACTGATAGGCTGTAAAATAGCAAACTTAACAGTAAGTAAATTTTCCCAGGAAAATTTCTTTATCTCTTTTTTATGATTCTGCATTCTCTTGGTTCCTTGATTTACACCCCCCTTTTTGAGTTGGTGTTTGGTATTTCGTGGTTTAAATGGGAAGCACAATTTTTATTATCTGGTTAACCCTGACTCTGGGAGACATAGATCATATACCAGTCAGTACTCCTAGTCATGTCTTAAGGATCTTGCAGAAAATTTGATTTTCAAAGATTGGAACAGTTATTCAAATGTAATAATGTTATGATTTAAATGCCTTTGAGTGAGGCTGAATTCCTTTAAGGTATTAGCTGAAACAAAAAGACAGTATTGGCTCATTTCTTTCCTTTTGTGGTTGCCTAGTCTGAGAAAAATAAAGTATGAAATTCAACAACCCACAAATACTTGACTGCCTATTACGTGCTAAACATTATTCTAGGTACAGAGGACATAGCAGTGCACAGAATACATAAAAATAAACAACATTCTCCACCTTAGGGGTGGGCAGCGTGAGGTTTACACTCCCATGTAGTTATAGAGATTATGTATATGCTTGCATATACACGCACACACATCACACACACATATGGTACATGATACTTAGTTGATAATAAGTGCTTTAGGAGAAAATAGAGCAGGGAAGGGGAATAATAAATGAGGAGGGTGGGAGGGGAGGTGTCAGGAGTGGTGTGTCGCATTATGTTTAGGGTACTAGAGTCCTCGGAGGAAAGATATTGATAGTTGGAGAAACCTGAAGTTTGTGAGGGAAATAATCAGAGAAAAATGCCTCACGGACAGAGGAAACAGCAAAGGCCAAGTTCGGAGGTATGCTGGGACAAGTGTCTTTGAGGAGCAGAAGCAAGAAGGCTATTATGGCCGCATCTGAAAAGAGTAGCAAGAGGTAAAGCAAGAGACTTTATGAGAAAGAGAAAAGTTCTTGCAGGACGTACAGACCTTTTAAGGATTTTGGCTTTTACTCTGAGTGAGATGGTAAGCTGTTGGAGATTTCTGAAAATAGGAATGACATAATCTGATTTACCTTTTTAAAAGAGTCAAGGCTAAAAGTGAGTGGGAAATCTGGGACTTGAAACCAGGCAATCTGTCTCCAAATTTGCCAATGCAGTCAGCATAATTCCGTGAAGCTGTTGTAGGGAATTGGAAGTTTGGGAAATCTGGAGCCTAGTCTTGTCTCTTAGTACTATGAAGCTGTGGGGTTTTGAGTTAGTATATTCACTGCTCCGGGTAAAATAAATAGGAAGTATCTGAAGTTCCTTTTTGCTGTAAATTCCTCATTCTGCATCTTCAAAATGTCAGACCACAAATAAAGAAAGCTGGGAATCATATAATCTTTCTCCTACAAGGAAAACTTATGATTCATTTCTTTTTATAATATAAAATAATGATAAACACTAGCCTTCCAGAAAATTACCAAAATTTATTCTATAAAATAAGAGTGTTAAAGAGCAAACAAACAAAACTAATCTCATCTTCACTTAGGCTTACCATACAATTAAAAGAGAATGATGGGACAAAATTTATTCTTGCATTTTCTTTCCATTGTTGACTGGTGGAGTGGAGAAAACAGAAGGAAAATGAGATGTGTTCATCACAGTATTCTTTATTTTTTAAAATTTTATTGGAGTATGGTTGATTTACAATGTTGTGTTAGTTTGTACAGCAAAGTGAATCAGTTATATATATAAACATATCGACTCTTTTTTAGATTATTTTCCCATATAGGCCATTACAGAGTATTTTGAGTAGAGTTCCTTGTGTTGTACAGTAGATCCTTATTAGTTATCTATTTTATATATAGTAGTGTGTATATGTCAATCCCAATCTCCCAATTTATCCCTCCCCTCTTCCCCCCTAGTAACCATAAGTTTGTTTTCTACATCTCAGAATGGGAGAAAATAATTGCAAATGAAGCAACTGACAAAAGATTAATCTCCAAAATATACAAACAGCTCATGTAGCTCAATATCAAAACAAACAAACAACCCAATCAAAAAGTAGGCAGAAGGTCTAAACATACATTTCTCCAAGGAAGACATACAGATGGCCAAAAAGCACATGAAAAGATGCCCAACGTCACTAAATACTAGAGAAATGTAAATCAAAACTATGGTGAATTATCACCTCCCACCATCAGAATGGCCATCATCAAAAAATCTACAAACAATAAATGCTAGAGACGGTATGGAGAAAAGGGAGCCCTTCTACACTTTGGTGGCAATGTAAATTGGTACAGCCAGTGTGGAGAACAGTATGGAGGTTCTTTAAAAAACTAAAAATAGAGCTACCATATGATCTAACAATCCCACTCCTGGGTGTATATCTGGAAAAAACCATAATTCAAAAAGATAGATGCACCCCATTGTTCATTGCAGCACTGTTTATAATAGCCAGGACATGGAACCAACCTATATGTCCATCAACAGAGGAATGGATAAAGAAGATGTGGTCCATGTATACAGTGTAATATTACTCAGATGTAAGAAAGAACATTATTCTTTAATATGAGATCTTGAGATTGATTCTACTACTTTGGCTAGGCTACAAAGTTTGAGCTACTCTAGAAAGGAAAGAATTGATATTTCCTATGAGGATCTCTTTGCTTTAAAGAATTTTGGCAACAAAAGATCAGCTTTTGCATAGGTCTGCATAGGTCAGGTACTACAGACAACTACAGGGACCAAAACAATAACACCCTTGACAGACCCTCTTAGGTCTGTCTATGGCCTCTTGTTCTCTCTAATTTCACAAAACATTTTTGAGATTTGTATCCATTATATACAGGATAGGAAAGAATGCTGTATTAAATGTTATGTTTTTCAAAATTTTATTAATATAACCAAATATACCCCAGTGGTTATAGCCACTGATGTCTGATGTGACCAAAAAAAGTCCCTTTCTGATCAATGATACTTTGTTTATACAAAATGATACTCTTTTGCTGAAAACAGACTCTATTTGTATATAATTTCAGCTCTCAAGACTTGCCCCAATTCTCTGCTCAAGATGAGTTACCAATGTCTGTCGTATCATAATCACCCGGAATTTAATGAAAATTACAAAGCCCTGAACAGACAATCAGAATTTCTGAGAATGAAGCCTAGGGGTATATATTTTAATAATGTTAATTTTTTCTAAAATTTGAGACCTATCAGCTTGGGAGATGTGTAGGGGCAGTGATTCTCATTGCCTCTGAGAACTGACTTAGGGACCCTGGGAGCTTGGTTAATGCTCTATGATGGTTCACAGAGTTCATTGGGAAGAATTTATATATTACATCTGACTTTCTTTCCTATTGCCTACTTTTTCAAAGTAAGTAAAACCCCACAAGTATCTAAATAAGGAGCTTCAGACTATTTAGAAAACACTGAACTGGGAGTTTGGTTACCACTTATCTTCGCTGTGCTTTCAGAGAACAGATGAACTCCAGTGGGTTCACAGAATCATGATCATTTCAGAATTTAATCTCAGGTAGTACTTTATATAGTGGAAGGACCTAACTCAATCTCTACAGTATTTCATGTCATAAAAATATATTAATGGGTGTACTATGTAGTTCCAAGCATTAAACATTTTATAGTTAGTTTTCGCTGTTCATTACTTTTGCACCAAGAGTCATTTTTCTCATATCTAGTGTGGTTTTCCTTTCCTTAGAGGATGTCAAATTTTCTACCTTTTCATATTTTCTTACTGGCAGCTTCTTATCTCCTTTTATTAATGCTGAAGTCTTCAATTTGTTGCCCTAATGTACCTATATAACAACAGCTTGATTCATTTGTATCAGAGGGAGGAATTGAAAACACAATAATACTTTTTGCCAATATTTACTTCCTATTTATTTAAATGCAAATTGAAAATATTAGAAGGCATAGAGTCAGTCACTCAAGTTTTTCATCATAGTTTAAAAGAAATGAATGCAATAGAAGGGCTGTATTTTTCAATTGCCTCACCACATTTTTTTAAAGATGGGGCAAGATCTCATTGGATATATATATACACATATGTGTGTGTGTGTGTGTATTTTTTGCAAAATTATAATAAATTTTTATACACAGTTTATACTTATATGTATTATATTGAAGAAATAACAATTGTATTTCTTTCTTAAATCTGCAAATAAAAGTACAGTTAGAATATTAAAATATAAAGAACATATTTTGTTACCCCTTGATACAGTTTTGTGTTTTTAAGAGGTTTTGTTCCTTAAAACTGAAGGTAAGTCAGTCATTATATCTGTAACACCTGGCTCACATAGTAAATGCTCAACAAATATTGGGTGAATGAGGGAGGAAAGGAATGGGTGGGTGATTAAATGAACTGATGTCATACACATTATTTCTTTTAAC
Source organism: Hippopotamus amphibius kiboko (assembly GCF_030028045.1). NCBI lineage: Eukaryota > Metazoa > Chordata > Mammalia > Artiodactyla > Hippopotamidae > Hippopotamus > Hippopotamus amphibius. The sequence goes on from NC_080188.1 coordinate 62,744,123, forward strand.
TTAACTGCATAATAGGAAACAGAATAAATTGGTGTTGTCTGAGTTTTTTAAACCACAGAAACTTTTCAACTTCTTAATTTGTAATCTGACTTCATATACTGTACCAGCAATCACAGGCAGAATTGTATAATTTAAAATTCTATAAAAATTGTGTGTCTAATATGTAATACCTACTTCCCTAGAAAGCAAATTATATTATAAACATTGCCCAAGTAAATTTATGTGGTTGAATCATGGTGTTTTTATGTCATTGCATGAGTCTGAGCACTTCAAATGCCTTAAAAGATCTGCTCAGTCATAGGATATTAGAATTCTTCATGGCTGAGAAATCCTATCTATCCTGGTACTTCTCCTTAGGCCAAACATGTCTATGTGCTGCTTATTATTGTACATTTTTATATAAGAAAGATAGTCACTCTTTTATATGTAAACTTCATGTAGAGAAGAAAAATAAAACAATACTAAAAAGCTGACATTGCAAAATTCAGGTGACATTTAAAACATGAATGATTATACATTTTTTCTGTATTTACTATTTTTATAAAAGATTTTGTGTAAGGAAAGGAAATTAAGTATAAGCTCCTGATATGTCTAAGATCAACTATGTAAGTTTATGGAAAAATAAAGGTTTTGAAAACTTGTTTAAATTTAGCAAAATCATTATACTGCAAATGCTAAAATATGAATTAAATTCATATTTTTTAAACAAGCATTTGGAGTGCTATGAAAGTCAAAGAGATGACAGTGACAGTATAATTCTTCCTACTGCTGTAGGAATAAGATTGCATAATTGGTAATCAAGGCAATTTATGTTGTTTTGAAATAAAATTCTGCACACTGAATAGGATCTACAAAGACTAAACATTTTTTCTAAATCCAGGAAAAATGATTTTTAGTCTATCTAAATTATTTTGTGTTAAGACTTTAATAGTCTTTGGATGTCAATAAACTGTGTAGTTTCTTTGGAGTGAAACTGTAATTTATACCTAAATGTATCTAAATTTCAAATAGCAATAAATGTCAGAAGAAAAACCTTTTTTCCCTGAATATTGTGAATATGCCCTTGAATTTACATAAAATACTGCAATAAATTGTGACTGATGTGAAAAACAAACAAAACAGAACTATTATATAAGCAGAAGTCTTGAGTATACTGTAAAAATAGACTCTGAGCACCATACAAGTTGAAGCCATCTCTTGTAAGTCAAGGTTATTGGAATATTGGCTTGATGATGATGAATGAGTTGCGGCACCCAGGGTAGTCTATTAGGGGGATGGATTAGCCAAAAAGGTTAGATTACACCAGTGAAATCTATACTACTAGGGACTATCTCCCAGAAGTACCAGGCAGCTTGTTTTTTCCCATGTCCAAACTTGGTACTATTTTCAAATTCATCTTCCTCCATTTAGTAGCCTAAATCTATTTTCCAATTTTGGAGAACTACATGCTCCCCCTTTAGTTCATACACCTCGTCTGTGCTTGTGCCATTAACTTCACCTGGTAGTTTCCTCAAAACCCCTTCCCCCAGCCTCAGCCTCCAATACACACACCTTACAAAAATCTATCATTCAAGACCATCTCAAAGACCATCTCCTCCTTGGAACCTTCAATCAGGAAACACTTTCCTATTTTTTTTTTCTGTTTCTGCTTTGTTTGTTTGTTTGTTTTGTTTTGTTTTAACAAAGGACTTTGTACATTGGTTGTGGAATTTATCTTAATCCAACCAGTGTTATATACAGTGATTAGATTAGGCCCTCCCACAAAATTATGACTTGCCTTCTGAAACAAATTATTTTCCAAATTATAAATCCTTTGCCTAAAGTTCATCATTCCTCTGAAATTAATAGAGAATTAAATTCTATGAAATAAGAATTGATATAATAGAAAATCAGTGTTTCCCTAAGACTGAACTCTAGCAGGTGCTTTCTTACTCTTAACATGAGCAAAATAATGATAGCATTATTGTGAAGCTAAAATAAGAAAAAGTAAAATAAAATACCCAGCACTAGATACTTGGCAAAAAAAAAAAAAAGTGAACTGGTATTGTAGTTTAGACACCCAAGTAATCAATCACCTTACTGAAAGAAACAATCACCATGAAGTTGAAGATGTTGGGAAATACATGTTGTTTTATCTGCATCATTACTGTTCTATTTATGAGAGAAAAGACTCTGGGATGGAAGTGTAGGAATGAGGAAGTATCAGGCTTTACCTGAATTACGTTTGTTCAGAAATGAACTGCCGATCACCAGGGTGACAGTGAGAGAAGAACCCAGATGCCTCACTTCAAGCAGGCAGGAAACTTCAGAGAAGGAAGTCTTCACAGTGCTGTCCTAAGGCAAGGCAGGTAGAACCTCAAAAGCTGGTTTCAGACACCACTGAGTAACTAACTTCCAGTTGCTTCCTAGCCTTTGAAAGGAGAGAATATGCCTTCAGAGCATTTCTCATGGCAAAGAGGAATTCTTAGCCTCAGGGATCTACTGTGTACTTGAGCCACCTTCAAATAGTATACTTCTATTCATACCAAATATCAGCTGCTTAGGGCCCAAGACTTTAGAACTTGTGCTAAATGCAGTCACTGCCTGGAGGATTCCTGATGTTGTAAGTGATAGACAGGTGGTACCCTGCCCCTTGTGCAGCACCAGCATTGCCCTTAAATGGGCACCATCTTGCAGGAGAAATGGAGTCTAACTGCCTCAGGTGCTCCATCTGTCCAAAGAGAGTTGGTTACCACATAATTCTGAGCTTCCTTATCTACATACTTTTTATTACATACATTAAAAATAAGACTATCCTTTCACATATTCTGTTTGAATTGAACTGTTGACCATATATTGATATTTGTATCAAAGTAAAAGTTTGTGTTCATAATAAAAATTTTGACTTATTCTTGTGAAGGTTTAAAGATGTCTCTTCACATGAGGTTCCCAATTTTATTTGTTTTCTTGAATTTCTCCTAGTAATTGTGTTTCCTATACTGAATGTTTATGTTTTTCCCATGTTGTGTGAATAACAGGCTTGTTAAAATGAGTAGTTTTGCTTTCTTAAAATATTAGATTGATTTTCTATTCCTTTACTGAATCTTTCTCAGTGATCTAAGTTCTTTCCTATAATTTTCTTTCAAGACAGATATAGTATTTATTTGATTAAGTGTGAAACAATATGCATTCTTTTGCCAAAAAGGTATAATGTAGCAAGAAACCTTTTAGAAAATTGAGTAGATCTATTTTTAAAATGATAAATTCATTGTATGTATGTGTCAGTTATAAATGATCATTTGTGATCCTCTAATGTTTTGTACAAAACTGTGGTAAATTTTGTGCAAAGCAAAGAAGCTCCATAGGTAGATGATTAACTATTAGTCATTTTGTGTGAATGAGAGCATAATGAACATTTTTGGCTTCTATTATCATACTGACACAATCAAATAAACTTATAGAAGAAAAATGTTAGCTGAAGCAAAGAAAATAGAACTGTTCCACCTGTATTTTTTTTTAAGTGACTGGAGTCAATGCAATTTCAAAAAACCTGGTACCTAATACATCTATTGCTCTATGAAGTAGCTTATTGGAATGCATTGGACCATATAGCAAAACCAGACACTGTTAGGTTTCCATAGAGAGAATTCTTTCAGGGATACTAATTACTTAATTTTACCCACTCTTTAATAGTCAATTTGAAATCCTGCAGTTTGGGTATCCACACATGTTGGTATACATATATTATAGAGATTCTATGAGAATTTAAAAATATAAGGTTTGGATTTGTTTCTATAAAACATACATATACATATATTTAGTTTCCTTTAGGTAAAGACATACAGCTAATATAATATGGGTTATGATATCAATTGACAAACCCTTCTTGTCAAGGAACAATAGTCACCCTTGGTCTGTGTTGCTAAGACCTATTATCTTCTGTATGCTGCACAAGTCAGTGCTGGAGTGTGTGTTTCTTGTTTCAGGGCCCTTATTGTTATTTGTGTATATGTATATGTAACCTACATTGATCCTAAAACATTTAATATGACTTTAAAATATTGCCATGTTAAAACAACTAAAGATAAGTGAGAAAATTAAAGAGACAATAAGGTAATAAAAATATGTGAAGCTAGGAGTAAAGTTTAACACCACTCTTTCCAGAGGCCAAGGTAACAAATCCAGATCGGTTATGCGGTTTTCAGCATATATTAAAGTGCTTAGGGACACAGTTATTCTTAGCAGTGAGAGAAATGTGTTCCTTTTTATCTTCATAAAAGACACATTGTGTAAGGCATTGACTCACTTAAAGGTTTAAAATCTAACAAAACTGCTCAATAGTTCATAAAAATGGCAATAGCTTTGTAATATGTTAACAATAAATTTCATGTTAAAGTTTCTTAAGGTTGCTTACGGTCTGATACTAAAGTCTGGTTTTGCAGGAGTATTTCTAAGGCATGTGACTGCTTGTGAGTTTGTGTTGTAAGTGTGAGTGTGTGATAAGGAGAGATGGGATGGGGAGATGGGGAGAGGTATCCTCAAGGCAAAGGAACATTACAAATCCAGTCCAGTAACAAAGATTTCTGTGATGTAATTAGAAAAATAGTAACTCTGGTATCTAGAGAACATGAAAAATCTTAGTCTTCACTTACCCATATGTTCATATTTAATCTTTACTGACAGGTGTCAACATCAACTGATTTATTTTTTTTCTTTTTGTGTTGTTGACTTTGCTCTTATATTTCTTTAACATTTTATTAGCAGTCATCTATGCATGCATTTTTTGACACTATAATATTATTTATTTATTTTAATTTTATTTTATATTGGAGTATAGTTGGTTTACATGTTGTGTTAGTTTTAGGCATACAGCAAAGTAATTCAGTTTTACATATGCATATATCTATTCTTTCTTAGATTCTTTTCCCATATAGGTTATTACAGAGTATTGAGTAGAGTTCCCTGTGCTACACAGTAGTTCCTTATTGATCATCTATTTTATATATAGCAGTGTGTACATGTCAATCCCAAAGTCCCAATTTATCCCTCCCCACCTTCCCCTGGTAAACATAAGTTCGTTTCTAAGTGTGTGAGTCTGTTTCTGTTTGTAAATAAGCCCATGTGTCATTTTTTTTAGATTCCACATATAAGCGGTGTCCTGTGATATTTGTCTTTCTCTGATTTACTTCACATAGTATGATAATCTCTAGAAACATCCATGTGACATTAGTATTCCATTCTTTTTTATGGCTGAGAAATATTCCATTGTATATATGTACCACATCTTCTTTATCTATTCATCTGTCGATGGACATTTAGGTTGCTTCCCTGTCTTAGCTATTGTAAATAGTGCTGCAGTGAACACTGGAGTGCATGTATCTATTTGAAGTCTGGTTTTCTCCAGATATATGCCCAGGAGTGTGATTGCTGGATCATATGGTAGCTCTATATTTAGTTTTTTAAGCAACCTCCACACTATTGTCCATAATGGTTGTACCAATTTACACTTCCACCAACAGTGTAGGAGGAATCCCTTTTCTCCACACCCTCTGCAGCACTTATTGTTTGTAGATTTTTTGATAAGGCCATTCTGACCAGTGTGAGGTGATACTTCATTGTAGTTTTGATTTGCATTTCTCTAATAATTACTGATGTTGAGCATTTTTTCATGTGCTTTTTGGCCATCTGTATTTCTGTATTTCTTTAGAGAAATGTCTGTTTAGATCTTCTGCCCATTTTTTGATTGGGTTGTTTGTTTTTTTGATATTGAGCTGCATGAGCTATTCATATATTTTGGAGATTAAACCCTTGTCGGTCACATTATTTCCAAATATATTCTCCCGTTCTGTGGGTTGTCTTTTCATTTTGTTTATGGTTTCCTTTTATGCATGCATTTTTATATTCTTTATTTTCCTGCTGTCTTTCACACAGACATACAAATTTACGTAAATAAGATTAAATAATACTTGTATTTATTGTGGAAGTTTTTTGTCCTTTTTTCTTCTTCCATCCCATCCACATCCTGTCTTTCATTCTTGCCTTTCCACTTAACGTATTAACAGCCTAGTGTTATTAATTCTATATTTTTCTTTATACTCCTATACCCATGTATATATACCACATATACACACATACTTTCATGTATATGCAAACGTACACCTATACATACCTAAGTATACATATGTACACCATTTTGGTCATTATTTATCTTACCAAAAATGAGATCTTACTACATACACATTTTCAATACCTTCCTTTTCTCATTCCGAATTTCCTCATGGAAATCTCCTTACTACACTGAGTCATCAGGCATAGGTTTAATTCAGTCTTTGAAATGACTGTTTAATAAAGTCATGGAAGGAGTTTTTCACATTCTGTTCACTCATTCCCCTATCAATGGACAATGATTTTATTTACAATTCTTGGTTATTTCAAAAATGCTGCACTATATATCCTATACCTTTAATATTGGAATAAATTGGAAGATTCCCCAACATGAAGTGCTCATCCAGAGATTGCATAATTTTAATTTTAGTAGCTACTGATAATCACATGCCTAAAGGCTGTAACACTCCACATTTCCACTAAAAATGTATAATACCTTTTATTCCTCCAGCAAAAATATCCAATTCCTGATGAGACCCGACTATGATTTTTATTCAAATTACATTAGGTATATATATATATATATATATTAATTTTAATAGCTACTAATTGATTTTACTAAAGATTTACTAAATATGCTATACAAGCTACTGATTCTGACTCCCCGGGTTAGTGGCAATTTGATGAATATTAGATGGTAGAGATAATAAGTTAAAATAGAAATTTAGTTAAAAACAAATATTCCAAACCATGTTTGCACTTTTCCCCAATGCCTTCAGTTAATTTTGGAGCATTATGGGGTGTGCCCAGCTTTGTATGCATCTTTAAGTGTTGTTTCTTACTCCTTATTTTTGGTGAGATTATTTTTCTATTCCTTTATAATTTACCCTTAGTTTATTTCTGCAGATTATCACAGCTCTTTATATTTGTAAGAAGTTGGAATAATGTATCTTATAATTGGTGGTTAGTATATACTTATATGATGAAGAGTGTTTTCTCAAGTCGTAAGGTCTATTGGGGCAAGGATTATGTCTAATTTTCTTGTCATTTTTTTTCCTCCGGATTATAGTGGAGGGCCTACAATAGAAAATGTTCCATAAGTAAATGTTGAATTTATGAAGGAATTAAATGTTTGACATTAGAACTGCAACAAAATTTTAAAATTGCCTTCTGCACAGATATAAAGCTGCCGTAGTTACTGTATAATAATACTAAGCCAGTGTTTTTCACACATTTTGGGCCATAATTACGTTAAGAAATATACTTCAGATGAAACTGAGAGCGTATATATGTATTTGTTCCACAAAATATTGAATAATATGTATCTATACATGTTGAATTCTAATGTTATTTATTCTATTTTACATGATTATATTTGTTTTTATGCAAATTAAGAAAATTGAACTAATTTCATAATCTACTACAGGGATAAAATAATTTGAAAAACACTGCCTTGAACATTACCTTTTTCACAACTAAGAAAGATAATATTAGTAATAATATAATAATACTAGCACTCACATAAGGTATGCTTACTGTATGTCAGATACTGTTTTAGGTGCTTTATGTGCACTGACCTAATTAATCCTTATGACAAAGTATGGAGTCATCACAGGGGTCCAGTGGGGCACTGAGAGATAAAGAAACTTGCCCAAGGCACAGCATACAGCAGAGGTGGGATTGGAGCTAGATAATGTTCTTCCAGAGTGGTGCACCTAACCACAACAGTCTGCTGCCTCTTCATTCACAAAAATCTGACTCCTCAGTTTCATTCTACTGGCTACAATGACCTGGAGGACAGGGTGTGATGTGGTATAGGTAATCAAGGTGGAAAATGGATGTGATCCAAAGAAACCAAAGTTCTGATGCAACTGATTCTTACTAATTCTCATTTCTAGCTACGGTTTCGAATACCAAGTATCCATACTTAGAACATTCCAAGTTAAAAGTTGGCCATGCCTTTAGTAATCATTTCTGCTCCTCCTCACCATAATTCCAGGCTTGTCTGACACACTCTAGTGCCCTGGAGAGAGATCAGTGGTGTTTAATTGGAACAAGTAGCAGCTCCAGGCCTCAGAAGACATCAGGAATCTGTCACATATGGTATTTTTGGTATCATGATAGCTGTGATTTTTGATAGTGTCTTCAAAATAAGCATACACCCACATGTGTATAATGCTCTAGTAGTGATAAAGGTGGACTGTGTGATCATTTTAGAGAAATTTAACCAAGATAAGCAGTTAATAAAACTGACCTTACAGTCATTTCTGCTCGTGGTAACATTTTCAAATCATACACTGATTATGCTTTTACAATTCTGTATACTCTGAACACAAACTAAGATGCTTCCTTTACATCTTACTCTAGAAGAGCATTCAAGAGCATACAAATCACTTTTTAATTACTTTGTACAATGCAGCTAAGAGCTCTAAGGCACTGAATTGTTTCATCTTTCTTGTTTCCTGTTTATCTCATGTCAAAAGCATCAGGCCAGTGGTTAAGAGCCTAGGCTTGAAGGCCAAGGGGTCACGGTCACAATTTTGGGTCTGCCATGTGATAAGCAAGTTAGTTTGGGCAAGTTATGTAACATGATTTTCTGTAATCTGTAAACTGAGGAAAACAATGGGACTTTGTGTTAGATTTTTCTTAAGCTTAAGTGTTCCATACAGTGTTTGGGATGCCATAAACACTGAATTAAATATTAATTCTGTTATAATTTCCAAAAACTAGACTCAAAAGGTACCAAACAGCAAGCATATAATTTTGTGGCGATGAAGGTAAACTTCTGGTAGACTTTTCAACATTAATAAAAATAATTTGAATTTTCAGATGGTTTAGAGATACTAAGACTGAAAAGCATGTAAAATATTGACTGTAAACTATTATTTGTTCCGCTCTTTTCAAAGAGTATGCTTCTTTTATTAGTATGACAGATCCGTGGACTTTGTCCATTCTCTCCTTTATCAAGATGGGCTTTGTAAATTTTCATTCTCATTCATAGGATGGAGATCTGACATGACTGTGATAGGGCCTTTCACAAGATGACGCTCATAAATTTCTTTGAGTTAGTCATTAACAACTTGTAATTTTACATACTTAGAGGAAAATAAGAATGAAACATATTTCACAATTATATAGTTTTCTTGCTGTAGTGAATATTTCTAGAGTAACAGCTATGGTCCTTCTCCCCTTATCTTTGGGACAAAGTTATAAGGAGCAGCACACACCAGTGCATCTTGCACCCTCTCCGTGCTCTGTGAACATAATTTCACTCACCAGGCACTGACTGAGGATGTGCTATATGCTTAGCATGGTGCTTGACAGTGAAGACAATTCAAAATCTGGGGGAAAAATTAAAGATAATTTAATGGAAGAAGATTTGGGCTACGAACAGACCTAGGAAGTAATGAGTTACAGAAGGTGAACCATTACTCCTGTTATTGCTGAAAAGAACAGCTATTCTTTCAGGCCCTTCGCTTTCCCATGTAGTCCTCTGAAGTCACAACAAAGTTGGGGATAATTTTTGAAATCAGATAAATCTGTGCCAGCAACTAGCGAGTTTTGAAATCCAAGCAGAAAATGCCACAGTCGCTCTAGCCTTACCACCAAATTGAACTTAGGTGGATCTCTAAAGACTGAAGTTACAAATTTTTAAAATAATGATCTTTATCTTAAAATATTTTTGTCCTCTCTGAGATTCAAAACTGCCACATTGTTAAAAAAGAGGCCATTACTGAAACATAAAGTTTCTCTTGCAAGTTTACAAGTGCCTTCCCTGCTTCCTTTCCTTCTAGAAATAGGTCCCCTGAGCTACATTGAAAGGCGTAAACTTCTCTCTTAGAACTGTATAAATACAGTGAGCCCCAGTAAAAACAGACGGTCGCTGTGATCATTTTTAACAGCCCTGGAGATGTCCATATGCTATTCAGTAATGTGACATCTGTATGGCCCTTTAGCTCTGGAGCGTAGTTTAAACATAAGCAATTTTTAAGCAACAAGGTGTCACACTATTCATTCATGTGAGGTACATCAGGGCTTCTGCACTCCTGAGTATAATCAGTGAAAACCCTTGGAGTGCTCTTAACCATCCCTCCTCCCCAGGCACACAGCATGTTCTTCTAATACAGTTACATTATTGTGCCTCCAAGTCAAAAAATTTTGTGAGGTAAAAAATACTCATTCAATTAACACTGGAATCACTAAGTCACTGCTCTTCTGGCATTTCCCAACTGTGAAGCATGGGAGCATTCATCTGGCTATGGACAGTTGCTTCTACATCCTGCTCTCATTCAGCTATATACTGCCAAGTCTAATTGAGGCACATTCCATACAAATCAGTAAAAATAGACTTTATAGAATAAAACTTGAATAATGTATTTTTTCCCTTGAAGTTCAGTTAATTTAATTCTGACACACCTAGAGTAGCTCCTGTTTTTTTGTCTTGAGTCTCTAACTAAAACCATGTGTTCTATTATTTTTCTAAGCCCATGTCCTTTTTTTAAAAAAAAAAAAATCCTCTTCCACCCTTGAACCTTTCACTTCAAGCAAATTAAAAACGGATTGAAAAGGTAATAATTACATCCTGACATATACTTTATTGAAAAAAGTTAGCACACAGAATAATTTCCATGGAAGTAATTTGGGGGTGCAATCAACCCAATAAGCAACATTACAAAAATAAGATAGAAAATGACTGAGCCTGGTAAAGATTTTGTGATCGTCCTGTTAAGTGTTCTTATATTTGTTCACTTTGGTTTGTGGATCCACCCAGTCATAAGCAGAAGTACATTCAGCCACTCATTTACTCGTGAAGTACTTATTGAATACCTACTACGTGCCAGGCACTGCATTAACACCCGCCCCCCCAAATATGGCAGCGAACAAAACAAAGATGCTTGATCTTAAGGAACGTATGTTCTAGTAGTAAGAGACAGAAACTAAATAAACATGTAAAATATATATTATACATCAAATGCTGATCAGTGCTGGGGAGGAAAATAAAGAAGGGACAAGGGATAGATGTCAATACGGGAAATAGGTAGTAATTTTGACTGGAATGAACATGAATGGTGTTGCCAATGAAGTGCCATTTGAGCAGATGATTGAGATGAAGATAATGGAGCAAGCCATGGCAGCACGGGGCAAGAGCAGATAGAGCAAAGGATGAACAAATTCAAAATCCTGAGGCAGAAGCTTTCCCTGTTTGTTCAAGGAAATTGAAAAGACCAGTGTGGTTGGATCCAAGGGAAGGAGAAAAATAGTAGGAGTTGACCCGCATGAAGCCTGATAAGCCATTGAAAGAACTCTGGCTATTACTCTGAATCATAAAGCTACCAGAAGCTTTGGAACAGAGAAGTGATATGATTTGATTTGCATTTTAGAATATTTTAGATCACCAGCTAATCTATTGAGAAGTGTGTGTGTGTGTGTGTGTGTGTGTGTGTGCACGCTTGCGCACATCGTAGCAAGAACAGAAGAAGAGAGACTATTTAGGGGCTTAATACAATAATACAAGCGAAACATTGTGGTATTTTGGAGCAAGGCAAGAGAAAGCAGCCCTGTTTGGGATAATTTTCAAAGGTAGAATCCACTTTATTTGTTAATATATAGGACATGCTTGTGAAAGAAAGGGAGAAATCAAGTATGATTTCAAAGTTCTGGCCAGAGCAATAGGAAAGATTGATGCTATTTACTGGCAAGGGAAGGCTGCAGGAGGAGTACATTTTGTGGAGAAAATGAGAAATTCAGGTTTAGACATGTTATGTTAAAATGCCTATTAGAAACCCGAGGCGGAGATGTTAAGATGGATGTTTAAGACTAGGGTTTACGGAAGAGGTCCAGGCTGTAGATTAAAAATAAATGCAAGGGATCAGCACATAGATAATTTTTAAAATCATTTACTGAGTGAGCGAAATAGAGAAAAGAGGTCCAAATACTGAGCCCTGGGCTTCCCAACATTAAGCAGTAAGAAATATGAGGAAAGAGCAAAGAAAACTAAAAGAAGCAGCGGGTGAAATAGGAGTGAAACCAAGAGAGCGTGATACTTTTGAAGCCAAGTGTATCAATCTGAGTTGAACAAAAGAAATGGAACCAGTAGGAAATATATATTATGATGTTTATTGCAAGGAATTGGCTTACATGGTTGTGAGGGCTGGCTTGGCAAGTCTGAAATCTACAGGGCAGGCTGTCAGGAAGGGCAGGCTGGAGCTGAAGATGCAGCCCACAGCTGGAATTATTTCTCCTCTTTCTCCCTGTCCTCCTTCCCCTCCTATTCATTTTCATCCCTGTCCTCCTCCTCATGGTCCTCTTCCTCCTTTTCCTTCTTCTGAAAAGCCTCGGTTTTCATTTTAAGGGCTTTCAAATGGTTGAACCAGGCCCACCCCAATGATCTGGATAATCCTCCTCATTTAATGTCAGTTTATTTTAGACTTTAATCACATCTTCAAAAAAAACCTAGATTAGTGTTTGATTAAATACCTGGGACTATATCCTAGCCAAGTTAGCATATAAAACTGACCATTGCACCAACTAAAGAATAAAAAGGAGGGAGTGATCAACTGTGTCATATAGTGTGGGGAACTTGAGTACATTGACTATTGGATTTAGCGTCTAGGAGGTCATTTGTGAATTTGACTACTGCAGATTTTTTTTGGAATGGAGCTGTATTTGTTTCTATGGTTGATATAACAAATCAACACAAACTGGATGGCTTAAAATAACAGAAATATATTCTTTTGGAGTCTTGGAGGTCAGAAATTCAACACTGGTTCCACTAGACTGAAATAAGGTGTTAGCAGGCCGCGCTCCCTCTGGATCTCTAAGTTGCTTCTTCTGGTGGCTGCTGGCGTTCACTCACTTGTGGTGCCACCACTCCCATCTCAGCCTCCATCTCCACATCACTTTCTCTTCTTTGTGTATCACATCCCCCTTCTCCTCACAGATAAGGAAATGCGAATGAGTTTAGATCCTCCTCCCCAGTTAATCCAGTATAATCTCTGTACCTCAGGATCCTTATTTCTATCACATCTGCAAAGACCTTTTTTCCTTATAAGGTAACCTTTACAGGTTTCACCTGATATCTTTGGGTGGCTATTATTCAGCCTACTACAGAGGCAGAGTCTGATTGGAGTGGACCAGGAAAGGGATCTGTTTCAGAATGTTTCTGTAAAGGGGAGCAAAGAAGTGGGGGAATGACGGAGGGAAGGGTAGAAGTTGTAACTACCCCCCTCACCCCCCCCCCCGCAGTCATAACTCACAGAGCTTTCTTTCTTTGCACACAATATTTTGCAAACAAACACACATGATCCAGTTTTACGTATTTCACCCATCTAGTCATGCATGTCCATTCATCTCTCTTACATTTTTAACCAAGGCTCCTGTGGTAGGTTAATATCATTATTGATTGTACATTGAAAAAAACTTGGAGGTACCTGATAGACAAAAGATAGCTTTCATGAGCCTAAATTATATTTCACAACCTTTTCATTTTTTTTTTTTCATTTTGCCTTACAAAGGTAAATCTCTGTTATTGAATTGCAGTTAATACATTTTGAAAGTATCACATGTATTTGTCCAATTTGGCCTGTAAGTCAGGTCTCTTATCATATCTAAATATGATTCCTCTATATTATACTCCAAAACTTTGAATTACTTTACTTTTATATTTTTAAAATAGGTATACTGGAGTTGCCAATTGAAACTAATTATAATGATTACTATTGTTGAGAGAGAATTCTACATGAATATTTCATGTGACTACAGTCTGGGCTTTCTGAACAAAAAGCTGGCAAAACTTGGTTAAAGGATGAACGAATAGTAAACATGTCCTAGAAGTTAAAAATTGTGTTGCTTCAGGGGGATTGACAAATCTATCTTCCCAGAGCCATTTGTTTATGCTTCAGTGTGGCGAAAATAGAGAACATCTCCTCCACTCCCCAGAGATTTCTTTACATTCTGGAGTAAGGGTCTCTCTCAGTCTGGGGGTAGGGTGGTCCGATGTGCCAGTCACCCTTTGTGAGTTCTGAGTCTTGTAAGTTTCTCTTGTGGTTCAACACCACTGCATGCACAAGGCAACATCAGACTCTATGCACATCACCCCATAGGGGTCAGGGCTAAGGAACCAGCGCAAGATGCAATGTGACCAATGAATGATCTGCTCTCTGATTCACAAACTTGTGTTTCCCATCAGAATATCTGTCTGTCTATGGCTGTCTGTCTGTCTGTTTATCCATCCATCCATCCATCCATCCATCCATCCGTCCGTCTAAACTTATCAACTATCATTTATAGTACTAGTTTAGATTATTCAGAAATCTTGTGACATTCTTTTCTTCCTTCTTAGCGTCAAGTAATCCATAGCAACTGAAAGAGTATTATGGTTTCATAAAAAAATACTACTTTTTAAGTTTTGCTACTTTTATTTTAAGGTTTTCAAAATAATATTTCAAGTTAAGTACATTAGTTACTTGTTATATTCTTCTCTCAATGTTTATATTGCATTCACACTCAGTAATTTCAAAATGATTATTAAATATGGCAAAATAACTTTTCTAAAGTATGGTTTAGAGGAGAAAAATTAAATATTATTGATATTTATATCGAGCTACTTAAAAGAACACATGTGCTTACTTTACAAAAATCTAAAATTTAATTTCTCAATTGAGCCAAAAAAATTAGAAACATTTTCTGATTCAAGAAAAGAATGGTTTAAAATATGCCGGTAAGAGAGAACCCTGTTATCTGTTTTATAGTAACTGAGAATTTAACATATCAGGAAAATTGTAGAAAAAAGAATGTGTAGAGAGAGTTAAAACACTAATCAAACAGGCAACACCACTTATATAAAGGATCTTTGCTAAAGGTATTTTTTTTTCCCCTTAGGAAAAATATAGCTTCTTCTTTCAGAAAATTGAGATTTGGTCACACTTCAGAGCCTTTGATAAGTGCTTTGATGTTCAATAAGAAAGAAAAAAGGATGTTGCTTTCGCAAAGAGAATCAAGAAAATAATACCAGTTTCAGCAAAAGGGCATTGTTTTATGTACTTTACCACACATTACCCAGAATGTAAAGAGGCCTTTTCATTAACTAGAATAAGTATATGTTGTTTGAACACAAAAAGAACACAGATACTAATTACTTTGTATATAGTAGGTAGTCAATAACTTTTTTTAAGCTCTTTATTGGAATGTAATTGCTTTACACTCTTGTGCCAGTTTTTGACGTACACCAAAGTGAATCAGCTGTATTTATACATATATCCCCATATCCCCTCCCTCCCGCAACTCTCTCCCACCCTCCCTGTCCTGGCCCTCTGAGGCATCACCCATCATCGAGTTGATCTCCCTTTGTTATACAGTAGCTTCCCACTAGCTATCTATTTTACAGTTGGTAGTGTAAATATGTGTATGCTACTCTCTCACTTCATCCCAGCTTCCACTTTGCCCCCCACCTCCTACCCCAGCCCCATGTCCTCAAGTCCATTCTCTACATCTGCATCTCCACTCTTGCCCTGTCACTGGGTTCATCAGTACCATTTCTTCAGATTCCATATGTATGAGTGACCCAGTAATCCCCCTACTGGGTATATACCCAGAGAAAACCGTTATCCAAAAAGAAACTTGTACCACAATGTTCATTGCAGCACTATTCACAATAGCCAGGACATGGAAGCAACATAAATGCCCATCAACAGATGTATGGATAAAGAAGATGTGGCACATATATACAATGGAATATTACTCAGCCATAGAAAGAAATGAAATTGAACTATATGTAATGAGGTGGATAGACTTAGAGACTGTCATACAGAGCGAAGTAAGCCAGAAAGAGAAAAACAAATACTGTACGCTAATTCATATATGTGGAATCTGAAGTCCATAACTTTTTAAGTTGAAAGGAATGCTGTAAGTAAGCTACACAGAATATGTCATTTACAGCCAAATATTTGTCCTTATAGTAGAAATGTATCACTCTAGTAAACAGAGGGAATACAGTTTGGTGTGGATATAAACACAGATTTTGCAAAAGGGGATATTTTGCTTAATTTAAATAATGACATCCAAGAAGGCCATACGGCACTATTCTACTGGGCTTTTATGTGAATGCAGTATTTGACAGCTTTGTCAAAATGTCCATATTTTTAATATGATGGACCGTTGTAAATGCAAAAATAATTTTTAGTAAATTTTTTAAGGACTTTAATGCAACTGATAGCTTTGGACAGTAATAGAGATCTGATAGATGCACGAAACAGGACACCTGCTTCCTAATATGAAGCAGGAAGTCTTGGGGCAGTGACTATAGAAATGATAGCTATAACAAGAGCACCTTTCTCCCCAAAAGGTGACAGCAGAACAAGGTATGAAGGTAGCTGTTAGACAAAGAAATAACTGTGGTAACATGTGAAAGTGAGCTTAAATATTTGAAAGATTTCAAAGAGAATGAATATGCAGAATTTCTGAATGAATTTATTTCCTATGCTAATGTGTGGGGACCCATGGGAAGAGGAGCTAAATTCAGGAGAAAGGGGATAGGAACCTCTGGGTGAGGTGTCAGGTTTGGCTGATGATTCTAGAGTGGGAACTTTTTATGAGGTTCTTCTGATGCTGAGAAAAGTTCAGTTGAAGAAAGTATGAAACCTAACTAGTGGAAAAGTGAGAAAAGTTTCCTAGGAATAATGTAATAATTTGGATAGGGAAAATATTGGATAGAAAAGAGTATAAGGAAAATAATGCAAGAATTGTTGGAATTTAGAATGTAAATAAAAAGGAAATCTCAATCTGAGGACCAAGTGAGGTTAGGTCAAACCAAGGTGATGTGACAGGAGCTGCCAGCATAATATCTTATTTAATACCATTAATGGTGGGTCAGACCTTTATTGCTTCTTGCCTGTATTATTTTAATAACTTTCACTTTGATATAGCACAGCTATAATCCATGCATAAAATTACTTCCAGAGTCAAAAGTTTGAATTATAAGTTAACAATCTATTCATGATACCAGGCTCACATGATCCAAGGACCACATCCTCAAGCTCCCTCATCTGGTATTAATCCTTGTTTTGCGTTCCCATAAAACTTTGGTTTGATTTCCATTTCAATAATAAACTTAAGTCAACATAAGTTGTTACTTGCTTATGTACATGTCTCTAGCATATGGTTGGGAACTTCTTTAAGGTAAGGATTTTTCTTACTGATATTTTATTATTAGTTTGTATAACTAAAGCAACAGAACAAAAAGATGTTCTCTCTCTGAAAGTGGGATTGCCCAGGCTAAGCCAGAGATAAAAATGGGATGCCATTATAGGAATACTAGGTTTCAATTAGTAGCTCCAGATCGTCATCTGAGAATGAAAACTGTTTTGCAATTATAATAGTCTTGATTCTCAAAAGAAAAGAAAAGAAAAAGAATACAGTTTACCTTAAATATAAGGATCAACTTTCCAAATTGCTGATAATTCCATTGCACATACTTCAGATTTTGTGATGAACTAAAACGGCTTTAAATGTTTTCATATTTCTTTAAAAGGTACATGATAAAGAACATTCATAAAGAAAAGGGGAAACTGCATGGCTTTACTGCTACTTTTACTTCCAGATGTATTTTGATTTTCTTCAAACTAATTTTATACAGTCGACTACAAATCCCATTGTATTAATTACTTTCTGACTTTTTTACTTTTTTTGCCAGAGGCCTGTTCTCATTACACATGCCGATCTTGCTGGCAATTCAACATAGCAATTCGACTGAGTTCTGCCAAAGAATAACTGTTCCATTAAGAGACAAAACCTTGGACATCTTCCTAAATTTCACAGCTTACTTATCAAATAATATAATGTAAATATTCATAACACCAAAAATGGATTCTTTACTCTAGGTTCTCCCACTGATATGAAGAATGCCTGTTAGCTGCCCTGTAAGCCCCCTCCTCTAGGAAAAGGGTCTGAGCAGAAGTTTCAAGTCCTTTGACAAAGCCCATCTGCAGCTCCCTTTATTGTTTCACCTAAGCTGTGTCTTTTGGTTACCAGAAGTGACCGGCATGACTTGTGAACTGATTACAGCTCTAAAACAATTCTGTTCTGTTTCCCTGGTTCACATTCATTTCCATGAGAATTAATGGCTTGATAGAAAAGCAGACTTTTTTCTTAGTGTTGATCCTAGCTGATTGAAACATCTCCAGGAAGAAGCCACTGTTCCTTATTAACACAAATGGTAAACTTGGTAGAAGTGGACTTTGGGGGCAGTTTCCACACTCCTTATTTAATGAAGAAAGGGAAGGGTTTCTGTTTCCATACATTGCTAAAGGGTTTCTAAAGCCTAAAAATAGGTTTGAATAAATTTGCATAATGGAGAAAGGCAGTGATGAGAAAGGAAAAGAAGAAATGTAGGAATAAGTACTTTGTGAATAGTTTGGAGAACCTGCTGGAACCAGACTTTCTTACAATGTATTTAAATGGCTGTCACCAATGAAGTAAGATTTTTGCCAAAATGGTTCTCACAACTGTGAGCAATTGACGTGTTGCTTTCCTGACTACATCATGTAATGAAAATAGCTCAGTACAAAATATTCCTTGTGCCAGGAAATTTGGTCTTGTTACAACTTTAATAAATCTGAGGGTGCATAAGAGTTCATATCTAAAATAGATAAATGGTAACTTAGCTACATACAGATTTTTAACAAACAGCCATCCCATCTAAAATGTTCAACCTTCACCCTGCCCTGCCATGTACCTACCCTCTCTCCCCCTTCTCTGTATTATTTGTTTACTTTAGAATATTATGTATTTTACCTACCTAACAACATGTAGTATTGTGTTTGTGTGTGCACATACATACCTTATCATGTTTATTGTCTGAATTTCCCATTGTACTGTAAGCTCCTGGAAAGCAAGGATGTTTTCCTTTGAATTCACTGTTGTTTCCTCAGCTCCTAGAATGGGGCCTGGCATATAACTGTGCGCAGTCAGTATTTGTTGAATGACTAAAACTGAAGAATCTGCTGCAAAGGGAAGCCTGGGGTTCTTCTCTTCCAAAGAATGAAGATGTCCATTACTTCTGGAGTGAGGCACTAGCTTTGGACAGTGAGGCATGGGATCAAGGCAGCCGAGTGTGCCTGGGGCAGCTTTCTTGATACAGTAGTGAGAACAGCAGTCATAAGGGCTCAGTAAATAAATTCCTTGAGGTAAAATTACATAATGACACAGTAAGTGTGAGAAGAGGAAATGGACCTCCCCCTTGGTGGCAAGAGTATTTATTATTGAGGTTGTATAAAGTTTTTGTTGTATATTGATAATAAAATTGATGGACTTTGAATTGTTTTATTAATTGTTTATAAATACTCTGCAGAGACTATATTTCCTTACTGCCTGCACAGGGCACATAGGTACCCACTTACACCTCCATCCCCCTGCCTCTACCCTCTACTCCAGTGAAAGGAGAGGAATGAGATAATACATGCATTACCAATCTTAGCTATTTATTCAACTAATATTTACTAGAGAGATAAAACAACACAATTTGGTAGATTCAAAGATAGGTAAGTAAAAGGAGGGAACTCTAAGTTTTTGGTTTGCCAAGTCAGATATATTGATGGGTTTATTAAAGTAGAGAACGCTGAAAGTTGAGCAGGTTTGTGTGGAAAGTCCTAAGTTTATTCCTGGACAAGTTGATTTGGAGATGTCTGATTCCCCAAATTATTGCTCTACCACCTGTTAAAAAGCAAGAGTTAAATGTATTGGAATTTACTGCAGTAAGAAACTACCTCTAAAGAGTCTTAGTGCCTCAAAAGGGGGATAATTTTTAAACTTTGGGGTCTGGAATCAAGAAATTTAGGGTAGGTTTTTCAAGGTAGAGAGTTAATTGGAACTGGGCAAAATTTGTGAAATAATAGTTTAGGATTTTTGGGTGCAGCAAGATACTTGACCCAAGTCAGTCTTGATAAGTAAACTCTCTCAAATGAGCAGACTGCTGTCTCTAAATTGATCTGCTAGAATTTTCTGATGCAACTAATGGAATTATTCATAGAATTATAGTATTATCTTTCCATGTAAAGGTTTACTAGAATAAACACCTAGAACAGTTTGACACATGTGGTCTCAGTCCTCAGAGGTAGCTTTTGAAACAACGAAGTGTACTTGTTGAATAAACAGTTGGGACTCAGAGAAATAGTATAAAATTTAGGGATAATCACTATATAAATTATAATAAAGACCTGGAGATGATCTGTTCAAGATTACCCTGAGAGAGAAAAGAAGTGGCCTAGAATTGAGAAACATCAACATTTAACAGGATGTTATTGGAAGGTGAGCATTGAAAGAATATTGGGAAATAGTTAGAAATGTATGAGGGTGAACAGGAGAGTGTAAGGAGGGAATTTTAAGACGGAACAAGTGATCAACAAGGACAAATGCTGCCTATTGCTCAGGTAGTATGAGGACTTGGAGATGTCCACTTAGTGATTTGAAGGTCATTGTTAATCCTAGTATGAGCTATTTTGTTGAATTTATAGAGGCAAAAAAAAAAAAAAAAAAAGATGAAAAAGGGAATGAGTAGGTAGGAAATTGAAGGTACTTCAAGAATTTTGACTGAGCACGTGAAGAGAAAGATAAGCTGGTTATGGCAGGGATGTTGCAATGTTGATTTTTTTCAAGTGGGAAAGATTTGAATATATTTTAAATGCCTATTCTCTGCTTCTATTCTCACGCCGTAATTTTATAAGATAAAGGTAAATTCATCCCTTCTTCCTTCTTTCCTTCCTTCCTTTCATGTACTGATTCATTCATTCATTATATCCAGCAAAGAACAGGCATAGACCTTGGCTCTAAGGGACTTACAATCTCATAGAAGACCAATGTGTTGAGGGGAGATGTTAGTAGGTGTATAAGCATCCTATTCCTGTTATTGTATCATTAGTATAAAGGCACTTTAAGTGTTTTTTTTAATTATATTCCAAGGTGATGAGTTTACATTGCCTTACAATGTAATATTCAGCTAGATTAGATTGTGTTTTGAAGCCTCTGAACCAAATTTCCTCCAAACATAGCTGGCTAGTACAGCAATGAAACTTGTGACCTGGGGCTCATTCACACAATTAAGTAATGAAGTGAGCCAAGGGGTACAAACCTAAGACAAAAAATAATATCATTTTTTTAAATTAATTGTAAAAGACTAAATCGAGGGTGGGAGAATAAGATTTCAATCTGTTGAGGTAGTTTTAATCTGTTGCTCTTTACAGTTCACCTGAGATTACTATTGAATCAAACCTGCCTCCATTTCAATGCCCAAAATATTCATTTTCCCCAAACCTCTTAAACCAAAGGTGCTATTCATGGACCAGAATACACATAGGAAGTCATGCTGCATTTTCATGTTGCTAATTAAAATTTTGATGAATATAATGTAGAAGCAAGACAAGAGCAGAGTATTTCCATTACCTTCACTACCCATGTTTCTGCATCTTAATCAGAGCCTTGTTAATATTTAAATCTGCATTTAAGCCCCAAGTGTATAGACAGTCATAGAAGTTTCATTAATAACTATAATTTGTATAAAAGAATATACGCCAGAGACATGTTCAAATAGAGAGTTTAATTAGTGTTACAAAAACTTACTTTATAGCTCAGAAATGTGAAAAAATATTGCAGCAGGAAATGAACTTATGTTTCACTGCTAAGATACAGTCATTTATCGTCCACTGAGAAAAGGTAAGATTTTTTATCTTAAAATCATATTTCTCCATCAGCTATATACCACTTTTTTTCAGGTAGGGCTATTTAGAAACAGGCAAAAGGGAAAGGATCTGCAGGGAAAAGATATTGACATCACTTGAAATGCCTTTTATTCTGCAGATTCTGAGCTATGCAGCCTTCAAAAGGGACATAATAGAGCAGAGAAAGCTGTCACTCTAGAGCTGTGACTCTTTTCTCCTTCAGCAGTCATGCTTCAAATGGGTCTTCTGCAGAGGAATGGCTTGAAGTAACAATCACCATTCCTTCCTCACAGCAGTCTGCCACAGAACCAACCTCCCTGGAATAATGCCAGTTGACATGGCACAACATTTCTTTTCTATACATCCACAAGGATGCTTACCTAGTGTCTTCTAGGTTCCAAAGGAGAGGATAGAGTTCACTGTTACCAACCGCACTAAATCAAGATACTATATGCAACTTAACTCTTTTATCAACAAGAGGAAAATTACCAGGGACTTTCTAACACATAACAAGTATATTCAGATTTCTATTCTGAGGATAAGCTCCAACTCAATATTGTTTTTTTGTTGTTTTTGTTTTTGTTTTAAGCTCTTTATTGGAATATAATTGCTTTACACTTTTTAACCAGCCTTTGAGGTGCACCAAAGTGAATCAGCTGTATTTATACATATATCCCTATAGCCCCTCCCCCCTCAATATTGTTTTATGCTAAAGATTAGCATGGAGATTGCATTCAACATTGTTTACAGAGAAGAGACATTTTTAGAATAATATGATAATCACTTATGAGATGTTACTAGATATCCCCAAAGCTTTTATGCAAAGAGACAGTAGGAATCTTTAAACCAAAATAAATTCAGTTGCTTGCAATTTTAGCAAGTGGCTTGGTATAGAATTCCTCTCAGAGGTTGTTGACGAAGCTGTGACTGTAGTGGTCTTTGACCTGACTCACACACTACACAAAGGATAGCCCTACACACAAACAGCTAACTATGTGTAAAAAGTCTGCCTGACCCCAAAACAAGACTCCCACTTGCCTGCCACGCAGTATTGTATCTTGGAACTAATGTGTAAGAATAAAAGTCCAAGTCCTTCTGATGCCCTAACCAGACCCGAATACGTAAAACCACCTCCTGCATCCCCCACCTCACATTTTCGCTCCTATTTTCTCCCCTTCTTGGATCATTCTTCTGCAGGCATAGACTGCCTTGCTAGTCATTGGAACACTCTTTTTATAGTTTCATGTACAGGCCTTTGCTGAATTCTTCTTCCGCAAAATCGCTTGGCTAACTCTGTTACCTCGGTGTTTCCTTCAAGTTTCCCTTCCTGTGGGACCTGCTCTGATTACTGAATTGTGCAACTCCCCCATCCCAACCCCCCCCCCTTAGCCTACTCTATTTTCTCATAGCATGAATCACTACCTAACATAAAATAAAATTTCTGCCTTTATTCTGCCTATTTTTCATTGTCTGTTTCATTCCCTGCATGAGACACCCTCTCAGCCCATGTAATCTCTATGATTAGGGCTCTTTGTCTGTTTTGTTCATTGTTGTATCCCAAGTGCTAAGACTGTGTCTGACATGTTGTAGACATTTAATAAATATTTATTGAATGAAGGAATGAAGGAATGAACCCCATGAACCGTCTTCTTTTCTCATTACCCTGGAAGGCACTAGCTATACACTTCCCTATACAAAGTTTTAAAAGTAATTAACTTAGGAACTTCATTTCCTGTTAATAGAGTCCCTTCTTTAGGTTTAGGCTATGACGCCAGGAGGTCCTTAAAGTAATGCATTTTGATAACTGCAATTAAAAACAGGTTGACAAACTCACCAGTAACTATTTGCAAATTGAGTTTATCAGATTACCTAACTCGTATTTAAGATAGCAGGGATCTGAAAGAATCAAACTAAGAACCTAATTTTTGATGAGACTTGAAAGTTTGCTGCTAGAATATGGTAGGACAAAGGGAAGAAGCTGGTTATTCCAGGGTGCATCCAGAAGAGGAGAGGGCTGGGGTGAACCTTGGTTTTGGAAAGTGGAATATATGTAATGGGGGAAAATATCTCCAACAGGGGAGGGGAAACCAGAAAGAAAAAGCTGTTCTCTTTTTTACATTTTTAACAAGGTCAGCTTCGCTTGTTGCATTTCCACAAGTCTTTGGGAAAAGCCTTTGGCTTTCATCATTTTATTAGGGATTTTGGAAATACATGTATCCACTACAGGAAAAAAAGTTCACACAAATAGGAGGTGCATTGACTCTGTCCCTTTCTGTAAAAGAAATAACTAAGAAAAATGAAAAGACACATGCACCCCAATGTTCATTGCAGTACTATTTACAATAGCCAGGACATGGAAGTAACCTAAATGTCCATCAATAGATGGATGGATAAAGAAGATGTGGTACATATACACAATGGAATATTACTCAGCCATTAAAAAGGAACGAAATTGGGTCATTTGTAGAGACATGGATGGACCTGGAGAGTGTCATACAGAGTGAAGTAAGTCAGAAAAAGAAAAACAAATATCGTATATTAACTCATGTATGTGGAATCTAGAAAAATGGTATAGATGATCTTATCTGCAAAGCAAAAATAGAGACACAGATGTAGATTGCAAATGTGTGGATATCAAGGGGGAAAGGGGGACTGGGAGGAAATGGGAGATTGGGATTGACACATATGCACTATTGATACTATGTATAAAATAGACAATTAATGGGGAGAACATACTGTATAGCACAGGGAAGTCTACTTAATGCACTGTGGTGACCTAAAAGGAGGGCAATCCAAAACAGAGGGGATATATATATAAAATTCATTTTGCTGTACAGTGGAAACTAACAGAACATTGTAAAGCAACTATACTCCAAAAAGAATTAATTAGGAAAAAAGAAAAGAAAACTGGAGGATTTAGTGGGCATCAAGATTAGAGCTCTGATGGAAAAAGCATTGAAAGGCAGAGTTCACATTCCTCAAAAGGCCAGATACAGGTCTTTTCTCCCCTAAGTCACTCACCAAAGTGCTCTGAGTCCTATGTAATTCTTTATCCTAGGAAGCCCATTTCTCTGGCTCTCTTAATGACCTGAAAGGGAAGCAACAACGATGCTGTTAAACACATGCGTGTTTTTGTACCACTTCTATCCTAATAACAGGTGGCACCATTCCAAGAATCAACTAGTTCCCTTAAAAATACTTTTGAATACATTTAGTCTTATATATTTTCCAAATCAGTTTATTTTTTACTCTCCAGATATCAGAAATCCTGACCCATTTCTTCATAGTAATATATATTCCTAGTAATATATATATTCTATATATTCCTTGATATTAAGAAAACAGATCATAATGAAGAAGAGATTTAGGTAGTGAGAAGTCTAAAGCTCACTACCTTAATTTCCTTTTTTAAATAGTTTAAGTATTGCAGGATCATCTTTGAGATTCTCATTTTGGATGTAATATTTCATAATTACTAAGGGAATCTGGGCTTTTGCTATCTGAGGTGATTTTTTTTTTTCTTTTAAACCAATGTGTCCATTAAGGAATGTATTATTGTACACCAGATGGAATTAAATGAACCATTGTGTGAACCTGGCATTTTCAGATCAGGTTACCTGAATGTAATTGCCTGTAGACATTTTCTAAATATGCTGTTCATAAGGGATTAGCTTTTATATAGAGAGATTCTCTTCGATTCTCCTCGTTTTTTTTTTTTTTTTCTTTCTTACAATGTGTTTAATCATTTTGGCTTATTGCACCACCATGTTCTGCCACTGATAATGGTGAGAATTAATCCTGAACTACCAGAATTGATGAAACAGAACAAGTCGACAGCTGTTTAAAAAACAAACAAATAGACAAGGGACAGCTTACAAGAGAGAACGTTATGATTTTGTGCCATATACAATTTGCATTGTCTGGCCCAGTTCTAATAATACTGAAATTTGGAGAAATAGAATTTCCTTCAGGAATTTATCCCCAAACAGCAATGCTGCATTTCATTTCCTATTGTCATTTTTAAATCACGTCAGTTGAGGAATATGGATTTGCACACATCTTGTGTCACATTTCATTTTGTTTTCTCTGTGAGTGAGCAGAATTGTGTTTTCTGTGAGTCATCTTTTCATATAGGGAGTACACCCTCTGGGAGATATTTATTGTTGGTGTGACAATCACCTCCTTATTCTTTCTTCTCAAGTAGTGAGTACAGGTTATGTGTCTGTTTCCCACATGGATGTCAAGTGCATAGTTTCCTCTAACTAAATAAATATTTAGAGTATTGGAAGAATGGGAATTCAAAACTCTATTTTAAATTCTCAGGACCAGATCAATTTTACCTTCCTTTTAAAAAATGAATTCTCTATTATTTTTCAAGCTGTTACTATTTTCTTACAGCAGTTGGCAAAGAACATTTAATCTGAGTTTGGGAAACAACAAGTTTAATGGAAAAATGTGATTTATAATGTACTATTTTTTCTGAATCTTATAAACTTCCTGATGACTCTGGTGAGCTAAATAAAGAAATTGTGTGATTTTTTTTTCAAGGGAATGAGTATTCTCTGTCACTGTCAGGAATCAGTTTTCAGAGAATTCAGCTAGTATCATTTCTAAAATACCTGGTGATCTGGAAAAAATAACATAGAGTAGAACCTTATAAAAATAATTATTGGCAAAACTATAGATAATTAAATATATGAACTATAGATAATCAAACAAATGCTGAATTAATCTCAGATTATGTTGAAAATAAGTCAAACCCAAATAAGAAAGCTTTTTACATTGTTATTAATATAGATGAAGTTAATATTATATATGTTATAGTTTCTAACTTGCAAGCAAAGAGAAAAAGACTTTGAGCAAAAGGTAATTTGCTGAATGTATGCTCTGCTCATTAATGGAAGTCTCAAGAATTAAGTTTGAAGGCAAAAAGGAGCATAATTGCTCTTGAAGGGTTGGAAGCAGGGATGACAGGAGTGATCATGTAGAATCCTTATTTAACAGCTTTATGGAAATATAATTCACAGAGCATACAATTCACCCATTTAAAATATATGTGTAAAATGTTTCAATCATTCCTTCTATCCTTGTGTTTCTCACTTAAAAGTCCAAGTCCTGAGAAGCATCCAGTTGGCCAGGCTTATGCCACAGGTCTTCTTTCTCCTGATGTCAGAGCTGGTGAGGGTGGGGGTGGCTGGGTGATGGCATACGGGAAGAAATATCCAGAGGCAGCCACCTGAATTCACTCTTCCAATAAGTAAGATGAAAAAGACGAGGCAGAAATTATTTGCAGCAGTGTGCTGATAAATGTTTAACAACCGGCTTTATAGGAAGAGAAAAAGTCCTAGATTTTAGCATTTAGATTCCCATGGTGTAAATACTCAAACTATAAGGAGTAATTGGAAACAACCAGTGTAGTAGCAGAGTTGGGAAGAGACGCTCTGTGAGCTGGAACGAACTGGCTTCAGTACACCACTAGATTTCATCCCAACCCTGAACCTTGGGTGCTTTTAGGAAGGGGGGATGAATTCTAGGGAGTCAAAACATAAATAAATAAACATGCATTCAGGTATTCAGCACAGATGTTATAGACCTCAAACAGAAGCACTCAATATATTCTTTAATAAACTAGTATGTGACTCAGTAGGTAAGAATTTGTATATGTACATGTTAAAAACTACTACAGTATTTCATCTCAAAAGCAAAGAAAAAGAAACCACTGTTCCTTGTCAATGATTTCTTAATTTAGCTAGAGAGCTCAAATGAGCACATTTGAAATATTAAAAGAAAGTTTTAAAACTGCTGTGATACTGCAGTCTCCAGATTTTTATTTCCTTTGTTCCAGATTTCTTTCCTCCAGTGGGTTTTTGGAAGTGATGGATTCTTCCTATGGTTTTAGAAGTTAGTCTAGAAATATCACATTTATGTTTGATAGTTAACATAGTTTCTATAATTAACAGCTTTACTCCCTTCCCAAATAACACAAGCACCTTACACTATTTTAATTCCAGTTACCCCATCGTTTCTATAAGCTATTTTACACAGTGGTTTATTTTTAATTTTTACTTAGCAAATTAGACATTAATTTCATTGTTTTTATATAGTCAATATTATGTGTATATTTGTCCATAAGAAAATGTTAATTTTTATTCCTGCATTTTCTAGATTATTTTCCTATTCCTAAAATTTATCCTTTAGAAGTTCCTTTGGTGAGGGTTTGTTGTAATAACCCTCTCAATTGTTGATATCAGAAATTGTATTTATTTTGTGTGTGTTCTTGAAAGATATGTAACTTTGTATAGAATTCTTTTTTATTTTTTAAGGACTTTTATTGAGATATAATTGACATACAATAAACTGCATATATTTAAAGAGTACAATTTAATATTTTTTTTCTTATTAGTAATGTATGTATGGCAATCGCAGTCTCCCAATTCATCCCACCCCAACCCCTCTCCTCCTGCTTTCCCCCCTTGGTGTCCATATGTTTGTTCTCTACATCTGTGTCTCTGTTTCTATCTTGCAAACCAGTTGATCTGTACCATTTTTCTAGATTCCACATATATGCATTAATACACGATATTTGTTTTTCTCTTTCTGACTTCACTCTGTATGACAGTCTCTAGGTCCATCCATGTCTCTACAAATGCATAGAATTCTTAATTTAATGTTTTTGTCTGTATATTGGTGATATTATTCTGGCTTTAATTATTGATTTTTAAATCTTCTCTTTGTTTTTGATATTCTGAAATTTGACCATGGTATTACTATGTGTGGACTCTTTTTTTCCTTGAGATTTATTAGGATTTCTGATTCTGGGGATTTGTGTCTTTCATCAGTTCTAAAAATTATATTACTTCAAACTCATTCGATCTAGTCTCTCATTCTGGAAATCCAATTAGTTCTATGTTGGGCTACTCATTCTATCCTATATATCTCCTAGTATCCCATATTTTTCATCTCTTATCGCTCTTGTTTTCTAGGTAATTTATTTGGTTTTACAGTATAGTTGATTAATTTTCTGTTCTATGTATCATATAATACAGACTATAATTCCTAATTATAATTTTTTAATTTCTAGAAGTTCTATCTTTTGTTTCACATCTACCTGATAAATTTTGATAGTATTCTTTAGCCATACCTCAATTTCCTTATATCTTTCTTTAAAAATATTAAATATGCTCTTTGTATGGTCAGTATTTGCCGAGACCAATATTAGCATTCCTTCTGATTTTGATACAGTAATATTTTGTTTACTTTTGTTTTTGCTGGCTCTCACTCATAATCACTTATTTCCTTGTTTGTTTAGAGATTTTTATTGTGAGCTCTTTGAACATTTTGGAGGATTTATTTGAGGCCTGAAGTTAAGTGAATTGCTAAGAGATAAATTTCATTTGCTTCTCTTAGTCACCTGAGGGGGTCACTACAACAGAGAAACCTTTAAATAGTTTTGGTTTGTTTTTTTTTTCAATGCACAGAGATATTGTGAAGTCCAGCTCCAGACCAGAGAGAATGCAGACTTATAGATAGACATTGCTAAGGCAGATTTTAGCACCCAGGATTTAGTGGAGGAAGCAGAAATACTCTGTATATTTCAAGCAGAAAAGAATATACTAAGTGGAATTAAGTGCTTAAAAAAATGACTGGAATACCCAGAGAAGTGGAAATCAGGGCACACGCCCAGACTTTAGATTTTAAAATCACACCATTGTAGCTATAATACAGAAGCTGTAATACAGTCCTCACCACTGTTGTTACTGCTGCCACCACTGTGCTGCCATAACTGCCTTATTCCCAAGAAGCTGCTTCCTAGATATTTAAACATGGACTTCAGCCACTGCAAATACCTGTGTCTCTGGAATTTATGTAATAGTTGTGTCTGCCACAGGAAGAGGCTCCAGCTTCACTTCAGCCTTCCAGACTTTGTGTGAATTGACACTTAGACGACGGCTGTAAGGAAGTCTAAAAATGTAGATTCTGATTTTTCTGATCTTTCCAATAGAAAGAGTATAAACTGAAGGTTGAGAAAGCCAATTCAATTATTTGTTACACTTTTTTACTTTGTTTTTTTGCTTTTCCTTCTTAGTAAAGTCAAGGCGGAGACAGGCTTGTGTACCCACTATGTCCATATGTCCTTCTTTGGAATAAGATGCGCTTTTTGTACTTCACCTGCTATTGCTATTACACTTCGTGCCTCTTTCCATGTTGTCGATTCCAGATGTTTTCCCCTGTCCTTTCCTAAGCAGTTAAATCTGTAAGGTTGACATATATTTACCCAAAGAAGTAACTGGTTTAGCATTCATCTTGTGAATTTGACTTGTTTTTATCAAATCTAGATTTTTTTAATTCCTTTATGTTTCTGCAAGCTGAATCATGTATAAAAAGATATTTTAAAATATTTTATTTGATAGTTTTAGTTATGATAAATGGAAAGAGTTTCTATAACTTCTGCTGGCCAAATATAGAAAGATGACCTAAGATTTTTTTTTTTTTCTTTTTGGTCCTTAAGAAAAAATTTTTTTAATCCTTTACTGGCCAATCTTTCTTAGTCTTCTCTGCTGATTTTAAACTCTTCTTCCCAGCTTCTATATATTGAAATCCTCTAGGAATCAGTTTTCAGGCCTCTTCTCTCCTATATGTATATGCTTTTTTTAGATGGTCTTATCCAATACTGTGTCTTAAATGTCACCTACATGCTGGTGACTTCCAAATTAGTATATTCAGATTGGACTTTTTCCCTTCAGTTCCACATTCATTTATCCAATTGCCTATGTGCTACACCTATTTGGAAGTCTAGAAGACATCTCAAACTTAGAAGTTCCAAAACAATTCTTAATCCCCCAACTCACCCTCCAATCAATTTTTCCCTTACTTCACCACAGTAAACAATACAATAATTCATCCAGTTACTCACGAAAAAAACAAGAAATTATCTTGTTATTCTCTTTCCATGATCCCCAACTTCCAATCCATGAGCAAGCCCTGCCAGTTCTATCCTGGCTGTAATCACTTTTGAAGATTCTCTTACTGTCATGCTAGTCTAAGCCACCATCATCTCTTACCTGTGTTTCAATAATAAGTGAATAAAGAACCCAAGTAGGTGACTGAAGAATCCTAACTAGTTTCTCTTTCACTCTCTTTAAATTGTATCAACTCTGGGCTAAAACTTCCAATGTCTTTCCATCTTCCTTAGAGTGAAATACAAACGCTTTTTATGACATGACCCCTGTTTATCTCTGCGTATTTGCTTTACGATGTATCTCGTAACTTTCCCATCTGTACATTCCATTCTGGCTGCACTTACGTTCTTTCTGTTATGTGAAAAAGAAAGTCTGAAACACTCTTTACCCAGTCCTTTGATTTTCCCACTCCAGTACTTCATACTAGTCTTAAGTGAATGCCATCTTTTAAAAGCCTTTTTTTTTTTTAATGATACTATCTAAAATAACCACGCTTCCACAGTTCTCTAATATGTTATACAATACCTATGATCTCTTTTTTGGCATTTATCACACCCTAAAGCTATTACACATTTGTTTACTTTTTTATTGCCTACATCTTCATACTCATTCCAGATATCATAAGGGAAAGGTCTTTGTCTCATTTTGTTCACCATTATTGCCTAAGAGTAGATGACGTACGTATGCATGTTGAATAAATGGCTGGGAGGTCAGATAGAGAACACTCAGGTGAAGCTGCTCAGAACCAGTGGGTTATGAGGGAATAACTAAATGTCAGGAGGAGCACCTGGGCTGGATTTACAGATTGAAAGGCATAGATTCAGGAATCATTCACTGGACCAGATAAAATCATCTAGGCATAGTGTGGCTAGGATAGAACCCTGGAGAAGATCAATATTTACTTAACTATGCACTCCCTAAGGGTAGGACTATTTTTTTCCCTTCGCAGCAGTCCCAGTACTTAGTGTAGTCTCTCACAAGATGTTCAATAAATTTAACTGATCTAAGTGAATGAATGAATTAAAAATTTGGAAGAAAATCACACAAAAGGGAATGTGAAGCAGTAGTAAGAAGTTTAAGAGGAGAACCAAGGAAGTATGAGTTGATTGAAGCCAGAAGTGACAGGGGTTTCAAGTAGTCAGGAATCTTAAAAACTATAGACGAGTCAAATAAGATATGGCCTCAGAATAATTCACTGGATTCATCCAGAGAAGTGGTACTAGGTGACACTGACAAAAATAACACCCAGAGAAGATGTATCTATATACTTAATATATTGTATATATATATATATCAGTAAACAACCTCAGTATACAGTATAAAAATGTTCCCTTCATGGAATGCTGACATTTCCTAGTTTTGAAGGATGTCTTTCTGTTTTTAATATGCTTTTGATAATGATGTATCTAAGATTCTCTTTTGGATTCATGCTCTGAGTCATGTTATGAATACATTGATGTCCTGCTATCATAAAACTAATAACAATTTATCAAGATCCTAATTAAACGTTTGGAAAGGCAGTATGAAATAACCATTTGGATATTAATGAAGAGATGACCCCATTACTACTGAATGTCAAAGAATGGAAAATTTGCAAATAAACACCCAAATGTCTCTGCAACAGTCGCAGTACAAATGCAGAACTTTAGGAGAGTTAAGGGATCTCAGGAGATCACAAAGATACAATGGTTATATGTTTAATCAAGGACACAGAACTTAGAAATTGGGTGGCTACTTAGAACTGATTCTGATGCAATAATGTTGGCAACATTTTCTCTGGGTAACTGAGTCCCCTACAGAACACAGTTGCTGAAATCTTTCCAAAGATAGAATATGAAAACAGCTATGGTTAAGAAAAGAGCCAAATATTGACTATGTCACTGTACCTTTAGATCCAGGCTTTCAACACTATCCTAAAAAATGTACACTAGCAGCTCACATGCTTCCGTTTAAGGGAATGTTTAAAAACCCCATTTCTCCTGAAATGGTCTGAAATCAAACTTAGAAGAGGAAAGACCCATATACCTCTCCAGAAATGAGACCAGAGGCAGAGGTTCCATATCTGCTTCAGACCTGTCTATCCTTTTACACAAGTGATTACCAGAAGAGATGCCTGGGTTGTTTTAGATTACAGAAAGCACATCTGCATTAATTATAAACTTCAGTTGGTTGCTACATACACATATTGAAACAAATATTTTGATTTCTTCATTGAACTGATATTTTATTTACAGTTTTAAAATACATTAATTATAAAAATAATGCCAGCTTATAAAAATCAAATCAAATGAAAATTTATAAAATGCATGCTAAGAATCCTACCTGAGCCTCCTCCACTTTTCAACATCACTCTCCATGGATTGCTGCTGTTAATGATCTGGGCTTTGTCTTCCATATGTTTGCAAGTATCTATATAACTTTATCACATGCACACTGCTATGAAGGCCATTCACTCTATATAGGCTACTCTCCTAGAAGTCTTTTTCATTCTTTTCTTCTCAGATCTCCAAGATTTCTTCCCCTACTCTGAGTCATTGGCTGGGAGATGCCTGTGAAATGTGTGGCCCTAGTACACGTGGTGATAGGTTTCAGAGCACACTGCTGGACCATTGGTCAGTTTTGCTTCCTGCAGTCAGACATATGAGAAGCACATTCTCTCATAGCTGCCTGCTGCACTACTTTTTCAGTCTACCTTCAGTACAAGTAGCCCGCAAAATCCTTTTAAAAATACATCAAATCATGTCTCTTCTCCACTCAAAACTCTTCAAAATCTCCTCATTTCATCAAGAGTAAAAGCTATAATCACATAACAGCCTCAGTGCCCTCTGTGACCTACTCTCATCCTTCATCTCCCCTCCTAACCTCTCCAACATTATATCCTTCTTTCTTTCCCTCCTTCACCATTCTATCCTGGAGACTATAGAGACATGTGTTCCTTGAATATACCCGGCAAGATCAAACCTTTGACTTCCCATCTCACTGAGAAAATTGATGCAATCACAAAAGAATTGCACTGGCCATTCTCTCTCCTTGGGAAGCTCTTCTCCCAGAGAGCCCCACGGCCCATCCTTTGACCTATTTCAAATCTTTGGTCAACTATTACATTCTTGGTGAAGTCTACCTGGAACACCCTATTTAAAATAGCAGTCTTAACCTTGGCACTCCTGATCCCCCAACCTAATTCTATTTTCATTTGTTAGTTTGTTTTAGTAGCATTGATCATATGAAAGGTCGTATATATTGTACTTATTTATTATGCATATCGTCTGTTGTTTCCCACCAGAATGTAAGGTCTGCATGTATAGGACATCAATTAGTACAGCCCTAGAGCCCAGAAGAGTGCCTAGGGATAGAAGTCATTTAGTGAACATTTGAAGAATAGGTGGATGGGTGAGTGAATAGACACACATATTTAGGAGTTAAGTAGAGTCAGCCTGGTAGGTTCTATCAATTACGTGCTCTAAGTAGGGATGATAATTATACCTACATTCATAAGGAACACCTAAAACCTACTTCACAGTGTTGTCATGAAAATTCAGTTAGTAATTAGGTTGTAATTACAAAGAGCACAGAACAGTGCCTGAAATATATTAAGTGCTTAGTTAATCTTACATACTACTTTATTTTTGTTATATAGTTTTTAAAATAAAAGTGGAATCATGTTATACATACATTATCCATGCAACTTAATTTTTGCACTCAATGAAGGACCACTTTTTCTTTCCAAATAGCACATACAGACCTCAGTCATTCATTGAATAAATGTCTTGAAGTGCTTACTCTGTCTTTATAGCATTTACATTCTACCTACTCCTTCTTTCTATGACTGTATAATATTCTATAGTATTTACATGTAATTATTTAATAATTCTCCTAATAATATATATTTGAATGGATTGTAGTTTTTGTTAATATATATACTTCCCTTGCAACATAATCTAACAAAAATTGGAATTGGATGTGGTAATAATATTGTCTATTTTTCCATATGCTTTTTTTTTTTTTTTCTGTGTTCTTGGATTGGAAGCATCAATACTGTTAAAATAACCATTCTACCCAAAGCAATCCACAGATTCAATGCAATCTCTGTCAAAATACCAATGGCATTTTTTTTTTATTTTTTATTTTTTTTTAGAACTTTTATTGAGATACAGTTAACATACAATAAACTGCATATATTGAGAGCGTACAATTTGGTATCCCAATCTCCCAATTCATTCCCCCCTAACCCTCCCCTCTTTCCCCACTTGGTGTCCATATGTTTGTTCTCTACATCTGTGTCTCTATTTCCGCCTTGCAAACTGGTTGACTTGTACCATTTTTCCATAGTCCGCATATATGTGTTAATATACTGTATTTGTTTTTCTCTTTCTGACTCACTTCACTCTGTATGACAGTCTCCAAGTCCATCCATGTCTCTAGAAATGTCCCAATTTCCTTGCTTTTTACAGCCGAGTAATATTCCATTGTGTATATGTACCACATCTTCTTTATCCATTCATCTGTTGATGGACATTTAGGTTGCTTCCATGTCCTGGCTATTGTAAATAGTGCTGCAACGAACATTGGGGTGCATGTATCTTTCTGAATTACGGTGTTCTCTGGGTATATGCCCAGCATATAAATAGGGCATGACATTTAAAGCTATAGTTTTCAGTATTTTTCAAAGGTAATATTTATCTGTCCCACTGAAGAAGTAATGTGTGTATGATATCTATGTTTAAATCCACTATGAGTTTATACTCAGTGGACATGAGTTATTTTGTCAATCTCACTTCAATGAGAGTAACTAAAGAAGTAACCTTTGAGAGGAATCAGATGTATTGCTTCTGAACCCACAGACAAAATCTGTTTTAGATAACAAAAGGCAATAAAGCTCACCCAAAGACAAAACAAGTTAAAGGCCAGAAAAAGTCCTGGAAATATTTGAGTTCCTGCTTCCAATTGGTTTCAAGTTCTAGCTGCATCCTGGAAAACTTGTGTGTAAGATGTGTAAGCCCTTTCTTGGATTTTCTCAGTCAATAAGTTGCTCTTCTTCTTCCTAAGGAATTTCAAGTTTGGTTTTGTAACTTAAAACCAAAGGGCTCTACTGTATATCATATATTTTGCTATAATTCAGGATATTAAAATTAAGGCAGAAATAGGGATTTATATATTCTTAGTATCTAGAAGAGAGCTGTTCATGAAGAAATTCATTTTAATGTTATATTAATTGAAGACATTCCAATGACACATCACATTATTAGAAAACATGTTAGGAGATATAAATCAAGGCACAAGAGTCACAAGATTATATATTCCAAGGTATAGATTCTGTCCACACCATCCTTGGAAAACTGCTTCTCCGGTCAGGCAGATAGCTTTCTTATTTACTTGGACCTAGGGGCTAGAATCGGAACTCCTAATGAGAAAACTTTCTTCATGAGGCCTTTTCTTCTCCCCAGGTAATTAATCACACACTCTTCAGAAGTCTTTGCCAGAAACAGTCCCTCTTTGATGTACTACTATGACCACCAGTCATAACTAAATGTTATGAAAAACATTAAATAGAAAGTTCTCCAACAAAACTGTTGTTGATGGAAGATGCTTTTGTTCCTGATGATTAGGCACTTCAGTCACCATGTATTTGATGATAACAGTGATAACCTATTGCTCTTAGCATCTGGGGGCCCTAAGACTTTCAGTTTTTGACACAAATTTCAGGCAGGCCTCTCAGCCATCTGTTCCGCTAGGGAAGTAAACAACTTTCTAGAAAGTCTTCTGAAATTTTCCTTAACTTTTTCTAGAGTAATGCTGTTTAAATTTTAATGTGCAGATGAACTGCTCCAGGATCTTGTAAAATGCACATTCTGATTCAGAAGGTGTAGAATGAAGCTTGAAATTCTGCCAAGTGAGGCTGATGCTACTGGTGTACAGACTACACTTTGATTAGAAAGTTCTAGCGAATTTCTTATTTCATGGTGCTGTGCAGTGCTCTAATGTGATGTCAAGGTGCCACAAACCTTTCAGTGTACCTCTCCCTTACAGAACAGTAGCTCCCGACTATACACTTCAAAAAAAAAAAATCACACATTATATACTGTCAAATTCAAAACGCTTTTCTTGCTCCTCATCTTCTGAGAATTGAACCATAAGGTGAGTAATCCCCATGATATGGGCATGGCTCTCATGCCACTAACAGCGTCCTTCGTGGAGATTATACATCAGGTATCCAATAGGATGAACAAAGAAAGCCTTTTTTTTTATGTATGGCTGTAAGGGCATAGAAAAGTATGTTTCCATTATGTATTATCTTTTGGATTTATCTCCCCATGAACCTGGAAAATGGGAAATAAGTACAAAGAAATAGTAATTTATGTTTTCGCACTTTCACATTTTATTTCTCCCAATCTGCAATTTTACATATAAACCAATACAATTTCTTCTTCTTTCTTGTTTTCTGCAGAGATAGTTAAGTCTTACATAAGTCGGACCTCGCTGATGTAGTTATCCATTATAACAATAATGGCACCGTCTCCTGTGAGGCAAAATATCCTTTTCTGTTTTGAAGTGCCATGCCCAGACAACATTAACTAAAACATTAGACGCAGCCCTGTTGTTAGTCATAGACTCTGCCAGAAGTCTATACACATAGCGGGTAATCAAAGGACATGCTTTCCATTGATGTGGACATGTTAGCACGTAATGCCTTTGCCCCAGGGAATTGATACCAGGCTGTAGCATGTAGCTTTTCTAGGTCACTTTGAATCCAGCCCAAGTCGGTTGTGATGAACACTGCTAACATCAACAGCTGTTGTAGGACTAATATGAAATATGGAATGGTCTCAGTCTAGTTCACTCTTGACAAGTACCTACACCATGAAAATCATCACCATCATTAGCGCCCTTGTAGGCAGCCTTTGGTGTCTTACTGATTCTGAAACTGAATGCCAGACTTCCCTAGAGATGAGCCCTGTGACAATAAATCAGGTTCATTGGAAGCTTGTTATGAGGAAAACTATTTCGCTTCTTATGTGGCATCTGCTCTCTAAATAATATGATTAGATCTCCAGGGCAATTTATGTGGACCACTAAACTGGCCATAAAATATCATAAACTTATGACATATGATTAGTTCTCCCCATTTAACACATATAAACATCTATTACAGGTAGAGACTCTGGGGCTTGTAAGGAACTTAACTCTAACCCTGCCACTGATAGCATTAGGTCTTAGGAAAAACAAATGAACAGGCTGGCCCTTGAAGTAGACAGTGTAGTTTCAGCCAGAATCCTGACCTGTTAATAACTTCTGGTCTTTAATTGCTGGTTTTCATAAATAATCAGTCATGTTATGTTTTCTAGTATAGCTATATACTGATTTAATCGAAAACTGCAAGATACCTTGATGATTTTCATCTGATATCAATTATTCACACTTGCAAACAATATATGTATAATTGATGTAATTCAGTAAATATAATCACCTGATGCAGTGATTTCTAAAGAATGCTTTATTAGCAATAACTGTAGTTTAAAAATCTAGTGCAATAATCACATACCTCAGTGGAAAGGAGTCTCTCTGATTCCTTAGACACCTCAGCAGCCATGGGAATTTTCTAAAAGCAGGAAGATGGGTTTAACCCCATGCTGAGTTGGGAGGTAGGTGTTTTCTTCTGAGTTCTCTAAACCTTGGGTATGGGGTGGAAAGAAGGAGCCATACACCTGTCCAGGCACCCTCAGCTACATACTAATCAATTAAAGGAACCAGTTTATCTTATAAAAATGGAGTATTCTGTCGTTTGGTAATCTTACAATCCAACAACGTTTTATTTTGTCATAATCATACTTATTTGAGGATAGGCAATAAAAAATCTGACATAAAAATGCCAAGGGGAAAGTCACAACAACAGCAACAGTGACAACAAAAATTTTTTGCCCTCCCGCAACGAAGTAGAAACTAGTTTGAATATTTCAGAAAGGTAATTCTCAAGCATTAAGCTTTTACAAACAAGACCTATGTTTTACTTCTTTGTCTCTTACCTTTCTCATCAGAGCCATTTTTTATTCTAAAGTATTTCAAACATATATACAATAACAGAAAAATATAGCACACATTCATGTATTTGCTACCAAGAATAAACAGATATTAATATTTGTGATATTTACCTCAAATGAAAATAAAATTGCAGATACATGAGAGTTCACCTCTCTCTTTTCCTTCTCTTCATCTTTTGTCACAGAGGAAGCTGATGTAAATTATTTATGTACAATTTTTTGAACTTTTATTTCACTTGGATATACCAAAAGTTAAATCATCATATTCCATATTTTAAGAATTCATAGCAATAAGGGTTTTTAAAGTTTTTTTTGCCCTCAACATTATATATTTGAGACTTATTCATATTAATGTACGTAGCTTTATTTCATTCATTTACACTGTCATATAACATTGCATTGGATGAATAAACATCATCACAGCGTTATGTTAATATGATCCTACAGAAGAATAATTAGATTTTTGCTCTTTTCTACTAAAGCAAGTAATGCTTCAATGAACATCACAATAAATGTCTCCTCAGGTATATTTGTGGCATTTTCTCTAGAATAGAGTCTTATAAGTGGAGCTGCTGACAATAATTTATGGGCATATTCAAATTTACTAAGTGTTGCCAAATTGCTCTCCAAAGTGTATCAATTAACACTTCCAACAGCAGGAGTTCCCGTGTTGCCTCATTCTAACCAACTCCTGGTCTTGTTTTTATAAAAAAAGATAATATGGTTGTAAAATGAAATCTCACTTGTTTTAATTTGTCTTTTTCTGAAATATCACTGAGAACGTTGAGCATCATTCCATATTTCATTAGCCATTAGGGTTGCTTTTCCATTTCCAAGTCTTTTCTGTTTACTTGTTTGCCTTTTCATTTTTATTTGCAGTAGTTTCTGTATTTCAATATTGATTATTTTGAGTTAACTTGTAACTCTCATAGGGTGAAGATTTTCTAAAAGATGTGGCATCCAAAAAAATTTTAAGCAATTAAAATCTTCACTTATTTCCTGAAGATGAGGAGATAAGTCATAACTTTCAGTGAAACTTCTTTAAAGTTCTGTTCACACTTTTATATTCCCCACAGTTGCCCTTATTAGAGCTCAGTTGCTGTCTTTCTCCCTGACCACACTCTCTTTTTTACTTCCACGTTTCTCTTTCCTCCCGCTCTGTTGCCCACTCAAAACCAATCATTGATGGCTGTTGTCTCCTCAACCCAAGCACATTTTCACCTTCTCTACCTCCAGAAACATTTGACTCCTAATATTAATGAGTCTTTTCAGTTACTTCCCCTCGTCATTAATTAACTGGAGGCTAAAGGGCCCAGAGTCCTGGGTATAGATTGAACAGGCAGGAAATGGAGGAAGCTGTAAATACTCATGTGAATGGTTTTCCTGTTGCATTCTGATTACAAATTTTCTCATCTTTATTCTGAATTTACAGTCTCCAACTTTGTTTGTTATCCCTCTGCTTGGAATTGTTGCCCTCATCCCTGTACATTTTTAAATTCTGCCTTACAATACTGCTAATGATAATATTAATAATAACCAGTGGGGTTGCCATGTTAGCTATCACATGTATACATACCAGCCAAACACATTATATGCATTCCAATTCATATCTACTTTTATGTGCAATATTTATTATATTGTTATTGATAATAATCAATATTTTACAAAAGATAAGCTTTTCCATCTATCTCTATCTCATATATGTTCTAGAAAATATTTTCATCTCTGGAAACAACATTGCTTTACCCATGGAATTCACACTTCTCAATTTTTTAGGTGAAATTACTAAACTATTTATTCTTTAAAAAATTTAATAATTTACCAAAGTAATTAAACCTGTATCACACTAGGGTATAGATTAATATCCCCCTTTATCTTTCCACCTATTTATAAATTTATAAATGCAGAAAGTTGTCTGTGTTAGACATATTCATTCATATAATTTAAATATGGCAAAGTACAGTTACTTAATTTTTTAAATATTTTCTCCTTGTTAAGTGTGTATCATTTGTTTGCCATTACTTATTTCAAATGAAAAAAAACATGATTTGACTAAAAATTTCCATCTGTGATGATTTTCAGGATTATGTTATTTTCATAATTGGTAATTATTATAAGAATTTGTCTTGATTTGGATGTTGAATTTGCTAAAGTTTATCTTTGTACTGCCTATTCAAAAGATGTCGCTAACAAATTAAGGACAAAAGCAATGTTACAGAGACCTTTCTTTTTAATGTACTAAAAGTAAGAATCTCTAAAAACCTCACTATGAAATTTTCCTGCTTAAATCTTTTAATGACTGCAGGTCACCTGCAGGTAACAGTCAAGCTCCTTGACAGGACATACAGTGCATGACATGATGTAACTCCCTCCCTCCTCCTTCTCTTTCCTAATTTCTTCCCATTCCCTTACAGTATATTTAATGACAGAAATAAATGTGAGGCAGTTGCTTATACCAATGACATAATTTCTTGCTGTGCTCTCTGATCACACTCTTTCTTCTGTCTGGAATGACATTACTTCTTTTGTTTTCTGGTCCAACTTATATATATCTAAAAGATTCAGTTCATTTATCAATTGACAGCTCCAGGAAGCCTTCTCTGTCCGGTGTTTTTTAAACTGAGTTAGGTTTCGAGGTTGATTTTGTTCCCACTTATGCAAAATTCTCTCTTAGTCTCCTCATTATTCTGGACACATATATATCTGTTTTACTAATCCAACTACAAGACCCTTAATTTTAGAGACTGAACTTAATTATTTCATATGCCATGTACTTAGCATAATGCCTGGTGTGTATGCTCAATGAGTGCTTGGTGCAAAGAACTGAATTATTCTGTGCCTACTTACATATGATTGAGGTATAAAGTACCAATTACTTTTTTCTTTAAAACAAGCCACATAAAATTTCAACTAAGCAGAAATTTCATATGCTTTAATAAAGGTCACAATGTACTCAAATCTAGTTGAAACCATGCATATTATTTTAAAATATTCTGTAAAGGAACTATTTTTTACTTTTCAAATGAGCAGTTCCTCCATTTAATTGGAGTGAATGCAGTTGTATTTTTTTTAACATTAATTCTAAACTAGGCGTATGTACAAAATGTTTACCTTAAGCAGCAAGTAGAAATTACTAGTGTAAGTTCTCTTTCCCTATATGTATTCCCTACTTCATGGAATAGTACAAAAAATATAAGAATTGTGGTTTAAAACATAGTACTAAAAAAAAAAAAAACATAATACTAAGATACTCGAAAAGTGTTAGTAATATAAACTGAAATTGTCACTTAAGAAAATTGCATCTTTCTATTGAAAATTTCCTTTGAAGCCCTGCTAATGTGGTTAAAGGTTATTCAGTAGCACATAAAACAGGGCAAGTTGGTGTTTCTTCCCTGATAGAACTGCCTAGAATTCTTTCTGTTTCCCATTCTATACTAGCCTATTATCTATAGATTTTGGAGGGACCTATCTGAACCTATCTATTTCCTTTGATGATTCTTAAAATGTGTTCAAATTAATGCACTCTACATCTGCTGCACTGCAAATTCACTTTTAAAACCCAGCTAGTCAAAATGCTCAGTATCTTAACCAAGGATTTAAACTCATATTTCTGATAAGAAATTGAATATTTTTCTATAGGGAAATTATGGTCTATCATTGATCATGTAATACTCCTGGTGGTTTCTATTTATGATATATATGTTTATAATTCTGTGCAGTGAATTCACTAAAAGAAATACTTTTGATTAATCATGACTGCTGGAAAATATTAACTTAAAATCTCAGAATTCTTAAAGGAGATTTGGAAGTTCTCTTCTTTGCAGTGTTAAACTAAGTAAAGGAGAACTTGCTGATCATTTTTAGAAAGTTGCAAAATAAATCAAATGCAGGATTTTTTTTCTCTATACAAACATTAAAATGCATATGTAAGACATGACTATTTTATGTTACCTGTTATTTTTAGTATCTATTTTATAGCTTCTCAATATTTTGGTAAATAAGACATTTTCCCCATTACAGTAAGTTCTTATGAAATGTAATTACCTTTTACTATTAGCCTGCTCCTAATTTAGAGAGCATTTTACAAGATAAAGAGCTTTATATATTCAATGATGGATAGTATTGCCATTTTACACATGAGAAAACCAAAGCTGAGTAGTGACATAAAGGTCACTGAAACTGTATCTGTTCTCAAAGACTAGATTATTTAAATATAATTGGATAACAGGTGAAGTTCAACAATTAGCTAATAACTTTGGCTGCTAGTAAGTGATCTGTTTGAAAAAGCTAAAGGTCTAATGACTTGTAAATCATTTTTTATTTAAAATGAAGATACATATTTATTTAAACAATATGCATGATATGAAAAAGATACTCAGCTCTGTTTCAAGAGAATGGGGTAAACAACTTAGGTATTCCCTATGCTGTTCTTTGGTATAATATATACCTATCTTTTTTTTTTTAAGCTCTTTATTGGAATATAATTGCTTTACATTCTTGTACCAACTTTTAAGGTACACCAAAGTGAATCAGCTGTATTTATACATATATCCCCATATCCCCTCCCTCCTGTGACTCCCTCCTGCTCTCACTGTCCTGGCCCTCTAAGGCATCACCCATCATCGAGTTGATCTCCCTCTGTT
Organism: Hippopotamus amphibius kiboko; assembly: GCF_030028045.1. Classification (NCBI taxonomy): domain Eukaryota; kingdom Metazoa; phylum Chordata; class Mammalia; order Artiodactyla; family Hippopotamidae; genus Hippopotamus; species Hippopotamus amphibius. Next base: position 62,787,553 of record NC_080188.1, read on the forward strand.
ATGCAGGAACTTCCCACTAGCTATCTATTTTACAGTTGGTAGTGTAAATATGTCTATGCTACTCTCTCACTTCGTCCCAGCTTCCTCTTTGCACCCTCCTCCAGTCTGTTCTCTACATCTGCATCCTCATTCTTGCCCTGTCACTGGGTTCATCAGTACCATTTTTTTTTAGATTCCATATATATGAGTTAGCATACAGTATTTGTTTTTCTCTTTCTGGCTTACTTCGCTCTGAATGACAGACTCTAGGTCTATCCACCTCATTACATATAGCTCAGCTTCATTCCTTTTTATGGCTGAGTAATATTCCATTGTATATATGTGCCACATCTTCTTTATCCATTCATCTGTTGATGGGCATTTAGGTTGCTTCCATGTCCTGGCTATTGTAAATAGTGCTGCAATGAACATTATGGTACATGTTTTTTTTTTGGATTATGGTTTTACCTATATTTTTTTATATTAAAATATTGTAGACATTGGTGATGTTCCTGGTTTCTGGACAAATTACAACATACTGTATATTAGCAATATGAATGTTTTAGAGATTTTTACTGGTTCATATATGTATGATTAAAGCAACCTATAAAATGGCATTTATCACAAGGCAGCATGTGGCAAAGACCAGAATCATTTGTTTTTTGAGAAGTATAGACCATGTATGTAACTGCTTAGGGATCAATAGAAATTTTCCAAAATTAAATCCCAAGAAACCCTTACGTAGACCTTACCAAAAGATATGTCCTCCCAGAATACTTAAAGTTTTCAATTGAAAATGTCAAATGTATGAATGTTGAGAAAGTTTAATGCCCATATAATAACCTATAAAAATTTAATTCAGATATAACCCTGACTGTCCTTATGATCATTATTTGCTTTATATTTTGTAAAGACTTATCACCTCATTCACGTGGTTTTCTGAACAACTGATATAATTACTTTGTGGTTGAACCAGTTGATGTGTAACTATGTGTCATTAGCTCAGTAAAGAGCTACAGAGCCCTAGTAAAGCTGTTGACAATCACCATGTTTAGCTATAGGTCCCATGACCTAAATCATACTGTATTTTTAATAGAAAAGTATAGGCACTAATTACTTCAACCATACTTTTTTACAGCCACAATTTCATAAACCAGGAGCTCAGAGATGGATCAAAGTTTTATGAGAACTTGATGCTTAATAAATATGGGGGGTTCCCTTTAAGAAGAAAGATTAAATATTATGAATCCAAATTAGGGGTGGGGATCTTTGAAGGAACCAGTGCAAATGAAGAGCTCTGAAGCTTAAGCTTCATTAAACTTCTTGATAAATATCTCTCTACACAAATGCTGGGAAAAGGAAATAAATTTTTATTCTTGATAATTTGATTCCTTTTTGGAGGCTTATTATTGAGGACTGTGGAGGGTTGATTTCCACCCTAATTGCAAGCTAAGACATTAGCCTTCCACAGTGTCGTGGATACTGATAAGAGACATGGAATTCTTGGGTCAGAGGCAAAGGAATTTATTGCTGCAGTACAGCAAGAGGCAGGAGCTTCATGTATGCATCAACACCCTGTCACCAGGTTCCATGGAGGTGACACTGAGGGACCCAGGTGAATGCTGAACACACAATAGATTTGAATTATAGCTGAAGAATCCCAAGCAGTAAGCCTTGCTAGTCTTTGCCCTGTAGGGAAACATTATCTTCATTATACTATAAGCAAACCTGCCCTGTGCTCTGGAGTAAGACACTTCTTTCCAAGACTGTTCTCTATAGAAATATCCTTTAAAAGATCGTCTAGAACAAAAGGGCAGTTTTTACCTCTACTCACAAGTTACACAGAAATAAGAGAGATCCCTGGAGACCAATCTCCCAAAACTATGGCTAAGCAGATCAGAGGTTGTTTTCCATGAGTAAATTTAAAAGTTTTCTTCAAGCTGAATCTTGTAAATTACTTGTAAACTGTTTTAAGGAAAGTTTTCAATTTAAACTAGTATCTGCACATAGTTGAAAAAATAATTCAATATTGCAAAATGGTTTTCTGTAAAAAGCAACAACCCCTTCAGCCTCCACATTCCCACTCCTCAGAAATAAACACTTTCAACTATTTAGTTCTTAATTTTCTGGTTGGTTATCTCTAATAATGTGCTGGTAAGTATTTAACAACTAACTCTTCAGGTTTAGTTCCAATATGATTGTTGGCTGATATTTCTATTTACGTAAATAGGATGAAAGTGAAGCAATGAATTTCTTTTTTTTTAATAAATTTATTTATTTATTTATTTATTTATTGGTTGTGTTGGGTCTTCGTTGCTGCACATGGGCCTTCTCTAGTTGTGGCAAGCGGGGGCTACTCTTTGTTGTGGTGCATGGGCTCCTCATTGCCCTGGCTTCTTTTGTTGCGGAGCGCGGGCCCTAGGCACGTGGGCTTCAGTAGTTGTGGCACATGGGCTCAATACTTGTGGCTCACGGGCTGTAGAGCACAGGCTCAATAGTTGTGGCGCACGGGCTTAGTTGCTCCGTGGCATGTGGGATCTTCCTGGAGCAGGGATCAAACCCGTGTCCCCTGCATTGGCAGGCAGATTCTTAACCACTGCGCCACCTAGGAAGTCCCTGAAGCAATGAATTTCTTTGTTCATAAATGATGTGATTTTTTTTTTTGCTAAAATAGATACCAGTTTTTGAAAACTAGAAGACTATTTCCTCAGGTTTTTTTGTGCTATTTACAATTTAATAGCTATAATCAAGACACACTTCTAAACTTAATTGCCATCATTAACATTTTCCATTACTTTCTTAAGTCTAGACAATCAATAAAATAATGTCAAGCCCTGATATGTATCAGTCGCTGACTCCTGTGGTATAAATATTCTTGTGATTGCTGATTTCAAGACACCAGCACAACATCACTGAGCAGAGACAAGAGGAAGTGTGCAGTAACACACTATTATGTGGTATTCTGTAAATAATCTCAAGAGCCTAGATGAAAGTACAGTGTAGTAAAATAATTGGGAAAGGACAAGTTGTGACTACTACCTTTGATCATAATGTATCTTTATATTTATAAGTTTACGTAGTTTTATTTTTACTAAAGACTGTGTTTAACAACCAGCTTACAAAATTCTTGAAAATTTATTGGCTCTTACAAGGTAGTATAAACTGGCTCCGTTACATCACCAGTTAGCCTCATATCTGTAACCAATAAGCTAATCATTACTTTTTGCTTTCTTAATTATAGACCTTGTCTACTGATTACCCATGATAATGGATGGGAATTTAGCTTATTTATATTACTTGCTCTCTCCCTCTGGCAGCTAGCTTTCAATATGGTCCCAAAAGAGACTTTCTTCTAGTTTCAGCCATTTATGTATTCTCTTACCTTGTTGAACAGATCTATTCTGTGTAATTCACAGGATTTTGAGAAAATGATGATGTGTGACTTTTAACATTAGGTCAAAAAATCCCTTGTAGTTTCTGCCTTACCTTTTGAATCACTTGTTCTGGGAATAGCTAGCCACTATCTTGTGCAGACGTTCAAGCATCCCTATGGAGAGGTCCATGTGGTGAGGAACTGAGACCATCTGACAACAAGGCAACATGAACTTGCTAGGCAAATGAATAACCTATTTTGGAGGCAAATCCTTCAGTCACAGGCATACCTTTGAATGACTGCAGCCCAAGATATATAGGAGATAATAGAACCAGAATTACCCACATTAGCTGTTCCCGAATTTTAGAACCACAAAAGTTATGAGATGATAAATGTTTACTGTTGTTTTAAGCCACTAAGTTTTGGGGTATGGAAAACTAATATATCCATTTCCATTTCCTTTCAGTTCAGTTATAGTAATCTTCCCAGTTCCTTCACTTGTTGTTCATTCATTTATTCAACAAATGTGTACATATTTCTCACCTACTGTGTGCCAAACATTAAGTGTGAGAAATAGAAAAACGACAGAGTACTCACCTCATAAAGCTTATTTATGTTCCAGCAGGAGAGGGAGGCTATAGATAAATAAAAATACACTATAACACTTGGTATTTCTAAATACTGTGAGGAAATAACAAAGCATGGTTAAACAACAGAGTTGAGAAGGTCAAGATTAGTCTCTTGAGCAGCAAACATTTAGGCAGAAACCTAAATGCAGTGTGAGGGAAAACCAGGTGAATACCTGGGGTGAGAGCTTTCAAGGCAGAGAGATCAGGAAGTGCAAACTCACAAGGGAGGAAAGAACCACAGGGTTCCTTTGGTCACCCCTGCGTTTCTAAACTGCCTTCTTCTACATCCAGTTTTTATTCACACTCCATTTTTATAAAAAAAAGACTTTGGCTCAACTTTGTGTAAATGGGGAGACTAAACCTTCGAACTTTATCTTCACCTCCATCCCCCAAGCTTCATGATCCAAACTCTGACAGTTGTACTTTTACTGTTGTTTTTTCACAATTGATATTTACATTCTTCTGTAGTCATAGTTAATTAGTTTATGATTTGTCCCTGGGTTGAATCTGACGGTGGACTGTAAATAAAGCACATCTGTATAATGATCTATATACAAATGCGGTTTACAGTAGTCAGTGCTCTGTGATTAAATGTCCTTTTCATCAGGTTCAGTGTCACCATGCCCATGAACAACCAGGGACAGTGTTTTTAGAGCTATATTTGAATGAATATCCCTGAGTTCACCCTGCAACAATGGATTCTAATTTGTTTCAAAATCATGTGTCAATTCTACTAATTTCCATTATTTCCTGTGTAACTCCCTCCCGAAGCTCTCTACCCAGGATAATTTCTGCAGACCTATCCCATTTTTGTTGTTGAGAGGCATTATCACTCTTCTAGGTGGGAGACTGTTTCTTCATCCCGATTTCCTGCTCTTTGTCAGAGAAAATCCTCACATTGCTTCCTTGGAAAAATATGTTGGAAGAAATCTTTCTGATTCTTTATATATTTAAAAATATCTTTATCTTTCCTCACACTTGATTAATAGTTAATTTGGGCATAGACTTCTTGATAATTATTTTCCCCACCTACTCTGAGGGCATGATTTTATGTCATTAGGACTTATTGTTGCTGACAAGACTGGTTCTTATTTCTGTGCAAGTGACTGGTATGGGTTGAAGTCTGTCCCCCTTCAAAAAAGATATGTGGAATTCCTAACCCCCAGTACATCAGCATGTGACTTTACTTGCAACTACAGTCATTGTAGCTATAATTAGTTACATAAGATGAGATCATACTGAAGATCGTGGGCCCCCTATCCAATGTAACTGTTGTCCCTGTTAAAAGAAAAATGGCGAAGTGAAGACAGAGACACAGGGAGAATGTCATGTGGTGATGAAGGCAGAGACTGGAGTTATGTAGATGCAAGTCAAGGAATGGTAAGGATTGCCAGCCAATCATCAGCGCTAGAAAGAAGCAAGAGAGGTTTCCCTTAAAGGTTTCAGAGGGAGCACGCCTCTACTAACACCTTGATTTCAGACTTCTAGTCTCCAAAACTGTGGGAAAATAAATTTCTGTTGTTTTAAGTCACCAGTCTATAGTACTTTATTATAGCAGCCCTAGGAAACTGATACAATGACCCTGTTTCTTTTCTCATTTTCTGGGATAATTTGGACCATCTATTTATCTGTGATTTTCTGTCATCTTACAATAATTTGTCTAACAGTAGTTTTCATTTTTAATGTCTTCTGCCTTATGCTTTGTAACTGCATGTTTCTATCACAGGAAAACTGTTTAACTTTAGAAAATTCTCTGACATAATTTCATAACTTCATTTCACTATCTTTTCTCTTTTCTTTGTTTTTTATTTATTTATTTATTTTTTGAAATTCCTATTAGAACACTGTTGGAGCTTCTAGAGTGGTGCCCTCTCTGGCTCTTTTCTATCTCTTTGTTTCTCATCTTATTTTCTGAGAGTTTTTTAAATCTTTCCAGCCTAGTAAGTTTTTTAAAAAAATATGTCAATCATTATAATCTCCATTCGTTCTTGTTTTTAATTTTCATATTTTAATTTTTGTATTAGAAAACCACACATTCTTGAATCTTTCTGAAACAGTAATAGGAAGAGTTTGGTTGTTTTTGTTGTGATTGCATTACGTGTATTCTAATTTCTGAGTTATTTTTAGGTTTTTTTTTTTGCATCTTCTCTTATGTTTAAGTTGCTGTTTTCCTGTCTGATCATACTACATTCTTCTTTAAGAGTGCTGTGCTGCACTATGTCCTGTTCTCTGGTATATCTGTGGGGTTTCCTGACTGGTGCAGAGGTGAGAGATCTACTGTTAAGCTGGGGTCGCCTAATGTCCTGAAGGTGGAATAATTTGTTTTAAGAGCGGTGGCACTTATACCTAGAGCTCTCAGAGGGATTTTTTTTGGAGGAAAACCTGGCAGCAACATGGGGAAAGGGGTGGAAATGTTAAGCGTGACTGTATAGATTTTCATTCAGTACTCCAGGTTTTAGTCCCATCTCTACCTTATACTTTCTTTTCTCTTCAGTTTTTCCAAGGCCCAAGCCTCCCCTTAGGATTCTTAGAGCAGATTGCGGGTCTATATAATTTACCCTTCTTTGTATGTTAGCAATACTTTTAATAGTCCCAGTAGAGAAAGGTGACATACAGCAGTTTAAAATCTTGGGCTAGAAATCTATAAACCTTCTTTGAAAAAAGTACTCTTTAATTCAGTTTGTTTAGAAGATAAAAGGAGGTACCCATAAAGGAAAAATTTACATAATTTAATGTTAACAATAAAGATTAAAAGGGTTGAAAAAATTCAGTAGACATTGCAGATTGCCAAATGTTAAAAAGTACATGTTTTAGATTGCTTATTTTCAGAATTGTTTTCCATTGAAACAATTGTCATTTATAACCTCTTAGTTCTGCTAGTAATGATGCCTATGTATATATTTTCTCACTTGAGATTTCATCCTGAAACTTAACGTGAAGTGGTGTAAACTGCACCAGACCAACATCTGTAAGACCGGGTACTAGTCCTGGATTTACCCATCAGTGGTGAGATTATGGGCACAATATTTCAGTTTTCAGAACCTTAAGTTCTTCCGTCATGAAGCAAGAGGTTGGAGTGAGTGAAATTCAGGCTGTGGTATTCTGTGATTTAAATAGAAATATGTTTTTTCCTTCTAAATATATTTTTGGAAAACTTTAAAGGTAATTATTATTTGTCACTAACTAGAATAAATTATTTTATCTGAATCTAATCACTTGTTTCTTCCTACACTTCTTTTATCTTGGTCCAAGCCACTGAATATGGCTTCCTGCCTCCACAACATTGGGAGAGAGCTTCTTGAACTGCAAATCAAATTATGTCTTCTTCTACTTATGATGGGGTTAGGTCTTGATAAACCCATCCTAAATTGAAAGTATTGTAAGTTGAAATGCGTTTAATACAGGTAACTACCTTACCTCATAGCTTAGCCTAGCCTACCTTAAAAGTGCTCAAAACACTTACAGTAGCATATAATTGGGCAAAATCATCTAACACAAAGCCTCTTTTATAATAAAACATTGAATATCTCATTAATCTATTGAATACTGTACCGAAGGAAAAAAACAGAAGAGTTGTATGGGTACAGAACAGTTGTAAGTATATCGGTTGGGTTGCCAGCCCGCCTGATTGCGTGGCTGGCTGGGAGCTGTGACTCGCTTCCGCTGCCCAGATCACAAGAGTGTATCATACCACATTGCATATCACTGGCCCAGGAAAAGACCACAATTCAAAGTACATGTTCCACTGAATGCCTATTGCTTTTGCTGGGTGATAAAATCAATAAATCTTAAGTTAAACCCTTGTAAGTTGGAATCATCTGTATGTCATTCCTCTACTGAGAAATGTCAGTGATATTTAGAATGAAGTCCAAGTCCTTACCAAGGCCTAAAAGTCCATGATCTAGACTCTGCCTAATTTTCCATCTTTATCTTAGCCAATTTGCGCTTAGTTTGCTGAAACCATAGTGGTCCCTTTTTCTTTCATCAAATATACCAAAGTCTTTCTGGGCTGTGCTGTTCTTCTTTCTGCCGAGACTGCTCTCTCTTTCTATTTTTCCCAGGTCTAGCTCCTTCAGGACTCAGCTTGAAAGCCTTTTTCTCATAAAATACTTCTTATCATTCCCTCACCACTCCATTGTTTTCTTGACCATTATAGTCTTCTCAATTCTAATGATTTATTTGTTTGGTGAGAGCAGAAAACAAGTGTCTCATGTCAAGCACTGTATCCCTTATGCCTAGTGTTGTGTCTGGAACACAAGTGCTTGATAAATATTTGATGAAGGAGGAATAGACACTAAAATGAATAATTTTATATAAAATGTGTTATTGGCATAAATTTTATTTTAGAAAAGTGATAAACTGGTTAAACAGGGTAAAATCAACCATGATGCAAAGAAATAAACAAAAACCAGTTACAAAATTATGATTCTTACTGAACTTGTATATTTTTATAGTCAAACTACATTAAATGAAGCCTGCATACATTCAGATTTTCCAGGCTGACCTTGCTTGAAATTGGAAGCATTTTTAGAATAATTTATGCATCAAGAAAAGAGTACAATGCTCTAGTGATGCAAGGCCCCTGAGGGTAGAGTATCAAGTAAAATATTCATGAAGCTTAAGTGCAAGAGACATCAGATTTTCTGTGGTATTTTAACACTGTATTTCTGTACAAGGGAGCTGTAAAATAAAGAATATGAGAGAAGATAAATATTTAGGATGAAACAGAGGATCTATAAAGTGAATTCTTGCCTCACTACTTTTGCAGCTGTTGCCCTACCAAGTGTGTGTGTGTGTGTGTGTGTGTGTGTGTGTGTGTATGTGTGTGTGTGTGTATGTGTGCATATTCCCCTATGGGGTTACATCAGAAGTTTCCTTATAATCATTATGAAAATTAATATTAAGATCAGTAGAGATTTTGCTACTCCTACGTGGGTTAGGCCCTGATTTTCATTCGTGTGTGGCTATTTGAAATTGAGATGCATTTTCTTATTTTATTTTGTATGAAAAAGAAAAGATGGGACATAACATCTTAATAACTGTATAAGTTTTTGTAAGGTATTTGGAGTTCCTGTGGATGAAAGATAACCTCTTTCCTCAACTTATCATCCATGTTCAACCATATGCTTTATGTGACACATGTCTTCTAAGGTGTTCAAAGAAGATATGTGATGAAAGAGCCTTGGAAAATACTTAAGGTGCAGTCATCTTTCAGAGTCCTTCACTAAAATGGGTGACTGCTAAAAGTTAAATGGGTAATAATACAATAAGAAACTAAAAGCTGAACTTAGCTATGTACATTTTTCTACTGATATATCTGTATCTTCTCACGTCATCGTCATTGATTGCTTTATTCTAATTCTTCTTCTAAAAGATAAAAAAGTGTTTGGTAGGTTTTTGAAATACAAATTGTTAAACACACCAAGCTCTACCTTGTTTCAAAGCCTCTGCACAAGATGCTATTCCCCCTTCCAACTTGTGACTATCTTATTCTTAGATTTTTAGGTCACCATGCACCATGCAAAATATTGGAGTTACAGAATGAGTAAGCTGAGAAAATCATTTCAACCTACAGTATCTTCATTTTGTGATATTCTTGAATATTCAACCTAGAGAATATAATAATGGTCCAGCAACATCTTAGGTTGATAACATCTAGCCTGGTTTACATTCTGTTTTAAATACTTGCACCAATATTTTCTCCTTTTAGAGCAGTAGTTATGACATTAACTGAAATTTTTTTTTTTTTGGTGTAGTATACTTTATTTGATCCAATTCAATAGAATGTATTATTTTTTTTCTTATTTTATTTATTTATTTTTTTGAGGTACACCAAGTTCAATCTTCTGTATTTATACACATATCCCCGTATTCCCTCCGTCCCTCCCTCGACTCCCCCCCACCCTCCCCGTCCCAGTCCTCTAAGGCATCATCCTTCCTTGAGTTGAACTCCCTTATATATATAATGGAATATTACTCAGCTATAAAAAGGAATGAGATGGAGCTATATGTAATGAGGTGGATAGACCTAGAATCTGTCATACAGAGTGAAGTAAGTCAGAAAGAGAAAGACAAATATTGTATGCTAACTCATATATACAGAATCTAAAAATGGCACTGATTAATTCAGTGACAAGACAAGAACAAGGACACAGATGCAGAGAATAGACTGGAGAACTCGAGGTTTGGGGGGGGCAGGGGGGTGAAGGGGAAGCTGAGACGAAGTGAGAGAGTAGCACAGACATATATATACTACCAACTGTAAAATAGATAGCCAGTGGGAAGTTGCTGTATAACATTAACTGAAATTTAAAATGAGAACCTATCTACAGTGATAATTACAGATAAAATACACAGTGCTCCCTGCTGCAATGGAGAAGCCTTACGCTTATTCCAAGTATATTTCAGATGTGGGAGATTACAGGAAGGTCATATCCTCCTCATAGCTGTTGTATGCATTCAGAAGAATCATGTTAATTGCCAGTGCTGTCATGAATGGCATATTTATAAACCTTATCTTTATGGCCAGAGATTCCATAAAAATAAGACTTCATGAGGGTAAACATGACTGGAACAGATAAATCATAATTCATGGCCTAAATATGGGCAAGAATATCATGTTAGACAAAAAATTCCTAGTTACCTTGAATTTAAAATTAATATGATTTCAATCTCGAGACTGATTTGCTTGACTATTTACAGCACAATATTTCAACAGTTCTTTATTGAAAATCAAAGAGAAAATTTTATTGGCACTTGAATTCTCATCACTATTGACATTACTATTAAATTTTTAGGAATGTGTCATGGTTCAGTGTTTACGTGTAGAAATAAAAGGAAGCAGTACTGGAGTGTTTCCAGAAGCTCTGATTTTTCTCGGTCCCTCTTCGGCACAGTACTCTAAAGCAGTGTTCCTACCTTTCTCTTTCATAATTTCCTTTTTTATTCCTCTTCTCTCATCTCTCCCTACTTTTATTCTTTTTCTCTCCACCCTAATCACAGTCCAAAGGTGATAGAGGAGTGTGGGAAGAAAGCAATACAAGACGGGGAAATCGTTTCATTTTTGTCTCATTAAACTCAGTTTTCTCATCAAATCCTGTTCAATAATTTAATATTCATGAATATTGTTATTTTTAGAGTAAAATATCTCTCCTGGCTCATTTGAAAGTTGTGATAGTGTTGTGGTATTATCTGAAACCTGGAAATAGAAATCAAACTTTCCTAAGTGAGTCTCATCTCAACATATTTTTAGCATAATATCAGTGTCAGAGAGATTTGAATAGACTGGGATAAGACTCGTAAATGTTAGAATGTTACAAACTTTTCAAGCCTCTTTATTGTTCTGTTTAAGAATTCAAAAATAGGTGTCACTAAGTTTTGATGAGTAGTGTCTCTGCAGTGAGCTTACTGAGCTGATGCCACGGGTCTGCTTGCCTTCCTGCTTTCCTATTCCAGTACATATCAGGGGTTCGTCTTCTCAGTTATTGGTAACCAGTGGCCATCTTTTCCTCCCATCACAACTGCCCTTTCTGAGCTGTGTGTGGAGCAGAACTGACCTTGAAGGCCATCACTAGTTTCCTGCCATCACAGCAGCTTTCTGCCATCTTTCATACCACCTCCATCCATCTTGGTTTATAGCCTCAGAGTAGAATCTGACTTTCACACTGCACTGTGAAGCTAGATTTATTTATGTTGTCTCGGACTATGTCCCAAGTTTTTCTAAAATTAATTATTTTTATAGTACTTAAATATTTGAAGCATTTAGAATTTTTATTCATTTTTCTTGGTAGCCTGTAATAAGCCAGCAAGTTTAATTTTGATAGTCCTTTACCCTTTATATTTATTTCATAAGTGCATTGAAACATAATTTTATTACACTTTAAAATTTTTTCATATTATTATTTGTGAAATATAGTTCTTGCCAAAAATACTATAGTAACAGATGATATGTCATACTTTATGCTTTGTTAGATTTGCAGAAAAAGCAAAGAGGTTGTACACCCTATATGTGGTGGTTAAAAAAATTATTCCTTTTACAGTCAGTTTTCATGACCATGCTTACCATTCACCTTGAGGACTACATACTAAGGTAATGATGATAATAGTGGTTATAACAAGCATTTCCATTGATCTCATTGTACACCAGGTATGCATATAAGCCCTGTCTGTATATTTACTAATTTATTACTAATTTATAACTGTGTAAGATAAGTACTACTTATTATTCTCATTTTATATATGAGGAAACTGAGGTACAATAAATTTTGTGACTTGCTCAAGGTCACCAAGTTAGTAAAAGGAGCTGGCTGCTGTCCCAGGCAGTCTGGCTCTAGAGCCTGCCACTGAAATACCACCATCCACTGCTTCTCTGTTTAAAAATAAAAGCTGATCTCTGCTTTGGACAGTCTTAAAAATTTATGATTTTCTCGTTTCTGTGTTTCTAAAATGTGGGTCAGCCACAGTCTTGGGGAGCAGAGTTCTTGGAGATTTAACATACCATGATAATCTGAGTCTTTTCATAGTTGTGAAATGTTTAAATCCATAAACCAGAATATTGCATGCTTAGTTTGATTAAAATTTCAATGAAAGCAGGAAGACTTGCAAAGATAGCATCTTCGAGGATTCGTATTTTGGCTTGTACTTATGCATGAAATGTTCCCATCATATATCTACTATATTGCTTATCTTATTCAAGGAAAACTATTCTAAAAGTTATTTGATATAATACAGTGTTAAAATATGCTGACATGAAAATAATTACCAATTTTATAGACATGTAATTCAGAATACTCTGTGGTTAAATCTCTTCTATACCCTAGGTGTTAAATAAAATAGATAACAACATGGGTTTGAACCAGGGCTGAAAGTGAAACATATATCTATTTGTAAAGATGAGTTACTTAAATTTGGATTCAATTTTGTAAGTCGTGATTACAAATTAGAAGAGCAATGAAGTGCAAATAAAATGAATAATTTATAGTTAGTGTCAACATAGTTAATGAAAATGTCTAAAGCAAAGTGTTTAAATCATTACTAATGCTGCTAGACTCATGGCCTTCACTTATGCTTTGGAAAATGGATAAACACCAGCTCTTAGCAAAGTCTTCCCACATTATTCTGTTGAAGATGAGGCCTCTGACCCTGCTGGCCGTACCTCTGGAGTTTCTGGGGTGTTGTCTCCCACCTGGGCACTGAGGCAGTCCTTATTCCACTGAGCCTCTGCTCACAGTCGGCTGTGTATTTACCAGTCTGGATACAGAGGAGCAACTAAACATCTAGGGGGAAAAATTCAAGAAAATATGAAATTTCCTTGGTTTTACAAAGCAGTAAATTTAATTTTTTATTCTTTGCATTTACTCACAAAAACATGGTAAAGAATCAACTGCACATGGAAAGCTTCATAGAATGAATAATAACGGGCAGTCATCACACTCGGGCAGGGGACTGGCTTCTTGACTGAGTGAATGATTGTTTGTTTGTTTATTATTAGCTTGGATGCATTGCTCTGTTGCTGCTAAAACTGTCTCTAAAGGCAAATTCCATTCACACTTTCATTGGAGAGATGCAGTCAGTATGGCAGGAGAGGAAAATTGTCAACACAGTGAGAATATTAGTGCTTCTTTTATGCATAAGTACATTTTCACACATGCACTTCATTATCAGGTGAAAATTATAGGAGGATGTTACAACTTATATGTATATATGCACATATATCATAATATTCACATGGAAATGAAATATGTCCTATCTCCAGCACAGTACCTTTGAAAGGCTAGTACATTATTATAGTTTTCTATTTACCCCATTACTTGTAGCTTTCTATAAAATGAGCTCTCTAAGCCGATTTTCAAGTGAATAATGTTAAGAAAGAATAGAAAACTGCATTTTTTTCTTTTTCCGTCAGTGCTAATGCTTGGATGAAATAAATGAGTATTCATTTTGCTACATTTCTTAATATTTTATATATTTCTCTCTTCCTTTCCATTCCTGAAAAGTATATGGATATTATTCTCAAATAAAGGAGAACTTACCTCCTTCTATCCTCACAGAATATAGCAGAGTTTTGCACATGCTAGAAAAACAGAATGTTGAAGATTGAAGAGTCATAAAAGATCCTCTAATCGTAGTCCTTTATCTCACACAGAAGAAAATTGAGACTCATAGAGAGCATATGTCTTTGCCAAGGGTTACTGAATGTGAAATCACAGATTAGAAAGAGCACCCAACTCTCTATGTTCCAGAGTTATTTCAAATACAGTACTTTGCTTTAAAACATAAAGCAAGTAACTTAAAAAATCTAATGCAACAACAATAAAAATGTTTCCTTTATGGCTTAAACACAGATAAGTAGATTAATGCTATTCTTTAACTATAATGTAAGAAAATAATATGAGTAGGAAAGGGAGTATTAAAATCATTTACACTTCTTTCTTCTCTTTTTAAAAGGTGAGTAAAAGAGTGATCTTCATAATCTGGTGTGTGTTGACTTGAGGAAGACCAGGTATTAATGGCATGTTACACACGCATAGAGCTCAGAACGTTTTACATCTTGTTCCGTGCAAAATAGAACTATTTCGCTTATAGAAAAATCCAGGGGATTTTTGGAAATAACCTAAAGAATGGCAAATATAGAATACTGAGACATCAGCAGAAATTTAAGATTTCTATGAGAAGTCTGTCATTGTCCTCTAAAAACACCCAACAGCCTGTAAGATAAAGGACAAACTTCTTAGCACTGTGTTTGCAGCCTCCTTAATTATTCCCACCACACCATCCACCTACTTCTCTCCTCATTCACCTCACAAGAACCCAAGCTTTAGCAGTTCTGAAAAACTGTCAGTTCCTAGAAGCTACCATTACCCATGGTGTTTCTTCCAATGGCATTTCTCAGCAAGGTTCTTCCAAGACATTGTCGTGTATTGTTAGGAAAGATATAGGAAAGAGTATGAAGAACTGGTAACATCAAAGAGTGCAAAGTCAGTAAACTGCAGTCAGGGGATTAGAAGCAGATTTGGATTAAATCTTCGTGAATCATTTTGCAGAGTAATCAGCCAAGAGTTTGAGTGGTAGATAATATAAGGCAGGGAGAGAGTAAAAAAGTGGACTGGGAATAAATATTGTTTGAATATTTACTAGGTCACTTGTATCAATACATACTAGTTACGTTCACATACCTTATATTTTAATCTTCATAATATCTCTATAATATAGGGATTTCTTTGAAGACCAGGAAGCTAAATGTTAAGTCTTATTACCTAGTAACCAGCTGAACCAGGAACCCAGTTCCAGTCCTTATTGAAATAATTGTAACCGTAATAATTTATTAATATGTATCAGCTTTTTAAAATGTAAGAAATGCAGTTATGTTTATACACAGAAGCTCTTCACTCCTCACTGATCCAGGTATTTGGTTGGGACTGAATTTTCTAAGAAATCCAGTTCTGCCCCCAATAGAGTGATAGCACACAGACTGCTGTTCCAAAATCCCAGCAACTGAACCACAGCTTTGCAGGTTCTATGACTGAAATGTGTCATTAAACAAAGTAGGTCAGCCTTTTGAGACTGATTGTGGGCACTGACGTTTATGAGAGCCTGATACATACAATACAATTCTGAATTATTCACTTACAGTTAGAAATACAACTGTCAAGCCGACTGAAAATTTGATGTCCATTATTAAGTGCATTTTATCCTCGTAGGTAAATCTACAAAGTACAGTCAGAAATCTGTTTCACGACAGTGGACTCAAGTTAATGATAATAGGGAGAGCGACTATAATGCTCTGGGCATTGTGCTCAGCTCTTTATTTAGATTGTTTCATTTAATGTCACAATGATATTATGTGACTCTCTATTTTGTAGATGAGGAATGAGAGATTAAGAGAGTTTAAGTAACGTCCCCAAGTTTACATAGCTGGTAAGGATCAGAGCCAGAATTTAAACCTAAATCTATCTAACTTTAGAGCAAAGATCTTAATCACAACCTGGTGCTACCTCCCAAATAGGATACAAGTCACCTGAGGGCAGGGATCGTAAAAATATTAACAGCTCCCAATGGAGGAGTATCTATTTGTGTCCCATGCTTTAATGCCTCTATGCCATGCCCTAATTCTCACATCAGTCCTGTGATATAGATGCTCTTATCATCATTTTCCAAAAATGAAAACAGAAGCTCAAATATGAAATCGTTTCCTAGGGCCACATAGCTAAAAAGTAGCAAGACTGAAGAAGACAGTGCCTGACTCTGAAGCCTGCAGTCCTTCTATTGCCGCGTGCTACTGTTCCAAGCCAGGCACACCTGTCAGATAGAAATGAGAGCCCTCATCATATGCCAGGCACACTCTATCACTTTATATTATCTCATTTAATCTTCATAACAATCATGAGTGTGAGTCTATAATGATCCTCATTTAATGCATAGAGTAAGCTTAGTCAGAGAGAAGTAATCTTGCCAGACTCACACAACTAGTTAGTGATGCATCTAGGATATAAACCAGGCAATCTGGCTCCAGAGCCCTACATTCTGCGGCCTGTTGGGTGATCGTAGTAACAAATAACAACCAGCTTTATGGGCTGATGAATTCAATTTCATTCTAGCAATGTTTTGTCCATGGGCAGCAGAATGACTCTCCCATACAGGGATGAGGAATATGGAGCAAAGGAAATGTATTCCTATAGAGGAAGATCGTTTTTGTTCTTATCATTGTTGTTATTTAAAATAGTTTTAGTCCAGACAGTGTACAATGAAAATCTTTGGATTAAAGCTTCACTAGCTACTCTAATTCCAGGCTTGCCTCCCTGAGACTCTATCCCCATCAATTTGTCAAAATCTGAGTATGCGTAGCAAACTCAAATTGTGGTTAACTGAAGCAGACAAGAAGGACAGAAATAAAGCAGAATTGTTGAGGGCTTCCTGTGGAAATCATGAAAACATGATAGTGTCTGAGAGAGGTTCAAAGGAAAGTGGAACAGAAGTGGTTTCATCATAGGATGTACTTCAGGGAGCTAGGTGAGCCTGAAGACAAGACATATATTCTTGTTATAAAATTGGCTTTGTGGTAAGACATAATAGTTACTGGGGACTTCCACTATTCATCCATAAGGACATTCAGCAGAAACTAGATATTTGCATCAATTCTAAACTTAATAGGGGGATCTGTCACAAGACATAATTCCTACCAACAGAGAGGAACTTATTAAAGAAGAAAAAACACCACGAATCCTGGAAAAAAATATCATTTAATCCTGCAGTGTGAACAAGCCAGAAGAAGTGGCTTGGAAACTGCTAGGTGGTAAAAATCCATATTTTACAGAGTTTGCAGGAAGAAGGATTAGGAGTCCATATATTAATAAAGTGAAGATGCCACAAAAGGAAAGGGAGGCTGGCAAAAATGGACTTCACACCATGCAATCACAGATGGTGCCAATGAAGAAGAAAATGTTGGGTTACCGAAAGAAATCAATGCAGCTACTCAGGGAGCTTGCTCATGAACGTGAGAATGTATGAAATGATGGAAACAGTGCTATATAAGCAAGAATGATTACAGAAGACTAATACAGACACCTAAGAACATTTCCAGTGAGTTTAAAGCAAAAATGGAATTGAGAAAAATTCCAAAGGATTGCCGAGACCAGCTCGGCGACTCGAGGTGAGTGACGGGTGCCGCAAGCTTGAAGAAAACACAGACACAGACTGAAGAGAAAAGTGGGGGGGGGGGGGGGGCTCAAGACCTCTCGGCCTCTCCAATCAAGAGCCCTGCTGACTCATCCCACGTTGCTGTTATTGGTTTCTCCGCTAACACTCCCAGGTTACTCCCATAAACAATCAAAGGCCTCACATGACTGGGGCAATTATCTTTGTTTGCCTCCTGGGTCCGAGTTGAGCAGGTGTGGATTTGAGCTGGGGGTGGAGAGCAAAACAGCCCTGGGGCAGGAGACCTCTCTCAGATATTAGGGGTCTGTGCCCCACCCCTGTTGGCCCCTCTGCGACTGTGCCTGTCTTAGGTTGTTCCTCCCTTGAGGAATCTTACCCGTCTCTGGCTAACCAGTCATCCTCCAGGGCCAAACAGGGTGATGTAAGGAAGGCTCTGTGCCCCACCCCTGTTGGCCCCTCTGAGGCTGTGCCTGTCTTAGGTTGTTCCTCCCCTGAGGAATCTTACCCGTCTCTGGCTAAGCAGCCATCCTTCAGGGCCAAACAGGGTGATATGAGGTGTGCAGTGAGAAAGGGGCTGCGCCCCTAGAGATGGCCAACCCTCTGCCTATGCCCCCATAGTCTCCACGCCCTGCACCCTCAGCTCCTCCACTGCTCAAGCAGGACATTCTGAATCCTATCGCTCGGCCCACATACTTTAACATTTTCAAGGTTTCAGAAAGGCTCCTGAATGTCTTCCTACAAAGGATACAAAAAATAATCTTTAAAATCCTGTTCAAATAAAGAAGGATAATAAAAAGAGGAAGGTCTGCTGCTTGAAGCTGAGGGTGACTTATTAACAGATGAACGGGGAAAGCTGTACTTCTCTACTTAACTTTTCTCTTTAGACAGAAAGAGGATAACTTTCATTGTAGAAAGAAAATGTTCCACGTATATAAGATAATGCACCTATCTACTTTGATTACATCCTATATTATTGTGAAAACTTGAAATTGACATTGCTGAATTGTTACTGGTTTATTATTGTTATCGAATAAACATTTATATATGCCAAGCACTCAATAAAGTACTTTACAATTATTAACTCAGTTACTCCTTAAAGCAATTCTGCAAGGTTAATGATCTTTCCACAATTATAATGAACAGAAGATAGATATTAAATATAAGGGGTTATCTTCAGACTCAAGATCTACCTGTCCAGTGACACCATTTGATTTTAAATGAGGTTATTTGGTATAACTTGTTCTTGTTGAACTCATATTGTCCTAGGGATTCCTAATTAGTATTAATAATTTTCAGTTATCAAGTGAAAAGTCTTATGCTGTTTAGACATTAAACTGACCAATTATTGGAACATACAGATTGTGTCATGCTGATCAAATCTTTAGCTGATATGAAGTTGGGAATGACAGATTCTTAAGGCTGCCAGAAAGGACTGAATGTAGATGAAGCAAGAATGGAAAACTTTTTTTTTTTAAAGGAAAAGGATTGCTTTATGGATTATTATAGAGAAAGCTATTTTTTACCAATTCAATAGATTAAAAAGGTATGCTAATATTACTTTAAAATGCATTTCTTTGATTACTAATGCTGCTGAGTATTTTTCCCAAGTTAATTTTTTATTTGACTGCTTGTGCATATTTTTCATATTAATTTGGAAGTGCTCTTTGTACATTAAAATATTCTGTATGCCATATATGTTGAAAATATTTATTCTCAATTTGCCAGTTTATCTTTAAATTCTTCCCAAGTTGTTTCATGGATACCAAAAACCTTTGAATTTTTTATATAATCATTAATCTTTCTCTTTATAGTTCCTTTTCTACCTCTCATATTTAGAAAGGTCTTCCTTTTGGTCTCCAAATTTATCTGAATATAATCTTACATGTTCTGTAGCAATATCATTTTATATTTAAATATTTTCCTTTAACTATGTAAAATACCTGGATCATGTTTAAAATAAATGTGAAGTAAGAACCTAACTTTATTTTGTCAAAACTTTAGTTGTTCAAATATCATTTACTGAGTAATCCATTGTTTCCCACCTTTTCATATGTTAAAAATTTTAATTTGTGTTTATGCTTTTTATTTTCTTGTTCTATTTTGACCTAAAGCTTTTATTATAGAAACAATGATATATTTTAATTACAATATTGATAGGATAAATCCATTATAATATTTTTATTTTCCAAAACATTCTTTTACTACTATGCATTTTTTACCTTTAGAGGCATTTCAGAATTTTTTAATTATGTTAACATCAACAAGACAAAAACCCTTAACAATTTCACTGGACTTGCATCAAATTTTTAGATTAATTTTGGAGAAATATGACATCTTCAAACTATTTCTTCGTCTAATTTAGAAGGGGTCACCAACCTTTTTGGTATTCCAGGCAGGTAATTATATCCTCAATAAGAAATGATGACTTGAGTTCCTGCTTTAAATATTTTTTCTTGTTTTGCTTCTTATCAAACTTTATTAGTGATTACTTCCACAATATTAAATAATAGTGGCAAAATATACTCTCTTGTCTTGTTTCTGATTTTAATAAGAATTCCTTCAGCATAACATGATAGTTTATTTGAAACTGGTACATTTTAGTAAGTTAAGAAATTTGGATTATGTTGCATAAAGTTCTACTTCAGCATCTACTCATCTGAGTTTTTTTCCCCTTTGATCTAATAATGAATCACCTCTGGATAAATAAAATTTAGTTACTATATTATTTTATAAAATAATGTTGGATTCAGTATGCTATGACTATTAATATGGTAATTTTACATAAGGGAGATTAATTTTCTTTTTTGTATTGTTTTTGTCAGATTTTGATGTCTGGTATTTTGACTGTATTTAACAGTTGGGAAGAATATTTGTTAGACATCACCATAATAATTAAGAAACCATCCCTAAGTTAGTGCTTAAAACAATAGCACATTATTTCTCATGAGTATATGAATTGGTTGGTTGGTTCTGCTGATCTGGATGTGCTCGACTTATCTCAACTAGGCTTGGTCATCATCTGGGGTCAGCCGGCAGGTCACCTGAGAGAAAACTGATGTAAGGCATTCTCAGTGCGGATAATTCCTCTCTCCCTCCAGCAACCTATTCCAAGCATGTTCTCATGGTGGTGTCAGGGCCAAAAGAGAGGCAGTTGAACCATGTATGTATGTAAGGGAAAGCTTCTGCTTGCATTAAGTTTGCTGCTGTTCCATTAGCTAAGCAAATGACATAGCCAGGCCCAGAGCTAGCATGAAAAGGCATTATCATAGGGTATATAGATATGGAGAGGTGTGAAAAATTGGGGGCAATAATACAGTCAAACTACAACAGAAAAAATTTCTTCTTTCCTATTCCTTGCAATATTTTTAAATAGTATAGGGATTATCTGTCCCAAGTTAAGTTCTCAAATCTTCTTAACAGTTTTTGCCATGTAAACCTTCTTTAGAAATTGGATTCTTTTCAGAAAGATTTTTAAATACCTTAGCATATTTTTGTGCCTAGACTTTTCTTATTGAAAAGTCTTTCTTTGTGGTTGTGATAACATTTCATTCCTAAAGTTGTTTATTTTTATGTTCCCTTCTCATTCTTAACTGGTCTTATAAGAAACATGTCTATTTTATTAATGATTAAAAGAAACAACAGTTCTTAGATTTCTTTGTATGAGTTTTACTGTGTTCTTCTTTCTAATTATTAGTTTCTGACTTTTATAGTTTCCATTCTCTACCTTACAAAGAATTTATTTTACTATTCTTTCTGCCTTCTTTAGTGCAATAATTATTGTTTATTTTAATTTTGCTGTACTTAGAAATGGCACTTACTTGAATACTCATGTGAGATTAGTTTGGCTTTACCCTGTAAGTTTGGATTTGTAGTCCAATATGCCTATTTTCTAAATACCTGAGATATCCTTTTCTATAAATTTTTGGTAGAGATCTGTATTTAAATCTCCTATTAGTAATTTTAAAAAATATATCTGTTATTAATGCCTATTATTGCATTTTTGTCACATAATGTAAACTATCCCATTTATCTATTTTATAACTTGCTCCAAATTTCAGAGTATGTGTAGTTGCTTGGTTGACTAATATAAAGTTAATGTTCCATGAATGCTTAAAAACATGCTGTATTCTCTGTGGAATGTACAATTTATTTTAGAATCAGTAATTGAATTATATGAATTATAACATTGAAAATTTTCATATAGTTATGTCTATATGTTATCAGTTATAGATAACTAATGGTGTTTAAATTTTTCTCTACCCCATGTGCATTTCTGTCCCTATCTATTTATGTATATCTCTCTTTACATGTATTTCTTTTTTTCTCTGGTATTTCTAATGTTTTAAATTTGTATATGTGTGCTGCCTTTTTTCATGTATAAAGTTTCATCAGCTATATTTTTGTAACACTTTACCATATTTAATAATTTTCTTCAGATTCCATTTTGTCTGACATAACTATTGCTACACTAGCTTCTTTATTTTTAGTTTTGTAGTGATAATAAGAGCTAACACTTTTTTTTTTTTTAATTTATTGGCTGCGTTGGGTCTTTGTTGCTGCATGCGGGCTTTCTCTAGTTGTGATGAGTGGGGGCTACTCTTCGTTGTGGTGCACGGGCTTCTCATTGTGATGGCCTCTCTTGTTGTGGAGCACGGGCTCTAGGCACACGGGCTTCAGTAGTTGTGGCACGCGGGCTCAGTAGTTGTGGCACACGGACTTAGTTGCTCTGCAGCATGTGGGATCCTCCCAGACCAGGGCTCGAACCCGGGTCCCCTGCATTGGCAGGCAGATTCTTAACCACTGCACCACCAGGGAATTCGCAAGAGCTAACAGTTACTGACACTGAGGAACATAAGCAGCTATTAAATATTTTACATGTAGTGACTCCTCACAAGAACCTTATGAAGTAAGTATGATCATTGTTCTGTTTACTGAGGTATAAAGCTGAAGTGTAGGGAATTTATGTAAGTTGTTCAAAGTCACAAAGTTGGTAAATAGCAAAGCTGGAATTTGAACCCAATAGCAGAGCTATCTTCCTCCAAACAGGTTTTTAGAAACTATATTCCATTCCTTCTTTTTTATATGCTGCTTGCTTTCATAAGCATTAAATAATCTCCCCCTCTCTTTAAGTTCACTAAGTCTTTACATGGCTGTGTCAAATCTACTAATAAGACCATCAAAGGCATTTTTCCTCTTGGTTCCTGTGTTTATTATTATTCATATTATTATTATTATCTCTAGAATTTCCATTTGATGATTTCTAATAGAGTCCATCTCTCTGTGGAAATTTTCCATCTGTTCATGCACATTGTCCACTTTTTCTGTTAGCTCCTTTATCATATTAATCACGGTTATGTTAAATATCCTGTCTTTTACTTCCACCATATCTGCATACAGTTCAGTGACGGGTGTATCTCTCAACAGTGGGGTTTTCTCTGGCTTTTCTATGTGTCTTATAATATTTGAATGAGAGATGAACATTGTGCAAAGAGACTAGAGACAAAAGTAAATAGTATTTATGCCTGGAAATGGGCACACCTCTTCTGCTATGCTTTTATTGTGGGGTGTTATACATCAATCAAGTCAAGAGTCAGCTTCCTTTGATTTAGGCTTTGTAGTTATTTGTTGCACTCCATGCACCACAGGCTTCAAATCCTCTCAGTGATATCTTGTACTTAGGTTGGGGGTTGACTAGTAGAGAGAATTTTCTCACTATTCCTCAGTATTAGATTTTCCTGTGAGCGTGTGCCTCCAAGAGTGTATTTTTATACTGTAGCCCCTCCCTCAATGGTAGAGAGCTGTTACTTGTTATTCAACACTTGTTACTCTGGTTATGAAGGGTGGTGGAGCTGTGCTTAGGCTTAGGCTTAGGCGGGCCCTGTGTCCCTGGATTGAGTATGTGCCTTTCTCCGTGATACTGCCTGTCCTCCTTATGGCAGCCTCAACTTTGCCTTAAATATTTGGCAGGCTGTCTGCTAGTGAGAGATTTTACCCCTCCTGTAGTAGTTGTATTGTTTTTCTTTTACCTTTTTCTCAGTTTCAGTGGGTTTTCTTTGGTTTTAATTAATTTTTTATCAGGTTACCTGTTTTATACATAGTAGCATATGTATGTCAACCCCCAATCTCCCAATTCATCCCACACTTGTAGTGTGGGTTTTCACCTGCGCCTGGGACGACAGGGTTTGCCGTCCCCTTCACAGTGACTTATGGCTTTTGTTCCATAAGGGATGTAGGGGAGAAAGATCTGGGTGAGGCTTTGCCCCTTTCCCACAACAGAGGCTGCTCCCCTCCCTAGGACGGTTTTCTCTGGTGTCTCTCTGTCCCCAGTCTTTCTTGTAAACCCTTGGTGAGGTCCACAAAAGAGCCTGCAAGTTGGGTGCAAACAGCCTTTGTGTCTGTGGCCACCAGCAATTTTCTCTTGAGTATACTCTTATCTAAATATCCTGCAGGTTCTACACTCTCATGCAAGCTCACACTTGGTTTATGCAATTTATTTTAAAAATTAGCAGAAATCTTCTTGCTTCCTTTTATGGTGACCTCATTTTACTCTGTGCTCTATTCCAACTAACTCACTACTCATGCCCCTCTCTGTCCTTGGAAGAGCCTGTTTTTCCTTATATTTCAGGCTAGAAGATTGACCTGAGGTCTCAGCTCTCTGACAGGATTAAGACAAGTTATGATATTGTGAATTACCTGGCTTTTATTCTTATTTCTAACTTTTTCTGTCCTGAGCAAAGGCTGGAAGTCTAATTCATATAAATGAAAATATCTCTGTGCATATCATGGTTTTTTTCTTCCTAATTCTCATTTTGTTGTTACTGTTGTGTTTGCACATTTGTGTTCTCTTTTTCACAATGTATATATTTTTCTTCTTTTATGATTTAGAATGTACAAATCCTGCTTTTATCTAGACAATGTATTTAAATTTAACGTAAATTAATATATCTTAATTCAAAATCTCATACTGAAACAATTATTTTTGTTTCTCTTCATGCATGAAAATTAAGGTTCCCCTTACTTCTTTATTTCCTCACTTTCAAATATATTTTTGGAAGAAAACATTTGTTGATAGATAACCCCCCCTTCGGTATCTCTATGGATACATATAATGTAAAAATGTTACTTTAAAAAATCTTTACTTTGCATTTAATTTTGCAAAGATATTGATACATTTTTCTTAGGTCTAGCTCCATACATGTACTTACTTCCCAACTTCTCTTCTGATCACTTTATACTTTTATATTTTCCATTCTTTGGTTCTGGATTTTGATTCATCCCACAGTCATCTAAGCTGAATTCTCTTGTCAAAGGAAGAATATACAAAGGATATATAAAAGATGTATATATATATTTTATTCGTTGGGATTTGAGAATGTTTTCTGGTTGTCTTTTCTCATGAATAATGATTTGCCATTCTTGGTGGTGTTTTTTTTTTAATTTGAAGACATACATACATTTTTATCTGGCATTTGCTTCAAAGGAGAAGAAAAGTGAAGGTATCTTTATATCTGAAACTAAAAATCCTTGTTTTTAGTTTCTTTGCAGATAATCTTTTTTTACATGCTTAGATGCAAGAAGAAAAATTTTAATTACTTGAGAATAGAAAATAATCACCAGATTAGATATAAAAATGGACTTTTTAAAATTCAGTTTTGCTTGTGACTTGGTAAAAAATCTTTGTTTCTATAAATGATCTTCCTTGGCTTAGAAAATTTTTCTACCATTATTTTTTTAAGTATTGAACTTATTATTTTTTGTTATATTCTTCTTTTGGCCATTTGCTTTGCCTTCCCAGGGAGTTTTTTGGGGTTTTGTTTTGTTTTATTTTGTTTTGCTTTTTTCTTTTTGGCTGCATTGGGTCTTCATTGCTGCTCACGGGCTTTCTCTAGTTGCGGCGAGCAGCGGCTACTCTTCATTGCGATGCACAGGCGTCTCATTGCAGTGGCTTCTCTTGTTGCGGAGCTTGGGCTCTAGGTGTGCAGGCTTCAGTAGTTGCAGCACGCAGGCTCAATACTTGTGGCACACAGGCTTAGTTGCTCTGCAGCGTGTGGGATCTTCCCGGACTAGGGCTTGAACCTGTGTACCCTTCACTGGCAGGCGGATTCTTAACCATCACGCCACCAGGGAAGTCCCCCAGAAAGGTTTTAAAATTTGTTCATCATGTGACTGATTTAATAATCCTGATATGTCATTTATACTCTTTACTATTTCCAATTTTAATTTCTATTCTGTAGTTCAAATTTTTCTTTTTTGTCTTCTGTTTTCATATCATCTCATCTTTTGTACCTTTACCTGCTTTGCAGCCTGTCCTCTCTTCTGGTTCTTTACTGATGCTTCAGCTAGGCTTACATTGTGTAGAGAACGTCAGTCAGATCATAGTACAGCATTTTTATTTAATGCAGTCAGAATATTTATGCGATGTATGCACTGTTTCTGAGGCCTTAGGGTGAGATTTCCATTTATGTAGAGTGCTGTGATTTTTGGTTGGTTTGTTTGCGTTTGTACAAACTATCCAGGCCCAATCTTCATTTTTGTCTGCAGGTAAGGAAAATGAAGCATCCTTAACTTCCCCTATAGTTCATTTGGTTATGGTCAACTTTTCTTTCTCAGGTCTAGAGTTAAAGATCAAATTGGTATGCTCAACATTTAATTAAATATACCATACCAAGTAGGCATTTCACTTGTATGGGATTTTTGAACTGAGATTTACTGAACTTAGTTGGTCTAATTATGACAGAGCATTAATTCCTAACACTACCTGGTTTATGCCATATCACTAGAAAACTAAGTCTCCCAAAATCAAAACCTTTGTCGCTTAACCATTTCTACTTTCTTAAACTTGCCATGGTTCCTGCTTTGAGTAGTAGTCTCTGAATATTTGTAGAAAGAGAAACTGAGATGGCAGACACAGAAGGGCAGAACAAGGGCTTTGGTTATTAACGCAGATAATTCTCATATATCTCAGGATGGCTGACTGCTTTCCTGGTCCATATAGCTCTTGCAGGCTAAAACTAGTAATAATAAAATGCGTTGTATTGTATATGGAGAATCAAAGTATATTTCTAGCTTTCTAATGCTAACTTGAAAAAGAATATGTATGGCTGATAAAGACAAATATTTAAAATAATTATTGTGTCCTAATGTTAGCTATAAACAAAAGGATTATATAATGTAAAAAAGAATAAAAATATATTTATACTTTCCTTGGACTAATCTGCCCTGTCCTGGTTACAAGTATGGAATTTGAAATATACAGAAGTATATGCTTCTGAATTCATTGTTAATATCAACTTAGTCAATAGAAATTCTGTAAGAATTTATCATATGTTCTTTTCCTGACTTGAGTTATGGGGCCTGTGGCATTAAAACATTTGTTGTTGTTGTTGTTGTTGTTGTTGTTAAAACCGTTGTGGACATTTCTAAAATGGAAACTTGGAGGAGTTGGATCAGAGCTAGCTACTGTTAAACTGTCTCAGTCCCAGTCACTGTAAATTAAGTCCACCAATTCATGCCATCTCAGAAGCTGTTATCTCTTTCTTTACCTTAAGTTTAATACTTTTTTCTAATTTTTAAAACTCTATAAATGTTTTAAGACAAAATGACTATTTCTTAAATGTAATTAATCTTATTGATTGAAATAAGGAAGTGCAAAAATGAAAAATTATTCTGAAAATGCTACCACATGTTTGAAAGAGAAGCACAGCCATGAGAAATAAATAGAATAAATAAGTTAATACAGAGCAAATTGTGCCAGACAAAGCTGGTTGCTTTTTTGATAGCTTTACAGCCTTAATAAATGAACAGAGTGGAGTAGATGTAATGCATCTTGACTTCTAGGAAAGTACTGGAGAAAATGCCATGTGAAATTTTCATTGCAAAATTAATTTGAGTTGGCTTGAAAAACACTGTTAAGTGAAATGTAAGCTGGTTGAAAGGACATACACAGAAGAGTGTTGATTAATGTCAATGTACTAATGAATTGAGTGAGATCATCAGTTAAATGTCATAGGTGTGGGTCTTAGGTTGAATTACCACCAATGTTTTATTATCTTTTGGAAAAAGAATAACATGAGGTTGACTGAATTAGAGCAGATAATTTATCAGGGAACACAAGTGATTACAGAAACTATATAAAGACATGAATTTATTTTAGAGAAAAAATAAGAAAGCAATGCAATGTTATTTAAAGATTCCATCTTTTCATCACAAAAGGGGATTCTATGAAGTGTCAGTGGTTAAAGACCTTCAAACTATGGAACTTCTCAACACAGTTAGAACACACAGTTAACTAAATAATGTCTCACTAAGGCAAGAACACCAACTCAACCCAGTTAGTATCTATAATGTATCCAAAATGAGAACGTGATGGTGAATTCTTAGCTAGAGGGTGTGGTAAACTTGTAACTATTACTTAACAGAAATATGAAGTGTACTGGAAAACTGGTAATTCTAGAAACTTTGGGGCAGAACAAGAGAGGGAGAAATTTGAGGAAGAGGAGATAAATACATTCTTAACTATGGGAAATTTTTGATAAGACTAGAGAGATACTTAAAAATTATTTTTAGAAATAAAAATGTTTTAATATGTCCAAATAAAATATGGTTAAGTGTAAAAATAAACCTTTTCAGAATAGGTGCCTCCTAGAAAATGCTTTTGCATTTTAAAATTAGGTTTCTATCACAGCATTAATGTATACACAAGGCCATTCTCTTTTTCTTAGAATAAATACATTACAAACACAAAGAGCATCTTTAGAAGAGTCAAGGTATTTTCCACTTTCGGAAAATAAGGTTATGAAAATGTAATCCATCTATTTGTTCCAAATTAGTATCCCAGATAGTCATCTCCAATGCACATTCTTTTCATGCTGCTTTGCAATCTGGCACAAAAGCCTATTGATTCTGTTTCTGAAATGGATCTCAAGTGCTTCCCCTTTCTGCTAATTCTCACTGAAATTTCCTTAGGTTAAGCCAAAATAATTTATCCTAAGGCTGTTGCCTTCTAATTGATGTTCTGCTCCTAATCCTTGACCCTACCATTCACCTTCAGATAAACAGCAAATACGTGTATTTATCAAACACAGATCTTATTGTATTCTCTACTTAAAAGTCTCTCTAGCTTTCAGATACATAAATGAAGACCAATTTTCTTTTAAGAGCATGCAAGGCTTCTCCTAAATTGCTAATCTCTGTCCTTGTCTGTAGGTTTCACTTAGCATTCCTCTCCTTACTCCTTAGCACTATGCGCACACACACACACACACACTTCTCAGATGTTCAAGTCGCAGGGAATTGTTCACGGTTTCTTGAACACTTCATATACTGCATTTGCTCATGTTATTCTCTGAAACCAGGGTGCTCTTCCCTCCCTTTTCTACTTTAAAATTTTCTGCATAGCTATTAAGGCAAAAGTCAAATATTATATTTTCTCTGTGGTTCTCCCTGATCCATACTCTTTATCCTCATATCTTTTTATATGGAACTCTCTTACTGTGTGTGTTATATTTTATTATGTTTTAATTATTTTCCCTGTGTGATTTATCTTTAGGCTATGACTATCTTGAAGGCAGGACTAGATCTTATCTATCTTTATATCCCCAGTTGCTTGCATGGTTCTTGGCACACCATAGATGCTCATAAACCTCTGATGAACTAAATTAATTTAAATGAAAGCTTTTGGTACATTTAAATGACATGACTTACCTGTATTTGTTTAATAATCATAAATATAGTTAAAGAATTAAGCAAAATGTATCTAAAACGAGGAAATCAGTGTGTAATATCTCCTACAATAAAATAGGAAGACACATTGAATCGTTGATTCATAAAGCATTTATTGAGTCATTATTGATACTGCATAAAGCCAGATAATTCCAAAATAGAATTTTTAAAAATACATATCTTTTAATATCAAAGGCAAACAAGCATTTGTCAAGAATATTATGGTTGCTTGAAGTAAACTAATTCAAAAGTTTAAACAGAACCTTGCTGGATTATATAACTAGGAGGACAGCATGTACCTAATTTGGGAGCTCAAGCATTGTCATTAGGAAACTGTCCATCTTTCTCCATTACTCAGTTCTGTTCTCTTCTTTGGCTTCCTTCTCAGGCAGATTTCCCACATGTGGTAACAAAACTACAGCTCTAGACCTTGTTCTCATATTTAACAATCTGAGCAAAAAGGGAATGCCTCTCACCCAATTTTTCCAGAAAATATCTAAGGGATGAATAGAAGGCTCTGATTGGCCTTACTTGAATCACCCTCCCATCTTTGAACCTCTGACCAGAATTGGTCAGAGGATGGACTTGTCTGATCTTTCAGGTCTAGACTCATAAGCCAAATACTGAGGCAGAGGTTAAGTATCACAACAACTAAGAATAGAGGTGGTGTGGTGCCCAAATAGATGGTGTAAAAATGAAACAACAGCTAATGTACATACATTGATTCATTTAATCCTCATAACACTATGAGGGAGGCGGTATTGAGCTTCCCAGTTTATAGTTAAGGGGACTGAGACAGAGAGGACAGGAGAGTACTCAAAGTCTTTCTCAGCTGTAGATGACCAAACTAGGATTTTAACTCTACTCAGTCTGGCTCCAGATTCTGGACCCATAATAGCCAGGCTATATTAAAAAAATTATAAACATTATATTTCCAACTAAGTTAGGAAAAATAATAAATTCTACATTTAAAAGAGACTGTGCTTTACTTTGTTTTTTTGTAGGTATTGATAAATATTTATACAATATTGATAAATATTGTATATCATATTTGTATATTTCTTTTGTAATTAAAAAGTACATATACACTTTATATTTTAAGATACATATAAGAGATGACCCCTGCCTTCACCACCCTCATTGTATAACTGTTAAAGAAATACAAGTAAGCCATGGTAACAATACAATGTAACATGATAAAATAGCAATATATAAATGTGAAGGGTCTCAGGAGTGATTCATCTTCCAAAGAATGTCAATTCCAAAGAATGTCAAAAAAGTTTTATACCAGGAAGTTAATTTTGAATTGGGTCTTCAAGGAATTTGGCAACTAGTAAAGACTTAGAGGAGGACTTTCCATAAAAATGGAACTATGCATGTGCACCTGACAGTGGGAATTATTTTAAAAATTATTTTTATCATCATTCTGCCCTCTTCCTGTATTCTACTTCCTTGGCTACAAATTTCTCCTTGTTGGTCTATCTTCTCTTACATTCCATGACTACATATCCACCTTTTCTCTTTTATTCTCTAAATCTTAATTCCTTTAGCAATTGCTTCCTCTTTCTTTTTCTCTTCCCTTTGGGTTTTCATCATCAGTGGAGGATTCGTTTAATTGCCTCCTAAATGATTTCTGTGCCTCTAGTATCTTCTTCCTTCATTGCATTTTCGACTCTGTTTCCAAAACTAATCTTCCATAAATATTGCTTTCAGCATGGACGTTGTGTGCTTAAATAGCATTGGAATCAGATAGACCTTTCTGTGATATACTGGTAGTTACCACAGACCTGGTTATATGACCAGGGGAAGGTAGTAACTTTTGAGAGCCTCACTGATAATGCCCAGTTTGTAAGATAGTTATGAAAATGTGTTTAGAATATGGATAACTCCCAGCCAGTACTGATCATTTTATAGGTGTATAGTATGTAAGTAAATAATACTCTTTGTGAGTATCCATATTGCTACCCAAAGCCCTCCAAAAAGCCATCAATTCCTTATTAGGCTTGGTGGTGGACACATGGGTGTCCACCTGAAAACATTGACTCTTTCTAACTTCATCTTAAACCCATCTCCTAAGCCTTCAGAGTCCTTGATAATCTTTTCCTACCTGTGCATTCAGCCTTATTTACGTTCGTTTCCCCACAGGAACCATTTGCTGTCTCTTTAATCCCATCCTTAGCTCAGAACTTGCTCATATTTATCACACTTAAAACTGTGGGTTTGCTTCTGCTATTCTTCAAAATAGAATTTTCTGCCATCTTTTGTTCTCAATCACTCCATGCTTATAGCTCAAATAACACCTCTTTCCTACTTATTTTTCCCCACAACCACCTAGAAAAAACATTTCCTTTCTTCAGTTTCATTTCTGCACTGGCAAATGGTAACATGATTTATCAATTTAATCTCTTCATATTATAATGCAGTACCATTTGTTTATATCAGTGTACAGTGCAGTTATATAGAATGTGACTTGCTGACTTATGCTCATTTATCATCTCTCCAAAAAGATGTTATAAACTATGGACAGGAACTATGTCTTATACATCTTTGTACTCCAAAGGGCCTTTTTCTTGATTAATTGATCTTGTTTATTTCCCCCAGAATCTTAATTGACATACAGAGTATGAATCCTTCTGTAAGTGAATCTTTGCTGCAGTAGTTAGCCTCAGCAGCGTTGCTCACACAGAGAATTAGCCTTAATACCTAAAGTATCCATTGGATATAATAAACTAACTTCTCTCCTATCAGT
Source organism: Hippopotamus amphibius kiboko (assembly GCF_030028045.1). NCBI lineage: Eukaryota > Metazoa > Chordata > Mammalia > Artiodactyla > Hippopotamidae > Hippopotamus > Hippopotamus amphibius. The sequence goes on from NC_080188.1 coordinate 62,819,657, forward strand.
CTTGACTGGTACTAGTGGTAATATGTACCACTCTTGGGAGAACTGAGAAAATGGTACTGGAATTATTTTTTTGTTCTTTGATTCAAATGAGGAATGCCAGTTGGGGAAGGCTACTAGAACATTTAGCAAATAGCTTTTTTTAAAAAAATAATAAAGTGTTGGCAAGGAAATAGATTTTGAAATGCTTGAAACAATAGCTTGGTTTTCAAAGATTTATCTATACTATAGAAGGCTTATTAGAATCATTCCATGCTGTCATGTATTGTTTTAAGTGGCAAATTGTTGTTTCCATGCCAATTCTTGGTTTAAAACCCTCCATGCATCTATTATGTATCACTTTCCACTTAAATACTTGGGACAGTTAGATTGCGCTGTCAGGTTGGGTCATTATAACTCCAACAGATGTCATGTAGATGAAGAAAATTCATTTTAAATGATATCATTTTTTAATGTGTTTTTCTTTGTGCCTAAGGAAGGCAATACGATGTCATATTAGCTTTTCAAGTTCAGATTCCAATCAATGCAGCATATTTTGATTAAATCACGTCACCATTTCAGATTCAGTGCAGGATGACAATGAACCACATGTGAGGAAACATTAATAGCAGGAATGCTCAACTGTGCTGCTTGTTTCATGCTTAATAACCCTTCCTGTTATCAGTCAGTCTGTAACAGAATAATTGGTGTATAAGCTGAGGAAATAGGACAATCAGGAATTGTATTATCCTAAAATACAGGGGTGCAAAAATAGCTGGGTCAATTTTTATTTGGTTAGTAGGCTCTAACTAATGATTTGAGTTTTGCCAGATACTATTTTGTTTTTGTTTGTTTAGCTTTAAAAGAAATATATGATTTTACCTTCCCTTGACAGTTGAAAAAGCCAGTTGAAATCTCCCATGAAGCCCTCCTTAAATGCATCCCTGGAGATTACCCTATCCAGAAATGGGTTGTTTTCATTTTGGTCATGAATAAATTCATATGTATATGCATGAATTCATATACATTCTATGCTTTATAACTATATATATTCACATATACATTCTATGCTTTATATAAATAGCTTCACTTTTGATAATTTATCTCCTAAAATATTGTTTTATATATACTGGATCAGTTTTTTTTCAACTTCAAGTTTCACATTGTATATGTGTTGGGAGAAGTTTTCCATGAGCCTCTAGTGTTTTTGCACCTTTTATGAACTGAGGCACTGACTGCCTTTATTTTAAACTATTCTGTCAAAAATGTTTCTATAGTAAACAGCCTTGGAAGATAGAAATAGTGTCCACAGGAAAGATCAGCTTTGTTTACTGTCCAGTATGATAAAAATGATGTCTCCCTCAGGAGCAAAAGGTAGGCAAGCTTATTGCCTGTTGTAAAAGATTTGGGTCCCCTAAGCTCAGAGTTTCTCTCCTGTAATGCAACATACTGCTTATGTAGGCCTCACCTGGCCCTCTTTGTATCATAGTGTGGGAACTGGGGCTTGAGGAACAGGTATCAATGCAGATACAGCTATTGCTGTGGGAAATAGTGTCTGATCCAGGAGTATGTCTTCTGCTAACCTCATGAAATTGTGGCAAGATGACACTAGCTTGAAGATAGGTGCCAATCTGAGATCCTTTACAGTCTTGACAGTGTGTTGTTCAGGTTGCTGTGTTTTCTTTTGCCTCCTCAGATGTATAAATATTGTGGCCTGTGGGCTCATATGCATCTGAGAATATGCTTTTCTCATACTGTGTAAGAGATAGTCACTTTAGTCTCTGTCATTCTTGGTAGGTTCAAGGCTTAGAAAAGTGATGAGCCCTAGGGAAGAGAACGGCACATACCACAATACTACGTTAGTCACTTGCCACCACATCAAAGATAAATTGTTAAAATCTTTAAGGAAGAAGAAGCTATTGGAATGGGAATTATCACTGGGTTGTAAATCTCCTAGTCCTGGAGGTCCAGAGGGGGAAATTATGGGCAAATAAGTATATAAAGTTAGTCAACCTGTATCTGTGTTTTTTTTAATTCCATTTAATTTAGTTCTCAGCAGAACTTTTGTACTGATCTGCTATTCTTTGCACTGCCCTGCCCCCGGTAAATTAATCTGTGCTGTGGGTAACTACATTAGATTTCTGCAAGGAAGAACCAGGCAATGCTATTCCAAGTTAACACATGTAAAAGGCAGGAGCTGAATTTAAAATACTTTTATCTCTTATTTCAATGTTGCTTTCTGTTGCCCTCTCACCAGTCTGCAACAACATATATTCTAGACACACCACTTCAGTATATGCTTCCCTTTCCCAGGAGTTCCCCACAGCGCTGTTATATAGGTGTCTGGAATCTATGTTTCACTCTGTAGTTTCCCCAGGGTTGATTTTAGGGCAGGGAGCCAGAGCACTTACTATTTCACCACAAAATATGGTTTAATCATGAGTTATAATGATATATCCCTCTTTAAAGGATGCTGATGAACAAATTTATTTATTTATTTTTTTTGTGAAGACAAAACCTACCTCAGGTTAAGCAAATAATTAATGAAGAAATATAGGATTTTAATTCAAATATTCCTCATAACTAAGAAGAAATGATATGATTAAAACATTGGCCTTTTGTCATCACTAATTACATTAGTTCACTAGGGCTGCCACAACAAAGCACCACACACTGGGTAGCTTAAACAAACTATTTTCTCACAGTTCTGGAGGCTGGAAGTCCAAGATCAAGGTGTCAGCAGGTTTGGTTTCTTCTGAGGCCTTTCTCTTTGGTTTGCCGATGGCCACCTTCTTACTGTGTCCTCACATGGTCTTCCCTCTAAGTGCTTGCATCCCTGGTGTCTCTCTGTATACCCTAACATCCTCTACCTATAAGTACAACAGTCTGATCAGAATAGGGACAACTCATATGACCTCATTTAACTTTTTTTTTTAAGCTCTTTATTGGAATATAATTGCTTTACACTCTTGTGCCAGTTTATGCTGTACACCAAAGTGAATCAGCTGTATTTATACATACATCCCCATGTCCCTTCCCTCCCACCCCCTCATCCCACCCCTCCTATCCCAGTCCTCTAAGTCATCACCCATCATTGAGTTGATCTCCCTGTGCTATGCAGCAGCTTCCCACTAGCTATCTATTTTACATTTGGTGGTGTATATATGTCAATGCACTCTCTCATTTCGTCCCAGCTTCCCCTCCGCCCCCCACCCCATATCCTCAAGTCCGTTCTCTACATCTGCATCTTTATTCTTGCCCTGTCACTGGATTCATCAGTACCATCTTCTTTAGATTCCATATATATGAATGAGCATACGGTATTTGTTTTTCGCTTTCTGGCTTACTTCGCTCTGTGTGACAGACTCTAGGTCCATCCACCTCACTACAAATAACTCAATTTCATTCCTTTTTATGGCTGAGTAATATTCCATTGTATATATGTGCCACATCTTCTTTATCCATTCATCTGTTGATGGGCATTTAGGTGGCTTTCATGTCCTGGCTATTGTAAATAGTGCTGCAATGAACATTGTGGTACATGTTTCTTTTTGGATTATGGTTTTCTCAGAGTATATGCCCAGTAGTGGGATTGCTGGGTAGTATGATAGTTCAATTTTTAGTTTTTTAAGGGACCTCCACGCTATTTTCCATAGTGGCTATACCAATTTACATTCCCACCAACAGTGCAAGAGGGTTCCCTTTTCTCCACACCCTCTCCAGCATTTATTGTTTCTAGATTTTTTGATGATGGTCATTCTGACTGGTGTGAGGTGATACCTCATTTTGGCTTTGACTTGCATTTCTCTAATGCTTAGTGATGTTGAGCATCTTTTCATGTGTTTGTTAGCCATCTACATGTCTGCTTTGGAGAAATGTCTATTTAGACTTTAATTACCTCTTTTAAAGACCATTTCTCCAAATACAGTCACATTGTGAAGCACTGGGAATTAGGACTTCAATGTATGAATTTTAGGGTAACACAATTCAGCCCATAACACTAATGAAGGTAATAAATAAACATCAATAGTTGATACTATTACTAAGAGAGAAGGAGACATTACATGACTTCTGTTTAAAGTACACAACACCAAATTATTGCCAAATAGTACACCAAATTAGATCAATCCTCTAGATTTACCAATTTACAGAAAATATAATGGGCAAAAGGACATGTTAAGTGATACAGAAGGATTTGTCACAATCCAGACCTTGGGAATCTACAGAAAATATGATTCATTTTTCTTTGACACATAGATTGTAGGAACAGATGAAGATAGATAATGGAGAATCCTTAAATAAAAAAGCTCAAGAGACACAATAACTATTACGAAATATGAATCCTAATTTGAATAAATAAAAACAGTTAGAATATACTGTATTTGATAATTTTGAGAAATTATAAATTTTAGGGAACATAGTAATGGCATCATGATTGTGTTTTAAAAAGACCTCTTAATTTTCAGAGATATATAATAAAATAATTAGAAGTAAAATTATATAATGTCTGGCTTCTATTTCAAAATAAATTAGACAGGGATGGTGGCAAAAGAGAGTAGGGGTATAAATAAGATAAAAAATGAGTTAATTGCTTAAGCAGAGTGATGAGTACTTAGGTTCATGATTCAATTCTCTCTATATATATATTTGAAATTTTTCATAATAAAAAGATGTAAAGTTTTATGCTGTCATTTTAAATTTAGTAAATGATCACGAAGTGGTATTTGGTACATCTTTTCAGTTACTTTTTCTATGGTAATGATGAATTTTGATGAATCAATATGTCTCTTGAGTTTTCTTTGTAAGGTTAGTTATGTGCCTTAGAGAGCTGGCTGAGTTTCTGAGAACAAGCCCTGGTTGGAGGGAAGTGTTTCTGCTCTCCAAGCTAACTAACTTATACAACTATTAAACTTTGATGCTACCCTCATTAGCACAATATTCTAGTCACCTGTGGTAACCTGTCCAGATGTTTCTCTGATATTGTTCAGCTCAATAAATTTAGACTTCACACAGTAGTGCTTGTCATTTTATGCCCTCCTGTCCCAAATACATTTCAAAATATGTCCAATCCAGCTGTTAGTTTGACTGCATAAAATATTGTAATAACACTTTTGAGGACTGAGATAATGTTTGAAGTGTTTCAAGAATCTTTTCCCTCTGGGTTAGAAAACAGCTTTACCAGAACCAAAAGTAATCTCAAAATCTACAGTTTCTATTTTATTTTCCACAATAACATTGCATTTAAGAAGCATTCTAGAAAAAAAAAAAAAAAAAAAAGGATGATCTTCTGATTTCTTATGTATTAAATGAATAAGAATATAATCTAAAACAAAATTGTTCCATGTCTACATTTTTACTGCAGCATATGTACTTGCAATTTGCAGGTCAAAAATGGCAACATTTTAGTAATTTTATAAGGGTTAACTTAATAGTTTAAAACTCAGAAAACCGTTGTGATTAAGATTAAATGAAATGATGAATGTAAATGCTCATCAGTTTCAGGTACACAGTAAGCCCTCCATAAATGATAGCTACGACTGCTATAAATTTTTTTCTCCTTATCACATCTTGGAGAAAATTTTAAGCCCGACTGTTTTCTTTATAGTGTTTTGAAAATAATCTACTATGTTTAAATCCAGAGATGAGTTTTACTTTAACCAAATTAATACTTCTTTAAATTGAATTGAGATTTTAATAAACCCCCAAATGGTTTCCACACAGAGAAAAGGAGCTAACATCTTCAATTTTAGCAGAGGATTATACAGAAATACTCAGTATGATGATTGAGTCAATATTCCTGAGAAATAAACCTTGTTAAAGTGGTATCATATAAAGCAAGGTTCTTATCTATTTCTTTATTAAGGATTCCATAATTGTTACTGTAAATTGATCAGCTTCTCCCAGGTTCATTTACTCTGGATTTTATTAATTTAGTATAATAAAATTTTATGCATTTTCCTATATGTTCACAAAATTCATAAAGACGTGATGGGATTCTGATACTAATTTTTAAATGTGTTTTTATTAAGGAGCTAGAGATATTCCTCAGATATGTAACAGAATAATTTCAGTTTTAGTCTGCCTATATTCTAAATTTTTATTCCAAGTTTTTTGGTACTGCCCAAGTGTCTTCTCTGAATATATGTCTTTATTCCTTGACTTGAAGACTGTATGCATCTGGTACTCTATTCTGCTTTGACTTTGGAGAAAGGTTACAGTTGGTTTTTTCTGGGAGGACAGCTCCCAGCTGAAAAGCATTTCTTTAGCTGACTAGAACATCTCTTTACAAGACTCTTCTCTGTTACCTCCTGAATAATTCCTACTATGTACAGAGGGCAAGATTGATTGATGACTTCATCCTCAGTAACCTGTAATCTTAATTATTATTCACAAGGCAAGAATGATACCTACCTATTGATTCTTTACATTAAGGAAAGCTATCCTAAGTAATGCATATTCTTTACATATAGTATATGATAAGCAAACCTATAGAAAAATTATGTTGTCAGAGAACGGTTTTAGTGTACATAACATGAATGACTGACTCATTAAAAGTTTATTCTATCTTTTTACTTGCTATTATAAATAAGACAAATTATATATTTAAATATAAAAGAATTGCAGATCAACCAAAATGTTGACTGACTTAGTGATAAAAATACAGAATGTAAAAGTTATTCGAAAATATTTGAGGCGTGTGAGCTTTTACTCACTCTGATTTTAGTATCTATGTCTGACTGCAGGTAATCACGCATGGCTTATTCTCTCCCTTCCATTTTCTACAGTTGGCTTTAGAAAGACAAATGTAAGTTAGACTAAAGAAGTAAGATATTTTCCTACTGTTTTTCTCCATAACAGATAAAAAGGTATACATGAAATGCATCTGGGTATGTCTAAGGAATAATAAGCCTGTTCATACGTTTATTAAACCAAGTACAATGTACTGAGAATAAAGAAATAAATATTTGGATCAAAGCCATTTATTGGCTGTATACTATATGTCAGTAATGCAAAAGTACTGCAGGTATTATAATGAGTAAAAAGTTGATTCTGCTGGGGGAAATAGGCAAGTAAGTGACTAAAAAGCAGTTTATTCCCCCAGATAATAAGTACTGCAGGAGACTTGTTTGAGAGGTGTGGCAAGAGCAAACTCATTGTTTGGCAAGTGCTTTCTCGCTTCTAATTTGAGAAAATTTAAATCAATCAGTCCATACGGAAAATAATTTGTCCCTAGTGGGTATGGTTTTCATAAACTTTTTCCCCAAAGAAGTTGTGTTCTAACTAAATAGGCCTGATGAAAAGCTTGATACTGGAAAGTCCCTGGTGGTGCAGTGGTTAGGACCCTGTGCTTCCACTACCCAGAGCCTAGGTTCCATCCCTGGTCAGGGAATTAAGATCCCACAAGCTGCATAGTGCAACCAAAAAAAAAAAAAAAAAAAAGCTTGATACTACAATAAGAATTTATGAACAGTGATCTCTACTGAGTTGAATGGTCATCCCCTACCCCCCCCCAAAATATGTCCATGAACTATCCCCTGAAACCTGTGAGTGTGACCTTATTTGGGAGAAAGATTTTTGCAAATATCATTAATATAAGGACTTTGAATTGAGGTCATCGTGAATTATCTAGGTGAACCATAAATTCAATAACAAGTATCTTTAGAAAGATGGTGAGAGATTTGAGACAGAGACAGAAAAAGATGAGATGGACATATAAAGACCTTAGAAGCAGAAATTGGAGTTTCACAGCCACAAGCCAAGGACTGCCTGGAGCCAACAGAATCTGGAAAAGGCAAGGAAAAGATTTTCACCTATGCTTTGGAGAAAGCACAGCCCTGACAACACCTTAATTTCAGATCTGTTCTCTGGAACTGTGAGAGAACAAATTTATGTTGTTTTAAACTGCTGAAATTGCGGTAATTTGTATGGCAGCCATAGAAAACAAAGCATGATCTAATTTGCCTTATTTTGCAAAGCATAGAAAATTTTGAAAGTGTTTCAATCACTACAAAGATGAAAGTGCATGCAGAAATGTCTATATGAATTACAGTAGGGGAACATTTTTTTAAAAAAGCTTTATGACATAAAAGAAGCTATTAGATAAAGAAAAGAATATTCCTCATATATGTACATAAATGTTCAACTTCCTACTGCTTTCCAGAAACCTTAAAGGCTTCTAGTTAACTTCAGAGGCAAAGGCAACCGTTGACTGTCCATAAACCATGGGTTTCAGTTATTTATTAATGAATAGCAAAACAGCCCCAATATCATTGGCTTAAAACAAAAACTATTTTGTTTCTAAGTATTCTGTGGGTCTGGTATGCAGCCTGGGCTCAGTGGTGATGGATCACCTCTGCTCCACCTGGTGTGGACTCGTATAGCTCAGCTGGGGCCAGCGAATCCAAGGCAGCATCACTCACACGTCTGGGGCCTTGGATCTAGCTGTTGGCTGAGGTCCCTTAGTTCTCTTCCATGTGGCTTCTTTTTATTTCCACAGTCTCTCATTTTAAAGTGTTCTAGCCCAGACTTTTTTAAAAACTTGATTATTGGCTTCCAAAAATGAGAAAAGAAGAGCTGCAAGATCCTTAAGGCCGAGGCCCAGGCCCAAAATCATGTATCATCCCTTCTGCCTTGTTCTATTGGTGAAAGCAAGTCATAGAGCAAACCCAAAGTCAAAGAGAGGGGAATGGCCTGTACCTCATGATGAAAGATCATTATGCGTGCACAGGCATAGGAGGAATTATCTGTGGCTGTCTTGAAGACAAACTACTATACAAAGCTCTGCTTTTCTAATCATTTTATTTGATGAAGTCTAATCCTTTCTCACAGATTACCTCCCATCATGAAATACTGAGCACTTATAATTTATATCAGCCTTTTGGGAATTACAAATACACTACATAGTAGAATTTGTTGTAGTTTTTTTCTTTTTTTAAATTTGTTGCTTTGTCATGTCAAAAAGACCACAAACTCTTGAGGAGAAAGATGATGTTCTATATTTCCTTGTATCCCATAACACCAGCACAGCAGGTTTTTAATAAATGTGTCTTCTTGATCATAAATGTTGAGTATAGGAAAATTATATTCTTTAATTGTGTACAGTATTGTATTAGTGTCCACTAGATTGTTTATTGCTAACTCTCTTCCAGATTATTGTGATTAGTTAGTCCTTTTCCAAATACCCCTGCATTTTCTGATGTTTATTATATATATATGTGTGTGTGTATGTGTGTCTGTATATATATATAAAACAATATACATATGGTTATAGCTAATAATGGCCAATGGAAGTATATATGGGGAATCATATTTAGGAATATTAATTTTTAAAGAATAATTAGAAAAACACATAAATCCACAAAGTAGTATCAACTCTTTTTTGAAGTATGCTAGCATTTTAAAACGTGCCTAATTTTTTTTTTTTTTAAAGACATTTTTTATTTTGTCTGTGCTGGGTTTTAGTTGCAGCATTTGGGATCTTCATTGCCATGTGCAGAGTCTAGTTCCCTGACCCGGGATTGAACCAGAGCCCTCTACACTGGGAGCATGGAGTCTAAACCACTGGACCACCAGGGAAGTCCCTAAAACGTGCCTAATTTATGGAGGTCTCAATTGCTTAAATGTTTGCAATATTTTACAATGAAATAAAAATTGTATTCAAACCTAGTCAGAATGCTCAGAGGCATCGTCAATCATTTGATGATTCACAGTCACCCATGAAATCCAAGCACTCAATCCTCAATTTGAGCATAAGCACAGATCTGATAAAGAGGGAGCCAGAAAGGAAGAATTACACAGTGACCTAGACAAAAGTGTCATGTCAGCATTAGCATCAGATAAACTGATTGCAGTGGCTGATTGTGCTGCTTATAGTGAGAGTTATTTGGAAAATTTGAATGAGAAATCCTCTCTTGTCCATCACAGGAATGACAGTTGGTATATATCCAGTCATATTAAACAATTGTAGAATCACAAAGCTAGACAGGATTTTATGTGATTAGCTGATTTATCTCTTGCCTTGAGATAAAACTTGCATGCCACAAAACCCTTGAGGCACTGAAATTTAATTTATTCTTTGAGAAAAATAAGACCCATTCATGCATTCAACAAATATTTATCGTGTGTGAACCTTATAGGTGCTTGGTATGCATCAGTAAATAAAACAGCCTCAGATCTTTGTCTTTGCGGGACTCCAGTTTAGTAGGGGGAGATAAATGATTCCATGAGTTTCCCCTTTGTCAATGACAATAATCCCTATTTGGTTTTATATATTTTTAATTGATTTGCTCACATTACAAGAAGTTTGATTCTTACTTGGAATAAAATCTTCAAACACCCAGTCCCATGTTTTTTTATTGTATGCCCATTCTTTCAAAAATATCTTTCTTTTCCTACATTGACTTAGTTATAGAATGTATTCACACAACCTAGCACAATGTCCATGTATTTTAGCTATAAATCTATTGGTCCATGTGACAGAAACCCAAACTGAATAGTTGAGACAAAAAAGAGAGGTTTGTTGTAAGGAAATTTCAGTTTCTCAAGGACTCCAAAACACAAATAGAGCTAAACTAGGGATATCGGCACTCAAAACCCATTAGGACTCTTTATATGGCCCTTGCTGTATTCTTCTTTGAAAAGTTCCTTATTGGTTGAGGTCAGAAAGACCTAGTTGTTTCTGGGGCTAAACTGCCTGAGTTCAAATCTTGGCTGTTTTGCTTGTTAGCTGAGTGACCTTGAACAGGTCAATTAAGCTCTCTAATCTCAATTCTCTCATCTATTAAAATTAGGATAACTATAGTAGCTACATGGTAAGATTACAGAAAAAAAAAAAAAAAGCAAGTGTTATCTGAGATTTGGTACAATGCATGCCTTATAGGAAGTCTTCAGTAGATGTGAACTACCATTATAAAATGAGAGATGTCAAGAGCTGAGCTGGGGAGAGCTGTACTGTCATGGTGTGGGAGTAGTTGACTAAGACAGCAATCAAAATGAAAAGAATTAAGGCTTTATTCACCACTGCCACAGGAAAAGCAAATCTATTTTTTAAAAAAGTCCTGGCTTTCCCAGTGTTTGATTTTTCCCTGCAGAATGGCACCAGGAGAAAGTCAGGTGTATCAGCACCGATGGGGTGAGGGAATTGTGTCACTGCTGGAGGAATCAAAGGCTGATCAAAGGCTCCTGATCAAAGGCTCCTGCCGTTTTATGGACCTGAATGGGGAATGGAGGGAAGGAAGAAAGGAAGCGACAGGAATGAAAGAGTACTGAGTGTGAAGTTAGAATGAAATAAAGTGTCCTCCAGGTTATCCCTCTCTGTGAATAGGATGTTCTCAGCAGGATGTTCTCGGAGCCCAGGGCTCTGATAGCGAGGCCTCCGAGTGGAGGTTCCTGGGCTAACAAGGCAGGTAATGCATAAAAATGAGGCCCGCCAAAGGGGCCTGAGTGCTTGACTGCAACTCTCTTCAACAGGCCTGTCAGGTAAAGCCTTTGTAATTGTCTAAAAAATCATACATAGGTTTGTAGCCACGGGCTGGACTTCTCAAGAGGATTCTCTATTCTTAAGCGGGCTTTGTCCTAGATGGGTGATGTTTCATCCCCCAACGTTTCAACAATTTTTATTTCATGGGTATTTTGCACTCTCTCTCTAGTGAGATAGAATAGATACATGCCTTAAAATGAGGCCTGGAATGTAAGAGGCACCTATCATAGGTTACATGTTACTCTTACTATTGCTATTGTTGTTATTGTTAGGTATTGTTCAAATTATAACTCTAATATAACAACTTATTTTATTCTGTACAGAGTTAGATAAGATCATCATTCCTCATATTGAAGGCTTTTGCAAAACATTTCTTGATCTTTTTTTTTTCTAGGTAAATGTTCCTTTTTTTAAATTTTTTTTTATTGGAATATAATTGCTTTACACTCTTGTACCAGTTTTTGAGGTACACCAAGGTCAATCATCTGTATTTATACACATACACCCGTATCCCCTCCCTCCCTCGACTCCACCCCACCCTCCCCGTCCCAGTCCTCCAAAGCATCCTCCGTCATCGAGCTGAACTCCCTTTGTTATACAGCAACTTCCCACTGGCTACCTATTTTACAGTTGGTAGTATATATATGTCTGTGCTACTCTCTCACTTCGTCTCAGCTTCCCCTTTACCTCCCCACAGCCCCAAACCTCGATATCTCCAGTCCATTCTCTGCATCTGCATCCTTATTCTTGTCTTGTCACTGGGTTCATCAGTACCATTTTTAGATTCCATATATATGAGTTAGCATACAATATTTGTCTTTCTCTTTCTGACTTCACTCTGTATGACAGACTCTAGGTCTATCCACCTCATTACTTATAGCTCCATCTCATTCCTTTTTATAGCTGAGTAATATTCCATTGTATACATATGCCACATCTTCTGTATCCATTCATTTGCTGATAGGCATTTAGGTTGCTTCCATGTTCTGTGCATTGTAAATAGTGCTGCAATAAACATTATGGTACATGCTTCTTTGGGATTATGGTTTTCTCAGGGTATATGCCCAGTAGTGGGATTACTGGATCATATGGTAGTTCTATTTTTAGATTTTTAAGGAACCTCCAAACTGTTTTCCATAGTGGCTGTACCAACTTACATTCCCACCAACAGTGCAGGAGAGTTCCCTTTTCTCCACACCCTCTCCAACATTTGTTGTTTCCAGATTTTGTGATGATGGCCATTCTGATTGGTGTGAGGTGATACCTCATTGTGGCTTTGACTTGCATTTCTCTGATGAGTAGTGATGTTGAGCATCTTTTCATGTGTTTGTTGGCCATTTGTATGTCTTCTTTGGAGAAATGTCTATTTAGGTTTTCTGCCCATTTGTGGATTGGGCTATTTGCTTTTTTGGTATTAAGCTGCATGAGCTGCTTGTATATTTTGAAGATTAATCCTTTGTCTGTTGTTTCGTTGGCAACTATTTTTTCCCTTTCTGAGGGTTGTCTTCTTGTCTTGTTTATGGTTTCTTTTGCTGTGCAAAAGCTTTTAAGTTTCATGAGGTCCCATTTGTTTATTCTTGATTTTATTTCCATGATTCTAGGAGGTGAGTCAAAAAGGATCTTGCTTTGATGGATGTCATAGAGTGTTGTGCCTATGTTTTCCTCGAGGAGTTTTATAGTGTCTGGCCTTACATGTAGGTCTTTAATCCATTTGGAGTTTCTTTTTGTGTATGGTGTTAGGAAGTGTTCTAATTTCATTCTTTTACGTGTAGCTGTCCAATTTTCCCAGCACCACTTATTGAAGAGACTGTCTTTTTTCCATTGTATATACGTGCCTCCTTTGTCAAAGATAAGGTGCCCATATGTGTTTGGGCTTACCTCTGATTTCTCTATTCTATTCCATTGATCTTCCTTTCTATTTTTGTGCCAGTACCATACTGCCTTGATCACTATGGCCTTGTAGTATAGTTTGAAGTCAGGAAGCCTGATTCCACCAACTCCATTTTTCCTTCTCAAGATTGCTTTGGCTATTTGGGGTCTTTTGCGTTTCCATGCAAATCATAAGATTTCTTGCTCTAGTTCTGTGAAAAATGCCATTGGTAATTTGATCGGGATTGCATTGAATCTGTAAATTGCTTTGGGTAGTACAATCATTTTCACGATGTTGATTCTTCCAATCCAGGAACATGGTATGTCCCTCCATCTGTTTATGTCATCTTTGATTTCTTTCATCAATGTCTTAAAGTTCTCTGCATACAGATCTTTTGCCTCCTTAGGCAGGTTTATTCCTAGGTATTTTATTCTTTTTTGTTGCAATGGTAAATGGGAGAGTTTCCTTAATTTCTCTTTCTGCTCTTCCATTGTTAGTATATAGGAATGCAAGAGATTTCTGTGCATTAATTTTGTATCCTGCTACTTTACTAAACTCATCAATTAGTGCTAGCAGTTTTCTGGTAGAATCTTTAGGGTTTTCTATGTATAATATCATGTCATCTGCAAAGAGTGACAATTTTACTTCTTCTATTCCAATTTGGATTCCTTTGATTTCTTTTTCTTCTCTGATTGCTGTGGTTAAAACTTCCAAAACTATGTTGAATAATAGTGGTGAGAGTGGATACCCTTGTCTTGTTCCTGTTCTTAGAGGGAATGCTTTCAGTTTTTCCCCATTTAGAATGATGTTGGCTTTTGGTTTCTCTTATATGGCTTTTATTATGTTGAGGTAATTTCCTTCTATGCCCATTTTCTGGAGAGCTTTTATCATAAATGGATGTTGAATTATGTCAAAAGCTTTTTCTGCATCTATTGGAATTATCATATGGTTTTTATCCTTCAATTTGTTGATATGATGTATCACATTGATTGATTTGCGTATATTGAAGAATCCTTGCATCCCAGGGATAAGCCTCACTTGGTCATGGTGTATGATTTTTTTAATATGCTGTTGGAGTCTGTTAGCTAGTATTTTGTTGAGGATTTTTGCATCTATATTCATCAGTGATATTGGTCTGTAATGTTGTTTTTTTGTGACATCTTTGCCTGGTTTTGGTCTCAGGGTGATGGTAGCCTTATAGAATGAGTTTGGGAGTGTTCCGCCTTCTGCAATATTTTGGAATAGTTTGAGAAGGATAGGTGTTAGCTCTTCTCGAAATGTTTGATAGAATTCACCCGTGAATCCATCTGGCCCTGGGCTTTTGTGTGTTGGGAGATTTTTAATCACTGCCTCAATTTCCGTACTTGTGATTGGTCTGTTCATAGTTTCTATTTCCTCCTGGTTCAGTCTTGGAAGCTTGTATTTTTCTAAGAATTTATCCATTTCTTCCAGGTTATCCAATTTATTGCCAAATAGTTACTTGTAGTAGTCTCTCATGATGTTTTGTATTTCTGAGGTGTCTGTTGTTACTTCTCCTTTTTCATTTCTAATTCTGTTGATTTGCATCTTCTCCCTTTTTTTCTTGATGAGTCAGCCTAATGGTTTATCAATTTTGTTAATCTTCTCAAAGAACCAGCTTTTGGTGTTATTAATTTTTGCTTTTGCTTCCTTCCTTTCTTTTTCACTTTTTTCTGCTCTGATCTTTATGATTTCTTTCCTTCTGCTTGCTTTGGGGTTTCTTTGTTCTTTTTCTAATTGTTTTAGGTGTAAGGTTAGGTTGTGTATTTGATATTTTTCTTGTTTCTTAAGATAGGAGTGTATTGCTATAACCTTCCCTCTTAAAAATGCTTTTGCTGCATCCCATAGGTTTTGGGTTGTTGTGTCTTCATTGTCATTTGTTTCTAGATATTTTTTGATTTCCTCTTTGATTTCTTTAATGATTTCTTGGTTGTTTAAGAGTGAATTGTTTAGCCTCCATGTGATTGTATTTTTTGCAGTTTTTTTCCTGTAATTGATACCTAGTCTCATGGCATTGTGGTCTGAGAAGATGTTTGATATGATTTCAATTTTCTTGAATTTGCTGAGGTTTGATTTGTGACCCAAGATGTGATCTATCCTGGAAAATGTTCCATGTGCACTTGAGAAGAAAGTGTAGTCTGTCATTTTTGGATGGAATGTCCTATAAATATCAATTAAGTCAAGATGGTCTAATGTGTCATTTAAAGCTTGTGTGTCTTTATTTACTTCCTGTTTGGATGATCTGTCCATTGAAGTAAGTGGGGTGTTCAAATCTCCCACTATTATTGTGTTACTATCGATTTCCCCTTTTATGGCTGTTAGCGTTTGCCTTGTGTATTGAGGTGCTCCTATGTTGGGGGCATAGATATTTACCATTGTGATATGTTCTTCTTGGATGGATCTCTTGATCATTATGTATTGTCCTTCCTTGTCCTTTGTAATAGTCTTTACTTTCGAGTCTAATTTGTCTGATATGAGTATTGCTACTCCAGCTTTCTTTTGGCTTCCATTCACATGGAGTGTCTTTTTCCATCCCTTTACTTTCAGTCTATATGGATCCCTTGGTCTGAAGTGGGTTTCTTGTAGGCAGCATACAGAAGGGTCTTGTTTTTGTATCCATTCAGCCAGTCTGTGTCTTTTGGTTGGAGCATTTAATCCACTTACATTTAAGGTGATTATTGACATGTGTGTTCCAGTTACCATTTTCTGAATTGTTTTGGGTTTGTTTTTGTAGGTGTTTTCCTTTTCTTGTGTTTCCTACTTAGAGAAGTTCCTTTAGCACTTGTTGTAAGGCTGGTTTGGTGGTGCTGAATTCTCTTAACTTTTGCTTGTCTGGAAAGCTTTTGATTTCTCCGTCGAATCTGAATGAGATTCTTGCTGGGTATTCTTGGCTGTAGGTTTTTCTCTTTCAGGATTTTCAGTATATCCTGCCATTCTCTTCTGGCTTGCGGAGTTTCTGTAGAAAGGTCAGCTTTTATCCTTATGGGTTTTGCCTTATATGTTATTTGTTGCTTTTCTCTTGCTGCTTTTAATATTTTTTCTTTGTGTTTCATTGTCATTAGTTTGATTAATACGTATCTTGGTGTATTTCTCCTTGGTTTATTCTGTGTGGGACTCTCTGTGCTTCTTGGACTTGGTTAATTATTTCCTTTCCCATGTTGGGGAAGTTTTCCAGTATAGCCTCTTCAAATATTTTCTCAGACCCTTTCTTGTTTTATTCTTCTTCTGGGATGCCTATGATTCAAATGTTGGTGCACTTAATGGTATCACTGAGGTCTCTGAGAGTGTCTTCTATTCTTTTTATTCTTTTTTCTTTTTCCTGCTCTGTGGCATTTATTTCCCCCATTCTATCTTCCAACTCACTTATTCGTTCTTCTGCCTCAGTCATTCTGCTGGTTATAGCATCTAGAGTATTTTTAATTTCAGTTATTTTGTTATCCATTGCTGTTTGTTTGTTCTTTAGTTCTTCTGAGTTCTTATGAACTGTTTCTTGTACTTTCTCTATTTTGTTATTGAGATTTTCTATCATTTTTACTATCATGACTCTGAATTCTTTTTCAGGCATTTTTCCTATTTCCTCCTCATTTATTTGGTCTTGTGGGTTTTTTTTCGTGCTCCTTTGCCTGCATGGTGTTTCTTTGTTTCCTCATGGTAGTCCAGATTTCTGGGGTTGCTTGTCCCGGTGATAACGGAGTTTATAGAAGACTGTCCAAGCCCCAGACTAATGGCCGAGTGTTGGGTTAAACAAATACTAAGTCTAAGAAACACATACTTGTATAAGACACACAATTACTGAATCCATTAGGACAGAAGGCTCTGGAAAGACCTGACAGAAGAACCCCAGTATGCTATCAGATATTCAAAGAGAAACCCAACAGAAATTGAAAACCAAAACAGAACAAAACAGAAACAAAAGCAAAAACAAACAAATAACACCTTACACTTACAAACACAAATCCAGGGAGATATTGAAAGCTAGAATCAAATATAAAAAAGAGCTAGAGTACCACCAGACAGAATGGAGATTCTCAGAATAAAATTAGACAGCTGTACCAAGAACTAAGATAATGAAAAAATCTAATATTAAATACCAAGGTGGTGTGTCATCTGGAGAATAGAGCAAGGAGTCTAAGCAGATTGATAGTGTTGCTTATATGTTAAGATAAAATAAACTAAAAATGGATGGAAGACAGGGGAACAGAAGATCGTAGTGTGCCTGGAAATATGTAAATAAAAAGAAGGGAATAGAAATGTATAAAGGATAGAGATGAAAGGAAGGTAGGAGAGATATATAGTCCATACTACCAAAAACTTAGCTAGAAACAGAAGTATATAAAAAGGCTAAAAATAAAAATAGAATAAAAAATAGTATAATAAAAAAAAGGTATGTTATAAAACTTGTAGATCCCTTAGGACTAAGTTCATAATTAAAAAAAAAAAAAAAAAAGCTGGAACTGATCCTAGATTAGACCAGTTTGATAGAATTGATACTAGTATTTCTGTTTCCTTAGAGTCTCAACTGTAAGTGTCCTTCTACTCGCCTTGGGTTTTTTGTATTCTGCTGTGACCAGCAGAGCTTCCTTTATTGTTCATCTGTAAGCATTGGTGTGTGGGGAGGGAGCAGGTACAATAGTGGCTCCTTCACCTGGGAGTGAGTGAGCAGTGGTGCTCTGTCGTTTCAGTTGGGCTTGGAGGTGCCTGTTGCAGAGGGACACCGGTGGCTCAGGTGTAAACAGAATGTCTCAGAGTTGGGCCTCTCTCTGGGCTTCTTTGTTTTCGGTAGCTTCCCTGCTTCCAGCGTTCCAAGGGGTTTTAAGCTAGCCCCACCTGAGGGCCTGAGGGTCCCTGTTATCCCTGAGTGCCTTAGGTGGCTCACAGGGGTCTCTCCACTGCCCACTGCAGGTGCCGAATGAGAGAGAGAGGCTGTGCCCGTGGCTCCTCCCCCCCACCTGTGAGCCTGCAGCATCTAGCTGCCATCATGGCCGGGCAGCTCTCAGGGGCAGGCACTCCTCGCTGCGGACCTCTTCCCTCCTGTCCTCTCAGTCCGTCACCTTACTGGCAACAATTTTTCTCACCCTGAACCAACTCTCCATTTCCCATGCTCCCGCTCCCAGACCCTCTGTTCAGCTGTGAATCGATTTCTCAGTCCGGGAGCTCTGAGCTGTGGTGCAGACCCTCCATGTGTTTCTCACTCCCTCCTGTCTGCCACAGCTCAGCCGCTTCTCCCTCTTTGAACCATTGTAGATGCCTCCCTACCGGTTATGTCGGGATCCTTGCAGTCCTTTCTGGTGTCCGAGGTTGTGTGCTGGTGTTCAGTTGGTTTTCTGTGGGCTTTATTGCATCTTTTGGTCCGTTCCCAGTGCATCTGTGGAGAGGGATGCAGTCCACGTCCCTCTACTTTGCCGCCATCTTTTCCAATCCATTTCTTGATCTTTATTATGCAGAGCTCACCCATCTGCACCCAGGAAGAATAAGAATTGCAAATCCTCATTCCAATTAAAAAAAGAAAAGAAAACCTCAGTTATTGGCTGGCAGCACAGTGTCTTGGCTATATAATTGAGATCCTCATTGAAGGCATCATTTAAGAAATAATCAACAATCACTGTAAGATGTATTAAGTTTCTTGCTTAAAAATCATCTGAATTTGTTTAGTACTCAAAAAAAATTAAAGTCCCCCTTTGTGCCAAGAATTATGTATTTAATAAAGTGAGGAATACAAAACAGCAGTCTTTCCTGACTCCATGGCAACTGACAGATAATTGATACAATAAATGTTAATCATACAAAATATAGGTTAAAAACTTTTGTGATATTATTATAAAGAGAGAAACATGACACTGTATTGGAGTGACATGAGCTAGCTTGGGGGTGGGTCAGGTTATCAGGGAAGGTTTACCCCAAGCTTTAGATGTTTATATTGAGATCTAAAGGATGCCTTAAGAGTGAATTCAGTAATTCACTGAGGAATGGCTGGTTCCTAAGAGTCTTCCAATCAAGGAAGACTGTATATTCAAAACCATTGCTTCACACATTTGGCTAAACTTTGGAATCATCTTAGAAACTTAAAAAAATACAGATACCTGAACTTGGAAAAAAAAAGTACTGATACCTGGATCACATACCCAGAAATTCTGGTTTAATTGGCATGGCATATAGCTTTGGTATTGGGATATTTTTAACACTCCAAGTGATTCTTTTATAATTTGATGATTCAGAAACAAAGTTTAAATCCTTTAGGCAGGAGAATTATGTCTAACTTGAGAAACTGAGGGACGACTAGTGTGGTTGGAGTCCAAAAAATAAGAGGAAATGTGATATGACCTGAGTCTGTGATTGTAAAATGTGACAAAGTCACACAGGTTTAGGTTGGCCATATTAGAGGTTTGGTCTTTATCTTGCAAAAAATAGAGAACTATGGAAAGATCTTAGGCAGAGGATATCATATCTAAATACATGTTTATGTTTGCAGTGTAGAGTAAAGATTGTAAAAGAGAAGCTATGAAGTTAGTTTGGAGTAGGATGGTGGCAAGGAGATAGAGTGAAATGCATTTGAGAGGTTTTTTTTTTTTTAAGGAGTTGAAATTGGCAAACCGACAATGGATTACATATGAAAGATGGTAAGACTGACTTCCTGGTTTCTGGCTAGTGGAACCGGGTGGATGGTAGGGGGTAGATTATGAGCTTCATCTTATGATATTTGAGATATCTAAGCAGAGATGCTGAAGAGATAGTAAAATATAAGGAGACATCTGGGCAAGAGATTTTTGGTTGTTTGGGAATAAAGATCTAAAGTGCAGTAGCTTTACATTAAATCCTGTAAGTTTTATAAAAATAATTATTTTATTTGCACAGAACGCTATTGCAATAGGCACTGGGCACCTACAGAAGATTAAGATGAGGAGGTAGGAAAGACTGAGAATTCTACTGTGATTTCAAATGTGATTTTAAAGGTTTTAAAAGTTTTAAAATATCTCAAGGTGGCATGGAATGAAAGAGGAGAAAGCCAGAAACTTGTATCAGATTGTAATCATTAAATGCTAAAATAGTGTTAGAAAGAAAATTCTGGTCAGAAAGAAAAGGAGAGCTACTTGAATTTCAGTGAGGGATTTCGTCCTGAAGAATCACAAAAATTGTCAGGGGTACAATATTATAGTAGGACACAATATCAGATTGGGGATATTTTGGTTTTTATTCACCTTAAACTGGAGAGCCAAAAAGAAGAATAAAGAGGACAGCAGGAGTTTTAATGAATGCATTCATTTATCAGATATCCATTAAGACCTATCATGTACCAAAGCACCAATGCTATGATAAGAACTAGGGCTACAACAATAGACAAGGTAAACATTATTCAGCTTCACAGAGTGTATAGTCTTCTGTCCTACTTAAAGCAAGAAAAATAAAAGAGCTTGTTTATTTGAGAAAGTGTCCCTAGTTAGCATTTGCAAAGGAAGCCAGTAAAAAGGATGCCTTTAGTTGATAAAGTCAAGTAGCCATTCTGTGAGATTGCATTTGCTGGGTGTTAGGGCAAGCTTTAGAGCAGTGGGGATTCTGATTTAATTGTTCTGGGATTAGGCAGGGCATCAGAATTTTATAAAGCTTTCAGGTCATTCTAATATGCAGCCAGGGAGATTGGGATTGACATATATACATGAATAAGTATAAAATAAATGACTAATAAGAAAAAAAAATCAAATTGTACACTTTAAATATATGAAGTTTATTGTATGTCAATTATATCTCAATAAAACTGTTTAAAAAAATAATATGCAGCCAAAGTTGAGAAGTATGTTTAGCTGTAGAAGTATGTTTCATCACTGAAACAAGTGACTCCAGATGATGAGGCTGAGAAAGAAACAGCAACAAAAAATGCTGATGACATAGGAATGATAATAATTCTTTAAGTCTTTATGTGCCAAGAACACTTCTAAACACTTGACATATATTAAGTCAGTTAACAGTCCCACCAGTCCTATGAGGAAGTCATTTTTACTCTTCCCATTTGAGAGGGAACAGAGGCCCAATGGCCACACCCAGCAAGTGTCAGAGCAGGTCCTTGAACATAAACAGTCTGGTTCTGGAGCTCCTGATCTTAACCACTGTGCTATATTTTCTCTAAATATAGTGTAACAGTAATTTTACAGTAAGAGTTATAAAGGAAGGGAAAACGTATAATAATGGCAGAGTATCATTAAACCAGTCAAATACCAGTGGATAACTGAGAGCGGTTATTATGGTGCCATAAACACCTTTGAGCTATTTCCTCATATATATATATATATATAGAGAGAGAGAGAGAGAGACGTATAGCTTCTCATGTTTATAGTCTTAATGTGTGGAAATCAGTTAACAATTTTGTCTTGCTGTACATGTACATGGTTATTACATAGTACAGAAGTTTTTGTCTTCAGCAGCAGTTCAGGTAGATGTAAGCTGTAGAATCAGGTAATTTTTTTTCTGACTTTTCATTTTCTCCTGAAGGAAACTCAAGTGCTAAGGCTATTCCATATAATCTAAAGAATGACTCCTACCTCATGGTAATGACCAAACTGTAGGAATAAAATCTTAGGAGGAAATAATCATACCCTAGGGAGCAAGTCTAACAAATTGAACCTATTTTACAGGTAGAAATACCATAAAGAAAATTATTATTGGACGGATGACTGGCACACTGTGTTCCTATACATGTCAAAGAAAAAAAACTTCCCAATTTAACTCTATAAACCATGTATCTGAGTCAACCTGCCATATGTATTTTTTTCTT
This sequence comes from Hippopotamus amphibius kiboko, assembly GCF_030028045.1. Classification (NCBI taxonomy): domain Eukaryota; kingdom Metazoa; phylum Chordata; class Mammalia; order Artiodactyla; family Hippopotamidae; genus Hippopotamus; species Hippopotamus amphibius. The sequence continues at coordinate 62,841,764 of NC_080188.1, forward strand.
ACACTTTCTATCCCATTACAGAAGTAATACCTACCGCATAATGCTGTACATTTCTAAATGGCTAGCTTTCAGCTACTTCATCATGCTTTTGTCGTTCCCTCTTTTCCTCTGAAGGCTGAGGAAGCAAATAAAGGAAATAGAGTGCTTGGGTGCACACAGTCCCCAGTGCAGTGGATATCTTGTGTCCTGAAGCTGGAGCTTTGATACTACAGCCAGGCTTGGCTTGTTCCACGTGAACACAGTCTAGTACATGTAGGGAATTCTGTCTGGTATTCAATTAAGAGCTCTCTTGACTCCTGTTATTAAAGCCTATAAACTATTGAGTGTAAAATTAAAATTGAACAGTTCAGCTCTTTTTGACATTGGAACACTGCCTGAAAAATAATGATGTAAAACCCAAGTCAAATGTCATTCTTTAAAGCCCATGGACAAATGAAAAGTGAAAACATTGAGGGGGAAGAGTAAATGTCTAAAATTTGATCATTTACTAATGACACAGTACATAATGTTCGGAGTATGCTACTGTGCTCATGCAGATACATCAACCAGTTTGTTGAACACAGATATTACATTGATTTTAACAGAAAGCTGCAAGGTTATTATTTGCTAAAGCTCCAGTGAAGGAAATAATTAAAGCATTATTAAGCATTTTAAGGTTTTAAAATGACTTTAGGCAATAACCAGAAAATACTATAGGAAATCGATATACTGTAATTGAAAGGAAATTGAATTGGTCTTTATATTTTTAATCCTTTTTAAATTTTTTCTAGACTGCCAGACCATGGAAAATAGTGAATCTTGTTTTGCCGTCAGCAGTGTGACTTTCTGAAAATATGTGCTGCAGGGGCCACTTTTACTATATTTACTTAGAAAGTACTCAGCTGAATAGATAATATGAAATTTTGTGTGCTTTGTCTTTGTTAGTCTCTGGCCTCATTGTTTAAAACTAAAACAAAACCACAACCAGACAAAAACACAGCAAAGTCAAGTTAAAGACATTTCAAACAATGAAGCCAGAGAAGTTGTTACATGTTGCACACTTGAACCAAAGTGAAATTCTTCTAGTTTTTATCAAACACTATGCCTGTCAATCTTGCTATACTGCAAGGACTATGACCCATTGTAGATACAAATTCTGTTTGGATCTGTGTGAACCTAACTAATTTTATTGCTTATTATTAGAAGGAGTTTTTACAATCAAACAGAATAGCTTGAAGTGAATCTCAGGGAGATGATTGGATATGAACAGAAATTAAGGAATCTTAAAACTTGGGTAATCCTTCAGAAAGGTGTGTATAATTAGCTTTCCCCCTATAATGGGGATAATAATGATACCTTCCTCATTGGGTGGTTTTGAGAATAAATTAATATATACAAAGCTCTCAGATGATTAGCACATACTGTGCACTATGTATGTGTTATAATAATTTTTATAAAACTGACATTGATGGTGATGATTTTGCCTTTTAAATTTTATTGTCAAAATATGAATTCACTCACTATTATATTGAGCCAGCCACTTAACAATACCGAGGCTTATTTTCCTTGACTATAAAAATAGGAATACTATCTTCTCTACCTCCCTTAAATAGATCATGTTTATGAAAAGCATTTTTAAGCTATAAACCAGTACTGCAACTAACAATACTGAATCTGGACTTTAAAAAACATAGTTACATGTATATGTATGGCTGAGTCACTTTGTTGTACATCTGAAACTAACATAACATTGTTAATCCAACACTCTAATATAAAATAAAAAGTTAAAAGACGCACTAGTTTAAATCCTAGTTTCATGTCTTTGTAAATAGGTGACCTTAGTTGAGTCCTTAATTTTTATGTCTATAAAGTAATATTGATAACAGCACCTTCTCATAAGGTTATTTTGAGGCTTAAATGAGATCATGTATGAAAAGCTCAGTACCATGGTTTACACATAGAAAGTATTCCAAAAAATTAAAAAAAAAAAAGTTCTATTCAATGTAGGAAATGAGTATTATTTTAATTTCTTAATAATTTCTTTGTTATGACCTATGTTGAAATGTGATGAGTGGATATACTTTATTTCTAGTTTTCCAGAGAATCTGTATCCTGAAATTTCTCTATATAAAATTACATCTCTAGTTTTTGGTGACCACAGCTAACATTCAGCTAACATTAAGTACCGGAGTGGGTGAATATAAAGGAATACCTGAGTTAAGTAAAAGGAGTTACCAGTCTTAAAATCTAGACTGCTGTTATTAAGAACAGGAACAACTTTTCAACTTTCTAAGTGCTGTAATCAAAAGACATGTGAGTTAGATGGCCAAAAAAAAAAAAGGAAGAAAGAAGGAAAACAGAAAGGTGAAAAACCTTCATAAAGCAAAGGAGAAAATTATATGTCCTGTAGTATATATGAGAGAACCTGGCCAAACATTAAAAAAACTTCATATCAACTTATTGACCTGCCCACCATGCACACACTTGATATTAAAAATAAACCTCCAAGGAAGGACTTTTATTGGCTTGGGTCAAACTACCAACTATTAACAATTGCTAAACCAGAGAGTCAGAATCGTGAAAAAAAATTGGATGATTTGGAACACTTATCTGGGGATGCAAAAAGAAAGCAATTCTCCAAAAGGGTGGATGGGGTTTAGTGGCCATGCACGGCCACTGGAAGAAATCAGCGTGAATAAAAAGAAATAGAAAAGAGGAAGAAAGTGGGGAGGGGAGAAAGAGAGAGAAGAAACATTATATATAGTACAAATAATGTTTAAGTCACTCCCCAGGTCGGAAGATAAGATATAGCCACCTCCTCTACCTTCTCCAAATGCTTTTTCATTATTGTTATTTCAAACCTCCAAACACTAGAGTGTTTTAGAATTTTTAAATCATTGATTGTATTTAGTTATGTTTAAAGGAAGACATAATTAAGAAGAAGCTGAAAATTATATATTTTTAACTGTCCAGAGCATTGTTGAAACAAACTGTCAGCAGGTTTTGTTGTTGTTCCAGTAGTAAATATTTTGTCTAGTCAATACACCAAAATGCTATGTTCAAGTTGGCACTAACAGAAGTCATTTATTTAGGCAAACTGGCAGTAAGTTCACCAAAAATTTCTTAAAAAACAGCTCCAAGGGAGAAAAAAAAAACAACAAAAACCCTGTGTTTACTTTGGCAGTTTAAACATATTAGTCATGAATAAGCTGATGTCCTAAAAGCTATTCATTTAACCTAGAATTAAGTATTATAATGGTAAAACATGGATAGCACATTGGAAATTTAGCTTTTCAGTTTGTTTTAGATCTCTTTTTCCTCTTTTTCCACCAGTATTATTTGATCTAGGAAAATAAAACCTTGAAGAAGTAATTAGAAAAAGTGCACATCAATGAATGTAATTGAGGATAGACTTTGGTTGACCTCGGAAGGGAACAAAAGCTCAAAAGAAATTTCATAAGGTTTTAAATTTGGCAAGAGGACTACAATATCTCTGATAATTAGACTTTCAACACATTTGGATTTGCTAATTGGATCTAAGTTCTAATTAGACTTTTATGTAACTAAAAATGACACATCATTGTATGAATTTAATGTGCTTTTACAGTTGAAACCAACAATTAGCAGCCTTTTCCAAATTATTTTAATAAGAAAAAAGCTGGCTTTTTGTTTACATTGTGACATCCCCTTCTCTTAAGATATATTGTGTGCATTGCATTTTAGTTTTCTTAATTAAATACCTTTGGGGGAGCTCAAAGAGAAACTTAAGTTTTAATGGGAATTACCTAAATTGCTTATTTGTGAGGGAGACTTGCCAGTATGTTGATGACTTCAAAAGCCACAAACAAAATGCAATGCAGGGAAATAATACAGTCTTTAGGAGGAATCTGCACAAATAACCAAGTGCCTTGTAAACCTTTCAGTTGATTGAAACAGTCTCTGAACATGACTAAAGGTCCGTTACATTTTTAAAGCATGCAAATATAGAATAAGTTCCCAAATGTGAAGGCTCATGGAACTGGTATCAGGATGAATAGCATGATATATCTTCCCAAGATGTTCATTGCAAAATTCCCCTTGCAGCTTTGCTTCTTGAGCAGATATCTGCTAATTCAAGTCACAGCATCTCTCTTTCCTCCTTATTTTTGAGTTGAGAGTCATCCATTTTTATCCTTTTGAGATTTATAGGCAGTAATTTTAAAACTAGTAGTTCTCAGATTTGGATATTACAAGAAATAAGTACTACATGAGAATGTAAACTTAAACCAGTATTTTGGAGAGCAAAGAGCAGTTAATCATTGCAAGACTTTAAGGGAAAGGTTGCTGCCAAAGTCTTTCAAGCAGATTGATAGCACTGACAAAAAAGGCAAATTACATTGTTTTATGTACTGTGAATACTCAAAAACAACAAAGCCATACACATGATTTTTTCCCTCAAATAAAAGCTGTAACCTCTCTAACCACATTAAAAATCTTATAGTTTTTTTTTCCAATAAAAGCAGTGTAAGATCTAATTAAAACCATTGAAACTGTAAGAAAATCTAACTTGTGCAGTAATTGATATATTAGAATAGGTGTTGTGCTAGAATTATATGTGCTATTATTTTTCCAATTAGTGTATTACTGAGACTGAGTTATTGGTTTATTTATAACTTCTCATTAAGTCAAATGTCCTCAGTGAGTCCCCTAAAGCATGTTGGATACTGTCATATGCCATATGATGCTATTTAAAAGCAGGAAATAGCATAGCATTTTTGATTGCTTCATTTGCTATTAAAAAGGAAAAGCTGCATAGGACACTTTCAGTTATCAGTTATTCCAAGATTTATCACACAGTGCTCTGAAAGGCCTGTACATAGGTGATTGGACTGTTCTTCAGCCAGAAAAGTGACCAAGCTATTTTATCTTTCAGCTTGGGTGCTGGAATCCTGTCACAGGGTTGAATGGGTCCCTGACTGACAAGAAACTGGAGAATAATATGCGTGGAGTGGTTCTACGTGTGGTGACTGTTCTGGTAAGTCTGATCTGAGCCTTGTGGTTTGGGCTTCTACAGGTTATTTTATTCTTCATTTCTTTATATTTTATTAACTGTGTCATAATATTAAGGTAGCTTTTAACAAGTCCTGACTATGCATTCTAAATTATTTGTAATGGTCATATTTTCCAGCCTTCAGTTTATGTGGATCAGAATCAGATTTTTACAGGCTTTTATTTAATTACAGTACTTTTGTCATAACTTTCTTAAACATTTTAGACCAGATTTCCAGCCTTCTGCCATTTCCTACACATGATAAAGTGAAGTTATCTCTCAGGCATTCTCTTACTGAAACCCTATGGTCTATATAAATGAGGATAACCACACCAAATAATAAGGGTAGATTTGATCAAACACAGTACATTCAGTAACACTAAAACATTAGCAGACTAAGACAATATCTTCCTAGGAAGGACCTACTTCAAAGTAAAGAACATCCAATTGTTTAGTAAATATTTATTGAGTATTAACTGTATTCAAGCTCAGTGCTGATTCCTGGGGACACTACTGATTAAAATGAACAAATATGATTTTGTCTTCAAAGAGCTTGTCATCTAGTTATTCTGTGGCTCTTACATGGGATTATACATGTGAAACATTTATTACAATTTTATTTACTTGATAGAAAAAGTAATAAATGGTAACTGTTATCATTCTATACATTATTATTTTCTCACATAATAAACAAATAAAATAAGATATCAAGAGAAACAGTCTTCAACAGTAAAATATTACAATGGGTACTATCTAAATAGCTATAAAGCATGAAAACATGTATTCTCCCTGCCTGTTTCAATGTGATTAACCTTGTGCTATTTTATAGGACGTTTCAAAATTGAATAATCCATAGTTATTAACTTCAATTTTTTTTTCAGAAAAGCCCACTTGTTTTTAAATTTGAAAAAAGTCTTTCTTACAGGCTAAAAAAAATTACAGAATTAGTAAACAGGAAAAGTAGTCTTTTTTGATGTGGGGATGTCAAGTGGATGTTTGTCAGGGTTTATAACAGCAATGACTGTCCTTTGTATATTGTTTAATACAAATTAAGTAGACTCAACATAATTTTATTGCCTAAAAGGAGGATTTGTGATATTCTCTATAAAAGAAAATTCAAATGAGTAATCTATCCCGCCTTTTTGGTGCCTATAATTTATTTTTAGTTATTGTTTTAATAAGATTATTACTGTTTGTCAAATAATTATATTATGAATACTTGACAACTTAATTGTGAAGGTGCTTCTGTAGGTACTTAAACATGTAGATATGCATTGGCACTGATGTGCTAATATTAAAAGACAGACATTTAAAGTACAATAAACTGTGATAGTCTCTTCTCTAGAGATTAACATGGAAACTCAGATGAAAACCACAATAAAAGACAATATATGAGCTTTGCTTTTGCCTTTGATATTCGTATTTAAAGGCAAGCTAATCTCATTTAGTCATTAAACAAATATTTATTCAGTACTTATTATATGATAGATTTGGTAATGGGATATTCATCTTATATGCATATTTGTACCTCAAGGTATGCATAGAATCTTGCTGGAGATATTAATGATACAGCTGAGATTTATTAATTATTTACTTTGTGCCAGATACTCTGCCAAGTCTTTTTCATCTATGTTATTCAGTCCTCATGGTTTTTACAATAAATAGATAGTATTCTGATCCTAAGAATTTGGTTGAAAAAACTGAGACAGAGAGGTTGAAAAAACTGAGACAGAGAGGTTGAAAAAAATGTGGAAGACTATACAAACAGTAAGTAGCAGAGAGAATTGGGATTCAAATCCAGGAAGTCTGACTCCAGATCTCTTAATTTCTTCCTTCTTAACATTATATTATAATCTCTCTACTCTTACTGTGATAAGTGTGAGAATTGAGGTAGCTATAGGATTTTCTTGACTTGAAAGTTGGAAGTGCTTAACTCTGAATAAGATGAAAGTGAGTTTTACTGGGAAAGCTTCATAGAGCCAATTATTTTAAATTCATTCCCAGGCTGAGCAGAACGATTGCTGTTTCGTGCTTGAAATGGTATTGCCTCACACAGTGTTAATACCTGCATGCCCCAGTCGCACCTTCATGATTCATAATGGTCTGCTTCCTGCAGGCTTAACCCAGCACATATCCTGAATATGATTAGTGAATGGAGATATGGAAACAGTCTCTTTCCCCCAGGTCTTCTGTGGTACAATATGGATTTGTCAGTCCGGTGGCCCAGTTGAGTAAAAGGTTGTTACACTTTTTATACTCCCTCAATATGCAGCCATTGTACTTAATAATTTTTCAGGCTTCCTGGTTTTTCCTGTAATTCCTATTTGAATGGAAACCAGCCATGACTTTCTTATTTATTTCCTACAAGCAACTTAGCAGGTCCTAGGTCTTACTTATATGGCCTTGCAAGCTTCTTCCACCCAACACTGGGAATCAGTCTTCCCTAAATCCACCCAGCAACTCTAAAATCATGGTGTTGGAACTTCCTAGGTGGCGCAGTGGTTAAGTATCTGCCTGCAGGGGACACAGGTTCGATCCCTACTTCAGGAAGATCCCACATGCCACGGAGCAATTAAGCCCATGGGCCATAACTATGGAGGCTGTGCTCTAGAGCCAATGAGCCACAACTACTGAAGCCCACGTGCCTAGAGCCTGTGCTCCTCAACAAGAGAAGCCACCACAATAAGGAGCCCATGCACAAGGGAGCCCAAGTAATGAAGACCATGAAGGTCAGCTTTCCAGGTCACAGAGCAGGGCAGTGAGGGATTGGAGGGGAAACAGGGAAAAACCATCACAAGCATCTGTTATTTGATCAGACCTATTAAGAACTTTACATGTGTTAACTTATTTAATTCTTACAAAAACTCTATAAGAGATGCACTGATTACCTTAAAGGATGAAAATAGGGCTCAAAAGAATTAATTAAATTTCCATGTCCATATAACTAATAAGAGCCAGTAATGAGTTTCAAGCCCACAAATCCTGGTTCCAGTGGCTACGTCCTTAGCCATTCTGACATTCGTCTTTGGAAACAAAATGAATTCATGTTAGGTTTAAATTAAATATAACTATTGTAATTGCAAATATTATTAGATTAGTAACTTAAACATTTTTTAAATGGCATCACATAAGGATAGCTTTATATTCAGCCATCACCAAAGCAATATAAGTGGTTAGAAATGGAGGAAAAGAAAGAATGTGAATAAAATTCCCTCTGCTAAACTGTTTCCATATTTGGTCCACTGATCTCTACTTCTTACAAAGGGGGCCCAGTGTCTTACTATGAGGCACTTATTAAGATTATTTTTTTTTCCTTTTCACTTCTTAACTTGTACAAATATGGATAGCCATAAACGACCAATTATGTCAATCAGTTTTTTCATGGTAATTCACAAAAGTTATTGGAAGCATCACTGAGTCGTAAATGTCATCATAATAATTATGAATACTTCTGAAAATAAATTGGAAAGAAGTTGGCAACAAATGAAAAGAAAGATTTGAGAAATTATCCTTTAGGAAAAAGTACAAGATATTTGACAAACATAAGCTGGCATTTAGAAGGAGATCACTGATTAATAACTCTTATTTTCTTGATTTCGTTTTGCTTAACACAGGCACATGGCATCTCTAATGAAACATGAACTCACTCATAAATTTATTTAAGAAATATTTACTGAGTGCCTTTTTCTAGGTGCTTAGGGTACATACAAAACAAAGATATTGACTTTGGGGAGTTTCGTCCTAGCAGAACAGCTTCTAAATCTCTCAGAATATTTTTGAAAAAATGCAATGAATTGTTCTACGCTGGATATACAATGCAATATTCCTTTGCCTGAAACTACCATAAACATAATTGCATAACTTTATATACATATATGATTAGAAATTTATGGTAGAACTGTGGTGGTGCTTTCTGTATTTTATAAATTCAAAACCATACAGTTTTTCTTATTTTCATATCTTTGAATCAGGATGCATCCTTCAATTGATGTCTTCTTGCAATTAAAATTGGCAGCAGTTTTTGTCTTTATTAGTGGTAGGTAAAACAATCGTGCATCTTACAATTGAAACATTTTAGATTAAATAATATGTGGATGGTATCTTTACAAAATTAATTAAGTTAATGGATATTACTGGAAACTTAAATTTAGCAAAACTGGGCATGAAGCCATTTTAAACAGACTGTTTTAAAGAATACCTCCTAAAGAAAAGAAATAACAGTAGGAAATGAAGCTAATTAAAAAATAGGAGAGTAATAGCAATGAAAAACATTACTATCAAACTAAAAATGTCACTAGACTCATAGAAAGATAAACATAGAAAATATGCCAAAGCAGCTTATATTAAAACAATGCCACATAAAGCAAAGTCCAAATTCTGTGTTGAGAGAGGTAAATTTCCCCAAGCAAATCACCATAAGAAGGGTATAGCAGATAGCTGCCTACTGAACTATAATTTTAAGAGCAATTTCATTTCCTAAAATATTTTCTTATTATTAGTCTCACTTCTTGGAATTATATTTAGTCGACCTTATTTCCCTGTGAAAATGGAGATGTTATCTGAGATCAGAGAAAGGTAAAACAGTATTGTATAGTACACCCTAAACTATTAGCTTTGACTCAATAACTGTTATTGAACATCTATTGTAAGCTAAGCATGATGCTAATCCCAAAGAGGCAAAGATAAAAAAGATACAGTCCCTGCTTTCAAGGAGTTCCACATGAACCATTTTATCAATATTATTAAGTTCTCTATCAGAAAATAGGACCTGTTTGTGAATGACTCAGAATTAAATACATTTTTGGGGAGACTGGGAAAGAATGATAAAATAAAGAGAAATGGATGTGAACAATCTTTTATGATCTAATCTCAACAGTGACATTCAAGACTATCTTCATGGGTTTACAAAATAATTCAACTCCTCATTTTGCTGTGTTCTTTCATTCAGAACTCTTTATAACTCTCTGTTTTTATTTTGTAATAATTCCGTTAGTTTTAGACTCCCCCCAAGCTACGTACCAATAAAACACAAGTTGGTTTTCACATACAGTGTCAGGTATATAGAAGCAGGTCAGTAAATATTTGTTGAATGAACAAATTAAAATATTCTGATAGCCTCTGGGCGGGGGGGGGGCGGTGCGTGCATGTGTGTGTGTGTGTGTGTGTGTGTGTGTGTGTGTGTGTGTGTGAGAGAGAGAGAGAGAGAGAAAGAGAAAGGAAAGGAGGGATGGAAGGAGGGAGAAAGGAATGGGGGAAGGAAAGAAGGAAAAAAATAAAGAACTCTGTATGTAATTACAAAAATAAGAACAGGAATGGACACAAGACTATGCCTGAATAAGTAGTCTTAGGATTTCTCATTCCTTAATTTCCATCTTCTAAGTCTAAATTTCCAAAAGAGGTGGCAAAGGATCATGCTATTATTAAATCTTTTGACATAGTTGTTACTAGGAAATGACTTACGTGCTTTTAAGGCAAAGTAGAAAGTTTTCACTCAAAACATCAGGAATCATTTATTCATATTATAAAATAGCAAGTTCACATTTGATGGGAATTTACAAATAATATAGAATCATTTAATATTCTCTTGGTCTTAGAGTCACTCATTGTTTGGCTTTTGTCCCACAATATTTTTGTTTCCATGTGGACTGATACTTCATAATTTATATTCCCATGATTATGTCAGTATAAGATGAAGCAGTGTGCTTAGCTTCTTCTGGATGTACCATTTAGCAAAAGAGTAAATAATATGCAGTTGATTTCTTTATTGGAAGTATTTCAACCTATTTCCTTGCTTTTTCTCCACCTAGTCTTCTCTCCACAACACACTTATACTAAAAGCCATTTGGCGTATACTGCAGAGTACTAGGTTTATAGTCAAAAGATATCAGTTCTAGTTTCACCTTTTCTACTTAATAGATCATTAACCTTATGGAAGCCAGGGAGCTATTCTGAACCTCGTTTTCTGTCTGTAAAGGAAGAATAATAAAACTGGCCACATGGGGTTATTATGAGTGTAAATAGCTTAAACTAAGTGAGAGCAGTTAGTAAAGTGCAGAATGTTTCTAAATATAAGGTGTTATTATGTCTATAGTGGAACAATGATGGGTAAATTAACCAAAAAAAATGAGCAGGAGTGATCATGAAGGCATAATTACTCATTGTCACCAATCTTTAGATTTTTGTGGGAAATTATTTAAAGGACCCTAAGGCAGACAAGCAAAACATAAACTGCAGAATCATGACTTTTAGTCCCACTCACTGTTACTTTAATTTGAAAATCTGCTCATGAGAACAACAGCAACTCTCCTCCTAGTGAAGATGGTGCTTCCTAGGGAAAAAAATAACACAAATACCTGATACAAAAAAAAAAAATCCAAATAATAAACTGTACAAATTTCTAAAAGTCTGGTATGTCAGTTATACTGTCTCATAGGAATCATGTTGGTTTCAGGCTAGCTTTAAATAGACTCTATATGTTAATATATAACTAAGAAATACACTTAGAACAGCCGTGAAATGTCATTTTGCTTAGTTTTTTGCTCAGGACATTGTCCAAGTTCTTGCTACTTGGAGACCTTCAGCATTTTGAACTCCCACCGAGGTTTAAGTTTTCCTGAGTCTCAGCCTTTGAGTCTTCTGAACCTAGAGGTAAATGTAGGGGCAGGGAGAGTGAGCTTGATAAGAGGCTCTCCTGGGCAGGCACTCACAGCAAGGATATGGGAAAGGGAGTTGATGGCCGTCTCTTATAGCTCCCACAGCAGTGTCTGAAGAGGGCTCCTTTCAAGTGTTAATAAACACTAAAGTTTGGTTCAAAGCTCCAGGCAAAAATGACAACTCTGGCTGAGGACATTTCCCGTGGATACTATCTTAAATAAACTAAGCTAAAACTTTCAATAAAATTTGGCAAGTGCCATGTAGTAGCTACCACACTGGAAGTACACAGTATAACATTGTCGTTAAGAACACTGTCCCTGGAGGAGCACGACTTCTGAGGTGGCAGAGTGAGAAGTTCCCTGGACCCACTCCCCAGCAAAATAAGCAACACTGCAAAAAAACTAACTAAATAAGTAAATAAATACCATTTAAACCATTTAAAGTCTCTGGAAATTTCCTAAGGGCATACTGAAAATGAAGTAGCACTTAATCAAGAAAATCCACTAAAACTCAGTAAAAACAACAGGAGTCTATGGTGTCTCAGCCCCATCCTGCTCCTTCCCCTTCCACCTTACTCTCTGACTTAGCTTGATGGAAGCTCTATTCCAAGCAGGTTTGCCAAAAAGACAGGGCTTCCTGTTTCTTGAAAGTTTCCAATCAAGTGTTATCTCACCTGGAGGCTGCTAGCATTTTTCATACCATCCAAATACAATTTGAAAAGGCTAAATTCCTGGTGCATGTGAACAGGAGTTTGCAGGCTCCCTTTCTCCACCCAGCTCTGGCCCACAGGATGTAATCTCCACCCTCCGTATGGCAGACGTAGAATACTGGGGACTTAATTGCCATCACTCCAGCTTGCTCCAAGGGCAGGGATCCCATGCCAACCAAGGTAAGTGGAGAAGACCAGAGGCTGCCACCCAACTCAGTACCCAGAGTGGTAGCACAAAGACTTTGTCCAAGGGAGAGGCAGCCACAAAAAAAGAGAGCAATTAGCATTTTCCAGTTATTTAAAACAGAGCATGGGGAAGTTCAAGTCTGTGGCTCCTCTTAATTAAAAGTAACAAGCTAAATCATAAGCCAGATAGTTCACCAGAGAAAATGAGAAAAAGAGATAGCTAAGAATATCCTTCTGAGGTCAGAATAAATTTTAAAGCTTGACCCCAAAAATGACCCCTACCAAAATTTATTTTCTTCAAACTACTGAGCAAACCCAGGGAATTGTTGAAAACATTAAAGCAATCAACCAGTAATTAGTGGAGCTTATGGCTTAATGACCATAATGAATATGACAAACAAGAATATGGACACAAACATCCTCAACAAAATTCTAGAAAACTGAATCTGGCAATATATAAAAAGGATTATACACCATAAACAAGTAAAGTTTATCCCAGGAATACAAGGTTGGCCCAACTTATGAAAATCAATGTCATATACCATATTAATAAATAAAGGATTAAACCCACATGATCATCTCAACAGACGCAGGAAAAGCATTTAATAAAATCTAACACCCTGGGGCTTCCCTGGTGGCACAGTAGTTAAGAATCCACCTGTCAATTCAGGGGACATGTGTTCCAGTCCTGGTCTGGAAAGATCCCACATGCTACAGAGCAACTAAGCCCGTGCACCACAGCTACTGAAGCTGTGCTCTAGAGCCCAAAAGCCACAACTAATGAGGCCATGCGCCACAACTACTGAAGCCTGCGCACCTAGAGCCTATGCTCCACAACAAGAGAAGCCACTGCAATGAGAAGTCCGTGCATCACAACAAAGAGTAGCCCCCATTCGCCACAACTAGAGAAAGCCCACACACAGCAACAGAGACCCAATGCAGCCAAAAATAAATTAACAAATAAAATAAAATAAGAATTAAAGAGACAAATAATTTTTAAAAATCTAACACCCTTTTGTGATTAAAAAAAAGTCAATCTTGTAATAGAAGGTAAGGAAGTTTCTAAACTTGATAAAAAGCATCTATAAACCCACAGCTAACATCATATTAATAGTGAAATACTGAAAACCCCCTCTAAACCCCTAAGGTCAGTAACAATACAAAGATGTCAGTTCTCGCTATTTCTGTTCAACATTGTGCTGGAGGTTCTAGCCAGCCCAATTAGGCAAGGAAATTAAGTAAAAGGAATGAGATTAGAAAGAAAGAAGTAAAAACTATTTACAGATGACATGGTCTTGCATATAGAAAACCCTAAAAAGTACACACATACACGGTTAGAGTTAAGAAATGAATTCAACTGCTTTGCCACATATAAAATCAATTTATAAAAATCAATTGTATTTTTGCACACTAGCAATGAAAGTTCCAAAAAAGAAATTAGTAAAAGCATTTTATTTAAATATATCAAAGAGAATAAAATAATTAAGAATAAACTTAACAGAACAACTGCAATATTTGTACACTGAATGCTACAAAACATCATTGAAAGAAATTAAACAGTCCTAAATATATGGAGAGATAACCTATAGTCATGGGTTGGAAGACTCAATATTATAAAGATGGCAATATTCTCTAAACAGAACTACAGATTCAGTGAAATTTCTATCAAAATTCTAGCTGACTTTTTTTTGCCATAATTGACCAGCAGATCCTAAAATTCACATGGAACTGCAAGAAAATCAGAATAGGCAGAAAAAAAAAGAAAAAGAAAAAACAAACCCACAAAATCTTGAAAAAGAACAGGTGGAAGACATACTTCTTAGTTTCAGAACTTACTAAAAAGCTACAGTAATCATACTAGTTCAAGGATAGACAGATCAGGAGAATAGAATTGAGAGTCCAAAATTACCCCATCTCTCTATGGTTAATTGATTTTCAACAAGGGTGTAAAAATATTCAGTGGGGGAAAGAATAACCTTTTTAACCAGATACCCACATGCAAAAGAATGAATCTAGACCCTTACCTCAAATCATGTACAAAAATTAACTCAATACATATCATAAACTTAAATGTACAAGCTAAAACTATAAAACTCTTAGAATAAAACATTAGATGTAAATCTTTGTGACTTTATTTTGGCAATAGATTCTTAGCTATCACACTCAAAGCACAAACAACCAAAAAGAAATAGATGAATTAGATTTCATTAATATTAAAAATGTCTATGTTTCAAAGGACAGAATCCAAATAAATGAAGACAGCCCACGGCATGGTATGAAATATTTGCAGATCATGTGTCTGATGAGGACTTGCATTTAGTACATATAAAGAATAAAGTTTTATAATAATGACTCAATATGAAAAAATAAACCAATTAAAAATGGGCAAAGGATCTGGACAGTTTTTCATAGAAGGTATATAAATGGTCAATAAGCATATGAAAAGATTCTCAATACCATTTGCCATCATGGAAATGCAAATCAAAATCAAAATGAGCTACCACTATACACACACTAGGATGGCTATAAATCAAAAGGACCGATAATAACAAGTGTTGACAAAGTTGTGGAGAAATTGGAACCTTTGTATGTTGCTGGTGGGAATGTGAAGTAGTGCAACTGTTTCAGGAAACAGTCTGGCAGTTTCTCAAATGGTTAAACACAAACTTACTATACTCTAGGTATTTTCCCAGGAGAAATGAAAATGTATGTCCACACAAAAACCTGTATACAAATGTACATAGCAACTTTATTGCTAATAGCAAAAAGTTGGAAACAACTCAAACGTATATCAACTTATGATTGGAAGAAGAGTGGTATACTCATAAAATGGAATATTATTTGGCAATAAGATAAAATAAAGCACTGAAAACATGGTATATGGATGAATCTTGAAAATATGCTAATTGAAAGAAGCCTGTCACAATAGATCACATATTATATGACTCCATTTATGTGAAATGTCAAGAATAGGCAAGCGTATAGGGACAGAAAGTAGATTAGTGGCTGTCTAAGGCTGGGAGAGATTAGGGGATTGAGAAATGATGGCTAATGGGAACTGGATTTCTTTAGGGGGTAATAATGTTCTAAAAATGATTGCAATGATAGTAGCACATGTGTGTGAATGTACTAAAGCCATTGAATTGAAGTTTGAATGGGTGAATTATATGGTATGTGAATTATATCTCAATGAAGCTATTAAAAACAAAAACAAAAAGAGTCTGGAATGAGATTATATTTCAACTTCCAGGTCTCCTATCTGTGAATTTAGGCCAAGTGTTTAAACTCTTTATGATTCTGTTCCTTCATCTTTAAAATAGAGACAACAACATTATCTGTGCCATAGAGCTGTTATGAAAATTAAAGGAACTAATACATGCAAAGAACAAAGGACTTCTAACAGAGCCTGGCACGTAGGAAGTGCTACATGTAGGTGTTAGTTCTTATCATGCACAGGGTGTTAAAGAACATAATAAAAGCATCTATCGCATGGATAGGGCAGTGGGAAAGGCTTAAAGGGTGACACAAATTAGTTCTGAAACATAAGCAGGGATTATCAAGGCATAGATAAAAGGGAAGGAATATCCAACAATGTAAAGAGTATACACAAAAGTATGCAGACATCAACAATTTAAAGTACCCTGTAAGTAAACTGGAGTATCACCTGAAGCAAATGAAATTGAAATGCAGGAAATTCCAGCAGCCTGTGTTAGGTATTCTTTTTTAAGAGCTCCTTCAGAGACAATTTAATTAGAAATTTTCCATGAGAATAAGGTAAGCGTTACATAATTTACATAATACGCATCAACATGTTAAAAATAGCATCGCTTAGACCCTGATCTAGCCTGCAGGTTAGGTAAAATGGTTCTCATTTTTATTATTGAAACAGTATAATCGGTAGACATAGCTCTGTATGGTATACATATTTTGTTGTCTCTTCTGCTGCTTATACTCATCTTATGTGAGAGAAAAGGGGAAAATGTGATTTTTGTAAACAAACACTTGAGGAAGACTAGCCTATGCAAATGATGTAATTCAGAGCAACACTGGCATATGTGTTCGCTTCAATGCTGAGTGAGTAAAATCATCATGAGAATTGATGCATAACAATGGCTTGACAATTTTTTATTCTTTCTCATCACACCAGTTCTTAAGATGATAGCTGTCATGCAGACGTGTGAGTATCGCTATTGGACTGAGCTAACCGTGCAGGACCCAACTTTTTTTTCCTTTTGGAAGATGAAACCTGAATTTTTAGACTAAACAGTGAATAAATGTTTCAGAGATGTGTTATATAATTTACTTCTGAAAAATAGATTTACTACTTGTCTCTAGAAGTTTAGAAAGATATTGACATAGTCATTTGCAAATTCAAAGATATAGAAACAGTAGGTCTATATTGACTTCCATAACTTCTGCAATATTCTAGCCAACATCATATGAACCATATTATACTTTACTTTCAGAATTGTATCATAGCACTGCATCGGAAAGAAATCCAAATGTTAAGGCGACCTTGAAGTTTTAAGTTGCTTTTCACTAATGAAGTAGTTTTGGCATAGTTTACAAAAACACAAAACCAGTTCTATATGTAATTCCTCAGAAATAAATATGAGTATAAATATGAAAACTAGAGAAATGCTTCTGATATAGATTTTACTTTTTAGAGTTACAAAGGAATATATTCATGAATTAAGAGCCATTAAATCTTACAGATAATGTTACCAGCCAGCATTTAGGACACACTTATTATTCTTGGTATTTTAATCTTCATGGAGCCTTCAAGATTATTATTTGTTTTATTGATATAGCTGAGACTTAGAGCTAGTTGAATAACTTCAAGTTACTTTTGGGGCAAAATAACCATTGAATCCTTGTTTGTCTGGCTCCTCGCCAGCCATAATGGTGACAAGAACAGGACTAAATTCCTGTTACAAACAACTAGAAAGTTGAGCAAAGTATGGAAAAAAACTTTCAGACATTGGTCAACATGTGAATAAGGACTTTGATTCCTAAACGTTGGAAACAACTAAATGATTCCAACAATCACCCCAGATCTTTGGCTGATGGCAAATTCCATATTGGAGGCACAGGCATATGGATCCAAAACAGATTGTCAGTTTTGCTGAGTTGAGAAATTAGAGATCGAAGTTTGTGAAGGCTGAGGAGGTTGGTATTTGGGGGGGCATGTTTGAAAAGAGAGAGCTATCTGAGGAAAATACTTGCAGAAATTTACATGGGGTCATTTTGAGTCTTGGCTGAGTAATAGGTCATACATACATACAGAGAAACTCTACAATGCTGGGCAAAGAATGACAAAAAGCATATCAATCCCCCCCCCTTTTTTTTTTCCACAAACTAAAGATATAAACCTTTATTTCACAACTTTGTCCTAATTCACTTTCTAATGAGACATGTACTAGGGACATAGATTTAAAATACTAGAGACTTTTGAGAAAGGTTTCATTTTGGGGGGATCTTATTGTACCAAGACTTTAAAAGGATATATGAAAAGCATGCATTTACCTTTGAATTATGTAGTAATTAATATTTAGGGGAGCAAACATAAAAAGTAGGATACTCTCACACATCTTGCTATATCAGTGTTTTAAATGTTGTCTTGACCTCTCAAAAGGTTTGGCTTTTCATTAGGAAGATGCATATTCATTTCCCACTTCTAAACTCCAGTAGCATGTTGTTGTTGCTGTTTTACAGCTGTCATAAATTAGCATTGGGTAAACAGATGCCAAAAAAAACAGTCACAGGAAGTTGTCCTTGCTTACCTCCTAGAAATCATCCCAATCAGGAGGGAAAACCAATGTTTTGAATTAAAATGTAATAATTAGATTTCAGTTTACAAAGGAAATAAATTTTGAGAAAACCTTATAAACTTTCCCAGTCCTTCTCAAAGAGCTAAGGAGTCAGATAGCAGCATTACCAATGAGGAAGCCAGGCCTCAAGTGGGATTTGGATTCTTTCAAAGGCACAGTAACAAGTTTTGACCAATAGGGGACCATTTATCAAGTCACTATCCATTGCATTAAATGGGAGTCTAGGGTGGTCTGAAGTGAGAAAAGATACCTCTAAAAAGCACCCAGCGTGGGAATAGCTTACCCTTCTGTCAGCTTCTAGAACACAAACAGCTATTAAAAGTCAGCTCTCTCTGGGGAGGTAGGAGGCAGTCAAGGAGAGAACCACCATACTGCATGGAGGTCCCAGAAATGGAAAAGTTGATCAAGGAAAGGAAGGCAAATGCATACTCTTTCAGAATACACCCCTTGGGTTTTTTAATGATCAGTCAAAATACAAAGAGGTTTGGATTTTAAGGTATCTTTTCACAGCATCTCCATGTAAACTGTGTACTAATTATTTTAACCTGGAAACAAAAAAAGCCATAGTACTGAAAAGTGAATTTGTGATTCTTGCAGTTTTAAAACTTTGAGCAAAGAATTTCAGGTTCTCTATGTGATGGAAGTTAGCATGAGGAAATGAACTTCACATTTTTTAGGGGTTTTTTTTGGTAGGTTTGAAGGTGGGTTTTTTTGTTTGTTTGTTTTTTCCCTTTTCTCTTTTTTATTTCTAACTATTGCTAGTGGCATGAAATTGGAAAATGAAATGTTCGGACTAATTTTTTTTCCCATTGATTCTTATGTAGAGTAATGTACTCTGCAGTTCAATTAAAAATAACAAGCTGCTGTGTTGTTCTGAGCCAATCTCTAAGACCATGCTCAATAAAACACTCAAGAAAATGAAGTATTGAGGCTGAATGGTCTGAAGTCTACTGGAGAATAAAGAAGCAACCGATTAGCATTTGAAAGCAAGGTCTTTTAATTTTTTAAAAGTCAAGGAGAATAAAAAAGTGATCACTCATCAAGAACAAAGAGTTTAAAAAATATCTCACCTTTGTGTTATGAGTCCTTTCAAAATTTTAAGAATGACCTTTGGTGATCAGCCCCAAGAACTAAGATGCTTTTCTATGCATGTCATGTTATGTTTGGGAATACTCCTAAAATATCTGCTGAGGAATGAGGACCAATTCTCAGTGTTTTGTCACTCTAAGTGATATTTGCTCCATCCTCTGAAGGATGTCATGGGGGAAAGTGTTATGGCTGGTTTTATGTTAAACATTTCAGTCTATTATGCAGTAAAATATAGTGATGGGAAAAAACATCTTTACTTTTTTCAGTAAACTTTACATTTTTCAGTAAATTATGGGATCCTCCCTCTAATTCCTTAATATGTGTCCCTGTAATTAATTCAGTACTGTAGTCCATATCTACAACTCTGATGAGAGCTGGCACAAAAGTTATTATTTTTTTAAGAACTTTTATTGAGATACAGTTAACAGACAATAAACAGCATATATTTAGAGTGTACAATTTGGTGTCCCAATCTCCCAATTCATTTCCCCCCAACCCTCCCTGCTTTCCCCACTTGGTGTCCATGTGTTTGTTCTCTACATCTGTGTCTCTATTTCTGCCTTGCATTTCCTCCTTCATAGTTGTTAGCATTTGCCTTATGTATTGAGGTGCTCCTATACTGGGTGCATATATATTTATAATTGTTATCTCCTCTTCTTGGATTGATCCCTTGATCTTTATGTAATGTCCTTTCTTGTCTCTTGTAATATTTTTTATTTTAAAGTCTATTTTATCTGATATGAGTATTGCTACTCCAGCTTTCTTTTGATTTTCATTTGCATGGAATATCTTTTTCCATCCCCTCACTTTCCGTCTGTATGTGTCCCTAGGTCTGAAGTGGGTCTCTTGTAGACTGCATATATATGGGTCTTGTTTTTGTATCCATTCAGCCAGTCTGTGTCTTCTGGGGTGCATTTAGTCCATATACATTCAAAGTAATTGTCGATATGTATGTTCCTATTACCATTTTCTTAATTGTTTTGTTTTTGTTTTTGAAGGTCCTTTTCTTCTCTTACATTTCCCGCTTAGAGAAGTTCCTTTAGCATTTGTTGTAGGGCTGGTTTGGTGGTGCTGAATTCTCTTAGCTGTTGCTTGTCTGTAAAGCTTTTGATTTCTCCATCGAATCTGAATGAGATCCTTGCTGGATAGAGTATTCTTGGATGTAGGTTCTTCCCTTTCATCACTTTGAATATATCATGCCACTCCTTTCTGGCTTGCAGAGTTTCTGCTGAGAAATCAGCTGTTAACCTTATGGGAGTTCCCTTGTATGTTATTTGTCGTTTTTCCCTTGTTGCTTTTAATAACATTTCTCTGTCTTTAATTTTTGTCAATTTGACTACTATATGTCTTGGCGTGTTTCTCCTTGGGTTTCTCCTGCCTGGGACTCTCTGCGCTTCCTGCACTTGGGTAGCTATTTCCTTTCCCATGTTAGGGAAGTTTTCAACTATAATCTCTTCCAGTATTTTCTCAGGTCCTTCCTCTCTCTCTTCTCCTTCTGGGACCCCTATAATGTGAATGTTGGTGCGTTTAACATTGTCCCAGAGGTCTCTTAGGCTGTCTTCAGTTCTTTTCATTTTTTTTTCTTTATTCTTTTCTGCATCAGTGATGATCACCATTCTGTCTTCCAGGTCACTTATTCGCCCTTCTGCCTCCGTTAATCTGCTATTGGTTCCTTCTTGTGTATTTTTCCTTTCCATTATTGTGTTGCATATCTCTGTTTGTCTGCTCTTTAATTCTTCTAAGTCTTTGGTAAACTTTTCGATCTTTGCATCCATTCTTTTTTCAAAGTCCTGGATCATCTTCACTATCATTATTCTGAATTCTTTTTCTGTAAGGGTGCCTATCTCCTCTTCATTTAGTTGTTTTTCTGGCATTTTATCCTGTCCCTTCATCTGGTACAAAGTCCTCTGCTTTTTCATTTTCTCTATCTTTCTGTGGCTGTGGTTTTCAGTTCCACAAGACGAAATACTGCTGATACTGCTTGATACTGCTGTCTGCCCTCTTGTGGAGGAAGCAATCTAGGAGCCTCCTGTGTGCTTCCTGATGGGAGGGACTGATGGTGGGTAGGGCTGGGTGGGTGGAGCTCAGTAAAGCTTTAATCCGATTTGGTGGGCAGATTTGGTGGGCAGAGCTCAGTAAAACTTTAATCTGCTTGTCTGCCAATGGGTGGGGCTGTGTTCACACCTTGTTGGTTGTTTGGCCTGAGGCCACCTAGTGCTGGAACCCACAGGCTCTTTGGTGGAGCTAATGGCGAACTCTGGGAGGGCTCACACCAATAAGCACTTCCCAAAACCCCTGCTGCCAGTGCCCCTGCCTCCTCAGTGAGTCACAGCTGTCCCCCACCTCTGCAGGCAACCCTCCAACACCAGCAGGTAGGTCTGGTTCAGTCTCCTATGGGGTCACTGCTCCTTCCCCCTCAGTCCTGGTGAGCACATTTTTTTGTGTGCCCTCCAAGAGTGGAGTCTCTGTTTCCACAAGTCCTGTGGAGGTCCTGCAATCAAATCCCACTGGCTTTCAGAGTCTGATTCCCTGGGGATTCCTCCTCCCGTTGCTGGACTCCCAGGTTGGGAAGCCTGATGTGAGGCTCAGAACCCTCACTTTAGTGGGTGGACTTCTGCAGTATAACTGTTCTCCAGCTTGTGAGTCACCCACCCAGCATTTATGGGATTTGATTTTAGCGCGATTGCGCGCCTCCTACCATCTCATTGCGGCTTCTCCTTTGTCTCTGGATGTGGGGTGTATTTTTTGGTGAGTTCCAGTGTCTTTTTGTCAATGATTGTTCAGTAGTTAGTTGTAATTCTGGTGCTCTTGCAAGAGGGAGTAAGCGCACATCCTCCTACTCCGCCATCTTAATCCTATCAAAAGTTATTTTTGTATGTTTTATTAATTTGAATAATACTTCTACTAATCTTTTATACACATTAATTTTTGAGACACAGTATATGGACTTTGCAGCTTTAAGCTCAGACTTCTCTATATTCTGTAAATCCCCACAGATTTGTTTCTTGCTTTTAAATATCAGCACCTTTCTGCTTTCTACTCTTTATGTTTCTGCCCTCTATACAGGAGATCTTTTCTTTTAAGTTTCCCACTGTGCTTGGTAATAAAATCAAAAGAGAAAAGCATATCCTTCAGAACGCATTCAACTTACTAGAAATAGAAAACCTGTCACCTTATTCTTAAAACCTTAGATCAGGCAGGTCAGTGGCAGAAATAGTGAGTGCAGTTTTGACAAAGGGTATAGAGTGGGGTTAGCAAAATTATTATGTACCTTGTTATTTCCAGATTTTTTTTAAAGGAAAAGACTTCATTCAGCAAAAAGGCTTGGTACTGTTGGGAGGAAAACTTTTCCTCCACCTTCTTAGGTTCATATGTTTGGGGGCCTGTGAATTAACTGACAACAGGAGAAAAGTCCAGGTTTATTTACATGTGTACATGGAAGTCACTTAGTAATTTAATAATGAGTAACTTGCTGAATATCCAGAGGTAAAGGTTTATATATCAACTTAACAAAAGGGTGGGAAGTGGAATTCAGGGCTTCAGTGGGAAAGTAGAAATGGTCTATTGTTGTATTTTTGTGTGCGTACTAATGGGAACAAGTAGACTGTCTCCTCTCAGGAATTTGCAGGAAACTCCCTCCCTGGGAGCAGGTTTAATGGCAGCTGCCATCTTCAGGAGGCTCTGCTTTAGTCAGATAAGGGAAGTTCAGATAAGATTTTAAGTGTTTTCACTTTAACATAATCTTTATGAGAAAACTGTAATCCCATCATTATGCTCACTAAAGTTGAAGTGTGACTTGGAAGAAGAAGAAAGTATAAATAACTGTACTTTAGAATGGAAAAGGAGATATAGAGTAGACAGAGACAGAAAGAGATTGATTTTGATACTACTGTGTGTTAAAGACTGTAGCCCAAGTTCTTTCTCTTTTATATACCGTGTAGTTTCTGAAACTTCTACCCAGCCCTAAACACACATACATACCCAAATGCTGATGAAGGCAGACTAAGTTAACGGTTAAGAATACAGGTTTTATCTTATCGAATTACAGTTTTCTCTGGATATATGCCCAGGAGTGGGATTGCAGGATCATATGGTAGCTCTATTTTTAGTTTTTTAAGGAACCTCCATATTGTTCTCCATAGTGGCTGTGCCAGTTTACATTCCCACCAGCAATGCAGGAGGGTACCTTTTCTCCACACCCTCTCCAGCATTTATTAATTGTAGACTTTATGATGATGGCCATTCTGGCCAGAGTGAGGTGATACATCATTGTAGTTTTGATTTTCATTTCTCTAATAATTAACAATGTTGAGCACCCCCAATGTTCATTGGAGCACTAGTCACAATAGCCAAGACATGGAAGCAACCTAGGTGTCCATCAACAGATGAATTGATGAAGATGGGGTATACATGCGTGCGCGTGCGCACACACACACAATGGAATATTACTCAGCCATAAAAAAGAATGAAATAATGCCATTTGCATCAACATGGGTGGACCTAGAGATTATCATACTAAGTGAAGTAAGCCAGACAAAGACAAATATATGATTCTGCTTATATGTGGAATCTCCAACCCCAAAAGAAGGAGAAGAAAAAGGTACAAATGAACTTATTTACAAAACAGAAGGAGAAGCACAGGCATAGAAAACAAACTTATGGTTATCAAGGGGAAAGGGGGGGAGAGGGATAGATTAGGAGTTTGGGATTAACATATACACACCACTATATATAAAATAGGTAACCAGCAAGGACCTACTGCATAGCACAGGGAACTATACTCAATATCTTATAATAACCTATAACGGAAAAGAATCTTAGAATAGATACCTGTGTGTGTATATATATATATATATATAAAACTGAATCACTTTGTTGTACACCTGAAACAAATACAACATTGTAAATCAACTATACTTCAATAATAAAATAGAAAAAGAATACAGACTGTAGCATCAGACAAGACTGGATTCAAATTTCAATCTTGCTTACTAGTTTTTAAGCTCATTTACATGGTTTATCTACTCTGTCTCCAAATCTCACGTCTCTCATTTGTGACATAATAGTAACCATACCATAGTATTCCAAGAATTAAGTGAGGTGATCAATGTAAAGTGGTAAGGATGATGACAGGCACAACGTGAGGAGTAGTAGTTGTTGTTATTGCTATTTTTCATTTGCTTCCTCCATTAGCCTGAAAACAAGCTTTGGATAAAAAACATTCTTTGACCCTGAATCCTCTTTATTCTACTAATTCTTTCTAATCCAAATGTCTCAGACTTCAGTTCTGTCTTCACTTCATCATTTATTTTTATTCTCAAACCACTAGCTTCTATTGGCTTCTATTTTTTTTTTATTTTATTTGTTTATTATTTTGGGGGGGTTGTACACCAAGTTCAATCATCTATTTTTATACACATATCCCATATTCCCTCCCTCCCTCGACTCCCCCCACCCTCCCTGTCCCAGTTCTCTAAGGCATCTTCCATCCTCGAGTTGAACTCCCTTTGTTATGCAGCAACTTCCCACTGGCTATCTTTTTACAGTTGGTAATATATATATGTCTATGCTACTCTCTCACTTCATCTCAGCTTCCCCTTCACCCCCCGCACCCCCAAACCTCGAGTTCTCCAGTTCTCCAAAGAAACTGCTTTTCAAAAGGTCTTCAGGATCTCCTACCTGACAAATGAAATGGATGCTTCCAGGCCCCATCTCTCTGGAGCTCTCACCTGCATTGAAATTCACCAGCAACTTGTTCCTTCTTGAAGCTCTGTCCTTTCTTGCACCCTCAAATGATGTCTTCCCTTCATTTTCTTCCGACCTCTGTTCCTTCTGCCTCCTTCATTGGAGTTTCTTTTTCCAGAATTTCATCCCTAACTCTATACTTTACCCCTGAGTGATTTCATTTACTTTCTGGAAAATTATAAACAAATTTTTATTTCCAACTCTGGCCTCTCCCTCATGCTTCAGACTCATTTATTCAACAAGTGTTGAAATAAGTATTGCGTAGTTGATGACAAAAACTTAGAAAATGTGGGGAAAAAATTAACAAAATCATCTATATTTCTCCATCAAAAACTTACTAATATTTTAGTGTCTGTCACTTACTAGCTAAACAAAACCTAGTTACTTTATCCATAAAAATGGAGATAATTATGGTTCTAAACTCATAGGACTGCTAGGCATAAATACACAAAAAGCATCGGAAAGTGCCCACCACACAGTAAGTCCTATATGGATGTTTGCTGCTATTTTTTTTTTTTTTTTCAAATTTTAGAAGTACACACTTCTATGGACTGAATATTTGTGTCCCACCAAAATTTAGATGTTAAAGCCTAATTTCCAATGCAGTGATATTTGGAGGTGGAGCCTTGGAGTTACAGTAAGTAGGTCATGAGAGTAGAGCCCTCATGAATCAAATTAGTGCCCTTACAAGAAGAGACATGAGAAAGATGATCTCTTTGCTCTCTGCCACAGGTGACAAAGGAAATAAGCTCTCATCAGGCACTGGATCTGTCGGCACATTGATCTTGGACTTCCTAGACGTCAAAACTCTGAGAAATAAATGTTTGTTGTTTTAGCCACCCAGTCTGTGGTAACTTGTTATAGCAGCCTGAATTGACTAAGATACCCATACTCATAAATAGTTTTGTACATTTTCTTCCCATTCAGCAAATACATGAGTATATTTTTTAATTTATTTTCATATTAGGTCCTTGTTGGTTATTTATTTTAAATATAGCAGTGTGTACATGTCAATCCCAAACTCCCAATCTATCCCTCTTCCACAACCTTCCTCCGGTAATCATAAATTCATTCTCTAAGTCTGTGTGTCTGTTTCTGTTTTGTAAATAAGTTCATTTGTATCATTTTTTTTTACATTCTGCATATAAGTGATATATGATATTTGTCTTTGTCTGACTTACTTCATGTAGTATGATAACATATATAAAATACATATGAATATTTTAATGTAAATAAATATTTTAATGTAAATAAATATTCTTTATACAGCAGATGTAGCCAATAGTTTTTTTCAGCTGCTTAATGAATTATGTTTATTGCTGCCTCAAACTTCCATTAATGTTTTCAGGGTTGTATATAATTCCCAGAATGACAGTTGAAACTCAACATTTTCATGTCTCATTTACTGAAATACTGTTGGAATGCAAATGAAAGTAATGTTTTTATGTGATATTTTGAATCTCTCTATAAGACAAACAAAAACAAACCAATCCCAAGCTTTAAAATGTTGTTCTTAGTTTCTTTAAAGAAAACATTCCCGTGGGCCAATTCTGAGCAGATAACTATGTAACAGGGCATTGAGACACTGAAGTTGACAGCTGAATGTGCTGTAATCTATCATACAGATTTTTTAAAAAGCAATCCCTAATTGTTGGGCATTTAGTTTGTTTTTAAGTTCTCACTAGAGAAGTTGCAGTGCACATTCTTTTAGATCATACCTGTGCTCACTTATGATTACCTCTTTAGTTGTAAAATTACCAAAAGAAATAACACAAAAATTTGAAAGTGCTTGCTTTCCTACTTTGAATTTGTTTGCTTAAAAGGGTGTACCAATTTTAACTCACATAAGTGGTGTATAAGAAAGTCTGCTTCCTCATATGTTTGCTGATAAACAACATTCTTTCTCATCCTTGCCAATCCAATGAGCTATAAATAACTCTTCTTTCTTTTTGCATTTCTCAAAGGTGTATTCAGAGAACAAAAACAAATAATTCACTCTTAATATTTGGTATTGAACTTTGCCCTTTTAAAATTTAATCTTTAAAGATTATGATGATTTTAGTGATTGTTATTTCTTCTGATAAATATTATTTCTCTTTTAACTGATTATGTGAATCACAAATATGCAGGAAAAAAGAAAGTAGACATTTTCTTTCTATTAAATTTGAATGTGCATTAATTTTGTATTCTGTGCAGTAGGTTTTTTCAAAATGCCGTCTTTGATTCTGTATTGAATATTCTCCCTGAGGACTTTGGTCTATTGATTGAAAGTTTTAATCCCTCTAATAGAATTATGATGCGTATGCCAAATAAAAAAACATTCAGGGAGAATCTCAGAAGTCCATACACTTCTAAAGACTGAGGCCTCCACTGAGGATTTCCAGAAGTGTGGCTTAGCATTCCATCACTTCTCACTAAGTACTAACAACCCCACATCGATATGTCAATGAATCCCATCAGTTCCACCTTCAAAAAATACCCAGAATCCAATTACTTCTCATCAAATCCATTTTACTGCCTAGCTCACTGGTTTATTGCAAAGGATTCCTAATTGCTCTCCTAGCTTCTGTCCTTGCCCCTCAGTGTCTATTGTCAATAGCAACTATCCACTGTCTCGAAAACTGTTCAAAGAGCAGATCACAACCCCCTCTATTCAGGGCCCATCAGGCTACCCATCTCAGTCGAAGTTAAGAGCTAAAGTCATCACAGGGGCTTAAAGGTACTGTTTAAGCTCCACTGGACACATACCTGTTACCTCTCA
This sequence comes from Hippopotamus amphibius kiboko, assembly GCF_030028045.1. Lineage (NCBI taxonomy): Eukaryota > Metazoa > Chordata > Mammalia > Artiodactyla > Hippopotamidae > Hippopotamus > Hippopotamus amphibius. The sequence continues at coordinate 62,869,747 of NC_080188.1, forward strand.
GACATTTCCTGTGTGACCCTAGCTCCCTCAGATCCTGCCACACTAGTGTCCCTTCTGTCATGTCAGAGAGATTCTTGCCTGACACATTTGCACTTACTCTCTCTTCAGTCTAAAATGCTCTTTCTACAGAGGCTCTTCCTAACTGAAGGTACAGCCAGCCCTTTCTCACATGCTCTTTGTTCTCATTATTTGTCTTATTCCCCCCCCACCACAGTTCTTATCATCATCTGGCATAACACATATATTATTTATTTTGCTTGTTGTCCATCATTCCCATTAGAATATAGGTCTAGCAGGATAGAGATGTCTGTTTATTATTTGCTTTGTTAACTATTATATTCTTAGCATGTGCCTGGCATTAATCCTCTTGAATGACTAAATAAATATCTGAATTTCTGCTACTTTCCTGTAATACTGTTATTTTGGATAGATATACCACTAGCCCTAAACATTCCAAGTTTAATTTTAAATGGCTTTTCATTGTATTCTGATATTAAATTAGCTTCAGTTTACATTTATTAAAAGTTTTTATCTCCTAACATAGACGGTCTTATCATAAAGCTCTGCTGATGCTTGTTAACATTACTGTTCTTTTTTTTTTTAATTTATTTATTAATTTATTTTATTGGCTGTGTTGGGTCTTTGTTGCTGTGCGTGGGCCTTCTTTTTAGTTGCGGTGAGCCGGGGCTACTCTTCGTTGTGCTGCGCAAGCTCCTCATTGCCGTGGCTTCTCTTGTTGCGGAGCACGGGCTCTAGGCACGTGGGCTTCAGTAGTTGCAGCACATGGGCTCAATAGTTGTGGCTCATGGGTCTAAAGCGCAGACTCAGTAGTTGTGGCGCATGGACTTAGTTACTCCACGGCATGTGGTATCTTCCTGGAGCAGGGATCAAACCCGCGTCCTCTGCATTGGCAGGCGGATTCTCAACCACTGTGCCACCTAGGAAGCCCCAACATTACTGTTCTTGACAATATTTTTACAGGAATGTGACTGTATCAGCCAGAGAGTTTGTAAACATTATCATCATTTTGAAGTCAAATGTTACCAAGTTCTTTGGTTAAATATTTTTGTAGGCTTCTGACATTTGGTGAAGCCAATCACTGCTTACAGCTGTATTATGCTGGATCTCAGAACACATTCTTGATAGTTTTCCTTGACATAACTGCATTTACAAAATACTCTGTACTAGTAAACTTTTGACAATATTTATGCAATAGAATTGACTCTTGCATGTGGCTGTGCCCTTGTAAGATTCACTTGGGTGTTAATTTAGCAAAATAATGAAGACAGACCAAACAGAAAATATTATCCAGCACTCATATTCAGAAAGCAAGCCAAAAGTCTAGTATTTCTAAGTTTATATATGGTAACCCTGTGGTCTATAAAATCTTAGCCTCCTAAAATATATTTTCAAATGCATGTGAGGGAAAACCAAGGAATGAGAACCAATGTACTTAGGATTGTGATCCCCTATTGTCCTTGATAACTTTGTATTCACAGTTACAGCATCTTATGTTTCTTTCTCATTCTCACAAAAACAAAATGAACATCTTTTTTTGTTTTGCCACCCTCCATTAAGGCACCAAAGTGTAGCCATTTCATGATCTTAAAGGAATGTGTAAAATCAAACATGTTACTGTGAAAATGAATTACCTCGCATACTAATAGCTTTAACTTTATGTTCAATTTAAAGTATTTTTTCACTTAAGGAATTGCATGCAAAATAGGAATCAGAAATAATATGTAAGATATGGTTTTAGGAAGTTAGAATGACTGTTTTTATATACTTCTATCATTTATAAGTTGAATCTTATTGTCTGATAAAAATATTTAAGCAAAGGTTTTAAAAGATGAGTTTAGTGCAGTGTTTTCTAAATCTTTGTTCCTCCATAAAATCCTTCTGCAGAAGCCCTTTTAAAAATGTTTTCATTGCATATCCCTGTGACCCGTTTTTCTTCTCTCCATGCAACTTAGATATTTTTGCTTTTACACCTAGATTGTTAATTCCTCTCCTATTGTTCCTCATTTTTGTTTTTCTATCCTGGTGTTTTGATATCTTTTTAATAACAAATTCCATAACTTTTGCCTTTTTTAACTTGTAGTAGTTTCTAATATTTGTTTACAGTCTATAGAAATAACGAGGCTTTTCCAAGGAGAATGATAGTCATTAACTCTGCGTATAACACAGTGGAATGTGTCATCCCTATGCAAAATATAAGCTCACACTGTGCATGAAGACAGTTCTTGTTTGCTTCAGCCAGGAGCATGTTTTATGGGGAAAACATTTTTAAACAGGTCATTAAGAAATATTCTCATTCTCTCTTTAATGTCTTTGAGCTGTATATGTGAGTAGAATCATAAGGAATTTCCAGTGACTCATTCCTAGTTTGGGGCATCCTCGCATTCTGTGAAGTCGCACATACTGAAATCTCTAAACAGTCCTCAGTAAAGCCTTGGCAGTAGAGCTTGTCACTTGCACCTATCAAAAATGTCAGATGCTTTTTCCAAACTCCATTGCTAGCACACAATATTGCATAGTTATTAAAATATGGGAATTAACTACAAAATCTTCAAGTTGCAAAGTGTTGTAAATCAACTAAGCAGTTAACATGAGATTTTTTAAGTGACTGAATACAAATTCAGAATTATGAAGTTATTATCTAATAACCCAACAAGTGATGTGAATAAATCTTTGCTAATATGATAATTATCAGCCACCGAAACACACTTTCCTATAAGCTGGTCCGTGGATCCTCACGCTCATGCACTTACATTGATAAACTGCAGGCATTCTGTGCAAGCTTCGTGCATTCCACTTGCTGAGGACTGTGTTTAGAGAATCTGTCATCCAAATGATCAGCAAATCGAAGTCTGAAATTTGTTTTCATTTAATAGGCAGGCAGGTCTTCACCAGTTTAGACTCAGTCCTATTATTACTTTTTGAAACTAATTGCTGGGAAATGAATTTTAATGGCTGAATTTTATAATTTCTTTTTTCCTGCCTTCATCCCTATAATAGAGGACTGAAAGCCACCTGTATACACTTTTAAAATATATGTTAAATAGGCCCAGGCCATAATCTCCTGTCATCTGTATGGTTGCAAAGCACCCTTAGTCCTCACTCTGCCACAATCCATTCTACACTCTTCTCTCAAAATTACTTTCTGATTATGTGATTTCCCTTCCACAAAGCTCCAGTTCCCTGCCAAATAAAAGATAGTAACCTTAATGTGGTTTCAACACCCTCCATTACTTCTCCCACTTAACATACTTTTCTTCATTTTTGTTTATATTGCAATATAACACCCATACAGGAAAAAAGTTTAAACTGTTAATTAATAGTAAAGTAATATCCAGGTAACCACTTCCTGGAACAAAAAATAGAATGTTGTCATTACCACAAGAACCATCATGTCTTGTGCATCTTTCTGATCATACCCTCCCCAGTATCCCAGAGCCAATCACCCAGAGATAATTACTTCCTTGATTTTCTTTATAGTGTCTCCACCTGGGTGTGAATCCTTAAGTACCTAGTAATTTTACGTGTTTTTGAATGTTACAAAAGTGGAACCAAACTGTTTTCTTGGAGTATTGCTTTTTTCACTCAACATGATTCTTGTAAAGTCCATTCATGTTATTGTGTATGACTCTACTTTCTTCAATTTTAAGCTGTTTAGTATTACGTTACATCAGTGTACCACAATATATTTACTTTTCCATGTGGATGGACATTTGGATTTTTAGATTATTTCCAGATTTGGGCTGTTACAGACAATGCTGCTATAAACATTCTTGGGCTTATATTTTGGTGCCCAAAGAGTGAAATTGCTAGGACATAGCTATCCGTATCTTCATACTAGGTAAATGATTATGTAACACTCAAAACTAGGCAAAATTAACTGCGCATAAGGATTTTCAATCTCTGCTATGTATGTCAAATGTTTTTCAAAGTGGTTGTACCCATCTAAACATCCAGCAAGAGTCATGATAGCTCCTACTTCCTCAGATGCTAAGCAGTATTTGTGATTGTCATACTGCCTTTCTGTCTGCTTCTCGTCTCTTACCCCTTCGTTTTGGATTTTCTATTTGTTCCTTTGTACCCTGGATATTAGTTCTGACCTATAACCAGTCACTAATTCTCTCTTCATCTGTTTCTAATCTGCTGACAAACTTAGTCAGTTATTAACTTTGGTCATTGTCTTTTCTAATTCTTACATTTCTGTTTGGTTCTTTTTAAATTCTACAATGACAATTCCTTCAGTTTCCAATTTCCTGCTAAAAAAATTTTCCCCTTATTTCCTTAAAAATAATAAACATAATTTTTATTATAATATGCATCTGAAAATTTTAGTATCTGAGTTCTTGAAAGATCTATTTCTGTTACATATTGTTTCTGCTGGTTCTATATATGAAATATAACTCCCTTTTACATGATATCTTTGACTTTTGCTTTCAACGTTGTATTCAGCCAGTTATTTGAAGGGATACTTTAAGACCTAAAATGAAAATACTTACTTCCTAGAGGATTGTGGGTTTTTTGTTTTGTTTTTTGCTGTCAGGAATCTGGAGTCTATCAGTCTCACACCACCTTAAATTGCATTAAAATATGAAACAAATTATGGCATCTTAGATTTTGAGCCATATGCTGAAAATTTTGAGGTCCAAAGATAATATTGAAGTAAGATGAGTTATAACGATGCCTTCCTCTCTGTAACTTATTGTGTGAATTTGAGTTGAAACTTTGATTCTAATTTTTCTTATCTGTTAAAATAGTAGATAGCTTATAACCTCCCAAGTGGTGATTTTCCTTTCCTTTTTTTTTTTTTTTTTTTTTTTTTTTAACAGTTTCCTTTGTATTTCCCTGGTATTCTGTACCAGTTATGGTGTGTATTGGTTGAGTTTTGCTTTCTGTTTTTGAGTACATAGCTTTACCAATAGGTTATAGTTATTTTGAAAGTGGTATCCATGACTTTTTACCATATCTCTCACTATACTGAGTGCAGTAATGTGATTCAGTAACTGTTTAATGCATGTTAAATGGATGAGTCAATGAGTGAATAAATTTGGAAATAGATACATAGATAAACATGATTAAACCAAGCTCACTATTGCCATAGAGAAGGAACAAGTATCTTTTATATTATAGGGACCAGAGCTTTAGTCTAATTTCTGTTGCTATGTTTACCTGTCCAATATATTGGCTGATTGTCCTCATAAAACACAACTGGTCTGAGGTAGGATTTATGCATGGCGATCCCAATGTGTAATAGAGCTTAAAAGCTAAGCTTAAAAACATTGATCTAGAAGAGAAGTGATAAGATGTAATAAAAGTTTATTTAGGATGTAAAATTTAAAAAGCATGTTCATCAATAATTCATCAGGCCTCTTTAAAAAAACCCTTAATATAACCATTTTTATTCTGTAACTTTAATCATTTGTAGCTGATGTTGCTAGGAGCAGATTTTGACAACAAACTTCTGAAAGGGATCTATTTGCCTAGGGATTTACTTATAAAGTTGGAATTAAAAATCATTTCTGGGGGGAAACTCAGCATGTTAAGCAAATATAACAATTTAGCATATTAAACAATTGTTCTAAAGGTATATTCATAAAAATGGAAAAGTCACTATTTCATATGAAAGCATACATTGGGATATTATTTTTGCCACAGAGAGCAGTTAGCTCTGTATTATAATTAATTAGCCTTCTTAATTTTTTAAATGTCACCTTAAGGAGTGGTTTTCCATTTCCTGGTGATTAAATTGCTGCTGAACCTGAGAGATTTGTTAGATTTTAAAGGCCATGGATAAATAGAGAACACCTATGGTCCAAAATTATTGGTAGAGGAACCAGTCGAATAAGATTTTTCATGAAGCATCTTTCCATTGGTTTGTCAATGGATAGATGTTCAAAATATAGAAATGAATGAGATGTGTATAAGGAAATAAGTACATGCTCTCTGTTGCCAGCATGTACAACATAATATAAACAACCAATGCTCAATTAATGCTAGAATTCCCTGATCTTATTTACATGCTCTCTGACTATGATATTTATTTTGGAATTTCTTTAACCCATTCTGATTCTAATGACCTCATGACCCACTTCAGGGTATTTGTGTAATGCCATAGTCATTAGCTAGGTCTGTATTTTGTCCGAAGAACCAAATGAACAGTAGCTAATTCTGCCATATTAGCTGAAAGTTTATATTTTGAATCAAGAAGGTGTTCTGTATTTTATACATAGTATTAAAGGATTTGTTGAATTTTTACTTTTCACTCATTTGGTATCATTTAGATTAAACAAGTCAGTATTGTTAGAAATATTCATTAATTTTCAAAACCTCTCATCTATTGATATATCAATCTATCATTATTCATTAGAATCAAATATTGCTGAAACAGGAAAGAATCAAGAGTTTAACAACAACAAGAAATTGAAATTCTTTATTTTTCTTATATTCTAGAACCCTAGAGAGTCAGTCAGAGTCTTCTATGGCATTTCAAATGTCAAGGACATAGACTTCTCTATTATGTGTGATCTAAGATAGTTACCAGAGCTTCCAGCCAATATGTGTTCATTCCAGCTGGAAGAAGTAGAAAGGACAGAAGCACAGTTGCACAAAGCACCCTGCCTACATCACATGAGTCAGAATTGGTCACATGGTCTCACCTTGCCTAAAGAGGGACTGTGGGTCATCTTTATTCTCAGTAGTGCTAAAATGAAAATACACATATAATTAATGAAGAAGAGGAGAACACTACTAGGGAACAAACAGCAGTCTTCTCCTTCATCTAACTATTTACTGATTTATTTTACTCTAAGATATAGACAGTTAAACAAGTCCAATTCTTCTTTTCAGTAGTTTAGAAAACCAAGATTTTTTAAAAATTACAAATACCACAATATCGACATAGTTATACATGAGCGGCATGATCTGCTGGGTATCCAGAGTGAAATGCGATAGCTAAATAATTATTTACTTCATTTTCGTTGTTTTAAAAAAGGCATTACTGAAGCAAAATGAAGCTCTCTTGGCTCTGAACAATTTAAAAATTTATCTCATGGTAATTTTTACGGGAAAACCAAATGTTATGGTGGACAATATTCCAATAATAGATACAGTGATTTTATAAGGCAGTTACTTAGTGTCTTTGAGTAAGAGCCAAAAGCAAAGTATTATTTTACAACTCAATGAAAGCTATTTTGTGAGTCCCTAAAGAAAAATGATCCAAGGATAAAAATCCTTCAGTAGTCTGGCTTAGAAACAGGATAGATTTTAACCTGCACACAGGACTGGGTGGACATACACACTATGGATGGTTATCTGTAAATGTTACTGTGGCGGAAAGATTTCTGAACAAGTTTAGAAATTAAGAAACAGATTATCTAATTTTCTGTAGTCTGCCAGTATGTGTCAAAACAATTTAACACCAGGTTTACTAAAACCAATTTAACACCAGGTGTTCTAAAAAGTGAAAGGGGACTATTTGTTAACTGTACTAGGACAATGCAAAAAGTAAAAGAGGTGGAAACTGAAACCAATTTGCTGAATTTACTAAATTACACAAATTACCAAAAAGGTAAGTAGTAGAGAAACAGTAGTAGAGAAATTACTTTTGCACTGAAATGTGTGTTTATATCTAAGTTTCAAAATTACTTAGTAAATAACTCCCAGTAAATGTGATGTTATAAATTTTAGCTAAATTATATGTTCTTAGAATATTTTGATCTTTTCAAAAAGATTTATGTAGATTATATCTGTTAAAATGTTATTTTACATGTTTTGATATATACAAACAATAACTGCCTGAGGATAGAAACAAATTCTCCTAAATATGATTTTATTATTGATGAATCTTAGGTTGGCCCTCAGATGGCAAGAAAAATGAATTCATGGCTCCTGAAGTTTTATAATCACTTTCACCTAATTTTTGATATGGTAATAATTAAATGAGAAATGACAGAAAACTGGGTGATTAAACATTGATAAAATAATGCATTAATAACACATAAGTTATATTTCTAAGTTATTCTCTCACGGAGCAAAACCAATTTTTAGACTGTTTGTAAGCAAAACTCTTTGAAGAATTAATCTTTGCTTTAAGGGAGCATTATAGATTGACATCAAGGGTTTCTCTTATTTCCATGTAGGAAGAACCTTTTGTAATGGTCTCTGAAAATGTCCTGGGTAAGCCGAAGAAATACCAGGGCTTCTCCATTGATGTTTTGGATGCCTTATCTAATTACCTGGGTTTTAACTATGAAATTTACGTTGCACCGGATCACAAGTATGGAAGCCCACAAGAAGATGGGACATGGAATGGTTTGGTGGGAGAACTAGTGTTTAAGGTAAGCATTTATTTGTTTGTTAGTTTGTTTTTTAATCATATCTAAAGGTTGACTATAACCCTTGGAAGCTAATTTTATATAAAATAAGCGTAAGGCAAAGCATTAGGTGGCGGTGATGAATGCAAGTCTCAGTCAATACTATTTCAAGAACTTTGTGGAAAGAAAAATTGATGACCATGTAAAGCTAAATTTTAAAATATTTGCTATAATAGAAAAGTACTTAGGACAGGTGTTTACCTTTGCCAAAGTTATATTTCAAACATTTTGTCAGTATATGATACATGATGAAGTTACAATGCCTTTTCCAAACGTCATTGTGTTCTTTTAAAAATGTAATTTCAAAAAATAAATAAATAAGATCCTAATCACTTAGGAACTGATCATTTAGTTTTTGGATCTAAATAAGGTAAATCTATTCTTACTTATATTTTTCTCCTTGTTCTTGCAATTCTCAGGGAAGTGTTTAAACTTCTCTATTACTTTATCTCCATTTCCGTCAGTTTTTAATTCATTTTTTGGAAGCTCTATTACTAGCTGCATACACATTTTTAATCTTCATGTCTTCCTAATGAGTTGTTGAATAGTCATGTCTAGGTCTGTAATTTACTATTTGGTTTCTATGTATCATTTTTTCCCTCTGTACCTTCTTTTCTTGCCTTCCTTTGGGTTAATTGAATTTTTTTAGTGTTTCATTTTATTTCCCTCAGCTTTTTAGCTGTATTTATTTGTAGTTTTGTTAGTCTAGAGATAGTAATGTGCATTCTTAACTTATCACATTCTATGTAGATTAATATCACACCACATCACATTTAAAAAAGTAATAAATGTACAGCAATATAATTCCTTTTATACCTACCATATCCTTTGTGTTATTGTGGTCATATATTTATATTCATGAACTCCAGAATGAAATGTCATAGTTTTTTATTTAAACAATTAACTGACTTTCAAAGGTATAAAGAAGGGGAAAAAAGGCAGTTTCTGATATTTAACTATTTATCTACTATTTCTGTGGCTTTTTATTCCTTTCTACATATCTGAGCTTCCAGCTGGTATCATTTAGTGCAACCTGAAAAACTTACTTTAGAATGTCTTGAAGTCCAGTCCTACAAGTGGCATATATTCTCAACTTTGGTTTATCTTAAAACTTCCTTGTTTAACCTCATTTTTAATAATATTATTAGCAAATAACAAACTCTGAGTTGACAGGTTTATTCTTGCTACATACTTTTTGTCTTTGTGTTTTCAAATATTTCAAATAGTGACCCTGTTGATTTTGATTTATGTTTGAGAAGAGCACCGAGGGTCTCAGAACACAGTCACTTGTAATCAAAATATATTTTTCTTCATACTTTTTTGTTATATAAGAAGAAAATTGTAGATGAAATATTATTATTCCTAAAATCAAGGCTGGTGATTTTAAAGCAAGAGCAACTTTTTATTTCAAAAATCAAAATAAAGTTATAATTCAACAATTTTTCATTCAATAATAAATTTTTATTATCATTTTATAACAATTGATATATAACATTATATTAGTTTCAGGCATACTACGTAATGATTTGATATATGTATACATTGCAAAATGATTATTACAAGTCTAGTTAACATTCATCACCATACATAAAGTTTTTTTTAATGTTCATGACTTTAAATATGCCATTCTATTGTCTTTTGCCAAATATTGTTTGTGATGAGAAATTAGCCATCATTTATACCTTTGCTCCTTTTTTATAGTATAGAGGTGGCCATTTTTACAATTCTCTTTTCATTTTTGAACTTTCAGTGTTTAGCTATGATTTCTTTGCATTTATCTCTGTTAGGGGTTCACTGAGCTTCTGGGATATGTTTCACTAAACTTAATAAATCTTGACAATTATTTCTATGTATATGTTTTCCACCCTCTTCCCTTTCTCCTCTGAATATGAGGCTCAGAGAACATTCAAGTTAGACCTTGTTAATGTTGTCTCTAAGTCACCGAGGTCTTGTTTATTTTATAATAATATTTTACTCTCTGGCCTTTAGATTGGGTAATTTATCTTGATCTGCTTTCAGGTTATTGATTCTTTCTTTGCCATCCAATTTCTGTAAAGTTCATTCAGTAACTGTTTTATTTTTTCTAGGTAACTAGACCCCTTCTTATGCATATGTTGATTAGGAGTCAAAGCAAGGATTTAGGGAAGTTTCTATGTAGATTTTGGGGCTTATTTCTCTATGGCTCCCTCCTTTATGTGAGTCCCCTTTTGATTTCTGGGCAGTCTGGCTGCCTCAAACACCCTCTCTGACGCATTAAGCTAATAAGACTCTTAAGCTCTAGTTACCTCTTGTTGCCTAACTGAGGTGGGTCCTCAGTGAATGAGCTGTATAAAAGTGAATCTCACCCAAAGCAGTTACCATCTTTAAAGGGTTGAATACTCTTCAATTTATGCCTGCTTTCGGTCCATATGCAATCTATTCAATGTGTGTTTTTTAAAAATTTGATCCAGAACTTACAATCATTATTCTTTGTTGGGTTAACCCTATAAAAAATTATTCCATCATTGCCAGAACTGGAATTATTTCTGGAATACTAAAAAGTATTCACAAAGCTAAAGGATCGAAGCTGTTTCCAAGAAATGTGGAAGAGAAATAAGAGGTTTTGAAGACAGTGGTAGGAAAAATACTAAAGCTGTTTTTCATATCCTTTAAAACTTCACTAATGTCAATTTATTTAATAAATCCATTGCATATGGAATTTCACTTGCAAAAAGTTAATATAAATATTTTTAATAGGAAAGCAGGAATCATCAATCCTCATCCCTCTTATAAAAGCTATGACTATTTATCTTATATTCCTTTATTATAAACCCACAAAACAAGCTTTCTGTTTTTGTATTTCTGAAGCGTCCTTCCTGAACTGAACCCAAATAAGCAATTATATTAAAATAAAGAAAAGGAAGAAACATTATACAAGTTTATTCTATAGATACAGTAGGTAAAAACTCCTTAAGAGTTATCATGCTAACAAGCTTCACTTACTAAATAAAAGTTAAAAGTAACAAGCATTAGAATTATTCTGATGTTGGTGCTGTTTTTAATTTGCTTGTGTGCTTGTTCCAGTTAGTTAAATTTTTGAGACTTGCTTCATCACCTATGAAGTGAGGAGTACAAGTATGTTAGTGGAAAGATCAGTTCCAACTATAATTTTTTTAAAACATTTTAAGAATTTATTACCTAAAAACCACACACAAGCAATTGTATGCTGTTCTTCATAAACAAATTGTTGTTCATGACAAAATTTACATGTAAGAGCATATTATTATTGTATGATAACGTAAAGTTCAGCAGGGTCCTTTTACATAGCAAAAATTCAGGCTTAAAGAAGCTCACTGACAAATATATGATTTTTTTAGCTGGAAAAACTATGAAGCTATTTATTGCAACTAGATTTTATTTTCTTCAAGAAGATATTTAGGGCTTCCCTGGTGGCACAGTGGTTAAGAATCCGCCTGCAGGGGACATGGATTCAAGCCCTGTTCTGGGAAGATCCCACATGCCGCAGAGCAACTAAGCCCGTGCGCCACAGCTACTGAGCCTGCACTCTAGAGCCCATGAGCTACAACTATTGAGCCCACATGCCACAACTACTGAAGCCCGCATGCCTAGAGCCTGTGCTCTGCAACAAGAGAAGCTACCAATAAGAAGTCCATGCACTGCAATGAAGAGACTGCTCTCTGCAACTACAGAAAGTCCACACGCAGCAACGAAGACCCGATGCAGCCAATAAATGAAAAATAAAAATAAATAAATAAATTTTAAGAAAAAGAAGAATAAGAAGATATTTAGCCATTGTGACTAGGCTTTAAGAAATACTTATTAAACAGGTGAAAGAGGAGAAGCGTACATAAGAGTTTGTTCAGGCAGAGAGAGAGGAAGAAAACTGAGAGAATAATTAATGAGAACATACAGTATAGCACAGGGAACTCTTACTTAATGAACTGTGGTGACCTGAATGGGAAGGAAGTCCAAAAGGAAAGGGATATATGTATGTGTATGGCTGATTCATTTTGTTGTACAGTAGAAACTAACACAACATTGTAAAGCAGCTATACTCCATAAAAAATTAATTTAAAAAAAAGAAAACAAAACAAACTAATGGTTACCAAAGGGGAAAGGTGGGGAGGAGGGATAAATTAGGAGGTTAGGATTAACATATACACACTGCTATAAAATAGATAATCAAGGACCTCCTGTATAGCACAGGGAACTCTCCTCAATATTATGTAATAACCTCTACGGGAAAAGAATCTGAAAAAGAATGGATATATGTATATGTATAACTGAACCACTTTGCTGACCACCTGAAACTAACACAACATTGTAAATCAACTACACTCCAATATAAAATAAAAATTAAATTTAAAAAAGTGAAAGCCACAGGAAGATAACATTTTCAGAAGTAAAGGGAAATCACATTACAGAATGACTGCAATAATGTTATGCTGAGGGCACATAACATTCTCTGTAACTGTATTCTGACTATTACTAATAGAGATGTATGCTCTAATTTTCAGCAACTTAAAATGTTAATTCAAGTGTACAAATAGTAATGCAGTAAAATATAATAAAGTAATTTAGATTATCCAACAACACTCATCATATTAAAATGTTATCAGGATTATTTACCCCTGTAGAGCAAAATAACACTATTGAAATGGCATAATAATGTTATAACAAAGTTCCAGAAAAGTGAACCTATTATTGTTAGATATATTTTTACTAGTGTAGATATTTTTCATGAATCTAAGTATATTTTAAATAACAGTAATATTGCCACTGAATACCTCTATACGTGACATGAGACTTCTAAAATTAACAAGATTGTCTGCCTTCCTAAGGGGAAGCCAAAATTAAAAGAATGTTTTTTAAGAGTCTTTGTCATGCTGATTATGGAAAAACACATTAAAAACGAGTCAGAGGGAACATAGGAAGTTTCTGAGTTCATATGATTGTTCAACAGTGATTTCAAGGCTGGCACTGAGGCTTCAAGTTGGTTGATCTCATGTTGAAGAGACTTCCCACTAAAACTAGATGACAGGATTCAGTATATACATAATTCTTAGACTGGAAAATACAGTCAGAGAGAGCAAATAATTGCCTAAATGTACATATGGAGTCTATTTAATAACTAACAATGTAGCAAAGTCTCCTCCATCTCTTATCTGCCTCACCACTTTTATAATTTTCTGCAATTAATATGCTCTTAAAATTTATGAGAACAAAGATCTGGCCAAAAGATATTTCAATATGAAATAGATAAGTGAGATAATATGTACTGATCAGTACAGGAGAAAATGTTACAGATAAGTTAACATGGCTGAGAAATTATCTTCTCCTGATTTAAAAGAGCAGAAGTGAGAAGAATGCAGAGAATTTTATAATATATAAAATAACAAGTATATCAAGTTTAGGATGGAAGTACAAAAAAATGAAGAAAACAGTGACAGAAGACTATGAGTTAGACAGTTACACGTTCTATTATTTAGTTCCTTCTTTGGGTAGAATTCTTTAAAGTCAACAGCTTTCAAAGTAATGTATTCATACCTTAAGTGTACTAGAAGACTTTCCAAGGGACAAACTGATACAAGTAGCTTGATAGGAAATAAATGTCCATATTCTCAATTCTTATAAGTAATCTTTCCTAAAATGATCTACATGAAAACTTGTCCCTGGTGTTTATTATTTACCTCATACCTTATACAATCATCCATCTCCTACTTTATAAAATAAGGGGCATCTCTTTCACGGAGGCAAAATATTTTTATGACATGTAGCTCTGAGTATGAATATTCTCTGAAGCACCAAATGAAGGGACAAAGGAAATACTGGTGTTTCTACAATTCTTTTATAAGTCAGATGGTTTCATGTAAAAAAATAAAAAGCAAAAGTAAAAGAAAGAAAGCAAATTAAGTTGTCAAATGCTAGATAATTAAAAATAGGGTTTTTTGATGATAAATCACAGTGATTTTCTACATATAGCATGTAAGGATTTCAAGGAATTGAGTGACATTGCTAAATAAACAAAGAAAAACTCTTTCCTTTTTCATCTATTCACTCCTATGGACAAGATTTTTATAAAATGAAAAAATGTAGACCTCTAACTTTGATGCTAACTCCTATTTCATTAAAATTATAAACCCATAGAATATCTGAATTAATTGAAAATTAAAAGTTCCATTCATGGGCTTCCCTAATGGTGCAGTGGTTAAAAATCCACCTGCCAATGCAGGGGACATAGGTTCGATTCCTGGCCCAAGAAGATCCCACGTGCCTCAGAGCAACTAAGCCCGTGCACCACAACTACTGAGCCTGTGCTCTAGAGCCCACGAACCACAACTATTGAGCCCATGTGCCACAACTACTGAAGCCCGTGTGCCTAGAGCCTGTGCTCTGCAACAAGAGAAGCCTGTGCACCACAATGAAGCGTAGCCCCTGCTCACGGCAACTAGAGAAAGCCTGTATGCAGCAATGAAGACCCAATGCAGCCAATAAATAAATAAATTTTAAAAAACGTTCCATTCATATCATAAAAAGCTGCATTTCTAATAAAGTTTTACTTTTATGGCTAATGAATCAATATATTGTGTACTAATGTAATTATGACTCAATCCAGAAGAAATGTTTTACAGCTGAACCTTTATGGTCACAGGTTATTCAACAGAGATTTGAATTTGAATTTGAATATGTATTTTTGATACAAAAATATAATTTGGTAAGCAAGACTTTTAAGCATGCATTTATATTATATTTGGATAAAAAATTTTGTGAAGGTCAAGTGGGATGTAAATATAGTTCAAAGATAAAATGTTATAAGTGTTCCACCTATTAGAGAAAAGTGGGGGTTCAAATCACTATAATATTTAGATTCTAACGGGTCCATTTAAAAGAATGATGACAATTTTATTTTATACTGTTAATATTTACTACACAATGCACTTAACGTCAGTGTCTAGGCAGGAAACCAGAAACCAGTCTTGGCATTTCAAAGAGATTCAAGTACAGGGATTGATCAAAAAGGCATTGGGGGCTTCCCTGGTGGCGCAGTGGTTAAGAATCTGCCTGCCAATTCAGGGGACACAGGTTTGAGCCCAGGTCCGGGAAGTTCCCACATTCCATGGAGCAACTAAGCCCATGCGGCACAACTACTGAGCCTGTACTCTAGAGCCCGTGAGCCACAACTATTGAGCCAACATGCCACAGCTACTGAAGCCTGCACGGCTAGAGCCTGTGCCCTGCAACAAGAGAAGCCACTGCAATGAGAAGCCCACACACCACAAGGAAGAGTAGCTCCTGCTCTCCGCAACTAGAGAAAGCCCGTGCGCAGCAACTAAGACTCAACATAGCCAATAAATAAAAATAAATAAATAAATAAATTTTAAAAATAAAATAAAATAATGTGACATTTTAAAAAAATGGTATTATAAAAAGGCATTGAAGGAATGAAAGAGCAAAAAAGAAGCTGTAAAATACAAATACACAGTTGCTTGTGTATCTGCCAAAGAGGATATCTCACAACCAGGACTGGAATTGCCAAAAAGATGCTGCCTCTGCCCTAGCAATGAAGATTAAAACATTCATATCAAAGTTGAGATATGGTGGGTGAACTTGGCAATGAAATTAAGTGAGATGAAAGAAAAATTAAAATGTTCAAGAAAGCATAGTCATGGCTTAGCAGATAGACCTGGATAAAATTTTGGAAAAGTTAATTAGAATGTGAATATGAGGTTGCAAAGCAGATAGAATATAAGTGAAGATATGAAAAAGCTAGCAGGATAGAAAGAAGTAACCAGAGACTGAAATGTAGAAGTTCTAGTGACAAAATGTAGAAGTTGACCTTGTGGGTCCTGGTAGAATATTAGAGGAGACAAAAGGAATTGGAGTTTAAAATGCCCCCAAAATGGGCAAGTTAGGGAGAGAAAAACAGGTGAAGCACAGAGGATTTTTAGGGCCATGAAACTATTCTATATGCTACCGTGATGGTGGATACATGACATTATGCATTAGTCAAAACCCACAGAAAGAGTGAATCCTGATATAAACTATAGATTTTAGTAAATAGTAACATATCAATATTGGTTCATTTGTAATTGTTACAAGTGTTCCACACTAATGCAAGATGTCCGTAACAGGGAAAACTATACTAGGGGGCCAAGGGGGGGAGGCCAGGGAAAGGTATATGGGAAATTTATAGGCCCTAGGCTCAATTTTTCTGCAAACATAAAACTACTTTTAAAATAAAGTCTGTTTTTTAAAAATGGCCCAAAATGATTATTGTAAGGGGCATCTGTGTTGATAGTGAAGTCTGTTAGGAGAGTGGTAGGTTTTGGGGTGAAGAGGAATGTTTAGCCAGGTCTCAGAGTTTTCAGTGTATAAGAAGAAAATATTGTGAAGTCTGTCTGGAAGAGGTGATAAGACAAATTCCTCTCAGAAAGCACACATGTAATTGGCAAAACAAAAAAAAAGGATGCATATGGTCTCACCAATAAAGCACAGAAATCAGGTTCCTGAGTATCTGAGAAAACGGGCAAAATTTCATGGCCTCTAGTAAACCATAGAAGTGATAATAGTGAAGTCTCACTCTGTGGAAACTCAAAATAAGCATATATTTCTGCTCAAGTCATGCTCAGTTTCTCTCTTTTTCTATGTGTCCTGTGTCCCTCCTCATCCCCACTCTCTGTGATCCTGCACGTGGATAGTGGGCTGTTGCTATGGAAGGTCAAGACCCTTGGCTGACTGAGTTCACTTCCATGTCATACCAGCTAATGTCATCAATAGAGCCTTCTCTGGTTCCCCAGTGTCCTTTAATTTATTAGATACTGATTTTTATTTTAATCACCACAGTGGCTGTTTCAAACATTTTCCATACCTTTCAGGTCTCTATTCCTAGTCCTGCTCTCCATCATTGACACCCTTCTCATTTTTAGTTGTTAAATCTCATGGTTTACTGTAAAGACTATGCGAATCTAGTGTGAGTCCGTGTTTTCTTACTCTTCAGGCTCAACATCCTTCTGCTTCTTCTCTCATCCTTAGTGGCAATACAGAGGCTTTGGATTGAAACAGACATTAATTGTGGACACTGGGAACACAGTTATCGGCCATGTAGCCTCAGAGAGTTTTTAACCTCTTTGAATTGCAGTCTCCACATCTATGGAATTAAGTTATTGTGAAGATTAACAGAGAAAATGAATTCAGGAATGTGTTGCAGGGAAGGCACATAGACCTCATCTTATCTGCTGACTCTGATGGACAGGTGAAATCTTCTTGAGGTTCCATGTTCAAAAAAATAGTAAGTTCAACATATATTTTGAAGGTAGACTGGCAGGATTTGCTGATAGATTAGGTGGGGAAGAGTAAAGAGAAAGAGCAAGGCCAATGATATCTTCTCACGCAAGACTTTATATATGATCTTTTCAGCCACAGCAGCAGAAAGAAGCCTTCCTTTGTTCCCATTTTGTCCCCAGCTCTACTCACTACCTTACTTCCGGCCACGGTTGTCTTGCCCCTGGATTGCAGCTGAAGAGTTCTAATTTTTCTCCCTCTTTCCACTCTTAACTGCCCTCAGTACATTTTTAACACAGCAGCCGGAGTGATCTAGTCACTCCTCTGCTGAAAGCCATTTGATAGCTTTCCCGTCCTACCCAGAGTAAAAAATGTCCTTAAAATTATCTACATACTCTGCCCTGCTAACTCCCTTTGTGACCCCATCTGTCTCTCCCTCACTCATCATGATCCAAGCCCACAGACCTCCTTGCTCTCCCTCACGCTTGCTGAACTTGGTTTTTGTCCTTACTGTCCCGTCTTTCTAGATTGCTCTTCCCCAGGTATCTCTCCCTCCACTTCATTTTTTCCCAGTCTCTGCTGAAAAGTTATCGGAGAGGCCTTTCGGTAAACTAGATTCGCATAGTCTTTACAGTCTTATTGTTCACAATTTCTACCTATCCCCTTATCCTGTTTTATTGTTCTTTGTAACACATATCATCATCGTACTATGTACCTTCTTGTTCATCTGGCTTCCCCTCTTAAAAGGTAACCTTAATTGGGGCAAAGATTTTATACATTTGGTTTACCACTGAAACTTAGTATTTAGAAAATATGTGACATAAAAGAATGATAGCAGTCAAGGTATATTTTGAGACATATATTACATAATAACACTTCTCTAATTAATTTGATGGCATCTCATGGTTCTTTAATAAAATCAACCAACCTACCCCATAGCCTGCTAAGTTTGGCCTTATCTAAAAGAAGTTTCTATCTTTATTACAAAGCTAAACTTTGGGCTTTTATTCCTCTCACTTTAAGCTTGTAGTCCATTGATTATACAGCTTGTTATATTTGGTCACAACCACTCACTACAACTGAATTGAGAGTGAACCATTTACTGGCATAGGGAACACTAAAGAAGGAAATATTTGGGTGCAGAGTGGGGAGTGTGGAATCAAAACTAACATTTTGGAAATGAGTAATAATAGTAACTAACATTTTAAAATAGGCAGGTCCTAAAAAAAAATTAAATAAAGTAAAATAGCCAGGTGCTGTTCCAAAGCTTTATGGGCACTGACTCTTAAATCCTCATAACAATTCTATGAAATAGATACAACTGTTATCCCCATTACCTAGGTAAGAAAATGAGGCACAGAGACTAAGCATCTTGTCCAAGGTCACACCATACACAGCAAATAAGTGGAAGAACTAGGTTACGAGCTTAAGGTGTTTGACTTCAGAGGCCAGCCCATTAACAACTATGAATACACGCCCTTGGAGTTATTCAAACAGAAAATGAAGTTGGTGTTTGATATGTGAGTTCCTGTAAGGGCTCTGGAGTGATCAGATATATCTGAGGCTAATCAGCGTAGAGTGAAATATAAATTGCCCCTCCACCTTTCTTGACTCTTCTTTCTCTTATGTCTTCAGTCTCTTTCACATCTATGCTCCTTTCCCACTGCTTGTAAACAGATTCGAGAATTCTCTGTCTTAAAAATAACCTTCCTGTTTTTCCTAAAATAGATTAATTCGGGGTCTTTGTTTACAAATGACAATCCAATTGAAGTGAAAAGATAATTTAATGGCTCACAACAATCCAGGGATGAGATCCATGCTCATTTCCTCAGGTCTTGATAGCACTCTCTCCCCTCAGCTCTGCTGTCCTTTGTGTTACCCAAATCCTCAGGCATTCTCTTCTTTTCAGGCAGCAAAGTGACCTCAGCAGGTCCAGATTTAGATTTCATCCTCTTCTCCTTTCCACTATAAACATAGATTCTTTTTCACCATCAGTTCCAACAAAGATCCTCAGTTTTACACACAGTTTAGTACTGAGATGGCCAGGAGGAGGCAGTGCTCTCAGTTCCAGGCCTGTACCATGTGCCCACCTCAGGCCCTGAGGGTAGAAGGAGCTCAATGGACAATACTTAGAATAAGCATGGGAAGATGCTAATTCCCCAAGAAAATCAGCATGCTGTTATCAGAAGAAGGAAAGGATGGATACTGTACAGAGAAAACAAAAGGTATCTCTCAGAGGCTTAAAAATAATGGAATAAGTTACATGGAAGCTATCAATAGTTACATGTATACAAAAATTTAAATCATCAATAAATCAAAAACAATAATAAATGAAATTACAAAGGATAGGCTGGAAAATATTTGCAAAAGTATAATGCATTGTTAGCTTCACTGCTTCACTGCTACACAAAGTGTAAAATCCATAAGGAGGTGCTGAGATCTCCGTAGGTCAAGCTATAAAAGATATGAACTAGACTTTCAAAAGAAGAAACTGATAGATAGTAGAAATCTAAAGTGAAATCTAATGTAATGGAGTAGGGCAATTAATAAATTAAATTAAAAACTAAGGTAAGTAGGTGAAATATGAATGTTTAGTACTTTTCTAAGGAAACAGCTAAAACTCTGTGTTATATTACTTGGAACTCTTTTATATGCTGTGTTTTATAGTAAAAAATAGAATATCATTGGAATTGGAAGCACATATTTCAGTCAGCAATATACTTGACAGCAGTAACCAGATAGGTGATATAGGGAATGAAAAACACATTTTGAAATTGACAAATAATAATTATTAGCACTTATGTAGAGCTTACTATTGCCAAAGCAATTCTATATATGTTGCATTTATTAGCACTCAGTACTCACAATAACCCTATGAGGCAGGTACTACTGTTATCCCAATAGTGTGGATAATGAAACAGAGTTAAAGAGATGAAGTAATTTGCCCGTGGTCCCTTAGCCACGTTGTAGAGACTTCCTGGTCCAAACCCAGGCAGTGTGGAGCCAGAGTCCAAGTGCTTATCCCCTTTAATCAGTTTACAGAGGGGAAAAGAATTCTAGTGTAAGTTTGGTCTTAAAAGCATTTTAATAAACCAAGTCACAGACAGGAAAACATTGATGACACTCAGAAACAACTCAGCGAAGATTTTGTTTGTTTGTTTAAGGATTACATAGAAAAGGATTTACAGAGTGACTAAAAACATTTGTCTCTAAACTTCTCAAAAAAATTCACTTTTTTCTCAAAAACCTGTCTTCTTTCCCTTTTTTAAAAAAATTAAATCTCCTTAGAAAGGCATGCATTATTTTCTGCAGTCTATGTCTCATTTCCCTACATTTTATCACACTCCATATAGATCACATTCAGCTTCAGTCTGCTTTGGCTGTCCTCACTCACTTCATCTTTCTATAATTTCAACTCCAGCTAAACTCATGCTTTGTCCCATAAGACTTTCAAACCATTCCCATTTCTTGATAATTGTCTCCTGGGTATGCCTATTTTGCTTCTTTTCAAATGGCCCTTTTGAAATATGTATGTATATATGGAGATATAGATATAGATATAGATGATATAGATATAGACAGAGAGACTCACCTTTTCCCTTTTCTTTCCAAAGTCCCTCTTTTAGAAACCAGAGGGTTGAGGTTGTGTTTATTTTGCATGCCAAGCAGAATGCCCTATATTCATCCTTTCATTCTCCACGTGTTTTTGAATGCATGGTATGTTCTGGGCACTGTGCCTAGCCTAGCGTCACAGATACAAAGGGATGGAAGACATTGTTCCTGCCTTCAAAGATCTCACAGTGTCCATGGAAGACAAATGTTGTAAATAAATCATTAAAACACAGTGTGATCATTGCCACAGGGTAATGCATACAGGGCGCCATGGCAACCCACGGGCGGAGTGGCAGCCTCTGCCTGGGGAGTTGAAAAGATTTCGCATAAGCGGAGAAATGTGAGCTAGGTCTTGAAGATGAGTAGGCGTGTGAGAGGCAACAATAGGGATAATTATAAAAGCATGCTTGCCATGCTAAGGAGTCTGGACTTTATCATTTAGCCAGTGAAAACTCTAAAAGGTTTTTACATAAGAGAAAAGTGGGGTTTAATTTATGTTTAAGAAAGATAATTGAGGTAAGACCAAGGATGCATTGGAGTGAAGAAGGGAAAAGGCAAATGTCTTTTTCAGCAATCTAGAGAGGAATAAAGGTGTCTAACCTAAAACAACAGCAATAGGAGATTAGCCCAAAAAACTGATTTTTGAGAAAGCAATCAATATTTCAAGAAAAAATGACTAGAACTTGGTAAGTTGGAGGAGAAGAGAAAGGAGGTGTTGAGACTTGGTGAGAAACTTAGCAAAGGAACATGAGCAGATGGACACTCAATGACAAAAATAGGGAATATAGAAGGAGAACAGATTGCAAAAGGGCAACAGAGATAGAGAGCTTGGCTCTAGACATTTTGATTTTAGGATGGCTAAAGAACATCCAAATGGAATTGTCTAGAAACAATTAGTAGATGCCTCTGGGACCTATGTGAATGATGTCTAGGGCTAAAAACAAGCAAACAAACAAACAGAAGTTTAGGAAATATAGATATTCCTCTTTCTAGAACATAATTGTCATTCCATGTAGCGCAACATGCCACTGGGAGTTTTTTCATTCCAAGTCTTTGGATTTTATAACATTGGAATTGTTTTTTCATCATTTCCCACATTCCATAAATATTTGTCAAGGATAAAGAAAAGGAATGTGGATTTTTATTCTTCTCATATAAATAACTTTGTACACATGACTTCCTGCTTTCATATGGTGAAGAAATTAGTTCACTTGCATGGCAGCTCCAAAACTAAAAGATTGTTGCACCAATAAGGGGTCAACTATATTTTGTAAAACTCTGTTGCATTTGTATTTTGTGCAGTTCTTTTTTTTTTTTTAAGATTTATTTATTATTTTATTTATTTATTTATTTATTTATGGCTGCATTGGGTATTCATTGCTGCATGCAGGCTTTCTCTAGTTGCAGCAAGCAGGGGCTACTTTTCGCTGCGGTGTGCGAGCTTCTCATTGCCGTGGCTTCTCTTGTTGTGGAGGATGGGCTCTAGGCGCACAGGCTTCAGTAGTTGCAGTGCATGGGCTCAGTAGTTGTGGCACACGGGCTTAGTTGCTCTGCGGCCTGTGGGATCTTCCCAGATCAGGGCTCAAACCCATGTCCCCTACATGGGCAGGCAGATTCTTAATTACTGTACCACCAGGGAAGTCCCTATGCTGTTCTAAAGATTACTTTTTTACTTATAATATATAGAAGCCATATATTTAAATCATGTTAAATGGGACACAACTTAGGGATTTTCCTCAGTCTTATTTTTCATCACCTTCTCACACTCATATAGTATGCTGCTCCAGTTTTTTTGTGTGCAATATGAACATTTGAACATTTCAGTCAGGTATTGAGCCAGAAAAGGTAATTGAAGTTTTTAGAAAACTTATGTGCTTAGAAAATATTTTGTTTTCTTGAAACATTAATAATTTATAGCTGGAAAATAGGATCAAGACTTGTTTCAGGCCACTTGATCACTGGTTCCTAAATTTAGGAAGCATTTGATTAATAAGTAGGTAAAAGCATTTAGTGGGTACAGGAATAGTTTAATTACTTGAGATTAAAGACTTTCCACAAACCAGAGCAAGCTGCAGGAGGCACAACAGTTAACCCCATTCTCCTCTCAGTTTTTTAAGAAGTCGGGGTTGGGATGATTCCTTTGACCCAGAGAAGTCAGAGGTGTTTAGCTAGGACAAAGGCTAGAAGCTGCCTCTCGAACAAGCCACCCCCAGATCAGGAGAAGGCAGTGTAAGAGGAGCCATGCTGTGGATGAAAAGGGTCCTCAGCTGGATGCTTGAAGATCATCAAACATGCCCCACAGTAACACACACAGAAACCCGTGTATATTTCCATTTTATCTTTCCATAACCTCAAACCAGGCTTGAAAACATCTATATCCACCGATGAAACTTCACTCACCAAAGAATTCCTCCCTCAACACACAACTGCCCAGTGATAAATGCTTACAAGCCTCGTGAAATGAAAAGGTAGTTCTGCAAAGGGAATCAGAATAAAATTTGCAAATGGAAAAGAAGCCCACATGGAGACTTTAAATTAAACACTAAGATTTTAATTCTTAAACTAGATTGAGCAAGTATTAATGGACTGATTGAATATCCCAGAATATGTCAGCTACAGTCAGGCAAGAAGTTCAAAAAGTACCTGTGGTCATAAGAATGCATGTTTGTATGTCTGAATAGTGAGTGTTCAAAAACAGTCCACTAGATGTATATACGTGTATAGGATGGAGCTAGATCGCAGATGTGGGAAATCACACAAGTTGTGTGTATGTAAGTAGAAAAGAAAAAATATGGCCCAAAATATTTGTTTTTGATAAAGAAAGATTTTAACACTGATGAAGGAGAAGGATAAAAAGAGATCTGTGAGAGGAAATAAATTATGTAGATGCAAATGACTTAGTGAATGGTTGTAGAAGCAATTTTCTAAATTTGCAGGTGATATTTAATTGGCAGACATTGCAAACAGTAAGGAGCAATTCAATCAGATAAAGGACTTGAATCATTAAGTACTTGGTCTAATAGATGGCAAGTGCAGATAAGTGGTGAATAATAAGTCTTGAATCAAAAGCTGAAGAACAGAGAGTGAATATTTGCCAAAGGGAATGATGCTGTCCAGGAATGGCTTTAAGGTTTAAAGAGAACTCATAGGCAAGGACAAACAAAAATTCAGTAAAATATGTGTAGAATTAAAAAGATTTGGTGGGCTATAGGATATAAATTAAGAGACTCCTGCATCAGTCAAAGCCAAGGTGATATAAAGACTGGTGCTATGATGAGAAAATCTCATAACTTGAGGATATATAAATCCTGAAACTCAGTGTTGGCTATTGAAATGCCATCTATTACTTAGATTTTCATCTGTCTCTGGTCATGGTTTGGGGATAAAATTAATGCGGAAGATAACTTCCAGGCATAAAAGAGAGTGCAGATTTGGGTGAGGCCATTCTAAGTAACTTTAAAGAGCATTTCAACCATGAAATTCTGTATGACTCTATGGACATAATCTTAGGGAATTATGTTTAGATTGATTGGTCATTTTTATTTAGGATGCTCATTCCATAAAATAATAGTCTATGTCAGTCTGGAAACTATAAACATAGAGAAACATACCACAAATGAAAGAGGATAATTTATATGGTCTAGGAAGGTAGTTGATGCGATGGAGAATGCATTCCTTCTTTCCTTGTGTTTTTGCAAAGTTGAGAACTTTAACTACTAAATAAGAAGTTTAACTTCACTATTGGAGAGAAATAAAAAATATCCTTTATACGACATCGAAGCCATATTTGGAATCTTTAAACAGTAACTCACATGAGTGTACCAACCCCATTTGAGGAATTTGTTTTAAATTCACAGACTAATATCAGAATGAATATTTTGAAGTAAAACCACATCTTGAAAAGTATTTCTGTTTACTCTTGACTGCCATTTGGATACTTCAGATTTTAATTGTCTTAAGTCTTAATGATTCTGGGTTTTCTCTTTGTAATTTGTATAAATTTGTATAATTTTATAGTGACAGGCTTTAAAATAAGTAAAGATTTGCCTGATTAAAAAACACCTGAGCACCTAACAAGACTCAACTGCATGAAGGGAGGATGTAACTTCAGAGGCTCTGGATACATGTGTGACGACATCTAATGTAGCTCTTATTCATTTTGTATTTCACTTAATGACACACAGAATTACTGGGAGAACAGCCATTATAAGTTCACTTCTCACAGAGACAAACTGTTTCTGGGAGCTAGTTCCTTTTCATTTACAGAGAACTTACATCCCCCCCCTACCCCCCGCAGAGCTCTGAAAACATCTTTAATAGCAGTCTTAAGTGAATTCTAGAATGACTGAAAAGTCTGCTGTAATGAAAATAAAAATTCACTCACTTTTGTCATTATCCTTGGTTTGCATTTCCCTGAAATGTGGATTTACAGTTTGGGCATTTCAGACAGAGATTGTTTCTGTTATGCTCTGTTCACAAGCAGCCTTAAGATGGCTTCTCAGAAAGTTAAAAAAAAAGTCTCTCTACACGACTCAAAAACTCTTTCTAATGGCCCTTTTCTTTGAAGATGGTAGCATGCCTCTTGGGAACTGTAGAAATGCTATTTTTAGATCCCTTTTAATGCTGCAGGATAATGCCTGAACCACTGCAATTTATGAATAACTTGTAGCTTGTTTCCCACTCGGCATTCAGTAAGCATTTATTGGGGCCTAATGTGTAGCTGGCATTGTGGGGAATACATAAACTATAGAACACAGAGTTCTTGTTCTCTGTGAGCTAAGTAGCTCAATAAGAAGTAGGAAGGGGGAGAGAGATATTCAACACATATCCAACACTTTTCTTACTATCTACACTTCAACTTCTGATGAACTCATCCAGTCTCAAGGATTTAATTATCATCTTTTAAATTTGTTTCTTCTTTGTCTCATCTGGATTGTAGACTTATAGTTCTTACTACTATTAAGCATTTCCTCTTAGATGTCTAATGGGCACCTCAAACATTAACATATTTAAAAGCAAATTCCTGATTTCACCACCACCTCAACATGCTGTGCCCATAGCCTTCCTTGTCATGGTGTATGGCAACTCTAATCTTCAGGTTTCTCAGTTCAAAACCTTTGCGTTATCCTTTACTTCTTTTTCCTCTGTTATACCTTATACATATACCTGTGCTCAACAATTTTTTCTGGCTATAAATCTGAAATATGTCCTAAATATTTACTATTACTTCTTACTACTTCACCACTAAACACTGTTGCGAGCCACTATTTCATCTTCTTAGGACTGCTTTCATGGCCTCTTAACTATCCACCAGGCTACAGCTTTTTCCTTCTGTAATCCATTTTCAATAGAGTGGTCAAAGTGATTATTTTAAAATGTCAATCAGATCATACCACCCTCTCGCTAAAGCTCTCCAGTGATTTTCCACCTTATTCAGTATGAGAATTATTCAGATTCTTAGAATTGCCTATAATTCCTTCTATGCTCATTCATACACATATACATGCACCATCTTGTCTGTTAATCTCTTCCTCCTGATCTCTTCCCCAGTATGCATATTGCTTAGGGGCAAATCAGAAGTCAGAAAAATAAGAGTAAGAATTTAAAACCGCACACATGCCAAAAGAAAAAAAAAATGGAGTAATGAACAATTGCTGGGTAAGTAATTCAGAGGAAGATAATACAGAAATCATAAAGGCAGAAGTTTATCAGTTGTAACAAGTGCAGTATGGTGGGCATGGCCATCGCCACAATTTGTTCACCTATAACCTTTGCCAAGCTACTCACTTTCTCTGAACTTCAGATTGTCCTCTCTACGAGGAGGGTAGTTATACCCTTGTACAGGGTTGTACAGCTAGTGTATGTTGAGGTTCACCCTACTTATGTGAACTGAAAACATTAAAATCTAGAATACTAAAGTCAGAGGATCTGGCTGATAGCTTGATATGGAAAAAAATTATAAAGAATGACTTCTTCGTAATGACAGACACCTCTTCAAGCAGTAGACAGCCTTGAAATCTATTCCTTTCCTTTCAAAATATAGGGCTATATAAAAACACCTATTTCTCTTACCACATAGCAAACAGCAAGTAAGTCAACAGATCTGTTTTTGACATCTACTGTGGGCAAAGCAGTGTGAAAAATATTTAGGGGGATAGAACACTATGAAAATAAACCTCCTGCCTCAGGAAGTTTATAATTAAGAAGAAAAATTGATATTTATGGTATAAGAGAAATGCAGAAAACAGAGAAATAAGGGATAAAGCTCAGGGAGGTGGGGGGGAATGCCATGAACTCAGGTAAAAATTATACACACACACACACGTATGTGTATATATATATATATATACACACATATATGTATATAGATATATAGATAGAGGGTGACTAGTGAAAACTAAGTTTTTTCTAGAGCGACTTCTTTAAAATTATTATGTGAGTGTGCATGGTGGGGGCCGGGGGCTTGATGAGAGAGAGTTAGAAGTGATACATGTGGTTTCTGGGAAGAGGCTTAGAAATAAGACTATTAATGACAATATAAAAACTAAACTAAATACTGTTTTGTCATATAGTGGTGTCAGAGACAAAACATCTATTGAAATAATGAAAAATATTACTTTCTAGAAATAGTGTGGTGAGCTCCAAGAAATAATTTTTGATCGACTATAATCCAAATTGCAATATTAAATTCTATTGCTTATAACAGGCAAGAAAAAGGAAACAATCTAAAAATTCTTCAAGGGAAAATGATTAAATTTATCAGGGTACCGTCATAATCATAATCATGTTGAGTACCTACCATCTGCTATTTATGTGCTGAAAATTCAAAGGTGACAAAAATAGTTGTTGCTTTAAATTCTGTGCAGACTTTATAAAGATTGAATAGCTCTGTGTGTGTGTCTCTATGTATATTACTCAAAGATTTTGTATAATATTATGTAAAGTTTGACCACATATTGGAAAAATATATAGACATATGTATCAATATATGTAAAAATAGAAAAGAATCTAGAAGGATGTGCATCAATCTTAATGGTTATATATACAGAGGTGTGGAAAAGACTGCTGATTGTCCTTAAAGATCTGCTCCCTTCTTTCTTAGTAACATAGCTCCTGAATTACAGCCAAATACTGACTGTTCACCATATATACTTCTTGGTTTCTCTCCTGATCTAGTATGGGCATGTGACTAAGTTCTAACCAATGAGAATTTTTAAAAAGTGTCATGAGAAGCTTCTGGAAATGATCTTAAAGGGAGGATTTTTGTTCTTATTCTGATCCTCCTCTTTCCTTCTTGCTATAATATCAGCAGAATGACTGTAGCTTAAACAGTCATCTTAGACCATGAGTTGGAAGCTTTGTATTGAGCAGAGCAGAATAACAATAGAATATGAGTCTGATTTCTAACACTGGAAGCTTTATCAGCCTGGGACTGTCAGCCGTGGAACTTCTTCTATATTGACATTTAAGCCAGTGATATTTTGAGCATTTCTTTCACTTGTAAGAAGAAAATAGGATGGTTTTTTCTAATTTGACCCTTTAAAAACTAAAATGTATTTGTGTATTGCTTTTACAGTTTAATGTTTAAATTTATTTATTTTTCATCTTACTTTTACTTTTCTATGTATTATACATGGAAAACTTACTAGCCAGTGCTGAAATATATGTTTTTCTGTTACGTTTTGTTTTCACATTGGCTTTTCTTCCATGTTGAGCTGAATGGACTCATATGATTTAACTTACCTGACAAATTTACACATTTCACTGGAAATCTAAGTTAGAAAAAATTTTTTTCTCACATTGTTAACAGCTAAAAACTTGGAAAATGTTTAACTTACAAATAAGTACCTAAAAACAATATTCACTGACTTCTCATGTTTGAGCCCTGCCAAAAATATTTCTCTTCTTGTGTCTGTACTGAGCTCGGAAGACATTTTTACAAGTTATTTCAGTATTGAAATTTTAGGAATTTTTGAGACGTCTATCCACTTAAGATGTTGAATCAAACATAAATATCTACCTTCTCCTTTTTAGATCTCAAATGACATAACCACAAAATAATAGAGGAAGATTTAATGTATTACTCTAAATTAAGGAAGGGTGCCTTCCATGAACCAGAAATTGTCAGATTTCAGAAAAGCATACTTCTGAGAAATTGCAGCTTTATCAGATGACCCCAGAAAATTCCATTAATTGTCATATTTGATGTAAGTATCAAATTCCCACAGAGATAACATTGGAGTCCCAAATGAGATTGCAAGTCTATGGGTGAGAAGAGAGAGAAGGGAATGCATAAGTGACTTCATAAGAAAGAAGAAAAGGAAGCCAAGAACATGCATGAAGCAGAGCCAAAATAACCTTCAGAAAGAAAAAGTTTAATACCAAGTGTTAATGTGTAGAATACAAATCTGAAAGTTGGTAATCCACAGCACTGGCTAAGGGGAAGGGACTTAAGTGTGTCAGGATATTACCCTCAGGAAAGCATTACTTCTGCAGCATCAGGAGAAAATAGAGAAGACATGTACTCCTTGGAGACATGGTAATGAAGGTGGAGGTCAGTAAAAGGGCAAAATTAAGAATTCTGTAGAAACTAAGATGAATCAACACATACCAACTCCTGCCACCCACCCACAAACAACCTTCATTGAAGAAAGCATTGTTACTCCACTGACAGAAGGAAGTACTGTTGAACGAGGAATCTTACCTACAAGTTATCCAGGAATAGAAAAATAATCAGACAAGTTCCATTCAAAACTACTCTAAGAATTAAGGAAAGTACATCAATATATTTTTAAAGTTGATCAACATTCTCCTCACACAGACAACCACAGAGCAGCATAAAATTATAACATAATACTTCAAACAGAATTAAATGTCTCAAACAAGCATTTGAAATGTTTTAAAAAAAAGAAAACCTAACAGAATCACAAATTCAAAAGTTAATTATTGAAATGGCCAGATGACAAAGAAATGCAACAACCTCAGGGCATATTAAAAAATATATATATAGACGAAATAAATTACAAATTGCTCAAAGGAGATTAGATTAAATTACATTGAAGAACAACAAGAAAAAAATAATTAAAATGAAATAAAGGAGTAAAAATGTTCAGAGTAAAAGACTCAAAATGGAAAATAGGCCAAAAGTATAACATATGTATTTGAAGTCTCTGAAAAAGAAAAGCAACACTATGATGCAATTAATATTTAAATCTATAATGTAAGGAAACTTTCTGAAAATGAAACAAACATACTTAGTGTTCCTAGAAAAAGCTGACCCAGGATAATGAACTCTGAGCTATATCTTAGTAAAATTATTAGACTTACAAGACAAATAAACAAAATTCTCAAGGCAAAAAAATCAAATTACTTTTAATGGTAAAGAGTTAAATCACTATCAGACAAGAGATAATTCAGGATGGCGGAGTAGGAGGACATGCGCTCACTCTCTCTTGCAAGAGCACTGGAATTACAACTAAATGCTGAACAATCATCGACAGAAAGACACTGGAACTTACCAAAAAAGACACCCCACACCCAGAGACAAAGGAGAAGCCTCAGTGAGATGGTAGGAGGGGCACAGTCATGTTAAAATCAAATCCCATAAATGCTGGGTGGGCAGCTCACACACTGGAGAACAGTTATACCACAGAAGTCCACCCACTGAAGTGAGGGTTCTGAGACCCACATCAGGCTTCCCAACCTGGGGGTCCAGCAACGGGAAGGAAAATCCCCAGAGAATCAGAATTTGAAAGCCAGTGGGATTTGATTGCAGGACCTCCATAGGACTGGGGGAAACAGAGACTCCACTCTTGGAGGGCACGCAAAAAATAGTGTGCTCACCAGGACACAGGGGGAAGGAGCAGTGACCCCATAGGAGACTGAATCAGACCTACCTGCTGGTGTTGGAGGGTTGCCCACAGAGGTGGGGGCAGCTGTGACTCACCAAGGGGACACTGGCAGCAGAGGTTCTGAGAATTGCGCATTGGCGTGAGCCATCCCAGAGTCCACCATTAGCCCCTCCAAAGAGCCTGTAAGGAGCTTACAGTGCTGGGTAGCCTCAGGCCAAACAACCAACAGGGTGGGAACACAGCCCCACCCATTGGCAGACAAGCAGATTAAAGGTTTACTGAGCTCCATCCATGCAGCCCAACCCACCTTCAGTCCCTCCCATCAGGAAGCACACACCAGCCTCTTAGATAGCTTCCTCCACAAGTAGGCAGACAGCAGTATCGAGCAGTATCAGCAGTATTTTGTTCTGTGGAAATGAAAACCACAGCCACAGAGAGACAGAGAAAATGAAAAGGCAGAGGACTTTGTACCAGATGAAGAGACAAGATAAAATCCCAGAAAAACAACTAAATGAAGTGGAGATAGGCACCCTTCCAGAAAAAGAATTCAGAATAATGATGGTGAAGATGATCCAGGACTTTGAAAAAAGACTGGATGCAAAGATCAAAAAGTTGCAAGAAAAGTTTACCAAAGACCTAGAAGAATTAAAGAACAAACAAACAGAGATAAGCAACACAATAACTAAAATGAAAAATACACTAGAAGGAACCAATAGGAGATTAACTGAGGCAGAAGGGCGAATAAGTGACCTGGAAGACAGAATGGTGAAAGTCACTGATGCAGAAAAGAATAAAGAAAAAAGAATGAAAAGAAATGAAAACAGCCTGAGAGACCTCTGGGACAACGTTAATTGCACCAACATTCGCGTTATAGGGGTCCAAGAAGGAGACGAGAGAGAGAAAGGACCCGAGAAAATATTGGAAGAGATTATAGTTGAAAACTTCCCTAACATGGAAAAGGACATAGCTACCCAAGTGCAGGAAGCGCAGAGAGTCCCACGCAGGAGAAACCCAAGGAGAAATATGCCAAGACACATATTAGTCAAACTGACAAAAATTAAAGACAGAGAAAAGTTATTAAAAGCAACAAGGGAAAAATGACAACATACAAGGGAACTCCTGTAAGGTTAACAGCTGATTTCTCAACAGAAACTCTGCAGGCCAGAAAGGAGTGTCATGATATATTAAAAGTGATGAAAGGGAAGAACCTACATCCAAGAATACTCTACCCAGCAAGGATCTCATTCAGATTTGATGGAGAAATCAAAAGCTTTACAGACAAGCAACAGCTAAGAGAATTCAGCACCACCAAACCAGCCCTACAACAAATGCTAAATGAACTTCTCTAAGTGGGAAATGTAAGAGAAGAAAAGGACCTACAAAAACAAAAACAAAACAATTAAGAAAATGGTAATAGGAACATACACATCAGTAATTTCCTTGAATGTAAATGGACTAAATGCACCAACCAGAAGACACAGACTGGCTGAATGGATACAAAAACAAGACCCATATATATGCTGTCTACAGGAGATCCACTTCAGACCTAGGGACACATACAGACTGAAAGTGAGGGGATGGAAAAAGATATTCCATGGAATTCCAAATGGAAATCAAAAGAAAGCTGGAGTAGTGATACGCATATCAGATAAAATAGACTTTAAAATAAAAAAAACTACAAGAGATAAGAAAGGACACTACATAAAGATCAAGGGATCAATCCAAGAAGAGGAGATAACAATTATAAATATATATGCACCCAATATAGGAGCACCTCAATACATAAGGCAAATGCTAACAACTATGAAAGAGGAAATTGACAGTAACACAATCATAGTGGGGGACTTTAACAGCCCACTTACACCAATGGACAGATCATCCACACAAAAAATTAATAAGGAAACACAAGCTTTAAATGACACAATAAATCAGCTGGATTTAATAGATATCTATAGGACATTACATCCAAAAACAGCAGATTACACTTTCTTGTCAAGTGCACATGAAACATTCTCCAGGATGGATAGATCACATTTTGGGTCACAAATCAAGCCTTGGTAAATTTAAGAAAGTTGAAATTGAATCAAGCATCTTTTCTGACCACAACGCTATGAGATTAGAAATCAATTACAGGAAAAAAAACTGTAAAAAACACAAGCACATGGAGGCTAAACAATATGCTACTAAATAACCAACAGATCACTGAAGAAATCAAAGAGGAAATCAAAAAATACCTAGAGACAAATGACAATGAAAACACAACGATCTAAAACCTATGGGATGCAGCAAAAGCAGTTCTAAGAGGGAAGTTTATAGCAATACAATCCTACCTCAAGAAATAAGAAAAATCCCAAATAAACAATCTAACCTTACACCTAAAGAAACTAGAAAAAGAAGAGCAAACAAAACCCAAAGTTAGTAGACGGAGAGAAATCATAAAGATCAGAGCAGAAATAAATGAAATAGAAACAAAACAATAGCAATAATCAATAAAACTAAAAGCTGGTTCTTTGAGAAGATAAATAAAATTGATAAACCTCTAGGAAGACTCATCAAGAGAAAGAGGGAGAGGACTCAAATCAATAAAATTAGAAATGAAACAGGAGAAGTTACAATGGACACTGCAGAAGTAAAAAGCACAAGAGACTACTACAAGCAACTATATGCCAATAAAATGAACAACCTGGATGAAATGGTATAACCTTCCAAGACTGAATCAGGAAGAAATAGAAAATATGAACAGACCAATCACAAGTAATGAAATTGAAACTATGATTAAAAATCTTCCAACAAACAAAAGTCCAGGACCAGATGGATTCACAGGTAAATTTTATCAAATAGTTAGAGAAGAGCTATCACCCATCCTTCTCAAGCTCTTCCAAAAAAATGCAGAGGAAGGAACACTCCCAAACTCATTTTATAAGGCCACCATCACCCTGATACCAAAACCAAACAAAGATACTACAAAAAAAAAGAAAATTACAGACCAATATCACTGATGAATTTAGATGCAAAAATCCTCAACAAAATACTAGCCAACAGAATCCAACAACACATTAAAAGAATCATACATCATAACCAAGTGGGGTTTATCCCTGGAATGCAAGGATTCTTCTTCTCCAGAAGGTGGGCATAGAGGGAACCTACCTCAACATAATAAAGGCCATATACGAAAAATCCACAGCAAACATCATTCTCAATGGTGAAAAACTGAAAGCATTCCCTCTAAGATTAGGAACAAGACAAGGATGTCCACTCTAGCCACTACTATTCAACATAGTTTTGGAAGTCCTTGCCACAGCAATCAGAGAAGAAAAAGAAATCAAAGGAATCCAAATTGGAAAAGAAGAAGTAAAACTGTCCCTGTTCACAGATGACATGATACTATACATAGAAAATCCTAAAGATGCCACCAGAAAACTACTTGAGCTAATCCATGAATTTGGTAAAGTTGCAGGATACAAAATTAACACACAGAAATCTCTTGCATTTCTATACACTAACAATGAAAGATCAGAAAGAGAAATTAAGGAAATAATCCCATTCACCATTGCAACAAAAAGAATAAAATACCTAGGAATAAACCTAGCTAGGGAGGTAAAAGACCTGTACTCAGAAAACTATAAGACACTAATGAAAGAAATCAAAGAAGACACAAACAGATGGAGGGACATACCATGTTCTTGGATTGGAAGAATCAACATTGTGAAAATGACTATACTATCCAAAGCAATTTACAGATTCAATGCAATCCCGATCAAATTACCAATGGCATTTTTCGCAGAACTAGAAAAAGAAATTTTACAATTTGTAGGGAAACGTAAAAGACCCCAAATAAGCAAAGCAATCTTGAGAAGGAAAGATGGAGTTGGTGGAATCAGGCTTCCTGACTTCAAACTATACTACAAGGCTACAGTGATCAAGACAGTATGGTACGGGCACAGAAACAGAAATATAGATCAATGGAACAAGATAGAAAGCCCAGAGATAAATTGTGGTTAACTAATCACTGAGAAAGGAGGCAAGGATATACAATAGAGAAAAGGCAGCCTCTTCAATAAGTGGTGCTGGGAAAACTGGACAGCTACATGTCAAAGAATGAAATTAGAACACTCCCTAACACTCCCTAAAAGTAAACTCAAAATGAATTAAAGACCTACATGTAAGGCCAGACACTATAAGACTCCTAGAGGAAAACATAGGAAGAACACTTTTTGACGTAAATCACAGCAAGATCTTTTTTGATCCACCCCCTAGAGTAATGGAAATAAAAACAAAAATAAGTAAGTGGGACCTAATGAAACTTCAAAGCTTCTGCACAGCAAAGGAAACTGTAAGCAAGACGAAAAGACTACCCTCAGAATGGGAGAAAATATTTGCAAGTGAGTCAACAGACAAAGGATTAATCTCTAAAATATATAAACAGTTCATCCAGCTCAATATCAAAAAACAAACAACCCAATCAAAAAATGGGCAGAAGACTTAAATAGGCATTTCTCCAAAGAAGACATACAGATGGCCAAGAGGCACATGAAAAGCTGCTCAACATCACTAATTATTAAAGAAATGCAAATCAAAACTACAGTGAGATTTTCACCTCACACCGGTTACAATGAGCATCATCAGAAAATCTACAAACAGTAAATGCTGGAGAGGGTGTGGAGAAAAGGGAACACTCTTGCATTGCTGGTGGGAATGTAAATTGATACAGCCACTATGGAGAACAGTATGGAGGTTCCTTGCAAAACTAAAAATAGAGTTATCATATGACTCAGCAATCCCACTGCTGGGCATATACCCAAAGAAAACCATAATTCAAAGAGACACATGCACTCCAGTGTTCATTGCAGCACTATTTACAATAGCCAGGACATGGAAGCAACCTAAATGCCCATCAACAGATGAATGGATGCAGATGATGTGGTTTATGTATACAATGGAACATTACTCAGCTATAAAAAGGAACAAAATTGGGACATTTGTAGAGACATGGATGGACCTAGAGACAGTCATACAGAGTGAAGTGAGTCAGAAAGAGAAAAACAAATATATATTAACACATCTATGCGGAGTATAGAAAGATGGTACAAATCAACTGGTTTGCAAGGCAGAAGT
The DNA here is from genome assembly GCF_030028045.1 of Hippopotamus amphibius kiboko. NCBI lineage: Eukaryota > Metazoa > Chordata > Mammalia > Artiodactyla > Hippopotamidae > Hippopotamus > Hippopotamus amphibius. Next base: position 62,905,994 of record NC_080188.1, read on the forward strand.
AGAGACACAGATGTAGAGAACAAACATACGGACACGAAGTTGGGAAAGCAGCGGAGGTTGGGGGGGAATGAATTGGGAGATTGGGATTGCCATATATACATTACTAATAAGAAAAAAACTATCAAATTGTACACTTTAAATATATGCAGTTTGTTGTATGTCAACTGTATCTCAATAAATGTTCTTAAAAAAAATTACTATCACACTTCTCAAGAGCAACACATAAAGCAAGCCAGTACCAGAGATGCACTCTCAAGGGTTTTCTTTTCAGTGCAAGCCAAAGATTCTATAATCCATTCAAGATCTCCTTCATGGCTACAGAGAAAATAGTTTTTAAAAAACAACTGCTAAGAGAAAAGTGGACACTTGAGCCCCTCCTGATGAAACTACTAGAGTATGAGCTTCATTCAACCAAGATATAACAGGAGAAACTTGGCAAAATGAGTAATAGTGATCATTTAATATATTTAACTGTAGAAGTGATGCTAAAACAAGGTTAGAAACATGGGTTAAGTGATAATTTGAAATCAACATATGTCATAAAAAAAGGATGGTTTTATTAAAAACTGGGAGATAAAGAGGGAAAGAAAGGGGAAAATAGAATATTAATAGTATAGAGAATAAGTGGAAGTCACCTATTTCATTTAAAACTAAAAAAAAAAAAGAGAGAAAGGTTAAGTGAAAAAAAGTGGGGAGTAAGGGCACTGTAAAAGGTATAAAGTTAACCAGTATAACAAAAGTACAAACCTTTCTAAAAAGAAAAAGAAAGCAAAAACAAACCACAGAGAAAAACACCCAAATATACAAAATTCAGATAATAATAAAGAACATAAATAATGAAATACATCTTTTGTATATACATTAAACACAACATCTGATAAGATAGTATCTTCTCAAATACACATGAACATTGACAAAAATAAGCCATAGATTAGGTCTTATGGAAAATACCATTAAGTTCCTCTGAGTAGATATATATTACAAATTAATTTCTCTGATCAAAATACAATAAAACTGGAAAAAATTAAAAAGAGAAAAGGGAGAAATATAAATATATATTACAGATTTTTTTAAGAGGTGGTAATGAAAACACTACATATGAATCTATAAGGAATTTTTGAAGGAGTGGTTCATAATCTTAAAAATCCACATCAATAAAAATGAAAAAATAGAAATAAATATATTTAATTCCATCTTCAAAAGCTAAAAAAACATGCAACAAATTTTAACAGAAGATAAGGAAGATAAAAATAAAAGGAGAAAGTATTAAGGTAAATAATTTTCAAGTAGGTTAAATTAATGAATTAAATATTGGTTCTTAGAAAATATCAACAAGTGACAAATCATTAACTAATCCAATCAAATAAAAAGTAAAGAACTTAGACCAATTTGTACAAAAGTTATCAAGGAATTATCCCTCAAAAGAGGACCAGGCCTAGAATGTTTCACGGGTGAACTCAACCAGTCCTTTAGAGAACAGATATTTCCAATCCTATTCCAGATTTAAGGAGACTAAGAGACACAACAACTAAATGCAAGACATGATCATGGACTAAATTGTAGGATGGGACAGTATTGGGACCAATGACAAAGTTGTAATATGGACTGCAGATTAAAGTATAGTATCAATGTTAAATTTCCTGAATTTGATAACAGTACTGTGGTTCTGTCTACAGAATATCATTGTTATTTTAAAATAACCTATATAGTTGCACTCCAAAAGAGGGAAAAATTAAACTTGAATAAACAGAGTAGAATAAATTGAAAAGTATAATGTTCTTAGATCCAAAGACTCTGTTAAAATATTTTTTCCAACTAAATTATGTTATCTTTGAGTCCATTCAGAATCCCAAAGTGATTTTATGAATTTATGAGAATGATTTAAAATACATTTTAAGATACATTTACATGGTTTTAGCTAAAAAATTCTGAAGATGAAAAAAAGGGAAAACAAGAAATTCTTGAGCTGTAGATATTGACATAAAGGTAAATCAATTAAAATTGTATGAAATTGGACCAGTAGAAAGGAATAGAAATCCCAGAAATTGTGTGTGTGTGTGTGTGTGTGTGTGTGTGTGTGTATGTGTGTGTATGTGTGTGTGTGTGACTGTATGAATTAAGAATATAGAGTCATTTCAAATCAGGAGAGAAATTATACATTCTTCTAGATCAATACTGAGGTAGTGGGCTAATTGTTTGGAGCGGGGAAGTAATTATGTTCACATCACATTGACTCTGGAGACAACCTGCCTAGATTGGAATCCTGAATCTTAGCTCTATGACCTTAGGCAAGTTACTTTATCTGTGTCTCAATTTTTTAATCTATAAGATAAAAATAATAATGGTATTTATCTCACAGAATGTTTCTGAAGGTTAATTGAATTAAACACCGAAAAGTATTTAGCTCTTAGTAAGCACTATGTAAATGTTAAACAGGAGTGGCTATGGTAGTAGTAGTAACAAAATATCCTTAGTACTTGTCTTAATTGGATTTTTAGATGCCTTATCACATGCTAAGCTATAATCAAATTAATACCATTCTTAATATTATTCAGCCATAAAAAGAATGAAATTCTGCCATTTGTAACAACATGGATGGACGTAGAGAATATTATGCTTAGTGAAGTCAGACAGAGCGAAGCAAATACTGTATTATATCATTTATATGTGGAATCTAAAAAATAAAATGAATGTATATGGCAAAATAGAAGTAACTCAGATATAGAAAATAAACTAGTGGTTAGCAGTGGGAAAAGGGAAGGAGGGAAGGGCAAAATAGGAATGTGAGATTAAGAGATACAGAGTACTATGTATAAAATAGATAAGCAACAAGGATATACTTTATTAGCACAGGCAGTACTACTCATTATTTTGTGTTAACTTTTAATGGAGTGTAATCTGTAAAAATAATCACTGTGCTGTACACCTGAAACTAATATAATGTTGTAAATCAACTATACTTCAATAAAAAATTAATACCATACTTTTGATGACCTCACAAATACTCTGCATAGAAGTGTAAAAGTAAATATATAAAAACATGATGGGAGTTACAATACTGGTCATCTTATTGGGATTTGACTGTTGTCTTTACAATTTTTTGTTCTTTAAAATTCCTCTAGAATTTTTAAGTATGATCTTAATTTCAGAATAAAAGTTACTTTAACAGCAATTTCATTGGTTCTACCTGGGTATTTATTCATTCCCAGTGGTATATTTGAAAACTAATGGATATTGTACTGTGTGTTTATAATTGAAACTGAAATATTAGTCTACAACAGTGACATAACATATCTATGTTTCTTCCAAAGAAATGCATAAAATCTTGACATTGAGAAAATTAATAACATGATTAATTTGACAATTTGATTATTTTTCTTTTCTCCAGTACTTATGTTTTGGTTTCTCCTATGGACAGTAATAACTTACACATTGTATTTACTTAGAAAAGTCTGTTGAAACTTTAAAATCTTTAAATCCTTTAGAACAAAAATATTTCTATTCCCACATTAGCAGAGAATCATCATAATATAAGGCCTCAATAAATAATTTTTAAAATTAAAATTTCAAGGTTGGAAAGGCTTTTATATTACCAATTTCAATCTATTCATTATACAGAAGAGTAATCTAAAATGATAAAGATTTGGCTACTTGCCCAAAGTCATGTCATATATCTTAAATGAAGATGTAAGACTTGAATACATTCTTCCTTTCTTCTTCCCTCTCACCTTTCCTCCCTTTCATCCTCCCTTGCTCCCTCCCTCCCCCACCCTACCTTTCTTCCTCCCTTAGCATTTCTTCAATGCCTACTTTCTTCCAAGAACACCTGCAATTTTACACTAAAACATTATTTCAAGACCAAAGAATATAAAATGATATTTAAGAAAACTATCAAGAAATTTTTTAAATTTATGAATAGTTCATTCTTGTGAAGAGTAGGAGAAGAAAATGTATGGTTTAAGAAGTTGAATAGGCAGAGATAGACCTGGTACTTGTTAAATTGTGCTAAAGGTGTTCAGTAACGATTTTCCTTCCACTTTGCACAAAAAAATCTTTAAGGTGGTAGTGATGGGGGGAAAACAAAGTAATTGAAGCCCATGATAGTCACTTTTAATGTTTTAATTTTCAAGTCCAAATGAATGATATCCCAGGGGAATAAATGCATTTCCTGAGGTGACAAATGAGTTACTATAGATAATATGTACAAAACATGAAAAAGAGGGCTGTTATATAGTTAGAGATTAGCATATTTGAAATTAGAAAATTTATTCTGACAGAGCAATGAATTTGATTTTATTCTCTGATAAAATTATGGAATAGATTATTAATCAGATGTGTTGTAGATGGTAAAAAAAAAAGTAAGCAGTTCATTTTCTTTTTTGATGGCATTAGCTATTCATAAGATGAATATCTGATTACTCATATATTTTGAGTTCAATAATGCCTTTTATAAACACTTAAAAACTATATAGAGAAACTTGGCTGGATGACAATATAGTAAAGAATACTCTTAGGTGATTAAAAAAACATATCTAGGGTGTTAACTAATGAGCTATTGTCAAAGGGTATAGAACTTTAGAGGCAAATTTCAGTACTTTGAACTTGCCCATGTACTCTTCATCAGTATTTTACTAGTGATGTGGCTCAAGAATTAAAGGCCTGCTTCTCGAACTTCTAAATAATGCAGAGCTAGCAGAAAAACTTGATAGTAAAGATTCAAAATATTTCAGATAAATGTGAAGGTTAAAAGAAACAAAGAATGAAATTGATGAAAGACAAATATAAGATCCAACATTTCACTTCAGAATCAACTGCATAGGATTTCTGAGGACTTCTGGATTGATAGTATTTTATTTTAAAATATTTTGAAAATTTATTTGATCCTAAGTTTAGTAGAAGTCAATGGTAATTCACCTAGTAAAAATGATTCAGGCTCCAATGTCATTTAAAAAACTATATTATTCATATCAGTTAAGGAAACATTGATGAATTAGACTTGTTCACAGGCAAATGACCAATATTTTGAGGGATATGGAAATCATATCTTGAGAAGAGTGATTGTATAAGCAAATTATTTTTAAATAATATTTCCATGTAGGGAATGAGATAGCATTCGTCAAGTATTTTAAAAATAGTCATAGAGCAGATCTATTTAGATTTATAATGTTATGTATCGATAACAAAGCTAACACACTTACTAGGGGATACAGAGAAGCATATATCAATTCATAATAACATGAAGGCTTTGTGTTAATTAGAATATTGCAAATGTAAATTGTTCATCTTGGCGACTGGACTTGTTATAATATTATATAGTATAATATATGTGGAGCATGTAACATGGCACTAGGTATATAATAAACATTAAATAAATGTGTAACTGTTGGTGTTATTAACATAATGTCCTTAACATTATGTTCAAGCATAAATTAGATAATTATTTGCTAGATATGATCATTTATTTGAAATTAAATTTCTAGTAACTGTGTTTCAACTTCTCTGAGTGTGAGCTTCTAAGAGTCAATGATCATATGGCTTATTAGTCATGCCCATTGTATTATCCATCCATCTCCTTCTCATGACTTGAAAGAATATAAATATTTCCTTTCTAGGAAAAAAGCTACAATTGTGTAATTAGACTAGTTTTGAAAAAAAAATTTACATTCCAGTTGTAGTGCTAGTTCTTATCACAATTCAAGTAATCACTTTTACATTAAATATTTGACATATAATATTTTGTAATATATTAAACCTACTATAGTAGACTCCTTAGTTACCTCAGCTAGTGGCAAATAACATAAACATAAAAATATTGATAAGCCAAGAACTTGATTTTAATTATTGAAGTAATTATTCATGAAGATATAAATTTTTATCACTGCTATAAAACAGCAAATTTTTATATTGCCCTTTTATTTTTATTCTGTAAAATTCTCTTTCAGGTATGCTGAGAAATAGAGAGGTAATTTATAAGAATTGGGTAATGAATATCTAGTGAATGTTTGTTTTCTTTCATTCCTATATGAAGCAAGTGTTTTTTGTTCTTGAATCTATGCCAAACAAATGTGCTGGATACAGGAATATGTCAAACTTTTTAAAAAGTAACAATCCCTGCCTTCACAGAGCTTGTGGTCTAGTAGAAAAACTCATTGTTCAAAAATCATACAAATATGCATAAAATTGCAACTTTCATACTGCTAGAGAAGTGAGGGATACAGGCTTCTGACAGTGTAAACAACAAGAATTATTATTCCAGTCAAAAGAGCCCATGGATAGCTTTCCTGAGGAAGTGATAATTGAGCTGATTTATAATATGAATAAGAGTTTACTTGAAGAAGTTTCAGCAGGGTAAATTCAGACAGTATAATCAGCATGTAAAAAGATCATACAACAGAAAGAAGTGCTGGATAGAAAAATGGTCCGGTAGAAGTAAGTTGAGGTAGGTGGAAGATAGAATATCCAAAGATGTGTAGGCTTTGTTAAAGATTTTAATCTTTTCCCTAAAAGCCATGCAAACCTCCATTGAACATCTTTAAATTGTAGCAGGGACAGGATCAGATTTGCTCTACAGAGAGAATACTTTGCAATAGGGAGGTTAGATAGAGGAGAAAAGGTAGATTTCAGGGAGACTTGTAAAGAGCCCTGGAAAGCAATGATAAGAGCTGAAAATAGTAGAGAAGTGAATGAATATTGGGATTCTCAGTAGGTAGAATCAATAGTGGCAGATAGGATAGGGGAATAAGACTGAGAAAGATAATGAGATCACTGAGATTTAAGACTTACATAAAAAGATTTTCATTGAAGCAGAAAATATTGGAAGAAGACTGGTTTGAGGTGAATGCCTCTAGTATGCTCTTGGCCATGCTAAATTTGAGGTGTTTTTGAGAAATTCAATAGAAATATCGATTATGTAATTGCATAAATCAGTCTAGACTCCAGAGCTCTGTATCTAGAAATATAAATTTGTAAATCATGTGTATAGATGGGAGTCAGTAAAGTAATGGATATGAGTGGGATTGCCTAGCAGAGGATCTCAAATAAAAAAGAGGTTGTAGGTCCAAGTCCAGAGGATTGCCAACATGAGCTTGAAAAGGAACTGAGCAAGAGGCTTATATCATGACATGAAATTCAAGGAAAATCGTGTTTATGGTGGAGGGAACAATCATCACTGTCAAATATTTTCAAGAAGCCTAAACAGATGAGCACTAAGTTATATCCATTTGATTCAACAGTGTAAACACTAAGAAGTGCTGTGTCCATTGAGTAGTAGAGTACTCAATAATATGGATACAAAAGAGTCTTTCCAGAGTGACTGCGAAGTGTGGAAATAGAGACAAATCTTTAGAGAAAACTGACTATGAAAAAGTGAGAGAGAAAGGGTAGCAACTGGCAGTCAGAAGTCATAGAGCATAAAAGGAAAGATTTTCTCTTTTTGGTTTTATTTTAATGAGAAAGAGTTAAAGAGCCTTTTCATGGGAAGTCAACAGTTGGTAGGATGAGGAACACTTAAGACATGGGAGTCTAAGCATCTGAAATGGAGGGAATTGGTTGATAAGTTTACTGATGGAGGGTTGGCATTTAACTTTTGTTTGCATTAGACAGCTCCTCTATTGCAAATAAAAGTTAAATAGAATAGGCTGTATGTGGAATATAGGTTGAAGTAGAAATAAGTGTGGATTTTAACTCAGTATCTTCTGGTTCTCTGTAAAATAGCAGTGGAGGTCATCTTCTGAGAGTTAGGGGAAGTGAGAGTATTAAATGTTTTATGATTTATCACTGATTCTGAAGGCTGGGGTGAGGCACTTCCTTAGGAAGGTGTATATAAATCTCAGAGATAGGAAAATGTGTGTGTATGGGTAAGTGCTGTGTGTGTGCAAATGCATTTGTACACTTTGAAAAAGCCCATTATATGATTCTAGTATCCTCTCCACAGGGAGACTGGCAATTTCTTCTTGAGAACAAAATAGCCAGGTGTTGAAAGTAAACCAGAATTTAGGAAGTTCTCCATAGAACTATGACAAGCAATTATTATATTTAATAAATACTTTAGCACATACAAAATAATCAGTTCCCTTTTCCAAAAGAAAACAATAACAAACAACAACACATGTTGCCTAGATATTTTCCTTTATTACATTATAGAAATTCACTTTGTGATATATTAAAGTATCTATTATTAAAATCAGTATAATGGCTATTCCAATTCATAAGCATTAAATGTAGAACATTTAATTATTTATTAGCAAAATATTTATGAACATTTACAAATATTCAATCAACATGTTGTCAACAAATTCCTCCTTAGGTGAAATTTTCTGACTTTAGTTGAGTCATAAAATGCTTTGGGTCCCTAGTGCATCAATTTGTAAATTACTGATCCAAAGTACTTTAATATCCTGAAAAAGGAAATGTACTGAGAGAGTCTAATTAAATCTGGAGGAGTTATTTATTCACCATTAAGGTTGAGAGATAAATGAGTCATCTCACAATAGTCATACTAAAGACAATTATATTCATTTCACAAATGGAGAAACTGAAGCTCAGGAAAAGTAGGACTAGAGAACTAGGGATCCAAGTTAGATTTTCCTTCTGAATAGACCCAATTCCTAGTAACTAAGCTATGCAAAATAAATACATGAGCTTGAAAGCAATAACTCTTTCTCTGAAAGTTCATTTTCACATAGAGTTATTGTTTAGTACTTCTCAGTTAATAATCCTAAACTCATAGTTCTTATGTTAACATAGGCTTGTTGCAGTGTAAATAGTACAATTAAAAGCAAAATTTCAGACTATTTTCAGGTAAAAACTGTCCTAAAACCAGTTATCCTAATTGCCTACAATATGAGTCATTTGGAAAATGAATATTTCTTACAGTATGATAAAGTGATTATGAGCACAGGCTTTGGAGTAAGAAAAACATTGCTTTAGTATCTGGCTTCTAAACTTATTAACTGTGAGAGCTGAATGAGTTACTTAAACTTGAAGTTTCAGTTTCTTCGTCTATGAAATGGAAAGGAAAACATGTAATTCATAACTCGTACAGATTAAATGAGAAAAGTTATTTAAATACTTAGCACTGGGCCTAGCAACAAATATGTATGGATTGGTTGATATACACACACACACACACACACACACACACACACACACACACACACACACTGCTTAACTTTAGCTAGACTATTTTTGCAGCTGTTATGACTTCAGAGACTAGATGTATCTTATTTGGTAACTAGGCATGTTACTTTTCATGTCTTTTTTTTTCTCCAAAGACATTAAAACCAGTTTCTATATTCTTTCATCAAACAATAAAAAAAAGAAAATAATGAAAATGTTCAACAATTTACTGTTGTTTATCTTTGTCTGGAAGAGGTCCCCACAGCTTTAGTCACAGCCACAGATAATTATTTCAAACAAGCTGCATCTTTTAGATATTTAAATATGTTTTCATATCATAGAATTTAAATGTGAAAGCATTTGTTACGTGTTCTCACTGCAATTCTGCTATGTGCCTTTTATAAGTACAATAGCATGTGCTGTGTGTGGCTTTGAGTGCTAACACTGAGAATCTGAGACATACACTGGGCGGAATGGTTATTGCTCCAAGAAGAATTAGCTGTTTCCTTAATCTTTAATTGTTCATTAAAATGTTTGTGAGGTTTAAAAAATAAAATTATGGTAGAAACCCCTGGTGTATGACATTATAACTTAGTGCTATAGTGCTATGAAATCTCTAGTAAATTCTAATATATTTAGAGCCCAATAATGTAAATTTTGATACAGAGAAATCTAAACCAAGGGTGAAATGCCATGATTAATAACCTAATAATTTACATGTTAACATATCTTATATCTTGGGAACATTGTCTCAGAAAGAATTCTTTAGAATAAGTTTTACCTTTGCTACTGTGTTAACGATGGCTTTGATAAAATGACCCAAGGAAAAAAGACAATTTCCTTCGGGCATTGTCTGTGTCTGAAATATTCTTCACTGATTTCACATGCACTGATAACATGAACAAGGTAATTTGTCTAACTCTGATGGGCCAAGATTTGCAGTAGGAAATGCCAAATTCACATATAGCTCGTCTCTAAGAAGTCTCTGCAGTGTTTTTCAATTCATATAAAAAGGCTTAAAATGTTGCCTGAGGCACCTATTTTTTTTCCTCAAGGCAAGCTAAAGTGCCACAAATCAAGTTGTTTTTCACACTGTTAATGTATTCCTTTCTCTTTCAATTTCTCAGAGAGCCGACATAGGAATTTCTGCTTTGACTATCACCCCAGACCGTGAGAATGTGGTGGACTTTACGACACGTTACATGGATTACTCAGTGGGAGTACTACTTCGAAGGGCTGAAAAGACAGTAGATATGTTTGCCTGTCTTGCACCATTTGATCTCTCACTATGGGCTTGCATTGCTGGCACAGTACTTCTGGTGGGTCTACTGGTCTACCTCTTGAATTGGCTTAATCCCCCAAGATTACAAATGGGATCAATGACTTCTACTACTCTCTACAACTCCATGTGGTTTGTGTATGGATCCTTTGTGCAGCAAGGTAAGGAGAAAAAATATATTTCAGTACAAAAATGGAATGTGATGTTTCATATGCCATGAATTCAGTTAAGAAGGTTCTGTATCTTGACATCAATAAGTGTTCTCAAAGTCTTCACAGCAATGCTTAGAAAAGAACATTTCCTACTCTTTCCTAGTGATCTCAAACAGCAGATTTCCAGCAAAAATGGTACAGTATCTTTTGATGTAAGTTCAATTTAATCAACAAAGCCAAAGATGAATGTCAGAGGTAAGTAACGTTCACTAGAAACTCAAGATGAGATTTTCTTTCCCAAGCTCCAATTCTGAGAAATAGCCTTACTGGGATGAAAATACGTTATATCAGAGCAGATATTGCTTAATTATTTATGTGTATAAGAGATGTTGACTTGCTGTTTGTTGAGAGACATTGTTTCATGTATTAAAAATATTCGTTGGCAGTGAAAAGACTTTAAGATTCAGATAAGAAATTTTATGCTTTATCTTTCACTTTAATATATAATCTTTACCAATTATTTAACCTACTATTTCATTGTATTCTAGAGAATGTCTCTGTTGTGTTATTCAACATTCAATGTGCCTACTCTTTAAACTTATCTAGGTAATTACTTGACTCTCACTGAATAGAACAATATTTATTGAATCCCTTATTTGAGATTAATCCCACTATAGAAAATGAAATAATAAAATCCTTAAGGGATTGGTAGTTTCTTGCAAGCGTGTCATAAGTATTGAAGAGGAGAAATAGGTGTCACAATGAAACACATGATGCTTTTGCCTTAATATTTACAACTCTCAATAGCATCTTACTTTTTATGTACACTTGCTATTGGATCTTCCATTAAATTTCATTCTTTATATTCTCATTTGACTAATCATAAGGTTTGTCTAGACTTTTCATCTCTATTTTCTCACTTAAAATCTATTGTGTAAACCTCGGTAAGCATGCTTTTTCCCCCTATCTTTCTGTAGCGGTGTATATTTATCGCAGATATTTTTGGTCCATTCATTAATCACTAATCTAGTCAGTATTTAATCCACACTGTTTATTTAAGTAGAACTTTGCTATGCACTGAGTATACAGTTGTGAGCAAGAGAGTCTTTGCCATCATTGAGCTACCAGTCTTGTGGAACACAAACATGTAAAATCCACATGTGACAGAGATCAGCACAGACTGTTATGAGATCATAGTGGTAGTACTGTATAAACAGAGAGAATTAACTATGCAAAAAGCTTACTGAAGAAGAGGATGGGAGAAAGGACACATAGAGGGTAGGATAGAATTTAAGACCAAGAAGTGAGAGAGAAATTAGAATAGAATTCAGGATGGAGCTGGTAAAAATGAGGCTGAAGATATATTGATTATTATCAGCAGTTTGAATTTGATCTTCAGGGAAACTATCAGCAATTTAAAGGTATTAAACAGGGAAATTCATGTTTACATTTTTACTATAATCCGAGATATTCTGATTATAGTGTAGAAAAATATGAAAAAGAGCAATGTGGAAAGGGAGACAAATGATCAGAGTATTGTAATAACTAACTAAAGAGTTAATATGGCTTATACAAAGGTAAGATGGCATTGGGAATCAAGAGAAGGGTATTGATGAATTGGAATCAATAGAACCTAATAAATTATATAGCAGCATAGGGGTTGGAACTGAAGGAGAAAAGGGAGGTGAAATTTTATCCTAGGTTTCTGGATTGGGAAGTTATGTGTATTGGATGTTGATGTCATTTTCTGGGGAAAAAAATCAAGAAGAGCAGGTATGATGTGGCAGACAATACATTCATTTTGGTGCATTTGGGTTGAGGTATCTGTGAAATATCCAGGGGTATATTTCTAATGTTTTGTTAGTGATTTGATATATTTGTCAGAAGCACAGAAGTGAAGTCTGGACTAAATAAATATTTAGGAGATATTAGCATGTAGGAGATAATTGAAGCCATGGAAGTGAATAAGATCATACAGAGCAGTTGTTCTCAACTGCCGACTCCTGATCGAGGACCACTGGCCCAGAGAGGGCCTAAGACAGAGCCCTAAGGAAAGGAATGGGTAGAGGAGATTTCAGTGGTAACTAATAAGGAGTGACAAGAAAGATGCAAGTACCATGTACACCATCTTGTGGTATACATGCCAAGTAAAGACAATATTTGAATATGGAAGATTTGGTTGACAATATTAAAGATTTCAAAGAATCAAGTAAAATTAATACTTGAAAGGTGTTCATTGGATTTAGCAATAACCTTGTTATTGGTAGAGTTCCAGTGACTACAGCTGCATAATAAATTCCTCTAAAACCTATCAATTTTGTGGGTCACAATTTTAGACAGGACATGATGTGGATGGCTTGTCTCTGCTCAGTGATGTCTGAAGCCTCAGCTAGACAGCTCAAAGTCTGGAGGCTGAACTCGTCTGAAGGCTGAACTCATCTGAAGGCTTGTTCATTTCACTCACATGTCTGGTAGTTAATGCTGGCCCAGAGCTCAGTTTTTCTCTATGGTCTTTCTCCATAGGATAGTTTGGCTTTCTCACACCATGATGTTTGATTTCTCTGCAGAGAGTATTCCCCAAAATAGAGGAAAGAGTCAATGAAGCAGAAGAATTTTGTAGTCCAGGTTGGGGATCACAAACTTGTATGATGGTGTGAGCTTCTCTTGCAGGAAACACTGGATGTGCTACCACATGGCTTTGTTATGAGAATTAAAATGGCTTAAAAATGTGAAGTTCTTAGATACAGTAACATATAAGTATCACGTGACTGTTTACTCAATAAATGAAAAACAAATTAGACTTATCTGGGAATAGTTAGGCACATGAAAAAAGGATAACAAGGCAAATTATTTTAGATTATTAGCAAGATGGTGGTTGAAATAGTAGATTCTAGGATACAAGAGCAATAAAAAATAGAAGGACCAATAATCAGAGTGTAGAAGAGAGTAAGACTGGAAAGTAATGGAGTAGTAGTGGGAGAGAGTAGAGTTCTTGATGAGGCCAAAGAACAACAGTAGAAACATCAGTGTGGGATAGTTCAAAGGTTGTCTTTACAAAATGGGACACCTGAGCCTAAAATTTTTGAAATTGAGCAGTAGAGGACAAGTTACAGGTGTGTAGATGTGGATTAAGAGTTGGTGAAGGATTTTCCACAAGTTCGGAGCACGAGTCGGTCGCAGTCTCTTCCCCCGGCCTCTCGCTACCGCTGAATTGCCAAGATGTCGCTTTCTACCAAGCTGACTCTGGACAAGCTGGACGTGAAGGGGAAGCGGGTCATCATGAGAGTGGACTTCAATGTTCCTATGAAGAACAACCAGATAACAAACAACCAGAGGATCAAGGCTGCCGTTCCAAGCATCAAATTCTGCTTGGACAGTGGAGCCAAGTCAGTTGTTCTTATGAGCCACCTGGGCCGGCCTGGTGGTGTCCCCATGCCTGACAAGTACTCCTTGCAGCCAGTTGCTGTAGAACTCAAATCTCTTCTGGGCAAGGATGTTTTGTTCTTGAAGGACTGCGTGGGCCCAGAAGTGGAGAAAGCTTGTGCTGACCCAGCTGCTGGGTCTGTCATCCTGCTGGAGAACCTTCGCTTTCATGCGGAAGAAGAAGGGAAGGGAAAAGATGCCTCTGGGAACAAGATTAAAGCTGAGCCAGCCAAAGTAGAAGCCTTCCGAGCTTCGCTTTCCAAGCTAGGGGATGTCTATGTCAATGATGCTTTTGGCACTGCTCACCGAGCCCACAGCTCCATGGTGGGAGTAAATCTGCCAAAGAAGGCTGGAGGTTTTTTGGTGAAGAAGGAGCTGAACTATTTTGCCAAGGCCTTGGAGAGCCCAGAGCGATCCTTCCTGGCCATCCTGGGCGGAGCTAAAATTGCAGACAAGATCCAACTGATAAATAATATGCTGGACAAAGTCAATGAGATGATTATTGGTGGTGGAATGGCCTTTACCTTCCTTAAGGTGCTCAACAACATGGAGATTGGCACTTCTCTGTTTGATGAAGAGGGATCCAAGATTGTTAAAGACCTGATGTCCAAAGCTGAGAAGAATGGTGTGAAAATTACCTTACCTGTTGACTTTGTCACTGCTGATAAGTTTGATGAGAATGCCAAGACTGGCCAAGCCACTGTGGCCTCTGGCATACCTGCTGGCTGGATGGGCTTGGACTGTGGTCCTGAGAGCAGCAAGAAGTATGCTGAGGCTGTTGCTCGGGCTAAGCAGATCGTGTGGAATGGACCTGCGGGCGTATTTGAATGGGAAGCTGTTGCCCGAGGAACCAAAGCCCTCATGGATGAGGTGGTGAAAGCCACTTCCAGGGGCTGCATCACCATCATAGGTGGTGGAGACACTGCTACTTGCTGTGCCAAATGGAACACAGAAGATAAAGTCAGCCATGTGAGCACTGGGGGTGGTGCCAGTTTAGAGCTCCTGGAAGGTAAAGTCCTTCCTGGGGTGGATGCTCTCAGCAGTGTTTAGTACTTTCCTGCTTTTTGGTTCCTGTGCATAGCCCTTAAGTCAAGGTAGTGCTTTCTCCATCTCAACTTGGCATTAGCTAATATCTTCCCCCATGTCAAGATTCAGCTAGTGGCCAAGAGATGTAGTGCCAGGAACCCTTAAACAGTTGTACGGCATCTCAGCTCACCTTTACTGCACCCTGGATTTGCCTACATTCTTCAAGATCCCATTTGAATTTCTTAGAGACTAAACCATTGTGCATTCTAGAGTGCATATATTTATATTATGCCTGTTAAAAGAAAGTGAGCTGTTAGCTTAGTTCTCTTTACAAAGTAGCTTATTATTCTGATTAGCTTTGTCACTGTTTAACCATTCAGCATGGAAACCAGGTGAAATTCCAGTTGTTGGTAGGGAGGGAGATGAAGTTGGTGATCTATTAAATAAATAATAAAAATATCCATTGAAACTGGAAAAAAAAAAAAAGAGTTGGTGAAGGACTTCAAAGCTGATGAACTGAAGGTCCAGAGGATTAGATGAACCATCTATAATGATGGTTGGCTTGGATTGGAGAGAAAGAAAACAAGCCATGAGCCAAAATTGTCAATAAATTAAGATAGATAACTAGAATGTTGATAGATATGAGCACTAACTAGAAATAGAAGGTGGTAAAGCTGGATGTAACTAACCTCTATTTTTATCTCACTTCTTCCCATTCCATCTCTTTTTTTGTGTGCATGGTTTCAATAATACCAAAATGCAGATGACTCCCAAATCTATATCATCCATCCTTGACTTCTAGTTTTGTATACTCTCACTAGACTCTCTGGATATATCAGAGATACCAAAAATTCCAATATGCCAATAATTGAATTTATTTTGCACTTTAAACCTTTATAGCCTCGCGTATTCTCTATTCCAGCTGATGTATTAGCAACCACTCGGACATAGAGGTTAGAACCTTTGAAAACAGTTTTGATTTTTTCTTCTTTCTATCTCTTATATCCAACCATGATCAAGTCCTTCTAATTTTACCTCATAATTATTTCTAGGAGTGGAAATCTCTTCTTGCCCAGAGAGATAAGACCTAGATTATTACCTAGGTTAGGCTTATCTCATTTTTCATCTGAACTACAGGAATCTCATAATAGGTATTTCCTTTTCAATTTTGTTTCCTATAAATATATGCTCCACGTACTTGCACATATACCCAAATTATCACTACCATGGAGAGCTAACCACATAATTCCCATTCTTCAAATATTTCCTTGGGTCCCCAATGCCCACAGTTTAAAGTTATTTAGAGCATGAACAATATTCCATTGTCTGGTCCAGTTTCCTACCACTCATGGCTCACATTTAATTGTCCAGTTACTCCAGACTGTTTTTGTCCCTTGAACAGAAGACACGACTGTGTCATGTGTCTCTTCCTTTGCTTCTACTCTTTTCAGTTTTTGAAATGCCTTTATTACCAATTGCTTAATCTCTAATCCCACTCACTGCTTTCATATGGCAAATTCCTATGCATCCTCTAGTTCTTGTTCTGATCTCACTTCTTTCAGAAAGTCTTTGCTGGAATTAGGGACCATCTTCTATGCTCTGTAAGATATATTTATCATAGTACTTATCAAGGATAGTGTAATTGCCTTTTTTTTTGTCTCCATCTGAGTCCTTTGAACACAAGATAGTGTCTTACTTATCTTTTTAGTCTCTTTGCCTAATTCAGTGTCTCGTATATGTTAGGTGTTTAATAAATGCATGCTGATCAACTAAATAAGTGAATAAATGCTAAATACTTAACTAAAACAAGCATAGAGTTAACTGCAATATTGTGTTTATTAGATTACAGTCTGTTTCGCAATGACCTTAAACTCACTTAAACCAAGCAGGAAGTTATCCAGAATGTCTCCACTGGTGTATTTTCTTAAGTAGCTAACGTGAGAAACTTATAAATAAGGTTACGCATGGTTGAAGCCTTATTTTTGAGAATGTTGACAAGCTTATGGATTGGCTTTCTGAATTCTGTCTCCAGGTGGCCCAGTTTCAGCAGGTTTTGGAGAACACCCAAAAGAAAAAGATACATAAAATTATCCATATGGTTACATGCTTTTCTACTTCTGTAAACAAGCTGCAGATATCAAAAGTTATAAATATGTTAAGCACTTTTCTATCTCAACTGCTCCCTTAAATAAGCTGTACAGCCTGTAGGTTGATTATACATTTATACAAATTCATAATGATGAATCATGCTGGATTGCATAGGAGTAACTACTTCATCTTTGAAATGCTGCTATTCTTCCACCTGTAAATAATGAAAAGGTGAATTCATCAAAAAATATCAAGAGTATCTTTACACTTTGATTAAAATAAGTTAGATTCCGTATATATGAGTTAGCATATGGTATTTGTTTTTCTCTTTCTGGCTTACTTCACTCTGTATGACAGACTCTAGGTCTATCTACCTCCTTACATATAGCTCAATTTTATTCCTTTTTATGGCTGAGTAATATTCCATTGTATATGTATATATGTACCACATCTTCTTTATCCATTCATCTGTTGATGGACATTTAGGTTGCTTCCATGTCCTGGCTATCTTAAATAGTGCTGCAGTGAACATTACGGTACATGTTTCTTTTTGGATTATGGTTTTCTCTAGGTATATGCCCAGGAGTGGGATTACTGGATCATATGGTAGTAATACCATATGCTAACTCATATATATGGAATCTAAAAAAAATGGTACTGATGAACCCAGTGACGGGGAAGAATAAGGATGCAGATGCAGAGAATGGACTGGAGGACACAGAGTTGGGGGGCGGGGGGCAAAGGGGAAGCTGGGACCAAGTGAGAGAGTAGCATAGACATATATACACTACCAACTGTAAAATAGATAGCTAGTGGGAAGTTGCTGTATAACAAAGGGAGATCAACTCAATGATGGATGATGCCTTAGAGGGCCAGGACAGGGAGGGTGGGAGGGAGTCGCGGGAGGAAGGGGATAAGAGGATATATGTATAAATACAGCTGATTCACTTTGGTGTACCTCAAAAGCTGGTATAAGAGTGTAAAGCAATTATATTCCAATACAGAGCTTAAAAAAAAGTTAAAGAAAAGGCTCAAAAACCCTTTGAAAAAAAGAGTCAATCAATGACAGTGTCCATGCACAGGCAATGAGGTTTGGAATTAGTGATAATTTCCAATAAAAATATAGTGTTTTAAGGAGAAGTACAGCTGTTATTTCAGAATTATGGTCTTTACTGAGCCACTAGACCAGATTGAGTAGGAATAAAAAGGCATTTCATGTATTATCAGATAGATGTTTGAAAAAAAGAGTTTAGGGACAGCGAAAAGCAGAAAAATGTTAAATATATGTGAGTTGTTTACTAATCCTGAGTTTTTTAAAAAATCTGTAACTTCAAAACATTCCAGAAAAACAGCTCAGGGAATCCAACTGTGCAAAAGCAGTATGGTCCATTATAGAGATAAGCTTAGTACATCTGTTTGGCTAGAACATTAGAGCTTGTGAATTAGGCAGTTTAATGCATGAATGAGAGACCAATTTTATGCAAGTTTTGTTGCCATATTTTATCCTCCCTTATCTCCATGCCTAAGTACATCTCTCTGCAATCAACATACTTAAAAAAAACTGGGGCTTGATTTTTAAAGATCCCTGATATTTAGTCTATGGTCAGTGACTCTTACTACCATCAAGGCCATGAAGGGCCTCTGTGACTTGTTCACACATGTGGTTGCATATAATTTGTTTGCTGTTTACTTGCAAAGGGAAATTTCAGAGTTTACCTCAGATGGTTTTGTCTGGTTCTATGAAGTATAAATATTTATAGTCATGTAAAATGTTTGAGGCTATCACATATGTTTATTTACCAGCAAACATTTACTATACCAGCTACGCACCAGGAACACAAAGAGCAAAAGAATAACAAGGAATAATTACATTAACGGGCTTAATAAATATTCCTTGGGTATACTACATGCCATACCCAACCTAGATATTTTGAAAATGATCATAAGAAAGACACAGTCCTTGCAGGAAAGTTCGACATGATGTAAGTGGGCCATAGCCAAATTGGGACCAAATAAACCACTTTTGATGAGAGGAGCAGACAGAATTATTGAAAGGAGTAAAGAGAGAAAATTCCTTTGGTCATTTTCTTAAGGATCAGATAGTTGCACAGATGCTAGTGATGAATAGAAAGAGGACCTTTAGAAATGGTAGACGATCACTTGGTGGCTGCTGCACAAGAGTTTACGTGAAAGGCAACCCACTGACTTTGAGATGCCAGGACAATTTATGGAGGAAAATAGAGCTCTTCGCACTGCCAGGTGGACTGCAGTGTTAGGGAGAATCACAACTTTCTCATTTCCACAAAAAGAAGAGTCAGACATTCTTCTCTATCAAATTAGGCAACAGAAAAGATTGTTGATGAGAAAGCATCCCTTTAAAACGTTGAGTAGGAGATTAACTAAAAAAAACATCCATTTTAATAGTGTGGATATCAAATACATGAAATTTGCCAATGTCCTGGTCACAAAACCCCAAAAGATTCAAGCCTTGAAATGCAGTAGCTAAACCCATTCCTTTGTAATGTTATCTGATATTTCACATTCAATTTGACTATAACAAAAATGATATTGGCTAGCTCTGTTGTTTACTGACCCTGATGAACTCAAAGAAAATGAGAGTAATTCCCAGTGACAGGTTAACTGGGCTATAGAGACAAGTCTTTTCTATATTCTGTTCTTACAGATATTAACTCAAAAAGGCTCTCTGTAATTTTTATTTAGGTTCGAACAACATCTCTGTTGTTGCTAATTATGATAGACGATCCTTAACAAAGGGAGCCCCAAGTACTCTGAATGCTGTCACATCTACTTGAGAATTTCCCCGTGCTGATTTAAAACATGACAAGGTGCTCATTTGCTTTCCTTTTATCACCAGAATTCTCCAACACTGAAAAAAAGGTGAACTCTCATACTTTCAGAGACTGTTTAAATTCTATCATTATGGGTGTGGGGTGTGAGTAGTTTGTATGACTAGAAAACAATGCTATGATGCTAAGATGTGAATCCTCTAGTTTACATTCCCAATAAACTGTAATGAGCTCCTAAGCAATTATTCCATCAACTATGTGCATGCAATAGCCCCTGGGTTTCATTTATTTTAATACCAACTCTTTATGATTTGAGCCAGAAAATCCTTTCTCATGCTGAATTATGCTTTTGAAGAGGTAAAAGTAATTAAGGAACATGAGGCACAAATCAGATTTCTGCTTATAAAATGCTGATGAAACAAGAACTGGTGTGCACAACATATTCCTGACTACTCTGGACTACTTATGAGTACATACCATAATTTAAAGCATTATTTTAGTATTTAATAAAAACAGAGGAGTTGTTTTCAAGAGACACTTTAAAAAATTGGAAGGCGCTCCATATATACACTACCACTGTAAAATAGATAGCTAGTGGGAAGTTGTTGTATAACAAAGGGAGATCAACTCGATGATGGGTGATACCTTAGAGGGCCAGGACAGGGAGGGTGGGAGGGAGTCTCAGGAGGGAGGGGATAAATGTATAAATACAGCTAATTCACTTTGGTATACCTCAAAAGCTGCTACAAAAGTGTAAAGCAATTATATTCCAATAAAGAGCTTAAAAAATTTTTTTTAAATAAAATAAATAAAAATTGAAGGGTGCTCTTAAGATTTTCTGAGTTGGTTTCTCTTCTTTCCCAAAATGCTGTAATAAAATATATTTTAAGTCTAAATTTAAATAATAAAAAAGTAGGTGTCATAGATCCTTTAAAATAGCTTTGATATCTTCATAGCACTCGGTGTTTTTACAGTACCGTATTACAATACCCCTCAGCTTAAGTTACAAGATTAGGGACAGAAATGTACAGTGTGGGGCACATAGTCAATAATAATGTAATATTTTTGTATGGTGATAGATGGTAAGTAGATTTACTGTGGTGATAATTTTGAAATGTATAGAAATATCAAATCACTGTGTACCAGGAACTACCGTAGTGTTGTAGGTCAATTATAGTTCAAAAACAAAAAAGCAAACTCATAGAAAAAGAGTTCAGATTGTGGTTACCAGAGATGGGGCAGAGGGTGGAGGGAGAAGGAATTGGATGAAAGAAGCAAAAAGTAGAAAATTCTAGTTATAGTAGAAATAAGTGCTAGGATCATTATATACAACATGATAAATATAATTAACACTGCTGAATGTTATATGTGAAAGTTAAGAGAGTAAATGCTAAGAGTTCTCATCACAAGGACAATTTTTAAAATTTTTTTTATCTAAATAAAATGATAGATATTCCCTAAACTTATTGTGGTAATCATGTCATGATGTATGTAAGTCAAATCATTATGCTGTACACCTTAAACTTACACAGTGCTGAATGTCAATCATAGCTCAGTAAAACTGAAAGGGAAATAAACAATCAAATACAGGTGAGCTAGGGAAAAATAAAAGAATAGGGACAGACATCTCCAAAGATAAATTTATTCTAAAGGTGATTTAGGATTGATCAAAGTTAAAGTATTGGGATCAAAGGACTACATGTGAGAGTAGAGACAATCAGTTTAGAATGTAAATTTGGAAATTCAATTTTTGTTTGACCTGAATCCATTTTCCCCTTCACCTGTAGTTAGAATATGTAGTTAGAACTTTAATAATTATGGTCATATTTCTGAAAATATAGAAAACTTACCAAAGCTTTTAAAAACAAAATTATGTTTTGAAAAATAAGACTTTTACCACTTAACCTGTCTCTAAGAAGCATACTTATAAGCCAGCAGTAGCACACATAATGCTAAGTTTAGGATACCTATTTCAATCTACAAAACTGATGGATAATAAGGTCCTGTGAGACTTTTGTTAAATACCCTTAAATGTGGCACAGCCTTTACTTGAACTTTTCACAATTATAAGGCAGAGAAATTCCAATGCATAATATAAAGTGAAAATTCACATCATGTATTTCATCATGTGTATCAGCATTTCTTATTTGTAAACTATGTTTCTTGATGGCAGTTGTTCTTTTTTGGTATTGAGAAGTAGCAAAAGGCCAGTGTATGATCCATACTTCCACACTATGGACACGTAAAATTGCTCTTTGATTTGTGGGTGACCAAACGTTATAGAGTCTCTTTATATTTACAACTCTGTCTCAGACTGTAAATTAACATTCCATTTGGGACAGCTATGTGGTCTGTTCTGTCTGCTCCAGTTGTTTTCTAGCAGTTAATGATAATATCCATGTTTAAATTTTGCTTTAACATTTCCTAAAAGTATTTCTTCTGAGTTTACCATTTAAAATTCTTCATTCTCTAGAAAATATCTCCTTGGATATTAATTAAGAATTATTTATCTAGTCACAAGAATGAATAGGACAGTGTGGTGTCCATCTTCACTGAGCTTTCAATGTGTGAGGGAAACAAACTAGTAAATACATAGCTCCATCATAAAATCATAATTATCACACTGAGGGAAACATAAGTCACAGTGGATGCAGAGTTAATAGATGATGCCACTATTTGGTGCATTACAGTTAGGTCAAATTCATACTGAGCCATGACCTACTAAAGAGAGGGACACAGAGTAGAAACCAATTTCTTTTTGCCTAGTGACAATGGAAAAAAGGAACTGGCCCATTAACTCACTTGATCTTTGTTTCCTGATCTATAAAAGGAAGTGTCATATTATTTAAAATTTTTCTTTCAGTTATAAGATTATATGTTTATATAATACAGATATCTAATTAAACAATTCTTTTCATATCTTTGTGTTCAATTGAGACAGTTCAGTTTTAAACTGAACTATCTATCTTTTACTAGCTATGTGATGTTAGACAAGTTTTTCAGCCTCTAGGTGCCCTAGTTCCCCAAATAATGATTACCTACTCCATCAGGTGTTTGAAAAATTAAGTGTTCATAGATATAAAACACTGAAAACTGTGTGCAAGACATAAAATAGGCACTCAACATTGTAATTATTATTTTCTCACTGTTTTTGCCATTCACAGCAAGAGATGAAATCAGCCACATTGTTTAATGCTTTATATACTCATTACTACCTCACAGAAAATAAGCAGTATTTCAATGAAGCATATTGTAATTAGGCATAAGGAAATGTATTAGGAAAGCCAATAGAGCTAAAGAAAATGCTTATAGTAAAAACCATACACTAACAAATTCATAATAACTTTATGTTATTCAACTAGACATAAAAAACTGCAAGAACATTTTTCTCTATGTAAGCGCATCGTTACCACATGTACTTGTAATAGAGTATAGCATAATATGGCCAAAGATGCAACAAATTAATGATCCCAAATTGCACAGAATTACAAGTTTTGATTCAGGATGCTTCCACTGTAAATATGCAGTTCTTTGAGGCTCAAAAAGACTAAATAATCTTTGGGGGACTAATCTATAAAAACTGTGTATATATGTGTTTTGCTTTTGGAATTACATATTGAGATCTGTGGCTAAAATAGCACATAATTAAGCATAAACATCATACAGAAGGCTAATTTTCCTAAGCTAAGCCATCTTCAAAAACTGCCATTGGTGACAGTCTAGAACCATATGGACCCTTTCCAGATACAAATGATTACAATGATGATGATGATATTTCAGTTTTTATTTTAGTACAGTCACAATGCCAGTATTAAAAACTAGAATATTTGTGATTTTAAAATGCCAATAACTACTTGACAGTTCAATACATCCATAAAATTTAAAAACATCTTTTCTATTATATAAATATAACCTATGTTAAATAGTATGCCAAAATTTTTATTTCCCCAATAAAGTGCTTTTCAACTTAAGAACATCACTGAACTGTGTTTTCTGTTGCTAACATACATGTAATGTTTATATTGTAAATACTTTTGAAATGCAGTATGATGCATAGGAAAGTCATAGATAACAGTTAACTGTATTTTCTTATTATTTTCTATTATTGCAGCATTGTAATATATAATACCAGATATAAGGTTAATTTTAAGATGAAAACAATTTCCCAGTAACCAGTGAAACTTGTGACTTTGATCTGAGAAAATCAAAGCACATGATGGTATTCTGAGTTAAACTGAAGCAAAAAATATGCCATACCAGTATTCAAAAGGTTGAGTCTAAATTAAAACCATCTGTGATATTATTTAATCAATATTAACAATCTAAAAATAAATTGAATTATATTATTAAAATTATTGAAAAAGAATAAAAAACCTTTGGATGTTTTTCCAAAAACTGTTTTAATACAGTTTTTGTTTAGAAAAATAACCAAGTCTCTAAATCAGTAATAATTTATTGCCTGAAATAGAATTTTTGAGAAATCTGTATTTTAAATAGATGTAATCCTAAATTTTTCAGACTTTAAATTTTGAAATAATATGATTTCTCCACATAATTAAGTTATCTGCAAATTCATGAAGCATTGTTGATGGCATTCTGTTTTAACTCAGATCCTTTATAATATCATGATGGTCTCTTCTTTTTTCCTAAATATAAAGGTAATTTTGCTATATCAGCAGGGACTGTCCATAAGCACCACATTTCTGTACTATTGTTGTACTATCCAAAGAGTTAAGGCCACTTAGTTTTCAGTCCTCTGCCTTGCATCACCACCCAAGGAGTGCTATAATCTTCTAGAAATGCATTGCCTGGAGTGTGGTACTGCTTAATAAATCACTCCATCTTATTTATCTGTCTCTTGACATATATCTAGCAGCAGGAACCATTATCCTGTGACAATGTTAAGTTCTATTGACATTTTCTCTTAATTAACTACACTACTGGCTACAAATTTTACATTGGAAATAAACTTTCTTTATTCAGTGCTGTCTTGAACAAAGGAAGTGTTAAGTTTGTCATTTATTTACTGTCATAACAAATCTTGCAATAAGTGAAACATCTTTGTTACTTTTCCAGAAGACCAATTTATTCTGCTGAGAAAACAACAAACAGAAGTTTTATTTAGAGTCATATTACATCATTTTTATCAAGAAGCACATTTTTTCATTAGACATCTTATTAAATATATGAGCCAGATTACATTTCTAAATTCAACTGAGTAACTTTTACATACACTTGTATAAGTTGAGAGAAATATTACTTTCCAGATTAAACATGTTTTTCTGTACCTTAAACTAAGTATTTGTGATCAAAATTTGAGATCATTCACTTATGCAGCATTTATTGAATGTCTACAACATGATGGTCACCATTCAAACTCCTGGGACTACCTTCTGATAAAAATATTCAGGCTCTCATGGAACTTATATTCTAGTGAAGGGAGCCAGGTAACAAACAATAGGCATGACAAATAAATAAGTAAATTACATAGTATATCAGAACTCAAATACTACAGAAAAAGCAACGTAGAGTGAGAGGAAATTGAAGTATGTATGGAAGGGTTGAAATTTTTAATGGGCTCTTTGAAGTAAGCCTCTTTGACAATTTGATATTGAAGCAAAGACCTGGAGGATGAGAAGGACTATGCCCTATTGATATCTGGGGGAAGGGTGGTCAGGTATAGAGAACCACAGATGCAAAGCGCTACTCCAAGAGGGCAGAAGAATAGCTTCGGAGGAGGCGAGGTCAGAGAGGGCCATTCATTCAGATGACATCAGGCTTTATGTACTTGGGCTTCTACTTTGAGAATATTGGAGAGTCACTGGAGCATGGGAGTAGTTGTTTTAGAGGGTGTTAATTGGAAAACTATTCTGTATCTGTTCTGTGTTGAAATCCATATTTGGAGATTTAGTCATTGTTTAAGAAAATTGTAGATTTGTATCTGAGTCATGATTATATTTCATAGGTATAAGATGTACAGTATATCTGCCTAGGTAGATATATGTTGTTTACAAAACATATCCAATCCATTGTACCTTTAAAACACATTAACTTCCAGACCCAGCCACACTGTTTTCTACTCCACAAATCAATCAAGTATGGTTATTCATTTCAGACAATATATTAGCAGTTAATCAAAAGGTACAAGAGGTACATTTCCAGCTTTATTTGTGGTGATGGTTCCTGAAGAAGACCATTTTCTTCTAAGTAATCTTCCTCAGTGCAATTTTTTCCTATATCAAACCAAACTACTAATAATATAATGTCTTTCTTTCAGAGTAGGATTAAATAAATCCCCTGATCCTAAATCACCAGAAATATAGTCCCCTATAGAATATTCTTCATGTAAGGGAATTGAAGATCTTTCTTATTACTTTCCTTCATTTGAAATTTATATATACTTCCTTTTATCCAAAAAGATCTTGAAATCTACTAACATTCATAATAGCACCAAATTCTTTAGCTTCTCTCACGGAAAAAGAAAAATCAATAACATTCTACTTCCAGTTTTCCTTGTCAAGGCCAGTTCTTTGATTTAAAAATTTGATTTTTCAATCCATGGTCATTTGGTCACAAAAGGCCATCTGGAGTATAAGATTAAATAGACACTAGTTTCAGTCACAGTAGGAATCTGTACACTCAGCATTATCCTCCAGAAAACCTTTTTTTGAAAATGATGTGCAGTTTGTCCATTGGGGCTGTACTTAATCTTTAAGCCATAGGAAAAACAAGGTCAGATCTTCTGTTGACACCAGGAAATAGTGCAACTGGTCCATTTATTGCTGTAAATAGTAGCATAGATTAGTGACAATTCTGAAAAACTAAATATTTTAAAGTGAGTCTTTCATATTTAATCTTCAAAATACAGGAAGTGGTTTAGGTTAAAGAGTAAAAATTAAAATGTTCACGCTGATGTTCATTGATTTTTAATTTTTTCTTCTGAGCTAGTATTGACCCAATTGACATTCTACAAATGCTGACTTGAATTAGGTTAAGCAAGTTAGAAATTATATTTGATGACCTGAATAATTCATTAAAAAGGATAAGCAATAAAGCTTGCTTTAGTAGCACAAACTTTTTTATAATAATATAAGATAATGAAGCTGACCACATACAATGTCCAGGATGGACACAAGTTGGAATGAGTAACTTTTGTGCTACTAAATTACATAGAATATGTATCTAGCTAATGAACCAAAAGAGAGTAATTTGCCTGGAAAAAAAGTAATTCCTGGCACTAAAAGGCAATTTAACATGCATTTATACCCGGGAAAGCTTAGAAAATGAGCAGTGATTGCAGAGGTCAAACTTGTAAGCTGGCTGTACTTACTTGCTTCACTCCAAGACTTGATTACATTGCAATTTAAACCTCAAATCTGTGATTATCTGAGATTGTCACTGAATTTAGGTAGCTTATCAACTGAGAAAAGTGTAAATAATGACATAAGCATATATCCGAGGGGTAAATAAATTCAAACAAATGACATCATGAAGTGTTATGAGTTTGTAAACTAACATATTACATACATGTTAAGTTCATACATATTCTTCTTTAGGAGAGTACCTCCTTCTGGTATGTCATTATAGTTTAATAAATATAATAGCAATAATGGATAAAGTTGAAAACAAATAATGTATAATGCACAGGTGGCAGAAAATAACCAAAAGTATATGATTTTCCAAAGCAATAATCTACAAGCTTTATTGTTTAATTATTTTTTCTTTGCTTTTAAGTAATAGGTAAATATTCCTACCAAATATGAGATGTTTTAATTTTAAATTATGTATTTTTATATTTTCATTTCCATTATGACATTATCAAATACAACTCAATTTTTTAAATGATATAAAAACAAGCCATCACACAAAAATAGAAATTTAGATCAGTGGAACAGAAAAGAGAGCCCAGAGATAAACCCACACACATGGGCACCTTATCTTTGACAAAGGAGGCACGAATATACAATGGAAAAAAGACAACCTCTTCAATAAGTGGTGCTGGGAAAATTGGACAGCAACATGTAAAGGAAAGAAATGAGAACACTTCCTAACACCATACACAAAAAGAAACTCCAAATGGATTAAAGACCTAAATGTAAGGCCAGACACTGTAAAACTCTTAGAGGAAAACATAGGCAGAACACTCTATGACGTACATCAAAGCAAGATCCTTTTTGACCCACCTCCTAGAATCATGGAAATAAAATCAACAACAAACAAATGGGACCTCATGAAACTTAAAAGCTTTTGCACAGCGAAAGAAACCATAAACAAGACAAGAAGACAGCCCTCAGAACGGGAGAAAATACTAGCCAACGAAGCAACAGACAAAGGATTAATCTCCAAAATATACAAGCAGCTTATGCAGCTTAATAACCAAAGAAGCAAGTAACCCAATCCACAAATGGGTGGAAGACCTAAATAGACATTTCTCCAAAGAAGACATGCAGATGGCTAACAAACACATGAAAAGATGTTCAACATCACTAATCATTAGAGAAATGGAAGTCAAAGCCACAATGAGGTATCACCTCACACCGGTCAGAATGGCCATCATCACAAAATCTAGAAACAATAAATGTTGGAGAGGGTGTGGAGAAAAGGGAACTCCCCTGCACTGTTGGTGGGAATGTAAGTTGGTACAGCCACTACGGAAAACAGTATGGAGGTTCCTTAAAAAACTACAAATAGAACTACCATATGACCCAGTAATCCCACTACTGGGCATATACCCAGAGAAAACCATAATCCAAAAGGAAACATGTACCATAATGTTCATTCCAGCACTATTTACAATAGCCAGGACATGGAAGCAACCTAAATGCCCATCAACAGATGAATGGATAAAGAAGATGTGGCACATGTATACAATGGAATATTACTCAGCCATAAAAAGGAATGAAATTGAGTTATTTGTAATGAGGTGGATAGACCTAGAGTCTGTCATACAGAGCGAAGTAAGCCAGAAAGAGAAAAACAAATACGATACGCTAACTCATATATATGGAATCTAAAAAAATAGTACTGATGAACCAAGTGAGACAGGGCAAAAATAAAGATGCAGATGTAGAGAACAAACTTGAGCACACGAGGTTGGGAGGGGGCGAAGCTGAGATGAAGTGAGAGAGTGGCATTGACATATATACACTACTAAATGTAAAGTAGATAGCTATTAGAAAGTTGCTGCATAACATAGGGAGATCAACTCGATGATGGGTGATGACTTAGAGGGCCAGGATAGGGAGCATGGGAGGGAGTCCTAGGAAGGAGGGGATATGGGGATATATGTATAAATACAGCTGATTCACTTTGGTGTACCACAAAAACTGGCACAAGAGTGTAAAGCAATTATATTCCAATAGAGAGCTTAAAAAAAAGAAAAGCCATCAAACACAATGATTGTTAGATGTGCATTTGCTGTGTCTAATTTATTTTACAAGTCTTTTAGCAATGCTATAATTTAAAATATTTGAAATCAGGGAAATCAAAAGAAGTGAAGAATGAGAAAAGCCAAGTGGAATAAAGATATTATTCCCCCTTTTTAAAATACGGATTTAATGTTTGAATTGCAACGTCTGTCATTATTGAAATAAAATGAAACAAACTTTACAGGAAAAAAAACTTTTTAAATATTATTAGAACTCTTCCTCCTTTGCTTCTTTGCAGATGATTTTTTTTGATAATTTCTCTCAAGGGCACAGGGGCTGTGCTGCTGCTTCTTACAGATAGGTTATGAGAAAAAACTACCTCCAACTTTTAAACTGTCTCATCATAAGTTAAGCATTTCCAAAGTGTTGTATTCTATAATTCTCTGGTTTGTTTTTCCCATTTTTAATTCACTATTGATTAAGTTACAAAAAAAACCAAAGTGCTGGTGGGAATCTTATAACAAGTCTGAGAGGTTTGAAGGCTCAGCTGAAGCTTACAGGGATCCTCCCAGGCTGATCTTTAAGGGCTTTGATCTAGTACTTTTGATCTTCAATTTGACATGTTATTTCTTATCAAGATGCTTTAGCTGGAAAACCTCCCTTTAACACAGAAAATGTGGAAATTTAAGCTTGCAATGATTTTTAGGTTTTCTTTTTCAAGTTTAAGAAGTACTTCATCAATTTAAGCATTGTCCTTTCTTCTCTTAAATTTAATACTTTATTCATACTGATGAAAGAGTTTTATCAGCAAATGATCTGGCAATATATACTGTTAATCACAGTGAAAGAGTTGTGTTAGATTAGACTTCATGCTTATAAATATAAAAGTATGAAACTACTGAATATATGGGTTCTTTATTTAAGGCAACAGTAACAGCTTCTCATCCAAATAGCTGAGTGATCTGTGCTATTTAGAGACAGTATGAAGGATGTCTTTGAGATTATGAGACTGTGGAAGTAGACTAGATGAACTGGTGCTAGCCTGAAAAACATTAACCACTACAACAACAGCAAAAATGGAAGTAAGAATGGAAAAGAGAGAGTGATTAGAAATATACATAGTAGGACTTAGCACCTGAGTGGGTGTTAGTATACAGAAAATATATTAATATATGGATATAACAATGATTTCCTACTGTATATAATGTGTTTGTAATTAAATTAAGAATATATCCTGAACATCTGTTTGTTCATCTAGGCATTCTTCTGCAGCATTATTTACTATGTAAGTCTTTATAAGTCTATATAAGAATCTGTATTATGTGGCAGTATGTATATATATTTTGCTTGCCAAATTCCTTATTATTATATATTTATAAAATTCTGAAAAATCATTCTAGTCATTCAATCTTTGTGCACATCCATGGTTTTCTTAAGAAATTATTTTATGTGTGCTGCTTCTGAGTTAAATGATATATATATGTACACTTCAAAAACTTTTGATACTTTCAGCCAAACATCATACCGTATTACATATTTACACATTTTTACAATTAAAATTACATACATTTCCATAGAAATTTAAAGGATTTATTTAGAAAAATAATAATAACTTAATAACATAATTATAGCTTTACATTCTGTGTTTCACTAGATAATTTTAGGACACCTTAACATATTCAGACAGAAGAAATTGCTTGTACGTAAAGCATGACAACACTACAACACTTAAGAAGTGCTGACAATCATTTGGACAAAATGCTGACTAAGTTATTTGAACTTAAGTGTGATGAAAGCCAGATTGAAAGTTAGCTCAGCCATTTAAGTGTTTATTACTGGTGTTTATAAAGGTATAAAATTATACTATGTAATATAGTGAGAGGATTAAAATACTTTTAAAATATAACAGCAAAACATTTATATATCTAACTACAAAGGAGGGCTGTGTTGTTCAAAATGATAATTTGGGAGGAGAAATTCAACAGCTCCATAAAGAGAAGAGAGAACAAAAGAAAAAGCAGCTGATCAAAAACTTTACCTAAAGTAGCTCATCTAATCATTACAGTTTTTAAAATTTCATTTGTAAGGAAAAAAATCAAATAATCTTCAAGTTATTACTTCCAGAGTCACCAAAGATTATTAGGCAGAAGAGAACTCTAAAAGGTGTTGTGAAGAGTTGTATTAAACCACAAAAAGTACTGTCAGTGATTAGTTTAATTCGTTTGGATTTCATTATTTGTCTACAGGTGTACAATATTTTCTGAAGGATCTGTCTGCTAAAAAGTTCATTCCATATTAGAGTTAGAAAAAGTTTGTATCATGAGCAACATGATAAAAGAAATAAAAAAGTTGTAAAAAATTGCACAAGAACTTATTCATAGGGCTATAATTAATATTAATAACAATCCCTCAGGTATCATAGCATAAAAATCTCCCAGCATGTCTGTTTTCGAATAGCAGCCTGAATTCTTAAGCAATTTCAGGGGTCTCTTGTGTATTGCCATATGTTCATAGAAGAAATTTCTAAGTCTGTGAAACTTGGAAGAAGCAAAATATTTGTTTTCTATTTTCAATACACTATGCAGAGAACCAAGGTGAATGAATGTCTCCAGGAAAAGGGGAAACAAAAAAGTAACTCATTTTGTTTGCATGTAAAAATTATACATTAAAGTTTTATTCATCTGCATATAACCTACCATGTCTAATGTTAGTTACAAAGTTATTCGTCAAAGTAATTTAAAAAGAAAAAACAATGGATATTTATAATTTTAATAATTGGTGTTTAACTTTTTACTGATACAATGTAAAGTTTATACACCACCATTAAAATAGAGAAATGACAAATGCTGAGCTATCCAAACAATGGAGTTAATTATATAGAATCACAGCCCACCTCCCAGAAGAAGTCTGAGGAAGGAGATCTTCACCTTCCTATTTTCTCTATTATTTATTCATCATTAGAATCTCTTGTCTTTGCAGTATCACCTTCCTGATATGTTACATCTTCCAAAGTCTTCTCTTAACTAAATTGATTATGTTTTAAGTTGATTGCTTCCTACTATCATCTAAAAAAGGATCTTGGTCTTAGTAAATTATTTCCAAGACAAAGTAAGGAGGAGTTTTCTTAATTCTTATAGATATCTAAACTCTTATTCTCTTTGTTTTAATTTTGTTTGCTTCAATCTGTCCTAAATTTTTAGCCTTCTCAGCCCACAGCAAACCTGTTCATTCTTACCAATGAGAAGAACAAACGGAGAAAATGAAGTGGCAGTAATAAATCAGAACCCTTGATGGAAGAAATGTACTTGGAGAAAGAGACACATGATTCTTGGAATCTGGCTTCCTAGATTCTCTGACATGTGTCACTCTCTGCCTGGTCTTTTCCCTTGTCTGTGAGAGCTGTGAGCATGAATCATCTGTCCCTGCTCCTCTGTGATCTTGACCTCGGCTAAGGAAACTCAGTCTGCTTCCCTAATCATTTCATATGACTGTGGTGAAGATTAAATAGGAAAATGCTTATAAACTCTTAACACGGTGCCTAGTGCATTAGTAAATACTCTACAGATAGAGGCTTTTATTGCTTTGTTTCCTGACCTTTCTTTTATAATCTCTTACTTCCTAATTTTTGCTTGAGTTTAAGAAGATTTTTGTTTATTTTGTTTTCTTTTGTTTTGCAACTTCACTCTGACCCCTTTCCTTCCTGATCCCCCTTCCTCCTTTGTTGTCTCCATGGTTTTGATTTACCGCTTCAGTCCAGCAATCTGAACATGTTTTCTGATTTTTCCATTGCTCATCAACTCAACCCAAGTCCCTGACTCAGTGACTACAGGGACTCTAGGTTGAAAATGCCTTTAGAACTTCCTAGAGATCTATAAACCATACCCAAATAGTTCATTTAAAAAAAAAGAAGGAGGAAGAGGAGGAGATATCCTTTAAGTAATACAGTTACTTTAAGTAATATAGTTCATATGGAATTCTAAGATGCATTCAGCTTATGTATTTGCATTCACAAACACAGAAATCCATGAACTGTTCTTCGTACACATTTGCTTATTCAGTCAGCAGTGTTGTGGAAATTACTCCGATATGAATTATTTTATGTTCTTCAATTACAGATCTGTCTGTGGTACTTACTGAAATCTCTCTGAATATATAGATCCCATATACTGAATAAATGTCTGTATTTTATCTCAGTAAATTTTCTGTAACACCTGCTCACCAAAATCTGATTCCTGTAGCCATTTCCCAACCTATTATTCAAAATAATGCATTGAAAAGAAAGTGGAGGGACTTCTGTGGTAGGGCAGTGGTTAAGTATCTGCCTGCCAATGCAGGGTATACGGGTTCGATCCCTGGCCCAGGAAGATCCCACATGCCGCGGAGCAACTAAGCCTGTGCGCCACATCTACTGAGTGTGCACTCTAGAGCCCACAAGCCACAACTACTGAGCCCACATGCTGCAACTATTGAAGCCCACACGCCTAGAGCCTATGCTCCACAACAAGAGAAGCCACTGCAATGAGAAGCCCACGCACCACAACAAGGAGTAGCCCCCGCTGGTCGCAACTAGAGAAAAGCCAGCGTGCAGCAACGAAGACCCAACGCAGCCAATAAATAAATACATAAGAAAGTGGGGAAGAATTTATTTTTCTTTTCTGCTCCTTAAGATATCCTCCTAATAATTTAAGCCTAAGATCTCTGGAAAACAGGATAAATTCAAAATTGAAAAGACCACTATTGGTTTTGAAAGACTGAATTCATAATGTTAAATGATTTCCTTCTCTATCAAATTGTAAAATCTTACTATACATATATATAATACTATATGAATGAGTTATAATTTGAAACTAATCTCCAGTGGTCATTAACAGGTTACTAGGTCTGAATGGCATTTTGGAGCTTTAAAATGTATTTTAGACTTAGACCAGGCTCTCTTACCATCATTACAATTGATTGAATATGCATTAGCCTTTTCTGACCTTGTGGAAATAATGATGCACATGTGCATAAGGCCCTAGTTTAGGAACTAATCTTAGAAATTCCAGAGGTAATTAAAAGCTTCACTTTTTACTTTTGATTTCTGTTGACAACTGCTGCTTACCTTTTGAACTTAAATGCTTGTGAGATTGGTAAAATGGGTGCAGTTTTCCTCAGAACCACTGATTGATTGAATCCCTGAAAAATGGGGTTGATAATGGCCCTAGAATTTATATAGTGGTTTTATATAGTGGCTAAGGCCCTGCTATAATTATTTTAAAACATTAAAAGCTAATGCATCACTACAGAGTGGCAGGCCTGACAACTGCCATCTTGCTTCATGCTCTTTGACAAATGACTGGTCATCCAGACATTTCCTCTTTAAGCGCCTTTCCCAGCCCTCTTTTCATTACCAAGTCTGTGGTGAAATAAGTAGGTAACAGGAAAAATAGTACAAAAAATAGTACAAAAAGAGGAGTAATCATTTTTGAGGCCTCCAGAGAATGGTGTTTGGTGTATATACTTTAAAATAATATATATTTAAAGAATCACAACATATTCCTGATTCAAATCATGCACTATGTTCCTGTTTTTGGGGTTTTTTCCATTTTGCTGAGCAGATAAGCAATTGATACATATTGACGTATTAAAAATAGGAACAAAGCACCTGAAGTATCAATAAAATAATTTAGTAAACAAAAAATAAATCAAAAGTACATGAAGCATATACCCAGAGAAAACCATAATCCAAAAAGAAACATGTACCATAATGTTCATTGCAGCACTATTTACAATAGCCAGGACATGGAAGCAACCTAAATGCCCATCAACAGATAAATGGATAAAGATGTGGCACATATATACAGTGAAATGTTACTCAGCCATAAAAAGGAATGAAATGGAGCTATATGTAAGGAGGTAGATAGACCTAGAGTCTGTCATACAGAGTGAAGTAAGCCAGAAAGAGAAAAACAAATACGGTATGCTAACTCATATATACGGAATCTAAAAAAAAAAAAAAAAAATGGTACTGATGAACCCAGTGACAGGGCGAGAATAAAGATGCAGATGCAGAGAATGGACTGGAGGAAACACGGTTGTGGGGACGGGGGGCGAAGGGGAAGCTGGGATGAAGTGAGAGAGTAGCACAGACATATTTACACTACCAACTGTAAAATAGATAGCTAGTGGGAAGTTGCTATGTAACATAGGAAGATCAACTTGATGATGGGTGATGCCTTAGAGGGCCAGGACGGGGAGGGTGGGGGGGAGTCGCAGGAGGGAGGGGATATGGGGATATGTGTATAAATACAGCTGATTCACTTTGGTGTACCTCAAAAGCTGGTATAAGAGTGTAAAGCAATTATATTCCAATAAAGAGCTTAAAAAAAAAAAAAAGACAAAAAAGCAAAGACCACCAAAAAACAAAAAAGATGTTAGCTTATTTTTCCAGGATGTCATGCTTGATGCCCAGGAGGATCAGCTTTGACACATTTTGAATTGAATATTTCTAATTTTGGGGAAAATAAGTCTTTAAAGGGGTAAAATGTGACCCAAGTCTTCTGCAGATTGAAGGATAAGACTGGCTTATAAAGAGGAGATGTTTTATAAGGTATTTCTTAAGCCTTAGAGGAAATTAATAAAATAATTGTATTGAATTCAAAAAAAAAAATGTACATGAAGCCAAATGTGGTAGACATGAGAAAAACAACGGGGTGACGTATAAATTGACTTTAAAATTTTTCGTTCATCCCTGAACCAAACTACCTAAAAGCTTTCTGAAGATTTTGAGGGTTTTGGTTGGATATCTTTTGCCCTTTTTATACTGAATTATTAAAATCTCAACTATTTTAATTTTGTGATATCAGATAAAAAAAAATCCTGTGTACTGTACACCTAGATCTTTTACCAAAATCTTGGACTTATACTCTTGAGTCTTACAAGCAAAACGTACTAGCATATCTAAAGATAAACCAGGAGAGAAGAGATGAGACTATTTGGTTTCTCCTTTCTATTTTTTAACAAGACTTCTAAAATAGTACAATGGAGTAGATATAATAAGAGCACGAATACAGAGGCTGAAGATATTTCTAGGAGCACCTCTTAAACAAAATATGTGTGTTTTCTGTAAAATAACTACAGAAAACATACAAGTGTTGAGAAATATTCTGCGAGTCAATGAGGGTTTGAGATGTATTTCTCCATAGTTGTCGAAATTTAGTTGTGACATCAATGTTCTGAAGATGCAAAGTCTTATTTCTATTATTAAAGTTTACAAGGTCCTTTTGATAGATATTGGGAAAGGAAACAGAAAAAGAGGTAAGCGAACACATTTTTTTGTCACATGTAAAAATGGCAGGAAATTCAAGGAAGATGTGTGCCTGCTGACCCACTGTGGTTTGTGCTAAAGCTGCTTTCATTAACCATTCCTTAGTATCATTAAATGCAAATCTATGGATTAGTGGAAATCTCTGCAAACAGCCATATATACTACCAAACCTTCCAACTAAATGGTCAGTTTCCAACATTTAGAAGCTCCTTTATAAAGAAAAAATCTCATAAGAAGTAGAAAATGAACTTCTAATTTCAGTGTCATTTCTGAATCGCTGAAAGATTTCATGCAATTCATGCATCCTGTGATCACTTTTCCAATATAATTGAATATCAAACAATTAGTACAGAAGGGGGAAAAAAGCCTTGATTAATTGAGACCTAGAGAAAGGATTTGCAGCAAGTGTTTCCACATACCATCACTGGCACTATCCTTGGAGATATGAAAGTAAACCAGTTTGTGGTGGGGAATCACGGTAAACACCATATGTATTGCTGATCCATGTTCTTAATGCTGCACTTAAGGGGGCTTATATTTCAGTGCAGCACTTAACCTCAAGACCTTGACTGATACTTGAGGTACAATTTGTGTAAAACTATAATGTAGTCTGCCTTACAAACTGAGGACCTGAAATCCCCTTTTAATTGAAATACTAACATCTCAAATGTTTTAATTTTGTATTATTGGATAGGAAAATTGACTTTCAATTGGCTGTTTTTTATTCCCAGCTCATTAGAAACAGTGAGAATTTTATATGGGCTGTAATAGTGGAAACATTGTGAAAGTAAGAAGCTGCCAATATTACTTTTTAAGTGTAATGTAATTCAATTTGGTTCTACTGTAAGTCACAGTACTCGGTATTTCAAACAAGTTAAAATCCGCATGTAAGTTTTATGTGGTATAACCAACAACCATTTAGTTTGATTATAATTAATTTTTAATTTAAAACTTTTAAAATGTATTCATCAGAAATAGTCTATGGTACTGAGTTCGGTAAAATAAACCTAACTTCTTGTGTTAAACCTGAAGTTTCAAGAATTATAAAGATTATCTCCTTCTGTAGGGAGTTCTAATGTTGAAATTACATTCTTTTTTCTTTATTTGATCGCAAGAACATTCTTACTTCAGGTAAGTATGTATAGATGGCATTTGTATGTGTAACAGCAATTTATTAAATAAGAAAAAATGAAATATGTTAAAATTTATTATTCAGCTCATGTAGAACTATTCAAAACAGAAGTGTATAAATAATGTTAAAGAGTTGGAAAGAAGGAACTACTATTTATAAGCAGCTTTACATGTATGATAATTACTGTGAAAATGTAAATAATAGTTAGAAAAGTCTTCCTATGTATAGGAAATTAACATTTTGATTACATGATCTAATGCCTCCTAGCCTACTTTTGTTTTTCTGAAAATAGACTTGTCAGCCAGTCCAGAACAATATTTTGTCATTCAACTGAAATGTCAACACTTCAGAAAGACATATGTTAGCAGTAGAAGAGTAACATTACCTAACACTATTTGTTCAATAAAAAATGTTATAAAATGTATTTGAAAATTGTTAACATTTGTATAAGACGTAACAAAATTCACTTTTTCACCAAATAACTTCTCTTCATGGATTCCATCAAAAAGATGTTTATTGTAATGTGGTATATCATGATGAAAAATCTCTATATTTCCAAAAATAGGATACTAAAGTAAGCTATGGTGCATCTATCTGGGAAAATATTATTCAACCAGTGAAAATGTGACAAGTAGAATACAAAAGTATTAGTGTGGAATGACTATTAGTATTAAAAATTACTTAAGAGAGACATCAAAAAAAATTTTAAATGCTAACCTGACCTCCTCTTCAATATTGGGTTTTGGATCTGTAAACTACGTAAATTCTAGGGACTGGATAAGTGGCATTCCCACTCAGCAATTGATACTAGGTTTTCTGCCATCAGATCTAGAATTGTTTTATATATATTAAGAAGCCCCTTAGTAGGCTGCCTATCTATTCCACATTTAGGAACTCTGTGATAAGCTATCGCTATAGGTCTCTGAAGATCAATACATGTCAATTACCATTCACAACAAACCATGTCATATTATGGTAATTTCACTTTGTCTCTAATAGCTGAGCATCTACACTTAGCCTTTATTAACCTGCACTCATTTTAACATCAAGAAATCCAGTTTCACTGCAGTATCCCAATGTCATCTCATGCCAACAGAAGACAAGCACATAGAACTCCTCAGAGATGCTTGTGTTCCACCCCGTCCTGTGAATTTCTTAATGTCTTTGTGTAGGGAGTGTTCCTCTCACTAACAGTCAGGGAGGTGAACAGGCTGTTCAGAACAGATTTATTCCAACATTTCCACCTCCCTGAATCTCTACAGTATACCAGAGACGTTGTGTATAGGTTACCTTCAAAATCCATTCATTATTGGTCCATCCTTCAATTAGCCAGTCTAACAAACTATTACCACCACTCCCCAAGTATCAAATCAACCTATTAAATACCAAATTCCAGATCACTACCATTTATGATATTTGCCCTAATCAATACTTACATTGTATCCTATGTAGTATGAAACTTATAAGTGGGCTTTATAGTTCTCTTAGTTATGTTGAGATCCAAGCTGTACCTTGGAGGCAGTGAGGGGTGATGTGGGTGAGTGCAGGAGAGAACTGTGATTCCCCAGGTCCAGTCCCTGAGAAGCATTTATACTGGAGAAGGCTGATTCCCTCAGGAGGGGTGGTTGCTTCCAATACTAAAGCATTTCAGAGAGATTTGGAAGCTCAAATTTCTCATCAATGCCCTTCCCTTACCATGAGAGACCACATAGGGCGGAAGATTTAATTGGCGATTGAATTGTGTTTCCTTACAGTCAAGCCTTAATCTTGTCCTCAGTCACATCTGCCCTGAAACTATACGGTATAAGAGACACCTTCCAAGCTGCCATCAAGCCTCTCACATTTTCCCTTATTTCTGAGTTGGGTATTCATTGCCCTCAATTTCTCCTTTAACTCATAACTTTTGTGTTACTTGAAGACTTCAGAGCAGTTAGCTGAAACCACAGTCTTTAAAATCATTGTTATTGCCACAGGCACTTGGTCTCCCATGGCCTTGTATTCCAACATGTACTTCATCCCATGCTAACACTGGTAGTAATTGAATGATTATAATGTAACGACAAGCTGTGGATTGCCAGAGTTCCATTTCCCAGCAATATGAACTACACAGATATGAGAGCAGTTCAATCCCAGAATCCCATTTTTATGCTTCTGTTTCGTGAAACCTTAACATGTTACCAGATAGGTGCCTTCTGTCTGGGACGTTGAGGAAAGTTTACTGAAAGAACCCTTTACAATGATGTGGGTGTTTTTGAGAAAGTAGCAAGGGTTGGTACAGTACCTGTTAGTTACAGAAGAAGCTATTATCACTCTTAGGCCTAAAGGGGCAAAGAAAGGGAATAGTTCCTAGAACCACAAAAGAGAGTTATATGAGAGGCCTGTCCAAAAGGACTGTGGCCTTCAGTAGGGGGAATTAGTCATTATATTTTAGAGTCTTTTGAAATAACTCTTTTGTCTGTACAGTTATGTCACTAACTTGATATACTCTCAAGTTCATTTTTGTCATTGTTTTTCAGTCTGCTCTTTTAAAATTTAATATTCTTTTTAATTATGTGAAACATTTAACTGTTCCAAATTTAAAACTAAACCCCAATGTCAGTCACAGAAATCTTAATTCAATCTTCTCTCTTTTACTCTACTACGCCCCCATCTCCATATGTATATACTTTTGGTTTATTTTTGGTTTATTTTGAAAATATAAGCACATTCCCCTCTCCTTTTTTACCCTAAACTGTTTTGTACCTTGATTTTCTCTGGAAGTAGCTTGGAAGTGCTTTAATTTTCTAAATTAGATAGATTTCATGATCATCTTCTGAGAGTGAGAATGGGAGTGTAGAATTTGTGGTGTTAGACAGAGAAACACTGGAATTACTGTCTAAGAGAGTGGAGGAGAGAATTTCTAGGAAGATGTAATATGACTGTGAGGGCTGCATTAAAGACTCATTTGAAGTTTGTGGACATGATTTTAAAATGAGCTGACAGGTGTAAGTTATTCCACAGTTAGAGTAAAGAAAGAATTGGATATGACTCAGTCTGGGCTCTGCTGAGAGGATTTCAAGGGAGTTGAGGATAAATGCAGTGCTGATTTTAACAGATCACTGGATTTAAGCGGGTTAAGAGGGAAGTACATCTAATAGGATTAGGAATGGATAGTGGAAAGGTGGTAGGGTCAATAGATCTTAGATATTTGTGGGAATGTAGACTTGATGGGGGGGAGAAAGCTCAGAAGATAAAAGCATGGAATGTTTGAAATTGAGATGATAGAAGGGTTATTGTTAATAAAGTTATGTTCACTAATATAGATATAAAAGCAGTGCCATTTGCATTAAATAGAAAATAACCATACAAATAATATAAATGAAATATAATATTGTTAAATTCTAATTAATTTCTGTTGCCTGCCAAAGAGAGTTTGAGATTTGCCTTCCCTTTATAAAAATAGATTCAAAATTTTAAACAGCCTTATTATTACCAAACTGAGGCTTTGTTCTTGCCATTATAAGAAAATACTGAAAGATAACTATAAATAGAATAACTTCCTTACCATAACACAATATGATTTTGTGCTATCCTGCTCTACCACCTAAAGCCCTCTGTTGTACCAGTGACAGACATGCCACATTGAAACCTGCCCTACCTTCAGATAGTGGACATACTAACCTGTGGCCAACTGCAAACTTAAGCATACCTCACATGCTTCTCCTTATTACCTCCATACCCTCCACCAAAAGGAAAAATATTAAAGCATTTACAAATCTAGTCACAGCCAGGCTCTCAATTCGACTATTGATGAATGAACTTCAAAAAAGAGATTAATATGTAAATATGACTGACATACCTTATGCATTTAGGAGATGTGTACATTATCACCCATCCTTAAATGTATCGATAGACTATTGCCTTGGCAGTGGCTAATTGCCCACATATCCTTCTTCATATTTTCTAAATTATGTTTCTGTAAGTATAAAATGTTCTAATATTTACCAACACTCCAACGGACCAGCTTATTTGAACATATTCAGCCATCCCTAATATTGAAAATTTTCTATTTGCTATGAGAATTTTTAGCCATTTTGCTAGTAACCTAGTTTCAATAAGGATCCAGTTCCTAGAAAAGGAATGTTTGTAAGGAAACGTCATGAATTTTCTTCTATTTTTTCTTAATCATACTTCATAAAAAAATTCCACAATCCCAGATTATATAGTAAACACTTTGTGAGTTATTAAACCTATGAGAAGCTGATTTACCAAGCAACAGAATTGGAGAATCTTAAACAATTACTTTTCTATATTTTCAGACAAACACAAAAATGCATATATACTCACACAGAATAAGACTTAGAGCAACAATTTTTTTGCCTGACAGGTGAAATTATCAAGTTTCTATAATCTTGCCTGAGGGAAAAACATTATTTTACTTCTTTAACAAACTTTATAAATAACA
Source organism: Hippopotamus amphibius kiboko (assembly GCF_030028045.1). Classification (NCBI taxonomy): domain Eukaryota; kingdom Metazoa; phylum Chordata; class Mammalia; order Artiodactyla; family Hippopotamidae; genus Hippopotamus; species Hippopotamus amphibius. Next base: position 62,948,136 of record NC_080188.1, read on the forward strand.
TAATATATGCAGTAGTAAGGTTGATATACTTTTTGAGGTGGCAAACCAGTCACATCAAAATGTAAATCTGTATCAAGAATATTTCTCTTACCACGGAAGGGTCACTTTGGAAAACACAAATTCTACATGCTTCTGCAGAGTAATATTGGAAGACTTCAGACTCACCAGGGATTATCAGAATCAAAATGCCCAACTCTAGAGTCAGACCTTTGCACACCCTGCAGTGTCAGGAATGGCCAGCCTAATTTCTGCTATGCTTTTAGCAATGGTGGGGTTGTGTTTTTAATTTAACAGGTAATTTTTTGTCTTTTACCTGTCTTCTAGTATCCAGAATCTATGAAAAATACTTTTTTTTTTTTTTTCAAATTGTGGACACAGCAAAACAAAATAGAGGAAGGGAAAAAAATGGTCTTTATTAGAGTCACCCTTCTCTCTTTTCTACTTCTTTTATTCGGTTTTTTTTTTAATTGTGAAATACGATTTAAGTACAGAGAAGTGCACAAAACTTAAAAGTGCAGCTCAATGAATTACCAACAATGGAATATGAGTGTAATTGCCACCTAGGAAAAGATAGAACATTACCAGTGGCACAGCCCCCATTTCCCCATCTCAGCCATTAGTCTATATCCCCAAAGGTAACCACTCATGAGATCATCAGCCCTACCATTCATGTTGCCTGTTTTAGAACAATTATCGTACACTGTGCGTTCTTTACTCAACAATTTAGTTTGTGAAATCCATTCATCGTGTTATATAGAAATGAAATCTGTTCATTTTCATCACTGTATAATATTCTGCTGTATGAATATATATCTATATGTGTGTATGTGTGTGTGTTTGTGTGTCTATACACACATACCATACTTTATCCACTCTATCCTCAAAGAGTGTTTAGGCTATGTACAGTTTGAGGCTGTTATGAATAATGTTATTATGAAGATTTCTGTTCATGTCTCTGTGTACACATTTTCCTCTTTGGAGTATGTACCCAGGGAGTGGAATTGCTGAGTCTTAAGGTATGTGTATGGTAGTCTTCAGAGATGCTGCCAAATTGTTTGTCAAAGTGATTGAACCAATTTATAAGCTCATCAACAGGTTACTAGGATTCTGGTAGCTCTACATCGTTGCCTACACTTGATATTGTATATTTCCTTATTTTAATCATTCTGTTGGCTATGTAGTGGTATTTCATTTTTCTTTTAATTTGTGTAGCCCTCATAACTAATGAGGTTTCCACTTTTTCATATATTTAATGGGCATTTGGTTATCTTTTTTTTAAAATAAATTTATTTATTTATTTATTTATTTTATTGGCTGTGTTGGGTCTTTTTCTTGCTGTGCGCAGGCTTTCTTTAGTTGCGGTGAGTGGGGACTACTCTTCGTTGTGGTGTGCGGACTCCTCATTGCCGTGGCTTCTCTTGTTAAAGAGCACGGGCTCTAGGCGCGTGGGCTTCAGTAGTTGCAGCACGTGGGCTCAATAGTTGTGGCTCGCAGGCTCTAAAGCGCAGGCTCAATAGTTGTGTCACACAGGCTGAGTTGCTCCGCGGCTTGTAGGATCTTCCTGGAGCAGGGATCGAACCAGTTTCCCCTGCGTTGGCAGGCAGATTCTTAACCACGGCGCCACCTAGGAAGCCCTGGTTATCTTTTTTTGTGAAACTTTTGCCCATTTTTCTAGTTATTGTCTGTTTTGTTATTGATTTATAGAAAGAAAATATATGTTGATGAATTTTTTGTTAGATATGAGTATTGCAAATATGTTCTACTGTGGCTTGTCTTTTTACTTTCTTAATGGTGTGTCTTAAACTACAAAGTATTACCATAGTCAAATTTATCAATCTTTTCTCTTTTTTATCCTCATTTTAAAATAAATCTGTTAAGATATATTTGACTCATAAAAATTGTATTAAGGTATACAACTTGATGTTTTAATATTTTTATACATTGTTAAAAGATCACCACAAACTAAATAATCTGTCCATCACCTCTTCATAGTTATAGTGTATATGTTGGAAATATTTAATTCAAGATGTATCCTCTTAGAGAGTGTTAAGTATACAATACAATTTTGCTAACTATTGTCACCATGCTATACATTAGGTAACTAGAACTTACTCTTACTGCATAAATGAAACTTTGTACCCTTGGACCAGCATGTCCTTATTTCCCCCATACCCCCAGCCCCAGCCCCTGAACACCACCATTCTGTTCTCTGCTTCTATGAATTTGATTACCTTAGATGCCACATATAAGTGAAGTCATGCAGTATTTGTTTTTCTGTGTCTGGTTTATTTTACTCAACATAATGTTCTCATGGTGCATCCATGTTGTCACAAATGTCAGGATTTCCTTCTTTTTATGGATGAATAATATTCATGTGGGAGGGGAGGTATGTTTTCTACTATGGCTTGTCTTTAAATGTATATCACATTTTCTTTATCTGTGCATCTACTGATGAACATTTACATTATTTCTATAAATTGGCAATTGTGAATAATGCTGCAGTGAGCATGGGAGTGCTGTTATCTCTTTGAGATACAGACTTCATTTCCTTCAGATATATACTCAGAAGTGGAATTGCTCATTCACCTGGTAGTTCTATTTTTTTATTTTTTGAGGAACCTCCATATGTTTTGCATAGTGGTTGTACAAATTTACATTCACACCAACAGCATACAGGGTTCCTTTTTCTTTTCACATCCTCCCCAAAGCATATTCTCACTCTCTCTTTTTTCCTATAACAGACATCCTAACAGGTGGAGGCAATATATCATTGTGGTTTTGACTTACATTTCACTAACAAGTAGTGATGTTGAATATATTTTCATATGCCTGTTGGCCATCTGTATGTCTTCTTTGGAAAAAATATCTATTCAGAGCCTATACCTATTTTTTTAATCATGTTTGGCTTCTTATTGTTGAGTTATCAGAGTAGCTCATTGATTTTCAGACTTCTTTTCTTATATAAGTTATGAATTTCCCTTTAAATACAAATTTAGCTGCATCCTGTCAGCTATCAAAATTTGTGAAGTTTTGCTATGGAGTATTTTTATTATCATCAACTTCAAAATACTTTTTATTTCTCGTGTGATTTTTCTTTGACCCATGACCTAATTGAATTGTAATCGTTGATTCCAAGCATGTGAGGATTTTCTGATTTTCTTAGTCCCACCCCCACTTGAAGGCTCTCAAAAGCATTGCTCAGCATCTCAGTTTCTTATCCTCCTGTTGGTAAATTGGCATTTATCCGTCAGGAAAAAGCAGTTCTAAATACCAGGTCACAATTCTGAGTTATCTTCTTCAGGATCTTGATTGTCTAGTATTTTACTGCCTCTTTAGCTCTCAAACGCATTGTATGTTCGGTTTTTCTAGTTGCTGTCAATGGAAGGATTGTTTTGAATTACCAGAATTAGAAGTCAAGATTCCCATTACTTTTGTATTTGATTTCTAAGTGCAGATATCAAATACAATGTCATTTTATTTGGACTCCACAAGAATATTTGAATTTCCCAAGTTTCAGACTTTATGTCACAGATGAAGAAAACTCAAAAAGTATTCTTTCTTATGGGTGATAACTCTAATCGAGGGTAAAGAATGCATAGACACAAACCTTGAGTGAGCCTTTGGAGTCATGACTTTATTGCTCTACCTTTGTCATATTTGTTAACATCTTTCAGTCTTTAGCTGTCATCTTGTTCATATTTTATTATTTTCTCAATTAATCATTTTGTCCAGGAAGTCCCCATTTGATTTTAAAATGAATAGTTTATTGTGCTTTCATCTTTTAAAAGCTGAGTGAATAGTTCCTTTGCTTTGAAGAAGAAGGTATCCAAAATGCATTATAACTGCTTTTGAAAAACTGTGTTCCAGATATCAGAGGTTAGCCTATTCTGAGTATATTACATCAGGAAAATAGCTCAGGTCATATCCAAAGGATATGTTTGTGCTACACTGAAAGTTTAGAGGTATTGCACAGTGAGAGTTAGTGGTTGGCATAAAAATCTGCCTGATATGATTAACTGACTTCTGTTAAGCCATTCACGTATTGATGTACCTAGGCAAATGTAGTATTATATCTCTTTAACTTATGCTTACTCTTAGCATACATCTAATTTATTTTAGAAGGATTATGAACTTCATACAAAACAAATATTCATTTAACAAATATTTCCCCACCTAATATGGGGCAGGAAGTGTTTCTATGTTAGAAACTATATAATAAAGAAGAGAAAAATATATAAAAATATGATAACATGATTTCTAAAAAATACGGTGGCTGAAAGAATGGGGTTGTGGGAAACTATTTTAGATAGAATGGCAATAAAGTGTTTGTGAAGAAGTATCATCTGAGCAGAAACTTAAATAAATTAAAGGGGAAGTCATTTTTAAATTAAAAAGTGGAGAATTACAGGCATAAAAATTGCAAGTACAAAGACCCTAGGACAGAAATCAGCATAACTCTATACAAAATTGCAAGAAGGCCATTGCGAGAGTGAAAAAAGCTAAGTCAGGAAGTTGACCTGAGATCAGTTCATGCAGGACCTGGTAGGCCTTGGTAGAGATTTTTGGTTTTTATTTTCCTGAGAGTGACAAGAATCCACTGGAAGTTTGGATCAGGGGACTATCAATGATTTCATTTTCATTTTTAAAGAGCATCACAGTAATAGACTTAGGAGTGGTCGTGCCTAGAATGTAAACAAGTAAACTATTTAAGTGGTTCAGTAGTACAGTCAAAAGATGTGACAGCACTGGAAGTGAGGAGATGACATAGGATTTGGTATGTAGTTTGAAGGTAAAGGTGACAGGACTTGCTACCAGATAGGATGTTGCAAAATTTCCAAGTATTTTGTCTGAGAAATAGAATGAAGAGTAGTGCTATTCCCTGAAATACTTTAGACTGCGGTGTTAATTCAAGAGTGAAAATAAAGTGTTCTGGTTCAGATGTGATAAATTTCAGATGCTCATTAGATTCCCAGCGGAAATTATGTAGGCATTTCTTTGTAGCTCTCTGGAGAGAGTAGGGCTTGAAATATAAATCTGAGAGCTATGAAAGTATACTATAGATGATATTCAACATCAGCAGACTTGAGATTACCTGAGGTTGGAATGTGGACAGAACAGAAACAGTTTAAAGACCGAGCCCAAGAGCACGCCAACATTTAGAAGATGGAGAAGAAGATTCTACAACAGGATTTTGAAAGAGTATTTAGTTACTTAGGAGCAGATCAAAACAAATGTGTTGATGCTGAAACCAATAGTAATATGTGTTTTCCCAAGATTATTAATAACCTATGGTTCTAGGGTATTTAACAAAAAGTAATCTTTAATATTATTTATTAAACTAGAAATCTGAAAATTTATGTTAAATATAAGCATAATAGTATTAATATCTCCTAATTAGCAAATAGTCAAGCCCTTAGATATAAAGTGTATATTTGTGGTTATAATAAGAGGGTAATTCTAGGATTGAACAAGAAGGTGGGAAAATATCATTTAAACATGTTATACTAAATATTTATCATGCTTCTATTTGACTGAGTCTCACATAGTCTCATAAAACAGATTCAAATATGAAGTTATGCACATAAGCAAAATACGGAGATCCACGCTGATGTTCTGTAGAAAGATTTCTCATTACTTAAAAGTTAACTTACTATTGAGTGTGTATGACCTCAGATTCTCCATAAATACTTGTTGATGTTCTCTGCTTCTTTCCACAGGTGGGGAAGTCCCATACACAACTCTTGCTACCCGAATGATGATGGGGGCATGGTGGCTATTTGCTTTGATTGTCATCTCATCTTACACAGCAAACCTGGCTGCTTTCCTCACTATCACCCGCATTGAAAGCTCCATCCAGTAAGTAGACAAAGATTCCACTTGACATAAAGCGTGAGAAATGACAGAAGTGGCCAAAGCTATTTAAATAAGTGTGTGCCATCTGATAATAAATTTACAGCTTCCTTTTGAGTAAAGGCTTAATTTTGTGATGTGCGGACATCAAAACATAATCCAACTCCTGAAAGTACAGTTTTGGTAGAGCATTTTTCATAAAATAAAATTCTGGGTATAATTTAGATGTTGCTTCCCACATTTTCCTGGAAGGATGACACATATTCCGAATTTTAACCTCCATAAAATATGACTGTGTCTGGGCAATGTTATAAAAAAGAAGGAAAAAGGATACATACCAAAATATATATATTTCAAATTTGACACACGGTCTTTGCCTTGAGTCTGTCCCATTATGCACTGTCTGAGTAAATAGGTTGACACTAGAGGATTGATAGATAGTTGATAGGTAAGGAAAGAGAGAAAGAGGGAGAGAGAATAGCTATCAAGATGTAAACCACGTTCTGTCTCTTCATTGCATTATAACTAATGTGAGTATTATTGCTGCTGTTTTTCCAGCTGCAATGGTGGTAAATTTTCATTAACTGTGGTGTACTTTTGAATCCTGAAAGCTACCTAAGTCAGTACTTTATTTCACAAATGACTTTCCCATGAGCCCTGAGAATCCAAAGCCCTTTGATTTACCGCGGCCAGTTTTTCTTTATGTGGTTTCGTGCCATAAGGTCAGGTCAGTGCCAGAGTACAACTTCTGCCTTGTTAAAACATAATGTCCTGTATATTGTTTTAAGAAAAATTTTTCTGAAAATGTTTTATTAATCCAAAAGCAAGGTAGTTTGAACTTTCCAAAAGTTAAAAAATGTTTATTTCTCAACAAAATTGACCATTTAAGATTAGAATAATTAGCTTTGTCAAAGAATTCATTGGGGATTTAATTCGTCCTTAAGAGAAAACATAAATTCTTCTTGCTTTAAAATAGTATGGAAATGAATTCCATAAGTAGTTACATAATTATTATAGCACAATACTAAAAATAAGAAATATGGTGTTTTTTTTTCAATTGCTTGTGGTATGTAAATTGAAACCCCAGAATTCAACTACTAATAGTCAATTATTTCATCCATTTATGAAAATGATGTTTCCAACTTCTCTCATCGAGTCATAGTCTTCAAGTTGTTTTCCCAGTTATTTCTTTGGTGCAGAACCTTCATATCCTTTCAACTTACTACCCTTCTAGTCAGTTCTATGTGTGGCATAAGTTATAAGTGATCCAGAGTGAAATAATGGAAAATTTAAACTGATGACCCCATCAGAGTCCTTTTCTAAGCAATAATGAAAATGATTACAACCTTCCAGTCCAAGAAATCAATGAATTAGTAAAATTATGCAAATAATAATTAACATTTATTGAGCACTCACAAGATACCAAACTTAGTGTTAGATGTTTGACATGCATTGGCTTATTTAATACTTACAACCAAAAAAAATAAAGATATTACAAACAAACAAACAAAAAATACTTACAACCATCTTCTGAAATACAAACTACTTATTAATAACCCATTTTACAACCGAAGTTGAAAAAAGTCACTTGCCCCAAATCATTCAGCTAATAAATGATTGATTAAAGACCAGACCTTAAATTTGTCTCATTTCTGAATCTGCATTCTAACTGTACCAGATGAGTCCCCATTCCACACCCTTGTACATTTGTACAGCCAGTTGTTCTTAGTGAACGTTGTAAAGGATGTCATAGGCTTATTCATTGCTAAATATAGTGATGTAAAGGATGACTTTATTCAAATCCTCAGTTTGTGTGAGGAAATATATCAAAACTTAGGAGATTTTTGCGTTGGGTCAATTCTGTAGGCATATATCCCAATGTGAGCTAGTTACATCTATAACTGATACCTGCCATTCAGGATAAGATTGCTTGGCAGAACCAGTCAATAGAAATCACATTAAGAAAAATAATTTTAAAAAATGAAAATGGAGTATTTTATTTCACTAATATACTTCTTGTCAACTTTGTTTAACATGTTATATTTTAAGAGTACTTAAAGCTAAAAACTTATGTAGCTCAAATCTGACTTTGAAACGTTTTAAAATAAATAAATGAAGAAAATTTAAATAGCTGATTTTGTATAGTGTATAACAATAATAACCATAAATAATAAAAATTATGGATAATATTCACTGAGAATTTATTATGAATTTATCAAGCATATTTTATATATATATATCCCCTTCAGTACTCAAAATTACCCTAATAATACAGCTACTACTATTATTCCTACTTTGTAGATGAAGAAACAGAAATTTGGAAGTTAAATGCTCATTCTCACACACTGAATAGTGTCAGAGCTGGAGATCTAACCTACATCAATCTAATACCGATTCATGACTTTACCTACTGAAGTTTTTCTTTATCTTACAATTTGTTTCTTGCTGGTCCTTACAATTTGTTTGCTTGAGCCTCTGTTTCACTGAGGTTGCAGCCTTCATGGTGTGTGTATATCTGAGCTATTTCGTCATTACTGACTTTGCTAGCAGTCGTTTGTATCTAGATTTTCATGCAATAGCAGTGGGAGCAAAAGCCTTCATCAAATTTTTACAGCCATATGTTTTTCTAAAGTAAAATCTAATGGAAAAAGATTGCAATTGCACATGATGTCTCCCACAAGTGTAGTTCTCCACAATCTCCAAAGTAACTGAACATTCATTTTTTTTAGCAAATTATTTCTTTCTAATGCCAACACACATTATTAAAAGTCAACAGTGGGTATAATGAATCTCCCCTTCGTTCTAATCTTATCACCAGGCTAATTATGAAAGGGGGAAATCAGGCCAAATAAGTTAAAAGAGACCTGATTCTCTCCCCAAACTTAAAGGTATCTTCTAATTTCATGCTTCAGCTGTGTTGGTAAACATGATTCTAATGTTTCTTGGAAACATTCAAAGTTCCATTTATAACTATGTCAAACTTTCTTGGAAAACTCTAGGTCTAATTTTTCTTAGAAAAGACAAAAACTTTTTTCACAAAACCATCCAATGTCATGCTTCTTAATCATTTACAGTCATGAGATTTGCTCATCATTAAATGAAGCAATGCTCAACAGGGTGCCTTTTCCCAGCCCAATTTCTGTGCAAACATAACAAACATATACCATCCACGTCTTTATTCCCAAAATTCAAAGTCAATTCTCCATACCAGGAGAGTCAGAGGTGGTTATAGGAATGTCAGTGAGAGAGAGAGTGGAAGCAACTACTTTTTTTTTTTTTAAGTTCTTTATTGGAATATAATTGCTTTACACTCTTGTACCAGCTTATGGGTACACCAGAGTGAATCAGCTGTATTTATACACATATCCCCATATCCCCTCCCTCCCGCGACTCCCCCCCACCCTCCTCGTCCTGACCCTCCAAGACATCACCCATCATCGAGTTGATCTCCTTTTGTTATATAGCAACTTCCCACTAGCTATCTATTTTACAGTTGGTAGTATATATATGTCTATGCTACACTCTCACTTCGTCCCAGCTTCCCCTTCGCCTCACCAACCCCGTGTCCTCCAGTCCATCCTCTGTATCTGCCTCCTTATTCTTGTCCTGTCACTGGGTTCATCCGCAGCATTTTTTTTTTTTTAGCTTCCATATATATGAGTTAGCATACAGTATTTGTTTTTCTCTTTCTGGCTTACTTCACTCTGTATGGCAGACTCTAGGTCTATCCACCTCATTACATATAGATCCATTTCATTCCTTTTTATGGCTGAGAGGAAACAACTACTTTTAAACAGGTGGTTGACAGAAAGTCTTAACAGCTGGTAGGAGAAATCCAATAGATTTATTCTCAGGAAGCTGAGTATATTTTACAAAATTTACCCCCTTTTCAAAATTAGATATTTATTGTCATCTAGCCTTCCATTTGGCACTTGCCATTAATAAAAATGTTGAAAGTGAATTTTCCCTGGAGAAGATAACACATAAGTTATTTTCATATCCCATCGATGATGGGGCAGCCCAACATAACTATGTTTTGCTGCTAGATATGATGTAATCTGACAGATTGCAACACAGTTGAGGATAGCTATTGATGTATACCGTAGGTTTCTTTTTTGTTTGTTTGTTTGTTTTTTATTTATTTATTATTTTGGGGGGTACACCAAGTTCAATCATCTGTTTTTATACACATATCCCCGTATTCCCTCCCTTCCTTGACTACCCCCCCAAGTCCCCCCCACCAACCCCGCCCCAGTCCTCTAAGGCATCTTCCATCCTCGAGTTGGACTCCCTTTGTTATACAACTTCCCACTGGCTATCTATTTTACAGTTGGTAGTATATATATGTCTGTGCTACTCTCTTGCTTCGTCTCAGCTTCCCATTCACCCCCCGCCCCCTCCCAATCCTCGAGTTCTACAGTCCATTCTCTGCATCTGCGTCCTTGTTCTTGTCACTGAGTTCATCAGTACCATTTTTAGATTCCATATATGTGAGTTAGCATACAATATTTGTCTTTCTCTTTCTGACTTACTTCACTCTGTATGACAGACTGTAGTTCTATCCACCTCATGACATATAGCTCCATCTCATCCCTTTTTATAGCTGAGTAATATTCCATTGTATATATATGCCACATCTTCTTTATCCATTCATTTGTTGATGGGCATTTAGGCTGCTTCCATGTGCTGCAATAAACATTATGGTACATGTTTCTTTTGGGATTATAGTTTTCTTTGGGTATATGCCCAGCAGTGGGATTACTGGAACATATGGTAGTTCTATTTGTAGTTTTTGAAGGAACCTCCAAATTGTTTTCCATAGTGGCTGCACCAACTTACATTCGCACCAACAGTGCAGGAGAGTTCCCTTTTCTCCATACCCTCTCCAACATTTGTTGTTTCCAGATTTTGTGATGATGGCCACTCTGACTGGTGTGAGGTGATACCTCATTGTGGCTTTGACTTGCATTTCTCTGATGAGTAGTGATGTTGAGCATCTTTTCATGTGTTTGTTGGCCATCTGTATGTCTTCTTTGGAGAAATGTCTATTTAGGTCTTCTGCCCATTTGTGGATTGGGTTATTTGCTTTTTTGGTATTAAGCTGCATGAGCTGCTTGTATATTTTGAAGATTAATCCTTTGTCCATTGTTTCATAGGCAGCTATTTTTTCCCATTCTGAGGGTTGTCTTCTTGTCTTGTTTAGGTTTCTTTTGCTGTGCAAAAGTTTTTAAGTTTCATGAGGTCCCATTTGTTTATTCTTCATTTTATTTCCATGATTCTAGGAGGTGGGTCAAAAAGCACCTTGCTTTGATGTATGTCATAGAGTGTTCTGCCTATGTTTTCCTCTAGGAGTTTGATAGTGTCTGGCCTTACATGTAGGTCTTTAATCCATTTGGAGTTTATTTTTGTGTGTGGTGTTAGGAAGTGTTCTCATTTCATTCTTTTACATGTTGCTGTCCAGTTTTCCCAGCACCACTTATTGAAGAGGCTGTCTTTTTTCCATTGTATACTTGTGCCTCCTTTGTCAAAGATAAGGTGCCCAAATGTGTTTGGACTTACTTCTGAGTTCTCTATTCTATTCCACTGATCTTCCTTTCTATTTTTGTGCCAGTTCCATACTGTCTTGATCACTATGGCCTTGTAGTATAGTTTGAAGTCAGAGAGCCTGATTCCACCCACTCCATTTTTCCTTCTCAAGATTGCTTTGGCTATTCGGGGTCTTTTGCATTTCCATACAAATCGTAAGATTTCTTGCTCTAGTTCTGTGAAAAATGCCATTGGTAATTTGATCGGGATTGCATTGAATCTGTAAATTGCTTTGGGTAGTACAGTCATTTTCACGATGTTGATTCTTCTAATCCAGGAACATGGTATGTCCCTCCATCTGTTTGTGTCATCTTTGATTTCTTTCATCAATGTCTTAAAGTTTTCTGCATACAGATCTTTTGCCTCCTTAGGCAGGTTTATTCCTAGGTCTTTTATTCTTTTGTTGCAATGGTGAATGGGAGAGTTTCCTTAATTTCTCTTTCTACTCTTCCAATGTTAGTGTATAGGAATGCAAGAGATTTCTGTGCATTAATTTTATACCCTGCTATTTTACTAAACTCATCAATGAGTGGTAGCAGTTTTCTGGTAGAGTCTTTAGGGTTTTCTATATATAATATCATGTCATCTGCAAAGAGTGACAATTTTACTTCTTCTATTCCAATTTGGATTCCTTTGATTTCTTTTTCTTCTCTGATTGCTGTGGCTAAAACTTCCAAAACTATGTTGAATAATAGTGGTGAGAGTGGACACCCTTGTCTTGTTCCTGTTCTTAGAGGGAATGCTTTCAGTTTTTCCCCATTTAGAACAATGTTGGCTTTTGGTTTTTCATATATGGCTTTTATTATGTTGAGGTAATTTCCTTCTATGCCCATTTTCTGGAGAGCTTTTATCATAAATGGATGTTGAACTTTGTCAAAAGCTTTTTCTGCATCTATTGAGATGATCATATGGTTTTTATCCTTCAATTTGTTGATATGATGTATCACATTGATTGATTTGCGTATATTGAAGAATCCTTGCATCCCAGGGATAAACCCCACTTGATCATGGTGTATGATCTTTTTACTGTGCTGTTGGAGTCTGTTAGCTAGTATTTTGTTGAGGATTTTTGCATCTGTATTCATCAGTGATATTGGTCTGTAATGTTGTTTTTTTGTGACATCTTTGCCTGGTTTTGGTCTCAGGGTGATGGTGGCCTCGTAGAATGAGCTTGGGAGTGTTCTGCCTTCTGCAATATTTTGGAAGAGTTTGAGAAGGATAGGTGTTAGTTCTTCTCTAAATGTTTGATAGAATTCACCCGTGAATCCATCTGGTCCTGGGCTTTTGTGTGTTGAGAGATTTTTAATCACTGCCTCAATTTCTGTACTTGTGATTGGTCTGTTCATAGTTTCTATTTCTTCCTGGTTCAGTCTTGGAAGATTGGATTTTTCTAAGAATTTATCCATTTCTTCCAGGTTATCCAATTGATTGGCATATAGTTGCTTGTAGTAGTCTCTCATGATCTTTTGAATTTCTGGGTGTCCGTTGTTACTTCTCCTTTTTCATTTCTAATTCTGTTGATTTGCATCTTCTCCCTTTTTATCTTGATGAGTCTGGCTAATGCCTTTATCAATTTTGTTAATCTTCTCAAAGAACCAGCTTTTAGTTTTTTTTATTTTTCACATGGTTTCTTTCCTTTCTTTTTCATTTATTTCTGCTCTGGTCTTTATGATTTCTTTCCTTCTGCTCACTTTGGGGTTTCTTTATTCTTCTTTCTCTAGTTGTTTTAGGTGTAAGATTAGGTTATTTATTTGATAATTTTCTTGTTTCTTAAGGTAGGACTGTATTGCTATAAACTTCCCTCTTAGAACTGCTTTTGCTGCGTCCCATAGGTTTTGGGTTGTTGTGTCTTCATTGTTATTTGTTTCTAGATACTTTTTGATTTCCTCTTTGATTTCTTTAATGATTTCTTGGTTGTTTTATAGTGAATTGTTTAGCCTCCATGTGTTTGTATTTTTTGCAGTTTTTTCCTGTAATTGATATCTAGTCTCATGGCATTGTGCTCTGAGAAGATGCTTGATATGATTTCAATTTTCTTGAATTTGCTGAGGTTTGATTTGTGACCCAAGATGTGATCTATCCTGGAAAATGTTCCATGTGCACTTGAGAAGAAGGTGTATTGTGTCGTTTTTGGATGGAATGTCCTATAAATATCAATTAAGTCAAGATGGTCTAATGTGTCCTTTAAAGCTTGTATGTCTTTATTTACTTCCTGTTTGGATGATCTGTCCATTGAAGTAAGTGGGGTGTTCAAATCTCCCACTATTATTGTGTTACTGTTGATGTCCCCGTTTATAGCTGTTAGCATTTGCCTTATGTATTGAGGTGCTCCTATGTTGAGGGCATAGATATTTACCATTGTGATATGTTCTTGAATGAATCCCTTGATCATTATGTAGTGTCCTTCCTTGTCTCTTGTAATAGTCTTTAAATTCTAATTTGTCTGATATGAGTATCGCTACTCCAGCTTTCTTTTGACTTCCATTTGCATGGAATATCTTTTTCCATCCCTTTACTTTCAGTCTATATGTATCCCTTGGTCTGAAGTGGGTTTCTTGTAGGCAGCATATAGAAGGGTCTTGTTTTTGTGTCCATTCAGCCAGTCTGTGTCTTTTGGTTGGAGCATTGACTCCATTTACATTTAAAGTGATTATTGACATGTGTGTTCCAATGACCATTTTCTTAATTGTTTTGGGTTGTATTTGTAGGTGTTTTCCTTTTCTTGTGTTTCCTACTTAGAGAAGTTCCTTTAGCACTTGTTGTAAGGCTGGTTTGGTGGTGCTGAATTCTCTTAACTTTTGCTTGTCTGGAAAGCTTTGGATTTCTCCCTCAAATCTGAATGAGATTCTTGCTGGGTAGAGTATTCTTGGCTGTAGGTTTCTCTCTTTCAGGACTTTCAGTATATCCTGCCATTCCCTTCTGGCCTGCAGAGTTTCTGTAGAAAGGTCCGCTGTTATCCTTATGGGTTTTCCCTTATATGTTGTTTGTTGCTTTTCTCTTGCTGCTTTTAATATTTTTTCTTTGGGTTTAATTGTCATTAGTTTGATTAATATGTGTCTTGGTGTATTTCTCCTTGGGTTTATTCTGTATGGGACTCTCTGTGCTTCTTGGACTTGGTGAATTATTTCCTTTCCCATGTTGGGGAAGTTTTCCACTAGAACCTCTTCAAATATTTTCTGAGACCCTTTCTTGTTTTCTTCTTCTTCTGGCATGCCTATATTTTGAATGTTGGTACATTTGATGTTATCACTGAGGTCTCTGAGACTGTCTTCTATTCTTTTTATTCTTTTTTCTTTTTCCTGCTCTGTGGCATTTATTTCCCCCATTCTGTCTTCCAACTCACTTATTCATTCTTCTGCCTCAGTCATTCTGCTGTTTATACCATCTAGAGTATTTTTAATTTCAGTTATTTTGTTATCCATTGCTGTTTGTTTTTCTGAGTTCTTATGAACTGTTTCTTGCACTTTCTCTATTTTGTTATCGAGATTTTGTATCATTTTTACTATTGTTACTCTAAATTCTTTTTCAGGCATTTTTCCTATTTCCTCCTCATTTATTTGGTCTTGTGGGTTTTTTTTCTACTCCTTTACTGTTTCTTTGTTTCCTCATGGTTGTCCAAACTTTTGGGGTTGCTTGTCCTGGCAATGGAGGTGTTTATAGAAGATTGTCCAAGCCTCAGACTAATGTCCAAGTGTTGGGTTAAACAAATATTAAGTCTAGGAAACACATACATGTATAAGACACACAATTAGTGAATCCATTAGGACGTAAGGCTCTGGAAAGACCTTGCAGAACCCCAGTATGCTATCAGATATTCAAAGAGAAACCCAACAGAAATTGATGACTGAAACAGAACAAATCAGAGACTAAAGCAAAAGCAAACTAATAAACAAATAACACCTTACACATACAACACTTATCCAGGGAGATTTTGTAAGCTAGAATCAAATATAGAAAAGAGCCAGAGTACCACCAGACAGAATGGAGATTCTCAGAATGAAATCAGACAATTATACTAAGAACTAAGATAAAGACAAAAACCTAATATTAAATACCAAGGTGGTGCATCATCTGGAGAATAGAGCAAGGAGTCTGAGCAGATCGATAGTGTTGCTTATAAGTATGTTAAGATAAAATAAACTAAAAATGGATGGAAGAAAGGGGAACAGAAGAGCATAGTGTGATTGGAAATATGCAAACAAAAAGAAAGGAATAGAAATGTATAAAAGATAGGGATGAAAGGAAAGTATGAGAGATATATTGTCCGTACTACCAAAAACTTAGCTAGAAATAGAAGTATATAAAAAGGCAAAAAAATAAAAATAGAATAAAAAATAGCATTAAAAAATTATGTTATAAAACTTGTAGATTCCTTAGGACTAAGATCATAATTAATAAAGGAAAAAAAAAAATCCAGAACTGATCCCAGAATGGACCAGTTCAATAGGATTGATACTAATATTTCGCTTTCCTTAGAGTCTCCTTCTGTAAGTGTCCTTCTACTCGCCTTGGGTTTTTTTGCATTATTCTGTGACCAGCAGAGCCTCCTTTATTGTTCGTCTGTAAGCGTCGGTGTGTGGGGAAGGAGAGGGTACAGTAGTGGCTCCTTCCCCTGGGAGTGAGTGAGCAGTGGCGCACTGTTGTTTCAGTCATGCTTGGAGGTGCCTGTTGCAGAGGGACGCCGGTGGCTCAGGTGTAAACAGAAAGTCTCAGAGTTGGGCCTCTCTCGGGTTTGTTTGTTTTTTTTCTCTTCTTCTCAGCAGCCTCCCTGCTGCCTGCATTCCAAGGGGTTTTAATCTAGCCCCGCCGAGTGCCTGAGGGTACTTGTTGTCCCTGAGCGCCTTAGGTGGCCCACAGGGCATTTCTCCACTGCCTGTTCCAGAGGTGCCAAAAGAGAGAGAGAGGCTACGACCGCAGTTCCTCCCCCCCGCCCTTGATGCAGCATCCAGCTGCCATCATGGCCGGGCAGCTCTCAGGGGCGGGCACTCCTCGCCGCAAACCTCTTCCCTCCTGTCCTCTTGGTCCCTCACCTTACTGGCAACAACTTTTCTCACCCTGAGCCAGCTCTCTGGTTCTCCTGCTCCCGCTCCCGGACCCTCTGTTCAGCTGTGAATCAACGTCTCGGTCCGGGAACGCTGAGCTGCGGTGTGGACCCTCCGTGTGTTTCTCACTCCCTCCCATCTGCCACAGCTCCGCCGCTTCACCCTCTTTGAGTCGTCGTAGATGCCTCCCTACCGGTTATGTCGGGCTCCTTGTGGTCCTTTCTGGTGTCCGAGGTCATCTGCTGGTGTTCAGCTGGTTCTCTGTGGGAATTACTGTGTCCTTCCGTGCATTCCCAATGCATCTGTGGAGAGGGATGCATTCCACGTCCCTCTACTTCACCGCCATCTTTTTCCCCCTTATGGTTTGGTTTCTAAAGAGAAACTTATATGCAATTTCTATAAGACTCTAATGACATCTGGGCTTTTGCATTGTTGCTAAAACAGTAACAAGTAGCTAAATTGTTTTCAAATACTTAAAAAATGGAATGTACTTTTTTCTCTTGGTAACCAGGCTAAAAGTGGCAGTGGTGAAATGGGGCATGTGAAGCTTTGAAGGTATTTTTGAGTAAATATTGGCTAATAATATCATCAACAGTAACTGTATTAGTGATGCAATTTTCAAAAACCTACTAATTTCACATGTAAAAGTGAAAATAGCTATGGGGGAACATCATAGCTGTATGGTTATAGTCATTAATAACTTTAGAGCTAGATTGGTCTATGGTGATAAAACTTAAGGTCTTTCATTTCCTGGGGCTATATGTAAGCATGGATCTATTCAAAGGGATCCCAACATCCTACCATATTTTTATATTTAATGCATTCATTTTTCATAATGGTTGAGGTTGTACTAAACAAAATATTGAGTTAATAATACAGCCACTGAATCAAACTAATTTGGGATACATTTCTTTCCAAGCTTATGCAAATAAGATTCATAAATATTCTATGCACTAAAGAGACCACTTTCCCTACCATACCAATAACAGGATTCTTGCATTCATATTTGTCTATATTTGGGACAGGAAAAAATTATTGAGCAGCTGGTTTTCTCAGTGCCACACAGTGAGTAAGACTGGGCTTAGAAATCCAAGTCTTTCTCCCAGTCTAGGGAAACAGAGAATGCTAGCAGGTGCTCTGTAATGAAGTGATTTATTCCTTTCCTTTGCCTCCCATGGTGCTATGTAACTGTCTTTGGTACATTACTGTTAAAAAAATCATTACAATCATGATCTTGGAAATGGAGGTATTCCTAACTACAAAAACTTCTAAATAAATGTTAGTTTCATTCAATTAGTTTAACTAACTACATATCTATATACAGTTCACCCTTAAACAATATAGGGTTTATGGGCACCGACTCCTGCACAGTCAAAACTCCATGTAAAGCTCTTTTTCTTTCAGTTTTATTGAGATATAATTGACATACAGTACTGTATAAATTTAAGGTGTATGATACATAATGATTTGACTTACATACATCATGGGATTACCACAAGTCCAGTGAACATTCATCATATCATAGATTCAAAATTAAAGAAATAGAAAAAATTATTTTTCCTTGTGATGAGAACTCTTAGGATTTATTTTCTTAACAACTTTCATATATAACACACATCCTATAACATAATTATCTTTATCACATTGTACGTTACATCCCTAGTACTTATCTATCTTATAACTAGAAGTTTGTACCTTTTGACTGCCTTCATCCAATTCCCCATTTCCCCACCCCCCTCCTCTGGTAACCACAAATCTCATCTCTTTTTCTCTGAGTTTGTTTCTTGGCTATTGTTAATAATGCTTCAGTGACCATAGGGGTGCATAATCTTTTCAATTCAAATTTCAAATTCAAAAGAACATAATCTTTTCAAATCAGTATTTTCATTTCCTTTGGATGAATACCCAGGAGCAGAATTACTGGATCATATGGTGACTCTATTTTTAATTTTTGAGGAATCTCCATACTGTTTTCGACAGTGAACACCAATTTACATTCCCAAAAACAATGAACAAAGGTTCTGCTTTCTCCACATCTTCACCAACACTTGTTATTTGTTGCCTTTTTGATAATAGACATTCTGAGAGGTGTGAGGTAGTATCTCATTGTGGTTTTGATTTGCATTTCCTTGGTGATTAGTGGTATAGAGCATCTTTTCATGTGCCTGTTGGCCATCTTCTTTGGAAAAATGTTTATTCAGATCCTCTGACTCTTTTTTAATCAGATTGTTTGGGTTTTTTGATGTCAAGTTGTATGAGTTCTTTGTATATTTTGGATATTAACCCCTTATTGGATATATCATTTGCAAATAACTTCCCCTATTCAGTAGCTGGCCTTTTCATTCTGTTAATAGTTTCCTTTACTGTGCAAAAGCTTTTTAGTTTGATGTAGTCCCATTTATTTATTTTTACTAATCTATATAAAACTTTTGAATCCCCCAAAACTTAACTACTAGTAAACTACTGTTGACTTGAAGCCTTAACAACAACATAAACTGTTGATTAACACATATTTTGTGTGTTATATGTGTTATACACTTATTTTCACAATAAAGTAAGCTAGAGAAAAACTTGTCATTAAGAAAATTATAAGGAAAATTATTTATGGTACATATATGATTTTAATGGGAAAAAAAATCCATGTATAAGTGGACCCTCACAGTTCAACCCTGTTATTCAAGGGTCAACTGTAGATATTTAAAAATTTAGGCATTTAGTTTATAAAGATATTTAGGTAATATCCCTCAGTCACAGTCTATTTGGGGAGATAATGTAGAATTCAATGGCATAGGGCTATGATAAATTTATTTATAAAATGCTGTATGAACGCAAGGGAGGAGTGATTTAAGTCAGTAACTTGGAGAGAAGGGGAGGAGAAAGGGAAAAAAAACTCTTGGGCATCGCAGAGGTTCTCTGAGGTATCATCTGAGAGTTTGATCTTGATGGATAAATTTCAACAGACTGAAGGAGTGGCTTATAACAGAGGTATGACGCTCCTAGGAGAATATCTAGGAAAGGGTAAATGATCAAAATATATTCATTTCCTTCCTGTATTGAGATAGGTGATGTGAGAGTGGCGGGAAGTGAAATAGCAAAGGAGGGTAGGTTGTTTGTTTTGTTGTTGTTGTTGAGTTGTATGAGCTGTTTATATCTTTTGGAGATTAAGCCCTTGTCTGTCGTATCATTTACAAATATTTTCTTGCATTCCATAGGTTGTCTTTTCGGGGTTTTTTTATGGTTTCCTTTGCTGTGCACAAGCTTGTAAGGTTGATTAGGTCCCATTTGTTTATTTTTGTTTTTATTTCTATTGCCTTGGGAAACTGACCTAAGAAAACTTTGTTACGATTTGTGTCACAGAATGTTTTGCCTATGCTCTCTTCTATGAGTTTTATGGTATCATGTCTCATGTTTAAGTCTTTAAGCCATTCTGAGTTTATTTTTGTGCATAACATGAGTGTGTGTTCTAACTTCATTGATTTACATGCAGCTGTCCAACTTTCTCAATCAAAAAATGGGCAGAAGACCTTAATAGACATTTCTCTAAAGAAGACATATAGATGATCAGTAGACATATGAAAAGATGCTCAACATCACTAATTATTAGAGTAATGCAAATCACATCTACAATGTGGTACCATCTCACACCAGTCAGAATGGCCATCACTAAAAAGTCTACAAATAACAAATACTGGAGAGGGTGTGGTCAAAAGGGAACCCTACTACACTGTTGATGGGAATGTAAGTTGGTGCAGCCATTATGGAAAACAGTATGGAGGTTCTCAGAAAACTAAAAATAGAATTACCATATAAACCAGCAATCCCACTCCTGGAAATATACCCAGATGAAACTATATTTCAAAAAGATACATACAACCCTATGTTCATAGCAGCAGTGTTCACAACAGCCAAAACATGGAAACAACCTAAATGTCCTTCAACAGATGAATAGATAGAGAAGATATGGTACATGTATACAATGGAATATTACTCAGCCATAAAAAAAGAACAGAATAATGCCATTTGCAGCAACATGGATGCAACTAGAGATGATCATACTAAGTGAAGTAAATCAGAAAGAGAAAGATAAATACCATATGATATCACTTATATGTGGAATCTAAAATATGGCACAAATGAACCTATCTACAAAACAGAAACAAACTCATAGACATAGAGAACAGACTTGTGGTAGCCAAGGTTCAGGGGTGAGGGGAGGGAGAGGGATGGACTGGGCATTTAGAGTTGGTAGATGGAAATTACTACATTTAAAATAGATAGACAACAAGGTGCTAATGTATAACACAGGGACTATATTCAATACCCTGTGATCAATCCCATAATGGAAAAGGATATTAAAAAAGAATGTATATACGTGTGTAACTGAGTCACTTTTGCTGTACAGCAGATTGGCACAACATTGTAAATCAACAATACATCAATTAAACCCCCCCCCCCAAAAAAAAATCTAGAAAGAAAAGAAGGGTGGGGCCACATCATGAAGGGCATGATAAAGCTTGTTAAGGAATTTGGAATTTATCCTGGAGATAATGAAGACTGACATCATCTAAGAAAGACAGCTTTATCTGTGGAGAGGAGGTTGGACCAGTGAGGAAAGATGGAGAAGCGTATGGAAACTCATCGGAGGTGTCTAATGCACATATATTTATGGCATTTAATAGTGTGTCTCTACTTGGTATCAACCTGACCACATATTACCTTGTTTCAAGGGCTCTTTATTTGGAAATATCTACGAATTAAGGTAATTTAAGAGAAATTTGGCTTGAGAAACTTTGTATCTCTAGGCTAACATTTACATTTCTTGTGAATGCAGGAATATTGCTGCAGTTAATTTTTTAAAGATTTTTAAAGAGAAGATGTGGTTTACTACCTCTTTGTTAAATAGGGAAGAAGAGAGTTACTAATGCAAGGAAATTTTAGAAATCACTCTGGTTAGGCTAATTTTCAGATGCAGTTTTACCAGAAATTTGCATCTTAAGTTTTGCTCTTCCTGGGCCCCATCTTGCCTATTAATTACTTTTAGCTTTGAGCCATCAGAAGAGAAATGACTTATTTTTATTCCATTTTAATACATTTTCTTCTTATAAAAGGCTATTTTCAGAAGATTAGAAAGTAGAGTAAAATTTTGAAGGACAAAGCATTAATAATTCATAATTTGTCATAAAGCAGTAAATTCTGTTACTATTTAAGCAAACTTTCTTTTAACTGTTTATTTTGAAGTAATGGTATATACACAGGAAACTGCAAAGTCAGTGCAGTTAATAGTACAGAGATGTCCCATATACCCTTCGCCAAGTGTCTGCCAATGGTTACATCTTCAGTAATTACAGTATGGTATCAAAATCAGGAAACTGACATGGGTACCATGTATACATACAGTACTGTGCCATTTTATCACAAGTGTAGAATCTCTAACCACAACTGCAATACAGAGCTACGCCAGCATTACAAAAATCTCCCTCGTTCTACCCCTATGTAGTCACACTCACCCCTTCTTCCCCACCATCCCCAGCTCTTGGTGACCACTAAGGTTCTCCACTCATTCTACGAGTGTTATACAAGTTCAGTCATACAATATGTGGCCTTTTGAAATTGGCTTTTTGTTTTCCACTCAGCAAAATGACATTGAGGTCCATCCAAGTTGTTGCATGCATCAGTAGTTCATTGTTTCTTATTGCAGAGTGGTAGGGATGTACTAGTTTGTTTAAAATTTACCTATTGAATGACATTTTTGTTGTTTCTAGTTTTTAGCTATTATAAATGAAGCTGCTAAGAACATTTATACGCAGATTTTCATGTGAATGTTTTCTTTTCTCTGGCATAAAAGCCCAGGAGTGAGATTGTTAGATAGTGTGGTAGGTGTTATGATTAGTTTTTAAGAAACTGCCAAACTATTTTCCAGAGTGCCTGCACCATTTTACATCTCCACGAGCAGTGTATCGGGGATCCAGTTTCTCTGCGTCCTTGCCAGCATTTGGTGCTGTCACTATTTTTAAATTTTAGCCATTCTAATAATAATGTAGTAATATCTTACTGTGATCTTAATTTGCAGTTCGCTGGTGACTAATGATGTTGAATATCTTTTCATGTGCTTTTTGTCATCCTTATATCCTCTTACATGGAAGGTCCCTTTATGTCTTTGTTTATTTTCTAATTGGATTGTTTGCTTTTTTATCATTGAGAGTTATTTACATACTCCAGATACAAATTCTTTGGCAGATATGTGGTTGGCAAATATTTTCTCTTAGTCTATTGCTTGTTTTTTTTTCATCCTCTTTACAGGGAACAAAAGTTTGTAATTTTGATGAAGTCAACTTTACCAAATTTTTTTTATGGATTGTACTTTTGACATCATGTTTAAGACCCTTCAGCCAACTCCTAGGTCTCCAAGATTTTCAACTGTTTTATGCTAAAACTTTTATAGTTTTACATTTCACATTTAAAGCTATAGACCATTTTGAGTTAAGTTTTGTACTAGGTGTAAAGTTTAGGTTGAGGTTCATTTTATGCCTATGGATAGTCAAGTGTCCAGGAGCATTTCAAAAAGCTATCTTTGCTCATCGACTTGCTTGTGCACTTTGTAAAGAAAAATCAGTTGGCATACTGTGTGAGTCTATTTCTGGGTTCCCTATCCTGTCCTATTGATCTATATATCTGTCTCTCTGCCAATAACATAGCTTTGATTACTGTAGCTTGAAATTGAGGATAGGGATTCCTCCCACTTACTCTTTTTTTTTTTTTTCAGAATTATTTTAGCTATTCTACTTCCTTTGCCTTTCCATATAAACTTTAGAATAATCTTGTATATATCTGCAAAAAAGTTTTGCTAGAATTTTAATAGGAATTACATTAAACCAGTATATCAGTTTGGGGAGTATTCACATCTTTATGATGTTAAGTCTTCCAGTTTATGAACACGGTATATTCTGCTTATTTAGATTTTTTATTTCTCCTATTAGCATTTTGTAATTTATAGTGTATGTCTTATACATGATAGAGCTATACCTAAGTATTTCTTTTTATCCCAGTGATTATAAATGGCACTGGATTTTTGAATTTGGCGTCCACATATTCATTGCTAGCATAAAAATACAATTTTTATATGCTGATTTTATCTTATGATCTTGATGTGAGTTCTAGGGATTCTAGGAGTTTTGGTAGATTCTTTGGGATTTTCTATGTAAATCTTCATGCCATTTACAAAACTGAGCAGATGTGTTTCTTTCTCATCTATATGCCTTTTATTTTCTTTCATTGCCTTTTCTGTGCTGACTAGAACCTCTGATACTACATCAAATAAGAGTGGTGAGAGTGGACATCTCTACTTTGTTCTCCGTCTTGGGGAAAGCATTCAGTCTTTCTTTCACTTTTAGTATAACGTTAGCTATAGGGTTTTTGTAGGTATTCTTTATCGAGTTGAAGAAATTTTTTTCTATCCCTAGTTTTCTATGTGTTTTCATCATGAATGGATGTTAGATTTTGTCAGTACATTTTTTCCCATCAATTGATATGCTCAGATGATTTTTTCTTCTTTATCCTGTTTGGTGGATTACACTGTTTGATTAATGACCTATTTTCAAAATGAGGTAGAGGCTAACTCTACTTCCCTCTCCTATTTCTTCTCAACCTTTTTTCCTAACTCTTGGTTGTCTTCTTAATTTTCTTCCTTCTATTGATATGAGGCAATAAAAGAGCTTGACTTTCCCTGCCTGCAGGTTCACTTATTATTCTCTTTTCTCCTACCTCAACTATTGCTTCCTTCTATCCATTATCTTAGCATTCAAGTTTACCCTCCAGAGTGTACAGTCCAGACAGTTACCTTCTTCCATCCTTAAAGTCGACTCTAAAGCCTCCATTATTACCTCATCCTATCAAAATAATGTTCAATTACATCAGCAGAGCTTATTAAACCCTTCAAAAGCTAATCAGCTTCTTTTTTGTCTACTGGCACCAATTAATCCATTCTTACACTTGTTCATGCTCCAGTCAAGCCAAGCTCTTATAGGACATTTCATGCTTCTTTGGAGTTTCCATGCTGTTCCCACTCACTGAAATGACCCAGAACTCCATTCTTCTCTCCTGGCATCTTCTGTTAGCTCAGGCACAATTAGTCATTACACATGTGTCTTCTCTTTAAGAGTGTACATTTTTTAAAGACAAGGACTATGTCATATTCATATTTGTTCCCCTAATCCTTCTCAGAGTGCCTGGCACAGAGTATTAATGGGAGCAACCAGCACTGAGTGCTTGCTATGTGACACTTTCCTAATGCTTGCATAGATTATCTCATTAATCCTCATAATAGCCCCATGAGAGGTATATTATTTTCATCTCGTTTTTGAAGGTGACAAAACTAAAAGCTAGGGTAGTAAACCCAGGCAATTGGCACTAGAACCTCTGTCTTCACCAGTGGGTTATAGCCTCTGCAATTAGCAAATACACTAAATCTTTACTGAATGAAATTAATAAATAATATATTCGTGAATACATGAATGAATAAAAAATCATCAGTATCATTATAAGTTTCTTTGAAAAATAAAGAGTTTTGCAGAAAAGAATTAATGGCTGAATTATATTTAGCTAAGTTAATTCCAGATATTTCTAAGTTACATGGTATCCTAGAAACAGATACCAGAGCCATGGATTCAAATAAATTTGCATTTAAAATCTCTCCCACTTAGTAGCTGAATGATCTTGTCATTTTCCATAATTATTTTAAGCTTTATTTCCCCTAAGGGTAAGAAGAGAATGGGTTCAACTTCATAACTTTTAGTATAAAGAATAAATGGGGGGAAAAAAAGACATTAATAACAGCACAATTCCCAGGCACACCCTACCTAGGATTTGCTTCCGTTTTGCTCCTTGCCCTCCAGGAGCTCATGTTAAATTCCTTGAATTCTTCTTCCCTTCACTCCCATTTTCGACGATACTAATAACTATGCTTTTTACCATTTTCTCCGCAATCACTCAGTTATTTCTTTTACCTGGTTCAACTAAACCTCAAAGTTCTCTGTTGCTGCTGCTGTTGTTTCTGACACAGCTGCTACCACCCTGCTTCGTGGATGTTGTCTTCTTGCCTGGCCCCTTCATCCTCCAAGCCCCCCAAAGGTCAAAAAACTGTCAGTCAGCAAGCCTTACCTTAAGCCTAAATAAGGACTTAGCCAGATGATTCACTTTAGCTGAACTCTCACGAAGATTAAGTTGCTGCTGTTTGTGACTGTTACTAAACATGGTCAGGATATCTACTTATCAGGCAAGTTTTCTCTTTTAACTCATCTTTAAGGACCCCTCTCGTCATCTGTGGCTTGTATACCACTTCCTCTATGTAGCTTTCCACAGGCTTTTCATAACTAAATTTAGTGGCTCCCTTTTTTGAATGCCTTTGCGTCTACCTGTTTACACTATGAACAACATCTAGCCTTGTACTGGAGTATTATTCTACTTGTTTTGCCTTCCCAATTACAAGATATGTTCTCGAGGATGGTTTTATCACCTTTGTATTGGGTGCCTTATGTAGTACTTTACTAAATACACAGTTGGTTACAAGTAAATATTCATTGAATGAATGAACCAGAAAGGGATTTCTTAGAATCTGGCCTGAGACTGTGGAACTCCATGACTTGTTTATATACCTCATACGAAATCAGAAAGAAATATGAAAGCCGTTTCTTTGTGCTATTATTCCAGGATAAGACAGAGAGCCCAGAATGGTATGTTCTCTCAGTTTCCTTAGTGTCTCACCCACTTCAGTCTTCTAGTAGGAGGCTATTTCTTAGCTCTCAGCAGGGAATTGCACATTTTATTAGGAACAGCCAAAATCAAGGTGGCTGGAGTGAGCTGCTTTTTATGTTTTGGTTTAGTACAGAATTGTATAAGCTTAGCTCCAGAGTACACAGGCATCGCAGACAGAGGAAAACATTCATCTCCTTACTCTTTATTGTTCAGTGTAGAAACGGCTTACTTGTCAAAGCACTTAAGTACTACAGTGATGGATGTTTTATAAACATATAGCCATCTAGATGTTATAGACAGGATTTTGTCTTTCTTTTTGGGAAAAAAAAAACTCTCAGAAGTATGCTGGTCTTTCAAAGCCACTCTTCAGTGAGCATTTAATTAAAAGTTGTCTCCCACTTTATTTGTGACTTCCAGGAACAGGGCTATTTTAGCATTGCTATAGACTCTATTTACACTGAGCTCACCAAGATGAGAACTTTGCCAAACTAATAAGCTCCCACAGCCCCTAAGATGATCTCCTTCTTCTGGAAAACCTGAATCATTCTAAACAAGTCAAATCCTCATCTCATTCTCTCTCTCAATCTTAGTCATCTAAGTCTAAAAACCTATTAAGTACTCAAGAATATAAATTTTTGTTTCCTCTCTATTTCATATTATTTTCCTTCCTTACCTGAAGTCAGCTGAATAAATAAATTCTATCTGCCACAAGCATGAGAATATGGTAAAACTTGTATACTTGGGAGCACTCTGCTCAGTCATTTTTGAGGAGCTAGTGCACATGGGGCAGGCTTTCATGAAATTAATGTAGAAGAGTAAAGAAGATGTGGTACATATATACAATGGAATATTACTCAGTCATAAAAAGGACTGAAATTAGGTCATTTGTAGAGATGAGGATGGACCTAGAGTCTATCATACAGACTGAAGTAAGTCAGAAAGAGAAAAACGAATATCGTGTATTAACGCATATACATGGAATCTGGAAAAATGGTACAGATGAACCTATTTCCAGGGCAGGAATAGAGACACAGATGTTAGAAGGGGCATGTGGACACACGCAAGGAAGGGGAGGATAGGGCAAATTGGGAGATTAGGACTGACCTGTATAAACTACCATACATAAAATAGATGGCTAGTGGGAACCTGCTGTATAGCACAGGGAGCTTCATGCTCTGTGATAACCTAGACAAGTGGGATTGGGGGGGGAGGGAGGTCTAAGAGGGAGGCGAATATATGTATACATACAGCTGATTCACTTTGTTGTACAGCAAAAACTGACACAACATTGTAAAGCAATTATACGCCACTATAAATAAATATAAATAAATAAAATTTTTTTAAAATGTAGAACAGTAAGTGATGCACCTGAGTGGCAGTGGGATATGCAGGCAGGGTTTTTCAGCAGAACACTGCTGAAGAGGACTGGAGACCTAGCTTTGAGTGTTCAAATCTCTTTCCTGCTGCTAAATAATAAGGTAAGTTTTTAAACCACTTTGTA
The DNA here is from genome assembly GCF_030028045.1 of Hippopotamus amphibius kiboko. Classification (NCBI taxonomy): domain Eukaryota; kingdom Metazoa; phylum Chordata; class Mammalia; order Artiodactyla; family Hippopotamidae; genus Hippopotamus; species Hippopotamus amphibius. Next base: position 62,975,865 of record NC_080188.1, read on the forward strand.
CCTTAGTTTTCCATCTTTGAAAATGTGATCCATTCCTTATCTGACTCCACAAATATTTGTCCCACAGTTTGAATTAAATTATTTTCAGTGTCCCTTCGATGATAAACTTCTATTTCAACTATACAAATCAGGTATTGTATTAAACGCAGTCTAAGATAAATGGTAAAAATATATTCGCATAGATTACTTAATAAAAGAAACCCTAGACTGAAAGGCAGAACTGAAAGAAAACTCTTTTTTTACCATTTTTCTCATCCTGTTTTTCTTGTCCCACCTTTCTTTCCCAGTACAGCACACCATCAGGCCAGCAATCCTGGTGTGCTGACCTCCACCCTCTGCTAAGTATCTGTTTGATCTCATTAGTTCTCTGATTCTCTTAGCTCCTCCACAAGCTCCTATCATCTGAAGATAGTCAATTTATTTTAATGGCTTTCTCCTCCAGCCCTACGCACACACACTCACACCCATGCACACACTCACCCCACACGCCTACTACAGCCCCTATTTCTCTTACCCTGATCTTTTAGCCTAAGGACAAGGTTAGAAATCACCAGATGCCTCAGATCATGGCAAGTCTCCAAGAGAGCAAAGAATAAGATCTGCGGCCAGCTGGCTGGGTTGCCTTTTCAGATGACTATTGTCATTTTCTGAGAGGGATGCAGAGCTCTCAACTGAATGGAGGGTGAGGAGCACATTTAAAAAACTATTTGGGTAGTTATAATCTGAGTCACTGTGAATAAGACTTGACTCTGAGCATTAGGACATGCATTTTATATCTGCTTTTAGTTGACATTTCTCAATAAAGATATATACCCAATTGGGAATAGAAGATAGTTTCTCTGAATGATTCCAAAAAAAATCTTTTTTGGAGAAATCCATGGACCTACTGTACTTCAAAGAAGGGAAATATCTTTTGTACTTGGGAAATTATAAGTTATCAGTAGTCACTTGGTTCCCTGCTCTGTATTATGAAGAGCAAGGATTTTTGTTTTAGTAAGATTCATTAGAATCTTCACTGAAACAATGACCTTCCACCTTATTTTGACAGTAGCATTTCTTTGGGTCTTCAAATAGGCTATTAAATTAGCCCTACTGTTACTTCTGATAAATTCTTCCTCTCTAGTTATTTCTTTCCACTATGAATAATTAGATAATGTGATTAATGTTTTGAGCTCCTTAAAAAACCTTATGGGGAAAAAATTACAAATTACTATTGATTACTCAGTTGAATCCACCCTATATTTTATTTGGGTCATTGTTTTATGTAGTAATATTGTGTATTATTGTATCACAGCTTGTTAGTGGCCCAGCTGCATGGTACTGATCAATGGTTCAATGTCAGCCTTGGAGGGTATATTGAATAAAGTTTTTTCCATAAGTCAGTGCTGGCCCTGATTCTAATTAACATTTTCAGTGTTGATTTGAAGTATGGAATAGGGAGTAAGCTTATTAAATATGCAGATTACTTTAAATTGAGTAGGGGTGATTATTGACTAGAGCCACACTATAAGAATTCATAAGGACCTTGACAAATTAAACAAGGTGATTAGAAGTGAGATGAAGTTCAACGGGGAAAAATGTGTGATAATTCACTTAGAGATGGAAAGAACAAACTCTGGGTACGTGTGCATGTGTGTATGTATCTATGATAGTTTCAAATTGGGAGATGAAGGCAGCTTCAGAATGAATCATCTGTCAATTGTAAATTTGAAATGTAGCATTGCTGTTTATTTAAAAATAAAATGACCAAAGTCACCTAGCAGTGTAAAAGTTGTTCAGGACTTTTAAACTACCGTGATCCATTTATAAGGTCCATAAATAATGCAAAAATTGCAATAGAAGAAAAAGAGATGGCTTAGTTAATTACAAAGTAAAAAAGGAAGTAATAGATCCTGTGAGTAAAACCAAAGGGATTTAGTGTTTAATTCAGCAAAGAAAAGGCTGAAGGATGAAAATGGAAAAGAAATGTTTTATGACATAAAGAAATAATGTCCTAGAGGTGATGAGGAGCTATTGTCCATGTGACTGAGAACAAAATGAGAGGATTATTTGAAATAGGAGGGTTTTAGGTCAGGCATGAGTAAGGACTGCCTGGTGTTAAGTTTTCTAAGTCGTAAAAATGCCTTAGGAAGAAAAAGTCAGTTTTGAAGTCTCACTTACGTGCCTTGAGGAACATAATCGAATTATGTGATACCTCCAGGAACTCTTTCAACTCTCTGATGTTATGATTGTATTAGGACTCTTTCTTAATATCATTTGGAAATTTGTTGATCCTCAGGGAAATTCATGGGAATTAGTCAAGTCCTTCCTGTAATTTCAATGATATAGGAACATAAAAATCTATTATTCTACTATTGAAATCTATTGGATTATTTGAGGATATTGTCCTAATGAATTTTACAATTAGCTGACAATCAATACTAAATGTAATGAAATACTGGCCACACAAATTAAGGATAATTCCATATTTGTTCATATTCTCCTGTGTAAGTAAATATTGCATCTTTTTCATGATATATAAGGAAGAAACTGCACAGGAAAATTGCAGAGCAATTGAATTCACAGAATGTTCAGCCTTTTGCAATGGAGTTTTGCTTAATTCGTGTGTGTGTGTGTGTGTAGTGAAAGATTACTTTATTTAACCAATAGGCCATTTAAAATAGAGAACAGGGTCATAAGTGATAATTCTGTCAGCAGGTGGAAAAATATAATGTCTGCCACATATCAGAATTCATGACATGACAAAATTATTTCGTAGATTATAATGTGGGTCAACAAGTCAGGCAAGACATCCAGATTTTCAGATGACTGTTTTCTTGCATTTATATAGCACTGTCATTTTGGAGAGAGTTTAACCATCATCTTTATTAATTACTGCCTCACAGCATCAAGAAGGACAGAGTGTTTCCTCCTTCCTCTGGGTTCTCTAAAATGACTTACATCCACAAGTCTGAATCAACTTCTAAAAGTGTATGCGAAATGCAAATCTCTCCAAGTGGGACGATGTTCCCCACCTCATCCATGACATCCATCTCTCTCAAATGTTTCTATTTTACATGAATTTCCAGTTTCACCTGTGACCATCCTGTCTATACCATGTGGCAGATAGGGGTGTTCCTGACTACTCTTTGGGGAGAAATATTCCTAAATTTCTCAGGAAAGAACTGAAAGTCGTCTCCTGGGATGTATTCCTCTATGCCTAGTAATCTACCATTTGGGGACAGTGTGTGGAACAGAGCAATGTCCTCTTCATGAGTACCTCTACACTCTTTTTCTAGACCAAGCACATTTGGAATTCTGATGGATATTTAAATAGTTTTTTAAGATAAAGAGCAAATAAGTATTCTAAAGAAGTTCAGAGCACAGAGACCTGAAGCTGTCTTTTGTCTGATTTACTCTTGTTTACCACATAAGGTTGGGTGTGTGGGCATGTGAAGGATGTAGAACAGAAGCAGGGAGAGGGACGGAAGAGGGGCTGGAGAAGGAGGTACCACTCAGGCCTTATTCGAGCATCCCACATGGAGCCATTCTCATCCTTTGACCTTCCTCTGTAAATTCTCAGTCCTCTTTGGTACTCATATGGTTCCTCTTATAAAGCACCCTCTCCATCTAAGGTGTGTCCCTTGGGAAACTCTCTGTGTCTCTGCAAGTAAAGGAATCCTAGCCTTCTTCCCTGCCTGATATCCTTCAAACTTGTCAACCTCAGACTTCAGGCTTCTGCTGTCTTGAGAAGGAAAAAAAATTCTGGCACCATGAGAAGAAGAAAAACACAAACACATTCTCTTCAGTAGAGATAGCTGTGGCTGGCTTCCTCCTGAATTACCTTGCCCTATAAATTATACTTTTTTAGGCTATACAATCTCATCTTCTGTGGAAGAATTGTATTTCCTCCACTAGTGTGACTTTGACATTAATCTTTTTAAAATAAGAAACCTAGTATTATTAGGCTAAAGAACATCCAACTGTTTCCTGAGCCTGCTTTCATTAAATCTAGGTAGCCCTCATGTGCTTAAAATAGCTCTCACTGAGCTCTATAGTATGGACTGAACCATCAGCAAACTACATTTTCTTCTGATATCAAGGGAGTGTTAGAGTCCTCCTTACTGCACCATTTACCCTTGATACCCTTATGTTCATCAGACTTTCTTTCCAAACTTGTATCTGAAGAGTTGGGAAAACTTCACTGAGGAGAAGGTGCTACTAAGATTCAAAATGTGGTTTCTTAAAGGACAAGTGGCCATTGGCTACGCTGCAATAGGGAGATGGAAAGCCTTTCCATATGCTTATTCTATTCTCCTACAAGTAGAGCATTCATATTCTTGAGACTGCTTCCTCTTTACGTAAATACTCAACCCTCAAAAGAAAAAAATCCTAAAATTCAATTTTCTATAATAACACTCCAGTATTACCAAAGGCGACTATTCTCTCTTTGTTCTGGTGCTTATCTCTTCTTTAGCTGCTAAAACCATGAATTCTTTTATATTTTTTAATCATTTCAGTTAGCAGAGTTAGTTGAGCCGTTTTCTTCACCACTTCAGTTTGCTTCTGATATTTTAATCAGAAATCACTCATCAAACCAACCACTAAATTGTCAGCTCTGTTTCCACACTGTTTAAATGTCAGGAATAGGCATTCCACCTTGTACTGGATCCTATGTCTACCAGAATCTTGGATTATACCTCAGCTTTTCCAGATATTTTGTTTCAGCCCTATTTGTTTATTTTTTATTTTTATTTTCCTTGCCTCTGAATTTATTTCTAGCAAAATGTCTTGTCAAACTTCACCAGTGGTCCAATAAAGCTTCTGCAGCTGACTTTGATACAGGGGAAATTTCCAAAGCTCCCTGTTAAAATGTTTTGTTCTTTTTAACCACGAAATACTGCTGGCCATGATTAATCATCCACAGAATGGCTGGTAATATACAGTAAAAATCCCATTTTTATACAATGCTAGTCTAATGGGAATGCTGTTTTCCAAGATGAAAACATCTTTCTAGTAAAGAAGAGCAGCCAAAACAAATGAACCTCATTGATTGCTGTTTTCCAGACCCTGGGCTAGGTTCTGAGTTTTAAAATAAATAAAAAATAAATAACATTTTTTTAAAAATCATGAGAATCAGTAACATGTATTCTAATGAGGTAAACAAAGCAGTAAAATTTCAAAACACAATGCTAAGATGTGAACATATTTTAAGCATTAGAAGAGCACAGAAGAGGCAGCTGAGTTTGATCTTGAAGGGAAGAAATTCACCAGGAAGACAAGGAAAGATCTTAAGCTGAGAAAACAACTACTGAGCAAGGAATGATGAAAGGGTCTAGTTGCCCTATAGTGAATATGAATGAGGCAAAAGATTGTTTTTGAAAATGAAAAAAAAAGCTTTTAGGCCAAATTTTTGAAGGATCTTAAATACTATGGAGTTTGAACCATTTTCTAAGGGCGGTGGGATATACAGGAAGTATTTAAATAAGGCAGGGATAGGATCAGATTTGCATATTAGAAAGAGCACTTAGCTGTGGTATGGAGGGTGGAGTAGAGATAGGTGGGAGTAGAGATAAGGGAAAAGCTTAGAAATAATTTTCTAGGTAGAAATGATGAGGGTATTGGCAATGGAAAGGCAAAGGTAGTGACAGATTCACAAGATTTAGGAGGTAAAATGTACACAACTTGATGAGAGGTTAGGTGGGGTGGGGTAGTTAGAGAGAAAGGCCACAGGTGAGGAATAGCTTTAGCTGAGAGTGAATCTGTTGGTGGGAAAAATAAAAAGATGGCAATTCTAGAAACCATAATAGAGGACAAAGCAATAGCAATAATAGTAATAAATTAATAATTGCAACTATCAGTAATTGAGCACTTAAAGAGTAAATTCTAAGGTGTCTTATATCAAAATCTACTTCAAGGGACTTCCCTGGTGGTGCAGTGGTTAAGAATCTGCCTGCCCATGCAGGGGATCCGTGGGCCGGGAAGATCCCACATGCCGCGGAGCAACTAAGCCTGTGAGCCACAACTACTGAGCCTGCGCTCTAGAGCCCGCGAGCCACAACGATTGAGCCCATGTGCCACAACTACTGAAGCTTGCTTACCTAGAGCCTGTGCTCCCCAACAAAGGAAGCCTGCGCACCACAACAAAGAGTATGCACCCCCCCACCCCGCTCTCCGCAACTAGAGAAAGCGCGGGCTGCAACGAAGACCCGATGCAGCCAATAAATAAAGAAATTAATTAATTAATTAAAAATCGACTTCAACCTTTCAGATACCTTATTATAAGATGATTATTTCCCCTATTTAACAGGGAAAGGAATGGCAAGTTGAAGAATTTTAATTTTTCCAAGGATTGAAACGCAAATCTTTACATCTTCAAAATGCATGTTTTTAGAAATGAAGAGGTTGCCCAGTGAGCAGCTGTTGTCAGTACCTCTCAGGGGCAGACCTGCCTTACCTGACCACCTCAATACATTTTTCAACCCTTTTTTCTGCTTCTTTGGTCTCTGTAACACTGATGTTCACTCTGCTGGCCCTCTATTATGGCATGTCGTTCTTTAAGTGTTAAATTTTGGAGCACTTTTTGTGCTTGGAAAACCTGCTTCTGTGCCATGCCCAGGAGAGCTCTCAGCCACCACATCCAATGAAATGCAGTGGGCACCAGGCAGGCTATTGAGGTGGTTGCTGATGGACTCTTGGGGCTACAACAAAATGTGTCCTTTGGCAGATGCTGGAATTAACATCCAGAGGAGAAAACTGGGGAGAGAGTGTGGGAGAAAAACCCTGAACTGAGTTGGAGGACACTTGTAATGTACCCCTGCTTGTTTGTCTCTCTTCCGCGGTCAACCCCTTTGCCTGAAGCATCTAGCGCCTAGCCTATCAACCACGTTCCATTTTTCTCCCCCTGAAGAAAAATCCTTCTGATGTGATAACTTGAGTCAATGTGTTCCATTCCATTAAAAATGGGATTAGACGTAAAATTCCCCAGAGCTAAAGTTGGCAGCTCACTCTTGTCATTTGTTGGTAAGTGTTCCACACAACCAGGCTCAAATGTGAAAGAAACAAAGAGAGAGAGAGAGATGAAAGGGAGAGAGAAAGAGAGAGAGAAAAGAAGAAAGAAAGGCAATGAGAGAGAGGGAGAAAGAGAAAGGGAGAAAGGGAGAAGAGATGGAAAAGAAAGCCCTATGAGAATTATTTTACAGTTTGTATAGGTAAGAGCTATTCTCTTATTAAAGGAAAACAGGTAAAAATATGAGTGAAAGTTCACTGCAGAGGGGATAGGCATTAGATTTTTAACTAGCTGACAGCTTTAGAAATGTCAGTAGCAACACATTCATCATAATTTCATTAACAAAGTTGTATAAATGTCCCAAAGGATTTGCTATGAAGAAAGTTATGACCATTTAGTATCATAGAGTCATACATTCTTGTACTTGGAAAGGAGATGAGACATTAATTCAACTCCGATTCATGAATCTCCTCGTTAACAACATAAGGGGTCATCCTGCCACACATACACGTGCATTAGAAAGTCCATTAGAAATCATTAAATAGGGCATTATAAGGTGAGGAATTATTATAATAATAATCTCTGTATAAAAACAATAGATAGCTTGATTCAATGCTGATGTGATGGGTCCCCTAATCATCACTCTTTGAGGAGGACACTGTTACTCTCTCCATTTATAGGTGAGGAAAGTAAGGTTAACAGGAGTACCTAACATCACACAGCTCACAAATAACAGACCTGCTTGACTTTGAAATCTAACCTACTCAATATCAAAGTTATTGCCATCAGATATAGCTAATATCAGACTATCACATATATCAAAATTAACTTTCAATGCTTGAAGGGTTTTAAGTGTTTGTTCTTATCATGGAAAGAGTTTGTAATCAGTCTGGATCCACCCAAATTCCTAAAATTTACTTCCACAGAAGTAAATTACAGTTTCTCAGTATACGTACTGTTCAAGTAAATAATTAAATGCCACTTACCTATCAGACAGTATTGTTTAGTACCCGTGGGTTGCTAGTTGTATAGGATACCAGTACAAGACATAAAAGAATCTCAGTAAGATGTTGAGAAAATAAGGCTGATTAGAATGGCAAAGCATTTGCTTTCTCTTATCATTCACCACGTGTACCTGTGGACACTCATTTTTACTGTGTGCATGAGTCCGGGTGTGGGGTTGAGAGAAGAGGGCTCAGATGTAATAGATGCACAGAATGATCATTTGCTGAGTTTTATGTGAGTGTATATAGGTTCTGTGTGGTTAGGTGGAAAGAGAATATAGTAGTATGAGTACACTCATGGCTAACTTTTTTTCTAGAATGCTCCAGATTTTCCCATTTCTTCTGTGGCCTGGGTAAACATTGCCAATTGTTAAAAAAGAAATGTCAGTATTTGCCAAGGTAAATTAATCTATGTGTTAGGTGCTTGTTGATTATTTTATAATCATTTTGCATTTTAAATCAATGATTTGGCATGTCTAAAAAATATCCACTCAGATGTTGACTTTAAAATATAATGTTTTTGAAGATTACCACTTGTAGAATAACCTACTTGATTTCTTTTAGGTCCTCATAATATAGACCATAGCATTTCTGCAATCTAAAATCTTATGAGCGTGAGAATAACAAAATTACTACTTATAATTGGTACTCCCTTTCTCTGCTGGGCTCCTAAAACAGTTTCTTTTTCTGTAATAAGCTATTTGTGCTCACTTCATTTTGCTTCATTTTATTTCTGTCACCTTTGGTGTGTAATATCTTGGTGTACTATAAAGGAACAGCACTGAATCAGACAAGCTATAATTTTTACAGCAAGCATATCTCTTGACAAATTTATAAGCTGAACTTGATATCAGAAACAAAGCTAGAGGGAACATGCCTTTGTTCTAAGTTACAAAATGCTCTGCTATTCTAAATTTGAATTATGTTGAAAATAAACTGCCTTTTTCTGACATCAAGAACTTCACATAGGCAATATATTAAGATACTGCTTTAAAATTTTTTTGTGTACAAAATAGTTTTGCCAGTTAAAAACCTGTTTGTAGTATAATTCCACATTCAAGTTTAAAGCTAATATTTAAGGTGCTATACTATGGCACAGAAACTTGATTATATTAAAGATCCCAACACTTGATTTTAATTTTCTTTTCATGGAAAGCTAAGGAGTATTAGTTTATTTAGCAGTATTTTACTAAGCAAGCCAGTTATATATTTAGATATAGGGATGAACATTTTTCACCCCTACACTATAATCTCACCAAGTGGAAACCTTCTGAAAGTTACAATCAAGATTGATTGCCAAAACTACTAGGCAGCAAGTAGCCAGTCCTATCCTGGGAGGGTTTCTGATGAATCCTAACATGACCTTGTCTAGCCATACACCTTCAGGTTCTAGAAAGTGCAAGCTCTGTACACATCTACCTAACCTTGCCCTTGTATTTATAGATATTGAGTGAATGAGGCCTGCTCTCACAACCTGTATTGATGTTTCATTTCTTTCCCCCATATAACTAGTTTAGAGCATCACTAAACAGTGGGAAATATGTTAAAATGTTAATGTTTTGAATGTAGTTTTACTCCTACTACTAGAATCATTAGTAAACAAGAAGTAAATTGTTCTTTGGAAGCAAAATTCGTACTGCTATACTGTTACCAAGATAATTTGGTATGCAGGAGCAAATGTCTTGTCACTCTAGTAGGTTGCACCCTAGCTATGTGTAGCTCACTTTTATTCCTGCTTCTGCCCTCAATTATTTATTTATGCTTTTGCTTTATCTTTTACAAATAGTAGAATTAGCTCAATAGTTGTAGGATATTCCAGAAAATTCTTCCCTTCAAATAGTAATTCTTAAATGCATCATTTCATGCATCAGAAGTGTAGAGCAAAAAAGGAATTACCATGGTATCACTTGTTTCTATAGAGTACATGATACACATCGACAACGTAAAACTCAATAAAATACAGATTAAAGTTTGTTGAAAGTTATCATTAGAAATTGCCACAAATATTCCTCTAACAAACATGGCCCATAATGTATTGTTCACCACACAGGTTTTCATATGATGGAAATGGTGACCTGCAAGAGTATTCCCAATACCCTTCCCCAGTGTTAGTGTTGGTTGCAAAGACCCCCAGGAAATCATTAGCAAATTCCATCTAGAAACAGACCGAAGGGTCAGGGATATACATAGCATGACATTCATGGCCCATGGTTGTGGAGGGCTGTGGGTATTTGTTCTTGTTCAAAATATACTATAGTGCTTCAGAGCATCTGCTCCCATTCTCAGAGGTTAGTGAGTTTGAAGTGTGCCAGCATCTAATTTTGAACAGTATTCCAAAGACATATATTTGTTCTTAAATGTCAGTCATTAGAGTTGGGCACCTACACAAATTCAATGAGATCCAGTGAAGTGGTAATTGGTTCTCCAAGTTAGAAAGTATAGAGTGGCTCAGAAACTCAAATATAAGGAAATTGGACTATCAATTTAGAGACGAATAACCTGTAACTCACAGATTGATTTGGCAATCCTGATTTGGAAATCTTTTATTCTGTAAAAGAGAAAGCTGAAAACATATTCATCTATCCAAAAGCATGAAATTTATTCTGTTTGAACACCCTCATAGAAATCTCTCTCTCTGTCTCTCTCTCTCTCTCTCACACACACACAGAGACACTTAAAGCAAACCTAGCAAAATAAATATAGAGATAAGAGTCAGCGTCCTGCAGCAGAAATCATGTGGTTTGGGGAGCTGGTCAGATCTACATTTGGATTTTATCTCTATCCCTCATTGACTGTGCCACACTGAGCTAGTCCTTTCTTCCCTCTACTTAAGTTTTCTTATCTATAAAGTGGGTGAAAAGGTTCTGAGCATGAGGCATTGCTGTAAGGATACTGTATGCCAGCTGCCTAGCATGTATGCAGTAGCCGCTCAATAAGTAATGACTATTGCAAATACTAATTATTAAGTATGCAACCACCTAAACGTGTTGTTCATAGAAAATGTAATTATTTTATAAAAACATTTAAGCGCTGCCACCTAAAAGAACATAGACTTAAGGCTTGTAACATATTGATCTTTTTTGAAAAACTAAATGATTATATGACTGTCTAGCAATATAATTTAATTTGTCTTTGATGGAATTGCTAGACTTTTTTTTCACAGTGAAAACAGAAACAGCATTGCCCTATCACTATAAATTTCCACCTTTCTTTCAGTAATGGTTTTTGTCTTCTCATGATCTATATACATGCCATACACCCTTACAGCAATTCTCCTTATGTATTACATGTTAATGTTAAGAAACAAAAAAAAAAAGAAAGAAAAGCAATTTGACATTTGTATTTACGTATGTTACTTTTTTGCTTCCTTTAACTTTATTTCCACTTGAAAATATTCAGTACTCTTTCTTGTGTCTCTCTGCCCTCCCGATAATCAAGGTCTCTCCAGGACCTTTCCAAGCAGACAGATATCCCTTACGGCACAGTCCTGGACTCTGCAGTGTATGAGCACGTCCGCGTGAAGGGCATGAACCCTTTTGAGAGGGACAGCATGTATTCCCAAATGTGGCGGATGATCAGCCGAAGCAATGGATCAGAGAACAACGTTCTGGAGTCCCAAGCAGGCATTCAAAAGGTACTGGCCACAGTTCTTCATTCGTAGTCTGCCATTCCGTCCCACTTGGAATTGCTAAACTGAGGTTGGCTTACTACCTTTTTTAAATTTTAATTTTGACAGAGTTTTCAGTTAAATTATACCTCCTATTGATTTAGGAAGATTTTGAGGTAACTCATTGCACCAGTAAAGGGAATTCACAGATTTCTATGGTGTGTCTAAAGGATCCTTTTCCAGTGGAATTCCAAAGTGAGAAAGCATCAGCTGGTATTTTGTTCAGAACAGGGTCAGGGACTTATACACATGAAGACTTGAAAAGGTTTTTACAAGTCCCAATCCAAATATCATTCAGATTATCCAATTTTTTTCAGATGACTCAGGGTATTTTCTATACTGCATTTGTTTTCTGATGAAAACTTTATCTTATGATTATGTGACACTCTCTGTGAGTAAAAGTTAATCCCCACAAATAAAGTTTCAATGAATGTCTGTTTCCAAAATCTTTACATCTTAATTATATAAAACCATCATTTAGAAGTTATTTTTCCAAAAAAGAAAAAAAAAGACACTTAGAAAGCAGTCCTCTGTGTAAAAAACATGAAGCTAGTTTTTACAGGGCTTCATGTTCATAAACATGTACACAGAAGTAATTCTTCCTCAGGCCCCATCAAACTCCATGAGAGAACTGAATGATTTTTGCTAAAATTAACCCAGTGGCTATCACAGTGAAAATCATAAGGGTTGACATTCAATAAGTAATTGAGATGAATGAATGAATGAATGTCTAATAACAACATCAATGATGGTATATACTTTTTTTCTGTAAGCTTTCATGGCAGAATAATTTGGACTCCAAGTCTGAGTTCCCTATTCAAAAGGCAAACTCAATAATACCATGTTGGAGAATGTTTTGATGACTATAAAAGTTATTCTGCCACAGGTTCTAGCATTATTCTGTGCCTTTTCATGCTTTCCTTTATCTGCTACTGCTATTGCTATGGTTCACAATGTCACCCTAGTAATTTTTTCAGTCACTACACTGATATCATTATTTGAAAACTGATAATGCTGACATAAGCCTCTTTCCAAGTACTAATGATGCTTTTAAATAAGTGAATGTCCTTGAAATGTTAGCAATGACTTCTAACTCCTTCACCCTCATTATATTAATCCCAGCTTCCCAGGGCCCAGGTATTGATCCTTTTGTTTTTGTCCAGAGGCCCATTGGCTTTTAGAAATTAAACACAGTACCCTCCAATTACTGGGGGTGCGGGGGGCGGGGGCGGTGAGATTGGGTGGGCAAGTGGACCAATATGTTGTGTCTGGGGGAAAAGGGAGGATAAATTTTAGGATTTACTAGGTACTCATTGGATGCGAATGAATTTAAGCCTCAGAATAATGGTTTTTGGAAGAGTTATCTTCCTTCGTCTTGTTTACTGTTAAAAAAGAATTTTGCTTTCTTGGGTATAAGTATAAATTGAAGTTCACAATTTATATTTCTGGCCATTTTAGATCCAAAGCTCCTCACACTTTACAACTTTTTTCTATACCATAACATTCCAGGGAAAATTCATTTTCTTTTCTCCAGATATACAGATTCAGAATAAAAAAGAATTTTTAAACATACACATTCACCAATTCATTATTTATTCATTCATTCATCCAGTATTTGCTAAGTAACAATTATGTACCAGGCACTGAGGTAGGAACTGGAGGTAAACTCAACCACAGAGGAATGACCACTGGATTCATAAAATATAGAGTCTGGTGAGAGAGACAGAAAAGGAAACTAAAACATATGATCAAACAAAATGACTTAAATTGTGATAAATGCTGTCAAAAAGACAAATAGGGTGCTGTTGTAGAAATCAAGAAAGAAATCTGTTAGAGAAACAGTGATCAGGTAAGTTCCCTGAGGACATAAGATATTATCTACCATCTGCCTGAGGCGGAGCTGGTCATGTAGAAGAGAGGGTGACAAAGCATCCAGGCAATGCTTGGCATAAGCTAAGGTCTGAAGATCCATTCAAGAAACCAATTTAAAATCAACATGAACTGGGAACTGTTGAAAGAGAAAATGTGGAATGAGGTTAGTAGGCAGGGGATAGATCATGTAGGACTTTGCCCATGAACTTGGATTTTATTTGAATGGCAAAAAATGCTACTGAAATAGGGGAATGTCACGATTCATTTTTGTCTGTCAAGAAGATCACTATAACTGATATATGGGAGCTGGGTAAGAGTATGCAAGGAATGGAAATAGTGAGACTGTAAGAAACTTGTAACTTTCTGAGTAGCCAGTCAAGTAAACAAGACCTTGTTTTATTCCCATGTTCTTACACACACATACACACACACCCCGCATTACCCTTCACTCTTTGTATTAATACATACTGGTTACACTTCCTACATCCTAGTATTTTCAAAATAATATGTAAATCATAGAAACATAGGACATCAGTTGCTACATAGAAGCTTTAAGCAGTCATATATATAAGATATACATATATATCTTCAAAGGTCTTCAGTGTTCTTTAAGAAAATCTCTTCTGTTTTAAGTATGTACATACAGTTTCCTACATTTTCTGGGTTTTTTTAAAATTTTATGTTATGGAATTTAATTTGACATGTGTAAATGTAAAAATAAACTGTAGATATTCACACTGAGAAAATTCCTATCTGAGATTCTATGACATAAAAGTGTTTTAGACTCAGCTATTGACAATTTTGCAGCATGTGCTGAGAAATTTAATTAATTATTCCTTAGGCTTTCTTGTTTCTTTTTCTTTAAATATGTAGCCATCCCATTGCCTTTCAACTTGGGCTAGTGTTTCTTATGCTGTTGTTAAATGTCATACATTTTTTTAAATCTATTATGAAAAGTAGAAAGAACTCTGGTTTTAGAAAAAACTATCTGGTTTTATTTCTTGGTTCTTCCAGTTCTCAGCTGTATAACTTTGGGCAAATCACTTGGTTCCCTAAGACTTACTCTACTCATCTGTAAAATTATCACAGTGTGAGAATTAAAAGCTTGGGCTTGTAGGCATACAACCTAGGTTTGACTCCAGTTCATTTTTTTAAGTAAAATGTGTAAATGTGACTAGTTACTTAACGTCTCTAAGGCTCAGAATTTTTATCATGATATTAAGAATTTCTACCTCTAATGGTTTTTATCATTATTAAATATATATATGTAAAAGCATCAATAAATAGTATGATTTGAATAATAAACTCTTAAGATGATCCTGAAGTTTACATGAAAGAATGTATATGTGAGTGATTTGTTATTACGAAGCATTATTATTTGGTATTTCCTAAGGTTAACCTAAAATTATGACATAATAAAAAAGCTAATGCAATAAAAGAAGTAGAGAACAATTTCTATTCCCTGATAGTCTGCTCTAAAGAGGGCTTATGATTTTACACCTGCAAATCAAATCCCCAAGTATTTATTACACTCCATATATCCAGTTGTCAGATTTACTAGGGTAGTGAAGAATGTTTTTATTAATTTATAATGGAAAATATCAAAGTGAAATTTACTTATTGTATATATTTCGTTCAACCAATATCAGAGACACCTGAAAACTGATTAGGCGGAGACTAGGTGGTTATAATAAAATGTATTTTGGTTCAGTTTTCAAGGTCTTGGCCAGCTTTTATTAAAACACAAAACCAACCAACCAACCAACAATAACCTTCTCACCTGCTAAAGCTCACTGGGAGTTCATGAGATTGAGAACTGAAATGTGGCTGATGGATTCTTCCTCAAGTCTTGCACATCTCACACAGCAGCTTCCTGTTCTCTGCCATTGACTTCTAATTTGTGCAGGCGGAAAAGACCTCAGAGATCTTCTGGGTCAATATTCCACAAAAGGCCAAATTTCTATCTTTGACAGGAATTCATATATACAGTAACTCCCTTCCAGGAAAGACTGCATCACTGTGAAAACAATCCTCCCAGTGTAATTATAACTTTAAATAGATCCCATTAATGTCTCAGGTTGTGCTCGTTTCTAACTGTGCTACTAGTCTCATTAAGTTTCTCTTACTTGAAGGTAGATCCTGATCCCTTCTAACATCTTTGTTCTGCTCACACCAAAGAAACCTGTATACATGAGGATTAGGTAAATGAGTTCTGATCTGCTATTCTTGGGAGATATTCACCTGTTCCACCCTAGTCTAATCAAACTAGAAGAAATGTGTTTCTGTCTTCCTCTTCCTAGGACTTTTTGCATAAGTAGGAAAAAATGTGATGTGAAAAATATAACTTGATTTTTTTAATGAATTCATTGAACAATTATATTGAGCACATTCTTTGTATCAGCCAGTGTTTTGATCACTGGAGCGAAAACTTTATTGAAAAAAGAAAGCCTTCATGATGTTTACAATCTATTGGAGGAGGCAGACAATAAACAAGATAAATAAAATATGCTATGTATCAGTAGTGAGAAGTGTTAAGGAGAAAAATAGAGTCGGAGAAAAGAAGGGGGATAGAAAAGGAGATGGCCTGCCTTGTTAGATCAGGTGGTCAGAGAAAGCTTCACTAAGAAAGTGACATTGGAATAGAGACCTGAAGCAGGTGGGAGGTGAGGGGGGAGTTGGAGAGAGAGAGGTGTATATCTGGGTGAAGTGTCTCCAGGGAGAGGGTCAGCCAGTCCAAAGGCCCTGAGGTAGGAGCATGCCTGGATGTTCTAAGACTATGAAGGGGGCTGGGTAGCTCCAGAAATATATCAGGAGTATAGCGATGTCAGAGACGTGGAGGGCCAGATGGTAGGGAGCAAGCATGTCATACACGGTCTTGTTACTCGCAGCACAGTCCTGTGAACTAGCAGCATCAACATCACCTGAGAACTTGCTAGAAATGCGGACTCTTTGGCCCCACCTGAGCCCTTCTGAATGTGAATCTCATTCTAACAAGATTCCTGGGTGATTCATATACATGAGAAAGTCTGAGAAGTGCTCATACAGGGCTGTATAGGACATTCTAAGCGGGCTTTTACTTTGTGTGAGGTATGAAAGTTAGGACTGTTTTGAATGGAAGAGTACGTAACATAATCTAACTCATACTTTGGCAAATCATATGGCTACTATATTGAGAAAAACTGAAGGTAACAGTGCGGAAGCTGGAAACCAGTTAGGAGGTCGTGGTGGTGACTCGACAACATTCTGAAACTACAGAATGGAAACCCATCCCTGTTAAAACCCAAATACCTCTTGGAAGACTATGATTTTAAGTAGCTATTAGCAATTAGCATATTAATGGAATTTAGTCTATCAGAGTATTTTGGGAGAGACTGGAATACAAGACAGGTAATTTTTAAGAATCGATAGAGAAACTTCTACACCACAGGTAAGCATCTGACTAGGAATAAAGAATCTCTGCATAGCACTGAAATAGAAAAGTCCCTGGTTAATAAGAGAGCGTATTCATTTCCTGATAGCCTGTTATATCTCAGGTGGTGAATTACAAATTATTCTAAAGCCTCAGCAATAAAGACTACTAGGGAAGAGAAGAAAGTCAGTATTGGTAGGATAACTCCTGTTCTAGCCAAAGGATCCCAATGTAACTACATAATACTTCAGACTATATAGTTCAAAGGGGATATAAACTCTGATGGATGCTGTGGCAACAGGAAGTGGGTAGCAGTGCTGGCAGCAGCAGTGTTCAATCAGAAAGATAACATCAATTTGTAAGGTTGTCTGCTAAGTCCCAGAGCAGTATGGGGAAAGGGGACCTAGCAAGGTACAGGTGGGGACATCAAGGCTCCAGCCAAGCTACTGGGTGGCTTTTATCTTAGCTGGAAAACCAGAGTGTTGAAATGAAAGCCAAAACAAAAGACTGATCATATCACATGGGCCAATATTAAGGATTTTGGAGGACTGGAGCAGAAAGAAAAATTCTAGACACTATTCAATGGTGAAGTAAGCCTACTCAATTTATTCATCTCTGGCTGAAAAGCTGGGTGGATTAAACCTGTTGTTTTACCTGTTTGTTCAATGCAAATTCATTGAGCACTTATTGTTTGCCAGGAACCATTCCAGGCATTGGGAGGCACAACAAAGCAGCAAAGTCCCTGCCCAAATGGAGATTATACTGTAGTGGAGAGAAGACGATAGACAAGCACATACTTGTGTGCTATAAAGAAAAACTGGAAGAGTAAGAATGAAAGGGAGCAGAGGCAGGAAGAGGGATGTTGCATCACATAGTGGGTGGTCTCAGAAGCCATCTCTGAGAAAGTTAAAGAGGACTGTTTATGAGCCATGAAGATAGTAGGGAGAAAAGGAGGACAGGAAGAGCTTCTGGCAGAAGGAACGTTGCAAAATTTCTGAGGCAGATGCTAGTTTGACATGATGGAGAGGAATGTCAAAAAGACCAATGTGGCTGGAGCAGGGTGCAAGGGGGTAGGGGGAAAAGGGGGTGGTAGGGCAGAGGAGTAAGAAATAAGATCAGAATGAGAGTTAGGCAGGATGGGGTCCATTGAAAATGTGGATGCTTCTTGGATCCCACTAAAATTCCAGTTGTATCTTTTTTTAATTTTTATTTTATATTGGAGTATAGTTGATTAACAACGTTGTGTTAGTTTCAGGTGTACAGCAAAGTGACTCAGTTATACATATACATGCATCTATTCTTTTTCAAATTCTTTACCCATTTAGGTTATTACAGAATATTGAGCAGAGTTTCCTGTGGTATATAGTAGGTCCTTGTTGGTTATTTATTTTCAATATAGCAATGTATACGTGTCAATCCCAAATTCCCAGTCTTTCCCTCCCCACACACTCCTTCCCCCATAACCATAAACTTGTCCTCTGTGAGTCTGTTTCTGTTTTGAAAAAAAGTTCATTTGTGTAATTTTTTTTAGATTCTGCATAAAAGCAATATCATATGATATTTGCCTTTCTCTGTCCAACTTATTTCACTTAGTATGATTATCTCCAAGTCCATTCATGTTGCTGCAAATGGCATTATTTCATTCTTTTTAATGGCTAAGTAATATTCCATTATATATATGTACCACATCTTTATCCACTCATCTGTCGAATTGGTACAGCTACTATGGAGAACAGTATGGAGGTTCCTCTAAAAATAGAGCTACCATATGATCCAGCAATCCCACTCCTGGGCATATACCCAGTGAAAAACGTGGTTCGAAAAGATACATGCACCTCTATGTTCATTGAAATGCTATTTACAATAGCCAAGACATGGAAGCAACCTAAATGTCCAACCAATTCTATATTTTTTAAGATATAATTGATATATAGCATTATCTTAGTTTCAGGTGTACAACATAATAATTCAATGTTTGTATACATTGTGAAATGATCACCACAGTAAGTCTAGTTCATATCCATCACTAAGGTTAAGAATTTGTTTTTCTTGTGATGAGAATTTTAAAAGTCTGTTCTCTTAGCAACTTTCAAATATGCAGTATATTATTAACTATGGTCACCATGCTGTATATTACATCCCCATGACTTAACTTATTTTATAACTGGGAGTTTGTACCTTTTGAAACTTTTTACCCATTGTAATCTTAATTGTGAAATGGAAGGCATCTGAATATCATAAATCATTTCAAGTGATTCTGATTCAAAACAAAGGTTGAAAATCAGTGATATAATATTTTGAAGCCACTTAAATGACTTTGGCTTTTACCCTGAGATAGGAAGCCAAGGAAGGGTTGAGGACAGAAGAGTGACATGATCTGACTTACTTTTTCAAGGTCCACCCTAGGTACTGTGTAGAAAATAGGCGAGGGCTGGAAGCAGGGAGACTTGTAATCAACCAAGTGAGAAATGATGATGGGTGGACCATAGTGGTTATGGTGGAAGTGGTGAGAAGCGATTGAATTTGAATATATTGTGAAGGTAGCTCTGACAAGACTTTCTAAAAGATTGAATGTGGGGTATGAAAAAGAGGAGTTAAAGATGAGTCCAATGTTTTTGGCTTAAGTAATTGGAAGAATGAATCAGCAGATGACTGCAGTAAGAATGAGTAGTAAGCAGCAGAGTCTGATAGCATGAGCTTCAAAGCTAGAGGACTTTGGAGACGAGGGTCTAGAATTGTTTCAAGGGGCAAGGAGAACACTTACCCCTGATCCAGCCACAGTGGTATGAATGTTGTAGATGAGAAAAATAGCCACCACTTGAGAAGACCAAAAGCAATGTGGTACCCCCAGAGGAGAAGCAGGTTCTACTTAGCAAAAGAAAGTAAAAGGAAACCACAAACAAACAAACAAATAAAAAAAACAAGCAGATTGAGGGTATAGGCAGGATAACTGTATGTCCTGGTTTGGGGCAGCCTTGATTTTGCCAGGTGTCCCACTCTAAAGATTATTCCCATCAAAAAAATAAATTTTGTGATCTCCCTAGATATGGGGATCATGATGATGATGGAGTTCCATAGACCAGAATGGAAGAGTCTGGAGAGTTGGAGAGGAATGGGAAAATTGGTCAAAACCAGGCAGTGCACAGAATCAATCAATAAGTGATGAGGAGTGACCAGGAAGTCCGATTTTTTCATGTTGATGGACGCAGAGATCTAGAAACAACATGGCCTTTAGGCTCTAGACAAACTGGCTAGCTGATGAATGTGAGGTGACAGAAGGGGTAAGCATGTAGCCAGGATTATAGTGACAATGGCAGGGTGGAGGCCTGACAAAGAACAGTCTTACTAGGAGCTGAAAGATTTGAGGGTATTGCTTCCTACAGCTGAGGGATGCTGGGAAAGGTAGCAGCTGACAAGTGGAAACCAAGTTACATAAAAGAAAAAGAAAGCTGCAAGTAGAAAACAAATTTCAACTGTTAACTTAGTTTTACACATAATAGTTTTTAGTCTTATGTGCTTCAAACCCCTGAATGACACTGGCCATATTCTCTTCTGATTCTTCCATTCCCGTTCCTCCTAGGGCACTATAACATCATTCTGCATTGAGTGAAAATGCCAGAGTAGATGACAATTCATGAGCCAGCAGCAGAGAGAGAGTAAAAGCTAACTTGAACTCCAGTAAGTGTTGTGGTAATATACTGACTAGGTACATGACCTTAACATTGGGGTTAGGCTCTTATTATAAAAATGAATAATCAGACTGAATACAACTTGAGGGGAAAACAAGACAGAATACTAAACAGCTTGAGTCTATGAAAATGCCAAGAGTCCTGGGCTGTCATGCCATGGGGTTTAGCGGTAGCAGTGCATTTGCTACATTTGCCCTTTTGCCAAATGATTCAAACAAATACATGATTCACTTTAGCACTTCACCCTGCAGCTGGGAGCTCAGATCCCACTGGCATATTTTCTGCTCTCCGGAAATCAGAGCTTTTAGATCTGTGTCAGTTATCACACAGTGAAAGAAGAGAATCAGTGAA
The DNA here is from genome assembly GCF_030028045.1 of Hippopotamus amphibius kiboko. NCBI lineage: Eukaryota > Metazoa > Chordata > Mammalia > Artiodactyla > Hippopotamidae > Hippopotamus > Hippopotamus amphibius. The sequence continues at coordinate 62,996,845 of NC_080188.1, forward strand.
AGAATGAAAAAACATATAGAGATGATTTCCAGCAGCCCTGCCAATGCATTTCTGGTGTCTGGGATTAGGTGTTTTTTTTAATTAGTATTATTTTTTAAAACTTATTTTTGTTTCTAATAATCTTCATGGATGTTTGAAATTAATTAGTTTTGATTAGATATTTTCTTAAAGAGGAAAGGAGAAACCTAAAACCATCTACTTCTTAGGCAGTCCTAAGCATTTTAACTTGAGTTAGAATATGTCAGGTCTCATAGCATACATAGCAAACTATAAATAAAGATTTTTTTCTAGATGCCCAGAAAAAAAAATAGATGTATAATTCTATAAACTAAAGTGAAAATAATTAAGTGGTGTCCTATGTATATAAAGGTCACCCTACTAACCCACCATTAACAGAGCATGTACTTTAAAGATTGTTTTTATTTAGTGATTTAATCCATAATGAAAGACCTGCTCCAATTCTTCTTTTAACTAATTACATCCAATTCCAATTCATCTACTCATTCACTAATTCCTTTAATCTACAAACATTTATTCAGTGGCTAATACGTACCAGAAACTATGTATCTTAGGTACAGAGGATGCAGAAATGGATTAGTTTAGTGAGGTTGGGGCAGTAAAATGCAGAATAGCAGCTATCCCACAGAGAGATGTAAGAGGTATTATGAGGACACAGAGAAAGGGAACCTAGTGTAGCCTGGGGAATGAGGCTGGTTCACATCACGAAGGCATCCTAGAGGAGCAATGTCAAATTAGAACAAGCAGGATTTAATTAAGTAAAAGAGAGAGGAATAAGTAGGATAAGGAGGAGAAAGCTTGAAAAAAAGCATGGAGGTGAGTAGAACAGTGTATGTGTAGGAAACAAAAAGCAATTACAGTCAGATATAAGGTGCTTGTATTAGGGTTTTCTAGAGAAATAGGACCAATAAGGTACATACAGATATAGACATGGATATATATATAGATAAAGACATATCCTATATAGATATATCCCTATATATAAATATATCCTATATATAGTTTTATGTATAATAATAAATATCTATCTCCTATGTTTTATATACATAGGTACATACATGTGTGTGTGTATGTGTAGGTGTGTATATATACACACAAACACACATAAAATGAGATTTATTATAAGAAATTGGCTCATGAGATTACAGAGGCCGAGAAGTCGCAGGATCGCTGTCTATAAACTGGAGACCCAGGAAAGCCAATGACGTAAATTTCAGTCTGCGTGTAAAGGCCTGAGAACTAGGAGTGCTGATGGTATAAATCCCAGTCCAAGAGCAGGAGTAGACTAATGTCTTGGCTCAAGCAGTCAGGCCAAAAGAGAGAATTCAACTTTTGTCTACCTTTTCGTTCTATTCTGGCCCTCAACAGGTTAGATAGTGTCCACCCACACTGGGGAGGGCAGTCTGCCTTACTTAGTCCACCAATTCTCAGACACACTCAGAAATAATGTTTTACAAGGTATCTGGGCATTCTATAGCCCAGTCAAGTTGACACAGAATATTAACCAACACAGAGCTTCAATAAAGTGAGGGGGATAGGAGGTACAGTCTGTACTATGAATCAAAGACACCCACTGGGCCATGTATGATCTGAACATGCTAATTGGATGTTAATTGTATAGTTTTAGCTAAATGAGCAAAAAGGCGTGAAAAGCATCACCAAAAATATTTGAAAAGAAATTTCTGGATTGAAAAGAAGATATAGTCACCTTGGACCTCAACTTTCTTCCTTAACTTTAAAACTGTGGAAATGGAATGAGTTCTGAGGTTTCTTCTGGAGCTAATGTTTAGTGAGTTTTTGGACCCTGATTTCAAACTGTTTAGGAGCCACGTGAGAGATGTGAGCCTCCCAGGAAACGGCGGAGGCCCTTAGTGGGAGCCTCAGTGGTCAGTCCTGATTTAACACATCTTGTTCTTAAGCCAAAATATTCTACAAAAGAATTCCAACTTTATAGTAGCCCAGGATGAAAACAAATGAATAGGTGCATCTTTGTTTCCTGGTGGTTCCATCATGTTCAGAAACTTTTTTATCCAACAAATAGTTTAAATGGCATTTTGCCTTGGTTTAGTTCTTACTCTCAAAGTTACTTCCCAAACTGGAATGTGCATGTACATTTTGAAAATTTTTGTTGGAAAAATGCAGAGAAGTAAAAATTATAATTCCACTGTAATTTTAAAATTAGCCCATTTTACGCATCCAATTTTACCGTCAGTTAACCCCTATTAATAGGAGGCCGATCATCTTCATGACTTTCTTCTGTACTTAATAGGCACACACATGTATAGTTTTTTATCTGGTTTCCATTTTGACTTTTTTAAAAATGAAATGTTCTCTTGCATTTGTCTTTTCAATTTCTGTCATAAACATCTTTCAGGTTAGCATATATATATATATATATATTAAAACATACAATATATAATTTTAAGACCGTCAAAATATTCCATGAACTACTATAATTTATCAAATCATTGCCTTTGATAAATACTTTTAATGTTTCATAACATTAGAAAATGGGAAAACATTTTCTCCCAAAGCAGCTATGATGAACATTTATTTTTATATATTTATATTTTTAAAAAATAAATACAGTTGTAAAAGTGGGATTCTGGGTTAGAGTATGTGTATTTACAAATTTAATTACCACTCTCAAAGCAGTCTCTAGAAATACACCAATTTCGACAGAAAAGAGAGCTGTGTTTTTCCCACTTTCTTGCCGGAGTTGCCAGAATTAAATTATATTGTTTTTATTTTTTCATTTTTGCCAAAATGATGAATGGAAAGTATTTTTTTTATTTTTGCTTTTCTAATTCATAAGATTGAACATTTTTTCAAATGTGCATTAGATTTTGTACATCATCTATCTATTGCTAACTTCTTTTGCTCCTTTTTCTATTGACTTAGTTGTTACTATCAATTTTATACCACTTTAAAAAATATTGATGATAGCACTTTGTCTTTTTTGTTGCTCCACCTCTAACCCTTCAGGATTCTCTATTCCAATCCGTGTTCGCATCTGCATTTACACTGTCAGTTAAGCAGATGTACTGGCAGGCAAACAATTTAGTCAGGTCCCAATATAAATCCACATGCCCAAGTGTACACTTCATAAGATAACATTTCTTTTGCCAGACAGTACTTTCAAAGAGCAGCATTTACTTTTTGAAAAGTGGGAAAAGCTGAATGGTTTTGTAAATATGCCTCTAAGCTGTCCACTGTTTGCTTTCTCTTTACCCCTAAGACTATTAATAGTGATATAAATAAGAATTTTGTAAAACTTAGTTTCCTGGTAAAAGATATGTACTGAAAGGGCTCAAATTTTTGAAATGTTTTTCTATGGACATTTTTAATTGAGATATTGGACTTTCATGCCTGTATATTTGTTTCCGCTAAATTAAGCTGAAGACCTTAACACATATTTTAAATTTTTAGTTTTTTATGAAACTCACCTTTCCTCAGTAGGAAATTGGAACCTATGTAAGCTTCATTTGCATTCTTGTGGGTCCCAGCCCCAAGGTGTCCTTTCATATCCTCAAAGGGTCCTCTCCTCTCACTCTTAGTTAGGTGTTCAGTGTTCCACTATGATTATCTTCTTTTCAACTGCTGAATTCACTCCTCCTTCTAAGGCACAAATGCCATGATTACTAGCATATCCTTCTGCTTTTATGTTTCTCAGGTTAATTGTCATCTTGGGTCCTAAAGCTTCTGATTACAAATTCCTCCTTTCTTGTTAAATATCCATAACTCTATTATTTTCCTTATTTAAATCAACAATGTTTTGCAAAATCCTTTAGGGCTCTGCCATCTGGTACCAACTCAGCCTGGGAAACAATAAAATTAAATTTCAATGTCTCGATAGTATTTTGGGGCAATAAATACATTACATTATAAAACCATGCTTGTGTTTGGTAGAAAATAACCTGTGTTTTCAATTTTCCCTTTATTTCTTCTATTACACACAATGTGAAATACTGGAATCCAAAAGTGAAAAATAGGTTTTAGAAAACTCTATAACTAAGGGACTTCCTAGGTGGTGCAGTGGTTAAGAATCTGCCTGCCAATGCAGGGGACAGGGGTTCGATCCCTGCCCCAGGAAGATACCACATGCCGCAGAGCAACTAAGCTATGTGCCACAGCTGTTGAGCCTGCACTCTAGAGCCTGTGAGCCACAACTGTTGAGCTCATGTGCTGCAACTACTGAAACCCATGTGCCTAGAGCCCATGCTCCACAACAAGAAAAGCCACCACAATGAGGAGCCTGTGCACCACAATGAAGAGTAGCCCCCTGCTCGCCACAACTAGAGAAAGCCCGTGTGCAGCAATAAAGACCACACACAGCCAATAAATAAATAAATAAATTTATAAAAAAAAAAAAAGAAAACTCTATAGCTAAGGATAGAGCTTCTCTCCTTATGTCATAGGAATTGATTTGTGATATAATCTGAATATATCATATTAATGGTTTCCATATTTAACACTCAACATATACATTTTATTGAAATTTAAATTTTTATTTATTTATTGTAAATTGTGGTAAAATACATGTGACATAAAATTTACTGTCTTAATCATTTTAAGTGTAGAGTTTAGTAGAATTAAATCGCATTTTTAAACATGTCAGCACCATCCATCCTGAGAACTGTTTTCATTTTGCAAAACTGGATTTGTAATCATTCAACAATTACTTCTCATTCCCCTCTTCCCCAGACCCCCGGAAAGCACCATTCTGCTTTCTGCTTTTATGAATTCGACTACTTAGGAACCTCACATAGGTAGAATCATACAGAATTTGTCCTTTTGTGACTGGCTTATTTCACTTAATATAGCGCCCTCAAGCCTTATCCATGTTGCAGCACATGTCAGAATGTTTTTCCTTTTTAAGGCTGAGTAATATTTCATTGTTTGTGTATACCATATTTTGTTCATCTGTTCATTCATTTAAAAGCACTTGGGTTTCTTCATCTTTTGGCTATTGTGAATAACACCGCTGTGAACATGGTGGCACAAATATATTTGAGTCCCTTCTTTCAGTTAAGTGTATCTCCAGAAGTGGAATTTCTGAATCATATGGTGACTCTACTTTTAATATTTTGAGGAACTGCATACTGATTTTCATAATGGCTGTACCATTGTACATTCCCACCAATGGTGCACAAAGTCTCCACGTCTTCATCATCACTTATTCTGAATTTTTTTTTAAGTAGCCATCCTAATGGGTATAAGAAGGAACATAGAAATTTATGTTTTATTTTAATATTCATTTTTAAGAGGTACTATTTTGGCTAACAAACTTGAATCACTATAATCTCTATCATTTACTCCAGTAGAAATTAGACTGTGCTGGGTAATCACCAGCATTTATGAGAGGTAAAACTCAATCCAACACACAAAAATGGATCACTCAGTAGTAATTCTCAAAGACAGAAGAGACCAATAACGTAACAACCTAACTCCAACAAGTGAGGCAAATCAGAGGCATGTATAGTTCAACAAAACAAAACAAAAGCAAAACCCATCCTATTCTGACACACCCAGTTGAGAAGCGCTGGTTTTCCTAAACTCTCTGGGAATTACCCGTTTCCCATTGCTATCCACAGAATTCATCACAGATCTGTCAGTTTAATCATTTTACTTTATAGATGAGGAAATCATACCTAAAAAGCTTAAGTGATTTACCTAAGGCCACACAGATAATTAATGTGAAGATTTACGGCTACAGCCCACATCTCTTAACTCCTGGTCATTTTCTTCCATAATAATAGAATTTTAGTCTCTAATGTGCTCCCAAAGCTAATTAAAATTCACATCACGATTTGAGTGGTTCTCAAAGTTTAGAAGGCACTAAGAATTACCTAGGGAGGCTGCACGAAAGGCTTTTTTCCAAACTATAAACTCATTAAGATTAACAGGGTCTGAGATGAGACCAAAAGAATTAAATTTTTAATAAGCAATCCAAGTGTTTCTGATTGTTCACAGATTATCTTCTGAGAATCACTTTTCGGGCATTATTTAAAAGCCCTTGTTCTTGGGCCATTGATCTTCAAAGTGTGGGGACCAGCAGCATCAACACCATCTGGGAACTTGTGAGAACTATAAATTGTTAGACCACTCCAGAATTACCTAATCTGAGACTCTTGGGGTCAGGCTGGGAAATTATATATTATCAAGTTCCTCAGGTGATTCTACTGCAACTAGAGAACCACGCCCTATGCTCTAGTTTGGCCCAAGCAAGGCACTCATTTTATTTTCACTTTATTTATTGCATTCCAACCAGAGGATGTAAGTATTCAAAGCTTCAGGTACATCTAGGTAATCTGAAATCTTTTATCACCTTAATTGATACTACTTGGCTTTTTTAAGTGTGTACATGATTTTCGTGAGTGTTTCAACACAAGGAACAAAACCTTCACTATCTTTGCTTCTTATATGCAATTAATCAGAAAGTAGAGGTTAAGTGAGGGGCACATCAAGTGGCAAATGTTGCTTCTCCCCTTGTGACAGCATTTATTTTTTAGGAACAAGACAACACTTATCTGCTTGCAGCACATCTCTACCTGGATGACCTGCCAGTGCCCCTGTCAGCCGTACGTCTAACAGTGAACTAATTATCTTTCTTTGCAAGTTGATGCTTATCTTTCTGTGTTCTTTATTTCTATTAAAAGCACCAATACCCTCCCCGTCGTACAGCCTGGAAACTGAGTCGTTTTCATTGCTTTCTTCTTTCTTTCCAGAGCCAATTAATTGCTTTAACTATCAATTCAGCATCTCTCCCATTTGTCCCTTATACTTCCAACTTAGTAATTCACATCATTATTGCAACCCTCCTGGACTATACAAATAGCTAACTGATGGACCCCCTCCCGCCAATTAATCTTCCCTCAGCATAGTTCTGATAGCATCCATCTTTGCTCAGAAGCGTTTAAGTGTTCCACTTTATCTCAAGTGCAGTTTGTTTATCCTAACATTCAAAGGTCTCTACAGTTTGGCATTATCCTTGCTTTATTTGGCATTATCCTTCATTTATTCATTATTTCCATTCAAAAAATATTTGTTGAAAACCTATTCTGTACCAAACGTTTACCTAGGTATCGTCTTTTCCCTATCATATGCCTGTGTTCCTATTAGACTAAGTTACTGGCTTTCTTTTATATGCCTCCATATTCTTACATATCAAATGTTGCTCATTTCTTTCCTCTCATCAGGAACCCACTCTTCTCACTGCCTTCTTTTTCTGTTCTTTGGCTATTCATTTCCAAGGTCTATCTCAGCTGTTACTAAAAGTCTTTCCTGATTCTCTTGCCTAAAATATTTTCTTTCTTCATTAAGCTCTTAATAATTTTTCTATCCCCACATATGATTTATTTTTTATTTTTATATTGGAGTATAATTGCTTTATACTGTTGTGCCAGTTTATGCTGTACAGCAAAGTGAATCAGATGTATTTACACACATATCCCCTCCCTCTTGAGCCTCCCTCCCACCCTCCCTATTCCAACCCCACTAAGTCATCACCCATCATCTAGTTGATCTCCCTGTGTTATGCAGCAGCTTCCCACTAGCTGTCTGTTTTACATTTGGTAGTGTATATACTCACATATGATTTCTTCTTAATATTATAATGGTCTGTATCTATCCTTCTAGATTGTGTACTACTTTGGCTCAGGATTGATACTTGATTCATCCATGTATTTTTAGGGATAACTCATATATAAATGTTCTGTAAATCTTTAATGAATTAAGTAGCTCAGTTTCAAACTTCATTTTTAGTCTTTTTTTTCCAACTTGAATGACTAAAATCTTCTTTCATAGTAATCAATCTCATATTACTCATGAATTCAGACCCCCGAATTTCTAAGCCTTGGTCCTCATAGAGAGTTCCTAAAGGAGCTAGATATTTTTGTATTTTTATTATATTTTGGATGGTATAACTTATTCATTGTCTTAAAAAAGCTCTCAGTTAAATAATTTGTCTTATAAATAGGTCTCCACTTCTCAACCTAATTTAAATTATCTGTCTCATTGTGTGTGTTTATTTAACTGAGACTTGTTACTTTGACCAGAGAAGTTTGACATGTGGAATTTCATGTGTTTAGGTTGGTAAAATGATCAGTTGTATGTATTTGTTTTATACTTTTGTCTAGAAGGCCAAGAAACAAAGCAGGAAGGACAATGCAGTGCCAGGCTAGGGTCCCGCACATTTGGCACTCACCTCAGGTGCATAATTTAAGAGGTGGGGATGCCAAAAAACCCTCAGTAATCACAATATATAGACATGGCTCCACCTGGCACTGGCAGATCCATTCTTTATTTAAAAATTTGATATTTTATCATGGATTTTTAAGTCAATTTTGATTTTTTTGAATATTGCATTAAAATATTATTTATTTTAATTACTGAATTTGATTGTCCCTTAAATTTTGTGCCTGAGCAAAATGCTTTACTCACCTCACCCTAATCTAAGCCCTGAGAAGGAAACAGAAAGCAAGGTAGGAAAGAAAGGCATGAAGGCAGACAGAGACTTTTTTGAACACTCTTAATCTGTAAATGTAAAATATGATATTAGATTGATAACAGACATACAAAAACAAGTATGATGAATGATTCTGCCAATATTGGCATAAATCAATGATGTATGCTTGTGTGCAGTATATATACTATATACAGAGCTAATTGTAACCTGATTGCATAGTTTATACCTGAACATAACAATATAATGTAGTTATTGGATCAGCCCAGGAAGGTTGATTCTGATTCTTTTTACTTTGTCCATATTTATGTTTATTTTTTCCTCGTTAGAATTAATTACAAATTTTGTGAGTTGTGGAAGAATTTACCTGTAAATCCCTGACAATTTCTTAACCATGTTTCATTAAATATTTCTTTGAGAGTCCATGATAACATATTAGACTTAAGGTTCTATCTCTTTAGAGATAGATGAGGGGGTTTCAGTCTGAGATTCCCCACTAACTAGCCACGAGGCCTAGTCATGATCCTGGGAAATTTCCAGGTATATTTCCCTAAATGTGGTACAAAATTTGTAACTCAGCCTAACAGGGGAAAAATATAAGCTAAAATATGGAAAAAATAAAAATGAACTCAGAATCAATATATTTATGCTAATTCAATGAATAGATATATTTTAAACCCCTGAGCTTCAGTGTTTTACCTGTGAAAAAAATAAGGGCAGTGTAGTGTGAAAATACAAAGTTTATTTTTAATGAACATGGGGAATGCCTGGGAAAGAGTAGGTATTCACTAATTACCACTTTCCCTTTCCTTGATGATAAAGCCCACACCTTTGTTTGCTGATTCTCACCTTGTATGTTAAGCTTGAGCACCCCATCTGCCCAGAAATATGTAAATATGATGGAAGATTCCTGCCTCAAATTATATCACTGTCAGAAATGTACTGAATTTAATACTTTTGTGTATTTAACTCTGCATATAAAAGATTTAGCCTACAGGAAACTTATGAATTACAGTCAGGTGAAATATTGCACTCAAATTGTGAAGCACAAGAAGCTTTTATCAGTTTTTCAGCTTGAAATATCAATATTCTTCTTCACCACATTAACAGATAAAGGATACACACCTTTATGGGTGATTCTAGCAGGAGGGATAGTCTTATCATTTCTCCATTTGAGATTTGGGATTAAATAATTACATGCAAATTTAGAGAAATTATTTTTCTATGTTGGGGGAGTCTAATTAAGTTCGTTGATCTAGCTACTTTTGGAAACTGCTCCACATATCATACATAAAACTGTATGACCCAAATCCCCCTTTTCAGCCCTGCACTCCTTAGAACTATCCACAATATTTCATATGAGTTTTGGCAATATTCTGTTTGAAAATCAGGAGCTGTGTCTAGGGCCTTAGAAGTGTATTTTTGTCCTGTTTTTGTGTTTGTCTATACAAGTGCATCTTTTAGTTGGGTATTCTGTGGGAGCCACTGAACGGTCTAATTGGCCAAAAATATTTACCTGTTTGATATTCTCTACTCATCATCTGGCTGCTTAATAAACGTTTTTCAAAACTTATTATATCGAACACTCAGTAGTTGCTCCGCCTTTCGCCTTTTCTTTCTTAGTTAGTAGCAAATCCGTTTTTCTAATTTCTTAGTCCCAAAGCCTTGAAATCATTCTTGACTTCTCTCTTTCTCTCATATCCTGTGTCTGATCCTTGAGCAAATCTTACTGGTTCTTTATTGAAGAACACATACAGCTTCTCACCACCTCCACTGCTATTACTCTAGTCCACATCACCGTCCTCCCTGTCCTGGGTTATTGTGATAGCCCCCTACCTGGTCTCCCTACTTCTGCTTTACTCTGCCATAGTCCGTTTTCAATATGACAACCTAGATGTACCTGTTATTCTGTTCAAAACTGTCCAATAGCGTCCCACAACGTTCAAGGCAAGAGCCGAAATCCTTGCAATGGCCAGCAGTGCGGGGCATGATTTATACCTTGCCATCTCATTATCTTTCTGGTAAAGGCTCACCTGATCTCTTTGCTGTTTCTTGAACAGGCCAAGCACAACCACCCACTCCTGCCCCCAAGGCCTTTTCGCTAGGTATTTCTTTTTCCTAAGTTTTTCTTCTCCCTGAGAGCTCCCTGGCTTATTCCTTCAGTATCTTTGAGTCTTGGCCCACTGTCACTTTGTCCCTGGGACCTTCCCTGTCCACCCTATTTTTAAATGAACATCCCTCATACCTTAGCATTTCGTATACTTCTTTCCTGATTGATTTTTTTCACCATAGCTTGTATAACTTTCCAATACGTAAGTTACTTACATATTTTATGTATTAGCTATTTCCCTGCAGTAAATGTAAGCTTCAGGAAGGCAAGAATTTTCATCCTTTTTGTTAACTGATGCTTCCAAAGAATCTGGAATAGTGCCTAAAACGTAGAACATTCTGAATATTTATTAAATAAATAAAAAAAATTGGCAAAAAAATCTATTACTGAAAAATCATCAAAGTTGCATGGGTCAAAAATAAATAGCTCTATGATTTCCTTTTTATATAATAAGAAATTAGGCAAAACATTCTAAGTATATCAAATTATCAATTATTAGATTTTAGAATTCAGAATATACAATTATAGGAAAGTAACATTTGTAATATTCATTATTTTTCCAGCCCCTGTTTCATTACTCAGTTATAATAGTTATTATACTTAAGAAACCATTACTTGGGATATTTGCTAGGGAATGCTAATTTTATGTAAAGTTGTCATTTCTATTTATTTTCTTAATCTATCTTTCTTTGACCAATATGTTTTGTAATCAGTGAGTATCTCCAAAAATATATACAAATATAGTATGTTCAATGAGAACTTTGCTAGGCAGCTTCTGTGCCTTAAGAATATTGTAGGATAATTTATCAGGTTATCTAGTTTACTTCCAAGCATCTGAGTCAATGAGATATGATTTTAATTTAAAATCAGCCCAGCAATAACTCCCAGATGGTTGTGTGAAAAGAAAAGTCTTGACCAAGAAAGGAGAAAGGATCCAGGAATAAATGCTGAAAGACATTGTGGTGAATGAAAATGGAATTATGGAGACTACTGTCAGTGAGCAATCTTGAGTACCTCACATTTCTGTTTAGTGTTTGCTTCTGTGATTAGGCCTGACTTCCATTTAGGATTTATAGAAGTGTAGCTATAAAATGTGATTTAGGAAGCATTTAAAAACTATTTATTGACTAAATAGGAATCGAAGAACATTAAAACTAGGAAAGATCTCAGGAATGTGATTATAACATCCCATAATAAGCAGAAACCTCTTTTCCAAGTCTCACAAGCCCACTGATTTCACTTTTGAACAATCCAATTATTAAAAACTTTTCTCATACTATGTCAAAATCTGTCTCCCTGTATCATCCATCCGCAGCTTCTGGTTGTCTTCTAATCAAGCACAAACACTTCAGATATGCAACATCAACTTTAAATTGTTACTTTCTAAATCAAACATCTCTCCAATAAAGAGCTTAAAAAATAAAAACATAAAAAAATCAAAACAATCTGCCATTATGCTAAAATAAATAAAATAAATGGATAAATAAATCAAACATCTCTTTATTGTTTCTCAAATGCCATGTTTATCTGAAAATTTAATATCTTCTGAATTAACTGTTTTGTCAATGTCTTTCCAAAATTTTTGTTCCCAAAGCTGAACACAATACTTTCAATACATTGGTCTGAATGACTCAGTCTTGTATGGCTACACCTTGAAAGCCACACAACAAAGGTGACACCTGTTGGGGCTGTACATACTCAAATGCTTAGATCTTCTTTCATAGAACTGCTTCTGCAGCCAGTTCCTCCTAAGCAAAAAGTATATAGATTTATACCTCTAAAATTGCTCCTTAGTCTTTCTGTTCTCTCCAGCTTTAGGTCATATGCAAATTTGTGAAGTATACATACCAAGTATTCATTAAAGCCATTAATAGAAACTTGAATTTGAGAATAGGATTAAATACAGAAACCTGTAAGAACCTAAGGTTGACATAAATGCATGAAATAATACATTTTGCATACAATGCTTAATTTATTTTAAAACCTAGTCCATCTTATCATCCAACATATATTATTCTCTTACTGACAAAAATAATTTAAAGCACTATGTTGAATTTATATAAATTTATATTATATGTTACTATTTACACATAAATACTATCACCGTCTTCATAACTTCCACTCTGGTAAGCCTATCACTAAGGAAATATTACTTTGTCATGACTTGTGTTTAATGGACCCAAGATGCTCCTAATAAACACTATTATCTTTTCTAAGAATCTAGAAATGAAATATTTGGTCAAGTCTGGGCCCTAGAATGTTGTTCATGAGTCATAGTGACCCTCTTTAGGAAAAAACAAAACACCCAATTTTCTGAAAACATTATTGTTGAAAGTCTTTCAATTCTACCACATCCCTGATTTCTCAAAATTTGTCAATAGCACTTTCTGGATCACATCTGCAATTTGTTCAATGTGTAGGAGGTCTCCAGAGTTTGCTGATTATACATCGTTAGCAATAAAAGTTACTGAGTGTATTTGCCTAATATATTTACCTTCCTTTACTTATAATTACATAATCTAAAAGATGTAACAAGCAATATTTTAAGAGTTCTGAACTTAGCATATTTATTGTACAATTATTCTCACTAAAAGTCATGTCTTAATACTTTTAAATGAGAGCAAAGTAATTGAACGTTTCATTATTTTTTGATATCTTGACAACTTTTTTTGATACATGGCCATGGGATTATGGTTATATATTCTCTGGATTTTTTCTTAATTTGCTCTCTTGAAAGCTAAAGTGTTTGAATGACTCATCCTAACATATCTTTTCACATTTATTAAGAATTTACCAATAGCAACATTTCATTCTCCAAGTTTCCTGTGATTTCTAACTCACTAAGTAGTAATCTCTTGATTTATTAATTATACCTTTATTTAGTCTTTATTTAGTTCAATTATGTGCCTTGAATTGGGCAGGTTTTTGAGAAGTATGTTAAGATGAATAAGACCTAGATTGTACAGTACTTTTAAGGAATTTTGCCTTCTGGTAAAAAAAATCATGTAAACTAATTTATTTATTTTTACATTATACACCTATATCCTGGTTTCCAAATATGGTTCTCCAATAACAGGAATCAGAGATCCTTAGAGAAATGATTGATTTTAAGGCTAGGGTATGAAAAATAGAAGGTGAATCCTCAAACATTTTGTCATGTCAGAAAGAAAGGAAATGCTCAAAAAACAAAAGGAACAGGGTATGTCACAGAAGCCAACCTGAAACATACTCCAGTTGTCAAAACTGGAACAATTTAAGAGACAAACTGAATAATATAGTATTGGATTATAACCCAAACTATAAAATAAATAGGTGAGTCCATAATGATATAAATATCAGTGAATAAAAAAATAAATGGGGGAGAAGAAACAAACCTTCCTTACAGGAGAATTCTAAACAACATGTGTATGGGCTACCTCCCTGCAGCTTTATCCTCCCTCATTCCTCATTGAATGTATGCTGGACTCAGTGACTGATTTCCAAAGAAAAGAGCTTGGAACAGGAGAAAAAAGTGGAGAAATCTGACAAACAGTACCATAACCAAGTGATCAGTGAGGCTATGTGGATACCACGTAATTCCGTAACATTCCACCACCATAGTATTCTTTCCAAAAGCCCATAACCCCAGTCTAAGACTGAGAAAAACATCAGGTAAACCAAAATTGAGGTACATACTCCAAAGTACCTGATCAGCGTTCTTGACAACCATCAAGGTCATGGGAAAAAAAAGGAAAGATAAAGAAACTGTCACAGTCCAGAGGAAACTAACAACCCATGACAGCTAAATGCAATGTAGTTTCCTGCATGGTGTCTTGGAACAGAAAAACAAAACAGGCATTAGTGGAAAAACTGATCAAATATGAATAAAATCTAGGGTTTAGTTAATAGTAATGTAGCAATGATGTTTTTTTACTTTTGAGCAATGTACTATAGTAACATAAGGTATTAACATTAGGGAAATTTGTTAAGGGACATAGGAGAATGCTGTGCTGCTAACTTTGCAACTTTTTTGTAAATCTTAAATTGCTCCAGAGTAAGTAATTTATGTAAAAGATCGTAGATGAATTTCAGTATTTCATTTTAGGCATTAAATATGATTTCTGACCATGAAAGACAAGAGTTTAATTTCTTTCTCTCTCCTGCCTCTGCCATACACATTCAACCTTCCCATCCACCCAAACTCCTATTATAATTTTATTTATATCAAAATATTGTGTATTTGAATTCACAGCCGATCCATTTAACAAAACTTAATTACTTTCCCTTTCTTGTACAACCTCTTGTTCCCTTGAAGTTAATAATTATCTTAGTTTTTCATTTGTTTAATTTCTATGTACTTAGCACTTATTCAGCCTCAAGTTTTTCTCCATTGTTTGTCTCCTTTCACTTTTTTCATCATTATTCTGTTTGACCTCAGCCAGTCTTAGGTCCCTTCTTTCCTGTATTTCATATTCTTCCCTGGTTTACTCCCTAGTTTTGGTGAAACACAGCATCCAGTATTTTCTTGGGAAAATTAGAGATAAAATGTTGAGACCTGCATGTCTAAAAATGTCTTTATCATATTTATATCTGATACACAAGTTGGTTGAAGAATCCTTTTCCTTTAGAATTTTTTTTCAGTGTTACTTTATTTTTTAACTTTTATTTTATATTGGAGTATAGTTGATTAACAATGTTGTATTAGTTTCAGGTATACAACAAACTGACTCAGTTATACATATACATGTTGCTATTCATTTCCAAATTCTTTTCTCGTTTAATTTGTTACAGAATATTGAGCAGAGTTTCCTGTGCTGTATAGTAGGTCCTTGTTGGTTATCTATTTAAATATAGTAGTGTGTATATATCAGTACCAAACTCCCAATTTATCGCTTCCCCCCACCTTTCCCCTTTGGTAACAGATAAGTTTGTTTTCTAAGTCTGTGAGTCTGTTTCTGTTTTGCTAATAAGTTCATTTGTATCACTCTTTTTAGATTCCACATATAAGCAATATCATATGATATTTGTCTTTCTCTTTCTGACTTACTTCACTTAGTATGATAATCTCCAGGTCCTTCCATGTTGCTGCAAATGGCATCATTTCATTCTTTTTAATGGTGAGTAATACTCCATTCTATATATGTAACATATCTTCTTTATCCATTCATCTGTCGATGGACATTTAAGTTGCTCCGATGTCTTGACTACTGTAAACAGCACTGCAGTGAACATTGGGATGCATGTATCCTTTCGAACCATGTTTTTCTCTGGATATATGCCCAGGAGTGGGATTGCAGGATCATAAGGTAACTCTATTTTTAGTTTTCTAGGTAACTACTGTTATCCATGGTGGCTGTACCAATTTACATTTACATGCGCAGGTTGGTTGAAGAATCCTCTTCCTTTAAAATTTTTAATGCATTTTTCCATGGTATCCAGTATTGCTGTTGAGAAATATGAAACACATCTGACTCCCGATCTTTTATGTTTGGCCTCTTCTTTTGTTCTGGAAGTTTGTGGTATCTCTTCTTGATCTCCTGTGTTCTGAAATTTTACTGCAATGTGTCCATTTCCATCTTTTGTGCCAGGCCCCTGGTAAGCCTTTTCATCTGTAAATTCATTTTCTTCAGAAGAGTTCTGAGACTTTTCTTGAATTACCTTTCTAATGGATTCCTTGCTTTCATTCTCTTTGCTTTTATTTCCTTTCTAGAATTTATTCATATTTGGGGTCTTCTGAATTAATTCTTATTTATTTATTTACTTATCAATCTTTGTGTGCTCTTTTTATTGGAGATTTTTCTATACTTCCAAAGACGCTCTTTTTCATTTCTGCTGTCATATTTTTTAACTTCATAGTTCTTTTTTGTTCTCTGAATGTTGCATTTTCTGTAAAATCCAATATTTTAGCACTGCAATGCATTTTAACTCTTTAAAAATATAAGGATAGTTCTTTATTGTCATTTTTTATTTGCTTTTAACATTTTCTCTCCTTGCCTATTTTGGTCCTTTCACATAGCTTTTTCTTTTGATGATTTTAGTCACTTTCACATTAGAAAAATTCTTTCGATATCTGATAAAGTTTGGGTGCTGGCTCATAATTAAAAGTTAGGAACTAAGAAACTAATTGGATGCTGCAAGGAACAGACATAACAAGAAAGGAAAAGGAGCACTCCATACAGAAAGAAAAATAGGTGTGAAAGACCTAAAGCAATATTGAACTTGGCCCTTTGGAAAAACAGGGTTAAAAATGGGACATAGGAGCTAGAATATGATGAAGAAGGGAAGAGATAAATAACAAAAAAAAAAAAAAAAAGAAGGGAAGAGATAGAAGAGATTAATTTACTTTTCAGAAAGAAAGCCTTAGGCTTAGACTGGAAGCTCAGGGCTCAGGCTAGAGGGCTTCATAATTTACACCTGGAAAATGCAAGGCATCCAGTCAGTCCAGGCAGATGTCCAGCTGCAGCTGTCTCCTGCAAACCCTAAGAAAACAGCAGCAGCCACCCTGTGCCTTCAGCTCCTTTTATGAATGCTATTTTTATGTCACTTATAGCTCTGTCTTTCATTGAACTGCAGAATTTTCGGTTCGTTAAATAGCAACTTCTGCATTTCATTGGTGAAGAAAGTGAGGCCCTGAGCCATAAACGTATTAGCATTTTTATCACTAAAAATTCTCTATTGGCATTTACAATTACATGGAGAGTATAAACATGCTGTTCCTAACATCATGTAAAGTTCCCAAAACCCGAGTGAAAAGGAACACAACGGCCCGACAGAGAAAAGGGATGTGTTTACCTAACTCGAGGAAATGTCATTGAGAGGCACCATGGAGGAAACCTAGCCTAACTCAGTGAAATTGAAGTCTATTTGATTTTAAAAGACAGAAGGAAGACAATGAAATCCCAGAGACATTTCCCCAAAAGACATTTAGTACACGAAGACAGTAAATCCCCCCGTGTCAGTGTGCCTATTGTTCAAGCATTCAGAAATTTGCTTGAGAGCTGTAGAATTATAAAAGTTAACAACTTGACTATAATGATTCCCAGCAAAACACCCCATAAGGCAGCCCTTAAATCGTAAGGACTCTGCTTTTAGGGTATGAGCGTACTCCATTTTGTTTATAAAGGGAGCGAGAGTTAACTGACTCTGGGTGTTTTTCTCTCTTCAAATGCAAGCGGTAGCTCCCATTTCTCAAGGAAAGAATAAAAAAACACTCAAGTGGGAGAATAAGAATTCTCTCTCTGTTATGGTTCCACTTTATCCAAAAAAAACCTTGCCAAAGAATATTTGATATTTTCTCAAACATTCTGTAGTCATTTACAAACCTTCATGGCATTTACACCCAGTCTTGCTAGGGCAACCTTTTGCGCTACATCTCTCATTTTTCTAAAGCTGCTGTTGGGAAAGTTTCCACGTAATGCTGTTTGGGAGTTCCTGTAGCATAACATTTGGTCTTAAAAACCAAATGACAAGACATTTAAATATTAACTTTAAAAAATTAACTAATTGTGCATTTTAAGACACCAGGAATGCCAAATCATAAAATAACATGACTCAAAATTGTGCTTACCTTGGAACTCCCCACCATTCTAATTTCTCACTGAAAAATCATAGGGCTGGTTAAGCATTCAAGAACTAGCTATATTAAGGCACATTGTCACCCAACTAGATGACCAAAAGTACAACGGAAGGGAACAGAGTTTCTCCAGTCTGATGATAGTGATGGCCATGGGAGTATAAGCATCTGCTAGGAACTGTGGTCATAGAGAGGAACACAGCCACTGTCTGTAGTCACTGCTTTCCCATGGTCCAGCAGGGCATCTGCACCCCTATGCTCATTGCAGCATTATTTACAATAGCCAAAATATGGAAACAACCTACATGTCCATCCATAGATGACAGATGAAGGAAAATGAAAGGAAATGTTTTATTAGGCCTTAAAAAAAGATGTCATTTGCAAACATGTAGATAGACCCTGAGGACATTATTCTAAGTGAAATAAGTCAGAGAGAGAAAGATAAATACTGTATGATCTCACTTACATGTGGAATCTAAAAAAAAAAAAAAAAAAAAAAAACTCATAGAAACAGAGATGAGATTGGTGTTTGCCAGAGATGGGGGTATAATTGGGTAAAGTAGTCATAAAACACAAACTTGTAATTATAAGATAAATAACTTCTAGGGATGTAATGTACATGATAACTAAAGTTAGCAATGCTATATTGTGTATTTACAAGCTGATTTTAACATCTTAAAAGTTTTCATCACAAAGAAAAATTAATTTGTAACTATGTGAGTTGATGGCATTAACTAAATTTATTTTGGTAATCATTTTGCAATGTATACATATATCAGATTATTAGATTGTACACCTTAGACTTATACAATGTTATATGTCAGTTATATCTCAATAAAACTGGGGAAAAAGGAAAAAAATAGTTATGGGAGGGTTTAACAGACATCATATCATATGAACATCCTGGGAATATCACATTTTCCTAAACTGAGCCAGTGGAATACTTCTTATGTTACTCCAGGTTGCTGTTTGTGCTCAGATGTCTCCTCCATTCTGCCCAGCCTGAGTCACTACCTCTCATTTAACCTTCCTAAATTTCCTTCAGTTCTTTTACCACTATCAAACTTTCATGGTAATTTCAGATTATCTGTCTCCTAGCAGGAGTTTCAGGGACCTTGTCTGTCTCCTCTGTTGTGTTCATTACTGTGTTTCTGGCACCTAGAATAATGCCTAGCAGCACTCAATAAATGTTTATTGAGTGAAATATTATACCATCTTGGATTTAGACTTTGATGACTCACCAGAACTGAGCCCAGCAAGAGAAGCTTTTCTCCTTTAAATAATTCTTAGAGTCTGCTGAAAGGCAAAGCAAATGTGGAAGAAATTACTGAAGCTAGCAATAACTCCAACAAATAGTCACCATTCTGATGGTGTTGATAAAATATATAGGCTTAGCTGCTGGCATTTGCAGTGTATCTATATAATAGAATAAGAAAGTTCACTCCCATTGTTTCTACCTTTTCCTACCAGAAGAAAAAAGAGAGGAAAGGAGCAGAAAATGGGTAGGATCAGGAAGTCAAAGAGACAGGGGTAGCTGTGATTTCTTTTGGCTTCATTTTCCCCGAAGGAAGATGCTGAAAGAAATGTGAGCATTGGTGGCACTGCTCACTAGGAGGAGGTGGGCCTGGATGGAATGCTTAGAACACAGGAGGAGCTTAGGGCATCCTAAGCTTCTACCTTCTTATTCAAAGCAATGGGAAAGCAGAAAGACCTTGTGTTCTTCCTCCACTTCCCAACCAGTCTCCTGGCAAAACTGAAGTCCTCTTCCCAGCATCTACTCCTTTCCTAGGACCAGTAGTCTTAGCCATCTTGCTTTCTGACATGACATTTGCATGGTTGCAGAAACTTACAGGTTCTCAATGTCATCGCTCGGATGACAAGCCAACCATCTGGAGGCGTTACGTACTCATTTCTGCAATTTACTTCAAGCCTTGATATTGGGCATTTGCCAAAACTCAAATGGTCCCCTCATAACAGATCCCTAACTCTCACTGTATCCCTTCCCTGGAGTCCCTTTTAAACACTGAAAAGAAGGGATATTATGTTAATGAAGTGAAAAATACACCACTTTTACTACCAACATTTCCTAGAGATCACATTGTATTGGGATATTATACATCTGTGATTATAAGATTTTGTCTCTCAGATAGTTGGGCGGGAGAGGCAAAGTAATATCTGTAGCCTTTGGTGTAAGGGCAGAAGAAGGACAGAAGAAAATAAAATAAACCTAAAAACTCTATTGTCACACTTAATAAAAACAGTTTTAAAAACTGACTTGTTTGTTCTGAGATGCAAACAGAGGCAAAAAGCCTTAGATGGTTGGTAAACATTTGAAATATTTTTCAGTTATCTCACTGACTGTTATGCATTAACACATTGTACACAAAGCCCTGAAGAATCAAGAGGAAAAAAATATATTATCCAAGTTACCGGTGTAAACTAGGTTGTCAGCATGAGTGAGTGAAAATAAAATTGCTGAAAATATTTGTTCATTCAGTTTCAGCCAGTTGACAATAAAATGGAATGTGTTAATGTCTCAGTAGACAGTAACTTCAGTTTGTGAGAATATCAAATGGACTGGAAATAAGAGAGAGAGAACTAGAACAAGAGAGTGGGCGTGAGGGAGAGAGAGAGAGAGAAGAGGCACTCCCTGGATCACAGAGAGCCTGGAAGCAGGACGGTGCAGCATCCTGAAGTCTCAGCATCTGGAATGACATGGCTCTTGGGTGACCTTGAAACAGGCAGGATTTTATTACCAGGAGGACAAGTTATGTAGATGCTGTAACAAGAGCCAAACCACAGAAACACAATCAATATAAAAACTGTAAGCTTGCCTTTTAAATTCTTCAACAATTATCATTAGTAGTCTCATCTACTGACTTCTGCATATCTAGGCTCTGGTTTATTATTTTTATAACCCTCTATGTTACACCAAATGCTATTAGGATGTTTTCATGCTTGACACATTTCAGGGGAAAGCACACCAAATTAGATATAGATTGCTTGACTTCTAAGACTAGCTTTCCCAGTGATTCGTTTTGTAACCATTGGGGACACAGTATTTCTGTTTTCATTTCCTCATCAGTAAAATCAATACTTGTTCTCAAATATTATGGGATGTATGAAAGAGATGATACAAAACTCTTTCATGCTCTTTGAAATAATTTGTAAAAACCTAAGGTAGGATTAACGTTTAAAATAAACAAGTATAAAGCCAAATATAAAAAGTGATTTTTATATAATATATAATTTTATATAATATAATTCTATATAGTTTTTATATAATATAATGTATACTCTTCTGGCCTACCATAAATTATACATCTTGATGAAAACAATTACCAGTCATTTCTTAAATATAGTCCTGAACATTATCTTCATTTTAGAAATTAAGAAAGACTTGGGCCCAGACAAGTTGACTGGCAGACCTGGCATTTATACCCATAGCTATCTGATCCCAAAACATTGACTCTAATGTAACACTGTAATAAACACTTATTCTAATAACACTTTGGGGGGGGGGCTGTCAAATTCTTAAATATGCTCAGTGTAATATCTAAATTGGTGGATTTCAATCTCGTGGTACCATTCATGAAACTACACCCTTCAGTTAGTTAGGCATTCACTCCTCAATAATATACCATCCATCCATCCATTTATCCACTCAACCTATTCATTAAGTACCTCCTCCCAGTCAGGCTCTGAGCCAGGCCCAGGAAAACAGTAGTGAACAAGACAGACAACACCTCTGCCTTCATGAAGTCTGAATTCTAGTGCAGAGGGAGACAATAAATAAAGAGCTTAAATAAATGAAAATTGTCCTTTGCAATTTGTGCTATGAAAGAAGGCCATAGAAATTTTAAACTAAGACTAGAGAAGCCAGTTTAGATTGGATGACCAGGGAAAAGCTTTCTGAGTATGTGACATTTTACAGCTGAACTGTGGACAAGAATGAGTAGCCACAGGAAGAACCAGGCCAGAGAGACTAGCATGTTCAAGGTACAGAGATAGGGAAGGGTTTGTTTTATGGTAGGAACAAGAGGGAGGTCAACATGGCTCTAATGTGAGTAAGTGATGGCAGAATGGTATGTGATGAAGTTGGAGAGACAGGGGACAGACCATGGTAAGGAGTTTAAGCCTTATGCAGAGAAAATGGAGGGTTTCCTAATGGTGTGCTGGATGGAGCCAATTCCTGCCAGCCCACGGGAGCTGACTTTGCACATCTCCTAATGTTGTCATGTTGGTAGCTTGAAATCAGCCATTTCAGAGTATTTGCATATCTATGAAATTACATGTAAACCTACCTATTTACATTTCTGTTTAAGTTATACATAAATCCTTGTGATATTTAAATATCTAGGTGGTGGTGTACACAATTATATACATACATAAAAATTAATTGGGTGCAATAAATATGAGTGCACTTTACCCTATGATGTTATTCTTTAAGTTTTTACCAAAAAAAAGGTGGGCGTGCTTACAATAAAAAATGACATAAAGAAGCAATTCACTCACTATAAGTAAAAATTAACAGTGACAAAAAACAAAATTAGCAACATAAGAATTTTACATGAGAGAGCAATAGTTTGATAGAGAATATAAAATAATAGTGTTTTTAAAAGACAAAAATATATATAAAAATAATATCTGAAGAGATATGGTTAAGAATTTTCAGTTTGAAAAAAGATGTATTATCATATTCAGAATTTCATGTTTCATTCAGGATATATTTTGGAGCTAGAGCTATAAAACCTAATAGTGAAATGGATGTGAAGTGTGAAGGAAAGTGGAGGAATCCAGAATTACTGTAGATTCTGATCGACCTGGAAAAAAGTGGGAAAGAAACAGCTTTGAATGGGTGAATTAAAACCTCTGGTTGTTTGAGATGCTGACTAGTACCCCAAGTATAGAAGTCAAGTAGCAGTTAGATGAGTATAGAACTCAAGGTATGGACAGGTGAAATAAATTTGGGATTGATCAGAATAGAGGAGGTATTTAAAGCCATAGGTGTAATGAGGTACCCCTGAATGTGGAGAGAATGAGATAGAAGATGACCTAGAACTGAGCAGGTGCTCCAGTGTTTCCATTCTGGCTAGAGCAGGAGACCCAGCAAAGAAGACCCAGAAGGGGTTGCACATTGCATATTTCCTTTCTCAGTGATGCAGTCAACGTGGGGTCCTGAAAGGAGATTGTACAAGAACTCAAATTAACAAATTCTAGACGTTGCAAGTGCCCTTGTGCACATATTTTCGTATCTGTAAAATGGGAATAATGATTCCTTTCAGTCTACCTAATAGAATATTCAAGAAAATCAACAAAATTTGTGAAAGTAGGTGTGCTTGGTAATTTAAGCTGCACACGTCCTAGGTTTTCTGTTAGAATACACTTAGAGGACTTGTTGAAAATGACCTTCCCTCCTTTTCTAATTTATTTCGTTATGTTCTGTAAAGAGTAATGGTATTATCCTCAGTAAACTGTCTTTGGATTTTGGTACCTATTATTTGATATTCTGGCCAAGATAATTGTTTTATTTCAGATACATCACAGAAAAAAAAAAAAAAACCTAGAGACTGAATATTCCTACTGAGAAAAACTTGATTCAGAGTCATGTTCTCAAGGATCTTATTGGTTTTGCCTTCAACAGATCCTAAAAGAAGTGAAAGACACAGAGCTTTGCCTGGCACACAACCAGATTACCATTAGCAAGGCCACCCAGTTCTCAAAATTCACCTTCTGGAGTCAAGAGAGAAAATTAATATTATTCTTTCTTGTATCCAATTTTGCCTATTCAGCATTTTTGAGGGTTTTGCTATTGTTTAAAGTACATAGAATTTCTACAATAGATTAGGGCTTTTTACTCTGGGTCCATATTATTGTACATATTTTTGGAGGCAGGGGGCAGTAACCTACCTGCTTTTATCTAAAATCCTGAGGTCTGAAGTTTCCAAAAGTCTTAATATTCCCCATTTATATATCCCAAAGTGTTTTTAATTTGGCACTGTATTTATCCAGTAAATTTTGACCAATTTTCAAATATTAATTAGAATAATGACTTTATTTCACCAAGTGGTCAAGTGTTGTGGAATTCATAGAATAGCTATTCCTCTGAAATACACACTCTTACTGAGATGTGCCTCAGTGAACATGACAGAGTCATAACTCATCTTCTTTTGTGTTGACCTCATTTCAGGCCACATGCTAAATTTTACCTATATATTACCCTTCATGATTTTCACAAAACTATTATGAATTAATCACCTCTGTCACCCAATTATAAAAGTGAAGTTTGAAGTAGCCGTGTGACTTTCTCAGAGCTGCATAGCCAATGAGTCATAAATCTGAGATTCAGACCCATGAAATCTGACCTCAGAGCTACATTCCTGACTCCTCTGTTGGCCCCTCAGATTCTGGGAGCTTGTCCTTTAGACAACCATGGTAGCACTATTCAAAATGCCGTAATTGGGCCATTAACGAGCATGGTAATGTTCTTTCTAAATGCAAACAGTCTACTAATCTATTTTTGAGGAAAGAAGAAGCATTCTTCATTTTGAAAATTGATGACAATTTCAAGATTTGAAAATACTGCCTTAACAGAAACTTTTTAAATAAAAGAATGAATTGTCCAAAGAATGAACTGACCCTCAAGAAGTACATATTAGGAAATGTTTCAAAACTGGCAGCACTTGAATGGAAATAGCTCTCAATAGGGAACCATATCATGTGAAGTTGATTCCAGTTCTAATGGTGAATTTCCTTCTTGGCTTTGAACAAGATTCTTTACATTTTTAAAATCTCAGTTTCTTATATATGAGACAGAATCAGATATAGCAGTTTTTTGTGCCAAGGGCATATTTGTTATGGAAGAGATGTTATATGTGGCGATATTTTGAGCTACTAGAGAACAGTCCTCAATAAAGGTAAGAGAGTAATAGTATGTAAAATAATCAAAGCGACAATCAATCAGAAAACTTCTATGTCCTTATATATACCACAGTTCTCAATAAGATTGACTGTCCTTGTCATAACCATATTTAAAAAAAAAAAAAAGCAAAACTATCCTATTCTAATAATGCATTGAAACCCATTTCTAAACTCACAGTATGTCCATATTATGGCATATATTAGCCTTATTGCTAATATTTTTAGACAGGTATAAATAGAACTAATATATTAAAACATGGCCTTCATTTATTTTCTGATTAATCTTTGTTATGTGCAACAGTGAATCACATCACTAAAGTACCAGATCTAGATTATGACCTTGATTTCTTGATTTAGAAAAGTGAAAAGAACAAAATATATTTTTTAATAAAATCTAGGTAGAAAAAACGAAGTATTACAAAAATGATATGCTGAGTCCCCTTCAAATTCACATGAACTTTTAAAATATCCTTATCAAATAAAAGATCCACCAAAAATCAATATATTAAACAATGCAATATTAAAAACCTGTTTTTTCTTTCTTGATCAAATACAGTTGATCGCCTCAGGGAATAACTGAGCTATCATTTCACCAAAACATGTCACAATATTTTTATTAGGGAAAAAAAAATAACTGAAGCAACAGAGAGAAGTTGTGCTTGCTTTTACTTACACCAAAGGGTATGATGAAGAGAATATAGTTTAAGAAAATTAGCACAGTAGCTATAAGCAGAAAACATCCTCAGGTAAAGGAGAAAGAATTTCCAAATATAAAAGTTGTAAGAATGTATAAACAGAATTGACATTATCATTGGCATTATTAATTAAAACACATTTTCACACAAGACTTATTTCAAACACCTGTCAGGGTTTTGTGTTTGAAGCACGTTCATTGTGCTATATGTCATATTTCAAATGCTGAAGTGGTGAGGAAAATGTTCAAAATTCAAGTTCAAGCTACCAACTTTTGAAATCAGTGTTTAGTGCCTGTTGATCAGATCTACTCATTGGGGAGAAATTTGACTAAGGATAAATATTTCCATAAGGAGGGATTTTTATGTGTGCTCTACAGAATTTTATTCCTCCAAAGGAGTGTTTTATCACACTGGATTGCTGCCGTTCTTGTTCATGTAGAGGAGAAAGGTTTTCTGCCAAACTAATTAGTTAATGTAATCGGGGAAAGCAAAATGTGTCAGCCTACTGCAGTGTTGAGTAAAGACTATGAGTAATTCTATTTTGTTATTCCTTCTGGAAGAAAAATTATAATAATGCCATGTGGTAGAATGGGGATATGTTTTCAATCAGTCTAACCTTTGGTCAAACTACATATTTGCTTTTATGTAACCCACCTGAATAAATTATTGTATTCCCCTAAACCTTATGCACAGAATCAGAATAACACCTACCTCACAGATTGTTGGAAGGACACGATGAGAAAATGCCTAACCTGTTAGTTCCCTTTCTTCACTTATTTTTTACTTCCCTGACTCTTTCTAAGGTTCTTAAGTGTAAATAGATTTTTGTACATTTTATAAAGAAAAAAATACAAATACAACTCTGATGACAAAGAACTCTCATAATCTGATAAATATAAAGCAAAGGCTATAAAAGTAGGTATTCTTAGAGAGAATTTCAGATAGCTTCCTCTAATGTTAAGCCTATACTTGGATTTTATGGAGGAGATCACTATGTTAAAAGACTGCCCAGAACACTTTGATCTGCAATATTTGTGAGAAAGTTCATTCTTGTAAGATGTTGAAAAATATGCCTCCTTCCAACTTGTATTCACGTGTCTTTTTTCCGCCTTCTGGGGGTATTCAGGCATTTAAAGACAACTAGATGCTTATATTAAGGCTTCACCAGCATGAAATTCCCAAGTTCTACAAACCTTTTATCAAATGACGTAATTTCTAGAACTTTTATCATTTTGAGTGCTCTTTAAAGGATATGCTCCAATATGTCAAATAATTCTAAACAGAACTGGAAACTACATTCCAGTAGTATTCTTAACCAGTGCAGAATAATCATAATAAATGGGTTGCTCTAAACATATATTGCATACTTATTATATGCCATGCATGGGCCTAAATATTTGAGATGCATACTTTTCAATGTACTATTTTATTCAAATTTTATGTTTAGTTATCCAACGAAACGTTAGCTAGAACTTACAGTGAGGCTCTAGAGCATGGTCACTAAAGGCTTGGTCTCCAGAGCCAGACTTACTGGATTTGAAAGGCTCTGTTAATTTACTAGTTCTGTGACTTGGTGGGAAAATAACTCATCCTTTCAATGACTCAGTTTCTTCCACTGCAAATGGGATTTTAGGATTTATCTTAGATAATATCAAACTATGTGTGTAAAACACTTAGAATAGCACCTCATACTCAGGAATTATCACATGAGTTTTAATAGTTACCATTATTTGTACTATGGTTCCCTGGTCCCCTTATGGAGGAGATGGACAACTGAACAAGAAATAATATAACTTAATTTTTTTGTTGTTTTTGTTTTTTAATATTTATTTACTTATTTACTTACTTTTGGCTGTGTTGGGTCTTTGTTGCTGTGCATGGGCTTTCTCTAGTTGTGGTGCATGGGGGCCACTCTTTGTTGCAGCGTGCAGGATTCTCATTGCAGTGGCTTCTCTTGTTGCAGAGCACAGGCTCTAGGCACACAGGCTTCAGTAGTTGCGGCACACGGGCTCAGTAGTTGTGGTGCACGGGCTTAGTTGCTCCGTGGCATGTGGGATCTTCCCGACTCAGGGATTGAACCCGTGTCCCCTGCATTGGCAGGTGGATTCTTAACCACTGCGCCACTAGGGAAGTCCATAACTTAACAATGAGTTAAGTGCTGTTAAAAAATAAAGTGTCGAAGGGGACAGGGAATGCTGTGGTGGAAGGTTGGGGGGGTGGAGGTTTGATATGCAGATCCAACAAGTCTTCATTCGGGCTGTGACATTTGAGCAAATCTGAGTGAAGTAAAGGAGTGAGCCTAGTGGGACAATGAGCCAGGAAGAGGCCAGCAGAAAAGGCCCGAGGTGAGCTGAGCTTGGAAGATTTAGGGAGAGCAAACCCTCCAGTGTGCCTGAAGAAGACTAAGTAAGGTTGGTGGGTGAATCAGAGTTAGGCAGGGGCCAGATAATCTAGGGCTTTGTAGGCCATGGCAAGAGAGGCACACAGAGGTAAAGCACCTCGCCTAAGGTGACAGAGCTAATACCAGTTTTCTCTGACTATAAGCCTCATAGGTCTTAATCATGTTGCCGCTTGTTATAAACCACATATTTTACTCATGTTAAAATTCCATCTGATTTTTTGGAAGTCACAAAAAATCACACACTGACAGCTTCCCAGCAACTGAAGGGTGAATCAAAAATTATCTTCCCTCTGGTTATATTAAAACTTCTGTTGGCCACACTGTCTTATTAGCGCTTTCCATTCAAGACTACTGTCTCCCCAGTCACTGCTGTGCAGGTGTGAACGTGTCACATCAGTTCATTTGTAACTGCGATGCGAGCAAAAATAGATGCCCCACTTGTGATTTGCACGAAAGAAGAGCAGCGTGCAGTGCTTCATTCTTTGTGGTCTGAGGGTGTACCTGGTGCTGTTATTTATCGAAGACTTTGTGCACAGTATGGAGAAAGTGTTTTGTTGCGCAGAAATGTGTATGAATGGATAGAGAAGTTCAAGGAGGGTTGCACAAGTGTTAGCCATCCACATCCACGGATTAAACACAGAGGACTGCTATCCAAGGGTGTGATCTTGCGTGACAATGCACGGCTGCACACTTCTGCCCACACTGTCAACACTCTGCAAAAACTTCGTTTTGAGGTGTTAAAGCATCCTCCCTGTAGTCCTGATCTTGCTCCACTGGACTTTCACCTGTTTGGTCCCCTGAAAGCAGCCCTACGAGGACAAAGATTCACTCTGATGAAGAAGTGAAGACAGTGGTGCATTCATGGCTCACAGCTCAGCCTAAAACATTTTTTAAGGAGGAAATGTGAAAGCTTGTTGACAATGTGTATTGAAAGTGTATTGAAAAGCAAGGAGACTGTGTCAAAAAATGATGTATTTGTCTTTTCTAAAAGTTAATTAAAATAAATTTTACATCCAGAGTGCAGATAATTTTTGACTCACCCTCGTAGTCTGGAGTTTTTTGTGGGAACTCTTATTAATTTGATTCTAGGTGCTCCTGTTTTTAATAACTGATTTTTGAAGAGGTTTTCATTTTTTCTTATTATTTTTGTTAAAAGAAAATTCAGAGAGCTTTATTTGATATGAGTATTTCACTGAGTGAGAAACAATCTGTTCACAAACAGACTTCAAACCCAAAACTAATATGAAGCACAGAAGCATAACATTACAGAATGTCTTATAAAGTGAAAGTGAAGACATTGTTTAATCTTTACAATGATTGGTTATTGCAATGAGGATTACCACAGCAGGAGATTACTTAAAAGTGACTATCTCACATTATTTGAGAAAACTGACTTAAATTTCATTTATGATTATCAAAAGTATTTACTAGAATAACCTAAGTTTCACATCCACTCATGAAATAAGTTAGACTAAGTTTGCTTGCGTGGCTTAACTGTTTTTGTATACTCAGGGGATTTTCAAGCCTGGTCTCCATTTTATTTTTAACATATTTCACCTTGCTCTTTTCAATCTTCTTATTTACTGAATCTTCCTCTTGGCTTTATGTGTTCTAATAAACTTGCTTTCTGCATCTTCATGCAAGATTCTAATAAAAATGGTGGGCAGAAAAGAGGACAAAATAGTTTGTCCTAATAAAAATGCCTGCAGGTTGTCATAAGTCTACTAAATTATCTTTCAAGCAGACTGGCTCAAATTACAAAACACTTTCTTTCTTAAAAACCTCTTCCATGAATTTATGAAGGAAGATTTGTTTAAGGATATACAACATTCTCATGAACTTCTAGCTTTGAACCTTTATTTCTTTTTTTAAAAAAAGGGAATTAGTTTAGTTTGGCATAACGTTCATCAAACACAGAAAAACTAACAGTTTTACCACATGTGTATCTAAGATGTTAAAACAATCTTCTTAATCAACTGTCCTAAAATTTCGCTATGAATAAATAGCATACTCACTCAACTATAGGTTGTAGTTATTATGTGTTTGAAAAATGATCCAGCATTTATCTGTCTCACATCCTAGGGAACCAATATTAATCCATATATATTCTTGAAATATTAGTGATGACCATTCTATGACTTTATTGGATATAAGATGTTTGGTTCTAAGATACGAACTCTATTACAGTAGTAAGGTTTATTCTTACTATCTCTTGATCTATCTTGAACTAAAAAATTCCTTTGTACTTATTTTTTTCTGCCATTTCTTTGCTGAATTACTACTGTTAATGAAGAATGTAGAAGCAAGGGGAAAAAAAGGAACTGGAAATCTACTCAGTTTCTTTTTCTTGTTCATAGTGACATCATCTGCCAGAGGTTGAGCTTAGTCCTTCTTTGTTATCTTTGCTGCAAACTTGATTATAAAAGTCTTTTTTTCTCCTTTAGCTTTTATCCTAGTTCTCATTACATTTGGATTTTAGCCCACTTGACACTGTTCTCAGAAGTTCAAATCTTTCTTTTCTCTCTGTCATTGATTAAATGTTCCTTTATTTCTTTTTTCTATACATGTATTTAAAACATAGATTCATCATGGACTATCCTACACTGTTGTATTGCTTTCTTTAGATATTCTCCCCATTTTCCTCTTTAATTACAGAGTGGTTTTGTTGTATTAAAAGAACAAATGTTTTTAGAAGCTTGTTCTTCTTGAATGATCTTTATATGGTGATTGGCCATATAGTTATGATTATGCTTATGTTTTGCTTATGTTTTCTCTGAGCATTTAAAAATATGCTTTTCACTGTTTACGATGTTTGGAATATACATCAAAATACTCTGTGAAGAAGGAAGGTGACTCAGATGGTAGAATAGATGAAATAAGATTGGCCACCTGTTGATAACTGTTGAAGGTGAATGATGAGTACATGCTGGCGTAGTACACTATTTTCTCTACTTTGAAATTTTCCATAGTAAAAAATTTAAAACAAAAGAGATTATAAATTAGCACCAGCTTTCTAAAGAGCACTAACAGAAGCCCTATTAATGCATACATTTAAACCACCAATTTCATGTCTAGAAATCATGAATATGAGTGAAAATTGTTCTTATATGGTGTTTATTATATGATTTTTACATTTGTAAAAAATGCAAATAATGTAAATGCTCAACTATAAGATATTAATGAAATAAAACTTGGTACATATGATGGAATATATTGAATCATTAAAAAGAAATTGATAGATTTAGGTAAGTATGTGCAAATTTTAAAATCTTTATTAGATATATATGTTCTTATATTTATTGGATATTTTATATATATGTGTGTACGTATGTATGTGTATTTATAATCTGTACTATAGACTCACCTGTTTCTTTGCTTTCTAAATGGCATATATCTTGTTGGCATGCACCACAGATCCTCTTCTCTTAAACCTGTTTCTTTCTATTGAATATATTACCCATTCCATTTTCCTGTTTTGGTCCTGAGTTGTGACTAACCTCTTTTTTTTTTTGAGTTGATATTCAGTCATAAAGACAAAGTAAACAAGCTTATCATTTCTGAATATACCACATAGATCTGCACCAAAAATAAGGCTGGCACAACAGTTCTAGTGTTGAAAATTTTTATCATGTAGCTTTATTTCTTAAAAATTGTGTTTGAGTTCCAGACAAAAAAAACAAAAACCTGCAACATATTATGAATTGAATGAAGCATATCAATAGCATGGTTTTTTTTAAATCTCATTTCAACAAAGCAAATCGATATCTAGAAGGAAACATGGCCATGAAGTTCTTTGTAGGCTTGTTTTACTTTAGCCTTTCAGTGTCTTGGTGCACAGATTAGCTTAAACATTTGAAGGAATATGTGCCATGAGGACAAGCTTTAATTATGTTCGATTATACTAATTTATTTTTATTAGGTTCAGTTTGATCAAATTTACCATTTTTACAAGTTCTTTATAGTATCAAAAATATGTGTAAGAGATGCTACATTTTAGCACTGTGACACTGATTCCAAATCTATGAAATAAACAAATTAAAATTTGTTTTAGCATAGGCAGAGCACTCTATGACATAAGTCACAGCAAGATCCTTTTGACCCACCTCCTAGAATAATGGAAATAAAAACAAAAATAAACATATGGCACCTAATAAAACTTAAAAGCTTTTGCACAGCAAAGGAAACCATAAACAAGACAAAAAGACAACCCTCAGAATGCAAGAAAATATTTGCCAGTGAATCAACTGATAGGATTAATCGCCAGAATACACAAGCAACTCATCAAAAATCAAATAACCCAATCCAAAAATGGGCAGAAAACCTAAATAGACATTTCTCCAAAGAAGACATACAGATGGCCAACAAACACATGAAAAGATGCTCAACATTACTAAGCATTAGAGAAATGTAAATCAAAACCACAATGAGGTATCACCTCACACTGGTCAGAATGGCCATCATCAAAAAATCCAGAAACAATAAATGCTGGAGAGGGTGTGGAGAAAAGGGAACCCTCCTGCACTGTTGGTGGGAATGTAAACTGATACAGCCACTATGGAGAACAGTATGGAGGTTCCTTAAAAAACTAAAAATAGAACTACCATATTACCCAGCAATCCCATTACTGGGCATATACTCTGAGAAAATCATAGTTCAAAAAGATACATGTACCACAATTTTCATTGCAGTGCTATTGACAATAGCCAGGACATGGAAGCAACCTAAATGTCCATCAACAGATGAATGGATAAAGAAGATGTGGCACATATATACAATGGAATATTACTCAGCCATAAAAAGGAATGAAATTGAGTTATTTGTAGTGAGGTGCATGGACCTAGAGTCTGTCATACAGAATGAAGTAAGTCAGAAAGAGAAAAACAAATTCCATATGCTACCATATATATATGGAATCTAAAAAAAAAAAAAAAATGGTACTGATGAACCTAGTGGCAGGCCAAGAATAAAGAAGTAGACTTAGAGAATGGACTTGAGGACACAGAGGGGAAAGGGGAAGCTGGGATGAAGTGAGAGAGTAGCATTGACATTTATACACTACCAAATGTAAAATGGATGGCTAGTGGGAAGCTGCTGCATAGCACAGGGAGATCAGCTCGGTGCTTTGTGACAACCTAGAGGGGTGGGATAGGGAGAGTGGGAGAGAGGCTCAAAGAGGGGATAAGGGGATATATGTATACATATAGCTGATTCACTTTGTGGTACAGCAGAAACTACCACAACATTGTAAAGCAATTATACTCTAGTAAAGATCTGAAAAAAAATTTGTTTTAAAACAAAATAAAATTTTACAGTGATAAATGAATATAGAGAAACCTAGCCTACTCAGCTACTATTCTTTCAGGAATTAGTATAAAAAATAGAAAATGTTATTAGGCCAGATAGTAAAATCTCGGAGAAAGATTTTTTTTTAAATCTGTATAAATTTAAAACGGTTCCATAAAAATTTGTCAAAGCCTGAACTTCCCTGACTTGACTTTGCATGATTGACATTCTTTAAGGGAAAAAACGAGCACTCTGGTGCAATCTGCCTAATGGATGTCTTTTTATTTGTTCCCTTTGTTTCATTTTCCTTTCCTGTCTTTCAAACCCTCCTGACTTGAAAGGTTTATTCTGTTCTATAGGTTGAGTGGTCTTCTTTAGACAAGAAATAACTTCTGATAGGAAATAAAGTTAGGGTTGCACTGAGTGAACTTTCCAGCAGTCAACTTAGATATTTGTCAAAAGTAATATGACATTTGGCAAGGTAATTGACAGTAACATTGACTTGATTGTCTTAACGTGTCGACAACACACAAAAGCTCAAAATTTGCTTTCTAATAAGTGGATGGTACCCCCAGGCTAAAGAATAATGAGTGTACTCTTTTGGGGCATCTTTTTCTTTATTTAACCTGCCATTCTGAACTGTATGTATTAGAAGTAGACACCACAGTTGTCTGGTTTAAAAATATAGCTCTTATAAATCAGTGTCTCTCTGCATAACAGAGATGAGGTAGCTTTTGCAGAAAGTATGTGGGGGGTTGGATAAGGGTTTCTGAAACTGAAACAGTAGATGTCAGGAAAATACCAAATTACACACATATGCCATTGTTTCCTTAGTTTATATGTGAACCAATTTGTAACTGCTCACCTGATGATCTAGATTTTAGCATCCCATAAAAAATATTTAGGTCAAATAAATATTCTACTTTATCCTTTAGAATGACAAAATTAAATGCACTTAAAAATAGAAATAGTAAATGGATTTTGCGATAAAGGTACATGAGTATAAGAGGAGATACTAATGAATACAAAGCATATCTAATTGCAAACTGCACAAGAAGTACGTAATGTAGATCCCTCTGTCATATATGCAATCTAAGATTCTGTCTATGGACAAAGATTTGAAATGTATTATTTACTTACTTATTTTTGTTCATTTCTTTTAAGAGTAGTGTATTTAATTGTTCTTGAATTTAAAAGAATAAAAAGAAACAAGTTAAAATTAGGAATTATACAACTTTATATTAACATCTCCTCACTGAGAGATGCTATTTTGTAGATTCCTTGAAATTAAATAACAGCAATGAAGATTACAAATATCTTTAAGAAATGTCATCATGCTTTCGAAAAATCTATCATAGGTAATACAATTGTACAGAACTTACACACACACTCTCTCTCTCTCACACACACACACACACACGTACAAGTAAAACTGGAAATGTAAATCAAAGTGGTGAATTTCATCCATATCAATACCCTGGTTGTGAATATTATACTATAGTTTTGCAAAATGTTACTAATGGTTTGGGAGAGACTGGAGAAAGTGTACAAGGGACCAATCTAAATTATTACTTACAGCTGAATCTACAATTTTCTATAAAAAGTTTAATTAAAAAGAAAAAGTCTACATTTTTAACAGGCATACATTTAAATTTTCAGGTAATTTGGTCAATTTTTTTTTAATTGAAATCTAGTTGGTGTACAATATTTTGTTAGTTTCAAGTATACTACAGTGATTTGACATTTGCATATATTGTGAAATGATCATGTTAAGTCTAATAACCATCTGTCCCCATACAAAGTTATAACAGTATTATTGACCATATTCCTTATGCTATATATTACATCCCTTTGGCTTATTTATTTTATAACTGGAGGTTAACTCTTATCTCCCTCTTAACTCCCATCACCTATTTCTCCCCACCCTCTTCCCCTTCCCTCTGGCAACCACCATTTGTTCTCTGAGTCTCTTTTCATTTTGTTTTGTTAATTTTGTTTTTTAGATACCACATATAAGTGTAATCATGTGGTACTTTTCTTTCTCTGTCTTATTTAATTCACTTAGCATAATACCCTCTAGATCCATCCATGTTGTTACAAATGGCAGAATTTCATTTTTTATGGCTAATATTCCATTGTATGTATGTATGTGTATATATGTGTATATATATATATATTATATCACATCTTATTTAGCTATTCATCTATCAATGGACACAGGTTGTTTGCATATCTTGGCTGTTGTAAAATAATGCTACAGTGAACAACATTGGTATGTATATATCTTTTTGAATTAGCATTTTGTTTTCTTCAGAAAAGTACCCAGAAGTGAAATTGCTGGATCATATAGCAGTTCTGTTTTTCTTTACTTTTTTTTTTATTTGAGGAACTGCCATACTATTTTCCATAACAGCTGTACGAATTTACAGTCCACCAACAGTGTACAAGTGTTCCCTTTTCTCTACATTCTCACCAACGCTTGTCATTTGTTGTCTTTTTGATGATAGCCATTCTGACAGGGGTGAGGTGGTATCTCATTGTGGTTCTGATTTTTATCTCCCTGATGACTAGCAACTTTGAATATCTTTTCATGTGCTTTTGGCCATCTGGATGTCTTCTTTGGAAAAAAAATGTTTATTCATGTCCTCTGCCCATTTTTAAATGGAGTTATTTGGGGTTTTGATGTTGAGTTGTATGAGTTGTATACAGTTTGTGTACAGTTGACCCTTGAACAATACAGGTTTGAACTGCATGGGTCCACTTATAACGAATGTTTTTCAGTAGTTAGTACTACTATGCGCCATGATTGGTGGTTCGTTGAATCTGCAGTTGATTGAATCTACAGATGCAAAACTATGAATACAGATGAGCTCTGTATATGGAGGGCTGAATATAAGTTATACTCAGATTTTAGACTATGTGGAAGGTCAGTGCCCCTAAATAATGCATTGTTCAAGGATCAACTGTATTTCGAATATTATCCCCTTATCAAATACATTGTTTGCAAGTATTGTCTCCCATTCAGTAAAGCTTTTTAATGTGACATAATCCCATTTGTTTATTTTTGCTTCTGTTTCCCTTGCCTGAGGAGACAAATCCAAAAACAATATTGCAAAGACTAATGTCAAAAAGCATACAACCATGAAACTTCTATGAGTTTTATGATTTCAGGTCTTTCATTTAAGTCTTTAATCCATTTTGAGATATTTTTGTATATGGTATGAGAAAGTAGTCCAGTTTGATTCTTTTGCATGTAGCTGTCCAGTTTTCCCACTACCATTTACTGAAGAGGCTCTTTTCCCCATTGTGTATTCTTGCCTTCTCTGTCGTAGATTAATTGACCGTATAAGTGTAGATTCACTTCTGAGTTTCTCTATTCTGTTCCAGTAAGATTTTTCTCTATCATCTCAGAGCTCCATATCGTAGTAAGGGGCATAATTCCACTCCATCATTCAGGGAACCAGGCTTTTTCCTTCAGTTGATTTCTCTTTTTTCTAAGGCATCAGTGACCTCTACCATATTCCCACACGTGGCTGGTCCAGGGGGAGGGGTGGGGGAGGCAGGGGACGGTGAGAGAGGGAGGGGGAGAATGTAGGGAATGGTGAAAAGGAGGTAGTCAGGAAGATTTGGGAGGTCCAGTGGGGTTAGGAGACAGATGTGGATATGGTATACATTGCTTCCAACCTCTTTAAGGTGGCAGTAACACAGGCTCACACCAAGGGAGATGAGACAATATACTTTAGCTTTATGCCTCAGAGGAAGAAGAACCAGACCTGGGGGTAGGGAAAGCAAATAGCAGTTTTATCTGCATTTCTTGTAGGCTAAATATGTGTTCTCTATTGGTGTATATTTGAATTATATATCTCTGCAAGTTAAACAATAGCTCTAGAAATTCAGATAGAAAATTTGATTAATAGGTATTTGTTGCTAAAGTGACACTGCTTTATGATGTCACTAAGTCATAGCAACCTGCACTAGCTCTGATGATTCTGTGACTTATTACAAGAGCCTTCTGGCATTTAAACTGCCTTTATATTGCCTGGCATGTGACGGTCAATGACATGTGATGGTCAATTTTCTACTCATGTAACTAAACAAGCCTTTTACATGTGCCCTAATAGTGGTAAAACAAACAAACAAACAAACAAAAACCCATTTATCTATGTAGATATCTGTCACTAAGTCCAATAACTTATAGATTTCCCTAATTCATCAACATGGTTTAAATATGTACTCTTTACAACATATTTAAAAATAAAATGAACTCATTTACTAGGTGTGTGTTCTAAAGGACATGATGGTAATAGCACCCATTGCCCAGGCTTTCCATTGCCCCAGCTCTGTTCTAAGACCTAGCAATTCTCATTGATCCAGGCATACTGCCTCTCAGGAGGGGTATGGCTAACAATAGATGTAATATTGATGACTCCTGCAGGACCATAGTTCATTTGATTTGTTCCTTATTGTTCCTGACAGGGAGCACTAAAACAAATCAGCTTGGTACTCAGAAATGCAATGGATTTAAAACTATCTAAAGCAGCTTTGCTCTATGACCAGTTCACAGAATTCTTAGAGCACCTCTCTTAATTTCTGATTTTCAGAGCCAAGCCAGCTCTTTTACAATGCATTTTTCCCAGTGTTTGACTATCAGGCATATATAAGCATGCACTGGTTAAGTGCATGGATTCTAGAGCCAGACTGCCTGGGTTTGAGTCTTGGCTGTGCCACTTATTAGCTATGTGACTTGGGCAAGATTTATGTCTATATGCCTTAGTTTCCTTATGTGAAATGTGAAATATATTAATACCTAATTCATAAAGCTGTTATGAGGTTTCAATGTTACTATTTGTGTATTTATTAAATGTGTGTTTATTAAATAATCGGGGCCTATTTTTCTCATTCATTCACTTCATCTTAAAACCTAAGCAGAAGACAGAGGTTATAACTAATAATTACTCAACTGCTTGTCCTACTTTGGGGGAGTATTTTTCTGGGCTCTGCTGACCGGTACACAGTCTCCTTGTAATTCATGATACATTTGAGATAATATGCATTCACTGCCTAATTCTGGATGTTTTTTTGTAATGGAATAAAACATTTTTAGAAGAAGATTTCTATTCAAAATTTAATGTCACACAAACACCTGTATGAAGATATTCACAGCAGTTCTAATCACAATAGCCCATACTAGAAACAACCCAAATACTCATCATTTAGAGAATAGAAAAGCAAATAAATGACAGGACACTACTCAGCAATGAAAAGAAACAAATTATTTATACATGCAATATCATGGATGAATCTCAAAAGCACTAAACGAAGGCCAGGCTCAAAGATTACATACATTGTGCTTCCATTTATAGTTTATTCTAGAAAAAGTATAACAATGGTGACAAGTCAGTAACTGCCAAGGACTAGAGGTGGGAGAAGGGGACTGACTGCAAGGGGGGTGAGGGACTTTTTGAAGGTGATGAAAATTTTCTGTAGCTTGACTGTGGTCATGATTCCTTGACTGCCTACACTTTTCAAAACTCATCAAGCTGTACAATTTTAAAAAGGTGAATTTTATATAATTTATAGATTAAGAAACCTGACTTCAAAATTTTTAATACTTGCTTTACACTTTCTATCTCAGTTTCCAAGGTTAGATAATCAGAAGCATACTTAAGAAATACGTGCAAAAATATCTTCCTTTCTCAGCACTGGGAAGTGTGGTCTGCAGAGCGGAAGCATCACTGGAGTTTCTCAGAAACACTCTTTCATGCCCCCTCCTCTCCCTCCCTCTTAGACATCTGAGCCAGAATATCTAGGGGTGTTACCTAGGAATCTGTGTTCTAACAGACTCTTTAGTTCATGCCAAAGTTTTAAAAGCACTGATGGCTTATGAGAAAATAAGAAAGTATTCCAGCAATAAATATACGCTTATGGTATATTTAAATCTGATATCTTTATAGCCCCACATTCTAATACACACAATAACTTTTTGGTTAATACACTGTTACATTATACTGTCATTTTATTAACCACCTCTTAGACAACTGAAGTTGAAATTCTAGCCTGCATTGTGTTACCAGGGCATTTAATAACACTGCTACAAGGAAATAACAACTAAATTTCCAACTTCTCAGCCAAAGAATTGGGAAAGATGTCTTACTCTGATCTCAGAGGAAAACTGCATCCACATTGCACAAATATTATAGTGTAAAAAATAAAAATGTAATTGGTCTTAAAAGTGTATATCTCTCATAAAATCCCCTTACCTAGGATAAGAGGAAATAGTTATTAACTTTGAAGAAAAGGCTAAAGTGAGACAAGTAGATAATGAAAAGTATATGTGCACTATTGTGGGAAATAAAAGGCACAAACCTAACAGATACCCTTTCACTCTTTTGGAGCCAGACTTCCTTTGAATATTGATGTAACCTTTGCCTGTGGCTAGCTGAGTGGTCCATTCTTCTTAGATGGGGGGAGCAACAACCTTCTGGCCAGGGTCATTGCCACATTTCCAGCATTGTTGGTGGATTTTAGAAGGAGTCCACACTAGCTCTATGAACAGTTAAAATGTGTTTGGAATTTAAATGTATAGGTTGTCTATGAATTGTCTCTAGAAACTAGCCTTTACTATGCTTCCTTATACCAACTGACAATAGACTGGCATTCACAGAAAGAAACTCATTCACTTTTTAAATTCTTTCTTTATTTGGGTATCTTGAAGAATTACAAAGGTATGAGCCAGAAAACCAGACTACAATAGATTTAAACTGTTTCTGTCTGACTTGGGACAATGTACTTACCCTCCCCTAGATTCAGTTTC
Source organism: Hippopotamus amphibius kiboko (assembly GCF_030028045.1). Taxonomy (NCBI): domain Eukaryota; kingdom Metazoa; phylum Chordata; class Mammalia; order Artiodactyla; family Hippopotamidae; genus Hippopotamus; species Hippopotamus amphibius. The sequence goes on from NC_080188.1 coordinate 63,037,103, forward strand.
TTCACCTATGGAATAGAAATTTTAATAACTTTGCAACCATGGTCATTGTGAAAATTAATGAGATAATGGGATATCTAAGATGATGTTGATTATTTTTTATTATTATTTAATAAATATATATTGAGTCTCATCTGTGTCAGGCAGTGTATTCCCTAGGAAGAGAAAGGCATGAAATTAAATTAAAACATGGAACCTAAGGAGTGCCATGGTTCTCAAATGGGGGGTGGTATTGCCTCTCTAGAAAGTTTTATTCGCTATTAAAAAGACCGGGTGCTGCTGACACTGCATGCCTAGGGATTCTGAAGCTTCCGAAATGCATGGGACAGACCCCCAGTCTGAGCATCAACAACAAAAAAACTCACCCAAAATGCCAATGCCGATGCCAATACTGGAGAAACAGTCAGTAGAGGAGGCTGACAAATGAAACAACTAATATAGTAACAGGAAAGTAAATGCTATGATAGATGCGGTGAAAGCATCATCGTCATCAGTGTCCTCCTCATCATTGTAATACAGTGACAGCTATTTACAAGGTATCTTACAACATCACTGCATTCAATCCTTAAGACAAACCATAAGGGAGGGATTATATATCAATGCTTCTCAAACTTTAATGTGTCTAGAAGTCAGATGGGGATCATATTAAAATGAAGATTCTGATTCAGTAGGTTAGGAGCAGAGCCTTTGGAACAAATCAGCAGCAGACTACACTGCAGAGCATGTTACATACAGTTGTAGAGGACACTGATGGTGCTCTGCCCACAGCCCCCGAGACACTCGTTAGCACTGCTGTGCTTCCTCGCTCTCCCACCACCACCCTACCTCTACCTCTACCCAAGATTTACTGTTAACACTTGTACCTGCCACTCCCTTGGGGAGACACTCTAGGGCTACACAGAACTGCTTTGCCCAAACTCATATCAGGCTGGAAGTGCCTGGAAGTTTAGCTCTCCCTGGAATAAACTTCAGTGAACAACAGGTTGGTATGAGAGCATAAAAGCCCAATTTCTTTGCCAAGTCAGGGCAAACTCTGAGGCCACTTTGTAGACTGAGTCCTCTGGCAGGATTGAGCTAAAGCTCCCCTCTTGCAGACCTTGCCTGAAATCACACTCTTACTTACTTTTCCCCTGCCCTGCTTCCATTACTGCCTTTGAAGTTTTTCACGCAAAGACTTTAATAAATCCCTTCCACATGGAGCTTCATCTCAGTTTCTGCCTCTGGAGAACCCAACCCTAAGATGTCCTCAACTCCTCTCTTTTTCTCTATGCACACATTCTTTTGGCTCCCTCTCCAAATTACATCCCAAATTTACCTTCATTTGAGTAGCCCAGCTTTCCACAAAACTGCCCTTGGACACGCACTTCAGAAATAGTGTGGAAAGCGTTGTTCCCTTTTTAGCTCCAACCTGAAATTTTAAAGCCTTAAAGTGAAAAATTCATGAGGCTTTTAGGATAATCATTCAGACAAGCGAAGTTTAGCCACATCACATCATCTGTAATTAAATTTTGCTTATAAAGTTATAAGGGAAGAAAAGTTTAAGTCCAGTTGAAAATAAGCCTATCTTTACAACTAGTTTTTCTTTTTTGGGAAAAGCAATGTCTTGTAATGCATATCTCAATGTGGAAAGGTATAAAATGAAAAGTTAAAAAAAATTTTTTTACAAGACACTTAAAGAGGAATGACTCAGTGTGTTACAGAAAATGTATAGATGAATTTGTGACAAGAAAGAGATAGCAAGTGAATTTTCAGGAACATGGGTTAAGAATCATATTCTCCACACCCGTAAGCCTTCCAGATCACTGATGAAAGGACAAAAGAAAGTGCATCGATCAGCATTGACGGCAGACAAGATTTTGTGCTGTTTGGCTATATGAAGATTGTTTAAGCTAATTTTAAATGACTTAAATATCAGAGGGCAAATGAGAAACCGATGGCTACAAGTTGGCCTTCCTCTCTGGTAAAAGGTCAAATTATATTGCTTGAAAGATCATCTGACCTAGACTATGAAATGGTATGTTTTCATTTTATTCAGAACTTATTCATGTGTCAAATTTTAGAAAATGGTATAAAGATGTTGGGGAAAATCTTGAAATACTTGATATATACGTTACATATTTTAAAATGTAAAAACCAGTAAAGTTCACATTCTCAAAGAGTTGTAATCATTTAGAAGGCAAGATGTGATGCATTTCATCTAACCTATCAAGATGATCTAAGATAAAGTTAGTTTAGATGTACCACTAATTGCTGTAGCATTTTCCATGATATGCTCTGAATTCCATTGTGGGCATTTAGGGTAGGAGTTCATTTTTCAATCATTTTCTTTGCTTTTTAGACACATATATAATTTCATATAATTTTAGAGACCTCATTATATTATCATTTTGTCCTCTCTGATCCACTTTTTAAGTGTTACATCTTTCCTGTTTGAATACAGAGTAATCAAACAATAATGAGCTTGCCAGCCTTCTGATTGACATATAGCTAATGTCTCACTTTAACTAGATCTGAAAAAATGAAACAATTCTAGTAAAGTATGTATGGCAAATATGATACATGGACTCATTTTAGTAGAGGAGACTCGGAGATGGAGTTCATTTATTCATCACCTGGTTTCCATGGGCTACATCTCAGACACATTGCCACACCCACAGCAGCATTCATTCTCATTGATATAATTCCTTCTCAGATCAGGTTATGGAGGGAGGGATTGGCATATTAGATCCTCAGAAATAACAGTGCACAGCACATGCTTTTATAAACTGGAGGCTTTTACTTATTTTCTCAGGACTTGATCAATCTACACATTTAAAAGACTTGAGAGTCCTAATGTTTCACTGCAAAATACATGGAAATTATATTATTCACCTCTAAAATGTCAGCTCCACTAGAGCCTGGATCTTTGTCAGTTTTGTTCATTGATGTATGTACTTAGTCCTTAGTACCTCATAGGATACACACACACACACACACACACACACACACGTATATGAAAAGAGTGTGAGAAAATATATCACAAACTGGCAATCTGGTATTCCAAGGCAACACTGTATTGGATTAACTTTGTGTTGTTATTTTTCTTTGCTGCCTGTATGTCTTTGTTTATATCTCCCTATCTTTTATCACTAGGCCTCTATTGTACACGATTCTTTTAAAGTACTTTGAGTAAGATTGGAATTTTGAGGTGTCTTTTCTTATTCCCTTCCATTTGAAACAAAAGAAAGAAAACTGGCGCTGACTGCGTGTCCATTATATGCCGGGCACAGTGTTAGACGTGTTAGAGTTCGTGATTGTATTAAACGGGGCAGACTGGAGTTGGTCTAATGTGACCTGACTCTATCCTCCCTTTATCTTCATAACAAAGCTGTCAGCAGTTGAGACAGCTGCAAACAAGATTGCTACAGAGTAGCCATGAATCTATTTAAGAACCAAGACTAACTTGATGGACGAGAAGGACATCTATGGGATTCCTTATGCCAGATCCTGCTTAGAAAAGCACAGACCATCCTTTAATATTGCTGCTGCTGGACTTCTTTATTCTTCAGAAGGAGATCCAGTTCCTCTTTATGTGATTTCTAGGAATTGGGGTGCTAACTTTTTAGCATACATCTAGTATATTGAGTCAGAAATCATAGTTCTCCTTCTGAACAGAACATGGACCTTTGGGAGCTTTGCAATATTCACGTAGCCCTACGCTACTGCAGAAGTTTAGAGTTCTATATGTAGAGAAATCATTGTGGAAATAATTCAGGGTTTGAAGCCAAATACATATAGATTTGAATTCCAGCTCTACAACTGGCTAGCTAAACTTAGCTGGGCCTTAGTTTATTTATGAAGTAGGAGATTGTTTTTTTCAGGATTATTGCAAGAATTAGAGGAAATCATGAGCAGTTTCTTTGAATATAGTACATACTTTATAAAGATACTATAATGATTGGAAGAGGGTAAGGGTAGGAAATGGTAATTGTTTAGCTTTAGATGTATATTGCCTCCTTCACCATGCATACCAAATAAGGAGGTTTGGAGAGTGATTTCAACTCATAGCTCCTATTTACTGTGTACCTTCCTTCAAGGCTCTGGCTATTCCATCCTGCACTGATCTCTTCTAACATCATTTGTCCTTCCTGTGGTGTAAATTGCATGCAACAACATGTCAGGAAGCTTCTGTTAAATATGAATTTTGCTGTTTATTCACCATATGACCTTGCAAGTCAGTTCAAGTTCCTGAGGGTCAGTTTCCTTCTTATTAAACTGATTGTGGGCTTGAAGATTAAATAAGCTAAAAAAAGAAAAATGTTACAAACTTTAAAATGCTTTACAGGTTGTCTCAGTTATTCATGCCTGTATAACAAATCACCACAAAAAGTCCATGAGTTAAAGCAATAGTGACATTATTTCTCACAGTTCTAAAGTCTGGGCTGGGATCGGCTGGGCCGTTCTTCAGCTCAAGGTGGTGTCTGGGGCTGGCTCCTTCGTTCAACTGTCTGATGCCTTACCTGATGTAGGGGAGCACCCAAAGTGTCTCTTCGTCATGAAGATTAATTTAGGCTGATTATTTTTAAGAAACAGAAGATTGGGAAGTCTTTTTTTTTTTTTTTTTTAACCTCCCTCTCAGCTGCCTAAAGAATTTAGATGAAGAGTCTCTTCTGGAATAGAACTGTCACCAAAGGTATCTGCAAAGAATATGGGCTAGTTGTGGTGGAGGAGAGACTAGACTCCACTCTCCCATTATTTCTGCTTGCCCAATGCAGAAACATTTGTTTACCAAACAATTTGCTTTTTCATCTCCATATGAATTGCCTTTCTTGCCTTTGAGGTCCCAAACCACTACCCCCAAGATGCTCTTTTGTCTTTAGCTGAAGATGGTATTTAAGGTGAGGGTTCTGGCCATTTTGGTGAGTTACTCAGTTTTCCTGGGTTTCTCCCGTGTATGTATGTTATTAAACTTGTGTTTGATTTTCTCCTCTTAATCAGTCTCATGTCAATTTAATTCTTAGGCCAGCCAGAAGAACCTAAAAGCATAAAGGAAAATTTCTTCCTCCCCAGCACTGTCGTGGTTGAAATAGGTGGGGCCTAACTGGATATATCTATTACCATATGTCTTCTCTGGCAGGGTAGCCAGGCCATATTACATGACCTCCAAGAGAGCCTCTTCCAAGAGGACAAGCCTTAAGCCTCTGCTTTCATCATGCTTGTTAAAGTTCTGTCAGTCACAGGGCTGGTCTCACAGCCACGTGTGAGGTGACTACACAAGTACATGAACATTGGAAAGTGTAGGTCACTGGGGGCCCCCAATGTGAGAGTCTGCCACACCAGTATAAGCAGCAATTGATACTCTTACTCCACTTCTACTACATTTTGGCATCTGCTTTGCTTTTCTCTATGACGGGGAGAGATGTGTGTTGTGTATTTCTTGTCATCCTTTTGTTCCAAGGACATTACAAATTTTTTGGTGACAGTGACTATGCTCTAGGGTTATTTTATGTTCTCACAAAGGTAACATTGTAGTATTTGGGCTTTGGAGCCTTCCAGACTAGGTCCAAATCCTTCCTGAGTCTCCCACTTACCAGCTGTGTAGTCTTTTTTTTTTTTTTTTAGTTTGAAATGTTTTTATTTTTAACATTCAACAAATGTTTATTTTAGAATAGTTTCATTTTACAGGGAATTGCAAAGATATTATAAAACTCTGTTTCTTCACCCTGTTTCCCCTGTTGCTAACATCTCACATTATGATAGTACATTTGTCACAACTAATGAACCAATTTTGGTATATTATTAATACAGAAAGTCATACCTTATTCAGATTTCCTTACTTTTTTTTTTTTAGTCTTCACTCTATTTATTTATTTATTTATTTATTTATTTATTTGTTTGTTTTTAGGGGGTACACCAAGTTCAATCATCTGTTTTTATACACATATCCCCATAATCCTCCCTCCCTCGACTCCCCCCACCACCCTCCCTCGAGTCCCCTCCACCCTCCCCGTCCCAGTCCTCTAAGGCATCATCCATCCTTGAGTAGAACTCCCTTTGTTATACAACAACTTCCCACTGCCTATCTATTTTACAGTTGGTAGTATATATATGTCTGTGCTACTCTCTCGCTTCGCCTCAGCTTCCCCTTCACCCCCCGCCCCCTCCCAAACCTTGAGTTCTCCAGTCCATTCTCTGCATCTGCGTCCCTGTTCTTGTCACTCAGTTCATCAGTACCGTTTTTAGATTCCGTATATGTGAGTTAGCATACAATATTTGTCTTTCTCTTTCTGACTTACTTCACTCTGTATGACAGACTGTAGTTCTATCCACCTCATGACATATAGCTCCATCTCATCCCTTTTTATAGCTGAGTAATATTCCATTGTATATATATGCCACATCCTCTTAATCCATTCATTTGTTGATGGGCATTTCGGTTGCTTCCATGTCCTGACTATTGTAAATAGTGCTGCAATAAACATTATGGTACATGTTTCTTTTGGGATTATGGTTTTCTTTGGGTATATGCCCAGCAGTGGGATTACTGGATCATATGGTAGTTCTATTTGTAGTTTTTGAAGGAACCTCCAAATTGTTTTCCATAGTGGCTGCACCAACTTACATTCCCACCAATAGTGCAAGAGAGTTCCCTTTTCTCCACACCCTCTCCAACATTTATTGTTTCCAGATTTTGTGATGATGGCCATTCTGATCGGTGTGAGGTGATACCTCATTGTGGCTTTGACTTGCATTTCTCTGATGATTAGTGATGTTGTGCATCTTTTCATGTGTTTGTTGGCCATCTGTATGTCTTCTTTGGAGAAATGTCTATGTAGGTCTTCCGCCCATTTGTGGATTGGGTTATTTGCTGTTTTGGTATTAAGCTGCATGAGCTGCTTGTATATTTTGGAGGTTAATCCTTTGTCCGTTGTTTCATAGGCAACTATTTTTTCCCATTCTGAGGGTTGCCTTCTAGTCTTGTTTATGGTTTCTTTCGCTGTGCAAAAGCTTTTAAGTTTCATAAGGTCCCATTTGTTTATTCTTGATTTTATTTCCATGATTCTAGGAGGTGGGTCAAAAAGCATCTTGCTTTGATGGATGTCATAGGGTGTTCTGCCTATGTTTTCCTCAAGGAGTTTTATCGTGTCTGGCCTTACATGTAGGTCTTTAATCCATTTGGAGTTTCTTTTTGTATATGGTGTTAGGAAGTGTTCTCATTTCATTCTTTTACATGTTGCTGTCCAATTTTCCCAGCACCACTTATTGAAGAGGCTGTCTTTTTTCCATTGCATACTCGTGCCTCCTTTGTCAAAGATAAGGTGCCCATATGTGTTTGGGCTTACTTCTGAGTTCTCTCTTCTCTTCCATTGATCTTCCTTTCTATTTTTGTGCCAGTACCATACTGTCTTGATCACTGTGGCCTTGTAGTATAGTTTGAAGTCAGGAAGCCTGATTCCACCAACTCTCTCTCTCCTTCTCAAGATTGCTTTGGCTATTCGGGGTCTTTTGCGTTTCCATACAAATCGTAAGATTTCTTGCTCTAGTTCTGTGAAAAATGCCATTGGTAATTTGATCGGGATTGCATTGAATCTGTAAATTGCTTTGGGTAGTACAGTCATTTTCACGATGTTGATTCTTCCAATCCAGGAACATGGTATGTCCCTCCATCTGTTTGTGTCGTCTTTGATTTCTTTCATCAATGTCTGAAAGTTTTCTGCATACAGATCTTTTGCCTCCTTAGGCAGGTTTATTCCTAGGTATTTTATTCTTTTTGTTGCAATGGTGAATGGGAGAGTTTCCTTAATTTCTCTTTCTGCTCTTCCATTGTTAGTGTATAGGAATGCAAGAGATTTCTGTGCATTAATTTTGTATCCTGCTACTTTACTAAACTCATCAATGAGTGCTAGCAGTTTTCTGGTAGAGTCTTTAGGGTTTTCTATATATAATATCATGTCATCTGCAAAGAGTGACAATTTTACTTCTTCTTTTCCAATTTGGATTCCTTTGATTTCTTTTTCTTCTCTGATTGCTGTGGCTAACACTTCCAAAACTATGTTGAATAATAGTGGTGAGAGTGGACACCCTTGTCTTGTTCCTGTTCTTAGAGGGAATGCTTTCAGTTTTTCCCCATTTAGAACGATGTTGGCTTTTGGTTTTTCATATATGGCTTTTATTATGTTGAGGTAATTTCCTTCTATGCCCATTTTCTGGAGAGTTTTTATCATAAATGGATGTTGAACGTTGTCAAAAAGCTTTTTCTGCATCTATTGAGATGATCATATGGTTTTTATACTTCAATTTGTTGATATGATGTATCACATTGATTGATTTGCGTATATTGAAGAATCCTTGCATCCCAGGGATAAACCCCACTTGATCATGGTGTATGATTTTTTTACTGTGCTGTTGGAGTCTGTTAGCTAGTATTTTGTTGAGGATTTTTGCATCTGTATTCATCAGTGATATTGGTCTGTAATGTTCTTTTTTTGTGACATCTTTGCCTGGTTTTGGTCTCAGGGTGATGGTGGCCTCATAGAATGAGTTTGGGAGTGTTCCACCTTCTGCAATATTTTGGAATAGTTTGAGAAGGATAGGTGTTAGCTCTTCTCGAAATGTTTGATAGAATTCGCCCGTGAATCCATCTGGTCCTGGGCTTTTGTTTGTTGCGAGATTTTTAATCACTGCCTCAATACCGTACTTGTGATTGGTCTGTTCATAGTTTCTATTTCTTCCTGGTTCAGTCTTGGAAGATTGGATTTTTCTAAGAATTTATCCACTTCTTCCAGGTTATCCAATTTATGGTCATATAGTTGCCTGTAGTAGTCTCTCATGATGTTTTGTATTTCTGAGGTGTCCGTTGTGACTTCTCCTTTTTCATTTCTAATTCTGTTGATTTGCATCTTCTCCCTTTTTTTCTTGATGAGTCTGGCTAATGGTTTATCAATTTTGTTAATCTTCTCAAAGAACCAGCTTTTAGTTTTATTTATTTTTGCTATGGTTTCCTTCCCTTCTTTTTCATTTATTTCTGCTCTGATCTTTATGATTTCTCTCCTACTGCTCACTTTGGGGTTTCTTTGATCTTATTTCTCTAGTTGTTTTAGGTGTAAGATTAGGTTGTTTATTCGATAATTTTCTTGTTTCTTAAGGTAGGACTGTATTGCTATAAACTTCCCTTTTAGAACTGCTTTTGCTGCATCCCATAGGTTTTGGGTTGTTGTGTTTTCATTGTCATTTGTTTCTAGATATTTTTTTATTTCCTGTTTGATTTCTTTAGTGATTCCTTGGTTGTTTAAGAGTGAATTGTTTAGCCTTCATGTGTTTGTATTTTTTGCAGTTTTTTTCCTGTAATTGATATGTAGTCTCATGGCGTTGTGGTCTGAGAAGATGCTTGATATGATTTCAATTTTCTTGAATTTGCTGAGGTTGGATTTGTGACCCAAGATGTGATCTATCCTGGAAAATGTTCCATGTGCACTTGAGAAGAAAGTGTATTCTGTCGTTTTTGGATGGAATGTCCTATAAATATGAATTAAGTCGAGGTGGTCTAATGTGTCATTTAAAGCTTGTGTTTCTTTATTTATTTTCTGTTTGGATGATCTGTCCATTGCTGTAAGTGGGATGTTCAAGTCTCCCACTATTATTGTGTTACTGTCGATGTCCCATTTTATGGCTGTTAGCATTTGCCTTGTGTATTGAGGTGCTCCTATGTTGGGGGCATAGATATTTACCATTGTGATATGTTCTTCTTGAATGGATCCCTTGATCATTATGTAATGTCCTTCCTTGTCTCTTGTAATAGTCTTTACTTTCAAGTCTAATTTGTCTGATATGAGTATTGCTACTCCAGCTTTCTTTTGGCTTCCATTCACATGGAATGTCTTTTTCCATCCCTTTACTTTCAGTCTGTAAGTATCCCTTGGTCTGAAGTGGGTTTCTTGTAGGCAGCATATAGAAGGGTCTTGTTTTTTATCCATTCAGCCAGTCTGTGTCTTTTGGTTGGAGCATTTAATCCATTTACATTTAAGGTGATTATTGACATGTGTGTTCCAATGACCATTTTGTTGGTTGTTTTGGGTTTGTATTTGTAGGTGTTTTCCTTTTCTTGTGTTTCCTACTTAGAGCAGTTCCTTTAGCACTTGTTGTAAGGCTGGTTTGGTGGTGCTGAATTCTCTTAACTTTTGCTTGTCTGGAAAGCTTTTGATTTCTCCCTCAAATCTGAATGAGATTCTTGCTGGGTAGAGTATTCTTGGCTGTAGGTTTTTCTCTTTCAGGACTTTCAGTATATCCTGCCATTCCCTTCTGGCCTGCAGAGTTTCTGTAGAAAGGTCCGCTGTTATCCTTATGGGTTTTCCCTTATATGTTATTTGTTGCTTTTCTCTTGCTGCTTTTAATATATTTTCTTTGTGTTTAATTGTCATTAGTTTGATTAATATGTGCCTTGGTGTATTTCTCCTTGGGTTTATTCTGTATGGGACTCTCTGTGCTTCTTGGACTTGGTGAATTATTTCCTTTCCTATGTTGGGGAAGTTTTCCACTATAACCTCTTCAAATATTTTCTCAGACCCTTTCTTGTTTTCTTCCTCTTCTGGGATGCCTATCATTCGAATGTTGGTTTGCTTAATGCTATCATTGAGGTCTCTGAGACTGTCTTCTATTCTTTTTTTTTCTTTTTTCTTTTTCCTGCTCTGTGGCAGTTATTTCCCCCACTCTATCTTCCAGCTCACTTATTCGTTCTTCTGCCTCAGTCATTCTGCTGGTTATAGCATCTAGAGTATTTTTAATTTCAGTTATTTTGTTATCCATTGCTGTTTGTTTTTCTGAGTTCTTATGAACTGTTTCTTTTACTTTCTCTATTTTGTTATCGAGATTTTGTATCATTTTTACTATCATTACTCTAAATTCTTTTTCAGGCATTTTTCCTATTTCCTCCTCATTTATTTGGTCTTGTGGGGTTTTTTCCTGCTCCTTTGCTGTTTCTTTGTTTCCTCATTGTTGTCCAAACTTTTGGGGTTGCTTGTCCTGGCAATGGAGGTGTTTATAGAAGATTGTCCAAGCCTCAGACTAATGTCCAAGTGTTGGGTTAAACAAATATTAAGTCAAGGAAACACATACATGTATAAGACACACAATTAGTGAATCCATTAGGACGTAAGGCTCTGGAAAGACCTGGCAGAACCCCAGTATGCTATCAGATATTCAAAGAGAAACCCAACAGAAATTGATGACTGAAACAGAACAAATCAGAGACTAAAGCAAAAGCAAACTAATAAACAAATAACACCTTACACATACAAACACTTATCCAGGGAGATTTTGTAAGCTAGGATCAAATATAGAAAAGAGCTAGAGTACCACCAGACACAATGGAGATTCTCAGAATGAAATTAGACAATTATACTAAGAACTAAGATAAAGACAAAAATCTAATATTAAATACCAAGGCGGTGCATCATCTGGAGAATAGAGCAAGGAGTCTGAGCAGATCGATAGTGTTGCTTATAAGTATGTTAAGATAAAATAAACTAAAAATGGATGGAAGAAAGGGGAACAGAAGAGCATAGTGTGATTGGAAATATGCAAACAAAAAGAAAGGAATAGAAATGTATAAAAGATAGGGATGAAAGGAAAGTATGAGAGATATATTGTCCGTACTACCAAAAACTTAGCTAGATATAGAAGTATATAAAAAGGCAGAAAAATAAAAATAGAATAAAAATATCATTAAAAAATTATGTTATAAAACTTGTAGATCCCTTAGGACTAAGATCGTAATTAATAAAGGAAAAAAAAAAAATCCAGAACTGATCCCAGAATGGACCAGTTCAATAGGATTGATACTAATATTTCGCTTTCCTTAGAGTCTTCTTCTGTAAGTGTCCTTCTACTCGCCTTGGGTTTTTTTGCATTATTCTGTGACCAGCAGAGCCTCCTTTATTGTTCATCTGTAAGCGTCGGTGTGTGGGGAAGGAGAGGGTACAGTAGTGGCTCCTTCCCCTGGGAGTGAGTGAGCAGTGGCGCACTGTTGTTTCAGTCATGCTTGGAGGTGCCTGTTGCAGAGGGACGCCGGTGGCTCAGGTGTAAACAGAAAGTCTCAGAGTTGGGCCTCTCTCGGGTTTGTTTGTTTTTTTCCTCTTCTTCTCGGCAGCCTCCCTGCTGCCTGCATTCCAAGGGGTTTTAATCTAGCCCCCCCGAGTGCCTGAGGGTACTTGTTATCCCTGAGCGCCTTAGGTGGCCCACAGGGCGTCTCTCCACTGCCTGTTGCAGAGGCGCAGAAAGAGAGAGAGAGGCTATGCCCGCGGCTCCTCCCCCCGACCCGTGAGCCCGCAGCATCCAGCTGCCATCATGGCCGGGCAGCTCTCAGGGGCGGGCACTCCTCGCTGCGGACCTCTTTCCTCCTGTCCTCTCGGTCTGTCACCTTACTGGCAACAATTTTTCTCACCCTGAGCCAGCTCTCCAGTTCCCCCGCTCCCGCTCCCGGACCCTCTGTTCAGCTGTGAATCGACGTCTAGGTCCGGGAACGCTGAGCTGCGGTGCAGACCCTCCGTGTGTTTTTCACTCCCTCCCATCTGCCACAGCTCTTCCGCTTCACCCTCTTTGAGCCGTCATAGATGCCTCCCTACCGGCTATGTCGGGCTCCCCACAGTCCTTTCTGGTGTCCGAGGCCGTCTGCTGGTGTTCAGCTGGTTCTCTGTGGGAATTATTGTGTCCTTCAGTGCATTCCCAATGCATCTGTGGAGAGGGATGCATTCCACGTCCCTCTACTCGCCGCCATCTTCCCCCCCCCCCCCCCGCCACGCTGTGTAGTCTTAGGCATGTTACTTAACGTCTCTGAGGCTCAGTTTCCTCATGTGCAAAATAGAGTAATAATAGTTTTTTCCCTCACATGATTGTTATGAGAATTATATGAGCTACTATGAGAGGAAAAAAAACAGAACAGCTCCCGGTCCAGAATAAACTTTAAATGTTAATGTTATAATATGTTATTAATATAAGGATAGCCTGGTGCACTGGTTTAATTTGTGTCTGATTTCTCATCCCTAGCCCCACTCTAACACCTCATGAAAGAATGGATTTATTAAGTAATTAATATGGAAATATTTTACCGCCTCAAAAATTGTGAGAAGCAGTTACAGATAAAATGAAATCAATTCTGTATTTTAACATTACATTCTGACAATTTAGTTAAAGCTTTGATATTTTTGTTCATCACCTTTCCCAATTAAAAAGGGAGGAAACTATTTTGGTTACATCCCTAACCTTTTTGAATTTGGGTAGTCATATTTGATACTTTAAGTTAAATATGTGTTAAAATAGTCATGCAAAGGTATTATAATTAAGAAGCTAGTGACGTTTACTGAAACTTCTTTGTAGACTTTACTTGCCTGTAATACTCCGTGATACAGAATGAACAAGAATATTTTGACTTTGTTTACATGTAAAAATTTTAGTGTGTATGTTGAGACCTAAAGGCACTCTCTGAATTATATTCAGGTTATTCCTGCCAGTATGCTACCCTCTCTAGAATTTAACAGAATTACTTTTGAACCAGGGATATAGCTGGCAGCATTGAGTAATCGATTTTCTACTCACATTCTCTCTTTTCCACCCAATGAATTTTACTGCCTATGGGCAGCAACAGTTGTACCCTCTAATTCACTGCACTATTTCCTCTTCACACCCACAAGCAAAAGTCTGCTGACAAAAGAAAATACCTTCTTTGGGGGGAAAGATGGGCAAGGTTAGACCACAAAATGTCACTGTAATAAGCATCAGGACAATTAAGAAGTTTAAATATTAGATAAATTTATTTAGCAAACTAGCATAATTAACTTTTGGTATTTTTTTAATAACACCATATGTATTTGAAAACCTTTAAAGTATTAATTAGCTCCTTTGCATTAGAAGCTATTGTTCTCCATATATTTTTCAAATATAGAGAATATTGTCCATGTGAGGTACAAATAATTTGCAAATACATTAGCCCTCCTTGACATGTTAATGGGCCTATATTGCTAGTAATTTGCTATAAGTGCATTTCCTTTTGTTTTTTCTCTTGATCCAAACATCTTTAAGACATATGCTTTATACAAGAAAAGTAACACGTGTTTTAGTGTTCAATGTATATTCAGGTGATTCGTGTATTGGTTGTGGGGCAAAAGACCAAAGAGAAAGTGTTAAGAAAAGAAAAAGGGGGCTTCCTGGGTGGTGCAGTGGTTAAGAATCCATCTGCCAATGCAGGGGACACGGGTTCGATCCCTGTTCCAGGAAGATCCCACATGCCACAGAGCAACTAAGCCCGTGCGCCACAAAAAAAAAAGAAAAAGGGTACAATTTTTCTGGTAATGGAAGCATGAAAGAGAAGGAAAATGATGAAACAGATTGTTTCTATTTTCTTACTGATCTAGGAAAAATAGTTTAGCAGTATATTCAAATTGCCTAGGCCTGTGCTTTCAAAATAGCAGGAAAAATTATGCAAATCAGAAAATTGCTTGTCTTTCCCCCCAAAATGTATTTATTAACCATTATTTGGTTTAGTGTGTATAATGAGCCTATGCTATTTTTTCCTTTCTCAAGGATTTATTGAGTATGTTGTATGTGCTTGTCATACAGGCTTCAAGTATCTTAAATCCTGGGGTGACAGAGAAATATGAGAGAACAAGTGTAAAAACAGTTACAGATTTCCTGATAAGTGCCTGTGCTTTGTAAACGAGGGGATGGACATCAGAGAACTGTCATAAAAGCATTTACAGAGGAGAAAGCGCAATTTCAAAGGTAGCCACTAAAACCCCACAGTGATTAAAGGATCCTTTTAGTTCAAAAGTGTAAAAAATAAAAGGGAAAAATTTGAGTTAACCAATTTAAAGCAATTGATAATTTTCCTCAAAATTAAGTCAAGATTTATAATATTAAGGATGATAACTGAACATATTTTTTCATGCATTTATCAAAGTCTATTTGAAATTTTATCAGATCTTTTCTAATTTTGTAGAGAATAAAACAATTACAAAAATCCCCAATTGGTACATATTTATTCATTCAACAAATGCTCATGTAGCTTCTGCTACGTACCAGCTACCACATGAATCATTGGGAATAAAATGGTAAGAAAGAAACCAGAGTCCCTGCCCTCATAGAACTTGATGTGAACATGAATTGCATGTTAACCTCGTCTTCTGCCAGTCCCTTTAAGAAATCAAATGATACAGGCCAAGAAAGCTCCTGTGTTTATAAAGTGTTCAAGCCGTTTTATCAGGTTTCTGGAGAAGTCCTAATATCATTAGGGAGCAAATTTGCATTTAATATCTGCTTAAGTCAGGTCAGATTGTTTTCTGTTTTGACTTTAGGAAGAAAATGTGATTGGTAATAACAATAGAATGGGCACAATTATTTAGAAGGGAGTGTTTATGCCAAGAAAATTACAGAGGCAGATTAAGATTTGCAAGAAGATGGCATTTTTCCAGTAATTGCTCTCTGGATGTCTGTGCAGCAGGTTTGATTCAGAGCTGGCTGCTGTTTGAGAGCTTCTTTCCTTGCAAAGAGAGGTCTGCTGCATCACCTAATGATGTTTTACCTGCTCTTCTGTGGTTTCATCTTAACTACCATAGCAACACTAACAGTGCTAGCCCACACTGCCATCAACATTCCAGGGAACGCTTGTCTTGCCTTCACAAAACTACTGTCACATCTGCTGTGAGCATTCCCAATTCATCAGATGTGTATTTTTAAAAAATGCTTTCCTGGGGAAGAAAAATAAGTATTTGAGAGATGGTTATATTTTTTAGCCTGCTGTGCAAATTTTGATTGCTTTATTAGAGGAGCATTTCCAGGTTTTGTGGGGCTAAAACTGGTACAATTATAGGAGGGAATACTACTTTTTTTTAAAAAATGCCAAATTATATATTCAGAATTAGATACAAAAATGAATATTTACATAGAATAAAAAAGAGACCACATCGAATTACAAATTTCAGAGAGCTGATACACACCAGAAGTATCACAAAATCTAGAAAAATAACCTTGCATTGTTTTAATTTACTGTAAGACACACTTCTGTAATAGTTTTTCCCTCTAATTTCCTATGTGTATGCTCATTGATTTCCTCTCTATGAAGGACTTAGTAAGAATTTTCTATAGTGAGATTACAAAGATAACTCAGTCTTTCCACTAGCATGGTGATCAAAATCAATTTTTTTTTTATTATTGACAGTCTAAAATAGCTTCTTTCATCTTCACACCTCATTATTGGTTATGACATGTAAATTTTTAGAACTGTTGCAAAATTGGGAAAATCCTCAATCAAATTCATTTCACATATGAACTGTCAGATTTAGAAGAACATTTCACAGACTAGCTGCAGCTCTGAATATTTCCAACTGTTTTTCTCCTCAACTACTCATATTGTTACAGTGTCAAGCACCAGAGGACACCATCTTATCACAGTACAGCATCTGGCCCTGCACCTTTTAGTCAGGAGCTCAATATGTCACTCTGATGGGGGATCAGAGTATTCCAGGCCTGAGAGCTGTAACTTATCCATCAATGGAAATGACTGCAAATCACCTAAACTTTTTTTCTGAATTTATTTAATATATACCCAAGTCAAATTCCCCTTGAACTGATTAAAAAAAAAAATACCTAAGGCTACTTCATTGCCACCTGCCCAAGAGAAAGTCTAATAGAGGGGGAAGTCAGTGTAGAAAGCGACAGGGATCTTAACTGACTGCAATGAAACTTTTAATTTTGCCAACCTAGTGAGCGATCCTGACACCTGAGCTCTGTTACCTTCCCAGTGAATCTGCTTCTGCTTGTGATGCATTCACTCAACCTTTGTACACCAGTCTCCCTTAGACTCTGTCTGGTCCAAAACAAAGTCAACCTCTTATAATGTTTGCTTAACATTCCTCTCAGGCATCCTAACTCCATCCTGCCTTCATATCCTTTAGCCCTGTCACTTCTTTATCAGACCAAAGACTGATTCATCATAAGACAAAAAAGACTGAGAGGCTGAAAAGATGTGCAGGCATCATTTGGACCCTCTCCAACACTCTGATCTATGTTCCTGAGTATTAAGGCTTTCCAAAAATTATCTTTGAGAATGGGCTGAGCTTACATCTCTGAGATTTCAGATGTATTTCTTCCTTTTTATTTTATTTTTTTGTAGAAGACACATACAGAACTGAGATGTACAGTGAATATGAAAGAGAATGAGTAGCAGTGACTTCAGTGAATATTGATCAAAACATTTTTTCTTTTTCTTTTTTTTTTTTTTTTTCTGGTGTGCATGATGGTGAGATTTCTCAGGGAAGTGCTGCCAACACTTGCTCAGCACAGTCTCTAGAACATTAAATGAAACATAATACAGCCTTATCACCAAGTTGGTTGAACATGCAGAAGGTGGTGGGAAGCTTTCATTAAACTGTACAAATGGACTATTAGTTTATTCTCTTCCGCAGTTTTCTACCATCAAAAGCTGAGGGAGAAAGATACTAATATGATGATATTATAGCATCTACTGGCAGTATAATTATTGTTTCATTCTGAGCATTTTGAGAAAGAATCCCTATTTTTGAGGCTTGTACCTCAGCCACATACCTTTAATTGTGACTGAAGTATGGAATAAAATTCACAAGATAAATGTGAAACAGTTTACTGTTTTCTTGTGCCAGGCATGAATGCTTTATGCCATTTTTACTTTTACATGTAATAATACCATATTTTAAATGAACATCACCACTTTCCTTGGCATATTGTAAAATCATTCTGCAAAGCATTAAATGGTTAATTATCAGAAAGCCAGCAATGAGGATAGTGGAAAGTGAGTTATGTGAATCAGGGAGGAAGGAATTTTCCTCTACCCTTCTGGGTTCTTCTGGCCAATCTGAAAATTGAATTGACATGAGCCAGATTAACTGGAAAAAATCACACCAGAATTTAATAACACATATACATAGGAGAATAACATATATGCACAGGAGAAACCCAGGAAAACAGTAACTCAACAAAATGATGAAACCCTCACCTTAAATACCATCTTCAGCTAAAGACAAAAGAAAATGTTACGGTAGTGGTTTGGGACGTCAAAAGAAAGAAAGGCAATTCACACGGAGATGGGAACACAAATGTTTGGTGAAAGAAATGTTTGCTGGACCTACAGAGACAGGACCCAGAGAGAAATTTTAACAAACAGATTTTGCTGGGTTCCCCCCTGTCCTACACACCTAGTTCATACTATAGGTATCTATGGTGATAGACCCCTTCCTGGGACAGGTCCTCTTTCTATGTTCTTTTAAGCAGTTAGGGGGAAGGTCAAAGGTTCTTCCCAAGTCTTTTAGGTATTGATTGTTTCTAGTGGAAATAATCTGCATGCCAAAGAGACATTTGGAGGCATCAAATTTTGTTCCCCTACTGGGGTATCATAAACCAGAACTCAGTGTATATCCAGGGCCTCTGCATTGCAGCTGACCAGTTAATCCCTAAACTATACAGCTTTTATATCCATAAATGTCTTAGTAAATCTGGAAGTATAAAATATTTTAAATTGGTAATATTATGAAATGCAAGTGTTATTGAATAATAGAACCAACTCTCAACTCTATTTTTGTTTGTCATACAATTTGTTTAAATTGGAAAGGACCTAATGTCCAACCTACTTATATACAGGTGAGAAAACTGAAATCCAGTGAAATTAAGTGACTTGTCCTAAGCCTACAACCTGCTAGTGATAGTCAGGGCTAAATTCCAGGTCTGCTTATCAGTCCAGGACTCTTTTCCTTGAAATAGTTTTTCTGTCAGTTCTGCATTGATGACTAATTTTATGTGATGTGACACTCAGCTGATGAATTAGACAGAGCAGTATTCACAATTTTTTCAGAAATTCCTGTTTTAAGATGGTACCTTATTCTCTTTTGCTCATAATTGATGAATATAGAATGTTAACTCTAAAGAAATTAAGATTTTGTGGTTGAAATTTTTCATAAAATCGCATAGTATAAACTCTCTGCATATTTCTCTGCTACAAGTATTGGTTTGCTACTGATGCTATAACAAATCATCACAAAGAGTGGCTTAAAACAAGACAAATTTATTATCTTACTGTTCTATAGGTCAAAAGCTTGAAATGGGTCTTACAAGCTAAAATTAATATGGTGCCAGAGCTGTGTTCTTCCTGGAAGTCCTAGGGGAGAATTCACTCACTCGTCTTTCCCAGCATTTAGAAGCCACCCACATTCTGTGGCTCATGGCCTCTTTCTCCATCAGCATAACATCTTCCAGTCTCTCCCTGTCTCTAGCCCCCCTGACACCCTCTCTGCAGAGGCCCTTGTGGTTGCATTAGACCCAAGTGGATAATCCCAGATAACCACCCCATCTCAAAATCCTCAACTTAATCACATTTGTAAAGTTCCTTTTCTTTTTCACATGAATAGCATATTCACAGATATCAGGGATTAGGAGGTTAACATCTTTGGGGGAAAGAGGGGATGGGGGCCATTATTCTGCCTACCACATTGCCCCACTGAACTGACAGTTATTGTTTTAACTTGTTCCTCATCATATTTTGCTTTAGTTTTAAGTTTCTTTGGGTTTGTCGGGAGTAGATAAGTAGCTGTATTTTCAGACATTTGCCTAAAATATTTATCACTTCTGACACTTAAAAAAACTATGTACCTCTCTCATACTCCACTTTTATAATGGAGACCCTACTTGTTATATGTTTATTTTTTTCTAGGAAAAAATAAGAAGAAAACCTTAAAAGACATTAAATTGTGAGATAATATCCAGATTGTAAGAATAAAGAATTCCTCAAGTTCTTCAAAGGGTGATAAAGAACAAATCCCCATGAAATTAGAAAAGTTCTTATATGACCTTGTATTAGTATCCTAAGACTGCCATGACCACAAATTTGCTAGCTTAAAACAAGAAGAATTTATTTGCTCATGGTTCTGGAAGCCAGGAGTTTGAAATTACGGTGTTGGCAGGGCCACGCTTTCTGGAGTCTCTAGGAAAGAACCCTTCCTTGTCTCGTCCAGCTTCTGGTTGCTCCAGGCATCCCTTGGCTTGTGGCTACAGAACTCCAGTCTCTGCCTCCATCTTCACATCACCTTCTTTATGTCTCTGTGTCCTTTTTTGTCTCTTATAGGGACATTGTCATTGGATTTAGGACCTATCCTAATCCTCATCTCTATCCTTACCTTAATTATATCTGCAAGAACCCTGTTTCCAAACATGATCATATTTTGAGCTTCCAGGTAGGCATGAACTTTGAGGGGACAGTATTCAACCTACTACAGACATAAAGATGTATTAAAGAATTATTCTTTAAAACTAACTTACTAGTTAGTTTTTTCCCACTTGTCCTTACTTGAAAAAATAAATGAGATAATTAGCCTTCTTCCTCCTCAATACTGTGGACCTTTTCCCTGTTATTGTTAATATTGCCCTAGTTTTTAGGAATTCCCTCAATGCAAAGTAATAACAAGAGGAAGGAAGATAATAATGAGTCTCATTGGATGTTTTTACTCTGTACCTGACATAGTCCTTGATACTTTACAAACATCGAACCCCACGACAATCAGATGGTTGTATCATGTTGGATTTGGCCAAAAAATTCATTCAGTTAATGAATACGTTGTTCAATAAAGTTTTTGGTGAAAATGAGAAATGTGTCTTTTATTTTTACTTAAAACTGAACAAACTTTTTGGCTAACCCCAAATATATCTTACACGTGAAAAACTGAGGTTCAAAAAGCCTCAATAATTTGGCCAACATTACATATATAGGAAGTGGCAGAGGACAGAATCATACATAAATAACAAAAATATCCCTCTCTTTTCCAGTTTTCCGGAGTCCTCATCACAAGGTCCATTCTGTCCCAACCTATTTTCCAAACATCTGTTCTTCAATTCGCACCTCTAGGCTTTTGCAGTAGCAATCAACAATTAATGTGTTGCATTCAACCTTTTTGCATACAAACCGCAGAAATAACAACAATAGCAACAACAACTAGAACTTCAAAAATTTGAAGAGTAGTGATAATAAAAAGAGAAGACAAACCAACCAACAAACAAGACATCTGTAAACAGTGCTACTGGATTTAGGAACCACAGGAAGCAGATGGAATGCTGAAACATTTCTAGAGAGATTGAAAAAAACATCCTCTATTAAATTGGAAAGAGTTTTAGGATTCTGGTTTTAGATCACAAATGAAATAAAAAAAATTACAGGGAAACATAACTGTTTGTGAGTAAAAATATATCCAGAAATTCCTTGATTTACAGAATGACCTTACCTTGGGAAAAAACGTTTTGAGTGCTGGCTCTCTAAAGTCTCTTGACCTTATAAGGTAACTATGCAAGTAAACAAACAAATAAAAGTAGAAAATAATAATGTTACCATGTTTATTGATAAACAAAACTAGGAAAAAATAAAATGAATATTTGAATAATGGTCCTGAAATAGCAAGGTATTTGGGATATTGACAGAGTCAGTAACTAAACTGACAATTCTACCTCTTGGTAAGCATTTAATATAAGGAGAGCTTTTAAAAATTTTTCCTCTTTTCTTATTCTTTTATATTTTCCCCCACTGATTTAAAATTTTGCTGTTTTATATGAGAAATGCTTCATTTCTTTTATTTATTGAGCTATTTTCTAGTGTGAAATTTTTTCTCATTTTGTAAGAGAATACCATAAAATTATTGCAAGGGATATACATGGAATATCCATTTTTAGTAAGAATCGGTAAAAGGGTCTCCTAAACTGTTGCGTGTGCTAAGACTCTGAGCCTTCTAATCTCACTTTCATATTCTCCCTTGGTGATTTTATATCAAACAATGAGTTGACTAACATCTGTTAAAATGATGATAGCCAAACCTATAACTCCAAGAGAGCCTACTCCTGAGCATATATCCCGTCACCTATTGTGTAATACTTGCCTACTTGGACCACTTGAGTGTCCCTCGTCATCTTAATTTTCACATATCCAAAACTAATCCCATCACCCTTCATCACAAACCTGACCCTCCTGTAGATGGCTACCAACCTGCCATTCAACCAATTCAGACATTCCAGGGTTGTCCCAGATGGTTCCTTCATACTCAGGACTTAACTCATTGCCATATCTGGAGAAACCTGTCTCCTAAACATTTCTCATACCCTTCTCCTCATCTCTACTTCTTCTGTTCATTGACATTATAGTATCTCTAAGCCCACACTCTGGATTCCGTTCAAATCACTATCCCTCCGTCATTAAGCAGTTTCTTAAAACTGAAATCCTTCCATGGCTTGCCCTAGCTTTCAACATAAGCTTAATAGTAATGATGATTGCCATTTCTATGTCTATTACATGTCATATAGTATTCTAGACCCTTGACATACATATCTTTGCATTAGTTCTCATCTGTCATCAATCTTATAAGATAGATATTACTATAATTTTATAAATGGGGAAATTGAGGTTAAGAAAGCTTGAGTAACTTGCCCAAGACGAGTGAGCCCAGTTAGTGGTTAGCTGGGGCTCAATCCTAGGATGGCCTGGCAGCAAAGCTTCATACATGTGCATCTTTTTAAAAATTATTCAAGAATATATTCAAGTTATTTTTAAAAGTTCAAATGAAGTAATTCGAGTAAATGATCCCTCCTCTACACATTCCCAATCTCCTCCCAAGAGACCTAATCACTTTTACACTTTAGTCTTGACTGTGAATTCATTTAATCTAAAGACTTGGATCTCCTCTGCTCTGGGAAGTTTCCTTCTGCTATTTTTTATTGACTCTGCTCTCCACCTCTGGAACTCCTATAGAGCAATCTTTGTGCCACAGACTGCTCTGGCAATATGGTATAGCTTATGGAACTACATTTAAAATTGTACAAAGTTATATTCATAGGATTACAAAGAAAACCAATTATATTAAAATTCAGTTATCAGAATACTAAAAAGTATAATATAGTAATATAATTCTTTGTGAATGCATCAATAAAATGATCTAGCAACACGTTTAATAGGTATCTAAATTCTGAAGTAGTGATGGGCATAAATTTCATTTTGAGATACCTGCAGCAATGTATACTGTCATGGGAAAATATCTGTGCTTTCTGTTGGTGATAAATTCACATGTATTCCCAGGACTACTGTGATTTTTGCCTACATTCATCATTAAAGAAGGAATTATTGAATTCAGTTAGAGTTTATTGAAAAAGATGTAATTCATTTTCCTATCCAAGGACTCCTTGAAATCTATCCATGGCCTTATGTTAGTATTGCTGGGATTTAGAATCTCTCAGCTTCTTACATTTCCTCTTGTACCTTTCAACTCTTTGTCTTTTTATACTCTGTTCTAGGATTAACTTTCTACTTAGATATTTTATTCCATTGATAAAGAGAGCTTATAACCATTTTTTTCTACCTGTTATGCTAAAATTTCCTGTCTAAAATAATGAGGAAATTACAGATAGAAGCATTCAATCACTCATAGTGAAGTTTCCAAAGGAAAGAGAAATTGCTTTGAGGTGGATATAGATTTCTTGAGATAAATGGTATTAAGGAACATTTTGCATATCACTAAAAGTGGTTATTAAATTCTTTGTGTAAGACTAGATAAACCTAGAGATCTCAAAATCCAGAGATGGTAATCCTGATTTAGCCTTTGCTGTTACTTTTTATTTAGTCTCGAAAACAATTCAATAGGAATTCAATTTGGAAATGAAAATATTCATGAAACTACCTTCATGAAAATTCTGAAAAAATAAAGAGAACCATCAAGGACTCTTTAATAGAATTATATGGATGTTATATGGTGAATGATAAGAGGTGATTTCTCCAAATAGAATTACTGCCTAATGAAGAGAAAAAGAAGATGGAGGGAGAAGGAGGTTAGGAAGAGACATGGTTTTTAAATGAATAAAAGAAGGACATTTACAAAATAAGACAAAACAAACTCCACCGGGGCAAATTGAAATTCCTTTTGCCATTAGAATGGCAAGGTCTTTATACATGTTTGATATGTTCTAAACGTTTGCCTCTCCTTTCATTCCCATTGATATCATACCCGACTACAAAAGATCAGGCTGCAAAGCTGAGGATAACCTGTCAGCCGATGCTGTCGGGCATGGCTGATCACCAGTGCCCGTCTCACAGTGACAGGGTCTATTCTTCACATCCTGTGCTTTACAATAGCTCTTCAAGGGAGAAGGCAAACAGAAAATGCATCAAACCCCAGAGTAACTGTCCATTTTTTTCCTCTTGCCATCAGCTAATGCTCTCATTCTGATACATACCCACCCATCGGCTCCACTGAAATCAGTGAGCGGCTTCCTTCAAAGGCTGCAAAGTTGCACTCACAACTGCCTGTAGCTGCCGGGCAAAGGGGAAGCCTGAGCGGTCTCCCAGTGCTGCTGCCAGGAAGCGCAAGGCCTGAGCAGAGGTTAAAAATATTTACATTCCCTGACAGTAAATAAAAATCAAGATTGTCTCCCTCAGAGGCATGGATCTGGGGCTTCTCTGAACAAATCAGGAAATCTGAAAACATGGAGCCTGCTTTCCATCTAGACAACACTCCACTTTATCCAGGTTTTGCCTGACTGAGTTTAATGGGGCATGAACTCCCCAGCAGTTTCATAGTACACATTATACACAGAATGGAGTCTCAGCTTTTCAGCCTAGAATTCAGTGATGTTCTTAATCCTGCCCTTCCTTGCTTTTTTCAGATGTGCTGCCCATTCTTCTCTCACAGTGGTGGCATCACGCCCCTATCCTTTGGATCCAACTTCACTTTCTTCTTTTAGGAAGCCTTGCAGGAGCACCCCGCCCACAGCGCTTCCCCACCCTTCACTGGCATCGGTCCATGCAATTCTGTAGCAGTTAGTTATGGTCTCTCTTATGACACCCTGTTGTGGATATCTTGACATCTAATGAAATATTTAACTTTTCGTGCGTATGTATAATTTTTTGCCTTTTTTTCATGCATCACATAATTTTTCTACAACTGGAACAAGTTCTGACATCTGTGACTTAGGAGCAAATCCTGCAGCACTGCTGTTTACTTGCTGCATAAGTTTGGGCAAAATATCGATCCTCTCTAATCTTCACTCAGTTCTAATATTTGCAAAATGAGGATAAGAATAATACTTCCTCTAGAGTTATTGTAAAAATTAATGAGACAATGCATGGTAAGCATTTTGCACAGTGTCCTATAGCCTGAGATACAGTAAGAACTCAATAAAAATGTTTGTGTGGTTATTATCACTCTACCATTGTCGTTCTCTTGAGAGCTATTAAAGTGACTTACTCCTGGTTTTTTTTTCACTCATAAGCCTTTCACTGCCCTAGAAGTTTGCACAGCTAACTTTCCTCAATTCTTCCTGGTAATTATTATCGCCATAAAATATTCTTCTAATATTCTAAAATTCTCTTGCTATTGTTGGGGAGGAAGGAATTTTCTTCTACCCTTCTAGATTCTTCTGGCTGGTCTAAAAATTAAATTGGCATTAGACAGGTTAACTGGAGAAAAGTCAAACAAAAATTCAACAACAGGTATACATGGGAGAGACCTAGGAAACCTAAGTAACTCATCAAAATGGCTGAAACCCTCACCTTAAATACCATCTTCAGCTAAAGACAAAAGAGGATCTTGGGGGTAGTAGTTTTGGACCTCAAAGGGGAGGAAGGCAATTCACATGGAGATGGAAAAGCAAATGTTTGGTAAACAAATGTTTGCTGGACCATACAGAGACAATGGGACTCAGAAAGGAATTTTAAGAGACTTTGCTGGGTTCGCCCCTGTCTGCACACCTATTTCCTACTATAGTTATTATTTGGTGTTAATTCCATTCCTGAAACAGGTCATTTATCTACATGTTTTAGGTAGTTAAAGGAAAGGTCAAAGTTTCTTCCTGAGTCTTTTGGGTCTTGATTGTTTTCAGCTCAAAATAATCTGCATGCCAAAGAGACATTTTGAAGTGGCAAAGTTTCCTCCCTTACATTATTATGTCAATTATATTTCCATGATAAGATTATATAGAATATAAATAAATTGTGCAGATCATTATTTGCTAACCAGATAGTGATGTTAATAATGAGTACTTTATTATCTAGTCCAGTATTGAGCCATCCAGAGGTAAATGGGCCCTGGTAAATCTTCACAGTTTATAGAAATATAGTAATAGAATATGTTTAATGTATAACAAAGTCTTCTTAGGATACCACTAGCAATACTCCTGTTACCCCAATTTGGATCTCCTAAAAAATAAAAGTTACTTAAGAAGGCCCAGGGACTTCCTTGGTGGCCCACTGGTTAAGACTCCCCTCCTAATACAGGGGGCCCGGGTTCAGGGAACTAGATCCCACATGCATGCCGCAACTAAGAGTTGTCTGCCCCAACGAAGACTTGGTGCCACCAAATAATCAATCAATAAATATATATATAAAAAAAAGAAGGCCCAAGTTATCATTTTAAGACATTTTTCCAGATGCAAGTAAAAATTACACTACAGGGTTTTGTTTTATAGTATTAAGTGATACTCATGTTTTGTTTAAGTATCCAATTTAACACATCAGTTAGGTATTACTGGTGAAAAAGTGATGTCTCATTCTTGGATATTAGTTTTGAAACTGTGCACCTCAGATTGGGACTTGAACCCATGTGCCAGGACTCGAACCCAGCCTAAACCCTGAATGGGACTTAAACCCATGCAGCCAGGACTTGAACCTAACCAAAACCCAAGGTTTTCCCTGCGATCACATACTTGGTTTCAGGACTTAATGAAGCTCAGCTTCTTGATGTCTCATCACAGAAAGACTTCAGTGAGAGACAAAGTGATAGGCAAGAAGTGGATTTATTTAGAGAGAAACACACTCCACAGACAGAGTGTGGGTCGTCTCAGAAGGTGAGAAAGGCACAGGGTGTGGGGCTGTCAGTTTTTATAAGGGTGGGTAAATTCATAGGCTAATGAGTGAGAGGAGTAGTCCAGCTATTTCAGGAAGGGACGGGGATTTCCAGGAATTGCGACACCACCCACTTTTTGATTCTTATGGTCAGCATCAGCACTGTCGTGGTGCTGGTAGATGTGTCATTTAGCTTGTTGATGTGCTACAGTGAGGCTCAAGGTGTAGAGAAAGTCGACTTGTCCACCATCTTGGACCCATTTGGTTCTAATCAGTTTATGTCATGTCCTTGGGCTATGTCATTCTTTGGGAGCTTGTGCCCTGTCCCCTTCCCTCCTGTTTCAGTTTCAGTTAGATCAGATTTAATATATCATACGGACATTTATGAAGGTGTTCCATATATAGCATAATTAATTGAATGTTGGTCTGATTTATAACTGGTATGTTTAATTTTAAAATATACCTCAGTATTTAATGTGCTTAGTTTGATAATTGCCATTTTGGTTCAATGTTTAAGGGTAGAGCTTGATAAGAAAATAAATCGCTCATGAGCATGAAGAAAATTGTTGAAGAGTACTATCAGTAGGCAGTGAACAGATGTATCATGATACAAAAATAATCATATTTTTAAAGCAGCAATCTAAAATGAAAATATGTTTCAAAGAGATATGTTAGTTTTGTTTAGATAAACATGGGATTCTCAGCTTCATTTAATTAAACAAACAACAACAAAGAACAGGCATATAAGGCCTTCCAAACTCAATGATTTTTTAAAATAAATGAAATATTAATCTACTTTATTGAACCTTTGCTTATGTCATAGAAACTAATTTATGTATTTTGGATCAGTTTTTACTTAAAGTAAACATATTCCTATTTGTGATTTTTATGTTTCCATTTTGAAAATCCACAGCTCCAAAACATCATGATGAATGTTTTCCGATCTTCTTGTTGATAGGGAAACAGAATGCAAGAGACTCACCAGCTTCTCCAAGGGTGCATTAGGAGTCAATATATTTTAAGCTTATTTATAAGATCGTTTTTGCCTGACTCACCCGTAGAATGAATTTTAATACTCACTTGCTCACCTGCGATTTCTCTTTTCTAGAGGGAACTTCCTGTAATTCTCTCACAGCCATCTCCATCGTTCATCACCCTTATCAGGGCAGTCACTCCAGCAAATCTCCCTATCATACAACCCAGAAATCCCAAGGCATTCTTCATTGCCTATCTTCTCTTGCCTCCCAGATTTGTTAGCTTGTAGGTTCAGCTGCTTCTTTCCACTTCTTTTGGATCCTAATATGTCTCTGCCTCAGTGAAAATCCTTGCATAGGTATTTATTTTACAACCAAGTTTTAGTCATTTAGTTCTTGTTTTATTCAGTTTTGAACCTAAGTTTCCACCTACTGCGTTTCAATATTTTTTTTGCTACTTCCTCTACAATGAGAGATACCACTGGATCAATACAAACTGCTGCATTGAAAGCTTTCTACTAGTTAGTCCTGACTCAATGGACTGAAGCCTTGTTCCCTGAAAATACCAATAGGAAAGACTAAAAAATATCAACAGTTAACTGTGAAGAGACAGTGGGTTATTAGATATTACATGAGTTCTCTTGTATAACCTACATGACAACTGCCTGAGTTAGGGATTATCATCAACTCTGTGGAAACAGAAACACATCAAAATTACTGTAGTCTAAGGAGATGGATGTCAGATTTCACATTTCGTACCCGGCAGCCTGACTCTAGACTCCATGTTCTTAGATACCCAACAATATTATTTATTGTTATAGCTTCCATTTCACATAAATTAATCTGCAACTTTACAGAATTACTCAATCCCTACCAGCTGCCATCTCTCCTCCCATGACTCTCTCTTTCTCTTAATTCTCTCTCTCTTTTCCTCACACACTCACTCTTTTTTCTCTTTCCTCCCTAACTCATTCTCTTCAGTGTTAATTTTGTTCTGCTAAGCATAGAAGAATATTTTTCTTAAATCACAGTTTCTATGAAGTTTATAATCGGTCTCTAGCTGACAAAATAATAAATAATAACCTTTCTCTCTCTCTTATAATTGCTTCTTTTTTTGCTTCTTTTCCACCAAATTTCTCTTGATTAATCTTGCTTATTCTCAGAGATCTAACCTAATGCTAAACAGTTTTTCCCTTTTGGGCATAATTATGATTGTTGTTTATATTTGCATTTAAATATATACTTTATACATTTTTGCTGCTTCTATAAAAATGCATTCTCCTTGAAGACAGGGTAATATTAAGGACCTCTAGACACAAACTAAGTCTATCTCATGCCTTTTTCTTTATCTTATTTCCATGTCTTATTCAGACAAAACAAGGCAGATTTGTGTGTATACATGTATCTGTTTAGAGAAAAGATGCAGCAAAAACTGGATAAGATATAGCTTCAGAATAAGTATGTATTTTATTTGCTTTTTATTTATACTTCCTTCAAGGCATAGAACAAAACTCACTCTAATCTATCACTAAATAATTCCAACCCTTTCTGATAATTTTCCTTTCTCAGTGACTACATATACAATCTTGACTATAAAAATCATATCCTATGTTAAATATTGCTACAAGATTTAATTCCCAATTCAACTCCAGGATTTTCAGATGCTGTTTTCTTTCACTTTTGGTCTAACATCCTGCAGCATGCTGGTACACAGTTCACACCCAACACATGTTATTGGATTGGGTTGACTATGAATCACCCGCAGCACTCTGTTTAATGGTTCGGCATCTATTCTACAAAAGAACTCAATAGCAGCAGATCTGGAAAAGAGGAAGATTTTAAAGCACTGTCATTAATGAGCACTTATAAGCATAAGGAGAGTTAAAAGTGTTTCCCCTAAAATGTATAGAGTTAGACCAGTCACTTCAGGTGCACTTCAGGTAAATAGATCACAAATTGCATCCTTTTCTTTAAGTGAAAAAAGATTTTAGATGATTACATAAGTCTTATGAAACTAATTTTATCATCATTGAAACTCCATGATATTTGCTCCTAAGTAAATTTCACTTCCAAATGCATCACTTAAATTTGTGGTAAAATAATCCCAAAACTATGGCTTCCATTTGTTTCCATCGATCTCCTAGAAAACAATGTGATTATATACATACAAAAAAAAATTATGCTCCAATTCCAGTACTGACTGAATACCTTGCATCAGAGTAACCCTCTCAAAAGCAGGCAGAAACTGGAGGGGATATGATCCATGAAAGAAGGAAACTGGACAAAAAGAGATTCACATTTATATGGCTTTTCCCCTGAGCACACTTCCAAGTTCTTGCACAGCTCAAGACTGCTAGCACTCAAGAAAGTTGCAGGTTTATTGGCTTGCACAGTCACAGGATGGAGTTCAGGGCTGCCAAAACACCTGAAAATTAGGAGGCAATCTCAGGAAGAATAGTCACAGAAGAGAGAACCACAAAATCCACATACAAACTGCCCTCAAATTCTTGGCTGACCCTGAACTGTATATGCAGGAGGAAGACCCAAGAAAAACAGTGTTTAATAACAGCTAGAAGACAAAAAATCTCAACATAACTTAATTGCCATACATCACAAAGTTTGGAATCTGAGTCCTGCCAAATTAGAAGGGCTAGGAAAACACATCGGATATTCCATCAAAATTCCAGAAAGACCTTGTAGGATTAAAACTATGTCTCAGGACAAATACAATTTCCTTAAACAAAGAACAAAATTGATATGTTGTATTTTATCAAAATAAAGTATTTCTACTTGTCAGTGACACTATTAATAAAATTTTAAAAAGCAAGCCACACGACAGGAGACAATATTTGCTATACATACATATATCTGACCTTGTATCTCAATATATGAAGAACTGCTAAAATCAATAATAAAAAAAAATAACAAAGTAAAATTAGCAAAAGACTTGAATAGTCACTTCACAAAAGAAGATATACAGATTTCCAATAAACACATGAAAATATGCTAAATTAGCATCATTAGTCATCAAAAAATGCAAATGAAAAACACAGTAATTTACATTTCATATCCACTAGGATAGCTACAATTTTTTAAACTAATAATGCCAAATATTAGCAAGAATGCAGAGCAACTAGAACTTGCAGATATTGATGGTATAAAACCACTTTGTAAATCTATTTGACAGTTTCTTACTAAACATATACCTAGTCCATGACTCAGCAATTCCAATCCTAGGTATTTGCTAGGAGAGATGAAAACATTCATCCATTATAGACATATAATCATGTTTATAGCAGCTTTATTTGTAATAGCTCCAAGCTGAAAGCAAACCAAATGTCCAACAACAGAGAAATAGAAAAACAAATTATGGTCTATTCAGACCACAATATTACAAGAAACAATAAAGAAAAAACTACTGACACTCAAATCAATGTGGATATATTTCCAAAGCATGGTGTTGTTCAAAAGAAGCCAGAGACAGAAGAGTGCAAATATTTGGTTTCGTTTCTCTTAAGCTCAGGGATTGGCAAAACTGTTCCATTGTGATGATAGAAATCAGAACAGTGGTGTCCAGGGGGTGAAGTTTGACTGGAGGAGGGCAAGAGAAATTTCTAGGATGATGGAAATCTTCTGTATCTTAAATGAGGTGGTGGATTCACAAGTGTATTTTTTAATCAAAACTCATTGATTTAGACATTTAAGATTTGTGCTCTTCATAGTACAAGTGGTTGCACTGTGCTATTTGGATTGGATTTCGATTAAGCATAGAATGGTTATGGATAAAATGATTTGAGTTAAATATAGAGTAGCCAGATGATAAGAATTAAAGAGTCTATACCTATTCTAGGAAGTTCCTGACTCAGCTCTCCATATACTCATACTGTATTGTACCATAAGTACGTGGGCATCCCAGAACCATTTTCATGCCTTATTCCTCATTCTTATCCCCTAAGCTTATTTCCTTTCCTCTTTCCTTACTGTTTTCATATACTGGGAACTACTCCAGTAATTGAGGGCCATTTTCAGCTAAGGCATTCCTGTAACACCAGTTCCAAGTGCTGAGGCATTTTTGCATGCTGGTAGTTTCCTAAAGTCCATCTATAAGAAAAACCAGTAATTGAATCTATACAAGGTTAAGCTAACCAAGATATGATTTTTTTTTCTGTATTTTTTAGTCTTCAATGAAACTTCAGAAGCATTCCTTGTAAACTGCTTACTCAGATTTGTTCTGCTTCATTTCTGACCAAAATTTGAATTCTTCCTTTGTTCACCTGTCTGTAACCTTGATGATGACAAACAGTTTTTTATCAAGCCACTTTATAGAATTTTATCCAAAGTGAGGCAAAAGCTGCTTCTCCAGCTTCTTTCACAAAGCTTCTATCCTTTTCCGGGTCACCATATCATTATGAATAGGCCTGTGATATTACATCCTTGTTATTCATCTTTATTTTTCTTCTTGCTGGGCCAAGAAGTTGGTGTGATAGTGAATTGTGACAACTGATCACCATATAAATTCCTTTTTAATGCTCTTCTGTAATGTGTAATAGACTGTGAACTACCATCATCCTGAAATGTCATCATGTTTCTACAACATGACAAAGTAATAATGTGAAAATGCTGAATTTAGTAATTTAAAATCTGCCATGAGCAGTGAGTGATATCACCCACACCAAGTTCTAATGTAAAAGTTAGTTTACTCATTTTCCACTTCATTTTATAAGAAAATCTTCCCATTTCATTTTTCAAGGAGGATTGCGGTGTTACACAGGCACTTCTTTATAGTATTAAGAAATAATCAAATGCTGAATTTTCCCCTTAACTCTTATATAGATGTTCCTTTGTAAAGCAATTAATTCAGCTAAGTATTGTCTATACAGTGAGTCTGCCCTCAAGGTGCTTTTGATATAATTGGGAATCATAATGCATACGTATAAAGGAGCTAATTAGGAACCCAAGGCCATCTATTGTTATATGCCCAAAGTGGTCAGTCATTTGTGATGTCCAGTATTGTAGCCTCTAGCCACATGTGATTATTCAAATTTCAGTGGATTAAAATTAAATGAAATTTAAAACTCAGTTTCTTAGTCACTTTAACCATGTTACAGGTGCTCAGTAGCCACATGTGGCTAGTTGCTACCATATTGGACAGTACAGATATAGAACATTTGCCACCATTTCAAAACATTCTGTTGATTAGTGCTGTCTGGATTATAACTACACTTGATGAGTTTGGAGCTATGCTGCTTCACAGAAGATGGTTTATCTTAATAAACCTTACCTTATACACTTTTATCCTGACAGGACACTATGATATTTGTATATGGCAGAAATTTTGAGCTGTCACAACTTTCTGTTATTATTAATCCTTCCTAGCAATGTTGGAGAATTGGAGTACAGTGATTGTTGAATGAATAGGGAGTTCAAAGTATGGTGGTCTTAGTGACCAAAAGAAAGGAAAGGGAACATTACTCCATAAATGAGAAGTATGTATTAGGTGCCTGCTTCTGGTAATATTGGACCCTGTGCTAGGCATAGGGGAGGCAATGATACTAGGATGAAAAGTATGTAGTCCCAGCCTACCAGTTTACAGTTACATGAAGTAGAGCAGCATGAAAAGACACAAGTATAGTACAGTGTAATAAAGTGCTATTATTAGAGTACACACAAGGTGCAACAGGATCATATAAGAGAGACAGTAACCCAAGCCTGGAGGTCAAGGAGAACTTCCAGGAATAAGTGGCATCTAAACTGATCTCAGCTCTGAAAGGATTAGTAGAAGGTAAAGAGGATAGAATAAAAGTAGGACAGAGAAGACTGGACAGCAAAACATTCTTCCCCCCTCCCCCCAAAAAAAGAGTATCTAAGAACTAAGGGCAAGAAAGAATATAAACCATTTAAGAAATTCTAAGTATTAAAAATAAGAGTAAATTCTGCTATCGTAAAAAGTGAACCCAATTGAATATAAAATCAACTTCTTTAGAAAGCTAAGATGTCAAACTTATTTTAGGATTTAATTTATTTTACAATACGATTTCAAAAGTAAATTTTCTAATTAACATTCTATCAGAATATGTACACATATAACAGTAGAAAGAATGGTTGGGGAAAGGAAGTGTGGATGGATAGATAGCAAGACAGCAATTTTGGCAAAAATTTGATGTGTGAGGGGTTTAAGTGTATGCCAATGGCTCTCTCAGCCTGAGTAGAAAGAAATAAATCAGTTATTAGAGTAAAGCAGTTATGAGTATGTAATTATGAATACCCTAGTACTCATAAATTTATAAATCAACATAGTACTCAAAAAATATTATTTTACTATATACATTAATGATACCATTTAAAAATTCTAAACATAAAACAAAAATATTCAGTTTTTTTATTTAGTATTTTTTTTACTATACACTTAAAAATGGTGAATTTGACTTCACATAAATTAGATCTCGATAAATCTGACCTTTCAAAAAATCTTACTTAATTACATATTTACATATGTATGTAATTTTCATAAAGGCGTAAAGGTAACTAAGCATGCCAGTTTCAGAGCATTAGTTTTACTTCTACTTTTCAATTTGGCTTTCCCCCATTCTTCTCTCCTCCTTTACCTCCACTTATATTTTTCTACCCTCAAAAGATAACCAGTAGCATACATTGTGTTCTTCCATATTTTTCCCTAAGCATTTCCAATAATATAATAACATTTATATACATATTCCCACATATTTATATAATTTTTGGTCTTTGTGGGTTTTTAAAACAGGATTACATTAAAAATAATTTATGCACCTTGGTTTTTCTCATTCTGCAAATTCATCATAAAAATTCCAACATGGCACCTTGTGTTGCTCTAATAGACTCTTTTTAATGTTTCCATAATGTTTCATGGCAGGAATGCATCATTTTTCTATGACTGGTAAGCATTACCACTGTTTCCAATTTGCTGCCACCATTAACAATGATGCATTGGGTACACTTGTACATGAATCTGAAATTTTTATTTCTCTTGGATACATTCTTGGGAATGGAATTGCTGGGCCAAAAGTCATCTATATTTTCTTTTTTTTTTTTTTTAATACCCTTCCCACTTGCCCCAGCCCTATCTCCAAATACCTCCTTTATCAGGCTACTTGATAACTGAAGATCATTAAAAATCTACAATCTGTATTTTCCTTAACTTTGAATAGATGTTGCCTTTGACAAAGGCTATAACATTTTCCCGTTCCACTAGCAGCGTGTAAGAATATACTTTTCAATGCATTTCCACCAGCAATATATGTTAAATGTTGCCAGACCAATTGATATAAAGTACTAGTCTACTGTTATTTTATTTTTCACTTACCAATCCACTAACAAGTTTGGATCTTTTTTATATGCTTGTTGGACATTTATATCTGTTCCATTTGAATTGCCTCCTCAGGTGCTTTATCTGTGTTTCTTTTGCTTTCCCTATTCTTTGCTAGAATAAAGGATGCTTCGTTAGGGAAGCACCTGTGTATTCATAAATATTAACTTTGTCCCCTGTGTTGCACTTCCTTTTTTTTTTTTTTTTTTTTTGCATATCTATTGGTCTTTTGTTCATGCTTTATGTATGTATCTTTTGCCATACAAGGTGTTTACAAATGTTTTGTGGGAAAAAAATATGCTTTGCTTACATATTTCCTGGATTTCATGTCACATAGTTAAAAAGTCCTTCCTTACATATATTACATAAGCTCCTCTGGTTTTTCTTGCATGGTTTTTGTTACTTTATTTGGTACTATCTAGTAGAAATGGAAAATACTTTTATTAGGAGTAAAAAAAAAGATTTGATTTGACTTTCTTCCAAACAGATAGCTTATTATGCCAACAACATTCATTAATATGTTGACCAATACTTTAGAGAGGCAACACAGAACACAACTACACCAGACAAAAAAGCCATAATATAATGTGTAATAAATAATTTCATACATGTTATTACTTGAACATAAAACATGAAAATAGGAATTTATTGATATTGAATATATTGAAATTATATGTTAGTCTGTATTATCTCTTATCACAAAGTGCTATTATTTAAACAAAGCAATATTAGGATTAGTTAACTGTTAGAGTAGTAACTGATAGTGGTGCTAATTAAACAAATGCTGTGCGTGATAAAAGTATAGCAATATTTTAGAAGGGTGTCTTTCTGTCCTCTGATAAAAGTTATTTATACTCTTTTTTAACTCTGTATTAGATACTTAAATTTTGTAGGCTATATTTAAGACACATAAATATAAGACTTCTTAAAAGGGGAACAGAAACAAAATAGGACTAATTCAATAGATATTAACTATATTTAATAATAAATAACAAGGACATGTTTCTTTCAGTCCCATAATACAGTAGGATAATTTTACTCTCTGTTTCCTTTTCCAATAATTCTCCTCTGAACTGCCTGCAACTTGTAGAACATCCTTGTTATCTTTTATGTAGTGATAAAACTGAAAATAGTCAAACATAAAATTCACTTTGACTTTCAGCTCTCATCTTATCAAGCCCACGTAACACTGATTCTGGTATCATTCCTGTGTGATGACATCAAGCTAAATATGCTCTTAAGGGAAGTGTTTGAACATGAAATACTTAGGAGTTTACTTATTAGCAATAGCAAGTATTTCAACTTGTAGGAATTCGTTTCTAGCTATCCAAAAAGATGCCCATACACTTTGATTCTATAAGCTTGCTTTTAAAGATTTGCTTTTTGTCAGTCATAGCCTCTGCATCTATAAATTCATCATAAAGGCTAAATATGGCCAAGATGTTCATCATTTTTAAATACTTTAAAGCACGCTGCATGTCATCATAAGTTAAAGCTCTCTTAGGAAAATGGTTTTAAAGCACAGAGGTAACTTGAATTTGAGAAGTCAGTGCTGGAATCTAAAGAAGTTACAGTTTTAGTAAAGAAATCAAGTAAGTCCTGTCCAATTCAGCTGTCCTTTTCTGGTGACTTTTGGGGGGGGGGGGGAGAGATTCTAGAGTAGTCTTATTTCCAAAAGAAGAAGTGTTATTTTTTTACTATGAGATTTGTCATAATCTACACATAAAATTGAAAAACTCAGGTGCATTCAGTTCATCATTTCCCAGGTACCCTATGGTTTCTCCAAAAATCATCAAACGAGTCTGGAAAAA
The DNA here is from genome assembly GCF_030028045.1 of Hippopotamus amphibius kiboko. Classification (NCBI taxonomy): domain Eukaryota; kingdom Metazoa; phylum Chordata; class Mammalia; order Artiodactyla; family Hippopotamidae; genus Hippopotamus; species Hippopotamus amphibius. The sequence goes on from NC_080188.1 coordinate 63,074,084, forward strand.
TGGCGTACAAAGTTGTGTTTATGATAATCCTTTTCTCCATTGTCATCCTGATTGTATTTCCAAATTAAAGACATTCTTCTTGTCCCAAACTTTGAAAATGTGATTTTAAGGCAATCTAACATTGTCACAGTTAATAGCATCTTTTAATAGCATATGTTTAAGGAGGCCATCTCCTTCCATTTCTCTTAAACAAAAACTCTCTTTGTTTCTGCACATTTTGAGGAAACAAAAATGACCAAAAATTTTCATTATGAAAGCTTCAATATGACAGGTAAGCAAATCATGCCCATTTTTTGCAGTGTTGCATTCAAGGTATATACAACACTTTGCAGATAAGATCTTCTCTTTCTTTAATAAGAAGTTTATCCACTGAATGGAATTTGCCAAAATTTACTTTTGAAATATCTGCAGAATTGCAGAAAGGTGATTAAAGTCTCTGTATTTGAACAAGGTTTCAGTAGATTTTAGTTTTATGCTTTCTGCAGCTTATAAAAATATTCATAGAAATCAAGAATATGATTTGACACTACCTTTTTAAAATTAAAGTGCCTTAAAACTGGAGGGGTTATTTTTTGTTGCCATTATGTGACATATAACTTTACTGTAGAAAGCATGATCATTCAGGTGAAATCAGAAAGAATCAGCCCTACCCTATAAATAACCAACTCATCTGCTATCAAAATGTCCTCCTTTTGTTTTCCCATAGTACATTTTATTTGAAACCTCAGAATCGGAGAAACAGCTTTGCTCAGTTTCATAAAGCTATCGGGGGAACAATACAATAAAGTATGTTTGTTCATGTGGTATGCCCAAGCTAATTCAGCAGCTGCTATTTTCAACTGAGCATTGGTGTCTTTGGGGAGACACAAAAACTTTTGATTGATTTAGAAGTATTGCCTGTCTCATCCCCAGCTTGTGAAACTCAGTCTCCCTGCTGTGTGCTTTCACATTTCCTTCTCCATCATACCTAATTCCAGATTCTTTTCTGCATATTATGTAGTATGCTGTTTTGGTTATTTACGTCCCTAATTCAATTATTTGTGTCCTGCCCTCTGTAATAAGACAACATAGTCATTTAGCCTTCTTTTTCATTGATGTATGAGTCAGGTGGGATTAGTATTATAATGATTCTCATTTTCAACGTCTGAACTCTTAGAAAAATGATCACAGGATTCACAATGTTTAAAATTAAATTAGCATCATCTTAATACCAAGAATAGCAGTCAGTCCACAGGTGAAGGACTGTTAACACTCATGATTACAGTGCACTTAAATTGCACACTTAAGTCTCAGCATTCGCAGTAATACAATGAGGGATGATTCATTATTATGTATAGCAAGTTGCGAACATCCGCAGTTCGGGGGAAAATAGTGACAGCAACTGCAGAAGGCAGATAATCCCTGTCATGTTCATCTGCTACAAAAATAGTAGCTTTCAACCCCTATCCTTTTAAGCTGCTGTATGGAGTTTGTACTTTCCCGCCAACTTCTTGTACCCACTACCAAAAACCTGGACTTTTTGTCTCCCAGGGTGGCTTCCCTTGACATAGAGTTTTCATTACTACAACTGAGGCATCTCAGGTGACCTGGGACAGTTGTCACCCTAGTTAATCCATCTGAGCTTACAGGACATTTGTGGGCATTTTCTCTTTCAATTCATCTGTTCAGTTTTTTGGTTGAGAAATAGATCTTTTTAGACTCACAGTTGAATTTGGTCAAGTGCTCTTTTTATTTTTCTTTTAAAATTGGAAGCTATGCTATACTACAGCATTATTTACCCCAAATGTGTTCTACTTGTTCTGATTCATCTTTCTCTAACTGTGGTACTCACTATACAGGGAGTTATTTTTCTTTGTCAGCTCAAGGGGACTCAGGTTGGATTGTTGGATTATTCTAGGTATTGGCAGTTTTGCTAAATGCAGAGGTGAAATATCCTCTCTCCTCATAGGCTAACAGTATAAAAGAGAGTGATTCACAAATCCTTCTGAGGTATGTGGAAGAGGCTGTGGGTTCATGGGTCTTCTGTTCTGACCCAGGCTCCAGGACCAAGAGGTCTCTGCCCACCCACTCAACTCCTTCCTGACCAATGTAAAGGTAACAGAACAGATATATTCATGGGGACAAAATATTTAAAGAAGCAGGGCAGGAGGACATGCGGTCCACAGATCTCTGTTAACCAAGCACTCCTCCAAACTTAGTTTCTTCACTGCCTTTCCTGCAGGTTCCACTGGTTTTCTCAGGCACTCACCAAGCCAGAAGGAGAGAATTACCAGTTCTTTCCCACACACAATTATCCAGAACTCCAAGCCTTACTAGCCTTTTATCTTCTCGACTCTAGCAGCCATTTGTTTCAAGAGGAAGTTGTCAGTGAGGGAAAGGAAGCTGTGTTGAGATTTTCACATTCCCAGAATGCTGTAAAACACTTTAAAAAATGTTTAGTATTCTAGTAACCTCAGAAAAGAAAAGCAAGAGTGAGAGGTAGACATACCACTTCTTTTCTAGGTTAAAAAATATTTTATAAATAAGCTGATACTTAAACATTCCTATCTTTCTTGTGAACATTTGTGCCATGTGCTGACTATTTTGGAGCACAAATTCAAATTTCAAAAAATAGCAGATAAAATAGAGCAGGGCAACAATTATGGCAGTAAACAAAACCATATATATTTTAAAAGTCAGTGTTAAGTGCTAAAATGTGGACTTGAGCATGATTTATTGTGCTGGATAAATTCAGAAGAATTGATGAGTGATGTTAAATTATTAATTTGCTGAAAGTGGGAGAGGCCACCACCTAGAACCATATGTCATAAATATTAAAGCTATCCCATCTAAAGAACTTATGTGGGCAATGAATTATAAGGACCACTATAGATCGATTTTGGGTTAATCATAACTCTTTGTGCCTGTAATTCACACTTTAACCCCCACTGACCAGTAGTTTAAATTGTAAAGAAGTTAGCAGCTTAGAATGCGAGGATAAAATTTATTTCCCCCACATTGTCCTCAGGCCTTTTCATTTTTATTTAGTGAGCAAAAATAATAAATTTCCATTCTGCAACCTTTATTTTAAATATAAAAAGCTCTGCTTTTGTTTCAATGCTGAAAATCAGAAATGCTTAGATAGCAATAGTCACAAAATCAACAGGCTTCAGGGGTCTGGAATCATAGAAACCAGATTTTCATTCATTCCAGTGGTTTTGACAAATAGGCAACCTATTTTTTAAAAGCTCAACTCTTTTTTATCTTAATAGTGTGGTCACATAGCATTAAAAAAGTTGCATTCCTTTCTTTTCATGGCTCTTGCTACATACTATGTTGCATTATTTTTATTTATATAAATATTATTTCTCAAACTGGATAGGCTATGCCTTGAAGACAAAGGCTACTATCTCTCACATGTTTTTGCATTCCTATGGCAAATATCTCCCAGGAATTTATCTTTTATGTAGTGAAAAAAAGCATAGAAGGTGGCCTTGAGCTCAAGTTTCACATTTACCACAAGTAATTGCTATGACTTAGAGCAAGTTCCGTAACCACATCTGTGAATTAGGTATCATAATATCAGCTGCCTCACGGTGTTGTAAAGAACAAATAAATTTATGTGTAAAGGCATCTTTAAGAGTGAAAAACACTTTCTAAATGTTATCTATTATCATGAGGAAGAAATGGAGGACAGAGGGAAGATATTCCTTCTACAGTAAAGGGAATTCTTCTCTAATGCTTTAGTTTGTGTCATCTTTCCATAAATATTCCCACTGAATTTTTTTTTAATAAAAAGGGATCATCATCACTGTCTCTCTGTAGCTATAGATTTTAAAGTGAACTTTGAAGGAATTTGATAAATTAAAGGTTTGTGTAAGAAAGAATATAGTTTCCCAATTAAAAACAAAGTCTGGACTTCCCTGGTGGTCCAGCAGTTGACTCTGCACTCCCAATGCAGGGGGCCGGGTTCGATCCCTAGTCAGGGAACTAGATCCCACATGCTTCAATGAAGATCCTGCATGCCGCAGCTAAGACCTGGCACAGCCAAATAACTACGTATTTTTTTTTAAAAGTCATTGGGATAACAGGTAGTGGTAAGTCTATTTGCTGGCGGCATGGACTTCTGCAGTTATTACAGGAGACTGCTGCCTAACAAACTGAAAAGCACTTTCAGCATTAGGTCGTGGTGGAGATGGTAGAACAAGGGCATCCAGGACAAGGACATTCTACAGAGAAGAGAAACCTGCCATCATCCATCACATGGTGAGGAGCACAGGTATAGGTTTTAAAAATAATTTTCCCATTCTTCACTTTACTTGGCAAGAAATGCAAATATTTGAGAAAATAACATTACATGTTTACAGTTCCTCACCAGACAAATGGAAAACTGCAGAAAACTAGAAAGTTAAAAGAGTGTGCATGAGCAAGAAATGGTTACCAAAGGGTATCTCTGTTCAATCAGTTAGGCATTAAAGATAAGGAACTTGAATAAATATTTGGGGTTTTCTTGGACAGCTATTTCAGTTACCAGAATATTTGAGCAGGCTGTCTAATTCCCCCCTTAATGAAAATTAAGTTCCCCTTCCTTTAAACCACTTTAACACTTCAAGCTTCTTTTATGGTACTGACCATAAAATACATTGTGCTACAGCAATTTAGCGCTTGATTTATCTTCACTACGAGTTGTAAACAACTTGAGAGCATGGGGCCCAAATCTTACTTACCTTTAGATCCCTTACAGATCCCTTCAGGATCTTAAAATTAATGCACAATGATTATTAGTGAAATGAAATTCAAAGAAAGATTACAGTACAAATATTGTAGAAATGGAACAAAACCTAGCTCCTAGCATGATCTCAGTAGTGAGTCATCCATCGCAGGCTATTGGCATCTCGGCACTATTATGGGGACACAGGTGTTGAGCATCAGTAGCTACCATGGTCTGTCTGTCAATCACCACAGCATTCTGGGGACCAGGAATTAATAATGTTGGAGGTAGATGCCACTTTGGATTCCTTTCCTTCCTTACAAACAAGGCCTGGAATATATTGACATTGAGCTCCCAGATATAGTTTTGCCCACTGTTTAACCTGTATGAATTACTCTGCTGGCATGGAACTCACTGGTTAATAAATCAATGGCCCGCAATTCAGCTGCTTATCCAAACATGACCTCAACGATAAAGACTAGTTGAAAATTTTTAAGTAATATCCATCACCTATTCAGATGGATTGAAAATTTCCCAGGCCAAACCTTCAATTATTATTCTGTTGAAAAGTGATTTTAGGTTTTGTTGATGAGTAATTTTCTAGATAGTTTTAATTTAATGGTTAAAAACCATCCAAAGGACAGTGATTGTATGTTTTAGTAGATGAAAAAGGCCAGGGTTATTTTTAAAAGCTAAAATAGTTTGGGTTACTATGCAACATTTCATGGGCCTTGCTGCAGGCTGTAATCATACTGTTTTAATGGTTCTCTTTTTTAAAATGCATTCATAATGCTTTGTAACATTAGAATTACTAGACGCATGTATATAATGGCAATGATAATGTTACCATACACTTAAATAGAGCTCTACAGTTCACAAAGCATTAACAACAATGCTAGAACACTTTTCTAATAGCAAAGCAATATGTCTCCAACTGGGGAGGTCCCCAGATGGTTGTAAAGAAGCTGCAAGGGGATCCAGGAGGCCAGAGTGGCTATTTGAAACAGAAGAAAATAGCAAAAATCAAAGTAGGTTGCTAGAGGAGGCTTCAAGGTCACTGCTATCTCTCTGTTACTGTAGGTGTAGACCCAGAAGGCTAGAATAGCAGATATGGAAGTTGATGATGAAGGGTAGCAGAATATGCCACCCCAAAATATGCAATGTTGACATATTATTTTGAGCTGCAGACACTTGAAAAACAGCAAATGCAGGGACAGGCTTTCTCTGAACTCCATTTATTTGCCTAAAGATAAATCCTCCAAAAGGAACTCAATTGTCATAAATTCTCTCCTCAGGAGTTTCGTTAACCAGAGAATATTGACTCATCACAGAAGAGACTAGAAGTCAATACCACACCCAGAAAAACTTTTATCACAAATTATTATACCTTCCTTCATCTTTGCTAAAAATCATTTACTCTCCCCTAAATGGCCTATATCCCCCTCCCATTCCCTATTTAGATGGTATTTAGTCCTGAACTCTAAGTCACTTCTTTGAGTGACTCAGTTTTCCCTGAGCATCTGCCTTGTACACATGAGGCACACAGGTTGATAAACTTCTCTTTGTTTTTCTCTTATTAATCTGTCTTTCGTTAAGGTCTCAGCTAAGAACTCCTTCCCTACTGTGATTAGTGCAAGAGATCAGAGAGAGCAAGGACTGTGGCATGACTATGCAGATGTGAGTAATCAATGTAGAGGAAACTTAACCAAGTATCTTCCCACTCCCACACCGACATCCCCAGAATCTGTCAGCTTTTATAAGTATATCAAGCCTCGTGTTGAAAAATTCTTCCTGATCATATTACACATTTTTTTCCAAAAAACTTTTATTTAGAAATTGGTTTGTCAGCTTTCACGATTGTTAAAATGCATATTCCCAGGCCTCAAACACCAAACATTCCAATGTAGTAAGTTTGGGATTGGGTCTGGAGTTCATGTTTTTTAACACATGAATCCCCTGGTAATTCTAATTTTAATAGCATCACATTTTGAGAAGCACTGACCTATAGTACCTAACATAGTGCCATGAATAGTTGCATTGAATGTTTTTTTTTATCTGTTTCAAGACCCCATGGTTTAGTTGCGTTTCACTCCCAGCAAAGTATCCACTGAGCACAGTAAACTGGTCTGAAGGTTTTAGACCATATTCCATGCAAAAATTTTTATCGAGTATCTGATATTGGCCTGATCTGAGCAAATATACTTAAAAGGCAGTATAGTTGTCCTTCAGTATTTGCAGGGAATTAGTTTCAGGACCCCCAAAATCCAGGGGTGCTCAAGTCCATTATATAAAATGGTATAGTATTTGCATATAACCTATCACATCTTCCCATATACTTTGTCATCTCTAGATTACTTTTCATACCTAATACAATATAAATGCCATGTAAATAGTTGCAAATACAATGTAGGTGCTATGTAAATAGTTGCAGGCATGCAGCAAATTTAACCTCCAACTTAATCTGGGATTAATCTTTTGGGGAAATTTCTGAAATTTTATTTTTTTGAATATTTTCTGTCTGTACTTGGGTGAATCCATGGATGCAAAAACCATAGATGCAGAGAGCTGAGTTAAATGTAACAAATATTTATTTATATTTTCTTCCTCTACCTTTATGTTTAGATATCCTATTCTTTTTCCAATATTGGAAAATACAGTCTTACCTGTTCTTCTAGTTTTGTGGATTTTTTAAATTGGGTTCTTTGTTCATTATAATTAATGTTTTACACTATAGGAATTTATTTTGTATGTGATGTGACATAGTGCTTTAATATTGACCTTTTAAAATAATCACTTGTCTTACTATCCTTTTAAAAATACTTCTTATTTGCCACACTGATTTGGATTATGGTCTTTGTAATACAGTCTATATATGACATTTGTATACTTTTACCAGTTCTGTAGGCTTTTACATCTATTTTACCACTTTTCTATTTTCAAACAAGTTCCGTGCTATTTTATTTTCAAGCTTTAGAACATGTCTCACTACTTAGTATTCTAAGTCTCCAGTCATTTTTTATTTTCAAAGCTTTTTGCTATTCTCATCTGTTTTCTTCCAAGTAAATAGGCAAAGATTTTAATAAGTCCTAAAACATTCTCTGGACATTTTGTTTAGGTTACATTAAGTATCAAATAACATGAGGAAAACTAACATTTCTTTTACCATTATGCATGTATTCTTTTAGGAATATGTTACATCTTATCTAGAAATAAGTTCAAGTCTTCTTCAGTCAAGTGTTGAAGATTTCTGCATATAATCTTACTCATTATGGTTAAATTTATTCCTAGGTATTTGTATTTAGTGTAAATTGATTTTTTAGTCAAATTATATATTATCTCTTATTGATGTGTTAATAGAAAAGTAATTGATTTGCATATACCTATTTATAACCAATCCATATGTTGAAATCTTTCTTTTCTTTTTTTTTAATTGGTGTACAGTTGCTTTACAATGTTGTGTTAGTTTATGCTGTACAGTGAAGTGAATCAGCCATATGTATACATATATCCCCTCCCTCTTGGACCTCCCTCCCACCACCCGCCATCCCAACCATCTAGGTCACCACAGAGCACCGAGCTGAGCTCCCTGTGCTATACAGCAGGTTCCTGTTTTACACATGGCAGTGCACATATGTCAATCCCATTCTCCCAATTCATCCCACCCTCCCCACCACTCCCGCATGTCCACACATCCGTTCCCTATGACTGCATCTCTATTCCTGCCCTGCAAATAGGTTCATCTGTACCATTTTTCTAAATTCTACATATATGCGTTAATATATGATATTTGTTTTTCTCTTTCTGACTCACTTCACTATGTATGACAGACTCTAGGTCCATCCACATCTCTACAAAGGACCCAATTTCATTCCTTTCCATGGCTGAGTAATATTCCATTGTATATATGTACCACATCTTTATTTTCTAATATTTTTCCATTGATTCTTGTGGCCTTCATAAGTATATCATCAAATAAAGATAATTTTGTCTGAATAGCTTGAAATTAGAATTTGTTTCCTGCTTTATTGCATAGGCTAAAATGATCACAATTGTGTTAAGTTTGGGAGGGTAATAGTAGGCATCATTTTCTTGATTTTGATGATAATGCCATTAGAGTTTCAGTTTCCAATAGCTGTGCTGCTTGTTTGAGGTAGTTATTCTATTCTATACATCATTAAAGAAGAGTCTTTTTATTTATGCATTACTAGATAGATAGATAGATAGATAGACAGATAGATAGACAGACAGATAAAAGATAAATAATGGTTATCAATTTTGTCAAATATCTTTTTGATGTCTCTTGAAAGATCATTTAAAAATTTTATAAAACCTCATTTATAAGATATACTATCCCAATAACTTTCCTAATACTGAAGCATTGTTGATTGTTTTTGTTTAATAATGCAACATTATTCTTGCAATATGCCATGAAAATCAGTTTGCTGATATTTTGGGTAGAACAAGACTCTAAGATTTTTGGAGTTTTCTCATATTTTAGTATCAAGGTTAATTTAGCTCTTTGTGCTAGAGACATTTTTACTTCTACTTGAGAAAATTTGGTGATTTCTCTTTTTACAGGAAATTATCAACATTATGGATATTTTAATTTTACTCACGTAGAACATGCATATAATTATTTTTGAACCTATTTCTGAATATTTTATTTTATTTCCAGTTTCTAATTATCTGTACTTTTAACTTTATTGATGTATAACTGCCAAAAAAATTATATATATTTAAGGTGCACAATTTGATGTTTTGATATAAGTATACCTTGTGAAGTGGTCACCATAATGAGGCTAATTAACGTACCCATAATCTCACATAGTTACCATTTCTTGTCACAAGAACACTTAAGACCTACCCTCTTGGCAAATTTCAGATATGTTATACCGTGTATTGTTAACTATACTCGTCATGCTATATGCTAAATCTCCAGAATGTATTCATCTTGCGTAACTGAGATTTTGTATCCTTTGACCACCATCTCCACATTTCTCCCACATCCCAGCCTCTGTCAACCACCATTCTAGTCTGTACTTTTATGAGTCTGACTATTTTAGATTCCACATGTAAGTGGGATCATGTAGTATTTATCTTTCTATGTCTGGCTTATTTCACTTAGCATAATGTCCTCTGGGTTCATCCATGTTGCTGCAAATAGCAGAATTTCCTTCTTGTTTAAAGGTGAATAATATTCCATTGTATATTCATTATTCTCTATCTATTTTCTTTACCCATTCATCTGTTGATGAACATTTATTTCTATATCTTGGCTATTACAAATAATGCTGTGATGACCATGGAAGTGCATATATCTTTGAGATAGTGATTTCATTTCTTTTAGATATATACCCATAAGCAGGATTGTTGAATCATATGATAGTTCTGTTTTTATTTTTTTGAGGAACATCCCTAATAGCTGTAACAATTTACATTCCCAACATCAGTGTACAAGGATTCCCTTTTCTCCACATCCTCACTGAGATTTGTCATTTCATGTCTTTTTGATAATAGCCATTCTAACAAGTTTGAGATAATATCATCATTGTTTTGCATTTCCCTGATGATTAGTAATATTGAGTACCTTTTCATTTTGTATCTTTTGGCCTTTTGTATATCTTCTTTTGCAAGATATCCTTTTCTCATTTTTTAATCAAGTTATATGTTTTTGCTCTGGAGTTGTAGGAGTTCCCTATTTTTTTTTCTGACATTAACCTCTTATCAGATATATAGTTCGCAAATATTTTTTACCATTCTATAGCCTGCCTTTTCACTCTGTTGATTATTTCATTTGCTGTGCAGAAACTTTTTCCTTTGACATCTCATTTGTCTATTTTTGCTTTTGTTTCCTATGTTTTTGATCATGTTATATACAAAAATCATTGTCCAGACAAATGTCAAGATACTTTTTCCCTGTGTTTTCTCCTAGGAATTTTACAGTATCAAGTCCTATGCTTAAGTCTTTAATCCATTTTGAGTTGATTTTTGTATGTGATGTGAGATGGGAGTCCAATTTCATCTTCTCTGTGTGGATATCCAGTTTTCCCAACTTCATTTATTGAAGAGATTATCCTGTCCCCATTGTGTGTTCTTGGCATCCTTTCAGAAGATTAGTTGACCATAAATGTGTGGGTCTGTTTCTGGGATCTCTATTTTGCTCCCTCCATCTATATGTTTGTTTTTATGTCAGTACCATGGTGTTTCAATTACTATAGCTTTGTAACATATTTTAAAATCAGGAAGCATGATGCCTCCAGCTTTGTTCTTGCTCAAGATTGCTTGGGTAATCTTTGGTCTTTTGTGGTTACAATGAATTTTAGGATTTTTTTTTTCTATTTCTGTAAAGAATGCCATTGGCATTTTGATAAGGATTGCATTGCATCTGTATATCACTTTGGGTAGTAAGGATATTTTAACAATATTCTTCCAATCCATGAACATAAGATGTTTTTCTGTTTGTGTCTTCTTTAATTCCCTTCATTACTGTAATTTTCAGTGTACAAATCTTTCACCTCTTTGGTTTAATTTCTTCTATTCTTTTTGTTGTTTTGTAAATGGGATTTTCTTAATTTCCTTTTCAGATACTTCATTGTGTATAGAAATGCCACAAATTTTTGTATGTTGATTTTGTCTTCTGTAACTTGACTGAATTTGTTTATTAGTTTAAGTAGTTTTTTGTGTACTCTTTAGGATTTTATATGCATATGATCATGTCATCTGCAAATAGAGATAATTTCACTTCTTTCTTTCAAATTTGGATTTTTTTTTTTCTTGTCTAATTACTCTGGTTAGAACTTCCAGTACTGTATTGAATAGAAGTGGTGAGAATGGACATCCTTACCTATTACCTTTACAGATCTGGAGCAGAGTCCATAGGGAAATAGGACTGCTTCTAAGACTGCAGCCAGGACCACAGTTTGCCAACTGGCACTGGGGTTCAGGCCTACCTTCTTCTGAAAGCATCCTTCATCAGTCTTAGACTCCACCAGAGTTTTGCAACCTGGGTCCCAAGGCTCCCACAAAGGCACTTTTGTTTGTGGATGGCTGCCAAGTTGTCATTTCTCTGGGGATATGAAGGTGGGGGACCTCCCATTCACCCATTTTGCTGATATCATTCCATCTCCTGTACTTATATATTTTTTATTTCTCCCTAATCAGATTTATCAATAAATTACTTTCCCCTCAAATAAACAAATAAGTAAACAAGGAAATAAAAAACTGAATATTTGATTTAATTATTAGTTCTGTTTATTTTATGAATTCATTAAGCTCTGCATTTATATATAATAATTTTCTAAATTAACTTCACTAATATCAGTACTTATTTTTGATAAATTTTTGACTTAGGCTGTGAGTGATTATTGAGGGAAAAAAAGATAATCACTAAAAGATAATGTAAACAACCCAGAATAAAGTTGTGTTACCTATATGATGATAGAGAAGTTTGTATAATTATTTTTTTCCTCATCACAATGCCCACCAAGTTTGACTACAAGATTACCGTAGGTCACACTTGGCAAAAGATTAACTTAGAAGGACATAGGACAAGAAATATGTCTGACCAGCAGGGCTGTGTTAGTTATTTCTCTTCAGTGTGAGTTGTACTTGCAGAATTCATTTAGAATATAGGTCACAGGAAAGAAAATGATACCCATATTGGGTGGGTGCAAAAGCCTATCTGGCTTAGAAGCCTAATAATCCAAAGAAGTCAATATCTCTTGTAACAACTCCAAAAACACAGTTTCCAGGGTCCCCAAAGACACAAGGCCAGCTTTAAGAATTACTGAACTCAGAGAAGCTCACAGACATGGTTTCCTTTCCTGCATTTACTCTCCTCCCAGTTCGGATGACATTTACTACTCAGGGGTCATTTTACATTCCAACTTTATTATGTTTCCAAGAGAACAGAGCTGTAAATTAACCAGAAGCTAAATTCTCATTCAGAATAGGTGTTTAGTTTGAAATATAGGTCCCATTATTTTTTGCACAATTAAATATATACCAGTGTAACATTTTTTATCCTGTCTATATGACTTAAAATTTCAACCTTAAATCCTATTTTCTTTTGTTCTCTATATTTGCACAGGTAAAATATGGAAATTATGCTTTTGTATGGGATGCAGCTGTATTGGAATATGTGGCTATCAATGACCCAGACTGTGCCTTTTATACCATTGGGAATACTGTTGCTGATCGAGGATACGGAATTGCATTGCAACATGGCAGTCCTTACCGGGATGTTTTTTCACAAAGGTAAGGTTTGTGTGCGTTCCAAACAAGAAGAGAGGAAATATAGAAAGAGAAAATCCACTTGGTAACCCCATTTAGTTTATTACATTTTGTTTTCTTTGTTTGGAAAACCACAGTACACAGCAACAAAAAAGGAAATTGTAAGTGGTTGCTCAGTAAGACATTCATTTCCTAAAGCATGTACTAAAGTATTATTTTTCTCATAAAAAGGGAAAAGTTATTGCTGCATATAACTGGTTATTCTCAAAAAATTGATATACAAAATAAAATAAAAACTTAATTGTGTTTAGTCTCTGAATTTTTAGGGACTAAAAATGTCATAGAGTTAGCAAAATTAATTCATTTCTAAAAACATCAAAGCATAAAATAAACTTCAGGACCAAGTTAAAGTTTTGAAACACACACTGATTGGGATGTTTCCATCTCACTTTTGCAAAGGAAAAGGCTAAACATTTTAGAGTCTGTCATTGGTGTCAAAGTACACATGAGACTTGGCCGTTGACGTTTAGGAGACAGTTTATTAAGAAGTTATATTCATCCTCAAATCAGAATTTTCTATTATAAGTTGTTTAAGAAGGAAGATTTTAAACATATATTTTATATTAACAATGTAGATGAAAGACTTGGTCCCAAAAGGAATTTTATCATCTCTACTACCAAACAAGCTTGGACCTAAGAGAGAGTGATATCTTTCAGTTAGAAGTATGTTCCATTTGACAATGATTTTTTTGATTTGCTACTAGATATTTTTGTACCGATTTTCTAAAAGCTAACGCCAGCTTAAAGAGTGCAGTCCTGGGTGGTACTCTAGGCAGTACTAAGGCCCCAGATGTTAAACTATTTGAGTTGTATTCCTCTAAATTTCAAGATAACAAAAAGCCAGGCATTTTGTGTTTAACAATTCAGAGTCCAAATTTATGTTATAACTCTTCTATTAGCTAACTAAAAGCCTAGCCTCTCTCTTTATCAGCAAATGAGGATATTAAATTAACTCTACATTAGTCACCTTTTCTGTGTAGCAAACAACCCAAAGTATCAGTGACTTTCATAGACTTATTTCATGGGACTTCTGTGGTGGCCCAGTGGTTAAGCCTTCCAATGCAGGGAGGGTGTGGGTTCAATCCCTGGTCAGGGAGCTAAGATCCCACATGCCTCACAGCCAAAAAACCAAAACATAAAACAGAAGCAATATTGTAACAAGTTCAATAAAGACTTTAAAAATGGTCCACATCAAAAAAAAAAAGATGTTTAAAAAAATTATTTCTCATTTATGAAACTTAAGGGCTGTGATTTGACTGAATTCTGCTGTGAGTTGTGGGTCAGCTGCAGGTCTCTATGCAGCTTCTTGTCCCAGGGCCCAGGCCAAAGAAGCAGTCCTATCTGGAATAAGCTGTTCTCATTTCAAAGAAAACTTGTGAAGGAGGCTGGCGGAAACCTGTAGTGCCTCTTGTGCTTCTTTCATGGATGTGGTGCGTATCACATCTGCTCACAGACCACTAACTGGAAAGAGTTTCATGGCCAAGCCCCAAATTAGTGGGATCGGTTAGTGTACTCCACAGAAAGGGAGGAAGGAAGTAAATAACTATGAACCATAATACAATCTACCAGTGGTCCCTTCTGTCTCTAAAAACTAGTAAGTGTAAGACGAAACCAAAAGATGTATTAATTGGCAAGCAAAATATTAAGATATAAGTAATGTTGATCAATCAAAACACTTAATGATGAATAGATTCTAAGAGAAACAAACTGGAAAAATTCGATTATGCCATAGGTAATCTACCTGAAAGGCACTTGTGGTCTAGCTGGAGATACGAGACCCATGCACATGAAACAGCCAAAAATACAGACATTTCTATAAATATGTGCTGACACTTATCAGTATTGTTTATTTATACTGTGTTAAACTGTGTAGTTAAGATATTGAAAGAATTGAATACCATACAGAATAAAGAGTTAATCGAAGGAAACATGAATGAAAGCTCTTCAAAGGAGGTGAACCTTGAATTTGACCTTAAAGAATTAGTAGAGAAGAATTAGGCTGAGGGGAAAAAACAGAGAATTCTTGGAGAAACAATGAAAACAACAGAATAGAGGTGGGAGAGAGCAGAATGTGTTGGGGAACAGTAAAGACATCAAGTTAATCTGAAAGAAAATTCGAACTTTAGAATTCATGTTGTAGGCTACAAGCTGCTACAAGGACCTATTGTCCATTCTGGAACCCAGGAGTAATATGATGAAGATGGTATTTAAGGGAAATTTAATCTGGTTTTGATGTGAAGTGTGTATTATAATCAGCAAAGACTAGAACAAACCAGGACGCATGAGGTAAAGAAGGCCTGTCTAGAACTGGGCAAAGGGAAATGAGGTAGAAGAAGATGAGATGCTTCTGAGAGACACTTCTGATTGAAGAGGCTCACCATTGTTCTTATGAATTTAGAAGATAGGATGGAAAACATAATGTAATAAAGGGGATGCTAGGGTTTTATTGTACAAGACCAGCAGAAAAGTTTAATGGATCCTTAACATGAACCAGGTGGTCAAGAAAAGGATTGTTTATTCTTTAGTTGCGGTTAATTGGTTTTTTTCTTTACTACAGCTATTTATGTTTCCAGACATGATTTCTGAGTCTTTTATGCAAAGAAAATGAAGCCAATAAAATCAATACACAAACATAATAGCAGTTAAAGAAATATTTAATCAATCACACCAAATATTCCATTTCTTCTTATCTCTGTGGTGTTTTACCTTACAGAGATTTTAATTCTGAGTAAATATATTTCAGTGAACTACTAAAAAAAAATATTAAGCATTGACATTATTTTTCCTTTGATTTTCATTATGGATGTGAACAGTTTAAATTGCCCTTTTCTGTGGAGTTCCTTAATAACGACACTCTGCATCCTGGTTCCCTGGACATCTGGAGGAATAGAGAGCCAGGAAAGAAATACAATGTGACCAGTCCCTCTCTAGACATGCACCACGTTAATCTATCACCCAGACTCTCTCCCTGAACCCAGAAAATATCTGCATTCGTTCCCTTTTGCTATAGCCATTAGGGAAAAGAGGACAACTTTTTATTAACATATTTAAAAATTCTAAAAACCATCACACTTAATCATTGTACCGTACTTTAGAAATTATTATAAGTAGCTTTACTACAACAGCTTATCCTGGACTACTGATTAAACTAGATCACTGATTGCTCATATGATTATATTCAACGAAATAACAGTATTCAGAGTAATTTTTTAATAAGTAAATACTAATTATTTCTCAAGTGCCTATACCACACATATTAGATATCAAAGTACTTTAATATGTAATAAATATTAATACCTAAAATAAATATTATACAGTGATATAGTAACTACATTTACTATCTGCTATCTGTCCAATATCTTGTGTACTTACATGTTTTAATGACTTCAGAACATATGAAATGTTGTATATTTGTTTATTACACACTTGAGCATTAGTGAGCAATTATTACTCTACAAGGACACATACTGATATGAACTGACCAATCACAAGTATGGAAATTGAGACTGTGATTAAAAATCTCCCAACAAACAAAAGGCCAGGGCCAGATGGCTTCACAGGTGAATCCTATCAAACATTTCGAGAAGAGCTAACACCTATCCTTCTCAAACTCTTCCAAAATATAGCAGAAGGAGGAACAGTCCCAAACTCATTCTACAAGGCCACCATCACTCTGATACCAAAACCAGGCAAAGATGTCACAAAAAAAGAAAATTACAGGCCAATATTACTGATAAATATAGATGCAAAAATCCTCAACAAAATACTAGCTAACAGAATCCAACAGCACATTAAAAAGATCATAGGCCATGATCAAGTGGGGTTTATCCCTGGATTGCAAGGATTCTTCAATATATGCAAATCAATCAATGCAATACCTCATATCAACAAATTGAAGTATAAAAACCATACAATAATCTCAATAGATGCAGAAAAAGCTTTTGACAAAATTCAACATCCATTTATGATAAAAACTCTCCAGAAAATGGGCATAGAAGGAAATTACCTCAACATAATAAAAGCCATATATGAGAAACCAAAAGCCAACATTGTTCTAAGTGGTGAAAAACTGAAAGCATTCCCTCTAAGGACAGGAACAAGACAAGGGTGCCCACTCTCACCATTATTATTCAACATAGTTTTGGAAGTTTTAGCCACAGCAATCAGAGAAGAAAATGAAATAAAAGGAATCCAAATTGGAAAAGAAGAAGTAAAACTGTCACTCTTTGCAGATGACATGATAGTATCCATAGAAAACCCTAAAGACTCTACCAGAAAACTGCTAGCACTAATTGATGAGTTTAGTAAAGTAGCAGGATACAAAATGAATGCGCAGAAATCTCTTGCATTCCTATACACGAACAACGGAAGAGCAGAAAGAGAAATGAAGGAAACTCTCCCATTCACCATTGCACCAAAAAGAATAAAATACCTAGGAATCAACTTGCCTAAGGAGGCAAAAGACCTGTATGCAGAAAACTATAAGACACTGATGAAAGAAATCAAAGACGACACAAACAGATGGAGGGACACACCATGTTCTTGGGTTGGAAGAATCAACATTGTGAAAATGACTATCCTACCCAAAGCAATTTACAGATTCAACGCAATCCCTATCAAATTACCAAGGGCATTTTTCACAGAACTAGAGCAAGAAATCTTACGATTTGTATAGAAATGCAAAAGACCCCAAATAGCCAAAGCAATCTTGAGAAGGAGAGAGAGAGTTGGTGGAATTAGGCTTCCTGACTTCAAACGATACTACAAGGCCACAGTGATCAAGACAGTATGGTACGGGCACAAAAATAGAAAGGAAGATCAATGGAGCAGAATAGAGAACTCAAAGGTAAACCCATGCACACATGGGCCCCTTATCTTTGACAAAGGAGGCACAAGTATACAATGGAAAAAAGACAGCCTCTTCAATAAGTGGTGCTGGGAAAACAGCAACATGTAAAAGAATGAAATGAGAACACTTCCTAACACCATACACAAAAAGAAACTCCAAATGGATTAAAGACCTACATGTAAGGCCAGACACGATAAAACTCCTCGAGGAAAACATAGGCAGAACACTCTATGACATCCATCAAAGCAAGATCATTTTTGACTCACCTCCTAGAATCATGGAAACAAAATCAACAATAAACAAATGGGACCTAATGAAACAACAGCTTTTGCACAGCAAAAGAAACCATAAACAAGGCAAGAAGACAACCCTCAGAATGGGAGAAAATACTAGCCAACGAAGCAACAGACAAAGGATTAATCTCCAAAATATACAAGCAGCTCATGCAGCTTAATACCAAAAAAGCAAATAACCCAATCCACAAATGGGCGGAAGACCTAAATAGACATTTCTCCAAAGAAGACATACAGATGGCCAACAAACACATGAAAAGATGCTCAACATCACTCATCATCAGAGAAATGCAAGTCAAAGCCACAATGAGGTATCACCTCACACTGGTCAGAATGGCCATCATCAAAAATTCTAGAAACAACAAATATTGGAGAGGGTGTGGAGAAAAGGGAACTCTCCTGCACTGTTGGTGGCAATGTAAGTTGGTACAGCCACTATAGAAAACAGTTTGGAGGTTCCTTAAAAAACTAAAAATAGCACTACCATATGATCCAGCAATCCCACTACTGGGCATATACCCAGAGAAAACCATAATCCAAAAAGAAACATGTACCATAATGTTCATTGCAGCACTATTTACAATAGCCAGGACATGGAAGCAACCTAAATGCCCATCAACAGATGGATGGATATAGAAGATGTGGCACATATATACAATGGAGTATTACTCGCCATAAAAAGGAATGAAATGGAGTTATATGTAATGAGGTGGATAGACCTAGAGTCTTTCATACAGAGTGAAGTAAGCCAGAAAGAGAAAAACAAATACTGTACACTAACTCATATATATGGAATCTAAAAAAAAAATGGTGCTGATGAACCCAGTGACAGGGCAAGAATAAGGATGCAGATGCAGAGAATAGACTGGAGGACACGGGGTTTGGGGGTCAGGGGGCAAAGGGGAAGCTGGGACGAAGTGAGAGAGTAGCATAGACATATATACACTACCAACTATAAAATAGATAGCTAGTGGGAAGTTGCTATATAACAAAAGGAGATCAACTTGATGATGGGTGATGCCTTAGAGGGCCAGGACAAGGAGGGTGGGAGAGAGTTGCGGGAGGAAGAGGATATAGGGATATATGTATAAATACAGCTGATTCACTTTGGTGTACCTCAAAAGCTGGTACAAAAGTGTAAAGCAATTATATTCCAATAAAGAGCTTAAAAACAACAAAAAAAAGAGCATATACTGAGTGGGTGGGCCTGAGCTTTGGCAAGTATCCTGTCAGGCATCACAGACATGGGTTGCAGTTATACACTCACGTGTACAATTGTATGCGAGTGGACATGCATGGGAGTGACTTTTAAGGAGCAGTAAGTGCTACAATATATAAGACTGTAGATTTGGATAGAAGAATTTTGTTTCCTTGGTCTCTACAAATACTAGATAACTTTGCAGCAGAAGTTAAAGTATTTGTATATCTCATCCGATGGGGCAGAGTACTGGTGTGGTGGGTAATGTTTACAATGATTTCTCTGACACTATTTGTTCATCAAATCCTTTATGTGGCTTTTGTCTCATAATAGGTCTTAGTATAATAAAATCATCAAAAGTTGTTACGTTAAAGGTATTTAAGAATGGAAGAGCACTGGATTTTTCAGAGTGGTATCATTATGCTGTTAATAAAATTAATTCCAGTGTTGATCGCAGAACCTTAACTATTCAGAAGGCTAAAAAGATAACAAAAAATATTTTTGAGCATTTAGTACAAGCTCACCTCTGTTCTCAAATCTTAGTGAGTGTGAAGGAATGACTAATTCATGAGTTTAATTTTGTGCATCATTAAAAGAGTCCCTTTTTGCCTCTTGCCTGCTAACCCTAAACTTTGGGAATAGAAGCAACTAGTGGCACAAAAACAGGGACATATTTCAAACTGCATGGAGAATGATTTTGTTGAATCCATGGATAGTGGCAAAGATACATAAACAATATTTCAGCCTAATCACAGAATTTCAGAACTTTTAGAAATGGAATGAACAACAGTTCCCTTTTTACCAGGAGTATAACTAATCCAAAGGGGTAAATGACTTGCTCAGAATCACAAAAAAAAAAGGCACTAAAACTGGAACTTTTTCAAATTTTCTACTTCTGTGTTTAGTTTTCTGGTGATCATGCACCCTGTCTTCCCTTATCTTTCTTTTAAAAGCTTTTAAGAATAACATGAAATACTGTATAATGCTTACTGTGTACCAGACCCTAAGTTCTTACATGTAGCAATCTTTGAGGTAAGTACTATTATTATCCTCATTTTATAGACACAGAAACTGAGACATGATGAGGTAAAGTAATTTGTCCAAGTTCAGAAAGCTATTGAGCATTAGAACTGAAGTTCGAATCCAGACAGCTTGGCTCCCAGAATTGAAGTACACTTTTAACAAACTGTGCTTTATTTATTTATTTTCCGTGATCCAGTATCTTTTTATTGAGCACAGATTAGATTTCCAGCACAGGTTTTCCTTACCACATACTCTGATTTGTCAGACTAACAAACTATGTCTTTAATTGGCTACTTTTATTTGTTTAGTTTTGAACTCCTTGGATATAGTCTTTTTCCTAGTGCCTACCTCATGCCTGCATAAAGTAAGCATTCAAAAAATATTTGAATGAATAAAAGATCTAGCTAACTTTATGCTCAAAGATGATCCTATTTACTTATAATCAAATACATTGAATATCTATCCTTTATGCTTACTTGATATTAAAAAGTCTTCTGTCTTCTCTTATAATAATTTTCTGTTTATCTTATCTTGGTTTCTCTAATTTTTTATAGAATGATTAGTAAAACTGAGAAGCAAAGGAAAACAAACAGCATATGTCCACCTTTCTTTTCACTCCCTGCTATAAGAATTTTTATGCTTTCATTCCCAGAAGGAATGCAGAAAATATTCCTTTAACTTAAAAGCATAGAGCCCTAATCCTTTTATTTCCCAACTTTATAAGCACTTTGTTCCTTTTTCAGGAAGAGAAAAAAGCAACCTCCATTGATTGTCCATTAGCTCCAAAATCAGTCACCACCTGGCTTAAATCTCTTCACTCTGTGGGCTGAAAGGATACAATGGAAGTCAAACAAACAATTGTTTTCCCTTCAGACATACAAAGTACATACAGTCCCTCCATTCTGAGAGCAAGAGTGACATTATCGAGATATATATGTCAACATTCATGGTATAGACAATAAATGCTGAAAAAAAAGTAGAGGAAAGGAAATCAGTGCTGAGTAGGATAGAAAATATTTTCTTAGACTTGAGCTGGAAGACTTCAAGGGTAAATAAAATTTGGATATGGGGACAGGTACAGGTAAGAAAAACATGAAACTCAGAAAAACATGAAATCACAAATGAAAACAGTTATCATGTGTTGAAAGGACAATGAGAAAGAATAACTTGACTGGAGAGAATGTTGGCAGGTGAATGTAGGTAGAGAAGCTAAAATTAAATGTGATACACCAGAGTATTGATAGCTGCTATCTAGTAGGCACAAACCATGCTGAACACTTGGTGTGTTTCATATAATTTTTTTACAACTCTGTGAATTGAGAATTTATTAATTGCGTTTATGAATTTGAGGAAACTGAGACTCAGAGTTAAGTATCTTACCAAAGTCACACATTAATGACAAATAGAGCTAGGACTCAAACCCAGGAGAGAGCTTGTGTCCCCCCTCAGGACCCCACACCAGCTTTGTGGGGCTCTGAAGAGGACAATAACTAGACAAAGCAGCATTTGAGGAGTCCCAGGTGTTGAGTTAGACGAAGACAGAGCTTAATTGAGGAAGGCCATTTACAAGATGGTTGTAGTATTCCAGCTGTGAAGCAGTGAGAATATTCTCAGTGAGAATAAGGAGAAAAGGTTAGAAAAGAAGGTACAGTTTGAAGAGGGATGGACAGGACTTGGTGGAAATCAGAGAAGTATGTATAATCCAGGAATCTGAAAGGGAAAGGATGTGCAGATCCAAATGGCCACAAACAGCTCCCTCTTTTCTTCTCCTTCCAAATCTTATTTTTCCTTCTTTGTCATTTATTACAAGCTTTGCATAAGCTCAATTGCACCTCCAAGTAAAACCAGCTGGAAAATGATTTCTAGAAAAGAAGTGAGTGTTTTCAAACAGCAACATGATAATCTACTGCCTGGTAGATTCTTATTTCAAAGTCTTCTGGCTCACAGATTTTTGTTCTATAGTTGCTCAAATCATGTTTGTATATCCCTAGTAGTACTGTTCTTCTCTCTCACACACCAGACGTTATTTTTAATTATATTTTAATTATATACATTTGACCCTTGAACAACCTGGGTTTGAACTGCTCAGGCCTACTTATACATGGATTTTTTAGTAGTATTTTTTAAATAATATAGTGCTACGTGATTCCTTGTTGGTTGAATCCAGGGATGCAGAATGGCAGACATGGAGGAATCCAGATGAGGAGGAACCTAGGATGCACCTATAATATAAGTTAAATGCAAATTTGCTACTATGAGGAAGGTCAGCACTGCTAACCCTCACATTGTTCAAGGGTCAACTGTATATACCAACACTTACACACACACACACACACCACTAAAACCAAGAGGTTTCATCACATTCACATTCTCTGTTCTAGATCCAGAAAAAAAGATAGTTTAGATGTGCATGTTTATATAAAGTAAGAAAAAATGTTTGAAGAGTTGCAAAATGAGAGGGAACACTGACGGTTCACTTTCAAAGGGAAATAGTAGAAGAAAATAATAATATATGTTTATCCATATATTTTTATTTAAGGTAATAACATGCATTTAACTTTTAAAGGGAGGAAATCACTTTCTTTTCTCATATAATATGCATATGAGAAATAGAGGAATAGCCTCTAGAAATCATTGAAAGGAATGTACTATTCCTATTTCAAAGCAATCCCCTTTCAAAACATTTGTTTTAAATTTACAATGCTGAATTTAGGGAACTTCAATAAAAGTGAAAAATGAGGTAGCTTTTTTGTCATTTTTTTCTGTTTCCTGAATCCTGGTGGAGCTATTTTTATGACTAATATTCTGTGAGCTTTACCAATCACTCTGATTGCTGCTTCCAGTGGAGAACCTAAGTTATTTACATTCGTTTCCAAATTTGGTCTAAATAAATGGGAGTATAAGTACAGTTGATGATGTTTCTAGTATGTGAATATTTCAAAGATATTTATCTTATGTTCACTATATGATTTGAGATTAATTTTATTAATCTTGCAAAGCAGTAGCAAAATTTTAAGAAAATAACAAGACTTTACTCTTAAGCATATAGCATTCTCACTGCTGAACACAAACCCAGCCATCAGACAGAGCAATCCCATGGAGTAGATTTTGAAGTGTTACATAATTCTGTTTTCCTTGTACTTATATCATACAGCATTTGGGGAACACTTCACGTGAGGTACAAGAGAGTACCATTTATAAACAAGAATCTTTATTAGACTTTTCTGAGAAAAGTACTGAGGTACAGAGAAGATAAATGACTAGTGCAAGACACAAAGCAGTATTTCAGCTGAAAAATGAGCCTGTGACATTGGACCAAGCTACTTTGCAAGAAGCAAGCCTGTTTTAAAAATAAGATTTGTGCTGTTTCTAGATCTCAGTATCATTTCATTCAAAAGGTAGTTGTTTTACAAAAAGCATAGTTATTATAGTGGTATAAATTAGGTAAGACTAAAAGCTGAGTTTTTAGCACAACATTGCAGAACTTAAAACGATAAATGTATATTGCACTTCAGAGCACACATTCACGCACACACGTGGACACACGCACGCACGCACACACATTCGAGTCAATTATAAGCCTCTCTCAAAAACACTCTTATTCCACTATACTCACATCACAGTTTTTCTATTCAAATGACCCATTTTACTCACCAAATTTAGCCCCAAGACATTTTTTACTGTTTTAAAAATTCGATCTCCTTTTAAAGTGAAAATTTGATGTCATTGAGGATATCAAAACTGTGCTACTTTCTTATAGAACCTTAAATTATTGTAAGTATAGTAACAACATGGGTATAAGAACATGGGCTCACATGATAACTATGTTGATCGAAGAAACAAGCTTAGAATATGAGACATGAATGAGACTTTGGCGTGCATTTAGATGGACTCCCTAATTTTACATATGTGAAACCAGGAAGGGAATTTGGGTGACTTGCTCAGAGCCTAACCGTTGGTCAGAACATGCCCTGAGGATGACAATTCCGGGTTGCCAGTCTAGTGTTCCATCCCTACCCTGTTCTGCCAGTTCTCTTTGTTAAAATTTTTTGTCTCTAAAATTTACTAGTAAAATAAATGCTTTAAGAGGCACATTTATATCTTACATAAAGGAGCCAGGAGTGTTACTTAGTAAATACATTTAACAGAGTCATAAATATGACTAATACATCTGTTTTTAAATTATCACTCCATTATAGACATACAGAAAAAGTAGTACAAATGACAGAACACTATGGATTGTGTTATCCTTAACTTACAGAGAAAATATACTATATATTAAATCATTTAATCCTCACAATAACCATACCATAAATACCATGATTAACTTCCTTTTACAGATGAGGAAACTGAGTCACAGAAAAGATTAACAGCTTTCCAAGGTCATAAAGCTAATAAGTGGCAGAGCCAGGTTTGAACTCATGCGTCAAACACTGTAATGCCGTAGCTCCTACTCCCACAGCTCTAAGCACACACACTAGGGTAACCAGCATCCAAAGTGTCTTTATCCCTGCTCGGGTAGCTGCCTTCTCTCACATTAAGATGCTGAACGGAATTTTAGTTCACCTGAAATTCAGGTTACTTTCAGAATCTTAAACAGCATGCCAATAGTAAGAGTCCCAATAAAAGTATTGAAAATTGAAAGCTGTGGGAGGATACTGTAAATATTTCCCTCCCTCTTATCTTCTTTTGCTACAAATAGCTTAAGACTATATTTGACCAAACCTTAGTTCTTCCTTCATGGAAGTTTTCATTCATCATGACTTTTTAATTGGACGAATCCATAATTGCCTTTTATCTATCTCATTTCATAGTTCTTTGAGCAGCTCAAAAAAACCTAACTTCATAATTGGCCAGATTGATTAATCACATGTTGAATGCTTACTAAAATGAAACAGAATCTACAGTCATGCCTCAGTCTCCACAAAGGATTGATTCCAGGACCCCTGTGGATACCAAAATCCACAGGTGCTCAAGTACCTTATGTAAAATGGCATAGTACTGTCAAATAATTTGACAGTACATACAGGTACTATGACATCCTCCCATATAGTTTCTTTTTTTCTTTTTTACTGTATACTTTAAATTATCTCAGGATTACTTATATTACCTAATACAATGTAGATGCTATGTAAATAGTTGTAAATACTATGTAAATGCTATGTAAATAGTTGCTGGTATAAGACAAATTCAAGTTTTGATTTGAGGAACTTCCTGAAATTTTCTTCCAAATATTTTTGATCTTTGGTTGGTTGAATCCATGGGCATGGAACCCACAGATACAGAAGGCTGGCTGTACTATTTCTGGAACTAAATTATGGCTAAGATAAAAATATAAAATTTTCATACGGAATAACATTTATGAGTCTATATAGTCCAGAATTATGTCTGACAGAGGCATCAATGATTTTTGTTTTAATGAATATAGTTCCATGCTTTAACACCAACTTCAAACAGAGATATACCTCAAAGTGTGCATTCACTTTTTTTCTTGATAATTTATTCTACACCTATCATCTTACGAAGCTATTTGTGTTTGCAGTAATGTTAGTAACTATTTTAAATGATTGAAATTCAACGTGATTTTTTTTACATATTACTGGTCTCTGAAAATGTATACAAAAATTGTGCTTTGATGATGTTCTTACCAATGTTCCATGGTAAGACATGGAGATATGATGGGAAGAGCCAGCACCCTGAAACAAAGTGTGGTGGGATTTCTATTCTGATATGGTTTTCAGCCTTCTTCCAAAATAATGTTTTCTCTAGTAATATTTTTATTCTGATGACTTTAGATAACTTTTTGTTTCTTTTCTATTAATTAACCAAGATCTCTGTAGCACTCCCTGTAAAAGTCCGCCTGACCCTTCTAGGCAGTCTCTCATATTCTTGGAGCTAATCAACACCACTTGTACTGATGTGAATCTTTTCTGTGTTTTTTAGCAACTGCAGAAATTTGCCAAACAAATTACCTCCCAGCCAAAATATATTCAGTAGAGTGATGCTGAGTACTTCATTAAAACTGATGAGATAGAACAGAACAGAACCCAGGGGCCCTGGATGTCAGGCTAAGCTGTGTGGGTTATGATATGGAGAGTCACTGAAGGACTTAGTAAAGGCTAGCCAGAATCAGAAGGATGCTTTTTGATCAGTCTAGAAAGAATGTATGCAACAAAATAGAAAAGGAATTAACTAGAAAGGAGGATACCAGTAGGAAGCCATTACTAAATCTATAATGTAAACCCCAAGAAGGCAGGGGTTTTTGTCTGCTTTATTCAAAGATTTATTCCAAGCATCTAGAATAAAGCCTACCACATAGTAGATGTTTGATAACTATCAGTTGAATGAATGGGTGAATGACTCACTAAGGAAAAGTAAAAGACATGAACTAAAGGCAATAGAAACAGAAGGAAACAGAGAGATATTGTAAGGGTAATGTTAGCCATTGTCTAGACACAGAGATGACAGATAGGGCAACCAAACATGATTGTGAAATCCTTAGCCTTGCCCCGGATTGGACATGGGAAAGTTATTCTCAGAAAAGAAGCCAAGAGCAAAAGCTGGTTTGAGAGCGAAAGTGCTCATTTTGATCTAGACATGTTGAGTTTGAGACACTGGAGGATGACGCGTGCATACAAGGAGATGTAGAGACTATGACAGACAAATGACAATGTGGGGTGGGAACTTGAGGGAGAGGCTGGAAGGATAGATGTAGACTTGGGCAAACTCTCCATTAAGATAATGAAAGCCAGAGACACAGCCCATGGGAAGGGCATAGAGATGAAGAAAAAAAGATTGAGGCCAACGCTTGCTTTCAAATGTCCCTTTTTTGCTTTTTTCTCCTTTCCATTTCACAGTCACTAACCTAATTGAATCTCTTAGCACATTGTGTCACGAATATCCTTTTCTCTCCAAACCTACTCAGATATTATGTACTCTGTGGATTCCAGCTCCTGATCCATCCTCAGCATGTCTTCCTAGCAAATCCAGCTCTAATCAAACCCTTCATTGTGTTTCTATATTTTATCTTCTCTATACCATGTATGTCACTTTTTTGTTAATCATTTCTTGTGTTCATATTTTTTCAAATATATGCTAAGTTCTTAACTTACAAAAAAGTTGCAAAACCTATCTGACACCTTTCTTAAATTTTTCCATAATAAATAGTTATGTAGTACAGGTTCTTAAGTAATTTTTGAGGGGAAAAAAGATAGTCCTACTCTCACTTGCAATTACTAACACAAGCAACTTACTAGAGAATAGGATTCATATTTGTTCATTCAACCAACAAATATTTGTTGAGCAGCTACTTAATGCTTGATACTATTTTGTTTTTCTAGAGATAAAACAGTGAAAAAGAATAACAGATTTTTGCTTTCCTGGAGCTTACATTATTGTGGAGAGTTGAAGGAGAAAATATATGATAATAAGAGAACAAATAAATGGGATAATTTCGTATTAGAAAACATGCTATAAAGAAAATATAACTGAGACAGATAATAAAGATGGATTAGTATGGGTCACAGAAGACCTTTCTAAGGAGGCAATGTTTAATGACATTCTTGAGTGTAAAATGTGTAGGAAGAGTATTCTGTGCATAGGTAACAACAAACATAAAAGCTCTGAAGTTAGAACCATCTTGGAGTGTTTAAACAATGAGGAGGAGTCCAGGGTGGCTCAGAAGGAACCAACAAGAGGATGGTATGAGAGGAGCTTGAAGAGTTAGTTGAGCACAGTTGTATTATAGAACCTTAAAAAAACATAGTGAAGACTGCAAATGTTTTCCAAATAAGAAACGCAAGCCATTGGAATTTTTAAGAGTATTTATTACCTCTAGCTGTTAAAATAAAGAAAAAAAATACAGTGGGAAGGAGGGCAAACAGAGGCACTCAGCAAAAGTGAATGTAGGAAGACGTTAGGACTAGTGCAGATAGTCCAGAAGAGAGAAGATGGTGGATCAGTCTAAGGTAGTATAACTGAGATGGGGAAGAGTGACAGGTTCAAGGCTTTCATAGCTATAACACTCATAGGACTGGCAAATGGTATGAATGTAATGGGTGAGGTAAACAGAGGAATCAGTATAACTTTTTCTTCTGAACAAACAAGTGGATGGTGGTACCATTAACTGACTTGGTCAAGCATGAACCAAAAGTGAGTTAAAAGCCAGGAGAATTAAGTCTTTGGCCTTGGATTTGGTAAGCTTGATGTTATTAGACTGGAACTTAGGTACATAAGTGTGATATTTAGGAAAGAAGATAAAATAATAAGAATTCCAGTTTGATAGGTAGAAATTGCTAGTTATGAAAGACTTAGACGCAGGTTGAATTACTTTGGGTTTGATGATTTCAGAGATTACTTCAGTAGTAATTAGAAAAGTTGCTTAAATGATTTGTGATATCCACTGAAATGGGTGGGAAAAGAATAGAGGCAGAAAAAGACAGGCACCTTTTATGAAGATACTAAAATCTAGTCATAAGAGTAGCAAGTGATTTACTTTTATAAACTCCAAGTTATATTTTCTTAAGGAAAGAAAATTATCTCACATAGCAAGATGTCTATCAGTAGATGTCTTTAAACTTGGTTGATTCAGAGGTTCAACAAGGACAGTGTTTTCAAGGACCAAGGTTCTTTCCACCTCTCCACTCTCCAACCTGGGAGTGAGATAAGACTGTCCTCAGGCTGACCCGCCTTGTGATGAAAGGATGCTTACAGCAGCAATAGGGACAATGTACTTCCCTGTTTTCATTCAGAAGAAGAGAATGAGCAATCTCTCCTCTCAAGCATGAAAATAAACCTGTCCCTTCTGCCTAATTAGTTCATCTTAGGTCATATTTTTACTCCTGGAATGAGCAGGTCCCCTTGACGATCTATCTAATGGGATGAAAGATATTCTGGAGTCAACCCTAATGTCTCTTATGACAAATATGAGAGCAGAATTAACAGACACTGGAGAATAGAGGGAATGAAAGAGAAAGAATTGATAACCATAATACACATAATAATACTATCATTTATTGCACATCTGTTTTGTGCTAGTCACTCTTCTAAAACTTTCCCATAGACTAACTCCTTAAATCTTCACAACACCCCAAGAGATAGGTGCTATTATCATCCCATTTTCTAGTCAAGGAAACTGACATATAGAAACAATAAGTAAACTACTCAAGTTATCATTAATAAATGGCTGAAGTGGAATTTTAACCCTGGCTCCAGAGGTCACACCCTTAAACAGAAAAAGGCATGATGTCATGTACTCAACTGGAAAACTATAAATAGAAACATGGGAAGGGGAGCCCTATGGAAAGGAAGAGTAGGGTATTCGTTTTGCACATGTTGAATTTGTAGTGACATCAAGAGTACTACCTGAAAACTGTTGAAAGTATGACAGGAGACGGGATAAACTGGAGGAGAGAGATGTAAATTTAGGATTTATCAATACAAAGGAACAAGAGGGGAAAAGATCAAGACAAACTGTGTACATCATAAAGAGATCTAAGCCCCGAAGTTTGATATTAGAAGAAAAAGAGGAAGGGGCACTAGGAAAGAAGTGACTGGGAAAGTGCCTAGTGAGTAATGACAGCAAAGGATGCAATCTCTGAATCCTCAGGACATTCAGCAGTCCTGAAACAGAGCTGGTGCTTGATAACTGTTTTTTTTTTAATTTTATTTTTTTATTTTTTACAATAAACTGCATGTATTTAGAGTGTACAATTTGGTATCCCAATCTCCCAATTCATTCCCCCCCCCCAACCCTCCCCACTTTCCCCACTTGGTGTCCATATGTTTGTTCTCTACATCTGTGTCTCTATTTCTGCCTTGCAAACCGGTTGATTTGTACCATTTTTCTATAGTCCACATATATATGTTAATATACAATATTTGTTTTT
Source organism: Hippopotamus amphibius kiboko (assembly GCF_030028045.1). Lineage (NCBI taxonomy): Eukaryota > Metazoa > Chordata > Mammalia > Artiodactyla > Hippopotamidae > Hippopotamus > Hippopotamus amphibius. The sequence goes on from NC_080188.1 coordinate 63,104,316, forward strand.
TTCTTTCTGACTCACTTCACTCTGTATGACAGTCTCTAGGTCTATCCATGTCTCTAAAAATGTCCTAGTTTCATTGCTTTTTACAGCTAAGTAATATTCCATTGTATGTATGTACCACATCTTCTTTATCCATTCATCTGTTGATGGACATTTAGGGTGCTTCCATGTTCTGGCGATTGTAAATAGTGCTGCAGTGAACATTGGAATGCATATGTCTTTTTGAATTATGGTGTTCTCTGGGTATATGCCCAGTAGTGTCATTGGTGGGTCATATGGTAGTTCTATTTTTAGTTTTTCAAGGAACCTCCATACTGTTTTCCATAGTGGCTGTATCAATTTACATTCCCACCAGCAATGCAAGAGCGTTCCTTTTTCTCCACACCCTCTCCAGCATTTGCTGTTTGTAGATTTTCTGATGATGCCCATTCTAACCGGTGTGAGGGGATACCTCATTGTAGTTTTGATTTGCATTTCTCTGATAATTAGTGATGTTGAGCAGCTTTTCATGTGCCTCTTGGCCATCCATATGTCTTCTTTGGAGAAATGCCTATTTAGGTCTTCTGCTCATTTTTTGATTGGGTTCTTTGTTTTTTTGATATTGAGCTGGATGAACTGTTTATATATTTTGGAGATTAATCCTTTGTCTGTTGATTCATTTGCAAATATTTTTTCCCATTCTGAGGGTTGTCTTTTCGTCTTGCTTATAGTTTCCTTTGCTGTGCAGAAGCTTTGAAGTTTCATTAGGTCCCACTTATTTATTTTTTATTTCCATTATTCTAGGGGGTGGATCAAAAAAGATCTTGCTGTTATTTACGTTGAAGAGTGTTCTTCCTATGTTTTCCTCCAGGAGTTTTATAGTGTCTGGCCTTACATTTAGGTCTTTTATCCATTTTGAGTTTAGTTTTGTGTATGGTGTTAGGGAGTGTTCTAATTTCATTCTTTTACATGTAGCTGTCCAGTTTTCCCAGCACCACTTATTGAAGAGCCTGTCTTTTCTCCATTGTATATTCGTGCCTACTTTGTCATAGATTAGTTGAGCATAGTTTATCTCTGGGCTTTCTATCTTGTTCCATTGATCTATATTTCTGTTTCTGTGCCAGTACCATACTATCTTGATCACTGTGGCCTTGTAGTATAGCCTGAAGTCAGGAAGACTGATTCCACCCACTCCATCTTTCCTTCTCAAGATTGCTTTGGCTATTCGGGGTCTTTTGCGTTTCCATACAAATCGTAAAATTTCTTGTTCTAGTTTTGTGAAAAATGCCATTGGTAATTTGATCGGGATTGCATTGAATCTGTAAATTGCTTTGGGTAGTATAGTCATTTTCACAATGTTGATTCTTCCAATCCAAGAACATGGTATATCCCTCCATCTGTTTGTGTCTTCTTTGATTTCTTTCATTACTGTCTTATAGTTTTCTGAGTACAGGTCTTTTACCTCCTTGGTTAGGTTTATTCCTAGGTATTTGATTCTTTTTGTTGCAGTGGTGAATGGGATTGTTTCCTTAATTTCTCTTTCTGATCCTTCATTGTTAGTGTATAGAAATGCAAGAGATTTCTGTGTGTTAATTTTGTATCCTGCAACTTTACTAAATTCATTGATTAGCTCGAGTAGTTTTCTGGTGGCATCTTTAGGATTTTCTATGTATAGTATCATGTCATCTGCGAACAGTGACAATTTTACTTCTTTTCCAATTTGGATTCCTTTGATTTCTTTTTCTTCTCTGATTGCTGTGGCAAGGACTTCCAAAACTATGTTGAATAGTAGTGGCAAGAGTGGACATCCTTGTCTTGTTCCTGATCTTAGAGGGATGCTTTCAGTTTTTCACCATTGAGAATGATGTTTGCTGTGGGTTTGTCATATATGGCCTTTATTATGTTGAGGTAGGTTCCCTCTGTGCCCACCTTCTGGAGAGTTTTTATCATAAATGGGTGTTGAATGTTATCAAAAGCTTTTTGTGCATCTATTGAGATGATCATGTGGTTTTTATCCTTTAGTTTGTTAATATGGTGTATCACATTGATTGATTTGCATATATTGAAGAATCCTTGCAGTCCAGGGATAAACCCCACTTGATCATGGTGTATGATCCTTTTAATGTGTTGTTGGATTCTGTTGGCTAGTATTTTGTTGAGGATTTTTGCATCTAAATTCATCAGTGATATTGGTCTGTAGTTTTCTTTTTTTGTAGTATCTTTGTTTGGTTTTGGTATCAGGGTGATGGTGGCCTCATAAAATGAGTTTGGGAGTGTTCCTTCCTCTGCAATCTTTTGGAAGAGTTTGAGAAGGATGGGTGTTAGCTCTTCTCTAAATATTTGATAAAATTCACCTGTGAAGCCATCTGGTCCTGGACTTTTGTTTGTTGGGAGATTTTTAATCACAGTTTCAATTTCATTACTTGTGATTGGTCTGTTCATATTTTCTATGTCTTCCTGATTCAGTCTTGGAAGGTTATACTTTTCTAAGAATCTGTCCATTTCATCCAGGTTGTCCATTTTATTGGCATAGAGTTGCTTGTAGTAGTCTCTTATGGTGTTTTTTATTTCTGTGGTGTCCGTTGTAACTTCTCCTGTTTCATTTCTAATTTTATTGATTTGAGTCCTCTCTCTCTTTTTCTTGATGAGTCTTGCTAGAGGTTTATCGATTTTATTTATCTTCTCAAAGAACCAGCTTTTAGTTTTATTGATTTTTGCTATTGTTTTCTTTGTCTCTATTTCATTTATATCTGCTCTGATCTTTATGATTTCTCTCCATCTACTCACTTTGGGTGTTGTTTGCTCTTCTTTCTCTAGTTTCTTTAGGTGTAAGTTTAGATTGTTTATTTGGGATTTTTCTTCTTTCTTGAGGTAGGATTGTATCGCTATAAACTTCCCTCTTAGAACTGCCTTTGCTGCATCCCGTAGGTTTTGGATCGTTGTGTTTTCATTGTCATTTGTCTCTAGGTATTTTTTGATTTCCTCTTTGATTTCTTCAGTGATCTCTTAGTTATTTAGTAGCATATTGTTTAGCCTCCATGTGTTTGGGTTTTTTACAGTTTTTTTCCTGTAATTGAATTCTAATCTCATAGCGTTGTGGTCAGTAAAGATGCTTGATACAATTTCAATTTTCTTGAATTTACCAAGGCTTGATTTATGACCCAAAATGAGATCTATCCTGGAGAATGTTCCATGTGCACTTGAGAAGAATGTGTAATCTGCTGTTTTTGGATGTAATGTCCTATAGATATCTATTAAATCCAGCTGATTTATTGTGTCATTTAAAGCTTGTGTTTCCTTATTAATTTTCTGTCTGAATGATCTGCCCATGGATGTAAGTGGGGTGTTAAGGTCCCCCACTATGATTGTGTTACTGTCAATTTCCTCTTTCGTAGTTGTTAGCATTTGCCTTATGTAATGAGGTGCTCCTATATTGGATGTATATATATTTATAATTGTCATCTCTTCTTCTTGGATTGATCCCTCAATCTTTATGTAGTGTCCTTTCTTGTCTCTTGTAACATTTTTTATTTTAAAGTCTATTTTATCTGATATGAGTATCACTACTCCAGCTTTTTTTGATTTCCATTTGCACAGAATATCTTTTTCCATCCCCTCACTTTCAGTCTGTATGTGTCCCTAGGTCTGAAGTGGATCTCCTGTAGACAGCATATATATGGGTCTTGTTTTCGTATCCATTCAGCCAGTCTGTGTCTTCTGGTTGGTGCATTTAGTCCATTTACATTCAAGGTGATTATCGATGTGTATGTTCCTATTACCATTTTCTTAATTGTTTTGTTCTTGTTTCTGTAGGTCCTTTTCTTCTCTTATGTTTCGTGCTTACAGAAGTCCCTTTAGTATTTGTTGTAAGGCTGGTTTGGTGGTGCTGAATTCTCTTAGCTGTTGCTTGTCTGTAAAGCTTTTGATTTCTCCATCGAATCTGAATGAGATCCCTGCTGGGTAGAGTATTCTTGGTTGTAGGTTCTTCTCTGTCATCACTTTAAATATATTGTGCCACTCCCTTCTGGCTTGTAGAGTTTCTGCTGAGAAATCAGCTGTTACCCTTATGGGAGTTCACTTGTATATTATTTGTCATTTTTCCCTTGTTGCTTTTAATAACTTTTCTCAGTCTTTTATTTTTGTCAGTTTGACTACTATATGTCTTGGCGTGTTTCTCCTTGGGTTTATCCTGCCTGGGACTCTCTGCGCTTCCTGCACTTGGGTAGCTATTTCCTTTCCCACGTTAGGGAAGTTTTCAACTATAATCTCTTCCAATATTTTCTCAGGTCCTTTCTCTCTCTCTTCTCCTTCTGGGACCCCTATAATGCGAATGTTGGTGCATTTAACATTGTCCCAGAGGTCTCTTAGACTGTCTTCAGTTCTTTTCATTCTTTTCTCTTTATTCTTTTCTGCATCAGTGATGATCACCATTCTGTCTTCCAGGTCACTTATTCGCCCTTCTGCCTCCGTTAATCTGCTATTGGTTCCTTCTAGTGTATTTTTCATTTCACTTATTGTGTTGCATATCTCTGTTTGCTTGTTCTTTAATTCTTCTAGGTCTTTGGTAAACTTTTCTTGCAACTTTTCAATCTTTGCATCCAATCTTTTTTCAAAGTCCTGGATCATCTTCACCATCATTATTCTGAATTATTTTTCCAGAAGAACGCCTATCTCCTCTTCATTTAGTTGTTTTTCTGGTGTTTTATCTTGACCCTTCATCTGGTACAAAGTCTTTTGCCTTTTCATTTTATCTGTCTTTCTATGGCTGTGATTTTCAGTTCCACAAGGTGAAATACTGCTGATACTGCTTGATTCTGCTGTCTGCCCTCTTGTGGAGGAAGCTATCTAGGAGGCTGGTGGGTGCTTCCTGATGGGAGGGACTGATGGTAGGTTGGGCTGCATGAGTGGAGCTCAGTAAAACTTTAATCTGATTTGGTGGGTGGAGCTCAGTGAAACTTTAATCTGCTTGTCTGCCAATGGGTGGGGCTGTGTTCCCACCCTGGTGGTCATTTGGCCTGAGGCAACCCAGCACTGGAGCTTACAGGCTCTTTGGTGGAGCTAATGGTGGACTCTGGAAGGGCTCACGCCAATGAGCACTTCTCAGAACCCCTGCTGCCAGTGCCCTTGTCTCCTCAGTGAGCCACAGCTGCCCCCCACCTCTGCAGGCAACCTTCCAACACCAGCAGGTAGGTCTGGTTCAGTCTCCTATGGGGTCATTGCTCCTTCCCCCTGAGTCCTGGTGAGCACACTTCTTTGTGTGCCCTCCAAGAATGGAGTCTCCATTTCCCCCAGTCCTGTGGGGGTCCTGCAATCAAATCCCACTGGCTTTCAATGTCTGATTCTCTGGGGATTCCTCCTCCCATTGCTGGACCACCAGGTTAAGAAGCCTGACATGGGGCTCAGAACCCTCAGGACTTCTGCAGTATAACTGCTCTCCAGCTTGTGAGTCACCCACCCAGCATTTATGGGATTTGATTTTAACGCGATTGCGCCCCTCCTAGCATCTCATTGCAGCTTCTCCTTTGTCTCTGGATGTGGGGTGGTTTTTTTTGGTGAGTTCCAGTGTCTTTCTGTCGATGGTTGTTCAGCAGTTAGTTGTAATTCCAGTGCTCTTGCAAGAGGGAGTGAGCGCACATCCTCCTACTCCGCCATCTTGATTCTTCTCCGATAACTGTTTCTTAAATGAATACAGGAACCGCTGCTCTAGACTGCCTCAGCCATGCTTGCGGTTTTCTTTAACAGAGCAGTTCTCAGACTTCAGCAAGCGTCCGGATCACCTGGCAGGCCTAATAAAACACAGATTTCTGGGCCCCTGCCCCAGAGTTTCGGACTCTGGAGGTGTGCATAATTTGCATTTCAAATGAGTTCTGGTTGAGGCTTTTGCTGCTGCTCTGTAGAGTCCTCACTTGGTGCCCTGCTGCTCTGGTACAGGGGCTTTGATGTCCTCACTGTTCACTATTCTCCTTCTCTCCCTTGCTTTTGTCCTGCCTCTTTCTTCTCTTCCCCCTTTCTCAATTTTTGATCTCCATATTCAATCATGTACAGATTACCTACAATCTATATTATCTCATTCAATTCTTATAAAACCTTATTGAAGGAAGGATTATTGTACCCCTTTTATAGCTTAAGAAACTAAGGCTTAGCATAAAGGAAAAATACTTCAGTGTTGAATCTATAAACCTAAATTATATAGTGGGCTAACCAGTTAAAGTTATAATGTCCTTTTGCACTTCTTCCTCAATTCCTCTTGTTTATTTCCTTCTACCTCATCAACCACAAGCTCTTCTTAAACAGCCAACATCACTTTTCATGACTGCTATATTAATCATATCACACAATTTTTAAAATCCTTTCATGGCTGTTATTACTTTTGTCTCTTTAGAATCTTTGTTATTAATCAACTGGTTTCTCTATAACCAGTTGATCCAGTGTTTTGAATAGTGCTTTGCCTATAAACTTAACAAAACAATATCAACTGATGTATCAAATATAAGTCTTCCAGATTTTCACCTAAGCCTACCTCCTAATTATCTTTATCCCAGTGAAATATCTTATTTCTTTTCTTTTACTAGCAAAATAACTCCCTGAAAGTAGAAAGTTTGTCTCATGTTGTCACTAAATTATATCCAGTTTTCATGGAGGGTGAAGAATACTAATAAAATGGATTTTCTTGCTAATAGAAGGAAAACAACAAGTTCCCTACTCTATCTTCAAGACTATATTCCTAGTGTTTTCCCTCTGCATGCCATCATAAAGTCCACAGGTCCCTTACTACCTAAAATCACATAACCATAGACTCTTGAAACTAGAAGAGTCCTAGTTTGTCTTCTGTTTCACAACCATCTTTATCCAGGTCATTGTGAGGAAACAAAATCCCTGAGATGAGAGATAAATGGGCCATACTCATATAGTTATATCCTGGCAGAGTTTGAATTACAGAAAATTCCAGATTTCCCTACTCTCGGTCTTGTGTGCTTTCTTCTGCCCCTAAAATCCTAGTCTAGCTCCAAAACTTTGAGATGACAAATGGCAAGGTAGATATGTAAGCTTTGAATCAGGCACTATGAAAACAAAAAGAAAACAGAAGAGTTAAAAAGGATGCCATAAAGTTCTAGCTTTTCCCCACCTCTCCCAACTTATCCCATACCACTCTCTTCCCTACTACCTGTATCCCAAGGTACAATCCTGTTCCTGGTAGCTGCTTCTGCCTCACAGCCTTCATTCCTGCACTCACCTCTTCTCTATTTAACTCCTGCTCTATTTCCCACCTCAGTTTAAATGGCCTGCTCATAAGGTGAAATCCAGTCTCTTTTGTCAACCTCCACTGCCTTTCCACAGACAGGTACCAGCTCTGAATAGATGTTCACCAGCCCATTGTAAAGTGAACAAAAAAAGGCGGGGGGTTGGGGGAGTAGGAACAAGACAATGTAGTCAGGTGTTAACTCAGTGAATTCAGTTTAAAGAGTTGTCTTTTGCTCTCGGATTATATCCATCTTATATTTGAAGAATTAAATATCCAATCATTTAGGAAATGAGCACAGATTTCTTTTCATATCCCCACTTAAAATAAAAATTGAACAACCTTGGTCAAATCCCCTAAATATTTTTTTTTCTGAAATCTAAGTCTTAGAATTGCATATCCCTTACTCAAAGTGACTGTGGAGGAGCAAAGGTGGGGAAGAAGGACCAAAAAAACATAATAAATATGTAAGCAACTTGCTGTACACGAGGTCTTATTTCCTTTTTAAAGCAACTCAGTGCTTTAAAAACTCTGTACCGTTTCACAGTGCTAGGTGAATCACAGGAATTTCTAAGCTGATGCTGCTTGACTCTGTTTTCATATTCCTTACATTTAAAAAAAAAAGTCCTTTGGGATGTTTTATGCATAATTCTATGTCCTACTTTAAATCTAAGAACTTTTTGACCTTCAATATATGTAGAAAAATGTAAAAAAATAAATGAGAAGAGTAGCCTGTTCAAAGAGAAGCTTTTAAAAAAAAATCTTCAAACAAACGTTTTTTCTGTTATCACTGATTAAAATTAAGAGGATAACAAACAAAGCTTTAAAAGGAGTAGTTTCTTGAAAGCTTTCATAAACATACTGCAGAAAAAAATTCCATTCTGAAACAAAGACTTGTAGAGCCAGCTTATGGAATACAAAATGATCTGATTCTGTCTTACTCAGATGTGAAGGTGACCATTTGAGGTCTCAAATAACCATTGTAGCCAACATCTGTAAAATCATTTCTCTGAAAACTGGCTACCTCTAGGAAACAGGTTGTGCATAATCTCACAAAAGATAGTAGAGAAAGCCCTTCAGGAAAGATTTAAATAATGGGCCACTGCGTACCACCTTCAGAGTTTCTCACATCCTTTGCCAACATTGAAAATCCATCTTAACTCTGACAGTAGACAACCAATTGATGTGTTCCCACAGGTTAGAATGTTCCTTTTCTTCTCTACCAAACATGACCTTGTGTACACCAACAGCTTCTCAGGCAGCATAAGGGAGTCATTCTTTGATAACACAGGGTTTAAAATTCAGAACTGTGGAATTGCACAGAAAGAGTTCCAAAAGGATTCGGTCACTCAGTGGAGCTTATGCTGTACACAACAGAGAGGCTCCACAATGAAACACCTGGTCAAGAGCAGTTTTGAGTTCTTAAGCTTTCCTTTCTTCTGTATTTTTACACTTTAGAAATCCATGCACTGCTGTTAGGGAAAACATAGAACAGGGGACCTTGTATTAACTCAGCATTCCCATTTGTATGCCTGTTTTGATACAGTCACACCGTGGGGCCAATATGAAAAATGAGTTTAAAATGCAATAAAAATTTTAAGGAATTCCCTGACAGTCCAATGGTTAGGACTCAGTGCTTTCACTGCGGGGGCCTGGGTTGGATCCCTGGTCGGAGAACTGAGATCTTGCAAGCTGTGCAGTGTGGCCAAAAAAAGTAAAATAAAATACAATAAAAATTTTAAAGTTAACCTAAAAGGAAATTCATGCTGAAATCAGTGGAATTAGCCATATATGGTATGCTTAATACGTTTCAAGTTAATGCAAATTGATATGAAAAGAGAATAAAAAAACACAAACTAGCAATGCTTCATCCCATTCAACAAGTATTTATTAACTACCTGCTGTGTGCCACACACAGTGCTAGGCAGTGGATCTATACACAGCCCCAGCCTCCAAGCTGCTTACTCTCTAGGAGGAAAGGTAAAAAAGTAAGAGGAATATTTTCTGTTCAGTGTGATTTGTGTTCTGGGAATATAGGCAATAGATAAAGAATTCTGGTGAAAAGTATCAGGAAGGGGAAACTGATACTGAACAACTTAAAGAGCTATCAACATCGGTTGATATTATGGGCTGAATTGTGTCTCTCCCAGGTTCCTTTGTTTTGGTTTAGTACCTCAGAATGTGATTGCATTTGAAGATAAAGTCTTTAAAGAGGTAATTACAAATGTGAAATAAATAGTTAGTGGGAAACTGCTGCATAGCACTGGGAGATCAGCTCGATGCTTTGTGATGGCTTAGGGGATGGACCAATGCAAGGGACAAGGGGTCGAACCCTGGTCTGGAAAGATCCCACATGCCACGGAGCAACTAAGCACCTACACCACAACTACTGAGCCTGCGCTCTAGAGCATGTGAGCCGCAACTATTGAGCCTATGTGCCTCAACTACTGAAGCCCATGTGCCTAGAGCCAGTGCTCCACAACAAGAGAAGCCACCACAATGGGGAGCCCATGCACCACAACAAAGAGTAGCCCCCACTCTCCACAACTGCAGAAAGCCTGGACACAGCAACAGAGACCCAATGCAGCCAATAAATAAAAAAATAAATAAATAAATTTAAATTTAAAAAAAGAGGGAGGGGAATATGAGCATATATGTATACATATAGCTGATTCACTTTGTTGTACAGCAGAAACTAACACAACATTGTAAAAGAGTTATACTCCAATAAAGAAGTATTTAAAAAATTAAATAAAGAAAGAGGTAATTAAGTGAAGTCACTAGGGCAAGCCCAATCCAATAGATGTCCTCATAAGAAGAGGAGATTAGGATTCAAACACATACAAGAAAGACCATATGAAGATACAGTGGAGAAGCCATCTACCAGCCAAGGAGAGAGGCCTCAGAAGAAATCAACCCTGCTGACTCCTTGATCTAGGACTTCTAGCCTTCAGAACTATAAGAAAATTAATTTCTGTTGTGTAAGCCCCCCAGTCTTTGGTACTTTGTTATGGCAGCCCTAGCAGGTTAATACAGTTGCTGCAATAGAGTACATACTATACAACAGAAGGAACAGAAGGAAGAGGCACCCTGTGGACTGAGTATGACTGAGGGGGTGGCAGCAATGAGCCTAGAGAGGTACACGAGGGATCACAGGAGGAAACCGCCGTCTCCTCCACCACAGCCTGAGATGCCTGGTCAGAGAGTTCAGACTCCATCCTAAAGGTGACACGACACCATCAGAGGCTTTTTACATGGGATTAGGTATAAAAAGCTTACATTTTATAAAATTTACTCTGATGATTATTGATTATCTGGAAGCAAGAATCTAGCAGCTGGGAGACCAATATGAGAGATGATAGCAACCTAAAATACATTGCAATGGAGAAAAAAGTAATCTTGAGACATGAAAGAACACTGTGGAACAAAACAAACAAACAAAAAGAGCTATAGGACAAAGGATGAGGACAAAGGTGTTAGAGCAATCTCTGAGCTGCCCCCACAACTATCACATTTCCACCCCAGTGGTTAGTCTTGTCACGGTAGCCACATTTACACTGGCAGAGAAGGCAGATTCCATCTTTATGAGTTAATACATTTGGCAGCATCTCCTAAGGCACCTGCCAACACCAAGTCTATCTCAGGCTTGGACTCTTGAACTCTGAGATCTGAGAACACTAAATTCATTCACACTTCGAAAAAAAACATGGATTGAGGCATATTCTATAATACTTATATTTATAACACTGCCCAGAAGTGTTCTGTTTTGTATGTGTGAAAATTGCCAATGGAATACTCACAAACCCTCTTAATGTGTACCTCTAGCCTTGACATCCCTGAGGAAGGATAAACTAACTTCTAAATATAGTTAGCTAAGAGAAAGAAGTAGAGGGGAAGAGAGAAGAGGAAGATGGGAAAATGGAGAAAAGAGAGATTTCTGGTTTGGATTTTTTTTTTGTTTTCCACTATTTCCTTAGTCAAGCTCTCTCTAAACAGCCTGTTTTTGGTGCAAAAGGATGTCGCTCATCTCTTGGATGAGAGTCCATTCCCTGCTGGAACCTAGGTGCAATCGATGTGTCTGATTTGTTTAGGAGCTTTGCAGGAGGGTAAATAGGAGTTCTCAGGAAATAATGTAAAGTCAAGGAGTCTCACACACATGAAAACTTTATTTGCCATCTATGCAATGTTCAAATAGTAGAAGGATTTATTTTTATTATCCCTCTCTTCAAAGTACTCCATTTTAAATGTCAGTAAGCTTTTAAAAATAAGGACAGCTTTTAGAAAATTGCCAGTCCAGCCTTTTTCTTTTATTTCCTGGGTGTTTCTTAATAAGTGGGTTTATTGTAGCCCAGATGTCTGTCTGTCCAGTAGCCAGCCTGAATCATCCTGCGTTCAGTGCTCATGTCCTCTCTCTTATCATATTTCCCAACTGCCCCTTAGTGCTTTATCTTCTCCTTCAACACTGCGCAGCTTCCCAAACCAGAAGGTTTTCAAGGGAACATCACTTCATTGTGCTTCCTGCGGAAGCCCAAGCACAAGAAATGATAAAGCTCTGGCCCCTGCTTTATTCATAAAACACTTTGCAAAGTGCATTTAGTAATTTGCCATTGTAACCACTGGCACCCAGAGCTTTCAGGGCCCAGTTCTGACACTGTATTTAGTTCATTCTTTGACTGCTCAGCTAAAACTTCCATTTGTATGCATTTATTCTGCTTCACACATTATGTTATCAGTCACTTTCAATATTTCAAAGTCACAGCAGGCTTTTTCTGACACACATTTGTCAGAATGAACTGCCTTGATTGCTATTATTACAGACTACAGTGCCTGAGTAAGGGGAAAAGCATATGTAGTACCAGAATATTGAAACTGCCTGATAAAACAATAGATATGAGAGAATAAAAATAGAATAAATGCATATAAATGGATGCTTTAAAAGGCCAGGAAAATGTAGGATTATAAAATAGGCATATAGAGTTCAAAAACCTGTGAAGAAAAATGTAATAAAAAATTTTTTGAGGAAGATAAGGCGCCAATTGAAAATTTCACTGTCCCAATGTCGGCAAATAAGTGGGTATTACATACTTGTTTTCAGTAATCAGGGATTCAAATAGGCTCCATTTATGGATGCTGCCTTTGAATTTTAGCATGAAATCCACTACTGCATAACAAAGAACATAATAAAAACACATGCTTCAGCCAAAAATAAATTTAATGGAAGCTATGAGGAACTAACTGGAACTCTAGACCCATTACTCCTTTATTGTTCTTGATAGACTACTAGGCATGTCACCCAGCAGAAGACCTGTGTCCTATTTGCCCCACTCTTCATTTTCTGTCTTTAACCAGACTTCAGAACTGCATACTAAAGAAGAACCATAAAAATCAATTTTAGAGGCAGAGAACACCAGTTTCAAGGGGTGGGCCTCCTTAGAATTCCTTAAATTTCAAGTCTTGCATAAAGCACAAAATAAAAAATAAGCCACAATAATTAGTATACCAAATATCTTTTCAAAGTGAATTAATAGAATAGAGAAATCTGAAGCGTTTTAATTAATGCCAAAGATGAGAAAAACAGAAAAAACTAAGTTGTATTGCTCTTTTCTTTAGGACAGTTATATAGCTTTATGAATCTACCTCAGCTCATATATTCCTAACATACTTTTCTAAAGTAATATTCAAGAAATTTTGTTGAAGGTAGAAAACTTCCATCTAACAGACCACAGTTTGGAAACCCAAAATTATAAGAAATTATAACACACACACCGCCCCCCCAGCCCCGCAAAAAATAGCCAGAAGATCTAGATCATTACCTGCTTACTCTATTTCCAGAAATAAGATCTGATTCCTTCTAAAGAAATTATGTTTAATCTGAATGTTATTTAAAGCCCTGAAATGAAGGATTGCCATTTTAATTCTGCTTGAATCCTTATAATTAAATGTCAAAATCACATTTAAAAACTTTTAGGCAGATTAAATTATTCTGAGTCTTTCATCATCTCACCTATTCATTGTCATGAACTTTTTACAAATATTAATAGTATTTATTGATTTTTCAGGGACCATCTGACTATTAGCATAACTCTAGATTTATATGCAGAAAAGATTACACTGAAATACACACTGATAGAATTCAGAAATTTTTTTCAATTTGAGAAATATGTTTAGTAGCATAATTTCAATATTCATAAATATCCTATTAAAAGAGTACCCACAAATATAGAAAACAAACATATGGTTGCCAAAGGAGAAAAGTGGGGAGAGATAAATTAGGAGTTTGGGAATAACATATACACACTACTATATATAAAATAGATAACCAACAGGGACCCACTGTATAGCACAGGGAACTATACTCAATATTTTGTAATAACCTATAAGGGAAAAGAATCTGAAAAAAATATATATTATGTATAACTGAATCACTTTGCTATACACCTAAAACCAACACAACATTGTAAATCAACTACATTTCAATTAAAAATAATAAAGAAAAGAATACCCCGTAGAATATTAATGTCTTGAGATTTTAAAATAAAAAGCCATGATGACTCAGAAAGTATGCAGAATACAGCATAAAAATATTTTAAATACATAGCTTCACTGTATCCAACAAATTTAAAGCATTAACAATTTTGTTAAAATATCTATTTTATTTTAAAATAATAAGGATAGTTATTTCTAGATGGCAGTTATTTCTAGATGGCAGTTATTTCTCCCTGAGGAAAAAAAAGTTTACTGCAGTCAGTAGTCATTCTAGTAAAGTGTTCCTCTTCCTAATTAATGTGTTAGAAGGGATAAATATATTCTGTTTATGTGCAAAAAATTTAAATTCATTTTCCATTGAAGAACTATTTTCAATCTTAATTATATTCCACAGTCTATGGAGACATTAAAAATAACAAGTGCCGTAAAGTGTGAAGATTGAGGGGATTTGAAAAACCCCTAAAATGTATTAAGTGATTTATTTGTATTAATTAGCCCAGTTACTATTTTTGAAAAATCATTGTCAGTTTAGAACTGCTACAAGTGATTATGTCTAAGTTATAAATAAAATTAATTTAGTCCATTCATCAACATGCAAGTACCTTTATCAAACAACATATATGCAGAGATGACGCAGAGAAAATTTTAAGATAAATCACCAATAAACAGAGAATTGAGATTTTTAGCAGGTTTGCACATTACAAAATTAAATGCCTCTACACACGTCACACTTTCCACAAACTCATACACCCTCCTTCACACACACACACACACACACACACACTGCTCATTACATTCCACACTCCCAGTCATGCATTTCCCTCCCTATATTTGATTCATAATTACCATATCAAAAAGGACAGTTGTGAAAAGGCAAGGCAACTAATTCTAGCTGTCATTTCAATAAAATATCCCATAAAAAGTTCAATTTTTATTAGACCCTTTTGCGCTACCCACTGCTGCAGAAAAGTTCATATGTTCAGTTCTTTGTGCAGGTAATTTCGAAGGTGTGATTTTTCCCATAGATGTTTTCCTGCCCCAGGGGAAGAAAGGTTTCAGTACATTGTCAGTTGGTGTGCTTTGAGCCTGTGGTATGTATAGAAGTCTGGCCTCTGAGTACCTCTGTCTAGGGGAATATACATTGATAACGATAACACCTATTTAAAAATAAGGAATCTTTCTTAACTAGCCCTATCTTCAGGTGATACTTTGTCCATATTCTTTTCCCCTTTCATATACTAATATTTCCTTATAATTCTGTGCTTCTACTTCTTTTTTGTTTGTATCTTAGTAGAAACATTTTAATTTATCTTTATAGTAATTATAATAATACTTTAATGTGTTTAGAATATTGTAAATCGTATATAATACTTAGGACAGTGTTTGTGTTTACAGATACTGAGTGAATACTGATGTTAACTGTAGATCAGCCAAATGACTTTGAGCCTCTGTTATGCATGAAGAGTTCCCACCAAACCGTAAAAATTTTTCTCTACTATCAGTATTTCATCATGGCAGTATTTGATTTGGTAGGACAGAAATGCCTTTTACCATAGTGTCTTTCCTGGATGAAAAAAATAAATAAAAGATGGCACACTGTTTAATTCAACCATATACTCAAAGGCTCAAGCACAAATTTAGGGAAAAAGAATCTGATCTCTCATTTCTAATCACCTCTGCCCAAACTTCAAAGAATTCATATCCAGAGCACTGGTTCTTGTTTGTTTCTTTATTTACAGTGATAGAGTTCTTATTCAAAGAGTTCTACTTAAGTCTCTCTTTGGGGACTATCTGGAAGCTACACTGAAGGCAGAAATCTATAGTTGGATTGCCTAAGGTACAAATTTCTTGTAGAACCTAATACAGCTGCCAATTTGCTTTTGAGGGCAATCAGGATGTTCATTAGTAATTGAGTTGAAGCAGAGAGGAACTTCATTTGTACCGAGTCAGTGACCTGGATCGTTTTCAGAATGAGTATTGAGCTGAAATGGACCGTTCGTTTCTACTTCCACTGGGATACTGTACCAAAAGGTTATTGCTCTTACCTTCTTCTGATAGTGATAGGGATTTCCAGGAGCAGAAAACAAGGCTTTATGTTTGCCACTTGGATCTCAAGGTAGCTCTTTATATGATTTTTGATTACTCTTAGAGCATGAGATAAACCCTGAATTTTAGGCTACACTATGGGACCGATTCCAAAACCTTCATTTGGTAGGTGATTGAAATATGAAGAGAGTACACTGTGGTGAATCAAAGGTTTCAGAAGTGGAGGGGGAGATAAAAAATAAACAGACAAATCTGGAGCATGGTCAATAGAAGTTGGTATAACGTTATAGGAACGTAAGTAGTTATTAAAGTGGTGTTACTGTTGAGTATTGAAATAATACCACTTTAATAAATTTAATAGCAAAAGACTATATAGGGCATACTATAGCCAAGCACTACTCAAAGAGCTTCACACATGTTGTCATTTTTGTCCTCACAACTACTCTATTTTACAGATGAAAAAACTGGACTTACAAAGAGGTTAAGTCACTTTCCCGAGATCATACAAGCAGCAAGTGATGGAACTGGTATTTAAATCTTGACAGTCTGGCTCCAGAGTCAGTACTCTTAACCTCTATACTCTATTACTAGTTTGGAAAGCTGGTGAAATGGGCCACCATGGGTATACATATGGTCCCCAACATGATGGTTCAACTTACCAACTTTTAAACTTTACAGTGATGCAAGTGGTATGCCTTCAGGAGAAATCGTACTTGGAATTTGGATTTTGTATCTTCCTGGGCTCTCAATATGCAGTGTGATACCCTCTCGTGATGCTGAGCAGCAACAGCAAACCACGGCTCCCAGTCAGCCACACATGCATGCGGGTAAACAACCAATACACTTACAACCATTCTGTCCCCACACAACCATTCTGTCTTTCACGTTCCGTACCATATTCAACAAATTACATGAGATATTCAACACTTTGATGTAAAATAGGCTTTGTGTTGGATGATTTTGCCCCACTGTAGGCTAAGGTAAGTGTTTTGAGTACGTTTTAAGGTAGGCTAGGCTAAGTTAGGATGTTTCGTAGATTAAGTGCATTAAATGCATCTTTTTTCTTTAATTTTCATTCTATATTGGGTATAGTTGATTTACAATGTTGTGTTAGTTTCAGGTGTACAGCAAAGTGATTCAGTTATACATATATGTATATCCATTATTTTTCAGATTCTTTTCCCATATAGGTTATTACAGAATATTGAGTAGACTTCCCCGTACTATACAGTAGGTCCTTGTTGATTATCTATTTTATATATAGTAGTGTGTATATGTTAATCCCAAACTCCTAATTTATCACTCCTCCCAACCTTTCCCCTTTGGTAACCATAAGTTTGTTTTTGAAGTCTGAATCTGTTTCTGTTTTGTAAATAAATTCATTTGTATCATTTTTTTTAGATTTCATATATAAATGATATCATATGACATTTGTCTTTCTCTGTCTGACGTACTTCACTTAGTATGATAATCTCTAGGTCCATCCTTGTTGCTTCACATGGCATTATTTCATTCTTTTACATGGCTGAGTGATATTCCATTTTATGTATGTACCACATCTTCTTTGTCCATTCTTCTGTTGAGGGACATTTAGGTTGTTTCCATGTCTTGGCTGTCATAAATAGTGCTGCAATGAACATTGGGGTGTAAGTATCTTTTAAATTATGGTTTTCTCCAGATATATGCCCAGGAGTGGGAATGCTGGATCACATGGTAGTTTCATTTTTAGTTTTTTAACAAACCTCCATACTGTTCTCCATAGTGTTTGTACCAGTATTAAAAGCATTTTTTACTTAAAATCTTTTCAACTTAAGATGGGCTTACCAGGGCATAACTCCACTATAAGTTGAGAAAGATCTCTATTACATTCAGATTCTAAGTTGCTATTGTGATATAATGAGAAAGATATATTTGGTCTTCATCTGAAACAGAGCTCCTAGAACTCTTAAAATTTCCTCACTAGTGAGAGCAACAAAGGTATCTTTTATGATGTTAATGAGGTGACTTTTGGACTGCAACTATGGATGCTGGGGGAGGGGGGTACCACTTTGGGTTTAGAGGGTTAGAACTTTCAGTGCCATCCCTCAGACATCTGGGGAGGGTAGAGAAGCTGGAGGTTGAATGAATCACCAATGGCCAGTGATTTAATCAATCATGCCTGCATAATGAAGCCTTCTTAAACACCCAAAAGAATAGGGCTTCCAGGTTGGTGAACATGTGCAGATTTGGGAAGAGTGGTGTACAAAGAGCATGACATCTCCATGCCCTTTCCCCATACATTGCCCTTCCATCTGGCTGTTCCTGAGTTACATCCTTGTTCCTGAGTTATTATCCTTTGATAATAAACTGATGATCCAGTAAGTAAACCATTTCTCTGAGTTCTGTGAGCCACCCTAGCAAATTAATCAAACCCAAGGAGGGGGTTATTTGGAAACTCCAGTCTATAGCCAGTCAATCAGAAGCACAGGTGACAACCTGGACTTGCAATTGGCATCTGAAGGGACAGAGGGTCAGTCTTGTAAGACTGAACGCTTAGTCTGAGGAATCTGATGCTATCTCCAGGTAGATAGTGTCAGAATTGAGTTGAGTTATACAGCTGGTGTTTGAAAATTTCTTGTTGCTATGGGAAAACCCTACACACACACTCACATCAGAATTGGTGACCAGAATCATTCAGTTGCCTCCAGGGGAAGAATTACTCATAAAGGATGTGGAGTCTCAGCCCAGTAACAGTGTCCTCATTGTCAGGGGGGAGAACAATTTTAGTATTTCATCATACTCAATCTCCAGTGAATTTTTTTCCAATAGATCTGAACCAAGCAACTAAAATAACCCTAAATTTGTGCAGGAATTCAAGAGCACATGTTAACAAAGCTTTTCGACCAGTTAACATAGAATGACACAATGGATGAGGTATTCCCCGCACTTCTGTGGAGACCCCAGGGCACTGGAGCATTCATTGGAACAGAGGCACTAACAGGCATGCGGCAAAGCCCGGCCGGCAGTAGTAGCAGCCCTCACAGCAGAGAGGCGGTCCAGCACAGCAACCAGGACAGCAGCCTGGCAGCAACTGCGGGGTGGAGGAGGCACACTCATCAGACTGTTAGGTCTGAAGGCCTTAGGATCAGACCAAAAAAAAAAAAAAAATTGCCAAGAATTGGAGAACTGGAGGAAAAGAGCCACATGGCTGCTGAAACTGTAGCAGTCCATGTAAAATTTCACAAGTGATTCCCAAACAAATTGAAAGGAAACTTTAAGACACTGGGAGGTCCCACACTTACGGGTGGGGATGAGCCAGATGACTACTACTTGTTTTCAAAATTATCACACCTTCCTCCCTTGTGGGTACAGGCTGAAAAAAAAAAAACAGATTACATATTATCGACAAATCATAAATAATCTTTTCTGTATATTTTAGGAATATGGTCACCATATAATGTTTAATTAAGAAAAAGTGTTATCAAGGCAGAAATAGAGACACAGATGTAGAGAACAAACATATGGACACCAAATGGGGAAATCGGTGGAGGGGGGGCGCTGTTGGTGGGGGATGAATTGGGAGATTGGGATCGCCATATATACATTACTAATAAGAAAAAACTATCAAATTGTACACTTTAAATACATGCAGTTTATCGTATGTCAATTATATCTCAATAAAAGTTCTAAAAAAAGAAAAAGTGTTATACATACTAAAATTCAGTTTGTCAAAAAGAAAGTTCTGAAATGAAAAGATAAAATCTTAATTTGATAGACGTCGCATTACAAAAGGGGTGATGGGTGGAAAGTTATATTCTATTTTTTAAGCTTTTTAGGTTTTGTGTTTTGCCATAAATTTCTTTTCACTAGATGATTGGCAGACTAGATTAAGACATCAGGAAGAGGAGATGTAAATGAAGCTTTATAGGCAGAATGCAGACCCAAGCATAGCTGAGTCATTAGTGGGAATTTCTATTCCTTTCTCAATCTCTTTTAAATTTTAAATTAGACTTCACTGTTAAGAAGGTTCAGTACTGAGGATGTAGAAACTAGTTCTCAAATTGAAAACCCTATCAAGATAAGAGATTTGACCCTTCTGTGCTATATGATTTTAAAGGAAGGCTATAATGGCCTCTTTTCGTAACAGAATCTCTGATTTACTAAAAAGTAGCTTTAATATATGATTCATTATTTTACATTTACAATACCAGCATTATTATGATAATAGTGTCAAAAATAATATCAGTGATTCTTTTTTTCATGAGCCAGAGTTGAAGGTCTTTGTAAAAAAAAAAAAATGAGGACTCTGAAATACAGTTGAATTTTAGAACATTATCCATACGAATTATTTCTAACAAAGGTTATTCTCATGTGACAAGCAGGAGAATCTTGTATTTCTAGCTACATTTACTCAGTGTTTTAATGTCAGTTAGAATGCTATCTCAGTCAAAATAGCTTCTATATATGTAAAATTATGGTTATTTCCCAAATTATACTGTTTTTTTCTTCAACTGAAACCATATTTAAATGGTGTTATTTTGACTTGCCAGTAGACTCAGGTAGTCACCTAAACAAGTTTTATATTGCAAGGCAGTGCTTACAGTCAGGGAAAAAAAAGATCATCTTCTATAATTTTGTAGTGAAAGAAAAAAATAAGAAAGACATTATTTAATTCAAGTGGATATTTGTGCATTAGAAATTACTATGGACTAAATAACTTGTTATTATATACACTACTAGATATAAAATAAATAACTGATAAGGACCTACTGTGTAGCACAGGGAACTCTACTCAGTACTCTGTGATGGCCTATATGGGAAAAGAATCTTAAAAAAAGTGGATGTATGTATATGTACAACTGATTTACTTTGCTGTACACCTGAAACTAACATAACATTGTAAATCAACTATACTCCAATAAAAATTTAAATAAATAAATAACATTATTTTAGTTGAAACTGCTATCAAGAAATGGGAGAAATAGTCTTTATCAAATGAGCCAGTAGACATGCACCTGCCCCTCAACTTGTGAGCAAAAGTTTTAAAATGTACATCAACAGATGAAAGGATAAAGATGTGGTGCATATATACAATGGAATATTAGCTGTAAAAAGGAACAAAATTGGGACCTTTGTAGAGACATGGATGGACCTAGAGACTGTCATACAGAGTGAAGTAAGTCAGAAAGAGAAAAACAAATATCATATGTTAATGCATATATGCAGAATATAGAAAAGTGGTATAGTATAGATCAACTGGTTTGCAAGGCAGAAATAGAGATGCAGATGTAGAGAACAAGCATATGGACACCAAGTGGGAAAAGCGGGGAGGGGGACGGGGGGGGGTTGGGGTGGGATGAATTGGGAGATTGGGATTGCCATATATACATTACTAGTAAGAAAAAAAATGTACACTTTAAATATATTCAGTTCGTTGTATGTCTATTATATCTCAATAAATGTTCTTAAAAAAGAGAAGAATCAAATGTTTAAATTATGACTATGTCAAGAATTGTGAAGAGTCTGAGATTTTTATCCTACTTGCAAGTACCAAGGTAGCCCTGCCACAGTTTCATAGATGCTTGGAAAAGACACAAGACTTCTGGATCAGGAATGAAGAACGTTACTACTCATGGCAGAGTGAGCAGCCTGTGCTCCATGTTTTCTGGTTTTCCCTGCCCCCGGGTATGACAGAGATAATGCAGAGGCAGGCCCAGCGGGGCCCTCCAGTCTTACACAGGCATGTACCTGCCCAAACTTTACCCAAGAGGGAGACCTTAACTGTAGTAGTCAGTCAGAAAAAAAAATCTGCCTCTATCTCCCAAGGCTGTTTGCTAGAAAAATATCCAAGAAAAGAGTCCAGGATAAAAGTTGTCTTGAGACAGGTAAAACACAAAATGGAAAATTGCCCCTCAAAAAAATATTTTAATAGGACCTCATTATTCACAATTCTGTAGTTGAGAATTCACTAACTCACTGAAATTTATGTGTAACCCTAAAATCAATACTTGCCACACTTTCACGGTCATATGCAGACCTGGGCAGAGTGGGAAAAGTTGAGTTTCCTGACACTCAAGTTCCCAGCTAAGGCCAAACAAGGGGACTCAATTGCTGTCTTCTTTTAGCTCTTATACAGTAAACAAATGTCTTTTCTGTAGTCTACTAACTGTCATGTTCTTTGTACTTTTGTGCACATTTTTGGTGATTTTACTACTTACAATGGCCTTGAATAGTACTGAAGTACTACCTAGTATTCCTGAGTACAAGAAGGCTATGGTGTGTCTTATGGAGAAAATAAGTGTCAGATAAGCTTCATTCAGGCATTAAGTTATAGTGATGTTGGCAGTGAGTTCAAAGTTAATGAATCAAAAGGATTAAATGTCTTTATCTTTTTTTAGTAAAAATTCTATAAATTTAAGGTGTACAACTTGGTTTTGAAATACATATACATTGCAAAATAATTACCACAATCAAGTTAATTAACATATCCATCACCTCACATAGTTACCATTTTCTTTCTCTTTACTTTTTGTCTTTTTTTTTTTAGAGCTCTTTATTGGAATATAATTGCTTTACACTCTTATACCAGCTTTTGAGGTACACCAAAGTGAATCAGCTGTATTTATACATATATCCCCTTATCCCCTCCCTCCTGTGACTCCCTACCGCTCTCCCTGTCCTGGCCCTCTAAGGCATCACCCATCATCAAGTTGATCTCCCTTTGTTATACAGCAACTTCCCACTAGCTATCTATTTTACAGTTGGTAGTGTATATATGTCTATGCTACTCTCTCACTTTGTCCCAGCTTCCCCTTTGCCCGCCCCCCACCCCCATGTCCTCCAGTCCATTCTCTACATCTGCATCTTTATTCTTGCCCTATCACTGGGTTCATCAGTTCCATTTTTTGAGATTCTATATATATGAGTTAGCATACAGTATTTGCTTTTCTCTTTCTGGCTTACTTCACTCTGTATGACAGACTCTAGGCCTATCCACCTCATTACACATAGCTCCATTTCATTCCTTTTTATGGCTGAGTGATATTCCATCGTATATATGTGCCACATCTTCTATATCCATCCATCTGTTGATGGGCATTTAGGTTGCTTCCATGTCCTGGCTATTGTAAATAGTGCTGCAGTGAACATTATGGTACATGTTTCTTTTGGGATTATGGTTTTCTTTGGGTATATGCCCAGTAGTGGGATTACTGGGTCATATGGTAGTTCCATTTTTAGTTTTTTAAGGAACCTCCAAACTGTTTTCCATAGTGGCTGTACCAACTTACATTCCCACCAACAGTGCAGGAGAGTTCCCTTTTCTCCACACCCTCTCCAACATTTGTTGTTTCTAGATTTTTTGATGATGGCCATTCTGACTGGTGTGAGGTGCTACCTCACTGTGGCTTTGACTTCCATTTCTCTAACTCTTAGTGATGTTGAGCATCTTTTCTTGTGTTTGTTGGCCATCTGCATGTCTTCTTTGGAGAAATGTCTCTTTAGGTCTTCCGCCCATTTGTGGATTGGGTTATTTGCTTTTTTGGTATTAAGCTGCATGAGCTGCTTGTATATTTTGGAGATTAATCCTTTGTCTGTTGCTTCATTGGTAGTACTTTCTCCCATTCTGAGGGTTGTCTTCTTGCCTTGTTTATGGTTTCTTTTGCCGTGCAAAAGTCTCATTAGGTCCCATTTGTTTATTGTTGATTTTATTTCCATGATTCTAGGAGGTGGGTCAAAAAGATCTTGCTTTGATGGATGTCATAGTGTTCTGCCTATGTTTTCCTCTAGGAGTTTTGTAGTGTCTGGCCTTACGTTTAGGTCTTTAATCCATTTTGAGTTTATTTTTGTGTATGGTGTTAGGAAGTGTTCTCATTTCATTCTTTTACATGTTGCTGTCCAATTTTCCCAGCACCCCTTATCGAAAAGGCTGCCTTTTTTCCATTGTATATTCTTGCCTCCTTTGTCAAAGATAAGGTGCCCATGTGCGTGGGGGTTTACCTCCGAGTTCTCTATTCTGCTCCATTGATCTTTCTTTCTATTTTTGTCCCCGTACCATACTGTCTTGATCACTGTGGCCTTGTAGTATAGTTTGAAGTCAGGAAGCCTAATTCCACCAACTCTGTCTCTCCTTCTCAAGATTGCTTTGGCTATTTGGGGTCTTTTGCATTTCCATACAAATCGTAAGATTTCTTGCTCTAGTTCTGTGAAAAATGCCCTTGGTAATTTGATAGGGATTGCATTGAATCTGTAAATTGCTTTGGGCAGGATAGTCATTTTCACAATGTTGATTCTTCCAATCCAAGAACATGGTGTGTCTCTCCATCTGTTTGTATCGTCTTTGATTTCTTTCATCAGTGTCTTATAGTTTTCTGCATACAGGTCTTTTGCCTCCTTAGGCAGGTTTATTCCTAGGTATTTTATTCTTTTTGTTGCAATGGTAAATGCGAGAGTTTCCTTAATTTCTCTTTCTGCTCTTTCGTTGTTAGTGTATAGGAATGCAAGAGATTTCTGTGCATTAATTTTGTATCCTGCTACTTTACTAAATTCATCAGTTAGTGCTAGCAGTTTTCTGGTAGAGTCTTTATGGTTTTCTATGGATACTATCATGTCATCTGCAAAAAGTGACAGTTTTACTTCTTCTTTTCCAATTTGGATTCCTTTTATTTCATTTTCTTCTCTGATTGCTGTGGCTAAAACTTCCAAAGCTATGTTGAATAATAATGGTGAGAGTGGACACCCTTGTCTTGTTCCTGTTCTTAGAGGGAATGCTTTCAGTTTTTCACCACTTATAACAATGTTGGCTTTTGGTTTCTCATATATGGCTTTTATTATATTGAGATAACTTCCTTCTATGCCCATTTTCTGGAGAGTTTTTATCATAAATGGATGTTGAATTTTGTCAGAAGCTTTTTCTGCATCTATTGAGATGATCATATGGTTTTTATCCTTCAATTTGTTGATATGATGCATCACATTGTTTGATTTGCATATATTGAAGAATCCTTGCATCCCAGGGATAAACCCCACTTGATCATGGCCTATGATTTTTTAATGTGCTGTTGGATTCTGTTAGGTAGTATTTTGTTAAGGATTTTTGCATCTATATTCATCAGTGATATTGGCCTGTAATTTTCTTTTCTTGTGACATATGTCTTTAAACAGAAACAGTCATAAAACAAAGTTGTGCATCAATCTGTTAATGAAAATGTTGTGACCAAAGGCTCACAACATTCTCACAAACATTTTCAGGCTCATAATAGCCCTCTCTTTCCCCAAGGAGCAGTGGTTCAGTATTCACTAACTGAGTGTCTGCTGCAGTGTTATGGACCATCACTGCTGTGAATAATGAGAATCAACTTACAGCCAGTCACAAACGGCAGCAAGCCCACTTCCACTCTTGCTCCCTTACAGCCTCTCCTCAACAAAATAGCAAGAGAGATCTTGTGAAACTGAAGCAAAATCATAGCTCATCTCTGTTCAGATGTTCTCCAATGACTTTCCCTTCTCAACGTCAAAAGCAAACTTATCTCAGTGGTCCTACAGCACCTGCATTCCCCACCTGCCTCTGTGAGCTCTGGCTTCAGCTTCTTCCACTCTCCACCACCCTGGCTTCCTTGCTGTTTATGGAACAGGCAGGTTCCTGCCTCAGGACCTCTGCACTTACTGTTCCTCTGTCTAGAAAGCGCCTGTTCTTTTTCCAGATATCTAAATGACTTGTTCCTTCATCTCTTTCAGGTCTTTGCTAAAATCTCACCTCTGCTTTGAGTCCTACACTAATCAACCTGCTTAAAATTGCAAGCCTGTCCCTCCCAACCCTGGTACTCTTCATCTCCTGTCTCTGCTTTATTGCTCTCATGGCATTACCACCATCTGATAGAGTATAAATATTACATATGCATCTGTTTATCTGTATCCGTCCCAATATATGCAGGGATTATTACTGTCTGTTTTATTCATGGCCGTCTACCCAGAACCTAGAACAGTGCCTGCTTCGCAAGAGATTTTTAATAAGTACTTATTGAATAAATGAAGTAAAAATCTCTTGGAGTTTTCAGTGACTTTCTTTTCTTGCAGTAGGGTAAGCTTTACCTCAATCTGCTACTAAAGAAAGCTCCTGAGAATATTTCTTGAAAACAGATCAATTAACAGTGAGAGAGGCAGAGCTCAAAAGTCTTGCTCAGGCTCAGCAAGGGGAGAAAGCTAATTGGGAAAAGGTAGCAGAGTATTTTCATGCTGTCTAGAAAAGAGAGGAATGGCAAACCTCTTCATTTCTCACATTGGTGACAATGTTTTTAGCAGCATGAGAGTTCATATTAGATTTCAAAATAATATTAAAAAAAAAAAAACCTACTCACTCAGAAAAGTGCTGTTGTCTCTAACTTCTTTGTCCAATAGTATCAAATCAAACAAATCCCTCATAAAGGAAGAAGAGAATGCTTTTTCTTTAGAAAACAAAACAATTAGAGTCTAGCTAAACTGCCCACAAAACATGAACTGTTTCATTTAACTAACTGAGAGCACAGCTTGTTTAATTCTTAAATAAGGAAACACTCTCTGTTAATAAAAGGCAAGTCCCTCACAAGCATGTTTCTCTCTGCCTTAAACAGACATGGAGAGAACTCATGGTGCTTCAGCGTGTTGCCACAGACAGCCACAGATAAATGGAATAAATACCAGGTGAACTTTGAAACAGATGATTTGGTTTGGTGTTAAGGCTAATCCTGAGTTTTACCATCGGGTGGTTTTCTCATGCTATGTAATCCGAATTTGTCCAGACCTCACCAATTGGGGAGTGTAAACAAGACCACATCATCTATAAGAACTTCAAATTCACAAACTTAATGCCCCACAGAACATGGGACCTCCGGCCTCCCTTCAATGTTTCACGCAGTTATTATACGGGATTCCTTAGGTGGGTTATTTTGGGTGCTCATGAAGAGTCCTTTCAAGATGTCCCATCTGCTAGTGTCCCCCAAGCCAACTGAGAGTAACATTTTGGCTGCCCAAGCTCAATCATAAGAACACACATCAAGGGACTTCCCTGGCGATCCAGTGGTTAAGACTTCGCCTTCCAGTGCAGAGGGTGCAGGTTCCAGCCCTGGTCAGGGAGCTAAGATTCCACATGCCTCGGGGCCAAAAGACCAAAACATAAAGTAGAAGCAATATTATAACAAATTCAATAAAGACTTTAAAAAAAAAATGGTCCACATTAAAAAAAAGTCTTAAAAAAAATTTTAAAAAAACCCCCACACATCAACACCAAGGCTATCAACCCTTGAGAGTTAAAGCAGAGCCAATTTTCCCACAGTCCTCACTACCCTGGAGCCATGCTGCAGGGCAGTAAGAATGCTGCTCTTCTGAGCTGGGTCACACTTGGATGCTACGTGAGAGCAGCACTTCTGTCTGCTTCTGCTGGCAGCCACTCTATGTAAAGGACTCAAACAGGTATGCCTTTTAGCAGACTCAGGAACATGCATACATACAGCTATACATACATCTGTACATGTATATAATATAATATGACCCTGAAGTAAGACCTATAAGATATAAACAATGCACTCCTGGAATACGAAGGAGATAAGAGGACTCTAGAAGGGAAGGCTTCATGATGGTACAGGCATATATGTAGACCTCAGTCTATAGGTAGTCTATATGTATCATTATTCTTATTATTTAATTCATGGCTAGAAAGTCTCTTTCCTCAGTTCCCTGATCCCTATATTTTAAGAAAGCAATCTTGAAAATTTTCTCACATAAAAAGTAGTTGTAGATAGTGTCTCACTGAGAAGATATGAAAGATTACTTTGGTCTGTGCTATTTGGGATAATGTTTTTTTCATATATCACCTGGTTTTAAAAAATATTTCTGATCAAAAATATCCTGCTTTTATGGAACCTGCATTCTACTGCTATAAAGAACAGTAATGCAAAGTAAGGAGAAAAATGAGTGGGGTGAAATATGGGTCAGTGGTTAATAATTTACATACAGTGGTCAAGGATAGACTTTAATTAAGTGACGTGCAAGCAGAATCCTGAAGGCAGTAAAAGGAGCAAGCCATGTAGATATCCAGGGACGAGCATTCCAGACACAGGCTAGCAATGCAAAGCCTGTAGACTTTTTTTTAATTCATTTATTTATTTATTTTATTTTTATTTATTGGCTGTGTTGGGTCTTCGTAACTGTGTGCGGGCTTTCTCTAGTTGCAGTGAGCTGGGGCTACTCTTCGTTGTGGTGCCCAGGCTTCTCATTGCTGTGGCTTCTCTTGTTGCAGAGCTCAGGCTTCAATAGTTGCAGCACGTGGGCTCGTTAGTTGTGGCTCAAGGACTCTAGAGCGCAGGTTCAGTAGTTGTGGCACACGGGCTTAGTTGCTCCGCGACATGTGGGATCTTCCTGGACAAGGGATCAAACCCGTGTTCTCTGCATTGGCAGGCAGATTCCTAACCACTGTGCTACCAGGGAAGCCTCCTCAGTCTGTAGACTTTTGTGCAAAGCAGTAAGTGCACTCTTGGTTTTATTCTTTTGGAATTTACATAATGCCTCAGATCACGGAGGCGTCAGATACTATTCTGATTTGTTTGTTTCATGTTCTCCAAAATTATTAATTTATACTCTCCTACCTAAACATCTTGTTTACTTTTAAGTAGATTATTATTTTACATGGGATAGTGTCTGGTAGAACTGTCCTGAGTTAAAAACTGAGTCAATATCTTTATCCTCAGAAGAAGAAACTGATCTGACACATCTCCCTGACAGGCAGCAGTGCGTTTTGATTTTGGCTCAGTCACTCCATCTGCAGCATCAGGGCCTGTCAGCCGCCAACATTTCCTAGATACAATTTTCCTCAAAATGTGCTTCACTGGGTCCTTACCTCACTCATCCTCCTCACTTGTCGACAAGACATCCTTCAGCTCCATTTAAGGTGGAGTTTTTATACACATCTGTCCTCCGTTATTCTCACAAAGCTAGTCCACAGACAGCAGTACTGAACTGCTTCACTTCCTATGGGTTCCATCAACTCAAAATCAGTTATTTGTTGTTATACGTGACAGCTAAGTCAGGTGCCAGTGGTGTACCTTTTAAAGCTGGTTTTGATAACTCTTAGTGCTCTGAGGTTTACATTCAGTAAGTTATTTGAATGTACCACATTTTTTGTATCTTCTTGAAGATTTCTTCCCTTCAATGTCCATCTTAATTTACTACCACGGCAACATCTGTTTTACACTCGACCCCACTTTTGGCATACTCCCTGAATTTATTTGTCATCATGCTTTCTACTACTTCTCCCAGAAATATCTCTATTCCTCACCCATATAAAGTTTTACTCAGTTTCCAAGTCTCAATTCTAATACTGCTTATTCCTTAAAGTCACTTCATTTTGCACTTACCTCTGCTGCACTTAACCGAGTAACTCTCGTAACAGAGTACTTGTGTGCATGTGGCCAGTTGACCATAAGAGCCCAAAGGGCAGGCAGAATAACTGGCTTATGTTTTATTTTCCAAAATTCCTTGAATGTAGTAGATGGTCAGTAAGTGTCTGTTGAAATAATATGCTTCTTTTCTTAATATGTCTTTATTTTTTATCTGCTATGTCTTCATTGTCAGCATGGTTCTAGCATAACGGTCCATGTCAGTTTTTTTTTTTTTTTTTTTTTGCTGCTAAACGCAGTTTCAGTAATTCAACAAGTTTGAGCATCTTCTATACGACTTCTAATGAATTTGGATTTAGGAATGTGGTGAATTAATGCATAATCCCTTCCTTAGAGGAGCTTACAGTATAGAAGGAAAAACTGACAAGTAAATAACTGGTATTTTTTATGTAATAGATATACTGTGATGGCAGTGATATTTTTCAGAGTGGGATTAGAACAGCTAAAAAGTTTCAGAGAGTCTCATTATGTAGGGTTTGGGTGAATTGAAGATTGTAATAAATATGTTAAGCACCTAGAACAGTGCCCTGCATATGGAAGGCACACAATAAATGCTGTTTGTTGAATTAATTATATGGTGGCAGCTAGAAGGTAAGTTCAGAGAACAGCAACGAGGGCATGGCTGCTGGTAAGGCACTTTCAGTGCACTGTGATATTGATATGGTTTTCCTGCCTTATTGTAGACCTCAGCTTTCAGTCACTCACACCCTCAGTTGAGGACTCCCTGGGTCTCATCTAAAAAAATGATGAAAAGAATAAGTCGTTTCCCAGATAACTAAGATAGCTTCCTAATAGCAGTTTCCAGAATCTCCCCCCAATAATAGCTTCCTTTAAAAAATGGATCTACAGCATTAACTCAAGAAAGAAAGAAAGAAACAAACAAAATTACTACGGAATTATTTTTAAATATTAGAATACTTCCTCGAATCATTGTCAAAGTTTAGGTTGGTATCAGATGTTCTAATTTTATTTGTAATTATATAAACTTTTCATTCATCAGTTAGCAATTTACTTATTAACTGAACAAACATCTATTGAAAACCTATTATGGGATGGTTTCTTTCCTAGGACCCAGAGATACAAAGACAAATACGATGACTCTTGCCCCCAATTAGCTTATTCCAATGGATTGAAAAGCAAAATATAGAACAATTTAGTATATCATGGTAAGAGTTAAGTCAGAGGTGTTCATGGTTTTTTGTTTTTTGTTTTTTTTATTTATTTGATTTATTTATTGGCTGCGTTGGGTCTTCGTTGCTGCACACGGGCTTTCTCTAGTTGCTGCGAGCGGGGGCTACTCTTCATTGTGGTGCGCAGGCTCCTCATTGTAGTGGCTTCTCGTGTTGTGGAGCATGGGCCCTAGGCACATGGGCTTCAATAGTTGTGGCACATGGGCTCAATAGTTGTGGCTCACGGGCTCTAGAGCACAGGCTCAATAGTTGTGGTGCATGGGCTTAGTTGCTCCATGGCATGTGGCATCTTCCCAGAACAGGGCTTGAACCCATGTCCCCTGCATTGGCAGGCGGATTCTTTACCACTGCACCACCTAGGAAGTCCTGTTCATGGGTTTTTAAATAGAAAAGAGAAGAAAAGCATCTAAGTCAGGCTCAGAAGCAAAAGGAAAGGCTTTTTGAAAGAAATGATGTGCTTAAACTGATTTCGAAGGACAAAGACAAGCTAACGTGGCATAACTACTAGAAAGTAGAATCATTTGACCAAGTACATCCAGGTTCCCATTATAACTGTTACATTGTCTTCCTTTTTTTTTTAAATCTGTGCTCTTCCTGGCCTTAAATGATAACCAGGAGATAACACCTATGGAGAAGACTTATCTCTACTGCCTTTGAAGAAGCGGTAATTCTAACATGAAGTACCTTTTGTGGGCTTAAATGATCAAAAGAGAAGCCTGCTGAGATGGGTTTCATAGGGAGCAGTGGCTTTAAGAGTCGAGAGTCCTAGGATAAACCATCTGTCTGTCACCAAACAGGTGCTATGAAAATAAATCACTGTTACTTCTGTTTCCTGAAAATGCACTCTTTTCCCAGGTTTTACATCAATGTACTGATTAATATTTTAGCCATAAAGCTTACGAGGTAACATTCTCATGTAAATATCATAATAGCTTTTTTTCTATGACAAAGATGGGATTGAGGAACTGAATTTGAGTTACATAACTGTTGTTTCTTTGTTTAAATTCACCATGTGAAATAAGATTTAACATAATACCATGTAAGACTGGCACAGTGCTTTGAGATGGACTCCAAATATTTCTCACTGAGTAATTTAAAATCAGTGGTATAGTGTATGCCTATTTCTTTTCAAGATGATCAAACGTAGCAATGGCTTTCACCTTTATCTTTAAGACATTTCCTTAAACTTTAGTTGCTTAAAAAATTAACATCTTTCTCTTTATTCTTCTATAAACCAGAGACACCATGAATTGTTATGCATTAAATATGGCCAATGATAGCTTTGTAATGTTTTAGTGTTCTGCCACCATCAGGTAATTTTTATAATTTTTCATATACCTAAAACTTTCCCCTCAGATTT
The DNA here is from genome assembly GCF_030028045.1 of Hippopotamus amphibius kiboko. Taxonomy (NCBI): domain Eukaryota; kingdom Metazoa; phylum Chordata; class Mammalia; order Artiodactyla; family Hippopotamidae; genus Hippopotamus; species Hippopotamus amphibius. Next base: position 63,136,020 of record NC_080188.1, read on the forward strand.
TATGCAATTTCCTGCCTTTATAAAGAGAATATTTTAATCTGAGATGATCATTATGAAAATGTATTCTTTCACTGTGCTTTTAATACTATGATACCATATTAGGTATTACTGAGATGTATATAATTATTTTCTCCTACACTCAATAACCTTTGAATTCTATTGTCGGATTTTCATTCTATTTCTGATTTTTATAATTTTCATATTATTTCTTTTTCTTTGCTATCAGACTGTTTGCCCTCACTTTTTATAATTGCTATTTTCACCTCCCCTTTCAATGCTCCCTGTTATAATATGCTATTTCAAATGCTATTTATTTCAACAAATATTAATTGAGGATACTATGTATTAGTCACGTAGTCACTGTACTAAGTACTAGGTATTCAAAGATAAATAAAACATGGTAGCCTTTAAAGAGTAAGAAAAAATAGAGATATAAAAAAGTAATTACAATTCTGTGTGAGAATTGCGATGAATTGCATTTATTCTTGGACAACATGGTTTGTTTCTCCCAGGCCTTGCCAATGTGGGGTGGCCCAAGACAGAACTGAAGGGTTCAACATCAGTGGGCCAGGGAGGAATTCAAAGCAGAGTTGTTTGTAGTGCATCTCCCATAGGTGAAGATATGCGCTATAAAAAAAAAAATTAGAATGAAAAAGAAATAAAGGAAACAATAGCAAAGATCAATGAAACTAAAAGCTGGTTCTTTGAGAAGATAAACAAAATTGATAAACCATTAGCCAGACTCATCAGGAAAAAAAGGGAGAAGATGCAAATCAACAGAATTAGATATGAAAAAGGAGAAGTAACAACTGACACCGCAGAAATACAAAAGATCGTGAGAAACTACTACAAGCAACTATATGCCAGTCAATTGGATAACCTGGAAGAAATAGATAAATTCTTAGAAAAATCCAATCTTCCAAGACTGAACCAGGAAGAAATAGAAAATATGAAGACCAATCACAAGTATGGAAATTGAGACTGTGATTAAAAATCTCCCAACAAACAAAAGGCCAGGGCCAGATGGCTTCACAGGCAAATTCTATCAAACATTTAGAGAAGAGCTAACACCTATCCTTCTCAAACTCTTCCAAAATACAGCAGAAGGAGGAACAGTCCCAAACTCATTCTACAAGGCCACCATCACCCTGATACCAAAACCAGGCAAAGATGTCACAAAAAAAGAAAATTACAGGCCAATATTACTGATAAATATAGATGCAAAAATCCTCAAAAAATACTACCTAACAGAATCCAACAGCACATTAAAAAGATCATAGGCCATGATCAAGTGGGGTTTATCCCTGGATTGCAAGGATTCTTTAATATATGCAAATCAATCAATGCGATACCTCATATCAACAAATTGAAGGATAAAAACCATGCAATAATCTCAATAGATGCAGAAAAAGCTTCTGACAAAATTCAACATCCATTTATGATAAAAACTCTCCAGAAAATGGGCATAGAAGGAAATTACCTCAACATAATAAAAGCCATATATGAGAAACCAAAAGCCAACATTGTTCTAAGTGGTGAAAAACTGAAAGCATTCCCTCTAAGAACAGGAACAAGACAAGGGTGTCCACTCTCACCATTATTATTCAACATAGCTTTGGAAGTTTTAGCCACAGCAATCAGAGAAGAAAATGAAATAAAAGGAATCCAAATTGGAAAAGAAGAAGTAAAACCGTCACTCTTTGCAGATGACATGATAGTATCCATAGAAAACCATAAAGACTCTACCAGAAAACTGCTAGCACTAACTGATGAATTTAGTAAAGTGGCAGGATACAAAATTAATGCACAGAAATCTCTTGCATTCCTATACACTAACAACGAAAGAGCAGAAAGAGAGATGAAGGAAACGCTCCCATTCACCATTGCACCAAAAAGAATAAAATACCTAGGAATCAACTTGCCTAAGGAGGCAAAAGACCTGTATGCAGAAAACTATAAGACGCTGATGAAAGAAATCAAAGACGATACAAACAGATGGAGAGACACACCATGTTCTTGGATTGGAAGAATCAACATTGTGAAAATGACTATCCTACCCAAAGCAATTTACAGATTCAACACAATCCCTATCAAATTACCAAGGGCATTTTTCACAGAACTAGAACAAGAAATCTTATGATTTGTATGGAAACGGAAAAGACCCCGAATAGCCAAAGCAATCTTGAGAAGGAGAGACGGAGTTGGTGGATTTAGGCTTCCTGACTTCAAACGATACTACAAGGCCACAGTGATCAAGACAGTATGGTACTGGCACAAAAATAGAAAGAAAGATCAATGGAACACAATAGAGAACCCAGAGGTAAACCCACGCACATACGGCCCCTTATCTTTGACAAAGGAGGCAAGTATATGCAGTGGAAAAAAGACAGACTCTTCCATAACGGTTGCTGAGAAAATTGGACAGCAACATGTAAAAGAATGAAATGAGAACACTTCCCAGCACTATACACAAAAATAAACTCAAAGTGGATTAAAGACCTAAATATAAGGCCAGACACGATAAAACTCCTAGAGGAAAACATAGGCAGAACACTCTATGACACCCATCAAAGCAAGATCTTTTTGACCCACCTCCTAGAATCATGGAAATAAAATCAAGAATAAACAAATGGGACCTTATGAGACTTTTGCACAGCAAAAGAAACCATAAACAAGGCAAGAAGACAACCCTCAGAATGGGAGAAAAGCAACAGACAAAGGATTAATCTCCAAAATATACAAGCAGCTCACGCAGCTTAATACCAAAAAAACAAATAACCCAATCCACAAATGGGCAGAAGACCTAAATAGACATTTCTCCAAAGAAGACATGCAGATGGCCAACAAACACATGAAAAGATGCTCATCACTAAGAGTTAGAGAAATGGAAGTCAAAGCCACAATGAGGTATCACCTCACACCAGTCAGAATGGCCATCATCAAAAATTCTAGAAACAACAAATGTTGGAGAGGGTGTGGAGAAAAGGAAACTCTCCTGCACTGTTGGTGGGAATGTAAGTTGGTACAGCCACTATGAAAAACAGTTTGGAGGTTCCTTAAAAAACTAAAAATGGAACTACCATATGACCCAGTAATCCCACTACTAGGCATATACCCAGAGAAAACCATAATCCCAAAAGAAACATGTACCGTAATGTTCACTGCAGCACTATTTACAATAGCCAGGACATGGAAGCAACCTAAATGTCCATCAACAGATGAATGGATAAAGAAGATATGGCATATATATGCAATGGAATATTACTCAGCCATAAAAAGGAATGAGATGCAGCTATATGTAATGAGGTGGATAGACCTAGAGTCTGTCATACAGAGCAAAGTAAGCCTGAAAGAGAAAAGCAAATACCGTATGCTAACTCATATATATAGAATCTCAAAAAATGGAACTGATGAACCCAGTGATAGGGCAAGAATAAAGATGCAGATGTAGAGAATGGACTGGAGGACATGGGGGTGGGGGGCGGGCAAAGGGGAAGCTGGGACGAAGTGAGAGAGTAGCATAGACATATATACACTACCAACTGTAAAATAGATAGCTAGTGGGAAGTTGCTGTATAACAAAGGGAGATCAACTCGATGATGGGTGATGCCTTAGAGGGCTGGGACGAGGAGGGTGGGAGGGAGTCACAGGAGGGAGGGGATAAGGGGATATATGTATAAATACAGCTGATTCACTTTGGTGTACTTCAAAAGCTGGTACAAAAGTGTAAACGATTATATTCCAATAAAGAGCTTAAAATAATAAATTAATTAATTAATTAAGTATACACAAAATGGAAAAAAATTAGGATAAATTTGTAGGAAGTTTGTCAAAAATTAGAAAAAAGTACTCTTAGTAAGATCAAGGACAGTATTCTGATTTATGTACTTTGCATATTTACTTGTGACCTCTGTTTTGACCACTTGGGGTCTTATCTTGCTAACTTTCTGTTACTACAGCAGGTACAAAATAGTTTGGAGTGCTCAGTGAGTGAAACCCCAGTGAGTGAAATGTTAATGTATTTATTATAATTTTTTTGCATTATATTATACATATCACATTCTATTATAGTGCCTAATATTTTATTGTTCTGACCTTTCCACTATCACATAGCATTTTCTAATGAGAAAAAATTCAAAAATAATATGAGACATACAGATAGCCTCTGAGTTAATGTGGGGTCATGTTTCTAAATACACTTTCTGTATGAAAAAATGTATGTTTATGATAGAATCATATACTTGAACCTTATAATCATGCACAAAAAATATGTCTCTCAGCATTAAGTATTCAACTTACCAATAATTTCTGGTAGCAAACACATTCTTGTCTTTTCATATTTAAAATAGCTTTCTTTGCATAATGTACACAATAATAAATATTGGCCAGTTTATTATGATTATCATTAAAAATCATATGCTGCCAAACTTACTTTAGAACCCTGCTGAAATTCCTATATATTTTGAAAAAATTTTAATGCTATGCATATAATTAACTACACTGTCATTAAAGTAAAAATAATAATGAAACAGTAGTATAGTCAGTCTTTGAGTGGGCTGAATTTCAGTTTAACCTGAAAGTTAGACCTTTGTTCTACTTTACCCCACTCACTTGCATAACAGTCACATAACACTCCCACCAGGTACATCTTTTATTTCATGTAATGATTTTCAAGGTGGAGAAGGTACACATCAGTTTCTCCAGGTGATATATATAGTTTGAAGTTATTACTTCTCAAAATTTTTGTATTTCCACTCCATATTTCTTCCACTGGGATCCACCCTCCCTGTACCTCCTCTATTACATGTGCAGATAAGAAAATCACTACTGTAAAATTTGAAGATGATTTGGGGTTGGTAAATTTTCAAGCCACGAGTCACTAATTGGCTATTGTGACTGTTTGCAACTCCCAGTGAAATCTAATTTCTAGCAGTATAACTTTTTGATGAACTCTCCAGGATAAATTAGTGTCAAAATGTTACCTTAGTGATTAGAGTCATGTAGAGTTTTTCATATAAACCAGTAAAGTTTGCCCAAAACAATGATTTTTTACATTTATAGCAGTTGTAAACCAGTCTTCCCTTGGGCTAATTACAGTTCTGAAACAGTTATTTATTGGAACGAATGATGATATGGTTTTGTTCTTCTCAGCCTTAATATCAGTTTATGTCAGGAGACTATTTCTACAAACCCTGAAACCCAAGGTGATACTAAGCGGAATTGAAGGAAACTGAGATCCTATGATTAATTCATGTCTCTTAGCATAATACTGCTTCCTGTCCAATAACAAAGGCCCAAGAGGGAGCACAAAAGTTATATGGTTTCTAACATACTGATAAAGAGAATAGCAATATCGGTAGTGGCCGAACCATCACCACACTGCATTTGCACTTCATAAAATATCCTGGCCCCATAAGACCTAGCTTTATGATTTATCAAAAACAAAACTTTTAATGCCCCAAAGCGGAATTACTTGCTTGTTTAATAAACAGGTTACATTGATACTTCCACATAATATTCAGAGTACTAGAGTATTTCACTGTCTGCTCCTAGAGGCAAGGGAAAGGCTGGTGTATTAGTCAGGGTTCTCCAGAGATACAGAATTAATTGTATATTAGAGAGACTTTGAAGAATTGGCTCATGCAGTTGTGAAGGCTGAGAAGTCACAATATCTGCCATCTGCAAGCTGGAGACCCAGGAAAGCCAATAATGTAATTCAGTCCAAGTTCAAAGGCCTGAGAACCAGGGGATCCAATGGTGGAAATCCCAGTCCAAGAGCAGAAGAAGATGAGACGAGATGTCCCAGCTCAAGCAAAGAGGCAGGAACAAAGGCAAATTCCTCCTTCCTCTGCCTTTTTGTTCTGTTTGGATCTTCAGTGCACTGGATGGTGCCTACTCACATGGGGAGGGCAATCAACATTACAGAACCCACTGATTCAAACGCTACTCTCTCCCAGAAACACACTCACAGGCACATCTAGAAGTAATGTGTTATCTGGGCACCCTGCAACCAGTCAAGGTGACACATAAAATTAAACATCACAGATGACAACAGTGAATTCTAGGCAATTCATCTACGTATTTCTACTAAAAACAAGTCTTTTTATTTATTTTAGATAAACTCATTTTCCACACAGATATCATTTTTAAAAGAATTCACTACTAATATCATTTGAAAGTCTCTCTGAGTCTCTGCAATGGGACCACCTCATTAGAACAAACAATAAGAAAAAATTAGCAAGAATCAGAATCTTTCAGGCAGACCAGTCTTTGATGAAGGAAACCCAGTGTGCATTTGCTTTATAATCATACATTCTAAGAGACTGTGCATGAATATATGAGTGATGAGACCTGAGAAGGAACAATGAGATAGGAATAGAAGACAAATATTTTGGTTTGGGTTTTGCCATAGAAACTAGGGTAAAAAATAGTAAATCAAAGTATCCAAGGCAAATATACCCCAAATTTGAAACTGGGTCTTTTAATAGGGAAGATGCTGAGACTTACGCAACAGGGTATAATAGAACTGCATTCAGAGTGCTCCATCAGGTTTTGCTGTTGCAGAAACTTTTAAGTAGAATGAAGTTCTAAAACCCTGTGTATTGAGGAGGAAGATTTATGTCCAAACTTCAGACCTAGACAATTTGGTGTGTGTGAAAGAATTTTCCTTTAATCCTGCCAGCCTAAGAACGTTAAATGTGTTCTCTAAAAGGCTTCCCACCCCCAACCCCCCCATTTTAAGTATTCAGAAGTCTCAGGACATGAGCTCTACATTAACTGCATGGCATAGAGCCTATTATAAACTCGGTCAGCCTCTGCCCAGAGCAGTACAATGGAAAGAACCCTACGCTAAGAATACCTGGATATGAGCTGTGCCACCACGCTTGACTGATTGTGGGGCCTTGATACATCATTTGATTTCTCAGAGACTCAGTTTCCCTCTCGGTAAAATTATGGTAATAATTCCTTTCTACCTCACAGAGGTGTTTGTCAAAGTTCAGTGGGATTGACATGTACACATTGCTGTATTTAAAATGGATAACCAACAAGGACCTGCTGTATAGCACAGGGAACTCTACTCAATATTCTGTAACAGCCTAATTGGGAAAAGAATTTGAAAAAGAATAGATACATGTATATGTATAACTGAATCACTTTGTTGTACCCCTGAAACTAACACAACATCATTAATCAACTATACTAAAATATAAAATACAAGTTAAAAAAATGCAATGAGATTAAGAACATGAAAGCTAAATACAAACAGAAAAAAAAACTATATACTGATACACTAGCTCTTATTAAAATTTATTAGAGTTCTCCTATCTTTAAACCCAGCAAGAAAGACCCCTTCCCTGAGCCCTGCTCTCTCAAGTCCCCCTTCTGGCCTTCTTTTTGCCACTTTCCTTCCCACCGATTGAGGAGTTTGCAGAGTCAAAGGGGCATGTCCATCAGAAGCCTGTGCATTCCTTCTAGAGCATATTCCAAGTGTCCAGAGCCTATAATTATTTATCCAAACTGTCCTGATCCCATTTTCTAGACTACAGACCACTTGACCACAGTCCATTCCCTGAGGGGGAACCATACCACGGGTGCAACTCCTTAGGCCCAAGGGTGGCCAAGGGATGGCTGTCTAAGGAGTGTGGATAGCGGGTGGATGTGTTACCTAAGCAGGGCCACATGCATACTGGCAAGGCCCTCACGGTGCAGGGAAGAGCTGGAAGTGGAAAGAGAAGGCGGTCATGAAGCTGCCATTGAAGAACATATTTTAAAAATTCGATAGCTTGACATAATTTTAAATATTTAGAAATGCAGTATACCAGGTTCTGTTTCTACTTTTGCCTCAAGCTCCACAAATATTAACTGTTTCACAGTTACATTCATAAGTCATTTCCTGCATTTGCAACTTATTCCCACAAATATTTTTTGCTAATGTTAGGGCCAATTATTTGTTGTTAAATATTTTACCCTGGAGAGGAAAATATACTACTATGTACTGACATCTTTTTTTTCTTTTTTTTTTTGGGGGGGGGGGGTACACCAAGTTCAATCATCTGTTTTTATACGCATATCCCCGTATTCCCTCCCTTCCTTGACTCCCCTCCCTTGAGTCCCCCCCCACCCTCCCCGCCCCAGTCCTCTAAGGCATCTTCCATCCTCGAGTTGGACTCCCTTTGTTATACAACAACTTCCCACTGACTATCTGTTTTACTGTTGGTAGTATGTATATGTCTGTGCTACACTCAGCTTCCCCTTCACCCCCCGCCCCCTCCCAAACCTCGAGTTCTCCAATCCATTCTCTGTATCTGCGTCCTTGTTCTTGTCACTGAGTTCATCAGTACCATTTTTAGATTCCGTATACGTGAGTTAGCATACAATATTTGTCCTTCTCTTTCTGACTTACTTCACTCTGTATGACAGACTGTAGTTCTATCCACCGCATTACATATAGCTCCATCTCATCCCTTTTTATAGCTGAGTAATATTCCATTGTATATATATGCCACATATTCTTTATCCATTCATTTGCTGATGGGCATTTCGGTTGCTTCCATGTCCTGGCTATTGTAAATAGAGCTGCAATAAACATTATGGTACATGTTTCTTTTGGGATTATGGTTTTCTTTGGGTATATGCCCAGTAGTGGGATGACTGGATCATATGGTAGTTCTATTTGTAGTTTTTGAAGGAACCTCCAAATTGTTTTCCATAGTGGCTGTACCAACTTACATTCCCACCAATAGTGCAGGAGAGTTCCCTTTTCTCCACACCCTCTCCAACATTTGTGGTTTCCAGATTTTGTGATGATGGCCATTCTGATTGGTGTGAGGTGATACCTCATTGTGGCTTTGACTTGCATTTCTCTGATGATTAGTGATGTTGAGCATCTTTTCATGTGTTTGTTGGCCAACTGTATGTCTTCTTTGGAGAAATGTCTATTTAGGTCTTCTGCCCATTTGTGGATTGGGTTATTTGCTTTTTTGGTATTAAGCTTCATGAGCTGCTTGTATATTTTGGAGGTTAATCCTTTGTCTATTGTTTCATAGGCAATTATTTTTTCCCATTCTGAGGGTTGCCTTTTAGCCTTGTTTATGATTTCTTTCGCTGTACAAAAGCTTTTAAGTTTCATGAGGTCCCATTTGTTTATTCTTGATTTTATTTCCATGATTCTAGGAGGTGGGTCAAAAAGGATGTTGCTTTGATGTATGTCATAGAGTGTTCTGCCTATGTTTTCCTCTAGCAGTTTTGTAGTGTCTGGCCTTCCATGTAGGTCTTTAATCCATTTGGAGTTTCTTTTTGTGTATGGTGTTAGGAAGTGTTCTAATTTCATTCTTTGACATGTAGCTGTCCAATTTTCCCAGCACCACTTATTGAAGAGGATGTCTTTTTTCCATTGTATACTCGTGCCTCCTTTGTCAAAGATAAGGTGCCCATATGTGTTTGGGCTTACTTCTGAGTTCTTTATTCTATTCCATTGATCGTCCTTTCTGTTTTTGTGCCAGTACCATACTGTCTTGATCACTATGGCCTTGTAGTATAGTTTGAAGTCAGGAAGCCTGATTCTACCAACTCCGTTTTTCCTTCTCAAGATTGCTTTGGCTATTCGGGGTCTTTTGCGTTTCCATACAAATGGTAAGATTTCTTGCTCTAGTTCTGTGAAAAATGCCATTGGTAATTTGACCAGGATTGCATTGAATCTGTAAATTGCTTTGGGTAGGACAGTCATTTTCACGATGTTGATTCTTCCAATCCAGGAACATGGTATGTCCCTCCATCTGTTTGTGTCATCTTTGATTTCTTTCAACAATGTCTTAAAGTTTTCTGCATACAGATCTTTTGCCTCCTTAGGCAGGTTTATTCCTAGGTCTTTTATTCTTTTTGGTGCAATGGTAAATGGGAGAGTTTCCTTAATTTCTCTTTCTGCTCTTCCATTGTTAGTGTATAGGAATGCAAGAGATTTCTGTGCATTAATTTTGTATCCTGCTACTTTACTAAACTCATCAATTAGTGCTAGCAGTTTTCTGGTAGAGTCTTTAGGGTTTTCTATATATAATATCATGTCATCTGCAAAGAGTGACGGTTTTACTTCTTCTTTTCCAATTTGGATTCCTTTTATTTCTTTTTCTTCTCTGATTGCTGTGGCTAAAACTTCCAAAACTATGTTGAATAATAGTGGTGAGAGTGGGCACCCTTGTCTTGTTCCTGTTCTTAGAGGGAATGCTTTCAGTTTTTCCCCATTTAGAACAATGTTGGCTTTTGGTTTTTCATATATGGCTTTTATTATGTTGAGGTAATTTCCTTCTATGCCCATTTTCTAGAGAGCTTTTATCATAAATGGATGTTGAACTTTGTCAAAAGTTTTTCTGCATCTATTGAAATGATCATATGGTTTTTATCCTTCAAATTGTTGATATGATGTATCACGTTGATTGATTTGCGTATATTGAAGAATCCTTGCATCCCAGGGATAAACCCCACTTGATCATGGTGTATGGTTTTTTTACTGTGCCTTTGGAGTCTGTTAGCTAGTATTTTGTTGAGGATTTTTGCATCTATATTCATCAGTGATATTGGTCTGTAGTGTTCTTTTTTTGTGACATCTTTGCCTGGTTTTGGTATCAGGGTGATGGTGGCCTCGTAGAATGAGTTTGGGAGTGCTCCGCCTTCTGCAATATTTTGGAAGAGTTTGAGAAGGATAGGTGTTAACTCTTCTCGAAATGTTTGATAGAATTCGCCCGTGAACCCATCTGGAACTGGGCTTTTGTGTGTTGGGAGATTTTTAATCACTGCCTCAATTTCCATACTTGTGATTGGTCTGTTCATGGTTTCTATTTCTTCTTGGTTCAGTCTTGGAAGATTGTATTTTTCTAAGAATTTGTCCATTTCTTCCAGGTTATCCAATTGATTGGCATATAGTTGCTTGTAGTAGTCTCTCATGATGTTTTGTATTTCTGAGGCGTCCGTTGTTACTTCTCCTTTTTCATTTCTAATTCTGTTGGTTTGCATCTTCTCCCTTTTTTTCTTGATGAGTCTGCCTAATGGTTTATCAATTTTGTTTATCTTCTCAAAGAACCAGCTTTTAGTTTTATTTATTTTTCTTATGGTTTCTTTCCTTTCTTTTTCATTTATTTCTGCTCTGATCTTTATGATTTCTTTCCTTCTGCTCACTTTGGGGTTTCTTTGGTCTTCTTTCTCTAGTTGTTTTAGGTGTAAGGGTAGGTTGTTTATTCGATCATTTTCTTGTTTCTTAAGGTAGGACTGTATTGCTATAAACTTCCCTCTTAGAACTGCTTTTGCTGCATCCCATAGGTTTTGGGTTGTTGTGTTTTCATTGTCATTTGTTTCTAGATATTTTTTGATTTCCTCTTTGATTTCTGTAGTGATTCCTTGGTTGTTTAAGAGTGAATTGTTTAGCCTCCATGTGTTTGCATTTTTTGCAGTTTTTTTCCTGTAATTGATATCTAATCTCATGGCATTGTGGTCTGAGAAGATGCTTGATATGATTTCAATTTTCTTGAATTTGCTGAGGTTGGATTTGTGACCCAAGATGTGATCTATCCTGGAAAATGTTCCATGTGCACTTGAGAAGAAAGTGTAGTCTGTCGTTTTTTGGATGGAATGTCCTATAAATATCAATGAAGTCAAGATGGTCTAATGTGTCATTTAAAGCTTGTGTGTCTTTATTTATTTTCTGTTTGGATGCTCTGTCCATTGATGTAAGTGGGGTGTTCAAGTCTCCCTCTATTATTGTGTTACTGTCGATGTCCCCTTTTATAGCTGTGAGCATTTGCCTTATGTATTGAGGTGCTCCTATATTGGGGGCATAGATATTTACCATTGTGATATGTTCTTCTTGAATGGATCCCTTGATCATTATGTAGTGTCCTTCCTTGTCTCTTGTAATAGTCTTTACATTCAAGTCTAATTTGTCTGATATGAGTATTGCTACTCCAGCTTTCTTTTGACTTCCATTTGCATGGAATATCTTTTTCCATCCCTTTACTTTCAGTCTATATATATCCCTTGGTCTGAAGTGGGTTTCTTGTAGGCAGCATATAGAAGGGTCTTGTTTTTGTATCCATTCAGCCAGTCTGTGTCTTTTGGTTGGAGCATTTAATCCATTGACATTTAAAGTGATTATTGACATGTGTGTTCCAATTACCATTTTCTTAGTTGTTTTGGGTTTGTGTTTGTAGGTGTTTTCCTTTTCTTGTGTGTCCTACTTAGAGAAGTTCCTTTAGCACTTGTTGTAAGGCTGGTTTGGTGGTGCTGAATTCTCTTAACTTGTGCTTGTCTGGAAAGCTTTTGATTTCTCCCTCAAATCTGAATGAGATTCTTGCTGGGTAGAGTATTCTTGGCTGTAGGTTTCTCTCTTTCAGGACTTTCAGTATATCCTGCCATTCCCTTCTGGCCTGCAGAGTTTCTGTAGAAAGGTCCGCTGTTATCCTGATGGGTTTTCCCTTATATGTTGTTTGTTGCTTTTCTCTTGCTGCTTTTAATATTTTTTTTTGTGTTTAATTGTCGTTAGTTTGATTAATATGTGTCTTGGTGTATTTCTCCTTGGGTTCATTCTGTATGGGACTCTCTGTGCTTCTTGGACTTGGTTGATTATTTCCTTTCCCATGTTGGGGAAGTTTTCCACTATAACCTCTTCAAATATTTTCTCAGACCCTTTCTTGTTTTCTTCTTCTTCTGGGATGCCTATAATGCGAATGTTGGTACGTTTAAGGTTATCACTGAGGTCTCTGAGACTGTCTTCTAATCTTTTTATTCTTTTTTCTTTTTCCTGCTCTGTGGCAGTTATTTCCCCCATTCTATCTTCCAAGTCACTTATTCGTTCTTCTGCCTCAGTCATTCTGCTGGTTATAGCATCTAGAGTATTTTTAATTTCAGTTATTTTGTTATCCATTGCTGTTTGTTTTTCTGAGTTCTTATGAACTGTTTCTTGTACTTTCTCTATTTTGTTATCGAGATTTTGTATCATTTTTCCTATCATGACTCTAAATTCTTTTTCAGGCATTTTTCCTATTTCCTCCTCATTTATTTGGTCTTGTGGGTTTTTTTCCTGCTCCTTTGCCTGCATGGTGTTTCTTTGTTTCCTCATGGTTGTCCAAACTTTTGGGGTTGCTTGTCCTGGTGATAGAGGTGTTTATAGAAGACTGTCCAAGCCTCAGACTAATGTCCAAGTATTGGATTAAACGAATTTTAAGTCTAGGAAACACATACATGTATAAGACACACAATTACTGAATCCGTTAGGACATAAGGCTCTAGAAAGACCTGACAGAACCCCAGTGTGCTATCAGATATTCAAAGAGAAACCCAGCAGAAATTGACAACTGAAACAGAACAAATCAGAGACAAAAGCAAAAGCAAACAAACAACAAATAACAACCTACACATACAAACATCAATCCAGGGAGATTTTGTAAGCTAGGATCAAATATAGAAAAGAGCTGGAGTACCACCAGAGAGAATGGAGATTCTCAGAATGTAATTAGACAACTGTACTAAGAACTAAGATAAAGACAAAAGCCTAATATTAAATACCAAGGCAGGGCGTCATCTGGAGAATAGCGCAAGGAGTCTGAGCAGACCGATAGTGTTGCTTATAAGTATGTTAAGATAAAATAAACTTAAAAAGGCTGGAAGAAAGGGGAACAGAAGAGCGTAAATTGGTTGGAAATATGCAAATAAAAAGAAAGGAATAGAAATGTATAAAAGATAGGGATGAAAGGAAAGTATGAGAGATATTTTGTCCGTACTACCAAAAACTTAGCTAGATATAGAAGTATATAAAAAGGCAAAAAAAAAAAAAAAAAAAAAAAGAATAAAAAATATCATTAAAAAATTATGTTATAAAACTTGTAGATCCCTTAGGGCTAAGATCGTATTTAATAAATCAAAAAAAAAAAAAAAAGAGAGAGAGAAAGAAAAAAAAAAAAAAAATCCAGAACTGATCCCAGAATGGACCAGTTCAATAGGTATTGATACTACTATTTCTGTTTCCTTAGCGTCTCAGCTGTAAGTGTCCTTCTCCTTGCTTTGGGTTTTTTTTTGCGTTATTCTGTGACCAGCAGAGGTTCCTTTATTGTTTGTCTGTAAGCATCGGTGTGTGGGGAGGGAGAGGGTACAATAGTGGCTCCTTCTCCTGGGAGTGAGTGAGCAGTGGCGCACTGTTGGTTCAGTCAGACTTGGAGGTGCCTGTTGCAGAGGGCGCTGGTGGCTCAGGCATAAACAGAAAGTCTTAGAGTTGGGCCTCTCTTGGGGTTTTTTTCTTTTTGGCGCTGTAGTTTTGTTTTGTTTTTTTTCTCTCTTGGCAGCCTCCCTGCTGCTGGCGTTGCAAGGGGTCTTAATCTAGCCCCGCCCGAGTGCCTGAGGGTGCTTGTTATCCCTGAGCGCCTTAGGTGGCCCGCAGGGCGTCTCTCCACTGCCCGCTGCAGAGGTGCCGGAGAGAGAGAGAGGCTATGCGCGCGGCTCCTCCCCCCCGCCCGGGAGCCTGCAGCCTCCAGCCGCGATCACGGCCAGGCAGCTCTCAGGGACGGGCAGTCCTCTACGCGAACCTTCTCCCTTCTGTCCTCTCGGTCCGTCACCCTACCGGCAACAATGTTTCTCACCCTGAACTGACATCTTTTTTGGGTTCTTTAGTCTGGGCAAAATCCCAACCATTTTTCCATTATTATGCCACCTGCTGGGCTCTTGGTTACACTGCAGCTGTCTAATCAATGTGCAGGTGTGCTAGCGATTTCATACTGGGATGGCGTTGGCGGAAAGACACAATCCTCTTCTCACATCAGCTTGAAAAATAAAAAAATATAATCTCTTTTCCTTTGGTAGCCAGAGATAACCTCCCTTTTAAAAAATGTTGAGTATAAAAGGAGGATAAGGAGACTACATAGTTAAAGCTTTATACCTAAAATCATCTCTATGTTGAATTTCTGTGATGATTTTGTATAATGTCTGTAAATAGCACGCAATACTATTTATCAGCAGAAGAACTACTTTCAATTATTTCAGCTTTGATGAGAAATGCGAAGAGACTGAAGTACACTACACACTGGCATTTGTACAGTTGGCAGCTTGGCAGATAGCTGAACACCCACCTTCCTGTATTTATCATGTAGATGACTCACCCAAGATATTAAACAGAGCAGGTATGTCAGGTAATCAGCTTTTTCCATTAAAATCGATGCTATAATTTTTATTCTTCAGTGCTTCCCTACATCAAGAAATCCTTTGTATACTAGAAGCACCCAAAGAATGTGGAAAATCTACTACAAATATTTGGTGAGGAAGAAAATTATTCTAGATGCCCCTATTTGACTTCAAAGATTATTTCCATCTCAGTGCAAAACCATCACGATTGTTGCCATATCCTGCCTTTGTACAGAACGTTTTTGTCCCAAGATTATACTTTTGTATCTATTTTCTCCTCTTTGCATCATGACAATCCTACATGTTAAGAAATGCATAACACAAACGTCTCAGTCACCTTAACGTTTTCACTAACCATCTCCTATTTTCTTTTTATCCATCATTCCTTAGCAATTGAACTATTTCAAAAAATTCTAATGGATATAGACAGATCTTTTCTTGTCTAAATCTTTGAGCTGTCTTTTAAACAAGGCCAACTCATACATGAAAGAAGCCACACACATTCAATTTAAAATGACCTTGGATATTGTAATCCTTTGTTAAGCCATGGTCCACAGGGGTTGCACATGCAAATGCCTTCAAGGAGCAGCAGTTAACAAAACTTATGCAGTAAACCACAAAATCCTAGGCTGTTTGTGTACGATCAGACTCCCCATGTGTCTAGTTATAATATGGCTTTTCAAATTCTTTGGATAGTACCACCCCTCAGAGCACTGACCAGTGACCCCAACCCTTCTAACTGTTCTTGCCCCTGCTTTTCCTTATTTCTCCTTCTTCAACCCTCCACATTTTTCAAACTCATGGCTTTAGGCTTTATCTTCCAGTCTGGACTCCAGAATTGTCCGATGATTCATGTAATATTGGGTTTCTACAGTTTTGACACTATGGCTTTTTCAGGCAGAATTTGCAAGTGCCCTCCAGCTACGTCCCTACTTTTGCTGCTAGGTGTTATCCTCTGAAGTACAGAGCCAACATTAATTGTATCTATCTTAACTATAGGCATCTGCTGGGTGTGCTCTATGCTCTGACCCCCCGTCCAGCACCATGCCTGTAAGAGAAAGAGTTGATCATCCCAACCCTTATTAAAATCCATCACTACTTTAAGTATTCAGGTCCATTTTCAATTAATTATATTTAAGTGCCAAGCCATGTTTTAGTGATGTATTTTAGCATGTAACAGTCAGGTACAATGGCCTACAGGCTCCAGAATTAATCCTTTTTCTTTAAAAGAAAAAAAAATTATTGGGCACAAATTTTGCTCTGTTTCAGTCTTGAAACCCTTCTTCTGTAATCAATAATCAGTGTGAATATATAAGAACTCATTAACATTTCACTCCCTGTTTTGATTTAAATTTAAACTTTCCCATCGTAGATGATCAGCAGAATGTCTGATCCCATTTGACCTTTCAGGGCATAAAACTTAATTTTTTTTCAGATTCCTCTAAATAGTATGAAGCATAATAGGTCATCTCACTGCTATCTTTTCTTATATAGGAAATTTAGTTCATTTAAAGAAAAATGTCCAAGTGGTATTTCAGTAATCTTTGAAGAAATAAATGAAGATATTTTCTTTATTGCCAGTAAGGATATACAAAACAGGTTTGCAGTTTTTTTAAAAAATTGTTCACCTATATGTTAACTGTATCTCCTATATAATTAGAGCTTTCTTATGCTCAGAATTTCTTAAGGAATGTGTTAGAGATAGATAGTTGGGTGGATGGAGGGGTGGATAGACATCTCATTTTTCAGTATATTTATTCTATCACTTGGAATTTATCTATTACCCTATAATGACTGATAAAAAGGGGTCTTTTATATGTAAGATATATTTAATGAAGTCAAAGTGATTTTGGCTAATTCTTCAACTCTTTTAAACATCTCACAAACAGCATAGACCTATCACGTGGTATGTGTATATGTGTATGGGCGATGGGGTTCCCTCCTATATATCAAAAGTAGTAAATTGGTTACAAAAGGAAATGAAGTCTGGAGTAACTTGGAAAAGACCTTGACTTAAATACCCGAAATTATATCACACTGTATAATGTTATAGTCTTTTAACAGATAGCCTATCACCTGAAAATCACTTAGTGCATAATCGTAATTTACGAATGGTAGTTACTAAGAGTAGCTTATGCCATGATAGTGCCTTTTCTGTAAGTATTTTAATGACAAGAGGTGTCTGGCTCTTGTAGTTATACTGATAACTGAGATTTACTGAGCACTTACTATGTATTAAACACTTTTCTAGGTGCTTATCACGTAGGAATTTAATTTTCATAGCCACCCTCTGAAATAAGTACTATTACTACCCTCTCATCTTGTGGATAAGGATGGTTATAGTACTTATTTCAGAGGGCAGTTCAGTGGGTTCAGGACTCATATCTACCCACTCTGCTCAGCTATTTTTCAAGAGTAGTGAATGATTTAAAAGAGAAAGGAAAAAAAATAAAATAAAATAAAATAAAAGAGAAAGGGAATTGGGAGATCGGGCTTGTCATATATACATTACTAAAAAGAAAAAAATATCAAATTATACACTTTAAATGTATGCAGTTTATTGTATGTCAATTGTATCTCAATAAAAGTTCTTAAAAAAAGAGAGAGAGACAGGGGATGGGGGCAGCAGAAATGGCCCCAACTTTGTTTTAAGCATTCCTCACTTACTAAGCTCCTAAAGATTTTATACTTGTTCATAGATTATACATATTATCTTTTCAAGGTTAAATTGCAAAGTAAAAACAGTATTGTACAAGCAATAATAATAGCTTATATTTTCCACCCCAAAGCATTTCCTAACCAGAGGTTGGAAGCACTTTTCACGCATCACTGAAAAATAGCTCCCTTCAACTGAATAATGCTAATATTTATTAGCACTTAATGGCCTCAGACAGGACAGTATTTTGAAATTCAAGTGTAATCTGAAGTAAGTAGAATGCAAATACACCAGAGGAGAGTTGCCATATTTCAAAATAAAGTGTTCAGCACCTTACCCACCACAGTTCCTTGATATTGATTGCTACTGATGCCAGAGCAGTTAGACCAGCGGAACTTTTCTTCTTATGTGTGAAAATGGTTCTTGAGAACCTGTGACTTTGGACGAATCAATTAACCCTCTGCGTTCACAATCGACTTCATGCCAAGAAATGCGTTGAGTAAATCAGTGTTTGTAAAAGTATAAAATTCTTAATCATGTGCTGGAATGGAAATGTAAAAAAAATAATTTCAGGAACCAAATGGAACTCAAAATCAATTATTGGTTTTCTAGAAATTCCTAAACCATCCTATACAAGAAGAAGATAGAGTAAAATAGCTTTGTTAGTTTTTTTTTTTTTTTTTTTTTTTGTATAAAGAAGAAAATCCTGTGACTTCATTGATGACATTGGAATTTGAGAAATACAAACGAACCAGACACAGTGGTCTGTCTCTGCCGGTTTTCTATGTCTTCTGTTCACACAGAAGTGACAGCCCCTGCCGTCCCCTCGTTATGAACAGAACAAACTGTGGGATCTTGTGACATGGTACGGTGATAACCTAAATTTAATTTTTTAACTTTCAAAATAAAACCACTACTAGCTGTTTCAGAAGAAAAAACTCTAGGTTAAAAACTTAAGAAAATATGATTCAACATATCTCTCCCATTAGTAAAATTATAAATTTCTAACATTTTTAAGATTGTACCTTTAGATAGCCCTCTGGTATTTGTTTTCATCAGCACAGCCTTTTCCCCCGGCTCCTCTTTGACATTTGAATTGTAGGCCCACACATGGGCCTACTCCTGTCCTATGTTCTAACCCTGCTCTGCTCTCAAGTCATATCCCACCAAGCATCTGGATTCTTGAAGAATAACTGACGTGTTTTCATGACATTTGAAGCTTGGTCTGTTTAAATAAAACAAAGTTGTGAGATTAAGAGGAAGTTTTGCTCTTTGACTAGAAATCACCTGAAGATAAGACAAGCAAGTTTTTAAATATGATCCTATGAGATTAAGAAGATAAACTTAGCCAAAATGTTTTTATATATGCTTACTCTAATCACGTGGATGCACGTGATTCAATTCTTTCTGGGAATGGGATATTTTAAATTATTTTCCCATCAGTATTGGTGTTTTGATACTTGTTTAAGATATTCTGAATGGTAAAGCAAGGAGCTATTTTAGGAGAAAATCTTGATTTTGTTTAACTAAACTACGTATAACTTTGCTGCCTTTTCTCCTAAACACTGAAATTTGACAGTTGGCAACTCTAGTGTTTTTAATATTTATAAATAATAGTTTTGTTTCAGTTTCCTTTACTGAATATGTCAAAATATATGCTTTTGGACTTTTGAATTTCTGTGATGGGAAAAATCATTTATTTTATTTGAAAGAAGAATAAACTATCTGCAATCTCTCTGTGTTTCAGAAGATTATAATACATAGGGTTATCCTACATTATTATAAAACTGACAAAATTGTATTGTAGTAACATATGGAGAAACAGATTTCAAATCTACAGGAAATAACACAAAATAGGTTAGTAGGAGTGAAAAAAAATTCTCTTTGAAGGGGTAAATAACCATTGCTGAGAATGGCAAATCTTTGGGCATTTCTTCTACATTTGTCCAGGCTATTTGCAAACAGAGTAATAGTTTATAACTTAATAAAAAGGAAAAAAAACAGTAAAATGTCTCTCCTGGCATATGAATATAAGGACTCTGCCCAGGGAATGAATTCTCATTCATAGCTTTTATTATGTAAAGAGGAAGAAGAAAACAAATCCTTCAATATCTATGTGTGTATCAGGTAGTGAGCAAATGCTTTGCATCCCTTTTCTGGCCACAACCTCAAACACTTACACATTTTTACTCCAACTTTCACTAACCTATTCTTTGATCTTAAGACTTCATTTTTATCAAAATGCACCAGCTTCCTCTGACCAATCTCTTTCCTTCCAGTTCAGGTGTTGCTCGGAGATCTTTTCCCTGACCTATAGAGTTGGGTCAGGTTCTTCTGACATGTCTTCCCCAAACTCCTTGAATTTGCCCTCCATAAACTTCATCACATGTTAGTATTACTACTCTAATAACAAGGGACTAGAGGTCAGGCCCTTCTTGTCCACCATTGTAGCTCAGTGTCTGGCCTGTAGCATGTGCTCCATAAATGTTATCAGTAGTTAATAGTGATGGTAGTAGTAGTAGTAGCCCAGCCTCTCCCTAGATAACCTCTTCTTCTTTCAAGGATTTAAATGATCACCT
The DNA here is from genome assembly GCF_030028045.1 of Hippopotamus amphibius kiboko. Lineage (NCBI taxonomy): Eukaryota > Metazoa > Chordata > Mammalia > Artiodactyla > Hippopotamidae > Hippopotamus > Hippopotamus amphibius. Next base: position 63,156,412 of record NC_080188.1, read on the forward strand.
CTAGCGTGGGCATGCCCAACTCTGCTTATTACCTACTTTTCTCTGCAAAGTTTTAGATACTATATCCTACTGTTAATGTCACAGACTCCAGAGCCAGGCTGCCTGGGTTTATATTTTTCACTTTGCCACTAACTACAATCATTACATTCAATATACAAATTCCATTCAATCAAGTTGTCACTTTGCGCAGATTGTCCTTGATTTCTCTATGTTCTCAATTTCTTCATCTCTAAAATGGGGGAGAAATTTAAAAGAGTTACTGTATGTAAAGCACCTAAACAGGGCCTAACATATAGATAATGTTCAGTAACTGTTAGCTGTTACAGTATCACCCTCACCACTACTGCTGTTGCTGCTGTTGCTGATGCAGTTATTACTCTGCTGGACTTGTTTCCTCAGCTGTTCCACCCTGTGTCTAATACTAAGTATCTGAAACGAGATGAACTCTCCATCTCTCCATTGCCAAAACTTTCTCTGCTGCTCGTATTCTCTTCTCTAATTCACCTAATTCATCGTGCCACCATCCACCCAGTTGGCTAAACAGATGCTTGCAAATCATGTTCACCTTCCCCCCACCACCTCAACCGCCACCCAGTGTCATCTAATGAATCCCTAAACCCTTCTCTTGGTGCCTTATGAACACGTACTCACCTCTCCCCTCTATTCTTATTGCTTTTATCCAGGCCCCATCATGGCCAGGAGAGCTTCCTAACCTGTCTTACTGCTTTCAGCCTCCTACTCTGCAATACACGCATTCTTTTACCAAATGTTCATTAGGCAACTACTATGTGCCAGGCACTGCTTTATAGTCTTTACATATATATATATATCAGTAAACAAACAAATAATTTTAAAATTTCCACCTTTCTAGAACTTATATTTCAGTAGGAAGAGGAAGGAAATAAATTCTGAACACCACAAGTAAGTAAATTATATAAAACATTAGAAGATAAAGTGCTCTATTTTATTTTATTTTTTTTTAATTTTGAACATATGAGTTTAATTACCTGCTAGACAATCCAGATGGAAATATGTGGTAAATGGGTAGAAACAAGGGAGAGGCATAAACTTAGGAGAGGCAGGCATTTTTAGACAAGTTTAGGTTTAGGCATTCACTAGATGGACTATTTTTTAACATTTAAAACTTTTTACCACAATAAATAAAACAATATTAAAACTCACTTCCACAAGTGTCCAAATTATTTTTTTAAACACCACTTCATTTAAAAATTTTCTTTCACCTTTCTTTAACTGTCAAGTTTTCTTTGGAAAATTTATTCAAAACACTAAATTTTCATTTTAGAACCTAGTTTATATTTATATAAAGAGGCCCTAAATTGATCCAGGTTCACCAGGATACCTTTCTCTAAGCCCTAATGGTTTATATCTTCCCTTTAAAATGTATAAACATCTTTTAATTACATTGTCATCCACAAAGATATTCTGGAGAAAAAAATTATGAATTAAACACCTATAAATTCTTCTTCATTTCTGTTATAGTGTAACAATTTATCATCTAACCCATAGTGGTCTATCAGCTGAGTAAGGCTTAGTTTCTTGTTCTCCTCAGACATAGCTGATCGCAGATCATAAAGCAGCAGCAGGCTACAGCTTCTCTACTTCTTTATTAACAACTGTAACTGAGACAGGCCATTCTTTGATCTATACATTTCGGCTAGTTTTAGTCTCCAAAGAAGGTCTTCTTTCTCCTGAATCTGCTTCACCAATTTTACTTTTTTTGTTGTTTAATCCATGGTTGGGAAGAGTCTCATTCATAAAGTCATTTTGGAGATCACTGCATGACTCAGTATCAAGTGATTTAGATTCACATTCATTGATATTCTTGAAAGTATTTTTCAAATATGTACTTTCTTCAAATTCACTGTCTGTGTGTTTAAAGTTTTCTTGAAATTCCAAACAGTTCTCTTCTGTTGAAGGTGCTGGTTTATCTGAAAAGGTCTGATCATTTTCTTCACTCTCTACTTTAAGTCATTTTACCACACTGTAACAGGAATTAAATGAAGATCTAGTTTTCCTTAATCGTTCTCTAAGGGTTGCACTCATAGGTTGTTTTCTCCAACTACTTGTACGGGGAGATGGCGGATTGGCACTGGACTGTGGAGCTCTAGGCAACATCACAGCTGAGTCTGATGGACTTTTCATCTTGAAATCTTGCTTTACTTCTCCGCCACCCCTGGACAGCACAGAGTGCTGTATTTTAAAAAGGTAGAAAATCAGGGAGTTACAGAGTAGAATGGGCAGTGTGCAATTTTAAAAAGGGCATTCAGGGAAGATTTTCTTGGTAAGATAGCATGTGAATGAAGTCATAAAGGAAATGTGGGGGTGAGCCTTGCAGACATCTGGCAGAAAAGCGTTCCAGACAGGGGTCACCTTGTGAGTTGGGAGTATATCTGGTGTGCTGAAGAAAAAGCAAAGAGATTAGTGCAGCTGGAATGGAGAGAGCAAGGATGAAAAGTAAAGGAAGAGGTGAGAGGTAATCACAGGCCAGACAGTACGAGGCCTGACCACGGTAAAAACATTGGCTTTTACTCTGAGTGAAATGAGGAACCATTGTGGGGTTTTGAGCACAGAGGAGACATGATCTGGCTGCTGCACTGAAAAAAGGCTGAAAGTGGGAAAACAGTTACGAGGCTATTGTGATAATCTGGATGAAAGATGATGTTATCTTGGACATGGATGGTGCCAGTGGAGACAGTGCGAAGTGCTCAGAGTCTGAATATATTTGAATGTTGATAGCAAATAGGTTGGATATGTGGTCTGAGAGAGAGAAATATGTGATAAGAGAAAGGATGTCTCTCAAGAGCTGGTCTTCACACCTGGCAAATGGAGTACCACCAGGAGGCATGGGGAAGCCTGCAAAACGACTGGGTTCTGATGAGGCTGAAGGAGAAAGATCAGGAGCTCAGTTTCAGACATACTAAGTTTGAAATGCCTATTAGAATCCCAATAAAGATATCTTAGGCAGTTGATTAAATAAGCCTGGAGTTCTGAGGATAGGTCCTAGCTGGATATGTAAATATGGGAGTCATCAGCAAGAGAGAAGAGGGCCGAGGACTGAGCTCTGAGGCACTCCCATGTTAAGAGGTGAGATCAAAGGACACCAAGAAGGAACAGCCAGGGAAGCAGAAGAAAAACAAGGTGGTATAGCATCCTAGAAGCTAGTAAAAGAAAAGGAAATTCAAAGAAGGATTGATTTAACGAGTAAGATTTAGAATTGAGCACTGGATTGGTAATGTGGAGGTCATTCTCATCCTCAACCAGAGACATTTTGGAAGAATGGTGAGGATGATGATCTAACTATTCTGATTAAAATGAGCTTAAGAGGGAACTGAAGAAGAGAAAAGTAAGATAATAAGTATAGACAATTTGTCGACTATTTCTTTTATAAAAAGAAAGAAATAGGGTTGTCGCTGGAAGGGGAATTGGTATCAAGGTTATTTCTTAAGATGAGAAAATTATGATACATACATATGCTAATAGAAATGATCTCAGAGAGAGGGAAAGACTGATGATGTAGGAAATAAAAATAATCAGGCAAGAAGAGACATCCTTAAGAATAAGATGAGGAACTGGACTTTGTTGGAAAGAGTGACACTTCCTCCACTGTAAGAAAAGGGAAGAAGGGGCGTTTATGCAGGTATAACAGGTCTGAGTGGCAGGAAGTTGAAGGAGTCCATAACTGAGAATTTCTTTTCATCCATGCAGTATAAACGTCAGCAGCTAAGAATGTGGGGATAGAAGGGGTCTCAAAGATTTGATTATAAAATTGCTATCTCAGAAAGTAGAAACAATCCTACTAAAAAAAAAGAACAGCATGTTTTTTTCCCCCTCTATAAAGCCACAGTGTAGATCCTTAAACTTGACGGAATAGTTCTTCACCTTCTGGTGGAGTAGCAGTATGGGTTTTGTTGAGTTTCCTTTGGCCAAAACATATATTTCCAGTTTTATCTGTGCACTCTTAGCTCCAGCCAGGTTGTAGTGTCATCCCATCCCCTAAACACATCATGATGCCTTTGGTGCCTCCTCATCTAGGCTCTCATGCTGTCCCATCAGACTGCACTGCTCTCCCTCAGCAACGCCTTGTCCATCGGGAAGTGTTCTTCTACTACTTCCTGTATATCCCCACTGCTGCTCGTCACATACTTGCTAGAATTAATTGATAACCCTATGTTCCTGGCACTCTAGAGACATTTTATAAATGTTATCTCATTGAGTCTTTATAATAACCTTGAAAGGTAGAGTATTTTATCCTAATTTTGCAACATATATCAGTACAATGGCTCAGTAATTCAACATCTCGACACCTTGTGAAGAGGTGGAATGCTTTGTTCTACGATAGTGGGAGAGGTAGTGTATTAGTTTGCTAGGGCTGCCATACCAAATACCACAGACTGTGTGGCTTAAGCAATGGAAAATTATTTTCTTACAGTTCTGGAGGCTAAAAGTCCAAGATCAAGGTGTTGGCAGGGATGGATTCTTCTGACACTTTTCTCCTTGGCTTGTACATGGTTATCTTCTCCCTGTATCTTCACCTGGTTTTCCCTCTGCACGTGTCTGTGTCCTAACTTAATCTTTTTACAAGGATACCAGTCGTATTGGGTTAGGGCCCATCCTAATGACCTCATTTTAACTTAATTACCTTTTTAAAGATCTTACCTCCAAATATAGTCACATTCTAAGGTACAGGGGGGTTCTGACTTTAACATATGAATTTGGGGGTCACAATTCAGCCCATAAATGTGGTAACAGTATGAAAATTAGAATACCTAAGTGTAGTATCGTTATAACGCAGAGTTAGTGTTACAAACTTGGTCACTTATTCTAGCTTGCTGCAAGACCATGAGTCTGTTATTTAGCCTGTTTTCACATCTGTATGATGGATAGAATAATGTTATTGTGGTGGTTAAATATGATCTTTCCCATTCTTTATTCTTTCATTCAACAAATGCTTATTGGGAGACTACTCTCTTCCAGACATAGCACTAGCTATCCATGGATGCAAATATCTAGTAACTGCCTTAAGGAGCCTCTTGCAAAGAATTCAGTTGTACCACAGTACCTGGTGTATGATACGCACTTAATAAAAAGGTTTTTGGTAAATATATAATTAACAAATAAATTTGCATACCAACCTCAATTTTCCCATTGTTTCAGTTCAGGCTTCCCTGAGCTTGAGAAAAGGTATAGAGACTCTTCACCCACCCATGAACTGACTTGAGAACAAAAGTCAAACTCATCAATTTAGCATTTCCTCCTTGTTCCCTGCAAAAGAAACTCAAAATAGAATCATCTCACATAAATGTAATCTCAAAAACAGAACACATGGATTTCTTTCAAAAGATTAAAATTCAGAATTTCTGATTCTGGATAAAGAAATAAAAGCTATTACTTCTTAGCTGTTTGACTTGACATGAGCTCCTCCCCCCCCTTTTTTTTAACAAGCATTTTTTTTTTTTTTTTTTTTTTTTTTTTTTTTGGCACACGGGCTTAGTTGCTCCGTGGCATGTGGGATCTTCCTGGAGCTGGGATCGAACCCATGACCTCTGCATTGTCAGGCGGATTCCCAACCACTGTACCACCTAGGAAGCCCCTTAACAAGCATATTTTTAAAATCTAACTAAACATTACATTTGCCACCGCAAATCTGAAAACTATAGAAAAGTCAGAAAGATAATAATCACCCAATAGCCTATCACTCAAAGATGACTGATAATACTTGAATTTATTTCATTCTGCAATGTGTGTGAATGTATGTATATACATAACTGTAATTCCATATATAATTTTATGTCTTGTTTTTCTCTTAGTATAAGAAAAAGTGTATCTCTTACAGAATATACATTTTTTATGCTATAAATTCTTTGCAAACATTTTAAAGTCTATATAACAATTTGTACAATGGCTATACCAAACTTCATTTAGGCATTACTCTTTTTCGCTTTTATAAAAATCATTGATCCTATGACAAGTTCCCATTTATGTGAAACGATGTTATAGGCATGCTTGTGTGCAATATAATTTCTTAAAATTAATGCCTCAAGTCTGTAAAAAACAAGTTGTTGATATGATGACCTCTGAGGAAGGATGGGGATGAAGGGGCTACTGAGAAGAAACCCAGTCACTCCTTGGTATATATGCTTCTGCATTATTTCAGGAGTATGCTTTATTTCTGTAAATCAAAATATTTTAAAATAAAATAACAACATGGCAGTGAACATATTTGTGTATAAAACTCTCCCTAAATTTTAAATTATTATCTTGGCATAAATTCCCAGAAATGTATTACTAAATCAGAGGGTCTGAACATTTTGAAGCCTTTTGATAAAAACTGGCAAATTGCTTTCCTAATGAGCTGTCATGAATAAGTTCTTGAGGAAAATAGTAAACAATTGAACCAGAAAGAAATATTCTCGTCACAAATTTAAATGAGCTGGGCTCATGAAAGTTCAATTTTAAATACGCATCCTTAACTCTTTCCAGGCTTTTCTCTCACTGGGAAAGTTAAACTAGATAATCATTACACTAGAATGCACTAAATATATACAATGAACCTTTATTTTAAAAGTATGATAATGTATGGTTATGAGAGCTTTTTATAGAAATATGTATTTAACCTGTTTGGCTTTCAATAAGCACTTGAAAATTTTTTCCAAGTACAAAAGACTTGTGCAATAGCTTTAATATCAAGTAATTTTGTTTGTTTCAAATGTGAAATACAAGTGGATGTCACCTTTAATCTATCCCAAAATATCTATTTTCATAGTTGATTTAATCGCTTCATTTAAAATTTCTAAAAAAACCTTAATGATGATCTTCTTTAAATGTTGACAAATGACAGATTGATTAGGACAAATTTTATTCACAGTATGAGATAATTAAAAGTTTCTTTTTCTGTTTTCTCAAAAGATAATTATCAGAAAATTCAAAGCATTTTACGGATGTGCTATTTTTGTTTTAATGTGGTCAGTCAGTCTGAGTACAGAAGTTTAAAAAAAAATAGAAAATAGTTAAAATGTAAATAGTTCATTACATTTGAAATGTTAAACCAAGAAGGGTAGCAAGGTATAGTAAAAAGTTACTAGGGTTTGGCTATAGACAGACCTGAGTTCAAATACTAGCTTTGTGACGCAGAATAAGTTATTTAACTTTGCTTATTTTGTGTATTTTTCATCTATAAAATAAATAAGGAAAATATTTGCAATGATGATTAGCACCATAATTTATAAATGCTTAAAAAAATAATAGCTATTACTATTGTGTTGAAATTTTTTAAAAAGTGTGCTATTTCATATTTTTTAAGGTAGAAAATAAATAATAATATCCATTACCTGAACTGGATGCCTATGTTTACATACCAGAGACTATTTTATTTTCATTTGATATAATGATATACATAAAATATAAGATAGATATGATTTATATATAATATAAACATCATATCTATCTTATATAAGATAGATCTCAGAATATTCAAATGAGAATGTGTATATGTGGCACATATATATATATACATATAGATAGATAGATTAGCTACATAAACGTAAACCAGAGTATCCTAGACGTACCCTGAAATATTAAAATAAGAATGTCTGTTTGTATGTATATATACACATACACATGCATGAGATATAGCTTATGTAATTGTATATGTTGATATCAAATATAAATATATATTAAAATATAAAGATTTTTATTCAATGTAAACTCTGTTGTGATTATAACAGTCCTTACCGCATTCATTCATTCAAGAAATATCATTGAACACTTACTATACGCATAGTACTGGTCTAGAAACCGTGGATATGGAAGTGAAAAAATAGACGAACATTCTTACCGTCACAGGACATACATTCAAATGAGGGGGAAAGGCAATAAAAAGACAAATGAATAAAATACACATATGCTAATAGACAATAGATGCTAAGGAAAAAAAATAGACAAAAAAAGGAGATAAAATTCAAATTTAGGAGAGGGGTCACAGAAGAAGGCCTTACTGAGGGGTTGTTTCACTAATGACCTGAAGCATGTGAGGGAGCAAATAACATGGATATCTAAGGCAAAAGGCTTCCAGGCAGAGGGAACAGCAAATGCAAAAGTATAGAGATGAGGACACACCTGGAAGAGGCCCTACAATCTCCCTCATGGAGGTATTTCGAGAATTCAATGTTTCACACATGTAAAACACCAAGGAATGCCTTTGCTGCATAAAAAGAACTTAATAAATTTTAGTTATTATTATCCATAGTTCTTAGCATTAGTCATTTTATTTAATAATCATTCAATAATATTTTTATATTTGTTCCATAGTTTTCAATTTGTATTCAAATATTTGGAATCAGGTATATTCAACCTCATGCCGTTTAAGCCATTGTGTAAATAATTTTTAGTTTTAATCATATGTAATATAATAACGTAGTCTTGTAAGGCATGTTCTGCTTTTCCTGATGCATTTAAGACTCTTAATTCCTCCTGTATCCAACACAGCAATAACGTACGTATGATAAATGTTCATAGAGTTTTCTTCATTGAATGAGGGAATGAACGTGTTCTTTTTCTATAACTATTTACAGTTTTTGAAGATTGGCCTCATTCACTAAACTATAGTTAACTGTGTTTTCTCATACAGATTATAATTGGAATGCCCTCATTAACTCATATATTAATTTTTACGATTGTCTACAAGCATCATTACCTAGTGTAATATAAATATGGTGAAAGATTCATTTCGGGAGAGCAGTTATAAGTTAGACAGCTTGTTAGTGATTTTCAGTTGAATTAAGATCTGCTATATTATGCTGCACATTTCAATAAATCAATCCATCTGTCCCTGAGTTTGCTATTGCTTTTAAATAGGCATGCTGAAGGTTTCTAATGGTGGATTTTGCATTAACAAGAAAGTCTAAAAGTACAGAATTGAGTATGTGTAACATTTTAAAGTTGTTTACTTATTTTTATTAACTTCCAGAAGCAAAGGAAAACTCGTAAGGCTAAGATTAGTGTTGCATCTAGAAACTGTATAGTTCATAGTATTACCTGGATGAGGTACACTGCGCATTTGTTTAACACCTTTAACATCTGCTTCACCCAGCTAGACCCTCTTGGTATAATGTTAGAATCCAAAAAGATAGAGATGGATCTGTTTGACTCAAATGAAAATTGGTTGAAGAATTATGACCTGGAAACTAGAGAGCCCCGAGGATATTTCTTCTGTTACATTACCAAGCTGTTTTGCTCTCTATTTAAAGTGTTTAATATCAGAAAAGTCTTCATTTTATATAGCAAAAAACTGAGGAAGCAGTCTAAATAATTTTTTAGGAGAAAGTATATATTTTTTAATGGAACTGTTCTGAGCATGGTTAAGAAGAGTAGCATATAAATTTTTCTGTACCCAAAATTCCACACTAAAAAATTGATATTATGCGACATATTATTATCAATACTATATTGCTGTATGGAACAAATTAAGAGATTTTTTTTTTTTTTGCTGTTACTCAAGGGCCACAGTCATGTTCAAACATAGGCTCACGACGCCAATAATTTGGAACAATAAAAAAATTGAAACAAATATTGTGGAAATATCTCTCTACTATAGAGCTTTTCACATAAGTATGTTAAGTAGAAAACAACTTTAAATCATTCGTTAAAAGATAATCAGTCCCAGAGGATCCAAGAAATAAAGACAGGAAATATGATCGGAAAACAAAGAGCAAAGAACCATATAGATCAAGGCTAGAAATGGCTAGAAATGCTCTCAGAGAGACATGAGAAGCACTGGAAGAATTGTAATCAAAAGGAAGGAGAGTTTTTGGACCAAGAAGGAAAAGAGTAGAGCTAATATTTGAATATCAGAGAGAGAAGAAACAATTCACAAGACCTTTGATTTTGTGTTCACCAGTCACTGTACACATCTCTCATCTTCACACTCAGCCCACTGCCCTGCCTGTCAATGGCACTTTATTTCTGTGATGCTGCTCTCCCATGCACTGCTGTGCCCTCACTGCCACTTAATCCTGCCCTGTTCCCTGGCTACATACCCGCGCCAGCTTCCTCATTTGTCTCTTCCGCAGAGCCCCCAGAACCTTCTACTTTATTATTATCAGGGTCCCGTACATATCTTTACTCTGTCACTTCAGGCAATCTTCCACCTCCTCACTCTGATTAAAAGCTCACTTCCTACATATGGCACCTCTCCCTTAGAAGTACTCAAGCACAGGCCTCTGGGTCTTCCAATGCAGACAGGAGTGCAGTTTCAGTCCTTTACGCATCTCCCATTGACTTACCTCTTTGGCTTTAACGATTTTTCAAACCCATGATCTTACAATACAAACATCTGGTCATACTGTTCCTTCCCAATCCTTGTCACCTTCCAGATGTTCCTCCGTGTTCTAAAGTTAATGGTTGTGTGACTGAATCAAAATATTTTTCTCCTCTTCCATTTTCTTACATTAATGGTGGTGACCCATTAAACTGTCTTCAGGGTAACATCATCTCTTTATATCTGGTGATCTTTTTTATTTCACCATAAGTACTCACACATACATGATAGTATCATGAATTCATAATTATCTGGAGTGCTCACCTCCAAGATCTCAAACTCCAAATATTTGTATATTTGGAGTCAAATGTCAAAAATGGTGACTGACTGAGTGCTAATGAAGGGGCATTGGAGGTTGGAAATACTTTGGTGCATTTTTCATAAGTGAGGCCTTTAGCCTAAACTTTGTACACTCTTTAAAATTCAGCCAGAATTTACCTAACACTCTCTTCATGTGAGACTAGATTATATTGGCATAACTCACACATAGAGTAAATCAAAATGCAACAAGAGTAATTTATGTTGAGAAGTAAAAAACTAAGCCAGAGTGCTTATGTCCAGTCATCAATGCACATTTCTTCTGTACGTGTCAAAGAATTACTGCAAGTTTGCTTTTGTAAATACTAGAGAAATCAGAAGAAGGAAATGAACAACAATGATCACCATGATGGAATTAAGTTAGCCTCATATACCATCTCCTGCCATGTTCTGTGTTGGATTGTGCTGGGAATCAGTAATATGTTGGCATTCTTTGGCCCTATCTCTCTATCTGTATATGTCAGTTCTTCAACAGATAATTATTAGAGAAAGGGTCAAACCAATTGATCAGGAAACAGCTGGAGAGCGCTGGAGGAGGAGAAGAGAAGTGCTCATTCTGCCATTTCTCAGACGTGTGTCCCTCAACAAGTCATTTTACTTCTCCAAGCCACTAACCTCCTCAACTGTAAGAAGGAGATAATACCACCTTTCTCGTACTGGTTATGTGGCCACTTAATAAAATCATTTGGAAATGTGCTGTAATTTTCAGAGCTCAGAGAAGAAGCAAGGATGTAATTTGACTGTTTTATGAAATGCCTGCAAAGACTCTGAGCTTTTTCCCAAAAAGTTTAGCTGTAAAATATCTTAGACAAAGCTGTGTGAGGAAATGCAAATACATACTGTCTTTTTACTCTGCTAACTGTTAGGTAATAGGGGCAAATTATACTTAAACAGCTTTATGTCTAACCAATTGTTCTGTGGCCACTAGGGTAGCTGTACTTCAGGAATAATGAATGAGTCAAGCAACATATTCCAGATTGTTCCCCAAATCATGGAATATAACCTACTTGAGATTGTACGCTGACCACATCTGTCACCCTTTTTCCTCATTCATTCTTTACCTCAGCTGACTCTGGTGTTTACCCTCTTCCAACACGGAATCTCTTCATTTCTTTCCCGTACTTATCTTGGTTTCCCTCTGAAACTACCATTCCACTTCTGCATCAGCTGTCATCATTTCCTCACCTCACGTCCAGTTCCTTCCACTGTCAATAATCCACTTCATCACTTCTGACACTTCTAAAACTTCTCTCTGCAAGAGTAGAAAGGACTTCCTGACTGTCTCTCTCAGTGCTCTCTTTCCAGTACACATGCTATTCGACAGTGCTGCAGGATTGCTTACTTCTTGAAACTTTCTCCTTACTTGGCATTTACAGCAATGAATAGAACTGAACTGACACTCACATAAAAGAAAGAATGAGGCTAAAATCTTTGAGATTGTCTTAAAATGTTAGTGAAACCTTTCAAATAATTGCCAAATTTCACATGCACTTTTCATATCAAGTTTGAAAGTAAAAGTGCTGCTCTTCCCCATATCCCCTGACAAAATCCCCTCTCTGAGATCCTCCCCAAAATGTCAGTTTTAGCCACAAAGCTTTTCCTGTTCCCATTAATCACTCACTCTTCTATAATCCCAATTTTTTTCTTTTATTGCAACATATATCATACCCTAAATTTTAGCATCCTAATTGTGTGTAAATATGCTTTCACCGGCTTATACAAAGATCAAGCAGGCTCAATGCTCTATATAGATATTCAAGAATGGATTTTTGAAGGAAGAACTCAGATTTCACTAACCCACTGTACCTTATTCTAAGCATTATGTTATACAAAAAAGACTAACGTTATTGTAAGAAAATGAAGATATGAATCTTAGGACTGTTCAGTGGTTTTATAAATGATCAGCAACTCAACTTTGGATATTTGAAGTATTCTGGTTTTATGGAATTTGCAGGCAAAGATTTTTAATGTGATCATGTGAATGAAAGTGAGTACAAGTACTTATAATATTTTTAAGATTTCATGACTGAATGAGACTATATACTTGTTTCTACAAGCAGTGAGAAACAATCCTTTTCTGAAAAGTTGACTCCGTTGCTGGCTCTCTGTCAAAATCCTTCATGCATTATGGTTGAAGAATGCACATTGATCGGTTCATCATCCTATTTCTTATGAACAAGAAACAGAGAATTTGTAGGCTCCATATCAAGTTTAAGAATTCAGGTTATACTCTAGTGCCAAAAGACAGACAAGGCAAATGGCTGTCACATTCACTTGAGACTTCAGGGACTTGCTCTATTGAGTTCATTTTACACCTAAGTGCTTTCATTAGAAGTTAAGGTGGATTTCTTCCAGGCCAGAATTCAGTTACCATCCATATTTTAACCTGCCATCAAGGGGAAGTTATAGTGACAAATACTATAGTGTATGACTCAATTGCTTCAAAAAGAAACACCATCCTTTATTTTATATTTTTAAATTTTCTGGGTTCTAATCGTATTAGAACTGTGCTTACTATAAAAGTTTATAAAATATTTTTGGCCACTATATGTTTAAAACTCTTAATTATGATTTTCTTGTATTGATACATATCCTAAGAAAAGCAATTAGTCGAATAATTCATGTTGACTTTTCAACTTTTCACCACATGCTTTTATAAACTACTACATGGATCCTTTCTCCTTCAAAATGGTTGTTGGAATCACTTGCAATTACGTTTGTCTTATTCTGTTACATTAGATATTTATACTAACAACCCATCAATACGGTAAATGAGTACATGTAATGAACAAGTACATACAAGATGAACTGACTTACAACAACATTTAACAGACCAACACAACAGCTTGTCTCTGTGGGATTTAATAAACCATACTTATCCACAGTGTCCACGAAAAACAGAAGAGACTCTGATATATATTTATTATTTCTATAATAAGAACATGAAAATACATATGTGAAAGTAAATGTGGGTTCTATTTCTAGTTACAAGAGTGAAATGTGCTAACTGAAGTGATAACTTGAACAGAAATTTCATTAAAGACAAAGGCACTATAGACAGTGGGAAGCTGCTGCATAGCACAGGGAGATCAGCTCTGTGCTTTGTGACAACCTAGAGAGGTAGGATGAGAGCGGGGGAGGGAGGCTCAAGAGGGAGGGGATATTTGTATACATACAGCTGATTCACTTTGTTGTACAACAGAAACTAACACAACATTGTAAAGCAATTATAATCCAATAAGGATGTGAAGAAATAATAAAATAAGTAAATGAAAAAAAGAGACAAGGCACTTTGGTTTTTAGGTTCTGAAATAGATCTATTAAGAAAGCAAAATTATGCTTAAAGTTTAATTAATGATAGGCTCACATTATAAAATGTTTTAATGTTAAATTGTAGTAAATTTCAACTTCACTAGGAATAAGCTAAGTTTCAAAGTTTTTTATTTTAAACTTTCTGTTTAAATTTTAAAGAAGTTTGTGTAAGTCTAACTTCAAAAGTATTCATCACTGGGTTATTTAAGGGTCACATTTATAACCATCCTCTAAGAGAATTCTGTCCAGCAGAAGTAAGATGATGTGCTTTGTTAGCAAATACTTTAGTAGCAGGCAAACCTGGGTTCAAGTCCTACTTCTACCACTTATTGTGTGACTTAAGGGAAGTTCCTAGATCTCGCTAAGGCTTAATTCCCTCGCTCACAAATAAGTGACCGTAACGACTCCTGCTTTTAGTGGTTGTTATGAAAATTACATGAGAAAGTGATAAGTAGAGTGCTTCTCATGTAAGTATTAGCTGATCAATTTGTCAACACGTTACTATCATCAGCTTGTCGATATCTGTTACTGTTATTGAAATTTATTAATACTAATGCAGCACCAATGAAGAAATAGTCTATCCGAAGAAATATTGCAGTAAATACTTTCAAGTATTGCAAGAAATACTATCATTCCAATAAGTGTTTGAGAAACCAACTTGAAAAAATTTGTAAAGAGAATTGTCTCTTTAAAGTATGTATATATAGAGAGAGGGGCTTAAGTCAAAGAAGATGCAGTTAAAGCATTTGGAACGTGTTCAGTAGCTTAGGTGAAATAAAAACAATTCAACAGCTAAGACACAATTTGGACATGTCAAAATTGTTAACCTTAAGGTAACCATTTTTTTAATGGGTTAGTTAAGGTATTGCTACCTTTAAGGAAGGTGAAGTATATGTTCTTTTAAAGTTTCTTAAACAGTGAGATTGTGGGAAGGACACAGGTGCTGCACATTTCTTATGCCAGAACTATGCTGGACATTGATTCCTCAGGAGAGTCCCACAAGATATTACTGTCTATACTTTGAAAATGAAAACCTGAAATTCAAAATGGCCAAGCAGCTTGCCCAAATGTCACCTAGCTGGTCAGTTAAAGAAGCAAAAATTAAAACCCAGATTTTTCTAAGCCCATCATAGTGCTGTCTTTAGCTGTGTGATAGTATGATTCTGAAGGGGAGGACCCTCGGTTTGAGAAGTAGAGTCCTGGAATAGAAAAGTTAAAGAGCTGAAGAAGGCTCTTGTGTTTTATTCTAATAATTTTTTTCCATATTACTGGTCATAATTTATGATGTAAAGTTCAAGGCATTTCATGACATTCAAACTTTTCTCTCTTTTGATATGGTACAAAACCTCGTAAGCCAGGACTCTAATATTTCAATATCAGCTAGACATGCATTCTGAAGTATGATGCATGTATTCAGAACCTAGACTTCTAACTAACTGAGATTCAATGACTTTCTGGATATAAGTCCTTATTCAACTGGATTGAATGTGTCAGGCAGAAATTTATAACACAGTGGAAGACAAAAGATTTTTCAGCAGCAAGACTAGAAAATCAACAGGATTGAGTATGCTATTTCTTTTTAAAATTATTCAAAGGTAGTTTAAAGTCTGTGCTGTTATTATAATTCCCTAATGTCTCACTTTATATTTGAATAACTTTCAGTTCTCTAAGTGTATGACATTATGAATTACTCTAATATCTGGTGGGTTTTTCCTGGACTTTCCTACAGGGAAGTGGAGAAAATTCTACATATAAACTGTATTATAGACAACTTCATTGACATACACAAATAAAATTCATCCTAACCCTGAAAGGACTTTTTGGTAATTTTTCACTAATGATCTCTTGAGCAGTTTCAGTTCCGCTGTGAAGAATTCAGTCTTGAACATTTTAATTAATGCAATTAATTGTCATTTTAAAAAATCACCTTAGTGAACTTCTGAATAAGAAAGATGGCTATTGTAATTTGTGAATGACACAGCTAGAGTCGCAAGGAGTAGCTCATTCCATACTTCATCACTCATTCTCCAGGGTACATTAACAATGTCTTTCCAAGGGCTTGATTATAGTTTTAAAAGGAGATAATTCTAGGAAGAAAATATTTTTGAAGCAATTCCTCCCTTCTTTTCCTCACCCCAGGCTCCGTGCCCCCAGGCAACTTTATCTAAGGGCTCAGCACATGATCTAAGGATATGAAATAGTCTTGCTGCTTAAGCAAATGAGGCATTAAGGCTGTTTTGTATTCCTCTGGGTGATCAGTGTTCTTACTGACGGTGCAGGGGTGCCTGCTGCTTGCGATGAGGGTAGGAAGGGCGGTTTGGAAGGGAGCTGTGTGGGCGCGCCATAATGAATCTGTTTCATCTTCGAATGACTCCATATGCTCTTGGGAAGCTACCAATTCTTTCTCTTGCTTTTTTTCCTTCTCCTTTTAATGCCAAGATGAATTGATCCTGGATTGCTGCTCCAAACGCTGACACCATTGAATATGAAGGTGTCATTGTAAAATGAACCATAGCAACTTCTTAATAAGCAACCTTCACAGAGAGTTATCGTTTTTGACATTTAGATATAGACTTATCTGCAGTGAAAGAAGCTGCTTCCTTCAGTCCCTGCATGCTTAGAAGAATAAGGAGTAAAAAGTAATTTGATTGAAAAATATATTTTATTCCTTGCTGTATTGAGCAATCATATCACATCCCTTCTCTACTTCCATCTACCAGGAAAATTGGAAAAGGAATGATCTGAAATCAAGAGCTTTATTTCTGAAAGAGCATGAATGGTCTTAGAGCTAAAGCTTACAGTGCTATCTGGAGGAGATTTAAGATCTGACTTCCATGAAAACTTCCTTGAAATCATTTGTGTCTGGTGAAAAAAAAAATTATAAGCCCTGTAGAATGCATGCTAGGAAAACAGTTACTAAAAATGCACCAAGGGAGTCCTTTCAGACTGATTCCTTTTATAAAAATCACTATATCTCAGGAACTCACTTTCTAGATTACTGTGAGTAATGCTTAGAAAGCAATTTTATATTTTCTGACTTCGTTTAAAAAAAAGAATACGGGAAGGGAATTTGATCTATGGTGATTATTACAATTGATGTTATCTTTAACACAGAAAAGATATGCCATTTTGTTAAATTCAAGATTATTAACTTTTTTCTCTTTACAAGTCCTGAGTAAAAATTCCTCAATAGGTATTGTTTTAAAAATGTATAAAGACTCTGCAAGTTTAAGACATTTTATTAATCTGTGTTTTACAAAGGAAACATATTTAGAAGTGCTTTAAACAGTCTGACATAAAATTTGGTCTTATAATTCTAGCTGTAAGCAACTTCTATATGGCATTCATTAACTAACTTTATTAGAGTATTCACAAAGAACAGTCATTCCCTGACACATTGATGCTATATTAGACTTTTTATTATTAAATTGATTTTTATTCCTCCAAATGTATACTAATAATGTAAACATTTCAAAAGTTTTAACTCTAGATATATCCTACTCAATGTAATTGAACTGTAAATAAATTGACTTGTGAATAGATTCCATGCACCAAAGATGCCTGGATTTAAAGGAATCCTGCATTCAGTTATTTTATAAAACATATAATTTTTTTCCATAGTAATCATTTATTTTTTTTTAAGAGAATTTTATTTATTTATTTATTGGCTGCATTGGGTCTTCGTTTTTGTGCGTGGGCCTTCTCTAGTTGTGGCTAGCAGGGCTACTCTTCATTGTGGTGCATGGGCTTCTCATTGCAGTGGCTTCTCTTGTTGTGGAGCACGGGCTCTAGGTGCACGGGCTTCAATAGTTGTGGCACATGGGCTCAGTAGTTGTGGCTTACGGGGTCTAGAGAGCAGGCTCAGCAGTTGTGGCACTCGGGCTTAGTTGCTGCATGGCATATGGGATCTTCCCAGACCAGGGATCGAACCCACGTCCTCTGCATTGGCAGGCAGATTCTTAACCACTGCACCACCAGGGAGGTCCTTGCATAGTAATTATTAAATTGGATATTTATCTATTTAGTTTCCCTAAATTTGAATGAATTAGAATTTTTAAATCTCACTTACCTACCACTCCATTGCCAAATCCTATTGATGCTACCTCATATATATTTATCAAATCTATCCAAAAAGTGGAGAGAATCAAATTATAAAAGTCCATGTACTAAGCAGCCTGCTTAAGAAATCAAACATTGTAAATAAAAAGCCTTAACAGTAGCCTTACATGAATCCTATTCTCCTTTCTCTCCCTAGAGGTAACCTCTATCCTGAACTTGGTGCTTTTCATTGCCGTGCATATTTATTAATGTATTCATAAACAATATATTGTGCCTTTGCAAATTGGTACCAAACTGTATACACAGTTGGTGTAACTTGTAAATTCCTCTCAACATTATGTTTTTTAAATGTATCTATGTTGATATATAGGTAGATCTAGTTCATGTACATTAACAACTCTGTAGTATTGCAATGTAGGAATGCATTAAAATGTGCTTATTATTTTACTGGTGGGTGCTTGTACTGCTTCCAACTTTTTGCTATTACCATAATGCTGAAATGAACATTATTGTACATATCTCCTTTGGCAAGAGTACAAGAGTTTATCTGAGAGAATATACTTGAATTGAAAATGCTGAGTTCATGAAAGGCATGTCTTCAACATTTTGGGCAAATAGCTTCCCAGAGCCTATCAATAGATACTGCCTCAGTGGTTTATGGAAGTAAATTGCTCATACATATTGTGTACCCAAGTGAGTATTCTAGAGCATAGAGAGTAAATGTATTCTATAGTGTTTAACAATAAACCAAATATATAAAACTTTCTGCCCAAGTGGAGCTTACATTCAAATATGGGTATTAAAGAGTTTGGAATTGACATATACTACTGCTGTATTTAAAATAGATAACCAAACAGATGAATGGATAAAGAAGATGTGGTACATATATACAGTGGAATATTACTCAGCTGTAAAAAGGAACAAAATTGGGACATTTGTAGAGACGTGGATGGACCTAGAGACTGTCATACAAAGTGAAGTGAGTCAGAAAGAAAAATATCATATATTAACACATATATGTGGAATATAGAAAAATGATACAAATCAACCAGTTTGCAAGGCAGAAATAGAGACACAGATGTAGAGAACAAACATACGGACACCAAGTGGGGAAAGTGGGGGGGGGGGGGGGGTTGGGTGGGATGAACTGGAGATTGGGATTGTCATATATACATTATTAATAAAAAAAAAAATCAAATTGTACACTTTAAATACATGCAGTTTATTATATGTCAATTGTATCTCAATAGAAGTTCTTAGAGAAAGAAAGAAAAATAAAATAAAATAAAACATAAAATAAAATAGATAACCAAGAAGGACCTACTGTATAGCACTGGGAACTCTGCTCAATATTCTATAACAACCTAAATGGGAAAAGAATTTTAAAAAGATTAAATACATGTATATGTATAACTGAATCACTTCACTGTGTTTCTGAAACTAACATAATATTGTTAACCAACTATATGCTAATATAAGATAAAAAATTTAAAAAACAAATATGGGTATTAAAGAAATAAGTAAAATACATAGTATGTCAAATGGGAGAAGTACTGTAGCAAGAAAGAGGGATAGAGACAGCTGGAATGAGAGATGCAACTTTAAATAGATCAGAGAAAACTGTCCTGAGAAAGTGAACAAAGAGCTAAAGGGGGTAAAGGAAAAAGTCACAAATCCTCACTAATATCACTACTGTCACACTTTTCAACTTATGTTAAGTGCTTGTTAATTCCTAAACCAAGTTTCATACTGGGTTACTTTCATATTTCTTACTGAATAAGAGAGTTCTTTTCATATTTTAGAGATACTATTCCTTTGTTGTTGTTTTTGTTGTTGTTGTTGTCGTCTGTGTGTGTTGCAAATATCTCTCACCATTTTGTGGTTTAACACTTTACTCTTTGAGGTTATCTTTTCATGCACAGAAGTTCTAATTTTATTGTCATTTCTTTCACTGAATTTATCAGTCTTTTCTTTTATGATTTGTACTTGTATCTGAAATCCTACGCTATTTTTTCCAAATATTCTTATTTTTACTGATCTTTAATCTCCCTAGAATCTATTTTTGTGTACGGTGTGAGATAGTGATCCAATTTTAAGTTTTTTTCCATGTGGATAACAAATTATCCTGTCATCATGGTTACTTTTTTAAAGTACAGATTGTATCTCCACTTAAATGTCATACGCAGGAAGAATTTCTATACCATTCCTACTGAATTATATCCCACGTTTATGTGCAATAACATCCTATAATTCTCCTCCTTAGAACTTAAAATGATTTTAAATATTTGATTATTCATTTAATTATTTGTTTAATTTCTAGTTTCACCCTGTCTCCTCTGCAAAACTATAAACTTTGTAAAGATATAAAGCATCTCTTACTTAAAACTATAACCTCAGTTCCAACATGGTACCCAGTTCAGAATAAGTGACTATAAGTGTGTTCAGTGAATACATAAACAAATTTCATTTCAGTAATATGTGACATTAAAGTGGCATTGATTTCTGGCACCTCAAGTTTTTAATAAGACTGAAAATGACCATAAATTTTCCAATACTTATGTGATCCTGAATAAGCTGTCTGCCACACGTGGCTAGTGGTGCCCATATTAGTCAGTGTGGTTCAAGAATTACATTCACAGTGTGGTCTTGACCAGCAGCTTGGTAGAGATGCAGAACCTTGGGCCTCACCCCAGACCTGCTAAGTTATAATCTGCATTTTATCAAATCCCCAGGGCTGCATCCCCAGAACACACATTGAAGTTTGAGAAACACTGGTTTTAAAGACTTACAGGTGGCCAGACCACACGTCAGTATGGCATGACTCTATACCATCTATGTTTCTTTATTAAACATAAACAATTATCAATATGAACAATTTATTTTGGAGACGGGGCTCCCCCCTTTCTTGTTCCATGCATTGGTCCTGGTCTCTTGGAAGTGGCATGGATGAGTGATGAGATAATCCGTGGTTTGATCCTTAACTGGACCAATTTAGTTCTAACCCCATTCAGAGCTTTGTAGTAGGTGCTACAGTGTGAGGGTGAGCACATGTTCTTTGGCTTGTGTAGACCTTGAGAGAGGGTACTATTCGGGTGTCTGTCACCGGTTAGATGTGTCTCCATGTTGAAGAACGTGAACCCTCTGGGTATATTTCCCCATCTGTAGCACAGTGGTACTTGAGATTCCTAGCCAGCCTTGTGGTTTTCTCATGAGGATCAAATGAACCATATGTAATAGTATTTGCCCTTTCTTACCCTTTCAATTAAAAACTTAAAAAAGAAATTGGAGTAGGTAATATAGTCACATGTTGCAACACTCCAAAGATATACATGGGTGAGTCAAAAATTATCCGCACTCCAGTTATATTAAAACTTCTGTTGCCTGCACTGTCTTATCAGCACTTTCCTTTCAAGGCTACAGTCTCCCTAGTCACTGCTGTGCAGGTGTGAATGTGTTACATCAGTTCATTTGTAACTACAATGTGAGCAAAAATGGATGCCCCACTTGTGATTTGCTCGAAAGAAGATTCATTTTTTGTGGTCTGAGACTGTACCTGGTGCCGTTATTTATCGAAGACTGTGCACAGTATGGAGAAAGTGTTTTGTTGCAAAGTGTGTGTGGATGGATAGAGAAGTTCAAGGAAGCTTGCACAAGTGTTAGCCATCGAGAAGGAGCTGGACGCCCGTCCACATCCATGGCTGATGACAACATTGAGTGTACACGTGAAATGGTTCTGTCGAATAGATGAGTGACAGTGGATTATGTGGCAAATCATTTGCAAATTAGCCATGGATCTGCCTATGAAATAATCCATGACAGACTTAGGTTTCGAAAAGTTTGTGCTGAAGCCTAAACTTTGGATTAAATGCAGAGGACTGCTATCCAAGGCTGTTGTGATCTTGTATGATGATGCACATCCACACACTTCTGCCCGCACTGTCGACACTCTGCAAAAACTTCACTTTGAGATGTGAAAGCAGCCTCCCTACAGTCCTGATCTTGCTCCATCCGACTTTCACCTGTTTGGTCCCCTGAAAGCAGTCCTACAAAGACGAAGATTCACTTCTGATGAAATGAAGACAGCGGTGCATTTGTGGCCCACAGCTGAGCCTAAAACATTTTTTAATGAGGGAATATGAAAGCTTGTTGGCAGATGAGCAAAGTGTATTGAAAAGCAGGGTTCCAATAAAGAGCTTAAAAAAAAAAAACTAATGAACACATGTATTTGAAAGGTATAAAAAAGAAAGAAAGAAAGAAAAGCAAGGAGATTATGTCAAAAAATGATGTACTTGTCTTTCTAAAAGTTAATTAAAATAACTTCTACACCCAGAGTGCGAATAATTTTTGACTCATCCTCATATATAAAACCCAATCTTCAAAGAGGCATCAATGGTACCAGTTTTGGAGGATTTTTTGAGAGAGAGTTTATGCACACACCGGGAATTACATGTATATGACCTTCCTCTCCTCTTTTTACACAGCACAACCCCCTTGCATTTTGCCCTTTGCATTAAAAATGTGTCTCAGACATTGCCCATGTCAATGTATAAAGAGTTTCCTCATGTCTTTTTAGCAATTACACCATATTCCATTGTATGAATGCACCACAACTTATGTAACCAGGCTGCTCCCAATTTTTGTTTCTAATTTTTCCCATTTAACCAGTGATTCAATGAGTATTTTACATGTATATGAGGATATCTCATATGTAACTTGTTAATTTAAAGGATTTTATTATAAATACTTGAAATTATTTAAAAAATTCAATATAAATATTTCACTTTTTCTTAAAGGCTACCATTCCTATAACTAGCAATTTCTCCCCACTTGAAAAGAGATGAGAAATACCAGAGGTGTGCTAGTCAGTAAGACATGTAAACTCTGTGATCTAAGCCATATGTCATCTGCCTCCCACCTAACCAATGTATCTACCTTTACATAGAACTGTAAATGCACCACTTTCATTAATTCAAGAGTTTTTTGACCACTTGGTTTCTAGAAATTTATAGTCAGCCTTCTAACAGAATCAAATGAGTCAAACTTAGGGAAAATTGGGAAACTTTTTCCAGCTAGACAAGGATCCTCTCATGATTCTAGGGGTATTATTTCTTTAGAATTGGAATAGAGTATGCAATAATCTTTCCTTTTCAATAAAGAATGTAAGTTCATTTCAGAACCAGTTGCTCACCACTCTAGCCTAGAGTACATTAATGTTTCTGGAATTCTGGGCTGTCAATTTTGGATATTTTTAATCTGCTCCTTGAGAGTGCTGCTTCTTTTTCATTTCCTGCCTTTTTAAAAAATAGCTGGGGCATTGAGGTGGCCTTTATAACTCTAACGAACTTTAACGTAAAATAAAACTGAAGTTTTAAATGTGGAATGTATTTATTTATTCATCTAGTCAACAAATAGTGAATGAGTGCCTACTATTTCCCAGTCATTGTTCTAAGTGGTGGGGGCAAAATGGTGAAAAAAAGGCATGCAAAATCTCTGCATTGATGAGGCTTATATTGTTCCAGAGAGGTCCATTATAAAAAAAATAAAATGACCGTATTTTATAGTGTTAGGTAGTAAGAAAAATAAGCAGAGTCATGGCATAGTGACAAGAAGTGCTATTTTAGGTAGAGCTACCCATTAGAAAAAGATATACCTTAGACAAGAGATTCACTCTGTTTTACTTTACAAGGCTCAAGAGCAAATCTGGTGAACAGTCCCAATTCTCTCAGATCAGTTTCCCATTTAAAGCTCTCATTTAACTCACTCCTGTTCTTTCTCTACATTTTTCACACAATTCCATTTTCTCTATGTATATATAAATATATATATTATTTATTTGTTTATTCATTCATTCATTTATTGGCTCCACTGGGCCTTCGTTGCTGCACACAGGCTTTCTCTAGTTGCGGAAGCAGGGGCTACTCTTCATTATGGTGCATGGGCTTCTCATTGCGGGGGCTTCTCATTGCGGTGGCTTCTCTTGTTGTGGAGCACAGGCTCCAGGAACGTGGGCTTCAGTAGTTGTGGCTTATGGGCTCTACAGCACAGGCTCAATAGTTGTGGCGCACGGGCTTAGTTGCTCCACGGCATGTGGGATCTTCCTGGAGCAAGACTCGAACCTGTGTCCCCTGCGTTGGCAGGCGGATTCTTAACCACTGCCCCACCTAGGAAGTCCTCTATGTATATATTTTTATGAGTTAATGCTGAATCCTCAATCTATGATGGTATCCATGCACTTTGCCATCTCTTCAACCTTCTTACTTTTAAATATGTGCTCATTTGCATACAATACATAGTTCTGTACACCTGGAGCTATTTAAGTGTGTATATACAAGAGTACAAGAGTAAGTATATGTATATAAACATGTAGTCAAGAGAAATAGAAGTTTGTGAACACACACACATGCATTAGGGATAAGCGATAAGGAAATGATGAGGAAAGCAACTTGCTGAGCATTGCTCGATATTTCTAAAATAATTATTTAGTAAAATTGAAGATAGCTTCCTCCACAAGAGGGCAGACAGCAGTATCAAACAGTATCAGCAGTATTTCATCTTGTGGAACTGAAAACCACAGCCACAGAAATATAGAGAAAATGAAAAAGCAGAGGACTTTGTACCAGATGAAGGGACAGGATAAAGCCCCAGAAAAACAACTAAATGAAGAGGAGATAGGCACCCTTACAGAAAAAGAATTCAGAATAATGATAGTGAAGATGATCCAGGACTTTAAAAAAAGATTGAATGCAAAGATTGAAAAGTTTACCAAAGACCTAGAAGAATTAAAGAACAAACAAACAGAGATATGCAACACAATAAGTGAAATGAAAAATACACTAGAAGGAACCAATAGCAGATTCACAGAGGCAGAAGGGCGAATAAGTGACCTGGAAGACAGAATGGTGATCATCACTGATGCAGAAAAGAATAAAGAGAAAAGAATGAAAAGAACTGAAGACAGCCTAAGAGACCTCTGGGACAATGTTAAACGCACCAACGTTCACATTATAGGGGTCCCAGAAGGAGAAGAGAGAGAGAAAGGACCTGAGAAAATATTGGAAGAGATTATAGTTGAAAACTTCCCTAACATGGGAAAGGAAATAGCTACCTAAGTCCAGGAAGTGCAGAGAGTCCCAGGCAGGATAAACCCAAGGAGAAACAAGCCAAGACATATAGTAGTCAAGTTGACAAAAATTAAAGACAGAGAAATGTTATTAAAGGCAACAAGGGAAAAACAACAAATAACATACAAGTGAACTCTCATAAGGGTAACAGCTGATTTCTCAGCAGAAACTCTGCAAACCAGAAGGAAGTGGCAGGATATACTTAAAGTGATGACAGAGAAGAACCTACAACCAAGAATACTCTACCTAGCAAGGATCTCATTCAGATTCGAGGGAGAAATCAAAAGCTTTACAGACAAGCAACAGCTAAGAGAATTCAGAACCAGCAAACCAGCCTTACAACAAATGCTAAAGGAACTTCTCTAAGCACGAAACATAAGAGAAGAAAAGGACCTACAGAAACAAGAACAAAACAATTAAGAAAATGGTAATAGGAATATACATATCGACAATTACCTTGAATGTAAATGGACTAAATGCACCAACCAGAAGACACAGACTGGCTGAATGGATACAAAAACAAGACCCATATACATGCTGTCTCCAAGAGACCCACTTCAGACCTAGGGACACATACAGACTGAAAGTGAGGGGATGGAAAAAGATATTCCATGCAAATGAAAATCAAAAGGAAGCTGGAGTAGCAATACTCATATCAGATAAAATAGACTTTAAAATAAAAAATGTTACAAGAGACAAGAAAGGACATTACATAAAAATCAAGGGATCCATCCAAGAAGAGGAGATAACAATTATAAATATATATGCACCCAATATAGGAGCACCTCAATACAAAAGGCAAATGCTAACAACTATGAAAGAGGAAATGCAAGGCAGAAATAGAGACACAGGTGTAGCAAACAAACACATGGACACGAAGTGGGGAAAGCGGGGAGGGTTGGGGGGGAACGAATTGGGAGATTGGGACACCAAATTGTACGCTCTAAATATATGCTGTTTATTGTCTGTTAACTGTATCTCAATAAAAGTTCTTAAAAAAAAAAATTGAATTATCACTGCAGTGCCAAAACACAACTGAAGCCAGGAGTCAGAACTGTTCCTGTAGGTCAGCTGTGGCTATGCTGTAATCTATGAAAAAAATCACATATTCCAGACACATAATTAATATTTCAGCACTACTGTCAACAGTATTATGCACTTAAACAACACTGGGTGAAAAAACGATAATTATAATAATGGGATCAGTTTTATACTGGTCATGTTCAATACAGCTTTTAACTGTTACCTGCTTAAAATAGACAGCCACTACTTAAAATATGTATGAATGCTTTCACCTTTTAAAACCAAGTATGTACTTAAATATTAGTATAGCTTTCCCTCTTTCTCAAATGCTAGTCTTTCTACTATGCCTTATATCTACTGATTTTCTCTTCAATTTCAATATGAATTTAAAATCTGTTACTCCAAAGGAATTTGCATATACACAACAGAACTTTATAAATGTATTCAACAAAAAGATTGCTGCATCAATGTAATTTTTTTCCTTTAGATTTTGACTAATAAAACCTGGTTCGGGTCAAAATGAAACTGAAGTTCTTTTTACCTATACTTACGAAGTATGCAGTGAAAACTCTTCAGTCTGAACTTGATAAAGGATCCTTTACAAAGTGCTTTATCAGCTTCAATAATTAAAAGATTTCCTGCTAACTGTTCAGTGAGTCTTCTTTGTAGCTCTGCTTTGCAGAGTCAGTTCTTCCTATCTCTTCCTTTGAAAAGTCTAATTAAATTGGGAAGCTTTTTTTTTCTATTCATTCTGGTTTTGCAATATTGGATATGGATATGAAAATAACTAATTAAATTACAGTACTGGTTCTTTTTTCATTCTTATTCTGTTGGTACTTTATGGGAGGGTAGGAGGAGGTATATTTTCCCAGTTTGAATTTTTTAAGTTGGTCTCATTGTCACTTTCAGTGTTAAATATCTTTGGGGTTAATGGATGTAATAGGAATAACTTCTTCCCTGATGCCTGTATTAAAGCTGTAGTAGGTTTTTTAGAGTAATTGACTAGCGAAGAATTGAAACTGAACACTTCAGAGCCCTTGCATTCCCCTTGTGAGCATTGTTTAAGCACTGTTACACTATCTTTTTTTTTAAAAAAAGTATTTGCTGTAGTGTTAAAAGAAATTTGAATGAAAAAGAGTCTACTGTTTTCCTACCTTTCTGATACATTTCTTCATTTTTATGTGTCTTTTTCTATTTATATTCACAAACATATATACTTAAGAGCATCATAATTATATGCTTTATCGGTGTTTCGTCTCTTTGTTCCAATTATAAATTCTAGCCAGTAAGTATCTCTGAGAAGGTGACATATCTTTTATAGAATCAAGTTCTGGGATAAAGAATCCTAAAAAGTTATTTTGATTGCTAGAATGGAGGGCAGCTTAAGGGTTAAAGCAATTCAGTCATAATTCAATGAGAACATTCTGTGCATTGCTGCTTGCTATTTTGAGGGAGTTAAAATTATAGAGTAAAACAGATATGTATGCAAGGGACTCTTCAATATAAGAACGAATATGGTGGTTGTTAAAATTGAATACAAAGTATTCAGAAGCATAGTACTTTGTAGTTGCCCCATGTGAAACTTCTAGAAGATCTCAAAATAAAGTCCATATAGGTACATGCTTGTATGTGTGTGCACCTGTATGCATTTCCAGGGGGAAACCTTCATGAATAGAGTTATGGAGACAAAAATGACATTCTCAGTCATGTTTGGACATGGAGAAGGAAGAGAGACTTTGTAGCATTCTACCAATGGTTCTCTATGAATTAAAGAACTACTCAAACAGACCTCTGAGGATAGCCATTCTGAATAAAATAGCAAATGTTGAGCAATACTCCATGCTCAAGCAAAGTTCCAGTAATTAAATGGTCAGAAATCTTAAGTTGATGAATTTTAAGGAAAGCCAAGGATACCTCCCTGGCTCGTATAGTTTGCTTTAATTTTATTCTCAGTTCAGGGACTTAGAATGAAATTAAGAGAGCAGGGAGAGCAGGAACTTTTTCTCTTTTGTTTGCTTATTCTTTCAAAGCACTTAGAACAGTACCTGGTACAGAGTAGGCACTCAATAAATACTGATTAGACAGATTTTGAAATTCCACACAGAAATTTTAGTTTCAATCCATGCCTTGTAGTCAACCAAGATAAACTAAGACAACTGCTCAGAGTCATGGACTGAATTTTTAAAAACAGATCTATAGGAGTCAGTGCAGTGCAGAGGATAAAACACAAAACTGGAAGTCAGGAGACAGGTTCTACCTTAATAACCAGCTGTGAAACGATGGTCAAGTCGCTTACTTTGTCTAATATCTCCATCTGACTGACATCATTTCTGGTTCTCAAATTCTATAAAACTATTCTCAGCTCCATGCATCGCTCTTAAAAATTCATAGACCATTACCCAAGCTTTCCGTGCATCAAATCAACCTTGTGCTAAAGATAAATCATTGCTGATCATGGAAGCCTAAATGAGGAAATACAAAAATTCTTTGAAAGCCTTGGATGATAATATTTATATAAGATTGAAGACAATGTGACAATTCCATTCAGTTGTGTAATATTTTTTATTTGCCAGAAGTTTGCAATTTTGATAATACATTACAAACATTTTAAATTAACATAAGCACTTAAAAGAGACAAGAATGTTTAAAATTTATTTTCCTCCCTGTAGATCTAGCTAAATTCTATTTGCATTAGGTTGAACCTACCTAACCCAATCTTCTAAATTTGACAGGAGGAACAGAAGAATTTGATGCAAGTTTATGTGGATTAATCAAATGCAAGGTTATTTTTTCCTAGTCTTGGGTTAGAATAAAACCAGAAGGCAATGGTAGAATTTATTTTATTCCAAGAGATTTGTTTCCTTAAATGCAAAAGACTGCTGAATTCTCTAAAGCCTAGTCTTTTTATAAATAAAGCAAATATTTTTTCCTCACCCCTATTATGGTGTTTTGGATTTTCATTTTCCATTCACAGCATGGCAATTTTCACTCACAAGGCAGTGTTATTGCATATCTTCAGACAGTGAAAAATTATGAAGTATCAGTCAGATCCATAGGGAGATTAAGATTTACCATGAGGGATTTCCCTGGTGGTGCAGTGGTTAAGAATCTGCCTGCCAATGCAGGGGACACGGGTTCAATGCCGGTCATAGAAGATCCCACATGCCACGGAGCAACTAAGCCTGTCCACCACAACTACTGAACCTGTGTGCCACAACTGCTGAAGCCTGCGTGCCTAGAGCCCATGCTCCACAACAAGAGAAGCCGCCACAATGAGAAGCCTGTGCACCACAGCAAAGAGTAGCCCCCGCTCGCCACAACTAGAGAAAGCCCATGTGCAGCAACGAAGACCCAACACAGCCAAATAAATAATTAATTTAAAAAAAAAAGATTTACCATGAGATTTATAGTTTTACCACACATTTAACAGACACAAATAATAATAATGATGATGTTATACCCATTCATCACTAGACCTACAGACAAATATTAGCTGGGACACCTTCCACCTGGCTCTAATAATCTGGATAAGATGCAAAAAATGCTGGGTTACTAACCCAGATATACATTGTTCAGTATGCCATGGACAGTTAGGTCCAGCAGACAGAAAAATCATCTTTTCCTGGGCATTCCTGACTAGCCTGATTGCCTCCCTGATGTTTCCCATTCACTCTCAGCTGCTCTTTCCCTGCTTCATTTGAAACCGTAGACTTCTCTCCCTGGTTTCAGCTGCTGTCTCTGTTCCCCCAAACTACATGTTTGACTTCCTACTACCACACATCATTCTTTGGTGAAGTCTGTTTTACCATGGGCTCATTAAAGACCAAATCTCTTAGAAGGAAGTCCACTCTGCTTCTGAGTATAACATTTGATTTTAATGATACAAGAGAACAAAGTCCAGTAGTTGGTCTGGAGAGTTAGAACCCAGCAAGAATAGCTGCAAGAAGACTAAAGAGCACATAAAAGAACTTCCCATTGCAGGCAGTTCATTCCCTACAAGTAGCCCTCTATCTTATCCTAAATAATAGGCAGACTCAATCAATTTTTGGTGAGGTATTAATGGGAATACGGAACAATGATTTGTATCAGTCAAGTCTTTAGATGGCCCAGAAACTTTATATTAATCTCATCCCCTGCCAGAATTTTAGACCAAACATGCTAAAGGATTGTATAATTTGCTAATTTCATTCTATCTCCTTTTATTTCCTCTGCTCATCCTCTGAATAGAATAATAATTATCAAAATTGCCAGGAAGTAAATACAAAACAAGACAGGGAAATGGCCACGGACACTTATTGGGCATTTTCTATGCACCAGGCACTGTGCTAAGAATTTAGTGTACATTGGAATTAGGCACCTGGACACTTCACAGACGGGCCTCATTAAATGGACTCTGCTTGCAGGAGGCAAACTCCAAACACTTTCATGCCTAGTCACATAAGAATCAGCCAAACCTGACCTTTCTTTGCTGCTCAAAGTCAAAAGAGCAAAAAAGAGAAAAGTTTAACCACTTCGTAATAATCTCTTAAGGCACAGAGTTTCACTTAAATGTAAGTTACCTCAAACATCTCTACAGCTGCGGAGATAAATGATACCTTTGATGGGTTTATAAGCCTGGTCGAGTGCTTTGTGTTTACAGACCATAGCAAGAGCAAAGTAATTGTTTTCTTCCTCCCAGGGAACTGTCTGTCTGTGGGATTTACAGGGTGAACACAAGATGTAATGTTTGCATCCTGAGATTTGCCAGTAAAACAAACTTTAAGTCCTTTATTATTCTCCATTTTTTTTAAATTCAGATCATTGTGACCACACTCCATTATTCAGTGGAGCCTTAAAAGAAACCGAAGACTTTGTTTTCAGTGATTGATGACAGTTAAACTTTGTTGAGTCTTAAACTGTATGGTGTATATTTCAGAGGTCTTTCTCAATGTGTTTTACAAGTTGTGGTGGTATTTCTGAACCTAGCAAAAATGATTCATGTAGCTATTAAAATTAGCACAGTTAAAGGGACAGATTGTAACAAAAAAATTTAGAAGTTAGGTAATGTATGAAGTATCAATAAAAATTGAAGACATTTTTCATAAACTTAAATTCTCTGAATTGGATGGTTGGAACTTGGTTACTGAGCTATCTGGCAGTAATCACTATTAAATAAAAATTTTTATACTTCAGGAAAGACTAGGTTAATGATTGCCAAATATTCAGATATAGCAAAGGAGATAACTTTTAGTCCTCAGTTCTGAAGTCAGGATGCATAGTTTCAAATCCCAACTCTGCTACTAGTAAGCTGTTGATCTTATCAAGTCTTTGATGCTTCACTTCCTTTTTCCAATATATTCCAATAAAGATCTGAAAAAAAAATGGTTTAAAAAAAAAAAGAAGAAGAATGTCTGAGAGCTAAAGCAGAGGGCATTTAGGCAGTGACAGGCTTAAAGATACACAGAGTAAAATATTGAAATCTATTAGTAGATTTTTAATCTATGGGCTAAAGATCCCAGGATGGGACAAGACTGAAAACCTATAGTTTCGGGTTAGGGTTTAGAAAAGAGCTGCAGAAGACCTCAGGATTCCCAGGCATTGCCAGAATCACATCAGCTCTGCGTTCCAGCCGTATTCTCTTTCCCCTGTGATACCACTTCTGCTGCCTGGGACACTCTCTCCTCCTCTGCCCTTTCTTGTTAGCACTTAAATCATTTCCTCAGAGAAGCATTTTCCAAAGCACCAAGCCAGGCTAGGGGTTTCTTTTGAATGAGCTCTATAGCACTCTGCACTTTGATTCCTGGTACTCAACCCATGTGTAAGTAAATGTTCGTGTTTACCATCTGTCTCTACAACTGTGTGTGTGCAAGTTCCAGGACACAGGAGACTGTGCTTTTCTATTCACCCCATACCTCTAAGGCCTAATACAGAGCCTGTCACATAAGAAGTACTCAAGAAATGCTTATTCAATTTATAAATTATGAATGAGTGAATGAAAATAAATGAATGAGTTGTCTCTGGAACATCTAAGCAGATACATCTCAGAGACAGTCAAAATGATCATTCTGAGCCCAGAAGAGAGATTAGGGCTGGCAATAAAGATTGAAGAGTCACCAGCTTCCAAGTGGTGATGAAATTCATAGGGGAGAATAAATCTCCTAGGAAGAGTAAAACTGCTCGAGACTGAAGACAAACAAGGAATGTGGATCCCGTGAAAGTAACTCAGAAAATTGCTCGGAAAGTCTGGTGCAGTCTGGATAGTTGTTAAGAGCTCAGATTATTTTACGCAAACAGACTGACTTTTAATCCCAGCTCCAGTTCTTCCTGTGGGAGCCAAGTAAGTGTCAGGAGCCCAGCGAGCTGGAGAGAGCTGAGCTGCCCGGTGTCAGAATCACCGGTTGCAGCAACAAGCCAAAAATGAGAGTAACCGTCAAGTAGCCAGGCCTTTAAAATCACTCACAGCAGTAGTGGGGCTGAAAGGGAGAAAGCATGACCCTCTCTCCCCTCCCCGCCCCTCTCCCACTGCCCACTTCCATTTTCCCACAGGGAATGGTTCACTGGCCAAGGATCGGATAGATGAGCCCGGATATCGGGTCATCTTACTGCTGAGGGGTCCCCAAATAAAAGGCTCCGGCAGTTTCATGGACCTGGGGCCTGGGGAGAGGATGAGGGGAAAGGGCTAGGAGTGGGAAAGCGCCAAGTAGTGAGTCAGAGTAGGGGAAGGTGTCTTCAGGGTCCCCCCTCCTTCCCCCAAAAGGAGGTTTCAGCAGAGAAGCTGGAGGAAGGTCTCCACTGAGGGCCAGCATAGGGGTACTGGGCTAAGAATGCAGACAAGCAGAAGAGCATGGCCAGCCAGGTGGGCCTGAGCCCTTGACTGCACTCCCCTCAAAGGCTACAACATATAGGCTGTGCACCAGGTCTGATGTGGAGCCTGAGAGGTAAAGCCTTTGTAACTGCCCACGGTTGGTCCCCAAAAGTGACTCATTTAGCGTTCAGCCGGGAGCCAGACGCCTCAGTAAGTTTCTTGAACTCTTAAGTCTCAGTTTCCTGACCTACACCCACCATGGATTGTTGCAGACACTTAGCTGTACGCCTGACCTCTATGCGGTGCTCCACAGATGAGAACAGCACAGGAGCCGGTTAGATGGGAGGGACTTCAGTGGGGCTAAGAGGGAAGAGGCTGAGAAGGTCACGGCTGAAAATTATCTGTTGCCGTCAACAGCAGTCATTAGTGCCCTCGGCAGGGTAGCTTCCATGGAGTAAAGATGGTGAACACCTGATGCAGAAGGTGATCAGCAAATGAGACGTAAGGGAGAAAAGACAGCAAGTATCACGCACAGACTTAGAGAATGAACCATGGTTACCAGGAGGGAAGGGTGAGGGGAAGGGAGACTTAGGAAGTTTGGGATTAACATGTACACACTGCTATTTTTAAAGATTTATTTTATCATTTATTTATTTTATTTTTGGCTGCGTCGGGCCTTTGTTGCTGCACATGGGCTTTCTCTAGTTGTGGCGAGCGGGGGCTACTCTTCGTTGCGGTGCACGGGCCTCTCATTGCAGTGGCTTCTCTTGTTGTGGCTCACAGGCTCTAAGCGCGCAGGCCTCAGTAGTTGTGGCGCACGGGCTTAGTTGCTCCGCGGCACGTGGGATCTTCCCGGCCCAGGGATCGAACCCATGTCCCCTGCATTGGCAGGCAGATTCTTAACCACTGCGCCCCCAGGGAAGCCCACACACTGCTATTTTTAAAATGGATAACCAGGGACTTCCTGGCGGTCCAGTGAATAAGACTTCGCCTTCCAATGCAGGGGGTGCAGGTCCGCTCCCTGACCAGGGAGCTAAGATCCCACATGCGTCCCGGCCAAAAAACCAAAACATAAAACAGAAGCAATATTGTAAAAAATTCAATAAAGACTTTAAAAATGGTCCACATCAAAAAAAAAAAAATCTTTAAAAAATAAATAAATAAAACAGATAACCAAGAACCTACCGCATAGCACAGGGAACTCTGTTCAGTGTTATGTAACAACCTAAATGGGAAAAGAATTTGAAAAAGAATAGTTACATATATACGCATAACTGAAGTTGCTATACACCTGAAACTAACACAACATTGTAAATCAGCTATACTCCGCTATAAAATTAAAAGTTTAAAAAAAAGGAAGAGATAGCAAGTATCAACTAGTCTAAGAAGATACTGGTGACAGTGAGCGCCTGTGTGCATCTGATGAAGATATGCAAGACAGGACAAGGAAGAGAAGATGCCCTCTGAGGGGAAGCCTGGGCAGTGGCAGCTTCAAGTCGTGCAGGGACACAGTGTGGATGTAAGCGCTGAGCCTGCCATTTGGAGCCTCCTTCCAGGTGGGCAGGCTTCCTCTCAGGATCCCCCATTATCCTCTACTCTGCCTAAATCACCGTGCAACCAGCCCTCTTTCTATTTACCTGCCAACTTTTATCCCCCAAAGCCTGAGCTTCTAGGGTCCTTGTTCCTGTCGGCTCACTGTCTCTATAGCAAGCTTCACCTCTACTCAGCAGACAGAGAAACAGTGATCTCTTCTCTCCTCCTGCCCTAACCACAAATAAATGCTACATAATTTATTACATATTTGTATTTTTTGAGACTAGAGGCAAACCATGGTTCATCTCTAAACACTGACCTACCAAGAGAAATCAGCTATTATTCTGAAGAGGCAAAAAAACACATCAAATTCCTCCTTTGGTGCTCAGACCAATGAAGAATGGGAACATGCGTGTCGCAGACGTTCCATGGAGGTTGTGAATCCATAGCCTGGCGAGGCCCGGGTAATAGGATTTATTCTACTTTTTATGTGAGAACAGTATTTCCAGGGCTTTCAGGTACATTTAGTACAAAGGCTTTTTCTTGTACTCTTGTACCAAGAGACACATGAAGCTCAGTAACCCTTAAAGTTGTAGCTTAGATCGTCCAGATTTTTGCATGAGAAAGGATGCGGAAGAAAGCAGAACTGCTGTAAACTATTACATGAAATAATTTAATCCCATTCAACCCAGTAGGTTTACCCCTGCTGCCGTTCCTTTGCTGGTTCTTGAGTTGACTATCATTTTCCGCCTCTGCTGTTTACAGGAATACGTTTTATTTCAAAAGCAAGATTTTTCTTGGCACTCAACTCACCCATGATTTTATCATTGAATACTTTTTAATGTTATAACTCAACTCTTTGTGTGGCTAAAATGGCCAAGGCTCTTTTATGTGGTTGTTCTTATTTTTCCCCTCATCAAGCATTCTGACTGCTGCTGTCAAAATCTGATAATAAATGAAGATTTCTCCCACAGTGGACCTCTTATAACCATGGCAACTCCATCAGCAGCTAATGGCCATGTTGCAAAAATGCTTTTGAAAAGGACAGCTTCTCACACTGCTGTAGTACAAATGTCCTTTTCTTACCTTTTCTCCGTGGTGATGCTGAAAAAACACATCCCAAGTAAACATTTGCTTTCTCATGCACATGTGGGGCAACTTTTTAGAAAATCAAGAAATTAGAAGAAAAATTACAAATAAAAGAGAAAGCTCTATTTGAAAGTGTAGCACCAAAGAGGGTAAAGGTGCTGATGGCTTGGCAGCATTAAGAACATATTTTGACTATTTTTACAACTGAAATCAATGTGGTTATTGCTTCCTAAGAATTTGAAAATTTTTATTGCTTTTACTCCACCCCACCATCAACCAGGGAGGATTTCTAGAATGTTTGTTTTAGGTTTCATAATGTTTGTCTCTCTGAACAGTTGGTGACTTTTAGGTAATGCAACTATGTGCATCTATGTACAGGTACCGCAGTATCTTGTTTCCATGAGATGAACACTGTTAGGCTCTTCTTTATGCCTTGAGAGAACCCCAGAGCAGAATCAGCATGTGGGTCCTTCAGCTCGCCTTGCATGTGTTCTCATAGTGCCAAAAGAACAGGAATTCCTGCCCAAGCCCTGCTATCAGACACTCAAAGATGCTCTAGCTTTCTTGTTTATAAGGTGTTCCCAAAACAGTCTATTAGAGAAAATTTCCCTAGGTACCTGCTTCTGGAGCAGCCTGCCTGTAAAATAAAGGAGGATATTTTCCACTTTAATTTCCCATTGTGGAAATACAGACATTTAAATAGATCTCTCTATCACTACTTATCTCCCTACCTACCTACCTATCTGTCTACCTATTTAATAAATATATAATCCATGGAAAGAGACGTTCCCAAATCTCAAAGAACTCAGAGATTGAGGGGTTTTTTTTCTTTTCAGTTTTCCTTCAACTATCAATAAAGCTCAGTAAGTATCCACAGATCAGAACTCAGCATCAGGCTTCCAAATATGGCAGGATTTGTCAGTGCTATCTACACAGAAAGCTGGTACATTTCATCACTGTAAGTAATCATCTCTCTGAGGTTTTCAGAATTAAATGGTCTCTGTAGGGCTGACATAAGAGTAAGGATGTCCCAGGCCACAGAGCAAGCAGCAAAGCTCATTTTCATTAACTGTGGCTACCATTTGAACTTTACCTTACCCCAAACCATTTTTTAACTCTTCCCAAACATATTCTCTCTATGTAAAAGTCCTTTAATCACGTGAATAGACTTAAGAGTTAAGACCTCCTTAGATTTGTATCAGACCTCTGCTTCTTTCTGCTGGGAAACTGTGGGCAAGTTATTCAAACCAGCTTAATCTCAAGGCATTAATTTGTAAAAACCATACTGATAATTGTTCTCCCTCAGAGGATAGCTGGGAAGGATAGTTGACTTAACACATATGAGAGCACCCAGCTTTGTAACGGAAAGACACTAAATTCCTCATGAATCATTTTTCCCCTTTCTTTTCCATCATTCCTGACTCTCACTCTTTCCTGTTTCTTAGAACTAGTCATAAGATTAGGCTCGTATTCCTGATTTGCTTACCTATTTTATAAACCATTTTCACAAGTGTGTAAAATTATTTGCTTTCTGCTAAGGTAAGACAAGTTGAACTGTAGACAGTGCAAGAATATCAGTGGTGAGTTTTCGGTTTTCCTTAATCAAACAAAATATTATAAAATTGATAATATACATACGATCACTACCATAAAAATCTCACAGCCTTTCTCATATAAAATTGAATCTGAAATCACAAAACAGTTTCCTTTTTGAACTGGTTCACCAAGTTTCCATAGTGGAATGAACTTGGAAAATCCTATCACTGACAGCCCAGACGACAGGCTATGGTCTGATCTTATGTGCCTTGGTGGTGGGAGTATATCAGGCTAGTAAGAAAACAAATTGTAACAAATAAAGATGTCAGGATGCTCTATAGGAAAAGTTTCTTTTACATCTTTTTTAAAGGCAAACTTCAGGGAAAGTTCAACAGAAAACATTGCAAACCATTAATTTTTGCCCTGACAAAGACACTTTCATCTTTTGGAAGGTAGCAGAATAAATTTAAAACTTTTAATAAAATATTTTGTGTGGCTACAAAAGCAACACTAAACATAAATAAATGTCTTTGCCACCAACTCATTCTGAAGTGTAGTCATGCAAGTACAGCGATACTGCAATATGCAGGTATGTGTGTAACTTTTGGAAATACCAGTAAAGTCTGAGTTCATGAAATACTCCTGCCTGTCATCTTGAGGCTAAGATGCATTGTCAGATTGCAAGCAAGTGTTGTCAAATCAGAATCCAGGGCTGCTGGCTCAGTGAGAGGCAAAGCCTGAATGATGAGTCTGGAAGGAAAAAGTAAAAGAAGACCAAAGGAAAAAGAATGTTGTTCTCTCACTAAGCAAATCCAATCAGTGTACAAAGCCACCATTTCTCTAAGTATTTATTTGACTACACAGAGGAATCACTGTGTTCATCCAATGTTTCCTGATAGTCTTGGACCTTAGTAAATCAAATAGAATTTTTGCCTTTCTGTCATTACCTCAATCTCCAATACTTAAGACAACCTGAAGAAAGTGATATGTATACAACAAAAATTTACTTTCCACATGTAACTTTTTTTTCATTCAGTGGCCAAATCTTCTGTTGGAAGAGGAAATAAAATCACCAACAATTTATTTGTCCTTTTATTTCCTAGATATGGAGTACTAGATAGGACTACAGAGAAAATCTAATATTGCTTCTTTGGAAAATGTACTTTTTCCTGCACTAATCAATGTAACTCGGGTTTTTTATAAAAACAATGAAAATGTTCCCAGCTCAAATTATGATTTAAAATATAAAAGGCATTAAATGATAGGTTCTTTTAGAGAAGGTAAGCATATTTTCTTCAGAGCAATGTTGGCACTGCCTTGTCAATAGAATAATGTTTTCTTCTGTATTATAGTAATTCATTTAGTAAAAGCAAGGTCAGGATGGGCCAACCCACTTGACCACTATAGTGAAAACCTAAAATGTGTTACTGTGTCCTCAGCTAAGTATTGAGGAAAAATATATTTTTCCTTTCCTGTCTTTTCTGTTGTAGTTCATGATGACATCCACTGACACATCCCTCACATTCTGTGCACTATGCTTGGAGGGTACCAACTCCACACAGAATGGGAAAAAGCAAGGGTAGAAAAATCATCTTGCAGTTTAGAATAACCTGAGAGCTGAGATCATATTTCTGTTTAAAAAAAAAAAAAGATGAAAGGCATTGTTTGTCTAGGGAAAAATTCTATGTTTGTTAAACACAATTGGACAGTACTTCCAAAAATTATCTTTTTAAAAGGCTCCTAAGCTTTCCTGTTTTGGCCAAGGTTACACATGACAATGATTAGCACATCATAGATACTCAATAAATAATGAATGAAGCAGTGAGCTTGACCTAATAGAAATGTTGCTGATTCTTCAAGACCTAATACAGCATTTACTCTGATGCTAGGCACTGCCCTAAGCACCCTATAGATGTTATAAGTGTTAACTCACATACTCCTTGTAACAATCGCAGGGGATGTGCTGTATTATGACATTCATCTTACAAGTGAGGAAATCAGAGCAAAGAGAAGTTGTTTGTCCACAACCACACAGCTGATGATAGTGGAGCCAGACTTTTGAATTCTGGTTTCTGAGTCAATGCCTTAATTCCCATTCACCAAGCTGCCTCTGTGTGATGTTTTGCCAGAGTTAGTCCTGCTCAAGTTGCAGTTTGGTTCACCTGTATTAAACTGCTGAAAGTTATCATGGCAGTCATTCAGAATTTGAGGTGGTCTAATGGTACTTCTAAAACGAGCATGGATTTCTATCTCCCCTTTCACGTGATCCTCTCTGCCAATGGAAAGGATGTTGGATTTTTTTTTGTGGGGGGGGGTTAGGATATTTATATTAAATCTAAGAGAAATAAGAGCCTGAAGAGAATAGCTCTAATTTTTAGATTGTGTTTATGGCAAAACTTTAGGTTGGGTCCTTATTATTGCCCAGATTTGCTCAAAAGAAAAATATTACTGAGCCCAAAAACCGAGACTGTGGATGAAGTTTGATTTAAGGAACTTAGGAGGGCTGCCAGATATCATCATCACTGAGGTAATGGATTGAGCTTTGGAGTCAGACACATTGTGAGGCTGTGTCCTTGCCCTGCCATTTACCATCTTGTGTGGCTTTAGGCACGTTCTTAATTTCTCAGCACCTAACGATCCTTAGCTGTAAAATGGAGATAATAGCGTAATTTCTTAGGGTTATTCGGAGAATTTTGTACATGGGGTCATAGTAAAAACTCCAAAAACTGTTATTTCCTTTCCCTTTAAAGTGATGCTATTATGACTATAATTATCTTTCCAAGTAAAATAAGGGCTTCATGACAAGTCATCTCTGTCTGCAAATTTCTGCAAAGAATTTTTTTAAGATAGCAAAGATTTTGCAAGAAGTGACTTTCAGTATGTGACTTCGGTGTATATGCTCTCTCTATAAGTATATATCTGTATACAGATACAAGGAACAGAATGGACCTTCTGAGTCTTAAATCTCCACCACTATATTTGAATTAGACAAAAATACAAATAGCATTCTCACCATAAAGTCACATGTAAAATGTTTGAATTTCTATTAACATGTTGAACATTAACTAAACATTTCAGGTTATTTAGTTCAGGTAATAGTAAATTCCACCCTGCAAAGGCACTTTTATTAATGTCTCCCCCTCATTGGCCCTTGTTTTGAAAGATTTGTCTCTCTCTCTAGAAAATTGAATTTTTCCAGTAATAATTTATTTTTCATTTTTATTCATTGAAATCATATATGCATATATAAGCAAGTCTTATCAGCATGAAACCACTAATGTTCCCACACTTAGTTGATATGATTCCCACAAAAAGCAAAGAAACTTGACAAATTTTTTCTTCTTTATAGTCTTCTTGAAGATTAATTGTTATAAACTGTGTTAATTTTTATCAATATTCAGTTTATATCCCTGATGAAAGATTATGTGTCCCAGTCCTGTCAAACTCAGGTATGGCCATATGACTTGCTTTGGCCAAAAATATGAACAATTCCAGGTTCAAGGTTTAAGAGAAGACCCTTGAGCTGAAACCTAAACAGTTAATAGATTTTAGCCAAGTAAAGAGTGAAGAGAACTTATTTTGAACACAGGAAGTAACATGTGATAAGCTTTTGGAAAGAGACTGTAAAATGCAAACCTTTGTGTCGGTGTAATTAGAGAGTTAGAAAGACAGTTGGGAGAGTGATGATGGATAAGGCTACAGAAGTAGGAAGGGAGTCAGATCTCCCAAGCTGGTTGCTCATATCAAGGATTTTACATTTTATACCAAGTGCAGTGTGGAGCTATATAAGGGTTATAAGCCTGGAAATAACATGATGTGATTTAGATTTGTAAAGAGCTCTCAGGATTTTGTGTGCAGAGCAAATTGAGAGGGAGATAATGGAAACTTTTAGACCAGATGAAAAGTTAATGTGATAACCCAGGCTGGAATTGATAGTGGCTTGACCCAGAGCAGTAGCTGTGGAGATGCAAGAAGTGGATGTATTTTAAACATATAAAAGGGCAGATTTAAGAGATGCTGAGTAGATTTATGCATAATAGACCAATGACAGAATGTGGAGCTGGAAGAAGAAGGAGTGAGGGATGACTTTGGGGTCCCAAATTAAGCTACTGAGTAGAAGAGACTCCACATATGGCAAAGGGGATGACTTGCAGATGTGCCCAGTTGAAGAAGAAAGTCAAATATATTTAGACTGAGGACATAGTGTGGAGGATTCACTGGGCAGTTGGTGTTTAGAGAGCCATCTGGACAGGTGACAACAAATCTGGATTTATAACATGTAGGTGGTACTTAACGCTATGAGAGTGAATGAGATGATTTAAAAAGAAAGGACAGAAGGAGAAGAAAACAGAAAAGCACCTGGGACATGGGTCTGAGTAACTCTAATATTTGATCAGAGAGAGGAGAGATGTGACAGGAAGACTGAAAGCAATAGAAAGTTTTAATAAGGATGGAGTAATTGCTTCCCACTGGCAAGCACTTTAGCTCTAAGGCTATAGGATGGGTTTCTTTTCCTCAAGTAGAAGATAGGTTCTGCGCCTGTCAGTCAAGGAGCTGGAGACTGGCCTCAGGGGATGGTGGAGGGGCAGAGTCACAGCCTCCTGGGTGGGGCTTGGAGATACTTCAGCTACTTCACAGCATTTATTTAAGGCTGAGACATTTCATTATTGCCCATGAAGCTTCCTCGGTAGAAAAGACATTAACTGTCAATCTATGCTTAGATTCTGTTTATCTCTTTCGAGAAGCTACACCAGCAATTTGGGTCACTGCCACAAAATAGGTACAGTTTCTTCAACTATAGCCTCATGGTCCAAAAAGCCATCTTGGTACAGAAATCACCTTGGTTTTTTCCTCTCATGTCACATAGAGGAGGTAGTTTCACGTTCCTCAAACTGCAGATTCCACTCTTCTTATCATTGCAGATGGGCCCTCTCATCAGGCCTGTAAAAATTCCTGAAGGGGAAATAAAGTCGAGATATCCCATTTTTAAGGGCTAACAAATGAGACATGTTTCTAGTCTGATCACTTAACTCTCCTTGACCTGATACAGAGCACATACTTTGCAGGACTCCTAATTTGGAGGAAAAGTAGTCACTCTTGCCTAAAATGATGCCAGCTCTCCCATCCCACCCAGTTAAGGGGGCAGCACCTAGTCACAGACTTATTTCAGAAAATTTACCCCCTAGGAAACATGTGGGTGACTGACTGCCTCCAACCCTGGCCTATTTGACCCACCTATGTGACACAATGTGAACGCTTCTGATTTTCCCCTGGCTGTATGGACTCACTTCTCAGCCGTAGTCTGCCCCGGCCTCCTTGCTGTAGCCAGAACCCTCAGAGAGTGGACGTCCTAATGCCTCATGAATGCCAAGAGCTTAACAAATGCTAGTTCCCTCCTCTTCTGCCTAGCTGCAAGCCTGGATCTCAGCGTCTCGTTGATTACTTTCTTAATTCTGAGCTGTTACAAATGCTG
Organism: Hippopotamus amphibius kiboko; assembly: GCF_030028045.1. NCBI lineage: Eukaryota > Metazoa > Chordata > Mammalia > Artiodactyla > Hippopotamidae > Hippopotamus > Hippopotamus amphibius. The sequence continues at coordinate 63,198,996 of NC_080188.1, forward strand.
CTAATAAGGGCCATTCTCATACTCACTATTTTATGTAATACTCATCATAGCGCTATAAAATTCACCTTCATGAGAATGTCATCCTACCTTCTGTTTATGTAGAAATTTGCTTGAAAGGTAGGTTTTACGTTACTCTAGATTGAAGATTTATTGATTGAAATACTTCAGTGCTCAGGCAGCAGCCCTACCTTCCAACAGGCCAGGCAAAACCCTGGGGAGCTGTTGGGAACTGGCCACTCCACTGTCTATATTCTGGTTAGACTTAGTTCTCTCATCCACATAGAACAGCGGTCTCCTCTGGCCACTTCTATTGTCCCAATCACTTTTCTTTAAGAAAAAGACTTTTAGAGATGTTATTCAGGGCCAGTCTGGCTACAGTCCCAGCCTCAGATCTCCTGAGACAAAGTGTATAGATATAGATGTTTATTATTTATGTTACTGTCAGATAACTGGTTATCTCATTGTCTACGGAACTATAAGACTTAACTCAACATGATGCCTGAATTTTCTTCTTAAAATCAGAAATCACAATTCCCACAGAGTTAGTATATGTATATTTCTAATAAGATAGAAGAATACAGTCATAATCCGCTTTGCTATATATTATAGTATATTGGGAGGGAGCAGGGGAGAAATTTTCGATTCTAAGCACCTGAATTTCAGCTTGGTTCTATCATTTTTTGTTTGAGTGAGCTTAAGTTTTCAGAGCTTCAGTTCATTCTTCTCTCTGTTCTACTAACCTGAAAGGAGTGGTTAGAAAGCTGAATTAAGATAACATATTTGAAAGCAATGAAAATATAAATTACTGACAATTTAGTGATTATATAATTTCAACCAACTACTTCTATATGTTAAAGCTTATTTTAGTTCCCATCTCAACCACACTTTGCCCGAAAGGAAGAGAATGATCTAGATCAGTGATTCTCACACCTGACTGATTTCACCTGCAAAACTTTAAAATATATAAAGATTCTCAGGCTCTACTTACCAAGGTTTTGATTCAGTGGACATGGATATAGGCCCAGGAGACTATATTTTTTTTAAGTTTCTCAAGTAAATTGCTACAGCTTTCTTGGAAGAAGTTAGCAATAAGTGTTAACACTTTACCCTGAGACCTGGTAATTTTGCTTCTAGAAATTTATCCTAGCAATATACTTGAACACATGTAGAAGGATTTACATAGAAGGATTTTTACTGCAGCTTTGTTTATACTTTAAAAACCATTTGGATGTCCATCAATAGGAGACTATTTAAATAAACCATGGCATGTCCATACAGTTGAAAGAAATGCTGACACTGACAGATTTGCAAAGCCACATTATTCTTAAATTTTAAAAAGCAAATCATACAACAGCTCTATGACACAATCTTCTCTGTGAAATATAAAAAGTACTTATAGTGTGTACATATTCATATATGGGTTTAAAAAGACACACGTTGAACTGTTAAGAGAGGTCAAAACTGAGAAATAGGCTTGTGAAAGAAAGCAAAGGAAGTGTAGGACTTTTACTTTTTAATGTATACATTTTTTATAGTTTTTTTCCTTACAGCATAAAAGTATTCCATTAAAAAAAAAAATCCCAGGTGATTCTGGTGAGCAGTCACATGCAAAAGAACTGCTGATTGAGAAACATGTTAATCTCCTCTGTCTTCCTTTATTACTACTCTTATAACTTTTAAGCTATTATTCATGATGTTCTACGTTTTATCATTGTCATTTTCATCACTCAGTCTTTGCTGAATCTCCCTAATTCATATCCCAGGTACGAATTTGTTCATTCATCCAGTTTATGAATATATTCCGAATGCTTATGCCCAGTAAGTGCCAAGTGCTGTTCGAAGCACTAGCAGCAGATAAGATTATAAGCCCTGCCCTCATGGACTGAGCATCCTAACTTCTCTGAGCCTTGGTCCCTTCATCTGTAAAACAGATATATTATTTCGAATGTGTTACATTTTCTCATAGGGTTTTCTAGGGATGAAAGTAAATAATATGTTAAAGCAGCATAAAGTCTAACATCATAGAAGTGCTGAGTAATTTGAAGCTGTAATAATCTTCCTTGTTGTTAATCATCATTGTTTTTTATAGCCCACTGTTTGATCCAGTGTAAATTTTCTGGGGAAAAAACCTACAAAAGCTAAATTTTTCTTAATAAGAATGTTATTGTTGGTGTTGTAAGCAATTTGAAGTACATCTGCTCCAGGAAATCACAGCAGATTTTAGAAGGCTTGGAGAAAAACAGAGTAGAAGTCAATTCAATAAGAGGGAAAATGTTGCCTCCTAGTTATTTAATACATTTCACAGCCACAGAACTCTAACTTCCTAGTTTTAACAAAGTAGATTACATATCAGAGGCTGATGCACATTTTTAACAATATATGACATTTTGTTCATGTCAGAGAGGATGAGAATCTCTTTTGGGGGTAAGATTACCAAAGAGCATTGGGTGACCCCTTAATCCTAATATCAGATACTCCCATGAGTGGAAACCACAGTTTGTGAAGCTTGGGAAATGAACTTTTCTTTACATTTACACTTGATCCTAAAAAGTGCAAAACATGGGCTAAGCTGGTTTGAGCTTCTCTATTTGTATTGACTCAGAAGCTAAACATGGAGCCAGGTTCAGCTAACCAATTAAATGTATTGTTGAAAAATGAAAACAATTATATTTTCAGTTACAGTGAAGATGAAAATTGCAATTGCTTTAGCTGATATATTTGTTCTTTTTTCCTTTTCTCTTTTCATTGTTGTTGACAGAGCTAACTCTTCTTTCAGCAAACCAAAAAAAAAAAAAAAAAAAAAACATTACACAATGATTACTGGTGGACTCTCTGACACAGTCCCCAGTTAGGTTAGCCAACCCCTGAGCTTACTGCAGGGTCTTCATTATCTGATTCTGTCCGCTCTGAAAAGAAACCCCAATAGAGCTACTGCAAGAGTGTAACAGTAAACAACAGGTGATTTTGTGCCAAAGCACCGGAAAATTCTCCGTGTAAATATATAGGTCTTTGGTATATACTAAAAGCTAATGTTTAAATTGAGAAAGAATAAAGAGCAAGCAATATCCTCAAGTTCATAGATCATAAAAATTATTTTGTGGTGGAAAAGGGGAGTTACTGAGTATTCACTTAACAAATGTGTATCATGTAACAAAATGCCTAGTGCTTGCATGAGAAAATAGCTACACAAGTGAATACAGTGCAATGGCTGCTCTTACAGAGCAGTGCTGTTGCAGTCCCAGGTACAAAAAGCTGCAGCTTAAGAATGCTTTATTCCATGCTTTATGCATGATACCCTGGCTGGGTTACTCTGGTGACTTGGTTAAATAGTAGCCACAAGGCAGGATAGTCATCTGTCTCAACATGTACAGACCAATATACATTTTATTTTCTACAGATTCTTGAACTTCAGGTTTTACATTTGGGTTGCAATCACCTCAGGAACAGTTGTTTCAAGGCATGTTTTCACTGCTGGATTTAGTCTCAGAAGGACTACCAAGATATAAAGAAATAAAAATTGAATGAAAAAGACTCAAAGCATTTTGGTAGTGTCAGGGAAGAAGAAATTTTCCTCAGCCCTTCTAGGGTCTTCTGGCTGGTCTAAGAATTAAATTGACCTGAGTCAGACTCACAGAAGAAAATCACACAAAAGCTTAATAACATGTATGTATGGGAGAAACCCAGAAAAACAGAGTAAATCACCAAAATGGCTGAAACTTTCAATTAATTTAATACCAAAAGAGGATGTTCGGGTAGTGGTTTGGGACTTCAAAAGGGAGGAAGACAATTCACATGAAAATGGAAAAGCAAATGTTTGGTAAACAATTGTTTGCTTAGCCTTGCAGAGACCATGGGACACGGTGGACTGATCTCGAGGCCCTGCTAGCCCATATTCTTTGCAGATGTCTCTGGTAATAGGTATATCCCAGGAACAGGCTCTCGATCTAAACTTTTTTAGGCATTTAGGGGGAAGGTCCAAGTTTCTTCCTGAGTCTTTTGGGTCTTGATTGTTTTCAGCTCAAAATAATCTGCACACTGAAGAGACATTTTGGAGTAGCCAATTTTGCTCTGCTGCAGTAGTCATAACAATTTTATGTTTGGTGTGAACATTATTTAAACTAATCAATGCAGTATATTGCAATAGATCATTTTCAACTAAGATATTCTTTTCAGACCTTTTCTGTTACAAAATAAGGCTATTTCATTTGCTTAGTTTAGTGATTAAAATGGACTTTTGGTTTAGTGGTTATATCCATTGTTATTATTCTATTTGGTCAAGTCTGTTTCTCATTTGAAATTCCCTAAGAAGGTAAGGCTCTTTGATAGATGCAAGTGTTGGCAAAAGTCCCAGGTTTTTTACAAGGGGATGAAAGAGAATATTCTTTTATTCTTACCGTGTGTGTGTGTGTGTGTGTGTGTGTGTGTGTGTGTGTGAGTGTGTGTGTGCGTGTGTCTGTGTCTGCGTCTGTGTGTGTGTGTTATGTAAGACAAGAGTCTATCCTTCTCACACTACATCTAGCAAAAGGAACATAATCTCTAAAAAAGAAAAAAAAAAAAGCAACTGTGACATGATATCCGTTAGATTTGATCATAACACTGCCTGAAAGATTTATCCAAAGTCCTGTTATTCCACTGAAGTAAAGTTGGAAGCAATTGTTTAAAATCATATGCAGTTTAACAGGAGGTCAAAAAAATACCTTTGTCTATAAATTCTCTTCTTCCATTCTGCTCTGTTTAGTTTTACCATGAAAGCAATTAATTTTTTAAAGAGTTGGAAGACTGTTCTAAAATATATATCTCCTTCTGACCCTTGGAATTTTCTGAGCAAGTCATTATAAACTCCACAAGTGACCCCCATGTGTAGCTCTTCTCTCAGCTGTAATATTACATTGGTGTGATTATTTGATTAATGCCAATCTCCCCACCCCAGGGCTGTGTGTTTGGTGAGGGCAGGGACCATCTCTCACTGCCTGTCATTGTTTCCAGCACCAGCTTAGTGCCTGACATGCAGTAGCTGCTCAGTGATTACTTGTTAAATGAACTTTGTGCCATATAAGGCACTTTGGAAAAAGTGGATAATCACCCTTTGACTTAGTTTTACTCTTTTTATAAAGTCTAATCACCTTACGTACACAAAACTGCTGTACATATCTGTTTTTCAAGTAAAGTGTTATAGGTAAAATGCTTTAAGTCATTCAGAGAAATCACATACTAAAAATCAAAGTTAACTTCTTGTATTATCAAGTACAAAATTTATTAAAAACTGTCTGATGTTTGAAATCATTTATCCTAAGAAATTCATAAAAATTAAGACACTTTGTTAATTTTCACAGTGTCACCATGAGGAAGATACTATTTTTTAAGTTGCAGAGGAAATGTTTTCAACTCTAAAGAAAAGACTATTTGGTTATATTAGGTGTTGGATTAGCAGATTTCCTTGGGTATATGATGTCTAACAACTTAAAAACTGTTTCATAAATGTTTAGAAAAATTTAGAACTATATAAAGTATTATAACCAAAAAATCATTTATTTCCCATCAAGAAAAGATGATCTGTAAAGTGAATCACAATTTCACCAAAAAAGTGATTGAGTTTATTCTGAAGTCTGAGTTGAGACATTGTATAGAGATGCTGTGAGGGTCTGTATCTAGAGTAAGCCATCACCTAAGAACTTGGTAACTGATGTACCTATAGAGCATCATGGGCACATCCTGAAAACTCCGTAAATTATAAGTGTGGTCAACAGTTAATTTGTTTGTGGGATTTTTAAGTGTAAATTACCCCTGTGAAAAGTAACACCAATAGAATGTTTTTTACTCAGAAGGAGTCCATAAGACTCCATGAACTGAAAGGCAGAATAGAATTTTGGAACAAGAACCTCTCTACATCATTTAGATGACTCCTTGGGGAGTATTGAGGAGGCCAGTTGTAATTAGTTGGAACTTGTCTCTGAATAGGATTCTAGAGCCACTTCTGCCAGGGACAAAAATGTCCAAAGGTATTAAATGACTATAAGAATCTAAACCAATAATTTGTTTAAAGGCATGTACATAATATAGCAAGCATACTTCCCTCAAAATGGCCTATGGTTTTTTTTCACTTCTATTATTTTTAACACCCCAAAATAACCTCAGTGTGTGCCAGATGACCCATTCTGCTTCTTGTAAGATCTGGAATGATATGGAACCTGGCTGAGATGAAGGCACAGGGAGAAGAGGAGCCCTGAATTACTTTTTTTATTGTTTTGTTTTGTTTTCTGTCATGTTAAAGAAAAGACACAAAGGAAATCATAAATCTTGTGATAAATGTATTACATCTTCATATTTCATTGTAGTTGTCAAGAATTCTTGCCAAGTAATAAAAGTTAAGTAAACCAGAGCAACCATTGGGTAGGTACAGGTGTGCTTCCACTCCAGTCACATTTGGCCCCAACTTAAAGTATGACCTTTGTCCTGACGGTTTTTTTTCACTCTATTAGGTGGATTAGATAAAGTGGATGGCGGCAGCTAGGCCAACCTTTCATTTTTTCCTTAATTGTGTGTGTGTGTGTGTGTGTGTGTGTGTGTCACAGACAGAGACAGAGACAAAGAGATTTTTAAAGCCATTTCAGCTTTATTTTGATTGTTTTAAATTTGCTCTTTGGTGTTGTTCAGAATGTACTAGTTTCCTCTACCATACACAGCTTTTAGAGGTTTGACCGAATTAGAAAACAGCTCATCAAAGTTGCAAGACATAAAGGAAATACTCATTTACAAAATAAAGTATGGGTTAGGAAGGAGGGAGAGGGGTGGCTGGGATGATTTTCAAGGGGGAAGATGAAAGTTCAGTGACTGATGGGAAAACAATCACAGATAGTTCCCATGCTTCATGGAGTTGGCCTGTCAATCATCTCTCATTATTTCTCACTCTTGGAATAAAGTACATGGGGAGGTGGGGGAGGGAGTGGCACTGAGCCTCCTCCAACTGATCAGAGAGGCAAACTGAAGCTACTGTGCTAACACCACCATTCTTCCTGGATGCTACTCTTTCTCCTGAAAAGTTGTATACCCTTTCTCTGTGTCTCAACAGCTTGGAGCCTCAGTTCAAATAGCCACCTCCTTGTTAACACTCTCTTTGATCACTTTTGCCAAAGTGACCTCACCTCTTTCTACAGAACTAAGTCATGTTATGGTTTATTTTGTTTGTTTGTTTGTTTGTTTGTTTGTTTTGGCTGCACCACGTGGCTTGCAGCATCTCAGTTCCCCGTCCGAGGATTGGACCCAGGCCACAGCAGTGAAATCTCCAAGCCCTAACCACTGGACCACCAGGGAACTCTCTAAGTCATGGTGCTTTAATGAACCTCTACAAGGCTCTCTTTGTATAGGCTTTATGTTCTCCCTTCCCTGACAAAAATAGAACAAACCCCAAAACAACAGTCTTAAAGCTGCATGACCTTACACGTACAGCTTAAAGGTATGGGTTAGGAAGTGGAGTGGTCCTGTGTTTCTAAATATACGAAAATGGACATAAAAGCAGCAACAACTATAAAGTAAACAATGCAGGTGAAGAGGTAGGTGCTCAATAAATGTGAGAAACAACTAGTTATTATTACTGCCTACGGTCAACTGGTGAGCACATATTCTATAGTTTCCCTTCCTAAATTTTACCTTTCCTTCAGCATATTGATTGATGCATCCTATGTGCAAACTACTGTGATAAGTATTGCCGAGCACACAAAGGTGCTTAAGACCCCGCCACCTGACCTGAGGAGCTTGCAATCCTTTGGAAGAAGTAAAATAAATCGCTTTAACAAAAGTCATTAGAAAATTGTAAGCAAACTTCTAGGGAGAGTTCAAACGATAGATAAATCAGTAAATCAGTGATTTCCCCAAACCAACATGATTATCAGAATCTCCTGGGGAGATTGCTGTTTAAAAATATAGATTCCCAGATCCCAGCCCAGAATGAGTAAGTCAGAATCTCTGGGTTGTAGCCAAGGAAATGCGAATGATTTTGATGATCACCCAAGCTGGGAATCCCTAGAATAGTCACATATATTAATAGCTGAGACAAGGCTTTCAGTTAAAAGTAACTTGGACTAGGAGTAGAGACACTTCATCTGAGTCAGGATGAAAGAAGACGGATGTCATTTAAAAGACATAAGGGCGTTTTCTACCCAGTGGCTTAATCTTCCCAATAAAGTGGGAAATAAGGTCCTCTGCTGGGAATGAGACAGGTATAAGTGTGACTCAGAGTTTGGGAAATGTGGAGAAGGTTGGAAGAGTTGCCATGGGGATGTGTTACAGGGATAACTAGAGGTGAATTAAACTGAAGGTCCATTATGCTGCAATATTTCTTACTGAATTCCCAAATGCAGGTTATACCTGGGCTAAGATCACTCTTCTCAAGCCCCCAAAAGGTTATATAAATGAAAATGCACTGGCATTGTCAATAAAGGTATGTTTATAATAACACTGACACAAGATAAGTATTGTGAATTCTGAGTATCAATTGACAACCTTGTTTCTTCTGGCCAGTATAAAATTTAAAAATTGATCTCTTGAAATGTCTAGGAATCAGATTCTCATAAATAACAACACATCTACCCATTGTGCTCTCTGTTGCTCTGTGGCTGGCATCTGAATATATGAACTCCCCAAGGGTGAGAATACGACTTCACAATTAAACTTATGTTGGTGTCTCTTTTCATGTATTTTTCTCTTTGGTGAGCGAACTATTTTATTCCTCTCATTTTTCCACATCAAATTCTCAGCGCTGTAATGGGTCTCCCACAGTTCCAGGCAGTTATTGGTTCTTGGGGGGAAATGCTCCTGTGGTATTATTGATGGCAGCCTTCAAGGGAAGGACAGTGATGTACTATGTTGCACCCTGTGCAGCTGTGAATTTGCTGTACAGTGACAGCCTTCGGTGGCCTCCTTGGTCTCAACTTGACAGGAGACCTAGAGAGGGAGCTAGTTCTGTTCAAATGAAAGTGTCCTCACCCCAAATTGTATTCCGTCCCTCAAACTAAACCCAGGTCGGCCAGAGGTTGGCGGAAACATGGTTAAGGACATAGTGAATGATGACACTGAAATTGAGGCTGTCCCTTCTGTCTCCATAAGGTCTCTGAGCCCTGGCTTGACCCCCTAAAAGCTTCACACTGTCACTCTCACTACCTATTTTCCTAGGCTTTTCACAGCTGCCTGCTTCCTCACCCACAGTCTCAATACTTCACGCTCTAACATTCTATTTATTTCTTGGCTAAACTATCAGAACGGACATTGGACCCTAGGCAGCACTGTGGGTTTGGACTTAGCCCTTGTCTATGTCAGTGCTCAGTTCTAAAAAGAGAAGGTGGAAACCTAGAGCACGTGGACTCTACAACGTCATCATGGAGGCTCCACATGAGTCTTTATAGTGATTATAATGATAGCTACCTGGTATCAAGAACTTAATACATGTCAGATATCATGCTGAGCACTTTGCATAGACAATACAATTTAAGATCGGAATTATTTCATTAGAGAAATTGAAGCTCAGAGAGGTCATATTACTTTGCCAGTCCCTACACAAGAGGTAATGAAATGAGGATTCCACCCAAGTTTGTCTAACTCTAATACTCATACTCTTACCTGCTACACTCTCCCCTTCCAAAAATCTCAGTCCTTGAATTATTTCCCTTCCTTCATATTTCCTAAACTCTTATCCATACCTCACTGTCATTCTTTGACTTCTCTTTGATCACCAACCATTTATTATGACTATGCTTTCCACCCACCTGCATATCTGCAAATGGTTTTGTAGGTAGAATTCATATCGTCCACTTATTTTGTCCCCACTACAACACTTAGTGTATTGGTATCCTTGGCTTTTTTATGTGGATCACATCCTTCAGTGAAAGTGATAAGACTGGCATGGGGTAGGAGCAGATGATGGGAGAGACCAAATAGTTACTATTGACCTCAGAGGGATGCTGGAACTCATTGGCCCCTGCCGTCGATTATTAGATACGATCGCCTTGGACATTGTTTGCCCCACTTCCTCTCTGCATGTTATAGGCAACCTTTGCCCAGAGCTGAAAGAAAATGGAATCCAAATGTTAAAAAGAAAATTCAGAAACCCAGGGACTCTGCCCAGTGGTCTCAGGTAATGATCAGTGACATCAGGCAAGAACATCCTCGCTCCTCTTTCTAACCTGCTCTACCTGAGATGTGGGCCCCGGTACCAGCTTATCTTGTTCATGCATCTGAGACAAGTCCTTCTATATGAAAGATCCTGGGGGACCTCCAGAGCTCTGTGGACCATCATTGAGATTCACTGAGGGGTGAGTTGGTGTTTAATGTAACAAGGACTCTGGAAGCAATCCTTATATGTTAATTTCCTCTGATATGTGTTGCAGATCATGCCCCACAGTGAGAACTGGATAAGTGTACAAATGCTCTGTTTCTATCACAATTCCAGGAAAATCACTTCAAAGCACAGTCACTAGAGTCTTGTAGAGTGTAGCCTCTCCTGGAAAGTAAGCCAACAAGGGTATCAATAACTACAGAGTGGGTCTGTTCCTCACGTTACCCTTGTTGCTATGGTAGTGTGCCCGTTTATTGTGTGTGGAATGCCATGAATTGCAGTGATCTGTATAGCTTGAGTTTTACCTCGGTGATCTCTTTATCAGAGGGTTTTATCCTTTTTCACTCATATAGAAACAAATAGACACAGCATAGTATCTGATATTGGTAAAGATTCTTCACGATTCGCCAACATGCTGATGAATTTCGTTACTGAAAAATAGAACTGGTGATCCAAACGTGGGTAAATTGCACTCCAAAATCATTCATTAAGGATCTTAGAAATACTTCAGACCCCCACTTAGCTAGGTTGTTTCATTTCTAATTGGATTTGGAACAGATATGAAAGGTTGATTATGTCAGGTTTGGGGTAAAGTAGAGAAATAGCAGGCTTTGCAAATGCCTCCATTTCATACATACACACGTATGGTGTTATGAAACCTATTTCTGCATGAAGAGACCCGCCACACAGTCCCTCTGACAATTGCTATCGGGACTGAATGACACTCAATTTTTATCAAGCCTCTTTCGTGAGTTATCAAAGCCTCCCATAATATCATTAAGTAAGTAAACACTGCCGCGCATAAAGCTCTTGCTATTATAGTGGAAAATAACAAGTCGCTCTCATGAGCTTGCACGGAAACTGTGGCTGTCAACATCCCTTTCACAACAGCAGCATGTCCACACTGTTTCCTTTTATCTCAACACCTAGACTCATGGAGAGATAGACTATTTCCTTTATATCTATTGGCAAATTTTCTTTCTAATAACTGCTGAAAACTTCACTCCAGTGAGCAGTTAGTCCTGCTGGTTGAAGAAAATAGATACATTATCTGAGGTAATAGATAAGTCTCATTAAGAAGATGGAATACACTGATTCCCAGCACATCTCCCATGCGTGGGAAAGCTAAATTGTGAAATAGAGCAGTAACATCAATTATACTTTCTGCATGGAATTAGACGAGTCTCACTGCTACATAGCACATTATGTAATTTTTTATAAATAACCATTTATTTCAGAGTATCTCTGTCTGCTGCCTCATAAAAAAAGACAGCTGTCCTTCTATTCAAATAAGACTTATTCCTAAAACTACTTAAGGAATCCAAGTATTGTGTTTAAAATATATGCTCCTCCTTGTTAACACATGCCCAGAGAGTGAGTGGATAGTGTTAGCCTAAAAACAAATGCTACACATCTGATGACATTACACTTTGAATGAAAACTGGCTCCTACCAACTAAAGTAAAGCTAGCTATTAGCATTCAAATAAAGGTTTTGGAGATCTTGTGTTGAATAATGATCTGTAATCAATTTAACTCGTTTCTCCATTTTGTTAGATTATCATATGTGAATTACTTCAAAACAATTTCATTTTAAATATCTCCCTCACACTTGCTTACACAATTATTTTATTTGCAAAGGTTTTTTTTATATGGCTATAACATCCCAAACAGAAATTTCACATCATAGGAGTTAAATTAATGGAAGTTTATAAATGAAAACTTTGTTTATTAAAGTAAATGATAAAGTAGAGGACTTGTATTAATTTGTGGACTGTGTAATAAAAACAAGATAATAACAATAGAAATGCTTTGCAAATTATAAATTGATATTTTAAAGAAGAAAGATATTTGTATGTATCCTGGTTTTTAAAAACACTTTAGCCAGGACATGGAAGCAACCTAAACGTCCATCAACAGATGAATGGATAAAGAAGATGTGGTACATATATACAATGGAATATTACTCAGCTGTAAAAAGCAATGCAACTGGGACATTTTTAGACATGGATGGACCTAGAGACTGTCATACAGAGAGAAGTGAGTCAGAAGGAGAAAAACAAATTTCGTATATTAACACATATATGTGGACTATAGAAAAATGGTACAAATCAACTGGTTTGCAAGGCAGAAATAGAGACACAGATGTAGAGAACAAACATATGGACACCAAGTGGGGAAAGCGGGGAGGGTTGCAGGGGGGATGAATTGGGAGATTGGGATACCAAATTGTACACTCTAAATATAGGCAGTTTATTGTAAAAATAAAAATTTTTTTAAATTAAAAAAAAAACACTTTAATTATTGATAGGGAGAAGAAGAAGCATAAATTCTGCAGGTTCAGACTCTGAGACCAGTTCTATCCCAAACGTGATTCAGAGGGGAAAAGGAGAGAAATTCCAGAATTAGGAAAGCAACTGAATAGGAAAGTTGTTCCTAAGTGACAGCCATACTCTGAAATCATGACAGCTGCTACTGTGCTTTGTTTCACAATCCATGTGTATTAGGCCACCTGGGCTGCTACAACCAAATACCACAGACTGGGTCGCTTAATCAACAGAAGCTTATTTCTCGTGGTTTGGAAACTAGAAGTCCCAGATCAAGGTGCCTACAAAGTTGGTTTCATCATGAGGCAAAAGGTTGTCCCTACTCTGCCCATCATTCCAAAACCAAGGTTTGGTGACCCTTTCTCACAGTGCCTTTCATTTCGCTGCCCTTGGGAATACATAATCACACTGCAATAGAACCACACAGTAGTGTAATTGCAGATAATCATCCCAGAAAAAGTCTGGGGTTTTTTTTTTCCCATTTATTGAAATATAGCATGTTCAGGTTCACAATGGAAAGAAGTCAGAAAGTAGAATTCACTTTCTAAAATGTCTAAAATGAAGAGCCTTGTTATTTTTCTGTGGTTCTAGTCACTTTGTGGAAAGTTTATGTTACGTGACTCTCTGAATGCTCTCTACTAAAAAATTGAAACAGTTTTTCAGCAGAGCTGGAATAATGCTAAATATAACACAATACACCTAAAAAGTTTGAATGTCTTTTAACCCTTCAGACTTTCCATCTATGAAAATATGGGTAAAACATAGTAAAAAAAAATTTTTAAGTTGTACTATTATCAGTGATCTAACTCTTGACTAAGAATTTTAATTAACTACACTGAATTTATCCACCAACTTTTTTTTAAATTTATTTATTTATTATTTTATTGGCTGTGTTGGGTCTTTTTTGCTGTGCCCAGGCTTTCTTTTTAGTTGTGGTGAGTGGGGGCTACTCTTCGTTGTGGTGTGCGGGCTTCTCATTGCCGTGGCTTCTCTTGTTGTGGAGCACGGGCTCTGGGTGCATGGGCTTCAGTAGTTGCAGCACATGGGCTCAATAGTTGTGGCTCACGGACACTAAAGCACAGGCTCAATTGTTGTGGTGCACGGGCTTAGTTGCTCTGCGGCATGTGGGATCTTCCTGGAGCAGCGATCAAACCCGTGTCCCCTGCATTGGCAGGTGGATTCTCAACCACTGTGCCACCTAGGAAGCCCTATCCACCAACTTTAATACAACTATACCTTGAGGTTTTTTAAAGTATATGTCAATGTACAACCTCTAAGTTAGAAGATGTTATTTGCGTCATAAAAGAATTCACCAGTTATTAAAGTATCTGCTACTAAAACAGATCTTAGAATAATGAATTCCTTCCATATATTTAAGATGTTGTTCAAATTATAAAAGTTCAAGATTTATGAAAATATTCATGAGGATGTTTGTTCATTCAGAAGTTTTCTTTTCCATAACCTTCTCTCTCCTAGACTATGCCAAAGAAACATAACACAATCTTCATCCACTTACACACAGCACACATCAAGATCCCACTTATTTTAAGGTTTAGTTGGTCAAACTCAAATATATGAAAATTTTCATAAAATGTGTACAATACGCTAGGCAGAATAAGTTTGACTTTGTGACCCTTTTTCATAAACAGGCATTTGAAAGGTCTGCGTAAGAAGATTTTGTATTGCCTGAAGAGTGACTGTAAGCAGAGATGATCCCTGCCAGTTTCTCACTGCAGAATGAAAAAATTTTTTCCCCTTTACCCTATAACCTAAATATCACACTGAGCTTAAGGATGAAGCTGACATTTTAAAAGATCACCAAAAGTGTTCCCTTTCCAATTGCAATTATGCCCTCTATCTCAGTGGGAGCCATTGTCGGGGTCTTTTCAGCTCTCCAACATCTTTCTGGCTTGCTTTCATTATCCTGATTATCTATTCATTTGCCGCCCAGCACTCATTTTATGAAAGATCATGTCTGCCATTTCTATAATGAGTGCTTGACTTTTACTGCCAGCATAAACACATGAAATATATAATAATTAAAGTTCACTAGTCACCAAAGTCGTGAGACCCGTCATGTTGTTAACTTGATTTTTCAAGCAATTGCTTCTCTGTGAACAAGGCTGAATTTGCCCCCTTAGGCAGTGTGAGACTTGGGGTGGGAGGAGCTGACTCTAATCTAGAGAGAGCAATTTGAATGGGCACCATATATGTCAACTTTAAGGTTCATCTTCAACCAAATAAGTTATCTGTAAAGTATGATGATTCTTAGTGCCAACAAAAATTTCATCAATATTTGAACATAAAAGAGTATTTTAAGTGTTAAAGCTTAAATAATGCACAGTTTTCAAAATAGTTAAATGTTATTCAGTAAGTATTGTACCCTTTATGGGCTATTGTTTAAGGAAACTTTTCTTTGGGCTAATAACTATGGAAGTCTGCACAACATAAATGGAAACTTTACAACATGTTGACTTACATTGAGTAAGGACTCACTTATTTTGAACACACTGCCTCATTTTGATAACATTGGCAAAGTCCCCAAAGTGCCTCATAATGAATTCATCTGACGTTTACTCTAATCACAGACAGATTAATGAACTCATACGATATTCATGTGGCTCTCTAGGGACATTAGGATGTTTTACATGAAGTGTAATGTTTGTAAGTGGATACAATGGAATACATGTTATCCAAGGAACTTGAGTAGTCAAATCCTCAGCTAATAAAGTACCAGGAAATAAAGAGGCAGCTTCCAATTATACTGGTTTTCTTTAGGGATGCCAGAGATCTTGACGGCTTAGTCAAAAAACGTGCAGGAGCCAGAAGACCTGGGTTTGATAGCTGGCTGGATCACTTACCAGCCTTGCGACCTTGGGAAATTTTCTTCACCTCTTAGCCTTAATCGCCTCAATTTTAAAATGAGAACTTAATAACATCAGCCTTCTTAAAGTCTTAGACAAGAATGAAGAGTAGGGCGGGGGGGAGTGATCAATCAATCATTCAATCAACCACTATAATTCCTCCCTCACAAGGTTATTTTAAGAAGTAAATCAAAGGATATGCAATGTTTTTGATAAATGCTTTATAAAACTTTGCAGCATTATGCATGCATTTATTATTACTGTTCCTTTGGAAAGGGGGTCTGCTGGATAAAGTTTATACTTTATCTCCCATACACCAAAAAATGGATGCCTTAGTTACTGCATAAGGACATGGAAAACTGTTTTCTTAATAAGAAAACCAGATCTGACCAATTAAGGTTTTATCAAATTATATTCTTCAAATTAGGAAGTGAGAGATCAGCTTTGAAGCAAGACAGGAAACTTCTCTTCTTATGCAAGTCTCTGGTATATGGCGGTCTTCAACAATCACTGAGCTTGTAATTAAAGCCAGCCCTGTTGATTCAGCCCTGTAGTGGGGAGATGGGCAGGTCATTTCACCTCACTGGGCAGTAGTTACATATGATCTCATTGTCCACATTAATGCTGTCATTCTCATTAATCATCTGTAGTAACTCTTTACCAACCCTGAAAAACTTCTAATTAGTTTACAGTACTTCTAGATATACATAATTAACAACCATTTTTGTATCTTTTGATTAAAAAAGACAACACCTTTCCTGCCTCATTCAATTGTCTTACCCATTCTTAGTAAATCATAATCACTTCCCTGGTATTTCTTTTAGCGGTATAATATCTGTTCATATCCCTTTGATTTCAAAATAAAGCTTCCATTGCCTGGCAAATGACCCAGCAAATACAGACCTCAGAAAACAAATACTACCTGATCTTGAATAATTAAGACAGTCACTCTTGGAACATGGGTGGTCCCAATCTCAGGATAATTGTTCAGTTGTATGTTTTAGGATAATCAGAAAACCAAGGATATCCAAAATTCACTTGAATTATTATACTCTCATTGTTGATATACAGTGTGTACGTCCAATTCTTTCTCAGCATGATAGAATACAAAATCAATATGATAATTCTGTACTCATTTAAAGGCACACACATTAATAGCAGGCATTACTATGTATTGTTATATGTAAATACATAGTCAAAAGAACTGGAATAAGCGCCAGGATCTCTGGTTCTATCTTGTTCCATCATCTGATACAAAGTCCTCTGCCTTTTCATTTTCTCGGTCTTTCTGTGGCTGTGGTTTTCCTTCTGCAGGCTGCAGGATTATGGGTCTTCTTAATACTGCTGTCTGCCCTCTGGTGGATGAGGCTATCTAAGAGGCTTGTGTACACTTCCTGATGGGAGGACTGGTGGTGGGCAGGGCTGGGTGTTGCTCTGCTGGGCAGTAAAACTTTAATCAGCTTGTCTGCCCATGGGTGGGTGGGGCTGAGTTCCCACCCTGTTGGTTGTTTGGCCTGAGGCCACCCAGCACTGGAGATTACAGGCTCTTTGGTGGGGTAAATGATGGACTCCAGAGGGCTCACGCCAGTGAGCACTTCCCAGAACCCCCGCAGTGAGCCACGGTTGCCCCCACCTCTGCGGGTGACCCTCCAACACCAGCAGGTAGGTCTGGTTCAGTCTCCTTTGGGATCACTGCTCCTTCCCTCTGGATCCTGGTGCACACATTACTTTTTGTGTGCCCTCCAAGAGTGGAGTCTCTGTTTCCCCCAGTCCTGTGGAAATCCTGCAATCAAATCCCTCTGGCCTTCAAAATCTGATTCTCAGGGGTTCCTCCTCCCGTTGCTGGACCCCCAGGTTGGGAAGCCTGACGTGGGGCTCAGGACCCTTCCTCCAGTCGGTGGACTTCTGTGTATAACTGTTCTCCAGTTTGTGAGTCACCCACCCATCGGTTATGGGATTTGATTTTATGGCAATTGCACCCCTCCTACCATCTCACTGTGGCTTCTCCTTTGTCTCTGGATGTGGGGTGTCTTTTTTGGTGAGTTCTAGTGTCTTCCTGTCAATGATTGTTCAGCAGTTAGTGTGATTCTGGTGCTCTCACAAGAGGGAGTGAGAGCACGTCCTTTTACTCTGTGATCTTGAGCTAGATCTAAAATCTCTGGTTTTAGAACAGACTCTGATGCTTTCTAATGACTTGACTTTGGCCAAGTCACTTAAGCCCTCTGAACTTCATCTTCATCCATGAAGTGGAAACGTGTTGACTTCATGGAGTCATTTGCAGTGGGGTTTCTAAAGCAGTCAGTAACTAGAGCCATCAGGCCAAACTTGGCTTGGAATTGTTTTTGTAGCTACAAAGGCAGGGTTGAGCAGCTGCGACGGAGACCATGTGGCCTTCAGAGCATTGGTCTACAGCATTGACTGTCTGGCCCCTAACACAAAAAGCTTGCTGACCCTTGCTCTGAAAGGGGATACCTGTGAACCTATTTGAAATGCTATATTCACCGATATGATTGTAGGCAATCTCAGTGGACTGGATTTAAATAACTAGCATTTGGCTCAACCAACTGGAAGAACTAGTTAAAAGTTCAAATTAAACAAAAGAAATCATTTCTAATCGTTTCCTTTGGGCTATTTGGTATTACTGAAGAAAAAAAAACCGACTAATGCCTGAGTCAGGAGACACTGATAGAATTTATTTTTATAATTCTGATGTCCAAGTAGCGATAACAGGCGTGCCAATCAGAGGGCCACTCTGCTTAATTGAATGCCAAATCTGAATCTTTGATAAGTGTTTTTACTTCAGCCTAAGTTTACCTAAATTTTCCAAGACCTGAGTGAAAGAAGTGATGAATGAATGAAAAACCTTTTGAGCTGACAGTTTTCTGAAAAATCCTCTGCTCACTATTAATTCTTCCTCAGTAACCGTGGAGAGGAAGGTTTCATGAGCACTGAGCAAATGAATTTAATAATGATTTAATAATGGGGGTATACCAGGTCAAAATAGATCCATTCACTGTCAAAAAATACTTTTTTTTCAGTTATTCCCAAATTTCTTTCTCAGTGACAAGTAACATTAACATTACTCAGTATAGAGACTCCTAAATATCTTTTTAATTTTGGTACATAAAACTCATAAATATGTAACACATAAATGTTTTTGAGGTGTTAAAATAATGTATTTTCATCTTCACCAATCCCTAGCTCTGAGTTGCCTCAATACTTCCAAACTGAAGAAATGCCTGGAGGTCGTAGAGTTTCTATCATTACGTAGCTAAAATTCCCTTTTACTATGGCAGGCCAAAAAGTTTGAAGACCTGGGGTATAAGAAGGACATCAGGAAAGAAAAGGAAAGCTGCCCCTTTTCTAGCCAGATGCTTCCAGTGAAGGGCAGGGGACCGGAGATGGACAAGAGGAGAGGCAGACTTAGGAAGATTAAAAGGCACAAGGGTAGACGGCCTGATGCTTCCCTTCCCGTTAGAGTTTCTGAAGGAAGCTTCATGGGTCCACCAGGCTCTGCACCAACAAGCGAAGACCTCAGATGGTTGAGAAGCCAGGGCCAAACCATCAGGAAAAAGCAAAGAAAGGTTCAATCTTCATTCCCAGGCCTCCCCTCCTCCCATGTGATAGGAATTCTGAGGTCAAGCACATGGACCACCCTCAGGACCCGCAGTGAGTGACAAGGTGACACTATAGTAGTGTCTAAGAGGTTATGGAATAGTCAGGGGCTGGATGAAGGAAATGGTAGAAGCTGAGGAAGGTGTACAACACCTCAGAGGTCAGATCAGCAGGGAGGAGGCCACAAGCCCTAGAGAAGCTGAGAAAGACTTTAGCCAAGTTTAGCAGACTTAATGCCTCGGCCAACTTCAGCAGCAGTTAGTCTCTAAGGGCTGGGCCCAGGCCCAAGGATCCTCAAAGGAGACCTGCCAGAGTAGATCCAAGGTCCAGCAACAGGCCAGCAGCTGGCCATACCAAACACCCACGTAGGAGACGTAATGTCGTCCTCCGTAAATCCTGACGCCATCATGGAAAAGAGCAAGGGAAACAGGGAGAAATCAGAAAGATGGAGTAATTGGCTCAAGTAAATTGAGCTAAAGCTAGAGACGTGTTAAATTATTAGAGCAGATTAAATTTTAAATCGTAGAGCTAATTTTAGTTTGGTTCCCACTGCTCAGCGGGCCCATTCCTCCTGAGGAAAATCAATTACATTCTAGAGAAAAGCTACATTTTCCTTGTACACCCAAATCGTAGTATGAAAAATTTGCAATCACACTACAGTCATATCATGTGGTTTGAGAAAACATATTGATAAAAATTTTACTCGGAGTCTAACAAATCTCTGAAACTAAAAGAGATAGGTCTTCTCCAAATAGTTACATGTTAGAGGCTGTGTAGAGTAACGGAGGGAAAAGCATTGGGGGACAGACCTGAGTTCTAGCCCCAATTCAACTATTTACTCTGTGTCAAGTCACTAAGGAAGCCATTTAATCTCTACAGCACTGCTTCCCAACAGATGTGTCTTAGATGATGTACTAGAATATTGCATAAATATGGATCCCTTCAGCCCTCAGAACAGCCAAGGCAGAGCCTGCAGTGGCTGGAGGCCTGGCCTTTCACCTCTGGCTGCAGAGAGCCTCTGATTACCCTAGTGTGATGTGTAAATTATTTTTTGTGTGTTGAATGTGATGATTGGGGGAATTATTGTTCTCTCTGATTCAGTTTCCTCATCCATAGATTGAGTGGAGGGAAGTAGAGAGAATAAATGATGTCTTCAGCCTTTTTATTCTAGTAGTTTATGCTTCTGTGGATATGAGGGGGAAATTCCAACTGCTAAAGAATCACAGGAATTCCTACACACGTAGCCTAAAAAAAGGAATCCCTGCCCTTATTTTTTTTTTAATTTCTGATTACCCCTAAATTCTTTCCCGCAGAAGCAGCTAAAAAGTCAGCTGTCCTGAGCCTCCTAGGTGGCACAGTGGTTAAGAATCCACCTGCCAATGCAGGGGACACAGTTTCGATCCCTGCTCCAGGAAGCAACAAAGCCCGTGGAGCAACAAAGCCCGAGAGCCACAGCTATTGAGCCCATGTGCTGCAACTACTGAAGGCCACGTGCCTAGAGCCCGTGCTCCACAACAAGAGAATCCACGGCAATGAGGAGCCCGCACACTACAACAAAGAGTAGCCCCCATTTACCACAACTAAAGAAAGCCCACGCACAGCAAAAAAGACCCAACACAGCCAATAAAATAAATAAATAAATAAAATTTTTTAAAAAAGTCAGCTGTCCTCTAACCAGCATCTTTTTATAAAGTTCAGCAGGAATTTTAGAGTAAGAAAATTAACAAAATTAGAAAGGACCCTATAGACTGCTATGGTATTCAAAAGCAAAATCAGAGTTACCTATGTGGGATTAGAAATGTGCATCCATCTTTCAGCAACCTGTTTTTTTCATAAGTAAATTAATTTGAAAATCAATTTCTAGAGTAGTTATTAAGGATGGTAAGTGATCAATGATTAATGCAACTCTCACACGTAAATGAGGCTGTTATCTTCAAAGTAAGTAAAAAGCTTTTCAAGATAAACGTCTCAAACCTGTTGAATATTTTTATTTGAATATGAAAGAAGGATCTTTTGCCTCCAGGCTCCTTCCCCCTGAAATTTGCTCATTTATATCAATAAAGAATTTAATGCAGGCAGGATTGATGTATTAGCCATTTTCAAACTGAAGCTAGGTTTTATGGACTTCTAACATTTTTCTGTTCAATGAGATTACAAATGTTTTAATACTTTTGGACAAAAGAAGGAAATGCAATGTTCTCATCAGTGAATCATGCATCATTCACTGGGAATATAATTCTCCATTAAGAAGCAGGTACCAGAACAGGTCCAGAGATAGAATGGTCATCGCACATACTGACAATAATAATTCTACCTTCTGAGTTTTGGTAGCCTACTAAGCGCCAAGCAATGAACAAGATGCTTTTGTTTACGGTCTCATTAATTCTCTCCATAATAACTCTCCAAAGTATGTGTATCACCAATCTGGGGTAAAATGGCTGGAATTTTTCTGACTACACTCCAGGAAGAGGTTTTACTCATCCAATTTTTCATCACAGTCTAATATCCAACTTAGTTTCTAATGGTTTAAGCGTTTACAGTACCAAGGCGTTTATACTTTCGAGTTTCAAACCCACAGGTTTACGAACAAGGGTGACCCTTTGCTCTCTGTGAGCAAAGACTGCCATCTTGTGGAAATTTCACATATAACAAAAACAATCATTGCATGGGACTAAAATTTTTCTTTGCACACGTTAAGAATTTTGCAACTAGTTTTTGGCATTGTTACACACACACACACACCAGTATTGCTTATAATTAAAAGGCAAATCTTTCCTTTAAGTGTGATTTTAAGTCTCTTTTAAACATGCCAGAGCTTTTGAACCTTTGAAAAAATATTCTCATTAATTATAAGGACTCATCCCGTTATTCTTTAAGGCAGTGCATTAGATTTTGCTAAACTTCTTTTAATCCCTAAATAGCTTCTGTTATATAACAAAAAGGAGGGTGTAGTAAGACCTTTCTGATGGAATTTCCAGGGAGCATTAGATTGTGTGGCAAAAATTTATAGCAGAACTCTGTACTTAGAGAACACTTTCACTTCCTTCCAACCCTTGTATTCCATGCAAGTTTGTCTTCCTGGAACTTGTTGTGGGCCAACCAGATCTTGACGAAGGAATCCTATGACCCAATTTCTCTGTATTGACATATCCCCAAAGATGAGGTCTCCTGCAATGCCTCAGTCACCTGTGCTTCATGAGATCGACCATATAAAGACATCTTTGTGATGTGATGATACTTGAAGGCACATAGAGAAGTCTGTTTTCTTTTTCCCCTCAAAAACTCCTACCACCAGCTTGCTGAAACTAAAAATTTATAATTAAACACATTCTTTGGATTTAAGGCCCTTTACACCTATGGGAATGAAAATGGGTGACACAGAGTATGTGTACTTCAATGATTAATTTGAAAACCAAATTATTTTCCAGGTGTAAAAATAATAAGCATATATCGTAAATAGTACTAGATTCACTGAGAAGAGAGTAAGCAATAATCGTTTCCTGAGTGAATATGTGAATGAATGAAAGAATAAATTAGCACGAATTGAGGGTATTGAAATGTTTTCAGTGTTGCCCAGGCCATTCTGGCCAAATGTACAGTTGTGGTTTAACATTAATTTTGTACCCAAGGAAATGCCTGACATGAAATCACTCTTTAGATGTTTGTTGAATGAATAGATGAACAGGAGGGAATGGAATAAATTAGGAAATAGCGTTAATGAAAAAAATGTAGAATCTGAGCACAGAGATCATTTACCGAAAACTGCATTGAGCACATTCAATCAATAAATATGTGGCTGCTCTGGGTTAGGAAGTACGGAAGATAGTGAGTACATATTCTCGAAAGGGGGACAGACATTGATCAAGTAACCACAAATAATTATAAATGATGGTTGCAATGAAGAAAAACTCTTCCACTTCCACGGACAGTGACCAGTGTAGTGTGGCAGGAATAGGAGGACAAGGAAACTTGGCAGCTCGTTTTGTGCCCAGATATATTCTCATTGAGAAGATGCTGCTGTAGTTTCTTTTTATTTTTACATGTACCTATAAATTCAAATTTAAGAAGAATTCTTTCTTTTTTTGGGATGACTACTTTTTCTTTCATGATAGTCAGTGATGCCCTGTCTACCTAGTATCTTTAGATAGGCAAATACCTACAGGGTTGGTTTGCTAACATTATCTGAATGGTATTCATGGATAAGCCAAGCAAGCAACTTAGATGCTGTGATTACATACGTGTGATGGTGCCACACATGCCCACAAAGAGTTGCTCCTTTTGGCTCAAGGCACTATTTCTCAAGTGTGTTCCTCAAAATTTTAGCTCCACGGGTTATTAACATATGTTATTTGGGGAGAAAAACAAGAAAAAAAGGAAATGAAAGTCAGACTAATTTGAGAGATGCTGAATTAGACAATCATACAAGTTTTCTTTTCTGCGGGTCTTCTTAAAGCCTTTAATAGACTGCCTTTTTTTTTTTTTTTTGGTAAATTTCCAAGAGAGTATTTCACAAAGTTGATGACCACAGGGCCCTTTTTTTGCGGAAGCCCTCTAGGTACTAGTGTTCCTTGGAATGCACTTTTGGAAATTCAGGAAATGCAAATGATTTCATCTGGGATAGAGACTGGGATAAGGGTGAAATGTAATCTATTACTATTCATAATCATTTTAGTAAATTCAGTGAATCAAAACACACTGAAACAGCAGAACTTTAGACCAGTCAGTTTCATGAGAAAGACTTCCAAGTTGTGGTGTAGGCTCCAGTGCAATGTTGGTCCTAGAATGCCAGCAGGGGGCGATAGGGCGCTACCTTTGGGGGAATACCCAAAGGTAGATGACAGGGACATAAGTCACACAGAAAGAGAAATAGCATATGATACTGCCTATATGTGGAATCTTTAAAAAAATGATACAAATGAACTTATTTACAAAACAGAAACAGACTCAGAGATTTAGAGAATGAATTTAGGTTTACCCAGGGGAAGGGATGGGGGCGAATAGATTGGGAGTTTGGGACTGACATGTAGACACTGCTGTATTTAAAACAGATAACCAACAAGGACCTACTGTATAGCACAGGGAACTCTGCTCCATATTCTGTAATAACCTAAATGGGAGAAGAATTTGGAAAAGAATAGATACATGTGTATGTATTACTGAATCACTTTGCAGTACACCTGAAACTAACACCACAATGTAAATCATCTATGCCCCAATATAAAATAAAAATTAAAAATAAGGACTAACTCCCCATTATAGCCCCTAGGGCTAGTATTACCCTTGTTTAACTCTGGTTGAATGTTGATTATCATTAAACTCATTCTTATAGACGTGTGGATGACATGAAACAGGTAAAAAAGGTAAATACATCACTGAAAGTGAGTTAGGTACTCCTTCCAGATAGGCTTAGTTCTTCTCTCTAAAGTTTTAAGCAGTCTCTCCCTGAATAACCCAAGAGCTGGGATAGAGTTCACATATCCAAGGTTTACCTATGTAAAAATTATAAATCAAGCTAAATACTGTTAGGTAAAATATGTTCTGTCCTTTTATCTTGACAAATACACCTTCAAGACACCTAAAAAGCCAGGTATGAGTTTCTAATTCAAGACCAGTTAGCTGTGCAATGACCCAGTGGCACAGGAGTCAGACTCCCACCTCCGGCTCTGTCCTGCACCGTGAGGGGTCTCTCACACGGAGGTGTGTGCACCTGAGCCTGCACGTCAAGCTGTCCACACCCCCCAAACACCATCCTAGAGACCTGTGTGCACCTGTGGCTGTGAGATCTGCTCTTAGGAACCACACACGGGAATAGGCCTTTATGAGTCTTGGATGGGCACTCTGAGCTGTCCAGGCAGGAAGTCCTAGGGAACCCTGCGGTTGGTACACACTCTGGACAGGCTCAGGACCTTGGCCCTGGCCGTTTTCGCCCTGTGAGAAGGAGGAGGGCCAGAACTAGGCAGATCTTAGGTAGAGCCCAAAGAGTGTTTGGAACTGAGAATAAAACCTCTATGAAAATCATACATTTTAAAAGCTGCAGTCTTTGCAGCTACCCTCAGACTCTGGGAGTGAATAAAAGAAGAAAAAGGGTATTTCTTTTTTGATTTTGACTACTTCTGAAAGCCTCTGGTCAACTTTTCTTCTTGTTCTCCAAGGTAAGATTATTTCCCCTTTGGCATTAAAAGGAAACTAGATCAGTTGTGTGAAAAACCGAAAATGATGTATTTTATCAACTTCAAACTTGTCCCAGGGCTTTCTTCCACACTGTGTTAAATAATAGAAGTCTTTTTAATTGAATTTCTTTGTGTGTAGCATATGCTGGGCAATATTATGCCAGCATCTTGCTCTAAGCAGCAAAATGTTCTTCATAAAAGCATTAAGATCCAGAGTGTCGTTCTGCATGTCGGGAAGGAACACAGACCTGCAGCAGCTTGAAACCACATAAAAACAGTGCCTCTGAAATGTAATTGTAAAAACACATTGCAACAAACCGGGGAGCGGGGTGGGGGAGGAATATTTAGAATTATAGAATGAAACTGAAAAAAAAAAAAGAAAAGAAAAGAGGCGGGAGAGGAAAAGAGGGAAGCAGGGAGGGAAGAAAGCATTGTGTTGTGGCACAGGTCTGTCTACAGAATCAATGCAATAATGTTTTGCATGTCCTAGCTTTCCACCTGCAGGCTAATCTATATATTCACTTCCCCTTGACAGTTACCATCCTTTAGACATGGGGTTATTAATGGATGTACTGCGGACAAAGGCAATACCTACGTCCGCAATAATACGTGATTGTGTATTTTACCCCAAGGATCCTGGAGCTTCAGCAGAATGGTGACATGGACATCCTGAAGCACAAATGGTGGCCCAAGAATGGCCAGTGTGACCTGTACTCCTCAGTGGACACAAAGCAGAAAGGAGGTGCCCTGGACATAAAGAGCTTTGCAGGGGTTTTTTGTATCCTGGCTGCTGGGATCGTCCTGTCCTGCTTTATAGCCATGCTGGAGACGTGGTGGAACAAGAGGAAAGGCTCCAGGGTCCCATCAAAAGAGGTACTTGATTGAAAGCTTCAGTACTATGTTGAGCTGTATTTCCAGGGAGGATCATCACAGGGAAGGGGACAATGGGTTGGGGGTGGTCTTTGTTTCTTCTTTCCTTAGAGAGTGAAAATAAATTTGTGACATGTAAAAATTGGTAAGACCGATACCAATTTTCATTTTAAGACATCCCAGATCCATGAAGAGGAGATGATAGTGTCTGACTGACTTTCATGAGCCATAACGGGCCTTGAAATTCTCCCAGATCTCAGGATAGACCTTAAGTCCATGAGTTTTTTTAAAGGCTGTGAGTCCCTTGACCAGTTCACAGAGATGCTTATTTTATTTCAAATAGTTGCTTAACGTATAGGTAAATGACTTGTGTCTCTGAGATTCAGCCTAAGAAATGCAGTGTTACAGTAAAATACTCAGAGATGTCTCTTCACCCCCAGTGACTGCTTCCCTCTCTCTATATGTGGACCTATAGAAGTGATCACATGTTTTTAGCTCTCTGATGGCTCTAAACTTAACAAATCCACACCGTGGAATCATCTAGAATTCCATTTTTTTCTCCTATGCTATTGAGTCAGCTTAACACCAGGGCCATATTAAAAATTTTTCCAGAGATTTGAAAGAATTATTTCAGAGTTGCATACATCTTTTATAGACCCCTGTGCCTTATTTCCATCCAAAAAAATAAGTGGGATTTATAAATTATCAGAGACTATCTGAAGGTAAAATAAACTACTTGATTGATTTACCTTATTTCCACTGGACCAAAAAGGTAAAAAAAAAAATTATATAATGAAATCATATTCACTAAAGCTTCACAAATGGAGATGAAAAACAACCTGAGTTTGCTGAATGATTTGATTTGCTGGATAGTTTCAAAGAAGGACAGTTTTAAACTTTCTGTAACTAGACCTTGGCTAACCGATGCCTAAGCAAATCCTGAGAGGATCTGCTTTAAGGCACAAATAAAAACAACTTCTCATTTGCATATGAATTATTGCATGTTAATGTATTCTTTCAAACAGATTGTTTTCTAAAGTTGTCTGAGGATTCCTTCCTACTACCTTATATGCAAAATTGATCAGCACCATTTATAAGGAAAAGCTTGGCTTAGTGAAGACAAATCTTAGCTTCCTACCTCTCTGAGTGATCACACAGTCTAAATTAGTGGAGTATAAACTAAAAATTAATCAGGTTTTATTGTAGTGTTTTCTTTGTGGAATAAACTTCTGGTATCTCTACTGACATTGATTCAACGCAAAAGACCACATTAATGCAACATTATTGCCGAGGCTTCATATTCTCCAAAATCTGGAAATTAAGGACTCCCCAAGCTCCTTATATTTTGAATTACTATATATGATGTTAAATTTTTGCATTATTATATCTGTTGATGGATGACTACATTATAGTTGCTGCGGGAACCATAAAATTCTATCTTTCAACCCTCTAAAGTCTCAGTGATAATATTGCATTAATGGATATTTTTATTGGATTTTGAAATGAGAAAGGAGAAGGGAAAACAGTGATGCACATCAAAATATTTTTCACTGAGCAGCACTTAATTGCACAATGAAAAAAATACATCCTCCATTCTAATTCATAACAGCTAATCCAGAGGGTATGAACAAATATTTTCTCCTCTTATGATTAATAGAAATTTTTATATTCTCATAAATTTAATTTATTGAACGTGGTGATAAATAAGACTGATGAAAAAGACAATTTTCTTTCCGACCAGTTTTATTTCTCAAATATTGGGCTTTAATGCTCACTTCTAGTGAAAATCCTAAGGGATTTATGAATTAGTTTCAACTCCAGAAATCTGAGGTTTTACTTCCTTTTTCTTCATTAAGCATCT
The DNA here is from genome assembly GCF_030028045.1 of Hippopotamus amphibius kiboko. Lineage (NCBI taxonomy): Eukaryota > Metazoa > Chordata > Mammalia > Artiodactyla > Hippopotamidae > Hippopotamus > Hippopotamus amphibius. The sequence continues at coordinate 63,227,028 of NC_080188.1, forward strand.
TCTTACTAAGATTCTATTAGCACAGCTCAAAGCATCTTTGATTTAGAGGCCATTTAGCATTAACCTGGCCCTAAACTGAAGCTGTCACTCACCTGTCATGACATGAAGGGGTCTCTAAAGTTTCCTGTGCTGACCTCACAATATTGCCTCATTCAGGTTCTAGATAGCTTGAGTGTATGAAATCCCTCAACCAGAAACTGATTCTCTTGTGTTGAATGTTGCTCTCTTTAAACAATCTCACATATTTCTAGCCTAAAGAGAAATAACACTTTAACAGTCACTAACACTTTAGTGTGAACTAGCCTATCAACATAGTGGATCACTTAATCTCCAAGAATGGAAAGTTAAGGTTAGGAGCAAGTAGTGGAAAGGAACAAAAACCCAACTTGGAAGGAGACACCCTAAAAAGGAGGAAGCATGCATAAAGAAGAGGTGGGGGGTGGGGAATGCGTGGCCAAAACCATACTTTCTGTATGTATAATTTTGCCTGGGTCTGTTTCTGCTCTTGTAGAAGGCAATCACCCATCTACTGCTCCCATATTTTGTAGTTGCATGTGGCGTATGCTCATTTTAGAACTTGTACTGCAAGTAAAATATAGATAACCTTATCTCAGAATCATATTGGTACCCCCAGAACCTAGCACAGTGCCTGGCTCATATTAGGTGCTCAATAAATATTTGTTAAATGCATAAACCCCAAAGTTCAGTTCATTACCTATCATGTTTGCTGAACTACTTTTTTTTTTTTTTTAACCATGGAAGCTAGTACTGATGAGAACCTTATCTTCTTTTTCTTCATCTCCAGGATGACAAGGAAATTGACCTGGAGCACCTCCATAGACGTGTAAATAGCTTGTGCACAGATGACGACAGCCCCCATAAACAGTTTTCCACCTCGTCAATTGACTTGACCCCTCTGGACATTGACACTTTGCCAACACGACAAGCACTGGAGCAAATCAGTGATTTCAGGAACACTCATATTACCACAACAACCTTTATCCCAGAGCAGATCCAGACTCTTAGCCGCACACTATCAGCTAAAGCTGCCTCTGGTTTCGCTTTTGGCAACGTGCCTGAGCACCGAACTGGCCCTTTTAGGCACAGGGCACCTAATGGGGGCTTTTTCAGGAGTCCTATAAAAACAATGTCTTCTATTCCTTATCAACCAACTCCTACCCTGGGGCTCAATCTGGGTAATGATCCAGACCGAGGCACCTCCATATGAGCATCCAACAAAATCTCTTCACTGTTTCTTTTGTAGGACTCCCTTTGCAAGGAGCGACTGTAATATCGTGGGACTAACATGGATGTAACATTTTTTTTAATCGGGATTATTAGTAACAGTTCTAGTTCTTTCTTCCTCCTCTCTCTCCTCTATTTCTTTCTCGCTCTTCTTCCCTCTCTTCCCAGACATTTCCCTCCACTTTTGTTCATTACTCAATTTGTTCCCCAAGAAGGTAGTATACTAGGATCTTATTAGTCCGCTTTTCATATACTGTACTTCAAGTATAGGAAATGTGCGCTGAGTATACTAAGAGTATATGCAGGATTAATTTTACATACAGGCCTCTTCTGTGACATTTCTCTATTTTTAAAAATATAATCGCAATAACTTCAGTCTTTTTACATTCTTCTGCTGCATCCATACAAATGCTCCACTGCTGTTGAGTGTCCTTTAACTGTGGACCAAAGGCAACCCCTGCAGTGTTTATAGAATAATTTAAAGACCATTCAGGCCACATAATATGAGAATGCAACTTTGTAGGATTACAAAAAAGCCATTAATATGCCAGTCAAGACTACAGTTAAAACTACTCTTGCACTGCAACAGTGCATAAGACCTTTATGTGATTGTACAGTATTAAAAGTTTTTTCTTATGTACAGTAAACTTTATCATATGGCAGCAGCCTCTATTGTGTTAAATAAATTAGTATCTCATATATACATATATATGCACCTATATAATGTGTATATATATTCAAAGGCGGCCATTGCTATTGCAATTCATTTAATAAAGCTTTAGTTTAAAACAAAAGTATTGTATACAGGAACTATGTATAGTGCAGGGGGTCTTTTCAGTTAGAAAAGGCAGGTTGCTTTAATGTTATTCTGACTCGCATTGTTTGCCAACAGAGAATATTTTATACTTTTGTTATTAAAACATCCAGGGCGATTTAATATTTGTTCCTAGATGTAACTCATTTGAATAGATTTTTGCATTTGTTATTCAGCAGTGTATAAAGCTAACCTTGATAATTTAACTTTTAATTAATTATCTAAATGGACAATGCTATTAGCTGAACCACGTCCACCACAGCACAGAGAGCTCTATACGAGTTTAAACGTAGGTCATCGAAGGTTAATAAATTCTCTTCCAAAGCAGTAAGCCAATCAATACAACTGTAGTTGGGGAGAGATGGGAGCCCTTAAGTAATATTGATGTGGCCTTAATTACTGTCATACATTATCCTAAAGAAGAAAATATAACAACCATACTGGGCTCTCAACTTCACCCCCTTTTTTATTCAGTTCTATTTGGAGGAGTTATGTATTTTTTACATTAGTGCCAAGTGTATAGAAGGATGACAACAAAAATGGTGCCTCTTTGTGCACAATCCTTTTAAAGTAGCATTCTTACCTGTTAAAAATGTAGAATGAACTTTGTTTGTAATCCTTAAATTAAAATGTGGTAAGTAGGAAGCGAGAACTTATCCTGTGTTTTTACGCAGCCATATACTTATTTTAATCTAATTCATTTCGTGGCTAGGATTGATATAGGAATCAACCTATGTGATTTGCTTTAGGAGAAATTAAAAGGTATATTCTTAAGGTATATTATATTTTGATGCTAATTCTGTTCTGGGGAGCATCTTGTCCTGTCACTGTTTTTGTACTAAATCTTCAAATATTGTCTACTGTGTAAGGCAGAAAAATTTCTTATCATGCAAAAACCATTTTGTTTCCAGGGTAACAAGTATCTAAGTGCATGCACAGCTTGTTTTCCCTTGTAACATTCATGATCTCATTCACGACTCTGATTTTAAAACAAAAAATCTTTACAACGAGCTATATAGGGACATACCAGATGTTGCAGTGATTTTAGCTATCAACAAACTGTTAACCATGTACAATATTTAAAATAGGCCTATTTTGATGTATTGCCTATTATACAAATACACAAACCACTTTTTGGAGGCCTCGGTTATGAGTGGCAGAGCTTTCTGTGTATAATTTGTCTAAATAATTTGTCTAATAAAAATGTTTTCTAAACTTGCTCTCACACCATTGAAGTCTTAACTATACAATTTGAAAATGCTTACTCTCTGACAGATAGAACTGAACTTTTCTAAAAATTTATCTTGAATTCATTAAAGCATAAAACACCTTAAGTTTTGCTAGCAGAACGATGCCGTAATGAGTGGCTCTTTAAAAACAGTACCAAGTGATGTTCTAAACCAATGAAAGACTGCCTTTCTGCTATTTGAGACTATTTGAACCAACCATATATTTGCTCTCCTTTGTGAATGTCTCTATAAGCACTCTTTTGGGAAAGATTTATCCTGTTTCATGTAAACAATGCAGCCATTATAATAATAACAGGATGAGGGTTTGTTACATTTAAAAAAAAGAAAATTAAGGGTAATTATTAAACTCAGAATATGTGTATTAATAATTGCTTTGCTGTTAGGGAAATATTCATCATGCTGAATCTATTAATTTGGAAAATAATTGACTCCAAGGTTATTTCTAATAGAGTATTATTTTCTGCACTTGGACAACAATATTTAATTCTTCTGGCATTTAACTCACTCAATGAATATACATCTGAAAATATAGTCAATTTAGACTAAAATCTCTGCTTTTCTAAAATTCCCTTAAAATGATTTTTAAGTGTCGGAACTAGGAGAAAGTGTAGAGATGTAGACTATCTCCCTCATTTTACAAATAAGAGAACATAAGATGCTAAGAAGCTGTGACTTGCCCAAATGTTTGACAATATGAGACAAACCTGAGTCTTTTTTTTTTTTTTAACTCTGCCATGCTTCAGTCACATTCATGCAGGTCCTAATGGGTTGTGAATTTGTTGCAGGAATGGCTCAAGTACACTGCCTTCACCCACTCCCCTCTCGCCCAGCTTAGGCTGCAAACCTCCTTCCTCGTCGGGGACCACTTAGAGCATCTGATTCAATTGCTCCTTTTACAGATGGGAAAGTGAACACCTCAGGCTACGTCAGGTCACAGCCAGTGGCAGAACTCAGGCCACCCTGCTCCTGCCTGGTGCTACTTCCTTTAGCCCATTGTTTGCTGTGGTCCTCACCACTTACACCAACCTTGCTGTTTCAAAACAAGACGAACCCCTTACATCCACATACTTTTATTCCACTCAGATGTCGTGTTCATTCCACCGGTGAATTGTTAAAGAGAACTGGCTGTCACTTTCAACCAGATCAAAACTTATGCTCAGGTTTTGGTTTAATCATACACTAGGAAATTGTAAGAGCTTTTCTCTTCCTCATACATATCAAGCTACAGGCAATTTGTTGTTTTCTCAATTATGTTATTTTTCATCTCTTTTAGTTTGGGATTGGTTGTCAACTGAATAAATACTTTAAAAAATAGACTTTGCTGAATGGTACTTTGCTTCATCAATTAAAAAGAAAAAAGATGAGACCATCCATTTCTCCTACATAATACCTTCTAAGCCACACCACTGGATAACAAATTATAAATATTCTATAATCAGAATTTTGGAATGGTGAAACACATTCTGGATTATCAATATAATAAATAAAGCAGAGCTAATAACTTTTGCGCTTAAATATGCTTCTCATGATAATTGATAAAACACAATCGGCTCACTAGAAGTGGGCTTCCTTCTAGAGTGTTCTTATTTCTAAAAACAAATCCTTTACCCAGTCTTTGTGGCCTGATATTAATAAATGGCTAGCAATTATGACATTTTATAAAATTATTTCAACAAATTTTTAGTAAACATCCTCTCATGAGGTAGCATATATGAGCTCCCTTGGGTGGAAATGACTTCCCTGACATTGAAAAATTAGGAGCTAAAGCTTTTCAGATTTGATAGATTTAATTCAGTTCTATTAGTGCTTACGGAAAACCTATTATGTAAAGCCACAGTGCTAAGCAGCTACACATCACATACATGAAGACATATGTTCAGGAATGGGCCTGGAGGTGTCCTACCGCCCAGGTCTTTCCTTGTCCCTCGTCAACGGGCAGGATACAGAGACCACCTTACAGACTTTCTGAGGTGGAAGGATTACTCACCCCAAACCAGTACAGTCTTCTCTGGGCCTGGACAATCCAGCTGACGGGACCAGTCCATCCTGGTAGTTCTCATGGGCTGACTGAGCCTACCTTCTTAGATTCAGATTCCTTCCACAAAGAAGACTTGGAAATTTCCCGAAATGCCAGACCATGAGGCCAAAATTTTCAAAAACGTGAAAATCAGCCTAAGCCACAGGCAAACTGCTATCTAACCCTTCGTCCACACCTGCATACGTCCACACCTGCATACGTCCACAGCGGAATGACTCCTTCCCTCAGGCGTCCACATCAGAATGATACACACCACGTTGCCTCATTTTCTATCCCTGCAGGCCTAGTCAACCATGATGGTTAGAGCTATAGGGTTTCAAAAAACTGACTTCCAAGGGATCAAACACAGTAAATCTTATTCAGGCTACTCTTCAACTTTCATAAACTTTTATTTGTATTGCAAATAAGGTTCCCAGTTACCATTCCTATCATCTAAGACACAGGATACAATGTGGCCTATGATCCCCGATGAAAGTAAAGAGTTTTACAGGCTTCCCACTGTAAGGACAGCTTCCAACCCACATACACATTCAGAAGAACAGAAACGACGTGGTTTTATTCCATTTCATGGAGCTGCACAGAGGCATGGAGCAGCTACGTCACCTAATGAGTCAGCCAACCATGGGGATAGAAACAGACTAAAGGAGCTGCCTCTCATTTTCTCACCTGGCTTTTCCTAATTTCTTTTTTTTTTCAATAGTTTTCATTTGTTCCCATGTAATATTAGTAACAAAGTAAAAATTGTTTAAATTTGAGAGATTTTTTTGTATCTAAGACTCTACCCTGCTATTACATACCATTTAGGACCAAGTGTCATCTTTTGATTGATTTTGCCCATTTCTGGAATTTCTTCCAGTGGAGATGAGAAACTGGCTGTTTTGTCTGCACGTTACCTACGTTGTACTATAGACATAGCATTCTAGCCTTTGTGAGAGATAAGGGTCTTTTTTCCTTCTGAAGAAATTCTATCGGTTCCAACCTCAGAATTGGCAGCATATTTCAAAAGTCTCAAACTATCTCGATATGATAGAAAATTCACAAAATTTTCAAGACAACATTAATTATCATTAATTAAAAACTAATTAAGCTTTCATAGCAGCTGCTTTAGAAGGAGAAGCATATGTCACAAAATCAAAGAACAGTAAAATGTCAGAACCAGAGAAGAGACAGAAAACACTGCTTTCGATAAATATTTTGCCTCCACAAGATTTGAAACATAAGTATAAGGCAAACTTTAATTTTTAAAGTTGCTATATTTTACATTTAAATTGGTGCTACTGAAAAATTTTAGGAATCAAACAGCCTATATCTGTGGCTACTTTTAATTAAAAAAAATAAACATCAGTATTAGACATCAATAAACAAATTACAGTTAACTTATTCACTGCACAAAAGGTTCATAATAGGGGGCCTTTAATAATTATCCTACAGTGTAATAAAATAAGGTTCAATTTACAAAAATGTAAGTTATTTAAATGTTTCAGAATCACAGCCACTTCACGGAGCAAGGGGTACCTATATCTATTTCACAGTAGATAAATAAGGAGCTGATAGTTGATATTTAATTCCTCTTCAGAATTATGTTAAAGTTGACTTTCAAGTTAATGCTAGCCCTCTACTAATGTCCATTTATAAAAGTTGGCTATAACCTTTTTTAGAAATAAAAGCAGAGTAAAATTAAGTTGAAAATAAAGGTGTCACATGCCCAGCTGTCCAGTTTGATGTTTTTCGTTCTAGAAATAGTTATTGATACCTAATTTGCTCAAGTCCTTCCCATAGGTGACATTAAAAAACGCTTGGAACATTCGTTCTTAGATGGAGTAGAGCTGTCATGTATCTAACTGATGTAATTGACGTTAGATATCAAATGCAGAACTTTCATTCACACATAATGTTTTCAATGAATGTAACACTTCTTTCCAAATGAACATAAGAATAAAAAATTAAAAATAAGCAATGCAGCAAGACAGACATGTAATTGGGCCTTCCAGATTCAATTCTGCATAACTAAGCACTTTAAAACATTGCTCACTCACTCAGATTTCTCCATGGAAATGTCATGGTGAAAATAACTATTCATAATCTGAGCAACACGTGTGCAAAACCACCTCTCACATGTGTAGCTGCCAGAGCTTTTGGTGTGTCCAATGAACATGGTAAGTCCTATAACACTGTTCAGTCACCAACAATGAGTATATTTTAATTTTAATTCTTTCTTGTGCATCATCACTAAATGAAGTTTTTAATTCTTGCTCCATAATAATGATTTGGTATCTCTTTTTTAAAAAACGAGTATTAGTACGTAGACATAAACTTTCATAAGGATGCAGAGAGAATATTAGGAATAAAACAATCACGCAAGATCAATCAGTCCGTTGACTGACACTATCTGAGCACCTACTATGAGCAAGGCACCCAGGGCAGAGCTTTCCTAAGTGGCGTGCCGAGGCACACTCCTGGGCCGGCAGGGGTTCCAGGGTGCTGAGGTATTGGTGCCCTCATCAGTCAGGATGGTGGGGGTGGGCCCCTAGGCTGGAGCTCTGCCCACGAGCAGTTCTCTTCACTTACAGCTGGACTTTGCTAAGAGAGCTTCCAAAGTTGGAGAAACAAAATATACACATTTGAAAAGTTGAGTAAAAACTCATGCTTTAAGTAACATCAGAAGGATATGAATTATATGATGAAACACAGTACATTTAATTGTCAAATGAGTGCTATCCAGAAAATATTCTATGAGAAGAGAAGAAGAATGAGGCTGCGTGACTTGGGATGGTTTCATGGAGTAAGTAGAAATTTAGCCTAATCATAGAGGAAAGGTCAGAAGAATGAAAAAGGACCTCCAAGTGGAGGGTACGGTACAACCAAAGCACAAGGATGGGAGAGAATGTTCAGAGGAGCAGTAGCCCACGATGTCTGGAATGTGGGTTTCATGTCAGGAAGCAGCAGGAAGTAAAGCTGGGGTAAGATTGTGGGAAAGATGTAGGCTGGGCTCAAGAGGTTACACTGTATCCTGTGCATTCATTCATTCATTCATTCATGTATTGGACAAATGTTCAGGGAGGTCTGCTTTGTGCAAGACACTATTCTAGGTGCTGAGGATACAGTAGTAAATGAGACAGAAATCCCTGCCCTCACAGCATTTGCAATCAGCTGGAGGAGATAAACAGTAAGCAGGATAAATAAATGAAGTACATCATCTATTAGGTGACAAGTGCTGTAGAGGAAAACAAAGTGGAGGAGCAGGAAGGCCAGAATGAAGGTGGGGATTTGCTATTTTAAATAAGGTGGTTAGGGGAGGCCTCATTGATAAGCTGATATTTGACTGAAGCTTTAAAGGGAGTGAAGGAGTTTGCCACCTTGCTCTCTGTGGAAAAAACATTCCAGACTTTAGGAACAGCTAGTTCAAAGCCCCTCAGATGGGAGTGTGCTGGTCATGTTTGAACAACAGTAGGAAAATCGATGTAGCTGGACCAGAATGAGTGACCGGAAAGAGGGTAGGAAGAGAGCTCAGAAGGTAACACAGAACCCACTTATAAGGCTTTATAGGATGCTGTCAGGATTTGGGCTTTTATTCTGCAAGAGATGGGCAACCATTGGAATGTTTTGAGCAAAGTGGAATGCTTGTTACTAATCTAACAGGTCAGTTACAAAACTGGATGTAAATCAATCTTGGGATCAACATGCTACCACTTTCTCACACTCCCTTGAGCTTAAATATTTGCCCCCATGTTGAGTGTTAAGGGAGAGGGGCATGCAGTGCCCGTCGCTGGCCGTGCCTCCGTTGGAATTTCAACCCTTGATCCGTCAGAGGGAGATTGAAACCGGGCTGGTGTTCACAGATGCTCACAACCACGGCAAGTTGGAGATTTCCATCATGGCCACTGGGGAGCAACTGAAGATTTTGACCGAACGGAAAACAGGCTCTTAAAGAGGTGGTTTAAAAAGATTAAGCTGGTAGTAATTCATGGAATGGAACAGAAAAGAGGCCAATTAAAACATATGCAATAGTTCAGGTATGATCTGAGTTCTGTGGTAGCTCAAAAAAAGGAAAGACAGTATAGATGGTAGATACATTCTGAAAGAAGAATCAAGAGAATGTAATGATTAACTGAATATAGAATGTAGGAGAGAAAAATCAAGTATGACAAATTTTTCAAATTTAGATGTCAGAAAAGTGGAAATAATTTTACCAAAAAGTACTAAAGTCAGAATATTTTTTTCTTTTGTTAATCTTCATTTTTTCTTAAGTTGGGAGGCTAAAGTAGAAGAAATCATAGAATTGAGAATTGTTTACCATTTTCCTTCATGTGAAGCTTGAATGATGGATCCTTAATGGGTGCAGGGGACTTGAGGCATCATCTAGAGCCCATGATGTTAAACTGTGGTCCCCAAATTCCTAAGGGCTTTCCTCAGGATTTCTGGGGATGCTGCTGCCCTGAGATGGGGCCCTCTGGGCTTCCATCAGAGCGGCTCTGCTTTGATCTTGTCACATACTCGACTTCCAGTGATGATTTCCCTCACGTTCCTAATGACACATTACTGACAGATGACCAAGACCTCAACTCAGATGCTCTCTGAGGCAGCCCACTGTAGCAGCCAACAATTTTAATTGCTTAATTGTTAGATGATTCTTCTCATAGTTGATCTTTGGATTGTGTTGAAAGTTGGCCCCATTGGTTCTTTGAAATGCTACAGAACAAGTTTCATCCCTCTGATACACGATAAATATCCCTTCATCCCTTCACATGACATTTATCATGTTACCCACACAGTGAAAACCTAGAACTGACCAAACTCTGATACGGTGACAGGGACTCAAATCCCATAATGGCGGCTTGACAAGAACCCACCCAATATTCCAAAGTCCTGAGGAGAGAATGACCTGCAGCAAAGTTCCCTTCTGTTAGGCTGGCGAGAACAAACATGGAGCAGACACCCCTGAGTAGAAATCCAAAAAAAATGTTCTAAATGCAGTCTTGTCTTATAGAAAGAACACACTAAAATTAGCCCAAACATTACAAACACCTGCTATGTGAAAGCCAGTGTACTTGGCACCATAAGTCAAATCGAATACCGTAGAACTAACTCTGCTTGGTTCCCGTAATTGCTGTGTGCTTTTAGTTCTGAGTCTATTTCAGAAGAGTTCAGAGAGTTCAGAAAGCATCACTAACACAGTTAAGTGAACGATAAGATAAAAAAAAGTTAGGTCTGAAATACTCATCACCAATCCTATCCTTTTGAGTGTTTAAAAGGTGACCTTTCACCAAACAGGTGCCATCAAAAAGACTAATTTTGTTCCAGGTGTTGTCTACCAGCTTTAACGATCTCTCAACCCTGAGGTTATGATAATGGTGCACTTTTAAGAGGTCAAAGGTGATTTCCCAAGTCTAAGGGAAAAAAAAGCCTTTCATCAAATACAAAACCAGAAATCGGTAGTATGTGCCTTTATAAGTTTAGAATGACTCTGGTAAAACCTGTTGTTGAAATTGTTTGAGAATATAACTCCTTGCAATTTACTCTTGCTCCAGTCTCATTTTTAAAATATAAACCGTAAATCACACAGTGACACACACACACACAAAATAATCTTTCTTTCCTAGAAAAGAAAATAGCACACATATTGCGCACACAGGTTGTAAACATCTACACAACCATCTACACAGTGTAAGGATTTTAAGGTAGTTTTCAGAGGCACGTTTTCTGAATCATACTAAGTAAAATACGTGTTATATATCCTTAGCTAGAATTATTTCAAATGGGGGAAAGTTTAATCCATGCTCATCTCAAAATTAAGTTGCCAATTTCTGCTGCAATTCTTATCCTTTGCAGGCCAATAGTTATGTTCTCCTAAGCATAGCACCTGGGGGAGGGAGGGCATGGCAACCACGTACCAGCACAGGGCTGGGTTCCCTACACGTGTTTCACTTGATTCTCATAATATCTCTGTAAATGTGCTATTGTTGTTGCTAACTGAACAGTTTAAAAACAAAATGAACAAAATAAAACCTAAGACTCTGGAAAGTTAAGTACTTTGGCCAAGGACATACACTTAGTAAGTGACCCAACCAGAATTCAAACCTACATCTCTCTGACTCGGAAACCCATGCCCTTCCACCACTACGGGCTGCTCCTGGGATCAAAGAGAGATGGGAGGGAAAGGGCCCTTGTATGGTCCCTCAGGGCTGCAAGAGGCTTTGTACACTATGGGGACCCATAGAAATCATCTGGTCCTCAGTAGCTGATATGTTTGATACAGAAATTTCAAGCAGTCAATAAAATATTCATAAAAGATGAATATAAATGATTCATGCATCATAGTTGCCTAGAAAACATAAGCAGATTCCAAGAAAAATCCTGCCAAATTAGCGTCTCCATCAGAGTCTGTTCAAAAACCAGCAAACCTGTCTGTCCTCCTGCTCACCCTCTTTATCTCTGCTAATTGTGTCGGCAAATTTTCTGGTCTCCTTCCCCCGTTCTTAGGATTCCTTAAATGGAAACATTAGAAAAACAAACCCCTATTAAGTCAGCTTATATCATGCTCCACTACCTGATCCTCTTTTTTCCAGCCCTACAGCTACTAGACAAGTTTAAGCACATGTTAGCCTCTGTCTGCAAACACTACACTAGGTCTGCCAAGTGTCACTCTTTTCCAGCTCACCTCCCTCCTACCCATCTTACTAGCTAAGCTTACTAAGTGATTTCTCAAGTCAGGTAGCTCCATGATTTAATTTTTTCATGGTATTTCTACGGCCCACTAACCCAAGGCCAAGCACTTTAGCCAAGGATCTCTTCTGGCAGGAAGCACTAAGGCAGCCTTCCCAGAGAAGCAATATTTTAGCCAAAGAGGTAGGATTTTGACAATTAGAGATACGAATATAGGCTGTAAAAGCAACGTGCAAAGATGAAATGGGAACAGACACTTGACAAGTATTGGGTTGGGAATGAGGCTATTTGGCTTGAGGTGGGGGGGGGGTGTCTTATGGAGACAGAAGAGAAGGTGGTTGGTTGATGCATTCAACAATTATATTGTGAGAGTTCATTATATACATGACAAGACACTGGGCACTGCAGTGCATATAAACACAAAAGACTCCCAAACCTATTACAAAGAGATGTCACGTGTGTGCATAACAGCCACATAAGGCAGAGTACAATGTTCTCCATCAAAGTGATATGACATATTATAGGAATTCAGAGAAGGGAGAGAAGATTCTACTCTGGAAAGCTTTTCATTGAAATACGGTGATTTTAAAATTAGTCCAGAATGTTTTGCAAATTCAGAGAAAGGCAAAATCTTTTCTTACCAGGGCAATAAAATGTCTCGGTGGAGAAGACAGTTTTGGAACTGGGCTTCAAAAAGAGTATAATTCCCACAAATATAGAGGAGAGAAAGACGTTTTTGGGTAAAGGGAAAGCTACAATGCAGCTCATTCACAGAGGAGGAAGCACAAGGTGCCTTTGAGAAAGAGCACATCATTTGGCTGCAACACATGGCCCATGAAGAGCAGTAAGTTCTTAAGACAACAGAGCTACAAACATCAAACCCAACCACAACCTAATGTTTGAGTCTTGTCCCATTTACAATCTATTCCATTTTTGAACATCTGTGAATATTAGAAACACGACTGTGTTCACAGTCTACTGGGGAAAACAGACAATTTAACAGGCGGTGACAATAAATTGCAGTAAGTGCTGTGGTAATGGAAATGCAAGGTGATTTGCAAACCCCAAGCCAGGATAGGAGAGCTCCCCACTGGGATTCCGAGCTAGACCTACTGGAAAACTGGGAGTCAAGCAGGCAGAGGAGACCAGGGTCATTTACACCAGGTGACCAGCATAGCCGCAGACCTGAAGCCAGAGGGCAAGATTAGTTCCAGGGACTGAAAGAAGTTGCCTGAGCTGGAACTTAGAGGGAAGGGAGAACATCAAGAGAATAAAATGAAGAGGTAGGGAGCGGGCCTTGAAATGCTTCATAAGCCACATTAAAGAATTTTTATTTTTAAAGAATAAAATTCTGGACAACATGGGGGAGCCATTAAAGAGCTTAGAGTGGAGGAGTGACCTGATCATATTCTTATTTTAAGACTTACTCTAGCTGCCCTAGGAGAAAGTTTTGGAGAAGGACAAGATCTGAGAAAGGGGGACCAGTTAAGAACCTCAGGTGGCAATCAAGGTAGAGTCCTAGATGGAGGTGGAAAGATTCTGGAGAGCATTGTGGCAGCAATGGGTCTGGGTCTGGGCTTAAGGTATTTTTTGAAGTATTTAGTGTAAGTGAAATCATGAGACGTAATAAAATCATCCGAGGAATAAGAAGGTCTAGTTAGCAGAAAATAAGGTGGGGCATAGAACCCTGAGGAAGATCAACGTGTGATCAAAAGACAGAAGAGTGTACCCGCTAAACGATCAAAGAAGAAAACTATAGGAGTAGTCTCAGAAGTCTTGGGAAGAGAGTGTTTCACAGACAGTGGCCAATATAGTCAAGTGCCACTCAGAGGAGGAAAAGAATAGAATTAGTAACACGAAGGGCCTCCCAGTCTTGGCAAGAAAAGTGCTCAGGAGGGTGGGGAGGCTGAAACAAAACCACAGTCAGAGGAAGAGTAAGTGGAAGGACATACACATTGTCCTTCCAAGGAATGTGGTGATGAAAGAGAGGAGGAAAAAAGGAGCTGTACCCAGGGGAGAGAACAGGATCCAGGGAGGGTGTTTGTTTCCAAGACAGGAGAGACACATTGAAACGCAAGAGGAAGGAACCAGGAGTGAGGTCAATGTTGAGAGCACAATAGCAAGTGGGGTATTCAAAAGGCAGACAGGAACGGGATCCGGGGCACAATTAGTTTTCAGTAGGAGAAGGGATGCACATTTTACTGTAACTGCATGACAGGGCGAAAGGAGGAGTGTGAATGCAAGGAAACGTCTAGGTTCAAGAGCAGGATGAGAGCCCTGTTGGATTCTAGTTTTTATTAAGATAGAGAAAGCAAATCGCTGGTGAGGGTCACGTGGCAGAGATTTTAGAAGAATAAGGCATAGGCAGCTTGCTAGAGCAGCACAGTCGGACTGGCGTATAGCTTTCAGGGCTCAGCTGAGGCGGAGACCACAGTAAGTTCTGTTCAGTTGTAATGTTTTTTTGATCATTCTCAGCAGCTTCTGTTTAGCCATAGGAAGAAAGAGTTAGATTTAACCGCAGTTGTAGATTTCACCTAATTATGGATAAACAACAGAGTGACGACTCAATGTAGTATTAAAAACAAAAGGTTCATCTTAAAGGCACGTCCCACTGATAGAGGACGTGTGGAAAGATGCCATATTAATTAGGGTAAACAGTGCCACTTGCTATAAAAAATGCCTCCCCCCAATCTCAGTGGCTTACTGTAATAGATTACTTTTCACTCTTATAAAGACAAGCAGAGGGTTGTCTTCCATCTGGTGCTTTAGGACCGGATTTCCTTCTGTCCGGTGGCTCTCATGCCCCAGGACTTTGGAGCCGCCCAGCTTCCAGAACAAGTAGGGAGAGAACACGGAGGATCGGGGGAGTTTTAATGCACCGGCTCTAGAAGAAGCGACTATCACACCCACTCATGACCCGCTGGCTCCTCACAGGGCCACGTGGAAACAGATTTGCTAAGCATCTGGGCTCACTGCCATAGAGGCACAGAGTCCAGTTAGGAGGCTTTGTATTCTTGAGGCTAAACAAGCAGTCCAAATGAAGATGAAAGCGCATTGATTTTGCTGAGAAAAATCAGTCGAATTTGGTGATGACTTAGATCAGGGATGATAAACAAGGTTCTGTCTAAAGCACAACATTAAAAGGAATTATGAGGTTAAAATCCAAGGTCAGTGAGACCCATCCAAACCATCCTAATTGAGGTTATGACCCTTCCCCCCTTATGTGGGAGAAGGAGAGGGTTTTCATCTTCATAGCTCACATGATTTACTACGTGCCATGTACTCATACACTAGGTGACTCGCTGACCTGGTGTTCTTTCTCCTTCTGCTCTAGCGTAAGCATATTGAGGGCAGGGATTTTTCACTATTAACGTTCATTGCTCTTTCCTCGGTGCCTGAAACAGAGTCTAGCCTGAGGAGGGTCATTGCTGAATGACTGAATGTCATGAGGTTAACAAGGTCCTTCATGGTGAGATTAAGTTGAAGTGGGAAATACACACACCTATCTACCAATGCTGGCTTAGCTGCGGAAAGGGAAGAAAGACTCGAAGATCATGACAGATTCAGAGTTGGCTATTTGGAGGAACAGTGGACTCAGGGAGAATATTTTACATGTGGAGTGAAAGGAGATATTTGGTTTTAGAAATATCATATTTGGTTTTAGAAATATCATATTTGAAATGAAGGTAAAATATCCAGGTGGATATAATTCCACGGAACATTGAAAATGTAGAAACTGAGTTTAGCCAAAACATTCCGAATCGAAGTCTCAGGATATGAAGATAAGAGTATCAGGATAAGAAGATGGAAAGTCATTCACTGAGCACCAAAACTTTTGTGTAGCCAAATTATACGCTCTCAAGGACCTCTGAGGATAATTAATCTAGTGGCTTCCTATTGGATGAAATAACAATACCACAACTTAATTCTGTCAAAAAAAGTATCCCCAAAAGGAAAATCTTTACTGCATTATTTAAATCAATATCAATGTACTTATATAAGCTGTACCATATACACAAAGAAATCCAAAAGTATGTTTTCTCACAGTTCTGCTGAAAGACGAGCAGCACCTCCGCCCTCTTGTGGTGGTTCTGGAGAGAAACAGGCTGACCCCTCAGGGTGTCCTGAATCGCACTACTCCTGGACCACACCGTGGAAGACCAAATCATCTTTGTATTATTCTGTATCTGTGTCCTTCGGGAACGAGAAATAACCTTCTCTCCCTTCACAATCTTTCTCCTCCTCATATCCATGCTACCTCCCAAGTTATAGCTAAAACACATGGATAGTAGTAATACTCGGCAAAATTCTGAGTCAACAAGAGCAGATGCTAGATGACTTAAAGTGTCCGTAATTCAAATTTTCAGTAAATAACCATTACATGATTTTTAATTGATAGTCTAAATGTTTTTTTATGAATTTCATCTAAATGAGCTGTTATAAAATTTAATAGGAAATAAGTAAAAATATTAATGTCATATTTACAAGTAAAAATACTTAGAAATACTAAAGATAATATCCAAGCTCCACACCAACTAACAATTAGGAGTTTTAATAAAGAATTTGCTAAACGTTCCAGTGATGACTGCACTTCACAGAACAGTTAGGCTGATGCGGAGCTAATGCCTCCTCCTATCTCATATACCAAAAGGGAGCTTACCCAGTGACCCCAACGTGATTGTGGTAAAAATCAATTTTCCAATCCACACACAGCACCAAAAAAAGTACATTCTTATGATATTTTTGATGTCACATTTTTCCAATTTTTCTGCATAAAACATTGACTGGAATTACAGTAAAACATTCTACATAGGCCCATATTTTTCTATCCCCATTAGAATGGTATAGGACTTATTAGACTATATCTTTTAAAAATTCAAATAAGACCAGATTAAGAGCAGTTTGGGAGGCTAATTATTATATAAAACTTAAATATCCACAGACTTTCTAAAACTAGTAAAATATGAGAATCTGAACCTCTAGAGAATTTTAGAAAATTCCAAACATTCTAACAAATATTAAAAAACTGAACAGTTTCCTTGTAAATAACCAAAATATAAATAGCAATTATCCTTGATTACTTTTTAGAATACACTACAACAAAATGGATAATTCAATATAAGTATCTAAAGTGACTATCGAGAATCTAAGAGAGAAAATTAGATACAATAAAACCAATCTTCAATTTACAAAATGTTCATTTTCAGAAGTTCATTTACAAGTCACTTATTTTGAGCTAGTGGTATATGATTCCATGGGGGAAAAAGATATACATAATGGTTGCTTTTTAGGTTAGTCTTCAAAAAATGTTGTTTAACCATTAACATTATTGAAATATTTTTAATAAAATGCTTTAAAGGCATTACTTTTACATTAAATAGGTTTTTGTACAAAGAGAAAATACAATAATACAGAAGAGTATATAACATTTTAAATATTTTGAGAATACTGGTATCCTGAGAAAATAGGTTAGTGTCATCATCAAAGACATTGAGTCTAAAGGCTAGGGTTCAAATCCACTGTTTGTCAGTTGTGTTACCCAAGACAAGTTACTCAATGTCTCTGTGTTTCATTTTTTCGTCTATAAAATGAAAATAATAGTAGGACATTCTACATAGTATCCTGAAAGAATTTAATGTCTTATAGTAAATGGAAAGAACTTGAAACCCTTTTCTCATTCACAGAGGACTCCAAATAGTCTTATAATGTTATTATTCTGCACATATTTCTATTTAATGTAATAATAATATCTTTTAATTAATAAAAGATAAATGCTACTAGAGTGAAAAATATGGTGAAAGCTAACACTTTATCTCTCAAGACAATTCTATGGAAGCCAAGAGATGTCAAAATGAAAACGCATACACCACTCTGCTGCTTAGAAATTCTGTACAATCTTGTGAAACTGCAACAGAATGCTTTAAAACTGCATATATTTTTTAAAAACATTCAAATTCTAGAAGTATAAATTTTATTCCAAAGAAAGCAGTCTTTCAAATATGCATTAAATTATCTCACCAGGCCTTCAGCGTCAAATTGTTCTTCTGATTATATATCAGAATATGTTTTATCTTAAATATCTCTGAGCTTTATTTAAGAACTCAAAGACAAGGCTTTGAGTTCTTAAATAAAACCAGGGAGGTAAGCTCGTTTATAGACGCTCTCCCAAACTAACCTTAAATTAAAGGCTTTTAATGCTTTTTTTAAAAAGGGAGTGGTCTTTCTATTTTCTGTCAATAAAGGAAAAGAAAATAAGAAACTTTCATTTTTAAAAGTTTGAGCCATTAAAAATATGCTCATTCCTCAAATTAAAATAGAAACAGAAAAAGAGATCAAGGCAGTTTCTGACACCACAGACCTTTGATGTTAGCTGAAATAGTGACAAATGCAGGGCTACACTGAGAGAGTCCCTTCTCTTTCTTTCTCCAGTCGCTTTTATAGGGAAGAGAAAACACTAACGTGCTCCTCTATTACATTGTGACTCCCTGTTGTCTTCTACAAGGCCAGATGGTGGCGCTGTGGTACCATTTGTCGATATTTTAGCTTTGACTCAGTCTTCTGTAAGTAACAGCGTTTTGTGAAAAGACTCAAGCCCTCTTTTGAAAAAGAAATTATTTTAAACGTACTTTATTCTTCTCTTGAGCGGTAGGTAAGCCCGACATTTAAGTCCTTTGGTTATTTTATTTGTTACTGTCTTTACGAGATGTTTCTAAAACTTATAAACATAGCTGACTTACACTGTCCTTTGGGTATATCGTTGTTTTTCTTAGTTCACGGAAATAAAACTGAAAAGAAAAGAGTATATTTTGTCCACATTATTTTCAGATAGCCATAATTTCTACTTAAAGTCTTACAACACCTTCTAACCCCAATCTACTTCCCAAATCTTCAGAAAAAGAAAGAATTTTATCGGCAAAAATAAACCATTTTAATTCAATTCTCTTTCTTTCTTTTTTTTTTCCACCCACAAATGGTTTATAAATCAAAGTTCTTCATGCTGCCTAACCAAATTCTGAATTTCCAAATTTCTTTTCTCACCAGAAAAAGAATATGAATTTTGACGTCAACCCAAATAATTTGGTCAATCCTCTTTCTAACCTCTCAGCGCTCGGTGGGAATGCAGGGTCCCCCTGACAGTGATGTTATGTGATGCACCATCCCTGCCTCTCAGTGTCCTTACTGACCCTGTTGCTCTCATTAAACCATCTTCTTAGAAGTCCGGGTTTCATCTGACTTACGTGCCAAAGATGAAAAGTGAAAACTGATTTGGCTGATGCAGAATTGTGAACTAGGCCATTTTCTTCCCCAATTACACTCCCGTCAATATTCTTCTCCTTTTACCTTTGTCCAGCCCAGGACAAAAATCATGCTGGACAACCTTATACTACTCCTTCCACCCCACCTTTGATGCCAAATCAGGTGCTACATAAACAGCAGAAATCAATGTGACTGTTGGTACCAGGTCGCCGTAGACATGTTGCAGGTGAAAACTGAAGCCCTAGAAGGAAAACACATTAGAAAAACGTAATACGCACCTTTAGAGTCTATACAACAAGGGCACTCATGACCCATGTTATCTTGGTGAATGGGCAAGGGGAGGGGAGGATTCACAAGAGTTCCCTGGGGGTGGCCGAGCTGGAGGGGCCACCCCCTCCATCTACTGCCACATCTGCTGCTCCAGGGAGCCCCTTCGAAGCATTGGACTTCGGGTTTCACAGATTTTCCCGCTGCTTCTAGGTAAATTGTGAAGCAAGGTATATGTAATTTAGCTATAGTCTTCTGTAACTACTGTTTTAACCTGTTTTTTCCCTATGGAAATCATATTATTTTCCAAGTAAAACCTTATGCTTATTCCCAATATGCCACACAAAATCGAAGCAGTATTTTAAACATACTTAGTAACTTACAATGTATGAGATTTACTTATTAAAAGGTAATAAATGAGGAAAATGATTGACTGTTCTGGACCAAAGTCTGAGCATTCAACTTATTTTGGTGCTTGGATGGACTCACAAACAAAAGGAGTATAAGAAAGTGTCTACCATAGAATTTGAGGGAAGCCATTTCTAACCTGCTTTAATGAAGCCCTATTTCCCTATGAGACCAAAAAAAAAAATTACAGTTGGAGTAATTGGATTCTAATAATAAAAATAAAGACCTTCATCTATGACACACTTTAAAAGCCATTGTTCTGGAACAAAGACCTGATTTTTTTTTTTTGCCTTAATTCCATTTTGTTAGGCAACTTCCAATTTCTTCTGTGTGCGGAGTTGGTCATAAATGAGAAAGAATATCTTCCAGCTTGGTTCTATGGTAATTTCAACCACTATCGATGGTTGTCTACAATTTAACATGCCTTTTCAATTTCCATTATCCTAGTTCTAATTATCTTATGAAATTGTAATACCGAGATGCACTTAAAAACAAGCGGTTGGAGGGACTATCCTTCCAAATTCCACAATGCTACTGAGTACTTTTGTGAACAAGATAACATCATTCAAAAAGAATTTCCTGATGAACAATGAGGTGGGGCTGAGCCTCAAAGCTTCAGAAGCTCCAAGGATGCAGGAAAACGGAAGGAAATGTGATGAACTCCGCCGTGTGTCCTCAGCACACTTTCCTCACCCAGTTTTCTCATCTTGGCACTCTCCTTCAGAGCCTTTAAAATCAAAAGGGGAAAAATGAGGTGAGAAGAGGGGAGATGCCAAGA
Organism: Hippopotamus amphibius kiboko; assembly: GCF_030028045.1. Taxonomy (NCBI): domain Eukaryota; kingdom Metazoa; phylum Chordata; class Mammalia; order Artiodactyla; family Hippopotamidae; genus Hippopotamus; species Hippopotamus amphibius. The sequence goes on from NC_080188.1 coordinate 63,247,748, forward strand.
ATCCTGCCTTTTGTCAGGGACCAGTTCGGTTCTCATCCTACACTAATGAGGAATTCTCTTTGAAAGATAAAAGCTTTCTGATTTTTCCCATTTGCAGAAAAATAAATAATAATACAGTTTACCTGGTTGCAGATTTTCTTTAGGGAGGCTGTAAACAAGATGATAGAATAAAATTTGCTTCCCTCATAAATGCTTCTCCAAACTATAAAATCAAACTCCTAACAGAAATTCTATCAGGATGTCCCTAACCCCGAGCATAAATGATAGGTTCCTTTTTACATGGCAGTGGTACGTCTGCGGAGTTTTATTTCCACGGAGACAGGGCAGGATTTGCTGCTATGCAGACTGAATAATGTTGGAAGCCAACATCATGTCACATTTTGTGTGCACTTTCCAAAGATTAATCCAAGCGTTACAAATGGGACACAGACTGCCATTGTCCCAGGGACACTTTAATAACCCACACCTACAATATTCAACCTGTTGTTTGCATAGGGACAACTTTGGGACACAAAAACCCACCAGAACGACTTGGGGAAAGGAGCCATGGAGAGGCAGAGACCCAGGCGCCACGGCACCTCCACATTTCATCCTTCGTGGCAAATGAGTCTGTTTGGAGTTTATTTATGCTGGAGGATGGGGGTCGTGCAGCTCACTTTCTTCAAAGCACCTCGACAAGCATGTCTTAAATCTGCTGCCTGCTAACTCAGTTTCTTCCTCGCGTTGTACTTTCGGCAGGCTTTGCCAACTCGCGGATAATTTTTGTTTTGTTTTGCATCATGCAGCTCAAATTAAGTAACATGGCACACGCCCTCAGGATTTAAATTGTGCCTGTCCAGTTTCTTCTTTTATTTTTTTCTCCCCATCCCCCTCCTTTCCTTACAATTCCTGGCATCTGTTGTTCTACTAGGATATTCTTTGAGAATGGAAGACTTGGGAGAAAGCTTCAGTAGGAAAAGATTGTGAGAGGTGGATGAGAAGAACTAATAATTTCCACATTCCCTGATTCATGATCTATAAGTACTCCCATAAAATACTTCATTACTATTACAATCTTATTTACTTTAGAAAAAAAATTCTAATGACTCAGTAGATCAGAATTCATAACTAAGTTCTATATTGAGTTTAAAATATCAGTAACATATTTTTCATATAAGGTAGTTTTGGTACAGAGAGAAATAGTTAAGATTACAATGAGCAGAATCATACATAGTTATGATACATTTAATCCTAGACATTTTGAACAGTATCAAGAAAATAATTTTTTTTCTTTTCATAATACATTACTACCTTAGTATGTGGAAGCATGTCTGTAACAGATGAAAAAATTCAAAACCAAGAGAAAATTTTTTAAGAAAAATGCTTTAGGGAAATCATAATAAGGCTAAAAGATTTACAGAAGCATCATGAAGGAAAAGATTACATGCATGTATAATACATACGCTTATCAAAAGGAAACCTTATACAATTCACTTAATTTCCACTTTAATAACAGGTTTCCATTAAGTGAAAAATGACAAGAGACAGATGAGAGAAACTGAAAGCTAGCTGTACACATTTTGCTAAAGGATTTGTTCCTGCAATTTAAACTTAAACTTGGTCCTTATTTAAATAAGTATCAATAAGTCCATAATAATATAACGTTCCAAGTTTACCTCTAGTGCTTGATATGTTTTTAAGAATTAAAATTACTGTATTTCTTTAGGATACTATTTTTATTTTATTATCTTTCTTGTAACCACGTAAGTATAGGCTTCTTCTTGACCTGTGTAAATAGTATTAAGCTTGAGATTGAAAGTAATATGATTTACATAGGAATGCATGTATGATGCCACTGGTTTCGAGTCTTAAAAGCAAGTATATTAATAGCAAGAGTTCATGTGAAAACCTGTATAGATTGTTTTGATTCTCTAAGCTTAGTGTGAGGTGATATAATAATAACAGCTGACGGGAAAGCATGGTGGGCGTGTGTTGAGTTTGCTAAGGGTCTCCCAAGGCTGAACTAAAGCTACTGACTAAGCTGCACTCCTCTCGGGAGCCAGGGGTTCTCTTCCAGGTTCACTTGTTGGAAGAACTCAGTTCCTTGCAGCTGTGGGACTGAGGCTCCTGTTTTCTTGCTGCCACAGTTCCTTTCCATTTGGCTGTTCCCACAGGGCCTCTCGGGCTTCAAGTCCCTCTGACTTCTGGAGAGGCCCAGGCCCTTGTAAGGTTAGGTCAGGCCTAACCAGGCCATCTGCCTGCTGCCTGACTCTAAGTGAACTGACCAGCAATCACAGCAGTGATGGTGCATTATAGTCACAGGTCCCGCCCACGTGCAAAGGGGGAGGATTACACAGAACTCACACACCAGCGTGTGGGAATTTTGAAGGCCATCTTAGAATTCTGCCTGCCACGCAGTTAATTCAAATAGTGAAGTGGTTGTAAAGGACATAAAGTAAAGGAGAGAGAAGGGAGGAACCTATTTAGATAGAGTGGTTAGAAAAGGCCTCCCTGGGGCAGTAATATTTGATCTGAGACTTGTAGGACAATGAATGAGCCTTCATGGGCATGCACTTCAAAAGGGTATTGTGTTGCTATTCAAATTCAGTGAATTATTATTACATTGTTATAATTCCACTTATATGTCGAAGTACATACTAATTTTTTTGAGATTTTTTTATTACAAAGAAATCCCACTTCTAATGCATAGTTTTAAATAAAACTTCTTTTTCTAGGAGCACTAATGTAGTTCCTGCAGGACAGACAACCAGTGATGTAGTTGAGCTGTGAGCTGCCTTTCCTGGAAGCCCTGCAGAGAACTGTCTCAATAGCTATTGGTGGGGAGATGCCGAGAGGATTTGCCCTTGGAAAGATGCAAACTAACAATTATAATTTTACCATGGTGGTGATGTGTCAAAACCACTTATGCATTATTTCAAAAAGCATTGCAGTAGGATATTTTTGAAATACGAATTTATGTTCTACTTTCTGCAGTGTTCCCTTCTTCCTGACTCCAATCTCAGAGCCAGGCCCTTCTCATTTCTTTACAAAGTGGAAAGCAGGTGCCTTTTCTGTCTTTGGTACAAACTTAAGGTTATCGGAGAGATAATGTTAGGAGATCTGGAGAGACAGAGATGCCATCTTATTTCAGATGGTCTGAAATAAGAAGGAAAGGGGACAAAAATTTTCCCCAGAATACAAAAAGAAGAGAATCAGATTGGTTGGGGAGAGGGAGCCATTAGTGAAAGGGGCTCTGAGAGGAAGTTCTGTAGTGCAGGACCCCAGTGTCTCCAAACAATCCTACTTCTAAGGCAAGAACAGAAACAGCAAAGCCTTTGGACATGACAGGGCCCCTGCCTTCAGCCTTGGATGTGAGCATCTTGTTAAAAAACCGGGGTGGACCCTGGACTAGTGGCTGTGCTTACGGACCCGGGACCGTGGTGCAAACTCGGTTGGAGGGCAGGCATGGGGGGTGGAGGAGAGCCTCAGTACTGACTGCTTGGACTCCCGGGTCAAGTTTAAATCATGTGTGAGTCTGTAGACCATGTGTTGTGTACAGGATGTTGAGTACTTAGGCATCAGGAGCATCAGGGAACCACCAGCAAATTCTGTGTTCATTAACCCGCATTCAAGAAGCAAAATTGCTTACATAAGTTCCTGACAACATAGAATGAGTTTTGTTAGTTTACATGGTTTGAAGCATTCCTATACTTTAGAGATTTCAGTCTTCCCCCATCTTCTCAAATGCCATCTTCTGCACTCTGAATGGGTTGTGGTGTGGAAGAAAGAGAGCTGGACCCATTAGCTGAAGTCCTGGGTTTATTCCTGCAGCAATCATTCACTGAGCATTCTTTATTATCCTAGCATCCTGGGCTTACAAAGATTAATAGCACCAGCTCCTGCCTTTTATCTGAGAGTGGAGAAAAGTAAGAGAGAAAAACAGGTTATAGGCAGTATACAGAGTGGTTACTCACCGAGACTCAGAAATCAGAAAATAGGAATTCAAATAGTTCCTCCACTGCTTGCCTTTTGGATCTTGGGCAAACAGTTTAATGATCCTGAAACGCAGTTATCTCGCCCGTTAAATAGTTTCTACAGTCTAGAACCTGCTACGATTCCTGTCTCCTGGTGCTGTGGTAGCTATGACATGGCGTTTATGGAAGCTCATTATTCTAAGTGAGTCATTGCCATGCAGTGTCTTAAGTGTATGGTACTGTATTTACGTGACTCTACGTGGATTCCTTCAGTAAACACATCTTTGTTGAGCACCTACTGTGGTACTAGACCTGAGTGACAAAAGTCATGTAAATGCCCCAAAACTGCCTCCTTTGTGAAATGAGAGGTTTGGAATAGATGGTCCTTAACGTCCCTAAAAAATTGGTCATGAGCTCAAGGGAAAACTGTACAGAACATCAGCCCATTGTTCTTCTAGAAAAATATTTGGATTATATCCACAGAGATATACTAGGGGAAGAGGGAAGAAATAGAAACCAAAGAGCAGAAAGTATTCAATTGAGCCAAATAACTATTTATTTTTAAAATAAATATTGTGGAAGCTGGCAAATAACTAAAATTTTTAAAAATCGAATCATTTCACAATTCTAGTAGTAAAAGAGAGATGATATGGTTATCTGGTAAACATAATAAAAGTCATCAATCAGTATGATTTGGGTAGGTGTGGTGTGTCCAGTGTACCCTTTAACTCTTTATGTAATTAAAAGTTTAATCTAAAATCCAATTGAATTCAGTCAACTAATTTCTAATCAGTTGCTACATTTTGCTTTTGTTTAAAAAGAAAAATATTTGAAGAAATTCATAGGTGTCTGTTTTCTCGAGTGGTTTCTGTAAACATGGCTGGAAAAATTTTCAGTGAGACACTAAGGAAATCTTATTTTAGGCATCAGTCAAATAAATGGAAACATTGCTAAGTCTAGAACTCACAGTCCATCTGAAAAAGCTAAATTTTTCTTAAATTTTGCATATTTTAAAAAATAAAAGCACTTGTATTTCCTGCTTTGGGGTCAATATAAAGAATACACGTTAGTCAGATACCTGGCACGCCAGACTTCAATGCCATTTTATAGGTCAAAGAGAGCACCTCTGCAGAAAGAAGGGGAGGCAAAAAACAACTGTAACTATGGCAAAACAAGATTTCTAGCACCATTAAAGTATATGATATGACAATTGATGTGATGTGTCACAGCAGCCGTCCTGTGTAAAATGGGAGGCCCTGTGTGTTGCTCCTTCAAAATCTGTGGCTTTCCCTGACCTGTACAAACAGGATGAGAACACCCTTTGTGTGCAGCCCTGTCACAGAGCTGGAACATGTTGCGAAGTCCCACATGCATCTGTGTATCTTATCAAATTTAGGATCAAATAACTTCAAGAAATTTCTAGAAATGCTATGTAGCATTAAGGAAAGAAGCAGGATTATTATATGCTGCATCAGAAAGATAAAAATTCTTCTTTTGTACTCTTCGAAGTATATTTGCATTGTATTAAAGATTTGGTTTTTGCTGAAATAAAACAGTCCCGTTAAACTTTCCTGGTAGCGTTTAAACGAGTATTGTGAATCCCCAGTCTTTCCTACTATCAAATAAATTTTTCTTATGTTGTTTATAAATATTTGTACAAATATTCATGAATAGTAACCTGGATATGTGTGGAAAAAATTCAACAGACGTTGTAGTTATAGGTTATTTTATAATATTCCTAATTTGTTAAAATAATCCTTCCATATTATTGTTAAAAATTTGTATTTTACTAATATTTGAATAACTGAATCATTTCAGAAATCATTTTCTCTCTTTCTTTTAAACTGTGGATATAAAGACCAAAGTTAAAAGAAATTGTGGCAATTAGCTGGTTGATTTTTCTAAGCATTAAATATATTGGAAAATGCTGAATGAATTCAGCAATACCACTAATTATTTTCCTAGGAGTCAATAGGTAATGTCATTAGCACAAACACATAAATAGTGCTCAATACATTTACTAAACTGAATCTAATTTAATTGAAACTAATCAACTGTTGGTTGGTCAGATTTTTCCTAGATCTATTATTCAGTTAGTAGCCTTCCATTTTTCAGTAGGCCTAGAATGAATTCATTTATACAGAAGTAAACAACACACCTAATTAATATAGATTGGTTTTCTCAATCAATAAAGCAATAAATCACCAATTTTATAATTAAGTTTGCTTTCCCAACTGTTTTGGTTTTAAAAATAAAAGGTTTCTTTTAAAGACTTGAGTAAAAATTGAATTTATTATTTGAACGTCTTAAGGTGATAATTTTGTGTATGGGTAAACTTAAACTGCACTGTTTTTCCTTATATTCTGTTTTGTTTTGTTTTTTTTAATTTTCAGTTCCAAGTTCTAATTCAGTGACATAGTCCTGAAAGATTTGCCACATAAAGTATAATATGTGAGTAAACAGAGCTATTTTAAGTAAAACATAACACATTAAATCTTTTTAATTTATGAAAGTAGAAATACTGATGGGATGTAAAATAATTAACTCCTTCTATCTAGACTTTCTATTACTAATAGAGACGGTGCTTTCTAACAGCAATTTTACAATACTTACAGCAGCATTTCTTTCTACTTCATAAACAGAGTTAAAGCACTGCACTCACATCATCTTTAATAGAACCATGTGCCTTGAAAAATCTCAGATACATTGATGCTATAACAGCAGTGAAACAAAACAAGCTAATTTATAATTACAGGGGAAATCTGGTTAAACTAGCAAATATGCAAATGCTTATAGACATATCTCAGGTTAAATTACTCTCATGGGCTCAATCCAGGTTAAAAATCTCACCGAATGCATACTTCAAAGTTAAATTTCCTTGTACGTGTCCCTTTAAAATCACATCTGTAGATTGTTATGTGTGTTTGCCCTCCTCTTATGTGTTTTGATGCATTTTTGGAGAGAGAAAACCCAGCTTCTGGGCCTGAATCTTTCTGGCTCTTACACAGTGGCTGTTTCAGACCTGTGTGCTGATGTTTCCGATTCCTGGGAAGTTCTCTTTGCCACAGGGCGTGCCCTGAAACACATCAAAAGAACCAAGTTCTACAAAAGAAAAAAGAAACTCAAGTAGGCTTGAACATACAAAGAGAGGGAGAAAGAGATGAGAAAGGGGCCAGGCAGAGTGTTGAATACAAAATGAGTTCAACCAACCCCAGGAGCTCTTCATCACTTACATTTATCTTATTCCGGGAGAGGGGCATCAAAACCAGCCCTGACATAAACCACCCACTGCCATTGACTTTGACTCTGTGTGTGTGTGTGTGTGTGTGTGTGTGTGTTGTGTGTGTGTGTGTGTGTGTGATGTGTATTGTACATAAAAAGGAACAGATTTCATGAGGTATTACTGTTACCTCACACGAATTAAAAAAAAGAGAAGAAAAGAAACCATTTAAAAACACAAATTACCAAAGTCCCAAGGAAATAAATTTGCCATGGTTTTAACTAATCCATAATGTTTATATGGAAATCTTCTAATTGTGCATTGCTTTAACATCTTTGCTGCAGTATTTATACTGTACCTTCTGTACTTGTTATCCTAAAGCATGTAAAATTTTCCATTTCTACTTGGAATATTTTGTAAGTGTTTAATATTTCATGGTCAAAACTCTTGATTAAATCCCTGCAACAAGATAGTTTCTGTATGACAAATAAAAAACAATTAAAATGTAAATGGTCCAAAAAAGTGAAGGAATAAGAGAAATATTTTCTGAGTCTATACTAATTCCATCTTTGAAATTTATGCCCTTAAATTCTGACTCTTGGTGTTCTTTAAAAGTATTTCCAGTTGATAAATCTTTCCAACAAATTTTACTGTCCCACTGGAATCATGATCTTGAATGTCTGCACAAATTTTCTATGGATAGAAAATGTAATGTCAGGTCTGACGGCACTTAGTCCTGCAATGGAATGGCCTTTAAATGTTGCTGGTTCAGAGGTAAGTAAATTAACAGTGAATGGGAAAAGATAAACTTGAAAAACAGAGAGAATACTATCGGAAAGACTTCTTACTAGTAAGAAGACTACTTATTAGTAAGTTTAGAAACTACATAAAGGACACATTTAGAACTTCACTAAAAGTTTTTGTTATCAAGAATGACTGTTACAAATAGTAGGTTCAAGACTGTTTCCAATGCATAAGAAGTTATAATATATCTGCTGATATTGGTTTCCTAACACAAATCAATTGAATACCAGTGTGTATCTACCAATATTATGATAGTTATTTTATTTTGTGCTTACTCGAGACTTTCTAATTTCTGCTTTACTGTGTTTGTATTACTTGAATGGCTTTAGATGACTTGTACACTGTCAGTATAGTATAATAATTATCATATGTTGCTTTTGTTAATTGGTGTTCATTATAAAAACTAAACTGTTTTCTAAAAGACATTCGCAAAAGGTCATAAGCACATGTAGGTGAGTCTGTCAGGATTTCTTAGTGGATAACGCCAAGCACGGCTCCGACCGCCTCACTTGAACAAAGGGTTTCAGTCAGCCAGCAGCTGGGAATGAAAAGGTAGAATCCCCGTGCCCTGTTTACATGGGGCGGAACATGCCGTCAGACCTACAGCGATCTTTTCAACACATTCATAGACTCTTTCTCTGCTTCAGTTTTCTTCGATTTTCTTAAGCAAATAAAATCATTGAAAATTTCAAACAATTCAGAGTTGGAGGCAATTGTGCCCTGCTCTGATATACCAGTAATATCAAAATAAAATTATATGATTCCTCTCTCATTTCTGCAATGAATTATCCAGAAAGACTGTCTTGAGAGAAAACGCGAGCAAGAGAGGCAGACAGAAGACTTTCCTAAAGATTAAAAACAAAAACAACCGAAAACACTACACCCACCACATCACAAACACCACAGCCCACCAGGGGTTGTGTGTGATGTTTCCAAGGCGAACAGTTACTAGAGCCTCCATGAGTTTGTCAAAGTGGAAAGGAAAAAAAGGGCCTCGCTGCCTCTGTGCGGCCCTCAGAATCCTGCAGGTCAAATAACTGACTGTAACTGCAGGCATAGCAAGCCGGGAGCTCAGGCTTGTTCCCCATGGCGCCCCCTGGCTGTTGCGGCGCTCTTAGCCGGCAGCCGCTCGTCTTCGGGTGGGAAGTCCAGGCCAGCGTCTCAGGTGTGCCCTCCCTAGGCATGCCCTGGCTTCCTGAGACGTCCTGTCCCCACGGGGGCACGTCTTCCTCCACATGACTGATGCGGCTACAGTTCAAACGATACATGAATAGGCCGTGTGAAAAGCTGGTTATTTATTAAATCAAGATCCAAGCTGTTGGAAATACAGTGTGAGTCTTTTCCAATGACATCTTTCATGATCATCTCAAATCTCAAGTATCTAAAACCCATCTCTTTCCTTCTATTGTTTCTATCTGTCCGAAGAGCAGATGTCTACGCCCTCTCCAGAGGAGACTAAGGCTAAGAACACAAGCTCTGAGGTGGGCTGGGCCTCCTTCCAGTCCTGACTCCGCTGCTTTCTAACAGCGGAACTTTGAATGAATCTCTGAACCTGTCTCGTCTATTTTCTTATCAGTAAAACGGAGATGATAATCATTCTCGTCTCATAGAATTATTGCAGGGAACAAACGAGATTGCATTAGATACTAAATCCAAGTGCCTGCTATAACCTGTAATAGTCAATCGATAAATTTTAGCTATTAAAATACTTAAAAATTTTTTTTCACTCATACTTCTTGATCTTTCCTATCAGCCAGCTTCAGAGACCCATCTGCTTGGCATTTGTGCCTTTTTCCCTTACACTCTTAGAGCTTTGGTTCTAGACCTTGTAACTAGTTTGCTTTAACAATAATTTCAGTTGATCCCCTGGTTCATTTCTACCTCAGTCCAGCCTGTATATCACCGACAGCTTGATTTCTCATAAATAATGCTTTCTGTCCACCTCTGTTAAAAATCTTTATTGATTTCCTCTTTCCTACTCCTCTGCCTAGTTTTCAGGAGTCTATACATTCTAATTCTACTCATTATTGCCTGATGCAACATCTAGTTTTGTATAAACAACTTTCTGCCATATAATTTTTTCATTGATTCCCTCACATAGTCAAAAAACATTTGAGGGCCTACTGTGGACCAGATGCTAGGGATGCAAAGATACTGGTTTCTAAGCATACGCAAATAAATAAAATATTCTCTCTGTTATCAATTAGATTAGCACAGACAATAGACAATTAAACAGCTCATAATAATATACCATGTAAGAACTCTAAAGCAGTATAGGAGAAATTTTTTTTAATTATATTGCTCTATAACATTCTGTCCTTGAGTGGGAAGGCCTCAAGATATCTTAGAATTAAACGGTTATGGTGTAATAAAGTATTGTTTGCTACACTACTTCATGCTTCTAGGAGACACAGGGCCCTCAAAGTTTGTATTTTTGCCCTTAGGTAAAGCTCTCCTCAACCTGTCAAAATTCTAGCTGTCCCCACAGAACACCAGTCGCATCTTTGCCACGATTTCTTCCTTCATTATTCCAATATTTGATTCACCTCCCTAGAACTATTGTATCTATTAATCTGCATTATTTAACTTAGTGCTTGTTTATATGGACTTTTTGGGTGTTTTATATTGTTCTGTGTGTGATAGACTCATCTCCCTAATCAGATTCTAAGCCTATTAGGGGCAGAATTCATGTTTTAAACAAGTGCATTTCCTATTGTCCAAAGAACCCAGCTTGATTCTAAGATAATTGTAATAACAAATAATTCGTAATTGGCTAATTGATTTATTTCTGATGGGGAAAATGTATATAGTACTTGCTAGTTCAGTATTCACTAAAATTTGTTCTGTGTAGCACCAGTTCTAGAAAGTGCTAATACTAGTAAATTATTAAATATTACTTAAAAACTTAACTACACATAAAAATTTTGGGGAACGTACTGAGTTAAACAGAGTTGAAAAAGATTATATACTACAAGACTTCCTAGAGTCTTTAAAATGTGTATAATTTAAGTCTTCAAAAGAGGTAGATATTAAGCAGTGTTCCCCAAGTCTGCTAAATGACAAAACCCATTTCTTGGAATTAGTGTTCACAGAGCTCACTTTGGAAAATGTCTTCTAAAGCAATGGTCCCCAATAGTTTTGACAACAGATGGTTTTGTGGAAGACAGTTTTTCCACGAATTTGGTGAGGGTGGGGGTGGGGGGTGGGGGGGCGTTTGGAGGTGTTCAGGCGAGTGATGAGGAGTGAAGGGGAGCTGCAAATGAGTGCTTTGCTGGCTTCCGCTGTGGGGCCCAGTTCCTAACAGCCCAGCGGACAGGTACCAGTCTGCGGCCTGGGGGTTGGGAACCCCTGTTCTAAAATCTTTGAGCTGATTTCTATTTTTAGCTCAGTCAGACCATTTGCATTGCTGAAATAACTGGTTATTTAATTCCATTAACTGGTAAGTGCTAACAATCCACTAATAATTTTAAGAAACACTTACTCTTCTCTAAATTCTATAACATGAGCAAAGATTTCATTAAACAAAAAATCTGGGCACAAATTCTAACAAGAACACAGAGGAAGGATCACACTGATCACTCGGAAGCTGGCCAAAGCCAAGCTTCCCAGTTTGTACCTAGGTTCAAGGCTCTTGCTGTTGATCTAAATTTTTATGATTCTGTTATTTAATGGCTGCATTATGAGGTTTACCCCTTGGGTTTCAAGAAAGATGGAAGTTCCTTGTTTAAGAGCATATATTTAAATGGGTTGACTAAAATGCGTTTAACAACCTCAAATTTGATTAGAGGTTACAACTTTAATAGGATTTACATATTTATCATTAATTGTTAGTGTTTTAATGCTTATGCATGGTATGAAACTATAATTAAAAGTCAAGATCAGAGATTCAAGATCTAAGGAGACAGGTTCCAGGGTATTGCACGTGAAAGTGTATCAAGACCAACTTTGGTAGAAAACTCTACTGACTCTCCATTTGAGGGCAATGCTGACTTTATTTTCTGGTGAAGATATCTGAGGCCTTGTCCAGTGTAAGCTACCAATGTGACCTAATCCAGATCTGGGTGAACTCCAAGGCCCTCCCTGAAACAGATTCTATGGAACCAGCAGGCAATACGCTCTGCTTTCTTATGGCTGCCTGGGGTCCAGAAAATGTATGAAGTCTTGTGAGGTCGGCAGTGGCTGTCGTCATGCGCCACTTTGTTTACGATGGACTTTTAAAGTGGAGCCAATGCCTTATAAGCAGCGATAGGTCAATGGAAAGCCAGACTCTATCTGAAATCAATCTTGATGTGACCTTATGCTTTGTTTTCCCGCAGGCTTCATCCCTGCAGAATGAAACCACAACATCTGAAAGAAGGAGTTCTTGGCCATTAAGGCCATGTTTGAAACTTGGCGCCAGTACCTGGAGAAGCCAGGCATCTAGTCATGGCCTGCACCAGTCATCACAACTGGGAGGACCTCTGGATGACCCATAACCTCTAGCAGCACCAGGGCTGCCGATCTCTGTCCCACCCACTTGATCCTGAGTGCCCAAAACTGGTGAGCTGATGTATTATATCCTAAGTTAGAAATTCTCACTCAGTTCAAGGAAGGTGAACTCACCAGGCTGTGACACCCACAAATCTTTTCTGTAATCCACTCGTAGAAGAGCAACAACGTGACTGCTGCTTTCAGCCACAGGTCGTGGGTCCCACAGGAGCCGGCCCGTTCGTCTCGGAGGGGTGCTTCTGTGCAGTGGGCTTCTTGCCTACGTGTCCCGGTCAGGAGCACTCACGCTGAGGTCCAAGTCTGGACCACGGAAGCTCTGTCCTCCAGCTTCTACCTGTTCGAGGTTCGACACCGTCTAAACCGTGGGTCTTGGGACTTCTGATGGCCACTTGTCAAGAAGACAGACGTGCAGGACCGAGGAGAATGTGCCTTGGCAGAACTGAACCAGAAAGACAGAGGCCTCTCCCAACTTTTATTTAGCCACTGGTGATTGTGATTTATCATCTTTGGAGAATTTTATCACAGAGCTCTCTCCATATTACTAAAACAATATTATCTTCATATTTACCAAAATGAACCGCGACAAGAAGCATTGCCTTCACCCCCAGTGCCCATCAAAACCTACATTCTGCATGGAAACCTGACTAACGTAGAGCTACCAGTCTGAATCCACATCTAGTAAATTTGTCACTGTAGAAAAAGATCACTTGGATCGTGAAATTACACCCTGGAATAGCAGTGCCTGTGTATACTACCCGCCATCAAAATAACTGAGTTTTCCCTATACCCAGTTCCACATTCATCTATAATACCTCCTCCAGGCAAATCAATCTCTTACAAGTAAAGCATGGAAGCATCCCATGAAACATCTCAATCCTTGGTGAATTCAGACAATTTTTATTGAGGATCTATTATGTGCCCAGAACTGTATTAAAGTCTGAGTATACAGTGATGAATATGTGACAGTGTTTGCTCCTAAGAAGTTTACATTCTAATGGGGAACTCAGATAATTAAACAGAATGGTGCGTGCTATAGCAGTGGGATGATGGCCCTGAGAATTCCCTCATCTCTGATCTTTGACCACCTAGGAAGCTCCTAGTTACCCAGGTTGACTCAGATGGTCTTCTAATATGCCAAAGCAACCCACAAGATTCAAGCCAACAAGCAGCAGTCCCCGGGGCAACCCCTGCAAGTGGTGGTCGTATGGATTCTGGTTACTAATGTGTTATTTCTAAACCGCCTGACTTTTAAACAGGTTAGGTGCTCATTTACTAAGCGCCTTCCCCGTTATGTCATCCAACTGGTAGCCCTCCGGTTGTAGCTGCTCCCAAGTGGAATCAAGCTGTGAAGTTGGAAGATGTGGCTTCGAGTTTGGGTCCTGGCACTTATCGTGACTGTGGGCAATCACTTAAGCTCTCTAGTCTTTGGTGTCTTTCTTTGCAAAATAAAATTGAAAGCATTATATACTATACCTACCTCACAGGGTTGTTGTGAGACTCAAGTGAAAATGTATGTGAAAGCACTTTGTAACTTTGTTATTTTTAATCACCCCATTTTCCATGGGTTCTTCCTCCTCCATACCAAGTACAGTATTATAATTTACCAGAAGCAGGCATTCTTACTGCCTTCATGCAAGTGAATGGTACAAAGAAGATGAAGTATGTGCCCTCCTGGATATCTGGCTTCAGTGTAAGAATTCTGATGCCTCACAAGATGTCAATGATATAATCTAGAGGACCAAAGCCAGGGCCCTATTGCCATACAGACATTCCACCATTAACACATCACTAGACCTGGACACTAGTCAGCCCTCTTGATGCAAGGCCATTGCAGAGAACCCCCTCTTGGCCCCAGAGGACCAACCAGACAGCAGTGATTCAGGGAGTCACCTGGGCTTTGGCTACCAAAGGAATCACCAGCCACTCCAGCAGAGATCATCCCTCCTAGGGTAGCAAGAAGGCTTGGTTACAAGGAGACACGGACCCAATTAAATAAAACACAAGCCACCCCTGACTGCCTGACCTATTATAGTTGGGCCAGGAAAATTCTAGACATTCATATTCATAGCAAAGATTTGGCGACACATTCCTTCTTTAAGCACACTTTATCCCTCAGTCCAACCTGGCTCTGATCTCTCTGATTTCGACTTGTCTAGTCCTTGTCTGTCTAACAGTCCTGTGATAAGCTGTGTTCCTGGCTTATAAGTCTCATATATCCCACTTACACACACACACACACACACACACACACATCAATGAGGAATCCCACCCATGTTTCCTATCCTACCCACATGGCCAAGCCCTAGCCTGGCCTTCCAGTTCTGGTGATTCAAAATGGATTTTGGATTGGCTGATCTAATTTGAGTCCAGTCTCACTGGAGTAGTCTATCCCAGGTTGAAATACTGACTCTATTTTGGTCCTGAGTAGAAGTTTAAACAGAGTATCTATGGAGCCATTTATACTCAACAATCCTCTAAGGTAAAAAAAAAAAAAAAAAAATTGTCTTTCTACATAGAATATACCAACTTCTCGAAAACTAATAACATATTAGCATGTACCACCAGTAATAGCATAAAGTTTCTACAAAAGATCTCTTGAGTGAAGACAATTATGATCTTATATACCAAAAGATCAGATAGGATTGGCATCCCAGAAGCTCTGAAGTAAGATCTTAAGACTTAATAGAGAATTTCAACTATAACCCATTCCTCAGGTTCCCAGGGCAAGGAGAGAGGATTTTAGAGAAAATATTGATTGTGTCAGTTTCCAAAATATTTTAAAATGGAGTGGAAAATAATTCACAGTCTCCTCCTAGCTATATGTCAGAAGAGCTGAATCTAATGTACCAAGTCAGTGAACTGAGAAATTCACAAGTCTTTTCTTAAGGCTATAACATTAAAATTTCATTTTAAGACTTTAAAAAAAATCAAAAACAATTAAAACAGTGTTTTATAGTTTACAGTCACCACTTGTTATGGGAAGGGAGCCAGGGAGACTCAGAGTACCAGCCACCCAAAGTCAGAGGCACTGAGCCAAAGGACCCAGCAAAGAGCAGGCTCAAGCCAGGAAGAAAAGCTGTTGCTGAAATGACAGACCAAGCATATGAAATAAGATGATCTTTGGGTCATGGTAACTGAGAAAGAAGAATAGACTTATCCAAATTGGGAAGCAGATTAAGATGTTGGAATAGGTATCAAGACAAATACGACTGGGCAGGAAATGGAGTCACCTACAGCCACGTGATGTTTGTCTTACAGTAGCCTTTCTTATGGGTTGCAATGTGACATCCTAGTTTCTTTTTCAGAAGTAAAATCCTCGGTATCACTGATGTCACTTACATAGCCAAGCCCAAATAGAAAACCCTCTCTCACCCACCGACATATCTTGCATGATCTTGGTTGACATAATTTTCTTTTTCAGAGATTTTTAATTTTTTCGTAAATCTTTGATTAATTATTTTATCAATAAAAATTTGCCAATAAGTAATTCCCCTGGTTTAATTCTAATTCCTTCTTCGGTGATTAAAATTGGTAGTAAAAATGAATTACTTTAATAGTTTTTCTGCCTTTGCCTGTCCAAAGCTAGGTGAAAAAGAAAAGGTATTCCCTCACAGATTACATGTAAGTGAGCTAGAAACAAGTTTAGCTAAACACAAAGCAAGGGTAGCCTGGGGATGCAGGCAAGGGTAGCAAGGGGATGTTTGATAGTGACACACCTTGAGCATTCCATTTTAACCTTCATCTGCAAATGGGACTCCTGTCAAAAGTACAGTTCTCTCACTGCCACATCGGGATGCAGACACTGCCAAGTGAGACAGACACACGGGGTAGAAAAGAAAAATGCAGGCAACATTTTGCAGAAAGAGGTATCTGAATGCAGAGACCAGCCACTCCCTATTGCTGGCAGGAATGCCAGGCTTTTCAGAGACTCACATTAGAAGTACCAGCAGTGGATGGAACCCAGCCAGTAGACACAATGGTGGGGCGCAGGCACAGAGACGTTTCTGTAGAGACTGAACTCTGAACACTTTCAAACAGACTAAGAACTCTCTCCCTATTGGCAACAAAGGCTGATATTTTAAGAAGAGTTGTTCTTACTGAGTTTGGTAAGGCATGCATAAGTGTGGGAAATAAAGGAAGCTGGTGGATTACAGCCCTCGGGTTGAGAGTGAAGACGGTAATCCGATGGTACCATGAGAAAGATCACAAGCTCCCTAGCATGAGAGACTGGAAGTTACTACAGAGGAGCTTCCCTGTGTGTCTTTTCCAGGATGGTGCGTACATAGTTACGCTGAAATGGACTGCCTAGTAAATTTGCAATTGGTTCTTACCTTTTGGGTGAGTTCAGTTCT
Source organism: Hippopotamus amphibius kiboko (assembly GCF_030028045.1). Classification (NCBI taxonomy): domain Eukaryota; kingdom Metazoa; phylum Chordata; class Mammalia; order Artiodactyla; family Hippopotamidae; genus Hippopotamus; species Hippopotamus amphibius. The sequence goes on from NC_080188.1 coordinate 63,264,565, forward strand.
TCTCTATTGAATCTTTACATGGTCTTTATAAAGTCCAAAATTTATAAAGAACTCTGCAAAGCTGGCAGTTACCTGTTAGTATCTGAACCAGATACCAATGGTTACTATCAATATTCTAGAATGACCAAGCCAAACAAGCAGCAGTTCTACTTAATAAAATTTATTTCAAACAAAATATATACAGATCACACCAGGAAGATGTAAGACCATCTCTGTCACAGCAGCCCCTAGTGGGAATATATTCCCAAATTTCCCATCTCCCCTACAGACAAAACTAAATTTCTGTAAGCTGAAAATCTATGTAGAGAATACTATTGTTTTACTAGATGAAAATTTGGCAGCACCTAAATCGTTCTTTGAAGGAACTGGTAAAGTTAAACTCCTTGAAGGCATTCTTTCCTTCAATTTATGTAGATGGAGTGCCATCCACCTTCCAGACACTGTGTTAAGCGGTGGACATCACATAGCAAAATCATGGATTTCACACTCCAGGATCACAGAAAGACATTAAACCAATAGTCATACCAGTGAATATGTAGTTATCAACTGAGATTAATTCCCTAAAGGAAAGGAATAAGATACAGTGAGACCATATGACAAAGAAACCTGACCTAGTTTAGAAGGTTTACAAGAAGAGGTAAAGAGCTTGTGCTAAAGTAAGAACGTAAAAGTTTGGGGTATTGAGGTGGGGAGGCCCGAACATGTCAGGCAGAGAGACCAGCAAGCATCCTTCAGTGAGAGAAAGCAAAGCTCCCTAAGAACTAAGAGCCAATGTGGCTGAATGAACTGAAAACAGGTCCAAGAGACCAAAGCCCTGAAAGCAAAGGTGGGAAGGGTGGGAGGAGAGACCTAGAGGTGGGGAGAAACCAACCTACAGTTTTAGACACCACACTAAGGAACGTGGTCTTTAGCCTAAGAGAATTTGGAAGCCCTTGCAGGTTTTAGCAAGAGTCAAGTAATACATTTATTTACCTTGTTGCATTGTGTTGTGTTGTTTTGTTTTGTACACATAAAGAGTGCTCAATATATATGCATTGAATAAATTCGGGAAAGTTGTTTTCCTCACAAAATCTCCCGGAGAACTGTTACTATGTTTTCCTAAATCAAACTGATTATCAGAATCATAACTCAGAAACTTCCCCTTAAAGAGGCTTTCTGAGATTTACATTCAAGTGGTGCCAAGGGTGTCATTATTGCAGCCTTATCATGTGTGTAGTGCATCCAGGGATACTGTCTTTCAAACAGATACAAAAATTGTCCCAGTAACAGGCATACGGATGAAGATATTTTGGAAGCTTCCACAGGAGAAAATGAAGGGGTCATTACTATTTACTACTCTATAAGGGGCGGGAGCTCAATTTAGAATGAAAAGAGGTGATAAAAAGGCCTTAGAAACATAGAGATGCCCCGACTTGCGTGCACACCAATAGCACAGCACGTTAATGTCTCTCCTCCAACAGCCCTTCCCTCAACCCTGCCTTCAGAGATACCCAGTGCCTCCAGCCACTTCACATCTGGGAACTAGGGCAGGAAGTGATCTTCTTCTTGGCTTTCCCTGCAGACTAAGGTATAGGCTTTCTCAATTCTGCTAAATCAATGATCTCTTGTCTGTCTGTGTCCATTTTGCAAAGTTAGTTGACATCTTTCATTTGTTATTGTCTCTTTAGCTATTCTCTTTGTCTTGCGGGTTATACATTTTGTGTCATAAGAATGATGTTTGAGGAGGGTATCTGTGTGTTCAATGTGAAACAATTAACTGAAACTTTCTAATTTGCATTTCCTGGTTGAATATGTTTTTCATCTTTATGGGCCATTTTTACTGCTCTGTCACGAACTACCTGCTCTTATCTTTTGGCTGTTTTTCTATCAGGAACTAGTCATTTTCTTATCAAGTTTAGTAATTCCTTTTTATATTATGTCTATTAACTCACTGTGTGTAAAATTTATTGCAAATATTTTTCCAATTTATCATTTGCTTTTAACTTTTATGATTTTTGTATGTGGAAAATGTGCTTTCAGTTTTTATGTACTATAGTTTGTGGAACTTTTTTATTATTAAAATAGTTAATTTAACATCTTAAATTATTTCATTAGTTATTTAATCTGCCAATGATTTTATGCATAGAATGCTTACTTAGCCTGATATCAGTAAAACACTTACTTACATTACCTTCTAGATATGCTTATATGCTTAAAATTTCCCATTTTTATATTTAACTTTTAATGCATCTGGAATTTATTCTGTCATGTAGGACAAGGAGAGATTTAAGAAATTAATTGAAAAATATAGCATGTACACCAGCAAATACATAAAACAGACATAAATTATGAATAATTTAACAAATAATTTAAAAGCAAATACCCATCCTACCACAATGTGAATTCTTGTCTAGGAATCTACTTTTGGGAGAATCCAAACTAAAATAATTCATACTGGAAATGGTCTAGGAAGCATAACCTCAGATAGGTTTCTGGGATTGAATCATTCACTGGCCAGATAGCAGCAAAGAGTGCATTGTTAGTGATAAGTGGGTTGTGATGACCTCTGGCATGCTGTAGATTTGCTATTAGTAAGAGTGTCATCTGTGATGAGTTGGAACAGGATGCAGGAGAACAAGGAGACACTGAGCTTGTGCGATGTCTCTACCATTTGAGAGAGACGGTGACTGTAGTTGCCATAAAAGCCTGCAGATATGGCAGGGGAAGTACCATGGCTACTTCACTGAAAGAAAAGGGTGGGCTCAAGTCAGCCGATCCCCAACTCAGGACACAATGTAAAATCCACAAAATCTCTATGACACCCACACTTACTGCCAGTACAGGCTGAATATCAGGCCTGATTGTGAGAGTAGCAGAATTGCAGAAAAGGTTTACTACACATCCCTGGCAAATTTTCTCTGCTAAACTTGAGGCCTGGAGAGAGAAGTGAGAAACGGAGGATGAAATGGAGACGTCTGATCCCCACGTTCAGCTGCAACATCTAGGCCTCCTCAAGTGACCCACGTTCTTTTATTCAAGAATAGCCAACTCCCCTCACCTGGAGACCATTCAGAGACCTCACAAGAGTTAGATGACTCACAAGATATTACTTGCCTTCATCAAGATTGGCCCCACCTTTCTCATAGTTTGTAGGCATAAAATTAAGGTCAAGTCTCAGCATGGCCCACCTGGGGAAGTACTGTTCTTATTTTGGAAGCAAAGGAACAATACACCAAAATTTCTACAATCCTCCCATAACTCAGGATTTTATGTCCTAGAAGTCCAAATATTATGCTGGGATGGATTTCTTAAACTTGGAAGAAGTATTGATTTATAGTAAATGAGGTGGAAATGCCAGAACGGTTTCATCACAGTTTTAAGAGAGGGGGAAAGGCTTAGAGAGGAGGATAAACTTGAATGGATTTAATGCTTAAGACCAGAGAATTCATTGATTGACTGTGTTTCCCAGGAAACCCAAAAAGAAACTCCCTTCACTAAATCAAAAAGGAAAGTGCTAACGTGGCAATAATGCAGTGTTGAGAAAATGCAGTGGATCTGTCCTGTTCAAGCTGGGGTGTACCCTCAGGAATGCTGCCACAGAATGAGCTCCTCAGTGGCAACAAAATGAGAGGATTCTGCAATAGTAGAGGCCAAGGGATGCCCTTAACTGTCAAAGTCAAGGTGGGTGTAATTTCTATACTGGGAAGCAAAGCCAGGGTGGAAATTGGGGACTCTGACCCCCAGGGATCTGTAGCAACAGCTAATAGACCACAGTGTTTCCAGGGACACAATAGGTGGATAGTTTTGGTAGGATGAATAACGGTCCCTCCAAAGAGGTCCACATCATAATTTCCTGGAACCTGTGAATACATTACCTTACATGGCAAAAGGGACTTGTAACGTGATTAAAGTAAGAATCTTAGGATGGGGCGATTATGCTGGATTACTCTGGGTGTGCCCAGAATAATATCAAGGTTCTTCATAAGGTAAAGGAGTCAGGAGTCAGAATCAAATAAGATGTGACAACAGAAGCAGAGGTCAGAGAGAAAGATTTAAAGACGCTATGATGCCAGCTTTGAAGATGGCGAAAAAGGCCATGAGCTAAGATGTGTGGGCAGCTTCTAGAAACCAAAAAGGCAAGGAAATAGGTTCTCCCCTAGAGGCTTGAGAAAGAGTATGGCCCTACTTGACATCTTGACTTGGGCCCAGTAGAACTGATTTCAAACACCTAACTTCCAGAACTCTAAAGTAATACATTTGTATAGTTTTAAGCCACTGTGTTTGTGTGTACAACTAACTTGTGATGGTTAGTTGTATGTATCAGTTTGGCGAGGCTATCCTACCCAGTTATTCAATCAAATGCTAATCTAGGTGGTGTCCTGAAGGTATTTTGTTAATATCTACGATCAGTTTCTAGTCCTTTAAGTGAAAGAGATTGCCTTCAATAATGCAATGGGCCTCATCCAATTAGTTGGAGGCCTGAAGAACGAAAATGGAGGTTTTCCAGAGAAGAAGAAATTCTGCCTCAAGCCCATAGCATGAACTCTGGCCTGAGTTTCCAGCCTGCTGGCTTGCTCTACAGATTTCAGACTTGTCATCTCTCACAAACTCACGAGCCAAATTTCTTTATATACATAAGTATATATAGACTCTCCTATTGATTCTGCTTCCCTGGATAACTCTGACCGAAACACTTGTTGTATTAATAATAGAAAATGAATATAGGTAGCTAACAATAGCATTGCTCAATCTGTATAACAGAAAAGGCCAAAAGTAGGTATGTCAAAGATTGATACCAGACATGAAAATTAAAAAAAAAAAAAATCACTTATCTTTTCCTAGTTCCTACACTTGGGCAAGTTTAAGCTGATCAATGGAAAGGGATACCAGTTCCTCCCTGAAGTATCCTCCAATTATTTTGAAAATGGACCTAAACTAAGAAATAGGTCCTTTTTAAATGAACCTAAACCTGGGAATCACAGCATAACATACCGAAGAAAGAAAAATGCACAGAACATTAAAGGTTTTGCTGAATAAAGCATGTGAGCTGATGCTGACACCAGGAGAACCAGAACGCTACCATAGATCTTCGTTACAGTGGGAGCATTTCAAAGCCAGGTGGGTAAATAGAAGCTGCCCAAGTTAACCTGAGAGGGATTCCATGAGTACAAAGACTGTGGTCATTTCTCCACTTCCTAAGTGCATGTTAGATGGATATTTTTCGCAACTGTCATAAACCTCACTTTTGCTCCCTAAACCTTGGATTAAAGGCCACAGTGGCAGAAGAGGCTAAGTGAAAGCCTCTGAAAGTATATTCCTCCCAAGATAGTAAATCAGAAAATTATCGCACACTGAGTGGAACTGCGGAGATGCAGTATCGCTCTCAAAGGTGTGCACCACCAGATGATGGAGGAGTGATCTCCATCACATCCCTATTTAATTGGCCACTCCAACACGTGCAAAAATCAGATGGATCACAGCAGATGACAGTAGACTACTGTGAACCTAACCGAGTGGGAGCCCTAATCTCAGCTGCCAGGCAATTGTTGACTTATTAAGTGGCTATTGATCCAGAGGATTTACCAGGAAGGATGATAAGAAGCAGTACACATTCACTTAGCATGAATAACAATATATTCATAATCTTGACCCAGTGTCATGTTAACATTCTTGTGATATAGGGACCTTGTTTCCCTGGAACTTCTGCAGAACCTCATAGTGGTCCATTTTACTAACGACATCAGTTAAATTGGAGCTGGGGAGCAGAAAGTAGCTTTATAAGAAGTGCCCTTGTGAGGCACATTATAAAGATCCAGGATCCCGCCAAATTGATGATGGTTTTAGAATTTCAGAAGTTTGCGACATGCTAAGATACGCCCAAAGAAACGGGCAAGGTATTACTCCTCGCACCTTTTATCACTAAGAAAAGCATAATGCCTGGTAGTTCTTTTCGGATTTTGCAGAGAGAACATGCCACGTTTAGAAAAGCAACTTTGACTTATTTATCAATTGACAGTTGATTCAGAAGCAAGCGGTTTTGAGTGGAGTTTTGCAGCAGAGTAAAGTTGTGGAACAAGCATCCCTGTCCCTGAGATCATGTGATTCAGCAGATCCCATGGTGCTAGAGGTCTTTGTGGAACATAAGGTTGCCATTTAAAGTTGCTTGTAAAAGCAAGCCCCAGGACAGGAGTCACAGGGCTCTAAGGGCTAAGCCTATGGACTTGGAACAAGGCTATGCAATCGGAAGCAGAGAACTGGTCACCATTCCAAATAGATCCTGGATGCTACTGGACTTTAGTAGAGACTGAACTCCTAACCAAGGGATATTAAGTAACTGTGCAATGGGGGCTACTCATCTTGATCTGGATATCACATTAGTCACAAGTTTGGCGGGGGTGGGGGGTGTTCGGGAGAGTGCATAATAGCCATCCATCATATTGTGGAAATAGTACATTCTGGATCAGACCCAAGCAAGTTCAAGAGACCATAAGTAAGCTATATGAACAGACGTCCCAGATCCTTACATTACTCGGTTACATCAATGTCTCAACTTTAGTGACCTAACAGAAAAGGAACAGCGAACGAAGAAGGAAAAACTGAAGCCTGGTTCATGGATAGGGTGACTCGACACGTTTGCAAGTTGAAAATAGGCTGCTGTTGCACGAGATAATCTCCAAGAAGCCCTGAAAGATGTGTTGAGGGGAAGTCCTGCGTGGCTCACTTTACCATCAGCTTTCAATGAAGAAAAGAATGGCCTAAGGTAAGTATACACACAGATTCCCGGACAGTGGCGGCTAATCAGGGACTTGTAGTGAGTAAGACTGGAAGAATGGAGACAAGAAGCTATGAGGAGGATATCATGTAGTTGGACCTACAGGAGTGACCACCAAGTGTGCAGGTCTTTATGTCCTGTACCAGTGCCACCAGAGACCAACTACCACAGGGGAACAGGACAACCAGGTGATATAAATGACTCATCCACTGAAAGTCAGCCAGCGTCTTTTTTCAGCTGCCCCGATGCTGAACAGAATAGCCTCACTGGCAGGGACAGGGGGTGACAGAGGGGAGATCAACATTAAATAAACAGGTACACTAACAGTTGTTTGATAATGATTTTCAATACTGAAGGAAACAAATACAAGGTACCATAAAAATGTAAAATAGGGAACCAACCCTATCCTGAGGGATCAGAAAATGCTTCCCTAGAAAGTAAGACCTAAAAATTGAACAGGAGGTAGCTAGACAAAGAGGAGCAGGGCAGGAAAGGAGGAGTATAGTAGACAGCTGTGTGAAGCCCTGAGATGGGAAGATGTTTGGTCCATACGAGCGAAGAAAAGACCAATTGGCTACAGCATCATAGGAGAGTAGGAGAGAAGGAGAGGAGAGGCGAAAGAGATAGGGAAGGCCCAGTAAAGCAGGGCCATGCATTCCATGGTCAAGGATCCTTTGTTACTATCGCTGTTCTTGACCTTGTTGTTATCATAGCTCTTCGTCCTTCTCTCTTTCTTTAGCTACCCACTATTCAACTTTCAGGTCTTACTTCTTTAGGAAACATTCCCTGATTCCCCAGATTAGTGTTGCTTGTTGACGTTTGTGTTTATTTTAAGAGCAATGGAAACCATTGAAAAAAGGACCTGACGATAGAAAAGAATTTGGTAGTGATTGGCATATAGATGATATATGTAGAGTAAGGAAATGAAAGCATGGTACCAAACCAACTAGAGGGGGAAAATTTCCTTAAGAGAAATTAAGAAGGAACAACCTGAGAAGTAGGGGGAAATAAGGGACAAGAATATAGTGTCCCCAAGTCAAGAGAAAAGAAAATTTAGAAGATTGTTTTTAACTATGTTAAAATTTGAAGAGGAGATCAATTAAGATATGGTCAATGGACAACAATGTCCATTTGATTCAGCAACAGGAGAATTTACACAAACAGAAATAGGCAAATGTCAAAATCAAGGCTTAACTTATTGTTTTCCTGATTGTCTGGACAAAGTGATAGAGAAAATGTTAAAATTGCAGATTAAACTTAAAACATTGTCAATGTCTGTAGCCATTGCACTGTGAATAGCAAATAATCAGGAATAAAAAAAAATCGCGCACATATTCTTCCTTGTATATGTATTTGAAAATCATTATCCTAGTCAGCAAAAAGGTTTCTCATGTCATTAACTCTCAAGTCAATTCCAATACACGTCCTCATTTCACTTTCATCTCATTCATTAACTGTAAATGAAAATATCAATCATCATCCATGTAGGAGCTGTATTTTTTCATCAATGAAACCAATGCAAAATACAAGAATGGCAAAAATCAATGACGGTATTCTGTGAGAATCAATGGCTATAGCGAATTTACGATAAAAAGTATCAAATGTTACTATTTATAAATTGTGTGCCATACGTGCTTCATACTTCCAGGCCTAATTGCACTATCATTAGGTGTGGTCTTGACGTAGTAACTCACTTCTAATAACTAGAGTATGGTAAAAATGACAAAGTGTGTCTTCTGAATGTAGGTCTGAAAGATAAGTACAGCTTGTATCTTGCTCCCTTGAATCATTTCCTCTGGATAAGCAAGGTGCCCATATGCCATAGGACACTCGAACAGCCGTATGGAAAGATCCACAGGGCAAGAAACTCAGGCCTTTTGCCAACAGCCAGCGCTAACTCTCCAGCCATGTGAATAGACCATCTGGGACATGGCTCCTCCAGTCCCAGTCAAGCCTTCAGATACTAAAACCTGAGCTGACACCTCGGCTAAAACCTCTTGAGAAACCATGAGCCAGAAACACCCAAGTAAGCAGCTCCAGAATCTCTTACCCACAGAAACTGTGATGTAGTAAATCTTCGCTGTTTAAACCACTAAGTTTGGGGGGAATTTATTATGCAGCAATAGATAATTGATACAGATACTATAAAATTGTGAAGGAGTTTACAGTTCCTGGTGGTCAATGAACCTTAAGAAAATTTAGGAACTATAACAAATGCAACTTTGAGCTTCTCTAACAAGCCATTAGTGTAGTAAGTAGACCCAAAGACACTGTGCTTTCACCTCCTTGCTGAAGGATAAATGGTGGTTCAGGAGGGAATAAGAGAAGAATTCTTAGAGAAGGAAGCATTTAGTCTAGACTTTAAAACTTAGGTTGCATTTTAGTAAGTAGGACTGGATAATAGGTGTCTGGATTAGCATATTTGTGGTGACAGAAATTACAAGTTCTGAGAACTATAAAATAACTGAATAGAGTACAGGAAAAACTGGAAAAATAGTTCTCAAAGTGGAACACCTCTTGGGGTGCTTATTTGAAATACAAGTCCTGGGTCCCTTCCACAAAGCTGATTTGGTAGATTTAGTAGGGGCCCAGGAATCTATCTTTTTAATAACTATCCCAAGTGATTTGTATGCACATAGATGATCCTTGAAATACAATATGAGAAACTGTGCAAAAGAAATAATGAAACCTCAGTCTAGAAACCTAGGTTAGGACCAGATAACTGGGAATTTAAATGCTGAACTATGTGGTTGATATATGATACAGTGAGATGCCACTGAATTTTTAACAAGTTTTTATTACGAAAATTTTCATGTGCAAGTAGAGCTAATGGTCTCATGAATCTTTATATTACCCATATCTAGTGGTTATCAAGATTTTTGTACATTTGCTTCATTTTTCCTTTTTAATAGTGTTGATCTTGCTGATAAAGTACTTCAAAGCAAATCATAAACACGTTATTTCCTCCTTGTATCTATCTAAAGGTGACCTGAAGGTATGGACAGCTTTTTAGAAGACCACATTGCCTTTATCATACCTAAAAAAAATTAACAATAACATTGGTATCACATAATGCTGAATTTATATTCACATTTCATCAACTGTCAAATAAAAAAATGATCCTTTTACTATCGAATCCAAATCCAAACAAGGTCCACACATTCCTTTTGGTGCTATATTTTGAGGCTATCTTAATCAAGAGCAATCCTTCCTCACCTTCCTCCTTCTTTCTTCATGTCACAGACTTGGTGAAACTGAACGTTTGTTCTACAGAATGTTACATGATATGGGTTTGTCTTTTTGCATTCTTGTGGAGCCATTTAACTTAACATGCCCATATTTTAAATTCAGATTCATTCTCTTCTTTTCAAGAATACTTCATAGGAGTCAGTACTTCATAATGCATGAAAAATCAGGCAGCACATATCATCAGTGTCTTCTACTCTAAATGATGCCAAGATTGATGAGTGGGTTCCAGTGGTGACAGACTGATCCCTCCATTGTCAAACAAACTTTGATCTGTTTCATCCATTGTTAATGATTCCTTAAATAAAATTTTTCATTGGGCGTTGCAAATATTGATTTTTCTGTCTTTTATTTCTTCTATCGTTATTGGATGGAATTATTCTGAAAAGAAGTTTTCCTGATGAACTAAAGCAAGGCCATCTGATTACTCTGAAATACCATTCACATAGGAAAGTTAGGACAAATGCTTAATTCTGTCTCATAATTGCCATTGTTTCACAAACAATGGCGAAAATAATACTTTTGAGGGTTCGGGGGGGTTGTTTGGTTGGTTCATTGATTGATTTTATTTTTGTGTTTGTAACCTGATCAGAACACTGCTTAGGAGAATTCATTATGAGTTTGAAATTTTTATTTTAAATAACCTATAGAAGAATGCATTTCAAGTTAACATTCAATTTTTGGCACCTCTTGAGAACTATTTTTTGACTTCTTATGAATTGAATAGTCATTAAAACCTGAGAATTCATAAACCCACTGGATACATACTCTACTGTGGGTGGGCAGAAAACATTTAACTTAAAGTTTCAGCAATAACTACAGGCCTCAACACTTGTATGATGCTTGGCTAGACATGAATGGGTAACTCTAGACATGCAAAGAACAAACTAAATGTGATATTTGGTTTGTTTTATTCGAGACAATCTCAAACTTACAGAAAAGTTGCAAGCACACAAAAAAGGAAGTTTTTTACTAAACTATTTGAGAATGAGCTGAATATTTTAGTGAGTATTCCCTAAAAAGGCAAACATTCTCTCCTCTTGTAGACCACAATAAAGCCATCAAAGTCAGGAAATTAACATTGCTAGCATCCCTGGCATTAGCCTATTTTTCCAGGAACCCTGGATCTTTTTAGTGGGCAATGTATTTGGAAACTAAAATCTGATGGCTAGATATGTTCATTGCTGAACCCGAGCCCTGAGAATCAAAAAAGCTAGGGAATATATGTAGGAACACACACACACTCCACATTTATATCTATGTTTATTCCTATATCATCTATTTATACCTATCAAAAACCATAAATTCATATCAAAATCTCCACTTCAAATTCAACACTACAGCTTTGTCCATTTTCATATTTGTAACTCTCTTCTCTGACAGTGAGAAACCTTACTCCTGTTTTCCTCAAATGCTTACTTTTTTCATTAGTCCTTCTGTATGTAACTAATCTAGCTGTCCATGCACAGAGAAGCCCTCCTCTTTCTGCTTAAACTGCCATACCCTATTCTCCGCCGCTGCTGCCACCACCCAGCCCCTGCAGACTCTCACATTACATAGTATTTGACATCCCATGACACCAGGCCTCTGCAGAGGCACCCTGTTCGTGCTACTCAGGCTCCAATCCCATGCACTGGGCCCCATGTTCCCACCCCCAGCTCAGATGCCCAGCTTCCTCTGCCCACCTGATGGAAAAGAAGGAAAGAAAAGGGAAAGCCAAGAAAAAGAGCTTCCTGTTTATTCTCAGGGCAAAAGGAATATATTTCACCATAAACCACACACACACACACACACACACACACACACACACTCTCTCTCCATAAAGCTATAGAAGATATATATATGTATCTTCCCTATCTATCTATCTATCATCTATCTATCTATCATCTATCTATCTAAAACTAAATCCAGTCTAGTCCCACAGATTCTTTTGTCCAAGGAGTTCTAAATGGCAGATTAGATCAAGTCCCTGTGAATACTAGCGAGAACAACTTTCAGTCGTTTCCGGGCACTGCAAAACCAGGTTCTACGGAGCTCTCTCTGCTGAGAGGTTTCTTTTCACCATCTTTTCCACAGAACGAGACTCCTTTAGGGACGACAGCCACCGCTAAAGTAGACGGCAGCACTGGTACCAGCTGGTTGCGTGCCACTGGCGCGCCACAGGTGAGGTGCTCGAGAGCACCCGGAGGTGGAGCAGGGTGAGGCACAAGCAGGGGCGTGCCTCGGGCCAGGGCGTTTCTGATTGGCTTTTTGCTGTGACTACCCGAGGCCCCCGCAGGCGCTGCGGGAGGGTGGAGCTCACCTGGGAGACCGCGTCCCAGCTTCGCCCAGGACCTCCCGGGTTTCAGCGCTCCTGCCGGCGGCCTCCGCGAGGGGCCGGGGCGGGGGCTGAAGGTGGGGAAGAGCACACCCTAATCGAACAGATCTGGGGTGGAGTGAGTTAGGCTGTGGTTTCTCGGTGTTTGACGGAGAGGCCTCGCGCCTTATTAAACCTGGGGGTCCTGAGTCAGAAGGGTAGGTAACTCCGGCTTCTGTACCTTGAGAGTGTTCAGATGTTGCCCGGAACGGAGGCGCCCTTCATTTTCCTTTGGACACCCTCCCCTTGCTCCGCATTTAGTAAGGAGTCGTACTGTGGCTGCTGAAACTGTAAAATATCCCTGCCCTAAAACGACTCAGCGAAGAGTTTTCTGCAGATTACAATCCTAGTTGACCGCAGGGTGCTGGGAAAAGGGGACGGTGGGGATTTGGGGACGGAGGAGTCTGGAATTTGGATCTATAACTGTACCAGAGCTTTACTTTCCATTAAGAAAAAGACTACATAAAGTCGACCTAGAGCGAGAGATGAGAAACGTACTGACAGCATTAAAAAAAAAAAATCTAACTGATTTTAAATGGTGGACGTCATTTAGCAATTATATATCTATGAACACATATATTATGAAAGATTTATATATACGTACATGTATTACATGCATGCATATACATGTATGCATATGTCATATTATATATGGGAGATTTTAAATCTGTAGGCACAAACGGTAGGAGCTGCGATCCCAGCCTGAAGACAGACAGCAAAGGGCAGGCGGATTTCTCTGCTCTCCCCGAGTGCCCTCGTCGCGCCAAGCGCGCCCAGCCTCGCCTGGAGCCGCTCGCCAGCCCGCAGCCGCGCACTTCTGAGCAGAGTCGGCTCGGGCTGCAGCCAAGAGTACGCTCCGCATCCGCTCCCGCACCCTGGCCGCTGGCGGGGCTGATACAACGCCGGAGTCAAATTACAACCCGCAATTAACATATGAATTTACGAACTTAAAAGAAAGGGGCAGGGAAGGAAACACACACACACACACACACACACACACACACACACACACACCCACACACACACACACACACACACACACACCCACCCACCCACCCACCCTAGAGCCGGCGCCCAAGCGCTTAGTGAGGAAGAACTTTTCTCCGGGTGTAAAAACTCTTTGATTGGCTGTTCGCACGCGCCTGCCCGCGCCCTCCATTGGCTGAGCAGACACGCGACCGGCGCGAGGAGGGGGCTGGGAGAGGAGCGGGGGGAGACACACTGGCGCGTGCCGCTTTTTAAAGGGGCGCAGCGCCTTCAGCAACCGGAGAAGCTTCGTTGCACGCGACCTGGTGTGTGATCTCCGAGTGGGTGGGGGAGGTCGAGGAGGAAAAAAAAATAAGACATTGCAGTAGAGACACAGGAAGGGTTTTTTGTTGAGCTTGTTTGCTAGTACCTCCTCCGACCCTGTGCCTCCGAGTTTCTGCAGTGCGATGTCCCGCCTGCTGCACGCAGAAGAGTGGGCTGAAGTGAAGGAGTTGGGGGACCACCATCGCCATCCCCAGCCGCACCACCTCCAGCAGCCGCCGCCACCACAGCCACCTGCGACCCTGCAGACGAGAGAGCATCCGGTCTACCCGGCCGAGCTGTCCCTTCTGGACAGCACCGACCCACGCGCCTGGCTGGCTCCCACTTTGCAGGGCATCTGCACGGCACGCGCCGCCCAGTACTTGCTCCATTCCCCAGAGCTGGGTTCCTCCGAGGCCGCAGCGCCCCGGGACGAGGCGGACGGCCGGGGGGAGCTGGTGAGAAGGAGCGGCGGCGGTGGCAGCAGCAAGAGCCCGGGGCCGGTGAAAGTGCGGGAACAGCTGTGCAAGCTGAAAGGCGGGGTGGTGGTAGAGGAGCTGGGCTGCAGCCGCCAGCGCGCCCCTTCCAGCAAACAGGTGAACGGGGTGCAGAAGCAAAGGAGGCTGGCGGCCAACGCCAGGGAGAGACGCAGGATGCACGGGCTGAACCACGCCTTTGACCAGCTTCGCAACGTTATCCCGTCCTTCAACAACGACAAGAAGCTGTCCAAGTACGAGACCCTGCAGATGGCCCAGATCTACATCAACGCCTTGTCCGAGCTGCTTCAAACGCCCAGCGGCGGGGACCAGCCGCCGCCGCCGCCGCCAGCATCATGCAAGAGCGACCACCACCACCTTCGCTCCGCCGTCCCCTACGAAGCAGGCGCGGGCGCCGCGACCGCAGGGGGGACACCGCCAGCCTCCGGAGGCGGCCAGCGGCCGACCCCTCCCGGAAGCTGCCGGACTCGCTTTTCGGCCCCGGCCTCCGCCGGAGGATACTCGGTGCAGCTGGAAGCTCTGCACTTCTCAACTTTCGAGGACAGCGCCCTGACGGCGATGATGGCGCAAAAGAACTTGCCGCCTTCGCTGCCTGGGGGCATCCTGCAGCCAGTGCAGGAGGAAAGTAGCAAAACTTCGCCCCGGTCCCACAGAAGCGACGGGGAGTTTTCCCCCCATTCCCATTACAGTGACTCGGATGAGGCAAGTTAGGAAGGTGACAGAAACCCGGAAAACTGAGACAGAAACAAAATCACCCTTTCCCAGTGCGCGGAAAGGCCCGCGGTTAAAGATCCCCGCACCCTTTTAAATTTTGCTAAGCGATGGTCGTTGTTTAGCAACGACTTGGCTTCAGATGGCAGCTACATTTGATAGTTTGCAAAAGCCGCAGCTATTCCAAACTTTCTATCATCCATATTGCTCAGTGAAAGCTTGCTGTTAAAGTTGTGTTCTTTCCTCCCACATTCTGTTCCCCCGTAGATAGATAAGGTATAATTATATGTACTCATACATAGCATCATTATTCTAGTTCCCTACTGCCAATACGCTGCTAAAACGTCGCATCTTCTTTGTCGCTGGTTTGTGTTTGATTTATTTTATGCCCTTGGGCATCCACCCCTGTGTGTTGCGCGCACTCACGTGTGGGAAAGTGAGTATTCCGAGGTTGTCTCCCAAAATGCATTATGAAACGCAAAGTTAATGCTTCCAAAGTGAATAACTTTTGACTATGGAATTGTTAGAAAACAAGGAACTTTGAGGTTTATATATTGTACAAACATACCCAGTATGTATATCGGACCGCGAGAACCTTGGCGTCTTTTAGGAAACTTGGCGCACGCACTTTATCAGCCGCTACTGCTGCGGCTCTGGGACAAACTCAACTGCCAATTGCAGACCAGTTTTGTTTTTGTTTTTTAAACATGGCCACTTATTATCTTTAAGCTCTTTGCAAATGTTTGCTTAAAAAATTAAATAAAAAACCACGTCTAGCAGTGTCAAAGGCATTTGGTCAATTTTATTTTGTTAATATTAGAAAACTTATTTATTATTGAGTGTTTGCTACCATTTCTACTTATCTTGATTCGTGTTTTTTTTTTACGTTTTCTACTCGAGATCATTTTATTTTAATTTAGCAAAGCCAACTGCCATTGTTTTATGTATTCCTTTTGCAAATGATAAAAATAAACGTGAAAATAACTTCTATTTGTCATTTACTTATTTCATTCTAATATAAGCATTAAAAACAGTTTAGAATGACCTTGAAAATTTGACCTGTCTTCCATTAAATGCAAATTTATGTGACCCAAGCGTTTTGAAGAAAAATTCCGTTATAAACCTTGTGGCTTCAAGTAGTACCAGAAATCGTGTATAGAAAAGCGCCTAAGTTAATAATTAAATTGTGAGATAAAATCTTTCCCAAATTTGCAATACAATTTTGCCTCTAGAATCTCTCCAGGATCTTTCCATGCTTCCTTATTCCCATCCCCAACAACCTCTGCAAGGGGTTTGAGGTCTCCTAGGATCTAGCCAGGAGTAGTGAACTTCACAGGGATTAGCTATTTCACTTCATAAAAACTTTAGCCAAGCTGAAAGCTTTTCTTGTAGTTCAAATACACAACACAAGCTTTCTCTCCTTTCCTCCCTCCCTCTCTCTCTTTCACTCCTCTTTGTAGGGGAGTCATGGAGAGGAAAGAGAACAATGGGAAAGAACTTGAGGAGAAAGGGGTATCGGGGCTCATTGATTCAAAAAATAGAAGCCAGCAGTTGTCCTAGGAAATCGTTGAGCCACACTCATTTTTTCTTTCCAAACAATTCTGCTTCTTCCAGTGAAGATGATGTTTGCTTTAATTTTGTCCTTCTGAATTAATACCTATGTAGAAAACATGTAACTACATTTCTGAGTCAGTTACAGAGACTAAACAGTGTGCTCACTCTCAACTCAGTGTCCTCAGGAAAAGTATATTCTGGGTCCCAAGATCATAGATTTTGAAAAAGCTAATATAGTGTGTCTATGGAAAGCAGACCCTTTTAAGTGTTTTTGGCAAACATGAGAGTAAAACTATTTATTAAACTAAAGATTGGGTGAATTTCCACTGGCTAAACTTCGCTGGATTTGAGAGGTTGATTTTAAGCCAAATCCTTTGTATTTTGTGTCTACACTGAGATAACAAATTGCCAGAACAGGGAAGCAGGCTGGGGGCGGGGGAGAGGAGGAAGGGAGAGAAGGTTACTTTAATTGCTCCCGCATCCTTTTCTCCTGGCCAGCACCTTGAGAAAAGGAGAGCTCCACGAACTGGGTTTGCAGAAACAGTAACGGGTGAGGGAGTGCAGTTCTGGTCTTGAGTTAGGGAACCTAGGAACAAGCTATTAGCTGACCACCTATAGGGATCCATGGCTTTCACCTGAAGCCGACCACCAAGGGAAGCCAGAGCCTCCGCCAGCTCTTGGGATAGGTGAGCGGCAGCTCGTGATGCTTTCCAGGGGCAGAAACAATGCACCTGTCTCTTAGATAACCTTTTGCACCCAATGAGTTTACCGTGCTCACGATAAACATCAGGAATCTTCGGGCTGCTGAATAAATCAAGCGATTGCTTCCAACACATTTCCATTTTGCTCTCAATAAGCAGACTCAACAGGCATGGACATACAGCAACATTGCAGGATGTGCACACACATTTTTTATAGTTATTTGGCTTGGTTTGTTTGCATGCATGTGTGGATGGAGAGAGAGAGAAAAGCACCTAGAATTCTTTTACCTGTTATGAATGAGTAGAGGAAGGACGGACTAAGAAAAATAAAGCTGCGATCTTTTTCTCAAAGAAAACAATCTATATTTCATTTTTCAAAACTGTGTATGCTCCTTTTGTGTTAACCAGAATTAAAAGACTCTTACAAGTTATTAATTTTCTTTACATGGACTCATAGAAATTTCAAAACTCTTCCTTCCCATCTTTTATAAATGAAGAAACTGCTGCCCCTGACATGCCCTGAAATTACACAGCTAGAAAATGTCAATATCCAGAATGGGAGCTTACTACTCCCACCCACTAGGTCAATGTGCCCACAAAATTTTCTCTAAGAAAATTGATAGACAGGAGCTACAGCTATGTAAATATTCAGGGTTCCCCCCCTCCTTGTACCACAATGATAGTCAGATATTTATACTTTTAAATGTTAGTAGCATTATATATAAATTGGAGAAAATGCCAGCTTCATTCAATGGAGTTACTTTCCATTTCTTCTCAAGAGAAGAACAGCCATACAGGATATCAGATTGGAAAGTCTATATCACACTGATTGAAAAGTGAGGACAAATTCTTCTGACCCATCAAGATATGCGTAAAAAAGCCAAATTACTTTGCGGTAAATTAAGTGCTCAAAGTTCAAATGACGACTTTAACCTCTTTTCTTTTCTTTCCTTCATTCTATTTCTTTCTTTTAACACTGGCATTTCTTTGAAAGAGATGTCCAATCACATTTCCATTTTAAGGTTCTGCTATGGAGTCTGCATGACAAACGTTTGGCAGCTCGCTCTCTTACACTCCATTAACAAGCTGTAACATATAGCTGCAGGTTGCTATAATCTCATTAATATTTTGGAAACTTGAATATTGAGTATTTCTGAGCGCTCATTCCCCATATGCCAGACCACTCCTGCCATGCTGACTGGTTCCTTTCTCTCCATTATTAGCAATTAGCTTCTACCTTCCAAAGTCAGATCCAAGTATCCAAGATACTAGCAAAGGAATCAACTATGTGTGCAAGTTAAGCATGCTTAATATCACCCAAACAAACAAAGAGGCAGCATTTCTTAAAGTAATGAAGATAGATAAATCGGGTTAGTCTTTTGCGACGCTGCTGGTGCTTTCTAGAGTTTTATATACTTTAAACAGCTTGCTTTATATTCTGTCTTCCACCCCACCACCAGTTTTATTTGTGGAAGATTTTGGCTAACCACACTTTTGGAAACTTATTTGATTTCACAGAAAGCTAAAGGAAGTTTCTTTTTGGAAACTGGTAACTTTAAACACTTCTCCATGGTATCTTGCTAACTGGGGATCCAGCCTGACCAGAAAAAAAAGGGGGATAGTTAATTTCCTTAATCTTAACAAATTCAGGACCAAGGCTTTCATTAGGCCTTTCTATTGATTTTACAGATTTAAACCTGAACCAAGTAAGCAGTCTTTCATTAAAAGGATATCTTGTAAGTACTTCTCTCCTCTGCTCACTTGAAAGTTCAGAAAAAAGATGATCAGCTTCCTCTTGGCAGTTCCAGAGCCCAGGTAGAGCTGGAAACGAAAAGTAGCAGACCCATTTGGCAATTGCAGTCTAGACTTGTCAACTGCAATCTGGAAAAACCAGCAAGTCCTAGTGAGAGTTAAACACGACCTCTAGTAGTTGAATCGCTTGCAGTTGGTGTTGCGAGAAGGGGTGAGAGATGGGGGGTGGGGGGTAGTTATAATAAAGGTGAAGTTTTCCTCGCTGTTTTTGACCCTACTCTCACCAGCCACCTTCACCCCTAGGCTGAGCAGAGTCGCAGACTGGGACCACGGAGGTCCCTCCCCTTCTGCTAGGCCACTAACAAGAAAAGGCGAACCGAGCGGAGAATGGGTTAAATCCTGGGACGCAGGGGAGAGGCAGGGGAGGAGAGAAGTCGGGGGAAGATAAAGAAAAGGACAGGAACCAAGAAGCGTGGGGGTGGTTTGCCGTAATGTGAGTGTTTCTTAATTAGAGAAGGGTTGACAATAGAGGGGCTGGCAGAGGCTCCTGGCCGCGGTGCCGAGCGTCTGGAGCGGAGCACGCGCTGTCAGCTGGTGAGCGCACTCTCCTTTCAGGCAGCTCCCCGGGGAGCTGCGCGGCCACATTTAACACCATCATCACCCCTCCCCGGCCTCCTCAACCTCGGCCTCGGCCTCCTCCTCGCCGACAGCCTTCCTCGGCCCCCCACCGGCAGAACTCACAGAAGCGAGCGTCTCTCGCCGCCTCCCGCGCCCGGCCCCGGCCCCTCTCCTCCCCCAGCTTCGCAGCGGGAGCCGCCACTGCCCACTGCACCTCCCGGCAACCAGCCTGGCCAGAAAAGAAGCCTCGCACAGTTGAAGCCAAGCAATGCCAAGGGGAGGGGAAGCTGGAGGCGGCGGTGGCGGGCGAGTCGCGGGGTCGTCCGGGAGGAGCTGGGCTGGGGGCAGAGGCACCTGAAGCAGTGAAGCCGGACAGGGAAGCAGGCGCATCCTTCCTCCCGCACGAAGGGCCTTTGCAGACGCGCTGCGCGACTGTGCGGCCCAGGGTTTGCCGTGGAAGATCCGTTCACCTTTTCTAGGCAAAGATACAGTTCTTCAGTCCCTCACTTAAGCTGAAATAGTCTATGTTCGCTCTACATATGGATGCCGAGAGTTTAAGCTCTAACTGGAAAGAGTGCACGGGCACTGTCTCTCACAATCCAGGGCTCAGACACAAGTATGTGCCTTTCTTTCCTGTAGCTCCTTAAGAAAAGAAAAGCAGAACTAAGCATTTTGGAGCAAAGCTTTGGGGCCTCTTTACACCCCAGCGTGCTTTTCCTATTTCAGTCCTGCTTCTGAAACCAAGAGCCAAATAAAAGTGGTTTTTGCTGCCTGATCTGCAGGGAGGCCAGGCCCAGGCTGCAAGTTCATACTTTTCTTCAGGGAAACTGGAAATTTCCTCCAAAGGTGTGAAAAACAAGATGCTCTCCAATATAAGTTTTTTGTTTTTAGTTTTAACAATTCTGATTAAAGAATTAAGTGATCTGATGAAAGAAATGATGTTTTGATGGCCAGCAGGTTCACCAGGCCCAGCTATTCTCAGGATAAGGAAGGAAGGTGTGAGCTAGGATCTCAGGTGGCTATCTTGGGATTTCCCAGTCCCACAGATGTAGTTGTTCTTTGGGGCCACTAGCCAATTATTTGTCTCTTCCAGAGACAGTTCCTCACAATCTTTGTTGCCTTTCTGCCCAAACTCCGCACAAACTCTTGGCATGGGGTGCCAGTGGGGGAAGGACTAGGATTCAGAGGGGTCCTCAGCCTGGGGGTGAGGTAGCATTTGAGGAAGGAGTAGGCATCATTTGTGGCCTTTGTATCTTAAAGATGACAAAACTGAGAGATCTGAAAACATAGGGCCACTTGTTGACCGGGAAGGTAAAAGAGCAGTTTTTTTCCTCTTTAATAACATGTATCTGCTTCTGAAAACAGCCTAGCAAATATATACAGAATTTTTTTTTCTTAGAATTTCTTATAACCCAAGAGATGTTGGCTTAGTAGGTCAAAGAATAATGCCAGGAAGCTTCCTATAGCATTCCCAGCTGAATCTGATGCAAGTGGAGCCAAGGACATTTTGAAAAGCACTGACCTACAGGAGTCTCTGGTAGATAGCTTTCTGAGATTGCCTATGGAAATGAACACTGGCTATAATAATTCCATTTTGCCTTCTTTTATGACACTCAGTCATTTTTCCGAGAAGAGAGAAGCAGACAACTTAGCTTCTTAGAGCCCATGAACCTGACTTTGTTGCTTTCAGCCTATGGGGCCTGGGACAATATGCTCTAGGCCTGAGGTATTTTAACTCTAAAGTGACACCAACTGCCTTTGGAGGCATAAGGGCATCAGTCCAGGAGGTACAAGACTTTTGCCTCTAGCTTGTGAAAGAAGCCAAAATCATAAGCAATGAATGCTTGTAAAAATCAGGGAGCAAGAATTTTCTCAGGCTACACAAACTCTAAGAGTAATAGGAGGAGAGAGTCAGGTTGTCACGATGCCCTTAGTTTAAGTTTGCTAAATGCAGTCTGTAATAACTCAGCACGAGTTCAGAGGACCATTGACTTTGATGGAAGGATCAGCCACCTAACTGAAAAAGTAATTGCTCACTTGTGTTGATAATGGTGATGTGAGACTAGAGAGGAAAGAAATTTTATGATTTGCAAGGCAATGATCTCATGAAGAGCAGGACTTCCTTTGGTGAATAATTCTTTTACTCCTTCCAAACTCTTGCCTCACTGTCTCTTATTCATATTCCCCCATCTTCTCCTCTTCTTCTTCAATGAATGGGCACTTCCCAGGTGCTGATGGCAGAGCAGGGCTGGGGTTAACCACTATGAGAGAAACAGAAATAATAGAGAGCCTCTGCCCTTACAGAACTTAGAACTCTGTGCAATCTCAGAGTAAAACATGGAAAAGAAGCTTTGTCTCCTAGGAGAGTGGCATTCTTGCTACAGATGGGCCAACCAGCTTTGTAGTCTTATGTTGGCCATCAAATTACTGCATCCACAGTTCCAAGGGTACCCTGTTCATAGCTTTCACTGTTTCCTTTGAAAATAGTAGAGATTCAGAGTGGTTTGCTAATCTTCAAATCAACCACAATTCCAGTCTCTTTCTTTTGAACTCGGAAGATACCTTTATTCTGTTTTTTATAAAGTTGTTAGTGAGAGTGTAGTCATAAATTCATACCAGAAGAAACTGAGGCTCTGAGAGAGATTAAATGGCCTGCTGACGGTAATGTAGCCTCAGTGCCACAGAGACCATAGCCACCAGTCTCTCTGAGTCTAGGGTCAGAGTTCTTTCTGCCAAATTTCACCTGCCTCAGGTGCATATTTTCAGCCAGTCCCCTTCACCTGCTCCTCCCATTCTTGGTCAAACTTGCCGGTGATGGTGCTAGAGATTCCTAAACTCTTTAATTTGACATTTGCTCCAGAGAGATAATTCTTTGGAGATGGCCATGGATCAGGCTTCAATTCAAGGTAATAGATTCAAGAGATAACTGGTTAGAATAATTTTCACTTAGAATGCCAGCTTTGCTCCTCTGACTCAACTGATACTAGCCATGAGTGTTCTTAATCTGTACAGAAATTCATTTCTGCTCTCACCTGGAAACATTCATCCAAATACTAAACACATACTTAGGTAAGGGAATGAGACAAAAGAATGTTATATGAAAATGTGTCCTGAAGAGTAATGGCCCCAAAGCAAGGCATTTCCCACAATTGTCACTCTATCTATGCTTGTAAGGATGGTAAGAAAATGGGGCTATAATTTTTATTGTTTCTCTTGGAGGGTGAAGTAAATTAACCTGCTACATTTGTAGCTGTGGATTCATTCAATGATAACATGCATTTTTTATTCCCCTGGTCATCTGAGCTATTGGCTTTTTTTCCCTTAAACTTTCCTCCAAGTAAACATTTACCACTGCCTGACTGGTTCAATGTCTGAAAAAAAAAAAAAATCTCTTTGTTTTGAAAAGTCCTGTTCTCTACCTATCACAAATCAGTACTCCATTTTATAACACTTCTATTCATTGGTTTAAAGCACTCTCTTCTGTATTGCTTGTGACTTAGACTTCACAACCTCCCCCCACCCCCAACGAGGAGTGAAGTGGGGAGTAGGGGTGTTTGAAAGGCAGAAAATATTTCTAATCGCAAAAGGAAAGTTTGCAAGCAGTTGCATAGGCCACATTTTCGGACCTATGTGCTTGCTGTCATGCCCAAATAGCTTCCCACAGGCTACGTATCCCTCATTGCTCCTTCCCATTTGCATCCCAGGACAGTGCCTGAGGACTTAGTTCAGAGCCTTTTTTGCTGAGACCCAAACCCAGACTGCCTCCTGACCTGTCCTGCATCATGGTACCCTGTGACCCACCTAGCCAAACTCGGCCCCCCCACCCCCCACCCCCAATATTTTGGACTGTGTATATGACTCCTATTTCCAGAAAGGGAGTTCAAAGCTGTGACAAAGCATCTTTTCTATTTAGCCTTATTCTGAAAACGACCCTAAGGAGTTCACTATAGGCTAGGAAGCTACTTTCCCAATATTTTGTTGTATGTGTCTCTCCTCATCCCTCCACGGTGTCCATTTTGCTGTCAACACAGAGAGGTACGACCTACTCAAACCAAAGACATGGCTTTGTTTCAATGTTTTCTCATATGTCCAAGGACTGGAGGGTGGGGAGGCATAGTTGTTCAGCCAAAGACTATATTAATAAGGGATCCCAGGGCTTCTCTGGGGCTCTAGAAGCTGGGAGTAATTCAGTTGGGTCCTTTTAGGAGAGTCTCTGGAGCACTTGCCCGGGTGCCAGGCATTTTATATGTAGGTCCCTCTTGGTGGACCTGTCTCCATCTTCATACTCCTGGGAAATAAAGAAAATAATTCATCCTGTTAACTAGGGCTTGTGCTCAAAATTCTGCTTTCACCTCTGAGCTCACCTCTTTTGGGTGCTTCCCCAATCCTCCAAGGTCTACTGAAGAGTCTTCTTTTTTCTTTTCTCCTGGGACCTCAAGCAAGCTCTACATAAGCCACTGAAATTGCTAACTTATTTTTAAAGGGCCAGCCCCTTGAGGATAGGAAGCCATGTGAATTTGACTTTGCCACTGTCCCAATGGTAGACAGATAATGCCCATGGAAGAGAGAAGTGAGAATCAAGGTCACCCGGGCCTTGGAGTGCTCTGTGGGACCACAGAATCCCTTGTCTCACTTTCTCTTTAAATTAGACTCATTAAATTGATTGCAGCCAACCTCAGAACCTCCCTCTGTCTTGAAAACTCCTACAAGGCCTTTCTAACAGGTCCTTCCCTCCCTTCTTTAACTTTTTTCCTAATCCCTATACTCCCCCAGGCTAGGGTAAGTGCTCCCACATCTGTGTTTTGATGGTCCTTTCAATAAGTGACATTGTTAACTATTTGGGAAGTGCTTTTTCAGTGAGCCCCTCGAGCCAGGGCAAGGCCTTAGTCACCTTTGTATCTGATGCTGTGCCTTTCCGGGATTTATCTGAAACCATCGATGCCCGGAGGCCAGACTTAAAGCTGCTTCCCGCGCTGACCCGGTGCGGTGGGGGCCTGAGGATGCGCGGCTGCAGCTCGGGCCACATCCCGGAATCTCCTCAAGGCCGATGCGCCCGACCTGCCTGTTTCTCCCTCACTTTGCCTCGCTACTTGCATTTTCTAGACCATTATTCCCTTCTGAGCACCGTCTTCCCTTCCCTCTTAGGAGCTCTCAAGGGCTTCTCATTCATTCTCTAATTTCAGTTGCCACGTTCCTATCACTCCCCTCCCTCAACCCCCCCGCCCCGTCCTTAAGTCATTCCTTGGTCCCTTCCCCACTTTTTTCTTCCCCCATGTCCTCAACCTTTGGCCCCATCCCTCTAGGCTAGTGATTTTATTTCGCGTCTCTGCTCCTTTACCAAAGTCGCCCTAACCTCATCGCTCTCCATTCCTCGCGTTTTCACTCCTCGCCTCTCGCCTCCCACGGTCAGGGCAAGACCTGAGCAGCCACTTCGCTGCGCGGCGAGCATGACCGCACCACTTGCTCCCAGCGGCGGGGCAGGGGCTGGTGTAAGTGAACATCTTGCGAAGATGGAAAAATCTGCAGCGCCTCCTGTAGGAGCGGCTGCGGGCATCGGCCCTTAACCCCGACCCAGGAAGGGAACAGAGGCGGGAGGTGCGGGTGGGCAGAGAGCTGGGGAAACCGGATCTCCTGTCAGTGTGAACTGCAGGTTTTCTTCCCCTGGGTTTTTTCTCTCCTATTCTTTTTCCCCTCCCCCCTCTCTCCAGACAAAAATACCCAGCAGTGTTTCGTTGGCTGCGCTGTCGACTTTCGCCTCCTAATCTCGGTTAATCAACTCGGGATCACTGATGCAGGTCAGCATCAGCCCATCTGTTTGATCGAGAGTCAGAGATCTCTATTTCTTTTGCGGTCAGAATTCTTCCCCCGGCCGGCACCTTGCTATAGTAACCTTCATTTAATACTCCCATTATCTTTGGCATCAGACCTCAGCAACAAGTCTTTGCCCGGAAGGATCCCTCTGCCGGCTTGCAGCACTCGCGCGGCTTCAAGGAACACATTTTTCAAGTTCACCTTGACCGCCACCCAGAGAACGTGCTGCTGCTGCTTTCAATACCAAATAGCCACTAGGCAATACACTTTTCAGGATAATTTCTCTCTATAAACAATCCTCAGTTCTTTCTGTCTCTTTTCGTCATGTACTCTTTTCAGTTTATTTTCACCTAGGCAATAAATGAAATTCTCCCAAAGACTCTGTCTTCAATCAATGGGAATAATTTTGGTCCATCATGCTTGTAAACTGGTTTGCAGGACATTTACAAAGAACAATAGAGGAAATGAAATGAACCATTCACAACTGTGTCCTGAAGGTAATTGATCCTTTCCCTGGGTCCTCCTGAATTTTTCAACAGTAAACTAGTTTCATCTCTAACTGATGGTTTCACCATTGTATGTTTCACAGACAGCAAAATATTTAGATAATTTCAAAATTTACCCCATAAAGAAGAAAAGAATGAATGCATGAGACATTTGGTTAAAATAATAATACCTGAAGAAATCAGAAGAGAGAGGGAGAGGGGGAGAGAGAGAGAGAGAGATACTACAAAACTTGCAGAAGGGATTTGCACCTGTACAGCTTGAGGTTGCTTAATGTCTGCTCAAGTCTAGAGGTATTCACCAGGACAGCTGGTGAATAGGGGGTTAATCATTACAGAAAATGATGCATCATATCTTTTCAGTTTGCTTTATACAGAAGGGCAGTAAAGATTTATGCTTCAGGAGAAGGAAAAAATTGGTATTTTCATAGTGTGGTTGCCTCCTTTGAAAGTTTAATTCTTAAAGAAATGTAGAGGTAGCTCATCTATGTTTTAGAACATCCCTAGCTCTCCCTAAAAGAACTCTGATTCTGGTAGAAGATTACATAGATCTTCTTAGGCTACATGAAAACTTCTTAGGTCTAACATCTAGGGATTATAAGAATATTGATCAACTCGATGATGGGTGATGCCTTAGAGGGCCAGGACAGGGAGGGTGGGAGGGAGTCATGGGAGGGAGGGGATATGGGGATATATGTACAAATACAGCTGATTCACTTTGGTGTACCTCAAAAACTGGTACAAGAGTGTAAAGCAATTATATTCCAATAAAGAGCTAAAAAAAAAAAAAGACATAACAACAAGAAAAGAATACTGAACTACAGTAACATTTTTAAGAGAGAAAATTCTCTAGACAGTTCATTAAATTAGGTAATATTGTTTTGGCTAAATTAGTTTACTTTCTTGCACTGTCTAAAAAAGAGTTTTATCCTCCAATAGTCCTAATTACTTCTAATCACATTTTAATTTAGATATTCAGCAAATGCTTTTTTCTCATAGAAATGATGCTTATTTCTTTCTTATATTTGTGAAAAATTTCATGGATATAAATAAGATAGATATATCTTATTACTATATATCTCTCTGGTATTGTGTTTTCCAATTCCAGTAAAGCAAGGTTGAAAGAGCATTCTATCACCAGCTAGTTATTAACAAAAACAGTATTCATTGCCGTTCTGGTTTTAGGCAATATTCATTGCCATTCTGGTTTTAGGCAGCATCTGAAAGCTCCTGCAGTTCGATCCTGTGATTATTAACTCACTTCCCACCAGTATCTTATACAGGCCCATTATCTACTGTCAATATTTTTATAGCCTATGAGGAGAAGTTCTGCTTACTTCCTGTTAGAAGGGAGGTAACAGGGTTTTTTCTTCTTTTTTAAAGTAGATAAATATGTACTCTACAAATATGTGTGACTGAGGAAGTAAAAAGGGAGGGAAAGGAGAGCCTAGCATCTGCTGTCTCGCAGGCTCATTGTGTGGTTAATAATTGCTCCAGAATAATTTTACAGGGTGTAGGCTTTCAGAAACAAGGGTTGCTGAAAGATCCGGGCCTGAAAACTTTTTTCAATTCTGTTCATATGCCAAATCCTAGATAGTCGGTAAGGTTTTTGTTATTGTTGATGTTGTTGTTTTAACCAACTTATCTCAGTGTAAACCATTTTGCTTTCCTTGCTTTGAGAAATCTCTGAAGGTACATTTTCCTGAAAGAGATGAACTGGTATATGGTTTCCCCATTCAAGAGAACGGAGCTTCACAACACAACACTGTTATAGGGATGTATTATGAATACAAAGTTAGTGTTGTCAAGGCTCTACTTTGTATAAATAAATATTTTGAAGAGTTTATGCAAACATAGCCTTCAGTTCAAAGTATATACTTGAAAAAGTGACATTTATAACATTCCTGTGTTCTTTATCTCATGGTTACTCTGATCAATTAAAAGACTGAGGTAAATTATTACAGATATGGGATAACATGAAATAGTGTGATGAATTATGATATTTTTAATATAAATGATGACACATAATATTCCACTCTGAAAATTTTCAAGTTGAAAATGTTTCTGTCAAGAATTAGAAGTAGAAGATTCTGTGTTTAGAGTTATAGCTTTTTAAAAGAACAGAGATGTGAAGTCAGTCAATCTAATTTTCATTCCTAGTTTTCTCACTTATTAATTCTGTATACTTAGGGCAAAGTATTTACCTCTGTGAGCCTCAGTATCCTTATCTATACAATAGGAAAGAACAATTAAACCTAAGCTTCCTACCTCAGAGGTAGGAAGGTTGTTGTTAGAATCATATAAGATCATATATAAGATATTTATATATATATATATGTATATATATGTATATTTACATATGTATATGTAGGTGTATATGCATTATATATTATATATTTTTATGATAAGATAACATATAAGAATCATATAAGGTAACATACACATGTCAGTCAGGTTAGGCCAGGTTAGGCTGTGGTAACAAAGAAAACCAAAATCTCAGTGACCTAAGCAACAAAATTTTATTTCTTGCTCATGAAAAAAAAACATATCAAGTCAGTTGGGGCTTAGTTTGTGATCAGTTAGGAACCCAGAATGACACAGTAGCCATCATCTCAAAAGTTTGCCAGATACAGAGGGAAAGAAGGGTCTGGAGGCAATTATATCATCTGGTTGGAACTGGCACATATCACTTCTGTTCCTAGTTCATTGGCCGGAACTATTCAAGGCCTCATTCAACCACTGAGAGGTCAGGAAGGACAAGCCTACTATGAAAGAGAACCAGGACTATTTAGAATACAGCATTAACTACCACCACACTTTGTGGGGGGAATTTATAAATGGCAAAGTGCTTTACAGCTGAAAAGTGTTATTTATAAAAGTATACTAGGGATTTCTAGGAATTAGAGACAACATGAATTCATCTAAAATCAGTACAATTTTGTGATTTAACCTCTAATGTCAACTTACTTGGAGGTCATTAAATTAAGTGGTATGGATATGTTTCCTTGAAGTTACAGAGAACATTGGCCCAGAGCTTCCTGAGATGAAGCTTGACATTTTACTTGACTCCATGCCAGATCACAGTTTCCCTAACATATAGGTCCTTCGACATCCACTGAGACAACTAATTTTTTAAAAAATAGGTCTTGATGCAACAATAGAATTAGTTTCTGTGCTCTTGAAGAGCAAAAACAGTGATAAATAATTGCTGTATAAAGCATTTATGAATAAAGCAATCATCTCCAAGATCAAATTGCAGTCAGATATAAGGGAGTAAGAAAGAGCCAATTTTAGTTAATATTACAAAGTGGAACAAATATACTAAAGTGCCAATTATCTCTCCTTTGGGAATATTTTTCATTGTGAAATTATGTCTCAATTCAGGTGGATTCTTTTTGCCTAAGATTCTAGAGCTGGGGCTGCAAATTGATGAGAGATGGTGATGACCTGGATCAGGTAATTAGTGTGAATGGTGAGCACTTGTCAAATTTTGGACCTAGTTTGAATGTATAGACAACAGGATTGGCTGCCATACCAAAAAAGAGATGTGAGAGAAAGAAAGGGAACCAAGGCCACATCAAAGTTTTTGGTCTGAGCAATTGGAGGAATGGAGTTACCATTAGCTGAGATGAGAAAGAACAGAAGAAACAGCTTGGGTGTGATGGGCAGGAGGTTTGGTTTGGACACGCTGAATCTTCTTTAAGGAGCTTCTTAAGGAGCTCTTAGTGACTTCTCTGCTGAGTATCAAGAAGGATTAATCTGTTTGAACAAAAATAGAATGAAGTTTAGTTAACTTTAAAGAAGCAGTAGTGGAGAGAATCCAATGTCTCATTAGGTAACCTGGATTCTAATCACTTAATATTTAGGCATCTGGGTTCAAATCCTGGCATCACCACTTACCATGTAGTATGACCTTGAATAAGTTACTTAGCCTCTCTAGAAAGTTTAGTTTCTTTATTTGTCAAGTGGGTATAATCATTTTACTATTTTATAGGTTTATCTCTATTGTGGGCTTAACACAGTGCATTGCACATGAGGCGCAGACAATAATTATTTGCCATTATTTGCCAAAGCAATAACAAAATAATAATTTTGCTAGACTGAGAGGTACAGAGGTATCTCTCATTCTCCCTTTATTTTCTATCCCTAGCAAAGCATGTGGAATATAGTAACTGTTAAATTAATGAGAAGCTGCAGCTGAGTGGAGCTGAGAAAGGCTGGAACATGGACCCCTTCCCTAGCACTGGCCATTAGTCATTATTCTAGCTAAATCCAGGTAGTAATGATGGAAACACTTTTATATAGGTAATAGAGATTGAACAGATCTTTGACTGTAGAGTTGTGAAGAAAGTTATGTCAGGTAAAAGAAAGACCACAAAGAAAAGCAGAGAAATGGAAAGATAAATGATAGTCTCTCTGCTCAGATTCCTCAGCACTTAATTATATCTCTGTTATGGCCTAAATACGTTACTTACGTATATTTTCACATGAGACTAGTACCATCAAGATGGAAATATGAAAGAGAATGAATCAAAGCAACCTAAAAGGATGTCGTAGTATAAAAAATTCACCTTGGAATTGGAAGATCAGACCTCTCGTCATTTCTCTGATACGCATAGACTCCTTGAACCTTAGTTCCTATATCTACTTGAACTCATAGGCTTGTTGTGAGGATCAAATGAAATTATTCATGTGGAATATATTAATAAATTTACAAACCAATTTGTAAACTGCAAAGAACTATTAAAGTACCATGGAAATCCCAAATTTGAGCAATAAATTGTATTAAGAGTACTTGAGAGGAACTTCTCTGCCATCCAGTGGTTAAGACTGCGCTTCCACTACATGGGGCACGAGTTCCATCCCCTGGTCAGGGGATCCCACATGCCACATGGCGTGGCCAAAAAGAAAAAAAAAGCGTACTTGAGAAAGTTTCTAAGTTCTAAGGAAGATGGAGTAAGCACACTTTACCCTGTCTCTCCCATTAAATGCATGTATACATGCAGAAGCACCTATATGAAGATGCTGAAAAGAAAATTTTAGCAAGAAGATTGGGGAAAATGGCCAAGATTTGAAGTTACACCAAACCAGTGGTGAGTTCCTTATTTTTTTTCCTTCCGGTATCACCTGGCTTAAACTCAAGGGAAGCTCTAAATCCAGAAGTGTGCATGAGTGAGGAGCAAAAAAGCTCTAAGAAAAGCCTTCTCTTTCTGCAAAAACAATTGTGGAAAAGAGGAATCCCATGGGTCAGAGAAAGGGGAGGAAATCGCCTGCTTTTAAAACTGTTTAAATTATTATTTTTTCCTTTCTCGTGCCCTAGCCTCCAGATGGTGGTCATGGCCAGGGTGGCACATAAAACTCTGAGGGAGGGGAATCCTCTCTATAATAAGAGAGTTATGGTCCCAAGAGTATGGAGTGAGTCCTCATTGCTTTTTTTCTTTCTTTGTCCTTTTGCTGCTTGGCAGTAGATGCTGACACAGTTGTGAGAAAAATATGGAAACAAAGAACACTAAAGTCCTAGTTTTCTGTACAGACTACCAGAAAGGGAGGACTGTGGGATCCAGAAGGTGTTGGGCAGATCATGGTAAAGAGGAAAATCAAGAAATCAAACTCACAAAGTTGTGTATATATTCCAGGGGTTGATGTAAGAGCTGTGCATGCATGGATCTGACTCTAAATAGCATACCACTGGCTTTGACAACTGAGTTACAAAGTAGACCATTGCCTAGGTTTCAGACTGGCCACTGGCTGACATTCACCTGGTACTGATCTCATTAGCACTACAAACACTTTGAAAACTGAAATGACATTTGGACCACAAACCAAAGGGGATGAATCAGAACTTGAAGCCTCTACCTAACCTGGTTGATTGCCTGTTGAAACAAACACAAAAACCAACTTTCCTCTCAAGACTTCAGCAAAATCCACAGTCAAACTACTATTCAATTCTGGATACAATTAAAAATTACTTGCCATATAAAGAATCAGGAAAATCTGAACTTACAAGGGAAAAGAAAATCAATGGATGATCTGATGATACAGATGTTGGAATTATCCAAAGAAGACTGCAAAGAATCTATTATAACCTGCTTCATGAGGTAAGGGAGAACACTCTTGAAATAAATGACAAACCTCTGCAAAGTCATAGAAGACATAAAGAAGAACAAAATACA
The DNA here is from genome assembly GCF_030028045.1 of Hippopotamus amphibius kiboko. Classification (NCBI taxonomy): domain Eukaryota; kingdom Metazoa; phylum Chordata; class Mammalia; order Artiodactyla; family Hippopotamidae; genus Hippopotamus; species Hippopotamus amphibius. The sequence continues at coordinate 63,296,525 of NC_080188.1, forward strand.
ATTGTAGAATTTAAAATATTCAATAATTTAAAAAATACTCACTAGACAGGCTTAACAGAAAAATGGAGATGAAAGAATAAAAAGTCAGCAAACTTAAAAAGTAGGTCAATAAAAAGTTACCCTAAATAACAGAGACAAAAAAATATTGTAAAAAAGTGAACAAAGCCTTGGGTCCTATAGAACAATACCAAAAGGTATGAGTTTCATGTCATCAGAGTCCCAACAGGAGAGGAGAAAGAATACAGAGCCTAAAAAATACTTGGAACTGTATTTTGGAAACTTGGAAAATGGCTGGAAACATCCCAAATTTGACAAAAGGCACAGATTGTAGAAGCTCAGTAAATTCCAAACATGATAATTTTACAGAAATCATTGCCTAGATATCATAATCAAACTGCTGAACTATAAGACCAGAAAAAAAAAGAGAGAGAGAGAGAGAATGCCTGAAAGCAACCAGAGAAAAGCAGTATATTACTTACGTTTAGGACAACAGTGATTTGAATGACTGGGTTTGTCATCAGAAGCCATGGAAGTAAGAAGGAAATGGAATCTTCAAATTGCTTAAAGAAAAGAACTGTCGACCAAGAATTCTATATCCAGTGCAAGTATCCTTCAGATATAAAGGAAAAATAAAGATAATTTTAAGATGAAGGGAAAATAAGAGAATTTATCGCCACAAACCTGCTCTAAAAAATGCCACAGAAAGCTTCTCAGACAGAAGGGAGATAATACAAGATGAAAATTTGGACCATTAGAAATGAAGGAGGAATAACAGAAACAGTAGAAGCTAGATAAATGTAATAGATTTTTCTTTTCCTGTAAGTTCTTTCAAATATGTATACCTGTAAAAAGCAAAAAATATTGCTTTCATAAAGCATTGCCTTGATTGGATTTTCAATGTATGTAGAAGTAATACATTTGACAACTACAACATAGCTGGAGGAGGTAAAGGAATCTATAGGAATTTTCTACATTTTCCTTTAATTGGTAAAATATTAATTCCAAGTATACAATGAAAAGTTAAATATGTATGTTGTAATCTTTACGCAACCCTTAATGAACAAACAAAATTATGTAAAGAGACAGTCAAAAACTCAATAGATAAATTGGAATAATAATACATATTCAAATAAGCCAAAGAAAGCTGTAAAGGGGAAACAGAAACAAAACACAGAGGGAATAAAAAGAAAACAGATAAAAAATGGTAGACTTAATTCCATACATATCACTAATTTTAATAAATATAAGTAGTTCAAGAAGACAAACTAAAAGACATAGGTTGTCAGAATGATTTTTTAAAGGCTTAGCTATATAATGCCTACAAGAAATCTGTTTTAAATATTATGATATTGGGAGGTAAAATATAAAGGAATGGAAAAAGATGCAAACATTAATCAAAAGAAAACTTCAGTGGCTATGTTAATGTCAGACACAGTAGAGTATAAAGCAAAGGAAATTACTAAGGATTAAGAGAAACATTACATAATAATAAAAAAGAAAATTTACAAGAAGACAACAAATCATAAAAATATATGCACCCTATGCATCAGAACTTTAAAACACATAAAGGCAAAAGTGATAGAACTGAAACAAAGAAATAGACAAATCTGCAATTATACTTGGAAACGTCACCATTCCTTTCTCAATAGTTGATAGAACAAGTAGACAGAGAAAATGGAAAGGATAGAAATACTGAATAGCACTGTTAACCAATTGGATCTAGTAGAGTGTCCAACTCAATAAAAGCAGATTACATACTTTCTCAAACGTACAAGGAATATTCACTAAGATAAGTCATGTCCAGCATTACCCTGATGCCAAAACCAAAGATGGTGCCAGAAAATAAAACTAGAGATTTCTATCCTTCATGAATATAGACAGACAAGTAATCAATAAACTGCTAACAAATCAAACCAATAAACATATACGAAGAGGAATAAACTACATTCATTTGATATTTGAAAATCAACCAATGTAATCTACCATATAAACAGACAAAGGAAGAAAACCCATAGAATTGTATCAATTGAAGCAGAAAAAGCATTTGACAAAATTCAACATTTCTTCAAAATAAAAAATATGGAGTAAACTAGGAATAGAGGTGGACTTTGTTAACCTAATAAAAGTCTTCTACCGAAAAAAACCTATAGCTAACAGCATGCTTTATGGTGAAACAATGAATGCTTTAGCCCATGAGATAGAGAAAAATGCAAGACTGTCCATTCTCACCACTCTTATTCAACATTGTACTGGAGGTCCTAGCCTGTGCAATAAAGCATGACAACAGATCAGAAAGTAAGAATTAATCTGTCATTATTTATAGATGTAGTATATGTAAAAAAAATCTCATGGAATCAACAAAAAAGTTCTTAGAACTATTACGTGAGCTTAGCAAGGTTGCAGGTTACAAGTTCAACACACAAAAATCAATCATATTTGTATATACTAACAATGAACAATTGGAAGTTCAAGTTTTTTTTAAAAATAGCACTCATGATAGTTTTAAAAAATGAAATATTTTGGAATAAACCTAACTTCAAAACACTAATTAAAGAAATCAAAGAAAATCTAAATAAACTGAGACATAAACAGTGGATTGAAATACACAATGTAGTTAATATGTCACTTTTCTTCAAATTGATGTACAGATTTAATGTAATACCAATCAAAATCCAAGCAGGAATTTTTGTAGATTTAGACAAACTGATTCTAAACTTAATGGAAAAATAAAGGAATTTGGATAGCCAAAACAATTTTTAAAAAGAAAACCAAAATTTCAAGTCTTAAACAATCTTATTTTAAGAATTGTTATAACACTATTTCAATCCATAAATTATGGTTTTGGCAAAAGGCTAACCACATAGATCTACAGAACAGAATAGAGCATCCAGAAATAGGCCCACACAGTTAAGGTCAATTGATTCTCACAAAGGTGAAAAGTTAATTCAATTGAGAAAGATGATGTTTTCAACAAATCCTGTCAGAGCTATTGGACATTCATGTGTTTAAAAAAAAAACAGCAACAACACAAAAAACAAACAAACAAATAAAACAAAAAATCCCCCCCAAAACCTTGACTTGAACATTACATCTTATATCAAAAGTAATGAGTGTGATGGAATTATTCTGCATCCTGATTGTGGGGGTGGTCATATGAATTCATACATAGGTTAAAACTCACAGAAATACACATCAAAAAGTCAATCATTGTTTGTTCATTTAAAAAATAAAGTAAGAAAGGGAGTACTTAAAAATGCTAATTGTGATTCTAGAAAAATAAAACTATTACCAAAGAAAGTAAATGAAGAGAGATGAAGGTCAACTTATCTTGGTGGTTCAAAGTGTATATACTATGGGTACTAAAGAGAAATTATAAGTCATATACCATGACTTTATTATCATACCTCAGACCCTATGAGAGAGGACAAAGATTGGAGTCAAAGTCTAGAACATTATGCTTATTGATCTTGAGGGTGGCATTGGTTAGAAGAGTCCAGGTTTTAATAGCAAATCGGCCAAAACATACACCAGTGTAATTTAACACATAAGCTCTAAGAAAATAGATTTTACCAAGAATTCTATGATTAAAAAGATATAGAGAACAAAGAAGAGGTTCAGAATAACACAGCCATCAGGTAGTTAGAAAACAAGAAAGGTAGAAAAGCATATTCTATATTTTATTCTTTTATATCAAAGAGTTTGAGGGTGTGTGTGTGTGTGTGTGTGTGTGTAACTTGCTTTGTCTCTCTCACCAGACTCTAAATTTCTTGAGTTCAAGAGCCAAGATAGAAGAGCCTTAGAGGTGGCAATCTTGTTAGGAGTATGAGGTGGAGGTGGAGTGGTCCTAATAGGGTATGTATGTAGAAGTACTTTAAAATGTTAGATATAGTGCTTTTCCTTAGATTGCATGCTTATTTGGGATAGGCGATGGTGAATACCAGACATTGTGGTGGAGCTAACTACACCCCAACCACCCTTGACATTGTCAATTATAAGAAATATACTGTTCATGTTTGTACCCCCTGCAACACTGAGCATGCTGACTGGTATGTAATAAGTGCTTAATTCACATTATGCAATTGAAGTTGAGTAGAAACCTTCCTCAAATTCTAGTTTGTCTCCTAAATTCTCAAAGAAAGTCAGTTCATATGAGATAGGGTACAAAAGATGTTAAGAAAAAAATCAATCAAAGGATAATTCTATCCTTTGTGCCAAATGTTTAAATAACTCTGGTTCTCAATTAAACAAAGATATTGTTTAGGGTAAGTGCAGAAAATTGAATTTTCCATGTCCTTGGAAGATATTTCAGCTGCAAAAAAGCACAATATCTTAAAATGTTCTAGGCTGATATTTACAGCTCAGACTCCTCGGAGAAAAAAGCTTATTATATTAACAAAGACATTTTATTTTGAGGGTGAGTGTGATTGTTTCACTAGAAGTCACAAAAAGTTAATCAATTATGATCCCAAGTTAAAATTTTTGAAACATGAACACAATTTTTAATCAAGGCATTTACTGAAGTATTTAAGTGAAGAAAGAATGACCTTTGGATCTGTCCTTGCTTTGCCTGGATGATTAATTTCAATTTTTTTTTTGCTTTACACACCCTGCCATAAACTTTTTTATTTACACTTTATTGTAACTGACTTCATGTCATTTGCTCTTGCTTAATAATAATCGGTTAACAGCAAGGGCAGGTGTTCTCAAGGATGTGGCCCTTCCATAGAGTGGTTCTAAACAGTTTTTTGAAAAATCATCATAAAACGCATAAAGATAAAGCTCTCATTCTAGTGTCTGGCAGGGAATAAGATCTGTCTGTGCAACGAAAGAGTCAAGGATGGAGAACTTGAAAGGTAAAAATTAGTAGTCACGTACCTACCCATTCTAAATGTATTTATTGCCCTTCTTTTTAATAGTTGTGTTTGATCACACCTAGTGATGGCCTCTGCTAGCGCTCTAATTTTTACATGGCTTTTGTTCTACCTTTTCATGTTATGCTTAGGTGTTAAAAATTAAGATTAAACATTTGGTTGAATTTCTGCAGAGTTTGAGTCTCATTACTGGTTTTCTGAGATCATGACAATAATCTATTTTCCTGCCTGCTTCATCAATGAGCAAAATTATTTCTGCTCCCCTACTCAGTTTAGAAGTACATTTTCTCTCCTTTCATTATTTCATTTCACACACTTGAGTACCAGGTTCCCTCCAAACTGTGTACCACTTCCATTCTTCCAGAATTTCTTAGTCCAGTCTCCTGGTCACATCAGCTTCTTCACGATGGTCTGGGGCTCCCCTCAAAAGCTGCCCCCATTCTTCTCTTGGTCCTTCCTCCCACCAAATTACCACCATTATGAACAATTTTTAGATTAAACAAGGAAGATTCTGGGTTAAGATTAATGTGTAATCTGGGAGAGCCTATCTAGCCATTAGAATATTGACTTGGATTAATTTATTAGCAAGTTAATGTCCTAAAGGCATGACATACAGAAGCTAAAAGGAGAGGCTTAAACTAATCTTGTTCTTGGATCAACAATGAGGCGCAGGATTAAAGGAAAAGCATAAAGGAAAAGCATAATAAAGGAAGAGAGAGAAGTGAAGCTAGATTGAGAGAGAGCCTTAGTTGGTGATGATTAGGGTAATGGTGGTCTTTGGAAAAGTACCTTCATCATAGAGGTAAGAGAAACAAAAGGAAGGCAGATTCTGCTGGACACAAAATAGAGGCCAGGTTGTTCTCCTTAGGAGTGCTGTGATTTGAGAAAGCCCCTCTATCCAAAATCCCAACCTTAATAATCTTAGGGCCGTTCATTGTGTTATTATTTTTAAATGAATTTCTTTGATTTTAAGCATTCCCTATTTAAATTTAAATATCCTGAAAATGTTATTGTGCCAAAATATTATATTGATCCTTAATTTCACTTTTTGAATTAGCCAATTAAAAGAAATTCCACATATAATAGTCAAATTAATTAAGATGCTTTTGTATGCAAGGAACTGGCAGTCTCCCTCAACATGAATAATACACTAAAAAGGACTTATGGGTAAGTTAGAAAGAGAAGGACAAATATTGTATGCTAACTCACATATTCGGAATCTAAAAATGGTACTGATGAACTCAGTGACAAGAACAAGGATGCAGATACAGAGAATGGACTGGAGAACTGGAGGTATGGGAGGGGGCGGGGGGTGAAGGGGAAACTGAGACGAAGCGAGAGAGTAGCACAGACATATATATACTACCAACTGTAAAATAGTCAGTGGGAAGTTGTTGTATAACAAAGGGAGTCCAACTCGAGGATGGAAGATACCTTAGAGGACTGGGGCGGGGAGGGTGGGGGGGACTCGAGGCGGGGGGAGTCAAGGAAGGGAGGGAATACGGGGATATGTGTATAAAAACAGATGATTGAACCTGGTGTACCCCCAAAAAAATAAAAAATAAAATAAATAAATAAATAAATAAAAAGGACTTATGGGCTCAACTAACAGAGAAGCTCTGCAATCAGTGAGAGTTTGGGCATGAGGGTTTGATCTAAATTTTCACAATTTTATCAGGAAACTTCATCTCATCCTCTGCAATTTTCTCAGCTCTATCCACCAAGATGGGTTAACTTTGTTCTTAGCTTGGCTTCCCTAATGCAAACAATACAGCTCTCAGCAATTCACAGCTGCCTGCTTCCTCATTCACATCCAGAGGGAGAAACTGTGTTTACCCCAATAATAAAACAGAAGTCTTGAACTCCACACTGTTTGGACTAAATTAGGACATACGCTTACCCTTGGGCCAATCATTTTGTCAAGAGAAATTATATTATCTTGAATGATTTAAATCTTAGAGCCCATCTGTGCTACAATGAGAAGAGGTCAACTCTAGGGGAGACAAGCACAGTGTTCACTGTGTAGACCTCATGATAGACTTTAATAGATGGAGAGAGAGGTCTCAAGCTGGGACATTCACTAAGGGTAGGCCTGAGCAAGTTCTTTTAGGGGTAAGTCCTATTTTACTGGGTATCTCCTGAAGACAGGAGGCATCTGGCAGGATAGCTGATGCCGTGAAAGGAGAGATGGAGATAACATCTGTAAACAGCATATTCCACTATGGGACTCTTCCTTTTCCAGCAGTAAACTCACATTATGGACACAACCTGTCACATTCTAAGCATTATGAACAGGGTGATTGTGCTATGTCATCTACATCTACAGTGAAGTTTCACTTGCCAGTCCAGTCCAGATCCTTCTGGAAGGCTTTGCTGATCCTCTGCACTGTGGTAGAAATCATCACCACAGCCATTAACCTCGCCGCCCCCCACCACGACCCTTCTCCAGAAGTGGTCTCTTTGGTTCTGATATAATTCTGCCTTTCTTTCTAGTCTGAAATGAGCATATTTCTTTTTTTAAAAAAATTCATTTTATTTGTTTTATTTTTTAGCTATTGGCTGCATTGGGTCTTCATTGCTGCATGCAGGCTTTCTGTACTTGTGGCGAGCAGGGGCTACTCTTCATTGCAGTGTGCAGGCTTCTCATTGCAGTGGCTTCTTTTGTTGCGGAGCACAGGCTCTAGGCACTCGGGCTTCAGTAGTTGCGATGCGTGGGCTCAATAGTTGTGGCTCATGGGCTCTAGGGTGCAGGCTCAGCAGTTGTGGCACACGGGCTTAGCTGTTCCGAGGCATGTGGGATCTTCCTGGAGCAGGGATGAAACCCGTGTTCCCTGCATCAGCAGGCGGATTCTTAAGCACTGCACCACGAGGAAAGCCCCTGAAATGAGTATATTTCTATATCACATTGAAGTTAGTTAAAAGCAACTAGGTTGCTTTTCCTTATTTCCAAAGAGTTTTACCCTTACATCATCAATCCTAAAGACTTATAATCAACCTGAACAAAGTTAGAAATTGAAACTGTTTTGCTTTTAAACACTTCATTTGCCGGAATAAATCCTCAAAATGATGAACGCTAATAACTCCTTTTAGCCAAATAGGACAAGTTCAACAGTGGTTTTATCCCCTGGCTGTACATTAGAAGCACCTGGGTGCCTTGATCTTTCCTCAGACATCTCAGATTTAATTAGTCCAGAGTGAGAACTGGGCACCAACATTTTTTTTAAAAACACCCTTATTGAGATATGATTCACATATTATAAAATTCATCCATTTAAAGTAATATTTATTACATCCACAGTGTTGGTGTTATCTGCATTTTTAACATCCCCTCAAGAGTTCTAATAGTCAGACAGATAGGGTTGAGAACCACTGAGCTAAAACAAATTATTAGCCTTTGAGACAACCTAATAATCAACTGAACTATAAGTCAAAAATTCTTCTAAAAAAGATTCCAAAATTATGTGGTTTTAACAAATTAATAGACTTTATATTTGAGAGCAGTTTTAGGTTCAAAACAAAATTGAATGGACAGTTACAGAGCTAAAATTACATTTTTTAACTATCAAATTCTCTAATTTAATTGGCATTCTTTGTTCGAGAGGAAACAGAAAAGTCTTTAATAACGTTTCCTGTTTTCTTAGGAAAAAAATACATAAAATGGTTATTCTCCTTGCAAAGAGTTACTTTGTATTCACTTAAAATACAAGGCAAACCAGAATAAGGTTTTCTTTTTAAAAAAAAAAATCTATTTTAAAACTTATTGATCAACACTTTCCTGGCTCTCTTTTATTGGAGAAATAAAGCACTCAAACAAAATTTTAGTGATAAATAACTGAAAATATCCAATATTAATCTAATTCCTATACATTCTTTTCTACCTTTGATATAAAAGATTAAAAAGTATTGTGTAGGTGTATATATATGCATATATATAAACAATATTGCCATTTGCTTTGAAAGAAATATTGATCATCCTCAGCTAAATTTGATTTACAGAAAACATTTGTAAACAGAGAAGTTTTGATATGGAATATTTAGTATAAAGTGTGATCTAAACTGCCATAAAGAGAAGGGTGATTACGCTAGCAGTTTCTGAATCATATTAAAGCCAATAGAAGTTTGTGTAGCCATTTGATGAATTTAGACTATATAGTAAACTAATTAAATCCAGACTTCTTACCTCCAGGAGAAAAACATGCCCAGGTAGCCACTGCCTCTTCAATTTGGGCCCAGAATGAAACTCACGGAACAGATCTGAACTTAACCCTCAGCCTGAAGCAGAAACCGCCTACTAAACCACAGACCGGAAGTGAGAAGTAAATGTGTACATTCTACACCACTGAGAGTTTGTGATTATTTTTACACAGAAAAAGCTAAAACGGAACCACACACTAAGGAAGGGAATAACAGTAGGAGAAATACATACGTGGCGGGGTGGGGCAGGGGGGTAGAGTATGATGGGATGGGATGGGAGTGAGCTCAGTTCTGAGCCTATTAAATATAAGGTGCTGATGGAATTTCAAATAGTGATGCATGAAGGGTAAGGAAGTCATCTGAACATATTTGGGAGTAAAAGCCATGGAAGGGAATGGGATCTTTGGAGAAGAGAGAACATATATGTTCATGATGGTTATACTCTCATTATATTACTCTTTTTATCAGTTTATAATTCTCCTCTCCTCTCCTCTCCTCTTTGCCCTCTTTTTAACATACATACACACACACACACACACACACACACACACACACACGTCTTGCTTTTTATTTTTATTACGTGCCTCATAGTTGCTCCTTCCTTCCATCTCTATGTGGCCTCCTACTCTTTTTTCTCCCTGACAACTCTTCCTGGCTAATCACACACAGAAAAGATCCAGGGGCCTTCACCACGTTTTAGGATAGAATGACAGGCTTGGATCATAGCCCCTGATCACATCAGGGGAGCAGCTGGGACTGCTCTAGTCCTGCAGCTTTTCAGCCCCGCAGCCTTAGGGCCGGGATTCCTTGCCTGGAATACAATCCTCAGCCCTTCTATGGCCCTAGAGTTGCACTTTCCCAGAATATGATGGGGACCTGCTATTGCATCTTCATTTAGATTCCCCTCAATAAATGCTTTTGCAGGGTTAATGTGTGTATAGAATCGAATCACTCCACATTTACCTGCTCGGCACCTACTCTCCTGCTTTTCCTCCTACCTTACTGGCAACACTATTTCAATCTTCTTGGCTAGTTCCTAATTATCCACCTGATTTCTAAATACCACAGTGTCCCAGGACTCAGTCTCCTTAATCTTTGAACACCTCTATCTGTGTTCACTCACTTAATGAGCTCCTCCAACCACATGACTTTCAATGCTATTCATCCAGTCTGGACCTCCTCCCTAATCCCCAGCCTCACCCAAAGAACTTTCTAATTGACATTTCCATTTGAACGACTGATGGGCATCTCAAGGTAACATGTCAAAAGCCAACCTCCTGAGTGTCTCTGTCTAAAGATGCTGTACATGCAGTCCTCCCTCTTTTAGGCAATTTTTCCATTTTTCAGATTAACAATCTTGCAGTCATCTGTGCCTCTCCTTCTTCTTTCACACTTCGCACACAATCATCAGACAAATCCTATTTGCTCTCCTTTCATAATATATCTGGAATACAACCACTGCCATCATCCCCTGTCTAAATTACAGTGACAACCTCTCCCTGGCTTTGCCCTTGCCTTCAATAGTCTGTTCTCAAGCAGCAGTGTGACCCTTGAAACATGTCATTATCATGCCGCCCCTCTGCTCAAAGCCATCTAGTTGTTTTTTGTTTTGGGGTTTATTTTTTACTCAGTGTAAACCAAAAGTTACTACAAAGGAACCAGGCCCTACACGTTGTAACTTCCTGCTACTTCAATGATCTGGTCTTGGAGCCCTCTAACCCTGCCCAGCAGTGAAGAGCTAAACCATCAACTCCATAGGGTGGGCTCTGTCCTGTGGGTCTGTCTTATCAAAATCTTCATAGAGGTTTCATACTTTCTGAACATGTCTGTAGCATGAACATGGCATCTGGTCTCTTAGAGAATTTATTGACAGGAATTACAAACATTACTATGTATTATTGTGCTATTATTATAATTAAGAAGTTATACATGAATGGGTTCACTGTGGATGGCTGAGAATAAAAATGCTGCCAAGATTCCTGGTTCATATTTTGCTTCAGAGTCAGAGCCCTTGAAAAGGTGGACTGCTCACATTTCTGTATGCTAATTTCTCCCACCTGATAGCATGCAATGGAGCGAAATATCGTCAAGATTGGAAAATAAAAAATTTTAATAATTTCTGTTTAAGTGTGGATTCTTAACCTTGAATTCAACTCTTGCCCACAATCTTAAGTTGACCCTAAAAATAGTAACTCTGAGGGGCAGAGTCAGAAACAGTACTTCCTACGACTAGTTTCTACCAACATTATATCTGGTTATCAGAGGCAGGGTTACCGTAAAACTAATAGAGCTTAAGCTTCAGGGACGCTCACTGGCATGAGCAGTTGTGGAGTTGCTGGGGGTGTGGAGAGTTCCAGGTGGGGAAAGGAAGCCAGGACGCAATCAGGAAGCATTTCTGTGTGCAAATTCAATGCTACTTCCAAAAGCCTGGATCTGCCCCAGTGAGTGGCGATTTCTTATGAACGTTGTAGATGGTTCACCCAGTTGCTAAAGAATAAAAAGTTGTCCAACATGGAAGCAACCTAAATGCCCATCAACAAATGAATGGATAAAGAAGATGTGGCATATATATACAATGGAATATTAGCCATAAAAAGGAATGAAACGGAGCTATATGTAATGAGGTGGATAGACTTAGAGTCTGTCATACAGAGTGAAGTAAGCCAGAAAGAGAAAAACAAATATTGTATGCTAACTCATATATACGAAATCTAAAAAAAAAAAAAAAAAATGGTACTGATGAACCCAGTGACAGGGCAAGAATGAGGATGCAGATGCAGAGAATGGACTGGAGGACATGGCGTTGGGGGGGTGGGGGGCAAAGGGGAAGCTGGGACGAAGTGAGAGAGTAGCATAGACATATATATACTACTAACTGTAAAATAGATAGCCAGTGGGAAGTTGCTGTATAACAAAGGGAGATCAACTTGATGATGGGTGATGCCTGGAGGGCCAGGACGGGGAGGGTACGGGGGAGTCACAGGAGGGAGGGGATATGGGGATATGTGTATAAATACAGCTGATTCACTTTGCTGTACTTCATAAGCTGGTACAAGAGTGTAAAGCAATCATATTCCAATAAAGAGCTTAAAAAAAAAAAGTTGTCCGAGATTATTAGATTTTTTTTGTCTTTTAATTATGAAGTCAAATCAAATGCCAAAATTACCAGTGATATTTAATGGATTATTTATTTTGGCATAATTTGACGATTTTAACATGTCTTTTAGCTTCCTGATTGGGAAAAATATTAATATATTAATTACAAAAAACATTAGCATCTCTACTGCAGTTAGCATAACATTATACCTCCAAAAGAGAGCAACCTAGCCATTCTTATTTGAGAAATGTGGTACTACACGTGGCAACTGAATAACTGAAAACTAGTAGATAACTATTTTCAAGAAGATTATATGATTATTCCTCATATCCTCAAATCTTTATAATTGTCCCATCAACAGAAAACGTTTAGAGCCTAAATATTTCAAGAAAGGATTTAAATAGTTTGTAATTGCTATTTGGTTAAGCATTTCAAAACAAGATTGTTATTTATTTGCTTATTAGCAATAATATTATACAAAGGGTTTATATCCTCATTGGTTTACCTTTTGTCTTCTGAAAAAGCTTCCTAGGAGGTACTGTATGTTCCTTTAAAATTATTGCTGGCTGTAAAAGTGGGCACACACACGCCAGGGTGCGCGTCAGGCAGCTCTTACAGTGCTCCCCGGGTGTGCTAGGCCTCTGGGGCATAGAGCCAAAACTGAAGCTGCCATCAATCAACAGTATAAAATGCACACTGTAGTGTGTCCCCGCAATTATTCCTTTTTATGGCCTAGAAACAAACTCCACCTTCCCTTCCGTGATTTTAAACATTAACTTTCCAGCTCTCAGAAGTACTCAAAATGGTTCAATTCTATGTTTTCCATGAACAAGATGTGGTTCATTAGCAACTAACTCCTCCTCACTATGCAGACATTTTCATCCATTGCAAATCCCAACTTCAAAATATGCAAGGATTTGTAAGAAAAATTTGTGGAAGAACTTTTTGAGAGTATATATTTTCTGTTAAACAGGCAAAACAAATCTGCTAGGAGTATTTCCAAGAGTAAATATTTTGTAAAAACTTGGGATTTTCTTCAGGTGTTTCCATGACTTACACATCAATAGCTTTTATTTATAAAAATTTTTCTTAAGATGAATAAGCAGTTTTCTAAATTGTTTGACTTATTTTAAAATGAAATCACTATTTCCCACAAACTTAACATCTAATAGTTGAGGGATTATCAAGGCAAATACATAAAAACACTAATACTAGCAATGAGTTGTTTGCTAGGACTTTAAAGTTTACAAGTATGGACATCCTGGTGGTGCAGTGGTTAAGAATCCACCTGCCAATGCAGGGAACACAAGTTCGATTCCTGGTCTGGGAAGATTGCACTTACCACTAAGTAACTAAGCCCGAGCACAACAACTACTGAATCTGTGCTCTAGAGCCTGCGAACCACAACTACTGAGCCCATGTGCCACAACTACTGAAGCCCACATGCCTAGAACCTGTGCTCAGCAACAAGAGAAGCCACCGCAATGAGAAGCCTGCACACCACAATGAAGAGTAGCCCTTGCTCGCCACAACTAGAGAAAGCCCATGCACAGCAACAAAGGCCCAATGCAGCCAAAAATAAATAAAATAAAAATAAAGTTTACAGCTTAATACTCATTCTCAAATATTTTTTGCTACAAGCTAGAGAAATATGTGCAACAAATTACATTTTGAATAAGAGATACATCCTAGGGTTGAAATTATAAAAGAAGTACTTAGTGATATTGAGGGGAACTGAGGAGTGACTGGGTGGATGAATCCAGGTGGAGACGGCATAGAACAATCTTACAGAAATACTACTGCTGCACAGAACTTTGAAGAAGAAAAAAAAAGATGTCATATAAGGATAAAGAATGAGTATAACATGCTTAGTAGAATTTATCATGGGAAAATATAATTGGGTGAGAAAGAAAAAATTCTATACTGTCTTAAAGTTGGGAAGGCTACTAAGAAATCATTTGTTCAGTTTTCATATGTAAGGCAATCAGCTAGTTAGTTTTCAATAATCCCTTGGGATAGAATCCTTTAAAATAGTCATCTGGTTTCCCTTGAACACCTACTGTGGAAAAAACAAACAAACCTCATTATTTTGTGTGGCATCCCCTTCCCTTTTTGAGCAACTAACTAGGTTCGTATTCATAATGGGCTTAAATTTACTCTACTAGTATTTAGGCCTAGCAGACTTTTTTTTCTGTTCTATAAAATAATATAAAGTCTACCTTTCCAAGGGCTTTGCACCCGTCAAACATCTCCACTGCATGCTTTCTCTCAAACTCTTTTTCCCCTGGACCAACAAATCCATCTGCTGAATAATTTCTCATTTGACTTTATCTGTCCTCTTTGTCTGCATCTTAAGTTTATAGTGTTTTTAAAGTGGAGCACTCAGAGTTAGTCCACAATTCTGCCTGGCACAATGGACTTTTACTTCTGTTGATGTTACTGACCTCAGTAATAAGCTTTTAAAGTAGCCAACAACTACAATGGTTTTCTTAAGATCTTAGTTACATTGTTGACTTAAATTGAATTTTCAGTCAAATAAAATGATCAGGATATTTTTAAAGAAATATTTTGTATGGTTACATTAGATCATCTATACCTTCTTTACATGCAATTGATTTTTTTAACTTGGGTGTAGGATTTTACATTTAGGCCTATTTCATTGCATTCTTTTGTTTCAACCCTTCATTGCAGGCTGTAAAACTTTGATTTAATCATTGATAGATAAGCTAGACCACCTAGATTCATGCACTTGCAAACATATAAGACTGTCTTTCATGTAATCAGATATGTACGTACATGGAGCATGGATTTTAGAAACAATTTATCTGAGCCTCCATAAGATGGGAAAAAATGATGCTTACTTCATGGAGTTGTACTGAGATTTAGATGAGATATTGTATGTAATGTGTTTAACGACAGTTTATGGTACCTAATTTATAAATTTGATTTTTTAATATATTTTATTATTTTTTATAAATTTATTTATTTATTTATTGGCTACATTGGGTCTTCATTGCTGCACAGGGGTTTTCTCTAGTTGCAGCGAGTGGGGGCTATTCTTCATTGTGGTGTGTGGGCTCCTCATTGCAGCGGCTTCTCTTGTTGTGGAGCATGGGCTTCCGTAGTTGTAGCACATGGGCTCAGTAGTTGTGGCTCATGGGCTTAGTTGCTCCACAGCATGTAGGATCTTCCTGGAGCAGGGATCAAACCCATGGGCCCTGCATTGACAGGTGGATTCTTAACCACTGCACCACCTAGCAAGTCCCTATTTTTAAATATATTTAAATAGCATTATTTCCTATAGGAGTGGAGTGGAGGTAGAAGCAAAAACAGTAATAGTAGAAGAAGCAAACGTGTTTATCTCAAAAAACAGGAGAATTCAGAAACACTTGAAAATGAAAGCAGAGGGTAAGACTAGTATTGAATAATCATCATGTTAAAACTCATGGGCATCCATTTTAATTTTATAAAATGTGATTAAAACTACTGGATTTTGAGTTTAATAATGGGATTGAAACCATATTTGAAGTTGATTACTGGTAGTCTACATGTATTTTATTGAGAAGAAACAACAGGGCTGGAGTTCAGACAGACTGGTGTTGAGCACACCTGGACAGAGATGCAGGGAAGCAGCCAGGAAGGAAAAATAGTTTTCTCAGAAATTGAAAAAATGGCCAAAGATGAATATGCATACAATGAATGCAGACACAAATACCAACCCATGTACAAACACAATCCCCCACAGACACATGGCAAAGCCTGCATTTGGTGTCCGAAGAACAGTGTCTCTTCTGTCTCCCTTAACTTTGATAAAACTGTACTTCAAAATAGTGGGGAGGGAGTGGAGATCTGAGCACACAGTATGATTTTCCTCAAGTGTGCATCATCTCAGAACGGCCTTGGGCCTTAGGGCTCATGACCCGGACAGCCCTTCGTGGCCAAGAAGATCAAACATTTGTCAATGCCAAGTTCTGCCTCAAGGGAGAAGTTCAGGCTTTAACACTTTCATTTTAGTCATAATAGTAGTGAGTATTTATTGGGCACCTACTGTGTGCCACTGTTCTGACAACTTTATGGTATAATCTCACATAATCCTCACAACAATCTTCTGAGGCAGGATCTACCAAATTTCTCCAATTCCCAAATGACACGAAGCACTGAGTGGTTAAAGAACTTGCCTGAAGTCACACAGCAGGTAAGGGATGCAGCCAGGGAGTGAACATGGACAGTCTCACTGTAGAGTCTGTTCTTTTAATCACTAAAATAAACTAGGTTCTAGGTTAAGAAACACTTTATTTGTTTATTTATCTGGTTGCACTGGGTCTTAGTTGTGGCGGGCAGGCTCCTTAGTTTCAGCTCACAGCCTCCTTAGTTGTGGCATGCAAACTCTTAGTTGCAGCATGCATGTGGGATCTAGTTCCCCAACCAGGGGGTCAAACCCTGGTCCCCTGCATTGGGAGTGTGGAGTCTTATCCACGGTGCCACCAGGAAAGTCCCCAGGATTCACTGTTTTCTGACAGTTAATTATCTTTGGTGTACCCTAGATCTTTGGGGGAACAATAAAAGTGGTGAAATTAATAATTGTCTTCCAAATTAAGGAAAATAAAACTAAAAAGTTTGCAACAAATAATGTATTTGTTCCATGTAAACATAGCTGACAAAGAACCATGTGAGAATATTGTTAAGCTTGTAGTGGAACATTCATTGTTTCTCCTTATTTTATTTTATTTTATTAATTTATTTATTTATTGGATTTATTTTTTTCTTGGCTGTGTTGGGTCTTTGTTGCTGCACGTGGGCTTTCTCTAGTTGTGGTGAGCAGGGGCTACTCTTCACTGTGCTGCTCTGGCTTCTCATTGCCATGGCTTCTATCTGCAGAGCACAGGCTCTTGGTGCAGGGTCTTCAATAGTTGTGGTGCATGGGCTCAATAGTTGTGGCTCACAGGCTTAGTTGCTTCACTGCATGTGGTATCTTCCTGGGGCAGGGCTCGAACCCATGTCCCCTGCATTGGCAGGCTGATTCTTAACCACTGTGCCATCTAGGAAGTCCCTCTTTTTTTATTTTTAAAAATTTATTTTTTTATTAAGGTACAATTGGTGTACACATCCATTGTTGTTTTTTTTTTCTTTTTTTCTTTTTTTTTTTTTGCTGGCTGCATTGGGTTTTCATTGCTGTGTGCGGGCTTTCTCTAGTTGTGGCGAGCAGGGGCCTCTTCCTTGTGGTGTGCAGGCTTCTCATTGCAGTGGCTTCTCTTGTTGCAGAGCACAGGCTCTAGGTACATAGGATTCAGTAGCTGAGGTTTGTGGGCTCAGCAGTTGTGGTGCAGGGGCTTAGTGGCTCTGCAGCATGTGGGATCCTCCCAGACCAGGGATAGAACCCATGTCCCTTGCAATGGTAGGCAGATTCTTAACCACTGTGCCACCAGGGAAAGCCCGCCATTGTTTCTTTTACCCACAATTTCTTCCTCCATTTGGAGGAGCAGGAAAACTTCTACTCTACCCAACCCTTCAGAAACTCCATGACTCAAATAGGAATTGCCATCATTTTATTCATCTCATCTCCTGACTTTAATTATTGGTCCAGAGGTGAGCACCTCACTCAAACGGGACCAATTGCAGTAGTTAAATGCCCTCTCCTGGTGATTTGTCTTAGAGGTGGGCATGTGACAAATTGGTATTCTTCCCTGCCTTTTAAAAATAGAGTAGTGAGCTTTGTTTGAAGTTCTCTCTTCTCCCAGAAAGGAGCATTTGAAAAGGAGCTTCAAAGCTATTTGTAGCTCTGTCCCCCATATGAGAAGGTAATCGGTCTCAGAGAGTGAAGCCAACAGGTAGAGAGATGCAGAGGAAAATACGGAAAAAGGGAGAAAGAGAAAGAGAGAATCGTTATGACATTCAAATTCTCACGTCCACATGTTCCTGACCTTTACACAATTTGCCTAGGTAAACCAATAAATTCCCTTCTTGCCTAAACAGTTTGAGTTTCATTTCTGTCTCTTACAATCAAATGAGTCTTACTGGAAATATCACTTGGCTAAAATAGCCATACTCTCAGGCTTATCTAGGGTCTTATCCTAGGGCTGAGTAAGGTCAGTAGAAAGCTGCTTACTTGGATAACAGTGTGGACTCCTCTTCACTTTTATCAAGTTGCATTCCAGTGGTAAGGCCTTAGATTTAATGAAGGGTTTAAAGCAACTTACAAATAAATCATTCACAACACTGAAGTTGTTGAGGATGTTGTATATCCTTCCCTTGGTGCCCCCACATGAAGCTCTCCATGAAAATTTTTTCCAAAATGTAGACCAGAGTTTTGCTTCTCTTAAATGTTATGTTTTCAATTTATGGAAAAAATAGTCATATGAATTAAAAGAGATCATATTAATTAAAATGGAATGAAGTAGGTCATTTTAGGAGACTTCCATTATACAGTGGAAGAACATTGATTTGGAGACAGAGACCTCGGTTTGAATCCCTAAATTCATGCTACACATTTCCCAGCTGAATGGTCTCTAGCAGATTATTTAGTATCTCTGGACCTCAGTTTTCTCTTCTGTAAAATAAGGCTCTTAATATCAGCCTTAACTAGGTTATAACACTATTATAAAAATTAGATGGAGCTATGTGTGAAAAATACTTTGTAAACTGTAATGCACTATATAGACTTTTTAGTTATATTAAGTCCCACAATCAAACTAGAATTTTCTCTTATACACAAGATGATTTCTTTGAGGAAGAAATCTTTTCATTTTTCACCAGAAGTTTATACGGCTTAAAAATAGCATAATCGTACTCAACTCTAAAGGGCTTAAATTAAAGCCTTGTTAGAACCATGAGTTGTACTTCCATTCTACACTGGAGGCAAACAGAAGATTAAGAAGAGGAAAAGGTAAGCAAGTCATCAACAGGGCTATATGCAAATGAAAAGCTGGAGCTCTAGGCTGCCCAGTCTTTACTGGAAGGCAAAACCACATCACTGACTTGACAACTCACTGTCTTTATCCTGCTGTTTTTCAAAATCTCTACCCTGAGCCCATCCCAAAAGAGTGAAGGAGTGAAGTTTTAAAAAGGAAGCTTCCTCTGTTGTTTGGCAAAGATCAATACTGAGAGTGAGGGATGGTAATTGGAAACAGCATCATTGATTTAGACCCCAAGCCACACTCATTGTGTATGCATCTATTGCGGGTCCGTGGGGGAGAGGGGGTGCAGAATTTAGTTGCTTCTTCTTTAACTGAGTGTTGCTCAGTTTTTCTGCCAGCGTTGTAAGAACATCTCTAAAAGACACAAAAGCTCACGGAGGTGTCAAACAGCAGGGATGAGAGGCTGAGCTTTCCCTCATCCGTGAAGGAGTCAATTAAAGAACAAAGACGACTCTTGGGTTTTAAGATCACCAGTCCAAGTTGTTCCAGAATTCTCATGTGTATTTCAAATTCAATCTCCTTATATTTCTTCTCTATTCCAAAAAAAATGTAATTATGTGGTGCTTTTTGTGCTTTTAAGAGCACAGTTATAAAAGCATTTAGTTTTTCCTTATATTTTGTAACCCTGTGTGTTTCCCGTTTAATCCTATCCCCATAGTTCCTGGGATTAAACAACAACCAGTATCAGGAAAACTATAAGGATAGCTCTCCAGCGCTTAACCATCATTTCAATCTCCTAGAAATTAAATGTTCTAAACTTTATCTGTCTTTCTGCTAATGATTTCTTGTGTGTTCAGGCACCAAGGGAGCTGAGAAGAACAAAGCACACCCTTGCTCAAGAGCTCTTTCATTGTTGGTTAGATTAGGAATGACTTCAACTTCTTATGTAAAGTGCGCACTGTAAACTAATCTTTGTTTCTGCAATTTAGATAAGATTATTTCAATAGACGTCAGTTTCAGTATTGGATTTTCTTTCTTTCTTGGACTGATGTTCTTTTTTGGCCACTGATCTATGAGACTGTCATTTGACATAAATTTACCATATCTAAATTATATCTTGTGGGTTTATGCCAGGAGCAAAAGATTATTTGTTTATATCAATACGTGAACTTTAAAGGTGTGTCTGTTGACTTTTTTGAACATCAACAAACTAAGTGCAGCAATATTCTTTGGGTTGGTTAATAAAATCCTAACTGAACGCATGTGATGTATACAAACTGTCTTTAAAGACATACATGCGTGTTCATTTCATATTTATTTCTGCTTTTCTCTAAATTTTTATGTCAATTTTAAGCATATACTGGATTGTCATTACACGTAAATACGCTGATTCAATATTTAAGTGGCTACAAAGATAAATTCCATTTCAATTTAAAGGAAATGTCAGGAATAATGTATTTTTACATTATGTAGACCAAGATTACTTCATATACTATTCATTCCATCATATATATTATCCATCACATATATTTTACCTGAAGCAGAAAGTATGCATGTCATTCAAATAAATATTTGTAAAAATGAAACTAAAAGATAAATTTGAAAGCAAAGGAATAGTCACAAAAACAGGTTTTGCTTGAGATGTCAGCTGGTCAATGAAGCCCAATAAAAAATATTACCTATCAATAGAACTAAATGTCCATCATAGATTTCAGGAGTGAAGCACTTTGGTTATTTCTAGGTTTAATTACACAGACAAAAATGACCAGAATGCAATAACTGTAAAATAAAACTCTAATCTTAAGATTGAAGATGGAGGCTACTAATATTCCTAGACAAAAGATATGATTTTAAAAGATATCGAAAATGTAAGTGAACCATAAATGAAAATGTAAATGAAGCATCCCGTGTCATAAAGAACCTACACTTTAGTGTTTAAAATTATTTGCTGTTATAGTTGCTTACGGTTTTGTTGAAATTATGTGTATGTGAACCTTAAATAGGGTATTTGGAAATGCATATAGTTCTTTTTTACCAACTGTAGTCATGTCTGAAAGCTAGAAAACTGTCATCAGAAAATTGGATTCTTAGGAAAAGATCTTTCCAAAATTCCCTATTTTTGAAGTTAAAATTAGATAGCCTGGTCACTTTAACAGAGGAATAAATGTGGTTTGGGACATAAAGAATAAATTAACCTAAGAATATTTCTACCTATATTCTAGTTCCCATCTCAATTTTTCAGAGATCCTATTCCATTGATTAGGATGGAATGATTGTCTTTTCCTTCAAATTATTGTATTTTCCTTCAAATTTCACATCTAAAAAACTAAACAAATAGATAAAACCAGCATTCCACACTCTTGTCCTTCTCTATGTATTTTCCTGGTTTTCACTCATATCTAAGTCTTCTTGATCATGGTAGCTCCCCTGCCAGGTAAGTATTCTCATATCTAAGTCGTAATAATCCATACTCTTTAACTTTCCTCCACTTCACTTCTCAACCCAATGCAACCTGACTTCCACGCTATCACTGCACTGAAAGTTCACCCTAATGTCATGGTAACCTCCTAAAGCAGCAAAGTTAGTGGATACAGTTAATGCATAAATTCCTTGACCTCCAGTCAGCTATTGAAACTCTATCTAGGTGTTCATGTTACTAACACTCTCCTTGATTTTCCTCATTTGCAGAGATTTCTTCTCATTCCTCTGTCAATTTTCTTTTCTTACACAATGTGTTCTCATTGGGCAATCTCATTGCCCTGTGCTGTCATACTGATTTCAGGACATCGTCACTTGGAACACATAGCCTTATCTAGCTGAACTCACCCAAATTCATTGTTTGTCCTCAGCTCCCTTCAAAGTCTTTTTGACTTCTGTCCCTAATCTCTGATGATAGTTCATATCTTTGCAATATTCTAAGTTAGAAAATTGTAAATGATCCTTGATTCTTTCTTCTCTCTCAAATTATTATTTATTAGATCACTAAAACCCTACTAATTATATCACAATTATAGTCTTGACTTTGTCCAGCCCCATTGTCAATATCACAGTCCATACAATTACTATTTATTGCACGGAAAACTGCCACGGCCACTGAACTGGTCAGTTTTCTTCACCTCTTCATACTCCTATCTATCTCCACATTAATAACACTGTTATTTTTCTAGAGAAACAAAAGGTGGGCACACCACAGTTCTAGGCTCCCCTGCTACCAACCTGTTTATACCATTTTGGCATTCTTTGGCCTGCAGGGGGACAGCCAGTATTTCTATTTATCACATAAATGCTTTACAATTAATCAGAAATCTGCCTATTCTTCCAGCCTCATTTTCCTTCTATCTTTTCACCCTATTCTTTTACCGCTCTCCTTTGTCTTCTGAATGACCGCTGGCAGCTCTAGATTTATATCATCCTTAGGCTAGAAATCTCAGAATAAAGAAAATCCCTCTTTCATATTTTCTCAGTCAAGTCCTGGAGAAGTTCTGACTGGCTCTGCTTAAGTCGCTTGACTGATGAACCAATCCCTGTGGCCAAGGGAATTCAGGGCTCTGATGAGTCAGGTTGGATCCTGTGTCCACCTTTGTGGGGAGAAGTCTGCTCCACGGAAATTTCATGCAATAGCTCCCTCGTTTTGAGCAGCCCTGTTTCCAGAATCACAGGAAGAAAATGGCTACAAAGCAACAACTACAAGAAAAAGGAAGAGAATGGGGAGTCCACATCACATACTTTCTGGAAGCACAGGATGATTTCTTAGCATGGCACCTCGATTCCCTCTTCAGCTCAAGTAAATAGGCATTCAACTAGGAATAGGACGTGAACTCCAGTCTTAACAAATCATTTTCTTTCTGAAAATCAGCATTTCGACCTAAGACATATTGTGGTGAAGGGGACTATATTGCATAATGCTGTCTTTATTTTGATGTTTTCTTGCAGTCTAATTGTTTCATGTTTTATGTGGAAATGGAATGCACTTCACAGGTAGGTGGGAATCGGTCACAGTCAGCTCCAGTCTTCCCTTTTACCTTCCCTACTCTTTTCCAACTTTCTATCTTCTTCCTTACTATCACCTCCTTATTCCAGTTCCCCAAACAAAAAAGTAAGCAAATAGTTCAATAAAATGGTATGTAGATTGAGATTCAACAAATGTTATTGAGGACTTATCATGTACTACATGCAAAATCTCAAAACTATGAATTTTAGTACTGTTGGGCCACAAATGTTGTCCAGGTAATGTATTAGCTTATCAGGGGCCAGGAAAAAGAATTCTGAGATGTGCTTTGGCAGCTCTGAGGTGGCAAAATAGATGTTTACAGTATTTTTGTAATAAATAAATAAATTTACTTATTTATTTATTGGCTGTGTTGGGTCTTTGTTGCTGTACGCGGGCTTTCTCTAGTTGTGATGAGCGGGGGCCATTCTTCATTGCGGTGCACAGGGTTCTCATTGTGGTGGCCTCTCTTGCTGTGGCGAATGGGCTCTGGGTGTGAGGGCTTCAGTAGTCATGGCATGAGGGCTTAGTAGTTGTGGCACACAGGCTTAGTTGCTCCACTGCATGTGGGATCCTCCTTGGACCAGGGCTCGAACCCGCATCCCCTGCATTGGCAGGTGGATTCTTAACCACTGAACCACAGGGAAGTCTGATGTTCGTGGTGTTTAGATAAACAAAATATATTCGTGTTTGGGTTTGTTTAAAATCGATTTTGCCGTGAACAGCACTTGTTCCCCCTGGTCTTTCTGTTCCCTCCATTCCTCTTTACTTTTTTCCTTCTTCTTTTCCCCTTTTTCAGTTTCATGGGAAAGCCAAAAATATAGTCTACCCTTGATTTTAATATAATTGTTATATACTTCCCAACTCTTTTTAAAACCTTCTGAATCCTCCTTCCATTGTAAGTAAATTCCTATTTCTTCAATATTTTTGCAGGATGACTTATTTGGAATATATCAAGGACATCTCTCACAGTGCATCTTTCTCCAGTGGGGGAAGCTCGTTTTCTTATCTTCCATGAGCAACAGGACAAGAGGTTTTTATCCTTCTCCAGATTCCCCATTGCCAATATTGTAGCATTACTGCATCATCCTTATGTAAAGGTACGTAGGGGTTAAAATGAAGGCTTTAGAGCCAGACTGCCAATCCTAACTCTGGCAGGTACCAGCTGTCTAACTTCAAGCAAGTGATAATCAGGATTTATACATCTGTGTTAATGACTCATCTGAACACCCAGACTGTGCCTGGATCTCTGCAATTTCAATGACCTTAATCTCCAGTCATGCCCAGGACGAATTCTGAGTCTTGTCAGCTCTGACCCTCCTCAAAAATTGAAACTCCAAGTACCCAACTATTTACCTCTTTATACTCACTACCTGCTCTCATACAATGAAAGACCTTTACAGTGAAAGTCCTTTGTCCTTAGCATTTCTTCTGGTCTCTCAGTGTCTTTCTAGCCTCTTATCCATCCCTGCATGGTTGGAAATTTTGTTCGATCGTGAAGAGTATTGTTCCACCAGTCACACTGATGTTTGGGCAATTTTTAAGAAGATAAAAGCATCAACTAGAATATTAACCTTTTTTTATTTTTACTTACCTATTGTGTCCCCAAAATTGTACTTTATCCCCAGAAATATAAACTCAAGGCAGTGAAAGGAGTTGGAAATGGCATTTCTAGTGGAAAGTTAGTAAAACTAGGAAAGGAAGTTCTATAGCTCACCAATTAATTATTTATTCAATAAACAATAAAGGAATATAAAAGCTCCCAGGACTATGTTAGTATAAGATTAGGTAATAAGGACATACAGACTTAGTAAATTAAAAAACAAAAAATAGATATCATTCATAATCGTCACAGGCTGAACTTAAAAATTTCAGTGAATTATAAATTGGTGTCATTAAGTTAATTGTGCCAGCATTTGACAGCAGAATGTGAGATGTATCACGGAAATTTTTGGAAAACAAAAGTTTAATAACCTTTTGTGGTTCATCCATTACATTTGGACTCAACAGTCTCATCAAAGAGATTATACTAAAGTAATATTTTAAGTGCTCTTTTAAAAACTAGACACAGAGTCTAAAAGAAAAAAATGTATGACTTTTAGTTAAAAGTGGGAAAATTTCAATAGGAAGCTTTTCTTTCAGCTTATGTTTTCATTAGGATACAAACCACGATCTCTGACATGAATAGGTGAACCAGAGAGATTGTAAGGGCAGTGAAAATACTTTGGATAATACTATAACGATGGGTATAAGTTGTCATACACTTGTCTAAGCCCACAGAATGGACAACACCAAGAGTGAACGATAAAATAAACTATGGACTTTGGGTGATTATGATAGGTACATATATATTCACCCATTATAGCAAATATACCACTTTGGTGGAAGGATATACTAATAGCAGAGGCTATGCATGTATGAGGACAGGGGTATATGGAAACCTCTGTGCCTTCTGCTCAATATTACTGTGAATCTAAAACTGTTTGGAAGATTGTTTTCTTTTAAAGGCCAATGGTGCATCCAGAGACTTAAACGACCTCTGATGTCACTTTTCTGTTTTTCTGGAGAAGCTGATTTTCACTTTAAAAAAAAAAGGAAAGTGAGAAAGAAAGGCCATACCAAAAACAAAGTTAACATAAATTTTAAAAGAAAAAAAAAAAGAGGGGCTTCCTTGGTGGCGCAGTAGTTAAGAATCTGCCTGCCAATGCCGGGGACCCGGGTTCAATCCCTGGTCCAGGAAGATCCCACATGCTGCCGAGCAACCAAGGCCATGTGCCACAACTACTGAGCCTGTGCTCTAGAGCCTGTGAGCCACAACTACTGAGCTCATGTGCCACAACTACTGAAGCCTGTGCACCTAGAGTCTGTGCTCTGCAACAAGAGAAGCCACCACGATGAGAAGCCTGCACACCACAATGAAGAGCAGCCCCCACTTCCCGTAACTAGAGGAAGCCTACATATAGCAATGAAGACCCAAAGCAGCCTAAATAAATGAATAAATAAGTAAATAAATATTTTTTAAAACTTCACACATTTATGTAAAAAAAAAAAAAGATTTTTGCCATAATTCCTGTCACTAAAATGCATTTAGAAATTTTTCTGTGAATATAGTTCTATAAAAATTGTAAAGACAGCATCAACATTTTTTGTCAAGTTCTTCGCTTTAGTGATTTCCATGGTGACTTCTATTTCAGGTTGTATGTAGTACATATATAAGTAGATTCTTTTTATGGCAACCAACTAGCTCATTTTTCACAAAGTTGGACAGGAAAGTTTCTATGAATTCTCAGCAGGTATGGCCTTCCTCTACCAGGGTTCTGACAACCAACCATAGGATGAAACAATCTTGTTTACATGTAATTTTTGACTGATGACATGTTTTAGAATATGGGACTAGATCTGTAAAATAACCTGTTTGTTTTCAATCTCTATTGTAATGAAATGACATTAGAAAACCTGGTTTGAACCTGGTCTCCCAGTGCCAAACTGTTTCATTTAACTCTGCTTCAAAGAATGGGTCCTAATCTACCTTTTCCTCCACCAAATTGCACTACATGTCGCAAATACGTTGGTAGAACCATACTTAAGTCCTTATCTCTACCACTTCCAAAGCTTAAGAATTACAGTAAACATCTGCTTTCACAGCAAAAAAGGAGTGAATAAGTATATTGATTATCTGGATAATTTTTTCAGTAATTTATTTTAGTAGTAGAAACCTGGCTGTTGTATTGATAATAAAATTACACCCTAATAAGACCACTTTTCTAAGTTTCCATTTTCATGTGTATTGGAGATGTAATCCAGCTCTAGGATATGAACATGGGCTACAACATTTAAAAGTTAAATCTATATAGGAAATAGAAGATATAGGTCCCAGGGGGAGTGAACATTGATATGAAACGAATTGCTGAACTTCTCTGTGACTTGCTTTTCCACCTAAAAAGTAGAAAGTTGTGCCTTCATGGAGGTGCAGTTTGGGTAAAAAGAACTAATATTTGCAAACACAAGTTCTGAGGAAGAACTCGTAAATTCAAGGTTTGTGATTTATCACAATATAAAATTGTTAATATTGCCTATTTATTCTAAGTTGGTTATGTGAAAGCTAGAAAAACTCCAAAGTCTGCAAACCAATCCTAGAAATTTTGATTTGAAAATTACATAGCTATTAGTACTGGCTTAAAATGTAAAGATAATATAAACTATAATTTTAAACTAAATAAGTTTGATTTAAGCTAAAAATATAGTTCTGGATCAAATAAAATTTCCTGAGATCTAAAAATTTACTAAGCACATAATACGGGCACAAGAAGAACTGTTCCTAGCTGTTCTCAGCTAACTTACAA
The DNA here is from genome assembly GCF_030028045.1 of Hippopotamus amphibius kiboko. NCBI lineage: Eukaryota > Metazoa > Chordata > Mammalia > Artiodactyla > Hippopotamidae > Hippopotamus > Hippopotamus amphibius. Next base: position 63,323,872 of record NC_080188.1, read on the forward strand.
TCTACTGGAATAAATGAGAGTGTTGAATGCTTCAAGGGAGTGGAAGTCGTCTGAGCAATTAAATTTATAAATAAAACAAAAATCCCCAGTGTTGGCTGTCATGAAAAGAAATATAAAACAATTCCTAACACAACTGGTACTGGATACGGGTTAGAATTATCTTCAAGTGTTAAATCTTGGAAGCAGAAGCTTTGTTTTTTTAAGTTAACCTCCCAGAAGTTAAACACAGAGAAGAAACATTCAGCTTATAGATTCAGATAAGAGATTACATTCTGCTTAACGTGTTTTCAAGTGATATTTAAAATGACTATCCTGCCAACTTTGCTCAGTATTAGGATAACTGAAAACTATTCACAGATGAAGGAAAAAAGAATAAAGAAGTTCTCCTTTTCCATTTACTTATTAGAGTTTAAGATTGCACTTCAATAACCATCACACACTGGAACATGGTCATGAAGTAAAATGTTCGCAAAAAATGAGAGAAAAACACACGGTAAGTGACAGTAAAACAATATTAGAATTTCCTTTTTCATTCAGTTACAATTTTGGCATCATTGCTTATTTGATTCTTGGAAAACTAGGGCAAGATTTATGACTACCATACAATCTACATGGCGTTTGCAATTAACCTGAAATTCTGCAATACTCTCTGTTTTGATTATTCTCTTAAAATCGAACATATTACAACTATTTTGATTTTGAGATTGAAGTTGGGCAGTAGGTAAATGCATGTGAAACTCTAGTGTTGATACAAGTAAATCCTATTCTTGGCCTTCAAATTGTGTATTTTGAGAAAATGGCAGTAAATAGCACAAACTAAATCTTAAAATGGTTTTCTGGTAAAATATTTCATTACAAGGTTCACTTGTGTTACGTCACTTGTTTACACTAATAAAACTCACGTGTGCTACAGAATAATAATAGTATTATCTATTGATATTTTAATCACCTGCTTATCTTTCCATCTCCTCTTCTCCTCCCTATCTTTAAAGACTGTGTGTTAGAGCAGTGAAAGGGTTAGACTAAGAACGACGAGTCCCAAACAATGTTCTGGTCTTTTACAACTAAATAGCTCTTGCATAGATTACCAAGAGGGTTGGGTTGTGGTCAGATCTTGTAATAGTCAATTCACCTAATATTGTTCTTCCTTGATATGTTAGCTTCTATCTGCTGGAAGCAAAGTGAAAACTTGCCTATATTCTCAGCTCTTTGGAAAAACTTCAACATGAAAGTTTCACAATAACCTAGTATTACTTCTTTAAATTGTATATATGATAGCATTAGAGTGGAGAAACATTTTTAACCCTGATGAGATTTCACGGATGACTTTATGATCTGTTAGTAGCATAAATGAATATATTTTGAAAATAAAGAAAAAAATCTCTTAATTGTAAAGAGACTCCGTGTATTTTCTTCAAAGATTCTGATGAGGTCTGGTTCCTTCGTTTCATTAGAAAGGGGAGTGGGAATCAAAGGAGCTTGACAGTTGGTTGATGTGTATGCCTAGCTACTAAATCATTGCATTCATGCTAAGACCTCCTATGTGCTCCCATTAAATCCCATTCAGCTCATGAGGTAATATATGTACTGTAGCCTATGGCTGGGTTGTCGCTGTGGTTTGTTTGCTTTTTTTTCCCCCTCCCCTGTTGAATTCTCACAAAGTCACAGTCCTCTAGGCTTTCCTTTTAAAGTTTTATATTTACTATGGTTAGATCTCAAAAAACAAATGTTGAGAAAAAAAGAAAGCTGTAGGAATATATTTACAGTGTGATATCATACTATATATTTTTTAACATAAAATTATATTTTAAAATACACACCAAACTCATGATCATAATTGCCTCTGGAAAGAATCAGTGGTAATAGGACTGAGGTTGGTTGTCAAAGAGGACTTCAACTTCATCTGTAAAATGCTGTTGTTGTTTTTTTAAAGCATGAAATCTCTTGGTTTGGGGAGGTAATGAGGTAGTATAGTATCCTTTGAATTTCTCTGCATTTTTTGAAATATAATGAATAAACAGTAGTGATAGAATAGTGGTTATGTATGCAGGATCTGGAGAGAGACTGCCTGCCTTTAAATCTGCCACTTACTACATGACCAGGGGAAAGTCACTGAACCTTCTAGTGCCTGTTTCCTAATCAGTAAAATGGTGTTCAACAGTAAATAGTACCTACCTTATTGGCTTGTTGTAAGAAGTAAATGAGGTAATACTGGAAAAGTGTTTAGAATGGTTCTTAGAACATAGTAAGTATCCAATAAATTAACTAGTAATTAATTTCTTAAAATCTCAAATTTTTTTCTATTGGCTTGTCTTTTTTAATTAAATGAAACTATGAAACAGATTTATTACTGGATAAATAGAAGCAATGTGCAAATAAAACAATTATAAACATGTTTAATTATTTAATGAAGCTGCAGAACAGGAACTTCAGTAACATATTTCCATATTTCACTCCAAGTATTAAAAGGACACTTCCTCCCAATTTGCTCTTCTACTCTCATTCTCAGTAATTCAGTTGTCTGATCTTTCTTCTACTTTTTACAACATCCTTCTTCTTATTTCTGAATCTACATAATACAACCCAAATAGTTCTGAACATAAGCATGGCAGGTCTGCGTTTCTTCTTTTGGCGACAGTAGCTTTAGTATTAACTGAAAGGCAGGGTAGATAATGTGACACGCGCTTTACTTTCAGCAGACTTGTTAATATCAGCTCTGAATTTTTCATGACGGCTTCGGTAACCTGTAGCCTGGAGCTGAAGCTCTGGGGGTTTCCTCCACAAAGAGGTGGATCAGCTGAGCTCTCACTTCCCATCTGGCACTGGGTGACAGCGACAGTCAGGGGGGCTGCAGGAAACCTGAAGAAGAAGAAAGCTGATGTGGGACACCTATTGTAGTGCATCAAAGGCTAAACATGTGCTGTTGTATGGATGTATCTTTGAGACACTTGTTTATCACTGGCTTCAGAATCTACTTAGCCAATGTGTTTAACGTTAGCGTCACAAGAACAGCTGCCGCTCGTGTAAGTAATACCCTCATACGCAGTGGCATCCTGATTTGCCACACCAGATTCAGGACCTCTCTGGAGTGAATGTTTTATGCTGTCTGGCATGCTTCTTATTTACCCTCACAGGCAGGCGTACACGTGCAGGCACACACACAGAACCACACGATCACCATTCGGAGCTGTTTGAAATTGTAAACCATTTTAGCTCCGTCCCCAAAGTAACAATATGATGTCAAAGTTCTCACAAAAGCTGTCTTCTATGCCTGAAGGTCAAAAACAGAAAGTTTTTTGAAAGAGATGGGAGGCTCAAATATAGTCATATGTGAAAAGTCAAAACTAGTAAAAAAAAAATTAAGACAAAATTTGATCATTTACGTTTCTTAAGTCTTATTTACTGAAATATATAGTTGCCCTCTTATTTGCAGGAAGTTGGATCCGTATATACTTGATTTTATTTTTAATAAATGTAACAATTGAGATTTGCTTGGGACACACCCAAACTGCAATTCTTAGAATGCAGGAGTATTTACAAGCACACCAGGAGGAAGGCATTCTCTTAATTGCAGTATTCTCTGGTCACACCCTTTGCTTCTGTTCTGTCAGGAAAGAAGTTAAATAAATAATGCTTAGTTTGTACATGGAAAAAGAATTTGTAGAGCTAATAATACTCCAGCCTTGCATGAGAAACAATGAAAAAGAGTAAATACATATGTTGCTACTATAATTTTTTGGTAATTTTCATCAGCAGAAAGAACCAGATCAAATCTTTGAACTAATTTTTACTTTTATTTTCTTCTTAAATTATATTTCACTATTTTCACTCTGCCACTCTAATATTTCTCTAACTTATAGATGCATTTTATTGTTGCTTTTTTGTGTGCGAAAGGGTGTTATTTTTAAAAGCTCATTAACATTTACTAGCATTCTAGCCTTTTCAAAGATCTAACAGAAGGTTGACTTTCAATATTAACATTATATTAAGACAGTATAACAAGGTATACATTTATAGACATGTGTTAGTAACATTTATAGATATGATTTATTGCAACAAGAAGTTAAAATATTAAGCAATTAACTTTACAATTATGAACTCAATACACTTTGATGATATTCTCCAAACATACAGTGACTTTGTTGAAACCTACATGAAAGTGTCCTCATGTATATTTGTGCACAGTCCAGCATGTTCAAGAACTTATAAAGGATTAGGATTGATGATTCAATAATTTGAAGTTTTTCACCCTTTTTTAAAAATATTTTACTGCAAATAAAGGGTTTAATCACTGAAACCAACCTACATTTTTTATAGCAAATGGAGAATTGAGGATTGTAATTTTAGCTCTTGAACAAAACGTAGACTCTCTTGGCCATTATCCCTACCTGTTCAGTTATTTTTGCTAAACACCAAGTTATCGCCAAACTCAGGAGCTTAAAACAGCCATTTAAATTTGCTCATAATTTTGTGGGTCAAAAACTCTGGGAGGGTTTGGCTGGTCAGTTCTCACTCGGGGTCTCCGCGTGGTCGTATCAGAAGGAGGCAGGGCTGAAGTTCTCAAGGCTCACCTGGGCTGGGTGGCTCACTCTTGCGGCTGGCCCTTGATGCTGGTCGTCACCTGGGACCTCAGTTGCACTGTCAACCAGAACCTCTATGCAAGTCTCTTGAGCATGGCCTTGGCTTCCTCACAGCATGGAGGCCTAAGGATAGTTAGGTTTCCTACGTGGTAGCTCCCAGTTCCAAACACAGGTGTTCCAGTGACAAAGCGAAAAGCTGCCTTGGAATTCACAAAACAGCACTTGTGCCGAATTGTATTGACTATGACTGAGTCTCTAAGGCCAGATCAGATTCAAGGGGAGGGGCTAGAGTGGTCACTTCTTAATAGGAAGACTGTAAAAGATTTGTGGGCATATTTTAAAACTACCACACTACCCTTTTCATGGGTAACACCCTCTTTATACTACAGATCATTTGAAAGACAACATGGAAACCCTACATCTTTACCATAAGATCTAGAAAAAGAATCTCATTTTAATCAATGTAGAGCTGAAATCACCTCAAATACCTGTTGTAGCTGTGACAGTATGCGTTTTCCAAAAATGACCATAAAAATATTTTTAGTCCTACCTGCTCTTTCAGAATCCTGCCACCCCTCTATCAGGAGGTAGAATCTCTTTCTCCTTGCCTTGAAATCAGACAGGCCTTTGTGATGGCCTTGACAAAGAGGATGCAGCATAAGTGACACTGCATGATTTCTAAGACTGGTTCCCAAGAAGGTGATTCAGTTTCTACCTGAGCTTCTCTCCTAGGAGTGTTCACCTTGGAACCCAGTCAGCATATGGTGAGGAAGCCCAGACCATCTGCAGAGGCAGGTCAAGGTGCTCAGCAGAGAGCCTCAGCTGAGGGCTCAGAGTCAACTGTGAGCTTATCCGTGACTCCAGCCCCAGCCTTTGAGCCACTCAAGATAACGCAGAGTGCAGCAGAGATAAGCGATTTCTGCCAAGCCTTTCCCCAATTGAGATTCCTGAGCAAATTAATGTTTTGGAGTGATCTGTTATACAGCAATAGATAACCAGGATGAGTGACTTACCTCTACCCTGCAAGGCAGTATTTCATTGAGATATCCGATTTGCAAATCATTCTTTGTTTGCTCTCAAGAATAAGGCAGAAAAATACATTTTAAGTATTTCTTTGTATCAATAGAAATAAAGGCAAAATGGAATGGTTATCAATTCATAGATCCCCAGGCTAGTCTTCAATTACTAAAGAAATCTAGTGTGGCCAATGCAGTAGTTTTCAAGCTCTATGACACCAACAATAGTTTTTTAAGAGCAGATTAATCAGAAACATGATATTACATACCCAGTTAATCAGAAAGTTCTTTCCTTTGAGGAACTGTGTATGTGTGATACAGCTACAGATAATCATTTATTTAGTTTTTATTACATTCTGGGCACTGTTCTATGTGCTGGGAATATAGCAGTGAACAAAACAGTTTTCAGTCTCCTCATGGGGTTTATATGATGGGAAATGAGTGGAGATGAGCAAATAATGAACAAATACATAGGCTATATATATAATGTCAGTTGGGGATAAATGGAGGAAAATTCAGAGAAGGAAGATAGCAAGCCCCAGGATAGATGGAGGGAGATAATCACATATAAGGATGGACAGGGAAAGCCTGACTGAGCTGATGAGATTTCAACAAAAACCTGAAGGAAATGAGAGAGGTAGCAGAAAAGTTTTCTGGGAAAAGGATGTTCCAGGCAGAGGGAATAGAAAGAGTAGGGGCCCCAAAGCAACAGCATGGAGATAGAGTCTAGTAGAAGCAAAAAACGAGGTTGTAGGAACCTAACCAAAGAAGACCATAGTGAGAGACAAAGGAAGGAGAAAAGGAACAAGACTATCTAGAGCCTTCTAAGAAACTGTAAGAATTTACTCTACATGAGAAATGAATCTTTTGGAAGGGTTTGAGCAAAATGATGACATGACAAAATTTGGATTTAAAAGGAGTCTTCTGGCAGCTGGAATGACATTACACAGTAGGTTAAAGAGTGGAATAATCAAGCAAATGAAAATGGTGGGAATGTAAGTTGGTACAGGCACTATGCAGAACAGTATGGAGGTTCCTTAAAAAACTAAAGATAGAGCTACCATATGACCCAGCAATCCCACTCCTGGGCATATACCCAGAGGAAACCATAATTCAAAAAGACACAGGCACCCAAGTGTTCATTGCAGCACTATTTACAATAGCCAGGTCATGGAAGCAACCTAAATGTCCATCAACAGATGAATGGTTAAAGAAGATGTGGTTGGGCTTCCTAGGTGGCACAGTGGTTAAGAATCCGCCTGCCAATGCAGGGGACATGGGTTCAATCCCTGCTCCAGGAAGATCCCACATGCCGCAGAGCAACTAAGCCCGTGGGCCACAACTATTGAGCCTGCGCTTTAGAGCCCATGAGCCACAACTATTGAGCCCATGTGCTGCAACTACTGAAGCCCACACGCCTAGAGCCAGTGCTCCGCAACGAGAGAAGCCACGGCAATGAGGAGTCCATGCACCACAATGAAGAGTAGCCCCCGCTCACTGCAACTAAAGAAAGCCCGCGCACAGCAAAAAAAGACCCAACACAGCCAATAAAATAAAAAAATAAATAAATAAAAAGATGTGGTACATATATACAATGGAATATTACTCGGCCATAAAAAGGAACAAAATTGGGACATTTGTAGAGACATGGATGGACCCAGAGATTGTCATACTGAGTGAAGTAAGTCAGACAAAGAAGGAGAAACATCGTATGATCTTATGATATCGCTTATATGCAAAATCTAAAAAGAAATGATACAAATGAACATATTTACAAAACAGAAACAGACTCATAAACTTAGAGAATGAACTTTTGGTTACCAGTGGGGAGGGGTGGAGGGAAGGGATAGTTAGGGAGCTTGGGACTGACATGTACACACTGCTATATTTAAAATGAATAACCAACAAGGACCTACTGTATAGCACAGGGAACTCTGCTCAATGTTATGTGGCAGCCTGGATGGGAGGGGGAGTCTGAGGGAGAATGGATACATGTATATGTGTGGCTGAATCACTTTGCTGTGCACCTGAAACTAACACAACATCGTTAATCAGCTATACTCCAATATAAAATTTAAAAGTTCAAAAATAAATAGTGGCTTGGACAAAGATAATAATGATGGAGTAGTAAAGGGAGATCAGGATCTGTTTTGATGGTGGAAAACCAACAGGTTTCCTCATGGGTTGAACTGGATATGGGTATGAGAGAAGAGAAGTCAGGGATGACTCAAGATTTTTTAGAATGAGCTACCAGAAGAATGAAGATGCCACTGATTCAGATGGTGGATCCTGTGGGAGAAGATGTTTTGGTGGGCAGATCAGGAATTCTTCGGACATGTTAAATTTGAGATGTCTACTAGACATCCAGTCAAAGAATAGTGGTCACAGTCTGGAGGTTAGCAGAAACATGGAATTATCAATTTGTCAGTTTTCAGACAACCTCATCGAGTCTTCTGCTTTTTATGGGAACTGAGGTAAACAGTCATAAAGGGCAGACGAATACTAATCCTGATCCACTATTTCACAGATTAGATACACCTGGGGAAAGAATTCCTTATCCTCATGAAGGATTAAGTGATAATAAAACTGACAGTATTGACTTATTCTTTGCATTTGAACTCCACAGCATGGCCTATTTACAAAATGGCATTTGTATCTAGTATTTTCTTTGCCTGAATATATTCACAATGTAGTGTTGTGGAAACAGTACATTGTTGTTAATGCAATTCAGTTGCTGGAATACAGTTTGTTGCTGTAACTCTCAAATAAAGTGTTTCTCTTGATAAGTGCTGTTGTCTACCACAAATAACATGCCCTAACAGATAGAAAGATGGCAAGAAGAAATTGCAGTTTCTTGAAGTAAGCTGATGAATGTGCTTATTTGAATATAGTTAAATATAACACATTAAATCGGAAATATCACCAGTTTGGCCTGATGCTTAGATCATCTTCAACTTGCACACATAAGTGCAATTGTTGCTATCTGAGCCACATTTCTTTTCTAGACTCAACAATGCAAATTAAACCAGATGATCTAATGTAAATTATCTGCGTGCCCAATCTATAGAAAATACAAGGTTAAAAGTCCCTTTATGATAGAACGCTATAGGAGTTCTGCATCAGCCAACATTTACAAAGAAAGCAACTGTCAAAGTAGTTTAAGAGATGGGAATTGCCAAAGAGATCAGTCTCCTGACTGCCTTCCAGTGAAAAAATTGCAAGTTAAAGAATAGTATTTAAAAACTCTGTGGAGCTAAAACATAATTTTTGAAAGGATCTTTCTTGCTTATATATATACATTCTCACAGTTTTCTCATCATATTTGGAAAGGTTTTCAGAGTACGGGTTGCTAGACTTCAGGATGGGGGGGATGGGAAGGGTGCACATGGACTAATCAAGGTCGTCATTAACAGTTAACACCCTGAGAGAAAGATTGAGGTTCACCTCTTCACCCCTCCCTCTCCGTGTAGCCCTGGTGGAGCTCAAGAGGGCAATGAATCACATTTACTCCAGAAGGCCTGGGGTTTTAGCTACTGTGAGTGACAGACTGGTGTTGGAAAGAGCTCTGAAAGGGTATGCCAGTCTCAGCCTGCTCTTCATCAACACGAGGAAAATGAATGAACGTTAAACACATGTACTTTTAAGGCCAGCAAGTTCATAGTAGGGTGACAAAATTTTAAGGTTAAAGTACAAATTTGTATACTCTTATCTAAAAGTTTCAAATTTGCAAACATGCAAATATACATGGTGTTTTGTTTTACTCAGTTTAGAAGGAATACTTTGGTAAAAAAAAGCTAACATGCATGTGTTTATTTTGTCACGTACAAAGCACAAAGCCTTGTTGTAAGTCGATTTAATTATGGCATGGCTTTGTACAAAAGATGCCACAACATTATAATAAAAGCCACCAGATGTCACTGTTACAGATTATATTTAGTCATGCTAATTTGAAAATTTGTGCTTTTCATTACTCAGTTTGAAAAAATTCTGGGTTATAATTTTGCCATCAAAGAAATATTGCACCTGGGCGTTCTTGTAAGGAATTTTTTCCCATGGGTCTTAACTTCTCTATCATTCTTTTTGTTTTGCTTTATTTTACAGTGGCCCTAAACTTAATTAGGGAATAGGAGAGATTTTCCCACCAGGAAGATTTAGTATACATGAGTTGCTCTCAGAAGTTTTCCTTTGAAAGACTTTACACACAAACAGGACACTCCTCAAAAAACTTGAATGGCAGATTGGTTTGAAGGTGCACCAATCATTTCCCAGTCCTCTGATTCTTTAATTTCAGCAAGATCAAATATTCAGTAGAGAACTGGGCTTGGAGATCTTTCTGCCATTAGCCTCTACTTAGAAAATTAGCTTTTCCTTACAATGTGTGGTGAAGGAGATGATTAGTTTGGCACATAAGTAAGTATAGGTTCCACACCCACAACACTTACTGTTACACAGGCTAGATCAAAGACAAACTGATATTATTTGAGCAAATTTTTACCTATTCTACATATCTTATATACAGGCTATGTTTCCCTTTAAACAGTAGCCTCAGGTAGGCAATGTTCCTACCTATTTAGTCTAAGCGAAATAAAGGATTTAATAATGAGAACTTCAGTCTAGAAAGCAGATTAACGAGACAGATTTTAGAGTATACAAGAGTTTGGGACATCTGGCAATTCACATCCTATAGGGGAGAATTTATACCATTTACAAATGGAGGCTTATTTAATGATGTGATTGTGATATGTGCTGAACCCAGGTTGACTGATTAAAATAAAGATCTCACAGGACCTCAGAGGCAGGACCATTTTAAGGAACTCCTTTTTTTTTTTTTAAAGAAAGAAAAAAAAAAAAAAAGGATCACGTACAGTAGATGGAAAGGGATTTCATATTTTTATAAATAGTCAAGTCTCACAAAATTTATGTTGGTAAGTTGCCATAGATCTCTATACAGCAAAATCTATATAGAAAAGGAAAGGGAAAATCCAAGAAAAGTTTTGAGAAGTGGAACTGCCCCTCTCTGACATAGAAACAAGTAGTAACAACCACAGACCTGCCTGTGTGCACGTGCCATTGTGGAATGTTGTTCAGCACACGCAGAGCTTGGCCCTTATGCTGTCAGCCCAGGGCAAGGGATGAATTATCCAGGTAAAATCCAGTTCCTTCTTCAATAGATGCAAAATATTTTCCCCGTGAGATGTCTAATAGTTTAGGCAAAAAGCTGTTGTGCAAAGAATTAAGAAACTGGCCTAATGTTGTTATACACAATTTTTAAAATAAGTTGTAATGGTAGTTTTTAAAAAGGAGGGGTAGGTTAAATTATTATTTTCTTAGAAACATTATCATGAGGAGTGTTGGTAAAAATCTCCCACTCTAGTCTTCTTTATTGGAAGAAATAAAGGCAGTAAGGAGAGGGAAGGATCACCATTCAGAGTTTACCACTTTTTTTTTTAAACTTTTCTATAAAGTCTTCTACTTCCAAGCCAGTTATGCTTAAATTTCCCAAACAATTATTTTAAAAATTCAGTAATCAGGAACTGAGTTAGATTAAAATTATTGGCCTGTTTCTATTTCCTTGAGTTTCCCAGTCTTTTCACTGGGGGAGGAAGGAGGCAGGGAGAGCAGTGCTGTTCAATCTGAAAAGGGACAAATGTCTCTGATCTCCACTTGCAGTCCCCACTGTTCTTTTGGTTGTCACTGTTGTTTTGTTCAGGACCTAGTCTCAGTGATACTGACTGTGACAAATCAGGGAAATGGGTCAGAACAGAACACTTCACATGCTTAGAAATTAAGGTGAAATGCTTCCCAGATTAACATCTGCCTTGCTCTTAGAAGATAAGTGCATGCAGAGTAAAGAGAATAAGTCACTTTACAGCCAACTCCTTTCCATTTTTAGGTCTGTTCAAGAAAGAGGTGGGACTTGTATTCTAGTTGTCAGCTTGCTTGGTACAAAGCACAAAATCAAATGTGTGCCTAATCATGAAATCATAGTTGTTTTATCTTATTATTGTCCTCTCAGCTGTCTTTGCTGTGCTTTTCTGTTGGTCTCCAAATCATACCAGCCTCGATTAGCTCAAGGGCCATCAAACGTAAACCCAGTCTCCACACTCTGCTCATCTGCTTGAAACTCACATCCATCTTTGAGTTATAAATGTAGATGAACAAGGAAGAATAAAGAAAAGAGAAAACCTTGAAAAGATTTCATCTGGGGTAAGAATGAACCCTGAGCATATTCTGCTGTGCACATTTCCACATAAATTAGATTTCTGCAAACTGTCAGTTCAATTGGTAGTTCAAATCTAAAATTTTCCACATAATTCCATTTATGATGGAATTTCAGCAAGTACAAGATTGAAAATATTTTATTAATTACATAATTTACAATTATCATCCTCTACTAATTTTCCCAAAACTCATGGTTACAGCACAACTATCCTGAAGTATCTTACTGGTAAAAGCATGCCTCACCTAAGCTCCTCATCATAAATATCTAATTTCTTTGTGTTTTGGTAACACAATCTGTTGTCTACTTTGTGAACTCGTTCTTGCTCATAAGTCTTTTTAGCCGCTATGGGAGGCTGGTTTTCTTGCTCAGTTGTCTGTTATCAACCTCTTCATTTTGCTTCTGGGATTAGTATAAACTACGGTGATGCTAGAAACTCTAAATAGGATGGACTATTTTACAGCAGTGGGGTTGGGAGTTTGTTGCCACCTACGCTGTTGCATTTCCCGCATCAGTTTGGTGAGGGGAGCTGATGAACTGGTGGGGAAAGACTAATCACCCCCTCCCGGATCACTCACTGGATTAATCTTCTTAGAAAAAAGAAGAAGGCTGTGTCTACATTTTCCAGGAAGCAACCTGTTTGTAAATTCACCAAATAAAAGGACATTAGGCAAGAAAGGAAAGGTCAAAGACTAATAGACTGAAAATCACGAGTGCCCAAATTCCAAATTGCTGTAACAAATTCAAGGCAATCACTAACCTCCTCAGAAAAGAAAATTCGAGGATTTGTGATGAAGCAGGAGCAGCTAGATCTAAAATCCTTACTTTTGGCTCCTGATTTCACCTTTCCCCTGGGAATTCCTGACTAATTTCACCTGCCCGCATTATGATGGCCACTGCTAGAGGTGAGAGGGCGGGTTATTGATCCCCATCAGACTTTTAATTTCTTACAACACGATTGAGGCCAAGCCGGATCCTTCCAACATGCAGTCATTCGAAGCTAGAAGAACCTTAAAACTGAGATAAAATGGCACAATACAAGGTAGTCTTTAAAATATGTTACCTGAATCCAGTTGTGAGGTTTCTTGAGCTGTGCTGGGTAATACAGTAGCTGTTAGCCACAAGTGACAATTAGCACTTGAGATAAACACAGTCCCAACTGAGAGATGCTGAAGATATAAAGTGCACACTGGATTTCAAAGACTTACTACAAAAAAAGGATGTAAAATTAATAATTTTTATATTGACTACATATTAAAATGATACTATGTAGGACATAGGTAGGTTAAATAAAATACACTATTAAAATTATTTTCGGGCCTCCATGGTGGCACAGTAGTTAAGAATCTGCCTGCTAATGCAGGGGACACAGGTTCAAGCCCTGGTCGGGGAAGATCCCACATGCCGCGGAGCAACTAAGCCCTCGAGCCACAACTACTGAGCCCATGTGCCGCAACTGCTGAAGCCAGGGCACCTAGAGCCCATGCTCCGCAACAAAGAGCAGCCCCCACTCTCTACAACTACAGAAAGCCCTCACGCAGCAGCAAAGACCCAATGCAGCCAATAAAATAAATAAATACATTTATTAAAAAATTTAAAAATAAATAAAATTATTTTCATCTGTTTCCTTTACTGTAAAGTGGCTACTAGAGAAATTTAAATTACACAAATGCTTTGTAGTATATTTCTTTTGGGTAGTGTTTTAAAGAAATGTTCTAGCAATGTTTGTGCCTCGCTCCCAGTCTGCCACCTTTGTAGAAACTTTTAGGAATATATTGGCTTAGACTGGGGATTTTGAATGTAACAGAACCTGAATTTACATCTCTGCTTACTACCTGAGTGACTTTGGACATATTACTTAAACTCTCTGCCTTAATTGCTTCAGCTACAAAATAGGGATGATAACATTGTGTCCACCTGCATTATATGGATACTGTGAAGATTACACAAAACTATAAATTTATTTGCCTCACACAAAGAATCATTTAGTTATGACTAGTGTTATTTATCCTCTTAATTCCTACTATCCAGGAGCTCTCCTTAGCATTTTTAGATTCATCATACCTAGGTTTAAGAGAGTAAAACTTTAAGAACACCCAACATTAACCCCTCATCCACCTAAATAAATTATACCTTAGTTTTTTCGGATGGCTGACATCCAGAATAACACCTTTACAAAAGAGACCAGGCCTAATAATGGAGATGTAATCTTACAGGCCATGGCTGGGTGATCAACATTCATACTAGAAATACATACTAGAAATACTATATATCTACATCTAGATATAGGACATATAGATATAGTTGGTTCATTATATAAATTAGCAAAATAAATCATCTTCTTAAAATATATTTTTTTGTTTATTTATTCGCTGCATTGGGTCTTTGTTGCTGTGTGCGGGTTTTCTCTACTTGCAGAGAGTGGGGGCTACTCTTCTTTGCGGAGCTTGGGTTTCTCACTGCGGTGGCTTCTCTTGTTGCAGAGCACAGGCTCTAGGCACACAGACTTCAGTAGTTGTGGCACATGAGCTCAATAGTTGCGGCTTGCAGGCTCTAGAGCACAGGCTCAGTAGTTAAAGTGGGATCTTCCCAGACCAAGGATAGAACTCGTGTACCCTGCATTGGCAGGCGGGTTCTTAACCACTGCGCCACCTGGGAAGCCCCTAAATCATCTTTTTTTTTTTCTAATATTTTTTATTGGAGTATAGTTGATTCACAGTACTGTGTTAGTTTCAGGTATACAGCAAAGTGAATCAGTTATACATAATAAAAATCATCTTACACTGAAGAGGGAATTTGACATAAAATGTCATCAACTAGAGTGACTAAATATTTCATTGAATACACTGTCTTGTTTTGTTTTCTAATGGAATTGTCTGAAATAGCCCAGTATTCAAAATCAGAATCAACAGAAAGAATGATTATAATAGAAAATGTTATTTTACTCTTATAAAAAGAAAACAGAGCAAAGTGATGGCAGATCTGCATTTGAAACATTGTATGCAATGTTGTAAGACAGTATTAAACTCACAGCAACTGACATAATCAAGAAGAGAAAAGTGCTTTTGAATAACTAAAGAAAAAGAAAAACCCAAGTGTGGGAACATAAAAGCTGCGAAGGTGATAATTAAATATTGGAGGTGCAGGTGTGAGTATGACTAAGAACATCACCTTACTTACTAAAGTCCTTAATTCTAAAACTAGCACACAACTCTAGAATTGAAAAAGGCACTTTAATGCATAGTAAATATTAAATGAAGTACTACTTTATTGGATACATTGCCCCAGGGACAATACAGAAAATAAAGTCTGAAAGGGGGTTTAACCTAATTGGTTGATGCTTAAGCTATAGTACGATTTTTTAAAGGAGAGTAGAGATGCTTTGGAAATTGTCTAGAAGGCAGCACTATCCTCCCCCTTAAACATGGTTTTGGGTCATTATTAGTGTTACAAAGATTCCTGTCTTGGAAAATGGACAGAAACTTCGTGGTTAACTATAACAGAAGAGACAGAAAGCAGGTATTTAGACCTTAAATTAGACTTTAGAGAGGTAGCCACTTGCCTGCAGGAATGAAGATGAAATGCAGTTCAGCAACTGGAGTTCACACAGATGTGGCAAAGGCCACCGGGTGGGACGTGTTAACTGGTGTAACACAGTTTTCCCTGTAGGCAGATGGGACCCAGTGGCAGTCTATCCAGGAGAAGGCCACTAGAATCCAAGTCAGAGGCCAGTGGTAACTAGACAGGGACGTCATAACAACGTGCCCAGTGGTCAGGGACTGGATTCCAGGTTCTTCATGGTATAGAAGAGGAAGAGACAAAGGCTAGTAGGAGAAAGGCAGAGCATCAGTCCTAAATGGGGTGTGGCTCTAGGCTAGTGGTTCTAAACTGGGAGTGATTTTGCCCCCCAGGGACATTTGACAACGTGTGGAGACATTTTATATTGTCACTGTTGGTGGGGGGGGGGTTGGTTATAACTGGCATCTAGTGGGTAGAGGCCAGGGATGCTGCTAAACCTCCTAAAATGCATTGGACCGCCCCCACCATAAATGGCCATCTGGCCCCAAATGTCAATATTAGTGTGTCTACTACTCTGGGATTTCCGAGACAAAACTTGGACAGAGAATGATAACACTGAAGTCCAAACTGGGTTATAAATTGGGAACCAGGTGCTGACACAAACATGACTAAACAGAGATCAGGACCAGCCTTGAAACAGTTATGACTTGATACGACATCCCCAGGTTTTAGGCCACAGCTCCTATGAGGTAGTGTGGCACAGAGGAAAAAAGTAAACCTGCATCCAGCTCTAAGTCTCCACGGTTCAAAACAAGTTTTATAAGCTTGACTTCCTTGTGTGTAAGATTAACACGACAGTTTCAGATCTGAGGGATATTGTGACAATCACATAAGGTAACATATCTAAAATGTCTACCACAGGACTTAAAACATTACAGCACTAGAATGGCAAGAAAGTTGCTGCACCTAACATATAATACAGAAATTATATATGCCCTTGACAGATCAACCAAATATCCTGTATCTAAATCTAATGAACATTTACAAATACTCATACTCATCTTATTTGGCCTCTCAGCAATACTTACCACTGCAGCTGCCATGCTGTATTCTAAATGCTGCTCCCTTATCTGCTTTCCCATCTAGATATGCATAAGCTCCGTGGTGCAGGAATGGCGTCTCTCTTGTTAACTTCTAACCTCACTGCCCACATAAATAAATAAAAAGGTTTCCAGTAAATAAATGAACAAAACCTAATCAACCAGAAGGCAGGAGTGCTATTGACTGTATATATTGCAAAATTCCATGATGCCTATAGCATCAGAAAGTTCTAGGTCAATTTCAATAAAAAATCTCCTTTTCTTTTCAGTGGCTCCATTCCTACTTAATTGTGGGACCCACCGAGCTGAATGCATATGCCCAGGGAATTCTCTAGGAAGCAGAGCTTTACCCATAGAAAATCTCTGCTTTTTAGATCAATAATTCTAAACGCTAGAGAGAGTTAGGGAGATGGTTCCTCAGTTTTCACTCTGAAAGAAAAACACATGTTCCTAAGTGTTTGGATCTACAATTGTGCTCTATTTCAGCCTGGTTGTCTTATGCTTAAAGTTGACCCTGTGCCAGGCATATAGTAGATATCATAAACACTTGTTTAAATAAATTATTTAAAACTCAGAATATATTCAAACTCTCTTTTTCATAAAGTTTTAGAGATATTTATTTTCCTACATTCATAAAGCTACAATGTATAGAGAACATAGTTTCTCATGAAATTTAATATGACATTTCCAAAGGTACTTTGATAGCAAATTTATTTGAAACATTATAAGGATGTCAATAGTGTTTAATATTTAAATTTATTGCATTAGACTTGTAGTTAAATAATTGAATATTACTATGCATTATCAGATTTAATTGTTTTTTTTTCTTCTGAGGTCAGTAAACCTAACTCTAGACCATAAAGTTGTCATCTATGAATAAGTACTGATATATACAGAAAAGACTGTGTACAGAAATGACTCCTGAACCCATATAATCTTGGAAGAATGTGTATCCTTGTAGAAAGGAAATGTTTTTATAATAAAAAGGGATAATATACACATAGAAGTTACCTCTACATTTAAAGCAGCAGTGTGATTACCATTCAATTATAATCATCTTCCATACAAGTAGAAAGTAAAAGATTAGAAACTTTTAGTTAACTTTTAAGAAAAGAAAGTTTTAAAGAAGCATTATTGGGACTTCCCTGGTGGCACAGTGGTTGACTCCACGCTCCCAAAGCAGGGGACCCTGGTTTGATCCCTGGTCAGGGAACTAGATCCCACATGCATGCCACAACTAAGAAGCCTGCCAGCCACAACTAAGTAGCACACGTGCCACAACTAAGGAGCCAGCAAGCCTCAACTAAGACCTGGTGCAACTAAATAAATAAATAAAATTAATATTTTTTTAAAAAGAAGCATTATCATAACTTATTTGTTGAACACTTTATTTTACAAAACACCCTCTTATTGCCTCACTTTAGATACTTAATATGGACATAATTCCTTATTAACTAAAATTGAACCACTCTATTATTTAAAACATCTTTCCTTTTTGTTTTTAAGGAGAAGCCTATGAGTTGGACAAAGTTAAAATCAGATGAGTTGTGAAATACAGTGCTCAATATTCCAAAGAAATATATAATTAAAACTGATAAGATTAAAATCACTTTCCGTCGTAGCTGTTCATATGCCATATGTTAAGGAGTTCCCTACATGGGAACATGTAGTCTGAAAGAAGTATATATCTTATTACAACCCTCTTAAAGTTTTCATTTAACAAGCAAACAAATAAAAAGATATCTGATGCTTGAATTAAAGGTCAATGAAACATGGGTCAAACACAAAGAAGTCCCAATGAAGTTGAACTTCACTAGTCTAACTCTCCGTACATAACCATAGTTAGCATAAGCTTTCTACACAGTTGGTAGCAATCAGATACATATTTAATGTGGTTTCATTATATCCTATAAATGCTGGCAATAGAATAATCTCCCCAGGGTATTTGGTGAATAATAGAAAAGAGAAAATGATGAGCACGTTTAGCACATGCACCCACAACCTCATGATAAAAGGCACCATTTCCCCCATACAGCACCTGTTGTTATAGCTGCTTTAATTACTTTTCATTGTAGTCAGCAGCCTGAAATATTTATCATGGAGCCTATAATTTCCCAAATCCAAAACTGACATCTACCCAAGTGATTACAGGAACTGAAATTTTACTCACTCCTCCTACTTCTGTGCTTAATTTGCAAACTCAAAAGCTCTAAACAAAATATCTTTGAGGGAAGCTTCATTCAGTTAGGAGACCTGGTGCAGTACCAGATTACAAGATGTTCGCACAACATTCAAAAGGTAGTGTATCATATCACGTGTTGATTGAAATAAAGACAGAAATATCATTATTAAATATGAAAACATTCAATGTGCTAAAATGAAAGATAAAGCAAATTTAAATGTTTTTGTAAACAGGTACCAACTAAGAACACATTCAGTCAATATTTCTTGGATTTATTCTCCCAATCATTTTAATGTGAAATTAGGTTTGATTTTAGCACTCCTTCTCCGGTGAATTATTGGTTATAAATCCTATGCTTTGGTTATGTTCTTTTGATATTGAAATATGTTGTGATCTAGAATAAAGATTTATTTTTGTTGTCTTCATTAAAGATTTAAAGATTGTTTTGCTGTCTCTTTTAATCTTATTTATTTAATAAAAGTGTATTTATATTTACATATTACTTACATACTACTTACTATAGTGTGCTGCTGTGATGCTAGACAAACTGAATCGTAATAACAATCCTATCAGGGCAGCAACTGTTATTTTCTCTACTTTACAACTGAAGAAATTGAAACACAGAGAGATGGAGGAATTTGCCTACACTCACTGAGGCCAGTTAGTGGCAGACCAGGGTTTCAGACTCAGATAGTTTAGCTCCAGAATCTGTGTACTTAACTTCTACATACTAAAAGCCGATTTAATTTCCCAGAAAGGTCCTTATGAATAGAAAAATAATTTAATATAAACCTCATTAATTCAGTTTGTGAGTAAGAAGACCAGTTCCAATGATTAGCATAATCCAGGGTCAAAAATATATTTTGCTTCACAACCAAGTAAATATTCACATCCACACACTGACTCAAACATAACCAACTCGAAAGTTTCACAAATTAAGATTACCCTTACTACATACATATTGTATTTCATTTTTAAAATGCTGCTTATGGACCAAGTAACTTGCTTTCACAATGTGCTAACATAGTGGTTCTCATACCTAGTTACCCATTAAAATTGCGGAGATTTTAAAACTAAGGAATGTGTGAGCTCCACTTCAACCAATTAAATTGGAATTCCTGCCAAATAGCTTTTTAAAATCTATACAGGTGGTACCAAGAAGCTGCCATGGTTGAGAATTTCTGCACTATTGAATCCAATATATTTGATATGAAACAGACTGGAGTAGATGAAACTGACAATATATTGTTATTACCTCCAGTTGAATACCGGACTTTTGATTATTTTACATTAGCATTACTTTTGTATGCTGTAAAGACATATTAACTTCTTGAAGAGGTGTTAAAATATTTTATTTTCACAAGTAGCTTAATATTCATTCTTTGGTATTGTTTATACTGTTACCACCTAATATAACCTTTCTTTATTAGTGGATTTTGAATCAACAAGGTCTTATTAAAAAACAAACAAAAAAAACACAAGGTCTTATTTACTTATTTAAAATATTTATTTATTTGGCTGTGCCAGGTCTTAGTTGCAGCATACATGTGGGATCTAGCTCCCTGATTGGAGATTGAACCCGGGCCCCCTGCATTGAGAGTGCATACTCTTAACTGCTGGACCACCAGGGAAGTCCCAACAAGGTCTTATTTTAAGTGGGCAGTTAAATTGTGAAAAGAAAACAGTGGCTCTTTGATCAAGATTGAGTTAAGATGAATAATTTTTTAGTTCAACATGAAACATGTGGCCTGGTTAATTCTACACCCCAATTTCCCTCCTTTTATTCCCATCCTTTCTCCCCCAAGTCTTGTGATTGTCAACAAGTGAAAAATTAATATTACAAACTAATTTAAAGTTTAGAGTTTGAACAATGAATTGCCTTATTGAAAAAGTGCTATGGCTGCCAAGTTTGATGTGCATATAACAAACTAGTTCTGTGGCACATATATACAATGGAATATTGCTCAGCCATAAAAAGGTACGAAATTGAGTTATTTCTAGTGAGGTGGATGGACCTAGAGTCTGTCATACAAAGTGAAGTAAGTCAGAAAGAGAAAAACAAATACCATATGCTAACACATATATATAGGAATATAAAAAAACAGTACCGATGAACCCAGTGGCAGAGCAAAAATAAAGACGCAGATGTAGAGAACGGATTTGAGGACACAGGGTGGGAGGGGAAGCTGGATGAAGTGAGAGAGTAGCATTGACATATATACACCACCAAGTGTAAAATAGAAGGCTAGTGGGAAGCTGTTCCATAACACAGGGAGATCAACTTGATTGGTGATGACCTAGAGGGGTGGGAGAGGGAGGGTGGGAGAGGGAGGGTGGGAGGGAGGCTCAAGAGGGAGGGGATATGGGGATATATGTATGAATAGGACCAATTCACTTTGTTGTACAGCGTAAATTGGCACAACATTGTAGAGCAATTTACTCCAATAAAGATCTGAGAAAACAAACAAACAAAAGACAAGACCAGGGTCTGCTGCTGCAGCGTGACTGAAATGGAAATCACTTCATCTAACATGCTGAAGTGGAAGGAAGCCACAGACACATGTAGAAAGTTGCTAAAACGGGACAGATAGGAACAAGATTTGTCAGAACTTTGCCTCAATGGATACAGGACCCAGATGTGCTAACATGATTTTATTCTTTGTTTTTGATGTCCTATCATTGGTCCTTTTTATTGTTGTGGTTTTATGGTTTTCAACCTAAACTGGAAATACTTACATTTCTCCAGTCAGCATTCTTCTGTGCTCTCCACAGTGAATGACTGTTCCAAATTTACAGTTTTCATCAGTTTTAAACCGTGTAGCTTCACCTCCCCAGAGAAAACAATGGCCATCGCTGGCCTCCATTTTCGGCCTGCTCCATCTCAAAACGTCACTCTTACTCACCTTCCGGGTCTGCTCCCCCTATATCCCATTAGGTCCACTGCAGGCTTCTTTCCCTTTCTCCTAAAGTTGTCTGTAACTTCTGACTTGCCAAGTTCAACAGCCTATTTTCAAGGGAACCTCTCTTTTGCATAATGTAATATAATCTTGTTAATTAACAACTCTTCAGATTTCTAATTTTTATCAACTGTGTTAATATATGCTAAAAATTTCCTTCACCCAATCTACAAAGAAAGGGTTTAGTTAGCAAATTAGCTGTCAAAATATGACATCTGAAGACATTTTAAACCTACGAACTATTTGTATAACTTTTAACACACAACTTTTTAAATTAAGATGAGGGCCGCCGATAATACCTCAGAACAGTGAAACAATTTTCCGGAAGGATCTTTCTTTAGAGGATTTTATTAGCATTGTTACAAATTATCATAAGTCCTTGAAAGTTAGAGCACTACTTTTCTTCTAAGTATTTATTAAATTTGTTATAGGCCTTGCCTGGTATTAGTCCATGTCAGTGATGTTTACCCAAATTTATAAATGTCAAGCTTTAAAACAGAACTACTTGGCACTTAAAGAATTATTCCAAGTAGGAATAACTCTATTTTATGTTTCTTTTCTAGCCTGCATGGTGAAAAATAGTGACATCCTTCAGAGGAGCCATCCTCCCTGTCTTTCCCAAATGAATTTTTGTGTCAGTTACACTGCCCTGAACAGGAGGGCTACAGCCAACTTTTTTCCTGACTGGCAAGTCTAAGCCACCTCCCTGAATGTGAATACACTTGGAGAAGGGGAAAAAAAAAAAAAAAAAAGGCGGGGCGGGGGAACACCAGGTGAGGCAGGCTGTTTTGTTTTCTATATTTGCCAGGTTTGTGAGGATAGGGTGAGGTTCTCTAAAGTCAATAGAGTCTATGTTAAGGTAGCAAGAAGGTACATGTTGTGCTTCCTTCCATTGTGGGTTTACACTCACACAATTCTTTTCTCTAATCCCAGAGTAGCTCTAAGCAAAACTGTAGACATGTGGGACCTCTAGGTGTTATTTAACACCTCTGAAACAGCTGGGAACTCTTGGCAAGACTGCAGGGGACACGGAAAGATTTGGGTTTTCTTCCTACCAGCCCCTGTAGTCATGTGTGGCTGTGATCATCCCCCTCACCGCCCTTTACATCACTGCCTCTATTCATGTATATGTTTGGAGATTTTCCTTTGCTAGGAACAGATTTCTGCATTCCCCTCACTTTTATGACAGAGTTGATGAAGATATGCAAACCTGGAAGACATCTGGTATTCGATGTGCCATTCTGCAAACCAAGGCTAGGAATATATAAGCGTGCAGAACAGCTATAAAAATGATGTTGGCTTTACTGCTTTAACAGATAATGTAATAGACATAGGAGAGTGATACATTTCTTTAGCGGTGCTTTGATATCAGGAACAGTATAACTGCAAATCAACAATTAGGTTTATTCTACTTTGTAGCGGTTTCAGCTATTTTACTTTGACTTGTTTCGATTTGGATTTTAACCTCAAATTAAGCCACATTAAAGAAGGAAGCTTGAAATGCCATAAACCTAAATTAGAGTTCCTCAACACTACTGACATTTTGGACTGAATTGCCAAGTCTCTTGGAGGCAAAGATTGCACTAGTTGAGAACCACTGATCTAAGTCATAAAGAAATCAATAGTATTGAAGAATAATCATCCCCGCCCCCCACCAGGTTCCTTCAAAATCAAGTTGCTACCTAAAACTATTTAGGAAAGTAGTTCAGTATTTACAGTATTTAGGTTATTTTATTTTGCATGTATTATATCATCATTATAAGTGAAACTGAACTTTTCTTTCTATGTCAGTGTTGACTGCTTGAATAACATCCCCCTCAAAGACAGGAGGCACTTTGCACAGGTATCAGCAAAGCAGTCTGACATGGGGCATGTAACTATGACTGCTACCATTGATAATGTAGCAGTCACAGTCATGGTTATGATAATGGTTATGATAATATTAGCAAATTCAGGATAAGATAGTCCACATGATTATAACTATCAATATTATTATGCCCATTACTGGGCATACCACTTCACATTTTGACATTACAACTTTGAAATCAGTTGTATATGGTCTGAGACTAGATAAATATCAGCTAAGGTGCACTGTGGCTTCATTTTCATG
Organism: Hippopotamus amphibius kiboko; assembly: GCF_030028045.1. Taxonomy (NCBI): domain Eukaryota; kingdom Metazoa; phylum Chordata; class Mammalia; order Artiodactyla; family Hippopotamidae; genus Hippopotamus; species Hippopotamus amphibius. The sequence continues at coordinate 63,347,556 of NC_080188.1, forward strand.
TAATTGCTATTTTGAGATTTTATAAAGGTGTGAGTTTAGCTCAGAGTTTTGGCCTCAATGACATTAGTGCATTACTAGTAACACTAGCAAATTTAATAAATAATGCCCAAAATGTGCAAGGACTAAAACACAATAAAATTTTATTTATTGCTCATATAAAACCCCAAGCGGATATTCCTAATTGGTAAGTGATCGCCTTCATGTGATGTTTCAGTCCCTTTCATCATGTGGCTTTGCCATATTTAACATAGGCCTTCTAAAGCCACTGTGTTGTTTTATAGCAAGCAAGTAGAAGAGGAAAGAGCATGGAAAGTGACACAGGTCGGTTTTTATGGCCCGCTGTATAAAATGAAGGAATGGCGGTGGAAGACTCAGATGAGGTGCCAGCTTAAGGAATGTATGTTGTAGGATTTGGACTCTGCCCTCCAGGATGCATATATGCATTGAACCAATGGCTGATAAATGATGCTGTGTCCCCGAGAGCTGGAATATACAAATCTGGAAAACCGAGATGTAGAATTAAGATTTACCAGGGTTTCTCTTGACACTTTCATACTCAATGCCTGCTGCAAGTGGGCAATAGCAGACTCCTCATACCAGAAGACTGGCAAGCAGAGACTAGAATAACCAACCTCAGTTGCCATGAGGAACTCAGAGGAGGCACGGTGAGCTCTCTTCATCCTTCCATGACCAGAGAGCTATGAGTGAACAACAGCAGAAACCCCGGTCCTTAAGAAAAAATAACCAAGGGCTTAAACCACTTGAAGTTGGAGGTCACTCCACTGCAAGCAATCTAGACTGCTAAAGTGCTACCTGAAAAGAGAGAAATCTAGAATAGGTGGTATAGGATGAAGATATTGGGTAGTAATTACAACCCTGGGACAAACTGCAAGAGATGAACCATAGCTTGGTTTGTTAATACTCTGGGAAATTGCATCTGGCCACTAGCTCGGAAAATTGGACTTGCATGTTTTTCCTCTCAGGAAAGGGATGGGCTGTACTAGCTACATTTAACGACTACTCTAGAGTCACACATGTGCCTTGTTTTCCTGTCAGAATGGCTGAAGCAGCTGCTTGTGTGTCATTGAGCCCACCTGTTGCCATTGCTACTGTCACTGCTCCAGACTGAGATGCAGGGCCACCTAATGGAGAGAGATCACCACGGCTGCGCACAGGCCTGCCCAGACCTGTGGGGCCTCTGGTTCCCCTGGCAAGTGCCTGCAAAAGTCAGGTGATGCAACCAGAAGCACAAGGTAGTTAATGCCCCATGGGGGACACTTTGCCTAATGGAGACAGGGGACAGAAAGGAGTGCTTCCTCTCCCAGAACAGTGCTCAGTCTAGCATTAGTTTTGCACAGCCTCTCTGATAGTATCCAGTGGGACAAGCAATCACTGGGCTGTAAAGAAGCTGTAGCATTCAGCTTCCTCTTCTATTTTCTCCTTCCCTTTTTTATTTGTCCTTTCCTACCTTTCAATCGTCTCCCTTTCTTTTTTATTTCTTCCTCTCCCATTCCCACCCCTTTCCTCCCTTTTTCTTCCCTTCCTAAACAATTCAACCCAAACCCCATTATTTGGGGCTGAGCAAGATATGTGTCCATACTAGGAGGTGTGGGGGGTAGACTGAGAAGAAGGTAGGAAATCCACGATGGCCCAGAGTGGAGTGTGGTACCTGGGAGTGGAGCCCTGGAGCCAAGCAAAGTGAGGAGACCACCCATGAGGAGCAGAAGGAAAGCAGCAGAAAGTGAGATTGTCTCCATACGGGGAGATTGCCCAAATATAGTAAAGATGAGGGGAGCCAGAGAGGGAGTCACAAATATTGAAAGGGAGAAAACTAGATTAAACCCCATGGTGTTCGACTGAAATTGGAAATATAGGGCGAAATCATGGCTTTGAAGCTATATAGATAAATATAGAAATAAATATAGATATGAACATGTATACGTACATGTGTGTGTGTGTTCTCTACCTCTGGCCACTGAGAGTGACTAGGAGTTGAAAACCTCAAATAACAATACAGACATTTGGGGCTCACACACTGCTTTTTAAATATCATTCTTCACTATAAGGAATCAGCCCTCTTTAGAAGAATGGCTCATTTCAAGGCTGAGGCTGAGAAAAAATGAGATGAACCTAGAACATCTTATTCTGCCAAAAAGTGAGAAAGTTCTTAAAAGTGTTGATGTTTCATCAAGGCACAGAAGTTAGCTTGAAGGCACATAACACAGGCCAAATCTGGCATAATTTTGGCAACAAAATAAATAACCATAATGAATTACAACCCATCGAATAAAACAAATTCATGTCCCTAATGATATACTACATCAGTGAAACATTTTCAATTTGATGAGGAACATTATCTCCAAGTAACTCACAACAGAATATTTATTAATTACAGAGTAAAAAGCAGAGAAGCCTGATAGTCACCACCTGATCAGGTGATCAAAGTTAACCCCACCACTAATGGAACAAATCAGAATCATGTACCACTGGATAGGATGCAATGAGAAGAGCACAGAATCACTTCTGTGAAATTCCTACCAAAGATGTAGAACCTGATTCTAATCATGAGGAAACATCAGACACAGATTAAGGAAACTTCTACAAGATAACTGGCCTGTAATCTTCAAAAATGTTATGGTCATGAAAATCAAAGAAAGACTGGGGAACGACTCCAAACTGGAAAAGGATAAAGAGACATGGTAACTAACAGCAACATGAGATGATAGACTGGATCTTTTTGCTATAAAGGATATACCAACTGGCGCAGCTGGCATAACTGAATAGAGTCTTGAGATTAGATGACAATAATGCATCTGGAATGATTTTCTTGGTTTCGACGTGTATGTTACGGTTATGAAGGAGACTGTCCGAAATACACACTAAAGCACCTAAGGGTAATGGGCATTATGTTGGCAATTTACTTTTAACTAATGGCGGGGTGGGAGAAGTCCCTTATTCCAGTCTTGCAAATTTTCTGTTACTTTGAACTTGATTCCAAATTAAGAAGAGTCAGAATAGCAGAAATAGCAGAAGCAGAAGAAGCTGTGGCTGGACTAAAATACTCCCCTTTGCCTTTGCTCCCCCTTCCTTCCTGACTCACTCCCCTTTCCCTTTCTCCTACTTTCCTCAGGCTCTGTAGTCTAGAGAACCCTTTCTAAGTTACTGGGCAATTCACAGAACCTACACTGGCTACCAGGCATATGGGATATGAAGTGTCATAATAGAAAGTCCAATGGGAAGCCTCTATATCTACATATTTGTACCAAAATAGAAATTCATAGAAATCTTATACCTGGTGAACTGCCATGAGACAACTAAGTGCCCTTGCAATCCAATATACCCATCATAAATGTGGGGCTATCTAATCCACAAAGCCATAAAGGTAGGCATGCACAGTATATATATATATATTACTCTCTGTGTTAGGCATCCTTGTAAGTGCTCTACAAATACAAATCCACTTAATCCTTAGAAAAACTCTGTACCGTAAATTTTTGCTTTATCTCCATTTTACAGGTAGAAAAACTGAGGCACAAAACATGAAGTAACTTTCTCAAGATATCCAGCTATTAATGGCAGAACCCAATACTATTCACGTCAGCTGACTTCAGAGTCTGTGCTCTGAGCCCTCTTCCATGTGGCCTCTCGGGTTCTCTACCTTTCCTCTTCTGCTTCTCCCTGCATCTGAGAACATCAGATTTATTTATGAACAAGTAAGAATTTCTTTGTCAGAGGATGAAAGAAAATAGGGGAGGGGGAGGGCACAAGACTAAAAGTCTGATAGAACAAGGCACGCATGCAAGGACTTTCCTCACTTGGGACATTTTCAACCACAGCCTAATGCTAATGTTTACTAGAGATAATAAATATTTTATATAACTTCACACCTAGAAGAAGTGAGGAAATCAGCATACCTGCAAAGATAAGTGTGGTTCATAGGATGGTGCTATTCTCAAATAGGGGACAAAGTGCTTGGGTTATATCACAGGAATGTGGGGAAGTTGCAGACTCTCTTACCAGGATGCACATTGCCATAAACTGGAGAACAGAGATAAGTATAAAATAGATTAAATGCAGTATACCAACCTATATCCCAGAGCTATTGTCATAATAATTAATAAAATAGTAATTAATAAAATAATAAAAAACAACATTAATGCCTTTCCATTTAAGGAGGAGCCATAGCAAAAAAAGTTTTTTTAATATACAGCTGACACTTTATTGGCTGTTCTTCCTCTATATGCAGTTCAAATGATATGAAGAATATTCATAAATGGACTGAAGTTATACTAATACAGCCATATATTCATGAACTGGGGAGAATAAGGTTTGTGATTACAACAAATGAATCTTTGAGCCTTAATCCAAAAGAAGGAATTCCTGGTAAAACTTATGACAGTTACTGGTCTAAATGAGTCCTAAAGACCTGAAAAAGTCTGTGCATTTCCAGAAATATTTACTTCAAAGTGAGGCATAGGAATGAGGGTCTGAAGTCCACTGAGTGTCTTCTACTACCTATTACAATAGGTTAAAACCCTACATCCTTGTCAGATAGAACCCACAATTTACTACTTTGGTGATCCAATAAAGCTTAGAGAGTCACACACGGCATTCAGATGGTTGTATAAAACAAACTGATTAGCAATTTGACAATAGGGAAAGTGTCCTTTGCAACTGATTCCACGGAAGCTCTTCCTTGAGATACAGGCCTCTCTAATTTTTTAGTTAAATTCTAAAGACAATTGGTGGGACTTCTCTACTGGTCCAGTGGTTAAGACTCCACACTCCCAATGCAGGGGGCCCAGGTTCCCCTGGTCAGGGAACTAGATTCTACATGCCGCAGCTAAGAGCCCGCATGCCTCAACCAAGAGATCCCCAAGCCGCAATGAAGATCCCGCGTGCCACAACTAAGACCTGGTGCAGCCAAATAAATAAATAAATAAATAAATAAATCCAATTGGACAAGAACATTTATTCTAACAGTTATTAATCCTTCATGGGTGAGAATTATTTCTAAATCCTCTAATCTAGCACACCTGATTTTGTAAATAATTAATTTAATTTTCAAGTTTCATATAAATAGTTATGTGAACTGAAGTTGATGGTGGCAAAAGAAGACCCATTCTTTACATATTCTGGGGTTTCCTTTTTGAGAACGATGTCTTTTACCTTTTTCTTATCCTTTAGTCTTGGCTTAAACAAAGGAGAAAAGATTTTCTGTGGTGCATCTCAGATTTCTTCCAATCAAACTTCTGCTTTAAGTGTTCTTAATAAGGGATTTTAAAATCAGAAAGTTAAGAAGCAGTCTTGACAAATTTAATTATTCAATTGAAGTATTTATTAACATTTATTATGTATATGATACACAGATTCTATGGAGGACATGGAGAAGACAGAATACTTTGTGAGATTTCAAACTTGATGAGAGATAAAATCAAATCAAAAGCTAAGTAATAGTATAATATGTGTACATTAAAATACTACTGGACCATACTAAGAGATTCTAACTACAAGTGATTCATCTGTACATTAAAATCTGAGAATCTCTTTTCTGAGAAACCAAAATATCATACTTTCAGACTATGTCAGATCATTGATGTGTTTTGCTGATAGTTAAAACACTTTCCCAAAATGAGTAAGGATTTGTTGCCATTAACAAGGTTCCTCCCCCACCACCGTGGCAAAAATTTTCCTGAGGTAGAATTTCTAATAGGCTTGATGGGAACACAAGCCAGAGTAGAATTCACTATTATCCATAAATAATCTTCATACCAGCGGTATCTGATTCAGTGTCAGATAAATGGTTCAACAAGAATTTAGTGAAGAAAGATAACTGTAAGAATGTGAGACGGTGAAGGCATCATGATAGATATGTACTGTAAAGACTGATTTGGCCGAAAGGAAAAGAGAGGCCACTGCAGGTAGGAAAGAGTATGGGCAAAGCCTTGAGGACGGAACTGCCCCAAGGATATAGGTGGATTGTGCCACAGACGGGATGGAAGCAGGGAGGGACTAAGAATTAGAATTCACCAGGGACATAGAGAATAGACTGCTGGTTGCCAAGGGGTAGGCGGGTGGGAGAGGGTTGGATTAGGAGTCTGGGATTAGCAGATGCAAACTGGTATATATAGAATGGATAAACAACAAGGTCCAACTGTATAGCACAGGGAACTATATTCAATAGCCTGTGACAAACCATAATGGAAAAGAATACGAAAAAGAATGTATATATATCTATAACTGAGTCACTTTTCTGTACAGAAATAATTAACACAACATTGCAATTCAACTATACTTCAATAAAAAGTAAAAGTAAAATTAGAATTCACATTTGAGGAGCAGAATGACATTTAGAATACATCCATACACACACACCCACACACACTTATGTATCTATAATGTCTTCATTTATTTATATCTATAATGAAGAAACTAGACTAAATCATTGATTTGTCAATACATTAGGAATAAGTAGGGCGCCTGTTAAAATAATTGATTTCTAGGCCCTATCTCATAAGTGATAACTGCTGGGAATAGGGCCTGGGATTTTCAGTTTTATGAATTCTTTCCTGATTTGTTGCCCTGGCATATTTGGAAATTGTTGGAACTTAATGAACTCTTCCAGCTTTAATATTTTAAGATTCTGTGTTTAGGGAGCCAAAAGCAGAATTCTTGAACTGAGCATTTGATACAATTTTGATGAGATTAAAAAAGGAGGTTGAGGCAAGTTTATAAAAAACCATGCTAAAGAGGTTATATACAGTCTGGATATTATACAAAGCCAAAGTCTGTCAGAAATTTTACCATTCTTAACATACATTTTTAATATAAATGTATAAATTCAGGCTGACTACTTTTTAAAATATAGAAAGAACATACTATAAAATTCTGTTGCTTATTTTGGATACTATTGAAATGAATTAATATTATTTGTTCAACCTACCATCTGAATTTTTAAAAATTACATGTCGGTACATTGGGTGGTAAGTTTTTTTGAAGTCACTCAGCATGTATCTTCTACATAACACTATATATGTATGTTTCCTAAAGACTTCTTAAGAAAAAAAAATATATATAGCAATTATATTGAGTGCCTCATAGATCATATTTTCCAAAGCTAGACATGATTTTGTCAGTGAAAATGTGATTTAATTGAGTGCTGACTTCAAATGGCATTCTCTACTGGATGTCATGGAGATATGCAAATGAAGTTAAAGACATTGTCCTCATTCTCAGAGAATTTACAATATAATAGGGGAACAAAATACAGATGAAAAGATATAACAACACATGCAAAGATGACATGAAAACAGGTACAAATTAATGTAACAAAACATCAGCCCTAAGAGAAATGGAATGATCAGTGTGGAGTAGAACCATTCAAGTGGTCTTGATGAAGGAAATTTATTTTAAGTGAATGTTTGATAGAGGCACAAATGTGGATCAAGAGACAAATAGTGGAAGGGATATTCTATTCAGAAAGCATGGCAAGACCTCTGGAGAACAAACGGTTAGGAGAAAGAGCAAGTAAATCAATATGATTGTTAAAAGATATAAAACTTGTGCCCAAATTTAAAAAATGTGATATATAACTCCCTTTGATTCTGTTTAGAGTGAACCCTTATTCATCAAATCATATATTTTTCCATTTCATGTAGGATAAGGAGACCTGTTATCAAGGATGCTGTGGAAATTTAGGGTTTCAACATTCACTGAAAACCAGTGGCTAAAGAATACTGAAATAGTGGTAAAGTTTTTTAAAAGAAAACAAGAGATGGAGCTTGACCTGAGATGAACACTTTTTAAAGTTTTTCTACAATGCTGCATTGCTCTTGCTCTTACAGTTGGATCAGCATTGCAATGATCAATTCTAAAAGCACAGAGAGCAGTTTTAAGTTTAAAAGATTATTCCAAGAAAATTTCTGGAAATCTAATGCAAAGTATGGATATATTCATGTCTATAATAATTTTTTATTTTACTATAGAAATTCACATTCATAGTTTAAAAATAAAATAGCACTGGAGACAGGTATAGATTTAGTAATCCCATAGACACGTGTCTCACCTCCACCCTCCTTTCTAATATATTTATAACTGGTGAGATCAGTAGTCAGAGTTTACAGTATCGTGACATGTAAATGTTGTATGCTGCCAAGTATACTACAATTAGGTTGGTGTTTCATGATTATTTTGCTTAGTTAATATCTTAACTTTTTTTTTTTTGGTTGGCCTGTTATGTGCCTATCTCTAATTTTCCCCAAAATTTCAAACAGACTTAGCAAAATTTTTTTCGAGTTTTCTAGTATTTCAGATCGTCTATCCTGGAGATATCAGTTCGGCTCCTCCATTTTCCTGCTCCACTGTAGACTGTCTGCTCTCTCCATCTATACACGGCCGTCGTCCTAATAACTCCCTTCAAAGTGTCTGCTCCTCTTTTCAGGGCTCCACCCCTTCCTTTTTCTTGATCTACTCCCTCATTTTAGCTAAACATATCCTTCAATCAGTTCCCAGGGGAAAAACGGTGAATGGGAGGTCAGTTTTTGAGACCCAGAGAGTTTGAAAATATCTTTACCCTCACACTTAATTGAGTGAGAATTATTTTTTCTTTCAATTGCAAGGGTATGGCTCTATTTTCTTTATACTTCAGTTTTGTTCTTGAGGTATCTAATGTCATCCTTATTTCTGGTCTTTTATTCATGACCTGTTTTACCTTCAGGAAGACTTTAGGATTTTTTAAATTTATTCCTATTCTGAAAGTTTATGATGATATGCCATTATATGTGTTTTCATTACATCAGGCATTTTTCATGGGAAGAAATTCAAATTTCAGCACTTTAAGATATTTTCCCTACGGTCATTCAGAGTTTTCTATACATATGACTTCAGAAATTCTGGGAATAAAGGGAGTGACTGAGGATTCCACAGTTCAGTATGAAGATTTTCACTAAATACCATGTTTTCAGCCTATCTCACCCCTGTATTCTGAAATGCCAGGTATCCCCTGGTCCTGATTAAATCTCTCATCTGCTGAGATATGAGAAAGGGTCTGTATTTATCCTCCACAATACTTGGCACCTTCAATTGACGAATCTCTTATAGGTTCTGCATGGTGATTAACTACATCAGTAGGCCCCCACTATAATCACTTAGATGGTAACCCAACTAATTCAGTTCTCATTCCTCTATCTAATTTCCAGCTTCCAAAGATTTATGGAAATCTCCCTTATTTTATTGTTCCATCTTAATTTTTTAAGAAATACAGCAAAAAGAAGGAAATGACAAAAATAGCTAGGTAATCTATAATACTTATCTCATTCTTCTTGTGGTTTAAAGTTGTAGCTCTTAGATTTTTGTGTCCTTATTAGTTCCCGAGTATGAAAGGTATCCTGAATGATGGAATTATATGACTAGAAGAGGTCTCAGAAATTAATTTTACAAATGAGTTAATGGCAGAAGCAGAAAGAGAATATTAGTTTCAGGACTCTCATTAATAGCATTATGTGTATCAGCATAGAATATTTCACTAAGTAAAATGAAGAAATGCATTGGACATGCCACCAATATAACTGAGAAATGTAATTGCCTAAGAGGAATTTGAAAGAAAATGAAATTATATACAACAAAGGACTATTAACTTTAACGTACAAAGAGTTATTCCAAATCCATTTAGCCCCAAAAAGAAATTTATAACATAAAGTCAGCAAATAATTCAAAATAAAATAAAATGAGTATATAAATCAGGGTAAAAGCTAGGCTAATATAATAAACAGGCCCAAAATACAGTGGCTCAAAGAACATAGAAGTTAATTTCTCTCTCTTAACAGTCATGGGTGACAAAGTCCAAGTCAGCTGAGTGGTTTTGTTTCACACCATCTATTCAGGAATATCATTTTCTCCCATCTGGTAGTTCTGCAATTCCCAAACACATTGTCATAGGTTCACCCATGTTCCAGGGGAAAAATAGGAGGAAGAAAAACCAGAGGGAAGTAGGCGTTCACTGTTTTAAGGCCAAGATCATAAGTGGCACACGTCCTTCTGTTTAGACCGTTGACAATCTAGCCACAAAGTGAAACCTAGCTGCAAGGTGGGCTGGGGAATGAGGCCTGTAGTGAGCAGACAGGTAGAAAAGAGGACAACTACCAGATTCATGCTGGAGAAGAATCCAAGAAGGGATTTGGGTGGCAACTAGCTGCCTCTGACACAATGAGACACTACTTTTCAGGAATGCAATAAACAAATATCTCAAAATGATAGTATTCAATGTTAGCAAATGAGCTGAAATGAGCACATTCACATGTTCATGGTGGAGCATTATCTGGTGTAATCTTCCTGCAAAGCAGCTTGGTGATGCTTATCAAAAACCTTAAAAATAATCATGTCATTTGAGCCAGTAATATTAACCCTAGAAATTTAGAGCAATGGAAAAAAATCACAAAAGGCCTCAAACATTCATATATTAAGAATGTTTAAGAATTGTTTATAACAGTGAAAGAGCTGGAAAAATATGAAGAATTTTGCTAGTTATCTTCAACTAAGTTTACTAACCCATGCTTCATCATATAAATGATTCTGGTCATAATGAAGCAGATGCTTTTATTATTTCCACCTACTACTCCAGCTACCCTTTTGCTTTGAAGAAAAATTCACAAAACTCACACAGAGGAGGGGGAGGAGGGAAAGGAGGGGGAGGAGGGGGAGGAGGGGGAGGAGGGGGAGGAGGGGGAGGAGGGAGGGAGGAAGGGGAAGAGAAGAAGGGGGAAGGGAAGAGGTGGGATAGAGAAGGGGGAGGTGTAGGAGAAGGAGGAAGAGAAAAAGGGGAAGGGAGAAAATAAGATGGAGGAGGATAAGCCCTTATGTACTGATTGGAAAAGCACATCATATCCGGGCAGGAAAATTATATAAAATGGTCAAACTGAGTTATACTGTAGTAGAATAACCAGATTTGAAATATAATGAAATACTTATTTTGACTTCCTAGCAATAATATCAACTCATAAACAGGGTAACCATGTAATATAACTGCCAACCTTTGAGAATAAAAGACAATGTTGTTAAAAAGTATGCCTGGACAACAGGCATAAATTGGGACTATCCCACAAAAGCCAGAAAAACAAAATCAGACAGGTCTTCAAGTCAACACTCAACATGAAAGTCATTGAGCGTTGCCTACAAACTACCAAAAAAAGACAATGTCATCTAATAAAAAATTATGCCTGGCCATCTATAATCCAAGTATAAAATAAACCATTTTGAAAAAGAAAAAACGATTAGATTAATCACTTCATCCAAGTAAGAGATGAATGAGGAAAAGATGATGGTGAATATTAATCCTATATAACCATAGGACCAAGAGTAATATAGATATAGGGTTATGGTTACAGAATCAAATGAAAATTGTATAAACTTTGGCAATATAGAAATGAGGTCTCACAAAAATTATAGAGTGAAGCAGTTGAGAATTTGGGGAAAAAATAATGCACACTGATAACCTCATCTTATGCAGCTGGGATTTAAGATATATCACTTAAAGCTAGAAAATAATATAACAGAGTCATAAGAACATGCAACAGTAAAAGTTAAACACTAAGAAAGATATTATAATCAATCACAATGAATGGGAAAGAGAAGGGGTAAAAGAATGGGAAGGAAAAAGAAATACCTAACTGTGTTTATTACTCATAGAAGGAAATTAACAGATACTATTTAAAATAGAGGATTAAGAGAATTATGTAAAGTATATTTCCAGTCACACTACACTCTTCTGTTGCCCTGTCTTCTATCCTTTTTTACTTTATTTTATCTTAATAAACTTATAAGCAATACTATCGGTCTGCTCTGTTTCCTTGCTTTATTCTCCAGATGACACACTGCTTTGGTTTTTATTACTAGGTTTTGTCTTTATCTTAGTTCTAAGTATAATTATCTGATTTCATTCTGAGAATCTTCAGTCTGTCTGGTGGTACTCTTGCTTTTTATTATATGTGATCCCGGCTTTCAAAATCTCCCTGGATCTGTGTCTGTGTGTGTGTGGTTTTTTGTTTTTGGGGGGTTTTTTTGGTTTTGAATTTCTGTTGGTTTTCTCTTTGATTGTCTGATGACATACTGGGGTTCTGCTGTCAGGTCTTTCTAGTGCCTTATGTTCTATTGGATTCAGTATTTGCATGTATTATACATGTATGTGTTTCCTTGATTTAGTATTTGTTTGACTCCACACTCTGCCATTAGCCTGTGGCTTGGACAGTCTTCTTTAAACCTCTTTATTGCCAGGACAAGCAACCTCTGAAGTCTGGACTACTCCATCAGAAGTCAAGTAGGAGGCTCTGGGGAGGGAGCACTGAATCCAGGATGCTAGACTACTAGGGAGTCCTCAGACACAGGGAAGATTAACTGCAGAGAACTCCCACAGAGCCCTGTATCAGAGTCTAAGACTCAGCTTCATCTGACTGTCTGCAACTGCCAATGCTGGACACCTCACAACAAACTACAAACAAGAGAGGAACACAAACCCACCCATCAGCACACAGACTATCTAAAGCCATATTAACCTCACAGATACCCTAAAACACACCACTTGACACGGCACTGCTCATCAGAGAGAAAAGACACAGAGCCACACACCGGAAAGCAGACACCAGAACCCACCTCCACCAGGAAGTCTACTCAAGACACTGGACAAACCCCCCCACAGGGGGCAGAGGGCAGAAACAAGAGGAATTACTACTAGGCAGCACAGGGAAAGGAGACGGCAATCCTATAAATTAGACAAAATGAGAAAACAAAGAAATACCATGCAGGCAAAGGAGCAGGAAAAAAATCCACAAGACCAAATAAATGAAGAGGAAACTGGAAAATTGCCTGAAAAAGAATTCAGAGTAATGATAGTAAAGATGATCCAAAATCTTGATAACAAAATACAGAAAATACAAGAAACAGTTAAGAAGGAGTCAGAAGAACTATAGAGCAAACACAGTAATGGACAACAAAATAACTGAAATTAAAAATACTCTAGATGGTATAAACATTAGAATAACTGAGGCAGAAGAATGAATAAGTGAGTTGGAAGATAGAATGGGGGAAATAACTGCCACAGAGCAGGAAAAAGAAAAAAGAATAAAAAGAATGGAAGACAGTCTCAGAGACGCTGGTGACAACATTAAGCACACCAACATTTGAATCATAGGCATCCCAGAAGAAGGAGAAAAAAAGAAAGGGTCTGAGAAAATATTTGAAGAGGTTATAGTGGAAAACTTCCCCAACATGGGAAAGGAAATAATTAACCAAGTCCAAGAAGTGCAGAGTCCCATACAGAATAAACCCAAGGAGAAATACACCAAGGCACATATTAATCAAACTTAGGACAATTAAACACAAAGAAAAAATATTAAAAGCAGCAAGAGAAAAGCAACAAATAACATATAAGGGAAAACCCATAAGGATAACAGCTGACCTTTCTACAGAAACTCTGCAGGCCAGAAGGGAATGGCAGGATATACTGAAAGTCCTGAAAGAGAGAAACCTACAGCCAAGAATACTCTACCCAGCAAGAATCTCATTCAGATCTGATGGAGAAATCGAAAGCTTTCCAGACAAGCACAAGTTAAGAGAATTCAGCACCACCAAACCAGCCTTACAACAAGTGCTAAAGGAACTTCTCTAAGTAGGACATACAAGAGAAGGAAAAGACCTACAAAAACAAACCCAAAACAATTAAGAAAATGGTAATAGGAACATACATGTCAATAATCACCTTAAATGTAAATGGATTCAATGCTCCAACCAAAAGACACAGACTGGCTGAATGGATACAAAAACAAGACCCTTCTATATGCTGCCTACAAGAAACCCACTTCAGATGAAGGGGCACATATAGACTGAAAGTCAAGGGATGGAAAAAGATATTCCATGCAAATGGAAGTCAAAAGAAAGCTGGAGTAGCAATACTCATATCAGACAAATTAGACTTTAAAGTAAAGACTATTACAAGAGGCAAGGAAGGACAATACATAATGATCAAGGGATCCATCCAAGAAAAACATATCACAATGGTAAATATCTATGCACTAGGGCTTCCTAGGTGGCGCAGTGGTTAAGAATCCGCCTGCCAATGCAGAGGACATGGGTTCGATCCCTGCTCCAGGAAGATACCACATGCCATGGAGCAACTAAGCCCATGTGCCAAAAAAAAAAAAAAAAAAAAAAAAATCTATGCACCCAACATAGGAGTACCTCAATACATAAGGCAAAGGCTAACAGCCATAAAGAGTAGGAGTAATACAATAATAGTGGGAGACTTGAACACCCCACTTACATCAATGGACAGATCATCCAAACAGAAAATAAATAAAGACACACAAGCTTTAAATGACACATTAGACCATCCTGACTTAACTGATATTTATAGGACATTCCATCCAAAAACGACAGATTACACTTTTTTCTCAAGTGCACACAGAACATTTTCCAGGATAGATCACATCTTGGGTCACAAATCAAACCTCAGCAAATTCAAGAAAATTGACATCATATCAAGCATCTTCTCAGACCACAATGCCATGAGACTAGATATCAATTACAGGAAAAAAACTGCACAAAATACAAACACATGGAGGCTAAACAATATGATATTAAACAACCAAGAAATCATTAAAGAAATCAAAGAGGAAATCAAAAAATATCTAGAAACAAAGGACAATGAAAACACAACAACCCAAAACCTATGTGATGCAGCAAAAGTAGTTCTAAGAGGGAAGTTTATAACAATACTGTCCTACCTCAAGAAACAAAAAAAATCAAATAAACAACCTAACTTTACAACTAAAACAATTAAAGAAAGAAGAACAAAAGAACCCCAAAGTGAGCAAAAGGAAAGAAATCATAAACATCAGATCAGAAATAAATGAAAAAGAAAGGAAGGAAACAATAGCAAAGATCCATGAAACTAAAAGCTGGTTCTTTGAGAAGATTAACAAAATTGATAAACCATTAGTCAGACTCATCAAGAAAAAAAGGGAGAAGACTCAAATCAACAGAATTAGAAATGAAAAAGGAGAAGTAACAACAGACACCACAGAAATACAAAAGATCATGAGAGACTACTACAAGCAACTAGATGCCAATAAATTGGATAACCTGGAAGAAATGGATAAAGTCTTAGAAAAATACAATCTTCCAAGACTGAACCAGGAAGAAATAGAAACTATGAACAGACCAATCACAAGTATGGAAATTGAGACTGTGATTAAAAACCTCCCAACAAACAAGCCCAGGGCCAGATGGATTCACAGGTGAATTCTATCAAACATTTAGAGAAGAGCTAATACCTATCCTTCTCAAACTCTTCCAAAATATAGCAGAAGGAGGAATACTCCCAAACTCATTCTACGAGGCCACCATCACCCTGATACCAAAACCAGGCAAAGATGTCACAAAAAAAGAAAATTACAGGCCAATATCACTGATGAATATAGATGCAAAAATCCTCAACAAAATACTAGCTAACAGAATCCAACAGCACATTAAAAAAATCATACACCATGATCAAGTGGGGTTTATCTCTGGGATGCAAGGATTCTTCAATATATGCAAATCAATCAACGTGATACATCATATCAACAAATTGAAGGATAAAAACCACATGATCATCTCAATAGATGCAGAAAAAGCTTTTGACAAAATTCAACATCCATTTATGATAAAAACTCTCCAGAAAATGGGCATAGAAGGAAATTACCTCAACATAATAAAAGCCATATATGAGAAACCAAAAGCCAACATCGTTCTCAATGGGGAAAAACTGAAAGAATTCCCTCTCAGAACAGGAACAAGACAAGGGTGTCCACTCTCACCATTATTATTCAACATAGTTTTGGAAGTTTTAGCCACAGCAATCAGAGAAGAAAAAAAGGAAATAAAAGGAATCCAAATTGGAAAAGAAGAAGTAAAATTGTCACTCTTTGCAAATGACATGATATTATACATAGGAAACCCTAAAGATTCTACCAGAAAACTGCTAGCACTAATTGATGAGTTTAGTAAAGCAGCAGGATACAAAATTAATGCCCAGAAATCTCTTGCATTCCTATACATTAACAACAGAAGAGCAGAAAGAGAAATTAAGGAAACTCTCCCATTTACCATTGCAACAAAAAGAAT
This sequence comes from Hippopotamus amphibius kiboko, assembly GCF_030028045.1. Lineage (NCBI taxonomy): Eukaryota > Metazoa > Chordata > Mammalia > Artiodactyla > Hippopotamidae > Hippopotamus > Hippopotamus amphibius. The sequence goes on from NC_080188.1 coordinate 63,363,708, forward strand.
AAAATACCTAGGAATAAACCTGCCTAAGGAGGCAAAAGATCTGTATGCAGAGAACTTTAAGACATTGATGAAAGAAATCAAAGACAATACAAACAGATGGAGGGACATACCATGTTCCTGGATTGGAAGAATCAACATCGTGAAAATGACTGTACTACCCAAAGCAATTTACAGATTCAATGCAATCCTGATCAAATTACCAATGGCATTTTTCACAGAACTAGAGCAAGAAATCCTACGATTTGTATGGAAACGCAAAAGACCCCGAATAGCCAAAGCAATCTTCAGAAGGAAAAATGGAGTTGGTGGAATCAGGCTTCCTGACTTCAAACTATACTACAAGGCCATAGTGATCAAGACAGTATGGTACTGGCACAAAAATAGAAAGGAAGATCAATGGAATAGAAGAGAGAACTCAGAAGGAAGCCCAAACACATATGGGCACCTTATCTTTGATAAAGGAGGCACGAATATACAATGGAAAAAAGACAGCCTCTTCAATAAGTGGTGCTGGGAAAATTGGACAGCAACATGTAAAAGAATGAAATGAGAACACTTCCTAACACCATACACAAAAAGAAACTCCAAATGGATTAAAGACCTACATGGAAGGCCAGACACTATCAAACTCCTAGAGGAAAACATAGGCAGAACACTCTATGACATCCATCAAAGCAAGATCCTTTTGGACCCACCTCCTAGAATCATGGAAATAAAATCAAGAATAAACAAGTGGGACCTCATGAAACTTAAAAGCTTTTGCACAGCGAAAGAAACCATAAACAAGACTAAAAGGCAACCCTCAGAATGGGAAAAAATAGCTGCCTATGAAACAACGGACAAAGGATTAACCTCCAAAATATACAAGCAGCTCATGCAGCTTAATACCAAACAAGCAAATAACCCAATCCACAAATGGGCAGAAGACCTAAATAGACATTTCTCCAAAGAAGACATACAGGTGGTCAACAAACACATGAAAAGATGCTCAACATCACCAAGCATTAGAGAAATGCAAGTCAAAACCACAATGAGGTATCACCTCACACTGATCAGAATGGCCATCATCACAAAATCTAGAAACAATAAATGTTGGAGAGGGTGTGGAGAAAAGGGAACTCTCCTGCACTGTTGGTGGGAATGTAAGTTGGTACAGCCACTATGGAAAACAGTTTGGAGGTTCCTTAAAAAACTACAAATAGAACTACCATATGATCCAGTCATCCCACTCCTGGGCATATACCCAGAGAAAACCATAATGCAAAAGGAAACATGTACCATAATGTTCACTGTAGCACTCTTTACAATAGCCAGGACATGGAAGCAACCTAAATGCCCATCAACAGATGAATGGATAAAGAAGATGCGGCATATATATACAATGGAATATTACTCAGCCATAAAAAGGAATGAAATGGAGCTATATGTAATGAGGTGGATAGACCTAGAGTCTGTCACACAGAGTGAAGTAAGCCAGAAAGGGAAAAACAAATACTGTATGCTAAGTCTTGTATACGGAATCTAAAAACAAACCAAAAAAATGGTACTGATGAACCCAGTGACAGGGCAAGAATGAGGATGCAGATGCAGAGAATGGACTGGAGGACACAGGCTTGGGGGGGCGGCAGGTGAAGGGGAAGCTGGCACGAAGTGAGAGAGTAGCATAGACATATATACACTACCAACTGTAAAATAGATAGCTAGTGGGAAGTTGCTGTATAACAAAGGGAGATCAACTTGATGATGGGTGATGCCTTAGAGGGCCAGGACAGGGAGTGTGGGTGGGAGTCATGGGAGGGAGGGGATATGGGGATATATGTATAAATACAACTGATTCACTTTGGTGTATATCAAAAACTGGTACAAAAGTGTAAAGCAATTATATTTCAATAAAGAGCTTAACCAAAAAAGAGTATTATGTAAAGTAATAGTTACAAATGTGATAAATAGAATACAATTGTAAACCTTTAAAACATACAATCAAAATAATAAAAACAAACCAAAAAATTTTAAACCCACAATAATATTTTAATGTGTAATGTAATATTATAGAAGTATGATCCCCAAGGTAACTGACATATCAATAAATGTGTAAACTAACCTATTAAAAGAAGAAAAATGTTTTGAAATATATTTGCCTCTGGGTGTACACTTTTCACTTTGGGTGATTCCTCAATTATGTCTTTTTAAATGTCCTGTAAAAGCAGTATGGACATACCATTCTAGGGGCTACATCACATGGTAAATGAAAGTGCTTGTGTTTGTGTAGCTTTCTGTGGATACATAAGTCCATGCTGTGTGTGTGATATGACCTTTTACATAATATTGCTTTGGGGACACAATTAAATATCACTTTAGAGTTATGTACATCTTCATGTTTGAAGGAGAGGCTTAGTTGGTTTGACCTGTAAAATGTCTGAATCCATTTAAAAATGAGCCATGTTTTATACTCTATATTTTTATTATTTCAAACAACATTTCAAACAATATATATTCAATTATTTCAAACAACAAGCTACATATGCCAAAAGCCAATAGAATTAATTATTCATCATCAGTAAAACTTTGGCCATAACCTATTTTAGGAAATGGTAACATTGGTCGGGAAGCCCACTGAAGTGCCTGAACCCATGGTGGGCTTGCACAGTTTGCCCTTAGTATCATTACACTGATTTTCATCATGGGAATCATACTGGCCCATCCTTCATAATATCCTTTATTAAATCTTGAAGATTCATTTTCACAGGTGAATGAGCTCAGTTAAATGGGTCTGATTTCATGAGATTAAGGGTTGCCAGCTTGTTAATGTGAAATATCAATTAAAACAAAAATTCCAAGCATTTCTTAAAGGAGTTTAACTACATTAAGAAATCTTGGAGAGGCTCCGAGTTAATTTGCTCCAAACATTTATTTTTTTTTCGCTAACAAGTTTGGGACAACACCATGTAGGTGGTTAAATTTGTTTTTACTTAATGGAACACTGATCCTTCATGGTCTTTTCAAATCCATTCTACCAATCAACTTTTCAAAAACAAGTTCTCAAAACATCTGCATACACATGCAAATGTGTAACCTCAAAGAAAAAAAAAAGACAACAGCTACAGAATTTCATGCCCCAAAGGAGACATAAGACTGAGGGAATATAGGCTGCAAATTGGAATTTGTGCCCAGGACTTGTTTCATCCAGAGCATTCTTTGATGCTTCAATTATTTTTCCAAGAAGTTCTTATTCTGAGTAAAGAAATAATGCTGTTTCGTATCAACATTTTGACCCATGTTTACCATGTTAAAGAGTAGTATTTTATGGTTTTCTTAGAGTATCTATAAAATTGCTAGGTCATCAGTATGAACAATTTAACCATATCATATATGATTTTTTCCTGTTATTGATAAAATTACAAGCACACTAATAAAAATGTATCACATATTGACTTTTAAATTAGATTAGCACTAAGTTTTTCACCTTGAAATTTACAAAGTTTTCTACTCTGGACTAATATTTTATATTTGTGCTTTGGGAATTTTCAAATAATTATTTTTTATCTGATTTACTTCTCACACAGCCTTTTAAGGCAGACAGAGCCAATATCATTTTCTCCATTTACCAGTGAGCAAATGTAGTCTCTCAGTGCTCAGCTAATAAAATGCAGCTCCCTGAGTTCCACCAGTCTGGGAGCTTTCCTCAAGCGTTGTCTCTCCTAAAGCTCACAAACCCACTACCATCTATTTAGAAAGTTCACACTGAGTACAAGTTTGAAACAATTCTTAGGTTTCTTGGGAAAAAGTAGAAGAGAAGAAAAGCAAAATAAAGTCTTGTTTCTACTGAAAACAACAAGTTACTTTACAAGCAAAATAAGTTTATTCAGGAATAGCTGAGAATCACAATTTAGTACAAGCATGGTGTAGCAAAAACTACAGGGAAGTCCAAACAAAGGACATTACTTTATAGAGGAGAGGTAAAGGTTGGGAGGAGGTGTTTTGAATGAAAGTCCATCAGAGGAAAGTGAGAGTTTAGGCTAACGATGGCTTCCCATTGGCTGCGTTGCAGTGTTCCCATTGGTTGTACTTGTTGCTGGGCAAGGAGAAAATCTTCCTTCCTCCTGCTAGGGTAGTAAAGTAGTAACCTTCCTCCTGTTGGAGATGTAAAGTATGTCTCTTCCTTCTTGGGGTCTGCAGAGAGCAATGAGTGCGTGAAAGCTTCTCCTTCTGGATTCCCAACTCCGTTTATTTTGGTTGTTTCTTTGTTAAACTATTGTAATTTTCATCTATCAGATTTTTAAAATTAATTAATTAATTAATTTTAATTTATTGGCTGCATTGGGTCTTCGTTGCTGTGTGTGGGCTTTCGGTAGTTGTGGAGAGCAGGGGCTACTCTTCATTGCAGTGCATGTGCTTCTTATTGCTATGGCTTCTCTTGTAGCTGAGCACGGGCTCTAGGTGTGTGGGTTTCAGTAGTTGAGGCACGTGGGCTCTAGAGTGCAGGCTCAATAGTTGTGGTGCACAGGCTTAGTTGCTCCATGGCATGTGGGATCTTGCTAGCCCAGGGATCAAACACGTGTCCCCTGCATTGGCAGGTGGATTCATAACCACTGCGCCCACAGGAAATCCCCCCAACTCTGTTTTAAATGAGATTTCCTTTATTGTTTCACATTCCAAATCAAGAAAGACATTCAGCACTGAAGAGCCTTTGAAATAGACTCTCACAAACTGAACTGTTTGTAACCCTGCCATAAATGGCATCAAGGCTAATTCTTGCTAAAAACCCACAGAGGGAAAATCGTTACAGATTCACTGAGGGCTGAAGCATTCTTTGACTATTCACTTTGTGCACAAGGTTAAATGAAGGATCTAACCAGCAACAAAACTGTATTTAAACACAGAATATAAGTGCTTGCTGAAGTTTTCTTGCAGACATTAGAATAACAGGTATATGAACTGCACTCTCTACCTACTAAAGATTTGTTATAAATTTGCCCATTTTCAATTCCAATTGCAATTTCATAATGGAGAAGTAAGATTTTTATGTCAAACAATTACATATAAGTAATAATTTGGATTTCTTTGCTTTTACTTGCTATATTGACTCCCTATTAGAAATGGCTTCAAGTTTATCAAACTGTTTATATCTGGATAACACGGTACCTATTAAGGTAAAGATTTATATTAAGTTCTAGCTGAGGGAAACTTTTTAAATTTAAGGAAGTCTTTCCTCTGCCTAAAGATGAGACTGCTTTTGACCAGACCTTCTTTATTTTGGGTTGAGTCACTTGAATGGCCCCCCCTGTATTATGCAAATGTAATGTTACCTGTATCCTTTGTCCTCCAAGAAGTTGTAAGCAGACTATTTATTTATTTGTTAACTTAGTGGTTTAGCAAAAGCTACCTCAGTAGAGCTGATTACTAGGGAGAGGTAGATGAATCTGTGTGAGGAGGCTTCAGCTTCCTGGGAAAGGAAAAAAAAAGAAAAGTAAGTTCCAACTTCTACTGTTCCTACTACTCAAAGTTCAGAGTTGAGGAGCCTTTTTGGTATAGAGGAGACCAGAGAGGCACAGAATAACTCCCAGGTGTAGGATAGATGAAAGAATAAAATAAAATAAAATATCCCTGAGAAAAGCAGGATTCTGGGCCAAAGACCAGAGTTCCACAAAATGTCCCAAGATTTTTTCAAGGAAAACACTTTCTGAATGATATTGGAAGCTCTTCCGGGCATAGTCAGTCTAACATGTTTCTGGGCACTGGGGAGCAGTGGCTGAGTGTGGGAATGTGAAAGAGCTGTAATGCTGGAGCTCAGTGTGACAACTGTGGCCTGAATAAGATCTGGACCTGCAAGCACCGTCCAACAGCAGTGGACCAACATCTGTTCAAACCCATCTTTAACAATGACCACTCCATGGCCAGGAGAAGTAAAAGCAAGAGAAAACTATCAGTCCTGTTTTTTTTCTTTTCACAGTGTTTGGAAGAAGATCAACTCTGATTGACTGAGAGAGGCCTTGGAATTCTTAGACAATTAAGAGTTGAGGGATTTTCAAGAGAAACTCGTAGGCCAATTCGTTACTAACGTTTAAAAATAAGAATTTTCTATTAGCACTGTTGTCTACGGATCACCTTCCTAGAAATTTTTAGTATAATAGACTCTTGGCTTTTTCTGATTTGTTTGAACTTAGTAATTTAAATGTCTATTACATGAAATAATTTGTGCTTTTGCTATGGCATTTGACTTGCACCCATCGCAGGACCAGCAAATAGAAATTAGTCACTTAGATTTTGCGTATACTTAGCAGGCCATCCACATCTAGATGTATTTAACTGAGACTCATATACATGTGTTTTACAGAGAAAATTTAATGTTGTAGCTCTTTTGTGAATGTAAAATCTCCTAAAATTAAAAATAAATAAATAAAAATAAGAATTTTCACATAAAATTCTCTTGGGGGAGAAGAAGATCTCTTGGGGAAAAAAAAAACAAACCCATCTGAGGATCTTGCAACACTGGGCTCAAATTCTGATCGTAAACACCAAATGGAGCTAAACACCAACTGCCTGCTTTAGATGTGATATATGCCCTCTAGCTCACCACACTCCCATTTCATCATTGATTGAGACAGTGATACTTGCCATTTTCTTCACACACTGTGCTTTTTATCATGACACAAGTCCTGGATTATTCACAATACTTACCTGGCCCTGGAGTTCAGGAGCTCTGTCCTAGACTCTGTCCTTTGGGTGGTATCTATTATCTCAGTTCCTTAGTATATTTTTAGTTGTCATCAGCAGAATGTCCTGCTGAATGAAGCCCGCCTGATATCTTCTCTACTCTACTTCCCTACTCTCTTATACTCTTGTTCACAATCGTTGCAACTTAAAAAGTGGTCCAGAGATTTTGAATGTTCCCCGCAAGATTCTGCAGAAACTAAAGCCAAATAAAGCAATTATTAGAGAAGCCCAGGTTGTAGGAAAGAGAGCTGTAAGTCTTCTCCCCAGTTAAACACAGACTCTTACTTCCTTTTCCTGGCTGTGCTCTGAAAATTGGGGAGGACCCAAGAAGCACCACTACTACTACTAGTTGAAAATTTAACTTTTAACATACTATTCTGATGAAAAGTAAAAGTTTCCTCTTTTTTAAGAGGTTTAGACTTCAGATTGCAGGAGGCTAAGGAGACATTGAGAAATAAACACAATGTGAGATCCTGGAATAGATACTGGAACAGAGAAAGGATATTGATGAAAAAAAATGAGAAATTTAAATAAGAATTTTAGTTAACATTGTTTTACTGATGTTACTTTGCTGGTTTGGATCATTGCGCTGTGGTTATGTAAGATATTACCATTAGGGGAAGCTGGGCGAATAGTATAGGAACTCTGTACTATTTTTGCAACTTTGTCTAAAATTATTTCACAGTAAATGTTTTAACAATTTAAAATAGATTTTATATTTTTCTTTTGATGCATCTGTTAAAAATATATATCTATGGTCTCAAGAACAGTGAATATGTCAAATACTAAGCTCTAAAACAGGACTGCAATATTTAGAAAAAGACACCTGTACATTTGTGTAGAAATCCTTCTGTAATTGCATATACATTCCCATGGCACACACTTTGTTACCACTTGCTAGATTACCCATGGTCTGACTGCCTGAATTTCCAAGTAGCCCTATAGCCTAACCACATACTGAATGGTTGTATTACTCCATTTTAGTTTCTTATTATTAACTTTGCCTGGACCAGGTCCAGAGATAGTCAGTGACTCTTGAATACAATATATTGTGTGTTCTACTGTAACTCTTGCAGTGGGTCAGTTGCCCAAGCACTTCTCTTACTTGAATAGGAGGATCTAGCTGAGTCCTGCTGGTTTCATACATATGATACTCTAAGGGCTCCTACCTTCTCCCTTAGAATCTCCACACCATTGTGCATCAAATCTTTTGCTACCCCTCTATCTTCATTCACTCAATAAATATTTATTAAGCATCTATTATGTGTAATGCACTGGGCTAAGCAATGAGAATAAAGAAACACATTGGACATTGATCTTATCCTTACGGAGCACATACACTTACTTGGTGTATGTACTTAGTGAATAAATAGTTGGCTATTTTTTCTTCTTTTCTTTTTTCTTTTTTTTCCTTGTGTGCGTGTGTGTGTGCGCGTGTGTGTTTATTTATTCATTCATTGGCTGTGTTGGGTCTTCGTTGCTACACGCGGGCTTCCTCTAGTTGTGGTGAGTGGGGGCTACTCTTCATTGCAGTGCGCAGGCTTCTCATTGCTGTGGCTTCTTTTGTTGTGGGTACGGGTTCTAGGCGTGTGGGCCTCAGTAGTTGTGGCATGCCAGCTCAGTAGCTGTGGCTCACAGGCTCTAGAGTGCAGGCTTGGTAGTTGTAGCACACAGGCTTAGCTGCTCCGCGGCATGTGGGATCTTCCCGGACCAGGGATCAAACCCGTGTCCCCTGCACTGGCAGGCGGATTCTTAACCACTTTGCCACCAAGGAACTCCCTTGGCTATTTTTTCTTTCTTCCTTCCTTCCTTCTTTCCTTCCTCTTCTTTCCTTTTTTTACCCCCTTTCATTTCAGATCTTGAATGATAACTTCTCTGGCTCCTGAAAGTATATTCAAAAATTTATTTCAGCTCACCAATTTATTTTATTTATTTTTATTTTTTAATAAATTTATTTATTTATTTATTGGCTGCATTGGGTCTTCGTTGCTGCGCAGGCTTTCTCCAGTTGCGGCAAGCAGGGGCTACTCTCCGTTGCGGTGTGCAGGCTCCTCATTGCAGTGGCTTCTCTTGTTGTGGAGCATGGGCTCTAGGCACGTGGGCTTCAGTAGTTGTGGCACTCAGGCTCAATAGTTGTGGCTCACCAGCTCTACAGCACAGGCTCAGTAGTCGGGGCCCACAGGCTTAGTGCTCCACGGCATGTGAGATCTTCCCGGACCAGGGATCAAACCCGTGTCCCCTGTATTGGCAGGCAGATTCTTAACCACTGCACCACCAGGGAAGTCCTGCAGCTCACCAATTTATTGTATAAAAGAAACTTGATTACATATGATTAGCTGAACTCTGCTGTATTAGCATCTATAACTTTTGTTTTTGAAAAATATTGCATGGTCAACAGGTTTCACTATATACAGTTTGCCATTCAATCTAAAATTTGTATATTTGTGAGTGTGGATATAAACATGCAAAGACTTGGAGGCCTTGAATCTTGCTCTTTTCAACAGCCTGCTTCCATGGCAACAGAATCTATTAGAAGCAACCTGGTCACCACAACTTTAGGTCCAAATAATTTCACAGAGAAGATAAAAAGGTATGTGGCAACTCTCTCTTGCTCCATCTTTTACATAAAGTAATTTCTCAGAAATATGATCAGCATTTGAGACAACAGTGATTAAAAATTAAAAGGCCCTGAGAGAGAAAGATTATCCATGACAAGGATTTTGAAAGCTTAATGAAAGGTAGGAAAAAACATGATAGGACTGCAGTCTTTAACTTTTTTGCACAGTGGACAATTGATCCAAAGTTTAAAATGTGTAGATTTAAATCATCATTGGGAGATTAAAATGTTCATCCTTAAGAGTTTGTACTTAGAGGCTCGTGAAGAGTAAAATTTAAAAAAAAATTATGCATTAAGGTTGAAAAATCCTAAATTTATACTGTCATTTATTACTTGGGTCAGAAAATTCAAATATGAGTGCAAATGCTTCATTATGTTCTTTGAACTTAGAATGTCAGAGCACTTTTTCCAAAACAATTGTACAACAAAGGCAGAGAGGCCCTAGTAAGACATATATTTTTGTTCTTGGTTTACTGACTTTCCACATCTCTCTGCTCTAAAATACTCTGTGTCAATTTTGCTAAATTCAATAGGTCATAGAGTCTTCTCATAAGGTGAAGGCCATAGAATTAATTCCTGTGTATACTAAGTTTTATGGTCACAGACAGCACCAAAATTTCCACTTATCACAAGAAAGACTGGGTCAGCCAGCAAGACTAAAAACTTCATCTTCAAAACTGTTCACTGAAGCCATCGTAATGATTAAATATAATGAAGTACATATTACCCATTTGTATTTAGTTTTATTAGGGGGTTTGGCTCAGGTTGTGATTGTTTGGTCAATGTACCCCTTCAGAGATAAGGATAGAGTCATTTCTGTAAAGAACAATAGACACAGTCTGGTCACTGGATATTCAATTTTTTAAATTTACTTATAATTTAAATAAATGTAACATGAATACATTTGCAATCAACATCTAAGATTGTTTGATGTCCACAACAATATACACAGACATATGCAAATTTGTAAATTGTTTTCTTATTTTGAAAGATTTATATTCATTTTACAGAGATTTTATGACTCATTATTCTGTGAATTTCAAAATACATAGATAAATTTTAAGGAGTTTAAATAAAGTCTATAATAAACAAACAGTTATTTAACATTTATTGTGCACTTGGCACAAAGACTTAGGGAAGATGCAAAGATGAAAAGACAAAGCTAATCTCATCTCTTACTGTCTATTTGGGGAGGTGCCCTTGTAATACAAAAATAAAGAGGTGAATAAGGGAGGATGAATAGGGAAGTACGGCGTATAGATGACTTGGTAATAGATTTAAGATTTAGAGTATTAGGACTTAAATTTACAGCATTTGAATCAAAGTTATGGTGCTTTTACATTCTGCCCCAGCAGCCTAGTTCATGGTAGAGTCTCTAGTGGCAAAAAAAATCTATTTGCACTCCTGTAAGTATTTTTTAAATAAATGTCTTCCCCCACCAGAATGCAAGCTCCAAGAGAACAGAGATTGTCTACATCTAACTTAGCATAATCACTGGCAGGCAGTAAACCTTCCATAAATAATTGTAGACTAGTCGAAGAGAGCAAGCCAAGTGCAAGAGCTACTTTTTTTGTTAAATTTCTTTTAATTTTTAAGCTTAGAATTTTTTTAAATTTCATTTTGAAATAATATTATACTTAAAAAAGTTGCAAAAATACTACAAAAATTCCCATACACCTTCAACCCATATTCCATAAGTATTATCGTATATAACCACAGCACTATCATCAAAATCAAGAAATTAATATTAGAATCAACCTTAACATTAGGTAATACTATTATCTAATTTATAGACCTTATTCAAACTTAGCCAACTTACCCACTAATGTCTTTTTTCTGGTTCAGGATCTAATCCACCATCACATGATGCATTTAGTTGTCATGTCACTTTACTCTCCTATAATCTGAATCAGTTACTCAACCTTTTTATTTTTTATTTTTTACATTTTTATTGGAGTGTAGTTGATCCACAATGTTGTGCTAGCTTCAGGTGCACAGCAAAGTGAACCAGCCTTTCTTTGACTTTCATGACCTTGACACTTTTAAGAATGCTAGCCAGTTATTTCTTAGAATGTTGCTTAATTGGAATTCATCTGATGCTTTCTCATGATTAAATTCAGATTATTCATTGTTGGTAAGAAAACCACAGTAGTGATATTCTGTCCTTTTGAGTGCATCATATCAGGAGGCACATGGTATCAATTTGTCCCATCATGGGTGATATTGATTTTGATCACATGATGAAGGTAGAAAACCATTGGTAGAGAACAGAATTTTGTTATAGCAGCCCAAACAGACTAAAATAAAAGAGATTCAAGGTACACACAAAATACATTAAGACATTCTGTAAGAAAATCAGGTATGAAGTTAAAAATGAAAAAATTATTTTTCTAATCAATTGATAAACATAACAGTATAGGGCTCTTTAGAGTTTCTGTTTTATCTTGTGTCAATTTTGGTAAGCTATATTTTTCAAAGAATTTATCAATTTCATCTAAGTTGTTAGATATATTGGCATAAAGTTGTCCATATAGTCTCTTATTATTCTTTTAATGTCTGTAAGATCTATAGTGATAGTTCCTCTTTATTCCTGATATACATGTAATTTATGTCCTCCTCTCTATTTCTTGATCCCTCTAGCTAGAAGTGTATCGATTTTGCTGATCTTTCAAAGCAACTAACTTAACTTTGTTAAAATTTTCAATTATCTTCCTACTTTCCGTTGATGTTATACCTTTCTTCTTTTCTCATTAAAGCATTTAAAAGCTATAAATTTCCCTCTAAGCACTGCTTTAGCTGCACTGTACAATTTTTATAATTTTGTGTTTTCATTATTTGTTTAAAATGTGTTCTAAATTTACTAGTGAGTTCTTCTTTCACCCATAGCTGTTTATCAGAAAAACTAGAAATAACAAGTGCTGGTGAGCATGTGAAGAAAATGGAACACTTGTGCACTTGTTGGTGGGAATGTAAATTCATGAAGCCACTATGGAAAACAGTATGGAGGTTCCTCAAAAAAATGAAAATTGAACTACTGTATGATCCAGCAATCCTATTTCTGAGTACTTATCCAAAGAAAAAGAAAATACTAACTTAAAAAGATATGTGCACCCCCATGTTCACTGCAGCATTATTTATAATAGTCAAGACATGGAAGCAATCTAAATGTCCATCAATAGATGAATGAATGTAAAAACTGTGGTATATGTATACAATGGCATATTACTCAGCCATAAAAAAAGAAGGAAATTCTGCCATTTGCCTATGTGTATATATATATATATATATGTGGCTCATAGATACAGAGAACAGATTGGTGGTTGCTAGAGGCAGGGGGTTGAGGGTGTGGGAAATGAGTGAACTTGGATTTTTTTCATTTTAATAAAGTGAAAATAAAGGATATTAAAAATTTAAAAATAAAGGATATTATTTTTTTAAAATAAAGGATATTAAAATTTTGTCATCAAATAAAAAATAATAAAGAAAAAAACTTTTCTTTCATGCTATGAAAAGTTGCTAAAAACTTGTCTTTCCATAATGAAAACTTGGAATTGATGTAATGGATAAAGGGAGCTTATGAAACATATATAGACATTCTTTTTTTTTTTTTTTTCAATTTTTAATTTTTGGCTGTGTTGGGTCTTCATTGCTGCACACGGCCTTTTTCTAGTTGTGGCAAGTGGGGGCTACTTTTTGTTGCAGTGCATGGGTTTCTCATTGCGGTGGCTTCTCTTGGTGGAGCACAGGCTCTAGGCATGTGGGCTTCAGTAGTTGTGCACATGGGCTTAGTTGCTCCTCAGCATGTGGGATCTTCCCTGACCAGGGCTTGAACCCGTGTTCTCTGCATTGACAGGCAGATTCTTAACCAATGCACCACCAGGGAAGCCCTAGGCATTCTTGATAAAATAAAAATAGAAGTTTAAACGACACATTGTTTTTCCTAAGGTAAAAAAGTTTTGTTTTCTTTTTTTTAATTCTGCTTTAGAAGATAGAGGTTTTGCTGTTCTTGACTAGCAGATGAAAATGCAACTTAATTGTGTTTTCCAAAAGGAAAAAAAAAATCTGTTCAATATTTATTTTAAAGACAAAGAATAGTATAAAAAGGATAAGTCACTATCTTGTTATTTCTTTCGTGGTTCCCAGTTCACGTATGTGGGTACATAGTTCACAGTGTAAATCTATATACTGATTTTTCAAATGATCACTTAATAACCATCCATTTAAATGTGAACAATTTAAATTTTTTTTCCTTCTCATTCAATAACAGCAACAAAAAGTAATAAAAATCTTTGTGTGGTGCCACACTTTTCCTAGTGAAAATACATAGTTTGCCATAACCAAAATAATTTCCTTTTGAAATCCAGGGTGTTTATGACGCCCATCAGCAGATGCTGCTAAGTAATCACTCTGAGTCACATGTGGCTGTGCATCCTAGTCATGCTGTTAAGATAGCTGTGTCCTTGATGAGCGTCAATGGTTTTGTGCAAATTTCTGAACAAATGTAAGGCTTACCCAGTGCCAAAGTGGGCAGTACCAATTTAAGAAAGGTGAGAATTTAGTAAATTCTCTGAGATTGTCCAGAAAACACTTGAGAGAGATTGTTAAGAGTGTTACAAAGTAGAATGGAATTTCCCAGAGATGGTTGGCTTAAGGAAAACCTCTTGGTCTCTTTTAGAAATGTCATTTGAGTAAACCTGAGATGCATAATTACTTTATACCTAAGTGCCAATTAGACCTTAAATATCACCTGGTGTTTATAAGCAAAACTAATGACAAACCAGCTATAAAAATAATGTTGACCTTTAGATAAACTGTTGATCTTGATGTTTTTCTCTGTTGTGTTTAAAAAAATAGAAGTATGTTATCTACCTTCCAAACATTGAGAGATTTTCCAAATATCTGATATTTTCACTGAATTATAGAACTCTGGTCAGACGGTTTTCTTTTAGTGTCTTAAAGATATTGTTCCACTGTTTTCTGGACATTACTGTTTTTGATATTAAGTCATTCCTATTCTTGTTCTCCTGTATGTAATGTGTCTTTTTTTCTCCAGTAATATTTTCTCTTTACCTTTATTTTTCATCAAGATGTGCCTAGGGCGGTTTTCTGTGTTTTTCTGCAGTGAGATTCTTAAATCAAAAATTAAGGTCTTTTGAGCTATTAGTTGTCATATATTTTCCACTCTAACCACATGTTAAACTTTTTGCTATTGCCCCACGGATATTGAGGCTCTGTTCATTTTTTAAAAAATTTTTACTTATTCTGATCTTTAGATTGAATAATTGCTGTTGATCTATTTTCAAGTTTACTAATGATTTCTTTGTCATCTTCAGTCTTCTGTTAAACTTCCAATATTTTTAAATTTCAGACATTTCACATTTCAGTTCTATAATTTTCTAATGGTTCTTTTTCATAGTTTCTATTTCTTGGCTGAGATGTCCTATTTGTTAGCACTTTGTGGTCACATTTTTCCTTATGTCCTTGAACATAGTTATAATAGTTGCTTTAAAATCCTTATCTAATAATTCCAACTCTGTGTCATCTGAGTCAGTCTTTATTGATTATATGTTCTCTTGAGTAAGGATTGCAATTTTCTGTTTCTTCATTTGTCTGGTTATTTGGAATTGTATTATGTGATTGATATTTTGTAAATATATATTTTATCTTGTGAGTGATATATTGTAAAGATTCTGGATTTTCTTATATTCTTCCAAAAGTATGGTGGGTTTTGTTGTTGTTGTTGTTGTTGTTATTGTTGTTTCAGCAGACAGTTTATTTGACTGAACTCAAACTCCAAATTCTGTATCCCTGTAGAGTGAAGCAACTGAAAGCCTATTCAATTATTTTAGCCTTAGTTACTCCATACATGTGCAATTCAGGGGTCAGCCAGAGATAGTGGCAGATTTTACACTCAGAATTTGGGATATCCTGTGTTGATTTTCTCCTTTCCTATGTTTTCTCCCTGTATTAGTTTCCTAGAGCTGCCATAACGAAGTATCACAAACTGGGTGGCTTAAAACAAGAGTTTATTATCTTACAGTTCTGGAGGCTATAAGTCCGAAAGTCAAGGTATTGGTAAGGTGAGCTTCTTCTGGAGGCTCTGAGGAAGGATCTGTTCCATGCCTCTCAGAGTGTCTGGTGGTGGCCAGTGAGAGCTGGCATTGCTTGGTTTGTTGCTGCATATTCCAATCTCTGCCTCCATCTTCACAAGGTCAGTTTTCCCTGTGTGTGTGTCTGTGTCAAAGTTTCCCTCTTCTTATAAAGGCATTGTCATTGGATTAGGATCCATTCTAATTCAATATGATCTTACCTTAGTTATATCTGCAAAGTGTCTATTTCCAAGTAAGGTCATGTTCACAGATTCTGGGCGGACATGAATTTTGAGGGAACACTATCTATTCAACCCAGTACATTCCTTTACTTCCCAGTTGCTGCCATGGCCTCAAACTCTGTCCCCTAAGTCTTCAAGCCATTAAGACTACAGATTGCTATCCAAGTTTTAGTTGCCCTTTATGTCACTGAGTGGGCCTGCACTCAGGCAAAAAGCGACACACACAGAAAAAGAAACTCACAAGGGCTATTCCCGTCTTCCGAAAATCATGTCCCCTCTAGATTTTGCCTGCTTTTATTTACACTACAGTGCCTCTGGTAATTGCCTTTTTAAATCTTCTTTTCCGTGGCTTAT
This sequence comes from Hippopotamus amphibius kiboko, assembly GCF_030028045.1. Lineage (NCBI taxonomy): Eukaryota > Metazoa > Chordata > Mammalia > Artiodactyla > Hippopotamidae > Hippopotamus > Hippopotamus amphibius. The sequence goes on from NC_080188.1 coordinate 63,379,724, forward strand.
AGTTACTTTCAGTGGGAGGGTAGATCTTATAGGAACTACTCCATCACAACTAGAGTAGACTCACCTGTTTTTCTAGCAAGTTTAATAGAAAAAAATTAAGAATTAACCATTTTTCTTCATGTTAAAGAACGTATATGGATTGTTATATTTTTAAACCATTATTTAACTCTAGTATATTAACTATTTCTACTTCATCACTTTGAAGTTGTTTTTCCCCATCAGAAAGCACGCACAGTATCCGATGAAGAAAATATTAATATATAACATATTTATTACTTAATGTTACAATTACTCTTCTAAATGCCTTATACATATGATCTCAATAAATCTTCACATCAACATACAACTTAGACGTACTTTTAGAGAAGAATAATTCGCAATTTACAAATGAGGAAACTGAGGCCCGGGAGGTTAAGTAATTTGTACCTGTTACACAGGTAATATATGGTCAATTGTAACAGCCCAAACATATAACCATTAAGCAGTACTGCCTCCTAAAAACACAAATCGTTGTCTCTGGCACTAGCTTGGGTCATTATTAACCACAAATTTATAAGGCTGCATTTGTCTAATTTCTAATGTGTTGTGTGAAGTACATAGGAAGTAAATAGTAAATAAACATTGTAAATATATGATTTTATTAAATGGAATAGTTTAATTTCAGAATTAGAGTTTATTTCATTATTTTTAATTTTTCTAGTTTATAGGACAGATATATTAGAAATTCTTTAAGCACTAAAGCAAGTTCCAGAATTCTCACACTTGTACTTTCTCTTTTTAAGTTTATCTACAAGGCAAAAAGTAAAGGAAAATTGGATTCAATGCTATTAGTGCATACTCTGCAAACAGTTGCATTATATTTTATGTTATAACCTTAACTTTTATCATTGAGAAAAAATCCCTTTCTCTCTCTCCTCTCTCCCTTTCCTCTCCTCTCTTTCTCTCTCCCTCCCTCCCTCTCTTTCTCTGTCTCAGCTATTTACTCTTATCATAAACATGACAAGCTGTAAGACATGAACAAGTGTGTACTTAAGCAAAATAGTTATTTCCTTAACTTGACTCAGCAAGGCACCCTAGAGATTAATACTGTTACTGATTTCACAGGTCTCTTGTGCATGTGAATTTCCATGAGATTCTATTCAACTGGTGTAACTAAGAAGAAAGAACAATGTTCCTCTATACAAGGTGGGTTTTGCATTGTCCCACACATAGCCTGCTGATGGCCGTGGGATGGCAAAGTCATCTTCATTAGACGGAATTTAATAGTGAATCAAAGTTCTTGTGGAGAATAGACTGATCTAAACTTTAGCCTCCCTTGGGTCCTGCTGAAAGATTAGAGGGAAAGAGTAGGGCCTTAGTAAGTTGAATGTATCAGATTGTTTTTCACTAATAGTTCTCTTGTAAAACTCTGAAAACTACCCAGTTTAACCCTTAAAAAAGGAGAAAGAAAAAGGATTGGGATACAGTGAGGAAAAAAACTCAGATAGTATACCACGGGCATTGATTTCACTGATTTTTGAGATGAGTTGTTATCCTTGTAGCAAGTTCCACAGGGTGGATTATGTACACATGACCAAAGTTTGTCCACCAAAAGTAAACCAGTTTTCTTGCTAGGGTTAATAGTCCATGCCAAATGCAACAATGCTGTGACTTTAATAAAGAGTTTCTAAAATTTAATTGCCTTTAAGTTTTGTTCTATGTTTGGAGATTCTAAAACTCAATCTAAGGGTGCAGTTCTTTGCTAAAATCTTTTCAAAAATAGTCTGAATCCAGGAAGAATTAATGGTGGAAGAAAAAGGAGGAGCAACACAGGTAAAATGTATCAACCAGCACCTGTACAGCAGGATCAGACATAGTTAACAAGAAAAAAGGAACGAGAAACAAATGTGTTAGGTGATCTTTTAGTCTAAAGAAATCTCTGTTGGGCAACTGGGCATTTTGCTCCTTGTCTTTTATTTCCAACTTCCTTTCAAAGAATTCGTTAAGTGAAAAGAGAGATGATGGCAGCTCAGTATATCAAAGCTCAGTTATCAGTTAGCTTGTTCTAGTATCTTTAGTCTTTTGTGGATGCCTTATGATGTGTTGTGTGGTAACACTGGAAAGTCAATCTTATACCAGTGATTGCCACATAAATGTTAAGGAGTCTGAAAAAAAAAATCACAAAATAGAAATTGTTGCTCTCTCAGGTTTAAAGTGGCACTGATAAGAATTAATGTATCCAAAAAGATTTGGGTAGGTTTCTTTTTCCCTTTTTTTTTGGGGGGGGGGGGAAACAGACTGGGGGTTTGCAGAGGGATTGACTTATTTTTCAGTAGGGTGAGAAGGACTGTCTAAGAGGAAAAAAAGGCATAATGGAGACTGTTTCATCATCAACTCTTTTAGAATTGGCTGTGAGCATGCTGTCCCGAATAATGACAAAACTAAATAAAAAGCTTATCGCCATGACAAAGAAATCTGTCTCCTTTTATGTGATATTTTTATTTTTAAAAATGCACAGAAACTCTTAAGAATTAAACATCACTTTAAAATCAAAGTATACCTTTTGGGGGACAAATGTTGTTTTGCTAAATCTATAACAGGAAGACTTTTAAAACCCTTGAAATATAATGTACCGGTCATCAGGAGACACCCTTATAGGAATAATGAAGAAAACTGAATGAAGGAAGGTACGATTTCTCGATCCGTGGGTAGAAGTAAAGGACCCATTAAGAGATGGTGAGTCAGCCAGGGACAAGCAAGAGCAGGAATCCATCACCACTGGAAGGCTGATGGGCAAGTGGAAAAAGTAGCATTTCCAGACCAAATGAGAGCTCAGCCACATGAGAGGGACATGGCCATGGAGCCAAATCCAGAGAGAGGGAAGAAGTACCCTAATGTTTTTCTCCTCCTGTCCACTTATCTCCTGGTGTGCCTCCAGTAGCCAAACCCCTCCAGAAGCCCGAATGAACTTAGTGCTGCTGTCTTCAAGGAGTAGAACCTACCCTTTCACCGGTGGCCCAGGGCAGAGAGAGGAAGAAGACTGATAGTGGGGTTTGCAGATGCATGACCAATGGAGATATTGAAAGAGAAATCACTTTTTATCGAAAGCTAAGAGAGCCTGAGTCACAGTCCTTAATGCATGAAGGGTCAATTTCCTGAGACTAAGACTATATTCCTGACTATAGCCTCAGTATTGATTTCTTAGCTGTGATGGATCACAGGTTTAATGCAATCCTCTTTCAGGAAAAATATTTTTTAAAGGAAGTATAAAAAAGAAAAGAAAAAAGATGCATGAGATTTTCTGTATGGACAATTTTCTCCATAAAAATGACAGGTGTAATCTGTTTTATTTTGGTTAACCATACTAATTCTTATTTTTATTTCAGTATAACTATATGAGTTAGTGTCTTTGTTATAGCTGTATAAGGTAGCATGACATATTTTCTTCAAAATCACTTTCATCTACTCCTTAGAATGTTTTAACTCTGGGTAGCATTGTATACTGATTTTAGTCTGAAAATATTCTCTAAGAGGGAAGAATACTACAATGAAACCAGTGTTTAGATGAAATGATTCCTCAGGAGATAGAAAATAATCATGCATCATAACACTTTAAAGATCGAGTCTAAGCCTTTTATTTTGCAAGTGAGTACAAAAGTCTAGAGAAAGTTGTAGTTTTCCTATTGTAGTATAGTGCTGTGTTTTAGCAGTTAAGATCAGAACCCAGGTTTCCTGACTCCTTATCTGGTTTTCCCATCTTCCCATGGTATAGTTCTTACTTATATTCTTACTATATAGTAGGACCAATTTTATTTCAAGAAAATAATAAATTCCTTCCTAAAAGTGCCTGTACAAAAGTGCACCGAGAAGATGTACCTGTCACTTTACTGTTTCTCAACCAAGATTTGAAGATACCATGCAGAGTAGAAATGATGTCTTCATGGATTCTCAGAAGCTCTTAGAACTGCCTGTACTCATTACCTCTCTGTGAACCTTGGACCTAGCATAAGCCCACTGGCCAACTGTGCATTCAAAAGCTCAAGCTCGCTTGGCCTCATGTTTTCTGCAACAAATCCTGTTCATTATTTTGCAATACCTATAAATGAAAGAATTTTACCTCATGTTTTAACTCCATGAAAAAAATTGTCAGGGCTCACAAGGAGTTTCCTAGATATAAATTAATTCATTTGAATTTTGGTTCTGTCTTATCCTTTCACTTTCACACTCCTATTACTTAATCTGATCACTTGCTATTCTCTTTCCTCTTTAATGTCTGTAATTTTTATCTATGTTGTCTTGCTTTATTATACCTCCCTGCAGTAAGCAATGACATATAAATAGAGAATCCAACCTTTCAGGCAGGTGTGTGCTTGCTGTGTGCTTACAGATAGGTCACCAAAAGTCCATGCAAATTAGGGCACTTCACAGGGCAGCAGAATTTCATCTGGAGTAGCAGGTGTGTTGTAGAAGAGAACTGTAAACGCCTCAGTTTGAATGATGGCTGTTAATGTTTGCCTATGCTTTATTCTTGCAGTTCACCTAATGGGTCATGTTATTGACATCTGAACTCTACAGAAATGGTCATGGAAGCTTCTTGTGTCTCATGTTCCACTAGTATGGCATTGATCTTCTTAGGACAAGAAGATCAACAAGTATTCTGCCTCCATTCCTCTCAAAATAAAGATTTGCAAATTCCAGCAACAAAAGAGTTATTCATGCAACATAGGAATATAAGTTATTTGGCCTCTGGCAATAAAAGCTTAAAAAAGCTTTTAGTATTCTACTATGAGATTATAAAAGTAAAGTAAATTAACGTGTATTAAAGCAGGCAGTATTTGGAATGTGTTTCTAAAAAAAAAAAAAAAAAAAAAAAAAAAAAAAAAAACTCTCCAGTCAGAATAGTTTTAATTTTTAGTTTTATTTAAAAAAAAAATACCCATTGTAAAGATTTTAAGGAGTGCAATAGACTTACACCTTTCTAGACTATTTTAAGTTCTAGCTTTTTATAAAGTGGGTTGGAAAACCTGTGGTCCTCAAATATTTGTTTCTGGGCTAGGGCCAGTCTGTGGCAAAGATTTAACCAGTCTCTATTGAAAAGAGAAAATAATATTAAGGGAAAGGAGAGAGAGAGATTAAGATTTCTAAACTGCCAAGCTTTCTTTCCTGAGGGAAGACCCAACCTTCCTCTAGGATTTTTGCCACTCTTTTCTTGGGGAGTTAAATGATTATGGTGATAAATGGTGGCTGATTTTTTAATGTCCTTACTTAACAGAAAGTAACTGGCAAACCCACGTCAGAATTCTTCACTTTTTTTTTAAATTTAAAATTGTTTACTGATTTGTGAAACGTACACATCTAGGAAGCTTTCTTATAAGCTCTATGATGTCAAAGCTGACTCTACTGAAGAGCCAAACAGAGAATATAGCTGAACTAGTCTATTTCTGATTTATCATAACTGTTGCTATCAATTCCCAATGCTGCAGACAACTAGCAGATATCAATCCCTACCAAACAGAAGGTGAACTGGAAATTTTAATCTTGCTTAAAAAATACTCATGCCTAGTTGGATTGTCCTCCTTGTTCTCACTCCCTATGTTAACGTTCTCCTTCTTTCTCATCATGCCCTCTCAGCTATCTTTTCTATCAAATATTGACACTGGAATTTTCCAAATGATTCCAAATCACTACACACTGCTTATATTTATATTAAACAAATAAATCCTTAAAAACTGAACAATTATCTCCAAACCTCTTGCATCAGAGAACTGAAAGCACTAGCAGAAGTTAACAACTCAGGGAAGCAGATGGTATGAGATAAGAAAATGGCTTTCCTAATTATTAAGGGGAAAAAAAGTACTGAGGTTCCTATATAAAGAATTCTTTCCAATTTCCCTACTCTGCTTGGAAAAAATACCTCTGAGCCTTTTTTTCATATTCACTGAAATTTATTTATATGAAATTATTGATGGCCAAAGAGAGGAGCAAATAAATAGCTCTGAGCACGGTTGGCATCAGCTCTGCCCATCAGTGAAAGACCCTGAGTGTCTGTCTCCTGGGGCCTGAAGAGATGAGTGAAAGCTTTGGATTGGCTTAATTCTTTGGGCTGAAGGTGCTTATAAGTAAAGTTTGTACACCTCTCTGAGTCCTTGGACAGCCTGCAAAGGGCCAGGACTTGAATGAGGCAAACAAGCAGGCACTCACTCTGAGGCGGCTGCAAGCACAGGGTTGGCGCTGTGAGACCCACCCCTCTAAGCTCTGCCCTCCAGGTTTGCCTCATCCTAGTCCTCGTCCTGAGCCCACACATTACTGGATTTGAGATTTGATAGCAAACCCCAAACAACAGCACAGCTGGGGGCAGGGGGTGGGATTTATCTTGCTATCTCTGAAGAATGAATTTAGGAGTGATGTGATGCCTAGTGGAGACTGGAAGGACCTTCCCTGCTTGTCAATGACAGAGAATATAAAAAGCCACACATTTTTTATACCTTTTATGCATGTTTCACGATATGTTTTTTAATAACTTCTTTCATTTATAGCTTAAAGATTATCAATATGTAAACAAAAGACCCTTCAAAAAGGATTCAAAGGGTGCAATTTTTGGAAAGTATGTGTTCTTCAACTCTTCCTCTCTGCCATTGAGAATTGTTAAGCCGTAATTGGCAAACCCCATTAATCTCTGGGCAGTTTCTGTGGTTCTTTACTTGAACTGAAGCATCTCCTCCTGGAGTCTATTCTTATATTAATCTGTCTTCTGAAAAGCAGATCTAAAATGGGATTAAAGGCACAAAAATTTTCTTACGGGTAATGCCTGTGTGAGAGAAAATGGGGAAGGAGCCAGAACAGGCTGGGAGAGCTAAGACTGTGGTGTAGGTATGACACGGCATGAAGGAGAGAGGGGGGAAGCTGACTAGACTGTCCTGCAGTCTAAGGACCGGTCTGCAGGGCCACCCAGGAGCCCTCCAGCAGTCCTGTGTCTCCCTAGAGCTGCCTGCCTTAGCATCATCCCTGCCGTACTTGGTCAGTGCTTGGTGCCTGTGAGAAGCATGGTCTTGGTGCCAGAACCGGCTGCTGGAGCCCTTGGTTAGTTAATCTCCCTGTAGTTGGAGGTCTGCAAGGCACATTCTAGCCAGTTGTGGCTTCTTAATCTTTCACATCCCTCATACCTCAGAATTAATACTGGTGTCCCTTACTCCTCTGATAAAACTTTTGGACCATTCCTCATCTACTTTCTTTTTAAAAACAAAATAAAACCATAAATTTATCAAAGCAAACAAACAAACCAAAAAAAGCAGCTTTCAGACTCATGCTATTTCGCTGGCCTGTCTGCTGAGCACTCCTCATTCACTGAACTTTGATACTGGGCAGTGGTCTTCCTCACTCTAACTCTTTCCAATACATAAGGTAAATTCAATACCTGGGCCTCTCAGTTTCTCATCTTCTTCAGCATCATGACCTTCTCCTTTACTCATTTTTCCATGCACCCTCAAAGATCTGCTCCAATAGCACATTCTCAGGGAAGGCTTCTCAGAAATCCAACTAGATTGGATCCTCCTGTCCTGTAATTCATAGCATCTCTGCTGCTCATTCAGAGCTCACTGACAGTTTTGAAAGTATATGTTTATCCATGTTACTCGATTATTATCTTCTCTCTACCTTTAGTTCCATGAGGGCCAATTAAGTCTGTTCTGCTCCTTTCTTTATTCTTAGCATCTACAAGGTATCTGGCACATTGTAGATATTTAACAGATACCTTTTATATAACTAAATGACTGACTAAATAAATGAATGAATGAGTAGATTTGAACTGAGTTGAGTTGAATAAAATATGTGAATGAATGTTGTTGCCAAGGCTTATGTCTGTCTAAATGTGAAATGTATACAGTTAGTAATGTAATTTAAAATTTCTGAAGAATTAAAAAACTTCCTTCATTATTTTATAGCCTATTACATATTTTATCATTTATCATTTAAAAAATTAGGCTTCACTTCATCATCTAAATCACTTTGGATTTGCTTTTTATTTTAAACTACAAACATCTTGACCACAAGCCTTACAATTCATCTAAGGCTTCTTTGAAGTTCATAGCCCAGTTCTTATACATAATAGAATTTACTATATGTGGCATTAATTTGCAATGCATTAATTCAGCTTCTCTAAATTCTGGTGTTTTGTTCTGCCTAATAAAACTAACCATTTGTCTGATTCCTCTTCATTTATTTTTACTGGGAGACATAGTTGACTTTTACTTATATTTGGGGATTTATTTTCATCATAAGACTTTTATAAAGAATGCATCCATTTCTGATTTTTTTGGGCTTGGGTTTTATTTTTCTGAGTTATTATGCTTTGATTTGTTTTTTGTGTTTACTTTTTCAGGATTTAATTATAATTAAGTCTAAGGACATTTTCTATGACTGCCTCGGGAAGTTTTTAAACATGGGTGTAGTGGAGCACTATTTGAAGAAAAGTATACTATTTTGATGAGTTTTCCATATTTAATTTACATTTTGTTGGAAGTTAGCTTTTTTTTAACAGTTTAATTTACATAGTAAATCAAAATATATAATTATAAATATGACTGGCATCTTAGAAATTTTGCCTTTGAAATGGAAGTGTTCTGATCTTTATTATTCTTGGGATTTCCCTCAGGTTTAATGCTAAAATTATTGCTTTATCCTACTATCTTATTTTAACCTATTTTCTCCTTTAATTTAGTCCAGAATTTGCCAGTGTTTTTGTTCTTAGGACATCTTTACATTCTTTAAAAGTACTGATGTGGACTTCCCTGGTGGCACAGTGGTTAAGAATCTGCCTGCCAATGCAGGGGACATGGGTTCAATCCCTGGTCCAGGAAGATCCCACATGCCATGGAGCAACTAAGCCTGTGCACCACAACTATTGAGCCTGTGCCCTATAGCCCGTGAGCCACAATTACTGAAGCCTGTGTGCCTAGAGCCTGTACTCTGCAACAAGAGAAGCCGCCACAATGAGAAGCCCACACACCACAACTAGAGAAAGCCAGAGCACAGCAACAGACCTAACGCAGCCAATAAATAAATAAATAAATAAATAAATAAATAAATAAATGTAAAAAAAAAAGTACTGATGATCCCAAAGAGCCTTTGTTTGTGTGGGTTATATCTAGCCATATTTATAATATTAGAAATTAAAACAGAAATATTTAAAATATTTATTTTTCAATCATTTAATCATAAACTCTGATATGCTAACATAAATAGTTCCAAAAAATGAGGTATATTTTCCAAAACAGAAAAACATAGTAAGAAGAGTAGCACTGTTTTACATATTTGCAAATCTCTTAATAGAAAAGACCTGTTTTAAGAAACTAGCCTTGTGGTTACCGGGGCAAGAGGGTGGGGCGACTGGAGATATTGATCAAGGAGTACAAACTTCCAGTTACAAGATGAATAAGTTCTGGGGATCTAATGTACAGCATAGTGATCATAGTTAATAATACTGAATTATATAGTTGAAAGTTGTTAAGAGTGTAGATCTTAAATGTTCTCACCACAAAAAAGAAATGGTAATTATGTGACGTGCTAGCTAATGTTATGGTGATAATCATTTTGCAGTATATAAGTGTATCAAATCAATGGTGTTGTACACCTTAAATTTACCCAATGTTATATGTCCATTGTATCTTAATAAAGCTGGAAAAATTTTTTTTCAATTTTTTAAGTGAGTAATGTATAAATAAAAAGAAAACAGCTCTTTCAAGTCATGCTGAAAGGACAAGCAAAATTAGGAGTAAGCATTGATCATTGAACTTAGCAATGTGATCCTGGGTCACACTGGTGATTCCTCACTGCTTCTCTCACCTGAGAAATTAAAATTTTAGTTAGGCATCTCAGAAATACAGGAGCGCTTCTATTGGCATCATCCACATGCCATAATAATCTTAAGAGTGGTCTGCGCTTACTTCTATCTTATTTCACATAAAAACACTAAGTCAGAAAATAAAAAAGTCATAAGCCATATAGTTACCACGCATCCAGATGGTCCTATGTTTCTTAACATGTATTTCCATTCTTATGCACCTCTCCTATTCAGTTTACTCCCATAATCTTGTCTCCTTTTCTCCTACATATAACTAGTAGTGCAATCCCTGTTTTTCACTAAGGCTCATATGAAGATGAATGAACTTTAGATTTGTGACTTGCAGGTTATTCGAACTTATGAAAGATTTTTTATAGACAGAATTAGAGATTACATTAAATACTTTTGTTGAAGTGCAGAATATCTCTATAATTTTTAAAGTACTGAACTGATATGCCTTTTAAAGTAAGCAAAAATATGAAAAGTTTTAAAACAACTTTCATTATCATAGATACACTATCAAGGAAACTTTTCCAATAATTTACTAATAAAGCATTTAACAATAAATTGAAGTACTCTAAATCTAATCAAGGTTTTGAAATACAAAATATTTTTTCATGTAATTACTTTCCATAATAATATCATTTCTTGATTATTTTATTTACAGAAGTATTTATAGTCCCTATATATTTACATAGAAAGATGTCCACAATACATTGTTGAGCAAAAAAAAAAGGCAGGTTATAGAATAGTGTGATTAGTATTATTCTATCAGGACTTTTAGAAATCTACATATATTACATGTATGTTTACAAATATATGGGAGGAAACTTGGAGAATATATGTCAAATTACTGACATTATTTATAGTCCTAGTAAGGGGTTAAAAGAAAGGATTGTGTTTTATATGCTTTTATATTGTTTGGGATTTGCCACTAATAAATACTATTTTCTATGTCTTTAAAATACATTAGATTGTCAGAAACAAAGTTTCTTCTTTCACTTTGGCAAAATATTTGTATTAGTATATTACATGTCTGGAAATTGGATTATACATACTTTTTATATATTAAAATATATATTAATAAATACTCTTATTTTGGTAAGAAAAGGGTTTTTTTTTAACAAATTAGAATCAGAATTTTAGGACTTCAATTCTCCGGATTTTTAAATAATCACAGCTGCATAGGTGCAAAAGCTACCAGACAGTGAACCAAGAATGATGGCTAGAGACAGCCTGCATATTTCTCTTAAAGTAAAATCGTATATAAAATATTTTGTGGTTCTCTGAAAATTAAAAAAAACTAGTTGCAGTCATTCAGTTTTATAAGGTTTTTTAGTTAATTGCACTTTCCAGATTTCTTATTATTTGGATTGAGGTAAATCAAGATTTTGTTCTGCTGCTTTTAGTTCTATGTGCTTTTTTCCTAATATGTTGTCATAGGGATAAAGAAGAAAGAAAGGGACTTTATGTCTAGTGCCAATTTGTTCTAAAAATGAGCCCAATTATCACAAATATACATAAAGTATCTCAAATTACCAATGACTTTCACCAAACATCCAAATACATTTATTACGTATTATCAGTAATAACACAGCTCTCATCTTTACTATCTTATATGAGGTTGTTTTCTCAACCTTTTTAGTTTACCTTGAAAAAACTGTTGTGTAAAAAGCAAGGTGAAATGGCTGGCAGATCTTGTTCACCAGGACAAAGCAGCATCTCACAGAAAACCTTTAACCTGCAAAACATCAACCTGCATCCATTCACTTGTGAGAAGAGATTCCAAGCGTCTGATGCAAGAAATCTAGCAGGCAACAAGAATTACAATCCCAGCACAATTAGAAATATAGCAGAGAAAAAGCATGCAATTGGCTGTAACTAATCATCTTTTCAAAGAAAAATTTCTTTGAATTCCAATGAAGACAACTCTGTCTTGTAGACTGGGGGTGACTTTGAAGGGTGGACTCATGGGAGTAATACCAATCCTCTGACTCACAATAGCAAACCTCAATAGACTAGCCTTCCACACCACATGGCTCTAACTCAGCCATGGCAAGTTTACTTACTGCGTTTCAGGCTAGTTAAAATAAGTTCGTGGTAGCAATTTTACTGAAATTCTAGCTAACCTAAAGCAACAGGAAATTGTACTATGCTATTTTCCTTATCTACTGAGTAGGAGCCAATGCCATTTCTAGATTTGTCGAGTGCTCAGTACCTTGATTACGCTTCACAAAGCCAAATAATAACCATCTTTTAAATTATTTCACATAAGTAATATTGTTCACACACACCAGATTTCACTGAAAAGAAGCAAGGCACTTTTCCTTTTTTCCTTCATGTGTAAATCAGTAAATATCTACGATATACAGAACACTGCTATCCGTTGAATTTAGGTGACGTGTAGGAAACATTTATTCTTTTCCATTGTACCTTTAAAATATTTTTATCATGAGGATTTTTGTCAGTTAAACATAACCTAGGTTGTTTTTTCAAAACATCACCTCTCTCGCAAATAGTCTCGTATAAAAAATATATGCTCTAACACAGGGACATCAACTCGATGATGGGTGATGACTTAGAGGGCTGGGATAGGAAGAGTGGGAGGGAGTCGCAGGATGGAGGGGATATGGGGATATATGTACGAATACAGCTGATTCACTTTGTTGTGCAGCAAAAACTGGCACAGCAGTGTAAAGCAATTAGCTTCCAATAAAGAGCCTAAAAATACATACACACTTTTCTTATAAGTGATCCAAAGAAAACCTGTGATATCTTTACCTTTCTTCTAGGGGGAAAAATGCCAATTTATTTTTCCTTTTATGGAAAACATATACTCCTTTGCTCTGCAGATATACATTCATACTATTTTCTAGTTGGCAAAACTCTGGTTTTAAATATTTGACCATGTCAAAGTCAGAAATAAATTTACTAAATGGTACCTTGCTATCTATTTCCTTATCAAAGTGTGTCAGCTCCATAAAAAATAAAAAAAATTGAAAAATAAAAAGTGTGTCAGCTCCAGCATGAAAACAGCTAGGAAAGCAGAAACGGCTCTAGATACTTCAATAAGGAAACAGGTAATTCTTAAAAAAGTGGCTCACAGGACTTCCCTGGTGGTACAGTGGTTAAGAATCTGCCTGCCAATGCACGGGACACGGGTTCGATTCCTGCTCCAGGAAGATCCCACATGCCGCGGAGCAACTAAGCCCATGCACCACAACTATTGAGCCTGCGCTCCAGAGCCTGTGAGCAACAACTACCGAGCCCATGTGCCACAACTGCTGAAGCCCGCACGCCTAGAGCCTGTGCTCCACAACAAGAGAAGCCATCGCAGTGAGAAGCCTGCACACCGCAACAAAGAGTAGCCCCCACTCACCACAACTAGAGAAAACCTGTGTGCAGCAACAAAGACCCAAGGCCAATAAATTAATTAATTAAAAAAAAAAGTGGCTCAGAGGCTTCTGCAGTATCTCCTGTCTAAAGAAGTCCACATGCCTTCCCGCTGCTGCCCAAAGGAAGGAAAACATGGCACCAACTTCTGTTCATCCTGCAGTTCTGATACAAACGCATCTCCTAGCGACTCCAACTCAGGGATTCTGGGAATGCAGTTCTTAAGTGTCCTGCTATCTCCACACAAAGGAGAACACAGAAGTGGGGAAATGATGCTAAATTGCTAACAGATAATATGTAGCCAGGAGATAGGATTGAGGCGAATTCTGTCCTAGTGGTAATGTCCGAAGAGATTTATGCTGTGATTTAACAACTCATTTTACAATTACTGAGGTGAATAACAGTTATAACCCACTCTCAGTTGTCCATTTAGGGAATTTTGCTCTTTGATCCTTCCATTTTTATTTCCTTGAACACCTGGGTAGGAAATTTTATTTTATTTTATTTTTTTGAGCTTTTAAGACAGGTTTAATGAAAAGAAAATTACCTGGAAGTACAAATGTTTTTGTTTTGTTTTGTTTTGTTTTAAGAACTTTCATTGAGATATAATTGACATACAATAAACTGTACGTATTTAAAGTGTACAATTTGATTTTTTTTTTCTTATTTAGTAATGTGTACATGGCAATCCCAATCCCCCAATTCATCCCACCTGGATAGGAAATTTAAATCTCCTAAATACTTCCTAAATACTAATGTCAATGATCTAACAGATGAAAAACATAAGTTAAGTTACCATATACCTGTAGCTACATTAGTATATGTCTACTGAGAATACCCTAGGTGCCAGGCATGTCTGGAAGTCACTCTGTCAGATGCAAAGATGGCCCCTGCCTTCCAAGTGTTCACAATTATTGGGACGCAAAATGAAAATACAATCAATATAACTCAAAGCAGATTGTGTGTAACTAACAAGTGGCAAAGGAAGAATTAGAGCAGGAGAGATTCCTGTGACGTGATAATGAGGGACTGAGGTAATGCTTTTTGAGGTATAAGGATTCTGACAGATGGAATTGGAGTGAGAGGCATGCCAAAACAAGAAGCCAGAGTGAGCAAAGTGAAGAGGTTGAAGAATTTGCTAGCATTAAACTAGAAACAGATACCACGAAAGATGCCCACAAGGCCAGCAGTAAGGGAAATGAAGCCGCCCATGTGGAGGCTGTGACCAGAAAATGAATGCACAAGCCACCTAAAGGCGGTGTCCCTGGTGAGAACATTGGCCCAGTGCTATCAGAGCTTCCAATTATTCAACCGAAGTGAAAATTCAAAAATGTTAACACCTAATTAAAACACGATGTAAAAAAACTAACGCCTGTGCAAATCAAATAAAACACATCTATAGCCCATATACAGGCCCCATGGCCATCGATTTGCAACTTCTGGGTCAGATGCCCTCTACACTCCCATCCAAGGAATTCTGATTTCAATCATGAACTTCATTCTCATTGAATAATATATGTTCATCTTTTAAAATTATGCATATTAAGCATTACCTCAGAAATTTTCTTCCTATAAATTGCGTCTTCAATTTTCACCATAAATCATTGTAGAGCTCTTTAGACTTTCATTTGCAAGGGGCTAGGGTGATGTGGAGAAGTGACAAGAAAGGGAAAACAGAAAGAAGTTAATTAGAAATGCAGATTCTATAGACATTTACCAGTGTAACTAATATTTATTAACCTCCGAGGACTGAAAAACTGATGATTTTATTTACTGTCACTAACCGGGGAGGGAATAATGAAAATTGTTTGTAGTAGAGGCAATGCTGACTTTCTGGAATAATAATTATTAACCACCTTAGCAGAGGTATACCCTGCTGATATAGCCAATGAATATAGTTATTTAAAATCCAGGCTACTGTAATGTATAAAATATTCCCTTCCAAGTGTAGACATTATTTTCTAAAAACTGCTTATCAACTAATTATTTTCCCCAAACTGTGTGATCATACCATCATACAAAATCGGAAAAAGGATAGTAGTGACAGGGCACATGTCAAGAAGTTTAAAAAAAAAACAAAAAAAACCGCCTAAAAAGTAGCCTTAGCGCTGTCTTGCTTTAAAAGCAGTTTTAAACTGAGTTGAATGCTGTACCGGTGAAAAATAGATCCATGCTTTGCAAGAAATTTAACAAAAGAAGCAAATAATGTCATAAACCATTACGTACAGTTTCTGCTTTATGTAAGGTAGAAACAGGCCAACGTTGAAATGAACTATGTTAATACTTCTGATCACATAAGTCTTCTCCGTGTGGTCTGCCACCAGGGGAAATCACGTGTAACTGAGTTTCAAGGAGGATAGAACTCCTCAGGAGAATCTCTTTTAATAGTGTCACTATGCACTCAGGAAACATTTCAAACTAGAAACTTGGATGGATATGTGAACTGAGCTTTTCCCAATAGCGGTGCTTTTTCAATAAGCTAGCAGAGCACCTAATGGAACATAATGAAAAAGATCAACAATAAAACCAACAATTTCAGAAAAAGCGAAAAACCACCTGGCAACGCTCTCTTTGCTTATGAGTCACTGCTTCACAGAACAAGCGCTGTCGAGTGTAGGTAAGCACACAGACTTTCAGCCTCAGAACAAAGAATAAAAATCTAAAAAGGTAAAAATGAAAATGTGTGCTATTCGGCTGCGGTGTGGCTGAGAGTTATAAAGGCCCTATGAACAATATTGAATTTGTGGTGGCACAATCACATCACGAAAGATTTACCTTCACTCTGCAAACTCAATATAGGGCAATAACAGTCTATTACAAGCAGAGCAATACAACATCAAAGGAATGTTTAAAAGAACCAGACAGAACCTTTAAATCAACACAATTGAGTTATCTTCCCCCAAAGGAAGCACCATGGGAGAGCTCATAGCACGGTTTTTCAAGATGTATTACTAATTTACCATAAGTTACATTTAATACACTTTTAGAATGTGGTTTGTAATCTTTCTCCACTTTTTAGAACACAGAACAATAAATTAGAAGAGAAACAGTCCCCAAAGAGCAAGAGACTGGGAGAAAAAAAATGACAATAATTTTACTCTTTGGGATTTAACATTTCAAATAATTTTCCACAGCTCTGAAGGCTGTATTGGATCTTTTCTTTCTCAATTTCAATAAGATTCTTCAAATATGAATCTAGAGGAATAATAGTAAATAATAATAATAGTGTTTACTATTTATATTTATAAAATTAATTAATATTCAAATTCTGTCAAAAATAGCAACATTTATCATAACATTTTTGAAAAATAAGACATTCTCTTTAACATCTCCAATAAAGTAAGCCATTTTATTCTGCCTTCTTATGACTGAAATGAACATTGACAGGTTGAGTTTCTGATCCAGGTCATGTCAAAAATGGTGACAGAACTTATTGTGGAGTAGTACTGTTCACTGTAGGCAGTTCTTAGGCATTTTCTCAGCATTTTACTATTTCCACATGCATTTTTATTTTTAATTTATATAGTAGTGTGTTTCATTTAATAAGGTATTGATATAAGATATTATTTTTGTATGTATGATTAGATGTTACTTTTCTACATGTATAGCCCAGGTTTTGTGGTTATAAACTTTAGTCTAAATCCATTCATTTGTGTTTCCCATAAGGATAAAGGGAATAATTGAGTATTATCAAAGCTTCTCATCATCTATTAATGTCTGATATTTGCACATATAAAGTCATAAACTTCTATATGATGCTAACAGAACTGCTTCTCCAATTCTTTCAAAAGTTTTTTGCCTTTTGTTTAGCATTTTTGTTTTGGCTTAAGTTATCCTGATTTATATGAGATATATATACATATATATGCAAAAAGGCTTTAAATTCTAGATAACTTGTATCTATAATGGCTTTTCAGTACATGAATTTTTTAGTACTGAAAACACACCCACAGCAGGTGCACGAAACTGCCTGTAACACATGGCATATGGGAAAGTACTAGGGTTTGTCCCTTTTGATATAGAATGGTTTTATTGGCATCATACTGTAAGATTTTGTAATAAATCAGATAGTATATGGATTTATACTTATGTGTCTGGTGTTTGAAAATATTTAATTCATGTTTATAATGTTTTTAATTTTATAACCAGCTTCCTAAATTTCTTTTCAATTGACCTTTATGTCAAAACCATTTCACTTGAAATTGCCCATTACCAGATAATCTTTCCAGAGATTTGAGTTGTATCACTCTTTTTCTTTTTTGAAGCATGTTCTTTTCTAAAAGTAAAGCCAACTTCTTCATACTAATATCGTGAATTTAAAGGCAAAATTCTGAACCATATTTGTTACACTCATGCCCAGGCAGTTAGAAACTAATTTCATCAGTTATTACATGCCCTTGGTGAGGTTTTCAGAGTTCCATTATTTGAAACAATTGTGGTGAATGTGATAGAATTTTCATATTTTATATTGGTGTGATTAGGATATGTGTTCCCAACATGTGTTGGCTGGTTTAGCTTGTTAGCTTGTTTACAATGATCAGATCTGCTCGATTCAAATAATAACTAGGAACTCACATTTTTCCCCATTCATTTAACCAATTCTCTCACTAAGGTCCAATATCCAACAAGAAGCTTCACGTCATATGCAGTTCCAATGTCTTAAAACTAGCCACACTGGTAGTTGTTCACTGCCTGATGTCAGCACAGTGGTTAAAAGAATACATACTCTGGAATCAAACCTGACTTTGAAATTCTGCTCAACTACTTAATAGTTGTGTGATTGTGTCTCAATTTCTCTTCTATAAATAGAGATAACAATAATATTTATAGGTTGCTATAAGGATTAAATCAGATTTTGCTTATAAAATGCCTAGCACTATGGCATATGGTATGTCCTCATGAGATGTTAGCTATTCTTATTGAAAAAATATGTTCAGAAATGCTCTGACACCTTCCAATTAGTGTCATGAGTATTATAAAGTTTACCCAACTATGGAACCTACTGGCTGTGATAAAACAAAATAAAAATGTTGACTCCTGTGCAGAGATTATAGAACCAACACCTGTTGCCTAACAGTAGTGGGACTCATACCAAATATCAATGAATGAGTAACCACTCTAAACAGCTATCACAGTCATAAGGCAGTTGGTTCTATAGTCTAGACCTGTTTAAGAATTGAACCAAGTCACCTGCTGACTATAACAGCCATTCAGAGGAGTGATATAAAATTTAATGTTAGTGATTATCTCTTATGATATAACATCACGTGTATATTGCCTTCCAAGTCTTGCTTAAAGAACATTTTAGAAATGATACTCAGGAGTGTTTCAGTAATAGAGGTGAAGCAGCATCCGTTTTTATTAAATCATGACATGTAAAAAAACCCTGCAATTCAATGGCATCTAGCTCATCAGTATTCTTATTTAAGGTAGAGAGGAGAATGACTATTATCAGAAACGGACAATTCATAGCAGTTGGCTTACAGAAATTTTCTAAAAATAGATCATACTCTTTTAACAGTGAAGCTTGAAATTAAAAATTATAAATGTCTTATGAAGAGTTTACTAATTTTCTTTCAATATCTGTTAATAATTGACCAACTTTATGCTTCTTTCTATTTGAGAATATTGCTTCTGCTGGACTGGTACGTCCCTTTTTGTCCTTAACCGCTTACCATGAAGTGGCAAAAGTAGGCCATCCTTTCACTATTTCCTGGTTGACTGCCATTAACTATCTTCGAAAACACTCTTTTTTCCTTTCTAAGACAATTCTATGAGTGGCAAAGAAATAGCTGAAGTTAACACTATCTTGATAGGTACATTCATAGTTCATTTAATGTATATTCATTTCTTTCATTTGTGACTACATGTATTTTTTTGGCTTACTCTGAATCTACTATTTTCCTTCGAATTCCTTGTAGGTAGAATTTATATTTTCCACTTTTTTTCTTCTGTTTCCTGTGTACGTGGTACAATGCTCTTCAAAAGCAATTAAATATTGCATATAGTAGGTACTCAAGAACATAACAAAGGATAGGTCTGTCTAGGATCAATTAAAAGATCAAGATGTCTTTAATGGCCCAAGTGGTTCAAATTCTCTCATTTTATTATTATTTTTTAAATTTTAATAGGGATCAAAACCTTTAACTGAAGAATTGATACCACTCTGGCATATTTTCAGATATTGCACAGCAAATATGAACAAGTAAATCAATAAATTAATGCATGAAGACAAATAGAGTTTCAGGATCTTTCTGCAAATCACAGGCAATTAATGCAAACTACGAATTGCTAGTTATTAAGACCAATGATCTTTGTGACCTTTTTGAATACAAAACAAAAGTACTGTATTACTTTATATCTCAATGGTAATTGATAAGCAGAGCGACTTTCCCATTTATCCCCAATCTAGAGACTATGTTGATAATAAAATAAGTCCAAAGACTTAAAACTTAAGTGAAATGTGGCCAATGGCTTCAAAGAACCAATTCTAGGTCTACTATGCTTGTATCTGAGGGAGATCTGGGATTCTGGATGTATTAGAGCAGGGGCCCCAACCCCGGGCCATGGACTGATACTGGTCTGTGGCCTGTTAGTTACCAGGCCGCACAGCAGGAGGTGAGCGGCAGGCCAGCCAGCGAGCCAAGTTTCATCTGCATTTATAGCTGCTCCCTATCGCTCACATTACCCCCCCGAGCTCTGCCTCCTGTCAACATTATGGTGAGTTGCATAATTATTTCATTATACATTACAATGTAATAGTAGTAGAAATAAAGTGCACAATAAATGCACAATAAGTGCACTTGGGTCATCCCGAAACCACCCCCGCCCGTCGGGCCATGGAAGAATTGTCTTCCACGAAACTGGTCTCTGGTGCCAAAAAGGTTGGGGACTGCTGTGCTAGAGGACTACCTCAGTTTGGGAATTAATCCTACCTAGACCCCCAATATTCCTCTAGATTAGACTAATCTCTTATAATTTGGGGGTGAGATGCCAGGCTTTTTCAAATTAGGGGCTAACTAATGAATACCCAACTACCTTACTGCTTCCACAGCCTAAGTTGCCAGCCACACAGCTGCCTATGATGGTATATAGTAGATTATTCCACTTACCATCCATGTTCTATCTACTCTCTTCTCCTGTTACCCTTCCTAACAAAATTCTAGGCATCCTTCAAGATCTGGATAAAATATAATTTATTTTCTCAGTTGTTTCAGGAGTCATTTCCAAACCTTACCATTCACATGCCCGTCACCTCCCTCAATAGCTCAGCCATTTGCTTATTCAGCAAATATTATTTGAGCATCTATTATGCACCAGGCACTCTTCTTTATACTTGGTATGAGCCAAACAGATAAAACTCCTGTCCTTGTAATGCCTAATTTCTTTTTTTTTTCCCAGCATCCAAAATCTTTTTGCATATATGCTGCCAAAGCAAACACTGTAATGCTTAGTTGCTGATGGAAGAATAATTCACTATGCCTCCTGTGTTCTCAAATTACATTATTATTGCATTTGTCACATTTATTGTAGACAGTTGTTTATGTGTCTTTCTTACTGGATAGCAAGGACCAGGTAACAATTACCTTTCCAATTTTTATCACCAGCACCCAGCACATTGCCTTGCACCATGACATAAGGGAAGAAGCAAAACATACTTTACAGTTTGGAGGCTCCCTATTAAATTTGAATTTGCTCAATATTTATAATTTGGTTACTTGTTGCTTAAAAAACTAACCTAAAAATTAGTTGCTTAAAACAATGCTCACAATTTTATAGGTCAGAAATTTGGAAAGGGCTCAGCAGCAGGGTGGTTCATCTCTGATCCACGTGGCTTCAGCTAAAGCTATCATGGCTGGGGCTGGAGGATCTTCTTTCAGGATGACTTCTTCATTCAAATTTTCAGTAACTTGCAGCAACTTGTTCTCTCTCTCTCACTCTTCCTCTCTTCCTTCCTCCCTCTCTCTCTCTTCACATAAGTTCTCATGCTTCAGGGCCTCTCCATGAGATACGGGCTTCCACAGCACGGTGGTCTCAAGGTAGTCACACTTTTTTACACGGTGGATGATTTCTAAGCGGCAGAAAGCACAAATTGCCAGGCCAGTTAAGGGCTATACCAGGAACTGGCCCTGCATAATTTTCTAATGGTCAAAACAGTCATAAAGACTGTCCAGATTTAAGGAGACAGAGAAACAGACACCACCTCTTGATGGTGGAGTGCAGGTAGTATGGAAGGGCAGTGGAATGGGTGATATTTTTCTGGTCATTGTAGAAAAATACTTTCTGCCATTATTTATGATAGATGTCTAATCAGCCAAAACGTGTTTAGGGGACATATCAGCATTAAAGTCAGACTTAAATTGTTACTGAGCAAAAACAACCTACTCCTATCTCAAAGATTTTATCTTAAAATACTAAATGGGTGGTGATTAAAAGCACTGAGCAAGCAAGAATTCTAAAAACTTCTAATATCAACATTTTTAAAAATATAACTAAAAAAACAAAAAAAAAAGAAAAAGAAAAAAAAAGAAAAATATAACTCAAAGTTATTAAAGTGGATTTACTGTTTTCCAATTAAAAACATTTGATATCTCATTTGTGTTTCTTCTAAAACTTATACAATTTTGAGTTATTTCTTAGACGTATATTTCTCATTAACGCTCAACACAACTGTACAGTTGTTAGCTAAGATTATCCGTGATTCTTGGGCTAATTTGAGAAGTTTCCCCAAATCAATCCCAACAGGAATAAGAAGGCCAAGCATATGTCACCTCATTTTCTAGACTGCTTTCATAGTATAGTATATTATGTGCCCTGATTTTTTTTTTCCAGCTGCTTATCGTCCATCGGGGAACTCAACTTATTGGGGAACTTATTATGGAAATAAGAAAACTGTCCACATAGTAGAAGGCTAAATAATTGTATTTGGAGGGGAAATTATGGGTATCAATATTCAATTATAGTTTTGTGAATGTATATCTGTGGTATTTTAGTTTAAATCATCAACTTTGCACTACGACTGTACAGCAAGTTTTTCATTGCTGTTTGTACTATATCCATATTATAGTGTCTATAAAATAATACTTTATATTAAAATTAATGTCTATGTGGTTTTAGTAATTCAAGGTGGCATTTATAATTTTGTTATAATATGAATTAGTATGAGTTTATTTAAACGGTCAACAGTATTAATACAACGCAAGGCATTGCCATAATTCAGGCATGGAAACTGTAGTTTATTACTCAAGGTTGAAAGGCCCTTTATTTATAATTCTCCTTAATAAAACATTTAAATTGAAAATAAGCCAGTTTCCCTGAGGAAGCTACTGAAATGTCTCTCTAGAGAAGAAAATCGACTAGTAAAACAGACTTCTTGAGAATCAAATTAAGAAATTTGGAAAAAAAAGAAAAGAAAAGAAAGAAATTTGGTCAAAAGGCAGTGTGTATTCGAAAGTCAAATTGGACCTAAAGAGTTGGTGAAATAATGCTGAAAGAACCCTGTTCACCCTCTGTGCATTTGCAACACTATAGGATGGGCTCCAGGAGTCTTGCCTTGCTGGTATGCCACTCCTATGACCCATGCAAGGCATACAATCCTGTGATGAGGGCACCTTTATTTCTAAATGTGGTCATGTTTTTGTGTGCTAGCCATTAGTGGATATTACCATAAACCAAATCAGTAATTTCAGAAGACTATTTGAAAACCAAGCTTCGTGGTAGTGGCTATACCATAACAATAAAATAAATCTAGGGTGCTAGAGCTGAATTCTTCTTCTTATACTGCTTTACAAAGTTTTAAACAAAATAATCAAAAAGCAAAAAGCATTCTAAATTAGCTATACATTTATTTGTTTTAATATTTTTAAATATTCATTTGGCTGTGGTGGGTCTTAGTTGTGGTATGTGGGATCTTTGTTGCCGTGTGCGGGATCTTCAGTTGTGGCATTTGAACTCTTAGTTGCAGCATGTGGGATCTAGTTCCCTGAAGAGAGATCGAACCTGGGCCCTCTGCATTGGAAGCACAGAGTCTTAGCCACTGGACCACTAGGGAAGTTCCTGTTTCAATATTTTTAAATCTAAGCTTTATGTCTTTTCTGAACATTCAGAATAATCAAGTTGAAATGACTTAGTGATATCACAGCTCAATTAAGTAAAATCTCAGGTTATATTCCATCTTATGAGTCTATTAAAAATAGCCCTCTATTCTATAATAAACCATAAAGGAAAAGAATATGAAAAAGTATATATATACACACACACACTAGATCTTGGTCCCTAATATTGTTTTTTTTACAGGGTGTTTGAGCTCAAAGGTGAATTTCTGGAGTATGTTCCAGAGGGTCGTGGGCCAGATTTTGCTGAGTGGTTTTTTTTTAATTAATTAATCAACTAATTTATTTATTTGGCTCCATTGGGTCTTCGTTGCTGTGCACAGGCTTTCTCTAGTTGTGGTAAGCAGGGGCTACTCTTCACTGCAGTGTACCAGTCTCTCTTTGCAGTGGCTTCTCTTGTGGTGGAGCACGGGCTCAAGGTGCACTGACTTCAGTAACTGCAGCACTCGGGCTCAGTAGTTGTGGCTCGCAGGCTCTAAAGTGCAGACGCAGTAGTTGTGGCACACAGGTGTAGTTGCTCCATGGCATGTGGGATCTTCCCAGACCAGGGATCGAACCCATGTCCCCTGCATTAGCAGGCAGATTCTTAACCACTGCGCCACCAGGGAAGTCCCTCTAATACCATTTTGCACTAAAAGTTATCAGGGCTCCTTGAAGAAAAGGCTGAGTCCAGAGCTGGCGTAGGAAATACACAAGAACATCTTGTTAGGCCAGAAGTAAGGAAGTGCTAAAAATAAATAAATAATGGAGTATGTTACAAATAGTAGGAAGAAGCTTGAAGGTATTCCACTGGTCAATCAAGAACAACTTGGGGCTTCCCAGGTGGCGCAGCAATGAAGACCCAACACAGCCCATAAATAAATTATTAAATTAATTTTAAAAAAACAAAAAATAATTAAGTATACTAATGAATTATAAGCAATTCCAAAAAATCAGAAATCATGATTCGTATCAATAATAAATAGATAAATAAATAGAGGAGAAGGAAGTACTTTAAATTACATTAAAATCTTAAATCCCAACTGGTAAATGAGGAAGGAAAGCAAAAGATGGAAAATCAGTATTATGTAATCATCATAGTAAAAATTGGATCAGTCAAGAATCATCCGTGGAGAATATATTCTGGGGAGAAATTTTGATGAAGAGCACATTATTTGCATAGTCTTAAAGGGTCTCACCATAGATTGCTTATTAGTTCCAAGGGAAAAATGATAATTATACAGTGGAGAAATTAGACAGTATGTTGACTGGGTGATCAAAATTAACATCCCCAATGAGGAGTATATAGGCATAGTATGCCTTCAGATGAGATACCCTGAGAAGGCCATAATACCACCTATGTAGCATTCTGAGCAAAGAGACTTAGAGACTATAAGCATAAGTTAATATTAGATAAATGCCAAATGAGGAACATTCTTTAAAAGATGGGAGACGGTAGTCTTCAAAAATGTCAATAGCATAAAAAACCAAAGCAAAGTTATGAAAATGTTCTGGATTTTAAAAGACTACAAAGACTGCAAATCAAAACTACAATGAGGTATCACCTCACTCCAGTCAAAATGGCTATCATCAAAAAAAATCTACAAACAATAAATGCTGGACAGGGTGTGGAGAAAAAGAAACCCTCCTACACTGTTGGTGGGAGTGTAAACTGATACAGCCACTATGGAGAACAGTATGGAGATTCTGTTAAAAACTAAAAACAGAGCTAGCGTATGATCCAGCAACCCCACTCCTGGGCATATATCCAGTGAAAAACATGGTTCAAAAGGATACGTGCACCCCAATGTTCATTGCAGTGCTGTTTACAATAGCCAAGACAGATGTCCATCATTGACAGATGAATGGATAAAGATGTGTACATATATACAATAGAATATTACTCAGCCATTAAAAAGAATAAGGGACTTTCCTGGCGGTCCAGTGCTTAAGACTCCATGCTTCCAATGCAGGGGGCACAGGTTTGATCCCTGGTTGGGGAACTAAGATCCCACATGCCATGCGTCATGGCCAAAAAAATAAACAAATAAATAAAAAATAAAAAGAATGAAGTAATGCCGTTTGCAGCAACATGGATGGAGCTGGAGATTATCATAGTAACTGGAGTAAGTCATAGAAAGACAAATATTATATGATATCATTATATGTGGAATCTAAAAAAAATAATACAAATGAACTTATTTACAAAACAGAAAGACTCACAGACGCAAAAAAGGAACTTATGGTTACCGGGGGAAGGGTGAGGGAGAGGGATAGATTGGGAGTTTGGGATTGACATGTACACACCACTGTATTTAAAATAGATAACCAACAAGGACCTACTGTACAGCACAGGGAACGCTGCTCAATATTCCGTAATAACCTAAATGGGAAAAGAATTTGAAAAAGAATAGATACATGTATATGTATAACTGAATCACTCTGCTATACACCTGAAACTAACACAACATTGTTAATCAACTATGCTCCAATATAAAATAAATATAAAAAAAAAGCAAGATTATGGAAATTTCTGGATGTTAAAAGACTACAAAGGCACGACAACTAAACGCAATATCACACCCTAGAGTGGACCCTCAGCTGGAAAGGGAAAAGGTATTGTATGAAATTACAAGATGGTAAGTGTGATAAAGGCATTCTATCAGTCTCAAATTTAGTGAAGTTAACTGAACTGTAGTTATGTAAGAGAATATCCCTACTCTTAAGAAATCCACAGAAGAATTAAGGAGTAAAGGACCATGATATACATAACTCATCCTGAAAAAAATGGTTCAAAATTTCTGTGCACGTGCAGAAAGGGGGTGAGAGAGAACTTGAGCCAATGATTAATCAAATGAGGTAAAATGACAGTAAGAAGTGAATCTTTGTGACAAGTATCAAGATGTTATTTGAACTATACTTATTCTTGCAACTTTCCTGAAAAGTTGAAATTATTTCCAAATAAAAAGTTAAAAATAAAAAAAAGGCTTTGCTGAAGCAGCATATATAAGAAGAAAAACTTTGCTGTTTCCTACCGGCAAATTTACTCCAGCATGTAATGGAGTATGCCTAAAGCTATTATGCAGAAAACTAGGAATTATTGTGTGCCCACATCTCAGGTGAACTTGATTCCGATTAATGTAGTAGGCAGTCTTGGTAGTTAACTAAACTGCCTTCAAATCAAAGGCAGTGTAGTACAGGTCATGGGATTGGGTTAATTGTAAAAAGCCTCGTTCTTAAGTCCCTAGGTGATACCTGACACACTCAAGCACTAACTTTGTAGGCTTGGGTACAGAAGATAAGCAAAAAGTCACACAGTGGTTCCTTTACATTTGGCCCAGCAGCCAAGTTTAAAAGGACAAACAGGCTGTACTGCATAGAAGGTGAAATGCTTAAATGTCAGAGAAGCATTGTTAGGACCTATCTGTACACACAGAAACTATCATGTGTTCCAAAAAGAAGGGAGTACATTTCATGAAGGGAAATGAGAATAAAAGACTGTATCCTGTTTTACCATTCCCAGAAGACACAGAAGAAAATCTTTTAACAATTTAGATGTTGTTGACTTTACTGACCTATGTATTGTGTCAGTCTCAAAACCAAAGGAAAATATACAAAGTGTTTACATATTTCTCATCTGAGGGTACAACAGGAAGCCAACTGGCATTAGTCTTCACTTTTAAAGGTGGAATCTACTTTCTAACAAATTTCAGTACATCACTAGGAGCTATAGATCTTGACTGATTCTTTTGCCTTGTTTGCTCCCCACTACAGGCTTTTATGAAAGGCTGGTGAAAGATTTATCCCATCTAAAGACACATTAGCTAAATAAAGCCCCTCCCCCTTTTTTTTTGCTTGCTGAAGGTACTTTTTTTGCTTTTCTCCTTATTTCATCTTCTTAAAGTGTATTTCCTGTATAAATGGAATTATTTAGTTGAAATTATTTCTAAAATAAATTATTTATTGTACACTGACGAATAATTGATTCTTTGTCCTTTCCTCAATAAATTGAGATTCTTTGGATGAGATTGATAAGCTCTTCAAACTCAGGTGGAATTAACAGGGAGAAGTTTTAAATAAATGAGAATTGAAGTTTTCAGAAAGGGGACGAAGAATACTGACACTAAGAGGAGGGGAGTTCTCTGGCTTGCTTGCGTTGGGTGGCTTCAGTACTACCACACAATCTTAGGTACCCCTCTGTACCAGTTCTGTATCAGTTTTGAAGTATTTCTCACTTATAAAGTTCTTTGTTCAAAACAGCAGACTTCTTTCTGTATCATCTTTTTTTTTTTTAATGAGTGAGAAGATGGCAGTTTGGTTAATTCAATGAAGCAGGTACAAGAAGGAAGAAAAGTGAAAAGTTAGGCTCTTAAATTGCAGTCCTCTCTATTAAAAATATGGGGGGGGTTTCCCCTAGGGCAAGTCATTACATTTCTTTAGATTCGTTTACTCATTTAAAATTTGTGAAACACAAAGAATTAAATTGTTGAAAGAGATTAAAACTATCAATATTTACATGAGTTTCATTTACATAATAAGCAAATCCCAAGGAATACAGATCTCTGAGCCAGGACTCCCACCTTTGTAGTTAAGTTTCCCTGAGTAAGTTACTTTGCTTCAAGTCCCAGTTTCCTAGTTTGTAAAGTGGCAATAATACAAGCACTTGCCTCATAAGTTTCTGAAAAGACTAATTGAGATAATTAACAGGGCCTGATAAATAGTAAGCGTAAACAGATATTAGTTATTGGTGTTTTGACTACAATTATATGAAGAGCATTCTGACTGTACATCAGTCATGGTAATGGATCTGTTTACACCACTTGAACTGTCCTTTCAAGAACCATTGTCCCATTGTTGTGTCCTTATTTTTCCCGGGTGCTATTATAGAGTCTCTAATACCTTTGGGGATTATAAATTTACATGTCTGGTTCTTCCTACTGGGATACCAAACTCCTTCAGTGCAGAGATGATGTTTGTTTTGGCTCTGGACCTTAGAACAGAGCCCAGCCTGCACTCCACCCAGAACTCGTTAACGTTTATTAGGCACTAACCAGTGCTAGGCCCTGCTGTAAGCATCTAACCAGTGTTATCTCAATCTTGAATGTTATCTCATTCTACCTCTATGAGGTGGGGAGTATTACAGTATGATCTTAATTTACAGATGAGGAGACTGAGGCACTGAGAAGTTGAAAACTTGATGAAGGTCGCAGAGTAAAAGGTGAAGCTGGTGATTTGATACCAGATGTCTTTCCAGAGAGCCTGCAAGCTTATCCATCTTGCAAATTGCCTCTTAGGGAATGTGCAACATATATAAACACTCAGTCATGCTCCCATTCTTCTTAAGCAAATGATAAGATCTTCTTAGGCAAGTGGTATAACCAACAAACCACATGACACTAGCTGGGGCATTTTCTGTACTTCGTTCTAAGCAGAATAAGACGAAAGGGTGTGCTTCCCACTAGATTAAGTAGAGAGTATTTATTAATCCTAAATGAGAACATCAAATCCCAAGATTTTATAAAATCGAATCTCTCACTTGATTCAAGTTAACCATACTCAATCCAGGGGTTCTCAAACTTTAACAAGCACCAGAATTACATGGAGCTATTGACAGAGGAATGGATAAAGAAGACGTGGCACATATATACAATGAAATATTACTCAGCCATAAAAAGGAACGAAATTGGGACATTTGTAGAGATGTGGATGGACCTACAGACTGTTATACAGAGTGAAGTAAGTCAGAAAGAGAAAAACAAATATCATATATTAACACATATATGTGGAATCTAGAAAAATGGTACAGATCAACCGGTTTGTAAGGCAGAAATAGAGACACAGATATGGAGAACAAACATATGGACACCAAGAGAGGAAAAGGGGGGGGGGTTGGGGGGGATGAGTTGGGAGATTGGGATTGCCATATATACATTACTAATAAGAAAAAGATATCAAATTGTACACTTTAAATATATGCAGTTTATTGTATGTCAATTATATCCCAATAAAAGTCCTTAAAAAAATTATATAGCAGCCTTGTTAAAACACAGATATGGAGACCACATGCCCAGAGTTTCTTATTTAGTATATCTGGGATATTTGAATTTCTAGTAAGTTTCTTATAATGCTGATCTGGAGACCACACTGAAAAGCACTGTCCTAGTACAAAGCTCAACTTACAGTTCTATGTTATATGCTTCAAAATTCCTTGGCTCTTTACCTGAAGTCATACAACATTTATAAATTTTTTTTATGCACAATCATGCAGCCTGGCATTACATATACCTGACCATGATTTCCATTTATAAATTTAAGAAATGGCATTTCAGGGAGTGATGTCAGCATCATAATGGAATGAGATGCTACCTCTCCCCTTCAATCTACAGCTAGTAAAACATCCATAACTCGACAAAGGCTCTTCTGCCCAGTACACCAGGACACCAGAGAGATCCACACACCTGTACATCTGAAGGGGGGTGTGTGCTAGAACTCATAGAGGAGACGGAAAGGGGGGACAGGGGAGGTGGTGCCTGTGATCCCATCCCCCTGGCTGTGGTGGCTGAGGCTCCAGCCCCAAAGAATCCAGTAGCAGCAGGAAAGGTGGTGCATGTGACTTCAGTATCCCTACCACAGCAGCACCCTCCATGGCATGGGGAAACAGGCAGCAGTGGCAGCAAGGTTCATCCCTCTAGTCACAGTAGCACCCACAACTCCAGCCCCTTGCCCCTGCAGCCCACAAATGTGACAAACCCCAGACCCTGGCTCTCCACCCTACCTTCCACCACCCTCCACCACAGTGGTAGTGCCCAGGACCCAGGCCATGCCAGATATCACAGAGGCACTCGCCATCCCAGTGCCCCAGGGGGCAACAGCAGCAGCAGCAAAGCACATGCTACCCTGGAGGCACAAACAGCAACAATGAAGGCACCTGCAACACCTCCAGCAGAGGCAGTGGGGGGTAGGAAATGCCAATTCTCAAATATAGCCAGAGGCAGTTCAGGTGGGGTGGGGGTGGGGGGGAACTTGTGATATAGCGCCACCTACTGGGAAAAAGAAAGGCCTCCAATTACCAACTTGCCGAATTGCTAGAATCAAAGTTTAAAAAGCTCTACCAAAATAAGCAAGGTGTTCACTACTTCAAATGTGCCAGCAGAAAAACAACTCATCAAGCACCATGAAAAACTATGGTAACATGATATCACAAAAATAAAATGACAACTTTCCACAAGCCAAACTTAAAGTCACAGAATGTTTTGTTCTAACTGATAAGGAACTCAAAATAGCTGTCATGGAGAAACTCAATGAGCTACAAGAAAACTCAGAAAAGCAGTTCAGTGAGCTCAGGAATAAAATTAATGAACAGACTGAATACTTTACCAAAGATATTGAAACTAAAAAAGAACCAAACAGAAATTCTGAAACTGAAGAAGTCAATAAATGAGATGAAAGATACATTAGAAAGCATTGAAAATAGAGCAGGCTCAAAGACAGAAATCTGGAAATGATTCAGGAAGAAGACGAAAGAAAACTAAGTATTTGAAAAATGAAAAATTTCTATGAGAACTATCTGACTGAATTTGGAAAGGCAACACAAGGATAATGTTTATCCCAGAATAAGAGAGGGAGAAGGGAGCAGAAAGTTTATTTAAAGAAATAATAGCTGAAAACTTTCCAAACCTGGAGAAGAAACTGGATACATAAGTTCACAAAGCTAAAAGCACACCTAATTACCTCAACACAAAAAGACTTTCTCTAAGACATATTATGTTGAAACTGTCAAAAGTCAATGATAAAGAAAGAATTTTAAAGGCAGCAAGGGGAAAAATCAGCAGCCTATGAAGTAACTTGAATTAGGCTATAAAGCAAATTTCTCAGCAGAAACTCAACAGGCTGAGTTTCTGGAGAGAGTGGAATGACAAACTTGACATATTTAAAATTTAAAAATCGTCAGCCAAAAATACTCTATCCAGCAAAGTTATCCTTCAGATATGAAGGAGAAATAAAGGCCTTCCCCGAGAAACAAAAACTAAAGGAGTTCATCACCACTAGACCTGCTTTACAAGAAATCTTGAAAAGACATCTTCTACCTAAAATGAAAAGGCAAAAAAAGGCAAAACTTTGAGTAAGGTGATAGAATCAGAAAATTGCAACTCTATATCAGAATAGGTTGTTAAACATTTAATTATAGCATAAAGGTTAAAGGGAAAGAAACAAAATAACAATAGCTACTTCAATTGGGTAAAAAACTTACAGCATAAAAAAAGTGATAACTTGAGATAACAAAAACATAAAAGGGGAAAAGGAAAAGTATGGAACCCATATAGACAAATGGAGATAAGATTTGTCAGCAGAAAAAAGGACTATTTTATCTATGAGACCTTTTACAAAAACCTCTAGTAACCACAAAATGTAAATTACAGCAGAGACATGAAATATAAAACAAGAGGAAACTGAGAAAAGTATCATGGAAAACCACCAAACTAAAACATCAGACAGAAACAGAACGGAAAAAATGGAGATACAGAGTGACCAGAAAACAAAAGAAAAGACAGCACTAAGTCCTCATTCATTAATAATCACCTTAAGTGTAAATAGATTGAATCCACCAATCAAAAGACAGGAAGATCCAACTCTATGCTGCCTCCAGCAGACTCATTTCAGCTCTAAAGACAAACATAGGTTCAAAGTGATGGGATGGAAAATGATACCCCAAGCAAATGGCAGCCAAAAGAAAGTGGGTATAGCCATACTCATACCAACAAAGTAGACTTCAAGCCAAGATGGTAGAAAGAGACAAAAATAGACATTATCATTCATCAAGAAGACCTAATATTTATTAATATATATGCACCTAACATAGCAGCACCAAAATATACAAAGCAATTATTAACAGGTGTAAATGGAGAAATTGACAGCAAAACAATAATAGTAGGGGATTTTAACACCTCTTTTACATCAATGGATAGATCATTCAGACCAAAAATCAACAAGGAAACAGCAGCCTTAAGTGAAACATTATATCATATAATAGATATATATAAAATATTTCATCCAGATAAGCAGAATACACATCCTTCTCAAGCACACAGAGAATTCTCAATGATAGGATGTACACTGGGACACAAAACAAATCTCAATAAACTTAAGAAGACTGAAATATCAAGCATCTTTTCCAACTACAATGGTATGAAACTAGAAATCAACAAGAAGGAAGCTGAAAAATCACAAATATCGAGAGACTAAACAACATGCTACTAAACTACTGTTGGATAGACAAAGGAAAATGAGAAATGCAGCAAAAGTGGTACTAAGAGGGAAGTTTATAGCATACAGTTCTACACAAGAAACAAGAAAAACCTCAAAAAATCTAACCTTAAATCTAAAGGAACTAGAAAGAAGAAGAATGAACAAAACTCAAAGTCAGTAGAAAAAAAAGAAATAATAAAAGTCAGAGGGGAAGTAAATGAAATAGAGATTAAAAAGACAATAGAGGGCTTCCCAGGTGGCGCAGTGGTTGAGAATCCGCCTGCGAATGCAGGGGACACGGGTTCCATCCCTACTTCAGGAAGATCCCACATGCCATGGAGCAATTAAGCCCATGCGCCACAACCATTGAGCCTGAGCTTTAGAGCCCATGAGCCACAACTATTAAGCCCATGTGCTGCAACTACTGAAGCCCACGCACCTAGAGCCCATGCTCTGCAACAAGAGAATCCACGGCAATGAGGAGCCCGCGCACCACAATGAAGAGTAGCCCCCACTCACCACAACTAAAAGAAAGCCCGCACACAGCAAAAAAGATCCAACACAGCCAGTAAAATAAATAAATAAATAAATAAATAAATAAATAAATAAATAAATAAATTTATTAAAAAAAAGACAATAGAAAAGATCAGTGAATCTAAGAGCTTGTTCTTTGAACAGATAAACACAATTGCCAAACCTTTATCTAGACTAACAAAGGAAAAAAGAGAGAAGGCTCAGATAAATAAAATCAGAAGAAAAATTATAATAGATACCACAGAAATGCAAAGGATTATAAGAGAATATTATGAACATCTATATGCCAATAAATTGGACAACCTAGAAGAAATGGATAAATTCCTAGAAACATACAACCTTCCAAGTCTGAATCATGAATAAATAGAAAATCTGAATAGACTGATCACTAGTAAAGAGATTGAAACAGTAATCGAAAACCTCCCAAAACACAAAAGTCCAGGACCAGACAGCTTCACAGGCAAATTCTACCAAATATTCAAAGAAGATTTAATACCTATCCTCTTTAAACTCTTCCAAAAAATTGAAGAGGAGGGAATGCTTTCTAACTTACTTTACAAGGCAAACATTACCCTGACACCAAAACCAGACAAGGGCAACACACAAAAAAGAAAATTACAGGCCAATATCTCTGATAAATACAGATGAAAAAAATCATCAACAAAATATTAGCAAATCAAACATGACAATACATTAAAAGGTGCATACACCATGATCAGGTGAGTTTTATTCCCTGGATGCAAGAATGGTTCAACATCCACTAATCAATCAATGTGATACACCACATTAACAAAATGAAGGATAAAAATCATATTATCATTTCAGTAGATGCAGGGAAATCATTTGACAAGAAAAATTAAGAAAACCATCCTATTTACAATCACAATGAAAAGAATTAAATACTTAGGAATAAATTTAACCAAGGAAGTGAAAGACCTATACACTGAAAACTAAAAGACATTACTGAAAGAAATTAGAGAAGACACAAACAAATTGGAAGATATTCTGTGCTCGTGGATTGAAAGAATTAACATTGCTAAAATGTCCATGTTACCTAAAGCAATTACAGTTTCAATGCAATCCCTATCAAAATTCAAATGATATTTTTCATAGAAATAGAACAACAACAACAACAAGAAAATCCTAAAATTTGCATGGAACTACAGAAGATCTCAAATAGTCAAAGTGATCCTAAGAAAAGAGAACAGAGCTGGAGTTATCATATGCTTTGATTTCAAATTATACTGTAAATCTATAGTAATCAAAACTGCATGGTATTGGTGGAGAAACAGATACACAGATCAATGGAACAGAATTGAGAGCCCAGAAATAAACCCACTCATACACAGACAACTCATGACAAAGGCGCCAAGAACATACTGGGTTGGCCAAAAGTTTTCCATTACAGAAAAACCCAAACAAACTATTTGGCCAACCCAATACAATGGAGAAAAGATATTCCCTTCAATAAACGGTGTTGGGAAAACTGGACAGCCATATGCAGAAGAATGAAACTGGACCACTTTCTTACACCATACACAAAAATGAATTCAAAATGGATTAAAGACTTGACTGTAAACCATAAAACTTTTAGAAGAAAACATAGGTAACACACTTTTTGACATTGATCTTTTTTTTTCTTTTTTTTTTTCTTCAGATCTTTATTGGAGTATAGTTGCTTTACTGGACATTGATCTTAGCATTATCTTTCTGGATATGTTCCCCAGGCAAGGGAAACAAAAGCAGAAATAAACAAATGGGACTACATTAAAATAAAAAGCTACTGCACAGCAAGGGAAACCATTAACAAAATGAAAAGACAATCTATCAAATAGTAGAAGATATTTGCAAATCATATATTTGATAAGGGGTTAGAACCCTAAATACATAAAGAGCTCATATAACTCAACAACAACAACAAAAAAACAACTTTTTTAAAAAATGAGAAGAGGGTATGAATAGACATTTTTTTAAAGAAGACATGCAGATAGTCAACAGGCACAGGAAAAAAGGTCCCAAATCACTAATTCTTATGGAAATGCAAATCAAAACCTCCTCACACCTGTTAGAATGGCAATTTACAAAAAGACAGGAACTAACAACTTTGTTGGAGAGGATGTGAACAAAAGGGAATCCTCATACACTGTTGGTGGGAATGTAAATTGGTACAGCCACTATGGGAAACAGTTTGAACAGTCCTCAAAAAATTAAGAATAGGACTACCATATGATTCAGCTATTCCACTTCTGGGTATTTACTCAAAGAATACAAAAAACTAATTCAAAAAGATATACGTACCCTTATATTGATCACAGCATTGTTTACAATGGCCAAAATACAGGAACAACCTAAATGCTCATAGATGGATAAATGGATAAAGAAGATATGGTGTACATATATACAATGGAATGCTACTTAGCCATATAAAAGAAGAGATCTTGCTTTTGTGACAACATGGACGGGCCTCAAGGGCATTATGCTAAGTGAAATAAGTCAGATGGAGAAAGACAAGTGTAAAATATTACTCATATACATTGTCATAAGACAAATATACGATAGTACTCATATTTGGAATACAAAAAAATAATAATAGGTGAACAAACAAAACAAAACAAAAACACACAGATACAGAGAGCAGATTAGTGGTTACCAGAGGGGTACGGGTGTGGGGGAGGGCAAAATGGGTAAAGGGGATCAACTGTATGGTATCAGATGGAAACTAAGCTGTAGGTGCTGAGCATACTGTAGTGTATACACATGTTGAAGTATAATGTTACACACATGAAACTTAGATGTTATCAACCAACGTTACCTCAGTTTAAGAAATAAAAAGAAATGGCATTTCAGCATAATCTCTAGCTATACAACACAGAGGCACATTCCATGTGTGCCCCAAAAATGACAGCAAGGACTCAAATTCTCCCTGACATCAAGGAGAATAAAATCTGATAGGGAAACATACGTTTGTCCAGTGAATTCTGGGATTTTTTGTGAGAAAAGAGAGAAAATACTCCACGAACATTACATGGATTAAACGTTACACGGATGAGCATTAGTCTGAGTAAAAAGCAATGTTGTACTTCAGGCAGAATAACATGTTTGAGCTATAAATGATTTTTGGCCCCCCTCACTTTGTTTCCCCCTTTGCTTTCCCTCATCCAGGCAGAC
This sequence comes from Hippopotamus amphibius kiboko, assembly GCF_030028045.1. Classification (NCBI taxonomy): domain Eukaryota; kingdom Metazoa; phylum Chordata; class Mammalia; order Artiodactyla; family Hippopotamidae; genus Hippopotamus; species Hippopotamus amphibius. The sequence continues at coordinate 63,415,973 of NC_080188.1, forward strand.
AGTCTACTCTCCATTTACTGCACTCTCAATTCTCTTCAGTTCTAGAAGAGAGATTGTGCTACGATGGAAAAATAGTTACCTATCAGTCTTACCGCTTTGATTTCCTAAAGTCTAACCCCTTGTGACAATGCAAGATGCCTCCAAGGCAAAACCATGATGGAATTAGGGAGGCCTTTCTCCCAAGACTTAAAAAAAAAGTCTCCAGTATGGGAGGATGAAACATCAAGAGAAGGACATGAGAGCAGAGGTTCTGGGAGGTGGAGAGAAGTGCTCTGCACTCTGTCCCTGTGGAGCCAGCGAAGAAATGCTGCACAGAGCATTTACGAAGATAGGCCACCGACACAGATTTCCACACTCTCATGCATATTATAAGCACCAGAAAGATTGGCACATGGCAAAGCATAGTGGAAAGTGATAGAGAGTGTCACCCAACTTGACAGAGGCCTGCGAGGAGAAACAAGGCACATCTAAGTTGTTAGCAACCTGTATAAAGGAATGAGAAGACACCATCAACTCCACAAATGATATCTTGATCAGACACACCCCACCTCAACACCTCAGACTATGTGACCGCATCCAGCTTAAACACACCCCCCACAAGATGACAGCAAACCACAGACTGACCAAGATCAATTGCCCACAGCCCTAGAAATTAGTTTGTACAAATGAATTTGCAATATGAGAATTATGTTCAATAACAATGTAGACAGGAAAGTCCTAAGCCTTTATATATATTTTTTTTTAATTTAAATAATTAATTAATTGGCTGTATTGGGTGTTCATTGCTGTTCGTGCGCTTTCTCTAGCTGCAGAGAGCGGCGGCTACTCTTCGCTGCAGTGCGCGACTTCTCAGTATGGTGGCTTCTCTTGTTGCGGGGCACGGCCTTTAGGTGTGCGGACTTCAGAGGTGCGGCATGTGGGCTCAGTAGTTGTGGATCGCGGGCTCTAGAGCACAGGCTCAGTAGTTGTGGAACACGGGCTTAGTTGCTCCAAGGCATGTGGGATCTTCCCAGACCAGGTCTCGAACACATGTCTCCTCCATTGGCAGGTGGACTGCACCACCAGGGAAGTCCCCTTAAGCCTTTATACTTAGTAAGGAACTCTAAATAGTATTTACCATCTCATGGGGGAAAAGGTTTTAAGAATTCCAGGAACTATTTCCAGGAGCCAACATACTACTAGGAGACAAAAACAGAGTCTCAGGAAACCCCTACTAGCTGGATTGCATTATCTGCATCAGATATCATTTTTCCTCTGCTTGTCAAAAAATCTTTTCCATTTATGTCAATATTTAAGTCTTAGAAAATGACAGAAACATATCTAAAATTCTGAGGGGTTATTTTAAAAATACTGTCTTTGTGACATTGCTAGTTTACTATTCTCTCTTTTCTTGTATTCCATCCCAGGATAATACTAGGATGTAACTAGCACTGCACTTAGAGAATACTATATGCCAAAATTGAGTATAAAATCATATCAGGTGTAAACATTTTTATTATTAAGGACAGCTTAGCCATACTCCTTGTTAAGGCACATAGTTAAGTCTTATATGAGAGAATATAGTCCATTTAATCCTTCCATTTTTAAAGGCTGTGAATTTTATTCATCACAAAATGCCATTGGTTTTTAGCTTTTCCTTCTGGGATGCAAATAGTTTTCCTCTCTAATTTTTCAGCTAATTATTTTCTTCTCCTTTCTGATAGCTACTGCATGGGCTCTCTGACATCCAGGTAGACATCTTGGGAACACTGATGGAACTGATAGCAGGCCACTTTATAGGGCCTTAAAAGCTACTCAAGAAACGAACAAGGTCCATTAGACTTTCTGTCATGCATATGATGGGGAAAAATATACCACCATAAGATCCACTCAATTGTCCCGGTTTGACAGCAGTAGCTATTGTGTGTGAGAGGTTTGGGGAAGGTGGCTCCACCTTGGTGTTTATGCTCTGCTGGCTAGTGGGAGTTTCAGGTACGGCATCCTAACAGAAGGGGCTTTGTGATAGGCTATCAGTGACAAACAAGAACGACAACGTGCAGCCCAGTGGTTTTGACAAGAAGGAGAAGCTCAACAAAAGGAGAATGACCTGCTTCAGTTTCCCATTTCAGTGTAACATTTACTTCCTCACACAAAGCTTGGCTTGGTGTGTTGGTGTCCAAATCACATTTGAACCTTGTACTGCGTGATGAGAGTAGAGCTGAGATATTTTAAGTGGATTTCTTTTCTTTGAACCCTGCTTTGAACTGCTTTTAAACCTACAGATGTTTGGCAGAGATGTCCAAATTAAGAAACTGAGAAAGAGAAACATGGAAAAATATGTTCCCAAATCAATGTTTTATTTTTACCTATGTGGTGTGTGCCCTTGCGTATGATAAATATATCCTATAACCTAGTCTTTGATTTATATAATAATCTAATAAATAAGCTTCCTTTTTTCCTTATGAAAAAGACTGATTTTTCATCAAGATCTATATATAAATTCACTTCAATAAATATTTATTGAGCACCTACTACTCAATATTACACTGCATCTTGATGGGAGAGACAGATGCAAGGTAACCAATACATGGAAACTGAGACATTCAGCCAAATAATTACAAGGTATGATATACCTTGTAATCAATGCCACATTCCCTATCAAAGCACTTCCAAGCTTTTCCCATATTCATTAACTCAACAATTCTACCGCTTCACCTTCTCACTTCTGATACATGACATCACTTGTTACCTGAGAAAACCCAACATGAGAAAAGTCACTTTACCTGTCACTATATAGAAGTTACTTAATAAAAAAAAAAAAGATAATGTGTCAGAAAAGCAGTGTAGGTGCTTGTTCAAATGGAACCTAATAGAACCTGATGGAAACTAGAGCTAGTCCTCAGATTTAAAGTTAAAACTTGAATTCAGTGCTATACCTACATGTGATCATTCTTTTGTCTTCCTCCTAATTTCTCCCATCACTTATTCAGACTTTTATTTCATTTTTCTAGTCTCTTGAAAGGCAAAATAAAGAAAATGAGCACGTTTTAGCCATACTTTCTGTGACACGCTGTGTGCTAGCATTTTAGATAATGTGTCTCATTTAATCCTCACCACACCCCTCTGAGGTCAGTAGTGTGATCTTCATACAGATGGGGACACTGAGGCTCAGCAAGACCTCACAACTAGATGGGATTCAAACGCATGTCTCCCTGAGTAAAATGTTCTCTATGCAGGACACTTATACTCTATCAGCCTGGCTCCTTCCGCTATACATAGGACAGGAAAGGAGTCAGGATGCTTATGAATTACATCAAGTATTTCACACCTTTACTACTGACACATGTTCAAGAATTCCTTTTCTTAAAAGCAGTCCTTAAAAAGCCGTCAATCTACTATCCTACATCACTCCTTGCTTTCTCTTCCAAATTTCATTTTTGAATAATTTAAAGACATTTTAAAGCACAGTTTTCGATTTAGAAACTAATTGGGCAGATAATACATAACAGTCCATGTAGGAACCCCCCACTCCATCCCCCACAGTTTCCTCTATTATTGACATCTTGGTTTAGTGTGGTTGATTTGTTAAAACTGATGAACCAATATTGATACATTATTATTAACTATAGTCCATAGTTTACTCGGTCTTGTACAGCTTGATGGGTTTTAACAAATGAATAATGACATGTATTCATTGTTACAGTGCCATATAGAATAGTTACCCTATCCTAAAATCCCCTGTGCTTCACCTACTCATCCCTTCCTCCCCTTGAGCCCCTGGTAACCACAGATCTTTTACTGTCTTATAATTTTGTCTTTTCCAAAATGTCATATAGTTGGAATCATACCATATGCAGCTTTTTCAGACTTGTTTCTTCCACTAAGCAATATGCATTTAAGGTTCTGCCTTAGGATCCTCAGACATCTTTTCAAGACTTGATAGCTCATCTTTTACTGCTCTAAACATCATAGAAGCAGGGATTTTAAGCTTTGCTCATGACTGGCCCACAGCGGGCCTGCTGCGACAAGCATTTATTGAGTGAATGAATATACAATGCAGTTTTCTCTGTGCCCGAGATGCTTCCTTGCAGGGAAAAATGTTATAAAAGAATGTACTAACTCTTATTGGCAAACAAGGGAACATCCTAACCCTAATTTACGTATTTCCAACAATGGCTATTAAATTCACAATACTCTAATTCCCCAGATTCTAGTATTGTTTATTTCTCCACATTATATTGGGAAACAGAAAAAGGAATATCAAGAACTTTCAAAAATGTCAGATTACTGACCTTCACATGCTGTAATTTTTAACAGAACTTCTTTTCTAATACTAATGCAAGGCCTGTTCTAATAAATACTCCTTGCTACAACAGAGTCTGGCACTTATTCAAAATGAGGATGTGTTACGTTACATCCTTAAAATATTACTCTAGAGAACAGCTGAATATTGACACCAAATACATTTTTATACAGCACATCTTATGACCTTCAGGGTACAAACTTTTTGCATTCTCTCTTTTGTGGTTAGGTCTTGGGGGCTACACCTAGCACACTTTCCACTGGGGATGCTGTCTTGGAGGAAGGGGAGTGAGGAGGCTGCACGCTCTGAGCACTGCTGTGTGTAACCTGCTTCAAACAGTACCACTCCTAGACAGGGCTAAAGCTTGAGCACTGATTCAGCAATGAAAACGATGGGGAGGAGATGATTCTGTTGTGTGGTCACAGTGACTGTTTCAGTGTTGGCCAGAGTTGCCCAAGGTACTACTTCCCCAGGGAGCATTTTATGAAAAGCACTGGCGTTCTTAATCCCTTGCCTTCTCAGATCCTAGATCTTTTCTCCCATCATTTTCCCTAGCCAACCTCATTCATTCATGTCCAGTGTCATAACTCTAGACCCTGATATCACTAATAAATATACCACAGCAAAAAAATCTCAGTATCAAGCTCGCACCTTTTTCACATGCATCTCTTCCCTGCTCCTCCCCCTTCCCCACATCCAGGGCTAGCGATTATCCAGTTGAGTGGAGAGAAGTGACGTGTTTTGCATTCCAATCATCTCACATGCTCATTTCTTACCTCTCCCAGTCTAGAGTCCATGGATGATTGTTTAACTCTTTTGTCCCTCTCTCTCTCATTTAATTATATCCCAACTCTGGTTAAACTCAACTCTCCACTTTCTCTGTATCTCTGCCCCAGAGCCAAATGTTCCTGGAGAAAATCAACAACGGTTGTAGATTGATCTTTCTCTAAATTTATGATCACTTATCTTAGAAGAGCCCTCGCAAGTGCCCAGGAATCCTACTGCATTTCCCATCATTTGAAACAAGTTTCGGATCTTCTTTCTCTTCAAACCTTCAAGCCCCCCTCCCCTCCACAGCTCATGAACTCACCTCATTATTCCCTGAGAAAAGAGTAGCAATCAGATGGGAACTCCTTCAACTTCCCACCACTAACTTTATTAACTTATCTGCATCTACACTCACATTCTCTGCCTTCCTCTTATTACAATGGGAAAAAAAATTTCCCAGTGCCTAAAAATGTCAACCCCTGGCCTTACTTTCTGGATTTCATCTCCTCTTCCCATGTTCAAGAAATTCAATCCTGCAATTATCCTGTGACTCTTCACGTATCATTAGACTCTCTCTGTCTACTGGATCATTCCAATAAACATAAGCATACAAATTATCCATTAGAAAAAGACCCACTCCTTTGATCTCACATTACCTTTCAGTTATTACCTCATTTTTCTGATCCTTTCACAGCAGAACATATCAAGACATACCTAGATTTACTGACTCCCTTTTATCATCTCACCTGTATCCTCAACCCACCCCAGTCAAGTTTATCTCCCCTCTAACCACTGAAATTGTATTTGTCAGGGTCAAAAAAATGTCCATGGTGTAAAATGAACGGTCATTTGTCTGTCCTCATCTGACTCGAACTTGTAGCAATTTCCTTCCTTCTTGTAACACTTTATTCTCTTTAATTCCACATTACAACATTGTCCATGCTTTCCTCCCACTGAAATGGCCTTTCTTCTCAGCCTCTATTTCTGGCTCAGTTGCTGGGCTTCCTTTCCTTCTTTGTCTAGACTCTGCTGAGATCTCATCCAGTCCCATGACTTTATTATCTGTGTGCTGTTGACTCTCCATTTTGAATCTCCAGCTCTGAACTCTCTCCTTGAGTTTCTAAACTTGTTTCTCTCCTTTGCTTCCCCAGCTAATAAAGAGCATCAACTTCCAACCATTTGTTTAAATGAAACTCCTAGGAGACATCTTTGACTCTTTTCTTATCTCTTATATATCCTACATCATCTACACACATACTTCTTAAACAAGCATCAAGTCTGGCCAGCTATATCTCAAAAATATCCCCTTTATCTGTCCACTTCTCTTCAGGTCTGCTGCTACCACCCATGTCCATGCCACTGCCATCTTTTGCTGATAGTACTGCAATAGCTTCTAACCACTCTTCCCGCTTCTTTTTAAGAGCTTCCAAAATCTATTCTCCATACAGCAATCCACGTGAACTTTTTACAATGTAAATAATATAACGTTAAATCCCTTAAAACTCACCAATGGCTTCCCTTTCCACTTAGAATCAATTGCAAACACTTTTTTTTGTTGTTTTGTTTTGCTGAAATGGCCTTTTATGATCTATCCAGGTCTATACCTCCAACCTCAGCCCATCCCACTCCCCCTATTCCTTACTATGATCCAGCCACACAGTTTGGCCTTTCTTGTATTCCTCAAACTCTTTCCCAATTCAAAGCCTTTAAAATGGCTTTACTTTCTGCCTAGCATGCTCTATGTCAAGAAATGTCATTGCTAAATACCTTACCAACCATGAGTTTCCCTTCAAGTCACTATTATCAAATGACAATGTTTAATTTTTCTCGTACAACTTATTAGCTAAATTATATTATAGCTTTATTTTGCTATCTGCTTTCCTCTCTCTAGATTGTGAACTTTATGACAACATGGATCTTGAATGTTATCTCATTCACTCTCCTATTCAACTTATGTACAGCAGATATCCTACCAAACAAAAGGGGATCAGAATTATTTGTTGAATGAATAAATGAATATTTAAGTTCAGTTGTTATGAAATAATATATAATATTAAATAGCAAGATTATGAGATCATTTTGCTCTTTCTGCCTGGGAATTAATGTTTGAAATCCAATATTTGGGTTGCAACATAAGACTTTGTACTTCAGAATTCCCAGGAATGTTCACTGAAATGAAAACATACACCACTATAAATTATTTTTTACATTAAATATAAACACCATTATTACATATATATTTAAAAGTAATTGTGTGTGCAAATAATCTACAAATAATAAAAGTTAATCAATAACTCAGGACTTGATAATTTTTCTATCTTTATCCTAACTACTATAAATTCTCCAGGGCTAAAGCAATTTGCAGATAGACTCTAAAATTATAAAAATGCTAGAGCGTTCACAAGAAATAAACCCAAAGAATCATAATACTCCTGCCAACATGGTGTTGAAACCAAAGCAAAATGCTTTGAAGCCACCATTTTGCCTTAGAGTCTTAGCCAATGTCAAGTTGACTTCAAAAATATTTTAGTCTTACTGTTTTAGCCCCAGTAATTGATAATATGCTCCACTGACGGCATGACCACTTTAATATTCTCTTCATTCAATAGTAAGAATTATAGTAAAGAATTAGTATAACATTGTAATAATCCAAATACTGAAAATAGAAAAAACTGAGGAAACTCCAAAGGGAATTGCTAACAAATAACTACAAGCTACCTTTACGTTTTAAATACTATATTTCAGACAATAATGATAATAAACACAAAACTAGACTAATGATGACAATCTGTACATAATAAAGATTTGAACTATAGATCTTACTTTAAAAATTCATCTTCATGTGGTTTGCAAGGCAGAAATAGACACAGATGTAGAGAATAAACACATGGACATCAAGTGGGGAAAGCCGGGGTGGGGGGGGGGGGAGGTTGGGGTGGGATGAATTGGGAGATTGGGATTGCCGTTACACATTACTAATAAGAAAAAAAATATCAAATCGTACACTTTAAATATATGCAGTTTATTGTGTGTCAATTGTATCTCAACAAAATTTCTTACAGAAAAAATAATTCATCTTTGTAGAAAATTATTGACTAGAGAAATAAATTTTATTAAAGTTATTAAAATTGACATCAATTGTGATGGCTCACAATATTATAAATGTACTAAATATCATTAAATAGTACTTTAAAATACTAGCTGAAATAGCAAATTTTACCACAAATTTTAAAAGTACTGTACTCCTAAGTAAGGAGTACAAAAGCATACAAGTTTTTTAAATCATAGGGAAATACTTGGATTAACTAATCCTCTGTTCCAATTTCATTTTTAATAAGCATGGTTAAAAAAAAAAAAACAAAAAAAACAGAACAAAACTATACCAGAACCCAAAAAGAAAAAATAAGCGTTCCTTGTAAAATTTACATGAAAAAGATACAAGATTTACACTAGAGAAATTATTTCAGTATAATAAAGTTGAAATGTAAAATAGAGAACACAATTTAACTTCTCTGTTTAAAAAAATGGTAAAAGGATTAATTTGGCTTACTTTAGTTTTCTTTAGAAAATACTTACATTGCAAGTTTATTTATGCCTTTGTTTTTAATGAAGTGTACACTCAAAGATTCTTAGGATCAGAAGTCAAAACAAAGAGATCAAATAGTTCTATACCCAAATGTAACTTGTCCTTCAAGCATGAGCCAAAAAAGCTTTCAATTTTTGGTGCAAGGAGGTTGAAAAGGAGATGTTTTCTGATGAGGGAATGGGGAAAGTCCCCTGGTATTTTTTTTTCCCATTCTCTCCCTTGGCCATGGGGGCAGGCATAGTTATGGAAAGTGTGCAGCAGAATACGTAACTAAAACTCAGTATTCCAGCAAGATGACCAAGAAAGGGAAACTCTAGAAATCAGATGTGTTGGGGAAATCAAGAAGGGAAAGGAGCTCAAGAAAGTAACCCAACAGATTTGTGTGTAAACTCCTAGACTTGATCTTGAGCTGCACATGTATGGATCTGACCTTAAACAGAATACCAAAGGCTTTGAGAAATGAACTACACAAGGTAGACAACTACCCATATTCCAGACTCTCACTAAAAACAGAGGGGAGAACATTTTTCAACTCTGGAACAATTTCCCTCATGAAAAAATAAAGAAGAGAAAAATAATGTAGAAAATAAACGAAACCAAAAGTTAGTTCTTTGAGTATCTTATGAAAATCGACAAACCTTCAGCTATATGAATCAATAAAAAAGAAGAGAAGACTCAAATTAAAATTAGGATTGAATAGCCATGACATGGAAGCAACCTAAATGCCCATCAACAGATGAATGGATAAAGAAGATGTGGTACATGTATATACAATGGAATATTATTATTCAGCCATAAAAAGGAATGAAATTGAGTTATTTGTAGTGAGGTGGATGGACCTAGAGTCTGTCATACAGAGCGAAGTAAGCCAGAAAGAGAAAAACAAATACCGTATGCTAACTCATATATATGGAATCTAAAAAAGTGGTACTGAAGAACCCAGTGACAGGGCAAGAATAAAGATGCAGATGTAGAGAACAGACTTGAGGACATGGGGCGGGGGTGAAGGGGAAGCCAGGACGAAGTGAGAGAACAACATTGAGATATATACACTACCAAATATAAAATAGATAGCTAGTGGGAAGCTGCTGCATAACACAGGGAGATCAACTCTATAGTGGGTGATGACTTAGAGGGCTGGGATAGGGAGCCTGGGAAGGAGTTGCAGGAGGGACGGGATATGGAGATATATGTATAAATACGGTTGATTCACTTTGTTGTACAACAAAAACAGGCACAACAGTGTAAAGCAATTATATTCCAATAAAGAGCTAAAAGAAAATTTTTAAAAAGTTAGGGTTGAAAGTAGGAATATTACTACCAAACTTACAGAAACAAAAGGACTGAAATTAAATACTATGTATGACAAATTAGATAATCTAGATGAATGAACAAATTTCTGAAAATATGCAAATCACAACACTGAATCAAAAAATAGAAAATATAGACAAATAACAAGAGATTGAATTGTAATAAAAAAATTTCCAACAAAGGAAAGCCCAGGAACAGATGGCAAATTCTATCAAACATTAAAAGAAGAATGAACACCAATCCTTCTCAAACTCATCCCAAAAAAACAGCAGAGGAGGGAACACTTTCTAACTTATTACATGAGGCCCATATTACTCTGTCACCAAAACAAGACAAAGACATCACAAGAAAAGAACACTACAGATCAATATCTGTTATGCATATAGATATAAAATCCTCAACAAAATACTAACAAAGTGAACTCAGCAGCACATAAAAGGATTACATACCAGGATAAGTGAGATTTAGCCCAGGAATGCAAGGTTAAACACATGAAAATCAATGTAATACACTACATTAATAAAATGAAGGGATAAAAAATACAGGATCAGCTCAATATATGCAGTAAAAACATTTGGCAAAATCCAACATCCTTTCATGATTTAAAAAAAAAAACTCAACAAACTAGAAATTGAAAGGAACTTCCTCAACTTTATAAAGTCACGTACAAAAAACCTCACAGCTAACATTTTACCTAGTGGTGAAAGACTGGATGTTTTCCCCCTAAGATCAGGAACAACAGAAGGATGTCCACTCTTGCCACTTCCATTCAACATTGTACTAGAGACTGTAGTGTAATTAGGCAATAAAAAGAAATTAAATATATCTATCTCTACTTAAAGATATCACCTTATATATACACATAAGTATATATGTATATATACATGTATATATTATAGATTGTAATAACTGTTGGAGCACAAAACAACATGAGCAAAGTTGTAGGATACAAAAATCACTTGTACTTCTATACACTAGCCATGAACAATCCAAAAATGAAATTAAAAAACAATTCTATTTACAGTATCATCGAGAAGAACATAATACTTAGGAATAAATTTAATCAAGGGAATGTGAGTCTTGTACATTGAAACCTACAAAGTATTATTGAAAGTAATTATAAAAGACCTAAATATATTGAAGGCATCTGTGTTCATAGATAGGAAAAAATATTTGTGGTAGCAGTATTCCTCAAACTGATCTATAGGTTCAGTGCAATCTCTATTAAAATTCCAAGAGCTTTTTTTTTTTTTTCCAGAAATGGAAATGCTGATCCTCAAATTCATACAGAAATGCAAGGGGCCCCAAACAGCCAAAACAATATTGGAAAAGAATGTAAAGTTGCAGGACTTACACGTCCTAATTTCAAAACTTACTACAAAGGTACAGTAATTAAAAGTGTGGTGCTGGCATAGGATAGACATATAAACCAATGGAATAGAATTGAAAGCCCAGAATAAACCCTAACATCTATGGCCAACTGATTTTTGACAAGAGTGTCAAGACCATTCACTGGGGAAAGAACAGCCTCTTAACAAATAGTGCTGGGAAAATTGGCTAACCACATGGAAAAGAATGAAATTGGACTTGTACCTCACTTCATATGCAAAAATTAGTTTAAAATGGATCAATGCCCTAAATACAAGAGCAGAGGGCTATAAAATTCTTACAAGAAAATGTAGGGTTAAATCTTCATGACTTCAGATTTAGCAATGGATTCTTAGACTTGACACCCAAACATGAATAACAAAAGAAAAAACAGGTAAATTGAACTTCAACAAAATAAACTTTTAATGCAAATCAAAACCACAATGAAATATCACCTCACACCTGCTAGAGTGGCTATTATCAAAAAAGATAAGAAATAGTAAGTATTGGCGAAGTTCTAGAGAAAAGGGAACCCCTGTGCACTGTTGGTGGGAATGTAAATTAGTACGGCCATGTTGGAAGACAACATGGGGATTCCTCAAAAAATTACAAATAAAACTACCTTATGATCCAGGAATCCCACTTCTGGGTACATATCCAATGGAAATGAAGTCAGTATCTTGAATTATGCCATGTTCATTGCAGCACTGTTTATAATAGTCAAGACACGGAACCAATCTAAATGTCCATCAATGGATGAATGGATAAAGAAATTGTGGTGTATACACATACAACAGAATATTATTCAGCCATTAAAAAAAGAAGGAAATCTTGCCATCTGGGACAACACTGAGGGCATTATGTTAAGTGAAATATGCCAGACAGAGCAAGATAAATACCACATGACCTCACTTACATGTGGAATCTAAAACAAAAACAAAAACAAAAAAAGTCAAATTCATAGATACAGCGAACAGACTGGTGGTTGTCAGAGGCAGGAGCTGGGGAGGTGGGAGAAATAGATGAAGGGGGTCAAAAGGTACAAATTTCCAGCTATAAAATAAATAAGTCATGAGGATGTAATGTACAGCATGATGACTATGGTTAATAATACTATATTGCATATTTGAAAGCTGGTGAGAGAGTAAATGTTAAAAGTTCTCATTACAAGAAAAAAAAATTGTAACTGTGTATGGTAACAGATGTTAACTAGATTTATTGTGGTGATCATTTTGCAATACATACAAAATCGAATCATTACATTTTACACCTGAAACGAATATAATGTTAGTCAATTATATCCAAATTTTAAAAATTGTGTATTAGATATTACCAAGAAGGTGAAAAGACAACCTACAGAAAATATTTGCAAATCATATATCTGATAAGGATTTACTACCAGAATATGCGAATATGTTATAATGCAACAACAAAAAGACAAACAATCCAATTTAAAAATGGGCAAAGGACTTCAACAGATATTTCTTCAAAGAAGATATACACATGGCAATAAGCACAGGAAAAAATGCTCAACATCATTAGTCATTAGCGACATGCAAATCAAAGCCACACTGAGATACCACTTCACACCCACTAGAATGACTAGAATAAAAAAAAAAGGCAGAAAATAAAAAGTGTTGGCAAGGACTTGAAATTAGAATGCTTGCACTTTGCTGATGGAAATGTAAAATTTTTTCACTTGCTATGGAAAACAGTTTGACATTTCCTCAAAACTTACACCTGGAATATCCATATGACATAGCAATTTCAATCTTAGCTATATGCTCAAGAGAAATAAAAACATATGTTCCCACAAAAACTTGTACACAAATGTTCACAGAAGTATTATTCATAATGGCAAAAAAGTGGAAATAATTCAAATGCTCATCAACTGATGAACAGATAAACAAAATGTGGTACAACTATACAGAGTGAGGCTGGGTAAGGATACATGGAATCTCTGTATTATTTCCTCTAACTGTCTGTGAATCTACAATTATATCAAAATAAAATGTTTAATTAAATAAATCAGCCTTATTTCTATATACTAGGAATGAATAATTAAAAACTGAAATAAAATACCATTTATAATGTCTCTAAAAATTACTTAAGCATAAATATAATAAAGCATATACAGGATCTGTATGCTGAAAAGTACAAAATGCTACTGAAAAAAATCAAAGGCCAAAGAGAAGAGAGAGATATACCTTGTTCATGGATTGGAAGATTCAGTATACATAAAACATCAACTTAGATGTTTTCTAAATTGACCTATATGTTTAATAGAATTCTAGACAAAATGTCATCACAAATTTTTGTAGATATTGAAAAGCCAACTATAACTAGTACCTAGTAGAATCTAAATAATTTTCTAAAGAAGATTCACACCACTAGATTTTAAGACAACTATAAAGCTACAGTTACCAAGACAGTGAATAGACAATAGAAAAAACTAGAGAGATTCCAGAAAGAAAACAATATAAAATATAACCAATTGATTTTTTATAATGGTACAGAGGCAATTCAATGGAGTAAAGATACTACCGGATTGCACAAGAAGTTCATTCAGGTTTTTCCATAACAGCGTACGTAAAACCCGAATGAACTTTTTGGCCAACCCAATATTTCCACAAATAGCTGTTGAAACCATTGAACACCCATATGTAGAAAAATAAGCCTCAATCTAAACCTCATACCATATACAAAAATGAACTCAAAATGGGTCATCAATCTAAAAAGCATAAAACTTCAATGTGGTGTACACACACACACATGCACAATGAAACAGTACTCAGCCATAAAAAAAGAATGAAATAATGCCATTTGCAGCAACATGGATGGACCTAGAGATTATCATAGTAAGTGAAGTAAGTCAGAAAGACAAATACCATATGATATCACTTACGTGTGGAATCTAAAATATGATACCAGTGAACTTATCTGTGAAACAGAAACAGACTCACAGACATAGAGAACAGATTTGTCATTGCCAAGGGGGAGGGGGTGGGGAGGAATGGATTGGGAGTTTGGGATTAGCAGATGCAAACTATTACATATATATATAACTGAATCACTTTACTGTACACCAGAAACTAGCACAACATTGTAAATCAACTATACTTCAATAAAACAAAAAATTTTTTAAAACATAAAACTTCAAAACTTTTAGAAGAAAAACAAAACACAGGAGAAAATCTTCATGACCTGGGGTTAGGAAAGAGTTGTTAGACATTTCACCAAAAGCACAATCTATAAAAGAATAAATTAATGGACTTCATCAAAATGTAAAACTTCGGCTCTGTGAAAGACACTATTAGGAGAATAAAAAGACAAGCTATAGACAAGGAAAAAATATTTGCAAGTCATATATCTGACAAAGGATTTGTATCCAGAATTTATTTCAAAAACCTCAAAACTCAAGAATAAAACACAAAGAACTCCACCTACAAAAAGTACAAAAAATTTGTTCAGACATATATACCAAAGAGGATGCACAGAGATAAATAAGTACACAAAAAGATGCTCAACATCATTAGCCATTAAGGAAATGCAAATTAAATCTACAATGAGATAGCATTACACACCTATCAGAATGGCTTAAAAAAAACCTGACCATACCAAATGTTGACAAGGATGCCGGTTCACTGAAACTCACACTGCTGGTGGCAAGGCTAAATGGTACAGTCACTTTGGAAAACAGTTTGGCATCTTCCCTAAAAGCCAAATGTACACTTATCATATGACCCAGGAACTGCACGCCTGGGCATTTAAGCCAGAGAAATGAAAACACAAAAATCTGTCCATAAATATTCTTAGTGACTACTAGAAATTTTTAAGTTATATTCAAGGTTTACACTGTATTGCTATTTGATGGTGTAACTGTAGACTCTCTTACTCAACTGCATGCTATACATCTCCTGGATGTTCCAAAAGCATCTCAAACTCAATTTGATTCAATATGTCAATATGCCTCAAATTCAACTCATGACATTTTCCCTAAAACTCCTTTATGTTTCTTCTTTTTTTTTTTTTTTATTCTTGGCTACTCTCAGCATGACACACAAGTTCAAGCAAAAAATCTTAGTCATCCTAGACTCTTAAATCACTCAACAGCTCATCAATCATCAGGTCCCATATTTTCTACCTCCTCAATCATTCTCAAATCTGTATACCATTCTGATTTTTACAACTATCTCTATTTCATCTCTTCTTATTCTAATCATTGCATAGTCCCTAACTAGCCTCTACCCCTCCTCTCACCATACCAATTCTCATCTCCATCAATCTATTATTCACTCTGATGGCAGACTACATTTTCTATAACTCAATTTCAATTATGTCACTCTCCAACTCAAATTGCTTTAGTAGCTTCTTTGAAACTTTAAAAATAAAATTCATACTCCAGAGCTTGACCTAAATAGGCATTATGATTGTGTCTCTTGCCTCTGTGATTTTAGACTGCTTTTTGTCTTGTCTGGACTGCAATTCTCCAAATTCATCATTTTAGCTCACTTATTAGTTATCACAAATTTTCCTCCAAGGAAATCCTCCTTAAGCTCCACTCCCCAAACATCCTCTATATAAGTTCATCTGCCATGACTTGAACTATCTGCCTCTTATTTCATATACCAGTATGTCCTACCAAACTAGATTCTCTGAAATCAGGGTCATTTTGTTGTTGTTGTTATTTGATACATCCAAAATCTGACACCTAAAAGACACTCAAAAACTATTTAATAAATTAATGAGACAGAGGCATCTGCTTCTTTCTTTCTTTTCTTTCTCTCTTTCTTTTCTTTCTTTCTTTCTTTTTCTTTCATCATATCTCTGGAGAACACAATTCATAGTCTGATAGAAGTGTCAGGCATGGGAAAATAATTATAAAATACTGTAATAAGTGCTAAAAGAAGAAGTGATAGTTTTATAGAGTTTTTGACATATTTTCTATGTAAACTTAGAATTGAGTTTTCCCTCTATAAAGAATTTTAAACATAATTTCCTATAAGAGGAAACTAAGAAGTGTTCAGTTCAGATCAGATGTTCCTCAGTTTTTGTGTACAGATTTACAAAGAACAAAGTTAGCCCTTTCTTTCCTTCTCTCTCTTCTTTCTCATAAGCAGAGTCAGTAATCTATTTTAATCATGGATATTATTAGTTCTTAGCAAATTTTCAGTCTGCATTACCATTACACATCTCATTGCAGCTAAGCTTAGAGGCAAATCTAAAAAGTTGTATTTTTAAGCTTTGTATTTCCATTTTGATAAATTCACTTTCAAGACTGGAGCTCACTCACAATCCCAATGTGTTCTTATTCGACTTCAGAAGTGTTCTTTTGGATATATGCGTGCCAAGGCATAGATTTAACTTCCACATGGTAAAATTCATAATGATCCTTTAATGTGCACTGCGATATTTAATACACCCCCCAAAACCCCTATGAGGTATAAATTACTATCCTCACTAAACATACAAGAAAAATGGAGTCAAGGCAGATAAACTGGCTTACTAGCAGTAAGTAACAAACCAGAATCCAAATCTAGATCATGGAATTCCAACTCCAGTATTTTTTCTACAGTTTTTGTGCATTATCAATGCAACCTATCATCGAATGTGATAGCCAATGTGTTTTCACTGTTCCAAATTTGTTACCTCAACAAACTAAACAACTCAAAGAGCACCCCGATTGTTAATTGACCTACATTTCATTATTGATATAAAATATTATTAAATGTCCCTTCAACAAAGCAAAGACCATTCTTTCATAGCTTAGTTAAGGATATTTACATTTATCTTAACATGCCCCATGTATCTGATTGAACTTCTGTACTTCCAAATGTATAACAAAAATACAAATGATCAAATATGAAAACCACAGCAATAAAAATCTATTGGTCTATAAGAAAGACCCTTAGAGACCAAAAATCTACTGGTCTATAAGACTGTACCCTTAATCTTGATCAAAAACATACTAGCAGGAAAAGGCTTACTTTTTGTTAATGTTGAAACATCTCAGTAATTGAGTTTTTTCTGTAAGCTGTCAGCATTTATTCTGAACTGTGAATTACAACTGAAATCTTTGTAACAAATACAGAGGAGACAATGTTTAAATTGAGAGAGGATAGAGGGATAGAAAGGAAAAATGGGATGAAGAATTAGATATATTATATCAAACAGAAGAAAGTATATTTTATCCCATATTTTGAATAGCTATAACGGAGTTATTCCTTTTGTGATCCTTTTCTTTCTTTTATTTCTTCCCAGTATTCAATCATGCTTTCAATACAAATTATCGTATTATTTTGCAGAAACACTTTGTAACCCTTGGTGGATTTATTCAGCTAATTAATGTTAAGAAAAGAATTACTGAAAGCAAATATTGCAAGAAATAATTTCCAAAATGAAATTTATACACTTGAAAGCTGATTCCTACAAAAATGATTTGGCTCTATAAAAAAAGAAGCAATCCATCAGCTGCATAGACCCAGATATGGGCCTGATAGGGTTTCTTTTTCATAGGAAATTACTGCCATGACTGATTCTTGTTAACCCTAGAGGGAAAGAAATCCAATGGCAAGGCCTAACCCGAGACTGAAATAGAATGTTCCATTGTCCGAAATGATTGTCTTTGTGTACTGGTTGAAAGACAAATTAAACGTTAGAATCAAGTGAAATATTCATTTTCTCTCTTACTTCACAGGCAATCTCACTTTAACTGAATTACTACTAAGTGCTTTTGCCCCTGAACTCCTCTCACATTCTGATAATTAAATATAAACCCCATACTTCATTTTTATTCAGACTCACAGTGGAAGGTTGCCTGGCGGTGAGCATCAATGTACCCTGTCCTAGTACACTTGCCTGGCTGTATTTGCTGCCTCAATGATTCCCTCAAACCACCCCATGCTGCTAAGGACTGTGTCACACACAAATTCCTGTCACATATTCCTTTCATAGGTGGCTTTTTCTTGAGAGCCTGTTACCACCACCACCACCCTCCCAGAAGGTTCTTTTCAGCCCTAGTAGTAGGGTAGAGACAACATGAGAATATATACATCTAGTAGCTATTTTTTCTGGTTGTATTTACTTTCTTGTATTCCTGTGGGCTTATGAGAGATGAGTAGACCATGTTATATCTTTCAGCTGAAACTGTAGAGGTCCAAAACATTTGTAAAAGTTAAGCCTTCTGTGTTTTTTTCTTCTTTCCCAAGTTTACTAAACATGAAAATAGTATTTTTGAATGTTACAAATTCTTTTCCTCAATTTTCAACAGGAGTTTGTCACATAATGAAACAGTGTACCGAAATCAACACCTTTGAAGATATATTTGAAGATATATTTAAATGGAGATACATTTAAATAGTAAATTGTGACTCATTGGTTTTTCTACAGTTTAAATAAACTACGCATTTAATTGTGACATAGCAGAGAAGCATGGGCTCTGGAGTTCAAAACCTGCCTACCCTTCAATAACTGGCTTTATGACCTTGAGCAGAGTACTTAAGCTACCTATTCCTTTTTCCTCATCCTGTAAAGTGAAGATAATAATAGTACCTACTTCCTACTGCTATAATGAGAATCAACTGAGCTAATACATGTACCATACCTTTCTTGGAGTTAGACCGCCACAAGTGTTACTTCTTAAAAAAGATTTCAACATATTATTTAGTTTGTAGACCCTATGGATTCCTGGATAATAGTTTTCAAAAAAATACTTTATGGTTACAGATTTATTTCAGGTGAGTTCTCAAATTATTTTTATTTTTATTATTTTCCCTTCTGCCTCTTAGATCTTATTCCTCAGAACTTGTTCTGCTATCATATAGCTATTATGAAAGAATGAAGCTCAAGTTAAAGACAACAAGCCTATTCTAGAGTCATTAGTATTTATAGTGACGTAAGCTAACAAGTAGCTGTTAACTTACATCATGTCATCTCTGTGTTAACTACTGATCCTATTACTTTGCACTCCTCAGTACTGTCTCTAGTGGGATGAGCACAGTGTTTTGAAAAATAAGACACGGACTTCCCTGGTAGTCCAGCGGCTAAGACTCCACACTCACAGTGCAGGGGGCCTGGGATTGATACCTGGTCAGGGAACAAGATCCCACATGCTGCAACTAAAAGATCCTGCATGCTGCAACTAAAGATTCCAAGTGCCACAAATAAGACCCGGTGCAGTCAAATTAATTAATTAATTGATTTTAAAAAAAAGAATATGAATCTTGAAAGAAAGAAAGAAAGAAAGAAAGAAAGAAAGAAAGAAAGAAAGAAAGAAAGAAAGAAAGAGGAAGGAAGGAAGGAAGGAAGGAAGGAAGGAAGGAAGGAAGGAAGGAAGGAAGGAAGGAAGGAAGACACCAAAGCAGTCAAGACAACATTTAAAAGAATTCCTTCTTCAGGTCCTCCTTTCCCTACCACCACTTTTATCTTTATTTATTGTCTTACAGAATAGCCTGATGGCCTATTTCTGCTCACCTGATCAAGATGAAAACCCATATGACACTTGACAACGGTTAGAATATTTGTCAATATACTGGTTGTTTTCATGTTTTTCCTCTCTCTTAATATATCTATAATTTCTTGTTCTTGTTTTTGCTTAAATGGTAGAATTGGAACGCATTCCATTGCATTCCAAAGAAAGTAAATGTTTTGTTTGTCCTAACATTTAGATTGTCAAGATAATATTCTATAACATAGAAGTAATTATAGACATTTTTCATGTGTTTATGCTGAATTGATCTTGGTTTTTTCATCTCTGCTTAAAATGAATACATCTAGTGAAATCAGGTTCTCACTCTGCCATACAATGTTTGTATGCTACAATGTAATGTTCAGAATCCATCTTTTCAAATGCCTACTATTTAGATTTAGTCTTCTTTATGAAATGAGTAGCTAGTGGTATCATTGTTCTTTTTTTATACTGGTGAAATCAACATTTTCTCATTTTACCTCCTGAATACAACCCTGATTAGACATTTGAAAGATATTTGCTTACAAAAATAAATGAATTCATTTTCCTCTCAATTATAAGTCAAACCTTCCTGGGAATCTTGCACTTTTTTCACTCTAATTATTCCTATTCTTTATTCAACATTACAGAGAGAATTGACTTTGATATTATAATGTCTGTGCCTAGTGATGGCTGGTTTAAAAAAAAACGCCACAGAACTTCTAATGAGAACATTCTGTGAAATAGAATTCAAAACTGTTCAGTTGCTGACTAACTTCAGAGGTATTTATCTCACACTGATTCCCACGTCCCTACAAGGAACTTGTTTATTTTGATGTATAAACTATAGAAATAAGCTAAGTGAAACTGAAGGTGGTTATTTAAAGCAAGCCCTTTTTTCTAGCCCAGCAAGCCATGGGGTGTCTGGCCCAATGCTGACCTTAGAGGTCCCTGTCGTAGGCAGATCTGCCTGGAATCATGTTTCATATTCTCACTTAAATACTTATTTTATGTAGAACCCATGCTTTCTTTCCCCCACAACTGTACACACATTTTGCATGGCTTCCTTTGAGACCTCAAACAATATTTCTCCCAAAGGACTATTCTTATAGAAATACATATACCATGGGTTTGGTTTTTTAATAGCAGTTCTCTAATCTATATGCTCTTCTTTTTTTACTTTTTAAGGTGGTCATCCACTGCAATACTCAAATGCTTTGTATTTCACAGCCCCCATATATAGGTACAGATTTTATTGTATAAGAATTTTTTGCTACTTCTTGTACCTAGCAACAACAAAATAACTCTACCTCAGGATTCTATACATATGTATTTCTCTCATTCATTGTGACTAGACCTACTTTAAGTTATGTTTTATTTAAAAGAACAAAATGTGTGATGACAAAAATTAAAAACTGAGGGAACAGTTAGATTAACTATCTGGCAAAAAAAGATTAAATCCTCATTCCAGGGCCTCTCTTTCTGTTAAAAGTTTCCATTGGCTGAGAGTTTTTATTCTTTTTTTCTTGGCATTAGTGAGAAATAGAATTGTTTATTTTTTATAAAATAAAATTTAAAACCTGAATGCAGTGTGCACATACGTAGATATAGTATTTGTGTTGTTTGGTTTTAATTATATTTTTTAGTTTTGTTTTTGTCTTTATCTGTGAGCAACATTCCAATTTGCAAAGTGCTTCCAGAGACACTTGCTATTACATTTTCTTTTTAATTCTTTGCTACCAACAGAATTTTGTTATTCAAAATATGTTAAAGGTGTACAACAATTAAAATGAAATATATAACATTTCATATGTTTCAAAATGTACATATATTGAATTCATGTATTTTCATTTCAATGTGAAAAATGTATAGGAATAGTGAAAGTACTTATATTTGCAAGATGGTCCCATGTTCTCAAATACTTTTTACCATGACTATAGTTAGCACACTCATTAAGAAAATTCCAGTAAACTTAAGCCAATATGATATCTTCTCTGTGCTGTGACTTTCTCATGTCCTGGAAAAGTAAGACAAACTAAAAGATCATTCTAATTTTATATATTATTATTAAATATACAATAACATCATCTAATTTAAAATGTAGGCTATTGTAATAAAATAGTTCTCGTTTTGCTTTACAAGCAAAATGTAATACCATTTTCTAATTTTATTCAGATTTGACTAGTGTTACCTTGAATTTACATATAGATTACTACCCTATGTGCACTACATCTTCTTTTCCTTATCCACTCATGTTTCTATTTTATTTATTTCCTTGTTGCATTTCTTTAAGCCACCTAGAAGGCTTTCTGAAATGAGGGATAGTATGAATAAATTAATTAACGCACATTTTGAAATAATCACTTTTTAAATGGAAAGGTAATAAACTTATTAAAGTGGAATAATTTTGTAATAAACTTATGAACTATAGAACAATATATCTTATAAAAGTAATCACCTTTTTAGTAAGAATTTATGTCCCACTAAGGTTGGTATACTTTTCTTCAGAGGGTTCTAAATTGTCCAGATTCTGACTATGCAGTGACAACCTTCATCCCAACTAAAACGCAGAGCTGTGACAAGGAAACTCAGCCCGATGCTAACTGCATGTGATGTTCAGGCATTCTCAGCCAGATCATGTGTTACAGCCACTACATTTCTGAATTCTAACACAGCAGGCAGGCAGAGAACCCACTCTTCAAGGCAGATGCTTCTCCCCTTCTAAGGACAGTAGGGTCTCCACCAAATAACCTCTTGCTGTGAGTTATGGCTAGAGAGACCAAGAGGTCCCCAAGAACAAGCAGCAGTCAAGCCCTGTTGAGCTGACAACAGCATTTGCCATCAAATTCAAGGTATATACTGAGCAAAAGTGAGGAAAAGAAAATATAAGAAAGTTATCAAAACTTTTAAGCACATAAACAGTCTCATAGAAAGACTTTTAAATTTACTCTTCAGTAATAAAATGTTGTAACTGAGGATCAGCATCTTTCTAAAATAAAAATACATCAACTTTGTTTCAGAAACAAGTAGTCTTGGAAAGCACACAATTTATTTTGTACACCATCTGAAATCTCCCTGACAATAACAGTTTGGCAAATAATAAGCCTGTGAAAAAAAAAAATGCCTTTTTTCTAATCAGTATTCATAATAAGGTTTCTATGCAAAAAAGAAAAAATAATCCAAAATAAATTGATTAAGGTATGTGATCTACTGGGGGTTTTGTTGTTGAGACAATTTGGAATTCTTCTTTGAGAAAATGTGATAACCTATTAAATTATTAATTATATTTATTTGGCAAACCTTACTCTGAAGATATATATCAGTCAGATGAGTCCCAGAAAAAGGCTGAGTTCTCTTTACGTTTTGCCTTTTATTGTCAATGCATTGAAAATAGATGTTTGCTTGTTGCATTTAAGAGAAGTCTCTGATTTCGACAAAGGTTTATGTCAGGTTTATTTTCTACAAATAATAGTGTTAAAGGACTTTGAAATAACTATCAACAATCACCTTAAACCAGTGCAACATGGGTTACTGGCACCTGAAACTTCCACTGCTTGTAAAATCACGATCTTCAAAAGTAGTGGCTATTGGATCACTTGTCTCTAAACGCCATCACTAAAAACAATAAGCTAGCTTCTCAACTCAAAGAGTTCTTTTCTTCTTTTGAATCTCACAGAGCAAAAATCTGACCCACTATGTAAATACTCACTAGTACATTCTTTAAAATGTACATTGGATTGTATACAGTTTGTGCTTTGAATTTCTTTTTTTTTTCTTTTCTTTATCATGTCCAATAGAGATCTCTGAGAAGAGTAACTTAGCCCTTATAACACTACCATTTTCCAGGATGTCTGCCAAGTGAGTACTTAGGAGGATGGCCTTTGGGCTGGGAGGAGTGTGTTATCCTCTCTCTGGGCACTAGACACAATCCAGGAAACTCCCAGGAGGATAGGCTCTGTTATCTGATAGCTCTTTTCCATTTCTGACTAAATAGATGTCAGGAGTTTCCAAGGGTTAATATTTCAATTTAGACCAATAAATACACTTCTGTAGCTGGTTCCTTGAACTCAGCATGTCATATTTTTATTATTTTTAGTTTCTTATTCTCAGAAATGTGGATTCTATAACTGATTTCTCTAATTAAAAAAGAAAACATAGATTTTCACCCTTCATTGAATCCAATTAGCAACTTCCCAATGTTGCTCCATCTGAGTTTATAAGAAAAAGAGTGGTTCACTTTTTTCCTTTTGCCATTTATCACATTTATAGGATCTGGGGGGCCTTGGGAATCCTATTTTGTCATTGTCATAGGTAACGTTTTTAAATAATACTTATCTTTCCTACATTTTGTCAATTTAATTTCCCCCTGGTTTATATCCTTTTTCAGAAGTCACTTTATACAACTTTTATTATATTTTATGACCCCAATCAAACCTGGTATGAAATCATAGCGACATTATGATTTAGGCCAAAGTTTGCAACCACTTTGCAATTGCTAGAATAATTTAGAGAATTTTGTTCCAATACTGATGCCAGGGCCTCATCCCCAGAGATCCTAATTTAATAAGTCTAGGTGGGGGCCCTGGCATCTGTATGTGTTTTTAAAAATAACTGTTATAAGTGCTCTGGGTAATGCTAATGTGCAGCTAAGGTTAAGAACCACTGATTTAGGGCCTAGAGAGGAACTTAAATACCTTCCTTTGGGTTATTGATTTCCAAAGGACAGAGTAAACTGTAACAGTGAAACTTCACAAACTATAAAAAACAAACGAAAAAAACCAATCCTGTTTTAAGGTTTAGTGATGGAGTTTATAGCATGTCAAAACATATTCCCCACCACTCTTAAGTATATGCTTCCCACTCTTAAGTGAGTAATGGAGCTATTACCTAACTACCTTGTCTCCTTTATTCCCTATATTCTGGGAAATTCACGACCCCTTAACAATCGAATCAAGAGCTGGGAATAAAGAGGAAAACTTGTAAGGGGGGAAAGAGACAGAAACTAACACTTGCTTAGCTAGATCTACCAGGAATTAGCATTATCATTTTCTTTGTTTTCTTTAGTCCTTTCAACCACTGTGGGGTGTATGGTATTACATCCACTTTATGGGTGAGAAAACTGCTTCAGAATGATTATGCAGTTTATCCAAGTTTATATCACCAAAAAAAAATGGTGAAGGAGGATTTCTAATCCAAGATTCTCTTCATGTTATTTCTTCCAACTCCAAGGAATGATCAAAGATTTGTTTTGTTATTCCTCACTGGCAATGGTGAATGGGGAAGGAAAAAAGACAGGAAAGGGAGATTTGAAAGAATACTTCAGCAGAAGCTTTGTGATTATCTTGGGACTTGAAGCCATAGAATTTTCATGCAACCACACACAATGACCACTCTATTTTACACAGTGCAAAAAGTAAGCTGCTACAGCACATTGCAAACCATGAGGTTGAGAGTGTGTCCGCACTCAGCACACAGGGGAAATGCACCACCTCACCTGACACTAGAGTGTGTGCAGTGGTTTCTCCTTCAGCACAGCTCCCTCTAACTCCACTTCGCAACTGGAGGGCAATCTCCAAAAAACAGATGGGAAATTAGGAACAGCAGACAGGAGAAAGGAAAGTTCTTCCATCATGTCACTCAACCACAAAACCTAGGTTACTCTGGTTAATTTGCTCTATCCTCTAGAGAAAATTAAAACGTTCTTCCTCATTCTTTACTACCCTCCTCTGGTCACACAGCTCTCACTTCCCCAGATTGAAAGAATGTTTGGAGAGGCTGTGTGTGTGTGCGCACGCGCACAATATCATATTGTGAGTGTAGAAAGAGAAAAAATTTTGAAATCAAACTTTAAGGTTTGAGCTTGTATAAGAACGTAGCGCCACTGGCAAGGTCTTTGAAGTGGAAGCTGTGAGAAGTCTTGCAGGGTCCTTTTCTGGGCAAACCGAGGTCACCCCTTATCCTGAGGACAAGCTGGACAACCTACATGTTGTCATGGAGAGAAAATATAAGAAATGAACATTCAGGTGTTACTAATATGTGTTTCCACGATTCAATTTAAAATACTGAACCTACTATGTATTGGGCACTGTGCTGGGTACCAGGGGATATAGAAATTATTGAGATAAATCTCTGCCCTCAAGAAGCTCACTGTCTAACAGAAGAAGTAAACATATAATAGGACATTTCAATAGAGATCATTATGATCCACAATAGTGTTAAGGGCTAAGTAACATGGTGAGCCTGAAGAGGGAAGGTGGACCGAGAACACTTTACTTCCTGCAAATGGGTCTTGAAAAATGAGTAAGAATTTCCCAGGTAGACAGAAACACAAAGTTAATGTAAGAATGGGGACTATGTAAAGGAATAGAAGAATGAAGCCACAAAGAACTACCTAAGCACCTGTTTGTGCAGGTAAAATTAAGCATATGCAATGCTAATATGGAATAATGGGATGAAGCCTAGGTGGGAGCCAGAAGTTTTGAATTTAAGGTCTGGCTCTGATATTCTGTAGGTGTGTAACACTGGGCAAGTCAGGTGCTCAGAGTTTCTGCTTCCTCTTTTGCAAAGCAGAGAGAGTAATGTCTGCACACGACAATGTGGAAGTACCCAGCCCTATATAGGTACCCAGTACAATCTTGGGGAGTGGTGCCTTTTCTTTTTTAATTGAAGTATAGTTGATTTACAATATTGCATTAGTTTCAGGTGTACAGCAGAGTGATTCTGTCTTGTTTTGTTCTGTTGCAGATTATATTCCATTATAGGTTATTGTAAGATAGGAAGTGGTGCCCTTTAAGGAAGAAAAATGTGAGGCTGAGATCTGAAAGATGAGGTGGGATAAAATGTATAGACTGAGATATGGCAAGCCTTGGAAGTGAAAGAGAAAATATGGCACTTTAGAAGAATTACAAGTTTAATATGGCTGGAACGTAAAGGAACAATAGTGAAAATTGAGGCTATGGTGGTAAGATCATGGAAGACCCTAAGTTGGGACTTTAGTCGAGGCGCTGGTGGTAAAGTACTGAAGATTTTTTGTTTGTTTTGCTTGTTTTTATTTTGCTTTGATTTTAAAGCAGAGAAGTAACTGGATTGGATTAGCTCTTTAGAATCTAAGATGGATTATGCTGCAAGTCGGGGAATTAACTGGAAGAGAGTCAAACTGAACTCCACCATACCAAAGAGAGCACAGTCTCAGTCCATGAGGGGAGACTTGAAGGCGGGTTAAGCTAAGGTAGTAGAAATGGAATACTCTGCTTTCTCTTCAGGTCACACAAATCTTTTGCCTTTTCCCCAGGTGTTTTAAATATAGCTACCTCTTCTCACTGTTGACTTATCACATTACAAAGGCTTTTATTCCTTGGCTTGGTTTTTGTTTCCTTATTTAATTTAACCTAGAGTCATTTTTTAAATTTGTTTTTAATATCTTTTTTCACATCAACGTGGAAAATTATAGAACTATTTTGTAGCTACGTAGCACATTCAGAGATGTGTAAGAGTGTCACACTTGCATTGACAGCCCAAAGAAGTACAGTCTTTGCTCTCATTTGATTGGCTTGGAAAAGTTGTTCCCAGTGTCTGTAGACTTCAATAACTACTGAGCAACTTTTACACAAAGCAATGTTTTCACATTCTCTACTCCTTAATTTACTTGACAAACTAACACTTTGTGTTTTTATTGCTCTTTAGGGTATACATTTTTATGCAATAAATACAAATTTTTGAAGACAGGAGCTGCACCGAGATTACACTTGCGCTGGAAGAGCAGGGTCGTCAAGGTTATACCAACTTGCTCGATGATGGATTATCCTAGACAGCATTTCCCCAAGTCCTTATACAGTATGTCACAAGCAGGTCAAAGATCATGTTACTCTTCTGCTGGGCCCTCTATCTTGAGATGCTCACTCCTGCTTTGAATTATGTTCCAGAAGAAGGCAAAGAGAGTTTACAGAGGTTTAAAAATAAGTCACATGAAAAGACCTAAGAACGCAGGCATCTAAACTGCAGTTGAAATGTTGCCTAATATACATCAAATATACTCAAATCTAAGGCAAGCTAAGGTGTAAAATAATAGAATGTCAAACACCTAAGTAAGGGGGGTCTCCTTGATTTGGCAAAGTGCAAATGGATTCATTATCTACAGAAAGCAAAATAATTACTTTAGCAAATGAGGAAACAGTGCTAAAACAACGTTTCTTTCATTTTTAAGAATTATTGTTCTTTCTATGTTGTGCTATTTTACTGTGACATAGCATGATCTCGCCCTCCTAACAATTCCATATGGCTTAAAGCTCTTCCGTATTAAACTCTATTGCTTAATGTTATATAAAAATAAAATTTGAAATTAAAGTAAAAATATTAATTTGACATTTATAAATCTCATTTTACTTCAAAGTTACAAAAATGTCATATTTTGAAACTATTTTGGCAAAATATTTTTAATATAGTTCTAATAGCAGCTACTCCAGTTGCATATAATAAATTTAAAAAACCCTTGAATTTCACCACATAATACCACATATATATCTGCTAAATCTCACATAATTCTTACTGAAATAGGAAAAATGCTTTCTTCACTCTCGGTGACACAGTATGTAAATTGCTTTGTCAATCACTATGTCAAAATTGCTCTTTTATCTCAATCCTGGAGGAAATAAGTTTTTCTCACCTATATTCCTAAACAACCAGTGTTAATTTACATTATGTTAATAAGAATGTTAAAATCCTTACATAAGTATTCATACTAATTTTACTTTTCTATCATCAAAATGAAACATAGCATTAGAAAAAACATAATTTCATGTTCTTTATTTTTATCATATTTTTCCTGCCAGAATTGAAAACACTAGCTATTTTATAACGACTATATTACTTTTGCCACTATAGAAACAATCTTTGTGCTTTCAAATTATAAAGAGATTAAATGTCAAAAATTACAACATCATCAGTGTTATCTTAATTAGGTATTATTAGACTCACTTTGTTCTTTTTTTTTTTTAATTAATTAATTAATTTATTTATTATTTTTTGGGGGGGTACACCAAGTTCAATCATCTGTTTTTATACACATATCCCAGTATTCCCTCCCTCTCTTGACTCCCCCCCACCCTCCCTCGAGTCCCCCCCAGCCTCCCTGTCCCAGTCCTCTAAAAAAAAAAGAGTTAAAGCAGTTTTTCAAAATGTGTAAGAAATCACTCATGTTACATATTTGATTTACAGTATCTTATATGGAAATAAGAACGTAAATGTGTATGTGCTTTCAAGCGTGAGGAATCTCATCATCAAGTAATCATTAGAGTAGTGTTTCTAAAAGAAGTTGAATCCCCTCTACTCTGCCCAAGGGCAGTCATCCTCCTCTAAGCTTTACATCTGACCTGAGTTGACCAAAAGCAGTATTGACTAGACACTGTCCAGAAAAAATAGAGAGGGCCTGCACAGGAGTGTGTTGGGGGATGCAGATATTGCAAAGCAGTCAGGAGCATAGACCAGGAGCTATTACTACCTCTTCAATCCCCGTTCTACCTTTTGCTACATGTATGATCTGGAGCAAATTATGTAAACTTTCTAGCTTTTCAGAGGTCAGAGGTAATATCTGCACCTTTCTCTTAGGTTCATTATGAAGACTCAATGAGATAGTGCATGTACCATACTTGATAGTGCTTAGTACAAATTATAACTAGGCCAAGTAGGGGAGATGTTAATCAAACAAAAGATGAAAGAACAGATGAAGTACAAAATCCCTTTCTGGCTGTAAAGTTCTATAAGCCACTCACTTTTATCTCTCTGAGAACATTAATTCTTTAGTTAGTGAATGACTAGAGCACATTTTCTCTAGTGCAGTATCCATATATATTTATATATATATATATATAAGTGCAAGTTAATAGTGGAGTAGTAATTTAAACATGTACCTCTCATTTGGTTTGTGGAGAAGTAGAGTTGCTCTGTTTTGAAAATGTAGCAAGTGAAGAGAGAAGGAAGATAGTCAAAACCCCAGAGCAGATTAACAAAAGGATTGCTCCCCTTTTAATCTACAGTGTAATTTGTTCATATTTGGAGATATAAGATGTAAATTCAAGTGTAAAAAATAACTAATAATTCAATAGTAGGAAACTTGTTTTATTCAAACACCTCCACGGGAAGTTCTGCCATATTATGCTTTATTCTTTGGGAGCAAAGATGATAATGGCAAGTAGCTATAACTACTGACAAGTTACTATCTGACAGGAACTATGCTGAGCACATGGCCTACACTACCTAGGATAATTTCCATTAAAATCTGTTTATAAAGGCTCAGAAAAATTAAGTAATTTTCTTGTATTTGCAGTTATTGAGAGCTAAAACTAGGATTCAAATCCAGGAGTGATGAATTCCCAAAATACTGCCCTTCCACTATGCCGCATAACTCCCAGTAATCACTGAACAGCTTTGATTTTCCTCGTGACAAGATACTCTCTATTCATTTGTCCTGGCCTCCAAGACCAAGGTGAGACAACGGTGTTGCTGGGACCACACATGTTGTCAGTTCTGGGCACATTTATTGTACCTGTTTTAGGACATATTTTTTTTCTTCTTATGATGGGTAGAAGAATTATATCAAAGGGAAGATTTGTCTTTAATTGAAAAACTAGACTACGGGAAATTTAGCCAAAACCAGAAAAGTAGTAGACCTCATTATTTTTACCTTAATTGTGTCGTACAAAAATGACTTTTAATAAAATAGCAAATCCATATCCAAGATTGATTTGGTCCCTGAAACCTCTAATAATATGCTCAACAGTCTTCATCCCTTTTGTAATATCTTACCACCTGCACTGAACCTAATCATTTCCCTTCATACAGAGTGCTTTAAAGCAAGAGTTGCTAAAAAAACTTCTGGTCATTTTCACCATCATCTGGGATCTGAGATAGTAACTTAAAGTAGATACAGTGTTATTCTATGTTCAGTCTTTCTGTCAATCAGCACTTGCCTTTTTACTTCAGGGTAACAAAATGAGGATGCCTAATTGTAATTCAAATATTTCTAAGTTCATCTCGGCCCATTTACAAACAGTGCAGGTATGATTCTGATCATCATGGATAAGAAGTGTTGCTCAGTTTACATTTCTTATTATCCCGTGGGCCAGACCACAATCCGTAGCTTATCCTCAGTGCTCAAAGCATAGCCTGTTTTGAGGCACCAAGGTTTCTAAAAGTAAGTGGAAATGTAACCTAAAATCCGCAACTGAAATTTCATAACTTAATGAACTTATTCTTTCATATTTTAGATGTTATCCTTTAAGCAGCAAACCAAATATTTATGCAATTGCAGCTGATTAAAAATAAGCTGTTATTAATAAACATGTTAATAAATATACAGGTAAAACTTACATGAAGATTTGCATAAGGAAATAACAGACTTTTCTGTGTTTTGCATTCATATTTAACATATATTTAACATATGTTAACATATTTAACATATATTTCTCATACTTAACATATATTTATTGAGCCTCTAATAGGTACCAGGCTTTGTACTTAGCATTGGAGATAGAGAAATGAACAAAGCAGATGTTATCCCTGTCCTCATACTAGCCTCCAGTGTAATTGATAAAGAAGAAAGTACTATAAGTAAATTCCTTTATCATAAATAAAATGACTTAAAAAGTGAAAATTTTAAAGATGTCATGTATGTGAACTTATTGCCAGGAAACTGGAAATAAAATCCATAGGGTCTTCATGCACCAGTATTTGTACTCATACAAGATTTAATAGAATTTTTAAATTTTATAGTAGAAGACATGTCAAATGCAGTTTACATTTCTCAGCCAGTAATTATATTTTCTTACAAGTGATTATTACATTTTTAGAGACAGACACAACATATAATAAGAGGTTTTATTTGAGAGGAGAAACAAGCATGGGTTTTGTTTT
This sequence comes from Hippopotamus amphibius kiboko, assembly GCF_030028045.1. Classification (NCBI taxonomy): domain Eukaryota; kingdom Metazoa; phylum Chordata; class Mammalia; order Artiodactyla; family Hippopotamidae; genus Hippopotamus; species Hippopotamus amphibius. Next base: position 63,447,641 of record NC_080188.1, read on the forward strand.
TTTTTTAGATGAAAGGGGTGTAATAAATTTATGAGACCTCACATACAGCTACAATATAATAAATTAGAAGGATTAATAGAATTGTGAGCTACAGTAACCTGCACTAGAGTAGAATGCCTATTTTATGGAGCTCGATAATAGTTTATCATTGACTCCATGGGAATTCCCACAATATATTAGCTGTGGTGTAACAATAAAGCACACACAGTAAGGGGCATGTCCCTTTTGACACACATTCTCTTCCCACACTTATTTTACCAGGGAAACAACTCTGGTGCAGTTTAATTAAACTGCACTGCAATGAATTAGTCCAGGTCTTAGCCCTCTGACAGAGAGGGGCCTGGCAGTACCACAGGGGTTTGTCCCCTTATGATACCAGAGAGACATCAGAAAACCTGGGAAAAAAAAAAAAAGTGTAGTGTCCCTCAAATGACAGTGTCACTGGGCAAGACTAGAGCTGTCAATCAGGTCACTTAAGGAAGCACTCACCCCCTTTGGAGAAGTTTTTATATTTCTCCATTTTTGACTATGGATCAATCTTTTGGGAAACGTCTAAATGCCCTGGGAAGGTTATGTTCTATTGCCCTGGCTGGGGACAAGACCTTCACTGCGCACTTTAAACAAAAATAGCCTTGCTATTTTAAAGTCCACTGTGTATTCATAGCTAGCTTTGGAAAAGCAGCAGGAAAGTAATAACTGAAAATAAACTTAGGATGATGATGAGTTCAAATAAACTACTGGAAATAAGATATGAATAAAAACATTTTCGTTCAAAGTGAAAACTCTCCAGCTAAACATGATCTAGAATATCCAACATGGGAGGGTATTATAGAAGATATGTTATTTCCCCAGAGTTCCTGATCAACAGTGTAGTAAGGTTACACCCCACCCCCAAGACAAAGAAAATCTTACATTATTGATGAATATTCTTATTTTATCTGAACACTGTTTATTAATTCATGAGGGTGTTTGGAATTGAAAAATAACAATTTACAAAACAATTACATTTTTAATAACTGCTTCTAGATAGATACATTGAATATTTAAGTGAAACAACACACAAAGACCTCAAAAGAATTTATTAGACAACGGCAATTAGATCTCTAATAACTTGGCTCCACTGGAATTACTGAGCTCTATTTAGATGCCAGACATGGCACCTTAGTGATGGGTACACCATGTCGCCACCCTGCCTTTGGCTGGGGACCCTGAGAAATGACAGCCCCATTAGGTGTCGTGTAAAGCAGCTGACCTCACACTCTCAGCACTTGATCTTTGCACTGCAAGTGACCATTTGTCACTGTTGCCCAGAGATGAAACTCAGGTGACTCAATGTCACCACTGCCTTTTCAAAAGAATGAGATAATTATAATTTTTTTCTAAGCCTAGGACAGAAGATGCAAATTTACTTAGAAAAATAATAGGCAAATTAAAAGCAAGGAATAGAATTTTTTACTCATAGGGAATATGCTTTCTAATCATTACAAAAATTATCTGGACTTGGAACTTTTTGACCAAAGGAAAGAAAGGAGAATTATGGTTGCCTGAAAACTTTTTCCCAAGTAGGTAATAGAGAATAAAAGTATTTCTATCAGAGCAAACACATTAACCCAGAGCAATCACAGAGGCTTATTCACAAAAAGTAATAATTCTCTTTCCTTCTTAAACAAGGTATAGAAAACAAGGCTTAGTTTTCTATAAATTGGGGTTTGCATTATAGAAAAATTCCCACAACAATATTTTCAAGCTATGGGGATAATATTATCTCCTTCCTTTGTTGTGCCTTAGAAGTCCCAGAATTTGAGCCAGTTAGTTAAGAGACAAGCTCCTCACATTTCCAGTCTTCTGCACCCTTTATCACCTCAGATGATTCTGAAATCTCTGTGTTGATTTCAACATAGTAATTATTGTGTATTAGTGATCACTACTTGCAGGCACTGTGCTAAGTGCTTTATATAGCATATTTTATGAGTGCTTCATTTTAATTCTCACTAGAAGCACAGAAGTTTGGAATTATTATAGTCATTTTATTGTTAAGCAAACTGAGAGTCAGAAAATTTATGTTATTTACCCAAAAGCAACAGAGCTAATAGGGAGCAGAGCTTAGATTCAAACTGAGTCTTTCTAACTGTAAAATAGGTGGGTTAAATTCTTAGCTACATTATCTCTCAAAATTAAAGTTTGGACATCTTCTTTCACTAGTAAATATTTTCATACTATAATCTACTTGAAAAAAAAAGTCTTATTTTTTTCAACAAGATTCTTAAGAGATGGAGTCAGCTCTTATCTCTCTAAACCCAACCAATTAGGTTTGGGGAAGCCATTTTATTATTTAGACTGAACCTAGTTGTTCACACGCATTGTGGTCCTGCCCCTTCTTCATGCACCTACGTCTCCACAGGAAAGGAAAAGTGGAAAATTTTCTTTCCACTGGATATGCAACTCTGACACTGAAAACAAAGCATTGCCTTAATTGTCAATGGAAGGAAAAACTGAAGCTCAAAATTATGATAAGCTGCCGGTAACCATCTTCTTCCCCGTCATTACCTCCCACTTCCCAGCCTAACCCTTAATTAGGAGAATGGGATTTCTTTACAGTTGGAATGTATAATTTAATCACCTTTTAATTTACTGGAATTAGAATAACAAAATCTATATTTTTGTGAATTCAGCACCTCAGTTTTAACATCCATGGCCCTTGTTTTCCCAATTTATTTTATATTCCCATATTTTTCCATTTTATAGTATTTATGAAACAAAGTTTTGTATCATCATCTTGAACTTTTTATTCAGAAATGCCAAGAATATCAATAAAAAACAAATTTTTGAGAATTTCAATATTTCCATATATTAGAATTAATATTTGGCTGACTTTGAATACAGTAGCCTATACCAACACTTTTTAAAAAGTAAAAGATAGTTTTAAAGTATTTTAAAATATTAAAATGCAAAGATGTGGAAAGACTTAAATATACAGCTGACGTCAAATGAAAGAAAGGGAAACAATCAGGTGCCAGAGAGAAGCCAGAACAGGAAGCTTACAAGACCCATGGAATCAGCCAGAGAGATGTGGGCGAGTCACATGACCAGAGGCTGTTTCATTTTCCATGCAGAAACAAGAGATGTTGCCTTGAACCCAGGCACTGTAAAGAAGCAGAAATGAGACCTTTCATGAAATTAAGCTCTCAAAAGGCATGCCTCTTCAGTATCAGATAAGGACTCCACCCAAAAGTTCAAGAGACAAAAAAGGACACTCACTTCCAAGGACTCTTCAAGGTTTAGAAAAATAAAAATTTATTTTCAAAAGTGAAGATTCAGCCTGTGTTATCTTGTGGCATGGGAATCCTTAAGCCAAAAAATTAGCATAAAAATTTATTCCAAGCTCTTTAAACAACTGGTAGAGGAAAATGAAAAGCTACTCTGCATTAGCACTACAGAAGTCTAGACAACAGCTGTTTTCATTCACCATGATTCTCTGGCCCTGGACAAATACACACGCATTCATCAATAAAGCTGATCTAAACTCCAAAGTACAAATCCTAACAGGAGATACTCCAGCATGAATATAATAAATAATACAGGGTTTCCTAGGTGGTGCAGTGGTTAAGAATCCACCTGCCAATGCAGGGGACAAGGGTTCGATCCCTGCTCCAGAAAGATCCCACATGCTGCGGAGCAACTAAGCCCGTGTGCCACAACTATTGAGCCTGCACTTTAGAGTCCGTAAGCCACAACTATTGAGCCCATGTGCTGCAACTAGTGAAGCCCATGCACCTAGAGCCCATGCTCCGCAACAAGAGAAGCCACGGCAATGAGGAGCGCACGCACCACAACAAAGAGTAGCCCCCGCTCACCGCAACTAAAAGAAAGCCCACGCACAGCAAAAAAAAAACAAAAAACAAAAACAAAAAAAAAGACCCAACACAGCCAATTAAATTAATTAATTAATTAATTAAATAATACAACAGGGCTTCCCTGGTGGCACAGTGTTTAAAAATCTACCTGCCAATGCAGAGGGTAGGGGTTTGAGCCCTGGGCTGGGAAGATTCCACATGCCACAGAACAACTAAGCCTGTGCACCACAACTACTGAGACTGCACTCTAGAGCCATTGAGCCACAACTACTGAGCCCATGTGCTGCAACTACTGAAGCCTGCATGCCTAGAGCCCATGCTCTGCAACAAGAGAAGCCACCACAATGAGAACCTTGCACACCACAGCAAAGAGTGGCCTCTGCTCTCCACAACTAGAGAAAGCCCAAGTGCAGCACCAAAGACCCAATGCAGCCAATAAATAAATAAATAAATTTATTTATTTTAAATAATTTTTTAAATAAATAAATTTATTTAAAAATAAATAAATAAATAAATAAATAAATAAATAAATAATACAACAAACAGGGGGGTTTAGAACCCATAAGCATCAGGTAATAATATGAAAGAACCTATAAACTAAGTACATTTTAAATTATTGAAGAGATAATAAAAAGAACAAAAACTATAAGGAAAGAATAGAATATTATCTTAACAACCAAGATATTAAAAAATTGAATTTAATTTTAGAAAATAGGAAAAGGATATTTTGGAATTAAATACAGAAATTAAAAATGTAAACGATGAATTACACATATAGCTGCATGAATACCTGGAGCTGCAGGTTTAGATTAAAGAACTGGAATACAGTTCTGAAGAAACTACCCAGGGGTAATATAGTAAGAGAAGTGAAGGAATAAGATATGAAAGAGAAGAGAAGAAACGTGGGAAAAATAACTGTCAACCTAGAATTCTATAACCAGCTCAAACAGCACTCAAAGGCAAGAATGAAGAGGTTACAGGAAATACAAGGAACAGAGGAATAAGTTAAATGACATCACGAAGAAGTAATCAAAAAATTTAGTAAGCGGGACATTCTCAAAACACTTGGTCTGGTATCTTCAAAAAATCAGTGTCATGAAAATAAAAGAGGCATAGGCTTTATGCCAGATTAAGAAGATTTAAGAGATACAACAAAGAGATTCAGTGTGTAATTTGGGGTTGGATCCTGGTTTGAAAAAAGAGATTTTTAAAAACTGGAAACGTGGACAAAATCTGAATATGTACTGAGTATTAGTTGGTATTAGAGAATTGTTGGTAAATGGTAATGAAATTTTATATACACTGGAGCTATCCTTAGTTTAGAGAAGCATGCTAAACTCTTTGCAATTAGGGGTTAAGTAGCATGATGTCTTGTAAATTTATTTGTAAGCTGTTTAGCTAAAGTGTGTGTGTGTGTGTATGTATGTAGACAGAGAGTGCAAATGTGGTAAAAAAGTTAATAAATTTTTTTAGTCTAGATGATAGACATATGGGTATATGTGTTTCTATTTTTCTAATTTTCTATATGTTTAAAATTTTCATAATAAAAAAATTAGAAAGGATGATGTAAAGATATTCATATTTAAAGACTGAGATCATTTTTGTCAGTCACAAACCATACCAAAAGGTTTTGTAATAAATAAATTTTGGTAAGAAGGAAATGGAACTCAGGAAACAACAGTGAACAAGTAAGTTGGAAAGTAAATCAATAGAAACAATGAAAATAATGACTACTAGAGGGGGAGCAGGCAAAATGAATGATGGAAATAAAACACTCATAGGAAAATTTGAGAGGTGACTCAAAGAATGCATCTTAAAAGTTTATAAGAAATGTAAAGGTGTGTGCTAATGAAAAGATTTTTTAAAACAAGTACTCATATTTTAAAAGGTGACACATTCATTGGAAGAACAGAAAAAATTATTACTTCAAAAGAAGAATGAAAAAAAGAAAATTATAATTCAAATCATTCCAATAGAAAGCAAAAGAAGAGAAATATAAGAAAAGTAAATGGAAAATTAAACATAGTATAAATAAACGAAAATACTCCAGTTACAGCAATCAGTATAAAGGGCTTTAAATCACTAGTTAAAAGATTCTCAGATTGAATGTTTAAAACTGTATCTATATGCTATTAATAAAATATATCAGCAATGATCAATATGGATGAATCTCAAAAACATAATGTTGGGTTTTCTGAAAGTTGCAGAAGGATAAACTACTATAATACAAATTATATGTTTAATACACACACAAAAACTAAAACTATAATACTCACACAAAATACTACTCAGCAATAAAAAGAAATACACTTTTAGCCATTTCTAAAAAGACAAAATTTAAAAATAGTGGTTGTCGGAGGTTAGGGATGGGAAGGTAGAGGGGAGGAGTTGGATGCGATTATAAAGGCGGTAACATGAGAGAGATCATTGTGAAGATGGAATAATTCTGTACCTTGCAGCTGTGGTTATATCAATCTACACCATGATAAAAATGACAGAACTTTATACATATGTTGTACTAATGTCATGTTCCTGGTTTTGATATTGTACTATAGTTACATAAGAGGTAACCATTGGGGAAACTCAATAAAGCATACACAGGACCGCCCTGTACTATTCTTTACAACTTTTTATGAGTCTATAATTATTTTAAAATAAAAATGTTTTAAAAATACTATACCTGTTTTTAACTAAATATGTGTATAGTAAAAGTATAAAAACATCTTGAATTTGTTTCAATTTTTCCGAATGTTACATTCTTGATACTTGATATTTACAAAGTAATAATATTAGTGATGCAGAAGATAAGAACTGTAATAGCTTACAAACAAAAATGTTTGATCCTGGTATGGTATCAGAAAATAACATGCACAGGCAAACTAAACAAGATATTTAAAGATTCTTTAGTTTTGTGATAATTCTTAATTCATTTAACTCCAGTGTCAGAGGCTCAGAAGGAATCGTGATATTCCAATTTGAGCAGAGAACAAAGGCAGTCCTGACTTTGCATGCTCCCCATACACATGAATTTCAGTTACTATGGATTGGTTAAATAATATCTGTCCTCCAACAATAATTCAAATTTCAGTTACCATAGTATCTGCAATGTGAGTAACTGCACAAATTACAAACTTCTCTGCTCGCTCTTAAGGCCACAAATCACTACATAAATAAAAGCTGTGCATCATGATCAGTGAGCCCTCACATCACTTCTTCTCAAAGTCTGTTGATTGGCGATCGATTACTGAGCATCTGTTATTCAGTTCACACATAGACAGTAAAGTAGTTGTGCCGTATTCTTTGTCTCCCAGTGACAAACTCAAGCGACATTTTACAAAAATATACAATCAAAAGAGGAAATTGGCCAATAAAGATGAAAGTGCAGCAAAGAAAAGTGGAAGTGTTGGAAATTAGACAGAATAATTGATCATGTGAATGTACACTGTCACCATTAGAGACTCCAGCAAGAGGAGCCTAGTGAAGGCAAACATAAATGGAAAATGGCTGTAATGAAAAGGCTGAAGATGTCCCAGAGAAAGTGACGCCAGCAACAAGCTTCACACAGAAGGAATTCTCAGGGAGATTTCCCAATGCTTACATGCATAGGATAAAATCTTGGAAGCTGATCCAAACTTTAAAATGAGTATGACCACGGAGCAACACATAGAAAGGATACTCACTCCTTATTGCAAGTTATAAACAAGAAGACAAGCATTGTTCAAACTATACTAAATAAGTTTTACAAATAAATAAAACATAATTCTCAATATTTCTAATGTTTTGTATTATAGTACCCTACATATTAACTACTTTTTGCATGCTATATATGTATATACATGTATAAACAACAGTAGGAGAGTTTTTAATGTTTTAACAAAAATGTTTAGAGATCACAGAACAATGATAATTTCTTCCCATTGATTTTAAGATTGTTTGCACAGTTATTTTTACTGCCTAACACTACTGTGCAAAGCAGTCTGCCTATATATAAAGGGGATAATATAGTTGTAAATAAATTGAGTAATGACTCTATGCCCTTTAATACATTTTCTATATGACTTAGCAGGTAAATAACACAAACAGGACTTACTTATGCTTCTCCACTGACTCTGTATGGTGTCATTGGACAGTCAAATCCTCTTTTTAATGGTCCTTCACATATTTTTAAGCAATAGAACTCTTGCTTTAAATGAAATCTGAAGTGAAACAACTTACTAAACAACAAATCAAGATTGTACTTAATTTTGCTTATAAAGCTATTAATGAGAATTATGATGAATTGATGACATGAGAACTATAGTCATTTCGACCTAAGCACCAATTTTTGCCTAAATTTTTTGTTCATTATTCAGAGATACACATAGATAAACAGCTGCAAATGCTACCGGTTCAAGCTACCCTTGAAATCTCTGAATACTTTTCAATTAATCGGAGATGGATAGTTTGCCTATTTGAGTATGTGTGAAACTTAAAAAAAAACCTTAGATGGTCACTTTATTCCAAAATATGCACAAAAATTTTAAAAAGGAAAAGGACACAAAATAATTATCAGAATTATAAATAAGAATTATTAAAGAAAGAGGTTTGTAGTAGCATTCTTTATAACTAAATTTTTTTAATGGATTTGACTTAAATATCCAAATTTAGATGAATGATTGTGCAAAATACAGTAAGTTCAGAATGAAATATTAAGCATCCATGAAAAGTTATGTTCAGGAAAAGTTTTTAACAGTGAGAGGAAATGCATATAATAATTTACACAAAAAGACTAAAAGATGACCAGGACTTCCTTTGCAGTCCAGTGGTTGAGAATCTGCACTTCCACTGCAGGGGGCAAGAGTTCCATCCCTGGTCAGGGAACTAAGATACCACGTGCTACATGGTGCAGCAAAAAAAAAAAAAAAAAGACTATAAGATGATACATGTAATGCAGCTATGTTTTTTAAAATGCATGAAAATACTAAATAGTAATATAATGCTAACAATTGTCCCTGGAATATAGAATTGTGAATGACTGATTAATGGGTAGAAGGATTGATATTTGCATCTTTAGAGTTTTCAACACTTTTCAAAATATAAATTACAATAAATGTATTTTTAAATACTTCTCTACTAAAAATAGCATAAATCAAATAAGCTTCCCCTTCTGAACTAGAAGTGGTTCTCAAAACACAACTGCAGCTTGGGCAACAAAACAGGGACTCCTCTTGGTGAGGAACTTTCTGAGAAAGCTTATCTATATCATATTTAGGCCCCATCCTCAGAGATTAAGCCCAGTAAGGAAAGACAGGAACCCGTGATCCCCACCAAAGCAGCTGCCAGTAAATCCTGCAGCAGCTCTTCCCACCCACATCTCCTTGTACTCATAATGGAGAATTTGCCAGAATGGAATGCACCTATAGCTTTGTGTCATTTAATGTTTTGTAACAACTTAACATGGTGGAAAAATACTACATCATTCCTTCTAAATTTGGTTATAGCTTATATAAATAAGACATCTTTGGTAAAACAGTATTATTTTACAAGGAAAGGATCAGGACAAATGATTACTCCCTTAAAATACTAAACTAAGTAAATAATCAAATCAAACCAAATGAAAAGAAGCAAATCAGAGAAAACAAAACATGATCAGGTATCAATTTACCCTAAGTCATTCTTTGGAGGTAATGTATTTGAAAAATATTAGTATATAATGAACCCATGTGATATGTTTCTCTATAGTTTCATTATCATTAAGTTGAGAGTCTATAAAATAGTTCAATTTTATTTTTTAATGTAATTGTTTATTATAAAACAATATATGCACATGATTTTTTAAATAAATTCAAACAGACTTAAGGCAGTAAAATAAAAATAAATATCTCCCTCTACTCCAACCCCAAGTCCTATGCTCTGGAGGTAAAACTGATAACTCCTTGGGTCTCATTATAGAAATTTTGGGGACATATACAAGAAGAAAAATACACACACATATTCATTTTATACATGTCAAAAACATAATATACCTACCGCATTATCTTTTCTCCCTTAAAAATATACATGGATAAATCTTCCATGTTGGCACATAAAAGTAAATTTCATTCTTTGTAACAGTTAAATGTTATTTCATACACAATTGTACTATTATTTACTTAATTTCCTATTGATATATATCTAAGTTCCTTCCAGTTCTACATTACAATCTACTGAAATGAGCATGCATGTACATATTCAAGTAGGATGAATTCTTAGCAATGAAATTGCTAGATAAAGGCATATGCATTTTAATTGTTGAGATATATTATCAAATTATATACATATTTTATACTAACTGATACTCCCATGAATAGTATATAGGAATAATTCTTTCCCAAAACCTTATCTTACAGCATTATTCTATGATTGTAAAGCATGTATACACTGCAAATAAATACAATTTCACCCACAGCCATCACACCAGAAGATTTTGATCATGTATTCCTCCATATTATTCTTACCATTGGAAGTTTTTACTTAGTTGTATAGCTGTTGAGTTTCTGGTTTAGGCATTAGCTATGGAATCTAGTAGTGCTGGATTTTGACACCCTTATTGTAATGGAAGGAATAAATGTGTAATCTAATTTCTAGAATCTTAAATGTGTTAAAACTAACTTGGATGGTACATCCAAATGTTATCGTTAAAGAAATGTTTTTCAAAAATATAAAAGTAGTCATTCATTTTTGAATAATACTCTTTGATTTCCACTTATATTCTCTTTTCAAAATATAATGTTTAAAAGTTTTAGCACTCTTCATGTCCCTCAAAATGACTTTAAAATGTTTATCAGATATTATATTAACATCTCCCCAAAAACAAAGTTTTCAAACCTTAGTAATGAAAAATTAACTTCCTAATTATTAGCAATGTAAAAATAAACAATGTCTTACCTGAAACTCTTAAACTTCTCCAATACCTCTCTTAAAAGCTCTACAAAGTAGAAGCTGTGAAACATATGGTGCATCCAAGAAAGAAATTTTTAAAATCTGGACACAAGCACAAAGTGGTGGCTCTTTCAGAAGAGCGTTTTCTCCACTGCAACCAGCTCTAGGCAAAGTCTAGTTAACAGCCTTCAGAAAAGCTGTGCTGTGATATATTAATTTACACCTACTGTGCATTAAATGAGAAGCCAAAGGCCACGTACTGGGCATATAACTTATTACCTCAACATAAAACAGACAGTACATTTACTAGTAAAAAATACTTAAGGTATGATGTCTGGGAATTCGTAAGGCAACAAACAGGTGAAGAGCCTCAGAATTTATGGTACAATTAGTTAATCCATGATGCCAGAATATTAACAATAAATACTGAAAGAAATTATCAACCAGACCTTAAAAATTTAAGCAAATATTGGGACAATAGGTAATTACTAAAATTATAAAGGCTGTAACTCCCAACGTGTTCACACTAAATTTGTGAATGTAGTTGACATCATCAAGTCAGATATAGTAAAATACTTATTCTTATTTCATAAAGCAGTATTCTCGATTCTGCACTACTTTTTGAAATGGTCACATCCTGTATCTCTGAAGCAAATTAGTAACTAATTATAAGTTTCTTATCAGAAATGTCTCATTTTAATTGCGGTAGCTGGGCTACTTTTACATAAGAAAACATACTCACAAGAACAGTGCTATGTTGCTCAGACACTGTTGATGCCACCCCATTCTGCTGATACTTCACCTGCAGCAGCAGCAGCACATGAAGGTGGTTTCCGGAACACTGACAGCTCTAAAGAATGAATAGCCTGGAAAGAAGACACCCTCTTCCAATGGGTAAGGGAATCAGTAGATAAACGCCCCAGAATCCCAGCTCACTGCTGGATGATGTTGAGATGAGTTTCTCAAAGGGTCCCCAATGGAATGTGCCCACCGCAGTTACCCACACATTAATGCATCTATTATTGCCTTTTCTCTCGCTTGCCTTTGCTTCCTAGGATGACTTACCAAATAAATAAACTGCATCCAAGCCCTTGTCTCAAAGCATGATTTGGGGTAACCCAAATTAAGAAAGCAGCTTAAATACAACAGAAATGTATTGCTCTTTCTTGAAGCAGTTCAGAGGTATATAGTTGAGGGTTGAGAGTGTAGTCCTGTCATCCTTGACATGTTGCTTCTTTATCCAATTATAGGATAGTCCAAGGTGGCTGCTCCACCTCTCCCCATCTCCCAGCCTGTGGAAAAGGGGAAAAAACAAAGAGTGCCCAGACCACTCCTTTCAAGGGCACATCCTGGAAGTGGTACACACACCTGAGTTCAGGGAACTTTGGCCAGGACTTAGTCATATGGCTACATGGGCTTCAAGGGTGACTGGGAAATGTCATCTCTATTGTACAATCATGTACAAAGGTAAAACTTAAAGAGTTTTTTATTTAAGAAAGGGGGAAAGGATCTTTGTAGCAAATACCTGCACCTTTACAATATTCTATATTATCTTAAACCAGTTGCATTTAATGTGATTATTGGTAGGGTTAGGTTTAACTCTGCCATCTTTATATTTGTTTTGTGTTTGTGATTTCTGTTCTTGGTTCTCTTTTCCTCTTTCTTGAACTTCCTTTGGATTAATTCTTTTCTATGATTACATTTATTTCTCTTTTTTCATCTTTTTAGCTATAATTCTTAGTCTTATTTTAGTGGTAGTTAAGGGCTCAAGCATTCATCTTTAACTTATCACTGTCTACCCTCAACTAATATTATTCCACTTCACGCATAGCATCAGAACCTTACAACAGTATACTTCCATTTCTCCCCTTCAGTTTTTATGCTATTTTATCATACTTTCTAGTTTTACATGTGAATATTCCACAATACATTATTATTAATGTTGTTTAGCCAATTATCTTTTTAAAAACTTAAGCAATAAGAAAAAAAACTAATATATTTACCTATGCAACTGGCATTCCAGTGTCCTTTATTCCTTTGTATAGATCCATATTTCTATCAGGTGTCATCTTCCTTCTTTATGAAGGATTTCCTTTAGCATTTCTTGTACCACAAAATACATTTCTTGTATTATTACTGATAATAAATTCTTCCAGCTTTTAAATCTCTGAAAAAGTATCTCACTTTCATTTTTGAAAGAAATTTTTGCTGGGTATAAAATTCTAATTTTTTTTCTTCCAGTATCTTAAAGGTGCTGCTTTACTCTATCACTTGAATTGTTTTTTGAAAAGAAATCAGCTGTTGTTCTTATTCTTATCTCTCTGTATATAACATGTCCAGTTTTTCCTGGCTGCTTTCAAGATTTTCTCTTGAAAATTTGGTTTTTCTTTAAAATCACTGGTTTTAAGCAACCTGATTATCATGCGCTGTGAGGTTATTTTCTTCATGTTTCTTGTGATTAGAGATTGTTGAGATTCTTGGACCTAAAGCTTTATGGTTTCACCAAATTTGGAAAATTTCAGCCACTGTGTCTTCAAATAAGTTTTCTAAACTCTCCTTCAGGGGCTTAAATTCCACATATATTTTTCTTGAAGCTGTTCCATAACTAACTGATACTCTATTCCTTTTTCTCTTTCCTTCTTCCTTTCTTCCTTCCTTCCTTCCTTTCTTTCTTTCTTTCTTTCTTTAGCTTTTTCCTTATGTTTCATTTTGGATAGTTTCTATTTATGTCTTCAAGTTCACTAATATGTTGTTCTGCAATATTTAGTTTGCCATTACTTCCTCTACTGTATTTTCATGTCAAACATTATAGTTTTCATCTCTAGAAATTTGACTTTTTTAAAAATATCTTATGTCTCAACACATTTAATCTTTCCTTTAGCTTTTCAAAACTTATGGCATACACTGTAATAACTGTTTTCCTTTTCTTGTCTGCTAATGACAACATCTGTGTCATTTTTGGTCTATTTTGATTGACTGATTTTTCTCCTCATATTGCATATATTTTCCTGCTTCTTTGCATGCCTGGTAATTTTTTACTGATCTCAGAAATTATAAATGTTATCTTGGTTGCTAGATATTTTTGTATTCATATAAATATTTCTGAGTTTTGTTTCATTCTTTTTGGTCTTACTTCTAAGATTTGTTAGATAAGACCAAAGCTGTGTTTCATCTAGGACTAAACTACCTACCCAATACCCTGTGAATTACAGGTTTTCTATTCTGGCTGATGGGAATAGGCTCCATTCCTGACTCTATGTGAACTTTGTACTGCTCTTTTTCTGGCTTCAGGCAGTTCCCTCATATGCATGTGCTGATCAATACTCAGCTGAGTTCTCTAGGGAAACCCTCTGCAGAACTCTGGAAATCTGTTACAACCTTTGTAAAGGCTGAGCCATACAGAGTGAAGAAAACGATGTTCTACCTCTAAAACAAAAGGACACTTTCACCCAATAAAGGGGGAGAACAGATTGATGTGGGTGACTGAGAAGTAAAAAATTTCCTTTATTTGTGCTCCCATCAACTGATTCTGGAGTTCTAGGTACCAGGAACAGGTATAAATACCAGGAAGCCTCACAAGAGATGATAAATCGTACATGGGAGTCACTGCCCCTTGAAAAAGTGCCACAGTATCCCTCTCTAAGTTCTGAGGATAGATTATTTGACTACAATGGACATTTTGCAAGAGTCTACAAAAATCTTACTAGGGAATGGAGGATGGATAATGGACATTTTAACTCCATTAGCTGAAGCCCAGAAACTATTAGTACAAATAGCATGTTTCAACCTCCAACCTCAGAACCTATTTGTATCCATTAAGTGCAGAAGATTTTTTCATTTTTCTTTGTTTTTCAGTTGAGAAAAGAAATGAAGATTTTGGGATTGTTGCTGAACCCAGGATAGACAGGAAGGGATGAGTCCATCTGCCACTGAGACCAAAAAACTAGTTTTTTGCCCCTCTGAGGTTCTGGGAAACCAGTTAACAAAATTTATTTTGAAAGATTTAGGACACAATCAAAGATAATTTCGGGCTAAAAAGGAAAATATTCTATCCACCTCTTTATTGAGATAATGTTTTGTCCCAGTAAAAGGGAGTTTTTTTTTTTTTGTTTTTTTTTCAAATAATAACATAGGGATGTGGGGAAATGGTCTCTCATGCAGTGTGGGAAGATGACTAATTAATGAATCCTTTCAGAAAGACAATTTAGCAGAATGTTACAAAATTTTTAAGGTACATATTATTTGATGCAACAATTCCTCTTCTGAGACTCTATCTGAAGACTCTATCATACATGTACACAAAAATGTACACACAATTACTTTCATTATGTTAATAGCTTGAATAGCAAAAGATGAGAAAGCCACTGTTAAAGGGTGAATTGTATCCCCAAAAATGATATGTTGAAACTCTAACCCCAGTACCTCAAAATGTGACCTTATTTGGAAATAGGCAGATTAGTTAAGATGAGGTCATAGTCAAGTAGGATGGGCACCAATCCAATATGGCTGGTGTCCTTATAAGATAGAACACTTTGTAAATACAGTTATGCACAAAGGGAAGACAATGTGAAGACACACAGGGAGAAGATGGCCATGTGACTGAAGTGATGCATCTACTAACCAAAGACCACCAAGGACTGTTAGCAAATACCAGAAGCTAGAAGAGGAAAGGGATGATTCTCTCCTAGAGCTGTCAGAGAGAACATGACCTAGTGGACAACTTAATTTCAGAATTCTAGCCTCCAAACCACGGAGATAATAAACTTCTTTGTTTTAAGCCACCTGGTCTGTGTTACTTTGTTACAGAAGCCCTAGGAAACTAATACAGCTGCTTAATGTATAATGCAACAAGTAAATAATATTAGTACAACTACATCATAAAATACCACCCTTAAAAAAAAAAAAAAACCCTTAAAAGTAGACCAATATATGAACATTGCAATTCATTATTTTCAAAATAGCATCATGCATTTTACTAATGCATATAAATAAGAAAAATAAATATACATATTTATATATGTGTGTGTATACCTATTAATATTTTACATATTTGTTATATATACACACACACACGTATGCGCACACACACACCCCTGTAAGAGGACTGGAAGGACATAAATCAAATTCTTTTTTTTTTTTTTTAATTTTTTTTTAATTTTTTTGGGGGTACACCAGGTTCAATCATCTGTTTTTATACACATATCCCTGTATTCCCTCCCTTCCTTGACTCCCCCCCCTCGAGTCCCCCCCACGCTCCCCACCCCAGTCCTCTAAGGCATCTTCCATCCTCGAGTTGGGCTCCCTTTGTTATACAACAACTTCCCACTGACTATTTTACAGTTTAAACCAAATTCTTAACCATGCTTTGTGCTATGTTCTCCCTTATTGTTTCAATTTTTAGTAATAGCAATGTAGTTATATATATTTAGTATAATTTTTTAAATATTTTTAAACAAAGTTTAAGCACTGTCTTGAAAATTGTTTTTTAATAATTTCACATTTTGACTGGATACTGTAAAACTTAAGTAAAAAGGATCTGTACAAAAACACTGCACCTAGTCAGCAAAGTCATGTCCCACAGACATACAGATTAATAATTCTGAAACTGCTATCCATGTATCCTGGGGTTGAAAAAATAAGTAAATTATGGCTGATGCCAGGAGCAGGCTTCTCACTGTTGGAGAAGAAGAACATAGAGGGGAGAGAGGAAGGCAAGAATGAACTATGTGATACTACATTAGATTTGAAGTCATCAGTATGAATTCAAGTTAATATAGACACAGATGGATAGATAAAGCAGTAACTGTACATATGTATATATATATATATATACAGGTTAGTATACATACACATATTTTCTAGCTCTGTCACTGAGAGAGCCTAGAAATAATAATATCACTGTAGCAATGAACAAATCCAGAACACAGAACTTGGTTTCTAATACCATACTCCAATAAAAGGAATCAGGGATCCTTGGCACAACGACCAGTTGTAGAACCAGGTTAGGGAAAAAGTAAGATGATACTGGACCATCTTGTAGTGCCAAAAAGTAAGAAAATGCTCAAAAACTGTGTGTGGCGGGGGAAGGACACAGGAGCCAACATGACACAGGAGAACAATTTAAGCAACAAAACAGATAACATGGTATTGAATTATAATTCAAAGTATAAAATAAATATCTGAGTTCATACTGATACAAATAAATGATTAAATAAATAAGTTAAATAGAGGAGAAGAGACAAATCTCCCATATACAAGAACTCCAACTAGTTTGCATGGGTACTAACCACCTCAAGAAAGTGAAGCCTAACTCCTGTGATCCCTTGATTATGGGTTGCACTTAGTGACTTGTTTACAAAGAGTAGAGTATGGAAACTTTTTTTTATAAAAGGGAAAAAACATAACTCCACAGCAAAGAAACCTGACAAACATTATGTTGGCCTGGTGATCAAGGTTAATACCATCAGTGATAAGTCAAGCTGACAACAAGCATACTTAACACAATGTGATAAGAACACCCATTGCCTCCCTGATCATCCTCCCAAACACCCATAACACTAGTCTAACCATGAGAAAAATATCAGACAATGTCAATTTAAGGGGCATTCTACAAAATATCTGACTAGCACTCCTCAAAAATAAGGAGAGTCTGAGAAAATGTCACAGACAAATGATGCTAAGGAGACAAGACAACTAAGTGTAATGTGGTATCTTGGATAGGATCCTGGAACAGAAAAAGGACATTAGGGGAAAATTAGTGAAATCTGAATAAACTGTATAAGTATTAATAATGTATCAATATTGGTTCATTGGTTGTGACAAATGTATCACACTCATGTAAGATGTTAATAAGGGAAACTGGGTGAGGGATACACAGGAATTTTGTACTATGTTCACAATTTTTTTGTTTTTAAATTAAAAAAAATTTTTAATACATTCAAGTGGTTCAGTTTTTAAATGTAACATAAAATTTACCATCTTAACTATTTCTAAGTATAAAATTAAGTACTGTTAGGTTTATTATCACTGTTGTTTAACCAATCTCTAAATCTTTTTCATTTTGCAAAACTAAAAGTCTATACCCATCAAACAACAACTCCTCATCTCCTCCTCCCCCTCTACCACCCTGGCCCTGGCAACCACCATTCTGCTTTCTATTTCTATGGATTTGACAATTCTAAATCCTCACATAAGTGGAATCATACAATATTTGTCTTTTTGTGACTGGCTTATTTCACTTAGCACAATGTCCTCAAGGTTCATTCATGTCATACCATGTGTTAGTGTCCTAGTTAGCTTGGGCTGCTGTAACAAAATACCATAGACTGTGGCTTAAACAACAGACATTTATTTCTCACAGATCTGGAGTCTGGGATGTCTGAGATCAGAGTGCCAGCATGGTCAGGTTCTGCTGAAAGCCCTCTTTCTGGCTTGCAGGTTTCTTGCTATTTCCTCACAAGGTGGAGAGACAGCACCGGTCTCTTCCTCTTCTTAAAAGGATACTAATTCCATCACACAGGTTCCATCTTCATGACCTTATCTAAGCCTAATTTCCTCCCAAAGGCTTTACCTCCTAATACCATCACATTGGGGATTAGGATTTCAACCTATGTATCTGTGGGGGACACAAACATTCAGTCCATAACAATCAAAGTTTCCCTTCTTTTTAAGGCTGAATTGTGTGTGTGTGTGTGTGTGTGTGTGTGTGTATGCACCACATTTTTTAATCCACTCATCCATTGACACTTGGATTGCTTCTACCTCTTGGCTGTTGTGAAGAGTGATGCTATGAACACAGGCATGCAAATACCTCTTTGAGATCTTGCTTCCAATTCTTTTGGATATATACCCAGAAGTGGAATTGTTGGATCATATGGTAATTCTATTTCTAATTTAGATCTCAGGGTTAGGTCTTTGATCCATTTGAGTTAATTTTTACGTGTGGTGTTAGATAAGGTTCAACTTAATTCTTTGGTTGTAGATATCCAGTTTTTCTAACACCATTTGTTAGAGACCATCCTTTCCCCATTGAATCATATTGGCACCCTTGTTGAAAATTATTTGACCATGTATGTTAGTTTATTTTGGACTGTCTAATCTGTTTCATTGGTCTACATGCCTGTCTTTATGTACAATGTTTTGATTATTATAGCTTTTCATAACAAGTTTTGAAATCAGAAATTGTAAGACCTCCAACTTTGTTCTTCTTTTTCAAGAATTTTTGGCTATTCAGAGTTTCTTGAGATGCCATACAAATTTTAGCACATTTTTATACAGATCTAAAATTATTCTAGAATTAAAAATGCATCCAAAATATCATAGATATTTTTATCTGTCAACAAATATATATATTCCTATGTATTTTAATGACTACAAAATACAACATTCTATGTATGCATTAAAATTGTGTAAGAAATTGACACAATTTCTTGTTGATGGACATTTGGGGTTTTGCCAATGTTATGCTCTCCAAACTGCTTCACTGAACATCTTTGTGCATGTATCTTTTCTAACAAAAGCAATTATCCTTTCAGAAGTCAGCACTTGGAGCAGAATTGCTAAACCAGAGGATATGCTCATTTTAAATGTTGATTTATGCCACACTATACTATAGATTAGTATTATCAATGTTTCAGCAGTGCATAAGAGTGTTTGCCTTTCTCTCCTTAGAGTTTTGTTTGTCCCTTTCATCTCTCCTAATTTGATGGGCTAAAACTGATGTTGCTTTAACTGCATTCATTTGTAATCACTTAAACCTTAAAATTGAGTGTTACAAACTCAGATTATCATGTAAATTTCAAAAAAAGACTTTAACTTTTTCCATTGTCTTCAGTAGAAATGTTTCTTGGTGACAAGTCCTAGAAACTGAATATAACTACCTTTACCAGAAGATAATATACTGGAAGCAAATCAGGAGAGGCAAAGCATTGACAGAAGCTGAAGAATCAGCTTTTATAAATAGGAGGTGGGGGCTCCTGAGGGTAAGGCCAAAAGAATCACAGCTATGGTCCTTAAGCAAGAAGGATTTGATCAGCAGATTGCCACAGATACAATGAATAACTTTCAGTTATTCAATATTCCAAAGTCCTGAGAGATAGATGTTCTGATTGGCTAGGTCTAAATCACATGTCTGCTCTTTGGCTGCACCAGGGAGAAAGAAAATTGACCCCTTCAGTTTCCACAGTGAGAAGTGAGTTCTGTCTCTCATCAAGTACACAAACAATGGGGATTTTCCAGCAGAAAGATGGGAGTGCTGGTAAAGAGAGACAGAGATGCTGAACTGCCCCCAAATTGGCAAATGTCCACTAAATGGGAGAAAAAAACCCATGCTTATCACCAAAGAAACTTTTTCTATATCTATAATTGAAGATTAGGTGGATACTTAATTAAGAATACTAGGTGGATATTCCCTCAGATTCATGTTATTGGTATTCTTAACCTGTGCAGGCAGATTTT
The DNA here is from genome assembly GCF_030028045.1 of Hippopotamus amphibius kiboko. Lineage (NCBI taxonomy): Eukaryota > Metazoa > Chordata > Mammalia > Artiodactyla > Hippopotamidae > Hippopotamus > Hippopotamus amphibius. Next base: position 63,467,851 of record NC_080188.1, read on the forward strand.
TTTACCTAAATATTTTGGACATTTTATATCTTCAGCAAAAGCTAGTATGCAAATAGACACATGAGCTCATATTTCTAACATGTTAATTTCTATTAAGTACTGAAATGTAAAGTCTCCTAGTGAATCCAAGAACCTCAAAAAGATTACAACAATCCATCTTAATAATACTCCTGAGAGAAAAACTTCTCTTCTGAAATGAATTCTACAAGTATATGTTTGAGACTCAGCTAACAAAACAAATCATTATAACATTACAAAGTTACCTAGTCAAAAAAAGAAAAACCTGTAAATTTGCATGTATAAAAAATGATGTGAGACTCCCTCTTGTGAGAGCACCAGAATTACAACTAACTGCTGAACCATCATTGACAGGAAGACACTGAAACCCACCACAAAAGATACTCCACATCCAAAGACAAAGGAGAAGCTGCAATGAGATGGCAGGAGGGGCAAAATCACGATAAAATCAAACCCCATAACTGCTGGATGGTGAATCATACACTGGAGAACAATTATACCACAGAAGTCCACCCACTGGAGTAAGCATTCTGAGCCCTAAGTCAGGCTTCCCAACCTGGGGGTCTGGCAATGGGAGGATGAATCCCCAGAGAATCAGACTTTGAAGGCCATCAGGATTTGATTGCAGGACTTCCACAGGACTGGGGGAAACAGAGACTCCACTCTTGGAGGGCACACACAAAGTAGTGTGTGCACCAGGACCCAAGGGGAAGGAGCAGTGACCCCATAGGAGACTGAACCAGACCTACTTGCTAGTGTTGGAGGGTCTCCTGAAGAGGCAGGGGGCAACTGTTGCTCACCATGGGGACAAGGACATTGGCAGCAGGAGTTCTGGGAAGTGCTCATTGGCATGAGCCCTCCCAGAGTCCACCATTAGCCCCACCAAAGAGCCTGTAAGCTCCAGTGCTGGGTCACTTCAGGCCAAACAATCAACAAGGAGGGAACTCAGGCCTTCCCATCAGCAGACAGTGGATTAAAGTTTTACTGAGCTCTGCCCAAAAGAGCAACAACCCACCACCAGTCCCTCCCTCAGGAAGCCTACACAAGCCTCTTAGATAGCCTCATCCACCAGAGGGCAGACAGCAGTAGCAAGAAGAGCTATAATCCTGCAGCCTGCAGAATAAAAACCACAATCATAGGAAGATAGACAAAATGAAAAGGCAAAGGACTTTGTATCACATGAAGGAACAGGATAAAACCCCAGAAAAACAACTAAATGAAGAGGAGATAGGCAACCTTCCAGAAAAAGAATTCAAAATAATGATAGTGAGGATGATCCAGGACCTCAGAAAAAAGATTGGATGCAAAGATCAAAAAGGTGCAAGAAATGTTTAACAAAGGCCTGGAAGAATTAAAGAACAAACAGTGATAAGCAATACAATAACTGAAATGAAAACTACACTAGAAGGAATCAATAGCAGAATAACTGAGGCAGAAGAATGGATAAGTGACCTAGAAGACAGAATGGTGGAAATCACTGCCATGGAAAAGAATAAAGAAAAAAGAATGAAAAGAAATGAGGACAGCCTAAGAGACTTCTATGACAACATTAAACACACCAACATTCGCATTACAGGGTTCCCAGAAGGAGAAGAGAGAGAGAAAAGACCTGAGAAAATATTGGAAGAGATTATAGTTGAAAACTTCCCTAACATGGGAAAGGAAATAGCCACCCAAGTCCAAGAAGCACAGAGAGTCCCAGGCAGGATAGACCCAAGGAGAAACACACCAAGACACACAGTAATCAAAGTTACAAAAATTAAAGATAAAGAAAAATTATTAAAAGCAGCAAAGGAAAAACGACAAATAACATATAAGGGAACTCCCATAAGGGTAACAGCTGATTTCTCAGAAGAATCTCTACAAGCCAGGAGGGAGTGGCACAATATATTTAAAGTGATGAAAGGGAAGAACCTACAGCCAAGAATACTCTACCCAGTGAGGATCTCATTCAGATTCAACGGAGAAATCAAAAGCTTTACAGACAAGCAAAAGCTAAGAGAATTTGGCACTACCAAACCAGACCTACAACAAATGCTAAAGGAACTTCTCTAAGTGGGAAACAAAAGAGAAGAAAAGGACCTACAAGAACAAACCCAAAACAATTAAGAAAATGGTAATAAGAACATACACATTAATAATAACCTTGAATATAAATGGATTAAATGCTCCAACCAAACGACACATACTGGCTGAATGGATACAAAAACAAGACCCATATATATGCTGTCTACAAGAGACCCACTTCAGATCCAGGGACACATACGGACTGAAAGTGAGGGGATGGAAAAAGATATTCCATGCAAATGGAAATCAAAAGAAAACTGGAGTAGTAATACTCATATCAGATTAAATAGACTTTAAAATAAACAGTGTTGCAAGAGACAAGGAAGGACACTGCATAATGATCAAGGGATCAATCCAAGAAGAGGAGATAACAATTATACATACATGTGCACCCAACATAGGAGCACCTCAATACATAAGGCAAATGCTAACAACTATAAAAGAGGAAATTGACAGCAGCACAATAATAGTGGGGGACTTTAACATCCCACTTACACGAATGGACAGATCATCCACACAGAACATTAATAAGGAAACATAAACTTTAAGTGACACAACAGACCAGCTAGATTTAATTGATATTTATAGGACATTCCATCCAAAAACAGGAGATTACAATTTCTTCTCAAGTGCACATGGAACATTCTCCAGGATAGATCACATTTTGAGTCATAAATCAAGCCTCAGAAAATTTAAGAAAATTGAAATTGTATCAAGCATCTTTTCCACTCATATCACTATGAGATTAGAAATCAATTACAGGGCAAAAAAGTGTAAAAAACACAAACACATGGAGGCTAAACAAAACATTACTAAATACCCAAGAGATCACTGAAGGAATCAAAGAGGAAATCAAAAAATATCTAGAGACAAATGACAACAAAAACACAACTACCCAAAACATGTGGGATGCAGCCAAAGCAGTTCTAAGAGGGAAGTTTATAGCAATACAATCCTACCTCAAGAAACAAGAAAATCACAAATAAAAAATCTGACCTTACACCTAAAGAAACTAGAGATAGAAGACCAAACAAAACCCAAAGTTAGTAGATGGAGAGAAATCATAAAAATCAGAGCAGAAATAAATGAAATAGAAACAAAGAAAACAGTAGCAAAGATCAACAAAACTAAAAGCTGTTTCTTTGAAAAGATAAAATTGATAAACCTTTAGCCAGACTCATCAAGAAAAAGAGGGAGAGGACTCAAATCAATAAAATTAGAAATGAAACAGAAGTTACGGTGGACACTGCAGAAATAAAAAAAATCATGAGACTACTACAAGCAACTACATGTCAATAAAATGGACAACCTGGAAGAAATAAACAAATTCTTAGAAAGGTATAATCTTCCAAGACTGAACCAGGAAGAAACAGAAGATATGAATAGATCAATCACAAGTAATGAAATTGAAACTGTGGTTAAAAATCTCCCAACAAACAAAAGGCCAGGACCAGATGGCTTCACAGGTGAATTTTATCAAACATTTAGAGAAGAGCTAACACCCATTCTTCTTAAAAACTTTCAGAAAATTGCAGAGGAAGGAACACTCCCAAACTCATTCTACAAGGCCACCAACACCCTGATACAAAGATACTACAAAAAAAGAAAATTACAGACCAATATCACTGATGAATATAGATACAAAAATCCTCAACAAAATACTAGCAAACAGAATCCAACAACACAGTAACAGGATCATACACCATGATCAAGTGGGATTTATCCCAGGGATGCAAAGATTCTTCAATATACGCAAATCAATCAATGTGATACACCATATTAACAAACTGAAGAATAAAAACCATATGATCATCTCAATAGATGCAGAAAAGGCTTTTGATAAAATTCAACACAATTTATGATAAAAACTCTCTAGAAAGTGGGCACAGAGGGAACCTACCTCAACATAATAAAGGCCATATATGACAAACCAACAGCAAATATCATTCTCAATGATGAAAAATTGAAAGCATTCCCTCAAAAATCAGGAACAAGACAAGGATGTCCACTCTCACCACTACTATTCAACATAGTTTTGGAAGTCCTTGCCACAGCAATCAGAGAAGAAAAAGAAATAAAAGGAATCCAAATTGGAAAAGAAAAAGTAAAACTGTCACTGTTCACAGATGACATGATACTATACATAGAAAATCCTAAAGATGCCACCAAAAAACTACTAGTGCTAATCAATGAATTTGGTAAAGTTGCAGGATACAAAATTAATGCACAGAAATCTCTTGCATTCCTATACAACAACAATGAAAGATCAGAAAGAGAAATTAAGGAAACAATCCCATTCACCACTTCAACAAAAAGAACAAAATACCTAGGAATAAACCAACCTAAGGAGGTAAAAGACCTGTACTCAGAAAATTACAAGACACTGATGAAAGAAATAAAAGGTGACACAAACAGATGGAGAGATATACCATGTTCTTGGATTGTAAGAATCAATATTGTGAACATGACTATACCACCCAAAGCAATCTACAGATTCAATGCAATCCCCATCAAATCATCAATGGCATTTTTCAAGGAACTAGAACAAAAAATCCTAAAATTTGTATGGAGACACAAAAGACCCTGAAGAGTCAAAGCAATCTTGAGAAGAAAAAATGAAGCTGGAGGAATCAGACTCCTTGGCTTCAGACTATACTACAAAGTTACAGTAATCAAGACAGTATGGTACAGGCACAAAAACAGAAATATAGATCAATGGAACAGGATAGAAAGCCCAGAGATAAACCCACACACCTATAGTCAACAAATCTATGACAAAGGAGGCAAGGATATACAATGGAGAAAAGACAGCCTCTTCAATAAGTGGTGCTGGGAAAAATGGACAGCAACATGTAAAAGAATAAAATTAAAACACTCCCTAACACTATACCCAAAAATAAACTCAAAGTGGATTAAAAGATCTCAGTGGAAGGCCTGACACTATAAAAGTCTTAGAGGAAAACATAGGAAGAACACTCTTCGACATAAATCACAGCAAGATCTTTTTTTGACCCACTTCCTAGAGTAATGGAAATAAAAACAAAAATAAACAAGTGGTATGTAATGAAACTTAAAGCTTCTGCACAGCAAAGGAAACTATAACCAAGACAAAAAGACAACCCTCAGAATGGGAGGAAATATTTGCAAACGAATCAACAGACAAAGGATTAATCTCCAAAATATATAAACAGTTCATGCAGTTCAATATCAAACAAACTACCCAATCAAGAAATGGGCAGAAGACCTAAATAGACATTTCTCCAAAGAAGACATATGGATGGTCAAGAGGCAATGAAAAGCTGCTCAACATTACTAATTATCAGAGAAATGCAAATCAAAACTACAATGACCTATCACCTCACACCTGTCAGAATGGCCATCATCAGAAAATCTACAAACAATAAATGCTCGAGAGGGTGTGGAGAAAAAGGAAACCTTTTGCACTGTTGGTAGAAATGTAAGTTGATACAACCACTACAGAGAACAGTATGGAGATTCCTTAGAAATCTAACAATAGAATTACCATATGACCCAACAATCCCACTACTGGGCATATACCCAGAGAAAACCATAATTCAAAAAGACACATTACCCCAGTGTCATTGCGGCAGTATTTACAATAGCCAGGTCACTGAAGCAACCTAAATGTCCATCAACAGATGAATGGATAAAGAAGATGTGGTACATATATACAATGGGATATTACTCAGCCATAAAAAGGAATGAAATTGGGACATTTGTAGAGACATGGATGGACCTAGAGACTGTCATACAGAGTGAAGTGAGTCAGAAATAGAAAAACAAATATCGTATATTAATGCATATATGTGGAATCTAGAAAAGTGGTACAGACCAACCAGTTTGCAAGGCAGAAACAGAGACACAGATGTAGAGAACAAACATATGGACACACAAGGAGGAGAGGGGGGAGTTGGGGTGGGATGAATTGGGAGATTGGCATTGCCATATACACATTAATATGTATAAAACAGATGACTAATAAGAAAAAAATATCAAATTGTACACTTTAAATATATGCAATTTATTTGTTAATTATATCTCAATAAAATTCTTTTTAAAAGGAAAAAAATGATGTGACAATTTTTGTAGATTTTTTAAGCCTTTTTGAGATATTATAAAACAACTAAATAGTTTGCCAGAATTATTTACTTTTCAGACAATGATTTAAACTTCATGAACATAGTTTCAAAGATGCTAGAGAAAATGTCTAAGACTATATTCTACTCCTTATTCTAAAGCAATCACCCTGATCCTTATCAAAACTCAGTTAGCCAAAATGAAAATTACATATGAGGTGAACATTCTAAATCATCAGGAAAAAAAGTGTAGGATATTATATAATGAAGATGTCCCAGAGTTAATTAAAATAATGTCAAATATCACAAAAATTATTTTTAAAATCTCTGAGTTTTTGGCAAATGGAAGGGTGAGAATTCTTGCCATCTTCAGGCAGAAAGGTAGACAGTGGACAACTGCTCTTCCACTCTCAGACATTTTTCTGAGGCTGTAAATTGTAATCACCTTACCCATTACATTTGGTTCCAAATGACTTTTGGTAATAGTTATTCCCTGAAACAAAATCCACTTACAAAGAACAAAAGTTCATGACCAAGAAGGATACTGGGTCTATAATTCAACCTGCCCCTGAAGTTCTACCTCAGTGTATGACTATAATCGTCATGCTCACAGAAATATCCTGGTTCACATGGATTCTGTTCTTACCTTGTACAGGCAAATTTGTCTCTTGGTATAAACATCAGTCTTGGATAATACTAGCATGTCCTTGAAAGATTCTACCCCTCAGAATAGGCTGAATTATTCTGAGATAAATGACCCCTGAAAACCTCAGTGATTACAACACAGCCATCTATAGATCTGGTCCATGCAATCTTCTATCTCCATGCAATCTTCACTCTGGACTCCCAGCCTTACAGAATAGTTCCTGTTGGGAATATCATAGGTTATCTTCGCAGCACCAGAGAAAGAGAACAAGAGAAAATGAAAAATCTCTGCCCAAAAGTGGTATCAGCAAGGCAAGTCACCTCACCTCACCTGAGTTCAACAAGGTGCAATACATTATCCTTATTCAGGAAGGGGCATCAAACGTTGGGAAACAATCTACTAGAGATATGTCTATTCTTTAAGCGTTCACAAAATTACATGTTTGAGCATGAAATGTTAAGGACAAGACCCATCAAAATAGTTGTCACTTTGGGGGACATCCTGGATGCTCTGGCAGTCACACTCTGTTTGCTTTCAAACTTCGACTAAACATCTTTCCAATATCTATTAACTTCCATTGACCCATTAACATCTATAATGCAATGTGGCATTAATATACAGTTAAACACTGAAGGTCCCCTGAAGCCATCACTAGACCACAGCTCTTCAGTTTCAGAGAAGCAGGGGTGTCCTTTTCAGGGTGGAAACTATAGACCACTCTTTCTGATACTCTACAGTAAACCTAAATCAAACAATCTAGATGTATTGGGGATCAACCTAATGTGTAGTGGGTTGCAGCCTATCTTCATCTCCCTGACCAGCAAATTTGCCTATCTGCTATTAGTGTCTGAAATTTTTTGATAGTTTTGAATACTGTAAATGTACCTGCCTACACCTATATCATATGTTGATATGGCAAAATTCTAAGAATTTTTCTATTTTAACACACTGATATACAAGCCTTACCATAAAGATACTTGGTTACTAGGATATTTGAAGTTTGTGAATCAGTGAACACATTTTGAAGATGCCCAATGATTAAAACTAAAATAAGGCCAAGCATAAACTAGAAAATGCTAGCTGAAGTCATATAAGAGGCATATACACATGATACTGCGTAATAACTCTAAGGAACCACCTAGAAACCATCTATTAACTACTTAGAGTTAATTTTGTTGTTTATTTTCAATTTCATACAAGAGGATTCCTGCAAAATGACAAGAGGATTCCTGCAAAAATATTTGCATTAAATTTGATAAAACTGACATAAGTACATTAATAAGCTATTTGTTTGATGGATAAAAGAAATAACTAACAAATTCCCCAAAGAAAAATATTAATAAAAAATAGTGCATGATGTTTTACTTCATCAGTAATCAACAAATACAAATTAAAATATTTTTTCATTCTAATTGGCATAGAATTTTTTAAAATTTTTGAACAGGTCATTCAAAATAGGTGAATATGTGTCTATTGTATACAATTTTTAAAAGTATAATTTCAGTGTGAATATCCTCAATATAACCTATGTTGTATTCTTGTCAAAAACTATTACTCTGGATGGCCAACAAACACATGAAAAGATGCTCAACATCACTAATCATCAGAGAAATGCAAGTCAAAACCACAATGAGGTATCACCTCACACCGATCAGAATGGCCATCATCACAAAATCTGGAAACAACAAATGTTGGAGAGGGTGTGGAGAAAAGAGAACTCTCCTGCACTGTTGGTGGGAATGTAAGTTGGTACAGCCACTATGGAAAACAATTTGGAGGTGCCTTAAAAAAACTACAAACAGAACTACCATATGATTCAGTCATCCCACTCCTGGGCATATACCCAAAGAAAATCATAATCCCAAAAGAAACTTGTACCATAATGTTTATTGCAGCACTATTTACAATAGCCAGGACATGGAAGCAACCGAAATGTCCATCAACAAATGAATGGATACAGAAGATGTGGCATATATATACAATGGAATATTACTCAGCTATAAAAAGGGATGAGATGGAGCTATATGTAATGAGGTGGATAGAACTACAATCTGTCATACAGAGTGAAGTAAGTCAGAAAGAGAAAGACAAGTATTGTATGCTAACTCACATATAAGGAATCTAAAAATGGTACTGATGAACTCAGTGACAAGAACAAGGATGCAGATACAGAGAATGGACTGGAGAACTCGAGGTATGGGAGGGGGCGGGGGGTGAAGGGGAAGCTGAGAAGAAGCAAGAGAGTAGCACAGACATATATATACTACCAACTGTAAAATAGATATTCAGTGGGAAGTTGTTGTATAACAAAGGGAGTCCAACTCGAGGATGGAAGATGCCTTAGAGGACTGGGGTGGGGAGGGTGGGGGGGACTCGAGGAGGGGGGGAGTCAAGGAAGGGAGGGAATACGGGAATATGTGTATAAAAACAGATGATTGAACTTGGTATACCCCCAAAAAAATAATAAATAAATAAATTAAAAAAAAAAAACTATTACTCTGAATATAGCTGTGACAAATAATTTTTTAAAATCCAGATCATGGAACAGTCTATAAGACAATTGGCTTGGACTCTTCAAAAATACAAAGATCATTATAAAATAAAATAAGAAAACAGTGGGAGTAGGAATATTCCAGATTGAAGGAGACTACTTAAACAGGAGACTAAATAGTCTTCTTTAATCTAATGATAACTATATGCAATGTGTAATTCTTGACTGGTCCCTGGATTGAAAGGGAGGAGAGGAGGAAAGGGAGGGAGGAGGTAAGTAAAGAGGGAGGCAGAAAGAGATGAAGGAAAACTACATAGCTATATAATGGGCATTTGGGGGACAACTGAGGATATATGAACATGGACTATATTTTAGAAACTGTTATTATACTAATGTTAAATTCTTGGGAAAATAGAATTGAGATTTTGTAGGAGAGTGTCCTTGCTTCTGGGAAACATACTGAGACACTGAAGAATAAGATATGATATCTGCAACTTACTTCAAAGGGTTCAGCAATAAAAACAACAAGAGATTTCAATACAAGGCATTACATTTTAATAACAAAATAATGATTATAGTCTAAATATTCACATTTTAAATCTCTATATAATGAGGTTATATATATTAAAATGCCTTTATGCTTTTAATTAGTTTTCCCTCAAGAAAATATATATTTAAGGGGAGCTGTTCCAAAAGGTTGCTTTTTCCAAATGACGTAATTTTTAATGTGACTCCTTCGAAATACAAGAACCAAAGAATCACCAAATCTAATGCAAAGACCAGCAATTTTTTTTTTTTAAGACCAGTAAGTTTCTAAAGTAGCATTCTAATTTCTTACTGGTCAATTCCTTCAGATTCAAAGGTTCCATGCAAACTAACGCATTGGCAAAAATGTGATAAAGAAACACATGATTGTTTCAAACTTTGCTTCCTGTTGTCAAAACAAGGACTTAGTAGGAAAGAGAAATGAGACAGTGATCAGCCAGGTATGTACCATGTAGTTTAAGAAGGCTGAAACAGTAGATTTTTAAGACACTTTCAGATATTCTGGAATAGGTCAGACACTAAGTATTTATCAGCTAACACCTTACTAGCAAAATGCAAGAAATATTCAAAAAGAGTAAACATGAGGAAGGAAAAATTAAGTTCTGAAGCATAAAAAGTCATAAAGACAAACTTTTTCTACTGCTCTCTTTTTCTAGGATCAGTCCTGGCACCCACATAATACTCTCTCTCTGGATTCCTTTTCATTGTACCCTGAACAATGATCTCATGTCATCTCTGGCATATGTACATAGGTTACTGATTTGTTCTATCTCCTTGTTGCCAAACAATAGGAAGAGTAGGGAGAGTTGTCTTAGGTCTACAAATGGGACCATTTGGAAAGGCGGTTTTCCTGTGGAACCTGTCTTCTCTGACTGAAACCTATTCAGTAAGACTGTTCATTCCTGACCTCCTGCCCCCTTAACACTGATCTGTCCTAAAGAGGATGCCAATATATTGTCTGTCAAATTTATATTAGAAAGCCATAGCATAAGGTCCCTATTTCTATATTGCACACAATGCTTTATGTCAACGTTTGATAAACATGAAATCACATTTTCAAAGGTTAAAAAACAAGTGTCAGTCAGTCAAATATAGTTGACCACTGTGAGTGTCTCACTGGTTGACCTTGAACTCTTCCATGACTCTGAGGTCAATGATATGGCGTTGGAGGAGGAATTTCTTATAGATTTATGATAAACTCACTTCTTTGACTATGATCTTGACATTAGAAACAATTTTAAGTTGTCTATCATCAAACACCTACCTAGTGAACGAAAATATAAAGCTATAAAGGGATCAATCATCCTTTCAATTGTGCAATAAACTAACAATTTTCATGCAATGAAACTGATGTTAATAGGAGTTATACATGCATATACACGATACAAAGAACCCTAAGATTTCGAGACGCTAAGACTCAATAAAAGACAAGAAGGTAGAAGAAAAACAAAGAAATGTTCAGTATTTACTTACCATAGACTCCATTTCCACCTCTTTTTAAATTATGTATAGTAGAAGAAAGTTAGCAGGTAGAACTATGCAAGCATTTTCAAAGGTCTGAAAGACTTGTGAAGTTCACTTTCATTATATTATAGCTATAGTAAACCGTTTAAATATTGCTATTAGATTTCTAATATGCCACAAAAATACATTAATTAATGATATCCAAAGATTATTAGAGTCAGTTTTTAATATGAAATACTAAGGGATTAAATATAACCCAAGACAGGGTTACTCTGTTTAGATATTAGAAAGTGTCATGTACAGTTCTTAATTACTCTCAAATGTGGTTCTTTCCTAGAAATAATGTTTTGTTGGCTAGTCCTTTTTTGTTTGGCTAGTTTTGACTACCTGAAAAAGACAAAGAAAAGAAAGAAACTAATTTGCATCTCCCTTTCTTCAATTTCTCCAATATCAAAGTTATGAGCAATCAGAAAGATTTTAAATGAATTGCACAGATCTGTTGCAGACACTCACAGCTGATTAAGACAAACATGTTTTCATCCTTTGAATATTAAAAGTTAGCTTATTACCATCCTTTCAGAAATGCATAGTGGACACAAAGTATAACTTGTAACTTCTTAACTACGATTTTAAAGAACGTGATAACCACTTGAATATTCTGCAGAAGTACAAGGGCATAAATTTTGGCTGCTGTCCCTAAATATTTGTTAAACTATGTATTTCAAATGTTTTCAACCATATGATATTCTGTACTGTCTTTCATATCAGATGAAGTATGACTAAAAATAACACTGGGCAGCTTTATTATTATTTAGCAAACACAGTTCTTTAACCCATTTGAGTTTCTAACTCAGATAATAAAGTTCATTACATTTTAGTGTCTATGTGCATTTCCTTACTGCCGTTTGTTAAGACTTAAGTAAAGATGGTCACGAAGGGGAAGACGGCCCTTAAACCCTGTACTTAGTAACTTCAGCCTCACATCTACTTTCAGGAGAAATACATGACAGATCTATTGTTCTGTATTAGCAGGACATTGTCCCAGTATATGAACACATGCAAACTACTCAGGAAGGTCTTTGAATATTTAAGGCAAGACACTAGTGGCTCATCCCAGTGGGAACCACAGAAAAGGGGAACCTGATTAAATTTAATGTCATTGTCACTTTTTTTCATTGCGAAGAATTATATAGGTAGCCATAGCTACCACACTGTTCAGACAGCATGACCACAATATTCCCCTCAGAGGTTGGCGTCAAGGACTGAATTATTCACTCAAAGAATGTGATTCATTGCTGGATGTGGTTCTTACAAGATTAAAAGAGTCATCAGTACATAAAATGCACATGCATACTCTAGGGGCAAAAGTAAAACCACTGCAACCTTTTGATCACTGAGTAGGCTTTGTAAGAATAATCTGTAAAAAACTATATTGATAAATATTTTTTAGTATAATTTGGACTGTGAGCCTAGGTCTCTCTCTTCTTTTTTTAATTTAAAAATCATTTTGAAGTTAAGAAGTTTTCATATAAACTGTTGGAAGAGTTTAGAACAACACCTCTTATTCCTATTCCTTTTTAAAAGGAAGCTATTGAATCAATATTTAATTATGCTACTCTATGGTATGTAGCATCTCCGGGTAAAATCTGATAATTCATAAAAGATTGCTTGTTCAGTATCAGCAAATAAGCATTATAATAATCTAACAGTGTTTACCATATGTTATGTTTTATCATTGCCTCTAAATTTACAGTCTTCCTTGTCTTGGGTAAATATTTTCAAATGTGTGCTGTGTCGTTTCTAAACACATATTTTGCCTAGTTAAGTCAAATAAATATATTTTTTTAAAGTAAGATAGTTGAAAATTAAAATTTCAGATAGTTTTCACTTACTCGTCTAATCAAATACCTCTCACAGAAGAACACATGCTACTATTTAGACATGTATATTAAATTTCTGATCTTTTTTACTAATATCAGGCCCTGCTCTTTAAAAGGCTGCATAAAAGTAAACGCTAGCTGCTGCATAAAATAGTCCACCAAGGAAGTAATTGGTGGCTTTTGATAAACTCAGGGGACTAGTAACAAGCTTTCACTTGCAGAATGTCAGTTCATCAGTTCAAACTCAGTCCATACAGGCCTGACTGAAAGCCATGCCACCTGAGTGTCACTCACTGGAGTTTATAACATGAACTGGAGGCAGACCCAGTCTGATTAATGGTGAACACAAGTCCACAACCCAGCACCCACAATCATAATTGGCTCCCTTGTGTGAAGTCTCAGGAGACTGAATGGGCAATGGAATTTGAACTACCAACTCATTCTGGTCTCTCCAGGGAAAGATGAAGGCTCCCTGGTGCGGCTACTTGGAGAAGCTAGTAATGATGCTATTGTGCCTTAGACCCGTCCTATAGATAAATAGAGAGCTTTCCTCTGTACAAAAACACACTTAAGCACCTATAAAACACCAAATAACTCATTCTGCATACATAGGGTTAAAGTAATGCTCTTTTATGATTGCCTTCAAAATAAAAAGTAAATGATTTGCTTTAGTGTACTTGGTAACAATATTGTTAGAGAATATTAATTGTAATACAAAGAACTTGTACTCCTAAGTAAAACCTAATCACATTATCTTCTAGTAAAATTTTATTTACTGAAATGAAATAACATCTAGAGTTTTCTTAAATACAATCTTATTCCACAGCATGAAAACATGCTAATGTGAAATTCAGAGATCATAATTTCTTTCTATTAAAAAAATTCTATGTAGATTCTACATATTGATTATTTAAATTAGATGCCCATGGAGATATCACTTTATTGAGAGTTGGGTTGATTACCATGGAATTTATGAGAAGACAACTGTAAGCAGAGGAAGCTTTGGAGATGCAACTTTGCCCCTGAAATACCAAGGGATATTTTCCTCCGTGTAATGTTAAACAATGTGCCTTCAACAATAAACTGACAATGCCTTTCTTGAGGCTTGTGGTGTGGTCACGGTGTTGATCTTGTCTTTTCTTCTTCATGTGCTCCCATACCAGAGACACTACAATGGTCATTCACAAAAACTACAGTACGGAGAAGTTTAAGATGCTTCTTCTGTAATGTTTCTTTCTTCTATCTGCAGCTGGGGGGTTACAGCTGGTGTCTTTTTTTTTTTTTTCTTTTTTGGTTACCTGAATGGATTTCCGCTTCTTAACTGTACCAGCTTGCCATTCATTATGATGATAGGTTCAATCAGAATATTTTAGTGTCTTTTGGTTTCTGAGTTACCTCTCACTCTTCAAACAGTTTTAAAATAAGTTTTGCTAATGTTGAACATTTTATTATTTAATGCCATCAGTGCTATTCCTTTATAATTATCTGAAATCCTCTCATATAATAAAATGACTAACAGTTACAAATAAAAATGATGGAATTATTTTTAACTAAGGGGGTTTTTCTTTTTAATGACTCTCAACAGAAAAGGGGTTATTAAAAACAAAATTACTGTCTCAGTTGAATTATAGTTTCCTGATACTGCATCTGTAAATATAAGGAAAATGAGGTACAAAATAACTAAAACTAGGCTTGTTGGGTTTTTTTTTAATTTGAAGAAGTGAATTTTATTTTATTCTATTTTATTTATTTATTTTTATAAATTTATGTATTTATTTATTTGTTGGCTGTGTTAGGTCTTTGTTGCTGTGCGCGGGGTTTCTTTAGTTGTGGTGTGCGGGCTTCTCACTGCCATGGCTTCTCTTGTTGCAGAGCACGGGCTCTAGGCACGTGGGCTTCAGTAATTGCGGCACATGGGCTCAATAGTTGTGGCTCACGGGCTCTAGAGCACAGGCTTAATAGTTGTGGTGCACGAGCTTAGTTGCTCCACGGCATGTGGGATCTTCCTGGAGCAGGGCTCGAACCTGTGTCCCCTGCATTGGCAGGAGGATTCTTAACCACTGCACCACCAGGGAAGCCCAACTTGTTGATTCTTAATCTATATTTTCTCTAGGACTGATGACTGAAAAGACTCATTACAAGGTCACTACCAGAACGGCCCAAAACCAGATATTGAAACACCACAAACTTGAGTGTTTTTAATGACTCTGTGACCTGCATGCTTTTAACAACAATAGCAAATATTTATGATGCCCTTACTACGTACCAGGCACCATACATAGTACTTTACATTATCATAGTAACAGGATTTTCAGTGCTATAACTCAGAAAGTTCCAGGCAAACCAGGTTGAGTCGGCCATCCTACATGTATCTGTGGGCAACTGGCATTCAGGGTTTCACTCATATGTGTGGAGACTGGCTGGTTATCAATTGATGCCACAGGGTAGATGAGCCGCAGATCTGACCATCCTGTCAGGTGCATTCACATCATGGTGGATACAGGATTCTCACGAGCAGCAGGAGAGGCAAGCCCCAATGAGCTAAGTCCCTATTTGCTACTCTCCCATGGTTCAAAGCAAGTCATATGGCTCAGATTCAAGTAATGAAAAAAATAAATTCCATGTCTCTATGGAAGGCTATACAAAGTCATACTGTAAAAAGAAAAAAGGTATACAGAGGGATAGAACTTGTAGCCATTTTTGCAATTTACGGGAAGATCATTACCTGCCCTGAAATCAAGATTTCTGTGCTCAGCAATACGCGCTACCTAAAAACATCCATGAGGGACTTCCCTGGCGGTCCAGTGGTTAAGACTCTATGCTTCTAATGCAGGGGGCTCAGGTTTGATCCCTGGCCAGGGAATTAAGATCCTGCATGTCCCACAGCACGGCCAAAAAATAAAAACATCCATGAGAGTAACAGAAGGTAAACACAGAAATTTTAGTCTCTCTGTGGCTATACTGCCCTGAGTAAACAATAGGGTTAATTAAATTGTCCCAGGACTGCTTATTCAAAATGCTATTCAGATGGAGGGACATACCATGTTCCTGGATTGGAAGAATCAACATCGTGAAAATGACTGTACTATCCAAAGCAATTTACAGATTCAATGCAATCCCGATCAAATTACCAATGGCATTTTTCACAGAACTAGAGCAAGAAATCTTACCATTTGTATGGAAACGCAAAAGACCCCGGACAGCCAAAGCAATCTTGAGAAGGAAAAATGGGGTTGGTGGATTCAGGCTTCCTGACTTCAAACTATACTACAAGGCCATAGTGATCAAGACAGTATGGTACTGGCACAAAAATAGAAAGGAAGATCAATGGAATAGAAGAGAGAACTCAGAAGTAAGCCCAAACACATATGGGCACCTTATCTTTGACAAAGGAGGCACGAATATACAATGGAAAAAAGACAGCCTCTTCAATAAGTGGTGCTGGGAAAATTGGACAGCAACATGTCAAAGAATGAAATTAGAACACTTCCTAACACCATACACAAAAAGAAACTCCAAATGGATTAAAGACCTACATGGAAGGCCAGACACTATCAAACTCCTAGAGGAAAACATAGGCAGAACACTCTATGACATCCATCAAAGCAAGATCCTTTTTGACCCACCTCCTAGAATCATGGAAATAAAATCAAGAATAAACAAGTGGGACCTCATGAAACTTAAAAGCTTTTGCACAGCAAAAGAAACCATAAACAAGACTAAAAGGCAACCCTCAGAATGGGAAAAAATAGTTGCCTATGAAACAACGGACAAAGGATTAACCTCCAAAATATACAAGCAGCTCATGCAGCTTAATACCAAACAAGCAAATAACCCAATCCACAAATGGGCAGAAGACCTAAATAGACATTTCTCCAAAGAAGACATACAGATGGCCAACAAACACATGAAAAGATGCTCAACATCACTAATCATCAGAGAAATGCAAGTAAAAGCCACAATGAGGTATCACCTCACACCAATCAGAATGGCCATCATCACAAAATCTGGAAACAACAAATGTTGGAGAGGGTGTGGAGAAAAGAGAACTCTCCTGCACGTTGGTGGGAATGTAAGTTGGTACAGCCACTATGGAAAACAATTTGGAGGTGCCTTAAAAAAACTACAAATAGAACTACCATATGATCCAGTCATCCCACTCCTGGGCATATACCCAAAGAAAATCATAATCCCAAAAGAAACTTGTACCATAATGTTTATTGCAGCACTATTTACAATAGCCAGGACATGGAAGCAACCGAAATGCCCATCAACAAATGAATGGATAAAGAAGATGTGGCATATATATACAATGGAATATTACTCAGCTATAAAAAGGGATGAGATGGAGCTATATGTAATGAGGTGGATAGACCTAGAGTCTGTCATACAGAGTGAAGTAAGTCAGAAAGAGAAAGACAAATACTGTATGCTTGTGGGAAGACATTCTGGAACCTTTTTGAAACATTGAAAATGTTGAAGTATGTGGGCCGATCGATGGGATTCAGAATGTCCTGCTTGAGCAGTGGAGGAGCTGAGGGTGTGGGGCGTGGAGACTAATATCACCCTGTTTGGTCCTGAGGGATGGCTGGTTAGCCAAAGACGGGTAAGATTCCTCAGAGGAGGAACAACCTAAGACAGGCACAGCCGCAGAGGGGCCAACAGGGGTGGTGCATAGAGCCTTCCTTATATCACCGTGTTTGGCCCTGGAGGATGACTGGTTAGCCAGAGACGGGTAAGATTCCTCAAGGGAGGAACAACCTAAGACAGGCACAGTCGCAGAGGGGCCAACACGGGTGGGGCACAGACCCTTAATCCTTCTGAGAGAGGTCTCCTGCCCCCAGGGCTGCTTTGCTCTCCACGCCCAGCTCAAACCCATGCCACGCCCAGCTCAAATCCACACCCAGCTCAAATCAGGACCCAGGAGGCAAACAAAGATCATTGCCCCCAGTCATGTGAGGCCTTTGATTGTTTATGGGATTAACCTGGGAGTGTCAGACCCTTAGGCTATGCCGAGAACTCAATAAAAGCAACGTGGGATCAATCAGCGAGGCTCTTGATCCTAGAGGTCTTGAGTCCCCCGGTCCCATCTTTCTCTTCAGTCTGTGTCTGTGTCTTCTTCAAGCTTGCGGCACCCGTCACTCACCTCGAGTCGCCGAGCTGGTCTCGGCATATGCTAACTCACACATACGAATCTAAAAATGGTACTGATGAACTCAGTGACAAGAACAAGGACGCAGATGCAAAGAATGGACTGGAGAACTCGAGGTTTGGGGGGGGTGGGGGGTGAAGGGGAAGCTGAGATGAAGCTAGAGAGTAGCACAGACATATATATACTACCAACCTTAAAACAGATAGCCAGTGGGAAGTTTTTGTATAACAAAGGGAGTTCAACTCCAGGATGTAAGATGCCTTAGAGGACTGGGATGGGGAGGGTGGAGGGGACTCAAGGGAGGGTGGGGGGGAGTCGAGGAAGGGAGGGAATACAGGGATATGTGTATAAAAACAGATGATTGAACTTGGTGTACCCTCAAAAAAATAATAAATAAATAAATTTAAAAAAAAAAAAGCTATTCAAAACTTGGATTACGCACACTAAGTGACATTTCCGTATCATTTTAGCTTGTGTGTTAAAAAGGCCCCCAAGGGGTCGTGACTAAGAGTGTCTAAAGAGGGTCTAAACTGAGGGTAACAACAATTGTTTCTCAAATTAGAAAGATATTTGTGAAATGAAGGAGGAACAGGGAAGGAAAAGGTAGTGAGTCTTTCATAAAAGAAAATATATTGGGTTATTTTTATGAATAGGGTATAAATACACATGTACCATATATCCATATGTGTATAAATTTATGTACATTGTATACATAATATGTATTTTCTTTTTATATTGTATTTGTATTGTATCTTATTTGTAATACAGGAGTTACACAAATACTGCAAATGAGTGAAATTAGAGAAGTAACTTGGTACAATAAAAAAACACAGAAGAAGAATATAGCAGAATGGAAGCAGAGCTCCCTTTTAGAGTAAGAAACTATTGCTCACTTCTTGGCCTATCTGATTATTTCCAAGTAAAAAATTGGGGCCCAAAGTTTCCTTTTCATTTCTAAAGGGAAGCCAGAAATACACAATTTCTCAATTTTAAAATGTTGAAAACTGAATTTTAAGAAAATTGTTATTAGTGCAAGCTAATCCAGAGCTGAATTCAGGCCAAAGCCACCAGTTTCCAATTTCTATAATAGTTATTACTGTGGATTATTTTTTTATTTGCCAAAATATGAAGTCGGGACAAGTATTTGGGGGAAATTTCCTGGTGTGTGAGTTTTTCCAAGCATGGTCTATTTGTTATCTTCTATGTTACATATTACCACAAATTTAGCATCTTAATACAACATATTTATTATCTCAACACTCCTATAGTTTATAAGTCCTTCTTGGTGCAGCTGGTTCTCTGTTCAACATTGGCCAGGGCTACAATCTCATCTAAGGTTCAGGGTGCTTTTCCAAGGTTACTGGTTATTAGCAGAATTCAATTCCTTGCAAGTGTAGAATTAAAGTCCTGCTTTCTTGCTGGCTATTATGTGGAATCAGTCTCAGCTCCTAGAGGCATCCCACAGGTGCCTGACATACACTCCTCTCCACAACATGGCAGTGTGCTTCTTCAAGGCCAGAAGGAAAATCTCACCATCTAAGAGCTCACCTGATCAGTTCAGACTCACCTCAAGTAATCTCTTTTGATTAACTCAAACTCAATTGACTAGGGACCTTAATTATATCTGTATAATCCCTTCTGCCATAATGAACATAATTACAGAGGTGCCATCCCATCATATTTCCAAATTCTGGTCAAAAAGCTCACGTGCAAGGGGAAGGAATTACTCAGAATATGTACACCCAGGAATGAAGATCTTCAGGGCCATCTTAGAATTTTGCCTACCAAATACAGGAAACACTACTTTGGAGAATTTTGATCCTCTAGATTAATACTGAAGATGTTTTGTGCCCTGATCCTCCAAAAAATTATCAAGTTGTACCATTTCTATTCTTTTGTTGTGTCATTTGCCTTAAATGAAAAATTACCTAAGACAGTCTTTAAAAAACCGTTTCTTGTTTTGTAATAATGAAATTATTGTCCAAACTATATGATCCTTTAAAAAGCTCCATGTCATAAATTTATTTTAAAGCTTGCTAGGAGGGATTTCCCTGGTGGTCCAGTGGGTAAAATCCCATACTCCCAATACAGGGGGCCAGGGTTCAATCCCTGGCCGGGGAACTAGATTCTGCACGCATGCCCAACTGAGTCTGTGTGCCGCAACAAAGATCCCACGTGCCACAGCTAAGACTGGGCACAGCCAAAATAAATAAATAAATACTTACTAAAAAATAATAAAATAAAGCTTGCTAGGAAAGATTTTGATTTCCCTGGAGAAATAAAAAAAATTCTTTTATACTACAAATATATAATTGACTTTGTCTTTTCTTTTGGCTGCCATGAACTTACAGCCATATTTAAATGGGCCTTTATTCTCTGTATATAGTGGATGGAGAGTCCTCTCCATTCTTAAATTTGTATTCATATTTTTCTAGTTGGGTTGTAATTCTTAATTTTATATATTTAATGTTTTTGTTGTGGTCATCTCAAATCTAAAAGGAGATACATGACAAATACATTGATTAGACAGATGAGCAGAGGATAGAAACATAATAAAGATAAATGAAATAAGTAGTGATGAGAGACGGAAACAAAATAAAGATCATGTATTCTTCCCATTTTTAAGCTACCTATTGAATTCCATAAATGTATATATCTGTCATTATACCAATATCTCACCATTTTATTTTAAAAGCATTATAACATACTTTATGGTCTAGCAGGGTCTTGTTTTAACATTGATATAGTTCTTTTGCATTTTATTGATAAAGTCAATAGTAGTCAATTATTTAACACTAGCATTTAATGTTCGTCAATGAATCCTCTTTTTTTCTCTGAATCAATTTTCTATTCTCTTTGAACATGTTGAGTCTGATGCCTTATAAATGTAATACTACCACAGTTTTGAAGGTACAGTCCTATTCTTGCTTATATTCACATTTCTCTAGATGCATTAGACCAATTTTAAATTCACAGAGTCCCTTATATCTCATGCAGAATACTTCTATGTTGCATTTACACAACCACATTCTTGTTGTGGCATTAGCCTACATTCCTCTGTCCCATGGACATGTCTGCCTCATCATAGGAAAAAGTTGTAGGCAAAAAAAAAAAGGCTTAGTTCAAATAACTAATTTATTTTGTTTTAAAATTTACTTTTATATTTTCATACCCTCTTAAAATTCAAAAATATAATTTATAATTATTAATAATTAAAATAGATTATGTAGGCTACCAAGATGAATATTTCAATGGTGAATATATCCCAGGCCTTCCAAAATTAAGATAGTCATCTCTTAATAATGATTTAAGAAGAATATTGAAGTATTACAAATTTAAGATTCTTAAACATTCCCAATGAATTAAAATATTAAGTAAACATTATTTAATACTTTTACTATTAAGTATTTACTTAATATTGAATAATAAAAGTATTAAATAACATTCAACACTTTTACTATTTACTTAAAAGTAAGTAATATTAAGTAAATACTTAAAATATTTACTCTTATCTCATAGAAATAGCTTATTTTGTGCCTGTGGCAGGGTAAGTATAGAAGGTGAATCTGGAACATTTTGTGCCAGAAAGCAAGGAAGTGCTCAAAGAATAATGGATTTATGTCAAAAGGACACAAGTGCCAGCTTGAAGAGGTTCCCACTAGCCAAATTTGACACAATATGTGCATCAGAAACAATTATAACAAATGCAATAGAGAAAAAAAATTGAGTCCATAATGTTACTCAAAATAGATGAAGATGTGGGGGTGGAGATGGAACACACTTCTTTACAGAAGAGTGACAAGTAATAAACAGAGGGCTTCCTAGGTGGCGCAGTGGTTGAGAATCTGCCTGCCAATGCAGGGGACATGGGTTCGAGCCCTGCTCTGGGAAGATCCTATATGCCACGGAGCAACTAAGCCTGTGCGCCACAACTATTGAGCCTGAGCTTTTAGAGCCCGTGAGCCACAACTATTGAGCCCATGTGCTGCAACTACTGAAGCCCACGTGCCTAGAGCCCATGCTCTGCAACAAGAGAAGCCACTGCAATGAGGAGCCTGCGCACCACAACAAAGAGTAGCCCCCGCTCACCGCAACTAAAAAGAAAGCCCACACACAGCAAAAAAAAAAGACCCAACACAGCCAATAAAATAAATTTTTAAAAAAAGTAATAAACAGAGAAGGAATGATAGAAAAATCATTAAATGGTAAAACTAGAGAAGGGGAATATGGGTGTCCACTGAATTATTCTCTTACCTTTTCTGTGGTTTAGAAAATGTTCTAAATTAAAAAGTAAATTAATTAGTAATACAAAAATGAAAGTATATTTAGGGCCCAGAATCATAATTTGTTCTAGAAAATAAATAATATTTAGAGTTAGAGATAGTTTAACTGATACCAATTCCAAAAAGACTAGGAAAAAAGGAAACTCATTCTAAGATGCTGATAAGGATTTTGGAGTTTTCTTGAACAACTGATATATACATTGTAGCTTTATTAATTTGTTTAAGTATTCAGAATTACAAGAACAACATATGTTCCTGCAGTCAAAATATGGTCTAAAAATATATTCCAACATCTAGCATAAAAAAATGCACTTGCATAACTTAAAATTTTCATTAAGATTCACAATACCATGCCTAATTCAAAGTCTACACAGCTTAGTGAAGGGAGGGAATATGAGCTTTAGAGTCAGCCAAGCCTGGGTTTGAATCAGGCTCTGCTACTTGTTATTTGAACAATCTCACATAAATTATACACTGTACTGAATCCTTGGTTTTCTCATCTATAAAGAAAATTGATATTCTACTTCAGAATTATTTTGAGGGCCAAAATAAGATAAATATGTAGCGCATCTATCCTATTGACTAGCATTCATTCTGTGTGACAAGCATTGCCCTGGGCCCAGGGACCCAGCAGTAAAGAAAACAGAAACACATCCACCTTCTCCTCTTGGAGCTCACTGTTTAGCAGAGGAAAGAAAATAATCATGCAAATTGCTACATAATTATAACGTGGTAAATGATAAAGGAATATGAGTACTTAATATACTCATAATAGACCATATATGCTGTCATATGAAAATTTTTTCAATTTAATTTTCTTTACTAATGAAGGGTAAAGAACAATAATATAAGAAATAAGGTGGGGCTTCCCTGGTGGCGCAGTAGTTAAGAATCTGCCTGTCAATGAAGGGGACACAGGTTCGAGCCCTGGTCTGGGAAGATCTCACATGCCGCAGAGCAACTAAGCCAATGTGTCACAATTACTGAGCCTGCTGTCTAAAGCCCATGAGCCACAACTACTGAGCCCACGCACCTCAACTACTGAAGCCTGTGCACCTAGAGCCCGTGCTCCACAAGAGAAGCCACCACAATGAGAAGCCTGCGCACCGCAACAAGGAGTAGCCCCCGCTCACCACAACTAGAGAAGGCCTGCATGCAACAAGGAAGACCCAATGCAGCCAAAAATTAATTAATTAATTAATTAATTTTTTTAAAAAGAAAAGAAAAAAAGAAATAAGGTAACATAAAGGGCTTGCCAGCACCTTATCGCAAGAGTACTTCCAAGGATCCTCTTACCAGGGCCACACCCTTTATACACAGTGGCTCCTGTGGCTAGCACAGAGAAGTCTTCTGGGGAAGGTAAGTATGCTCAGTGCTGATACCTCCAGGGTGGACCTGAAGGCAAGGAATCAGAAGAACCTGAGCATTAGACCTGGGATGGAGAGAGAGAAAGAACTCTAAAGAACTAATGATGGTCCAATAAGGAAAGTATTTTGCAGAGTATCTGCATATTTCTTGGAGAATTTGGTGAGAATGCTGTCTCACAACAATGTATTGTTTGAGATAAACAAGTTCTAGTTCCTGGAGACAACAAAGCCAAACCTGTGTTTAGTGATGGTCTTGGAAGGAGGAGGAATTTTTCTTTGAGGGAAATTTTCAGGATCAAATCTTAAACTTAGGGGATGATCTACTAAAGACTTAACTTCTGTTTTTCACCACTTTTATACAAATATTATATAAAGTCTCTTCATTGATCCTTCTGACTGGTGGGGCTCAAGGGAGGGTGCAGGCAGGAAAGAGAGAAAGTAAAGAAAAGTATCCCCTGACCCAGGAAACCCAAAAAAGCATCTGAGAACTCAAGATTTAATCCTTTCTTATCTCCAGGAAAGATAGAAAGGCCTTTATGAGTTTCTAAGTTCTTCCCTTTGTACTCAAAGGCCTGAAATGGGACGTGCATACATAGTAGAAAGTGAATAAATGTTATTCTTCTAAAAATTATAATTAATCAGATCATTATTAAGAAATTCCTTCTACCAAGAGGTACAAACTACTATGTATAAAATAAATAAGCTATAAGGATATATTGTGCAGCACAGGGAATATAGCCTAAATTTTATAATATCTTGAAATGGAGTATAATCTATAAAAATTTTGAATCACTGTGTTGTACACCTGAAACTAATACAATACTGTAAATCAACTGCACTGCAACAGAAAAACAAACAAAAACATTCCTTCTACAATATACACATATCTATAGAAAAGCATTAATACTACCATATTCCAACTTGAGTCCTTTTGTTTAGATACCCATTAATATTCCTCTATTGTTACAGGATTTGAACAATGAACATATTCTTTTATTAGAGTTTAAATTTCTTAAAATCTTATTGATTGCTTAAGGAGAATGCTCCAACCTAAGACGCACACCGGGCTGCCTCCCTACCTCCTTGATCTAACTTTTAGCAGGATCCAGATACCAGCATATTCCAACCTTCATCAACATGCATTACTTTATCTTAGCTCTAACTTGGAAAAGGAATTCTGAGGACTTCATTTATTACTCTCCACGGTGTCTAGAATGATGCAAATCTTATTCTTAATGCTCAGTTATGTTCATTGCCTGTCAGTTCTTTTCTAGGTGAATTCTGATACAGGTACAATTTCCTTGAAAATGGAAGGGCTGAAGGTAAAGTTTGTCATTAAGGCAGAGTCTGTTTACTCTTAGAATTCCATGGAAACAAATTATAGTACAAATCACAGTATCTTTACCATAGTAACATTATTCAGATGAGGGGAAAAAAATTTTTTTTGAGGAGTTAGGCTCTGGGTTTCCTTCATCTATAAATAGCCGTTTGGGCTTTCAGTGCATACTCTTAAAGGCAATCATAAAGCAACTAGAATTAACAGCAATCTGTTCTTAGGGCAGATTTTAGGAGGTGTCAAACATTATCTTGCTTTGTTTACTTGAGCCTCTTTTACAAAGCCACGTTCTTGTTGATCTGTTTCTCCTAGTTTCCTTTGGAAAGTCATCATAAATAGTGTACATTTCCCAGTGAATGGAATTTTGAACAAGAGATGCTATTTTTACGCACATGAAAAAAAAATTACTAGAGGAAAATGTGAAACAACAGGAATTTATTTTGTTAACCTCCCATTATAGATATACAGATTTTCTAGATTGACAATTCAAAGCAATGTCATTGATTTGTTTGTTTGTTGCTTTTGTTATTCTTTAGTGTGGTCATCTGTTTGGTTGGGTTTTTTCCTCCCCTACAGAATTTATTATTTTCTTTAATAACTTGGCCAGTAAACTTAGTCAATCTTATGTCAGTGATCAAGAGAGAGAAAGAAAGGCTCTTTCATATAGGTTATCCTGAAAGTGATTTATCTGAAAATTAATTCTCAAAACACATTAATTTAGAAAAGAAAAAAATTGCACACCAACTGGTAAATCTACTAGTTACTCCGGCAACTAAAGTCAGCTTAAGTGTGATTTTAAAAATTCACTGCAGATTCCTTAGTGATTAGATATAGTGATCATATCCTCAAAATATTTTGATAATAGGGAAAACAATGCTATAAAGTTGTAATTGTCCTAGGGAAGAATACTCAGGTGACTAGTAAACTGAAATAAGACAGACCATCACATGATTAACTACATTATGTATTTTATATCACCAAATGGTAATCTCAGATTACACTCCCATAAAGATGCCATAATTGATAATTCACAGTACATCAAATATTGTGACTCAAGCTGAGTATGAGTATTCTGAATACTCAGTAGTCCTGTGACGTTTGTCTCATAGCATAGGAGCTTGTAAAATACTGCCTTACACTTCTTTACTCATTTCATTACTGAATCCAGCCTACCAAAAATGTCAAAGGAAAATGAAAGATCTTAATTTTTTTCAGTTTTAATATTCTCTGAAAACAAACAAAATAACTAGTGCCCCTAAAGATAATTCAATTACAGTTTCATTCAGTATAGTTCTCTAAAAAGTTAAATTATAACTCTTTATTACACTTTTAGAAAAATTTTTTTTCCTATTTCTTCTTGAGAGAAAAAAGAGAAACAGAATATACGTGAAAAAGAACATGTAATTTTAAAAATTAAATAATGAAAGAGCCAAATGTAACCATCTTTAGCTGCCATAGACAAAAAGAAAACTCCAAAATGACTTGATCTTGAAAGTCAGCAAATATAAGCTCCCTGTACTCCTACAGAAGGCTCTCAACAGAACTTTACAAGCTACCACTACTATGCAAATTTTGGATGATTTAGGCATATCAGTGGGGAAGGGATATCAGAAAGCAAATGTAAGGGAAAAGATAACTAAGTTAGGGTCCTGTTACCAGATACAATGGCATCTGCATAAAGCTTGCCAGAAAACAAAGTACTGCTTTACTCTGCAAAGGAAGTGTGGCATCTAGTGGACATTTAGTTTCTGCAATACCTTCCCGTGTTTTTCAGAGAAATAGATGTGATACAGGGTAGACCTCTGTGGTTTAACTGTCTTGTTGTTGTTATTGTTTTAAATAAGTCATGTTTTCACCCTCCATGTTGTGTGATTTTTTTTTATACTAACTTGGCAATAAAATCAAGCTGTCCATATGAAAAAAAATGTTCAGAATTTATAGTTCTACAAAGTGATTCTTATCTGAGTGTGTTTACTTTTTATTTTGAAAAATATTGCAAAATGAGTTTTTAAATTATATTTACATGAAATAAAATCCTTTCTGTTTTTCTTGGAATATTGTTTCCCAAAATGTGAAATGCTTTAAGAAAACTAAAACAAAAATATTTGCATGTGAATGTACTGCTTCATATCATGGAAATCTTTTACAAATCAGAGATTTCAAGTATAATAGAGATATTGCATTGAAATTCATAGAGTTCTAAAGTACATGTTGAGTTTATTGTGGAAAACAATATTTTCAAACTAAGGTATTTTAAATGACAAATTAGAGACAAATTTCAAGCTCTGTTGATTTTAGTTATTCACTAATAAAATAGAAGTTAGACACATTTCCAGTAAAAATTTACTTCTGAATATTCCTTGTGACCCAAAATACATTAACTTATCACAATATGAAGTCATATTTCTAAAGTCACCTTTGCCCTCTTGTCAAATCAGTCAAGTGTTTTAAAAAACTTATAACTGTACAACTCTGTATTAAAAGTTAAACAACTTCAAAATAGCTTGGTGCTTTTCTATGAACTGACTAAGCTCTCAAGTTATCAAAAACCCTAAGCAACATTTTGCTCTACTCTAAAATATTGTCTACTATTGATACGTCAATGTTTCCATAGATTTGCTTCTATGGAGTTAGCCTTTTAGCAATAGGAAACTTTGAAGAATAATTTGTGAATTTCAGGTAGGCAGTCTGAAATGGCTTGGGTTTTTCACCACTTGGGGGAATAGAAGCATGTACTTCTGTTCATGGTTTGGTTCCCCCCTAGTGGACATCAAGTAATACTGTAAATTAAAATTCTTACATAATATTCCAAGGGTCAAAGTAATAGAAACTAGTTGTAGGTACAGCTGAGGGAACTAAAGTAGTTATGTTCCTGTGATATTTTGGAATCTTACAATTCACACTTAACTTGGTATCTAACCAAAGTGTGGGTGAATGACCTTTAAAGAATCTATAAATCCATGAAGAAAATAATATACTTGCAAAGTCAATATTTTGATGATTTGAAAAATATGGAAATGAGACATTTATTTGGAAATTTTTTTACTTATTTCTATGGTATATAAATAATCATCCATACTTTGTTCCATGAGACTTTTGTAAATTTAGGAAAACCCCTTCTTCCATTGCCTAAAAGGTACATCACTCTGAAGACTATGCAGTGGCTTATAAAGTGCGCAACAGTATTTCTTAAAGGGAAAGCTCTTCTTTCCCATATAATATACTCCTTAGCATATCATATTCCTTCCACACCCTTCTAGAATACATGAATGAAAGAGAAAATAAAATGGAAAGAATCAGTGAATTTTAATGTAATATTTGTGTTTAATGAAACAACAAAAGTTTAATAAAACTTTGGAAAAAAAGAAAGAGAAGGACAGGAGAAAGATGGAGAGGGGAGAAGTGAATGGAGTTGCTCTGCAATCTCAGGAAAAAGAGAAGGATTGCCCTGGTATGGACATTTCGGCACTGTACTATACAAATAGCCATGGCAAAATACAGCAACTTATCAAAAATGCATTCCACATACACAACTGCAAACAGCATCAGTAGCAATTATAACAGGGTTTCTACAGGTACTAAGTATGAAAGTTTTCCATATGTCTAAAGCACTACACAAATATAAGGTAGTGTTATAAGCATTGCTGTCTTTAGCAGCAGAGACAATAGCTAAGACTTACAGAATCTTACTTACAGACTGTTAAATACAGTTTTAACTGGTATATGTACATCACTTCATCTGAGCCTCATGACAACCCTATAAGGTGGTTCTATTTTATCTTTATTTTGCATAAAAGGAAAATGAGGCACAGAGAAATTAAATGCCCATAGTCACACAATTAGAAGACAGTAAAGGATGGATTCAGCCAATAATCCTAGTTTCTAAATCTGTGTGCTTAACCTTTGACTCTCTTGAAAATTACATTGGTAATGCTAATAATAGTAATGTCAATAAGAATCTAGCAACCAAATATATCAAGTACACACATTAGAACTAAATTATTATGATCTCAATTTGGGATAAATTCTACTTCAAAATTACAAGCATCACCACCATACATTATACGTATTGACACTGTCCTCTAGATTTATTTTTACATTTGAGAAAATAAGCAGAAAAAAAGTCCTCTTGCAGAATCAGCTTATTGCTACAGATTAATGTTTAGAATGAAAACAGAAAAATGACAAGTCTCTGTACCAACTTGTAACAAGAAAAGAAAGTATTTAATCCAAGATATTCATTTATTCTTTAAAAAAAAGTTTTTAAAACCATGAACTACTTATAACTTTTCAAAGCCATTGGATTAAAAGGAGATTTACCATTTTCTTTAAAAGCTGCTTGCATAAAGGTTTGGAAGTTCCCCACTTCTTGGTGATAAAAGGTGCAGGTTTATACAAATATATTATTCTTCAGGGGATATTTGGAAGTGGATTAGTTATATCAAATGTCAAATAAATAGTACTAATTTCAAGATATTTCATGAAGTTATAAAGTGTCAAAACATCAAATCTGCCATAATAGCACCACTGATACATTTTGATACCAATCTCTGTAATATTCACTATCATCTACCCCACAACGAAAATAACATCTTCCTATTTCATGGTTAATTAAGCTCGATCTTCTGTAATAATGTTAATTTTAGTAATATGATCTGGTAAAAAGAATTACAGAGCTCAAATTACATGAACTTCTATGCCACGAAAGATAAAAATTGATCTTGCATAAATTTCCTCTTTTGCAACTGATATGTTTCTGATTGCTTTACAAGCGGGATTTTTTACCTTTAATAGGCCCCCAAAACATAAATATCAATATATTAGAGCCAACACCAAAAATCCCCAACAGAGTAGGTTATTCAAAGAGTAAATGACCTATTTTAATAAATAAAGGAAGTGAATAGAATAAAGGTAATAAAGGAAGTGAATAGAAGCCACAAAACTTCAATACCGAGAACCGCTTTAGGTGTTTTATTATCTTATGTGGGTGATTCTCAATCCTTGGCTAGCAGCCCAGCAGCATAATCATCACTAATATATTTGTTAGAAATGCAAATTCTCAGGCCCACCCACATCAGAACTACTCAGTCTGAAACACTGAAGGTGGGGCTCAGCAATCAGTGTTTTAGTAAGCCTTCCAACTGTCCAATTTAATCCCCACAATGAGCCTATGAAATCAATAATTTCTGTATTTTACAAACAAAGGTTAAACAACATCCTAATGGTACCAAAAGAGAGAGAGAGAGATCCAACTGTGTGTTGTCTACAAAGGAAAGATTTTTAGATGCAAAGACATAAACAGGTTTAAATTAAAAAGATGAAAGAAATATATATAATATGCAATTAATAACCAGAGAGCTGTAGTGGGTACACTAATGCCAGACAGAATATACTTTAAGACAAAAAGTATTACTAGAGACAAACAGTGGCATTTCAGGATAAAAGGGTCAATTCATTAAGATGATATAACAATTATAAACATATAAACACCCAAAAACTGACCCCCAAAATATATGAAACAAAAATAACAGAATTGAAAGGAGAAATACACAATTCAAGAATAATAATGGAGGCTTCAATACTCCACTCTTAATAATAAGGCGTAGAGCAACTAGACAGAAAATCGACATGAATATAGAAGATCTGGATAATACTATCAACCAAATTGACTGAACTGACATATATAGCACACTCCAGCCAACAACAGTAGAGTAATTCTTAAGTGCACATGGAACATCCTGCAGGATACACCATATGTTAGACCATAAAGCTAGTTTCAATAAATTTAAAAAGATTAACATCATGCAAAGTATATATTCTGACTATAAGGGGATTAAATTAGATATCAAAACAGGAAACAATATGGGATATCTACAAATATTTAGAAAATTAAAACTGTACCTCTAAATAACCGATGTATCAAAAAAGAAATCACAAGGGAAACAAGAAAATATTTTGAGCTGAATAAAAGTGAAAACAAAATATATCATATTTATGAAATGTTGCTAAATCAGTTTAGAGGGAAATGTATAGCTGTAAATATATATATTAGAAAGGAAATAGAAAAACTAGATCTAGTAAGTAAAGAAATGGAACTACTAATTAAAATCTTTATACAAAAAAAAAAAAATCCCATGCTCAGATGGCTTCAGTGATGTTCTTCCAAACATTTAAAGAATAATACAAACCCTTCACAAATTTTTCCAGAAAATAGAAAAGTAACACAGCTCATTCTAAAAGATAGTATTATCTTTATGTTAGAAAAAAAGAAAAGCTGACCAAGAAAAAGGGAAAATATGAATTACCAAAATCAGAAATGAAAGAGGAGACATCACTAATGATTTTCTAGAAATTTAAATTATCATAAGGAAATACCGTGAATAACTCTATGCCAACTAATTGGACAACGAAGATGAAATGGACAAATTCCTAAAAAAAAAAAAAATGCTGTTACTGACATTGACTTAAGAAAAATAGAAAAACTAAATATACCTACAACAAATAAAGAAATAAAATTAGTAATTTGAGGTCGTCCCATAAAAATAGAGCTCAAACGAAATTAGGACATTTGTAGAGACATGGATGGACCTAGAGACTGTCATACAGAATGAAGTGAGTCAGAAAGAGAAAAACAAATATCATATATTAACACATATATGTGGAATATAGAAAAGTGGTACAAATCAACCGGTTTGCAAGGCAGAAATAGAGACAGATTTAGAGAACAAACATATGGACACCAAGTGGGGAAAGCAGGGGAATGAACTGGGAGATTGGGATTGCCATATATATATTATTAATAAGAAAAAAAGTATCAAATTGTACACTTTAAATATATACAGTTTATTGTATGTCAATTGTATCTCAATAAAAGTTCTCAAAATAAATAAATAAATAAATAAACCTCAAGCCTCAAGACATTTCACCAAAGAAAATATATGAATGGCTGATAAATTATACCAAACACTTAGAGAAGAAAGAATACTACTCTTTCTCAAACTCTTCCCAAAGACAGAAGAGAAGGAAATACTTTCCAGTTCATTCTAAGAAATCAATATTATGCTGATACCAAAGCCTGACAAAGATATCACAAGAACACTACAAACCAATATCCCTCATGAATATACACACAAAAGCCCTCAACAATATATAAGCAAGCCAAATCCAGGAAAATACAAGAAGTATAATACACCAGGACCAAGTGGGATTTAAATCCAGAATTCAAGGTTGGTTTAACATACAATTAGAAATTAATGTGATATCTTATTAATAGAATAAAGAATGAAACACATAATCCTTTTAAAAGATGCAAGGTACTGGGAAAAACTCCATTCATGATAAAAACGAAAACAAAGAAACTCTCAACAAGCTAGGAAAAGAAGGGAACTTTCGTAACCTGATAAAGGAATCCATAAAAAACCTACAGCTAACCACATACTTAATAACTAAAAGATTGAATGCTTTCCCCCTAAGAACAAGGCAAGGATATCGGCTCTCATCACTTTTTTTCGACATTGTACTGGAGATTCTAACCAGGGTAATCAGGTGTTACAGACTAAATGTTTGTGTCACTCCAAAATTCATATGTTAAAACCCAAGCCTCAGTGTGATAGCATTTGGAGATGGGGTTTTGGGGAAGTGGATTTGGGGGGGATTAGTACCCTAATAAAAGAGACCCCAGAGAGTTACCCTTGCCCTTCCACCCTGTGAAGACCCAGAGAGAAGAGGGCTGTCTATGAACAAGGAAAATGGTCTTCACCAACACCTAATCTGCCAGTGCTTTAATCTTGGCTCCAATCTCCAGAAGTATGAGAAAGAAATTGTTGTGTAAACCACCCAGCTCATGGTATTTGTATTACAGCAGCCCAAACAGAGTAAAACATCAGGCAAGGAAAAGAAAGAGAGAGAGAGAGGTAGGAAGGGAGGGAGGGAAAGAAAGCCCGTATGCAGCAATGAAGACCCAATGCAGCCAATAAATAAATAAATAAATTTATTTTTAAAAATAAAAAAATAATAATAAAAACAGGCAAAATGGGTGCCGTGGTTAAGAATCCACCTGCCAATGCAGGGGACATGAGTTTAAGCCCTGGTCCAGGAAAATCCCACATGCCAAAGAGCAACTAAGCCTGTGTGCCACAACTGCTGAGCCTGCACCCTAGAGTCCATGAGCCACAACTACTGAGCCCATTTGCTGCAACTACTGAAACCCTCACGCCTAGAGCCCGCGCTCTGCAACAAGAGAAGCCAGCGCAATAAGAAGACTGTGCACCGCAATGAAGAGCAGCCCCTGCTCTCCACAACTACAGAAAGCCCACCCAGCAATGAAGATCCAATGCAGCCAATTAAAAAAAAAAGAAAGAAAGAAACATAATAAAAATAAAAATAGGCAAAATGGGAATTCCCTGGCGGTCCAGTGGTTAGGACTCCATGCTTCCACTGCAGAGGCACAAGTTTAATCTCTGGTTGAGGAACTAAGATCCCACAGGCCATGGTGTGGCCAAATAAAATGAAAGAAAGATAGGCAAAAGACTTGGACAGACATTTCACCAAAGATAATATATGAATGGCTGATAAACATATGAAAAAGTCAACTAGTTATTAGGAAAATGCAAATTAAAAACTGTTTGGCATTTTCTTAAAAAATCAAACATAAATTTACTCTACAACTTGTATTTCTAGTTCCAAGTATCTACCCCCGAGAAATGGAAACATATGTCCACACAAAGACTTGACCATGAATGTTTATAGCAGCATTATGTATAATACCGAAAGGTGGAAAACTTTTAGATGATCACCAACTGGTAAAGGGATAAAAATGTGGTATGTCTACACATTGAAATTCTATTTTGCATTAAAAAGAAACAAGCTACTGAATCAGATGAACCTCAAAATATTTTGCTAAAATGAAAGAAGGTAGCCACAAAAGATCACATATCATAGGATTCTATTTATATTAAGTGCCCAGAAAAGGCATACCTACAGAAATTTTAAAAAATCAATTAGTGCTTGCCTGGGTCTGGGGGGATGGGAATTGACTGCAGATGGACAGTAAGGAACTTTTGGAGGTAAAGGGAATGTCCTAAAATTGGGTTGTGGTAATAGTTTCATAACTCTGTAAATTTACTCAAAAAAATCATTCAACCATATACTTAATATGGATTGATTTTTGTAGTATATAAATTATACCTCAATCAAGCTATTAAAAAACAAATTATCCTGTTTCCACAATAAGTAATGGGTCTGGGATTTAAACTTGGGACTACCTTACCTTCAAATCTTTTATGTTTTCTTTAATGATGACTTAATTCCATAAAAAAATAGACCTTTCAGATTTGGAAGTAGCTGAAAAGTGAAATATTTTAGCAAAAGGTAACTTCTAACAACAATTAGCTTGTAAGACATTTTTTCACACTTCCTTGCCAAAATATTTGCCTTTAAAATTGTGATTAGCTAATGATTATATGCAGGTTATTATCCTTAATGAGCTAACACTTTTACAAACAAAACGGCATAGAAGAAAAATTTGAAGTTCAAAACATGATACACTTTTAAAAGTGACTTGTTTTCCTTTATTCAATAAAGTAACAGATCATATCAGCAGTCTACTCATCCTGATTTCTACTCTCTTCATTCTTACTTCTCGGAGCCAGAACATCACAGGTTGGGAGTGAGTCACCTTATCCAACACCTGCACGTAACAGGAGCACCCCAATACTAATTCCACTAAGATTTTTATCTAGCTCATTTTTCTACACCTCTAATGATCCTGGCTTAATAACTAAATATGGCAATATATCAGAAAAACACAGCTTCTTTACAAAAGAAGAAGGAGAAGAAGAAGAAAAAAAATTGTTCTGTTTCATGAAACAAAGTAAAGCAAGTGTCTAATCTAATATTCATGACACTCATTCCAGATGGCCTTTCCCTCCTTGAAAGCTTCTAAAAGTTCTTTAAAGAAACTCTTTCCCAGGTCCACTTCCTACACACACCCTTTGCCAACTAACTCCTAGGCATCCTTGTGGTCTTAGTTTAAAAATTACTTCATTTAGTCATTCACTTATTTAAAAACAAAAACAAAAAAAGTACCAAATGCATTCTAGAAGCAAGGTGATCTGTTGGTTTCTGATAAACAAGAAGACAGAAACCTCACAGTTTAAAAGCAATACATAATTATGAATGATGAATGCTATGGGGATCTATCTAATTTAAAATGGATGCTCCTTCAAAAAATCTAGAAACAATAAATGTTGGAGAGGGTGCAGAGAAAAGGGTACCCTCCTGCACTGTTGGTGGGAATGTAAATTGGTACAGCCACTATGGAAAACAGTATGGAGTTTCCTTAAAAAACAAAAAATAGAACTACCATATGATCCAGCAATCCCACTCCTGGGCATATGCCCAGAGAAAACCATAATCCAAAAAGAAACATGTACCACAATGTTCACTGCAGCACTATTTACAATAGCCAGGACATGGAAGCAACCTAAATGCCCATCAACAGATGAATGGATAAAGAAGATGTGGCACATACATACAATGGAATATTACTCAGCCATAAAAAAGGAATGAAATTGAGTTATTTGTAGTGTATATATGGAAGGCATCCAGATGAATGTGAAAAGGTAGATCTAGCCTTATAGGCCTCCTTGAGGATATTAGTTTTTATCCTAAGGACAATGGGAAGCCTCTGACTGGTTTCAAACAGGTAAATAAAATCTAATTTACCTCTCAAAAAGATCTCCTTATTGTGTGAAGATTGGATTAGGCTAATTAAATTAAGAATACTTACCCCCCAGATTATTAAAGCAGATTATTAAAATCTTATAATTTCTGGGGTCCTCCAATCTCTCCTCCTTGGTAGAAAGAGGAAGGTAATCTCTGGACTACTTCCCTCAGGATGGGTATAACCTGTGATGATTTGTGATACTAACAATGTTTTGTTTATTTAAATCACAGATCATGGTTTGGCTGCTGCTGGACCTCACCCCCTCTTTGGTTGTATGCTTAAGGGTGCTGGAAGGCACTGAGAAGTAAGCAGGATGCACACCACAACAGCATCACCAGAACACTGCCTTCCAGTAGAGGTTCTTCTGACATCTATTATCAAAACCAGGGGTTAATACCCAACATACATAAACAGCTTATAAACTCAATATCAAAAAAACAAACAACTCAATTTAAAAAATGGGCAGAAGACCTGAGGAGACATTTTTCCATATAAGACATACAGACAGCCAACAGGTATATGAAAAGATGCTCAACATCAGTAATCATCAGAAAATGCAAATCAAAACTACAGAGACATCACCTCACTCCTGTCAGATGGCTATCATCAA
The DNA here is from genome assembly GCF_030028045.1 of Hippopotamus amphibius kiboko. Lineage (NCBI taxonomy): Eukaryota > Metazoa > Chordata > Mammalia > Artiodactyla > Hippopotamidae > Hippopotamus > Hippopotamus amphibius. The sequence continues at coordinate 63,504,534 of NC_080188.1, forward strand.
AAAGACCATAAATAAAAAATGTTGGTGAAGATGTGGAGAAAAGGGAACTCTTGTACACTGTTGGTGGGAATGTAAATTGGTACAGCCACTATGGAAAGCAATATGGAAGTTCTTCAAAAAACTAAAAATAGAACTACCATATGATCTAGCAATTTCACTCTTGGGTATATATCCAAAGAAAATAAAAACACTAATTTGAAAAGATACATACACCCCAATGTTCACAGCAGCATCATTTAGAATAGCCAAAACATGGAAGCAACCTAAGTGTCCATCAATAGATGGATGGATAAAGAAGATGTTGTGTGTCTATACACACATACATACACACACACACACACAGACACTGGAATACTATTCAGCCATAAAAAAGAATAAAATTTTGTCATGTGCAACAACATGGATGGATTTGGAAGGCATCATGCTTATTTAAATAAGTCAGACATAGACAAAAATTGTATATACAACTTTATGTGGAATCTAAAAAGCAAAACAAAGCAGTGAATATAACAAAAAAGAAACAGATTCACATATATAGGAAACAAACTAGTGGTTACCAGTGGGGAGAGGGAATGGGGAAGGGTCAAGATAGGGGTAGGAGATTAAGAGGTACAAACTACTGTGCATGGAAAAATAAGCTAAAGAACATGTTGTACAGCACAGGGAATATAGTTAACATTTTATAATAACTATAAATGGAGTATAGTCTTTTTTTTTTATTACTAATTGTGTATTGAAAGCAGTAAGAGGTTCCATGACACCAAATAAACCAGTTCTGAGGTTTTCCCCAAGATAAAGTTTAACAGCTTCAGCTTCTTCCATGTTTATCAAAATACAAAAGAAAAAAGTAGAGGTTATCACTTTTGATGGCAAACCTGACCCTTGCAGGCTGAGGGAGTGAAAGCACATATAGACAGGGGCTCCAAGGGGCTGGGGCTCAAGGATGACCACCCGCGCGCGCTCCTGCTGGTGAGACCCCAGAGAGCCCAGAGCAGGCAAGCAAGGGGACTGCAGGGCTCCCGCTCCAACCAGAGCGTTCCAACCAAAGTGCCCATGCTGACCCAAGAAAAGGCCAGGGTTCCTCCAAGGGGTCTGAGAGCAGTGGCTGCAGCCTCCAGCCCATCTCCTGGGCGGCCATTAGCACAAATACAAGCACAAACGCTACAGGGTGTGGGATGACCCGAGACAGAGCAAATCACAGGGACCCTACTGTGACCATGCAGAATGGATCACGGCTGGTTCTGCCCCGTTTCACGTTCCCAACAGGAAACAGACCACCGGTAGACTGGACTCAGGCCGTTACTGCAGAACCTACACTAGGCACATTTCTCCCTTCTGTGTGTTCAAGTGTTCTCTTTATCTTGTATTTGTAACTATTTAAAAAAATGCAGAGTTTGGGTTAAAAACCAACCATCAAAATGGATCTCAACAGATCTAAAGCCCAGAGGAGAAGCATTGGGCTCGTCTGACACAGCGACTCCTGGATGACCCGTGTGCCTAAAATCCCTTCTCAGTACTAAACAGTGGGTTGATTTTCTTTTTACAATAAAAAAAGCTGAGTAATATTGCATAGGAGTACCAGAAACTTCCTCATTGGAAACAAAAACTATTTACATTAAATAAAAACCCAGTTGCAGGCTGCGTCTGCACATTTCCAGCATGGTGAAGCACCCTGTGACCGCCCATGGAGACAGCTTCTGGCACTCACACCACAGGGGCACGTTTGCCACATGCGAGTAAAGCGAGGGTAGAAGGAGCCAGTGAGAGGGGAGGAGAGAGGAGTACAGCTCACTTCTGGTTCCGGAGCTGATTGGACAGCTGGTCCAGTCCCTCATGGAGCCCGTCCCCGCTGGTGGCACAGGTGGCCTGAATGTACCCGTTCCTGTGGCGCAGAGAGTGTAGGCCCAGCTTGTCCGTGATCTCAGCTGCATTCATGGCACTGGGGAGGTCCTGTTTGTGAGCACACACGAGCAGGACGGCGTCCCTGAGCTCATCTTCTGCCAGCATCCTCATAAGCTCCTCGCGGGCCTCATTCACACGCCCTCTGTCATTGCTGTCAACCACAAAGATGAGACCCTGTGTGTTCTGGAAGTAGTGGCGCCACAGAGGCCGGATCGTGTCCTGGCCACCCACGTCCCACACAGTGAAGCTGATGTTCTTGTATTCCACGGTCTCCACGCTGAAGCCTATAGTGGGAATGGTGGTCACGATTTCACCCAGCTTCAGTTTGTACAGGATGGTGGTCTTTCCCGGAGCATCTGGGCCCACCATGAGAAGGCGCATTTCTTTTTTGCCCAAAAGGCCCTTGAAGAGGTTTGCAAAGATATTCCCCATGCTGTTGACCGGTGGGAGCAACACTGGCCAGAGAAACCCTCGGCGGCCGCGGCGCAGCTGCTGCTCAGAGGTAGGCGTTGGTTTCACTCTCACAAGATGGCGGCGAATGGAGTATAATCTTAAAAAATTGTGCATCACTATGTGTATACCTGAATCTTAAATAATATTGTAAATCAACTATACCTCAATTTAAAGAAAAGAAACTAGCATGTTATTAGGACCAGTGATTGATAATCAATGCAAAAATAGTCTGGAAGTTAAAAAAAAGTATAGTCTTTCATCTCCATCCCAAAGTCTTACAGGGGACCTCTTAAAAGTTCTAATTTTTATTATCTCACTTCAAGAGATGAGAATAGGATGGAGGGCAAATAGCATTATGTTTATAGATTGTTATAAGAAAGCAGAATTAGAGATAACTGAAGATTTAAACATGGGGAACCGTCATGTTTGTAATTGCTTCAAAATAGTTTGACAGGACATAAAGATGAAGCTGAGATACCTCATACCTCACACCTGTTAGAATGTTTATTATCAAAAAGGTAAGAAACAACAAGTGTTGGAGAGGATGTGGAGAAAAGGGAACCTTCGTGCACTGTTCGTGGGAATATAAATTTGTGTAGCCACTGTGGAAAATAGTACAGTTTCCTTTTGGGTATTTATCTAAAGAAAATGAAAACACTAATTTAAAAATACCCCTATATTCACTGCAGTGTTATTTATGATAGCCAAAATACAGAAATGACCTAAGTGTCTATTGATGGGATTAATGGATGAAAAAGATGGGAGATGATAGATGATAGATAGATAGATAGATAGATAGATAGATAGATAGATAGATACACACACACACTGTGTATATATATCTATGTACACACAGTGGAATACTACTCAGCCATTAAAAAAAGGGAAATCTTGCCATTTGTGACAACACGGACAGATCTTGAGGGAATTATGCTGCGTTAAATAAGACAGACAGAGATAGGCAAATACCATACAATTTCACTTATACGTGGAATCTAAAAAATAAAGCAAAACAAAAATCACAGATAAAGAGAACAGAGTGGTGGTTGTCAGAGAGGAGGGGGGGAGTGGGTAAAACAGATGAAGCAGGTCGAGAGCTACAAAGTTCCAGTTATAAGTCCTGGGGATGTAATGTACAGCATGGTGACTAAAGTCATTAATATTGTAGAGTATATTTGAAAACTGCCAAGAGAGGAAATTCTAAAAGTTAACTTTGTGTGGTTAACATAGTCACAAATAGTCACTAGATTTATTATGGTAATTGCAATGTATACAAATATTGAATCATTATGTTGTACACCAGAAACCAATATGTTATATGTCAATTATACCTCAATAAAAAAATTTTAATAGACCAATAGTTAATAAGACAAAGAAACTGTAGTTATCTTTTTCATGAAATAGCTTATATGTACTAACTTAGAAATGGTCCATGTTAGATCATTAAATTATTTTTTAAATTGAAAACTAATATTATTGACATTATGCACTTTATTATATACTCATATGTATAACTTTGGAGAAAAAGTTGAAATGGATACAAATCAAATGTAGAGTGGTTAATGGAACACAAAGCTTTGCTTTCCTCCCATTGTGTAAATACTCTGTATTTTCTTAAGTAGTGGGATTATAGATGGGTTTTATTTGTTCTACTTAAGATCATACACTTAGTGGCAAAGTTGAGCAATAAATCCCAGCAGTCTGGCTCCAGGGGCCTGCATTGAACTGCTCACTAATCTGTCTTTATCTGGAGCAGTATATAAAATACAAACTAATAATCTTAGAATATATTTTATTTAGTTCTTTCTTGTCATACCCAGAGTGATTCTACATTCCTGATTCCAAATATCTCCTACCATCCTTGAATCAAGAGTGCCATCTGTTTCACAAAGTCTTGACCCATAACATTTCAGGCCCTGGTTATTCCCTCAGAGATCTATTTTACAGGAAGGAAAACAAAGAACTACTCACAATGTTTTAAAGTAAATCATTGTTAATTGTGATGCCCTTAAAATTACAACAACTTAGTTTGGGTGTGTAATTAAACCAATTATCTTGAAAATGCTATTGAAATTTTCAGTAGCAACGACTCCTCTGGCCCACTTTGCTTGGCTTCCCTGCCACTGTATGAAGTTTCTGTTCGAGGATTAAAAAAAAAAAGCAGTAGCATAATAGCCTCTTTGTTGCAGAGCCACAGGTAAAATAAACACTCATGCTCAAAGGTGACAGGATCCCTTCATCATTAATCCCAGAATGACCCCACCCCACCCTCCAGAAGTTCTTAAACTAAAAGGTTCTCATGTATATGCCTGTTAAAAACAAGTCCTTTTAGCCCAGTTCTTGTCTCTCTCTTCCTACCTCCTCTGGAATTTCTTCTTCCTTAGGGCACTTTATTTAAGTGAAGACACTCAGTTACATAAAGGAGACAAAGAACATTTTCTTGCCTATCCAACTAAAAGAATCCTCTTGAAATGAGTGGAGATAGGATTAGTGAAAAAGAGAAAACCTTCTGCCAAAGAAAGCAAAAAATTGTTTTAATAGTGCCCAGAATTAATTAGATGGGCAGTTACATTACTAATTTTTTCCCTTATCTCCAGCAGCTTTTACAAGACTGTGATTTACCAGGCATATTTTCTGGCCAAGGTTTCTTTTATGGAAAATTTTGCTTTACCTAGGCAAAGTACATGAAAAGGATTTAAAGTACATGTAAGATTAAAGAGGTCCCAATTTTTTTCAAAGCTTATTTTTAAATTATCCTTTTCCATTTCCTTTTAACAAACTGTTAGTCCAGAAACTTGTGCATCATGCATGCATACCAACTTGAATCTGAAGATATTTTTGCTCTTGGAGTTCTGAGTAAAACTCCACAACATATACGATGAGTTACTTAAGACTGATATTGATATTACTTGTGATTTGGAGAATTAACTAAGCAGCAATATGTAAGTTCTATGTACATCTATATGCAGAGAAAATGGTGGCTATGCTAAAAAAATCTTCCCTAAAAAAATATGTGCTGAATTAGCACATACAGTGATACTATGATGCCCAATAATGTTTACTGAACTCTTTCATCTGCTAAAAATTTTTGAGGACTTTTTGCCCATAATGAAATGAATAAACAAACTATCTGCACTTCATATTAAATAACTTAGGAACTGCCCCCCCTGGCAGCCACTCCCCATAAGGACCACAGTGAGATGACCGTTTGACTGCAAAAAAGCACCCTATCAACCCCAACTTGTTCCAGGAAATGACCATCCACGGAAAACCCTCCACTCTTAACACTGGACAATCAATCCTTCCTATATTTTGAAATGACCCCAACTGCTCACCCCCTTAGTGCCAACCAACAACTGCCAAATATACGTGAAAACCAACTAGACAGCCGCCCCTGCTTCCAAAATTCCCACCTTAATAAATGTTTGCCAATCAGAGACTCTCAGAATTCTCTTTTCAAATGATAAACTCACGCCTTTCTGACACCACTGAAAGCCTGCTGAGATTAAAGTGATGGCAGGGAATTACCTTGCTGCAGATGTATGAATAAATAGCCTTGCTGATTTTGTCTCACGCTTAGTTCTGTCTTTAACATAACTGCATATGCTATTATATATGTTAAACTATCTCTTAATTACTTCTGAATCTTTTTCTCTCCACCCCCAGTATCATTACTAATATCCTTATCATGTAACACAGAAGAGCCAATTTTGACTCCATGTTGGATCTGTTTTTTTGACTTTAGCCTTTGCTTTTTGTTGCTTTTGTTATTATAATCATACATAATGGCCTGCCTCAGGGAACCCTACCCACCTATGAATGGCTGTGAGAAAGAAGAAATTAACCATCCCCTCCCCAAGGCTGGCCATTCCAGGAGAAGTTCTGCAAGACTGATGGCCCTTTTTACTTTACTTCCTCCCCACTACTCCCTCTCTATTTTGCCTTTTTAATTTATTTCCTTCTCTGAATCTATAAAAGAAACTGGCATCCAGACCCTGAAAAGATGGTTATTTTGAGACATTAGTCTGCCATCTTCTTGGTCTGCTGGCTTTCCGAATAAAGTCACATTCCTTGCCTCAACACCTCATCTCTGTCTCTGATTTATTGGCCTGTCATGACAGCGAGCAGAGTGAGCTTGGACTTGGTAACAAATTTGGCTTAGCCAGCCAGGAACCTTACTGCTCGTGGCTAGCTGGCCCCATCAGGGAATATTGGGACAATGCCCTAGAAGCTGTCAGGACCATTTGTCCTGAGGCTCTTCCCATCAAAATTCCCTGAAGTGGCACTGGCTACCCCAGTGCTTGGCAGTTGAAGCAAGGAACTGATAAACTTCTACGAGTCAACAGAGGGTAAGTCACTCTGAAGTGCACACCAGGGACATATTCCCCCCTCAATCTGGGCTTTTCCTGTATAGGACAAGACAGTTTGGCTGCAGTTCCCTGTTGGAGAGGGGAATTACTGTTGGACTTAACCTGATTTTGAGAACTGGTTCATTGGGAACTAGTTTGTTGGTTTTGTGGGGTAAGTCTACCCGATTTGAGAACTAGTTCGTTGGATTTGGTCTTGGTTTTGTTTTGGTTTTGTGTACATCTATGTTAGAATTTGTTCGTGCCTTTGTGTTGGAATTTGTCTGCGTCTTTTGTGTTTTGGTTTTATCAAACTTAAAAAATGGGAAATACTCCATCTATCCCAAAGGAGAGCACTTTGGGGCATATATTAGGTAAATGGGCAAAACATAGGCATGAGCCTATGACTAAGAAAGATGATATACTATTGTAATCAGGTGTGGACCCAATATATGTTAGGATCAGAAGAACAATGGCCCCTGAATGGCTCACTCAATTATTATATGATCTTGCAATTAGAAGTGTTTTGCAAAAGAGCAGAGAGGGACTTCCCTGGTGGCTCAGTGGTTAAGAACCTGCCTGCCAATGCAGGGGACACGGGTTCGAGCTCTGGTCTGGGAAGATCCCACATGCTGCAGAGCAACTAAGCCCGTGTGCCACAATTACTGAGCCTATACTCTAGAGCCTGTGAGCCACAACTATTGAGACCAACATGCTGCAACTACTGAAGCCTGCGGGCCTAGAGCCTGTGTCCTGCAATAAGAGAAGCCACCACAATGAGAATCCAGTGCACCACAACAAAGAGTAGCCCCCACTCGCCACAACAAGAGAAAGCCCATGCACAGCAACAAAGACCCAACTCAGCCAATAAATAAATAAATAAATTTATTTATTAAAAAAAAAGAGCAGGGAAAAGAGATGAGATTCCATATGTAGAAGCATTTATGCCATTGAATCAGGATGAAAAGGAGTCAGAGGGCTGCCATCTTATGGTGCAGCAATCCGAAAGAAAACCCAAGGGGAACTTATTCTACAAGGGGAAGAGGGAGAAAATTAAAGTGGGGACATGTTATTTCAAAACTTAAACCTCCCACCAACCTATACAGCTCCTCCAATGGCCAAGCAGGCTGCACCAGCAGTTGTTCCAATGCCCTCCCCCAACTCGCATGGCATCAACATATTCACCACCTCCTGTTTCCCCTACCCATGGGGATCAAACAGTAGTTTCTATGTTAACCCTTGGAGCACAGGAACCTGGTTTAGTGTCACCATCTAAGACCCAACAGAGCAACAAATCTGGACTGGAAGTCACTTTCACAGCAGGGCAATTTTCCTTGCGCCAATATCTTGTAAGAGGCCAGGGGACTCCCTTAGACTTAAGGCATCTAATTATAATTTTCCCTCAGGAGCCCCAGGTAACTTTGACAGTGGGGAACAAGTTGATTAACTTTCTAATAGATACAGGTGCCACATATTACATGGTAAACAGCAAGGTGGCACAGAAAACATCTCAGTCTATTCAAGTCAGGGGAGTTGGAGAAGTACAAAACCGTTCATTCTTACAACCTCTAGAATGTCAATGAGGGGACCTCACCCTACAGGGCCTTGGATTCCAAACAAATGTGGATCCCTCCTCTCCCAAGGTACAGGCCCTTTTGGCTAGGCATTTCATGGCCCGGTCTTCCCCAGACATCGGGAGCAAAACTCAGGAAGCAACTGCTGGTCCTCAGACTTCAATGAATGATTTGTTCCAATTGGTTTATTCAGTTTTCAATTACAGGGGCACCCAGGGAAATATGCAACAGGCCCAAATGATTGCAGTGGCTCTGTCTGCTCAGACACCAACAAAGGCGAAACAAAGTCATCCTAGGAGAAACTTGCCTGTATCTTTGAGATGCAAATGTCCTATCTGGTCTTCTCAGGAACGCTTATCTCTGCCATCTTTTTAAAATGCAAATTTTGAAAAACAGGGTAAAGTAATTTAGAACTTGACTCATTTTCCATGAATATTAGAAAAAAGGATTTAGCCATCTAGACTAGTGAGTTTGATTTGTTTCACCTGCCAGAAAACCAATCTTAATCCAACCTCATTTGTAAACTGATGTGTTTTACATTGCTGTACCCAACTCAGGACTAAAATTTTGAAATGAGAAATATATTGTCTCTCTGTTTGTTTGTATGTTTGTATCTGTTTCTGTCTTTGGATAACATTGCTGAGGTTAATCTGTAAATGAGCTCTATTTAACTGGCTTAAAGAAAAGTAAGTGCTTACAAAGCAAACATTCTAAATACAAGAGAAATTAAGATAAATGAATTTCAGTTTCACGGAAACTGGGAAATATTTAGTATTAAATTAATACCTGGTATTAGCGTTTAAGTTTGTTGATCTAATTAATGTAGACATGCCTTTACAAGGATATACAATGCAGAAAAGGCAGCTTCTTCAATAAGTGGTGCTGGGAAAACTGGACAGCTACATGTCAAAGAATGAAATTAGAACACTCCCTAACACTATACACAAAAATAAACTCCAAATGGATTAAAGACCTAAATGTAAGGCCAGACACTATAAAACTCCTAGAGGAAAACATAGGAAGAACACTCTTCGACATAAATCACAGCAAGATATTTTTGGACCCACCTCCTAGATTAATGGAAATAAAAACAAAAATAAATAAGCGGGACCTAATGAAACTTAAAAGCTTCCACACAGCAAAGGAAACTATAAGCAAAACAAAAAGACAACCCTGAGAATGGGAGAAAATATTTGCAAACGAATCAACAGACAAAGGATTGATGTCCAAAATATATAAACAGTTCATGCAGTTCAATATCAAACAAGCTACCCAATCAAGAAATGGGCAGAAGACCTAAATAGGCATTTCTCCAAAGACATATGGATGGCCAAGAGGCACATGAAAAGCTGCTCAACATTACTAATTATTATAGAAATGCAAATCAAAACTACAATGACCTATCACCTCACACCGGTTGGAATAGGCATCACCAGAAAATCTACAAACAGTAAATGCTAGAGAGGGTGTGGAGAAAAGGAAACGCTCTTGCACTCTTGGTACAAGAATGTAAATTGATACAGTCACTATGGAGAACAGTATGGCGGTTCCTTAAAAAACTAAAAATAGAGTTATCATATGACCCAGCAATCCCACTCCTGAGCATATACCCAGGGAACACCATAATTCAAAAAGACACGTGTACTCCAACGTTCATGGCAGCACTATTTACAATAGCCAGGACATGGAAGCAACCTAAATGCCCATCAACAGATGAATGGATAAAGAAGATGTGGTACATATATACAATGGAATATTATTCAGCTGTAAGAAGGAATGAAATTGGGATATTTGGAGAGACATGGATGGACCTAGAGACTGTCATACTGAGTGAAGTGAGTCAGAAAGAGAAAAACAAATATCATATATCAACACATATATGCAGAATCTAGAAAAATGGTACAAATCAACCAGTTTGCAAGGCAGAAATAGAGACACATATGTAGAGAACAAACATAAGGACACCAAGTGGGGAAAGTGGTGGTGGGGGGGGTGAATTGGGAGATTGGGATTGCTATATATACATTACTAATAAGAAAAATATATATATCAAGTTGTAGACTTTAAATATATGCAGTTTATTGTGTGTCAATTCTATCTCAATGAAAGTTCTTAAAGGAAAAAAATAATTAATATAGACATGCCTTTAAAGCCATTGACATTAAGTATAGTACTTTCACTGCACCTAGGTTTATTAGAAGTTAAATGAAATCTTGTTATATCTGTTGCAAATTTGTCAGCAAGAAAAATAACTTCATATGATGAAACTTTAAAGTGTAAATGAGATAAGAGCTTTTAGCTAAACTATAAGAATAATTATGTTCTAAAAATCATCTAAAATAGTTTCTCCAGATTTTGATAACTATTGCTTGCCTCTTGGTTGTCACTAGAAATTAAGGGTTTTATGAGTCAGGATTCTAATTTAAATATATAATTAAAGATACTGAAAATAATAAAACATTTCAGTATGGTATAAAGAGTGTTTTCAGTTAAGAAGATATGAGGTATAGGGACTTCCTAGCTGGCACAGTGGTTAAGAATCTGCCTGCCAATGCAGGGGACACGGGTTTGATCCCTGCCCCAGGAAGATACCACATGCTGCGGAGCAACTAAGCCCATGAGCCACAACTCTTGAGCCCATGAGTTACAACTACTGAAGCCCATGCACTTAAAGCCCATGTTCCACAACAAGAGAGGCCACTACAATGAGGAGACTGTGCACCACAACAAAGAGTAGCCTCTGCTCACCACAACTAGAGAAAGCCTGTGTGCAGCAACGAAGACCCAACACAGCTAATTAATTAATTTTTAAACAAAGAAGATATGAGGAACGGAATTACATTTTAGTGAGAAAGTTTTGTACATGGTCAGGATTAACTAAATTTAGATTGAAGGTAACTAAGTAAATGGATTTTGTTAAGTATGCTAATACAAGACTGGAATTTGATCTCCATCTCTGTTAGAGGTGCTCCTTTTTGATAACAGATTGTATGAGTTTCTGTGCCCTTAGATGATCCATGTTTGTTTTCTTTTAATCATTTTGTGATTTTGGTTAAATAAATAAGTATTGTTCCACAGAGATCTATGATCTTGTTGTGTTTTCAAACCTTTTTCATATTTTTAACAAACTTCCCAAATATCAAAATCTGACTAAAGCTTTTTAGCCTCCAACTGACTCTGGGATACTTCAAAAGAATATCTCTGAGACATCTCAGAGACAAATGTCAAACTAAGTTTATTTGATATGTTAAATTACTTCACAATCATTGTCAAGTGATTGGAGATGAACTTTAGGTTATAATGTATGGATAAATGACATTTATATAGATTGTTTCAAAATGTATAAGGAATCCCTAACATCTAATATTGCCCAATATGTTAGTAATCATAATACTAGTTATTCTAAAATGCTATACATCACAGAAATATCCAAATTTCCTACTAACTACATTGTACTCAAATCTTCAACCATGCTACTTTAAGTTTTGTCCTGATGCTTTTACAAAATGAAGATTTTCAAGAAGACTCATGAAAAGGAACTTTTTAAAAAATATAAGTTTCTGATAGCCTTTAGATAGTATCACTGGACTAGGTGACAAATGACAAAGCTAAGTGGAAAATAGGATTACTTTATCCAGATCAAAACAGGGATTAATTACATGGGACTGAATGAATTGGCAAATACGATTTATAACTTTATGACTTTGGGAAATACACTGGCTTTAATCTTTGTTTTTCAGAAAAAAAACTTTTCTCTTATACTATGACCTACAATAAGTTGATTACGTATGACTTTGTAAACAAGGATGAAACATTTATCTTTTTCCCTCTACCTGGTTGATCCTGCCAGTAGCATATACTTGTCTCAAAGATTAAGCCATGCATGTCTAAGTATGATCCAGACAGAGGATCTAGAAAATCTTTCATTATCAATAGGGCCTAATCCAAAAATTAGCATCTAGAGTGACATATCAAGAATTTTCGCCTGAACTGGGATGAGCCTCCCAGCACCACGAAACAAAATTTGATCATGAAATGTTTCCCAAATATTGGTCAAATTCCTGACCAAGAGAAGAGGATCAGTAATTGGCAATTGCAGCCCTCTAATAAGAGCCAGTGGGCCCTAAGGAAACTCAGGAAGGAGAAGAATCTAGCAGCCATCAGACTGCAGCCACTCCCTATGGTGAGCGAGCCCTGAGGAAACTCAGGATATGAAAATACACAATACAGGCCCCAGGTAGCCGTGGTGCATATCAAAGGAACGATTTCAGTGAGCCCAGACTCTTGCATCTTCCCATACATAGAAAAATGTTAAATTCCTTAATTTGAGATGTGGCCTCCTGGACCTGAAGCCCTCAAAATTCTTGATAACTCTCAATTTTTAAGTTGTGAGTATTTTTTAAGTCTACAGGTGTAAAGTAGACACTTCCAAAGGGGAACAAAAGATAAATCTCAATATTTGGAACACTGGCAGTGATGGCAGACACTCTCAGAAAGATCCATCTGACAGAGCAATTAGAACGCTGTCACCCCTTTCTTCACAAGATTGTGGAATGGACATTGACAGTGGGGAATTGTAACAGGGAAGAGCCAATTTTGACTCAATGTTAGATCTGTTTCTTTGACTATAGCCTTTGCTTTTTGTTGCTTTTGTTATTATAATCATACATAATGGCCTGCCTCAGGGAACCCTGCCCACCTGCGAATGGCTGCAAGAAAGAAGAAATTAACACATCCCCTCCCCGAGGCTGGCCATCCCAGGAGATGTTCTGCAAGATTGATGACCTTTTTTACTTTACTTCCTCCCCACTTCTCCCTCTCTATTCTACCTTTTTGTTTTATTTCCATCTCTGATTCTGAGGCAGGTTAATAACAAAACAGGGAAGGACAAAGCAAAAATAGGAAAATGCAAGCCCCAGGGAATAAATAACTTATGGCCTCTTTCACAGGACCCTGCCAGGGGCAGGGCAAACATCTGGGTCAATGAGATAAGGAAAAAACTATGCACTCTGGCTTCTGTACATTGCTTCTGCATAGATAAACATAGCTATAGGCTCCCAAAAGTTTGGGAATCAGGCAATAAAAGGAGAAGCTCTCCTTTAGTTCAGGGCCCAGTCTTTGGATGTGAATCCACTGGGCCTGTACCAGTACAATAAACATTGCTTCCTGCATTATAAGCCTCAGCATCCTGCCTACCTCTACCAATTCCTCCCACATTTCTATAAAAGAAACTAGCATCCAGACCCTGATAAGATGGTATTTTGAGATATCAGTCGGCCATCTTTTTGGTCTTCCAGCTTTCCAAATAAAGTTGTATTCCTTGCCTCAACACCTCGTCTCCAATTTATTGGCCTGTCATGTGGTGAGCAAAATGAGCTTGGGCTCAGTAACAATCATGCCTCACCTAATGTGAGAAAAAGTCCAGGAGGTGATCTCTTTGCTTCTAGTGTGTTATTTTTCATCCTTCTTTTGCTGACAAAATAAACAGTCTTGGTAGAAGACAAATCTGTTCACCTACTTCCCCTATTTTCATGGTGCTCCAAGAGCTAACTATGGTAATAAAGCCCAGATGCTTTCCATGAAGAGGACTGACAGTAACAGTAGTATTTAATACAATATTCAAGTTAAAATAAATGACTATATGTTAATTTATAAGGTTTCCATTAACAGATACTCTGAAAGGTAGAGAAGATTTGTTATTCTAGCTAAGAAATCTGAGATTCAAGAAAGCAAAGTGTCTGAGTCTATTTGGTCTTCTATAATAAAATACCAAGGATTGGGTGGCTTATAAGCAACAGAAACTTATTTCTCACAGTCTGGAGGCTACAAGTTCAAGATCAGGGTGCCAGAATGGTCAGGTGCCATCTCTTCTGGACCACAGACTTCTTGTTGTATCCTCAGAGGGTGGAAGGAGCTAGAGAGCTCTGTGGGATTTCTTTTATAAGAGCACTAAGCTCATTCATGAAGATTCCACTCAATGACCTAATCACCCTCAAAGGACACACCTATTAATAACCATCACCTTTGGTGGTGAGGATTTCAATTTTTGAATTTCAGGAAGGACACAAACATTCAGACCACAGCACTAAGTGAGTTTACCCAAAATCACTTAGTTAGTTAAGTAGCAGAGCCAGAATCTGAACCTCACTTTGTTAGATTCCAAAAGTCCATGCTTTACATTAAATGTCCTACCCTACAGCGAAATTAAACTATGGCTATCTTTTCAATACGTCATGCTGGTTCAGAGGTCCTTGCCTATGCACATGCTTGGACTGCCCACATCTTGCCATGAAACATTTCCTCATCTTCACTCTCTCCAGACAAAGATGATCATTTACTCTTTGCATCACTGCTTTAGCTGAAACTTGCCTCTTTCATAGTCCTTTCTCGTATTAGTATTTACATTAGTATTGTAACAGGGAAGAGCTAAATCAGACTCCATGTTGGATCTGTTTCTTTGACTTTAACCTTTGCTTTTTGTTGCTTTTGTTATTATAATAATACATAATGGCCTGCCTCAGAGAACGCTGCCCACCTGTGAATGGCTGCAGAAAAGAAGAAATTAACACATCCTCTCCCTGAGGCTAGTCATTCCAGGAGATATTTTGCAAGACTGATAGCTCTTTTTACTCTACTTCCCCAAGCCTCTCCCTCTCTGATTCTATAAAACAAACTGGCATCCAGAGCCGGATAAGATGGTTTTGTGGAGACACTAGTCTGCCATCTTCTCAGTCTGCTGGCTTTCTGAATAAAGTTGTATTCCTTGCCTCAACACCTCATCTCCAATTCATTGGCATGTAGTGCGGCAAGCAGACGGAGCTTGGACTCAGTAACAGTATTTCATTGGAGTGTAAGCTCTTTGAGGACACAGAATTCCATTCCATTTCCTAGCAAGTTTGTTATCCTGACTTACAATGGCATGAATTTTCAGAAAAGGGAAAAATATTTAACTTTTTTATAGTTCATTGGGGCTTACAGTTAAGGAAAAAAATGGAAATAGTAACTAGTAATTACCTCTCAGGGTTATTCTGAAAACAAAATCAGTTCTAAAACCTGTGTATTGGAATCCCTTAGGAGATTGGGAAGACATAAATATCCAGATCTGATGCCACGTCTTCTGATTCATAATCTGTAAATGGGTAGCCAATGTACCTGTATGTACGTAGATCCCCAGGGCAACTAGATTTGGCAACCACAGAATTTAACGTTATAGACTATATAAACCCTTTTGATAATGCCTAGCTTATGGTAAATGCTCAATAAATGTTAGAATTTAAATGATAACACCTTACAAATGTCATACCACTATTTTTTTCTTTTTTTATACCACTTTATAATTTACAAAGCACTCACACAAGAATTATCCCATTTGATCTTCAGAACAATATAAGGATCAACATTAATCTCTATGCCCCAAATTATTCAGTAGATTGTAATCACTTAAATGCTGTCTTCTTCAAATGGAATAAAATAGAGAGAAGGAAACCTCTTAAAAATAAGGTCTTCCATAGTCTGAAAAATGTTCATCCACCCTTCCAATGACACGTCTACCATGACTCTTAACTCTGGGTAATCAGATCTCTAGTTTCTTTAAATGGTTTTTAGGAGCTGGCATCAGGAAGTTTGTGTGGAGCCCTATACCAAGGTCACAGGACAAGATTCCAGAGTTAACCCAACCCTCACAGCTACCAAATTCCAGAGTTATCTTGACCCCCATAGCAATCTTTGACTCATGACTTGGGCCAGCCGACCCCATATTAGGGAGGTATTCACCATATAGGGCCCTAGCCTATCACATAACAATACCTGTCACCTTTGGTGCACTGACCAATCAATCAGCACCATTTTCTTAGCAGGGATTTTCCTTGCCTTGGAGTTATAAAAGTTGGCTGTGAGCCCACCAGAGCATCGGCTCTCCCTGGTCTGCCAGGAACTCATCCTACTGTCTTTACAGTGTCCTTTCTCCCTAATAAACTCCATCTTCCTTACATTCTGCCTTGTGTCTGGAAATTCTTTTCCAACCTGTGTCTTGAGCCACAACATTCTGGTGGCCTGTACAGGGACCTCTCTCTCAGGGGGATCTCCTCCCCCCCCCTTCTCATTCCTTAGGACTCCCTGTGAACAGGCGAGTAGCTGTGGAAGCAACGAAGGAACTCTGGCCAGGGTCACACCCTGGTGTGTTCTGAAGGCTCCACAGCTTGCTTCATCCCAGTAACTGCTGCCCAGAATGGGTGAGGGTCCCTCTGTCTTCCTTCTAACTGAGGATGAGGCCAGTTGACATTGTGCGGACACCGGTCGGGCATTTAAAAGCCATTAGGGTGCTGGCCGCTTGAAGACTCCCATGAGAGGATAAGGGGGCCATAGACAGACCAGGCTGTTAGAGCATCTGCCCCCAGCAAGACAATTTCCATGTAACATGAGGCACACGTTGGTACAAGCAAAACACTGAGCCCCCTTCCCTTGGCCGCGCCTTTCCAACAGGATTACAAGGCAGATTCCTCAGCCTGTCTTCTGCTACTTTCACCTTTTTCCCCTGAGTCCGGTTTGAATTATAGGAGCCTTAGCGTTGCCTCTGAGCCATCCCAGAAGTGCCTTCCCAAGTCTCAGGGAATCACCAAATGGTGAGTCACCCGGTGGGTCCCGGGAATCTCCCTCTTTTCTTTCTTTCCCTGCCCGAGTCGCGTGGTGCCTTAAGTCGCACGGTTCAGTTGTACGCTGAAGGGTCACCTCTCACTGCTGGATGCAGCTGTTGAGAAGGTAGGCCATTTTTGTGCCTAGTTGCACAGAGAGCTCACTGGGACAAAAGGGATGCCTTTCTGTGGCCGGTGACTCTCAGTACCCCCATTCTACGGCATAAGGCTAAGGATGGGCTCTGGTACATCTCTGGAGCCTCCTTCAGACTCACCTATTGGCTGTATTCTCAGGAACTGGAAAAATAAAAATTTGACCCTAACAATCTCAAAAAGAAAAGGCTTGCCTTTCTTTGCAATGAGGCTTGGCCCCAATACAAACTAGGGGACCAAGAACAATGGCCTCTTAATGGCACACCTAATTATAACACAATTCTCCAACTTGATCTCTTTTGTTGAAAGCAAGGGAAGGACTCAGAGATTCCTTATGCTCAAACCTTTATGGCCCTTAGAATCCAGATCTGAGGAACTCATGCCACATGTCTTTCTGTTGCTGCCTTATTCCTGCAACCCCCTCTGTCTCTTTCTTCATCAGATCTCCTAGACAACCCTCTACTCGACCTTTCCTGTTAGTTTTATATTGTGATATTTGATTCATGACTACATTTGGAAAACGAAGCTATAAGATCTCTCCTGTCTGTCTGGATACATATGTATGTCTTGGTATGCGTTTTTGTCTTTGGATAATGTTGCTGAGGTTAATTTGTAAATGAGCTCTATTTAATTGGCTTAAAGAAAAGTAGGTGCTTATAAATTCTAAGTATAATAGAAATTAAGCTAAATGGATTTCAGGTTCACATGAACTGGGAAATATTCAGTATCAAATTAGTACTTGGCATTAATGTTTGTTGACCTAATGAATATAGACATGTGGCTCCAAAACTAATCCAAAGCCCACCAAATGTAAATATTTAACAAGGGAAACAAAGTCATCCTGGGAGGAACTTGCTTGTACCCTTGATGCAAATGTCCTATCTGGTCTTCTCAGGAACTCTTATCTCTGCCATCTTTTTAATGCAAGTTTAAGAAAAGATGGTAAAGTAATTCAGAACTTGACTTGTTAAAGATAAACAGAAATCCTAAGTGTCTTTTCTGTAAACACCAGTAAAAAGGGTTTAGCCATCTAGATAAGTGACCTTGATTTCTTCCGCTAAAAGCCCAATTTGAATACAACCCCTTGTAGATGATGGTTTTTGTGTTGTACCTGCCTCAGGACTGAAATTTTGGAATGGGAAAGTAATGACACAAAAAGTGATAAGAAGGTTGTGGAAAGTAGACCCTGAGAAAAAGAGTTTTGTGCATGGTTAGGATTAAATCAAGTTTAGAATAAATTTAGTTGAGTAAATTAATTTTAAAAGTAAGCTAGTACAAAACTTGAATTTGGCTTTTCTCTCTGTTAAGAGCACAAGTTTTCTTAAAATGTTGGACTGCCTTTTGATAACAGATTTTAAGTTTCCTTACCTTGTAAGTGATCTCTTCTTGTTACTTTGGCTAAGTGAATAACTATTGTTTCACAGTTACCTGTGATTTTATCTGCGTGTTCTAAACCCTTTTTGATATTTTTGACAAAACTTCCTAAAACAAATTCTGATGAAGTCCTCTGACCTCTAGCTAACTTTGGGATGCTTCAAAGGGCCCCCAAAACATCCCAAAGAGAGATGTAAACTAGGTTCATTTGGTACATTAAGTTACATGGAAAGTAATGTCAAATGAGTAATAAATCTTAGGTTTTAGTGTATAGTAATTGTTATTAATATAGATATTCTAGAAATTATGGAGTTCCTAAAATTCTGATATGTCCTGGCAAAATGTTATCAGTCGTAATTCTACTTATTATCTTAATGTTGTATGTCACATGGAAACCAGTTTCCTTGTTGATAACATTGCAATCAAGATTTTAAATGTGCCTTCTTGAGCCTTATGTCATTATAGACAGCTATGATTTTGTTCTGATATTTTTACAAAATGCGTCCTCTTCAAGAAGATTTATAAAAAGGACTTTTGGATAAATCCAAGTTTCTGACTTTCAGACCATGATGCTGAACTGGGTAAAAAGTTGAAGAATCCTAATGAAAAAAAACAAAAAACAAAAACTGATGGCTTCATAAGCCATTAACAAAAAGGATTAGTTACATAGGACTGAGCAAACTGGCGAATGTAGTCATAAATTTTATGGTTTCTATCTGAAAAATTACTGGTTTAAATCTGTGTTTTCCAGGTGTAAGGAAAACCTTCCCCTCAAACTAATTATGATTTACAGTAATTTGGTAAATTATACTTTTGTAAAACAGGATTGAAACATTTATCTTTTCTATCTGTTCCCTGCAGACATTGGAAAGTCTTAGGTTCCCAGCAGCTTTATCAGATAAATTATAGGAGGGCTATTTCACTAATAGGTATAGAAAACTCAAGGTATTTTGGGAACCTTGAAAGGGAGGAATTCACCTACATCTGTTAGGCAAAAATCTGTGATAGCCCAAGCCCTTGGTGTGGTTTTCCTAGCCCTGAGAGGTCTTTAAAAAGTCCAGTCCGAGACTCTATAAAAGTTTCAACAAAGCAAAAAGCCTATATAATCAATTATAGTTAAATAAATTATCAGGCCAAGTTTCTTTTGAGACTAGACTTATTTTGCAAACAAATTAGTCTTTTTTTATATATAAATTTATTTATTTTATTTACTTATTGGCTGTGTTGGGTATTCGTTGCTGTACACGGGCTTTCTCTAGTTGCTGCGAGCGGGGTCTACTCTTCATTGTGGTGCGTGGGCTCCTCATTGTAGTGGCTTCTCTTGTGGAGCACGGGCTCTAGGCACGTGGGCTTCAATAGTTGCAGCACATGGGCTCAATAGTTGTGGCTCACAGGCTCTAGAGCACAGGCTCAATAGTTGTGGCTCACGGGCTTAGTTGCTCCGTGGCATGTGGGATCTTCCCAGAGCAGGGCTCGAACCTGTGTCCCCTGCATTTGTAGACAGATTCTTAACCACTGTGCCACCTAGGAAGTCCAAACAAATTAGTCTTAATTTGGTTATATTTGGTAAAAATGAGGGTAATTTTAGAGAGAAAAAGATTATGTTGCAATGAATATTAAGCGCCAGTTGTGCTGATAGAGGTCTGTATTTACTAAGATTCACTCCTTGTATAGTTCCATGCTGTTATGCTATATTGTAAAGTCTAACTGAATTTTTTTTTTTTTTTTTTTAATTAAGTGGGATCTTCCTGGAGCAGGGATCGAACCCCTGTTCCCTGCATTGGCAGGCAGATTCTTAACCACTGCGCCACCTAGGAAGCTGAAGTCTAACTGAATTTTTGAAAGGACACTCTAAGTTTGCTTCTGAAGCTTATCTCAGTAATCTATCTTTGGATGAAAATCAGATGCCCCACAACCTGCAGCCAGGGGATTGTGCATACTAGAAGGCACATAGCTTAAAGGACAATCTCCAACTTGGATGAAAGGACACTTATCAGAGGAGAAACTCATTTATTCTAGGGAAAAAAAAATTATAGTCCCGTTCAGGGGATCCCCTCACCTGGCCAATTAATAATACCTACTCTGACCCTGGCTGTAAATTCAAATTTTCTTTTAAGTTCACTCAGGCTCAATCAGAACTACGAGCTAAGTCTCAAACAGAAACTGTTACCTTGTCTATGGTGAGAACAATTAAATCACACTAAGGATAACCAACCTAGCAACATGAGGATATTAAGCTGGGTGCCTTATGGACAATGCCCATATACAATTTTCCTTAAAGATAAGGATTGGTACAGACCAGACTACGCCAGACAACCTGGGAATATACTGGGCTGCACCTCATGAAAGTTCTTAAATTCTTACCTATGACCTTACTAATACTGCTAGCTATATTATTCCTTTCTTTGCCTGTTTTACAAAATTGCTACTTCTTACATTATCAAATGTGTTTCTGAGCCTCTGATAAAGTGGTGATAAATAGTCCCATGTGAGGTCAATGAACATAATGGTGTAACTCTAGATATGGGAGGAAGCAACAAGAGGGAATATTTTCCTGGACCTTGACAGACTAGACAGGTGGTCCAGAGGCTATTGACTACTCACAGGCCTAGTCCACAACAGCACATTGAGTGACCTATCAGTGGAATCTTCACCAGACCTGGGAGTGAGCATTCCTAGCACTGTGGGACAAAATGATCATAAAATGCCCCCCAAACCATGGTCAAATGTATGGCCATGAAGGGGTCCTGGTGACTGGAAACTGGCACTTACTGTCTGTCTCAGCAAAAACTTAAATCAGGAGCTGCTACAACTGCTGACCTTCAACACCCCCTGAAAGGAGTTCAGGGTGGAAATCAGAAATAAGGCACACTGTGCTCTGAGAAAAACTAGCAGAACAGGCCATCAGATAGATATTTTCAGGTAAGGATTTTTATAAATCCTAATTCTTGCCTCTTCTCATACCTAAAGAAACACTAAAATCATTAACAATGACAGCTGCTTTGGTTTATGTGTTAATACCACATCAAAAGTTAAAACCTACTTGGACAAAACTAGACAACTGGCTATCTGGCTACAGGTCTCCTCAAAGTGCCACGTCTAGACTGGGATTTAGGCCTATTGCCTTGAGAAAACAATTTTTTTGAGATCTATCTTGTTCATTAAAGTTCAGGTTGTTACGCCTCCAATCACTTCTAACTGGGTCTGTCACACTAACATCAATCACACTGGGCTAATAAAAAGGACGTCAAAAATATATATGACCATGCCAAATGTCTCCACCCCTTTGGACAGGATAACCCAAGTGCTGACTCTATACAGACCAAGATCAAAATTGTTACCAAACGTAACTTGATTCTTACTCCTGCTTTGGCCCCTGATTCCTTAGTTTTGTTGTTTGGCCCCTATGTTATTAACACAATATCTAAGTTCACCTGCCGACAGATTCAAAAGATTCAATTCCAGATGATGCTACAAGGATACCAGCCAGTTGGCATACAAACTACACTGGAACGAGCCGCCTTATCATTCCATAGGCTCTCATCTCCCTCCATAAATACACCCTGACAGAGGGCAGGCATTGGGACCCAGGACCCCATGATGCCCCTGTCCAGCAGGAAGAAGCTAAGAGCTGTCATCGCCCCTTTCCCCCATGACCTGGGTCCCTGTGGTCCAAGACAGGGATAGGCAGCTAGTTAGTCATGGGCAGGGTGTGAAGGGACCAAAGATTTGGCCCACAAATAAAAAGAGGGGGGAATGCGGAGCCCTATCCCAAGGTCACAGGACAAGATTCCAGAGTTAACCCAACCCTCATAGCTACCAAATTCCAGAGTTATCTCGACCCCCATAGCAATCTTTGACTCATGACTTGGGCCAGCCGACCCCATATTAGGGAGGTATTCACCATATAGGGCCCTAGCCTATCACGTAACAATACCTGTCACCTTTGGTGCACTGACCAATCAATTAACGCCATTTTCTTAGCAGGGATTTTCCTTGCCTTGGAGTTATAAAAGTTGGCTGTGAGCCCACCAGAGCATTGGCTCTCCCTGGTCTGCCAGGAAGTCATTCTGCTGTCTTTACAGCAACCCTTCTCTCTAATAAACTCTATCTTCCTTACATTCTGCCTTGTGTCTGGAAATTCTTTTCCAACCCACGTCTCAAGCTACAAGAGTTTGTTTGTTAGTTTGCTTGTTTGTTTAAAGAGTGTTGGTTAGGCAACCAACACATCTGTTACCAGGGATATCTTTATGCAAGATAAAAATGATCATTTAACCAAGAGAGTCCTCAACCTGCACCTTGCAAGAAGGAAGAGTCTCAAAATGTTGAGAAAAGATACTGCCAGAAATCTAGCACCAAGTTATGCAATCCTACTCACTCCTGGTGCAACTCCAGAAAGCAATGAACAAGTTCTTCCAGATCTTTGCTTCTGGAATTCCCAGCAGGACATTCTAGAGGTGGTACTGAGGAATTAATAAGCATATACATCTGAAGTAGTGAGTGACCCTTGTCAACAAATGACTACAGAACGCAGTCAAAGAGACATTAAAAAAACATATGATAGTTTTGGTGTCAAATCAGGTAATGAAGAATTTTGCTGTAATTCTAATAGGGGTGCAGAATCTCAGCAATACAGATGTGGCCATTAAAAGGTGTGATGGAGACTTCCCTGGTGGTGCAATGGTTAAGAATCCGCCTGCCAATGCAGGGGACACGGGTTCAATCCCTGGTCCGGGAAGATCCCACATGCTGCGGAGCAATTAAGCCCATGTGCTGCACCTACTGAAGCCTGTGAGCCTTGAGCCCGTGCTCCACAAGAGAAGGCACCACGATGAGGAGCCCACACAGAGCAACAAAGAGTAGACCCCACTCACGGCAACTAGAGAAAGTCTGTGCACAGCAATGAAGACCCAACATAGCCAATAAATAAATAAATAAATCCATTTTTAAAAAAAGGGTGTAATGGAGACTACTAATACAATGCCACTACTAATACCAGCTGGCAAAAAATGGCATGGATGTGAAAGGCACATTACAGTACAAAATAATTTTTACCCAGGGCTTGAGAGGAAATAATCCTCATTGTCTACGTCCCTTAGAAATCTGTAACTATGTAAAGTTCCCAAATCTTAGCCATTCAATCCAGGCATCAACAATGGTATGCATGCAATATTACATCCCCGATTATCTAATAAATTAAACGTGATTTAACATGAAATGTTTAAGTGCTGCTAAATTTAACTTGAAATATGTAAATAAAGTTGACTGATATCAGACTTGTGATTTTGATTTTTAAATTGTAAAATACTTTATTTGTTTATAAACATTATTTCAAATATTAAAAGGAAATCCAATACAATACCTCTAAGTTTAAACTTACCAGGTTTATAAGGAGCATTTATTTATTTACTTATTGGCTGTGTTGGGTCTTCACTGCTGCACGCAGGCTTTCTCTCATTGTGGCAAGCAGGGGCTACTCATTGTGGTGGCTTTTCTTGTTGTGGAGCACGGACTCTAGGCATGCAGGCTTCAGTAGTTGCAGCACAGGGGCTCAATAGTTGTGGCTCACGGGCTTAGTTGCTCCACAGCATATGGGATCTTCCTGCACCAGGGATCGAACCCTTGTCCTCTGCATTGGCAGGTGGATTCTTAACCACTGCACCACCAGGGAAGTCCCTATAAGGAGCATTTAAATGCTTATAAAGATTTCTTTGGTTTGAAAGCCTTCCTTGATTAACTGTTTGAAGTATTTGGGAAAATAAAAATGTGAAATTCATTTCAAATGATTATATTTAAATTCATGACTGGTAAACTCAGTGTTATTTTAAATATAACTAGGTATGAGTATTAAAAAACTCAGACATTAAAAAACT
This sequence comes from Hippopotamus amphibius kiboko, assembly GCF_030028045.1. Taxonomy (NCBI): domain Eukaryota; kingdom Metazoa; phylum Chordata; class Mammalia; order Artiodactyla; family Hippopotamidae; genus Hippopotamus; species Hippopotamus amphibius. The sequence goes on from NC_080188.1 coordinate 63,528,839, forward strand.
CAATTGACTATCTTACAGCTAGAGGTATGGGGAAGACCAAAACGGAGAAAATAAATGAGCATTGGTCTTAGAAAAGTGTCTACTAATTTGTTCTGGAATAACTGGTGTTTCTGATTCTACTGACATTGAGTGGAATGCCTAAATTTTCTCTGCTTTTTATCAATTAATGTACTAATGTAGTCAAAATTTATATTTAGGTGGGTAGGAATTTCATTCACAAAACTAGTTTAATTGTATTTCTGATCACCTAATATATATTCCTTCAAAAAAAAAAAAAAGAAGAAGGAAGGGAGGGAGGGAAGAAAAAAAGACAAAATTTCTGTATTCCAAAGGCATTTAAAATGTTATCTTTTTACTCTTTTGGTAATATTCATTCACCAAATATTTTTCAGTTGCTGAAGTGCCAAGTCCTGTATTAGATACTAAAGATACAGCCCTGCACAACACAGGCACAGTCTATACTTGTGCCGAACTTAAATCAAACTTAATAAGTTACAACAGAATAGACTAAAAAGGTACAAAAGACAAACAGATATTCACTTTTTAATTAATTTAAAATGTCTCTAAAGTATGTTTTAATTACGCAGTTTATCAAACAACTCTATCCTAATAGATACACTGAATTAAAGGTTAGATGTGGAAAAACCAATGTTCTATTACAGTAAATGCTTTGTAACTGGATTTTTAAAATGAACATTTCCATATTTCATTCTCAGATTAGTGCAGACTAGTTACTGTTATTGGACATAGGGACAAATACAACATAACAGACTATGCTGTTTGGGGAAATGGTTTTTTAAATGGTCACATTTACTGTAGTTTAAGAATTGCTTTAAAATTTTAGGCAAATTCAAAGAATGAAAATTCTTACTTCTAAACCAAGGAAATAAAGTCTGAAATTATTTTTAGCCTATTAAATGCAATTTTGAAATGCCTTCTACAGGGATTATCACATATAACAGATACAGACAGAAATATTTGAAATCCAAGTTACTTAAGAAAATCTCTGGTATAATATAAAAAATTTATCCTACAGTCTATAAGGTTCTAAGGGAAATCATTAAATGCATACAAAAGAAATATCAATGTGAATTCTCCTGGTGCTTGAGAATATATTTCAATTTAAAAACCATTTAGTATACTTGTTCTTTTCTAAGGGCTTCACTCATTTCCACAAACTGAAGAGTATAATTTAGTGAAAAGTGTAACTGAGTTTCAAGTCTTCCCTTCAAAAAGTTGGTCAGAAGCATTCCAAATACACAAAATTCAAAGAATGAACATAAAAGGCTAATTCTACTAACATAAGTGTAAAGGAAAATTATTACTAGAAAAGAATAGGTCAAAATTGCAGTCCCTGAGTATTAGAGTCCTCTCTTATTTCTTCATTCTGTATGATTCTTTGTTCCATGATTTCTTCTTCCACCTCAACCCTTCCACAACACTGGACCTCTACCTATTCTTTAAATACCATCTAGCACACTGAACTTGTACTGAGTCATTTATATCTTCTGACATCATGGTTTGTTTTTTTATCATGTTGTACCATACATTTCCTTCCACTTTGTTAACACTATAGAAATGTTTTTCTGATAAACTCTAACCCTAGTCTTTGTTCAAGAATGGGTACATTAAAACTTTTAACTTACCTTTAGATGTCCCTCAAATAATCCTACTATTTTCACTCAAATTCAAAGATCTAGTTTGCTTCCTGTGGAGCTGAAATACTTGCTGCCTCCTCCCTGGCTCTACAACCTTCAGGTTGCCTCCCACTTTTCAAAATCATTCCTCAGTCTCATTTGAGAAGACAATGACAGCAGTGACTATCAGCAAACATTTGCTGCCTTCCAGATCTCAGTATTTCATGTCTCACCTCTGGGACACATGTAACACCAAGCTCACACTATTTCTGGGTTTCCTACTACTTGGTAAGCTATCTTTTCTCTTCAATTTCTTACTTGTCATTGGAAAATGTCTAAAAAAGCTTGGATAGGGTTATCTATCTTTCAGGAAACAGATAGTAAAGAGTGCCAGTCCACAGAACCTCAGCCTCAGCACCTGCATCTGGCTCTGATTTACCTCTGTTGACTACTACCTAGCCAAAAACATACAAGCTTTTTCTATTCATGGGCACATAATCTGGAATCCAAACAAAAGCAGGCAGTATGAATTATCTTACTGATAACAGTGATGAAGCAAGAAGATCACCTTGTGGCACCTCTCAGGAATGATCAAATATTTCGAGAGATTCTAGCCATATGTGTTTTCCATCTATTGGTAGTTCTTCATGATGCTCCAATTCAGAGTGGATTTTTAGTGGCATTTGATTTAAATGTCACAAAATCAATTAACTGGCTTCAATTGCAATTTTAGTATGATACCTTATAGCAAGCAATTGCCAAGATAGTACAGAACTGGTTAGGACATACTGACACCCAGTTTATATATGTTCCTTAATAAGTTTTGTGCTTGATTTCTTTACTTACAATCTTAGGGTAGATATGCAGCATTTTGGATGCTCAGGGTCTACTCTATTTTAGGAATTACAGCATTACATTTTTACTGCTACCCCTCCTTGTTTGATACACATCTCCTACTCCAAAAAGTGTTTAATAACAGTGAATTTAATAAAAGTGAATTAACATTCTTTAAGCTAGTGGGCTGCCTTTCTGGTTAGGCAGCGTTATAACTGTCCTGCCGTTTAAAGCCGCATTTCAGCTCTATCACAATTTTGACCCATATAGTCAACCCTAGTGTGAAAGCTAAAACATATCTAACAATTAAGGAGATGGTTTTATTCAGGCTACTATAATAGGAGAATGTTCGTTAATAAGGAACATCTCAAGGAAAAGGAAATGGGGCTAGGGTTTTACAGAGATAAAACAGACAAAGGATTCACTGAGGGAGGAGGGGGGATGGGTCTTATCTAGGAGTATGTGACAGTATTATTTTAGCCATTTCTTGGAACACAAAAGAGTGGGATGGAAGGGTCCAGTAACTCAGGACTCAGATGAAGTTCAATATTGTCAAAACAATGACAATTGTTCAAAACAAATGAATGTCATTCACCCTGAACAGCTCAGAGTGATCATGAGCCCTCTACGTGGGATGAGGCCGGATCTGAGGAATAGTCTCTCAAGGATTCTTGTTGTCAACAGTTTTAGGGTCCTGGAGACCCTAAAGACTTAGGCATTTTAAAAGAGGGATGCTTTAAGGAAAAAAGAGAAATATTAGTATAAAAGTTTGTATTAAAATAAAGAACCAAGAGTTGAATCTTGAAGGTATTGGGGCCCAGAGCAGGCCATCCCAAAACGTAACTCAATGACATTATTTTGAATTAAAGTTACTTAAGAAAGACCCGACGCCAAAGGGACACTTTGACCCTCCTCTTTGGCTCCTTGAAAGCAGAAAATAAATCTCTAATATGAAAGTTACACTCCCTGCACCTGGAAGTACAAGGACACCCTTATCACTAGAATGAGGGAATTCTGTAGAGATCACTCTACAAACAAACTTCGTTACTTCTTTAATTTACTACCCCAACCCGAAACTCTGTTTAGATTCTTAATCAAGCACCCAAAGCCTAAATTTCTTTGTCCTGTCAATTTCTAACAAATTATTGTTTCTTTGTCTAAAAAATATAAAAGCTGCCTGCTCTGGCCACTTCTTAGGTCCAACTTCTTTGAGACCTACACGCATAGGAATTAGAATTTGTTTCTTTTTCTCCTATTAATCTGTCTTGTGTCAATTTTATTATTAGTCCAGCCACAAGAACTCAGAGGGGTAAAGAGGGAAATTTCCCCCTCCCCAACAAGTGTAACCAGTCCAGGGAATTCCAAGAGGCTGTTGAGGGGAATTTTTTGGTTATGCAGCACTACTTGTTGAGTTTCACATTCTCAACCGAGGATGCCATTGCTTTTGGTGATGTGTCCACAGTCTTGGTTACACCTTACATAATAAGGGCATGCTTGGCCCAAGCATTTCTCTGGACTTTCTTAGTGGTCCAGACAATGACTTGCTCAGGGAGAAATGAAGCCCACACAACGGCTGTTGCAGTGACGAGTCCTTCAAGGTTTATATCAGGTCATCAGGCTTAAGCTAGCAGATCTTCTTCTAATCCTGTGGAAAGGATGGGCTACAAGGCAGCCTAGAATCCTGGGGATTTCAGCAGTCAGGTTTCAGTTCTTCATGATGTGGTGTCAGGTGAAGGGAGAAAAACTGGAAACAGTGTGGATGACTATAGCCAGATATTAAAGGAAACTTGTAGAATTTAAAATTTGGTAAGGATCGACAATTTCAGCAATGTAACAAAATTGAATCCAGTTTACAGGTAACTACCCAAATTGGTTTTTCCACAGGGAAGGGGTGGAAGCCATTTAAATCTCTGCCAGACAGGACATAATTTGCATATCTATCAGTTATCTGTAATTTACAAAGAGGTATGCAAAGAGCTCAAAACCATCAACCAGGTTTTTACCTGGTAACTGGGAAGCATGTGCTATAAATGATGCAAGTTTTCCATTGAAACAGAACATTTCTTTCTACCATTACCTACTTTTTGATCAAAAATAATCATTAAAAAAAGGTTATTTCTGGGGCTTCCTAGGTGGCGCAGTGGTTGGGAGTCTGCCTGCCAATGCGGAGGACATGAGTTCGATCCCTGCTCCAGGAAGATCCCACATGCCGCGGAGCAACTAAGCCCGTGTGCCAAAAAAAAAAGAAAAAAAAGAAAAGGAAAAAAAGGTTATTTCTGATCACAAAATAAAACTGCTATAATTAGATTTAGCCTGATTATTTGCAGAGCTGTAGTGATAATAGGAATTTACCATCTAGGCCTTGTTAAATGTGCTTTGCTGGAAAATGTCATATGAAATCTCAGATTAGACTTTTAAAGGCCTCTTGAGGCTAGGAAGCCAAGCCAAGAACCTACTATTAGATTTCACCAGCAGTAGCTAAAAATTCAGGGTAAATCCTCTCTTCTCAAAATCCCTGAAATAACCTACTGTATAGCACAGGGAACTCTACTCAATATTCTGTAATAACCTATATGAGAAAAGAATCTGAAAAAGAGTGAATATTATATATATTTTTTATATATACATATAAATTTTATATATATATAACTGATTCACTTCATTGTATGCCTGAAATTAACACATTGTAAATCAACATTATACTCCAATAAACATTTTTTAAAAAATTTTAGCAATTAAAAAATAAAAGAGATTCCTGAAATATCTTAAGTTTCCTGGGCTTGCCAGGAAGTAAACTTCCTTAGTCACCTGTAAGACAGAGAACACTGTAGCCAGGTACCAGGCAAATTTTTTCAAAAGGGCTTCATAAACATTGCTCTATAAAGTCAGTCTTAGTTCCTTACAAGTACCTGGACTAAATGACAATCATTCTCAAATATGATCTAAGCAAGGTCTCAGTTGCATAACCAATGCTTCTAATTATGTTCTAGTAACAAGGAAGACAGATTATTTCTGAACCTATGAAAAGAACTATATTGCTATTAAAATAAGAAAATGCAATAATAGTTTCCAAATTCTAGAGAGCCAAACAGGAAGAAAAAGATCATTTACAAATGTTTTATTTTTGTTTTAAAAAGCAGTCTACTAAATTGTTATGAGTTATAGATAGCTTAGGAGAAAAGAAAAAGCAGTTCCTTATATATCCAAAAAGCAGAACATTAAAACATAAACAATATTCCATATAAACACTAAAATCATCTCTCATCAGCCCATTTAATCCTATGTCATTAATTTTTATACAGCTTGATCTAGGGTTAGCAGTCTCATAAAGCCTCTGCTTCTTGACTGCAGTTCTGGAAATCCTGACTCGGTCTATTGGTATGGTATTAAAGTTGTTTAAGCAATGCCACCAGAAGTCTGTACCCAATAATACCTGGCATCATCTTTTTCCACAGAGCACTGAGACAGTTCTTTGCTGATGAAGTATTCAGGCCTGTAGCTGATTGTAAGAGCTTTCAGGGAAGCATTAGAGAAAAACAAAAAACGATCTGTCTATGCCACACTTAAAATGACTATGGTTAAATTATTACTAATAATTTTCCAAAGTGAAAGATCAAATGAGAGTTCTTAAGAATAGTGCACCTGACAAAAAAATTTGGTTGTTTCTGTGGAATGCAAAATAAGATAATAAAATCAATCCTGAAAAAATGTGTTAGACAAATATCTATAAACATGATTAACCTATTTGCAAAGAAGAGTGGATATTAGATCTAATTTATGAAAATGGCTGAACATAAGTTTCATAAGAAGATTTGAATTTGATGATGATTTGAATTTGAATTGATGATTACATTTGAATACAATGTATGATGATTCTGAGGCATAAGATACCATGAATACAGAATGTACCAAGAATATATCAAGGGGCTTCCCTGGTGGTGCAGTGGTTAAGAATCCGCCTGCCAATGCAGGGGACACAGGTTCAATCCCTGGTCCAGGAAGATCCCACGTGCCACGGAGCAAGTAGGCCCATGCCCCATGACTACTGAGCCTGTGCTCTAAAACCCACGAGCCACAACTACTGACCCCATGTGTTGCAACTACTGAAGCCCGAGTGCCTAGAGCCCATGCTCTGCAACAAGAGAAGCCACTGCACTGAGAAGCCCACGCACCACGAGGAAGAGTAGCCTCTACTTACCACACCTAGAAAAGGCCCGCATGCAGCAACGAAGACCCAACACAGACCAAAAAAAAAGAATATATCAAGAATATCAACTGCAGTAAGTCTCCTACATATGAACCTTCAAGTTGTGAACTTTCAAAGATGCGAACATGCATTCGCATGTCCAGTAACCTAAGTTAGTTCATGTGTCTGGTGTACATAGTCACGTGCATGCATCCTATACAAGTGGTTATGCTTTTGTGTACTTTACTGTACAGTACTGTTTAGAGTATATACAGTAGTACTCTTTATTTCAAGCCTAGGATGTCTGGAAGCAAGTGTAAAAGCAGCAGTGATGTAGTTGGTACTGCTAAGAAGGAGGCACTGTTAGTTTTTGAGGCACAGGACTCGAATGTAGAATGGTACAGGAAGGTTGCAGCAGCTGTTCAGAATGCAATTCAGTGCTACCGTGTCATCTATGACAAGAAAAAAAGTGCTGCTACCCAGACATCACTGGATCACTTTTTCTAGAGGGTAGATAGAATTGAATCCAGCAAAGAACCAGAACCTGTGCCATCAACTTCAGGCATGAGTAAGATTGCAACTTGCCCTCCATCTGCTGTTGCTGATGATCCTTCAGCTCTACCATCTCCCACCTCCTCTCCCTCCTCCAGTCAGTAACTCTTCTTGCCTGTTCACTCAATCCCAGCTCCTGTATGCCAGCTGTTGTACTGTACTACTGTACTTTTCAAGGTACTGCAATGTAAAATTAAAAATTTATTTATTTTTTGTATTTGTTTTTTAATCTATTATTCGTGTGAAAAGTATTATAAACCTATTACAGTACAGTACTATATAGCCAATTGTGTTAGTTGGGTACCTAGGCTAAATCTGTTGACTGACGAACAAACTGGACTTACGAATGTGCTCTCAGAACAGAACTCGTTTGTATGCAGGGGACTTACCATGAAAGGTATAAGTCTGGAGTGGGTCCTAATCATCTATATGATGATTACATCATTTTTACCTCACAAAACTCCATCAGTAAGTGATGTGAATCCCCGACTGAAAGCCACTTGCCTAGAAGATGCCAGATTCAAATTAAAGAAGTAAGGTTGTGGCCAATATTTTTTTAAAATAACTGAAATGGTACTGATGAACTCAGTGACAAGAACAAGGACGTAGATACAGAGAATGGACTGGAGAACTCGAGGTATGGGAGGGGGCGGGGGGTGAAGGGGAAACAGACGAAGCGAGAGAGTAGCACAGACATATATATACTACCAACTGTAAAATAGATAGTCAGTGGGAAGTTGTTGTATAACAAAGGGAGTCCAACTCGAGGATGGAAGATGCCTTAGAGGACTGGGGCGGGGAGGGTGGGGGGGACTCGAGGTGGGGGGAGTCAAGGAAGGGAGGGAATATGGGGATATGTGTATAAAAACAGATGATTGAACTTGGTGTACCCCCAAAAAAATAAAATAAAAAAATATAAATAAAAATAAATAAATAAATAAATAAAATGTAAAAAAATAAATAAATAAAATAACTGAAATTAGGGGACTTCCCTGGTGGTCCAGTGGTTAAGACTCCGCTTCCACTGCAAGGGGCGCAGGTTCAATCCATGGTCGGGGAACTAAGATCCTGCATGCAAGCCACACAGCACAGCCAAAAAATTTTTTTTTAATAAAAATGTTAAAAATAATAAACTAAGCAACTGAAATTAGACTAATAATACTATATTGTTGTTGTCTAATATCAGGCAAAACTATATCACAACTCTGATAAATAGAAACATATCATGGACAGTGAGGGCACTGACAATTCTCTTTAAACTTCCCACACAGCATACAATTTCTAAAACATTTGTATTAATAACATTTTACCATACAAATTTAATTTAAGGAAGGCTAAGCATCTCTTCTGATTTAGCAACGTCCCCTCTCCAACCTCAAGTTCCATTCAGCAACTATATGCCAAGAACAAATGAGGTCTCTGGGGATTCAAAAATAACAAGACACAACTACTGTCTCCAAAAATCCTTGTCTTACAGTTTAGTGAGGAAAATACACAGATGAGAGTCATGGAAGCAGACTAGCTCTTCTGTGCCCAACTTGGGGAGGAATGAGGAGACTGAGAAAAGGGAAGGAGATGAAGGGCTACATACGGCTCTTGAAGAAATAATCCCTAAACTCAGGGGTTTGAAGAGTGAACAGGAGAAAAAGAAAGAACCTGTGCAGACTTCTATTAAAACAGCTAATGGAGTGAATAGATAGAAAGGTGATGAAGTTGTTGACAAGGGAAGAAACAAGATCTTGAAGAGACAGAAATCAACAGCACAGATCAAAGAACACTGAAATACAAGAGGGGATTTAAATGTAGATAAAGTAGTAGGTAAATTCTTCCTTAATCAGTAGAATTTTCTCAATAGTGAGGTTGTCTGGTGAGTGTGATTCATTGTGCCTCATACAGGAATTAGAGCGTTTGAAGTATGTTTGAAACAGTTGCCAAAGGAAACAGGAAAGAAAAAGAAAATTGTCCAAAGAATGTAAAAGGACTTTCCATTGGCACTGATTCCTCTAGTAATACTGAAGATAAAATACTTTCGGAGGCACCAATCAGCACAATATGGAACCTGTTCTAGCAAGGTTAAAGAGCCACAGTGCTGGGTGGAGAAGGCAGATCCTGGCTGAGCACAGAAAGACCTAAGATTTGGAGTGGAGTCAAGGATCAAAAACTAAAGAGGAATCAAAGGAGCAGTGGATTTGGAGCAGTTAATAGCAGAGTGGTGGGACACTCTGAAACAGCTCCTAATCTCAACCTAAAACATTACAAACAGGTCATTGTATTACATAACTTAATCCTCACATAAACCCTGTGAGGTAAAGTGGCATATTTCAGAAACTGCAGAATCCTAGATTTTGTAGAGAAAAATATTCTTCCTAGAAATTTTTATTCCACAAACTCTTTTCAACCAATGTGTATCAAAGAAGACTTTGGCAATCAATTGATCTGATTATAATTTCATAGTGTAGATAGATCTGCTCTCACAGTAAACTCTTTTGCAGTTAATGATTAGGGTAATTTACTCAAAACATGCTTTTTAAAGTTTATTCAGTCCAATGATTGATGAATGGATAAACTGTGGTATAACCAAGCAATAGAGTGTTATTTGATAATAAAAAAAAATGAAGTATTGATACAGTATGGATAAACTTTTAAAAAACAAGTGAAAGAAGTGAAAGAAGCCAGACACAAAAAGCAACATATTGTGTAATTCCATTTATATAAAATGTCCTGAGTAGGCAAATTTATAGCCACACAAAGTGAATTAGTTGTTGCTTAAGGCTGGAAGGAAGAGGGAAGGTGATGGGAAGTGACAAGTAATGGGGTCAGGGTTCTTTTAGTGAGGAAGAAAATGTTCTAAAAGCAGATTGTGGTGACAGTTGCACAACCCTATGAATATACTAAAAAATACTGAATTGTACACTTTAAATGTTTAAATTATATGAAATGTGAATTACACATCAATAAAGCTGTTTTTTAAATTTTTATTCATGCAATGTTTAAGAGAACAAAAATGTAATAACAATTCAAAAACATGATAGGTATTAACAATTTAATAATGTGTAATGAAATATTACAGAACCTATAGGTTATACCCTTTATTAAACTAATTATTATTAAACATACCATGAGATGATGGTAAGTCAATCATATATCTAATTGATTTAGGAAGATTATTTTTAAATACTATGATATTGTGACATAACACCATCTGGTCTTTTTTCTCTGAAACGTTATCATGGAGACTGCCTTACAATTTATTTCATGGTATTTGTTCTTCTAAAATTTAAGTGATTTAAAATCACTTGTATTGAATTTTGCTCTATACTAATATTTTACTGTGACATTAATACTTTAGCCTCTGTTTGGACCATACTAATAAAATTTTGCGGTTTTTGTTATTTTAATTACAAAATACTGCTAAAACATTTCATCAAAGATTTAAAATTTTCTTCAGCATGGATTGTTAACCATTAACTTCAAGATGTCCCTTAGCCATTTGAACAGATCATTCCCTCAGTTCCTCGGGGCTTTTTACTGCTACATCCTAGGGCCAAATCAGGTTTCCAAATCAACCTTACTTACATTCTTCTTAGCAGTCTTACTTTTAATTCATTCATTCATTCAACAAATTTTTATTGAGCAGCTCTTAAGTGACAGACAGTGAAAATATGCAACTGACACGACCTCTGGAAGGTAAAAGTCCAGGTAAAATGCACAACTTAATGTATAATTAAAATAGTGTAGGCATTGTGGGAGTGCATAGCAGGGAGGCCTCAACAGGTAGAGGAGTCAGGCTGAGGTATTTCAAAGAAAGAGATGTCAAAGTTGAGACTTGAAAAATGAACAAAAATTAAGGGAAGCAACAGGTAGGGTAGTTCAAAGAAAAAAATATATGAAAAAGTTCAGAAATGAGTGACACCATCAAGCTTCCAAGGCAACTTTCCCGCAGTTCAGAATAGTTTAAGAATTGAGTGCAAAGGAGGAGATATGGCCAGAGCAAACAAAAAAAGGTTTTCAAGTGCCTAATTAGCTGTCTTATGGAATTTGGATCTTCTAAGGGCAATGGAAGTCTTTGAAGAGTTTTAAACTTTAAAACAAGATAAGACCTGTGTTTTAGAAAGATCGAGTAGTTTTGTTTGTTTGTTTTTCTTAAGGTACTTCTCAAAACCAGGAAACCTCCAAAATCCTTATAATCATGATTCCTATAGACTTCAGCTATTATTTCCAAATATTTGACATTTTTCCTACTTGAAAAAGAGCTATCTCAAAGCAATAATCAGTTCTGTTATCTAGCAATGAGTAATGCATGGGGAGTTTTCTTGGCCAGGAGCGTCTAGGTGCAACTGGGTGAAGTACAGAAAGTAAGAGCAACCCTTTTTAAAGTGCTCACTTTGCAGAATGTTCTCCTTTAAAGAAATAATGGCATAGACGCACCAGGGAATATTATGCAATCGCTAAAAAGGATGAATTAGAGCATTGACACATGCTTCAGGAGTAATTCTGACAAGAAATGTAAAATACAGGTATCCATAAACCCATTTTTGATAAACCATGACATCCACCATATATGTATGTGTATTTTAATATATGTATGTACATGCTTATATGTGGTTGATTATAACATGAGCATTTATCACAAGATCTGAGTTGAGTAAATTCACTCTTACTCATTGACTTTCCACTTCCTTTTGTTACATTCTTATATAAGCACACATTTGACTGCACAAAACAAAACATAGAAGAAGTAAAAAGAACCCCACCAACCAGCTCCCATTAGGAATCTCAGATTAGTCCTGATTTTTTAATGAATGGGAATAAGTATATATATACATGTATTATATATATATATATGCATGTATATATATGTATGTGTATATGTATATATACTGCTCCATCTTTCAGTTATCAAATGATTCTACTATCTTACTAACCTATTTTTTTCTTCACAATTCAGCCACCTAATTACTGAAAGTGAGGATCTAAGGTGTTTCCAGTTTGCCCACACATTCCACAATATTGATTTTTGTGGCACACTCTTTTCCTTCTACAACTGCTATTTAACACATATTAATATATACTAATTACCTTTAATGTATAAAAATTACTCTCATTTTTCTCATTATTCTTATAAATCATGTTTATTAGAGAAAATGCTAACCATTTTTTATGTATATGTACATACACACATATGCAATTTTACAGAAAAGCATTAATTGAACCATAAATTCACCAGGTTTTTTTTTCTTTCTTTTTTTTAAGCTCTTTATTGGAATATAATTGCTTTACACTGACCAGGGTTTTTTTGTCTAATGCTGACAGTTTTGCTTTTGTTTTTGCTGCCCTCCCCACATCCTTCCCTCATCTTGAAGCAATAATCAATGTTATAGAATACTGATTCCCCACCTAACCCTTTGCACACTTACCGTTGTCAGGAACATTATCAGCTCAGAGTGCTGTATACACAATAACAATCCCATATGGTAGACACTATTGTCCATATGTAATAAATGAAGAAACTGAGACAATCAATGATAAAGTAACTCACCCAAGGTCCACAAGTGTTAAGTGGCAGGGATGCATCTGAACCCTGGCGGTCTGACTCTACAGTCCACGTGCTAGCCACTATTCTAACTCCCCTTTGCAAATTAACATGGCCTTCTGTTTTTGTCTCCAATGCTTGTGTCATCACATGCGAACACATATAAACATGTACGACAATACCAATATACACATACATATATGAGTGGGAATGTGTGGTTTTGCCAAAAAAATAGGGTTATAGAGACACTTTCTTACATTTGGTATTTCCTGAATACAAGCAGTCATCTTATTTTCAATACTGCAACAAACACTGTTTTACTATATTCTTACTTACTGGTACTTTTGTTTTCTATAATATAGATCCCAGTCATGGAATTACTGAATTAAAAAATATATATATATGTAGTTTTATTTATAATTGATGCTGTCATACTGAACTACAAAAAAAGCTGTATAATTCACATTTCTATCAACAATATGAGAATACACCCTTCCTTTCATTTCCACTAGCAACAGAAATTAGATTTTTAATATTAATTGATTAATTCTGAAAAGATAACATGTGCACATGGTTCAATGTTGAGTAGATATACAACAGTATGCAGTAAAATAACCTGCCTTTTAGTCCTGTCCCCTGGCCAGTCAGTTTCCCTTCCTAGAAGTAACTAATGGTGCCAGTAAATTAACAAAGGTATTTCATGCACATACAAGCAAACACAAATATATATTGTTTTTCCCCACCCTTTTGTTGACACATAAGCCTACTGTACTCACTCTTCTGTACCTTCTCATTTTTATTTCATAATGATACTTACTCTCATGTTTTACCACCTTACCTTCCTGTCTTTGATAAAATCTCATTTTAACAATGAGACCTTCATCCTAGCCCTCCTTGTCCCCCTTAATTCCTCTATCTTAATTTTTTCCAAAGACTTATCACCTTCTAATATGATATAATTTGTTGTTGTATTTATTATTTTTGATATTTTCCCACTATAATGTAAGCTCCATGAGGACAGAGAACATTGTTTTGTTTATTGAAGTATCCCAAGTGCCTGGAACACTGTCTGCCACATGGGAGGTATTAAATAAATATGGGCTGAATAAATAAACATACAGAAGAGAACATAAATTATGTATCAATCAGGACTTCCCTAGTGGTCCAGTGGTTAAGAATCCACCTTTCAATGCAAGGGACGTGGGTTCGATCCCTCGTCAGGGAACTAAGATCTCACACGATGGGGGCCAACTGAGCCCATGCACTCCAGAGCCCGAATGCCACAACTAGAAAGCCCACATGCCACAACTACTGAGCCTGCACGCTCTGAAGCCCATGTGCCACAAGCAGAGAGAAGCCTGCACACTGCAACTAAGACCCGATGCAGCCAAATAATAAAATTTTAAAAATACATAAAACAATATCTCCTTTTTATGTCTAACCTGGTATACCTTTGCTTTCTTTCATTTTTCTGTGGCCCGGCTCTGTTTTAATGGTCTCATCAAAGAAAAGCTTTCAGATTTTTTTTCCTATTGAACGTGTTTTATTACTATTACTTTAATCTTTAATATTTATTTTTTTATTTTGGCTGCACCAGTCTTAGTTGCAGCATGCATGCGAGATCTAGTATCCCCGACCAGGGATCGAACCTGGGTCCCCTACACTGGGAGTGCGGGAGTCTTACCCACTGGACCACCAGGGAAGTCCCTACTATTTCTTTAATTGCAGCTTTTTGTTTGTTTAATTTCTTTAGAAGGTAATATAATTCCTTTATTTCTCATCTTCAGGATTTTTTTTTGTTTTTTTTTTAATAATTTAATGATGAGTGTGTCAAAGTTGTATTACAATCTTTCTACAAGGGAAAAGCCAATTCAAAGTTGGTCTCTTAGTAAAAATGGTTAGAAGTGATTGTTTGCCTTAAATAATCCACCAAAAAAATGTAGCCAATGATTCAAGAAGACCCCCAATGATCCCTGCCTCCTGGTTCTCATACCCTCATTGTACTAGGATTGGTCTGTGGGACCCATGGAATACAGCAGAAGTGATGGCATGTCAAGAATGATATGAGGTTATAAAAGACACCTCCATCATCCTCTTTTTGGATCACTCGCTCTGGGGGATGCTAGTTGCCATGGCCAGGCTCATTAGTAAGGGCTTGAAGCCTGAAAATAACTACATCAGTGAGTTTGGAAGTGGATCCTCCAGTCCTACTAGAGTCTTGAAATGACTACAGCCTCAGATAAAAACCTGATTGCTATCTCATGAGAAACACTGAGCCAGAATCATTTGGCTAAGTCACTTTCAGTTTCTTGATCCTCAGAAACAATGTGAAATAAAAAATGTTTGTAGTTTTAACCTACTAGGTTTGGAGGATAATTTGTTATGTGGATAACAGTACATATATACTTTAAGTTATTGAAAATTTTCCACCAAGGCTTTTGGAACTCATAAAGTATATTTATACAAACCAAAATAAACAGAAGAGGATGAAGAGTGGAAGATTATTAGAACATTAGAGTATTTATAACTATTGTACATTTTCCTTTGCTGGAATCTAGATACTTGTGCAAGCAAAGGAATAGTAAGATTGCAATAGAAACAGCATACATTATATCACTCTTTCTCAAGTCCTCTACTATAGATGGTTAAGCTGGTTTAAACATTTGACGACTTTTTTTCTTCCTTATTTCATTTTTAAAAAAATTAATATTCAGGTAGAAACTCATCTGGGACTGACATGGATTCTAGCTTACAATTTACAGCAATGCAGAACACCTACTTTTAATGATGTTCAACAATCTTTGGGGACAGGTCCTAACATATGTGCTGCAAATGTTTGTTTCCAAGAAGATAATGATAACTATGTCAATTTCAAGCAGGAATGTGTTAGAATGAGGCTCTGTGCCAGTATTTGTTGAAAAACTAAAAACAGTTATGAATCAATGACCGAAAAGATAAGATTTACAGGAAGCTGGCCTGACCAAAAAAACTATCTCATACTGTTATATATTTTTTCTTAAATGCACTAAAACTTTTATTTTGAGTTTGTTTTAAACAAATCAGTGTATTTTAAAAATTAATTTTATGATCCCTACATTATTAAAGTCATACTGTTTTATAGAAATCCCAAGGAAGACAAACACAAAAAATTCTTAAGCAACAATTAGAAGTACAATAACTTTACAAAACTTAGAAGTTTGCAACAGAGCCCATTAGCCACAAAATCCTGAAATGGAAACAAATATTTTTTCAAACACTCGGAATCATTCAACTTAATGTTTTCATTTTCAGATAAGAACCAAAGTCATAATAATGGTAGATAGTATTTTACTGAAGGCTCATATATGCCAAGCATATGCACTCACCTAAATACCCATCCTACTCTCAATCTTGCTTTACCCTTTTCTTTCCAAAAGCAGTGGTCACTTTCTAATACACCTCACAATGTACATATTTATTAGCCTAGTGTTTGGTTAAGTGATTTACCTACTCTCATGCTGCCCAAGCTGGGATTAGAGACTAGATTTCCTCATATCCATTTGAGCCAATCAATCCAGTCAACAAATATCTGTGCACCTACCATGCACCACAACAGAATCCATCCATAGGCCTAACTGCTCCTTATCTTACAGGGAATATAAAATGCTTTGAGGAGGAAAATGTTTTAAAAATAAGCCTAAGTTTTTTTTACTGCTTAGAGCTTCCTTAGATATGAATACACATTAATTGTGAACTATTTTGTTATTTTAACATCTTTTATATTCTATCACTCTCTTTCCTAAGTTACAGAAATGGGTGAAATGAAATGTCCCTTGCAGAATCAGTTCTTTTATCTCAAAATGTTGTCACGTTCACAGTTAACTTCATGACTAAGAACTGGAATTCAGACACGGTAAAGACCTGTTTGGCTTGTGACTCATGCTATATAGATTTTGGGCGGCTTGGTGCCTCTGGCAGTTCAGACCTGTAATGACAAATCATTGCTGGAATAATGATTTTTCCTTTCACTTTTGAAATCCTTCATCAAGTAAATAGGTACACTTAAATAGTTTCACTTATGCAGGCTGGAAACACAGCAAAAATAGATTTGCGATTATGCTGTTAACACAACTTTCCCAGAATTTTCACTAAAAGCTCACATTTAACCAATTACATTTTGATACCTATTTTCCGCCTATAATTTAATCCCCAAACTCAACCCTAAGTACAATATTAAAGGTGTTTCTATATCAGATTGTTAAAAGTACATTTACATATTTATTAATTATTTCTCATTTAATCCAGTTAAACTTGGTGAGTTTCAGTCTGAGCTCAAGTCATTCATTCCTTTTCCCCAAAATATTTATGGAGCATCTATTTCAAAGAACGCTTCAATAGGCTCTGACATGCAGCTTAGAATCTATGAGCAGCAACAGAGAATTATATAAGCAATTGTAATACAGTGTGATCATGACATCTCATAGGGAATCACTGTATGATCTAAGAACACTGAGAATGACTGAGGGAGGGCATGAAAGTCAGTCAGCTAAATGAAGTGGGTCAAGACATCACTGGAATGCAAGGAACTATTTTTTAGGGCAAGAGAACAGTTTGTGTAAAGGCTAGGAACAGAGAGGGAGAATGGTGCACAGGAGGAACTGAAAGTTCAGGATGACTGCAGTGTGGGCAGGAGGGTCATGGCTAAAGATAAGACTGAAGAGGAACTCAAAGGTCAAGGGCTGGAACACAGAATCTTATGAACCATGTTAAAGATGTTGTACCTCTTTCTAGAGCAATGGAGAGTGTAAAGTGTAAAGTGTGTAAAGTGTGTAAAGCTGATGTGATATTTTTGGAGAGTAGATTGACTGGCAGACCATGTTGTGGGGTTAAAGCAGGAGGAGGGACTTCCCTGGTGGTCCGGTGTGTAAGACTCCACATTCCCAACACAGGGGGTCCAGGTTCATCCCTGTTCGGGGAACTAGATCCCAACATGCCACAACAAAGATCCCACATGCCGCAACTAAGACCTGGCACAGCCAAATAAATAAACAAATATTTTTAAACAAATAAATAAATAAATTATGCAGAAGGATGAATTCAAGATGTGAGGGATATTATCTGACTAAGGATAAGAAGTGCGGCATTTGAAATGGTGTTGAAGAATCTAATGATTTTGATAGGAAGATATGGGAGCAGAAGAGATACTGCAGACAGAGCACCCAAAATTCCTGAATTTAAGGGTAGTAATTTCCTTTACAAAATAGGAATCAAAAGACTGTTGGGATGTGTGGCAAATACTGTTGACTGGCAATATAAAAGTATTCCTAATCCCCCACCCTCCTTTTCTTTGTTGCTTTTTGCTACAGAGCTATGAAAACCAGGTTCTCATGTTCCAGGCCGCCCTTTGATCTAAAGGTAGACATGTGACCCAGTGCTGTTCAATGAACTGATAGGGGAATCTTCTGAGTGACTTGCTAATAAGGAGGTAAGTGAAAAAAAGAGCTCACTGCACCTCCCCTTCTCTTCTTGTCTTAAATGTGGATGTGGTGTTTGGAATTGCGCAGCCCTCTGACAAACAACCATAAGATGATAATATGTGGATGAAATCCTAAGCATGCTGGAGAAAAAGTTAGGGAAATCTGGGTCCTTGATGATATTTTGACCACTTCTGAGACCAACAACCAGTAGACTTCTTATAAGGAAAACAATAAATGGCCTTATAATTGAAGTCATGTTAGTTTTTCTGCTTCTTACAGCAAAAACATTCCTAACTAAAACAGGAAATAAGTTGGGGAAAGGAAGACAGGAAGACAGGAAGACTAAATTGACACCAAGTTAACACTTCTTGTTGTCACACAAAAGTGGTCTTTAGGTATGATTTTTGTAAAAGCAAGAAATGTTCTCCAATGCAAAAACTGTTTCAAACTCAAATGCTGCAAATTCAATTAACCTCCTTACTGGTTTGCTGATGATTCAAACTCAAGCCTTTCACTATGTAATTTAAAGTCAAATTTAAACTTTAACAACATATGGCAGAAACAACCACTGACAATGTGTTAATGATAGATTATTTCATTAACTCAGGCATCCAGGAAATGGATAACTAAAGTTGGGGTACAAATGCAGAAGGATTAGAATGTTGACCCTTACACATAATTTGAACATCTTTTTCAGCCACACTTATCTTCACTTCCTTTTCAGAAAAGGAGACTGAGACTTAATTTCCCTTCTAGGGTTGAATGCTTTTTTTAAGCATCATCTTAAACCAAGCCAATGCTTAGCACAAATAAAACTGGAATGGTGGGCATTTTAGGTAAGCCAATGAGACTTCTGAACAGAGGCACTTCTAGGAATTCCTTAAGTCATTCTATACAAAAAGTGACTAGTCAATTCTGTCATTCGAAGACAACTTTGATATTGATTCTAATACAGTGCAAGTCATTCACAAATCCTAAAAATAAAGTAACCCTTCCTAGCACACTAACTCAAAAGTGCTTTTCCAATCACTCACACAAGTATCTTATATAGATATTAAGAGGAGAGACCAGGTGTACTATACAAATTTCAAATGGATCCAAACTCTGAACTTATAAAAATTATAAAATATTTTGTCTATGCTATATTTTATCAATTACATTTCTGATCTGTTTATATGCATTTTAAGATTATTTATCTATCTAGAGACATCCTTAAATACCTTTAAAATGGTTGTAATCTGACAAGTTAAACTGATTTTGAGTTATGATGGGTTACACATCACAACTATAAGGACTCAAGTTTAAAGTCATCGTAGAACATAAATTTAAATTTTTATTACTTCTAATCACTAGTAAAAGATGGTGTGTGTCTGTGCAGGTGTGTACACACAGTATCCATCTCATCCCTCATGAATTTCTCTGCTCAGAAAAGGCATATGCCTAAAATTAAAAGTGAAACATGAAACCTGTGTATAGTGTCATTGTACATGACCTGGGGGAATGTCTAGGATCACATAAAATTCAATTATTTCATTTATTCTTGCTCAGATTTTTAATTTAGCATTTTCTACAGCACCTGTGGGGCAGGAGAAAATAGCCCACGTCTATTTTCTAGTCTTAGTTCTGCCTCCTATCAGCAAAGATGGTCTAAGTCACTGCCACTTAATCTTTTCCAGAGTCAATTTCTTCATTTATAACATGCAAAAATAACATCTTCTTGAATATAATCAAGATTGAATTAATTGATACGTCTTAATATGTTCTACAATTTTTATCCTGAATTCTTACCTTACAGGATGAAAAAATCAATAACTTTATTGTAACTGGTCATAGCACAAGCTTGTCTACTGGTAGAATGAGAAGTGAACATTGGAGGACTTCCTGGTGGCACAGTGGTTAAGAATCCGCCTGCCAGGGGCTTCCCTGGTGGCACAGTGATTACGAAACCACCTGCTAATGCAGGGGACATGGGTTCGAGCCCTGGTCCAGGAAGTTCCCACGTGCCACGGAGCAAATAAGCCCATGCGCCACAACTACTGTTGCTCCGCAACAAGAGAAACCACCGGAATAAGAAGCCAGCGCACTGCAATGAGGAGTAACCCCCACTCTCCACAACTAGAGAAAGCCCCGCACACAGCAAAAAAGATCCAATGCAGTCAAAAAATATAACTAACTAACTAAATAAATAAATAAATAATTTTTAAAAAAGTGAACATTGGGAAATTTCAGAGATGTATTCAATTCGGCATATATTTATTAAGCGTTTATTATAAACATGGGCATTATAGTAGGCACCCAGGATACTACACAATTTCTGCTTTCCTCAAGTTTATTGTAACATGACTAAGTTATCCCTGTTTTACAGTGAGGAACTAAGGTTCAGAGAAAAAATATGCCAAATAACTATTTAATTGGACTATGTGATGATTGTTATGTGTGATGCATTTGTAAGTGCCTGGCATAGTTCTTGATTTTACAGTTAATTATGAACTACATTAAAATGTCATCTAGGGAAAAATGAGTAGCCTTTCAAGCAGGTCTACACCATGATGTGCTTATCATGACAGCATTGTGGGTCCAGAAATCCTGATTGATGGCTGTCATTATTAAATCTGATGATGTCAAATTTGACATCGTCACTTCCCCCAAATTAGTTCTTCCTCCTCCTCCCTTGTTCCCTAACTCAGGGGAACCAACATCTACATCATTGTTTATTCCAGACTTCTCCTCCCTTCGCCCAACAACAACCCCCAATACATCTCAAACTGTCAACAAATCTTGCCAATTCTATTTTATAATTTTGTTTCAAAATCCATCCTTTTTTCTCCATCTGCACTATCACTACCTTGATCTAGGGTCCACCCATATGACTTCATTTTATCTTAACTGCTTCTTTAAAGCCCCTATCTCCAAATACAGTAACATTCTGAGATACTGGGGTTTAGGATGTCAACATATGAATTTTGGGGAGACACAATTCAGCCCATGACAATTTCTTATTGCATTACGCCAAGAGGCACATAATGCCAAGTTCACCAGATCTCTGAATTATAAGGATACAAATTTCCCTTTGTAATTAGTAAATCACCTGTCAGATGAAAACGAATACTTTGTGACTATCCTATTCCTCACCATCCTTTCACCCATTCATTTTGTCATCATCCATTAACGACTCTTGCCTACATTATTATTTTAAGGCCACAAAGTAGTGGTTTAACAATTTTATCATTCCTCTACATTTATTGGCTGTCATTCTTTTGCAAAAGTAAGCCTTCGTTCTTGCTGCACTCCAACTCAATGTTTATAAACACCAGAGTAAACGTTAACTATAACTGCTTAAAAACCTTTGATCCTTTCCTCTGCCCTGGGTATTAAGTACATACTCCCTTGTATGATCTCTAAAGGACTTCAGGCTTTCCCCTCCTTGTCACCACTTTATCTCCTTTACTAGTTTATTTGTACTCATCTTTCAGGACTCAGCTGTCACTTTCTCCCTAGCTTTCTTCACCAAATCATAAGAGTCCCTCTAGCACTATATACTTTACTTTCACTATCATAGCATATACTGTACTATTTTGTAATTTATGGTTAATTATCTCACTGACAGACTTTAAGCTATCTGAAGAAATATAAAAATCACATCAGTCTTGTTCACTCATATTTCCCAGCACCTCTCATAGTCCTTTGGTACACAGTAGGCACACAATAATGATTAAATTACTAGCGATTATGTAGTATATATAAATCTATGTACACTATATGACTTATTTACAGAATTTACAAGGATAATTTTAATTAAAAGTGATCTTTCACATAATTTGCTTACTGGAAGCCTAAGTCATTAGGTAAGATGAATTCCACTCTAAAAATGATAAATAGGGACTTCCCCAGTGGTGCAGCAGTTAAGAATCCGCTTGCCAATGCAGGGGACATGGGTTCAATCTCTGGTCCGGGAAGATTCCACATGCCACGGGGCAACTAAGCCCGTGCGCCACAACTACTGAGCCTGCGCTCTAGAGCCTGTGAGCCACAACTATTGAGCACACACGCCTAGAGCCCAAGCTCCACCACAAGAGAAGCCCCCCGCTCACTGCAACTAGAGAAAGTCTGCGTGCAGCAACGAAGACCCAATGCAGCCAATAAATAATAAATAAATTTATAAAGAAAAAAATTAAATAAAAATTAAAGAATTAAAATAATATTTATTTGGTATTAACTATTGGCCAGCTCCTACCCTAAGCATGAATTATTTCAAGTTTAATCCACAGAAACCCTCTAGCATGGGTACTACTTTCCCTATATAACAGATAAGGAAACTGAGAGACTATCACACAGCTAGTAAACAAAAGAGATGAGATTTAAACCCAGGTGTCTTTAATTTCACAACGTTGTAATTTTTATCACCTTCTTACGAAGAGTTCATCTTTCTCATTATAGCTGACTATAAATCTATCATCCATGACTATTTATTGAAGCCCATGTTTTTGGTTCACTAAAGTTTCTGCTTTCAAGAATACAGACGTGTAAGACGTAGGGCATTTATAATATTATCAAATACCTAAGTAGGAACAGTCCATAGGCAACATATGCTGCCCCAAAATGTAAAATATTAACATGTAATCTATTCCCAGAACTATATTTTGACTAAGTCTAAGTAGATCTGGTAGTAAGAAGAATTTTGAATTATGTTTAATGTTTATTGAATTTGGAATGGCTGAAGGAAAGAACTTTTTTTTCTTAATCTCTTCATAAAGACCAATTCAAGAAGAAAAAAATATATATACAGGATTGATTACAATGATCCAGTATTGTTGCCGAGAAAAACCTGGCCTCTGTTCACTGATGCCAAATAGAAATACGGAGACAGAGCTTTAGAGGAGTGGAAAGGAATAGCTTTATTACATTGCCAGGCAAAGGCGGAACAGAGTGGCTAGCGCCTCAAGGACTGTGCCCCCGCTCCCTGGGGAAAAGGGAGAGGTCTTATAGTCAGGGCTCGTGGCAGGGGTAGGCAATAAGGATCAAGGCAGTAACAGTCCCGCATTCTTCTGATGGGCTGGTGGTGAGCTAAGTAGGCGTCAGCATCATCAACCTTCAAATCTGACTGGTCTGGGGTCTACCTGCTTGTGGGCAGCATCCCATCATTAACCATTAACTTCTCCCACCTAGAGAGGTTTCAACTTCTGCAAAATAGCTCAAAGATATTGTTGTGTGTATTGTTGCTGGGGAAACAGGACCTGCCCCAAGGATGCTCTTGACTTTCTCCCAGGTCTCGCACATCCCTCCCTTCACTAATGAACAACTGCTTGAATTTGCCCATTGGAACTCAGGGAAGGTCATGGAGGCTGAATGAAGGCTGTTTCCTATAATCAAAGAAATGGGGGACACAGAAAGGCTTTGTGCCCAGGGGCCCCAGAGAGCCCTGCTCAGTATCGGTATGACTTAAATATATTGTGAAACATGACATCTGCAGAGTGGCAGATATAAAAGGATAATTTCAAGATAAGATTTACTACAACAAAAATGAGATGCTGCAAGCACAAATATGGTAAAATTTGGACTTGGATGTGTGAATTGAATGATTCAAAGTATCAAGCACCATCCTGACATTGTGGGTATAGACAACAACAAAACAGTGATTACAGAGTGTTGTAAAGAAACTGAATTGCAAGAACACTGGCAGAAAAAGTAAGGTCTTGTGTATATGTGTGTGTGAACTCAAGTTTCCAGTTGAGAGTATCCTGACAATTGTAACACATGCAGAAGTAGAAAAAAGAAGGGGAAAATATTAGGATGAAAAAAATCAAGTAAGGAATCAACATGAGATTTGCTCCTTAATGGGAAGTTACTGAAAAGCAAGCATTATGTACTTTATTTAGAATTTAAATCTTACCTTTTTTCCAGAAAAACAATTATGATAGTTAACAAAATATAGCAGGTAATTATCAAAAAGGTGAAAAATACTCAATATTTTCAAGCCCCTAAAGCGGTGTTGCCAGTTACTAGAGGTTTTATGTTCTAAAAGGCACATACGGGAATGGTATCACCATGGATTCCTCCAGAATTATTAGGATTGAGGACCTCTTTGTCAGAATTTCCTAAGTGAAGACCACAGAGTACTAGGGCATCCATGAACATCCTGAAATTATGTAAAACCTGTCATGTGCATATGCAGTTTTCTGGAAGGCATTCTGTAGTTTTTTTTTTTTCTTAGAAGTTTATTTTTATTTTCAAATCCACAATTTTCTGTCACTTTGTTAATAGCCCAAACACTTCTCTTTCTAAAAACTGTTAGAATTTCCCCTCTCTAAATAATTTTTTGTGACAGAGTCATGTTCATCCTGTTTCTTTCCGTCCTCCACGTATTACCCCCATCATTTTTGCATTATCAGTGGTAATTTTCCAATTGGTCTTTTTGGTTGCTCTTCAGTGTCAATAATATTGGTAACACTTCTTTGTGATATGAAAACACACTTTTTGTCTTTCTTGCTAATAAAAGTCAATTCTTAATTTTATAGTCCCCAGAAAAGACAACTGAATATCAAAAATTTTTTTTGTTTGGGGAGAGGTATTGCTAGATTAAAAATTATTTGAAAGGTCAACATTATATAAACTGTTGTACATTTATCTCTGTATTTTGGGCACATGATAACCTCCTAGATCACACTGCTTTTATTCATTGCTAGGATTAATTTTATGGCCCATGTTGTCCTTTTTTTTTTTTTTTTTTTTTTTTTTTGGGGGGGGGTACACCAAGTTCAATCATCTGTTTTTATACACATGTCCCTGTATTCCCTCCCTTCCTCAACTCCCCCCCACCCTCCCCGTCCCAGTTCTCTAAGGCATCATCCATCCTCGAGTTGATTTTTTAAAAATCAGATTCTCAAAAGAGGTTCATTATCATCCCCTCCACTTCCCCAAATTAAGAATGATTAATCTGGGAAAAGAGATATTTGTTTACAAATTGGTAATATTTGTCTTAGTTTCCTGTTACCAAGTAAGAAAAATATATTTAGTTTTATGGTTTGACATCTTGTCTTTTCCATTTCATATTTGCGCGTGGGAGGTAAGATTACTTTACACAGTTTCCATTACCAACCAGGTGTGGTTTACATTTTTAAGATATCAAGTTAAGAAGGGATCCAGGTTTGCAAATCCCATTTTTAATCTCTGTTGCTGAGTATTATTTTGTTTGGTTTCTTATTCAATTCAATTCAAATTTGGAAGACTTGCTCCTTCCTCAAATTGCTTCATGGTTTTATTTTGATAAATATAAACCAAAAAGAAATAAAAATAAAATTCCCAGAAAGCCTTTCCTCCTGTTCAGTGAAGAAATTTGAGGATTCTAGCAAATATTTTCACTGAGCCCATTTCAAAACTGACAGGTAATTAACAGGATTTTAGGAGCTATATTAGTCAGGGTTCTATGGAGAAACAGATATAATAGGAGATTATATATATGTGTGTGTATATATATATATATATACAGGAAGAGATTTACTATGAGGGATTGACTCACTCGATTTTGGGGGCTGAGAAATCTCTTGCAAGCTGGAGATGCAGGAAAGCCAGTGGTGTAGTTCCAGTCGAAGACCCAAGTCCAAAGGCCTGAGAACAGTTCTGAAGGAAAGAGAGGATGGATGTCCTGGTTCAAGCAGGCGGTGAATTGGTGTTTCTTCCACCATTTTGTTCTATGAAGACCTTCAATGGATTGGATGATTGCTGAGGGCAATCTCCATTATTCAGTCTATCAATTCAAATGCTAATTTCTCCTAGAAAGACCCTCACAGACACACCTGGAAATAGTTTTACCAGCTATCTGAGCACCTTTAGCCCAATCAAACTGACACATAAAATTAACCATCACAGCAGCCCTAAATAAATATTTATTTTAATTTAAAAGGTGAATTCTGGACTTCACTACTGGTGCATTGGTTAAGAACCCACCTACCAATGCAGGCGACATGGGTTCAAGCCCTGGTCCGGGAAGATCCCACATGCCATGGAGCAACTAAACCTGTGTGCCACAACTACTGAGCCTGTGCTCTAGAGCTTTTGAGCCACAAGTACTGAGTCCATGTGCCACAACTACTGAACCCCATATGCCTAGGGCCCGTGCTCTGGAACAAGAGAAGCCATGGCAGTGAGAAGCCTGTGCACCACAATGAAGAGTAGCCCCTGCCTGCACGCATCAATGAAGACCCACCACAGGCAAAAACTAATAAATAAATAAATGTCTTAAAAGAAAAAAAAAAAGGTGAATTCTGGGACTTCCCTGATGGTCCAGAAGTTAAGACTTCACACTTCCACTGCAGGGGGCACAGGTTTGATCCCTGGTTGGGGAATAAGATCCCACATGCCACATGGTGCAACAAAATAAACAACAACCAAAAAAAGACAAATCAAAATAAAAGGTGAATTCTATCCCTATAAGGACCCCTGAAGCAATAATTTATTTCTGACATCTTAGTCACCACATTTGAATAGTCCTGCTGAAAAAATTTTATGATCTACATTCTAGGAACTTTATCTTAACTACTATGTTGAATACATAAAAAACACTTTAATACAAATTGAAAATGATAATGCCTTTCTGTGACTAAGTATATACTTCTTTTTTTTTTTTTTTTACTACTCTGGCAGAAATAGTCAATTTATTCTTGGCTGCAAAATCCAGCTCTCACCCCTCATCTTATCTGACCTCAGGGTAGGTAGGTTTTGTTTTTTGTTTTTAAGAGCTTTTATTGAGATACAGTTAACAGACAATAAACAGCATATATTTAGAGTGTACAATTTGGTATCCCAATCTCCCAATTCATCCCCCCCTCCAACCCTCCCTGCTTTCCCCACTTGGTGTCCATGTGTTTGTTCTCTACACCTGTGTCTCTATCTCTGCCTTGCATTTCCTCTTTCATAGTTGTTAGCATTTGCCTTATGTATTGAGGTGCTCCTATATTGGGTGCATATATATTTATAATTGTTATCTCCTCTTCTGGGATGGATCCCTTGATCTTTATGTAGTGTCCTTTCTTGTCTCTTGTAACATTTTTTATTTTAAAGTCTATTTTATCTGATGTGACTATTGCTACTCCACCTTTCTTTTGATTTTCATTTGCATGGAATATCTTTTTCCATCCCCTCACTTTCAGTCCGTATGTGTCCCTGGTCTGAAGTGGGTCTCTTGTAGACAGCATATCTATGGGTCTTGTTTTTGTATCCATTCAACCAGTCTGTGTCTTTTGGTTGGTGCATTTAGTCCATTTACATTCAAGGTAATTATTGATATGTATGT
Source organism: Hippopotamus amphibius kiboko (assembly GCF_030028045.1). NCBI lineage: Eukaryota > Metazoa > Chordata > Mammalia > Artiodactyla > Hippopotamidae > Hippopotamus > Hippopotamus amphibius. The sequence continues at coordinate 63,556,326 of NC_080188.1, forward strand.
TCCTATTACCATTTTCTTAGCTGTTTTGTTTTTGTTTTTCTAGGTCCTTTTTTTCTCTTATGTCTCCCACTTAGAGAAGTTCGTTTAGCATTTGTTGTAGGGCTGGTTTGGTGGTGCTGAATTCTCTTAGCTGTTGCTTGTCTGTAAAGCTTTTGATTTCTCCATCAAATCTGAATGAGATCCTTGCTGGGTAGAGTATTCTTGGTTGTAGGTTCTTCCCTGTCATCACTTTAAATATATCATGCCACTCCCTTCTGGCTTGTAGAGTTTCTGCTGAGAAATCAGCTGTTACCCTTATGGGAGTTCCCTTGTATGTTATTTGTCATTTTTCCCTTGTTGCTTTTAATAACATTTTTCTGTCTTTAATTTTTGTCAATATGACTACTATATGTCTTCGCATGTTTCTCCTTGGGTTTATCCTGCCTGGGACTCTCTGCGCTTCCTGGACTTGGGTAGCTATTTCCTTTCTCATGTTAGGGAAGTTTTCAACTATAATCTCTTCCAATATTTTCTCAGGTCCTTTCTCTCTCTCTTCTCCTTCTGGGACCCCTATAATGCGAATGTGGGTGCGTTTAACATTGTCCCAGAGGTATCTTAGGCTGTCTTCAGTCCTTTCCATTCTTTTTTTATTCTTTTCCGCATCAGTTATTTTCACCATTCTGTCTTCCAGGTCACTTATTCGCCCTTCTGCCTCAGTTAATCTGCTGTTGGTTCCTTCTAGTGTATTTTTCATTTCAGTTACTGTGTTGCATATCTCTGTTTGTTTGCTCTTTAATTCTTCTAGGTCTTTGGTAAACTTTTTGATCTTTCCATCGTCTTTTTTCAAAGACCTGAATCATCTTCACCGTCATTATTCTGAATTCTTTTTCTGGAAGGGTGCCTATCTCCTCTTCATTTAGTTGTTTTTCTGGGGTTTTATCCTGTCCCTTCATCTGGTACAAAGTCCTCTGCTTTTTCATTTTCTCTATCTTTCTGTGGCTGTGGTTTTCAGTTCCACAAGATGAAATACTGCTGATACTGCTTGATACTGCTGTCTGCCCTCTTATCTAAGTATATATTTCTAAAGAAGAGGTGCTTTAAATCTCATTTACACTACTGAGAAAGAAAAATTACATACTATTGTGGGAAATAATTCTTCTTGAAAAGAAGGCAGAGAGAAAACGTGAGAACACATAAACAAAATCTATCAAATGTTGACTTTTGGACTTAGCTACTCCAAACTTGAGGTGAATAGGAAATGAGTTTATGATTTCTAGACAGTTTCTGAATCTTGGTATTTTAAGGAAAAATAAGGAACATTTTAGTTCTGAGAGAATCAGTACATTTGAGACAAAAATGTAGGAAGATGCTTGGATATGTTCCAATTACCTATTACTGCATAACAAACCCACCCCCAAATTTACTGGTTAGCCATTTTATTATACCTTATGATTTGGTAGGTTAGAAATTTGGGCCAGACTTACTCAGTGATTCAGTTTTATCATTTCTTTCTCATTTACTAGTTGAAGTACTTTTATAAAGAGACACTTTCTTTCATCCATTATTTGATTATGTAGTAGAGCCCTTTATAGAGAAAAGGCAGGATAAAAGTGTGATTCTTTTCCCATACTTTTTTTTTCTGCAGCTCTTTCTTGGAGTATAATTGCTTTACACTGTTGTGCCAGTTTCTTTTCCCATACTTTTTAGTTTTCATGATAATTGTCTCCTTTCATTCTCTAAAGATAACCAGGGTTTTTTATTTTATTTATTTTTTAAATAAATAAATAAATAAATTTATTTATTTATTTATTTTATTGGTTCTGTTGGGTCTTTTTTGCTGTGTGCGGGCTTTCTTTAGTTGTGGTGAATGGGGGCTAATCTTCATTGTGGTGTGTGGGCTCCTCATTGCCATGGCTTCTCTTGTTGTGGAGCATGGGCTCTAGGCACGTGGGCTTCAGTAGTTGCAGCACATGGGCTCAGTAGTTGTGGCTCACAGGCTCTAAAGTGCAGGCTCAATAGTTGTGGCACACAGGCTTAGTTGCTCCACGGCATGTGGGATCTTCCTGGAGCAGGGATCAAACCCATGTCCCCTGCATTGGCAGATGGATTCTTAACCACTGTGCCACCTAGGAAGCCCCAGGTTATTTTAATATCACAAAAAAACTCATGGATTTAAACATATTTAATGGCTTTCAAATAATTGCAATTTTTATATCTTATTGAAGTTCAAATTGCACCATCTTTGGCCTATAGTAGGAGCCTCTTCAAGTTGACTTCTGAATCTTTTTTCATGATGTTAGTGGTCTTTGATAATTCCTTTCTTTTTGCTACATGAAGACATTCCAGTCTCATTCTGTACATTTCCTGTTCCAGACTGGAATCTGTCCCTTTTCTAAAAAGTCCTGGTTTCCTTTAGTGGTAAACAATATTTCAAGACCACAGTCTTGAAGATAGGAATATGTATTGGCCTAATCAGTTCGTAGGCCTTTCCAGTGAACACAGATAGGAAACCCACACACACTGCATTTATACAGAGACAGTGTATCAAACAGACCTCATAAGTTCCTAGAGATATTTTCAATTCAAATAAAGGACCGTTCTGCACTCTAGGATTTGCACTCTAACCTCACTCTAACACATTTATCTCCTCTCTTCTGGTTCTCAAAGAAACAGGAAATGATAGACTTTTGTTTTATCCAATAATATACACATAACAGTCTAATACTAATATACTTACTGCAATACAACCACTAGAAAGCTAAAAAATATTTTTTTCATGTGTTCCTACCATTCTCTCCCCATTTTAAGAGGTATGCATTGACAAATCAGACAGCCATTAAATACTATACTCTTTGCCTTTGAAACTTCATACTGTCTTTGTTCTGTAAATAACTGCAGTTAGTGGTCAATATCTACCCTGACATCATTGTCTCTATCAACATTTTGTTTTTATGAGGCTGATTTTCTAACAGATTCTTCAGAAGTGGTCAAGGGAACAATATCAACAGAGTTCTTGCATGATGTTGATAACTTGTCTGTGTCTTTATACTCGAAAGGCACTTTTGCTGAATATAAAATTCTTGGATCACATTTTATTTACATAAGCATCCTAAATTCAATACTCCATTTTCTTCCAACATGAAGACTTGCTGTTAAATGTGTGGCAATAATATAATTTTCTTTCCCTTATAGGTCACTTGCTTGCTTTTGTCTAAATGTTCAAGGAATATTGAAACTTTTTCTTTAGGGTCTAAATTTTACTAGAATATGTCTTGATGTTGGCCATCTGGGTTGCTATTCTCAGGTAAATGATGTACTCTTTCAATACATGATTTCAAATCCTTATAATTTTCAGGAAATATTTTTGAATTATAGTTTTTAGTTATTTCTTCCACACATTTGCTTTGGTTTCCTTCTGTAGTGACTTCAATTATAATTATGTTGGATCTTCTTTGCTTATCTTCAATATTTATTACTTTCTCTTGAAATGTATTTACCTTTATATTTTTACTTTTAGTTTTTTTAAATCCTTCTTACTCTCTATTTCTCTTAAAGCATTATCTAATCTACTGTGTTTATCTATGTGTTACATCCAGTTTAACCTACCTTTCTAATATACTTTTTTTCTTTTACTTCTCTTCCTTTCTTGAGGTATGTCACCTCTTTCCTGAGATTTGTAAACTCTGGTTTATGTTGTTTTTCCATAGCATGTATCATTTTGAAGATACTCAGCTTATTTTAAAATTTATTTCTGGTTATCTGTTTGCTTAGACATGTTGTCTAGTTATTAATATCTCTAACTCACTCAACAAATGTTTACCGAGTATGTACTATGTGCAGACAGTTATTGTAGCCTGAAGTTGAGCCACACTAGCCAATCAAGTTTATTATTTCGTGCAACTAAAATTTTGTAGTGCTTATGCAAGAAAAAGTTGACTAGTACACCATATTTATAAGTCCTGTGTTTGGTTACAACAGAATACTTTTATGCTATGAATTGTCCATTCTTGAAATCATTTTTTTATCCTGTCAGCTGGATTTATGTCATTGTGAACATTTTTAAGGAAGATGTATTTCCAAGAAATAAAATTTGAAATTTTTTTCTTGCATAAATTAATAATATATATGTGATCTAGAAAATTACTGAGTCCCAATCCTTTCCTTCCAAATCTTTGTAGATACTGCATAATTACCTTCAAGCATTTAGTTTAATGAACAAGTTTTGACTGATATTTTTGTCCCTTTGTAGGCTGTAGGGGTATTTTTGTGAAAAAAAAATTCTTGCAAGACTTTAACTCTTGAAATTAAAAAAAAGAATTCTTGAGGCAGTGATTAAAAATCTCCCAAAAACAAAAGCCCAGGGCCAGATGGATTCACAGGCGAATTCCATCAAACATTTAGAGACGAGCTAACACCTATCCTTCTCAAACTCTTCCAAAATATTGCAGAAGGCAGAACACTCCCAAACTCATTCTACCATCACCCTGATACCAAAACCAGGCAAAGATGTCACAAAAAAAGAAAATTACAGACCAATATCACTGATGAAAATAGATGCAAAAATCCTCAACAAAATACTAGCTAACAGAATCCAACAGCATATTACAAAAATTATACACCATGATCAAGTGGGGTTTATCCCTGGGATGCAAGGATTCTTCAATATATGCAAATCAATCAACGTGATACATCATATCAACAAATTGAAGGATAAAAACCATATAATCATCTCAACAGATGCAGAAAAAGCTTTTGACAAAGTTCAACATCCATTTATGATAAAAACTCTCCAGAAAATGGGCACAGAAGGAAATTACCTCAACATAATAAAAGCCATATATGAGAAACCAAAAGCCAACATCATTCTCAATGGGGAAAAACTGAAAGCATTCCCTCTCAGAACAGGAACAAGACAAGGGTGTCCACTCTCACCATTATTATTCAACATAGTTTTGGAAGTTTTAGCCACAGCAATCAGAGAAGAAAAAGAAATAAAAGAAATACAAATTGGAAAAGAAGTAAAATTGTCACTCTTTGCAGATGACATGATATTATATATAGAAAACCCTAAAGACTCTACCAGAAAACTGCTAGCACTAATTGATGAGTTTAGTAAAATAGCAGGATACAAAATTAATGCACAGAAATCTCTTGCATTCCCATACACTAACAATGGAAGAGCAGAAAGAGAAATTAAGGAAACTCTCCCATTCACCATTGCAACAAAAAGAATAAAATACCTAGGACTCAACCTGCCTAAGGAGGCAAAAGATCTGTATGCAGAAAACTTTAAGACACTGATGAAAGAAATCAAAGACAACACAAACAGATGGAGGGACATACCATGTTCCTGGATTGGAAGAATCAACATAGTGAAAATGACTGTACTACTCAAAGCATTTTACAGATTCAATGCAATCCCGATCAAATTACCAAGGGCATTTTTCACAGAACTAGAGCAAGAAATCTTACCATTTGTATGGAAACGCAAAAGACCCCAGACAGCCAAAGCAATCTTGAGAAGGAAAGATGGAGTTGGTGGAATCAGGCTTCCTGACTTCAAACTATACTACAAGGCTATAGTGATCACGACAGTATGATACTGGCACAAAAATAGAAAGGAAGATCAATGGAATAGAATAGAGAACTCAGAAGTAAGCCCAAACACATATGGGCGCCTTATCTTTGACAAAGGAGGCACGAATATACAATGGAAAAAAGACAGCCTCTTCAATAAGTGGTGCTGGGAAAATTGGACAGCAACATGTCAAAGAATGAAATTAGAACACTTCCTAACACCATACACAAAAAGAAACTCCAAGTGGATTAAAGACCTACATGGAAGGCCAGACACTATAAAACTCATAGAGGAAAACATAGGCAGAACACTCTTTGACATCCATCAAAGCAACATCCTTTCTGACCCACCTCCTAGAATCATGGAAATAAAATCAAGAATAAACAAACGGGATCTCATGAAACTTAAAAGCTTTTGCACAGCGAAAGAAACCATAAACAAGAGAAGAAGGCAACCCTCAAAATGGGAAAAAATAGCTGCCTATGAAACAACGGACAAAGGATTAACCTCCAAAATATACAAGCAGCTCATGCAGCTTAATACCAAACAAGCAAATAACCCAATCCACAAATGGGCGGAAGACCTAAATAGACATTTCTCCAAAGAAGACATACAGGTGGCCAACAAACACATGAAAAGATGCTCAACATCACTAATCATCAGAGAAATGGAAGTCAAAGCCACAATGAGGTATCACCTCACACCGATCAGAATGGCCATCATCACAAAATCTGGAAACAACAAATGTTGGAGAGGGTGTGGAGAAAAGGGAACTCTCCTGCACTGTTGGTGGGACTGTAAGTTGATACAGCCACTATGGAAAACAATTTGGAGGTGCCTTAAAAAAACTACAAATAGAACTACCATATGATCCAGTCATCCCACTACTGGCCATATACCCAGAGAAAACCATAATCCAAAAAGAAACATGTACCATAATGCTTATTGCAGCACTCTTTACAATAGCCAGGACATGGAAGCAACCGAAATGCCCATCAACAAATGAATGGATAAAGAAGATGTGGCATATATATACAATGGAATATTACTCAGCTATAAAAAGGGATGAGATGGAGCTATATGTAATGAGGTGGATAGACCTAGAGTCTGTCATACAGAGTGAAATAAGTCAGAAAGAGAAAGACAAATACTGTATGCTAACTCACATATATGGAATCTAAAAATGGTACTGATGTACTCAGTGACAAGGCAAGAACAAGGACGCAGATGCACAGAATGGACTGGAGAACTCGAGGTTTGGGGGGGCGGGGGGTGAAGGGGAAGCTGAGAGGAAGTGAGAGAGTAGCATAGACATATATATACTACCAACTGTAAAATAGATAGCCAGTGGGAAGTTGTTGTATAACAAAGGGAGTTCAGCTCGAGGATGGAAGATGCCTTAGAGGACTGGGACGGGGAGGGTGGGGGGGAGTCAACGGAGGGAGGGAATACGGGGATATGTGTATAAAAAACAGATGACTGAACTTGGTGTACCCCCCCAAAATAATAAATAAATAAATAAAATTTAAAAAAGAAGAATTCTTTAGGATATTTTTAGTAGATAGTCTCTTTTAATTGCTGCTGTCTTGAACCCAATGTACTCTTTCACTTGCAGACTAATGAGAACTCCTGAACATTTTGTATTATATTTTTCATTATTTATTCTAGTCATTTTCTTTGGTTATATTAATTAACCAAAGGTTGTTTCTCAGTCTTCTGACTCCTATATTTATTACTTCTTTAAATCTTATTGATTTCATCTCTTTGTTTTTTTCCTGTGCATTCTAGGGAAGAAGGTGGTTTTCAAATTTTTCTTCCATATCAATAATTAAATGTTTATAATCACTTTTTAAAAAATTATGTTTACTAAGTCATAATTTATAAACAGTAAGATTAATTCCTGTAGGTCTATAGTTGAGTAAGATATGACAAATTATTTAGTCATCACCATAGTCAGTCCACTCTGGGAAAAAACTGAGTGAGACAAAAAGGGGGCCAAGGACTGAACTTTGGAGAATCACCATATTTAGAGTCAGAAGGAAGAAAAATCAGAGGACTGGTTTTCAGCCCCAACTGCTGCTACCCTTCTAGATTTCAGGTCCAAACAGAGAGAGGCCTTCCACTCTCTTGGCCCTGTTATGAGATACATTGTGTCTTCTTCCCCCCTCCCCTTCAAATTCATATGTTGAAATTCTAACCCCCAGTATCTCAGAATGTGATTGCACTTGGAGATAGGCCCTTTAGACCTATCTAAAGGTAATTAAGTTAAAGTATGGTCATTAAGTGGCCCCTAATTCAATAGGTTGTGTCCTGCTAAAAAAAAAAAGGAAACTTGGACACAGGCAAGTACAGATGGAAGACTATGTAAAGTCACAGGGAAAAGACAGCCATCTATAAGCTAAAGTGAGAGGCTTAGAGCAGATCTTTCCCTTGTGATCCTCAGAAGAAACCAACATTGCCAACACCTTGATAGTGGACTTCTAGCCTTCAGAGCTGTGAGAAAATAAATTTCTGTTGTGCAAACCATCTAGTCTGTGATACTTTGTTATGGCAGTCTGTGTTACTTTGTTATATACGCTCTTAATCTTTGATACATCATCAATCAAACTTCCAATCTCGGATCATCATCCAATTCTCCCAAGTCAATGAGTGCTGCAGAACCACCCACAGTTAGAACTGGGTGAGAATGGTTCCTATATTGGACCTAGTGCTTTACCAGACTAAATTTGGCTCTTTTTCAGCTACATCTAATCCCAAAGGGCAAGGAATCTGTGAGGGAGACGTTCACTCAGAACCTGTGCCTTGATGTTTAAAAAATGCTTCTGATAGTAGTGTGTATATGTTAATCTCAAACTCCTAAATTATCCCTCCTCCCACCTTTCCCCTTTGGTAACCATAATTTTGTTTTCTATGTCTGTGGATCTATTTCTCTTTTGCATATAAGTTCATTTGTATAATATCTTTTTTTTTTTTTTTTAGTTTCCATACATAAGCAATACCATATGATATTTGTTTTCCTTTGTCTGGCTTAGTTCACTTAGTATGATAATCTCTAGGTCCATCTATGTTGCTGTAAATGGCATTATTTCATTCTTTTTTATGGCTCAGTAATATTCCATTGTGTGTGTGTGTGTGTGTGTGTATGTATTACTATATATAAATAGTACCAACAAGGACCTACTGCATAGTATCAAGAACTACACTCCGTATTTTGCAATGACCTACAAGGGAAAAGAATCTGAAAAAGAATATATATATTCTTTTTCACCTGAAACTAATGCAATATTATAAATCAACTATATTTCAATTAAAATTTAAAATATTAAAAAAATTTTTAAAGGAAACAACAAAAGATAAACATAAAAAAAATAGTCATCACCATAGTCAATGAGAATGAACCAAAAACTTCGGCAAAGGTCACATACCTAATGAATATTTTACTCCTTAAAATAAACATATAATTTTGTTAAAATAAGTGAGTTCCTGGTGCAGGGGAGAATGCTTTTGAGTACCTGGTTCTCAAAATTCTCTGCTCACATGATTCCAAAATGGCTAACAGTGACTTTTCCCCAGGTCTTTTCTGCTGAGGGCCAACAGTGCTTTTAGTATCTATATCCTTAGACCCAACATGTAGCAAAAAGGCCCCTAGGTCAAAGAGCCGACGAAGCAGTGGAGTGGGAGTAGGTCTGCCAAATTTAATACAGGACACTTTGCTAAATTTGAATTTTGGACAAACACCACATAGTTGTTTAGTATGAATAAGTTCCAAATATTGCATGGGACAAAATTATACTAAAAAAGTATTCGCTGTTCATCTAAAATTCAAATTTAACAGAGCATACTTTTTAAAAAATATGCCAACTGTAGGCAGGGTCAGACTTGGACATTTGAGGTGGGTGTCCACATGCATGAACACAAGGCCCCTAATGGTATCAAACTAAGTGGGAGAAGGTGACACAGGGAAGGCAGGATACATGTGCTAACCAATGCTCTTTGAATCTCCTACATTCTATATGACACACAGGAAATTGCCTCTAAACTCAGCCTGGCTTTCCAGGTCATTTTCAAAATAGGATGATAGAACATATTTTAATTTTACATTTTGTTAGCTCTTGTATTTATAATGTTTAGATATTTAAATATATGGTATGTGGGTCTCCATTTCCACTCCTCTGCCAGCTGTACAGAATGTCAAGGAGTTAGGACTGATGCAGAAAATTGCCCTAAGGTCAACAGTATCATCAACCACAATTAAAAGATGAGGAAACTGAGACTTAGAGATGTTACATACAATTTGCTCAAAGTCATTCAGCTAATGGAATCCATTTTCTATGCTAGATCTTTCTGAATATAAAGCAAATATTCCTTTTTTTCTATTACATGTACAGCATGGTGACTACAGTTAATGATACTGTATCACATATTTGAAAGTTGCTAAGAGAGTAGATCTTAAAGCAAATATTTTTCATCACCAAAAATACTTTGCTATTTATAAGCTGATGTATCCTTTGATCACATAATCTGACACACATGCATAAACCTAGGGCATTACATGGACTATCAAAGATAGGTGCAATGGAAATCCCAGTTGCTCAGTCATTGATCCTGAATTTTATGGGCCTAGACACTTAATTTTAATAGCGTGCTCACATTTGATAAAATTGTTGGATTCGTGTTACACAATTCAAAACACTAATGTATAAAACAGGGTGCTAACTTAAGTTTACAACGACCAACGTATTTGGCAGAATAATTTGTAGTAATTCTTCTTCAAGATAAATGCCAACCAGTGGATCAAATTACAACTCGAAAAATTGCCTGTTTAATCTAATGTCAGAACAAAGAAAGGAAATATTCTTAAGGTAATATTTCCATCAAGATATGTGAATTGTCATATTCCTCTCTAGGAACAATCCAGCCAACAGTACGGAGGCAGTTCATACAATTTGAAGTCCAACACACAATTTCCTCTTTACTAATTAACTGCTCAACATCTGCAGGACTCAGTTTCCTTATTTTACAAAAACTGGCTTCTTGAAAGGGTTGAGATTATACGTAAAGCCCTTGGAACAATGGTGTAATACTGTCTACATATTATATAAATATTATAGATTATAATCTATCAAATATTATATTAAATATTCTTATTAGGCTATCTATTGTCATTGTGCTATTTATTATTGTTCTATTTAACAACTTTCTGGCTAACCTGGAGAAACAGGCCACAAGCGCGCTTCCAAAGCACAGAGGCGGGTACGGGTTACCATGACAACAGAGCGCGCCTAGACATTTTCCACTCGCACGTCGCTGGGGAAGAGAAAAGCCTAGGCTGCGTGTTGCGTCATCACAACGCGCTCACTGGGCTTCTCCGTTCTGTTTTAGAAGGTCCCGGCCCAGCTACCGTCGCTCCACGCCAGGAATTATTTTCGCTTTTCAACCTTTGTTATAGCACACTGAGGCTGCAAGACCGTAAGTACTAAAGGAAAAGTGATAGAGAGGGAGCGCGCGTTAAAAGAGATGCCGCAGCACACTCTCCACTTCTGAAGCTTCCCTGTGTTTTCTTGATCCTATCAGCTTCCTCTCAGCTGGGATCGCGCCGCGTCAACTTCCGGGCGGGTGCCCGCCAGCACGGCCTCCGCCGCTCCCCTCCTTTGGCCCCTTTGTGTCCCCGCAGTGTGGAGGCACGGGCCCCGGCACGTCCTTTCTCGAGGCAGGGAGCATCGTAGTGCAGGGAGCCTCTCACTGTGGGCGGGCGCGCGGCCCGCAGGGGGGTTAGCGTGGGGAACGTGCCTGCGCGTGCTGGGGTAAGAGGAGGTTGCACGAGGGTCAGCGTGCGGTTCGAGGAAGGAGGGGCGGGGGGGGAGGATCGAAGGGGAGTGAAAAGAGCAATGGAAAATTTTGAAAGGATACCCCTGGCCACCTGATTGTTGTGGCCTAACAGTGAGGCGCAGCCATAATAGTCATCCTGAGCCACTGGCATGTTTGCCGGCTCTTCATTGCTGTGGGAATGAACTGCTGTGGCTTTGTATTTTACATTGTTTCCATGGCCTCTTTTTCTCTTTTTATTTTCTCCTGCAGATAATTCATTTAAAATTCCCAGTCCCACGAGGTGGTGGTTTCTGCCAATATGAATCTTTTCAACCTGGACCGTTTTCGCTTTGAGAAAAGGAGTAAGATTGAGGAAGCGCCTGAAGCAACCCCTCAACCCTCCCAGCCTGGCCCTTCTTCACCCATTTCTCTTAGTGCTGAAGAGGAGAATGCTGAAGGGGAGGTTAGCAGGGCAGGCACCCCTGATTCAGATATAACTGAAAAAACAGGTGAGTTACAGTGTTGCAAATTGATATAGCATCGAGAGATAGAGTTGTTTTTTGTTTTGTTTTTATTTAAGAAGAAAGGCAGAAGAGATTCTAATTTTTGTTCTTGATGTCATCATACTGATGCATTGTCCTTCACCATGCCCTTTTACATACAGCTTTGGGACTGCTATAGGCACCATGTACCTCCAACTGGTTATCCATCCATAGTTGTTTCACTTTTATGTGAGTTCTTAGAATGTGGCCCAGTGGTGGAGACTAAAATCAGAATTTAGGTCAGAGTGGTAGCTATGGGAAGAAAAACTAGGTGACTCAGTCCTATGATAGGCTTTGAGGCTGTTGTTGCCAGACGTTTGCATTCATTCCAGTATTTCTCCAAAAAATATCAATCACCTGCTGTGAGCTAGACTTTATTCAAGATTCCTGAACACAACCTCTGTGAGCAAATGAAGTGCAGATTACTTTCAGATTTTGCCAACCACCCGACTTCCTGGAGCTCTCCAAAGTACAAATGAATAATTGGTATTCTTCATGGTGAATGAACCTTTTTTTTTTTTCTTTGGAATGAACCATTTTTAACCTCTTCAGCAAATTGTTAAGGATTTGAGAAGGAGCCCAAAATTAGCATTCCCATCTTAATCTGTGTTCTTCGAACGATTAGAATATATTTGAACTCTTACTGTGTTTTAGGCATTGTGTTGAGTGCTTCACATTCACTCGTTTTATTTGTACAACAAGCCTATAAGATTTTATTATACACATTTTGCAGAAATGAGCCCCAAGGAGGTTAGTTTTTAGGAAGTTCATCGAACCAGAGCTCAAATTCAAGCAGTCTAATCCCTGAGCGTAAACTTTGAATCATTTACATTGTATAATTTCTTATGAAGGGTGACAGGGATATTAGAAGTTATATTTTAATGTTTATTTCAGTAATACCTTTTTTAATGCAAAACTCAGTATTTCACAAGCAGCTTTTAAATTTCAGAATTGGTAATAAATGTCTTCACCTTTTATATCCCTGTTTTGTTTGCTATGCTTCTACTTAAATGTAGCAATGAGGGCAGAGTCCCTACAAGTTATCATTAGAATAACATTTTACAGTACCTTGGTGTAATTGAAACATGGTGGAAGGATTTGATAGGTTGGATTAAGTGGTAATTAGAAGTCAAATTTTGAAAAGCTTTGTTTATCTGAAAAGTTTTGAGCTTACCTGAATTAAAACCACTGAAGGATTTAAGCACTGGAGTGACATCCATATGTGCATTCTTTGAACAGATATTTGGTTTGCATAACATGCTGTAGTTAATGTCTAAACATGCAGGTACTTTAATATTTTAAAAGTAAATATTTTAATCTGTTTCTTATGTAGTTAGAGGTGGCAGGGAAGGCCAGGGTGTAGGCATGGGATTTTGAGTCCTTGGAAGCCTCTGCTTCTTCATTTTACTTAAATGGGACGTTGGACATGTCACTTAGATTATCTGAGACTTACAGTTTTTCCACCTCTAAAATAAAAGCACTTTGTAAACTGGAATTCAATGAAGCATTTTAGTTATTTATCAGTATTAGTGATGTGAAATTTTCAATTGCTTTTTATAATCAGAAGGTGTTTTTCCACTTCCCCCTTTTTTTTTTTTCCCTAAGGAGACCTCACTCCTTCTCACTTTGTTGGGACTTTTCATATGTAAATTTGTCTTAAAACTGAGATTATCTTTAGATATCACAAGGTCAGTCTTGATGGCACTTGGGAAATATGGAAGTCAAGTTTGCTTTGGGAATGGTGAGGGTTCATTCTACTAGGAATAGAGAGCTTTGCTTTCAGAAAAGGTTGTCGTAATTGATCCTGTGGATTTTTGAGAATCTTGAATGTTAAGACAAAGTTTAGACTTTACATTATAGATCCATCAAAGACTAGAAGGGTAAAATGATGAATCTTGTTTTGTAAAAACGATCAGTCTAGCAGTCATGGGTACTATGTGTGGTTAAAGGGTAGAGTTTAATGGGAGAGAAATCATTTAGGACACTCTTAAAATCCAACCTTAATGATGGCAGAACAAATAGAGGAAAAGGCATGAGCAATCACAGGAAGAAAGGGCAAGATTTTACAGTCAGGTCATTGTGTAAGAATGAGATAAAATGCATGTTAAGAATTTTAGTTTGAGTAATTGAGGGGAAAAAGGTAGTTCTGTACATTAGAATAGATATGAAGTACCCTCTGTAGGACATTGGGCATGCCTTTAAAAATTCAAATGAGAATCACAAGTCCTGCCCTCAATTTAGCCAAAAGCAGCTTAACCTAGTATGGGGGAGGGGGATGCTGAATTGAGCATTGGGCCTTGGGCCTGTGGGGAGGTCAAAACGCTAAAGTTGACTTTAAGATCAGACTGGATATAGGCATTGGGAAATCATCAGTGGGATATGAATATTGACCTTACTTTCTTTATCATCAATCAGTAACTTATTCTATTATGTGGGATGATGCTGTATTTGTTTACTTGTAATAGTTTTAGGGTCTGAGTCAGCTTATAGCACAGAAATTGTATATGGTTAAAATTACTCTTTTCAGCTATCATATTATTTTACCTAATATCAGTTAAGATTTTATTTTCTACCACTCTCCTTTAGTTCCTGTGCCACAAATACACTGTTCCTTGAATATGCCAGACCTCATTTAATCTTTCCTTCTTCCCATTTCCTCTTCCATATGCCTCCAAGACACTTTCTGTTGATATTTCCATGTGACTCTGCTTTGTTCCATTAGCACTTAGTTAAGTGTTACCCTTTTTTAGAAGGTGTTTTCTTGACCACTCTCTCTGAAGTAGCAACCATCCCTCCCTCCTTTTACTTTACTGTATTTTTCTGTATACATTGCATTATGTATTTGTGTCTCCCTTATTAGAATATAAGATCTGTAAGAGCAAAGACCTTGTTCACCTATCCATCCCATTGCTCAGAACAGTGACTGGTGTATAGGAGGCCCTCAGTAAATATGTGTTGAAAGGAGTATTGGATGACAATTAAGTGGTATTAGCACTTTGTATGCATTTAAAAAATATTCCTCCTCCTCTTTATGATCTTGAAATAGTGCCATAGCCATCAGTCATTCTGTAGCTGTGGATACTCGAGACTACTTTTGATATAGGGCAGGCTCCCTTAATCCAGCCTTTGGATATGTGGGCATATACTTAACCTGTGGTCACCTCCCCCTGCCGAGGTTTATTTTACTCTCACAGTGCCCAGAATTATCAATGGACAGTACTTATACTTTATTTCTCTTTTTTTATTGACTTTTCTGAGAGCAGGCAGGTTTGGAGAGAATAAAGCAATGGCAAATGAGTGTTGTGAGAGAAGAGAACCTACTGTGTTTTATGCGTAAAGAATAAAGAGCTGAGCTAAGCATGATCCTCAGTGAACACCAAAAAGAAAGGACATGTAAATATGTATAGTTAAAATAGCACAATGTGGTAACTCATAATAAGGGAAGGTATTAAGCAGTGTAGAACCACACTCTAATTCACAGTGATTGTTATCCCTTCTTTCTGCAGAGGATCAGGAAAAGTCATAGAAGACTGAGTGGACCCTAAACAATGACTCATTGCTTATTCAGTGAACTAGGGATGAAAATATATGTTGCCTTGGAGTGTGGTATGTGAATAGAATGGGTGAGGTTATCTATGAGAGAGGAGGTGTAGTGCGGTATAGATGAAGCTGAAAAGATTTAGAAACAAAAACTGCTGGGTTGTGAGGGGCCTTTATATGCTGTGCCAGGGAGGATGGACTGTATTTGGTACACAATATAGAGCATTTCAATATGGGAAAAACATTAATGAAGATGTTGCAATAATAGAAGCCTGAATGTAGGGAAATGACAGTAGGGATGACAGAGGAGGCAGTTTAGGGAAGTTTTATACAGCATTTATTTGATGGTATTTGATGATCAGTTAAAGTGGAGGATTTAAAGGTAACTCAGATGTTCCTTGCTTGGACAGCTGAGTGATTGGCACTATCAGCTTAATTAGGCAGTAGGATTAGGAGGAAGATACCAGAGCATGTTGAATTTGAGTTACCTCTTATATTTCAGTATCGAGGTCTAGTAGAGGGTTGGACATTGGAGTTTGCAGCTCAGAGAGTGGTTGGAATCTGAGAAATCAACTTTGGAGTCATCCTTGTGGTAGTTATCAAAAAATGTCGTAAGCAAGGTATATAGTAAGAAGCATCAATATTTAATGATGGACAAAGGAAGGGAAACCAGTGAAAGATATAAAGGATGACTGGAATAGTCATAGAAAATGATAATGCCCTGGAAGCTGAAGAAAGGAGAGTTTCCAGTGTTGTGTATAGTGAACAGTATCAAATGTTGCAGAGAGATCAGGTTGGATGGGATCTGATCAGAGACCACTTTCCTGGAAATTAAAGTTCCTATTGACCTTTAGCAGTTTTAGCAGAAAGCTGAGGAGGTGAAGACTACTCTTCCAAGAAGGGAAAGAGAGAAACAGCTTGATGGGGAAGCAATGTCAAGAACAGATGTTTTGGGAATGTTGAAAATTGAGCATCCAAGGGGAAGAAGCTAGTGGAGAGGAAAAGGATGAGGGAGGGGAGGTATCTGATGAAAGACATCAGGGGGATTGGAGTGTGAGCATAGCTGGACTAAGCATAGCTGGACTATTTAACTTGGAAACGGAATAAAGACACATTTTACCCAGGGGAGGGGGAGGGAAAGAGAAAAATAGTTGGGTTCAAAGATTATTATGAGGTTAGAATGGAGGAAAGTTTTAGTCTTTGCTTGATGAATTTCTTTTCATGATAAAATAGATTCAGTCTTCTAAAGTGGTTGCCCTTTAGACGTGGTTGTCATGTAGAAAGTAACCATTGTTAATAAGTGAGAGAAAAAAATTTTGATTATACCAGTTATCAAGAAGATTTCCAGAGAGCAGTGCTATGCCACTTACAGATTGTATGATCTTATTAAGACATTATCTTTTTTGGACTTCACTTCCTTTGTCTGGATCTTCTCTGAAGTCCTTGCAAACAGTGCAATGGATAAGATCCTTTGAATGATGAAGCTGAATATACCATTTTAGCCTCATGATTCTGTAACCATCAGGTGATTTTCAGTCGTTTTTAGTGTGTGTGGCCAAAATGTGAATCATCATTATATCTTTGGATAGAAGTTCTGGTTTCTCAATGTCTGCTAGTGTTAGTTGAAAAGCAGTAATTGGTAAAAGGGTTAGTGCTCAGTTCTAGTAGAAAGTACAGTGAGTCTAAATGTCTTAAC
The DNA here is from genome assembly GCF_030028045.1 of Hippopotamus amphibius kiboko. Classification (NCBI taxonomy): domain Eukaryota; kingdom Metazoa; phylum Chordata; class Mammalia; order Artiodactyla; family Hippopotamidae; genus Hippopotamus; species Hippopotamus amphibius. The sequence continues at coordinate 63,573,469 of NC_080188.1, forward strand.
TATATTTTAAATGTACATTTTTTGTACATGTTTTTCTTCTCTTACTTTCCAGGCTTGGCTATTTTCTTCAAAATTAAATGGTATATAAAAAATTAAATGATTACAACATTGTGTAATGAAGAGAGACTCCTGTAATCCTACTTTAGTGTTGGTATTTATTCTTTAGCATTTTTTCCTGCCTATATATATTCTAGATTTTGGGGTTTTTTTGGTTTTTTTTTTTTAGGTAAAATAGTATTACGTACATACATATTGTAATGAAACTCACTATTAACTAAAAAGTAGATTTTTTTATACTTTCCATGCCAGTTCATATAAAATATGCTATACTTCAATTTTTTTTGATGATCACAGTGTGTCTTATTATACATAGGTGTATTATAATTCATGTAGTTTCCTGTTAATAGACATTGGTTGTTTTGGTTTACTTCTTTTTGTTGTTAAAAGAATGCTGTAGTGACCATCCTTTTGAATAGATATTTTTGCCTCTGTACAATCTGTGGGAAAATTCTCAGAAATGGAATTGTCAAATTAGAGGGAACATGAGTAATATTTTAGTAATTGCCAAATCTCCCTACACAAAAGTTTTACCAATTTGCTCCAACTACAGCTTGGTTTTCAGATGTTGGCTTTTTCATACCAGTCTAAAATATTGCAAATGTTTTTAATCTTTAAAAGGCTAATACGCAATTTACTTTTATTCTCTATTTTTAAGGTTAAGTTTTTTCCCATAAATGTATTTAGCCATTTGAACTTTTCTGTGTTCCTTGTTTTTCTCATTTTCTGATAAATGATTTATAAATGTATTTTCTTTTAATTCTATTTATTGTTTGTGACAGAGTTTTACATTTTTATATGGTCATTTTGTTCATCTTTTTCTTTAAGGCTTATGGGTTTTAGGTCCTAATCAGACCTGGTAAAGATTTGGTAAAAGAAAGCCATTCCCTACCACCACATTATAAATATATACATCTGTATTTTCTTCTGTCACATCTGTGTTAATTTTCTTCTTAATTGCAGTAAAATGTACATACATAAAATATACAATAACTAGTTTTAAGTGTACAGGTCAAAGAGGGTTAAGTATATTCTCATTGTTGTACACCCAGTCTTTGAAACTGTTTTCATCTTGCAAAACTGAAACTCTTTACCCCTTAAACAATTCCTTCTTACCCCCAGCCCCTAGCAGCCACCCTTATACCTTCTTTCTCTATGAACTTGACTCCTCTAGGTACATTATAATAGTAGAATCATACAGGATTTGTCTTTTTGTTATCAGCTTATTTCACTTTGCCTACTGTCTTCAAAGTTCATCCACATTGTAACATGTATCAGAATTTCCTCACTTTTTAAGGCTGAAGAATATTTCTTTGTATGTATACCTGCATTTTCTTTATTATTCATTCATGGATGACACTTGGGTTGCTTTCACTTTGGGGCTATTGTCAGTAATGCTGTATACAAATGAGTATACAAATACCTCTTCCAGATCCTTCTTTCAGTTCTTTCGGGTATACACTTAGAAATGGAATTGCTAGACCATATAGGAAACCACCATATGTTTTCCACAGTAGTTGCACCATTTTACATTCCCACTAACAGTGCACAAGGGGTCCAGTTTCTCTCCACATCCTTGTCAACACTTTTTATTTTCTGTTTTTTTGTTTTGTTTCTTGGGGGCGTTTTTTTTTGTAGCCAAACTAATGGATATGAGTTTTGTTTTGTTTTGTTTCAGCCTTAACTCCCATCTGGAATTTGTTATAAGGACTAAAGAAAAGGTGATACCATTTTCTCCTTCATTCATTATTTGTCATTTACTAGTAACTTATCCCAGAACCATTTATTGACAAATCCTTTTTCTTATATTTGAAATGTCATCATTACAGGCCTACCTCAGAGATAGTGCAGGTTCAGTTCCAGACCACCGCAGTAAAGTGTATATCGCAATAAAGCAAGTCACATGAATTTTTTGGTTTCCCAGTGCATGTGAAAGTTATATTTATACTACACTATAGTCTGTTAAGTGTGCAATAGCATTATGTCTAAAAAAAAAAAAAAAACAATGTACATACCTTAATTAAAAAGCACTTCATTGCAAAAATATTTTCACTATCATCTGAGCCTTCGGTGCATTGTAATCTCTACACTGGTGGAGGGTCTTTCCTCCATGTTGATGGCTGCTAACTGATTGGCTGGTGGCTGCTGGAGGTTGGGGGCGGCAGTGGCAATTTCTTAAAATAAGAAAACAGTGAAGTTTGCTGCATCAATTGACTCTTCTTTCACAAATGATTTCTCTGTAGTGTGCAGTGCTGTTTGATAATGTTTTACCTGCAGCATAACTTCTTTCAAAATTGGAGTCAGTCCTTCCAAACCTTATCACTGCTTTATCAACTGAGTTTATATAGTATTCGAAGTCCCTTGTTATCATGTCAGCAGTCTTCACAGCATCTTCACCAGGAGTAGATTTCATCTCAAGAAACTCCTTTCTTTGCTCATCCATAAGAAGCAACTTCTCCATTAAAGTTCGATCGTGAGATTGCAGCAATTCAGCCATATCTTCAGGGGCCACTTCTCCTGATTTTTTTCTTTTTTTTTTTTTTGGCTGTGCTGTGTGCGGTATGCGGGATCTCATTTCCCAGACCAGGAATCAAACCCATGCCCCTTGCAGTGGAAGCTCAGTCTTAACCACTGGACCTCCAGAGAAGTCCCAAGGTGCTACTTCTAATTCTAGTTCTCTGCTGTTTCTACCACATCTGCAGTTCATTCTTCCACTGAAATCTTTTTTTTTTTATTTTTTTTTATTTTTTTGGGGGTACACCAGGTTCAATCAACTGTTTTTATACACATATCCCCGTATTCCCTCCCTTCCTTGACGCCCCCCCTCGAGTCCCCCCCACCCTCCCTGCCCCAGTCCTCTAAGGCATCTTCCATCCTCGAGTTGGACTCCCTTTGTTATACAACAACTTCCCACTGACTCTTTTACAGTTGGTAGTATATATATGTCTGTGCTACTCTCTCGCTTCGTCTCAGTTTCCCCTTCACCCCCCCCCCCCCATACCTCGAGTTCTCCAGTCCATTCTCTGTATGTGCTTCCTTGTTCTTGTCACTGAGTTCATCAGTACCATTTTTAGATTCCGTATATGTGAGTTAGCATACAATATTTGTCCTTCTCTTTCTGACTTACTTCACTCTGTATGACAGATTGTAGTTCTATCCTATATGTAATGAGGTGGATCCACTGAAATCTTGAACCCCTCAAAGTCATCTATGAGGGTTGGAATCAACTTCTTCCAAACTCCTGTTATGTTGCTATTTTTACCTCTTCTCATGAGTCACAATTGTTCTTAATGGCATCTAGAATGGTGCTTTCTTTCCAAAAGGTTTTCAATTGACTTTCCCCAGATCCGTCAAAGGAGTCACTATTGATGGCACCTGTAGCCTTATGAAAAATATTTCTTAAGTAATGGGACTTAAAAGTCAAAAGTCCTTGATCCATGGGCTGCAGAATGGATGTTGTGTTCGCAGGCATGAAAACAATCTCATTGCACATCTCTATCAGAGCTCTTGAGTGACGAGGTGCATTGTCAATGAGCAATCATATTTTGAAGGAAATCTTTTTCTGAGCAGTAGGTCTCAGCAGTGAGTTTAAAATATTCAGTAAGTGGTGTAATAAGCAGATGTGCTGTCATCCAGACTTTGTTCCATTTGTAGAGCACAGAGTAGATTTAGCATAATTCTTAAGGGCCCTAGGATTTTCAGAATGGTAAATTAGCATTGGCTTCAACTTAAAGTCACCAGCTGCATTAACCCTTATCAGGAGAGTCAGCCTGTCCTTAAAGCCAGGCATGGACTTCTCCTCTCTAGCTGTGGAAGTCCTAGATGGCATCTTCGTCCATTAGAAGGCTGTTTGGTCTGCATTGAAAATCTGTGGTTGTTTAGTGTAGCCACCTTCATAAATTATCTTAGCTAGATCTTATGGATATATTCCTGCAGCTTCTGTATCAACACTTGCTGCTTCATCGTGCACTTTTATGTTATGGAGACAACTTCTTTCCTTCAACCTAACGAACCAACCTCTGCTAGCTTCAAACTTTTTTTTTTTTCCAGCTTCCTCACCTCTCTCAGCGTTCATAGAATGGAAGAGTTAGGGCCTTGCTCTGGATTAGGCTTTGGCTTAAGGAAATGCTGTGGCTGGTTTAATCTTTTATCCAGGCCACTAAAACTTTCTCCATATAAGCAAGAGGCTGCTTGCTTCTTATTTGTGTGTTCACTGGAGTAGAGCTTTTAATTTCCTTCAACAGCTTTTCCTTTGCATTCACAATTTGGCTAACTGGTGCAAGAGGCCTAGCTTTCGGCCTGTCTTGACTTTCGACATGCCTTCTCACTAACCTTAATCATTTCTACCTTTTGATTGAAAGAGAGGGATGTGCAACTCTACCTTTCACTTGAATACTAAGAGGCCATTGGAGGCTTGTTAATTGGCCTAATTTATTGTTGTGTCTTAAGGAATAGGGAGGCTTGGGACTTCCCTGGTGGTCCCGTGGTTAAGACTCCATGCTCCCAGTGCAAGGGGCCTGGGTTTGATCCCTGGTCAGGGAACTAGATCCTGCATGCCACAACTAAAGATCCCTCATGCCTCAACTAAAGAATCCCACATGCCACAAGGAAGATCCTTCACGCAGCAGCAAAGATCCTGCGTGCTGCAACTAAGACCCAGTACAGCCAAATAAGTAAATTGAGGGAAAAAAAGGAATAGGGAGACTGGAAGAGAGGGAGAGTGATGAAGAAAGTGGCAGGTTGGTAGAGCAGTCAAAACACACACAACGTTTATCAGTTAAGTTTGCCATCTTATATGGGCGCTGTCTGGGCACCCAAAACAATTACAGTAGTAACATCAAAGATCACTGACCACAGAGCACCATAATAAATGTCACAATAGTGAAAAAGTTTGAAACATTGCAAGAATTACTACCAAAATGGTGTCAGTAAACTTGCTTAACACAGGGTTGCCACCAACCTTCAGTTTGTAAAAAACACGGTATCTGCAAAGAGCAATAAAAAAAAAAGGTATGCCTGTATTGTAGATTTTGGTATGTTTTTGTTGTTTTTCTTCCTCTTTGACCTGAAAGTTTAAAGAAGTGGATTTTTTGGTTTTTCTTTTGTTTTTTAATTCCCAAGTGACTGAAATGTTGCTTCAATGTTCTTACTAACATTTTCTTCCAATTTCATTTTTTGTGACCAGAGAATTTGGTCTGTAGTATTTCTTCTTTGATGGATTTACTGAGATTTTCTTTTTGGCCTACTGCACAATTTCTGTAAAAGTTCAAAGTGTACTTGAAAAGAGACATAATCTAACTATAGATTTAAGTATATGTCAAACAATGATGTTTTGTTATTTATATCATTTTTTCAGACTGAATCACAAACAGGTCACAAAGTCAATTTCTTGGATCCTAAGTGCATATAATTATGTTTTTAATGGAGTAGAATAAATAAAAAATTATCAAAGTATTGCCTACAGTAAAGCCTCTGAGACCATTGTTTCAGTTATATATGTCTATCTAGCAATCAGTGTGTTTAGGGTCATAATCTACAATGTATCTCTTACAGTGGGTCCCAGTCAAAAATGTTTGAAAAACACCTTTCTTTATCTTAAATATTTTTGTGCTCTCTTCTCTATTAAGAGTTTAAACCATGTAGGGTTTTTGTGTGTTTATTTTAATTTATTTTATTGGCTGTGTTGGGTCTTTTTTGCTGTGCGCGGGCTTTCTTTTAGTTGCCGTGGGTGGGGGCTACTCTTCTATTGTGGTGCTTGGGCTCCTCATTGCCGTGGCTTCTCTTGTTGCGGAGCACGGGCTCTAGGCACGTGGGCTTCAGTAGTTGCAGCACATGGGCTCAATAGTTGTGGCTCACGGGCTCTAAAGCGCAGGCTCAGTAGTTGTGGCGCATGGGCTTAGTTGCTCCGCCATGTTAGAGAATTGAACCATGTAGGGCAATAGACAACTAGATTATGAAAACTGGCACACTTACATAAGTCTGCAGGACAGACGTGAAGGTTAAGTGTTTTCATTCTGCTTTGGGCGATCACCTTTACGTATGGATTATCAAATTGACTTAGACAATTTCTGTGTGAATTCATAATCTCCCAGTAGTGATTTTTTTGTTTGTTTTTTAGTCGGTCTTCATCTTGGACCACTTGGAAAGGTAGAATCAGTGGCAGGTTTAAATCCTTCTTTTGTTTCGTAGTAAACTTAGATATGAGAATGGGTAAAAGTATACTGGGAAAATTTGGGATATAAGATTGTCTTCTCTTATGCATACCACTAATGGGGAAATTCATTTGGAATTACTCCTGGAATCTTGCAGCCTTCTTGCATATGCTAATAATGTAGGTTCCCGTTGTCTTTGGTAATGAGAAAATATCTTATGTCTCTAAAACATAGGATTTTTTATTGTTTTTATATGAAAGAACAGGCTCTTTTTCTTCATGTTCCTCCAGCATTTTGTTTATTCCTCTCGTGTGGCAGAAGTTATGACTCACAACATAGCTACTTACATACATGGCTACTTAGCTTCTATTATTAGTTTCTTTAGGGCAAGTAAAACTATAACTTGCCTTTTTTTCCCCTTAATATTCCCCACCTCCTGGCACAATGCCTTAAATGCAGAAGGCATTCAGCAGAGTCAGAATTAAATAGTAGCCAATGTCTTTATAATTGTTTCAGCTTGTCACCATCCTTTCCTTCATTTCTGTATTTTTATTTTTTGCTTCTTTCCTGTCTCCTTTGTGCTGCTTAAAAGTGCTTGTTTGCTTTGTGTCAAAAAGCATCATTGCATCAGGAGTATCTTTATGGCCATTAGCTATTAGATATTTTTGCTGTTGTTTACTTCCAAAGATAGTCCAAACAAACAAATCTAAGCATTTCAGCACTATTGTAATTCCAGATTATTGACCATATTGGAAAGTTGGTATTCTATATAAATAAGTTCTTACTGCATCCCTTTAGTCCTTAGAGTGTGGTCTGTGAACCCTTGAGGTCCCTAAGACCCAAAAGGGGGGTCCATAGGGTCAAAACTATTTCATAATAATATTAAGACATTACTTGCCTTTTTCACTATGTTGGTATTTGCACTGATGGTGCAAAAGCAATGGTTGGTAAAACTACTAGTGCCCTAGCATACGTCAAGGCCAAGATTCCAAACTGTTCCAAACTGTCATTGTATGCTTAAAATTTCTATATACCAGTTTCACTTAAGAATGTTCTTGATGAAGCAGTAAAAATAATTTTTAATAAATCTCAAGTTTTATCAGTAGGTTCCCTTTTAATCTCTTCAGAAACAAAACATGAACTACCATTTGCTGCATGTTGAATAGTTGTCTCAAGGGAAAGCATTTAAGCAGTTGCTTTGAAGTGCAAGCTGAGCTTGTCTTTCTTTCACAGAACACCAAATTTTTACTTGAAAGAATGACTAAGAAACTACAGTTATATAGACTTAGGTATTTAGCAGACATTTTTTCAGAAATGAACTGATATCAAGGAAAACAACCGACAGTATTTATTGCAAGTGATAAAATTCCAGTTTCAAAGAAAAGTTTGTGTTTTTGAAAACATTTCCACAACTGTGTTTGACAGTCTCCAGATATTTAGAGACCAGTTGTGAGGTTAATGAATGTAATTTTTGTAATAAAATATCATGACATGTGTCAACATTTGGAAGATCTGCATTAATCAGTGAGTGAACCAATATTTTCCAAAAGACTAATGCACACATTGCTAAAATATAATATAATGCATGGGTTAAAGGTCTATTAAAGTGCAAGATAGACCAGTGGGTTTTAATGTAACAGAATGCAAAAGTTTATTCATATGGTTTCAGATGCCACGTTGTATCAACCTTTAGAAAAATATTGATGTCAGATATGTCAAATTTTGATTTAGTGTCAAAGAAGACCATCCACAGTAAAGTAAAAAGGCTATGAAAATATTCCTCCCTCTCTAACTATATAACTGTGGTGAGGCATGCTTTTCTTCATAAACCTAAGCAAAAACAATATACTACAGCAGATAATTGCACAAACTAGTATGAGAATCTAGCTGTTTTCTATGAAACCAGAGACTTGCACAGATGTAAAGCAATGCTACTCTACTCCCTGAATTTGGGGAATGGTGGGGGAAAAGGAATATAGCTTTCATAAAAATATATTATGTTAATATGTAGAGTTTGTTCAAAAAATATACATTTTCTTAATTTCTGTTTTCTAATAGGGTAAATATCATAGATATAACTAACATAAGCAAAAACTATTGTGGGACCCTTACTTTTTGAAAGTGAAAGAGGTCCTGGGTTTGAGAAATGCTATTGTATTATAACCTACCCTCATTCTCCCATATTATCAGACCGTTTCCTCTTTTAGTCACTTGCCAAACAGGCTGTGGGGATGCCACTTGGTTCAGTGTTGTCTTCATGTTTAATGTATATATTTTGATGGTATACATTACATATCCAGTAAAAGTTCTAAGTGAGTACATGTAGGAGAGTAACCCCAACTTTTCATTTATTTTTTTTCTGTCTTGTTAACTAAACATATTAAACATGAGTTTTAAAAATTGGTATGTCTTCATCATTTTGTACTGTAGTCGGTATGTAATAAGGGGAGAAAATCAAAGAAAAGTTGAGTATATAATCAAGTTCAAGAAACTGTAGTTCTCCTAGTACTCACTAACAGAAGTTTTAGAACCACCCCCCCCCCCAGCCCCGCCCAGTCCCAGGCCCGGCCATTGGACTATAATTGCTTTACACTGTTGTGCCAGTTTTTGCTGTACAACAAAGTGAATCCCCTCCCTCCTGCAACTCTCCCTATCCCAGCCCTCTAAGTCATGACCCATCATAGAGTTGATCTCCCTGTGTTATGCAGCAGCTTCCCACTAGCTATCTCTTTTACATTTGGTGGTGTATATATGTCAGTGCTATTGAAAAGCTTGTTCTTCATTTTGAATAAAGAGGCTTTTTAAAGAAAAGTGGACAATCTAAGTCATTTTGTGATAGCCCTTGTCAAATATGAGAAAACTAGACACTTTGATACAGTAAAGATCTAAATTTGTAGTTTTATATATGATTTGTGATATATCAGGAATACTATGTAAAAGCAGAATCCATAGTACCTTTATACTTAGTTTGCAGGAACTGGACAATAATTTTATTACTTTAGGTAATTATCAGAATTTGTAAATGTCTTCATACATATGACAGTTAACATAGCTGTGATTTGTTCCAAAGCAGAGTTTTTCACCCAAGGTACGCTCAAAATTTATAAAATTGTTCTTTTGGAACAATTTTGTGATTTGCTTTTCAGTAATATTGCTAGGACTTCATTGCAGGAAGTTAAATTTTTTTAGTTAGCTCCAGGCGATTGGTTATATAGGCCTTGGTTAAAATTATTTACAGATATGACTCAGGAGCCTTATGGTAATGATTGCTTTCGTTTCATGACAGTTAATGGGGGCAAGGCCGAGACTTTTAGAGTGGAACTTAAGCATCCCCCAGTTTTGGTGTGGGTGGGGGGCAAGGAAGTCCTGGAGCCAATGCCCCCAAATCTCACAGATACTGAGGGGCAACTGTATTCACTAAACCAAGACACTGACTACTTTTAGTTTAATGTGAATTTCTTAAATCTGATCTCTCCTCCTTGAGTGTATAAGGGAGATAATTTTAGAACTCAGCCCTTGGAGAGAGGAGACCTCAGTGAATACTATACTCATCTGTTTTGGATAGACAGATGATGCCAACTTTATTAGTTTGTGAGGCCTGCCATAGCAAAATACTGCAGACTGGGTGGCTTAAACAGCAGACATTTATTTTCTCCCATATCTGGAAGCTAGAAGTCCAAGATCAAGGTGTTGCGGGTTTAGTTTCTTGTAAGGCCTTTCTCCTCAGCTTGCAGGTGGCCACCTTCTCGCTGTGTCATCACGTCGCCTTTTCTCCTCGCACACACATCTTTGATGTCTCTTTCTTATAAGGACATCAGTCATTTCAGATTAGGTCACTAACCTAACTGCCTCTTTTTAGGTTAGTCACCTCTATGAAGGACCTATCTCCAAATACGTTACATTCTGAGGTACTGGGGCTAGGAACTTCAACATAGGAATTTTGGAGGGGACATAATTTGGTCCATAACAACAACATTTGTGTAAGAGCTAATGTTTATTGAATTCTGGCTGTGTGCCAATTACTGAACTAAGTGCTTAATATGTATCTTCTGACTTTATGTGCATATTAGCCCTGTGATTATTAGCATCTCTGTTTTACATGTGAGGACACTGAGACTTAGAGACATTAAGTAACTTGGCTAAGAGATGGGATTGAAATTCAAGTCATTTGGGCTCTAGTGTCCATGTCCTCTCAGGCAAGAACTGGGTACTGGGAAGCAAAAACACAGAGAAAAAAGGATTAAAATATAAAATACAAACCTGCTTTGCGATGTCCACTAAGGTCTTGTTAGTAAGTAACCTCTGAAGTGGAAAATCATTTAATGCCAGCCCTGGTTGACTGTTAATTTTTTCTTTGAAAATTGGGAGAAATTTTTGGTTTTAGGATGGAAACAGTGAATGAAGCTAAAGATTTTTAGCACACAATTGTAATTATCAAAAACATACTTGTTTTATTTTCAGGTTGCTCAAAATTTCTTTCTGCTTTTTTCTCTTTTGCAGAAGATTCTAGTATTCCAGAAACTCCAGAAAATGAAAGAAAAGCAAGTATATCATATTTTAAGAATCAGAGAGGAATTCAGTATATTGATTTGTCTTCTGATAGTGAAGATGTTGTTTCCCCAAATTGCTCCAGTACAGTTCAAGAGAAGAAATTCAACAAAGACACAGTGATTATAGTGTAAGCAACTTAGCAGATTCATTATATTTACATGTATAAGACTTTTTTTGAGAAAAAGTTACTTAAACTGAAAATTTTTGATAACTTCCCCCCTTTTCTTTGCCTTTTCTTGACTTCATCTTGGTCATTTTTCCCTAACTTAGAGATGTAGAGAGGTGTGTGTGGGTGTGTGTGAGAGAGAGAGATTCTGGATAACTGATTCTCTTTTCTTTTTTTTGGCTGGGCTGTGCTGCTTGTGGGATCTTAGTTCCCCAGTCAGGGATTGAACCCAGGCCATGGCAGTAAAAGCACTGAGTCCTAAGTACTGGACCACCAGGGACTCCCATGGTTCTGATCTTCAGTAAAAAATTTCAGTGAGAGCAAATATTTAATTTTTTCATCCTCCATAGATAGGGAAATTATTTTAACAAGAACCTTTGATCATCTGTAACTGCTTTCTGATTTGTTCTTGAATCCTGTCAAATCATTTTAACATTTTTGGGACACATTCATTGAGCTAGCATGGAGCTTGTATGGTAGATAAAAAGACAGTAAATAAATTAAAAATGCGGTATGTCAAATAACAAATACGATGGGCAAAGGGGAAGGGAAGTACAGGGTTTGGGGCTGGAGTAAGGGTGTGGTTTCTAAAGTGCATGGTTGGAAAAGGCTTCGTTAAGAAGATGCTTGAGCAAAGACGTGAAGGAGCTGAGAAAGGGAAGCATGTGGGTATGGTGGGAGGGGCATTGGGAATAGCCTGTTTAAAACCCTGAAATAGTATTATGCCTGTTGTTTTGGGGGGGAGGGGGGGCACTAATGATGCAAAGTGAAGGGCCTCAGGTCACAGTGTGAGGAGTGGGATAGGGAAAGAGCTTTATCATGTTAAGCCCATAGGCTGCTTGGCTCTTATTCTGAACCAGGTGGGAAGCAGAGGAGTAAAATGATTTGATTTATATGTTTAAAAGTCTTTGTGGCTGTAGGGGGGGAGTAGGAGGAGGAGTAGCATGAATACTGTTATCATAACCAAGGCAAAAAATGATGGAAGCTTAGACCATGCTAGTACCTATGGGAGTGAATAAGAAGTGGCTAGATTCTGGATATACTCTGAAGGTAAAGCAGAGAAGATTTATTGATGGATTTCAAATGGAATGAGAGAAAAGAGAGTCAGGGAATGACCCTAAGATATTTGACCTGAGCAACTGGAAGGATGAAGTTAACAGTAACTGGGATAAGGAATACTGTCTTGGGTGCAGTGGGGGAGAGCCTTTTGAAGGAAGGATCAGCAATTCAGTCTCAGACATGCTGTGATGGAGAGTCTTAGACATCTAAGTGGACATGTCAGATAGGCAGTTGGATTTGTGACATTGGGTTCTGGAGCGAGTTCTGGGTTCTCCATATCTAAATTTACGAGTTGTCAGGATATTTGATACTAAAAGGTACGTAATTAGATGAAATCACTAAGAGACACTAGTATAGTTGAAAAACAGAAGATCTCTTAGTTGGAGAACTTAGGCCAGGGAAGCTCTGGATTTTAGCAACAGGAGATGAGAAGGAACTTGTAGAAGATTCTAAGAAGAAGCATTGAGGTAAGAGAAAAGTCAAAAGGTGCGATCAAAAGCTAAGTGAAGAAAGTGTTGCAGAAGGTGCAACAGGTTAACACTATTCACTGCTAAGATGAGGGTTTTGTCTTAAAATGAACTTAGTGTACATAAGCCCTGATGAACATGCCTTTATCCTGAACTTCACTCTGAAATAAAAAATAGTGATGATCCTGTGTGCTAAATCCTGAGGAAAATTGATATATTAGCACTCAGTAAGTAATGTGCCCTAGAATGTAAATCAATGTACTTATCCCTTTACCAAGAAAGTCTTGTAATGAAAAAAAAAATTAAAAAAAAAAAAAAAAGGCTAAACTCAGAGATGTGCTTAGTAATGTAGTTGCTTTTCCTTCTGTTTTAAGTTCTTTATCTTGTCATGGACAGATAACAGTTTCCAGGACTAGCAGTCAGTCCATGGATCATATTTTGAGTAGTACTTTATAGTAAAGCTTTTTCCAGCATCATGCTTTGGGTTTAGTTTGTCCTGTGTCTGTAGTCTCGTTTAATCTGAAAGTTTCTCAGCCTTTTTGATTCTCATGATATTGGCCTTTGAAAATAACAGGCCAGCTTTTTTAAGGATGTCTCTCAGTTTCTGCACCCCTGATATTTCTTCGTGATTAAATTTAGGTTAAGTGGTAGGAGTTGCATGAATGATTTTGTGTCCTCCTCAGTGTGTCACGTTAGGAGGCACACTGTTAATCAGTTTGTCTCATTATTGGTGAAGTGAAATTTAACCACTCAGAAACCTGCCAGGTTTCTCCTATAAAATTAACCATTTTCCCTTTTGTAATGATTAAGTCATCTCTGGTGAGATAAAGACTGGGTAAGGATCCTCTTCCTTAGCAGACTTCCCTTCAGTAATTGTAGCATTTATTGATGATTCTTGCCTGAATCAGTTATTACACTGGTAGTTGTGAAATGTGGTATTCCAATTAGCATTCTAGAATTTATACCTTCATTATTTGCTCTTCTACTATAGTTTTCCCTTTTCTCCTTATTTATTCATTTGTTCATATATTTATTTAGTACAGTAAATACAAAAATGGAATTATAGGTGCTTTTTTGCTCACCTGATTATAATCTATTACTATTATTACTCCTTTTGATGTTAAAATTGCTCAGTTTTGTCAGGTGAGGGTCCCTTTACATAGACTCTGGTTTTGAAAGGTTCCTATAATTTTTTGAGCCTTTCCCTTCTGGCACAAGATGTTGCAGACTAGTACTTTCCCTACTCCAAGCCTGAAATTAGAATTAGCCATTTCTCCAAGTAGCACTGGTTCATTTTTGAAGGAATGGTGTTTGGAAATCTGGGGACTAGGTGTGTCCTTTCTTTGGTACTGGGTGAAGCAGGGGATTATGTCATTGCCCTTTTAGCAACAACAGGCTAGGATCTAAGAGAGAGAGAAAATTTTGGTTTTTTTGTTTTTTTTTAATCATGAGTTTATAATAACATATTTCATTCTCATCTGCTACTACAAGGCTCTTTCTTGCCTCTCCTCTATATTTCTATCTCTGGCAGTGAGAACTCTGCTTCCACCAATATCATTATATTTGCTAGTTTGTTCAGTCACCCATTGTACATAAAATAGTTTCAGAATTGCTGTAATCAAACTACTTGACCATTAAGCCCACTAAGAGTTTAAGATTTGTTTATAAGTTTTATTTTGTTCTTTAGATGAGTGTATATGGTTACAGTACTTGGATTATTTATTTAAATTTTTCTTTCTTATTCAATTGAAATGTATTTCAGTTCATTAATTTCTGTTTTGTATTCCTTTTAGGATTTTTCCCTTGTCCCTTTTAAAAAAAATTTTACTTTCAAATATTTAAAATATTAACCATGGTTCCAAAAATTAAAACTCTATGTAGAATGTGCTTAGAGAAATACTAACTTCCTGTTCCTTCTCCTTCCATCCCCTTCCTCCTCCTACCTCAGAACTAACCAGTTTGCTTAGTTTCTATCATACTTTATCTTTCATATATCTTTTTTTGTCTTGTTTCCTACACAGAAGATAGCACTCTGTATCTTGTGTTATGTGTGTATAGATATATGTATGTATAAATATATGTACATTTATTCTTTGTTTTATTAACTTAGCCATATATATATATACTTTGTTTTATGAACTTAGCAATATATGAAATCATGTCAGCTCATAGAAATCCTTGTTCTTTTTCAGAGCTCCATTGTACTGCATCGTGTGCATGTTCCATAGTTACAGTCAGTACCTGTGCATGCACCTTCTTGGTTATCAGGATTTCTTAACCTTGACACTGTTGACATTTAGGGCCAGATAGTTCTTTGTTGTGAGAGGCTGTCCTGTACATATTAGGATGTTTAGCAGAATCCCTGATCTCTCTCAGCTAGATGCCAGTAGCACCTCTCTAGTCAAGACAATCAAAAATGTCTCCAGACATTGCCAGATGTCCTCTGGGAGCAAAATCGCCCCCCTTTTGAGAACCGCTGATATAGATGATAGAAACTCTGGCAGTAGATGAAATCTCTCTGGAAGCATTAATACACAGGAGGGAGTTGAAGATAGAATCTTGGGTAATACTGGCAATTCAAGAAGGTGAAAAAAGGAAGAAAGCCTTCTACAGAAATTAAGGACAGACTAGGAGATAAAGGGAAAACCAGAAGTAATAATGCTGCAGAACCCATAGGGTGAGGGTTGGGGGCGTGGGGCTGCGTTTTCAAAGAGCAACAGTATATGGGACCACAGAGGAATAGATAACCAATGAAAGATTTGGGAGTTTTTTTGTTTGTTTTTTAAATCACATTTGATGTTTTAGAGGCTATTATTGCCCTTAGAACAGTTTCACCAAAGTGATGGGGCAGAAGATATAAAACAGAAAGTTGAGAACAATATAGGAAATGATGAAATAGAAAATCAGTGTTATAAAATTTGTGAAGGAGAGGAGAATTTGCTTATTTCACTGCTGTGTCCACAGTGCCTAGCACCCCTGGCACGTTGAATGAAATTTAGTCTTGAATACATCATAGGCTTGGGAGGAAGAGCTTAAGGAGAGAGAAAAGATTCAGGAGAAAAGATAGTTAAGCAGGACCCTGTAGGAAGTAGAAAGGGCTAAACTCCCTTAGCACTGAGAAGGGACTTCAACAGAAGGGAAAAACTTGATCTGAGACCAGATAAAAGAACACAAAGTCGTCATTCTTGTTCTTGTAGATTTGTTTTCTTTTATTATTTTTTTTAATTTTATTTATTTTTTTTTGGGGGGGGTAAACCAAGTTCAATCATCTGTTTTTATACACATATCCCCGTATTCCCTCCCTCCCTCAACTCCCCCCCCCACCCTCCCTCGACTCCCCCCCACTCTCGCTGTCCCAGTCCTCTAAGGCATCTTCCATCCTCGAGTTGAACTCCCTTTGTTATACAACTTCCCACTGGCTATCTATTTGTTTTCTTTTATTTTTAAAGCTTCAGTCATACAAGAAAATAAAATAATAAAGAACACATATATATACCACCTACCTTTAACAAGTGTTAATGTTTTCATTTCATTATTTTATTAATTATTATTATTAGCTGAAGTATTTTAAAGTTATATATATCCCAAGATTTCTTCCCTTAATACTTGCTGTACATCACACTTCTAAAACACAAGTACTATTATCAGTGAACATTTCTCTACATCATCTAATTCCCAGTTTATATTCAGATTTCATGTGTTTTGTAGCTAATTTTTGAAGCCAGAATCTAAATAAGGAACATCTACTGCATTTGGATGTCATGACACTTAATGATCTTTTGATCTTAAAATAGTCCATTCCTCTCCTCTCCTCTTTTTTAAGGATTTATTGAATAGATCAAGTCTTTTAGACAGAATAGACTTTTCTGATTGTTTCTTCATGATGGTGTTGAATTTATTCCTCTATCGTTTATGTTTCCTGTATATTGGACAAGGCGTGATAAGATTCATTGTCAGCATGAAGACTCACTACATCAGGCACATGTGTTTGTCCCATGGAGTGGTGATGAATCTGATCACTAGGTTAAGGTTGTGATGGTCAGAAGAATATGGACCTTTAAAGTGGTTATCGAGTACAGGAATTGTAAAAGGGTTCCAACCTGAAATCTTTTGTTTTCTCAATGAACTAAGAGGCAAAATCAGTTAGGGAACATGAATGTAGTGAGGCATAGTGAAAATTTAGAGGTGAGTACCTAAGGAATGAGAAGTCGGGGTGTAATTGTCTTCAAATATTGAAGGCCAGGCATAGTGTGAAAAGAAGGGATTTATTTTGCCTTGTTACAGTTTTTCAGAGCAAGGTTCAAGAAGTCAGCCTAGAAGCTTGTTAAAATACATATTCCTCGTCCTTCACAATCTGTTTTTATATGTTTTCAGGGAATTCTTAGGCATAACTGCTGCCCTAACAGTTATGAGCTAACATGAATAAGTACAGAGAAGTTACTAAAATACAGGTGCTGGATATCTGTCCAAAAATAGAATTAGCTACATAGCAAAGTATGCATTCTCTGGCACTAAGAGTATACTTAACTATATTTCTTTCTCTGATCTTCTACCCGTTTGTTTCACTTCTGCTTTCTGATCTTCAGAATGCTTACTGTGATAGAAAATCAAAATTTCAAAATGAGATTTTTTTGTTTGGGAGATACATGAGTGAAATTAGGCTCTCAATGTCTTTTATATAGGATAAACATATGAACTGAAATGTGATGAGATTAAAGTTAAGTTGTTGTTGGATGAAGACTTGTGTAAAATAAATGCTCGCTGTCTACTGAAGAAATGTTTTGTTCCTGGTAGACAGTCTGATATTGAATGGGACCATTACGATTTTAACGCTTAGATTCTAATTACCTAGGAGGCTGTGAAAATTCTTTTATCTTTGTATTAGTGTACGCTTCATAATTTCTCAGGAGCAACATGACAACACCCATCTTTTATCCAAGGTACACGTGAAAAAGTAGGAAAGAGAAAGTGGGCGTGCAATGGATGAGTATGGATCTTAACAAAATAAGTGCAGGTTTTTGCTGTTCTTTTCTTTCCCAGCCCAGATAATTTGAGATATGTTCAAACTATGCTGACTTTGGCAATGTAGATTTATATGCACAACCGTACTGAAATGAAAAAAAGTTGTTTTAATCTTTGCAAGTATAGATTGCATTTGTGATTGAAAAGGACTGCAAATATACTGTATATATACACATATATACGATTATAATGAAATAACATTAGTAATACATTAAAATACTGTTTTTTTCCCCTCTGAAAATATTTTTAGTTCTGAGCCATCTGAAGATGAAGAGTCCCAAGGCCTTCCTGCCATGGCAGGTAGAAATAATAATGATATTTCAGAATTGGAAGACCTTTCGGAGTTGGAAGACCTTAAAGATGCTAAACTTCAGACCTTGAAGGAACTTTTTCCACAAAGAAGTGACAATGATTTGCTTAAGGTTATACCCCTTTATAGTAATTGGTTATTATACCTGTAGTGATGATTGAAATGTCTCCTGTACCCAGTGCTGTATTTAGTGGATAGCTGTTTTTCTAAAGATATCTTATGTTTGAAGATAATTATTAACTTTATTTTTTTTCCAGCCTCAGTATCAATTTATATAAACATTGTACAGTCATGCATTCTTTAGGAGCCTAATTGAGATAAGTGGTCTGTGGTTTCTGAACGGTCATATTTTTGAGTAAAATAAGAAAAAAAAGGTTTGCAAGCAAAACTTCTGTCCCCATCGGCCTATAATTATTAACTTTAATAGAATAATAAAGGCAAATGCCAGAGATTTACTTGTTGAGTCTTACAGTAGGTGAGATTTATTCATCTATAAATAATAATATGAGGTTCTCTATATCTCACACAGGTTGTGAAGTTTTTTGTGTTTGGTTGTAAAATGGGGACAACCCTCCTCCCCCCACCTCTCACTAGAAACTCAGAAATGTCAGGAGGCTTTTTTTCTTTTTTTCCCCCAAACAACAAGGAGTTGCTATTCATATTTAGCGCCATGTGACCAGGGATGCTAAACGCCCTGCAATACTGAGCACAGTCCTGCGTAACAGAAGAATTGCCTGCCAATGGCACCCTTGCTGAGAAACATTGATTGAACTGTAGAAACAAAATAAGTGGCTTTTATAGTTATCTATCTCTTATTATAAAAGCAAATAAAAACTTAGCATTCAGTTAAGTTTTAGATAGAGGATAGATCTTTGAAGATTAGTAAATAGTTTATCCCTAGTTCTGCCACTTAGGAGTTGAATGATCTTCAGGGAATCATTTAATGATAGGTGCATAGTTTTTTCACCTTTGTATTTATCATCATCACCACCACCCCCAATTCCCCTCCCCCAAGCTGAGGCGTAGGAGGCACCACACCCCTGCCCCAGTCCTCGACAACCTCTAACCTCTGTCTTTTAGATTTGCGTGTTCTGGACGTTTCATATAAGTGGGAACATATAATATGTGATCTTTTATAACTGACTTCTCGCACTTAGTGTAAGGTTTTGAGGTTTATTCATGTTGTTATCAGTACCTTATTCCTCTTTATGGAAACTAATTTAAAGAAAGACAAAACCAAAAATACCATTCATGTCAAGCAAAACATGCCTGAACCAAAAATGGTCCTACGCCTGCTAGTTTGAACTCTTAAGTGTAGATTGTATTGTTCTTATCGTTCTCTGGTATATTTAATACGAATCTTTTTTCCCAAATCATTTCGATACCTTCTTACTACTAGCTAAATGAAACTTTAATGGTATCTTGGGTGTACATTTTCCCCTTCTAGTAGGATAATTTGCCTCCTCCTGAGGTTTTTTTCCTAGAAAAATAAGGAAAGGATGCAGCCACTAGTAGCAACACTGAAAGTGTCATAAAGAACTTTCAACAGAATAAACATGATGGAGTATTTAAATATTCAACATAAACAAATCTCAATTTAAAAATACTTTAGCTTGATTACCAATTTTTAATGTAGTTCAAGGGAATTTATTTCCTATAGAAACATTTATCTCTAATTTTATAATTACAGTAGGAAAACAGGATTGATATCAGTACATGAACTTTGTATATTTCACTGGTTTCTAAAATTTTGGGAATTTAGCATATCACTTGCTCAAAACAGAGCACTTTCTTGAAGTAATCTGGATTTCAAGTAGTCTCCCATCATTTCAAAAGATTTAAAGGTGACATTTATAAGTTATTCTACAAAGCCTTTTAGACCCGTATAAAATAATTCAAGTAGTTATAAAAATACAAATTTAGTCCTAGGCTTGATAAGAATATGCTTTGACTATTTTGAAAATGAGGAGGGGCTTACAGGATATCTGAGGATCCAAGATGAGGAAAACTAGTATAGAAAAGAGCATTATCAGTTTGTTTTGAGGCTATTTAATTTAATACAAAAATAGATTATTTTAAAAAGTGAGGTCTTTTTAAAACAAGTAACTCATTGGAAATACAGGAAACTCTAGCAAGAGAAAAATATGGGATATTTAGTTTTTCCTGAAATCCACAATGTTACAGAACAGAGTAGAAACAGTATATTGAAACTGTTAATTATGTAAGCCATATATTAATATGTTCTTGAACAAATTGAAGCAGTTTAATTTAGAGCAATTTAGAAATAGAGCAAATTTCAAGAGTCCTTTATCCCACTCAAGAAGTATTAGATTTTAGAAAAATTATTCCAGAATTGTGATTTATTTTAAATGTCTATGAGTGTGTGTCTCTCTCTCCCTCCTTCCCTCCCTTTCTCTCTCCCTCTCTCTTTCCCTCTCCCTCCTTCTCTTCCTCTCTCTCTCTCTCTTTCTCTCTCTCTCTCTCTCTCTCTCTCTCTCACACACACACACACACACACACACACACAGTGCCTGGACTCCCTCATAGGTAGGAAGTTTTTGAGACTTTAGTGCCCAGCCTTGCAATTAAAATAAGAAAAACCTTAAATATACTGGACATATTTGACTATGTTTTATTTTTCCCTTTAAAAGTAGTGATAAGTAAATCTAATACATTTTAAGATATGCTTAGGTAAGTTCAGACTTTTTAGATAAACCAGATTTTCTGAAAATTTATCATAGGACTTAATGAACTTAAGCTATTATATATATATATATTTCTCCACTTTGTGTGTATTTAATATATTGGTGTTTGAATATTTGGTAACTGTGAAATAATTCTTAAAGTATTGTTTTTAAAACATTAATCTTTTCTCACTTTGTTAGTTAATCGAATCAACCAGCACTATGGATGGAGCAATTGCTGCTGCCTTGCTGATGTTTGGTGATGCAGGTATGCCTGACTTAGTTTCAAGCCATGCTGACTTATTAGTTACATAATAAATATCTTCTCATTTTTAATATTGCTCTTTAATTTACCAAGCTCTTTCATGAGTTCTTACAGGAACCTTAGAAGGTATTAATAGCTTCAGGGTTTTTAGATGAAAATTATGAAGATTAAGAAGGTTTTTTTAAAAAAAAAAAAAAAGGTTAAGTGACTTACCTGAGGTCATACAGCTATTTGGGAACTGGATTTTCTAGGTTGCTTTTATTTCCTCCCAAAAAGGGAAGGGGACAGTTTTTTCACTGGTAATTTTGCTTGTTCTCTACAGATCAGATCTCATAACAGTGAAGTTTTGAGAGATAGACATTCTTTCTCAAGTGTCGTTTCTAATTGCATTGTAGGTTTATTTACATAAATCTGAGTCAGGAACATAATATCCTAAGGAAAGCCCTAGCTGGTAATCAGCATTCCTTCATTTAGTAAATATTTATGTTATTATTCAGGCTTAGAATACAAAAACAAATACATTTAAAGGCGCTTGCATTATAAAAACACCTCCATTTTTTTTTTTAGTAAATGCTATCTAGATTTTTTTTCTTTTTTTTTGTACATACCAAACAAGTAAAAATAACCTCTAATCCCACTACCACATAAAGTGTTTAAGGAGTGAAAGCAAACCTACACACTATTATACAACACACACACACATTAGATTACAAAATATAATTATAATATTGGTTTGCATTTTAAGAAAAATCATTTGATGATTTATCATGGATGACTTGTCAGATAATCAGAGTTATCTAGTTAAAAAATGCCTCTGTAACATCCCTCTGTGACTACCTGTAGGATTAGTTTATTAACTGTTTCTCTACTAATTAGCATTTATGTTTACATTATTTCATTAACTAGTACAAAAGTAAATAGCCTTATAAGTAAATCTTTATGTTATTATTCCTGTAGGCTAAACTTCAAACTAGGATGCCGAATCAAAGGGTAGGCACATTTTAAAATTTAATATGTATTTCAGTGTTAATTTTAAAGGTTATGCCAATTTATGCATTTATCAACAATGTGAATAGGTGCCCATTTTCCTAAATAGGTTGTTTTTTAGTTTTTAATTTTTTTTGAAACTTAAAAATATATACAAAAATAGAAAATACTATAATGTGTTCTCATGGGCCCATCACCTTTCTTCAACAATTATCTACCTCATATTTATCCCCCTCAGTGGATTGTATTGGAGTGGATTCCAAAGATGATATTTTATGCACATGATCTCTCATTCATAATGGAATGCTACAATTCTTCCTTTTCTTTTACTTACTAGCTGTGTAACCTTGGGCAGTGTTGCCTAACTTTTCTGTTTGTTTCCATAGCAGTAAAATAGTATGATAATAGTATCAAATTCTTAGATTGTTATGAAGAAGTGATAAAGTTACTGTAAATTTTTTATTATAGTGAATGACACATAGTAAGTACATAGTACGTTGTTAGCATTTCTTTGTTCTTAAGGGCCATCTGATAATAGAAAATGGTACAGAAGAAGGTTGAGTGTGTCTGTCCCTACTGTAAAAGTTCCTGAAAAATGGTAGGCTCAGTTAACATTTGTTGAATTGCTAAATGGTTTGGGACATTTTACGTATTCTTTCTTGTCCTCATAATATCTCAATATTCCAGAATCTTTCCAGTGAAAAATTTGTTGAATAAGTTTATTCCACAGCAGTATTTAATCTTTCTTCTCTTGAGCAATTTGTATCATTCAACTTTATTCATTAATTTAACAAATATTTATTGTGCACCTACTACCGGACACCAGATGCTGTTTTAGGCACTGAGAGTACATGCCGAAACAAAATGGACAAAACCTCATGGAGTTTACAGTCCTTATTAAATTTGAACTTTAGCTGAGTTTTTTTTTTCTTCTCATTCTTGTATTAGACTTTGATATTATTTCTTTCTTTTTTTTTTTTTAAATGTTGTCAAATGGCAAGTTACAAAGAAGAAATCAGGATTTTCCTTTTTTTTTTTTTTTATGTAAACTTACATGTTCCCTCTTAGAATGAACAGGATAGTCATATATCAGTCATCTTCATCTTTAGTGTAGTACACTTTTGAGATAGTGTATAGAATGATAGCTTTGTCTCACCACCAAAAGTCCTTTTTAAATGCCTGTAAGACATCTTGGTCAGTTCCACAAATCTTCATGTTGGACATTGATTTTACCACAAATTACAATCTTTTATAGACAGTATCATCCTGCATATTAAACAGTAAGGGTATCTTTTTCGCATTGCCTTCTGAAAGTTTTCATTTATGAATACTAAGTTATAAAAGCAGAAATTTGTATTTGAAGTTTTTACCCTGCTTTTAAAGGTAAAAATATGAATTTACTGATGTTGTCAGGAGTCTAGCTGTTTCTTCCACTTCGCTATATATGTGTAAGAGTAGGCAAAACATTTTTATGTGGCTGTGATCCTGTTATTTTTGCTGTTTTGTAACCTTTTTTATTTCTAAGCCTACTCAGTTCTTTATAACAGTGTATCCTGACTTGTATAGCTTATGGATGGGCACTTACTTAAAAATGTTTTATGTACACCTAAGCAAACATTCTCCATCAGTTTTGTAAATAAATTCCCAGGAAAAGAATTGTTGGGCTGGAGCAAACACACATCTAAAATTCTGAGATATATTTATACAGTTTATAATGTTTAAAAGTGACTGCCCACAGTCTGCTGCAACCGTCCTTTTAATCTTAGGATGAAAAAAAGGGTACTTTATTTTACCTGTCTTTAGTTATTAATGAGATTGACCATCTTTTCTCTCTCTTTTTTTTTCTGTTGAACTGCCTGTTTGTGTTCTTCGTTCATATTTTTTTTTTGCAGTTTCATATTTTACTTTTTATTTTTAAATATTGAATTTAAGTAAAATTTATTTTTATTTTGGGTGTGAGGCACTTCTAACCTTCCTGAAATTGATGACAGATGCACCCCAAAAAAGATGAAAATTTATGAGATTCTTAATTGGGAAGTGATATTTGGCATAGAATATTAACTTTTCTTTAGATATATGCAAAATTTTTGATTAATAGTTATAAACAGATTTATATATAGGTAACTAAGTGTTGTGTGCTCCTGTGTAAACTGAATTTTCAGTTATGTATTTTCTCCCACATATATTTGCAGATTTGTGCCTTGTAGCCATTTATATACATATAAAGATTTGATGCTATAATGTTTTTTTAATATATTTGTTTATTTATTTATTTATTTTATTAGCTGTGTTGGGTGTTTTTTTGCTGTGCATGGGCTTTCTTTTTAGCTGCGGCGAGCAGGGACTACTCTTCATTGTGGTGCACAGGCTCCTCATTGCCGTGGCTTCTCTTGTTGCGGAGCACAGGCTCTAGGCGCATGGGCTTCAGTAGTTGCAGCACATGGGCTCAGTAGTTGTGGCGCATGGGCTTAGTTGCTCCACAGCATGTGGGATCTTCCTGGAGCAGGGATCGAATCCGTGTCCTCTGCATTGGCAGGCGGATTCTCAACCACTGCACCACCTAGGAAGCCTTGAGGCTATAATATTAACCAAAAAAAAAGATATATGAACATATATTTAGGGCTGAAGAATTCTTTATTGACCAAAAAAGATAAAGCTTTTGTTCTTTTTAAGAAAGAATTAAACACGTCTAGGTGATATGGCATAAATCACCTAGTTTGAGGCTTTTTGTAGACTTTAAATATTAGAATATTACTAATGGTATTCACTTAACGCCAGCATATATGTGGGTGATGATAGAGTGGTGGTTATATTTTCCCCCTTTTAAAGTGGATGCTGACAATTAGTTGGCACATGCAGAATGCACATTTCCTTTATGAAATAAAGGGGGGGAAATTTAAGCATGCATACTTAAAGCATATAATTACTATATATTAAAATGTTGATGGCATTCAATCTTTTTATAGCCATATTATGAAATTTTCATGCTTACAGCTTAAAAGCTGTCTTGCCTGTATTTATTTTGAATATTATATTTCTACAGGTTTTATTTCTAACTGCATAGTTAGGGTACTGATACAATTAATACTGAAATTTTAAACCTTTGTAAGCTTTCAGCAAATGCTTTCATACTAGCACTACAGTAAGTCTCTGGATTTTGCTCTCAGAAAGTGAAGGTACTGAAGAAGTATATGAATGTATACAAAGTAAAAAATATGTAACATTACTTCTCCAGATCATGTAGATTGAGTTTTTCTCTCAGTTAGGACAGAATGTGCAGATTTCCTAATACTGTCATACAGCACTCTTGTGTTGTACTGTCTTGTTTATAGGTTAAGAGCATTAACTGCTTGAGCTCTCTGTATCTCAGTTCCTCCTAATTTGTAAAATGAGTGTATACTTACTATGTAGGCTTGTTGTGGAAAGTAAATGAAACAGCAGTTTGTAAAAGCCCTGTGCAAAGCCTGGTACACAGTAGTACATAGTAGACAGTTATTGACAATTATCTGATGCTATTCAGATAAGCTGATGGGCTCAATTTTTTTTTTCCCACTACTGAGCATTCAGTCATTGGGGAGAACCTCTTCCTACTATAGAACCTCTGCTTCCTACTATTAAAGATGTATATTTTTAGCATTAAATAATGTAATGGTTTACAAATACGTATGTTTACAGTGATTTCTACTTTTGAAAGACTGAAAAGTCTTTGTTTATTTTTCCTTCAGTTCCTTTAACATTTATTGAATGGATGTCATATGTAGAAGAAATAACATTGGGCCTAATGTCAGGAGAACTGTCTACAAGTATATTCATTATAATA
The DNA here is from genome assembly GCF_030028045.1 of Hippopotamus amphibius kiboko. Classification (NCBI taxonomy): domain Eukaryota; kingdom Metazoa; phylum Chordata; class Mammalia; order Artiodactyla; family Hippopotamidae; genus Hippopotamus; species Hippopotamus amphibius. Next base: position 63,599,009 of record NC_080188.1, read on the forward strand.
TTTTTTCCTTTGTTTTGCTTTAATGATTCTTATAATATCTGTGTGAACTTTGAATGTCCTTCTCTGTTTTAGAAGGTGGTGGACCCAGGAAAAGAAAATTATCTTCTTCTTCAGAGCCATTCGAGGAAGATGAATTTAATGATGATCAGTCTCTGAAAAAGAAGAGATTGGATCATGTGAGTCACGTTTTAATTGCAGCATCAAAATTAGCTGCGTAAGCACAGAATATGTTGAGTCTGTGGATATACTAAAAATGCACCTCAGTAAATCGGTCTTCTCTCTTACAACTAAGAAAATTTACGGTTGCATTTCATTTGTTGCTGATTTTGCTTTCTTTTTAATTTATCCAGTGTTTATCCAGTATTAATTGCTTATCTGAGTTATAAAGTTAACTTAAAAAATATTCTAGCAGTGTGGTAAAGTAACTGGGGGAAGATACACATATGGTTGTACAACACTTAGGTGAAACAGCTGTTACCAGCACCATTTCATACTCCTCAGTGACAGCTACTTATGATTCTTACAGATGACTGCTTTGAGATTTAACTGCTTATCTAAAAATAGTAATGGTTATGCTTTTATTGGGTTATTCTAGTTTTCTGTTAATTTTTACTTTATGAAGTAGACCTACTAAGAGGCCTCCCAGTGAATCTAGACATAGTCCTCTCTGTCTGTATTCATGACAGCACAATTCTTTTTTTTTTTTTTTTTTCTTCTTATTTTTATTTTTTGGGGGTACACCAGGTTCAATCAACTGTTTTTATACACATATCCCCATATAGCACAATTCTTTTTGGTAATCAAAATCAAAATCAGTCACTGCAGCTAGCACAGTAACCTCTTTCTTTGCCTGTGATTTAGTGATGCATGAAGCCATAAATAGCAGATGGCAATCTCTACCCTAATTTAGTGGGACAATTGTTGTGTCTTTCCACAGAAGTGTTCTTGCCTTGAGAAAAAATAATGATAGAAAGTAAAAATTATGTGAGTTTTAGGTGTGAGAAACAACTAGTATAAGAGACTGGGCCCATGGTTTAATTTACAGATCTATTTATAATGGCTGTGGAAGAAATAACATCATATTGATTGCTGATTTCAAAGCATTTACTTTGCTCGTATATCTGTTGAACAGCGTGGTTAGCCTTGTATGGTGTTATCAACAAGTTCACATTCTGAATTTTCATTAATTAGTACCAGTGTTCTATAAGCCAGCTGCTTCTAGGCATTGAGGCACATGGTGAGATCAGTGAATTCCATGGACATGAATCCACTGATGTACTTTTCTTCCAGTGAAATTAGCTCCCCTGGTCAGAAACATTGATTGTTGTGTCACAGTGTACTGGGACTGAGTTAAGCTTTCTGTGTATCTGTGTAGGATGCATTAGTTTCCTAAGGACAGTATAACAAAGGACTACAAACTGACTGGCTTAAATAACAGAAATACATTGTCTCACAGTTCTGGAAGCTAGAAGTCCAAGATCAGGGTATCAGAAGAGTTGGTTCCTTCTAAAGGCTGTTCCATCCTTCTCTAACTAGCTTCTGGTGATTTGCTGGCAGTCTTTGTTTGTTCCTTGACTTGTAGACCTCTGCCTTATCTTCACAGTGTGTGCTCCCTGTGTGTTTGTCTATTTCCTCTTTTTATAAGGACCAGTCATTGGGTTAGGGCCCCCCCAGTGACCTCATTTTAACTTGATTACCTCAGTAATAATGACCTTAGACCCTGTCTCCAAGTGAGGTCATATTCTGAGGTCCTGGGCATCATTCACCATAAGACTTTTAGAGGGACACAGTTCAATCCATAATTGGTATTGCCACATCCAGGTAGGTAGAAAGGCTAATCCATACTCAGAGTAGATTTCTATTCCTATCCCTTTCATGATGGAAGGGGTCAGATGTAATCAGCTTGCCACCAAACAGTTGACTGCATCTCCCAAAGGAGTGGTGCTGTCGTGGGAAATCATTGTTGGCCTCTGCTCTTGGCAGGCGAAGTACTCAGCAGTAGCAATAGCCAAATAAATCTTGGTGTGAGAAAGTCTTATCTTGTTGCTCTGCGTGCACAGACAGTCCATGTTGCCGTGGCCATTTGTATATAGACTCATTGAGCTTGCATCCACGTGGCTTTGGCCTTATTTTGGTGTTCACAGAATGAATCATCTTGTCAATATGATTATTAAAGACTCCTCTGCAATAGATGTCCTTTGCTGAACATTCATATGGAATGCTTTTATCCTTACATTCTGTTCTCAGAAAAGCTTCTAAGTTCAACAGTGCACCTCTTCCTCAGACTTCTGGTCACGGACCTTTCACTCTTGTTCTTCTCCTTGGCTGCTGTCCAAGATACATCATTGATCTGTACCTCTAGCCATCTGTTCTGTACAAAGTGGACAATAAGTTGTACTGCCTGAAGTTGTATATAGCACTGCTATCTTAAACGGGGTTATATTATAGCAGTTGTTCACTTTCAGCTGGTTCTAACAGTTATGTAAACTCTTTGTAAAACAAGTTCAAGATTTTGCTTCCACTTTATCTGATCATAAAGAATCCAGCAAAGTGCAGTAGATTTTGGTTGAAGGAGGGGCAGCAGTAAAGCAGAAGTAAGTCCCATGGGAGTCTGAGCCACCTGCACATGCAACTTATTTATGTTTCTTGAACTTGCCCAAGTCCAGGGTCAAATATACCATTTCCACTTGAGGGGGTTGCTGCTGCTCATACTTAGGTATAGTCTTGGTAGATCACATATCCCGTTGTATAATAGCTCACATCTCATGGTCACTTGATGTCCCATGGTCAACCATTCTGATCCTGTTAAGACCCCCCTTTCAAGCCAACAGTTGTTTCACAAGAAGAGATTAGTTCATTCTGTTTTTAAAATGTGAATTCGTTCCAGTGCAGAAAATACATTAGAGAACAGTTTGTATATAACCTGAATTTTGCATTGTCTGTGTTCAAGTTTGTCTGTCAGAATAGTAGAATACTAGGTAGATGAACACAGAAAACTGCACCCAGCTAAACTGGTCTACATAGGAAGAAAATGAACACACCTCAAACATCTACTGGCTGCCTCATTTTACCATCTTTGTTATCCCACAAGTTTGTGTTTTGCTATTCTTTCACATTTGTGAAATTTTCTATTTGAAGAAAGCACTCATTCAGCATCCCAAACATATCTAAGCATCATGGTTCAAAAACACCAAGCAATGCATAAAAAAGTAAGGTATTTGAGGAGAAGCTTGAAACAAACATTTGGAAAGAAATGAGAACATGTGACAGATATAGGCATAAAGGAATCCACATTGTGAACCATCAGAGACAGTGCCACAAAAAATAAAAGTATGTGACTGGACCGCCTTAAAATGCTATGAAGTCAATAAAAAGAGACATAGAGAAATAAAGGAAAAATTATTGAGCACCTGAATTAAAGACCAAAGGATGGAAAAATCAGGAACAACCATTTTCATGTGGACCTTTATATCTATATGTAAAGATCTTAAACAGAAATCACCGTATCCTGCAGAACCACCTTCTCTCAGTGCCAGTAGTGGTTGCTTTAATGCCTTCAAATGATGCTATAGATTCCTAAGCCATCAGCTGTCACACCAAGTCATGAATGTCGATGGGGAAGCTACAAAAGAATTTTCCAACAGTGATGCAGAAGTAAACTGACAAGGCAGCTATATGTTGAAATAAATTCTCAATTTTGATGAAACAGGTGTCTGTTATGAATGCATGCATAAAAGGACCCAAATCTGAAAGACAGGAAACATACTCTAGGAGTTAAAGCTTTGTGAGGTAGCGGTATTGTGATGTTCAGCACCAACACCAGATAGAGATTTGGAGCTGAAGCTGGTGGTAGTTTATCGCTTACCAAACTGAACCTCTTAAAAGAACTATTCGTGTCAGCCTTGGAGTTCACTACAGGTATAGCAAAAATGGACAGACTGCCCAAATCTATATTGATATATTTACTTAATTCTTCTCTGTTATAGAGGATTATTGCAAAAACAAAAACAAGACCCCAAATGAAGACACTTAGCTTTTTAAAATTTTTGTAGTTCATCAAGCTTATCCCTCTGCAGAAGCTGAACTCAACCCCAATTTTTTTTCTTTTTTTCTTTTGCCTCCAAAAACCACCTATCTGATACAGCCTCTTGGTAAAAATTTGTTAGCAATTATGGCTTACTATTTAAGCTGAACATTTAAGATACTAATCACTATAATTGAAGGTGAGAATGCAGATATGGTTATAGAATTTTGGAAGAGATTTAATATTGGAGCGGCCATTGCCACCATTTTAGAAGCCTGGAATGATAGGACAAAAGTGTTTGTATTATATATTGTGGAAAGTTTTTCTTGTTTTGTAATTTTTGAAGAACTTGAATCTTTAGAGAAATTTTTTCAAATTCACAACAAGCTGTTGGTTTAGGAAAACAGGTTGGATTTGAGGAGATAGAAAATGAAGATGTTGAAGAGCTAGGGTACCACCCTGATGATCTAACCACAGGAGACTTGGAACAGTTTGCTGTTGACAGCCATGTGGATGCAGATGATGATGGTGACAGTGACAGTGGAGATCAGGAGGTTACATTGTGACAGATTAACAAAAGTGTTTTAAATGTTTTTGAAAACAGTTGTACTGATTTGAAGATAATGGCTTTAATGCTGAACATAGTAGGAGAGTTGTGCATGGCATCCTTGAATCTTAAACCTCACAGGCAGCTTTAATATAAGAGGAGGAGGCTAGCAAAGTTAGCAGAAATTTATTAATTTTATTTATTTTTTTTAAGTTAATAGTTATATTTTTAGCCACACAGCAGGGATAAGGCAAGGACAGTGAGTCTCGCCTTTCCATAGCTGTTCATTTTCAAATAGCCATTCATCTACCATTTCATAGCAGCTCATTAGCTACAACTCTTCCAATGTTAACATCCCCAAGCAAACTTGAGTTCATATTTATTGTGCCATATTTATTGTAGCATTTATGCATTTCTTATCCATTTAATGTGTAAAATTATGTTACCCTTTTAAGGTTTCTTTTTTTTTTTTTAACATGTCACTAATGAAGTCTTTGAATGTTATACCTCTAACACAATTTTTCTCAAGCATGGTAGCGTTTATTTTCATCATTTGGCATGGTGCAGTAATTTCTGGGAATGGATGCGTCATATTATAGCAGAACAGACTGTAGTTGTCCTCAGAAGAGGACATGACCTTTCTTTGAAGCCGTGCAGGTCTCTGCTATGATTTTCCTGTTGGGGATTGCCAAAGACTTCATACAGCATCCTTATGAGCCGCAGATTCTTTGAGAATTGTTGCATCTGCTTGCTCGTCACAAAACCCAGGTGGCAAAGGACCTTGCACTGCACCCTGGACGTGCTGCAGAGCTTTGTCTTAATCTGGGCTCCATTCCTGACAAACTTAAGGGCTCTTCATTAGCAGATGAGAGCAGCGCACACTGTACTGAAGTATACCTTGCCTCCAGTATCCAAAGAGGCGCACTAAAGTGTTGTGCCTCTTTCTCAGAGGCAACAATGCCAGCCATGTCTTTTTTTTGCAGAGTGGAATTTGCAGCATGCTCCAGATTGGACACCCATATAATTCATGAAAGTGGTGGGCCCCAGAATTTGAGGGTACTTATTTTCTGCTCTTAGCATGCATGTTTCTTACTAAGCCCATCTAAAAATAACCACTGCTTCCTGCTTATAAAGTCCAGTCTGTGTGATGTCTTCAGTGTCTAAAGTGATATGCTGTGGACTGCAAAACAAAGTCCTTGAGTACTGTTTTATGAAAGAGAGCTGGAGATTTACCATAGCCCTGAAAGCAATGAAGATGTATCCATCACTGACCCTGCACGGACAAAAACAGATTGCTTCTGCTTGTCTTATGTAATTACTGCTAGAGTAATAGTTGTGTAGTTATATTGATTTTCTGTAGTAAAAATAGCAGCTGGTATAGCAGCTACAGTTGGGGTCGTCACCTGTTTGTTTACGATAATATTCTCCATGACCCATTCAGCTCTTGTATAGGCCACAGAGGCACATTACGTGGGGATCTGGGATGGTGGTGTCAGTCTCTGCAGTTGCTTCAGAAATACAGTGTTGCTGCTGCTGCTTCTTCAGAGGGACAATGCCAGGGCCTTAGATTTGGTATTTTCTGCAATTATGGCCCTTGTTCTATAGGTCAAGGAGCTAATGTGAGATTTCTGCCAGTGCCAAATGTGTCAGTTCCAACTCTGCATTCTGGAACAGGATTGATTCATAACCTCTGAACCCACTAAGACGATTTGAGCCCGAAGTTCATGTATCACCAGGCTTCTCTGTAAAGCTCGAGCATAACCACTGCACTGCGTAGGTATTTTCAGTCACCAGAGATTAGTGGAGCTGACAGAAGTGTGAGGTCCAAGAGCAAAGAGCAAATGACAGGTACACAACCTACTGAATGTTTAATTTGTGCTGTCATATATTTAATTCTCCAAAACATATTGTTTTCCAAATATTTTAACTTTATTTCTTTAGGTGAGATTCACATAACATAAAATTAACCATTAAAAATTTAGTGGCATTTAGTACATCCACAGTGTTATGCAGCTACCATTCCTGTTTAGTCCCAAGACATTTTCATCACCCAGTAATAGCATGCTGTATCTTTTAAACAGTTTCTCCCCATTCTCTTCTTTCCCTAGCCCCTAGCAGCTACCAGTTGGCTTTCTGTCTCTGGATTTACTTATTTCAGAGTATTTCATATAAATGTAATCATAAAATATAACCTTTTGTGTCTGACTTCTTTCACTTAGCTTAATATTTTTGAGGTTCATCCATGTTGTAGCATGTATCAGTACTTCATTCCTTTTTTTAGGGCTGAATAATATCTCAGTTTATGTGCATACTACAATTTGTTTATTCATCCTTTGATGACATTTGACTTATTTAAAATAATGAATGTGCTATGTGAATGACTAAAGTTTAGGAAACAGGTAATGGAAAAACACTGATCTAGGGTTAGACACCTAAGTTTCCATTTGTACATCAGCTGCTTATTATCCATCAGTGGCCTTTGAAAGGACTGGTCTTAGACTTTTAGTGTCTTCATCTGCAAAGTGAGGATGGCGGCATGAATTTATTTATTTATTTATTTATTTATTTATTTGGCTGTGTGGGGTCTTTGTTGCTGTGTGCTGGCTTTCTCTAGTTGTGGTCAGCAGGAGCTACACCTTGTTGCAGTGCATGGGCTTCTCATTGCGGTGGCTTCTCTTGTGGAGCACAGGCTCTAGGTGTGCAGGCTTTAGTAGTTGTGGCACATGGGCTCAGTAGTTGTGGCACATGGGCTTAGTTGCTCCATGGCATGTGGGATCTTCTGGTACCAGGGATCGAACCCATGTCTCCTGCATTGGCAGGCAGATTCCTAACCACTGCGCCACCAGGGAAGTCCCGGTATGAACTTTTGATGGCTTTGAAATGCTTTCTCCAGGTATTAGTGTTTTATTATTACCCGGCTCAAAATCCTCTTGCTTTCTGAATAAAGACTGACCTCAGTTTAACACTCCAGGCCTTTAGAGCCAGTATTAGCTCTGGTTTAATTTTTCAGCCTTATAGCGTATCCATGGTCTCTGTGCTCCAGCCCAAGCAGGCGACATACTATTACAAAAATTCTTGCTACTCCTAACTTCCATACCATTTTATGTCTCTGTCGTGTGGAACTTCATCTTATTCCTGTGTGCAAGAGAGGTATCACTCACAACTTAGATATTTCTATCTTAAGTAGTGAAAGAAAAAAAATAGTATTGTTGTTGGATAAGAAAGGAGGCAGAAGAGAAAGTATGAAACCGTACTTTTCTCTCTCATGTTTGTATAGCATGTAGTACAGCTCTTAGCAGAGTAGATAAATGCTTTTAGCTTGACTAAAATGCAAGGTTTTTCTTATGAACCCAAGGAATCTTTTTTTGTTTAAATGTGGAATTTTAACCAGTTTCTTCAAATGAAGTTAGGTGACAGAGGAAAGAGTGTGTATGAGTAGCCACAGTTATTCCCAAATTAATGTTTAGTTTATGTATTATTTAGTTTCATATAAGTTCTTTGTCATTGTATCACTTTTATGTTGTGACAGAGCAGTTAATATTTAAACCATTCAAAACTGAAGTAAAAGTAAACTTTTTTTCTCTCAGTATTCGAAATTCGTAGATGGTATGAAATTGTCAGCATGGATGAGGTGTTTAGTTTTGGTTTGATTTGGGTTTTGCCATTAGCTTGGAGAGACTTCAGTATGCCCAAATAATTTTGAGTTAATTTGGGGATCATTTGAGTTGTTTTAGCAGATTTAGCTCATTTTGAGCTTTGTATGAGTGAAGTATGAGTTATTGGTTTTTGAGTGGTCTTAAACCAGTAGTAATTTTTATTCTTAAGATATAAGTTTGTCAATTTTCACATGAACAAAAAGAAACATTTTTGGATTTTTCTTGATCAAATGTGAAAACTTCCAAATCAGGTCAGAATACAAATGTGATTATCTTAAGACTGTAGTTATTGATGATCTCTTAAATTGGTTCTCTTTTTTTCCTCCCATTAGGGAGAGGAATCAAATGAGTCTGCAGAATCTAGCAGTAATTGGGAAAAGCAGGAAAGTATTGTGTTGAAATTGCAAAAGGAATTTCCCAATTTTGATAAAGAGGTGAGTAGTCATGGGCAGAAATTTAATCAGTATATACTAAATGTTTGTGTTATAAAATAGTCTTTGAGATCAACCATATGAAAAGCTTAGGGTGAGTTTTGCATTTTTCTGATTAAATATTCTTATTCATCAATGTTATAAACGCTTTGTACTGTTTGTTTACATTGTTTATTTACCTTATTTGCTAGCTATAGTATCAGCATTATAATATCATATAATCATAACAAACAACTGTAGTAACAATTGTCATCTCATATATAAAATGAAAATCACCTACAAAGCTGTTTATAATCCCAAGTCACTTGTTTTAGCTTTCTTCATATTCTCATCCTTTAAATTTTTCATAAAGAATTTTAAAGTGTAATACCACATTTCAGTGTCTTAATAAGCTTTGGTCTATTTGCTAATTGGTAAAAATACTTTGAGTCAGTAAAGACCCATGCCAGGCATGCCAGTGCTAAAGGTGCCTGTGTTTAATCACCTTACTGTACTTGGAAACACATTGTTTATTTAACATTGGAAATACATTTACGCTTGTATTGATTTATTCAGGTATATGTACAGGTAGTACATCTGCTAAATTCTGATGAGCTGAATGCAAAGTCTTGTTGCTATTCTGGTTCTTTACATATGTTCAAATTACATGTTTTGAAGTTGGCAGTTTATAAAAACCTAGCTGCATGTTTTGAAGTTGGCAGTTTATAAAAACCTAGCTGCATTTATTGAGCAAACATTTTTTCATACTCCAGTGTTCAGAGCACTTCATAGCAAGAGTAGAAATGCAGAAACTATCAAGTTTCCTTCCTGTTGAAGAAATTTACAAAAGTGAAATTAAACACACAGAAAGCATTTGTAAAGCAACATAAAAACAAGTGTGAAATAATCAGATATGAATTCTATTGTTTTCAGGTGATTTACTTGTTTTTAAAAGAGTGTAAAAGTTTTCAACAAGTTGTTAATTTTAGATTTTTAATAAAAAGATCAATGACTTATTTCTAGGAATTAAGGGAAGTACTCAAGGAACATGAATGGATGTACACAGAGGCTTTAGAATCTTTAAAAGTGTTTGCGGAAGACCAAGGTAATTATCTGTTCTGTGTCATTATACAAAATTCATACTTCCCAATATATTATATTTTAGTAAATAAGAAAATAGTAAATCTTTTAGCTAATAACCAGAGAATGGGATTGTATGAGATGTTAGAGACCAGTTCCCAAATGCTTTGGCCTGTTCTTTACTGCAGTGTGGAACGAAACAGTAAACATTTTTTTCTGTTTGGCTAACTTTGATAGTCAAGTCTGCTTATAAAGTACCATGTTTTGTGGAGTACAAAAGAAACGGGTTTTTTTTTTACATTTTAACAGCTCTTAGGAAATATCTTAAATTGCTGGTGTCTTATAATCACTGTAATGTAGTTGTCCTAGCCTGCACTTACATGAATATCAGAAGTGTCAGAAGTGTCAGAAACTTATAAGATGGGTATCACTGACATGGAAGAAAGTCCCTGATCCCATAGTGAAACATCTTTAACTTTAGGAACCAAGGGGTAGAGAAGTAGTGGGGAGGAGCTGAATCACACATATTTAGTAACATCCTTAAGTAGAAATCAAATAGACTAGATCTTAATTGCAAAGCCAGCGTTTTAAAAGGCCAACACAATGGCTTTAGGTTTTTTGTTGTTTTGTGTTTTTTTTTTTATGAATTATTTTAGGAAATGCTGTACAACAAATGCTCTTGATGGCACAGAGAATGATATTGTGTGGAGAAAAGAAAGCCACCAATATCACCAATTCTGAGTCTGAAAAAAAAGATTCAGGAGAGAAAGATTATGAATGTGAAGAAATGTGAAGAATATTCAATTTATTTTGCTTATTTTTTAATATGTGTACAAGAATGAGTGTATGATAATATGCAAGTCTAAAAGCTCTTTGAGTAAGTAAAACAAACATTCTAAATAATAAAATACTGTGTTATAGATTAGCGGTTCATATTTCTTGCGGTTCATATTTCTTACTGGTACATAAAATAACAGTATACCTTCAGTCACAGGCATCTTAGAAATCCACAGAATATGATAGATTAGTCAGTGATAAAGTAGTGGTGCTTTTTAATAATATATTTAAATGATTTTTAGTAATGATGAACTTAGAATAGTGGAGATGGGTGATGGAAAAATTCATTATAATATGGATAGTTTTAATTTAGGATGAGCATTATTTTTGCTACACCCAACAGTTTTGGCCCCAGGGGTGGGGGTGCTTAGTAACATCTGGGACATCTTATGTATATGCAGCTGCCATGTATATTCTCAGGATCTTTGATAGAAAATGAGGATTTACACCTAATTCATTAAAAAAAGTTGTCACCTGTTTTTGAAACTACTTATTTCAACTCATTGTATAACTTCAAATTCTATTTCAGTATTTCTCTTTAAAGTATATCAAGATTTAGCAGTAAATTCTGTATTGAAAAAAATTGAATACTTGTTTAAATATTTTTTCTTATTTGAAGTTTTATATCTTTATATTTAATTTGTATCTTTCTAATGTAGTTATTTTTGTCTTTGTACACAGATATGCAGTATGGTTCACCAAGTGAGTTTCCAAATGGAAAAGAAGTTTCTTCAAGAAATCAAAATTATCCTAAAAATGCAGCTAAAACAAAACTGAAACAGAAATGTTCCATGAAACCACAAAATGGTTTTAACAAGAAACGTAAAAAAAATGTATTTAATCCTAAAAGAGTTATTGAAGACTCTGAATATGATTCAGGCTCCGATGTTGGTAGTTCACTAGACGAGGACTATAGTAGTGGTGAAGAAGTGATGGAGGATGGCTATAAAGGTAAAATTCTTCACTTCCTTCAAGATGCTTCAATTGGTGAACTTACTTTGATTCCTCAGTGTTCTCAGAAAAAGGCTCAGAAGATAACAGAACTCCGGCCCTTTAATAGTTGGGAAGCTCTGGTAAGGCTACATTCTTTTTTTTTCCCCTGTGTGTGTGTGTTTAATTCACAGTACGGTTTATAGTCAAGGTGTCTTCAGCCCAGGGAAGCATAGATGGGTGGCCTTATCCGGTGTAGAGTCAAACATTATTTTCATTCTAAACCAATAGTATTTCAAATAGTGTCATATGACCTAATTTTGAATGAATTAAGGGGTGATTTTCCTGAAAAACCCCAAGCTGATTGGCTGGGCATACTGTCACTCATTCTTTTGCATAGAAACTTGGTTCATTTCACTGCAGAAGAAGAAATTAGAGCTTACACTTAAGAAGGAGTTGTTTGCTAGCCTGTTCTGACTGTTACTGCTGAGACGCCATGCAGAAAGCAAGAATGTGGCAGAAATTTTACTACGACTACTTGAAGAGCAATAGCAACGTCCAGGGGAGCTCCATGATTCAGAATGCCAGCCTGAGTGCTTTATGCTTCACCACAAAAGAAGCAACTGTTTATTTTATTTTTCTTTTAAAAGTGACAGCTCAATCCCTAATATGTTTTTCTTGGTTAAACAATGCGGCCATTTTATGGAGTGTAGCAGGCTACAGCGTTTTTAATTGGAAAGATAGAAAAGTGTGTGGAAGCCTAGAATTCAAGCATTAGGTGAAGGGAAGGCGTAAGCACTGGTAAGTACACTTTGGATGATTCTTTTCTGGAATTTCACTTCCTATAAGCAAGTTGTATCTAAAATACGTGTATTTTGAATTTTATAAATATCAACAGCAAATCTTATTCATACAGAGAAATATAAGAACTCTCTCTTTAAAAGTTTGCCTCATCTTTTTTGAAAATGTGGGCTTTTATAGCATGAATTCTAAACAGGCCCTGCTGTGAAAGCAGTATGGATGATTTTTTACAGCTTTAGAATATGAAGTGATTCTTGATGCTTTATAAATTTTTAGGAAGTTTTATTCCCTAACTGAGGGAGTAAAGTTGCTTTGTGATTAATTTTATACTTGGGGACAAATCTATATGAATCTAAGTTCTCTTGATGAGTATCTTGAAGTGGCAGGGTGGAAGGTCCCTGAACAATGGTTGTAAATAGCATTTTTTTTTAAATTAAAATATTTGAAAAATATAGAAACAACATTACTAGTATTTCATCGCTTTAAAGATAAATACATTCGTTTTGCCTGAAGCCTTTGCTTTTTCCAAAGAACATCTGTCAAAGCAGGCCCTTTCAGAACTTGTTCGGCTTTGCCTAAGTGATTTATTTGTTAAAGTATTTGCTGAAGGGCTTTCTTGTTCTTCTTTTCTTCCTTTTCTTCTTTCTTTTAATCTTTAACGGTCTCCTATGTTATTGCAGAATTGGGTTGCTCAGGCTTGTTGGGATTCTAATTTATTTAATAAGGAATGCAATTATCTGCAACAGTGTGTTTAGTCACTGTAACTACTTGCCCACATATAGTAAAAGTAAATTATACCAGAGCTATATGTGCCAGCTGCTTTAAAAAATATTCAGCAACTTAACATGTGGAAAGTGTATTTCCCCTACTAATTAATTGGCATAGTTTAAATTAGTCTTGACATGAATTTGGAGATTATGCATTATCTACTTAGACCTTCTATAGCATCTTGCCCTCTTTTCTAAAAGTTGTATAACAGACTATTTTTGCTAGCCATTCATCTAAATGTTGATTATTTTATGTAACAGAAAGTAAACTTGGCAGTTGAGTTTAGCAAATAACAGGGCTTTGCTATTCTGAAAAAGTTAGCAAATGTAATTTTATGGTAATAAGCAGTTAAAATTAGCAAGTCAGTGTATGAGCTTTGAGTCTTAATTTGTTTAGAACTTTAAGCTTCTACTTTCAGTTACTTCAGAATTTTGAATAAGACTGATTTAAAGATCAGTTTAATGTCTTAAAATCATCTAAGGAAAGGTCAATATAATGTATGTTTTGGTTAAAAAAAAACCAACAACTATATAATTAACTCCTTCCCCATTAATCAGAGAGGCTTGCTAATGTACCTGTGAACCACTTCAAAAAGAAACAAAAGAAATAGCATTTACTTTCGTTTTCATAGCTACTGTTTTTAGAAATTCCTATGAGAATTGGTTGAAATTTTAATTATATTCCTCAGTCATACTTTAATGAAAACTACAAGGCATTATAAATTAAGAACAATGTACAAATGTCTAATTAACTCTTATTATTGTTGACACTTATTTTAGTCTTAAGAATTGGGGAATTTAGCAGAACTTTTAACTCAGTATTTCATTACAGTGCATACTGAGCCAACAAATCAAAGTATACACATATATTTTCATTATGATTTTTGCTAAAACAGAAGTCTCCGTAACATTGGTAGGTGAAATGTAGTCATTAGTATTTCATCATGTTATTTTATTATAAAATTAATTTAAAAAAAAATTAATTTGAATGTGAAAATTATGTTAACAGTGCCTTTTAAAACAAAAGGTGAGGAGTTGTACATTATGACTATGACTTTGTCAAAGAATTACACTTTTAAAAAATTTAAATACTTTGAGATATTCCAGTCACCCTTATGAGGAAAATTTGGTTAACAAAGTAAGTTCATCATGTAAGGGTATTTATGTTTTCATCTTCATACCCTTTTTAAACATCAGAATCTGAAATATTGTTTGTCAGATTTTCTTCATAATTTTTCCATTTCTCTTATTTTTCTGCTTAATAGCGGTAAAGTATGTACTTATGGTAAAAAACCACATCATTAAATCATGTAGACTTTGGAAATATAGCCAGCCAGCCAGAATGTCATGAGTTTAAAAACATGTACTGTTAGTGTGGTAAAATTGGGGGTTTTATTCACACATTTGGTGGCATCAGTTCACCAACTACTTCCTGAATTTTTATCCAGCTTTGTGCAAAATAGGGTGGAGATGCTATTATCTCTATGATAATTTTATTAGGTTGCATCTTTATACTTTAATCAAAATAGTATACTGATCAAATGAAGATTCACGAATAGCTCATTCATAAATAGCTCAACCTAAAAACTCTTTGTGTATGCATTTACTTCCTTAACATTTAGATAAGCATAAATGCAATTTTCTTTGATTGTTAACCAAGCACCCCAGGTTTAGCTCCTGTGGAAGCCCTACACCTCATTGTGCTGCTCCCATCTGCTAGTAACTTAGACCACAGGTTTTCTTTTTTGCTTTATCTTCCTGGTGGTTATTGTAAAATGTCTATCTAAATTTGTCACTCAAAGCGTGGTAATGTGTGCTACTCCCTGATAGGGTGGCTACGGTAAAGTGTGTAAGATTACTGTATTCAGGCTTTGTTTCATTTTTATAAGTTTGATAAATATTTATTTTAAAATTATAAATGTGTTTTGAGGCTGCTCCCAGGTATTTATAGTATTTAGGACTCTTATCCTCAATAATGTTACTTAGGTGGTGAATTAAATCTGCTTTTAAACAATTTCCCACTTCCTATAGAAATTCAAAATTATTTGTATTGTAAGAGTGACACACGGTGGCAAGAGATAGGTACTTCAGTTTGTGACTGTTTTAAAAAGATAAAGGCCTTAAAGTAATACTTGACTTTTTAATAGAGAGAGAGTAATCAGGGCCATGTTGATGTTCTTTTTTCATGTAATTATCCAGGTAAGTAGCAATAATTTTTTTTTTCTTTTCTCCCCCTCTGAAAAAAATAGCTTTATCATTTTTTGAAGAATGATTTGTTTTCTTTGTCTAAAATTGAAACAGTACATGCAGGAACAAAGAAGAAAGTCAAGTTCAGCCACATTTCAAAGATCCTTGCCTCTTAAGACTTTATTGAGCATTCATCTGTTTATGCATATGTTTGTATATTTCATATTGTGTAGTTAGGATCGTATTTTCTATGCTCACCAATAACTTTAGATTTACTAGTAGATCCCGCATTTACAGAGTACTTTGTATTTCTTAAGTCTTGTTTTAGTGAAGCTAAGTAACTCGCAGGATTGTTAAATGCTTTTCGTCTTCAGAAAGCAGTAACATAACAGTAGAGCGTTCCCTTTCCTCAGGGGTGGACTCCCGCTTTCCCTGCCACACACACCTAATGATGAAAATATTTTGGAATAAAAAGTTGGGATTTTTTTTTAATGTTTTTTTTATTATTATTTCTGCATGTATTTAGATTAACAAGTTAAATAATTCTACAGGCTTGTTCTCCCTGAAAATCCATATCCATCCCCTTCCCCATCCTATTTCCTGTACTACAGATAACTGCTTCCACATCTTCTGTCTGATTCTTATCACTTCCATATCTCTAGGTAATATAAAGATAATGCTTTCTTAAAATTTTTCAGTTGCAGGTCTTATCTGTTGACAAGACGTAGACATAGGATTGTGGTAGGATTAGCTCTCTCCTCACTGTCTGTCTCACCTCATATGCCCATTTCCCATTGCAGTCCTGTCGATGTGTTAATAATGTGGTAATTTTGAAAGTCACTTTTAAGTGTCTACATTGTTAGACTATGCAAATGCCTTTCATAGCTGTGTCATGTAATATACTACATAATTACTTTTTTTCCTTGCTCAGCATTTTGTTTTCCCTAGTTAATAGTTGCTTTGGTTTTTCTGTTTTCTTAGTTTTGTATAGTTATTACTTCAGCTCTAAACTCTTCCCTAGTTGTCTGAATTTCCCTTCAGTTTTTAGACACTTCAGATATTTTATCAATTTCATCTGCTTGAAAAAGTCTCTTCTGGAGTCTTATGACCTGCTCTGGTTTGGACTGGTTGCATTATAGCTGTGTTATTGGGATCTTATTTCCCCAACATGCTGAGGAATCTTGTTTTTCTCTCTTTGTGTTGGATCTCTTGTTTAGGAATTCCATTCATGCCTCTTTATTTATTCCCTTGGGTTTGTAAATACCATACTAGAGGGTGAGTGATAGTGGAGCTAAATGACCTGGTTTTGAATCCTAGTTCTGACATTTTCTAGCAATTTACATGACCTTAAGCAAGTTCTCTCTGTTTCTATATTTCTTCATCTATAAGTGGGGTGTAATTATGGTACTGACCTCTAGAGAAGTCTAAGGATTAAATAAGTGCCCGTTCAATTGTCTGTCTCTTAAAAAAATGTTAGCTGCAGATATCCACAATATTTTGTGTTGGAAGTATTGTATGTATTATTAGTGAAATGTTAAGAAATGTTTATAGTTTTCTACTCATCCCCCAGTATCAGTTCTAGTCATATTGAGTCAAATTTTTTGGATTAAATCATTTTTCTCTCTCTTTTTTTTAACCCCCGTGTGCTTTTAAGCAGATTTTTGACTGGTTACCCACAAAATATTGACTACATTTTTCATCCTCCCTTTGGTAATTTGACAAATTCCTATCCAGTAAGATGTAAGCAGAAGTATACTATGATTTTTGGAAAGTGTCCTTAAAGGAGCTCTTCTTCCTGTTGGTTGAGATGTCAATGTGATGTTGGGAACTACATGTTGAGGATATTGAAGCAACAAAGTAGAAGAATTCTTGATTTTGGAATCACTGGAGTGCCCCCCGGGGTCTTCATTTACATGAGAAATCAACTTATGTTTTCTTTAAACCCCTGATGTTTTGGGTTTACTATCACACATAACTGAATCTAGTTCTAGCAAATTTATCAAACAATAAAACTTTTTTCCTTGAAAATCTGTCTGCTGGTGTCTTACATTCATGGACAGTGTATCACTCCTAGATAGATCTAAATCCTAAACTAGCAGCAGTAATGTGGACCATCTCTTATGTTGGTTGGCTTGTATGGAAAGAAGGGTAAAGAGAGTGGGAAGCCTCAGGGAGTTGAGTTTTGAAACTATGACTTCAAAAATAACCAAAATGTCAAGTTCACTAAAAGTCTGAATCAAACTGTTGCATCATCGTGAAATAAGAGTTGCTTTTTGCACACCCCTTCGTTGCCCTTACAAGAATATCAAACATAAAAAAATTAGAGTACTATAATGAACCCTCACGTACTCATCACCAGCTTCAGTTACCAGCTTATGTTGGACGGAGCTTGTTTCATCTATCCTTTGCGCTCCGCTCCCCCACCTTCCTGTAATGTCTTTGGTGAAGGAATTGGATCATTTGTTCTACAGCTTCTCAGTCTGGGCTTTTCTGGTTATATTTTCTGTGAAATTGGAATTAGGATTAGACTTAAATGCTCCCAACAGTACTGTTACATGGTTGTTGATGTGTTCTTTCATCAGGACATGGTAATGTCTGTTGTTTTTTGTTTTGTTTTGTTTTTTAATATATGTTTATCTCTTACTTCCCTAGGTTCTGAATTGATCTTCTCTTGAGTCAGAACATTTCTTTCTGATTTTTGGCCTTATTACTCTGAAAGGACTTCCTAGATCCTAGATTGGTCTCCTTGTAAAACGTACCCACGAAATTTTGTTTTTTCCCTTGTAATACCAGTTGTTAACACTTAAAATTGTATATTGCATATCTTTCCCAATGACTATAAATAACACAAGGACAGGGATTATGGCTATATACCAGGTACCTTCACCAGCCAGGGTAGTACTTAACAACAACAAAAATTCAATAAATGGCGATTGGTCACAGAAACAAGGTGTTTTGTTTTGTTTTGTTTTGTTTTGTTTGGGGTTTTCTGGTTTGTTTGTTTTTTCTAACTTTTTGTTTTATATAGGAGTATAGCCGATTAACAGTGTTGTGGTAGTTTCAGGTACACAGCAAAGGGACTCAGCCACACATATACATGTATCCATTCTCCCCTAGACTCCCCCTCCCAGCCAGGTTGCCACATAACATTGAGCAGAGTTTCCTGTGCTATACAGTAGGTCCTTGTTGATTATCCATTTTAAATATAGCAGTGTGTACATGTCAGTCCCACCCTTCCCCCCATGTTTTTAACTTCTGTTTTGTTTTGTTTTGGGAGTTACTAGTGTTGTTGAAAAGAGTGTAGCCTTTGGAATCTTTTTATCCTGCTTTGTGACCTTGAAAATTGAATCTTAGTTTATTCATCCAGAACTGGTGGACTGATCTTGCAGTTGTTGTGAGGACTTAATAAGTTAGTGAATAAAAGACATCTAGTAGTTTCTGGTACATACAAGGCACACAGTATACGTTCCTTTTTTTTCCCCTGGTTATTCTTGTTGGTTCTCTCACACACATATCACAAACACATACACATACCCCACAATATATAGGAGATTGGGGTTTTGGCCTATAATTTTGGGGTTCTATTTAAAAATGAAAATATTTTAATTAAAAATTCTAGTTGAATCTCAGTAAAGTCTTCAAGGCACTGATTCTTACGTACCTTGTTTTTTATCTGTAAATCTTTTCCCTGAAAGGTACAGAATGGGAGGTTACATTGTGATTACGAATGTTGTCCTTGTGAAAATATAAAGTAGTGCACAAATAACTTCATATTTCACAATGCCGTTTTGTGACATGCTAAGTTTTTGGTTTGTTTTGTTTTTCCTGTGGTACAATAATAACATGACTGGAATAGATTAGAAGTTTCATTTCTTACCAACCTACTCTAGGTTGGATATGAAAAATATGTGAGTATAAACTGCATTTTTTATGAACTTTTCTTAGTATGCCCTCTAAGTATTGAATTTCTATTGCTTGAGCTTCTCTGTGAACTTAGAAATACTGTGTTCACAGGGATTATTCAGAGTTGTTAATGAGATTCTTGTCATAACTTGAAAGAATATGCTAAGTGAGATATCATGAATCAAAATCATGTGTGGTTTTATCCTAACAGATGGTTTTAGTTTAGTTTCCTTTATTCTGTTCTGGATTATGGCATTTTTCTTTTTGCCCAACAAACAGCTTTCAAATAGCTACTGAGCTTTTTTCTAATCCTTTACACTAAAAATATTTTTTGTACAGTTCTTCAGGGTATATTTTTTTTTTGCTATCTGTGTTGGAAGATTCTAATTCTGTTACACCTTTTACATTGTGATATATTCAATATTTCCTTTAGAAAAACAAATACATGCATTTTGAAAGAAATCATGAGTTTTTACACAAACCCATTTATCCAAGTCTCATATTGAAATTGATACTATTTTTAAGTTTTATCAAATTATTGACTTGATGACAGTTAACTTTTGATTCACGCAATGTCTTTCCAAGTAATAGTTTCAGTTTAGGGTAGAATATCAAGTGACAAATAATAATTGGAGCTTTGAAAGCTTGAGGGGTTGTGCTTTGATGATAGGGAAAAGTATGTTTTAGGAAAATTAATCTTACAGTCATTTCATATGACTATATGTCATATTCATAGAAAGTGACAAAAATGGAGGCAAGAGATTTAGTATACAGTTATTACATTTCACAGTATTACCTTTGATAATAGACATTAATCTGAGGTTTTGGAGACAGAACTTGATAGGAGACATTAACAGTTACTTTAGAGTTTCTCCCATTAGAGAATAGCTTATACCAGGATCAAGGTAATAAGCTTAGGATTGTAAATTTTGAGGGGAGGGATATATTTTATTTCAGCATGATAAGTTTGAGGTGACAGTGGTATTTATCAAAGTGAACTGTGAGAATGCAAATCCAGGTTCTCTTTGCATGTGATTAAGGTCATTAGTAAAAGTTTAAATTAACAAACTTTTTTCCCTCACAAAGAAAGAGATTGAGATTAGCTCTCTGTTTACTAGATTTGAACTGTTAAATTATTTTTCTTTTCATGCCATAGTTCACAAAGATGTCCAAAACGAATGGCTTATCAGAAGATTTGATATGGCACTGTAAAACACTGATCCAAGAAAGAGATGTAGTTATAAGGCTTATGAACAAATGTGAAGACATTTCAAATAAACTGACAAAACAAGTTACCATGCTCACTGGAAATGGAGGTGGATGGAACATAGAGCAACCCTCCATTCTAAACCAAAGGTAGTACGTGCTGTATGTACCTATTTATTGTTGTGTCTCAGTTGTGTAAAAATTTTGAATTTATTTCTGTATCATGCCTGGGGAACTTAAATGTGGAAGTGATAGGAAAACTAATGTTAAAAGGGAAACCCAAGGTTTCCTATAATGGCACATAAGTGGTATATGAATTGTTTTTCATTGATCCCCACCCCCTCCCCCAAATCAGGATATTTTACTCCATTATCACATTGTAAATTAGAGGGAGCAAATATTATGGTCTTACCTAACCTATGTTTTCTTTGTCTGATGATAGATAATTTCATATATAATCACAGAAGCTGAAAAGGTGGTTTTAGCTACCTCTTTACCTAATTTAGTGCTTCAGAGAGTCAGCTGCTCAGTGACATCAATGTAAAATTTTGTCTTAGTTCAATTTCTTTTTAATCATAAATGAAGTGATTAAAGTATCCTATATATGTGATTAAATGTTTTAGATGCTTTCAGAAGCCCAAATTTTTTAATCTTTTTGAGGTAAAAACATAAAAATTAAAAGGACACTTTTATTAAATAGATTATGTAAGGAAAAATTATAAAAAGCATATTTATTAAAAGTATATTCCCCAAACTGCTACTATCAGTAACATACCTTTTCAGAATTCTTACAAAAAATAAACACTAAATTATTTCACTAAAAAATTTGTTCAACAACCGGAACGTATTAAAATGGCATTTTGTAATTGTGAACACCCCTACTTTGCATGATGTTGGTATATGGTGGGTGGGAAGTTGTTTTGAACTTTTTTAAAAGTTTATTTTTAAGTTGTCTGGGAACTTAGAACTGTTCAGAATGCTTCCTTTAAAAATAAAGGTATAAAACTGTTTACTGTGATAATACATACAGAAACAAAACATGGAAACAAACAAAGTTTCTAAGATCAGAGACTAGTTAGAATGATTTATGGTATATCCATACTCTGCAGTGTTATGTAGTTTTTAAAATGAATTATTTCTGTTCAGAATATTTCTGATAGGTATTTAATAAGATTAGCACTAGGGTCTCATTAAAAATTACTTACCTTAGTTGGTGATTTTATATACTTATGATATTTTTCTAAGTTAATGATCAAAGCATATTTGCTGATCATTGGTTAATTAAAAGTCAAGATATGAAAAAATCAAGATATGGTTACTGGCCTTTAATAGTAAGCTACAATCTTTTCTGTGCCCTTCTAGGGTGCTATGGGATGGTGTAGGGAAACGTGATGCAGTTCCCACAAAGAAGCTCTTTTCTCTGTTGCATAGAAAGAACTATGACCATGTCAGCAAACTCATCTCCTAAAAGTGTAGTTGGAGCTGCTCCTTCTTGTTCTACAGCATTGGATATGGGGAGTTCTTCACTCTACAAGACTTACCCAGTTGAGTCTACTTTATCATAATTTGGATTTTAAAAAATCAAGTGCTTTATTGCATCACTTAAAAAATTTCTCTCTTAAACCCACATCTACAAAGTCCTGTTACTTGTAAATAGTATGATCAGGTAATAAAGCTGTCCTTTTCATTAGACTAAGGATTTTTTTTTTAATGAAATATTAAACAGATGAGGAAAATAGTTTGGGGGTTTTTTAGGTGCTTTTTGGATCTAGTCCAAAGTACAGCTTCTGAAAACCTGTATAGATAGTCTCTTTAGAGTTTATTTAAATGCACTTTTAGGGGGTGAGATTTGTTGTCTTGGTTTTTGTTTTTAGCCAATGTAAGTTGCACAAGCAACTTGCAGATTTTTACTTGGTATGCAGGCCAAGCATAGTAGTGGCTTAGGATAGAAACATTTAAAGTACTTTCCTTGCCTTAGGAAAGGATTTATTAGCACAGAGGAAAATATTAAACTATTCCAGTGAATAAGCTGTTATGCTTTTGCTTAACAGAACAAATTCTTTGTAGTAAAGTTTATTTTGAAGCAAAATTAACTATTTTCCAATTAGAAGTTTATAAGAATTATAACAGAAGAAAAATAGCCTTTTAGAGATAAAAGAAATACAGACATACTGTAACTCCATTAAAAATAAAGTCTTTGCAAGGGAAAAAATTCTCATATGTATCTCAAAATCATTAAATTCATAATGTTTATCTTTAAATGTCAAAACTAAAATTACCTTAAGTTAAAATATATTACAGTGAGGGAAAAGTTAAAAAAAAACCATCTCAGTATTTCTCCTATTTTACTCCTATCATAGATGTAGCCATCTCGCAAGCTTTAGCAGTTTATCTAAAATTTATCAGCTTTAAACTATTTTAACTGAAAAGGTTTCTCACATGTTCAGTATAAAATAACATTCAATTATGTGTGTCCTTTTTCTGGGCTAAGTCTACGAAGGTTCTCCTGATCTTGTTTATCCTCAGCTTGATAGGATGATTCCATATCCGGGTTCTAAACAGCTGCTGGGAAACCATTTGACAATGATGTGAATGCAGATCAATACCGCAGATGTGATTTAACTAACTCAGAGTCCTACGATACAAATATTTTAGTAGTTTGGTACTACTGTTAGTACAAACTGTTACTATGATAGTATTTTCAGCATTCATGACATACTTAAGGGACATAAATTTTTGATCAACTAGCATCCCTAATCTGTTTCATATGAACTATTTCAAAAAGTTTCTCTAGCCCTCTATTTCTGCATTTTAAAGTGAAATTTAGAACATTGTACAATATATACTCTCATTTTCTATTTCAGGCCTTTCTCAACTGTCAAAATAATTTTGATACTAGTTTCCTCTGACAGGAAATTTAAATCCAATTTAATTTACACTCTGAAAAGAAATCATAGTAACTCTCTCTGGAAGTTTTTCCCCCTAGCAAAACAGGTAGCTTTGAAATAACGTGCCACTTCATTTTCTTTCATGATTGAGGTAAGAAGACCTTTAAAGATATTTATAGTCCCCTATTGAAAAGAGATCATTTACCTAATTCAAATGGCCCAGGCTATAGTTCTTACCTTTTGGATAACCCTGAGCAGATTACATTCTTATCTGTAAACTAGTGGTTGGGATTCATATGCAGTCACAAAAATTTTTAGGAAACTGTTGAATATCAAAATTAATGAAAGGTATGATTGTATAGCAGCTAAATATTAGAGCCTGGTAGAGAGAGAATATAGTTGCCCTGTTTTAAAACTTGTCTTAACAACTAAGTTGGAAAGGTGTTTGCCAAAACTGCATTTTCAATGATCCTTTTGCTTTCCGGAGAAAGGATGTGTTATGGGCAGCACGGTTGTTATACTAAACAACAGAAACCTATTTGTAATCTAGATAAATCTAACAGAGGAGCAAATACACACAACACATACACACTTAAATTTTTAAAACAAATAAATACTTCAATATAACAAAGGTATTTAATGTCCTGATCAAAATAGCTACCATAGCTGCCTTGTGAATGTGGATGAAACTTTATTTGAATGAAAAATTCAGTGTAGTAGATGCTTCTCAAAATTTCCCCATCACTTTTAAAAATTTTATGTATAGTGAAGTATATTTTAATTGTTATACTCGCATCTCAGCATGTGTTGGTGATGTAGAAATTCAGTAGCTTTTGTTTGCTAAGAATATTTTTTGGCTATTTGTGATAAATTTACGTTGGGATAGCAAGTGATGTAATGTCTTATCAGGTTTCATCATTTTCATGGAATGCGAACGTTAATGTGTGGGGGGTGAGTAAGGCATTCGGAAGGACTCAGGAAAATAATAGAAAACTCTATTTAAAAATAGAAAGTTTTGACTGTAGAGTGGGTGGGTCAGAGAGAGAAAACGTTCATGTTTGCTCTTTAGTGATTAAGGCCTGAGCTCTGGATCAGACCTGGATTGAGTATCCGCTCTGTCACTGCAGACATGGATTTGAATAGCTGTGACCTTGGGCAAGTTAGTAACTTCTCTGAATGTCAGAGAGAACTTCTTATCTGTAAATGGAGATGGTGATAATAATAGTATCTACTTTCTAATGTAAGTTAAATAAAGTAATAATGCATGTAAAGCCCATAGTATAGTGTCTAGAATTCCAATATTAGCATTTACTCTATCAGCATAGTAGAATTTATTTGGATCTGAAAATTAAAGTATCTATGATAATATTCTATTTATTATTACTTCTGTAGCGACATAGAAATTGTATTGGCCAAGAAGGCAAAGACATTTTAAAAAATGAACTGTAAAGACGTCAGCAATACTGCTGATTTTTCCTACCTATATTTTTATTTTTTTCAGAGAAGAAATGTTTTATAGATTGCACACTCCTCAGTTGAAACATGGATTCTCATTTAAGATGGATATCTTTCTACCTCACCTCTTTGATCCCTGTTCTAATTAAAGTGTCTTGATTTCAGAATTTGACCCCTTAACCATTTATCATACCCATAGCTGTGTCCTGACCCCTTCCCTATGTGCAGATAGGATGTGTATAACAGGAAATTAAGGGGACAGGATAAAAGCTATAGAGTGCAAAGCATGGCCTTGTCCTAAGTTTTTATGTTAATGTGGGGTTTATGCTGCCCTGGTGAGTATAAGAATAAGCTTTTGAGTGAGATAGACTTTCTGAGTTAAAATCTTAACTGTAAGACTTTGTAGCTGTGCAGCCTCAGGCAAATTACTGAGTGTCAGGTTTTTTCATCTGTTAAAATGATGATAATAGCTACCTTTATAGAATAGTAAAAGATTGAATGAGGAGATGCTTGAAAATGATATTTTTGTATATCTGTATATAATTGATGTTCAGTAAAAATAACTGCTGTTAGTTTTTAACCCCTTGAACTTTTAGAAAAAGCTGTTGTTTTCATCCATTATATCCCTTCCATGTTACCTTCCAAGCAAATAACTCCCAGGGATTAGTCTGTTTATGTGTTCACAAATTAAATAAGACTTTTGACATTTGCCTGCTGCTTTCTACTCACTGATATTTATTGATGCCTAGCAAATTTACATTTATACATAGTTCAAACAAATATATGCATACATACATGCTCTAGAATTATAATTACTAGTGACATTAGAGGTGTTTGGCATTCATTCAGAAAGTGTTTATTAAATCAGCCTGGCAAAGTAGCAGATTATGCATTTGTTTCTGTTCTCATACTTTCAATTCCTTAGTGTGCTAATGTTCAAATCAGTACAATGCGTTTTTTTAGAGTTATAAATATTAGCTTAGTAATATATTATCATAGTTAATATTCTGATTGTTTATGGAATTAATTTGGTGGCATTCATTACATTATGACTGAATATGAAAATTTTTTTGTAATTCTTATTGCCAGAATCAATAAATACAGAATGAAATTTGAGATTTTTTTAATATGTATTATGTTTTGGGCTCATTTTCTTAAATAAATATAAATCGCTTTTAACAGCAAATTAAAAGGTAAGACTAGACCTAGATACTTCAGGTTTTTTTGTGCAATGTAAACCTAAATCTCTTCTCAGGAGACTAGTAGAGGAAACTAATAGAAGTATAAGTCTATAATATTTGATAACTCTCTTTACCAGTTTGTCACTCAAGCCCTATCAGAAGGTTGGTTTGAATTGGCTGGCATTGGTACATAAACATGGACTTAATGGCATTTTGGCAGATGAAATGGTAAGTAGGTACTCTATTTCTAGGGTTTATCATTAATAGGCATCCTTGCTGTCATTTAGAAAATGAATATTTCCCTGACCCTGTTAGTTTGCTGCTCTTACCAAAGGATAACCCCTCTCACTCCTCTCAGTTTTTTATTACCTATCTTAGTTCTAACCTCCTTACTTCCCCCTCAAAAATGAAAATAGGTTTTTCTGCCTTTCCCATCAGATTAATAACTGTGTTTTTAAAATTAGATGTTATGTAAAAATACACAGGAAAAAACCAAAATCACACATAATCCTACCACCTTTAAGTACTATTTTGGTGTATATCTTTTTCCAGAATATTTTCTTTTGTGTGTGTGTATGTGTGTGCGTCCATACACATATATATTATACTAAAAGAGATTTTATTACATGTGCTTTTCTATAGCGTCCTTTAAAATTTATCATAGATACCTGTCCTTGTTAGAAGATAAATCTACACATTTATCATCACCATTATTTCAGTCATTTTACTTTTATTAGATGTCTCTGAGTTTCTGCTCTTTTCTGAATCACATTTTACTTGAAGGTAAGCTTAGGAAGTTCATTACAGCCAATAGTCCAAGTATAGTCATGTGGAAACTTGACCTTTAATCTAATCTTTACCTTCCTTCCTCCAGCTATACTTTTTTAAAAGTGTTTAATAAAAATGAGTCATATTCAGTGGAGAAAATGTGTATTGAATATAAATATACTGCATTGTGTATTAGACTTCCAAAATAAAAATTAACAAAGATAATAATCCTTGTTTTCTAGCTAGCTCCTAGTAAAATAATCTTTAGTTTGTGTGTGTGTGTGTGATTACGATGTTTTTATTTTTTTAACATAAATACATAATTTTATTTCTTTTCATTTATTTTCAGATCTTAATTGGAGTATAATAGCTTTAGTTTTTTAAGACAGTTCCCACACATACCTCGTACTGTCATTAAAACAAAGATGCTATTTATCTATAGAAAAGTGAATAATATATGCAGAATTTTAAAATAGTTAGAAATTACATATAGAATACAGAATAGTGGAAACTGAACTTGGAAATCAAATCTGAATTCTGGGTCCCAAATTTGCCTTTCATGGGCTATCTGGTCCTTATCAAATGACCTAATCTCTCAAAGCCAATATTAATAAAACATAAGTAATTCCTGGATCATAAGGTTATATTTGGTATCAAATGAGATATATTGTGTGAAACTGTTTTTGTAACCTGTAAAGTTCAGTATTTATGATAAGGTAGTGTCTCCTAGGGCTTCCCTATCAAAATATTAGACAAGGTGGCTTAAACATCAGAAATTTATTTCTCACAGTTCTGGAGAATGGAAGTCTAAAGTCAAGGTGTTGGCAGGTTTGGTTTTTTTTGAGGCTACTCTTCTTGCAGATGGACACTTTGCTGTGTCCTCACATGGCTCTTTCTCTAGGCACATCCATCTCTTCTTTTAAGATAGGGAAGATGGGTCCCCACCCTTGTGACCCTATTTAACTTTATTTATCTCTTTAGAGGCTCTATCTCCAAATATGCCCTAACATTGGGAGTTATGGCTTCAACATGTAAATTTGGGGTTGGGGGCAATTCACTTCCTAACGGTTGGCAATGTTTCACTCTCCTGAGGAGCTACGTGTCCTACACTTTTTTTTTAAAATACATTATAATTTACTTGAAATAAAATGCACAAATACTCAGCTTAGTGACTTTTAACATACACGTATACCCATGTGTCTGCCTCTGAGATCAACATTTCCATCATCCCAGAAAGTTCCCTCATGTTCCTTTTCAGTCCTTACCATCACCACTATTCTGACCCCTATCACCATAGAATAATTTTTTTCTAACTTTGAACTTTAAATAGATCCATACAGTAAATACTGTTTGTTTCTGGTTCATTTGGTGCATCCTGTTCTTATATGTATCAGTAGCTTTTGGTTTTGGGGGGTTTTTTTTATTGGCTGTGGTAATTCATAGTATAAATATGCTGTAATTTGTTTATCCATTCTCCTGTTGATGGCAGTTTAGGTTATTTCCAGTGTGTGGCTATTATAGTAAAAACTGCATCAGTATTCTTACCCAAGTCTTTTTGTGGACATAGGCTGTCATACGTTGTGAATATATTCTTAGGAGTAAAATTGTTAGGTAATAGGATAGGTGTATGTTCAACTCCAGTTAGTCGTTAGAATATCATTCTCCATATGGTATGTGTTAAATGGTTGCTTTATATTAACAATTACCAAAATTATATCCTTTATTTGCAAGCAGAGGTCTTCCATATTAACCTGTATCACCTATTACCTAGCAGTTAAGATACATCCTACTCTTTAAACTAAGTTTTAGTATCACTTAGAGATTACCATCTGTTTTATGTTACTGAGAACTAAAAATATAGTAGAAATTCTCATAGAGTTGCATTATGTGGGGAGTCATAAATAAAACGAGAAATATGCTTTTTCCTTTCATTTTTCCAGTATTTATTTGGGTTTTTGTTTGTTTTTAAATTTAATATGTTGTCTTTTAAACTTTTCACTTTAGGGCCTGGGAAAAACTATTCAAGCCATTGCATTCCTAGCATATCTCTATCAGGAGAGTAATAAAGGTCCTCATTTGATTGTTGTTCCAGCATCAACTATAGGTTTGTAATACTGTGGACAACTGTACTTGACTGAATAGTATTTTATACAAGGGGAAGAAAATCTGTGTGTGTGTGTGTGATTTCTTAGTTTGTGGAGGTGTATATTCACTTCTGTGGTTTCCTTACACTTTTCCCCTCTTTGCATATTATATTTGATTGTACTGGGGAAAATAACTCCAATATAAGTCACTTATTCAGCTTATAAATTATTATAGATCAGGTACCATTTGATAAGATCATTTATTTTCATAATACTTTTAAATTGTTTTAATGAGTAACTAAGAGAAACTAAGTGCTTTTAAATTTATAATTAAACATTTACTAAGTAAGAATGTATGCGACTCATGCCCACTCGAATTACTGTTTCATTCTTTCACAATTGATTGGATGTAGACTAGAGTAAGAGAATGTTTGTATGTATGAACATTCCCAAAAAAATTGGAAATTAATAATCACACTATAGGGACTTCCTAGGTGACGCAGTGGTTAAGAATCCTCCTGCCAATGCAGGAGACACGGGTGCGATCCCTGCTCTGGGAAGATTCCACATGCCGCAGAGCAGCTAAGCCTGTGCGCCACAAGTACTGAGCCTGAGCTCTAGAGCCCATGAGGCACAGCTATTGAGCCCATGTGCTGCAACTGCTGAAGCCCAGCGCCTAGAGCCCATGCTCTGCAACAAGAGAAGTCACTGCATTGAGGAGCCCGCGCATCACAATGAAGAGTAGCCCCTACTCACAGCAACTAGAGAAAGCCTGCGCACAGCAGCGAAGACCCAACACAGCCAATAAAATAAAGAAATAAATTTATAAAAAAAACACATATAAGTATAATGGTTGGCCCTCTGATCTTCGTTTTGATGCCACCTCCAAATCTCAAGTCATTTTAATCAGGAATAAAATTGTGAAGAGTCTGTCATTTTTAAAAATTATCTTCTATTATTTTATAAAAGAAGAATTTCTGGGTAGAACTTATCAGACTTTAGTGTTCATTTCACTGCACACGTATACCCTATTGTAGAATATGCAAGTAATGTCTCTTCTGTTTCACACAGATAACTGGTTAAGGGAAGTTAATTTATGGTGCCCCACTTTAAAGGTGCTCTGTTACTATGGTAAGAATATGTCATTATGCTTTTAACTTCGGAAACTTCTTTAAAATCTTAACGTATAGTAAAATACAATAAATGCAATCAATATGTGTATCATTTTTAAATTCTAGGTTCTCAAGAAGAACGTAAACAGATTAGATATAATATTCATAGTAGATACGAA
Organism: Hippopotamus amphibius kiboko; assembly: GCF_030028045.1. Taxonomy (NCBI): domain Eukaryota; kingdom Metazoa; phylum Chordata; class Mammalia; order Artiodactyla; family Hippopotamidae; genus Hippopotamus; species Hippopotamus amphibius. Next base: position 63,629,024 of record NC_080188.1, read on the forward strand.
GAATACAACGTAATCGTGACCACGTAAGTATTGAGAAAAAAATTTTTTGGAAAAATAATTTTGTACAGCCACCTAATTTTTTTAAAAATGTTTAAAAAATATTGGTAGTAAAATGAAGGAAAGTTTATGCTAAGAACTATGCAACAAAAGCAATAAAATGAGTTATGTTGAATTCTCAGGCATTGTTCAGTTTGGTGTATAATACCATGATAGCAGTGTTTTATTAATTCTCTAGGAAGTCGTGATTAAGAGAATTCATGCAAAATTCATCTTTTTAATAAAATGGACTCCATTTTCATATATAGTCTTGTACTGCTAGCTGCTAACTTATTTCTTGGATTCACTCTACTAGTTAAATGTAGTGGCATTATGTTCTTAACAGAAATGTCTTAACTTCATGTTCTTTTTTCTGCTGCTAAATGTAACAGTTCATAAAGCAAAGTGTAATAACTGCAGATTATATATAAATTGTACCCAAATTGGCCTCTTCCTTGAAGTGTAGAAATTGTCTAATTACTTTATAACATAAATCGTCTTTTAACTGCATATTGCAGCTTTGTAACTCGGTTACATGTACATCAATAATTATTGGATGTAAGTACATTAGTATTTATTTGAGTACCAGCTGCATCTAGTGGTATCTTTCAGCTACTGGCTATTAGAAATATATAAACAAAAATAATTTTTCAAAGCATTAAATCTCACATGAGTCCATGCTCTTAAAGGTGTAATCTTAGAGACTGTTTTTTCTTTTGGTGGCAGGTATAATTGTGCGATCAGCAGTTCTGATGATCGCAGTCTGTTTCGTCGGCTGAAACTGAATTATGCAATTTTTGATGAGGGCCATATGCTGAAGAATATGGGCTCCATCCGCTACCAGCACCTTATGACAATTAATGTAAGAGAGTGTTCTGTGAATTTGTCCAAATATGATAAAATTTCAGATTATGTATTTTTTATACATATATATAGTATTTTATATCAGGGACCTGCAGACTTTTTCAGTAAAGGATCAGATAAGTAAATACTTCATGCATTGTGGGTCATTCAGCTTCTGTCACTTATTCTTTGCTGTTTCTTCTCTGCTTTTTTTTTAAAAAAAAAAAACTCTTTAAAAATGTAAAAACTATTCTTAGCTCATGAGCTTCAATTTGCCAACCTTTGTTCTATAGGATAAACTTTATGAATATCAGATATAATCTATCTTCTTTCATTGCCTCATAAAAAAGTAATGTGGGAACACAGGTTACCTACTTAAAGAGGCTATTTTTACACATTCTGTCTTAAAATACAATAGATGATAAATTACTTATCTTTTATCACAGAATGTTATATTACTAATAATGGTTTTAATTCCCCCCCCTCACCCCCACTGAGGGGGATAAACAAGAAGGATATGGATCTTTAAAAAAAAATTACTAATCTGAAATTTACTTTTGTTTGTAGGCGAATAACCGTTTGCTGCTCACAGGCACACCTGTGCAGAATAACCTGTTAGAACTCATGTCGCTGTTAAATTTTGTTATGCCACACATGTTCAGTAGTAGCACCAGTGAAATACGAAGAATGTTTTCTTCTAAGACAGTAAGCATAAATTCTTTTTTTTTTCTCGGATATCTTACTTTGTGTTTTACTCAGACCATTTTTCTATTTTGTCTTTTTTTTTCTTGTTTTCATGGGACATATGTGCTATGAAATAAGTTTAAGTAGTTGATATCCCTGTATTTGGATGAGTAGGGAAGTCAGCCGAAATACAGTGGGAAATAAATTGGTGATTCCTGTAATCATTGTCTAAAAGTTCTGGTTTTTAATATCCTAATTTTCTGAAGAATACAATTTTAAATTCGTGAATAGCTCAGATATATAATATGGAGAGAGTTTGATCATTTCATCTTTATTAAAATTAGGTAAATTGTAGCATTTCTTTATAGATAAAATAAAACTGGGTAAAAGTAGAATATCCAGAAAATTCCTGTAGTGGGAAATGTGTTTTTAATTAAAACTGCATACATTAAAAAATAGCAATTTTTAAAAGTCTCAATAAAGAAATCCTATTTAGAAGAAAATCTGGTTAATTTTTTCCCCATTGCTTAGAAAAAGTAAGAATATAGTTTTCAAGAACTCTCATTTTCCAGTACAGCAATGTTTATGTAGATTCTTGACACTCTCCCAAATCACATGTAATTTGCGAGAATTTTCTGTGATAATCTACTGCAAACTGACTGCCTTTCTAACTCTCACTAATGTATTCCCTTCCACTTGATGGGCTAGCAGATCATAGGATATGGAGGATTCCTTTAAATCTTAGAATAAAATTCCTCTTTTCCAAAATTAACAGGTTTTGACTAGGAACTGTCCCATTTCTGTAGACCATACAATTTGCATCACCTGTACTAGCTTTCTTTTGGGCCATTTTCCACAAATAAATACAAGTTTTCTACTTTTCTCTCTTTTCCCCTCCACCCAAACTTCTTTAAACACACACATATTTTTTTCAAGAGTTATCTGTGTAATCAGTAATGACTCATCAGTTAATTACTTCTGAACACCATCCTAGTGCAATTCAATTTCATTACCTCTGCGGAGTATATAATTACATGTTACAAAAACCTCAAAATACATGTGGAGCTTTAAAAAATATGTTACAGCCCAGAATTCAAATGTGAAGTTCCATCTAGAATGACTTGCGTTTCTGTGGGAAATAACTCAGATTGCAGCGAGGGAGATTTTCATGTTGTATAATATTGTTATTGTGATGAATAATTTAAAAGGTCACAATTCTTATTTTACTTAGAAATCAGCAGATGAGCAAAGTATATATGAAAAGGAGAGAATAGCACATGCGAAACAAATTATAAAACCATTCATTCTCAGAAGAGTAAAAGAAGAGGTAACTCCTATCTGCATATTTTTATTATAATTGGTTTTTTTTAATCTGTTTTCCTCTTATTTGAATGATCTGCTTAAACTGTTTTCCTTTCTCAGGTTCTCAAGCAGCTACCCCCCAAGAAAGATCAAATTGAGTTGTGTGCAATGTCAGAGAAGCAGGAGCAACTCTATTTGGGTCTTTTCAACAGATTGAAAAAATCTATCAATAACATGGGTATGACCTGATTTGCACAGTTTTATGTGAAAAATAGTCCTTTACTGGGGTTGCATTTTGTTTAGTCATATGATAGTGATATTTTCTCATTTTTTAAAGTAGCTGGAATTTGAGGAAATAGTTTTAAAATCTTTGTCTGCATTGAGATGTATTTCAACAAACAGCTATCAGCTTGTTTTTTTTAATGTGTACTTTTTGGATCACAGAAAAAAACACAGAAATGTGCAATGTCATGATGCAATTGAGAAAAATGGCCAATCATCCTTTATTACATCGCCAATATTACACAGCTGAAAAACTCAAGGAAATGTCTCAGCTTATGCTAAAGGTAAGGATTTTGTATTATGCTCACACTAGGCTTTATTAACATCATTGTTAGTCTAAAAATCAGACCTTTGAGCACATTAACCCTTTAACCACGTATTTAAGAAAACATTTTTAAAACAAAGTTCAGAATAATTTAGGGGACATAAGACCCAAGAAGGACTGACAGTCTACACCAAGAGTCAGCCAACTGTAGCCTTAGGGCCAAATATGACAGTAGCTATTTTGACAAAGTTTTGTTCTAACACAGCCACACCCTTTTGTTTCTGTGTATTTTGTGACTGCTTTCTCAGTATGAAGGCAGAGTGGAGTAGTTGTAAAGCAGATTATTTTGCCTACAGTGCCTAAAATATTTACAGAAGAGGTTTGCCACCTCCTGGTCTGGACTTCCATAATGCCCTTCTTTTATTTATTTTTCACCAAAAAGATCCATCAGATTTTACGTCCTGGATAATGTCATTTTTCTCCATTTATTTTCTTCCTTTTATTTCTTCTTTAGATTGTATTTTGTCTACAGTTTTAGCCATTACTCTATTTTTGCCTCGTTCTCCTTTAAGCTACCCCTGTTTCTCCTTGTAGTTCATTGTGTTTAAAGCAGCCATTTGCTTTTTAAAATTTTTTTATATTAAACTTACGGAAAGTTTCAGACATGTAAAAGTAGAGAGAATTATGTAATGAAATCTTCTGCCCATATAACCTTCACCCATTTTCTACAGTTATCATCTGGAATAACACTACTCTCTCTTGTTTCACCTAGAATGCTCTCCTGGATTATTTTGAACCAAATTCTAGACATTTTTTCGTCTGTAAATATATCAGTATGTCATCTCTAAAACAATAAGAACGTCCCCCCCTTTATTGTATCTAAAAAATGAATATTAATTTCCTTTGTTAAATCTGTTGCACTAAAATATTTTGATTTAGATATTTTATCAGATGTGAACAATTTTATTAAATTGTTCTAATCATATTATAAATTATCTTCATTTTGAAGTATATATTGTTTTGTTTTGTTTTGAGGAACCTACACATTGTGAGGCTAACCCTGACCTGATCTTTGAAGATATGGAAGTTATGACAGACTTTGAATTACATGTGCTTTGTAAACAGTATCGACACATTAATAACTTCCAGTTAGACATGGACTTGATTTTAGATTCTGGAAAATTTCGAGTTTTAGGATGCATCTTGTCTGAATTGAAACAGAAGGTACTAAAGAAGAATATTGCTCCTTATGTATGTTTTCCTATTGGTTCAACTTTGAAACAGTTCTGGCGTGATTTGCCTTTCCTGAAGCTTTAGCCTGTGTTCTACATTCTTCTAGAAACTAGTATTTTGAACATTTTTTGGATGTATTTGGGCATACATTTTCCTGATTACTTTTCCTCCATCTAATAGAAGTTAGTAGAATATGTCTATAGTGATTTTTTAAATAATCTTAATTGTCATTATTTCATAGGTGATAATCTATAACTGCTTCAAAATTAATATTTTGAAGATATTGATAGTATGTAAAATAAATTAATACTGCAATTTATATGTGAAATAAATTCATAAGGTCACAATCTAAGTAGTACTTTTTGTACTCTTCCCATTAATTAGTCTTAAAAATCAATTTTAGGCCCAAAGTTTAAAAGATAATGTAGTTATATATAATCTAAAATAAGAAATTTACCTTAGCTATGATTACTTTATTATTAAAGAAGCAATTTTTCATTAAATACTTATAATTTTATTTTTTATGTATCTAATTGATGTATGTATCTCCACAGGGTGATAGAGTTGTATTATTTAGCCAGTTTACCATGATGCTGGATATTTTAGAGGTTCTCTTAAAACATCATCAGCATAGGTACCTCAGATTAGATGGAAAGACTCAGATTTCTGAAAGGTTGGTATACTTTAGTTTCAGAAAATCTCTTTACCTTACCCTCAAATAAGAGTAAATGTTCGAATTTTAAATGTCTAGAGCATTCGATGGAATTTTATTGCTTTGAGTCTTATGTTTGGTTACTTTAAATCATTCATTAATTTAAGATGAGGACAGTTTAATTTTTGGTCTGAATCATATACAAATATATTTTGAGACAACTACTAGAATTACATGTATGTCAGTGTTTTTCTCTTTAAAAATCATTCTAAGTCTAAGACACTTTAAACCAATATTGTCTTAAAATCTTGGGCTTTTCATATTTTAAGGGTAATTGAGTAAATTTGATTTTTGTTTGGTTTGGTTTAATTCCCAAAGGTTAAAAAGATTGTCTTAAAAGTAATGCTTTTTCTAGTGTATTTAAACCACATTGTATCTTTGGTTTATTTTTTTTTATCAACCAGAGTAATTTTTTTTTCCTGCATTAGAGTAAGAAAAGAAGTCATGCTAAAGAGAATACACCAATATAGTTTAATCTTGAGATTCTTAGTTCATTGGGTATATTGTCTGTGAGTCACAACTGACAGACTCTGAGAAGGTTAAAATATTGAAAAGCCATATGCAGAATTTAGAAAAGCCAGGAGTCATTAAACGAAGGACAAAACAGCCCTTTAGAAATTAATCAAATCCGAATAGTTAAAAGTAAGAATTAGTAGGGAGATAAATGGTATAGAAAAGAAGTTGGCAAATTGGGTAGGTCTTTTCAGTAAAACGGCTGCAGGAAAAATAACCAGAATGCCAAGAGCATATATTTACATCTTCAAGTTTATTTTCCATGGGATGTGATTGTTTTCAGTTTTATTAATTATATACTTTTTTGTGAGATTTAACCTAATATATTTATCTTATAGGATTCATCTAATTGATGAGTTTAATACCGATATGGATATCTTTGTGTTTCTGCTGTCAACAAAAGCTGGTGGCCTAGGAATAAACCTGACTTCCGCAAATGTTGTTATACTTCATGATATTGACTGTAATCCATACAATGACAAGCAAGCAGAAGATAGATGCCATAGAGTAGGCCAGACTAAGTAAGTGTTTGCAGTTGAGACTTAGTTTTAATCAAATGCCAGTTTAATTTGTATAGAATATTAGAATATGATCTGTCAGATGTCTGACTTAGTTTTTATATTTTCAGCAAAGCATGGCTCCCACTATTTTATATCAACAGTGCTGAATATGAACTCCACTGTGTTACCTATTCATATCCTAGTAATTAAAACAGGGAATTCCCTAGCGGTCCAGTGGTTAGGACTAGGCGCTTTCAGTGCCGAGGCTGCGGGTTCAATCCCTGGTCGGGAAACTAGGATCCCACAAGCAGCACGGCACAGCCAAAAAAATTAAAAATAAATAAAAAATAACCTCCCATCCTTAGTCCAAATAGTTCTGCAGCTAATGAAAACAGAGTATTACTAATGGTCCAGCCCCTTTGAAAAAGATTAGTAATTGAAGTAACTTGCTTGTTAGACCATGTAAGAGCCAGATAGACTTGGTAATGTGCATATGATTGCTACCTTGTTACCTTATAGGAAATAGAGTATGTGAGCTGAAGATATTTTAGGTGAAGGTTAAATTAGACATTGGTCACAGGGCATAAGGAGGTGAAAATACCTGTAATTCAGCTCTACTCTCACATGTAAACAGCAGACAATCAGTAATCAGTGTTTTCTTTGTGGAGTATTATTTTAAGTAACGAATGGACATATCTTGTATTTTCTTTAGAGAAGTACTAGTTATAAAGTTAATAGGCCAAGGGACAATTGAAGAATCCATGCTAAAAATTAATCAACAGAAATTGAAACTAGAGCAAGACATGACCACAGTAGATGAAGGTAAGTTTTTTGTCAGCATAAACTATTTATATGAAAAGGCATCAACTTAGCAGTACCAAGGGGGTAACAAAGATGGTTTGAGTCCTTAACTGACACCCAGTTAGGGATAGCATGCCCTATGGGGAAAGATAAGCATACTTATTTCAGAAGTGCTACAGTAACTAAGATCATTTTGCTAAAACTGATAGAAACACTTAGAGTTTGAGAAATTCTCTCTTCCATCCCATCTCTGACTTCAAAATATCCCAGAAATTAATTAAAATTGGGTCTATAATTTTATCTACAATTTTATGATTTACTTACTGTATAAGAAATATTTATGAATGCAAAGATTTAAAGTACATAGTATAATATTAACTTAAGAACTCTCACATTTATATTAATTTCATTTTGACTAGCAAATATTCATTGCACTAGAGTGCATTAAAATCCATTTATTGAAAAATTGAATAATTTCACAGTAAAGAGCAATTGGGTACTAGGAACAATTGTGAAATAAGAGAACCCTCTTCATTTCCTCCATCTTTTTGAAAAGAATAATTTTTAAAGTTTTAAAAGTTTAAATTATTTATTTTAATATATACATTACATATTTTGAAAGGAAAGTACATTCACATAGTTCAAAATCTTTGACACATTAAAAGGCAAACAAAAGCCTCCTCCCCACCCTATCACCCAGCTTCCCCATAAAGGTGACACATTAGCAGGTTTTTTTTGGTGTATGGCCACTTATTTCTACATCTTGCTTTTTTATTTGATGTTAAATTTGGATTTCATGGGCTATTTTCAGATCTTTGGACAAGCTGGAGGCAAGTTTAGACCATAACTGGGGTCTGTGTGGGTGACAGAGAAAGAGAGAGACCTGAGAATTTATGCCATAGTTTGTGTTCCTGTGCATGTTTTTTTTACTGAAAGGAGAAGAGTAGATAAAAGAAGTCTCAAGTTTAGACTATAACTAGGGTCTGTGTGGGTGACAGAAAGAGAGAGAGAGAGACCTGGATAAGTGTTTAGATACTGGGGTCTTGTTTAATTTAAAAAATTTTTCTTTAAGTCAGGGATTGTATCTCTGGACTGAATATAATAAGTATAGATAAAATGATTTCTATTTGTTTGAATTTGGGAGTTATGTCTTTATATTCACTATTCAGATTGTTACATAAATATTTTTATTTCGTGAACCTGAGGAGTAAATACTATGTGCTGTATGAACCGGATATGATCCAAACTATCTGTGTATGTCTCTTTCAAATCACAAACAGAAGCTATAGACTGCTGTGCTGGCAATGTGAACATAAGCACAGAGGAAGTTGTTCTGACATATGTAGGAATTTGGGAACGTTTTTAACAGGGAGTGACACTGAATCAAACTGGGCCTTGAAAGATAATAAAGAAGTCACCAAAAGTAGAGAAAATTGGAGAGAAGAAATATGTCTCATACAATATTTTTATCAAACTTTTAACACCAGTTTCTGATCTGCAGGTGATGAAGGTAGTATGCCAGCAGATATAGCCACGTTACTAAAAACATCAATGGGCCTGTGAAATAAGCATTGTTCATTCCAAACTGATGAGGAAATATCAACTTGGTGCACTCAAGGACATTTACATTATGATGACCGTGGGGTTTATGAACATTTATAACTTTTTATAATTTCCATATTACATTTCTCATAGTATGGACAACTTTTTTGCCACTAACTGAATTCTCCAGATGCTCACATGTGACATTTCAAAAGAAAAAAGCCACAAATATGTAGTCTTAAAGATGTTAAATAATCATTTTACAAAACAGTTTTCTGAATGGGGATTAGTTGGTGATTGTTTGTAACAAATACGCTAATGCTTTAGAAATGTCAGTATTTTTGTAATTATTTCTACCTCCAAATATATATATATATTGTCTTTCACTGGATAATGTGTGTAGATTTTTACATGTGCCTTATTTGACAATGCTTATGTCTTGTTGTTGCTTGTCTCATTTGAAGTTCTTTTTTTATTATGTTAAAGAATGCAGCTGTATAGATTATATAGCTTTCATTTTATTGCTATTTGAAACAGATGTTCACCACTGTCAATAAGAACTCAACCTGAATTTAAAGGTGGCATTCCATATACTAACACCCCCAGGTCCTCCCAAGTACTTCTGTTAAAACAGATTTGTTTGGCTAGGCACTAAGTTGTTTTCCAGTGAATAGTAACTAAAGAAGCCCTTATCTTGCTCCATAGGTTAATTCCTTCTGTTCATTTCCCAACTGCACTAACCGTGCTTATTACTCTGCCTATTCTTGTGCATGTTTTCATTGATTTCCCTCTCCTAGCTTTTGCTTCTCTTGAAACGGTTGCCCAGTCATTTCTGCTCCAGTTCTCTTTATTCTCTAAATAGTAGTTTATTCTTGCCATATCTCCACACGTCAGCAAAATGTTGGTGACATTTTTCTAGCCTGGCAGAACAGATTAACAGGCTGTATTTCACTTCAGAGCAGACTGAATATGACTTCATTTTAAGGCAGCATTAGGTACTGCATGGAAATAGGTCATTAACTTTAAATTCTTATCAAAATATAATTTACCAGTTTGCAGAATTTCCAGTACAGGACCTCCTGAAGAGAGAGCCATTGTTCAATTCCAATTCAGTGTGGGTGACAAAGTGAAATTTAGAAGAGGTAAAGTTGTCTACTTGATATTTAACTCTATTAAAATCTTTCTTTAAGTTTTTGCCTGTCAGTCTATATTGCTGTTTTTATTATACATCAGTTTCTTTGTATAACTTGTGAGTTTCATGTGTTTTGTTTTATTCTGTAAATATCATTATAAATAAACTTATTTATAAATCAAAGATTTGTTAATTATTGGGGATTATACTTTCAAGACATCCTGACTTCCTAAGATTCTAGGGTAATATAATCCTCGAGTTAGAAGGCTAATGAAGCTCTTAGAGTGATTTTTCAGATGTTATAGACGGAAAACTCATGACTTAGTAGACTTACCCAATCTTGAAAGTGTACTGAACATACTCAATACATTTTAGTGTAATGGGCTGAAAGGAATCTGCAGATAGTGTTACTACCTCCTTCTGCATCACGGTATCCAAATCCCTTAGTTAAGTTGTTGATAATATTACCTTCTAAAAATCTCATAAGGGATTTCTCATAACTTTCCTGTATTAATGTATTTTCAGTGATAGACTGTTTCTTTTGTTATTGTTAATCCATATTTTTATCTTTAATGAAATGTAGATGGGTTCTCCCTGTAATGCTTTATTATGTTTTCGGCTTAATAAAAGTATTTGTGATCATAAATTGTATTTTCACACCCTTTTTAATAGTTTCTAAACTTTCATCCCTTAAAAATACATAATATTGAGCACAAAAGAGGTATTATGTACTTAATATGGTCTCTTTCTCAGTAAACTGGAGCTTATTACTTTGGATGTATTCTTATTAGCCCCTTTATTGGATTGATGTCAGTAAACATCTTAATCCATGAAGCCACAGTTGGTCTACTATCTTGGCCAACTGAAGCAACTTTTTTTTAATACAAGTCCTACACAGAAGACATGTGTTTTCGTAACTGTATTTCTGACGCCATAGACTTGTAACTTTATATCAATAGATATCTATGTTGAAACATTAATATTCTTGTTGGCGGTGTTGTATGGTGATTAGATAGGAGTATCAAGAGATTTGTTTTCCGTTTGTGTGACCTTAAGCAAGACACTTAAATGGTCCATAAAATTAAGGAATCGATTGTTTTAACTTCTCAAAAGGTGTGGGGTTTTTTCTGATTATAAATATAATATGCAATTCAGTTTCTGCTCTGATTGATTCATGTTCTCTCAACACTTGCTTACTTGCTCAGTGAGGAGATGTTTAATTTAGATACAGGATGGGGTGATGGAATGTGTTATCCTTCCAGTGAAAAAAAGATGATCTAAAGGTTATGATTATGCTATGATTGAAATATTTCCTTATAAAACCTGCTGTGGTTGCATTTTCTATTCAAATTATGATATGTCTAAACACGTGGGGCTGATTATCTTACAGTTTTCATAATTTAGATATATATTGTATCCATCACTTTTACTAAATTCTGTTTTCATTAAAGTTTCTCAGAATGTAATTATGTGGTGGAAAATGAACATGCATAAGAGGGAAGAAAAGTTTCTGCCTTCATTAGAGTATTATTTGGATTTCTTCCGTGAAAGATAATTTTTTTTTAGACTGCCTTGGTGACATGATTGAGTACTTTGCAAATGAGTCACTTATAACCTGTTATCATTTCTTAACAGCCACTAACAGTAAGAAAATGTAATGCAAAGAAGCAAGGTACTTGGGAAATACACTTTGTTTTTCTGTGTACTCCTCAATAATGTGTACAGTATTTAACATTTTTTTCCTAATTTCATAGAACATTGTTGGGAGGAAGGAAGCACCTTAAACAAGATCACACTTAGATGGACTTTCCTTTTCTTTCTTCCTTTCCCACAACCTCTCCCCACTTTTTGCTTCTCAACTATATTCTCCTTCCTCTGCCCTGCATTTCATGGATAAGGCCATCTAGTTTGTTAATCTGTTTCCAGACATAAGATGACATGCTAAGATTAGACAATTCAATATTAATAATAGTAATATCTAAATTGAAATGTGTTCCAATATAATTATGGTTTAAAATAGGTTGGGGTAATCTAAATATATAGTTACTTGGAAGATTTCTATATAAATGGTTTGTTTATATGGGCAGTTCTTGCACAGTGTGGGACTGTAGAAATGATTCAGGTTACAAGTGTGTAAAATAATCTTTTAATTTTTTTTTTAATTTTATTTTTTGCTGCATTGCGTCTTCGTTGCTGAGTGTGGGCTTTTCTCTAGTCATGGCAAGCAGGGGCTACTCTTCGTTGCTGATGTGCAGGCTTCTCATTGTGGTGGCTTCTCTTGTCACAGAGCATGGGCTCTAGGCTCGCAGGCTTCAGTATTTGCAGCACATGGGCTCAGTAGTTGTGGCACATGGGCCCTAGAGCGTGCATGCATCAGTAGTTGCAACATGTGGGCTCAGTAGTTGTGGTTCGAGGGCTCTAGAGTGCAGGCTTAGTAGTTGTGGCACACAGGCTTAATTGCTCTGCGGCATGTGGGATCTTCCCAGAATAGGGATCGAACCTGTGTCCCCTACGTTCACAGGTGGATTCTTAACTACTGTGCCACCAAGGGAAGTCCCAAAGTGTGTAAAATAATCCTAATCATTAGGGAAAATGATTGTTCCATGACCTTTAAAAACTTTTTCAGGACATTATAAATGTATAAGTAAATGAACAAAATAGTAAAACTAATATTCGGTACATTGTAAAATATTAGAAACATTGAGGAATTTTTATTTTTGTAAAAAATTTAGCAACATAGTTTGAACAGTACCTTCCTATAAAACTTGGAAGTGAGCATTTTTTTTGTACCTTGGAAATAGTCATAATCCTAAATTTGGATCAGCTTCCAACATTTTGTTGCTCTTTCAATGTCATGAAATGTCCCTGTTCTTTTTTCTTTGTAAATAGACTTTATTTTTTAGAGGAGTTTTAGGTTCACAGCAAATTAAGCAGGAAATACAGAATACTTTTACTCTTCCCATGTACCCCTGCCCCCGCACATATACAGCCTCCTCCACTGTCAATATCCTGCACCAGAATGGTACATTTGTTATAATCAATGAAACCACATTGACTCATTATAATCACCCAAAGTCCATAGATTACATTAGGCTTCACTCTTGGTGTTGTATATTCTACAGGTTTGACAAATGAATCCATTATAGTATCATACGGAATAGTTTTAATGCCCTAAAAATCCAGTTAAGTTTCCTCTGTCTTTTCATGGCTTGAAAGCTCATTTCTTTTTAGCACTGAATAATGTTCTTGTTTGGATGTACAACAATTTACTTATCCACTAACATACTAAAGGATACTTTGGTTGCTTCTAAGTTTGGCAGTTATTGATAAGGCTGCCACAAACATTCATGTGCAGGTTTTCATGTGGATCTTTTTCCAGCTCCTTTGGGCAAATACCAAAGAGTGTAATTACAGGATCATATGGTAAGAGTATTTTAGTTTTGTAAGAAATTGCCATGCTCTCTTCCAAGGTATATATACTATTTTGCATTCCTATAAGCAATGAATAAAAGGTCCTGTGGCCCCACATCCTTGTCAGCACTTTGTGGTGTCAATATTTTGAATTTTTGCCATTCTAATGGGTATATAACGATATCTCATTGTTCTTATTTGCAATTCTCTAGTGACGTGATGTTGAACATCCTTTCATACGTTTATTTGCCATCTGTATATCTTTGGTGAGGTGTCTATCCAGGTCTTTTGTCCATTTTGTAATCAGGTTGTTAATTTTATTATTGACTTTTAAGAATTCTTTTTGCATTTTGGATAAAGTCCTTTTGCAGATATTTTCTTCCTGCCTGTGGCTTGTCTTCTCTTTTTTTTTTTTAATTTTGTATTAAAGTATAGTTGATGTATAATATTATATGTTACAGGTGTACAGTATAGTGATTCACAATTTTTTTTTATTAATTTTTATTGGAGTATAGTTGCTTTACATTGTCTTCTCATTCTTTTGATCTCTGTTCTTCTAATATGAAGGGGTTTTTTGTCAGTCTCACTTCCTCTGGGATACCTTCGTCTTGTCACAACCACTTTCCTCATTTATGTCAGTAAGTTTGCCTTCACCAAGTTCTTCTGGCTGCATATCTAGAGTCTCTGGAACTGCAACAGTGTCAACATTCTCACAGTCAGCTCTTTCCGTTTATGTTCAATTTTGAATTTCACTCCAGCATTATCCCTTTTCATGTCTTTATTGCACTTTAATCTTTGTTGATGAGTTCCCTTTTTCAATTATCCATTTTTATAAAATGTCTAGTGGGTTTATCACGGAGAAACAAACATGCAGTGCAACTGCACACTTCTCTGTACGGGCATGAATGACAGATGTGCAGTGACCAATCACTAACAGACTGAAAGAAGTGACATGATTGGTCATATATCTATCTGTTATTCACACAGTGGTTTGTGGACTGAAGAGGTAACAGCAAAGTTTATACTTTATGCAATTACAGTTACTATACCATGGAAACTGAAGTTCAAACTTTTTTTTTTTTTTTTTTTGGAAAATGTGTTATGTAACTAAACCATTGTGACTGAAATTCATGTGTGTCAGTACTGGTGCAAAGCGAGGCCTGCCTGTATTGTAAACTATTTTTTCCTCGGTTAAACTATTTTTCCTCAGTTATAAATGATGTGAAGCTATTCTGAATAAAAATGATACTGGAAACAAAACCCTTTTCTACACCCCCATCCCTCCTTTCCTTTTTTTTTTTTTTTAATAAGCAGAATATGCCGGAAGTGAACATCTTGATGGAGTTGGGGAGGGAGTGTGCAGATACGCGGCATGCTGACGTAGCTCCTTATCTAATGAGAGCGACGCTGTGAAGAATAACCAAGTTTGGAGGCAGCAGGCACCACCTAGAGTTTGGTTTGGGGCCTTCGCAGTATCCAGTCGGCGATGGCAGGAATGCTTTGGACTTTCTTCCGTATTGTCACCAGCCTGGGATGGATGTCCAACAGATCAGGTTTAAAGACCAAAAGTGTGGTACTACAAATTTCCCAGTAGAAATCTGCCCAAGTTACCTAGTTTAAAGGAGACAAATTTTCATTAGAACATAAAAAGCCTAACTTCTAAATCTAAAAATAGTTTCTTTTTAATTCAAAATAATGTGTTATTACAAAAGCAGAATGTGTGTATGATAGAAAAGTGCAGATAACACAATAGTCCCAACAGTCAGAGGTTACTCATGTTAACACCTCTGTAAGTTGTATTTTTCTATGCACATGTGTCTTTTTACTAAAATGAGATCTTACAGGACATATTCTTTTGTAACTTGGTTCATTCTCCTTCTCTCCATGACAATACATTTTCATCTTATTTAATACCTCATCAATACTTTCCCATCTGTTCCAAAAATGTCCTCTATAGGACATAGCAGAATCCTTTCCAGGACCATGCATTTCACCTACTTATGTCCTTTAACTCTCAATTTGGAACAGTACCCTTTTTTTTTTTTCCCATATCACTGATTTATTGAAGATTCCATACTAGTCCTACAGAATGTCCTGTCTTCAGGATTTTTATGATTATTTTATCTTGTTCCTTTACATGGCAGAGTACAAAGGAATAGAGTACAAGTTATTTTTAGAGAGTTCATAGTTTCAAATTAAATATTTTTGGTTAACATACATTATATTGGATCACATCAGAAGACATGTCTGACCACTAAAACGCTAAGATTGGCCACTGTACAGTGTTAAGATGCTGGCAGCCTAGTCCTACTCTTCAATACTTGTTTTTGTTTTTTTGTTTTAATTTGTACACTTGTTCTTTTATGACAAGAAACTAATCTGGATAACATTACTTTGGCTCCATATAAATGTCAATCAAAGAGTGACGTTTAAATGTGGACCATTCTTAGTTTTCCTTTTGTTTGGAATTTAATAATGCTGATTGCTAGTGTTTTATGAACTTGCTTACTAAACACCTGTCAACTGAGTATTGGTTGGAGGATTCAGAGTTCATTCAGCAAATATTTGTGGAGTACCTACCATGTACCCTGGACAGGTCTAGTTTCTGGGATTGACTAAGAGAGCAAGATGTGATGCAAGCCCCTTCTCAGATGCAGCTTTTACTTTACAAGCAGGAAGACAGTCAAACATGCAAAGTGTGGAACGGAAATCAGTCAAGACGGTGGAGTAGAAGGACCCTGAGCTCACCTCCTCTTACAAGCACAGCGAAGTCACAAGTATCTGCAGAGCAGCCACCCATGAAAAAGACCAGAATCTGCCAGAAAAGATCTACAGCTACAGACGTGAAGGAACCACAAGGAGGTGGGTAGGAGGGGCAGACTCCAATATAATCCAGTCCCTTACCCCCAGGTGGGCAGTCCACAAACTGGAGAATAGTTCTGTTGCAGAGGTTCTCCCACAGGAGTGAGAGTTCTGCATGTCAGGCTCCGCAGCCCAGGGGGCCGCACCAGGAAGACAATCCTCCAGAGCATTTGGCTTTGAAGACCAGCACTTACTTTTGGGAGTTCCAAAGAACTAGGGGAAATATAAACTTCACACTTGAAGGGTGCACACAAAATCTCACACCAAGACCCAGAGCAAAAGCAGCAATTTAATAGGAGCCTGGGCCAGACCTCCCAGCTGGTCTTGGAGAGTCTTCCGGAGAGGCAAGGGGGCAGCTGTGGCTCACACTAGGGACAAGAAACTGGCAGCAGCCATATTTGGGAGCTTTCTGCCGTGTGGACACTGGTGTGAATGGGCGACATTATAGGATTCTCCCTCTAGCTAATCAGTGCCAAGACCTGGACCTACCCAACAGCCTGAGGCACCAGTGCTGGGAAGCCTCAAACCAGAGAACTAACTGGGTGGGGACACAGTTTCACCCATCAAGAGACAGGCTATCTAAAGACTTCTTAAGCCCAGAGCCACTCCAGACATGCCTGTAGACACGGCCCTTCCCACTAAAGGGCCAAGACCCAGCGCCACCCACCAATAGGCAGGCACTGGCCCTACCCTCAGGAAGCCTGCTTTAGCCTCTAGACCAGACTCACCCAACCAGAGGGCAGACACCAAATGCAGGAAAACCACAGTTCTACCACCTGTGGACACAGCCTGCCCACAGCAGGCCAGACCCTGCCCTGGGGCCAGCTGGGCCCTGGCCCTGCCCACTAGCAGGCCAACACAGACTTTGAGAGACCCCAGACCCCATACTCCACTGTGTCAAGAACTGCCTCCCTTCCCCCCACAGTGATCTGACACCAGCTCTAGGATCCCTGGGCCCTGCAGCAAGATTCCCACATTCTAGGACCAGCTCTGACTGCCAGTAGTCCAGCACTAACACCAGGACATAGCTTCACCCACCAGTGGACAGGCAACAGCCCCACAGTCTTCTGGACCCGGACTCCATCCACCAGGGAGCCAGCACTAGCTCCAGGGCCCCCTGGGGTCCTGAAGTAAGCCCTCTGTGTACACCCTGCTAACCGGCAGCTAGCAGCCTCCATACGAGGCAGGGCCTGGCAACCAAGCCTACCAGACCACCCACGTAGTCAGTCTGCTGCAACAGAAGGACCCTCACAAGCGCTCCCGGGGAAACCATAGAGCATATAGCTTGGGTGACAAAAGTGGAGTGCTGGTGTGCAAAGGACGTCTACAGAGGCCGCTTCTCCAAGGTCAGGAAATGTAGCTAACCTACCAGATACATAACAATAGAAACAGCAACGCAGACAAAATAAGGCAGCAGAGGAACATGTTCCAGACAAGGGAACAAGAGAAAACCCCAGAAGAAGAACTAAACGAAATGGAGATAAGTGGTCTACCCAAGAAAGAGTTCAGAGTAATGATCATGGCTCAGGAGGAGAACGGATGCACAGAGAAGTTAGAAGTCTTTAACAAAGAGTTTGAAGATACAAAGAACAACCAAGCAGGGATGAAGACTGCAGTAACTGAAATGAAGAGTGCCCTGGAAGGCATCAGCAGTAGGCTAAATGACACAGGAACAGAGCAATGAGGTGGAACGCTGAGAAGCAGAAATCATTGATGCTGAACAGAAAAAAGAATGAGGAGAAATGAGAACAGTTTAAGAGACCTCTGGGAAACATCAAGTACACTAATATTCACATGATAGGCGTCCCAGAAGGAGAAGAGAGAGAAACAGGGTGAGAACATATTTGAAAACATAATAGCTGAAAACTTCCCTAATCTGGGAAAGGAAATAGCCACCGAGGTCCAGTCCAGGAAGCACAGAGAGTACCACACAGGATATGTGTTCCCAAAGAGAAACACAGGAAGAGGCATTGTATTTAAAATGATAAAAAAGATAGAAAATATTAATGGTTTCAAGTTGCACTTTGAATTTTGAAGTTTGATCTTTGCCCAGGCTGGTGAGAAGTTGTATGGTACTCTCGTGATTCTGGGCAGCAGCAGCGAACCACGTGATCAGGAAGGTAAACAACTGACACACTTAAAACCGTTCTGTACCCATACAACCATTCTCTCCTTCACGTTCACTACAGTGTTCAATAAATTACATGAGATATCCAATGCTTTATTATTACAAAGGCTTTGTGTTAGATAATTTTCCCCAATGGTAGGCTAATGTAAGCATTCTGAGCACATTTAAGGAGGGCTCGGCTAAGCTACGATGTTCAGTAGCTTAGGTGTATTTTTTGACTTAGATGTGTTCAATTTACGATGGCTTTATTGGGACATTACCCCATCGTAAGTGGAAGAAAATGTGTCATAATTTGGCTCCATAGCATCTTCTAAAAATCACCAATGAAGCTGTGTTTGGTTTTGAGGGTGTAGGGCGGGGCAGGGGGTGGTTGTCATAAACTGATAGATTCATTCATCTTGATTTGTTTCCATCCATTGCAGTTCATTTTCTTATTGTAGCTTGAATTTTCTCATCTTTGGCCAGTGAGTGCCTCTACAAGTTGACTGCTAAGTCTTTCAGACATAACTCCAGTGTTGGGGATGGCGGGGGGGGGGGGGGGGGGGTGCGCCGGTGTGGATAGTTTATTTAGTTCTGATGTGACAAAGTATTCCCAGCTCCTGCTTTACATTTCCTGTCCCAAACTGATCATGAGCTGTTTCTCCAAGAAGCTCTGGTGACTCTTGGTATTTAGAGACCAGAATCTGGGTCCTAGGCGTGCCCAGGACAGCTAGGTCATTTTTTCAAAAGAGACACAAAATGTTTTTCTTCTTTACCCTAAGATAAAGTACATTGTGAACTGAAACTAGTGTATGATTATTATTTTCTTTTTGTCCTAAGAAAATATCTATAATGAAATGTATAGTCAGATCACTGTGTTTTACAAATGATAATGTTTCTTAAAATAGTTTTTCACGAATACAGTACACAGGTACTTCTCCACATTCTTTATGCACCAATTTGACACAAGTTCATTTGTTTCGCTTTGCTTTAGTTTGTCAGTGATAGCTCTTGAAAAAATTTTTTGTTTTTGTTATATAGTTATAGAAAATATTTTAGTTCATGTTTCCAAAGTTAACTCCACCAAAAAAGATTTATTCAGAGAAGTTTAGCTTTTGTCACTGCTTTCTAATGGACTCCCTCCCTATGGGTAACACTTCTTTCAATATATTTTTATAAGGTTTTGGTTTATCCATATATATATACACACACATATATATGTATATATACACACACACACATATACTTGTGTTTTTTAAGATATAAAACATACTCACATAGTTACCAATAAACCACTCTTTTTCCCCTAAGTACGTGTCCAAATCTTGCAGAAGATGAGGTGCATCACATGTAAGTAGCTCCTTAAACATCTGATCCTAGGAGAGGGAGAAAAGATCACTTTAAGGAGAATAGGAATAAAAATAAAGAGTTGAAGAGGAAGTAGATTTTTCCATCTTCATTCTCCCACGAGTTCAAAAAAGAAGTAGCTACGTGTTATTGGTGGTTGCTGCTTGCTTGTTTTTTTAAATGTATAACATGGAGATTCAGGTCTGATTCTCTATAGATCTTATTCTTTATTCCTCATGGATTAAGAAATAAATATTTTTGTCATCAGTTCTTATAATTTCTTTGTATATAATGACCAAATATTTCATCAATAAAACCTTTTCGTGGTTTTTTATCTTAATTTTTGTTAATGAAAATTATTCCATTATGTTTTTACATTTCTAAAGTTCCCTGCCACCCCTTTTTAAGCTCACTACCTTTAAAGTTAAATAATATAACTGAAGGTAAAGAAATTAATTTTATTTTGTAAGGCTAGACCCCTCCAGTTTGGCAGTCTTTCATTCTCACCATTACACTCAGTGAAAGTCATCCACAATGAATAGTCACGCTCTTGGGCCTTTATGGATTTCCTCTCCTTGGCCTGACATTGTACCTTAGGGTGAGATTTCTCTGCCTTGAATATCATCTATAAAATCCATCATCTAGGTGCCCTCTTTTGATATAATATTTAAGATATTATTACAAACCAAATAACATCCTTGGGAAAACATTAACATATATATCCATTTAAAAAAAATATCTTTGTGTTTTTACTTGAATCTCTGAAGACCAAATAATTTACTCATGACCTCTTTCTTTTTAAGAGATGTTTATTTATATATGAAAATCGGGCTGGTTTGTATCGTGGATATGAAATGTAAGCCAAACTCAAAAATATTATAAAATATACATATATCATTAATATCTATAAATAACCTATAATAAAATCCAGTCTTTATTAAGGTAAGTCAGATAATGGATAACTCCCTCACCAAATTACTGATTTACTTCCTGTTCCTATTTTGACTTAGCTAGGTAATATAGATCATTATAACACAATGCCTTATATTTGTAGAGTACAGTTTGCAAAAGCATCATTACACATTTACATACGTTTGCCACATTTCACAAACTGAAGATCAGGAAGCTTGTCATTATTTTGATTTTTTATGCTTTCCATGGTTCAATACCACCTTTGTACATAAGGTTCATCTCTCTATGGTTAATATATCCATAGTTCTAAATAAAATAGTGTGACTCCTTCAGCCCCTTACACAGAATTTGTGAGCTAAGAGGCAATGGGCCCAGAAACACGTGATATTTCCCACAGCTTAGCTTAGCTCAGCAACAGCTGGGGTGGTAATAGCCAGCTTGGATGTCCTAGAATAGCTAGAAACAGGAGGGAATTAAATGGAACAGGATGTAGATGCTGTACAGCTTTCCAAAAACTCCTGTGTGCTCATCTGAGTAATTCTGTTACTTTTTCTGCTGTGCATTTGCACAGTGTGAGGTGTACCAATGCTTTGTATATGCAGTGCCAGATAAAAATCTTATCTCTGCGCTCTTGACTTCTCCTTTAGCCCAGGTTCTCTTTATGTATTTGGTGAGAATCATATCAGTCTAATGAAATATAAGTTGCTAAACAGCATAATCATTAGATTTGAGTCATTTTAAAGAATACTCAGCAAAATAACCTAAAGAAGGTAAAATTTTATTGTACATCCTTTTTAAAGTGCATTTTCTGATAAACCCTAGATAGCCATTCTTATCCTTGGTGGACTTATAAATTTCCTACCACCTCCTCCAGAGAGTTATAAAGAAGGAGATTTTTGCACACTGAAAAGTCATTGCTATATAGTCTATCAAATGACTTTTTAGAGGATTTAGGGAGGTTTGTATATTTCTCCAAAGCACTATTTTAAAATCCGCACTGCCAAAATCATTTAGTATTGGAAATGGGCCACTAATGTTCCTTTAATCCTGCTAATCCATCATCCTCCCAGCTCCAACCCCCTGCCCTGTTCTTCAGATGAGGAAACTGAAACAGATGCATTGAATAACCACAGAAACGGTAGTGATAAATTCAAGGATTGTCAGTGTTACCAATGCTCAGAGACATACTTTGCCTTTAAATTTAAATTAATTTCTAAAAATTTTAAATTGTAAATGGAATTTTTAGCATTGAGACATTTATAATTATGTGTACTTGATAGATTTTTAGAGGACATATAATCAGAAGACTATTTTCACTATTCATCTGTCTTTATTGTTATTCTGCTTTTGAAAATTTTACCTGACCACAAGGTGGCAGCAATGCAACCCACTAGTGAGAGACTAAGCTACGAGATACAAAAGAACTGCGTTATTTTTCACAGTTCTGGCTAGATCCTGCTTATTAATCAGATAGTCTAGCTATTCGCAATTATTTCTGCAACATGTTGTCCCTTCATATGATTTATTCATGAACTTGGATTATGTCCTGTGAATTTGTTTTTTTGAGGTAGGTAGTATGAAAGAGCATTGTTATTCTAATACAAAGGTAGAGTTCCTCTTATCTTACATGTTCAAAGAACATTTTCCTTTGGGAGGTTGCCTCTGTTATGGAGCCTTGGCTGCAGAGCGGAAGGGAAAAATAGAGAAGTAGAGAAGGGCAAGCCCACGTGGAACGAAAACCTTTAGATGCTTTCTTCTAAATTGAGCTTTTTGCATCTACTTGTGTCTGCATTTATAAGGATATGTGACATATAGATGTCACCTATGACACATAGAAGGGAAAACCAGCACTGAATTATATAGTAACACTATAATAACTAATATTTAGTGAACACTTTCCACCTAGCCATAGGTACTTATGCTACCATTTAATCCTCCCAACATACTTCGAAGTAGATTCTATGATACCCCTACTTTATAGACATAGAATGTGAAAATTAGATATGGAATTAAGTGACAACTGGTAAGAGAATCAGGATTCAACCTGGCAGTCTGACTCCAGAGTCCAAATGTATTTCTCTCATCAAACCTGAGCTTTTATTTAAGATTTTGTTCCGGTTAGTCAGTTATGTGTATATATACACATGTATGTGTGTGTGTGTGTTCCCACACACCTTACATTTATGTCCAGGAATCAGTAAATGTGAATACTATTATGTTCCAAATATATTTAAATCAGAGGATCCTAATTAAACAAACAGTATTTGGAATAAATATGCTTAAGTAAATTGATAAGAGTGCCATTTGTTCTGTGCTGTAGTTTTTGGCTATAGGCCTTAAGGCATAACACATACATAAATACTGCACAGGCGTTTTGAATGGCTGCCACCACTGTGGCATTACACCTAGTGGTTAAGAACATGGAGTCTGAGCCAGAGTGTCTGGGATTTGAATCCCTTGCGTACCACTTACCAGCTAAATAACCTTAGGTAAATTATTTACACTATGTGAATCTTAATTTCTTCATCTGGAAAATGAGGATACCAACAGTTTCCTAAATTTAAAATGAAGAAGGTTTGATGATAAAAGATATGAGTTCTGGAGATGTGCCCCAAGTAAGCAAAGGAAATAATAAACAGAGGATGCCATCCAGGAAACAGGACTCTAGCTCAAGAGAAAGACATTCCTGGGATGGCAGTGAAGGAAAGTCCAATGATGACAGCTGTGAAAAACTATACAGCTCTACAAGGGAGAATGGAAATCTCTGGCTGGATATCGCTAAGAAAATAATGGAAACAATAGATTATCTGATATCACTGACTTTGTAGAAAATTGTATTGGCAGGACATTGGATAGTGTGGGAAGGTTCAGCAATAAAAGTAAAAAAGAATTAAGCATATAAAAAAAGGCAATTACTAATTTGAAGAGGAAAGTGAGAAAGGAATGTAATCAAAGCACACCACAATGCATAGTCCTGTACAATATTTGCAAAGGTGTACTAATGTAATGACTGAATATTGATTTCACCACAAAATTTTGATATTATATTAGGAATTTGGGAGAAGGGAAGCAGAGAGAATGCCTATGTAAGAGATAAGTTCTCGTTACTATAATAAGTCTATCAAAACTGTCTAAAGTTCATGAATTAAAGAAAACCATATTTATATATCCTATAGAACTATGGACATGTATAAATCCTAAAGAAACAGCTAAGAGTGTTAAAATGAAGGCTGCTTCTGAGGAAGGGTTAATATGAAGAGGTAAGACTGGGAATCACTGTAGTAGTTTGTTTTAAACTTTTTTTTTTAACATGTGTATAGTGCAATTTTACTTCAATTGCACAATGAAGTTAGCATGTAGGAAATTTAAATGAAACAGTACGGTAAAAATAGCAGAGACCCAAAAACTCTAAAAAGGAAGTACACCTAAAGCATGAGAATTCAACATTCATTAGTGTTTCATCTTCAGTTTTGACTGACACTTGATGCTTGCAGATTTTGAAACAAACTTTGAGATCATGATGACTGTTGTGAAGAGATTTCAGCACACCAGCACTAAGATTTGTACATTCAGTTGGTTTGCAGTTGACTTGTTAGCCATTTACATAGTGTATAGTGCAAATTTGTCACAAGTCAGATTACAGTGTTGAAGGAAAGAAGTACCTCCCTATAATTAGGAAGGAGCCCCTAAACTGCACTCAGCTTAAGACATCTAATGTGCAAGAGCACGAAACCACCAGAATAATGTGGCTCCAGGGAATATTGTTCTGATAAGGGAAAGAACCTAAGCTTCTGTTTCCCATTTTAATTAGTGAAATCTCTAACAACGACAAAATTGTCACATAGGACAGTAAATGTGTACAGTAATTCAATCAAACTTCTTGGAAAGAACACATTTAGCAATCTGGGATAATGCAGAATGACAGGAAATAAAACGTGATTCAACTAGCCATTGTCATTCAATAGTAAAGACATTAAAGATGCAGAAAGCTTATAAAGTACTACTTTCTAAAAGAAATAGAAGGCATTTTCATCTTCATTATTGTACTTTTGGTTATGCAAACACTTTAATGATATAAATGTTAATGTCCCCTATAAATCTGGTCAGAAATCACTTTTGATTTTGTTAAACAGTCTATAGTAGGATAGAGTACTGGGTACAAGTGGTCCAAAGTAAGATAAAAGACTACAGTAAAAATGCTAGATCTTAAGAAACTGGTTTATGCACTAAACGTTTTGTGCCTTGGTCTAATATTAACATGAAGTCTGTGTAAAATGACGAAAAGAACGAGTGTTAAACTTTTTAATATAATTTGATATTTAAAAATAGAGATATGTCTTACTTTGATAAAAAGGAACTTTTAAAAGCACCTAACATAATGTTTGGCAAGTGGATATGATTAATAACAGTAATAGCAAACTGGTGACATTACTTTTATATCTTGTTTTTTCTCTACCCAAGGAAAACGAGACATGAAATCATCCAATGTATCCACGATTGCATCAACTTGACATTGTTCCAAGTCTGTTTTTCCAGCCAAATCTATGGAATAGAGAGAGGCCATTTTATGCCCAAGAATATGCTCAATTTAATTTACTATAGTAAAACTTTTTTTAAAATAGACAATATATTCATATTCAAAGCAAAATAAAAATTCAAAGCAATATAAAACAGCATCTAGTGAAGACTGCTACCTCTGTCCCCACTCACTTCATTTTGCTTCCTTACCTACCATATTGGTAGCCATTTTCATTCATTTATTTTGTATTCTTCCATAGTTTTTTAGTGAAAATAAGCATATGTATACCACTCAATACACACCTCCCCCATACAGTCTAGAGATCTTTTCTTACGTGTCCCTTAAGGGCATCTTTGCTCTTTTTCAGATACATGCGATTCCTTTAAGTGGAAGTGCCACAATTTGTTTAACTAGCCTCAACTGATTGTTTGTTTCCAATCTTTTGCTAGTAAAAGCAATACTGCAATAAATAACCTATACATACATTATCATTTATCTTATAGAAAGAATTACTTTTACTTGTGCAGATAATTTTTTGTCAGGAGCTTTTGTTTGCTTCCTGGAAACTGTAAGTTTAAAATAATAGAGGTGGTTTTTTTTCCTTCCTGATATTCATTGATCATCATTTTGCTAAGGAATCATTGGTCTTCCTAAATATATTCTCACTGGTGTCAATTTTAAATGCTTCAATTTTAAAAGCATTCTAAAATAGGTTGCATTTCAGCAAAGGAAACCAACAACAGAATGAAAAGACAACCTACTGAATGGGAGAAAATATTTGCAAACGATATGACCGATTAGGGATTAACAACTATAAACATGTATAAACAGCTCATAGAACTCAACATCAAAAAGACAAAAAACCAACTAAAAAAAATGGGTAGAAGAACTGAATAGACATTTTTCCAAAGAGGAAATGCAGATGGCCAACAGGCACATGAAAGAGTGCTCAACATCACTAAGCATCAGGGAAATGCAAATCAAAACCACAATGAGATATCACCTCACTCCTGTCAGAATGGCTGTCATTAAAAAGAACACAAAGAACAAATGTTGGCGAGGATGTGCAGAAAAGAGAACCCTCCTACACTGTCGGTGGGAATGTAAATTGGTGCAGCCACTGTGGAAATCAGTAGGGAGGTTTCTCAATCAATTAAAAATAGAACTACCATATGACCCAGCAATTCCACTCCTGGGTATATATCTGGAAAAGACGAAAGCTCTAATTTGAAAGGATACATGTACCCCAATGTTCATAGCAGAATTATTTACAATTGCCAAAATAAGGAGGTAACCTAACTGTGCATCAACAGTTGAATGGATAAAAAAGATGTGGTGTGTATATATATATATACAATGGAATATCACTCAGCCATAAAAAAGAATGAATGAAAATTTCCATTTGCAGCAACATGGATGGATATTATGCTAAGTGAAATAAGTCAGGCAGAGCAAGAAAAATACTGCATGATATCACTTATACATGGAATCTTAAAAGTATAAGAAACTAGTGAATATAACAAAAAAGAAGCAGACTCACAGATATAAAGAACAAACTAGTGGTCACCAGTGGGGAGAGGGAGAGGCAATATAGGAGTAAGGTATTAAGAGGTACAAACTATTAGGTATAACATAAGCTACAAGGATATATCACATAACATGGGGAATATAGCCAATATTTTATAATATCTATGAATGGAGTATAACCTTTAAAAATTGTGAATCACTATGTTGTATACCTATAACATAACTTTAGTAAAAAATAAAATATAAAATAGGTTGTTTTTGTACAAATGTATAAATTGACTAAAAATCAAGGAACTGTATACTGACAATGAGTGAACTGTATGTAAATCACACTTCAATAAAGCTGTTAAAAATGAAAGAAAATGCCTTAGTGATTTAGAGTTCTTCTGTAAACTATATTTTCGCATGTTTGATGTTCAAAGGCTGATTCTTCTTTCTGACCTTGAAAAGTCCCTCTAAATTGTATCACAGGTTCTCTTCACTCATTTTCACCCCTACTTTGACTTCCATGCTCAAGGCTTAA
This sequence comes from Hippopotamus amphibius kiboko, assembly GCF_030028045.1. Taxonomy (NCBI): domain Eukaryota; kingdom Metazoa; phylum Chordata; class Mammalia; order Artiodactyla; family Hippopotamidae; genus Hippopotamus; species Hippopotamus amphibius. Next base: position 63,656,077 of record NC_080188.1, read on the forward strand.
CTGTCAATTTTATATAGATGACTCTTTAACATGTTTAGTCCTAAATTCCAGGTCCATATTCTCAGCTTTCTTTTGGATAGTTCTCTGTGTATCCTTTTGGGTCAGCCCCAAGTGGGGCTACAGCAGTGAACAAAGCAGATAAATTCCTTACCTGCCTGGCACTTATGGCTAACTGGTAAAGACAAACAATGGAAAGGGTACTGCAAGTTAAGGAACTTTTTCTTTTAAGCAGAGGAGGAGGAAGAGGACAAGAAGGGAGCTATGAGAACCAGGAACTATGTCCAAGTTGTCGTCTGCCTGGCCCTTACTCTCCTACTCAAATAGACTGCCCTCTACATGCAGTATCTGTCTTCTAGCCCTAGGATGATTCTATCTTCACAAACTTTCTCATATTTTCTAAATATGCATCCTTGCCGTCATGCCAAACAGATACAAAATACAGCCAGAATAATCTTCCTAAGTTTATAGCTATGGCCATGTTACTTTTGAGATAAAAATTTACAACTGAAGTCAGACAAAGAAAGACAAATACTGTATGATCTCACTCATATTGGAATCCTAAAAAATCACTGCTAATAACTAACTCATAGATACAGAGAACAGATGGTTGCCAGAGGCAGGAGCAGGGGTAGGGATGGTAAAATGGGTGAAAGTGGTCAAAAGGTACAAACTTCCAGTTACGAGATAGATAAGTCCTGGGGACGTAATGTACAGCATGGTGAGTATAGCTAATAATACTGTATATTTGCAAGTTGCTAAGAGAAAGTTCTTATCACAAGGGAAAAAAATCTGTAATTATGTGTGGTAATGGATGTTAACTAGACTTATTGTGTGATAACTTAGTAATATATACATGTATTGAATCATTATGTCATAGTCCTGAAACTAATATAATATGTCGATTATATCTCAGGTTAACAAAAGGACTCTACAATTGTTTAAGGGATGACATTCAAAATCTGGCTTTTTCTTACCAGATTCCAACCTATTTTTCCAACCCTTTCTCTTTCCACTTCCCCTCCACCCAGCAAATTTGAAGTTCTTTTCCTTTTCTCATGCTATTTTTTTCTCTGCCTGGAATGTTCTAGCCCAGAGATTCTCAAAGTGAGGTCCATGGACCAGCTACAAAAGCATCATCTGGGAAATTGGTAAGAATGCAAATTTCCCACCCCAGGCTTATTGAATCACAACCTCTGGAGTCAAGGCTGAACAGTCTGTTTTAATGAGCCTCCCAGTGACCCTGATGCACGTAAAGTTTGAGAAGCACTGCTCAGATCTAAGTCTTTCTCTTGAAATTCTAGGTATCCTTTCAGGCTCAACTCAAATGTCATTTTCACTTCAAAGTCCAATTTCCACAGTCAAGGTCATCTCCATCTCTTTCTCTTTTTAAAAAATATTTATTTATTTATTTATTTATTTATTTATTTGGCTGCACAAGATCTTACTTGCAGCACGTGGGATCTTCACTGCCACGTACGAGATCTTTTTAGTTGCAGCACATGGGATCTGGCTTTTGGTTTTGGTTTTGGTTTTTTAGTTGCAGCATGTATGCGGGGATCTAGTTCTTTGATAGAACCCAGGACCCTGCATTGGGAGTGTGAAGTCTTAGCCACTGGACCACCAGGGAAATCCCTCCATATCTTTTAAACTTTCAAAAAAATTTTGTTGGCTGAAACATGTGCTAGTGTAACACAAATTTTTGTATTTTTAACATACATACATTACTTTGGTCCAAAAATGAAGGTCTAGTAATTATGGCCCATTTAATTGGTGAGCCAACTATGTCTCTACGGCTTGGATCATAGTGGTTTTGGGGGTAGCAAAGAGGGTGTCAGGGTCACGAGTGGGCCATGGTGATTCTGCAGACTGATTAGAAAGAAAAGGGCTTTAAAAGAAGCCAAATTTCACTCAAAAGAGTGTTACAGAAGTGTGAGGGGAGAGGGAAGACAGCAGAGCACAGGATGGGCAAGGGCACCAGACAAAGATGAGAACTAAGTTTCCCATATTTCTCCTCATCACATCAAGTTAGCGCATGTGCTAGCTAAACAATCCAGTAGCCAACTATCCACTCAGGATGCCTCACATGGCACTCAATGGAGGCAAAGAAGACTCCCTTTGTATTTTTTTTTTAGCATGATTAGGATGAAAGACATGGAGTACATGATTTTAATAATATGTCATTTCAGCCTTCCTATGCCACACGTATTTCCTGTTAATCTTCTCTGATAACTTGTGATATGCATGCTAGCAGAAGTTTGGGTTCAGACACATCTGTCTAAATTTTCAGCTAAATTCCAATAAGGGATTGAGGACAAGGAAGTGTGGGACAGGAGAGACTGTGGGCAGTATAAAATAAAATTAATTGTCTAGGGAACTCAGGGGAAACTAAACTGGTAGAGATAGTATGTTTACACTTCTCTGGCACTCAATCCCATTATCCTTTGCACTATATTTTAATCCCATTAAATAATAAAGTTAATGAATATTGAATATATGCCATGTATTTTTTTTTCAGTTATCAAAACCCGTAAACACAATAAATATATTACCTGTGTTTTTGGTCAAATATCGTGCTATTGCTAGGCTCTGGTGAAGGTTAAGTCCATCGACTTCCAACATGGGGATTTTGCCAAATGGAAGAGCTTAAAATAAAATGAGCAAAGAATCAACTTCCAGAACAATATCAAGTTATGATACTTCCATTTTACTGATAATTGTGGAAATAAAACATGATAGTAACATTACAGATTTCTTGAATATTCATTCTAGAAGGGACATTAGGCATCCTCTAGTGAAATCTTTATATTTTACAAGTTTTGAAAAGACAGTTGTTAAAAAAAAAAAAAAAGAAAGAGACTCACAGACATAGAGAACAAACAAGTGGCTACCAGTGGAGAGAGGGAAGAGGGGAGGGGCAAGATAGGGGTGGTGGAGTAAGAGGTACAAACAATTAGGTATAAAATAAGCTGCAAGGATATATTGTACAACATGGGGAATAGAGCCAATATTTTATAGTACCATAAATGGAATATAACCTTTAAAAATTGTGAATCACTATATTGTACATCTGCAAATTATGTAGTATCGTACAGCTATACTCCAATTTTTTTAAAAGGGAGAAAAAGAGTTGTTAGAAGAGCTGCTATAGAGTTAGTGACAGAATTGGGCCTAAAACCCAGGTTTACAATGGGGCTATTGATATATGTTATATATTATCTCACATACTGACTATGTAACTTAAAAAAAGCTTTTAAAGTCATTAATTTTTCAGTCCTCAGAGATTACATTAATTATTCTTTAAAACCATAGTCTGAGGAATATGGAGAGTTTGATATTGAGTTATGGTAAGGAATTTAACCAAATTCTTATTCTAATGAGGGACTATTTGAAGTATACAGTAAGGCAACAAGCATATTTGTATAAATATAGGATAGGCTAATAGCAGGTGTATTAATATTTATCTGTAAATCCTACTTTGTTTTCTTATCTAAACCTATTATATTTTTGTCAGAGAGTAATTTAATATTCTTTATTATAGAAAAATTCTAAGTTGAAGATAAATAAAAATAATTCTACCACACAATTATAACCATTTTAATATTTTAATTCCTTCCCATATACATAAAAACAAAATCATAATGTATATATGTTTGTAAACCACTTTTTTCATTTGATAATACCTTTTAAAATCTTTCTAAATCAATAAAACATCATCTTTTTTAAAGCATATGTTTTGCCACATGAATTAATCACCATTTTCCCAATCAGTGCCTTAGGTTTGGACATACAAATATTTTGGAAAAAAGGAAAAGAATAAAGTGCCTCTCATAATCCCATGACTGTAACACAACTACTAGAATCAACCTTCAGGTGTCTTTCTTATGTACTGAATAAGTACAAGATAAACTACAGTTCACATCAGGAATAAAAACATCTTTGAACACTTACCTAACAAGTGTGCCAAGTACTATTCTAGGTGTTTGAGATACTGCAGCGAGCAAAACAAAGTCCCAAATAAAGCTGACACAAATTGTGATGCCTTACTTAAGCAAAATATGTGATCAAGAGGGAATTAACAATATGAAAATCCTTTCAACTTTCTGGGGAATTTTTCTCTCAGCCTAAAACTGCTCTAAAAAATAAAACCTATTTTTAAGCTCCCCCCCCCCAAAAAAAGAGGGAATTAACATGCCTAACATTTTGAGGGGTCCTTCATTTTGTGCTAGGCATTGTATTAAATATTTAACATGCCCATTAGTTCTTCTAGTATTTAAAACAATCCTGTGAAGTAGGTATTAACTACCATCTCATTTTATAAATGAAGAAATAAGATGAAGAGAGGTTATATAAATAGTCCAGAGCACACACCTGGTAGAGGTGAGATCCAAGTGAGAGGTGAGATCTAGCTGGAACTCTTGCTCAGCTGTTTTCTAGTTCTAAGAGCCACGTTTTGAGGAAGACATTAAAAATTAGAGCAAGCCCAGAGGATAGTATCTAAGTTAGAAAGGGTCTGAAAATCTCATAATATGAGGATTGGCTGAAGAACTTACTCTTCACTGAAGGAGACAGAACAAACTAAGTGGAACATAAAAACCATGTCCAATATGGCATAGCTATCAAATGGAAAAAAAAAATCTTACTATTCTAACTATCTCTAAAATGCAGAATGGGAACCAAAAAGAAATTTTTAAAGGGCAGATTTTAACTCAAGATGAAGAATAAGTCTGTTACCATTGGAACTATTGACAATGGAATGTGTTTTCTTATGAGATGGTAAGCTTTCAGCTACGGGAAGCATTTGAGCCAAGCTTGGGATAATTGCCAACGGTTGGAACATGGGGCTGCATCTAACAAGAAGAAATTCAAGAAGACAAATGCTAAGCCCTTTATTTGGTTCCAGAAAAAAATAATTTCAGGGTGTTGGAGTTGTAACTTAACAGGAGCACCTGTCAAAAAGCTTTAAGAGATTTAGTGATGCTGAATGTAAGGCCTCAGTATGGTATGGCTGCCAAAATAGCTACTGTGATCTTGGTAGAATGTCTTAGAAAAACCTCTACACTTGTGCCAGGAGGGATGGTCCCACTCCGCTCTGTGCTATTCTTATGCCCATAGGCACAGACACTACACATAAAATAGCAGACAGGAGCTTGTTCTACTTGGGTAGTGAGGAAACCCAAAGCAGGGGAAATAAATGGAACACTCCAGAAGAGAAGAGAGTTGTCCCTTGAACCTAGATGTGATTGCAGATCTCAGATAGTCCATGGGAAACAGTATCTAAATCAAGAAGTAGAGTTAGGGGTGGGAAGACTGGACAGAACTTCACAATGAGGATCAGAGAAACAATCAAGGAAGTTCCAAAAATTGATCTCTAACGAGAGATAGATACAGGTGCATCAGTTACCTAGGGACTCAACTCTGAACTCAGCCAAAGCCCTTCTTTATCTTCAGAGCAGTTTCAGTGAACTGACTACACAGCAATGGCTTTTTCTCTATGATGTCCTTTTATTTGTTTGCTTATTTATTTTGTTTTTTCAGATCTTTATTGGAGTATAATTGCTTTACACTGTTGTGCCAGTTTCTGCGGTACAACAAAGTGAATCAGCTGTATTTATACACATATCCCCATATCCCCTTCCTCTTGAGTCTCCCTCCCACCCTCCCTATCCCACTCCTCTAAGTCATCACCCATCATCGAGTTGATTTCCCTGTGTTATGCAGCAGCTTCCCACTAGCTATCTACTTTACATTTGGTAGTGTATATATGTCAATGCTACACTCTCACTTCATCCCAGCTTCCCCTCCCCTACCCTGCCCCATGTCCTCAAGTCTGTTCTCTACATCTGTGTCTTTCTTCTTGCCCTGTCACTGGGTTCATCAGTACCATATTTTTAGATTCCATATACATGAGTTAGCATACGGTATTTGTTTTCCTCTTTCTGGCTTACTTCACTCTGTATGACAGACTCTAAGTCCATCCACCTCACTACAAATAATTCAATTTCATTCCTTTTTATGGCTGAGTAATATTCTATTATATAAATGTGCCACATCTTCTTTATCCATTCATCTGTTGATGGGCATTTAGGTTGCTTCCATGTCCTGGCTATTGTAAATAGTCGGGCAATGAACATTGTAGCACATGTATCTTTTTAAATTATGATTTTCTCAGGGTATGTGCCCAGAAGTGGGATTGCTGGGTCATATGGTAGTTCTATTTTTAGTTTTTCAAGAAATCTCCATACTGTTTTCCATAGTGGCTGTATCAAGTTACATTCCCACCAGCAGTACAAGAGGGTTCCCTTTTCTCCACAGCCTCTCCAGCATTTATTGTTTGTAGATTTTTGACGATGGCCATTCTGACCAGGGTGAGGTGATACCTCATTGTGGCTTTGACTTTCATTTCTCTAATTATTAGTGATGCTGAGCATCTTTTCATGTGTTTGTTGGCCATCTGTTCTATGATGTCTTAAAGACACTAAATTTCTTCAAATAATTGGATGTGAGAGAAAAAATAATTTGTTCTCCATGGATTAAAACAGTAAGTCCAAGACCAATGTATGAAAGCCATATGGAGATAATTTCAATTTCGTATAAGGAAGTTTCTTTTAAAAGTTTTCCTCCTCTCTATTTTCTTTTCTCCCTTTCCAGAATTTTATGGAGATGTTGGACCTCCTAAACTGACTGATTCTCAATTTTCTTTATCTTTCTTCTCTTATTTTTCATTTTTTTCCTATTGTGCTTTCTGGCGGGGGGGTACTTATTTTTCATCATTTTATTGATTTGTTTGTATCAGACATTAATTTCCAAGAACTTTTTGTCTCTGTACATTCCTTTTGGATTGTATGGAATATCTTCTCTTTTCTCCGAAGATTTCATATTTTTGAAGTTGTTTTCTTGCTACACCATCTTGACATCTCTGGAGGTGTTTGGTTTTAGGTCTGTTTTATATTAGAAATTTTTCTCAAATATGGGTTAACTATTGACATGCCATTCCTGTTTGAAAGGGTAAAGAAGTGAAAGCTAACTGGAATCTCAGGGTGCATGGAAGGTGCTTGCCCATAGATTTGGCTGGGCAAATTCATTGAGGGATCCCCATCTGTTCAGTATCTGTTTGATATTTTTTCTTGCACTGGTCAGCTTCCCCAGAGACAATTTCTCCCATTTCCTGCCTGAGGGTTATTAGCTTGATTGCCGTTGATTGCAGAGCAGGGGAAAGGGGTGTTGGTACCACCACATATTTTCTAGACTTCCACTGAATGCCATGTTTACTATAGCATTGTGTTCTAGACATGCCTGGTGTCTTAGAATCTTCTGGTCCACCCTCTTGAAAGTAATCTCCATGCTTCTTCCAGGGAAAGAGAGGGATCTTGTGGTCATACTGCTTCTTCATATTCTTCCAGGTAATCCTCTATCAGCTCAGCTCTTAAAGTTATCTTTTGCAACCAATTCCTCACCCTTTGGGGGGGATCTCTGGAGTGATTCAGCTTGCCTTCTCATCCTCCAGGATTATATTTGAGTGTCACTGGCCTACTACGTCACCTTACCATTCTTTGACCAGCTTTCTAGCTTCCAGAATTTTGTGCTATCATATTCAAGGTTAATTTCTTTGTCCTTGGGGTGGGAGTGACTTTTTTTTTTAAAGTACTTTAATGTTGTTAAAGGAGAGATAAAATATAAACACATGTGCACAATCTACCAGGTTTGACCAGAAAGAAAATTTTATTAGAGATATCCAATGATATTCTAGGTTATAGCAGAGGGGATGATCACAGTGAGTTTCAAACACCAGAGAGCATCCCTAAATTGGACAGGAGATAAGACCAGATACAATTTGTAATAGAAACTGCTTTTCAATATCTATTCTTTGCTTTTCTCTCAATGTAATAAAATCCTGGATTTTTAGCTGGGCAAATGGTCATCCACAAAAAAGTCAATATTTCCCAGCTTCCTTTGCAGTGACAAATGACGTGACTAAGCTCTTGCCAAACAGATATAAACAAATGTGATATGTGCAAATTTCTGGTCATGCTGTTAAAAGGAAGAGGTGTGTTCTCTTCCCTCTTTCCCAGTTTCTGTGAGTTGGATATGAAAGGAGGGTGAACTATTTATATTGTGTCAATAAGAACCCACTACAGGTGTCAGATGAACAGAAATGAAAGAGGCTCATCTGTGACAACTTCATGGAGCAGAACTGCTATGCTAACTTGTGCTTTTATGCAAAAGAAATACACTTTTATCTTCTTGAAACCACTTCTGTGTTGGGTGTAGGTTACAGCATTTGAAACTATAGCTTAACCATCACTAACTTTAAGATCCCTTTCAATTCTAAGAATGTATGAAAACATTAAGAAAATGCAGTAATTCCATTTTTAATAATGAAAAAGTTAAAGTAGAATAGGGTATGCGGAATACAAAGAACTTATATCTAAAGACTAAAAGCCAGAATTTGTTATATGTAATACCTCCACAACTTGCTATTCATCTTGAGTTAATTAATGAATAAATATAACATTCACATATTTTATGTCCATAGAAGCTCATGTACAACTTCTGATCTCAAAAGAAATGCTTGGATATTAATGGTAAAGTTTCAGAAGAACAGGAAATAAGATATTCTATCCCATCAGAGAAGAGTTCTCTGATAAGGAAAAGAGTAATTACAGGGGCAATGATGCTAAAGAAGCTCATGCTTCCGAAAGCCATGTGGCAATATTTATTGTGAATACGTCAATTATCATGGTGGTGGTGTTGGCATTACCTAGTACCAATAACTTGAGCTATAGTATTAAATGGACCTATGTTTCAAAATCAGCTGTACCTTGCTAGGGCTGTAAACCTGGGAAAAACCTAAACTCTGTGTGCTCTGGTTATCCCAACTATAAAATAGAAACAATAATACATCCCATGTTGACATGCTGGAGAAATTAAATGAAATAGGGTCTGTAGAGTATCTATCAGGTTCTGATAGTCTACAGATACTATATAGTTGTTTTCTTCAACTCCATCTTTATCTGAATTTTTAATAATCTAGCATAAAAATATAAACTTTAGACATTTAATATTTAGTATTTCTAGGTAACATGGCAAGCATCTAGAGGATGACTTAACAGCTTAACTGAAAACCACACACTGTTGTTTGTTTAATGTACTAACATTTCTAATTCTTCCTCACTGTCCTGAGTGCTAAGTTGCATGTTTTCATTGGGTTACCTGCCCAGTTTGTAAATTTGCCCTTTCCTGTGATCAAACAGACCCCAGTTCTGTTCAGGTATCCACCTCTCTCTCATATGGTCACATGCCTCATGAAAACGGCTTCCATCTCCCACTTCAGAGGTGGACTAGATGCTTCTAAGGTTTTTCCCACCCCCTTTGCCAATGATTGGTTCGGAAATGGACACACGACTCAATCTGAGCCAGTGAGACATGAGAGGTTTGCTGAGGCCTCCTGGGAAAGATTTTCTTCATTCTTCTGGGAACACTTGAGGAAGCAGTGATTTCTCATAGCCTCTCAACACTGCTGCTCAACACTGTGAGGCTGGAATTGCAGCAAACATACTGCTACCAGCCTCATGATTCGGCCATCACATCAAGGAGGAAAAATGGGTAGAGCCATCCTTTGAAACCTCCCCTACTTCTGGATTTTCAGTTATGTGGTACAATTCATTTCCTTGTTATTTAAGCCATTTGAGTTTAGTTTTCTGTTATAGCAGCTTATCTGATCATCCAAATAGTATTGATATCTGAGCAAGCCCACCCTATTCCAATGGTCAAAAGTTTGACTTCAGTATTCCTCCATTTCAGCTCTTCTGATAGAGCTTCACGTTGGGTTATGTTTCAATGCTCTTTCTGTCAGGTTTGTGTTTTCACCTTAATAGGAAATTTTCTAGGTCACAGAGCATTTATTTAACTTGCCTGAACTGCTGCTTCTCGATGTAAATCTACATGAGATTTTAAAACCTTTATATTTTCATTTCCCCGAAGACAAAAGGTTCTAGAAACATTTTCTATACTTATATTTCCATGATACACATTTGTGCTACTTACTTGACTTGATTTGAGGCCAGTCAGATTGTTCTATTCTGTGGTCTTCATACTTTATGTCCAAATATGCAAATATATAACGAATAATTTCTGCTCTCCCCCTCATATTAAAATAAGTGAGTTTGTAGTTTGGCATGGTGTGATTCTGGAAGAGAAAAACAGAGGAATTGTTTTAACAGCCCTCTAGAGATGTTCAGCATTTTTCTTGGAGGACTTTTTGAAAACTTTATGGCATCTTCTGAGATAACTGCAGATATTAGAGGATATTTCAAAACCAGAATTATAAATCACTATCTAATAACACATGGGGAAGACTTAATAGAAATAAGATCTTGACTCTCTTTGAGAACTAGCTAGAACATTTCAATGAAATAGCCAAATTCAAGTTTTACTTATAAAAAGACATCAGAGTAAGAGGGTATCTATACACCGAACTTCAGAGAATAGAGTCAAAAACTTTGTGTTTTAAGATGTTTTTGTCCTGCCTTTAGACACTTGCAATGAATGGCATTTGGCATTTGGTTTGTTGTTTGCTTTGGTGACACAGCTGAGTTTGTGAAGACAGCTGGGTAAGGACTGCAAGGGCAGGGTACATGCAAGAGGCATGTAAACCAGCCATATCAACCTGTCATCCCCTCTCTTCCCTTCCCCGTTACTTTTCCCTTGAGGACTCAAAGGCTTGGGAAAATGTTCTCTCTTCTTTTACTGCATGCATGCTGCGGGGCTTTGTTGGGTTGCTTGCACATACAAACATACCCCATCTTGGGGACCTCTTTTGGGATGGGACAATGGTGAGCATGTTTCTTTATTCCCTCTATCGAGGGGCGAGGAAGAAAGAAAGCAAACGTTTCCTACATTTCAGAAAGTTTGCTAAAACTGGCTATATTGGCTGGATGGAGGTCATTATAATTTTGTGAGTTTTCTGTGACTTGTACTATTTCGTTCCCATGTTTATAAATAGTTAATGATTTTAAGCACTCATAGTAGAATGTATTATAACCTTATAATGATTAGGCAATGGGGAAAGAAACACTTTCATTTGAAGTTCAGTTCTTCCGCTTAGTTTCTGTGCACCTTTGGGCTAGTCAACAAAATCTCTCTGAATTTCAAAGTCCATTTTTTTTTTTATAAATAGAGATACTAATATGGATTTGGGGATTTAATAAGGTAACACGTGTAAAGCATTTAGCACAATGCTAAACACAATTATTAGCTATTAATAACTTTGAATTCATTCTATAGTCAAGAATAAATACCATGATTACAGCACACTAAAAATTAAAATTATAGTAATTAAATAAAAATCATAAATAACATTTATTTAATGTGGTGAGTTTAAATTGTATATTCTCTACTAAGTCTTTCAGAGATATTAATGGAATATTAGATTAAAGAGTTGAGCTCAAATTGCAAAACAAAGTTCCATCTGAAGTCACATCAAAGTTCAAACACAAATCAAGAAAATCTAGATTGTCAATCTCATATCTCAAGTACATGTGTATCCAAGGGTTGATCTATGGAGAGAATGACGGGAAATGACTGTCTGATTGCCTATCTAGACCCCCTCAGGATCCAGGAAATGATGGTGATGGTGATTCCTAGCGAATCCATTTCTCTGGGCCCGAGTTGTCCATGCCTAGATGTTGTGGAGATGGTGCTCCTTGTTAGAGACAAAGTCACCCTAACATTCCATGTCCTGTCCACTTTCATTAGCTAGTCTAGTCCCCACCAGCAAGTGAAATGTGGCACAGGCCACACATCAGTACATGAGGGAATGTTCTCTGTAAAGAATTCACTGGAGTAAATTAACAAAAATTCCAAGATTTACAGCCCCAAATTCCTTTGGGGGAGACATATGCATATAGGAAGTTCCCATTTGGGGCACTAAATGAAGTGCCGATCAGAACAATGAGACTGTTTTCTAAGTTTCTTGGAAATGTTGAGCTTAGAAATAGTGAGAAAGATATGAGAACACAAAAGTAGTTAATATAAAAAGAATAAAGATGCAGATGCAGAGAACAGACTTGAGGACACAGATTGGGGGGTGGGGTGAAGGGGAAGCTGGGACAAAGTGAGAGAGTAGCATAGACACATACACACTACCAATGGTAAAATAGATAGCTAGTGGGAAGTTGCTGTGTAACAAAGCGAGACCAATTCGATGATGGGTGATGCCTTAAAGGGCCGGGACAGGGAGGGTGGGAGGGAGTCGTGGGATGGGAGGGAGGGGATATGGGGATATATGTATAAATACAGTTAATTCACTTTGGTGTATGCAATTTTTAATTGATTTTTTTATGTTGTTGGTCACTGCTTTCAAAGAAATTATTTCTTATAAACATTATATGTGTATATAGATTCATATATGTCCATAGGATCAACATTAAAAATTAAACATAACCTTTTCTCATTTGGTCAAATACCACATAATTCTGCATGAAAATGAAGGGGTTGTTTGTTGTTAATTTGCAAAGTCATGCTATTTTATAATGTACTTCATTCAAATAAAGATGACATTTAAAAATTCCTAGCACTAGTTGGTAGCTGTCTATATTTCTCTGCAAATAGATTTTTTTTTCTTTTTTTTTTTAAGCTCTTTATTGGAATATAATTGCTTTACACTCTTGTACCAGTTTTTGAGGTACACCAAAGTGAATCAGCTGTATTTATACATATATCCCCATATCCCCTCCCTCCCGTGACTCCCTCCCACCCTCCCTGTCCTGGCCCTCCAAGGCATCACCCATCATTGAATTGGTCTCCCTTTGTTATACAGCAACTTCCCACTAGCTATCTATTTTACAGTTGGTAGTGTATTTATGTCTATGCTACTCTCTCACTTCGTCCCAGCTTCCCCTTCGCCCCACCCCACCAACCCGTGTCCTCAAGTCCGTTCTCTGCGTCTGCATCTTTGTTCTTGCCCTGTCACTGGGTTCATCAGTACCAGCAAATAGATCTTTAAATCTAAGACTTGCCACAGGGCGATGAACATCTGACAAATGCTTATCTTTCCTTCAAGAGCATCTTTCAACAGTCACAGCTCATTAATGACACTGTACTTGCACCACCACATTTCTATAGTTACTTGCAAATTATATTTTCCACTGAGCAAAAGTCTGGCTTCTTGATTTTCATAGGTAGAAAACTCAAACTCATGGACTTTTATTTTTTAGGAGATATGTGCACATTTTATAACAGAAAAAAAATAAGTACTAAAGGTAAACACTGCTGGAAACATTTACTGACTCTCAAGATCCTACTTTGTATAAGCTTTTGCATAAAAACTAACAGGAGGAATTCCAAGTAAATGTTTCAATGGTCAATGAAAACATAAGGAAATTCACAGTAAAGTTGAAAGATAAGTAGAAGAACCTATTTTTTCCCTCATAACATTTAGTAGTATATCTGTTACAGTAATCTCACTTTGCTAAAGCCTTTATTTCATCAGGATCATGAACTAAAAGGATGAAGTTAAAACATATCTCCACCCCCACCAAGGGATGTGATGGGAATCAAGCTCAGGGTGGAACAGGTGATGGAAGGGAATGAGCGGTTCTTGAGTTACCCCCACCACTTACTATCTGAGTGGCCTTGGGCAGGTCACCTGTTCCTGGCTTTACTTCCCTCACCTGTAAGATGGTAATGAAAATATTGTGTGTAAAGTACGAAAACAGTGCTTGGTATGTATTATTTGTTGAAAAAGAAAGGAGAATAAAAAGGGAGAGAGGGAGGGAAAAAGAGAGAGAGGGATGGTTCCCCCTAGCAGAGGGCAGAGTCCAGCTTTGTGTGATCTGATTGGACTCAAAGCCTCAAGATCATGTTCTTTGATAAACCTATTCTGCTGCAGAGACATAAAAAGTGAAAATTACATAAAAAGACATGAAGTTACAATTAAGAACAAGATAAACTTTGCCTGGACCAAATGAACAGAAATGAAATGCAGTGAGCAGGACTCAGAATTCTGAGAGACGCAGTGACCAGCCAGGAGCTTAGCTTCTTCACAATAAAAAGGAATGAAAATCCTCCACACAAGATGGGAGGTTGGAAGGATGTACTGCCTGAAACTAGAGCCTGGCAGGCTTTTCTATAAAACGTTTACAAGGTCAAATTGAAAGCCTCCAGCAAAACTGATAAAGAGGAAAATATATGAAAAGTCACAGATAATTAAAATTACAAATAAAGTGGTCATAATAGTAGATTAAATAGATTAAAAATCATAAGCTAAGAATACAAATAACTGTCACTGACTCTGAACACTTAAATGGAAACATTGAGAATCACATAAACTAACACAATCAAATCAAAAAGAAACTGAAAGCCTGCATTTAACAAGGAGTAAAGAAACAGAATTGGTAATTAGTCACACCCATGAGACACCAGGCCCACATGATTTTACAGGTGAATTTTATTTAATCCTCAAGGGAAAGACAATCCTCACCTTTTACGAGTAGTTTCAAAGAATAGAAAAACAGAAAAGTGCAAAGATGTTAAAAGAGGAAAATTATAGACTAAGCTCACTTATAGATATAAACATCCTAAATAACATCTTAGCTATGCAAATTTCGTAGTGTATAAAAAGAAATCAGTTGTAATGTTGGATTGCACCCTGCAGGTCTGCAAGCCTTGTAGCTGCCCCGTCTCTACATGATCCACAAAAGAGCCCAGAGACAGCAACCCAGAAATCAATGGTTACTGAATAGAGGATCTTACACGCCTGAGGTGAAAGGTCCTGAAGCAACATGTCACCTTGTAAAGCAGACAGCAAGCAGGACATGGCAACAGTCTTTGCTACGCGGGGGAGAAGGAGGCTACCCTTTATAGGGGGATTTGACAGCAGGTTGGCTCATCAGTTACCGGGGAAACCAGCTGCAGGGGCAGGGGGCAAGCACGTAGAGAGTTTCTGCTTAAGCCCTATAGTTAAGAGAATTGGATAGTCATGTGAGTGAAGGGCGGCTGGTCGAGCAGGGGATGTACAGAGATCTTGAGTGGCCTGGTCATGCATGCAATGGCAAGATAAGACATCCCAGGAATGCAAGATGTTTCAACACCAAAACATTCACCTGGATCATATACTACATCAATAGATGAAAAGAGAAAAACTCTAAGCCATACTACCTTCTCAATAGATGCTAAAAGCACTTATAAAATTAATTACTCATTTGTGACCAAAACTCTCAAAAAAACAAAAAACAAAACAAAAACAAACAAAAAAACCCAAAGCTCTTAGCAAACTGAGAATAGAAGAAAGCTTCCTTAATCTAAGAGTCTTTACAAAAAACAGAGCAAACGTCATACACAATGAGGAACCAAATGGGACCATTTCCTTTAATGTGAGTAATAACAAGAAACTCCCTCTTACCCCTACTATTAAACATGGTCCTGGCTGGCCTAGCTAATTCAGTAAGATTAGACAACAACAAATAACATATGTAAGGAGTGGAAAGGGCCATATTGTCTTTATTTGCAATAAAAATGATTATCTGTATTCAAAATCCAAAAGACTCTACAAATAAACCTGATCCTAAATTTCAAACTTAAATGCTAAGGACTAAAATAGCCAAGAAAGATTAAAAGAATAGAAGGAGAGGACTCAACCTATCAGAAGCAAGACGTATAAAAAGCCACATAAGTACAGGAATGGGATGTTTGTTCAGGACTAGATATAGAGAGGAGTGTAGAGTCTCAAAACAGAACCTCAAATATACAACAGACAAGATATTACAGTGGGCGCATAAAGGGACTAGACTAAAATGGTTTGGAGACAAAAGAGGAAAAATATACGTAATTAGACCTCAACTTCCCGCAATACATAGAAATAACACCCAAGTGGATTATAGACCTATATATGATTTAATTGGCCTATGCAAATTCCAGTGTCACACTGGGCTCTTATTTCCTATTAGCTCATTTCTGAGTCCTGCCTCTGTCATTCTGTGCTAGGAATCCCATGTAGGGGAAGTTGCATATATTTCCTGAAACAATATAGAAACAAGAAGGAAAAAGTTTGATTGTACTTAAGGATCTCCTTTACGCCTAAAAACTAACCGCTGTTTTCCTCCCACTTCAAAGCAAGTCATGTGAAGTTCTTGATGCAGCAGATAAATAAAAAGCTTAGACTTCTATTTGAAAAAATAAGATATAGGGAATTCTCTGGTGTTCCAGTGGTTAGGGCTCCACACTTCCACTGCAGTGGGCACGGGGTGGATCCCTGGTTGGGGAACTAAGATTCCATAACTCATGTGGCACAGCCAAAAAATAAATAAAATACATAATTTTTTTTAAAAAAAGAAAAAGAAAAAGAAGATATACAGTTTCTTAAAGAACATATGGATGGATGACTAACAAATACCCTGGAGAGAAACTTCCACATATGAACTCATATGAATGTAGCTATTAAGTGCAAAAGAAAATATAGCTTTTGATATATGCTAAACTTGTTTAGAAATTAAATATGTTACATAGAAAGTAATAGTGCTTTTGAAAAATTCTACCTTGGGTATTTCCTTTCTTTCTCCTAAGTGTGTGGCTGTTTTTACTTTGTACAACACTGATACATTTCAGCTGATTAACAACAGCAAAATACAGGAATATTTAATCCCAGAGACAATTTTCATGCAATCATTGAAAATACAAACTATCTTAATAAAACCATTTAATTTTAACTGTCTTTATTCTAATCTGTATATTGCTGTGAGAGCACAGTAAAACACAGTCTCAAAAATTCCAGTGTCTCTGCCAGAAAAGTGACAGTAATGCAAACTCAACTCTGGCACGGAGGCTAATATGCAGATACTTTGTTATGCACCTTAAAGATTTCAGCAGAGAACTGAAAAAAGGGATAGAATTTTGGGAGTAATCTTGATAGAAAGAAAGCTTACAAATAAGGAATTAAGTATTAACCATTTTACAGTTCAGTCCAATAACAGATCATAAGACAGTCACTCAGACAAGTACAGAATATGACAGTAGTAAAAATAAACCTAAAATGCAGAGTGAAGACTGTCTCATTTCCAATATCTGTACAGTTCAGTCATATCACTTACTTGGCTGTGTCTCTGTGGAGATTCTAGTATCTTCTATGCTCTTGTGACTTCATCTTGGGTTTATATGATGAGTAAGATACGGTCACAAGCCAATGAGAGAAGTGACTTACTTCCACCTAAGTCTCTTCCTTCATTTCTTAGATGGAATATGCCTGCCCAAAAGTGCGAGTCTGCAGAGACTTCTAGCTATTCTCGGCATTTTACAGGATCTCTGTGTATAAATAACCTAAAGTATTTGCATACGGTTGGTAAAGTCAAAGTTATAGGTGCTGAAGCGTGCCTATTTCTATATGTTCATTTAATTTTAAAGTCTTAGAACCACAGGCCCCAGGGGAAAAAGAAAACACATGTGCAAGTAAACCCTCTTTACAGATACACACACACCTCACTTCCTCACTTCACTGGATCTCTTTGGCAAGTCCTTGGCTGACCACCTCCTCCTCACCAGAACTCTCCTCAAACAGACTGATCCTTTACTTGCTCTATGTTTATTTATCACGTACATCATAATGTACTTTGTTTGTTTTCACCCTCCCCCAGTGGAATGTAAGCTCCCCAAGGCTGGCACTTCATTGTTTAGTTTACTGTTGTGTCCTCAGTGTCCACAGGAGTGCCAGGCACATCGTAAGCACTAATATAAATTTGATGAATGAATGACCCCAGTGTATATTTCCCCACAGTTCACATTTTTGCAAGGACTGTCTAAATTCTTATTGCTGGTAGTATATTTCACTTACGGTGTTTTCTTAGAAGGGCTGAAACTGAGTTCCTTGACTGAGTTTGTCATTTATCTCTCGATCTAAAGCTGTATTCCGCTTCTTGTCCCCTCTGACCTCAAAGCTAACAGAACACTCACCGACCAGAGTCAGATGACTAAGGTTGCTGTTGTCAATAACATCGTTAATGTACTAAAATGACTATTATAGACATCATCACTGACGTGCAAACTAAGGTTGTTTCTCAAGGGCAAGGTGAGCTAACAGACCCCCGGGCATGGACCACTTAACCAGAGACATCCTGTAACTCCCAAAACTACAATTAAGAAATATCACTGAAACGTCACAAAACAATAATTAATCCCAGCCTCTTTGTTCTTCCCCTTAAAAAATAAAAACCCTAAGTCAAAGACGAGGTTGGAGTGAATCTGTGACTTGTCTACAACTCCCTTGCTTAGCGCTATGCAATCATTCCTTCCTTTGCTGAAAACTCCCACTGTCAGAGTTTGGCTTTCTGCACTGTGGGCACACGAGCCGCTCGCTCGGTTTCAGGGTCATATTGTTTAAAGTAAACCTGGAGGGGAAGATTCTCCTACATCTTGTCGATAATCCTTATACAGATTAGTTACAAATGCCTAAAGGTTTTAGAAATTTATTTTTTCAGTCCTTAATGCAGGAATCAATTCCAGCTACAATATTAGAACAGGTCAGTGAAAAGATGCAGTGAAATACCTGTCTGGGCATTATTGAGCCTGTAGACTATCCGTGAAATATTTTAATGACAGTCTGGCTTTCAACTTCCAGAAAATGACACTCATAGACAACAATAGCAACCTATCAATCATGTAATATTTCCTACTTCTAAGCACTCTAAACTTTGAAGTGTTTTCATCCATTTACTGTAAACATAAGAAATGAAAATAAATATATGTATTAGTCTGTAAAAAGTCTAATTAAGAAGACACAAGTATAGCTCCTTACCTGCCAAAATGATAAATGTAACTTGAAATCAAGAGCAAATGGAATGGAAGCTATAAAAAATTAACATATTGTATTAAATAAATTAGTTAAATTAGTGTTTACTATCTGTCACTGAGTTTTAACTTACATTTTTAAAAAATCTCTTTGTTCTCCCCTCGATTATTTTTAATCCCCATTTTAGAGATGAGGAAACAGAGATACAAGGAAATTAGATAAATTGGCCAGGAATTTGGGATGGGATAAGCTACGATTACAGCCTAGGCCTTCTGATGAATTAATTCTCTTTCCCTAAATAATGCTTCAGTGGAAAAAATATCAGATATGCCAAAAAAAAAGCACTTTCCTCATTTTCTATAACAATTTTCTGCTTTAAAACCCATTCTGCTTGGCTGGCAGAAAACAAATCATTGGTCAGGGGAGGGGCGGCCATTTGATCCTTGGTCACCGACCAACACAGGCTGTCCTGGAGGCTGCCTGCTGCCTTTGTGTGTGTGGTTTTCATACCAGCAGCTCCCTGCTGCTTCTGCTGCTTCCCCATCCTCATTCTGCCCAAATGTGGCAGTTTAGTCACTTACAATGCTGCCTAAGGTTCCAGCTGCCCCACCACCCAACACAACTATCCCTTCAATGTGGTCTTGCCACCTCCTGGGCAGCACAGTAGGGTCCTAGCATCCCTCTGCTCAGGAACCACAGATTTCCCTCCCTCTCTTTTCTCCTATCCCCAACCCAGGTGGAGATGCTACAAAATCTCCTCGCTTATTACCAGCTGCGGGACTTTGGCCACGTTATGAACTTGTCTGTGCCTCGATTCCTTCATCTTTAGATGCAGATTTACTTGACAGTAAATATTTATTGAAGTCCCTAATCTTTGCCAGGTACTGTTCTGGATAATAGAGGTAAAACAGTAAACAAAAACAGACAAAAAACCCTCACCCTCATGAAGCATTCTTACGATATTAGTAGTAACTCCCTCACAGGGTTTTGAGAGCATTGAATAAGCACATGCATATGTGCTTCAAAAGGTGCCTAATGCATAGAGATCTATGAGTGTTAGTGATTGTTAATATCATTAGCAATTGTCTCACGAGAGGGTCAGTTTCTTTTGGTCTATGCTGACGAATTCTTGCCTTCTCTGTGGTTAGGTTTTGGAACTAAGAGCCAGGAATAAAAGCAGTTGCAGGTCACTTTTATCTTTCATGCTGCTTAATCCTCTCCAGAGGAAATGAGCACAGAGCCTACTCTCTGAATAGGGGGAAGAGAAAGGTGAGACACCCACGTGGATCACCATCTCACACTCTCCCCCAGCCGGGCGGTTATTTCTTCATGCCGTGTGCCCGTTATGGACCCCTGTGCCTCCAGACTGGACCGTATGAGAAGGAACTGGGAATAAATATGACAATGTGTTGCACAGTATCCATACAATCACTGGAAGGACTATTATAATTTAATTGAATATATCTTCCTCTTCTCCAGCGGCACTCAAGTTGGAAAATTTACTCCTCGGATGTAATTACCAAGTTCCTAACTGCTGTTCAAAACCCAATACTAACTCAGAATCCAATTTTGTTCTTGTTTTCCTTATTCTCCAACCTGGGTAATAGTAGTGTGGTCATACAAGGTAGCAATGAGACTTTCTGGTCTGGAGAACTGCGGGCTGGAGCCCTGGAATTGGAATCCCAGCCCCACCACTTTCCAGCCCTGGAGCCGTAGGCAGATCCCTACCCTCTCTGAACATCCATTTCCTCCTCTGTAAAACAGTGGTGATAAAAATCATTCTTATTTCTCAGCGTTGAAAGAATTAAACAGGTTAATATAGTCAAGTCACCTTGTATTGTTTGGCAAGTGGTTACGCTTGATAAGTATTAGTGGTTACTATACATTCCTTTAATCTGGAAAAATAAATATAATACTTTAAAAATAGCTCACATATTAGTTCCTTTATTTATTTTGGTAAAGGGAAGTGTTCAACCAAACCCATTTCTACTTTTCTAGCTGCACTGTTGATGGAAAAAGGAGGAAGTCTCCAGAAGCCCACTGAGCTTCCTTTTCAGCTTCTAAAGCTTTTTGATATATTTTACTTAATTTCCTTTTCATAATCAGTTATTTGGGAAACTATAAACATCTAAAACTGAAGTATGTAAGCCCAGGATTGAGAAGGAAGGAAATGAAGAATATATTTCTTTTTGGCTCCTAACCTATTTGGGTAATTGAAATGTGCTTGCAAATTTTTAGCATCTGTGTTTTCCCAGATTTCAACAGTGACAGCACTATTTTTCTTACCTGACTCTTCAGGTACTGTGAAGCACAATACAGTAATTATCGCCAAGAATGTGAGTAAATGTTTTTCTGCCTAGCCTTTTAGCTGAAAGAGGATTCCCAGGTACAAGCAAATAATAGTAACATACATAGCTAATATTTGTTAATTGCTTCCTGTAGGCCAGGCATTGAACAAAGGGCTTGCCATGTATGATCTCATGTAATGCCCACAAAATAGCACCACAAACTGTTACGTTACTTGAGTGTGGTCACATAACTGACTAGAGCTTGTCATGAAAGCATTTCTAGATATAAAATTCCTCAGACATTTGCATCTTATTCAAGAGATTGCGCATTTACTCTTCTGTCAAGAATGGGGACAATAAGCGTTAAAGCAGAGTAAGTTACCTTGTTGCTCAAGGTTTTTCCAGATTCAGTCACTGTCCCCTCTGTATCATCGCAACACACATGGTAGGAGGAAGGACCTGAATCCCACCTCTGCCTTCACACTGTCCTGTAATCCCAAAGCACCTCGTCTCCTCTCAGAATGTCAGTTCTAGGAAAATGAGTCGGCCAAGTGACCTCTAAAGTCACTTTCTGCTCTGTTGTTCAATGACATAATTTTCCCCTGAAGATATTTCTCTTACATGGAAGCTAAGTCCAAAGGGACACAAAGTTCACTGGATTGTGGGTTATAAGGACACAAGCTATTTTGTCCTCAAATCTAGCACCAAAAAGACAAGATACTCAGATCAAAGAAAGGTCACCCTCTCTGGTAATCCCAGGGATGGATTTTCTATTTATAGGAACTAAAGTAATGCAGACAGGAGGGTAATTTAGAGAGAACTTTTTGGTTACAGTAAACCCTTTCCTAGAACTTATTGAGAAGCAAACAACCAAGCTGTATTTATTACAATGATTTGCATAATTGGATTTTTTACCTATTTTGAAAACATATTAATGCAAAAAGGTATGTTTTTCTCATGAAATCTAGCAAAATGAGATTTTGGAGAAGAATGTATTCAAAAATTTCCAGGACTCTACAAGAGACTGACTAATAATAGCAAACACTGATTATTTGCACTAATCAGGTACCTAGCACTAATGTTTTAATTTGTCAAATTCTCAAAGCAACAGAGCCAATATCTTAGCCAGCTAGTGTGCCTTCACAGTCTTTGCTATTAATCACTGCATTAGGAGGTCTCAAAAATGCATCACTAGAATGAAATATATAATAAATATATATTTGCAATAAACGTGTCTATATTATTATTATTTAATATAAATATATTTATAAATATAGTTTTATATTTATATTAATTAAATAAATGTTATAAATATTAGTGTGTATGTTCCTTATGTATGTGTTTTTTTGTTATTTGTATTTCTTACTCTACCAGGCTTCTATCATTTGCTGATACTACTTCTTAGGATTATTTAACTATCTTTAGCTTGGCCATACATACCAAGCAAATTTCTGATCTAAATTCTTTCTCCTAAGCATGTTTTTTTCATCTTTTCATTCTAGAAATTGATTTTGCATGCTTTGTATCAAACATGTAGGATTCTAGCAGAATCTTTCAGATTGATCTGTGATGCAAAGAGAGGAAATTGCTTAGACCAAAGGAAGTCAGGAGATCTTGGTTTTGCTGACATATCTAACATCTGCTGTCCTGTGTCTACAAGGGAAACAGAGCTCCAGTGAAAGGAGGATTCTAAGTGATGACTACAGAGATTACATGAAGCTTCAGTCCTTGGAGAACAGACTTATACAAGAATATAAAAATAAATACAGTTTTTAAAAGCAAAGGAGAAGCAGTTTTCATCTATAGCAAAGGAACAGAAAGATCCAGAAAACAATGAACAAAGTCATGCTAAAAAATTTTTTTTTGGCCTCTAAGGTACAGTTTTGCTACATGACTACTTTGGTCCTTCATGAGCCTGAGCCATATGAAGAGAAAACATCAGTTGTTAAATGCTGGGACTTTGTCCGTGAAGGCTGGAAATGGTATGTTTCCTGGCAGTATGTACACCTTGTTAATATAAACAGTTTCAATAGCTCATGGGAAGCTGCAGGCCTCAATTAGGATGAACCACCATAATCTGGAGGAAAAGATTCAGAATTGTGTCTAAGGCCTGGGGTTTGGAAGAATTTTATAAATGGTAAAAATTTGACACTTGTAGATGATGTCACAACTGAAAGAAGATAGATAAACATGATTCTGAAAAAAATTGAATGCTTCCTAAATGTTAAAATGGTCCCTATGGCCCATGTATCAATATCATGTGCTGTGATCACAACATTTTTGTTTAATTGCTCGAGAGAGTGGTTTTGACCATTTGGCTATTCACTTTCTTCCTCAAAATCCATCTGTTTTCCTCCCAAAGTTCTATTTCTTTCAAAGAGAGCAACCTGCCTCAATCAAATACTTGTGCTCAATCAAGGAATAAAAAGCACAAAGAAATGAGTAATTAACATGAGATTATCACTCAATTAACATTCATACCACCAACATGTATTGAACACTGGTACCAGCACTATTAGATGTCTCCTGTAAAGATATTTTTTTATAACATGTGCTTTTGGGTATCTGGTAAGAATACTTTAAAAGAAAAAACTTTGTAAGACAGTCAGGTTTCCATCACCATCTTAGATAAAAGATGCTTTGATAGACAGGTGCAAGTATTCCCTTTCCCATGCAAATTTATCCCTCTGGTTATGCTATTTGTTAAAGGGACTCAGTTCTCTATAATTTGTTGCAACACTTGGAAAGAGGATTTGCTAAACTGACAATAATTTTGTGATTTATTTGGCAAGTGTATTTCTAGTATATTCTAATAAATTTATATTTTGGTTTTTTAGTGGTTCATGAAATATTGAGTGACCTAATCCCATTTCCCAAAAGACTAAACTACGGAGCAGATCTTAGGTTAATAGAAACTTGCTAACTGCAGACATTTGGTAAGGCTCAGTTTGAAAAGACAGGCTTTCTTTTCTACAAATAAACAGTAATTCATATGAAACTATATGTTATATTGACTTAAACTTCATGTTAATATGCTACTATGTTTTTGTAAGTGTTCAGAATCAAATCTGTGTCTTTTATTCCTTTGAATGTAGTGATAATCCTACCTCAATTTTAACTTTCTACTTGTTTTCCATTTTAAAACAGCAGATGAGAGATGTGTGCTCTGGACAGCAGCAAAGTCTCTTCCGTTACACAGCTCAAGCAAAATGGTGCTCAAATGTATATCAGCTAACACGATTAAGTCGCTGTTCATGGTTCATTTTATCAGCTTTAGCAAATGCAAAGTATTACATTCTTTAAAAAAAAGTCAAAGGCATCTTTTATCTTTTACTGAAGTCAAAGGCATATTTTAACACCCTATGAATTTCAAAAAGTGAAGTTTGAAGTTAAGCCAGTTGTGTTTAGCTTTAGTTCTCATTCTTTGAATCCTACTCATTAAGTCCTGTTTATAAATTCAAAGAATAAGCATAGCAAAACTCCTGAAAAATGTGCTTTTTAGAACAATGTGTTCCACCACCACCACCACAACCACACCCATCACCACATGACACCATCACCACAAAAGAAAGAAAAATTTAAAAAAATAAGTGTTAAAATAAGTGTTGAAGTTTTTCATGCATTATCTTAAAAATTGTATGGTGGATGTACTCAAATTAAATGTATGGATTGATTTCCTTTTCAGAAACTGAAAAATCACAATTCTTATACATCCTTTACTTGAAGTCTTTAAAATTGTTTTCTCGTTTTCATTATTCACATCTAGTTTGAATCTTATTGTTTAAATTTCCAAACTTGTTCTTTCAAGCGGCCTGTTAAGGATGACATATTAACAACACATGTTAATAACCCCAAACCCCACTAAAAAGACAGTACAAGTATACAAAAGGTATAGTCAGAAAGGACAAAAGAAAGGGGAGGAGTCAAGCATATAGGAAACATTTCAAAAAATACTGTGGCAGACAGGAAGCAAGTCGGAGGAGTGGCACTTTAAGTCCATGTAGTCAAGTTATGACCCAACTTTCCCTAAAGGTGGGGAGGAGGACATATACTGAAGAGATGTCACCCCAATAACCCTGAAGAACCTATGAGACACTAGGACCCCAGGACACACAAAAGTGAACTTGAGATTCAGGACAGAAAAAAAGGGGATTGGTCAAAAGTCAGAAGAGAAAGCATTAGAGCCCTGGTTGCCTTATTCTTTCTCAACCACCTAGGCCCACCAACCAACCCCTTTGCTGTTAAAAGAAAAGGAAGGGAGAGAATCTTGGGGAAACAGAGACTATGCAAGGTATGAGATATAAAATCAAGTATTCTAATTATTGAATAATTTTCTTACGATACATAGTTTTGGAAAATAATTTCCACAAAAATTTAAAGTGAGAATATTGCAATCAGTTCAAGTATTTGGTATGCTTATTTCATAACAGTGACAGTTGTAGGGCCGTTTAAGGCACACAGAAAGTCTGTAAGCAGGTCTTACTAGACTCATTGCACAGATGAGAAAATTAAGGTTTACAGGGATTAAGCAATTTACCCAAGGTCAAACAGCTATTAGGTAGTGGTCCCGGTGCTCAGACTCAGTGCTGCTGATTACAAGACTTATACTCTTACAACTACCCCAAATGCTTCGGAAAGTTCTGGTTTACAACCACTCTGAACAAAGGAAAGATTCTTCAGGATAAAGAAAGAAGTTTAATGGAAACTTCCCTGCAAATTTAGAACTTCTAATTACTTCATTGTTTAATTAGATTAATAAACTTGAAATGTAAAGGCTGGTGTAAATCCTTTTAAATATTATTTTTCCCTAAAGCTGCAAATACACAAAATTAAATTTAGAAATGCAAATTAAACTGAACAATGTGGGTCGATCCTACCCAGCATTTCTTATCTTTTTTCTGTTAGTCACTTCCTCTGACACTTGTTTTTCTCTGTGCCTAGTGTGTTCTAAACTTGTCCTCTGATGGAAGTTTTCCTGTGGTGAATAGTTGAGACCAAAGTACCTAATGTGATTTCTACCCATTTAAATGTAAGCTTAAAATTTTTTTGTATTCTTTACCGACATTCGACGGGTTGTTCACATAGCAATTTGCATATGCACATATTGATTCTGTATAGGAATAGCTGGGCAGAGCCATCCCTCAGGAGAGTTGGGCTGAGGTGGGATGTGGAGAATTGAGTAGGATGGATTTGTGGGACGATCTATAAGGTAAAGCTTTACATCATGTCTTTTGTCCATCTGCCTCATCCAGCATTTTTAAGCAGGTTGAATATAATGAGAAGTCTATGAAGAACACCAGTAAACGTGGGGGGCAATCTGCACAGCAACATGCTTTCTGACGAGCATGTGCAAATGGGGGAGGGACAGTGTCACCCAGCCTAACTCAGGTGAGGTTAAGGACGGAGCTGAGGTCCTTGAACATGTTCCAGCCGCCAGAGCCCGTTAGCGGCAGTGGGAAGCTGTTCCTGTGCCACCCACTACATGCTTGCCCGACTGGGAAGACCCTCAAAGTTATGAGCCTGGGTCGACCACCCCAGGTCACATTTTACTAGCAACTTCTGGAAAATGCTAACCGTCAATTATGCTGCACATCTTTTCCTGCCTTTCCAGTTTCATAATATCTGCTAAACAGGTTTCTGACAAAGTGTGTTAAGTGCTAAGGTTTGCAAATTCTGGGTAAAATGTGAAAGTTGTCCTTTTCAAAGGCTCACAATGATTACACCCAAAAAGCTTGTTAAAATGAGTTGCCTGATAACCTTTCTTATTTCATTTTTACTGCTTTTTATTTATTTATTTTACATTTTTACTCAGTTGATTTTTTTAATTAATTAATTAATTATTTTATTTAT
This sequence comes from Hippopotamus amphibius kiboko, assembly GCF_030028045.1. Taxonomy (NCBI): domain Eukaryota; kingdom Metazoa; phylum Chordata; class Mammalia; order Artiodactyla; family Hippopotamidae; genus Hippopotamus; species Hippopotamus amphibius. The sequence goes on from NC_080188.1 coordinate 63,682,990, forward strand.
TTATTGGCTGCATTGGGTCTTCATTGCTGCACACGGGTTTTCTCTAGTTGCAGCAAGCGGGGGCTACTCTTCATTGTGGTGCATGGGCTCTTCATTGTGGTGGCTTCTCTTGTTGTGGAGCATGGGCTCTAGGCGCATGGGCTTCAGTAGTTGTGGCACATGGGCTCAATAGTTGTGGCTCACGGACTCTAGAGCACAGGCTCAATAGTTGTGGCGCACAGGCTTAGTTGCTCCACAGCATGTGGGATCTTCCCAGAGCAGGGATCGAACCTGTGTCCCCTACATTGGCAGGCAGATTCTTAACCACTGTGCCACCTAGGAAGTCCCTATCTTTATTTTTAATCTCATTTTTTTCCTTTCTACAGAGATTTTTTTTTAATGTTTCACAGTAAAACACATTTTTTAGTGCAGAAAAGAAATTCATTATGTTGGTGGTGGTAAATTTGTTACTTTATTGATAAACATAACCTACTATGTCACTGTGCAAAATTTGATTATATGCCACAGGTGAAATTATCAATTTAGCTCTGCCATGTATACAATGATAATATTCAGGCAAAAACAAGACACCAAATATTTTTCTTCAGTTTGTTTGGCCAATTTTTTCTTTTCTCCCATAGTAAATATTCTGTACATAAATTTTTGCACAATTTTTTTTTAATTTTTAGAAGGGAATTGCTAAGTAACTGGTTATGCGCATTCTAAATGGTAATACCCATTGCCAGACTGACATCCAGAAAGGCTGCACAAACCTATTCTCTAGCTAATATCAGTTAATGTTAATTATTTTATTTTTTTTCAATCTTATGAGTAAAAACATCTCATAGTTGGTTTTTGTTTTGTTTTTTACTTTAAAAATCTTTTTATTATAAAGTAAAATACATATACAGAAAACCACAGAGAACAAACATACATCTTACTGCATTATTATAAGGTAAACACGATCCTAACTACTAACCAGATCAAGAAATAGAACTTTGTCAGCCATTCCCTAAAATTCCCCCTCAACATACTCCTTCCCTTCAAAAGTAACCACTATCCTTACTATTTATAGTAATCCTTCCTTGCGTATATTTGTGGTTTTATTATCAATGAGGTACATCTAATTATAGCTTAGTCTTTCGTATTTTTAAAAATTGTTTTTATTCGTTTCAATTTTATTTTATTTGTGTTTTATTGAGGTAGCATTAGTTTATAACATCATATAGGTTTCATGTGGACATTATATTTCTACTTCTGTATACACTGCAGCGCGCTCACCACCAAAAATTTACTTTCCAACTATTATCATAAAGTTGATCCCATTTACCCATTTTTCCCTCCTCCTCTACCCCTTCTCTTCTGGTAACTACTACTCTATTCTCTGTATCCATGTGATTTTGTTTGGTTTGGCTTATTCATTTATTTTGGTTTTCTGTTTGCTTGTTTTTTATATCACACACGAGTGAAATCATATGGTATTCGTCTTTCTCTGTCTAATTTTTTTTACTTAACATAATACACTCAAGGTCCATCCATGTTGCTACAAATGGCGAGATTTCATCTTTTTTAAGGATAAATAGAATTCCATTGTATATATGTACCACCTCTTTATTCATTAATCAATAGATCAACACTTAGGTTGTTTCCATGTCTTGGCTAGTATATATAATTCTGTAATGAACATAAGTGTGCATATAAGTTTTTGAATTGGTGTTTTCATTTTCTTTAGATAAACACCCAGAAGTGGAATAGATGGATCATATAGTAGTTCTATTCTTAATTTTTTGAGAATTTCCATACCGTTTCATTGCAGCTATAAAAATGTATATTCCTACCAACAGTGTGTGAGGCTTCCCTTTTCTCTACATCCTCTCCAACATTGTTATTCTTTGCTGTTTATAATAGCCATTCTAATGGGCATGAGGTGATATCTCATTATGGTTTTCATTTGCATTTCCCTAATAATTAGCAATATTGAACATATTTTTATGTGTATATCATCTGTATGTCTTCTTTGGGAAAATGTTTATTTGGGCCCTCTGCCCATTTTTTTTTTTTAAACTCTTTATTGGAATATAATTGCTTTCACTCTTGTACCAGCTTATGAGGTACACCAAAGTGAATCAGCTGTATTTATACACATATCCCCATATTCCCTCCCTCCCCCGACTGCCCCCCACCCTCCCTGTCCCAGCCCTCCAAGGCATCACCCATCATTGAGTTGAATTCCCTTTCTTATTCAGCAACTTCTGACTAGCTATCTATTTTACAGTTGGTAGCATATATGTGTCTATGCTACTCTCTCACTTCATCCCAGATTCCCCTTCGCCCCCCGCCCCCTCAACCTCGTGTCCTCCAGTCCATTCTCTGCATCTGCGTCCTTACTCATGTCGTGTCATTGGGTTCATCAGTACCATTCTTTTTTTTTTTTCTTTAGATCCCATATATATGAGTTAGCATACAGTATTTGTTTTTCTCTTTTTGGCTTACTTCACTTTGCATGACAGACTCTAGGTCTATCCACCTCATTACATATAGCTCCATTTCATTCTTTTTACGGCTAATATTCCATTGTATATATATGCCACATCTTCTTTATCCATTCATTTGTTGATGGGCATTTAAGTTGCTTCCATGTCCTGGCTATTGTAAAGAGTGCTGCAATGAACATTGTGGTACATGTTTCTTTTTGGATTATGGTTTTCTCTGGGTATATGCCCAGTAGTGGGATGACTGGATCATATGGTAGTTCTATGTGTAGTTTTTGAAGGAACCTCCAAACTGTTTTCCATAGTGGCTATACCAACTTACATTCCCACCAACAGTGCAGGAGAGTTCTCTTTTCTCCACACCCTCTCCAACATTTGTTGTTTCTAGATGTTTTGATGATGGCCATTCTGAGGTGTGAGGTGATACCTCACTGTGGCTTGACTTGCATTTCTCTAATGATTAGTGATGTTGAACATCTTTTCATGTGTTTGTTGGCCATCTGTCTGTCTTCTTTGGAGAGATGTCTATTTAGGTCTTCCGCCCATTTGTGGATTGGGTTATTTGCTTGTTTGGTATTAAGCTTCATGAGCTGCTTGTATATTTTGGAGGTTAATCCTTTAGTCCATTGCTTCATTGGCAAGTTTTCTCCCATTCTGAGGGTTGCCTTCTTGTCTTGTTTATGGTTTCTTTCACTGTGCAAAAGCTTTTAAGTTTCATTAGGTCCCATTTATTTATTCTTGATTTTATTTCCATGATTCTAGGAGGTGGGTCAACAAGGATCTTGCTTTGATGTATGTCATAGAGTGTTCTGCCTATATTTTCCTCTAGGAGTTTTATAGTGTCTGGCCTTACATTTATGTCCTTAATCCATTTTGAGTTTATTTTTGTGTATGGTGTTAGGAAGTGTTCTAATTTCATTCTTGTATGTGTTGCTGTTCAATTTTCCCAGCACCACTTATTGAAGAGGCTGTCTTTTTTCCATTGTATATTCGTGCCTCCTTTGTCAAAGATAAGGTGCTCATATGTGCTTGAGTTTACCTCTGAGTTCTCTATTCTGTTCCATTGATCTTCCTTTCTATTTTTGTGACAGTATCATACTGTCTTGATCATTGTGGCCTTGTAGTATAGTTTGAAGTCAGGAAGCCTAATTCCACTCACTCCAGCTTTCCTTCTCAAGATTGCTTTGGCTATCCGGGGTCTTTTGCATTTCCATACAAATTGTAAGGTTTCTTGTTCTAGTTCTGTGAAAAATGCCATTGGTAATTTGACAGGGATCGCGTTGAATCTGCAAATTGCTTTGGGTGGTATAGTCATTTTCACAATGTTGATTCTTCTAATCCAAGAACATGGTATGTCTCTCCATCTGTTTGTATCGTCTTTGATTTCTTTCATCAGTGTCTTAGAGTTTTCTGCATACAGATCTTTTGCTTCCTTAGACAGATTTATTCCTAGGTATTTTATTCTTTTTTGGTGCAATGGTAAATGGGAGAGTTTTCTTAATTTCTCTTTCTGCTTTTTCGTTGTTAGTATATAGGTATGCAAGAGATTTCTGCCCATTAATTTTGTATCCTGCTACTTTACTAAATTCATCAGTTAGTGCTAGCAGTTTTCTGGTAGAGTCTTTCAGGTTTTCTATGTATAATATCATGTCATCTGCAAAGAGTGACAATTTTATTTCTTCTTTTCCAATTTGGATTCCTTTCATTTCATTTTCTTCTCTGATTGCTGTGGCTAAAACTTCCAAAACTATGTTGAATAATAATGGTGAGAGTGGACACCCTTGTCTTGTTCCTGTCCTTAAAGGGAATTCTTTCAGTTTTTCCCCATTTAGAACGATGTTGGCTTTTGGTTTCTCATATATGGCTTTTGTTATGTTGAGGTAATTTCCTTCTATGCCCATTTTCTGGAGAGCTTTTATCATAAATGGATGTTGAATTTTGTCAAAAGCTTTTTCTGCATCTATTGAGATGATCATGTGGTTTTTATCCTTCAATTTGTTGATATGATGTATCACGTTGATTGATTTGTGTATATTGAAGAATCCTTGCATTCCATGGATAAACCCCACTTAATCATGGTGTATGATCCTTTTAATGTGCTGTTGGAGTCTGTTAGCTAGTATTTTGTTGAGGATTTTTGCATCTATATTTGTCTGTGATATTGGCCTGTAATTTTCTTTTTTGGTGACATCTTTGCCTGGTTTTGGTATCAGGGTGATGGTGGCCTCGTAGAATGCGTTTGGGAGTGTTCCTCTTTCTGCTATATTTTGGAAGAGTTTGAGAAGGATAGATGTTAGCTCTTCTCGAAATGTTTGATAGAATTCACCTGTGAAGCCATCTGGCCCTGGGCTTTTGTTTGTTGGGAGATTTTTAATCAAAATCTCAATTTCCATACTTGTGATTGGTCTGTTCATAGTTTCTATTTTTTCCTGGTTCAGTCTTGGAAGATGGTATTTTTCTAAGAATGTATCCATTTCTTCCAGGTTATCCAATTTATTGGTATATAGTTACTTATAGTAGTCTCTCATGATCTTTTGTATTTCTGAGGTGTCCGTTGTTACTTCTCCTTTTTCATTTCTAATTCTGTTGATTTGTGTCTTCTCCCTTTTTTTCCTGATGAGTTTGGCTAACAGTTTGTCAATTTTGTTTATCTTCTCAAAGAGCAAGCTTTTAGTTTCATTGATCTTTGCTATTGTTTCCTTCATTTCTTTTTCATTTATTTCTGCTCTGATCTTTATGATTTCTTTCCTTCTGCTCACTTTGGGGTTTCTTTGTTCTCCTTTCTCTAACTGTTTTAGGTGTAAGGTTAGGTTGTTTATTTGATATTTTTCTTGTTTCTTGAGGTAGGACTGTATTGCTATAAACTTCCCTCTTAGAACTGCTTTTGCTGCGTCGCACAGGTTTTAGGTTGTTGTGTTTTCATTGTCATTTGTTTCTAGATATTTTTTTATTTCCTCTTTGATTTCTTTAGTGATTTCTTGGTTGTTTAATAGCGTATTGTTTAGCCTCCATGTGTTTGTATTTTTTTACAGTTTTTTCCCTGTAATTGTTATCTAGTCTCATGGTGTTGTGGTCAGAGAAGATGCTTGATATAATTTCAATTTTTTTGAATTTACCAAGGCTTGATTTGTGACCCAAGATGTGATCTATCCTGGAAAATGTTCTGTGTGCACTTGAGAAAAAGTGTATTCTGTCATTTTTGGATGGAATGTCCTATAAATATCAATTAAGTCAAGATGGTCTAATGTGTCATTTAAAGCTTGTGTGTCCTTATTTAGTTTCTGTTTGGATGATCTTTCCATTGATGTAACTGGGGTGTTAAAGTCTCCTACTTTTCGGCCCATTTTTAATTAGGTTGGTTTTTTGTTGTTGCGTTGTATGAGTTCTTTATATATTTTGGATATTAAGCCCTTATTGGATATATAATTTGCAAATATCTTCTCTCTTTTGGTGATTTGTCTTTTTGGTTTTTTGATGCTTCCCTTTGCCATGCAGAAACTTTTTAGTTTGATGTAGTTCCCAAAGTAGTTACTTTTGCTTTTGTTTTCCTTGCCTAAGGAGACATATTCAGAAAAATATTGCTAAGACTCATGTCAAAGAACATACTGCTTTTGTTTTCTTCTAAAAATTCTATGGTTTCAGGTCTTACATTCAAGTCTTTAATTCATTTTGAGTTGATTTTTGTGTTATAGTGTGAGATAGTGGCCCGGTTTCATTTTTTGCATGTGGCTGTTCAGTTTTCCAAACACCATTTATTGAAGAAACTATCCTTTCTTCATTGTTTTTTCTTTATTCCTTTATTATAAATTAATTGCCCACATATATATGGGTTTATTTCTGGACTCTTAATCCTGCACCTTTGATCTATGTATCTGTTGTTCTGCAAATACTGTGCTGTTTTGATTACTATAGCTTTGCAATATAGTTTGAGATCAGGGAGTGTGATACCTCCAGCTTTGTTTGTTTTTTTTTCCTCAGAATTGCCTTGGTTGTTTGGGGTCTTTGGTGGTTCCAGATAAATTTTAGAATTTTTTGTTCTGTTTCTGTTAAAAATTTCAATGGGATTTTGATAGGGACTGTATTGAATCTATAGATTGCTTTAGTTAATATGAACATTTTAATAATGTTAATTCTTCCAAAGCATGGAATATATTTCCATTTATTTGTGTCTCCTTCAATTTCTTTCAACAATGTCTTACAGTTTCTAGTGTACAGGTCTTTCATCATATAGTGTTTTAAATTAGCATGTCTTTGATTACAGAGAAGGTTGAATATCCTATGTTTATTTGTAATTTATATTTATTCTTTTGTGAATTTTCTACATTTTTTCTATTAGGATTTCCATCCTTTTTACTTATTGATTTGAAAGAATTTCTTTCCATGTGTTACATATGGGCTACAGAATTATTTTTTCCCCTCCTTGCTGTGGATTCACAATAGACAGAGTGTACTTTCCCTTCATTTTACTTAGGACTGTCCCTAATGTAATATTAGCAGATGTGCTACAACCAGAGGCTTTAAATGTGCTTGCACAGTTTGGATTTCCCTTTTGTGCTCCGCCATAAGATCATGCCCTGGGTAGCTGGTGGTCCCAGGATGAAAACACAGAAAGCCTGGAGCAGAGCCACCCCAGCTGCCCTGTAGACTTGTGAATGAGGATACTAAAATGTTTGTTGTTTTAAGGCACTGAGAATTTGTTATGCAGCATTATGGCAGCACTAGGTGACTAATACAGTACTGTGAGGTCTGTCTCTAAATATCAATGTGATCCTATCTGCTAATTACAAGAAGGGGAGAAATTTTTAAATAAAATAACATATAGAAAATATGCTACTCTTTTTCAAGAAAAGAGGTATTCCAAGAACACTTTGCCCATAAACAGTCACCAAGTTTGGCAAGAGAAGTAACAGCTTCCAGCAAATTAGCCAATGTAGCAGAGTGTATAAGAGGCAAAGTCAGAACAATTAATATTTCTTCAAGAAATATCTAATAGTTATTGTATTAGTCAATGATCTCCAGAGAAACAGAATCAATGGGATGTATTTATTTAAAGAGATTTATGAGAAGGAATTGGCTCATGCAGTTATGGAGGCCACAAAGTCCAAAATCTTCAGGGTGGGCTGGAAGGCTGGAGGCCCAAGAGAGCTGATCCTGCAATTCCAGTTCTAAGGCCATCTGCTATAGAATCAGGAAGAGCCAGTGTTGCAGATGAAGTCCAAAGGCCATCAGCTAGAGAGCTCTCTCTTGCTCAAGAAAGCTGGTCTTTTTGTTCTGTTCAGACTCTCTACTGGTTGGATGAACCCAACCACGTGAGGTAAAGCAATCTGCTTTATTCAAAGTTTACCAATTTAAATGTTCATCTCATTCAAAACCACCTGCACAGAAATACCTAGAATAATATTTGTCCAAATATCTAAGCATTCTGTGGCCCAAGCTGACACAAATTAACCACCACAGTCATTTTGAGATTACTGTTGACCATAAGGCTAAACTTGGTATTTGGAGACCAACATAAAACCAGTGTAACCAGGGTAAATAACAAGACAAGCCATTTACAAAGGCATTGACATCATCGACAAGAGGGAGACAGTGTCAGTCAGTGTCCAATCAGGAGATCACATATCAGTTATTGTAACAAAGAGAATTTAAGAAAAAGAAATACTCACCAGTTATTGAGGGACCAAAAAGGCAAAAAATTACCTTAAAATACCATGGAGTGAGCATGTGCAGGAAGCAGTTACCCCTTCTTGCCTGGAAGCACAAAAGGAAAGAGGTTATTTAAACTTATAAGCTTGAAGCAAATGCCTATGTTGCTGAAACTCAAACCCTTAAGGCCATGGAGCCGGGAACCACAGACCTCCGAGCAGGGAGGGCGGGGGAGACACCAGTCAGCTGGAGTTAGGGTCCTTGAGGGGCACAGTGAGGCTGGTCTTGTGAGTGTTAGAAAAACCGGCACCTGGAATCAAGGGCTACTACTGGAATGGACTGCCACTTTCAGGGTAAAGAAGTGCTGCTAGATGACACTCGGAGGAACAACCAACAAGAAGAAACAGTGACGAGTAAGTCCCTCCTTCCTCCTCTAGCGTGAAGTATCTCTGTAGCACCCTCTCTTGGCAGAGCCTAATAGGCCACTAGCTGGCCAAGTAAAAAGGTGGTTCAGCCAACCCCAGTCCACTTCCAGCTAAGTAAAGAAGGGTGGGTTTACAGCTGGGAGATGTTCGCTTAATAATGGGCACAGAGTCCCTAATGACTGTGATCTCCAGAGTGGGGTAGATGCACCTGGGAAGATGCATAAGACAATCCATTAGGAAATGGTTAGAAATCTATTTGTATTTTTTATCTAAAAAGATAAGAAAGAAACTTTATTAATTTTAAAGTGCAGATTGATAGTGAAAGCTCTCTTTGGAAACACTAAGATGGAGAAAAATGAAAACAAAGAATTTAGCCAAGAGAAAAAATATCTAAACAGAACAGCAGGAGGGAAACTGGCCTGGCTAACATGCAATGCACTTACACTTACATGTGCAGTGGAAAGGAAGAGGAACTAATGCAGTAACTGAGAACTTTTTGTAGCAGTAAGACATGTTTATACTAGTGGACACTGAAGAAAATCAAATAGGCTTTGTGGATTCCTAGTGTCCAACTGTAACATGAAATTGGGATGAAAGAAGGAGTCTCCGTATTTCTTTGTGGGATACAGCATGGCTCCAGTGCTCAGAAAACTGAAATATACACTATGCCATTTGCCACATCCAAGATTTTTCAGCCACGGAAGCATCAGGACAAGCACTCTTGTCAAGGGCAGCACTGTGCTTACATTCTCCCATTGTTTAGCCACAGCAATGAGAATAAAGACATTCCCTCAAGTTGCCTGTGCCACAGGAAGCAGCAGCAAGGAAGCCAGGTCAGAATTGGAGTAGATTTCTTTTACACAAGTGAGACACATTTTAGGGATATCTACAAAAAACTGCAGGTGATTTAGGGAGAGGGAGGCTAATAAATCAGACAGGTGAGGCATTGAACCTGTTAAATTTGCATAATTAATGTTAACGTGATCTCATTTGTACCCTCATGCTGGTGGAACCAAGAGATGTGTGTGTACATGTGGCGGTGGGTAAGGGTTTTTTCTTTCATTCTAGAAATATTTCTTGAGTGCCTTCTGTGTGACTGGCACTATTCCAGAAATCAGTGGTACAGAGATGAACAAAATTGACAAGATCCCTTTCCTCAAGAATTACACACCTAAGGAGTCCCTCTGAAGTAGCAATGGCCTGGAACTTCAATTTCTCAACATACTTGAGCTCGGTAGGTGTTACAGTTCATGTCATCTAAGAATTCTCAATCTCTGTGAACTGGCCCCTAGATTAGATTCAGAATCAAGGTACTCTCACCAACTCTACATCCAATTCAGTAATACTATAATGCTTGTTCCAGGCTAAACTCAAAGCACAAAGATTTCAAAGCACTCAAGAAGGCATATATCAACTCTATTAATTCTATTTTATACATAATATATAGAGACCTGCTGTCATCTTGAAATGAAAGATATGATTATCTAGCTTGATAGGAGAAATGGAGACTGAATTCTCCACATCAAACCACTGGTGTTCTCTTTTTCTCAATTTCTTCAGACGTAGCTTTAAAAAAATAGGATCATTGCGATAGGACTAAAAATTATTTGATAAAGTGGAATAGTTCTCACTCGTGCATAATTGATATTACTATTTTGACACTGGAATTCTTACAGTTTTACATTGGATGAAAATATAATCCAAGGTAACTTTCTGCTCATCAGAACTGCCTTGCATTTATTCCCAGGGCTGTTTTCCAGCGCTCCCAGGTAGAGAATTAAAGAACAGAAAGAGCAAAGCATGCATTTGAACAAACACAGTGCTTTTGTATGGTGAACTCAGATACACATTCTTTTAAGGAACTGTGAAGTAATCAAAAGTTTCTTTAAAAAGACATTTCTTAGAGAATCCACTTGGGAAAAGCCAAACCTGTATATATTCTAAAACTACGCATTCATTGAGATGATGAAAAATCTCTGGAGATGGATGGTGGTGACGGTTGCACAACAATGTGAATGTACTTATGCCACAGAAACGTAGACCTTAAAATGGATAAAATGGTAAATTTATACATATACTTTACCACAATAAGAAATACTTTAAAAGCTCATCCTGAATAAAACCAAACTTGAAAATATTCCCCAAACTGAGTTTGAAATTTCATCGTATGTTGTTTGGTTTGAGTCTTGAATGACTACCATGCCAGTGGATCTTAGGTTCCTGCTGAAATCTTTCTGAGTATCTTTGGCTTGGTTTTGAGGGATAACATTTATTGGCTACATAAAATATAACTCATATCCTTCCTGATTCATTAAAATAAATGAATAAACAAACTGTCCAAATTGAGCTCAGTTTTGAATTAAAAGTCATATCCTTAGCTCCAAGAAAATGCCTATTCCCTTTCTAGCATATGTGTTCATACTTACACTTGTATTTGCCAAACAATTCCTCTAGAGATACAATGTGACTCTTTTAATTGAAATATGTTGGAAGCATTATTTGATGTCCAAATCTTACAAAAAAAAAAATATTTGTATGGAAAACTGGTTAATGGTTCAGTATCCATGTTCATGCCAAGGTATGTACACAGCTCAAATGACGTTCAGTTCTAGTCCATTGGGATCAGTGTTCAATACAGACTTGATGGTCATATGATCCAGGAGATTATTGTCGAATACCTCAAGTAGGATTCTTAAACCAACTGGCTGTATGTTTTTAATATAAAACTGACCCAATTTTTATCTGTCATGGACTCAGACTGTTGTTTTCCAAGGTTTTTTCGTGATAGGCCATAAGGTATTCGGCAGTAAGTCTAGGTTAATACAATGCTGAAAGTTTGGTTTGATTTTGTTTTTATTCGAACAGTTTTCTGTTATGAACAATTTAATATAATTCTAGCTGGTTATAGGTATTTTTATTAATGTAAGTGTATTTTTAACTCTGACAATACGTAAAGTGATTATTATCCAACTAAATTCAAAAGGCTTGGTGCATAAGTAATGTTTCAATTCTTGGTCAGTGTTACTTATCTTAAGGGTTTTGCTTTTTTTTTTTTTTCCCAAATATTATACTCTTCTCTAGTATAGCTTATGGCAAATATGTAACTACTGGCAGGCTATGAAGAATGCCAGCATTACTCATGATTCTGGTCAGTATTTCACTCAGTACTATCTAATAATCTCTTATTAAATAGATTAATTCTTCAGAACACCATGTTTGGCTTTTTGTTTTGAAATACAGTGGCTGCATTTTATGGTTTAAGTTATTGTCCTTTATTTCCTCTTAAAACCTATAGCTTATATAAATTACTGGCACCAGGCACTTTATAAACACTTCATATGAATTAATTTCTTTAATCCTCATGACATCATTATGGGGTATGTTTTATTATTATTATCCCTATTTGATAAGCGAGGAAAATGAGGCTCAGAAAGTGTCCATATTGTTACAGTTAATTATTGAAAGAGTTAGGATTTGAACCCAGGAAGTCCATCTTTAAAAGTATTGCTCTTAATCGCTAAATTACAATACAGGCACGTCCTGATAAATTTTCTGCCTGTATCTAGCTTCCTCTCTTGGCTTTGCCTCTTTGTACCTTATGCTCATATATTATAAGACTCTTCGTTGTTTTTGTTTGGTTTGGTTTTGGTCTTTACAATACTTAGTTTAGTTGGTGAAAATTATATGGCAGAGGGCAGAAGAATGTTCCTGAGTACATTGCTTTGCTCTGCGTTGCTGGGTTTGGTCTCCCTGTCAATTGTGACTAGCAGTCAGTAAGGATTGCCCAAGTGGCTTTGTCTTATGGAAATCAGCTTTTGCAGAAATGAACAGAAAGCTGCATAACACAGGGAGGATCAACTCAATGATGGGTGATGACTTAGAGGGGTGGAATAGGGAGAGTGGGAAGGAGTCACGGGAAGGAGGGGATGTGGGGATATATGTATAAATACAGTTGATTCACTTTGTTGTACAGCAGAAACTGGCACAACAGTGTAAAGCAATTATACTCAAAGAGCTTAAAAAATAAAAAAAAATTTTAAAAAGAAATGAATAGATATCACAAATGTATTTTTAAAGTATTCCCTATGAAATTATTGTGATTCCATGTAAAGATAATCTAGGTGAGCACTGCAAGAAAGACAATAAAAGCTGAGGTTTAGCATCATTCATAATTTGTCTACGGTGAGATGAGAGATGACAGTAAGGCTGAGAGTAGAGGCTACTTCTTTTGACTCCCCATTTAGTGCTTTTCATTCTGACTTCAAGAATTCAGTCTAACAGTGGGTGCAGGGAAGTAAAAAGACAGTTATAAAACTGGGAATGTGTTAGAGGTGAGCACATAGGAAATGGAATCCAAATGGAGAGACTAGAAAATGTTTCCTAAAGGAGATGATACAGAACTTTAGAGTTGACCTGGTAAAAGGAAGGGGAGAATGCCTCCAGCAGTGACAACAGCATGTGTACAAATCTTTTGAAAGTAGAGGATGTCTGGGTGAGCTGTAGTGTGGGAAAGCGGAAGCTAGATATTGAGAGAAGAAATAGTAAGTGCCTACTAAGCTACACTAAAGAATTAAAATTTTAGCCTAACTTTTTGGGATGACATTGGAGGATTTTATACAAAGAAGCGTTGTGATCAGATTTGCATTTTAGAAGGAATACTCTGGCAGGAGAATGCAATGAACTTGGGAGTGGGGAGAGAGGACTGTAAAGACTGAAGGCAGGGTTCAAAGAGCCAAGACGAAACTTGCAACACAATGGAGAGAAAAAAGCAAATTCCAGAGACAGTGAGGAAACAGTGATACTTTTGAAAACACCTGCCACAGGTATCTGCTGTATGACAAGTCAAAAATGAAGAATGAGGATCACTCTAGGAGGGTCACCTTGGTGAGGTGAGGTAGCTGGCACATCCAAGTGGAGATGTGTAGTTGGTATATGGTTCTGTGCCTCTGGGGCTCAAGAGAACAGCCGAAAGAGAGCTAAAATGTGGTGACAGCAATCACCCATTCAATAAACATCTACTGAACGTTTACAAAGTGCCAGATACTGTGAGAGGCTCTGGAATTCAGAGGTGAATTAAATCAAGCCCATCTTTGTCTCCCAGATATTTATAGTTTGCAGAGAAGGCAAGGGACATGTGAGGAGTTCAGGGAAGGAAAGAATCATAGGTTCTACTCTGCTACTGTGTCCAGAACACGGTGGGGTAGTCAGTTCTCTTTGGGAAAAGTTAATTTGGTGCAATGTTGTGGAGTTATACTCTCAGTCCTTAAAAAAAGAATTTGCATAAATGGTAAAGCACTAAGGTACTCAAAAGTTTCCTTTGGCATTTGATTCTAATGAATAATACTCATTGGTGAGTTTAACTAAACTATTGTTTCAGGAATAATAACAGTAACTGATTTTATTGACTGTCTACTACATGTGAGACAAGCCAATCTTCTAAATATTTCAAACGTATTTTCCCATTTAATCCTTCCAGTGACCCCAGAAAGTCGAAACTATTATAATCTCTCTTTCACACATGAGAGAATCAAAGTACAGAAAGAGTAAGTAACTTACTTAAGGTCACCAAATAGAAAATAGCAGATCTAGAATTCAGGCATGCAAATCCTGTATCTCCTTATAGGAAAAATGAGAATAAGTGGCTTTAAGAAAGATAAAACTCTCACAGAAATAAATGAAATAGAAACAAAGAAAATAATAGCAAAAATCAATAAAACTAAAAGCTGGTTCTTTGAGAAGATAAATAAAATTGATAAACCTCTAGCAAGACTCATCAGAAGGAGAGGACTCAAATCAATAAAATCAGAAATGAAACAGGAGAAGTTACAACAGACACCACAGAAATAAAAAGCACCATAAGAGATTACTACAAGCAACTATATGCCAATAAAATGGAAAACCTGGATGAAATGGACAGATTCTTAGAAAGGTATAATCTTCCAAGACTGAATCAGGAAGACATAGAAAATATGAACACACAAATCACAAGTAATGAAATTGAAACTGTGATTAAAAGTCTTCCAACAAAAAAAAGTCCAGGACCAGATGGATTCACAGGTGAATTTTATCAAACATGCAGAGACGAGCTAACACCCATCCTTCTCAAACTCTTCCAAAACATTGCAGAGGAAGTAACACTCCCAAACTCATTCTATGAGGCCACCGTCACCCTGATACCAAAACCAGACAAAGATAATACAAAAAAAGAAAACTACAGACCAATATCACTGATGAATTTAGATGCAAAAATCCTCAACAAAATACTAGCCAACAGAATCCAACAACACATTAAAAGGATCACATACCATGATCAAGTGGGGTTTATCTCTGGAACGCAAGGATTCTTCAATATACGCAAATCAATCAATGTGATACACCATATTAAGAAACTGAAGAATAAAAACCACATGATCATCTCAATAGATGCAGAAAAAGCTTTTGACAAAATTCAACACCCATTTATGATAAAAACTCTCCAGAAGGTGGGCATAAAAGGAATCTACCTCAACATAATAAAGGCCATAAATGACAAACCCACAGCAAACATCATCCTCAATGGTGAAAAACGGAAAGCATTCCCTCTAAGATCAGGAAGAAGACAAGGATGTCCACTCTCACCACTACTATTCAACATAGTTTTGGAAGTCCTTCCCACAGCAATCAGAGAAGAAAAAGAAATAAAAGGAATCCAAATTAGAAAAGAAGTAAAACTGTCAGTGTTCACAGATGGCATGATACTATACATAGAAAATCCTAAAGATGCCACCAGAAAACTACTTGAGCTAATCAATGAATTTGGTAAAGTTGCAGGATACAGAAGTAACACACAGAAATCTCTTGCATTAAATCAAAACTACAATGAGGTATCACCTCACACCAATTAGAATGGGCATCGTCAGAAAATCTACAAACAGCAAATGCTGGCAAGGGTGTGGAGAGAAGGGAACGCTCTTGCATTGTTGGTGGAAATATAAATTGATACAGCCACCATGGAGAACAGTATGGCGGTTCCTTTTAAAACTAAAAATAGAGTTACCATATACCCAGAGAACATCATAATCTAAAAAGACACATGCACTCCAATGTTCATTGCAGCACTATTTACAATAGCCAGGACACGGAAGCAACCTAAATGTCCAACAACAGATGAATGGATAAAAAAGATGTGGTACATATATACAATGGAATATTACTCAGCTGTAAAAAGGAACGAAATTGGAACATTTGTAGAGACATGGATGGACCTAGAGACTGTCATACAAAGTAAAGTGAGTCAGAAAGGGAAAAACAAATATCGTATATTAACACATATATGTGGAATATAGAAAAATGGTACAAATCAACCGGTTTGCAGGGCAGAAGTAGAGACACATATGTAGAGAACAAACATAAGGACACCAAGTGGGGAAAGCAGGGAGGGTTGGGGGGGAATGAACTGGGAGATTGGGATTGCCATATATACATTACTAATAAGAAAAAAAATATCAAATTGTACACTTTAAATATATGCAGTTTATTTTTTGTCAAAAAAAAAACAGAAAATACATGCTTTAAAAATAGTCAAATAATTTTAAAAAAAAAGAAAAAGGAGCAGACCAGACACAAAAATGGAAACAGAACATAAGCTCAATAAATCTCAGGGGTTTTTTTAAAAAAAAAAAAGAAAGAAAAAGATAACAAAAAGCTCTTCTATCATCAATTGTACATTAATATTGACTTTTGTTATTTTCCTCTTTTAAAAAATTATCATGGGGTTCATTTTTAAAGACAATTATTATTGTTTTGGCTGAACAAGCACACCATACCTCTTCCTTTTTTTTTTTTTTAATTTTATAAATTCGTTTATTTATTTATTTTTGGCTGCGTTGGGTCTTCGTTGGTGCACGCCAGCTTTCTCTAGTTGCAGTGAGCAGGGGCTACCCTGCATTGCAGTGCGCGGGCTTCTTAGTGCAGTGGAGCACAGACTCTAGGTGCGCAGGCTTCAGTAGTTGCAGCACATGGGCTCAATATTTGTGGCTCTCGGGCTGTAGAGCACAGGCTCAGTAGTTGTTGTGCACGGGCTTAGTTGCTCAGCAGCATGTGCGATCTTCCCAGCCCAGGGCTTGAACCCGTCTCCCCTGCATTGGCAGGCAGATTCCTAACCACTGTGTCACCAGGGAGGTCCCTCTCTTCCTTTTATTCGTGTGATCTGCCAGAATTTGGTAAAGTCCTTATATTACTCATGTCTTCATGGAGACCTTACAGGATCTAACAAGAAAAACCCTTTGCAAAGGTACTCAAATTTTTATAAGGAATTGGTTACATACCTATTGAATAATTATTTTGGCTGAGAGAAATATTGTAATGAAAAAGTTATCATTCATTAAAGAAAAATCATCGAGCACTTCCTACTGAGTGTCAAGTACTGTGCTAGGCTCTAGAGATAAAAACACAAAAAAAATATGGTTTCTGCGCACCTGTCAGAAGGAAATAATGATCAAAGCATTCACTTCCGGTTCCCAATAAAGAAAATCCACACACAGAATACACGGGGGATATAACACTTAGTGGGTGAAATTGGGGAAAAAATCATACACTTACATTACTTAGTTAATACATACCATAATCACTTAGTTTAGTTTCCAAAATAAGGGCCATTATTAGAACCTTGAAAGCTTTTTTAAAAAATTTTGTCACTGATTTTCTGGGTAGTCCAGAAAGTATTACTTTACAACTTCACTCTTTTATATAACACACCCTTAGCTTTCAGCCCTGGATCCACATGTTTGGGTGTATTTAATTGATTGAGAATCATTGATGTTGTGTGTGTGTGCGCATTCCAGGGAGTAAATTATCCTCTTGCTTTCCTTGCTTGTGTTTGCTTTTGTTCACTCTTAGCCCTCCAAAATCCTTAATGACTAACCAAGAATGTGACCACCCTCGTTGTTACCACATCGAACACGCTTACTCAAGCCAAGACCTCTTTCACTGGCCCCTTTTTCTTTTATCTTTAAAAAAAAGATCAATTCTAGAGGCATTTCCTTTTAGTATCTTTCTTTTCTCTTATCTCTCCAACTCGAACTCTTCTATCAATTATAGCTTTTCTCCCAGGGAAAAGACAGAGGTCCTTGGCAACGCAGTCTCTGAGCACCATGGCAATAAAAGCAATGCAATCTTACATCTCTCATGGGCTGCTCTGAGGAAAAGAGCATCTAATGTGGAAGAAGGTCCAACACCATGATGTTGAACATGTGTTTATTTACCTCACTGTAATGCTGTGAGGACAAATGCGGTAAACTTGTCCTTAATCTCCTGACTTTAATCTCCTCAAAAGAAAGGAATAGGAATAGGAAATCTTGTGAATGAATATGAAACATACTGTATAGAAACAAACAAAAAATTACTAAGTTTTCTGCTAAAAGTTTCATTCTCTTAGTCTGGACCACAGTACACTAGCTGCAGCAATTATAACAAAGTGAAATTATTGATAATATCCAATAAATTACACTGTATGATGTGCCAGATTTACTGACAATAATTATTTTAAAAGTTCTGTTTGAACAGTTGGTCGAGTGTTTTTAGTCATGACTATAAAGCACCATTAATTTTTTAATATAAATTATTTTGGGTCATGATTTTTAAAACACAGTGAAGGAAGTTACCTCATTAACATAACATAACTTATGACAATTCCAATTTAACTGCCAATCAGACTTTCTGGTTTGTTAGAAATTACCATCAAGCTATATTTGAGGACACGGAAAGAGGAAACCCGTCCTGAACATTAAGTTAGGTCATTAGAAACCAGTCTTCCTGCCTCTAGTCTTGCTCCTTCAGATTCATCCTAAATTTAAAAATTAATCTTTCTGAATAGCAATATAATTATCTTACTCTTTGGCTCAAAACCTTTAGTAGTTCTTTATTGTCTACAAAAAGTAAGACGATTATAGCAGTGGTCTCCAAGATTGTTTTTACAATTAGCTATGCCTAAACAGAAAAGCAAGCAAGCAAGAGAGCAAGCATGAAAAACTAAGCATGTAAATATGTATTTCCTCCATATAAAATTATCTAAGTGTATTCGTATAATTATCTAATATCTTAAAATATAATTCCCTCTCAGCATGGAGTTTATTGCTAATCATCATGGCTTAAATTCATGTCTCAAATGGCCTTCCTGATTGTTTGACTAATTTTGTTAGACTACCTCCTCTTCTCATCAACAATTAGGTTATCATTTGCTTTTTACCTCCTAACATAGTTGTCCAAGAAGGGCAGGAGAAGAGTCAGCTTTGTAACTTCCTTTTGTCTGTCTGTGGTTGTACTTTAATATTTTATATTTATAATTCCTTTGTAGGGAATCTTTTTGTGGCTTTTACATTTATAATAGTCTAAAATATATAATCCATCAGTTCACATAAACAGGCATACAAGGTACAGCATGCAAAGACTTTAAGGTCTGCTTTCTGATAAAACATCCAACCTTGAGTTTTGTTTCTGGAAATATGTCAATCTAAGGTTCAGAGGAAACCTTCCTAGTAGGACACACTTCACAATATTGTATAAACTATTTTTCAAAAAGGATTACTGATTAATGCTTGCAGAGGAATTAAGGAATATTCAGAGGCCAAAAAAAACCCAACCAAACAAACAAAAAAACGAGAAGGTAGAAAGCGGGCACTGAGGTTTGGGTTTTTTTTTTTAAGCTCTTTATTGTAATATAATTGCTTTACACTTTTGTGCCAGTTTTTGCTGTACAACAAAGTGAATCAGCTGTATTTATACATATATCCCCATATTGTCTCTCTCCCACAACTCCTTCCCACCTTCCCTATCCCAGCCTTCTAAGTCATCACCCATCATCGAGTTGATCTCCCTGTGTTATGCAGCAGCTTCCCATTAGCTATCTATTTTACATTTGGTAGTGTATATATGTCAGTGCTACTCTCTCACTTCGTCCCAGCTTTCCCTTCGCTCCCCACCCTGTGTTCTCAAGTCCATTCTCTACATCTGTGTCTTTATTCTTGCCCTGTCACTAGGTTCATCAGTACCATTTTTCTAGATTCCATATACATGAGTTAGCATACGGTATTTGTTTTTCTCTTTCTGGCTTACTTCACTCTGTATGACAGACTCTAGGTCCATCTACTTCGCTACGAATAACTTGATTTCATTCCTTTTCATGGCTGAGTAATATTCCATTGTATACATGTGCCACATCTTCTATATCCATTCATCTGTTCATGGGCATTTAGGTTGCTTCTATGCCCTGGCTATTGTAAACAATGCTACAGTGAACGTTGTGGTACATGTTTCTTTTTGGATTATGGTGTTCTCTGGGTATATGCCCAGTAGTGGGATTACTGGATCATAGGGTAGTTCTATTTTTAGTTTTTTAAGGAACCTCCATATTGTTTTCCACAGCAGCTGTACCAATTTACATTCCCACCAACAGTGCAGGAGTGTTCTCTTTTGTCCACACCCTCTTCAGCATTTACTGTTTCTAGATTTTTTGATGATGGCCATTTTGACTTGCATTTCTTTAATGATTAGTGATGTTGAGCATCTTTTCATGTGTTTGTTGGCCATCTGCATGTCTTCTTGGAGAAATGTCTATTTAGGTCTTCCACCCATTTTTGAATTGGGTTATTTGCTTTTTTGGTATTAAGCTGCATGAGCTGCTTATATATTTTGGCAATTAATCCTTTGTTAGTTGCTTCACTGGCAAATATTTTCTCCCGTTCTGTGGGTTGTCTTCCTGTCTTGTTTATGGTTTCTTTTGCTGTGCAAAAGCTTTTGTTTCATTAGGTCCCATTTGTTTATTTTTTATTTTATTTCCATTGTTCTAGGAGGAGAGTCAAAAAGGATCTTGCTTTGATGTATGTCATAGAGTGTTCTGTCTATGTTTTCCTCTAAGAGTTTTATAGTGTCTGGCCTTACATTTAGGTCTTTAATCCATTTTGAGTTTATTTTTGTGCATGGTGTTAGGAAGTGTTCTAATTTCATTCTTTTACATGTAGCTGTCCAGTTTTCCCAGCACCACTTACTGAAGAGGCTGTCTTTTTTCCATTGTATATTCTTGCCCCCTTTGTCAAAGATAAGGGGGCACTGAGTTTTAATGGACCACCCATGTGATAAAGAGACAAAACTGGGGCCCTGACTAGGGTAGATGTTTAGACCTTGGCATAAAATCTGGACACTTAAAGGATAATATTTTTATTAGCTGACATAGGAAAAAATTAACCATCCTCTCAGAGAGATATACCTGCCACACTCTGAGAAGACAGAAAAAAACAAAAGTTCTAATAATTCCTAATCTTAAGCCTGCTTTCACATGACTTTTGTACCCCCAACACTCCCTCAAAAAACTTTTACTTTCAAGCAATTCCAGATAATGGTGCTTTTTGGAGGAAAACCAATTAAACTTAGTTGTCAGAGAAATCTCACAGGGAAAGCTCCAAGGGAAATCAACTCAAAATAAAAAGTAAATACACACAAAAACAAGGTACTGTGAGTGAGAGTCAACAAAAACAACAAACTACTATATTTACTTCTTTAAAACTACAGATATTAAAATTGATAATTAGGGAGAAATAAAATGTTTGTTTAAAGATATAATTCAAAGTATGATAAAAGAACAAATGATTAAACTGATTAAGCAAATTTGTGAAAAGTAGTAAAATAAATTTCAAAAATGAAAAATATATTGAAAACTTCAAAAATATATTAGAAACAATGTTTTGGATACATAGCAGATTGGAAATGGCTGCAAAGAAAATTAGTAAACTGGGAGATGTGATTAAGCAAATTTGTGAAAAGTAGTAAAATAAATTTCAAAAATGAAAAATATATTGAAAACTTCAAAAATATATTAGAAACAATGTTTTGGATACATAGCAGATTGGAAATGGCTGCAAAGAAAATTAGTAAACTGGGAGATGGTAGAGCTAAAGAAATTACAAAAATGAAAACTAGAAACACAAGGATACCAAAGAAAAAGATCAGGAACGTGGATGATAGAGGGAGAAAATCCTCTTAATGGAAGTTCCACGGAAAGAAAATACAGAGAATAGGGGAGGGAACCTAAAGAGTTAATGGCTAAAATTTTCTGGAAATGATAAAAAGATATCAATCCTCAGGATTCAGAAGACTAATGAATCCAATGAAGAATACATAAAAAGAAATACACTTCTTTAGCACATCGTAGTGAAATTTCAAAATACCAAAGACAAGATCTTAAAAGTAGCCAGATCACCTTAATATATAGAGCCACTGAGTTCTCAGCCTCAATAATGGAGGCCAGATGGCAGTGGAATTATTGTTGGTTCTTGTCAACCAGGTTAGAACTCTGTCCTTGTGCCGCATTTGGAAATGTGGGGGAGTGTTTTCATAGTCACAGTGACTGAAGTGTGACTGGCAAGTTACTTAACTTGTGCCTCGATTTTCTTATTATTATGGGAATAAGAATATTTATCTCATAAGATTATTGTGAAGATTACATATGTTAAATATATAGAAAGCATTCAAAACAATGCTTGGCAGAAGTGTAACTATTATAGCACCCTGGAGCTAATGTCCTATAATGCAAAGGGGAGTTAACACAGTGAAGAATTGTCTGACCCAAATTTCTAAGAAAGTCCCCCATTGAAAAACACTGAAAACCTATGCAAATTCTTCTTACAACTATTCCCACTGTGTTCTTCATTTCACTTCCCTAAACCCTATCTTCTGGTCCCTCTCTGAATTCACTTATTCACCCAACAAATAGTTATAGAAAGTAATACTAGGAGCCTGGAACTAATCTTTGTATTGTCTTAAGATTATATATCATTGCAAATTCCCTGTGTGGCAGAGACTGATTAGTCTCTGGCAATTTCGTTTTCTCTTCCAGCTCGTACTGGAGATTATTTTTCCTAGCCTCCCTTGCCATTGCATTCGGGCTACACAACTGGACTCTGGCTAATGGAATTGTAGACCATTTCCAGGCCTGGACACAGAACATCCTGTGGTATCCTCTGCTCGCTTGCTCTCTTTGCCTATGAGCCTGTGAAGTGTGGAGTATGCAGGGGTGGATTCCAAGGAGACTTGGACCTTTGAATTGGCACATCCAAAACATCTCATCAGGGACTTCCCTGGTGGTGCAGTGGTTAAGAATCTGCCTGCCAGTGCAGGGGACATGGGTTCGATCCCTGCTCTAAGAGGATCCCACATGCCTCGGAGCAACTAAACCCGTGCGCCACAACTACTGAGCCTGCGCTTTGGAGCCCATGAGCCACAACTATTGAGCCTGCGCTTTGGAGCCCACGAGCCACAACTATTGAGCCCATGCGCTGCAATTACTGAAGCCCATGCACGCACTTAGAGACCGTGCTCTGCAACAAGAGAAGCTACAGCACTGAGAAGCCTGCGTACTGCAATGAAGAGTAGCCCCCACTAGCCACAGCTAGAGAAAGCCCGCGCACAGCAACAAAGACCCAACACACCTTAAAATAAATAAATAAATATTTAAAAAAAAAACATAAACAAAACATCTCGTCAGACCTAGACATAAGCAAGAAATGCATCATTATTCTGTTAAGCTATTGAAAATTATGTCCTGATCAATACAGCATAATTCTTTCCTTTTTGACTTTCTAAACCTAGAGTACAGCACAGTGTCTGGTATATAGCAGATCTGTACAAATATTTGTTAAGACAATGAAGGAATAAAGGAAAGAAATCATGTACAAATTAACCATTTCTTATTTTATCTTAAGTGATTATTCCAATCTATCTACAACTTTTAATTTTACTAATTATGCCTCCTTTTTTGGGTTGAAGAGACTTTTTTCCTGCTGTTTATTTTATTTATTTATTTATTTATTTATTTATTTTTTACTTACACTCTAAGAAAATACAAGACCACTTAATGATAATGTTGGCCTTTTAGGTATTGTTCCAAATGGATTGAAGTAAGATGGTCTAAATTTCAAAGGAAAGTTCAAAATTGTTCCTCAAACATTTCCTTTTGGCATTTTACCTTCGAGTTAGAGCAGAAGCTACGCAGCAGGATAGGCTCTGGATGATGCAGGCGGTCTTAGACTTAACAATGGGCATCCTGCAGACAGATGAGCCCAGTAGTGGGACAGGGAAGAGGACAAGGGGCTGTTGGAGAGAGGCTTCCCTTCTTGCTCGACCCTCACCCATCTCTTGCCATAGACTTTGCACTAAAGTGGTGCTGGGAGAATAGTCAGGAAGAACCTGGCCTCGAGGAAGGGCAGGAGGGAAGGTGGAGGGAGAGAAGGAAAAGGTCTCAAGATCAGCAGCTGGAAGGAAGTGAGAATCTCTCTCCTCAGCGTTTTAAGGCATGTTTTCCTGTACAAGCACTATTTGTAAGTCAAGCTTAAATACTTCGTGGATCTGCCATACATGTCTTAATGCTAATGCATAGATTGGATATTTTTAATTTAATTTTGACAGTTAAAATTATTTTGAAGATTTTAAGAAAGGGAGAATAAACGAAGCACTTCAATTTCTATTAAATCTGTCTACATTTGAAAACCACACATGTATTTTTTTCACTTACTGTTATTTTTCTTATATTTCTCCAAGATTCCTTTGGAAACAAGCACTGCTGTAAGTGCATGAGTTTATCCAGGGAGCTAGAAGCCTAGTTTCAAACATATGGCAAAACAAATACATAACAGTATTTGGAAATGAGTTTTTCCAAACACAAACATTCTTACCAATGCTTGGGAAAGCACAAAAAAACCGTTTATAGCTCTCTGGTGGTGCGTTAAGATGAGAAAATGCTGGAAATCATTTTTCTCCTCAATACTTTACTTATAACTATTACTCTTTTCTATAAAAGAAACTACTTTTATGAGACTGTAGCTTTAACGAAGAAATATCTTGCTATTCAAACCAATCTACGTTAAAAATCTATGATTTTTAAGTGCTCTCAGTATCAAAGTAATCTTTATAATTTTCTTTGGAACTTTTTTTAAATTAATTTTTATTGGAGTATAGTTGTTTTACAATGTTGTGTTAGTTTCTACTGTACAGCAAAGTAAATCAGCTATATGTATAGATATATCCCCTCGTTTCTGGATTTCTTTCCCATTTAGGTCACCACAGAGCACTGAGTAGAGTTCCCTGAGCTAAACAGTAGATTCTCATTAGTTATCTAATTTAAACATAGTATCAATAGTGTATATATGTCTATCCCGATCTCCCAATTCATCCCACCTCCCCTCCCCACCTTGGTGTCCACACATTTGTTCTCTACATCTGTGTCTCTATTTCTGTTTTGCAAATGAGATCATCTATAACATTTTTCTAGATTCCACATATATGCGTTAATAAACAATATTAGCTTTTCTCTTTCTGACTTACTTCACTCTGTATGACAGTCTCTAGGTGCAACCATGTCACTACAAATGACCCCATTTCATTCCTTTTTATGGCTGAGTAATATTCCACTGTATATATGTATTACATCTTTATCCATTTCTCTGTTGATGAACATTTAGGTTGCTTCCATTTCCTGGCTATTGTAAATAGTGCTGCAATGAACATTGGGGAGCATGTGTCTTTTTTGAATTATGGTTTTCTCTGTGGGTATATGCCCAGGAGTGGGATTGTTGGGTCATATGGCAGTTCTATTCTTAGGTTTTTAAGAAAGTTCCACACTCTTCTCCATAGTGGCTGTATCAGTTTACATTCCCATCAACAGTACAAGAGGGTTCCCTTTTCTCCACATCATCTCCAGCATTTATTTTTTGTAGATTTTTTAATGATGGCCATTCTGACAGGTGTGAGGTGATATCTCATTGTAGTTTTGATTTGCATTTCTCTAATAATTAGTGATGTTGAGCATCTTTTCATGTGTTTGTCGGCCATCTGCATGCCTTCTTTGGAGAAATGTCTATTTGGGTCTTCTGCCCATTTTTTATTGGGTTGTTTGCCTTTTGAGCTGCATGAGCTGTTTGTATATTTTGGAGCTTAATCCTTTATCAGTTGCTTCTTTTGCAAATATTTTCTTCCATTCTGAGGGGTGTCTTTTTGTCTTGTTTATGGTTTCTTTTGCTGTGCAAAAGCCTTTAAGTTTAATTAGGTCCCATTTGTTAATTTTTGTTTTTATTTTCTTTACTCTAGGAGATGGGCCAAAAAAGATC
This sequence comes from Hippopotamus amphibius kiboko, assembly GCF_030028045.1. Classification (NCBI taxonomy): domain Eukaryota; kingdom Metazoa; phylum Chordata; class Mammalia; order Artiodactyla; family Hippopotamidae; genus Hippopotamus; species Hippopotamus amphibius. The sequence continues at coordinate 63,708,664 of NC_080188.1, forward strand.
CTGCTAATTTATGTCAAAGAGTGTTCTGCTTACGTTTTTCTCTAAGAGGTTTATAGTGTCTGGCCTTATGTTCAGGTCTTTAAACCATTCTTGGGAACTCTTGACAAAATGCTTTTTTTTTTAAAGTTGGTGGCAGTGCCAGAGATTGAAGACAAAACACTTTTTAATACAAAGATCTTTAAACATTTCATAGAATTGTGTTTTCACAAATTTCATATTGTCTCTTTCTGAGATGAAAACTTCAGATCAAGTTTACAAGGAGACCACGTGCGCACCACCACATTTCGAGATATGTAGAGAGGTTTCCTCATAAATCTCTCAGAAACCTCAGTTTTAGAATCATGAATCTAGGTGACATACTTCAAGATTGACCATTGGGGAATGAGGCTTCCTTGAAGCAAGCTAATACGAGAAGGTGGGAAGGAATTAGATTAGAACAATGACCCACACAACACCAGAGGTTTTGAAATTAAGAAAGGAGTCTATCAAACACTAACTTTATTCAGAACAAAGTCTTACAAATAAATGTATTAGTAATTCTCAGATTTATGTAGATGCTCTTAAAAGTCATAAAATGTCCAGGTATTGCTGAACTCATGGTAGTTCCTGCCACTATCTGTTCCGCATCAGAGAGTCTCTAATGCACATTTACTTTCAAGTGAAATGTGCATTAGACCCATTACTGGAGCCCAACCAGAAGAGGATTTGGTCTGGCTGAGGGCAGAGATGCCCTGGGATGTCCAGAAATCTGTTTTAATTGACGAAAATACTCTCCACTAGACGTTCTCCATTTATCAGTGAGAGTTGTCATCCCTTCCTTCTACAGCACAACATATCTTTTTTTTCTTTTTTTTTTTTTTTTTTTTTTTTTATTATTTTATTTTATTTTTTTGGGGGGTACACCAGGTTCAATCAACTGTTTTTATACACATATCCCCATATTCCCCCCCTTCCTTGACGCCCCCACCTCGATTCCCCCCCACCCTCCCTGCCCCAGTCCTCTAAGGCATCTTTCATCCTCGAGTTGGACTCCCTTTGTTATACAACAACTTCCCACTGACTATTTTACAGTTGGTAGTATATATATGTCTGTACTACTCTCCCGCTTCTTCTCAGTTTCCCCTTCACCCCCCGCCCCCTCCCATACCTCGAGTTCTCCAGTCCATTCCCTGTATCTGCTTCCCTGTTCTTGTCACTGAGTTCATCAGTACCATTTTTAGATTCCGTATATGTGAGTTAGCATGCAATATTTGTCTTTCTCTTTCTGACTTACTTCACTCTGTATGACAGATTGTAGTTCTATCCACCTCATTACATATAGCTCCATCTCATCCCTTTTTATAGCTGAGTAATATTCCATTGTATATATATGCCACATCTTCTGTATCCATTCATTTGTTGATGGGCATTTAGGTTGCTTCCATGTCCTGGCTATTGTAAAGAGTACAGCACAACATATCTTGATAATAGCTGCAGAGGTAAGTTCTCAGTCAGGTTACAGATTGTTGGCTTTGTTGACTGGTAGCTCAGCTACCCATGGAAAAGCCTGCCTCATGGTGATTATCTGTATGATTCAGATTCTAGATAGCCTTGCTTTAATCTGTGTTGCAGGCTCTGTCAACCTGTTGGGATACCCAGTTTGTATTAATGCCCATGTTGGTATTTGTTTAAACTGTATCTGAAGACCATACAGGGTTTCCTGCAAGATTAAATCTGTGTCGTCAATCACAACTGGAGTGAGTTTCCTTGAGTCTGTCCTGCTGTGGAGGATGGGTTTATTGCCATCCCTGGGTTTACTGTTCCAGCTAGTCAAGTGCTATATAGTGTCATAAAAGTTCGAGAATGGACACCCAATGGAAATGTTATCTAAATGTTAATATAGTTATTCACTTAGGGAAAAAAAGTCCTCTCCTTTTTGGAGAGTTCTAAATTGTTTTTTGTTTCATTTGCCCTCTGCTTTAATGGAACTAAACATTTGTCTTGAATATGTTAAGCTGTTAATTTTCTTTTTCCAGACAGAATGGTAATGAACCATATTGTTTTAAATTTTCAACTGTGTATATTGGTAATCTGCAAACTAGGGCACACAAAGACTTCTCATGCGGGGTGTGAACATGGAAAGTTTTAAGGGAATCAATTTCCTTATTCTCAACTTTCATATGTACTTTTCCTTATAACTGATCTGCCTCAAGGAGTCATGCCAATTTTCCTCTCCCACTTTTCCCTTTCACAGTATTAAAAGTGAGGCGAATAGTTCAGCCATACTGAACTTTACTATGTACATTGTGCCAGGGTGTAAAAATCTCTAAGACTGCCAAATATCGGAAAGTCCCAAAATATGGCTGTCAGTGAAGCCTCATTTGAGCAAAGCACCATAAATCCACAGTAGGACTTTATATATCCCTGGTTTATACATAGTTTTGTGCATGGTGTTAGAAATTGAGGTTTTGGCCCATGTTGGAATGTTCTGAATTTAGATATGTTGTAGAGTAGGAGTAACTTGAGTGATGAATTTTTTCGTTTAATGATAATTTCTTTTCTCTCCCCTAATTATAGGCCACAAAATCTATTTCATCTGAGGGACAGGGCAATGAGAACAAGCAAAGACAGCATGAGTAATTCATGCCAAAGGTACAGCACCTTATTTCATCCAGTCAGTGCATTCAGTTTTTTAAACTCTTCTCTTCCAATGACCTTGTGCTTCATCCTACTTTAGCCATAAACTTCCAGGATCATAGACTAGACCGTGTTGTTTCCAGTAACTGCAATGCCTCCACAGTCTCCCACCACCATACAAATTCACCCGCTGATAACTGTAACCATATCCTCTGTTTGCCACCTGATACTATAGATAACTATCACGCTATGTGGAAAACCAATTCCTCCACTTGGGCTTAGCTCCCACCCTTTCTCTCCCTAGTCAGCAACTGAGGCTAGCAATTCCACCCCTTCCCACATCATCAATTTTTTACTCTCTACCAAATTTCCTATCTCACATCATCAATTTTTTACTCTCTACCAATTGCACCCCTTCTCACACAATCAATTTTTTACTCTATCAAATTTCCGTGTATCCAAACATGCTAAGGTTTTCTTTTTCTATCTTCAAAATACCCTCTTTTTAACCTCACTTATTCTGAAAACTACTATCCGTATTTTGCTCTCATTTCTAATGTCTCCTCAAAAATTGTCTATACTTGTCTCCCCGATTCCTCTTCTCCAATTCTCTGCTTAACGTATAAAGTGCTACAAAATTAGGCTTTCACCCAACATTACACCAAAAGTTTATCAAGTTCACTGATGACTTTCATAGTTACTAAATCCAGTGATCAGTTCTGCTTCATCCTCCTTGATCTATCAGCAGGATTTAATATAATAATTGATTAATCTTTCCTCTTTGATATAAATTTTCCTCTTAGCTACATACAGCCTTGGTGTTCTTTCTCCCTCTGTGATCTCTCTTTCCCAGTTTCCTTTGTTTTTTCTTCCTCTTCACTCCAACCTCAAAATGTTGATCTGCCACATGGCCCAGTCCTTGGTCCTTGACTGTTCTCAACACACACGTCCTTTGTGATCTCTTTCAACCCCGTGGCCTTAAATAACATAGTCCATCATATTACCAATGTCTTTCAGTTGAATACTGTCATCCTCGTCCACTCTCCTGAACTTCAAACTTACCTACAAATTTTATGTTGTGTATATTTATTTACATCAGAAGCTCTGAGCCATCCTTTACTCCTTCCTTTCTCTCATGTTGCACAATCATCTAGAAATCTTGGGACTCACCTTCCAAAAAGTCCATGATCAGACTTCTCACTAGCCTTTTCTGAGACACCATCGTGTCTCACTTGAAAATTGTTCAATAGCCTTCTCAGAGGTCTCTCTACTTCTACCTTTGCCACTATACAGTCTATTCTCAACAAAGTAACCAGAATGATCCTTTAAAAATTTTTGTATCTATATGAGATAATGGATGTCCTCTAAACTAATTGTGATAACAATTTCGTGATGTACGTAAGTCAAATTATTATGTGGTACACCTTAAACCTATACAGTACTGTAGGTCAATTATATCTCAGTAAATCTGGAAGAAAAAATGCAGTTCAGGTCATGGTCTTCCTGTCTTAAAACCCTCCAGTGCCCTCTTCCTCCATCTTACTCAGAGTTAAAACCAAAGTCCATAGAACGGCTGCCAAGTCCCCTCAGGATCTGGCCTCCCATCACCTCTCTCAATTCCTCTTCTACTATACCTGCCCCTATTCCTTACCATATTCCAGAAACACCAGCACCCTTGAACATGCCCAGCAAGCTCCCATTTTAGGGTCTGTGCATATGCTGTCTGAAATGATCTTCCAACTTCTCCCTTCTTTTTTTCTTTTTTCTTTTTCTTTTTCTTTTTTTTTTTTTTGCCACACTGCGCTGGTTACAGGATCTTAGTTCCCTGACCAGAAATCAAACCTGTGCCCCCTGCAGTGGAAGCACTGAGTCCTAACCACTGGATTGCCAGGGAATTCCCAACTTCTCCCCTCTTTTAATGCATTGCTCAAATCTTCTTTGTATTACAAACTTTCCAATGCTTTCCTTTACTTTTGCATTCCTGACCTCTATATTTTCTCTTCTACTTTTCCTACTTTTAAACATACCACTTAATTTCTTTATTATGTTTATTATCTGTTTCTAAACTGTAAGCTCCTTGAAGGCAGGATCTTGGTTTTTGTTTACTGATATATCCCAAAAACATAGAATAGCACTTGTCCATAGAAGCTGCTCAAAAAATTTTTTGTTGAGTAAATGAATAGAAATCCTTTAGGGGTTGTGCAAGCAAACAACTTTGAAAACCATTAATATATTCACCAGTGGCCAAGGATTTAATCAGCCATGCCTATGTAATGAAGCCTCCAAAAAAGCCACAAAGGACGAGTCTGGAGAGCTCCCGGGTTGATAAACACACGGAGATTTGGGGATGATGGCGTGCTCCGAGGAGATGTAAAATGAACACATGTCCAAGATTTTAATGAGGGACCCGAGAAGATATTACAACTGATTCAAAAGAGAGCGCAAAGTGCCACACAACTGTAGTCAGAGCAGGGGTTGCCAAGCCCTGGGCAGCGACCAGTGCTGGTCTGAGGCCTGCCAGGAACAAGGGTGCACAGGAGGAGGTGTGTGCCCTGCTCCCCTCAACTCCTGCCTCTTGGCGACAATGGATGGACCTTTTTATTGCTGTGAACCTAGGGCCTGAATCAATCAAGATTAAGAATAGTCATAACACTAAGTTTTCTTGGTATGTCTTAAAAATAAGAATATATAAAAAAAAAAGATGGCGGCGAAGTAGAGAGACGTGGAGTGCATCCCTCTCCACAGATGCATTGGGAATGCACGGAAGGACACAGTCATTCCCACAGAGAACCAGCTGAACACCAGCAGACGGCCTCGGACACCGGAAAGGGCTGCGGAGAACCAGACATAGCCGACTGAATATTCGTCTAATCCAATACTTGGACATTAGTCTGAGGCTTGGACAGTCTTCTATAAACACCTCTATCACCAGGACAAGCAACCCCAAAAGCTTGGACAACCATGAGGAAACAAAGAAGCACCATGCAGGCAAAGGAGCAGGAAAAAAACCCACAAGACCAAATCAATGAGGAGGAAATAGGAAAAATGCCTGAAAAAGAATTTAGAGTAATGATAGTAAAAATGATACAAAATCTCGATAACAAATTAGAGAAAGTACAAGAAACAGTTCATAAGAACTCAGAAAAACAAACAGCAATGGATAACAAAATAACTGAAATTAAAAATACTCTAGATGCTCTAACCAGCAGAATGACTGAGGCAGAAGAACGAATAAGTGAGTTGGAAGATAGAATGGAAGAAATAAACGCCACAGAGCAGGAAAAAGATAAAAAAATAAAAAGACTAGAAGACAGCCTCAGAGACCTCAGTGATAACCTTAAACGTACCAACATTCGAATTATAGGCATCCCAGAAGAAGAAGAAAACAAGAAAGGGTCTGTGAAAATATTTGAAGAGGTTCTAGTGGAAAACTTCCCCAACATGGGAAAGGAAATAATGAACCAAGTCCAAGAAGCACAGAGAGTCCCATACAGAATAAACCCAAGGAGAAATACACCAAGACACATATTAATCAAACTAACGACAATTCAACACAAAGAAAAAATATTAAAAGCAGCAAGAGAAAAGCAACAAACAACATATAAGGGAAAACCCATCAGGATAACAGCTGACCTTTCTACAGAAACTCTGCAGGCCAGAAGGGAATGGCAGGATATACTGAAAGTCCTGAAAGAGAGAAACCTACAGCCAAGAATACTTTACCCAGCAAGAATCTCATTCAGGTTTGAGGGAGAAATCAAAAGCTTTCCAGAAAAGCAAAAGTTAAGAGAATTCAGCACCACCAAACCAGCCTTACAACAAGTGCTAAAGGAACTTCTCTAAGTAGGAAACACAAGAAAAGGAAAACACCTACAAATACAAACCCAAAACAATTAAGAAAATGGTAATTGGAACACACATGTCAATAATCACTTTAAATGTAAATGGATTAAATGCTCCAACCAAAAGACACAGACTGGCTGAATGGATACAAAAACAAGACCCTTCTATATGCTGCCTACAGGAAACCCACTTCAGACCAAGGGATACATATAGACTGAAAGTGAAGGGATGGAAAAAGATATTCCACGCAAATGGAAGTCAAAAGAAAGCTGGAGTAGCAATACTCATATCAGACAAATTAGACTTGAAAGTAAAGACTATTAAAAGAGACAAGGAAGGGCACTACATAATGATCAAGGGATCCATCCAAGAAGAACATATCACAATGGTAAATATCTATGCCCCCAATATAGGAGCACCTCAATACATAAGGCAAATGCTCACAGCTATAAAAGGGGACATCGACAGTAACACAATTATAGTGGGAGACTTGAACACCCCACTTACATCAATGGACAGATCATCCAAACAGAAAATAAATAAAGACACACAAGCTTTAAATGACACATTAGAGCATCTCGACTTAATTGATATTTATAGGACATTCCATCCAAAAACGACAGACTACACTTTCTTCTCAAGTGCACACGGAACATTTTCCAGGATAGATCACATCTTGGGTCACAAATCAAACCTCAGCAAATTCAAGAAAATTGAAATCATATCAAGCATCTTCTCAGACCACAACGCCATGAGACTAGATATCAATTACAGGAAAAAAACTGCAAAAAATACAAACACATGGAGGCTAAACAATTCACTATTAAACAACCAAGGAATCACTACAGAAATCAAAGAGGAAATCAAAAAGTATCTAGAAACAAATGACAACGAAAACACAACAACCCAAAACCTATGGGACGCAGCAAAAGCAGTTCTAAGAGGGAAGTTTATAGCAATACAGTCCTACCTTAAGAAACAAGAAAATGATCGAATAAACAACCTAACCTTACACCTCAAACAACTAGAGAAAGAAGAACAAAGAAACCCCAAAGTGAGCAGAAGGAAAGAAATCGTAAAGATCAGAGCAGAAATAAATGAAAAAGAAAGGAAAGAAACCATAAGAAAAATAAATAAAACTAAAAGCTGGTTCTTTGAGAAGATTAACAAAATTGATAAACCATTAGCCAGACTCATCAAGAAAAAAAGGGAGAAGATGCAAATCAACAGAATTAGAAATGAAAAAGGAGAAGTCACAACGGACACCTCAGAAATACAAAACATCATGAGAGACTACTACAAGCAACTATATGCCAATCAATTGGATAACCTGGAAGAAATGGATACATTCTTAGAAAAATACAATCTTCCAAGACTGAACCAGGAAGAAATAGAAACCATGAACAGACCAATCACAAGTACAGAAATTGAGGCAGTGATTAAAAATCTCCCAACACACAAAAGCCCAGGACCAGATGGATTCACAGGCGAATTCTATCAAACATTTCGAGAAGAGTTAACACCTATCCTTCTCAAACTCTTCCAAAATATTGCAGAAGGCGGAGCACTCCCAAACTCATTCTATGAGGCTACCATCACCCTGATACCAAAACCAGGCAAAGATGTCACAAAAAAAGAAAACTACAGACCAATATCACTGATGAATATAGATGCAAAAATCCTCAACAAAATACTAGCTAACAGACTGCAACAGCACATTAAAAAAATCATACACCACGATCAAGTGGGGTTTATCCCTGGGATGCAAGGATTCTTCAATATACGCAAATCAATCAACGTGATACATCATATCAACAAATTGAAGGATAAAAACCATATGATCATTTCAATAGATGCAGAAAAAGCTTTTGACAAAGTTCAACATCCATTTATGATAAAAGCTCTCCAGAAAATGGGCATAGAAGGAAATTACCTCAACATCATAAAAGCCATATATGACAAACCAAAACCCAACATTGTTCTCAATGGAGAAAAACTGGAAGAATTCCCTCTAAGAACAGGAACAAGACAAGGGTGTCCACTCTCACCACTGTTATTCAACATAGTTTTGGAAGTGTTAGCCACAGCAATCAGAGAAGAAAAAGAAATTAAAGGAATCCAAATTGGAAAAGAAGAAGTAAAATTATCACTCTTTGCAGATGACATGATACTATATATAGAAAACCCTAAAGACTCTACCAGAAAACTGCTAGCACTCATTGATGAGTTTAGTAAAGTAGCAGGATACAAAATTAATGCACAGAAATCTCTTGCATTCCTATACACTAACAACGGAAGAGCAGAAAGAGAAATTAAGGAAACTCTCCCATTCACCATTGCAACCAAAAGAATAAAATACCTAGGAATAAACCTGCCTAAGGAGGCAAAAGATCTGTATGCAGAAAACTTTAAGACATTGATGAAAGAAATCAAAGATGACATAAACAGATGGAGGGATATACCATGTTCCTGGATTGGAAGAATCAACATCGTGAAAATGACTGTACTACCCAAAGCAATTTACAGATTTAATGCAATCCCGATCAGATTACCAATGGCATTTTTCACAGAACTAGAGCAAGAAATCTTACCATTTGTATGGAAACGCAAAAGACCCCGAATAGCCAAAGCAATCTTGAGAAGGAAAAATGGAGTTGGTGGAATCAGGCTTCCTGACTTCAAACTATACTACAAGGCCATAGTGATCAAGACAGTATGGTACTGGCACAAAAATAGAAAGGAAGATCAATGGAACAGAATAGAGAACTCAGAAGTAAGCCCAAACACATATGGGCACCTTATCTTTGACAAAGGAGGCACGAGTATACAATGGAAAAAAGACAGCCTCTTCAATAAGTGGTGCTGGGAAAATTGGACAGCAACATGTAAAAGAATGAAATTAGAACACTTCCTAACACCATACACAAAAATAAACTCCAAATGGATTAAAGACCTACATATAAGGCCAGACACTATCAAACTCCTAGAGGAAAACATAGGCAGAACACTCTTTGACATACATCAAAGCAACATCCTTTTTGACCCACCTCCTAGAATCATGGAAATAAAATCAAGAATAAACAAATGGGACCTCATGAAACTTAAAAGCTTTTGCACAGCAAAAGAAACCATAAACAAGACTAAAAGGCAACCCTCAGAATGGGAAAAAATAATTGCCTATGAAACAACGGACAAAGGATTAACCTCCAAAATATACAAGCAGCTCATGCAGCTTCATACCAAAAAAGCAAATAACCCAATCCACAAATGGGCAGAAGACCTAAATAGACATTTCTCCAAAGAAGACATACAGATGGCCAACAAACACATGAAAAGATGCTCAACATCACTCATCATCAGAGAAATGCAAGTCAAAGCCACAATGAGGTATCACCTCACACCAATCAGAATGGCCATCATCACAAAGTCTGGAAACAACAAATGTTGGAGAGGGTGTGGAGAAAAGGGAACTCTCCTGCACTGTTGGTGGGACTGTAAGTTGGTACAGCCACTATGGAAAACAATTTGGAGGTTCCTTCAAAAACTACCAATAGAACTACCATATGATCCAGTAATCCCACTCCTGGGCATATACCCAAAGAAAACCATAATCCCAAAAGAAACTTGTACCATAATGTTTATTGCAGCACTCTTTACAATAGCCAGGACATGGAAGCAACCTAAATGCCCATCAACAAATGAATGGCTACAGAAGATGTGGCATATATATACAATGGAATATTACTCAGCTATAAAAAGGGATGAGATGGAGCTATATGTAATGAGGTGGATAGAACTACAATCTGTCATACAGAGTGAAGTAAGTCAGAAAGAGAAAGACAAATATTGTATGCTAACTCACATATACGGAATCTAAAAATGGTACTGATGAACTCAGTGACAAGAACAGGGAAGCAGATACAGGGAATGGACTGGAGAACTCGAGGTATGGGAGGGGGCGGGGGGTGAAGGGGAAACTGAGAAGAAGCGGGAGAGTAGTACAGACATATATATACTACCAACTGTAAAATAGTCAGTGGGAAGTTGTTGTATAACAAAGGGAGTCCAACTCGAGGATGGAAGATGCCTTAGAGGACTGGGGCAGGGAGGGTGGGGGGGAATCGAGGGGGGGGTGTCAAGGAAGGGAGGGAATATGGGGATATGTGTATAAAAACAGTTGATTGAACCTGGTGTACCCCCCAAAAAAAAAAAAAATAAAATAAAATAATAAAAAAAACAAAAACAAAAAAAAAAAACCATTAATATGAATGATTTTCAATTTCATAAGGGAACTATAAGTTCAAATGAGACATGTCTATGTGAAAACCTTGTAACCTCAAATTATGATTTCATTTTTATAAATTCAACAGTGTTAAATCTGGGAACTATTTTGTCATTTTGTGAAATGTAAGTCTGAATGAACACTAAGAGATATAGACTATTTTTCAACTCAGCAATGAGGAACTATTACCTAATTCATGATGACCTAAAATAGAACATTCTCTGTAAGTCTGCCTTTGGAATAGAACAGAGAACTTCCCCAGAAAGTTTCATATTCTGTGGTTATACGTTTTTGAAAGACAAAATCAAGGATTGATTTATTGCCTTGGTTTTAAAATGCTAATCTGTAGTATTTTTGATTAACTGTAAATTCTTTCAGTAAGAGCCAATGCAGTGCCTGTCTTTCTGAAAAAGAAAGGGGTTCTTTAGAAATTATAAAGTTAAGAGTTTAATGCCTTTTCCTTCCAAATGCCCCTTAGAAACTGTAGGTTTAAAAGTTCAACAACTCTTCCCTCCAAAGAGCTAAATTTAATCATTAGAAAATCAATTGGCAAACAACTTAGGAACAAAAGAATAATAATCAGCATAGCTTTGTGAAAAAATAGCCTGTGGGACCAATTTAGCTTTTTTTGCAGACCAGAATGACAGAACTAGTTAGAAGAGGTGTAATTTATCTTGACTTGAATAGGATCACTGTGGGAATGGAAATTATGACCCCACAAAAATACAATCTGGCATGAATTTAAACTCCTCTCTTTTCAGTGATTTTTCTAGTCAGACTATAAGTGAGCTTTCTGCACATACTGCTTTTTGTGCTTAAGGTAAGAATTTTGTTGGCAACAGCTTGAAGCCACGGTTTGGTGGCACACAAAAGGAGTGAGATACTCTGACAAAACCCTGCTGCACAGCCGGCCATCGTACACCAAAGCCAAATGGCAAAAGCTCACAGTCGGCCGTTTGTGGTCCGTCTACAGAAGTCAAAGACAATGATGCTTGGGGAACAAACTCAGTGCAGCAGCAACGCAGATCAGCCCCCCAAACAGAATATGTATGTATGTGGCCCCCAAAGATTGCGTAGCTATTATTATTGTCCAACAGAAATATTTTCCTAGGGAAAAAAGAACAGTCCTCAAAGGTAACACTGACCTAGTAGTCAAATATTTTGTAGAGTTTATGTCGAATCTAGTTGGCTTTTCTTTTCATATTTTATTTGATGATCACATTAACAGAATATAGAGCACATAAATTAAAATCATAGGTAATAATTTCAAGTTAGAATAATAAGATCTTTGCCATTACAATAAGATATTTTGTCCTAGTCAGAAAAAATGGAATTCAGTTTAAAGAGTCATGTTCATAAAGTGACCCAAATACAGAAGAAAAAATATACCAAATTTAAGAATGTGCAGCGTAGCTAAAAAGAAGATAGTAATCACAGAGAACACAGATAATGACGTAGTAGAAAGGCAGAATATTAGTTAAAAGTGGATATGATACAGGATCTTAAGAACTTAGCTATACAGAGGAATGAAATTACTCTCAATTCTGGTATGTATATTAAGTGTCTTGTATACAATTTATCAGAGACAAGAAAAACTTTGAATTCACAGGCATGAATTAAAATGATTAAGGGTTTGAAAATAGATGATATGAGGACAGGTTAAATGAATGGGATCATTACCCAGTAGAAGGGAAGACTGTGGAATGACCTCAGCCTACCCATTTATAAAGGAATAGTATGCAGATGGTGACCAGCTGTTATCCATCTCCACCGAGGACTAAATCAGAGGAAATGGGTCTAAACTTTGGCTTGTGGGATTTAGGTTAAATATGAAGAATAGTTTCCTGACAGCGAAGGTTGTAAAGTACTGAACGAATTCCTGAGAGGCATTATAGAGTCTCCTTCCTTGGATATCTCTTAAGAATGTAAAGTGCTTTACCATCTGCCAGCAACGAGCGCAGTGTAGAGCTGCAGAGAATACTTGGGAACTCAAAATCCTTTATGAGTCAATACAATCAGATGTGATGTTTCCACCCAAGCAGATTTCCATGTGTTTTTCTGGGGGTGGAACTTTTGTTTTTGTTTTGTTTTGCTTTTTGAGAAGTGATGTTTTAGTAGTTGAGAATTTCACTACACCAGTACATTTTTCTACAGAAGGTAAAAACATTTCCCTCTACTGCATTTAAAAATATATGTGGCTCATTTTCACTGATGTCTAAAAGAAATTCAGCCTTGTAGGATATCTAGAAAATCAAATACTGCTTTATTTATCACTCAAGAGAAGATGTTTTAAGATGTGACAGTTTTGCCCCAGTATTTTTATCACCCTACAGCCAGAGCACTGTTTCTAAGAGACATTAGATCAGTCTATTTTCATATGGTGGAAATATTTTGACTCCCAAGAAAACAGAGGCTTGAGAGTGACTCACAGTATTTTAAGAATGATGGTGTTTTATCTTCATTCTGCATGTATTAAAGCCTTTATTTTTCATTTGAAAGGAAAAATGAAAACTATTTTATGTCCCTGACATAAGAATTTAACTCTGTACACCTGCTCTCATATGAGTAAATCAGACAAGGTATGAGCCTTATTGTTAATGCATGACTACACAGGAAAAAATAAACATTTAGTGCCCGATTCTAAATTTCCTAATGAGGCAATATACCTTGGCTATAGTTGTCACTGTTTTTACAAATGAGTTTTTGTATAATTTGTGACATTAATGGAGACATAAATGTCTCAGCTACTGCCTGAGACATTTTTTTTTTTTGCTGATGTAAAAATAACGTTTAATATTGGCTATTAGAACTTTCCATACCTATTACCTTGTTAATGCTTTTGAGTGCCTAGTAAGTTCCTATTTTATTAAGTATATTCCAAATAAGTCAAATAATTCACCCAAGGTCACATGGTTAATAACTGGAGAAGTCAGCTCAGAAACTCTGAGTGTACCTGGAACTCCTTTTCTCAGAGAATACATTCTCTACCCATAAACTTTATGAAACTAATGCTGCCTCTTCCCTTGTCCTCCTCTCCCCTTCCAATCAGAAGACCATAACATCAATTCTATTATAATTCTGCCAAAAATACCTAAATTTAATTATGAGGAAAGACTTTTTTAATGCAGGATATTTTATAACATAACTGGCCTGAATATTTAAAAGTGTCAATGCCCTGAAAGTCAAGGAAAAATTGGGAGTAGCTCCGGATTAAAGAACCTAAAGAGACATAACAACCAAAGCAACATATGATTCCAGGCTGCAATTTTTGCTATAAATGACATTTTTAAAGTAAAGTGTTTCCAAGTCTGAAGGGGGAAAGAGGTTCTTAGTGGATACCGATATACCACTAGTACCCAATTATACATTAGTAATACTTCCTCAGGGGTACCTAAATGCCTCTGTCACAGTAGGGGTCAGAATTTAGTACAATGTGTATAATCTCTAATGTCTAATCTTTTCAGGGATGTTTATGCAGTGAAAAGCTGTGGGAGACAGAGATAGGGTCTCTTCTGGAGCAAAAAGCAGGCATGCTTTCAGCTCATTATAAAAGATTCAGGTTCCTTTCCTGGTAAATAACCCACTGCATGTGCAAGTGTCATCTGGCCCTCTTTGAGTTGCCCTGCCGAAATTGAAGCTCAGGGACCAGCACCCAAAATGATGATTTTCTGGCTACTGCCACTGATGTGAGTAATAAAATGTCTTTCATCTCTGACCCAATGTCTTGTGTCTTCTACCAGCATCCACGAAACTGTCATATTAACTTGCAAGTAGGGTAAATCTCATACCCTTTGCAATTTTTGACATACCCTGTACCCATATAGACCAATTTGTAAAGTTAACCGCTACCAATCATGCCACACAAAACAACAGAGGGAAGGGAGAAAGAAAGAAAAAAAAAAAAGTGGTTATATATACATACAACATATATGTAAGACAAGAAGAAATATGGATAACTACTCCACCTCCCTGTTTCTGCAACTGACCAATGGCCAAAATTTATAACTTCTTTTTCCAACATCCATTTTACATTTTTCTTTCCCTTGGTTGCACTCAGTTGGTCTAAGTTCTTTATGAATCAAATGTGATGGCTCAATAATACATTGTGGTATATTTGTACAATGGAATGCATATCTCAAAATGCATGAACCTCACAAATATAAATGTTAATGATAAAGTAAGTCACAGAAGAATGCACATAGCTTGGTATCATTTACACCAAAACTAAACAATATATTTTTAGGGGTAATATATATGTAGCAAAACTATAGTGACAAGAAAGGTGATGACAAAAATTATAAACATGAAAATCAGAACATTACCTCTGGGAAAAAGGAAATTTGTTCACATATCCTTCAAGAGCTAGATAATTTTCTATTTGTTGGGTAGTGTGCACAGATATTTATTTTACAATATATGTATCAATATTTGTTGGACCTGTGAGTAATATTCAAAGCCTTTCTTTCTGCCCTAGCTCCAGAAGATCAAGGTAAAACAATAGTTTCTTTTAGTGTACTTGCCATTTTCTTCCCCTCTTGCCTTTTTGACTAAATTAATAAATAAATAAAATTAAATTTTAAGAAAATACAAAAATTTTTTCCAAGCCCAAGCGAACTTTTCATTATAGATCTGGAGCTCATTTGAAATCTCCTTGAAGGAACTGTTGATTTATTTTAGTGTTTCACCTGTTTGTTCCTTCATGGATATCCTTTTCGTCCCTGGATAGTAAACAGCTTTCAGGTGGTAACTATCGAGGTATAAACAAAATAAGTAGAAATGCCAGAAAGCTTTCAGGTGGTAACTATTAAGACATAACTAGACTAAACGGTAATGAGAGGAACCTGGGTCCAAATCTTAGCTTGTACTCTCACAATCTGTATTTTTGTTTCCTTTTCCCCTTTTTGACACAGAGCCACCTGCTGGCAGTAGGGTGCTGGCTAACCTTGAAACTATTTTACAATGCAATTCGATTCTAGCGCACAGGAAAAGGAAAGTTGATGTACCTCAAAAGTTTTATAGATTGTACCGATACTAAGACTGTTAATGATACTGAAACTGTTAATATTAAAGTGCGCCATGTAGTAGAGGAAAGGGTACTTTGTTTTTAAGCTGAGAAAGATTAGATCAGATTGAAATGTTGATGAGAAAACTTCATTAAGAGTAGCGGCTGAAGACACAGGTGAAGAGGGAGAGTCCATTCCGTAAGGCTCTTGAAAGGCAAGGGAAGGATTCTTAGGCACAGATGGAAAACTGACCAAGACAAGAGAAGAGGACTCTCTTCAGATACATCAGGCAAGAATGCGGAGAGAGAGGTGAGAGTTGGGAGGTAACAGCAAGTTGGTTGTTTTGATACTACCTGGGTTTAAAGGGAAGGTGGGATAACAAGCATTTAGGAGACTGAGAGATGTGAAATAGTTAAGCAAACAAAAAAGCAAGTTGCCTGGGAAAGCACACTAGGATTTCAGGGCCCTGCTGAGAGCCCAGTTGAAGCTGGTGATCCTAAATTTCAGATCATACTGATATGCCCTGTATTGTGATTTTTTCCACAGTTGTTCTGTTGTACTTATAAATATATGGAAAAAGTAAAGAGTTGGATCACAGTGGAAGGGTTTTGGCCAGATAGAAGAGATAAGACAGAGAAACAAGAGTTTGTGGCATTGAAAAAATTGTTCTTAAAATTAATGACCATGGAAAATAAACTGAATAGGAAGAAAATTAAACCTAGAGGGAAAGATATAGGTACAGACACTGGTCCCTTATCGGAGAATTCTAAGAGGTCAAGGAATTTTCCACGGTGGGAGTAGTTGAAAAAGCAAGTCAGAAAGATAAGAGATAGGAGTGCGATTGCTCAATGTCTAAGTCATTGATTTTGGAATATCAGTGATTTTGTTGATTAAAAGATCCAGAGTGTGACGGTGGGAAGGGGTAGCTGAGGTGGAGTAGAAAAGGCCATAGAGGAGGTTAAGGAAATGAAAAGCCAGAGTATTGAAAGAACACTGTGGGTACTGAAGCCACCTACAATAATGGCAGGAATTGGAAGAGGGAGAGAAGGTTGTGAGTCTGGTGCCAAAGTGTTTGATGAACAACAGAGCGTGGTCAAGTGATAGATGACACTGACAAAGAAAATGAGCAGGTCATAGAGGCCAAATGGCATAAGCCTCAGGGGAGGAGGGTTACTTTCTGTGAGACCGGGGGTGAATACAGTAGTGATCCTGGAGATGCAATGAGGAGCAGAAAGGCTTCCAATCTGGCCTCGAGAGAGTAAAGTTTATAAGGTTTGGAAGGATCCCACCCATCACTCCGCTGGGCTGCTAGGGCGCACCCGAGCTGCAGGAAGTCAGGCGGAAACGATGCTTCGGGAAGAGGCGTTTGTGCCGATGGTAGAGCAGCAGTTTCAGGGCTGCACAATTGGAGAGGTGGGAGGTGCAGACGGAACAGAGGGCAAATACTTCACCACCAGGAGTCTGCTTAGTGTCCTCCTCTTTCCTAAAGCAGTTTCTTAAATTGAAGAACTAAGTTGAGGCTATTTCTATGAAACATTTTCTGTTACTGAAATAAGAATATATTGCTCTCTAGAAAAGAGTTAGTTCATATGAAACATACAGCATGTCTGGACTTCAGTTTCCTTATTTATAAAATGGACATAATTATCACACAGACTTGTAATGATGAAATGGAATTAATTATATATACACACACACACATACAATAGCATTAAAAATAATTAACACTGCAAAATAACGCATACAATGGAATATAAAATGAATAGAAAAAATCAAGGCAAGAAAAAGTAGGATAGTAAGATGGAGGGAAGGATGAAGCTAATTACTGGAAATCTTAAGTTCTTACCCAAATGCTGGAGTTTAGTCACAAAATTCCTTGATTTCCTAGAAGTAAATATGATGAATTCAAAATTCAGTGTCCGTGAGATTTAAATATTCTGGTTGATTAGGTCAAGTACAACTTTTCCTGGCACTGGGGATTAAAATGTCTCTCACAGGATCTCATTAAACAGAATTCTCATGTAGTTAGAATTTTAAACAATATCCCAACAATCAATGCCATAACGGGAAAACTTGTATATTGTGTTACCATTATATGAGAATTTTTTAAAACAGTTTTCTAGATTTTTTTAAATAAATTGATTGATTGGCTGTGTTGGGTTTTCGTTGCTGCTCACAGGCTTTCTCTAGTTGCAGCAAGTGGGGGCTACTCTTCTTTGCAATGTGTGGGCTTCTCATTGCGGTGGCTTCTCTTGTTGCGGAGCACAGGCTCTAGGCACGTGGGCTTCAGTAGTTGCGGCATACGGGCTCAATAGCTGTGGCTCACAGGCTCTAGAGCACAGGCTTAGTAGCTGTGGCACATGGGCTTAGTTGCTCTGCGGCATGTGGAATCTTCCAGGTCTAGGGCTCAAACGGGTGTCCCCTGCATTGGCAGGCAGATTCTTAACCACTGCACCACCAGGGAAGTCCAAGAATTTATGACTAGAAGTCAAGTTGCTGCCACCAGATAAAGAGAAATACCTTGTTTATGCAACTCCAGGCTTTAGATTAGCTTTCTCCAACTGTGAGCAAATTTGTATCTTTTTTATAAAAAATAACTCTTTAACTTTGAGAAGGAAAGAAATATATATAAAAGCTTTGGGGGCGGGGGTGTTGGATTGAGGGAGAGAGAAGCCCACAAAACAGTAAGTTAAACAATTTCTTATATGGGATTTAAATTTTTTTTAAAAAACTCTTTCTTGTTTAAAACTAGGACATATCCTTCCCAAGTTGCATTGCATATATAATCTTGTTTAGTCCTCACTAGTGAATGCCTGCAGGGACCGCATGAACATTGCCTACAGCTGATTCTCTATCTCTCTGCTCTCCTGCACACCTGTCACTTCAACCTGAAATTGTCTGCTGTTGACTGTTTGCCTGGGCAGAAATTATAGCACCCCAGGAGAGCAGGCTGGCTTACAATATTAGATCTCCTGTTCCAGTACCATTTTCTTAATCAGGTTCCTTTGTTGCTAAGTTCAGCACCCACCCATCTGCCTCTTTCTGATGTGGTAACAGACCAGCTTCTGAAGTAAGAGAGCAGGGAAACCGTATAATACATTCGTGTGTCTGTGTGTGTGAGCGTGTTGTGTGTGTACGTGTCTACATCGTAGCATGCTGCCTAGCACATAGGAAAGAGAAGCTCAATACAGTAAATAAGTGAATTTTCATTTTTAAAGAAATAGAAGTGTTTAAAGACATTTTATTCCTGGTTTAAGAAAATGCCTGCATAAATATCTTTGCTGCTTTCTAATTACACATAAAAGTTATTGTATATAAAAATATACTGGTTTTCATTCCAAATTATGCTGTCTTATGGCTACCTAGAAAATCTTAGAGGAATCTATATTGGTTTGCCCAAAAAGTTCTTTGGGGTTTTTCCATAAGATGTTACAAAAAACCCGAATGAACTTTTTGGTTAACCCAATAGAAGTATCACCACAATTGAATTTATAGAAATGCTGACTTAGATTGTTATTAGAAAAAAAGTTGTCTGAGAATCAGAAGATTTTGGTTCTAATGAAAACTTTTCTCACTTAATATTTCTGAATCTGTCTCCTTGTCTATAAAATGGAACTTACAATATATTGCTTACTTTTATAAAGAGTTGTTAAAATCAAAGCACAAAAAATAATTTGCAAGCTCTGATGGAACTTAAAAGGCATTAGGAGGAAAAACGGTGCTAATAATGCATTTTCAAAAACACTGTCTTTAGGACATTCAAAGTTACGTCACTAGTAGAATAAATTCATTATAATTAACAACATAAAATGGAATGAAGAAATCAAGAAAATATAAATAGACCTAAAATACTAGAAATTGTTTCAATTATCTCTATCTATCTATCTATCTACTTAGGACTTACATTCACTCAAGAAATATTTATGGAACAGCTATTTGAAACTCCAATGATTTGTAGTTTGTAGTTGGCTTGTCATACCTACAAACAAAAGTTTTAAAGACATAATTAATATAGACATAATTAAAGAAATGTATTACAACCATGTAGCTGCATGGGGTCCAAAGCTTAATTGTCATAAAACCATAAAATGCCTTTGTTCAATGCATTACATTAGTTATTCAGTCCTGTGCTTGTGGGTGGTAACAAGGTAAATATAAATCAGTATCAGACTTCTGCCCTTACAGCTTTTGGATCATGTTGTGATGCCTGTAGTTAGCATCACCTGGCATTTCTTCAGTGTTATAAGTTCCAGGTTATACTTCATTATGAAAGTTTAGACATTAAAACCTTCCATTCTTAAACTTAGGTTTTAATTAATTTTTTTATGATGTCTAAATATCCAAATATTATCTGCATGTTAACTAAGATTTAGTTTGGAAAATATATTAAACAGTAATTTTATTTTGAATAACAACGGATAATAAATGTATTCTCTACTCCAAAATGTTATTTAGGTTCATATTTTGAACAGAGATTTTTGGTGTGAAAACAGTAAGGATTTTGGCCTTACAATAGTATTTCACATCATTTAAAACCTACAATTTCCCTTTTTGATTTAGGCCACAGTTGGAGGGAAGAAACTATAAAACAGAAAACTATTGAAGTTTAGTTTTCTCACATTACTAGAAAAACATGAAGCATAAAATCCTAACTTTGGGTATATTATACTCTATTTTCAGAAACTTGGTATTATTTTTTATTGGTTAAATCTCAATGATCTATCACATATGTACATATATACATAAACACACAGTCACACATATATATGAAAGTAATAGTTTCAATCAGCATTCACATTTTCCTGTTCCACAATAACTATCAAAATAGCTGAATGACTGACTAAATTCAATATGCTTTTAATGAATATAAAAATAGATATAAAGTTTAGTTTGTGTTTCTCTGCCATTTGGGACAAAACCAGTCATAGAAATATTCAAGCAGCTATGTTTTCTATGACCATAAAGATAGAGCTGACATCTGCTGACCCATACCTAGCATACCCAGTATTATTGCATGTAACATTTTGGATAGAAGGCTCAGAAATAACATTTCCTCGTATTCCAGGCACTAACTTTTTCCCTTTAACGATGGTCTTGTTCCTAAAAGCCAGGCTTGATCAGGAGATATGCTGACTTAGCTGTCTATCTCTGGTCTATACCTTGTTATTTGTCCTACAGCTTTGGTGACTCATTCCAGTCATCTAGTTTGATGTTGGCAATGGACACAATTATTTTTCGAATACATCAGGGCTTTTGTAAGGAATATTCTGCATCTAATCTATCATTCTCCTGGACCCAAAGAAGACACAGATGTTTTAAGTATGCCTTTAAGTAGATTTATCTTTTCGAGACACTGACTTATATTTCTCTTTTGAGAGTTCTCTCACTAAATAAAATCATAAGTACTCTTTTTATTTTCAAAACGTGTTGCATTTCTATGAAGTAGAAGTAAATAAAACTTTACATGTAAATTGAAGTAATATATTTTTCTAATTATCCCTATCAAAGTTAATGGCTTGGGTTCTCCCTCAAAATTTAAAGCTTTTGTAGAAAGTCTAATCAAAGAGAAGTGGCAGTAAAAAATTTGAAAAGATTTAGTAAAACAGAAAATGATACAGACTCCACTTAGTGAGTTCTTTGCGGAATTAGATGAGCATGAATAAGATATTAGAAAGGCTGTACATTTGCTTCATTAAATTATGCTAAAGTGATTACTAATTTTTATTTCTTCCTGCTCTATTTATAGGGAAAGTCACTCATTATTTTTCACATATTTACATTTCAAAACATGGAAAATCTGCATTACTAGAATATTGTCTAGTAAAGTTAAGAAATTTATGGGCAGACAAAAACATCTTCAAAGTTAAAATCACATGAAAAATATTTGTTAAATGAAGATGAAATATATACTAAATTTAAACAAAAATACAAAAGATTGTTATTGAAATGTTTTAATATATATTGTTTTGCAAGAAATGATTAATTTTCAAAACATCTGTTCCTTCAGATGGTAAAATTAGTGCATGTTTATTTGCAGAATATTTAGAAAGAAAATTTAAACCTACCATAATATCCCACCTCCCAGATATAATCACAGTTAATACATTGGCATTTCTTTCTAGTCCTTTTTAATGTGTGTGTGTGTGTGCACGTACAAGAAAGGGAACATTTTGCATTTAGTTTTGTCCTTCTTTCTCCACTTTATATTATACAGTCACTTCCCCCCCGCCGCCCATTACATTAAAAAATGTCTAAAATATGGTGAATAAGTGCTCAATAACATCTCATGTTATTTTTTGTTACTATTATGTATCTATAATAGACTTTTCAAACTAGTATTTGACCCTGGAAACTTTTGCTGAAATGAAGTCTTAAATGGAAGGAAGGAGGGCAGTGCAGGACAGGGCAGGGCAGGGCAGGGAAGGGAAGGGAAGGGAGGAAATCTGTAAAGTAAAGCTGATAGAGATGAATATCCTTGCCTTTAACCTCCCTCTGGGCAGTTTCTGCAGGGGTTCCCTGAAACCCAGTTTGAAAACCATTTTAGTATTCTAACATTTGTCTAACAAATACAAATTAACCTTCTGAATCAATATCATCACTGTGTTCAGACTGCTGTGTAAATCACAGAACCTCAATCAACAGCAGTGCAGTCAGCAGATATCAACATCGGAAATTGATGAGAAGCTAACAAGTACCTAAGAACTAGAACTCAACTGCTGTTTTTAAACAGCACGTTTATATCCACCTATCATTTGGCTTTAGCAATGTTGAATATGCTATTTTAGTGTTAATACCGTTTTTTCACAAGTTGAACTATCCACTATCCACAAAAACCAGAAGCAGTTCTCTCAGGGTTACCAAAAATGAGTAGAGATAAAGGTATGTAATCTTTTTTATTTTTTTTAGGATTTTTATTGTAATATAATTGCTTTACACTGTTGTGCCAGTTTTTGCTATACAACAAAGTGAATCAGCTATATTTATACATATATCCCCATATCCCCTCACTCCCGCAACTCCCTCCCATCCTCCCTATCTCGCCCCTCTAAGTCCTCACCCATCATAGAGTTGATCTCCCTGTGTTATGCAGCAGCTTCCCATTAGCTATCTATTTTACATTTGGTAGTGTATATATGTCAGTGCTACTCTCTCACTTCGTCCCAGCTTTCCCTTCGCCCTCCACCCTGTGTTCTCAAGTCCATTCTCTACATCTGCATCTTTATTCTTGCCCTGTCACTGGGTTCATCAGCACCATTTTTTTAGATTCCATATACATGAGTTAGCATACGGTATTTGTTTTTCTCCTTCTGGTTTACTTCACTCTGTATGACAGACTCTAGGTCCATCCACCTTGCTACAAATAACTTGATTTCATTCCTTTTCATGACTGAGTAATATTCCATTGTACATATGTGCCAAATCTTCTTTATCCATTCATCTGTTCATGGGTTGCTTCCATGTCCTGGATATTGTAAAGAGTGCTGCAATGAACATTGGAGTGCATGTGTCCTTTTGGATTATGGTGTTCTCTGGGTATATGCCCAGTAATGGGATTGCTGGGTCATATGGTAACTCTATTTTTAGTTTTGAAAGGAACCTCCATACTGTTTTCCATAGTGGCTGTACCAATTTACATTCTCACCAACAGTGCAGGAGGATTCCCTTTTCTCCGCACCCTCTTCAGCATTTATTGTTTCTAGATTTTTTTGATGATGGCCATTCTGACTAGTGTGAGGTGATACCTCATTGTGGCTTTGACTTGCATTTCTTTAATGATTAGTGATGTTGAGCATCTTTTCATGTGTTTGTTAGTCATCTGCATGTCTTCTTTGGAGAAATGTCTATTTAGGTCTTCTGCCCATTTTTGATTTGGGTTATTTGCTTCTTTGGTATTAAGCTGCATGAGCTGCATGTATATTTTGGAGAAGGTATGTAATCTTAAGAATAGCATCTTATTTGTTTGATTTACAAGGCCCTTTAAACAATAATTTTTTTAATTCCCTGATTTCACTCACACCTGTATCCAAGGATTCTGTAACTAAGAGAATGTGTAACTGGGTAGAGAAGGAAAGTCTCTGATATTAACAACAACAACTTAAAGTAAGTGAGTACTAGATCGCTGTATTGGGTGTTCATTTATATTTCTGTCAAAATGTTCATATAATTGTAAGCAAAGTCCTGAAAGGGTATATTTACAAAGGTGATAAAATTCTATTCAAGGTATATTAACTTTTAGAACAAAATACCAATAACGTTGCAAGAAACATTTTAAGAATCTGTCCATTTATACAAAGTGTTGTGAATATCAGACTAATTTTTTTGGCAGTTTCTTTTTTTCATTTACTTATGCATTTAAAAACAAAAACCAGAAGCAATTCTCTCAGGGTTACTTGAGATGCTCCCTCCTGGGCTTGAAGTCCTAGAAATTCCCGCCAAATAAAACATAACTCTCAACTTTTAGGTTGTGAATAATGTTTTAGTTAGGGCGACCAATGAAGGCACCAGAGCAGATTCCTCTCCTTCGCTTGAACTCTATGAGATCCGGAGCCTTATTGCCAGCAGAGGCCTCTTGAGCCCACCCACCTCCTCGGGGAGTCCAGATGAATTTGGGTGGGTCTCTCCTGGTTCTAGGATCTCCCGATATTCGGTGGAGGAATAGGTTATCCCTGAAACGTAGTTTCAAGAAGAGGTAACTGGGTTATCCTCAATCGAAGGACTGGGAAGATCTGGCTCAGTTTAGACACCGAGTGGGTTATCCTCAGTGAAAGGCATGTAAAGTTACATACTGTTATTATCTCCAATTTTCACATGAGGAAACTGAGGCTGGAGAACTTAAGATGTTTATCCAATGCCACGTAGCTACCAAATGTGAGCAATATATTCAAACCCACCTCTGTTTGAGTCCAAAATCTGAGTTCTAATAATTACCCTAATAACTCTATTGTTCCGCACAAGGTTTTTCCCCTCTGTTCCACAGTCAAATTGAATCCCTAACTCCTATCTTAAAACTAACAATTTAATATATTATGTACCTCTGATTGCAATTTTAGATCTGGAAAGGGAAGGAAGATGGGTTGCTGAAATTAAAATGATTACTACTATTTGTTTTTATTGTTATTGGAGCATAGTTGCTTTACAATGCTATGTTAGTTTCTGCTGTACAGCAAAGTGAATCAGTCATATATATATATATATATATCTCCACTCTTTTTTAGATTTCCTTCCCATTTAGGTCACCACAGATCACTGAGTAGGGTTCCCTGTGCTCAACAGTAGGTTCTCATTAGTTACCTATTTTATATATATGTCAATCTCAATCTCCCAATTCATCCCAACCCCACTTCCTCCCTTGGTATCCATACATTTGTTCTCTACATCTGTGTCTCTATTTCTACTTTGCAAATAAATGTATCTGTATCATCTTTCTAGATCCCACATATAAGTAATATTATACAATATTTGTTTTCCTCTTTCTGACTTGCTTCACTCTGTAGGACATTCTCTAGGTCCATCCATGTCTCTGCAAATGGCACAATTTCATTCCTTTTTATGGCTTAGTAATATTCCATTGTATATATGTGCCACATCTTCTTCATCCATTCATCTGTTGATGGGCATTTAGGTTGCTTCCATGTCCTGGCTATTGTAAATAGTGCTGCAATAAACACTAGGGAGCATGCATCCTTTCAAATTATAGTTTTCTCTAGATATTTGCCTAGGAGTGGGATTGCTGGGTCATATGGAAGCTCTACTTTTAGTACTACTATTTTTTTTTAACTAACAATACATATACTGCAATGACATCATTAAAAATCTCAGTAATAAAATATGTGATTTTTTAGCTTCCAATATTTCTTTCAAGAGGTGGCCCAGTAGGTAGTCAAAGGGAAAGGTTGGGAAAGCAATATCTTCAAGGTGTGGGCCATTAAGAAGAATAAAGATACTCTTTGGTTTTCATATGACCAATCCCATATGATATTGGCATTGGTGATACTGGCTTCTTTTGATTTGCTCGACACCACAGACCTAGATTTTCCTTATGTCTCTTTGGGTTGTCCATTTCAGTTTGTTCTGCAGGTTTATCTCGCTCAACTGATTCCTTTAATGTTGGTCTCCTTCGTGGTTATGTTTCAGGCCTCCTATTCTTTCTATCTACACATACCTCAGATGGTTAATGCATAGCTCATGGTTTTAATTATATCCTATATGCTGATGGCTTTTAAATCTTAATCTGGAAGCTGAATTTCTCTCATGTGCTCCATATCACATTTATAATTGTTAATATCTCTACAATTCATCACTTGCCCTGGCAAGAATTGTGTGTATCATTTTTTTATTCTCTCTGTCTCTCTCTCTCTCCCCCAGTCTCTCACCAATTAATTACCGTCTTTTAAAGTCCATTTTCTAAATCTCCCCCAAATCTGTCAACTTCTCTCCATCCCTTGATTTCAATCTCCATCATTCTTGCTGAGATCATTGCAACATCTTCCTAATCATACTCCTAACAGTATTTCCCTGCTCTGATCCACTTCCAAATGCACACAGTGTGATTTTTATATTGTCTGTCTCCTACTTTAAAAATCGACAATGGCTGCTCATTGTCTTCATGGTAAAGTTTGAAATCCTAACAAGGATGGAAATTACCTTTAATATCTGACATCACCAACCTCATCTTTTCTCACTCCATCCCAGTGTCTAGGCTCACATCATGCTATCTCTAACCTTTGGGGTCTTGCTCATGCTGGTACCTCTCATTGAAATACTTTTCCATCTTTCTATTGCCCTTTCTCCCCTCCTTTACATTTGATGTTCAGATCCTTACTCCTACTTGGCTTTCAATTTTTAGCTCAGGTATTACTTTCTCTTGGAAATTTCCTGGTTCCAAAGGTAGAATTGTATTGTTTTTCTATATGCTTTCATAGCACCTTGTAACTTAATCTTATCCTAGAACTTATTATACTTCTTTATAGGGCTGTATCATAATTGTCTACACACTTGGTTTTATCCTACATAAAACCCATATCAAACCCATAGTAGTCCGGAATATGTATTCTTTACCATGTGGCAGTAAATGCCTGGCAAGTGGCACATACTCAAGAAATGTTTATAATACGAATGAATGAATAGCATAACCCAGAGATCAACTTGACCTTTTTAAGATTTATAACCAATTGAGATGAATAGAACCCATATTCTTTCATTTAAAGGATTGTATTCTAAGCCCAGTAGGATATGAACAAATTTAAAGAGGATAATTGATCACCTCTTTCTTCTTAAGTAAATATAAAATATTAAAACTGCACAATTAATGATTCATGCTGCATGGAGGAAAAAAGCTCCCTGAATAACACATACAACGATATGCTAAGCTTCATTTATTTGGGGGTTTACAATTATTTAGAAATTCTTATTTAGTAAGTAAGAGAAGATAATTTACCCTTGCCAGTTCCTAAATATATATATGGTTGATTAATCGAAATTGGTAAGCAAAGGAGAAGAGAAGTTAGTGAAGAGCCCACTCCTCATTCTTTAGGTTCACACACAAGCCTGGAGCTTAAGACTTTTACTTAAACCCTAACTAACAGAAGCTGCATCTGTCATTTCTGGTCATCACCTCTGCTCTATAAATAGGAAGAAACCAGGACATACCTCATCACTTCCAACCAGTGACAGGATGGAGTGCTAAGGAATGGAGTTGAACCAGTGATAGTTAAGTATGTGGCATCTGGGCTCAGTCTGAAAAGGTAAAATGTATTTTAAAATAACAACCATTATGACTGAGTTCTCTCATTTATACAAGGGGGGGGGAAATCACAAAACGATACAAGAAACGGGATTTTTGAGCATTTCAAGAGAAATTTTTTTTTCTCCTCTACCCTAGTTCAAGTTATAGGGTAAATATTTTTACAGTCGAAGTGGGAAGCTTTATTTTTTTCTTAAGAGAGCTTTACTCTTTGCATACTAATTCTTTGTTATTCTTACTAGAGCTACGTGCTTCGGACATGTCTATGTTAAAGGAGTTCTCATGCCAGTATGTCTTGATCACGATTTTGTTAAGAGATGCTAAGTAATGATTCTGGCACTTTTAGGGCCATTTGCCTTTGCACTTAGCACACTGTGTAGATGAAAGCCAACAGGGAGATTTTATCTTGGCTGTGAACTTATTTTCCATCACTAATGAAAAGCATAGCATACTTTTAAAGAAAGTTCTATTTTAACCAGAATTTTCCCTCTTTGATCCTTACTTAAGCAATACTTTGGCTATTGGCGTATGTATTTATCTCTCATTCCTAAATAGTGTCAATTGCAGCAAAGGTTAATATTCCTTTGTTTTAATTCAATGCTTTCATCTAAGAATATCTAGGGAAAAGACCACTATTTTTGAGTCCAATCTAACATAAGCATAAAGTTAGTTCAGCTTTTTAAGCTATGCTTCTTACTAAAATCAATACTTTGAAAAAGATGCTTAAATAAATGCCTAAAATGCCTAAAGTAAATATTCACCTTCTTACAGCATTTGGAACTAAACATTTGGAATTTAATTTCAGACTGTTTTGCTTGTTTTCATTGTGTGTTTTGATAAAACAGTATCTTTAACATCCTGTAATTAAAGATTAAATTTCCTATTGTAAAAAAATTTCCTGAAATAGTAAGTACATCAAATTAGTCTGTAGCATTCCAGAGTTTTTCCAGAAAATGAAGGGTTTTCTTATTTGTACATATATATGATAGTAAAGAAGTCAAGGAATTTCAGATAAATTTTAACTGGTGTCATTGTGTTAAATTCCTGAGGATCCCATAGCTCTGTCTGCAGAGAAAAGGACTCTGAACATTTAGGAAATCATTAAATGGTTTAAGTTTCAGTTCTGTATCTCCTACCCAAAGGAGAAAAATTGTGGTGTAATCTCTCTCCTCTTTTATCATTTATTAATTGCAAAGTAAGGAGATTTTTCACTGAAGTGAGACATGCTCTTAGAGTGGAATAGTAAGTCAGTGCTCCACTATTTCTAGGAATAATGTTGGAAAGCATTTGTTTTTAGAATCTACTGGTAAATTTTGCATATATTACAAGATCTGATAAGCCTGAGTATCCCCAAGCTTATTTCTGGCCGCCCAATCTACAGCATTCACTGAGCACAGTCTGCTGTTCCTTCTTCAATCCTTCATCATGGACTAAAGAACAAATTCCTTAGGATTTTGGATGATGACAGGGATGTTGATAGAGTAACTGTCAGCGTATTCTTAGTGACCAACAGACCTTCTATTTTAAATGACTGTGACCTACGTCTTTTATAAGTTAAAATGTTTAAATTACTTGGTGAACGGTGTCTCTTACCTTTTTTTTCTTACTTTTCATTTTGAATAAAAATTCCAAATATATCAAAAACATACAAGAATAGTATAACGAACCCCATTTTACTCTTCAGCTAAGCCTGGCCAGATGCTTGGCATTTTGCCAAACTCTGTTTTCTCTGTCTCTGTTCCACCACTTTCTTGTCCTTCTCTCCATACATACTTATTTAGTACTAGTAAATTTAGTGCTAGTATTTTTACTGAATCAGTCTCTTTTATAACTATAATGTAATTATAAAATTGAGGCAATTTTACATTAATAAATTACTATTATCTAATAGGCAGTCTGTATTCAGATTTTGCCAATTGTCTCAGTGCCATTCTTTATAGAAATTTTTTAAAATTCTAGGGTCCAAACCAGGATTGCACTTATCATGAATTCTGTATTTTAAAACAATTTAATCCTACCTAAAATTAGAAAACGCAAGTGATGTCATTGTGTGTGAAGACTGGTAATTTCATCCTTACGGTGCAAAAGAATAAATAAATAAAATTATTAGAGGAACATGTTAATCAAATTGTCTATGCAATGTCAATTAGCTAAAATCCTGAAGACTTCAGAAAAGATTTCATGGTTCCTGCTCTCAAATAACTCGCAGTAGAGGTGCTAAAGCAGATCTCGTGTCCACGTGAAGATTGACTGATAAAGACTGTTATTACACATCTCACAGCTTTTGCCACAAAACAAGCCGCCCTTACACGTGGTGACTTAGGAGCATGACCATTTTTTCCGGCTAGCGATTCTGTGAGTTGGCAACACCTATTGGCCAGTTCTTCTGGTCTTGCTTGGGCTCAGTCACGCAGCTGCAATATGTTGCTTTGGGTTGGTTGGAGGCTGGTGGCTCTAGAGCAGCCATACTCGTATGTCTGGCAGTTGATATTGGGTTTTAGTTGGTACTGACCCTGGATTAGTGAGCAAGGATGACCAGGCCACATGTCTCCAGTTCAGGGTAGCCTAAGCTCTTTCACATAGTTGGTCTCAGGGTGCCAAAGAGCAGCAAGAGAAGGCAAACCCCAGCGCACAACATTTTTCAAGTCTTTTTTTACATTTCACTTGCTTATTGCCTCTTCAGCCAAATTATGTCAAATAGCCAAGTCCAGGGTCATTATCTGAGTCTCTCCAAGGCCACAGGTACAAGTAGGTGTGGATAAATCAGGGTCATCACTGACAAAAATCCACCCTGACTGTATAAAATTTGACTAGAGTGAGAAGATGAGTAATATCATAGAATAAGCACTATTTTGTAAATAACACCTTTCTTTAAAAGTACTGAATGTCAGTCGAAATACACTATGAGAATTATTATACAAAATTATCTGGTTAGAATAGCTTAAGAAGACCTCAAGAAAAGAGTGATAACTAACAGCTCTCAAAGAATGAATAAGAATTGGATGCATAGGGAGAAATTTATGGACAGAGGGTTTGGAGTGGATAAATGAGGGATATAACTTTGTCAGTTCTGGAACTGGCAAAGAACATGACATGTATGTGGGATTGTGGAGGAACAAACTTAAGTTGAGTAGATGCCCCATCAGAAATAATAGAAAATAAGATCAAGGTGAAATCAGCGTAAACTAGGAATGGCGGCGTTTAAAGGTTAGCCATAGTTTAGAATTGTTGTAGTTCCATGACACCAACAATATTTTAAGAAAAATCATTTAGTAACAGCATTAAGATGCATGAGGTCAGGGGTGAGCTGTGAAAACCAGATACACATGTACTACAATAATTCAAATTAAAGTAACGACACTGAGACTCAAGAGACTGGGGCAAACCTAGGAGACATATAAAGTAAGAAGAAAGAAAGGTATGAATTTGAGACATATTTTACATAGAAAACAGGGGAATTTTTAGACTATAGATTTAGACTCAATATCTGTTTCCTCTTCCATTCCCTTTCCTTCTACCTCATAGTCTTACATATATTTAAAATGAGCTAAAATATCATCTTTAGTGTTTTGCCCCAGTTTGTTTAGCTGTTCTCCATACAACTTCCAAAATTTCCTGCTTCTGAAAACTCTGTGATTACTTGACATCATTAAATTCTGAAACCCAGAATAGAGCACATTATCTCATATGTGCCTGCCCAGGACAGAGAATAGTATTGATCTGAATATCATATTTATATTAATGCAATTGATGTCTGCATTAGATATTTTTCCTGTGATATCATATGATCTGTTCATATTTATCCTATAAAGTCAACTAAGTTCCTCAGAAATTTTCATGAGGGCACTCAAATTCAGGTTATCTTCTACATCAATTTTTTTCAAATATGTTTAAAGGTATGCTCCAAAAATATTCTTAATTTTTAAAAAAACTTTTTATGCCTATTAAAATCTAAAAGAGACTCATTCTACACATGGGCAAACTTTAAGAAATCTTTAGGAATAGTTTTACATCTCTAAGAGTACCTTTTATCAGTATTATCTGACTGCCAAGACATAGTCCTGTAACATGTGGGTCCACAATCAAATGCAATGTCTAGTACAAATCATTTTCTTTTACTTGCAGGATAAGAATTTACATACAACTTTATCCCTAGAGAGCAAGGAATCTGAAATCATGAGGTATAAAGGCACTGAGGGGTTAGACATTTTCTGGACACTCATGCATGAGACAATGTGCTCACTACTAGGTATAGCATTAGGGTGACAATTAGTCCTATAATGTCCTTTTGTTGACCTGGAAAAGGAGTGAAAATTGTTGGCAATGGTTTATCAGTCTTTCATCTTCTTACAAGCAAGGCAACAAGTAAACGACAGTTTAAGAAAAGGTGTAAATAAGGGACATTGCTAGAAATGTCTTCATCCTCCCCATCACACACACTATGCCAATTTTTGTGACATTGGCATCCTCTAGCACTATAGTTTTCTTTTTAAAGATTTTGCTGAAAATCATCTCATCTCAATGACCAGTGAGTCAAGCATATAAGATCAAAGAATTATCTTTCTAGTAAATAAAATATTATTACTCTTTGGCCCTCACGGTAAAAAACATTTTATGTTTGTACATATCCTCTCTTATATTAAAAGTTTCCTTTGGGTAAGAATTCTCAAACTTTTTTGTGAATAGTTGCATATAGGTAGTGTCATAGCAGATATTCAACAAATATTTTTTGTTAAATGTAAAAATCTGTAATAGCAACAGGCAAAAACCATATATTTCCCATATACATATGAATATATATGAATGTGCCTTTAAGCCAGGGAGATAAAATGTCTTGGGATTTGAAGATGAGAGTGGCAATAGATTGCAAACTCTTTTTTCTTTCTTTCCTTTTTTTTTTAAATGGTGGTTTGATTGAATAAGAGGAAACAGGAAACTTCTAAGGGAAACGTTTAGGGCACTTGAGGTGGTGGGTGGGACCACTAACCACTAGAGGGCGGTAGCCACCTCACGTGTCATAATTAGTTTCACTCAAGCGTAATTCCTATACCTATAGCAGTTTAATATTTCTTCTAGCTAATACGTTATCATTTTCTTTCTCTTACAGCAAATGTCTGTTATGTAGTTTCACTAACTTTAAAATACCAGTGATTTAGAGGTATAATACCTGGGAGAATGAGATCAAATAAAACATTTAGAATCTGTTGTTATTTTGGTTCAATAACTTAGCAATAAGGTGGCATCTTGGATTTGGGAGAGAAATCACTTCTCACACTAAGTGTTATTCTTACAAGTAAAATTGAGTCTATGGCCTGTAGAATGCTACTTAAGTTTGCTTCTTTTCAAGACACATTTTGCCCTTTATCCTAGCACACAGGCAGCTGCAGCAAGAGAGCCCCTTTGCCAAAAATATCTCTCCATCAGCCTGTCACTGTACCTGAAATCCATTAAGACAGTGGATCCCAACCTTTTCAAAGTGAGGGCCCTTTTTAAGCAAAATTTCATAGACCCCCCCCCATTTGATAACTCTTGAACTCTTAAGATCAGTAGATTAAATATATATATATACATATATATATGCACACACATATAAACATAAAAACAATACTGTAAAAAGATATAATGTCAATAACACCTTTGAATGAATTAACATTATATTAGCCACAGTAGTGTACGTAGCAGTACAAACACACAAAATATGTTATTTAATCAGCCAACAGTTAAGGCTCTTTGCTTAAGCAAGTTCATGAACCCCCTGAAGTAAACACATAGTGTACTCCTTACCTGTAGCCTAAGATCTGGGATCTGAAAGAAGAGAATCCTTTAATTTATGCTGTATTGTACTAAACTTCCACTTTTAAGATGGAAACATCATGTTTTTTGGTTAGTTTTTTTTTAACCTCACCAACTCTTGAAAATGGAAAATGTGTATCTTTCCACATACAATTAAGAAACGCCACAATTCCTGGCACTCATCAATGAAGACACCTGACGTGTGTGTGTAGCTCCCTACAAGTGTTCTCCCTGTGAGGATTTGTGAAGCTTAAAATTTTTAAAATATCAATGGAAGTTTGATCTCTTAAAGACGTCAGTTCCAAATACAGTTTGTTTTGTATGACCCAAGCAACTTTCTTTGGTGTCCTACTGAGTACATAGCCTGCATTCTGAGCTCAACTGTCCTGTGAGTTTTGACATCATAGATGAGATATCTCCTGGCACTGGGAAAAGAGTATGTGGCACCATGTAGCTAGCTCTGCAGAGAGCCAAGCCTCCACAGCTCATGCTAGCTGACAGGGAAATTCCACCAGTCAATTCTGTCCAAAGTCAAATTGCATCAGGAAAGAAACTCATCGCATACTCTGCTCCTGCTTCTCTCTGGAATCCATCACCCAGAGGACATTTTAATTAAGTATGTAATCACACATCCATGCTTGTTTACTTATTATCAGAGAAAGGAACCAAATATAATAAAGATCATATATGGTACTTAACTAAAGAAAACAAACATACTCAAAAGACAGCATTCAATTCCTACATCAATGAAGAAGCCATCATATAATATGGGAGAACTTAATGGATTATACTTTTTTATGCCTCAAGGTTATTTTACTATAAAATAGAAGTGATTATTCTTACTCCGGTCACATATTCTTACTCCTGTCAAATCTAGAGGAGGGGTCTATGAGTTAAAAGTTAAGAGAGAGAGAAACTTGTTCATAACCTACAGCAGTGTTTTCCACCCATTTCAAAAAAAGACTTCTTTGGAGATAACTCTGTAATCTTTCACATGTGGTAGTGGCACTCAAGTCAGACAACTCTGGGGTGCATGTGCTTTTGTGGGCCCTTGGCAGTAGATAGCACCTTCCGGAATTTGAGGCCATAGGTTGGGAAATGCTGATCTGGGCTAATCATTTCTGAGGTCCTAAGAGATTAACCAATTTGCACAAAATTACACAATTAACTAGAGCTGGAGGTCTAGAGCTAAAATACAAGTCTTTCCAATCTTGTTTCCATCATGCAGTTTCCACCAACCCCAAGTTATAGAGGAAAGTGAAATTATGAAATTCAGAGAACTGTATTTTCAGGCAAATCTATCAGCTAAGTGCCAAGAGCACTACTATAGTTTATATCTGGAAACTCAGAAGGGTGCTCAGGAAACTTATAAATAGAATGGTTACAAATGGTTTGATGTCAGTCTTAAGACATAAATAATGTTTAGCAGGTGTCAAACCAAGGCCTGGTTCTATTTGATATTTTCATCAGTGACCTAGATAAGATATTGGCAACCCAGACAGCCAAAATCTCTCCAAAGAATTTTACATTTTAGGAAGCCTTCTAATGTCTCCTGCCCTTCTCTTCTCCCATAATCACTCCTTCTCTTCTCCCATAATCAAGTTCCATTTCATTCTCACAGCTCAATTGATCTCACCTAGGGGACAGATTATTTAATTAATTACCACTAAGGTATGAGCAACTAATATCACAGCTCTTCCAAATGTCTCAGAGGTCTTTAATTTTTTAAAAACGAGTTTATTCGTTCAGAAGAATACTAGCAGTATTCTGGTAGCAGTAGTGGGTGGAGGTAAGCATCTCCGTGCTGCTTACTGAACAGAACATTTCTTCTTGACAAATGTAATAACCATGACTCCTCTAAAGTCATTGGCACTTTTGAAAAAATTCTTGAAGATTTCAAAATCACATCACTTTTTCTTGCCAAGCCTGAACTAAACTTGTAAACGCTTCTCAATATGATTCTCCATGCAGCCCCTAGCAAGTGATCGATGACAATTGATTGGCACATGCAAGGAAACTTAGTTGCCATTTCTGATCTATATGATATGAGTATATATTCCTGGTTGGAGATAAAGAATGGTATTTTACAACCTCTCAAAAACACTCCCTCCCTATAACTCATTTTTATAAAAAAAATATATATTTTTTTTACTCCCTACTTCTTGTTACTTATAAACAATGCTGAAGCTTAAAGAAAAATAACATAGCAGCTTTGGTGTGTGTTAAAGAGAAAGCACCTGCGTCCTTGTTCTTGTCACTGAGTTCATCAGTACCATTTTTAGATTCCGTATATGTGAGTTAGCATACAATATTTGTCTTTCTCTTTCTGACTTACTTCACTCTGTATGACAGACTCTAGGTCTATGCAGATGCAGAGAATGGACTGGAGAACTCAAGGTTTGGGGGGGGGCGGGGGGTGAAGGGGAAGCTGAGACGAAGCCAGAGAGTAGCACAGACATATATATACTACCAACTGTAAAATAGATAGCCAGTGGGAAGTTGTTGTATAACAAAGGGAGCCCAACTCGAGGATGGAAGATGCCTTAGAGGACTGGGGCAGGGAGGGTGGGGGGGACTCGAGGGAGGGTGGGGGGGGAGTTGAGGGAGGGAGGGAATATGGGGATATGTGTATAAAAACGGATGATTGAACTTGGTGTACCCCCCAAAAAAAATAATAAATAAAAAAAAGGAGAAAACAAAAAATAAAAAAATAAAAAAAAATAAATTTTGAATAAAAATTTCAAAAAAAAAAAGAGAAAGCAGATTCTTCTTCAGGATCATTTAGATCCAAAACTTATTTCTGGAGGTAACCACAATGCCTGCAGTGGTGTGAGATTATATAAAATGAAGTTTTAGCCATATGTAGTGTGTGCTTAATGAATACACTAGTACTTTTTTTTTTTTTTTTTAAGTAAAAATTACACCAATTTGGGACCAAAAAAAATCCACAAACAAGGGTTTACAAATGAGGCTACTTAGAAGCAGCCACAAGTATCTGACAGGTCACTGAAAGTAAACTGTCTCATACAGGCTTTGCTGTTAAAAATACTCCAGTGATGTATTTTTATAGGCAGGCGAGGGAAAATGTCCATAAATAGCTCTAGGAAGTTTAGCCAAGAACTTAAGTTGCCAGTAAAAATATTAAATTGACCATCATTAGAACTATTTCAAGTTTAGTTAATACTTAAAAGGCAAACCTAATAAGAAACTAAATTATTGCAATTTTTAAGTTTGTAGCATTACCCGGTCTGTTATATTGTAGTTTTCTAATTTTTTTTCCCCATTTTCATATCCTCTGATTTTCTCCATCCCAAATCTGATTTTCATTCATCACTGATTTAACTGTTTTATTTCTTTTCTGTTCCAAAATGTGGATTTTTTTTTTTTTACCTTATCCTAGCAACTTTCCCTTCTGCACTCCAAATCTTCACTGCCAGTCAATTTCTTTTTAAACGGGTATGGTGGGTTGGGAGGGAGAACGTCACCTTTCTGACACTAGCATCCATATCAAGAAGATGCCCTTCATCCTGACTTCCTTGAGTGCCAGCTGTCAGCCCTAGACCGTGAACTATGATGTGGCAGCTGTGATCTCTAATCCTAACTCAGGTTTGTGAAGTTTCACAATTTTTTCCCTTGAGAACAGCCAATGCTGAGCTGGCACACCACAAGCAAGCACAGATCTTTGAAGAGCATGCTACTCAAGTCCATATAAGGAATACGGTCCTTGGTCCCCGCAGCTCCTCCTAATTCAGTAGCAACCATGAGAGTGAGGAGGAGGCTTTGGAACCTCCCTCTGATAGCCTTCTCCCACGTCAGTTTGAGAAAAAGCCAAAAGGAAACATTTCAGACATTTCTGACAACACTTCAGAAAGATAGTCTGATTCATGGTGACTTCTAACTTAAAAATGATAAATATTTATATATATGAAAAGCCGAGTAATTGGACAGTTACCTAACAGGCGATACCTTTGAAAATTAGAAAATTTCTTAAATCAAAGTCTTAGGTGTTTCAACTCCCTCCTGTGATGAATGTAGAAGAATCACTTTAACCCTTCATTTATGCCTGGGCTTGCGAATGAAGCAAGGAACAGAAAGAAAGCAGATGGAGGTCAGAATCAGGATCGGGGCTTAAGTTGGACCAGCTTCCTAGTCTTTTTGATTTTTGAAAGCTACCTCATGCAGATTTTCTTTAGACACAGACAATATTTTTCCATGTCTAAAAGTGTAGTTTCTTGTCCTCACTAACATAATTTTTAACATATTAAACTTGAGTTTCTCTCGTACATTCCAATTGTCTACGCCTCCACTCTCACAGCTCTTTACTAGTTACTACGATAGAGGTACCCTTAGCTAGCAATTTTAGAGAATATGTCAAATTTCAATGTAAAAACATCCTTCCCCAAATTCTTCCAACAAATGACCCATGTCATTCCTTCAGATACTCTGCCACTGAAAGCTACCACAGAGCTTAAGTGTTGACCAAAGGCCCCTTTTCCTGTTTTCCTCACAGTTACTGAAGTTTTAAATTCTTCCTGGGAATTTCAACGTAAACAAGAAAGGGTTTGCAGTGATTTTCATAACATGTTCCTTGAAACCCCAGAGCCTCATAAACATCACTAGGGTTATGTAGAGGGATGCAGAATGATCACAGCTGGATTTAATTTATTTTGCACACTTTTTTTTCCTGTAGCCTAACTCAACAAGACTGAGGTTTAGGGACATGGAAAATTAGCCTTATGATTTGGCAACACTGCTCCCATGACACACACCCGGTTGAAGAAGACCATTTCACGACTCACTGCCAGTTCTTTGGTGACACGTTTGCTATCTTAGAGTGAGCTATGTGAGTCTTCAAAACAGAGGAAGGACAAGTTACTGGTCTGCTTTTGGCAAAGTTTATTCATTTTATACAGATGACAGGAGCGAAACTAGTGCGGCTCCTCAGTGTTGCTTCTGTTCTTTATGTTTGCCTTTGGCAAGTATATCAAAGGTTAATTTTAAATAATCCTTTGGAATTTTAATTTCCAAAACACTGTCCCTTATAAACTTAAATGCACTACCAGTTGATTAGAAGACGGCACCATGGGGTGTGAATGCGGCTTGTTTCACACGCAGAACCTGTCTGGCAAACGACACTGGGAACAGAGCCAAGAAATGTCATTTCTCTCATTTTATACTTCCATGATAAGTCTTCATCCCCAAATGCTTTCCCCGGTTCCATCCTCTGACTAATCCACCCACTCCAAATCTTTCCTGTTCGCACTGTGAAAGAATGGTATTTAAAGAAACACCCCTTAGCAAAAGTACCCAACAGAGCTTTGCACACAGAGACATGTAATAAACTTCATTCTGAAAATCTTTTAAAATGGATATTCTTTTATGAATGTCATAGATCATGAAAAGAAATAGCTCAAAGCTAAACCCAGCAACTGACTCTCCATTATAAAATTGCTACTGTCAGAGAGCTCTGGAACCCGGGTACAAGATTTAAACTCTTGAAGATTTTACCTTAATTAACACACAGGTTACTCAGTCCCGTGATGCACTGAGTATTATCAGCACTTCAGAGAAGCTGGTCTTGATTTCGCAGAAACTTTGACTTAGTTTGTGAAATTGATCCTCCCCCAACATAGATTATTGAACTTTGTACAAGACATTATTAGGCATGAGCAGTTTATTCCTGATATATGATAAAAAGTAAATATTAACTCACACAGTAGGTGTCAATCATTTATAAAAACAAAAAAAAAAACAAAATAAAAAACTGCTTTCAACTAAGAAGTCCAGAAAATATCTTCATGTGATAGTACCTGCAAGTTAGAGTTAATTTTACTTTCTTCCCTTTGTGGGAAATTTAGAAACCATCATATCTTTAAAAAAAAAAAAAAAAGTCTTCATGTAGCTCTTCATAAATCAGGAATTGTTTGGATGTCTCTTTAGAGGCATTACATTGATGCGATTAAATTGTTTTTACTTTCTCTACTGAGGGGGCAATTTTAATCTGTGGTTTCAGTAAACATTTAGAAAGATACTCAACTAAATTGTCTTGTTTTCCATCTCCAACATAACTCCAATTCAGCAAGATATAACCATGAGTCAATGTGACCTTGGCAAAGACACATTTTGTTGTCTCAGTGTCTACCACTCAAATCTACCACTCTCTACCATCACATTTGACAGTTTCATGACTGTCCTGCCATTATCCTGTAATAAGACCTCAAAGGCACTGTGATTGCCCCAATTATATTTTGCCTCCGTTACCTTTGTGGTTACCAGAGCTGGCTGATTCTCTTTACAGGCATCTCTTTGACTCAGAGCAGTTACTTTTACAAGCCTTTGTAATTCACCACTTTGTTCTAATCTCTTGCCCCTCAGCTTCTCTCCCCTTTAATCACCCTAAATGCTACTTGTCTCATAGTAATACGTAAAAAAACAATTTCATACAATTGTATAAAGTAATTAGCATCAACTAACCTTTGTTCTTATTCTCTGACACTCAACACACCTGAGGCCAGGGCTTGGCAGGTGAGGTCTGAGCACTCCTCTCCCAGCGCAGGCCGTTGGCCCTAGAGAAGGAGCCATAAGAGGAAGATGGTTTCTGGGGTCACACCAGAGATAGTTCGCTCAGTAACACAGATAAGTGACAGTTGTGGGCCAGGAGGGAGTCCGGCCATGAGTCTGCTCAAAGAAATGAGGGGACAAGTGTAAGTAGAGCAAGGTCTCAAAACTTCAGCTCAGGATTTGGCAAAATCAGAGTAGGATGAAACAAGGGGTGAACCAAAAGCAGAAAAAGATGGGATGAAGTTGAAAAGAATAGCCGGCCTACCCATACTGATACCCTGCACTTTATAGCAACTCTAGACTGTGCCTCACTACCACCCACTCACGCAGAACACTCAGCCCAAAGAATTTTGTTTCTCCTCACCTTCTTTCTTTCTCCCTCTCTCTTCTCTTTAGAATGTGGATCTACCAGCTTGTCTGCCTTTTTTTTTTTTTTAATGCTTTCTGTTTGCTTTACTTATTCTCCTCACTATACATAAACAAAACCCAAAATTCAGTTTTGCAAACAGTTTTGCTCTTCTGAGATGGAGAGGAAGAGTGAAGGCTGGGAATCCTTGTTCTCCTCTAACACAATGGGAATTTTTGTCCCTCTTGTACTACAATAACATCTAGAGTTGTTGTTTTTTTTATCTTTTTTCCAAGTCCCATTTATTAATTTATTTCAATTGGGCTAATGATTCTTTGAGAAAAAGGAACATATTTTACTATTCTTACTTTTCTTTCTATTCTTTGGTGGCAGTTAATAACCAATGCTGGTTAATCAATATACATATAAGATATACTTGTGTTATGATTGTGTCAAAACGTTTTAGCAAAGTTTTATGATATATGTTACCGAACACTTAGGAAAAGCAGTTGGAGCAAGTGAAAATTACAGGTTTATGTATGAAACTGAAAAAGTTAAGTAGAAAAGGAAAAATACATGAAACAATGATTTTTAAGAAGAATTTTATTTCAATGAATTTTGTGTAATATGGTTATTATTGGTAAATTCCTACTACATGCTAGTTATTCTTCTAGGTGCTTTACATGTGGTATCTCATTTCATTTAATCTTCACAACGATAATAACAGTATGAAGTAAGGACTGTTATTATCCTTAATTTACTAATCAAAAACCAGAAGCACAGAGCATTAGCTTGTCCCAGGTCACACAGGGAATATATTATGGAGACAGGATTCTACACAGGCACGTTGACACAGCCCATGTTATAACTTTCCCCACGCACTACCACTTCAATGCAGAGGACACCCGAGGGGAGAA
The DNA here is from genome assembly GCF_030028045.1 of Hippopotamus amphibius kiboko. NCBI lineage: Eukaryota > Metazoa > Chordata > Mammalia > Artiodactyla > Hippopotamidae > Hippopotamus > Hippopotamus amphibius. The sequence goes on from NC_080188.1 coordinate 63,749,768, forward strand.
AGTGTGACCAATGACTCCAGTCATCATACATGTGATGATCTGATTTTATGTTTCTACTCAACTGGGCCACAGACTGTCCAGATATTTGGTCAAATATTTTTCTGAGTGTTTCTGTGAGGGTGTTTTTGGATGAGATTAATATTTAAATAGACTGCGTAAAGCAGATTGCCCCACCTGAAACGGATGCGCCTAATAGAACAAAAAGGCTGCCCCTGCCCCTAAAGAAGAGAGAGTTCCTCCTGTCTCAGCTGGGACCTTGGCTGTGCCTGAGCCTCCAGCCTGTCGGCTTCCAGTCCAGAACTACACCATCGGTTCTCCTGGGTCTCCAGTTGCTGACTCAGCCTACAGATCTTGGGGCTTGCCTCCATAGTCATGTGAACCACTTCCTTATAATAAATAAACACACACACACACACACACACACACACACACACATATCCTATTAGTTCTGTTTCTCTGAAGAACCGTGATTAACACAATACTGTATCTATGTCCTTCCATGAGGGACAGAAGTTCTTTTTTGAGATCCTCAGATTTTCTCATGAGGCCGTTTCATTATCATTCCCTTAAAATGTAAAGATGTTATTTATGTTACCTTATGATATAACTTTTCTGTTTGAGATGAAAGGTCTTAGATGTTCATGGGAACAATGACTTTGAACTTTTATTTCCAAGCGGTCAATCGAAATGTAATACTTAGGAGCTGAGCAATGGATATTCGTATTTCAATTTAGTCACATAATGAACACTCTAGAAACCCAGTTTTAATGCTGATCTGCTGTGACCTAAGTTTACTAAAATGTAAAGATAATTTAGGATCCTTAGCTATCAATGAATGGCAGTCCATTTTAAAAGGAAAAGTTCTTTTTTGATTCACTATGTCCTCCCTCTAAAAGAGTTAATTTGTCTATATTTTGAGTTTGCTCTTTGTCCCAAATGGAAATATTGCACTCGATTTTTTCCTTCTTGAGCAAGTCTCAACTATTCCCACTCACTTTGCAGTTTTATTTCCAGGTTTGATTGCCACATGTGCTTTTGTAGTTAATTTTTCAAATTAGATATCTCTTTCTTGGGAGTTGTGCATTCATGCAGGTAATTGATCAAAAATACAACCTCAGGTTGAAATAGCAGCTCCAATTTCAACAACCTATGATGTAGTTCCTTTTGTAGTTATTTCAACCTGCTCCTACCGATAAGCAAGTTTTGACATGGAACTTGTTTCATGTTGAGCATTCTGAAGTCCAAATTAGATAAAAAGACCAGTTATTTCCTTTACTTTTTGGCCTATTAAAAACTGCTGATTGGAACATGAAGACTAGACAAATCCCAATTAAAAAATTAAAAATGGAACTCTTCAGGAATATAAGATGTTTATGGTTTCCTAAAGTTTTTATTCCTCTAACACAATAATACTCATAAATTGGTAACCTCATTAGCTCTGTTTACTCTCCTCTTTGTGTTTTTTAAATGAAATCAAATTAAAATTTTTTCTTAAATTTTGAAACATTTAGATCCTCTCCTCTCCTCATAACAGAAGTTCAAAAAGAAGAGATTGCTTGACAGTATAAACTAGAGGTTAAAACAACTAGAATCAGTCAATAGAATTGTTTTCATTACTGTCTGAAAAGGTAGAAAGGAATAAAATCCTGTTTCTGTGCCACTAAACAGCAACATTCTATACAGCTGGTTGGACCCACCCTGGGTTGGTGAGTTTTCTTAACCTTATACTCACGTGTCTGAACTACCTTATAAAATTCTAAACATACATCTGTTTAATTGATAGTTGAAAACAGATGAGCTCTAGTCCAATAAAAATGTAATTATTAAAATTTTAAAATCTACTTAACTGCTGATTTACCTGAATGATCTCCCAATTATTTGGGGGCAGGGATATCTTATTTAGCCTTGCTAATTATTGTGTACTGCAAAAGAATCCAAATTACATAATTTTCTATTGTTACTAGTTGGTTAATTTAGTATTTCAGTCTCTCCATATGGGAGTTACAGGAAATTCGTGTTCGATATTAAGGATATAATCTTCAGTGTGCTCTTATTTTCTTTCAGTAACATATTTTCATGATGTAATTTCTTCATAATTCATTCATAGTCTCTCTCATTTTCTCCCTCCAACCTCTTTCCTCCCACCCCCTGAAAAGAAAAAATCACATTCTGAACTTAACGTTATCTTCAGAGCATATCTTTTCAAAACTGCTTTCCTTCTGGTGCAATTTGTTTACTTTATAACCTATGTAACTAAGTTGTTTTTCAGTTGCAAGTCGCAAGGAATAGTTAATTGAAAACCTTATAGCAACATTTAAAAGCACTGATGTGCGTGTATGTGTTCCAGGGACAAGGCTGTTATTGTTCTTCTAAGTTGTTTTGTGTGGTGTTCAGTATAGGTAAGAAAGTGACTTAAAAGTGACTACTCTGATTCTTTAGTTGAGAATTTGATGCCTCCTCCAGTCACAGAGGAATGGATCCAGTATTGAAAATGAAACAAGCCTTTAACTATGTGATTAATAGGAACAGAGTGATATGCTTGATATTAAAAAACATTTTTTTAATGCAGGACTGGAGGCCTAGACACAAAGCTGAATTGGAGAGAGAGTTTAGAAAAATATTAAGACCATTTAACTCTAATCTGGAATTTTCAAACATCCCATAGGACTTTAATCTTAAATACTAGGCACTTTGGCAGACCATTTGTAAGATAAGACACATCAGTAGCTGTATAACTTAAAGGTGAAGGCACAGAAAAAAAACACTTCCTCCCTCTGGTTATCTCTTCTCTGACAAGTAGGTGGGCCTTTGGGGCTTAAGTTATCCTCTGCCTTGAACCACAAGTCAGATTGCAAACCACAGAATTATAAATGTATCTGAACTTTCCTTTTTATTTTAAAATTGATAATACCTAGGGGATTATGGAAAGGAGGATTTTATTTCTTTACATTATTAATGATTCATCTAAAATCAACCCTGTTACAATTTGTGCAGAAAATATTCTGGTATATCTTCAGGAAGAAATGACTAATAAAAAATTTTAAACTACAGTTGCTCTTTAGTAATGGCATATCTGAGGTTTAATAGAACATTTTTTAAGCCAAATAAATTCCCCCTAAATAAATGTCTTTAACATGTTGGGTTTTGTTTTAATTTTCTTGCTTACACAGAGTCAAAACAGGGATTTCTGATAAGTGCACAGCTTTACAGCTTTACTGCAAGTGGTAATTTGGGTTTGTCCTTCTTGTGGCTGTGCCATCTTTCATATGTGACTTTCAGGGGCATCCCAACAGATGGAAAGACACAGTGGGTTGTGTATGGGAGGTTTGCATGGCCCGGGCCTGGTAGTGGCACTTATCCCTTCTGCTCATTTTCCATTGGCAAATACTCAGTCACATCATTACATGGAATTCCAAGGGAGACTGAGAAATAGTCTAGCCACGTGATCAGCAAAAAAGAAAAGAAAAACCAAGTTTGGTGCTATGGCTTGGTGTTCTGGAAATGTATCAGCTACTTGGTAAAGAAAAACTATTAACCACTTGCACAGTTAAGCCACCATTATCTTTAATTCTCTTTTCTTTACTTATTCTTGTTAATATTCTCCTCTTTTGCAGCATTTAATTTTTACTTTTTAGATACTAATTTCAAGATAAAGAAATGCACAAGGACCACACAGGCTTGTATATTTGAGTTTGTCAGTTTCAGAAAGAGTATAAAGACCTGTTTTGTATTTGATTATTGCAGGTTTTTTCTTTTACACATGACTTGTAAATATATTAATTGTAAACGTATTGAATTATTTTATAACAATGAAGAATGAATGGGGTTTAGGCTTCTGGATCTGATGGAATAACAGGGACCAAGTTTACTTTCCGTCTTAACTAACAACTGAACACTCTATATGAAACAATGCCTTTCAACATTGGACAACTGGCGGTGTAATGTTGTCACCCATGATAGAAGAAAACAAACAATGAGAGCCCTATAATTGCTCCAGCCTAAGGTCTGGAGGCATTTTCCAAACTGTAGCACAGGCAGTGAAACCCAAGGAGAGCCCAGAGTTCTCAATGCACTGAAGAGACAGAAATCAGAGTTCTGGGAGGTCAAGGCAGTTAAATTTGCAAGACAGGAGTCAGCTGCACAGGGGAAGAGAGAGCTCCAGAGATATGCAGAATGCTCTCCTGAACTTTTTGGCTGGGTACTGATCTGCACATGTGTGAGAAGTAAATACTTACTCATAGCTTGGGAAAGAACCGTCAGAAAGCAGTAAACCAAATAATTCCTGGGATTGAGAGAGAGCTGAGAATAGTTTGTGTTCCTACCAGCCAGAGCAGAAAAATGGTTTAATATACAGATAGGATAGAGTGATTGGAAAGATATCACCCTAGGAGTCAGATAACTTAGAATTCAGACCAAAGGCTACACTGGACATATCCTAACAAAGCTTTAAAGTAAGCTTGAAAGGATTAAACTAATTCCCAGCAATTTAACTGCATCTCAGAACAAATTCCTATACTATTTGAAAGAAAACAACAAAACATAGCACCCCATCAGTGTAAAATTCTCAGCATTCAGCATCCAATCAAAAATTTCTAGGCATGCAAAGAAGTAGGAGAACATGACCCATAACCAGGAGAAAATCAATCAACAGAAACAGACCCAGAAATGACAGAGATAATGGAATGAGGAGGTAAGAACATTAAAACATATTTTCAATATGTTCAAGGAGGTAAAAGAAAACATGAATAGGATGCATAGAGAAGTGGAAGATATTTTTAAAGATCCACACGAAGTTTTTAGAGATTAAATATATAATATCTGAATAGAAATTATACTAGGTGTGATTAAAAGCAGATTAGACCTGCAGAAAAGATTTGTGAACTTGAAGACACAGCAATAGAAACTATCCAAAATGACGACCATGGAGGAAGAGAAGATTGGAAAATAATGAACAGAACATCATGACAGAAAGGACAGCATCAAATGTTCTGACCTACATGTATGTGTGTCCCAGAGTGGGAAGAGAAGCACAAAAAAAGCAATGAAGAAGCAATGCTGAGAAATCTCCAAAGTAAATTAAAAATATAAACCCATGGACCAAAGAACATCAACAAAACCCAAGCAAAATAAACTTGCAGAAAACCACTCCAAAGCACATCATAAATGCATTGCTGACAAGTACTGATAAAGACAAAAGTCTTAAAGGCAGCCTGAGAGACAGAAAAAAAAGAAAATATAGGGGAACAACAATAAAGACAACAGGAACTTGTCAGAAACTATGCAAACCAGAAGACATGGAACAATATCTTTAAGTACTGAAAGGGGAGAAAAAAAACCCTGCCAACCTGGAATTGAAACTCAGTGAAAATCTCTTTCCAAAAAGAAGGTGAAATGCAGGCAAATAAAAACTGAAAATTCATCATTCAGCAGACCTACGCTACAAAAAAATGCAACAGGGAAAACAAAAATAAAATAATACCAGATGGAAATCTGGATTTACATAAAAAAGTAAAGATGCCCAGACATGGGTAAAAGATGGGAAATATAAAAGGCATTTTTATTCTATTTTAAATCTCTTTAAAAGACTATTGACTGTTTAAAGCAAAAATAATAATAGTGCATTGTAGAGTGTATAATATATGTAGAAGTAAGGTATACGACAAAAATAGCACAAAGGAAGAGAGAACACTGTTTTTAAGCTTCTTACGTGGGAAGTGGTATAATATTATTTGAATGAACAGTATGATAAATGTGAAAACATATTGTAGATCCTTTGAGAAACCATGAGAAAATAAAACAAAGCTCAGGCTAATAATCCAATAGTGGAGACAAAATGGAATACTAAAAATAATTAATCCAAAAGAATGCAGAAAAGGGACAGGGGGTAGGGTGGGGTGGAGAAGCTGGAAAGAAATGGGACAAATAGAAAACAAATAGTAAGGAAGTAGATTTAAATGCAACTCAGCAACCCTACTTCTTGGTATCTACCCAAATGAACTGAAACGTATGTCCACACGAAAATTTGTAAGCACATTTTTACAAGTTTATATAAACAAAACAACTCAAATACCCATTAACTGGTGAATGAATGAATAGAATATGGTATATGAATGCAATGAAGTACAGCACTAAAAAGGAACACACTACTCAAACATGCAAAGACATGGATGAATCTCAACATATTATGCTAAGGGAAAGAAGCCATCCACAAAAAAACCTGCACACTGTATGATTCCATTTATATGAAGTTTTAGAAAAGGCAAAAATACAGCAACAGAAAGCAGATCAGTGTTTGCCAGAAGCTGGGGATCAGGAAGAGGATTCACTACAAAGGGGCAGTGGAGGAACCTTTGGGGGGTGATGGAAGTGTTCTATATCTTGATCATGATGGTAGCGTCACAACTGTGTATATTCTTTTTTTTTTTTTTTTTTTTTTTTTTTTTGGCACACGGGCTTAGTTGTTCCGTGGCATGTGGGATCTTCCTGGAGCTGGGATCGAACCCGTGACCTCTGCATTGGCAGGCGGATTCTTAACCACTGCGCCACCTAGGAAGCCCGACAACTGTGTATATTCTTTCAAGACTTGTTGGTTTGTACTTTTAACATTACCCCTCAATAAAGCTGACATTAAAACGAATTAAAGATTTGACAATCACATTTTAAAAATAGCAACTTGACATTATAAGTGAGCTAGTGAATGCCCTTGAAATAAGACCCCACTGTGGAGAGAAGGGTAACTCACTGGAAGAATGTGAGGGGAAAAGATCAGTAGAATAACCCATGTTCCAGGAATCCCAGGACTGAGTGTATTAATAGAGACCCTAATCCCTTCTCTATAGGAATCTGTTAAAATGTCCCTGAGAGCTTTGGCTACTCTCTTATCTAAACAGAAAGAGTGACTTCATGACAGCTCCTATGCTAACTGATTTCATGCTGGAAGCATCAGGTAATATGGCAAGTTGGAATACCCTTGTATTTGCTGCCTAGCTCCAAAGAGCAAATAAACAGGCCTCATTTGACTAATCGAGGCCAACTGGTTTTGGTCTCAAGCAGACACTGGATTAGGACAGATGACAAATGCTTTTGAGATAGATGTGTATAAACCATTTTAGAGCCTGAGGCAGGGCATATCATACTACAAGTGGAACAGCAGAAGGCGTAGCTGGGGAAAGAAAGCAAACTTTAAACTAAGGAGCAAGTTGACGTTAATGCCAAATGTCAAGTTAGAAGGGAGAGCCGAAGATGCACCTGTCTGCTTCTAAGGCTCGTTCAAGGGTTTAGAGGTTGGATAGTTTTAAAACCTCTGTAAGCAGGTAAATGCAATTGAATTTTCATTCTGTTTACTATATAATCTCCTGTGAATTACTTCTTATTAACTTTTTGACATATTAAAATTTTTTTAAATAAAAGCAATACATGAACAAGATTTTTTAAAAAGCCTTGAACATGCACAGAAATGTATTTTAAAAAATGAAAGCCTCTCTCCCCATGTCTAGTCCCTTCTAGAAACATAAGTAATATTAAAGTCTCCTGATTTTTGTATAAATGTGATCTTTACGCCGTGGCACTTGTTTCTTATTTCTAATATTATACATATTTATATCATCAAGCATCACGCTGATTTTTCTTAAAAACCTTTGCTCTCCTGTTTGCCTTGACCCCTCCCCACATCTCAGTTAAGAGCATCCTCATTCATATGCTTAAGGCAAAAACATTGGGATCATTCTTGATTCCTCTTTCCCTTAAAAATTACATTCCACATGTAAGCCACAAGCAAATATCTTCAGATCCACTCCTAAATGATTGCAGTATTCCACAGCTTCCTACTATATCTACCATGACCACACCTAGATTCAAGCCACCATCTTCTCCTAATGGTTTCCCTGATTCTACTTTTACCTTTTGAAGTTTGGGTAATTTATAGAATTATGTCCTACCGCTATTAGAAACCCTCCAATGACTTCCTGGACACTGGAATGAAACCCAGGCTTCTTTGTGGGCTAAAAAGCCTGCCATCTTGCCTTTGGCTACTTCCCTGATCTCACATCAGACTTCTCTCCTAGTTCATTTCACTCCAGTAAAACCTGCCTCCTTGAGGTTCTGAAAACAAATTCAATGCATTTCCTTCTCAAGATCTTTTTTGTTTGTTTTTTGCTTTTTATTCTACCTGAAATGCTCTTCCTCAGATATTTGTGTGGCTCACTCCTTTATATCACTCAGCAGTCTGCCTCTGTATCACCTCCTCCAAAAGCTCTCACCCTAAAATATCACCCCATCCCATCACGTCATTACTCACTTATCTTTACCTGCTTTATCAATCTTCATGGCATTTATCACCACTTGAAATACTGTATATACCTGTTTTATTGCCTATCAGATACACTGAAACATTCACTCCATGAGGAAACAGACAGTTTATTTTTAACAATAGTTACATCTCTACCTGGAACAGTGTCTGTCATAGAACAAACATCCAAAAAATGTTCTTGAAATGAATTAATGGACCTTCAGCATTTTAGCCATCGAGATAATTTAACGAAGTGCTTCCTACTTCATTAAAATGTAATCATTGCTGTGATCACCAAGCACAGATCAATTAGAAGTATCTGTTGTTTTTCTCTATCTGGGATGCAAAAAAAAAGCACTAACCAAAAATAACTGAACTAAGTCCATTGCTGGTTTTTAATATATTATCAGTAATCAAACACACTAGACTGGTGATTAATTATGTCTTAGAATGTTTGCCTCAAGGTAAAGAAAAAAATTAAAAAATAGTGTTAATGTTTATGTATTTCAGAGACTAGTTATTTGATCTATTCTTTTTAGACTCACAATCTCATTCCTCAAGACATCTTGACAGATGTCTCCCAGTGAAGGCTGGATCCATCAGCATTAATCACACATTCATTTGCTCCACACACTCTACTGGCTTTCACGAGGCTTCTGGGCTGCCGTGTTCTATACTATATCAACCTGGCTCACTCTGATCCAGCTGGTTCTGGAATTCTGCCAAAGCTAGGGACATCTTTAAAGGCCTTTTTAAAACTGCAGGGTGGAACCGTGTTCTCTGAGAGTTTGTGTTCTTCATGATGGAGATGATGCTCTTTCTCAACTTTGGATGACATTGTTAATAGACGATTTCTATCTATTTACAAATACAAGAATACAGAAATCTGAATCACTCTTTACATCCCCCAATTTAAACAAATGCGATTCAAAGCACCCCCAATTTGCTCCACCAAGATATGTAACAATTTAATGCACAATTTAATCCATTACTCTGGTCCCATCATACATTTGGCAAGAGTATCTAGTAATCAAGTAAAGCAGCCAATTAAGGGGAAATTTTTACTCTATTCATGGTTTCCAGTGAAATATAGATGATGTTAAAATAAATTTAGAATGTTAGTCTACAATATTGCTAAAGCTGCTTTAATGAAAAGTTGTCTTGATTTGAATGTTGCTTGTAGGTCTCACACACTCAAGTGGTCCTCACTTAATAAGGAAAACAATATGTCTCAAATATGCTAGTAATTTAATATAGTAATCAGGTATTGACATAAATCCATAATATTTGAAACCCTTAGATAGGAAGGGACTAGAACAGAAAGAATGGACTTACCAAAAATTGGATTATAAACTTATCTTGAGTTTAAAATAAAATCTGTCTAAAATAGTGATGGTGATGGTACTGATGGGAAACAAGGGTGACACGGTTGAAGATCCACGGAGATTACACATAATAGGCTTAAAAGTCAATAAAAAATACCAGCCTGTTTTCTGGATGTAGTTGTTCTATTTGTGGAATTGTCAATTGATCCATGTAATAATAGGCCTTATTAAAACTAAATTCTATTATATTTTAGTCCTTTCATTTGTAGTGAGGTCAGCTTGGACGTCTTTTTTTTTTTTTTTAAGATTTATCTTATTATTTATTTATTTATTTTTATTTATTGGCTGTGTTGGGTCTTTGTTGCTGTGCATGGGCTTTCCGTAGTTTCGGAGAGCAGGGGCTACTCTTCATTGCGGTGCGCAGGCTTCTTATTGCAGTGTCTTCTCTTGTTGGGGAGAAACAGCTCTAGGTACACCGGCTTCAGTAGTTGCAGGGTATGGGCTCAGTAGTTGTAGCTCGCGGGCTCAAATGTAGGCTCAGTTGTGGCTCATGGGTTTAGTTGCTCCGCGGCATGTGGGATCTTCCCAGACCAGGGCTCCAAGCTGTGTGCCCTTCATTGGCAGCTAGATTCTTAACCACTGCGCCACCAGGAAAGCCCTGAATGTCTTCTTTAATCCACCGTTCTCCTCCTAGTGACCTATGTAGACTGTTCTTTAAACAGGAAAAGGTTCTAGGGTTTTGATGAAACTGTAACAAAACTAAGAGCTTCTCCCTGAGCTAAGCATGCAATAGGCACACAATAAATGCAATTTTCATTCATTTTATATGCCATGTTGTCTAATTTCTGAAATGATGCTTGCATTCAGGTTTGGAGTCTATATTGTGTTGTCTTATATTTGCTAGACAGGGCCATGAAATAAATACAACATGTAGAAAAGCTTTTATCCTCGAGTCTCTGTTACTGCATATATAGCTTTCATTAAGAACTTGTTTATAACTTCCAAAGGAAATAGAAGAAAAAGTTACTCAGTGAGTAGTGGAGTGGTAAAGTTATACTTAAAAGATTCTTGGCAATGTTATTTTGGAGAACAAAAATAATTCCAAAGCAAAAATAAGAAATAATTCCATACAGAAAAAACCTGATGTTTGGCCAAATAAATAGCTCCTTTACACTGTATAGCACATTACCTCTCTTTCAACAAGATTATACTGTTCTTGTTAACTCCTATAGAGTATAAGTGTATACTCTTATGGAGATCAAGTAGTGGGGGTCACTTGGAATTCCTGGGCAGGCCTCAAAAAAAAGGAATCAGTCTGAAGGGTAAAGAACAGTTTGGTTTAGTTTATTCACAATTGTATTTATTGTTGTTTATTTAGGCACCTATGGGCAAATATGAAAGCTGCTGCTTCTTCTGTGTGAGTAAATGTAATGGCACTATAAACTAATTTTAGAAACCAGTCACCAGTCATATATTTTGGTATATTGCTGTTAAAAAATATACCTTTTCTTTCGTACCTAACTGCTTTCTTGGCTTTCCCTATAACCTCATTCACTCTTATTACTTCCTTCCCTATTTTTCTTTGCACTCTTAGGAAAAAATGAACAACAGCAAAAATATTCATCTCTTTGAAGAAATTCAGATACCATTTTACTTGTTTGGAGTAGTTTTAACTTTATCTTTTTATCAAAGAAATGGATGGAGGGTAGACTGGAATGGAATGGCAGTGCTCTGAATCCGAGGGAGTTAAAAGCTTCAGTTATGGAATCACACATACCCAAATTGGAATTCCACCTCTACTATTTACAAGCATTGTTACCATAGAAAAGTGACTTAACCTCTCTGCACCTCGGATTTCTCACCTTAAAAATGGAGGAAATAGTAGCACCAGAGAGTAATAATGTGGGGCTGAGAAAATTGAGATAAAGAATATAAAAGTGCTTGGCACAAGGCCTCACACATTGTAATACGTGATAAATGCTAGCTAGTGGTTTTTCTGCTATGCACAGCTGTTCCTATTCTTTTCTCCCTTACCAACATTCTATTGTAAACATTTTCAAATATGCAGAAAAATTGAAAAAATTGTACAGTGAACACTCTTGCATGCTCCACCTAGATGCTACAATTAACATTTCACTATACGTGTTTTATCACATACCTGTTTATTTCTCCAGGCCTCTCTCTGTCCATCTAGCATCCCATCTATTCTAGTTATTGCTGTGTAACAAACTGCCCAAAACTTAGTGACTTATAATAACAGCCATTTTGTTATGCTCATAGAGTCTGTGAGTTAGGAATTCAGACAGGGCATAGTGGGGTTGGCATGTCATTGCTTTACCATATCTGGGGCCTCAACTGGGAAGGCTTGATGTCTGGGGGTTGGAATCCTCTGGAAGCTCCTTCACTCACATGTCTGGGGGTTGCCAACATGACACACCATTTTTTTTTTTTTTTAATTGAAGTATAGTTGATTTACAATGTTGTATTAGTTTCTGGTGTACAGCAAAGTGATTCAGCTATATATAGATATAGGTAGATATATTATTTTTCGTATTCTTTTCCATTATGGTTTATTACAGGATAGTGAATGTAGTTCCCTGTGCTACACAGTAGGACATTGTTGTTTATCCATCCTATATATAATAGCTTGCATCTGCTAATCCCAAGCTTCCCAACCATCCCCCACCCCCACCCACTGTGGCAACCACAAATATTTTCTCTGTCTGTGAGTCTGTTTCTGTTTCATAAATAAGTTAATTTGTCTCATATTTTAGATTCCACATATAAGTGATATCATATGGTATTTGTCTTTCTCTTTTTGACTTACTTCACTTAGTATGATAATCTCTAGGTCCATCCAGGTTGCTGCAAATGGCTTTATTTCATTCTTTTTTATACCTGACTAGTATTCCATTGTATATACGTACCAGATCTTTTTTCAGATACCATTTTGTTTTTTTTGCCTCCCTGAGTGGCTGGCGGGATCTTAGTTCCCTGACCAGGGATTGAACCTAGGCCACAGCAGTGAAAGTACCAAGTTCTAACCACTAGACCACCAGGGAATTCCCTCAGATACCATTTTGAACAGTTATGTAGGTAATACACGGATGTAGGAAAATGAAAAGTTTGGAATCTTTTAAACTTAAAGACATAAAAGCCAAGATGCTACAATTGGGAACTGTTAAACAGGAATCAAAGTGGAAAAATCTGACATTGAATGATTGTTAGAGGAAGTGGGCATTTCCCTTTCGCACTTCTCCCCAGTGTTGGTAGAACGTTAATGAAGAAACAGAGGAGAGAAATCAACTATACCTCAATAAAAAACAAAACAAAACAAAAACAGAAGAGATTGTTCTTTGAAAATGAAAGGCATAATGTTTTCTTTGCATTTTTATTTCCTAAATTTGTATATCAGCCAAGCTTCAACCACTAGCTGGGTAACCTTGGACAAGTTACTTAATCTTTTTAAACTTCTGTGTCCTCATCAGAAGTGTGATTTAAAATTGTTGCTACCTCATAGGGTTGTTGTGAGAATATACACATGACAACTAACCTAATGCATTGTAAACATTAGGCACAGAAGAAAGAGGACTATTATTTGTTATTCTTCTTAAGCTAGATAAGCAAAATTTTATGCAGTTATACCGAGAAACACACTTATCCCTTTTCTATTGCTCCATCCCACAAGAGAAATTCACTTATTACAAAAATATTTATTGAACACCTACTATGTGTCAACCACTGTGATAGGTTCTGGGGATATATTAGTGAACAAAACAAATTCTGCCCTCATGGTGCTTATGGTCTGGAAGGCAACAGTGACATTAAACAATAATTACTCAAATTACCATAATTAATAATTACTCAAATTACTATCATAACAAGGTCTGTGAGTGAAAAATGCAGGTGCTTTAGAAGTATAAATTCAGTGTGTGGAGGTGGATAACTTACTCTGAAGAGTCAGAGGATGCTGCCCCAGGAAAGTGACATTTAAAATGAGATCTAGAATCAAGAAAACAGACTTGGAGGGGTGGAACTGATGGAATATAATGAAGTTATTCAAATGTATAAATAAAGCCACAAAATAAGATTTCATTTCAGCTGAAGACATTTTTATTTAAAAGTGACAGAAGAAAATTTCCTCAGGTCTTTATTACTAGATTATTAGGCCCAATATGAATATTAAGAACATTTTATTTAGTAAAACATATTTAAATGGATTGATTTGTTACAGATGTCATACACATGTCATAAATTTAAAAAGCTAGAATTTAAAAAATTAATCTTACTAAACATCAGGCTTCTGAGGTGCAACTTGGAAGTGGATAAGGTTTTATTTGCTTTGGGGAGCTTTTTATTTGTTTGTATTTTTAGGCACAGTGAAGTGGAAAGAACATTGAATCTGACACTCAGGAGGTCTGGGTTCTATTTTTGATTGTTATTTGCTCACTGGGGAGCCATAGGCAAGGCATTTAAATTACAGCTTCCTTTTTTGTAAAGGGGGATATTAATTACAAAAGCCCTGAATGACAGAAGCTTAGCAGAGGAGCCCTGTTAGCTTAGGAGATGAGGTGATGGTATGGATTAGGGTCAGAAGGTTCCTGAAACCTCTTTCTTCTTTCACCTAAACATCTGTTTGCTCCTCTTTTCTGGCTTTATGACAGTAAAGGATCAGGTGTCTCATTACCTTAAGATTGTAAGGAAAGAGAAAGAAAAGATCGACAGCTTTTGGTAACAGTAATGAAACAAATAACTAATACGAGCCAAAGTTAAAGAAGACGTGATGGGAATTGAAAATTTGTCACTGCAGCTACATGGGAGTCTTTTACCTTCTGAGCGGTCTTGGGGTCCTGTTGCCGGAAATAATCACACTACCATGAGAACCAACCCAACTATACCTATTCTCTCAGAATGTTTTTTTCTCCATCTTGCTATTCTTCCTATGCAACTTTCTGCCTTCCCTCATCCCACACTTTCTTCTTCAGTTTCCCTATCTCTTCTCCTTTGTTCTCTTTGCTTTCTCTCTTGAAATCTTTTCCCTACTCCTGCTACTTTCCCCTTCCTATTGCTTCATCCCACAAAAACACAATCATTAACTAAAACTCACTGAAGGAAAAATGCATTTCAATAAAAACTTTAAAAATCATAATCAGTTGCTATAACCACATAGTACAATAGCAAACTTGTCAAACAAATAACATAGAAAGGTCACTCCTCATGTCACCCAGGATTATTTGCAAAGTTTCATTTGCAAGATAGTATCCTCCCACTCACATGGTGCCACTTACATGTTTTTTAAGGGAAAAAATGTGAAGAGTAAGCATTGTATTTATGCTCAATGTGTAGGCCACTCTGAGCTAAAGATATTATGCTCTGATATCATCAAATAATGTTATTGTCATTTTGCAGGTGGGCTCTTCAAAGAAATTGTCAGTCCAATCCAAATAGTGATTATAGTTATATAGATAAGAAAATAAACACAGGTAAATAAATCTGAAGGAAAAAAAAAGAATAGATTGCCTTAGATTTTGTGGAACTCACCAGGGTATTTTTTTTAATCTTCGAAACTAAGAAGTGAATTATTTTTGGTGAAATTATTTATACCCAACATTATATTTGCATAAAGATAACCAAATGTCATGATTTTGGAGATGTTACTGCTAATGCTACAGCCCAGGAAATTCCTCAGCATCTCCACAATTTGTTACTACATGGTCTACTGGCCAACCATCTTGGAACAGACTAGCAGAGAAGTAAACTGCTCTGTATAAATGCCAGAGTCAGACTGTGTTGGCAGTCCATAAGAGTACAATGGAGTGCTCTCCAATATTATTCTTTGGGTTGGAGTTGATTTTTAAGAATTCATGTCAGGAACTTCCCTGGTGGTCCAGTGCTTCCAGTGCAGGGGGTGCGGGTTTGATCCCTGGTTGGGGAACTAAGATCCCACATGCCCTGTGCTGTGGCCAAAAAAAAAAAAAAGTCATGTCAGTAGACAGGCTGTTTGATCTAGTCAAATTCTTACGGATTGGCTAGGGTTGGGTTAGAAAGGAAGCCACTTAGAAGAAATAAAAGAAGTTCAAAACCTCTGGCTGTGTTAACTAAAGTGTCTCATTTGGTACTTAATGTGAGAGACAGAGCTAATGAAACAAATTCTAAACCTATTATCTGAGAGCTCTTTGAAATTGTTTTAATTCTCAACCTTTGATAAGGAAAAGCTTAGTTAGTAATAATAAATTGGTAGCATACGCAGGCCCAAAGGAGAAACAATGAGTATGTTTTATTAATGTTACACAGAAACAAATATTGGGTTGGCCCAAATGTTCGTTTGTGCTGTTCCATAACATCTTATGGAAAAACCTCAACGAACTTTTGGGCCAAACCCCAATATTAACAGGATTAATAAGCTTGCAAAAAGATGAGAAAACATTATTTTTGGTGTTCAAGTTGAAAATTTAAGTGAGAACTTTATTCTTTGGGAAGCCATTCCATAGAGACTGAGCTGTAGGCTAGTCTTTCTTTTAACAGTCACAGAAAAAAGCCAGAGTCCTTTCTCTGAAGGTTGGAAAACAGGAAAAATCTGTATTTGTGTTTTGCCAGTAGTCAGGTCTAAATGACCTGAGGGATGGTAAATGGCACACCCGGGAGTGAATAGTTTCTGAGTAGATTGCTTCCTAAACGTCAGTAAGGGGGATAGGCGTTTCCTCCCAACTGGAAGACATTCATTTAAAATGCTACTCGGGTAGGTAAGCTACAAGCTTAGAAATTGGATATCTTCATAGTGAAGTGTTTTTGTAATGGGAAAAAAAGCAGAAATTAGGAACTTTAACCAGGAAAAGTTTGAAAGAAAGCCCTTGTTGGTGCTCACCTACCCTAGGCTGGAGCATCATAAGTGACCTACTGAAGTAGTCCCCAGCAAGGGAAAAGTCCATCTGGTTACCTCAATAGGGTGAGGGTCTTCTTAACTTCATTCACCTCATTTTACTCTGATTCTATTCTTGTTGAGCAAACTTCTAACCTAAATTTTATTTTTCAATTAGACTTTCCTAGAAGTGAAATGACCTGAACCTTCCTGATTGTTTCACAAGTATCCTTTATTATAAATTAATAAATTGAACTTCTGGGTTTTTCTTCAGCTTCTAGTGAGCTTTAGTATTAGCATGAATGTGTCCCTGAAAGTCTGTCCATTCCGTAATTGACTAATAATACAGTGAATTTCTAAACATGCTCTGTTTTCATTGATGGCGACCTCACAAAGATTTATTTACCCTGAGAGTTTCAATCTGAAAAAAACCTTGCCAATTGTTTTCTTTTCTTTTTTTTTTACTAACTCTTTAAGAACGACATGGATGGGACTAAAACCCACATTCCTTCACAGAACCTGAAAAATAGTTTGTGAAATCCTGTCATGTGTAAAACTTAGTTTTGTTTAAAACTGTATATAAAACTTTAAAATTATATTATTGACTAATAATTGAGACTTTGGGATACTTTGGAGTTTCTTATTCTTTCTATTTTGTGCATGTTTGAAAATTCTACAATGAAAAGTAAACAAAAAACAAACAAAAAGACATACCAGGAGACTTAAAATTCATCTTCAAAGAACTTTCTAAAATTGAGGTAATGTGATTTGTTCACTCCCTGGATTTTCAGTGTATTTGTCTCCACAACAAGCAAAACTTGAGCTCAAGTTACTGGGGCAATGCTATCAGGTGTCTACCAGCTCTGCCTCTGCTGTTTCTTTGCCAGCAGGCACTATATTTGGATCTATGTGTAACAGTTGATACTTTGGCTCAAGCTGTAATGAACCAACTCATTTCTTTTCTAGGAGGGGTTGATACTTGTTTGCTCCTGTTGATCATATTGAACTACCTGTGAAATAGATAGGATTTTGATTTTCCTAGGGGTGTTTCTGCTTTCTTTCAAAATACCATATGTTCTGTATCTCTACTCTTGCCTGTCCCTGGGTTCATCAGTACCATTTCTTCAGATTCCATATATATGTGTTAGCATACAGTATTTGTTTTTCTCTTTCTGGCTTACTTCACTCTATATGACAGACTCTAGGTCTATCCACCTCATGACATATAGTTCAATTTCATTCCTTTTTATGGCTGAGTAATATTCCATTGTATATATGTGCCACATCTTTATCCATTCATCTGTTGATGGGCATTTAGGTTGTTTCCATGTCCTGGCTGTTGTAAATAGTGCTGCAGTGAACATTATGCTACATGTTTCTTTTTGGATCATGGTTTTCTCTGGGTATATGCCCCGTAGTGGGATTACTGGGTCATATGGTAGTTCTATAGATGGGTACAAGAGTGTAAAGCAAATATATTCCAATAAAGAGTTTAGAAAAAAAATACCATATGTTCTCCTTGTACCCTAAGGTCTCCGTTCTCTTGTCCACTAACAGGATCTCCTGTTCAAAATTGGTATATGCTCTTGTCTTTGGGTCAGAAACATTTAAGTGTTTCAGAGGCTAAATTCTGAAATGATGACAATAATTTATTATATGTATAATTCATATATTATGCTATATAATATTGTATAAATTTAGTATAAAATTTAAAATATAAATTTAATAAATAGTAAAAATAATGTAATTTATAAGTAATATAAAATTATATTAAATATAACATTAAGGCTGCAAGAAGTTTTCCACGAATCTGACCAGATAGAAAACTAGAGATGCCCTGTTTTGTTCTTCTAAAGATTAAATCCTACATAGAAAGATTTATCAGCCTAATGAATTTCATTAAAGGATATTCAATGGATGTTAATTTGGAAAATGTGCCTGGTTTACCTCACTGTGGTATTCATCTTGCCTGTTTTTCACGGTATTTTTTGTCGTATTACTTTAATAATATGGTGTGTTGAATGTGTTTGTTTAGAAATTTATCAACAGTTTCTGTTAACATTTTATGTAGCTTTGATTGACTGCTCTATTAAAATTGATTAAGGCGTATCTATATCAAGTACCTTGGTTAAATTAAAAAATAAAATAAAATAAGATATTAAAAATATCTAATCGTTTGATTTTACCTAAACCAAATTTGTGAATATTTTATTTTTCAGATTTAATTTGGATATTTGACTTTGTGTTGATGGGACAACTATATACATGTTCTCAAATTTTGCTTCCTAGAAGAAATTCATAGAGAAAACCAAATATTCTATGGAGATTTTAATTTGATTTTGTTCACTCTTTTTCACAGTGAAAGATATGTTATTATTACAAGCCCTTTTTTGTAGGCAAAGCTATAAATCTTAATAGAAATAATGGTTTCAGATTAAAATATCTGAAGAAAATTTTCTTATGATCAAGTTTAGAGATTTATCTCTTAATCCTGAAATGATTTTACTATGATCAATCTTTTTATCTTGTTGTATTGATAGCTTTTTCACCTAATACTCAGTTATGCAAAGACGTAAAAATTATCAAGTTTACAAACTGAACTAGATCCACGTTGGGCTGAATCAGACTTGCTTGAAAAGAAATTTTCAGAGATACAAACTTTCATAATATACTCTGTAAAAGCACTCACTTATTTTAGTTAAGTACCTGTGCTCTATAGTCAAATATTTTGGTCTCAAAATCTATCTCTGCCTATGTAGCCAGCTGTACAACCGTAGGTTATATTAACTCTATACTTGCATTTCCTTATCAGAAAATATTACCTAACTTCTATGGTTGCTATGAGGATGAAATACATATAAAGGATTCAGAAGAGTATCTAGTTACTAGTAAATATTTAACAAGTGACAGTTGTTATTCATAATTTTAATTTGTTTCAAAGATATTTGTTATCTGTATATGCCAATGTATATAACAATGTTATGTGAATTAATATATATAAAAACGCTACTCCTAATTTTCAGTTTATTATAAAAGTAAAATGTTTTCATAGAAAATTTGAAAAGTACAAATAGCAAATAGAAATAAAATAAAATTACACAGTTTCACTGTCCAGAGGCAATCATTGATAGCACTTATATCTAGACTTTTTCCATAAATTTTAAAATATGGATAGACCTAGAGACTGTCATACAGAGCGAAGTAAGCCAGAAAGAGAAAAACAAATACCGTATGCTAACTCATGTGTATGGAATCTAAAAAAAAAGGTACTGATGAACCCAGTGACAGGGCAAGAATACAGATGCAGATACAGAGAACGGACTTGAGGACACAGGGATGGGGGGGCCAGGGGGAAGCTGGGACGAAGTGAGAGGGTAGCATTGACATAGATACACTACCAAATGTAAAATAGATAGCTAATGGGAAGCTGCTTCATAACACAGGGAGATCAACTCAATGATGGGTGATGACTTAGAGGGCCAGGATAGGGAGGGTGGGAGGGAGTCGCGGGAGGGAGGGGATATGGGGATATATGTATAAATACAGTTGATTCATTTTGTTGTACAGCAAAAACTGGCACAACAGTGTAAAGCAATTATATTCCAATAAAGAGCTTAAAAAATAACATTTAATGTCTAAAGTAATAATATTTAAGTAAAAATGGATGGATTTTGTTATTTGTATATCACAAAACTACAGTTATTTTGTTAAAGCTTTTAAATTCTGAGAAGAAGCAGGCATCAAACTTTGGCGAAAGAATAGTTTAAAGATATGTTGTCATATGAAATAATCAGATTATGAAAATATTTAAAGATTCCAGTTTCATATCTCATAGATTAAAAAAAAATCTTGTTTACTTTCTTCATGATTAAACCTTTTCATAGCTGGCAGAAAATGGCTTTGAGGAATTTCCCAGAATTAGTTTTATAAAATTAAATGTCAATAAATATGTGCATATAACATACTGGCAGAATTTGATATGACTTGTATTCCATTTTCAGTAGAATTAAGTATAGTTATGGTTTATGCTATTGATCCATATTTATTCCTTCATATTATTCCTTATCTTAAAAATAATTCTCTGGGACTTCCTAGGTGGCGCAGTGGGTAAGAATCTGCCTGCCAATGCAGGGGACACAGGTTCGATCCCTGCCCCAAGAAGATACCACATGCCATGGAGCAACTAAGCCCGTGCGCCACAACTATTGAGCCTGTGCTCTAGAGCCCGTGAGCCACAACTATTGAGCCCATGTGCCACAACTATTGAAGCTCATGCTCCTAGAGCACGTCCTCTGCAACAAGAGGCCACCGCAATGAGAAGCCCATGCACCACAATGAAGAGTAGCCCCCGCTCAACGCAACTAGAGAAAACCGGTGTGCAACAACGAAGACCGAACACAGCCAACTAAATAAATAAAAATAAATAAATAAAATTAAAAAAACATAATTCTCTGCTTTAATCAGATTTTTGATGAATTGATTCATCATTCTTAGTACAGCATCCCTTACAATTTAGCCTTAATGCATTCCACTGTGACTACACATGTGGATACCTTCCAATGAAAATATTAGTTTCTTTGCTTTTCCCAGAGTATGTAAACGGATTTCAAAAAATACTTAGTAGAGGTACTGTATTTTGGGTGGAGAGATTTTACTGTAAATAAAGTTTGCTATGATTAGATTTCCCCAAGGATCCTTCCAATCCAAAATACCACTTGCTTAAATGACCTTATTTGTACACTAGTCTTGTTAATAATTATGTCCTCATAGTTCCAGCACTGATGGAGAGACACATGGAAAAACATAAGAAATTCTAAACCCAGACAATGTGAAAAATTACCTAATGGATTAGTAAAGATTACATCAGTGGTTTGGGACAAAACCATACTAAAAGAAATTGAGATTTAAAAACCAATTAGGGCTTCCCTGGTGGCGCAGTGGTTAGCAATTCGCCTGCCAATGCAGGGGACGCATGTTCAAGCTCTGGTCTGGGAAGATCCCACATGCTGCAGAGTAACTAAGCCCATGTGCCACAACTACTGAGCCTGCACTCTAGACTCGAGAGCCACAACTATTGAGCCCATGTGCCACAACTACTGAGCCCATGCAGCGCAACTACTGAAACCCGTGTGCCTAGAGCCCGTGCTCCACAACAAGAGAAGCCACCACAATGAAAAGCCTGCGCACCACAATGAAGAGTAGCCCCTGCTCTCCTCAAGTACAGAAAGCCTGCGCACAGCAATGAACACCCAGTGCAGCCAGTAAATAAAAATAAATAAATTAAAAACAACAAATTAAAATTAATTTGGGGCTAATATAAGTTTATATTATTAGGATGAATTTAGTCAATTCATGTAGCTTTTTAAAAATATGTATTGCTTTATGCTTATGATAGATATATTAAATATTCTCTAAAAATCTGAAATTTAGAAAATTATTAAAGAAAAAAATTAACAGCCTCATAATCCCATCTCCCAAAGATTAACCACTATACATGCTTTATTATGTATACATACACAAGATTTTTTATTTTTTGGCTGCATTGGGTCTTCATTGCTGTGCGTGGGCTTCTTAGTGCAGTGGCCTCTCTTGTTGCAGAGCATGTGCTCTAGGTGCACGGGCTTCAGTAATTGCAGCAGGTGGGCTCTATGGCATGTGGGCTCAGTAGTTGTGGCTTGCGGGCTCTGTAGTGCAGGCTTAGTACCTGTGGTACACGAGTTTCTTTGCTGCAAGGCATGTGGGATAGACCTGGACCAGGAATCAAACCCGTGTCCCCGGCATTGGCAGGTGGATTCTTAACCACTGCGCCACCAGGGAAGTCCCCTGTAGACAAGATCTTGATTTAAGAAGTATTTTATTTATTTGTGATAATCGCAATTGTTACTAGCTCTTTTACTGGTTAGAAAATTGACAATATTGAAAGAAAAATATTTCCAGATTTTAAGTGACAGTGAGTCATCACACATTTTAATCTAATGGGAATGCTTCTAAAAAATTGAAAATGCCTAATTTAAAAAGTCATCAATTAAAAAATCCAGAAAGCAAAATCTAGTATTTTCCCCCAAATGAGTTTGCCTTTAAAATCATTTATATCAACAGAATATGGGACATGGTAAATGCTCAATAAATAAGCATGCATAGCATTTTAATGATTTATCCATGGTGGTGATGATAAAAAGAACTGCCAACAACATATCAGTCAGGATCCTGAGAGGAAACAGATGGTACCCTCAAAGATATTTAATTGAAAATTTAACGAAGGGACACTGTATAGAGATGTAGGCACAGTGTATTCTCCAAAAACAACCTAATACCTTTTATAAGCAAAATCTTTCTAAGTGAGCACTCTCACTGTGCACATTCTAAATCTTCATCACATTTTTCCTTAACGCATTTTGGTACAAATGTGCAAGATATTATTCCATGGAAAGCTGGCAATTTTAAAATTTATCTCTGTTTTGGTTTCCCAACACACTGCTGCTTAACTCTTTTTACATGAATGTAAACTTGGAAACAGGAAAACGAATAAGGTTTCTTCCAAGCCTCCCAGACTGGCGAGATTAATTTCTTGGCACTACCAACTAATTGGGAAATTATGCTCCAGGTCCATTTCTTACTTTCTTGACTTTCTTCAAATAATGTTTTTCTTCAGCTTTTTCAATGATTGACCTACGTGTTTTGTTTCTGTCTCATATTCAAAATCATATATTGGTCTATCCTTTCAAACACCCCAGACTCCTCAAAGAAATGATTTTATCTGAGCAAAACATCAGACTGGCTGGATCTTATCGTGAGGAATATTCCTCCCCTTCTGAAATCTCAAACTTGGAGCTCCTGAGTACTTTTTTCGCTGTCCTTACTGTCTATCCTTCTTATTGATACCCGTCACTTACCAACCGGATTTTTTTGCTTATGGGAAATTGCCAGTGAAATGCATAGTCAGTTTAATACCTGCCACTCTTCCTTCAATATCAGTCAGTTATTAAGACCACCCCTAAAACCCAGACTTGATATTTGGAAGTTAGTTTTAAAAAGTTTAAACTTTTTAACTTCTTCCTCAAGCACACGTTTACTCAGTTACCTAAGCTTCATGGATCTGTTCTTAGTCTTTCTCATCCATTTATTTCTTTCTACTCTCTGTGCCTGTTTTAGTTCTGGCCCTTCTCCCAGGATTCCGTAGTAAGCTTCAGAATGACAGTACGCTTTTCTCCCTAGGTTACCAAATGTTTCTTTTTGTATTAGAATAGTTAATACTTCCTCTCCATTCCAGATTTTAAATATTAAATATTCATACCTATGAGTGGTTTATTTACCTTTCAGGATTAGGACTTAAAAGATAAATTGACTTAGAGTAATGTAGGAACTTTTTAAAGACTGGCACTTTATAGTTTATTGGGTGCAATTGTAAAAACTCATCACAGCCATGCCATCTTGTAATTTAAAGTTTCTGTTATTTTTTAAGTACTGCAAGAGGATTCTGAGTCATACACTGGATGATAAAAATGTTAGAGCAAACAGTTATTCACAGAGGTAAATACTGTGTTTAGATGGAGTATTTTGTTTGTTTAAATTTATTTATTTATTATTTTATTGGCTGTGTTGGGTCTTTTTTTGCTGTGCATGGGCTTTCTTCTTAGTTGCGGTGAGTGGGGGCTCCTCTTCATTGTGGTGCGTGGGCTCCTCATTGCCGTGGCTTCTCTTGTTGTGCAGCATGGGCTCTAGGCGCATGGGCTTCAGTAGTTGCAGCACATGGGCCCAGTAGTTGTGGCTCACGGGCTCTAAAGCGCAGGCTCAATAGTTGTGGCACACGCGCTTAGTTGCTCCACGGCATGTGGTATCTTCCTGGAGCAGGGCTCGAACCCGTGTCCTCTGCATTGGCAGGCGGATTCTCAACCACTGCACCACCTAGGAAGCCCTCGATGGAGTATTTTGAAGAACTCTTCCTGCTAAAGTAGTTAATCTTTTGATTTACTTTTCTTTTCTAATTTAGCTTTTTGCACACTGGTTTTGGTAGAGTGATGTCGTTAATATGGTTTTCTTTGCGGCGAGTGCCTCCTTGCTTAGCCCATAATGTTAATGAGGTTAAGGACATTGGTCTGATTTTCCAGTGGTTCAGTTATCTTCCTGCACGTCTGTAGTCACAGACTGTCCTTCAAACCATGGCCAACCATTTCATAAATGTTAGTCATGAGGGAGACAGAGAAGGTGAGTCAGAATTGCTCAGTGTCAGTTCATTCTAAAACAAGTCAAGGGACATGCCCTACTAGAAGTAGTTCTGGAGTTTTGTCTTCTCTTATTTAGAAGTAATTCAGTATTTATTTAATTTCCATAATTTGCTCCAGATTGCACCTCTGTGGCCATCAACAGTGTTAGTTGCTACAGTTTTCCATCTTCTCTCTCTGGTCTTCAAGCTGGATGGCTTACTGAATTTACGGACATGCAGCGTGATGAGATGAAAAGGACATGGTTTTTGGAGTCAGACCCTCGGCTCTACTTCTATCACTAATTAGTTGTGTGCTCCTGGTTAAATTCCTTAATCTCCAACTTTCTGATTCTTCCTTTGGAGAAACCCACTTTATATGGTTGTAAGAATTAAATAATATATACAAGTCAAGAAATAGTACATGCATAATAAATGCTAAAGTTCTCTATTTGTCTTTTGTGATACATAAATAAATCTAATCAATTGGTTAGGTAAGTTTCATATGGCTACCATTTATTTAACACCTACTTGGTGCCAAGCATGCTTTATATATATATTATCTCTACTCCTCATGATAACCTCAAAAAATACTTTATAATTGTTTCTTTTAAGATGAAGAAACTGAAATATGTTGCTGCTATCTGCGTTGCATGGTTCTCACCAAAGCACAGGGACACAGTAAATTGGGGATATAGGGATATTTCTAGGGAAGTGGTTTTTAAGCATTATAGTTGAATGATTACCTGGAGGGGAGTTGTTTGTTAAAAAGGCAGACTCTGGGGCCCATTTGCAAGCATCCTGGGTCTGGAGCCCAGGAAATTGCAATTTTAACAAGCTTCCTGTGCCATTTTGATGCAGCTGGTTCTTTAGAGGACACTTGGATAAATATTAACCTATGCATCATACTTGAATTTGGCTCATTTCCCTTATACTCCAGGCTTTCAACTGTGATAGGAGGAGCGGGAGGATTCAGAAGCAGGCTATCATCTGTAGGCTAACACTAATTTGCATAGGTAAGTAACACCCTCAGCTCTTTATCACCTCAAGATGCTTACCCTCTAGTGATACCTCTATACACTGCTGGCAGTTCTTGATGTCTTTTGTAAACCTGGATTCATTCAGGCTCAAATTAACTGTATTAGCCGCAAACAAATGAGGAGGAGCAGAGATGGGACCCTTACAGTGTAATTATAGCCCTTGCCCTGTGCAACTGTTACACCCTGCAATCACCTAGCAACTTCAATTTTCTTGACTATAAATGTGATATCATTTGTCTTATAAAGTTGTAAGGATTACTACACTGTCTAGTGCATGGTAGGTATTTGTAAATGGCAGCTATTGTATTTATTTATTTATTTATTTATTTATTTATGAGATGTCAAACATGACAACACATATTAAAGCGCTCTGTAAACCAGCTCACACTAGGAAACCCTTCCCTCCAACATAATGTTTTGGAGAATGTGATGAAAACTGTGGACTAGAGCTGTCCAATGAAAATATATTTAAAACGTCTCAGTATGCACATTACAAAACAGGCAAAATTAATTTTAGTTATATGTTTAACCAAAGATTAAAAAATGTATCATTTCAACATGTAATCAATATAAAATTATTAATGACATATTTTACATTATATTTTCCATAATAAGTCTTCAAAATCCATTATGGCTCAATCTGGGCAGTACATTTCCAGTGGTAAACTGAAATGTAGTCCTGCCCAAACAATAAAGTTGTGTTTAACGGAAGCATGTTATCCTACTTCAGTTTTTAAATTTAAACTTACATAAAACAAAAAATTCAGTGCCTCAGTTGCAGGAGACACGTTTCAAATGTTCAAGAACCACACGTGACTAGTGGCTGCCGGCTTGGACAGAGCAGTTTTGGGTCTTCTCTAGAATTTTGTTTTCACTTCTAGGGGACTCACGGACCCCACGAGCCTTGCTTTACGTGTCCCTTGGTTAAGAATCGTCCTTTTAACATTTTGTAAGCCAATTCACAATTTAAAAGAAGCCTACAAGTTACTTTCCGTATGTTCCCTGAACATTATCCAAATTTGCTCACGAATAAATTCCTTGGGCTAAATCAAGCAACTTTATAGAAACTGGAAAGTGGCCTATTGATCTGGACTTAGAAAAATAAGCTGAGGCTATCATGGTTGAACCACTTTTGGCCGCTGCTCTTTATCACGGTCTTCTGGTTTGATAAGAGGATTTAACTTCTAGATATTAAAGTTACTGTTTTTCACTTTCCTGACAAGTAAACTTTAGAGACGTCACTTCTCAGGGCACATAAAGCTCGCTCAGAAAACCAGGCAGTGGCCACTGAACTTGCATAGATAGGGATTTATGCAAAGCCCTCTCCTATTTTTAGCCAAAGCAACCGCTTGCCAATTCCACGTTCCTTTAGAGAGAAATGCATCCACTACAAAACAGAGAGGCGGGGCGGGCCTTTGCCAGGTACTGCTCAAAATCCCCTAAGACTACTCGCACAGAAACTCTGCAGCGCAACTGTTTTTCCGCTGCGGCTTCAGGTCGCCACAGCAAGCCTGCGCTAGGTTCAGCCGCAGCCGTCTCCCAGCGCCGCGCACCGCTGCGCGGCCAGCGGGCGTGTCAGGGAGCGAAGGGGGCGTGCTCGGGGGCGGGGCAGGTGGGGGCGGAGCCAGGAGGCGGAAGTTCCCGCGGGCCGTGGGGACGGCGCACACGGCGCGAGTCACTTGTCAGCGCTGGACTGAGGAGGAGGCGTCGCCGCGCCGGACCCGAGGTGAGCGGCCGCCCGCCGGGGATGTGCATCTCGGATCCCCGGGAGAGAGGAGGGAGAGAAGGGGTCGCGGTGCGCTGGCACGTGGAGGGAAGCCCAGCCAGGGGAGAGGAGGGGGCGCGCCTAGCGCCGGGTGGCTTCTCAGGTGTTTGCGGGACGCTGAACCGCGGAGGTGGGAGAGCGGCGTGGGAAGAGGAGCGCCCGGGAAAGGGCGGCGCTGGAGCCCGGGCGGGCTGGGACGAGCGCGGCGTAGACAGAGCGGGCCACCACCCGGCTGCCGGGCGGCGTCTTGGGCACCTTGGTGTCCGGGGACCCTCGCGTCCTGCGCGAATCTGCTGGGGGTGTGGGGAGGAAGCGGGGCTAGACGGGAGTGGCGTGCTAAGTCATTATTTGCTCTCGCGCTGCTAAGAACCATTTATTCCTCCCCCCGCCCGAGTATTGAAGGATTGTGTAACCTGTTAAGGGAAAGCTTCCGTGCGTCCAGAAATAAAGCTTGTTTCAAAAACAAGTCTGTCGTGAACGCCAGATTTATGCGTGCCTGCGTACTTGTTGTTTTAAAAGACGGTGGTCCAGTTCGTTTGACAATAAGTGGAAAAAGGAAGGGCGTCTGGACAGGACAGGGCTTGGAAAGAAAATTCGTGGCTGCGCTGGGCAGGGCAGGTCTAGGGTGTGATCGCCAGATCCTATCCCAAGTCCGCCTTCCTGACCACGAGGACGTTGGAACCCGCCTGTCTCGGAAACGGGCGGCTCGGGAACCTTATTTGGCAAACAGGGCTAGGCGTGAACCTCTCTGCTGGAAAACTGTCTCGTCGGCTACTTTCATCCAGTGCCTGTGGCTTTGGTTCTTCCACTCTACCTCCACAATCTCTCAATCTGGGGAAAAAGAGAGTCTCAATATACAGCCTTATTTTCAGACCCTTCTCTGAGCAATGCATCACCGATTCTTCTTTCCCTCTTCCCACTCACCGAAGAAACTGGGATAGAAGTGTGGGAAATACCAAGCTTCCTTCCTAAGTACTAGAGCGAAGACATTGTTTGGACTTTCCCTAAATGAAAATCCAGCACTATACAGAAGTTCCAACGTTTTCTACGTGCTTGAAAGCAGAAAGGCAGCTCAGTATTTCCTGCCTGCTTGGTATTTTAGGAAGAGTTTGGGCACTAATATTACCAAACCTGGAGAAGGCCAACAATACTACTGTTGCTTCCGGCTGAGAATATTTTAAGGCACGTGAAGCTAGCAAATGGAGAATTCTGGAAGGGAAATGTCACTGACTGGAAATGAACTGACACTGGTTCTGTAGTGTGGCTGTGACCTTGCCAGTGCTAGAGATTTTAATAACAAATGGGAGAAATCAGGAAGGGAACTCCCAAGTAAAGAGAAGTTGCAGCTATATAGGTTGATATATGAATTAAATACATTTTTTTGTAGGGAACATTGGGATCGGAGGAAATTGAACCTAACTTTCACATTTTCCTGTCAAAAAGTTAAAGATTAAAAAAGGAGGGGTAGGCTGCCTGTGAAATACCTGTTGGCTTTACACACTTTTGATTTATATTGCATGCCATTATCCCAAAGTCTTTCTCTACACGTTCTCTGACACTCTTTTATTATAGTGACAAAGCAATTACATTATGTGTGGCTCCCTGTTATTACTATTCATTTTTCACATATATCAAATACTTGGATTTCTGGTTTGGCCTTTTCTGTCTTTTTAGTGTGTGTTGCATCAGTATTGAAGTAATGCATTATTGCCTAGTAGTTCAGTGAACTACCGTGCCAGGGGAACAGCCCATTTTGTTGCCAGGCAGATGCAGTGCAGATTTTCACTGATTTTTCTTTAAGAACTAGACTTACTTGAAAATTTTGCCTTGTTTTCCCTATATGGGAGGATGGAATCTGCTTGCTTTTAATATACCCAGTGGTTTGCATATGTACATCTGCAATATTAATTTGGTGTGGTGGAATAGAAATTTTGAATGGGTTAAAAAAGTGGAGTAATAATATTTTAAGACAGGTAATAGGTGATAATTTGGTTGAACAGCACAGATTTTCCAAGGAAGTGTGTGTTATACAGCTTTTTTTAAAATATGGTTTTAAAGTTATTAACATCCATTATATTATCAATATTTTTAAAAGCGAGGGAAATAATAAATGTCAATATTATATTTTAGAAAAATCTCAACTCCTCCCAGTTTCTCCCACTCACACATAACCACCATAACAATCACCACCAAACTCCGAGTCATGCTTTTTCTTCTTAATTTTTTTTATTATATAAAAGTACTACCATGAGAGTCATTATGAGCGTGCTTCCAGCAAAATATAGAAAAAAGAAAGCACTGAAGCGCTGGTTCTTCTTAAAGCTCTAATTCTCTTTCATACTTTAAGATTAACCTTACATTCCTACTACATTTAGTCAGTCTTATACACTGTGTGGTAACTGCTCACTCCACTTTGCCTAATGAGGTGTGTATGTAAAACCAAAAGCAGGTTCTGACTGAAGTATCGTCGTGCTAGAGTATTGCCCATCGTTGCCTGTCTGAAGGAAAAGTAAATAATTTCTTTGCATGGAAGATAACATGTCCCCATAAGAGGAGATACAAGTTGCAGCTTATCATTGGAGAGAATAGTTTTGTACATTAAAAGACAGCTTCTCATTTTAAAGAATTTAGTGTTCGAAAAGCATGAATGAGAGTCTACCGATTTGCAGTTTCATATGTTAAAATAACTTGGAATTTAAGTAAGTGAAATTGAAGGACTCCTGCCAACTACAGGCAAAAGAGGACAGAGAATATCATTTTGAGGTAAACCTGAAATAAAGTTTTGTTCTTTTTTCATATAAAATGAAGGTTGTAAAGTACTTTGAACTAAAGTTTGTATGCAAGAAGCTTCAAATTGTATTGTAGCAAGTTGTGAAACTGATCAAATGTCTAGAAATATACTCTGATATGGAATTTTTAGGCTATGGAAATTGGTGTAAGTTTAGAGATTATGTATTAGCTCATAGATTCCTTTTCTCCTTTTCTTAAACTGAAATGAGAACTTAGTATGACTTATTCTGCATATTGCCTCTTCCCCCAAAAACAAAATACTGAAGATAATTTAGCTGGGTTTATATTAAGTACGTTGAAATATGTAATAGGTTTTCAAATAAACTTTTTTGTTAACCATCTAATTTTCTTTCACAGTTTCTTTAATTTTTGTGGATTGGACTTTGAGCCATTAGAACCATGAGCAACTACAGTGTGTCCTTGGTTGGCCCAGCTCCGTGGGGTTTCCGGCTGCAAGGTGGCAAGGATTTCAACATGCCTCTCACAATCTCTAGCGTAAGCAAACTTTACAGATATTATTGCAGATGTTCATTCAATGCAGAGTCCTAGAAACATCATGGCTGAGTTGTTAGGTTCTCTGTATGACCTTCACTCTACTTAATAGAATTGCTTTTGGAATATCATCTCAGCAAATTTATCTATCCCTAGTAAGGGATGGGCTGGGGAGGGAATTTAGCAAGGATAATTGATTTCAATTAAGCTTATTTTTCCCCAGTGTTACTAATAAAATGGAAAGCATTTAACTGGAGGACAGACTTCAAATCTTTGAACTGTCACTAATTTGTGGAGTTCTCTGGACTTTAGTTTCTTCATATGTAATAGAAGGTTGCACTGTGGGATTTCATGGTCCAAAAGCTGTTTATTAGAAACTGTTGGTCAATATTGAATAAAATGACTGTTTTTGGTGTTATTTCCTCAGCCCACTCTCTGGTGAAGGTGGTAGCCTACAGTAAAATGGCCGAAAACTACTTACCTTTGAAGAGCAAATGAAGGGCTTGGATCTCCAACTAGATAGTCAGCTTTTGAATAATTGAGATTTGGCTGTTTACCTCATTATGGATTTAGTTCAGATGTATTCTGTGTATATCTTTTAAGTGTATGTTTTCATGATGGTAATGACACTGATGAGGGGAGTAATTACAGCTTTCATTTATTGAGGTTTGACTGGGTATCAGGCACTGGTTCACTTTCATCTCCAGCAGGTAATTATTGCTATTAATTACTTGTATGACATTTCAGAGGGTTTTTGTATATTCAAATAAATATGACTATTCCCCTTTTACTTACATGGCAGCGTATTATACGCACTGTTTCACACATTGCTTTTTTCTCAGCAATTTACCATGGAGAGCTTTCTCTATTAATATATAGCATTTTTTTTACTTTTTCTTTTTCTTTTTCTTTTTCTTTTTCTTTTTCTTTTTCTTTTTCTTTTCCTTTCTTTTTTTTTTTAAATAACAGATGTGTAGAATTCTTTTGTAGGGAAGTAACATTTGTTTAAGCAATCTCCTATTGAAGGGCATTTATACTGTTTCCAGTATTACTATCACAAGTAATGCTTCAGTGGATATATAGACATAATTATATATGTATAATTTTTGATAGGTTATGCCAATTTGCACTTTTGTGCAATACATGAAAAAACCTATTCCCCCAACAGCGTTAGTGGCAAACTTTGGGATTTTTGCCAAGTTCTTTGCCTGCATCATCTCCATTAATTCTCACACCAACTTGTGAAGTAATGGTTTTATTCTCATTGTATGGAACTGTGCTGTGAGCTCCAAATGGCTGGTGTGGAAGAGCTGGCTTTCAAGCAGTTATACTCTGCTACCTCCCCAATAAGCTTTATCATAAATTCAGGTAGATTGTTTCTCTAGTTAGATATTTACAGAGTTATCTTTTGGTTTAATTTTATATGTACTTATGTATAGATATTTATAAACATCCACATACTCCTCTTTACAGTATGTATATCCAACTTGATTTTGAAAGATTAAAAATAAGTTTGTAACAATTACATATCTCTATTAAAATACTTCAAACCCCAGTTTACTAATGTAGTTTTCCTTGTTTCTTGGCTGTGGGTTTTTAGTTATTTTCATCACCAGATTCCATCTTGATTCCAGTTACTCAGATTTTACAAGGAAACACATGTATGTAATCCAGGCTGCAAGTTTTAAGACTTTGTGTGGTTGGATGAAATTTTAAATGTAAAGCATCTGTGTGAAAATCTCGTGTGATTTATTCCTGTTTGAGGGGGGCAGTGTCTTTTTGCCTCCTTAGCGAAGAGCTGTTGTGAAGAAAGGAACAATATTTGAATATTGTCTGTTTTCACATTCTCTTAACATATTAATTTTGAATATCCTAGTTTAGGATAATAGACTAAAGAAGATTATGGTTTAAATACTTGCATTTTTTGCGGACAAAAAAGTTCAGAAACAAATTAACACCTAATGAAACACACTTTGTTGTTTGATTATAGAAGTGCAGATGGAGTACGTAAATGTTGTGGGACCATACCTTTGAAAAGTTTTCTGTGCTTCAGTTTCCTGGCAGACAATTTGAGCTCCATGTTGTGATGCTGATACAACAGAACACTGTGTACATACATATGTGCCCTCTCCTGGCACAGAAGAAATGCTTTCCTTGTGTAGACAGAGTGCTAATTAAAGGATTTTGAACATACTGATTAAAAGAGACTACGGTACCAAAGCTGCTGAGTTATTTCTGTTCTCTTACAAAAGTCTCTGCCATCTCCTGTGACCTTTTTGGACCTTGTGCAGTGGGGCATGCAGTTCATTCTGGACTGAAGAGGATGGGAGGGGGAGGGGGAGGAGAGGGAATGTTGGCGCAACTGTGCAGCTAGGCTGTTGGCCTTTCATTGTAGTTATTTTTAACCCCTTGTGTAGTTCAGTTTAAACATGCCCGGTGACATTGCCTAGTAAAGATGGGTGCCTCATAACTAATTTATATTGTAGTAGTAAGATTATTAATGTTATACCTCAACTTAATGAGTTCTCTGGTTATATTTATTCTGTTTTAATTATGGAAAATTATTGGGATATATTTCAGTGGTCACCAGATTATTTAATAAATAATATCAAGAAGCAATTAAAACCTGAAAGCATTCCTTAAAACATGTAACTTAGTGATTCTCTTATTTTAATAATGGGTATGGAATTCTTAACAAGGCCTGGCATGGTATTCTCTCAGTTGCTATCTTTTACAATAATATGAAATTAAAAAGAAAAAAATTATTTAGAGACTTGAAACATCAAATTCCTCATAATTGTAGGGAACATAGGAGTTACATACTTTTTTATTTACAGTCTGTTGGAATTGATAAAGAAAAAAAATTACAGGTTTGTGCTTAGCTAGGAACCTGCATCTATATAGAGTTCAGAAGTATACAGTTTTACCTTTGGTTATGTATGATTATGTTGAACTTCAAAAGGTTGTTTATGTTCCCTTATAATCTTGGAACTCTGTGATATCAAATGTGTTTGAGATAAATAAGTCATTGGCTGGGACGTGAACATTTTGTTTTCTTGAGATTTTGTTTTTACCAGCATAGAAATACTTTGAATATGACTTGCTTCTTAAAGCATACAAACTATAAAATTTTCACATTTTGTTCCCCATCCTTTTTGTATGAGTTTTGCATACTTTTTTAATAGGTGGGTTTCTAAGAGAAGATTGGTATAAGATTGGTAATTCTTGCAAACTTTTCAAAAAGATCCTCAAACTACTGTAACTGCCTGATGACATGTCATTTTCCTATCCTTAAAGTGGCGTGTTGGCTACTGGAGTTTGCATGCTGTCTTTTTGTGACCCTGTGTTTATGGAATTGCCTTGAAGCCATGGAATTTGGGGATGGGTTTTATTGTAGCACTGTGGGTTTGTTGGTCTTTGCCAGTATATTATATAAGAAGAAATAGGAGACTTGCTTATTGCACAATTCATGGCCATATTTTGGCAAATTGATGACCCTCACAATGGAATTGCAAGAAAGATAGTGTATTTGTGAATAACATTTTAAGTACAGCATCCTAAAATTGAAATACTCTGTTTGTGTTACTTTCTGATGTATGATATTAGAATTTTTCCCTTAACTGTCGATATTTGGATTTTCTGAAGTTGATCTCCCAATTCTGTATAAACATATCTATGGTGTTTCTTTAGCAGATAAAATGAGGTTAGACTTTTTTTTTTTTAATTTTATTTATTTATTTATTATTTTTTGGGGGGTACACCAAGTTAAAATGAGGTCAGACATTTTAATACCCGAATAATAGAGATTTTGATTTTCAAGAGTTAGGGGAGGATTAGTTGTTACCAGGTCAGACAAGATTTTAGTTGGATTTGAAAAACAGAAGAAATGTACCACTTCTTGGAGTATGGAGCCCTGTTTAGTATTATATAGAACAGAGAAACAGCCATGGAAACACTTTGCAGTGAAATCATTCATTCAGTAGTTAAAAGAATACCTCCTAGAAGAAGAGACAAAGTATTGGGGTGAACAAAGGTTGGCGAGAAAAATAAATACAATACTAGACAATGTCATAAGACCTGGCACAAGACAATATTTGGTGAAATGACAGAGATACAGATAAGTGTTTATCAGTTTCAGTGGGCATAGACCTTTTGTATTTGTTTGGGGGTAGAGGCTTGGTTTCCTACAGGAGAAATTAGTTGAACTGGTCCTTGAAGGATGAAATTTGAACACCTCAAAGTCAGTATTTCTCTATGTTGGTTTTAAGTGCAAAGTGAAGTCGAAGACTTTTCTTGCCATTGCTTGACTCTTTGAGTGAAGCTGTGAATATAGCTGAGTGATTCTCCAGACCGGCCAGCTGCAGAGTTTCCCTCCTAGAGGTGGGTAGAAAGGGACTTTCAAGTCCTCAGGCTGAAATGGGAGAACCATCCTACCTTGAATAAATGGGCCCATTGTTAATGTTAAGCTTTTGAGTATTTTCTTTTACATTCCCTTCCAACTACCCTGTCATTATGCCAAGTTAGAAAGTTAATAATTTAGCTTGTTTAACTACATAATGTATATTTCACATGTATGTTCACCCTTTGCTTTTAAAATGTTAATTACCTTTTGTGGGAGGCTCAGAGACCTGTCTTTTCCTACATGGCAGTTTTCTATCATTTGTGGTCACGAAGGTCAAGAATCTCAAGATAATTCTGATGACGTTTTTCTGGCCTATTATTTGTAAAGAAATGAAAATCTTTATCAGTATGTTTTATTGTAAGTTAGTAGTTTGAGAAAAAAGGCTTTGTTTTCTTGGTTTTTAGTGAATATTGGGCATTTGGGAAAGTTATTTGTTAAAAGCAATTTTACTGGTATGCAGGATTTTTGTATCTGATGGAAGAAGATACAAAAGAGATTGGGTGAAGTAAGAACAGCACTTTAAGCCCAAGTAAAGGAGATTTTCATACAAGCTAGTCACCTACTCATGAGTTAGGTCTAATATTTGCTTACTTAAGCTGAGAATAACCAAAGCCTATAGACTTATTTTCAGTCATTTTTGAGAATTATCAATGCAAAGAGCTTGTCTTTATAGTGGTTGTTGGTTATGCTGCAGTGTAAATATACAGTTAATCTGAATACACAGTCTTTGTCTGAAACATCCTGTTTGCAGTAGTTCTTACCCAGGTTCCCATGTACCGCAAGGCGGGTCATGGCCTTTTCCCCTAGTTACAACTCCATGGAGGAGAAATCTGATATGAGTTACTTAATCTAGAAGCAGACATTGCTCTGGATAAAAAGGGGTTGTTTCTTTGGTGTCTTATAAGAGATAATTATGTTTCAGCTTTAGGAGGTGAGATTCTAGGCCTTTGAATTTTTGAGATGTAGAAATGTTGAGTATATGATATAAAAGTTGACAAAACAAGATCCTTGTGAAACACTAATGTATGTATGGATTTGCAAATAAATGACATAGTAATGGAAATAAGAAGAAAACATTAGTTTAAGAAAGTAATGAGCAGTGACCATGGTGACCTCTAATGTAGGTATTCTGGGTACAGAGCCACTGTATACCCCTGCTGGGAATTCAGATTTGTTTAATTACAGAGTGGGAAAATCACTTTTATAGCATAGATACTTTTCTTTTTAAGGTAATAAAATATTTAGGTATGGACAGAGCAGATGGTATTGAATGAGTGTTTAAAGTCAGGTGTGGAAGAAATTTTTATAATATTAAAATGGAATCTCTCAAATCTTCACTTCCCTGTCTTCTGTCACCTTATTATTATCATTTTTTTTTTTTCTTGTTGCATAAGTGGAGTTATCTATCCTTCTGTAAATAATTCATTTCTTTTACGGCTGAGTTTGTTGTCCATTTTATGTGATAACTACTGGAACAAAGTTCATCAACCTCATAGGCATGTAGTCCACCCAGCAAGGCTAAACAGTTGCAGCAAATGTCCCTGTCCAGCCTAAATGGAGGAGAGTAAAATGAACTGGGAAACTGGATGGGAGGGAATGAAAAAGAACAAGTTAGATGGCAAGAGAAAAGAAAGAGACAATTTTAAAAAGGTCACAATGGGAACAATTATTTACTGGGTCAGTTTTGGTACTCAAGAAATCTTAACCCTTCACCCTTTTCCCCCTTTTAAAGTTTGGTTAATTTATGCTTCTCTTTGGGTAGGACATTCATGTGAGTTGAAAGCCGAATGACTCAATAGAGTTTAGAGGAAAGAGCCTACTGTTGCTCTGTCATTCATTTCCTTTGCTTGGAAGCAACCAGTGTTAGCAGTTTCTTGTGTATATTCTCAGGGGTAATCTATACAGATGTATGAAAATACATATATATCCTCACCACCCCCTTTTCAACACAGTGTCCTTAAAAATATACTTTTTCTTTTGGCATTTTGCTTTTTTCGCTTAGCCCCAAATCAGTAAATATATCTTAATTCTTTTTGTACAGCTGCATTGTATTTAGATTTATCATAATTTATTAACCAGTTCCTATTGATGGACAGTTGGGGTGTTTCTAATCCTTTTCTTTTAGTAACACTGTAGTGTAATTTTTGCATCTGTATGTGGCATACATATGAGCATATCTGTGAGATAGATTCCTAGAAATGGAATTGCTGAGTCAGAGGGTTGTATGCATTTGTAATTTTGATTGATATTGCCAAATATCTCTATAGGGACACTCCTACCCACAATATAAAAATGCCAGTTTCCTCATACCTGTGTTAGCACATGTTTTGACAGACTGATTTTTTCCAATAAGATGGGCCTATTTCCATCTTTCTCCTTTTTCACAGGGCTTAATCACAAGTATTCTACAGAGGCTCCTGTATGTTTTTAAGTGACTTGTTTTTTTTTTTTTTTCCATTTTGCATGAGAATATACAAAAGAAAAATGTGCTGACCTTCTTTAAATGATTTCATTAACTGTGAGGGGGATGTCATTTATTTGAATTTTTTCATTTAGAGCTTTGATTAATAATTATCCTCTATCATTTTTCCTATTTCCTCTCTCTGTTAACATATTACTTCCAATTACATGGTGAAAGATTTTTGTGGAATAGTTTTTGGCATGGTGTACCCTGTCATAGACTTTCTGAAAAATTAAGCATATCACATTCAGTAGGTTTCAGCTTGTTATCTTTGGAGTTTCTCCAGCAGCTTGATATGTTGTGTAGTTTTGAATCCTGCTCTTCTCTAACTCCCCTTGAGGGATGTGACAAAGAGACTGACCATGATGAGGTATTTGGCCTAGTCCTTGGGCATAGGAGCCTCACTGTTTTCATATAAACTGTTAGTAGCCAGTGGAGCATCACAAGTCACAGCGGTTTTCAGTGTTTCATAGCATAGTGAGTCGGGCATTGTGAAGGCATACCAACGTGTGGCACGATATATTTCTTCATTTTACCTCCGTGTGAGCCGCGAGGAGTGTAAGTGTTGGTAACCTTGGTGACAAGAAGAGTCAGGATGCCAGGGATGTTTATTTTATGTGCTTAAAGTTGAGGAAAGGAGGAATTTCCCTTTAGTGTGTTGCTGTACAATTTTAAATATGATGAGAAAGGTTTGGAACTAGATAAGAATTTGCACCATTTATTATTTGAATTGTGTGACTTAAATGTTTTTTCCTAGGATTCAGAAATTGATTTAACAATGACTACTGTTCTTCATGATAATTATCTTGGGTAAATTTTGAGTTACCAAAAGAAGAAGTGTTGTTTTTTTTTTAATGAGATTAACAACCAAATCCCATTTACCGTTGATTCCACCAGGGGCTTAAGTGTTGTGATGTGGTTCCATTGAGAATCCAGTTGCAGTATTAGGTCAGTATTTCTCAAGTGATTTCTGAGATATTAACTTTAAGAGGTGGTAAAATTTAAAAATTTAGTAAGCTTGTGTAATGCTAGCCAGAGGAGATTGTGGATATGTTCTGAAAGTGTTTTCTTCTTGAGGAAAGATACTGGAGGACAGGTATCCTTTAGAAAACAAATGCTTTATTCTTTAACTAGCAACCCTTAGAGATGTTCCAGAGAAAGAAGTTTGTATATAAATACAAGCATTGTTACACATGTAATTTTCATGACTTTGGACATTCTCTTGAAGTAATTCCATGCTACTGACTTCCAAATACTCTACGAATGGTTCTTTTGATCTTTTTATACTAGGTATTTCTGTTTATATGTATCTTTATTCATTCTGGAAGATTCTAGTTGGTTGGTATCTAATTCTTAGAGTGCCACTTTGATAGCTTAGCAGACAAAGGTGTTTCCAGACTTCATCAGTGGCTTGTTCCCTCCTAGGCTGGTACCTCTTCTTCAGACTGGCACCTTGCCCAGGCAGGAATTCTAAAATCCTGCATTTAATATATTAATCTTATTAAGCCCACTTGACAGAACTGAGTTTATAGTCCAAAATGCCTCTTTTGAGCCCTGAAGTCCTTGGTCTCTTTATTCTTCATACACAGTACCTTTATTTCTTATCTCTGAAGCCCTGCCCATCCATCAGGGCACGTTCATATACTAGGTGCTCTTTGAAATGTTTGACTGCTGCAACTCACTTGGGTCTCCTTTCTTTCCTATATTAAATAAGAATAATGAAAATACACTAACATTTACCGAGCCCTTGTTATTGTCTAGGCCCTGCTGTAGGTATTTTGCATGTGTTTGATTATTTAATCCTCATAACAATCCTCTGAGAAAGTATGATTTAAAACCTCGGATTTACAGATAAAGAAACAGAGACAGAGAAGTTAAATAATGTGCTCAAAGTTACACAGCTGGTAATTGGTTAGGCTTCAGATTTGATACCAGACAGATTGAGTAGTAATGCTGTGATGCTTTTAACCAGTTTATTTTATGAGAATAGGTGATGGTTTTCACTACTGACAACCTTGTTTGTATGTGTTTCTTAAGGAGAGAATACACGCTGTAGAATCAAAAAACTTGTAAAATGGGAGTAACTGAGATTATTTTTTAAAAATATGACTAGTTTCTAAACTAATCATTAACATCATAAGTGAGGTTTTAAAAAATGTAGCTTCTAGGCCCAGACTTTGAAGTCAGGATGTTTGGGGATTCTCACATGCTTTATGGATGTTTCTCATGTACCATTGAGTCCCATTTTGTACAGTAATGTTTGGGAACGTTATGTAGCTTTTGTTTTCTTAAAGATATTTTTATTATGAATTTTTTGTTATTTAGATCACTTCAGCAAGAAGATTAAGGCTAAATTACAATGGAACTGTCACTGACTAAGTAATGTGACAGATCTGCTTTTCTCCAACTACTGGTCTTTTCACTTTTTTCAGAGTTCAGTCAACATAGGTCAAATCCTTTTTGTTTTAATAATATATGATATCAGGCTTTTGTTTATGATGCTGAAAGTGTCTTTAGAGCACTTGGAAGTTGGCACATTACTTATACTATTTTAATGCTATAAAGTTTAATAATGAGTGTTAAATTTACCAAAGACTTCTGAAGGAATCTTTGGTAAATGTAATCAGTATTTAACCAAGAATATAGTGAGTATACTTGGTTTTGTTTCATACCTCATTATTAAGCTAAAGTGGTAACATTTAAGTTCAGAGGAAGTGCGTAGAGTCTTTTTAAGGCCATGAGCCAGAAATCAGTTCAGATTTTTGGTCTTCATATTATGTTTCATAGTGGTACTGTTTAAGTGCGTATAAATAGGTCACGTACTTTGTTAAATCATGAAACTCTCTCACCAGGAAAAACACCACTACAGCTCTGGGTCTTATTTATTCAAGAGCACATTGAAATCCCCAGGACGTGTTCAGTAACTGTTGACTGCTGATCACAGTGATGATGAGGACCAATGGGAAGCCATGGCCGTTTCTTCTAGAACTCTTTTGTTAATGAATATGATTGACAGTTACAATTAACTGATGAAACATTTTGGTTTTCTTTGTTTTTAATCCTAGTCAGGGTTTTGTTTCTAGGACATGCCCCAGAGGTTACTTAATATAATAGCCCTCTGCCTCCCTAGGTACAGTCTTCCTGTGTGTCAGCCCAAATTTGTTTTCTCTATATTTGACCCGATGGTTCGACTTCTGTCCTTTAAGGTCATGCACAACAAAGGAGAGCCCTCCCTCACATTACAGCCTTTCCAATAGGTGACCAAGTTGTATTTCCTTTTAAGTCTTGTGGATCTTCTGTTGGAAGCCATTTCTTCAAATGTTTCTTGACAGCTGCCTGTCTTCACACCCCCGAGAATTTGCTTTTAAAAGTAGTTCAGTTTTTAAATGTCTCTTTATGCATGACTCCTAGTACTGAACCTAACACCTCAAATATATTAAGACCAATGCAGAAGTATAGTTACTAAGTAAGGAAACTGATTTTTGTGACCAGACGGTGTAGGGTTTAGAACTGCCCTGGGCAGTGGGCTTGATAGAATTTTCACTTTTTTCTCTGTATAATTTTGTACTGTTTGAAATTTTTATAATATGTGTGTCTTTTGTTTAAAAAGTGAAAGAAAATTAAAACTGGCCTATTCTTTGTAGACATGCAAACTCAGGCTTGTTTGGACATATATGGAGGTTAGGAGAGCCTGAGAGGGGCAGGTGTTTGTGTATGCGTGTGCTGTTTGCATGAAAGATCAAGGGACTTCATGGCAAGGAATTCAAGAAACGCATAATTGAGGTGTATTCAAGCTTAGTCCTTGGAGATTTTATTATTATTATTTATTATCTTTTAGGAGAGATGGGTAAATTCTCGGTAGAGCAGAGTACATCCTCTTGGTAGTCTTCTGGTGCTGCCCTTCTCCTGAATGACTCATGCCAGAGCCCTAAGAGGAGAAGGTGTTAGTTAACATATATTTGTTAGTCTCTTACTGTGTACCAGGCTTGGATAGAGAGGGTGGTTCTCTATTTTCTGAAAAAAAGGTGCATGGAACATGATAGGGAATAAGAAGGAGGTTGGAAGTAAGGAGAAGACATATATATAATGAGACTTGGGAAGAGACCATGGTAGTATGTGCATTGACCATACAGCCTAGTTAGGATGGCAGGGATTAGGTTAGGATCTATAGAATCCATAGAGGAGACAGAAGTAGCAGTGGTAGACAGAATTTGCTAAACCTACACCTGGGCATGGAACCATTTATTTAGTATCATTATCGAGCACCTACTGTGTGCTCAGTACTCGTCTAGGCACTGAAACTACACAAAACAAAGTCATTATTGTTATGAACCTGATAGTCTAGTAAGTGTATATACATATTCACAAGTGCTTAAATAAACAATGTAATTTAATAAGGTGATGTGCTAGGGAATAATTGGGGGAAAGGTGTACAGGTTAAGGGTTTTTCTTTAAGTTGGGCAGTCAAGACAGGCCCTTGAGGAAGCAACATTAGCTTAAGAATAAGAAGCCAGTCATGGGAAGAGGAAGGAGAACATCACCGCACACATAGAGAACAGTAAGTGCAAAGGCCTGGAGACAGGAAAGAGCTTGGTGTGTTCAAGGGGTAGAAGAGGAGGCCAGCGTGGCAGGAGTGCAATGAGCAAGAGAGCAAGTGGAGTGACATGGGGGATGGGAGGGAAGCCTAGTGTCAGAGTGAGAGATGAGGAGGCTTAAGGTAGTGAGGAGATGATATTGGGGGTGATGGTGGGATAACTCGGGGTTTGAGAGGGTTTCTGGTTCCTCTGGATTAGAGCGGAGCTAGGGAGAGTGGGTTACTGTTACTGTGATTTTACCATATCTGCAAGCTGGTGTGTTTTTAAAATGGTTTTGATAGAAATTTCAAGGGAAGAATTGCAAAAAATTTTTAAGCAAAGGAAT
Organism: Hippopotamus amphibius kiboko; assembly: GCF_030028045.1. Lineage (NCBI taxonomy): Eukaryota > Metazoa > Chordata > Mammalia > Artiodactyla > Hippopotamidae > Hippopotamus > Hippopotamus amphibius. The sequence goes on from NC_080188.1 coordinate 63,792,309, forward strand.
AACCATATAGTCTTCCAAGGTGGCTACTTGGAAGTAAGATACTCATTTGAATATGTTTGAAAAAATTATTTATAAGTTATAACACATACATTATTGTTTTCTCATTGTTATTTGCACACTGGTTACAGCTTTTCTATTTTGTGTTCTTTTAAGTTTTATTATCATTGTAAGAAGCGACTTGTTTCCCAGATGGCTTCTGTTTTCACTTCCTTGTGATGTTATGACCTTTTCTACTTTAATAAGGAAATGTTGCATACACATTCAGGAGTTGTTTACAAATTATGCCGGTAACACTTTTGTTTGAGTCTGCTTCAAAGATAAAGTGAGTGTTAGGGTGTTTATCCTAGATCAGATGTGTTGAGCTGAAAAAGATGTTAATAGTGTCTGTTTTTAAAAAGAATGTTTTAGCCTGCTGATTGGTTGGTTAATGTGCCCAATGCCAAAAGTTATGTTTTGTGGTCCTTTTATTATTTCAGGTGGAGGGAGTTTATGAGATTTAATGTTTTTCACTTCTGAACCTTTCAGAGAGGTCACTTGAGCAGGATTAACATCTCATAAGAGAAGGCTGACAGTTGACACTTCAGTAAATTCAGATTTTCATGCCTTAAATACATTGTTAATGGATAAAACTGTTGTCAATATCATGTAGCCATAGGTCTGCAATAATAAATCATAATGTCTTAGCAAATGATGTAACTTCGTACTTCATATTTAAGGTCAACTTTTTATAAATTCAGGGAAAGAATGAGTTGCCCTATAAGTTTTGGGGTATATTTGCAAAATAATACATTACAGCCAACTTATGAATATCTGTGTTACATTAAGTATGACAAAAGAATACACTAGTGTAAGAAAAATGTTACTCTAGATATAGTTTTCTTAATGATTTTATCTTAAGATTTAAAGTAATCCAATAGTAATTAATTTCCAGCCTTAAAAAAAATTACAGGCAGTTGTGATTATATCATGATGAATGGTCAAATGTCCATGACTGTGTTTTATTACCAAAGCTAATATAGTAGTATTGCACTTTTTATTGATTTTTTTTTTTTTTTTTTTTTTACTGCAGTCCTTTAGGGTTTATATTTCTCCAAACATACCATTTTAAGATTATATCTTTAGTAGGCAATATTCTACATTCTGTTTAGTATAGTTATTACCAGTCCAAGCTCTGGAGCACAATGTCTGGTGTGAATCCTGGCTCTGTAATTTACCAGCTGTATATATCTGGACCAATTACTTGACCGTGCCCCAGGTCCTTAACTGTCAAATGGGGGAAAAATAATATTGACATCATAGGTTTGTTGAATTGAATAAATTAACACCTGTAAAGTGCCTGGCATGTAGTAAGAACTCAGTAAAGTTTGCCTAATAATAACAAAGGTTGTCTTACAGTAATAACTGTTTACTAGCAATATCTAGTTGAAGCAGTTTTGACACTATTATTGAAATGGTATTTCTAGATCCATCACTTCTTAGATAACATCATCTTCCAAATCAATTCTGGTTTTCTTTTTCATAGGTTTTTATAGAAGATTCTTTAGAAGCATCTTTCTTAGCGCACACGCAGACACACACCCACACACACATATACAGCATATACATGCTGCAGTTTGAATTATTTCATGAAACATCTTTTACAGAAGACACATAGTAAGTGTTTGTTGAATGAATAGCCCATTTCCTTCTTCTGTCTGTCATGATCTGGCATGAACTCTCAAAAAGATCTGAAAGGAGGGTTGGCATTGGTAATAATCTCCAATTAGACGTTCTTCCCTTAGTGATTGCCATTTGCCATGTTTTTTTTTTGTTTTTCTAATTCTTCTAAAGAGGCATGGTAAGCTGTATTGCTGGTGAGAGACAGTTACTTTAGGAAACAGTTTTCTCCTCCAGTGAAGGATAGATTTGATTGTAAGAGAGAATATATAAGTGGAATGTAGACTAGACAAACTTAGCAATGTGTCTGCCACTTGTACCATCTCTTTCCAGGAGTTTTGGTGGATCAACCTTTGTGTATTGGTCTCTGTGATCCTTACTTTGCCCTCTTGCTTCTTTGACTACGGCCAACTGGACCTGGGATGGGTGCCTGACCATCTATAGGCAATGTAGCCACCTGTAGACAAAGTTAGAAGATCTGTATGTGGTTATGCTATTTATAAGCCTTATGCATTTTATGAAATATCAAATTTAACTACTCTGAACTTTAGCCGTTCAAATAAATGTAAATCATTGCTGTTCATTCATTAACTTATTTACTTACTCCACAGATACTTATTGAACCTGGTTATATGCCAGGTACTGTCCTAGGCCCTGGGGATACAGTGGTGTGAATAAAACAAAGTCTGCCTTCCCAAACTTACACTTGAGGGAAGTGAAAAAGAGACAATAAATAAATAAAAATAGTTGGTGATAAATCGTATGGGGCAAAGCAAAGGAGTATAGGGAAAGGGATTGAATGTGGGTTACTGATTTATAGAAGGTGAGCAAGTAAGGCCTCATAGATAAGGTGACATTGAACAGAAACTTGGATGAAGTTGGGGGGAGAGCATTTTGGGCAAAGGGTAAAGACTATGAAATGAACATTTGCTTTGCATGTTTCAAGAACAGCAAGACTCCAGTGGCTGGAGTAGACTAGGGGAGAGTGCTAGAAGATGATTTTTGAGCGTTGAAGGTAGTTATTTCCTAAGATTAGTAGTGTTAAAATCTACAGCAGGTTAGTTGATAGGATAGAGGCATTTTGCCACTAGTTTAAAATAAGACCTTGTCAACAAAGTGATAGGGTTTGTTTGTTTTTGGTTTGTATTTGGAACACAATACTGTGGTATGCAGTAAATATCTTCTCTGAAGTCTGAAAAGTCTGCTGATAGCAGTGTTATTTTATTCAGGATTGATATTAATTTTTAATGCTATTTGAGGTTTAAAAGGTTATAAATATTGGTATTTGTGTCCTTAGTACTGTTCTTTATAGATAGGAAGAGTAACTAATTATAAATGAGAGGTGGTGTCAGATTTAATATATAGTTCAGTGATAGTAACTTTTGTGGAGTGGTGACTGCTTGTTAATTTCATTTCTGTCACCCTTACAAGAATATTTAGTTGGAAAGATAAAGGGAAACAAAAAATTATTTTTGTCTTTTTTCTCCAAGATTTTGGTTTTATCCTTATTTTGGTTTTATCCTTATTGAAGATAGAGAAATTTTGGTATCTGTTGGGTAATCACTAAAAGTAACAGGCAGATTATTAAAGGCATATTAGTATGTAAAATGATTCAGTCTATTTAGGGATTTGTCAAATAATATTTGAAATTGCCTTTTAAGTTTTACTTCCAGAAACATTTCCTGGGAAGCTTTGGTCTCATTATAATGGATGATCATTAAAACATTTCATTTACACCTGACAGGAGTGACCTTTTGAAGTCACCTAGCTTCTCAGGTGGACTGGTAATCATTGTCCAATTGTCTTCACTTCTGTTACAGTCACCAGACTGTGTTTCTGTTGAAATTTAAAATAAGAGTAGCTAAATATTTTCCTGGGGAAGGGCAGTTTTCCCAAAATGTTTTTATTTTATTATCACCATTAGCCTTCATCTTTTTCAAGACTTAAGATTTATAATTGCTAGGACATTATCTGTTATCTTTTGTCAGAGAAGCCACACCCTTTTAATTTGTCTGAAGGAGGGGCAAGAAATGTTATAAACAGAAACTTTCTCATCAAAGGAGATTGGTGTATAAAGGACAGATTTTTTCTAATGGAGAGCTACTTTCTAATTGAATGATAAAGCTCCTAATGTAATCCTGTAATTTGTTTTTCTAGAGTTGGTGACAATTTAAGACTAATTTCTCAGTGATTTTGTGACAGAGTGCTTTCTTCAACAACATTTGGAAGTTGATTTAGCAGCCTGTTTAAATATTAGGTCTTGTGCTTGTCTGGTTTTGATAATTCCCATTTTGGCAAATGCAATAGACTTGAGTTTCATGGTCAGATTTGGCCTTCATCAGAATTGGTGAAGTGCCAAAGAAATAGTAATAGCATTTAGACAGGAATGAGTAGACAGCAAATTATTACTAACTTTTACTTGAAGTTGTGGGAACTAAAATGTAACTTCAGGGATTGGTGTAGTTATGGTAACATGATTTCTTAATGAAATTGAGCAGATTTACCAGGGAATAGCCTCTATATTTAAAGACAATGGAAAGTTTGTCACAATTGGCAAACTGCCTCCCAGTTCAGTAACTCTAAGGCAATTAAATTCTGCCTTCTCTTTAACTACATGTATATGTCACAAATATTCTATCAATCTAATCTCCCAGGTCTTAAACTATTAAATAATAGCTCTTAAAGTTGCATCATATCTAAACTAAAAAAAATGTCATAAGTATGCCTACATATCTCATGAATATGAAGCATGAATGCACTTGACAGTTTAGTATTAACTGATTAACACCCTGAAGCTTGGTTCTTCATATATTGGTGCAACATACATACAAAGTTTACACATGCATGAGGAAGCCAGTGTTGTGTTTCAGTTCTGATGGTCTGGAATCATTCCCCTCGTTTCCTTTATACTTTTGTAGCACATGTTATTTCTGTGGGTGTTATTTTTAATTGTGACATTTTGAACATTTTAGTGTAGATGCATAAGAGTGTCACTTTGTTTTTTAGGTAACTCAAACCACTTCCCACTTCTTTCTACCTAAAAATGTAGTCTGTAGAATTGTTGTGAAGAATTGTTATATTTTAATTAAAGGTTTTTCCTTGTCGTCTTTTTTTGTAAATAGTAATTTATTACAATCTAATTTTCAAGAGGAAAAGTTTTTGTTACTTTTGTTTATAAAAATTATATATATATACACACACACACACATTCTAGTTGAAAATGCATAGGAAACAATGACAGAAAAGCTGAAACCAAAACAAAACACCTTACCAAACCTGAAATCCAGCTACCCAGAAAACTGTGGACATTTTCATGAGTACCTTTAAAAACACTTTACCAACATTCTTTGTGTAACAATTCATCTTGGATCTTCTTCCATCATCAATATATAAAGACTTTTATCATCTCTTGTTTTGGTTATATATTGTCTTACTGTGTTTCTCCATACTTAAATATTTTGAGCTTTTCTGTTGATAGTTTAGAAGAGAGGTAACAAGTATAGGGATAGAGAGGCAGGATATCATAGTGTGCAAGAGTATGGGCTCTGGAGCCAGTCATTGTGTGTTCAAATCCCAGTACATACACTTTCTTGCCGTGTGACCTCGAGCAAATTACAAAGCTTCTCTGGGTCTCTCCTTTCTCATTTGTAAAATGAGATTATTAATAGTGTACTTATATTGTAAGATTACTGTCAAGATTGAGTTCATATTTTTTTAAGTACTTGGAATACCTGGCAAAGAGCATATGCAATGTAAATATTAATATAAACTATTTTTGTTGTTATGGGTGTTATGGTTGCTAAATTTTAGGTAGAGGTAGGTTTCAAATGATTTTAGGTATTTAGTCGAGGCATAAATACATATCCTTTTGCCAGTTCCCTATCTTTTCAAAAGTTTGTGCATGATATTATTAGGTATCTGTTGGAGGTAGGATGATGGGAGGGTGGTAGAAAGAAGGTATCGAGTTTCAGAGACCTAGATAGAATTACTGTTGGCACGGATCCATGCTTTTCTGCCCATATTGCCTTTGGCATATCTTGGGTGGCCTTTGACTACAGCTGCTCTAAGTAGGGCCAGTCCTTCTTGTGTATCTTGCAATCTAGGGAATAGTTTTAAAGGTTCTCAACACAGTAAAAGGCAATTTAAGTTAATATGAGTTAGTGAATTTTGGCATGTAGTCTAGTCTGGAGATGCACTCTGTAACCTTACCAACCATTTTCTTTATTTTTGTGTTTAATTATTCTTAAAGTGTTAAAAATGGCCTGTGTTATTTGAAAGACACTTCTTTTTTTGGAATTTGCCTTTTTGACTTCTCCATTTTTACATTTTTAATTTTAAATTTGGAGGAAAAGAGTGAAACTGTGACTTCTAGTTTTTCATATTAAAGTGTTTTTTAAAAATGGCCTGGAGTAGATAAAATGTAATGAAACAAAAAATTGAAGAAAATTTGACCTGTGGTTTCATGGATTTGTAAAATTTTATTTCAGTGTAGTCTTCTATGAACCTCCTTAAAATTAATGAAAAGTTATTAATCAAGTGATCATTTTTTATGGAAAGTATACATTTAAAATAATATTTGATTTCTGACTACTAATTTTTATGTATATTTCACTTCTGATAGCAAGTCAGGCATGTAAGAAGTTAAAGAAACTTACTGTGACAAGTAGAATATGGTTTAGTGCAGTGTTACAGCAGTGCAGTCAGCCCTTATATCTGGGATTCCATATCTGCAGGTTCTGCATCTGTGTATTCAACCAACAGTGAATCGAAAATATTTGGAAAATTCCAGGAAGTTACAAAAAGCAACACTTGAGTTTGCCATGCTGGCAGCTGTTTGTATGGCATTTACATTGTATTTACAACTATTTACATAGCATTTACATTAGGTATTATAAGTAGATGATTGTTATAGAGATGACTTTTATATGTATTCTAGAGATGATTTAAAGTGTATGGAGAATGTACATAGGTTATATGCAAATACTATGCCATTTTATTAAGAGGCTCAAGCATCCTTGAATTTTGGTATCTGCAGAGGGTCCTAGGGCCAATCCTCTCTCCCACCCCCTTCCTTACTCAGGGAAGATGACTGTACCAGGTGGCAGTGAAGCTCATTCTGTCTGGTAGAAGTGCTTGGCTATGAGCAGGAACATTAGGGCACTGGTTGAGATTTATAGTATCAGTGATTTCTAGAAACAATAGTGTCTTTTATTCTGTAAAAGACACCTAAACCACTATTTCAGTATACTTTCTTTTTTTTACATTTTTCATTCTCAGTTTCTTTTCCATTATTGGTTATTCAGAATGGCCCTTTACGGGAGTTTGATGAGGACATCTTTGTATATTGGATTGTTTTCAAGGCAGACCATGGTGAGAAGTTAAACCGTTCTTAGATTACTCTATCTTATATTAAGATACAGATAAAATATAGAGAAAATATTCTATCATATCTTGTGATGTTTCTCACATATAACCCATTTATCTGCTCTTACCTATATTGTCATCATTTTATGGTACGTATTTGTCTTTGATTCTGATTTTTTAATTTTGGCAGAAATATGCTGACAAAAGTTGTTGTAAATCTAATTTTCAAGCTTCTGAATAAAACTTTCCACTGCCTTTTGAATTTTTCTTGTTCCTGGAGAAACTGCCACTAGGAGGAAGGGGAAGAAGGAAAATGTTGAGTTTGAGAGGAGGCTAGAGCTAAAGCTTACTTAATAGTGGATTACTAAACCAGAAACCATCTTTGTATTTAATTTATTCTTTAAACATTTTTAAAAACACTACTTCTTTTACTTACTGTGATGACTTTTTAGGTAAATGTGGGTGACAGAGGATATACATTAGTGTTACGATCATTAGTGTTAAGTGATTCGATTCTGGATCATGGGTAATTTATATATCTCTGCTTTCTTTTTTAATTTGGGTTTTTTTTTTCTCCCTAAAAAGTAAGGTCCAGTAAGCATATGGATTTACCAAACTCTTCTATTGAAAACTCCCATAAAGGTCTTGATTTTAGGAACTGAATGAATCAGGGTCCAGTTAGGAAAATGGAAACACTTTAGGTGTGTGTGTGTTTGTGTGTGTGTGCAGCACGCAGGATCTTATTGAACTCGTATTCCTTGCAGTGGAAGTGTGGAGTCCTAACCACTGGACTGCCAGGAAATTCCTACTCTAAGTGTTTTAAATAGGAAATTTTAGTACACAGGTTTTGGTAGAGCAGAGAAATCAAACAGTGTGGTGGGGCATTCTAGAGATGAGTAACAGCAGGGAACCATTGCCATCTTTAGGACAGAGAGAGACAGTGGAAAGACATAGCATTACCAGAGCCTGATGTTGGGGCCACCCGGCAGGAGCTAAAACCACAGAGTGGGCACAGGCCCAGAACTGGGACCACGGAGCAAGGGGCTGAAGGACTGCAGTTGGAACCATAGAGTAGATGTAGAAAGGGGAGAAATACCAAGGCTTCTCTCCTTCTACCCTTCAGGCCTCTGCCATTGCCTGTCTTATTGGTGGGATCTATCCAGAAGCCAGAGTAAGGGAGCCTGGGCAATGTCATACAGAGAGGGGTGATACAGAGCGGGGTCAGAGAAGGGCAGGGCGTTGATTTGAGAGCAAATAGACAAATGATTAGCAGAGACAATACAAAAAATGTATTTTTCCCGCGATGGAAACTGCTGTTAGTGCTTTTCATATTCTAAGACACTCCTCCTCCTCCGTGGCTCAGGACCCTGGTACTATAATATAGAGATAATTATGATGTATATGGTCTCAGTTTTCAGGAAGCATTTATATTTAATAGTATTAAACTTATTACATTTGTTGTGTATATTTCTGCCGGTCTTTTTTCATTTTTATTGTTTATATACGAGACAGAAGTTTATCATTTCATTTGTTCAGATTTTTTCCTTTTTTCTTTATATGTCTTCAGAGATTAGGCATTCAGTTCCTTTGTGGTATTTAATAAATATTCTATCCTGTCATCTGCTTTTTCTAGGTTTTCAACGTTTTTAAGCTCTTATCCATCTGGAATTAATTTTGGTGTGGGGTTGATGTTTATTTTAATGTCAGTTAAGATAGTTTATTCATTTTTAAAGATTACCTGTGCTTGGAGAGCCTTGATCTTTTCTCTTTAAATTGCCTTGTCTATGCTGGCTTTCCTTAAATTGGGTAGATACTGATGTACAGTTATAGTCTAGATTTTATTTTAAGTGGCATCCTTGTTAATTTTTAAATTTATTGACTGTAAGATGTACTTCTGTTTTTAATCATCTTTGAAGTGGCTATCCAAAGGCATTTTACCTTCTTATTAAATAAAAAAATCTAGGAGGTCATGTTGAGATTTGGGTTGATTTTAAGACCTTTTGATGTTAACTGACAGATACAAGTTCAGTAATGATGCATGCATCTCTATTAATTGCATTTTATATGCAGGTCCACAAAGGACTGTCATGATTTTCATTTTTTATTTAGTTTAGTCACAGGAGAGTAAAATGTCTGCCTTGAGTAATGAGTGTCTAATGTGTTTTGAATTTGGCTTTTTAAAATTAGTTGCTGTAATGATATTAATCTAGTAATTGTGGTATGGAACATTGTCTAAATTTAGTAGACAGGGAAGTAAAAGTGTGAAGTGAAAGGGAGCATAGATTACTTAATTATTAACTTCTTACCTTTTTTCTTGATGAATTTATTGACTTGTGATGAGAATTTTGGAACTCTGAAAATATCTAAGTAGAGAGAACATAACTTTTATTTGCTTCTGAAATGTAGTATATTATTGTGAAGTATTTGTGTAGTGACAGAATGGTTAACTTAGCATTTTAAAAAAATCAGGTTGTAAAGGAGGGTGAATAAGGAGAGATATGTTTAAAATATATTGTTTATTCAGAAAAGATTATGAAAAATGAGCCCCTCATATTTGGTTTTGAAGTAAGAGATTTTTGCTTTCAATTTCTTTATGATCACAATTTTAGATTTTGGTGTAATTGGTATTAATTAAAAACTTATTAATACAAACTTAAATTTTTAGTGTGGTTCAACATTATAAAAATAGAATAATATTATGAGCCTGTTGTATCTGTCACTGAGGTTTGACTAAGCATGTAGTCAGTTTCATTTTATCTGTATTCTCATTGACTTCTCCCCTTACTTCCAAATTCTTTTGAAGCAAATCCTAGTTATATCGTTTCATCTAAATATTTCAGTATGTATCTCAAAAAGTAAAAACTTTTAAAAAACATAATCCACAATACCTTTACCACACCTGAAAAATTGACAGTAATTTCGCAATATCAGCAAAGCTTTTATTTTTCCAATTGTCATTCATAAGTATGTATGTGTGTCTGTACAGTAATTTTTTTTTTTTTTAACAATCCGAATCAGGATCCAGATAAGTTCCATTCTTTGGGATTGGTTAATATGTTTCTTAAATCCATTTAAATCTATACATTCCTCTTCTATAGTTTTTTTTTTCTTACAATTTTATGTTAAAAAAACTATTTGTATTATATAAAACATTTTTTTTGAGGGATAACTTTATTGTAGAAAAATAGGGCTGATCCAACATGTTTTCCAGATTTGTCATTTGTGTACTGTATTGATGATTTTTGCCATATTCCAGATTTACTTACTATTTTCATCATTATTGCCCTGCTATTAAAACCAGATTTCATACTTTGTTCTTATTCTAATCATTCACATTTACGGAATCATGGTTTTGATGTCTTTATTATATTTTAAAATACCTGTTAAAATAAGTGTAACTATTAGGATAAAATTCTTCATGCATGTATCATCTAAAATCAGCTTGAATACCACATCTTAGGAAATACCGCTTTAATATTACCCTCTTCTATTTCCTCCACTCACTCTCTGTGTTGAAATCTAAGTTACCCCAAGAGGGACCAGTTTGAAACCTTAGATACATTTCCTGCATGTGTCCAAAAACAAGGTACATTCTGTGCAAAGTGTGGTTTTACCAGCGCACTGCTAGTGAGATGTGTTACCAATCTGAGATCATGGTCTAGACAGCTCAGCATTTTTTATCTTTCAGGTTCAAATTCCATTACGTGTGACCTGTAACTTTATAAAGGAAGGAAAAAAATCCAGGAACCTGCTTCTGGATTCTCATTGAAATCTTCAGCTTATCATTGTTAAATGGAGTCAGGTGATGGCTAAAAACATTTTTCTTTCTCTTGAATAGGATTTAGCTTTTAGGGAGAGTTAAAATTGAATATTATAAATTAAGAAGAAAACACTGATAATTTTTTTTAAGTTTCTAAAAATTTGTGGAGAAGGCATTGCAGTAATATAATTTGGATATATGAACTTTGGGGAAAATAGAATTTATTAACTTACTTTGTGTAGATTGCTGTATTTAACTAAATTTTATATATAAGGATTATCCTTGTTTATGTATCAAAATAAATATACTGTAAATATCTTGCAAAGCTCTTTCATATGCATCTTTAGTTGTATCTCATGTTACTCTACAAGGAGTTATCTTCATTTTACAAACTAGGAAGCTGAGGGACTTGCTGTGTGTCACATGACTTGCTCCTAGACACACAGCTTATCAGAGGACATACTGAGAATCATGTGAAGATCTGTCTTATACCATAAGGAAAAGGTACTGGAGTTGAAATCAGGTATTTGGGATTCTCATGCTATTTATTAGCTAAGTAGTATAAACTTGGATAATTTATTTCAAATCACTAAACAACATTCTCATTATAAATTTGGATAATTTACTATAGAACTTTCTTAGGAATGAAATTGAAAAGAATATGTAAGTGAAAGCAATATAAAATTTTTTTAATTTACAGAGTAACTTCTGAGTTCCCATTAATGTTATTTTTCCATCTTAGTAATACAATCTTTAATAAGTACTTAGAAGTAAGGATTCATTGCCTTTTTAAAAAGTTTTCATAGAAATCTAAGTAATAAAACAATAACTGGAAGGCATTCATATATGTTTTCTAACACAGTTTGTTCTCTGGACTTCCTTTTTCTGTAATTGGGAAATTCAGTGTATTTACATTTCATTCATTTGGTGAGTTTTGATAGGCTCTGGGAATACAAAAATGCATAAGATGTATTTCATTTCCTTGGAGAGACCACAATCACAGGAGGGATACAGACTTAAAAAAACAAGTGAATTTCAGCAAAGCATGAAAAAGTTTTACTAGAAGATGAAAGAGTGCCATGTAAGTTTTAGGGAGAGATCAGTTATAATTGTATGATATTATGTACAGGACAAGACTCATATTTCTGTTATTTATGTAGACGCAAGGAGGTTATGCCCACGTGGGGCTATTGGACAATAAATTGTCATGAGTAATTTTGTGGAAACCTCACGTGATTAGTCAGATGGGGTCTTCCCTCCACCAGAAGTGCCTCTGCTGTTAAGAGAAAAGGGGCGTCGTGAAGGAAAGGAGTAGAAGGGGAAAGAGAAGGCTAATGTTTTGAGAACAGAATCACAAGGTGAATACATGCCTTAATGGGCATTTGTTACTTGATAGAGGGACAGAAGAAAGTACAGATCTCTACTTTTGTCTCTTTGAACCTGGCCAAATTGTTTCTCTCTTGTTCATCCCTCTTTGCTAGTTTCCAAGTTTATTTTTCTTAGGCTTATCCGTTTAGTTATGATAGCACTGTAGGATTACAACTGCAATATGCCTTCTTTTGGTTATATATTATTATTGTGCTAGAACTATGTCATCAAGTGATATAATAAAATATTCTACAAATAAAAGCATTTGTTTCACACACTGCATGACCAATGTAGTATATATGCAGTTGGGAAATTATGTGGTTAAAGCAAGGTGAACTAGTGCATACCCCTAATGCTTAAGGAATATTATCATCTCCAGTGGTCTTCTGTCTCTTAAAAAACGTAAATCGTGTGGCATCTGTGTGGTGAAAAGTGAATAGATTATAAATCTTGGCTAAGGATGATAGGCGGTCTCAGAATTCTTCCTCAAGATCAGGAAGGCAGAACTGGGGAGTCATTGTGCTTCTCCACATCCCTTAGATTCATCTCTCAGATGAATCCTACACATCTGAGTTCTGCCACCATATTAGTGGTGTTTCTTATGCTCCAACCATTCAGAGCAGATCTGTAGGTTACTACCTGTAAATGTCTAGCTTAGCACTAGCATTGCTTTCCTTAAAATAGTCTTTACATTTTTTTGTATTTGGAAATATAGCCAAATAATAAAGGATACTGTTCAATAAGGATCCTTTTGCTTTTGATAAATTAGGTAAGGTTTACATCTAGCTTCCAGATAAAAATGCTATACTTATAGCATTAAGGCTGTAGGAAATAAAAGAAAGATTTTTTATGAGTAGGGTAGGTTGGTATGTTAGACCTCATGGTAAGCTCTCTAGAGGGAAATGCTGACATGACTTTTCTCATAAGAAACTTCTGGGTGACAGATACTGCAATTTGCCTATTTAGCATTTTTCATCTATGCTTTTCCATACTATAAGTTCTTTTTTGGGCTGGCAGTGTGCTCAGCTAAGAGATTTGCCTTTTGTAGACTCATTGCAGTGAAGTCTAAGTGGATGTTTGCTAGGGTATGCTTCTGTTTGCCTGAGTGAGGTGCATTCCCTGTTGGTCTTCTTCTCCTTCTCAGGAAAGTGGATATAGTGCTTGGACTTTCTTGCTACGATTTGTGACAATTAAAAAGTAGATGAGAGCTTCCCTGGTGGCGCAGTGGTTACAGGTTTGAACCCTGGGCTGGGAAGATCCCACATGCCGTGGAGCAGCTAAGCCCATGTGCCACAACTACTAGGCCCATGTGCCACAACTACTGAAGCCCGTGCGCCTAGAGCCCGTGCTCCACAATAAGAGAAGCCATTGCAATGAGAAGCCTGCGCACTGCGACGAAGAGTAGCCCCTGCTCTCCAAAACTAGAGAAAGCCTGCGTGCAACAATGAAGACCCAACACAACCAAAAATAAATAAATAAATAAATTTAGAAAGTAGATGAAATCTATGTATGTGGGTGGCTGAGGAGAAAGAATGAGGAGCCTGGGGCAGTGATGTCATTGTGGAACTGCCTTGGACTCCTACCTTTACACTTCGCCTCATGTGAAGAAAACCACAATTTCTTTTCTATTAAAACCACTGTAGAAGGATTTTCCAGTATGTGCAGCTGAATATAATCCTAACTTTTCTTCCTAAGAAACCCATTTTGTTTTATCCTCATGCCAGAGCCTTTGTTACTAAAAGCTATTGGTACCCGCCAGCTACAGATTTTGTCAGTGAACTTCAACTAGTGTAGAACTTGACTGGCTGGGATGGAGAGGTTATGAGAAAAAAGCATGTATTTCAGTGTAATTTGAAATTAATATTTCATCAAGAATCATGTGATTCAAGACCATTCTCCTCCTGAAAAGGACATTGAAGAAAACTTTGAATCCACATAAGTTCTTGCAGCTTGGTTTCTGTAAGTTGTTTGCAGCTTTCTTATCTCTTGCAGCCTGGCCATTTCTTAGAAGATACAGCCCCTAAGACCATGGCATGTTCGTGTATCTGCAAGGTTGCTGAGTTTCTCCTTGCTGATTTTAGCCTGCTGGTTCTCCATGGGAGTTATTTCTAGGTGTGGTGGGAGTATTCAGGCTTTCCTTTGAGTTCTTGCGGATGGCTGTGTGTGTTTCTTAAGAAACTACAGAGGGTGTAGGGGAGTCTCTGGAACAGTGTTTCTTGGCCAGTCTGTATCAGAATACCCGCAGCTCTTAATAAAATTATACATTTCTGTGCCTCACTCAAGACTTACTGAATTAGAATCTGTAGGAGTAGAAAGTGGGAATCTGTGTTTTTAACAAGCAGTGCAAGTGATTCAAGGACAGAAATATTTGAGAAGTACTGTTTTCAAGCCTTCCTAGATTCCCCCAACCTCCTCCACAAGGTCTTCAACTTGCATATTTGTGTTAAGATGCTGAATTAACCTGTTCCATTGGTGAGTGCGTCCTTCACTGCAGGCATTTGTTGTTGATGCCTTCCAGCTTGCGGAATTGTAGCTGTATGTGTGAAATCCATCGATTTTATGAGTAAAACTTTTCCATCAATTTTACATGAGTGTTTAACGTTTGACAAAAGTACTTTGTTTTGGAGTAATTGATACTATTATTGAATTGAAATAATTTTAATCTACAAATAGCCAGGGAACTGTTTTTCCTTTAATGATGCTTATCTGACTTGCAAGATTCATATTCATTCAGGTTTTCCAGAAATTCCCATTACCTTCATTTTATTGAGGCAGTCTGTTTTCTTTTCTTTCATAGATGTTAAGTTTTTAGTCACTCTTGCCCAAAGTCCTTTAGAAATGATACAATTTTTAAAAATTGAAGTCATCCTTAAAAAACTTATTATACCTTTGAATTGTTTTGAAAAATGTGGTGTCACTTCTAAATCATATCTTTGCCATTAAATGCAACTATAAGTGGCCATAAAAGAATCTCTTGTTATTTTTTTGGTAAGAAATTTCACTTCCAGGTAAAATATATAAGTAAGCAAAACCTTTCCCCGAACCTGACTCTATACATCTATAAAATAAAACACTTAACATATTTTAAAGTGTTTTGTACTTTTTGAGTTCTTCAGCCATGGCAAGTTCAGTTTAGCTAGTAGGTGTTTTTGAGGCCTCCTGGTTGAGCATGTGTTTTGCATTCCCTTACCACCTCCTTCTTTATTGAGCTGTTTCAGTCATCATAAAATGCTGTGCCCTTTTTTAAGGCGAATGCCATAAAGGATTTGCCTCAGGGGCAATATTTCTCCATGAGTTAAGGTGGGGTAAGAGTACTAAGGCAGTGAAGTAAACAGAGAGTACAGCTCATCTCCTTTTATGGAAAGTAGTTTTGCAGGAAGAATTACTTTGGACACCACCCACTGAGAGGGAAAAGGTTCAGAAGACGCCCTTTTTTGAAATGGTCATAAATGTGTGTTTTCTTCTCTTGATGGAATCTTCTCGTAGCCTAGAAGATTTGGCAGTTTTTCCATCTCAGGTGGTATGTGGGCTCTTTAGTCATGGGGGAATAGAATGGACGATCGAGACAAGTAGTTATCCTAGCCGCTGTGAACCAGGCACACGTCAGTCTGGGACACTCTGTCCCTGGTTCTAGAATTTTACAGGCTGAGTGGGAATGTTTGATCATCTTAGGTTACATGACATGCAGTTCCTATGAATGCATATGCGTGTAAACTATATATGCTTTAGACACACACTTGTATGTGACTGATAAATATCACTTAAATGGTGAAGTCATTTTACAGTTTGATTATCAGGTAGTTAAAATTTGTTGCTTTTGTGGTTTTGGTCATAATATGAACCTTACTAACTGGGTGTAGAATGTCAAGAATATTGCCTAAGTATCTGAGAACGTCTTTTAAAACAAGTGTCTTTATCTAAAAATTAAAGTTTAATGACACTGGTAAAATATTCAAATAATATAAAGTGTACAAAGTATAAAATAAAATTTCCTCAGCCTTTTCCAGCCTCCTTTCTTCTCACATGTAATCTTTCTGGCCTTTTACTCTTTATTTCTATGTTCCAGTGTGCACCACTTTCCCCCACTAATACATGTTGCTCTGCAACTTTCCTTTTGTTCTTTAATATGTATCATGGATTTGTTTCCAGGCCAGTACATATAGGTATTTATTATTGATGTATATAATTTATGCATGAGTTTTTGAAGTAATTATTCTTTATATCCAGATTTTTTGAATGAATGCTTATTTATTTTTGCCCAGTATATATCTTTATGTGGCTGTTAATAACAAAAAATTAAATATAAGGAGTTAGTAATCTTATTGATGAGTGTTATGGTGAGTTATATGCAAATTTCCAATTAAAATAATAAACAGTTTGAAAATGACCTAAACATCTTTGTCAACAAGGACTGTAAAATATTATAAACTCTGTTTATGAATATTTTTCTGTATATTTAATTGTGTAAAATAATACTCGAAAAATTTTACATTTTTTAAAAAATCTTTGGAAGTTTGACATTTGCAAATATGCTTTCCATTCAGTTTTTCTAAAAATTAAAAATATATTACTAATATGTTATACCTCTAAAAATATTTAAAGATTTATAAAGTAGCTAGAATTACAGTCCCATACGCTATATGTTATTTATCTATAGTACTTAAAATTCCTGACCATGTCCTTCCATATAACAGTGGATAAAAATTAATGAGATGACCCAAAGGAGTAAATGGTCAAAATTAATTTCTTTTGTATATTGCATGTATTGTCTTTCTAGAATTTCTCTTTAGTTTGATAGTTATAATCCTATTTTATGTAGGCTGCTATTAAAATAAGTCAGTGTTCTGATAATTGTGCAAATGGTAAATGGCTCCCGAAGTCAATTTAGGATTGAAAAAAAATGTTGTGGCTGGTCTGCTTATCATATGATCCAAATATGAAAAACTGAGAGATGATTCAAAAAGTGATGTTGCAAGAAAGTAAATGATTCTTTTAGACTAGTATTTTACTGAATAGCCATTGTTGCAGTGTTAAGTAATTTAGTAAATTAATTTGGGTTCTACCCAGAAGAAGGTAGGAGTAGATTCTTTTTTTTATATATGTAAATTTATTTATTTATTAATTTTATTGGCTTGTTGGGTCTTTTTTTTTTGCTGTGTGCTGGCTTTCTTTTTAGTTCCGGTGAGTGGGGGCTACCCTTCGTTGTGGTGCATGGGCTCCTCGTTGCCGTGGCTTCTCTTGTTGTGGAGCATGGGCTCTAGGCATGTGGGCTTCAGTAGTTGCAGCACATGGGCTCCATAGTTGTGGCGCATGGGCTCTAAAGCGCAGGCTCAGTGTGGTACATGGGCTTAGTTGCTCCGCGCCATGTGGGATCTTCCTGGAGCAGGGATCGAACCCACATCCCCTGCATTGGCAGGCAGATTCTCAACCACTGCGCCACCTAGGAAGCCCCTAGATTCTTAACATACCTTTCAGTTCTATGTTTGGTTCTTTTTGTATTATATGTGAATATAAATTTTGTACTAAAATATTAAATGACCATGTACCATTGTTTTTTATACATCTTTATCTATCAGAAGCTCTTTATTCTCCTTCTCTGTCACAAAGCAGCACTGTTTATTCCCAGTGGAAACTTTTATAAGCTAGTGTGAACCTTGTTTGTGTTCACTAACAGAGATCCTTGATATTTTGATTTAGTGATGTGGTCACTTGTAGAAAATTCTGTGATCATCACCTTATTCAGAATAAAAGCCAGAAATGGATTTTGGCATTGATTGAATTGGCCTCTAGCATTTGCATTTGAGACAAGAAACTTAACCCACTTCCAAGCTCCAGCTATTCAGGTGTTTGATTAAATCATTTCCTTCTATAACTTCTTCATTCTGACATTGATTTTGATATTTTAGAGTTAATATGATCATATTAAAGAACCTTTTACTATGGCTAGTTTATACTTAAATTCTGGGGCAATTTCTCTTTGGGCTGAAAGCAAATTGGATGTTGAGTAATGTCTTCAGAATGTGTCTTCAGTGTTTGGCTAACTTGCGGAATACATCACTTGCATATTATATTGCTATTCCTTTATACCTTTGCAAGTTTTCAGTGACAACTAAGGCTTATAATCTTTACAACGGACATGTATAAACTGTGCTTTATTTTTTCATAGCATTGGTAGGATGAATATCCATTTCATCATCTCTATCTCATGTAAGTTAGAGGTTTCTTATGCCAGAATCAGATAAGGGAAGGAATATCATTTTTAATGGAAAGATAGAGATCTTTAACCTACTTTTGAAGTATGCTTCTCTAAAAATAATTACATAATTATCAATATTGATATACTTTTTTCAGCCTTAAGATCCTGAACTAATTCCAGAGGAGCTATTTAGTTTTAAGAGTTGCTTTTTTTCCGTTTCCCAATGGTTAAGAGATAATAGGACCGAATTAAATTTATAAAGCAGAATCTCCTATATGTGTTTTGTAGATTAAAAGACACTCCAGGTTTTTATTAAAGCACAGTGTGTTGGAATTAACTGATTTTTATGTTGAACTATGCTTTCTTACCTAGTAGAAGTTTAGTTTATTTTTGGTGAATTACAGGCAGTATTCAAATACATCCTTGAGTTTCCATGATGGAAATAAAAAAGGAAAAAATACCTTATAATTCCAGTAGGAAATATATACCACCAAGAACATTATTTTCTGTGCATACAAATGTTTATTTTTAAAATGCAGAAATGGAATCACTATATATGTTTTGTAGGCTAAATTTTTAGCTTTATTGATGTTTAGTTGGCATGCTGCTCATATTTAAAGTGTACAATTTGATAGCTTTGGACCTATCTATACACCTCTAAAACTGCTATCACCACAATCAAGAGAATGAACATATTACCTCTAAAACTGCTATCACCACAATCAAGAGAATGAACATATTAATCACCCCAGAAGTTTCCTGGGAGCTCTTGTAGTCCCTTCCTTCCACACGCCCTCCCTGCCCCAACTGCCCCGGTCTCCTCCTCCCAAGCAACCACTGATATGCTTTCTGTCACTATAGATTAGTTTGCATTTTCTAGAATTTTATATAAATAGGACTATATAGTATGAACTCTGTTTTTTTTTTTTTTTGGTGTGAGTTTTTTTACTCAGCATAATTATTTTGGGATTCATGCATGCTATAGCTAACAGTTCATTCCCTTATATTGTTGAGTAGTACTCCTTTGTGTAGATATAGCATTGTTTGTTTATTTACCTGTTGATGGGTATTTGGGTTATTTTCCATTTTGGGCTGTTAATTTACAAAGAAAGCTGCAGTGAACATTCATGTACAAGTCTTTGTAAGGATGTGTGCTCTCATTTTTCTTGGTTAAGTACCTAGGAGTGAAATGGCTGAATTATATGGAAGGGATATACTTAACTTTTTAAGAAATTGCCAAACAGTATCCTGAAGTAGCTGTACCGTTTTACATTCCCATTAGCAGTGTATGAGAGTTCAGTTTCTGCACATCCTCATTACCACTTGGTATGATCAGTATTGATTTTAGCCATTCTAATAGGTATATAGTATCTTTTTTTGAAATCAAGGTGGATTATTTGAGTCTTCAAGATGTGATCCACTGTTCCCTTTTTTTTTTTTAATTGAAGTGAAATTCGCTTACAAAAGTAACTATGTTAAGGTGAACCATTCAGTTGCAGTTTAGTACATTCACAGTGTTGTGTAACTACCACCTTTACCTAGTTTCAAAACATTTCATCACCCCAGGAGGAAATCCCATACTATTAAGGAGTTACTCTCCATTTTCCCTTTCCCTCAGCTCCTGGCAACTACCAGTGTGCTTTCTGTCTCTTACATTTACCTATTCTGAATATTTTGTGTGAATGCAATCATACAATATGTGGTCTTTGGTGTTCAACTTCTTGAACTTATCACAGTGCTTTTTGAGGTTCATCCATGTTGTAGCATTGTACTTCATTCCTTTTTGTTTGGAATAATAGTCTATTGTATGGCTATATCACATGTTGTTTATACATTCATCAGTTGATGGATATTTAGGTTGTTTCCAGTTTTTGGCTATTGTGAATACTGGTGCTGTGAACATTCATGTCCACACTTTTGTGGACTTTTTAAGAAATTGCCAAATAGTATCCTTTTGTGTGGACATATGTTTCCATTGCTTTGGGTATACACCTATTAGTGGAATTAGTCATATGGGTCATATGGTAACTCTGTGTTTAACCATTTTAGGAACTGTGAGACTGTTTTCCAAAGAGGCTGCACAATTTTGTTTCCTAACAGGGTCATGAGGATTCCACTTCTCCACATTCTTGTCAACAGTTATTATTGTTTGTAGTCATCTCAGTGGGTATGAACTGGTGTCATTGTTGTTTTGGTTTGCATTTCCCTCATGGGTAGTGATACTTTTTTTGTGCTTTATGGATATTTGTGTATCTTTTATGGAGAAATGTGTATTCAGATTCTTTGGCCATTTTAAAAGTAGGATATTTATCTTTTTGTTATTGAGTTGTAAGAGGTTTTTTTAAAACATATATTCCAGAGGCAAGTTCCTTATCAAATGTATGATTTGCAGATATTTTCTCCTATTCTGTGGGTTGTCTTTTCACTTATCCTTTGAAGCACATTTTTAATTTTGACGTCCAATTTATCTATTTTTTTCTTTTCTTATGCCTTAAGTGTCACATCTAAGAAGTCTTAGTCAAATCCAGAGTATTGAAGATTTACTCCAATATTTTCTTCCAAGAGTCTCATAGTTTTAGCTATTACATTTAAGCTGATGATCTCTTTTGAGTTAATTTTTGTGTATGGTGTGAGGAAGAGGTCCAGTTTCATTCTTTTGCATGTTGGATATACAGTTGTGGAAAACTATCTTTTGGTTTTAATTTATTTTCTTAATTACTGATGATGTTGAGTATCTTTTTTTTTAATTAAAATTTTTCCCAGCTTTACTGAGATATAATTGACATATAACATGTAGGTTTAAGGTGTTCAACATATATTAAAGTATATAATGTATATATTGTGAAATGATCACCACAATAAGGTTAGTTAACATATCCATCACCTCACATAATTGTATTTTTTGTGTGTGTGTGGTGAGAACATTTAAGTTCTGGTGTCTTAGCAACTTTCAGGTATATAATACAGTATTGTTAACTGTAGTCACCATGATGTATATTGGATCCCCAGAACATATTCATCTTATAACTGGATTGAGCATCTTTTGTTTGCTTTTTTGCCATGTGTGTATTTTCTCTAATGATGTATCTTCTGCTTTTTCACTTAATATTCCATGGACTGAAATTTAAGTATGTAGATCATTCAGTTATTGACATAGAGATCTAATTCCATGACCCTTTAATCTTGAATAATATTTAATTTCATGAATATATTATAATTTTTAAAACTTTGTACCATAAAGATGGCTATTTACTGTTATAAAAGCTGTTGCCCTGCACTCTTGACAAAAGAAAGTACTTAGAATTCTAATTACTAGGGCCAAAAGTTTATGAATTCTTAAAGTTTTTGATAATTACTCCTAAATTGCCCTCAAGAAAGATTGTACAACAGTGGGAGCATTTGAGAGAGTCAGAAAAACCTTGAGAAGCATGTATTGACCATAGGATAGCGTAATCTGCCTTCTCATTCTACACATTAGGTCTTGTCTAGACCATACTATTTCTTGATTAACTTTCATATCTCTGGGGGCATCATAGCTTTTTTTCTCCTTCTGATACATGTTTCTTATTTATTATTGAGGTTTTTATAGCTACATTTCTTGGTGCTTTTCTGCTCTGTATATCTGGAAATTCTCACACATCTTTTCAGGTTGAAGTAATGTGGCCTTCCTCAATGAAATCTTTCTCAATTTCAATCCCAGAGTGTAAATTTATTCTAAGCTTACACTACATTTTGTATATTCATCTTTGAATTCCAGAACCTAGCACTGTGCCTGGCATCAGTACTGACTAGTTATAGATAAGTCAGTTCAGGTTTCTTGTCTGTCTCATTTATATTCTACAGTGTATTTTCCGTATTAATGCTAATTTCAGCTTGAAAAGTTTATTGGTATGATTGTATCCCTAACTTCTAGCATTAAGTGAGAGATCATAGTTGTGTCTGGGAATCTAGATGTCATCAACACATATGTTAAAATAATTTTTTGTTTGTTTCAGAATTTTGTAATCTCAAATGACACAACTGTATAAACCTGGTCTTGTTTTACTGTTTAGAATTACAGAATAAAATATTTTGTGAAACTTTGCTTAAGATTTTTAAAAATATTTTCCATTAAGTTGCAGTAACCTGTAAATATGGTTTAATTAAGGTTGTGTCATAGGTTGACCTTAACGACATCTTTTGTTATGTAGCATGCCAAAATTAAAATGGAGCTTAGTTATTAAAAAAAAAAAAAAAGGTTTAGTATTGTAGTTATTTGTCCATCGCTTCTAGGTTTACAGATTTGTCCATCAAGCAGTGAAGACACAAATTTCATATAACCAACTATCTAGGAAGTTTTTTAAAATTAGAATCATTCAAATGTTAAATTGAAATTAGTAAGTAAATGTATTACTTGCTGTGTATGCAAAAACAGAAATGACTATTCTATTGCCAGTATTAGAATTCTTACAGAAGTCTTACTGAATTGATGAATATGTAAGAGGATATTTTTATGAAGATCAGTACAGGCTGTTTTCCAAGGAAAGTCTGGGGAAGTATTTTTGCAACTTGAATAGCACTAATGCAGCAAGTCGAGTTATTTGGGGGTTGCTTTGGCTAGCACATTGATGCCTAGAAAATGTCTGGGCTGATGGCGTGCCAGATGCACATTTGACCTAATAAAGAAGAAACCAAACTAATTGACCACTCACTGCCAATTTCAGTTCCCATTTGACTTAATCCTGAAAACTAGAGCATAAATAGATAACAGACTAAAAATTCAGTTACTTCCAGAAAAACCAGGTTTATTTATAATTATATCTCTCATTGTAATATAGTTCCTCTGTAAATTTTCATTGATGGTAGTAAATAAAAAGGCATTAAAGTTTGAGTCTTTCTGATTTCAGAAGATTTATGCCTGGCAGGTGTGACACTTTCAGACTCACAGCAAATGAGTGAGCCATGATTTGAGAATTGCTTAAGATGATCCTCTTGTGTAAGTTTCTTTTTTGGAAGACTGCTTTATGTGTGATTATTTGTCATATGTGTTATTTCCCTTTAAGGAAGGTATTGCCAGTGGATTTAATTGAATTAACAGTTTTCTGTGATGTTTTTGTGTTCCTAGTGATTTTGCTGAGCATTATGAGGGCATGTCTTAACAATAATGTATTTACTGTCAATAAGATCTTCGTGCTTAGTATTTTAAAGTTGAGAAGATAATTTTTTTGTTCTGCTAGTAATGACTACCTTTTATTTAAAGAAGTGAAAATAATAATTCAGACACTTAATACCAGTACCCTAATAGAGGTAAAAAAAATAAAGGAACAGTTTGTACCCAGTGAACTATGTAAAACATGGTATGATCATAATAGAAATATGGTTACCAACTATATGATACAGAATTCATATTGGAAAAGTAAGTTGACTGTGCTCCTTTGTTAAGATAGCTTTTTGAAGACTTTGACATTCCTGTGAGAGGGATAAAATGGGAAAAGCATCTTGGTGAATTATTCTGGAGTTCAGGCTTAAATCTCATTTGTAGTGTGGCTATGTAGTGTCACAAAGATTTATGTAGACATTGTGAAACAGCTTCATTTAATAAAGTGGGCTTCTCTTTCGTGTTAACTATGTTATTGCAACATAGGAGAATGTGTATCTAGTGTGCCATTGTCCAGTTTTAAAGTCATAGATTTGTTTGCCACCAACACTTTTCAGAGCTGCCAGATGGAGTGTAGAGCTACATGCTGTGACGGAGGTTTAACTTGCTAGACTTGCCTGAGGAAAAACTACATTCATTGTTATATCTGTTATTGGAGAATCCTTGGAGAACTGTCCAGCTAAACCTAGATGTTCAGCCAGTAATCCAAATGAGGAGTGAGCCCTGCTTTGAAGTCAGGGCTAAGCATTCGGAAATCAAATGTGTGTGCTTTAAAAAGCAGGTTCATTTGAATTGTACCTGCAGAGAGGTATTAGAGTTACATTTATTCCTCACTCAAAATTCAGTAACTAAATTTAAAATTGAGTACCCCCATGAATGATTTCAGAGGTCTTTGGCTCATGGCTAAAGGTGAAAGTTAAATATGTTTAACATAGATGCTTTTGTGTTTTCATATATGTCATTGATTTTTTATATATTTTGCTATTTTAGTGGTGTATTCACAGTTCAGAATCTTCACACGTACTGATCTTTTTAAATTTCTTTCTGCCTGGCTAATCCCTGGACTTTCTGAGTCCCCTGGTTGACCCCTAGATTAGTTGAGATACCCGTATAATTTACTTTCATAATACCTTGCATTAAAAAAGGTAGTACACTTATGAGAATTATATTTAAGTACTGTAGTTATGCTAATCATTTAATTACTCTCTACTCTCTGTACTAACTTCACCAAGGCAGAACCTGTGTATTTCTTGTTCACTGCTGTATTGCCTATTTCCCATTGCTTCCTTGGTGTGTAGTGGGTGCGTACAGAATGAATGAATACATGCATGCGTCCCTTGTAAGATGAGGACGGGGAAACTGATGCAGGAGGGAAGATCTTTGAATAATATATAAAGGTTTTTGGGGTTCCCTCCCCCCCTTACAGCTATTTTGGGAATAGGTTCTTCACTCCTTAATATGTGACTTTTCACAAAGTAATTATATTTTTGATCAAAGTTTTTTTCACTTCGTTATGTGACCTTGTGATTTTAACTGATATTTTACTCTCATGTAGCAGTCAGCTAAAACAGTAGCTATCAAAGCTGTTAATGGTATAAACACCAGGAGAAGAAACTTTGCCCATAGGTTTGTTTTTTTTCTTTAAAACCTCTCTGAGGAGATGGGTTTTTTTTTTTAATTAATTTATTTATTTAATTGGCTGCATTGGGTCTTTGTTGCTGTGTGCGGGCTTTCTTTAGTTGCCGTGAGCGGGGGCTACTCTTCGTTGTGGTGCGCAGGCAAGGGCTCCTCATTGCTGTGGCTTCTCCTGTTGCGGAGCATGGGCTCTGGGCGCATGGGCTTCAGTAGTCGCAGCACGTGGGCTCAATAGTTGTGGCTCACAGGCTCTAGAGCGCAGGATCTATAGTTGTGGCGCACGGGCTTAGTTGCTCCGTGGCATGTGGGATCTTCCAGGCACAGGGATCAAACCCGGGTCCCCTGCATTGGCAGGCAGACTCTTATCCACTGTGCCATCTAGGAAGCCCCTGCCCATAGGTTTTTGTTTTTTTTTTCCCCATGGGTCTATTTTTTAATTTATTTATTATTTTTTTGGGTGTACACCAAGTTCAGTCATCTGTTTTTATACACATATCCCCATTGCCCATAGGTTTTTATTGCAGATTATTTCGTGGAATTCTTTAGAGTTGGGCACTGTGGTCTACTTTAGTACGTAAAAGGAATTCTATTCATATGAACGAGAGCTTGAACACTTTAAAAATAATTTGAGATAAGATCGATTAGACCATAAGTTCACCAGAGTATATTTTGTGTTAATGGTTGTTTCTGGAAAAAGTGAAGCTATCTCTGTAGAAGACATTTCTTATGGTCAAGAGGCATGTAAATTATTTTTATCTACTGTATTATTATTTTCAATTAATTTTTTATCTATTTTATACATATGTGTATATATGTCAACCCCAATCTCCCAATTCATCCCACCCCCACCTCTGATTTCCTACCTTGGTTCTACTGTATTATTTTTATCTATTGCTATGACCACAGGTCTGTATTCAGTTATAGGAGATGAAACATAAAATGGAGAGAAAAAGTAATTATATCTTTTCTCCTCTTTTCTTGAGAGAAAGCTTAAAATTTCATTCATTTATTATATACATATTGGATATGTAATACATTTGTAAGGTTCAAATAAGAAACAGTGTAACAAACATATGTAAATAAATAGTCTGTCTGTTACCTCCCTCTGTTCTGCCCATTTCCAAGTGAGTAACCTCTTACCTCTGTAACCTCTTAACCTGTCTCTCCCATGTGCCTAGCCTCCAGTTTAGCAACTGTGATTAGTAATTTTCTGAGTGTCCTTTCAGAAATTTTTTATGTAAATAGAGACATATGTGAATTTATATTTATTGCCCCTTTCTTATGTAAATGGTAGCATCTTTTCCACACTGTTCTGTGCTGTTTTTTTTTTTTACTTAATCTATAATATATATAGATCTTGCTTTATCATTACTTAAAAGTTTCCTCATTTTTTCAGCTTTATTGAGGTAATTGACAAATAATTTCACTCTTTTTTTTTTTTACAATCGCGAAGAGTTTCACTATGTAGATGTTCCATAACTTATCAACTATACCATCAGTTATGCTGTCATGTTTTGAACACATGAATTTGTTCCAACACAATTGATATATCAGGGAACAATTTGAGCATAATGTGAACTGAATTTTGCACTTGGCTTATGTGTAATTTAGTCTGGGAGAAACAGTATATAAACATAGAATACTATAGCTATCTGAACCAAGCGGCTTAGGAACATACAAAATACACACACCTCAAACATCTACTTAGTTCATCAAATGTGTTATGAGTCTTCTCCATCCTTATCTTACCTGGTGTTAACAACTTTCCATCCCACTTCAGATAGCCCTCCTTCCATCACATTGAAATAACTAATTCCCAAGCTATAGCCCACTTCTACTAGCAAACTTCTGGTCTTTTTCAAAGTAAAGTCCCAGTGTTATGCCTTTAACCCTATTTTCCCCAGAAGCGATTTTTCCCCCATCAGGTTCTTATGGCATGATTTTGCACAGCACAGTGATTTTTAGGAACACATTGCATTATGGCAGAATGACTGTGCATGATTTCACCCATGGGTGAAGATATTTGTAGGATAAATTCCCAGAGGCATATTGCTGCATCAAAAAGTATAATATATACAGGAATACCTTACTTTATTGCACGTCACTTTATTTCGCAGATACTGCATTTTTTTATAAATTGAAATTTGTGGTGACACGGGGCCCAACAAGTCTGTTGGTACCATTTTTCCAACAGCATTTGCTCACTTTGTGCCTCTAAGTCACATTCTGGTAATTCTCACAATATTTCAAAATTTTTTGTTATGATTATATTTGTTATGATGACCTGTAATCATCTTTGATGTTACCATCATAATTGTTTTGGGCTGTCATGAGCTACATCCATGTACAACAGTGAACTTAACCCATTACTATTGGGTGTGTTCTGTCAGCTCCACCCACCTGCCACTCCCCCATCTCTGTCCCTCTCCTTGGCCTCCCTACTCCAACATAACAATATTGAAATTAGGCCTATTAATAACCCCTACAATGGCCTCTAAGTGTTCAAGTGAAAGGAAGAGTCAATCAGTGCAGCAGACTTCATTGTCCTATTTTAAGAAGTTGCCATGGCCACCCCAACCCTCAGCAACCACCACCCTGATCAGTCAGCAGCCGTCAGCATTGAGGCAAGACCCTCCACCAGCAAAGAGATTGCAGCTCACTGAATGCTCAGATGATGGTTAGCATTTTTTAGCAATAAAGTATCTAAAATTAAGGTATGTACATTTTTTTGGACATAATGTTATTGCACACTTCATAGACTACAGTATTGTGTAAACATAACCTACATATGCATTGGAAAACCAGAAAATTCATGTGACTCTGCTTTATTGCAGTATTTGTTTTATTGTGGTGGTCTGGAACTGAACTCACAGTATCTCCAACATTATTCTTGTATACACACTTGCAGTTCTAACATATGTATTGCTAAACTGCCCACCAGTATTGTATGAAGGTGTCTATTTCCCCAAATCCTGGCAACACACAGTTATCACATTTATAGCTTTCTGATAGGTGGAAAATAATTTTAGTGTTTACCTACTTTTCACATGTTTTAGGAACTGTATATATTTTCTTTAGGGGCAGACTCTTTTAATATAAAAACTTTGTACATAGTAGAGAATCTAAACATGGTAATTTGACAATGGTGACTGTTCACACCTGAAAGCATAATTTTTTTTAAAGTATGATTTTTTTTCCGAGTAAGTTACTGTCCCTGTCAGCAAAAGCAGGTCCTTTCAGAACATCTAAAACTTTGTAGGAGTATTTGAAAAG
The DNA here is from genome assembly GCF_030028045.1 of Hippopotamus amphibius kiboko. Taxonomy (NCBI): domain Eukaryota; kingdom Metazoa; phylum Chordata; class Mammalia; order Artiodactyla; family Hippopotamidae; genus Hippopotamus; species Hippopotamus amphibius. The sequence goes on from NC_080188.1 coordinate 63,820,698, forward strand.
TTGTGAACTTTATTAACATCTGTGAATTCTTTCATTAATTTTTAGCCAAAGGGACATGTGTAAACACAGTTAACATTTAATAGATTTTCCAAGCTAAGGGATCAATACCCATAATATCCAGCCTCAGGAAATTTTACATAAATTATGCATACACTTTTCATTTTACACTGGGGAATTGAAGGCTGAGTAAATAGAGGAAGAACACAAAAAAAGTATAAAAAGATAAAAAGGCAGAAATGATGTTTTGATATTCAGGCTTTTTTATGTCAAAATAATTTATAGCAACAAAATGAGTTTGTTTTTGAAAATTTTATTTACTTCTAATTTTAAAAATATAGACTACAAAGAAAAAAAATTGTAAAGTTACCCATAATCACATTGTCTAATCCCTTCTGGTAATTCCTGTTGACACTTAGAAAAAAATATTTTTCTAAATTTCTAAAAAAATTTTTTTAACCCTTTCAAATATCATGATAATTAAGGGACAGAATTGGTTCTTGATGTTCTAATACAATGTTATTCAGAGTGTTGTCCGGAGAGTTGTCAATTTGTGATAATGTAAGTTCAGAAATTGAGAGTATTTAGAAACTTTTATAGCATTTTGACTCAGTAATTTCATTTTATTAAAAAATTTTATTGGACTATAGTTGACTTACAATGTTGTGTTAGTTTCAGGCATACAGCAAAATGAAGTAGTTATATGTATACATATATCCACTCTTTTAGATTCTTTCCCCGTGTAGGCCATTACAGAGTATTGAGTAGAGTTCCCTGTTCTATATAGTAGGTCCTTATTAGTTATCTATTTTATATATAGTGGTGTATATATGTCAATCCCAATCTCCCAGTTTATCCCTCCACCCCTTTCCTCCTGGTGACCCAGTAATTTTATGTCTGTTGAATCTAATAGTAGAAATTTGGGACTTATATTTTAAACATTTAAAAAATTTATTTTTCAGATAATTATTTTTTTGTTGTATTTTTATTAAGGTGTTGATCTGAAACAGATTAGAAATTTTAAAAAAACTGTCTTTTCACAGATGCTTTGAGGATATATTATAGATATTATTTAATTGATAATCATATTTCATTGATCAATCTTACTCCTACCTCACCAGTCTCTCCAGAGAGGCTTCCATCATCATTCATCAAAGGCATCTTGGGGAAGATCCTCCTACCAAAATTAAAATGTTGGGAGGAGATAGGATACTGCCCCATCTTGGAAGGCAGAAACTGGGCAGGCCACCTTCTCTCCTTGCCAAATGAGCCTATGAGTTGGATTTTGGAGTAAGATTAGCTCAGTAAGAGAACTGCAGGGATTTTAGAATGAAGAAAGATTTTGGGGGTGGAGGAGGGGTCCTGTCTTTTCTGCCGCTTTCCCTGTCTTCCTTTACTTCCTTCTTCCTGTTTCCCCTCCTGGTCCCTCCTGCTTCCACATCTTCTGCTTCTTCTGTCTTCCTTCTTTTTTGGTCTACGTAGAAATTTTGACTGAGGAAATTTTTTTTTTTTTAACTTGTGCGATGTATACATACCTGTTTTTGGATATGTGAGAGTTAATCAGGGTAATAGTTCAGAGCTAAGCTTTGAGGGAGAGAGATTTCCCTCCTTTATCCAGCCTAGTTTATCTAAGTAGGAGGGACAGATAGCTGGGATTTAGGGAATACACTGTGCAAGAGTAAAACATGTGCATTTGGCCGGAGTGTGCAGTGTGTTGTCTCAGGAGGGAGAGTGGCAGATGACGTGCCGGGTGGGAGGGCAGCTCAGCTGGGATCACAGGATGGACTTTGGAATCACACTGCCTGGCTTCCAGCCTCAGCACTGTGACCTTCCAGCTCTGTGACCTTAGACTAGTAACTCTCCTCGTTTCCTCACTTATAGATTAGGAATGCTAGTACTTGAGGTTAAATGAGTGAATGCCGTCTGCCTCTGCGACGTAGCTTCCCCTTTCCTCCTCCTCTTCTGTATTATTAGCATCAAGCCTGTAGCAGGCAGCATGCTGAAATAGATATCTATCTGGGTGTTGCCGCTGGGGTAGGCCCCAGCCAAATCTGTTGCAGGATAGGCACATAGTCAGATTTCTTTCTTCCCACTTTACCATTTTGAAAGTTATGTTGTTGATTTTTAAATCAACAAGTTTGTGATAGTGACTATCTTTTTGTTTTCAAGATTGGAGGTATTAGATGTTGGATATTTCTGAAATTCTTCAATTATTTCCCATATCCCCATGGAACCAAGAGTCACAAAACAGGCATTGAAAGATATATTGTTAGAGTGGCAAGACACCTTAGATTATATCGTCTGAACTGTCTCCCTTCCTCTAGCACTTATTTTCTTAAATAGCTGAACAAGCTCAGGACAGATGTGTTCAATGTGGGTATACTTCGTTTTGAAAATAACTTTCCTGAATGTTAATTCAGTATTTAAATTATTACTACAAGAGGATTCCTTAACCTTTCTCTAGCCAGTAGAAATTTTAATTGAGATGGGTATTTTTCACTGATCTCTCCCCAAATAATATTGTTTTATAACAGCCATGCGTCATGTAGAAGGAAGATGTTTTTGATGATGCAAGGTCACATTGGGACAAAAATAGCAGTAATATTGTCCGGGTCAGTTGTGAATTTATGTTAGAGATCTGCAAAGTTTCTCCTCCTAGGTGTTTATATCTGTCCCTTGGCCTCCAGAAGGAAATTTTTTTTAATTTCTTTTTTTTTTTGATTGGGGTATAATTGTTTTACAGTGCTGTGTTACTTTCTACTGTACAGTGAAGTGAAGTAGAGTTCCCTGTGCTATGCAGTAGGTTCTCATTACTTATCTATTTTATACATATTGGTGTATATGTAAATCCCAATCTCCCAATTCATCCCACCACCCCTTTTTCCCCCCTTGGTGTCCATACGTTTGTTCTCTACATCTGTGTCTCTATTTCTGCCTTGCAGACCGGTTCATTTGTATCATTTTTCTAGATTCCACAAGAGAAATGCAAATCAAAACTACAATGAGGTATCACCTCACACCGGTGAGAATGGGCATCATTAGAAAATCTACAAACAGTAAATGTTGGAAAGGGTGTGGAGAAAAGGGAACGCTCTTGCACTGTTGGTGGGAATGTAAATTGGTACAGTCACTGTGGAGAACAGTATGGAGGTTTCTTAAAAAACTAAAAATAGAGCTACCATATGACCCGGCATACACCCAGTCAAAACCATAATTCAAAAAGACACATGCACCCCAATGTTCATTGCAGCACTATTTACAAAGGCCAGAAGAAATTCTTTTCTTACCAGTTACACCACTCAATCTCTGATAATAGTCCTGTTTTAAAAAGCCCAAACAGCTGGTTACTGTACCAGCTTCGGTATCTGACACTTGCTTTTTATCCATCAAACACTCAAGAAAGGTCATTGGGACACCTAACATCAGACCACTCGGAGATCTACCCCTTTTATGTTTGTACTCTTTTGCTTGTTTTTGTGAGCTCCTAAATTGCAGGTTGTGATTTTGGCTGTCTGACATCTAGTTACTTAATATGAGAGTTTGTATTTATTCTATACAGAATGGTAGGGAAATCGACTACGTTTAGCTCCATGGCATCTTTTTCTTCCTGTTTGGAGTGATTACTGTTACATCTTTATGGGACAATTTAAATATCCAGTGTAGAGATAATTCACAGTACCCTGAATAATCAATTCTTTCTGACCTAGGAGACCTACTTCTTTCTCATTTCTTCCATTTACCAAGGCATCACAGTTTAATAGAAAGTTACTTTACTTCTTTTTGAAATTATTTTGAAGCTGTGCTTATTTTAATAGTATAAATTCAGTTTCTCTGGATGCTACCTTGATTGAAACTCATTTTATTTTCTAGCATTTGCTGTGGTAAAAGAAAAAATGTTTGCAATCTGATTGAGATGACGTGTGATGAGAATCAGAACTTCATGATTATATTACTCTCATGGAGAAATACCACTTACAGTGTGTGACTAAAATTGTGTATTGGTTCCTTGCACCTGGATATTTACTCACCAATAATTTATCAAGTAATTTTCTGCTATTTCCATTTTATTTATTTATTTTTTTGGCTCACAGGCTTAGTTGCTCCGCGGCATGTGGAATCTTCCTGGAACAGGGATCAAACCCGTGTCCTCTGCATTGGCAGGTGGATTCTTAACCACTGTGCCACCTGGGAAGCCACCAATAATTTATTATGTACTTACTCTGCTGCTGATTTTCAGCTTCATGCATCTCCTCTGCAGTACCCAGGGCATGTGGCTGTCTGACGTCTGCTTAGACATAGCCAGGAATAGGAATCTCAGTACTTTGCAAGGAACTCATTTTATTTCTGGAATGTTCTGAATTTTTTTTCAAGCCCTTATCTGTGCTGAGAACTGAAATCTTTCTTTCTGAAACTTGTACCCATGGACCCTCGTTCCTGCCTAGAGGATTATTAGATTTCTGGGTCCTCACTCAGACTTTTGAAATCAGAATCTCTTGTAATGAATCCCCATAAGCTATACTTTTAAAAAGTGCCCTGAGAGATTTTGATCAGCTGAGTGTGAGAATCAGTGCTTTGTAAAACACAGTAATTCTAGTCTACTATTATATACACTCAGTCTTTTCAACACCGTCCATTTTTCATAAGTAATTCCTGGTATGATATAACTTATGGATCTTTTACTCTTCTGACTGTGGTTGTTTTTCTGGTCCTGAATTATACGCAATATTCCTTATATGGTCTAAACATACAGAGTACAGTAGAACTAACACTCGCTAAAGTGGAGAGTGCTTTTTTTTGTTACGCAATCTAAGACTATATTACTACTTTAAAATAATAATAATAAAAAGACTCCAACAAACTGTCACCTTGTTGACTCAAAGTTGTGACATAGCTTTCTGAAATCTCCCTGCTTTTATTTTTGTGAGTGCCTTGTCAAGCCTTGCAAATTCTATTGAATTTGAATTTCTCTTTGAATTTTTTGCTTTTGAATCTAAATACTGGGTTATAGATTTATTCCTGTACATTTTGTGTATCTTCAAGTTAATAAAAAGCTTTTAAGTCTTCTTTCCACAGCCCAGCTTACTACTCTCCTTTCTACCCTCTTTGTTTGTTTGTTTGTTTGTGGCTGCACTGGGTCTTCCTTGCTGCTTGCAGGCTCAGTAGTTGTGGTCCACAGGCTAAGTTGCTCCACGGTTTGTGGGATATTCCCAGACCAGGGATCGTACCCATGTCCCCTGCATTGGCAGGTGGATTTTTAACCGCTGCGCCACCAGGGAAGTTCCCTACCCTGTTTTTTTGTTTTGTTTTGTTTTTTAACATTTATGGATCAGTATAAATACCTTTTAAGTCTATAAAAAGTTGCCGGAAACAAATATTGAATCAGCTCCAAGAAATGGGGCTTGTGGAGCTTGTGTTATTGATTCTTTTTTAAATTGATGTATAGTTGACTTACAATATTATATTAGTTTCAGTTGTACAATATAGTGATTTGATATCTTTATACTTCATGTGCCATACAAAATTATGACAGTGTTATCGACTATATTCTCTGTGCTATACATTACATCCCCATGACTTATTTATTTTACAACTGGTGTTTTGTACCTCTTAGTCCCCATCAGCCATTTTGCCCATCCTCCTCCCACCCCCAACCCCTCTGCCAGTGACTAGTTTGTTCTCTGTATTTATAAGCTTGTTTCTGTTTTATCATCTTTGTTCATTTGTTTTGATTTTTAGATTCCACACAGAAATGAAAACATATAGTATTTGTCTTTCTCTGTTTGACTTATTTTACTTAGTATAGTACCCTCTTGGTCCAGCCATGTTATTGCAAATGTCAGGTAATATTCTATTGTATATATTATACCACGTCTTCTTTATCCATTCATCTGTTGTTAGACACTTAGGTTGCTTCCATGCATATATCTTTTCAGATTAGTGTTTTCATTTTCTTTGGAAAAATACTCAAAAGTAGAATTACTGGATCATATAATAGTTATATTTTTAATGTTTTGAGAAACCTCCATACTGTTTTCCATAGTGGGTGTACCACTGTACATTCCCACCAACAGTGCAAGAGGGTTACCTTTTCTCCATCTCCTTGCTAATAATACTTATCCTTCTCAAATTATTCCAAAAAAATTGTTACTGGTTTTTTTTTCATGATTGTGGAGTAATTATCAAGTGAAAATTGAGAAATCTTTCATTCATTTAATTAAATACCTAAATATAGTTTCAGATTTTGAGTGAAGAAAATAAATATCCATTTCAGCCTGGGCTGGGTCATGTCGTTTGGGGGTTTTTTGTGTGTTTTACATTGCTTCAAGGATGAAAGGTTTTGGTTTGTAAATCACTTTGGTAGGGCAGAGTGCCTAGTACCTCTCCTTCCTCCCTTCTTGCTTCCAAACAAAATGAAATGTAACAAAACAACAACAAAAAACCCCACAACACTTACTGAAAAACTCTTTGCTCTTGAAACTTGCTGTAACTCTTCAGAGAATGCTCAGTAAAAATTTATGTTTCTATTTCATTGGTTTTGTGCCAGAACAGTTTTTAGTCCATGAAGTGTGCCTGTGATTAAAGAATCTGTTGCAAGGAATATGTCTCTTACCTGAGTGTTTCAGAGCTATTAGACGTGGCATGTGAGCACATCAGTTACATGTGAGCACATCCGTCTCTAGTTTGTCTATAATGCTGAACAGTGTTGCTGGAGAACGTATGGACTGGTTACAGGCTTTTGCTTTGGAGTAAGAGTTTTCTAACTCACATAATATAATATGGTGTGCTATTTCCATCTTCCTTGGAAGTTGGGGAAATGGTTTATAATAATTGTTAGCAGAGAATAATATGTAAGCTAACCAGGGGGTTGCCTGATAGATTTTCTTGGAAATGTATTCTTAATGTTTAACTTTTTGAATAGATGTTTGCATATACTGAAGAAATGTTAAGGCAGAATGTTAACTTGTGAGATGGAAGAGCAAAAGTAGCATTTTTCATTTGTTATCTGATCTTTGTTGTTTTGCATATGGTAATGAAAGTTTTTGTAAAAAGAGAAAGATAAGTGCCTAGCATAGTGCCTGGCATGTGGTGAGTACTCAATAAATGGTAGTCAGTCTTATGTTAATTTCACATACTTTTAACAATTAAAAATATAACTCTGTTACCTCCCCTTTCCTGCCTGCTCTCCCCCACATACATTCCCTCTCTCTCTTTCTCTCTACTGCTCTCACTCTCTCTCTCTCTCTCTCTCTCACACACACACACACACACACACACACACACGAAACATATGCACTGGTATATATCATGTACTCAGTAACCAGTTGCTGAAAGAATGGAATTTATGTCAGCTACTTTAATATAACTTAAAGACTTTTAAGTAAGACATTGGTCTTTCATCCTTCAGTAATGGTCAGCAGTTGATAGTATTGATATTTTTGATTTACACAAAAAAAGCTCTATATAGAGACTAGATTTACCTGTAACCTCTGCCAATACATTCTTGCTTTCTTTAACAATAATGGCTTTAGCCTTATCCTTATATTTAAGTGACCCTGGGCTCTTACTCTGAAGGGAAGAGGTGGTTTGATTCATCGAAGTGCTGATGTGGTAAGTGGGAAACAGGGTGAGGATGAAACAGCAGACGGTTATGCCTCAGGCGTTTTCTACCAGGCAATCCCAAATCTTGGCCCCTTCCACTCCCTCACTCCCACCTCTGCACAGGCTTTGCACAACTGGAAACAGTGTCATTGCTTAATAGACTTTCCCTGACTGCTGTCAGCACCCTGCCCCCTGCCAGGTCACATGTTGCCCAGAGCTCAGACACATATGGTACACCAGTTGCACTGAAACAAGAATTCTTCAGTGTTGCTCCAGTCTCTTTCAGTTTAAAAAAGGAGAAAAAAATAGTGGCACTGACGTAAGAACATTTCCTTTTCATGTCTAGCTGCTGTTTGTGATCATGTGTTTGCTTTATGTGGAGGGAGTAAAACACCTAGGGTAAATCAGTGTTTTGTGACTAGAGACCCGAGAGCTAGAAGTGAGCTACCAACATTTGGTGCTGCCTTGATAAAAGCCAACTGTGCAGGCTAGATTATTGGGCTAGAAAAATAAACCTGGGATGGTAGGAAAAGGCACAGGAGACCCATAAAGGGTAGTAGTTCTGACCTAAACAAAGGGAGCTGGAAGGAAAGGATTCCTAGGGTTTTTTTTCCCTCAACAAACCCCAAGTGGGATAAATAAAATAATTCCATGCACAGAAATGTTAAATCCGTGGGTCCAAGTTTTGATGAGTCTTAGTTCTGAAAGGCTACAGTTGTACAGAGGAAGCCGAGATCACACTTTCAGAGGTGGGAATGGAGTGAAGACTTACCCATCTTCTTTGAGGGATGAGAGAAAGTGCATGGTAGAAAAAAACACTGAAAGGAACCAGGAGTTGACAAGCATGGATTTCTTGGAAACAGTGTGGTATCCAGGAGTGATAGTTGTTAATGTAAGCCATGTATTCTAAGCAATGAAAATTTGAAGAAGACCCACATGAGTTGATGTGGAAGCAACTTGTAGACTTAGATTCTTCTGAAGTTGTTTATTGTCACTTACTATGCCCTTTATTGTATGCCTGACATTTAATTAGTTATCTTCCTGTTTTTATATTGATTTTCTCTTTCCAGTTGACTGAAGTAAAGTTCCGTGAGGGCATGGATTCATTTTGCTTGTTGTTTTGCTTGTTGTATCACTGTGTCTAGAACAGCCTGGCACATAATAGACACCTGGCAAGTATTTGTTAAATGATGGAATAAATGAGTATTTGCTCTCCCCATTAGCCTAATAACTTATTCTTATGGTCATTAGCTTCTGGTCCATATGTACTCACTCAGTATGAATGAAGGCATAACTCAGCATTGAATTCCAGAGGGCTCAGCTGCCACCAGTGGAAAGAAGATTTTTGTCCTTAGGCTAACTCATTCTAAAAGAAAAACTTATTTGGGATCTGAAAAAGTAGATAAGCTAGATTTTCTTCTCTTCTAATTAGCTCCAGAATCCAACCTTTTGAGTTTCTAATGTTGACAGAGTTTCAGGGTTTTGAAAAGCATCCATGTTTGCCATTTTAGTGTTTTGTAATAGAGAAATAAGAATAATATGTATGAAGTAATTGGAGCATAATACAAAATTTATTTTAGTGCCTGAGTAATGGATACTAATTGTAATGACTTTAGACTAATGAGAGGTTGTAAAGTCTGTGTAAATATTTATTATGGTTTAGAGTTGAAAGGGACCCTAGAACATTTGACCCAATTTTCTTGTACAGCTGGGCAGAATGAGGCCAGAGGGGTAAATGACTTGCCCAGGGTCAGGATTTGTTAGTGGTGGAGCTAGAATTACCCCCAGGTTTCTTTTATAAAACTAAGGATTGCAAGGTATGGATAACGGACGTTCTCATACACAGTTTCCAGAATTGTAAATGGCTGCAAATATGTTTGCTGGTGATCTAGTGTCACAGATCAAAAATTTAAATGTGCATACCCTTTTAGAAGTAATTCCTAAAGAAAAAGTAAGATAAGTGTGCCAAAGTAAACGTACAGTATTATTCATCACTTTAACATAAGAGCAAAAAAAAAAAAAATGGAAGTGGATTAAAGTATTAAATAATAGCCTATTTATTAAATACCTTTAATTTCCAGTGTGGTGATTTATCATATATTTATTGTGTATTATGTTTAAGTCTTTGTACAATGAACTTAAGAGAAATAAAAGATATAGTCCTTGCCTAGGAGGAGCATCTTTGCTGGTCTATAGACCAGCAAACTGTCAGAGTTTGCAATGAAATGATAGAAATGAACAGTAAGTATCTAGAAACTTCTGTAGTTTGACAGAGTAATTTTATGTCTGTTGAATCTGATGATAAAAAATTTGGTTTTATATTTTGAGTGGCTTCTTTACATTTTTTCAGTAATTTATCTTTATTGTAGATTACAGAAGAATTGGTAAAGGCAGGTGAGGGGAAAACTTTCCCCACAGATGGTGTCTTCCACCACAGGTAGTTTGTGGAGTACTGCTTTCTGGAGAGTTGCATAAGGGGACGGGCCATGCTTGTTCTAAGAATTCAGTATCGAATGTGGTGCCTCATTGGAATAGATCCTTATTAAATGTTAGTGATTTATGCTATGAAGATTTTAGAAGTTTAAAAGTGAGTCCCCATTTTTTTAAGAGGCACTTATTTGCCATTAGCATGTGCAGTCATGATTTTGCACCACTTTGAGTAAATATTAATTCTGTTCTGAGTTCTTAAATTTTCTTGATGCTAAGGGATCTTTGTTTTTGTTTTGAAACATCTTTAGCTTGTGGGTTTTGTAGAGCTCATGATTTGTTTCCCCTGTCATTGAAGTATGCTAGCCCTGGTGGTTTAGGAACCACACTTTGAGAAACACTGTTCTAAGATTTCACTAAATCATTAGTTCTTAACAATTCTTTTGGTCATCGATGCCTTTGAGAATTTGGGGAAAGATGTGGACCAACTCAGTGGAAAATACATGTATACTTGCACATAATTTTCATATAATTTTGAGGGAGATTCATCATTGAAAAGAACCTTGTGCGGGGCAGGTGAAATGTGTGAATTTCAGTGTTAATCTGTTTTCAGATGAACTAGAGTCGACTAACTCATTTTGAACCTTTATAGCTCTCTGTGACATTTCTTACCATTTCCCTTATTATTATCGAGTGGACCACATAAGAAACACTGGTTTCTCTGTAAGTAACAAATTTGTTTGATTTTGAGATGTCTGTGGATATGCTCCTTTTTGTTTTGTTTGTTTGTTTCTTAACAAATCACCGTACTTTCCACATTTCTGGTAGAATTATATTCACACATGAGCTACAGAGCACATTAACTCTCTGGGCTTAAACACATTTGGATTAACCTAATGAAAATGTTATGTGGCATCTTAATAGTGAATTGCAGTTTAGGAAGGCATTTCTATTTTATTAGGTCACTGGTAGAGAAGAATAAAGATGTTGTTTCAGTTAAGTAGGCCTCATCATGGAAATATGTTTAGACTACTAGAACAAACATATGAGCAGAACAAACATATGTTTGAACTAGGTAGCTCGGTGGCTACATAAGGAAAGAGGCGTAATCACCCGCTTACTTCCGTTTGGTTTTATAAGGCATAATGACACATACTTTGAGGTATTCTCTTTGTTGCTACCATATAAGGTGTATTCTCAGACTTTTGGGTAAAATTGATTACTGTTTGACTCATAAGCTAAAAAGTAAGGCCCGCAGTTAAAGTAACCACTGCTCTCATGAGTCAGGATTTTACAAACTTACAGAGAGACAGAAGTATTGCTTGCTTTATCTCACTGTTCTAACCTACAGAAAGCCGAGTTGTTTTATTTCACAAAAAAAGTTGTTCAAATGAATCCATAGTGGCCTCCAGTTTTAAAGGGGCACTTTCACAGTAGACATCCAGGCCAAGGATTGACATTTTGTATGTAGTTGAGTTGCATTTATAGGCTGGTCCAGACACCAACACTACCTAACATAAACAGTGCAAGACAGTGCAAGCCCTTTAAGTGCTGAGTGTAGTGATGGTGGGCAGATTAGTAAGCACTGGAGTGATAGTAAATAAATTGGGATTTGAAAAAAGCCTTGAAGGATATGCTTGGAAAAAAATTAGTACTTCTCAGTGTTCTTCTCACTTTAGTGGCTGAAAACTCTGACCATTTTTGTTTATTTGTGATATTTCTTGGTAATTGGCAGGAAAAAGAAGTTCTGTGAGTTCTCTCTTTTGGAGTATTGCTCATTTAGTCTTAGGTATTTGGGGTGGGGTGGGGTGGTAGTATAAAAAAATCATATTCACAGTATTCTGGGAAGTATTTGGGAGATAAACACCTAGATACTTTCAACCATAGGCTTGTATTTGGATTCAGATTTTTTATTCTACAGTAGGTACTATTAGAAAATACATTTTAAAGCAGAATTGAAGATTATCCATTAATTAGGTGTTTTTTTAAATGAGATTTTTCTCTGTGCTTTCCTCTGCCTCACAAAGATCCTGTTGGCCAGATTGGTATAATTTTTTTTAGTATGTATATTTTTCTGAATTTTGGTAACAGCACTGTTAGAAAAACAATGGCTTTTCTTTTCCCATGGCTTAGTTCCCATGATTTTTGAACATGGGAAATTTCTGTTAGTATTTCTTTCTATAGCTGTCATATTTTTGTGTTCCTTTTTTACATTTACTAAGCCTGATGGCATTCCTGTCATACCCATGGTGTTAGGGTCACACATTTCCAAACATTCCATATTTGTTGAAAATATGCAGAAGGTTGAAAACTGAACTTTTGGCAGTGGCTTATTATACAGGTACCTGTCTTCTACTTGTTACCTGTCCTACTTGCATATGATAGGATTAATACCAAAGTAAATTTCTTTTGAACCAGCATAAATTGTTCTCAGCAGACATCTGACTAATAAAATGTTACCTATATTATAAAATGCTCTCTGCAATATTCTTGGGCAATATATGAGGGTGAGTCAAAAATTATCTGCACTCTGGTTATATTAAAACTTCTGTAGGGACTTCCTAGGTGGTGTAGTGGGTAAGAATCCGCCTGCCAACGCAGGGGACACGGGTTCAAGCCCTGCTCCAGGAAGATACCACATGCCGTGGAGCAACTAAGCCCATGCGCCACAACTATTGAGCCTGCGCTCTAGAGCCCGTGAGCCACAACTACTGAGCCCATGTGCTGCAACTACTGAAGCCCCCACGCCTAGAGCCCGTGCTTTGCAACAAGAGAGGCCACTGCAATGAGAAGCCTGTGCACCACAATGAAGAGTAGTCCCCACTCGCCGCAACTAGAGAAAGCCGGCGTGCAGCAACGAAGACCCAACACAGCCAATTAAATAAATAAATAAATAAAACAAAAAAACAAAAAAACTTCTATAAATTCTACAGCCAGAGTGTGGATAATTTTTGACTCACTCTCGTATTTTCAAAAAATCATTTCTATGGTTGGCACCTATTTTCTGAGGTTTTTAACTGCTGGCTTATTTCCAAGGGAAAGCAAATAGAGGTTTTTGTTTGCATATTGAGAATTCCCTATGATTTGGAAGGATACATTTCATTAGAGAATTCTAAGATAGTGTTGGAATCACTGCTATAACTAAATATTTTGCCTTTTTGTAAAAAGCTTCAGGCAATAATAGCAGCTGTGTTAAATGTTCATTTTATAGAGAAATCTTAGGCAGTTAGACTCATTTAAAATGATATCTGCCATATTGCATTCTGACTTTTAAAAATGAAGGCTCTGTGATGCTTTCTATAATCTTGTTTGTTTGTTGCTATGAGTTCAGTGATCGGTTTGCTTCTATGATATGCTCTTAAGAGATAATAGCTACAGGGAAAGGTTAGTTTAACAGATATATCTGTAACTCCTTATGAATTCCAAGTAGTTTACTTCTTTGTGGATAAGACAGATTTTCTCTTCAGTGCGTCTTTGAGATGCTTGTCTAAGCGGTATGCCGTCTTGAAATAGTATTTTAGTTTTGATGCAGTTTTATAAAGACATAGTGCTACTTTCTTCTTTTGTTAAAAAGTTTTAAGAAGACTGTTGGAGCCACACATTTGTGTAGAGGCTAAGCATTTGGGAGAAGTTTAGTTATAAATTTTACTTGAGTCCAATAAAGATAATGACATGTTTAATGGCATACATAAATATTTCTGTGAGTTAATTGGCTCTACCTCATAGTTATTAATTATAGTCATTTAAGTTGTTTTAGTTACTCAAAGTGTAAGATCTTCTTGCTTCTATAATTAGTTGCTATCTTGATGTTCTGTTCCATTTGCATATTATTTGTACATGTGTGCAGTGATGTACAACACACCCAGAGAGGAGACCTGGACCCCAAACCTGTTACATCTCATGGCTCTTTCTTTACTCTTGGCCTTGGTTCCCTATTGTGCCCTCTTCCCAGTACTCTCCCTTGTCATGCGTTCTTTTTTTTTTTATTTTATAAATTTATTTGTTTGTTTATTTTATTGGCTGTGTTGGGTCTTCGTTGCTGCACACGGGCTTTCTCTAGTTGCGGTGAGTGGGGGCTACTCTTCCTTGTGGTGTGCGGGCTTCTCATTGCGGTGGCCTCTCTTGTTGCAGAGCACGGGCTCTAGGTGCTTCAGTAGCTGCGGCACACGGGCTCAATAGTTGTGGCTTAGTTGCTCTGCGGCATGTGGCATCTGCCTGGGGCAGGGCTTGAACCCGTGTCTCCTGCATTGGCAGGCAGATTCTTACCCACTGCGCCACCTAGGAAGTCCCTGTCATGCATTCTTTTGTTTTCTTTCTTTCCTGTCCTTCCCTGACCCCCAGCTCAAGATTTCTTCCAGTATCACTTTATTGATTCTTACCCTTTGGCCTTTTGGTACAGTGGCCAGACTGTCCCGGGAAGTGGTAACCATGAGGCCCCCATCCTGTGGGAATGGAGTTTGGAAAATTCAGACTTGACTAGTGGTAAGCAGGGAAGGAGGACATGGTGAGCCGGGGTCTGATTCAGTGGCACGTCAACCTCTTTTGCTAAGTGAAGAGAAAGTTTAGGCTTAGAGAAGCACAGGGAAGAGAAGAAAGTTTAGGCTTAGAGAAGCACAGGGAAGAGAAGAAAGTTTAGGCTTAGAGAAGCAGAGGGAAGAGAAGAGCAGATACCCAAAACTTATTTTTGGGTATTTGCTAGTCAGAGTAAGATGAGGGAAGCCCAAGTCTCTGATGCCATCTTCCCTTACATCCTCCCCCACATCACACATATGAGTGGGCATGAAAACACACACACACAAACCCACACAGGATACCCATCTGCTTACTGAAAACTGGACTTCCTTTGCAACAGAAAATTTCTTATAATCCACAATTAAATAAAAGGTTAAAATGTATCCCTAGGGGTGAGATTTAGTCCCAAGTGCTGGTGATTGGTATTAGATCCTTTCTTATCTAAGTTAATGGGGAGCCTCAGTAAGGATAACATTCTCTTGAAGAGCATGCAGTTGTTCTAGTTTCTGCATCAGTAAACAGAAGCTCAGAGAAAGTTCCAACATCTGCAGGCATGTCTGCTGCAACTTAAGTGAGACCACAAAGCGGTGTTTTAAAGAAGCATACAGCTGTAATTAAGTTTATGGAAAATTGGACAAGAGTACTGAAAAATGTATTTAAAGATCAAAGGAGAAGCATTTGCTTGTGATTAGCTTGATTTATAGCGAACCTCACCCAGGAGCTTCCCACAACTGCTTCCCTCCTACACATTGTGCATTTATGCAGTATACACACGTTTTTGGCTGTCATATAATATGTTCAAGATTTACTAGTGACAGAAGATTGTTACTGCTTCAAACAAATGCAGACTATTTAGACTTGAAAAAACTAAGGAAAAAATGAACTATGCAAATAACGAGTGACCTGGTAGTCTTTTCTTAACTGCTAACAATTTATAATAGTGATACAGCCTACCCAATTAAGGGGGAAATTTTATCTTTCTGTTGAGTGGATGCCTTGAGGAAGTGGTTCTGGGGATAAGTGAAAGCTCATAGGAGTTTTCAGTGAGATGCCATCTTTAACAAGTTTTAAATTTGTTTATATCCATTGGGCCTTTCCCATTGGCGTTAGTTTAGGCTCTTTCTTCTCTTTAGTTTAAACTAGTGAGTAGAAAGCCTGAGTATTGAATAATAAAGACGGTTAGAAATTTAGAAAAGATGTTAATGTCAAAAACCCAAGATGATGCATATTACTAAGCTTAAAAAAACTGTAGAGAGAAAGAAGTTTGCTTTGACAGTTTAAATAACATGAAAGATTGTACAGATGGTGATGAGCATTTGTTTACATTTCTGATAACTGATTGAGAAAGGGTTGAGATTAAATACAATTAAGCTCTTCCTAATACTTGTTAGATAAAATTACCAAGGGGAGTTGTGACATCACCTTGGAAATTGTAGGGAAAATATATTAACTATCAAGAATGGATTTACTTTGTTCTGTTGAAAATACAGTTTGATTTTTGACCTTTCTGAAGTTGTTAGCGCAGCCTAATATTTAACTGAAGATTCTCATTTTCAGATTAGAGTCTGTTTTTCTCTCTTGGGGAATTAAGTATATTTCTACCAGAATTTAACATATTAAACTAATGGATAGATTTATTGATTTCTTATTTACTGTGGTTTAATCAGCTGTTTTTCTAATACCTACAGTATTCAAGGCTCTTGAAAACATAGTATAACATATGATCCCTGACCTTACGGGCTTGTTTTCAAGTTGGAAACAGGTTGATGACAAGTTATAGATTGCTTGTATTTCAGGCTTCAGCTTTATATTGTAGGAAGCAGAAGATATTTGAAGTTTTTCACCCTCATTTTATAGATAGTTGACATGATGGAACTCTTTGGTGTAAAGTGGTAGTAGGGTCACCATTATGGAAATACAATAAGATGGAGGAAAGGGAGAAGGAAAGGAAGAATCAACAAAATTCAGTGATTTCCCTAGATGTGGTACTCAAGGAAAAGGCAGAATTCACAGAGGCTATACAATTTCTGTGTTCCATGTTTTCAAAATAAGGGTGGCGTTTAGAGTAAAAACAATCCTAAAAAGATAGGTAATTCTGAGAAGTTGAATTTGAACATGTTAAGATCTTAGGATCTCAGAATCAAGTAGGCAGCTGCAACAAAAGAGTAAGAAAAGTTTTATCTAGTGTATGACATTTGATTTAATTACATTATTTTCTTAATTGTTCATTACCTTTATATTATTACGGGACTGGGAGTATTTAAGTTGCATTTTGTTGGGTACATTTTGACCAAATGCCTACAGGTTTCAGCATTTCTATTTTAAGGCTGCCTTATGTGAGGGATGGTGAGGTAGGCAATTTAGCTATGTTCTATTTCTGGTTAAAATTCTTTTCTTTATTTTTATGCTTGCCCTTCTTGGCTAAAACAAAATCTAGGATAAATTATGTTTATTCTTTGTCTCATTGTCAGGATTCAAATTCCAGTTCATTTATTAGTAGGGAATAGATATCCCTTTGCCTTACCAACAAAATCATTCAGATATGGCTCTTGTCTTAGGATTAGAGTTATACCTTTGTATAGATAGTTTGCCGATAGATAAGCTTTTAAAACTGGAAGGGACCTTAGAAGGCCTTTGACATCATCCAGTATAGCCTCCACATTTCTTGGATTAGTAACCTGAGTTCAAGAGAATAACCCTACAAGTAAGTCCCATGGAAAGAGGTGGCATTGCTAGCTTTCGGAATCGTTTTCTTTGTAAATGTCCTTCACAATTTAAACAATTTAGTTTGGTGCAGGAGAGACGAACAGTTACTATTTGTTATTAAATTAAATTATTTATATTAATAAAAAAGAAATACTAATTATTAAAAGAGAGTCCACACCTATTATTTAATATGGTAAAGCTATAGTATTTAATGTAGATATTATTATTTTAAAGACTTTTTTTCTTATTCCCAACACATGCACACACATTATTTTAATGTTTTAATAAATATATCTGTCTATACAGTATTTTAAAATATACTTAATAAAATTCTATCTTAATTTTTTTCTTCTTGATCCTGTAATCCTGGAATTCAAATTAAATTCATTTAATTTTTATTGAATTTTGGTATTACTTTGTCAGTCATATATAATAAAAAATGTGTCTATATATATATACATACGTGTGTGTAATATAGCTATGTTGATAAGTTTCACATGCATTAAGTTTTAATCTGTTTTATTACTCTGGAAATTTTATTTCTTTATTGTCAACATTTCATTAATTTTTCTTAGCTTTAAATATCTGGGCAGCTGAGAGGAGTTGTTCGTTTGTTCACATTAGTACAAAGGTGAGCACAAAATCACTACAGTTGGCCCTAGCGCACTTGGAAATAAGAGGAGCTGGCCCTCTGCAAAGTTGAAAATCCACCTGTAATTTATAATCTGTCCTCCGTATATACAATTTGGCTCCTCCGTATCCGTGGTTCTGTATCCGTGGATTCAACCTACCACGGATCATGTCGTACTATAGTATTCACTGTTGAAAAAAATCCACATATAAGTGGACCCAGGCAGTTCAAACTCGTGTTGATGGAGTCAAGTCTATGTACTGTGTATATAATAGAGAATATTTCATTTGAAAGGTTTGAAATCTTTTTTTTACACTTTGTGTCTGTTAGATTTTACATATCCTTGCTCAAATAGATATTTTTTCTTACTAATTTCAAGAACTATGTCCATCATTTGATAGTTATATGTTAAATGAAATAAATTTCAAATTATTTAAATTTTTAGTTCTTTCTAACATTACAATTTAAAACAAACTATAGCTTTTGCCAGTGTTAAATAATAAATATGTAGAATTCATTCATTCAGCATATGTTATGAAGGTCTGTAGTGTCAGGTACACGTCTAGCTTTAGGGTAGTGGGGGAGAAACATAGACATGGGCCCTGCCTGGATGGATCTAGCAGTCAATACTGTTTTCTTTTTAAAAAAATAAATAAACAAATTTATTTAATAAATAAAAATAAATAATAACCAATTGTTTATTATATTTATTAATAAATAATAAATTTATTAATAAATTATTTATTTATTTATTGGCTGCATTAGGTCTTTGTAGCTGCACATGGGCTTTCTCTAGTTGTGGAGAGCGGGGGCTGCTCTTCATTGTGGTGCACGGGCAAGCCATTGTAGTGGCTTGCAGAGCATGGGCTCTAGGTGTGTGGGTTTCAGTACTTGTGGCACATGGGCTCAGTAGTTGTGGCTTACAGGCTCTAGAGCACAGGCTCAGTAGTCGTGGTGCACAGGCTTAGTTGCTCTGTGGCATGTGGGATCTTCCCGGACCAGGGCTCACACCCGTGTTCCCTGCATTGGCAGGTGGATTCCTAAGCACTGTGCCACCAGGGAAGTCCAATACCATTTTCTTGATTTTATATCCAAATAGTTGTTCTTGTACACAGGGATTGATCTGCTGTGAAAATTATTATTTTTTTAATGATCATATGGTTTTATTATTCAGTTTGTTAATATGGTGAATCACATTGATTGATTTGCATATATTGAAGAATACATTGCATCCCTGGGATAAATTCCACTTGCTCATGGTGTATGATCCTTTTAATGTGTTGTTGGATTCTGTTTGCTAGTATTTTGTTGAGGATTTTTGCATATATATTTATCAATGATATTGGTCTGTAATTTTCTTTTTTTGTAGTATCTTTGTCTGGTTTTGGTATCAGAGTGATAGTGGCCTCGTAGAATGAGTTTGGGAGTGTTCCTTCCTCTGCATTTTTTTGGAAGAGTTTGAGAAGGATGAATGTTAGCTCTTCTCCTAATGTTTGATAGAATTCACCTGTGAAACAATCTGGTCCTGGAGTTTTGCTTGTTGGAAAATTTTTAATCACAGTCTCAATTTCATTACTTGTGATTGGTCTGTTCATATTTTCTGTTTCTTCCTGATTCAGTCTTGAAATGTTATACCATTCTAAGAATTTTTCCATTTCTTTGAGGTGGTCCATTTTATTGGCATATAGCTGCTTGTAGTAGTCTCTTATGATGCTTTTTTTCCTGTGGTGTCCATTGTAACTTCTCCTGTTTCATTTCTAATTTTATTGACTTCAGTCCTCTCTCTCTCTTTTTCCTCATGAGTCTAGCTAAAGGTTTATCACTATTGTTTATCTTCTCAAAGAAACAGCTTTTAGTTTTATTGATCTTTGCTATTTTTTTCTTTGTTTCTATATCATTTATTTCTGCTCTGATCTTTTTGATTTCTTTCCTTCTACTAACTTTGGGTTGTGTTTGTTCTTCTTTCTCTAGTTTCTTTAGGTGTAAGATTAGATTGTTTATTTGGGATTTTTCTTGTTTCTTGAGGTGGGATTGTATTGCTATATACTTCCTTTTTTGAACTGCTTTGGCTGCATCCCATAGGTTTTGGATCATTGTGTTTTTGTTGCCATTTGTCTCTAGGTATTTTTTTATTTCCTCTTTGATTTCTTCAGTGATCTCTTGGTTATTTAGTAGCATATTGTTTAACCTCCACATGTTTGTGTTTTTTACAGTTTTTTCCCATAATTGATTTCTAATCTCATAGGGTTGTGGTCAGAAAAGATGCTTGATACGATTTAAATTTTCTTAAATTTAGCAAGGCTTGATTTGTGACCTAAGATATGATCTATCCTGGAGAATGTTCTGCATGCACTTGAGAAGAAAGTGTAATCTGCTGGTTTTGGATGGAATGTCCTATAAACGTCAATTAAATCTATCTAGTCTGTTGTGTCATTTAAAGCTTGTGTTTCCTTGTTCATTTTCCCTCTGGATGACCTGTCCATTGCTATAAGTGGGGTGTTAAAGTCTCCCACTATATTGTGTTACTGTCGATTTCCTCTTTTATAGTTCTTGGCATTTGCCTTACGTATTGAGGTGCTCCTATGTTGGGTGCATATGTATTTACAATTGTTATATCTTCTTCTTGGATTGATCCCTTGCTCATTATGTAGTGTCCTTCCTTGTCTCTTGCAACATTCTTTTTTTTAAGGTCTGTTTTATCTGATATGAGTGCTGCTACTCCAGCTTTCTTTTGATTTCTATTTGTGGAATATCTTTTTCCATCCCTTCAGTTTCAGTCTGTATGTGTCCTTATATATGTAGACAGCATATATGTGGGTCTTGTTTTTGTATCCGTTCAGCCAGTCTGTGTCTTTTGCTTGGAGCATTTAATCTATTTACATTCAAGTTAATTATCGATATGTATGTTCATATTAGCGTTTTCTTAATTGTTTTGGGTTGGTTTTTGTAGGTCTTTTTCTTCTCTTGTGCTTCCCACTTAGAGAAGTTCCTTTAGCATTTGTTGTAGGGCTGGTTTGGTGGTGTTGAATTCTCTTAGCTTTTGCTTGTCTGTAAAGCTTTTGATTTCTCCACTGAATCTGAATGAGATCTTTGCTGGGTAGAGAATGCTTGGTTGTGAGTTCTTCCCTTTCATCACTTTAAATATATCGTGCCACTCCCTTCTGGCTTGCAGAGTTTCTGCTGAGAAATCAGCTGTTAACCTTATGGGAGTTCCCTTGTATGTTATTTGTCATTTTTTCCCTTGTTGCTTTTAATAACTTTTCTTTGTCTTTAATTTTCGTCAGTTGATTACTATGTGTTTTGGCATGTTTCTTCTTGGGTTTATCCTGCCTGGGACTCTGTGCTTCCTGGATTTGGGTGGCAATTTCCTTTCCCATGTTAGGGAAGTTTTCAACTATAATCTCCTCAGATATTTTCTCAGTCCTTTCTTCTCTCTTCTCCTTCTGGGACCCCTATAATGTGAATGTTGGTGCGTTTAATGTTGTCCAGAAGTCTTTTAGGCTGTCTTCATTTCTTTTCATTCTTTTTTCTTTGTTTTGTTCTGTGGCAGTGATGTCTTCCAGGTCACATATCCATCCTTCTGCCTCAGTTATCCTGCTGTTCCTTCTAATGTATTTTTCATTTCAGTTATTGTACTGTTCATCTCTGTTTGTTAGTTCTTTCATTCTTATAGGTCTTTGTTAAACATTTCTTGCATCTTCTCCATTCTTTTTCCATGGTCCTGGATCATCTTCACTATCATTATTCTGATTTCTTTTTCTGGAAGGTTGCCTATCTCCAATTCATTTAGTTGTTTTTCTGGGGTTTTATCTTGTTCTTTCATCTGGTACAGAGTCCTTTGCCTTTTCATTTTGTCTGTCTTTCTGTGGCTGTGGTTTTCATTCTGCATGCTGCAAGATTGTAGTTCTTGCTACTGCTGTCTGCCCTCTGGTGGATGAGGCTATCTTGATCATTATTTTTAAGGAAAGAATTTGACAACTGATGGTAATCAAAAACTATCTGAACATACAACATCCACTTATATTTATTGCTTTGCTTCCAGAGTATGAATTCCAGCACTCAGCCCTTATTCAGTTTGCTGAGGGATATTTTTCTTTTAATCAAAAAGTAATTTTAGTAAAATGTTCTCTAAAATATTTAGTTTTTGTTACTTTTTAAAAAAATTGTGGTAAAATATACTTACAAAAGTCAGACATTTTAACCATTTTTAATTTAAGTGCACAGTTCATTAATTGCATGAATTACATTTAGGGTGTTGTGCAGCCATCACCACTATCCATTTCCAGAATTTTTTCATCATACCAAATAGAAACTCTGCATAAAATCTGTGGTTTTAAGTATTAGAGAAATACTGGTTATTTTCTTTTTTGGGCCTAGTCTCACCTGTCTTCTAACAACCCAGTATTCAGTGTGATCTACTTGTACTTACTGAATTCTGAGCTTGTCATTTTAATTAGAATAGTTCCTTTTGATTTGTACTTGTACCATGTTTCTGAGTGTCTATTAAAATTGCATCATCTTTCATTTTACTGTCATTTTATATTTGTTTGCTCCTCTTGGAATAATGAAATAGATACATGTGAAGTTTGAAGGAGATCAAACTAAATGTAAACATGTAGTAAATTTTGTTAAGAAGGGAAGAAAGATTGGGGATCATAGACTGTGGTACACAAAAAGTCTGACAATCTCAGACACAACTGGTTTTCGTCCCATCCTGCTAAATGCCTGGAGCAGGAAGTATGGCCAGCGTGAAAGATATTTGGGCCTGTGATCTAAAAGAATTCAGTCTCTCAGATGCTGGATATGAATTGGACTCAACTAGAAGGATTGTTCAGTAGATCATCCTTCTGTATTACTCTTTGAGCTCAAACAAAAATACAGCTGTTTAAAGAGTTTTAAAAATTATTTCTAAAAGAGTATTAAATACCCTATTCATATTACTTTCTTTTTTTTTCTGCTAAAATGCTGTTTCCTTGGCTACTTCTCTTCCTTATTTGTAACAATCACCCACTACTGTTATATAATAAAGAAATGGAGAAATTATCAGGGACCTTTTCTCAGACAATTATTTCAGTTTTTTAGAAAGCAAATAAGAATTTAAGAAAATAAGTGTGAAAGTCATTGAATTTTAACTTTACCTGTTAAGCAAGATAATTTGTATTACTTTGTCTAATCGTATATTAATATACTTCTCTTTTGATGTAACAAAAGTATAATTTTCAGCTGTGCTTATTTTTAAAGAGTGACAATCCTAATGAAATATATTCTTTTACAGCTAAAAGATGGTGGCAAAGCATCCCAGGCAAACGTAAGAATAGGTGATGTGGTTCTCAGCATTGATGGAATAAGTGCGCATGGAATGACTCATCTTGAAGCCCAGAACAAGATTAAGGGTTGTACAGACTCTTTGAATATGACTCTGCAAAGGTAAATTGCTTTTTGTTTGGTTCTGAGAGAGAAAGCAATACTGAGGAATGTGTTTTTGTGTGTCCGATTCTTGGTGTTAACTAAGAGGCAGTTTCTTTTGCCATTGTTTCAGGTAGGTAAATAAAAAATAGAATGGCTTTTAAATTGGGTAATAGAGCAGTATGAGAATTGGTGAGAGTTTTGGATTATAAGGCATGTATTCACATACTCATAAAAATTGTGTATGTGGTTTCAGAGAGTTTAAGAAATTTCTCAATGGAGTGCAGCCTAAGAATTCTTGTTATAGGTTAAAACACTTGGCCTTAATATTCTGGGCAGTATAATAGAGGGTGTTCTTTTAACATATGATTTGGCTTTTCTTAGTATGTAGTATGTCTTTTTGTCCTTCTTTTTCCTGGTTATAAAAATAAATTTAATATACTCATTTGAAGTCCAAATTTTCTGAACTTAGTTTGGCTTCAGTTTTAAAAATAGCTAATCATCTCACTGATTGTACTATATCAGGTCTTTTCAACATCCCAATATTTGAATTGTATTGCGATCACCTGGATTGCTTGTTAAAAATACTGATAGGAATCAGAATATCTGGAAGTAAGGACAAAGAATTATATATTAGTAAGTTTTCTATGATTATTATGAAATATGAAGTTAGAATCACTGCAGTGTCTTGGGTTGAGGGGAAGAGAGAAGAAAGAGGGGATAGAGGGACGGTGATTGAATGATGGCTCTGAACCTCTAGGTTTATGGGTAAGGTAGCTATCATTTACCAGGTGATCATGAAGGGTTTTAAACAAGTCTTGCTTTTGATAATTACAGAAGTGTTCTCTGTTCTATAAAATTTGGAAAACACCATTTCCCCCCAAAACATCTCATAGTCTTCCGTAAATTTTTGTCTTTATTGTAAATCTTTAAGAGGGGCATAACATATGCTGTACCTTCCTAACATTTTTAGCTGTGAAACCTTTTTTTCCTTAGGGTCTCTTCTGGGAGTATTTCAAGGCTATATACAGGGTAAATTATATACAGGGTACTTGTCTGGAGGAGTGTCAGTTTGGTCTTAAAAATGAATAGGAAAAATTTAGAGAAACTTATAGATTTACTTTGATGTAGCATGACTTTCTGACCAGTTCTTTTTTGAGGGAGTGTGTACATGTGTGTGTATGTGTGTGTTTGTGCGTGCATTTGTGTGTGTGTGTGTGAAATTCCTTTTAGTGGGACTGTTGAATCAAAGGTCATGTGTATTTAAATTTTGAAAGCTGTTAGCTATACATTTTAATGCATATAAAAGTAATCATTGAGAAAAAAAAACCTTGCTAGAAAGTTCCATTTCGATAGTATCTTTTCTGTTGTATATATTGAGACATGTAACACAAAAATTGTTACTAATTAAGTGAAAATAGTCATTTTTACTGATAGGCAGTTTTGCTAAGTATGAATTTTGAAAGGGAGCCAAGAAGTCAGGAAGCTTGACTTGTCTGAGATATCAACAAAACAAAATAAATACACATGATGTTGGGCTGTTTCTCAAATTCTAAAGTGAAAGTTTATGTAGGGTATAAGCTTTTTTTCTGGGCTGTGTATCATTTCTTTCATAGTAGCCTACTTGTTTTCACATTGTGCTCCCTATTATATGACCTAGGACTCTATTATCTTATTTTCTATTGAAAACACTTCTGGGTTCCATAAGAGTAGATGAAAACCAGATGTTACCCTGTTTGGATGCATTTCCAATTTAAGTAATCTGCTACCAGCTCTAATACAGATTCTCTTAAGCTACTTGAATACAAAATCTAACAAACCAAATTGTTATAAACATTTGGAGATACTACTTAATCTTATCTTCATATTTCTCAATATGGATATTCAGAGAGTCAAAATATGAGAGAGAACTTTAGGGTACTGTTGTTATTCGTTGTTATTCTTAAGTTTTTGAACGCTTCTGGTCTTAGATAATGTCAGCCTGAAAGAGATTTGCATTTAAGAGAATTCATGGCATAACATTGACAGTGCTACTGAAGAAATACTTTTTGTTTTTTATGGAAAAAATAAAACTTTGAAGAGTTATCATCAGCTCTTCCCTATGCTAAGGCCATTTTCTTCTTAAGTTCTCTCTCTTTCTTATAGCAAAGCAAATATTTTTTCTTCCACTTATTTCTGAGTTTGAACAACAGCATCCTTAACTGGCCTCCAGTCACCTTACCCTCTTTATTCCATGTCTTACCAACCAAACTGCTCAGCATTCTCCTTCCAAACTGAGTGACCCACAACAGTACTTTCTCTGTGTAACTGTTTTCTTCATGAATATCTAATAGTTTCCTTTACAGACTTGTCTTAGTCCAGTTTCCCTAGAAGCAGAACCTGAGATGGTATTCATGTGCAAGTGATGTATCAAGAGAGTTCTTTCACATGTTACAAGTGAGTGAGTGAAGCAGGATTGGGAAGAAGAAGAAACTGAGATGAGCAAGGATTTGGTTTCAGTGGATGTCTAGCTTCTGCTTGACCCAGGAGGGAACTTGGGAACAAAATTGTGCCATAGAATCTGTCTTGCCTTGAGGCAAGGGAACTGGGCTTTTGTTCCCCCCTCCCCTGCAGTCGTTAGTCATTGGCCAGCAGCTGTCCTGGAAGTGTGTGTGCACGTGCATGTGTGTGTGTGTGTGCGCGCGCGCACGCGTCTCTTGCTTCCACAGAAAGTTGCTGGTATGAACCACTAGCGATGCAGGGAGCACCTTTGGGGCTGGATGTACCAAACCAGCCGAAGGGTTCCAGAGGACCCAGGTTAGGCCCCAGCAGCATGTGCTGTGAGATTCCTTCCAGACTGGAGGCCTTGGCTGAGAGGATTAGGGTCTCTGTGACCCAGGCACACTCAGATTGTCCTCCCTCTCGGACTTCCCGCGCAGTCCAGCGGTTAAGACTCCGCACTTCCACTGCGGGACAAGAGTTTGATCCCGGCTTAGGAAACTAAGATCCCATATGCCATGTGGTGCAGCCAAAAGTTGAAAGTTAAAAAAAAATAGAAAGAAAAAGATTGTCCTCCCCAGATCGTCACTACTCGTCAGCGAATACCATCTTTCCATTTAAGGTAGGTTTCTTACTGTCCCTCACATGGCTTTTTCTCCTCTCATGAAATTCACTTCATCTGGAATGCCCGCCCATCTCTTCACTGCCAGTACATGCCTCTGCTCCCGCAAACCCCATTTCAAACCTCATCATCTACCCATAGTCTTTTCTTACTATTGCAACTCATTCATTTTTTTCCCCCTCTAAACTCTTATGACAAGTTTATACCATTTGACTCAACATTTAATTATATACTCGTTATAACCAGGAATAGCAAGGCAGAGTCCATGAATCATATGCAAATTAACCTAATTGGTTGACAGTCGTACCTAATACTGCCCATGTAATTAATTAATTACTCCGTGTTTCACCAACTAGACTTCTTGAAAGCAAAGAACTTGTTTTCTGCACTATTTGTATTTGACATCTTGTATAGTTTTGTGCTGTTAGTGTCTAATAAATATTTGATGGGCACCAGCGTTATTTCTCAAACTCGGCATTGTTTATTTATTCCACAAATGCTTTTTGAGCTATAACTACGTGCCAGGCACTGTTGTAGATGCTGGGGACATTCATCAGCGAGCAAAACAAACAAAATCCGTGCCCTCTTGGTGCTGACCTTTTAGTGAGCAGAGACAGACAATAAACAAGTTAAGTAATGGGAATTTCCTGGCGGTCCAGTGGTTAGGACTCGGTGCTTTTACTGCTGGGGCCCAGGTTGGATCCCTGGTCATCAGGGAACTAAGATCCCGCAAGCTGCGTGGCACAGCGTAAAATAAGTAAATAAACAAGTAGGTAAAAATGTATAGTATATCACATGATGGTGGTACGTGTCGTGGAGAGAAATAAAGCATGTAGGGGATGCAGGGGTAGGAAATTGCAAATTAAAATAGAGTGGTCGGGGGAGCCTCAGGAGAAGGTTATTGGATACCTGGGTCATGAGTGTCCCAGGCAGAGGGAGGAGCTGGTGCAGTGGCCCTGTCAGGAGGCCAGTGTGCCTGGAGCAGAGGGAATGAAGGCAGCAGGGTCAGAAGTGAGATCAGAGAGGTAGCAGGAAGTGCGTAGAGATGGGACAGAACGTATAGGACCCCTGGGCCACCGTAATGTTTTTAAAGTTTAAGTTTTCCTAGGCCTGTAAAAAGTTGTGAGAAAGGCTTGAAGAGTTACAGCTGCTTGGCCAGCTCTACAGCAGGATTTGGGAGAGAGATGGCTTCATTATTGTAAAGAGGGTCTAGAAGGAGGAACACACCAAGCCTCTCCCCAGTCTTGATAGCCGTGGCACTGCCTTTTCCGTCTAGTGCGGTAGAAATACTGGACGATTACCACCTCTGCTCATCTCCACCCGAGAATCTCCAGGAGGAGACTATAACAAAGAAAACCTTCTTTGTTTTTGAAATTTTGCTTTGTGATTTTTTTGTGTATTAAGTATTATTGTTACATATCTGTTGATTAAATATATATATTTAATTGATCTCTTCTCGAAGCCCAACCTCAAAATCCTAAAATAAGATTTAGATAAGAAGAAGTAAGGTAAAGATACTTGCTTGAGTAAGGTTATTTTGGAACTGTTTTTTCTATCTTGTCTAATTTGGGGGTATGTAATAAAGCAAACATATTCTTTCTCATTGATATTCTAAAATAAGTAAGACTTGACTCCCTATATTCTAGTATCTAATCAGTATAGAGGTGTGGAAGATTTCATTTTGATTTGTCTTTTATCCTTGGAAAAGATGGGAAACCATTGCCCCCCCCCCCCGAAATTGGCATTGATTCTAAGAGTACTACAACTGGGCAATAAAAAATTTTATTTGAAATTATTTTTACTCTTGGGAGAATCAGGCAAATAATAGTGTGTCTGTTTTTAAATATCGGATGCTTTTTTGCCTATGTTTTGATCCATGTCAAAGTGAATCATTTAAAAAATTACATTATTTCAGCTAGTAAAAGAATACTTTCTGAAGCTCTGATGTCTAATAACTCTATCAACTATATTAGAGTTGGAGTCTATGAATAAGAGTTTTAACTATTTCATTTTATTTCAGTAATTCTTTGCATAACATAGATAAACTTGCTACTGACTTACTGTATGAATTGGGGTAAGCTGCTAAACTTCTGGGCCTTAATTTTCTTGACTATAAAATGAGGTCATGACTGATTTCTAAGTTCCCTTAAATTCTGGTTCTTATTCTGGTTTTTCAGCTGTAAATGGATAAGTTCCCTAAAGTTTGCTATTAGATCAAACTAACTTAAGCTTGCTTGTTTTGGCTGAGAGAATCAGGAAATTGGACTTTCTTCATTGGACTTATCTTAAACTGTGCCAGGTTAGCAAAGTGACTTGTACTACCCTGCTGACTTTAAGGTGAAAGGTAGGTCAGATGGATATTCAAACAGCACTTAGTCATAAAAAAATACTTATTTACTTGTCCTTATTTTTTATTTTAAAATTAATCCTGTCAGAATCACAGAAAATATATATAACTTTTCTAATCTTCCTTGTTTTTTACATTATCAGTAGTGGCATGTCTGTGGGTTTATTTACTTATTTACTTTGGTTCCTTAAATTTTATTTAGTATATAACTTGTTATGATTGGAAGTGAAAGATCTAGAAGGATTGAGTTTTGAAAAATATTGATGTACTCTCTTTCTGCCTCCCCCTTCTTCCTCATCCTTCAAACAACAAAAAAATTGTCAGAGGTCCAGTAACTACTACTAATGAATGACAGATTGGAATAGTTTAATAGGCACATTGAGTTACAAAAAAAAAAAATTAGCTGTGGTACCAGACTGAAGCTATTAGCCATCTTTTGTTTCATTTTAATGGATTGCTTAACATCCTATTGCCGTTAACTGTAATGAGCTCAACTCTGCTCTTTCTTTCACTATTAGCATCGAGGCAAGATATTAAAAAGGGTTTTTTTTTAAATCCAAGTTTTCAATTCTTTACCTGGGATGTTTCAATTCATGTGAATTGAACAACATTTTGTTTGAATACCTTTTCTTTTAATTGAAGTTGTGCATTATCCCACCTCAGGTTCCTTTTTTCCCCTTGGTATTTCATATGCTTTTTGAATGTCTTTTCTGCAATTTAGGTTTCACGGTTTGTTTGATCGTTTGTGTTGGTTTTAGTTTCGTTTTTTAATTCTTTGTTTGGAGGATAACTTTTCCAGAAGGACTATCTGATGAATTCTCCCTTTCCCTTATCATTAAAGTTAGAAGTGCTGATTAGGAAAGGGGATGGGGGACTTCCCTGGTGGCGCAGTGGTTAAGAATCTGCCTGCCAATGCAGGAGATACCTGGTTTGATCCCTGGTCCAGGAAGATCCCACATGCCATGGAGCAACTAAGCCTGTGTGACACAACTTCTGAGCCTGCACTGTAGAGCCCAAGAGCCACAACTACTGAGCCCACGAGCCACAGCTACTGAAGCCTGAGTGCCTAGAGCCTGTGCTCTGGAACAAGAGAAGCCACCACAATGAGAAGCCCGTGCACCGCAATGAAGAGTAGCCTCTGCTCGCCACAACTAGAGAAAGCCCGCATGCAGCAATGAAGATCCAATGTAGCTAATAAATAAATAAATGAATAAATAAATATGTTTAAAAAAACGGAAAGGGGATGAGGACAAGCAGGCACTGACATCTCTTTTGTGCAAGTCTTGTCACAAAAAAATCATTTAATGCTTCTATCAACCCATTGAGAAAGGAGTTAATATACCCATTTTTCAGATGATTAATTTATGGTTTCTAGAGTTTGTGTGACTTGCCTAACAAACCCAGGTCAGTTCAAAGACTACGCCCTCCCTGCTTTCTTATAGCTAGGACGTAGTGACTGTAGTCTCCTAATAAAATTTGATAAGACAGAATAGTAATTCAGTAGGGGTAATTCTTTGACTCTTTCACTTGTAAGCAATGGTGACTCTGTTTTCACTCGCACCTGTTGGTATTCTGTAATAAGTATTGTGCCTAAATTATTTTCTATGTGCTTTGCAGATTGTATATGTTAGAATGAAAGTAAAAGAAAGCTAAATAGGTTGGTGGGTCACTAGATAGGAACGTTCATTTGGATACTGACTGTGTATATGGTTGCCTGTCCTAAATCAGAATATCATCTTTTATTTTTCCTTCCCAAGTTTATAAGCCTGTTGACAATATTTGCTACATTATTTCTTTATTGAAGTTTGAAGACTTTGTTCTTCAGCAGGCTTTTGTGTATGCATCCCATGAGTAACTAAGGATTCAGGAATTTTAAAAAATATGTTTTTAAGACTTTTTGCTCAATATGACACTGGCTGGAAAAGATACCATAACTGTCAATCAACAGATCCATCAACCCATATGGAAGAGAAGTATTTCTCTTCTGTCTCTTTTTCTTCAGTTCTGTAGGGATAAAGATTGTTGGAAATGAACTGGAAGGCTCAAATTAGTACGTCTTTTTTAATAGTCTGTAGCAATTTGACAGTAGCAGATTTGGTAAATATGGGTTCATCAGGGTGTATTTTGCATTTTGAAATTCTTCCTTGAACTTTTCCTCTTGAAAGTGTGTAGTTATATTTTAACATAAAAGTCATTTGTTTTTCTGAAGGAAAAATAACTTCAGTTACAATCCTTGGGAAAATAACCCTGGGAAATAATATATTTAAAGACCTGTTTAAAGCTTTATTGTAAAATTTTAATTTGTAGCATATTTCATACGTGCAGGATTTTTAAATGAGGCCATGAGATAGAGATATAAAGGGGAATGGTAATAAAACTGGCTTTGAAATTAGGCAAACGTAGTGCAAACGTTGATTCTATCCCTTGCCTATCTTAGGCAAGTTACATAACGAAGTTTCAGTTAACCATTTGTAAGTGGGCATAGTAATAACTGGCTTCTGCGGCTGGCTCTTATAAAGATTAGATGAAATAACAAATGTAAAGAACCTAGGGTATAACAGAGAGAAGTTTTCTCTCCTTTCTTTCTATTTCTCCAGTATAAGTAAGTATTAATAAGTATCCATTGTAAAGTTACTTCCAAGAGGTCATATTTATTTTGTTTCTTAGCAACAAAATGGGTGTGACTGAGGGAACTAGGGAGAAAATGAGAGGGCATTCGGGTAGGTAGTTATCTTGCAAAGTCAGAGATGATGATGCAAATGTTAGAAGAAAGGATTGTTTAGTCAAGTGAGTGGTTTTTTAATCATACGATTGTAATTAAAGCTTTTTAAAAGCATGAGGGGATACAAACATTATGCTGAGTGCCAGCTTACTGCTGCTTTGGTTAAAATACTGGCTCAACTGGTAATTTATGGCAGTGAAGAGAAACCAGTACACACCTGGTCTTGTTTTTTCTGCTAATTCCTCTTGTTCTCCTTAGAGGGACAATGCAGATGTAATTCTCTGTTAGTGTGTGTTAAGCCAGAAAGACAAACAAAAAAAAAAGTTTTTTTTCTGTCACTCTCCCATCCAAGTTCATGTGTATTCCCTTTAAAGTAATTTCCTGAGTAACATTAAAATTAAGTTAAATTACTAACCTTTGGGCTGTGTTTTTATGATACGTTTAGAAATAATTTTCTCTTGTAACTTTTCATCAACACTGTCAGGTAATAGTTGGAGAACCTCATAATGTTCCAAATTTTTGAAAATTGGACTTCTCTATATTTACCTTATGACCAGAAGCCGTAAGGGGTAGATATAGAGAGAGTGATTTATGATTTCTGCCTTTAAGGAACTTATATCTATTCATTAGGACCTTCATTGAGATAAGAAGAGACAGAAAGTGCTACAGAGGTTCAAGGAGGGCAAGATACCATCGAAATGGAAAGGCTTCCTGGAAGGGCTGAATCTTGGGCTAGGCTTGATGAGAAGGCTGTCTCAGATGGAGCTGGCCAGTCCCCAGGCATCTGTTGGGAGGAGTATGTGAATCAATTGGAAGTGGATATAAGAATAAAAGTTAGATCTGAATAGCGCTTTGCAGAGCCTTAGACGCTGAGATATTGAAAATTTTGATCAGAAAAATGACATTTTCAGGATAATATTTAGTGAGACAGCTTGCAAGAAGGTGGAGAGACGAGAGGCAGGGAGACTGGTGAGGCAAGTATTACAGTAAGGTGGCTACTTGAGGGCTTGGAATGGAAAACAGAGGAGAAATGGGAGAAATGGGAATTTGTGAACAGTAGTTCTGAAAGCGACAGTAATGGTAAAGATATGAGGAAAGAGGAAAGGACCGAAGGCAGCTCTGGTGCTCAGCCTGCTGGACCCAGGATCCATTCTCCTTTCACCTTCTTCTTCCTCTCCTCGCTGGAGCCTGGCTTCTGCTGCTGTCACGTCCCTGAACTTACAGAGTCCTCAAACTCAACCTGGTCAAAGCTGAGCTCTACACCGCGTCTCACCAAATAGCATCTCCTGCAGCACCTATCTCGGTGAAGGGCCCACCATCCACACCCAGATCAGAAAGACTCATTCCTTGCCTGAACCTCCCACACCCATCTCTAACCACCTGTTCAGTACAATATGTATAGAATAGAATAAATTGGCATGGCCTCAAGGTGCGGTGGTGGGGAGAGGCACAGCTCCTAGCCCTAATGCCTATTTCTTAAACAGAAGGGTTTAAGATCTATTGGTTTGTCATTTGCTAATCGAACATTTGCTATGCTGGTCACTGGGAAGAGAAAGGAAGTCCTCACACCTGCCCTCAAGGAGGTCACAGTGTGGAGCTTTGGTTTCTAACCTTAAATAAGGACCCTTTTTTTCAGTGTCAAATATTTCATGGGCAACCATTCCCCTACCATATTAAGATAATAATTGCATTTTAAGTAGCTGCAGATTTTATAAATATTGTATCGCAGTTTTAAATGGCGAGGAAGATTTTTTACGTTTCTGTGCCAGAATCTGCATTTACTTAAAAATCCAAATACATACATGATTTCAGCAGGCTTTAAACGGTGTTTAGTACCCAGATGAATTCATGAATCATTTGTGAAAACTTAGAATTGCATGCCCAGCTCCAGCTGCTTCAGGTGTGGTTCACAGGTTGGAAACCACTGGCCGAAAACAGTTAAGCCATCTGGAAGCAGAGAGACAGGGGAACAGAGACATCCACAGGGAAGGCGGGGAGAGACAGCATGAGGACGTGGAGGGACACAAAGACAGACACAGCAGGACAGATGAAGGAATGGAGTAACAGAAGATCATCCTGGTCACATCGGCTTCTAGCAGATTAAAAAGACCATGGTCCCACAACGTGGGATTCTACCAGATCTACCTGCATTATCATTTTAAGAAAAAAGCTGAATTTCAGCGTTTAAGAGGAGAAGCATACAGTATTTCCTTGTATAAAAAGGAATAGCTGGAAAAGATGTAACATGCACCCCAAGTGACAAGAATATCACACCCAACTTTTGAAGGGAAGAAATAATATTCTATTTTTACATGCTCAAGTGCCTATCACCGTGGCTTGGGTGTAGAAGATACTCAATAAATAGTTATTGCCTTGACTTAGAGACTGCTGCTTTTAAAAGTACAGTAATTTTTGCTGCTTTTGCCTGATAAATCTAGAAATAATTCACAAGGAGTTACTAGTGAGATAGAGTGACAAAGGGGTCATTCTTGTGTTTTGAATGGCAGCAGTCTCCTTGGAATTCCAGAGAAACATTGTTGTCCAGAGCATTGAGAGCTTTTGAAAGGATTGAAATTCAAGACATTCCCAACTGTTTCCAGTGGCTGTTGTTGCTATTAAGGTCTCAAAGGCTGAAATAACTTAGGCTTTAGAGGAGCTGGAAAATAAACAGGAGTGATGGGCTGTGCAGACCACAAGCAGCAGAGTACTTACACTGTTGGACTTTGCAGCTTACTTTTTCTTTCTGGTGTTTCAAAGACTGTATTTTCCTCCTAAACCAGCTTTGTAACTAGATTTCTAAATGTTACTAGTCCCGATAGTATCTTTTATCAGCTATGATCCCTTTTAACAGTCTTTCTCTGAAATTTAAAGCATATGAAAAATCACCTTTCTTTCATCTATTTTATGTATGTATGAATTTCAGTTTCTTGTATAATACAGCAAGAGTTCATTTCTGTGTCACAATAAAAATCCGTAGATGATAATCTTGAATTCAGTGACCTCTCTTACAATTGAGTCTGCCTTTATCTTGACTGTTTTGGCTGAAGTTTATAGCACTGTTTTCCTGTGTAATTCATCCTGTTACAATGAACACGAGGGGCTTTCCAGTTTCTTTTGTTTTACTGGAATTTTGTTGTATAGACTGTGTTTCAAAATAATGTATTATTTATTAGTCCAGAATGTTTTTGTTATCCTGGGCATGTGTCTGGTCACTAAATTATTCTTAAAACTAAGAAAAGTATTTTTGTATTTGAAAGCTAAACTAGTTAACTGCCTCTTTCAAACTAGGATTTTAATCTCTTTGACACACTGAAACATAGAAAAACATCTTTATTCTAGATTTCATGGATTCTGTAATGTTCGTGTGGATTTCATTTTCTAATGAGAAACTTGTTCGCTTTAGTAAGGCAAAGTGTTATCTCCAAGGGATCAAAGTGAATTGTTCCTTTATTGAAACTTTGCTGTGATGTTTTTGATTTTTACGTGTAATTTTTATTGCTATATACTATATACAGTTGAATTATTTAAGTGTCATGCAGAGAAGTGTTCATTTTTATTTATCCCTGTAAAGAAACTTATATGGGCTATAGCAATATTCATGTTCCCTAGGACTTTAGATAATAGTTTCTCTCCTGAGATAGCTGATGGAAATGGTGTTAACGTTGCTAGGGATGCCAGTGTTCATAGCAGCATTATTTACAGTTGCCAAGGTATGGAAGTAACCTAAGTGTGCATCGATAAATGGATAAAGAAGATATGGTATATATATGCAATGGAATACTACTCAGTCTTAAAAAAGAATGAAATTTTGCCATTTGCAGCAACGTGGATGGACTTGGAGGGCATTATGCTAAGTGGAATAAGTCAGACAGAGAAAGACAAATACTCTATGATATCACCTATATGTGGAATCCAAAAAACTACAGTGAAGTAGTGAAAAAAAAGCAAAAAAGAAGTAGACTGACAGCTACAGAGAACAAACTTGTGGTTACCAGTGGGGAGA
The DNA here is from genome assembly GCF_030028045.1 of Hippopotamus amphibius kiboko. NCBI lineage: Eukaryota > Metazoa > Chordata > Mammalia > Artiodactyla > Hippopotamidae > Hippopotamus > Hippopotamus amphibius. The sequence continues at coordinate 63,856,148 of NC_080188.1, forward strand.
GGGGAGGGGCAATATAGGGTAGGAGATTTAAAGAAGGGTTATTATGGGGTTATATGACATTTTGTGTGTGCAACTTTTGAAGATTATAAAGCACTATAGAATTGAAAACTAAAATACCAACCACTTAAAAAAAAAGTTTCTAAGACTGTTATTTGTTATGTTTCTTAGTATACAGTAGGAATTTAGTAAGTAAGATGTATGAAAGAAAAAGAAACTGGAATTTTAAATTCTTACTCCAACAAGTTACTAAGCTAGGAACTTTATATACGTTAGCCATTTAATCTCCACAGCTATTATTGTGGCAGATATTGATACTGTCACTGCACTTAACAGAAAAGTTAAATACTTCAGAGTCACACAACTTGTAAGGAAGCCAGAAATCAAGCTGAGATCTGTTTCCCTCCTAATATAATGATTTTTCTACCATTTTTCTTTAAACAAAGGAGTTAAAAAATTTTATTATGCAGTTGTTGTAATACCTGTTGTCTAAAAGTTCATTTTGCTTTTTCAAATGCACCACAATAAGAATTTTTCCCATTAACTTTGTTCCATAGGAGGCACAGAAAGAGGCAGTTACAGAGACATTTGTTTGATATTCCAGTAAATTTCAAATTCCGTGGAAAATACTAGCAAGGAGTCAATGCTCTGAAAAATTTGCTTTTTTAGAAGCTCACAAAATATTCTAGCAGTAATATTACCTCATTCTTTCCTTTAGCAGCTGCAATGTATACATTCTCTGGATAAATTAAAGCAGCTTTAATAATACCTCCATCTGTGGAACAGTTTTTTGGTTGAATTAAGATACGTGGCTAAGTTCAAGTATAGAGAAAAGGCTTCGTAAGTTCATAGTATTTTAGAGTTGAAGCAACTCCAGCTGTCAACTTGTGGAGCTGTTAGTCCACCTATACCATTTGTCTCTTTTTTGTACTTCAGAATTTCTCTTTGATCTGTGTAAAAACTACCTACAGTGACCACTCTGTGATAGTAGTGACACTGGATCAGAGTTTTATAGCAGAGGAGGAGCAGAGGTCAGCCTGCAAGCTGAACCTTCTCACCCCAGCACCTTTCACCAGGCTCTACTCTTTTCTCCATCTGTTTTGTGGTCTAATTACAGTGTTCTTTTAGGCGTCTCATCAGTATCTTAAGCTGAAAGTGGGAAATAATGCTGGGTTTGGTGGTAAATTGGTTTATAGGAAATACCATAACTGTAAAACAAAGCAACATGTTTCCTCTTTTCTCTAATCTTTTCTCCTACTTTGAGTTGCACATCTTCCTGCATTTCTTTCTTTAGAGCCTTACAAATCCTTCCTCTTGACTCTAAGATGTCAGAATGTCCTCCCCGAATTATCCATGTCTGGTGCTTGAATAAACCATATGTAATTGAATTACAGAAATAAGTAAGATGTTTACGTTAGTTTCAGTGGACATCAAGACCTTAAAAACACTAAAGTACAGCTACACCACCCCCACCCCCTGCAACACACACACACTGACACACACACACGCTCACGTGGGCACGCGCGCACACACCCTCCCAGGTGGCATGAGTGGTGATAACAGGAAGGAACAGAGTAGCATTGTTCAATCACCTGAAGTTTCGAATTCTGAAAAGGAAGAATTGTTTAGACTAAGGGCAATGAGAAAGTTTTCTGGGACCCCAGAGAAGAGAGATCCTAGTTCAGGGTGATTCCATGATTAAAATACAGGGCAAGTTATAAGTTAGTACAAAAAGAACTCCATTTTCCCAGAAATCAAACGAGATGAGCTGCCCTGGAGGTTAAAAGGACTAAAGCAAAAACTTTAGCAAAATGTGAATGAGTGACAAGATGCTTCGAGTTTTCTGTAACTTGTACTTATGCATGTGTATCTATATATAATATCTAATTCGTACCCCCAATTGCTTTGTAGTGTAGAAAACTATAGGCTGCTGACTGTGTTGGCTAAAGAAGTCTTTTATGAGAATGGAGAAATGTCAGGGAAAATTGGGGCCACCGAGGCCATGATGTATGGGGGAGAGAGCACCTTCTTTTCCTCCCTCCCTTTCTCCCTTTCTTCTGAAAGCATATATTTAACTATAGTTAAATATATGGGCAGTGACTATGCTAGGATCACAGACTAGGCAGAGAAATAAATGCATCTCTTATTTCAAGAAGCCCCTAATGGTCAGAATGCAGGTGTGTACCAGGAGCATCTGGGGCATCATGGAAGGAGTCAGAAGGAGGCAGAGATGATGTTCCAGGAGATAATGCATGAGTCAAAGCTTGAATGTGGAATCGGGGCTTGCCAGGGGGTCAACAGTAGGAAGAAAGAGGGCATCCTAGGTAGAGAGGGCGGTACACCCTGCTCTTGAGAACTTGTCAGTAGTTCACTGTGGCTGAAATGTAGTTTTTGAGAGAACAGGAAGCGTCGGAGGTGGTTAGAGGGTTCAGAGGGTTCAGATTATCCAAAAAGATCCTCAGTTGCCATAAGTCACATTTTGCATTTTGGTTCTTAGTCAGTGGGAAACTGGAAGAGTTATTTGGCAAATAACAGATTTAAAAATAATAGTTACTATTTATTGAGCAGGTACTGTATGTCAGGCATTCTTTTAAATGCTTTACCTCGACCTCATTTAATCCTTTCAAGAACTCTGGGAGTCATGGATGCTGTGGTTATTCTTCTTTCCAAGATAAGGCCCCCCGGGGGAGCTATGCCTGTGGTCAGCTGCGGGATTAGGAACCCAGGTGTTGGGGCTGTGTGTAGGAGGACGTGTAGGGCCCGGAGAGCAGGAGACCCGTCAGGAGACCGGTTCACAGAGGTAGGTGGGAGCTAGTGAAGGCCCGGGCTAGACAGAGGTGGCGAGAGTTCCGCTGCTGGCGGAGGATGGAAAGTTCCAAAACTGGTTGGGTCGCTTTCTGGTGAGCCGCTGCGCTGGTGCCGGCCTCCGGCCTCCTTCCCCTTGCTCTGTCTCCCGTTTAGAACTGGATTCTGTTCCTTTTGTCTAGTTTTTCTCTCTTCTCTCCCATGAGTCACACTTATTTACTCATTCTTTTAACAAATATTAGGTTTTTAGTTGGCGTGAGGCTACATTAATTACTGTGTAGTTACGGGGGAAAATAAAAAAGGGAGACACAGTCCCTGCTTTAACAGGGTGTATGGCAGGTCAGATACGTGAAGAACCTGTCAGTCAATCCGTGTGAGAGGGGCCATCAGAATGATGCAGACGTCTGGGAAAGCCATGTGCATTTGTATACTTCATCTTCCATTTGTATTTCTCAAGTGACTTGAGAGATTCATCTGGACTGCCGGGGTCTACAGCTCCCTGGCTTCTCAAAGGTCAGAGCCGGGCCCCTCATAGGGCCATCATGTAGTCTGTTTTTAGGAGTATAGAATACTTATTGTCCCCTAACATACACAGCCCCCTTCCAAATTTCCCAACATTTTGGCCTTAAGAGAAAAAAAAAATCTCATTCATGTAAAACCTCATCGACACCTGCTACTGGACTCTAAGTTCCTGAGGGCGGAGGCCAGCCCCCTCTTCTTTGCAGTAGTGACGTCCTGACCTTGCCTGTGTAGACTTGCCCCAGGGTGTGTGCTAAAATATTTATTGAATTGAATACTTCATATCTGAAGGTGAAAAATTCCTAAAAATGCTTTTACCAAGAATTAGAAAGTTCTGCCTCGTCACCGTCTGTCCTCAGGTGTGACAGGGTTGTATCCTGGGCAGAGGAGAGGCCTGCTCGTCTCTACTATCTTGCTAAGTGAATGGAGTCAAGGAGGTGGAATTTAAAACAGGAGTTCTCTCTTTGCTCCAACACAAATCAAAAATTCTGCATTTGGGGCGTAAATGGGGTCTTGCCACGTGTAAAGGGTTTTCATTTACTTCTCATTTTGTTCATCAAGTCTTTGGTAGGCCATAGCCCTACAGAGAAGGAAATTTCAATAATGCACTTAACCTTCCAGGTGAGAGGAGGTTTGGGGGCCCACCTGGTCAGTACATTTCATGGACTGCTTAAGTGGCTGATGTGCCTCTTTGGATTAGAAGAAATCATTGTATTTTAATAGCGATGCACTGACTGAAGCAGTATTTCACTTGTTGGGCAATGAGTATTTTTCTTTTTGTTTGTTAAACCATTCACTCTGTTTTTATAATTTCACTGATTTCTGATGAACTCAAATCGCTTTTATTTCATCTATTTAATAGAGTGAGAGTGAATGGCACTTTTTCAAGGCTACTGGTAAATTTAGCTTTAGCCTAAGTTAGCGAAATAAATGAGAAAATCATTTTAAAATTATTTGTCTTTCCTAGAAACAAATAATTGCTTTGAATACACTATCTCATTAATCTTTTCAACACTTTTTTGGTAGTGTATTTACTAGTTTCCGGTAGCTAACGTAACAGGTTACCACAAATGGGGTGGCTTAAAACAACAGAAATTTATTCCCTCACAATTTTGGAGGCCAGAAGTCTGAAATCACTGCAGAAGGGCTGCAGTCCCTTTGAAAGCTCTTGGGGAGAATCCTTTCTTGCCTCTTCCAGCTTCAGGTGCCTGTTTGCATTCCTCATGGCTGCATCACTCCAGTCTCTGCCTTCGTGGTCAGTTTATCTCCTCCTCTACATGTGTCTGTGTCTCCTCTTCTGTCTCTTACACGGAGATTTGTCATTGGATTTAGGGTCTACTCGGGTAATCCAGGATGATCTCATCGCCAGATCTTCAACTTAATTATCTGCAAAGACCCTTTCTCTAAATAGGTAGCATTCACAGGGTCTGGGTATTAGGACATGGACATATCTTTTTGAGGACCACCATTCAATCCACTACAGGTACATACTCTTATTACCCCAGTTTTCCAGAGAAGCACTGAGTCAGTGAGGGGTAAATCTGTTATGACCAGAAGCTGTGTCTCTCCACCACCATCCTGAGATGCCACGCTAATTTATTCTGCTCTGTTTGTATACTATCTGTTTTGAGGTATTACCTGTTTGATAGCTAGTCCTTTATTTAATTAGGAATGAATTCACACTTTGTAAATTTTTCCTACTTGTTGCATAGTGTCTGTTTTGGAATGTATATGTGTAACATTCATCAATGAATTCTCTTGATAAAGACTGGAGTTACTGTGCTGTGGTTAACTCCAGCTGAGAAAAGGCAGCATAGACTAGTTTTTCTGGTTCAGTGAGACCAGTCAGAAGCATCAGAGTTCTGATCCTGACTTCATCACTTACCAGCTCTAGGACTTTGAGCAAGTTACTTCAGTTCTTAAAACCTCAGTTTATTTACCCATAGATTAGGAATTCCTATTTTGTAGAGTAGTTAGATTAGTTGAAAACTTAAACCTGAGCATTTGTTTGCCAAATCAACTGTACTTCAATTTAAAAAATTAGTTTGCTTAAATTAAGCATATACCTTTTTAAAAACTATAATTCCAATGTTTGTGAATTATTTTTAGGCTTATTTAGCCCTCTTTACGAATAAAAGCTATACTTTTTAAGCAGTTCTCTGTATCACAAATGATGGAGCTTGCTGCTGCTTCTTTTTTTTTGTTTTTGTTTGCAAGATCTTAGTTCCCCGACCAGGGATTGAACCCGGGACCCTGGCACTGAAAGTGTAGAGTCCTAACCACTGGACTGCCAGGGAATTCCCAGAGCTTGCTTCTTTAAATTAAAATTTTAATACATCAGCATCTTTCGTTATCCATGTACATATATGGTAATTTTTTTTAAGCCTAAATAATATTTGCTTTGCCTGTTTGTGGTATCTCCCTCAGCACGCTTTGGTTTTATTGTTTATGTATTTTTTTTTTAAAGATCATTTCTCTTACCCAGCGCCTGACACACATACCAAAAGGGGGAAAATTACAAGAAAGAATGTTGCTCAAATCACAGTATTGGATTATTGTACGCTCAGCATTTTGTGAGTGCTAGCTTCTTCCTAAGGAGACATTCTTTTTAAGGTTGGAGGTCACTGTTTCTTTTTAAGAGCCTATGTTCCAATTCTAAATATTTTGTAGATGGTAAACATGATCATCTTTCATTTTATTGACCTTTTTAAATAGACGTTTGTTGAGAATACTGAATGCCGGATAAAACAAACTGCCCCAGTCTAGTTGCTCTCACTTACTCTCGTTTGTTTTTCACAGTTGTGTAAGCCTGGTTGATAAGGTCATGGTACTTGGATATATTTTTCATCTATTTTTCCGTTAAAGGACTGATTTTTTTTCAATATTGTCTTCTCTTATCCTATTAAATTCCTGACAACTAAGTTTTCAAAATGTATTTTAGAAAACAGTATTTTTTGAAATGTGTCTTATTTTTTGGTGTTTTGTAAAAACTCTTAGACTGTAGTCTTAACATAATGTCTTCAATAGAACTGTTTAGATAATATGAAACGCTGTGAAGTCGTAGGCCCAATTGAGTAATATTTGTAAATATTTGTCTTCCACTTTTATTCAGATAGTACAATAATAGATGCAAAGTTTTTGACCATTAGCATTTATGATGCTTGCTTTAGGAAGAGTATATTATCAGAGAATTGAATGGAGTGATGGATTTTTAAAAATATTCTGACCCAAATGATATTGCATTACTCACACCGCTCCTGCTATTAATCTTCTCCTGGAGTAGAAAATGGTTTGTTCCTAGCACAACTCATTTAAACAGCCTCGCCTGCTCCTTCACACATACAGATAACACCCATGTGTATACAGCCACATTTCTGTTCAAAACAAAATGGTTTCAAAGTGAAAGTAACAATATAGAAAAAGAAGATAAACTCCACTTAGAGAAGGATGTGTAAGTAGCAGTTTTCCTCTCTGCATTTACTTTTTTAAAAATTGATATCAAACGAAAGCTACAGGCATACCTTGGAGATACTGTGGGTTCGGTTCCAGACCACCACAGTAAAATGAACATTGCAATAAAGTGAGTCACATGAAATTTTTGGTTTCTCAGTGCGTATAAAAGTTACATTTACGCTATACTGTAGTCTCTTAAGTGTGTATTAGCATCATGTCCAGCAATGTACATACCTTAATTGAAAAATATTTTATTGCTAAAATATGCTAACCATCACCTGAGCTTTCAACAAGTCATAGTAGTAAAAGATGACTGATCACAGATCACCATGACAAATATAGTAATAATGAAAAAGTTTGAAATATTGTGAGAATTACCAAAATGTGATGCCGAGACTCAGAGGGAGCAAATGCTGTTAGAAAAAGGCACCAACAGATTTACTGGATGCAGGATTGTGACAAACCTTCAATCTGTGAAAAACAAAGTGCAATTAAGCGAAGTGCAGTGAAACAAGACAAGGTCAGCCTGTATTTGGAAATCTTTTGGAGTTTGTTCTGAAGAGGTTCCAGATGTGTTTGTTTTCTGCACTCTTACTCTTTAGGAAATACATTAATGTGTTTAATATTTAATCTGATATTAAATATAAATGAAAATTTCTGTTGTCAGTAGATGTTTTGAAACATGTAAATGTTCTTGATTGTTTAGCATCTTGTCTATGATTTGAAGTAACTTTAATATATAAAGCTAAATTGAATCTATGAAAAGAGGTATGAAAGCATCAGGGAGGTCAAATTTTTAAACTTGGATGTTTTAGGATATTTTATACACACACACACACACACACACACACATACACACACACACACACACACACACACGCTGCTTATACTTTTTACTTAATATATTCAACCCTAACATTCCTTTTGGCAACTGGCCATTCCTTTTTCAAATCTAAATATGTAATGGATTTAAAGTATTAGAAGTTGCATCTGGGTTATGTTGTGGTTATCTCAATTAGCATCAGAATGTCTAGTTTTACAGTAACTATTAGTGATTTTAGGCTTAAGGAAAAAAGGCGTTTATCGAAAGTTAGTGGTAAAACTTCAATTATCCCTAAAACCTCAGGGCATTGCTAATTCTGAATAACTGAACTTTCTAGATAAATTGACATTAAATACCTCAATTCTTTAAAATGTTTACTGTAACATTTTCATAGAAGTCTTTCAAAAATGATTTCTTCCTGTTTCCTATTGTGGCTGTAACAAATTACCACAAACTTAGTGGCTGAAAAAAGCCCACAAATTTGTTATCTTACAGTTCTGGAGGTCAGAAGTCCAAAATGGGTCTCACTGAGCTAAAATTGTGATATTGGCAGGATTGCCAGGGTTCTGGAGGCTCTAGGGGCGAATCTGTTCTCTTGCTTTTTCCATCTTCTACGGGCTGCCTGCTTGCTTTGGCTCCCAAACTTTGCATCTTCAAAGGTGACAGGCTACAGAGTCTCTCACCTGATGTCATTCTAATACTGATTCTTCGGCCTTCCTCTTCCATGTTTAAGGACCCTTGTCATTACATTGGGCCCACTGGATAATCCAGGATAATCCCCCTATTTTGAGGTCATCTGATTAGCAGCTTTAATTCCACTTTAAGGACACCTTAATTCCCCATTGCCATGTAATTTAACATTGTTTACAGGTTCTGGAGATTAGGGTAGGGACATCTCTGGAATGTCCATTTGGGCCATTATTCTGCCTACCACACTTTGCCTTCTTAAAGTGTTGAACAGTGTGTACTGAACTGCCTGTAATTACATAGATCGCATGAGATAGGAGGTCTGACTGATTTATTTTATCACTATCTACTGCCCAAAAGTGAAATTCAAAGTCCCTTCTAAGCTTCCTTAGCTTTTTTGATGGGCCTTCTTTGTGGTTCACTAGTCCTTTTTGTAGGTGACTATAGTTCTGCAAACAAACACAGTAGAGATTTTCTGTACCGGCGTCACTAAGGGCTATTATTGGGATACGGATCAGGGTTTTGACACCCCTCCTCACCCCTGGGGAGTACAGTGCTGTTCAGTAATCTTTTAGTTGTTCACTGTCTTTATTACCAAGAAGCCCATCCCCATCCTTATCATCATGTGTCCCATCATTGCTACAGTTGATGTATCTGACTTCCGGCCAGTTTTTTAAGAGGTCCGATCTTTATCAGATTCTAGTATTGACCTAATCTTCTTGCTGTCTGCTGCACCCTTTGCTCTTCATACTTTTTTTCCTTTGTGTGCAAGAGTACTCTGTGTGTGTGTGTGTTTAAGATGAAGAAATGGAATTTTGAGTACTTTGTGCAAGGTTACTCATCAATGGCTGATTCAGGATTTGAACCCAAGGTTGCTTAATCCGGGAGAGCCCAGGCTTACTGCTCCACTGAATTGCTGTCCAACCGTCATTCTAAACCCTGAGCTTTTTCTTTTGAAATCCGTTTGTTATGACATTTTAATAAAGAGGGTTTTGCAACTAGAAAGGAGAGCCTTACATTGAACACGATTTCATTTACAGGAAGATAGGAATAAGATGGACTGATGCTTTCACTCTGCCTTACCCCTTCAGAGGGCCGAAATAGGAAATCTGAGGGATGACACCTCTGTTTTAGCAGATTCACTAGAAATAGTTCATACACACCCAGTTCTCAACTTGGGAAGAGATAAGGAATTGAGCTGTTTTTATGACAGTCTTCTAAGGAAGATAAGAGAGGAAATAAAGGGGTGAACTAAAAGACATCAGATATAAAGTGCCTGTTTACTCCCTGTGAGTCACTCACATTATTCTGCTTTAAAAACATGTTAGGAATTCATCTAATCTTCTTCAGGGCACACCCACTTCCCTCTAAGCCTAGTATAGTTCGCAGATAAATTGGTCTTTCTCAGCGCACCACTTTTGCTATGCAGTTACCTTGCCAGCAGTGATTTGATGTCCTGCGGCTGGCCAAACTTCCTCTTCTGTCTCAGTTTCTTCCTTATATAAATGAGTACCTGACTAACAAATATTTTACCTAATCCTAAACGTTCCATTCATTGCCTTGGCAATATTTCTGGGAGCTGAAAAAGCCATCTAAGGTACTGAGTACATAGTGATGGTCACTTTGTCCTCCAATTCATGTTTTGCTTTATTTGGCTACTGTTCTTAGTTTCCTACATTCTTGGTTTCCACAAGTGATTATTTGCAGAAAACATCCGTTTTATGCATATTTGCTCTCTGTCCTAAAGTTTAGGACACTGTATGCAGAGTTAATTTTCCTTCATTTGAGTGCTTGTACTCTGTTTGGGGCAATATAATGCCTGAAGCTTCATATTCTTATGTACAGTGAGGAGATTCTATGCAGAGTATATAGTTAGTTGCTAAATGACTTCTGTACTCCTTAATTTTTTTCTTTCTTTTTTCTTTTTCTTTCTTTCCTTCCTTCTTTCTTTTTCTCTTTCTTTCTTTCTTTTCTCTTTCTTTCTTTTTCTTTCTCTTTCTCTTTCTCTCTCTCTCCCCCTCTTCTTCCTTTCTCCCCTCCCTCCCTTTCTTCTTTCTTCCCTCCTTACCTCCCTCCCTCCTTTCCTCCCTTCCTTCCTTAATTTCTGTCTTACTGTATGCATTCTCATTCTCTTGTTAGATTACCTGTTTGTGTGCATTCCCAGAAAAGGCCCTTGATGGACATGAGCTCTGACTGTTGGAACTTATATTTTAATATATTTATATTTCTTTAGTTTAAAATTTTTCTTTTAGAAGAAGAGGATGCATAAAAAATATTCTCTATATTGGAAACTGGACCAGAAATCAGGAGTCCTAATTGGAGACCATGCTAGAAACAAGGATTCATGCTCTTTGCTTCTGTTGTCAACTTTTTCAGAAAGATCTAGAAATCTTTTATGCCTCATTGATTAAACCATAAGAATGACTGAAGTTACTTAAAGAGATTTGACATCTGAATAGTCCAAAATATTTAAGTCATTATTCTTGAAAGTAACTACTGCCTCTAACAACGTTTTGAAACTATATATATGATAATTTGGAGCTGGGAAAATTTAGTTAAAACCTGAGAAAATGTCTTGGCTATAGCAAATTATCTGAATCTCCTGAATAAATGAGTTATTCTCTCTGGCTGAAGGAGACTACATGGTACAATGGAAAGAATATGGACTTCAGTGTCAGAGCTGAAGTCTGTCCGGGTAACATTTACTTGATTTCTGTATCAGAAAGTGCATGATTTAACATTTCTGGGAGTTCAGAATCTTTCTTATAAGCAGATTTATTATAAGGTGGCAAAGATGCAGTTGTAGGTAGTGACTTGCTGTAATGAAAAAATTTTTGTTTGAAAATATCGCTAGCAGAGTAGAAAGCAGGCACTTTCTTGTCCCCCTACTCCTCTGTGTCACTTACAGTGTCATGGAGTGTGAGAAACTGTCCTTGATGAGCATACAAATTTAAGCTGACCTTTATTTATTCCAGTGGTTGCAAATTTTCCTCAAGCTTCAGAAGATGCATCCTATTCTGCTTTTGGCATATGACCATGTCACAAACATCTTGAGAGTTTTTTCTTTTTCCTTTTTAAAAAAATTTTCTAGTTTGAACTGAATTCTGGGTATTAGGCACATTAACCTTTCGTAATAGTCTGAGAGTTCTGTATTTTATCTGTATGATAGATCAGTTATTGAATGACTTTTCTGATAACATTCATTGTCTGAGGTACAACTTGCTGCTGGGTGCATAGGATGGTGGTGAAAATCAGGACAAGAGCCAGGTACTGGAGCACCTGTCACATAATTAATAGCTAAATCTTTGTTCTAAGTGATTTATATATACTAACTCATATAACACTCATAGCATCTTTCCTGTGAAGTAAATGATATTCTTATTCAGTTATTTATATATGTGCCAAGTAAAGCACAGAAGGATTAGGTAACTTGCCGAAGACCATCACTTTAGTAAATGGCAGCGTGGTGCTTTGACCCCAGCCTGGCTCTCCCTCTGTCATATCCTATCCTCAGGTTAACAGATGCATCCTTAGTGTGACATTCTGGTGCTCTTAGGGACTGCTGAAATCTAAATGACTGTCAGCTTAGCTCCCTCCTATCGCCTATCTCTACCCACTCCTTCCTTCACACCATACACACACACAGACACACACACACCCACTCTGCACAAATGCCCTATGGCAGCCAAAGTGCTATTGTGCTACTAAATTTAGATTGTACTTTGACTCATTGTTCTATTTTCTGGTTCTTTTCTCTGAAGTCAACACTGTATAAAAGCTATAACCTATTAGAGTACCCTCTCTTCTGGCACAGTGAATGGAGCAGTCACTTTTCTAAGCCATATGTACTTGCTCTGGTCACCAGAGGTGGCTTCTTTATTATTGAAGAAGGGGTTTTGCCAGCTACTTTATTCATTTATTCTTAACCATTTATTAAGCATCCCTGGGCCAAGTTCTTTACAACTGTTAGGAAAATGGAGATTGGTAAATTGTAGCATGATCAGAAGGCTTGGAGTCTAGAATACCATGATTCTGGAATTCTTCAGTAAATCTTCAGGAACATAAACCTTCAGGAGAATGACAGTGATACCAGTACCTCATATCTTTAGAATGATTTGCAGAATATAAAGCTTCTATTTATATGCTTCCTTGCTGAAGTCAGTGGTACAATATCGGGCATACACACAAATATACACATTTTGATTTTATAATAATATATTATATAATTATATAATGATTCAATAGAATTATCATCTGAACACATTTTCTTAGTCTGCTCATTTATAAGGCTTGATTTAAGACATCTCTGTAGTCTTAAATACCATTTTTGTCCTAATCTATGATTGCACATGAATTAGATTTCTATATGAAATACACTTTGTTCTCACTGTTTGAATTCAGAACTAAGACATTTCAGAAAGATTTATGCATTATCTATTTAGTAGAAACCTATCAATTCCTTTCTGACATGGGAAGACTAAATGAATCCCAGAAGATGAGGAATTTACAGTAAAAGACTTATTACCAAGTGTTTTAACACGTGCTGTTGTCCTTGTAAAATTATTTTAAGCTCTATCTGTTGTCACACACTGAAGGATGAAGGAAACAATGTGGCTTTGGCTGGAGCTTATCACTTCTCAGAATAACTTTGGTGTATTATCTTTAGTGGCATTTTAGCTTAGTTGGCCCACTTCAAAATGTCCATCAGAGACACCAGAGATTGACGTAAGCTTTGATGACTTGCAGCTCCATACATGTCTAATTTTGGAACCCTCAAAGTTTGGAATTCTAAAACTCTAATTTTGAAATTCTGCCATGTCGGACAGCCATTCTCCCTACTTGAGGGGCAAAAAGGAGTAGTTCTGATATTTGTAATTAATGATGGTTTTTTTTTATTATTCTCTTATTAAAAATTACCCATTATAATATTTTTGAATTTTATTTGCACAAGCATTACTAGAAGGAAGTCCATGAAAATAGAAACCTTTCTTAAAAATACACTCTACCTGAACTATGAAGTCAGGGTCCTTATCAGAATAAAATTAAATAGATATAGAAAGAACCAAGAGAATGAGAAATGCCAAAAACAAACAAACAAAAAGAATAGAGGCTTGAACTTTAAACATGCCTATTTAAATATTCAAATGGAAGAGCAGACACTCAAGAAGAGTTTGGAAAATTTTGAAGAACAAAGTGAGAGGACTGCCGTATAATATATCACAGTGTAAAGCCAAGGGCAGTGTGGAATTGGTGCTGTGAGGCTGCAGAATCATTTTAATGCTTCTGCTGGAAAAGATCATTCTCATCTCAGAGTTTTCTCGCTGGTCTGTCTTCTAGCTCAGTTAAATCCAAAGGTTTTTTGTTTGTTTATTTTTTCCTAGTGAAGCTATTTCATTTACTAATTAGCATTTATTTGGTACATTTATTGGGTACCTGTTTCATGCCAACCATTCTGCCAAATACTAAGGAGAGAAAAATTGGTACTCTTAGTGAAGACTACTGGGTTTACTGTTTGCACAGGGCCCCGTAAACTGCTTGTACTAAAACTGGATCCTGGTGAATTTATGAGTGTGCAGTAAATCAAGGGGCATCCCTTAGAGCCTCCAAAATTAAGGCCCTGAAACACTATTGAACTTAAAAAGCTCAAGGCACATTACTGGGTTCCATCACCAGAGACTGATTCTAGAGTAAAGTCTCTCTCACTCCACAGCCCATGTATTTACTGGCCCTTATTGCTTGTTTATTTCATCCCCCCCAGTAAATGTTAAGATCCTTGAAGGAAAGATTCATTTCTTATCTGCTCTGTGATATCTCCTACAAACCTATCACAAAGTCTTAATACGCAAGAGATGCTAAAATATGCATACATGTGAGGAATTAAATCCAGTTAACGTGATGGTTTAACTAACCAGCCTCTATGTCCAGTATGTGACCCATAAAGGAAAAACTGAAAACAACTGAGGTCAGCTCAGGAGGAAAAGTCTTCTGGTACAGCTGAATATAAACTGTTCTCTAAGAGGAAATGGAGAAGTGGAAGAAGCTTCCTTTCTTTTTGCTTTAGGAAATGCTACTCATTCTCTGCAGAAGGACTCATTGACTTTTTGCCTATATAAGAACTGATTATTTCTTATATGTTAAACAGGCAGTGATTTACTGTGATGATTCTTTTTTATGTATCATCGCAGTTATCAGAATCTGAGGAGATCAGTCTCCTTTATAAGTCACATATTCCATTTAGTGGCAACTGTTTCTTGACAGTGTAACATATACTCTAGTATAATTTTAAAATATCCACAAGTTGTCAGGTTGAGTGGCTGAGAAATTTGTTTCAAGAAATGTGGGCAACATTCTTGTGGTTGGAAAAAATAGGGAGAAAATGAAATTATTGTTTAAAAGATGTTTTTAAAGCTCATGAAATGGATTATATCTGAGATTTAGGGTCTGTTTCTAAAATAAAAATGAGAACAGACTAAATTCTAGCTCGGTAAATATCTTCCAAATAAGAATCACGTAAAGAGTATTAAAATTAACTTCTGATTATGCATTCTGTGATCTCGGTAGAACATTTGTTGACTGAGTGAATGAAAGTAGATATAAAAATCTCTTAAATATAGCAAAACTTACTCTAGGTAAAAATCTCATTTTAATGTATACTAGTATTATATAAGTTGGAATAAGAAATTTTCCCTAAGCAAAATAGTGGTATTTGATATTGGCTAAAAAATGATGGATCGAGTTTCATATGGTGGCGGTAGGGGAGAAAAAGCCCATCAGGGAAACGTCAGGCCCATGTGTAAGGTGGTCATAGAGCCTGGAAAGGGCAAGGCGGGATTGGGTAACTTTAGGTGACCTGGTTTGATTAGTGCTTCTGGAGCAGGAGGGGAGTGGCTAGAAACGTAGCAAAGGTGTGTGTTGGTAGATATGGATCTCCTTTGTTTTGTTTTTTAGTATATCTAATTTTCTAATGTGATACTTGACATTATTAGGCATAAAGTCTTTATATATATATCCCTAACGTTTCTACCATATTTTATACTTTGAATCACCAAATGTACTTCTTAAAAAGTTAACTGTATTTTTATCAAAATGTTTTATGCAAATAGTATACGAAATTAAAAGGTTTATATACAAAAAACCTCCACAGCAGTCCCTTTTTCGCACCTTCACTTACCCGGTCTCTTCCATCAGAGGCAACCTGGTATTTACCTTTGTATTACCAAATCATCATCATCTGCTGACTCTTGAATCATCAGTTTTAGTTATTATTCGCTGGCTTCCTCTTTTGGTAGGTGAGAATTTTACCTTACTTCTAGCTCTGTATCTCTTTCAGGCTTGTCCGTATCATCATTTTGGGAGTATTATTTAACAGTAGATTTTTAAAAATCTATATCCAATCTTTGCATTCTTAGAACAATATAAATATTCAGTGCTGAGCCAAAGTTTGGGAGAATTCAACAAGAGGGTCGACAGTGTCCCTCAGAGACCACTGCCAGGTATTGTGGGCCCTAACTGGGTTAGCTTAGTGTTCTGGGCTGGTGATTGCAGACTCTTTATTTCCATACATTTGTACATATATGCATACGCATTTCAGAGACTGTATACAGAGGGTGAATGAATGGATTCAATAAGCTTGTGGGAAATGGGAAAATATTTTCTAAAAATACATTTTATAAAAAAAACTCTTTCACATTCTTTTTATATTTATTTATATTGTTCCGCTGTGTTATCTGCACGGATAACGTTTTTGGTAGGAATGAGACATTCATCTTCCCTTTTTAAAAAAAAAATTTACTTATTTACTTATTTATTTTTTTGGCTGCGTTGGGTCTCCATTGCTGTGTGCTGGCTTTCTCTATTTTTGGCGAGCAGGGGCTATTCTTCATTGCGGTGTGCAGGCTTCTCATTGCAGTGGCTTCTCTTGTTGCGGATCAGGGGCTCTACGCACGCAGGCTTCAGTAGTTGCAGCACGTGGGCTCAGCAGTTGTTGCACATGGGCTTAGTTGCTCCATGGCATGTGGGATCATCCCTGCCCATGGATCAAACCAGTGTCTGCTGCATTGGCAGACGGATTCTTAACTACTGTACCACCAAGGAAGTCCCTCATCTTCCCTTTTGTTATTGGACTTCTCTCTCATCTTTCTGTCGTCTTTATACAGTTTTCATCGTTTTCTTACTTAAAGCTAGTTAATGCTCTTCCATGTCCCTTTATGTTGGTACATACCATAATCCCTTTTAGAGGCCATCTTCCATCAAGAGATTACAAAATCATTTGAGTTTAAGTGGCTTTCAAATTAATGCTGTTGTGTTCCTTGTTCTCTGTTATTTTTTATTTCAAGCACTTTTCTCTTTATAAAAATATTTAGTGACTTTTTCTTATTTGTAAAATAGTTATACCTTTCTTGAAGAACATTTGGAAGATATAGAAAATAAGAAACTCATGTGCCATCCAGAGAAGACAAACGTATTTTGGTATATGCTCTTCTAGTCTGACTACACACACACACACATACACAGAAACACACAACGCAAACGCATTCTTTTAGGAATATAGAGGTAAACAAGATAGATATGGGCCCTGCTATCATGGACCTGCTACACTAGCTAATAAGGGAGATAATAAACATATAGTAACATAATTATTTAATTATAATTTTGATGAACATATATGGTATAAGAACACAAATAGCTTTTTAAAACAAAATACAGGGAATTCCCTGGTGGTCTAGTGGTTAGGACTCAGCACTCACTGCTGAGGCTGGGGTTTGATCTCTGGTCAGGGAACTAAGAATCCTGCAAGCTGCACTGAGCGGCCAAAAATAATAATAAAATAAAATAAAAATTGAATACTTGATTTACAATATTATATTAGTTTTGGTTGTACAGCATAGTGATTTAGAGAGCACAAACAGTTTTAAAGAAGGGAATAGCATTATCAAATTTGCAAGCAGATTTTGTCATTAAAAAAAACTTATTGTCATAATATATAATGAAATGCCTCAGTAATATATATATATGTATATATTCTCCAATATATTTAAATTTGTCAAGTTATTTCTCCTTAGGCGATATTATAGAATCGTGGCCTAGTAGAATTGAATACAAGTGTGAAGAATCCTTCTGCTTTTAACTTTTATCTTTTGTATATAAACTTTTTCATTTGAATCTTTTATTTCAGCCACTGGTCAAGTGCCAGAGTAGTGAGATATACTGCTTATGCTGAATTTGCCCATAAATGTACCATATGATGATTATAATGTTAAATAGATTTATTTTATACATACATGGAAATGCCATACAAATTCTAGGCTATTTTATTTGTTCACTATGAGTTATAGGTGTAGTGCTAGATAGTTTACATGTATTACATCATTTAATCCTCACAATAACCCAGTGAGATAAGTGGTAACCTTTTTTATAGATGAGGAAATGAATTTAGAGAAGTTGATTAACTTGGACTAACTTACTGTTGTGAAGATATCAGTAGTATTGAGATGTAAGTCTTGCTCAGCTCCAAATAAAATCCATGCTTTTAATTTTCTTGATATTATGCCCTCATCTTGTAATGGTGAGGAAGATGAGTGGGAAATATTATACCCACTTCTCAATTGAGAAATCTGAAGCATAGAAAAGACTAAGATTTCAAGTATAATGTAAAGGGCAGTGAAATAGTAGTCAGCCTATTCTTCCTGAACTTCACTTTTCCTGTTTGTATATAAGGGGATTCATCTATATCAAACTATGTGCTGCATCAGTGGTACCAGGAGGCCAGTGGAGTTCATTCTGAATTTTCTGCTTATACTTGTAGTTCAACTAGAGAAGCGGTACTTTTTAAATTTGTTTTATATATTGGACCTTGAAACACATTCAAGTATAACCAAGGATTATATTACTAACCTAGCCTGGAAATAAAAATTTAGACTTTCAGGTTTGATTTGCTACTTTACTTTTATTCTAGGTGAGATCATAAGTAAATCCATTCTCTATTATATTTTTCTATAAAATAGCCTGTCGGGGCCTTTTTTTTTTGATAGCAAAAAATTTAATGAGAATTAATTTATATAACTGGATATTGATCTTGATGAGCATTTTTAATAACAACATGTGTTGCATTTCCTCTTCAAGTAGTTATGATGATTTTTTTTTTGTCTAAAGCATTTCATCTATAACAATGCTATTGAATCTTTATATAGATATTCATGCTCAGTAGTTTTGGTGAACTAAAGAAAATACATTTATATTATAGAATGAGAAATTTTGATTAGACTAGTAGGAAATTGTGATAATTTGACATTGACTCAGTGATTATTGTTTGTCTGTGAGGCAGCCTGAAAAAATAAAGATTTTATTATGATTTTGATGTTAATATTATAGAAAGTCAGTCTAGATGACCTGTTAAGATCTGTGTGACTGTTTTGATTTCTCAAGACTTTACTGAGAATTTTGTCGAGTTTCAGAAACTGGCCTAGTTTTCTGAATATCCAACTTTATCAAACATAAGCTATGCAAATATCTAAGATACAGCAAATATTATTGGTGATTCTGAAATGAAAAGTTGTAATGATCTCAACTGGACTTTCTATCTAGTACTGTTTTTACAAGTCCGCTCTACCTCGATGAATGTTCCTTCTTATAACCATACGCATCAATATTCCAGCACATTTAACTGCTAGTCTCTTTCTTCAGAACCAACATAAGACACATAATTCAACCAGAAACGCAGTGAGTTGTGCCACATCTTGTTTTCATAGGAGCACCAAAGCATAAGCGTATGCCAGTGTTTGCTTTGGGGTAAGTTTCCCTAGAAAACAGGAGATCAGTGAGGTGCTAAATTGCAATTTTATGTCATAGACAGCTGAAAGCAAGGCCGTGTGTGAAAGCAGCCAAACTCTGAGATGTTGTGCATGTCAAAACGGGAACAAAGATTATAATGCAAGTTTAATTTCCTTAAATATGGATCCCAGCGTTAATTGAGGTACGCAGCTCACCCACAGCCTTGGGTGTGGCCTGTGAACACAGCTGCTAACTCTGATCTGTAATTTTTATTTTTATTTTTTTTGCCATGTGTGACGGGGCCTTTGGGTTGGAACCATTGATACAAATGAAAGAGAAGGAAACATATCATAATATACATATTTTTGGCTTTGGTGTTGGTGTCACCAGAATTTTTGTTGTTGTTGTTCACAAAACTTTCAGTACTTGGAAGCACTTTGGGAGAAAGTTAAAATGCTGGATTTCTTTGTGGGGATTGGGAACAGAGCTTGTTCTCTGGCCAGTCTGTGATAGTTTCTTATCCAGGAAAACGCCATTGCTAATCACTGCGGCGGTTTCAGAGGCATCCGAGGCCCACATTGTCCCCCATGCATGACCTCTGCGGGCAGGTGCACGTAAATGCCTGCCATGGTGAGCCTAGGTGTTGTCCTTGTACCTTGGATTCAGGGAAGTGCCAGCGGGGCATTCAGAAGAGGAGAGTCATCGACCTCACCTTTCTCCTCCATCTAACTTTTCAGAAACAAACGTAGCCAGCACCAAGCCCTGCATTGTTGTTAGGTGAAAGAGCTGTTTAGAAAACCCGTAGGCCTCAGTTTCGCTCTGGGGACTTGGGGCCGATTCTGCATCTTATGGATGATTCGTCCCTGAGTTACTGCTCCTGTTTCCTGTTACCTCCAGCACTCCCCCGTTACTTTTTTCCATTATCATGGTAGCCAAGAACGAACATTTTCTGAAATGGGACCTGGGAAGGGCTTTCACAAAACTATATCGTGTTTAATGTTAGCCTCATCTCTTCTCTTATAAAAGCCTAGAGCCTGAAAAATTATAACTGCCATTCCTGTTCAGCTTTCACGTCATGGAGAATGATGAATATCATGGCTGACACTGTAATGGTGTGTATTTATGTGGCAAGCACTTCTGAGCACCTTACATTTTCCCTTTAGTTTTCACAGGAGCCCTATGAGATGGATTAGTATTGTTATTTTTCTTATCTTACGTGTAAAGAAACTAAGGGAGAGCGCCTAAGTAACTTTTGTTCTAGGTCCAGCTACTAGTGCATGGGGGAACTAGTGTCAGTTGAAAACTGGGATTGCCTCTTTGTGTGCGGAGCCAAAAGACACAACCAAGCCAAAGGTCAGGAGGAGGGAGGATTTGTTACTTGCAGCCAGTAAGAAGAACACTGAGGATCTTTCCCAAAGCAGTCCTCCCAAACAGCAAAATTGGGGACCTTTTAAGCTAAGGGTACAGGCATATGCACGAAGGGCTTGGAACAGAGAAGAATTCAGCACAGAATTGGGGCAGTGGTTGACAGAATCCAGGCTTTAGTTGATTGAAGTCACGAGGGTCAGAAAAAGTCAACATCATCATCCCTTAGGTTCTGACCAGTCTGGGGTTCTAGCATCCTCCACCTGGGCTGGGGGCCTTAGTTCCTGCAGAACTCAAAGACGTGGATCAGATGGTTATGTATATCCCTTGAGCAGGAACTGGGACTCTGCTATATCACTGAACTAGTGTTTCTCGACTACTTTTCCTTTGTTCCTGCATTCCCTCAGTTCTCTTAAGATCATTCATTACTGAGACCCTTCAAAGGCAAGCATTGTGGCCAGGCTTAGATCACAGAATGGCTTAGGCCAAAAATGGCTTCTCTTATGTCAAGAAACCGTGTCTGGGTTCTCTTTCTCCGGGGACTCCCTACACTATCTGCTTTCACTAGGATTTGACTCTGGGAAATCTGCTTCTCAGCTGTATGAGATGTTGGACATTCTAGGGACTGCGTTGCTTATCAAGGTGACCAGGCCAAGACCAGGCTAAGAATTTTTAAAACTTACCTACCGTTTGCTTGTCTTTGAGGCCAGTGTTAGTGTTGGGTTTATTTGTTAGTCTGTCCTGAGTCTCACACCTTGTCATACGTAATATATGCTTAAGAAAAATAAAAGAATTAGCTAATATAGACAGATTTTCAGAAAGAAAAGAACACTATATTATAGTAGCTGTGTTATAAAGGTGTTTGTGTTCCCCTGAACTTGAAGGGACCTTGTGGCTAATTGGCCTCGTCGTCTTCAAAAGAATCCCTATGATGGTATTATAGGTGCTGTGTGAACATCACCACTGTGCAGCCCTTTCCAGTCAGACAGCTCTAATTAAGGGAAAGTCCTTTTCATTAAAAGCTTATGGTCCGTATTCAGCAAGAACATTTTAGAAAAGCAGCCAAAAGAGTTAAATATCAGAATAGTTATGAAAGAAGTATTGTTATCGCGAAAGGAATCAGGGACTTTGGCATCAGAGTTACATAAATGCATTTTCATTTATCGTAAATAGTTTTTCACGGATCACAGTATAGAGTACATTGTGTGTTTGTCTCTGAACTGGTTCTAATCTCTCGTGAGGTCTCAGGTCCTTCTGTGAATCTTTGAAAACAGGAAATAAATATGACAAGAATCTCCTGTTTCTGTTCTCTAGAGATTTTTTAGGAGATGCTTAGCACCGGCTTAAGGGAAACATCACATTAGAGGATGTGTTTTCCTCTCATTAAAGAGTCAAATACATTTCAGATTATTTGTTTTAAGAGTTAAGTATTAGTGTTTGGCTTCTCTAAATTTGCACACATTTTGATATAGGGGGAAATGTTTGTTACCCAGTTTTGTTTTTAAGTATTGTTGGTGAATGTTGTTGTTGGAACAATACATAAAGTAACCTATGGTCAGCGCTTCTGTTCTCAGTGATTATAATTCTGTCAAGAGCAAATTGATGAGATGGAGCTTTAAGACATGTCCTAGGCAGAACCTTGTGTTAATTATTGTTGTTGCTACGTTTGTTTATTTTGTGCCTTTAAGGATATTATTGAATGCAGTGCTTTGCACAAGTTAAAACTAGCTTAATATTGTTTTGTGAATGGGCTGTTTCAGTTCAGTGACCATTTTTGTGTGACCACTGTTAGGCACCCGTCATGTTTATTATATGACCAATCAGGCTTCCATACCCTTCTGAGTTTTCTGCCCCCCTGAGTCAAGATTACTGTTTATCAAACTGAGGCTTATTGTGCATCCAGTTTTATTGAGTCAGGGCCAGCATCTCCCCTAACCCCCCTTTTTGTTTTGTAAATAAAATGGACTAGAACAGAATATATTATAATGGATTGCATGTGAAAATATGTCTTTATTGGTTCAGGTCTGTACCGTGTAGGTCATGATATAAAATATATTTCTGACTGTATAATGTGATGAAAAGTTTGAAAACAGTGGTCTCCTTCGGTGCTACTCAGTTTGCAGCCCCTGGACTCTGGTGCCAGTTTGAACTGTTTTTTCCTGGTCAACAACGAGATAACTACTGAAATTGAGAATAAGCATTTAGACATTTTTGTCGCAATTTGACATTGCCACAATTTTCAAGCTTTCGATCAGTGGACTTGTCCCATTGAAAGGTATAGACCAGTTTGAGTGTTGAACTTGCATGATGAGTCACATATGTTTTGAGTTGTGTACCATTTAGAAGCACTATTCTAGGGTCATTTTCTAATGCATTAGATTCAGACAGTGGTGGAAGGAATTAATTCTCTCAGGATAATAAGCCTACCTTTTGGTAAAATAGGCAGAATGTGTTTCTGACTTGCTACAGTTTCAGATTTTCTTCCTGTGATGACAGAGGTATTAGAGAATATAATTTATAATGTTTTATATTGTCTCTTTGTTTAAAAAAATAATACTTTGTTAACATTGGGAAGCTTTGGAATTCTAATATAGCTTAAATTTTAAAACAAAATCCATTAAATTAGCAATCAGAAATATATAAGCAACACTATCTTATT
Organism: Hippopotamus amphibius kiboko; assembly: GCF_030028045.1. NCBI lineage: Eukaryota > Metazoa > Chordata > Mammalia > Artiodactyla > Hippopotamidae > Hippopotamus > Hippopotamus amphibius. Next base: position 63,879,226 of record NC_080188.1, read on the forward strand.
TTATAAACACATTTTAGTTTCTATAAACAGAAATAAAGTTTGTTAAATAAAAGAAACGATTGTTTCAGTCCTTTCTATATGATAGTATAAATGTGAAGTTAATCACAAATAATATAAGAATTTTAAAAAATGAACAAATATTTGAACAGTTACTGGCTTTAAAGTTCTCCTTTTCCAGATTTAGATGTTATTATCAGATAGAATACTTTGAACTAATTTAATAAGATTCAGCAATGAGGATGATTCTCCTTCTGAACTGATAAATATGAAATTTAGGGCTCATCTTAAAGTTATTAAACAAGGATAGAGCTGGCTTATCTATGGCTTAAGTAGCCACATTTGATCATTAACTTTTATTTTTTAAATTTTATTGATTTATTTATTATTTTTGGGGGGTACACCAAGTTCAGTCCTCTGTTTTTATACACATATCCCCGTATTCCCTCCCTCGACTCCGATCATTAACTTTTAAATTCCTAGACTCTGAGTACTCAAGCTTTTTAAAAAACCTAAGCCCACCCCGAATTATTTTTAAGTGTTAAATAACTGGAAAAACCTAAGTTTAGACTATAAAGAATGAAAAGTTTTCATTTCTGTGCTTTACACAAGACACAGACTGACTTTGTTTTCCTAATAAGGCTGTGCTAAATGTTGGAATGCTTGTCCCCTTGAATTTTATTGAAATACCTAAAAATACCCACTTTACTAAAAAATTTTGCAATTGAATGTGCTTAGCCTAGATAAGAATAGAAAAAGAGATGTATCCGGGAAAAGTTAGTGCCAAAATTGTGCCTCCAGTATTAGCATAGGACAGAGCAATACAGGTGAGCCTCAAAGAGCATTATCTTATTCTTTGGATGTTGAAGAACAAATTAGATATTTTGCTATTTTCCATTTGTATTCTGTTTGTCTTGATGTATTTAAGATTTGGGGCAAGCTTTAGTCCCTCTCTCTTCCCCTTCCTTTAGTTAGTAAGTAGGCTCGTGCAGTTCGAACATATTTATAGGCTAATTTATTGCTCAGTGCTGTATTTAGATTTACTCTGAGATTTGGGTTTAACTTTCTTGCAAAATGAAGTACTGTATTTAGGAATACATTTCTGTCACTTAGAGGAGTGAAAGACAAGGTCCCTATAGTGGTGTGAAGTAGCTTATGTGTCCTGGCTCCCAGTTAGCTCTCTGGCTTCATCTGTCACTGCTCTTTCTGCTTTTACTCCCATTCTAGCCCATTGGCACATTCCTGCCTCTGAGACTTTACACTGGCTCTTTGGTCTGCCTGGAAGACTCTGCTTCAGATCTCTGCTCAGATTTCATCTTATAGAGGCCTTCTCTGACTCCTTCATATAAAACAATGTATCTCTGTCCCTGTCCTGCTTTATTATTCTCCATTACACTCATTACCATGTGACATTCTTTGCTTGTTTGTTTTTAGTCTGAGTCTTCCAAGTAGAATGTAAGCAACTTCCAAGCAGGGATTTTGTCTCTAGTATTCATTACTGTTGCCGAATCTCCTGCAGCATAGCCTGCTTTGTTAGGGGCTCAATAAATATTTGTGGAATTCATTAATAAATTAATGAAATAAATTAAGGAAAATATATAGAGCAAGTATTGTCCTTGAACTTGAAGTGGCATTAGATATAATACACATTGGTCAGGAATGAGAAGTGCTTGGTTAAAATAATTTGTAGTAATAGAGAACCCATACTAATTGTAACAGATCTGTAGGGTTCACAGGAGTTAGATTCTGACCATAACATAAGGGTGTGTGTTTGTTCATAAAAGTATAGGCTGATTCAAGAAGAACTGAACCCTATTAAAATGTATTATTCAGTGACTAGGTGTATATGAGTGTATGTAGCTAAGCCAAATTGAAAAGGAAGCATCATGGTTATTTCTGTAAACTTAATGTGCAGTATGCACCTCTGTATCACAGGGCACACATTAGATCGGCAGTGTTATTTGTGCTGGGTTTTTGGTAGCGTATCACCATCAATAGTTATAATGGGGACTACGATGCCACATACTTTATTTTCTCAAGATCGTCAGGAAGAAGATATATAAACGTGAGCTTCTTGACACATAGCCATAAGATCTCATGATGTGGTATCTTGGGATCTGCATGGCCACTTTGGAAGCTGGTTGCTGTTTTGATCAGAATACCCAGTTTAGCACCATAGGTGATGTTCATTAAGGAACCTCCAGCCCCATCCTGCTGGAAAATGAAGTTATTAAAGAATTCTTATTCCTATGGGGAGAAATATTCCTCTTCTCTGGAACAATAAGGAAGAATGGACTTAAGGGGCTTGTTTGTTTTTGCATGTTTATAAACCTTTACCTTGGAATTTCCTGAAGTACTTAAACTTTTACTTATGTGTATATTGTTCATGCTGTAAAATGTGTACTTTCTATAGATCCGAAAATCAGATGGGTAGATAGATGTCCACATATATCCTCTATCTCTGTATATCTATATGTTAACTACATATATACACATATATGTATATATTGCCATGAATAACCTCAGTTTTTACATGAATTAAACCAAAAATGGCATTCTATAAGTAACATGATTGAAAAATGAAGGGTTATTAGTTAATAGAAAATTAATACTTATTCATTGTTTGAAAGCATTTCTAAATCTTTGAAGTTCTTTACCAAAGTTACTTTTATGACTTTCACTTTGATATTATTTCTAGAAGGCAGAGTGTTAGAGTTGCATTTAAAGCATCCGAAGGACTTGGGTTCAAATCTTGACTGCCATTTTCAAATTCTGAGTTGTGGTCAGATTATTTAACCTATTTGAGCTTCTCCTTCCTTCTCTTCCTAAGGAAGAATAAGTGAGGTAATTTATGTAATGGGCCAAATGAAGTTATTGGCATTTGGTACATACTCAATAAGTGATATTTTCTCCTTAATTTCTAGTCTGTTGTTGTTATTTTCTCTCAAAACTTATCCTGGTAGATAATTTGGTTTTGTTATAACAGTATATAATCAGAAACGGAGAATAATGTCCAGAACTCCAGGGTCAGATCTTCTGCATAAGGGGTAGAAAAGTAATGTCACAGCCTACTGTGTGCCAGTCACTGCTAGGTGTGTTAAATACATGACCTCATTCTATCCTCAGAATAGTTCTACAAGGGAAGAATTACTATCCTTGTACTAGCAAAGAACCTACAGAGTAGCTAATTTATTTTGTTGGTAACCTAGGCTTGCAACCTTCCTTTAGCTATTTCTCCTGTTTCTCAAAGTATTCCTCTATCAAGGAAGAGCTTGATAAGAGAAAGCCTGACTGTGAAAGGTAGGAAGATCTCTCTGTCTGTATAACACTCTAAGCTTTTCCTAAAGGGAAGAAAAAAGTAAGTAGACCAACATCAGGGTGTGAATTGAGCCTGCTTATACTGCTTTTATCCTCCTCTCCGGCATCTGACCCTTAGATATCTGTGAAAATCCAGTTATGCGTATGGTTTCTTATTGGTGCCTACTCTCTTAATATGAATTTTAACCACATTTGTTGTTCAAGGGCATTTTAATAATGTCACGAAAGAGCCAGAAAAATGTACAGGTATAAGTGGAACTCCTAATTTTTCACAGGCAGACTATTTGCTTTGCAAATCCTATTAGTTTCTTATTAGTAATGAAGTACTATGTTGGTAAAAAAAATTTTTTTCTCCACCTGATTGGAGCTGGAAAGGAAGATATATTAAATAGAAGTAATTATCACTGTGCCCTAAGGAAGATATAAACCTAGTAGGTTTTGAGTGAATGCAACTTTGTTATAGATTGCTTGTTTATATCAGTCCTAAAAGTAGTATAATCATGTCTGATATTAAAGTATAGAATTTTGGTGGAAAAGAATGGAAAGAAGGAGATTATACTCTTCAGCTTTTCTCACAGAAAGCATGGTGCACCTTTTTTAGTTTAGTTTTTTTTTTTAAATTAAAGAAAAAACCATTACATTACTAATAGTTGCATTTATAATATGTAGAAGCAGAAGATGAGAGAGGTTTTTAGTAGCCTTTATCATGTATTAACAAAGGAACTGAGGTGCAGGGTTAAAAATAGTGCTTAAAATGTCATCCTTAATTCAATGATATTAAACCTGTTCCTTCACCAAGCTTCAGTATCAGTGTCCTGTGGTGTGAATTTTATTTGAATGGGTAATTTGGGAGGTTTAGATGGTTCATTAAGTGGCAAGTAGTATGAAAGTTTGAGGTAGAGGTGTTAAGAGGGATTGAAAGGGTAGTGTCCTGCAACCACAGAAAGAACAACGAGAAGCTCAACTCTCATTTCTTATGCCAGTCAGTGTCTGTACAAATTGTGATCTGAGGTTTCCCATTACGCCGAATGGTTGTGTGAGGTTTAGACTCCAAAAGAGCCATGGTCATATAGGATATTTCCTAGAATGTTTATTACAGTCAAAACCATAAAATAATCTAAACTAGGGGTTGGAGAACTATGACCTACAGGCCAAATCTGTCCCCCACCTGTATTTATAAATAAAGTTTTATTGGAACACAGTCACACTCACTCATATTTTGTCTGGATCATCTTGCTTGCTATCAGGGTGGAGCAGAGCAGAGCAGAGTGGTTGAATTTGCATCTTGGGACCCACAAAGTCTAAAATATTGACTGACTGGCCCTTTACAGTAACGTTTGCCATTTCTTAACAATGAGGCATACAAAATAGCCTCCTTGTATAAAAAACCCTTTATTGAAATAGTTTTTTCACTCTAAAAGAATTTTACTTATAATAATGAATTATCCTGAACTTTGAAATTCCTTTTCTGTAACGTTGAACACAACTAAAATATATAATCTCTTCAACATTCTTTTTTATAGAAATTATTTTATAAATACTAGCTAGAAAAGTGCATTTTTTTTCTTTAAATGATGCTGAGGTTATTTGGAGTGTGGACATGAGGCACAACAGACAGATGAAACTTTCTTCCCTGATAAAAATGTTCTTGTGGAAATAAACATAGGGTTAAAAAAAAGGAATAAATTTCTTCCATCTAGAATCAAGTAGAATAATGGGGAATTTTGCATTTATCGCTATATAAAACTACCTTATTGGCTTATTATCTGCCTCCTCCATTAAAATATAGATTCCGGCCAAGGACCTTCTTTGGCTTGTTTATGACGGTATTCTGAAACCCTGGAACAGTGCCCACGGCTCAATAAATATTGAAGACTGGGCAGATGAAAGGGTGATCTCAAGTGAAGGATATCAAGTAATATATAAAACTGTCACCAAAACTAGTTATTTAAACTGATCAGTATTCAGTTTGCAGTTCTAAAGATCTTAATAGCATTGAATTGGTGAACTTCAACCTTAGGAAGGAAAGTAGCGTATCATGAGATGAAGAAATACTTGTTAATTCGTTGGCTCCTGCTAAGTGAGATGGATATATTAGAGGGAGGATAATGTGGAAATCAGCATTAAACTTTTTAGTGGTCCAAGTTGTTTAACATTTCTAGACTTTATTTCTGAAATCTAAGCAATACATTGTATGTAAGGCCTTTAATTCAGTATTGCGCTCCTAATGTCAAGACCCCAATAAATGGTAGCTGTAATGCTGACGCTGATCCTCTCATTGTCCAGATAATGGGAGATATGTTATCATTTTAACATCTTTTCTCCCCTATCCCCACCCCCTTTTCTTCCTCCTTGAAAATACTGTAACCACGAGGGTCAGGGAAGCTCAGAAGTCCTTTCTTTCCTTCCTCACTCTCTCTCTCCTTCTGTGGCTTGATTTAGAACTGGCTGCTGAAAATTTCTTCTCAAGCCCCATCAACTCCTGTAACCACCAGAAAAGGATCTTTACACCAAAGTCCTTTCCCTTACTGAGGGAAATAATTATCCAGTGGTAACCGCCTGTTGTGGATTTCTCAGAGCCACACCCAATTTCAAGCCAAGTCCCAGCAGAGGAATCCCCAGTGCTCAGATGGGCTCCAGCAGTTGCTTTGCTTCTTTTCTTTTTACCTTCTTCTCCCACTCTTCAAAGTCTGTCCAGCTTTGTGTTATTTCTTCCTCTCTAGAGGAAAAAATATACTTTACTTAGTACTCATAGTAAAATAGAGAAAATGCAAAGAGAGAAAGAAAATGAGACTGTGTATGAATGCATGTGTATGTGGTGAGTATAATTTTTTATAAGCTAAAAGGTGTTATACAATGCTGATAATAACTCTTTTGTACTTTTTGTTTGTAGAAAAAATAATCTTTACATGTTCTCAAATCATTTGGAAAAAACCACTGATGCATTGCCATAAGTGACTTAAATGTTTAAGGTTTGAGTTTTTAGGAAAGCCGACTGACTAGAAGTACAATTAAATATGGGGAAATGGTTTAAAGAGACATCCCTCTGCACACTTCAGTGCTCACTTTTTTCCCCTCTGGAGTTGCTTTGTTATTGCAAATTGACAACTTTGCAATTAAAGTGATTAATGATGTGCCCTAGTGTTTATGGGTCCTGAGGTCAGTGAGCCCAAAGATGGCTGTGCTGTGGGAAACTTAGATAGAGCTCATCTCACGGAAGATGAACTAAGAATCCTCCTTTTTTCTGTATGATTGTTTATGAGTTAAGTGTATTAGATATGGTTGAAGGCATCACCAAGACATAATGAGTAATGTGAGTAATCTTTATCAGTCCAGTTCTGTTGCATAATTCCTCATTCTTAAACAGTAATGTGAGCGTTCATTGGCGACTTTTATTAGCTAAAAATGTTCTTATTCAGCAGTATTAGAAAATTCATTGAGTGTTGATACAATGCAGTTTTTCATGATTCCTTTGAATCTAATCTTTAACAGATCTATCGCTTATTTATGGTATTTTTCCTGTACATTTTCCTAACCAGGGCATCACAATTCTAGTTTTGAATACAACATTGTTACTTAGAACTCTTTTCAACTGTTCAGCCAGAAGTTCTGAAACTGGTTGTAACGCATGAGGGATTTTTATTTTGGATACTGCTCTTACAAAAATCAATCAACTTTCAAAACAGATTGCTCTAGCCACACTGATGGCTTTGTTCTTTGAATTCCGTGAGCTGAGGATAGTACCGGGCCAAGGCACTAGTCTCTCCCCATCACGGCTTACTCCATGTACAGGGGCTTCGCACTAAGGGAAGAGAGAACAATAAGCAAATTGTTGGGCCCGTGGCACCAAGCCATTGCCAGGATCTCTGCTGGTTGGAAACACACCACACTGCATAAAAGTGACTTGTGACGTTCACTGTGGTTGCAAGGGAGATCTATTATCCCATTGCATATTTCCCAGTATTTGAACAGAAAAATGTAGGAATAATTTTTAATAATTATACATCAATTTTGAAAACTTTCTTTTAAAGTCATTATAAAATTATTTGCTTTTAAGTAACCTGTAACATTTCTAAAGTAAAGGAGCAGATGCTCATTATAGTATTGTTCTAAAAAAACAAAAGGCAACTATAAAAATTTTAATTTTGAGAAGTAGCTTCCCTTCTTCATGTATTAGGATTTTCTCCTCAGGGAATACAGGAAATATGTATTTCAGTTTGGTGAAGGAAATAAGATTTTCCTCCTTAAACATTGATTAAATTATGCTCAGAGCCTTTGGGTATCTCATTTTAACAGAGTTCATGAAAGCACAAGCTCAATAAGAAAGATTCTGTATAACAAAAGGTTTTGAGGATTTTGTGGATTGTAATGTTTCTTTCCCTTAGTTTTAGCCACCTGGAGGAGACTTAAGAAATCTTTTCAGACTGACAAAGATTTACTCTCTTTACTGTTTCCATTTCTTAGAGGGTTTTTCTGCTCTCTTAATTCCAACCTTGAGAAAGGTTTCCTAAGCAAATGAATATTCTAAAAACAAGTTCCAAAAATGAGTGTTCTAAACTCCAGATGGGCGTGGACAAAGATCCACAGTATTTTCTTCTTGGGCATTTAAAGGCTTTGAGTAGCGCTATGGCTATGATGCTTATGTAACTTTAACTTCAAGTTTTCCAGAAATCTTTGATAACAGAACCTTTTTTGCGGGGGAGGGGGGTTGTGATTATGGAAAGTAGTTTTCTGTGAAGCGTGCTTTGAGAAATAGTCTTACTAATTATAAAAAGTGGCATGTGTACAGTGCATAAAACATGAAAAACACAAAAGAGAAGAAAACAAATATTCATAGAGAGCTTCTACTAAAATGTTGGTGTGTTTCCAACCACTTTTTTCCATTCATTGATTATGCTGTATATGCTATTTTATACTTTCCTTTTTTCACTTAATATCATAAAGTAAGCATGTTATCATGCAATTCAGAATTCTTCCTAAAAATGATTTTAATCATTGCGAAATGTTCATTATTTGGTTATATTACAGTTAACCATCTCCTCATTGTATATTTAATTGGTTGTTTCCTATTTTTCACTCTTATAAGTTATACTGTAGGGAATGAATATATTTATACATAGTCTTTTTCCTATTTTAGATTATTTCCTTATGATAGACTCCCAGAAGTTGATTTAATAAGCAAAGGGCATGAGCTCTCTTCAAGGCTTTTTATAAATAAATGCTAAATTATTTTCCAAATGAGCTGTAATAATATATGATTCTTCCAGCAACAGTATTCTTACAAACATTATGCATTAATATTTTTTAAAAATCTTGACACATTTGAAAACAAAAGATGTTGTATCTTTTTATTTTGTTTTTTTGTGTAGTAGTGAAGTTTGATTTTTTAAAAAACTGGTGTTATTTCTGTTCATTAATTTTTCAGATTTTCATTTGTCATATATTCTAAATTTCCCAAACCACAATAGTTTGTGTTGTAAGGATATGTAATCACACTTAAATATAAGATTTATATACCCTACTGATCTTTTAAAATGTAACTAATGTATGTTACATTACATTATAGATTTTATATACTATTTTTTGTGTTAAAAATGCTTTTCCAAATATTTTTAATGTGGACAGGTTGACTTCTGTTTATTCCAAAAAGCAAAATAACACACTACAATGAAGGCCATTTTAAACAGTAGCATTCAAAAATTACATGACTTAAACTGTGAGCTCTTGTAAATATTCAGACAGAGGTCAGGTGTATATCTGATTGGCATGTGATAGAGTAACTCTAAGGAACCTTTTAAGTTTTAATGATTCTAGGACTCATTTGGTAGTTATTTAAATATTTAAACCAGAACTAATTTTTATTGCATCTAGTGTCCACTCTTTCATTTGGCATTAATTATAAACCAGTCTTTTTTTTTTTTTTCATCTATAAAATGGTGTTTGTGTTTTTAACGTGTAATGGACTCAATCCTGGAGTTTTGAGCATAGATTGTTCCTCTTTTCTTTGACTGCTTTTCTTATTTCATGTCATTGCACTTGTGGAACGTTATCAGAAGGCAAGCAGGGCAGATATTCAGGATTCAGTTTAATATTTTTTGTGAATTCCATATTTTAAGAAGTATTTTTATAGAATTTTCAATCCATAAAATATGTTAAGGCTCGTTATTCTATGCGTTCTCAACAAACTAAGAGGTTGGACCCCAAAATTAGTGACAACTAACCATTCTGGGGCTTTTGTTGTTGTTGTTGTGAACACTGTGTAAATAAGAACTAACACCTAGAAGAAAACTAAGGGGTTTGTTTTCATAGACATAGAATGTATGTGTTTTCTTCTGTTTGGAAACCTAGTGACTGTTAAAACATCACCTTTTGCATAAATTGTTTTTGTGTTGCTAGAAGAACTCCGTGTACCTTTAAGTGTCCAGATAAAAAAGCATACAGTCCTCTCTGTTATGGCAAAGTTTCAATCATGTCTTGGGTGGCTTTAATAAGCAAATCCTTTGTGATAACATCTTATTGTGAAATTTCAATGAAAGGAAGATTCCACTGTTCTGTACTTGAACTTGTTTCCTTTGCTTGTTATAATAACCCTACAAGCTAAAAGAGAAATTGTCTGATTGAGAGCACACATGGAAAGTTGTGCAACTGCAGAGTGTAATTCTACATGGCACTAACCGAATGTTAGCATCCATTGTGGTCTCTCATTAGATTAGCCAGTTATTCAGTCCGTGCCTGCCCTGGCTAACCAAATTAGTTGTTATTGGAAAATTCAGTTGCTGCTCATGGTTTGCAGCTCAAAATTATCACTTATTATTTACCTACTATGGTTACATTTCTTTTTTTTTTTTAAGCTCTTTATTGGAATATAATTGCTTTACACTCTTGTACCAACTTTTGAGGTACACAAAAGTGAATCAGCTGTATTTATACATATATCCCCATATCCCCTCCCTCCCGCGACTCCCTTCCACCCTCCTTTTCCTGACCCTCTAAAGCATCGCCCATCATCGGGTTGATCTCCCTTTGTTATACAGCAACTTCCCACCAGCTATCTATTTTACTTTTGGTACTGTATCTATGTCTATGCTACTCTCTCACTTCATCCCAGCTTCCCCTTCACCCCCTACCCCCCACCCCAGCCCCATGTCCTCAAGTCCATTCTCTACGTCTGCATCTCCACTCTTGCCGTGTCACTGGGTTCATCAGTACCATTTCTTCAGATTCCATATATATGAGTTAGCATATGGTATTTGTTTAATCCAAAAAGAAACATGTACCATAATGTTCATTGCAGCACTATTTACGATAGCCAGGACATGGAAGCAACCTAAATGCCCATCAACAGATGAATGGATAAAGAAGATGTGGCACATATATACAATGGAATATTACCCAGCCATAAAAAGGAATGAAATTGAACTATACGTAATGAGGTGAATAGACCTAGAGTCTGTGATACAGAGCAAAGTGAGCCAGGAAGAGAAAAACAAATACCGTATGGTTACATTTCTTGAATTCTGCACTTGCTGTCTTATCCTCAGTCTTATGTGATATAAGAGGAGTCAAACTGCTTCTGACATTATTAAACATAACAAGTACCTTAGTACTGGAAAAATAGCCTTTAAATCATTAGAAGCACTCCAATCATTTAGTTACTGTCCTTGACTACAGCCAGTGTATTGTAATATATAAGGACTGTTGGCCTTAGCGCCATCCTAGAAGTAATTTACTTTATCTTTGAAGTTCCTCATGTGAAGAATGGGGATAATGATAGTTGCTACTGATTATTGGTCATGATTATATGAGATAATTGCTCCAAATCAATTATCATCATTATTAGTCCATGCTAACCAAAGGACAGTGATAATACAAAAAAGCATAGATTAAAAATAATAGTTTTAATATGAGAATAGTTCTGTGCATGGATTTTTGTCCTTCTTTCCTGTTCTCTCCTTTCCACATTTATTACTGATGACCTGTTACATGCCAGGTGCAGTGCTGTTATAGACACAAGTGGGGCATGATCATGGCATTCACTGAAATTATACCCCAGTGGAAGAACTTAGAGTTTGGTTTTAGCAGAACAGATCCATTAACCCGCACTTAAGATTATAAATATGAAATTAATACTCATTCAGTGACCCAATTCAACCAGAATTTATTCAGTATCTTCACAAAAAACTTCAATGTCTTCTGGGCATATTCATGGGTGATAGGAGAAAAGGCAGATACTGTTGGAGATGGAGATGCAGATTATTTGTTTCAGGAACCACTCAAAGATCAGAAAGTCATGTTTATTTTACCTTACCCTTTTTGGTGGGGAATAGCCTTAATTTGAAGGTTAAACATGGATGCATTAGCAAACAGGGTTGGCATTTGTCTTTCTCATTTGAGTGGGTAGAGAACTAATGAATACTTAGTGTATGAGGTATTGGATCTTACAGCATTTGAATTGCATGAACTAATTAGTAGATTGTGAATAGTAAAACCATGAATTACGGAACTGTAAATTCTGATGATTTAGTATATTAAGATATATAATAATAATAATTTCATTAATAAGAAGTTTGCAAAAATTCATGTTTTTTTCCTTTTTTTCTTTTTTTTCCCCCTCAGAGCCTCTGCTACACCCAAGCCTGAGCCGGTTCCCGTTCAAAAGGTGTGTTTCTAATCGAACATCACCAGGATGTTATTTGTCCCTCTTGAACCACTGTCTCCAGCCATACTGACAATTTATAGTTTTCGATAGTTTTCCTCACAGTTCTTTTTCTTTAAAGATGACAGGGGAAAGTGGAAATCAACACATACAGAATTATCATCTGTAATTATTCCTTATTATTTAAACATTATTTCCAGTGTCGTATATTATAACTCATATCCAGATTTCTTACCTTCACTTTTAATTTGCCTATCTTTATTCACATAATCTAAAGAGATTAAATAAGTGGTTACCAAAGATGAATATCACAAGAAGTCTTTAATAGCATCTTATTAGTAATGTTAATGTTTTTGAATTACATTTTCAGAGTATTCTTGGATTAGGTTTTTGGCAAGTACCCTTTTTTTCTCATATACATCCTCAAATTGTCCAAAACCATTGTTCATATACATCTGGTTTTGTGCTTTTGGGGGTTTTCTCCTTAATTTTACTTGTGCCTTTCCATTGAATTTACTTATATTGATTCCTGGAGGCATGAAGCTACTTTATCCCCCTCAGTTTTATTATTTCTGTAAGATTAATTTAGATTACTTTTTTTTCCTTCAAATTGAACATAATAGAGCCACCATTGTATGCTTCTTAAAGAATTTGATTGTTTTTCTTTTGAGATGATAGGGACTTATTCTTGCATGTTGTAGAAGCTTAAGCTGTTGTTTTTGGTTTTTGGTTTTTTTTAACTTCATACTTACTTTGGGATAGGGGTTTGTGTACACAAATTCTGTTAATTTTAGGAGGAATTGATCTTTCTTAGTTGTTATTTTTTTCTTCGATGGCAGTGAAGAAACATCTAAGATCTTTTTTTTCCCCCTCATGTAACTATTAAATATTTATTTTGGAAAAGGGAAGAAGTTTTTTCCGTCTTTAGTGATATCTCAAGACATTCCAGAGAGAGAAACAGGTGGATTACAGGAAAGGGAAAGGATTAATTTTGTTTTGTTCATTTGTTTGCTTTTTTGGTTGTTTTTTTAAGGAGCAATTTCTTGATTCAATATAATTAATTAGAATGTGCACATTTCTGAGTCAGATGACAATGAACATTCCTTCAGTTTTGTTTTTTTTTTTAATTGAAGAGTTAGAAATGTGTTACTACTTCTGCATGAATCAAATAATTGTACTCTGGAGAGTAATTAAACATGTTTGAAAAATGAAATTATAATTGAGACTGGATATTTTAAAATACATGTTTTGGTTAGTGATGTTCTGTTTACTGTGGGGTATTTAAAACATTTTCCTTTGGAATAAGTCTAAATTGGCACTTATGTTGGCCTTTAGGCTTTTTGATAACTTTCCTAATCTATTTCCTGAATAATTTGAACTCCTTTCATTTTTATTTAAAAAAATATATCTACTCAGTATGTGCATCTGTGTTATGCATGTTGGGACCAGTTAGCATGCATGCTGTGTTATGTCAGCTCATTGTTCTTATCTGGAAACGTGTAGAGTTTGGCCTGCTAACACGATTGTGTTTGTCTTTTTACAAACTAGCTGTGTGTTCTTTTCAGTGGATCTATTTTGCATGTCTTTGGTGTGTTTTTGTGTATGTTTATTTTTATTTTACATAGGGAGAACCTAAAGAAGTAGTTAAACCTGTGCCCATTCCATCTCCTGCTGTGTCCAAAGTCACTTCCACAACCAACATGGCCTACAATAAGGCACCACGGCCCTTTGGTTCTGTGTCTTCACCAAAAGTCACATCCATCCCATCACCATCGTCTGCCTTCACCCCAGCCCACGCGACCACTTCATCACATGCTTCCCCTCCACCTGTGGCCGCTGTCAGTCCTCCCCCATTCGCTGCATCTGGACCACATGCTAATGCCAGTCTTAGTGCTGACCAGCGGTCATCTGCACTGAGCGCTGGTAAACCTGCAGTTAATGTCCCACGGCAGCCCACAGTCACCAGCGTGTGTGCCGAGACTGCCCAGGAGCTAGCGGAGGGACAGAGAAGAGGATCCCAGGGTGACAGTAAACAGCAAAATGGGTAGGTGGCCAAGGGTGCTTTCTGCTCTTATCAAAACTCTTCTTTCAGGCAATTTCCAGGCAACACTTAATCTCCATCCCCCCCACCCCCAAAATCAGCTGTTCTTTGAAAGAAGGGAGATGAAGTTTCATTTGCTTCATTAACATGTAGCTTTATGTTGTATACAATACAGCACTTTCTGCAAGGTGATTATAGGTTAATCCAGACCTAATTATGCATTTTGACCTGCTATGAACCATGTAACAGACTCTGTAACTCTTTTTCTCCAAGTCCTGGCACAACGTGGAGCAGCTGGCCCTTATAATGCAAGGCAAATCCTGAATCTTTCTTCCTCAATTTTTCCATTCTTTTATGAGCCACCAGAAGTTGAAACAGAATGGTTATAGTTGTGTCAGCTTATGTATCTCATGCTAAAGACAGGAAATGCGAAGTTTGTAAGAAGTTTTTTTTCTGGGAATTGGTCTTAAGACAGAAAACAAATTTAGTTTTGACTCATGTCTGTGTATGATGCATTAGCTTAGGTCAGCTAGCTAAGCAACATTCTTTTCAGATAAACATGCTGGAATTTAGTCTTAAAAGCAAACAGTAATGAGAGGACAGTAACATTAAGGGATGCTTAAAAAACATCAGAAGCAAATTAGAAAATGTTTTCATTGTAGAGATTTTTCTCAAATGAATGGGTTTAAAGCAGTGGACACTAAATATATAATGTTGGCAGAACTTTTTGAAAATCCATTCCTTATAATTTTCCCCTTTTTATGGTACAGATTTTTAAAAAATTGGTTGAAGTCTATTTTCAGCAGCCACCATTTAGAGATAGTTATTTTATGCTTTTTGGAATCCAGGGACCATACTTTAAGCCAAAGTCATTTTTATAAAATCATTTTGATCATATTTATTGTGACAAAAGTGTCTTTTAAGAGGAAAACAAAAGGAAATAATCTGCATGCGTGATTATTTTTACCAATGCTGGTTCCCAAGAAAGTATAATTAAAATAATTGTGTGGATAGGTCCTTTTTGAGATAATCCCTTCTGAATGTTAATTCATGTCATGAAGAGGCTGTGCTTTCATAGCACGGCTGCCATGGCAACTTGGGGGCTTTGACAAAGAAGGTGGCAGGGTTCCAGGCTGCTGCTGAGAGAAAGGAGCAGGTCTGGAAGGACAGCTCCTGGGCCCTGCATGGGGTTTTGTGGTTGTGGGTGGTTTTGGAAAGTTTTGATGTATATATCGATGAAAACTAGTGTCCTTCAAAGAAAGTTATTTCTTCTTTCATGTCAGAAATCGTGTTGAGGTGCGTTTGGTTGTATTTGTGGTTGTTGTTTTTGGTGTGTCTATTTTAAGACAGTAGATTTTAAAGTAATCAAGTAGGTACCTTGAAAAAACAGATGCTGCCTGTCAAATGCTAGCCCCACAGAAAACTAAAAGCAAAGTTTAGTATGTTTGTTAACTGTCAGGTTCAGGAGAAGAAAAGTCCTTTGAAGGAAGCATTTGAGTTAAAATCTTTTCTCCTTGCTAATGTGTCTTGAAATTCGATAAGGCTTCTTAACGGAACATTGTAGAGTTCAAAGCAAATTAAGGTTATAGGAAAATACTACATTGAAAACATATAAAAATACCAAGCTGAAATTTTGTGTTTTATGAGTGCAGCTTTGGTGATTAAACTTGAAATGATTGAGAGCTTATTATTTTCCAGTTGAACCTGTAGGCAGTTGGTATAGTTACAGGGTCTCTACAGTGGCTTCTTCATCAGTCGACGTTGGTTATTGAGCACATGCCTGGTGTTCAGCACCGCACAAGATTCAAGACAAAAGGGATTATTACATATTTGGCATCATTAACAAGCAAGTTACTGCTTTGCATTCATAAACTGATTGCATTTAAAAATAGCTTCATTTCAGATGTTGTCCAGATGTGTTAGTGTAATGAAAACTTGATTAGTCTCAAAACAAAGTGTGGTGTCTGTGACATTCTAAAACAAATTTGCAGTGCTCTTTCTCTTACTACATTTAGACCAGAAAAATCAAAAATAAATCACACATTTTACTGTTTACTAGTCGGTGATGTGTCATTTTGAAGAGCAGGTGTTTTGTGATATTGATGAATGTATTTCCTGCATCAGGTGTCAAACTATTTTCCTGAAATCACTGTCAGCCTTTTTACTAATTATGTGATTATTAAATTTTCCACGTTTATTGTCTTACAAAAGATCTGCAACAAAACTCTTTCACAGTTGAGAGTTGTTATTTTTTATTAATTACATTTTACATTAAAACTAATATATGCCAGTAACCAAAAATTTAGGGTTTTAGAAGGATGTAAAGTTAAATGCATGTTATCTTTTTCTTCAGAGCAGGAGGACTATTAGTTTTTAAGTGATTTATAAGCATCCCACCCAAATTTATCTAGGATTAATAAATATAAGACACAAACAAGTGCTTATGAATTATGCATCATTACCGAGAAGTAGTTATTCATCCTAATAGTATGAAATATAACAATTATGTTGATATCTTTAGAATATTCTTAATAATGCTATGCTAGCATTCCTGTTCCTTCTTATAAATAATAACGAACAAGGTACATTTAAGAAATTTTTAGTCCATTTTGTACATATATGAGTTTTTAGTCTTGGCTTACTGTTTCCTTTACTATTCTTCTTACTCTACTTAGAACAAAATGGAACTTTATATTCCAAACTGGAAGATAATCTATTTTGCATCAAGTAGTTTAACTGATTTACCTTTTTCCTTTCCATATGCCCTTGCATTATAATATGCCGCTGCTTTCAAGAGGTAAGTCTTTCATGTATCCTAAATTAATTTTCATTTCATTGGACTGCAGTTTCTTCTAACAGTTCTTATGTGGTATTTTGAAGAACGTGGCCTTGGAAGATACAAAATATGATATGATAGTAATATTTTTAAATGCTTTTCTCTTTGCAGAAAACAAAAGTGACAAAGTTAGTATCCACATTACTGGAGAGAAAATATGGTGATTTATATATGAGTAAACAGCATGAATGCCCAATTTTTGCAAAATTAAGTTAAATTTTGCAAAACAGCTATAATTTAGAATAACCACATTTAGTCTTTTCATTAAGTTTGGTTTGCATTGCTGTGTTGTGGTGAATTGCTTTATGGCAATAAATAGTAATGTTTAACTTTTGTCACAAAATATGTGTGGGGTTTTCTGTGTAATGATTTAAAAGAGGTAATGTTCAGGGTAATTTGTATCAGTCAAGACTATTAGAAAACAAAGATAAAGATAGAATAGAAAGCATAAACGTATGTATAGTAGTGAATAGTATATGTAACACCGAGTTGTTTTCCAAATTCATATCAAAATCCAATATTTGCCAGGTAAAATCTCTAAGAACCTTTTTGATTTTTCAACCAATGTTGCTGAAAGATTTAGACTGTATATGCAGTTGTGTGTCACTGGATGATAGAAAGTCTGTACACCTTTGCAATTAGTTAAGAGACATAAGTACCATCTTGTTAAGTGTCACGGGTAGTTGGCATACACATCGAAAATCACTGTGATATAACTTCAGAATATTGCTTTTTTGTCTATTGGTATTGACAATAAACTGGTGATTACTAGCTTTAAAAATAGATAAAAATCACATTAAGTAAGAACTTTAATGTTGTGTTATGATTATTCTGAGCATGTGCTGAAATTTCCTTATCATCATACTCTAGAGCAGAATTGGAAATATGGAATATCTATCTTAGACACACTTGAGGGAATTAACTGTTGAATAATTAGAGCAATTTTATTCCAGTATGGCTATGATCTCACTAATTGAATGTTTCATGTTATAGACACTTAAGAATACTGCACACCAGTGCACTAGAGGAACCTCCCCAAGCCCTGATTTATTGCTTGTCTATTTAAATTCTTATACACAAAGATTTGCACTATTTACTAGATTTCACTGTAACAAGTTGACTTATAAAGGAGAAAAAAACAGGACTTGGAAAAATAAACGGAAGCATTTAGGTTAAATATACATTTAAAAAGATTCAGATTAAGATTAATTAATTTATTAAGTATTACTATGCATTGTGCTAGATGTTTTAAATGCAGTATGTAATTGAATTCTCGTTTAAACTCTGACCCTTGTGAGGTTAATTTTCTCAAGGCATGCAGCTTGTAAGTGTTAGAGCTAATAAGATTTGAGCCTAGGGTTTTTTGAAGCCAAATTTTGGTGTGTCTCGCCAGATTTTTGGTTCTGTCACCTGTTTGTGACCTGGGCTTATTTCTGTTACTCTGAATTAGTATTTGTTTTTACTGGTTATAGACTTGAGGATAAATTGAGTGAACTGAGGCTGCGTGAGTGAGTATTGTGCATGCACTGCAGCTGAGTTTGATGATACTCATATCGCGTCACGAGAGGATCTATTCTAACAACAAACATGTATTTGTATAGTTTTCAGAGTGCATTCAAATATATAAACATATGCCCTTATGAAAACTCTGAAAGATGGAGAAATTGTAATCCATTGCACTGTTGAGGAAAAAAGAGGCTTCTAGGGATTACAGCTTGTACAGGCACAGAGGAAATGGACAGCGTAGCCAGGGTGAAAAGCCACGTCATCTGACTGTCACGTTCACGTAGGCACAAATGCCACTGTGGTGTGTGATGGGCTATTTCACTTGGGCACATTTTCTAAACATTCATGAAAATATCTGTTCAGTGTATTAAAATTAGCATCTTTAGGTTTTAACCTATCAGCCCTCTGCTGGCTACCTCTTACCACATCATAATATATCCCCCACCCCCAACTTCATTTTGACATAAAACTTCTTCCCTAAACTTTAAAATGTTTAAATGTATATCTTAGATTTTATTCTGGTTAGAGGAGGTTATTTTGAAAAACTGTTTCCCTACTACTTAAAGTAGCAAGGCAGAGAAGAGAATGCTTTGCATTATGGTTTAGAGAAGAATAATTACCCATAAATAATTGAGATTAACTTAATCCTGCTTCTGAACCCCACTCAGCAAAACTCAGCCCTTTACTGAGTTTATGAAACTGACTTTGACATGTGGAAATAGTTTAGCTACAGTGCACCATCTTAGTATTCAAACTGGTAGGCAGTTTTTCTCACTGCCTTTATAATGGGTTGTTAGTTACTCTGACTAAACTTTATCGAAGTAGGATTGATTCAACAGTATGTTGAGAAAATATATAGCATTTCTGCTTTAGTCGTCTCTATACGTAATAGAATGTGAGTATATTTGTTTTTACTGATTCTACACTTAATAGACCATATGAATGAATTATGTTTTTCCTCTTTAGGTGTTATTAACCTGGTTCTTCTGTCATATCAGACATGCCTTTCTGGGCACTAATTAGGTTGCTGATAATATAGAACTCTGGAGTTTCTACATATCAGTGCTAAACTTCCTGGAATTTGCTTGTGAATGAGGGCGGTGATGATGGACAGGGGAGAGTATGAAAATTGAGCAATAGCCTATTATTTATGACCCACAGCTTCATATATTTTTCATCATAATCACTTACTTTAAAAAATAAGAGAAAATTTTCAGATAGCATATCATTCCTTTTTAATGCATGGTTCAGAATAATTTATGTGAGAAGATTACACTTGCTATTAGTAATGTATATTTTTTATATTATGTGAGACTGAAAGATTTTCTCTTAGTCTGCTCTGATTTTAAAAGTGATTCTGAAATGATCTGTTTCTATATCTTACATCTAATTTATATTTTAATCTCTGCCTTTTGTTAGGAACATAGTAGGAATTTGGATTCACCCTAAAATAAATTTTATAAAAACCTAGAAGAAAACAGTGGATATTTCTCTCTTGGTATTAGTAACTTGAGACTTCAGCTAGCTTTAATATATAAAATATTTTTCAGTGTTTTTGGAAACAAACAAAGAAAAACACAGATAAAACTGTTGTCCAAATAGTAAGTGTAACAGATTTTTGACTAACACTTGTTCATTTTTGTTTGTCTGGGTTTATGTGATTATTTTGAAGCATGATGTTTGGTGTAGTATCTTCATTGTTTGGATTTTGTTATTTCATTTTCTTCTTCTTCTTCTTCTTTTTTTTTTTTTTTTTTTTTGTCTCATCTTTGTTGTCCTTCATCCTGGGAACATCACTGTCTTCTCTATCACATCTTTGTGTGTGTGTGTGTGTTATTCCTCCTTCAGTAACCCTGGCACTGTGTAAGTACCTAATCAGGGTTTCTTTTCTAATTTTCATCATTGTCTCTCTGCAACTTTTCATCTGGCTTTCAACTTAACACCGTCAGCAAATTTTGTTAGTTTCTTCTCATTGCTTAGAATTTTCAATATATTAGGATCCTAGGAAACTTGTTTTTCATGCTGAAGAGCTTCATATGAATTGGTGGATGTGTTTAGGAAACCCACACTTCTGCAGTGGAAAAAGTTAGTAAGCTAAACCTTCAGAAAGATAGATAAGCATTATAGACAGTACATACTGGAGTTAGAGATGTAGTTGGGGCCTCCCTTGTTTAACATTTTTTAAAAATTTGAATAAATTTGCTAATTTTGAATGTCTGTATTTTGAAATAAATTGTTTGCTCTTGATAGTTGAATTTGTATTCTATCCCAAATACATTTAAAAAAATAAAATTATTCAGATTATTCCCTTCTTTAATAATAGTCATGAGAGTTTAGAGTTTCAAAGCCAGTAAGTGTTTAGAAACTTTCTGTCACTTGACACAGACCTTAAGCAGTGGTGAATGTCACAGAGAGTCTAAGATGTGCTATACAAGTGTGTTGTAGCTAAAAAATATTCTTAAGTGGTGTCATTTTATTAATCTTAAGTGTCTTAGCTTAAAACTATTTTTTTGTGTTTTTATAGTCCAGACCTTTTCTGAAAGATAAAATAGTCTTATACCTGAAATTGGCACCATTTAAGAGTAAACAACACTTACTGACTATAGAGAAATTTAAAACTATAAGTTTGGTAGCTTAAATAAAGTTTTTCAAGTAACTGCATAAGATAAAGTTTTGTCTGTTTAGGAATCTGCTGAAGACAGTGTATTTATGAAGTAATCTATGTCTATTATTTTCTAATTAAAGAAAATTATGTCTATTTTAAAAAGGATTAGGAGGATTTTTTCAATATTAGTGAAAGGTATTTTAGGTATTTCACTCCTGGAATATTACAATTTTATTATAACTAATAATTTTAATTACTATTAAAGTATACTATTAAATATACCATTAAATAGTATTAAAAATACTATTGTTAGTATTGTGTATAAATACTGTTGATTCTGTTCTTTATATATATGGATGACTTATAGTCTTAGAACATGCATTGCAAATAATTTTTCTAGCAATCATAAAAAAAAACAGACTATGTAATCATTACTTTGTGTTAGCTACTGTGGAAAGCACTTTACTTACTTTACCTGTCTTATTTATTCCTCAAAACAACCCTTTAAGATAGATGCAATCCCCATTTCTCAGGTGGGAAAAATCGAGACTTAGAGAAGTTGAATGACTTGCCTAAAATACACACTGAATGGAGGATGTATGCTTAGAACTATTACCTGTCTGACTGCAAAGCTAGTATTAACGTGAATTCTATCATGTCACTGGGCAGAAACTCTTCTAGTGTACACTGAGACAGCTTTTGATAGTGTCCCTATTAAAATGACAGCAGTCACGTGGCATTCTGATAGCAACGTGATATTTTAGCAGTGAGTTAACCTAGCAGGTGCTGCCACCCACATCTGACACGCTTAGGGCACTTTCTCTGATTGGATCTTGTGCCAGTTGTCTTCTAGTCCAGACTCAGTTTCCTTTATCTCTTTTAAAATGAAACTCATAATTTATTTCGTATTTATCCTATTTTGGGTAGGGGGGAGGTGTTGAGAAAGGAGGAGTATTTTTAAAGTGACCTAGATCTTAGGTTAAAGTGTTAAAATAATGTACGTTGTAAATTCCTTAATATTGATATTTATGCTTTCTTAATAGAAAAATAAATATTCTTAGCAAACTCAAAGTTCTTGAACTCTGTAATTTACAAATCCCTTTCATGTACATTATTTCATATAATCCTGAGAACAGTGCTACTTTGTATGTGATATTCTTGTTTTACAAATGAAAAAACTGAGGCTTAGTGAGATTGACTAGTCCAGAATCATATATCTGAAAAGTCATAGAGCCACGATTCATATCTTGGTCTTTTGATAAGTATTTCATTGGTTTCTGATAGACCACAGCTCTTTCCAGTGCTGCTGATCCTGCACCCAACTATATTTCGGGTGAGAGATATCTGTACACATAAATGAGAATATTGTAGAAAGTAAGTTCTGACCCTTTTAAAAATTGTGTTTGGAATTGGTGGTTTAGCCTGCACTAAACCATTCCTGGCTCCTGGGCCTAGTGAAGAAATGATCATTTAATTATGTGAAAGTCGGCATATTTTAGCAGCGTGTAGGTACTTAGCAGTGGTTGTGGATGTAGTCCATGTCGGCTTTGTTAGCCGTAAGATGAACGATACCAATAATTTTGAATTGTTTGATTTTAATCACTGTGGACTTTGCAATTTCTTGTTATTTTCTTCTTTTCTTATTCTTTTCTTTTCCTTTTCTTCATGTTGGAAATCTCTCTTCTGCTGCCTCCTTCTGTCAATTAAAAGGAAAATCCCACCCAAACGGTAACCTTTCTGTTGAATAGGCACTTATACTATTATTTTATCTTAGCATATAAGTACCTTTTTTAAACTAATTAAAAAAAATACTCAATTTTAGAAGGATGCTTTGTTTTTTTAAGAAAAATTGCTACTGAGTATACTTGAAAAAGCAAAATATACAAAAGGAACATTGGGGATTAAATGTATAAGTTATAACATAGGAGAGGATATTTTATCCCTAACATAATTAAAAATATTTTAACCCTTTTTTCCCTCCTTCTTAACCTAGCCCGCCAAGAAAACACATTATGGATCGTTATACAGAGTTTTATCACATACCGACTCACAGTGATGCCAGCAAGAAGAGGCTGATTGAGGATACTGAAGACTGGCGTCCAAGGACTGGAACCACTCAGTCTCGCTCTTTCCGAATCCTCGCCCAGATCACTGGGACTGAACATCGTAAGTGAATACCTAGGGATTCTAACGGATGAATATTTCTTTGCTGCGGAGAGTAGCATTAGACTGATGGACAGTTATTGAAAAATATTAATTTCCCTGAGACAGTTTAATTTTAAATTATGCCATGCATAGTGGTACTGTAAATAAGCAACCAGCCCAGGAGAGTTATATTGAAAAGTGTAGGAATAGTAATAGTTGCAGTACCAACTACCGTGTATAGCCAAAGACAATGTGATTAAGAATTTTTTTAGTGGCTCTGTGTAACCTGACCATTTGGTTTTAATTGAGAAAGGTAATTGCTTAAGTGATTTTTAAGTTAAAAAAAAAAAGCAAACTAACATTGGATATTACTTATTTTATTTCAGTGAAAGAATCTGAAACTGATAATACAAAGAAGGCAAAGTAAGTGGTCCATTTTTTGTAAATTGAATGCTTTTCTTTCATGAATG
This sequence comes from Hippopotamus amphibius kiboko, assembly GCF_030028045.1. NCBI lineage: Eukaryota > Metazoa > Chordata > Mammalia > Artiodactyla > Hippopotamidae > Hippopotamus > Hippopotamus amphibius. Next base: position 63,902,800 of record NC_080188.1, read on the forward strand.
GTCTCAGTGTGTTTTTTTCACCTTTTCAAGTGAATGGTATGGCATTTTGTCTTTGCAGCTAGGAGCTAAGCTTAACTTTGGTCCCTTTTGTGGGACTTAAATGTACAACTTTTACAGATGTTTAAATTAGTTCATGTTGTCTGACTTCTTTGTCTGAGGCTTGTTTTCTTCAGTACTGAAGTAAGTGGGCAGAAGGGTGTATTCGGGGGTGCTTTGCTAACACTACAGACCTCAGTGATTGACTTCATGTGTTGTCTTGCAGTCGCTTTATTTGGGGAATAAAAATTGAGGTTTCCAGGAGGCCTGTATAGATTAATTTCTGTATTTCTAAAAATGCTCTACCCTTAAACTCTTTGCTATTACATAAAACAGCTCTGTGAAATTAAGCTTTCTAGAAGGCATGTTTTCTGCATGATAATCTAAGTGTAGAAACTTTTTCTGTCTCTTTCTTATGACTCTTCTATCACTCTCTTTTCTTTTTTCTTTTCTTTTTATTTCCACAGGGAAAAGATACCCCTTCACGTCTTTAGTCCCAAATACACAAAATTACGTGACTGGCACCATGAAGTTTCAGCACGTGCTCTTAACGTACAGTGATTTATGAGCCTTGCACCCCCAGCAGCCAGCACATACCTTTTCATTCACTTTTTCTTTTTCTCCAACTTCATAGCAAAATCTGTATTAAGTTTGCCTTATGAAAGAAAAAATAGAACCTTTTCTATACTTTTCTGACCATTTCCTGCTATTGTGAAAACGAGGAGGATGAACATGTTTTGTGCTAGTTGGTAGCTCACAAATGTCAAACTAAGAGAGCAAAGTAAGGAGCTAGATCGAGTCAGTGGATTTACATCTGTTTTTATTGTTATTATGAGAGTAACCTTGGGAAAGGAGCTCTTTTCGTAAGTGGAATTTGGTTGGTTGGTTGGTTGAAGCAGAGATGGATGAGCAAATAATGTCCTTGTCTGATTTGGAAAAATTTCCTTTATGTTACTACATTTCCCAAGGTTACTTTCAAGTTCATTGTTACATAATGTTCAAAGTGGGTTATAAACACTTCTAAGTAAGGAGGGAAGATAAAACAGAAATGGCTTTATTAGAATAGAGTTCATTACAGATTTGGGTATTTTTTTTAAAGCAGGAACTATTGAGGGTGGCTCTCTGAAGAGCAGGAGGCACAGATTTGACTCCTAAAAAAGGAAAGAAGAGAAGTCTGCCCCTATTTGCAATGTGGAAATACAGTGTTCTTTTGGTTTGGTTAGTTTTAAAAATCCTGTTTTCTACTAAAGGAAGTATTTCTAAGCGGGTGGATGTGTTTAGGGTATAGACAATTTCTAGGTATTAACTAGTAAAATGTAGAAAAGATAGCTTTGCTTTATTTCTAAACGAAGAGAAATGAACATAAAATAAGTTGCAATATGAATGATTCTTTACACAACATCCGAGAAATATCTTACTTAGTGATATAAACTATTGTGCGTTGTTGCTGTTCCTAGGAAGCTCTGTTTTGGGCGATACATGCAAGCTAAATATCTGACCAGAAGTGCTTTCTGTCTTGTAATATAATGTATTATATGTTAGATTAAATTCAATAATAAATGCATTTTGAAGTTTGGAAAAGTATTGTAATAAAGTTGCCTTTAACTTAGCTTTGTAGTTGTTTTCTGTTTCCTTGAAGCTAGTAACAAGCCATCCAGGACTTAAAGTACCATGTGGGTAAAATAAATAATTCTCTCGACATTTCATTTGGAAAACTTTTTTAATTTTGTGAGGTTGCTAAAATGTGAGCGTGGAATATGACAAAGATCTGTGGTTTTTTTTTTGTTTTGTTTCCTGCATTGTTACATTATTTTACATGACGTCGTATGTGAATAACACGTAGGATCGGTTAGACTGGGCACAAGATCTTATTAGGCTTTGTGTGAACCTTATTACCGAAGATTCTTTGTCTGCATTCAAGATTTCATTTTTTAGTTTTCCAGGTTTTCTTGATTTTAATGGCACTGTAGAATAGGAAAACTGCCTGATAATTTTGAGAAACTAACATTAATTTCAGTTAGTGATTACTGTTTAAAATTTGGTATGCCTGATGCATTTTTAAAATAATTCTAGGATTTATCTGTATTCATTTTTACTATACTTTATAGTATATTACAATGTCTTTCTTTAATTGCATGAGTTCTTCAGATGCTGCTTATGATTTTATGATTCTGGCATCCATCCCATTTACTATAGTGTCTCTGGCCTCTGTAAGAAAATCTACTTTCTTAGACCAGGTTTTTTTATACCCTGCAATTCTTCATTGATCTCAAAAGATGATGCTTGAAAGAAGAATCAAATTCTTGTGAAAATAAATGGTCTGAGTAGAGTAAACATGGTATTTTACACTAAGAACCAAATTTCTAGAGTAATTTTAGAGTTGAGAGAAAGAACTACCGGAAAGAGAGTTTTAGGTAAATAAAATAGTTTTTCCTTAATAAAGGCAAGAGAATGTATGTATGTAGAACTTTATAACTTGAAATAGGTACAGTTGAAAATAAGAGTTTAATACCTTGCCTAATTAAAAATAAAATACGTAATGTCTCATTGAAAGCATAGATTTAGATAAATGGAAAGATCCACAATTGAATATGAGGGTAAATGTTCCGCCAGGATTGCAAAGGACATTCCATTTGACCTTGTCAGAGGTTGAATTCCTATGTTTAGTTAGTCTCCTGGGACATCTTATATTCCAAGCTTAAAAGCTAGCCAAAATTATAAAAACTTCTTGCAAAAATATTGTTGTAAGTCTAGAGACCTAATTTATAGCTTGTTTTTGTTTGTCTCTTTTATACAGACTTTATCACTGACTTGTTTTCCATGTAAAATTAGGAAGTTACTCTTAAGAATTTTCAACATTTTTTTTCTTACAATGTTTTACTAGCCAGAAGATAGAATGTCTCCCACACAGTCAATCTTTTTTGTTACTTGAAAAACAGTTATTTGTGGAAACAGAAAGCTGCTCATTTTGTACATCATTATGCCCTTTAGGAAGACTCAGGTAAAAATGTCTTGGAGAGCTTGTTTAATAAAAATTGTGATGTTTATTAAAACACATGACAGAAAGAAAGTAGCAGTCCCTTCTTTTATTCATGTTTTTTTTCCCTGAAATATAGGATGAATTGATTTCCCAAGACAGATAATTTTGCAGTTGTTGTGTTGCTGATGTGTATTTAAAATCTTATAAATTATAAATATGCATTTGTTGCCTGCATTCATTCTGTCACATGAATAATTACTGAATGCCTTCATTCCAGGGACTGATGTGTGCTAGGGATTCAGATGAATAGCATGTCAATATATAAACACGGTAATCTAAGATAATTGTGTTATCAAGGTAATGTTAAATATAAGGGAAGTTTGGCTTAGGCAGAGTGGGATTACTTAGGTTGTGTGGATTTCTGAGGAGATGACCTTAATGCCATCACCTGAGGTAGGAAAGGGAGTCAACCCTGTGATGACTTGGGGTGCGTGCTCAAGGCAGAGGAAACAGGTGTGGGAAAGGCGCATGGCAAGTACATAGAGCGGACAGGACAGTGTGGCCAAGATGTGATACGTGAAGGGAATCATGATCCAAAAATGTAGCCCTTATGCATATGGGAAAATAATAGACACTCCCAGTACTGTCCACAGCATTTTCAATGGGAGGTTGTCTAATTATCATGTCTAACCACCTTCAAGTTAAAATTAGGAAGTGAAGAATCAGGGAGGTAATCAACTTGCTAAATAAAGTATAGCCACCTAGTGCCAGCCCTAGGCATAATGATCAAGTTAGTGCTTTTGGGAGGCATTAGTGTAGTATATGTTGGTGACATATTTGTAAGGAACAGAATGCTCCTTAAACACCCTTAAAGTCACTCAAAAACAAAACTTTCATGTATAGCAATGTGACATACAATGCTCTATTCATAATTTAGTGATGAATTTGACAAGTTAGTCCTCTCTAGAAAAACCTGTCTTGGTTTTCACATATCACCCCAGCTCCAGACACCACCTCCTCCGAGGCCACAGCCTTCGTAGGTAGAGCTGCCCACCTGCAGTGAACTGATCATTGGAGGGAGGGAAGGAAGGAAGCCTGTCTGCTTCAGCACAGGTCAGGCCAACTTGAGGACCGTGCTGGCTCTGTTAGATCCTGGTTTGGACCTCAGTTGCATCCATTCTCTTCAGCGTGGCCCTTGTCTTCACCTTCTCATCATTCTTCTTACATTCACTTCTCATCCCTTCTCCTTACGTTTTGAAAGCAGACCACAGACTCCCTTTAGGGACATCATTAAAGTGAAAGATCAGTTTAGGGCAGCTTGAAACATGTATGGAAGTCAAAAGAAAGATGTGTTTACTTTTCTTTTCCTCGAGTAAAGGATGTTTGTCGATTCTATCAGAAACACCCTTGGAGTGATGAGTAGATAAAGGTATTTCTATTATAAATAACTCTTATTTCCTACCTTTGTGTTTGTAGGGTTTTGTTTTTTTATCCTTGAAATAAAACAATTATACTGGCAAAAAAAAAAGAAAGAAATCAAATATAATCAGGGCTCTATGAATGAATGAATGAAACAAGAAGCTTCAAGACAGAAAATTAGCTCTGAATAAATGTGATAAGATTTTGTAACTGTTAAGAGGCACTTAATAAACTTTGTATGTTATAATTTTCCATATGCAGCATTTTAGAATCAAATGTATTAGCCATTTAATTGGTCACGGGGTATATTTTATTTGAGCACCTCTGCCGTTTCCTTCACATCTTTAAAAGTTTACCTCCAGGTCTTCTCTCCTGGGGGAGAGGCTGCTGCTGAGTGGCCTTTGGACATGTGTAAGGGGATAGTACAGATCTTACAAGGTTAGGAGGGTGCTCCTGGGGGGCGGAGGATACGAAATGCAGTGTTCTAAATAATTCCACAGAATCAAGCAAGCATCATCTGCCCAAAATGCCAGTGGTGTGCCGCTGAGAATGGTGGGGCAGCGTGCACATGCTCCCTCTTCCTAGATTTTCTTATTCCTCCCCCAGCTGCAGCCACGCGTTGTCACCCAGAGCACACCACCCCCACCCCATCATGGAAGGACCCTCACTTCTCAAGGAACAACGGTGTCCTTTTTACCACTCTTTGGCACTTCCTTTTCTAATTTGTGTTATGGATATTTGTCTACATGTCTTACATTTCCCAACTAGAGTTATGAACAGCTATTTCTTTCTAGACATTTATACATAAATATATATGTAAATATAATAGAAAAATAAATATTTAAGCATGTAAATACAGTTGCTCCCTGAACAACACGGAGGTCAGGGGGTGCCAACCCCCTGTGCAGTCAAAAATCCACATGTAGCTTTACAGTCAGCCCTCCCTGTCTGTGGTTCCACATTCATGGATTCAACCAAGCATGGATCGTATAATACTATAGAACGTGTTTAGTGAAAAAAATCCACGTATTCAAACCACTGCAGTTCAAACTTATGTTGAACCACTGCAGTTCAAACTTGTGTTGCTCAAGGGTCAACTGTATATAAATGGACAAATTCAGTTTGCAGGTAGGTGTTAGGAGTGTGAGCTTCATCCCTAGTGAACTACTTCTTAAAGTACAAATATACTATGTTAGCCAGCTGAGGCTGCCATAACAAGATCCCCAAGCTTGATAGCTTAAACAACAGAAATTTATTTTCTCGCAGTTTTAGAATCTAGAAGTCTAAGACCAAAGTGCTAGCAGGGGTAGGTTTCTGGTGAGGCCTGTCTGGCTTGCAGATGGCCACTTTCTCACTGTGTCCTCACATGGCCTTTCCTCCGTGGGCTTGCAGAAGGAGAGAGCTCTGGTGTCTGTCTGTTCCCCTCCTTTTAAGGACACCAGTCTTCTTGGTAGGGCCTCAACCGTGATGACCTCATTTAACCTTAATTACCTCTTTATAAGCCCTGTTTCAAAAATACTGTTGCATTAGTGGTTAGGGCTTCAACATGAATTTAGGGGAGGGACACAATTCAGTCCATCATACACACCAGCTGCCTTTCTGTATTAATGTGCATTTTGGCAGATTGGCATTTAAGGAAAAGTTACTTTGAAGTGGAGTTACTGACTTAGACCCGTTTGGAAGTACCGTTTTTCATTCTGTTGTGGTGCATCCTCTTCTAATTTGAGTGACAAATCTTGGTCTCCATATCCTATATCCCTAACTAGAGTATAAGCTTTTTGAAGACAAGTTCTTGTGTTCTTCACCATGCTCACCCCCATATTTGACTCTCATTAGCACTCAGTAATGGTACCAATTGTATATGATTGCCTATTTCTCCAATTCCCTAACTGTTAAATTTTAGGGAAATTGTTTACAACATGGTATACATAACTTTTAATTGAATAAAAATTCAACATAAGGTCAAAATTTCATAAACATATCAAAGCATTAATATCTATACTGAAGGTAAAGTAGAATCATACCTAAGCTGCTTGAAAGGAGAATTGTTATGCTCTGGACAGTCTTAACTGGCAAAGTTAATGCTTTTCCCTTGGTGTTTATTATCTGTCGAATAGTCATGGAAGATACTTTTTTTTTTTAATTAAATGAACATTTATTCCTTAATCCATCTTCCTTTGTGGTTTTGGTCTGTTTTAACATGAATAACTCAGTGACTCCTGTGAGGTGACAATACCTGACTAATTTTAGAAACAGGCATATGAAATACTTAGTGCTCTGATTGGAAAAACCAACAGAGATTTTATCATTACTAAGGAAATGTTTAAAATTAAGAGTCTAATCTAAAACATTGATTAAAAAGAAACAGCCACCATAGTGTTAGTTAGATATTAATACTGAAAGCTGATAATAATATGTGATCTAGTGGTATAGAGAATTATGGGAGGCCGCAGAAAATTTCATTTAAAGATAATTCTTTTCAAAGCATATATACCTAAAATACATCATGTGTCAAGCATCATACAATTTATTTTTAGTTAAAGGGTGATTTTCTTGAATTCACCATTTTCTCAATTTCTACTATCTGTAGTAAAATATTTATCTGATAGGCAGTTTTAAATTGTTTATGCTTGTGTAGGTTTATATAAAATTAGTATAAAGTAGCATTTTAGTTTAGCAAAAAGATGTCTAAAATTATCATGATCAAAGCATACTTTTATTAGTCTTTTTTCTCTCATTTAAGGAATGCTGAGTTCAAATTTTTCACATATTATGGTTAAGAATTATAATGTATCATGTGCTTTCCCAATTTTCAGAGGCTTAAAATATGCTCATCAAGGGAGGAGTGATTGCCTCTCCCTTTAGTTGGAAAACAGTTCAAACACCAGTCACAAATTACATTACCCAAAACTGAAGCAAGTTACGAGAAAAAAAATATCCTCTTCCAGGCTATCCCCTGGCACTAACTAATATCCACGTGATTTTCAGCTAAAGGCCATCAGAACAAATGTTAAGTTGCTGCTTGACCAGAAACTTACCACCTTTGTATATTCATTGAAAATTTAGAAAGCAGAAACCTACGTAAGTGCTTACGAACACTCTTTTTACAGCAAGGTTTTTAATCATTTTCATATGTTCACAGATATTCACAGGATCCACATAAAATAGATAAATGAAGAAACAGTTTGCTGACCTGCCATGTCTTCATTATTGCTGTTTCATAAGTATACTGGACCCTTGTTGCATATCTTATTAGGACACGTCATTTGAGTAAATTACCTAAAACTTATCCCCTTTAAGCTATGCAGGGAAATCAGCAATCATCCCCTAGGCTCATAGTCTCACATATTTTCATGAGGTAAGAATTAACAATCTGATTTGCCCGAGACACAGAATACCAAGGCTTTCACAGCATTATCTAATTTTAAAAAGTAAAAATAAAACATTTACAGCCTGATAGAATCGCTTAGCTTATATTGTCATATACATTCCTGCAAAGTCTTTCGCCAACCTGGAAAAAAAGACCGCAGGTTCAAAAAAATGGGTATATAACCAAGTAATAATTATTGTCTATTGCAAAATATGGAATATTAGTAATTTATCTCCTCTTATTTTCTACTGCCCTTTGCTAATACTGGTTTGGTGACTGTAATGTAAAGGTCGCCATCTATTGAACATAAGTAATTACTGCACTTGAGCTCCATGTGAGAAGAGTACTTATAAAATTATTGAAGCAGGAAACATAGTTCCTATCTACTCTGTATTTTCACACACAAATTGTTTAATTCTCTGTTTAACTATGGAAATACTTGGGTACTTTTCGCAGATTAAACTGGGAAGACTACCGTTTATGAAGTTTTTTTTTTCTATAAAAATCAGTATTCATAATAAGCAAAAAAATGACTTTCATAGTCCAGAATATGCACTAAGTTCTTTAGAAGTTTTGTCAGGCCAGCAGTGCTTCTCTTGTGATGCTGTTTGAATAAACTCTTTTCTCTTCACCTTTAGAGAGGTATATTACACAACAAAATTACTTTGTTGAATTAAACCAGAAAATAAAAGGAATTTATTTTCTTAACTAATACTCAGTATTGAAGACACTTCCTGCAGCTTACTTTTTTTAATTCAAAAGAAATTACAGCTTAAAAGGATTAATTAGGGGTAAAATAATAGATAGTCTTCCCCGTGATGGAAGGCTTAATTTTCTATCTTTTGCCACTATTCAGTTTTACATATTTCAGTCACATTGAAATTTACAGAAGCCCAAGTTTTTCTGCCTTTATGTGGAGCTGTTTATCATGATAATATGATTTTATAAAAGAAAATTGAAATAGTATATTACACAATATAGCATAAAACATATGACAGTTATGGACATTTAGGTGTCTTAATTTTCTTCTTAATCAAATTAAAGAACTCTATTTTCAAATTACATTAATCTTAAAAGTGGTCTCAATTGTCCGTGGTTTCTCTTTTGTATTCTCTGTTTTTGTATCTGTTAACAAATATACATTGAGTGCTGCTTCTTTGTCTAACTTTGATATAGGTATTCATCTCCCAGGTGCACCTAATCAATTACTTCTGAGGAGTCTGTATTCATTTCTTTGTGCAGAAGAATATGTTAAAGCTAGGATAACACCTCATCAGTTTTTGAGTTAGTGGTACACATGTATTTTATCTTTTCACATACTTTATCCTAATATCTAGTAATTCGTGGATAGGAAAAAAAATGAGGATAAATTTCTGAAAGATTTTAATAGCTTCAGGTAGTGGTATATCACTGTTTAGATAATAAGTGAACTTGAGGTTTTAATACAAAGAAGTGAGACTTGTAAACAAACTTGGTGTCCTCACTTATCCTTTACCTACAGCAATGGAATCAAATATCTCTTGTTAAAATCAGCAAATCTCTTAGCAGTGATACTAGCAGGGATATTGAAGCAGTACACATGCATGTTAAGAAAGTGTACTTACATGTAACAGTCATTTAAAAGGTAAAAACAACCAGACAATGTTAATTTAAGAGATAAAAAAAGAAAAAAAGGGATGTTGTGAAGGATTATTATTAAAATAATAAATACTGGTTGTTGAAAGATACTAACAAGCAAACAAAAGTCACTCAAACCCAGAGATGAATACTGAAGAAGTTTAGGTTTATTTGCCTTCTGGAGGAGGGTGAAGCCCCAGGTAGAAAGTTATTCTTAATGAGTTCCCTGTGGTCTGTTTTTCTCAATGATTTATAGCCTAAGTATTTAGAGAGCTTAGGGATGAGATTTGCTAAGTAATACATCTTTTTTCTTTTCTTAAGTCTGGAGGATGGGAAAGAAAGTTGAAGACTGAGAACAGGAAATATAGTCTTGATTTTCAAAAAGTAACAATGTCAACTTCTAAACTATAAACTAGTTTGAACTTGAGGTCACGTGAAAAAAAATCCAGAAGGCATTCTTAAAAGCCAGCTTGTGAGCACTGGGAAAAGGAGGGCAGGATTGCCAAGACCCAGAATTTAGTTCTCAAGAAGCAAATCACACCCAACTAACACGTTTTAGATAAATTGGGGGAAATGTTAATTTTAACATTATGAAAGAAATCTTAAATTATCAAGGAAAAACTTTTAAGATCCCATTGAATTTAGTATTAAAATGAGGCTAATGATTATCAAGTTTTTAGATTCATAACAGGTTGAAGGAGTTTAACCAAAAGATATTGTTTAAAGATGAATCAGTGACTTGGATGAGGACCTCTACAGCTTGCTGCCTGTATTTGTGGGTGACATGAAGCACGGAGGTATAGCATTCATGTTTCATAACCAGATCCCCCTTCAAAAATATTTTGGGCATGTAGAACAATGGACCAAATCTAGTTAAAAAAAAAAAGCAAAGAGAAATTTAACATGGGTATGTGCAGTATAGATTAAATCATTTGCTCTTCTGGGACATAGGAGGGGTGGTGATGGGATAAGGTTAGAGAAAACAAATATTTGAAAAACTAGGGATTTTAGAAAAAAATGAACCCAGTATGAGTTTGTCATGTCATATGGCCTCTAAAAGTATAAGGCAAGTAATGGTTCTATTCTGTGCCAGTAAACTCTCATGTGGCATATTATTTTTAGTCTTTAGCGTTAATTTCTGATAATTATATAGATAATCCCAAGAAAATCAACTGAAAAACCATGGGACATTTAAGCTGTCTTTAGGTAGGAGGCAGTTATATGAGTATTTGTTTTTTGTTGATAACATGAGCTAGTCCCTTGACCTAAGTCCACAGCTGTGTCTTCTTCCACAAACATTCTCCCTCAGTCTCAAGCCTAGTAGGTGGCAGTGGAGAGTGGTAAATAATTGAGTGGAAAAGTAGTCAGAGGCCAGATCGTTTATTGCCTTATAAGATAATGGAAGACTGCCGAGTCAGTGAATTTGGTAAGAATTAATTCATTTGGTAAGTCAGTGAAATTGATGAGTCACTTCAGTACAGTAAAAAAGCTAAGGGCATCAAGAGGTTAGAGGGGTGAGTGAGTTAGGAAAGAAGGTGCTTAAAATCCAGATTTTAGACACGTTATACTTGTTGATGGAAAAGTAAAGATTACGAATTCTGGAGCGCACAGCTGGGCTGTTCTAGGCCTGAGGCTTAACTGTAGAGGGATTGTCACTGAAGTGAAGAAGTCAAAGAATTTAGCAGTCTGGTTATTCAGTGATTCAGCATGGTAACATTGAAGTCATCAAGAAAGATTGTTGGAATGGGGTAAAGAGGAAGACAGTGAGCCCGGGGGCTAAAGCAAACAGTGGGTGAGGTTGAGGCAAGACAGTGAGTGGGTGCAGGGTCAGTGGTATAGTCTGATGACACAGGCCTCAAAGGACTTGGCATTTTGCAGGATCAAAGATGATTGATGATGTTGGAAACAGTCATGAGAAGGACATCTGTCTCCAGGTTTATAAACATATGCAGTATGAGAGAAAAGGGACTGCTGTTTGAAGGGACTGCAAGGAAGGTGTAGAATGGTAGAGGGTTTGTGTGGGCTGAGAGGGCTGGGAAATAGATCAGGTTAGGAGATACACAGAACAGTAAAGAAATAAGATTCAGATGATGGATGACTCGAGGGGTTTGTACTTCTGATTGTGGCAGGTAAATAGGGATGGAAAGTATGATGGGATTGATCCTCTTGGTCTGTTAGAGTAGACACTAGACCATAAGCTTCATGAGTGCAGGAAATTAAAGTATGCGATATGCCTGGCGTAAAGTGGGACTTCAGATAATATTTTGTTGTTGAATGAATGAGTGGATGCAGTGAGTGATTGAGTGGGAGCGCTCAGGATGTGTGATCCAGAATGTGTAGCCAGAGAGCATGTGGCCCTTGGCTTTTGTTCTCTAATGCTGGAAGGACACTCTTGCTGGGAGTGGGGTGCTGTGGCGGCTTTCTCAAGATACCTGGCTTCTCCAGGGACTCACAGTGGGTGGCTGTTGAACACTAGGCATTCACACAGATTTATTTATATTTTCAAGTAGGTAACAGATTAACTCAATACTACTGAATAATACATCCTTTTAATCTGAATTTGGAAAAATGTTTTTATCAAATATTAATTCTTTTTGTAATATTAGGATTATATTATTACTAGAAAATGGCAGATTTTTGCCCCATAGAAGAAGCTATTCCTAACTAGTAGAAATCACTGACGTCACTAATAGGAATGATCCAGTGATGAAACTGATGATGCACAGTGAGAGGAGCTAAGGTCAGTGGTAAGTACCCTGCTGTTACTGAGGGAGTAGGACTTTTATTAGGAGATTGTTACACGTGATTTTTAAGCTGGTGTTAACACCTTAAAATCTTTATATTATGTAGGTATTTTTTATAGACATGGTATAAAATATACGCTCATTCTTTACCTATCTTTAGACCGCATACTACATTTTCTCTGAAGAGATCAAGGAATAGTATAGATAACTAAAGAGTTCACATAATATTAAGACTGGATGTTTAATAATGTAAAATCCACTACGGAAAGGCAAGAGCAGAGAAATGTATAAAAGCTAAGGCAGAGTTTGAAAGGTGCCAGAGAAAATGTGATATAAAAACAAAGAGCAAAATTCTTTCCCCAACACAAGTAAGTTCCTGTTCCCTCAAGGTCTCCCTTTATGTTTCCCTCTTTTCCTTGCATCACTAAATTAGGAAGCTCCAAGAGAAATGTTTTTGAGCTAGTCCTTTTTCTTTGCTCTCTCAAAAAATAAACCTCATTTTGGGTGGTGTTTTTGTTCACTTCATCATCTTCTTTTAACCTCTGACACTCGGTCCTCTCGGCCCTGCCATGTGCCAATCAAGGATGCACCTACTTGCTGATTTTTAAATTCTCTTCAAGATGCCATTTATAATAAATGTAGAATGAGCAGGCCCAAAGAATGTTTTTAGGCTGCTGAAGAAACAAAGCCGGTTGGAATTAATTAATAAATTTTGCTTATGATTAACAAGAGCATCGGAGCCTTCCAGCTGAGGTTGAGTTGATTTAATTTTCCAGAGGGGGGGTTGTAGTCACAAGCGAACGCACTCACCATCTTTATGGTCAGGAAGCCAGTGGAAGATACCCATTTTCCCTGACAGCAAGCAGTTTCCTTGGCTGACGTAAAGAGCTTTGCTGTGCCAGTAAACCCCAAAAGCACAGAATACAGCTGCGATCCTGGTATATTCCACTTTCTGCTTAGCAGTGTTATTCTGTGAATGTTTGCTTTGTGGAAGACTGAAAATACCAGTCATTTTTTGTCATTTCCTCCTTTACCTGCTATAAAATACATATTTTAGGATTTCTGAATTTCTCTTACTGAAAGCCTGCCATGTAGGGATGGAATAAGTCACTCTATTTGATTATTTTGTGACATTTATACAGGGAGTGAGGAGGCACTGAAATTTGTAGCTGGAGACTTGAAGTTTTCATACCGGGAAGGAAACTTTCTGCATTCCTTTTCCAGGTTAGCCTTTATGAGGAATTTATTCTTCTATAGTTTGGATGTCATTCCATCAAAATGTGGGTAAGCCACATGAACATTTTGAAACTTTATTACTGATGGTGTGTTTTAACATCCTGCCAGCAGGAATAGCCAGTGAAATAGTACTAGAAACAGGCAAGTGTCCAGATGGGGTCAGAGCACAGAAGATGGAAGAAGAGACTATGCTGAGACTAAGTGAAATGAGGAATGCACCAAAGACAAGACTGTATGATTGCACCTGTGTGAGGTATCCACAGTGGTCACATTCATAGAAACAGAAAGTAGAATGGTGATTACCAGGAGCTGAGGTGAAGGGGAGAAGGGAGGTTGTTATTTAATGTATGTAGAGTTTCAGGTTTGCAAGATGAAAAGGTTCTGGAGATCAGTTTCATGACAGTGACTGTACTTAACCCTGCTGAGCTGCACACTTAAAATGGTGAAGATGAAAAAAAAATGGTGAAGATAATTTTTTTTAATTGATGTAGAGTTGAATTACAGTGTTGTGTTAGTTTCAGGTGTACAGCAAGTGATTCAGTTATACATATTCTTTTTCAGATTTATTTTCATTATAGTTACGGTGGTAAATTTTATGTTGTGTTTTTTACCGCAATAGAAAGAAAATGAGGAATACGAATTGTTAGTTGGATTTAGCCACAGAGAGGTCATTCGTGACCTCAGCAAGAATATGGTTTTCTAGCGGTTGGGGAGTGAGCCCCACTTGAGGCAGTGGAAGAGGGGCAGGCAGGTGAAGAAATGGAGACTACGTGAGTAAACGGTTATTTCACAGAGTGTGAATGTTAAGGGGAGTGGCAACATAGAAGGTGAGGGTACTTTTGTTGTTTTAAGAGAAACTATAGCATTTTTGAATGGGGATGCAAATCCTGCAGTGGAGAAATGGAAAATGTAAGAGAAATAGAGATTGCTTAATTGAGGCCCCTGAGAACAAGGGAGGAGCTGGAGCCCACAGTATAAGGATGTTGCTATTTGAGAGTTGTCAGGACTGGTGGGTAGAAAGAGAGTTCCTTTTGCTGGTCCTGCAGAATGGTCAGGTTGGTAAGTTAATAAGATGGACAGCCTCATGCCTGCTTTGCCCCAGGCAGATGACTAACATGGGTCCCCACTGAAAAGCGTACAAGGACCCAGTGCAGAGATTATGCAGAGAAAGTCACGATTGCAGAGCGAGATTAATGCACAAATAGCTCTTTGTTCATTTTTCCTGAGAAAAGCAGGCCAAAAGGCTGCAACCCCAACTCTCCAGACGTATCTGGGACGTTTTCCTACCTCTCTCTGGTGAGAAATGAAAACTCACTTAAGTAACAGACAAAGTAGAAAGTCTGGCTCCTGCAGAGGTGCTATTAATCAGAGCTTCTTCCAACCCTAAAAAGAATAAATATTAGGGAATGACAGAATGAGAATAGATATTGATGTCTGTTCCACATTAAATGAGGTGGTTTAAGATTTTCTTAAGTCTAGTATTTTTAGACATTGGCTAAGCAAAGGAGTAGGTGATCAATGTGTGTAACATATGGGAAACCTCCCAAGTACGTTTGTTTGGAAACTTGGAAATCTGGCTTTAAAAGGTATTTCATGAGTTATATAAACTTTATTCTCGTGACATTCGTTTTTCCAATCAACATAGTTTGTGGAGGTGTTGGAAAACTCACTTCTCCAATTCATTCTTTTTTCTTATCTGTCCTCATTATATATTAATATGTAGGCATTGATAATTCTATAACTGTATTTTCTTTTTTCTAGGATATTGATAATTCTTATAATATACTGATATTTTTGGAGTTCTGGTTATTTCTTTGAGGTTGATCTCATATCAATTCTTAAGCAGTAATACTTGTTTCACCTGAATTGGAAAACAAGTCTCTGGAAGGTACAAATATGTTCTGAGAAATACATGTATATTGTGAGTGAGTTTGTATTTGAAAGCAAGAAATTTCTTTCATGCATTTGTTCAGCAGATACTTATTTGTTGTTTATTGTGTGGTGAGCACTTTGTTATACCAGTAAACACAACTGTCTCTGCCCTCAGGGAGCTTCTAATCTAGCGAGGGAGTCCAGATTCAAACAAATAACCACGCAAATTGTATAACTGTAATAACAAATTCTGTGAAGAAAAAGTACAGGGTGGCATGAAAGCATATGACATGGGCAACCTTAAGTTGGATTGGGGAATCAGGGAGGCCTCCTTGAGGAGGTGACATTTAAACTGAGGCCAGAAGGATACTTAAGAATTAGAGTAGTGAAGGTATGGCAGAGAGGTGGATATAGAAAGTGAGTAGTAATGGACTATGCAGAGACCTTGAGGTGGGAAGAAGGTTGGCCTGTTTAAGAAGAGACAGAAGACCAGTCGGACGGGAGCAAGCCAGACAGAGAGAAAGCTCCGTAAGAAAGGCTGGTGAATAGGGAGCCCAGGATCACAGCTGTCCTTAGGGCAGTGCTGGACGTAGCTAAGAACCAGACAGGATCAGATCTGTGTTTTTAAAAGTTCACTCTGGTAGCTGTGTGCAGACATTATTCTCTACGATGGGGGTCAGCGGACTTTCCCTGTAAAAAGCCAGGTGATGAATATACTAACTTTCGTGGGCCACATGGTCTGTTGCAACCACCCAACTCTCCATGTTTTATGAAAGTAGCCATAGACATGTGTAAGTGAACGAACCTGGCTCTGTTCCATAACTTTATTTATGGATGCTGCAATTACAATTTCACATAGGTTTTTGTGTGTCGTGAGATATTCTCCTTTTTATTCTTTTTTAAACCATTTAAAAATATGAAAGCCATTCTTAGTTCCCAGGCCATACAAAGACAGGAGGCAGGTTGACTATGACCTAGAGCCATGGTTTGCTCACCCCTGTTATAGCACTTACATTTCTTACTTGTTTCACTCTTTTTCTCTGCCTCTTAAATGATGTTTTACTTCTACCTTGACATTTTTCTTAAGTTGTCTATGTTTTTTTCTCACCACTCTGGTAAAGGTATGACCAACGCCAAATAACAAATGGGAATATAACCTCTTCTTTTCTGTTTCTTTACATTTTCCATTTGTTACATTTTCCTTTCTGTTACAGTTTCCATTTGAAAATGACATGTCTGACCCATTCGATTTTTAATCCACAGGCTTTTAAAAAAATAACGGGTAATTTTGTGTTTTTCCTGTTTATTTTTTTCTTCTCAGAGTGTTATACTTGGTGCTTTCTTCTTTCAGACCTCACAATGAATTTTTCCTCCTTTCTTTACCTGGTAATAGTTCTAAAACTTAATTCTTGAATGCCAATTC
This sequence comes from Hippopotamus amphibius kiboko, assembly GCF_030028045.1. Classification (NCBI taxonomy): domain Eukaryota; kingdom Metazoa; phylum Chordata; class Mammalia; order Artiodactyla; family Hippopotamidae; genus Hippopotamus; species Hippopotamus amphibius. Next base: position 63,919,497 of record NC_080188.1, read on the forward strand.
AAAACAAAAAATGGTAGCGACATCAGAAGAGCAAACTGAATAATATTCAAACAACACAGTTGCATGCAAACATTTGCTGTGTGACTAGATAAAATACTTTCTTTACATCAAGATAAACAACAGCCATATAATTTCAGATTTGCAAATACATCATTCTGACTTGAAGGGAAATTCCTGGTTGCTTTTGTGTATTGCACTGTTCAGCCACACAAGATGCTGGAAAGCATCACGTAGTGGAAATAGTACAGACAGACTTGCTTGGTTCAAATTCCATCTGAGCCTTAATACGTGTAAGATATTGGGCAATTTAATTAATTTCTTGGAGCCGGTTTCCCTGAAGCATGCGAAATACATAATCAGTGATGGAAATTCCCATCCACCTTTCTTCCCCTGTAAGAATGATCTTTTATCACATGAAAGTCGCTGTGTTAAAAAATTAGGGGAAAAAACAGCCTGTATTTGATGATGGTGAGGGTGTTTGGTATTAGTTTTAACCTTATGCAGATACGAAGTTAAAAAAAAATCTAACAGTATTCCAAAATGGAGCCAATGTACTTTTAAGATAGTATACATGATAAATGCCTGTACTTTTCATTAATATTTCCTCTGCCTTGTTTATTTTACTTCTGAAAACTCAGGTTTGACAGTTCTCTGGAAGATCTACCTAAGAGTGGACCTCACCCACCTGCAACTCCTCAGGTTTTACATATTGGTAGCCAAGTAGCCACACTTTCTAAAGTAACTACGTATTCTAGGTAGAGTTTTTTCCTCTTGATATGTCTAAATTTTAATGCTGGTGGTGAAATTAAATACTAAAACTGTTTGACTAAAAAGGAAAAAGTGATCATAGATTACAGAACTGACATCACTCGTATATACACAGAGCTTGGCCTCAGCCTTGGAACACTGCTTTATTCCACTTTTATATTTTTCATTTTTTGTTTAGAGTCTAAGTTCTAATTTAAAATCAGGAAGTCTGTGCCTTTTATTTATTCACTGTGATTTGGAAAGTCAACTTTCTTGAGTTTGTCATAAGTCTGCTTTACTGAATTAGAGCATTCCCCTCTAAAAGAAGAGTGATAAAGATTATATGTTCCAGGTGCCCAGACATATTCTAAAGATTTTTAGGTTAATTCTTCATATAAGATTTTGCTGGACACTGCTGATACTGAGTCTTTTTATATTATTATTTGTGATAGAATATGATAAAAGAAATTCATTAGTTTCCTTTTCTTCTTACAGGAAAAGGATAATTTAGCAGATTTTTTTTTTTTTTTTTTTTTTTTTTTTTTTTAATTTTGGCTGCGTGAGGTCTTACTTGTAGCACGTGAATCTTCACTGTGGCATGTGGGATCTTTTGGTTGCAACGTGTATGTGGGATCTAGTTCCCTGACCAGGGGTCCAACCCAGGCCATCTGCATTGGGAGCTCGAAGGCTTACCCACTGGGCTACTGGGGAATTCCCTCTGATTTATTTTTTCAGCTGCCTTTTTTATAGACTTAAGTTTCTCATTATTATTCACCATTACTTCTCTCAAATAGTAGCCATTGCCTCAAAGATGCAGAGTCGTTGGGAAACTCAAAGTTGAGTCATTGGTAACTGTATTCTTCCGCTTTGCATGACACATATTCCCCTATGCTGCCACTGATAACATCTTTCTTTTCTCTTTCTCAGCCCCCATTCTTTCTTTTCTAGCCATTCACAACAGTTAAAACATAGCATTCAGTTCAGTTAAATTATAGGCTTACCAAAAAATTGTAGTTAAATAATTCTGTGTGTGTGTATATATATATACACACATATATATGTATTTTTTTTAATGACTTGCCACTGTTTTTTTTTTTTAATTTGTCTTCTAGTGGTTTTTGAAATTATAGTCAGTGAAACTAGGAATAATGGGTTATCAAATTCTTCTCACAGGGAGAAGAGACTTATGTCAACCCTCACAGTTTTAGACATCTGAGCTCTCATTAGTCCAGGTTGAGTTTGGTACATAATTACTTTGTGTTGGAGGTGCCCATTGTCACCAGAGTTTAGAAAAGGTGATCATAGTACAGTGAGGATGTCCATTAAGAACTTGCACTCATAAATGGAGACACAGGTTTCGTGCCATGCATTTTAGACTTTCTTTTTACTTAATAAAAAAGAAATTCTTAATTCAATTTTGATAACCAGACTTGAAAATCATTACAGTCCTACTGGTGGAATGTTAAGTGTTGTCCCGGTGTGCCACCTTTTTTAAAGACCAAAGGAAACTAAGTATTATTTTAAGTAATAAGAATTCTGAAGATAAAATTTCATACCAGCATTTTTGAATCTGAAAATAGAAATACAGAGTGTCAGCAGAGAAGGTGATTTTTTTAGTCATGTTCACTGTAACTACTGTTTGTTTTACGAAGGAGTTTGCCCTCCCCAAATAGTTTTACTCTCAATATTTTAAAGTTATTTCTTGCCCATATTAATACATATTGCTGCTTCTGAATAAGCAGCCGGTTGTACCTGCTTCTCTTGAAAACACGAGTCTTATTAAAATGTTAGACTCTGGGTGTATGTCATCTCTAAGGTAAAACTCTTTATGTGGAGACATTTTGGAAAAATTGACATACCTTCCCTCCTTCTCTGCTTATGGAAATTCACACTTCCTGTTTGAAATTATTTTCTACTCAGTTGTTGACAAATCAGTCTTCAAATGTGTGTTGTTATATAATAATGATTTCATTTTAAAAAAGAATTAGAGACAGTGGACTTAAAAATATTCAAAACTGTTTTTTTATGTTCAGAAAATCAGTTTTATGCAGGATTATGTATCAGATTTTAATTTCTGAGAGAAATCGTAGCAACAGTAAGTAAGGGACCCAAGCTCCTTTTACACTTGTGACGTGTCACACCTTTATAAAATCTAAATATTAATATAGCATGGTTGCTATCTTTATTATGCTACTTCTTCCTCACTTTCCTTTTTGTTCCTCTCCTCTGTTTTTCTTTCTCTACTGATCCATTTAAGCAGCTCCACAAGAAATGTGGCGACAAGTTCTTTGGAAGCTTCTCGAAACTTGTCTACCTTGTCTTCTCCTGCTAAATATAGTGCTGCTGTTCTGAGCAGCGCAGCCGCTACTGTGTCTGCTGTTCTTGCTGCAAAAACCAGGTAGAACTACATGTACAGTGTACGTCTGATGTGAACCCAGCGCTTTTCACTGTCTTACAACCCACCTCCGAGAAAACGTATCCATTTGAAATACAGCCCTATTATGAGATCTTAATTGTATTGGGGACATTTTTTCTAGGTTGTGGATATATCCCACAGTGTTTGTTACTGATTTTTCTTTGAATTATCCTTTTATCTCTTTTCATTACCACCATCTATCAACTCTCAGTTGCGTGGATTGTAGCATGTTGTGTGCCTACTGACTTGAGTTTTTATCATTTTTAATTTTTACGTCTGAAACAGAATCATGTGTAAATAGGTATTTTAAGTTTCTTTTGGTTTTACCTTCTCCCACAAGCTGGTTATGTTTGAGGTTGAGCTAAAGCCTAACTATTCCAATACCCTCCTATGAAAACAGTAAAAACCTTTTTATTGTTGAGGAGTTTTGTTTTCACATAATTTCTAGTAATCTTCAGAGCTTTAAATGTTTTCTAAAAGTTTTCCTTGATCAGTTTTGGTGAAAATTTAATCAATTCTATATTAATGAGTAGAATAACGTAGTACACTCTTCTTTTCATCCTCTTTCTACTGCTTTGTTCTCTCTGTCTCTGTCCCTATCTCTCTCTTTCTCTGGAAATGTTTCAAATCATAAACTGTAAAAACTACATACTTTCTGCTATTGGTAGTGTGGTTTTTCGACTTAAAACTCTTTCTGAATGCTCACCAGGCTCTCCAGTCCTGAAAAATATCATTCACTCCTGGATGCACTTTGCATCAGCCCTGTTTCCAAGCCTTTAGCTTTTTCGTATCTCCAGACCTCAAGGAAATCAACTGGCTCTATCCATGTTAAGACAACCAGGTACTGGGGGAGCGGATGTCACAAGGTGTGGTTTGCTGTGAAATGTACTGCTTCCTCTAACACTAAAACGCCATATTAACAGCCCAGATGAAAAAATCCTAGAGCTGACCTATGTCCAGTTTTAAATTAACTGTCATTTCAATGCAACTATAATGCACAAGCATGTTATTTTGTATGATTATTAACTTGCCTTTTAATCCTTTGTGACATCTTTTATTAGCACACTTGATATTTGGTATGAAATTATGAGTGATTGTACAAGTATTTAATTCAGAGTAGAACCCTGTTTTTTATTGCATGGATGTTGCTATACGAGAAGAGTTAAATGTTTAATAAGATATACCTTTTGAAAAAATGAAAAAGGGTAATAACATACTTGGTTTTGATTGGCTGCTATCTTATAGTTCTTAGATATGAAGGTTCTACTTGGGCAAACAACTTAATTTCGCTGTATCTTGGAAATACTGAAACACAAAAATGAATTTTTCTCCTAAGTTTAACGATTATGCTGAAAGTATTAGGTATAATGTAAAAGTAAAAATATCTGAAGTGTTTACTAAAGGTATAATCTTAATGAAATGACTTTATTATTCCTGACAGAACATAAAATTAATGACAGGGTACAACTATGACTATAATTTATGAAAGCCTGATATGACGCAGGCTGCCCATTGATCATGTGTTTGTGTCCTACCCACTGTTACAGATGTTCTCAGTGTACTTAATTACAAGCATGCCTCAGAGATATTACGGGTTTGGTTCCAAACCACTGCAATAAAGTAAATAATGCTTTGATTGACATCAGATGGAGATGGGATGGGGAAAAATACTGGTTATGAGAAAATACCCCCTTTCTCCATTAGTGCCATGGTCCTTCAGCTTTTTAGCTTTATATTCCAGTAAGTTATTTTGTTTTGTTTAGCAGAAAAAGAACAACATAAAAAATCCTTGCATATGTTGTTTGACTGAAGAATTTTAAAGTTTTTCATTTGTCATTTTAAAACTGAGGACAATTTTATAATCTTTTTGTGTATGGTTGTTACGTGTAAGGCAGTCTGGCTTTAAGCAGGAAAAATTAAAAGAAATGAATCCTAGATAGTTTTTCCTTCAAGTTAGGTGTCTTATTGTTTAAATAAACTTTTTGTTTAAAAAAAAAGGTATGCCTGCAGTTTTGAACTGACTGAATATTTATCCATGGACCTACTTCTACAGGAAGTGTTAGTAGTCATTTTTGTTACTTTGTGTTAACAGTAACAGACACAGGCTAAATGTGTTTTGATGTTTGGGAAAGTAAAATGGTCCTCAACAAGGTAAGCTAGTTGGCATTCTGCAAAGCAGGACTGCAGGGTTTCCTGAGGAGGCCTTGCCACTTCAGTGAGAAGAGGACCAAAAGAGCTGTTGGGATAACGTGAAAGGTATTTTATCTCTGATTTTGCTTTTGTTTAACATTAATCTTTAAAATTATATTAAACTGTAGTATGGTACCATACTTGTGTCTTTCCATTGTAGTATATTTTACATGTTGAATTCTGATACAAAAAGTCTAAGTTAAAGAATTTTGCTTAGAAAAATACAAAAAATTTTCTTGTAAACAGAATTCTGGAACAAAGGAAACTCACGACTGCTCTATATGTCTGGGTCCTTTTATAGAATTCTGGCAGAAGAATTCTGTTAAAATTAAAAGTTGCTTATGATTATGACCTTCCTGAAATACTCCTTTCCTGCCACTTCAGAATCTGAGTATTAGTAGATCAGTCTTCGTAAGACTTTAGCTAAAAACTCTAGTTTAAACATTGATAATTAAACCTGTGGTGTACAGTTGGCTTTCTGAAAATTTAAACATGTAATTAATTAGAATAAAAGTTACCTCAAGATTATTCTTTGAGCAGAGATTTTCCTTTGAAAATAGACTTGAAATTTCCAACTGTTCCCAGTTTGCAGCTAAAATTTATTTGTTGTAATAGTTAAACAAATGTGGGAGAAGAATGTAAACTCAAGATAAATCAGGTTGCTGACACTGAAAATTAACTTTTCTTCCTTTTTCTTTTGTCCTCATTAGCTCAGTTTTGAAAAGAAACCTTTGCTTTATCAGTATATTTTTCTCCATTTTCAGTTTTTGAAATATGAAACAAAATTTTGGGTATTCTTGAAATGAAAGTCATATTAATTTAACATTTCATTTCAGCATTTGTTTATTTGGTAGACTAGTGAAAATGATCACGTTTGATTCTTAGCTTCTGTGATTTTGGCCAACAGTGTTTATGGATTTGCTCTGGTCCCCTCACTAGAATCTTTTAGAAAGCATTGTAATTTTGTTTAGAATTTAGGTATACCTTAAACAATTGAAATTTAGAAAAAATATATGTGAGTCATGATTTTAGAAGTGAGATACCTATCTAATTTAAGTATTCATGACATATTAATAAATGTCATCAATTTGAAATATTTTCCTGATTACTGGCATTTTTCCCAAATATAAAATTATATAGCCAGTGGCTTTACTAATTTTTTAATCTTTAGTACATGATACCTAATGTTTATGTATTTTCTTTAAGTAGTAGGTAATAGTTAAAAGATTAGAAAAAAAGGCGTTCAGTTTTTAGGGGCCTAGATATCATATATTCCAACATGATTGTCTAGATAAAACCTAATTTTCTCCTATTATTATATTAAAAATTTTAAGTTAATGGACATCTATTTCCCCAGAGATTTTTCAACTCTACTGATCAATCCTGAATATAAATACAAATAAGACTTTCTTGCTTATAACTTAGATTTTTATAAGTTCTTCATAATCTACACACCCTTTGTATCTAAAGAGTACTGTTTAAGATTTAAACATCTTAGGCCTTTTGGGAGAAAATGTATACAAGACTGTTTACAAAGGATACAATAAAAAATGAAAATGTTGGAAAAAAAATGAAAATGTCTTTTGCTTATGAAATGTATTCCATGGGAATTTAAAAAAATATCGTGTATTGTTTAAAATTGAGTTAAGGAGGCAAGATTGTACCTGGTCTCAAAATCCTGGATCAGAACTATCTACAAACTACATTTAGAAGCAGAATTATTAGTACAGATGAAAGGTGTTTGTTTGCTAGATGTGCTTATCGCTAGTATCTAAGCTAGTTATTGCAGGATATGATGTTTCTTGAGCGTATACTCTATACTCTGGGCTCAGCAATGTGCTGAATACTTTACTACGTGTGTTACATGTGTCATCTCATTGTATTTCATTTAATCCTAACAATCTTGGAATACTGATAGTATTTTTTTTATTGAAGTATGTTGATTTACAATGTTTCAGGTGTAAAACATAACTGAATCACTTTGCTGTATGCCTGAAACATTGTAAGTCAACTATAGTATATTTTTCATATTCTCTTCCATTTATTACAATATCTTGTAATAACCTTGTAATAGGTTACAAGATATGTATAGGTTATTACAAGATATTGAACATAGTTCCCTGTGCTATACAGTAGGCCCTTGTTGTTTATCTATTTTATATGTATTAGCATGTATGTGTTAATCCTAAACTCCTAATTTATCCCCTCGCTTTCTGCTTTGGCAACCATAAGTTTGTTTTCTATGTCTGTGAGTCTGTTTCTGTTTTGTAAATAAGGTCATTCATGGTTATTGTTTTTTTTTTAGATTCCACGTGTGAATGATAGCATATGATATTTGTCTCTCTTTCTAAGTCAATGTAAATGACTTAGTATGATAATTTCTAGGTCCATCCGTGTTGCTGTAAATGGCATTATTTCATTCTTTTTATGGCTGAGTAATATTCCATTGTATATATATACCATATCTTCTTTATCCATTCATCTGTTGATGGACACTTAGGTTGCTTCCACGTCTTGGCTATTGCAAATAGTGCTGCTGTAAACATTGGTATGCATGTACCTTTTCGAATTAGAGTTTTCATCTTTTCTGGATCTGTGCCCAGGAGTGGGATTGCTGGTTTGTATGGTAACTCTATTTTTAGTTTTTTAAGGAACCTCCATACTGTTTTCCATAGTAGCTGCACTAATTTACATTCCCACCAACAGTGTAGGAGGATTCCTAAAAGTATTTTAATTTCATTGTACAAATGAGGAAATTTATCAAGTTTAAGGAACATACTTAAGGTCAAAGTAAAGGCACCAACCTCAGATAGTTTATAATGTAGTACAGGAGACAAAATACATAAAGAAGTTACTATTAATTAGGAAAAACCCTGGCTATTACAAATTGAAATGTAGCTTCATGCCATGCAGTTAATATCTGCCGTGAATTGAAGAAACGAGTGTCTTTACTTCTAGAAGATTGAGTGATTAAATATTTTAATTGCTAATAGCATAATACACAATGCATAATGGATATTATTGCTACTACTCCTATTACTAATTATGGATAGAATTTGGACAGGTGCAGAAGGAGCATGGGGAGAGTGACTTCCATGTAGAGCCTGGAAAGGATGTAGAGTTGTGAACAGAGAGGAACTGTGGCAAGAATATAGTTTTTATAGTAAAGTGGTAGGAGATATGATTGAACAGATAGATTGTAGCTCTATCTTAGAAGGCTTTGAATGTCAGGCTGAAGTGTAACTTAGTCCTCCATTCTCTGAATGGTTAGATCTGGTCTACAGCATCTCCATCTTTTGTTAAGTACCTCCTGGAAACAAACCTCTCGTGGAAAGTGTTGTTAGGAAACAGATGTTTTTTCTTTGGATGATTTTTCATATTAGGAGGTACTTCCTTTTATTGAACCTAGTCTGTCTCACTATAGATTCAACTCAGCCCTTAGCAAACAGAGCGTAGCTATGTAGAGTGAATCCACATGTCAGATATTTGAGGATTGCTCTTACGCGTCTGAATTTTTTTCATACCCTGGGCCAGTACCGTTCCCTCAACCAAACTTCACTAGGCTTGGCATTGATTTCCTGTTGTCCTGGTCACTTTCTTCTAAATAAGTTTGGCAACTCTCCTAGAATTAAATTTTAATTCTTTTGGGTTATTAAGCATTAAATGATGATTGGGGTGTCATTATTTTCAGATTATATTTTTGTTTCATCTATAAATTCTGGTGTTGCTTGGTCATTTCTTCTCAGAATTGTGGCTATGTGGATTATTAGTTTTTTTTTTCAAATCCTCATAAGTATTTAACCCTAGAATTAAAATGACTTGTACTTTCAAAATTAACTTGTATTACTTTCAAAAATAATTTGTAATATGTAAAAATATTGAAAATGTCTTTATTATTTGAATACATTAATTATCCTTTTCATACATTAAGCTCATATTCTGTATCTTAGAGTATCCTAAGCACATAATTATTTAAGTCTCTGGAATTCTTATGAGCAAAGCATTATCCCCATTTAAAGTTGAGGTAACTGAGGCTTAGAGAATTAAAATAATCTATCCATCACAGATCTTTTAAAAGGTGCTAACTATAATGCTTAAACTGTGTTTCCATTAATATTATTTATTATTGTGTCATCTTTACTGACAGTTGTGTTCAGCAGTACCATTAAGTAGTCTTTCACTTTCTATTATAAAAATTATTAAAGTGCTTAATTTTTTCATTGTATAGTATTTTTTTAACATCAAGCGGATTTGAGTTTTCTAATCATTTTTTCCATCAAACTGATTAGAAATGATAGAAGATGATGGCTCTACTATGCTTGAATTTGAGAGAACAATAACAGGGAACAGTATTTCAAGAAATTTAAAATAGCTCTAATATGATTTTTCAAAACTATTTAGTGTCAGAGGTGCCCAGAACCCACCCCCAGGTGTGATGACTCACTAGAGGACTTGATGGAACTCAGTCCATCGTAGTGCTCCTGACTGAGAGTTATGACAGCGAGGGAGTACAAAGCAGAATCAGCAAGGGGAAAGGTGATGGGACCAAGTCTGGAGGAAAGGAGGCTCAAGTTTTCAAAAATCTCTCCCAGTGAGGTCACACAGGATGTGTGGATTCCTACAGCAGTGAGTTGCGACAAGACGTGCAAAGTGTTCTCTACCACGGAAGCTCTTTAGAAACTAAATACCTAAGACAGGTTTAATTGGGGCTCGTCACGTAGGCAGCGCTGTGCCTTGTTCGTTCCCAAACCCCAGACGCTCGGAAGGAAAGCAGGTGTTTATCATAAACCACATTGTTGATATAGTTTAGGGATAATGAGCCACTCTTTGTCTCTTAGAGAAACTTTTATATGACTGTAGGGAACTGTTTACCAGCCAAGTTCCCAAAAGCAAGTCAAAGGGCAACCTTGCAGTAGGCCTTCCTAAAGGTAGGTGGTCTCACCGCTGCTCTGTTAGGTGTTACCCAGGGTTCAAGAGGCACTGGGAAAATTAGGAAATCTTGGTCATTTGGTAGGACAGTGGGCACGATTGCATGTGAAATGGCATTGAAATTTCAGCTTATCAGTATAATTAAGGGTATTTATTTTACTGGAGTCATTTATATAGTATCCTGTCTTTATTGATCTATCCCTCCAGCTGTTGATTTCAGGTATTGAAGGAACTGAGTTTCTGTGCATGCAATTATTTAGCAAGCGGTAGCTCAGTTTCTGCTGATAAGTTAGTAGGATGTATGTATTGTTGTTACTGTTATTATTATATTTCACTTGAGAAATACTTATAGTATTGCATCATTCCAAAGAGCATATTTTATCATTTGAACTACCTAAAATTATGTTTTTTGAAATGACATGTAAGTATAAATAACAAATGTCTGGGATAATGAAAGCCATATGATCTTCTAAAACTGGAAGCAGCATAAATAAGACCTCCTGTTAAGCAAATAGCTCTGATTGGAAGAGGACAACGGCAGACTTGTTTCTTGTTTTCTTGTAATCACGAACACAGAACACTGGCTGTTGTGTTAGGCTGTGGATGTTGTCTCTTGTTTACCACTGTGTAACAGTGTCTGGAATATAGTAGGTGCTTAAGTATTTATTGCATGAATGAGTGGGTCTGTGAGTGAAAAGAGTGACTGGTAAGATGTCAGGGAAACTTGGTTCATAAAATACCAGAAGAATGTGGAAAAGAGGAAAACCGTATCTGTGCCATTTCATGGAGATTATCAGGGATTCTGCGATAATTAATTGTTTTAATATAGATGATTCTTCTGCATTGTTGAGATAGAGGAAATTAGCTTCTTATTTAAAAGGATTGGCTGTGTAAGTTTTTCAGTGCCTAATTTCTCATTGTAGATCTTTTAAAGAGAATGCCCAAAGCATTCAAAGAAATGCAGTCTGACTCCTTTCCTTTTCTTTTTTTCTGTTTTAAAAAAACAGGCAACCCCTCAATCACAGTATTAGAATTTTTCTTTTTTAAAATATCAGTTAATTAATTAGTATTTTTGTTTTTCTTAGAGATTTAAAAAATTGAGAAAAGAGTGGATCATTGCTAAATTAGATCACTGCCACGTCACCAGAAATGTTTCCTTCTTTTCTCTCCAGCAGCGCCCAGGAGCCTTCCCAGCAGGCGGCCCCCTCGGCAGCTGCGGCTCGGAGCACACCAGAGAGGCCAGGAAGCCCAGGCTCGGCCAGACCAGGGGTGGCCGGGCTCACCACTGCTGCCGCCTTCAAGCCTCTAGGGTCCACCAGCAGCATCAAGTCACCAGGCTGGCAACGGCCCAACCAAGCAGGTACTACACGAAAGAAATCTCTTTTTGCATTTAAGTATAATTACAAAAGTGTGTTCTGGGATATGATGGAATTCACTGGTGAAATCCATTCTCAACCATCTAAGATTTACAATGGTTTGGGAAGAATGGTCACAGCTATTCTTCTCTGTGAAGTGTCTCATAAACATTCCCTGTGTGTTTGACACCATTGCGACTTGCTATTTATAGTTATAGAATTGAGAGCGTTTCCTGGTTTCCCAGATTACCCAGGAAGCATGGGTTGAATTGTAAATTTGGGATCTTATTAACAAACTGGTTTTGGAAGGTTAGCCTTGGAAATGTAACATTTTAGGTTTTTTTTTTAAGCTTTTTATTGGAGTATAATTGCTTTACACTGTTGTGCCAGTTTTCTGCTGTACAACAGAGTGAATCATCTGTATTTATACATATATCCCCATATCCCCTCCCTCTGGTGGCTCCTTCCCACCCTCCCTATCCCACCCCTCTAGGTCATCACCAGTCATGGAGTTGATGTCCCTGTGTTATGCAGCAGCTTCCCACTAGCTATTTTACATGTGGTAGTGTATATATGTCAGTGCTACTCTCTCACTTTGTCCCAGCTTCCCCTTCGCCCCCACCCCATGTCCTCAAGTCCGTTCTCTGCATCTGCATCTTTATTCTTGCCGTGTCACTTGGTTCATCAGTACCATTTTTTTAGATTCCATGTATATGAGTTGGCACACGGTATTTGTTTTTCTCTTTCTGCACTTTCTTCACTCTGTACGACAGAGTCTGGGTCCATCCACCTCACTGCAAATAACTCAGTTTCATTCCTTTTTATGGCTGAGTAATATTCTGTTGTATATATGTGCCACATTTTAATTTTGATCATATATACAAAATAACAATAACAGAAGCATTTGTTGCCATCAAACAGTTATTGAAGAAAGGTCTTTTACTTCCTGTCCTTGGGCTCCATCTGGAAACCTGGGTTTTCATTCACGTCTACTGATAAATAGCTTAAAGTCAAGTCACTTAACCTTGACACCCTCAGTTTTCTGATCTGTACAATGGAAGGAGACTAAATGCTTCTCCCAACATAAAGGAAGCTTATGGTTATAGGATGAACGTACCTCTCTTACCAGGCGGGTGGGACTGTACTTAAATGTTGCTGATCCCAACCCCCAGTCTTCATCTCTTTGCACTCTTTACACGCTCCCTGGGTGATCGGTCATCCAGGTTCCTTTTACTACCCAGCCACTGATACTTTGCAGTCCTCTCTCTCCTGAATTCCGTACCTTCAACCTTGTTGACCTTGTTACTGTTTCCAGGTGACACCTCAGATGCAGCGTGTCTGAAAATATCATCCCCATCTCTGGGGATATTATAGTCACCCAGGTGCCAAAGCTAGAATGGAGGCTTGAGATCCCTGCCTCCACCCCCACGTTCTCACAATAACTGATACCTCATGATTCCACATCTTAGCATTTCTCAGATATCTTTTCTTCTCTTTGTGGTCACAGCCATTGCCTTGGTTCAGGCCCTGGTCTTTACAAATAACTCCTGACGAATTCCCTCATCTCCTTGTCACCCCATCAGTCTGTCCTCCTCACTGCACGTCGTCTTTCTAAAACTCTCATTTGCCCATGTCACTCTCCTGCTGCAAATGCTGGACTGTTTCCCCCTTTCTTCACGAATCATTAAGACCTTTTCCACTCTGACCCCTGCTAACTTTGCAATCTCACCTCCTGCTGCTCCCAGTTTATAATCTGTGCTTTGGTTTTACTAAAGTATCTTCAGTTACTGAGACATGCCATGTTACCTTGCTTTTGAAAGTTCTAGTTCCTCTGCAAAGAAGGCACTTTTTTAACCTAATCCCTTATATCGTTCTGAGACTATCCTTATCAGTTTTGGGATGAATATTGATTGAATACATAAGGGGCTCCTCTGAAAAATGTGATAGCTTTAAAAATAGGTCATTTGTTATTATTTAAGAATTTTTTTACAGCTTATAAGAGTGGAAAGAGTGAATTTTTAATTAGGAACCCATCTTTGTTTTGTACTTTCCATAACATTTAAATATATTAACACTAACTTCATTTATTGGAAGTAAATTATCTGTAAGAAATTACTAATTATTTGTATAGTTAAAACTTATTTCATAGTGTCATTTTGTATATTTTTGAATTACTATTACTAAATTTGCAAAGAAGCTAAAAGCTTTGTGTTGTAAGAGAAAGAGGAAAGGCCATTGCATATGATCTAGACTATTTTAAAGAAAAGACTATTTTATTACTTTTGAAAACTGAAAATGTTTAGACATATCATTAGCCTCTGAAATTTCTGGAGTATGTAATTGACTTAGCAAGACCTCTTCTCTGGGAAAAAATGCTGACACCTTAGCCCCATACTGTTTTAATTATTTCCATTTACTTAAAGCTTATGTATGACAGTGGAGAGTTGCTGTAATTATTTTGTATGTGATTAGAATACAGAAAGCAACTTTCATAAAGAAATTTTTTGGTACAGCAGTTGGAGGGGAGAATGTTTCCTAAAAGAGCAAGGAAGAGGCTAAATTTCAGAGGTAGAAACTGAAGGGAGGGTACAAAGTATATGTACTGTGAAGGCCAGAAAGTATATGTAGAGCTTTTGGAAATTCAGAAACTATGGTCAAAATACTACTCTACCTGTTAGAGTAAAAAGAAAAAATCCCAGTTGATGTAGAACTCCTGGAGGGGACACTACAGCAAAATTACCACAAGGGGGCGATCGAATCCTTTTTTTCTCAGTCTAATAATCAAAGCAGGCAAGTAACTATAATCATGATTTACATGGATAGTATTTACAATATTAATCTTTTTACAGAAGGTATAACTGAATTTAATTTGAGCAAAACTATAACAGGATAGAAAATTATACATTATATAACATAAAGCATTAATTGTTGTTAAAAGAAAATATGTTTTGCCATTGTGAAGTCTTAGTTGAATTACATCATGATAGTTAGCTCAAATCAGAAAATATTCGCAGAGCTCCTGCTGTTTATCTTGTTCTAGGTACTACAAACAGGCACTTAGCTTATCTTATATAAAAGTTACTTATTTTATGCTATTTTGTAAAAATTGAAAAATAAATACAAAATTCCCAGTCACTCAAGTTCTTTTATTCTACTCTACCTAATAGTACCATATTTCAGAAAAACAGAACAAAACAAAACAACACCCCAGAATCTACTTTTAGTCTTTAATAAATAGTTTCAAGGGCTTTCTAATGCAAATGGGAAAAGTTCTTTTGCTTTTGAAGGTGGTAACTGTCACATGATGGGTTCTTCTGTTCTTCACAACTCACCTGTGAAAAGGACAGTTGCTGCCAAAGGATGCAAAAGCTACAAAGGCAAGTCACTGCACTAATGTGGACTCCGATAAAGTGTTAAGCACGTGACATTGCTTCTCTCACTGGGAACTTCAGGGTGTCTTTCTCTTGATAATTCACAGCCGTGCTCTAGTGTGGCTAAAGAAGGAGAAAACAAGATTTTTCATTCCCCCCACCTTCCCACCATCTTCAGTGACAGAGTGTCTATATCACTAAAAAAAGTAATTTTAAAGTAATTCCTACAGTTGGGTGGGAAGGATGGGGTTAGAATCACGAAAATGCAGTCTGTGGCCCGCTTAGTTGATTACGAAACAGTTTAATGGATCATAGCCAGTATTTTCATTAAAAAATGAAATAAAATAGGAAATATGAGAATATTTTACCGTATGAAGTATTTTAATGCATTAAGCATAGGCATCATGTTATGAAGATGTAGCTTTAGATTATATATGTATGTAAGTGTATATCTATGCATATATGCAAATGTATATTTTGGATTAGCAGATATACTGCAGGTTAAGTGTTATTTCTTATTGTTTTTCATAGTTAAGAAAAAGTTTGAAAGCCACTTACTTAAATAAGTATTTTAGTCATAATTTCATCTGTTTGGGATGACTAATTTAGTTTTGAAATGATAACCAGGAAAAGAAAAAAAAAAAGACTGCATTGAAGGCGCTGATTGAAATTTTAAGAGCTACTAGTGTATTCTGAACCTGTCATGGGTTTCTGTTACTTCCATTGAAATTCTGATTTAAAATCTTAGGTCATTTCACTTGTAATGTAATATATCTGTGCACCCAGAAGTCTTTCAAGAAGACAGTAACGCAATACCAGTTAAGAAATAGGAACTAGGTGTGTATGTAACAGCATTATGGTTTAGACTGGATCCTCTTCTTTTTCTCAGGCATATAGTTTAACGTACACCACCACACATACACAAGCTTGCCAGTGACTGACAAAGAGATAAATATTTTAGGGTGCAAAGTGTTAAAAAGTTCATAGTCTACATGAAAGTATCAAGATACAAAAGAAATAAGAATCCACGCTTGAGTTTTTATGTAAGCTAGTAATACTACTGCCTACTTGCCCTGTGTTTTGGTAATATTCCATAATTCAGATGCAGTAGTCCCTTTAGAAATGTTTATTTGATCTAGAGAAATACATAAAAGGTGAGATTCTTCTTGGTATTTTTCAGAATTGAGGATTTGTACTTTTTTACGCTAATATTTTAATTCACTGTATGTGTATGTCTAATGAGTTTTTTAATGCTTAAAACCTTCATATTGTGTATAATAAGTGGTTAGATATTCTTAAAACCTTCATAAATTTAATGGTGTAAGTTTAAAAATGATTCTGTGTTTATGCAGGTGCCCTTATTTGCTGTGTAATATTTTTCCTAGATTCTGTTTAGGTTATAGATACCAGATTAGGTAAATTTAATTCATTTGATGCAAGTATATATATAAAATATATATACCCTATCTTACCAAATATAGTCAGATGTTTTTTCACAAATCCAGTCTTAAAGTTATGAAGGACTATATGTTTGCATGTCAGTTTTCTCACTTTAGTTTAATTATATACGAAATGAGAATGACCAATCCGTCAGAATATGAGCAGTGCTTTGCTGGATCAGGCCTATTGTTCATCACAGTTTGTTGACTGGAGGGGCTAAAGAAGAGGAACCCCTGCCCTCTGGGGTAGGCATGTCAGAAAGCCAGAGATGTTCCCCAGGTGGAGGATTCTGAGCCTTCGATTTCCTGATCTATTAAAATAAGGATCCAAAAAGTTCCCGAGAGCATTGTTGGCAAGATCAGATGATATAAATATATCGAAGTGCTTGGTCCATAGAGGGTACTCAAGAAAGGTTAAGTTTCTAGCCCTTTATTCCTTTTGATGATAGTATTAATAACCTGCACTGTTACCATCCAATACAACAGTTCTCCTCATGTGACTTCTCTGCTTGAAAATGTCTTGGGCGCTCTGCCGCCCCCATATTAAATGTTTGGCTTCTTAACAGGGCTTACACTCCTCTCACATCCTCGTGCCAGCCTCTCCTGCAGACACATTTTGTAATATGGTTCCTCATGGTCCCTCCAGTCCAGTCACACTGAAGTTCGTGAGTTCATACCATTCCTCAGGCACACACCTCTGTGCTTTGTGTAAGAGGCTCCTTTTATTTGAAACGCTTTCCCACCCTTCCACCCCTGAAAATTTTCTCTTCACTCTTTGAGACCAGGTGTCATCTCCTTTGTGAACTTTTCTTGAGCCCTCTAAATAGTTGCCTATTCTTTCTCTGTGTCCCTACAAAATTTTGTTGTTTGCTTTACTGTAACATTCATCTTGTTCATTTTGATTGTTTACATATGTGCATCTTACCACTATTTTTAGATCCCCTTAAGGACAGGGACCAAGTCTTACTAATCTTTGTTTCATGGCACTTACCCAATAGCTGGCACCATTTATAGGCCCTCAGTAAATGTCAGTGAGTGAGCGAGTGAGCGGGTGGATAGATAGTTTAGTTGGTCCTATTCCGGACATCTTCATATGATTTGAGGGTTTCTCCAGGCATTGTTCTTTCCTCCTGCCACTTGAAATTCCCACAGCAGTCCTTGAACAAAGGTGGATGTGCCGTCTGCCAAAGGCTGCCATTAAAAACGATACACATTGCTAAAGGAGAAGGGGACTCCACTGTCCTTGAAGCATTAAACTTCCAAAAGGCTTAAAAGTTGTGAACATAACCAGTACTGTAACTAGTACTCTTATTATTATTTTCCAGTACTTTCAAAAAATGAGTAACAGATCTGAAGCCGTATCATAGGAATTTTTTTCTCGAAAAATTTGGGAACTTACGGCATATAAGGAAGCAAGCAGTGGAATACAAAGGAAATATTAAGGATATTCGCCTGCCTTTGTCACTATGGACAAATTAACTTGGCTGCAAAACACCAGTAACAGAAATCAGTCTTTTTAAAAAAGGTGCAATGAGTTAAATCCGATTATAAGATCCAGGTTAGAAGGGGTGGAGGTCTAGATCAATGGAAAGGGGAGAAAGAGACCAGTAACATTCCAATGATACAGGCCTGAGGTGGACCAAGTGTTTGTTTATAGTGGAGTCCTATTTTATGCAAGAACACAGTGTTCATGTTTGTGCCTAAAGTGAAATACTATGTAGCCAATGCCCCTTGAGTATTTTTAGGAAGAGGCCAGGATGGAGAGAATAACATATGCAAAAGCTTTCAGAGAACTTGCCTTCTTGGTGGAAGGGTGAGTAGTTTAGTATATCCAGGACGGTATAGTCGCCGGAAAGAAAGCCAGATGGGTTAGTGTGGGGCTTTGAAAGTAAAAGAGTGTGGATTGATGCTGAAAGGAAGCCATTACAAGATTTGCAGGTTGGAAAGTGACACAATCAGATTTGTGTTATTAAGAGCTCAAGATAGTGTTAATGTGTTTAAAAGCTTATTACGACTTCGATGTAGAGATTAAGACTGGAGTCCTGGAGACTACTGAGAGGTTGTTGAGGTAATCCAGTGTCGGGGTGATTATAATGAGTATTACCCCTATTGGCAGTGGAACCCAGAGAATCCCAACAGCAAGAGAATGCAAAGTACTTACACTTAAACCTGCCTGGGAGGCAAGTTCCAATCAGTGCTTCCCTAGGGAGCTTTATCCCTTCTGGAGTAGTCACGTATCCTCTGTTAAAATCCGGTAGAGGATTGTGCTTGGCTTGAAGAAACTACACTTTGTTCTAAGTCAGACTATGGCACAAAAATTTGGTTGAATATAGTTTTGTGTATGTAATGTGTGCAGTTACAAAATATAAATCTGAGTGGATTGCATCCTGTATTGTACTTGAGAAATAATTTAAAGTTTACTTTTATAACATAGTCATTTTTGCAGCATTTCCTCAGGTGAGTGCATCGATTTCCCCTAAATCAGCATTTTCTAAATGTTGACTCTTTTTCAGTTCCTTTTTTTTTTTAAGTTATTGGGTTCTTTTTCTTTCTTTTTATTTATTTATTATTTGGTCGCACCAGGTGTTAGTTGGGGCAGGCGGGCTCCTTAGTTGCAGCACGCAGCCTCCTTGCTCATGGCATACAAACTCTTAGTTGCAACATGCACGTGGGATCTAGTTCCCTGACCAGGGATCAGACCCAGGCCCTCTGCATTGGGAGCATGGAGTCTTAACCACTGAACCACCAAGGGAGTCCCTTTTTCAGTTCTTTATGGTTGCAAATATGAGATTGGTGGCTTTGGCATGATCCTCACTGCATTGCTTGCCTTTGCAAGCAGCACTTGTATTCTACTACATGTTGTCATGGAAATAAACATTATGAGGTGGAAAAGAGGTTTCTTCCAAGACAAAAGAAGAAAAATTCTATAGAATCCCGTTGATCAAAAATTAAATATGTATGTTGTTATTTGTGTGTAGTTCAGAAAGCTTTAAGTCCATAAATAGGCTTTCAGGTTTTTTTTTTCATTAATTACAGGCTTTTTCCTTCTTTCTCACTTTCAAAATATGTTGATTTTGAGAGCATTTGTAGTAATACTTCAGTGTGTTAACATTATGATAAGTTTTTAACAAGTAACTTATAATTTCTTACTCAGAAAATCATTGAGCTGTACACTCTTGGCTAATACTCTAATCACCATCTTCTATAGGAAGCAGTGTGACCTTATTTCATAGGGCCATTGAAAATAAAGAGCTTTATTATGTTTTCTTTCACAGTAGTTAGTGTTGTCTAGCTGTGCTGAAATTTTTCTTTCTGTTTTCATTAGCCGTTCTTATAGCATTTTAGAACAGTGCCCCCTTCGTGCTTTAATTACACACAACTCCCTGTTTATTCTTCTGTTGCCTGATGTTGGCAAGAAATTATTGGATTTCTTTTTATTACTTTTATTGTCAAATGTGTCCAATGGAGACAGACATTCTACAGAGGAAAGTAAAGGTATTTAATGTCTGTTATGGTGACATACTCAATATACTGGTAGTATTTTATCGTTTAATATTAGACATTCTTAACCTCTGAGACTCCATATTGAACAAATATTTCCCTGTGTTCTACTTATGGCATCATTCCGTTTATATGTGTCAGGTACAGGTTTCTCCTGCCATCTAAAAGCAGAGGTTCTTATGAAACCTTTGTCAGCCAAAGTCATGTAAAGCAAAGAAGAGATTACCTTTTCTCGTAAAAATGAAAATCGGATTTCTTTTGAGTTAGTGAAAATGACTACCAATGAAGGTCTTCCATAAAAGCAAAGTGGCGTAACACAAACTTTCTAAAAGCGGGAGATACCTGTGATATGTATGTAGGCTTTTTATTAGTGAATTGCTTTTTTTTATGAAGCAATTTTAGCATATGTAGTAAAGGCAACGGCTCATAATTGACAACGAGACTTGTAAATATTGGTGATTCTTTTTTACAGTATGAATCATGTTTTGAATAAGAACAATGCAAGTAAGCTATAAATAGAAGAGTTGGGATCATTGGAAGATCTTTTAGTGACAATAAATTTCTTTTGGTCAAATGAAAAAGGGAAAAGACACAAACTTGCTTTCAAAATGAATATTTAGTTAATTTCACTTTCTGTTGCATCCTGTCTTTGGGGAGTATTCACCATTTGGCCATTTGGAACTCAAGAATATAGTTGGTAGACTCGAAGGGAGCAGACGTCCTCTTGTAACAGTAAAGTGGTGGATATTATTGATTTGTAGTAAAAATTATGTTTTTATAATACTTTAAGCTTTTAAAAGTATCTTTTTATTCAGAATGTACAGTAAAAGAATGTCATTAAAGTTTTAAATAGGCATTATTTTCCCAGTGAGGTGACAGAGTCTGAGAAATGTCAGAAGGATTGTTCAGAGTCCTGTAGTAATTTAAACCCAGTTATTTTGACTAAATAGTGCAATTTTCTGTATCACAAGATAAGATCAGTGAATAGATTTAGGGAGAACTAACCCTCTTTGGGATAGTCTAGAAAGGATAAGGATTCTTGCCTTGCATAGGGCAGATAAACTAGGTACCTAGCAATTACTAAGATATGTTTCAAGTAACATTTTGATTGCATCTCAACTACGTTTTAAGAATTTAGCTAACATTCTAGTTAACATGACCCTTTGTCATAGCCTGCCTCTGGTGTATGCTACATTTTAGCAATAAGAAAAAGCTTCTTTAATCACTATGGACAGAGCTTTGGGGAGATCTGATGTATTCTTTGTGTTTTTTCAAAGAAGACTTGAATGTATTTGTGAGATCTGATTAGATCCAAGACTGAATGATGTGCATCTCAGTTATAAGTGGATATAAATTCTATATTTTATTTGAAGTCTAAAGGAGATAGGGGTGAGAAAGGAAATTACTGTTTCTACAACCATCCCAAATTTCATTGTAGGCTTTACGCTGCAGTAATAAATCGAGATAACTAGATTTGCTTAGCTAAGATGGATAGATTTATTGGTTCCATTTTTAAATTTTGATATGAATAAGTAAACTGCTACCAGTTGCGTATGTTTCATCTCTTCTAATAATGTTTTATTGCCATCTGCTCCCCTGCATTTTGACATCATTAAACTAACCAGTCCACTTGCTGTAAAGGCCTGACTGGAGCTGTCCATTGTCAAAACCACGGTGTGAAGCATGTAAATATGCTCTATCTCTTTATGTAACAAATATATTTTTGTTTAGAATTATGACTCTCACATAGGAAAAAATAAAAGTAGCAGCCATGAACTGCCCTCTTTTTTTTCTTTTAAATGTCCTCTTATTGGAATTTATTCCCATTTTGGAAGATTCCCAGTTCTGATGCAAGTACACTGTGTTGAAAGCTCTTCTTTCTCCCCATTTTACTCTCATCCTGAGATTAAAATATTAAATCTTTTATAAGGGAAGATACCTGGATTTATTCACATATGCTTTTCATAAAGAATTATTACTTCCTTAAGTCACAAAGAGAAAGACAAATACCATATGATATCACTTATATATGGCATCTAAAATATGACACAAATGAACACATCTATGGAACAGAAATAGACCCACAGACATAGAAAACAGACTTGTGGTTGCCAAGGAGGAAGGGGGGTTGGGGGAGGGGAGGATTGGGAGTTTGGAATTAGCAGATGCAAACTACTACATATAGGATGAATAAAAAACAAGGTCCTGCTGTATAGCCCAGGGGATACATTCAGTGCCCTGGGATAAGCCATAATGGAAAAGAACATGGAAAAGAATATATATGTGTATAACTGAGTCACTTTGCAATGCAGCAGAAATTAACACAACATTGTAAACAACTATACTTCAATAAAATTTTATAGAAAGAATTATTACTGCTTATTATTAATGGATATGGTTTAAATCAGGCGGTGGCAAACTATAGCCCCTGACCACGTCTGGCCTGTCAGTGGTCTTTGTAAATAAAGTTTTATTAGTGCATAGATGTGCTCATTCATTTACATGTTGTCTGTGGCTCCTTTCGTGCTCCGGTGGCAGAGTTGAGCAATTGCAACATAAAGCATTGGGCCCACAAAACCTAATATATTTATTCTCTAGCCATTTACAGGAAAAAAAAAAAAACATCAACCCTAGGTTGAAACCACAGGAATAAGTAAAACTATGCTTGATAATTCTGCACAGTAGATGCAGATTTATTGGGGGTCATGAGCACCCTTGACGGGCACTAATCCTAAAGCACTCCGTTCACTTTGATCGTGAACATCATCCGTAAGAAGATAAATTCTTTGGGGGCAGGTATCTTATTCTTGGGTGTATCTTTCATACCAGAAGAGTTCCTATATCTAAAGCATTGAATGTGGTCACTAGGTAGCTCTTGAATGAGTGGATAATTTATTTTTTTAAACCATGTTAAGATCTTATGTCAGAGTATAAAATAACTGCATTTATGAAGCATTTCTTACACATTCAAGGAACTATAAACACCTATAGTACCTTATTTAACTGTCTCACACTTTGAGGTAGTTGTTAGTTTTGCTGTTTTACGAATGAGGAAACTAAGTCCCAAAATGATAGAATTTCTAAGTTCACACAACTAGAAATTAAAAGCACATGGAGCCCAAGTGTATCTAGACATTAGTCACTATGCTGGAGATACTACTTCCTCCAGCATAAAATAGCTGAGCTATGCTCTCTGCTTTTAAAAGATATGAAATTCAAACATAACTTTGGATATTAATAATAAAGTTTTGTTTGTTTTAGGGATCTAATGACTTTAATTGAGAAAGATACCTTAGAGAATTAATAGTCGTAATAGAAATGTAAGGAGTATCCCAGGTCTTACATTTTCCAGTAACTTGTATTCACCATTAGAGACATGTTTGGTATTGTTTGACATGGGGAACTCTTCTTAAATTTTCTTTCCCTTTCTGCTTCAGTTGTTTTGCCTACCTTAGAAGAATTCTCTTTATATGAGCACTCAAGTCTGAGGTAACTTTCTCCTTTATTTCTAAGATTAGGTTGCTTTCTCACTTAAATAGGTAAAAATTGGTGGGAAAATGGTAAAAGCCAAGCCCATTTGGGTTTCAGGTTATCTTGGGAATAAGATATGTGAGAACTCTAAATATAATGTGAGTATAAATAATTTTAATGTATGTCCTTATTTTTTTCTCTTTGAAATATGAGTAAAATTCTACAAATTTAATATTTTAAATAAATTCTTAGCTTACAGAGTCTGTATGAGTTTACCAGCGACCCTCTTTAGTATGCCTGAGGTCATGAATCACGCCTCAGATTTGTGGGGTTTTTTTTTTTTTAATATTTTATCTGATTTTCTTTCTTTTTCTTTCTTTCCCCCCTCCCCGCCCTCCCTCTCCCTCCCCCACGCCTCTCGTTTAGCGTGAAGCATGTTGAGTGCCCTTGATTAGAGCATGCGCTTCTCTTCCCCGTATAACATTAGAAATTGGAACAGTGGTACTGAGATTATTTAGAAAACTCTATAAGTGATAAATAATTTGTTGGTTTTTAATTGAATGTTGCAAAAACAGATATTTTAGGATCTGTTATTTTAATCTGCAAGGTATAGACTGGGTTTCTTTTACTCGTAACTCTGACCAAATGGAAGTTTTCTATGTAAGGTTAGTTGGTAGGGTGAAAAAGGCAAGTCTTTGTATCCCAAATTTTAATGATGTGTGATGCAAAAAATTAAAAAAGAGGAGAAAACCTAATCCAAGTCCCCACACTCTAATTAAGACACTCGAGATCCAGTTTAATCGGCATTCTTAGGAGTTGAAAGGCTGGTTGCTAATGGAAGAAACTAACCTCCTGAAGTTGTGGAAATATTTGATACCTTAGCCTTGGGTGCACCTGTTCCAACTCTTTATGGCACACATACCAGCATTCTCCACTGTTTAGGGAATTGATAATAGTTTAATCTCTCTGATTTTGCTTTTAATCATTGAATAAAAAAATGTTTGAGTCCACTTAATAGAAGTTACACAGACCTCTTTAGAATGTAATTTTCCTCTGATCCTAGATCTTGGCTCAACATTAAACCATTTCTATTTCTACTGGATATGATTTCATGCCTGGATTACGAAGAGTAGACTGTTGTTTATGCTTTCAGCATAAGGGGCTTGACAGACAAAATGCACAGATTCTGCGCTTCTCGTGGCCGCCATCTGTTAGAGGCGGTTGGGGACGGGGCAGAGGAGGACGCGCTTGCTGCCCGTGATAGTATCCAAGTGTGTTGCCATCACTGCTACCCAACTTAATATGTGTAAAATTTCTGTCATACCTCCGTGAACATATTCTCTGAGATGTTGAATTATAATACTTTATCTCCCCAGGAGTGCCAGAGTGTCACTTTGATGTAGCCCAGTTATTTATATGAGGACAACGTTAGCCTCAGTGTTTATAACAGGAATACCCCTTATGGTAGAGCCAGTTGATTTTCACACCATAAAACCTCACATATACTTCTGACCCAGACTGTGAACATTTGCCCTTTTTCTTTTGAGGGAGAATATTAAGATTCTTAATATCAGCCTAATTTCTGACTTGAGAATGAAATATTACAGGATTCTTAAAACATATTTTATGGTTATCCATAGATTTACTGCTATAACTTTCTCTGTTGCTGTCTCTTAAGTCAAATGTAGTAGTTGAAATATTTACATCTGTATAGTTTGTACAACAAAAAATGGATTCAGCATTTAATGCTTCAGACCTCTTTGCAGCAAAAGCGTTAGATCTATAATTATGTTTCCCTGTCTGAGGCAGTTTGTATAAATTTTCTGAAATGATTCTCAAAACATAAAGAATCTAGCTTTATAGCCATATGTTATGTTTCAAGAACTTTGAAGCCATTGATTCATAATGGCTGAGTAGGATGGGAAGCTAGGTTGAAGGAAAGAAAGTTAGATCTCTGTAGGGAACTTATCTTTTACAGAATACATGAAGGACTTAAAAGTGATAATCTAAGATGGTAGCATACCAGGGCAAGTAAAAAATAATGCTTTCACACATTATTCCTAAGTTTTCCATAACAGGCTTATTAAGAAAATTAAAATAGCAGAAATTAATCATCTCAGTTATCACTATCCCCTCCTTCTAAACTGGCCTAGAAGTTAGTACTTCTGTGCTTAGGTCACATTCGAAAAGATCTGACTTCATATTTTCATGGTTCAAGGTAGTGCCTGGCAAAGAGCTTGGCACACAGTAAGCACATAATAAACATTTGATGAATGAATGCATAGGGACATAGTCGTTGGAGTCAGATAGAAATGGTTTTGGATCCCATATTCTCTACTCTGCTTCTTCAGCTTCCATGATGCACTCTCCTGGTTTTTCTCCTACCTTAGTCTCCGTTCCCAGAGTATTTCTGTTATCTGTCTTGTATCTTAAGAGCGCTTCTATTTCATACTACTCTCTCCCTGAACAATTACATGAATTCCTACAGGCTCAGTTGTCATCAATATGCTGATGACTTTTCAGTCATTCTTCTGGCTCAGATCTTTTTCCTGAGTTCATATATTCAGTGGACTACCTATACTTAGATGAACCACAAGTACCTCCAACTCCAAAAAAAAAAAAAAAAAGAAAAAGAAAAAGGCTTGAGCTCTGTGAGGGAAAGGACAAAACATGTACGCCTACTCTACGGGGTCCCTGCATATAACCTAGCGCCTGCCACACTGTAGGCTCTACGTGTGCACGTGACGGAATGAATATCTATACTTAAACTCGCTATCTTTTCACCATCCCAGCACCAACCCAGCTATAACATAGTTGACTAATTATTGGTCTGTAACTTTCTTTAAACCCTATGAGGGCAGGAATCATATCTGTCATGTTTGTTGCAGTAAAGCCTAGTGCATTGTTTGGTACACAGTAATTATTCAAAAGCATTTGCTTCATTTTATTGCTGTACATGTCTTCAGGCAAATCACTTATCCTTTCTGAGCTTTGTATTCCTGATCCATCATACAGCAATAATAATACCTTATATTGTCATTGTAAAGATGAAGCAATTCAGTTTAATATGTATAAAATTTTTCTGTAACTTTTTACTGTTAACAAAAAGTTCAGATACACGCACAAATGTGTAACTAGAGACCTGATTTCTTCTACATGTATATTGCAAGGAGTGGGAAGAGGGAGGGGATTATAAACTAAAAGATTTAAGAGGCATACACCAAATGTGGTATACATGGACTTCCCTTATTTGGATCCTGATTAATATGGTGTTGGGATGTGTGTGGTAGGCAGAGTAATGTGCCCCCAAAGATGTCCATGTCCTAGTATCCAGAACCTGTGAATATGTTATATTGCGTGTCAAAGGAGAATTAGGGTGCAGATGGAATTGCGATTGTTTAATCAGCTGACCTTAAAATAGGATATTATCCTGGTGGACCCATTGTAATCACAAGGGCCTTTAAAAGTGGAAGAGGGAAGCAGAGAGAGGGTTAGAGGGCTGTAGTGTGAGAAGGACTCAACCTGCTGGCTTTGAGATTGTGGAAGAGGGCCATCAACCATGGAATTTGGGCAGCTCTAGAAGCTGGAAAAAGCCAGGGAATGGATTTTCCCTGGAGCTTTCAGGAAGAAACACAGCCCTGCCAACACCTTGACTTTGGCCCAGTAACATCCGTGCAGGAGAACTGTAAAATAATACGCTTGTGCTGTTTTTACATCAGTACATTTTTAGTAATTTGTTACAGCAGCGAGAGAAAACTAATACAGAGGACAATCAGAAATAAATTGGAAAATGTGTTATTTAATGATATTAAGGAAATTTTTGTTTTATTTTAGGTGTGATAATGATAGTATGGGTAGCTTTTTAAAAAGAGCACTCAGAAATGATATTGAAGTATTATAGATTAAACGATAGATCTTGAATTTGCTTCAGAATAGTTCAGAGACGGCAGAGGAGTTAGCGGGATATAGTTGCCATATGATTGGTTATCAGGTGATAAACTGTAAAGTTTGATATTTTTCCTCTTTATTAAATTTTTGGGTTTTTAAAATAATGAATTGTTTCCTTAGCATCCTCTAAGGATGATCAGTGTGGTTTTTTTAAATTCTAGAATCATCGTGAGCTCATGTTAACTTATTTGAAGTATTTCAATCCTTTGTAGTTATTAATGGTTTGGCTGTCTCCTCTGCTTCTTGGAGTCCATTTGATACAACTCTAGTTCTTTGATAGCATTCTTGCTTTCTAATTTGACAAGCTAGTCTAGACGTTCCATGTTCATTTTTTGTCCCAATCCTGGAATCAGCAGTTTCTCTAAGGAGTCTGGTTACCTTCAGTGGGAAGGCAGTAATTTTGGTGCTGGAGTCATGAATTCTCTAAACACAGGTTTGTTAAGCAGTATGCCAGGGACTGTTCTAGGTGCTAGAGATACAGCAGTGAACAAAATAGACAGTGTCCCTGGCCTCAAGGTATGGAGAGAGAGATCATAAAAAGCAATAAGAATGTAAAATATGTTAGATGGGGATGATAAACCAGTTAAGGAGTATGGGGGATGCTGGTCTGGAGGAAGGAAGAGGGTTGCTGTTTTATGTAGGGTGGTGAGAGAAAGCCACATGGATAAAATGGGCTCTGAGCAGAGACCAAAGAAGGAAATGAGGGAGCAAGCCATGCAAACAGCTGTTTGATGTATACATTATAATCTTCACTACTCTTTTTTTTTTTAAGAATATTGGTTTAGAGTTAACAGTGGTTTTTGAACTGAGATAGAAAGCAAAAATATCATATAACCTACCTTATTCTTAAATCTGTTTATTTATGTATTTATTTATTTTCTAGCACGCGGGATCTTAGCTCCCCGACCAGGGGATCGAACCTGTGCCTCCTGCAGTGGAAGCACAGAGTCTTAACCACTGGCTCGCCAGGGAATTCCCTAACCCACCTTACTCTTAATATAGTTGGAAAACATCTGTTTCCAGAGAATTCACATATTGTACTACTTGGAGTTCTAATGGTCTTAATCTGTTTTTTCTCTCTGGAAACTTTATTTGTGTAAACAAGTGCCTTTTAGTGAGCTCAGCTATATTTGAAGCGCATAGTAAATAATTAGGTAATTTCTAATTCTTTATATATTGCATAGTCTTTATAACATAATAGTATGCAAATCCCCAGTAATATACTTATGTGGCCCATTACTGAGAAGTTACTTGGATAAACTTGAAAATCACTTGGTTAGGGCCTTACAGTGGTTAGAAAAGAAAATTAAACCTCAGGATAAGATTGCTTAAAACTTGTGTTAACTAATTTGCTAAATGATGCAAACCTGAATTATCTGCTAGGGGAAGAATTCAATTGAGATCTTTTTAGAATAAAGAGTGTTCACTTTATCTTTCCAAGTGATATATCACAAAGATTTCTCCAATAACAGGAGGTACATGTTATACTAAATTAATGAATATTATGTGGTTCAATTTTTTAAAATTCTTTATCTCCAGTTTATAGTCTGTAGTCCAATATTGTAATAAATTAAAATTTATGGTTAGTAAGTCAGCAGTCTGTTTGCTTTTTAAAAAATATTGCCCCTTAGAATTCTCAGATATATCACTATGATGACAAATATTTTAAAAACTAGCAACTCAACATATCATGCATTGGTTATATTTTATTTGATTAATTTGACAACTTTACGTATTATATGTTATATGCTGAGAAAGTATTCTAGTGTGCTGCTAGGTTTTCCCACTAATTTATATTAATTTATTTAATGATAATATTTGTAATCTTAGGTTTGACTATCATATTGCTGAAAACAAAAGCTTAGAATAAGTATGAATGTATGTCATTTCAAACCTTTAAAAGACTCATAAATAGCCATTCTAAAGTTAATAAAAGATATCTCATTAACACCCTTAGATTGGAGAGTAGCTACTGGCTTTAAATTTCTAGATGAGTTTTATGATGCTGAAATATATTTGATACAAAAGAAGAAAATTAGCTTTTAAACATGGTCCCATTGGGGTAGAGATCAGCCACAAAAGAAGCCTAATTTAATGGAAGTTGTTCAAGATTAAGGTTAAAAAGGAAAACTTGAGTCAAGAACTAACCTCCCCTTCATGTTCTCATTGTGACACTTTACTGACTCACTCATTATTCAGTTTGAATAAGTCACTTAAATTTTTGGGACTTAGATTCCTAGATTATGAAATGGGACTGATTCAGTGCTCCCATTTAATACTTCTATTAGAACTTAAAAGAAAAATCTGCTTTTATTACAGATAAGTAGATTGAGATCTGTTCTCTCTAAAGAGATGTATTTTTCTTGTACATAAAATTGATTTTTATGGCAGGTTCAATAAATTTGAAATAATTTGGTCTCTATACTCCCCATGGAAGACTGTTTTCGTCTGTGTGGTAGTGCAGTTCTGTACAGAATTATAAAGGAAACCAGGCCCATGTTGTGGTGCTTCCCCTTTTCCAAAACCTCACCTTCTTACACCTCCCTCTCCCCAATAAGCCAAGTGAGCAGAGGCCAAGGAGTTGGTACTTGATGGCTCAAAAGTTGCCCGCTCCTGTGCTAAAGTAGTGAGAAATTCATTCTGAAGAAATGAAACATCACTTTATTCATATGGAAAAGAAGTGTTCCTTGGAAATGTTCGGGGCTTGGTAATTAACAAGGCTTGTGTAGCTTTGTGTGAGGGCCAAAGTACTAGCAACACAGCAACAAAACAGAGGTGTGAGAATTTCTATCTCACCCACAGTGGTTAAAATGGGGCAGTAACAAAAAGTAAGGCTTTTCTTCCCAAGGAAGGAATAGCAGTGAGCTTAGAGCCTCTTTATATGTGTTTAAAACACGGTCACATGTTTCATGTTTAAGAATGGCTGCTCGTGTTAAGTAAGTTAGTTCCTCACGTACCTTCTCCTTGAGGCATGGGCCAGATGGATTATGTCCCATTTTACAATGACTGATGGAGAATTACTACACTCTTTTATTGCTACAAATGTCTCAGTGACTCAGTACTTTAGGGCTTATGCATAGATAATGTGATAAAATAAAGGCATATGGTAGATGAAAGGGTATGACTCTCTTTGAGGTCTGATTTTCAGATTTTTCAGTTGGTAACTTTCCCACTGTTTGAAATCCTGAACCTAATCCACATTTTAAAAATAGCTATCTCAATCGTGTTCTTTAAAAAGGCAAAATGAAAGTGATTCTGAACCTTCCCTTTTTCATTTACTTGATTAAATATTAAATTTTTGCCTTCTATTTTTAAGACAGTTTTCTGGTAGTGGGTAGAAAGAAGCTGATAGAAGGAAGTTCTCATTTTACACAGTTTATCATTGACTTAGGAAGGAAAAATATTACAGGATATTGATAAACAGCATATATATTACGTAGGTGGGGGTGTTAAAGATATTAAGAGGGACAAGAAAACATTTCCGGCTGGGATGGTCAGGGGGTGCTGGGGAAGAAAACGGAGTTTTAATGAGCCTTGCAGAATGGGAAAACCATGAGTAGCCATGGGAAAAGGGACATTTCATGCACTGTGCATCCTAGAAGCAGGGCCCAGCACGGCATATTCAGGGGACAGTGAGTAGATGATAGCATAGTGTTTAAGAGCACAGACTCTGGAGGCAGACTGCCTGGTGTTAGCGTTGCCCTTTAGTTGCTGTGTGATCTTGGGCTGGGTTCATAACTTGTGCTGTGCAGGTCAGTGGGGGAATAAGGAAGAGAGTATACAAAACAAATATTACGGTCATATTCTTTCCCATATCTATAAGAGAAAGTATGAGTCTAAGAGAGTGAAAATGTGTTCTTAGTCCAGTTGACTTACTTGAAACATGGGCTCTAGTCAAGCTCCCTGGCCTGTAAAGTGCCATTTCGCAGCTCAGGTGGCAGGTGGAGCACTGGAGGAGATGTGCTAGGTGTTTATAAACGTTGGGTTTCTACACCTGCAATTGCACGTCATTGCAAACAGGCTTTATTCTTGTGCGGAGAATTATCCTTTCAAGTATCCTAATTAACCTCCTCTACTTCTAACCATGCCTTTAGTATGAATCCTGTCAACACACACACACACACACACACACACACACACACACACACAGTTATATTATTTATATGCTTTTCTTAAAAGTTGTTCCTTTTAAACCATTAGAATATATGCCTTTTCTCTTCCACTACATTTTAATTGCCTGTGGGTAAGGAGCAGGCCTTCTGTTGATTTTAATCCTTCTCGTTTTTGCAGCTCTTCATTTATGTACTGATTCCAGTTCACTCATTCATTCATTCATTTATGCATTCCAGACGCTGTATTAGTTGCTATGTTGAGGAATAGCCCCAGCCCTTGGGGAGCTAACTCTCTAGTTGGGGAAGAAAGTACACAAATATATGTAGTGGAAGCAATAATAGTCAGTCACAGAAAATTATGGCAACGTGGAAAAAAGACATTAATCTGGATTATGTGGAGGGGGCAGCGGGGAGAGGTAGTTCAGGGAGGAGTTTTGGAGCAGTTGACTCCTGGGCTGCATCTTAATGAGTGATGGTTACTAGGTGAGTAGGAAGAAGGGTAGAGAAATGACAGTGAGGACAGGCTGTGAATAGATAGACCCATTCACAGGGAAAATGAGGCAGTTTGGTATTAACTGAAGCAAAAAGAGAGAGGCAGAGGGTGGTGACAGACGAGGCTGTGGGGCAGGCAGGGACCACTGGAGGGACTGTATGTGGTGCTCAGAAGCTTGGACTACACTCAGTAGTCAAAGAATAGCGAGATCCTTGAAATGGTTTATGCAGAGTCGTGATCAGATAAGATTTCAGTCCTCAGTGGCAATGGGAGGATGAATTTAAGAAGGACAAGACATTTGGTGGTTAGTCCAGGTAGGAGACTTTGAGGACATAAACCAGGACGTATTGTAGGAATGGAGATGAGGGGGCAAAATCAAGAACCATTTGTGATGTAAAGTCAGCAGGACCTATTATAACCACGGATGAGGGAGAGGAAGGCCCTAGAATGACTCTTATGCATCTGCCTTACATGACCAGGTGACCAATTTCAGTCTACTTAAGCAAATACAGGAAGGGAGAGAATATAGGGAGTTCATTTTTACTTATATCTTCAACACAATTAAATCTTTAATGTGCTGTGACATATTTTGAGTTGTATCTAATTAATGGTTAGCAGAGATGTCTGGATGACTAGAAATATTCACCATCAATATTCAGCATTAGCCATATCTCCTCTTGGAAGCAGAGATGACTCTGCTTTTCCTACAAAACCCTCTTCATTCATCTGTCATAACTCTTCCACTGGGTTGTAATCCTTGAATTTTTCTTTTTTAACTGTGTAGTCGCAGTCCAGTGTTTGGTCCACAGCCTCTCCGTAAGTGTGAGTGAGTAGTGAACAAGTGAGTGATAGATTATTTTTTAAAGTAGTCGTATTATTTGATTATGAGAAAAAGTTTCTGTTTGGCCTGTTCTCATTCTGATTCTTCTGTTTTAACTCCTAGCACCTTCCACCGGAAGAGCTGCAAGCCGTGGGACGTCCACAGGAGCAGTGGCATCAGCCAGTTCAGCTGGAAGGCAGCCCCAGCCCAGTGATGAGGACACTTTGGTGCAAAGGGCCGAGCACATTCCCGCAGGGAAACGAACTCCGATGTGCGCCCACTGCAACCAGGTCATCAGGTTGGTTCTTTGATTTCAAATTTTTCTTGAAAGGACTTAATACCAATGTTAATTTTAATATTCTGAAAGATTAGAAATGTTATCAGTGAAAATATTCTTGCTGTATTTCTATATAATGGTATTGAAGTAGACACATGAATATATATATTTATTAGAATCTATTTTAATGAAGAGTAATTCTGAGCTCTGTGAAAATAAAACTAAAAATACCATTTTAGTCAGTTATTCATTCCTATCAGAACTAAGGAAAAATAATAATTAATCTCGCTTTTCAGAGAATAATAAAATATTAAGACTCAAAGGGGCCCTGAAGAACGTCATTATTTCACAAATTATGAAAGTGAGGACTTTCATTTAGATGAAAAATAACTAATGATGTAAAATAAAGAACTTTGAGCCCTAGAGAAAGGAAGATTGGATTTTCGAGTACCTAAACACTGAAAGATATAAGTACCTTCAGATCTATTCATAAATGGTTTACATTTTAAATTAGGTCATAATCTGCTTCTTTAAATTATCTTTTACCCAAATATATTTTATTGTTTCTTTAATTCCGAGAAGCAGAAAAAGCTAAGTAAGCTCTTAAGTGCGTGTATTACACTGGAACTTATTAAACCCCAGCATTTCTGAACAGGGGACTTTTAAAATGTTATGAGGTTTAGGTGTGAATGTTAATGCAGGGGTCCCACCAGAGGACCCTCCTACCTCTGTGAGTTGCCTGTTGGCAGCAACAGATGATTACTTGAAATGACTGGTCAAGCTCTCTCCTCGTTTTAATTTACCCTGGTTTGTAATAGTTGAAACAACAGCGCCTCTAAAGTTGAATAAGGTTAAGACTTACTTGCATTTCCCCCTCCTCTCTTACATAATGATTGGTTAGGATAATGTTCCTAGTTACTGCTTAAAATGGAGCACAGGGAGTCTCAATATCTTATTTAAGAACCAAATATAAATACTCTTCTCCTTAACCCACTATTAAATAATAAATGTGTCAAGAACACAGCACAGAGTACATGATTTTTTTAAAAAGGCTTTTGCCTTTTAAAGGTAGTTCATGTTCATTGTGACATTTCCAAAATGTAGAAGAACAGAAAACAAAAATAGAAGTTCGTACATAATTCCACCTTCCAAGATAACCACTGTTAATATTTTAGGTCACACTTTTAAAACACACACACGTAAGGACAGGTGTTGTTTTACAGAAATGGAATCATAACATGATGTTTTGTAAGCTGTTATTTTTCACTTAGTTTGTGTTTTCCACAGTGAGTACCTGCCATATAAGAATTAGCCCACAGCAGTGGGAGGAGCGATAATGGTTATGGGGAGAAGGAGAAAATCAGTAGAGGTTTCCAGAGTCTAGCACAGTATGCGACACACGAAAGGCATTCAGTGAATGTTTGACCTAAATAGATCATACAAGACTCTAGACCCACTCATCCTTCAGGTCACAGTATCAATTTGGTTAGAGTCATTTTTTTAAAAAGTGCTACTATAAGGTCTTATAGAAATATTTAAAATATAGAAGCTAGTGTGGTACTGCTTTGTCTCAGTAAATAAAACAATATTTTTAATTACTAACTCTATTTAGGGTTATGTTTTTAGGGTTACTATT
Source organism: Hippopotamus amphibius kiboko (assembly GCF_030028045.1). Taxonomy (NCBI): domain Eukaryota; kingdom Metazoa; phylum Chordata; class Mammalia; order Artiodactyla; family Hippopotamidae; genus Hippopotamus; species Hippopotamus amphibius. Next base: position 63,954,202 of record NC_080188.1, read on the forward strand.
AATAAAAATAAGTTTTGACTTGTAGCATTGTTTCCATAAGGTATGGTACTTTGGTTACCTAGAGAATATGTGGGAAGCTATGTAGTCTGGATAAAAACACCCTTTATGGAGACAGGAGTCACTGCTTTTTGTGTGCTGTTGTAAGCGAGTAATTACTGGATGGGTTAACAAAACGTCAAACCCTATCACTTTCTGATCCTTGTTGTCTGATTATCAAATTCTGTGATATCCTATAGTCACCACTGCCAGCACATCTGGAAAACTTAGTATGGAGAAAATATGAAGATCAAAATAGAAATTACATTCCCCACCCCTAACTCCATGGTTTTGGTTTTTAATGCTAGACCAGGATGTAATTTTAATGCACAATCTTCTGCCAAGTAAAATAAAGATTATGTGAAAAACATGAGTGGCTGTCACTTATTGCCTCTCATTTGTTAGATTTTATGTTGCTCTGCGTTATCCCAGCACTTATCAGTAAAGCGTTAGAGCTTCATTTGCTGGAGAAGTTAATAGGAACAGGGATTAGCTCATGTCAAGATCCTATAACAGTAATTAACATAGCACATTCGCTTGGTGGTCAAATGCTAAAGCAGCTTGAACAGATTGTGGTCAGTTCAGAGGCGTAGTCAAAGCATAACTCCAGTTCTCGGCCTCAGTGACCGTATCACTTACCAAAGCGAGGAGGCTTTAGATCAAGTGACATTCTCTTGGACACCTGTTTTAAAAACAAGCTGCAGTTGCAGGCTTGGTACTTTCAGTATAGAGTATTGTAACCTGGCAGAATCTGAGAAGTTTAAGATTATTTAATAATTTATATTGTTTTGTTTTCCACAGTGTAATTTATATTATTTGTTTATAATTTATATTGTTTTATATTTATTTTCTAAATGTTTCAAATTTTCAAAAACATTTTAAGTAAAGGCAAACTAAGGCAAATTTTATTTTATTTTATTTTATTTTTTAGAAAAGTTCATTGTTTTTGGAAAACCTCAGAAACCTGGATCACTGAATGTTAGTACTGAACCGATTATCTCTTATTGAATGTATTTTTAGCTTAAAACTCCATAGATCATTTTATTTTCACCTAATGTTTTTTAATTTTTTGGTTTACTTGAATCTTGAAAAGATTATGGATGTTTTGCCTAAATTGTATTATTTAGGCAATACTTTGATTAGTTAGTTGCCTTTTACAGATGGGTAGAACGTTACATTTTAGGAAATTCTACTGAAGCTCTGATTAAGTTTACTCTAGAACATTTCCAATCCATTCGTGACAGAAGTACCGTTTCTTCGACTCACATTCATGAACAGATTGACTGTTCGGAGTGCTGATATAATAGGGAAACAGAAAATCAGGCTGCTAATATAGCCAAGGCCTTTTTAGTTTCTCTGGTAGAATGGACTTGTGAAAACACTAGCTTATTTCTAGACTGTTGTATCTAGTGGCATTAAAATCCACTTGTATAACATGGAGTTAAATAGGCCATTCACATTTAGCTTCTTAGCGTTTTGGTGAAAGAAGTAAGGGATTCATGGTGCTTGAATTTCTCCTTTAATATGGAATGCTTAAAAAAAAAAGTAGCCACAATGCTATTGTCCTGTCTTTTTGCCTACAGTCCAGCACCAGAACAATCACATTCAGACAACTCTTTTTTTATTCCAGTGACAGTTAAAATTTTAACATTATTGATTTACTTCTTGCTCACCTACTTTCATACTTTTCTCTTAAGGAGGGCCATCTCAGTTACCCCAGGGAGAAGCCAGCAGAGGTTTTCGCCTGTCTCACTGTCCATTTCTACCTCTGAGCACTCCATTAGTAATAGGTTTTATTCATTTTCCCTTCTGGTTAAGATTTTACTTGAAAATAAAAGGCTCCTTGGCCTAATGTGTTAGTCCTTCAATTGAAGGAAACAACCAAAGGCGTAGACCAAGACTTATGAGTGAAGCATAGACCAAGATTTCAGATGTTCTGTGGTGAAAAATGGGAAAGAACAAAATGTTTAGCATCTATATGATGTAATATTATGGTGCCATTAAGATGCTGTTTTTAGATAATAATTATTTAATGTATTCTTAGCATATGCCAAATATTGTGTTAATGAATTCTCATTAAATGCTCATAACCTTGTAAGACAGTTATTATAACTGCCTCAGTTTCACAGATAAGAAACCTGAGTCACAGAAGAGTTGCATATTTGCTGACGTTGCCTGGATAGTAAATGGTAAAACCTGCCTCTGAGCCCAGATCTATGTAACTTTCAATTATATTCATGCTTTTAACGTCCACTCCTTGGGAAGCTGTTACAGTATTAAGATAAAAAAAGAACTATAGAACTCTAAATAAAGTATGAGTCTAACTTTGGGTAAAGAAAATACATATCAGGATAGATAAATATATAATATATATAAATATTGTGACTATATATACATGTAATCGTATTTACTACTATATTAAGTCAGGAAAAAAAACAGCTTAAGCAGACCTGTCGTAACTTGAGTATAGCAATGTACTCTTCTTCATAATGTTAGGGTGGGTAAGTGATAAAGGAGTAAATAATGGGTAGGTTGAATAGTTACAAGTTCTTACCTCCCCACCAAATGACTTTGTACCGCATACATGCATTCTTAGACTCATAGAGATGACCCAGGGGATGAGGGGTTTGCTTCTCCAGTTTCTCATCTAATGCAGAACTATAGTCATCCCGTAAGCAGTGCTCATTGAGTATTTTATGTGCCACCTCCTTTAGATACTATTGATACAGAAATCAAAGACATACCCCTTTCCTTTAAGGAGGTTACTGTTATAAACTGAATTGTGGCCCCCACAAATTCACATGTTAAAATTCTAACACCCAGTATTTCAGACTGTATTTGGAGATAGGGTCTTTAAGAAGTAAAATGAGGTCATTAGGGTGGGCCCTAATCCAATATGACTGGTGTCCTTATAAAAAGAGATTAGGACACACACACACACACACACACACACACACACACACACACATGCAGGGAAAACCAGGTGAAGATGGTCATCTACAAGCCAAAGAGAGAGGCCTTAGAAGAATTTAACCCTGCCAACATCTTGATCTTAGACTTCTAACCTCCAAAATTGTGAAAAAGTTAATTCCTGTTGTTTAAGCCACCCCATCTGTGGCAATTTTTAAGGTAGTTCTAGCAAATTAATGAAGTTGATACTAGTGAAAGGTACTGACAGGCAAATCAACAGCCACGTCAGGGTGGCAAGTCTAATGGAGATACACCCAGAATCCTGTCAGTGCAAAGAGGAGAGATGGGGATTACCTAGCGTCAGCAACTTTTATTTGAAGGAAATTGCAAGCAATAAAGTTCAGTAGTCAACTTATAAAACAATCCTTTTATACAATTCAGTTTTTTACAATATATTTTTTAAAAAAGCGCAAGTTGCCACACGAGCACCATAGTATATAAATGTTAAGAGGCAGTCCCTGATTTCATGTGTTTTATCACCTGATAAGGAAGCTAAAGACCTGGTGTAGATAATCATCATGTAGTAATGTGTCGTGAGCAGTACATAGTACCCTTACAGTAGTAAAAGTAATATATATGTACTGCCCTTATATCCATAGTAAGCAGTCCTGAATCGTGGTACTGAGGAAAAATCGTGAGATATATGTAGGCTCTAAATTCACAGTTGTAAAGTTGAAAAATTAATCTTGCCTCAAGAAAATCTTTAATAATGGAAATTCATTTTGGTGCTTTTTATACGTACATACATATGATCCTTCTAATATCCAGGTCTTAATTCCCTGACGTCTTCTACTTTAAGTGATACCTCTAGCTAACTATCAGATTCCATATTAACTTTTAAGCATGTGAGGTATTTTTTATGTGGCTTTGTTTTTAACTTTTGTTGATTTTTTTTTTTGAACTTTCTTTGTTTTTAACTTCTATTAATACAGTTAACTTTTAGTTGAATAAAAGTGTTTAATCTTGTAGTGGCTGGGCCTTGGAAGATTCCAGCTTTCCAGTTCATCATCCACATCATCTCAGAGAAGTTGGCTAACTTCTCCGTTGTTTTCTCCATCTACTTATAGAGTTAATTTCAATCAGTGAGGGTTATTGTTAAGAATTAAAGAACAAAGGGAAGCAAGAAATAAGCCTGTCAATCAACAGTGCTGTATATTACCTTTAAAAGTTAAGAGTAAATCCTAAGAGTTCTCATCACAAGAAAAAAATTTTTTCTATTTCTTTAATTTTGTATCTGTATGAGAATGTTTCAATAACCTATTGTGGTAATCAAAAAAAAAAAAAAAGAAGTAAGCATTTGATTTTCAACCTAAATCCCTATTAGCTTGTGCCTGTTGAAGTTTGCAGTTCTTATCATCTTTCTGATTTATTTTTGAATTATTCTCTGAATTATTCCCTAAGCATCCTTCCCTACCTTTCCTTCCATTATTATTATTATTATTATTATTATTATTTGGCATAAATCTCACAGAAGATGAACAGGGTAAAAAGTTTCACGCCATGGCTCTTCTCTCTCAGCCAGTCAGTGCTTCAGCTCCCTCCCCTCCCTTCCCTTGTCAGTCAGCAGGGATTTAGTGAGGCTCACAGGTGCAGAGGACTCTGAGAGGGAGCCGAATACTTCATTCCACTGTGCAGTTACCCAAGCCTGCAGTTCCAGTTCCCAGATGGAAACCCATTCCTGCCTGAGATAGAAAGAAAGTATTCAGTGTTAATCCTGTGTTAATGAATTTGTTAAATTAGTCTCTGCTGATGCAGAGGAGAGGCCTCTGTTATATGTAAGAGATTTTATTGTTTATACATAACTTCAGTGGCATTAATAGGGAAGGTGCTCTTTCAGCTCAGCCGAGGTGTATCTGCATGGGGTCTGTTTGTGTAAGAAAGGAGGTCTGGCAGGAGCACAGGTCACTGTCAGCTCACTTTTTAAAGGTGCGGAGGGAGGTTCTTTATTGTCGTTAAGGTTGTTCACTTTTCAAATTTGATAAAGAAACTTAAGTAAATACCTTAAAAATACCCTTTCAGTGGACTATTTACTTATTTATTTATAGCGGACACTATCCCAGAAAGCTTTCAAAAAGACTTTTTAAGAATACATGAAATACAAGAAAACCTTCTAAATTACAGAAGGAAGCAAAAGAAGAATAAAAATCATGGATGGGACTATTAAAATTGAAGCGTGGAGAAACATTTGTCATTGAGTCTGGATGGTAATGACATACGTACTTGCCTATGGTTAGACTGAATTTGGCTGTAAGCCTTCTAGCAGTTGACAAAAAAAGAAAATTAATTTTGCAAATTACCGTTCAGTGAGATAAAAAATAAATCTCTTGCTCAGAAGAAGCAGAACCACTCTTGTTACAAAAACCCGACAGGAACTTCTCCAAGGAATCATGTAAAAATGGCCCTGTGTGATCTAACAAACAGCACTCTCAACAGCAACCTCCAGGAAGAGCAAGGGTGGATTTCGTGGAGCTGTTTTACTCTCACAAGTGTCAGTGCAGACTGATGGTGTCACACTTAGCACCCATCATGAAAGGAATCATCTTGTGGAACGGGTCAGGCCCAGTCTGCTCTGATGCGCAGAACAGGGTTCTTTGAGTTGATCTCAACACATATTTTAGACAGTCTAGAAAATGGGTTGTATATTCCTCAATCAGCTGTTCTTATGTCTTTTTTTTTTTCTCAGATGAAGTTTGTTAAATATTTGGTAGCACTGATAGGCATGTTTCAGGAGGAAAACTCTTTCTTCCAAGTGCATGCTACCACTTACGCTTTACCAGAATGTGGAAATTGAGGTTGAATTGACTTCCTTTGCAAACTGAAGAGTCAATAAGGATACTGGCCTCAAGGGGCCATCCACCCTTCTGGATGAGCTGAAGATGTGCCCTGATAAATTCACCTCAGTATATAGTTTTGAATCTACTTTAATGTCCAGACAAATGGTAGCATAAAACCCTAAAGTTCTGCCGTCCTCTATGTTATGGTCACAGTAAATTTAGCCTGGCAGATTTTTCAGGCAAACATAATGAGATACCCACCTGCTATAAAAGCTTAGCGCAGCGCTAAAACTTTGTCTGGCTTTGAGCATTGTGACTCCTTGGCTTTTCTTTGAAGGTAAGCTACTTGCATGTGTATACTGAGAAAATGAAGTGTTGAGTAGCACTGTTGTTTATAAACCAGTTAAAAATTGAGGGACAGCCTACCAAAAGTAACATATTTGGTTACAGAATGAGTGATCTGTAGCCCTTTTTTTTTCCCTGGCAGGAGTTAGTTAACAAAGGCATTCCTTGTTAGTTGTAACAAAAATGATACCCTAAAGTTTAAAAATAAAAATAATAATAATAAACTACTTTTCTCAAATGTTAAGGGAGTTGCTTGCACTGGCTCCAACAAAATGGCATCATGTCAGTAATAAGAAAGAAGTTAACAAAAAGCAGGTAAAAAAATAGCCTCTTATACCCCACAGAACACATTTTAATCATTCACCGAGAGCCTTTCTACTTATTGGACTCTTCGAGAATTAGGCGCTGGTTCTGAAAAAATGACAATGTAATTTGCAAAGAATTTCCCAATGGGAGACAGTTACTGAATACCAAGGTTTATGTTATTGTCGAAAGGCCTAAAATGTTTCGATTTTGTGACTTTTCTCATTAATAATCTGCCTAAAAGTCAGGTAGCCTGTGTTTACGAAGAATTAGTTACCCTGTGGCCACTCAGTGATGATAATTTATGGTAGTGTGATCAGAGGCAGAGTATCAGTTGACTAGCGCAGTGTAATAGAAATCAGGAAATTCAGCTTCTGGCCTTCATTCAATCAGTGATTTTATGATACATGTCATATCTTTTGAACATTCTGTATCTCAGCTTCTCCATCTGCTAAACTGAGTTCATAATAACCGCCCTGGTCTGTCTCACAGGAATGTTGCATGGACAAATTAGATAAGTGTAAAAGTGCCTTGGAGGTAAAGCCACTCTGTGAATAAAAATCAGTGTGATGTAGCTACTGAAAAGTATGTTGCAGAGGCTAGAATGGTTAATCTCCGCAGGCTTCATGAGTAGATAAAGCTTCATAATGGATTCCTGTCAAGCAAACCAAACCCATCTTATCAGTTCATGGCTGTATAGTATTTAATGGAAAAAAATCTCTTTACAATCATTTCTTACCTTGATACAAGTGTGCATTAAAAATAAGCCATGTTTGAATTAAATAAAACCTTTCTGAGTAGCTTCAAACCATCTCTAATATCCAGTTTACAATTTCTATAGTCATTTTGGAGGGTGAGGATTTGGTGTGTTTAATAAAGTTGAAAAATAAGTATCTGAAACAACGTGTAGGGAAGAGATATTGATTAAGATGTTTTTTTCCCAGTAATAATTATTACTGTTTTTAAGACTCTGACATTACTAAATTGAATTGTTTTTTCCTTCTGTTTATTTTATAGAAATTTCAAACTCTCATTTCTGTCTAACCCATATATTTTTTCCTGATTACTTCATTTTCTGTCACAGATAATATTCTCATTCTCAATCATAATCATGATGCACTCACTCATTGCAACTCAGAAAAACCTAACTACCAAATCCCTTGAATACAGAAATCCAGGGAGCAGAGATGGCCTTTCTTGAAGGAATCCCTTCAGTGCTTATTCCTCTCTCCTGTTCTTTTCATTTCAATGCCCAGAGAGTTCCTATGTAAATTTCCAGCACCCATGTGTTCAGTCCTTGAGAAGAAGACTTGAGCAAGTATTTAGTTGTTTGAACACTGCATACAAGAAGTTCTATTCAGGTTAACTAGAGACTTTTATTCCTAAGCCAGCTTAACCTCTTTTCTTTCGGCAGAGGACCATTCCTAGTGGCACTGGGGAAATCTTGGCACCCGGAAGAATTTAACTGTGCTCACTGCAAAAATACGATGGCCTACATTGGATTTGTAGAGGAACAGGGAGCCCTGTATTGTGAGCTCTGCTACGAGAAATTCTTTGCTCCTGAATGTGGTCGATGCCAAAGGAAGATCCTTGGAGTAAGTATTAGAAACCTTTTCACTCTGAGTGAGTTTTAAAGCAGAACAATTTTTTGGTATGAAACCCTTCCGTCATTTTTACTTTTTATTTTCTTCTTGCTTGATCCCTGCTCTGCTTTCATCACTTTATTTTTGTAAAACAAAACTAAATAGACCTCTGTAGAAGTATATCAGACTCACGGGGTTAAGTTGTCTTTGGTTTTGTCTTACTGAGTGCTGGCTTGTCTGGTAAAAGTCTAGCCACATGAGGGAAAAAATAATTTACTGTGGGTGTGCTACCTCAACAGGACCCTGTTTGCTCAGGAATGAAGAGGTCGCACAGGACCACACACATCTGAGTTCTCAAAACTGACACCTTCACTGTTTTAAATTAAATTCCATTGCTTTTATAAGAGCAACATTTCCCCATTTGTCAGGGTTCAAGCACAGGGCACAGATCTCATGAAATATATAAAACATGAGGCTTATAAATGATATATTTTTCTTGAATGCATATAGTGTTTAAAAATAGAACCTCAGTTTTATGAGAGTATACATGTGATAGAAAAATAATCAAACCACCCCCCCCTTTTTTTTTTTTTACAAAAAGGGAGTAATTTAGGATTCAGATACATAATAAATAATGATGAATGAATGAATTTCCTACTCTGGAATACCCAATTTGCAGTTGTGAAGTAAGGGTAAGGTATTTCCTATGGGTAACCAGGAGCTGAAATTGTACTTTAGAAGCAGCCAAGGTGCCTGGACTCATATGAAACTCATACAACTCATGCAAAATTTGGAAAGTATACTGCTGAATTCTAATATTCTCAGTAAATGAAAATGTAATAAACTTTAATTCATACCAATTGAGAGAAAAGTTAGTATGAATTATTGAGTAGCCTTAATTTTAGAATACATCTTTAAATGGGTCTAAAACGTTGAAGACACTTTAAAATTATAAATACACTACATGCTATTTCTGTGTTATTAATTTGTAAAATATGTGGAGAGGAAAAGAATGATTCAGGCTGTACCTTTTCAAATGACAAACAATAAATAAGTAGAATACATTAATATTGTTTTAGTATATAAATGTAGTCTGTGGATTCTGGAATGATTAATAAAACAAAGTCAATAAGAGTCTTAGTACCAAATGAGGTTCTAGGAAGTGGAAATCTTAAACTCATTGCTTCAGACATGGGCCAGAACTTTACTAAAGGGATAGATTTTCTGGATTGTGTTTTAGTTGTTTGATGACCTGTTGAAGAAGGGACCAGTAATCTGTCTCAAGGGTAGAAGATTGAGTAGATACCAGAAGCCTTAGGAAATGATTTGGTTGAATGTCTACTTGTTGTACATGTTCATGGCAATGTCTTTGGATCTAAATAACTGCCATTTCTTCCCATTGTCCTTCAGCAGCGAAATATAGCATTTTCTATGGCCAATAACTTATCTATATGGTTTTCTTTTATTCTGACAGTGTTTTTTATTAGAAAAGAAAATATTTCACTCTACAACAATTAGAAAATACAGAAAGAGTAAAGAATAAAATTAAAATGACCTATATATTTACCAGTCCAAAATAGTTCCTGTTAACTTAGGATGTGTTTTCTTCCAGTTTGCTCCTTATAAGTAATTCATTTACAAAATAGTAGCCATACTTTATGTACAGCATCCTCTTTTTTGTGATAAATAGTGTGGAAAGAGTAAATTCCTATATTGTTAACTGTTCTTCAAAAGTGATTTTTAATGGCTCCATCTCTTTCTCTCAATTCAAAGAAACGATTCCTTGCAGAACCAACTCCCCTAAACTTCTTTTACTAATGAAAAATCTGACCCAAGTCTTTGATACTTGGTATATGTAACCACAGGGCTATTGTTGACCAGAATCCATGCTTTATGGTTCAAATTTTAGACACTCATTTGAATGTGTGCTTACTACAGTCATAGCTGATTTCCAAAATCCTAAACATGTGTTAAACATGATTGGATTACACTCATTAAGTTGTTGCTTCCATCGTGCAACAGAGAATAGGTTTGTTTTAGTTTTTAAATGTTTTGCCATTCCTCCATGACATTTTCAAGATAATACTGTGAAACCTTTACAAGTTAATGTTTCCTGACACCCTTACAGGGAAAGCAGAATGTAGTGTAGCAAACACTGATGAAATGCTTACTTTTATTCACTACATTTATAATGTTTAAATAACACTAATCATTCTTTAAACAAGTTTATAGATGTGTATTTGTGAAAATGCATATTTTATATAATGCATCAGTTTAGATGATTTGTGAGTCTATCCTTAAATATCTCTGGTTCATTAGATGAAAAGCTTAGGCAAAGACAAAGCATGTGTATCTACTTTGGGTCAGTTTAAAAGGACTGTATTGGTACAGCTAGTTGAATAATCATCATCTTTCTTTACATCCAATTACTTTCTATAACAGGAGGTCATCAATGCTTTGAAACAAACTTGGCATGTTTCCTGTTTTGTGTGTGTGGCCTGTGGAAAACCTATTCGTAATAATGTTTTTCACTTGGAGGATGGTGAGCCCTACTGTGAGACTGGTAAGATCCTGAAGCCACTAGTTTCTTAAGTTTTGAATAAGATAAAACATTAAACCCGTTACTTTAAATGTATAGCAAAAAAAATTATGTGACTTTGTCAAAACATATTCCCAACTTCATTAAGAGAAATGACCATATAAGCAATTACTTAGAAAACTATTATTCTTGAATCCCAAATAACTTATGGATATAAATCCTACCAAATCATGTAACTTAAAGCCACCTCTTACACTCCACTAGTGAATTTTCAGTGGTTAAAAACATGAAAAATGTTCAGCTTTTAAATATGATATTGATATGCTCTTGAAGGCAACTGCCTTGGTAACGAATTGGAAATCCTTTGTTATTTTTACTGACTGGGAGGGTAATCGTGGTTTGGATTGCTCCCTTGGTAAGACTGTTTTTTAAAAACCAGGCTCTAAGTACCAATCTACTACACTTGTCCTGTTACCTAAACTCTGAACACTTACTTTTCCTTCCCAAAGGCTGTAGGTGAACTTTCATAAAACTTATTTGTTAATATTACTTAGATGTCACTGCTACACATACATGTTTTCAAAAAATAAAATATTTTTTCTTTATTATGCCCCCATTCAGTACCACTGTATTGCCACTGTGGGGTTTTATCGTTGTGCTGTCTTGCAGTTCAAAGGGTGGTTCTGGACGAAGGGACTGTTCCACAGTAGTCGAGTTAAAGAAGCAGTCAGCTTCTAATTTGAGGCTGGTCAACGTGACTTGACCCTTCTTTGCCCAATCTAAGCAGTAAATTCTAACAGTTCTACCCGCAGCGGATACGGAATGCATTCACTTCTCTCACCTCACCTGTCCCCATTAAACCCAGTTCACGCTCACCCTTTGCCTGGGCATTGTAATTGCCAGCTAAAGCGGTTTCTCTTCTTTCCCCCAGCCCTCCGATAGCTATGGCAGTACTTGTTTGAATGTGAATCAGCTTCCGCTCGATACCCTTATGGCTTCCCCTAGAGTAAAAACCGTACTCCTCCCTGGGGCCGGTTTTGCCAGCCTCATCTCCTCCCCCTGGTTTTCTGTCACTGGAAGTCTGCATTCTAGCCATACCGACCCCTTTGTTGTTTCTGAGCCTGCTAAAATCCTTGCAGCCTCAGGGCTTTTGTACTTGCTATTTCTTCTGACTGGAGTGTTCTTCCCCAGCTTTTCTGAGGTGATTTCTCCCCGTTTTTTTTTTCGAGTCTCAGCCCAACTGCTTTCTCCTCAGGGAAGCCTTTCCTGGCCCCGCCTCTAGTGTGGTGGCTCACACCTCCCCCAGTTATTCTTCATCACATCACTCTTTTCTTTCCTTTGTGGCCTTTATCACAGTCTGAAGCTGTTTATTATCATTTATTTTTAAAATGTAATACATGATGACATCCTGCTCCCAATGAGAACATAAGCCCGATGAGGAGAACGACCATGTCTGTCTTCTCCACTGTGCCCCCAGCCGGTGCCTGGCACAGCTTCTGGCACACAGTGGGGCTCTGTGGGTATGTGTTGAGCAGATGGCGCTGAGGCAGATTGAGGATTGCTGGGGAAGGTGACTCAAGTTGCAGATGACAGCCTGCTTTCTCCTCCAGCGCAGGTGGAATCGGAAATGTCAAACGTGAAAGAGTGAACCATGAGTGATCACACATAGTAAGAGTAGCAGCATAAAAGAAAATAAAATTGCCAATAAGTTCTAAATTAGTGATAATAAACATCTTGTCAAAACTGCTTTCTTCAGAAGGAAGATGTTAATATTTTACAGCTCTAATCTGTGTCAACTAAGAGGTGTTCTCTGGACGATGATTTTCAGCATGAAGTCATAAAATAGAAAGGAAAACACAGCAAAAGAAATAGTGGCTAATATTGTTGTGATACAGTCCAGCCAGAAACTCAGTCACAGCCTTTATTCACAGAGGTTTCCTGTGACCTTTTTTTTTCCTGCCTTACCAAGTCAGATGTGCTATGAAATTTGCTAATATCAGGCATTTCTTCTTGATTTATGTCTATTAGTCTTGTTGCTCGTTATTGGAAGTTCTCTTGTATTTTATTGAAACAGTCATGTCTATTGATACCTTATCAGAGAACAGTGTTCTTCATACATAATTGGGCATTTAAGAAGTTGGACAGAACTGAGGAGTATTATGTGGAAAAATAGAATAAAGGATGTTAAGCTGTGTATATAACATTTACCAAGGGTAACCTGAAATATACTACGCATGTATCTCAAGCCAAATATTATGCCATCTGAAAGTTTTCCAGTTACTAGTAACTTTATCTTCCTCATCTTATTTAATTCCCATTTTGTTGCTGTTTTCTAAGAATTATCATTCTAAAGCTTTGTCATGTTTAAATTCTGTCTGCCCCCACCTCTGCACCAATACAGATTATTATGCCCTCTTTGGTACTATATGCCATGGATGTGAATTTCCCATAGAAGCTGGTGACATGTTCCTGGAAGCTCTGGGCTACACCTGGCATGACACTTGTTTTGTATGCTCAGTAAGTAAACTCTTGTTTCCAAATTAAAGGACCACAGTATGACCAGTTCTAGCCTAAGCATTAAATGGAAATAACAGGTTTTGTATCTTTCAGTACTTCAAACCTAGAAATATTTTTACAGTGATTTTTGAAAGCTGTTTATTAAAATTTTTGAAATTGGCACAAAATATGATTCTTACCCATTTAGAGAAAATCCTGCTTTTAATACTTTTTGTTTATAAAGAGAAGCTATATATTTCTTAAAACAGTAAGAGTCTCTTACTTTTTTTAAACTATGTTTTATTGGATTGTTTTTAGTAACTTATGAAAACATAAGTACTTCTTAGAATAGAAGTAAACTCTTCTAAAAATCCATTATTGACTTAACACTGGAAGTAAACTATATGTTCATCCATTTCCTTCCTTAGCAGTAGTCTATGAATATTCTTTTCTTTTTGAGACTATAATAAACTTATAGTAGTACATTTACCTTTCATTTGATATTTTAATATTTTTGGTTTTATTTTTAATGATGAGTATTGATTCAGAAATTAACATTAAAACCTAAGATATATATTTTTTACATTTAGAAGTAAATATCTAATGAAGATATTCTGTTCAGATGTTTGATGTTTTTAAATTAGACTTAATATTTCTAATAGTTTTCAGTAACCACTAGAAGAAGGGGGAAAAGGCTTGTTAACTAAAGTCAAATAATTTCCTCAGACATTACCATTGAACCCTGTCTTATTACCTCATCCATCTCTTAGACTTCATAAAATCTATAAAAAGCAACAACTTTTAGTGGATTTGCCTCCTCCTGTTCCCTGGTAGATCTGCTCAGGAGCATTAAAATTAACAAAGACAGTAGGAAAGATAAGGAGACATAAATGTGAATAGTTAACTGACTGCAGCCAGATATTGACTAGGATTTTCATTATAAGAAACAAAGAAATGAATTTAAAAGAACTCTCAGGTATTCTGTGACTGTATATCTAGGGACTTGGGAATGTGTGGCAAAGCAACTGTGTTGGGTTTTTTCATTTGTTTTCCTGAATGCTTTGGTTCTCTACAACAGGAGGCAGAGTTAAAACATTGATTAGAATTTAAGAGAAATTATATTTAATGTGACTTCTTTATGTGTTAATTTTTTCACTAGGGCCAAGTATTTGTTCCCAATAAAGAAAAATAATGATCAGTGAGTTTAAATAAATTAGAATGCATTCCAGGAAAAAGTCATTCTTCATTGCTTTTGAAAGATTACATGAAACATAATAGTAGTCATGAAATGTTAGGGCGTCTAACACAACCAACTAAAATGCTTTGTCATATTATCCGTTGGGTAAAAAAATCATTTTCCCCTTCTTAGTCATATGTGATAAAATAATGGTATTCGCTCAAATAGTGCTTCTTTTTCAGGTATGTTGTGAAAGTCTGGAAGGTCAGACCTTTTTCTCCAAGAAGGACAAGCCACTTTGCAAGAAACATGCTCATTCTGTGAATTTTTGAAAGTCAACAGTCCAGGGGAAGAGAAGAAATTTGAAGAGAAAGATGAGAATTTAAATCACCAATTAATTTTTAGATGTAATATTTATATGGAGTTTTGAAAAATAATAGTGGCCCTGAAGGGATAAATTCCAAGCTTTGAAAACCAAGTCTATGAGGAAATATTTGGCTTCATAAAGTAAAGAGACAGTTTGGCGTTTATTATTACTTTTTTCCTGCATTTTCTGCCCATAAAATAACTTTTATAAAAACCAATTTCCTGGTTGACTATTAAATTCATCTTAGAATAAATTAGTGAAGAATTACATTTTAGAATAAAAACCTTCAACCTCTATGCTGAAATACTTATACCTTCTTTCCTTATTAGGTAGTTGTAAATCTATAAAAGGCAATGAAAATGCCTTACACTTAATCAGCAAGTGAAACATTGTGTTTTTTTTTAAATTAGTGTTTAATCTTTAAAACAGTAAATAGGAGTTTAAACAGAGAATTTTATCAGTAGTAGGTGTCAGGTTTTTTTTTACTGCACTTTTTTTTTTGTCTTTACAGTTGATCGTTCCAGTAGGAAAGGCCAATGAGATTTTGATCAAAATGTGTCATGCCGAAAAGAGATGTTATATTTTTCTCCACCCCAAAAAGCTACCATTATAGCTTATAAACTTCAAATTTTTGCCTTGTATTAAAATATGACCATTTCTATTCATTGTATATGTTTCACCACCTATACTCATCAAACTTTTTTTCCCCTTCCCTCATGCTAAGGTAAAGAGCTTGTTGAATAACTTTGGACTCTGAAAGTTTTCTCTCTCTTTAAGGAGAATAAATAGAAAAGAATATGATTGGGAATTATGGTAAATCAGAGGATTAGATCAGAAAATTTTTTTAATTCCCCCTTTTCAGACAATGAATCAATTAGATCAGTTTCAGAATTATAGTACTGACTGATGAAGGTCTGAAAGTTCTCTTTGCAGAATAATTTTTTTTCTTTAGTTCTGTGTTGGAAAAATAAAAAATTGGCTTGGGAATGTGATAACAATTTAGATTTTTTTTTTTTCTTTTGGTAGTTCTTTCTCAATAATAAATGAACCACTTCCAAATGTAATCATGAAGTTTGGAAAGCTTTTATTTACAGAGGTTTGCTAGTATAGAGAGGAGCGTGATTAATTACTCAGACCAGCCTGTTCTTTGTTTTCTTCATTTTAGGGAAAAATTATGTAGATACCACAGGAAGACAGAGAAACAATTGTGGTAAGATTGTGGATCCTGTTGATATTTGAGAAAAGAGGTTATGGCATTTGATAGTTTTTTTTTTTTTTTTTTTCTTTGTCTCCAAAATGAACAAAAGGCCATGATCATATTGAGTTATTTAAGTTTATTTGGGGAAGGGTGCTTTTACAGTTGAGACTGAGCCCCAAACCCTGCCTGTCCCCCGTCACTTGCAACTTCACTTCCATTGTGTGCATGTTTGTTAGAGAGGGGGTTTTAGGCTACAATATTTGTTTAACCTCCCTAAGAACTTTTCAAGGTATCTGTCCTGAAAGCTGCTAATTATAACATAAGTCTAGCAGACTTATGTTATATGCAGATAATAATTAACTGGGGATAAAAGAAAGAGAAGGGTGACATGAAGTAGCAAACTGAATGCTTCACCAGTAGGAACCCCAGACTACCTCGTCACCCTGCATCTGTAGGGAGGCAGGAAGTTTCTTGTCGTTTGTTTTTTAAAAGCTGGAACTGCATTGTGCATTATTTCCCATTGCTGCTGAAACCACCTCTATAGAAGACATGCTGGCTGTGTGCATTGTCACATATCTTAGTGTCAGTCCTTTGCTTTATACAACATAAAATAAGTTGGTGGTTTTGTTTTGGTGTGGTAGAGATTTTTTTGTTGTTACTTCGTTTTGCCTTTACAGATAATATGCCAAGATAGTATCTGATAAGTCAGTGGCATTGGAATGGCATTTGGGTATTTCTTTTAAAGAATTCTTTTCGACCTGGATTTCTTATAAAGTTATCTTACATTAAGGATTTCGTTTTTATTACACTTTTCTTTCTGCATGTTATTCATGGAGCATAATGTTGCATTTCTCTAAGTTTATGCCTAGAAGGATATCACCTCCTAACTTAACATTTTGTCCTTGTGCTTTGTCCTTCTCTTCTGTGGCAAAGCCTTCTTCTGTCTGTTCCTAAAAGAGTTAATCCTGTGAAATAGATATTGATTATAACCCAGAAGAATCTCTGTATTTTACAGTAGGGAATGCCATATTTAATACACCAGCATTAATCTTTAATAACTGGCAGAGAGCACTTTATTCTTCTGGTGAGCTCCCTGAATATTTATTTTTCTGATTATAAATACTCCATGTCAGTAGCATTTTTTGTAATTATTGCCTCTTTATTGTAAAGCATTACTTTTAGTCTCTCTAGATGTATATTTTGGAATGTTGTGCTTAGGATAACACAGATTAAAATCACAGTACATGACTCTAAAACATCCCCTCCTTGGATTTCCCAGTTTCCAAATGTTAGTGATCAGTTCAAATGTACAACATTTCTACAAGGACAGAATGTTGCTCACTGAAGCAGCAGCCTGAAAATAATACCCTTGCACATGCTTGTAGCATTCGTATTTCCCACTGATTCAGATTACAGTTAGAGTCTAAAACTAAAAACCTGATCATTTGGTCACTGTATGAAGACAAGTAGAAAGAAGAGTTTAAATCGTCAAAATACTAGTTTAGCGTTGTGTTTAAAAATGATCTATAACAAAAAGGTATTCTTGGTACCATTTTCAAGGACCACTTTTGTGGAAAATAATTCCTCTTCCCTGTTCAAGTGTGAATCTAGAGTTATATTAACATTTTTGTGAGATTTGGAGTTCTGTCACCCCTATTGAAAGGAGAGGCTTTTCAGACATAAGGGAAGGGAAGACACACTGAATAATTTTATGCAAATGTAAGGGGGCTTCATTTTGTCGATCCTCACCCCCCCAAATGTTTTAAGGTTTTGAGTTTGGGTTCTCAATGTATCATTTGCCTTATGTGTTAATCTCTATCTTCTGTTTCTTTACATTTTTCAGTTTGTGTATGTCTGTGCTGTTTTGCTTTTGGATACATTTTCTAATCAAAAACCACATGAGAAATATAATCAGTACAGTAATACCTTAATGTGCACATAATAAATAAATGGCTACAGTGATGTAGACAAGCTCTCCTGGTTTTTCTTTTTGGGTGGCAAGTGGTTTCCATTAAGTCATCATGGAAAAAAATCATGTTCACAGGATAGGCTGAGATGTAACAATTCTCAAGAGAATTCCTCTTTTATGGTGTTTGCCTATCAGGATGTCCCAGAAACAATATATTTGAAAATACTGTCACTTTTATTCTATTTTAATCCATATTTATGCTCTGCATGTATCATGTGCACAGTAAGTGGCTGTGAATAGATAAGTAAGCTCTATTGTCTTTCTTTTAACAAATATGTATTGCTGAAATGATTTATTGGAATAATCTGTCATATCAAGCATTGTATTGTATTGTGTATCATATTCAAACAACATCAGTCATCATCTACATCTTCATGTCTTTCATTGACCACAGTATGTTACTTCATTCTTAACTCACCCTGATCTCGTTAGCTAACTTTTCTGTAACTAGGTAGGCTCACCTATTCCTTGTTTGTTTGTTGCTTTAAGGTTTTTTTCCACCTATATAAAGTTGAGAGGAATGTTTCTGTTGCAGGCTGTATATTGGAAATAAAAGACAAATTCAAGTCTATTTGCTCACAGTATATTAAACTCCAGAAGCCAAACTTACAAGGGCATCAGGTCTACATCTGACATTTTAATAGCTGCTGTTTGGTTTCTATCAATCACGTCATTGCACATTAAAATGCACCGACAAAATAAGAGATCTGTCATTCCTTCGTTAAGAAACAGTAATCCAGTACAAGATTTATAGGCTCAAGACTCAACAGTGTGTGTTCACAATAAATCCCCATTCAGTGCTCAAACCAGAGCAAACCTCCCTGTCGTTCAGTGTTTTCTGGTCAAAGTGTCCCTCATATAAGATTATCAAAGGTTTTCTTACAGAACTACACATAAAATCTTTTTTGCCAGTGAAAGCTTAATTTAGGTTGGCAGTTTCCCTTTTTGAGTCCTCTCAGACAAGATCTTGGTTATATCAGAAACACATAGGACCTGATGTATTATTAGCGGGCCTGGTGTTAATTAGGGAGAATTACCAGAAATAGTTTGCTTCGTGGGAATTTATTACAGAATCACACTTGACTGATGGCAGCATAGGAGTTGCTGAGAGAGAGCAGCTCCCACTCATAACCACTAATTAATAAGGTGCCAAAATTCCTCAGAGGAGGTTTCATCCCCAGTGTGGGAGTCTCATAGGGAAAATGGTTCCTTTGCAGTATTTAAAATTTTAAAGAGGAAAGGGGCTAGGACACATGGCTACCCAACAGAAATCTCAGACTGATACGGTTTTGTGTTGTATTTATGAATGAGAGCATTTAACTCAGGAAGCACCAAGTCCAAAAGTTTGTGAAAGAATCCCTCTCCCTCCAAAAGTCAAAATAGCTTGTATGTTTATCATACTAAGGAGATATGGATAGTATTTTTAATGTGGCAAGTGTCGGATTCACTCAACTGTTCATTTTATGAATAGAATTTAGAACCCTTTGTCTGTGGTATTACATTTCTGAACTTTTACTCTTTAGCCCATGATTTAGAAGCTGACTGAGTAGGTGGTAAGATTGCATCAGTGATTAATAGGAAAGGTGTGGCTTCCACACTTTAAACACAGAGCTAGGGAAAAGCAAGGTATATTTAGTGATTGGTGCTAATGGCAAAACACTGGAGGAGCCCTATTAAATGAAGGTTTGCCAAGAAGGAATTTTTTTCCCCATGTCTGTAACTGTGCTAATCACATACAATAACGCTTGGAACCGTTGCTTAGTGTAAAAGAAGAAAACATTTCCATGTGAGAAAAGCATTGATCACTGACCTCAGGGAGAAAAATAAAACAATTGAGAATTCACAGAGAGTATAATTTGTCAATTTCTCTTGCATTCCCAAGGAAAATGACTTCTGTGCCAGCTCCATGGTCTCTAATGCATCCATGTTTCAAAGGACAATGTTTCTGTTTAATAATTGGGTTCCAAATTAGTTTTTCATCTTCCTATTCTAAACTGTCACATTTGCTCTCTAAGTTCAAATATACTTGTTTTTATTTTTTTTCTTTCGTTTTTTCTTTTGCTTGTAAAGCACACACAGCTGGTGCTATTCTATACACTTACTCAAAAATGGCATTGTTTATTTAAGGTATTTTAGTAGACTGTAGCATTCTGTAGAGGTGTCTTTTGATTTTTTTTCCCTAGTGTATCACTGATATGCCAGACTGTTCCCTTGGTAAGTAGGAAAGTGAGTGTCCAGTGACGAAGTCCAGTGACGTCTACCAATATTAATTTTTGCATAAATAAAAGTCTTTGCTTAGGTAACCTCCTATTGATGTCATCTGACCCTGGGAATTTTCTCTACCCTGTTTGCTTGAGAACATTCACAGTCCCAAGCCGCCTCAGCTGAATGAAATGGAGAGCAGATGAATCCGTGGTGCTTTTCAAGCATGAAATTTCAAATATAAGTTAAATTAATTATGACTTTATCAACTGAAACTTACCATTCTGCTCTGTTAAATTATTATGCTACTGCTGAATGATTTTTCTGGTAGTATTATAAATGCTTCAAATAAAAATGAACTTAATAAGCAAGATGAGAAGCACTGAAGTGAACCTGTTACTTATGCCTGAAAAGATATAAATCAACAATGTGAATCTCTTATAGTTTTCTTACACCTGAGTCAGGGAGCTGTAGATGATCTTTAACAATATATCAACATAATATAGATGTTCACAGTATAAATTAGAGCTTGGGGTGGGGGGGATATTTTTGATTACTCCTGGTGAATCAGATTGGGTCCTGTCAGGAGACAGATATTACACAAAAACTGGAGCAGTTTAATGCAAAGAATTACTAAACTATGATAGGAAAACAACTACGAAAATATAAAAAGAACTCTAAAGGGTAACCTAGGACTGCGAGAGAGGACCCAAGGAAGGACAGCTGTAGAAGGAGGCCACCTTCCCCTGGCCGGAGGTCAGACCCTATTGAAGAAAGTGTGGTTGCAGCCCACAATGACAGAGAAGTTCTCTGGGCCAGAGCTGGCCCTCAGTTGCCCAGAACTAGGAAATAACGCTCTGAATACAGGTAAGTTAAGATGGGTAGGTAGGTGTGCAAAGGGAGTTGGGGTACTGCTGTGGGTGCAAGGCCTGGAACAGGCAGTATCCACGTCGAGGGGACTGTGGCAAGGCACTCACCAGGCCCAGGCCAGGCATGTGAGGCCACTGAGGTACTGTGCACTCTGGACGCACAGCCGAAGCAGAGCTCCGCCAGATGTCCCCGCACACAGGCACCATGAGTGGACCATGCAGCGGGAGCAAGACAAAGCAAAATGCAGCCCCCGGAGCCGGGAAGAGAAGCCCCTGACTTCACTGTTCCTTCAGCTTTCTTGGCTCACAGCTGACAAAGCTTAGCACTGTGCTCACTCTAAAAGGAGAACTGCTTGGAGAGTCCAGTGCACTATCGCAGAGCGGGAACCGAAGGGTGAATTTGGAACTGAAAGTCAATAAATTGTTAATTGGCACGTCTGGGTACAAAGTAAAACTTTAGATTCTCAGCTAAATTGAAACCTCCATTATCCAGAACATCAGTGCCTATTCTTGATGAATTGGAAGATAGAACAAGACATTCTTCTAACTTCTCTATTGTCAAAATCCTCTAATTAGTATACCTTCAATATGTAAAGTAACATAATGTAGCACTGATTGTTTTCTTCAAGAGCTACCGTCTAAACATACCGTATAACTGAACAGTTCTGAATATTTCAGAGATTTAGTTGGATGTATCCTAAGATATAACCAAAAGGTTTTTTTGAGTTTATTTTATTATACTAACACTTTACTATTGTTAAAATGAGTAAAACGTTCTTAATAGAAGGTTTGCATTCCTTAACTGGAATTTCAGTTAGAAGTTTTTCTGTATAAACCTAAACTCCTAGCAAATGGAAAAATGGATTATTTTCATATTAGTAATAGCAAGCATAGAGATTAATAATTTCCCCTTCACAATAAACCGTGAAAGATCAAGCCCAGTGGATCTATAATAATAACTTATGTTTGTTGTATAGTCATTGTAGATTGTGTGGTACATTATCTCATCTCTCACACTAGGGTACACTGATACACTGTGAGGTTCTAATAAATGGAGAAACTCTGAGAGTCAAGTATTATATTAAAGATGGGAAAGTGAAAACTCACAGAAATGATTCTCTAACAACATAGTTATTAACTGGCAAATCTGAGACTTAGACTCTTTTACAAGATTAGAGAGAAAATGTACTATTTCATTCACGTTCCCTTAGAGTTCCTCCTATTAATAAGGGAGAATTCCCATATATTCAGTAAGTAATGGACAGTTTTAGGAATTCCTTTCTTTTGATAGAATGTGTAAGCTTAAAAGCCATACCTGTCTGACTTGTACCGCCTGCCACACAGAGGTCAATATTTGGGAGGTTTGCAATTGGACCATCTGTTCTTCAAGGGCATTTGTGATGCAGTAGCCCCCTCTGCAATGCGCCATTTGCTGTTCTTTGTGTTGCTTCATTTCAAAGAAGCACAGTAATAATGAGAGTAAGTTATGTTAGTTTGAAGTGGAGATAACACCCAATGTGATACTGAGCAAATGAGAAGGCTGTCGGAAATGCAATTTCCATTACTCCCACACGCAGAGGTCAATACCAACCTATTTATAACATGTTGGAAAAGGTCAGGGTGGTTGACACCCAGCTCATTGTTACCTTTGCAGTGTGATGAAGTTAGTTCCAGGCCCTGAGTGAAGAGTGGGAGATGGAAAAGGTGAGAGCTCGGTGAGAAACTGCATATACGTCCAATTATGCTGACGAGGTTGCCTAAGATTCTTTTTTTACTCAATTGAAATAAAATCTCTCTGCTATTTGGTAATGGCAGGCACCACTGCTAAGTCCACTGAAGCATAGCTGGAAAATCCAGCTGCCCTCACATCTGTTTTGTATGACCTTTCAATCATCAGCAAATACTTCTGCCACTAGGAATGGAAGTCTGGGTAGGATATGGCTTTGTGACTTTCTAAGCTATCACTATGGAAAACATATTGAAACAAAATTCATGCATGCCATCTACTGTGCCCAGAAATTAGAGCCTTGTCTGGGTGGTGGTAAGGTTTTGACCTATCAAGAGTGCTCACACCTGCTTCTTCCATTCAAGTTGTTAATCCTTTGTTCACAAAATGAGACATATTATGAAATATGTGAATGGACTTCTCTGACTTAAGTCTTAAGTGTTTAGGCTCTTAAACTGGTTCAAACCAAAATAATGTTGATAAAATAGTGTCTTTTAGACTTCTGATTACATTTATTCGATGCAGAAGCCTGTGTGATTTGACTTTACTCTCAGCTTCTTTGAGAGCCTGGACTTGGTTACCGTACTTCTTGAGTTCCAGGTTGTAACAAAATGTTCTGAAAATAAAAGAGGGAAAAAATTACTAAAGAATCTCTTGACATGATTGTCATGAAGTTCATTCTTACACTAATTTCATTCTCACACTAATGTGATGGGGAGCCAATGGAATAAGTTCAAGAACACAGTTCAGTTTATCTCAAGACCAACTTTAGGTGTTGTCAAAGTAGAGTAGTTATACTGAATATAGTAGTTGCATGTAAATACTTGAGTCAAGCATTTAAAGAGAGGGAACTTTAGGAGGAATGCAGGCACTAGCATTTGATAAGCCTCTCTGAGCTGAATCTTGATTACACCCAGGTTGAACTTATTTATAGGGTTGCCACAGGCAGGCTAATAATTTGGATCACTTCCAAATCAGTGGTGTTGCTTTTTTGTTGTTTTCATTCAACATTTATGTAGAGGGAAGACTAAGCACTTTGCTGAGGGGAAAGGGGTAGGTGGAGGGCCCCTGGAAGCAGAGATCAATCTCCTAAAATGCCCTGATCCACTTCGTTCTGCCCCACACTTGTCCATCCCCCTCAGCAAAGCAGCCCTCAGCCAGGATTAGCTGGTGTTGCCCCAGAATCTCCCTTAGGAGTCTCAATCCCCGACTCTGTGCTGCTTATTAAAGTAACCCATTCAACCCCATGAAGTTCTCTCCCCAAGAATCGCCCTAATAAATTACAATTTTCTCCATCTCACAGTGTTTCCAGGGATGTTTAGAGCTTCTCATGAATGGGCACCCTGGGCAACTGGCCAGCAGACCATCTTCTTTAACTGGTGTTCCCTCCCTGAGGAAGCTTCTGACCTTGGGAAAGCTACAGAATTTGATTGAGTCTGTGCATTTTGTTTGTTTTTGTTCCACTAGTGTCTCCTTTGACCATTTTAGAGCATAATTCTCCAATTTCTTAGAGAGTTGTTGAGACACAAATAAGGTAGTACGTGTGAATACACGAGAGCTACAATCTGTTCGGCCTTTTTTCTAGGAGACAGAGATATTAGTTAAAAGACATTCAAATTGTTAGTCCTTTGTTCAGAATATTACATGTTCATATCATGTAATATCTGGACTGCTATAGCTTAAATCTTAAATGTTCCCAAATAAATTTGGGAATTGCTCTCAACTGTCTCAGAGATTCGCAATGCACATTTAAACTGAGCAATCTTGCCATGAAAAATAAAAATAACAGCTTTAACTATGTATTTCTTAAATATATTTTAAAACATCTTTGCATTCTACATAATACAATTTGGGAAATACTAGCTCCTCTTTTTCCTTTTAGGCTGAACACCTTTAGTCACGCATGTCTTCACATTTTAAACTAGCGGTTCTCAAACTTTGGTGTGTGTCAGAATTGTCTGGAGGGCTTGACAAAACGATTTTTGAGCCTCACCCCGCGAGTTTCTGATTTCGTAGATCTGGAACAGGTAAAAATCTGCATTTCTACCAAGTTCCCAGGTGAAGCTGATCTTGATGGTCTGAAGACCATTCTTGGGGAAGCACCTGTTATAGATCTAGATCCATGCTTCTCACTTAAATATGCAGATAACCTGAGGATCTCTTTGGAAGGCATTCCTGGGCCCACCCTCACAGACTCTGATTGGGTGCGGCTGGGGTGAGGGTCAATAAGTTTGCGTTTCCGACGCTCTGGCGCATGCTGCCGGTCCACAGATCACGCTTGGAGCAGGGACTCGGTTAGATGTCCTGAAACGAAATGGTGCGGGACCTCCAGAGACTACAGGTAGAAACCAATGTTTTCTCTCTTCCTCTTGTGTCTAAAATCAGAGACTCACGCGCTTCGATTTCTGAAAGTTAGATACGTAGGAAAATATGATCTACTCTGAGAATTCTGCAGCTTTCTTTCGCCCTTTTTTCCTTCTAGGATTTCTACGGCACTTGTGGAAAGCAGAGCAGGTACAATAGATCCCACAAGGACCTAACTGTTGGCTGGGGCTGGAACGTTAAATGCCCTAGTGAGTGCGTAGCCCAGAAAGTACGTGAGGAGTTCAATTAAGTCTCAGATGGTAGGGGCTCCATGTGAGGAGTGTCATCTTCCTAAGCTTTAAAGATAAACTTCACAGGGAGGTGGGGGAGTGGGGTGCGGCAGTAAGTTATAAAAGAGCACGCACAGAGCCAGGAGTAATGGATTTGGGTATTTGGTCTGATTGACTGCTAATTACTTCTCTGATCCTGGAAATGGCCTGGGTCCAATCCTGTTCAGACCGTTCTTCTCTGTAAAAATTAACCAGGTCAGTGGCGTCCACATTTTGATTTAGTCTTTCGAAACATCTTCAGAAGCTCACGCATAGAAGAGCCCAGAGGTAAGCATTTGGCACGTTAATTTTTAGATTTTTTTTTTTTTTTTTTTTTTTAAGCAAAAGATACTTCTAATTTGCAAAACCACCGAAGAAACTCTTAGACTCCGCAGGTTTTTAGGAACACGTTTTGTAAGTCCCTTAACCTAAAGGCCGCCTAAGTTTCTTCCAGGGCGATGTTCAGCCACTTGCAGGGATTGTGGATTTGTTTTGATTGATGCAATGACTTTGACTTCTAAAGAATAGTTTTTTGGTTTTGTTTTTAATCATAATCTGTGTCTTCAGTGCTTCCCGCCCTTGCCTCCCGAAACTAACAAGCAGCATTGTTTGTTGTTTTTCTTTCTTTTTAAACTATTGAAAACTGCTTAGTCTGGGAGAGGGAGGGAAGAGGAAAGGTTGTCTGCAGCCGCTCAGGGAGGTCTGGGAGTTGCTCTGTTTTCTTAGCTGTGCTGTGCAAATGAACTGAAGGTTTAACACTTAGGTGCTGTTTGAAGGTATAATACAACAGAGCCCAGAGGAGGGAGTCCGGGCCGCCATGGCTGGCCTTACCCAAGGCCTCCCGGTACAGCTGCTCTGGGAGCTGCAAAGCTAAAATTTGTTGCCATGGCTTAGACCTAAACAAACCCCTGCCTGTTCTGGTATGTAGATTATGTTCTTCAAGGACAGCCTTGCTCACTCATTTCGCGCCCATCTGTGGGACATACGGGTTTCAATCATTCTTCCACCATCTCCCATTCTAAAGCTGCAATTTGTTATATGATATAGTGGCTTGTCACTTAGCAGTAGACGCCACGGCGTTGGAATCGGCCTGTTCCCCCAGCTTTTCCCCAGCTATACTGGAACCTCTGTCCTCGGGGACCTTGCTGTGGGACCACCTTGCAGGCGTTAATACTTTTCCCACTAAACCCTCTTGGCCAGAGGCCAACGTGAATGCGGTTCTCAACGGAGTAATGGAGATTCCAGGATACCTTTAGGTTAGTTTGGAGGCAAGAGATCACAATGTTTCTTCCCTCTTCCATCAGGGTCATCCTCTTTTAATTTCCCGTTTCTCTGTGTGTGTCTCTCTCTCTGCCCACCCTCTGGGAAATGACTCTACTCTTGGTTTATTCCAGTACAATGATACTTGGCCTGATTTTTTGGTTTCCCTACATCTCGGAGGACTCGGAAGCAATTTTAAGAACCGTGTCTCCTAGGAAACAGAAAAATAACATTACTTCTAACTCCATGCAACATAGTAGGGGGCAAGGAGATACACGTTTTCCTAGCAATATAAAGTATAACAGCAAGTGAAATTAATAAACTAACAAAAAGCACAGAAAACTTTAATTAGAATAGCCCCTTATACCTGTGCACACAGTTTCCCTGTATTAGTAACAACGGTGGTATTACAGTTACTTTCCTGGCGATTAACAGCAAGTGGTCTGTATAGTCAGATTTAAAAGATGCAAATATGTATCATGAGGAAGCTTTTTGGCCCTGGATTCTTGAAGGAATTTGTGTTGATCCTTGGGCCATTTTGTTACCCAAGGTCTCTCACACATGTTTTCAATCTTGTAATGGGTAGGAAAAACCATCATTTGTATAAAGGCATGTTTATATCAGCTCCTGCTGAGAGCAAAGTATTAAATCTCATCCCAGAAAATACTTCTGCAAGGGAGTTGAAAGAATAAGGTCCACGTAGGTTGGTGCCTCATCCACCCTTTCACACATTGGTTTACGGAACAAACGTGGTGGAGCACCTTGCACTTACCACACCCCATCTTAATCACCGGGGATTTAGCACAAGTGTCTGCCCTCCAAAAGCTTACATTCAGTCAGGAGAGGCACAATGAAAAAGGTAGCAATTGAATGTATAGAATATCAGCTGGTAAATGAAGCAAAATAAAGAAGGGTGAGGGAAAGGCAGGGTAGGTGTGGGTGAACCAGACAGGAAGGGAGGGAGGGAGCCACGTGGATATCTGGAAGAACGTTGTTCCAGGCAAAGGAAAAATCTTGGCACATTCAGAGAACAGCAAAGAGCCGATGTGGCTGGAGGGAGCAGGAGAGAGAGAGGGGTCTGGGGAGGGGGAGAGAAGGCGATTGGGAAGGCTCCAGAAGGGGCACTTGGGCTTGTACTTTAACGGCAGATAGTTAACAAGTCCTTTCGGATGGCATGTTTCTCTCCTCTCTCTCTCCATCCCCACTTTGTGAGGCCGGTCTTTGGCAGCAGGAGGACCACATTCCAACGTCTGAATGAATGAAGGCCTGAGTGTGTCTGCAGCGTTCCTAACCACCTTTGACTTTTACTGTGATTTGCTCACAGGGCAGGGCTTCCTGAACACTCTATTTTTGGCTTGTAAGAGAAATTATGTAGTTCTCATCTTGATGAAATTTCACAAGTCTGGACTCCCTCTAATTTCCGTAATACAAAATTTAGTAGTCTCCAATTTTCCTTTTCTTTCTCGCCGTTTCTGGGCCTGGCGGCAGCTCCTTCTCACAAGGCTGCCACACTAGGAGATGAGCCTGCCATGACCCCCTGCTCAAATAGGCTCCTGGGCACAGAGAAGGGGCCTCCCCTGGAATTCTTCAGGGCCAGGATGAGTGGGAAGTAGGCGAAATCACCAGCTGTTACGTTGCTTGAGGAGTTTAAGTGGATGTACGGGCGTCCACAGGTGAAGGAATTACCTCTGCCTTCTTCCCACAAGCCTTCAAAAGAGGAGTTGGGCAACTTCCCTTGAAATTAAAAGTATGAGCCTCTTGTATCTTGTTTTTCATTGATTATCTCTCTTAAAGTGTTGCTAATCCCTGTTCCAGAAACCTGCAAAGCTTTGGGGAAATCACATTGTCATCTCTACCCCAGACCTGTTTGTCCAGGAAAAGTAACTGTCAGGAGCAGTTTAAAGATAAAAGGGAGTCCCCCAAACAAGCCATGGGTGTGTCAGTTAAGAGGGTGAGGATTTAAAGACGGGCTTGGTGTTGGACTTGGTCGGTGGTGGGGGCTGTGGACTGGCGGTGTAGCTTGTTCAGCGGTGTCAGGAAAACGGCTTCCCTGGCTGCTCCTCCGCCCCGCCCTCTGCTCCGTCGTCCTGAGTTACTGTCCAGCCGGACAGCATTTACCTTGTTCTTCCCATTGCTTTCTGGCCACACAACAAAGTTTTCAAATCTTTACAGACGGTTCCCTCTAAACACACAGAACAACGTTTTGTATTCAGGACAGTATTTGTTTCTTCTGGAGTCCAGGTACATTGTGTGCATTTGCCAATTTGTGTGGCTCGTTTTATGAGCTTCCGAAGGTTGTGACCCGTTGACAGTTGATCATTTATCCCAAGTAGGACAGGCTCATTGGTGTTGCATCCTCCATTACCGCCCTGCTTGACCAATCCGTCATCAGAATGATTCCCGCAAACACTTCGCTCTAATTCTGTTTCCAGATCCCCACCTCTGTGTGACATCATGGGAACTTAGTGCAAATAAATCTCCAGAGAAACCTGTGCTGGACAGATATTGAAATGGATTGCCGCAGGAGAGCATTACTTATCTCCTTAGAGAGCAGGGTTTATCACGAAAGCAAGGCTTTGACAAAAAACACTCCTGGGGCTTCCACCGTGTCTCTGTGTAGCCAAAGCATTTCACCATCAAGTCTGGACATAGCCCAGAGCAAAATTAGAGCAGAATCTTATTAGCAGCTCAGAACTAGGACCGTGTTTTGGGGGACAAGAGGAAGCAGCTGTGACAATACATTCTAATTATTATTGATACTATTGGTGTTTAACCAGCCGGGTAGAAGAGGTTCCTAGTCGTGGCTATTGAAATTCGCTGCTTGTCGGTATTAAAACAGCAACGGTTAAAAAGACACCTCTCTTCCAAATCTCTCATTATCCTGAGTGGAAGTTTTGTATCACTGCAGGGGGAGTGTACGGTTTTACGTATAGGATGATCCTTAGGACTAATGAAAATTTGAAACCTATACAATTTCTGAGCATGTTCTCCTTGCAGATAATTTCAGTCTTTCTGAGGTTACAGTTTGAAAGTGGGGATTCTTTTTAACACCTTCTCAAATCTAGAATGAGACAAAGGAATGACAGATTATTTGATTGCATAAAACAAATGTTTGTGGAGAAGATAAGGCCAATAAGTCACTCCAGATTTAGCTAATCTGAAAGAGCTGCATAGGGGAGTGGGTTAGGTAGTCAGATCTCAATGTTTGTACAGAATCCAGGAGAATGGCATGGAGAATAGACCCAAGTAGAGTCCAAGATGTGTCCAAAGATACTTCCAGCCTGAAAGGAATTTGGGGGGGGGGGGGTCAGCATTTAACCACTCAGAAGGTAAGAATTAGTGACTTTATTTTAAAGCTAGGGAAACCGAGGTTCAATATAGTTAACTATTTTTCACAAGGTAGCAAATGACAGAATCAGAATTTGTATTGCTCTGTGCCCTCGTCTATAAGTCAGAAGTGTTGGACTCGCTGAATCCAAGAACGTAATGAGGGGACTGTCTGGGGCCCAACGGAAGTTAGGGCTACGTGACAGTCTTGACGATCAGAATTTTTATCCTTCACGTCAGAAATGGCAACTAGCAGGTAGGCTGCTTGTTTCCAATCTTTATGGGGCCATCAGATTAAAAACAATGTCTAAACATAGTTGCCAACTGCTACAACTATGAAGACTGTGTACCCCAAAGTTAGAATCCTGTCTTGGCTCTTTGAAGATGTGGCACCTTTCAGCCTTCCTGGTGGGAAGGTGCTGGAGCCACCAGGAAGTAGCTGCTGCCCCTCCTTTCTCACTTTGCTCCCGTGGTCACTCATCTTCATCTGCCTGGTCTGGCAAACACTTGAGTGCCAGGCCCCTGATTTAATGATGAAGAGCTGCGGAGGGCTTTCAGGAGGAGAGGAACATGATGAGAGTTATAAGAAGCAAGAAGAAGGACAAGGGACACGTGAAAACAGATCTTTAAACTTGGTGCATGTGGCACTTTATACCGCTGCTGGTCTTCCTTAATAGTCACCCACCTCCGTTCAAACCTCCGCACTAAACGAGCTGTCCTGAGGAGCAGAGAATTCTTTGTCCGTGTTGGGAGGTATGTTAGCAACTGAGTCCCCCCCTTGCTTTACAGTTGAGGACAGAAAGGTCTATCTAGGAAAAGCGATTTTACCCAGGGTTTCATGGCAGGAGAGCTGTTCTCTGTGGAATATGTGTGAGAAAGTCCATTTATTGGAAATAATAGAAAAGGATGCAAAGTATCGGCTTTGGAGTAAAGGTCTTATTGGAACTATACATTTCATAATGAGCCTGATTTTTTCTTTATCTTTGCTTATGTGTTTCTTTTTAACTCATATATGAATGCGTATATATTTCTTTTGAACCCTTCTCAGTGGATTTTGTGGTGGGCTGTGGCTCTCTGTGCAAACCTTTTTGCCCTGAGATTATGTCTGAGCACGTGGAGAAGGTCCAGGGACCCCTCCCCCACCTTCCCCCACCCCTATCCTTTGACAGAGGACGAGTCAGCCTTGTCTATGTCAGAGCAAACCAGTGGCCTGGAAAATAGAAAATGCAGTCAAATCTTTGGTTCTGACGCCTTTGGACTTTATGCAGCATTCGCATTTCCGAAAACACAAAATTCAGAGGCTGCCAACTTTTAGACTTTTCACGGATTGACAACGATCATGTGCTTATGGAAATCGTTACATAAAAGAACGTTTTTAACATCAAAGAAGTAGAAAGGACATGATCTCAGAATAACCGACTTTTCCTAAGTAAAGCTCGTTGACAATCTAGCCCTGACATATATATGTAAAAACAAATGCATATATGTGTTAAGTGTATAAATTTGCCTGATCTTGCACTGAAGGAGTGAACACTTTAACACAGTCTGGTAGTTGGGAACATTTGTTCTAAACAGCCCCCAAATACAAACTGAAATATTTTTATTGCCACTGTGACTGAATTTTGATTATTGCTTTGTTTTCATGTTAAGTCATCTGCCAAGTTTTTAATCTGAAAGAGCCTACAAAAGCCATGCTCACAGCATATTTGTTTGTAGAAATTGACACATATATGTATAGTCTGAGCTCTATGCCACTTCTGAGTGTACTGCAAAACCTAGCAGAAAAGGAGCCGTCTGCCCTGTGTTCTCGAATTCGCAGTTCTGTCCAGTTGTAGTTTGACTCCTTTTAATATAAGCTGTGCTGTTGAGATGAATTTTGCTTGCTGGTGGTCATGGGTAAGGCAATTACGAAGTCTGACATTATTCTTGGAATGATTTTAAGCAAAATATCATAGTTCATCAAAACCTGTCTGCAAAATGCCAACAAGTTAATAGTCATTTATGTACAGAAGGAAAAAATTATGGCTGCCAGACCACCTTCATGTGGGAGATTTGGCCATAAATTTTAAATATCCATTGTGAGAATTATATTATGTGTAAGGAAATCGGCGTCCTGCAGTTTTACAAGCAGGCCTAGAAGGGCATAATGCACAAGAGATGTAAGCAGAACGGGCAAATAAGAAGGCATCTCTGAAACTTCTGGTGCCTCCTACAAGGCTTTTGGGAAAGGGTACAGTTCCTTAGGTCTTTTTTTTTTTTTTTTTAAACACAGAATGGTGGTGTGGGGTTCTGTCTGTTTTAAATAAAATTGCTACCAGTTTTGAACACTGTGTGCTAAGTATCTCATGTGGATCATCTAACATAAGCTTTGGAAGAGACCCATGAGCTGTAGATACTGCAGAAGCTGAGATTTACTGCGTTTGGTAACTTGCACAAGTTCTCAACCTGGTAGGCTAGCCTGTATCTGGTCACTGTATCAAAAGGCACTATCTAAGGGTAGATGAATTATAGAAAGGTACTCCACTGGGCAATGGAGTTATAAAAAGGTGCCTGTCCTATGTCCATATAGCCCCCCAACAGGGATTCAGCTAAGATCTTGGAGTGTGGGTATCATCTTTGTAACAAAGAGATGCCACTTCCTCAAAGCAGATACGTCCCTGCACCAGGGCATAAAGCTTGGGGAGCAGTAGGCAGAGTTTTAACTCCAGTTCTGGCCTAGCTTCCCCTACTTCCCCAGCTTTGACACATTACATTGTCTGTCCTAGGTGGACCACATAGCAAATAGAGGGTCTAGGAGTCAAACCCAGGCAGCATGACTCTAGAAGTACATGCTTAGGCACAATTCTCTTTCTCATCTTTAATACTGAGCTCAGCCCAATGGGCAGATACCTTTATCATCCATGCAGAGGTCCCCAGCATTGTTGGCCTTTCTTCCACCGCCATTCCGTTTACCTAAGCCATGCATGCATGTACATCCCCAGTGAATGAGACAGGAACGCTGCCCTCAAGGAATTCACGTTCAAGAGGCATCACAGTTTCACAAGTAATTAAGTAAGAAGTTGATGCACCCAGTGGTGGGTGCAGGTAGAGCGAACACGAAGGGAGCCATAGCACACAGGGCAGGGCACCTGACCCTGACTCAGCTGCCCTGAGAAGACTTCCGGGGGCAGCCGTGGCTAAGCTGGAAACTTAGGAAGGAAGAACAGGAATCAACTGAGAGAAGGGTACAGGCAGTGATGTGTGATAGAGGCACACAAGATGGGCTATGGAAGGAAGCAAGGCACAGATCTCAGGACTTCATGGGCCATATCAAGGAGTATGCACCTTATTTCAGGGCTAAAGGAAACCTTTGAATTCTTTAAAGCAGAAACATATCGTCTAAAATAATAATCCTGTGTGTTCATGTAGTCATGTTTTCAAATGACTTTACAACTTTGCTTTTGCTTTAGTCACATCATATAATAAGATCTCATCTGGTTTTTAATGATTTCAAGCCATTTTCAAAAATGCTTTCTAATCTTCCCCCAAAGGTTGAGTAACTTACTCTAGGTGTGCAGACTAGATTTGGCCCATCACTGTCCTCTTTCCTCACAGCATTTAGCTTGATTCCATTGCCATACTTATTTCTGCAGTGCTTATTGCCTCCCCAGTCTGAATACAAGCTCTCTGTGGACAGGGACCTTGTCTTTCTTGTTTGCTCACATAATATATATCCAACAAATACTTAAGTGAATGAATTAATATCCCATGGCGAGTGGCCCTGCTGCTCCCTGATATCTATTGGCTCCCCAGCATCTTCAGTCCTTGCGGGCAGGTGCCTGAGACACAAACTGTGAACTCCCCATCACTGAGTTTAGAACAGGCTCTCAGGCTGAGCACAGTTGAAACTCTTTAGGGCAGCCTTCCCTAAAATTGACATTACATTGTCATTGTAGTCCCTTTTAAGAAGTCTATGCCTATTCATGGCCTCATTAAGAATAAAGTAGAGGTTACTGGAGCTGCTCACCAGCTACTGAAAACTAAGGCTTTGGCTGCTTTGGCAGAGGGATGCCCGACATCATCCGAAGTTTGGGAGGACCCCAGAACTGAGATCTTCACAACCCATAATATCTTAATGTCTCTTTACATCTCATGTTTTGGGTTTCACACTAGATGACACATTGAACGTTATCAATTCAACAAACATTTGCTAAGTATGTGTATTTCTAGACATTGACTCAATTTATCA
Organism: Hippopotamus amphibius kiboko; assembly: GCF_030028045.1. Taxonomy (NCBI): domain Eukaryota; kingdom Metazoa; phylum Chordata; class Mammalia; order Artiodactyla; family Hippopotamidae; genus Hippopotamus; species Hippopotamus amphibius. The sequence goes on from NC_080188.1 coordinate 63,988,204, forward strand.
AGAGCAAACAGTCCTTTTTAGACAATTATTAGTTTCCTTTTTCTGCTATAATTATCACAAAATTAGTGATTTAAAACGGTGCAACTTTACTACCTTACATTTCTGAAGGTCATGAGTTGTTATATTGTGATATATAATAAATATATATTTGTTCTTTGTCCCCACTCCTGGCACATAACTCCTAAAAACTCCTGAAATTTCCAAAGTGAGAAGAGCAGTAATGATGGCTTTTGTTATGTTAATGAGGTGATTTTTGGAAAGCACTTGACAGGGGACACAACCAAGTGATTGGACGGTTGAAACTTTGAGTCCCACCCCCCTTCACCCTAACCTCTAAGGAGGGGAGAGGAGCTGGAGATTGAATTCAATCACCAATGGCCGATGATTTAATCAATCATGTCGTCTTGGAGCCTCCATAAAATCCCAAAAGGATAGGGTTCGGAGAGCTTCTGGATTGGTGAACACGTGAAGACGTGGGGAGAGTGATGTGCCCAGAGAAGGCACAGAAGCGCCAGGCCCTCCCCTCCATACTTTTTCCTACACATCTCTTCTGTCTGGCTATTCCTGAGGTATATTCTTTAATAATAAACCTGTAATCAAGTAAGTAAACTGTTTCTCTGAGTTCTAGGTGCCACTCTAGCAAGTTAATTGAACCCAAAGAAGGGATTGTTGGAACCTCTGATCTGTAGCTTTGTCAGTCAGAAGCACAGGTGACAGCCTGGACTTGTTTGGCACCTAAAGTGGGGATAGGGGTGCAGTCTTTAGGACTGAGCCCTTAACCTCTGGAATCCAGTGCTATCTTCAGGTAGTGTTAGAGTTGAGTTGAATTGTAGGATACCCCACTGCTGTTGCAGAATTGCTTGGTGACATGGGGGAAAAATACACATGCATCGGAATTGATATTGGTATGACAGTTGAAGTCCAAAATGGACCGTAAAGGGCTAAAAACAAATTGGCAGGGCTATGTTATGCTTCTGGACGGTCTAGGGAAGAATTCATTTCTTGTCTTTTCCAGCTTCTGGAGGCTGCCTGTATTCCTTGGCTCTCGGCTGCTTCCAACAATTGAATCACTGTGATCTCTGCTTCCAGAATGTATCTTATGACTCTCACACTTCAGCCTCCCTCTTTTATGCATAAGGACCCTTCTGATAACATCAAGCCCACTTTCATAATACAGGCTAATCGCTCCACTTCAAAATCCTTAATCACACTTTCAATGTCCCTTTTGCCGTGTAGATACCATGTTCCTAGGTTCTGAGGACTAGGATGTGTACATCTTTGGAGGAAGGTTATCTCCCTACCTCAGCTGCTATATGGTGCATACACCCAATTGGTATAGAAAATATATGGTGCATACACCTAATTGGTATAGGAAAAAATGGCGTGAGTCAAACTAGACCTAATTCCAGTTCACTTCTACCACTTATTAGAAATACAGTCTTAGGAAAGTTACTTAATTTGTCTAAGCCTCAGTTTCCTCATCTATCAGATGGGAAAGATACTATCTCACCTCAGAGTCACGAAGTTTGTAGACAATAATACAGGTCACTCCCTGTACCTAGTAAATACTTTAAAATGTTAAATATAATCACTTTTAACTTGTTTTCCTTGAACAGGCATCCCTGATAGCACATGAGTCTCTTTGGCTTGGAGGTTTTCAGAGATTTACCATCATTTATCACTATTAAAGACTTTTGTTAACTTAAAATGTTACAGTTTTCATAAATGGAAGTTTTAAAATACTCAATAGTAAGTTCAGAAATAGTCACTGAGAGCAATACAAATTGTGAAAAACAGCTTTCAATTCCAACAAGAATTTAATTTAAGGGCTGGGTATGCCCTCAGAAATGTCTTAAAAGTACATCATTCCAATTTCAGTGGTTTCAAGGATCCTATCAGCCTTGGGTGTTTTGGTCTTTATCAGAATCTGCTTTCCTCTCTGAGCCTTGACAGAAATTGCTTCTGGACTCTTACTAGACATCACCATGACATATTTAGGGCTAGCATTGTAAATTAGACTGTGCACACCCTACGCGCCTCTAAAACTAAATTCCCATAGAATAAGATTCATTTCCTGCTTCTTTCCCAACCGACTTTTGGATAATCAATTTCCTATAAATTCAAAACGAGATGCCAATTTGCCATAAAAATTTTAAAAGATCCTCAACAGCCACCTGAACTTACCTTGAGGCAAGGTTCTATTACATCCTTTCATTTCCTTTCTCCTCCTTATTGAAGAACAGGTCCACCTGCTGCAGTGAGAGCTCTGTTCTCTGCTGACAACTGGCACTGTCTCTGCACAAAAAGCTGAGGTCTGTAAGCATCTTTTGAAAAACTTGAATAGCAAAACCATTTGAGAATGATAAATGCAACCCACCCCACCCCCTGCCCCAGCACACATGTTCACACACACATTACCCATACACACACACACACACACACACACACACACACTCACACTCAGGAATTTATGAAGAAGAATCTCGTGAACCCCAGTGCAGAAGTGAATTGCCAGAACAAAAGAAATAATGCATTTGAGGCCATTCCTAGAAGTTCTGAGCTTTGGTCCAGGACAATTCCTGGCTCTGACAACTTTCCCATAGAGTTAGAAATCAAAAGTACAATTATTGAGTCATGAAGTTGTTTCTTAAAAAAAGAAAAATGCCAGAAATTCTACATCCAGATTGTCAGTCATCCAGTATTCATTGCACTTAAAGATATTGAGTTCAATAGATATTAAGTGACCAGAGTTTTCACCCATGAGAAATAAATGTTAAACCCTATGATCACACAGTAAATATAGCTTATTGCTTTTACAGAATAGATGGTTCCTGAAATATTATGTGAGTTAAATTTTTTACAGTTGTTATCAATGCCTTAAAGGATCTAATTATTTTAAGACTCCTTGCAGTAAGTCTTTTTGTATAACCAATATGTTTTAAAGCAGTAATTGGAGTAGTATTGACAAAAGGATAGAAAAACAGATCGATAGAAACAAACAGAAGGTCCAGGTTCAAATCCATGAATACATGAAAATTGGATCCATGTCAGAGGTGGTTTTGCAGATCAGCTGGAGAAAGTCATCTTTTCGATAAATGATGCTGCTATTATGAGTTGGCCATTTACAGGGAAAATTAGACTTATACTTTATATATAACAAACTTATTTCAAGTATATATAGGTGGAAATGTGAAAAGTGCACCTTCAAAAGCGCTAGAATAAAATATAGACAGAAATTTTTTTTACTTGGAGGTAGCATAAGTTTTAAAATACCACACATATACACACACAAAGGAAAATATTGATAAATTCTTTTTCATTAAAATACAAAACCTAGGTTTGTCGAAGACCATTTTTAAAAAGTGCAAAGATAAGCCACAGTCTAGAAGATATTTGTGAAACATGTCAACAAATCAATTAGAAACAGTGTATTTTATAGACAGTAGGTGTGTAATAGAAAAGAAAGGCATATAATACTATAAAAATAAAATTTAGGGGCTAAATGTTTTTAAAGGCAGTAAAGTTCTCTATAAATTGATTTATTATAAGTGAACTAATTGAAAATTCTGTGATATGTTCCATTGCACGTGAAACATGAATATTATTGAATTATGGTTATAAGAAGTATTTTATAATAAGATTTTTTTCAGGTTTACTACATAGAAAAATCACAAATTAACTTTAATAGTTGCTGCTAACCTCCTATTTGTTTGATCTGTGTAAGCTCAAATTATTTCTATTGACATAGGGCTTCCTCATCCTTTCCTTCCCACTGGTTTCTAAGTACCAGGTTGAAAAAAACTGATTCAAGAATTGCAAAATGACAATTTTATGATGAATAATAACTTGGTAATCACTTTTACATGCTTAGCGCTGTGCTGAGAATCTTGTATGGACTATCCCTTTAATTTCTTACAAACCTATGAGATAGGTACTGTTTTTTAACAACCCTATTTTACAGATGAAAATACACTCAGCGACTATGTAATTCGCTTGGAATTAAACATCTAGTGAGTTTTATTGTTTAAATTATTTTGATCTAGGAAATATAAACTCATTATTGCACTCCTGTGACATCTTTAAGTGAAAGAACTAAGAGCAACAGCTAAATAACATTTTCTCAAAACTTTTGTTTGCTCAATTTGACATTCTCGTTGCATAACTGCTAATAGGCCTTAAATCACATGAAAACTTGTTTTTAAAAACTGAGGAAAACAAAGTTGTAAAAGTAGTATTTTCTAGCTTCAAATAATTAATAACTAATAGCTGGATTCTTACAGGAAGTTCCTGTTTCAGATAACTTCGCTGAAAGAAAAGAACTAGAATGAAAGATACAGGCTTATCCTACCCTTCCCTAACCTCTTCAGGTGGGCAGGCAAGTTGAGCGCTCTTAACACTGGGCATTTCAAAGAGGAAGAGAGTCCCATTTAATGAGATGTACTAGACAGAGAAGAATGAAGGAAATGCCATGTACCTCTCATCCTCCATGTATTCTGTCCTGGACTGAGGTTTAGCTCATACCCGCCAAGTGTGGCACCTATTCCTAAATTGAGTTTAGTTCATGCTGGTTGGAAAATAATCACTGCCCTCAGCCCCCCCCCCCACCACCAACCCAGTGTCCTCTGCTTCTCAGAGGCATGACACTGACCCTAACCCCATGGACCCCTGAATCTCCCCACTATCCAGCAACCTAAGGGTTAAAGACAGGCACAGTGAGGGTATGCTGGATCCTTGATTTTGAGCTACCATAAGCATGCATTCTGACCGGTCAGTGCCCATGAGTTATTAAATACGTTGGTTAGCACCTCTGCTCCTCCCATTCTTGATCTTGAATCACCTATATTTGGTAACTGGCTCAAAGGAGAAAACCATATGTTTTAATTAGGAATTAGTGACTGTCTGAATAAACAAGATGTGCATAGCTCTCATTGCTTCTGCAAAGCCACCAAGACTTCCTTCATCACAAGGGTTCCTGTTTCCCACTGGTCCATCTCCATTCACTAAAGCAGTTCAGAAATGGGGCGCTCTCTTCTTTGCCTTATTTTTTCCTATGAACCTCTCAAAAGCAGGGTCTTTATTATTAGCTCAGCTGAGTTATCTTACACAGAAAATCACTATTTTCTAATGTATACAAAGCTGTTATCTTTGTGCTATACCAAGACACAGACAGTACTTCTTTCACTACTCATCATAAGTGGAAACGATCATAGACCATGTTCTTTGGGAAATTCCTTAGCCTCCTGTTCTCATCTCTCATGGTATAATCTTTTTTTTCCCCTTTATTCTTTCTTTTTTTTTTTTTAAGTGAAAAACCTCCACAATAAAACAGATGAATCAGCTCTAATGGAAGAAGGAAGGGTATTGTAGGATGACAGGAGCCATCTGTTGTAGGTGAAACTGCTTGTTAAAGGCTCCAAAGGGCTCTAATCATCCCCAGTGTCACAAGTGAAAAATGCTCACCTACTATGATACTTCGTGTCATTTCAGCTAGGCTGTGATGCCCTGTTTGGTCCAATAACAGTCTAGATGTCGATGTGAAAGGATTTTTTAGATGTGACTGACATTTAAATTAGTAGGTTTTGAGTAAATGAACCTCAACCAGCTGAAGGCCTTAAGAGAAAAGACTGAAGTCCCCCTACAGAGGAAGGAATTATACCTTCAGTGTGCCTTCTGACTTAAGACTGCAATATCAACTCCCACTGGAATTTCCAGGCTACTGGCTTACCCTGCACATTTGAGACTTGACAGCCCCCACAATCATGTGGGCCAATTCCTTCAAAATAGACCATTTCTGTCTCCAGTATGTCCTATTGGTTCTAAATATTTTTCTGGAGAACCTTGACTAATACTTATCCACAGAGAAAGTGTTTATTTAGAAAAAGGTGATTACCTTAAAACATTGTCAGTTTTTTGAAGCACGAACTGTGAAGAACGTAATTTTGAGAATATCAATAAATAGATTTTCGTTTATAAGATGACTTTTCCCTGTCACAAAAGGCCAGGGCTAAACCTGCCAAATCTATTTAACAGCACAAAAAAGCATAAGCTGTGGGGACAGCCTACCATCACTGGATTCTAAGAACTCTGCAGTCATCAAGAAAACTTGCCATATGTGTTTCTGGTAGCCACTGTGTGGACCCATCCTCTCCTGCACTGGCTCCCAGATACATATCACCTAAGGATACTGGAGCCTCTCCAAACTCCCTATTTTCTATCTGAAAAAGTCCTAAGGGCACTGGTAAGGCATTCTGCTTGAGCTCCAAGGATTAAGCTTCTCCCTTGCACTGATGGATCTAGGGCTGGTATATGGTGGCCAACCACTAACACACTGCAGTGTATTTCTTGTGTTACGTTTCCATGGTCATATTACTGTTTGGCCAATACCCAAGTCAGTACAACCCAGTCTATGAACATAGTATACCCCTCCATTTATTTAGGAACCTTTAAAAGGTTTTCAGTAAAATTTTATAGATTTCTACATAAAGTCTCTGTATAGCTTGTGTTTTTTATATACACATACACACACACACACACACCTAGGACCTAATAATTTTATTATTATATGATGTCTTAAAATTACATTTTCTTACTGTTTTATGCTAGTGAAAAATAAGGTGACAGTGTTTCTTTTTCTGTTCTTGGAATGCTTTGTGTAAGATAGGATGATTGCTTTATTAAATGTTTGGTAGATGTAAAGCCATCTGAGCCTAGGTTTTTTGTTTTTTTTTTTTGAAAGTCAATATTTGATTTTGATTTCTTTGCATTATAGGATGTTTCAAGTAATTCTTGAGATGTTGGTAGGTTACATTACTCCATAAATGCATTCATTTCATCTATATTTTTAGATTATTAACAAAGTTGTTTTTAATACCCTTTAGCTTCCTTATGTTTGCAGCATATGTGGTAATATTCCATTTTCATTTCTAGTAGTATGTAAGTGTTGTTTTCTCTCACTTCTATTGATCAAAATCTCAATCATATACTTGTTATTTGATTTCTGCTCTTGTTTTTATTTTCTTTCTGTGGCTTTTATTGGGTTTATGTAGCTACTTTTTCTAACTTCTTGAGATGCATATTTACCTCATTAATTTTTACCTCATGTAGTTTTTTTCTAATGTATGTATCTGAAGCCCCATATTTCCTTGTTGTATCTGTCTGTATCCACAAAACTTGGAAGTTAATGTTTTAATGATTGTTCCATTGAAGATATTTTCTTTTTTATCCCTGTAAATGCATTTGCAAAAAAAACACTTCGATTCCAACCCACACACCTACAGTCAATTAATCTTTGACAAAGGAGGCATATAGATGGCCAATAGGCACATGAAAAGATGCTCAACTTCACTAATTATTAGAGAAATCCAAATCAAAACTACGAGATACCCCCTCACACTGTCCATCATAAAGTCTACAAATAATGACTGCTGGAGAGGGTATGGAGAAAAGGGAACCCTCCTACACTGTTGGTGGGATTGTAAATTGGTGCAGCCACTATGGAGAACAGTATGGAGGTTCCTTAAACTAAAAACAGTTACCATATGATCCTGCATTCCCACTCCTGGGGATATATCCAGAGAAAACTCTAATTCAAAAGGATACATGCAACCCACTGTTCAGAGCACTATTTACAGTAATGAAGACATGGAAGCAACCTAAGTGTCCACTGACAGATGAATGGATAAAGATGTGGTATATATACACAATGCAATACTACTCAGCCATAAAAATGAATGAAATAATGCCATTTGCAGCAACATAAGTGGACCTAAAGATTATCATACTAAGTGGAGTAAATCAGACAAAGACAAATATCATATATCAGTTACATGGAGAACCTAAAATATGCAATGAACTTATTTACAAAACAGACTCACAGACATGGAAAACAAACTTAGTTACTAAAGGAGAAAGGAGGTTGGGAGGGATAAATTAGGAGTTTGGGATTAACAGATACATGTTACTACATATAAAATAAACAGGTTGTATTATATAACACAAGAAACTATATTCAATAACTTATAATGGAAAAGAATATGAAAAAATATATACGGATAACTGGATCACTTTACTTTCCACCAGACACTAACACTTTGTAAATCAACTATTCTTCAATTAAAAAAAAAAGATTTTACATGTAAGTGATGTCATACGGTTTTTGTCTTTTGCTATCTGACTTATTTCATTAGTATAATGCTGTTAAGGTCCATCCATGGTGTTACAAATGGTAGGATTTCTTATTTTTTATGGCTGAATAACATTCCTTTGTGTATATATGTATATACACCACATTTTCTTTATCCATTCATCCATCAATGGATGCTTAGATTTCTTCCATGTCTTCAATATGGTAAATAATGCTTCAGTGAACACGGAGGTGCAAATATTTTTTTTTTTTAACTTTTTTTTTTTTTAATTTTTTTTTTTTTTTTTAGAGACGGGGTCTCGCTATGTTGCCCAGGCTGGAGTGCAGTGGCTATTCACAGGCGCGATCCCACTACTGATCAGCACGGGAGTTTTGACCTGCTCCGTCTCCGACCTGGGCCGGTTCACCCCTCCTTAGGCAACCTGGTGGTCCCCCGCTCCCGGGGGGTCACCATATTGATGCCGAACTTAGTGCGGACACCCGATCGGCATAGCGCACTGCAGCCCAGAACTCCTGGACTCAAGCGATCCTCCTGCCTCAGCCTCCCGAGTAGCTGGGACTACAGGTGCGCGCCACCGCGCCCGGCGATGCAAATATTTTTTTAAGTTTTTTTTTTCCTTCAGAAAATTACCGAGAAGTGGGATTCCTGGATCATATGGTAGTTCTAGTTTCAATTTTTTGAGGAAACTTTATGCTGCTTTGCATAATGCCTGTACCCTTTTATATTCCCACCAACAGTGTACAAGGGTCTCCTTTTCTGCATATCCTCATCATTTGCTATTTCCTTTTTTTTTTCAGTTTTACATATTTACTGCATACATAAGTTCTTGCATTATAATTTCATACATTTTACTCTATTTGATTTTTGTACCCTTTTTCTTTCTTTTTTTTTTTTTTGGCTTTTTTTTATTATTATTTTTTGGGGGGTACACCAAGTTCAATCATCTGTTTTTATACACATATCCCCATATTCCCTCCCTTCCTTGACTCCCCCCCCCCCCCGAGTCCCCCCCCCTCCCCGCCCCAGTCCTCTAAGGCATCTTCCATCCTCGAGTTGGACTCCCTTTGTTATACAACAACTTCCCACTGACTATCTATTTTACAGTTGGTAGTATATATATGTCTGTGCTACTCTCTCGCTTCATCTCATCTTCCCCTTCACCCCCTGCCCCCTCCCATACCTCGAGTTCTCCAGTCCATTCTCTTTATCTGTGTCCTTGTTCTTGTCACTGAGTTCATCAGTACCATTTTTAGATTCCGTATATGAGTTAGCATACAATATTTGTCTTTCTGACTTACTTCACTCTGTATGACAGATTGTAGTTCTATCCACCTCATTTTACATATAGCTCCATCTCATCCCTTTTTATAGCTGAGTAATATTCCATTGTATATATATGCCACATCTTCTTTATCCATTCATTTGTTGATGGGCATTTAGGTTGCTTCCATGTCCTGGCTATTGTAAATAGTGCTGCAATAAACATGATGGTACATGTTTCTTTTTGGATTATGGTTTTCTTTGGGTATATGCCCAGGAGTGGGATTACTGGATCATATGGAAGTTCTATTTGTAGTTTTTGAAGGAACCTCCAAATTGTTTTCCATAGTGGCTGTACCAACTTACATTCCCACCAACAGTGCAGGAGAGTTCCCTTTTCTCCACACCCTCTCCAACACTTGTGGTTTCCAGATTTTGTGATGATGGCCATTCTGACTGGTGTGAGGTGATACCTCATTGTGGCTTTGACTTGCATTTCTCTGATGATTAGTGATGTTGAGCATCTTTTCATGTGTTTGTTGGCCATCTGTATGTCTTCTTTGGAGAAGTATCTATTTAGGTCTTCTGCCCATTTGTGGATTGGGTTATTTGCTTTTTTGGTATTAAGCTTCATGAGCTGCTTGTATACTTTGGAGGTTAATCCTTTGTCTGTTGTTTCATAGGCAATTATTTTTTCCCATTCTGAGGGTTGCCTTTTAGTCTTGTTTATGGTTTCTTTTGCTGTGCAAAAGCTTTTAAGTTTCATGAGGTCCCATTTGTTTATTCTTGATTTTATTTCCCTGATTCTAGGAGGTGGGTCAAAAAGGATCTTGCTTTGATGGATGTCATAGAGTGTTCTGCCTATGTTTTCCTCTAGGAGTTTTATAGTGTCTGGCCTTCCATGTAGGTCTTTAATCCATCTGGAGTTTCTTTTTGTGTATGGTGTTAGGAAGTGTTCTCATTTCATTCTTTGACATGTTGCTGTCCAATTTTCCAAGCACCACTTATTGAAGAGGCTGTCTTTTTTCCATTGTATATTCGTGCCTCCTTTGTCAAAGATAAGGTGCCCATATGTGTTTGGGCTTACTTCTGAGTTCTCTCTTCTATTCCATTGATCTTCCTTTCTATTTTTGTGCCAGTACCATACTGTCTTGATCACTATGGCCTTGTAGTATAGTTTGAAGTCAGGAAGCCTGATTCCACCAACTCTATTTTTCCTTCTCAAGATTGCTTTGGCTATTCGGGGTCTTTTGCATTTCCATACAAATCATAAGATTTCTTGCTCTAGTTCTGTGAAAAATGCCATTGGTAATTTGATCAGGATTGCATTGAATCTGTAAATTGCTTTGGGTAGTACAGACATTTTCACGATGTTGATTCTTCCAATCCAGGAACATGGTATGTCCCTCCATCTGTTTGTGTCATCTTTGATTTCTTTCATCAATGTCTGAAAGTTTTCTGCATACAGATCTTTTGCCTCCTTAGGCAGGTTTATTCCTAGGTCTTTTATTCTTTTTGTTGCAATGGTGAATGGGAGAGTTTCCTTAATTTCTCTTTCTGCTCTTCCGTTGTTCGTGTATAGGAATGCAAGAGATTTCTGTGCATTAGTTTTGTATCCTGCTACTTTACTAAACTCATCAATTAGTGCTAGCAGTTTTCTGGTAGAGTCTTTAGGGTTTTCTATATATAATATCATGTCATCTGCAAAGAGTGACAATTTTACTTCTTCTTTTCCAATTTGGATTCCTTTTATTTTTCTTCTCTGATTGCTGTGGCTAAAACTTCCAAAACTATGTTGAATAATAGTGGTGAGAGTGGACACCCTTGTCTTGTTCCTGTTCTTAGAGGGAATTCTTCCAGTTTTTCCCCATTGAGAATGATGTTGGCTTTTGGTTTTTCATATATGGCTTTTATTATGTTGAGGTAATTTCCTTCTATGCCCATTTTCTGGAGAGCTTTTATCGTAAATGGATGTTGAACTTTGTCAAAAGCTTTTTCTGCATCTATTGAAGTGATCATATGGTTTTTATCCTTCAATTTGTTGATATGATGTCTCATGTTGATTGATTTGCATATATTGAAGAATCCTTGCATCCCAGGGATAAACCCCACTTGATCATGGTGTATGATTTTTTTAATGTGCTGTTGCAGTCTGTTAGCTAGTATTTTGTTGAGGATTTTTGCATCTATATTCATCAGTGATATTGGTCTGTAGTTTTCTTTTTTTGTGACATCTTTGCCTGGTTTTGGTATCAGGGTGATGGTGGCCTCGTAGAATGAGTTTGGGAGTGTTCTGCCTTCTGCAACATTTTGGAAGAATTTGAGAAGGATAGGTGTTAGCTCTTCTCGAAATGTTTGATAGAATTCGCCTGTGAACCCATCTGGTCCTGGGCTTTTGTGTGTTGGGAGATTTTTAATCACTGCCTCAATTTCCGTACTTGTGATTGGTCTGTTCATGGTTTCTATTTCTTCCTGGTTCAGTCTTGGAAGATTGTATTTTTCTAAGAATGTATCCATGTCTTCCAGGTTATCCAATTGATTGGCATATAGTTGCTTGTAGTAGTCTCTCATGATGTTTTGTATTTCTGAGGTGTCTGTTGTGACTTCTCCTTTTTCATTTCTAATTCTGTTGATTTGCATCTTCTCCCTTTTTTTCTTGATGAGTCTGGCTAATGGTTTATCAATTTTGTTAATCTTCTCAAAGAACCAGCTTTTAGTTTTATTTATTTATGCTATGGTTTCCTTCCTTTCTTTTTCATTTATTTCTGCTCTGATCTTTATGATTTCTTTCCTTCTGCTCACTTTGGGGTTTCTTTGTTCTTCTTTCTCTAGTTGTTTTAGGTGTAAGGTTAGGTTGTTTATTCGATCATTTTCTTGTTTCTTAAGGTAGAACTGTATTGCTATAAACTTCCCTCTTAGAACTGCTTTTGCTGCGTCCCATAGATTTTCGGTTGTTGTGTTTTCATTGTCATTTGTTTCTAGATTTTTTTGATTTCCTCTTTGATTTCTTTAGTGATTCCTTGGTTGTTTAAGAGTGAATTGTTTAGCCTCCATGTGTTTGTCTTTTTTGCAGTTTTTTTCCTGTAATTGATATCTAGTCTCATGGCATTGTGGTCTGAGAAGATGCTTGATATGATTTCAATTTTCTTGAATTTGCTGAGGTTTGATTTGTGACCCAAGATGTGATCTATCCTGGAAAATGTTCCGTGTGCACTTGAGAAGAAAGTGTAGTCTGTCGTTTTTGGATGGAATGTCCTATAAATATCAATTAAGTCGAGATGGTCTAATGTGTCATTTAAAGCTTGTGTGTCTTTATTTTTTGTTTGGATGATCTGTCCATTGATGTAAGTGGGGTGTTCAAGTCTCCCGCTATTATTGTGTTCCTGTCGATGTCCCCTTTTATAGCTGTTAGCATTTGCCTTATGTATTGAGGTGCTCCTATATTGGGGGCATAGATATTTACCATTGTGATATGTTCTTCTTGAATGGATCCCTTGATCATTATGTAGTGTCCTTCCTTGTCTCTTGTAATAGTCTTTACTTTCACATCTAATTTGTCTGATATGAGTATTGCTACTCCAGCTTTCTTTTGACTTCCATTTGCATGGAATATCTTTTTCCATCCCTTGACTTTCAGTCTATGTGTATTCCTTGGTCTGAAGTGGGTTTCTTGTAGGCAGCATATAGAAGGGTCTTGTTTTTGTATCCATTCAGCCAGTCTGTGTCTTTTGGCTGGAGCATTTAATCCATTGACATTTAAGGTGATTATTGACATGTGTGTTCCAATTACCATTTTCTTCATTGTTTGGGGTTTGTATTTGTAGGTGTTTTCCTTTTCTTGTGTTTCCTACTTAGAGAAGTTCCTTTAGCACTTGTTGTAAGGCTGGTTTGGTGGTGCTGAATTCTCTTAACTTTTGCTTGTCTGGAAAGCTTTTGAGTTCTCCCTCAAATCTGAATGAGATTCTTGCTGGGTAGAGTATTCTTGGCTGTAGGTTTCTCTGTTTCAGGACTTTCAGTATATCCTGCCATTCCCTTCTGGCCTGCAGAGTTTCTGTAGAAAGGTCAGCTGTTATCCTTATGGGTTTTCCCTTATATGTTGTTTGTTGCTTTTCTCTTGCTGCTTTTAATATTTTTTCTTTGTGTTTAATTGTCATTAGTTGGATTAATATGTGCCTTGGTGTATTTCTCCTTGGGTTTATTCTGTATGGGGCTCTCTGTGCTTCTTGGACTTGGTTAATTATTTCCTTTCCCATGTTGGGGAAGTTTTCCACTATAACCTCTTCAAATATTTTCTCAGACCCTTTCTTGTTTTCTTCTTCTTCTGGGATGCCTATAATTCAAATGTTGGTACGCTTAATGTTATCACTGAGGTCTCTGAGACTGTCTTCTATTCTTTTTTTTCTTTTTTCTTTTTCCTGCTCTGTGGCATTTATTTCCCCCATTCTATCTTCCAACTCACTTATTCATTCTTCTGCCTCAGTCATTCTGCTGGTTATAGCATCTAGAGTATTTTTAATTTCAGTTATTTTGTTATCCATTGCTGTTTGTTTTTCTGAGTTCTTATGAACTGTTTCTTGTACTTTCTCTATTTTGTTATCGAGATTTTGTATCATTTTGACTATCATGACTCTAAATTCTTTTTCAGGCATTTTTCCTATTTCCTCTTCATTTATTTGGTCTTGTGGGTTTTTTTCTTGCTCCTTTGCCTGCATGGTGTTTCTTTGTTTCCTCATGGTTGTCCAAACTTTTGGGGTTGCTTGTCCTGGTGATAGAGGTGTTTATAGAAGACTGTCCAAGCCTCAGACTAATGTCCAAGTATTGGATTAGACGAATATTCAGTCTAGGAAACACATACATGTATAAGACACACAATTACTGAATCCATTAGGATATAAGGCTCTAGAAAGACCTGACAGAACCCCAGTGTGTTATCATATATTCAAAGAGAAACCCAACAGAAATTGACAACTGAAACAGAACAAATCCGAGACAAAAGCAAAAGCAAACAAACAAACAAATAACACCTTACACATACAAACATTAATCCAGGAAGATTTTGTAAACTAGGATCAAATATAGAAAAGAGCCAGAGTACCACCAGAGAGAATGGAGATTCTCAGAATGTAATTAGACAACTGTACTAAGAACTAAGATAAAGACAAAAGCCTAATATTAAATACCAAGGCAGTGTGTCATCTGGAGAATAGAGCAAGGAGTCTGAGCAGACCGATAGTGTTGCTTATAAGTATGTTAAGATTAAATAAACTTAAAAAGACTGGAAGAAAGGGGAACAGAAGAGCATAATGTGGTTGGAAATATGCAAATAAAAAGAAGGGAATAGAAATGTATAAAGGATAGGGATGAAAGGAAAGTATGAGAGATATATTGTCCGTACTACCAAAAACTTAGCTAGATATAGAAGTATATAAAAAGGCAAAAAAAAAAAAAAAAGAATAAAAAGTATCATTAAAAAATTGTTATAAAACTTGTAGATCCCTTAGAGCTAAGATCGTATTTAATAAAGAAAAAAAAAAGAGAGAGAAAAAGAAAAAAAAAAAATGCAGAACTGATCCCAGAATGGACCAGTTCAATAGGTATTGATACTACTATTTCTGTTTCCTTAGCGTCTCAGCTGTAAGTGTCCTTCTCCTTGCCTTGGGTTTTTTTGCATTATTCTGTGACCAGCAGAGGTTCCTTTATTGTTCGTCTGTAAGCCTCGGTGTGTGGGGAGGGAGAGGGTACAATAGTGGCTCCTTCTCCTGGGAGTGAGTGAGCAGTGGCGCACTGTTGTTTCAGTCGGGCTTGGAGGTGCCTGTTGCAGAGGGCGCTGGTGGCTCAGTCATAAACAGAAAGTCTTAGAGTTGGGCCTCTCTCGGGGTTTTTTGTTGTTGCTGTTGTTGTTTTTTTTTCTCTCTTGGCAGCCTCCCTGCTGCCTGCATTGCAAGGGGTTTTAATCCAGCCCCGCCCGAGTGCCTGAGGGTGCTTGTTATCCCTGAGCACCTTAGGTGGCCCACGGGAGTCTCTCCACTGCCTGTTGCAGAGGCGCTGAAAGAGAGAGAGAGGCTATGCCCGCGGCTCCTCCCCGCCGCCCGTGAGCCTGCAGCCTCCAGCCGCCATCATGGCCGGGCAGCTCTCAGGGAGGGGCACTCCTCTCCGCGGACCTCCTCCCTCCTGTGCTCTCGGTCCGTCACCCTACTGGCTACAATGTTTCTCACCCTGAACCAGCTCTCCCGTTCCTACGCTCCTGCTCCTGGATCCTCCGTTCAGCCACGGATTGACGTCTCAGTCCGGGAACGCTGAGCTGCGCTGCGGACCCTCCGTATGTTTCTCACTCCCTCCCGTCTGCCACAGCTCCGCCGCTTCACCCTCTTTGAGCCTTCATAGATGCCTCCCTACTGGCTATGTCGGGCTCCCAGCGGTCCTTTCTGGTGTCCGAGGCCGTCTGCTGGTGTTCAGCTGGTTCTCTGTGGGAATGACTGCGTCCTTCCGTGCATTCCCAATGCATCTGTGGAGAGGGATGCACTCCACGTCCCTCTACTTCGCTGCCATCTTTTCTCCCCGCTGCTATTTCCTTGTTTTTGATGATAGTCATTCTAACAGGTGTGAGGTGATATTTCATTGTGGCTTTGATTTGCATTTCCCTGGTGATTAGTGATGTGAACACCTTTTTATATACCAGCTTGCCATCTGTATGTCTTCCTTAGAAAACATCTGTTCTCTTCCTCTGCTTATTTTTTAATTGGATCATTTGGTGTTTTTGCTATTTAGTTTTATAAGTTCTTCATATATTTTGGATATTAACTCATATCAGATAAATGATTTGCACATATTTTCTCCCATTTGGTAAGTTGCCTTTTCATTTTGTTGACAGTTTTCTTTGCGGTGCAGATGCTTTTTAAATTTGATTTAGTCCCACTTGTTTTTTGTATCTTATTTTGTTGCCTTTGCTTTTGGTATCAATCTGAAATACATCACTAAGACTGGTGTCAAGGAACTTCCTATGTTTTCTTCTAGGAGTTTTATGGTTTTAGGTATTACATTTGAGTCTTTAATCCATTTTGAATTCATTTTCGTGTATGGTGTGTGCTAGTGGTCCAGTTTATTTTGCTTATGGTTGTCCATTTGCCAACATCATTTATCAAAGAGACTGTTTTTTCCCAGTGTGTATTCTTGGCTTCTTTATGGTAAATTAATTGACCACACATGTGCAGGTTTACTTCTGGGCACTCTATTCTGTTCTGTTGATCTTCCTGTCTGTTTTTATGCCAATACCATATTGGTTTGATTACTATTGCTTTGTAATGTAGTTTGAAATTGGGATGCCTGATGCTTCCAGCTTTGTTCCTTTTCAGGTTTGTTCTGGCTATTTGGGGTTTTATGTTCTTCCATGTAAATTCTGGAATTGTTCTGTTTCTTTGAACAATTCCATTGGAATTTTGATAGAGATTGCATTGAATCTATAGACTGTTTTTGGTAGTATGGACATTTTAACAATATTCTTGAAATTCATGTGCATATTTCCATTTACTTGTGCCATTTCTTTCATCATTATCTTATAGTTCTCAGTGTACAAGTCTTTTACCTGCTTGGTTAAATTTATTCCTAGGTATTTTACTCTTTTTGATGCAATTGTGAATGGGACTGTTTCTTAATTTCTCCTTCTGCTAGTTTGTTATTAGTATATAGACATGCAACTTTTGGGTATATTGATTTCTGTATCCTGCAACTTTACTGAATTCATTTATTAGTTCTAGTGGGTTTTTTAGTGGAGTCTTTAGGGTTTTCTATATCTATTATGTCCACTGCAATAGACAATTTTATTGCTTTTCTGATTTGGCACTGTTTCTTTGTTTATCTTGCCTAATTGCTTTGGCTAGGTCTTCCAGTACTATGCTGAACAAAAGTGGTGAGAGTAGGCATCGTTGTCTTATTCTTAGAGGAAAAGCTTTCAGCATTTCACTGTTTAGTATGATGTTAGCCATTGGCTTGAAAGTTACTTTCTAATTTGATTTATTCTTTGACCCTTAATTATTTAGAAGTAAATTTCTTAACTAGAATTCTACAGTTTGGAAGTAATCTTTTTGCTCTCTATTTCTAGAACTTATGGTTTGGAAACCTACTCTACATGATTTCAATTAATTGCAATTTGTTGAGACTTGCTTTATGGGCAAGGTATGCTTAACACTTTTAAATGTTCCATCTTGAGAAAATATATATTTAGCAGACGTTCTTAGTTAAATGTATGTATATGTATGGCCAAATTTGTTAATTGGCTTATATAATCTCTTAATCTTCATTTTTGGTTCATTTGTTCTATCAAATTACTCATGGAATGATCATTTTGACTTTATTTCTCCTTTTAATTCTGTCATTTTACTTTATACATTTTGAAGCTATATTATGAGCTGCATACAAATTCATATTTTCGTAGAGAATTACATATTTTGTCTATTATTGTCTTCTAGTAATTCTTGATTTTTCTGCCTTAATGTGTAATATAGTTATGCTATCCTGGGGACATTGCTAATATAGAGCTACAACAATTTTCCTATACAACCCAGGTAGTGTGAACTTGGACTGCAAATCCAGGCAATGGCTGGTTTACCTATGGTTCAGCTTTATCCTGAAGGTGTGACTCATTTGCACCTCAACTTTTGTGAGGAAGATTTCCTATAAATGATTCTTTATCCTGTATGGACTCAAAGCTGATTTCTGTTCACTTCATCTGGCAAGGTCATTAAGAAAACATTTGCAGATAATGAAACCCTTAAAGGAAGAGGCATCAACCATATTACTAAAACTATATAGATTTTGAAGTGCTTTTTATTTTTCTATGCTATTTAAATAAATTGTGAATTATATTTGGAAGTAATTAGAAGAATAGCAGACAAAAGCAATGACTATACTTGTGTCATATTTTCCAACTGCAGCTACAAAATAGTATTTTAATAAAAACGTTGTTATAGCACTAGCATGTGATGAGCTCAGGATTCAAGTACAGAAAGCCTGACTCCAGAGCTTACATAAGTTGTGTGGATACAAATAAATTTATCAAAGTAAGACTTCCCCTTCTGATGGTAGAACCTGGCTCTATTTCTTTTTTGTTTTGTTTTTAATTGAAGTATAGGTGATTCACAATGTTAATTACTGCTGTATTGCCGAGACCAGCTCGGCGACTCGAGGCGAGTGACGGGTGCCGCAAGCTTGAAGAAGACACAGACACAGACTGAAGAGAAAAGTGGGACCGGGGGGCTCAAGACCTCTCGGATCAAGAGCCCCACTGACTCATCCCAGGCTGCTTTTATTGAGTTCGTGGGCTAACATTCTCAGGTTACACTCATAAACAGTCAAAGGCCTCACATGATTGAGGCAATTATCTTTGTTTACTTCCTGGGTCCGAGTTGAGCAGGTGTGGATTTGAGCTGGGGGTGGAGAGCAAAACAGCCCTGGGGGCAGGAGACCTCTCTCAGATATTAGGGGTCTGTGCCCCACCCGTGTTGGCCCCTCTGCGACTGTGCCTGTCTTAGGTTGTTCCTCCCCTGAGGAATCTTACCCGTCTCTGGCTAACCAGTCATCCTCCAGGGCCAAACACGGTGATATAAGGAAGGCTCTATGTACCACCCCTGTTGGCCCCTCTGCGGCTGTGCCTGTCTTAGGTTGTTCCTCCTCTGAGGAATCTTACCCGTCTTTGGCTAACCAGCCATCCCTCAGGACCAAACAGGGTGATACTAGTCTCCACGCCCCGCATCCTCAGCTCCTCCACTGCTCAAGCAGGACATTCTGAATCCCATCGCTCGACCCACACACTTCAACATTTTCAAGGTTACAAAAAGGCTCCCAAATGTCTTCCCACATTTCCCCCTTTTTGTTTTCGTAGGAGAAGATAAGCCTGTAGGAGAAGATAAGCCTATTCGAGTTATTTCTTTTTCCGTCAATCCTTGGAGCGTTCCTCCTGTGCACCTGAGAACTTAAACATAGGACAATTAAAAGACAACAAAAAGTATCAAAATGCTTAGGAGACTGCTATTCATGCCTTTTATCCAATCCAATGGATGCAATGCTTTTAATCCATCAGCTATACTTTGTAAAGTAGCAAATTTGGTGTAGAGACTGCAAAAATCATATTGCATGCCAGTAATTTTAGTTTGTAATTGTTGTATGTCCAATGTGAGACCATCCGCTCCATATCCCAGCAGATGTGTCACTGGCATCATGGCCATTCCAGATTTGTAATGTTCTTATACTCAAGGGAAGTTTCCATATTTTTGTTTGAGCTCTGCCATTCTCTAATTGAGGCCAAGGAAGTATTAATCCAATCCTAAGCCATAAGAAGGGGTAGGGCGAGTGCATGGCAATATTGGTATATGCCATCACAACCTTTTATAGGGATTGCAGGAGGACTTGTTTTGGTGTAAACCATTAGAGACTGCATACCCCTTAGGGGACCAGTTTCATACTGTTCCATAGGAACCATTAAGTAGTATCACACCCTCCGTCCCACAGCAAACATCCCAAAGAATCTGATCTTGTCTGTCAGCCCATATCCGTTTTATTTTACACAAAGGTCTATCAGGGATGGCATAATTAGTAAACTTAGTCTCCAAAGCTCAAACCTGAAAACAAATGTACAAAGTTTATCTCCGGAGATTCTATATCCCATTCAAGATGGCGTTTCTTTGGAACGCTCATGATATGGCTTAATTCTCCGAGATGGAATCCACACAGGTTCCAGGCCTTGTCCTGGTGACACACAAGCAAACCCTCTTCCCCATGTGATTAACCTTCCTGATGACCAGATATTAGTCAATGGGTCCTGCCACCATATCAGCGGCTGTGAATCATTAAAATGAGTCACATTCCTAGATGAGGCTCGAAAATGCCTCTCAGCTGCTGTATCTGTAGCCTGTGCAGATACATTCAAAAAATTAATAGTCAATAAGTGAGGGACAGGGATTTGTCGTGTTTTAAATCCCGTATATCCTGCTTGGCCCTTACTAGAGCCATCAGTAAAAATTATAGAAGCATCTGGTATAGGATCCATTGAGTTCTCTTAAGAAACTGCAAAATGGGATTTTTCGGATAGTGATTATCAATTTTCCCAATATAATCAGCAAAGGCAATTTGCCAACTTACACAATTTTGGAAACAAGCCTGAATTTCTTTAGCAGTTAAATTAATAATTATATGTGAAGGGTCAGTTCCAATTAAATGCTTACTTCAAGTTCTTCCCTTCAGAACCAACTGAGTTAATAATTCTAAATAAGGTGACAAGGATTTTACCATAGTATTTGCTAAAAACAACCATTCCATAATTCCTTCATTTTGCATTAATATCCCTGTAGGTGAATGAGAAGGTAATATAATTAATTGCAATGGCTGATTAACAGTTACTCTCTGTAATTGAGAAGAATGAATTTTATTTTCTACAAGTTTTAGTTCCTCTAAAGCAGCTGATGTTAAAGTTCTTGGACTATTTAATTTTGAATCTCCTTTTAACAAAGCAAATAGGTTAGACAATGCATAGGTGGGGATCCCTATGCATGGGCGAAGCCAATTAATATCTCCTAGGAGTTTTTGCAAATCATTAAGAGTTTGGATTTGATCTGACCTCAGTTCCACCTTTTGTGGTCTAATAGTTGTTCTATCAACTGTTGTGCCCAAATATTGATACGGGCTATGCATCTGTACCTTTTCTGGAGCTATTTTAAGTCCTGCTCTATCAAGGCAAAGCTGCATGCTAATATACGCAGAAGTGAGTAAATCTTGATTAGGAGCAGCACACAAGATATCATCCATGTAATGGATAAGATAACAATTAGGAAATTCTAATCGTACTGGTTCAAGGGCTTTAGCAACAAAATTCTGGCAGATAGTAGGGCTATTCAACATGCCTTGAGGTAACACCTTCCACTGAAACCTTTTTCGAGGTTCTTTATTATTTAGTGCAGGCACAGAAAAAGCAAATTTTTCTTTATCCTTGGGATGTAATGGAATGGTGAAAAAGCAGTCTTTCAGATCAATAACTATTAAAGGCCAATTAGCAGGGATCATATTAGGTGATGGGAGGCCTGGTTGTAAGGCCCCCATTGGTTGTATAACTGCATTGACTGCTCTGAGATCTGTTAATAAACGCCATTTACCAGTTTTTTTCTTTATTGGAAATACTGGAGAGTTCCATGGGCTAAAAGATTCTTCAATATGCCCTTTTTCCAAGTGTTCAGTCACTAATTCTGTTAGAGCTTCTAACTTTTCTATGGTTAAAGGCCACTGCTCAACCCATACAGGTGTATCAGTTTTCCAGGTCAATGGGATTGGTGCTGGGGGAAGCAGTAAGCTTTTACGAACAGTGGCCACTAGTGAAAAGACTGATATCCAAGACCTTCTCTATTTGCATTACCTTCAGCTGGAATGGGAAATAGTTTCCCTTGATGATATTTACCAAGACCTAACCCTGGCTGATATCCTTGATTTATTTGCATTTCTTGACTTTGCATACTATAAGTATCTATCGTTGGAATGTGGATTTCAGCCTTCCATTGTTGCAATAAATCCCTTCCCCATAAATTAATGGGAAGGTCTGCTATATAGGGTTGTAAGTGGGCTGGCTGCCCATCTGGGCCAATACAAGGCAATATTTTAGCACTTTGCTGCAAGCCATGAGCTCTACCTAAACCTACCACTGTAATGTCTGCCGGACAAGTAGGCCAGCGAGAAGGCCAATGATTACTGCTTATAATTGAAACATCAGCACCTGTATCTATTAATTCTCTAAAAGCTTTTCCACTTATAGTTACTGAGCACGTCAGGCGTGTTTCTAAAATTTTTTCAGAGAGGAAAACTCCAGCCTCTCCTGTGCTTCCAAAGCCTTTCGTTCTCCTTACTTTTGTACTATTGCCAATCTTATAATATGGCAGAATAAGCAACTGTGCTATTCTATCACCTGGATGGGCTTTCCATGGAACCGAAGTTGATATCATCACTTTAATTTCTCCAGTATAATCATTATCAATCACTTCAGTATGAATTCTAATTCCTTTTGATGTTAAACCAGACCTTCCTAGTATTAAGCCAACAGTTTCTTTTGGCAAAGGTCCAGTAATTCCTGTCCTGACCAATGTTGGAGTTTCTGCAGGCAGTATAATAATAGATTCTGCACAAGGAAGGTCTAAGGCTGCGCTGCCTGCTGTGGCTGGTGATAATTCCATGACACTGCGGAGTATTGGGCCATTTCTGCCTGTTTCTAGATCTGATAGGCTCCCTTTGGTTGCGGGGCTAGGAGTGAGCCCCGTTGATAGTTTCCCGACAAGGGGATTCCATCCTTATGGAAGTTAGATTTACACTGGTTTGACCAGTGAAATCCTTTTCCACATCTTGGACAAAGTCCAGGCTGTTTTTGCCCTTTGATTAAGGGTATCAGCTCATGTACTGCCTCATAAATTCCATTAGGATTATTAGGATCCACTCCAGGTGCCACCCTTTCATGAATAGTCACTGGAAATGCCATTTGCATAGCTTCCAGATCTCCCTCTTGTCTAGCCTGCAAAATGCCCTTCTGTAAGGGTGATAAAACTGAGTGTCCTTTAGACACAGGAAAGGCATAAGCTCCCCCAGGCGGCATTAAAGAGGGTGGAGGAGGGGGCAGTATAGGAAGTTCGCCCTCCTCCACAAGTAAGGGAGCCAAGGGTCTTAATCCCTCAGCCATTTGTGTTCCCTTTTGTTTTTCAGTTTTGTTTGGCACCGCACATGCCCATCGGTCCTCTGACGGACCGGCTTTTTCATCAGAGCTATCTTTTGAGCCTTCAGGAGCCCATAGAGGCTCTAATACTAACTTAATCAGAGACCACATTGACCAAACAGAAACAGGTATGGGAGTCCCTTTAGAATGCAATTTTTTAAGTTCGTTCCCAACCTTATCCCTAAGTACATAAACCCAATGTTAGCCTAAAGAAGGAAACTATGTACAATATTCTCAATTATTTACAGAATTTCTAACAATCGACCTTCACTTGCTTTTTACAAGACCTTCACTTGCTTTTTACTCCACCTGCCCTTAGGAGCTGCCGTAACAGGCATACATCTGGTTGATATTAATCTGAACTTTATTTCCCATATTTTACCCCGAACACAAACTACCCAAGAGATTTACTTACTGGCAGGATTTTTTCAGAGGCCTCTTACTCTCCTCTTGGGGGCTTCACGGCACTTCCCAATTCTTTACTTTTATCAATTTCACTTTCCGTGAACCTTCGTCACTCAAGCCTTTCGTGCCCCACGTTGGGCGCCACTTGCCGAGACCAGCTCAGCGACTCGAGGCGAGTGACGGGTGCCGCAAGCTTGAAGAAGACACAGACACAGACTGAAGAGAAAAGTGGGACCGGGGGGCTCAAGACCTCTCGGATCAAGAGCCCCACTGACTCATCCCAGGCTGCTTTTATTGAGTTCGTGGGCTAACATTCTCAGGTTACACTCATAAACAGTCAAAGGCCTCACATGATTGAGGCAATTATCTTTGTTTACTTCCTGGGTCCGAGTTGAGCAGGTGTGGATTTGAGCTGGGGGTGGAGAGCAAAACAGCCCTGGGGGCAGGAGACCTCTCTCAGATATTAGGGGTCTGTGCCCCACCCGTGTTGGCCCCTCTGCGACTGTGCCTGTCTTAGGTTGTTCCTCCCCTGAGGAATCTTACCCGTCTCTGGCTAACCAGTCATCCTCCAGGGCCAAACACGGTGATATAAGGAAGGCTCTATGTACCACCCCTGTTGGCCCCTCTGCGGCTGTGCCTGTCTTAGGTTGTTCCTCCTCTGAGGAATCTTACCCGTCTTTGGCTAACCAGCCATCCCTCAGGACCAAACAGGGTGATACTAGTCTCCACGCCCCGCATCCTCAGCTCCTCCACTGCTCAAGCAGGACATTCTGAATCCCATCGCTCGACCCACACACTTCAACATTTTCAAGGTTACAAAAAGGCTCCCAAATGTCTTCCCACACTGTATAGCAAAGTGACTGTTATATATATGTATACATTCTTTTTATATTTTTTTCCATTATGGTTTATCATAGGATATTGAATATATCTCCCTGTGGTTTACAGTAGGACCTTGCTGTTTACCATTTTATACATACCAGTTTGTATCTACTAGTCCCAACCTCCTACTCCATCCGTCTTCCAACCTCCCTCCCCCTTGGCAACCACCAGTCTATTCTCTATGTGAACCTGGCTCTATTTCTATATACCCTATGCCCTTCTGAGAACACCTGTCAGAAAACCGAGATTCCATATGTATCCCAAAAATAAAGCCCTCCTTAATTGAGTTCTTTTCTTTGAAATTCAACAAGTCTGATAGAAACGACTCACAAATTTTGTTAGAGAAATGTTTCATATTGTCAGTAAATATCTGAATGACTATGTTCTCTTAAACATTATACAAACTGTATAAATTAATATCATTTTTGTTTCACAAATTACTTTCACATTCTTCACAACATGATTCCATTTTCTTTACCTCATTAGGAACACAACGTTTACATACGTTTAAAGCAAATAAACTGCATCATATTCTTAGGTTTTTGTTAAGGAATTTGAAGATTTTTCCTAGTTCTTAATTTTATCCTGAATTAAAACATCCTGTCTTCAACCCTTGTCTTCTTGCAAAAATTATTTTGCTGATGGTACACAGTAGTGCAGGTGGGTATACTGTTTAGAATATCAAATACATTTTCTCATCCATGACTAAGCTATTTTTATTCAGTAAGCCTGTCCTTTAGAATTTTCTTTTTCTTTAATTGTGGGAACTTTGGTACTATTGGCTCTTGATCTAATGCTTATAAGAGAATATTTAATGGTTGGTGGCAGTTTTATTGCCCCTTAAACATTTAATAGGTTTTCTGCATAATTTCTCAATGTGTTCTTATTTGTTTACTTTTTAACATTTTTGGTATAAAACTGAAAACTTAAGGTATTGAATTTTATGACATTGGCAGAATTCCTCCTCCACAGTTGTAGTATATACTTGCTTCCACTATACTCTTATTTCTAGGGGCTAAAATAGGAACTGAATAGTGCAACATGGCCTTGACCTATAAAGTTTATATTTAGATCACGACTACAAACTGAAAACTTTTTCTTTTTTAAACTAATGAGATTGTAGTTTCCTTTTCTTTTCATTCTCTTTTATTATACTGGCAAAATCTGGATCTACATTTTATTATAATTTTTTAAAGTTCCACATAATTTTGGTCAGTTTTGTTTTAGTTGCCTGAGTATGTTCTAATGGAAATGGCACCAGGTTAAAGTCAGGAAATTCAGTTTCTAGTCATAACACCGCCGTCCGTTTAGATGCTCTGTGATCCTCAGCCTCAGCTTAGACGAGGTCAGAGATTTCCAAATTTCTTAAGGCTAACACTCTATGTGTAAACAAAATCTTACAATATTAAAATCAGAACCCAGCATCTGAAGAAGAGCGTACATATTCTTTTCGTTGCTACTTTCCAATTTTAGAATATACAGTTTACTTGATGAAGCAAATAAATCCTGCAAGCAACTAAAGAGAGATTTTCAATTGTTTGAAATGACTAGTTTGCTCTTAATGGCTATTTAATTTACAAGCACAGAAATTAGAAGTTTAGGACGTAACTTCAGCTTTCACAGATCAGTATATAAAAACTTTCAGTCCGTGTCCCACTGTCATTTCTACTGGTATTGATAGTAACAATTTAGTAAAAATAACTTTTAAAGAGGCAATTTTCAAAACTCCACACTTTAAATGGGAAAAATATAGAATGATAATATTATAAAGAGTTTTTAATCTGATATTCAGACTTTGCATAAAGTAAACAAACATAAATATTTTTGTTCTTAATGAACTTTCTCATGTATGGAATTTATCATTTCTTCTGTCTTTCGGGAAATGCTCCAAAGGAACCTGACTGCATCTCACGGTCGATTTCAGACAGGCCATCTCATGCACATTCAGAACCCAATGTTAAGAGACAGAATGACATTCTGTTTTACAGAAAAGCTGAGTGTGAACGTCCACTGTATCTTTTGCTCGTGCTCTCTGAAGTCTCGTTGTGACCAGCACCCCTCATATCATTGGCACCCGTCTTTCTGACCACCTAGCCCCAGCCTCCACTTGGGTCCACAGCCCTTCCCAGAAGGAGGCCCTGGGGCTGCTTCTCCTTCTGGGAACAGCTCCCTGCACCCCCTGCAGGTCACCAGGGGAATCTACCCAGGTTTTCACTCACAAACCTCTCTATTCCCTTCTTCTGTTGTTCATTTCATAGCAAACCTTGTAGGGTTTTGGTGCCTACTCATTTGTACTGGTTGTTTCAGGCATATCCTTCTCTGCTTCGAGTGATGCTCCAAGCTTTGGTTCAGCCTCCCTCTCACCCGGGACTCCTGACCACTTGATTGTCCTTGACTTGACCCTGGTCAGAACAGCCCTCGTGACTGCCCTGGTTACTCCCTACCCAGTAAGAGAGTCCCCACTGAAGTCTAGTGTCCCACTAAATCAGCATCCCTTATAATCATGACATCACTGTTGTAAGTTGAGTGAATTCTAGATGAAAAATTACTTTATATTTTGAAGTCATTTTATAGTGGTTTAGTTCTTTTAGTCAAGGACACCCCCCCTCCCCCATTATTTTCTTCTCTTTCCCCCTTCTGGTCTCCAAATCACCTAAAGCACTTTAAAATCTTGCTTTTCCAAGACCATTTGATACAAGTCCTCTTTGGATGAACTTGACCAATACTCAGATAACAGTTTGGGATCCTATTTTATATGTATACTGGATTAGAATTTTTATGTGTTTATTCTTGGTGAATTAATAATTCATACAGTTGTAGGATTGAAAGTATCTTGGATTCATATAGATGGGCAAACATCTAAAAATACTGGATACTATTCTTGTTTGGTTAAAAACATTTATAAGGCATTTACGCTCTACAGGATTCCACAGGGAAATGTTTATAATCTAATGAACAGATCAGAATAATAAAAGCCCATACAAATATATTTTTCCCTCTCTACATGGTTATTATATATGTTTATTTTTCTTCAGTAAGGACAAAATCCCGTTTAAATATACTGTTTTCAGTATATTGTGAAGTATTTTATGGTATAATTCCACATAAAAGCTTCAGTCCTTACACTGTAAAATATAGTATTATACCTTAAATCCTAAACATTCTTGCCTGTGAGCTGAAAATTAAGAATCAGGATCCAGTCAAGCCCTTCCAATTGCTTTTTGGAACAGGTGCTGGGGCAAAGCTGTGAAAACAGAAAGCTGAGCGCCAAGAATTCCCATGGCCTTCAGAAATGGAACTGACAAAACCAAAGGGTGGTCCAACAGTCACTGCCAAGTGACATAGCTCACTCTAATCACTGTATATTTTGAGAGCAAATGCACTGGAATAACGAAACTTTTTTTCTTTTCATATTTTGGAAAATAGGAACTAGGACAGTTGTGAGAATTTTCTGTGTTGGAAAGAGAAATTACGGGGAGGGCTCTGAAGCTGTGATTTTTAATTAGGTAAGCAAACAGAAGGCAGAGGTCCCCACTGCTGGAAGTCCTGAGTCTCCCAGAACTCTGCTTCCTGGGAGTCCTCCCCAGCAAGGAATACTTCTGGGAGAACCCCTGAGAGGGGGGGCATCTTGACGTGCTCCTCACCTCTGCCATCAGACACTGGGGACTGCTGCCCCCTTCTGGAGCTACAGCCCTCTGGGAACTGCTTCTCCCCAGACCCCATGCTACTGGAGCCCTCTGGGTCTCAAAGCTGCAGGGGCTCAGTGCTCAGGATCTGCCAGTCTTGTTTTGCTCCTTTAACCAGTCAGCATCTCTGGGACCCAATTTCCTTGTCTGAGCCCAGGATAAATAAAAGGCCCACCCATTTCACAGGGTCTAATAAAGGAATATATACAAATGCACTTTAGGAAGCAGAAACCTAAGATGTGAAGGTAGGTATTTTAATTTATACTGTGAACTGCCAGTTGATACAGTAAGATGTGCTTAGGAGTTTGGGGGAAGACTTAGACCATGAGCACAAAAAAGGGTATTAAGTTAGAAGGACGATACAAGTTAAAACCAAAATAAAATAAGAGAAAATTAAGTGGAAAATGGACAAGAAGTCAGAGCTCAACTTACACTTCTGACATGGTCACCAGACAACCTGTACATAGGCAAACAACACAACCAAATTCTGGGTGGCTCTACCGGAGTGAGCAAAGTAGACAGCAGTGGGGGCTGGGAGTGTGAGGACGGGAGCTCTTAAGAAGCAAGGATTTATCAGTGATAAGTGCATTGTAAACTCCTAAAACAAGAGTCAATTTTATCTGTTTACTTCACCTTACACAAACAGGTACTTCATTGGATGTAAAAATGCTTTGTAACTAAAGTTTTAGATTTTACAAAATAAAAAACACCTCTGACAATCTTAAGAAAAAAGAAATCATTTGTTGGAAAGATACTGAACAGCTCACAGAGATCGAAGGAAAAACTGAAGGATCAGATCTAGTTGCAGGAATGACTGGAGAGCCTCTTCAGGTCACCGTTAGTGGCAATTGGAGTGCAGGACCCTGGCCTAATCCAAGCTTCCTTCCTCCTGCCTGAATTAAACTGAAAAGGAGAAACAGCCCAGAGATCTTATTTGTTGAAATTGCATGATTTCTTTTCACTTTTCATTTAGGAATAGTTTAGACTTACAGAAAAGTTATACAAATAGTCTAGAGAGTTCCCATATACACTTCACCCAGCTTCCCCTAACGTTAGCATCTTGTATAACTGTCGTGCCGTGATCAAAACCAGGAAGTTGACATTGATACAATACTATTAATTAAACTGCAGACCTTATTCGGGTTTCACCAGTTTTCCCAGGAATGTGTCTTAACCTGTACAGAATCTAATCCAGGATTCTATGTTATGGTAATTCTCAGGTCTCCTTATTCTCCTCCAGTCTGTGAAGGTTCCTCAGTCGGTCCTTGTATTTCATGACCTTGACACTGTTGAAGAGTGCTGGTCAATTATTTAGTAGGATGTCTCCCAAATTGGGTTTGTCTGGCTTTTTATACTATTAGCTTGAGGTTATGTATCTTTGGCAAGAACACCACAAAAGCGATGTTGTGCCCTTCTAGGAGCATGCATCCTCGCATTTCTGTATCATCGGTTTATCTTCTTAATGGTGATCTTTGCACCTTTGGTTACTGTGGTGTCTGTCAGTTTTCTCTACTATGAAGTAATTATTTTTTTCTTTGTTATTAAGAAATATCTTGTGAGGAGATAATCTCAGATGATGCAAATATGCTGTTTCTCGTTGTACTTTTGCTCACTGTGGATGATGTTCGCCTAGCCGTGATTTTCTGTTCTTCTCATTCCTTCTCCATTTATTAAGAATTCCGTGGTTCCTTAGTCAATACTTGATTGAGACATGATCATGATACCCATGTTTAGGAAAAGAGTATTTTTACTAACACCAAGATGTGGTTATCAAAATCCAGGTTGAATTACTGAGGCTTCCTGCAGTTAACTGCTCCCAGTGCCTAATCTACTGGTTTACTGAATGCCTCCAACTGATTTAGCCTTGTGAGATTCCATTTTAAAAATCATATAGAAACTGGGAAAATTAGAAAACTATTTTGTGACAATTAAAAGACATAGCTCGGGTAATTTGGTATAATGAGACAAAAACCACAGAGTTAGAAAACTTATGACTGAAGGAATCCAGATTGAATCTGATGATGCTTGTTTAAATGAGTTAACTGTTCAAGTTTGGTTGGCATGGTATGTGAGGAAATATATTTAAAATCCATGTAAAATAGATATAAAAAGGATATCGTCCCTTTGAGGAAAAGCAGAGTGCCAGATGTAGGAGCTGTTCCAAGAAGCAGCAGCTCTTCGTGTGGGGAGAGCTTCTGGACATCATTTGCCATCGTTTTGATAAAAGCAGAAAATGCACAGAGGCTCCAAGCTCTAGCCTCTAAGTCAGGAACAGCCCTGAGGGAGAAAAATTAAGAGCCTAGAGTAACTAGAAGGTGTTAAGGAGGCAATAAAACCTTTTTCCTCTACATGGCAGCCAGGAACTAGCTGAAGGGAGAAGGTGCCAGGGGCCATGAAAAGGTCCAATATTATGAACCTGTGGCATTATTTCAGATCAACGTTTAGTTGGTACAACTGATAAACATTGTGCACAAAATGAAGTAAATATTCCTAATTTATAGGGTCATGGGGAAAATGAAATAAAATAAAACATACTTAATGATGGCTGGTATGCGGTAAACAGTGAATAAATAGTATTCATTTTCTCAACAAATGTCCATTGACTTTCCAGGTAGTTTTGCACTTAACCATTTTGGACCTCAGTTTTTTATGGTCATAAAAGCGATCATACTAATGACGTCTAAAGTGCCTTTTAACTCTGAAATGCTATGACTACACTGCCAAAGGTGGGGAATTTAAAACAAAAAAGCGCACACTGGACTTTTATAAAGGCCAAACCAACTGCCTTCTTTTGTTTGTTAAACACTGGCTATGTCGCCGGCACTATACTAAAGGCTAGAAATCTTTAAATAAATGCACTTATTCCCTGATTTATTTCAGCCTCACAATCTATTCTGACAGATGACCATGCAAACTATTAATATGTAATGTGGTAGAGTAGTGGAAGAAAGGGGTAGTTCTTCCTATGGGACTAGAGGCTGCCCTTAGAAGTGAAGATGTGAGACCTGGTTTATGTGGAGGAAGCAGAGAACAGTACATAAGGTAGAAGAGCTTGTCTGGACAAAGGCATGGAAGTGTGGAAGTATACGGTCATTTAGGAATGAGTGTTATACTTTGGTGTGTGGAGAAGAAAATGGTTGAACGTGAGTCAAGTCAAGTTGGGACAAGACTAGTTTGACTTCTATAGGCAACAGGGAGCCATTGATATTTTAAAGTAAGAGTCACATGATAGATCAGTTTTACAATGTATTTGTCAGCAGGGTAGAAAATGAAATTGATGGAAATGGCTGGAGGCTGAGAAAACAGTTTAAAAGACTTTCAACAATTTGGGTAAGAAGCAGTGACTTCAACTAGGGCAGGAGTCATAGGAACAGAGAGGAGGGGAAGGGATTCCATAAATATTTTGGAACTAATGGTAGCCTCTGGGTTCCACATCTGTAATATGGCCATCAAGGTATTGATACTAACCTTCTTGCTGAAAATATGCGAGAAATGCTGGAAAAAAAATAGTAGAAAAACCATCAAGCCAAAATCCGTGTAAAAGGCAGTAACCAGAAAGGTAAGCAGAGCTGTTATGCTGAACCCAGCTTAATTTATCAAGGCCTTGTGGACTGTGAAGGGCAGAAGACAGAGCCCTTCTAAAGTAAAGCCAGGCAGTCTAACAAGTAAAAAATAGACCTGGGACCTCAAAGGGTTATGCCACATGTGTAAGGATGTAAGACTGAACTAATAATAAACTCTGCTTCTTCCATTCCCTCAGCATTAGGGGCTTGTAAGAATTGCAGAGAACGTTACTAGACAAAGCAGGGTGTTGGAGGAAAAGAAAGAATGTAATCCCTGAGAAGCTGCAATCACAAGCCTGTCCTAAAAGAATCTTTTAGGTAAAATTCACATCTCCTGGGAAGCCCCCAAACGTTCAAGCCTTGAATTTAACCTAAAATGTTCCAGGACTGGTTGTACCCCTGTATACCTGGCAGAAGTAAATACAAATCCCCTATTTGTAGGTAGAGAAACCTACCTACCTCCCAGGCCTCAAAGATTTCCCACACAGAAGTTTGCAAGAGAAAAGGGTAGTTCATAGCCAAAGATAGTCAAGCACGCAAAGAAGTAAAGTATCATGGGCAAGAACCAGCAGAAACAACAGGCAACGAAAACAGACCTGTATACATTTTAAGTGTTCATATGAGACAGAGTTTGGTATAAATATAGTTTTACATTTTAAAACAAATCACATGTAAGGAAAGAAAAGACAAACCTAAAAATACCTGGACAGAAAACTTTTTTTAAAAGTCATAGCAAATTTTAAAATTAACCAAATCAAACTGGACAAATGATAATTGAATTAAAAACTCAGATAACTTTAACTGTAACCACAGCTGAAGACAGAATGAGTGACGTTAGGGGTCAGGGAAGGCCTTATTAAGAACAAGAGTTTGTGAAAATGCAGGGTAAGAGTATTCAGGCAGAGGGAATAAGCTTACATGTCAGAAAACAAGACGAGGGGTCTGGAGCATAGTGAAGGAGAAAAGTGGTAGAAATTGAATCCAAAGGAGGAGGTGGAGGCCAAAACACATAGAACTTCATATGCCAAGGGATTATTGCCATATGGAGTGGGATACTATGAAAAGCGATGGGAGTCACTGGAAGAGAGATTTTAAGGCAAAGTCTGAATTACATTTTAAGAATAGCATTCTGACTATATTGTGTGTAGAATGGATTATGAAGGAGTGGAAGGAGAAGGAGGAGGATTATTTAGAATCCTATTGCAGTAGTCTTGGAGGTGATGGTTATACTGATTAAGGTAGAAAAGAAATACTTGAATGTGATTTATGGTGGGAGACTGGGAGACAATTCTCTCTGGGTCTCTCATATTTCTACATGTCTTGCAAGAAGAATCACTGGTTTTTACTCTGGACTATCTTTCCTGGACCATATCCCTCTGAGTAGGGAACAATCTTGGAGAACAGAGAGTGTCTTCCTGTGGAACAAAAGGCAAGCATGCTTACCGGCTATTACAGAAGACTTAAGTTCTCCAGGTTTCCTCTCCTGGAAAGCAAACCACTGTGTGCAAGTGTTACCTGGCCCTCTTTGCATTGCCTCGTGGGAATTGGAGCTTTAGGAACTGATGTAAGAAAATGCTAATATTCTGGCGATAGGTATTGATTAATAAACTCCTTTGTCTCTAACTCAAAACTCATGTTTTCTACAAGCATCCATAAAAATGAGGCGGGCTAACTTGATAGCTTGCAAGTAGAGCAAAACATCAGACCCTTCACAGTTCTTGACAAGAGGTTTAGACTTAACTGATGCATTGTATAATGCATAGAGATCCAGTGAGAAATGAGATACTGTAAGAAGTGAATTCCCAGTAACAGAAAACCCATGACAGGGAATCCTTGGAAATTTATATAAGAGAGGACCAACCATAAGAAGGAGAAATCAGACCCTGGTCAGGGATATAAGAACAGGATTTTATCCTAGGAAAGATGATTAATAAGATCAAGATAGGACTTCAGTACTAGAAGTGTGCTAGAATACTGCATGAGGTATCAAATTACTCAAAAAGAGGGAGCATGAGAAAACCCCAGTTACATGAACTAAGGCAAGCAGAGGCAGGAAAACTCAGACGAGGAAACAAACTTAGAAATAAATCTAGGCGTATAAGAGGTTCAACAATAAAATAAAATAGTCTACGAAGAGGTTAACATTGTTTTGTAATTTTATTTGGCAAAGCGTAATGCAAGTGAAGAGTCAAAGGCATGCCATTGGCACACTTAGGAAAAATGTGGGGGTAGAGCTTTGACCTAGGGGCATTGACACTGCTTAGGGTGAAAAAAGAAAGTGTTGATATTTCCCTTCACCAGAGAGGGAGGCAGGTTATGGCTGAGGTTGTTTAAGTACTTACTATCTGCTTCACATCTGGATTGGTCTTAAAACTAAGAGTGAAATAGGCAGATCACTTGTGGGGCTAGGAAAGGCAGAGGTATTGGAGGTCAAAGCAAGAGTCGGAGGAGTCCTCTTCGAATTCCCTTCTTGCGTAAGTGCCTCACCTCTCTTAGCATTGTGTTCCGCAAATCTTCCAAAGTTACTTCGTTTCCACCTCACACTTGTAAACACTTGATATATTAAAAGACTATGACCTGAGCCATTTCTCACTACTGCTAAGATTTATTTCCCTTATAAAAACTATTTAAGTTATTGGTTGATTTTGTTAGGAATCCCTTCAAGAAGCAGTGATAAGAGGACCCAACCAGCTGTGGCTTAAGCAAGAAAGACATTTGATTATTTCACACAATAGGAAAAGTGAAGGTAGACAGTTGCAGGTTTCAGGAAGAAACGGCTATGTCACCAAGGACTTGGGTTCTTTTTCCCTTTCTAGTCTATCATCTTCTATCATGAGAATAATTTGGCTGTCACTGTTCCTCACTCAACTGGTTCAAAGCAGGAAGAGAAGGTCCTAGTAGAAGGCCTCTGCCTCATGAGACTCAGTCTATTTACCTGGGAAGAAAATTTGTTTTTCAGAAGCAGTGAGCTGTGGCTAACATCCCTTTGGCTAGAACTGGGGTCTATGCGTATTAGCAAAACTGGGTCACATGCCTACGCAGACCAACCACTAGGGAAAGGAAAGGGATTACCGTGATTGACACAGGCCAGCACGTCTCCGATTTCACCGCACACTGAAATCACCTTGGGAGCCTTAAATACTGATGCCTGAGTTTTACCTCCAGAGATTCTGATGCAATTGTTCTGGGTGTGACCCAGGCACCAGGTTTATTTGTTTCAGTTTCCCAGGTGATTCTAATGTGCAGCCACGGTTGACTACTACTTACAACACCAATCATGATCCCTTAGGGCTGGAGGAGGGGCCTAACTTGACAAGTTCAAAGGCTCTCAGCTGCCAACTGAATGAAATTGAGGTAGAAAATTGGCTGCTGGTGGCCTCAAATGCACTCCAGCCAACCCAGTGGGAAAAGTCCTCTTTCTTTGCCAGTATTTCCAGGAAAAGTCCAGGATTGAGTCCCACGGGCCTGTCTTTGGGTCTGTGCCACCTCGAACCAATCCTTATGGCCAAAGGGATAGGAAATACGAATGGACCGGTTGTGGGTCACGTGCCAGGAATGGAAATCACACCAACAGAACCAAGTAGACTGAGTGGGAGAGGGGAAGAGGTTGCTCCCCAAAGGAACATACAAGTGTTGTTACTAGAAAAAGAGAGAAAAAAACAGAGGTTCACTAGTGTTCAATATACTGTATTTATTGAATGAATGAGTGGAAGAATGATGCTTATCTTTTCCATTCCTAAGGGAGCAAAGGGAATAATTAGCACATTTCACTCTCATGTAATCTCAGTTCGATTATTCAGAGGAACTCCACTGATTCTCAAGATAGGGATCTTTGAAATACAGTGTAGTATCTCTTCGTGTATTTAGGATTACTTCTAGTCTCAGGCTGTGAATTAACTTCACTAAACAGATAATGAGGAGAGGTATGTAGAAGATACACACACTTAGTAGGAAATAAAATTGAGTATTTTTGCCCGAGTTCACTCCTCTGATGACAGTGCCAATTGTGCATCTTTAATCATCAAATACGTAGTATCAGAGAATAGCATCCTACCTGATTATCAATCTTTAGTACTTTCTAAAATTAAAGTATTTTCACTTGAAAATAGTTGTTCAACTAAATCAAAGCATGACTTTATTCCTGACAATTTGTTCACAAAAAACCCAAGTAGGTGCTGTTGTGACTTGTCCTCGTAGTCCCTTTGAGCATTAGCAGAGTGCCAAGTTACAGCCTCAGCAGGTGCTGTAGGACATCAGAAGACACATGATGAAGAGTCGAAAGCAACGTTAGGAGGCCAGAAGTGGTCCACTCAGACTCTATCCTGACTCTGTGACTCTCCACTTAGGGAGTAACCATTAGCTTCAGGGTAATTATTTTGTCTGCTGAGTTTTTTTCAAGAGTTTTCCAAAGGATATTAAAATAACCATTTTCATAGCCACCCATACATGAGGGGGCAGTGAGGTTCTTCTTACAAACCGCCAGGAAGGGAGACTGGAGGAAAAAACTGTTTTCTCAAACACCACTTGTGACATTCAACCCAAGCGACACTAGGGAAGGAGAAATGCTGATGAACCTTTTGTTTTTGGTTTGGCTTTTTTTGGTTTTTGTTTTTTGGTGGTTTTTTTTTTTTGGTTTTTTTTAATGTTTGATTTTAATATAATAGAGGAAACATGTTTTTGCTGGTTTGCATGGGTCTGATGACTCAGAGCACACAGCAGAGGAATTGAAACATTACCTTGTTTTGTTACAACTACCTTAAATGTAAGAATTCCCTAGGGTCAAAGTTTCAAAACTTTCTAGGGGTATTTGTGGGAGCCACAGCAGGGGTGGGAGGTGGTTAGTAACAACATAAAACATGCCGAGTGAATTAGGTCTTCAGTTCCCAAAGTTCTAAATCAGTTGATTCCAACCAAATAAAATTTATGTATAATCCTTTGATTTTTGTGTGTACATGAGAACATCCACCTATAGTTCTATTTCCCTTTTTTACTTTTTATTGGAAATTTAAGAAAGATAAAAGTGAACAAAGAATATGTTTCACATTTTTACCATCCAGGATTAACCAATCTTAACATATTTCTTCCTTCTTCAATTACTATTTTCCTTCCTTCATCTTCATCACTTTTGTTTTTGTCTTTTTAAATAACACATGTCGATTGTAAAGAATTTGAACAATGAAGAAAAGTACAGAATAAAAGGAAAAAAGACCCCAAATCCCATAGCCAGAAATACTCATCGTTAACCGTAGGTGAACATCAGTTGCCAAACATTTCTATGCATGTAGATATGTAAAAGTCCTTCTGTAAAACTGGGATCATGTTATAGGGAGCTGCTTTTATTATAAAAGCATTTAATTTCACTTGAACGCAAAGAGAATGAATTGTTAAACACATACATACACATGGTTTGCCCCCCCACACACCTCAGGAGACAGTATTTCCTAAAAAACAAAGATAAGTCTAAAAAATCTTACAAATAACTTTTAAAAGTTGGCATGGTCATGATTTTTTAAAAATTCTTTTAAATAGTAGAAACTGATCCTTGGTTATAAAAGGTCGAACATGAGCACCCTCATAATACCTCTTTTTCCCTCCTTTACATCCTGACTTTTGTCATTTATGTTATTGTTTTATATTGCCCAGGTTTATAATGTTATTTTGTTCTGTAGAACACATGCCCATTCATATTAATTTTATGTTTAAATTTACTTAGTTCTGTCATCAGCTCTTATCACAACTTTCTTATTTCTATATTCTGTTTTTTAATTCAATTCTTAAAAGCTGGATTTCATTGTCAAGTAGTTTTTTTCAGAAGAGCTCATGAGGCTGTATTAAGTTCCTTTCTTTGAGAATTCTGCCTGTTGCATTTATATTTAAATATTTTGGCTGGCTATAATAATTATGGGTTATGCTTTTCTTTTCCTTAGAACTTGTCAAACATTGTTTCATTAACTTCTAGCATTAAACTTTGCTATAAGTTAGATTGAATCGAGACAAATTTTCTGCGTAGAAGATTCATAAATATTTTTTGATCTGTGACATGAAACTCCATAGCTTAACTGTTGTGTGTGAAGCTTAAGATTTCTGTGTCAAACTTTGCTGAGTCTGTATTCTGCAAATACTGTTTTTCCCTTCATTTTAGAGGAATTGTCTTATATTATCTTTGAATGCATCTTTTATTCGTTTCCTGGGCTCTTTGCTTCAGAGCTCTCAATGGTCCTTATTTAGGAATTGACTTTATCTTCCCAAGCTATTAACTTTGTATATTTCAACCGCCATGTTTCTTTTCATCTCACTTTGTTGTGTAATCACATCTTTAGGCTCTTTATTATTACAGTTGTGGTATTCTTATTAAGGTGAACAACGCAAAGCAGTTAGGAGGTATCTCCTGTGTTTGGAATTTTTTTTTTTTTCCTGGCTTGATTTTTCCTCTTTTTTTTTTTTTTCCTGTCTTTTGAATGGTTTGTTCCTATCCTTTTGCTTCGTTTTGCTGGTGGGTTTTCGTTGTTTCTCCCAATTTTAACGTTTGCAAGTTGCAGGGTTGCCGTGCTGTTTCTTTTTGTGTTGCTCGTGTCCGAGTGACTCTCCACTCTATTTGCCCTGCTAACGTGGCAGTGATTTCTTAACTTTTTTACAGTGTTGGAGGGTTTGTTGTTGTTCTCCAGTTCTTACCTACAGCTTGAGATTCTATATGTTCTTACACTTTTTTTCCCTGTACCCTAAAGGAGTGGTGGCGAATGGAGGGTAGCATGCAGGCTGTCAGATGGCCTGGGGTCTTGTACTTTTTCCTGAGGTTTTATTACATATCCTGTACAAGAGTTCACTTCAGTTAATTAGGACTCAATACCATTCACACAGGGGAGTTCTCTTGGGCTTAGGATTGCCTTCTGTTTCACCCATTTCTCCCCTTTAGTCCTTTTCCACTATTCTTCCAGTCAGAAGAGGAATTGGATAATAAAACCAACTCAATTTCCTTTTCTCCATATTTGGTCGTTTTTGTGGGAATTCTCAGATTTTTGTGAACCTACCATCATAGTTTCTGGAAAGCTGAGGGTGTGATTCTGAGCCAAGCTATGTCTTTCATCCTTGCTTTCTTCCAAAATCAGTTGTTTCTTATTGCAATAGATTATGCCTCTTTCCTTATTTGGAGGTTTGATGAATTTTTCTTTTTGTTGGATTTTACTTTTTGTTAACTATAAAAGGCAACTTTTGTGGAGTGCATGAAAACATGAACTCTGGAGCCACACTACCTGGCTTCAAGTCTCTGCCACTTGCTCATTCTGAGACTTGGAATCAGGTAAGTAGCTTCCGTGGTGTTAATTTCCCAGTCTGTCAAATATCTTTCTCAAAAGATTGTTTATTAAGCTTAGATCAATTAATTCAAGTAAAGATTTTAAAACAGTCTCTGGCATATAGTGAGCACTTAATGTTAGGTAATGTTTTAATTTTTATTATGGCTAACTTTGTTAAATATTCAGTAGAGGAGAGTTTTCCAATCTACCATCTTAAACCAGAAGTCTTTGATTCTATTCTTTAGGTCAACATTTCCTAAAGTTTTGAATCTATGATATACATGTCGCCTGTTTAAATTGCTCGATGAGGTTACTCTGATTGTTTCCTTTAGTCCAAATTCTCCGTTTACAAACTCAAATCAATAAACATGCCATTTTTTTCTCCTTCATCTTGTCCTTTTCTCAAATCTTTGACTTTTAGGAGCTTATTAAGCACTTAATATCTAGTGCATATTAGGTGCTGATCAATGTTTACTGAATAAAAATACCTAAAAACCGCTTCACACTTGGGTTGTTACGGCCCATCTAAGGGTCATGTAAGAGTCTATGCCATTCTTTCATGTATTGGGCATCCTGAAGAAAAAGTCAACTCCCTATCTAGACATTATCTTTTATTCTTGCATAAGTTAACATGGTATATTTTTAAATATTTATTTTGGTTTTACACTTCAAAATATTTGATTTCTGCCAATGATTCCCAAATAGTGGCTCCTACAAGTGTGCCACAAATAGGTTACACGTAGGTGGTAATATTGGCTCCTCTTGGCAGCTGGGTGGAGTCTGAAAAGCTGGAATAACCGGCCCGCAGCGTTCCCTGCTTAGCACTACAACAATGATCATTTTCTCTGTGTGCCACAATATGGAATATGTTGGAAGGAATGAAAATCTACAGTTAAGAGGTAAATTACGCTGAAAAGTCAGAGCCCCAATGTGGACCCATGCTCTGTCAGTTCAGAGGACAAATGATGGGTTTGAGAAAGTCCACAAAACCCCTAAAATTGAGTGCAAAGTTTGTGAGTATTTTTCTGAGGCAAGGCTATATAACTTTTACAAAAATCTCAGTGCTTTTCAAAGTGCAATTTGAGATTCGGAATCATCTGGAAAAAAAAAAGTGTTATTAAAGCTATGGACTCCCAGGACCCATCTTACTAAAGTAAAATCTTTACTCATCCAGAATATTTGAAAACACATTTTTCTCTGCAAATGTCAATTATTTTTTTCACCTCTTCATCGGAGTATACTTGCTTTACACTGTTGTTCCAGTTTCTGTTGTACAACAGAATGAACCAGCTGAATCTATACATATATCCCCACATCCCTTCCCTCTTGAGCCTCCCTCCCACCCCTCTGTCATCATCAATCATCAAGTTGATCTCCCTGTGTTACGCAGCAGCTTCCCACTAGGCTTCTATTTTATATTTGGTAGTGTATATATGTCAATGCTACTCTCTCACTTCCTCCCAGCTTCCCCTCCCCGCCCCCCACCACCATGTCCTGAAGTCCATTCTCTACATCTGCATCTTTATTCCTGCCCTGCCACTGGATTCATCAGTACCATTTTTTTTAGATGCCATATAGATGAGTTAGCATATGGTATTTGTTTTTCTCTTTCTGGCTTACTTCACTCTGTATGGCAGTCTCTAGGTCCATCCACCTCACTACAAATAACTCAGTTTCATTCCTTTTTATGGCTGAGTAATATTCCATTGTATATATGTGCCACATCTTCTTTATCCATTC
The DNA here is from genome assembly GCF_030028045.1 of Hippopotamus amphibius kiboko. Classification (NCBI taxonomy): domain Eukaryota; kingdom Metazoa; phylum Chordata; class Mammalia; order Artiodactyla; family Hippopotamidae; genus Hippopotamus; species Hippopotamus amphibius. Next base: position 64,028,911 of record NC_080188.1, read on the forward strand.
ATATGTCGATGGACATTTAGGTTGCTTCCATGTCCTGGCTATTGTAAAGAGTGCTGCAATGAACAACAAATGTCAATTATTTTTATTAAGTTGAGGCTGGGTGTAGTGCTTGTGGCAAAATTGATTTATTGATAATATGAAGAGGTGACCGAAAGTTAATAAGATCTTACACTTCACTGATAAGAGTTTATATGTAGAAGAGATAAAAATGTCCTTGAATTCTTCACAAATTATATCGCACAGAGGATGTGCTCTCTCTCAGAAACTTTTTTATTGCAATTTTAATTGAGATAATTATAGATTCACATGTACTTGTAAAAAATAAACCAGAGAAATCTCATGTACCCCTTACCCAGATTCCCTCAATGGTAATGTTTTGCAAAACTCTAGTACAATATCACAACCAGGATATAGTCATGGATACAACCACCAATCTTATTCAGATTTCCTCGATTTTTTGTTTTGTTTTGAGTGTTTTTTTCCCAAGAAGTTGGAAATTAAACATTTATTTTACTTTTTATCTTTGTAATTTTTTTCTTTTAAAGTTTTATTGCGATATAATTGACATATGATAAACTGCATATGTTTTTTTACCAATATTAATTTTATTTTTTTCCTTTAAGAACTTTTATTGATACACAACTGACATACAATAAACTGCATATATTTAAAGTGTATAATTTGATATTTTTTCTCATTAGTCATCTATTTTATATATATTAATGTATATATGGCAATCCCAATCTCCCAATTCATCCCACCCCACTCCCCCGGCTTTCTCTCCTTGGTGTCCATATGTTTGTTAGCTTTGTAATTTTAAGTAACTATCTTTTAAAAATTGATATGTAATTGACATATAATGTATTTGTTTTAGGTGTACAACATAATGACTTGATATATGTATATATTGCAGAATGATTATCAAAATAAGTTTAGTTAACATCCATCAGCCCACACAGTTACAAATTTTTTTGTGTGTGATGAAAATTTTTAAGGCCTATTCTCCTCGCAACTCTTTTTGTTTGTTTGTTTTTATAGCAACTTCCAAGTATACAATACAGCTTTGTCAACTACTGTCACCAGGCTCTACATTACATCCCCCTAACTTGTTTATCTTACAACTGGAAGTTCATACCTTTTGAACACCTTCACCCATTCTGCCCACTCCACACCCCCACACCCACCTCTGGCAATCATCAGTCTGTTCTCTGTAAATATGAATTCCGTTTTTTTAGATTCCATATATAAGTGAGACCATACAGTATGTATTGTATGATCTCTCAGAAACTTTGAATTAAAGTTATAGGAAAACTAATTTCAGATCATAGAAAAATAACTTAGTCAAAGCTGCTTAATAATGGAATGGGCAGTTTGGTGGAACAGTAAGTTTCCGTCTCACTGTAGAGGGATTGAACATAAGGACTGCTGTAGAGGGAATTTAAACATCAGGAGTATTGGGCTGCCACTGTTCTAAAAATTTAACTTGCTCTGCCACCCCAATTTTTAAAAATGTTTTTGACAAAAGTACTACATGCTTATTGCAGAAAATTTGAAAAGCTTTAATTCGATGCCTCATAAATAATTGCTCCTAATATTTTATTTTAGTCTTCTAGTCTTTTATAGACATATAAATATACGGAAATATTTTTTACAAAATAGAATTATATTTTGCCTAATGGTTTATAAATTACTTTTTCACTTAATAGTAAATATTTGGTTAGTAAATCTGACTTATAATATAATTTTTAATGTGTTCCTATTTCATTTTATGCATAGTCATATAATACTCTACTCACTTTTTGATACTGAAAGTTTAAATTTTTCTTACTCTTTGTAAGGCAATATTACAGTATACATCCATATAGTCAAAGCTTTGTATATATCTGTATTGTCCACTTCTACATTAATAAATTATCCCACACTTAATAGCTTAAAACAGCAAACATTTATTATCCTCATATTTTCTATGAGTCAGGAATTAGGCATACTGGGTAGTTGTGGTTCAGGGTCTCTCATAGGTTGTTGTCAAGATGTCAGCCAAGGTTGTAATCATCTGAAGTCTTTTTTTTTTTTTTTTTTTTTTAGGTCTACAATACAGTATTTAACGATAATCACTATGTTATACATTGGATTCCCAAAACTTAGGCATCTTATAACTGGAAGTTTATACTCTTCGACCAACATCATTCCTTCCTCCCTTGGTCCCAGTACCCCACCTCAGGCCCCTAGTAACTACCATTCTATTCTCTGTTTCTATGAGCTTGGGTTTTTAGCCTCCATATATAAGTGAGATAGAATGGTGTTTAATCTTTCTCTGACTTATTTCACTTAGATGGATCTTGAGGACATTATACTATGTTGTCACAAATGGCAGGATGTCTCTTTTCTTGTGATTGAATAATATTTCATCAAATATACACATTAAAAATTTTTTTATTGCAGTATAGTTGCTTTACAATGTTGTGTTAGTTTCTACAGTACAGCAAAATGAATCAGCTATACGTATACATATATCCCCTCTGTTTTGGATTTCCTTCCCATTTAGGTCACCACAGAGCATGGAGTACAATTCCGTGTGCTTTACAGTAGATTCTCATTAGTTATCTATTTTATACATAGTATCAATAGTGTATATATGTCAATCCAAATCTCCCAATTCATTCCACCACCACCCCTTTTCCCCGTTGGTATCCATGCATTTGTTCTCTATGTCTCTATTTCTGCTTTTTAAATAAGATCATATATACCAATTTTTTCAAATTCCACATGTATGTGTTAATATACAATATTTGTTTTTCTCTTTCTGACTTTCTTCTCTTTATATGACTTTCTCTAGGTCCATCCACATCTCTACAAATGACCCAATTTCATTCCGTTTTATGGCTGAGTAATATTCCATTGTATACAAGTACCACATCTTCTTTATCCATTCATCCATCCATTGAAAAACACTTAGGTTGTTGCCATATTTTGGCTATTGTGAATGATACTGCAGTGAACATAGAGGGGCAGATATCTCTTTGCTATCTTGTTTTCATGTGCTTCAGATATACCCAGACGTGGGAATGTTGGATCATATGGTAGTTCTAGTCTCAATTTTTTGAGGAACCTCTATACTTTTCCCATAGTGGCTGTACCAATTTACATTCCCACCAATAGTGCACAAGGGTTCCCTCTTCACTACGTCTTCACTAACACTTGTTATGTCTTGTCTTTTTGATGACAGCCATTCTGTCATACAAATGTGAGGTAATATCTCATTGTGGTCTTGATTTGCCTTTCCCTGATGATTAGTGATGTTGAACACCTTTTAATGTACCTGTTGGCCATTTGTATGTCTTTTTTAGAAAAATGTCCATTCACTTTCTCTACCCATTTTTAAATTGAATGATTTGATTTTCTGCATTATGTGAGTTATATGAGTACTTTATATACTTTGGATATTAACCCCTTATTAGATAAGATTTACAGATTTTTCTCCCATTCCATAGGTTTCCTTTTTGTTTCATTGATAATGTCCTTTGCTGTGCAGAAGCTTTTTAGTTTGATGAAGTCCTGTTTGGTGTCAAATCCAAAAACAATCATTGCCAAGACTGATGTCAAGCAGCTTACCACCTATGATTTCTTCTAGGATTTTTGTGGTTTCAGACCTTATGTTCATGTCTTTAACCCATTTTGAGTTGATTTTGTTTTTAATTTTTTTTCTTTTGACTGCGCCATGTGGCTTGTGAAATCTTAATTCTCCGACCAGGGATTGTACCCAGGGCCATGTCGGTGAAAGCACTGTGTTCTAACCACGGGACCACCATGGAATTGCCAAGCTGACTTTTGTTGTGTGTTGTCAGATAGGGGTCCAGTTTAATTCTTTTGCATGTGGCTGTCCAGTTTTCCCAACACCACTTATTGAAGCACCATCTACACTCTTGCCTGGGGCTGAAGCCTTGACTTCCGTGACTCAGCCTCATGGCCAGCGAGTTAGTGTTGGGTTTTGGCAGTAGGCCTCAGTTCCTCCCCACCTGGGCCCCTCCACAGGCTGCTTGAGAATTCTTACAACGTGGCAGCTGACTTCCTGGCCCAAAACAATTGACCTGATAGGAAGCCAGACAGAAGCTGTTCTTCTTGTGATTTAGTCTTGAAATTCATATAACCACCCTTCTACCACACTGTGTCTGTTAGGAGTGGGTCTTCGCTAAACCTGGTCCGCCTTCAAAAGGAGAGGAATTAAGCTCTGTCTTTTGAAAGGAGGAGTGTTTTAAAAATATGATGGATATATACATTTTTAAGGTTTTAAAAACCTTAAAATATGTCCTTAACCTTACTAAGCTTAAAATGAATTCCTAAAGATGGGACTTGAAGGATCAAAGGATATGGAACATGCTAAGGCTTACACATGTTTCTGTATTGCCTTCCAGACAACTTGTGCTACTTTTACTCCTATAGCAGCGTATGTGAGTTTCTGTTTTCCTAAATCCTAGCAAACACTGAGCATTCTCTTCAAAGCAGGGCCTATACTTGTCCGAAGGGTGTCTTTGTAAGAATCAGAAAAAGGTGCCCCTTTTCTGGGCAGACACAGGGCCCCATGGGGGTATATGGCTTGGCAAGAGGAGTGCTTGCTGGATTTCAGCCCCCTTGGCCTCCTGGGCTGGGCACCCTTGCGTAGGCCATAACTTGCACAATCATACTCAGTGTCCCTGTTGAAAGTTTGAGGGTTTTTTTTTCCTAAACTACACATCAGTCTTTCTCTATTCATTAAAGCAGATTTAATTTTTCTTCTCATTCTAATCATCAAAGAATTGCACTAACTTGCCATTTAAATTTATTATTACTGTATATATCTGAGAATAAAAATTTACTTCCTTAACAAGCTATTGTATACGCATTTTATTAAAACGGGCTGGGTTTCTTACCCCTGCTTGCCGTGTCTCTAGCCACTCTACAAAATAAGGATTGGACTGTCACTATATTAGGACAAAATTGTCCATAGGTGTGATTTCAGTTTGTAATGATACAGGCAAGCTTGTAAAATGCTAGCCAGAAAAGTTAAGTATGCACTTATAAGCATCAATTGCCTTTGACCATATTCACAGCTTCTACTTTTTTTTTTTTAATACTTTCATTTCCTGTGAGGGGAGATGGGATAAACCACAAAATTGGCCATGAATCCTACACCTGTTACAACTAGCCATTTGGATCCTGGCACTTACCTTTCATAAGAATATACAATCATATTTATGCTAGTTTACTTAAGAATGCAGCAGCCTATTCACATGTTTTCTATTAGAAGAAAACATTTAAATTACGATTTTTTACACTGCCAAAGCCAGGCTATAATTACCATCCATAGTCTTGTAACCCTTTCCGTTCTTGTACGTCAGGCATCAATTTCTCAGTAGTTTGTTTTTACTGTTCATTTATCACTCACCTCATGTCCTTTTAAGACTGAAAATTTTCTTCATTAACTGGTAAAAGAAACATTTTGTAATTAAAGGTTTGAGAACTTTGACTAAAATGAATGTGGATGATACTGTTAAACAATTTGTCTATTTTAACTGATCTGACCACAGTAGTTTTTTTTTTTATATTAAATTGACTCTTCTGCTTAATCATAAACAGTAAAGCAGTTTGTGGTTAGCATAGTTGAAGCCAGAAACATAGCTGCTGTTTTTCACCTTAAATATTTGAGTGTGATATTATCATATTCTGTTCCTCATTAAATCTATGCTTGGCGGTAGGTGTTAGGAAGCAGTGAGAGCTTGGATTTACTTCCTCAAGCCTCATGGGAAGGATAATTGAAATATTACTTAAAATGTAATTGCTTTTCCATCAAACAACTTAAAACTAGGAGATCACTTTTCCAGGTGTCAAATAAGTGCTGATTTTCTTTTTTTTAAAGCGACAGTCACTAACACTTATCAAAATATGTTCTTTATATCAGAAAATAAAAATGAATTCTACTAAAAAGTAAACAACCTCACTCATTAAAAACATATGAATGGTTACCTCTAAATAGATGTGACAAGTAACATTCATGAAAGGGAACAAATTCTAATATCACTAAAACAGAAGGCCTACAAATGGCTTAGAATTCATTCTGAAATAGTCCCATTTGATCATTAGATCAAGCAAAACTATTTTAATTTTATGGAAATCTCAACTCTCAATATCCTCTTTATCATATTGTCAGAAATATTTTTGCCTCTAAAATGTCCCTGGTCCTTTTTTGGTTGTCAACCTGGACTTTACATCAGTAGAGAGAATGGTGTGAGAAAAAGCTTTCAGTGGGCCAAGGGTTTTGCTTAAATCAATTTCTGTTAAAGTGCTTTCTCATTTATCACCTCTGAAAGAACCTTCAACAAAGGCCCTCTGATGTAACTTTTGTCAGAGTACCAGGTAAACTTCTGCTTAAATATTAGTTTGGTCTAGAGATTGAGTCTTGGGGAGGGAGGGGCAGGCTTCAAACCTCAATCTGTATGAGAAAATGAATTTATTTTGTTGTGTAGTGAGCTGCTTGTTGGAAAACAAAAATCTGTCACTTGGAGCTTAACAGTTTCATGTCCAGGGTGAGAATTCCAGTGTGAAGCTTGATCCAGGAGATTACGATATTTGAAGGTTACAAAAAATAGATGGGTGGATCACTGGAAATATCCTTTCCAATGCAACAATATAAAAGGTTTTATGTGTACTGTGAACCTGGAATACTTGGATCTTGTAGGGGAAAGTTGACTTTGCTGGCAGTGCCCTAATTTTTTTTTATTCTTGTTTTTATGTTGTATTAGTTTGTAGCACTGAAACTGGACTTTAAAGTAAAATAGAGATTTTATTTATGTGGAGAGAAAATCAGTTATATGAGGCATTTTCATAGGTTTAGTCAAATTCATGTAAGTGATCAAAATCCAAGGAAAAAACAAGAATATTTAAGGGAAGATGACACCTGTGTTAAATGGTCTTAATACTTACAGTAAAGTTGTTTTGAGGGTAAAATGTATCCGAATTCATCCCTCCCTTCTCAAAATCACCTTTCTGGCACTGACATTATGTGGATAGACCAAAGTAAAGGTAGGCAATAAGTTGCAACACAAAAGCAAAGATTATGCCTCCACCAAACCTGGCCACACCACCAATGTTTATTGGAACATTTTCTTTTTTAATACCGCTTGGAATTTGGAAGGAAAAAGAAAAAATCTTTTCTGTTTTATCACTTATGCTGGATGTAGTCAGGAAAAAGAGCACCCATGGGGGTTTTAGTATTTATTTCTATTTAAATGAAAATATGAATAGAGCAAGAAAAACCTGAATGGGTATGTACTTCCCCACACCCTCCTGATGAGGCTGCTGTTCAGAATGAGGGAAGCACAGAATGGGAGGCTGTGTAGAGGGAAATCTAAGACGATGCACAAAACTTTCAGGGTGAAATGCATGGACTTTTCATTCTCTGAGAAGTATATAGCACAGTACTCTAGCACATTAGGTGCTCAGTACATTTTTTTTAATACATTGTAACCCACAATCCTCTAGGCCTCCAACTGTTACACTAGTAGAATAACTTGTTCTGCATGCTAGTTACAGGACTTTCAAGCTCCCTGAATGTCTCATGCAGTGATTTCTGGGAGTTTGAAAGGAACTGCTTTTTGAGCTGAGAAGCAGGTCTGTCGTGACCTCTGCTCCAGCTCCCTTCTTGATTTCTGCTCAGTAGAAACTGCTTGAAAGGCTCAACATGGCTGTGCTAGTATTTTTGCTCAGTGGCAGCCTTCTGATCTGCACGGGGCCACTGGTAGGTCTGTGTAGGACTGTAACGGTTATGCCCGGTACAACCTCAGGGAGCACCATTTCCATACACTCAGCGTGGGCTTCCTAGGTGGCACAGTGGTTAAGAATCTGCCTGCCAGTGCAGAGGACACAGGTTCGATCCCTGCTCCAGGAAGATCCCACATGCCACGGAGCAACTAAGCTCGTGCGCCCCAAAAAAATATATATATATATATTATCTCCATACACTCAGCGTAAATGGCACTGCCTGGAATTGTGCTACAAGGCTTTCTTGCATTACCTCTGGGTATCAAAAACAAAAAAATTCTTTTCCCAATTAGATTGTCACAGACTATTGAGCAGAGTTCCCTGTGCTATACAGTAGGTCCTTGTTGGTTATCCATTTCAATTATGACAAGGTGTAAGAATAGATACATGTATGTGTATAACTGAATCACTTTGTTGTACACCTGAAACTAACACAACATTGTTCATCAACTGTACTCCAATCTAAAGTAAAAAGTTAAAAAAATGGTGCCGTATTTCCTAGAGTTCACGACGTGCCAATGGCTTGGGTTAGTGCAGAAATGCAGAATGCGTCCTTTCCTTCTGTGCTCTGGCACACTTGGACACCTGAGCACCGGAGTAGCACAGCTTGTGTCCTGTCCCTTCTGTAAACAGCAGCTTCAGCTTCTGGATGTAGCCTCATTCTACACAAGGCCCAGTCAAGCGTAGTGGGACTAAGATTTTAGAAGAATGAGCTGCTGACCACTTCACCTAGTCCTGACTTTCTGTGCCTATGAGAAACTTTCACTCACCTCTTAGGGACCCTGAAGCATCTATTTATTAAGGAGGCTTGTTTGATTTCCATGCTTGGAAGCAAGCATGGACCCTTGCTAGAGTTTGAGTAAGTGAATAAATGCTTGAGTGACTGGATTTTAATATCTGTGTATATGTCTCAATTTACATATTACATTTGCTTTGTGATGGGGAGAAAGAAAAAGCCTGTATGTGGTATTAGTTACCATAATGGAGTTTGAACCTGAGATGTCTCATCAATGTCTGTTGGAAAGGTAAGTTAGTTAGTCCTGTTCTTTATTTAGACCCTCTTTGTATGATCGAATGGAAAAAACTTTGAGTTTGACATAGACTCTTCACAAAAGTTCCTGATAAACAAGCCATTAAATGGACCGTAGGAGACAGCCCAACACATCCTCTGGAGGAATTCTAATAATCTCAGGCTTTTGAATGATGGATACCTAATAGTCCTTAGGGCATCTTTAAAATAAGTAATTTACTTTTAATTTTTAAACAAAACCTTGGTTACCCTTAAGCCACAGGGGAAATTGTGGTTTTCTATTCCAGGGTAAATTAATAGTTCAAAGCACCCTGTTGTTTTCAGGACCTATAACTCCCTGATGGGAAGGATCAGAACTTCTATCCAGAATGCAGTAATCTACATCACACACCTCTTCAGCCCAAGGTCCTGCATCCAGAGGTCCTGCATCTGGATGCAGGTTATGGAGGATGCAAAGGTTTTTTGCTCTACTGTGTGGTCTCTTTTTAAGCATAGCAATTCTAACCAGTCTCTACTACTTTACTATTTCCCCGTTACCATGGGATACACTGATTGGACTGATTGAACCTTTTGAAAAGTACTCTCTGTTACTGATGGATAAAAGTCTGAACTCCTCAACCTACTGACGAGGCCCTAACAGTATGACCTCCGCCTACTTCCTGCACTGTTTTCTAACATCTCCAGCTGTGCAGACTGTACCCCAGCCAACAGCAAACGTGCTGCCATTGCGCACATACATCATCCAGCACACTGCTGATAGTGCGCCTGCCATTCCTTCTGTCTAGCATGTGCTGCCTTCTCTTTTCATAGTCTCACTCATCCTTAATAACTGGCAGTCTCTAGGGCTGTTTACAGGTGATCAGTTTCACCTGCTTTCAGGCATTTGGTAGGATTACTCTTTCCGTATCCCATTTTAATTCAGGCGAGGTCATATGCCTTGCTCTTTCCAATACGTGGTGAGCAGATGTGCTGTGTATCAGGCAGAAATTTCCTGGTAGAAATTAGGAGGGATGTGAGGTCCTGAATCCCTTGTCATCCTGCCCCCCCCCCCCCAACCGCTGCAGCTCTCAAGAAGGTGTGTGTTGAAAATGACATCTTTGTCACCTGTGACTATGCTAAGCAGGAGCTCCCTGCTAACTAGACCTTGATGTGTAATGTGAGTGAGATATAAACTTTTCTGTCTGTGTTAAATCAATAGAGATTTTGGTGGTGTTTGTTACCATGGCTTAACCTCTCCTACCCTGGCTGATAATCATAATTAATCCAGTTCAAATCTTAGTTTATCTAAGAAACCCGCTGCCCTCCTCTCGAGCAGAAGCACATTGATCGTGACTCTCAGTGCTTTCATAATGCTTTGTACATGACTGCATCATTACTCTTGCCACAGTACATGATGAGTTTTGTTTACGTGACTGGTTCCCTTGTCATCCTTTGTACACCCCAAGGAAAAGACCACATGTTAGTCACCATCCGTTGTCTTCCCCTGCCTTCTAACCTTTTTCATTTTCTGGCACACTGCTTGATACATAGTTGATATTTAATGATAGTGCCCCAAGTTAAGACCACAGGAGTAGAAGCACATTTAGATAAAAGTTAACAAAACCATTTGGACATACTGAGTTCGAGGTATGGGTGGGATATCCGGGCCCTGTATCCTGCAGAAAGTTTGTTTGTTTTTTTTTTAATTTATTGGATATATTATTTTGTTGGCTGCATTGGGTCTTCGTTGCTGCACACAGGCTTTCCCTAGTTGCAGAGAGCGGGTGCTGCTCTTCTTTGTGGTACATGGGCTCCTCATTGTAGTGGCTTTTCTTGTTGCGGAGCATGGGCTCTAGGCATGTGGCTTTCAGTCGTTGCGGCACAGGGGCTCAATAGTTGTGGCTCACAGGCTGTAGAGTGCAGGCTTAACAGTTGTGGCACACAGACTTAGTTGCTCCTTGGCATGTGGTATCTTCTTGGGGCAGGGCTGGAACCCGTGTCCCCTGCATTGGCAGGCAGATTCTTAACCACTGCGCCACCTAGGAAGTCCCACCTGCAGAAAGTTAATGATACAAGTCTGAGGAACACCTATGCTGGAGATGTGGATTTGGAGTTGCCAGCATTCAACGGATCCCCTGAGGGGTCAGCATGTAAGGGGTGGCAAAGGAATCCAGAGAATTGAGATGTATAGCAGAGCCATGGTTTTCATCAAGGGAGAAGGGAGCTGGTGCTGAAAGGGGATGATTTGTCGTCACAGTGATTGGTAGTGCTGTTGGCATTTAGTGTCCTACAATGAAAGGACAGTTCTACACAATGAAGAATTATCGTACATGACTTCTGAATGTCCTGCTGGACACTGCAGGTAAACTTGTTCTGAGTCTAGAACCTGACCCCATTTTATATGTAAACAGTGTTTTTTTTTTTTTTGGTTTCAATATACCTTGATTTTTATTTTAAATCCCTGGAAATGTAACCACTGATAAAGTTGCAAACATAAGGTATAATTATTTAACAAGAGTTGCTTACCATTTTAGGAACTCATATAGTTGAAGTCAATCACAGTATTTGAGTTACACAACTGTATCAGTCTACATTGCAACTGTCACAATTGGTAATTAAAGATACAGGTTGAAGAATCTACTTAATTATGGCTTATAGTGTTGTTGAATCAAAGTATTTACATATTGGAATATGTACTAATTTATTATCGTTTTCTTATTTATATTAAAATATTTTACTGAAGGTTTTTAAACATGTGTTGTGAAGATATACTGTCAATTTGATTCCAGAGTCCTAAATGGGGCATTACATGACATACATTATAAAGAAGGGGCATTGGAGCTGAGGGAGTTGGTGAGCTATTTCCAAAACCTGAAAAGGTCTACAAAGCACTGTGCTTCTTTCTCAGTCATGGCAGATGTAAGATGTAATCATTTTTTGTTTATTTTTGAGGGGATTTCCTTGCATGCCCTTAAAAAATGTCACTGATGCTGCAGATCCCTGAACCTTCCTAGGGATTATCTCCTGTCCTCTGGAATACATGTATCTTGCAAGACAGAGACTTCTGCAACATCTTTAAGGAAGGTTAGGAGCATTAGCCTTCAAAAGAGAGGAGTGGGCCACTTTTACAGGCTCGAAGGATTCAGCAGAATCTGAAATTTCAAAGCTCTTGAGTGTGCTGGCGGAGAGGTTCCCATCCCAAGTCGCGTCCTTCCCAATCAGGGCACTGTAATCAAGCTCACTTGTCAGATTGGAGAATACAAGCTCTGGACTTCACTCTTCCTAATGAAGTTTAAAGCCTGGACCTCAGCTGCTTCTGTCCTCCAGCTGCAGGAGATGAACTGCTTCATATGCTGCCAAGGAAGGTCTTCTACTCATACTTTTAAAATCGGTGACTAATCACCATTATCTTCCTTGTCTTCTTCTAATGCATCAGTCATACCCAGCAGCACTCATCTAATTCTGTGGTCACTAAACCACTATTTCCCCCACACTTCTCACATGCCCGAGATCACAGCATCCTTCAGTGCCTTCCCTTCCACGGGCCTCCTATATTCCTTCACTTCTGGTAAATGACTGCATTGCTCCAGTATGCCAGGGGCTTTCGTATTTCACCTCTGATCCCCCTCCACAGCTCCATTATAGAACTGTTCTTAGGACACTTCCAATTTTAAGCCCTCGGTTGGATTTCCTGGAAACGGATTCCAAGATGGAGATTTGCAAATAGCAGGTTTGTTGGGGAGCGTTTCTGGAGTAGCCCCTGTCAGAAACTGAAGAAGGTGAAAAATCAGTTTCAACAGAGGCCCTGATTCCACAGGAAGTTCTGCAAGTGGGATGGTCCTTCAGAATTGTCCCAAATTGAAGCCAAGAGGCCTGGGGGACTTTAAAATACCACATTAACCAGCGCTTAAGTGCAAGCAACTCCTGAGGATGGGACATGACCTTGGGTAAGGCAAAAGTAATTCCCAGAGAGGGATGTAGTTGTGGCCCATAAACCAAATTATTCTTAAATTATTAACTGCAGAATTGGAGGAGGGAAGGGATAAGTGCCTTGGTCCTAAGGCGGTGATCTGGGTGGTGTACCACAATATAACTACAGTTAATCATGATTTCAGAGGTACTAGGAGGGGGAAGGACAGAAGGATTTCAGACAAACAGATGCATGTCCCTTCTTGCCCTCCCTTTTGTTGCCACTTTCTAATTCAACCAAGATGTAGTGGAAAGAGTATTAGCTTTGGAGTCAGACCAGTGTTCAGATTACAGTCTGACCCTTGCTACCTGACCCTAGACAAGGTATTTAAACTTATACTACCATTTTTTCATCTGTAAAATGAGGCTAAGAATACTTGCACATGGGGCTACCATAAAGATTAATTAATAGTTAATACTTACTGAGTTCTTAATATATACTAGGTGCTCTTCTTAGTGTTTCACATGTACAAATTCATTTGCATGTACTAACCCTGCCAGGGAGGAATGATTACTAGTCATTTGACAGATTAATAAACTGAAACACAAAGATGGTCAATACCTTGCCCAAGATTTCAAAACCAGTAAGTGACGGAGTGCAAGATTTGAACGCCCATTGTCAATTTCGTAGCTTTGACCTTTGACTGTTATCCTGTACTGCCTTGCTTTAAGTAAAATATTTTATTAAAAGAACCCATGGATGTAGAGTGCCTGTCACAAAGTAGGCACTCAATAAATGTTAATTTCCTTCCAGTTTCCTCTTGGATGGATTTCTGGAATTGTCTAGCCAAGATTGCTGTTCTGGCCCTGTTCTCTCAGACCCCATGTGACATAGGCTCTGGTCTCAAGTGCTCATGATAACATTGCGGTTTTTTTTTTTGTTTTTTTTTTTTTATTGGCTGTGTTGGGTCTTTGTTGCTGCCCGCAGGCTTTCAGTAGTTGTGGTGAGCGGGGGCTACTCTTCATTGCGGTGCACAGGCTTCTCGTTGCGGTGGCTTCTCTTGCTGTGGAGCACGACCTCTAGGCTCACGGACTTCAGTAGTTGTGGCTCACGGGTTCTAGAGTGCCAGCTCAGTGGTTGTTGTGCACGGGCTTAGTTGCTCTGTGGCATGTGTAATCTTTCTGGACCAGGGCTCGAACCCCTGTCCCCCGAATTGGCAGGCGGATTCCTAACCACTGTGCTACCAGGGAAGCCCCAACATTGCGTTTTATTCTTGCAGTGTGTTCATATATTGCACGTGTTACTGCAAAACAGATGCTCAAAAACATTTGTTAAATAAATGAAAGAATAAATGACACTAGATATTTTAAAAGGTAGTTTCTAGAAATGTAACATAATTGTGGTGGTGGTTCCACTACTATATACATTTGTCAAAACTTATTGCATTATACACTTAAATGGGTAAATTTTATTATATGTAAATGATGCTTCAATAAAGCAGACTGAAAAATAGTGTTGACTCTTATAAAATGAAAAAGAAGCTCCCTGCATTACATTTAATCGCTATGGGATACTGAGAAGACTTTTCTATCACTAGAAAGGGAATCTAGTACAATTAGGTCATCCATTGCAGAGAGATTAAGTTTCTAGCTCAACCAAGATAATGTAACAACTTGGCTCAACATTTCTTTGATTTACTCTTTTCTCTCTGCTGCTTCTGTTATTCTGAGAATACTTGGAGCACATTTTAATTTTAAACATGACTTACTAAATTTCCTAGGCAATTGGACCTCAATGGCACTGTCATATTGGCCATATCCATAAACTACAATGGACAGGAAATAGCATATTTTGTACAGTCCCAAATACTCACATATAGTAACCTCAATCAGCCATGTTAACATGGGTAGAAATTCCACGTTAGTGATATGTCTGGAGTAAGAAGATGCCTTCAGAAGCTATTTTTTAATTTTCTGAGGGTTGGGCATGAAATGATTTCAGTAAGCATATTTACATCACTTTCTTAAGTGATCAAACCCTAAAACTGTATGGCTACAAAAAATATCACTTATAATCACGTCATTGTAAATACAAAAAAGGTATCATGAAAACAATTGGAGACAAGAATACATTTTGAAAGTTTTTATTTGCAAGAGCATCTTCTTTCTTTAGAGTATTCCTTCTAATATTTCTTCTCATGCTAATAAGATAAAATGGTATATTAGGTCTTTCAAAAACTAAAATTATAGATATAACTTTCTTAAAATTGAGAGCAAAAAATTTATTGTGGTGTCCTGAATTCCTGGTTGGTTAGTTGGCTGGTGCTCCTGTATTTTTGTTTTGTTTTTAAGTAGCAGAACTATATATTTTTCATCTTTGTTTTCCTAGCCTTATTATAGTGCTATCCATCAATTAATGCCTGTTCACTAACAGAAGGTGAACAAAATAGGCTGTCGGGTATTATTTTAGGAATAGCAATTAGGCATGTTGCAAAAATCGGTCCCTCGAGAAACCAAGCACCACACTCGGTTGGTTGGAGAACTCAGGTTTATTAAGCCAGCGGCTCCAGACGAGCTAACGCTCCAAAGCTCTGGGCCCTGAGCTCAGGGTGAGCTTTACTTTTATACGGGTCTGTGCACATGTTTACAGTTAGCATTGGTAGATTGGTTACTTGGTTTACAGAGCAGGGAAGTTACCAAACAGAAACTTACAAGAGCAGGTGCAGAACATTCCAAATTTAGCAAAACATCCTATGGTTACATTTGATTCCTGGGTCATCCTGTTTTTGTTTTGCCTTTTCTGGGCAGCAAGCATATTTTACAAAAGCAGAAGGAGCATGGAGTTATTTTTAGCTGAGTGCAAGTTTCTAATTTTCCTCTTCAGGCACAAGCCACATAGTCACCCCTTCTTAGTGGAGAAGCAAGGTTATTGCTGAAAGAGGCTCTAGAAATCTATTCAGTTGAGTATAGTTAATTTTGAAAACAAAACTGAGGTCTAGAGGTGGTGGTGATTTGTTCAAGGTTATCTAGCAGAACCAGAAGATCTAGAATTTAGGACTTCTGTATTCTAGCTCATTTATTTTTCAGCTACCTGATAGTGGCCCTGTGGATTTTTGAAATCATAAGAGAAGCATTTACTCATTCAGTAGTAGACAAATACTTATTACACTCCTACTATATGTCAGGTACTACTCTAAATATTAGGGATAAAATAGTGAAAGGTACATATACCCTACTCTCATGAAACTTAGAGTTGAGTAGGAGAAGCAAATATGAATATGTAAATAAGTTACTAAATATCACTTTATCATAAAAATTACTGTAGCAAATATTTGTTAATTACTATTCGGTTAATTACTACACATTCCAGGCACTATGCTAATGTTATAGAACCTCATTTAGTCCTAGCTAGAACCTTCTAAGTAGTTACTATTTATCCCTATTTTAAGAGTGAGAGAGGGAAACTCCCTGAGGAGGGGTAAATTGCCAACAGCACTTAGCTCTTTCAATGTCCTGCCCGGGAGGTACAGGTAGGTCCTTGGGTCAGCACTGGGAACCTGAGTGGAGAAGAGGGCTGCTGTTGTCTGGGCCTCCAGAGAGCGAATATTTACTTAAGCCACCAACTGTCCTCTGCCTTCTATCCAGAGACTCTGTGTTTTTGCCCTTTCCGCAGAGCAAACTTCAGGTTTTGTTTGTATTTATTTATTTATTTTGCAAGGGTGAGGAAAGAACAGTCACCTATTTATGTGATACAGTATAAGGGATAGAAACTGGAGTTAGGCTGCTTTTTTTTTTTTTTTTTTTTTTAGATTTTTTTGATGTGGACCATTTTTAAAGTTTGTATTGAATTTGCTTCTGTTTTATGTTTTGGTTTTTTGGCTGCAAGGCATGTAGGATCTTAGCTCCCTGACCAGGGATCGAACCCACACTATCTGCATTGGAAGGCAAAGTCTTATCCACTGGGCTGCCAGGGAAGTCCCAGGCTGCTTCTTAAACCAAGTTTGAACTAGCCTTCCTTAGTGAGACCCTCTTCCCTTCACCCCTACTGCCCCGGATTAGTACACGTGATAAATTGTGATCATTACATTTAAATATTTGGGTATGTCTCATTTTTGATTAATTATTAGAAATTAATAATATAGCATTCATGATATTGAAGAAGAAAATTAGAAACTTGCACTAAGCTAAAAATAACTTCATGCTCCTTCTGCTTTTGTAAGATATGCTTGCTGCCCCAAGAAAGAAACAAGATGACCTAGCAATCAAATGTAACCATAATATGTTTTGATAAATATGGAATGTTCTGCACCTGCTCTTGCAAGTTTCTGTTTGAAAACTCCTGTGATCTGTAACTGCTGGCAGTGCATAGCAACCAACTAACCAATCTACCAGTGCTAACTGTAACCATGTGCACTGACCCCTATAAAAGTAAATCTCACTCTGAGCTTGGGGCTCAGAACTTGGAAGCGTTAGCTCGGCTGGGGCCAACAGCTTAATAAACCTGAGTTCTTCAACCCTCCCAGTGTGGTGCTTGGTTTCTCGAGGGACCAATTTCTTCAACAATATTAACAGAAATAGAATTACTGTGCTAAGAGGGCATGGCAATTTTCAAGGTTATTGGTATGGTTTGCACTTCTGTATTTTCTTAAAGATATTATTACCTATCCTGAAAATTTCCCTTTTGTCTTTTTTTCACATTCAATTTTTAATCTAGCTGGATTTTTGTGATTTGTCAATTTCTTATTTCTTTCTTTACTGCATCTCTCTCCTCCCCTCCCTCCCCACCTGTCTCTTTGTTCCTGCCATTCTCTCTCTCTCTCCCCCTCTCCCTGTCTCTTTCCTCCTTTTTTTTTTCTTTTCACATGTCTAACCTACGGTCTTGACAGCATTTACTGTGAAGTCTGTATTTTCCCTACTGTTTTCATTGCAAATTCTATTTAAAATCCAGTTTCCACCCACGTATAGGTTTGTTTCTTGATTCTTTTGTTCTGTCCCATGGGTTACTTTGTCCACATTTGTACCAATACCAGACTGCATTAGTTCCTATAGCTCTGTGTTAATATTAGCTACCTAGTAGAACATCATCCCCCACTCCTCAGCTTGTTCTTTCTTCTTTATAGTGACTTGGCTCTTTTCACCTCCATGCAGATTTAGAAAAGGCATATCAAGTTCATGAACCCTTATGATATTTTGAGTGTTGGATAGGTTTGTGTTTAATATATAGATGGGTTTGGGAGAAATGAACATCTTTATGATTGTGAAGCAATCTATGGTTATATTTTTCTGTCTTCCTTAATATCATACCAGAAAGTCTTATAGTCTTTGTAAAGACCTCTTAAAGATTTATTTCTAGTTACTTTATATTGTTTGATGCTATTGTAAATGGCATCTTTAAAAAATATTTCTGTTTGCTGGCATGTAGGGATGTAATTGATTTTTATATATTTGTATCTACCAGTTTTACTAATCTGACTTTTAATAACCTGAAGATTCTTTTGTATTTGTTTGTGTAAGCAGTGATAGCATCTGTGAATAACCATACATTCCTGTTTTTGTTTTTTTTAAGTGATAGGGGCTGGGGGTTTATTTGTTTTATTTTTGGCTGCATTGGGTCTTCGTTGTTGCACATGGGCTTACTCTAGTTGCGGTGAGTGGGGTCTACTCCACATTGCAGTGTGTGGGCTTCTAATTGCGATGGCTTCTCTTGTGGAGCATGGGCTCTAGGTGCGTGGGCTTCAGTTGTTGTGGCACATGGGTTTAGTTGCTCGCCGCATGTGGAATCTTCCTGGACCAGGGCTTGAACCCATGTTCCCCGCATTGGCAGGCGGATCCTTAACCACTGTGCCACCAGGGAAGTCCCCATTCCTTTATTTCTAATTTTTATCCTTTTACTTTTTCCTATTGCCTTATTCTGCTGGCTTGGACCTCTTCTGAGTATGTAAAAAATTAAAAAATTTCACCTTTCATATAAATATCTAAAATTTAGGGTATGGTTACATGAAATCACTGAACTGACCACCATCTGACTGAGTCAGAATTACCTGTCATGTTAACTTGGTGGTCCCTTATCTAGAGAGACAATGGTAAATCAATTCAGACATAGCTCACAAAACCAGAAAGCTTTACCTTTTCCGAATCTAGAAAGCTATATAATTCTTTAATGGTTGGCTTCCCTAACAAACCTTAAGAAGCATAAGAAGCAGGGATTCTCTTCTGTTCATCATTGTTTTCTCCAGAATCGAGCATATTTCTGGCACGTAATAAGCCTCTAATAAATATTCATTAGATAATGTATGTAAGAAGTCACTTTGAAGCTGATAATTAGGCTTTCGGCTTCCTGGCCTACATGAAGGCTGTAGGTTTATTCCACGGCGATTGTCTCCATTTATGCTGCTCAACAGGATGTTCCTGGGCCAGCAGGGTCACCATCGTCTTGGAGTTTGTTAGAAGTGCAGAACCTCAACCCCTATCCCAAATCTATTGAATCTGCATTTTAACAAGATCCCCAGGCAATGTGTAGGCCTTTAGTGTGGGAAGACTTAATCTACATGATGCCTGCTGGATTACCTGATCTAGGATCCTTTCAGAAGTTTAATCCTTTTAGTTTTAGGCTGTGCCTGACTCTCTTTTTAGGAAGGTCTGAAAATCCTCCTGCATCCAGTTACTCTGCTGTCTCTCATGCGTGCTGGATGTCCTTGGAATTAAGTTAAAGCTGTTGTTTTCCTGCTCAAAAGACAAGGATTTCCTTTGGGAGCACAGTCAATCCAGGATAGAAATGATCTTTCTAGATAGGTCTAAAAACTTCCCCTTTCTTTTTTCACCAAGAAAATGCCAGGAATATTTGGGAGATAGTGAGTTCAAACCCATCGTGGTCTGTGTGATACCAACGCTTTGAAATGCATTAATGTTTGCAGTAAGTGGTAGAGTGTTGGCAGTCTTTTCTGTGTGCTTGAAAATGTGTGTGCTACATTTGTTGAGTGCAAAGTTCTATCTGTGTTTATTAGATCATGCTTTCAAGCTGTCGCGCACACATTCCAGGCAGTGGTGAGGAGGAAGGCAAAAAATGGCCTTCTTCAAACTTAGCTACTTTTAAGAAGGCTTTCTAGAAGCCTCACATAGCACTTTCATGTATATTGCAGGGAGCAGGAATTCGTCATGTAACAATACGTAGCTCTGTGGGAGGCTGGAAAATATAGGATCTATCCTGGGGTGGCAGTATGCCCAGTTAGCAATTGGGGTTTTGTTTCCAAGGAAGAAAGGGAGAATAGATATTTGTAGGCAAGTAATAGTACTTGCTATATGTAGGACAGAAATTCTCTCACCTCATTAACATAACATTGATGTTTCTGTTTCTGGATAGTTGAAACCTGGCTCTTCTAGAAGACGCTGCTTGCCCAGCAGCCCTCTTGTATAAATGCTGCTTTCCCTCCCAAATACCACCCACCAAGGGAACAGAGGTGTGACCTGAATTGCTCTCATTTCCCTAAGCTATTTCAAAACCACTCATTAATTCTCCCTTTTTTTCCCCAAGATCCCTTATCACTTGAGCCACGTACTATTCAACTACATCACACTTCCTGTCACTGTCAATCATCAGTTTCCCAATCACCGCCCTTAATTCACTGAAGAGTTGAGTTTCCCGGTCTTCTCTTCACTCCCATCCTGAGCCATCTTCCCTTTTGACTTAATGTTCACAATGAACAGTAGTTTTCAAAGGGGTCCTGTGTTTCCTTGAGAACGTTCCAGGGGGTCCATGAAAGCAAAACTATTTTTATAATAATTCTAAGATGTTATTCCTCTTTTCACAAATCACTCTCTTGCAGGGGCACCGTAGAGCTTCCCAGAGACTACATGATGTGTGATATTGCAACAGACTGAATATAGAAGCAGATATGAGACTCCAGCTGTCTCCTATTAAGCCAGACATTAGACACTCATAAAAAGCAAAACAATGTTACTTTTGTCTCTAAATTTTTGTTTTAAAAAAGTTATTTTTCATAAATATGTTTGTGTTAACATGCAATGGTTTATTATTTTGAAAAGAGTTAATATATAATTTTTAATTTAAAATTTGTGTTTAAATTTCTCACACTGTAAATATACATGAACACTCAAAGTTTGAGTGTAAAGGTTTCATGAAACCAAAAAGTGCTGACATAGACCAAAAAAAAAAAAAAAAAAAAAGGCAGTATCTCAGCCTCTGAGTTCCTTGCCCTTATTGAAAGCACATTTACCTCGTAAGTATATTGGAAGAACAAGGGGCAATGTTTCATGTCTGATCTCCACATTCAACTCTCCAGCACAAGAAACCTGCTTCTTAATGTCTCCAATTAGATGTCTCATGGGCACCTTGGGCTCATCATGTCAAAGCTGAATTTCATCACCTCCTTACCAAACGAGTTCTTCTTCCACTTTTACTGTTTTGGAAAAATGGCGTGATCCACCCAGTGCCTTAAAGTAGAAGCCTGAGAGTAATCTCTCGTGTCTCTTCCCTCCATTCTCATATTTAATAATTTACCAAGTTATGTCATTTCTACTCTCTTTCTGTGTGTGTTCGTCTTTATTTTTTAATTTTAATTGAAATATATTTGACATGTAACATGGTATAAGTTTAAGGTGTGTAGCATGTTGATTTGATATACTTATATATTGCCACATGGTTGCCCTTGTGGCATTAGCTAACACCTCTATCATGTACATAATTCTTTTTTGTGGTGGGAATAATTAAAATCTAGGTCTTTTAGCAAGTTTGATGTTGATAATAGTGTTGTTGTCTATAGTTACCATGCTGTGCGTTAGATCTCCAGGACTTATTATCTACTAGTTGCACATTTGTATCCTTACACAACATCTCTCTTAATCACCCCCGCCTCCCCACAGCTCCTGGTAACCACCACTTTACTCTGTTTTTATGAGTGTAGCTTTTTGAGATTCTATATATAAGTGATATCATACAGTGGAAATCTTGCCATTTGTGACAACATGGATAAACCTTGGGACATGATGCTAATGAGATGAGTCAGACAGAGAAAGACACTTCAAGTTTCTTAATGGCTCTTGAATCTGCCCACTGATCTCCAATCCTGGTGTCATTACCTTAGGTGAGGTCACCACCATCTCAAATTCTGACTGCTGTGGCAGACTTCCAAGTGTCTCTCTGCTCCCCTCAAGTCGGTCTTCCACCTCTCACTCAGTTCTCGCTCTGAAACAATTCTGGTCACGTCACTTCATCAGAAATCTTTTATTGACTTCCCACTCACCTCAAGGTAAAATATAAACTCCTTAAGATAACTATCATTTGGTAAGCATATATTATTTCCTCAAGAAGACCCCATCAACTGGATACTATTATAACTATTATCATCCCCTTTTAAGATGAAGAAACTGAAGCATAGAGAGGTTATATAACATGTCCAATGTATCAGTCAGTGAAGCAGATCCACTATGAGTTATGGGATAAGGGATTTATAGTATGAGTGTATATAGTATGATGAGATGTTGGAGAGGAAGGTCTTAAAGGAGAAGCTGGAAGATCAGAGGGGTTATCAGTCAATAAGGAGAGCCAAGTACATCCAGCCACTGAAGTGGGACTATGCGGGTGCTAGTGGGTGAGTCTTCAGGAGCTGTAGCCTCTGTGTGTCTGCAGTCGAGCATCCGGTGATGGTCCCAGGGCTGCTCCGGGTCAGAGGAGTGAAGAAAGCTGAAAGGATTAGAACAGAGAGCGAGGACAAGCTGGAAGCCTCCAGGCTCCTCTGAATCTATCACTGCCTCCAACCAGGAGAGGACCTTCAGAGGGTAATGGCTGCTGCTTCATTTCCATCTGCTAAATCGTGCACATGTTCCTTATCTGGCCAATAATAACAGAACCATCCAGGGAAAGAGAATATGGAATATGAGTCTCAAGTTAACCATGTTGATAATGGAATGATTCAGCACACCTGAAATCACCAAGACATAGTTTGTGAATGTTTGAACCAAGGTTTGAACCCAGGCAGCCTGCCTTGGCTTCTATAACGGTCCACATTACTAGGGCCTCATGATCTTGTTCCTGATTACTTTGCTTACCTGTGCTTTCACAGATGCCTGTTGTGCATCCTCTACTTCAGCCATACTGAGCTACCTCTAGTTGACTTGACGATGGGATGATTTCTGACTTTTGGGCCCGTGCACCAGAACACTGCCCTTCCTCAGCCTTTGTCTGGCCGAGTGTTATTTTCCTTTGGGGTCTTGGCTAAGCTGTCACTGCCTCTAGAATGACTTCCTATCCCATAAAGACTGGCTGAAGTACTCCCTGTGTGATAGGATCTAATGCTTGATGTTATCTTAGGACTCAACACTTACCCTCTACCAGGGCAGAGGCTTGTGTGTCTTGCTCACTGCTGTATACCTAACGCCTAGCACAGTGACTAATAAACAGGAGTAAATAGCCACACTATTTAGTAACTTCTTATTTACTAAATTCCCTCCCTGGATTATAAACTGAGCTGAGCTGGGTTGTTGTCTTGCCTAATGTATCTTCAACATACAGCATAGTGTCTATTTGTATAACGTATGTTGAAATAATGAAGCCAAAAATAACTGAAAGCTTATAGTTTACATAACCAATTGAATATGTTCTCTACCTGATAAATGAGGTAGACAGACTTCGTGAGAGTTAACTTGGAATTGAATATTCTTTAGCTTAGAGGATTAGACCCGTTAATCACTCTGTTCATCTTTTCAGGTACAGTTACTAAGGTAAATTTATACTGTGAAATTCTAGGTTATTCTCTTTCGGATTTCAGTGATACCACAGTAAAACTGACATCTTGAAAAGATCCAGAGGTAGACAACAACAAAGGGTGTAAGTAAATTGTTAATAGAGAATGAGAAAAACACTGTGACTTCTTTAAACATTTTGCTGATTATCCTGCTAGACTTGATTACCGGGAGAGTGCACCTAACAGTTCTGCTTGCTCATGAATTCTGATAAAGTCCAGGGAATGAAGTAATCACGGTGCTCCTTCAGAAGGAGGCTGCCATCCAGATGTTAGACACAGAAAGGTAGAGTTACTAATGTGTTTTCTATGAAAATACACTGGCTTCAATAGGAAAACCAAAGTGAAAGAATATGCTGCACATTGAAGTAAATCCTAAATCTTATAAATCCCTCTCTCTAAAAAAAAAAAAAAACAAAACAACAGAGGAGGAAATTACATGAACTAGAATATGACCTAGGAAAAGATATGTAATGTATACTCAGTGGCTATAGTGGTATGCCACAGGTGAAGGATAGGAACATTTTTTAGAGGCAAAATCAATAATATCAGCCACCTAAGCCAAACATTAGGAGCAGATAAGACTTTGAGAGATAAAGGAGAAAGTTTCAAATAAATAATTACCATGTCATAAAGTTTTACTTCTTTTTACAAAAATGTTAATGCAACTAGAAGTGTTAATTAGCAAGTTTAAGAATCTGGGTTCTGTTTATACTCTCTTATGAAGGACAGTTATTTGTTAGCACAAGATTTATTCCTTGATGAGGAATGTCAACAAACTCAAGTGTTGGCTGAGCCAGGGTGAAAGATGAGATGTTTATAGTACGCACACAATTGTGGAAATTCAAATGTAGAGCTTTCTGTTTAAACAAATGATTATGGTTAAAGGAGAAGTGCAAACAGGGCCATAATTCATGACACATCGATTCTGTTTCCTGCTGCAGTCACAAGTTTTTCACCTTCCCAGTAACGCCCAGTAACTGCAACAAAACAGACTATGACTAAAGGATTTGGTAAGACCTTGCTTTACAAGAAAACAAAAACAAAAACAGGACATTAAGAAAAAGTCTTATGAGTTGCTTTTTAATGAATTCCCTGTACTCATAGGATTACAAAGCTAGGCTATGGGAAATTCAATTGTCTGAATCTTCTTTTTTTTCCAAATCTGTTATATTTGTATTGACATATTCTAGGTATGCATTATATAAATTAGACCCCAGACCTAAATGATTTCCTGGGGATTAGTTTTAAAGAAATGGAGATCTTGGTAGCAAGGCTTCCCATCTGTTACTGTATCAAGACCTGTATTATATGTTAGGAATATGTGGAATACAGTCCAGCCTTGTCATGGTTATATAGAAATGAATGCTGCATTTTAATAACATGGTAAAATCCAGGAATCTTCAATTCAGTAGCCTATTATCTCATGGGTATACTGAAATAATGCCTTCAAACTGTTTTTTATTAATTGGGAAGTAAAGTGATAAAATAGGATGGTAAGGAATTCTGAGGTTAATGTCTTTTTAGCATAATAGATAGTAAAGCTTGTAGGTAATTGGATGCCTAACCTTGCCACCTCCCTGTGAGCATCACACATGCACAGTACTGTCATACTCTCATAGGCGCTGTCATCCTCGCATGTGAAGGTCATTAAAACAATAGCACCTACAGAAACAATATCTTGGTGAATACCTTGGCCACCTCTATACAAATTTTATGTATATTATACACATCTGCCTTCAGAACACTGTGTACTAAACACAAAATTGTGAAGTTGCTAAATGCAAAAATATGAATATCAGTAATTTGGAGATTACAGTGAGTGGCAGATACAGTAATAATTCATGTGAAACCTTCTGTTGAATGATTTGGAAATCATTAAAAGCCCTCTCAGTGATTACTTTTTGGTCAATTGCCTCAGCTGCTTCCTCTTCAAGTTTTTTTTCCAATCTTAATTGCTGTACTCTTCCCAAGTACAGTGACTTGGGCAGCATAAAGTGGCAGCTTTATTAATGAGTAGCCTTTCTCCAAGTGGATTTCTCACTGTTCAAGGAATATTCTTCCTGCTTGTTCAGTGTCTCGTGGCTTGTTAATACCGTTCAAACTACTGTCTCTGGTTTCCGTATAATGTGAACAGTAGACTATTGTCACCTGATGTACCAGGCTTCTTGTCAGCTTTGAGACCCCTCTCTATCTTGCAGAGCTGATACTTGAAGTCTGAAGGATGATCTGTCCTTATTTCGGAACTTATACTATCATTATGGCTTAACTTCATTTATTTTTTCATTCTGACATACATATGTATATATCTCCAACACATATAGCTCAGAAAAATTAGTATGATGTCAAATTGGGACTAGAATTACATGATTTATCTACCTGTTCATTAACATGCATTAATGTTGATTAATATGCTCCAGAGTATGCTAGATGCTGAGGACACAAAAATGGAAAGATACAGTACTGACCTCAAGAAATTTAGTGACTAGTAGAGGAGAAAGATGAAATAAAAACTTAAAATTCATTATAATTTCAATGCTTTAATACCTTTAACAAAATGAAATGAGAGCTTAAGTTGAAATATTTCCTCATTCTCTATTAATGTTGGAATTTTAATCAAGCATAAAAATGTCTTTAACATCAAATGATATTGAAAGTCCTGTGTTGTCTGCATCATAGTTTTGTCATAAACATTTCATGGCCTGTGATACCACGTCCATAGGTCACAGCAGTGAAGTAACTTTAAGACAGTGAAACAGATGGTAAAATATTTGCAGTCATTAACTGTTTACCTCTTTGTGCTTCTCAATTGAACAGCATTCTAAAGTAAGTCAATGGTTCTAGAAAGGTCTATCACTAACAGCAAAAAGAACTAAACAATAGATTTGGTTAGAAGTATTACATTTTAGTCAGTCCATGCATCAGCTTGCACTTTTAACATGTGGCAGTATTCAGAAGATCTGGGACGGGGGTGTTCTCGTTAAGAATGTGAGCTATTCATCCTAAAAAACCTGGGTTTAAATATCCATCCCAAGGTGTACTAGCTCTGTATCTTAGGAAGTTAATTGCTCAAAACCTCTTTTGCTTGATCTGTAAAATGATGGCATTAATAGTATCCATGATTAAACAAGATAAAGTAAATGCTATAGTACCTGGTGCATAATAAGCAATGAACAAGTAATAGCCATTATTTATACCATATTATTACTGTTCTTATTTCAGCTCACCCCTAAATTTCATTCTGTGTGACCTATAATACGAGTGTGTGTGTGAGAGGAATCAATCTGCTCTTATTCTTCCACAAGAGCACTTGTGGGGGAAACGCTGTGAAATTGATGTACATTGTCATGTTATGTTCATTCATTCCTCACATTTATCAAATCCTGAATATGCGCCAGGTTACTAATTGCGTGTTTGTGTTCTTAAGGAGCTTTCATTTGCATCAGAAAACATCTTGAAACACTGTGTTCAGATATGAATGCTGCGAAAATCTGATAACATTCTCGGCAGTATGATGATTTGCTGGCTGTTTTCTATCATTTAGGGATAACAGTTGTTATGGACTGAATGTCTGTGTCCTCCCAAAATTCAGATGTTGAATCCTAACCTTTAATGGTATTAAGAGATTGGACCTTTGGGAGGTAATTGGGTCAGGAGTGTGAAGCCTTCATGAATGGGATTAGTGCCTTTGTGAGGTGGATGAAGGGACCAGAGCTTCCGTATTCTGCCATGTAAGAATACAATGAGAAGTCAGTCATCTGCAAAGTGGAAGACAGCCCTTACCAGATCTCAACCTTGCTAACAACCTGGTCTCAGCCTCCCAGCCTCCAGAACTGTGAGAAATAAATGTGTTGTTTAGGCCATTCAGTCTGTGGTATTTTTGTTTTAGTACCCTGATTGGGCCAGGATAATAGTCTTTGAATTCCTGAGCAAGGAGTGAAGAAATTTTGCCCCTGAGACAGTCACTTCCATGCCTGACTGAACTTCCGTCATCTGGGCTCTCCCCATCCCACACCCAACCGAAATTGCAGGTTGGTCTGCTCATCTTGTGCTAGGCCATTGCTTGCCCTGACCTTACAGTAAATAAAGTTTGTGTGTGTGTGTGTGTGTGTGTGTGTGTGTGTGTGTTTTCCTTCTACATTTTTCTCTTTTTAATTTTTTTGTTTTTATAAATCCCTATCAAAATGCCATATATCCCACTGCCCATACAACCCATGTGTGGGATGTTGATTGTTGTCTCAAAGACCTTTGAGTGACTGATATACTTGGAAATCTACAGGTGGTTTTAAAATCTGGCCTCATGAGTCTAACATAATCGTGGAGTTTTATAGTTTTGTCTTCCTTTAACAGCAAAGATACATGGAATACCTATTATGCACTAGGCACTGTGCTATGTGCTAAGAATATAAAGAGGTATAAAATATGAGAGTGGTAATGCAGAAGTATGAGAAGATGTGACTAATATGCCTGGGGAAATGAAGACATGTTTTATGAAAGGAAAGACATTTGACTAGGGTCTAGAGGGTGAACCTCAGATGAGGAAGGGACACTGGTCAGGGGCCAGATGGTATCCTAGCTGGGAGAAAGGGTGGGAGGTGTGAAGATATTTGGCAAGCAGTCTGTGAGGCTGGAGTGTTTGGCAGGAGATGTGGCTGGAATGGGATGCTGAGATCAGGTTGTGTTGAGTCCTAAAGGTCCTGTTGGGATGCATGGACTTATTTTGTAGGCAGACGAGAACCCTGCCATTTTGTAAGCAGGTGACTTACATTTAGATCTTCAACATTTCATGTGTTCTGACTTAATCTAGGTCAACTTAATGAATATTGCTGTTTGACAAAATCACAAATCCTATCTGTGTGTTAAAACAGAATTCTGCCATAAAGAAGAGAGATATTTTCAAACGTAATTTCTTCACATTTCCTCCTTGATCTTTTGCTTCCTCATTCCTGCTATTTTTTGTTACTTGGAGGACTTGTTTTCTTTTTTGGTCCTTTCCTCCTTAGACTTCAGTTCTGTCATTTTCCTTTCCATTAATAGCAGTGTGAAACTTCCAGGATTTGTTGAATGTTGCCAAAGAAGGTTGTGGCTTTATCCTGCAGTATGCCTTGGAGATAATCAATTTAGTTATTTTATTTTGTTGTATAGCAACCTGTATAGCTTTCAATGCTCTAGCATGAATGTCTTCATAGTATGTCATTTCAAAGCATGGGATATTTTTATAATTAGGAATGGCAATAAGATCTTCCTAAAATGTCATCTTTCAGTTCAGGCAGTTATAGTCAATATTGTTCTGACATCAACACAGTGTTAAATATTTATGAATTTATAAAAGGCACAAAACTCTGAATTTATGGAACAGAGGTTCAACTTCTTTTCTCCATTAGCTTAAAACAATTCTATTCATTGAAGAATACATGATGGAAAGAATAGGCTTTTATTTAATGAGTCAAATTCCATTCTTTTCAGATAGTTTAATTGGAGATTTGCTCTTCATGTTTTTGTTCTCTAACTTTTCTGTTCTTTTTTCTAGTACTGAAGGAAATAGTTGCTGTATATTTCTTCCTGAGATACACACTGTAAATATACTGTGAGTCAGGAAAACACTGAGAAGTTCCAAGGTTGGCAAATCACTTTAGAAGGAAAAAGTCATCAGGAACATGAGACTCCAAAAGAACAGATGTAAGAATTTTTATAAGTTTCATTGCAGAATTTTTTCCTAATTTCCCAATTTCAGGAGTTATGTAGGTGTATGGGTCAGGGTAATTCAGAAAAAAAAAAAAAAAAAAAAAAAAAAAAAAAAAGCTAGGGCTCTGGAAACTCTAAAAAATTGAAATGAAATGACATTGTATTCAAATCCAATTTCAAAGGGATTAATTTATATCAGGCCCTGGAAAATTTGGCAGCATATAAATAGGTAGATATTATATCTGCTTTTATTAAGAAAAATTGGAACAATGTTGACAGCAAAAGAAAGTAAAATCATTTTAGCTTTTCTACTTCACATTTTTTTCATGGCTTATTTCTGTTTCAATTGAGGAATTCTATTTTTCTTAAACTTACATATTGGACAAAATTAATTTAGTTCTAGTTATAGAACTAGAATCTGTTATTTTCTTCCTGTATGCAACCATAGTTGTTTAAAATAAAACCAAATAAAGAGAACAGCAGAGAATAGAGTAGAAGTTTCAGGATTCAGTATGGAAGCAATTTGTGTACTTTAATTGTGAGGTGAACACCGACATGCATCACAGTGAATTATCAACATATTCATTCATATTAATATTAAAGTTAGTTAATGGCCATTTTAATACTATGAACATTAACATTTATATGAATTATATGTCATATTTGTTGTATTTGTGTTAATATTTTAACACAAATTATTTAAAATTATTCACCCTATGTTAAATACAGACTCAAAGTATCAATAGGAAGGGGTCTTAGAGACTTTTGGTCTGCCTTCCTACCCACTGTGAGAACCTCTTCCATAATATTCCATCTCAACCTCTGCTTGAGTGGGAATCTCACTACCTTGTGATGCAATCTGCTATACAACGTGAAAAATTCTGCCTTTGCGCTAAACTCACTCATATCTAGCTAGCAAAAGTAGTTGTGTTTAAAAAAATATATATGGTTGCAGAGAGTAGTAAAAGACAAGAAAGGGATCTTTGGGAAGTTTACAACTTGGCAGAGGGCCTAGCCAAAGGCATTAAATGCTGACCCAGAGAGGGACATTTCAAAAGCCACAGAACCTATTGCTTACCATGTTCCTGGCATCACCAGCTTTTAACCCAGGTGCTAGCTTTCTAAGATGCTTAGGAAACTGTTCAACAAAATATAAAGGACTCAAGTACTTTGCTTTTTCATACTTTCTAGGATCTGGCTCACATTATCTTACATTCAAAATCTTTAGGTAATTTTGCCAAGTATCTGTTCATTGGATACTTAAAAATGTTCTCACTGCTATAGAGTAGTTTGGTATACTGAATAAGCCTGAGGTGCTGTAGCCACACTGCCTGGGTTTATATGCTGCCTCTTGCACTTGGTAGCATGGCCTTGAGCATGTTATCTAACGTCTCTGTGCCTCAATTTCCTCATCTGTAAAACTGGGAAGAAAATAGTACCTACCTTGTTATGAGACCTCATTATGTTCACATGTATGAAGTACTTAGTAATGCGTCTAGCACAGGGTAATTAATAAACTTGGCTTCTATTATAGAAGTACACATTTTGCCAATACTTATACATTCTTGTATTAACAAGCAAGGATTTTAATACTCGAGTTGAAAGGTTTAATCTCTTATTTTGTGTATGTAGAGTCACTGCATTAGCACTGGGTTCTAAGCAGCATGAATCATGGGAAAAGAAAAAGATTTTTCTTCTGCTGAAATTTTTCTTTCACCTGATTCCTAAGATATCTCAAAAAAAAAAAAAAAACTACTTTATGCCACATCTAGAGAGAAATAACTTTTAAAAGCACACACTCTAGAATGTTACTTACCATAGTATACCTTGACTTATGATAAAATAATAACTTTATAGTTTTGGAAGAGTGGGAGAAAGAAAAAAGAAAGATGTGGGAGGAAGGATATCGATGAAGAGGGAACAGCTGGAGAAGGGGGAAGCTGAAAGCACAGAAGCAAGCTCGCCTAATCACTTTCTCAAGTCTGTCCTATTCAGCTGCATGTAAATTCCCAAAAGTTTGAGTCCAGCAGAGCTGGGTAAATGTCTTCCTTCGCAGGGAAATAAGCCTGCGAATTTCATGAGAGTCCTTGCTTTTGCTGCCCTGGTGTCCTCTCTTGAGATACTTGGAACTTACAGACCTGTTCTCTTCAATAGCTTCTCCCACAGTGGTCCCTATTGCCTTTAAAAGCACCACCATCCCAGGCTGCGAGGCCAGGGAATGTGCTTCTACAATTCTATCTCAAGTGTTTTTCAAGTAGGTTAGTAATCTCAGTAGCCACATCACCATCTTGGTTCATATCTTTACTCTTTATATAACAGACTCCTAATTGGTTCTGTGCTTCCATTTCTCCCCCTCTAGGTACTTCTAAATGATCTTCTGAAAGTCCCAATCTGCCATTTAATTCCTTGATTTAAAAATCTCCAATGCTTCCTTATCATCTAACAAGGAAAATTCTATTTCATTGGCATATCTGACAAGGTCACTCCTGAACACTGCTTAGCCTGAGATTTATCTGCTGCACCTTCTCCTCATAATTTAGGTAGCAGCCCTGAGCTACCAGTTGGTCCCTAAATGCACTAGGCTTTTTTATTTTGTTCCCTCTGCTCAGAATGCTTATTCTCTTTCTGACGGCTCTTTGATCTCTAAAGATCTTTCAGGACCCTGATAAAATGGGACTATTCCGTGCAGTTTTTCCTGCCATTCCCAGGCAGAATAGTTCCTTTTTCTGTGCTCCAATAGATGTGCATTCATGTATTGATTACTGTATTTCTCCTATAATATTCTAATTAAAAATATATATATGTTGTCTCTCAAGGGTTTCAAGAAGGGATGGACAGAATTTAAATCTGAAGCACCAGTGCATGGCATGCCATAGGTACTCAATAAAAGTAGATTGTAGAATGGCTTATTCCCCGGATTCCTCACCCCTGCCTATTGAAATGCTACCTTCTAAGGTGTACCACAGTTTCCTTGACGTGTCCTCTCTGATTCTCTTATCCAGAGTGCTTTTTTTCCTTAATTTTATAATTTTTTTAATGGAAACCTATAGAAATTTCTTATTCCTCTCACTTGGAATTTTTAAAATATCTCATTTAATCTGTGTCTTCCTACCCAGAGATGCCTGTACTCTCTGGATTAGTGTCTTATGTCCAGTAGATGCTTAGAAGGATATTTGCTGAGTAGAGTTAAGCTAATTCCCAGTACAGCTTCTGAGAAGATATCCACAACACACACATTCTCTGCTCCAAAACTTTGTTAATGTCTCACGTATTTCACTGTAATTGGTGAGGACTGAAACTCCAAGAGGAAAAAATACATCTGTCAAATAAAAGTTAACAGTAATTCATACAGTAGAGGGGATCAGTTCAATCAGATTGATTTCCTCTTTAAACCCAGTTAATGTCAGAAGATGGAGATGACACGAAATTTGAGAATAACGGGGAAGGTAATTTAGGAGCAGAGAGAATTTGGTTTTAAGGGTTAAATGTGTGGATTCTACCTTGGGATTCTGGGGACAGTAAAAGAATTGATTACTGGTACTAAGGACTAGAATGAAGGTTGAGTAAGAGAAGTGAAATGATGTCAATAACAAATGCTACCTGTTTGGGAAAATTTCTAGTGTTACGTTAAACAGAACTTTCTTTTTCCCGTCTGGCACTAGGAACCAGAATGCAGGTTAGTCCTGATAATGTAATCGTTCCGATAATATTATAGTTTGTTATGGGGCAAATAGAATTTTGTGGGGACCCTAACATGTCTTTGGGGAAAACATGCCCACATTTCACAGACTCATCAATAAATGCCTGGAGCATCACCTGTGCTCCTAAGTAGGAGTTACATAAAATACATTTATACACAACTGAATTTCTTTTAAGTTCAAAGGATTGTATTTAATGTTTAACATAAAATCATTTAATAGGAATAATTTAAGAAAAGGGAGGAGTTGAAAGAAAACAGTAGGCTAAGAATTAGACAATAAAAATAGACATGAAAAAAATTGGAAAACTATCAGTTAAATTGTTAAATTATTAAATTATTTGAATCACACACTTGATGGTGACTAGAGAAGGTTTATCAATACATTTGGAAGATGGAAAAATTTTACCAAAGGAGGAAATTAATTCTGGAGGATAGGCTGCTGAAAGACATTGGGAGGAAAAAAATATTTGGACGTCATTAGGTGTCTCCCAGGGAGATACCAGTTGGCAAAATAGCTGATTTCAAAAAGTTAACTCTTCTCCCCAAGTTTCCTTGTGAACTAGCTTGATTTATATTTACCTCCTCAGAAAATATTTTAACACTTAAAGATTTAGCAAGGCAACCACAAAGTAAAGACATTACATACTTTCCCCAAATAAACAAGCTAATTGTAAAATTTCATCAAATACAAATGGAAGGTGGTTTGTTTTGTTTTGACAGTTTCAAAATATTTGAAGAAAGGAAATAATTCTTTTCCCTAGGAGGCCTACCTGTGTTTCAGGGTTGCTACACTCCTTGTCCAGAACTGCAGGCATAATTTGGCATGTAAGTGTATTTTCTACGGGGTGTGTTCATGTTTTACCCACTTCTCAAAAGTGTCAATAGCCCTGAAGAATTTTAGCCCACTGCGCTAGATCATCTTTGGCAGCCCCTTCCAGCTCTCAGTGTACAGTAACCCCACGAAGTTCTGTTCCTCCAGTCTAGGTTTCTGGAAACCCCTTCTCACACATGCCCGAGAAAGCATCTGTGACTGACATCGAGGTGAGGCTCTGAGAGGCCGGCTGAGCGGGGAGGTTCCCCCTGGATGCAGGAGACGCAGGGCAGCGGAAGGGCGGGAGGCAGCGGGCGCCCCGAGTGCGCTCACCCTTCCAGACACAGGCGGCGGCGCTGGGGCAGCTCCAAATGCGTCGAGAAGTGTAATCCCTCCGCTAAGTACTTGGCTCTCAGGCTCCAATCACTAGTGGGAGCTGGAGAGGGCAAGTGAGAAGAAAAAAAAAAAAAAAAAAAAAAAAAAATTCCAGAGGCAGCCGAGGAGCGAGTAGAAGAAAAAAAAAAAAGTCCCGCGGCGGCGGCGGCAGAGCAGCCACGGCGGCCAGAAGTTGACGGCGGGGCCGGGCGCGGGGCGCGGAGTGGGCGCGGGCCTGCGGGGCGCCAGGCGCGGGCAGGGGACCCGGGACCGCGGGGCGGCGGCGCCGAGGACACCAGTGCCGGGGCGCGGAGGCGGGTAAGACGGGCGGGAGGGCGCCGTTCTGGCGTGCGGGGGGCGGCCGTGCCGGCGGGAGCGGGAGGGCCGAGGGTGGCGGGGGCCGAGCGGCGGCCGGGCGGCAGCCGGGCGCGGGGCTGGGCGCGCGCGCTGGGGAGAGGAGAGCGAGCCGCACAGCCGTGGAGCGGCGGCCGCCCGGGCTTTGTGCGCGGGCGCCTCCGCCTGGACCCCCCCCCCTCGGACCTCGTGCCCAGACGGGCCGGGAGTCCGGGGCAGAGGCGGTTGCGGGCGGGACACGTGCTCCGGAGTTGGGGAAGGAGGGACGCGCCGAGGCGGGGAGTCGGGGACCGAGGGATGGGGCGGGAGGGCAGCGCCGGAGTCGGGGAGGCGGGACGGGGAGCCTCGCCGGCTGGAGGCGCAGAGCCCGCCGAGGCGGGCCCCGAGCCCCGTGCCCCGTGCCGAGCCACCTGCCTCGGACGCCTCCCGACACCCAGCCTCCTGGAGGGAGAAAGTGCGCAGCGGGCTGGTCCCGGCGCCTCGGACCTGGCTCGACTCTGCCGCTAGCGCCTCTGTTCCTCAGGCGGTTGCTCTGTCTGTCTCACGTTCTGGTGTTTCTCTGCCTTCTTCCTCCCATTCTCCCTGTATTTCTTTCTCCCTCTTCCCACCCCCTGTGTCTCGCTCTCTCCCCCTCTGTTTCTTTTTCCCACCTCCTTTTCTGTCTCTCCTCTCTCTGGCTCCGTATCTTCCACCCTGCCTCCCACACTTACGGTCTCTCTCTCGCTTAGAGGCTGACTTTCCGCACCTTGTCTCACCGTCTCTCCTCTCCCCTGTCTCTCGCTCTCTGCGCCCATCGATATGCTCGTCCCCGTTCCTGTCTGAGCCTTGCGGTGCTAGAATTTTCGAGGTTAGAGAAGATCCTCTGGAAGTTGTCCGGTGCGGTGCTTTATTCCTTTTGAGCCGCAGCACTCCAGCTGGATCCCGGGGTCCTTCGTTATTTTTTCTCCACAGAATGGGAACACTGGTTTCCTTGAGTTATTAGGAATCGCTCTTTTCTTAGTCACCTTTCCACCAAGGTGAGGTCAGTGACCGAACAGTCACAAAGGTGCCCGTGAAAGAAAACAGAAGAGAGCTGCTGATTGCCCCTGACGTATAAAGTGAATGTACCAAACATATCTGCAGTGAAGCAGGTCCACCTGAGAAAAGGTTCCTAGATTCTGGAAAGAAACACAATACTTTTGAGTTTCCACTCCACCAGTAGTGAAGAGGAGTGAACTGAAAAGTATTTCAAAATAATTTGAAAGAGCACTTAAGGAAATTTCTTGCTATCCTAAACTGATGCCAACTAATAACTGTTTTCTTACATACATTTTTTAGGACTCTAGTGACAGCTCTCCTAATTATTGTTTTGGGAAAATCATGGGAAACGTCTTGTGTCAACTGGGACATTTGTCTTTAAGAAAATATTCAGTCTTTGTACTCTTATACCTCTTTACACTCTAGTGGTCAAGAATTATTTCTAACTGCAAAGAAAATAGGAAAGGATTTGTCAGTAATTTTAAAATATGAGACATTCCAGAGATCAATAATTTCTTTGGAAAACGTTCACTATAAGGATGTTTTGAAGGATATTACATCTTAGTGAAATATGCAAGTTATTACACACTTAGACCATTGTGCGATGCAAAAAAAGGTTGTGTGCTGTAAGCAAATCATAGCACTGATGGTTTTTTATGGGAAACATAGCTGGGAAATTAATTGCTCTGATTTTCACTGTTTTCTTTAGGCATGCATAATGTACCTTTGTTTTTAGCAAAATATGGCCTGGGGCTACACAACTTGATACAGTGTGTTATTTGTCCAATCTGAATTACCATTTAGAAAACCACCTTTTCCTTTTGGTCACAAGATATGAGTTGATATGATCTCATTACTCGTGTGCTGGGGTCTGCTGATGAATTTTAGTAGCACTGATTTGTGATTTTAAATCAAAATGTTAGTTTTTGGTGAGTTAAAATCTTGATTTATGTCATGTTAGTGAATCATCACTATTTATAGGGGCCTTGCCACCTTGTCTGCCAGGTGCTGCACAGCATTTAGCCTGGGCAGGGTTGTCTGAAATTGCCTGTTGGATTATTGTCCCTGAGTGACGTGCTGGTGTTCATATATGAACTCATGGTATGTTCATATGTGCCCTTCAAAATGTTCCAGTCGTGAAATAATATTTATTATAAGGAAATTGACTTAAGTTTTTTCTTCATAAGCTTTGAAAACTGCATAAGATGACCTGATAAATTTTTTGTTACAGTAAATGCTGATTGTATTATTTATTGAAAAAGTATAAGGTAATTTAAAATGTGATTTTTGCGGGGTGCATGTAGCACCCTTCACTTTTCCTCAGCACTGGGCTCACATTTATCATTTAAATCTAAAGTCAGTTGTCATCTACTCCAACCTAGCAAAGCCTTTGCTAATTTCTGTAAGCCTCCTCATCTCCGCCTGTCTGGCTTCTACCTATGCCTCCTTCAAGTGTTCACCTCTCTATATGATTACTTGCTTGGCTCTTCCTCTGGCAGTTTTCTCATTGAGGTGGGATAGTGTCCTTTTCTTCTTACCTTCTCTGCATTTCAGATGCCCAGCACATCAGATGCCATATGACACTCTAAAAATCCCCAAAGGATCATTTTCTCTCTTCCAATTTATTTCTAACTTGTGATTCTAACCCTTTGTAGATGCGGTAGCTCAAGGGAAATACTTTCGTATGGTATAATAGCAGAGCATAGACTGAGGGTTGAAAGAATCGTAGAAAGCATCTCATTACACATGAATACTAAAGATGAAGCAGATGAGGCCCAAAGAATTTGACAACCATGCTTAGAACTAGACAGTGAAGCCGCATGGGCTGTACAGCTGAGAACTGATGTTATATTCACTGTGCCACAGTTCTTTTTACTGGACTCATGCTTACTTTCTTCCACTAGAAGTCGATAAAATTGTCTATTATTAAAAGAAAACAGTTGTTTAAACTCTAATAATTCCATCTCATGCCAGCCAATAAAAGTCATACATGAAAAGTATCAATTTGCAATAACTTATAACCATGTTATTCACATGTGTGGAGGTGATATTTGTCTTTTAGAACATTGACTCCTAAAGTGCTTTCATGTGTTAAGCATTGTTTTGATTGCTGACTGTCGTCTTGGGCAGACTGATTACCTCTACCTGCAAAGAAGATTGAGGCTCTCTGGACTTAAACTGTCTCCTCTATAACTTTCAGTGTGTATGTTTAAGAGGGCTGGGGAGAGAAGAAGGAAGTTTGGACCAGATTAAGGGCTCTTTTTGAAGTTTTTCTTCAGAGACCATCAATTTAACTCCCAGAACAACTGCAGATTCATCTGTTTTACATATTAGGCTTCTCTCTGAGCTTTTGTTTGAAAAAAGGTTAACACAGTTTAAAAAAAGCTCGAAGATCGCTTCACTTGATGTTTTCCAATCTCCCTTCCAGTTCTTGAATTTCATAATCAAGGTAATATCTAGCTTTTAAGTCTGGGTGTCTGGAGGATAGTTGATAAAAGTGTTAAAGATATAAGGAGAAACTGCTTTTGCTTGAGAGATACTAATTTCAGGTTTCCATATGATAAATTTAATGTGAGGGCAGAAATTGGAGTAGAGGTGTTTTAACATATAGATGCAGGCCAGAATTCATGGGGAGGAAGGGGCTAGGGCTAGAAATAAAGATTTAAAAGTCATTCACACTGAAATAATAATTAAAATTAAGGAAGAGTAAAGCTTTTTAGGAATAGATTCTGGAGAGGGAAGTGAAGATTTGGAGTGGGAGACAAGGACATTTTGTTACTTCTGAGTAGTTTGAAGCTCATCTGTAGTATTAAGATAAAAGTAATGCATGACATATCAGGCGTAATGTTTTCTTGAGTTTTAGAACATCCACTTACATGTCAGTTAATTACATTCATTTTTACTTAAATGTTTGAGTGCCTACTCTCTGCCAGGCATTATTCTAGACTTTGGGACATTGCAGCCATAAGAGGCACAAGATCCTTGCTGTCACTGAACTCTCATTCTAGAAAGTGGAAACACAATGAACTATAAACAAGCACATGAGTAAGATCATTTTCGGAAGTGGAAGTTGCCATTAGGAAAATAAGACAGTGATATGACAGCAAATGACTGGGGTTACTTTATATGAGGTAGTCAAAGAAGGCCTCTCTAAAGATGTTCCTGAACAAGGAAGAGCCAGCCCAGCGAAAATCTGGGAGAGCTTCGGACAGGGGGAATGTTAAGGCTGTCTCCAAAGCAGCAGCAAGCTGGGCACACGGGCAGTTAGAGGCAATGATAGAAATGAGGTCAGAGAGATTGCCAGGCCCAAGATAAAAAGAATGCATTTTATTCAAAGTACGTTTTATTGAACCACCCTGGAGGATTTTAAACAGAACTGAGCAGACATGACTACAGACAGAGCATGTCTGTCTGTAGTGTGAGCAAGAGTGTCTGAAGATGATACGGGAGCTATGAGAAGGACCTAGCGGAGTGTGGTGGTTTGGCCGAGGGTGGAACCCTCAGAGATTGATCAGACATAGTTCTCACTGAGGAAGAGTCATTGGGTTGAATTGTGAGTCATGATGTGTGGTCCCCGCTGAGGCCCGGCCGCCACCCCCCCCCCGCCCCCCATTGATCTGTATTGCGGCAATCCACGGGTTCAGTGGTTGCTTCTACTTTTTTTTTTCTTTTAAGTTGCAGACCTTAGCACCTCACAGTTCCCAGATGTCTCCTCTTTACCTTCCTTCAGATATCTACTAGGCTGCAAGCAAGCTTCTTGACTTGGAGGTTGCAGGGTATCTTGGAAAGTGTTGTGGCAACACGTTAGGGCTCAGAGTGATTTTTGGACTACCTCGGGATGCTTGGTTCTTTCAGCTAACATCACTTCATTGTATGTAAAGTCTGTGTTCTGGTTGCAAAGGAAAGGAAGCAAGTCAGAATTCCTCTAATCATGTTTGAGTGTCGTATATTCCTATCCTTCAGCTTTGAAAATTTTGCATGCTTCTTGAAAGACTTCACTCTACCACATTTTAGATCTGGATCTCACCTGTTGTATCTCAGCCCTTTGCAAAGAGCTAGTATATACTAAGCATTGGGTAAATATTTGTGGAACGCTGTTGGATATAGTCTATTAGAGACCCATAGTTTTGACTCCGCTGACTTTATTTTTCCTGTCTTTCAACAAGTATATGGCTGCATGTGCCTTCAACTTTAGAAGATAATAAATAGCAAGTTTGGATATGATTTTTCTGCAGGTTGCATTTACTTATTGGCTAAAGAAAAAGAGATACAATCCAATATATCTCTATAACATTTCTTGCCTGGCTGTCTTGAGATAAACATTTTAGTCATTTTTATAGCAGTTAGACAGATATGGACTTAAACAAGTACAGACACATCTGTCACTAGTTAATTTGTTGATTTATGAACCTGAAGTGATTCCAAGGAAGTCCCTAATGATGGTGCCTTTGTCTAAATTAATCTCTTGATAGAAATCAGTGAGTTTTATCTAACTAATAGAATTTACAGCCTTCTATAAAAGGTACTAAATTATCATCAGTTTCTTTTCTGGAAACAAGCTACTGTTCTGATGTTGTCCAATAAACGTTTAGCCACAGTGGTCCAGGTAGTGGGGGATTATCCCCAAATCCTCCCCCTTATTAAGGAGTGTAGTGCTCTACTCAAAAGGGCTTAGAAACAACTTGGCATTACTTTGCTTTTATGTATCTAGCAGTTCTCTTTCACTGCTTCTCTACATCCTTTTCAGTTGAGTCTCTTCTGTCGTCTCTTCCTGTGTAACTTTATTTTGCTAAAACCTCATGGATTATACCCGTTGGCTTCTGTCTCAGATATTTTCTGTTTGCCTCTCCCGATCTGCTCTTGACCCTTCTATTTTATGCTCTTTGCCCAGGGTGATACCTGGCTCTGAACCACGCTGGTTTCCAGATGGCTTAGGTCACGGGGAACCTCCAGCGGGAGGTGAGAGGGAGGGTGGAGAGAGGGTATTGGTTCTTCAGTTTGCTCCTTCCCTGATAGATCAGCTTGGGCTGCCTGTGTCTCTGCACAGAAAGTCCTTGCTCCTCTTCAGGCAACCTCTGTGTCAGTTTCTCCCTCAGGCGTCTAGTGATCTCTGGAGTTCCTCTGCTTTTACTACCCTGATTGTGCTACCCTTTGGGTTCTTTTACACTCCTACCTATACCTTATTTAATTGTTTGTTTGTAAATAAATCCTCTTCGTTTATCAGAAGTTGTAACAATTAAGGTCCCATTTTCTGTTGCTTCAGCTTCTGAAAGCCATCTTGTTTTCGAAGCCTTCTTCGATTGCTAAGAGCACTTGGCTCCCCTTAACTCTGTTGGACATCCTCTTTCCACCCCAGATTATATGCTTCTATCCGTGCAACAGAAAACTTACATTGTTGTTACGTACTTTTTTGTCAGTCAGTTTATGGGCTTACATTTTTTTGCTTGATAGTCTGTAAGGCTTCTACATACGTAGTTTAGTTGTTTCGCTCACCCTTTTGTTCATGTATTAACACAGTGCATGTTTGTAGAGTCACTGTTTAGGTCCATACACTGTGCTGGGAGTGGATGCAGAAAGGCAGATGTTTGCCCTTACTTGGGTTGAGGATTGGGGAGGGGACAAGAAATAAAAAACTAAACATAACAGGAAATAAAAAGCTAAACATATTTACAAATCGAGTTTGTGATTTATTAAATGACCACAGAGAGGGAAAACAATCTAACCAAATTTCTCTTGTTCAGTAACTCTAGAAATTTTTAGGCCTAACACCATTGCAAGTTACTTCTGTCTCATCCCATGTTAAGTGAGAAATTGTGGTTATGAAGCAGTATGAGCTCTCTGACTAATTCAGATACACAATTTACATATAACAGTATGTTTTACTTGATTGCATTGTTTTCTTGCTGTGTTCCATGGAACAGTGGTTTTTGGAATGTCAGGTGGTATAGCCCAGGAAGGATCCCGTGGGTAGCAGTATAGCCTACTGCTGAACTGTGGGGACTCAGGACTTTGACTGCTTTTTTTTTTTTTTTTTTTATCACTTAATAGGTGTGTGACCTTGGGTGAGTTACTGAATCTTCTGTGTTTCAGCTTCATCTGTAAGGTGGAAATGACAGTAATAGTGATTACTCCATAGGTCTGTTTGCGGATTAGAATAGTGAATATTTGTGCAGTGTTTAGAGCAATGTCAGTTACATAGTAAACACCACAGAGGCATTTGATAAGTAAATAAATGATCAAAGAAATCTGGGAATTGCTGATATTCTTAACCTGAAGCCTTCTCTGAGCCTTAATTACGTGAATGTGCTTTGTGACCATCCCCCAAAGGGGTAGTTGACCTTGGGGCTTATATTGGTATTGTTCCCTGCATATATCATTGGACTGATGTTCCTCAGGAAAAAAACACTTGTGGAAAAATTGGTGCAAATAATTGGCTAAACATTTGACCAGTCTGTTGTCTCCTGAGAGACAGGACTTATTCCTCTACCTGTCACACCTGTTACAGAGTGGGAACCCAGTTCCTGTTCCCCCTTCTTTCCCTCCTTTTTCTTTTTTAAGGTAAAGTGAATGTTTTTCTTCATTACCCAGGGAAAGACTTTCTGCCTCTTGTAGATGTGAGTATACTCAGGGCCTCTGGGGCTCACTGAGCCAAGGTTTACAGTCTTTTAAAAAAAACTGCTGGACTTCCTAGATGGTGCAGTGTTAAGGAGTCCGCCTGCCAATGCAGGGGACATGGGTTCGAGCCCTGCCCTGGGAAGATTCCACATGCCACGGAGCAGCTAAGCCCGTGCGCCACAACTGTTGAGCCTGTGCTCTGGAGCCCTTGAGCCACAACTACTGAGCCCATGTGCTGCAGCTATTGAAGCCCACGCGCCTAGGGCCCGTGCTCCACAACAAGAGAAGCCACTACAATGAGGAGCCAGCGCACCACAATGAAGAGTAGCCCCCACTCTCAGCAACTGGAGAAAGCCTGTGTGCAGCAACGAAGACCCAGCACAGCCAATAAATAAATAAAATAAATAAATTTATAAAAAAAAAAGTGTAAAAAAAAATGAAAAAAAAAACTGCTTATTGTTGTATTTTTCTTAGAAAGAATACTTCTTCTTTGAAGTCAACTTGGAAAATACAGAGAATTGTAGCAATTAAAATTACTTTCTTCTACCACACAGAAATAGCTTCTTATTAATAACATTTTGGGTCTTTTTTTCTTTACAAAATTGGGAGCATAATATAATATGGTTTTGTGTCCTGCCTTTCTTTTTCATTTGACTTTATTTATAAAATATTCTCAATCTCAGACATGTAGTGACTTCTGGCCTTCAGATGATTGGTAATCTACATTTCAAAAGAGCTTCCTTCCTTACTCACCCAATTCTGTGGCCAGAGACAGTATGAAAATAAAATGGTGTATCTAGAATGAGTTTCTTATTTTAAGTATTCTCGGAAATTGGAACCACCTGGTAAGCAGTTGGCAATTCTGTTTGAGACCTGAAGTAGGTGACCTCAGGTTGCTTCATTTATGAGTCATGCCAGTGTTCTAGCCAGCAGCCAGATGGACACACAAGAGTCAATGACCAGGCTGCTTTGGAGGCATTAACTACTCATCCTGAGTGACTGTGAGTGAACTTATATCATGTTGAGATTAACTAGGAAAAGTTATCCAGGGAAACTTGAATTATTCCAGGAGAAATTTAACTTAATTTTTAGATGATAAATTTGTTCCCTCCATTGAATGTTGGAGGTGTAGGATTCGAAGAATATACTGCTATGAAGGACAGACATTCTCTAAGAATTTTATCTTGTCCTGTAATTTTATAATTTTGAGTGAGAAACTGTTGCGTTTATGTCAGTACATAATGTAAAGACTTCAAAAATACTAACTGTTGTAGGTTTTACTCTGGGTACTTTATAAATGATGGATGCTATTGTAATTAAAATAAATCTGCTCAGTAAGTCCTTTTCCATTCAGTAAACTTCAGCAGTTTTAAATCTTTATCACTTACTCTTTAAAATACTTATCTTTAACATCTGTAGCAAATGAAAATATTTAAATTCTTTCTGAAGAAGAAAACCATGCTATACTGTTTAATTGAATTAAATTAGCTTTTCATGGAAATTTACCTAGGAGCTGTTTCTGGAACCAATTTGGAAAATGATCTTTGTATTCTGTGGCATTTATGTTTGATTATGTTTTTCTTAGTAATTCTCAATGGACCTGATTCACTCCTTGCTTCAGTCATCAAACCCTTGCAATTTTTGTAGGCAAATTAGGTATTTCCTACACCATAATTATGCATATTTATGGAATAATGTATGCTTCCTTGTTAAATAAAGAGGGTATAATAAATTCTTAATTCTATAACTTAGAATTATATAAATTTTATCACTTTCAGCATTCTATAGAGTAAGTTAAGGCTGAGATAAAAGTCATATATAAATTAACGTCTTTCCAAAAATGTTCTATAGAATTTGTTTCGACATCTTTTACTAATGAAAGCAGGTGCTGTTGTTTCTAAAAATAGAAGATTATCCAAAACTTCTTGTCAACGGATTGCCTTGGAACAGTCTGTACTTTAGGCACATCAGAAATTTTGTGCATATGTTTTTTACACTACATTTTCTGCATTCTCTCTTACATTGTTATTTTACAGAGCCATGAAGAATTTGAAAATTGCTCAGAAAAACTGAATTTTCAGGTTTTCTAGTTACAGAATTTATCCTTTGTGATCAACAGCATGGGGATGTATATTATATTCTTGGACCAGGACTATGACTTGATGCCTTTATTTCTTGAGTATTTCCTACTTAGCAGTTTAAAGATATTTGAAACATATTTAGCTTAAAAAAGCAAAACAAACAAAAAACCCAAAAACCTCTGCCAGTATCTGCCACAGTCTGGATGTTGAGTTGCACCTCTTTTT
This sequence comes from Hippopotamus amphibius kiboko, assembly GCF_030028045.1. Lineage (NCBI taxonomy): Eukaryota > Metazoa > Chordata > Mammalia > Artiodactyla > Hippopotamidae > Hippopotamus > Hippopotamus amphibius. The sequence continues at coordinate 64,073,243 of NC_080188.1, forward strand.
CTCCGCAGGCCTGTGAATACATGAATGCTCATTTACCTTCTCTTTCACTCTCCACCTTCCCACTCTCCACCCCCCTTACTTTTTCTCACTTTTGCACTTGATTTGAAAACACTGTTTCCTCTGCCTACATTTTCTGAGCCATAGGGGGTTAAAATATGCTCATTTCTGTGACCCTGAACCTCTAGAGTATTTTCAAAATCCTTCCTAGCTTTACCATCCTCTGACTGATTGAAGTTTTGAGTAAGTTAGCGTAATTGGAATGATTTGTTATTCTGTAGACATAATCTTAACATACTTTAATAATATTATAGAACAATAACAGCAAGATGCATTTGTATTTTATGAAATTACTTATTTAATATAATTTCATGCATACTATTTTTATGAAATGTGCATGTTTTAAACATTTAAAGAAGTGGGTTCTCGTGGCTAAAAAAGTTAAAAATGACACAAACATCTTACATAAAACATTGTTAGATATAACTTGAATCTGGACAATTTTCATTCCTTTATGCATTTCTTTGACATATAATGCAATTATAGATGTTTGTATAGGTTTTTACCAAATATCTAGCTTCTATTTTATTTGAAATTTTACATATTTATAAGTGTGGCTTGAAAGCTGCTTTTATGCATTCTTAAACATTTTTCTTATAACTTACTAGCATGCAGCCTGGCTTACCATGGGACCGTGAATTCCTTTTTTGACTCACTCTCCTAAACCTGGAAGGTATAATGCAGTCTAACAATAATATTTTACATCTTTAGTTTGTGAATAATGTCTTTCTTACAAATGGAATTATTAAATATTTATGTAATATGAATAAACCTGATGCCATAAGTGTCAAAGACGTAATTTGAGTCTTGCTTGAAGGGGAAAGATGTTTAAAATCATAGATGATACACCATCAAAAAATAAATGCAGAGTATAAGCAGATGGAAATATGGGAAAGACAGAATGAAAAGTCGATGAGCACATTTATGAAGTGACAAGTTGAGTCAGTCTGTTATTCTGTCTTTAGGTGATGCCATCAGGGAATACGTTAGGGAAGGGTATGCTGGTGTTCCATGATTTCCCTTTTAAAATTTAGTAGTATAGCCTTCAGATATCTTAGTTTTCCTCAATATAAACCAGTGCTCTCTTTTTTGGAACTGATGAGAATTTTTCAGTTTGTTTAACTTCTTGGCTTTATACTTGTATATTCTAGTTGAAGTTACAGCAACAGTTCCTTAGCTCTGTATGTCTTGTCCATACTTTCCATTGTTGTATAGAGTCTGTGAGTTTTGATATGTCTAATGTTTCGTTGTAACCGTTACCTTTCTAGACTGAAAGAATGCACATCTATCTTGTTTTTCTTCACAGGGCTGTCCTGTGGTCCACTTGATCATTTATTTGTATTTGCTTAGATTTTCCTCAGTTTCTAAATCTTATTTCCCCTTCTTCCTTGGTGAAGATAGTTATAATTTTTCATTCATCAGCAGGTATTGGAGTGCTAGGCTGTGTTAGACTAGAACTGTATGTAGTGTTTTAAGTAAAAATGAATTGTGGTTTTCAATAGGAGGGAGAAGCATATTTCTTGATCTTGAGTGATGTCAGTGCCATTGTTACCTTTGTTGGCTGTGGGAACAATTAACACAGTGACTTTTATGCTCCTTTTTATGATAACTAAGGCCCATTTATCCCAAGAAGTTCAGTTTCTGTATACTTCCTCCCCTACCTGTATAACCCTGTAGTTTTCCACTTTGAGCCTTATTTGATGTTTTCCTCCTGGTAACTCATAAAGTTTTGGAAATCTTATAGGTTATCCCACTGACTTGGCATCTCACATACCGGAAAAACTTAGTATCTTTTGCAGACCTGGGAAATTTTAATCTACATTTCCTCTTTTACATCATTTATAAAGACGTTAAATAAGACCACTTCTAACAGCTTTCCTATTTATAGTTTTCTTGCCAAAATAATGCTTTTTTTTTTTTTTAAGCTGTTGTCTTTGTTTCTCCAGTTAAAAGTTCATCTAATTCTATGGTGACTCAGTTCTTTAAAAACTTTTGTGGTAGTACATTGTCAAGGGCTTTTTAAAAAAAAAATAGGGTGGATTATATTCACTGCTTTCTCCCGTGAGGATCCACACAGATTTTAGTATGCCAAGACGTGATTACCCCTGAAAAGAGTCAAAGCTCGCCCCCACCCCCTTGCCATTGTTTGCTAAACTCTTTGGTGACCTTATGCTTTAGCATACATAGACGTCACAAATTTGCCACATTGCCAAGAAATAATTATAACATTGAATTGGGAAAATGTGCAAGGCTGTGGATGAAAGAGATGAAATTTAGCATTGCTGTGGATGGTTGAAATGCAGTTATATATAAGCAAACAGAAAAGAGGTTACTGTGTTTGAGTCTTTCCTGTATTCTAGGCAGCGAGCTAAATAAGCCCATCACGGTTATGACAGTGATTGTCGTTTCCATTTCACAGATGAAGGAACTTAAGACACAGTGAGGTTCAGCAGTTGTTAGTCCAGGATTCTGAGTGAGGGCCCTCTGATTCTAAATCTGTGCTTAAATGATGGAGGGCTGTCAGGGCCAGACGTTGTGTTCGTTATTGATGATACAAAGATGAGCAGGACTGAGCTCATGTGGTCCAAGAGCTTCAAAAGTCTCTTGAGGGAAGGAAGAGACCTATGCACAACTGTGAGAGAGGTAATTGCAATGTGGAAGGTGTTGTGCGCAAAGTTACCACGTTTTTTACTTAAATTGACTTCCTTTTGATCCACATTTTGTTGTGTGTGCATTTTTTTGGTGAGGGAAGGGGAGATAGGGACAGGAACATGAAGGGTGTTAACGTAGGTTAGATGTAGTGACATATTTCAGTGGATTTGGGAAATCAAATAGCTTAGGTAGTTCGCTAAGAATATAGAGATGTGAATGATGAAAAATCACTTAAAATTGATCAGTTTACCTGAAATGACATTAATAAACTTAAAAGATTATTTTGAAGGAAACACTGTGTAACATATATCTAATAGTAAATGTTGGATTTGGGGGCTTGGCAAAAGTTCGATTATTGGGAGGGACCAGAAGGTATCTACTAAAAATACAGTAAAAATCTTTGAGGAGAGTTTGACCTTGAAATCAGTTTTTCTAACATTTAAATGGACTCTAAATCGTCACCTGTAATAGAGATATCACTTACATTTTTTCTCTGTTTTTATTAGTCAGAATGTGTTAGAGTGAAAATGCAATTACTACTACCGTGGTTTTCAAAGAATCATAAAACCTCTATTTTAAGTATAATACCTTTATTTTTTGCAGGTTTAAATGAAATAGGGTCTGTTGGCTGTGGCCATGAAGCTTAGCTGAGGCAAAGTTGTTACATTAAATCTTTAGTTTCCAAAATAACCACATGAAAGGTGTTTTACATGGAGCCAAAGTACTATGGGGAAATCAAAGTTTAAAATGGGCTTAGACATTAAAAGTGAAATGGTAAATTAAAAAAAATTAATATTACAAATACTATGTATATGCTAAAACAACACATTTTTGCTAGTCCTGTAATCACCATTTGATTTTCCAAAGGCGTGTATATATACCACGAAAAGATTAAGTTATAGTCTAATTTGTAACAAAGAGAAAGCTTCCTTAGTGACTCTTTATATTCCAAAATACAATTTTCCATTATGGAAAATTATATTTATGTTGAACATAAATAATCAGATATTTGCTTCACTAATGATCCAGATTATTTTAAAATCATGTTACTGGGTTTAACGATGTGACCTCTGTTCTGTGACCTTGTATATTCTGGAGGCTTGTTATGCATGTCAAGGGTATTTCCTTTTATTTGTTTTAATTTTACCTGCCACTTAAATCATTGAATGACCCTTCATAATTTTATTATGAAACCATATAATAAGGAAGGGCTAGTTGATTATTTTTTACTTTAACTTTCGTAATCTCATATAGTTCAAATCTTCTTTGTGTTCTCATTTCTCAGGTCAAATGATTCTTGTTTTGCCATTTCTCATCACAGTAATGGATGAGATAGAGTAATATGTTTTAGTGCATTTGGTATTATTTTAGCATTTTACATCTGTTCTCTCTTTCAAGGGGATAGAGGCAAGTAGTATGTTGAAAACAACACACGATTAGGAGACAGGAAAGGCCATAATTAGTTTTGGAACCTGAGACTGATGACTTAAATAAAGGATTGGCCAATTCTCTAAGGTCTTTCTTGCTTGAAATACTATGATTCTATAACCCAAATGGGCAAATCTTATCATAGTTAATAATTACAGTATGACATTAGTTTCTTTAGAGCAAGGTTTGCAACTGATTCGTCTTTGCGTTGTTTTTTTTTGTTTTTTTTTGTTTTTTTTTAATCTTCAGCTGGTTTTTGGAATTTCTGAGACAAAACAGTGTTCACAGATTGTCCTTTCCAAACCTAATCACCTTTGATAATTTATAATTCTTCACATGAGAGACTGATACTTACAAATCATATAATTAAAACTGTGTACCGTTTTATACCCTTTACTTGGGGTTCGCAAATAATTTTGGTTAGTAGGAAGTAACTCTGCAATCAGTAGTGTTTCACTACTTTGAATTATTTTCTAAGAACTTTAAGGCAGTTGTTGAAAGTAGTTTTGTTTAGAAATCAGATTCAATTTCAAGTTTGACTGTATTGGATTATAGTGACTAATTTTAGTAGAGATAAAATATGCAGAGTATGCCAGCAATATGATAAATTTGATTTGGTGATTATAAATTTTCACTAATTAGAGATTATTTCTGTGTGCCTTATTGGTTACTTTTGTTTCTGTTATGCCCCATACTAAGTATTCTCTTTTAAAGCCCTTTTTAGTATAAAAGCAAGGCCTGAACTAGGTTTAGATGTGCAGATAACCGAGAAGTTAATGCTCATTCTCTTCTCTTTCTAAAATACTTTTTTCATATTGTTCCAGGATTGGTTTAATGTTCAGATTCCTTTAAATGTGCAGGCAACTTGATATAGTCTTATTTTCAAGTTGATTAGAGCTATATTTTCATACAACAGTCAACTCTATTATTTTTATGTGTGTGAAGCTTTCAGTGGTATTTTTAGATTATCCGTAACAAATTTTTAATTCTAGTGTGCTTCTGTGCAGCTTTCCCTATAGTATGTCAGTATGTGTTGAAAGAATCTGTACTAAGAGGAAAATTATACTTACCAACCTAAGTAAAAAAAAATTGAGAAAACAAATAATTAAAGCTCCGAAAATTCATCCTGCAGCATTTGCTGTTGATACAAAGCAGGAAGCCTCCACTGAAAACTATAGGGTTGTTTGTTTTACGTGAATTGTTTGCTCTTATGAAATAAGGGAAACAAGATCAGGAAAAAGTTGAAGTTTGTAAGTAATGCTGAAAGTGTTTGTTCATAATGAATGGATTAGAGCTCATGATACTAAAACTCCTGAATCAAAAATGAGAAAGTGTGAAACAAAGTAAGGCAGATCCCCTTCATGTGGACTCTTCTCAGTTGCAAAATGAAAATAATAATCTGATTACCTTTATGCCCAACATGTATCACTTTACATATGCATTTCTCACACTGATACTATGCTTGTGCTTTTCCCTTCTTGGGGAAACAGATTCATTTTCAGAAGAGATTCTGTTAATCCCATTCTACTGGATTCACTTTTCTTCCTTTACTCTGTTTTGTACCCTCTTCCGTTTTAAATACTCTGCACTGTATCAATTTATAATTAATAGTTTCCTGAATTGTGAGTGTAATTAGTATCCTCACCAAAAACTGTCTTCTGTTTCTTTCTTTTCCTCATATTTCACAATATGGAATATAACACAAAAGATGCTTGGTCAGTGTTGATTGACTGATTGCCTTCCCTACTTTGTATGGTTTTAATCTTTATTTCCTTGTAATTATGGAAATTTTCCCTTTGAGAATATGTGAGGAGCCTTAGGGTTTTTAAAAAATGTACCATTTGTTGTGTTTGCTATATAAATACCTTCTAGGACATGAAATGGAAAAAAATTCTCTTCTCTATTTTGACGAAAGGCAACATAGTGTTCTGCACTGGACTGTGGAGTCAGATACCTGAATTTGTATCCTGGCTCTTCCATTCAGTGCCCTCATCTGTAAAATGGGGATAGTAGGAGTACTGTTCAGTAAGGATGTTGTGGGAATTAAATGAAGTACCTAGAACCCTGCCTGACATACAGTCATTATTTAACGAATGTTCACCTTGTCCTTTATTTTAGATGTCTTTAAGTGACATTGGCACTCAGCCTACTTTAAGAGGTACCTATATGAGATTGTTCTACTGAAACAGAATGAAGAAAATTTACAAATTGATCAGTTTTAATGAGAAATAATTTTCTTATAGAATGTTTCCAAATGCAAAATGTTTTAGGTAACAGATATTCATGTTAAAATATGAATGCCTAGTTAGAAACAAGAAACTCTTAGAAATAAAGTTATTTCCTTACCTTTTTATTCAGTTTGGGATACTTCCATCTCTATTTCAAATGCTTACTTCTTAAAAAAAAGTCCACATAATGAAATAAGAGGATAAATTGTGTGTTTTTATTAATTTGAATGACATTTTCCCTTGGATGAATTATGAAAAGTCTGGTTAAGTTTAGCACTAGTGGAGCTTGAAGAGATGTTAGTATTAAGCAAGCGTTTAGTTGCGTGACATGATCAGTTTACACTATTGCAGAACCTTAATTAAAGTTTTATTAAACTGTGTAAACCATGATCCAGTTTGGATTTGAAAGTAGATAGACATCTGTTTCAAATATTATTACTACAGTTAGAAATTAATAGCTTTTTTTTTCTGAAAGTCTCAGAGTTGCCCTTTCGAAACTTTTGTTTCTGTCTCCTCCTATTCATTGTATTAAAACATTTTTTTAGATGTTAAGGTTATTTTAAAAATCACATTCATAATCTATATAATACCTATACAGAAAAAAAGCAGGCAAGTGTTCGTATTTTATCAAAGAACAAAAAACAAGACTCCTTTGTTTTATGTTAAAAGCAAATGTCTATTGTGATGCATCAGAGGCATTTAAACCAGCTGTTTTGATTGGGGACCTTTGTGCCCCCTCTCTCCCTCTTTCTCTTTTTTTCTTTGTGAGGTGAAGGTTAATTCCAGATAAATTTGGTGTCATTTTACTCACTTAGCAATAAGCAAAAGTGCCCTATTTTTTCTCTTTGCCTCAATGACATTAGAAAATTCTTCAGCAAATGTATGACTTTGGTTGGTTGTATATATGTTTTATTCTTAGTTCTGAAAAGGAGTCTTTATCACTTTTCATTCAGAATATTTAATGCTCTCTAGAGAAAAAACATCAGAATTTAAATTTTCTATTAAACCACGCTCACGAAAGTGGTAGAAAACAAGGCTTGTGATATCCCAAAGTCCAAAATTCACTCATTTAATATTGCTATGTCTTGGTTTTGCAGCAACTAATTATTTTATTACTTTTTTGATAATTAATATTACTCTTTACTGCATTTGGGTTTTTGTTCCTGTGCACGGACATTTTTCTAGTTGCGGCAAGCGGGGGCTGCTCTTCATTGTGGTACGAGGGCTTCTCAGTGTGGTGGCTTCTCTTGTTGCAGAGCATGGGCTCTAGGTATGCGGGCTTCAGTAGTTGCAGCACGCCAGCTTATTTGCTTTGCAGCATGTGGGATCTTCCTGGTCCAGGGATTGAACCCAGGCCCCCTACATTAGCAGTCGGATTCTTAACTATTGTGCCGCCACCAGGGAAGTCGAAGAAGTAATTGTTAAATGAACATATGTTTGATGGAAACTTTTTAAAACATAGGAAGAGGTCCAAAGGAAAATTGCACTACTTGGAGTCTTGTTATTTGTTATCATTTTGATATATTTCCTTCTCTCTCTTATGTATTTTTATATTTAAAAAAAACTGGGAAGTTGTCATCTTAATTTTATATTTTATTTTTGCTTGAAATTATGAATATTTTCTCATCATTAAATATGCTTAAATATTTTAATTAATGACTGGAAAATATTCAGTTTTAGTATTTTATCATGTTTTTCATTGTAAATAATACTGCAGTGAACATCTTTATGAATAGCTATTTGAATATTTTTATGAAGGCTTTTATGTATAACACCAAATTGCTTTCCAGTAAAGTCATTCTAAGTTATAATCCTACCAGCAGGATATCTGTTTAATTTTACTTATATTCTTAGGTATGTTAATAAATATTTCAATTATATCCATTAAATTTCCATAGGTTCAGAAAAAGACAAAACAAAATGTGAAAGACCCAAACAATAAAGTAGTTTTGAATAAATAGGAACATGCTTCACGTTATTTTTTATTAAAAACAAACAAAAAACCAACCTAACCGAAAAAGGTATTTTTACTACTTAAAAATACTGACCATTTTTCTTGATATATAATTTCATAAAATGTGTAAAATAAATACAAATTAACTCCAATCATTTTTTTATTTGTTATTTTGGTTCTTTGTAACAACAGGAGTGATTTAAGGAGGAAGCAATTAATTTACATAATCCTTGAAGTCAAGGCAGAAATGGCCTTGGGAAAGAAGGTCTCATTCAAATGATTTGATGTGTAAAGTAAAATTTAAGATGGTTTTGTGCTTTGTGAAAATGCCCTTGTTATTGTAGCAGAGCTGCAGAAACTAAGTTTTCTCATTTCTGTTCTTTTTTTTAAAATGTGTATTTTTGAATGGAAAATGTCTTCCACATTAAAGGGTATGTAACACATGTACTTTTAAGGAATGATAGAGTGAATGTTTTTACATCTACTAGTCAGTTTATGAAACAAAGTAATACCAATGCCTTTTAAGCCTCCTGTGTACTCCTCAATCACATTTTGCTTTTATTCGATCTGAATAGACACTAACCTGAGTTTTGTCTTCATTATTTGCTTAATTTTTTTTTTTTACCAAATGCCCGTGTATCCCTAAAACAGTGTATTTTTGAGCTTTATAAAAATATCATTGTCAGTAGTTGTATATTTTTACTTTCACTCTCTCAAACTCATGTGTTTAAAATTTATCCATGGTGCCTAAAGCTGTATTTTCCTTATTTTCCTTATTTTGTGATATTCTATTGGTGAATAGACCACAGTTTGTCATTTGCTTGTTGATGTTTTTTTTTTTCTTAGATTTTTGCTATTATTAAAAAAAATGATATTATGGGCTGCTTCTGTTGTCTCAATGCATAGGTACAAGGAACATGAAATTGCTTGGTCACGGAAAAGGTGCATTTTAAATTTATAAGGTCATGCTCTGTTGTTTTCCTAAGTAGTTCAAACTCGTATCAGCAACATATAATAGTTCCTATTGTGCCACCTCCTAACCTATGCTTTATATTGTCCAAATTTATTAAGTATTTTCTAATACCCAAGATTAACATGCTGTCTTATTAAGATCATATTTTTAAATTGTGAATACTAATTAAAAAAAAAATCAATGAAATGCATTGCAAATATCTTTTGACTTGTGCTTTGTCTATTTTATGTTTGTATAGTAGCTTTTAACCACAGAAGTTCTTAATTTTAATATAGCCAAAATTTCCAATCCTTCCCCAGTCCTTTAAATCACTCTTGCTTACCCTAAAGTCGTAAGATTCTCTTATATCCTTAATCCATCTCAGTTGAATATTGTGAGTTAAAGTCCAATTTTCCACGTGTGTAACCTGTTGTCCATTCATTTCAGAGTGACTGTCCATTTTATGTCAATTCTTTTATATATGTGTATGTCTACATGTATGTTATAAATGTCTATATGTTATAGATGTAATATATGTGTTATATATGTGTCTGTATGTATGTGTATATCTGTTTCTGAGTTTTAAAATGTTGTTCCATTGGTCTATTTGTCTATTCTTGTAGTAATACTACAGTCTTAATTACAAAAGTTTATTGTGAGTCTTTATTTTTTTTAATTGAAATATAGTTGATGTACAACATTAGTTTCAGGTATACTACATAGTGATTTGATACTTGAATACATTATGAAATGATTACCACTCTAAGTCTAGTAACCATCTGTCCCCATACAAAGCTTCTATGATATTATTGCTCACATTCCTTATGCTTTATATTACATCCCCGTGGCTATTTTATTTTATTTTTTAAATTTTTGGCTGCATTGGGTCTTCATTGCTGTGCATGGGCTTTCTCTAGTTGTGGCGAGTGGGGCTGCTCTTCATTGTAGTGTGAGGACTTCTCATTGCGGTGGTATCTCTTGTTGCAGAGCACGGGCTCTAGGCGCGTGAGCTCAGTAGTTGTGGCTCGTGGGCTGTAGAGCGCAGGCTCAGTAGTTGTGGCACACGGGCTTAGTTGTTCCGTGGCATGTGGGATCTTCCTGGACTAGGGACTGAACCTGTGTCCCCTGCATTGGCAGGTGGATTCTTAACCACTGTGCCACCAGGTAAGTCCCTCATTTATTTTATTACTGAGGTTTGTATCTCTTAATTCCCTTCACCTAATTGCCCCCTCGCAACACCCTCTGTTTTGCCAACCATCCATTTGTCCTCTGTTATCTATGAGTCTGTTTTCCTTTTGTTTTCTAGATTCTACATGTGAGATTATATGAGATTTGTCTTTTTCTCACTTAGCACAATACCATCTAGATGCATCTATGTTGTCACAGATGGCAAGATTTTGTTTTTTTGTGTGTGTGACTGAGTGGTGTTCCCGTGTGTGTGTGTGTATCATGTCTTCTTTATCCATTCATGTATTGGTGGACACTTAGGTTGCTTCCATATCGACGCTGCAGTAAACACTGGTGTGCCATATATCTTTTTGAGTTAATGTTTTTTTTTTCCCCCTTTGGGTAAATACCCAGAAGTGAAATTGCTGTGTCACATGGCAGTTCTATTTTTTAATTTTTTGAGGACCCTCCATACTGTTTACCATAGTGGCTATACCATGTTACATTCCTGCCAACAGTGCACTAGGATTCCCTTTTCTCCAAATCCTTGCCAGCACTTGTAATTTGTTGTCTTTTTGATGATAGCCATTCTGACAGGCGTGAGGTGGTATCTCATTGTGGTTTTGATTTACACTTCCCTGATGAATAGTGATGTTGAGCATCTTTTCATGTGCCTTTTGGCCATCTGTTTGTCTTTTTTGGAAAAATGTCTAAATGATTATTTGTTGATCTCTCAAGTTCAAACACATGTTAAGCACCATACTTTCCCCCCACCTCATGTTAAATATTTTTGACATCGTATTTGATATCTTTTTATGTGTCCCTTGACTGTTTACTGTGGATATAGTATGATTTTACTACTTTTGTCTTTTAAACTTTCTGCTAGCTTTCTAACTCGTTGATCCACTATCTTTACTGTATACTTGCCTTTACCACTGAGATTTTTCCTTTCATAATTTTCATATTTCTATGCAGTCTTTTCTTTTTTGCCTAGAGAAGTCCCTTTAGCATTTCTTGTAAAACCAGTTTAGTGGTGCTGAACTCTTGGCTTTTTCTTATCTGTAAAACTCTTGATCTCTTGTTCAAATCTGAATTACTACCTTGCTCAGGTAGAGTATTCTTGGTTGCAGATGTTTTCCCTTTGTAGCTTTGAATATATTGCGCCACTCCCTTCTGACTTGCAAAGTTTCTGCTTAAAAAGTCAGCTGTTAGTCTTATGGTCATTCCCTTGTATGTAACTAGTTGTTTTTCTTTTGCTGCTTTTAAGATCCTCTCTTTATCTTTAATTTTTACTATTTTAATTGTAATATTTTGGTGTGTTCCTCTTTGGGTTCTTCTTCTTTGAGACTGTCTATACTTCCTGGGCCTAAATGTCTGTTTTCTTCCCCAGGTTAGGAAATTTTTCAGCCATTGTTTCTTCAGATAGGTTCTTTGTGCTGTGACTGCTCTTCACCTGCACCCCCCCTCCCCACCCCATCTCTTTCTCCTTCTGGGACTCATATAATGTAAACATTAGCATGCTTAGTTGTCCCAGGGATCTCTTAAATTAAACTTTCCTCATTTTTAAAAAAATTCCTTTTTTTTTTTTTTTTTTTTCTGTTCAGCTTGGGTGATTTCCACTAGTTTGTCTTTCAGATTGCTGATCCATTCCTCTGCTGATCTAATCTGCTGGTAATTCCTTCTAGTGTGTTTTTTATGTCATTTATTGTATTTAGCTCTGTTTGGTCCTTTATATTTTCTAACTCTTTTGAAATTCTCGCTGTTTTCATCTGTTCTTCTGAGTTCATTGAGCATCTTTATGATTATTACCTTGAGCTCTTTTTTTAAAAAATAAATTTATTGGCTGTGTTGTATCTGTTGCTGTGCGTAGGCTTTCTCTAGTTGCGGCAAGCAGGGGCTACTCTTTGTTGCGGTGCACTGGCTTCTCATTGTGGTGGCTTCTCTTGTTGCAGAGCACAGGCTCTAGGCAAATGGGCTTCAGTAGTTGTGGCACATGGGCTCAATAGTTGTGGCTTGCGGGCTCTAGAGTGCAGGCTTAGTGGTTGTGGTGCATGGGCTTAGTTGCTCTGTGGCATGTGGGATCTTCCCAGATCAGGGATTAAACCAGTGTCCCCTGCTTTGGCAGGCAGATTCTTAACTACTGTGCCACCAGGGAAGTCCCACCTTGAGCTCTTTAATAGATTGATTCCTTATCTTAGCTGTATTTTTTTTTTCCTGAGGTTGTATCTTGTTCTTTCATTTGGAACATACTTCTGTCTTTTCATTTTCCCCAATTCTTTGTATATATTTCTATGGGTTCCATAGGTTGGTTACATTACCTAATTTTGGAGGAGTGCCCTTATGTAGAAGATGTCCTAGAAAACCCAGAAACACACTCCCCTGTGGTCACCAGAGCTGTATACTCTGGGGTACCCTCATGTGGGCTGTGTGTGCCTTTCTTTTGTGGTGGGGCAACTGCTGTGGGTTCATTGGTAGGTGGGGCTGTTTCCTGGTCTGGTAGGCTGTAAAGTCATGCCTTGTGCCTTGTTTGTGGGCCTGCTAGAGGATGAGGTTGTCTTCCCATATGGCCCTTTACACAGGCTGGTGGCGGAGCTTGGGGCTGGTGCTGGCCTGCTGGAAGGTGGGACTGGGTCCCCAGCACTAATAGGCTAGAGGCATGATTTCAGAATGGTGCTTACCAGTACTGTAGGTTGAACTTTCAAAAATGTATGCTACAGCATCTCCGTCCCCAGGGTGAGTCGCAGTTGCTGCCTGCCTCTCTGGGTGGCTCTCCAAGATCAGCAAGCAGATCTGACGCAGGTTCCGTTCTGCAGTGGCACTTGAAACGCGTGAGGTTTTGTGTATGCCCTTTAAGAGTGGAGTCTCTGTTTCTTCTAGCCCTCTGGTTCTCCTGAACATAAGCCTTGCTAGTTTTCTAAGCCAGATGTTCTGGGTGCAGGACTCCTGGGCTGGGGGTCTTGGACCCCACAGTCCTTGGGGAGGACCTGTATAGTTGTGATATTTCTTCTGTTTATGGGTTACTGACCCAGGGGTGTGGGTCCTGACTTCACCACATCTCTGCCCCTGTCTCATTGTGGTTCCTTCTTTGTCTTTCATTGTAGAAAAGCTTTTCTGCTAATCTTTAGGGTATTCTCATAGATAGTTGCTTTGTAAATAGTCATAATTTTGGTCCGTCTGTGGGAGGAGATGAGTTCAGAACCTTCCTACTCTGCCATCTTGGCCACCTCCTTAATTATTTTCCTAATAGACTGCTATTTGGTTTGCTAATATTCCATTTAGAATTTTTATATGTGTTCATTAATGACTAGCTTTTTTTCTCATAATCAGCTTTATTGTTCCATCTCAGCCCTAGGCAGCCATTAATCTAATTTCTGTCGCTATACATTTTCCTTTTTAGATGGTAATTATAAATGCAGTTATTCAATATGTGATCTTTTGTGACTTTTTTCACTTAGCCTAGTATATTCCAGGTTTATCCACATTTTAGCATGTATTAGTACTTAGTTCCTTTTCACTGCCAGATAACATTCTACTGTATGGACATACCACATATTTAGCCATTTAGTAGTTGATGTAAATTGGGGTTTTTTACACTTTTAGGCTTATATTAATAATACTGCTACTAACATGCATGTCCAAGGTCTTGTGTGGGGATATGTTTTCATTTTCTTGGGGGTATACGTAGGGGCAGAGTTACAAGGTCATAGGGTAAACTCTATGTTCAACATTATGGGCAACTTCCACATTGTTTTTCAAAGTGGTCTCAGCATTTTATATTCCCACTACCAGTATATGAGTGTTTCAATTTCCTTATATCCTCATAAATATTATCTGTTTTTTTGGTTATAGCCATCTTAGTGGGTGTGAAGTAGTATCTCATTGTGGTTTTGATTTGCAGCTTCCTGATAGCTAGTGATGTTAAGCATCTTTTCATCTGCTTATTGACCATTTGTATATCTTATTTGGAGAAATGTCTATTCATATCCTTTGTCCATTTTTAAATTGGGTTATTTTTTTATTAAGGAAGTATGTGTTCTTTACATATTTTGAATATGTCTCTTATCAGTTATATGATTTGCAGATACAGTTCCTGAGTTGTCTTTCTCACTTTCTTCATGGTGTCCTTAGAAGCAAAAGTGTTTTTAATTTTGATGATGTCCAGTTTATCTATTTTTTGCTTGTGCTTTTGGTATCATATGCCTAATCCCAGGGCATATATATTTACACTTGTATTTTCTTGTAAGAGTTTTCACCCTCATACTTGATAGTTTTGATGGATACAAGATTCATGGTTGACGCTTTTTTCTTTTAACACATGAATATTATCCCAGTGCTTTTGGTTTCCATTGTTTCTTATGAGAAATTACCATTAATCTCATTGCAGTTTCCTTGCATATGCTAAGTCTTTCTTGTTTATCTGCTGTCAAAATAGTCCCATTGTCTTTGTCTTTCATTGTTGAACTTTTTAGATTATTGCTTTTAATTAGATTAGTGTTTTTCATCAAATTTGGAAAATTTTCAGTCATTATTCAAATTTTTTTTTCTCCTTTTTCATCTCCTTCTGATAGTCCCATTACACATATGTGCTTAATAGTGTTCCGCATTTCTCTGAGGCTCTGCTCATTTTGTATAATTTCTGTTAATTTGTCCCTGGTTTGCTTCCCCTTTCTTCTGCCAGTTGAAATCTACTGTTAAGCCCTTCTGCTGATTTTTTTTTTTTTTAAATAACAGTTATTGTACTACTTATTTCCAGAATTTACATTAAAAAGTAATTTCTATCTCTTTATCAATAAAAATTTTCATCCGTTTGATGAGACACTGTCATCTTGATATCTTTTACTTTTTAAAGCACAGTTTTCTTTAGTCCTTTGAGTGTGTTTATAATGGTTACTTTGAAAGCTTTCTTTGTTAAATCTGACATCTGGACCCTCTTGCCAGTAGTGTCTGGTGCCTGCTTTTTTTTTCCTGTGTATGGGTCACTTTCCTATTCATTGGTAATAGTCTTATAATTTTTTTTTTTTTGTTAATAAGTGAATATTTTAGGTAATACAGCAACTTTCCAATCTGATTCCTACCTTCCTCTGGCACTTTTTTTTGTTATTTGCTTATTTCTTTAGTGACTTGGCTGGACTTTTTACACTGTGTTTTCCCCTTGCAATGGTGAAGCTTCTGATATCACTCCTCAGAAGGTACAACCTTGAGCATGTGCACAGTCACCCTGGTATGACGGTGTTTTTAGCATGGCTCTCTTTGACTATCTCTTTCCCTGATTAAGCTAGCTACACCTAGCTGTTAGGCTCCATTAGCTGCCTGATAGCTCCATTGTTCGGGACATGCTCTGGGGTATAAATTTTCTTCACAGTCTGGTCTAATACTTTTTTGGCTACTTTGCAAGGATAGTTTTTTTTTTTTCCTAATTAAATTTTTTTTTTTTTTTAAACTTTTGGCTGCACCATGTGGCATGCAGAATCTTAGTTCTCCAACCAGGGATCAAATCCACATTCCGTGCGGTGGAAGTGCGGAATCTTAACCATTGGACCTCCAAGGAAGTCCCCTGCAGGGATAGTTTTTAAGGCTAGTATTCGAGGTTTGTGGTGACTTTAGGCAGGCTCTTCTTAGCTCTTTCCCTAGTTTTCTCTGGTAAAATAGGAGACCTATGGTTTGGCTTATATCTCTCATAGATCTACGAGCCTCCCCTTACAATTGCTTAGCACCAAAATCTTTATTTTTTCTAGAGTGTCCTTAAGCTTAAACTTTGTTACATTCTACTGTTCCAGCTAAAGTTAGTCTCTCTGCATAAAAATGTATTCAGTTGAGAATGTCCATTTCATACTTATTTGGGATTTTAATTTTTTTGGCCGTAGTAGATGGTCCAACTATTGGTTAAATTTGCCAACATGAGGTGTTAACACTGGGCTGAATGCTTTACAAAAAATAAGAAATTATTCCTACTTGGCTCACCTTCTTATTCATTCACCAAGATGTCCCAGACTTTGTCAATAGGTTTCTATGCAGACTTTTGATGATATATTGTTATCAATGCATAGAAGAATGCCTGTTATGTAGAGTACCAAGAAGCCCTTGCCCATCTCTGCTTTTTTTTTAAATAAATCCCTGGGGGGAAAATAAAGCCCTAGTCTCTCTGGCAAGAGTTTTAAAGCCCTCTGTTCTTACGGACTGCCTCTCCACCTGGGCAAAATCTCTAGGCCACTGATCTGGAGTGTGGGAGGGGACAGTGGCGTTCTTCTCCTGGAGTGACACCACTGTTTGCAAGCATGGTGCTGGAGTGAGGTGGTAGCCTCTGATCTTCGCATCTTGCCTTTTCTTTCTTTTTTTTTTTTTAGTTTTTTATTTTAATTAATTTATTTATTTTAATGGCTGTGTTGGGTCTTTGTTGCTGCACATGGGCTATCTCCAGTTGTGGTGAGTGGGGGCTACTCTTCGTTGTGGTGCACTGACTTCTCATTACAGTGGCCTCTCTTGTTGCAGAGCACGGGCTCTAGGCGCATGAGCTTCAGTAGTTGTGGCACATGGGCTCAATAGTTGCGGCTCACAGACTCTAGAGCGCAGGCTCAATAGTTGTGGCGCACGGGCTTAGTTGCTCCGTGGCATGTGGTATCTTCCTGTGGCAGGGATCGAACCCGAGTCCGCTGCATTGGCAGGCAGATTCTTACCCACTGCGCCACCTAGGAAGTCCCTCATCTTGCCTTTTCTGACGTGAAACGTTTGTGCTGGGGTGAGGGCTTTCGGGGCCTCAGGATTCTCTGCCTGCCATGCTTGGTGTAGAGCCTTAACCCTATGAGTGGGGGCTGTGGAGGAAGGAAGCATTAGCCTCTTGGCTACTCTCACCAGGAATTTAGTTATGCAGCTCAGAGCTGGGGGGATGTCAAATGCTGGTGGTTTCTCCTTCACGGTGAGATAGTGCTGAAAGCCGAGAGGAAAGGGATCACCATTTTCTTGGCCACATCCACAATTTCCTCAAATTGAGCTAGGGGTGGCGAAAGGGAGCAGATTGTGGCTCAGGTGCCGTAGATTCTGTCCTTACCAAGATGTAGTGTATTTGCTTGAATAAATGTTTCCTGATTTGCATTATGCCCTTGGGACAGTTTCTGGACACATTAAATGGTTTAAAATTTTTTTTAAGTTTTTAAAATAATTTTCAACAGCTATGTTTTTTGGGTAGGGAAATGGAGCTCCTCATGCTGCTGTTCTGAAAGTGGATTATTGTGACATTAGCTTTATTTTTTAATTAATTTATTTTATTTGTTGGCTGCGTTGGGTCTTCGTTGCTGCACACGGGCTTTCTCTAGTTGCTGCAAGCGGGGGCTACTCTTCATTGTGGTGCGCAGGCTCCTCATTGTAGTGGCTTCTCTTGCTGTGGAGCATGGGCCCTAGGCACGTGGGCTTCAATAGTTGTGGCACATGGGCTCAATAGTTGTGGCTCACAGGCTCTAGAGCACAGGCTCAATAGTTGTAGCACATGGGCTTAGTTGCTCTGTGGCATGTGGAATCTTCCCAGAGCAGGGCTTGAACCCGTGTCCCCTGCATTGGCAGGCGGATTCTTTACCACTGCGCCACCTAGGAAGTCCGTGACATTAGCTTTTAATTTTCTTGTTTTTTTTTTTAAATTTCCACAAGAGATTTAGGTACCAGAGTTATACTAGCCCAATGGGATGAGGCTGGTAATGTAATTTATTTTTCTGTTCTTTTGCTGGACTTGTTATGAACTGAGTGTTTGTGTCCACCCCCAAATTCATAAGTTTAAACCCTATCCACCTGATGTGATGGTATTAGGAGGTGGGGCTTTTGGGAGGTAATTAGGATTGGAAGAGGTCATGAGGGTGGAGCTCTCCTGAGTGGGATTAGTGCCCTTATAAGAGTCACAAGAGAGTTTGCTTCCTCTTTCTCTGCTCTCTGCCATGTGAGAATATAATGAGGTCAACAGCCTGCAGCCTGAAACAGGGCTCTTATCAGAACTTGACTACACTGGCACCTTGATGTTGGACTTCTAGCCTCTAGAACTGTGGGAAATATATTTCTCTTGTTTTTAAGCTACTCAGTCTATGGTACTTTGTTATAGTAGTCTGAACTAGATACTTGTATAAGGTTAGAATCTTAATGTTCCTAGAAACTTTTATAGAACTTTATAAAATGATCTGAACCTGTGAGATTAGTTTTAAACTCCTGATTAGATTTATTTGTTGTAGGAGTTTTCAGGCCTTCTCTTTCTCCTTGAGTCAGTTTTCCCAAAATTACAGATACGTATATCTTTGGAATTTGCTCTTTTGTCTGAATGTTAGTATATGGACATAAAGTTTGTATTGGCACCATTTTGTCTCTCCTCTGGTTAATTTGGTTCCACCAACCCCTCAGACCTCAGCTGCTTGCCCCACTTTTCTATCAGAGTGGTCACAGTAGCAGGTCATGCCATTCTAATGGTTGTAAAGCCCTGGCCATTTTCATCATAACCCCTTCTTTGACACTATAAATTATCTTAGCCTCCTCCTCCGTTCTTTGGTGCAGACTTCATATGATCTTTGGGTTGGGAGCTATGGCAAATCCAAAGCAAGTTCTACCATCTAGATCTACAGAGCCCCAGCCTTCCCCAGCAGCTACCTGGAGGGATCAGATAACAGAGCCTGGGCATGCAGGGGATTTACCATGCTGTGTAACAGACAGTGACTAATGAGTGATGGGAGATAGGAAGAAGATAGGAGGTAAATTGCTTCTACTCGGCCTCTGTAGAGATGTTCCTGGTTCCTAGCTGTGATTTCTTATAATACTTTTGTCAGCTTGTTAACATTATCACCTTATAGTTTTGTTTTCCCTCCTGTCCTGCCTCATTTCCCCTTAACTCTCACTCTTTCCTGTACTAACTGAAAAATTATTGGCATGGATGCTTTTTCTCGGATGCTGATTTCTAGGGAACAGAAATAGAAGCAGATATTTGCTCCTGAATCTTGCATGGGTTTTATAGCAGATTGGTTACTTCTTTGAAAGCCGTAGGGACCGCTGCTGTAAGGGAGCTGATACCCCCAGTAAGCAGTGGTATCACAGTGATACAGCTTTTAGCTCTGATTATTTGGTATGAGGTGTGTGTGAAAGACAAAATGTGTGGCTGCTGAGCTTGGTTGATATAGGGGGTAACGGTAAGGATTTTAATATTTTGGCATCATTAGAGCCTTTGAAAAAAACGGCTAGGCCCAGGGCAGCTGAAAGTCGACTTCAGGCACAGTGTGAAAGCCAGAGACCTCTGTAATTGCTTTAAGAGAGTTATTTCTGCATCCACAGTGAGTACTATGCTGAAAACCAGTCCCAGGATGTGGTGATAAGGGTGACAGGGCTGCAAAATAGACTAAATCTACAGTTTTGACAGGTCATCTCTGTCAAGTTCAGGACTCTGGTAGAGACAGTAGGACTCTGAGACTACAAGTGGAGACATTGAGGTGGATGTGCTTGACTGTATTAAACCCTCAAATTGCTTTCTATTCCTTGGCTAGGGGGAAACAGCCCTCCCTTCATTTGGAGTCTATGCAGTGACCTTACCTGAAGGTAGTGCTTTGTAAGCACTGTCCACGTTACTCCTCATTACTTCCAGGTTGAATAGCCCGAGTAGGGTCTCAGCACAGGCTGAATAGGGGACTATGATCCCCACTCCAAGAACAAATGAACTATATGTCAAAATAATTGCAAGATAGTATTCAGGGATTGTGTAATTATTTGTGGGAGTGATCTTGAGGATATTAAAAGATGGTGGGACATGGAATATAAGGTGCTATCAGGTGAAAATTAATTATCATGTGGGTACTTAGCTGTGACTTGGAAGTAAGTGATCTGTCTGGGAATTTCTTTGGTATGTTGTTGAGAAAGGTGTCGAAAGTCTTAGTGGCCACGCATATTAGAAAGGATTTGCTGTGTAAGAGAACCCACCTCTTATATTCCTTAGGACATTCCCTTCACCTAGGAAACCAAGGGATGCATTGCCCAACTTCTGCTGGGTGTCCAGCCTGCTAATAAGCAGAGATAGACATGGAGTCCTTGATATGGCACTGTCCAGCCAGGCTCTGGTGGTAGATGGGTTGTCTTGGACACCTTTGACCTTGGAAG
Source organism: Hippopotamus amphibius kiboko (assembly GCF_030028045.1). Taxonomy (NCBI): domain Eukaryota; kingdom Metazoa; phylum Chordata; class Mammalia; order Artiodactyla; family Hippopotamidae; genus Hippopotamus; species Hippopotamus amphibius. The sequence continues at coordinate 64,093,788 of NC_080188.1, forward strand.
AGGTAGCAAATTTTCCTTATCAGAATTGATATGTACACCCAATAGAGGTTTTTTATTCCACTTGCTGCAGAAACCTGCGAGTGTCACCATCTGAGTGTTTAGTCCACTGACTGGATGACTAATATGTCAGTATGGTACCCCATATAAGATTTCCTTGGACTCCGGGGCCTATTTTGTGCTTGAACCCATGATGGCAGGCTTCACGGTCTTACTCTATTCTTCAGCACCCAGAAGCATCTGGATGAGAAGGGTGGAATGGCCTGTGGAATTGGAGGAAAGGTTCGGTCAAGGGAGCAGTTTGTGGATAACTCCGTGGGGTTGGATGCACTACACAGGGTGCTAATTTGATAGCTGATAGATAGTGCTGACTTGGTAACAGATTAACAGAATCTGAAAATATAGGGGTGGAAGTTGGACTTGCCTTCTACCATCAGTCTCAATGACCCATTTGCAGACTTAGTGCTTTCTGTCCCTGCAGTTTTAGCCTCTGCTGGTTTAGAGCTCCTGATTTCTGGAGGGTGGGAGGAAGAACACTTAGCTAGAGGACACAGTAAGAATTCCAGTGACTAGAAGGTATGCTACTACCTGTTCACTTTGGGCTTAGGACCACCAGTGGTCATAAAAGAGGATGAGTCAGTCTTGAACGCCAGGAGAAGTTAAGGTTACTGCTACACAGTGGGTACAAGGAGCATTATCTCTGGCTTAGGGAATTCACTGGGCCATCTTCTGGTGTTTCCATGTCTTGGGGTAACTGCAGTTGGACAATTTAACAACTATAACCTGACAAAGTCAAGACAATTATAGGCCCAAGCCCCTTGTGAATAAATGTCTGGGTCACCTCATAAGGCAGAAACCCAGATTGTCCAGAGGTCAAGGGTGAAGGGAATCTAAAACGGGAGGTGGAAGAGGGGATGATAAGTATACATTTACAGAACCAGCTGCAAATGTGCTAGCTGTAGCTTGGTTTACTAACTCTCTTTTTGGCACTTGCAAGATATTACCATGGAGCACTGGACTTGTACCTCCTCTCTTAGAGAAGATGTAAGGGCTGCCTTCTTCTCGTCTGAGATCTGCATATCTTGAGAGGGTGCAAGTCACCCAAGTGGCACGAGGAGAGGATTGCTCTAAAACCACTTTATGTGCTTTTCAGGTTTTCTGGGTCCCACTGCTCATGTCTCAGTAGCTGGCTTTGCTGCTTCTTCAGAGCAGTCCCAGGGTATCTCTGGTCTTAACTGTGGTGTCCTGCCTCTGCCATCATCACTTCATCTTTATCAGTTCCACCTCAGATTCCTCTGAGGAGACAAGGACCTGGCTTCTGCCTACCTCCATCACTCTCACTGGGCTATAAATGTCCGTGTGGGGTACCACCTGGATGGAGAGGCTGTGGCTTGCTAGGAAGCACAACCTGAAGTGTGAAGGAGGGAACACCCTGGGTAGCAAGATGGGAGATGGTAAGGAGACAAACAATTACTCATCTTTCTTGCCTTCAACAGATGCTTCTAAGGTGCAGCGATCCCATCAGCCTTTCTGTGTTGTGATGAATACAAATCTAACAGGTAACCGGAGGCAGAAGGAGAAATACTTGCTCCAAATAGAGGACAGCAGCCTCTGTGCTATTATTAAGACAGGAAAAGGTAGCCTGTGATTGAGGAACTGAAATAGTTTGGTAAGTTGAGATCATAGGATAATTGGAAAAGATGAGATCTGAGTGGCAGATAAAGGCCTGATCTTAACAGTTTAAACTCTATCCTAAAGTTTGCTAGTGATCTCCAAAATGGTGTGCTTGTTCATGGGCGTGTAGGAAGAATGTACTAAAACTTTTAATACCTATTTTTAGTGTCTTCCTTTATAAATTTCTGTTTAATGTATGTAAGTATCTTAGTACAGTGGGTCACATATATAACCTAAAATAATTGATAGATGCTAAGGAGAACCAATGTAAGTGGTTATTGTTAGAACATAGTGGACTAACATCAGATACTGGTTTTTGAAAGATAACTTTATTGTCTGGGATAGGCTGCTGGGTGGGGTATCAGGATTTGGGAGGCAGGAAGACCAGCTAAGAGGCTTATGACTTCCAGATGCCAAGGTCTCAGTCTCACTACCTCATCCCTCTTACTGTGTGCTCTCAGCCCTGGCCTGGGTCTGCCCAACTTTCTGCGGAGCTGTCCATCAATTAGGAGCCTGGCGCTCTAGAGTTCATCCTGTGCTTTTCCACTGTCCACACTTGGACAGTTCTCACTGTATCTTCCTGCAGTATGTTGAGGTAGAAGAAATTTCTCCTTTATCTTAACTTAAAAAAATAGACTTCATTTTTTTAAAGCAGTTTTAGGTTTTTTGTTTTTTTTTTTCTGATTTCTCAATGAGGATGTCACTGTATTTTTAAACAAATATTTATGTATTTATTGTTATTTGTTTATTTGGTTGTGCCAGCTCTGTAATTGCAGCAGGGGAATTCTTAGTTGCAGCATGCATGTGGGATCTAGTTCCCTGACCAGGAACTGAACCTGGACCCCCTGCATTGGAAGTGCAGAGTCTTAACCCCTGTGCCACCAGGGAAGTCCCACAGTTTTAGGTTTAATCGAGGTAATTTTTGAACAGTAGGAAAAGTATACCTTTTAGTTTTTTAGCTTTTGTCATCCTTAGTATCTTCATACTTAATTGCAGTGAATGGCTCTTCGGTAGGTTGTGGCATCTGTTCTGTAGAAATTCTGCGTAACCTTCCTTGATTTACATTCTTGCATTGCCTCTAATAACATTTTGATAGTTTTATTGTGAAGTTACCCACTTTACCAGGTATATCTTTTTATTACCCAGTATTCCTGTGGTGGTTTTGTTAGGGTAAAGTTAAGATTTTCGTCTCCATGAAGTTTCAAAATGGTCACTGCTTCATGTTCTTTCACTAGTGTTTTAACTTTCTGGAGAGAGCTGAAAAATATTTATAAACTATTTAAATGCTTAAGGAAGAATTTTGTCTCAATTATGCTCTTGGTAAATTTTAAAAAAATTTTTTTAGCTCTTTATTGGAATATAATTGATTTACACTCTTGTACCAGTTTTTGAGGTACACCAAATTCAGTCAGCTGTATTTATACACATATCCCCATATTCCCTCCCTCCCGCGACTCCCCCCCACCCTCCCCGTCCCAGTCCTCTCAGGCATCATCCATCATCGAGTTGATCTCCCTTTGTTATACAGCAACTTTCCACTGGCTGTTTGACAGTTGGTAGTGTATATATGTCTATGCTACTCTCTCACTTTGTCCCAGCTTTCCCTTCACCCCCCTGCCCCCCCCCAACCTCGTGTCCTCCAGTCCATTCTCTGCATCTGCGTCCTTACTCTTGTCTTGTCACTGGGTTCATCAGTACCATTTTGCTCTTATTAAATTTTAAAATAATTTCATGAAATTGAGTCTTCTAATCACTTGCAAAAGTACTTAGTTATCCAGTTTTTTTTTTATTTACTTAAAATATGGAATGATATACAGTCAAATAAATGGAAAGGGAACTTAGTTCTATACCTTCTTTTCCTATTGGCCACCAGTTTTATATCCTAAATGCAGTTTATTTCAAAGTATGTAAATGCTTTAGGAAAAGCTAACCATACCAGCCAGAAGCAGTGTCCCTCACCCCAGGCTATTTTCTGAAATGAATAGTTCTTTATTTCCTCATCCCATCTTTACTGGTTGTTTTAAAACTATTCTTTTTTCCTTTGATCAGTGGCTTAAGTTTTTCATGTCTTGGCACTGTTTGATGTATAGTATATTCTGAAAAGAGGTATAAATGCTTAAAATTACTAAATTGAGCAGTTCCTTATTTGGCACATGTAAATAATGGATTATTCAAATTAAGAGAAATTTTTAGATAATTGTTTTATATCCTTGATCATTAAAATAATTATCATTGATAGGCAACTTTAAAAATATGTTTCTTGCCTCATAAAATAGGTTATATAGAACATAACAATCTCTTTTGATGACTATTATTATAGACATCCTGTTAAAAACTCTGCTTTCATAAATATTGCTGATATAAATAGGCTCTTTGTTTTTAAGTGTTCTTGGACTGAATTCTTCTGTCTCTTTTGGCATCTTCTGTCATTTATTTGAGGGCTGCAGTGTTTTTTGCCCCTAGTGGGCCCATACCAGTACCCTCTTTCTCCTTCCCTTCCCTTCTCATCACTCTCTTTTTCCATAACATAACATACATAATACACACAAACATACACACACATGAACAATCCTTTTGCTGTTTGTATTGCTTTGATTACTTGAAAAATGAGAATTATGTCCAGTATATGACAAAACAAGGGCTTTAATCTGAAGCCAAGAGGTCCTACTGTTAGTAAAATAGCTAAGTTTCATTGTGTTTTTCATCTGGCATTTCTGTTAACTGGTCAGTGGCCTTGTTTAATTTACTTTTCAGTCTTGGCCAAGGTAGAGAGTTGAATTTTGTAATTAAATATGATTTAAGGTTAATCAAGATGCTATTGTAAAAATATTAACTTTTAGATAGTTACATATGAATTGTGAAGCAGAATTGATTATGGAAGCATAGCCAAGAAAAGAAAACTGTCTTTTTAAAGTAGTGTTCACTAAACAACCATATATACACAGAACTTCAATGAAAAATATCCAAAGCAACTTAAATGGGTTCTGCTTTTACTTTTTAGAAAATTACTGTCTCAAAGCAATGGCATTCAAATAGTCACAAAAAAGGGGAAAATATGGTGTAACTAATTTCCTATGGAAAGATATATCAAAAACCTCTTATTGAAACATTAAAAAAAAATTGGGTCTGGTTTAACGTTTAAAAGAAAGTAAAAAATTATACCACATCTGTGTACACTAAAGCAGGGAGTTAAATGACAACAAGCAGAACTATAAAATGTTTAGCTTCAGATTTTGCTTTTTGGATTTTCTGTTTGGTAGATTCATACTGCATTTGTAAAACTGATGTTACTTTGTATAGTTGGAGATGGCCAATAAATTATCAGGCTATTTTTATGTGAGCTTTTAACAGTGGTCTCCTATTCTGCAGACATGCCATGTTGTTAGTAGTAGTTAGGTGAAGTTGTGTTGTAGCAGTAGGTTTGAGTCTATTCTGTTGAGTAGTGTTTGGTAAAATTGCAGACTTGTGACAGATGTCTGTGGCATCAACATGTTTCTGAGTAGGCTAGAAAAACAGTGTCAGTATATATTGAATAAAACCACATTCTGAGCCTTTCTCAGATTATATGCAAATAGGAAGTAATTGAAACCTCTAAGAGATTTCTAAAAATGTTTTAGAAGTTTTAGGTTAAGTTAGGATCAGGACTGAATAAACGAAAATAAGGGATATTATTTAAACACATCTCTTGATTTCTCTTTCATCTCATTAAAGATAGACTTTAAGGTAACAGAAATTTTCCCAGAAGAGGATGTTTTTTCTCTACTTTCAGTTCTTTTGTTGCCCATATGTCTTTATTGGGTTTCTTTGAGTTTCTATTGATTACATAGTTCTAATAATTATTTTCTAGTGCTTTTTGAAATTGTGTGTGCTATAGGAAGGCACCAACAACAGAATAATCTCCAAAGTAATTTTTGCTTATTTCTCGTTTATCTTTAATCTGTAATTGTGGTCAGGCTTAATAAGGTTTACTTTTTTATTTAAATATTGAGTATAATATGGAAGTGTATAATAATTTGGCCTCTGGAGTAGTCAGAGTTCAAGAGATACATGTGTAAGAATTAAATACAATTAGTTAGAACCATTATTTTGCTATTTCCAAAAAATTTGTTTTTAAAGTGCTAAGAGAGGGGCTTCCTTGGTGGTGCAGTGGTTAAGGATCCAGCTGCCAGTGCAGGAGACACGGGTTTGAGCCCTGGGCCAGGAAGATTCCACATGCTGTGGAGTGACAGAGCCCATGTGCCACAACTACTGAGACTGTGCGCTAAAGCCCATGAGCCACAACTGTTGAGCCTGTGTGCCATAGCTACTGAAGCCCACGTGCCTAGAGCCCGAGCTCCACAACGAGAGAAGCCACTGCAATGAGAAACCTGTGCACCTCAACGAAGAGTAGCCCCCACTCGCCACAACTAGAGAAAGCCTGTGTGCAGCAACGAAGACCCAACACAGCCAATAAATAAATAATAAATTAAACACAAAGTGCTAAGGGAAAATATTCAGCAATACATATATATATATATATATATAGCTGAACTTTCTATTATGTAAGCTGAAGTGCTGTGATTGCACATGTGGTACAGAAGAAATGATACAACTAAATATTAAATACGAATGCAAAAGGTGTAGGGGATTATTGAGGCAAAAATTGTGACCAACTTTGAGTCTGATGATTAATAGTGAAGTGAATTCATATTGTCCTGAGCCGGACCATATAGTATTTCTTAAATTTGACTGATAATAAGGCTTTCCTGGGTGGTAGAGGGTGTGTGTGTGTGTGTGTGTTTTGAAACACATTTCTGGGTCCTTTCTGAAGAGATTCTGATTGAATAGGGTTGGAATGAGGCCCACGAGTTTGTATGTTAAACAGGTGCCCTAGATGATTCTTACTATTACGTATGTTCGGCAAACACTCACATGGGTTAAAGAGTTAGAATTAGACTGGCAAATAGTGTGTATTGACTGCAGCTACCAGAGAACAGTATTGATGCTGTTAGAGGACTGTTTGCCATGTTAGTTGATGAGTTTATAATACTGATGGATGAGAAAGAGCTCTAGTGATGTAATTGCATTGTTTCTTCATCATAATAGCTAGTATTTAGTTAGTTAGAACCATGCCAGACACTGTGTTTATTGGTCACATACAGCATTTGTGATTATTTTTATATGCCTCATCTAGTTTTAACCTCATTTCAGCGTTGAGGAAACCAAGACTGAGATTGTGACTTAACTAGGGTCAAATTTAATGAGTGGGGAAGGTAAGATTTAACCCCAGGCAGTCTGTTGCCAGAGTTAGTATTCTTAACCAAAGTACAGGTATATTGTATGCTTCGATTCCCTCTTCCTTTGATAAGAGTTTGTAATTCCAAGGTCCTCAACCCCAGCATCCCTGTAATAAGAAAGCAATTATGGCAAGACTGAGTGTTGACTGTTGGGAGTTAGGTGAAGGGACTGTTGCCATTCCCAATGAAGTATGTCCCACAGCTCTCAAAGAATGCTTTAGAATAAGGAGCCACACAGTGACCTGACATGGTCCTAGAAAATCCCTCATTCTTAGTTATGAGTCTCCAAAGATCAGCTAAGAGTTGCACATAAAACCACCACATCACCCCCCGCCCCCCCGCCACCCCAAGTCTCATCACATCATCCCTCCCATACACAAATATCCTTGAATCCAGGCAGTAGTGTCCATCCTTCACATGTGTTTTCACTTACTGACAGACCTTTAGCAGGTTTAGCTGCCTCAGTCCTATGTGATAACTTGACATTGACATCTGCCTGTTAGGGCTGCAGAGTGGAGAGTTTAATCAGGGTGCTGATAATCTAAGGTGTTGACTGTGGGGAAGGTCAAGACCTGCAGACTGCGATTTAGCCTCTGAGTCCTCAAGATTATAAATACTGAAGGTTTCTCTTCTCCCCCTCCTACCCTCCATTTTTTTTAAAATTTTATTTATTATTTTTTTTGGGGGGGGGTACACCAAGTTCAATCATCTGTTTTTATACACATATCCCCGTATTCCCTCCCTTCCTTGACTCTCCCCCACCTCGAGTCCCCCCCACCCTCCCGCCCCAGTCCTCTAAGGCATCTAAAGAATAAAAAGAGTAGAAGACAATCTCAGAGACCTCAGTGATAACATTAAGCCTACCCTCCATTTTTAAAGCATTAATTAACCTTAGTGTTGAGACTCTCTTCACTCGTGTGGCTCTTGTAGAAATCAGTGTTCGGAGAGGAAGGTTGAAGACAAGAAGTATTCTCAGCAAGATGTTTGGCTTCTGTGAGTCACTCTGGTTCTCGTCTAACCTTTCCATTGAGTCCCAGGCACATGTTAATGTGTGTTTCTCAGATGACCCTTATAAAGCTTTTCTCTTCAATCCAATGTGAAGCAAGCAAACAAAACAATAGCTAGCACTCAGACTATACTTCCAGAATGTAATTTTTCAGTTCAGCCTCCCCCTCATTCATACGGGGTGGGAACTTGTTCTTTCTGTTGTTCCCTCAATGGTGGAAAAGATCATATCTTTGTGATGCCGTGATGAATAGAATTCACTGTGATTACACTGGAGAGGGACACTGACCCAACCTTCCATCTCCAGGGAGAGAAGACATTGGGAAATGACTTCAGACTTTCAGACAAAGGAGAAATGAAAGTCAAATTTCTAAAGAAGAGAAAAATTTCACTTTTGTGTGATTTAAAATTTTTTAAATTTGTGATTTTTTTCCTCTCGTTTTGACTGCGCTTGATTCAATGAGTGTCTCTTTTTCGAAGTGAAATTCCGTCAGAATAGTGTAGTATTTGTGATTGAAATAAGTGTTCTCTTTTTAGGGTAGAACTGGAGGATGATTCCACCTTCTCTTGCCTTCATCCTTTGCCTTCATACCCTCTTTAGCGAAAGATGTTCTCTCATTGCTGTGTCTACAGAAAGAAATGCCATACTGTTTTCACTGCCTCGTTGGTTATGTTAAGTCAGAAATCTTTTTGCAAGGTTTACACATTTCTGATCAGAGATACCATTCATACAGGGCCAGCTTTTGAATCTAGATATGAGATTTTCTTTTACAGTTTTATATTTTAAGAGTGTGTAGGAGATGATTTATTTTATGCCATTTCAGGGATTAGGAAATAGCCTGAGTATAGAAGTTTACAGAAAGGGTTATTTAGATGTTCCCCTGTGGTGGGAAGCAAAACTATTTTAAGGTCTTTTAGTTGTTTTACTATTTCTTTTAGTCAGCAGATGGCCTTTTAGTGAATAAGACAAGGAGTGTTAAGCACTTTAAGAATCTGGCACTCTTCGGGAAATACACGTGAGCAGCTGTGAAGGAGTGAAGTCAGCTTATTGCTCCTTATCTGTGTGACCCCAACTCACTCCTGTCCCATCTTTGGACTTCAGTGTCCTCAGCTGTGAAATGGAAACTCTCATATCATGGACACTATTTGCCTTCCAATTAGGGTTTTTTTTGAGGCTCAAGAGAAGCTTTTTTAAAACTATAATACACTTATCTAAAAATTAGTTGATATTTTAACTCTAGTTTTTGGATATATAGTCACTGTCCTTCAGGAATGTATAATTTGTTTGAACAAGGTTTATGTAAAAGAATTAGCAACATAAAATGGGATATAACTAAATTCAATTCTTTTTTGTTTTTAGCAGTTATGTTTTATAGGAGATCAGGAAAAGGAGAGATGGTTGGTAGGTCAGTGAGAGGAGGCTTGCAGGAGAAGGTGGGTTTTGAGCTTCTTTAAGTGAGAATAGGGCAGAGAGTTAGCAGAGACCCAGACCTGGAACAGAGAGTCGTCATGGTAGAAAGGAAGGAAGGTAGGTCGCTGATCAACCTGACTTCACCCAGGGTCCATGGAACTGAAAATTGTCTACCTTCATATGCCATCCAGAGCCCTCCATAGCGGATTCCCGTAGTACTTGGGACTCAGGTTATTTGTGCATCGGTTCTTCTTCATGGAATTATTTTCCTCCTTTGCTTCTTCCAGTTCAGCGTTGTATATCTTATGATGATCCAGTATCATCTCCCTGGTACCTTTGCTGCTCAATTAAGCCTACCCTCCTCTGCCTTCCTGTAGTACCTGTGGAGGGCTCCATTACTTATGACTTAGCATTAGATATGGGGTTTAAATGTATCATTTCATTTTGCCATTATAATACTTCCTGAGTTAGGTAATATTCAATACTATTATTTTCCTTATTTAATAAATAATAATGAAAATCCCTGAGTCTGTATAAGTTTAATTTGTCTAAGGTCCTTTAGCTAATAATATGTATTGGGACTTGAACTAAGCCTGTGTATCTGTTCTTCTCAATGATGGAAAACTGAAAGATAATTTTAACTATTTGATTTTAAGAAGTTTTTGCATGTAAACATATGAGAGAAAAAATAAGACAAAAATAGACCTTGGAAACTTTCCCCATTTTTTTTTTCCTCCTGGATTTTGCAGAGCAATAGATAAAATAAACCTTATGATTAAATAAATAAAGGATCAGGAATATGTTGAGATAATAAAGTTAATTACAACTGACTCAGGTTTTCAAGAATGTATTTTTTCACTGTGTGAGACAGTATATTATGTAAGTCCAAAAAAATTCTATATTTTGGTTATAGGATTCTATTTAATTTCATATTTTACAAATGAATTGAATATACACCAGGGCAAATTGATCTTTCAAAAGTGATTTTGCTTAGTTTTAGCTGGGAGGAACACTTTCCCTGGAGGCAAGGGATATTTTGTATTAGGTTATAGATGTCGTGGTTGCCTACGGTAATTGCGGTGAGAGACAGGTGCTATAGACATTGCGTTTATTGGACTTCCTGCTTTTTCCAGGTCATTGGTTCTGGCCGAATCTCAAGCGCTTGTGTCAACATTGGTCTGGCCTATGATTATGACAGAACTGTTCCCCTTGGCATCAGGGCTGGGGAGAGGCCTGGGAGGCTCAGGAGCTGGGTGAACTGTGCTACTTAGGGAAACTCAGTGTTTTTTTTAAAAGGATCTTTGTCATCTAGGAGTTCAGTCATCTTGCCTAAAATTACCTTTGTCCAGGGAGGTCAGTGAGAGGTAAAAGTAGAAGACTTTGTGATAAATGTGGGATTTGAGTTGAACTTTGAGGGATGGTACGGTTTTACTTAGATGTGTTACCTAGAAGACAATAGCTTAGACCTAGAACTGATGCCACACTTAGGATTGTGGTGGATGTTCTGATAGGATTAGAGGAAAATTTTTCCTAGGGGAATAAAATCCACCTGTTATAACTCAGATGTGCAGAGAAATGTGTACTTTATTTTGTATATAATTGATCTGGTCTTCCTAGTAAGGCTCATTTACTTATTGCTTATAAGGCAAAACAACCATTAAAGCCAGTCTAGATTAAAAGGAGTTTGAATTTATAACATAAACAATCTACTTCAGGTAATACTACTTCTCTCTAGGAAACATTGCTCATCTCTCAGGTATGTCACCCTTCTTCCTAGCTCTTCTCCAAGATGTCAAGGTGTACGGGATAATGGGTGGGGTGGAGTTACTGCCTCGTGCCCATTGTCTGTTGCTCTTATTTGTGGGGCAACATTTCTTGATTTCCTGGTTGCTGAATGCCTCATTGACCTACAGTGCTCATGCTTGTGACTGATGAACTCATGGTCCATTTAAAAAAATTTCTCTCACTCGATGCACACTGGCTGACTCTAGTCTTCTCCTTGGCTTTTGCTGGACCATGAAACCCTGGCTGAGATACCCTCTTGGTCATGTCCTGAGAAGTCCACTCTGTAGACGTTGTTCCGGAGCTACCTCAATTTATGACAGTGATCTCCCTCTGAGAAGCTTTTTGGTCAGATTCATAGCTGCATCTGGTCTACCCCACATGGTAATCTAGCACAGTTCAGGAAAGATAAACCTCAGTGATCCCCTGCCAGCAAAGTAGGCTGTGGTTATTTTGACACGGCTTCATCCAGGTCTTTACGGAGAAAGGAGCTTGTGAGCAGAGTGGGATTATGAGAAGTACAAAGGAATTGACATGTCTGCTCATCTCAGTGCATCTCTCTCCTTTTCCTACAATTCTTCCAATGTCAAAAACAGGTAGGATTCTTCCTTTTCCTCTCAGTTCTTCCTTAGATAGGCATCTATAGTTAAGCTGAGCCAAGATGGCAAAGGAAGGATAATCTTCTCTCAAGATAACAACTTGATTTACAAGACTCTTGTTTTACTGCAAAATCTTATTTTCTGAATGTTAGAAGTTGAAAATTTCTTCTGTCTTGGCCTTTGCATTTGCAGTTATTCTGTGATGAATCTTAATCACTGCAAGCTGTAAGCATGGGGTAGATTTGGGAAAAGGTCAAGTGCTCAAGAAGTCCAAAGGTAAAAAAGCATATTACCTTTTCAGTGTTTGTTACAAGTGGTAAAAAGTGACTCAGAAAACTGACCCAGGTTCTTTGAACCAGATTTTCCAAGCTCTGTCCTGTAGGATTAGTTAAGAGCATGTGTAAAATGATTCCTTCCAAAAGGGATGTATGGCCAAAGAGGATATCTGCCTCTTAAGAGAGTCACAAAAAATATTAGCTTATTAAAGGTTCTGAAAAGTCCTGCATAAAAAAAGTATCTGTTAAGTTTTAACCATGAGGCTTAAAACAGTTGTTAAATACCTACTGATTCTTAGTAGAAAACAGCTTTCAGCCATGGTTGACCTAAATACAGGGCATGGTCATGGCCATGCCAGTTAGAGACTAAAACCAAAGGGAAATCAGATTTCAATGGCCGTTCAGACAACATGCTTCTTAATGGTTTTTTGCCAAGGACCATTACTGAACCTTTAATGAAGGTATTTTTCAAAATCTGTATTTTAAACCTGTTTACCTAGTATTTGCTTTGAACTGAGCTCCAGGTAGAAATCATTTTCCTTGAGAAGTATTTTTTTTTGTAGAGTAGTTTATGTGGTGTGGAAACTACTTTATAATACGTATGCCTAAGCAGTGAGCCTTTTGTTATAGCGGGTTTTCTCTTCCAATTAAATGTGAGACCCTGAAATTTTGTTTCATTTGGCTACAGGCAAACAAATTCATTTAGGACTGCTTCTGTATCAGCTGCCTGTAGATGAGAAGTATGATAGTAATAATATTTATGTTCACATAACTCTAGAATTCATTATAGACAGAATAGCCAGGATTGTACACTTGTCTGAAGTAATATATGAACTAATAGTGCCTATTTTAGAGTTCTTCTGTGATCTACAAAATGAAGAAAAAAGTTACTGTGTCTGTTAAAGGGATAGATAAAGACTTAACAGAATTAAACACACAAAGAATTTTGGAGCTGGAAGAAACTAAGCCAGTACTTGCATATATCAAAGCAGAGAAATGAGGCTCAGAGAAGTTAAATAACAATTTTAAGATTCTGTAATGAGCACTAAAATATAATTTTGCGTTTGGTAAGCTGAATGATAATTTAACATTTTAGGTAACTTTGTTTTCGGATGAAACATTACACTGAAACTCAAGGAATCTGATTCCTTTTAAAATCCTAAACCAGATGCATTGTAGATGTTAAATTCCCCATTGTCTGTATGTATTTTATTCACTGAAAGGAAGTATATTTACAAAACTTATATGTGGAGAAGCAGCCTCAACTTTTATTTTGAAGATTGCCGAGACCAGCTCGGCGACTCGAGGTGAGTGACGGGTGCCGCAAGCTTGAAGAAGACACAAACACAGACTGAAGAGAAAGATGGGACCGGGGGACTCAAGACCTCTAGGATCAAGAGCCCCGCTGACTCATCCCAGGCTGCTTTTATTGAGTTCGTGGGCTAACATTCTCAGGTTACACTCATAAACAATCAAAGGCCTCACATGACTGAGGCAATTATCTTTGTTTACTTCCTGGGTCCGAGTTGAGCAGGTGTGGATCTGAGCTGGGGGTGGAGAGCAAAACAGCCCTGGGGGCAGGAGACCTCTCTCAGATATTGGGGGTCTGTGCCCCACCCGTGTTGGCCCCTCTGCGACTGTGCCTGTCTTAGGTTGTTCCTCCCTTGAGGAATCTTACCCGTCTCTGGCTAACCAGTCATCCTCCAGGGCCAAACACGGTGATATAAGGAAGGTTCTATGTACCACCCCTGTTGGCCCCTCTGCGGCTGTGCCTGTCTTAGGTTGTTCCTCCTTTGAGGAATCTTACCCGTCTTTGGCTAACCAGCCATCCTTCAGGACCAAACAGGGTGATATTAGTCTCCACGCCCCGCACCCTCAGCTCCTCCACTGCTCAAGCAGGACATTCTGAATCCCATCGCTCGGCCCACATACTTCAACATTTTCAAGGTTTCAGAAAGGTTCCCGAATGTCTTCCCACAGAAGATAAGAGTACTTTGTGATTGATGGTAAATGAAAGCAAGTTTGTTGCAGAAGGGTTTTGTCCTCCAATTGGAATAATTTGTATTCACGAGCCACAGTGGAATGAATTTATAATGCAATTATAAATCATACTTACATTATTGTTGCCAGCAGTTGAAATGGGTTTTAAGTAGAAAAGTCACAGAATAATTATATTGCTTTGATGGCAGTAGGAGAATTACTAAGGGGAGTAGTGTGGAAACTGGGAAAGGAGTGTGGATGTAGTTGGAGATTCTGGCAAAACTTTGGCTTTTAACCTAAAATGCCCTGGGAATGACTACCTCTGTTAAATTTTGTCCTTAACTTTTATTCTTCGTGTTGATAAATTTTGTCCTTAACTTTTATTCTTTATGTTGAAATGTGGGAAGACATTCTGGAACCTTTTTGAAACATTGAAAATGTTGAAGTATGTGGGCCGAGCGATGGGATTCAGAATGTCCTGCTTGAGCAGTGGAGGAGCTGAGGGTGCGGGGCATGGAGACTAATATCACCCTGTTTGGTCCTGAGGGATGGCTGGTTAGCCAAAGACGGGTAAGATTCCTCAGAGGAGGAACAACCTAAGACAGGCACAGCCGCAGAGGGGCCAACAGGGGTGATGCATAGAGCCTTCCTTATATCACCGTGTTTGGCCCTGGAGGATGACTGGTTAGCCAGAGACGGGTAAGATTCCTCAAGGGAGGAACAACCTAAGACAGGCACAGTCACAGAGGGGCCAACACGGGTGGGGCACAGACCCTTAATCCTTCTGAGAGAGGTCTCCTTCCCCCAGGGCTGCTTTGCTCTCCACACCCAGCTCAAATCAGGACCCAGGAGGCAAACAAAGATCATTGCCCCCAGTCATGTGAGGCCTTTGATTGTTTATGGGATTAACCTGGGAGTGTCAGACCCTTAGACTATGCCGAGAACTCAATAAAAGCAACGTGGGATCAATCAGCAAGGGTCTTGATCCGAGAGGTCTTGAGCCCCCCGGTCCCACTTTTCTCTTCAGTCTGTGTTTGTGTCTTCTTCAAGCTTGCGGCACCCGTCACTCACCTCGAGTCGCCGAGCTGGTCTTGGCATTGAAATCTCCCTATCTTAACACATAGTAACAGCTGAAAAGTTATATAGAAAGTGAATGAAGAGAATGAATGAATGAATGAATAAAAATAGATGTGGAAAATTGTTGCCGATAATGGTGTAAGGGAGGAAGATTTTCCATATAATTAAGACACTGTCAACTCCTTTACAATACATTCATTCTGATGTTTTCACTGCCTGGATATAGTAATAACTATACATATTAGAATCAGTGTAAGTCAACAAGTATTTTCCAAGTAGCATGTTTTATGAGGTGGCTTCTAAGTATAGTTCACATTAGCTTTATTCAGGAAAACTAGCCTCTTATTATCTAAACACGATAACCTCCTTATTGTGTCAGGTTGATCTCAAGGGCGTATGTATGTAATACAACTTAAATTCAGACTGAGTCAAGGCACTTTTAACAGGATTCGGTGAATTCAGTCATTGTTGATAGTGCGTTTCTATATGTCAGGTCCAGAGTTAGCATTCTTCTCCATCGTAGTTGGGAGCTGGAACAGAATTTGTTAGTTGGCTTAGTCATTTACTTTGCCTGTGTACCCCGTTGTTTGTAGTAGACTATTAGCTGCTGGACTTTAAACTAGTTACTTAAGCTTACAGAGACTCTGTTTCCTCAATAGTACAGTGAGGGTAATACCTTTTTCACGGGGTTTGGATGAGAATGAAATGGACAATTCGATGTGCCAACTGCCCAACACAGTTCATGTGGAGGTTATTGTACCAGTAACTAGTAATTCCTTCTACACACTTGCCTCCTCTATATTCTTTTACTCTATTGTAGGTCAAAAGGCTCCCAAAGCTTTAATAATCTCTTCATTACTCCTGGGACTGCCAGGTGAAATACAGGGATACTCAGTTAAACTTGAATCTCAGATAAACAATGAATAAATTTTTACTATGAATTTGTCTCAAATATTGCATGGGACATACTTAAACTGTTAGTCATGTTTACCTGAAATTCTAATTTAACTGAGTATCTTGTATTTTTATTGGCTAAAATCTGGCAACTTTGTTACTACATGACAAATTTTACATTAACAATTGATGTTCCTTGTTAAAGACATTATTAAATATAATAATAGTAAATACTAGTTACTAGTTATTTATGTATTATAATATATATTATAATGAAAGTCAAATATATTAAAAGAATCAGACTTGATATAAACATTTTGGTATGATTTATTGTAATTGCCTGTATTTTTATTTCTTAAGATGCGGGAGTGGGGGGAGGGAGGGAGAAGAGAATCCAGTTGAGAGATGAGAATCCAGTACTTTTGGTTGTAAATCAGTTAACTTAGGAAATGAATCACACTTGGGTAATTAAGAATGATATAATTTAACTTCAAGGTGTGAGATCTGGTAACAGCAAATCCCGTGAATGTGTTCGCCATACCTGGGATATTATGACTGGAGAGAGTAGCATGATGTTTTGTAATCTGTGGATAATCGGAAGTAAATTCAATATGGATCCAGCATTATATTTATTGGAACTTTGTTTTATATTGCTTCAACATTTGAAACAATAAAGGAAACAAATATTTTCCATTGAAGTGTACTAATACTTATAATATTTTGTAGTTATTTGTGATTGTTACTTTGTAGCATTTCTAAAATTAAATGAACATATTTGTTCTTAATGCTGTTATAAAGGTTTTGCATTTTCTTTGCTATACAGGCATTGTGTATCCAATATAAGAAATTTGGAATTTATAGAAAATTAGAAAAATTACTCACAGCTCTATTACACAAAGTAAAACTAACTTTTTGGTATTTTATTTATTTAAAAATTTTTTATTGAAGTATAGTTGATTTACAACATTACATTAATTTCAGTTGTATAGCATAGTAATTCAGTATTTTATGTTATACTCCATTAAGTTATTACAAAATAACAGCTATAATTCCCTGTTGTTGTAGAGTATATCACTGTTATTTTATACATAGCAGTCTGTATCTCTTAGTCCCATACCACTATTTTGCCCCTCCCTCCTTCCCTCTCCCCTGTTTTCTTTTTAGATTCCACATTATAAGTGATATCAAACATTTGACTTTCTCTGACTTATTTCACTAAGCATAATATTCTCAAGGTCCATTCACATTGCTGCAAATGGTAGAATTTCATTCTCTTTTATGACTGAGTAATACTCCATTGTGTATACATATGTCACATCTTTATCCATTTGTTCTGTTGATAGACACTAGGGTTTCTTTCAGATCTTTGCTATTACAGATAATGCTGCTATGAACATTGGGGTGCATGTATCTTTTTGAATTGGTGTTTTCATTTTTTTCTGGATATATACCCCAGAGTGCAATTGCTGGACCATAAGGTAGTTCTATTTTTAGTTTATTTAAGGAATATCCTTACTGTTTTCCATAGCGGCAGTGCCAATTCACATTCCCACCAACAGTGTCATTGGAAAAATTATACTTTTCCTTTTTTCCACATCCTCTCCAACATTTGTTACTTGTAAACTTTTTGATGGTAGCCATTCTGACAGGTGTGAGGTGATATCTCATTATGATTTTGATTTTCATTTCTCTGTTAGCCATGTGGAACATCTTTTCATGTTCCTGTTAGCCATCTATATGTTGGCTTTGGAAAAATGTCTATTCAGGTCTCCTGCCCATTTTTTTTAAAGAACTTTTATTGAGATACAATTGATGTACAATAAACTGCATATATTTAAAGTGTACAATCTGATATTTTTTTCTTATTAGTAATGTATATATGGCAATCCCAATCTCCCAATTTAGCATCCCCCACCTCCCTCCCCCCGCTTCCCCCCCTTCATGTCCATATGTTTGTTCTCTACATCTGTGTCTCTATTTTGCTCATTTTTTGATTGTGTGGTTGTTGTTCTTTGATTTGAGTTGTATGAGTGGTTTATATATTTGAAATTCATCCTTTTTTGGTCATATCATTTGCAAATAGTTTTTCTTATTCAGTTGGTTGTCTTTTTGTTTTGTTGGTGGTTTACTTTGCTGTGCAAAAGCTTTTAAGTTTGATTAGGTCCCATTTGTTTATTTTTGCATTTATTTCCTTTACTTTAGGAGATGGATCAAAAAAAAAATACTGCTGCGATTTATGTTAGTATTCTGCCTATGTTCCCTTCTATGTTCCCTTCTAGGAGTTTCATGGCTTCAGGTCTTACGTTTAGGTTTTTAATCCATTTTGACTTTATTTTTGTATGTGGTATTAGAGAATGTTCAAATTTCATTCTTTTGCATGTAGCTGTCCAGTTTTCCAGCACCACTTATTGAAGAGAGTATCTTTTCTCCATTGTATATTCTTGCCTCCTTTGTCATTGATTGATTGACCATAAGTGCATTGGTTTATTTCTGGGCTTTCTGTCCTGTTCCATTGATCTATGTGTCTGTTTTTGTGCCAGTACCATACTGGTTTTATTACTGTAGCTTTGTAGTATAGTCAGAAGTCAGTGGCTGTGATTCCTCCAGCTCTGTTATTCTTTCTCAGGATAGAAACCTGGGGGGTGGGGGGAGGCTTTCGTATTTCTATATAAATTTTGAAACTATTTGTTCTAGTTCTGTAAAAAATGCCAATGGTATTTTGATAGGGATGCATTGAGTCCATGGATTGCCATAGGTAGCATGGTCATTTTAACAATACTGAGTCTTCCAATCCAAGAACACTGTATATCTTTGCATTTGTTTGCGTCTTCAGTTTCTTTCATCCGTGTCTTATAGTTTTCAGAGTTCAGGTCTTTTGCCTCCTTAGATAGGTTTATTCCTAGGCATTTTATTCTTTTTGTTGCAATGGTAAGTGGGATTATTTCCTTAAGTTCTCTTTCTGATAATTCATTGTTGTTGTATAGAAATGCAACAGATTTCTGTATATTAACTTGTATCCTGCAATTTTACTGAATTCATTGATGAGCTCTAGTAGTTTTCTGGTGACATCTTTAGGATTTTCTGTGTATAGTATAGGACTTTTAATACTACAGTTGAATATGAGGTGAGCTATGGGTTTGTTGTAGTCTTTGAGATGTGTTCCCTCTATACTAGCTTTGAGAGATTTTAATCATAAACGTATGTTGAATATTGTCAAAAGCTTTTTCTGCATCTATTGAGATGATCATTTGATTTTTACCCTTTCTTAATGTGGTGTATCACATGGATTGCTTTATGAATACAGACATTCATCAAAGATATTGGCCTATAATTTTCTGTTTTCATAGTGTCTTTGTCTTGTTTTGATATCAGGGTAATGGTGGCCTCATAGAATGGTTTTGTGAGTGTCCCTTTTTAGTTTTTTTGGAACAGTTTGGGAAGGATAACTAAGTTCTTTATTATGTGTTTGATAGAATTCCCCAGTGAGGCTGTCAGGTCCTGGACTTTCATGGTTGTTTTTTTTTTTTTAATTACAAATTCAGTTTTACTGTTAATGACAATCTGTTCAGATTTTCTTCTTGATTCAGTCTTAGCAGTTTGTATGTTTCTAAAAATTTGTCCATTTCTTCTAGATTGTCCAATTTATTTGCATATAACTGTTCATAATGTTCTCTTATGATTTTTTTAATCTCTGTGGTATTGGTTATTTCTCCTCTTTCATGTATTTATCTACTTATTTATTTATCTATTTTTGTTTATTTGGGTCCTTTCTCTTCTGGTGAGCCTGGCTAAAGGTTTACCAGTTTTTTTTATCTTTTAAAAAAAACCCAGCCCTTAGTTTCATTGATGTTTTCTATTGTTTCTTGTCTTTATTTCCTCTCTGACTTTTATTATTTCCTTTCTTCTGCTGATTTCAGACTTTGTTCTTCTTTTTCTGATTTCTTTAGGTGGTAGGTTAGGTTGTTTGAGATGTTTATTATTTCTTGAGGCAAGCTTGTATCTCTATAAACATCCCTCTTAGAGCTGCTTTTGCTACATACCATAGATTTTGGTGTGTTGTGTTGTGAATTTTCATTTGTCTTGAGCTATTTTCTGGCTTCCTCTTTGATTTCTTCATCTACCCATTGGTTTTTTAGCAGCATATTGTTTAGTGTCCATGTGTTTCTTTCCCCATTTTTCTTTTTGTAATTGATTTTTAGTTTCATACCATTGTGATAGGAAAAAATGCTTGATTTAATTTTTATCCTCCTAAATTTGTTGAGACTTCTTTTGTGGCCTAGCATGTGATCTATCCTGGACAACGTTCTGTGTGCATTTGAAGAAAAATATATATTCTGCCATTTGGGGATGCAATATTCAAAAGATGTATGAAATCCAGCTGGCCTGTTGTATCATTTAAGACCACTGTTGCCTTAATGATATTCTCTCTGGATGATCTGTCCATTGATGTAAGTGGGGTGTTAAAGTCCTCTACTATCATTGTAATAGTCAGTTTCTCCCTTTTTGCACGTTAGTATTTGCTTTATAAATTTAGGTGTTGCTGTATGGGGTGAATATATGTTAATGAGTATAATCTTATTTTTGTATGGATCCCTTTATTCTATAACCCTTTTTTTGTCTTTTTAAATAGCCTTTGTGTTAAAGGCTGTTTTGTCTAATGTGAGTATTGCTACTCCCTCTCTCATGTTTCTGTTTATATGAAATATCTTTTTGCATCTCCTCACTTTCAGTCTATTTGTATCCTTAGCTCTGAACTGGTTCTCTTGTAGGCAGCATATATATGGGTCTTGTTTTTTTTATTTATTTTTTTAATTTTTAAATCCAATTAGCCACACTGGTTTTTGACATTTAAAGTAATTATTGGTAGGTGTGTACTTACTGCCATTTTATTACTTCTTATCCTTTTTTTGGTAGTTCTTTGTTTATTCTTCTCTTTGAATCTTCCCTTGTGTTTTGCTGATTTTCTTTAGTAGTATGCTTCCTTTTTTAGTTTTTGTGTTTCTTTTGTAGGTTTTTGGTTTGTGATTACTGTGGGGTTCATATATGTTGACCTATAACTGTATCTACTTATTTTAAACTGGCAGTCATTTAAGTTCGAGCACACTCTAAAAGACCTACATTTTTACTTCTTTCCCCCACAATTTGTGGTTTTGATGTCATTTTATATCTTCATGTTTATTCCTTCACTGTTTATTCTAATTATAGTTGCTTTTACAATTTTTTTTGTCTATTAATGTTCATACTGGCTTATTTAGGTGGTTGATCCTCAGTCCTTACTATATATTTGCTTTTCTTAATGGGATTTTCCCATTCTTATAGAATTTTTTTTTCTTTTCCACTTAGAAAAGACCCTTTAACATTTCTTCTAAAGTAGTTTTAACATTGATAAACTCTTTTAGTTTTTGTTTGTCTGTGAAGTTCTTTATCTTTCCTTCAATTCTAAATGATAATCTTGCTGGGTAGAGTATTGTGGGTAGCAGGTTTTTCCCTAACGTTCTTATTACCAGTACTTTGAGTTCTTTATCTGGTAAATTGTTTTTCTGTTTCATTATTTTTTCAGGGGCTTTCTCTTGCTCTGTCAATTTAGAGCAGTTCCTCTGCCTTTTCATTTTGCTTAACTTTCTCTGCCTCTATGAATTTAGGTGAAAAGTTACCTATTGTGGTCTTGAAGGGGAATTCTTACGTGGGAGCATCTCTGTAGAGACTGCATGTGTCCAGTCCCTTTGGTTGGAGAGCTGGATTTGACATGGATGCAAATCATGCCTTTCCACAGGGTGTGCTGGCATCTATCACCTTGGTGGGGTGTGTGGCTAGAGCTGGTGATGGGTGTGAGTTGGGGCTTCCCCTCTGTTCAGTGGCTATCACTGCTCTGTGAGGTCTGATCCTAGTTTCCTGGAGCAGAAGCCCTGAGGCTTGGCCAGAGCTGGCTCTGTTCCTGCTGAGTGTGTGTTTTCCCCTGTCCCAGCAAGGAACCCTTGCCCCAGTGCAGGGGAGTGCTGAATTGTGGGGCCTGTGTGGGCTCTAAGCACGTGTTGGCTATAGCCAGAGGTCCCAGCCGTCTCCAATTCACTGTCTGTGTAGCCACCTGCCACTGTTTCCATCATTCGGCTCAGACACAGCCTCTGATCCTGGTCCCCTTTGTCCCTTCCAGCTGATCACTGCCTCAGAGCCACTGCTGCCCCTGCCCTGTTGTGGAATTGTGCTGCAGGGCAGGTGGGGCCCATGTAGACTCTTGACGTGTATCAGATTGTGAGCTGCGGTAGAGTGGTCTCCATCAGACTTCTGGGCTGCTTCGGTGCACTGCTTGGGTAAGCACCAGTAATGGCTTCCATTGCCCCACCCAAGCTCTGCCCTGGGACCAGGTTTCCTCTGTGCACCACGGCTGGGGTTCCTCCTTGCTTGTGGCAGTGATAGATCCAGTGCCACACTGTGACATGGAGTAAGTGGGTGGACCATTCTCTTCACTTGGAATGGTACATGTGCTGAGGCCGTCACAGGAAACCTCTTTCCACCCTCTCTGCTCTGCCTGGGGGATGTCAGCATGTGTACTCCTCATGAGTGGAGTCCAGGCTTTCCACAGCTTTCCTTTTAGTCTCAGAAGTCCTCCAGCCAGCCAAGGGGACTTGTCTTCGCTGTGTAGGTCCCCAGGACAGAGGCACCCAATCTGTGGCTCTCATTGCTCACTCCCCAAGATGGGTCTCTGCCCGTGTATTCTGTCTTTTCCTCTGAGTCCCCTTATGGGGACACAGGTTTTTGTCTTCCTATCCAATGATCTGTGAATCTTTCTTACAGCCTTGGTTGTATGGGAGTCTTTCTGTCAGTTTCCAGTTAGTTTTCAGTGAGAATTGTTCCACATGTAGATGTATTTTTGATGTGTTCGTGGCGGGGAGGTGAGTTCAACATCCTCCTATGTCTCCGCCTTGATCAATCTATTTTTGGTGTTTTAGTCTTCACCTTTTTCTCTACACATATTTTGAATTGGTCATAATTGTTGTATTATTTTATAATATAGCAACATTACATAATTATAATTTTAATGAGTACTTAATGCTGGTACACAATAATTCAGTCAGCCTGTGAAGTGAGTCAGAAAGAGAAAAACAAATATCGTATATTAACACATACATGTGGAATATAGAAAAATGGTACAGATCAACCAGTTTGCAAGGCAAAAATAGAGACAAAGATGTAGAGAACAAACATATGGACACCAAGTGGGGAAAGCGGGGAGGGTTGGGGGGGAATGAATTGGGAGATTGGGGTACCAAATAGTACACTCTAAATATATGCAGTCTGTTGTATGTTAACTGTATCTCAATAAAAGTTCTTAAAAGAAAAAAATTCACTCAGCCTGTCCAATACTGTTAGGCATTTAGTTTGGTAACATTTTTATTATGAAGGTGAGTCAAAAATTATCCTCACTCTGGCTGTAGAATTTATTTTAATTAACTTTTAGAAAAGACAAATACATCATTTTTTGACATAACCTCCTTGCTTTTCAATACACTTTTTGTTCATCTGTCAACAAGCTTTCGTTTTAGGCTGAGCTGCGAGCCGTGAATGTACCACTGTCTTTACTTCTTCATCAGAAGTGAATCTTTGTCCTCCTAGGGCTGCTTTCAGGGAACCAAACAGCAAGATCAGGACTATAGGGAGGATGCTTTAACACCTCAAAACGAAGTTTTTGCAGAGTGTCAACAGTGTGGGCAGAAGTGTGCAGATATGCACACCTTCAGACTACAAAAAACAGATCACTGCACACTGCTCTTCTTTCATGCACATCACAAGTGAGGCATCCATTTTTGCTCACACCGCAGTTACAAATGAATTGATATAACATGTTCACACCTGTACAGCAGTGACTGGGGAGACAGTGGCCTTGAACAGAAAGCGCTCATAAGACAGTGTGGCCAACAGAAGTGTTTTTTTAGATTTTTTTTTCTATTAATCTTTATTGGAGTATAATTGCTCCACAGTACTGTGCTAGCCTCTGCTGCACAACAGAGCAAATCAGCCATGTGCACACACACATCACCATATCCCCTCCCTCTTAAGCCTCCCTGCCAACCTCCCTGTCCTACCCCTTTAGGTCTTCACAAAGCATCAAGCTGATCTCTCTGTGGTCTGTAGTAGCTTCCAACTAGTCATCTTTTTACCTTTAGTAGTGTGTATATGTCAATGCTACTCTCTCACTAAGTCCCAGCTTCCCCTCCCCCTGGTGTCCTCAAGTCCGTTCTCTATGTCTGCATCTCTGTTTGTGCCCTGCCACTAGGTTCATCAGTACCATTTGTCTAGGTTCCATATATATGAGTTAGCATACGGTATTTGTTTTTTGATTTACTTCACTCTGTGTGACAGACTCTAGGTCCATCCACCTCACCACAGAGAGCTCAATTTCATTCCTTTTTAGGACTGAGTAATATTCCATTGTATATATGTACCACATCTTCTTTATCCATTCATCTGTTGATGGACATTTAGGTTGCTTCCATGTCTTGGCTATTGTAAGTAATGCTGCAGTGAACATTTTGGTACATATATCTTTTTGAATTATGTTTTTTTTCTGGGTATATGCCCAGGAGTGGTATTGCTGAGTCATATGATAGCTCTATTTTTAGTTTTTTAAGGAACCCTCATACTGTTCTCCATAGTGGCTGTATCAATTTACATTCCTACCAACAGTGCAGGAGGGTTCCCTTTTCTCCACACCCTCTCCAGCATTTATTGTTTCTAGATTTTTTGATGGTGGCCATTCTAACTGGTGTGAGGTGATACCTCATTGTGGTTTTGATTTGCATTCCTGTAATGATTAGTGATGTTGAGCATATTTTCATCTGTTTGTTGGCCATCTGTATGTCTTCCCTGGAGAAATGTCTGTTTAGCTCTTTTGCCCATTTTTGGATTGGGTTGTTTTGTTTTTTTGTTATTGAGCTGCATGAGCTGCTTGTGTATTTTAGAGATTAGTCCTTTGTCGGTTGCTTCATTTAAAAATATTTTCTCCCATTCTTAGGGTTGTCTTTTTGTCTTGTTTGTGGTTTCTTTTGCTCTGCAAGAGCTTTTAAGTTTCATTAGGTCCCATTTGTGTATTTTTGTTTTTATTTCCATTATTGTCAGAGATGGGTCAAAAAGGATCTTGCTGTGGTTTATGTCATAGAGTGTTTTGCCTATGTTTTCCTCTAAGAGTTTTTTTATAGTGTCTGCTTTTACATTTGTCTTTAATCCATTTTGAGTTTATTTTTGTGTATGGTGTTAGGTAGTGTTCCAGTTTCATTCTTTTACATGTTGCTGTCCAGTTTTCCTAGCACCACTTATTGAAGAGGCTGCCTTTTCTCCATTGTATGTTCTTGCCTCCTATGTCATAAATTAGGTGACCATATGTATGTGGGTTTATCTCTGTGCTTTTTAGCCTGTACCACTGATCTATATTTCTGTTTTTATGCCAGTACTGTACTTTCTTGATTACTGTAGCTTTGCAGTATAGTCTGAAATCAAGGAGCCTGATTTGTCTGGCTCCATTTTTCTTTCTCAAGATTTCTTTGGCTATTCGGGGTCTTTTGTGTTTCCATACAAATTGTAAAATTTTTTGTTCTAATTCTGTGAAGAATGCCATTGGTAATATGATAGGGATTGCATTGAATCTGTAGATTACTTTGGGTAGTATAGTCATTTTCACAATATTGATTCTTCCAATCCAAGAACAGGGTATATTTCTCCATCTGTTTATGCTGTCTTTGATTTCTTTCATCAGCGTTTTATAGTTTTCTGAATACAAGTCTTTTGTATCCTTAGGTAAGTTTATGCCTAGGTATTTTTATTCTTTTTGTTGAGATGGTAAATGGGATTGTTTCCTTAATTTCTCTTTCTGATCTTTCATTGTTAGTGTATAGGAATGCAAGAGATTTCTGTGCATTAATTTTGTATTCTGCAACTTTTCCAAATTTATTGATAAGGTCTAGTAGTTTTCTGGTGGCATCTTTGGATTTTCTATGTATAGTATCATATCATCTGCAGACAGTGAGAGTTTTACTTCTTCTTTTCCAGTTCATATTCCTTTTATTTCTTTTTCTTTTCTAATTGCCATGGCTAGGATTTCCAAAACTATGTTGAATAAGAGTGGCGAGAGTAGACACCCTTGTCTTGTTCTTGAGCTTAGTGGAAATGCTTTCAGTTTTTCACCATTGAGAATAATGTTTGCTGTGGGTTTATTGTATATGACCTTTTTTATGTTGAGGTAGGTTCCTTATATGCCCGTTTTCTGGAGAGTTTTTAATCATAAATTGGTATTGAATTTTGTCAAAAGCTTTTTCTGCATCTATTGAGATGATCATATGGTTTTTATTCCTTAATTTGTTATTATGGTGTATCACATTGATTGATATGCGTATATTGAAGAATCTTTGCATTACTGGGATAAACCCCACTTGATCATGGTGTATGATCCTTTTAATGTGTTGTTGGATTCTGTTTGCTAGTATTCTGTTGAGGGTTTTTGCATCTATGTTCATCAGTGATATTGGTTTGTAATTTTCTTTTTTTGTGATATCTTTGTCTGGTTTTGGTATCAAGGTGATGGTAGCCTCATGGAATGAATTTGGGAGTGTTCCCCCCTCTGCAATTTTTTGGAAGAGTTTGAGAAGAATAGGTGTTAGCTCTTCTCTATTTTTCCTGCTCTGTGGCAGTTATTTCCCCCATTCTCTCTTCCAATTCACTTATTCGTTCTTCTGCCTCAGTCATTATGCTGGTTATAGCATTTAGAGCTTTTTTAATTTCAGTTATTTTGTTATCCATTGCTGTTTGTTTTTCTGAGTTCTTATGAACTGTTTCTTGTACTTTCTCTATTTTGTTATTGAGATTTTGTATCATTTTTACTATCATTACTCTGAATTCTTTTTCAGGCATTTTTCCTATTTCCTCTTCATTTATTTGGTCTTGTGGGTTTTTTCCTGCTCCTTTGCCTGCATGGTGTTTCTTTGTTTCCTCATGGTTGTCCAAACTTCTGGGGTTGCTTGTCCCGGCGATAGAGGTGTTTATAGAAGACTGTCCAAGCCCCAGACTAATGTCTGAGTGTTGGGTTAAACAAATACTAAGTCTAGGAAATACATACATGTATAAGACACACAATTACTGAATCCATTAGGACATAAGGCTCTGGAAAGACCTGACAGAAGAACCCCAGTATGCTATCAGATATTCAAAGAGAAACCCAACAGAAATTGACAACTGAAACAGAACAAATCAGAAACAAAAGCAAAAAGAAACACACAAATAACACCTTACACATACAAACACTAATCCAGGGAGATTTTGTAAGCTAGGATCAAATATAAAAAAGAGCTCGAGTACCACCAGAGAGAATGGAGATTCTCAGAATGAAATTAGACAATTATACTAAGAACTAAGATAAAGACAAAAACCTAATATTAAATACCAAGGCGGGGTGTCATCTGGAGAATAGAGCAAGGAGTCTGAGCAGATTGATAGTGTTCCTTATGAGTATGTTAAGATAAAATAAACTAAAAATGGATGGAAGATGGGAACAGAAGAGCATATTGTGACTGGAAATATGCAAATAAAAAGAAAGGAATAGAAATGTATAAAAGATAGAGATGAAAGGAAGGTAGGAGAGCTATATTGTCTGTACTACCAAAAACTTAGCTAGAAATAGAAGTATATAAAAAGGCAAAAAAATAAAAATAGAATAAAAAATAGAATTAAAAAATATGTTATAGAACTTGTAGATCCTTTAGGACTAAGATTGTAATTAATAAAGGAAAACAAACAAAAAAACAAAAGAGAAAAAAAAAAAACACCAGAACTGATCCCAGAATAGACCAGTTCAATAGAATTGATACTAATACTTCTGTTTCCTTAGAGTCTCAGCTGTAAGTGTCCTTCTACTCACCTTGGGTTTTTTGTATTATTCTGTAACCAGCAGAGCTTCCTTTATTGTTTGTCTGTAAGCGTTGGTGTGTGGGGAGGGAGAGGGTACAATAGTGGCTTCTTCCCCTGGGAGTGAGTGAGCAGCGGCGCACTGTTGTTTCAGTCGGGCTTGGAGGTGCCCGTTGCAGAGGGATGTCGGTTGCTCAGATGTAAATGAAAAGTCTCAGAGTTGGGCCTCTCTTGGGGTTTTTTTTTTTTGTTTTTTCTTTTTCCCTGGCAGCCTCCCTGCTGCCGGCATTCCAAGGGGTTTTAATCTAGCCCTGCCCGAGGGCCTGAGGGTCCCTGTTATCCCTGAGTGCCTTAGGTGGCCTGCAGGGGGTCTCTCCACTGCCCACTGCAGGCGTCGAAAGAGAGAGAGAGAGAGGCTATGCCCATAGCTCCTCCCAACCACCTGTGAGCCAGCAGCATCCAGCTGCCGCCATGGCCGGGCAGCTCTCAGCGGCAGGCGCTCCTCACCATGGACCTCTTCCCTCCTGTCCTCTTGGTCCATCACCTTACTGGCAACAATTTTTCTCACCCTGAAGCAGCTCTCCGGTTGCCACACTTTCTCTCCCAGACCCTCTGTTCAGCTGTGAATCGACATCTCAGTCTGGGAACGCTGAGCTGTGGTGCGGACCCTCTGTGTGTTTCTCACTCCCTCCCGTCTGCCACAGGTCTGCAGCTTCACCCACTTTGAGCAGTCATAGATGCCTCCCTACCAGTTATGTCGGGCTCCTTGTGGTCCTTTCTGGCGTCCGAGGTCGTCTGCTGGTGTTCAGTTGGTTCTCTGTGGGAATTATTGCGTCTTTTGGTGCATTCCCAATGCATCTGTGGAGAGGGATGCATTCCACGTCCCTCTACTTCTCCGCCATCTTTTTCTGCATTGATAATATATTTTTAAGCACCTGATATTAAAAAGGAAACCTCAGTTTTATCAGTCCACATGGTTTAGTTAGGGAAGATTGGAGTAAATCATTCCAACCTGTCCTTGATTTCTCTTGTTCTGTGAGCAGACATGCTGAACAATCCCTGTCTAGACAGAGCTGATGTTTTTTACTATCATTCAGCTCTTCTCTAAATGTTTGATAGAATTCACCTGTGAAGCCATCTGGTCCTGGACTTTTGTTTGGAAGATTTTTTATTACAGTTTCAATTTCATTATTTATGATATGTCTGTTTATATTTTCTAATTCTTCATGATTCAGTCTTGAAAAATTGTACCTTTCCAAGAATTTTTCCATTTCTTCGAGGTTGTCCATTTTATTGGCATATAGTTGTTTATAGTAGGCTCTTCTAATCTTTTGTATCTCTGTGGTGTCAGCTGTGATTTCTCCGTTTTCATTTCTAATTTTATTGATTTGTGTCCTCTCCCTTTTTTTCTTGATGAGTCTGGCTAAAGGTTTATCACTTTTGTTTATTTTCTCAAAGAACCAACTTTTAGTTTTATTCATCTTTGCTATTGTTCTTCTTTCTCTAGTTGTTTTAGGTGTATGGCTAGATTGTTTCTTTGAGATTTTTCTTGTTTCTTGAGGTGAGGTTGAATTGCTATAAACTTCCCTCTTAGAAGTGCTTTTGCTGTGTCCCATAGGTTTTGCATCATTGTGTTTACATTGTCATTTATTTCTATGTATTTTTTAATTTCTTCTTTGATTTCTTCAGTGATCACTTGGTTATTTAGAAGTGCATTGTTTAGCCTCCATGTGTTTGTGTTTTTTACTTTTTTTTCCCCTGCAGTTGATTTCTAATCTCACAGCATTGTGGTCAGAGAAGATGCTTGATACGATTTCAATTTTCTTAAATTTTTGTAGGCTTGATTTGTGATCCAAGATATAATCTATCCTGGAGAATGTTCCATGTGCACTTGAGAAGAAAGTATGTTCTGCCATTTGTGGGTGGAATGTCTTATAAATATCAATTAAATCTGTCTGGTCTATTGTG
Organism: Hippopotamus amphibius kiboko; assembly: GCF_030028045.1. NCBI lineage: Eukaryota > Metazoa > Chordata > Mammalia > Artiodactyla > Hippopotamidae > Hippopotamus > Hippopotamus amphibius. The sequence goes on from NC_080188.1 coordinate 64,123,615, forward strand.
TCATTTAAAGCTTGTGTTCCTTGTTTATTTTCTGTTTGGATGATCTGTCCATTGGTGTAAGTGGGGTATTACAGGTCCCTACTAATATTGTGGTACTGTCGATTTCTGCTTTTATGGCTGTTAACATTTGCCTTATGTATTGAGGTGCTCCTATGTTGGGTGCGTAAATATTTATAATTGTTATATCTTCTCCTTGGATTGATCCTTTGATCACTATGTAGTCCTTCCTTATCTCTTGTTACAGTCTTTATTTCACAATCTATTTTATTTGATGTGAGTATTGCTACTTCAGCTTCCTTTTGATTTCCATTTGCATGTATTGTCCTTTTCCATCCCTTCACTTTCAGTCTGTACGTGTCTCTAGGTCTGAAGTGGGTCTCTTGTAGACAACATATATATAGGTCTTGTTTTTGTATCCATTCAGCCAGTCTGTCTTTTGGTTGGAGCATTTAATCCATTTACATTCAATGTTATTATTGATATGTATGTGCCTATTACCATTTTCTTAATTGTGTTGGGTTTGTTTTTGTGGGTGTTTTTCTTCTCTTGTGTTTCCCTCCTAGAGAATTTCCTTTAGCATTTGTTGTAAAGCTGGTTTGGCAGTGCTGAATTCTCTTAGCTTTTGCTTGTTTGTAAAGCTTTTGATTTCTCCATCAAATCTGAATGAGATCTTTGCTGGCTAGAGTAATCTTTGTTGTAAGTTTTTCTCTTTCATCACTTTATATCTTGTCACTCCCTTCTGGTGTGTGGAGTTTCTGCAGAAAAATCAGCTGATAACCTTATAGGCTTTCCTTTGTATGTTACTTTTTGCTTTTCCCTTGCTGCTCTTGATATGTTTTCTTTGAACTTAATTTTTGTTAATTTGATTAATATGTGTCTTGGTGTGTTTCTCCTGGAGTTAATGTTGTATGAGACTCTCTTTGCTTCCTGGACTTGGGAGACTATTTCTTTTCCCATGTTAGGGAAGTTTTCCACTATAATCTCTTCGAATATTTTCTGAGCCTTTCTTTTTCTCTTCTTCTGGGACCCCTATAATTTGAATGTTAGTGTGTTTAGTGTTGTCTCAGAGGTCTCTGAGACTATCTTCCATTCTTTTCATTCTTTTTCTTCATTCTTTTCCTTGGCATTTATTTCCACCATTCTATTCTCCATGTCACTTATTCGTTCTTCTGCCTCAGTTATTCTGTTAATGACACTTTCCAGTGTATTTTTCATTTCAGTTATTGTGTTGTTCATCTCTGTTTGTTCTTTAGTTCTTCTAGATCTTTGTTAAACATTTCTTGTATTTTCTCGATTCTGTTTCCGAGATTCTGGATCATCTTTGCTATTATTACTCTGAATTCTTTTTCAGCTAGATTGCCTGTTTCCTCTTTATTTATTTGGTCTTGTATGTTTTTACCTTGTTCCTTCTTCTGTGATATGTTTTTTTGTCATCTCATTTTTTTTTTTTTTCTTTGGATGGTTGGGATTGTGTTTCTGTCTCACTGGTTGTTTGGCCTGAGGCTTCAAGCACTGGAGTTTGTAGGCTGTTGAGTAGAGCTGGGTCTTGGTGCTGAGGAGAGAACCTCTGGGAGACCTCACTATGATGAATATTCCCTGAGGTCTGGGGTTCCCTGTTTGATGTTTTGGACTCGGGGCTCCCACAGCAGGAGCTCAGGCCTGACTCCAGGCTTGTGAACCAAGATCCCACAAGCTGTGTGTAGCAGGAAAAGGGAAAACAAAACCAAAGGAGCAGAACAGTAGCAAAATAAAAAATATAATAAGATTAAGAAACTAACTGATGTGTTAGAAAAAATTTAAAAAATAGATGATGCAACCCCTGGAAGGTAAAACAGAACTGAAGTAGCAAAAAAGAGGAGGGAGGAAAAAGAGAAAAGAGAAAAAAAAAAAAGCCAGAAAAGGCCTTGGCTGTGGGGGTGGGGCTTAAGCAGGGGCAGGGCTTAGGCAGTGGGTGGAGCCTATGCTTAGGTCCCACAAGGCCAGGAAAGGCCCTGGGGGGGTGGGGAGGTGGGGAGTTGGGCTTAGGCTCAGTGATGCACATGGGCCCAGGAGTGCCTCTGGTCTTGGGGGCAAAGGACCAGGTTCAGGATCCCAGCAGGCTCCCTGGGCCTGAGTTGGTAGGGGAAATGCTAGGCACTTCTCCAAGTCCTTTGATCGCAGAGGGTCCCTCCCCCCTGTCCTCTCTTTTCTGCTCCCTCCCTCCTAAGCCCTTAGGACCCTCACAGCTCAAGTGGGCACTGGAAGGTTGGAGACCTGACCCAGAAGCCCAACAGGCTTCCTGGGGCCACCTGGGCAAAGGAAATGCTACCAGCACTTCCCCAGATCTCCCAGTCCTGGAGGATCCCCAGTCTGCCTCTCTCCCTCTTCCCTCCCACTCACAGAGGTTCTAAGCTGCTGGAGGGGGCCTAGAAGTGTGAAGCACCAGATCTGTGAGCCCAGCAGGCTTCCCAGGCTCAGTGAGCAGGGGAAATGTCTTTCCTGCCTCCCTTGATCCTGTAATCCTAGAGGGCCCCTCCCCCTATCTGTTTCTCCTCTTCTCTCCCTCATATGCTTCTAGGACCAATGTGGCCTGGAGGGGCCCTTGGAGGACTGAAGACCAGGCCTGGGAACCAATAGGCTTCGCAGTGCTGAGTGGATAGGGAAATTGCCCACAGCATCTCCCCTGATCCTCCAGTCTTGTAGGATACCCCCCACCACTGTCTGCCTCTCTTCCTCTTCCACTTTCCTCACTGCCTCCCACACCCATAAGACTCAGGCAGCTGCAGAGGTCCCCAGAGAACAAAGGACTGGGCTTGGGAGCCCAGCAGGCTCCCTGGGCCCAGGTGGGCAGGGGAAAGGCTCTCCGCACCTCCCCTGGTCCTCTGATCCCAGAAGGACCCACCACCCGTCTGCCTCTCCTCCTCTTACCCCACTTCCATTCTGTGCCCCCAGGACCAACGGGGCTCAGAGGGGGCCCTCTAGGGTTGGAGATCAGGCCTGGGAGCCCAGAAGGCTTTGAGGACTGAGTGAGCAGAGGAAATGCCTTGCACACCTCCCCAGATCTGCTGATCCCAGAAGGCCCCTCCCCCCATGTGCCTCTCTTCTTCTCCCCTCACTGCTTCCCTCCTACACCCCTAGGACCAACAGCCCGGAGGGGCCCTTGGAAGGTGGAGGACCTGCCCAGGAGCTCAGCAGGCTTCCTGGGACTAAGTGGGTGGAGGAATACCCAGCGGTGCCTCCTTTGTTCTTCCAGTCTTGAGTGGTCACTTCCCACCCTCACTCTTTGCCTCTCTTCCTCTTCCCCCCTCCTCCTCCTCTCCCACGTTCCTGGGACCCATGTGGCTGGAGGGGGCCCCAGAGAGTGAAGGACCAGGCCTTGGAGCCCAGCTGGCTTTCTCAGCTGAGTGGACAGGAGAAGTGTCCTCCCACCTCCCCTGGTTCTCCGATCTTGAAAGGTACCCCCACCCTTCGGCCTCTCCACCTCTTCCCCTGATCCTCCTAAACCCGGAGGGTCCCTTCAGGGGGAAACCTCTCCCCTCCCCCAGCCACCTCTCTGGGGCACCAGTCTTGTTGGGTCTCCACTTCTCCTCCCCCTTGACTTCCCCCACATTCTACTTGGTCCTTCAGGGGTTCCTCCGGTCTCCTTGGGCCTTGAGGTCCCCCACTAGCGTCCGACAACTGATCTAGTTGTGGGGAGACATGAACTTTGCGACCTCCCACCCCAAAAGAAGTTTTAATTCAAGGGTGAGTCAAAAATTATCCATACTCTGGCTGTAGAAGTGCAGATAATTTTTGACTCACCCTGGTGGAAGTAATGTTGAGATGAACACTTTTGCTATATGGCTTTTTATATTGTCATGATTTTGCCTTAGACTAGTTACTGAAGGTGGAATTTTAATGATTCAAAGAAATGTACATTATAAGGTTCTAGATTCAGGCTTTCAAAATCAGTATCTGAAGGGATTGTGCTTATTTTGGTCAAAACTGGCAGTGTGTCAGAGTTCCTTTTGACCTTCCTTATATTTTCAGCATTGACCTTCCTTATATTTTCAGCATTGACCTTTCTTATATTTTCAGAAGTTTTTGCTAATTTGATATTTAAAAACCCACAATTCTACATTTCTTTGGTTATTACTATGGTTCAACCTTTGTAAATACATTTGGCCACTGATTTTGTTTTTTGTTTACTTTTTACAGTGTTTTAATCAAATTTGAAAGTAGCAATGTACTTGGGCAAATAAGAGGAGCGTAATAGATGGCTGTTGCTTGAGTATTGTTTGTAGGTAGGACATCATATAAAATTGTTCTCATTGAACACTTTCTAATTTCACCACTTTTAGACCATTATAATTAAAAAAAAAAAAAAACCAAAGCTCCACAAGTTCACTTGAAATGAGGTTACTCAGAAATGTACAAAACATCAGTTCTTTTATTATGTATAAGCTTCAGATGATATCACTTTCAAGTCTCTGAAGGTCATGCTGATAAGTCAGAGTATAAGCAAGAGATATCTGGTTCAGCTCTTTTCTCCTCAGTTACTAAATACTCTCATTAAATGCTTTTTCCCATTGATGTTTTTTTCTCTCCCTTTTGTATACACTGTACAGTCCCTCCCTGCCAACTTGTAGAAAACAGAAATAGTACTTTGCATGAATAATTTTTTTCCTTTTCATTATAAAACACATTTGTTTTACTCTTCAGAAACAGTGGCCAAGAATCGGAAGGACTCAAGGATACCAGTCAGCTTTCTACTGTAGGAAAAAGAGCTTTTGCATCAAGCTAAATATCCATCTGGTTTCTGCTAGTATCCAAGATTTGAGGCAAAAGTACAGCCAAGTGTTTGCCCATGGGGAGAAGGAGGGACTCTGGTGGCTGTTGTTTTACTTTAGAACCTGAATTCTTAAAAGGAAGGAAGTATGTGTGTCAGTGCCACCTTTCAGTTGTTTTTGCCATTGTATAAAAGCACAGAGGAACAGGTGAATTTATAGCTTTTTTGACCCTAAAAGAGGTTGGCAATGGACTAAGGTCCAAATGGCATAGTTTTTTTTTTTTTTTTTTTTCCTGTCATATATGCTTTAAATCAAAACTCTCAGGGAATAAGGAGAGAGAATTATGCAGGCTGTTGCTATCTATCAACTCAAGATATATAGCTTTTTGAGTCAAGTTCCCTTATTTCATATGTTGGTGTTATTTTGCTTTCAAACCAAAGTATTTTTATTGTTTTGTGTTGAAGACCTGTTCTAATTTGTTCAGTACTTGTTGGGCATATTCTGTCTTTAATGAGAACCATAAACTTGGTAACACTCTAAGTAGGTACATAACCAAACACTCCCAGGAGTTGAATAAGTCATTTTCTTCCTGTCTCTTGGAGTAGTGTCTAGTCATTTTTCCAGGATTAGAAATTCAGTGCAGGGGAAGAAGGTATAAATTTGGTGTGTGACTGGGAACTAGCAGCAAATTGTGCTATTGTCCCAAGGTCAGGAGTATAACAAGATTGATATGCAAGCCTACATCAAGTGTTTCATCACAGACAAACCAGATGCAATTTGATTTGTAATTTAAATTAAAAAGTCTTAAACAGTCTGTTTTTAAAATAGATAAAATACACTTCACATTTAAGTCTCTTTTACTCTAAAGATAAAACCTAAACTGTTTTTCTTGAAGCTGTTGATTACAAGTAGTCAGAGAACATATGTGCTAAGTGTTCAGTTCTCCTGGGGTGCATTGTGTTGTTTTTACCTTGCGTGTTGAGTGCCTTCCTCAGTGTCAGGCACAGAGTAGGGTAGGTAATTGATGCTAATTGGGTTAGTTTGGCATGATTCTTTAAAACAGGAATCAACTATCTTTATTGTCTATATTATATATAATATATAATTTATATTCATTTCATAAACTATATTACATGTAAATTTTATATATTTATGTGCATTATATATGTCAGGGGTCGAATATTTTTATTTGTATATAATGTATAAATATCTGATGTAAAATTCTTTTATAGTGCATAACATAATGTTAGGAAGATTGGGTAGAAAATTTAGTGGTTACAAGGAAAAATCAGATATTTATATGATTTCCTATGCAGTGAGAACAAAGGTAGCATGATAAAGGTGATTGGATACTTATTAAAGTTCTCAAATTATTTTCAGACTCAATGAGTGTATTTAGTTATGATAATGCTAACTGCTGCATAATGATGATACCTCAGCATGTATAGCGCTCAACCATTAGAAAAAATGGAAATATATTTCTTATTCACATAAAGTTCAGAACAAGTTTTATGGCTAGTAGATGGTTCTTTGGTTAATGGTTCAAGGACGCAGGCTGATCTTATTTTGTGGCTCCATCATTTTCCATGTATGGCTTCCATGGTGCTTATGTGCTTCAAGCTAACTGAGGGGAGAGACCAGGGAAATTGCACATTGGAGTTTCTCATGGTCCAGGCCTGGAAATGCTGTACATACTTTTGCTCATATCCGATTGACTGGAACTCAAACGTAGGTCCTCATCTGCCTGTAAGGAGCTAGGAATATAGTCTAGCTATGTGCTAGATCATAGATAATCAACTGCAGCTCAGTCTTCTTTCATTGCTGTTTCTTTTCATTCATGAATAAAATGACTCCAGTAGGGCTGTTATACTCCAATCTAGGCTGATTATTAAGAGAATTAATGGCTCTTCTAAAAAATCAAGGTTATACTGAATGTTTCAGTACAAAATTCCTAAGTTTAAAAACTGCTAAGCTTCGATACCTTGGTCATGACAAAATGTCTCCAGTGCCAGGGAGGGAACCTTTGAATCCAAATAGTTTCTCTGTATGAAAGGCCCACCCACAATAACATTCATTTGCAGAAGGAAATGATTTATTGCTCCCTGTGAATGCGTGCCAAAAAAAAGTTTTCTACTGAAATATGGTGCCAGTGTTTCCATATAAACATAATTTAACCATGTTCGGAGATGTGGAAATTTATTTTTTCCATAGAATTTATAGGTTTTGAGATGTAAAGGGTCCTCATAAAGTCCTCATGCAGTCTGAAAACTTAAAAATATTTAACTTTTATAGTTCAAAAATTTATGTTGTAGAAATGATAGAAACAATAGCTAGAGGACATTTAAAGCTTTTTTATTCCAGGTTACTTGGTCTGCTTGGCAAAGGGTATTGTTTTATATTCTCATTCATTAAACAGACATTTATTGGACACCAGCTGTGTGTTGTGTGACGGGCACACATTTATTCCCTAGTTCTCTAGTATTTAAAGTCAGTTTGGGGAGAGAAGCTTTTAATGTATGAACTCAACACATAATCCATTCTGTTCCAGAGGAAACAGTGAAGGAGGAAGAGTCTGATGTTTTTAAGGAGAGTTTCTCAGGTTTTTATAAAGAAGATAACATGTCATCTTGGCCTTGAATAATTAATTGGTATTTGCCTGGAATAGAAGGGGTTGAAGTATTCAAGGCAAAGAAAAGTATGAGCAAAGTGATGAAGGTTTTGACAATTCATGACATGATTGGGATCCTGGAATTAGTTTTCAAAGTCTGGAAATTTGGCAGTTTGGGGAGGAAATGTGGAATGTGTGCCTTGCCGAATAGGCTGGACTGGTTTTGCAGATCATACTGAGGCTTTCTGCTTTTTTCTATAGGCACTAGATAGGTATGTGAGTTTTTAATGTGGACAATGATATTAGCTGTATTTTAGATCTGTGTTTTAGAAAGATAACCCTGTTAGCTCTGCACATGATGTGTTAATGTTGAAAAGACCATAGGTAGTAGGGAGAGAATGAGGGCAGTCTCTGGGAGCAGAGAGCCCAAAATGGCTAGGAGGGGGTCCACAAGCAGAATTGCCAAAAGTTTGTCATCAGTTAGTTTCTGAAAGTGGTGTTTTGGTTTCCCATGAGAAGTTGAAAAGATAATGATAAGTAAAATTGAGTAGTATATTTGACCCAAACTTTGATACATTTATTTTAAATATAGTTTATGGATTTTGCATTATATGTCAAATACAGGAAAACAAGTTAAAAACATACAAGAAGATTAAGACAAACTTTATTGCTTCTTATTGTGAAAAAACTGATGTTTTACTCAGTTTCTGGAAGTGGCTTCTTCCCTCACTTCATCTCACATAAGGTTTTCTTTTTTTTGGGCTGCATTGGGTGTTTGTTGCTGCGCAGGCATTCTCTAGTTGTGGCGAGTGGGGGCTACTCTTTGTTGCGGTGTACAGGCTTCTCATTGCGGTGGCTTCTTTTGTTGTGGAGCACGGGTTCTAAGCACGGGCTTCAGTAGTTGCAGCATGTGGACTTTCAGTAGTTGCAGCACATGGGCTCAGTAGTTGTGGCTTGCAAACTCTAGCATGCAGGCTCAGTAGTTGTGGCACACGGGCTTAGTTGCTCTGCAGCATGTGGGATCTTCCTGGACCAGGGATCAAACCTGTGTCCCCTGCATTGGCAGGCAGATTCTCAACCACTGTGGCGCTAGGGAAGTCCTCATGTAAGGATTTTAACCATCGTTCTAATTTTAGTAACATATAGTTAATTACACAGTTATATACAGAGTACCTATATATGCTCAGAGATGATCTAGTTCATGAAGATGAATTATAAAACTCCTGCCAGGATGGAGTTGAATATTCTCTTAAGGGAGACAGATAATATATCAAATAAACAAGAAAAATCTACATACGATGGCAGGTGGTCATTAGAGCTGTGGAGAAGAATAAAGCAGGGGAAAGGGGCATGGCAACAATGGAAAGGTCTGTTATTAACAGAGAGTGATCAAGAAGGGCACTCAGAGAAGGCAGCGTGTGAGGGGAGAGACCTGAAGGTCATGAGGAAACAAGCGATCTGGAATCCTTGGGAAAGGATTTCCAAGTAGAGGGAGCAGCCCGTGCCAAGACTGAGGTAGAACCTGTGAGGCCTGTGTGTGAGAAGCACCAGGGATGGCAGTGTGGCTGGAAGAGGATGGCAGAGGGAGGGAGGTGAGGTCTTAGTGGGAGATGCAGACCAAGTCACTGTAGCCCTGTTGGCTGCTGTTGGGATTTTGGCCTTTTCTCTGAATTAAACGGAATGGAGACTTTTGCATAGAGATGTGACATCATCTGACTGCAGTATTAAAAGGGTGGCATTGGCTGCTGTGTTGAGGGTAGACTGTAGTGAGTCAGGGTGGGAGGCGGTGAGGAGGCTACCTCAATTATGAAGATAAGAGAGAAAATGGTGACTTGGACCAGAGTGATAAAGGTGCAGGTGGTAAGAAATGGCCAAACTCAGACCATATATGCTGACAGGTGGCGTATGTGGTGTGTGAGAGGAGTCAAGGATGACACTGAGGTTTGTTGCCTGTACAACCAGAAGAATGGAGTTAGCAACGTCGGGATGTGGAGAACAAGAATCAGGAGTGTAGTTTTGAGTGTCGTTATGTTGCTCTGTCTGTAAGATATACAGGTGGATACGCCAAGCAGGCTGTTTGGCAAGTAGACTACCCTGGAAATCTGAAGGTTAGAGTAGAAGTTTGAGTATGTTGTGACTGTGTTTGGATAAAAAATAGAATTAACTTAAAACTGGTTTTAAATCACTCAAATACCATCTGTTTATAAATATTTAAACAGATTATAACACTTAAAAATGAATAAGGATATGTTATGATGACAAGAAAAAAATAGATTGTTTCTATAAAAGTGTTTCAGTGACTTTTTCCTGTTTTATTTGTGTAGAAGTTCTTTTTTAAAAAACATTTTCTCACTTTTCTAAATCCAGAATTTAGTAAAGGAGCACGTAAGAGATGGTTCGTCTTTAATTTGGGCTCAGAAAGTAAGTGTTCCTAAAAACACAGCCTGTTACTGCCATATGTAAACATTATGCTTACTAATTGTTTACCTATCTCCTTATTCTGCTTTCCAGTAATAAGAGTTTTTGACAGGGTCACACAGTGAGTGCCAAAGAGCAGAACTCTTAAGAGTATGGGCTCTGGAACACATCCTGGCTTTGCAGTTTATTAGCTGGCTGAACTTAGGCAAATTACTTACCGTCCCTCTCCCTAGTTTTCCTTATTGGGAAACTAGAGAGAGTGCAACTATTTGACTGTTGTGAGGATTAAAGGCCTTAATGCATATAAAGTTGTTAGAACATTGCAGGGCATATATAGTAAGTGCATAAATGTTAGCTATTATTATCTGCTATTGATTAAATGGTTAATAGCTGTCAAAATTTATGGTGGGCACATTGCTTATATTATACTGCGTAATTTTAACCTGTTTTCTGTACGGAATATATTTATTGCAGAAAATAACAGCATTAATGGAAAACTAAATTTAAAAAAATTAGTGTGAACTCTACTACCTCAAATTAATGAGGTGTTTTTATTTCTTTCTTAGTCCCTCTCAGACATGTTCTCTGGCATATTTAATGTATCTTTCTGTCATTTTCCATGTTGTAATATGGTCACAATGATTATCCATTTTAATGTAACAAAAATTACTTGGTTATAACTCTGGATATTTGGACTATCATCATTACAAATAGTGCTGTTTTATAATATTAGGAATTAAGCATATTTTTCAGCAAATAATTATCCTCTATTTCACTTACTTCCTGGGGTTATATTCCTAAAAGTAGAATTCCTAGGAAAAGGAATGTATGCTTTGGAAACATTTTGCTAAGTATCTTTCAAAACTCTGAAACCTATCCTGCTATTAATGATATATAGTCAATATTGGTAGTACCTTTTGTTTTGCTAATTTAGTGGTTATTGGTAGTATTAACAAATTGATGTTAAATATATTAGTAATAATATTATTTTTGCTAACTTGAGGGGACATTGTGATAAAAAACATGGGTGCTGGAATTAGGCTGTCTGGGTGCAAGTCCCAGAATCACCCCTGACTAGATGTGTGATCTTAGAATGTTTCTGATCTATCCTGAGCATTGGTTTTACTGGTCTGTAAAGTGTGAATAGTGCCGTAGCCTGCCTAATGTGGCTGTTGTAAGGAATAAGTTAGATGATATGTATAAAAAGAGCATAATGTCTGACATTTTATAAGGTTATTACTGTTATGCTCAAATTTTTTCTTTGTGTGCCTTTTACTCCCAGTATGAACAGTTAGGTCAAGCAGTTTTGATATTTGTTTACATCTTTATTTCTTTTGTGTGTATTGTTTTTTCTGGAGAGCTTAGCCTATTTTCTGCGAAACAGTGACTTTTCATAGAATATATTATATATGTACGTTTTATCTGATATTTTGGCATCGTATAGTTTCTTTGGTCTATTGGTTTTCCTTTCTTTCCCTTCTGTTTCACTTTAAAAAGATATGTGTCATTACAATTCTTTTTCATATATCTGATTAACAGGTTCTTTTTTTCAAAGTGTAAAGGGTTTTATTATTATGCACTTATGTGTAACATAGGCAAAATTATTTGTCAATAAATTTTTAAGGAATTTCACGTTCTGATTCTTTCTACTGCTAATCACCTTAGTTCCTCCAAAGTCATAATCTTCGAGATAAGATAACCCTTTCAAAAAGAAGTTTTACTGAATCCACACTGTTACCAGTCAGCCCACAATTCTTTTAGTTGGGCTTCTTTAATCTCAAATGGAATATAGATACACTTCAAAATTCCCCACCTGTAATCTTTGGGATCCAGTTTCCTCAAGTCATTTACTTTAGGACCATGTTTAGGGTAAGGAGATGGATCTGTCTGATTCTGAATTTGACACCCTCTTAAAATGTGTTAAGTTCAAATCATATTCACTCCTAAGCTTATCACAACCTAGAACAGTACAGATCGTTGGAATATACCAGTACCTTTTTAAAATCCAGACACTGTGTTCTCAAGATAAAAGCCTAAAAAAAGAAGTCATCTTTGTTTCATGTCAACATTAAGATTAGAGTACTAAATCAATATAGCTGATAATTTAAAAGCTTAAGAAATGAGGGAAGTTACCAGCTCTGTAGTCCTGGAAGCAGTCTTTATCAGTACACCCCCATCACTTCAATCTGTTTTAGGTATCATGTTCCTTCTTATCTGTATCAAAACTCATACTGAACAATGAGTTCTGGGTTGCAAAAAGAGGATTTATTTTTGCACATGTCTATAAGTCTTTGTTCACAAACTAAACAAAAACAAACCAAGTGCTATTCTGTTAGTTTTAGTTTATGCTGGTATTAATGTAATTTGAACTGTTTGGATGTAACTGTTCATTCTGTTTGGAATTTGTTGTAAAATGTGAAATACAGATCTAAATTGGTATTCCTGAGTTGTTGACCATTATTCTTTGTCATTGTTTTTTTAATATTTAATTTATTTATTTGGCTGTGTTGAGTTTCTGTTGCTGCACAGGCTTTCTCTAGTTGTGGTGAGTGGAGACTACTCTTTGTTGTGGTGAGTGGAATTCTCGTTGTGGTGGCTTCTCTTGTTGCGGAGCATGGGCTGTAGGGTGTGCAGGCTTCAGTAGTTGCAGCACATGGGCTCAGTAGTTGTGACTTACGCTCTTAGTTGCTCTGCGGCATGTGAGATTTTCCTGGACCAGGGATCAAACCTGTGTCCTCTGCATTGGCAGGTGGATTCTTAACCACTGCGCCACCAGGGAAGTCCTGTCATTGTTTTTCAATGGCTCAGTTTATTTTTCTGTAGAAATAAAAAAGAAGATATGAAATGCTTCTTAATAAAACTCTAGCTGTTGCATTGTTTCCTACAGTTTATCTTCTAAAAAGTGAATTTCACGGAAGTTACAGTCATATGACTTAGAAGGTACTGTTATCAAGGAAAACAAAGTGGACCAGTCTCATCCTTTTCTTAAAATCTTTAGTTGAAAAAGAAAGTTGCAAGTAATTTTCATTCACCCTGTGTCTGTCTGTAAAGATAGTTATGTCACACCTGTAAAGTCCTCCGAGGATTCCTGGTTAGTATAGAAGATGACAGTTTAAATTCTGAGGAGAATGCACCACCAAATCCCTAGAAAAAGTGTTTTCAGGCACTGCATTTTTCAAATACTGAATGTCATTTTCTTAGTTTCAGAAATTTCCCCTTTTCACTCTTTGATTAGTTCAGATTCTGGCTCTACTGTTCCGTAGGTTTGTAGCCTTTGGCATATTAGCCTCAAGGCCTCAGTTTCTTTTCCCCATCTACAAAATGAAAATCCTCCTGTCTCCCTTACAGGCAGGGCTCATCCTTAGCCCTAGATCATCATTGCATTCAGCTGTTGTCATTCTGATTATTCAGTGCCTGTGACTAATTGGTTGCTAAATACTTTAAAATTTTGTTTTGCTTCTTGAGGATGAGAGTATCTGCTCTGTGGTCCAGGGTCAGCAGAGATAGATGTATGTATGTACCTCAAGAGGAGGTATCAGGATCATGCAGGAAACCTTTTCTGATGACTCTACTCTTTCTCTTCCAACTACTTTCATGGGGAGCTTCTCATTCTGGATAAAATGTGTTATATGCCTCAAATGCATTGAGGTGGAAAAGCCTAGAAACCACAGTTCTAAGTAGGTGGTTCTTAACTATTGCTTCATGAGAGGATCACTGGGGGAACTTTAAAAATTAAGCCAGAAACTCTGCCATGGGGCCCTGGCATCAGTGTTTTAGAAAGCTCTGCTGATGATTCTGTTGTTTACCTAGGTTTAAGGACAAATACTCTGGATTATTTTTCTGTAATGAAAGTGATACTGCTCTTTGGATTCTTTTTTTATGACTTTATTAAGGATTCCTTTACAGACATCCCTGTGTTCTTTACAGTATTTTTGTCCTGTGCTTTTATTCATACTCTTGCTATCTCAATTTAGCCTTCCAGGTCTTCTCATTTATTCAGCAAACAAGAATAATATCCAGTATTTATATACTTCTAATTTTGTGCCAGACACTGCTATCAGTAACTTTATGTATTTAACTCATTTATTTTCCATGACAGATTCATAGGATAAGTACTATTATCACTCCTATTTTACACATGAGGTAACTGAGGCACAAAGGGGCTAAATACCTTGCTCAGGGTTGTACAGCTAATAAGAGACAGAGCTGGCCCTCACTGGTAGAGTCTAAGCTTTTAGCTTCCAGGCAATACTGTCCCTGTAATTAGTTGAGCACCTGCTATATACCAGGGATTCTTTGGGGGTGAGGAGATTAACTCAGTGAATAGACCAGAAAAAAATCTTACTCATGGTGGAAATTCTAAGGGTGCTCTTGATTTTTAGTCAGGATCTTGTGTCTCAGAATGCTCTACCACTAAGCTATTCCCTCATGCAGTATAATTACTTACAATTTTGTATAATTGAAAATATACGGTATCTTTACTTCAAGAAATGTTTTATTAGTCTAGACTGATTTGGAAGTGGGGAGATGAATAAATGGACGTTTGTAGAAAAAACATTCCACGCTCATTTTCTAGATGGTCTCAAGACTGTTTAGTTTTCTCTTATAGGGTTAGCCTTGGGCCAGAGGGTACAATTTTATAGTTAGAATGTGCTCAGTTCTCTCAGAGTGAAGAGACCTAATATATTTTCCCTCTTTTTTTTCCTAACTGGGAAAACGCAAATACACATCCAGATCTTTATTAATCCTCATTCACCTCTACAACTCCTCTTTGTGGCATCTCATTCTTTGGGCACTGTTAAGTGTTATGGGTGGCTAATGAGCTAAAATACTGGCTGATAATAGCTAAAGGAGCTACTCACGCTGATACCAGTTGTGTCTTAGCAGGAGTTTCCTTGTGAGCTCCAGCAGAGGAGCTGTGTGGGAATTTTCAGGCACTGTGGCACAGCCAATGGAAGTATTTTTAGCCTAGAGGCCCTTTCATCACCCTCTCCAGTCACACCGCTTAAACAGCTGCTTACTCTATGCTTGTGTGTAAACAAGTTCTTCTCCCTCCTCCCCAAGGACCTAGATTTGAGACCCTTATTCAATCCTTCACAAATATAGTATGGGTTGTGACCTTTCACTCTAATCTGGATGCTCTTGAGATTTTCAAGTGCATGCTGACAGAGATTTTATGGGAATATGTAAGTATCTGCTTCATGGTGAGAAACAGATCTTTTAACAAGGAGCTCACCCAGTACTGTACGTTTGGACACAGTTGGTTGTACCTTCATAGTGGAACAGAATTTGCCTAATGAAATTTTGTTTTTTGAAAGGTTGGCTTGAAGGCATTGTGTTCAGTTGTAGTTAGAAGAGTGCTTTCCTCTCAGAAGGAACAGTTCCTGAAACAGTCTGTCATTCTGAGCTTTTATTCACTCATCTTCCTTTAGTTTGCCTCAAGATTAGGGAGTAGCTAAACAAATTGAAATTGCCTGGATTTATTATCAATCTTTGTACAAAACTGAGATCCTTGAAGCCTGGGAAGCTCGTCTTTCATGTTTAGAGTATTATTTCACTACCGCTTCCATTGAGGCCCAGTGAGACCCACCTTGTATGCCTTGTGAGAAAAGGGGTAAAAGGAAGCAAGAAGGAATTTCCCTAGGGTGCTAGACCTTGATAAGCAGGATTTTAACTTAGGTGGTCTGATTCAGAAGTTTATGGTTTAACTTTACCAAAAATGTCAACTATTAAGTGAATTAAAAAAACATTGGAATGTACTCCATCTGCAAAAAACCTTTGTTTTCTTGGAGAGCTTTACCAAGCTCATGATTTGTGAGCAATTTGCCAATCCATGTAACCTGATTGCTGGTCTGCCTTTCCAGTGGGACTGTAAACTCCTTCAGGGCAGGGAGAGTGCTTTGTTCATTGTTTATTCCCAGGACTATGCAGAGTGTTCCATGAAAAAGTGTTTTAAATTAGTTAATGCCTTGTGATTAAAACATATTTTTCTCATAGAGATATAGTAATGATTTGTATCAACAACAGAAGCCTTTTCTGAGTACTTGAAAGATCTCAGAACTTTTAAAGAGGATACTGATTCTCAAAGGGCATTTGTACCTAGGGCTCTTAACTCAAGTTGTGAAATCTAAACAAAGTCAGGAATGTAAATATATTTTCAATTCTTATAGATGTTAACATCCCATAGATAACTAATCTAATTTATACTCAGAAACTTCGTGAATGAAAAGAGGTACGTTTAAACTGTTAGAAAAAAGAACCTGATTAATTCTACTTTTAGCACTAACTTTAACCACATAACATATGTTGCTAAAATTGGAGTTTTTCAGAAATATGGTATTCACAATAATTAGAATAATGGATTCTAAGAGAGATCATTAGAGCACAATATGCTTTAACTCTTACCAGCTGTGACAGGGCACGCCATTGCTATTCCTCAGATTTTGCCTAGAAGCTTTAAAAGAATCTGTTTATAAACTGAAACCAATACTTAAGTGTCACTGGATTAACACTTCAGAATTTCATGTTTACACGTATATTTCACAACTCTCTTTAATACGCTTTAAAGCTGGCTGAGACTTATTTATGTGTTACACAGCTATACTGGGTTCCATAATCTATAGCTACTTTCTTTTGAAATTAAATTTACTGCCACAGAAAATTGTGGCGAAAATAAAGCCAAAAGGTGTTGCAGCCTACTAATTGAAAACATGTATTCTGTAACTAGTAAGCATTAGTAGGCACTTACGAGGTAAGTTTTATTTAGCATTTTTCAAGTTTAAAACTAACAAGAAATTCAGATTTAAAAGTACTAGCAAAATTTTCTCAAGTAATTTTAGCTAGAATATATACATTTATATATAAAACATCATAAATATTGTTTTAAACTTAAAACAAATGTAAATTCTATTTCCGAACAGAATACATGCAAAAGAGTTAAGGTTTGGTTTGAGATAACGTTGGAAGTGGTTTCTGCCTAGAAGGATCTTGAAATAAGAGTTCAGTGAAACAGTAGTACACAAACTATTAAAGTTAATTCCATAAACCTTCTGAGTACCTACTATTTGGTAGGCATTGTGCTAGGCAATATGGATATAGGAATGAACAAGATATAAGTGCTAGATTGTATGGATTTAGTCATAAGTGTAATAAGAACAAGATTCATAACTATTTTCTTGTGACTTGGGTGGAATCATGTGTTGGCAGCTAGTTTAAAAAACAAATGGGTTGCTTTTGGCAAATTGCTACCACATGCATCTATTTAGGTGGTAGGTGAGTGAATCTTCCAGTTCCCCTTCCTCCCACCCCAGCTAATGAAACACACTATGTGCTGGTATCAGGCTCACTGGTAGCACTTATTTTATTGTGTGGTAAGTACTTAATCTATCTGTTTAATTTTTTTATTGGACTGTGAGCTTTTAGAAAGCAGAGACCACTGATATGTTTACAGTCCAGAGCTTCCCAGTGCATTGGGCATATTTAATTATGATTGGATAGATTGGTAAATCAAAAAGTTGGAAAGGGAGAAAATGGAAAAGAGAAAAAGAATAACTAGATAGATGGACATGGTAGAAAAGAAAGAGATGAGGAAATATTGAGAGAAAATAGGAGCTGGCCACCTCTCTTCCCTGTCTTCTTTGGATGAGACCAACTATGACCTTTTGTCCCAGGGCTCTGGGGAGGGTATGTTAGTAGTGGCAAAAAAGCCAGGTTTAGGCTGAGGTGAGTCTCTAAGGCTTATTGAAACATCACTGCCATAGGCTTGGTACCTAGAGGACTAAATGAGTGCATTCCTAGATGCAGGTGCGGGACCTGTTCCTCCCCACTTAGGCTCCTGAACAGCAGCATTCCCTCTTCAGCTGCTCATCAAGTGCAAAGGATACGAAGGCTTTTTTAGTGTAATACTCATCAGTCTGGTGTTCTTTACACAACGTGATGGCGAATTCCCAAAGCTATGAGCTTTGAATGATGATTGCATTTGAATGGGAAATGACATATACCTAACATGTGTCCTTTAGATAAAATTATATTTTTACCTTCCAGTTGAAAAGCAATCATGTCAAAAGACAAATGTCTTCAAGTTCATTTTTGGTATCAACATTCGGCAAACATTTCCACAGGCAGCCACTGCCATGTTGTAAGCTTTCTTATTAGAGACTTTGAAGTCATTTCTTTACTGAGGTTGTGGTGTCCTTTCTCAGCTCACATCTTAATTTTACCTCATGGAAGAGCAGCTTAAGATCTTAAAGAATTCTGAGACAAAGCTACTTTTCAAAATTTTGGTTAACACTAGAGTGAAGTGGGCAAAGGGAAAGGGTCCTTTGCTGTTGACACGTTGGTGGGAGAACTGACTTAATGGAAAATTAGCTTTGGTTCCCTTCTCTTCCGTGCCTCTCTCCTGATGGGCTGCCAGGTTCTGTGGTGAACATATGTGAGCTATGGGGGAAAGTTGGGGGCAAAGCTATTTTCTTTTAGATCTTTGCTTTGGAGAGCTCTGTCCGCACTTTGGGGAACCAGTGGCTGGAAAGTGACTTTAGAGACAACTAGCAGAGGAGAAGGAAATTGTGGTCATAGTTTATGAGGAAAAAATAAAAAAGACTTGAGATGACATACTGGGAGCTCTTTACAGCATACACAGTCTACCCTCCCTATATGGCAGAGTACATTTATTTATATTTATTTCCTGGGGCTACATTCAGCCTGAGATAGGGAGTAGAGAAAAGGTTAGATGTGCCTGTCTGAGCAGCCTGCGGATTGAATAGTTTGTCTTAGTGTCCCTTTCGTTTTTGGAGTTCAGGGTCTCATTTGGTATTTAAATTTCCTTCAAAATTGTGGGGAAGTAAAGACAAATGTATACTTGAGCTACTAATTCAAGTGCTTAACAGTTTAAACCATTTTTGTGTGGATTTTGATGCATTAACTTAGTACATAATTTTCATTAGCCTGATCATTGCTGACACTTTCCCATGCGTGTATTCAAGAGGGAGCTAAGGAAACCTTCCTTATCATAACATTTTCCTTCTCCATGGACTCCGCAGTTAATGTGCTGGTACACAACTCTGTGGTAGCACTTACTATCTGGTGATTGTTTGATGTCTGATTTCTTTAGTGGATCCTGAGCATGTGAACAGAGCAGATATCTTAATCACCTGTGAAGCTTCCAAACTTTAGCCCCTGCATAATTAACCTCCATATGCCCACACTGATGTAGTGCATACACGTGATACTTGGACTAATCTATTAAATTTTTTAAAATTGAAGTACAGTTGGTTTACAATGTTGTGTTAGTTTCAGGTATATAGAAAAGGGACTCAGTTATACATATATCTATAGATATATATACATATCTATCTATATCTCTCTATTCTTTTTCAGATTCTTTTCCACTGTAGGTTATTACAAGATATTGAATATAGTTCCCTGTGCTATACAGTAGGTCCTTGTTGTCTATTTTTTATATAGTATTGTGTATCTGTTAATGCCAAACTCCTAATGTATCCCTACCCTTTTCCCCTTTGGTAACCATTAGTTTGTTTTCTATGTCTGTGAGTCTATTTTTGCCTTGTAGATAAATTCATTTGTATCATTTTTTTAAGATCCCACATATGAGTGATATCATATGGTATTTGTCTTTCTCTGTCTGACCTACTTCATTTAATTTGGTAATCTCTAGGTCCATCCATGTTGTGGCTTTATTTCATTCTTTTTTATGGTTGAGTAGTATTCCATTGTGTGTATGTGTGTGTGTGTCTATACACACACCCCACATCTTCTTTATTCATTCATCTGTTGATGGATGGACATTGAGGTTCCTTCCATGTTTTGGCTATTGTAAATAGTGCTGCTATGAACACTGGGATGCATTTATCTTTTCAAATTAGAGTGTTCTCTAGATATATGCTCAGGAGTGGGATTACTGGATCATATGGTAACTCTGTTTTTTTAAGGAATCTCCATACTGTTCTCTATAGTGACTGCACTGATTTACATTCCCACCAACAGTGTAGGAGGTTTCCTTTTTTTCCACATCTTCTCCAGCATTTATTGTTTGTAGAGTTTTCAATGATGGCCCTTCTGACTGATACGAGGTGATATTTCCTTGTAGTTTTGATTTGCATGTCTCTTTAATAATTAGCGATATTGAGCATCTTTTCATGTGCCTGTTAGCCATCTGTATGTCTTCTTTGGAGAAATGTCTATTTAGGTCTCCTGCCCAATTTTTGATTGGGTTTTTTTTTTTTTTTTAACAGTAAGCTGTATGAGCTGTTTATATATTTTGGAAATTAATCCCTGTTGGTCATATCATTTACAAATATTTTCTCCCATTCCATAGGTTGTCTTTTCGTTTATGGATTCCTTTGCTGTGTAAAAAATTTTTACGTTTAATTAGGTCCCATTTGTTCTAATTTCCATCTCTAGGAGATGGATCCAAGAAAATATTGCTGTGATTTGTGTCAGTGTTCTGTCTGTTTTCCTCTAGGAGTTTTATAGTATCCGATCTTACATTTAGTTCTTTAATCCATTTTGAGTTTATTTTTGTATATAGTGTTAGAGACTGTTTTAATTTCATTCTTTTATGTGTAACTGTCCAGTTTTCCCAGTACCACTGATTGAAGAGACTGTTTTTTTCCATTGTATATTCTTGCCTACTTTGTCATAGATTAGTTGACCGTAGGTGCAAAGGTTTATTTCTGGGCTTTCTATTTTGTTCCATTGATCTATGCGTCTACTTTTGTGCTAGTACCATACTGTTTTAATTACTGTAGCTTTGCATTATAGTCTGAAGTCAAGGAGTATGATTCCTCCAGCTCTGTTCTTCTTTCTCAAGATAGTTTTCACTTTTTGGAGTCTTTTGTGTTTCCATACAAATTTAGAAAATTTTTTGCTTTAGTTCAATGAAAATATCATTGGTAATTTGATAGTGATTGCATTGAATTTGTAGATTGCTTTGGGTATTATGGTCATTTTAACAATATTGATTCTTCAAATCCAAGAACATGGTATGCCTTTCCATCTGTGTGTGTCATCTTTCATTTCTTTCATGAGTGTATGAAAGTTTTCAGAGTACAGGTGTTTTGTTTTCTTAGATAGGTTTATTCCTAAGTATTTTATTCATGATTCAATGGTAAATGGAGTTGTTTTCTTAATTTCTCTTTCTGATATTTCATTGTTAGTGTTTAGAAATGCAACAGATTTCTGTATGTTAATGTTGTATCCTGCAACTTTAACAAGTTCATTGATGAGCTCTTGTAGTTTTCTGGTCACATCTTTAGCATTTTTTATGTATAGTATCATGTTACCTGCAAACAGTGACAGTTTTATCTCTCTTTTTCCCAATTTGGATTCCTTTTATTTCTTTTTCTTCTCTGATTGCTGTGTCTGGGGCTTCCAAAACTATGTTGAGTAAAATGATAAGAATGGGCATCCTTGTCATGTTACTGATCTTAGAGGGAATGTTTTCAGCTTTTCACTGTTGAGTATGATGTTAGCTGTGAGTTTGTCATCTATGACCTTTATTATGTTGAAGTATGTTCCCTCTATGCCCACTTTCTGGAGAGGTTTTTTTTTTTTTTTATCATACAGGATGTTGAATTTTATTAAAAGCTTTTTCAGCATCTTTTGAGATGCCTGTTTGGTTTTTATTATTCAGTTTGTTAATGTGGTGTGTCACATTGATTTATTTGCAGATATTGAAAAATCCTTGCATCACCAGGATAAATACCACTTGATTATGATGTATGACCCTTTTAATGAATTGTTGGAGTCAGTTTGCTAGTATTTTGTTGAAGAAAAAAAGGGAGAGGGCTCAAATCAATAAAATCAGAAATGAAAAAGGTGAAGTTACAACCGACACCACAGAAATACAAAGGGTCATAAGAGACAACTAAACAACTATATGCCAATAACATGGACAACCTAGAAGAAATGGACAAATTCTTAGAAAAGTTGCAGGATACAAAATTAACATATAGAAATCTGTTGCATTTCTGAGCACTAACAATGAAATATCAGAAAGAGGAATTAAGCAAACAACCGCATTTACCATTGCATCAAGAACAATAAAATACTTAGGAATAAACCCAGCTAAGGAAGCAAAACACCTGCACTCTGAAAGGTTTACAGTTTTTGGCTAAAGGTTTATCAATTTTGTTTATCTTTTCAAAGAACCAGCTTTTCGTTTCATTGATATTTTCAATTGGTTTTTTTAGTCTCGATTTCATTTATTTCTGCTCTGATCTTTATGGTTTCTTTTCTTCTAACTTTGAGGTTTTGTTTGTTCTTTCTGTAGTTGCTTTAGGTGTAAGATTAGGTTGTTGGATGATTATGGCTGGCTTCCTATCATTTGTGTTAATAGATGCTGCGGAGTAAATCAGAGTGACTACTATAATGGATAAATATATACTGCCTGTGTACAAATCTCAAAGTGCTT